>NW_026294690.1:3794199-13794199 GCF_026119805.1 Tympanuchus pallidicinctus
TATAGAGGAGCCCTCCTCTATAGAGGAGCCCTCCTCTATAGAGGAGCCCTCCTCTATAGAGGAGCCCTCCTCTATAGAGGAGCCCTCCTCTATAGAGGAGCCCTCCTCTATAGAGGAGCCCTCCTCTATAGAGGAGCCCTCCTCTATAGAGGAGCCCTCCTCTATAGAGGAGCCCTCCTCTATAGAGGAGCCCTCCTCTATAGAGGAGCCCTCCTCTATAGAGGAGCCCTCCTCTATAGAGGAGCCCTCCTCTATAGAGGAGCCCTCCTCTATAGAGGAGCCCTCCTCTATAGAGGAGCCCTCCTCTATAGAGGAGCCCTCCTCTATAGAGGAGCCCTCCTCTATAGAGGAGCCCTCCTCTATAGAGGAGCCCTCCTCTATAGAGGAGCCCTCCTCTATAGAGGAGCCCTCCTCTATAGAGGAGCCCTCCTCTATAGAGGAGCCCTCCTCTATAGAGGAGCCCTCCTCTATAGAGGAGCCCTCCTCTATAGAGGAGCCCTCCTCTATAGAGGAGCCCTCCTCTATAGAGGAGCCCTCCTCTATAGAGGAGCCCTCCTCTATAGAGGAGCCCTCCTCTATAGAGGAGCCCTCCTCTATAGAGGAGCCCTCCTCTATAGAGGAGCCCTCCTCTATAGAGGAGCCCTCCTCTATAGAGGAGCCCTCCTCTATAGAGGAGCCCTCCTCTATAGAGGAGCCCTCCTCTATAGAGGAGCCCTCCTCTATAGAGGAGCCCTCCTCTATAGAGGAGCCCTCCTCTATAGAGGAGCCCTCCTCTATAGAGGAGCCCTCCTCTATAGAGGAGCCCTCCTCTATAGAGGAGCCCTCCTCTATAGAGGAGCCCTCCTCTATAGAGGAGCCCTCCTCTATAGAGGAGCCCTCCTCTATAGAGGAGCCCTCCTCTATAGAGGAGCCCTCCTCTATAGAGGAGCCCTCCTCTATAGAGGAGCCCTCCTCTATAGAGGAGCCCTCCTCTATAGAGGAGCCCTCCTCTATAGAGGAGCCCTCCTCTATAGAGGAGCCCTCCTCTATAGAGGAGCCCTCCTCTATAGAGGAGCCCTCCTCTATAGAGGAGCCCTCCTCTATAGAGGAGCCCTCCTCTATAGAGGAGCCCTCCTCTATAGAGGAGCCCTCCTCTATAGAGGAGCCCTCCTCTATAGAGGAGCCCTCCTCTATAGAGGAGCCCTCCTCTATAGAGGAGCCCTCCTCTATAGAGGAGCCCTCCTCTATAGAGGAGCCCTCCTCTATAGAGGAGCCCTCCTCTATAGAGGAGCCCTCCTCTATAGAGGAGCCCTCCTCTATAGAGGAGCCCTCCTCTATAGAGGAGCCCTCCTCTATAGAGGAGCCCTCCTCTATAGAGGAGCCCTCCTCTATAGAGGAGCCCTCCTCTATAGAGGAGCCCTCCTCTATAGAGGAGCCCTCCTCTATAGAGGAGCCCTCCTCTATAGAGGAGCCCTCCTCTATAGAGGAGCCCTCCTCTATAGAGGAGCCCTCCTCTATAGAGGAGCCCTCCTCTATAGAGGAGCCCTCCTCTATAGAGGAGCCCTCCTCTATAGAGGAGCCCTCCTCTATAGAGGAGCCCTCCTCTATAGAGGAGCCCTCCTCTATAGAGGAGCCCTCCTCTATAGAGGAGCCCTCCTCTATAGAGGAGCCCTCCTCTATAGAGGAGCCCTCCTCTATAGAGGAGCCCTCCTCTATAGAGGAGCCCTCCTCTATAGAGGAGCCCTCCTCTATAGAGGAGCCCTCCTCTATAGAGGAGCCCTCCTCTATAGAGGAGCCCTCCTCTATAGAGGAGCCCTCCTCTATAGAGGAGCCCTCCTCTATAGAGGAGCCCTCCTCTATAGAGGAGCCCTCCTCTATAGAGGAGCCCTCCTCTATAGAGGAGCCCTCCTCTATAGAGGAGCCCTCCTCTATAGAGGAGCCCTCCTCTATAGAGGAGCCCTCCTCTATAGAGGAGCCCTCCTCTATAGAGGAGCCCTCCTCTATAGAGGAGCCCTCCTCTATAGAGGAGCCCTCCTCTATAGAGGAGCCCTCCTCTATAGAGGAGCCCTCCTCTATAGAGGAGCCCTCCTCTATAGAGGAGCCCTCCTCTATAGAGGAGCCCTCCTCTATAGAGGAGCCCTCCTCTATAGAGGAGCCCTCCTCTATAGAGGAGCCCTCCTCTATAGAGGAGCCCTCCTCTATAGAGGAGCCCTCCTCTATAGAGGAGCCCTCCTCTATAGAGGAGCCCTCCTCTATAGAGGAGCCCTCCTCTATAGAGGAGCCCTCCTCTATAGAGGAGCCCTCCTCTATAGAGGAGCCCTCCTCTATAGAGGAGCCCTCCTCTATAGAGGAGCCCTCCTCTATAGAGGAGCCCTCCTCTATAGAGGAGCCCTCCTCTATAGAGGAGCCCTCCTCTATAGAGGAGCCCTCCTCTATAGAGGAGCCCTCCTCTATAGAGGAGCCCTCCTCTATAGAGGAGCCCTCCTCTATAGAGGAGCCCTCCTCTATAGAGGAGCCCTCCTCTATAGAGGAGCCCTCCTCTATAGAGGAGCCCTCCTCTATAGAGGAGCCCTCCTCTATAGAGGAGCCCTCCTCTATAGAGGAGCCCTCCTCTATAGAGGAGCCCTCCTCTATAGAGGAGCCCTCCTCTATAGAGGAGCCCTCCTCTATAGAGGAGCCCTCCTCTATAGAGGAGCCCTCCTCTATAGAGGAGCCCTCCTCTATAGAGGAGCCCTCCTCTATAGAGGAGCCCTCCTCTATAGAGGAGCCCTCCTCTATAGAGGAGCCCTCCTCTATAGAGGAGCCCTCCTCTATAGAGGAGCCCTCCTCTATAGAGGAGCCCTCCTCTATAGAGGAGCCCTCCTCTATAGAGGAGCCCTCCTCTATAGAGGAGCCCTCCTCTATAGAGGAGCCCTCCTCTATAGAGGAGCCCTCCTCTATAGAGGAGCCCTCCTCTATAGAGGAGCCCTCCTCTATAGAGGAGCCCTCCTCTATAGAGGAGCCCTCCTCTATAGAGGAGCCCTCCTCTATAGAGGAGCCCTCCTCTATAGAGGAGCCCTCCTCTATAGAGGAGCCCTCCTCTATAGAGGAGCCCTCCTCTATAGAGGAGCCCTCCTCTATAGAGGAGCCCTCCTCTATAGAGGAGCCCTCCTCTATAGAGGAGCCCTCCTCTATAGAGGAGCCCTCCTCTATAGAGGAGCCCTCCTCTATAGAGGAGCCCTCCTCTATAGAGGAGCCCTCCTCTATAGAGGAGCCCTCCTCTATAGAGGAGCCCTCCTCTATAGAGGAGCCCTCCTCTATAGAGGAGCCCTCCTCTATAGAGGAGCCCTCCTCTATAGAGGAGCCCTCCTCTATAGAGGAGCCCTCCTCTATAGAGGAGCCCTCCTCTATAGAGGAGCCCTCCTCTATAGAGGAGCCCTCCTCTATAGAGGAGCCCTCCTCTATAGAGGAGCCCTCCTCTATAGAGGAGCCCTCCTCTATAGAGGAGCCCTCCTCTATAGAGGAGCCCTCCTCTATAGAGGAGCCCTCCTCTATAGAGGAGCCCTCCTCTATAGAGGAGCCCTCCTCTATAGAGGAGCCCTCCTCTATAGAGGAGCCCTCCTCTATAGAGGAGCCCTCCTCTATAGAGGAGCCCTCCTCTATAGAGGAGCCCTCCTCTATAGAGGAGCCCTCCTCTATAGAGGAGCCCTCCTCTATAGAGGAGCCCTCCTCTATAGAGGAGCCCTCCTCTATAGAGGAGCCCTCCTCTATAGAGGAGCCCTCCTCTATAGAGGAGCCCTCCTCTATAGAGGAGCCCTCCTCTATAGAGGAGCCCTCCTCTATAGAGGAGCCCTCCTCTATAGAGGAGCCCTCCTCTATAGAGGAGCCCTCCTCTATAGAGGAGCCCTCCTCTATAGAGGAGCCCTCCTCTATAGAGGAGCCCTCCTCTATAGAGGAGCCCTCCTCTATAGAGGAGCCCTCCTCTATAGAGGAGCCCTCCTCTATAGAGGAGCCCTCCTCTATAGAGGAGCCCTCCTCTATAGAGGAGCCCTCCTCTATAGAGGAGCCCTCCTCTATAGAGGAGCCCTCCTCTATAGAGGAGCCCTCCTCTATAGAGGAGCCCTCCTCTATAGAGGAGCCCTCCTCTATAGAGGAGCCCTCCTCTATAGAGGAGCCCTCCTCTATAGAGGAGCCCTCCTCTATAGAGGAGCCCTCCTCTATAGAGGAGCCCTCCTCTATAGAGGAGCCCTCCTCTATAGAGGAGCCCTCCTCTATAGAGGAGCCCTCCTCTATAGAGGAGCCCTCCTCTATAGAGGAGCCCTCCTCTATAGAGGAGCCCTCCTCTATAGAGGAGCCCTCCTCTATAGAGGAGCCCTCCTCTATAGAGGAGCCCTCCTCTATAGAGGAGCCCTCCTCTATAGAGGAGCCCTCCTCTATAGAGGAGCCCTCCTCTATAGAGGAGCCCTCCTCTATAGAGGAGCCCTCCTCTATAGAGGAGCCCTCCTCTATAGAGGAGCCCTCCTCTATAGAGGAGCCCTCCTCTATAGAGGAGCCCTCCTCTATAGAGGAGCCCTCCTCTATAGAGGAGCCCTCCTCTATAGAGGAGCCCTCCTCTATAGAGGAGCCCTCCTCTATAGAGGAGCCCTCCTCTATAGAGGAGCCCTCCTCTATAGAGGAGCCCTCCTCTATAGAGGAGCCCTCCTCTATAGAGGAGCCCTCCTCTATAGAGGAGCCCTCCTCTATAGAGGAGCCCTCCTCTATAGAGGAGCCCTCCTCTATAGAGGAGCCCTCCTCTATAGAGGAGCCCTCCTCTATAGAGGAGCCCTCCTCTATAGAGGAGCCCTCCTCTATAGAGGAGCCCTCCTCTATAGAGGAGCCCTCCTCTATAGAGGAGCCCTCCTCTATAGAGGAGCCCTCCTCTATAGAGGAGCCCTCCTCTATAGAGGAGCCCTCCTCTATAGAGGAGCCCTCCTCTATAGAGGAGCCCTCCTCTATAGAGGAGCCCTCCTCTATAGAGGAGCCCTCCTCTATAGAGGAGCCCTCCTCTATAGAGGAGCCCTCCTCTATAGAGGAGCCCTCCTCTATAGAGGAGCCCTCCTCTATAGAGGAGCCCTCCTCTATAGAGGAGCCCTCCTCTATAGAGGAGCCCTCCTCTATAGAGGAGCCCTCCTCTATAGAGGAGCCCTCCTCTATAGAGGAGCCCTCCTCTATAGAGGAGCCCTCCTCTATAGAGGAGCCCTCCTCTATAGAGGAGCCCTCCTCTATAGAGGAGCCCTCCTCTATAGAGGAGCCCTCCTCTATAGAGGAGCCCTCCTCTATAGAGGAGCCCTCCTCTATAGAGGAGCCCTCCTCTATAGAGGAGCCCTCCTCTATAGAGGAGCCCTCCTCTATAGAGGAGCCCTCCTCTATAGAGGAGCCCTCCTCTATAGAGGAGCCCTCCTCTATAGAGGAGCCCTCCTCTATAGAGGAGCCCTCCTCTATAGAGGAGCCCTCCTCTATAGAGGAGCCCTCCTCTATAGAGGAGCCCTCCTCTATAGAGGAGCCCTCCTCTATAGAGGAGCCCTCCTCTATAGAGGAGCCCTCCTCTATAGAGGAGCCCTCCTCTATAGAGGAGCCCTCCTCTATAGAGGAGCCCTCCTCTATAGAGGAGCCCTCCTCTATAGAGGAGCCCTCCTCTATAGAGGAGCCCTCCTCTATAGAGGAGCCCTCCTCTATAGAGGAGCCCTCCTCTATAGAGGAGCCCTCCTCTATAGAGGAGCCCTCCTCTATAGAGGAGCCCTCCTCTATAGAGGAGCCCTCCTCTATAGAGGAGCCCTCCTCTATAGAGGAGCCCTCCTCTATAGAGGAGCCCTCCTCTATAGAGGAGCCCTCCTCTATAGAGGAGCCCTCCTCTATAGAGGAGCCCTCCTCTATAGAGGAGCCCTCCTCTATAGAGGAGCCCTCCTCTATAGAGGAGCCCTCCTCTATAGAGGAGCCCTCCTCTATAGAGGAGCCCTCCTCTATAGAGGAGCCCTCCTCTATAGAGGAGCCCTCCTCTATAGAGGAGCCCTCCTCTATAGAGGAGCCCTCCTCTATAGAGGAGCCCTCCTCTATAGAGGAGCCCTCCTCTATAGAGGAGCCCTCCTCTATAGAGGAGCCCTCCTCTATAGAGGAGCCCTCCTCTATAGAGGAGCCCTCCTCTATAGAGGAGCCCTCCTCTATAGAGGAGCCCTCCTCTATAGAGGAGCCCTCCTCTATAGAGGAGCCCTCCTCTATAGAGGAGCCCTCCTCTATAGAGGAGCCCTCCTCTATAGAGGAGCCCTCCTCTATAGAGGAGCCCTCCTCTATAGAGGAGCCCTCCTCTATAGAGGAGCCCTCCTCTATAGAGGAGCCCTCCTCTATAGAGGAGCCCTCCTCTATAGAGGAGCCCTCCTCTATAGAGGAGCCCTCCTCTATAGAGGAGCCCTCCTCTATAGAGGAGCCCTCCTCTATAGAGGAGCCCTCCTCTATAGAGGAGCCCTCCTCTATAGAGGAGCCCTCCTCTATAGAGGAGCCCTCCTCTATAGAGGAGCCCTCCTCTATAGAGGAGCCCTCCTCTATAGAGGAGCCCTCCTCTATAGAGGAGCCCTCCTCTATAGAGGAGCCCTCCTCTATAGAGGAGCCCTCCTCTATAGAGGAGCCCTCCTCTATAGAGGAGCCCTCCTCTATAGAGGAGCCCTCCTCTATAGAGGAGCCCTCCTCTATAGAGGAGCCCTCCTCTATAGAGGAGCCCTCCTCTATAGAGGAGCCCTCCTCTATAGAGGAGCCCTCCTCTATAGAGGAGCCCTCCTCTATAGAGGAGCCCTCCTCTATAGAGGAGCCCTCCTCTATAGAGGAGCCCTCCTCTATAGAGGAGCCCTCCTCTATAGAGGAGCCCTCCTCTATAGAGGAGCCCTCCTCTATAGAGGAGCCCTCCTCTATAGAGGAGCCCTCCTCTATAGAGGAGCCCTCCTCTATAGAGGAGCCCTCCTCTATAGAGGAGCCCTCCTCTATAGAGGAGCCCTCCTCTATAGAGGAGCCCTCCTCTATAGAGGAGCCCTCCTCTATAGAGGAGCCCTCCTCTATAGAGGAGCCCTCCTCTATAGAGGAGCCCTCCTCTATAGAGGAGCCCTCCTCTATAGAGGAGCCCTCCTCTATAGAGGAGCCCTCCTCTATAGAGGAGCCCTCCTCTATAGAGGAGCCCTCCTCTATAGAGGAGCCCTCCTCTATAGAGGAGCCCTCCTCTATAGAGGAGCCCTCCTCTATAGAGGAGCCCTCCTCTATAGAGGAGCCCTCCTCTATAGAGGAGCCCTCCTCTATAGAGGAGCCCTCCTCTATAGAGGAGCCCTCCTCTATAGAGGAGCCCTCCTCTATAGAGGAGCCCTCCTCTATAGAGGAGCCCTCCTCTATAGAGGAGCCCTCCTCTATAGAGGAGCCCTCCTCTATAGAGGAGCCCTCCTCTATAGAGGAGCCCTCCTCTATAGAGGAGCCCTCCTCTATAGAGGAGCCCTCCTCTATAGAGGAGCCCTCCTCTATAGAGGAGCCCTCCTCTATAGAGGAGCCCTCCTCTATAGAGGAGCCCTCCTCTATAGAGGAGCCCTCCTCTATAGAGGAGCCCTCCTCTATAGAGGAGCCCTCCTCTATAGAGGAGCCCTCCTCTATAGAGGAGCCCTCCTCTATAGAGGAGCCCTCCTCTATAGAGGAGCCCTCCTCTATAGAGGAGCCCTCCTCTATAGAGGAGCCCTCCTCTATAGAGGAGCCCTCCTCTATAGAGGAGCCCTCCTCTATAGAGGAGCCCTCCTCTATAGAGGAGCCCTCCTCTATAGAGGAGCCCTCCTCTATAGAGGAGCCCTCCTCTATAGAGGAGCCCTCCTCTATAGAGGAGCCCTCCTCTATAGAGGAGCCCTCCTCTATAGAGGAGCCCTCCTCTATAGAGGAGCCCTCCTCTATAGAGGAGCCCTCCTCTATAGAGGAGCCCTCCTCTATAGAGGAGCCCTCCTCTATAGAGGAGCCCTCCTCTATAGAGGAGCCCTCCTCTATAGAGGAGCCCTCCTCTATAGAGGAGCCCTCCTCTATAGAGGAGCCCTCCTCTATAGAGGAGCCCTCCTCTATAGAGGAGCCCTCCTCTATAGAGGAGCCCTCCTCTATAGAGGAGCCCTCCTCTATAGAGGAGCCCTCCTCTATAGAGGAGCCCTCCTCTATAGAGGAGCCCTCCTCTATAGAGGAGCCCTCCTCTATAGAGGAGCCCTCCTCTATAGAGGAGCCCTCCTCTATAGAGGAGCCCTCCTCTATAGAGGAGCCCTCCTCTATAGAGGAGCCCTCCTCTATAGAGGAGCCCTCCTCTATAGAGGAGCCCTCCTCTATAGAGGAGCCCTCCTCTATAGAGGAGCCCTCCTCTATAGAGGAGCCCTCCTCTATAGAGGAGCCCTCCTCTATAGAGGAGCCCTCCTCTATAGAGGAGCCCTCCTCTATAGAGGAGCCCTCCTCTATAGAGGAGCCCTCCTCTATAGAGGAGCCCTCCTCTATAGAGGAGCCCTCCTCTATAGAGGAGCCCTCCTCTATAGAGGAGCCCTCCTCTATAGAGGAGCCCTCCTCTATAGAGGAGCCCTCCTCTATAGAGGAGCCCTCCTCTATAGAGGAGCCCTCCTCTATAGAGGAGCCCTCCTCTATAGAGGAGCCCTCCTCTATAGAGGAGCCCTCCTCTATAGAGGAGCCCTCCTCTATAGAGGAGCCCTCCTCTATAGAGGAGCCCTCCTCTATAGAGGAGCCCTCCTCTATAGAGGAGCCCTCCTCTATAGAGGAGCCCTCCTCTATAGAGGAGCCCTCCTCTATAGAGGAGCCCTCCTCTATAGAGGAGCCCTCCTCTATAGAGGAGCCCTCCTCTATAGAGGAGCCCTCCTCTATAGAGGAGCCCTCCTCTATAGAGGAGCCCTCCTCTATAGAGGAGCCCTCCTCTATAGAGGAGCCCTCCTCTATAGAGGAGCCCTCCTCTATAGAGGAGCCCTCCTCTATAGAGGAGCCCTCCTCTATAGAGGAGCCCTCCTCTATAGAGGAGCCCTCCTCTATAGAGGAGCCCTCCTCTATAGAGGAGCCCTCCTCTATAGAGGAGCCCTCCTCTATAGAGGAGCCCTCCTCTATAGAGGAGCCCTCCTCTATAGAGGAGCCCTCCTCTATAGAGGAGCCCTCCTCTATAGAGGAGCCCTCCTCTATAGAGGAGCCCTCCTCTATAGAGGAGCCCTCCTCTATAGAGGAGCCCTCCTCTATAGAGGAGCCCTCCTCTATAGAGGAGCCCTCCTCTATAGAGGAGCCCTCCTCTATAGAGGAGCCCTCCTCTATAGAGGAGCCCTCCTCTATAGAGGAGCCCTCCTCTATAGAGGAGCCCTCCTCTATAGAGGAGCCCTCCTCTATAGAGGAGCCCTCCTCTATAGAGGAGCCCTCCTCTATAGAGGAGCCCTCCTCTATAGAGGAGCCCTCCTCTATAGAGGAGCCCTCCTCTATAGAGGAGCCCTCCTCTATAGAGGAGCCCTCCTCTATAGAGGAGCCCTCCTCTATAGAGGAGCCCTCCTCTATAGAGGAGCCCTCCTCTATAGAGGAGCCCTCCTCTATAGAGGAGCCCTCCTCTATAGAGGAGCCCTCCTCTATAGAGGAGCCCTCCTCTATAGAGGAGCCCTCCTCTATAGAGGAGCCCTCCTCTATAGAGGAGCCCTCCTCTATAGAGGAGCCCTCCTCTATAGAGGAGCCCTCCTCTATAGAGGAGCCCTCCTCTATAGAGGAGCCCTCCTCTATAGAGGAGCCCTCCTCTATAGAGGAGCCCTCCTCTATAGAGGAGCCCTCCTCTATAGAGGAGCCCTCCTCTATAGAGGAGCCCTCCTCTATAGAGGAGCCCTCCTCTATAGAGGAGCCCTCCTCTATAGAGGAGCCCTCCTCTATAGAGGAGCCCTCCTCTATAGAGGAGCCCTCCTCTATAGAGGAGCCCTCCTCTATAGAGGAGCCCTCCTCTATAGAGGAGCCCTCCTCTATAGAGGAGCCCTCCTCTATAGAGGAGCCCTCCTCTATAGAGGAGCCCTCCTCTATAGAGGAGCCCTCCTCTATAGAGGAGCCCTCCTCTATAGAGGAGCCCTCCTCTATAGAGGAGCCCTCCTCTATAGAGGAGCCCTCCTCTATAGAGGAGCCCTCCTCTATAGAGGAGCCCTCCTCTATAGAGGAGCCCTCCTCTATAGAGGAGCCCTCCTCTATAGAGGAGCCCTCCTCTATAGAGGAGCCCTCCTCTATAGAGGAGCCCTCCTCTATAGAGGAGCCCTCCTCTATAGAGGAGCCCTCCTCTATAGAGGAGCCCTCCTCTATAGAGGAGCCCTCCTCTATAGAGGAGCCCTCCTCTATAGAGGAGCCCTCCTCTATAGAGGAGCCCTCCTCTATAGAGGAGCCCTCCTCTATAGAGGAGCCCTCCTCTATAGAGGAGCCCTCCTCTATAGAGGAGCCCTCCTCTATAGAGGAGCCCTCCTCTATAGAGGAGCCCTCCTCTATAGAGGAGCCCTCCTCTATAGAGGAGCCCTCCTCTATAGAGGAGCCCTCCTCTATAGAGGAGCCCTCCTCTATAGAGGAGCCCTCCTCTATAGAGGAGCCCTCCTCTATAGAGGAGCCCTCCTCTATAGAGGAGCCCTCCTCTATAGAGGAGCCCTCCTCTATAGAGGAGCCCTCCTCTATAGAGGAGCCCTCCTCTATAGAGGAGCCCTCCTCTATAGAGGAGCCCTCCTCTATAGAGGAGCCCTCCTCTATAGAGGAGCCCTCCTCTATAGAGGAGCCCTCCTCTATAGAGGAGCCCTCCTCTATAGAGGAGCCCTCCTCTATAGAGGAGCCCTCCTCTATAGAGGAGCCCTCCTCTATAGAGGAGCCCTCCTCTATAGAGGAGCCCTCCTCTATAGAGGAGCCCTCCTCTATAGAGGAGCCCTCCTCTATAGAGGAGCCCTCCTCTATAGAGGAGCCCTCCTCTATAGAGGAGCCCTCCTCTATAGAGGAGCCCTCCTCTATAGAGGAGCCCTCCTCTATAGAGGAGCCCTCCTCTATAGAGGAGCCCTCCTCTATAGAGGAGCCCTCCTCTATAGAGGAGCCCTCCTCTATAGAGGAGCCCTCCTCTATAGAGGAGCCCTCCTCTATAGAGGAGCCCTCCTCTATAGAGGAGCCCTCCTCTATAGAGGAGCCCTCCTCTATAGAGGAGCCCTCCTCTATAGAGGAGCCCTCCTCTATAGAGGAGCCCTCTCTGGGCTGCAGTGATAAGTAGTGTTTGGTTGGTAGCATTAATGCTACATTGGTGTACTTTAAGCGATGTTGCTCCCTGTGGAATCATGTTGTTAATTACTCACTTGGTGCCATTCTCACTGCTTTTCTTGTAATGTGAATTCAAGCTCCTTTATGTGTTAAGAGTTTGTTTTCTTTATTTTAATGCTTTTTCAATGTTACTGGAGACCTATCCTTTGGATAGCTGCTTCTCTTCCTGCTCTGATGTCAAACTGTATTTTGGTTTCTGTTTCTGTAGCAAGTTAAGTCTTTTCTGCCTTTTTTTCAATGATCTGGCTCATACTTCATTCCCGTCCTGTTATTCTTGATGAGGACTCAGATCATTTATGAAGTAGTCTGTTTCAACAGTTATTTTTCCTTCTGCGCGTTTTCTGCCTCTTTTTGTACTTTCCTCTGTAGCTTTGCTGTTTGGTTTCTGTGCTGATATGCAGTGTCACTGATGGATCCTTGCCCGCAAGCTTCAGAAATGCATCCAGTCTGAGACTGGCATATTGTCTTGGCTCTGGGAATGCAGAACAGACTTTTCTGGTGATATGTTCTGCTTCTAAAAATAAGTACTCATCAGGTAGCTAGCTTTTTTTTTTTTTTTTTTTTGAAAGGCCTATCTCTAAAACATAGCAGTGTGATATACTGGCTCCCTGTAAGGCTGTGCCTTTTTTTCTTTCTAGAAAAAAGAGAGGGGAGAAAATATATTAAGGTTTATATAGCTGTTACTTCTTGTCAAAGAGTAACTTTGCTGTTTAGCTTCAGCCTCTTTCCTTCAAGGTGTTAATCCTTGTAACAGATGTCTGTGAACTGCGTGGCAAATTTTTTACTAAAATGATTGCAAATAATAGAAATCCTTCAGTCTCTTCTATAAAACAAGCTATTGACCAGTCTGGGATAATGGCATAGATGGTATGAACAATGCTAGTAAGCTTTATTTTGAGGCATTGAATGGGTGCTTTTAATTATCGTCTAAAATTTTTTCTCTTTTTTTTAGAGATATTTGTTTTAGGCAGTGTCTTTGAGTATTTACATTATCTGTAATAATAGAAACTTGTCACTGAACATTAAGCTTGAATATAAACAGGTGTGTTCTGTAGTTACTAGAGAAGAATTAAGCTTTAATGCTGCTTTTAAGACACTGAGATTGGATATTTCTGTAGTGCAGCTATTCGTGCCAAGGCTAAGCAATAACTCCCCTGTCTTACTGAGTGTACTCTCACCAACTTTCGTCACTTACTATCTTAGTGACTCATGATTTCTCAGATTCATTTAAATTTTTAAAAAAAAAAAAAAAGTGACTTGATTCCTAAGCTTTCCATGTTGGAAGATCAGATTATGCTAGGAGGAATACTGCAATATGTTTATTTTGTGTAGATGTATGTATTTTCTCAGTGAGGTGTGTGTATTTTAATGATGTAGTGGGTAACTTACTGATTTCAAGCCCTTCTCCTGCTTGGTGGTATATTTAAATTCTTTCTCAAAAGACTGCTATGTACTGCTTTGTGTTCCTGAGAAGAATTTTGTGAAAGAAAGCGTTCCTTTTCCTGATCTGTATTTAAATGCAGTCTAATCTCTAGTTGCACACTGCTCTTCACCTCTTATTTTTACTTATAGAAAATCCCTTTGTGATTTGTGGGTTCAGTTCCATCTGTGATTATGAGAACATGTTGAAGTATATGTTCATCTTTATAGTGTCAGGTCTTTCAGTGGAAAGCAAATACTAACATTTAAGTATATGTGAAGGGTCAGTAAATGCACTTAGTTCAATGGCAGAGTAGTTCTGCAACCAGATTCTGCTCTTCCTTGGTCACAGGGGGAAAGTTTCAGAAAAATAACACAAGAAAATGAAATAATTAAAGGTAAGAACTTATAGAAATATGCATGTGTATATATATATACACACACACACACACACACACACATATTTAAGGTAATTAAAATGCTAGACAGAGAACCTGCTCACTCAAGCCTGGGTTGAGGCCAATATTGTTTGGGATTCACTGCAGAAGCTGCAGGTAAAATACTGCTCTAGAATACTAATCACATAGCATGTTAATGTTCAAAAGGATACATATGAAATGAGATTGCACAATTGTGACAATTGGCAAGCACTTTACTAGGCTTTTGTTTATAATGCCTTGTGGTTTACGTCCATGTCCTTGAGGAGGTTACAACTTACTGCAGACAGGCTGATGTTACCACAATGGATTTCTAAAGCAATCAGTGGTGGCCTGATGTCCCTTGGTAAAACTGATGGCAGCATTACCTCCATATGTGTTGAATGTATTGTTGGATTGAAGCTGAACAAAATCTCACATATATTTGTCTTTCTCCCACCAGTATTCACCAGTGGTAGGGCATTGTCCATGCTAAGTTACACTTTAACTTGTTCAAATTGTTGTCTAAATACTGCTTCAAAAAGAAAATCCGAACGGGTCAGTCTTGTCTTCTAATGGCCTACTACTAATTTCAGCCACTGTTTGTTGGTTGCAGAGAAAATGACAGCTTAAAAAGAGCATTATGATGCTGGTTATTGCATTTTCTTTATTGCTAGCAACAGAACTTAGAAATTTTTCTGTAGTGATGTGAAACTACAGATGAATTATTAAAATTATCTCCTGCGGTTTAACGAATGTCACAGATCTAGACTGTATTGTATTATGGATAGCCAAGGGTTCACTGTATTTCATGAAGTATTCATCATCCAAGTTACATGACTCAACTGGTTTAATATATCTCACCGAAATTTTTCCAAGCAGCTTGATTTGTTATGATATCTTAGCCAGGCACTTGGAATATCTGTGTCCTAATAGCCACAACACTTAGTGAATCCTCAGTGAAAGTTGTTACATTAAAAAGATAATCATTCCATTTTTTCCCAAGTAGAGAAAACTTTATCCACATATTGCTAAGTTTTTAGTGTGCTACATCTATCTGTAAGACTACATACAAGAGCTACATATAAATGTAGATTCACATTTATTAATAAGTTTTATTATTAAGAATTGCTGTGTATCTGAAGTAACTGTTTTGTGCTAGGATGAGTTTGGGTAACTCAGAAGCTACCAAAGAATAAGTGAATCATGTGTTTGTCTGTAATCACAAATCTTTAGATATGTGGAATTAAATTACATGGCATTAAGTTACAAATGGATCAGATTATTTTTATTGTGCAAAAATGGCCACTTACTGTCCTGTGAAGAAATGAGCTTGACACATTGTGGGCTAGAGAATAACTGTATGTAAAGCTTCTCAAGCTACTCACATATGCATGATCTTGAGAATATTGCAAGAAATGTTTGGACTTGGAGTATCCATCAAATCTTGCTCAACATTAGCAAGATTAACTTTGCACATTTCCCAGATGAATACGAGAAATGAAATTTTTTTCTGTTGTTTTTCAGCTGGAAAAAGCTACAAATTTCATAAGCATAAATGAAATAACTGTCATATTCTAATATTTGGCAATGCAATTTGCTTTAATTGCACAACCTGCTAATTTTTTGTTGCCTTCTTTTTAATTTTTTTAAAATAAAAATAATAGAAAATGTTTTGTTACTTGCATATATTAATGTTATTATATATCCTATATGTGACCCAAGACAATTTCTCTTTGCCCTTTGTGACCCAGGCAAGCCCAAGTGCTAGACACCCTTGATTTAATAGCTAACTGCTGATTTTGCCTCTTCCCTGTGCGTGCAAACCTGCTGCAGCTGAAGCTGCAATGCCCCTTTTCAAGCTGTACGTTTCAGAACTCTTAGTGGTCTCCAGCAGCTTTGAGTGCTGACGCTGTTGTGTGGAGATGTCCCTGAGGTTTCTGTGAGCCTCACTTGATTTCCATCAGGCCTTTGCACACAGTGTCTAGTTGTTGATTACACTGGAGAGGTAGTATAGGTTATGAGGCTTCCACCTGCTAGCTGACATTCTAGTTCTGCTGCAGACTCTTTAACACTGGTCTCACTTGTTTATTTAGTCACCTGGAAATTCCCTTCAGCGTTAATGTCTCATGCTGACAGTCTGGATTTCTTCTTGTCTTGACTCTTCATCTTGTGCTTCTGCCAACATGTCAGAGTCACCACAGACACTGACGTTATCAGTGCTCCACTTTTTAATGGCATTAGGCAGCCTCTCATTCCCAGCAATCGTTCTTATACATCTTAGTCTATACTGCTGTTCTCAATTTATACTGTCCACTTTTTGCTATTTGGCTTAACATTTTTCATTTTCATTATGGGTTAGATAACCTGTTAGTCAGAAGGAGATTGCTATTCTTTCCAACTTGTGTGAACCCTGTCACTTGACCTAGCAAGTAGTACAAGGATTAGCATATTTGTTGTGTAACAGTTATGGACTTCCTTTGTCAAACCAAATGAAAATAAGATGCCTTATCTGGATGTAAAGCAGAAAAGATTAGTAAAGTCTGTAAAGATTAGTCTTTCAGTCAAGAAGGGGATTCCTTCAGGAATGCTTAGTATAAATATAAAATATATAAATATATAAAAAAATAGATATATAAATAAATATATAAATAAAATATATAAATATATAAAAATATATATCATATTTTGAATGTGATCTTGTTTTGATCTAGCAATGTTATGGTTGAGAAGTAGGATAATTCTGGCTGTTGTACCCTGGTAGGGGTAAAATACCTGTATCTTCTTTGCTCATGAGCCACAGTGTCAACTTTTTTTTTCTTCTCTGTCATTTTATAGCTATTGTAACTGTTTCCTGGCAGTTCATGCTTTGTGCTCCTGGGCTCCCCTTGTAATAGATTTAAAAGTTCCTTAGGAAATTCTAGCTTTACTCAATTAAACACTTCTGACTTTGCTTTGCAATACAAACTCCAGGTGTGAACTTCTGGTCTGAACTTATCCCCATGTAATTTGAAATCTGTAGTAATACTACTGAAAAATATTTCCTTTTATTCCTTAGTAGTATTTGCACAATGTATACTTGTCATAAGCAGACCAAATATGTGAGGCTATGGTAATCTGATAAGTCAGTGTATGTTAATTATGGTTTTAATATTACTTTGCAAACCAACCCTAGTACCTCCTTACTTGTCATTTGAGCTAATGTGTAGAAAAATTAAGTTTGTTTTTGGGTGTGCTAGAAGACGTGGTTTTGAATACTTGGCATTTGGTCTTGCATAAATGTTTAATCATTTGTTTCTGGTGCAGGATGAAGCAAGTAATATTTTCAATGTTCAGTGAGGGCAGAAGTGATAAAATATTACATGGATTAGTTATCGGTAAAAATTCATTTTCTAGGGAATTATTGTCTATGAGCATTCAAAATAGATCATTACATATAGTCATTATTATAGAACAAAGCAATCTTTTTTTCAGTTAAGGCGAGGTATGTATTGTCACCTTAGAGGTCTGAGGCTGCACTTAGTTATATCTTATGGAAAGATGGTGTCAAACACATCAAGGAAAGATGAGTCTTATATAGAGCAAGGCCCCAGGGTAATTTGGTTTTTGGAGAGTTTGGTAAATTCATAATGGTCTTTATGAAAAGCCTTTGGAAAATAATTCAGGAAAATAGCCAGAGTGAAAGTAGGCTGGTTGTTGTTTGCTTTTTAACTTTTCTTCATAGATCAGTCATGCAAATGGCTGACATCTGACAATGTGTTGTAGCATAAAGCTATGAACGTGAAGCAGTGGGAACTCGGGCATTACTGCATTCTAGCTGACGGAATCCATAGATAGTAGCTGCTCAATTAAAGTTCTTATTAAGAATAAGAGTAACAGGAAATATGCAGTACTGAAAAACAAGTAGAATAACAAGTACTTGGTTGTAAAAGTGAAAACATGGCAGCAACTTGTCAGCCTGGGAATTCAGCAGGAGGTGGGATGTTTGGGCACGGGAACTGCCTGTTCTAAAACTCTGCAGACAAAGTGCACTCCAGAAGCAGTGTACCTACCAGAAAAGTGTTTGCGAATGTTAATGACTTTTAATTGGTTTAATTGAATAGGATGTACTCTGGTCAGTGTGCAAGAGGTTGGTTTCTACTTTTACACACATTTCCGTTAGTAAACGGATGTAGCAGAATACTAGGTGGTCCATGATTGTCTGATTTGCATTGATACTTTAATCTTCCTAGGAAGTAGAAAAAGTCAAACAGTTAATTAGGGTATTCTAAGGAATATCAAGTCCTGTTCCAGCCTGATATTCAGCTTTGACAACATTGGGTTGCTGAGCCAACGGCGTGTTTTGTTGTCATACCTCTCCTGCTGAGAAACCCATTTTCTAAATAATAGCATGACCACTCAAGTATAGAAGGGGACTGAGGGAGGGAAGGCCACTTTTAGAAAAGGTCTATGGCTGGAGCAGTGCTGAATAGCAGCACGTAGCAAGTAACTTCTGCTGTATTGCTGTACATCCTGCGGGACCTGTCTGTACTGCAGTGAGAAGTTTTCAAGGGAAGGGGAGTGGTATGACCTGTTTTAATGGCTGTTAACTTTTAACTTCATTGCTGCAAACCACGGATTTGAAAACAAGAATACCTTTCCATTGTGTCAACATGCAATAATCAACGATGGGAAGCTTTTCACTTTCAAAATCAACGACACAAAGACAGCTATTAATTACAGGTCTCAACTCTTCTTTGAAAGAACAGTCATGGAATAAATTTTGTAAGCTCCCATGGGCAGTGAGAGGTTTAACCAGATTCTCTGGAAATGGTAATGGGTGAGTTGTGCTGAGGCTCTTCTGGTTCACCTGAATGCAGAATGCCTTGGGGGTGGGGAAGCTCTTCTGAGCATCCTTGCTGCTACCTCTCTCCATCATCTCTTGTTAATCAGTATTTCACTTTGAGAAATTGGGAATTCTCTTACTACATTTATTTTCTATGTAAGTGAGATTCTTCAATCTGAGTTTTGTTTTGATATTGAATAACATCAGAACACCTATGTAAAAATTCAGCTTCAGCCACTGAGGTGCACCTGATTTTTGACACCAAATTTTCTGTCTGCAGAGTTCCCTTGAAAGGTTTATTAGATCAGGGCAAATCTGGTTGGAGCTCATAGCTAGTAATGAAAGCAGGCAAGCTTGGCTTGGTTTCTTTTTTAGCTGCCAAGAGTTTGTTCATCTCTATGAATCACTCCCCACAGCAATTGGGCATACTGATTCCAAGCTTGGAACATAGTAAAATTTTAGTGCTGATGCAAACATAGTATATCAGGAAGCTCATTCTGTAGAAAGCACTCATAGGAACAGTGTAGAATAGTGTAGAAAACTCGAGGATTTTTCCATATATAAATAGCTAAGTATTACATTTAGAATCTGGTGCAAACACAGTGACTAATCTGGAATGTATTGTTGTAAATTAGGTAATATTAATAAATAGCAGCAGCATAAATGGGCGGCTCATTTTACTGTGACCACAGAATTACATCAAGTCTAGATGTAGACCTTGAATGCTGACATCCTTTCTCATTCTCACAGAATGTAGAATACATTTTGGGCTGACCTCAAGTGAAGAAATTAGTTAATTTGAAACCTAACTTTCCATTTAATTTCTCCAGGATGTGGCTTTGGCCCATTTGGAGTAAGAACTTCTTCATCTACCTGACCAAATGAAATGATGCTGTTCTAATGAAAAGCATGAATTTTAGAGCAGATTTCAGGTATTTTCTAACACTAGTAATCTGTCATGTAAAAACCACACATCAGGAAAGGTGTTGCCTTGACACCAATGTGCAAAATTATCTAACAGGTGCTTGTACTTAAATTTGAAATTAACTTAAGCAATGAAGTTAGTTAATATGATTATGGTGATAGAGTTAAAATTGCAGGGAAAAAAGTGTAATACTTTGTTGAAACATTATTTTAATATTAAACAATGTTAAATATGCTAAGTGGTAAGAAATAATAGAAATCTGATAATGCTGATTAAATAAATATGATCCAGTGAGATTTTAAAATAAAAAAATTGAAAAGATGGATCAATTCCATTGCATTCACATAATCATGCCTTGGAAGAACAACAAAAGTACTCTTACAGGTGTTATCAAGCATGAGGAGAATGAAGGCAGAGTGCTGATGGGGCTGTTCAGGCTGAGACAGCTGACTTGGAGATTGTTGCTTATTGCTGCTGGCTATCTTACAGCTTTTATGGCACAGCCTGTAATAAATTACACATTTGTCATGTTATGTTTACCACACTTCAGTCACATTTTCAGCAGTTGGTTTTGCCTGATCCCACTCAATATATTTTTTGTGTGATTAATCAAAAATTAAAATTTATTTGGTAAAATTGGTGTGGATTTTGTGTTATTTTTTTAATAGAGTAGACTGAATGAGTCTCCTATGCGTTGGCTGTCTTATTTGGATTGATAACTGACTGAGTAGGCCATTAGGCAGTAACAGTGCTTTCACTTACTGAGATTGGGACCTTCATAGAGGATGTGATTTTTCAAGAGCTTTTGAAATTCAGTTGCCTTAAAATGTATTCTGAAGATCTTTATGTCCCGATGCTTTTGAAAATCTCTGCCTCAAGCTTTCTCCCAGTCAGCTTCAAAAAATATTAAAATATGCAATCTCATAATATTTAAACTTCAAAATAATGAATGGAGCGGTTTAAAGGATATTAATTTAAAGATAATTCTTATACACAAAAAAGTGAAAAATGAATAAAATATTCAAAGAGAAGGAAATAGAGGCAAGCCTTTATGATGTGAATGTTAGTTGTCTAAGCTGTGTAAGCTTTTTATTTATTGCTGCTTTAAAAAATGAAAACAAACCAAAAATAACCCCATAGCCTTAGGAAATGTATTAGCTGACTTTTTTATGTCAATGATGGGCTAACATAAATGTCATTGATGTTATGTCCTACTATAGCTATTCATTTTTTATTATTGTGAATTCAGAACTGGGATTTGGAACAACTTTTTCTATGCTTTTGAGGTGGATTAGTGTGTAAGGATGGACTTTTATTGAAAGATAATTTTATCAGGAGCTGCTCTAAAAGAGCTTTAGAAAGAAAATTCAGATTGAATCAAGATCTAGCTTCTTTAATGTGAGAGGAATATTGTTTTATGTCCAGAATCAATAAAATATAAGGACACTTTTAAAAATTATTTAATTCTAGCATATAAGATGAATTATTTGCTTTCTCTAAGAGACCTAGAGTTCTAGATCTAGATAGAACTTGGGGAACAGAATGGGGGTTAAATACATCTCTAATTTTACAAATAATGAGAAGTCTACCACTGCTGTTAATTATCTTAGCAGAATGAGAATTAACTTTCTGCCAGGAATTAGAGTAATGTTTTGTATGTTGCAAATAGTGGATTTGGACAGACCTTCAGATGTCTTAACCAACTTGACAAGAGTTGGTAATAATATTTTTTGTTAAAATGAAGTGCAAAATAATAATTTTCATGAAAAGGAGAATATTTGTGGGGGGAAAAAAATATGAACCATAAAGCTTAAAAATGTATTAAAGTTTCCTTGCAGTTAACTGTTCCCATTTGGGTTTTTTTTTTCTTGAATGCTAATTTGTGCTAATATGAAACTGTAATTTATATCTACTTCAGCTAGGAGTAAAATAATATGGTAAACTTTGAAGGTGATAAAAGGGAGTTCCAGTGAGCTTTTAGTCTGCCGTTGTGCAGATGAGGTGCCATTCTCTATGGTATTTTGACCTTTCACTTCAGATTTTGAATGCAGCTCAGAATCTTTCTTTGGCCTCTTCATTTTAATGCAGCCCAAATCCTTCCTGAGCAAGCCATTAGCCAGCAGCCAGATTTTGTTTTAATCAAATGGTCTTGTAGATGGGTTGTTTTCTGTGTTTGGCCAGGATTCTGACTTGCAAACAGGAAAGGGGATGTAAAACTTCAGGATGCTGCTAGTGAAGTAGGACTGAAGCAAATAATTTGAAGAATCGTGGAGAAATGTGTTGAAAAAATTATGCCTGCGTTAGAGCGGTATGAACACTCTTATGTAACCATCAACATGAAATTAAATAGGAATGCCTAGCTGGAGAATGTCACAGCACTTCCACTGGTTAATGTGCTTTGACACAATCTTAAAAACCTTAAAATAGGAGTAGTTTTATAATTGAAAATGCATTTAACACAGGCATCTGAAACGTCATACGCTTTTATCATTGTAAACCAAGGATGAGAAATTACGTGCACAACAGTCAGCAGAACACACAATGCTTATTGTAGAGACAAAAAAATCAAAAGAGATCCTTTCATTTGAAGCCTGTCTGCCTATTATTGATGGGGTCCTCATCCTTAGATATGTGGAATATTCTACAAATGGCCTATTGAGAATTCCTACTTTCTGTTGGAACATGTGAAGTCTAGAATTTATTCAAGCTGAAGGCAAAAAAAGCAAAACATGCAACGTCTGTTGCAAACGACTAACTTGAAATTATATATTACTATTATGAAAGTAGGAATTGAGCGATTAATACAGTAAAAGACTCTGTACTTTTCAGATACTTAAATTTACTAAAAGGAATCTTCATTTAGAAAAAAAGGTTTTTTTAACAATAATAGGAACTATCATATAATATTTCCTGCTTTTCTTGTGGGGGGAAAAAAAACAACCCTGCTACTTCTGTCGTTAATAAATAACAGAAGGTGTATAATTTATACATGGTTTGTTCTACTTCTGGTGAAAACTTCATATAGATTTCCCTGGCATTCAAAGTTGTTTTCCCTTCAATGGAACGAGGTGTAACAAGGTGTAACTGCCAGTATGCCTGAATTCTTAACTGAGGGAACGTGTGACAATGAACTTACTTCACAGCGTCAATTCTAGCAACGGCTAAAGGATCTGTTTACTGCATGGTGACAATGCTTGTCTCTCTTGGGAAAGCCACCACATGGCCTCTTCACCGTGTAATCCTAAAGAAGAGCTTCCTACAGATTTTCAGTACGGCTTACAGGGGGCAGTAAGTTTCCAGTGGCTCTTCCAGGTTTGAAAAATAATGTTCTCTCACACAGGGAAGACTTGGAACTCCAACACAACTTTCTTCTGAAGCACTCTAGTGTAATGAGAAAACTCTCCCATTTTCCGGAAAGATGAATGCAGTTATAGTCACAAAGCTGTATGGTAGAGCCATATCATCATAGCCTTGGCTACTTTAATTACAGATGTTATTGTTACTGTTGTTTTCTTTCCACTTCAATTTTACAAACACAGTTGATGTTAGTGTGCTTTGCAATTTTTCTGTGACCTGCTTCTGACTGTTTGACTCAGTACTAAGTTAATCTGGCCTGAACGTTATGCAGGTGATGGGGTGGTCTTTGCTTCCAGGTGAGTATGAGTTAACATTATGGTCTGTAATAGCAGAAGCATCGAAAACTGCTATCCCAGCCTAACTCTGGAGACCAGTTAAGATTTGCAAAAACTTTAAGTGACTTAGTGACTGTAAACTCCTGTTCTAGCCAGTAGAGAGCCTTTAGTATGCAGTAATAAGTCTGAAATTTGCAAGCCTCTGTCTCTATTGCCTTTGTATGAATAGTAAAGCTGTGGAAACTGTTTCTGAGTACAAAAGTTTCAGATGGATGCTCAGGAGTACATTACATAATTGTAGGAGTTGTTCACAAATTACTATAGGTGAGCAGTGAAATGCTTATCCTGTGTCTGGCCGATGGCCTGCTGCCTTGTGTGACTATGCAATGGAGCATAAAAAGCATGAGAGAGCAGTGCTCTGCAGTTTGTTTTATTGGCTGAAAGCTCTTGCAATCATGAAAAAGTATGTATTAAATATATGATGTTTAGGTAGAATTGTGCACTGAATGAATTTAACTGTGCTTTGGCATAAGTAGACACAGTGAACATGCAATTCAAATAGCATTTTACTATAAATTGCTATAGATCATAGATCTTTCTATCAGTCCTTTTTTTAAGGTGCGCAAGACCCTTTCAAACTGCAAATAACTGAAGAAGTCTCATATTCAGTTACACATCATCAGAAAAGGAAAATCTGCCTTTGAAATTTACCTCCTGGAAATGGTATGTTGAGTTTGCAATGTAAGGTTTGATTCTTATTTTGTGACAGCTACTTGGCTTAAGCCTTGATTCAAATTAAGTTTAGTTAGAATTGTAGAATATCTTGAGCTGGTAAAGATCCCACAAGCATCATCAGGTCCAATTCCTGGCTCCACACAGGATTAACTAAAAATTTCCTATTAGAGAATGAATTACAGACAGAGCTTCAATGTGCTAAAGGTTTTTAAATGATGAGCTTACAAAAAAAAAAAAAAATCCAAGTATTTATCTGCAGCACATTATTCAAATATGCAACTGAGTGGCTGTGAATATGGATTCCTCTGCAGATCCAATTCTTGTGCTCCTCATTATTCTCTTCTCAATTTAGTCTCAGTACTAAGTGGAGGCACTAACAACCAAATGCAGCATGGAAGTCTCAGGGCTAATAAGAACCTATATTTGTGAATACAACATTTATGCCCTTACACTTCAGTATATATTAGTCTACTTTGATTCCACCAGTAAAAACTTCTTCAGTGGGACTGATACAGGGTGTGACACCTAGTGAGTAGATATTAACTCATCAGTGATGATTGTGTAGATATTCTTTCTTGTCTAGAAGCTCTTTCTTAAAGAAAACATCTGGACACAATGACTAGAACGATATTCAGAAGAGGCAGAACCAAACTGTTGGAGTTGATGCCTAGCCTCCCATTCTGTAAGGAATTATTCCTGCAAAAAAAGAAAAATATTTCTTTTTTTGTGACTCTTCATGGTCTTGCTATACCTGCATATCTTCTCCATTTGCCATTCTTGTGGATTATATTCTATTAAAAGGTAGTAGGTGCTTCCTCTTTAGGATGTGGAAAAACAAGTCCGCACACCAGGTCTGGCATATGATTGTAGTTTTAATTAACTATCATGAAGCTTGACTATTGTGTATTTTGTCTTTTACAGCATGGAGCTATTGCTATTTCTGGACATAACGGGTTGGAGTTTTACAGCAACTTGTTTTTTCTGGTCTTCTAGCTAACTTTCATTTTGGCTGAATCACAGAATATAAATCTACACATGTTGGCCTGGTGTCAATGGTCAGTTGATTTCTCACATCTGTGAGTAAAGTATTTTAGTCAGAGGAGTTTCATATCTGATTAATACATATATATCTGATTAAAAATAAAATGCCAAAAAGGAAGCAAAACATTTAGTTTTGAACAGCTGTGCGCGGAAATGAAACTGGTTGAAGCATCTGCAGCATCACATCACCTGCTCTGCAAGAGTCTTGTTGAAGGCAATTAAGTGTTAACTAGCAGCGTGCTGACAGACAGCCAAAGAAAGGATTGTTTGCTGAGTTAGTAGTTGTCCTACATGATCTATGTGATTGAGCAGATACAGTAACAGTGTGTAAATACTAGGCCTGCTATAAGAATGTAGGCTATGGTACTTTATCTGAAACTGTAGGTATTCCTGTGCTTAAACACTTCATGCTGAAACATTAATACTGAAGATAATAGGTTGGATTTGGTAAGACCTGGGGAAAAAAAACTGTGCTTTTTATTTTCTAACATGCAGCGTCAAACAAAATGAACTCAATAAAGGAAACATCTTGAAAATGACAGATCTCTTTTTAAGATTATCATTTTTTTTAAAAGCTTCTGAGATTTTTAAATTCTGAGGAAGTGTATTGATGTTGCACTCCATTTTTGAAAACAGAAAATACCAAAATAAAACATGAATTGGCTGCATGCATTAGCTAAACTATTGAAGTGGTCACTTTAATTGACTAGAAGCATAGTTCACATTCTCTTATGCAGAAGTAGAGCAACTCAAAGTTTCCAGACAGAGGCATGAGGATGGCTGTTTGGTTTTTTTATTAATAAAAATAAATTCATGCTTACTGTTCCATTTCTTTCTACTTTTATTGTCTGAAGTACTGACAGAAGTAAAAATGTTTTTGTTTGCTAAGTCATCAGACGTGACTGGCACAACATAGAATGATCTCTTCAATTTCAGTAGATGACTGCTAATTCTGGGAAGATGTGTATGAACCCTGCTACTGAAAATTCCCTTCTAGTGCTCTCTGCCAGTAAAACTCATGTTTAGGAAGGTCAAGATATTTCAAACAATATTAGCAGAGTGGGGTATACATAAAATACAGTGGAAACAGTGCTTGCCTTTATGAGGCAGCATGGAGAACTCACAGACTGTGGTACCTTGTCAGTGGAGCACTGGATCACTTTAGTTATACAGTAAAAAATAGTAAATTAAAAGCGGGAGCTGATTGACTGTCAAGAAAAGACTGTCTAACTGTTTAGGCAGGCAGTGAGGAATGCTGCAGGGGAGCTGGAACTAAAACTTTTAACAGCAAGGTGCCTCAGAGATGGTTAAAGATGAAGGCATATATTAGCGCGTCTGTAATGGAAAAGCTGTACTGTGGAAAATAGCACCCAGTCCTGCATCGAAGATACAATGTCCTGAAGGGTGAAATGCATCTAACAGAAAGAAAAGATGGATCTCAGCCTGACAGAAAGGGCAAGAGAAATCCCCCGAAGGGCCACATCAATGGATGTGATAGTGGTTTCAACAGTTCTTTTGAAATGTGAGTTCAGCATCTAAACCATTGTCAGTCATGGGGGATAAATTTGAGAGAGAGATCTGCAATGATAGCTGTTAAGCCTCTCTAAATAGGAGCCCAGCAATCAGTTGTTTAACTTCAAGACAGGTTTTTTTTTTCTATTTCAGAAACTGATCAGACAAGATTCAGAGAGCCTGCTGCTGTTAGACTTAAGTCTGTTCTGCAAAAGCCTAGCTAAAGATGTCTTAGTTCACAAACTGCTTTATGATCTCAGTCTTTTGATCCAAAATGTTGTGTCAGATCAGTATCACTAATGATGTTCTTATTGTATTTCTTCTCTTTTGTGTAGCTATTTACTCATGAAGGGCCTAACTTTGTGAAATCCTTACATAAGACTTGAGCAGATTTTGCTTACATCAAATCTAAACTAAAACTTAAACCTGGATACGATTGTTTCCCTCCATACCCCACTTCAATTACATTGACATAGGGTTACTGAAAGAACAAGAAATCAAGCACAGGCACTGTGATTTAATAAGGAGTAGAAATGGAATACAGCTTGTTTTTCATTTCCAGATCTATATAACGTGTTTTTTGCTCACGTTAAACCCTTGAAAGTTGCATTGGTCTTGCTATTACAAAATCAGATATGTTCATAGTAGCTTTAATATTAATTAAAATTATTTTCTGTATAGCTACTTATAACCTTTTTTTTTATTTGTTTTATTTAGGAAAAAAGTACAAAAATAGAAGCATCTACATAAGCCAAAAGATTTTTGTGGTGTAGTAGAAACTTCATCTTATCTGAATCAATTGCTACAGAAACTCAGGCATCCTAAAAAGGATCAAAAAGCATCGGATGAGTAGAGCATCCTGAATTCCCAGAAGAGCCCAGAGCATTAGGGAGTCAAAATGTAAAACTGTCTCAAGCAGTTTTCTTCGTGTGCCTTCTGAATTTTGTAGAGGTAGGACAGAAAAAAGGGAAGAGAGTTAACCTTCCTTGTATTAGTATGTCTTCACACTAGGTGTTTGTGCCTTGAAGATATGGACTGATCAGATGTCCCAGAAGAGTATGAATTAATAGCCTGAATGTGTTCTGCCTGCAGCCAGGGAAGGTGCAGCATGTATTCCTTGTTACGTCTGGGCAATGCTACTGCCGTGCATTTTAGCACCCTGACATATCCTGTGGAAACATGGCTTTTTCTTGGAGGTTTTTTTATCAGCATGGTCTCCACATGTTAATTTCTTGTCTTTATTAATTTTAGTTTACGAATCTAAATATGATTAGTTTTAGAACATTTGGAACTTCACACACCTTTCCTTAACTGGCAGAAACATTTGCCTTCTGCTCACAGTCTACTTCCTACATAGAGCTTTAACGGTTTCCTTAGGGATTTGGAGATAAAATCTGAATAAGGCAAATGAATTATTTTGCTAGGTAACATCATTTTAATGTGGAACTCAGGAGGAATGGCCAGGAAATTTACTTATGGTGAATGGGTTGGAGGTAAGAACTCCAAATGCTTGTGCAGATCAGGAATGGAGCAGACAGTGCAGAAAAAATCTTCTTGGACATAACTAGATTACTTGAGATTTGTGATGCGGCTAGCCCCTCTATAGAACATGAAGTACGCTTTAGATAATTAATGACTGTTTTAGTATTAGATACTGGTTTTACTAGGAACGGCCTGCTGATGTTGGTAACTATGTTTTTTGTCTTACAGTTCAACCATTTCACAAGACTTGCTCCCATCCCATTCACTGTGTTCTTCTCTGGTTTCACGCCATGTGCAGATCTCCCAACAGACTGACAGAAGCAGACGTGAATTCATGATGAGGAGCACGCAGTACACGAGGTTAGTGCACCAACTGAGATGTAATCGAGAGAACTGTTTTCCTTGCAATAGAGGAGGCTTCCTTGGATTGAAAAAAAGAAAAGGGATAATCAACCTTTTATAAAATTTTGGAAGCTTTATGTTGCAAACTGTGTTGGATTTCAGTATTCACAAGGATCATCAGCTAGCAATTATGTTGTAAGCTCTTCAGTTGTCAGATCAAATGGGAATCAGTGCAAGAGTACATAGTGAATAAAATATTTGTCTTTGCATATTTCTGATTTCAAATACTAAGCAAATCAGCAGTGATTAAATACCTTTTGCATCTGCCAGTCATCTTATAGACTGTTCTTTGGAGCAGTCCCCTTCAGTCTGGTGTTAGTCTATTTGCATCAGAAAGCTACTCATGGTATGACTTGCTACAAAGAACACTAGGCAGAGTATCAACAGGGTGACACTGTTCTGATACATTTAGCACTGGACGATGTATTGGGCACACTATATAGAAGTGTAAACTTCCCTGTTGGTGAGGAAAAATTTATCCTAGTTGAACATAGAAGACTGTTCCCTCCATGTTATTGTATCATTAGTCACACATTTACTGCCCCTTAGCTTCCATCCATTTTTAGAGCTATTTTTAGTAACCAGATGAGAATTCAGTATCACCTTTGATGTTTGTGTCCTGTTGAGTCTGCTCAGCCTGGCTGGAATACAGAAAAAACAATGCCTGTTTTGATCCCTGTTGGAATGTAGATGAAAGGTGGGGTAAGGGAGAATCTAAAAACTGAGTTTGATTTATACGAAGCAAAATTGGGAAAAATATGAATCTATTCTACCTTAGTAGATACCAGCTGCGTTAAAACCAAAAACAAAGTAACAAACAAACAAAACCCTGATGCCTCCTAACCTTACCTCTCCCCACTCCCACACCACTGAAAAACGAAAGCAAAAACATAAACACATTAAAAAAAAATCCTCCCTTCCCCATCCTTTTGATAAAGCAAACCCATGTACATATATATAGATAGATAGATATTAATTCTTCCATGTTAGCATAATGTTTTACCATAGTTCTACCATTGGCTGTTTTTCATTTCATAGTATAGTAGAGACCAGCACTCTCCATATGGGTATCAATTAGCAAAGAAAGGATCTTATCCTATGCCTGTCAGATGTGTGTATGAAGGTGGCAGAGAATACAGTTAAGTACATTAGACAGAGCGTAGACTGAGGCCACAACACCCAGTCTTGAGGCACGCATAGTTTAAAAGCCAAAATAAAACTTCAGCCATAGCAGAAGTTTGAATATGTAGATGTACTTAGGCTACAAGTAGGGTATAATCAGACTCATTTCTAAAGTCAGGTTAATATAAAAGTTAATATAAAATCTGCCCGTGGGTATTTTTCAAGAGGTCTTCAGTAAGCACTGGATGACAGTTTTCCTGACAGTGTGATAAACCATGGAGTTGTAAGGTAATGGGGAGAGCTCACAAGGAAGGGCTTGCTGTCTCCAGGACAGCATCCTCCAGAGTGCTTAAATTAATCCAGGTTTTAAGAGATAGTGGTCCCAAATGCATCTCCAGGGGCTGCGGAAAGAAATATTGATGATCACAGCTGCCACAGAGCACATGGATCTGAGGGAAGATTTGGAATGAAAATGTGACCGTTTTCCAGCTGTGGAGATGAATAATGGAATAGGCTGAACAAACCACAGGACTACGTATGTGTGTAGAGATGATTAGAATGGGGGGAGAAAAAGATGACTCCGAAATATTTCATTCAATCTGAAACAGAATGGTTTGTATTTTCGTATTTTTCTATTCTTTCTTCCATTTTACACTTATTCAAATCAAATTTTAAGCAAAATGCTGGTTAGAAATGCCTATGTGGGTTGCTTCTACATTTTCCAGAGTGACTAGAAAGCGCCCATAGCGTGTCCACACCTTCCAAATGTTCCCCCAACATTTCTTTACCCTGTTCTTATTGCCTGTACCCTGCCTGCTCCCTCTCCCCCAGCTGCAGTTAATGTTATCTGCTTTAAGCTGGCCTCCTTTCTGATGTGCCACACCTGAGCTTGAAGGAATGGAGGAGGAGAGAAAAAAAAAAAAAAAGGAAAAAGAAGGAAGAGAAGGCAGCAAACCAGGCTCCTGGCTGCCGCCTGAGCAAGCAGCACTGCAGCGCTGCAGGTGTGCGGGAGCCGCGGGCCCTCCACGAGCCGCATGCGGGGAGTGCGGGGTTCGCTGCCGCCCGGTGCTCGGCCCCGGCTGTCTCACCGGCGGGCGGGGGAGCGAGTAGCTGGGGATGCTCGGGCGACGATGCCGGGAGGAGGGGGAGGAAGAAGAGGAGGAGAAGAGGGGAGCCACTGGGACAGCCTGAAGTGGGCGGAGGGGAGAGGCGGGTGTTATACCGTCGCTCGGGGGAAGGCTGAGCGTTTGCAAATTGCGCCTCCGAGGCTCGGGGCGCATCCTATCGCCGCCGGCCGGCCGGGCGGCTGTCGCAGCGCAGGACGAGGCTTCCCGGCTCCCCGATCTCCTCGCGCTGCCCGCGCTATCCCCGCCGTCCCCGCCTCTGCCTCCGGCTGCCCTCAGCTGCTGTGCCTCTCGCCTCCTGTGCAACAGAGAGGAGAACGGCAGCACGCGGAGGTGCGCTCGGAGCCGAGTGTCGGCTAGAGAGCCAGTCCCTCTCCCAACCGCGCAGGCATAAGCAGAACCCTGGGTGAGTAGTCTGGGAGATTCCCTGCTCCTCCAGGCAGGCCAGAACCGATCAGGCCCCTTCAGCACATCCCTTTCTTCCTTTCTTCTTGGTCTTATGCCTGGAACGTGCAGGAGATTCCTGTCCTCTGTGAGGTTAGTCGAACTTGTGTACCTGCTTGGTGAAGGATTTTTGAAAGGTTTTACTACCCAGCCATTAGAATAACATTCTACTATGACTGTCCCAACTTGAAAACCTTTCTACTTTCATGTATGAAATTTTCTTCCTTTTTTTTTTTTTAAATCTTTTTTATTAAAAAAGTTTCTCATCTTTTACAACTTTTTTGGCCTTATGGAATTGCCCTGTTCCCTTTCACCTGTAAATTTATGTAGGTAACACATAATTTGAAGCTAATTATATGCTAAGGAGTTTCTTAGTCCTTGAGTGTTGTAATTAACAAGTGATATCTGCATATTTTTCTTTTGCTTTCTTCAGGCTGAACAGCCATGACAGCTGAAAAGACTATTCCTATAATTAACGGCAAGCCAGAAGATGTTTTGGATCCAGAAGCTTCAAGTACCAACCTCGTCCACAGCAATGATAAGAAAGTTCATGAAAGAGGTCACTGGAACAATAAGGTTGAATTTGTGCTTTCTGTGGCAGGGGAGATTATTGGGTTGGGAAATGTATGGAGATTCCCATATCTTTGCTACAAGAATGGAGGAGGTAAGATGGCGTCATGTGTTGATTTGCAGCTCACTGTAAACATCTGGGAAATAAACACTTAGGGGTGTTTCACAGTGATTTCTTGCGCTAGTAAGAGGGGTTCAGGACTTGTTTGTGTGTGTAGGTAGGGAAGTATTAAGCACCTGAGAATGAATTAAAAAATGTGATGTTTCCTTTACCTTCTCCCCAAATACTACGTGGTTTAATTTCTCGAGGTTTTTCTTTGGTTATGGGGTTGCTTGCTTTTTTCCATTATTAATATATTTATATATTATTGTTGTTGTTGTTTTTTAAGGTAGAAGAAACCGGTTAGAATAGAACATTTTCTTACAGAAATCGAATTTTCATACGAGCCTATCATATCGAGCCTACTCAACAAAGTTTGTCTGACAGAGAATAAAGTAGCAGTTTATTTTTCTGAATAGCATACTTTAGGGAGGAAATATTGTTTCTGAAAATGCTACCTTTTTATGACAAAAAAAAAAAGCCCTTTAAGTCAAAGACACTTTTTTTTTTTTTTTTTTTAATCATTACTTCCCCAATCAGTACAGTAAGGGAGGGGAAGATACAAAGCTGACTGTTACTAAGCCAAGAGAGCAGGTCTGTATACCTTAAAATAAGATGGTAGAAGTCTATTCTTTTCTCTCTCAAATCACAGAAGTATAATGTATTGTATGATATGTATTACTTATAGTCAGGTATCATCTAGGTAAGATACATGACAATTAAGAGTAAGCACATCAGCCATGTCTCACACAGAAATGAAGGAAGAAAGACAAAACCTGAAGTTTAGAATCCTGTGAGCTAGATTCAACATTCTCCCACTTAATGTCTGAATCGGCAGCCCTAGTGTAAACGTATATCCTTCAAGAACAGTGATACACTCAGTGACTGATATATGCAAGGATCTTTCTTAAGAGGTTTGTTTGCTAACAGTGCTATGCCAGATTTCTTTCCCTCATTTGCACAAAACTAGGTGAACTCAGGGGTGGTTTTGGCCATTTTGTCTGCTGTTTCTAAAGACTACTCTTGTGGTAGGTGTGTTACTAGTTTGCAGCTCCTCTTTAACACATTTGTACTGTGGCAAAACTAAGATGATAAGAATTCACTCATTTTAGCATGCTACTGTACTTTTAGTCTCTAATCAGTCTGTTGGATGACTTGCTGAACAGTTGCTGGCTTACTTAAGTATCATCATTAATCACTACAGCAGTCTTTAAGAATAGAATGAATGCATGTAGTTTGATTGGCAATGTCCTGGTACCATGGGAAGTTTGCCATTAACTTCAGTTTTCTTTGGTGAGGTCTCAGTCTACGACCTTTGGCTAACACCTCTGTTTCTGTAATTCTCTAGACTGCTGAACTAGAATTAGACTTGGGTCTTGTTTGTTGCACTGAATGTAAATACTGGGAAATACTTCATGTGTAATATGTAATCATAGTGAAGAGGTATATGAGTTAGTGACTAAATAGAATGCCTGCTAGGTACAGAACAAATTCAGAAGCAGGATGGGTACTTCAGGTGTAAGCTCTCTCTGGCACTACCAACAGATAATGTAGGCATAAGCTTCTATATTTCTGATTTGCTCTTATGGACACTTGCTATTCTTTTTTTTTTTTTTTTTCTTTTTTGGAAAAATAGTTCACTTATGTTTCTTGAATTAGGTATTTCATGGAAACTAATTGGTTTGCAAGCAGGCAAACTTGGTATACTCTGTTGTTTCCTGATGGGTATCTGTTGTAGAGGAATTTAAAAATATATATTTAAGCCATTATAATAAGTTTCATTAAGTTGCTATGTTAAACTCACTGTGCTTGTCTATGTGAGTGAGCTAAACTTGTTTTCATGCTGGACAGCAGTTCTTAAATCATGGCCTGGAAAGATGTCTTTCAAGCCATTTGCATAAAGTGTTGTTCATTAATGATCAGATCAATCTTTAGGACTCCTGTTGAAGTAGGAATATTAGTGCTCTGAAGAACTGATTGATGTATGCAGTTACTACATCTATCAAAACTTTTGTGCAGTACTTCACTGTGTTTGTCTGATTAAACCAGTGGAACTTTGTTTACTGGTGTCAGTAAAAATGGCCCAAATAGTTATTGTTTCCTCCTATTTGTATTCTTCCTTCCTTGTTTCCCCCTAAATCAGTGTAGTTAGTTGCTTTCTATCTCATCCTTTGGTTTATTAAGAAATCTGAGTACCAGGGCAATGAAGGAAAAAAATATTTTGGCCTTGTATGTTAACGGGGTCTCTGTGTAGTGAAAAGGCTGTATTTCATTCCTTGTTATTTAGGTTCAGTTCTAAATTGAATACTTAAAATCTACTGTATTAGCAAGTGACAATGTGCCTAACAGGTATCTTCTGTCGCTTCTCTGTTCATACTTCAGTCATGTTCTCTGTCTGCCATACCTAATAACATGGTTAATCATGAAATAATACAGAATTTCTGCTCTGTGTTAATAAGAGAAGAATGGTATTTTGTTGAAGGCTTCAAGTTGTACTGCTCACTATCTTTGCTGGAGTTTACTGTCAGCATGTAAGAAAAAAAGCTGATGCTTTGTAAATTTCTTACAATTTCTAGATAGCAATGCCAAGTCCTGTTTTCTTTCTCTGTGTAAGAAGTCCTAAGGTGTATTTTGTCATTCCCTTCTTACGATCCTTGTCATTGGTCTTATCTAAATAACATCACAGTACTTGGATTTCATTTCCATAATGCTTCTTCATCCCTGCTTTTCTCCTGAGAAAAGAAAGTAAGAGAAGAGAGGGTAGAATGATTTGATGATAATCAGATCAGAATGGTGTGGCTAAGCAAGAATGTGATCTTTCCTGTGCTTGAGAGAATGTTCAGCAGAGTTTAGCCTATTCTGAAAAACTTAAGTATGCTTTGTGTTTTGACTGGGGATGGGGGTGGTTTTTGTATGGTTCTTTGTTTTCAGTCCACAATAATGGCTTAAGAGTTAACTTTTAATATTTGGTGCCAGAAGCAAACACTTTTTGCACTTTTAGCACTGCACCTGCTAAGGAATGAAAGCTAAGGAATGAAAATAAATTTTTTGCTAAGCTGTCAAGGAACTGTGTTTGTTGTAACCAATACCACCACAATGTTTACTCATAGGTGCTTTCCTCATCCCATATGTGGTTTTCTTTATTTGCTGTGGGATACCAGTTTTTTTCCTGGAGACAGCCTTGGGACAGTTTACTAGTGAAGGAGGCATTACATGCTGGAGGAAAGTTTGCCCTTTGTTTGAAGGTAACAACCTTTTCTGTGTTCTATCACATTAAATTTTAAATGAAGGAAAAAATTTTACAAAAGTTAGGATGTACTGATAGTATTAAGCATTTGTTCTTAAATTATCTGAAAGTACAAATTCTTTGTTCTCTCTTCCTCCTCTCCAGGTATTGGATATGCTACCCAAGTTATAGAGGCACATCTAAATGTATATTACATCATTATTTTAGCATGGGCTATCTTCTATCTGTTTAACTGCTTTACTACAGAGCTTCCCTGGGCTACATGTGGGCATGAATGGAATACAGGTATGACCTTGGTGGGAATATTTGCTGTACAAATAATGACTTTAATAAAATGAATTAGTGTTGAGAACACAACTATTGTGGTAGAAAAATCTGTGGGAATGGGCTGATCATGTCAAACTGTGATGAAATGAAATCACAGAATTGTAAGGGTTGGAAGGGATCTCTAGAGATCATCTAATCCACCCCCCCTGCTGAAGCAGGCTCTCTAGACCATGTTGCACAGGTCGTGCAGTGAAGACTTAATCATACCTTTCTGATATAGGTCATTGTATAAGCATTTGTTCCTGTGAAATATAATGTCAGATGGGAAAAGAAAGCTTTTGCCTTTGTTATTTCTGTAAAATATTCTGGCTAAATCCCAGGACTCTCATTTTCAATCATACCCATTCTCTCAGAATACAGTAAGTGAATTCAACAGAAGAGCTCTTCTTCTTCTTTATTTGATACAAGTTAAAGAGTGACTTTCCACTTGCTCTATTAAACAAAGTGGAGACTTGTTGTTGGTTGTTTCATCAGCCAATTGTTGCCATTGGCCATTGAACAACCACTTGAGGAAGTATTATGTTGTAGTTCCTGAATGATTGCCTCAATTTCTCAAAGCTTCTTCGTTTAGCCTCAGATGTTTAGTTGGCCTTCGTCATTGCCAAAGTGCATTTAGAAAGTGTAGGAGTGTGTAGAGTACTACATGGATATTTTTCTAGCCTCTGATCTGGTGATCAAAATACTATTACAGAAGTAGCAGCTGGAAGATTTTAGAATATCTAGAAATCCTTTTAACCATGTAGAGTATGATATAGTAAGTGGCTTTACAAATGCACAAATTAGAATTTGGACCAGAAGAAAAGTATGTACATGTCAATATAACAACTTTGTTGTTGTTTTTATAGAAAACTGTGTGGAATTTCAGAAACTTAATATGAGCAACTGCAGTCAAATCTCTTTGCAAAATGCTACGTCTCCGGTGATGGAATTCTGGGAGTAAGTGCACATAAACAATCTGCTTGATCTGACTGTTCATTATCTTCCAATTTTTGTTTACAGGTTATTAGGTATTTCATAAACTAATAGCACTTAGTGATATGAGTTCAGCTGTAAATTTTCTCATATAGTCAAAAGATTCAAGATGAGAAGTTTTAACTCTTTTTAGAGGATTCAAGGAAAAGAATTCTATATTCTGAAAGAACATAGAACAAAGTGTGCCACTTACTTGGGATCTTGGCTCCTGCTGCTGGAGGAAAGAACCTCAAATACATACTAATGAGGCAGAGGTGAAAGAGGATGATTTTAAGTGTTTCTTGTTGTTTGATGGTGGTTGTTTTGTTGTTTTTTGGGTTTTTTTTTGTTTGTTTTTGTTTGTTTTCCCAGGGTGTTTGCTCTCTTTTCTTCCATAACAGTTGCGTCTTCATCTGAGCTAACTAATATTTTGGAGTCTGTCCATCATTATATTTGAATGGACTGTGTTCGTTTTTCAGTTAGAAAAAGAAAGCTTAACACTCTTGCGTCTCCTTGATTCTGGTTTCTAGTTAGAGTGATAAAGAATTATCACAAATTTCACAAAATACGGACTGCTTTTGTGATGACACATTTTTTCTTACTATAAATACTTAATTAGTACATTGTAGTTGCATACTTGTTCTTTGCAAGGCACAGTTTGTATTAAGACAGTCACAGAACTAGATTTTTACTTTAATGTTAAAGTAGCTCTTCTTAATTTAAAGGAGTGTATTACAGAGTTTCTGGTTACTGAATATTCTTGAGAGCCCATTCTAATTACCAATTTGTTATTTGGAAAAGCGTTATTGTGGAACTGCAGTTACAGTTGTTTTGTTGTTTGTTTTTTTTTTCCCCAAACTGCAATAGTTACCTTTGAAAGGGCTATAAGCTAAGACTGTTCTCCAAGCGAGAACTCTGCATTTGGCATCATTTTCTTGAACATTAGCATATGCTTCTGTCTTTGCCTCTGGTCCACCTAGTCTTGCTAAATAAGTTATCTTAGTCTTAGCAGGTGGTAGTTATTGTTTCAGTAAATAATGTATTAAAACAATATTAAATTGTACAAGTTTTCATGTTTCTTTTCTGTTAAAATCAGAATAACCTAAGCACTCAGTCTGCTAAATTACAATATGCCTACTCTATCCGCTTCCCAGGTAATCTTTATAATAAAGAAGATTTTCTTATGTGGCACCTCTTATTTCTATGACTTCATTTTAACACAAATTATGGTTCTTTAGGACAACTGAAACTGAACTTTTTTTTTTTTTTTTTTTTTTTTAATTTAAGGGGCATGGTTAGAGTAAATGAACAAAGTATTTTCTCCAGTACTAGCCTGATTTGCTCACTGTTTTTATTTACTTATTCAATTATATTCAAAACTTGGCAAATGTAAGTATCTCCAGCTATCTAAGGAAGCAGGCAATGTTCAGTTGATTTCTAAGGAGGGCACAAGCTAAGTTCTTATCTCCCTGTGTGTCTAGGTGTTCTGTTTGCTGTTCTGTTTTTTTGTTCTGTTTTTTGTTTAGTATTTTTGTAGTATGGTTTTTGGGAGATTGTCTGATTTTTGATGTCAAAGTTATTGCAACCTATGTACAGGAGCATTTCAAATGCATTCTTTCTCAGAATTCTCTAAAAATGAAGCTGAAAAAGATTCTGTAGCTGAACTTGGATTCCTGTTACAGTACATTTTGAATCCTTCAAATTCTGGATGTATTTGACTACCTGAATTAGGCTGAATTAGGAATGAGTTATGAAACCATAAAGGCTGATAATCAGATTAACTTTTTCTCTAACGTCTGTTACAATCGTGTATGAAAATGCACATTCCGGACTTCCTGAAGTCATTAAAAAACAAAAAACCCTCCGAACCACTTCTTGTTATTAGTTTTTTTTGTTGTTCTGTAGAAAAGCTTTTCATAATATTAACAGTTTTTACTGACCAAAGTAGCTTATGATATTAAACTTATCTGCTTTTGGTGCCCAAGCAAAAGTGGTGCTTGACTTTCCAACCTTGAAAACTGAATATATCTACAGCTAGGTCAGGTTGCTCAGAGCCCTCAAAGCCCTGTCCTGCCTGATCTTGAATGTCTCTGGGGGCAGAGCATCCACTGTCTCTCTGGGCAACCTGTGTATCACTGTGCTTATTGCATGTATAAAAATGAACAAAAAACAGTCCACCTTCTTCCTTATGTCCAATCTAGATCTTTCCTTAGTTTGAAACCGTTTCCTCTTTTTCTGTCACAGCAGACCCTGCTAAAGGATCTCTCCTTTCTTGCAGCCCTACTTCCCCCTCTTCCCCCCCCCCCCCCAAGGTTTGACTACTGAAAGGCTGTTCTCAGCTCTCCCTGGAGCTTTCTTATCTCCAGGCTGAACAGTCCTAGCTCTTTCAGCCTAGCCTCATGGAGGAGTTTATTTTCATGGTCCTCCTCTGGACTCCCTCCACCAGTGCTATGTTTCTAATGTACTGAGGACTCCTCACCTGAACAGAGGTGAAGTCCATCTAGAGCTGAGAAGAGGGACAGGATCACCTCTCTCATTCAGCTGGTCATACTTCTTTTCATGCATTTGGTTTTCTGGGCTGCAAAGGCATATTGCTGACTCATGTCCAACTTCCCATCCATCCACCAGTACCCTCAAGTCTGTTTTGGCAGAGCTGTGCTCTATCCTTACATCTCCCAGCTTGAATTGATAGCTGGGATTGCCACGATCCAAGTGCGAACCTGGTACTTGGAGTTACTGAATCTCCCGAGGTTCACCTGGGCCCATTGCTCAGCCTGTCTAGATCTCTCTGGATGGCATCCTGTCCCTCAGGCTTGTTGACTGCACCACACAGCTTGGTGTCATCTGCACCAATGATCCTGCTGTCAGTGTCATTGTTGAAGTTGGTAAAATGTACTGATCCCAGTACTGACCCCTGGCTGACCCCGCTTATCACTGATCTCCATTCAGACAGTGAACCACTGACCACCACTCTGGGTACAATCTTACAACTGGTTCTTCATCCATCAAACTCTCCATCTGTCAAACTCATATCTTCCTAAACTAGAGAGAAAGATGTTGTGTGGGACCACATTAAAGGCCTTACTGAAGTTCTGTTATGCTTATACAGGAGTCCACTAAGGTGATCAGGTATGAGTTGCCCTTGTTGAAGCTATGATGGTTGTCTTATACCACCTCCCTCTGTTCCCTATCTTCCATGATAATTCCCTTGTTAAAATTTAAGAAGGTACACTGCTGCATGAGTTCCAAATTCAGAATGGATATGATAAACTAGTTGAGAAGTGGAAGAACAAACTTCACATACTGGGATTGGCTTTGCACTAAAATGACCATCTGGAACTAAATTTTATAATTTAGATACATCAGGTACAGTAGAGCTCTGTGCTTAAAAATATACAGTGCAGATGACAGAGTAGTTATTATGTAATAAATGTATCACCAGGCTAGTTAATTTGTGCAGTAAGTCAACCTGCAGATAACTGTTTCTGGAAGTGTTAGCTAAAAGCTTAGCTAAAAGTCTTGTTCACATGATATTATTTCACTCCTTTATAAATGCTAGTGTCAATAATCATAAGTTTATTGAAAGATTCTTCTAAAAACAAAGTTAAAAAGAAAGTTGATGGACTAAACTGGACAGGGCAGATGCTAGCTGTTAATTTCAGAACTCAGAGATAGTGATGAAGCTTTTCACACTGCAATAACCAATCACAGGACTGAATTGATTTGCATAATGACTAGGTTTCTTGCAGTTATATTACTTGATGCCTGTGGAGGATGGGAGAGGTGCTAGTTTTCTTCTGAACAACATTCAGATACTCCTGTACATTTTGCTTTTTGCAGTGTTGAAACTGCAATTCAAGCTTCTCTAAGTTATGGTCATGATAAACACAATTTATTGTGGAAAGGGCTAGCTGGGATAAAAAGTTTTTTGAACTATTAGCATCTATTCTTGAGACAATTTATGAATCAGAGTGGTAATTATTGTGAGTAGTCATCTAATTTCAATTGGAATCGAATATTGCATTTGTTAATTGTCAAGCTGATGTTAAGTTTTTTCTTTGGTAAGCATATAACCTCACTACAGTCGCCAATTGTATTCACAGTATCTTCAGACGTTTTAATTGTTCTAATTTAAGAACTAACAAAAAAGAAAAAAAAAAAAACCAAAAGGTACCCCTTCATTCTTGGAGACTGGAGAGGAAGAAACCTATGAACTGCATGAGTTATCAGTGCCATGTGTTTTCTTCAGGTCAATTGCTCTAAGAGTTAATCACAATGAGGAATACAGCAGTTGCTATGTATTGCATAGCAGACTAGACTGGCACTCTGTAAATGCCAGCAGAGGTTGGTAGCAGGGCACAAGCTGGATTTGTGTGTGCATAAATAAATGCACAAATCCTAGAAGGGATGTCTTCAAGAGTGTCTTTGGAAAGGAGTCAATTTTTTCTTTTCTCCTTCCTTTAACTAGTACTGTTATGTCTTTTCCATCGATTAGACTGGAAGTCCCAGCCCTTTTTGTTTGTGACTGGGAGCAAACCCAAATCCATAGGTGTTTTGAGGACTGCAAGTAACAATTTCAGCCTCTCTGCTGAAATGTTTCTAGCTTTTATTACTTCTGTGGACTTGACCATTCCTAAAACTATCACTGCAGTCAAATAGCAGTTTGTTCAAATGCAGTGAAAACTAAGAGAATGTTTTGCAGTACTACAAGGCTACGAAAGCGTGTGGGCTAACAGTTATCTTTCTTCAGGTCTGTCCAAAGGATACTGTCTCCTTGTTACTCTAGCAGGTACAGAGTTACTTCCTCTGATAATTTAACATTCTCTACCAGCTTTGATGGCGGGGTCATGCAGTAGATGAAAACTTCATTCATGTCTAGGATGGATTGTTTGTTTACATTATAAATTAAAAAAAAAAAAAAAAAAAAGCAAACCAGACTGTGGAGATAAGAATTGCAATAGGTCCTAGGTAATATTTTCCTCTTCTTATACGTAAAAAACTCTCATTGTAAGAGCAAGGATTGTTATTTTTTTTTTTTTTTTTTAATAGTGTAATTGATAATTACTTGTAGCTTTGTGGCCATAATGGCCTGATGCTGCTGAAGGAGCAGCATGCAGAGTCTGGGGGATTAGATTCACTTTACTTGCTTTCCTGCGTAGTTAAAAAAGTTTATCCTTGTTAATGTCTATTTTAAGACTTAATTTGAGTTAGCTGACTTGTCATTGACTTCAGCTATCAGTGTTGACAACTCTGGGAAAAAATCAGGAGCTTAAAGGAGGATTTCTTACCTTCCTTAAAAAGATTTGGTAATTTAGGGTTTTGATTAGTTTCACATTCCATATGCGTATACAGTTTTCAAAAGTAAGCAAGTGAATTGATCGAAACTCAGTTTTTAAACTTCAAACTCATTTTACAAATGACAGACAAGAGTCTGAAATTTCTTTCATTTAATGCTGGTGCCAGGATTCAGAGATGTCCAGTTAATTACTGTTTTTCATCTCATCCTAGAAGACCAGCCTGATAAAAGATTAAAAAAAAAAAAAAAGTAATTTGAAGGTATGCCACAGGTAGGTTTTTTTTGTACAAATCTTAAACGGTAAATAGCATAAGCTGCAGTAATAATAGAGGTGTTGATCATTTTGGGTATGTTAAAGCAGACCTATGAAAGAGATAGGTAGCCACAGATGGGGCTAACTTTATAGCCAGGGAAGTGGTATAGAGATTAGAAAATAAACTATTCCATTGTGCTGTGTGTTTTCCTAGGTGGGGAAGCTGTCTGGTAGGTATAGGGGACAGCAACTGTATCTTTGTGCTCCTTTGACTGTTATTCCGGTCTGCCACCGTGGACAGGAATTTGAGATTTCTTGTGCCTGGGAAGGGAGCTGGACAGACAGAGAACCCACGGTTTTGTGGTTGATTCCACCTCAATAGTTTTTTATTGGCTGTATGACAACAACTTAGTCCTCTGCTAAAGAGGGTCTAGTTGTTGTCCTGTCATTCTGTGAAGGGAGTGACACATCCTTAGCGTTTCCAAGCAAAAAACCTTTTTTTTTTTTTTTGTTTAGGGAAAAGAAAAGGATTTGTTCTCAGCAAAAAGGAGAAGGCACAAACCCTTTCCTTGAAAAGTCAAAAAGAGTTTTTCCTGTTTCATTCAGTCTGCAACTGACTGCAAGAGTCACATTGTGCTTAATCCCCCCTATCCTATGAAAAGTCATTAACAAGTTGGGCTCAATCCTGCAGTGCTCAGTACCCAGAGACCTTCAGCACCTCTCAGAACCAGACCCTTTGTGCATGTCTTGTCGAAGAACACTGAGCTGTGCCAGACTTGCTTGTTCCAGTTTAGTTCAAGAGAGGCCATGTGAAAACAGCTTTTTGTTTGGATTCGCATGAGCTCTTCATCTGGTTTTGCCTCAGAACCACAAATTCTGCCTGATTTCAGTTGAAAGAAGGAAATGGGGTAGGTCTCAAAGTGCTAAGCCAAGGGTAAATGTTAGCCTAATCCAGACAGATGAACTTTCCCTTGATTTTATCTGGAATGTTTTGTGTAACATTTCAAATACACAGAAAAAATTACCTCAAAATCATGTACTTGAATAGTACAAAATGCCAATAGTAAGACTGTGCTACTGTAAGTTGATATTTTATATGAATTTGATTATTTTTGGTTAAAGAAACACATAACATTCTTTTCAGTAGAACTGAAAAGGATGGATAGGAAGAAAATGCCATCTTGATATTCTATATTTTGTTATTGTTCTCTTTGTTCATTTTCCTATATTCAGTAATCTGTTGACGAAGATATTGATTTAATCAAGGCTTTTTAGAGTGCTCATAGTGTCAACAATTTTGCAATCATAGATTTCTTGATTACCTTCACATTCATTTATCTTCACAAAATCTATGTAAGATCTAATTATTCCCACTTTACAGAAGGGACTCTGAGCTACAGAGAGTGCAGAAGTGCTTAAGTGTCAGAGGTCTGATAATTGTTATTTAATGTTCTTTATTGTAGAATAAATTGCTATAAATTAACTGTGCTAGTTTTAATTCAGTTAAGAAGAAACATGAATGTACATGAGTCAGTGGTTCAAATGTTCTCCCTGTGTATGCAAATAACAACACTTGAGTTTGGAAGGGACCTTTGGAGGTCGTCTTGTCTAACCACCTAGTGAAGCACAGCCACCTGGGGCAGGTTGGCCATGACCACGTGCAGGTCGTTTTTCAATAACTCTAAGGAAGGAAACTCTGCAACATCTCTAGGTAATGCTGTGAGTCTGAATAATTATATTTATATCTTAAAATAGAATTCGTAAGGGAAACTTTTAGTTCTCCAGTGAAAGTTAGGAGCTACACATTTGTGGTTTTGAAAAGTAATTGTATAATGTTGCAAATTCTTCTTCAGTAGTTGTAGGAGCTAAAAATAACGAACTTTGTTTTGTTTGATTGTTAGGGAGCCATGAACAAATTTGATCTTCTGTTTTCCAAGTCACACGGATTAATATCAGTATTTCAGATAATATTCTCAAAGCATCTATTTCATTTTCCATGATTGAAAATATCTTTGTAGCATTCAGTGGGGAGTGTGGGAAAGTTTTACCTGCAGTGCTACATTTTTGTAGCGAAAATCACATGTGAGCTAAAATCACCTCTTGATCACACAGTTCTTAGAGTTCTAGTAAATATGTTATTGCATTTTCTAATAGTTGGAAAATGCGTGCAGGGTGCTGAAAGACATGCTTGTAAAGCTGATGTCTTTGGAAGCTGTTGGGTTGGGTATCTAGTTTTGCTGGAGTGCTAAACCTTTTTTATTTTCTATTTTTTTTTTTTTTTTATTTTGAAGTATCAAAAATTTCCATATTATTTTTAACATACGAGTGTGTGTTTAAAGACACCTCTGTAAAAGGCATTTCTTGATGTTGAGCAAAACAGTTTACTTATAGGGAAATTGAAAATAATTACATTTAAATATTGTGAAAGGTCTACAACAACAAAAACTTACTTATGTGGCATTAAGGTTAATGAATCAGTCGATTCAGAGCATGCTAAAATAACCAGATGTGGTTTTTTTCTGACTTTGCTTCAGTTTTCATTTACTTTATATATATGTAACTTATTTGAGGGAAGGCCACTACTGAAAAGCCTTCTTTCAGTATTGCCAGATTTTGTGCAAGTACAAAAGAGAAAACATCCTCTTTAAGATAACAACTTCAGTAAAGGATGTGGATATCTTTGCTTTACTGGAGACCATACTTAGTAAATGGTTAGGGGTTCCCTACTTTAGGGTAGAAAAAGGGAAGTACACTGACATTCATCTGAATACTAAATAGTCTTAAAAATAATCCTCTACATGACTTGATCTTTCCTTCTTTAAAGGTGGTGATCCAAGTTCTGATAAATTTTTGGGTCACAATGCAAGGCCACAGTACTTTGAACAAATATCTGTTTTACTCTTTAGCAGATTCAAAGTGGAGATATCATGTAGAAATACAGATTCTTAAGCTCCCCAAAGACTTGGGAACCATTCAAACTAGTCAACAATGAATGATGTTGAAAGCTGTCGTACATGTTCTTCTACACTTGTAACTGAGCAAAGTTCTAAATCTTCTAGAATACTGAAGGTTACTGAAACTGAGATACTGTCCAGGATAATTGCTATCTGAAGCCAAGTAGTCCCGTAGCTCTTCTAAAGAAACAAATGTACCTTTCACAGTTGAAGCTGAAATGTTAAATTTCAGTTTTACAAGATTTGAATGTGTTTAAAAACCATTTGGATGTGGTGCTCAGGGACATGATTTAGCGGAGGGCTGTTAGCTAGGGTGGTATGGTTAGGCTGGACTTGCTTTTTCAGGTCTTTTCCAACCTGAGTAGTTCTATGATTCTATTGTCTTCACTAGTTTATCATGGAAATAAGAGCTGCAAGACTAGCAAGACAAATAGCATGCAGCTCTTCTGGGACATGTTTCTTCCATGTATCTAGAGCTCTTTAAATGTGTTTTTATAAAAATTAATAGACTACCATTTTTAGCTGTCCAAGAATATGTCCATTAGATTTGTTCACTGTCTTGGTATCAAAATTCTTAAGGACATTGATGCAAAGAATTTTTGAGACGCCAAAGTAAAAAAGGTAAACAGGTCAATAACATTAATCTTCCTCTTGGTTATCTATTAGTGTGGGTACTGCATAAAGGAAATGGGTGCGGGCATTTCAGCAGCCTGATATTGGTTTTGGCTTTTGAAACAGTGCCATTGTAGACCTTATTCTCCACAAAAACAAAGCAAAGTCAACTAACAACAAAATTGGGTTTTATTTGAATTAAAACACTTTTTAAGAGTATTTTCCAACTACAAGTTTGTGGACTCAGGGAGGTAGCTGAAAGGGTGATTGTTTAGTTTAAAGTTCCTAAAGGAGAGATGCTTTAAATGTGCAAAAAAAACGTTTGGTAGGTTTTTCACTCTTTTCTGCTATATTCTAGTGGGGCAGCAAGGAAAGTGAGTTTTAGTGTCAGGAGGTTTTCCTCAGAAAGACTCATTAGCTAGTGTTATGGGTTTCATGAGTTTCTTATGAAGACTGAACAACGTCAGACAGTGCAAGCCTTCAAGCAACCATGTAGGCACAGTTGTCCTGCTGTGCAGAAACAGGAATTGGCTGTTATGCTCCTGAAGTCCCCTCCTCAGATATATTTTTTTTTTAATGATTTCAACTCTCCTGGCTATTGTTTTTAGTAAATAAATTCGACTGGCTCCATTTTTCGTTTACCTGAATTTAAGTAAGAGTCATGTAAGTGTTGCAGGAGGGTCGTGATGGTAATTTTGTGAAGATTCCATAGTTGTAAATGTGGACAAAGGAATCAAGACCTCCCAAAATATCTCACAGTATTCTTACTTTTTTGACCTATCAACTGTTCTTTACTGCCTTGCGTCCCTGCTCCTTTGCTTTTTCCATTCTTAGTTTCCTTTGTAAGTACAACTTAGTGCAGGGCCAAGAAGTCACCATTGAGGACTGTTTTGCATAATCGGGGAATGGTTCTCAATATTTTTTTTGGTCTAAAGCTGTTCTCATATCAATGCTTAAAAATGAACAATGGAATACAAGCCCACAAACTGCCTAAACAGCTCAACATAAATTTTGAGAGCTATCAGGTTAACCTAAATTTCTTTAGGTACCACCAGTTCACAGCTACTGTGGCCTGAGTGCTAAACTAATTTACATTACTTGGTGAATGAAAACAACTTGGTATTTTTGTTTTTGTTTTACTTTTTTAAAACACTGTATAACTTCTTCATAGGCAGTAGGTGGAGTAGAGGATAAACGTCACAGGGACTGAAGGTTATGAGAGAATACCAAGAAACTGTAGAGTTGAGGTGAGTGGAATGATACAAAAAAAAAAAAAAAGGTGATTTGATAGAATTAAACTTTGAGATTTGGTTAAGAAGTTGTTTCCATGACTTCAGTAAAACAGGTTGAAGGAAAGTAGGTCAGAAATAGCTACAGGAGAAGCAAAATGTTCCGAGTTTATACATCACGTTCTCTCTAGTTGTAAATACACAGATACAAACAAGTTGGTGCTGTATGTATATATATATATATATATGTATATATATATATATATATATATATACACACACACACACAGTAGTTGCTAAGTGATGTCTCGTTCAGGTAAGTACTGTCTTCAATGAGACAGGTTAACACAAATACTTTTAATTATTTTCCGGCAGCATGAGAAATTTTAGAAAGAAGTCTGCTGAGGAAACTTTAATATTTTAAGTTTTGGTGAGTTTAAAAATGTTGGATAATGAATGGTGTAACATAACAGTTTTAGGACTTCAGAAGGAAAAAAACTAGGCTGAGCAGCAGCAAATGTAGCTCAAGTAGAAATAATTCTTTCTGATATGTGTAGATCTCAGAAATATGCTGTAAGAGGTAAATATTTCATAGCTGTGCATAATTCTTCAGTCATGGGATTCTCACTAGTGTGACCACTGGGAATTATCTGTCTGCTGCTTTCTGAAAGGCAAGTATAAAATCCAGTGATATTCAAGAAGAGAATTCTTACAGTTTGAGAAGATTTATTATTAAAAGAAATATTATGAGAATTATAAAATAAACTGCTAACCATTTGATTTTACAGGGTTTTATGTCTTTACCATTTAGCATACTTTGAAAAAAATTACAATGGGACTATATAAGATAGTGAAGCATACTGCCTCAATTTTTTAGCATTTTGTATACCCTCTGTAGTGTTCTTTTCTCTCATTGTAAGAGAAAACCATTCTGTATTCAAGGAAAGCATGTAATTTTGGTGAACTTGTCTTTTCTTAGCTTTTATCTCTTAGTACAATAACTTGTGTGTCCAGTTAGTAAACTGGAACAGCTCAGAGCCTTCTCTGAAATACCACTGGCTGTATGTTTATATATTATTGTTAGAAACAACTTCTCTTTATTCCACAGAGAATAAATCTCTGGAGGCATCCACGGCCAGTTTGGGTGGAGCCCTGGGTAACCTGTTCTAGTGGTAGGCAGTCCTGCCCACAGGAGGGATGTTGAGGCTGAATGATCTTCAAAGTGCCTTTCTACCTAAGCCATTCTATTTTATTTTTTTTTTTGCTTGTTTGTTTCTCTTGACTTCCATACTAGCATTTTTTCAAGCTTTAACTCTTCATAGGCTTTTCCACTTTTGAGTTGTGTGCTCCAGATGAATTGATTGGTCTGCTTTCCAAAATATCAAGCAGTTAGCATGTACTAGACAACCATAAGGAAATGTTGCAGCTCTCTGTTCTAGAAAAGTTTCTGTGCTGTTCCGTAGAGCTTTGTGTTATAATAGAACCAAAATATCAATTTCAGTACCTTAGAGATCCTTAAAGCTGCTCCTAATTGCAAAATCTGAGGAAAGAGGCTGGTTAAGCACTGACTAGAGCAAAAACTCGCAGCATTGCTGCTTCCTAGAAAGGCTGCAGGGTCAAGTGAGCTGCAGCATTCCTTTTTTTTTTTTTTTTTTTTTTTAAGATTATCTCTGTCAGATAGCGGGAAAGCTAAAGTGTCATCAGTAAATAATGTGTCACAAATGCTCTTTGTTAGATAAACAACTTCCTCTGATCACTGTGAGAAAAATAATGCTACTTTATCAGTCTTTGTGTCCCAGGGACACAAAGACACCTTTTTCAGTGTGTCTGGAATACCGCAGTCACTACGGTTCTTCCAAAGAAGGCTGACTTTATGACTGTTAACTACTTGAATAAGCTTTTGGCTGTGTGGTGGTCCACAATGACATTGTCCTTCTGCAGCTGCTTACTAGAATCTTAGATGCTGGTGACTCTTTGGCCTTGTAATTCAGGTATCTACAGAGGATCCAGGTACACAAAAACTGAATCCCACCAGTTTTAGATTAAGTTTCTGAGTGTCAGAAACTGTATATTTGCACACAATACTCTAATAAATTTTGGTATGAAACACTCAAAGTGATACATTTTCACAGAAATCAGACAATATCAGCTACATAAAGTTGAGAGATAAAGAAAAATGAGAGTTTAGAAAACATTTTTTGATGGAAAAACTTCTGCTTAGGAATGGAGAATGACTGAGAGTTGCTGGTGCTCCTGAGCTGATGGGAAAGCTATGAGGCACTGCTGCTCAAATCTGTTACGCTGTTTGCACAAGGAGCTCGGTAACACGCAAGGTACATAGACAGGGTGTGAAAAATCCACAGGTATAAAAAGGGCATATTAAAACATGAAAGCAAACTGCACCATAACACTACTGCAGCTTTAATTCCCCACGCAGTGCACTGAGGACAGAGTCTGGTGTGCAGTACACAGATGGCATTGCCACCTATTTTCCTGGATAAACAGATGAGAAATGACCTCAAGAGGCTGTGTTCTCTACTTTATGTATTTATTTTGTCAAAGAAAAATGTCTTGTAAACTGCTCCAGATCAGAGAGGGAACACAAAGGGGCATTTCCTTAAAAAGATTGAATGCACTCTTCAGCTTTCCAAACCATGAAATAATGCAGTAATTACCTCAGAACATTCCTGTCAATAATGCGTTAGTAGCATTTAGTCCTCTTTCTCTTCAAGAGCGTGCTACAGCTCTGCACATTGGAATGCTTTAATAAAGATGCTCTTTCTCTGGAAAAGTGTTCTCCCAGTCCATGGGAAATGTAGTGCTGTGGTTCCTGTGTCCCAAGAGAGTGCACTTGTAGAAGCAGCAGCTTTCAAACTGTTTTCAGTGTGGATGAAAAGGTTATTTTTAGCTATGAGTAGTCAGAATAATCAGTTACTCTGTAGTATGCCCATCTGCAGCAGTTTCAGAAATGTAGGGGCCCTTCTTTCCACCTGGTCTACTGAACCACTAAATTAAAACATATTTTAGGAAATTCACAAACAAAAGCAATTTCAGTAAGTAGGTAATACTTTTTCACTCGATTTCCTTTCCATATTTTTTAGGGGAAATATATGAAATGATGTTGATTGAAAGAAGCAAGGTAACCATTAGCAGCAGTGTGTTTTTCAAATGTAGGTAGCAAGAGGTCATCAAATGATGCCTGGTTACTTGCTGAGGTCTACTGAAAACATGCTGAGATTTCTGACTCTATACTCTCTCTCAATCTCTACTTGTTCCTTTATCTTATACACGCTACTTTTTTGATTCAAAATGAACTGCCAGCATTTGGCTTACAATATTTGATCCAATAAACTGTAACCAGAATGAAATTGCCCTCTAAGTAATAATGCCATGATTTTGTTCAGTCTGGATATAAATGTCTTTGTGATTAAGCATCAGCATTTCTGGAAGCTCAAAGGAAGCAAGCAAAGTGTGCTGCACTTCAGATATATCCTGTTATTCCACTTACATTTGTGTTTTCTTCATTTGAGGCTATTAACTTTTAATTTGTGTTATTTCTATGGAGAAAAGATAGAAATTATTCTTCAGTAGTAGTCAAGCTATATGTATGTAGCAAGAGGTAGTGAAAAGCTTCTGTGTGTTTTTGAATGTTAAGCATGTTGCAAATCTGCTCTGGTTTAAATTCAAAGAAGAGATCTTGATTTTCCATTTACAAGTAAAATATCCTGTGTAGAGTTAATATTTTGCTACTACTGATAGAAAAACTCTGGTCTGGCTTAATCTTTAAATTCCAAATTAACCCTAATCCAGATGGGCATCTTCCTTCAACATTCTTTTCTAGATGTTCAAATGCCACCAATCTTCTGGCTTCTTTCCCCTTTATTGGCTGGTCATGAAATTGAACTGCTGTGTTTAAAAGAAAATATGAAAATGAAGTCCTCACAATGCTTCTGGATTTTTTTGACTACTGCTGTTATGGATGGACATGCATTATTCTTCTTGGAAAGAAAAATTCAAGCAAATTCTAAGAGGCAATTACTAACAATTGTTTGTTTTGCAGTATGACTGGTGTTTACCTGCACCTCTGCTGAGCTGCATGGCCACTTGCATCTTGATACCACCTGGGATGCCAGACTTGACAATTACAATTTTTTATCATGCAGAGGTCTTTGGAAAGCGTTCCCTAGTTTTCTGATTCCCAATAACTGAGTTGAACAAATCAGTCAGTTGTCACCAGTGTCTTCCCTGAGGCTGTCCAGCTGGTATAGTTATCTAAACAGAGCACTTCTGGCTAAGAAATTCATTGCTTTTCATTTTTACTTGTAGTATCACCTGATAAATTAGCTTATGAAAACTTGATCAGTTTGCAGCTCATGTAAGGATCTCACTGTCTCCTTTCACAAGACCACATAATAGTTTATACCAAGAGTTTCTTAGGGCTTCTTAGGATTCCTTGGGTCCTCTGTTCAAGAATCACTTCGCTCAGAAGGACCACAAGGCACTCGCAACCTCTTCTCATCTCAATCTGCATAAATTATTCTGTGCACGTATATTACTCTTCCATTCTGTTCTGCTTTAATATGAACTATCAGAAGTGATGAAGCACTGGAACAACCTTCACAGATGTGACTGTTCCTGGGCATCTTAATATAGAACATTTTCAAATGGTTGTTACTCTAAAATAAACAATATTACTTTCTACATTGTTTTACTATTCTTGCTCTTTCTCTATCTTTCTTCCCATGAAAAGATGAGATGAGGAGGATAAAATAATACAGGAGGTCTTGCAGTATTAAGTGAAGATGCTACTTCTTTCTGCTGTCTAGGTAATCTATTCAAGGTCACAGCAGCTTTTAGATAGAAGTTGGACTGCTGAGGAGTGAGAAGCTGCAATCAGCTGTTGTCTTCCAGTCCCTGAATACATCAGCCTCACTTAGTTGCAGGATAGAGTCATGTATTTTTTAAAATGCTCCCCCCTTTCTGGTTAATTTGTGTTGAATAATGAAAGGACGTATATGAGGGTGTGCACAGTCAGACTGAGATGAGGCTTCGTGAACAGAATTTCATGTTCTGAATGCCTTCTCCTTTCAATGCCTAACCTCTACCGCTGCTGTTTCAGCCAGTTTCAGAAGGAGAGATAAGGTCCTGACATGGTGCAGGGCTGCATGATGCCTGCTCAGGAAATCACTTATTGCCTCTGAGCAAGGCTTTCTCTTGGATGTATGTGGCACAATATGTTATAGTTTAATTAGATGTTTCAGACCTGTTGCTGCTCGCTTTCTATGGGAAACTTTAAACCTTCATTTTCTTAAACCATGAAATAATTTGTAGTGCTTTAATATATTTAAAAATACTCACTACAGTGCTAGCAGTTGAAATTGTTTGGCACGATGTGTCTTTTTTAAGTGTGAGAAACAGGGCTAATTGTTTGGAGGTCATTAATCTGCCATTTACAAAAGCATCCCACCAAGGTTTCTGGATGGGAAAGGTATGCGTCCCTGCTATTTGACACTTCTCATAGAGCATTCAAAGACTGAGCGTGGGCATTCTGTGGACAGCTTCCAGAAACTAGTTGCTTTCAAAGTTTCTCAAGTCTTCACTGAGAATTGTGTTCTTAAGACAAAGTTGCCTTTGAAAACTGGATGTGGATTATGGCATGTCTAATACTATTCTGCAAACTTTGAGCCCTGACTATGTCAGTGTATCATCTATATACTTTCATTATAATTGCTATTTTGCACATTTCTCTCTTGAGACATTCATGGGTCTGGAAGTTGAGTAGTGCTTGTAGCCCTTTGCAGAGCTGGAGGCAGGACGTGAGAATGGAATGTTTCAGTGCGACTGCATAGATGGTACTCAATGGAATTAGTGACTGGTGTGATGCAGTTAATTGTCCATATGGATGTGTACAAATCTCCAAGAGTAGAATCAGATCAGATTCTTCTCCAGCTGTCTGCAACACCTAGCATGTTTTCTGTCTGTAATTAGGGAATGCAAGAGTCTTCGTGGTGAGCAGTCGCTGCTGATGCATGGAAAGTGTTTCTCAAGACCTTGTAAAAGAGAGCGTGTAAGATGATGTGATGCAACCCCCTTTTTATTTAAGAGAGGATAGAAGAAATGACACCAACAGATAGAAGGGTGCTGGCAGAATCTTAATTGTGCTGCCTTATGAAGAAATTTTGCAAGAGAAAATAGATAGGCAGCGTGTGTGCATATAAAATTGACTCTGCCCATTGGCTTGTTGTGGTCACCTCCTTTCTGAAAGCTGTGTAGCCACAAGGTATGGATTGTGAGTCAAAAGCCTCAATTGTCTGCCCTGCTGCCTGGGAAAAGGAGTTGCTTATATTTAGGGGTTGTGCAAGCGACACCTAACAAAAATTTCAAGGGCATTTTGGATCACTACAATTTGTGTAAGGCTGCATGCTGGAAATTTATGTATGAATTTGTCTATGTATACACAGCATATAACACTGCCAGTATAGTTATGGAAACACAGATAAAACGAGCTGTGACCAGACCCAGCTGAGATGTGATTAAAGGCCACAAAAGGCCTGAATGGCTGATATTAATTATTCAGAGTGTAAAATTAGCAAATGACTAATTGCTTCATTTAAGTTGATTAGGGTTTCTTTTAGGTTAAAGAGCAATTGAAAAAATTCAAGGGAGTTCATGAAAATCAATGAAGTTTATAGGAGTAAGTTTGTACTTTTACTTTTAACTCTTTATCCAACAAAATCCGAACTACCTGTGTTTTATTTACAGGCTGGTAAAGAATTTACTTTTTTCTTGAACTGTGTGCTTATCTAAAGCAAAAATCAAAGAGCATGAAAGGAATGTGAATCTCCCAGATAAGCGATTAATTCTGAAGTTTGGTCCCACAGGTTTCCTGTCTGAATACTAGCAAGTGACTTTTATATCTGCTCACTCTTGTTTTATGAAAACAACAAAAAAAAAACCCTCTCTGTGTTGTTTACTAATTTAGTAAATCCTTTGGCTACGGGGATGTGAGGAATGTTCCTAAAATGGGAAGTTAAGTTTTTAGATCTGAGTGGCCTTCTCTAGTATTTTAAATATGCTGTTTTGAAATAGTAAATGCAGTATATATTTTTATTGATTGCTTTTCCCCCAGAAAAGGCAATTTAAAAAAACATTGAAACTTTCCTCCTGTTTCCAAAATACGATCCACCTGAAAGAAGGTTGACTTTAAATGTAAAAGTTGTAAAATCATAGTTCAATTTACAAAAGGGCATTTATAAAAATAGGTTTTACAAGGCAAAAATAAAGGTTTCAACTCAAATATTTCTTTTTGGAAGAACAATAAAACTGAAACAACAACAACAAAACAGAGCAAAAAACATTATTGGAGTGTTTTGTTTTGGGTCTGCATCTTCTGCTGATGATTCAGAGAGGAAGAAGTTTTGTTTTTCTTTCTTTGACTTTTCTTTTGTACAAAACCTTCCATGCTGAATCTATTTAAAAATCTTTTTGATTTTTTTTCACTGACCTGTGAGAGTCACACGCTTGTTTATTTTTAACCTGCTTTTAAACTCACTGCCAATATCCCCTTTTTTCCCCTTTTGTATCTTTATGCCTGACATGGTCCATTCTTTCTAGTCAGTAACCAGAAGTCTTCCTGGTTGAATATGGTTTGATTTTTAGATCAGTGTTTTGTGTGCAGTACTATTTTGTTTCAGTATTGTTTAATTTTTCTCATTTTTTCCCCCTTGGTAGACGCAGGGTGCTAGCCATATCTGATGGCATTGAACATATTGGGAATCTTCGCTGGGAACTTGCACTGTGCCTCCTCGCTGCTTGGACTATCTGCTATTTTTGCATCTGGAAAGGAACAAAGTCGACTGGGAAGGTAGGATTGAAATACTGTGTATCAACTGAAGTATCACTCTCTTGTGCCCCAAACCTGTGTGTTATTATTTACCTTTTCTTACACTGTAATGGTAGAATTTTAAGTTCATTTTACATTTTTCTTAGTAGCTGCATTTATAGAGTATATGAAGTACTAATACTGAGTAATTAAGAATGTCTTTTTTTTTTTTTTTTTTTTTTTTGCATTGGTTTGTTCACCTTATTTCCTAATTCTTTTATGTGAGGCTGGTTTTTTTTTTGTTGTTGTTTTCCCTGTAGTTGTTTTGTTCTTTGAACCCTGAGATCAGCAAGAGTTGTGTTGCTTTCTGTACACGTGGTATTAAAATATGAATTTAGTCCTTAACTGAACAGGGTTGAAACTCTCAGTGACACAAACAAGCAGTGCATTCAGAAATACCAGGAAACTATAATAATGCTGAGGAAAATAAAATTGATCAACAAAAGCAGAAAAAAAACATTAAAAAATAAAAACTCAGATGAAGATGGATGTATTAGGCAAAAATAAAAAAATTCAAAATAAAAATCCAGCCATTCTATATTGGAAACCCAACAGAGCAATACAACTTCACATCCTAAGGAAGTCCTGGGACAATGGAGGGGTTACCTCGGTGTGGTAGCAGACATAGATCTGAGTAGAATATGTGATTAGTTGAGCAAGCAGATAGAGGAAAAGAGTAATTGTTCTGGTAGGAACCTGAGAAAACCCAATGGTTTCTCATGTGGAAGCCAAAGAATACAAGAAAAAAAATGCTGGATTGCTGAAACATTTTGTTTATCTAATTTTTGGTTGTTTACTATATGGTTAGTTTGTAATTGTGGTTAATTTTTTTTTTTTTTCTGTTTCAGTAGGCTGCATTGATAAATGAAATATTTGAAATATAGTGTGTAGTTTTTCGTTTTATTATTATTTGGAAAATATTGAAATGACTTTTTCTAGCTTTCATGAGCACATTCATTCTTCTTCCTCTCAAAATTATGGCTGCAATTATTTGCTGAATTCTGTTTCTATCTGCCAACTGTGTCAGTCAACCTGGCACTGCATTTTTCACCCAAGTAATTTACACAGATGGATTTAGACAGTCCTACTTTTATCAAGTTGCTGCTTGAAAGAAGCTGAGAGGCATGTCTAGAGATACATATAAGCAATAATAGTTTAGAGGAAAGAGGGGGGGGAAAAAAAGGCAAAAATATAGAGGCAAAAAAGTGAGATAAAGGTATGGCAAGGTAAATATATATATATATGTCTTTGAAGTATGTACTCCAGGGAGGTACGAGAGTGGTTTAGAGCTACAACAGGCAGCAAAGAAATGAAGTTGAGCAAAACCAATCTTTTTTTTTCCATCAGAAAGAATGTCTAAAGATGGATATCTATTCTAGCATAGAATAATCTTGTCCCAGAGGTGAAGGAAAAGCATGTATTTTGAATGCACATATGTGTGTGAATACAGGGCTGTGCAAAACTGTATACAGCACTAAAGAAAAATAGCATTGGTAGGAATGACCTGCTAATAGGAGTCTCTAGTGATCTTGGAGGGGATGCACTTTCTTTTAGCATTTGTGCAGTTTACATTTGGATTTTTGTTATTCACCATGCACGTATCGCATAAGATTCCTGCAGTTTATACCACTTGCCCAGAAAAAGGTCTTGCATTTGAAAATGATTCAAGTGAAACTGTTAGATTTTTTTCCTGACTGCTTAACTAAAATCTTAGCTCACTAGGAAATGTAATAAATGTATTTTTCTTCAGTTTCATTTTGATAACCACCTTCCACATGAGGTCAAGTGAAATAACCTGAGATAGAAACATTTCTTGCCCACTTGAAACAGGATGGTACTATTTCTGATTTCAACTAACCAGAATTAACTTAGCTGTCTTGCAAAAGAAATGCAAAGAAAGTGAAATCGGTGCTCAGTCTTCAGCTTTATTGGTCTCAGAGGGGTCCTGCGTGAAGTGGATTCATTATATATTTATACTAGTGAGATTGTTTTGCCACAAGCTGCGCTTTTATCTCCAAAATCATGAGGAAGGCAACAGATTCCTCACACTAGAGGTCTGACACTCTGGTCTTCAGCAGTCTGTCAGAGGATCTGCTGCTGTTGCAGTAAGATTATTTCATAGCCAACAGTGATTCTTTCTTATTTCATTTCTGCTTCTGTAATTAGTAAGGAAAGCCTTTTAGTAGATCCATGTGTAATAGTGCAATTGGTTTCAGCGATACATTTTTTTACCCTGATTTTAATTCATCTTTCAGATTTGTTTCAGAACTTTAATATTCTTACGCTTGCCTCTTATCACTGAGAAGGTCCCTGCAAACCTGTGCCATCTTACTGCCTCCTTAGACTTTCTAAGCACAGATTTAGTAGTCAAATGTTGTGGTGTTACAAAGGATCGAAGTCCTCAGAAATAGAGATGGTAGAGCAGTTTTCTGGTCTGAGTTTCTGTGTCTGATATAATGGTGTGTTTTAAAAGTTCCTAATTAAGTTAATCTATCTCTAGTCTTTTGTGCTAGATTGAATTTCATTATGTGTTTATTTCCAGGAAGCATTTAAGATTTTTCTCTAGATTTTTATTGTAATATTATTTTTTTTTTATGCTAGGCTGTTAAATTTCCTATACACATCAGCTGGATTGATTATTTTCAATGAAATAACACATTTATTCAAAGCAGAAAATGTCTTGAAATTTTATTACTTTTGAAGACATATTCAAAGTCTGGTGTTTGTGGGCCAGAATATCAGGAGAGAAAGAGGAAGGGGAAAATGAAGAAGAAAGATAAAGGTCAAAAGAGACATAATGTTTTCAGATAACTATGCTCTATATGAATATGTGAAATATTCAAGAGGTCAGTTTATTCCTTTCCTCTTTTTCTCTGCATCCTAATGCATGATGGCAGGAAAAAAAATCTAAGCAATAAAAGTTGTCATTAAATCAAACCATCATTCTCTGAGTAGCACTAATACAGAATTCATCTACTCAGATTATGAATTGAATGTTTAATATTTTAAATTAATAAATGTATTAAATCTAACATACAGCTTAACTCCAAATGAAGTTCCTGTGACACTGTTAATGAGGTGTTTCAACCTTTTCCACTTAGAGTTCTTGAAACTCATCGCTTTCTTGTAAAACCTTTTAGTTTTCCATTCCAATTAATGTCTAATATTAAAACAATTTCAGGTAGTTCTGACAGCTAAATATGCCAACAGAATGTTATTCATATATTATAACTTACTGAGATTGATAACATATAACAATCTTGCCCAAAAATGCTCCCAAAGTTGAGGTAAGAACTACATAGGAGACTGATAAACATTAATTTTCTGAACACATTAGGTATTATCCTAGACTCTAACCATTAACTCTTAGTTTAGTGCTTCATCTTTGAAAAACATTTATGATTAATAACTATGGCAATTCTGAATATTTCTCTGATGTGTACAGCTTGCATAGTAGCTGGGTCTTGCTAATTTTGGATATTCAGATAACATCTGTGAAATCTTCATGTAGCAATGAAAAGGATACCAGTTCTTTTGTGGATCCTAACTGTCTGTTTATTAATTTGACTAATTGTCCTTGAGCTTTAAACTTTGAGAAAGGGACATCAGAACTTCCTACTCAGTTCTTCTGAGAGTCCTTTCTGACTATTAGATATTTTTCTATTTTTTTCTAATATTTTTCCTTTTCTAATGGCAGTACAAATATTTTTTCAGATAGAGATCACTCCTATGACCTTATAGTGACTCCTTGTTTCAAGAAAGATTTCTATACTAATCCATATTTTTCATGTGCAATATCATTTACATTTCCAAGAAAATAATGTAAGGATGCTCTCTGTCTCATTGCAAAGACTTGGGCCCAATGAATGAATAATGCAAACTCTGCTGCATATTTCAGTAGGTCTGCCAAAGGATATTGTAGATATTATAGATTGCTGAAAATCATGTTTTGCAGAACATTTTTAACATACCAGGTAATATTAACATAAGAATTTGTGCTCCACCATTTCCTTCTTTGCATATAATTCCTTCTTGATTTTTTTTATATAGGGTCTACTACAATTATAATGCTAATAGGATGCATTATTCAATTATGGTGTAGTTACAAAACCATAACAAAAAGCAAACAACTAATGAACTTATATTCCTTACTATATTAGTAAACTATAATAAAATTTAGAGTTCAGTCCAATCTGTGCTCTGAAATCTTCCCATAAATTAGAGCAGTAAGTGTGGTTATTTCTCCCAGTATATGGCTGCTATCGTTTGGGTAATACTGATTTGGAGAAAAAAAAAAGAGGGTAGGTGAAGGAAAATTTCTATTGGCCAGGGAAATTTCATTTAGTAAAGAGATAAAAATAAAATAGCCTACTATAATTCTGTAAGCCAGATTTCATTGTTTCAATTGACTCGACATGCAGTATGCATTTTCTGATAGGAAGTGTTAGAATATTGTGTATCAGCAGGATTTTGATATTAGACTATCATACTGCTTGTAATGATCACTGAGACCAAGACTCATGTCGTTTTTGAATCATCACAAACGAGTTCTCATTAGTACCATGAAGAATCTTCTTTTATTATGGACAAAACCAAACAGAAAGTTATGTAGCACTTTTTTTTACTTCCATCTGACTCCTCATGAAAATGCGGTAGAGCTTTAGGATCATTTGGAAAAAAGAAATCCCATAAGAGCCTCTTTATTTTTAATTTTTTAACTAATTTATGCATCATAGAGATGGCCTAATAATCATTGAACAGTATTTTTTCTGACTTTGATCTCTCAATGTTTTATCCCTTCCTAAATTTTGTGTTGAGTTCCCTGAATTTCAGCACACCCTAATTTTAGTTGTTGACCTTATGCGGTTTCTCCACTCACACTTCAAAGCCAAAACATAAGGAGAGGCTAAAAAAAAACAACAAAAGAACCTGATTCAGAAATATAAGATTAGAGATATTGTACTGACTTAGCACCAGGACTTTCAGGAGGGATCAACTCTTTCACAGTTAATGAGTGCCTACAAAACAATTGAGCTCAGAGCTCCTAGACACAGAGCTCCTATGTTTCGTCCTGTAAAAAGTTGTGGATATCCCTCTAAAACTTGTTCTCATTGTTATTGTTGCTTCTTTTTGTTTTTAGATCATAATTGACTTTTAAATGTCCTGTACAGCTTATCAAGCTTTGTCTTGAAAGCACGTCAGAAAACATTTTATGGTTCTGTTTATAACTTGCTAACTACTTCAGCTCTGTGGGTACTCCATTAAACAAAGCACAGAAATTGTTGCTAAAAGGTATTGTTGTGCTCACGTGTATAAACAGTAGTCAGAATAGCCATTCATATAGATGCCCTCTCTACATGTACATGAGATGTATAAGATGCTTGATTAAATTGTACTATGAGTCAAAGTTTGGAAGAATAGCATAGTGATTACATGGCATCTCCTCCTAAAGCTTTTCTTTCTTTTCTCCTGATCTTTCATTCAGTAACCTCACACTGTCCATTACATCTTTAAAAAGGATATTGTTTGGTTAAGAAAATAATTTGCAATCATTTTAAATTAATAAATATGGACTCACTGCATCAATGGACAAGGGAAGAGCCCCTAATGTTCCCTATCTCTACCTCAGTAAGGCCTTTGACACAGTGCCCCACAGCATCCTTCTCTCCAAATTGGAAAGATACAGATTTGGTAGGTGGACTGGTCGATGGACAAAACTGGCTGCAGGATCGAGTTCAGAGAGTGGTGGTCAATGGCTCAGTGTCTGGGTTGGAGATCAGTGATGAGTAGTGTCTCCCAGGGCTTGGTGCTGGGGCCAGTACACTTTAGTATCTACATGAGTGACATCAACAGTGGGTTCGAGTGCACCCTCAGTGAGTTTGCAGATGACACCAAGATGTGGAGTGCAATGACACATCAGAGGGATGGGATGCCATTCAGAGGACCTAGACAGGCCCAGGTGCACCTCATGAGATTCAGCAAATCGAAATGCAAGATCGAAATGCCCAGGGAGGTGGTGGAGTCACCGAGCCTGGGGGTGTTCAAGGAAAGACTGGATGTTGTGTTGAGGGACATGGTTTAGTAGGAGCTATTGGGAATAGGTGAACGGTTGGACTGGATGATCTTTTAGGTCTTTTCCAACCTTGGTGATTCTATGATTCTATGATTCTATGATCTTGCACCTGGGTCAAGGCAATTCTCACTGCCAATACAAGCTTGGGGATGAAAGGATTCAGTGCAGCTCTGCTGAAAAAGACCTGGGGGATGGGAAGCTGGACATGAGCCTGGACATGAGCCAGCAGTGTGCTCTCACAGCCCAGAAAGCCAACTGTATCCTGGGCTGCATCAAAAGCAGCGTGGTCAGCAGGTCGGGGAGGTGATCCTGCCCCTCTACTACTCGCTGTCAGACCTCACCTGGAGCACTGCATCCAGATGTGGAATCCTCAGTACAGGAGAGACATGGACATGTTGGTGTGCATCCAGAGGAGGGCCACAAAAATGATCCAAGTGATGGAACAGCTCTCCTCTGGGGACAGGCTGAGACAGGGCTGTTCAGCCTGGATAAGAGAAGGTGACCTGATAGTGGTCTTTCAGTATTTAAAGGAGAGCTACAAAAAGAAGGAGACAGACTCTTTAGCAGTGTCTGTGGTGACAGAACAAGGGGAAATGGTTTCAAGCGCAAAAAGGGTAGATTTAGGTTAGACATAAGAAAAAAATATTTTATAGTGAGGGTGGTGAGACACTGGAACAGATTACTTAGAGATGTGGTGGATGACCCATCTGTGGAGACTTTCAAGGTGAGGCTGGGTCAGGCCCTGGGCAACCTGATCTAGCTGTGGTGTCCCTGTTCATTGCAGGGATGGCCTTTAAAGATCCCTTCAAGTTGTAGGAATTCTATGATTCTAGGACTTTGAAAGCTTTCTCTGTAGTTATCACATATTAAAGTATGAGGCATTCTGAATTTTTTTTTTAACTGGTTACTTCAATTATTCATTTAAGTATTTTGTTTTCTATTATGATATCTTTGGGAAAGTTATAAACACTTCAGCAAAGCTAAAAACTTGCTTTTTCTAAGGGAGCAGCAGTACTGTTTAACCTACCAGAAATATGCAGTGTATTGGGTTGAATATATGCAAGCGATGGCATAATTATTTCACTCCTATGCTGTTATTTGTTTTCTGTGTATATATACGTAGTATATTAACCTGTAAAAAACCTGTAAAGGTTTTTTTGTCTGCTTAATGTTCTGATAAAAGCCTGTCTTACTCTAAATGATATGTTTGGCAAATTTGGTTGGATCCCATGTAGAAGGGTTGTTCATGGTTTCAGGGTTTTATTTACATATAAATCTTTAAGTGTTTGAGGGTATTAAGCTGAACTTTGTGAAATTCATGTTTTGACAGCATGGCTCTTGTCCTTTCCTATGCTTTTCTATTTCTGACTCTTTAATTATTTCTACTGATTCATTTCATCTGCTGAGATGACCAGAGTTTGTGGCCATTTAAGGGTAAATTGACAAGATATTCAATAGATTCTAAACTTTATGTATTAAAGAACCAGAGACAGGAGAAAGCAGCCATGTGTGAGTGTCTCCAGCCATGCCATGCCTGGACTGTCTTGGCATAAACCTATCAACAAAAAAAGCATGGTGGTTTTGTAGGTAGCTCTGATATTAATATTAATCTGTAAAAATTGATGGACAGAAAAGAGTCATAAACTGGATGATCATTTAGTGCAAGTTAATAAGATAGCCAATGAATTGTGCTACTGTACAATTAACATCTATTAAGTAAGTTTTAACTAAAAATGGAGGATCCTGTGTTTGAACTCTGTGGGAGTCTTGAAGACCTGTCCCAGGCTGCAGTTCTAATTGGCCTGAATAGTTTAATCTGAAGTTGACATCTGGGCTTTTGAAAGTTTATTCTAACAAATCAAGCTTCTCAGTATGCATTAGAAAATAATGTGACAATTTCAAAGGTGATAATTTCACTTAAATATTGGTTATGTATTATTGTTAATTTTTCTGTTGAGAAAAAAACACTGTGTGAATGGTTCAAGCTGTCAACAACAACAAATGTTAAGCTGTCAGGCTGCTTGACTGAGCATAGTGTCATCTTTCACTACTGAATGCTGTACTTTCTGATGTTACTTCCCTTTTTGTAGCTTTCCTTCTCCTTTCCCTTCTCCTGCATTTTCTGTGCATGCCTCATTTGGTTTGCATTGATGATCTTTACCTTTTCTCAGGAAGGTCTCTTCTTTGTCCCTGTTGCTCCTTGGCTTCTCTCGCGTTGTCGACTTGCCTAAGGGTAGTTGATCATCCCAGAGGGAGAAGTGTTTTGTCTTTCATGCAATTCTGGTTCTGGAATAAACTACAGTGAACACATTTTGTGTCTAGCTTTGTCTGAAGTATTTTATCATAGTATTTAGTATTGGAATGTGTGAATACTGCTTTTATTTTTGTCTGCCGTATTGCATGAAACTTACATGTTTCATGGTAGTGCAGCTTTGCTGATGTCATAGTGCCATGACATATGGAAGTAAAACAGTTGAAAAGGGTACACTGATCTGGTAGGAAATATGGGCAGAGATGCAACTCAATGTGTCAAAACCAATGAGTGAAATAGGTAGGGGGTGTATATGAAAGCTGAAGAAGGACTTTCTATTAGGAAGTGTAGCAATAGAACAAGGAATAATGGCTTTAAACTGAGTATAGATTTAGATTCTTTGCTATGAGAGTGGTGTTGTGCTGTAGCAAGTTGCCCAGAAAACCAGGATGGATAGGAATTTGGACCAGCTAACCTAACAGAAAGTGTCCATATATCTGAAAGGGAGATTGGAACCTGGTGACTTATAAGGTCCCTTCCAACCCAAAGTGCTCTATGAAACTGCTAGGATTAGAAGGTTAGCAAGACATGGGAAGGAATGTGGTGTGGTTTGAGACCTGAAAATCAGAGGTAGACAGTTTCATATCTTTTACACATTTATTTCTGCCCTCCCTCAAGGAGTTAAGCCTTGCTTGCCAGCAGTTAAGGTTCAGTCAGTAGTCTCAAAGAAAATTTATTTCTCAATAGCAGGCTATGTAAAAACCTTAATGGGTTCAGTGAGGCAGAAAGAAAGAGTAAAAGGACAGAAGGAGAAGATAAAAGGGAAAGATGTATGGATGAAGAAAAAAAAAAGAAAAAAAAAGGACTGGGGCCCATTGTGAGGAGCCCAGGAAAAGGAACTGGGCAGCAATGATTATATCTCCTGAAGTGTCTTTTGTTTTAGCCTAAAGTAATAGCAGAGAATAGCCCTTCACTGCAAGGCTTTAACACTCTGTCCAAGACTGATCTCTGTATTCAAAGAGAGAAAGTAGAACATTCATGAGATGCATGCTGAGTTCCTGCTATCCGCCTCCTCTGTGTGAGGTTTTAAAACAGCTACTGAGATTTTTTTTTTCACTCTCCTGTGCACTGAGCATTTAAGGACACCTCAGATTTGTTAGTAAGGAAGATTTTTGTGCCTTTCAGAATGGTTTTCTCAAGCTTTTCTCTAGCAGCTGAGAAGAGTATCAAGTAGTAAACATAAATCAGAATTGCATCTGCATGATTTCATTCCTTGCTAGGTGAACCTTAACACTGCAGGCCCGTTTTCATATCAATCTTTTGTTATTCTGGATCTGAGTCCTGGTCCACAGCCTAAGTGAAGACTGGATTTCAGTGCAGCTCGGGGACGTGTGTGTGAAATTTTGGGGCAGAGAAAATCACCTGTTCTGTCAAGTTAATGTACAGAAAAAAAGCAAGGATAGAAAGGAAAGGAGGAAGGCTGCCTTTGGTCATTTTAGTGATAATTCACAGAATTTTCTGGAAAATTAAAGGTGAAGCACAATGACATAGATTAGCATAGAGATATCTATAGGAGAAATTTACTAATTGGCTGCAGGTAACACATAATGGGTTATTCTCTCCTTGAAGTTACTATGCACTCATATGATTTCTCCATGTTTTTCTACTTATATCACCTGCCCTTCTTATGAGTTCTTTTATTCCCTACCAGAAGAAATCAGCTAACAATGCATAACAGAAGACAAACAGTTGTTCAGTCTTTGCTGATACAACTGTGTCAGGGCTAAAATTTATTTCTTTCAAATATATGACACAACTGCTTTCTACTAAGCTCATCTGTGCTTTGTGACCGTTGAGTTACAAGGCTGTTCGTTTGGTTTGGTTACGAGTACACAGAAATTCCTTTTGGATACTGCTTTTGTTGGGTCTTGTTTTTATTCATCAAGAACATGCAAAAGAATTGCTTGGTCTTGCAACATAACATAGAACCACGAGAGTTGATATATTTATAGCACTGTCTTTCTTAGTGATTCTTTGGTTTCATATTTCTTCTTCCGAAGTAAAACAGGTAAAACACCCTAATTCTCACATGGGTGGTTTGTTCTTGGGTAGTAGGAGTGTATAAAGCATCAGGATTGACTCATTAGCAATTTATAAGGCAGTAGGTAGGTAACCACACCCATGGCACTATATGTGAAGGATAATACCGTATCAAATTCCTGCCAGTGAGAATGCACTCTCTAGGTTGTAGAGTCAGTTTATCCATGATGTAAAAGTGTCTTTGTAGTAGTTCTGTTTACCAGGCATCACATGAGAGATTTACGAAATTTAATTCTGTGTACCATCTCAGTGTCATGGATTGAATCCAAACTCTTTCTTAAGAAAACTTATTGAAATAAATTTCTACACGAGCAACAAAGGCAGCTTCAGCAGTTGCTGGTGCTATATTGGCTACTAAAACACATCCCAGAGAAAAGAGTTGGCTGCAATGCACCTGCTATTCAATTTGCCTTTCAAAAATAAAAAACAAAATAAAATAAAAAAGAAAATAAAGAAACTCAAATCATCCTGTATAAGCTTTGATTGTTGTCATGTCATGTGTGTCAACAGCATGACACCAAGAATTCTGCAAAAAAAGATTTTAATTATTTTCTGTGGGTAGAAAAGGTACATGGTTCTATCTGCGATAACTAACACCAATTGATGTCAGTATTTAACTTAATTTGTAAGTCACCTGTTCCTGAAGTGCCTTACTGAGGTAAAAACCACATTATTACAAGTCTTGGGTGAACACAGTAAGATGCCTGTATTCCCCAAAGAGCTTGTCCTTACATTTGATTTGAATAATGGGCAATTGGAGATCCCTGTTGAACTCCAGGTATAAAGTGAGGACAGGGAGATGTGCCTGAGGTAGAAAGATAAAACTGGAGCAGAATCATAGTTTCAAGTCCAGGCCAGTATCTTTATTGTGTGATTCCTCTCCTTTTCTGATGCATTGCATCAAATCTGCTTCTCATACTGTGAAGTTCAGCTCAAAAGCAGAACTGATTTGCAGCACACTGTGTCAGATCAGCATTCTGCAAGAGGGCCATGAGGTGATTTAAGGGCTAGATTTAGAGTCTACAGAAGTAGAAAAGTTAAGTGCAGTAAGCCTTGAGGTAAAATACAGATGTGACTAACTGCACTGTAATAGAAGTAGTAGCCACAGGGAATGGAAATGTGGAGAATGTGGGACCTGGAGGATAGTTTAAGTGGTAAAGCTATTTATTATGTTACTGGAACAGGCTGCCCAGGCAGTTGGTGGAGTCACCATCCCTGGAGGTTTTCAAGAAAATGGTAGATGTCACACTGAGTGAAAAGACTTAATGGGATGATTGTGATGGGCTGATGGTTAGACTGGACTAGTAATCTTTCCAGTCTTTATGATTCTATGATTATATATAGCTATTAATAATTACTATACTTAATAAACACATAGTATTACAAATGTTTTATGATGAATATATCTCTCAGCAGTCACCATGGTGATGAAATTGTATCACCTTCTGGCTAAACAAACACAACTTTTCAGTAATAAATGATGAGCTCTGTTTTATCCTACAAACAGGAAAATCATCTCTTGTCCCCTGTCCTGTTCTGACCCTTGCATCTTTATCTGCTTCATAGGTTAAACATTCTCAGAATATATCAAAAACTTCTGGATAGAGCCTTCAGTGAGATCTGGACAGGCATGTCTAAATTAGCTATAAATGAAGTCCACTTAGTGCCTTATTTGTACCTCATTTCTGTCATGTCTAAACTCAGTAAACTGGAAATTGAGGTGCCGAGTAAGGGACAATTCTGTACATTCATTTTGTAGAAACTGAATTGTGTTATATCAGAATCATCAGAAACTCAGTTCATATTGAAAGCTATTTAAGAAAATTTCAGGTTTCTATGCCTGTTTATAACTAATATCAGTATCTGGCTTGCTATGTATAGTAGAAAACAAGAAGTCTGAAAGGTCTGGAAGGTTCTGAAAAAAAAAAAAAAGCTTTGATTTATAAAAGCTTAAACTTTTTGAAGACCTTTACAAATTGTAGGGGAAAAAAAAATCCTCAGTTGATTAATTAGTCCTAATTCATATTTAAAATTCTTCCTGACTGATTTTTAAAGTTGACTTTTACTTGATTAAATAGCAGTCTTTGATTTTGAGATATTTGTGTCTCTGCAAATTCACTACTTGATGGGAGCTGCACGTAAACACTTTTGCTTGCAGTAATGAGCTTAGCGAAAATGTTTGAAGTGCTTCCTGTATTATTGTGAGGAAGACTGGAATAGAACAGGTCTTTCTCTTTGTGCACTAGGTTGCTAGCAAAAATAATAAAAAAAACATTATTCTACATAAGCATAGTTTCAGTGCACACGTGTTTTATTTGCTGTTCAAGTTCTATGCTGTCCCATTTATGGCTGTAATAAAATGCTCTTCAAGCAGGATAAAATACAGGACACTTGTCTTGAAATCCCTGAGACTATATTTGTTACTATTTAAGTTTAGTTTCTCTTGGTAACCTAAGAAATGAATGTCTTTGGGTAGTTTTATTGACTAAAGTAGGAAATCTTACACAAATAAATGGAAGTAGAACTTTGCATTTGCCCTATGCAATACATTTTTAAAATTCAATGTAAGATCTGTAGGCCACATCAAAATAGCCAACAATCTTGAAGAACAATTTCAGAAGAAAAGACAGATCTTGATCTCAATAATCCTGGGAGATCTGGAAACAAAGCCAGCTGGTAATAACTTGAGAAAGAATTTCAAGTAATAAATTTAGAACACTTTATGTTGTTTAAGAAATATATATGTATAGAAATAGCAACTCATCTGTGTTTATTGTTTACTTCAGAAGAAACTGCTGTAGTTCATTGTTATTGTCTGTCTTTGGTACTTTTTCCTTACTTTCTTATGTTCTTTGTAATCCTGGATTGGTAGAGTACTAAGATTCCACTTAGTCAAATATGTTGCCATCCTATCCTCCTCCTGAATTTCTGAGTAGAGCCACAGAAAATATTGTTGAAATGAAATTTGGGAAATGCTGCAAAGATCATAAAATCAGACCCAATTTAAATAATAATTGATACTAGAAACAAATACAGGGGAAAAGTATCTTCACCCATGTTTAAGTTTTAAATGAAGCTTAGGAATGTTAACTTTGATTTGTTAAAGGTATTCAGTCAAGATGGATCTTCCATCCATTCGTTAAAAGGAACACAGACAAAATGGAATGGAATAGATTTTTTGTATTGATATGAAGTTTCGGAGTTTTCATTTAATTCTAAAGAGAACTGTATCAGCTTGACTCTGACATTTATTTATTTATTCATTGCTTTAATTACCGCACGGATAAAAATAAGGACTTGCACAGCTCTGCTAAATGGAGACTTTTCTGTTCCTCAGCCATTGATTGAACTTGTGTGATCTGACATTAAAGTTATTTATGTATTTCTGGTGTTACTATTTCATGATTAATATTCTACTTCCTGTAATCACTGTGCACTTACTAAGATTCCTTTATACCTTTCTGAAGCTATCTTTTGCCACCTAATTTTCTACTGTGCCATGCATTCCCAGTGTTTTTTTCCTCAGAGCTAAGAAATAAGTATCAGAAATTTCTTACCTGTTGGTTTTTCAGCTGCTTTCTATACCAAGTGGAACCAAGTTGTCACACGTTAATAATGAATAGCTGCAAAAGACTCTGTGTCTTGTGAACAATAAACTGGTCTAAGGGTGATTAAGAAGATTATTCTGGTGCAGTTTTGTCTCTATGGGTTAACAAACAAGAAAAACAGCAAACTATGCTAAGTAAATCTGAAAAACACAGAGAAAATAGAGCCCTCATCTGTTGTGCTAGATCTATCTTCTACCCCACTCATACCTCTTACAAATCCACTTATCTGGTATTTTGTTGGCTTTTTGTTTGGTTTCTTTTCTGCATATGAAATTTTAGCTTAAAAATATTGGTAGATCTAGAAAATGTGTTTTTCCTTTTTGACATAGTTTTGAAAAAACTTGTGAATCAACTGTCATTCCTTTGTACTGTTCTTGTAAATCCAGTTAGTGCTGAAAAATCTCATCTCTCTTCTGTTGTGATTTGTATATTCATAGATGGTATGGTGTCATGTCAGCAGAAGAGTTTCAGACAATGATGAATGGAAAAATTAGCATGTATAGTTGTAAAAGAAAATCATAACGTTATCTGCTGTTAACATCTATGATATTAAAATTTGAAAAACTGAAGAATTATTAGTGGAACAAGATGGCTGGGTAAACTGTGGCATGTAGACTTTTTTTTTTTAAGGGAATATGTGCCTACATTTATAATACATTGGCATATGTACAAAGACACAGACTGTGATGAAATAATTCCTTGTACAATTTTACTAACATCAGTACTGTAAAGCAGGATAAGAACTACTCTTTTCCTCTGTCACATCACTCAGGCAGTGAAATTTTTGGTTCCCAAGTCGTTTTTCTGCACAAATGTACTGCACTGGAAATATAATTTCATCTTTTTCTACTTTGTAGACAAGCCTTGTATGCTACTGATACCTGAGAACTTAAGCAGTCTCTTGCTGACAAAAGAAGTTGGTGCTGTCAATCGAGTTTTCAGTGGTCATTGTGTCCACTAAATAAATAAGTTAAATGACAAGCCAATAGACAAAAACTCTAAATGAAAGTTAAAGATGGGCAAAGCATGGAGTCACGTCATTTTCTCAGTATAACTCTTCTGATTTATGGCAAATTGATGATGATTCCATCATTGCTGCTATTTTCACTTATCTCCTGAAGAAAAATAGAGGAATTCAAGGGAAATATTGTTCTAAAATATCAAGTGATGCTAAATCTTTATTCCATTTAAGCTTTTAGACTTCTGAGACTATGTTGCTCAATTCATTGCATGCGGAGCTTCCTCCTTATTCTCGTAGATTTATCAGAGATTTCTTCTACGTTTGCTCACAAGTCACTCTCACTTGAATATCTGGGATTGGTCTTGCCAGACTGTTCTGAAAAGCACCTTTTTAATTTAGGATGGGAAGTTCAACAGTCCTCATAGCCTGATCTGTACCCTTGTACCAGATCTAGGTGTTTTGGTATGAAAAGACACAACTGGTAGCTAGGTGAGTTTTCATTGTGTAATTATATGCCTACCTAACTTATGTTGCATAAGCATCTAAGTCTCTTAAATTTCTGCTAATTGAAGTTCCAATGTTTTGATACTTAAAGTTCATGGCAGTCAAAGCTCATGGTGTCTTTCTACATAGCGATATGTATAGACATCTTTGTAGATTTCCCTGTTATATTGCAAAGTGAGAACAAAGTGCAAGAAACACCATGCCAGACATTTTTATTTTGTTTCCAACTCCTCTAATACTGGCACAGCTCTGACAAGTTTAAAAAAAGCATTTTGAGCATTGGAATGCAAATTAATATACCAAGCAATTAAAGTCAATTAAAACAGGATGTGGTGTAATTAGAAACAGTTGTGTTCACATTTATATTCAGAGAGGTTTGGTGTGTTGAAAGAAAAGAAAATGATTTAGGAAACTTTTAATGCCTACAGATGTGATGATGATGATAATAATAATGACATTTGATTTCTAAAATGCCTCATCCTCCTTAATTTCATGAGCTCTTGAGAAGCATAATAAAACAAGCACAGTGACAAATAATACACTGGACACAATGGAATGGAGTACACCAACACACAGGGATACTCAAACACTAACTACAAATAGTGGCCTTCCCTCCCCTCTCAGCACTCTGAGTACCTGTTGCAGTAGCAAAGAAGCTACCAGCAATGTTAGCTCAGGAAGGCTGTGTCTTTCCTATGTGTACTTCCTTGGTATCTCATTTATTGTTTTGAGTATTTATATTAGCATTTATTGCCAGAAATACTGAACCAATTTTCCTCCCTATTTATTTTTTCAGTATTGTAGGCAGAAAGGAAGGGGATCCCCACTCTCTCCGTTCAATACAGGACTCAGATCAGGACCATGTTCATTCTTTTTCTTCTCGTTAACCCACATTCTGTTTTCATTTTGAGCCTTGCTATGGAGGACAGTCTCTTTGAGACGATATCTATTTGAACTCAGTCATATTCGTTTGCATTTTCACTAAGTCAATAATAGTAGAAGAAAGTAGTGGGATAAATCTTTCCATTTTGCATTGTGTTGACCTATGAATTAATCAATTCAGAATTCTGCACTTTACAGGTTTATAATGGTTGGTTTGATTTCCTGGGAAAATAATTATTTGTATTTTCAGAAGGGATAGGGGACTTGAAAGATGTGTAGGTAATTACTTCCTACTAAGGCCCGGAAGAATGAGGTGTCTAAGTATGACTTGGGCAGATGGACACATTCAGAGATCTGCTGCATGTTTTCAACTTCTTCTTTTCTGTCTGTGCCACGTGAAGCACACGTGACAAGATTTCATATTTGGGATTATTTATTCAACGTGGCTTGAAAATCAAAATTCCATTCATTTGTCATGAAAATGTGTTTGTCCTGTCATGGGTTGTCTGATGTTACAATTCTGAATTTGAGATGTGTGTTTTTGAGGGCTTTACAAGTTATATCTTTTTACCAAATGTTGCTCCCTATTCTTGCAGTTTAATTCAGTTTGATTTGTGCAAGTCAGAACATTAGCATCATCCCATGTTAGGGTATATTGGACCTGCTTTGTGCAGATAGAAATAGTTACAGAGAATTAAGTTTAAGTTACAATACTTCTTAGAGGAAATATATTTGTAGTGATGTGGAATCAATCATTTAATCAAACTCCAGATTTGAATAGCTATATTTGGCTCTCAGCTAGGTGACTGTATAATTAGAGAAATTCTGCTCATTTTTTTCTTTGGACAATATGACTTCTCACGGGTTTCCAGAAATGTTCAGTTGTTCCCCATCTACTAAAGAACACCGATTTCTGAAAAAAATCTGGCCACGTAAGTAAAAACAAAAATGACTGGGTTTCAGCACTTCCTTAGAATGCCTCACTTGATAAGGGTAACACAGCAGATCTCAGAAGGATATACGTAGTATTTATGTATGTTTATGAAATGTTCATTCTTCAAGCACGGACTTGCAAGCAAGGCAGTCATATGACATCAGTTTAGTAATTACTAGGTGGCTGAAAGTTCACTGCATGTGTTGTTATATATTTCATATAAGATAACACAATGAATTTCTTGTGATTGTGAATCAGTGTCCCTCTACCAGTGTTTGGAGTAGTAGTTGTATAGTGTATGTGTACACCACAATATACAATGCAGCCAACTGTCACTAACCAGAGTAAATAATAGATTTAGAAACTTCACAGTTTTTATAAAAAATATTGACCTTTCCTGCAAGTTGTAAATCATTTAAAAGGGAATATGGTTGAAGGACAACATTCATCTGTGTGAACAAAGGCATCAAAGGCCCCTTTTCTTCCAGAAATAATTTAAGTGTTTTAAAATCTAACTGGAAGATAGACGATGCACTTTATTGCACTTGGAAGAAAATGATTTTCTAATGTTTGCTTGTTTTTCCTAGGTTGTATACGTAACAGCCACATTCCCCTATATCATGCTGATGATTCTTCTGATTCGAGGGGTAACGTTGCCAGGTGCTTCCGAAGGGATAAAATTCTATTTGTATCCTGACATTTCCCGACTGTCTGACCCACAGGTAGGACTGTGGTCCATGCATTTACTTTCTTCTTTGTCTGGGAAAAACCGCAAAAGTTTTATTGATATTAAAATCTGAATGCAGGTGATTCTTGGGTAGATGTTTATTGGTGGAGATTTGGAGTTGTAGATAGAGATTTAAAGCTATCACTGCTTACATTTGTTGGGTTGGATTGTATTATTCTTTTAGTAGAGAGTTACCCTGGCTGACAAATCAGAATTTTCAGACGTACTCAGTTGCTGTTGTTCATTCTGCCACTGAGAGGCAAAGTGTTGCTATTGGTTTCATCAGGAACAAACCTGACTCTAAATTAGCCATTTGAGAGCTGTACCTTTCTGTGCTCATTCCAAAGCTAAATCTCAGTCAAGAGTAATATAGAAATCAGTCATTCAGATCATTATTGACGTTGAAAAAGTCGTCTCTCTATATATATATGGAGTCGTCTCTATATATATATGAAGAGATAAAGGTCCAACAAGACACTCAAAGCATTAACTTTTTTCAGGTATTTCCAGAGTGGAGTTGAACATGAAAATGCTGGCTTAAGTTGAGTTTTTGCGTTTTTTTTTAAATGATTGATTGCTACAATAAAATAATTAATAATGAGTTATTTCTATGATATCAAAGAGGGAAAATGCTACAAGCTCTATAATAGCTAACAGATTGTAAAAGTGTTTTACTTATCTGGTTTGGTGTTGCAAAAGACAATAGACGTTGATACCACTTAGTAAACGAGGTGATGTTTTTTTTCTTACCCTCAAAGATTAACCAAACTGAAAACACTAGGGGAAAAAAAAAATTTAAAATACAAAAATTTCCAATGAAAATTTAATCTTGTAGAAATGCCATTCAACCTAAAAGCAGCAATTGTTCTGTGCCTGCATAGATGAGAGGTAAAAGAAAGGTTGTGGAAATGGAGTTAGGAACCCAGTGATGTGCTATGGCTTCCTAACATCTAGCCTTAGCCTTGAATAAAGGTATCCTCAGTTCTCCTGAGAAATTAGCACAGTGAGAGAGCGAAAAAAAAGCAGAATTCCTTCATGTACTTCCAATCATTTGTTTGCAATACTTAGCAGACACATACTGTGGTAAATTCACCAAGCCCCATTTCAAGTGAACTCTATGTCTTAATTCATCTCAGCAGAAACATGAAATGTCTCTAATATGCTTATCTGAGAACATGGATGGCATGCATTTATTATGTTCAGTTTTAACTAGCGTTTCACTTTATTATGTGGTTCTGACAACTGAAGTTACCTACAGTCTTAGCACAAAGTGACAAGTACTCGTTTCTTGTACGTGTTCTTCCACCTGTGATGTCTGTTAACCTCATGTGAGCAGGAGGTAGACCTGCTGCTTAGGTTTTGCTTCCTTCAATTGTCCACTGGCACACAAGAAGCCTTTTAACAGGATTTTGCCTCTGTGGATTTTCCACATGCAACCAACACCCTTGCTGCTGTTTGTCACTGAAGGAGGGCATGCAAGCTTAAACAACGCTATTGTCAGTTTACAAGGGGGTTTTTATATGCCTATTTACCATACTGTTTCCATTTGTAAAGAAGTACATTGTTGCCATGACAATTTCCAAAGCATAGTATTACTCAAGGAGTCTGAGAAGCACAATGCCACATGTGCCTCCATCAGTTGGTCCAGCACATACAGCTCAGCTGATACTGGAGTGTCTTTAAAGAAGGCTTCATGTTTTGGTTTAACAAGCCAATATTTTTTCCCTCTGTTTCAGTGTGATTTTCTCTAATAAACTTCCAGGCTTAGCAAACTTTGGTATTTAAAAGATTTAGCTCTTTTTGTGGGAAAGATGAAATAGAATAGGCTCCATAGTTCACAACAGAGTTCATTAGCAATAATGTAGATGGCTTAATTGTAGCACAGGTGGTGAAATGGTTTTAGAGCATTATTTGTATTTTGAAAAAAGTGTATTTTATTGAAATTGAGCTTTGTTTAGACAAATCAGCTCTGGCAGAAGATTTCTGGGTTATGGGTAGTGTCCTTGGCACTTCTCAAGATAACAAGGAAGCTTGGCATCACAATTATAAAAGTAGAAGATATATTTTTAACATTTTCTTGCAAAGCAGAACACAGTAATGTTCAAAACCATGTTTCTTTTGCATTAAAAAAAAAAAAAAAATTAGAAAAAAATATCCCAAAACATTCCACGAGCCACTTCTGAATTTGTTCTAGAAGTTTTTGTCAAGGAGAAATTAGGAGACAGCTGAACTAACCGTAATATTTGTGTTTTCAGTTTTCATCTTCACTCCTTGTTTGTTTGGATCTACTCCACAGTATCAAAGCATAATGCATGTGTACTAGCAGACGTTGTTTTTCTCTTTGCTTAGAGGTCTGTTTAAATGATGTTCCAAGAAGACTGTGTGTCTGTATTAGGAGAGCAGTATTTGAACCACAGTGCCAGCTATGTTTACTGTGGATTGAGTTTCTCTTCAAAGCTTGCTTTAGTCTGAAGTTCTTGAATCTTTTGTTTTTGTGTAATTTGCATTCCATGGTTTGTTATAGCTTTCTAAGCAGCTATTCATCTGTCTTTTCAGTTTCTCTTAGAGAACACAGCATTTGAAAACTATTTCATTTTTATGTTTTCAGCAGACTGGGCCCTCATGGTCTGAAAATTCCATGTTCTGTCCAGAGTATCTGCAGAGCTCATACTGATCACTTTTCATGATAATAGTAGAGTAACATCTTCAAGCTTCAGTGATGCTTTACTTCATCAGCACTAAGGTCTCTATAGCCCCCATATTCAAATTGGTTTGAAATGTGCTCCTTTACCTCCAATCTAGAAGACATAGCTGCTGTTTTTAGATTAAACATGTGGTCCTTCCTGAGCTCTAACTCACACAAAAGAAGTATTCTGAAAAGTTAATAGGATTATCATGCTTCTTATGTGCAAGTCTGACCTCAGAATATGGTTCTAGTTACCTCTCAACAGATGTAAGTCACTTAAAATGTAGTTGTGCTTGTGAGTGGTATTCCCTGTTCCTTTCTGCAGGAAAAAAGTTTGATTCCCTGTAATGAGATTTTCCTAATATTTGTGTGCTGAAGAGATTTTAAATTCTTTGTTAGGGACTAGCAGACAAAATAATTTGCGGTGTCTGAAATTGTGGTAAATTTAATCTCTGCTGTAGCTGTGGATCCTTAAAGTGTGGAGGGAAGTGAGAATAGAATCTCCTTGTTTATTGCATGCCTGTGTGCTGTATCTGGCTGATTTACTAATTTATTTAAAGCATTCACATGAAAAAAAACAAAAAACAAACAAACAAAAAAAAACCAAAACCCATACAAAAGTATTGCTTTAATGGAAATATTCATAACAGCATCTGTAGAGGTGGACATGATTTATAGTTGCAGTCTTTTCTGAATAGTTGGTGTTTACAAAAGTCTTGAATAAAGTTCAGTAACATGGTTTTGGGGCTGAATTTCACAGAATGCAGTTCCATTTGGGGGAATGACAGTTGTGCTTTACCTATGAAGCAATTACTCATGACCTTAAATATGAAATATGAATTACATAAAAGCACAACAAAATATGAGCCACCACAGTTAGAATTGTTTTTAAATTCATCTGAACTTTCATTTGCAGTGATGAAGTGTGAATGTTGCAGTAAAATTTCTGATGCCAGAAACATTTCTACGATGCACATCTAGTAGCTCAGCTTTTTGTCCTCTTTTTCCATCTCTGAACAGAGCCAAGGGGGAAAGAAACAGAAGTGACAAGAAGGGTGTTTGCAGAGAGAACCTCTAGTTACTCTGTTGTGATGCTGTGGCAGACATGCTGAAATTTGTCATGACAAAAGCTTAAGTTTCCTCAGTGTTCTGCATAGACTCTTGCTAACATAGGCCAGAATGCAACTGATTTATTTTGTTTTATTTTTAAAAGCACACTGCTGATCTGTGTCCAATCTGTTGCTCTACAAAAGCACCAGGTCCTTTTCAGTTGTTAAGTCTGTGTGCATTCGTGTTGTTACGTGGGATGATTCTGTCCCAGGTGAAGGACTTTGAATTTGCTTTTTGTGTTAATAACGTTCCTGTCTCCTATTTTACTAGTTTCTGATATCACTCTGAATCCCAGCCCTGCCTTCCAGACTGTAGATCTATCTCCAAAGTTTACAAGAAGTATCATCCAACAACTTGCTGAGAGAGCACTCTCTCCTTTCAACCAAATCACCAAAAGAAAATGTTTGATATTAACATCAGTGCTGATCGCTCAGAGACATCACTGCCCCATCCCTGGAGGTGCTCAAGGCAAGGCTGGATGGGGATTTGGCAGCCTGATCTAATATAAGGTGTCCCTGCCCATGGCTCTGGCTGTTCCCATGCTCTGTGTGAGGGGAAAAAAATGTACTACATTGGATATAAGTTGCAGAGAAAATGTGTTTTTTCAGTAGACATCCACTTAGAGTGGATGCAAGTTAAAATGTTATTTTTGCCTGAAAATTTTACTTTTCTTTAAAATCTCCTTGATTTTCTCAGCATAAGTGTATTTTTCTAGTTATTACTCTTTTTTGGCATGGACCTGCAATTATTTTCTTTTGATTGTAATTCATCACAGCTGTTAACAATTCCTGTTCCTTTAGCCTACATATGGTATGCAAGTGTGTGTGAGCACTGTGGACATCAATGTAGAGGTGGTATTTCATTCAGTCCTGTTCTATTTAAACTGGAAAAATATGAAGGAATTTATCATTCCTGAACTTGTGATTTCTAAGCACAGTTCTCTGTGATGAGAGCATCAGTAGTAATGCCATTCTGATTCATTGCCAAGGATTCTCTTTTTAGCAGAAACATAAACGACTGAGATTAATTCCCCCTCGCTCCCCTGCTAGTCCATGCAGCCTTGAAAGCAACCTTCACAATCGCATCGCCATCTTGAGGCCAAATGAAGCCCATGTTTCTGAAGGCAGAAAAAAAAAAAAATTCGTACCCTCAAAAGTGGAGGCAACTGTTTTATCTAATCAGAAGTCCTAAGGCTTTCTTTCTATTTCACGAAATTTAGAAGAAACAAAAAAAATCAGTATGTTGGCAATGAAATGATGTCTCATATCTGGACAAGTGTTTTGATACTTCTGTTTGTTTGGAATGTTACAAGTGAGAAACCTAATTCTAATGAGGAACTTACTGAACAGAATGCATTCAGTAGAGTACAGTCAGCCTGGTTTTTAAGTATGGTACATAGAAAAAAGGTTCCACAGCAGATCACCTGCCTGCAATCATACCGACCTTACCACTAAGTCTAGTAATGTCTTTAGCAATTTACTGCACTTTTCACTGTTTCAAGTAATCATGCAGACATTTAGTTCAAAGAATTAGCTGGGGAGAAAAAAATAAACAGTAGGAATGAAAAGAAGAGAAAGTCAGTTCCCATCACACCTATGCAGTTCTGATAAAAGCTCTGTAATCTTTTTCCCCTGCCATTTCCCCCCCATTCTCTATATTGTTTACATCAGTAGGTATTCACTTTCCAAACCAACACAGCTGTGAACTGTTGTGAATGTAAAAAAGAGGAGTGAATGCCAGAAGGCTGTGCAAGGGCCATAGGTATGAAAATCCTGAGCTGAATTTACTGTATATGTAACTCCAACTCTAATGTGTATTTTTGAACAAGCAGTGCTGTTTGTTTGATACAGAATCTACATTTCGATCTGTTGTGCCTCTGAAAGAAAAAAAAAGTATTGCTGCAGTTATGAGGCTCTCCTGTTCCTTTTAAGTATTAAATTCCTTCCCCAACTTTCTAAAATTAAAACTTGAATAAGAACAGATTCTTCTCTGCACAACTCTGCTGTTTTCAGTCATACAAATAACTGAGGCTTTAAATCGTAAGGTAAGCACTGTACAAAGGCTGGTGCAATGTTTAAAAACATTTTGCCCTGCCGTGCATTTTATAATCTGTGTAATGAGAATCTTCCATTTTACTATGCTCTTTGTCTTTTGCATTACAAATTATTTAAGTGGTTTTAAAGAAGAGCTAGACCAACAAATTGCTGCAATGCAGCACTTGCTGAACAGACAGAGATGTTTAACAAAACCATAAATCACTCCTGGGAACCTGTTCACAGTTGCTCCAAAGACTGGCTGAAGGCAAGTCTGGGAGCACATTGCGTTAGCCCTACTCCAAGGAATGTATTTACTGCTGTGTTGAATCTGCACTGCGGTCACTGAGCATATGCATTTCAAGATGCATGGGGAGAACGCACTCAGGGTCTTCTCCTGTCACAAAAAAACAATCAATGAAACAAAAAAAACCTCTGCAGTGCATGGAACAGCCCGATATTTGTTCACACACAAGTTACTACATTGTGCATATATATCTCAGTTTGCTGTGGAAAAGGAACAATCAAAATTGCAAACAAAACTGCAGGACTGTTGGTTTGTAGCACTGACTGATGTGGCCATCTGACTGATTATGCCATCTATGTATCTATGTATATAGATACCTGGATTTTCAGCAGTTTAACGCTGTGAAATTAATGTAGTGTTTTGTTATGCACCAAATTTGATTTCAAAGGTCCAACTATTGCCTTGGAAAATATTGCCTTATTTCAAGCACTGAGCAAATAGTTTGTCTCCTTCCAACCTCCAGCCCCCCCCTCTCCCCACTTCCCCAGTTCTTTCTTGGTTTCTTGCTACTGCTACATAAGCAACAGCAAGCTGAGCAGGCAATAGCAGATTCTGGCAGTTAGTAGGGACTTGTTGAAAGAATGGGGTCATTTTGTAATTTGCCCAGGTCTTTTAGGCCGCATGGAATCTCTCCCAGCTTTCCCTACAACCCCCTAGCAACCATGGCAATGGAGAGACATCACCCGAGTGTCAGGAAGACTAACAGCACTTTAATGTTAGACTTTATGGCCAGTGGGACGTGCCACTGGAGGGAGACAGGGTCCACGCATTAGCTCGCTGTGTTGGCAGAACAGGGTGAAATTTTCACTGTTTACAACGATAGCACCTAAAAAGAACTAGATAAACACAAAGAGCTGTTTTATGTGTAAATTGATTTACATTCTCTGGAACACTTTTAGTCGTTAGTATGGTCACTGAGTTCAGCCTGTCATCTGCTCAAGACATCAGGTCCCCCAGCAAGAGAAAAGTTGTTGATAAAATTTGTTACAGATTAAATTAAAAAGCGGTGCAAAAATACTAAATGAGCAGTAAGACAGTAATAAAGGAATAGCAATAAGGCATCTTGTTCTTAGTGAAGGATAATCAATAAAGGAAGCAAATAAAGGTTGCACACTGACTCTGGGACAGGTCACAAGTGCATATATGATATCATAGAATGAGAGGCATTGGAAATATGTAAGTATTGTAAAAATTGCAACAGGATTCTTGGCAAATCCTTGAGGAGATATTCCAGAGGAATGAGATGAGAAAAAAAAAGAGCAGGACCAACTTAAAGAAAACGTCTTATTTACTGTCCAAAAGAGAAGTACATTTACATGTTTTTCTTTCAAAATCTTTAGAACATGCACTTTGTCATTCTCCAGACATTTCTGTGATTATTTCTGTCCTAGAGTAAGAATACAAATTGAACTCTCTAAACAAACCAGCAGAGGAAAGGGTGGACAAAACTGCACGCCTGAAAGCAGTGTGTTCACTGCACAAACTCATCACAGAGATGCCATCCTGCAGGGATTGACTGTGAGATTGGAAAGGTCTGTAGCTAAGACTACATGGAGCACAGTTCACTAGATAGCCTACATGAGATTGGTACTGGAGTTCTCCTCAGGTGTTCTCTGAACCAATGGAAATACGTAGCAAAATAGGAGGCAGGCAGAAAGAAACAAACAGCAAAGATACCTCTCTCCAGGTCACTGTATGTGATGACTAAGGATTACTCTGAGCTATGGGGTCTTCTGTGGCAATGTCTACGTATTTACCTTACAACTGAATGTGCCTTGCTGCTGCTCTTCACTCTTCCTACTATGCTTTCCTGCAAGTGTACAGTTTGTACAGTTTGTATGGCAACTGGTCATGCATGTGTGATTAAGTTGCAAGGGCGCTGTGGGAAATAGGTAAAAAATGACAGAGGAGGAGGAAGGTGGGAGGTGACCCATGTCAGTTGCTGGTGCATTGCCTTAGTGTATATGGGAAAAATGAGCTGCCTCTCCCATCAGGAGTCACCAACTGCCAGGTAGCTCCCAGCAAGCAGCCAGACACAGGAGAGATTAGAAAGATGAAGATCTGTGTATCTGCAGCTGTTACTTTCAGATGCTCCCTACTCTGAACGTCTATGCAAAATTATTTCCTTGTGGGTAAAGCAAGTCCACTTTTTATTAGTATTGCTTTTTATTTAGGCCATCGAAGCTGTATTGATTGTCAGCTACTTAGCATACATAACTGCTTCTTCCCTATGCATTCTGTAACGTTTATACGTACTCAAATAATTTTTATATATATATGTATATAATATAAAATATATGCTATGCTTATATCATTAAAATTGCCCATGAAAATAAATGACAGGATGGGATGCTCAGCATAATTTTTAACTTCAGTCTGTTGTGATGCATTTCATAATGCGGAGGAGCTGCTCAGATTCTTTTCTCTGAAAGAAGTATTTTAAGAGGTACACTTACTCCTGTGTCGATCTTAATTTTCAAAACATGTTTTTTGATTTAGTGATCTTTTCTGGAATTCCTGTTATTTTAAAATAGATTTCCATATGTTATGATGTTTTTCCATATGGTTGTTTATAAATAGTTACTTTAAACACAGACTCAAATAAGCTGCACATTTGGTGGCCATTTGCACCAAAATCCTGGCTGCAAAGATACATACTTTTTATTCTGCCAGAAGAACAGAGGTAATAATCTGCTTTGTTGCTCCAGTGCCAACCAAATGCTATTTACTTCAGTTTAGGACTGTAAATAAGGATAGGAAGGGAAGCATTTTCCTGTCACGAAGAGAGGCGATAAAATGCTTTGTGTAAATTTGTTACAGACTTGGCAGGAAATCATGAGATGTTGATGCACTTTGGGATACAAGTTCACTGCTCTTTCATTTGTTTGTTTGTTTTCAACCCATGCAAACCTTTCAGAGAACATTTGAATCAAGAAAGCGCTGCTGAATTTGTAAATAATCAGAGGCAGAATCTGGCTGTTGGTGATTTTGCACTTAAGTTCTGTGTTTGTGTATTGATAATTTGTTGGAGCAAATCGCAAAACATTTAGAATCATAGAATTCTCAGGTTGGAAAAGACCTTGAAGATCATCAAGTCCAACTATAACCTAACCATACTACCTTAACTCTAACAACCGTCCGCACCACATTTCACACAGATCGGAGCTTTAGAAAGTGATTTTAATTTGAATAAGCATTTTCCTTTATTCTTTTAATTTTTATTCCATTTTGAAACAAAATCCTATTTAGGAGTTAAGTGTGAAGCAGTTCATTTAAAAATAGGGAAATAATATTTGATTTCTCAAAATGTCCTTTCAGTTTTTGACCAAATGCTTTAATGTTTGATGCAATTGATAAATAACATAAATTAAATATTCACTTTTCTGCAGAATTAAATGTGATCTCAAACAATGTCAACACTTTAAGTAGCTCTTCTGGCTTTAACAAAAGGCAGGCACTGAATACAAATCCTAAGCTGCACTTTTTATTCTAGTGATTTATTTATGTACTTTAATATTGAACTTCATTGTAAGTTTCTGCCAATCCATGGTGTAAAGGAAAGGTTTTCTACTGCTCAGCTCTCTTAAGAAAAGAACTAGGCTTGCAACACAATTTTGGTGAAATTTGAGTGGCATATTTAGTAAGATCTTACAGTTGGGTGTACGGTTCCTGCTGCTCTCGTCACAACTCATTCTTTTGCAATAGTCTGAATCCCTCTGTGTAAAATAATAAAACAAGGCGATTACTCTAAGGAACGTTCATGAAAATGTGTAGTGAGAGCAGGCATTTTTCCAGCCTAGAGGTCTGAACAAACTTGTTTATCCATCCATGAAGGTGAGCTGAATGTAGGTGGAAAACAAAAGCTGCAGTTAACTCACTGCCTTTGCCTGAAGAAGGTGTTGTTGGGACACTGGTCTTCAGAGAGTTGCTGTCTTATGGAGGAAAGCAAGGCATGTCAAGCACGGCTAGGGATTGCAGGCTCAAATGTTTTGTTCCGTAGTTTGGTCTTCTCTACAAAGTAGGTTAGGCGGTCCAGACTCACCTTGTTTAGCCTTAGGTATAAAACTAATGTGTAAGATTCCTACTTTGCAGATGGTTGCCTCTTTCATTAGTGTCAAACACATGCAAATAGATAGTGGACTATCAATATATGGAGTCAAAGAATGTAAGACTGAGTTAGTAGCATTTGGGAAAGATGAATAATTAAATAAAAGCATGGTGCCTCTTTTCTTCTTTCCATACTAAAGTAATTCAAACTGTAGATTGGCAGTATCAAATGGAAGCAAGCTGTTCTTCAGAAGGAAGAGAAGTATTGCAAGTGACTCTGAGGAACAAGTTACAGCATCAAAGACTTTTGTGGCTTGGAATGATGCGTGGATCACTCCATGCTTCTGGCTGGAGATCAGGAAAAATTGCACATCAGTTCTCTGAATGTTTCTGATAAGCGTTTAAAAATAAACTTAGGATATCAGCATATAATGTTTGTTTTCCAAATTAAATTCTCCACTGCAAATCCGTCACAGGGAAGTGATGACAAGCGTCTGTCTGAAGGCCTGAAACTAATTTTCTGTATTACTTTATTTACTTCCTCTCCACTTAGATTTATTTTTGAAAATCATCTAGGGAAGTGATTTTTGTAACTGTTGAACCTCTTATGAAGCTCAAAGTTAGTGATAGGATTTGTAGCTCCTAGTGATCTGAAACTCTTTAAACTGTCAGGTGGCATCTCAGTAACTTCTTGTAGCTGAGAATAATTCCAGAAAATACAGAATGCCTTTTGTCATTGTTAGTTCTTGATATCTGAGGCAGAGGAATAACATAGTCAACCAAAGCTTGCTAGAGATGTCAGAGATTCTTGGCACATAAATCTCAGTGTGTGTCAATTTTGGTTTGTTTTGACTGGTTCCAAACTGATTCCTGCTACTGTTCATCAGGAATAAGCTCTGAGATGCTCCCTCAGATGGTACACACCACGTTGTCATCTTCACATTGTTGCAACTGTGCACTTCATCCACAGAATCACATTTGTCCCAGTCAACAGAACAAGTCAGAAGTTGGTCAGTTTGCCTCTCTGTACCAGACCAAATTTCTTGGGAGTCTTGTGCACACAACCTTAATAGCAGCACTTGTCTACTGCAGGTGCTACGTGACTTCCCATCTCCATCTGGCCATTAGAACTGGAGACTTCTGATGTGCATACAAGAGTAAAGGAAGGGTGGACTTTGAAGCTTAGTTGCTCAAACTATGGTTCTGTAAAATACCTAAATTAATGACCATCACTTGCAGTATTGAATCATTGATGAAATTCAAATATTTAAATCATAATTTAATCATCAATTAAAGAGGCTAAAGGAGAAAAAAGATTTTCTGTCAATATGGACTCTTCAAGGCTTCAGTGCCATTTAAAGTCCATGGGTTACCAGTGACCTGCAGATACAAGGCTGAGAAAGCACGGGGAGCAGTGCTGGCCAGAAGGTGTGTGCTTGGGGTGAGAGAGGTGTTGGGGCTCCCAGACTTCCTGCACTGACCCTGGAAAGAGAAAGCCGCCTTAGGAAAGCATTTCCATTATGTTCTACTCAAGTCGTTTTAACAGATGAGTAACCTTTTGATACAGCTTAACTGACTGGAATAAAATTGATCTGTGTTTGCTGCAGTGCTTCCCTGAGCTTCAGATTTTGACAGTACTTAAAAAAGTACACTGAGCTGCACTTGCACTGATTGAATACTTTTGTTACATATTTATATCCAAATATCTATTTATGTACATATAATACATACATAAGTAGCTGAAGTGGTAAAATATTTATGTTAGGCTGTCTTTCTAGTAATTTGAATCCTTTCAATTTTATTGTCATAAGTCACATTAAATAGAAAATGACAGTTCTCAAATGAAAAGAGGATTTAAGATGTTTTATGGATGTGGCTAATGTTGTAGATTAAGTGTATGGCATTTCTTAGTTTTCTGGGGCAGTTTTTGCTGAGTTGGGATGAGATTATCCACATTCGTAGCTTTGTTGAAGGCTGTGACTAAAACATGATTAAGTTGTTGTAAAATCATACTTTTTGTTATTTTGGATTGCTGACCTACATTATCAGTGACAGTTTTTAAAGGATTATATTGCACAAGACATAAGTTCTCTGGGATTGCCATTTTAAAAAGACTATTAACTACAAATTATATATTTATTATTTATTCTGCCTTGGCATTCAGATTTTATTATGTTTGTGGAGGGCAATGCTTAGGTTATTGTGTGAACATGAAATCAGTGCTTTCAGTTAAGTGTTTTCAGTTTCAGTGTTTTCAGTTAAGCATTTATTTGTGTAACAGTAATGGGTAATAAACTGTCACTTGGCAATATTTAATTGGTTTATTTTTTTATTAATTTCTTTATTACTGGGACTTTCTAGAGACATTCCTGTTTGTTTTCAGGGTTTTTTGTTGTTGTTGTTGTTGTTGTTGTTGTTTTTTGAGTGCTTTGCCTCTTTCCATTTAGTCTTTAAACAATATATTTTTTCCAAATAAGTAAACTATAGCAGACATATTCATTGGATATGAGCTGAAAGCAGGATCACAGTTTTGGTGGGTATTGTAGACAATTAATAGATTGCAGTTGCTTTCCAGATAACAGTATCAATTCATGATGCTCCTCAGACAATTGGTTTGCTCACTAAATAGCAGTGGTAAATCTACAGGGCAATATATAGGAAACAGACACTTTGCTTTCCTTGCTTTCCTTGCTTTCCTTGCTTTCCTTGCTTTCCTTGCTTTCCTTTGCCTTTGCCTTTGCCTTTGCCTTTGCCTTTGCCTTTGCCTTTGCCTTTGCCTTTGCCTTTGCCTTTGCCTTTGCCTTTGCCTTTGCCTTTGCCTTTGCCTTTGCCTTTGCCTTTGCCTTTGTTGTTGCCGTTGCCTTTGCCGTTGCCTTTGCCGTTGCCTTTGCCTTTCCCTTTCCCTTTCCCTTTCCCTTTCCCTTTTCCTTTCCCTTTCCTTTTCTCTTTTCCCTTTCCTTGAGGGACGAGGCTTTAAACACGGTTAGACCTGAAATTAGAGCATAGCCCTCCTGTTTCTGCAGCCAAGGCACCATTGCCTGTTTGAGTGGCAGCCAGCCAGTAACTCAGGAGGTCTTACTGGAACCCTGCCTTGGATTTGGTAAAAGTCTGTCAAAACAGAGATGCAGAGCATTTAGCAAAACATAAAAGAGTGTACTATTTAACTGGATGAATAGTTAAGTGGTGGAACTCAATGCTAGTGAATGCGGAGGGCAGAAGTATAAATTCATTCAACTCATTATGAGTAGGTCAATTGTGAGCTGTTAAACATGAGTCCACTCACAGCCTGTGGTTCCAGCATGTTTCCATTGGAGAATTTCTATCCAGCTTTTCGGTGCTGGTGTGTCTGTCCTGCAGGTGCAGCCTCCTCTACCCCTGTCCCAAACACAGTGATGTCTGTGGCAGCTTATCAGAGTGTGCTTATGTGACTAGAAAATGATGCATCAGTGTCTGACTGCTACAGATTCATAATTAATTGGTATCTTTAATACTTTCGTAGCAATTGTTCATAATTTTCATAATCTCATGATGTATTGGTGGGGGAAATTGTGCCAGAAGTTTTATAGATGTAGAAACATAATGGCCCTTATTTGGATATCTGCAATATCAGGTGTGAGAGAGCAGAGAAAGGAATGTTAGTGGAATGGAGAGGAGATGCAATGCAATATTTTTTCTGCAGAACAGCAGGTGTTAAAGGAAGTATATGAAACAAACTTACAGAATTTTAATGAGAGCTTATGCTAAGCATGGTGGTCAGCAGCAGAGAAGGCAATGTATCATTTGCTTGAAAGCATATAAGATGATATGTAAAGATCTATTTTTTAACTATCATCTTTGCTGGTCTTACTAGCCTAACGTCATTGCTACCTGTGAAGAAACAGAACAGCAGAAGCACATGCTTCCTCTACTGTAAAAAAATGAGTAAAATTATTCCTTTCCCCTTATCAGCCATTTTCAATCTTTTCATCTTTTCTTCTACAAAAACTTTCTTTCTTAAATCAAATATCCTTAGTTTCCAAAGCTTTTGGTGAAAGAATTTTCCAAAATAGTTTTGAAAATCAAAATAATCTTACATCACCTTCACCCATGCAGTTGCTGACTACTACCAAACATTTTAAGAACGATAAACTCTCTGGACTGGAGTTCATCTTTTAAGCAGTTTCTAAACTTTGCTGGTATCATCTGTCACATTTCCACCACCAAATATGGATGGAACGGATGTGGAAATACATTAATTTTGCCCTGGTAATGCTGCAGAAATTTGATTGGTTTCTGAGTTTTTGAAATGCAGTTGCCAGTGGCACAATTCCAGCAGCTGGGCTGGAATCCAGTGGTGAAATGCCCGTCCACGGCACTGTGCCAGTGTAGTTGAGAAGGGGAAATATGTTCTTTACCTCTGGGCAAGGCAACACTGCAGACTTGAGTTTAGTTTGCTTTTGGATTTTATGCATTTGGCAGTGGCTAGAGAAAGGCAATGCTGTGGTTTAGAAAGCCATGCTTTTATGACTGTTGCTCCCTGCTTTCCATGAAAAGTCAATAGAGACAGATCATTTTCTTACAATCACTCACTAACTGCAGTCTCTGAAAAAAGAAGTTGCATGAGTAAAAGCCATAGCCATAAAAAGATTACTGAGAGACTCATTGCCATCTTCCCCAGTGCCAGCTGGAAGAAGGCGGTCAGGTCATTTAATCTGAGAAAGTGTGAATCAAGCAGTTAGTGCATTGATTCCCTCAAACAGGATCTAGGGCAGGTGCTGTAACTATTGAAGTGACAAAAACATGCAAACAAGAGGAAATTATATAAAAAAGAAGAGCACATTTTCAAAGGGAGCAGTTTCCACTCTATAGAGTGCTATAGTAAACATGAATAAGGTTTGGGAGACAAACTTTCGCTTCCCAATTTTTGACTGTGTTGCAGAGGGCTGTTTTTTACTCAGATGGAAGCTATGTTATAATAAGCTTGATTTTTCCAACCCAACTTGGTTTATCATTCTCCATAATTTGATGAGGATTTGTAAATTTTACTTTGCATTTTATGTCCTCAAGCCCATTTTCAAATGTTTCATTAGAATAATAGAATGAATATCAACTCTTTACATATTTCAAACTTTAGCTTGACAAATATTTCTGCCAGCAAGACACACACACACAAAAAAAAAAAACCAACAAAAAAACCCATTAAGTCATTTGCTGAAGTTTTCAAAGGTAAGGAAGTACTTTTTTTCCAGGCATTTTTTGCTCTATTTTAAGAAAGGTTCATAAGCAATTAAATATGATTGGATCAATTATTTTTAGTGGAATTTGAAATGTGTTCTATTTATTACTGGGCATGAATAATACATGGTATTAAGTTGATTCATTAATACATCTGAAACCTTTGGATCAGCATTCAACTGCAATAATTAAATAATAATACATACACAATATACAGTATTTTACTCCCTGGTCAAATTTTGCTTCATTTAGGATTTATGTACCATTCTGTATCATCATTTAGTACTTAGATGGTGTCTATATTGAAGAAATGGATGGGAATTCCTTTGTGGAATACTTATTTTAATATGTGATGTAGGTTGCTTTCAGTAAAAATTCAAATTATTCCCATATTTCTGTAACACATTTACTCCTGCCTCAAACTTCGCTTTTTAGAAACAGCGTTAAAAATGCAGTTTCTTCTCTAAGTATTCTTAATAAGATTTCTTAAACATAATTCTTGAGAATTAACTTTTTGAAAGATACCATTTTTTTTCTTAATTTTCAAGTTAAATTCTTGGAATAATGATTGATAAACAATACATTTGCACTTTTAAAAAATATTGGAAATCAGGACTGAATACTGTTTTTTTTTAATATCTGCAGTGTTCCTTCAGCTTCAAGGATGCTCAGTGAGAATCTTAAAAGAGTGTCAGGAACAAACAAAAAACCTATCAGAGAATGGTCTGCATTATTACTGCAATATTATAGTTGAGCAGTTCTGTAATAGAAAGTAGGTACTTTGAAATTATCAATTTGCTGAGAAAATATGCAATCCCACTGCATTTGCATAAGAGCAGCACCCACCACCTCACTGTTTTCACATTTGCTATTTGGTCTCCATAAAACGTCAGCAGGCATTGATGACTGTCAGTGTGTGCAAAGTTTTCCACGTGGAGGAATTCTATTACGTTCATTTACTTCATATGCACTTGCATGTCAGATGCCATTTTGTCAGACTGCTCTTCTGCTGCTATCAACACCTGCCTTTGACATCAGGGGGCAATGTAATAATATAGGATGCGTTACTTTTGGAGCTGCCCTCGTATACTGAAAAGCCTCTAACTGTTCACAGGCACTGTATATGTGGCAACAGCCAAATATTTCTTTCTGGGAACATTTGATGATGGTCAGTAAATAGGTACACTAATGAACACCCTCATATTTGAAATAAGTTATCTGCATTTCCTGCATTTATTTCTAAAAAGGCGACAATCCTGTAAATGTCATTTCTAGGAAATAAAATTAAGCATGCTTTGGTCCCTAAACATGCTAAGAAAAAAAGACCTGTTGTCTTTATGACACTGAATATATACTCTGTATCAAAAAGGCAAAGAAAGCATTCATGCTTTTTCATATCGTGCACAATGAAAACAAAACATTGAATTCCTTAACTGCTTAATGGCTGAAGCTTTATAATGTGCGAATGCATGAGAAGGAATAAATTCTGCTGATTTACTGTGTACTGTGAGAGGACTAAAGACAACTGAAACAAGGCATTGCTCTAGAAGTCAGTGACTTTATCTTTCCGTAACACCAGATGGCTTTCAATAACTGAAAGCTGTCAATACAAACAGACTTCATCACAGAAGAATGATGGAGACTGTTCCTGCTGATATGAACCTTGTACATGTAGTATGCAGTTGCAGAAAATAGATCTTAGTGAAAAGAACAGATGACGTTCTAGTGTTGGGATTGAGTGAGATTTTTTTTGCCTCCTATCAATGTTTATTGAAAAAAAAAAATCAGTTTGCCAGATTCCCAAATTTAAGCTACGAACCAACCAAAGGCATTTCTAATTTCACAAAGTTTCATTAAAATTAGACAGAAAACTGTTTCAGAACTGTTTCAGCTACTCATATAAGATTTTTTTTCCTCTAGAAATCATGTTCTTCATAGAAACGTAAATGTTTTCATCCTGGTAAAATCTCCTGAATGTTTATGTGCAGTTTACATGGTCAGTCACTTTATGCATCAAAACTGTAGTGGAAAGCTGGTATATATTTCAGGGGAAAATTCTGTATTATGAGATGACTCCATTCTTACTTGTGTTCTAGGCAGTGGTAAGTACTGGTTGTAAATGAAAATATGCAAGTCTCATCTTGAGGGCTGAGATGCCAATTAGAAAGGGAGGCAACATAAAGATCAGCAATGGAAATAAACAAGCATCTCAGCATTAAGTGTATCTGAGCCTTTACCTTCCAGAAATGAGTGAAGGAGGAGGAGATTGCTCTTTTAACAAACCGGTTCACTGTATTGCAATTTCATAACAGAGTTAAAGGTGGGAGCTGTTCCTTAGTGAGGTATCTATAATGATGTTACATTTGGGATAAAGTTGTGCGGATGCATGGGGCACACGGGGTGCAGATAGTGCTTCTCAGCAATGGGCCAAGTCAAGGAGACAATTGATAAGCAACAAGTAGCACAGTAATGTAAAACATTTGCAACCTGCTTAGCTGCCTAAGTTCTTGCTAGGTTGCAGTTCATGTATTTGAATCCTACCCTCACGATACATTGACTCTGGGAAAAGGATTCAAAGCCTCTGGTCTTTTTCTCATCTCCTGTTCTGTTGTGCTGAGTGAGGTAATTTTGAGGATGCTAAAATCAAAACCATAATCAGAATAGATTGCAGGCTCAGAAGACTGTAATGAGAGTAAGGGAATTGGACACTTGAAAACCCACAAAGTCCTGTACCTGAAATTCGTGCATCCATTTGTTCACTGCTCTTGCCACAAACACACATGCATACCTGCTATCTCAAATGAGTGTTCAAGTTGCTACTTATCACAGGTAGCACTAGGCAGAGAAGAGGAATTTTGAATAATATTAATTTCATTTTAATGAATGCACACCTTAACATACATGGATATACTCATGATTATGAAAACAGAGCAGTAGTACAATAGTACTTTGTGGTTGCTTGCTTTGGAATCTTGCCAAAGCAATTAAGATATCTGCTAAGATTTGGGTTAATTAGTTCAGGAAAGTAAACTAGTCCAGTAACAAACATTTTTTCAGTCATGAAAGGCAGTCAAAGTGAGTGAAAGAGTTCTTCCTTCAAGTCCCAGAGGAGCCTTGCTATGCCTTGCTCCAGCACCTGACTTCCAACATTGGCTGTCAACACAGAAACATACCACTAACGCAGCTCTGCATTGAGGAAGGTCCTGTTCCATTTTAACAGGGTGGTACTTGGCTAACAATCATGTTGGGCAAATTAGCATTTAAATGTGTAAAGTAATCTGAGCTATAGTGTTGGCCTCCAAAAACAGCAGTGAATAAACAAAACTTCATGTATTTAGGTCCTCTTCCCCTTTAGCTCACCGTTCTCATAATGAATTTGCTGTATTCATCCCCTTCGTAAGTAACATTAGCAGAAAGTAGGAGAGAGACTGCCTAGCAACCCACAGAGATCCCAAAGAGAGGTGGAAAGGAAGTGTTTTTCATGTAATTATTCACTTTTACAAAAGCTGTTGTCAGGTAGACACTAGAAACATAGCTGTTTTATTCTTCTCCTAACCTACTTTTAATCTTTTGAGAATCACTACTGTTAAAGAGAAGGAAAAAAGAGCTTAATTCAGCCATTTTCTGCCTGGCCGTTCAAGTTGTGTTTTCTTGCTCTAATGAAGGCTGTGCTTTCAGAAGCAGTGTTGTTTAAAAATGCCTGGATAGTAAACTTTAGAAACAAAGTCCAACATCCAACCTTTTTTTTTTCCTGCCTCTCCAGAGTACGCAGTTCATATTTTGTTTTGGTTTAGTTTCCCATTTAATAATATTTCACATATAACTGAATGAAGCAGAGATTTTTTTTTTATTTTTATTTTTTTCCATCCTACTTCTTTTTTTTTCCCCCAAAAGTCATGTGGGGATAAGGGCCAGGGGCTAAGCACCTCATTTATTTTAGGTAACACAGTCAGTGCCAGTGTGCTTGGATCCAGCAGTTTCTTTCATTTTCTGAACATGACAACCTTAGCTTTTTCCTCAGCCACCATTTGAGTTGACTGAAGCTGCATAGAGATAACTGATAGCACCTGGGTATGCCTGGAGGAGTTGTTTCACTTCTAAAACATTGTGTTGAATCTCTTTTCTATTGCTTACTGCCTAAGTATTTCAAGTAGTCTGGAGATCGGCACCTTTTCAGTGAATAGTCTTTGATTTACAATTTCATTTTTCTGTGTCACATTTCTACTTTAGGTTCAGTGAATTTCAATTTAATAAACTTACATATTGAAAATTTTCTTTTAAAGGAGTAGATGTAATGGAAAATAAGTATATTGAAAGTATGCTGAAATACAGTTGGAAGTGTATTGAGTGTTTCTCGTTTGCTGAGACAATAGCATCCAAATTTTTAAATTGATCCTATAGGAAAGATTGTTTTAGCAATGAGAAATAAGAAGATATATAGAGAGAGATAAATGTAGCATTTAGCAGAAGAATGTATTAAATAGCAGTTTATGAAGTCATCTGGGAATGATTCTTATAGTTGCATGCCAGCCTACACTGAACTGAACAGACACACTTCAGTCAGTAGCATGCTGGTTAGATTCTCAGTATGAGAGAAAAAAAAAGTTCATCTAAGTGATGTTTTTGTCATTTTTAAGGGACATGGGATCTAAGACTGGAAAAAATAGTCTTGTAAATATAAATGGTTTTATGCTTCAGCAACTTCAGGCTATGTGATAGTGTTACGTGGAAGTAGAATCCACGTGTTCTTTATTTTCCCAACATAAAAATACTATTTTGAGTACCAGATTCCAGCTTCATATACAATTACAGCTCTTTCTGTAACTGCTAGTTTAAAATGAAGTTTTTTTTTTATCAGGAGGGGAAAGAAATGTTCCAGTCTGATCTTGAAACACGGTCAGAATATCTCAGTAGCATCTCCCTGTCCATCTGATTGACCTCTGAATTCCAGGTATAGGCTTATAGCATGAGTGCGTTTTATGTTGGATTACAGCAGCAAGATAAGCTTGGCTTTCAGTTTCAGCTCCTGCTCAGTCAGGCATGTTAGTAACTGAGAGCAGCCTTTATAAGATGAATCGATAGAAATGAAAAATTCAGACTGCAATGAAAGGATAAGTTGAAGCAGGGACTTTGACTTTTGCACAAAGTCATAAGAAACTGCAGTTTTCTCATTATATTTGGTGCAGCATATATTTTAAGATCTCCTACAGTGTTCCGTCTGCATTTTTGGCAGCCTGAAATTAGGCTTATCCCTACCTCCTGTACAAGTACTTGGTCCTGTAGTTGTCATCACCAAAGGCAGTTCCTTAATCACTGTAATTCAGGAGGTGGATTAAGAGGAAACGAAAGAAACCTGTCAGGTCCACAGCTGACAGGTTCTGTTGAAAGAGCGTGATTCTGCAAAAACTTCTGTCAGTACTCACCATTGGACAGGTAATTAATTCCCTCATATCTGACGCCCTCTTTAAATGTAGGCGTTACTTGAAGATTAATGTCTACCACTGATAGTTTCTTACAGCCCTGCCGTCCTTACACATACTTTACATCAAATACACAGATGGCCTCATTGACTCTGTGATAGCTCAGATGTAAGTCACTGCTCACAGGCTCACACACCACGTGCCTCAGAAGCCAACCTGAAAGTGCTAAGCTTTGAGGCCTGGTACAGGTAGAATATTCAGTAGCCGACATGAATTTTGGACATTTTTCACATATTCTCCATATACTGTATGAAACACTGGCACATGACCATTAAACCTTTCAAGGCGTGTGACTTAAATTCTGGCAATACTTTTAGTTGAGACTGTTTTGTAATGAGTTGTTTTACTCGGGCCTTGGTACTGCCTTTAACTCACACTTTTATTTATCATTTCCTGACAGCACAGGATTTATTTGTAAAATCTTTATTTGAAACCAAAGGAAAGCTGCTCTTTAAAATACAAATACTGCTGAGATTCATCAAAATTAATGAATAATTTAAATTAAAAGAGAGCTATGAAGTGATTGCTCATTCTCTGACAACAAAATGGGAAGTAAATGACTATTGACATTTGGAATATCATGTTTTAGAGAATGAGTGCAGCATTTAACTCTCGTATGAGATCTCGTATGTTCTCAGATGGAGTGCTTCATTATGGAATTGTCATTAACCACTCTGTAGTTAAGAATGATTTGAGTTTTGCAGCTGAAGTGAGCGTTCAGTCTCACTGTTAAGAATGAAAAAAAAGCATCTTCATGAAATGAATTCCCTTGATTTTGTTAGAAATAAGTAAGCACCTTAAGAGTGAGTACAAATATTAGCAGCCATTATGTGTTTTTCATTTCTAATAGGGCTGTTAACTGTTCATTACAGAAGTCATGGAAAGAAAGATAAGCAGTGTGCATGTTCTATTAAATGCAAGAGTACTCATCGTGTGTGGTCATTGCTCCAGTTACATGTGGATAAGTGAACTGTACATAAACGTTGTAGTTCTTTTAGATCAGCCATTATTTCAAAACTATCCAAAGTGCCTCCTGACAGTGGAAGTATTACGGTGATTTTATACCACTGAGAAATCTGTGAAATTTAGCTGAATTTCTGACTATCACATTTTAACTAACCTCTCCAGTCTGCTCAGAATATCCTCAGTGTACCTAATTAGGTGTCTTACATTTTTCTGTAGACTAACACGCAAATGAAGAGCTATACACAGCAAGACAGAATAGTGAAATTTCTCTGATATCTTCCTAGCTGTGATACAAAATTAAGTTTTTCAGGTGACCATATACTATTTTTAAAATTACGTACCTCTTAGGAGGATCAGACTGAAAATAATTACTTGATTTTCCCATTTTTCCTAGATATTTGCACCTTTTAAAATACATTCAGTTGATTGTTGTGATGGTTTGTGGAAGTGATGGTTAAGGTCAGCTTATACTGGGACCATGTTTCCTGAAGTCATGGGAGGATTCCACAATAGCTTTGTGGTACAGTTTTGCTTTGCTTTGAGAGCAGGAAAGCATTTGATAAACAGTGTTTTCCTGATGATTTGATACATGGAAATGACAAGGAATTGGGTTGCAATGGCTCCCTCCTAAGAGCAGGTGTGTGGCTGCTGCACACATGAATTTTGATCTCTGAGGTTTCCTTCTTCCAATACAGGAAACATGGCAGAACATTTGTGAAAGCGTTGTGATTTGTGGACATAACATCACATGAAAACTTTATAGCAGCAACATGAAACAAAGCTAATCCTCTGGATCAATATTCAATATTGTTTTCACTACACTACACATCCTACTTTTTCCTTCTTCATTCATTGTATGTGCTACAGTTCTCCTTGAGCAGAGTCTGGAGTAGTACTGTTATCACATAAGCGAAGATTGAATCCTAGCCCTATGCACAGGAAGACTGAATTAAGGTTACATGGTCATGTGCATTCATGGATATTGCTGGCTTTTGTGGGGTGGACTTTGCAAAACATAATTCTCCATATTAGTAAACAAATCAACGTTTTTATTCCGTTTTGTGGATTTGTGTTGTACCTGTGTAATTTGGTAATCAGCAGGACAGCTGAGATTGCTGTAGAATAAAGCACGAGCAAGCCTCAAAATAGAGAGCGGGGCACAAACAGCTCTACTCTTCTCCTTCCCACTTAGAAAATAGAACATGAAGAGAATTTGCATCTTCTCATTTCCACCTAGACAAAGCAGGTCGTGGCATAGAGCTGAAGCTTCTTTACTGTCTTTTCTCCCTTTGGGACAAAAGCTTCATCACATAGGCTCATTGATCCTAGCAGCAAGCAGCAAGAATTATTTTTGCACAGGAATCAGAAGAAGAGCAGCGCTGTGTTTGCATTCTTCTGGTTTGCCCATACTGCTGCTAAGCTGGTGCTGGGCCTGGAATGTCAGGACAGCAGCTGTAGCCCAGAGGCAAACTGTGAGCACAGGGATTGAAGGTCGACCCTTTGGCATTTGGTTTTTTTTTTTAATTTTAAGTTATAATAAATAACGTTTCTTGTACTTTAGTATTGTTTTTGCCTGGAAACTTTAAGAATAAGAGGTGAATAAGAAGAAACAGTTACTTCTTTTAAAATAAGACTTAGTGGAAGACTGAAATATTTTCAGACCCCAAACGTATGAATGCATGCTATTGAATTGATTTAAATATCACTAACTAAAGGACTTTCAAGGTAAATAGTTTATAAAGCATGAACAGGATGTTCCCTAGTACAGGTTCTTTCCTCTGGAATTTGTTCATGCCAGAAACGCATTGAGCCCAGTCACATCTCAGAAAAAGCATGCTCCTTTTGTCCCAGCCTTTCACCAGCTGCCGGCTCCAAAATCTTTGCTTTGCAGTTCGCTGGCAGTGTTTTCTTTTGTCTCTGTCCTTCAGAATTTCATTGTTCTGCAGAATCCTGCTACATTCATTCCATATACTTGGAAAACGTTACAACTTTTAGTCTAAGCCAGACATTACAAAATTGCCCAGCTAATGCACTACAGCGATTCAGCACTCTCAGAAATAATTAATAATGCTTTTGTTGCCGTAACCCAGCTGGATGGTGCCTGGGTTTGAGCAATATCTACAAGGGGCCATCTGTACCCAGTTTTCATGAGAATGAGTTTCCTTGAGGTACAGTTTATGAATGACTAAGTCTGGGTGCAACTAAGATGAACAAATAATTTGTGTGCCAACAAAACCTACAACTGCTAATGAACATTGCCTTTTAATGCCAAATTTGTCAAATGGTCACCAGTTTTTGGGGCAAGAAAATAAAGAAGTGACATGTAATATCAGCTGCTTACTTTTAAAATGTCAACACCTTTAGGCTTGTGACAAAATAGGAGAGTTGACCATCTCATATTTTTCCAGCTACCAAAATCCTACCTGTTATTCCTGATTTCATTTCCCAGTTTGCTGCTTCCTTGATCAATTGTAGATGTTTTTGACATTTCAGAAACCTGAAATTGAAATATTAGGTAATCACAAATCAAATCTCATTGGTTCTCTGACTCTATAAGCAAAGCTACACTGATTCTATTATTCTTTGCAGCAAATGAAATTTCTTCCTGTGCCTTTTTAAGCATTAGCCACAATTTCTGGTGGAATTTCTACTTTGAAATTTCAGAGTGCAACAAATACAAAGGGCTCTTCAATCAGATGCAACTTCTATAAATATGTGAACACTTGATTACAGAACATTTAAAGTTTTTTCCTCTGTTTTTATATTGATTCACAGTCAGGTGTCACTGTCCTTAGAGGAGACTCGTTTTGATTAGAGGAAAAGATACCACTTAAGGCCAGACTTTTATCTCTTATTTTCAAACTAACTTCAGGATCTCTAGAAGGATGTGCTCTCTGCTCCTGTTCTCAAGCAGCTCTGGAGTTTCTCACTTCAGAGTACAATTCCTCTTTGACCCCATTTCCACTAGGACTTGCTGTCCCAGGAATAATCAGACTTCGGGAGCTGGCGTATGCCAACAGGAAAGGCTAATGCTCATCTAAGTGCTGTACAATGCCCTGCAACAATGCATTGTGCAAAGTCTGAAACGGAAGGAAACAGCAGATTCTACATCTGCTGATCCAGTTTCCTAGCTTTTGTTTATGCTTAAGAGGACCGTGCATTTTCAGTTGACCTATGCTACTTGCAGCTTTTTGGGAGCTTCCAATCTTGTTAAAGAGCCCGTCTGTCAAAAGGCTTTCTCTGTGCAGCTTTTCCCTTACCAAGTGGTGAAACTTTGAGATGTAATCAGCTGTATCTTATTCAGTATGACAGCAATGAAACCATTTAAGCCATTGATGCAAATCAAATGTGATCTTAATGTTATTCCTAAACAGAAACACCCTCAGCAACTCCAGAAACCAAGGACTCATTTGATCAGATGCAAAACAAGTACATCCCCTTTGTATATTTATGAGGATTTGTTTACTATTATTAGTACAGTCATGAAGTCAGTACCTGAGTAGAATTTCATCTCCTTCCTGTCGCAAACTCGAAGTAGTTAATGGCTACGTAGCTACTGCCTCTGGTTATCAGCCAGGCACTGTTTTGTTACTTCTCTGAAAAGTGCTTTGCTTGCTCTGCTCTAAAAAAAAAAAAAAAAAAAAAACAACTGAAAAAAGAAAGTCTTAAAGGAGCTCATTTATCTCAGAGGTCAGAAGTAAGAACTTATTGGATTGGAAGTAGTAGTGCAGCTATGCAGGTGTGGATTCTTCACACCACTCTCATGGCCAAACCAGAAGTTAAAAGCATATAATCATCTCCAGTAATATTCCACCCAAAATTAAGTGGAACGATTAATGAAATAATCTGTTTAATTTTTAAAACTTAAAAAAAAAGAAGTTAATTTTCCGTGGTTGCTGTGAGGACAATAATTGTACTGTGTCAGTTCATGCTCTTTTCTCTTTTTCTGGTTTACAGTGCAGTTTTTGGTCAGTTTAGGATATAAATATTGTCACTGATACTATGAATTTATTTATTTCATTAGCTCTACAGGACTTCTATTCTTCAACTGTACAGAGACCTATCACCTTTCCCTAAATAAGCTGTCTTCTCTTTCCTCCATTCATCTATTTGTGTAGTATATATAAATCTCATATGTTGTCTTTATTTTCTTCATGCTAAATTATTAAATTTTAATTTAAAAATATCAGTTAAGAATGAGATAAATATAGCTGATTTACTTAGCTTAAAATTATATCTTACAGTGTTAATAAAACCATTAAAGATTTTTACTCACTGGGATTTTTTTTCCTAGAAATTCTGTGTCTCTTTCTACTTAAGGTTAGTTTGAATGTGTAAAGACCAGGTGGGCTATTTCTTGTTTATACCTTTAGGAGGGAGTGGGGAGTTTAACTCACAAGTGTATCATTTTTCAGGTTGCAACTTAGAAAAGTTTTGCCAGATGCAATTTCTCTGCATGGTTTGCTCTGCAAATTTGTAGTCAGTGTAGATGTAACTATGACTCCTTCCTGACCTCTTCTAACCACCCTACTTTTTGTCTTTAGGTTTGGGTGGATGCTGGTACACAGATATTTTTCTCTTATGCGATATGCCTTGGGTGCCTGACAGCCCTGGGAAGTTACAACAACTATAATAATAACTGCTACAGGTAATAATACATTCTACGCTTTACATTTATTTCCAGTGACGGAAGTTTCCGCAGTGCTTCACTCTGAAGTATTTCCCTTTTCTTTCAACAACTCACATGAGTGATTGGATTCATTTTTTGCAGAACCAGAGACGTGTAACTTGTTTTTTCAGAACTCTTTTCCAGTTTTTGTTTTTTTTTCATTCCCTTTGATTACCTCTGACTCCTCTACAGCCACAAGTCACTCAGTACACACATGCTCAACTGTACAATACACAAAACTTCATAGATTCTTGTGTGTCATATTTGATTGTATAATGTTTATCTGCTCTAAAAAAAAATTCCGTGAAGAGCAGCTATTAAAACAGTTTGGCCTATTCTGCATGTCAATGTTATCATAGTTTACTGATGCCAAAGTAGAACGCATACGTAGCATGTTATTGCAAGTCTGTATAGATATCAGCAAGGAAATTGATAATGACTTTCAGTAGGTTTCAATCTTGTCATAGAATCACCAAGGTTGGAAAAGACCTCTAAGATCATCCAGACCATCCACATTTTACCAATATTTCCCATTAAACCACATCTCTCAGTACAACATCTAAATGCTTCTTGAGCACCTCCAGGGACTATAACTCTACCACTTCCCTGAGTAATCTGTTCTAGCACCTGGCCACTCTCTTGGAGAAGTATTTCCTAACGTCCAACCTGAATCTTCCCTGCCTCAACTTGACTAACTACATGGGAGAAGAGGCTGACACCCACCTTACCACAACCTCCCTTCAGGTACTGGAAGGCTGCTATAAAGTCCCCCCCAGAACCTTCTTTTCTCCAGGCTGAAGAGCACCAGCTCTCTCATCCTGTCCTCATAAGAGAGGTGTTTCAACTTTCTGATTATCTTTCTGATGATCTCTTCTGCACCTGCTCCAACAGCTCCATTCTTTCTTGTGTTGGGGACCCAGAATTGGACATAGTACTCTTGGCGGGGTCTCACAAGAGCAGAGCAGAGGGGCAGAATCATCTCCCTCGACCTGCTGGTCATGTTTCTCTTGATGCAACTCAGATACAGTTGGCCTTCTGGGCTGCAAGAGCACATTGCCTGCTTGTGTTGAGTCTGTTATCAACTGACACCCCCAAATCCTTCTCCTCAGTGCTGCTCTCAAGCTATTTTCCACCGAATCTGTATTTGTACTTGGGATTGCCCCTGCCCAGGTGCAGGACCTCGCACATCTCCAGACAGAGAACTAAAATTACATTTTTTAATAAATGAAATAAATTGTAAAACAGTTCTAAATCAAAAGAAAAAAAGAAAACTGTGGGAGAACAAATCCCATTGTGAAAATATTTAAATTCTAAATTATAGCTTTACTTGAAGAATTTGAAGCTGGTTTCAGAAAACGTTTTCCTAACAGCAATTTGTGCTTCTGTCAGAGAAACACAGAATAGTAGGATCCAGCAGAGAAAGAGAGATCTGGAAACCACAGCCACACAAATGTATCTACCAGCTGAATGTAAACTCTCCAAAAGCAATTAAGGGTACTCTGCCATCTAAAACACTCAAGTAACTTGTCAGCAAAAGTTATTGTTTTGCAAGGCTATGAGTGCCAAACTGCCAGACATCTTGCTGCATTAAATAGTGTAAGTCCCAAACACTTCAAACAATGTTGATGGACATTACTTTGAGAACAACGATAGAGATGCCTCAAAAGAGAGGAGAGCAACAAATGCTTTTACAGAGCAGTGGGCAATAAGGGCTTTCTTTTTTTTTTTTTTACCAGCATAAGAGATGCTTTAACTAAGAGTGCTCATTCTCTCAGTTATTTAATTTCTTTTGAGTTGCATCCTATTTAGGAACTACCTTTTTACTGCCTCAAGGACTGCAGTAATGTTTTTTGTGATTGTTTTATAACTTATTGCAAAAATCAGGATTTTTGATTTGTGACCAGAAAGCTTATGTAATTTTATTTCCTCTGACAGCATAGGTTGGCACCCATGTGAAGAAGATTGGCAGCCGCTCATTTTTAAAGCTCCTGAGAATGGTGCTGCAGCAGAATAGTTTTTAATAAATTCAAGCTTTGCAATTCAGTTAACAAAATATTTTCACAAAATTCCTCAATAGGACAGATTTGATGGCATCACAAAATAAGATTCTTCAGAAAACTGAGGAAATGGGTAGGGCAGAAGATAACTGCAGAAAGAGCTGAGAGAAACTAGGCTGTTAACAGATTAAGACATACAGAGACAGAAAAAAAATGCTGCCTTTTCTCAAAAAAAGAAAGCAGAATTAAACTTACATCCCAACTACCACTTAAAAAATTAAAATCAGGCCATGGTTTTGCCTCTTGTAGTATGTACAGTTTGTTGTCTGTAGCATACTGCTGCTATTCTGCACCCTGTTCTACTGGAGCACAAAGGTACATTGCAGTGGAAAATGATGATGTTACATATTTTAGTGGGAAAAGGAGTTTTCTTACTAGCAACTTGATCCACATCACTAATATTGTAAATTAATTGCAACCAAGTTAATGCACATTTTTGAGCTGGAAATGAACTTCTATTGTCTTTATTAATCTGTCATTTTAATGCTTTAAGACAGTGAGACAATTACCTGAGGCCAGATCCTCTGTGGATTTACAACAGTTCATATCAACAGTGATTATTCTGAACAGACAAAAACAGTGGCAGTAAAATCAGCTGGCAGTGCTTTCCACATAGTTTAAATATATATATATATATATGTACAGAAGTTTCCTGTAATTTTTAGTAAGCTAAGAAATCCCTAAGGAAAGGATTATCTTCAGACTCTGTAGACAGAAAAATGTTTTTGTTCCTGCTTCATGTGCTCTGTATTTATAGAACTGATCCAGCTCCCTGCTGGACACAGAGCAGTTCCCCACCGTCGTACTGGGGACTGTACCTCAGCAACATAAATTTTGCATATAAGCCCTTTCACAATTCAGGAGTTGGCTTCCTTGCTGCTTGCTGTGGTACAGGTGAAAAGTCAGCAATTTCACCTGCTGTTAACAAAATGACAACATTTGGAAGAAAAAGAAAGTGTTCTTGATCAAGCTTCCATTCTAAGATTAAAAGAGTAATGCGAATTTGCCTTTAGAGAATCTGTATAGACAAGGAAGTGACTGCAGGGATGCAGAAAGCTCTACAGACTCTTCTCTCTCATCAGAGAAGCTCCTTAAGGAAGGTAGAATGAATTTCCAGCAATATCCAGGCTGTCAGGCAAGGTGAAGATAGAGGGTGGAGTCCCTGAATTATTCAGGTGATTGTCAAGACATTCATTTGGAAGAATGTAAAGTTTTCAAAAAAATTTGACTGTTTCCCATCATTTGAAATCCGTTAGGACTTCAGTCTGACTCTGATGCCTTTCTACCAAGGATACTTATTAAAAATTGATGGAAAATTAGATAAACTTTCTTTTCTTTCCACTGGTTATTGGGCACTTGCTTTCAAAAATTCAGTGGCTTGTTAATCAGTGAATCCAGATTCCCTCTCACTTTTCCTTCCCAGAACAGAAAATGAACAGAAACAAAAAATCAAAACAGAAACAGATGTTAATCTTATGGCTCATTCTATGAATGAAACCCAGGCTCTGGCAACTGCAGTATTTCTTATTTATATTTTCAGAGACTGCATCATGCTCTGCTGCTTGAACAGTGGCACAAGCTTTGTTGCTGGTTTTGCTATCTTTTCAGTGCTTGGATTTATGGCTTATGAACAAGGTGTTCCCATTGCAGAAGTTGCAGAATCAGGTAAGTTCCAAAAGCAGTCTTTTGATTACAGAAGAAAGACCCAGAGTTGTCAGATTAGCTAGTCTGTGTCACATCCTTTGGATAAGTTAACTGTTTTGCAGATATTTTGAAAAGAAATCAAATTAAACACCTGTTACTTCTTAGAATATGTTAGAATAATTCCATGTAAAGAGTTTTTACTTATTTGAGAAAACAGCTTTACAGCTTTTTGGAAAAAATTTTGGAAGTCATCTCAACTCCTTCTTAAGATGTACTATCCAACCACATATTTTTGATATCTAGACTGCTTACACCATCTCCTAATGTCAGTACCTTTTTCTCTCGAGCACATACATTGAGACACTCACATTAAGTATAAAATTTCTTACTTTAAGTCCAGACAGACAATAAGGCCCATGTTTATAAGAAATTAGCTATCCAACTTACATTACCATCACTTGGACTTAGAAACACAATGAAAGTTAATAGTTCTTTATTGTCGTTATATAAAGTATATAACTGTGTGAAACTGTTTACTTTGTTTTCTTTTGTTTCAGGACCAGGACTAGCATTCATTGCTTACCCTAAAGCTGTTACCATGATGCCTCTTTCTCCTCTGTGGGCAACTCTGTTCTTCATGATGCTCATCTTCCTTGGACTAGATAGTCAGGTATGAAATAAACACACTTCAAATACTTTGAAGTTCCTTGTATGTGTGTGTCATCATCCTTGATTTAAACAGCATTTATCTTCATGGAAGAATGAACTCTTGACTTAATTCCTTGCCTAAAACCATTGATTCAAGTTTATTATTTTGAATCTCATTTATGTGACAATAGAGATTCTGTTATTATTTACCATTGTTTCAGCCTCAATACAGCTTTATGTAGTCTATATTTGGGCATTCACTTTGGTGGCTCTTTTGGAAACCTTACACCAGAGCTGTGAGCCAGGCACTTGGGTCTCTGGTTTTCTGGTGATTTTTAAAGGTAGCAGGAATGCTTTTTCCCTCCCTCATTAGATATCTTGGGCACTTAATAGCTTTATAGAATGTCTTTCTTCTGTAAAATGGAAAGAGCTTCACCTTGGAGAAACAGTTTCCTTAGAATGAAATTCTGCTGCAGTCCTACAAAAGTCGCACATCATTCAAGCAATGTTTGAAAGATTTAAGTTTTATGTAATCCAACTGCTACAGGGCAAATAAATTCCGAGATAATATTAGCGGCTTCAAATATTTGAATTTGGTGGTAGACTGGAAATCCATAGCTGTAGGCTTTTTAATTCTGAAATGATGTTCCTCTCAGTTTGAGCTTCTGTTTATAGTATCCTGAGGGATCATTCAGTCTTTCTCAATGATGAAAGCATAGAAGGATATTTGAAGTGTTTTGTAGCAAATCCAAATCCCAGGAGTAGATGAGATACATATTTTATTTGTACTTTCTTATCATTCGTTCTAGTTCGTGTGTGTTGAAAGCCTTGTGACAGCTGTTGTAGATATGTATCCAAAGATTTTCCGAAGGGGCTACAGAAGAGAACTGTTGATTCTTGGCCTTTCCATTGTGTCATATTTCATTGGTCTAATAATGTTAACTGAGGTAAGAGGTTCTTTGTTCAACACCTACAGACTAAAGGAAATGTGTGTCTTACAAGAGTGACAGATAAAGCACGTGAATGTTTGCCATAGACAGAGTGCACTGTCAGAAATATGACTACAAAATCCTTGAGAGACTGTTATCAATTAATTTATAACATTTGAAACATGTCCTCAGTTTTATTCCTAAACTCAGTTTTTTGAGTTTAGGAAATATCTTAGCTGAATTTATCTGGCCAAGGAAATTCCATCTGCTTTGCACCAGCCAACCGCATATACTGACGATGATTTCAGCTGACTTACTCTGGGCAGACCAATCTGAAGACAATAAAATGTTAGATGAAAAAATTAGTAAACATGATGAAGTGAAAAAAAGCTTAAAATGTGATTGATTTTTATATCATCAGGCCAACCCCATCAGTAAAGTCCATTTCTGAGCAGAAACTGATTTGATAAGAGAAAAAAAAAAAAAAAGAAATTTTTTTTTTCAAACAAATCAAACTCTGGAATCTTTTGCTGCTTTTGTAGGATTTTAGTCCTGCTGCTCAGTGCTACCTTTAGAGAGTGACTTGAATAAACAGTCGTCTTCTTTTTTGTTTTAGCTTCTCAAAACTTTGAAAATACAGGCAGAGTCCATACTCTCCTCTGCTCATGTTTTTTCACTTGCTCAGACATCAGAGCCTCCCTGCACTAGGGAGAGAAGTGAACAAGTGTTTCAAGTCTGATGAGCTGTGGAGTTAAATGCCAGAGGAACGTGTGTCTGGAGAACCCTGGCTGTCTTAACTGTGAAAGTCGACTATGCGTCTCTTGTCCAGCAGTATCAGGCAGGGTTTCCCAGAGAAGCAGCTTCCCAGGGCTTCATCAACTCATCTGGTGACACTTACATTCCTTCTGCAGAGATCCATGGTCCTTGCACCATGTACTTTTCAGTTTGCTTTGTTGCTGAAGAAGAACAAATTTCATCCATACCATGGGAGAAAAATGGAGACTAGGACAAAATGAAATTTGTTGTTGCTTGCTTTCTTTTTTTCTTTCTTGTTGAAGTGACATTTTATACCAGTCTACTCAGATGTCTTTCTCAAAAGAGACCTGACCCTCTGCAGTTGAACAGAAGTTTCTCAGACCTCAGCATGAAGGAGCTGAAAACTCACCACAAGAAAGTTTATTAATTTTATTCAGAAGTAAAGGGCTCATTCAAAAAAGAAGATGGTGACTGTTGGTGTTAAATGATGCAGTGGCTGAAATGAGATTTATTTCAATTGAAATGGTCTGTGAATCTCATTATTATTTCAGTGTTGAATGCATATGGGATAAGAGATTAAGTATCTTGCACGTAGATTGGTATAATATTATTTGTATAATATTAGTCAGGTTTTCCATAATGTTATTAATTTGACTTTATAGTTTTTCTTCTCATCTTGCCTAGAGGCAAAGACTCTAGAAAGTCAGCCAGTTCTCTGAGCACCTCTGATTAAGAATGAGAAAAAATACAGGAAATGAAGAAAATAATGGTGTTTTTGATAGATGTGACAATTTAAATAATTAAGCTGTATTCAAGTAATAAGGATGAGGAAGACTGTCACATAGGAGTAACTGAGACTGCTTGAATCACGGGACCTAGGAAGTACAGCTCCACAGTGCACTGTGCTCCAGCACCCAACAGCCTGCTGCACAATGTAGTGATAAGGAATACTGATAAAACCAAGACAAACATGTCTTGGTTGAGCATGTATACCTTTTTTCATGCTAATTTGTGCTGTGGTACTACATAATGCAGAAAATTATAGGACTATTGATTACAAAGTGCACACTGTGTATGGATTCTGTGCTCACTGAAGATGCTGCTTGGTTTTGGCTGCTCTGGTTTTTGGAAATGCGATGATTGTTATTTTAAAATAATTTGAAAAAGCAAATCTTTAATTGTTAAAAAAAAACCATTAACAATGAAAAGCTTGCTTGAGTCAGGATGTTTATTATTTCATGCTTTATCACTTAATACAGACTCGTGTAATTAATGCAGCCGAAAGTCTGAGTTATATTCAAATTACTTGTTTTGCAGTCTCTGCCACTGGAGATTCTAGTAGCAATAGATTTTGCCTTCTTTCCCAGCATTTTAACTTGTTTATGTATTAGTGGTACAGACACAAAAACAAACAAAACCCTATTTCTACTCTGATCTGGAAATCAAAATCTCCTGCATTCATCTATCACATTTTGTGTGATAACAAGTGAAATTGAAGAAAAAAGGTATGGAGGTGGGATGGCATTTCAGAAACAAGTGCAACGTAGTTCTCTTTGTACACTATTTACTACCTTAAAGCAAATGTGCAGTATTCAGCTGGCATAGGGAACAATCTGAAGTGCTTGAAACAAGAGGTTGTTCACAAAAATCAGTGAAAAATGAATATTCTTTTTTCAGGAAGGAACCAACTTTGACAGGAAGATTGCCAGATAACCAACAGACTGGTTGTGAAATTAAATACATATTTGTTATGAATTATTCATACCATTGCCAACATGACACTTCATTTTGTTTTTTTTGTTTGTGTTTTTTTTGTCCTCTTTCTGTATCTGTCTTGCAGGGTGGAATGTACGTCTTTCAGTTATTCGACTCCTATGCAGCTAGTGGCATGTGCCTTCTTTTTGTTGCCATATTTGAATGTGTCTGCATAGGCTGGGTTTATGGTGAGTCAATGAAAAATTGCTGCAGTTTTGAGTACTTATGAAGTTTTCTGTTTCCACAAGGAAAACGAACACATAGGCCATGTACGCTTGCAAAGCAGGGCCCTTTACATTCCCATGCTTTCTCCTGGATTTTTTTCTTGCCCTTTCCTGGGACTGACCTTCACTTTCCACTAGCTGCCTTAGAAAGAAATAAGTCCTTCTTCTCTCACAAAATGTCTGTGCAGGCCACGTTCCTTTCTACATCTGACACTCACAGATAAATCCACTTCGAGTTCATACCTCATTAACACAAAAGGGACATAGTAGTGTTCCTCACTCTGCTGCTTCTGTCAGCAAAGTCAGGAGAAAACCAGCACAGATCCAGGTATGTTCATGGCACTTCCTCAAGCATTTCTTTACATACAAAAGACTCAGAATGTTATTTTGTAAAGCATATATGAATTTCAGATCTCGTGTGTCGTGAGCTAATTAAGGATTCATGCATGAGCTTGTAGGAAATGTACTTTTCAGCTTGGGCTACTCAAACTGTTACTGACAGAAGTCATTCTTGTCTGACAGCTTGCCCACCACGGCTCTCTGTTGCTGTTTGTCAGACATGTATGTAGGCAGCAATCCCTGCCAGAAGCATGGAACAAAAGACAGTTGTATGTGTGAGACAAAGAGATAGCAGCCTCAATTTCTGAAGCTTTGACAGAACCCACATTTTTGTCTGTTCACTTTTAAATGCTGACCTCTGTAACCTTGTGCATGTACATTCTACATCATCTTTTGCTTTGCTTTTTTGGGCAGGCAGCAATCGCTTTTATGATAACATTGAGGATATGATTGGGTATAAACCATTGTCGTTGATTAAGTGGTGCTGGATGGTCTTAACTCCAGGTATTTGTGCAGTAAGTATAGAATATCTGAGCAACTTGTTTTAGATGCAAGGGATATTTTGTGTGTAGTTTTGGAATTTTATTGCTGTTAATAGTTCAACAGTTGAGAAAAATACCTATTGATTTGCAGTGTATGTTTTAATGCAAAAACTCTATAGAATCTTTAAAAATTGTTAAATTTATGTGTTCTGTGAATTGTTAGAAATCTTTGTATATACAGTAATAGGAAGAGATAAACTCAGAGGCCCAAGTGAACGTTTGCCAATATAAGAGACATTTTTCTTCAGTGCTTCGGTAATACACTCTGTACCTACCAAGCATAACTCAAACTCCTCCAGACTTGTGTAGGTTTCCCTGTCACTCCAGAATCCTGTTTCCTCCCCTCTCTTTGGGTGACTAGACATATTCCAAAGAAGTCTGCACATTTTTCCTTCTAGCTTAGATAGTAGAATAAACAAAAGATACGATTCATATGCATGAAGAAGGGGAAGGAGGAAGCTGAAAGTACAGCACTGTGCTTTGGCTACATAAAAGAGACAAAATTACAAAAGATGCATGATCAAATTGCCCATAAACGTGATCCACAAGATTTTGAATATTAGGTACTAAAACTTCTCAGTTTTCCCGTAACGAAGTGATAGCAAGCACAGACATTAGAGCACCTGAAGATCCAGGCTCATTGAGCTCAACCATTTTCAAGGTTGTGAAAATTCCTGTCTATTTTTCTCCAACTCAGAAATGCAGAAAATGTCACTTGCTCTTGTACACTCTTGTTGTGACTTTGGAGTAAACACATGGCAACTTTCTGTATTATGTAAACTTAGGAAGTCTAAACTGCTTAATTATACACTGGTTTAATTTATACAAATATATTAGAGCTTCTGAGAGGATGAAAGATTTGGCCTGCAGAACTGCAGTTATGACAGCAGATTAAGGCAACTTTGACAACTGTGGCTTTCATTTTTCATCATGACAGGTGGGAGAGTGTCACCTAATCACAGCTGGTTCATGGTAGCAAAACTTAATCTTTCCTGCCCAGGTACTGTTCGCCATCAAAATGCAGGTTTTATTGTCACTGAGTGGTAAATAGGATTAAAACTTGAAAGGTTGTTAATTTCAGTGCAAGGATCTGAGACACATTATTTCAGATGTACATAGAAGAATATATTGCTGTGTTATTTGGTTTTTGGTTTTTTGTTTTTTTTTCTTTTTCTGACTGTAAAGCTCTGCTTCCTACCCTTAGGTAGATTGGCCTTGCCTAAACACACAATCATTTTCTTGTTAGACAGGCAGTGCTATTTGAAATACTGCTAATATTTTTCTCTGCTTATTTCAGGGAATCTTCATTTTTTTCCTGGTGAAATACAAGCCTTTGAAGTATAACAATGTATATACATATCCTGACTGGGGCTATGGCATAGGGTGGCTGATGGCTCTCTCTTCCATGATTTGTATCCCTTTGTGGATCTGCATTAAGTTCTGGAAGGCAGAAGGCACTTTCATAGAGGTGAGATTTTCAGTTTAGCAATACTGACAAAGAAGTTGGAATGGAAGTCTTGCTTGCATAAGACTATGCACAGTTTCATCAGAAAATCAATGTCATTGTTTCAGGTAGGCTCCAAATATGTGTTCCAATGGTATTTGACTCTTGCAGCCTGGTACTGTCTTTGGTGGAAAGAAGCATCTGTAGTCTCTCTGTTTTCATTGGAATTTCCACACTGCCTTTCTGCCTTCACTGGCTTGAGCCTGTGGTAGCTAACCAGTGCTCTAATCTGCTGTTCCTTTTCCTGCTGAATTTGAAGTTTAAAATGTCTATAACATTACCTAAATCAAGAAGGTTTATATCAGCCTTTCATTCAAGTCTTTCCATGATTTTGATAATTGATGTTTGTGTCCCAAGGATTTTCGTCCAGGAGCTGGTTAGCAAACACTCACATAGGTTTGCTGGACACTTTCTCCAATTACAGCTCTCTAAGTGAGAAATAAGGCAAAAATAAATACTCAGTACAATTTACTAAGATTTGGTATCAGGCTATCTCAGGTCTAGACTAGGATTATTAAATTTAAGAAAATTTCTCAAAAGACAGTGAAGATGCCTATGATCAAAGAAACAAGGACATAAATCTTTTTAGCTTTTGGGGATTTCTCATATTCCAGAAGAAGATGGCTCTGTCATCTAGGCGAGAGGACAAGGGGAAATGGCCCCAGGTTGCGCCAGGAGAAGTTTAGATAGTGTAGAAGTTTAGTTTAGAAGTTGTACATCAGGAAAAACTTTACAGAAGGATTGTTAAGCACTGGAATAGGCTCCCCAGGGAGGTGGTTGAGTCACCATCCCTGGATGTGTTTAAAAACCATCTGGATGGGGTGTTCAGGGACGTGACTTTGTGGTGGGTGTTGGAGTTAGGGTACTATGGTTGAGTTGAGGTTGGACTTGATGACCTTGAAGGTCTTTTCCAACCTGAACAATGTTATGGTTCTGTCTACAATTCCTTAGATAATACACAATAAAAGTAGGTATCTCACTAGTACCTTCTTATGTTGATGATCTCTAGAGGTCCCTACCAACCCCTGTGAATCTATGAAACAGGCTATAGCCACAGCATTGTTCTGAATTTACTCATGAAGGAGACTGTAACTGAAAATTAGCATGAAAATTCTCTTTTACTTTGTCTTCACCTTCCTTCTCTATCGTTTGCTCTGGTGTGATGTGAAAAGAATTGCAGTGCAGTCTTGTGGATGGACAGGGTCACGAGAAGTGAGACTTCCAAGAAAAGACAGGTTTAAAGTCAATGTTTGAGAAATACTCTGAGCAGGATAAAGGTAATGATTTCCATTTTCTTGCATTCTCTAGAAATTCAGGAAATTGATTACACCTAGCTCGGATCTGAAGATGAGAGGGAAACTTGGAGGAAGATGCTACATTGCAGCAATAAATGACTGCGATGCCAAACTGAAAGGAGATGGCACCATTTCAGCCATTACGGAAAAGGAGACACATTTCTGAAAGAACTCTTTTTTTTTCTTTTTTTTTCCTTTTTCCTTTTTTTTTTTTTTTTTTTTTTGTATAAAAATAAATAAATTCACTTAATTATAGAAGCTGGCTTGTTTTGCACAAAATTTTATTAACCAGTTAATTTTAAAGTGAAAATTGTATACTTGTTTAAAAGTGATTTTTTAAAAATTACTATATAAGTAATAAGATTATGTAAAAGAAAAAGAAATAGTATTATATGATATGTTAGTAATGACTTCTTGTAATATGGTAATTTCAGTAAATGCTTTTTAGAAATTAGAGAGACCTGTATAATGGGCTGTAAAGCTTTTCTACTCTGATTTCTGGCAGGTGTGACGTTGTATAGCTATATGCATTCTAATCTCCAGGTATTTCAGACCATTTCAGCTTTTAATGTATGTATATAAAAAGTACCAGAATGTCCCGTTGTTTATATTGGAAGAAGCTGAGGATATGTTGCTACGTTATTTAACACACATGTTAAATGCTGTTACCTTAGAGCTGTCTAAAGTGGGCTGTACCCAAAGTCAACTGAAACCAGCAGGAGCTTTTCCAACTGAGATCAGTGGCTTTTGCACCACGCCGTCTATGATTCAGCCTTTCTTCTGGGCCAGCACAGCTGCAAGACTGAGTTTTGCACCTAACAAAGCTCCTCTTTCAGGGCAAGTTTTGTGAAGCTTGGAAGCACCGCCTCAACTGCTTTTCCTGCCTTCCCTCCATGTTCCATCTCTTTCCAACAGGCCTGAAAATGTTGTGAGATAGCCCCACTTCTGAGTCACTGTTCTTTGTTGGTTTTTTTTCTGGAGATTGGATTAAGAATATATATTTTTTAAGAGTTATAAATTTTTCTTTTCTTGCAAGTTAAGGCCCTCTGAGATGACATGTACTGCTTCAGAAGACTTCTAAAGCTTTTTCATTTTCTTTAGTGGCTGGGTAGCCAGTACTTCATTTTGGTTGACACTTCCCATCCCCTGAAGTGAAATGTGTTTATGCTTGTACAACAGGAGGAGGTCAAGGTCTCTCTATGTATGCAGAGATGTACTAAGGAAAAAAAAGATCAGGTTTAGAGCTCTCCATACCTTGGCCTCTGTCTCTTCAAACATTTGGCAGTCTGTCTGTTCAATCCCCTTGAAAGAAATCAGGGATCCTGTAATTGTGATGTGTAGCATTGCATGGCTGTTCTGATTTTCCAGGTACTTTCTAAAAACTCTCATATTAGGCACTGATTTTTTACTCTGAATGGTATTGAGGCCTGCACTGAAGTTAGAGTAGGAATTTATTTTGTGGAACACCAGAGTAATTGGTCCTTAATTTTTACCAGAGTTCCAGGAGGTAATTTGTACACTGTGCAGATGAAGGAATTAGGGCTGGGAAGTTGTTACTTCTCTGTTTCACAAAGGCAGTAGTAGAGCTTTCTGATATGAAACCTTTTTATTCAATCGGCTGTATTAACTTCCTCCCTCTGATTGAAAACAGATTTTATACGAATCCAACTGATGGAATTTTACCATGAGGTAAGCAAGTGCTTGCTTCAAGTATCGAAATCTGTGGGTAGACTCTTGGTTCTCTCTTTTTTTTTCCCTTCTGCCAATATTCCAAAATGTTTTTTTCTGGACAGTTAATTCTTTTCCCATCCCGTTTTTCATTTAATGGCTGGATGATAAACCTGTAGAGGAGTACTGCACAGTATTCAGTGGGGAAAGACAAACAGCCTAAGAGAACGCTGACAAAATGTCATGAAATCTGCTGTCCTCTCTGCAATTCAAGATCAGCAAACCTCAGATACCAACATATGAATTTATTGGAAAAAAAAGTGTCTACTGGTGCTTTAGTAGTGAAAACAGTTCACTGGAAGTCACTAGGACTGTCATGTGACTAGGAGGTCACATGTAATATTACATGGAGCTGTATAAGTAGGCAAAATTTCATTATGATCTCGATACCATACCTGTTAAAAAAGCATCTTTCATAGAATCACTGTATCAAGTGACAGCATTAATTGGTCTATTTTGTTTCACTTCATTTTATTTGTATTTTTGGTGTCTAAAAACTTTCCTACCGCAATTCCACTTCAAACATTCAAAGTCTTGCTTGAATTTGCATGTCTCTATCACTAGGTGCTTAGTAAAGGACATGTTGAAGGAGCCAGCCTTCATAACAGTGCAAAGCCATTATCTTGTGCATGTTGGGCCAGCTCAGGGGGTCTCTTGAGATTGACATACAGAACTGGAGGTGACTAATGAAAATCACTCTCAGTTGGGAAATTATATATGATAAAGAGAAATGTTCCCAAAACTGAAACTCCAGATTGAGTTACGTAGCTGTAGAAAATAAAATGACATGACTGCAAGCTGAAAACAGTTCCACTCCAGAATCTAGTATTTTTTTTTTCTTATGTCCAAGTAAGTGACAAATATTTCTAACTTGGTGTTCCTTTCTAGTTTTTTTCTCCACCCAGAACCTAAAACCCCAAAATCACAGATGAGCCCTGAGATGTAAATATCAACCCATTTTCAGTGAAGGATGAGCAAATGTAGCTGCACTATTAAGTCGTGCTTGGCCTTTCGCCATGATTTCAATGAAGTTATTTTTATGAATGTTTACAGTAAAATGTGCCAATAGGTGGAATCCACACTGGTTAACTGGGCCACCCATTAGGTTCAAAAGGAAAATCTCAGACAAATCAAGATTACCCTTTAAATCATAACACATGTTGCTGTAGCAGAAAAAAAATACAAACCCTGACTTGTGCATTTTGGCTTGTCAGTGTACCTTGAAGTGTAGTATTCATCCAAATATCTGCACAGGAACTGTGTGCTTTGTATGGAATAGGCTTCCTGTTCTGCTGCTATGAACCATTTCACTGCTAGCTTTATACACATACATGTGGTTTGACATGGTCTAAAGCATTATACTGTATTGCTAATATGCTGTGCTTGTAAATGTGTGCATTTAATATCTGACTTGTTTAACACTTTACTGATATTTTTAAAAATATATTTCTTTTTTTGGGAGGGTGGCTGTGGGAGGGCAAATTTCCTAGTAGTACTGTGATTATTATTATTTTTGTTTTTGAAACAATATGAAGGTGGAAAATGCAGAAAACAACTATATTGTGATGATTTTTTTATGTGTTAGAAACAGTATTGCCCTTTTCTGAAGTATCCACAGTATTATTTAAAATAATTCAATAAAAATCAGTAACGTCCAAGGTTTATGTAACATTTTGATCATAGAAAGATTCTTTTGGTTTTCAAGGGCACAAGATTTCATATGTTTTTGTTTTTAAAAATTAAAGAAAATGGGCAAAATTTATTCTGTGTATTTTAGTTTATATCTTTGTATTTTATATCACCCTTACCTGACAAATGAAATAAGCACAACTATATTCTTAGAGCAGAAATGTGTCCCTCAGTTTTAAATTGGGAATTTATCAATGAGGAAATTAAGTCATTTGAGGTCATGCAATAAATCTGTGGCTGAAACAAACTGAACTGAAGAATCCAGATCTCACAAGTTAATGTCTCTTTTACTTATCATATCCATGTTGCCATGGAAAAGGGCAGATCAGCCACTACTTTCTGAATTCCCCCACACTTTCACCCTTGTGACTGTGTTTTTCTGGGCCCTGCTTTTTCAGCATTGTTAGAAAAGCCATGGAAAGAGCCAGCTCAGGAACCAATCTAGCTGAAACCTTACCCAATAAAAACACACATTTAGCTCTTTGTAACTCTCCATAATGTTTATTACCTGGCTATACAAATATTCGTGCTGAAGGGAGGTACTGCTGCAAGATAAATACCATCTTCCAACTGCTGCATATGTTATGGATTGACATGATCAAAGGTGAGAATTTGAGGGAAGAGTAGCAGATCTCTTAATTTTAAAATCTGTTCCTTCTGCTTTTTTGACCTTTGCTCGCTGAGAGCTGCAACCAATGCCAGCCATGTCTAGCACTCCTTCAGCACATCTGAATTCCAGTCACAGTCACACCTGTTCTGTTTGCTGGCCCTGCTCACACAGACTGTACAATGCACTGCTTGGGCTTTCAAGCTAATTTTGTGCATCTGTGACCTTCAACTGCCTTGACCATCACCTGTGTTTGTCCACCCTGTGAAAAGCGTTGCCTTGAGCTTTGTTGTTGATACCAGCAAACAGAAGTACATGTGTTGTCATAAGTGGAAAAGAACAAAACAAAACAAAAACAAAGCAAGAGAAGCATAAAGGCAGCTGAGAGTCCCTTGCTATAGATGGATGGCGACAATATTTGGGATGTGCTTTCAGCTTCTATCAGCTTGCTATTGATGTAGTCAGTCAGCCAACTCCCAGTACTTACTACAAGAGGCACAGCATCCTTTCCTAAACTTTATTGTAAAACAATCTATCAGGAAATCTGAGAGCTCTGGCTGATCTCTTTTTATTTAATTGATAACAGCCATCATAGTACACTCAGATGAATCATTCTTCTCTTCTTCCCAAAGGGCTAAAAACTGCAGTTAAGCCATGCCATGCTCAGAAGAGCAAACCGCAGTTACTCAGGCAGACACCTCCAGGGCCAATTCTAAGTTTGGTTGCAGCCAGTGACGTGGAATTTCACTGTGCTCTGATCAGCACTGGCATCAGGAAGTCCTGGCATCCCCCCATGCACAAGCGAGAGGTAGAAATGATTAAGACAACACAAACCATTTAAAATGGATGCAGACAAGACATTGCACCACTTGTGCTTTCGCAATCTTTATGCATTGGGAAGAGGTATAATGTCATTATTTGTACACAGCGGGAGACATCAGGGCAGTTTATGTGTTTATGTCCTTCCATCTTTGAATCAACACAACTGGGCTTGTCAGCAGGAGCAAATTTTGCTGGGTAGTTAGTGATCAGAGGCTGCTGCCAAGCACCATGCTGTGCTGAGCTCTGTTTCAGTGGGGATGACAAAACACTGTTATTCTTTCTAACCAAGCCCTACTCTCAGCTTGCCCCCAAATTAATTCAGAAGAACAAATGCATGAACTTCAACAGAAATGTACCCAAGAATATTTTTGGGCCTGCAGGCTTGTTGTTTTTTTTCCTTCCATTTTCCAGTGAAATAGGTTTTATTGTCTTTGTTGAAATACTAGTAAATAAAAACAAAACATATAGTGCTCTGTAGGTAAAGTGGAAATGAAGAGAGTAATAGAGTCAAGCTAAAAATCTTAGGACCCAACCAATTTATTCCTGTTGTCTGTCATGAGGAAAGCACTCTGTATCATAAGTGATACTTAATCAGCTTTTACCTACCTATTTTTAGATACTCTTCAGAAAACCAACCCATGATATGTTTAAAAGTTCCTGCTATCAAGTTTTTGCTTCACATTTTATGGAAAGTATTTTGGGGCTCTTTTAGAATGTACTTCTCTCCAAATTTTAGTTCCTACTGTTTCTGTGGCTGTCATTGCTCCCCTTCTAAACATTTTTCTTCAGTGCAATTTTCTGCTTTTACAGTAGAAGAAGGGAAAGTGATGGCATTGGAGGTTACTGGCTGCTTGAATTAATTAGAAGTAATTGACAGCACATGATAGCCATGATGGAGAAAGAAAAGGAAAGTGGTACAAGAGGAGGTAAGCAGATACTATGTCTTAGGAATAGGAGGAAAAAGAGTATAAATGAAACATTAAGGATGATTGCTGGGTACTACACAGCTTTTTTCACTTGGAGCTGATACCATGAATGCACTGCCTGTGGTTAATTCTACCTTCATCAAGGATGTATCAGGTTGGAGTTGTGCAGTGTGAGGTGGATGATAGGCTTTTGTCTCAATTATTTTTCTGGTATTGTAGCTTCCATTATACTGGAGGCTTTTGTGTGCTATTGATCTGAGCTGGCATAACTGTTGTAGGATTTGGACTAACAGAACACGCAGACTGTTTCCCAGTTACTCCTGCCTCTGCTAAATCCAGTCCCTGGAGGTTCATCCATCGTCTGTCCCACTCAGACAAGGTTCAAACTGTAAGCCTGCATTATGTACAATACTGTCACTGTTCTAAAATTCCTAACTACTTAAACCATTTGAACAAGTTGCTCTGCATCTCTCTTCTTTCCACTGAATGTACTGAGAATCTTGCATGTCCATGCTGGAACTATCACATCTGGCTTGGGCTTGGCACATTCCTGTTACACATTGCTTGTCTTTTGAGGTATTGCATAGAGATGTAAACTCAAGCTTTATGTATTTAGCTGAAGGAGTTTAATCTATCTGTGCCTTTATAGACTGTGTGTCCCTTCTTTAAAAAAAATCAAATGTTATTATAGGTAATTCTGTATTAGAAATTAGTAGTTCTGTTTTGGGAAATAATGTAATAACATCCAGGTGGGATGGAGTTGAAAGCACAGCACTAAGGGCACTAAATCTGCTACTGTAACTCTAGACTAGTTATTAAAATATAAGCTTGTGAGATACCTTCATGGACTCTGGAACTACCTGGTAATACTAAAACTCAGTGAAGTTAGTACTTTTCACACCTGGGAATGTTGTTTTCTTTCAGCAGCTGCCAATCTTTGTTCAAATAGAGCCAGCTGAAACAGATTTTTCTTGCCTTTTTAATTTCACCTAAATTCTGGACTTCTGCTAGCTGAGGGAGAACTAAAACTTGAGAAAATAGCTTATGTAGTTTGCAGCCCCTGTGCTCTGCTATGATGTGATGTCGAGGCATTCCCTGGGGAAGGTTTCTTTTTTTGATGTGGAGTAGAAAAAGAATGGTTAACAGCCTCCTCAGCTGCAAGGTGCTCTAGAGAGGTACGTCTAATGACGCTTCTGTGGTGCAGTGGGGACACCTTTTGGTTGCAATTGCTGTAAGCCTGATGACCCTACAAGATAATATTAAAAACGACTTGCAATACTCGCTGCTTGCAGAAAGCAAGTAGAGGCGAACTATATCACTGGCTCTTTCTACTTCTTTACGTATACTTGATATGTGGTCTGCTGTCTCAGAGTAAAAACGCAGCGCCGCAGATCCTGCTTTGCCGGGTCCTTCTGCAGTTCCACCCGGTTTTGTTGCAGCTCCCATTCTGCCGAAGATCTGGCTTCCATACCGTTAGGTGGCAGCACGTGCCAGCAAAAATCTTGTCCCCACAGCTTGGTAGCAAAACCGGGCACTCAGAGCCAAGAGAGCTTCCTTTGCAGCCTTAGCGGCACGTGAAATTGCATTTATATTCTTTACGGAGAAGGTACATTACAATTTATTTCTAAAAATATGAAGCTGCTGCTGCGGAGCTACTTATTTCAGTGTGACAGCAATGGTTTTAGTTTTTAAAAGAATGGGGAGTAATGTGTGCCTCAAGGAAGAGTAAGAACCCATAACACGTCCTGTGGGAAAAAGAAGGTGGACGTGCAGTGTTGAATTTTTCTCAGTGATTCAGGAAGGCATTACTATGTGCCTGATTTATTGTTTCAAACACCTGCCGGTCTTCTCCAGAAAAATTCCTTCTGTGTTGTTTTCTCTGGAGACAACTAAATTGTAATCAAATGCTAAACAGAGAAGAAAAATGAAGCATCGTACCCTACACTGAGCAGACAAATCTTGAGCAAAGAATCAATTTACCAGGAAACAGGCAGCGAATGCAGCAGTGTAGCTTTCTTAATACCTGTGGAAACATTGCCAGCATGATCACTTCTGAAGAGGTTCTGCCCTTACCTGTGTCTGAGGTGATCAAACTCATAGCTCAACTTAAGCCTGAGCTTAATTCTTAGAATAATTTTATCTTCTGAAGCCACAGTAGGAGGTGTTTGTAAATATTTATGGTAAGACACTTAGCAACAAGCTGTGCAAGTAAATCACACGGTTACACTGTTGGAGTGATTGAGCTGTTGCGTTACTGGCCTTTGCTGGAGGTGTCTTTTCAAAGGATGCTACCAGAGGCAGCTGGCATACCTACACTGCAGCTGTCAATTGGACGTGTTAACTAGGCTTACATCCTGCAGATTGTTTCCATGTTTTCTGAAACCTTTGCTGTCAAATCACTGTTTAGAATTAATTATTTGTAATCTTCAAGTTCTTGGAATGACTGTGAAATAGATGGCCTTCTACATGTAAGCTATTATGCTCCAAAGTAATTTCTGGGTTCAGGATTGCTTGTGCCCCCATAGACAGTCCTGGATTTTGATGCTTACAGCAATGTTAATAACTACTGTCACTGCTTTCTGCTTATTAGATAAGAACTGTAGGCTGTACCACCCAAGGTAGGAGGGCCAGAATACTGTCCTGCACCTAACACTGTTAAAATTCAGCAAGAAATATTTGTGATGCAGTCACTCATCTAATTTGAATTTTCTTCAAGTTAGAAGCACAGAATCACTTGAGTTGGGAGGGACCCTAAAGCCCACCCAGTTCCAACCCCTGCTGTGGGCTGGTTACCACCTACTAGACCAGTCTGCCCAGGGCCCTATCCATCCTGGCTTGGAACAGTCCCAGAGATGGGCACCCACAGCTCCTCTGAGTAATGTGTTCCAGTGCCTCACCGCTTCCATGCTGAAGAATTTCTTCCTTATATCTAAGCTAAACGTACCCTCTTTTAGGTTAAAATCATTTTATTCTTAAATTGAATAAATGAAGTTAGAGTTGCTACGTGAAGACTTGTAGAAAACTGTTGCAGGTTGGTAGAAGTAGCTGCATTGCTTATGTTAAATTTGTCAGTATCAGTTAAAAATGCTTTTTGGCTTTCTCCATTCCTCTCCTACCTCCCTGAAAAAACTGTTAATGCTCCCAAGTTTAATACTGGGATGGAGCCCTAAGCATGTTCAGATAATCTGAATTGTTTTGTCACCTCTGACTAGGATTATTTTTGTCAAATATAAATATGTATTCCTTACAAATTTCACATGAAAAGGTAATTACAATATAGTTCTGAATAAAAAGCCTGATTTGCAATCATAAGAAGGCCTTCTTTCCATTACTGTTAATAAACAACTGTACAAGTTGGTGACTATTTAAAGCTCTGAACTTACTCTGCCTTCCTCCTGACAAGCCTGCATGTTGGTTCTGACATGCAGACTGACAGCTACATGGCATTTTGGAATGTTCCAACTGCATTAAGTATGTGGTACTATTTATTTTAGTACCCCCTTTCCCACATCAGCCACTGACTCACAAGAAAGAGCTAGGAGCAATATTTGGCATTTGCTTCCTGTGCGGTACAATTTTCCTGGTTCATTAACCTTCTTTATGTAGATGTAAATTCTGAGCCTGCCATGGTTATTTCTGGGGCGCGTGTCAAAACAAGATTTGTCTGTCTGAGCAACGTTTGCTTTTGAAAATGTTTAAAATTGCTCCGACAATCTTGTCTTTCAGAGCAAATTTTTTTTAATGTATATTAAGCTATGTTTATGTTGTGAAATTCAGATCTCCAGCACCATTGAAGTGACTTGTAGAAGAAAAGCAGGAGACAAAGGAGAGCCTGTGAAGCACTAACTGTGCACTGCTATCCTGTACCTGTATTACCAGGCAGTGCTTGCTTCTGCTTATACAGCACAGCTTTACTGCAGAATGATGGAAGCAGAACCTAAGCTCTGTTGTCACTTGTAAATAAAATTGTATTGGCTATGTATATACAAGCATATGTAGAGAATGAGAGTTTTATTTCCATCTAATCAAATCAGAAAAGGCTCTAATATGTCTGTATTTCTCTGTGCATGATACAAAATACAGACAACTGAATTCAGTCCTCATTTCTGCTACGGATCCCCTGTGTGACTCTAACAGATGAGTGAAGAGAGAAAATTTGCATGGAAACCCATAACTCTTTTGATGCTGCTGGATTCTGTACAGTTCTTTACTTAGACTTGAGTTTATCTTAATTCATATAAGGTTTTTAAACCTCTGTGCTGAATGCACAATGCTGCTTGTGAATGTGCTGAGAGCCAGAACATTCTCTACTAAGAGAGTAGCATTGAGATCTGCCCGTTAGCATTCTAGAACCAAGAACTTTGCATTGAATTTATGATTTTTTTTTTTCTTTTGAGAATGAAGGAATTGATCTATAGCTGGGGACTTCTTTCAAGTGATCTCCTATCAGGAGTAAGATTATGCATTAAATGTTATGAATAACATACACACCAAGGAGAATGAAATGCAGATGTGAGCAAGTCAGGAGCAGTAAATTAAAAAAAAATAAAAAAAATAGGGTAATTATCAGTGATGGCCTTATTCTTTTTTTAAAGGATCTGGGTTTTTTTGTTTGTTTGTTTTTGGTTGTGGTTTTTTTTTTTTTGTTTTTTTTTTTTTGTTTTTTTTGTTTTTTTTTTGTTTGTTTTTTTTTCCCTAGCCACTTTATCAGAGTTTACTGATAAAAAGAAAGCACTGTGCTCTAGGACATAAAACTGCTGTCATCACTGAGACCTCACTCACCAGGGGCTGGTTTTATTGTTCCCCCAAATATCTGTTCCACTTTTTTCCCCTTTTGTTGTGCCAAGAACTGAATAGAGAAGAGGGGAGGGAAAAATACTTTGGCCTGTTTTGCTGTTACTTTTCAGGATCTCATCAATCTTGCCTCTGATGCGAGCTCTATCTTTCTACTCCAGTGGGTGTTTCTTAGAAGGGATGATGCTCAGCACAGGCAGCTTTCACTTCTGCCTGATGCACACTTGTTTTGCCCAGGGCTCACCACGTATTAATACTTCTTCCCTCCCTTCTTCCTTGCATTAAGAATTAGATCTTCAGTGACCTCACTCTCAGAAGCACCAGACAGTCCAGCACATGTGTCGGTCCTCTGGTATGGTAGACTGAATCTCCAGATGCTACCAATGTGTAATTGGAATTGTTTCATCTCATTTTCTATCATGATTCTAAAACTGGACTATTGCTCTAAGTTTAGGACTCATTTTGGTTTTTCTAGTTGCCTGACAAGAATATTTTCAAAGCAATTGGAGGCCAAGATAGAAGGAAAAAGGTGCCTCTAAAGTTAGGCTTTACATGGTTTTCCCCCCATGATATAACTTATTCTCAGTAAAACAAGTTGCAAAAATGTGAAAAAGCGAAAGATGAACATAGAATCACTGCTTCCTTTCTTGCCTACTGATCCAAATCCTCACTTTGTCTTTTTATGGTGCAGTATGGATTACTATATTACGCAGTCTGGTTCTTGGATGGAATTATATTCTCCATATCAATGTAAAATAATCTTTAAAAAAAAAAAAAAAAGCTCAACAGAACATAGTTTAAAACTACATGATGGCAGAACCATGATCTAATGCTGAAGTTGGTCAAGAGATTGGGCATGTATGTTCATTTATCTTATTTACACAAAGAAAATTATAAGTAAAGTTCTGAATTTAAGCAAGAAGAAGTAGTAGGCAGTAGTGCAGATTATGACTCTTACTAGAATGGCAAACTGTTTCCAAGTTAGTCCAATGCTGCTTTTCTGCTGTATGACTGATTTACATCAAATTTGAGGCTTTTTGCAGCCTATGTGGAGAAAGGCAAAGATCCATCTGAATTTCATTTGACTTTCTGCAGCTTTCTGACTAGCAAGAAATGATTTGTGGGCTTTCTGTACTGTTCAAAATATGGTACCCCCTTTCCCCAGCTGATCAACAATAGCCTGGCAAGAAGTCCCCAGAATTCTGTGTACTGGAATAACCCGTTAATGTATTTCTAAAAATGAAACAAAACCAAGCAAAGAGAAACTCATTTGGCTTTGGGCTGTGCAGTGTGTGGCATGACTTGTGCAAGCTGTTATCCTTTTGAGTTTTGGCTACCAACTGCATTGTGCCAAACAAGCATGATGTATGCTAGTGGAAAGCAGTAGAGATTTGCGTAATTCGATGTCTTGACTTATTCTAAAATTATTGAAAAACTAATTCTGGAGAATAATATCAATGTGTTTATATATATTTTATGGCTGCAGTTTCTGTGATTCCATCAGTCCTCATTTAAAAAAAAAAAAAAAAAAATTATACCAGTGAAACTCTCCTCCTGTGATCTAGTTTGTATCAGTTAATGGCACACAAATTTCTCTTAATGACTGGGACGTACAAAGGCAGAAAGAGCACATATCAAATGAAATCACTATTAGTTGAAGGGCCTGAAGTAGTATAAGCCTCACTGAAGAAATTTGTTTTGAGCTGGCGCAACTCCTGGGAGAGCATCCAGTTATTTGTGCAAATAGGTACATTCAGGAATTCTGCAAGATGGCTGTCCTAAAGTGAGCTTTGAAGCCAGCAAGCTGGGATTTTCATAGCTGCTAGGTTTGCATTCTTGAGAATTTTTAGGCATCCACAAATTCCATCACAGAGTTCTGCTTTTCTCAACACTGGCAGGTTATCTATGTAGCTAATTTAAAAATCAGTTTAAATATTCAACTTTAGACTTCCCAGTCTGGAAACTTCAGTTAATACGTTTCTTTCAAATGTCAATGTTACTTACAGGATCACGGAAAGAGACGTCTTATAAATTGGAAGTATGCAAATAGGTTTATCTGCTGTATGGAGCCACATTCAGGATAACCTTATGCCACTGGATGACCCTCCCACAAGGTTCAGACTGTTTTGGAAGTACAAATCCTTACACGTTCTGTATAAAACATAAAGTACAGTTTGTAGGACTCTGGATTCCACAGTGAGAGGAGGGCAAAACAACATCCAAGTTGCAATTTTAGCTGGCCCGTGAAAGAGCTATTGGCGTCTCTGCTGTTATGTCTAGCAAAAGACATTCAGTTTTCATTTTCTTTCCGTTAATCACTGGGGATGACAAATCAACACTGCATACATCTGAAAGGTTTAGGATTTCTTTCTAGAACCTTCTTTGATTGCATGGGTTGCTTTGGGCTAAGATCCAAAGAAAGTGTAACTCAGACTTTTTCTGCCCTTTTTGCCCATATATGTTTGAGAATTTTAGTATTCAAAATCAGCAGAATCTAACCTCCTCAACTTTCTGGTTTTCAAAGAGCAACAAAAGGTTGTTGATAAGTAACCTGCCAGAGCATAATCTATCTCAGGGACCAAGAATGCTACTGTAATAAGCTTCATATATAAAATGCCTTTGTTGAGAAGGGACTTATTTGAGTATAGAACAAGAATTAATGGGGTGAAGGAGCTGCAAGGAGAATTTGAGGCACAAATCAGCAAAAGCTATAAACTGAGGTTGGCTGCTTGTAATATGGATAGATAAGCATTCTTTCAGGATTCAGTGGAGGACAGAGAAGCATCAAAGCACACTGGTGGAAAATCTCCCTTGATGAAAGATTGCAATAATCTAAATCTGTTTGAAGTGATTCAGGTATAGCTGATCCTTCTTTGGGCAGAGTGATATCTTTTTTGACTTTATTTGTTAGAATTCTACCTCTATGTTCTTGCTAGCCTGAAATGAATCTCAAGGTATTGCATAAACTTGAAATAAAATACTAATTTCTCCAGAAACATATTTAAGATCAAATACACATAGCTAGAAAATCCAGCAAGTACTAATCAAGTCTGAGCTATAGCAAGATAACATTCATGTATCATGCAGCAGAACATGTCAAAGTGCTGTAGAATGTTTTAGCTCCATGAACCTACTGAGTTATTTAGTTACTGAGTCTATACAACTTTTTCTCCATTAACTTGAGCCCTACTATAGATGACTTTGGCATATAGGTAACTATTTCTTTGTATAGCATTACTTGGACTATTTTTTCCAATATCTTTTGATACTGGTAGAAAGCTCAGAGGGACAGACCTCCTAGAAACAGTAGTCTGGGGCACTTTTGGAAGAGGTGACTGCAAAATGGGTTCATGGTGAGGTCTGCATTAGTGAAGCAAGCTAGCTTCATATGCTGCAAAGAAGAAACTAGATGATTCTTTTTGCCTTTAATGACCTGCAGTTGACTTAGTGGCTACGACTGTAAAGCTCTGAACCCCATTACCCAGCTCATCTCCATGAAATCAATGAATGTTTCCCTGATGACATATAAATAGCTCAACCCTTTTAATAAATGTCGGGAGTGGTCTTTTGTTTTCCCCATATGGCTCTTGAGTGTTCACAGAAAAGCAGTCCTCTTAAGCATTTCTAAAAGATTATTAATATAAATGCAAGAAATAGACACAGGCAAAACCAGCAACTCCTCTCTCCTGTTGTCATTGAATAGAGTTTGTATGCTATTTTGAAAATAATCGCAGTAAGATTTTAATATTCCTTCTCTTTATTTGCATTCTGCTAGCTCATGGCTGTGTGACTTTGCTTAAAGAAACTATCTAGATTGATGTAGTAATCTTTACTACAATAACAACAAAAAAGAAACCAAACCACAAAAAAACTCCATCTCACAAGGTTTGTTTTCAAATGAATCCGATGAGAAAGGAATGTTGAGAGCATAACAAGATCTATACATGGCTGTTTTGTGATTCAGAGTAGAAAGGTGCTGTTGCCTTGTGCTGGCACCTGGCTTTATCTTTTCTCCCAGATGGGGAGAGATTCAAAAGTGTAACCTGAAAAGGATGAAAGGCTGCTGGCAAACGTTCCTAACAGGAATCAAATATCAGGGGCAGATTTTCAAGGTACTTTTCCAAACCAGTTTGTGGGATGTGGTGTGGAGGGACTGGAGAGTGGAAACAGAGGTGCTGTTAAATGCAAATACTTATGAGACAGTTGAGACAGAATAAGTGCTTTTCTTACTGTCGATCTTTAATTCTCCCACCACAGAGGTTTTGTTTACTAAATAATTTTTTGTTAACTGTTTTGTTAACTAAATAATGCCAACCTCACTTAATCATAAATGTATTAGGGATATCTTTACTTGCTTTGGTGACTTTCTCTGTAAGCCTTTAAAAAAAAGTTCCAGCTTTCATTGGTTCCAATCCACCCGTGTTTGATTAATACAGTAACAGACAAAAAATAATCTGTAACAATTTGTTATGGATTGTGCTCCATTTCAAGGCAGGTTGGTTAATCTTCTGATTAGATGCTTGATAATATTAGCTGACTGCTGTATTTGACTGCAAGTGCTACAAGCTACAGGTGGCTCAAACTAATGGTCGTGAATGTCATTATTGCTTCAGTCAAGTAACTTGGTAGCTGAAGTCCTTATTAGCAACCCTTTTAGAGAAGGGGATAATTGCTTACATTGTCATTCTTGACATGCAGTATTTGTAAGGCTATGTGTTGTTCTTTATAGGATGTAGCTCTGGTCCAAGTTTTAATGATCTGAGGGAAACAGAGTGCTTGCCTGAGATTTGGTCTTCTCAGGTCTGGTCTATGCATGTGACACACAATCTGCTAAACCCATTGGGCTGGCAAATTGCTCTATCTCTAGTGTAAATCCAAATAATGATTTTTACAGAATATCTAATACTGGGCAAGATTTATCTAGCCACATTCTTCTTTTTTTGAAGTCTTCACAGTAGTATGGGAGCTGCTGAATCACGGCCCGAACCTCTGATTGATCACCTGAGGCGAGCAATGAGTCAGCCCTGGGAGCACGGGTGAAGGCAATTCACCTGTGCTGCTGGAAGGGGTGGCTGCACATCTCCTAAACCCATTAAGAGCTGACTACCAGGGGGGAAGGATCTTTTCTGGAGATGTGCTCCGCTGGAGTTAAGCCCAACAAGTGAGCCCAGGATACAGGTAAGCATCCTATCTTTTCTGCTTTGGTGTAACAACTATGTAGCCAAGCTCTCTGGCATACCTCATAACTACAACATCTGTACATTCATTGATTGTACAACTGTCATACTCGAGATTTGGGCCTGTGCTAAGTAGCTTAAAGCTACCTTCATCTAAACTTGTTTCTATATGTACAAACATCCCGAATTGTGATAACAAACACAACCAGGTAGGAACAAAGTTTGCTGTCAAGCTGAGGCTACCTTCTGCTTTAAGAAATGGATTTGTTCATGTTAGTAGTGCCTGTCCTCATGCATATAAGTATCTTCATAACTCTTATAAATCCTAATGAATGAATCTCCTAAAAAGAAGAAATTTGGCTGATGAGTAGTCAAAAGCTTTCCATTAGAAGCTTCTGGGATATATTCCTGTGACTTCATGAAAATCTGCTTAAGAGATTTCAAGAAAATCTTCCTGCTTAATAATCTAGCATTATTATTAAGGCAAAGTGGTGAGATCATTCTTTGGAGCTAAGTTTTTCTTTTTTTTTTTTCCTCTTTTTTTCTTTTACCTGTAGTGAGCTGAGAGATGTTTGATGTGAGGGTTCTTCTAAGTGGAGGTAAAGATATAAACTCAGTCCTCAGCCTGTGTAGTTAAAAAGTCAGCAATTGCTTGTACAAACTTAAGTGCAGGTTCATGTGGAGTCTAATCACAGCCGTAGACCAAAAACCTGTTGTAGATAAGCTATGCAAACAGTACAAAAACTTTCCATGAAAATCAAGGTTTGCAGACCCTAGGATCAGGGATCTGGAAAGATATGCTGTCCTTCTAAAATCTTTCTGAATTTATAAAATATGTGGATGGTTTCTGATAGTTTCTTGTGTTGATGCTCCAGCGTAAAGCAATGGGAAATGTGCTGAGACACAGCATGGTAAATATGAGATTATGCAGCATGAAGTCTAAACTACAACCTATGCAAATCTAGATCTGAATGGCTGATGTTAGTTCAGAGAGAGCGCTTATCTTACTTTATTATTATGCTTCTGGTTATTTGTGGTTTTGGACAAATAGTCCACACAGCTCTTTTCAGTGAGAGTCTGGCAATCAGTGATAGCACACTGTGCTCCTCTGGAGCAAAAATATTGGTTTTGGTAAATTCATTTGTATTGTTGGTGTTGTGTTGCAGCACTTTACACTGCAGATTTTTCTCTCAACATAATGGAGCAGATTATTACTACATTTTCTTCTCTACTTAACTATTTCTAGTGAAAACTTAAAAAAAACCTGTGCACTGTGAATTTAGATCCATAACTTGCTTTAGTTTAGTGTCTGACATCCAAGATCTATACCAATGTATAAACTTTAATTTATTTGCTGAAGGCAGTAGCTCCTTCAAGCTATTCACACTGCCTGGGACGAGAATCAAGCCTTTAAGCAAATCATACTGTCCTGTTCTGATGTCTCCATCTCTGAGCACACTAAGCAACAGTTAACATGAAGTGATATAAAGTGATACAGAAATGAAGATATAAAAAGATACTTAGCCTTCTTTGTAAGAGGACGTAAGAGGCTGAAATATTGTTTAGGAAGAAGCATAATTGTTCAATGAAAGCTCACTTGTCTAACCATGGAAGTAACCTAAAGTTTCACTCGTTTCAGTCAGAATGTTCATCAACAGTGCTGTCAGCTTTTTAAGATCTCATTCAGACTGAGGCTTAACTTACAGAGCTGGTTACAGAAGCAGCCTAGGGTAGTGTCAGTATTGCTTTGCTGTCTAAACAATTACCTATGCAGTTTCCACTGGAAATTCTTAAGTGATTTCTTTCCTTCAAATAGTAAATCTTCCATGAACTTCCCAGAAATAGGCTATTGCAGTCATTGCTTGGCCTCTGTCTATCAAAAACAAGTTACTTTATTTAGCAATTGCTGCTGTAAGTCTGGTAACTTGTAACGTGTGACTTAAAAATATGGTGAGGCTGATTTAAAGGTCTCAAATGATAATGTGTTTATTACTTCCCTGTTGAGCTATTCCAAGAATTGATTAGTCTGTTATAATTTTAGAGTGTAATGTAGTATGGTTGTGGCTACATATCACATTTTAATTATATAGAAGAGCATTTACAGCTCCTTTAATTCCTTTTCAAATCAGATTTCTTTGCTGCTTTATGTATTGATTTTTTTCCCCTCAAATATTGAGATTTGAAATTGCTATTGACTTTAGATTAAGTGACCTGATTTGTGACTAGCTTTACAGAAAACTAATGTTGATTGTTTTCCATCAAGAAATATTTTTACCTCGTCAGTACATCCAGGTTGTGCTGCAAGTGCTATTCTGAATGTGTAAATGACTGTTACTGTCACTGCTACCTACCAGTATTTCAACATGTGAGTACTGCATGGGAAAGCAAAAATTCTGATTTAATACTTGAAAACGAGCCAGTAACTTAATTGCTACAGAAACCATAATTAGAAATCATTAACCGTTAATAATGTGTTTAGAAGACTCAAAGCATTGCTGATGGTGAAGCTATCATCTACACAATTCATTTACATGCTAGACAAGCTTTAAGGATTTATGCAAGTAGATTCAAGGTGGCAGTGGAGAAGCTAAGAGGAAATAATTTTCTAAGCTTTTGCTTCCACTCATTTCAACTCAGTTGTTGCCACTAGCTGTACAGCTGAAAAGATTCCTTTTCTAAAATTCCACCATGTCATTTCTGAAGAAAGAATTAACAAACTAAGCTTTTTAAATGATACTTGCCTTTCTATTAATATTTGTACATCTTTAAGCGTAAGATGTAGTTCTACTGATCCATTTTGGATTATAATCTATATGTTAAACATAGAACAGCTGGTAATACAAAAGCATTTAGGAGTCTGTTGTGCAGGGGCACAACAGTGGGGCAGGTGAATTTTATACCCAAACTTAGGGTGGACCGCGTACACCATTTTCATCCCATCCTCCCATTGAACATGTTGCATATGATTCTTGAGTTCACATGTGAAAGTAGGACAGCGTGCCAATTCTTTGACAGACTTCTGTGGTAGATGCACCTGGATCCCAAATCTTGGCCCCTAACTAGAAACATGCATTTCAACTGGAGTTGGGAGAGTATAACAGGAAACATATTTGAAGATGGCTATAAATAGCAGACAGGTATCATAAATGCTGGAAAAATGATGGGAAGGTGCATAGCAGCAGAAGTAGTCTTCAGGTTCTGGTGGTAAGTATGGTCACCTATGCGTAACTTAAACGGGAAATTGCTTTCCGTTGATGATTACTTGCTCATTTCAAAACAAGGAGCACTAGATTCAGTTGCCTACTTTTCTAACTCTGGTCTTAGGATAGTTTTACAGCTGTAAAATCAGAACAATAATAAAATTATGCAAGTTACTAGGATTGGCTCCATGTTTCTCTGGTTCTCTTTACAAGACAATAACTTCACAATTGATTCATCTCTGTATTTGGTTCCTTTCCTCTTTTGATGCACTGTTATAATGCACCCATATCTCAAGGCTGTACATAAATATTTGCAAAGTAGATATGTCTGCTTGTACTAGCCTTATGGAGAGTTAAGATGTGCAGCTAAACATACTGCTAATATTCATGAAAGCGTTGAGCAGATGCTTCTGTGTTGTTTTCTTTTTCCCCTATTGTTTTCATTGCTTATTTCATTATACTTTTTTTTTTCCATAAAAAATGAACAGATATATCTGTCTATACAAATAGATGATATAGGGGAAAGAACAGTGTTTAAAGCTGGCTTGCCTACTGGAAACATTGTAAATTGTTGTGCATATCAAGTCAACAATAGGAAGTTGGAATGTGCTAAACTTAGTCATGTAGGAGGCAGCTGTCAGTGTGAGGAATCCTGAAATTCCTAGGAGATACTGTTTGACAAAACATTAAATTGTTTAAATAAATATATACATACATATATTCTAATATGGCAATGTGTTTAACAATTTTAAATCTCTTCCCTAAATATTCTGCTTATCTAAATTTTAGGAGAGTTTCAAAAATGCCACCTAAAAATGCCAAGCAAAGTAAATATTTTGCTTTAATACAATATTGTCATGAAAACTGTAATAAAAGAAAGCATAAAACCAAAGTTACAGCTGACATGATAAAACAAAAGACCATCTGAATGATATATGGTGTCTCTTCTCAAGATAAGAAGTCAGAATTGCACAAAGCTAAATAGAAATGTCATGCCCTTTTTTTCCAAGGGAACCAAACCAGTTAAGCAAGATAATGATTTTGTTGATAGGCTTTTCAGTTGAAATACAAAAGTCACTACTACAATTCGTGAGTTTAGGATGATTAAGATATAACTTGAAAGACATAAAAGCAAGGATTATGGAAACTAGCAACTAAGTTCCAAAAGTAAATACAGCAATTAAGACAGATTGTGATTATCTTTTGTTAACTGCCAAGAATGATGTAGAGTGAACCAACCCTTAAGCTAAACCGTTCAGTCTCCAGCATGGAGATACTGTATAGTCTGTGTATGAGTGCAACTTTTCTGATTGTTGGCAGTTTCTAGAACAGAACAAAACCTCATGCACGTACATGGTATATCATGTGTATATATATATATATATATATATATGTATATATATACATATATGATGGTATATCATAACTGTGAAAGCAAGCAGGCCTACTCTTAACCAAGAAATGAATTTACTTAAATATTTTACCCTAGCTTTGTCTCTGACCTAGAAACAGAGTCTGACTGACTGGTTGTTGTGTTAAATACCCAGTGGCTGTGGAGGAAATTATATGCTAAACGTTCTCTAACTGCAGTTTGAAGAACAGTTCCAGAAATAAACTTCACTTCAAATGTATAATCTTCTCACATTAGCCTTCTGCCTTTGTGGAAAGGATTACTTGCACAGAGTAGCTGGGCCTGTGACAGGCTTGCTAGAAGAGAGTGGCAAGTGTGGTTTATGCTCCCAAATTGCCTCCCCAGTTGCTAAGTAACAGATGTTCACTTCTGAAGTGACTGGAAGCAGCTTGATTGTCTGGCTGGAGGAAACTGCTGACTTATGCACAGTGTCTTTGGACAGCCATTACACAGAGTTTAATAGTGAGAAAAGCAAAAACCTGCTCTGAAAACAAAATATTTTGTGTGTTGCTTAGAATATTTTATAGCATCACACAGTTCATGTTGAAATTAAGCAACCACACTTTTGTGTTTCCTTGAGTGGGAGGGATACAGTTCTTCTGCAGGGTTTGCTGCTCATTTTGCACATCTCCCCAAACAAGCCCTAGATGCCAGGCAAAGCCAGCAGTGCTACACTTGTAGAGGCTGGAACTGCAAGGTTTTTTTTAGCTCTTCAACTCTAGCTTTGAGGCTAAGTACATGCAAAGTATGAGAGCTTTCACTGGCCATGATGGTAAGTTAAACTGCTCAAACTTATTTGATGCACAGTCATTTGTTCTGAAAGCTCTCCCTTAATAAGTAAATTCAGACAATACATTCTTCAGATTTCATTGTTATTCAGTGATCTTGACTAGCTTAAATTAACTCAATCACTTGGAACATCTTTGGCCATAAAAAGAAAGTAATTCTCACACTATCATCTATGAAGTATGACAGTATAGCATCATCTTCCTGCATCAATGTGTTTGATGGTAGATCTTAATCTTTGTATGACAGCTATGCCATTGCTGATCTTATTAAATATGTATGAAAGACCACAGGCATCATTCAGTGACTTCAGTGGGCACTAGGTCAGCTCTTCCTGAGGGACTCTCATTTACAGAAGGTCTGTGGATTTTAGCAAAGATCTCTTCAGCTGAGAGAATGTTTTGTTTTTGTTGTATATGAATGCGAAACTTTAATTTCTGAAATGATTTTAATAGATGGCCATCTTAACTACAGCTAGTATAATTTACATTCCAAACAGAACAGCAGCTCAGTATCCAAAATGCCAGAGGTCCCTAATTTTTTGAAAGACTGGGTCTTAAGAGTGAGATTCATTTAACCCTTGCATCTTAAATTGTTGAAAAATCATTCTGCAACTTTACTCTGATGGAACCAAACACAGTTGACAAAGAAGGAATATAATGAAGTTATAAACTTTTACTGATAGGTAAAAAGGTTTTTCATAGCTAGCTCACCTGCCATGAATCCAAAGTTTATGCATGCCAAATGTCCAATCAGCAATGTACAACTTAGTATATTCTGAAGAAAAATGAAGCTGAACTTTACAGGCCTGTGCTCATGAAAGCAAAAATTCAGGGTTCTAATATGTACAGAACAGTACACTTCTTGCTGTGCAAATTCAGCTACCTGTTCCAGTTTGACCTATCTTTCCCCAGATTTTATATTCAAGTGCAGTAAAGGTTTTGCTTTGCTTTTCCAGAAGGAAAAGTTCAATACTGCAGTAAATTGTTCCACATTCAGACATGAATAAGTGGGAGCCTAAGATGGTGCTAACTACCTATTTTTGTTGCCTCCCTAAGAAGTTGCCCTCATGCATGCTCTTTTGAGAAGAGACTTTATGTTAATTGCTTTGAAACCACTGTAAGATAAACCTTTTCATTGGGCTTTATGGTCTGTAGTTCTGCGAGTATACAGTCAGACTGTTTCACTGAGATTCTGCTATCAAGTCTGAGAGAGTGAAGATGGAAATGTATGTTTGAAATGAACCTGTGTGAGCACTGTAAAGGAGGGACATAATTTATTTTGAGCAAGATGATTGCTCTGTTTCCATGTTCTATATGAACTGGAGGGCATTCCTGAACTCTTGACCTCAACGTGCAAGCAATTTCCAATGAAGCTGTCATTCATTCTGGCTTGTGCTAGTTGCAGAGAATCTAGAGACAACTTCAATAAGAGGGATGATCCCCACTGTTATCTCCTTGCCCTTCGGAAATGTGTACCAACTGGTGTTCAGTTGGTAAATCTTCAGTGCACATTATGTGATGACTAAGCAGGAGCTGCTGCTCCCTAGAGCTGTACATGACCCTGTATCCATCATTGGGATGTTAAGTTTGGAAGTGCAGAAAATCTGTAAGCTATAATTTGATGTACCCCTTGCTTCAAGGGTGATGTAGTTCAGAGTTGTGTAGAACAGCCTTCTCTTTTTCTCTGGACGACCACTGAGAAATTGTTTTTTGAGTATGGAAAGGAAGGGAAACCAAATCCTGAAAAAAAATATATACCTGTTGTGAAGAAAAATGGTGATTAAATTATAGTAGCATGTTCTGATTTAACATGCAGTGTGATTAAATACTTTGTGGTCATTTCTGTATTGAGGAAATAAGGACTAAAATTATTTTACAGATTCTGTTTCAGCTGAGAGAAACACTTGAGTATATTCACAATTTTAAGTACATGAATAGGTCCACAGCCCTTCAATTGATGCTCTTTATTACTGTGTAAAATCTTGAGCTTCTTTCTCAAAGCTTTTACTTATTTCTTCTAATCAGGCAAAATTCCCAGTAATTCCATAACACACTCAAGTTGTTATGCAAGGTATTTATAGATGATTTTAACAGAAATAACTTGGACAAATCTATTGTGTGAAGAAAAAAAACAAAAAACAAAAAACAAAACCCACAAAACTTCCAAGCAGTAGCAGACTGCAGACTTTATTTTTTCTGAATCCACACTAGAAAGAAACTGGAGGGGTAAGTGAGGCAACCTAAAGCCTCTTAAATACCTTGTGAGCATCTGGCAGTCGCTGCTGAATGCTGAGTAGCAGGATTGCTGGTCTCTGCTCAGCTGAATTGCAAACTGAATTTGCAAAATACAGCCCAGTTTAGAATGAAAAGAGAAGGTTCACCCACATAAGAGCATCTCTTCAGATGATGATAGATGTAATCCAGAACAACTTACTATAAAAATAGACTTTTGGTTCTCTTATTTTGGCACAGAAACAATAAGATGTGGGAAGAGGGGAGAGAGCATGAGAAACACTGCATCAATAATTCCCATTTGAGCCTGGAGACAAGCCTGTAAAGTTGTATACTCCAAAGCTCCCTGGGCAGGGTTTTATCTAAAAATACTGGGTAACTTACTTTCATCTTAAGTTCCTACAAAAATATTGCATTTGGTGCTTGTGTTCTCTTCGTGCCCTTAGCAATCTTTGTACTCAGTGAAGTTCAAATAGACTTGGTAGAGGAATAAAAGGCTAAAGACCTTAAGATACTATAAGGCTTCTGAGTATAAGTAGCCTAACCTAATAAAAATTTTGTATCAAATACAGAAATTGTATTACAAATTATTACAGAATATACAGAAATATAGAGATATTTTATTACAGTTTATATGGAATTTAATCAATTTCATCACAGAGAGAAAAGCTTCACTACCATCTCTCTGCTATAAGAAAACTGGTATTGAAGAAAGGCATTAAAAAATCCCAGTTGTGGGAAACTCTTATTTATTTTTTCAAATGGTGTCAGAGAAACCAGCCCTGTAACAAACTCTCTGGAAATCTCATCCCTAGAATTCTCATCTTCGTAAGAATCATTTGATGTTAGTTTATCACATTTTCAGTGTACATTAGTAGGAATTGAATGAGTAACTTTTCCTTCCCAATATAAATAAATTGCTTCTATGAGGAGGAAAAAAAGAAAAAAACAACATAACCATAGAACAACTCAGATTTGAACTTCTAACGCTTCTATCTCTATCATAATTAAAGGCAGGTGAGGGTGTGCTCATCTTCCACTGCAGCATTGATTCTTTTCCATTTAATGGCAAAAATTATTGATGCATTAGACAATTATAATTAAAAAAAAAAAAAAAAGTTCTCTTTAGGAAGAGAAAAAGAGATAAAGAATCTAGGTTTACAACTTCAAAGCCGAACTCGAGTTCCCACAACACAAAGGAATCTCTCAAGCCCTGTCTCTTTGTACAGCTGTAGTCTGGAAAAAAACCTCCAGTTTATAGTATTACATTCTGCTCAGGTAATCATCTAACATGAACTGAAAATTTGATATAGTTCATCTAGTGATTGTACACTCAAACAATTGTATACAACACTATAGGATTGTCCATACTGGAGCAGAATAAGTTGTCTACAGTTCTCTGTACTGGAAAAGAACAGTAATTTATCTGATTTGCTATCTCTTCTGCTCAGGGACAAAACAAAATTTAGGAAATCCTACAATAGAGACCTACTGAGGACAGGAGAAAGCATTAATTATGAAATGAAAAAGATAAATGTTTTTCTCCTATCATTAGCTTTTGCTTGTATGATTTGAGGGTTACAAAATTACAGAAGAGTAGGAACAAGAGCTCAGAGTGGCTATATATGTACAGTGTGAGTTCAGAGTGACTATGGTTTCTGCACTAGAAACCAGTGTAACTAGCCATTGCCTGTCCTACAACTTTATAACTAGGAAAGGGCCCAAGAGGGAATCTTTCCTTCTAATCATCCTTACTCTGACGCAGGCTGTTAATCTGGCCATAAGTAAACAAGTGAGCTTCCAGGACAGTAACTAGATTGTATAGTTGTATATAGGTTGTTGTAGCTAATTGTCTATAGTCTAAAGATTATCTTACTTGCTCTTGTGATTCCGTTTTTATGAATTAAGTAGTGCCCTTCAAAAGGAGACCTGGGCACAGCCCACTGGAAAGCTTTTTTCCAGACACCACTCCAGCAGTTTGTATACCCTGCTTGGAGTGTTTTATCTCAAACAGTCCAACACTCAAAAGTTTCCAGACATGGAACCTCTGTTGTAAAGCATGTCCACAGCACTACTTTCAAACAGCATGTCACCTAAGAACGGCAATTACTGTACAGCCATTGTGAACTGGAAAAGAAAACAAAAAGAAGACTAATATGCATTTTAGTTACTTTTTGGAGACTCAGTCCAAGAGAACATGACCTGAGTAACCGTGAGAAGAAAGGCTTGGTATGCAAGATGGATGTTTTTGTTTTCTCAAGAAAAAATAAGATGTCAACTACTATTGGTACAGCAAGCAAATGGGAGTGATGAGACAAGAGCCTGGATCATCTGCTTTCCAGTCTACTGATATGTGTAGTGGAGTTCTTGCTAAGGTGGTGGTTATGTGTTGGAGTAAATGCAGACATAATCTTATGGTACCTAGCAAATTCTATCATGTTACTAGAATGTAAGGTTTACCACAGCACGTAGGGTCACAGATTTGTTGTCTGATGCATAACTGAGGTTGATGGTGCTGGAACTCCTCCTAAAGGTGGTGTAGGTGGCTGCATTCTGGCTCTGTTGATGTTATGTACAAATGACTTGGTGTGTGTGTGTGTGTGTGCGCGCGCAATACACTAAACTGGAAGTCGTACTTTAAAAAAATAATACTAATATGAAATATTTGGACATCATCTGAAATCAGTCTGCTTAGCTAGCAAACGCTCCCATCACAAGTCTGATCTTTATGCTACAATGCATTTGTTCAGTTTGTTGCATGCTGTGCCTCAGGGGCAGTGGAGTCTGAGCGTTAGTTGTAGGGTACTCTAACCTGACAACAGCTGACCCTGCAGTGACGATCACAAGCTCTTGCTAACCATTAGCAGAGAGTGACTGGCTGTGGCACCAATCCTGCAGTCCTTATTCTTTTACCAGGAAACAGTCAGTCTCTGTGTTCTCTGTGTTTTGTTTTACTGTGCATCTTGAAAGCATTAAAGAGGTGATGGAATCTCAAAGCAGCATTTCTTTCTTATCTCCATAGGCAGCCTTTTTTGTGTGCTTTCTACAAATCAGGTACATTTAAATATCAAATATATTTGGTGCAGTAAGAGAAAATTCATAGAGAAATTCATATCACATCTGCATGCGTAGAAGTATACATACATGCCCAATCACACACACATACACTAAGAGCCCATTTTACTTGCCAAATAATTTTTTTAACCCAAAAGCAAGTATACATTTTAGTCTCCACTGTAATTATAATCAGTGTCTTCTTCTAGGAAGATAAAAAGAGAAGAGTGAAAATCAGGAAAAGGGAAATGTTAGAAGCCCTTTCATTAGGGCTTTATGTATTTAAATAATTTACATTTTTAACCAGTGGCAAATTTATTTCATACTACATAAGCTTTAAGGATCCTTTGGAATAAACAGCGTGAAAGCTGTCATTTAGGAACAATCATCTATTTTCTGTTTATTGAGAGTTTGCTTTTTTTTGTCCACGGTGTTTTGCACGTGGCTGAAAATATTTGTTCGAAGTGATAATCATCAAACAGCTTGTTCTGTTTGGAATTGATTTGTTAGAGCTGCTTCTGTTATGAAAATAGAGGGAACAGTGCCAGTTGATTCCTTTGCACTGCAGACTGTGACCTGGGAGATGTCTGCCTGCCTAGCAGTTAAGTATGATGTTCTGTAATGGAGTACCTACTAGCCACATATGAACACCAAACAAAATCCTGCCATGACTCTCTGGATTTCAAGAGAGGAAGCCTGAAAGGTGTATTGAGAGCTGTGGAGACCACAACTTCAGCTTCTGTGATTCAGGTTTAAGGTCAGAGATGGCCAGTGATTTTCCATGAGAATTAATTAGTTCTCAAGTGGAATTAGTGGATGGTCTCATCACGCTTCTCATCAAATACTTTCATCATTACTACTGCAAAAAACAACCTGGGTTGGATATTTAGGGCTTTTCAATTTGGAATATTTCTTAAATTGCACAACCTGACATCAGCCTGTAAAGAGGCACATTGGCAATTTTTTTTTATATCACTACCCTTACTGGGAGGTCAGGAAAATTGTAGCTCCTAGGATCGGATGGGATAGCACATAGAATGCTGACTGAACTTTACCTTTGGCCCGTTGTCCTGAAGTTCTAAGAAGAGTCTTCTAACTGCATATCTTCTCAGATACTGTCCAGCTCTCAGGCCCTGTCTATGCACATATCCAAGTACCTGCTGTCTATTACAGGAGCACAAATACAAATGTCCTAAAACTTTGCTCAATCACAGAGGCGCTGCTGAAATCCATTTCATATCTTGCTGGCTTTTTTGGACATTTTAAATTAATCTGTATCTGCCTCAGTCCCATTGATACTCATTGTGTTGGTCATGGGAGATGAGAATACTGAGATTTTTGTCCATGTATTTTACTATTAGCATACAGATATTCACTGGCTTAACTTTTCTACTCATTCCACCAGAAATAAAGAAGAGTAAAGTATGCTCCTTATTTCAGTGATGACTTTTCAATAGGATATTAGTAGATTTTAGATGGCATTGCATTAGGACTTGGGCAAAATGGGCATGAATTTGCAGTTTCTTAACCCAAGAATACTATTAATCCTTTTTAAAGATGCAAATCAGTTATGTCTTGAATTCAGTCTAGATTTAAGGTAAATCCCTGTCTGTGTCAATATGCAGTTCCTGAGCTTTATACTCATAAGATTGTTACTGTGGCAATATTGATTAAGGAAAAAAAAATAACTATAATTGAGTTTAGGTATCCTTGAAAGGAAAGGCTTACCAGTGTGTAGTCTTCTGAATAATTTTGTTTGATGACCAATGAGTTCAGTTTGTGTTTGTTTGATTTTTGGGGTACTGTAAGTTGGGATAATTCTTTCTTAAATTTTTCCATTAAACTAGTAAACGTAGAACATGAGTATTACTCATGACAGTCATTCATGTAGTCTTTCCAAAAGTCACCAGCAGTAACTGCATGAAATTGTTATTATTCTGTGAAGTCAGAATCCACATCTAGAGCTAGGTTTCATTGCAAATAATGATGTTTCTGTGGATTTAAGAGGATCAGTAATATCTCCAGGTGCTGTCTGTTTGGAACTTGTGGTTCTTATGATGGGCTCCCAGATGTCCAAAGTGAGCTAATAGCATAGTTAGATGTAGAAAGAAGCAACATTCACACCAATAATAGTGATTAAGTTCTGAGGAAAGAAAATAGGTATAACATGGTGTCTTTCATTATTACAAAGCATCCTTAGGAACCAAAATATCAGAAAAATCAGTAGCAGGATGATGAGAGAAGGTCTAGTACTGTTGCTAAGCAACCCTGCACATTAGCTTTAAGGCACTTGTACTGTGATATGATTGGAATAGAAATCAGAATTGCTGTTTTCTTTAGAAAAAATATTGAACATATTTGTTGTGTTTTATGGGAGAGGTAATGAGACTTATCTAATATACACTGCAGCTAAATACAGCACTTGGAAACTTTGTGAGCATTCAGCTGGCATCATTTTGCAGAGAAGCTGATTGCCACATAGCCCTTGATGTGTCCTTGTCTGGATCATGCTGAGAACATGTCCTCTTTGTTGCTTTCAAAACTAAACACTTCCAAAAGTGTTTCCACTGGTACAAACTGTTAGTCACAGTGCCCTTCTTACCAAACTGTAGATGCTGTATGCTTGTGCTAGATGTATTCTTCTTGGAGGAGGTTATTCCAAGCAGACATGCTAGGTGATAGCAAAACTGTGAATTTGTTCTGTAACATAGCAACTCTTACTAATCTCTTGAAGTCTGTACTGTCGGCAAAGACTGTAGCATACTTTCTATTTATACAAGTGTAACATACATTAAAAAAATATGTGAACTACTGTCTTGGAACAGTAATAAAACAGATTTTCTGCTGATATGTATAAAAAAACATTGCATGTTAGCCTTTGGATATGCATGATGAAATCCTGGATCCACAGACAAACCAGAAGTGTCAAGTCTTAGGTGACAAGTAATAGTATATGGGAATACTTGAACGCAAGCTTTTATAGCTTTCTTTACCTTTTTAACCCAAGTCTTTAAATTTGATGTCAGTTGATATACAGGCACGCTTTTATAGGAAAACAAGTAAGGTTTTGCAAATGAGGTTGAAAATTTATTGTTTCAGTGAACAGGGAAAAGGTAGTTGTTCACTGCCTGACACTGGAGAAGACAATACTTTCACGCTGACTTCTTTTGTTGCTGGAACAATGAACAACATTCATTGTTCCCCACTTAGAAACTCATGAATCAAAAATCTTCACAGGGGAAAGCTGTATTATTAGGAATTTCCTCTCAAATGAAATGGGACAGTACTCATCACTGACCTAGGAACAAAATTGAAGCTATTTCTGACTTAATGTTTTGCCTTATAAGGAAAGCATACTAACAGGAGTATCTAGTGAAGGGTCTGGAGCACAAGTCTTATGAGAAGCAATTGAGGGAACTGGGATATTTTTAGTCTAGGGAAGAGAAGGCTCAGGAGAGACCTTATCACTCTCTACAACTACCTGAAAGGAAGCTATAGCATGGGGTGGGAGTTGGTCTCTTCTCCCTGCTAACTAGTGATTGGGTAGAAAGGAATGGCCTCAAGTTGTGCCAGGGGAGATTCTGGTTGGATATTAAGAAGAACTTCTTCCTTCTACTACATCCTGGGCAACCAGGGAGTCACTGTTTCTGGAGTGTTTAAGGAAAGGGTACATGTAGTACTTAGGGACATGGCTTAGTGGGCAATGTTGATGGTAGGTGGATGATTGGAGTAGATTATCTTAAAGGTCTTTTCCAACTGTAATGACTCTATGATTTTGTATTTATTTTTGCATTAAGACTTCTGCTTTGGAATTAGGGCTAGTGAGTATTTGGAATGTCATTGATAAGAATTTGTGATGTTAGTCTGTAACCAGTTTGCTCCTGTAGGTCTTCAGTGAGATTGCAGCAAATGGTAGGATAGCAATAATCTTTACTAGCGATCAGAGGATCGCTCCTAACTGAAGCAGATCTGTCTGCTGGAAGCTGAAGATCTTTAATCATCATGAACAATCAGTTACTTGTTAGATTTGCAGCTTTAAGCTTGTTACAAAATCCTTACAAAATTCCTTCCTCTGTGATTTTAGGAAAGCCTTCATTGCACTCCCTTGAAAAAAAAATGATAAACTTGAATCCTTCCAAGGGCCATAAAGTGTTGTTCAAATCATTGAAACCCACAGGTATTGGACAGCTAATGGATTTAATCTAGCTCTGTGTAAATACCATACATCTGCTTCTTCTGTTACCTATTTTATTGTGATTTTTTTCCCCCACTGAACTGCTCTTACTTTGCCATCTATCCAGAGTAACATAAAACCATTAAAAAAAAAAGTGAATGGATTACTATTAGCTGATTTATGCTGTTTTTCCCAACAAATCACATTCCAGAATGGAGTATAGATGTAATATTTCACAAGGACAGAAATTAATTTTTTCTGTACAAGATAAGAACATTTTTATATAGCAAGATTTAATGATCTATCCTTGACCTTCAGCACTTTTTTTTTCCTGGCTTTAATTGCACCAGATAAAATGCCCCAGCAGCAAATGAATGCCCAGCTATGCTCTTGGCATTCACTATACATGGCTTCACTACTAACGAGGGAGTGACACTGCTTTTGACAGCTTTGCCCTGTAGGATTTTTTCTGTGAACTATATTTGTACACTCTAGTCTGTGAGCCATGAGAAGTATTTGCAATACAAAATTTTTCTTGACTTTCTTATATGACAGGAGAATTAGGAGAAGACTTAGTATCCCTTGCTATATTGTGAGAAAAGTCAGGAAGGCAGTCTTAAACAAGCTGTTTGGTGCAAGCAAAATGCTGCACTGCATTTTGTATTTTTATATGCAGTGCAGCATACTGAGAGATTGATGAAAGATGAGTGGTATTGGCTCAAGAAAACCTGAGGGCCAGTGTGATGTGCTATAAGATGCCACTGTAAATGATCACAACAGTCTTAAAGAGGAAGTTTCAGATACGTTAAGCTTTTCAAATGGAACACCCTCTGAATATCAGATATTGAATGAGATGAAATATAGGAAATTTTGTGCATAAAATGAAAACTAAGACTCTCATGCTTTCTCTTCATGAAGATATTGGTATGGAAGAGACCTTAAGTGAAACATGGCAGACCTATACTCAAAACCGCTGGCAGATTTTCATATGAGTAAAGCTATTGTCAACATTCTAGGCTGTCCAGGGGCTTTCTCCCATACCTTCACCACAGTGAAGTAGGGTATAAAGGCATATATGGAGATACTCTCTTCAGGTTACACAAAAACTTATTATGAAGAAATTTTGGCGTGGAGATTATGTAGATAGCATGTGAACTTAAATGAGCAGCAGCGTGTGAACTTAAATGTAGCTAGAACATAAATACCTTTTTTTTTTTTCCCCCTGTTGTTTGAGACTATTTTGGAACAGCAGCAGGAAAACTGACACTGTATTTCATAGCTCAATTTATCATCATAAAACCAGATATAACCAGAGTGAAAATCAAAGAAAAAGAATGTTTCTATGTATTAACATGGATTTAATGAGCTGGAGTTCATTTTTAAGCAACATTCACATGGCCATACAGACAATTTTAACATTCAATGCTGCTCTTGCTCCTCTACTGTGTTTTAATCTTATTTCTGCACACATTATGTAATCTTTGTTCTCACCATTGTCTCACACCAACGTGCAGGTGGAACCTGCTGTACTCTTTCATTTTGCCTGTGGGCCTACTAAGTAGTAGTTCTCTTCTGCTTCTCTGCAAGCAGCTGAGCTGATACTCCTGCCTCCAACATGACAAGCCACGTGCAATGCTTGGCTTTATTACTTCAGAGTTTCTCACACAAATTTTTGCTGGTAGGTGAAAAAACAAAGACATTTGCATGGGAAATTTGTATGTAATAATTTGTTAGGCATTTAGAGCACTTTTCCAAAACTCTTCTTTCGTCAGTGGGGGCAAGTAGGGGTGAACAGGCCATGCTGGAGAGGAGAATTAGAAACAAAAGATGTAAGGGAAAAGGAATATAGTAGAGGAAAAACTGATTTGAGATTGGTTGGGGGGTTCAAACAGTATTATTCTATTTTTAATGCTAACTATACAGCACATGCAATAAATAGAGTTTATCAAGAAAGTCTGGGTATGGTCTCTACGTTTCTCTCCAGTAAAGTGAGAGAGAGTCAGAGTTCTGCATTAGTTTCTGCTGCATCTAGCAAATGACAATACTCTCAGTTTATCAGGTAGTAACTAAAAATGCTCTGTAACTCCAAGTATTTCCCTCAGATACAAATACATATGTATGTATGAGTAATAATTTATTTCTCTGCTTTTGTTACTAACCAAGGATGCCTTATCAGTGCAGCTCTGCCATGATTTCCACTTATCCTGTTTTATTTGTAAAGTGCAAAAGAATGGTAACAATGCTATCAACATTTGCCTGCCTTTATGTTTGGTTAATTACAAGAAGATCAGGCCGAGCTTCTTCACACTGCAATAAAGCCCACAGTGCATTAGCCTTTATACTACAGAATTTAAGGGAAAAGGTTAATATAAAACTCAGAGTTGAGATAGCAAAGAATATTGGAAGTGACATGTTGGCCATGAGCTCTGCTTTGGGCTCTGGGGAAAAAAAAATAGAACAAGGTTAGTTCTAACCTTGAAATTAACCTTTTTCTATTTTTTTCTTCAGCTGGAAGACCACCTACAGGCCAAGATGTCGCCTTTAATTTTTTGTGTGTATTTCAAACATAGACTTTGTCCCACTTTTATGGTTTAGTCTTTGGAATTATCCAGTATGAAGTGGCCACTGTGCTCATTAGACTGTTTAACTTGGACTGTAGGAAAGATTAATCATTTGTGGTAGAACTCTTGCTCTGTTTCAGCAGAACCAAATGTGTTTGTCTTGTATTCACTATGCTGTTTGTTTTTTTTCTCTTGTAAGCCCTCTTTTTTTTTTTATTATTTTTTTTTAATCTTTTTCCTGGCTATTTGTTCCTTGTCATTTGCAGTACTCTGATTTCATTTGTTCAGCTCTTGGCATAATATCCCAATATAGTCAGTTGCCTCAATGAATATGTGGAATTTCTGCAATTTGAGTAAATATCAATAGACTATTGAACTTTTATATTATGCATACTTGTAATCAAGTCAACTGCTAGAGAATTTGCACATCTATGCACTTAGATGCGGAAAAAATAGTCTGTTCGTGTAATTGAAGTCTATATCATATTGCACAAAAAGGCCAAATTAAGGTTTAATACCAACACTTCCTATTTAGTGCTTGACTTTGCAACCTAAATACCACTTTGGGTGAAAATATTCTTCGTTAATAAGGCACGTAGGTACTAAAAGTAGAGTAATGGAGGGGTATTGAGCTTTCTCTATTATCGTAAACTTTATATCAGGATAGGGACCTCCAAGAAGCAACAACAGGGTCTTGAGGGAGAAGAAGATGTAATATAAGTAGATGGAAAGGGTTTGTGGTTAGAGGAAAGTGTGTTTTGAGGAAGTGGAGTCTGGAGACTCCATAGAGACACTCTCTCCATAGAGAGAGGTAATGGCAAGGAGAAGATTTACTAGCTCAGTTGCATTCTACTTCAAACTCTGGTTCTGCTTTTCTATGTTACTTTCCATGTTTGCTCTTCATCTGATTTTAATTGTGGAGACGCTCAGGACAAGAATAGTTTCATGCTGTATTTTTGATGCCCTGGATCATCACTACAAAGTCATATCTATTAAACTGAGATAGAGTGATATTGTATATGGAAGCCAAGAAGAGAAATGCAGCTTGAAACAGGTATGACTGAATTCTGGAATGTGCTGGAAATAATAAGAATGATCTATTTCCAAATAGTACATCTGTAGGCCAAAAATGTGAAAGAGATTGCAAATGTGAAATTAATACTTTTTGTTATTGTTGTTGTATTGATATCACAGTGCTGCGCACAAGCTTCAAACTGCAGAATTTCTTCAAATTGGCATCAGTACACACTAAGGAGAATTACACTTTTGTATAGAAACTAAATTGATTCTGAGTTAAAAATGGAGGGGTGAGTTTAAAAGGAAGTAGCTAAAGAAATCATAAAGAAAAAGATCTACATTTTACAGAGAAAAGATAATGTCTAAGTCAAAAACTGTCTTAGTCAGCATGAAGTCAGAGAAGCTGAAACCAGAGAGAAGATGGAAAAGTGCTGCCGTTGCAGTGCGAGTGACCAGAACTATAGACAAAGAATGATAATTGTGCTGCAATTGGGCCATTTCAAAAAGAAATTTAGAGTTCGAGAAACTGTAAAAAATTATAAAATAAATGAAAACTTGAAGGGATTTGAGCTGTTTGTGTTCTTATCTCTCTTACTTGGGATGGAAGGTTAGACAAAATATGCTGACAACAAAACAGAGTAGAGCTTTATTTCTTTCTCTGATTACTCCAGTATGTAAAGCAGCAGCCCGTATACTGGCAATTCATAGCATTTCATGACAATGATAGCTTTCTGGGGTTTTGTTTTTATTGTTGATTTTATTTTTTTGATGTTTGTTTTCTTTTTCATCGGATGGATGTGTCTAATGTACAGTTTATGTACAGTGATCATAGTGTAGTGACATGGTCCGCATGAAAAACTTCCTATTTTGCATTTTTCTTATTTAGATGTAACCGGGGCATAAGTTAATTGTTAAATCAATGACAGCACCACTGAATATGTCACAAGCCTCTGGCTGAGAGAAGAAACTTTCTAAACTTTTCCTGCTCTTCCAGTCCCCATTCATATTTCTTAAGCCTATCAGTCCACTAAATTTCACTGAGAAGGAAGGTTATCTTTTGTTGTTTTTGCCTTTCTCTTCAAAGCGTATTTATGCCATGTCTTAGTTTTTTCCACCTTCTGTATCTTCTCTAAAATAAGAGCCATTTTTTTTCTTTTAAAGTGCAGTGTATTTTCCAGTTTCCGGATTGCTCATTATATGCCTTCTTGCCATAAACTTCCATTTTCCTTTGTGAAGATCCAACTGAAAAGGAATCAGCTAAAAAAAACTGACAACACTCAATCTTCTCTCTCAGAAAAAGATGCAGGCATCGCATTCATCACTAGGCTCCGGTATAGGTACCTACCAATTTTGAAGGGTTTCAAAATGAGGATAATTTATCAGAAATAAACCATTTTCACCAGCTTACAGCATCATTTGACTTGATTAGCACTAGCACCAATGAGTGGTTACTTGCATCATCTGTTCTACTGTTTCCTGCCTTTCAGAACGATAGCCTCTATTTAAAATACTCAAGTCCAGGAAGGTGTGATCAGCTTCTCTCTAGTGTCTGACACACTCATTCTCTTCCCCTTATTTCATGCTCTAGTTTGTTTTCTAATTCGGTTCTGCCAGTAGAAGCTACTTCCTCCTTGTGATAGAGAAGCTGTAATGATAATTGTCTTTTGCAAAGCAATTCAAGGTAACTAATCAGAATAATGATAGCAGCAGCTGCGACTTCTAATGAAGTTAGAAACTGTCAACTTGATGATAATCATTGTCTTAAAAAAAATAAATAATTCAGTCTAATAAATTATCATAATCAGTGCACAATGGGCCCTACATTCTTTGCCACTTTTGGGGAGACGCATAGGAGTTCTCTCATTTTCTGACAGGTGTATCAAAAGCTATGTTTAATAACTGTACAACTGTGCTTGCTGTCTGAAACCTCAGCGCTCAAATACCATCCATAAAGCAGGAAGGAAAACTGTCCATAAAATTACAGCTTGGACCTTATGTTAACTTCATTGTACTTTGAGAGGTCCCCCCGTGATACCAGGCAGCTTTCCTGTGCCCCATGCGAGCTACAGAGGTCACGTGAAATGTAACTTAGTTGCAGGGTAATGGTGTTATCCCCCAAACACTGGAGCAGTTGAAGGAACCACACAAGAATCCCAAGAAGTGTAGTCTCAGAATAAAATACTTCACCAGCAAAACTGCACAGAGTTTTTTCAAGTGTTAGCAGATGTTCTCAGCAGTGATCTGCTTACATGAATGACATTTCATTCTTCTCTTGCTACTTCTTTTCCTGTCCTTCGTTGTCATCCCTGCAAGCTCTATGGAGCTTTAATGAAGCTTTTTTCCATGGGTTGTCAAGAAAGTGGAATTATATCCGTAGAATGAGAGATATCTCCAACATGAAGCCCAAACTGCCGTATAAATGTTTCACCTATGGGTTACAAACTGGCTACCGACCTTCTGAATGATGCAGCCCAGTATTCTCTCCTAAACAAATGCAGGTAGGTAATATACTGGCTTATTGAAGGCTCAAGTGAGTCTGCATTGTCTTGTAATGATGAGTCTCCTTTGAAATCCTAAATTAGTCTGTTTCCAGTGTAAACAATCTGTCTTTAGCTGGAGATACATACAAAGATGCTTTGAGGAAGATCCTACTGCTCTTGCAGTATCATGCTGAGAGTATTTTGTGCTTTTCCCAACAGATCATGCTGTTATTACTGCAAATATTTGCTCTAAAGAATAGCAAACAAAGTTCTGGAAGACTGTAAGAAAAAAGCCATAGCTAATATTAAAGGAATGTTCTCCTGAGGCACTATCTAGTTTTTCCCCGGATTCTTTTTTAGCCTTCAGCCAAAATTATGTGTGAATCTGAATTCTGTTTCTGAATAAAAAGAAATATAACAGGTGTAGAAATCTCTCTTATTTGTATGACAGCTCAAAGGACTGAATGCTGTTTGCTGCCATATATGAACAGAAGAAAATACTTCTCCCAGAAACCGCACAACTTAACAGTAAAAAAGTAAGTAATAAGCAAGAGATTATGATCTCCATTTTCAAAACAAAGGAAGAGAAGCAGTTTTTCCCTTCCTATAATCATAATCTGTTGGACCTGGGAGCCAAATTTCAGACTTAAGTCATCCAGTCGTCATATACGTCTGTGTTAGGATGCTCTTTTCTCTGGCACACTGTGTAAGTAAAAAAAATTCTAATGCAATGTTCAGCTATAGACAATCACAATAATCTATAAGTTATAAAAGGTTCTTTTGATTTATATGTAACTTTAACCATTTATTTATAGACTTATAAGCACAAAACCGGTTTCAAAATGAGGATAAATTCAATAATTGCTATTCTGTAATTTAAAATAAATTTAGACATAGAACAAAAATAGATCCTCTCAGACTGGGCATTACTGCCAAAGAACATCAGTGTGTTTGAATTTCAAAATAGTGAGCTGAACGCTCCCCAGCATGCACGCCTCAGAAAAGACATTCTAATAATTTTGAAAATACTATTTGACTTGTTAGGGGCGTGACTTTTAAAGATCATGCTTTGAAATTTATTTAATTGCAATTACCATGGTTAGAAATTCATTTCGAGTCTTTAATGAAAGCTGAAATTCCTATGTAATCACTTAGTTTCAGTAGCTGGGCTTTAAGAATATACTGTAAATGCAAAACTCATGATACACCATGAAGACTGGTAAGGTTTCAGAATTAATCAGAGATCACAGATGAACTGATTGCTAGTTCATCTTATCTTTATCTCTTTGCTGGAAGAAATTAACTTCAGTGGCAGCACAGAAGATACTTCATTATTGTCTGAGGAACTATTTCTGCTTACACAAAACTTAATACAGTGCTCTGCCTCCTCCTGATTTCCTCTTTGAAATGACTTGAGCTCCACCTAAATTCAATGAACTGTTTGGGTTTTTTATGATTTTTGTTCTTTCTGTCCATTCTGCAAAGGCCCCCATCTATGCGGTTGTGAAGCCCTACTAGAGAACAGTAGGGAAAAGTATTTTGGTTACCTAAATGGATCTTTCTACCACTAATATCTGTGATTCTCATTTTGTCATCTTCTATCTCCAGTTCTTAAAGCAGCTCCCTAATTATAGCACAGCTGTTAGGATGAAGGTTGTTTAAGCATTCTGACATTTTCCCAAGTCTATTGAATAGATTTAATAATTAGACAATGGGATTTTTCTATTCCTGCCCACTCGCACCCTCTTCACTGACTGTTGCTTGTGGTTCTATTATTATCTGGCATATTCTAACAATGTTCTTCCTTTCAGAGGATCTTGAAGCAGGCAGAAAAGTATCAGAGAAGTAATTCAAATGACTGAGAAAAGGCAGAAAGAAAGGACAATGAACCTTATGTTCATTTCACCACATAAACAATTCCAAAATGCCTCATGCCTTAACATACCATTCTCAAGTAATACAGTGTTACGTGTCCATATTCAGAGCTAGAATGAAATCCCCTTTTTGTTGCTGTTCCTACAAAGAGAATGGACTGGGATGATTTCTGTGGATGAATAAGCACTGTACTAGTAATTTCAAATGTTATTGAATATATGCAGTAGGATTCTATTGATTTGACTTCTCATCTGCTCACAGTGCTTATTTGAGTATCTTCTAACTCAAAGTCATGGTCCAAGAAGTCCAGACTGATAGAAAGAATATGCTGAGTGCGCTACACAACATATTAAACATCAATACCCGTTATGCACGATTATTTGGGAAGTTAATGTTCTGTAAGTCTTACAAAATATCACAGATAAAGCAACCACATTGTCTATTTCTCAGTATTGTTTCAGTTGTTTAAAAGTGTCTAATGTATAGTTCATGCAGTGAAACATACAAGGACAGAAATTTATGGGTCTACATATTGTTCTCATCTTCCACAGTGTTGCTTAGTCACCAGCAATGTAATCTCTGAGACTATTGAATCCATACAGGGAAGTTGTGCTCTCAGTCACACGTCAGGCTAGTAGTTCCTCCAGACAATGGAGCCAGTGAGAAATTAAGTAAACACTGAAAGTAGGAGTATTTCTTGTTTCTGTTCTGTTATAGCTAAAAGTATCATGCAATATAACTTGTAAATAGGAAAAAAAAAAGTGTTTTTTTAAAATTGCAAAAAATCTGCATCCTCTCTCCCTTTGTCGTACAGTCTAAGTCAGCTAAAGTATTAAATGCAAGGAAAAGAGTAAAGATTTCCTGAGTTCAGTTTACAAAACTCTGATCTGATTCCACAGACACAAAACTAGGATTTTAGAATGGAAATTATAGGAAAGATTAGGGGTCAAAAGAAAAATTTACCTTCAAAAGCCTGGTTGGTACATGTCTTTATACCAATTTCTACCAAGCTGACGAGAAATTCAGATTTAAAGTATGTGGGGAAAATAATACATATGAAAGAGAGACTACTTTTAGATGGAAATGAGATGCATTCTCCTACAGTGAAAGGGCTGCTACATGGTGCTGTTAACCTCTAACCAATGTTTCTTGAGACTGCGTTGTTTATGACCCCAGATTGTGCTGCCCTTTCTCAGTTCTGCCCATAGGAATATGTGCTTCACTTCCTTTGAGTATAAAAGGAGAACTTTTCACTGTCGTGACACAACCTTGAGTCTGAAAGAGGTCTCCCAGTGAGCTCCTTGAATTTGTGACCAGTTACTAGATGTTAATAAATGAATGTAATTAATTTTCTTAGGATTTGAACTTTGACCTTTCAGCAGAAGTTGAACAGTTCCTTGAATATGAATTATACTACAATTGGTATCACCTAAAACAATGCTTCTCTGACAAGGAAAATGTTAGTAGAAACCTAATGTAGTCAGTTCTATCTGTTGTTACAAATGACCTAAAAAAAAGGACATCTCACTGTAAGGTGATCAGTAGAACTGAAGGCACTGCTTGAATTCCCACTGAATTTACTGGCAGGAGATTTTGGTAATGCTTAAAGAAGACTTGTACTGTGAAAATCCTTTATGCAGGTTCTATAGCTCACTTGATCATCCCCAGATGTAAGTTCAGTGTGCTAATTAATCATCATTCCAAAAGCTTTTGATACATGCCAAATGAAGGACAACACTTTGTATTCTAAATGGGGTACATCAGCCCTTAAAAAGATTTACAGAATTCATGAAATTGATTGTGAGGTTTTTAGGAGTTAAGATAAGGCAGGTTTGAATATGCTCAAAAGAGCCTGTGTATGGAAAGGAGGGAGAAATATAGGCCCTTTCCTACCCTGGAGGTTAATTATCTACATGTTGTTAGTAAGACTAGATACAGTACCACTGGCAGTACAGCATCTGAGGCTGACATTAACGGATATGCAGGAAATTGTGGGTATACTTATAAGTTGATTAAAAAGGGAATGTATTCCAGTATTTTGAAGTGTAGGAGCTATACAGAGCAGTATGGATCAGCTAATTGGAAACTGAAAGAAAAATAGTTCTTGATTTGTTTCCCTGGATTCAAGAGAAGCACTGTATAATCAGAAGGAGGAATAAGGAGAATTTCCATCCTTTATTGGATGTGGGGGTAAACATAGTGATGAAAATGAGTATAAGCCTGAGGTACTTAATTCCTTCTTTGCTTGAGTATTTATTAGTAAGGCTAATTGTTCTTTGGGTACCCAGCCCTCTGAGTTGGAAGACAGTGATAGAGAGGGAAATAAATAACCTAATTTAATGGGAAACTGGATGACCTCCTACATCATTTGAACATTCAGAAGTCTGTGAGGCCAGATGAGATTCATCCGAAAGTGCAGAAGGAGCTGATGAAAGTGCACACTGAGCCACATTCAGTAGTTCATCAGTCCTGTATAACTGAAGAGGTCCTGGTTGACTAGAGGGTGGCAAATGTGACTCCAATCTATAACAAAGGCAGAAAGGAGTATTTAGGAAATTATAGGCCTGCCAGTCTAACCTCGGTACTGGAGAAGGGTATGGAGCAGGTCATCATCATATAGCACATGTGGGGCAATCCAGATGCAGCTAGCATGGATTTATGAAAGATAGGTCCTTCCTGACTGATCTGATCTCTTTCTGAAACAAGATGATTCCTTAAACATAAGGAAGAACTTTTTCTCTAAGAGAGTGGTCAGACGCTGGAATGGCCTGCTCAGGAATGTGGTGTGGTGTCACCATCCCTGGAAGTGTTCAAGAGGCATCTGGATGAGGAGCTACAAGATATGGCTGAGTGCTTGTGGAAGTAATGGTAATGAGAGGATGGTTGGACTAGATGATCTTGTAGGTTGTTTCCTGCCTTGTGTTTCTGTGATTCTATGATCTTCTTTGTAGATGAGGGGATGTTGTTTACATGGATTTCAGTAAAGAATTTGACAGTGTCTCCTCTGGATTGTCCTGGAGAATTTGGCTACTTGTGGCTTGGACAGATGTATAGTTTGCTGGGTCAAGAACTGTATGGATGGCCTGACTTGGAGACACGGTGAATGGAGTTCAGTCCAGTTGGTAGCTGTTCACCAGAGCTATTGACTAGGACTTAGCACTGAGACCGTTTTTGTTTAACATCTTTATCAATGATTTGGATAATAGGGATTGAGTGGCCCTTAGTAGCATGCAGATGATACAAAGTTAGGCAGGACTGTTGTTTTTCTGGATGGTAGGATAGTTTTGCAGAGTGGCTGGAAATTTTCTTGACAGAAAAGGACCTGAAAGTGTGCTCAGGTGGCCAAGAAGGCTAGCACCATCCTGGCCTTTATAAGAAGTACTGTGGCCAGACGGACTAGGAAAGTGATTGTCCCCTGTACATGACTGTGATGAGAGCTCACCTTGAATACTGCATTCATATTTCTGCACTACAAGAAGGAGACTGAGTTGTTCCGGTATGTACAGAGAAGAGTAGCAAAGCTAATGAAAGGATTAGAAAAAAAGCCATATGAGGAGCACCTGAAAGAACTGGAGTTATTCAGCCTGGAGAAGAGGAGACTGAGGGGAGACCTCATCACTCTCTTCAACAACCTGAAAGGAGGTTGCTAGTCAGGTGACAAGAGATAGGACACAAGGAAACAGTCTCAAGTAGTACCAGGGAGGCTTATACTGAATATCAAGAAGAATTTTTGGTAGAGAAGGTGATCGAGCATTGGAATGGGCTGTCCAGGGAAGTGGTAGAGTACCCATCCCTGGAAGTGTTTGAGGTATGTGAGCATGCTTCTAAGGGATATGGTTTAGTAATGGGGCTCAGTAGGTCAGGCTATTGTTGGACTTCATGACGTTGAAGGCCTTTTCCAACCTAGATGTCTCTGGTTCTTAGTATATACACTAATTACCTCCTAAATTGTTTTGCTTATTTTTCCAAGGTTATAATTTTTTGGAATGTGAATATAAGTTATTCTCTCCTTTTCTGTATCTCTCTGTCTGTATGTTCGCATGTATGTTGAAACTGAATCTCTATTCTTTAAGGAGAAATTAGGATGACTTTTCCGTAACCAAAGGCATTTGCAGGGAAACCTGTGGTAAAGAGGGAAAAGCTGTGGATGCTGGGTTTCACAGTATCACATTCAGAGCTGATGTAGCCTATTCTATCTGCATTACTCTGCTATTTTTGATATGCTATATTCTGAAGATACTTTGATGTTTTGCTTTTCTTATCATGACAGTGAGGAGCATATTCTAACTTTACAGAGACTTAAAAGGATTGTTATTGTTCAGCAACTCTATGAGTCAATAATTTAAAATAGTTATGTCTGTGTGTTTCTGTACTTTTTAATTGCTTTGTGTTTTGTAAATTCAACCTAGACTGCAGAAGAAGAATGGTTCCTTTTTGCTTTGATAGTTCTGTTGAGGGTGTGTATCTCCTATCCTTTTTTTCCAAAGAGCTCAGCAAAATTTGTTTTCCAGTCTTCTTTTTCATGCTTTGGCTTCTTAATTAAAAATTTTACAGGGCTATCTTCTTTTTATAAACGTTTAATTCTGAAACAACCCCATAAAAAGAAACTGCTAATGCACTTGGATTTGTAATAACAAAGTTAAAACCTTTCTGCTATAGTATGCTGCAGGTTCTAATTCTCAGTTTTATTAGAAGAGCTAAGCTAAATATATGAGGGATTGTCTCTCGTGAGAGAGCAGCACAGCATGATCGCAAATGAAACTAAACTTACTGTGAGTTTGTTTCTATAAAACATCTCAATATTATGCTCTAAAAATATCCCTAGGAAATTACAAAGCTATCATTTTTGACCACCTTTATGGATTATTTAGTTATTTCTTTAACACTTTCTATTTGAGAAAACCAGTTTTTTCAGACATTATCCAGCTGATGCAGACAACCCATTTGTAATTTTCCAAGATTTTAAAGTGTAAAAGTGCACGTCTATCTTTTCTTCCCTCTGTCCTTACTGGTGTACTTATCCAGCCTCCAGATATGCACTTCTCACTCTGGTGAAGTCCTCCAAGGGAATAAAATGATAGCTTAGAGGATTGGGACTGCTTGCTCACATTATGGTCCCAAAGCAATTTCTGTATTCCATTCTATTGTTTTTATCTTTTATCACCTGGATGATCTGAAATCATCCTTTATCATTTAGAATTCATTCTTCTTCATATGGCAGTGTGATTAACCAGAAAACAAAATGAAAACCTCAGAGGTTTCACTCTCATGTTTCAATAATCTTTATACAATTACAGTTATTAAGGAACTAATGTGAGAAATTTCTGAAGCAGGTGCTGGAGCAGAATGAAGGCTTTTATATAAACTTAACAATAGATACTCTGTAAGTTACAGGCTTTTTGTTTTTGTGTTAGTGCACTCCTTAGACAAGTAAAAATGAGAAGCACATATTTCAGTTCAGATGAACTTCTCATTTAGTATTTGTTTATACTGTGTTCTGTTTGTAGAGGTAATTTTTAGTCATCATGCATTGTATGAGTTGCCAGACTTCACTCTTTAATTTACCTACCAGTTTAATGTAAAGTTTTACTATAAAATATCTTGAATAATTTTTTGATTACGCAAATACCTGTAGTGCCTTATTCAATATAGAATAGTACATCATTCTCTTTCCCATGCTGTGTCCTTGCTTTGATGCTTCTGGTAGTATAAAGCAAATGAAGCCTTCAAAGCTAATGGAAAAGCATTATGCTTATACCAGCATCCTGAGACCAGAGACTTGTCCAGTTGAACTACATAGAGTAGATTATCTTATAATGGAAAAGCTAGATAAAAACTGCAAGTGTGTTGTTCCAGGAAGTTTGATATGGGTTTGAGGAGCATCAAAATCCACCTTGATTCATGTCAGTCCTAACTTCTTGATTTCATTGCCACTAGGGCTCAAACTCCTTGGCAGATGATTATTATTCAGGCTACACATGGTCTAGCAGTTGGCAAAGCTACTTGTTTGCAATTCAGTGTTGAAATATATTTTATCTTTGGTAGTGGGTCAAAAGAAAGTAGTATTGGTGCTTGAGCATTCTGTCTGATTCAAAATCTTAAGGGCTTTTTATGCACAGTGTCTCAGCCTTTTTTTTTAAAAAAAAATTTTTTTAGTTTTCTTCTGCCAGATAGCAAATCTAGTATATATTTTGGTTAATAAGTCTATTGCAGATATTGGAGCAAAGTCTCATGAGTTGACTGATCAGGAATGTGTGAGGTTCAGCACAAAGAGGGAGCCTTCTTTTGGCTATCTTTTATACTTCATCTTTTATCCTTTAGAAATTTTAATATTTTTTTTTTTGCCTTTTGTCTGTCTCCACTGCTGTAGGGATTGGTACTTTGAGGAAAACTTTACTCAGAAACATAATCAATGTGCTTTTCATTTTGAAAACTGCTTGAGCAATTCTGCAGCATCTATAGGATCAGCAGCAGCGTACAGAACCACTTGAGTAAATCAACAAAGTATGTTGAATACAATATATTAATATTACCTGCAGTGTAATTTTAAAGCAATAAGCTTTTATCTGTGTAAGCTTTCTAGTCATCTAGACTGAGCAATTTCATATGAAGTCTTGTTCTACTTCCATTGAAATGAATGCAAAAGGAAATCCCTAATTTATTAAGTAAAAACAAGCCCTTGTGTAATGATGTCTTTCTAAAAGTAAAATTACCACGTGACTGAGGCTGGCTGAGAAGTATTTGCTTTTGTATTCATTTTCAATTTTGTCTGTGCTATTATAAACAACAACAACAAAAAAATTAAAAACAGCACCAATACTAATAGATATCCCAAAGAGTAAATGAGGTGGATAACTGGACCTAACAGTTTCAAATTACATAATTGTGAAGAACGTATTCAGGTATTGAGGCTAAAGAAGATACATAATCTTGTTCTCTCACATCATGTATGCATAAGAATTTTGTCTCAGACATCTTGGTGTATATTATATGTTGGTGTATAATTATCTGGCCTAGCTTTCAGTCATTACACTGTGACACATGTTCAGGAAATTGCCCGGCTGTGCTGGGACTAATTCCCTCTCAAGTTTCAATATGTACTAGAACAAGAGATGAGAGAGCAATCCCTTATGGAACAAGTCAAGAGGCTGTGCACACTTCTATTTAGTCATCTTTTGGCTTAAATACTACACTGATTTTAATCTAATGCAGCCTGTTCCAGTGCCTTTTCACTCAGAGGGTGGTGATGCACTGGCACAGGCTGCCTAGAGAAGTTGTAGATGCCCCATCCCTGGAGCTGCACATGGCTGGTTAGATGGGACCCCAGGCAGCCTGATTTAGTCGGGGTAACCCTGCCCATGGCAGGGAGTTGGAACTCATCTTTAACATCCGTTCCAACCCAAACCATTCTATGATTCTAAATATTTGGATTCATTCACATGCACAAATTTGGTGTGCAGTTTATATGTTCTCACTGCATGAAGGCCTATTTGATTATGCTTGAATAAGAATCTCTTAATCCTGAGTTCCAGCTGTTTGCTATTGAAGTTTTCTCTGAAGTATGAGGGTAAGGTCACTTGTGTTTTAGAGGCAGGAATCGGCACTGTTTCCTTTTCTATCTTTTGCTCAGAGCATCTGAAGTCTATCCTTTGTAAAATAAACATCTAAAAAATCTAAAAGCATTTGTAATAACAAATAAACCAAAGAAGTAATGAAGAAATATGAACATGTGCTTCCAGTTTAACACAAAAGCGCTCTCGCACAGTACAAAGGATGAGAGTTTGACTTGTTTGAAATTCACTTTCAAAGTATTGAGTGTGAAAAGGCAATGGACTTTGATTTCGTTCACAGAAAGTTCAACTCTAGCTTAAATTCACACTAAGATTTGATTTGTATATAGAATTTTCTTTTTCTATTTGTCAAACACCAATGTGGAAAATTAATGATGAAGAAAATTGTCTATCACACTTTCACATTAGCAGCTGCTGTCCTGTTTCAGGAGGTCTGGAAAACCTATTTGTTTGTGTATCGGCCCAGTGTAATAACCCCAAACCAGCTATAAGTACCTAACTGGGCTGTTTTGACTATTTTTTTTTTTTTTTGTTATGCTGTACCTTTTGCAGACAACGGCATGGGTACAAGGTCAGATCAAGATAATAATGTGGTGCCAATGTTGTTCAGAGGTAAATAGCTACAGGAAATGCCAACAAATTGAAAATCAAGTAATTTAATTACCAGTTCTCATAAACATGCATTGCTTGCAAATGAAGCTGTATCAAAACTCAGTGAGAGAATGTGAAGCTAAATAGAGTGATGGTGATGGTTTTTACTGCATAGTAGACACAGATGAGAAAAATAAATCCGATTCCTTAATGTTGTTCAGTGTATCTGCTGTTGTATCTGAGCTTCATAGTAGTTGCACAAAGTTAGGGCTGTCTGTGGACACACCTATTTGGGGATTAGAGCGTTCTGAATTTGCCTTAATTTGTTTTAGGCATGAGTATAATCTGGTTTAAATACTTTTGGAGTCAATATTCTTCTACGCAGAACATATTTCAATTTGGAAGGATGTTTGTTTGGTTATCTGGCCTTCCTTCCTGTCAATTCTTGCAAATATATCTTCATCCTGCTGTGTCTCAGCAGTGACTCCCAAGATGAGAAGAACTGGAGAATTGCATTGCTTGTGGCAAACTGAGAAAGATACGAATGTCTCTGAGCACAGAAATAATCTGCCAAGAGCAAGATAAAAATCTGGCTCAGAGTTCAATGAGACTTGACTAGGAAAATGTCATTTTTGATGCTTTCAAAGTGATTCTGTGGATGTGAAAACCCTAAAAACTGCTTCCTCCAGGAGCATGTTTGACAATAAGGCAGATATAAGTGAGACAGATGTAGAGCTTGAGGGAGAGCTGGCCTCTACACTTATTTTTGGTCCATTCGTTTTTGGAAAACTAACAGAACGGAAGTTCAAACGTGTGTGTTCTGTTTCTTTTTTTTCTGAAGCCAGTTTACCTCACAGTCAGACTATGGACCGACCACTGACTACATCTGTATTCCTAATAGCTCATCCTAGGAGAATAAATCCATCCAACTCTCGAAGCAGTGCCTATGTCCAGATTCAGGAAAACACATCTCCTGGTTATCTCCAAACTAATAAAGCAAACTCATACTCCTACTGCGGAGGTTGCCCTTCTGTCAGGGGTGGAAGTTTTTCTCCTTCTTCTGACTGCAATGATGACCACTTTACTGCTACCCTGTACTTTGCAAAATGATTTATTGCAATTGGTGGAAATAAGTGGGAGAGTCAGAAGCAGTGGATAAAGTGCTGATTACAAATTTCTACAAGCTCTAGCGTTAAATATATTTTGGAACCCAAAGCAGTTACAAGAGCAGGTCTTCCCTGAACCACCTAAGGCAGAGTTTGACAACACAGGCACATTTAGGCAGTCTTTGAGGCAAACACTGTGATGTAACGGCAATATGAGTTGCTGCTGTTAGCATGGCATTGATCCAAGCTCATTAGACTTGCCAAGCATTGGGCTTATTATCTCCAGCCCTGTGCTATGCTAATGCAATTGCACAGCTTTCAGGTCTAAGCTACTTTCACGTTCCCGTGGCTCTGTGCAGAAGCAGCACATCAGCCTGTCTCCTCAAAACAGGCAGGGCAGTTACACCAGCAGTTGAGTTTCTGGCTGGGTCGGGCAAAACAGCTTGAAAGAGGAGAGCTTTGACTTGTGCAGTCTCTTGCAGAATCACTGTGTGTTCTGTAGGCTCTGGCAGCTGTGCAGTGCATTTCGGCACCAATGACCATGGTGGAATTGCCTGAGATACAAAAGGCAAAGCTGATTTGTTTGGTTACTGTTGAAAATGAACATGCCAGCCTCATGCAGATCTGCTCTGTGCTTTGATCTTGTGGGTTTTTTGCTCTTTTTTTTCCCCCTTCTTTCAATACTTTGCCTGTGTTCATATTTATGGTAAGTTATTGGTATTTTGCTTTATCCACGAGTTGAAGCATATTACATAGCCATTAAAATCCACAGTTTCATTCTCAACATGCTGAAAGTATTAAACTCTCCTCAACCTTGATCAAGTTTAATGTTTTTTTTTGGTCTATCAGTGTTTCCCAGACAAGCCAAGTGTCACATTGGGGCGTGATTTGCATATTCATGAAATAATTTGTATTCAGAAGCATTGTTTAATGCTTTTTGGACAGTTTTTCACACTACTAAGTGTTTGACTGAAGAGGCTATGCAGGTAATCTGAAAAATAAGTCTATCACAATCTTAGCAAAATATTACACTTAAGTCTAAAATAAATGAACTCTGAATTATTGCTTTTGTTTTATCAAAGAAGCCACCAGCACAGCAATGAAATATACTTTTACAAGAAAATAATTAAGAATGCTTCTCTTTCTCAGAGACGTGTTTATTTTCTTCTTGCTTCTTGACTGTAGGTCAAATAAATATTGGACTGTTATTTTCAAGAAATTGTGGTAAGTTTTAGTTTGATTTATAATAGCATTTTTCATGCTGAAAGTATGTACTCTTGCTCCCCAGACCAAATTAAGTTCTGATTTTTCTCTTTGTGTTCATCAATCAGTAAACTTTTGATGACTCTCTTTTTCTTGACTTTTGTGGCGAATAAATTCTTTTTCTCATTTTTTTAATGCTAAATAGTAAGTGGAGTGCTCAGCTTCTACCCAAAATATGGATGCACCAGTGCAAACCTGCATGTAACATATAGGAACAGATGAGAGCTCACTAGCAGCATAGAGGCTCTCCAAGAACTAGTATCTGTAAATGCGATCAGTTAGCCTTTTATGCTAGATGTTCCTGCTCTGCAGGGACCTGTTCTCATTGTCCAGAAGTGCTGTATGCTGTCATTTCAGAAGTATTCACACACCTTCATTTGAATACGCATGCATTTGTTTTTACTGTCTCTGAGAGAGAGCTGCAATGTTACAGCCCATATTGCTGGTCTCCTCTGTTTAATAGAATCTGCTGATCAATAGCCCAGCACATAAAGATAACACTTTAAAGTTGTTTCCAGAGGTTCCCAGACTAAAGTCTTGTCTTGCAAAGTTTGTAGGCAAATTCCTTGCCTAAGAAATTGAACTGAAGGGTTCATAGAACAATCAGTAGAAAAATACATGAGGCTGGACTTGTTGAAATTGCTTTGAAGATTGCATGATGTTGCCAAACAGCTCAGAAGACTGGGAGGTGACCGCTGGGACGTAAGACAGGTGCCCTCCTGAGAAAACCCAAACAATACATAGCTCTGCAGCAATGTGAAATGCTGAGCAATTCAGGCAGGACTCTTACAAGTCCAAATGGGGTAGATGAATTCACAGAGAATTCACAGGTTCAGGCAACCTTCAGCTTAACCTACACAAAACTGATTTTAACATCTGACTTAAATATCCACGGAATTAAAGTGTTTTTTGGTCCAGCTCTGGGTAGCAAAGCACGTAAGGATATTTAGGGTGTGCTTTGTTATATACGTAGGTCTGCTATGGGTTGCCATTCACAGAGCAAAGTGACAGTGAGGATACGGGGTCTCTTGGAATATTCGAAACGTCAGGCTGGATACTGGCACTGTATTGATTTTGCAGAAATCTCATGTATTTATGGATGTATACAAATGACTAAATTCAGCCACCTTTGACAGAAATTATTCAATTTGCATTTGCAATTACATTGATTTTGCATGTAAATTAGATACCTGCTTTGCACATACACTGATGGACCTATTTTTTGCTTGTGATTGGCAGAGTGTAGGGACCTCCTTTCAGAAGCAGGTTAGTTTTAGAGGAGGAATAAGCCAAAAGTAAAATATCCTAAAAGCTTTTTATTTGATTGCCTTCCAAGCCACAACAGCTGCAAAGGGTGATTAGCTTCATGTGGTGTCAGTTGCAATTTTATCCAGCTTTATTCTGTGTTTGTTTTCTCTTTCAGACATTTGTCCTTGCTGAGACTACAGCTGTGTGTGCCCCATGCAGACCCACCACCGCAGACATTTCCCCTGGAGGAAAAGAACTCAGCTTCACAGAAGGGTAACCTCTGCCACCTTCACGGTGAACTTACTAAGCTTTGCTCTGCCAGAAGAACAATTAAATGCTGACATCCCTATGTCACACAAGTCAGGTGAGAACTCTCTGGAAATTTATTTTGTGGCCTGCAGAAACAGATGGCATGGCATGCACCATCACTGTCAGGGTGGGACAGGGGGACACCTATCCGCAGTCAAAAGATTCAAGGACATAGATGCTATTTGGCTCAAACACTGAGCTGCATCCTGGGTAGTTGTACCATCTGATAAGAGGATACTACCACAATGAAGGTGTTAGAGCAGTTCCCATTTTATTACAAATACTGGCTGATTATCTTCCTTGGGTTTCTTACCCCACGTTCATTCATTTTTTCAGATCAACATTCCTTTCTGTAGTTCTTGAAAAACTGTAATGTTTCATGGTTACAGTCCACAATCTCCCTTGAATGAATGAAGGAACAAACGAATAAATAAATAAATAAAGCTTATAGGTAGATCCTGTAGGTAGATCAGGCTGCTTTGAAATCTTCAGAAGGCATGAGAGCATCAGAGCTATGCTGTCAGAGTGAAGCAGTTAAGGCAGCACTGGTCCCAGGATTCCATCAAGTTTCAAACATTGCAGCAGTGCTAGCAGCCCTAGAATCCCCTATATGTGCCTAAGAGCTCCTAAAAGTAAATCTATGACTGATACACTCGGTCAGTGTTTGCTGTGGTAACTCCAGTATGATGGAAACAGTAAGTGAGCTGTGTCAAAATGAAAGTGTATTTGCAGAGTTATGCAATTTGCTCATAGTGTAATGGAGGTTGGAAAGTTTGATGTCAAAACAGTACCATAGTTGTACAGGAGCAAGCTTGCTGTCCATGCTATTTTGTTGTTGTTGTTTTCATTTGTTTGTTTTTCTGTTTTACTAGGGTAACTTTTTTCTTTTTACATTGCTGTGCTTTTCACTTCAGTTTTCACTAAACAAAGTGACAAGCTGCTTTCCAAAGTCGCATAATATCCTAATTTATTCTTCTACCCCAGCCTGTCTTTCAGTGTCACACAAAAGTTTTTTTCACCTCATACTTTTTCTCTGTGACTACAAAGTTCTGTCACTGTAGAACACAGAGCAGGACCTTACTCTCCACAGAATGCGCGTATTTGAAACCGTGGCTGTTTAACGACACCTTTCTCACTGAACAAAAGTTTTGATTTCAGCTTCTGATGTAGTTCAGAGTTCTCCACGTTTTTACAGTTCTTTTGTCAAGTGAACTCCTCAGCACAACCTCTGCTGCACTTACAGGTATGTTCTCCTACTGCTCTATTAGCATCTCATTAAACTGCACCCCGGTAGTGGCTTTCTCCTTATTGCTTTAAGGACAAACATTTGGAGAACAGTAGCTTCTATTTGCAGACATTTTAGATGACCTGTTCAGAGCAAGTGCTAGTAACTAGCCCATCTAGCTCAAGTGGTAGGAGAAAATTTGATGGGCATGATTTTAAAGCTCAGAGATGGTCCAAGACTGCCTCAGAACCTGATGATGCTAATAATTACTTTACTGGAAATAATGCCACTGTAGGGATTTCAAGGACATCAGCAATATTTTTAATGGCTACACCAATATTAACTCATTTACTTCTACATTTCAACTTCATTTACCCTTAGCTATTAGTTTAATAAATGTTTACTGGATTTCCTTTAAATGTCCTAATGTTTCAGGCCATTAATAAACAAAAAATGTTGCTAGCCTCTCCTGTCCTCTTATGACTGCCATGCAAATAAACGTGGGAAAAAGAAGCACAGCAGTAGCAATGCCTGTGGCGATGAAAACAAGGACTACCAGAACCCTGTAAGGACAAAGGTGCTCTACAGTTCAGTCACATCAAGCTGCCCATACAATTCTAGTTTTGGTGTTTTCCACACACTAATGTCTTTTTTTATTATTCAATAACTTTTTTTTCTTTTTTTCTTTTTTAATTTTTCCATGGCATTTTTTATCCTTATATGATATGCCCAATCAGGATAGGCTGAAAGAGCTTTCGTCTGTCTAATCTATAGACCGAAGAAGCAACTGCTGCCCAGAGTTCAAGGCAGCAAAGAAAATTCTGATTATTTTTCAGCTTACCTAAAGGAATATTCATCTTTAGGAGGCAACAACACATAGGGAGAAACTGGTGCTTTACCTTGCTAGCAAGCAGCCTGCCTGAAACCGAGACGCTGCCCTATCTCTCATGCACGTCTGCCTTTGCTGTTCTTGGTCTGCTTATACCAGAACAAATAGCTGCTCTTCAGGAAAACCACGGATCCTGGTGAATACCACAGATTCTGGCGCCCAACAGGGGCCATGAGTTTAATTAGACTTTGGGGAATTATTTTGCTTTTAGGTGCAGGCTTTTGGGTGATGTTTTAGCAGAGTACGTGAAAACTAAAGAGAATTGTAAAATTGCTCAGTGCTATCCAATGCCTTACAAACTCATGCCAGAAATTTTGGTATCATTGACAACAGCAGCCTATGTCAGCTTGGCTTTGTTCTGGATTGGTTTGAGCACAGGCCTTTCTGAGTTTCTGAAACACAGCATTGCTTTCAGTAGCAGTTGCAAGTGTCCCACAAGATTGTCTTGCTAAATCAGACTGTGGAACCCATGGAGACTGGTTCTGTTTGTCTGTTAATTATAAGCAAATTGTTACAAAGAAATTAGATCTCCTGTGTAAAACTCTAAATCTTTTCATTTTGTTTGTGAATTTCCTATTCCTGTGTCACTAAATGCCTATTGGGTATATGATTTGAAAGATCATGGAGTGAAGCCCTGATCAAGTGAACCTCAGTACAATTAGTTAACATATATACAGGGAGATTTCTGTGAAAATCAGCTCCTAAGAGGTATTTCCTAACTCCTGTGTAATGGGCCACTGTCCCTACTGTAAAAGTTAACATGATTTACTTTCAAAGCTTTCTCTGCTGCTGCCTGCCTTCTAAGTAGTTCTGGCTTTGCTTCCAGCTCTCTCTATCTTGCATCTCTAATACTTCAGCTTTCCTAATTCTTAGAATCATAGAATCACCAAGGTTGGAAAACACCTAAAAGATCACCCAGTCCAACCGTTCCCCTATTCCCAATAGCTCCTACTAAACCATGTCCCTCAACACAACATCCAGTCTTTCCTTGAACACCCCCAGGGTCGGTGATTCCACCACCTCCCTGGGCATCCATTCCAGTGCCTGACCACCCTTTCTGAAAAGTAATGCTTCCTAATGTCCAGCCTGAATCTCCCCTGCCCTTCTTTCCTCTGCTATTCTGGCCTTCCCTACATTACTTGTCTGCATAGGAGAGAAGCTGTCCCAAAGCCTCAGGAATCATGAAGAATAGGCAATATCTTAAAGTGCAGCTTTTACTAAGGAACCAACCTCATTGCACTGGGAGAGAGATTTCCCTTCTTACATTATTACAAGCGAACATGATTAAATAACTGAAAGAATACAAAAAACAGAAGCACTGAAATATTTTGAACATGAACTGTCAGAAGCCAGGTACTGTGTTACAGTGCCCCAAGAAAAATAGATTTCCTACAGTGCAGGATGGGTCAGTATTTATTTTTTTCTTCAGCTTGATCTTTTCTAATAGCACCTAAATCCTTGTCACTTGTTCTTTTTCTTCAGTCCCCTCTAACTGCTGAAATTACTGAAAAAATTAATACCAAAAAATGGTCTCCAATTCTGTCTCACATGATTTTTAAATGCTTCAGCTTTGATTCATTCATTAACAATAGTTCATAATTATGGAGTTATTTCAGCCAAATACATTAGTGTGCATTAAATCCTCCAATCTCTTATAAGCCTTCAGGGATGCCACAGACAATGTGTTTCACGGATGGGTAAACTGAAGCAGTGGAAAAGGAAAGCAAGCTGTATTGCTGAGATTATAATGCCAGTATTTTAAGTTCCTACACTTAGGTTCTGTGATTTTCAATCTTTTTCAAAGTACGAAGTAGAGGGGAAAAGAGCCTTGCCTTTCACACTGCTGGGGTTGTTTTTGCAGTGCTGAAGACCACAGTGGGGCAACAGGGAGAAAGAGAGGCATAGCAGAGACTGACTTAAATAGTTCAGCACCAGAAAGCAGAAGAATGTTTCCATGCTGCTTCATTCTGACGTGATTTGACAACCTCATTTCACCCTAATGTCACTGGAAATCACAGTCCAATTTGACTGTGGCATAGTGTAAGATATAAAGAGACCTATATATGTTTTGCATGTTTTGCTTCAGAATAGAACAGTTAACATTTACAGGCTTTGCCTAGTATGGACTGCCTAGAGCACCAAAACTGCCTGCTATGTCTCCTCCCAATTAAAAGAAAAATGGATAGGTTTTACTATTTCTGTGTTCTTTTGCCTTTTCACTTGACTGAGCATTACTGGATGCTGTCTTTCTGTCAGTCACATTTCATCTTATCTTTTTGCCTCTAGCCATTTTGGTCTGCAATTGATTTTCTCACCACTTTAAGCAGAAACTGTGAGATCTGTATATTGGCACATTTCTCAGAGCTTTCTGCAGTAGTGGAAGCAGGCTGCATTCTACATGCAGCTGCTGAATATCTTTGTTTTCCTTTTGAAGGCAACGGAAGTTACACATACTCAGTAATTTCAGTGGATGCTGAGAATTTTGCATAATCAAATCCATTTTTCATGCTTCGAGCAATTATTTCCATGAATGTGCACGCATATATACATATAAATACATACAAATGTGTGCAGGCTTGTGTGTATCCACATTTGTACATACGCAAGTTCTCTGACTGGAAAATTTTGCTTTATAAGTAAGCTTCTCTCTTTGCCATAGGAAAAATAATAATAAAAGTTATTAGTCCTTAAAAAAAAAACAAAAAAACAAACAAAAAATACCTTAAGAAAACTGCATTCCAATCATATTCTGTGAGGGTTTTTTTGTTTTGTTTTAAATAGCTAAAATAATTTCTAATTTAATCTGTGATGTGAATAGAATAAGCAATTTCCATGTTGTCCTTCATGTGAATAGCTCAGAGTCATATGGCAGTCATTAGATTGCTCAGGTAAACTGTGCCTTAGACAATGGACACTCTTTTGCTTCAGTTACTACTGCAGTCCAATCCCTTCTCTAAAATTGTACTGCTTATGGTTTCTCTTTGATAAGTTAAAAAAGCAGTGGTGCTGCAGTAGGCTTCTAAGCTAGAATTGGAAATGCGGAAATAGACTTATTTCCCTTCTTGGATTGAATTAAATAGCCAGGACACTGCACTTTTACAGTCAACATCAGGTTGCATCCATGCCTGTATGCAAATAAAGGGATCTGTTCACAAAGAACTCTAAGGAAGTAGATCTTGGATTGAGTGAGAACTTCTGGTTTACAGACACTTAAAAATCATGACCACTTGAACTAGAGAAAATAGGCAATAACTTTTATCTCTATTTGAATCTCACAAGAATGTGTAGGTCATATCTGCGCAGAGTATCAAATGTGAGAGTGGCTCTTCAAGGACATAATAAGGCATACACACAGTCTCTGGGTCTGAGACTAGCAGGACTAGCAGCAACTCAGAGTAACAGAGCATCTCACTTGGACACCCATTTCAGAAGAGCATTCAAATTATAGCCTTTATGCAAAGAGTACCCTTAAGATGATGCCCCAAGCTCTGCTTCTTTGACTTAGCAAATACAAGATAGAAAAACAAGCAAAGAATATATCTTCCCATCATTACACAGTGCAAACCGGTGTGTCAAACGCAAGTAATTCACTAGAGGAATCTTTCTATTTCTCCAATAATTTTCAGTGGTTTTGCACTAGCTGGCATACAGTGTATCAAATGAGTAGTGGTTGTGCCTTCAGCTTTCTTGAGCTTTTATAATCTGTCTCATTTTTTCTGCCAGAAGCAGTTATACCTCATTCCAGCTCAGTGCTATTTTAGACCTTCTAGCTACAGCAATAATGGCAAAAAGAGCAGTTCATGGCTAAACCTGTATGTGTGTATGTTTGAATCAGTATCTGGGCATGTATGTAAAACAGACATGGTATGTGCATCAGTACACACATGTGTATGGACATTTCTTTCAGTTCCACGTACTGGTTGTGAAACTTGCAAATATCACCAACAAAACTGGCAGGAATCTTTGCTAGTCTAGTGTGAAAAGAACAATTTGAGCAGCTTTCAGATGCCACTTGCATCGCTTAAAAAGACTGTGTTTATGGTCTTCAGCAAGAAATGTTCTCTACATTGGGTAGCTGATTTATCTGTGCACCACAATTAGATAGCACTCATCCAGTTTAGAACGTTTTCTTATATGTATGTTCTAGATTTATCATTATGGCATGCAACACTGTCCTTCTAGTAGTATTCTTCAGAGAATGAGTGAAGATTTCTGTGGGCAGCTAGAAAGCGTGTGGGGGAGGATCATTTTTGAATACTGACTGGGTACAGAGTCTTAGCAATGCCAAAGGGAAAATACTCTTGCATGCAGGGAAGATTTGATGAACAAAATATATTTTGATTTGCTTGACTCAATGTCTCATTCTTCAGTTCCACATGTAACTGACTTCATTTATTTTGTTTACAATTAATACCATGGAGTTGGGTTGGGGGGTGATTATTACACTGGTACTACTGTGTAAACTTGCTCACCTTAATAACATCTTGCTGTGTTGCATTAGTTTCAAACATTTTTTCCTGGTTAAGTAGCAGTACAGTTTTCTTGCAGTCAGAATGTTTCCTGCAATTGATATTATTTCACAATGGTCTTTTCTAGTTACAATTACTCTGCTTACAGAAATCTTAAACTATATGAATATAGGAGACAAATAATTGGGAATAAAACCTCTGAAAAACAATGATAAAATATGAAGGCTTCAGTTGAGAATGCTTATATGCTTATAAGTGTTACCATGTGGTAATACTTTTCAGAATGCATTTTTCCAAAGAAAGCTGTAACAGACTAGGTTTTCACTGAATGTAAGGGGATCCTGTGTAGTTTATTTGCACAGGGATACCTACTTTGTCCTGCTCTGCTCTGTGCTGTTCAGCCTCACCCCAAGCACCGTGTGCAGGTTTGGGTGTCACAACATAAGAAAAACATAAAGCTATTTAAGAGCATGCTGAGGAGAGCTATGAAGATGTTGAAGAGTCTGGAAAACCAGACATATAAGGAGTGGCTGAAGTCCCTTGTTTTGTTAACAAAGAGAAAAAGAGGCTGAAGGGAGCTCCTCATGAGGGAAGCAGAGGGACAGTGCTGATCTCTGCCCTCTGGTGACAGTGACAACCTGAGGGAATGTCACAGAGCTGTGTCAGGGGAAGGTCAAGTTGAGTGTTAGGGACAGATTCTTCACCAGAGAGCGGTTGGATACTGAAACAGGCTCCTCAGAGCAGGGGTCATGGCACAGAGTTGCTGGAATTTCAGATATATTTGGACAGTGCTCTCAGACACAGGGTTTGACTTTTGGGTGGTCCTGTATCGATCCCACAGTGGACTCGATGATCCCTGTAGGGCCCTTCTAACTCATTTAGTCAGATCAATTCCATTACTTGTCTCAGTAGTTTTCAGAGATAAAGTAATAACTAGAATTCCCTTTGCTATATATATGAAAGAGAAAAGAAATAGCTTTGGTGTGGATGAAGTCAAAACTGAGCTGCCATGACAGATACTAGATCAATTCTTTCTTTCTATGTGATTTCCATGATCCCAAGATGGCATGAAAACAAAAACAAACAAACAAAAACCACTACAGAACAAATGATCTACAGATGCATGAATAACAGCCTGCCGCCTTTAGTATTTTGACTGATGAAATCTGCCTTTGCAATTGTCATGGCTGCTTCCAGGAAACGCACATCCTGCTCTTAGAGAACAAAAGTCACTTGCTTAATTTGAAATCCTGCCCTCTCTCACTGTTTCATGACTTTGCTCAGAGCCTGAATGTGTTCATGAGAGCCTTTATGGAAGAAAATTGTACTGAAAAATGGAAACCGTAAGAATGATCGTTTCATGCCATGAAAAACAGCCTTGCCCCAGGCAGCATTGATTCTATTATCTCTGACCCCATCCAAAGTTCAGCATATATTACAATATCTTCTAAAGTACCCTAGAGTAGCTAGAAGTTCAGTTAAAGTTCATCTTGTGGCAACTTGAACAATATATTATAAAATTAAAACAAACCAAAAGCCCTTATCCCTTCACAGTTTATAGTCCTTAAGGAACGGTAGGATTTAACACCAGTTTCAGACATAAATTTTTCAAGTATATTTTTCATTTTAGGTGATTCTCCAACGGAACTTTTGTTGGAACTTTTTCCTCTACCCTCTATAATCTCCTACAGAAAATAGCATTTTTCAGTCTGTCTCTAAGTAGTTGTCAAGCCAGCAAATACAATGTTCCCATGTTAGAAAGTTTTGTTTTGGAATTATATCATACCTTGTATCGCACATTGTATCATACGTACATCATCTCTCTGGTGACCAGTGATAGAACCCAAGCAAATGGCATGAAGCTGCAAGTGGGAATGCTCAGGTTGGATATCAGGAATAGGTTCTTCACCAGGAATGGGGTCATGTGCTAGAACAGCCTCCCCAGGGAAGTGGTCATGGCACTGAGCTTGCTGGAGTTCAAGAAGTGTCTGAACAATGCTCTCAAACATATGATCTGATTTCTGGGTGGTCCTGTGTGGAGTCAGGAGTTTGACTTGATCCTTACAGGTCCCTTCCAACTCAGATTATTGTATGGTTCCATGATTAATGTGAAGTAACATTTAGATTTTAATCTGAGTTAAGTAACAGATCTACAATTTTTTTTTCTTAAGCCAGATAGAGAAAGAAAAAGAGACACTATTTCCTGAGGCCTTTAAGCCTTAATGGTACTGATCAGTCCCAAATGGAGCCTCCACGTACATCCTCTGCCTATGGGGCCCAGGAGTCCCATTTAAACTCAGTGGAGGGTTGGGAGCTGCAGTTTGTAGTAGTACTAGCCTCTGGTTTGGTCACAGCCATGTTGCCAGCCAATGGACTGATTGATCTCTACTTGTAAGCCCATGTGTTTCATCACTTTGAACTCACCTGATGACTTGACCTCTTGATTGAGCCTGGCTGCCATCTGTAAGTCTGCCTCCTTGAGTATTGTGGAGTTGGGCTTTGGGTGCTGAGGTTCTGTTGTACTGGCTATAATATCCACGTGGGCTTCTGGCTCTTAGGTACCAACTGGACTTTGCTATGCCCTGCTGCTTTGAATGTTGTCTCTCTGTCACAGAAAAAAGAGAAAGGTAAGATTTATGCATAGTAGAGGCATTCCTAAAATTCCTTTCTAGTAGAGGCTTTCCTAAAATGAAAAATCTTTCTAGTATAACTATGTGGAAACTAGGTAGTTTCAGTTAAGTGCATATATAATTGAAAGCAACACAATTTGCACAATTTGTTTGGTTTTGTTCCATCTTTTTTGAGATTTTTCAGCAAAAGCCAGAAACTCCAGAAATTCTTCTGAGTAGTGTTGCAGATGCTCATAATGTATCCATTCCATCTCATAAACACTGAGAATAAACCTCTGGTGGTCACACTCTGTGTGCCTGTGTTGGTAGGCTAGGTCTAAATAAGGAACCTCGTATATAAACTCATGGACTTATCGCAAGGAGGAATAAGAAAAAAGAAAACGTTTCTCTCAGTGAAATCAAAGGCTCTGATGGATGTATTCACCTGCATTCACCCAGTTAAAGCTTACTGTCCTTCTGTGTTTGGTGAGCATGAGATTCCTGTGCTTGAAAGAAGGAAGGCAGCAACTCTGCTTGAGGCAGCTTTTTAGCCTTTTTGTAGTACAGAGTGTGCAGGATGTTTGTTGGTATCCTTGATAGTCCAGAAGCACTGTTAACTAGCATATTCAGTGTGAGTCTATTCAGCATGCTAGCTGACTGGGTCTGACTAGGTCTGTTTTGCTAAGTGGATGATGATCATCAGTTATTATGAAGGATGTTACTGGCAGGTAGAAATAAATTAGTTTGAAGGAGGAAGAAGTCTCTTGGGAAAGATGAAATTCAATTTCAGTTGGAAGTCTATTAATGAATTCTCAGGTTCCTCCATCCAGCCTGAAAGCTTTTCACATCTTTCAGCTTATTATGGATTTAATAGGTTTTTCTTCTTCCCCCACAAAGTTTGAACACCTATGATAGTTTTCTGTTTTCCTTCCCTTTAAAATGCAAGACTTATGTCCAACTCCATGACATTTTTTGTATTGTAATATCCCAATCAGTTTTCCAGCATTCAGTTTCTCATAACTTATATAAAAAAGGAGATCAAAAGCAGAACTATTTGAAATATTTGATGTTTTTGTTGTTATTGTGTTCTGGTTTGTGTCCTGTTCTGTAACAGGAGAAAGAGATAGAATCAATGGGGAGAAAAGCAGGGGATGACATGAAAAAGAATCACTGGAAAGAGTACTATACTAAATTTGAGTCTATGCTGCTAAGCCTTACACAGCGATTTCAGAAGTTTTCTAGAAAGATAGCTTGAGTGAGATTTTTTTGTTGTGTTTGATAGATGTGAGCTAATGTGTATCAGTAGTTCACATGTATCTGTCTATTCCTGGGATGTAGTTTGGAGCCATGACATGATGCAGAATAGCTATCCAGATTCTGTACTGACAGCAGGCAGCCTTCCAATGCAAAAAAAAAAAAAAGAAAAAGAGCTTTAAGTGGTGGTGATTAATTCATCAACCCAACAAACTGGAAAGCTGCTTCTCACAGAATGGCTCATTAACCTAGACTATATTCAGCTGCTAACACTAGTTAATCACATATAATAATGACTGACACTAAAGGGAACACCAAACTGCACATTCACCACCTATTTGCTCCTTTAGTACTTGTGCCTGAACCATCCATTGAGGCACGGAGGGGTATATAGGCTGGATTGGAGAGGATGCTCAGGAATGTGTAGAAACAAAAGTTCAAGCTTTCATCTCTGTAAAGCAGAGAAACATCCAATATGCTATGAACAGTGCTATCAATTTGAGTCTAGATGTGCATGTGATTTCCAGGTGATCAAATAAAAAACGTGCTAACCAAGCACGTCTCTACCCTTAGAAAACAACTGTGTCTGAAAGACAGCTTGATCCAGAAACCCATAAGACTCACTCATGGCATCTTTGTGCTTCCCTTATCTGTGACCAGAAGAGTTAGTTGGCTGTGTTAAACAGTGATTATTCCACTTGCTATCTATGACTGTGTTCTGGTAAAGATATAAGCAGAGTGCAAGTTCTTTTGCAATTACTTCTTTACCACTCCTGTTTGCAGCTGAGTTGACACAAGGGTTGACGAGTGGTGCTTGTTTTTAGTACGTAATTTAAATGAAATGCAATTTAAAATATATGTCTTGGAACACAAACTAGATTTATTTTCAATGCTAGAATTTCCAGAGACCTAACTATTCTGGATAATTAATTTTCTTTATTTAAATCCAGAATAATATACCTTTGTCTTCCTTCCTTTTGGATAAGAGAGACTTCTGTGTCTTGTGGGAGGCTTAACAATGTTTTTCTTCTTTTATTGCTACTGGGAAAATCAGTTACAAGTACTGTTTCTTTCTTCACCTATACTGTGTGTGGAATTAGACATGTGAATCTCATTAATACTAAAAAAAACTTACACCATGGTGTCATTTCCCATCAAGGTGCAATTTGTTCTGTCCTTTTGAATCTCCATGTCCATAAACACTCAGCATTCCAAAACCTAGCCTAGTAGCTTTCTAGCTGTATTTAAATTGAATTTGCAACTACATATGCTTGTAGTCAGCTGAACCTGCAGGCTTGTGCACAGATTTCTGCTATCTTCTTTTAACATGAAATGCTGCTTACATTAGCAAAACCCCTGCTGTCATACTGCCAGTTATTCTTTCTATACTGCATATTCCCCCCTCCCTGACCTGCTTTTATCTCCTATACTCTTTCTTTTGAAAAAAAGCCACGTTTGCCCACAGCAGATTTCATTTAAATGTGCAAGATATCAGAATTATTCACATATTCAGCTATGATTTAAAATAAATACAAACAGCTAGGTCATTTCCTGACTGTAAATAATTGCAATTAGTTCCAGATTGTGCTCCAGCTATCAGTACTCTCAGTACTCTTCCTCACTGCCTTTTAATGGAGTGCAGCAGGCTTTTCACAGGTAGGCTCTTTAGATAACCACTTGTGAGCAGTATTTATCAAAATTCAACTCCATCTTTCTAATTCACAGCCAGTGTTGCTAGTGGTCCAAGGGTATCGTTCCATTCTACAGATTAAGCACCTGCAGATTTACACAGACTGTGGTTTTCTTCACAGCAGTTTCAAGGTGATATAAATTTTTAGTGAAATGATTCTCAAGATGAATCTGTGGAGATTCTCAGATGTTGTTCTCCATAATCTTTGGCCTTCCAGAAAATGGAAGTGGGCAAAGGAACTTCCTGCGCATCACACCTCGTGTTGAGGGTTATGGGAAAATAAGTACAGGTTCACTTTGAAACTGACAATAAATGGCTGATAAAATATGAAAATTCCTACGTCTGTTATCAAAATACTTTAAGCAGGACTAAAAGGCAACCGGGTGAACACAAACATCATCTGTGTTTAATTACTTATGGAATCAAGAAGAGTTCAAAAAAACACTGCACAGGAACAGCAGAGCTATTGGCAGGACGATGCTTTTCTGTCCCTGTTTGCCAAACAAAGAGACAGTTTCCTGACAATTTAAGTCACTGTGGGAATGCTGTTGCTTGACAATGGTGAATGGAAAATGAAAACATCACCTTCACTCAAAATCTGTATTTTTGTTTGTTTGTATGAGAGTCATAGTGCAGTTTCCATTTAGTAATGTCCCCTTCACCACGAAAGATTTAAGGGTATTTTTGGCAGGCTGTCTTACAACAGTGTTTTATTCTCTGATATCTCCAGATGTATCTCTGCAAGCTTAGTATAAAATGAGGAGAAGCAAACTGTGATTCAAAGACTTTTTTTTCTCCTCTTTTCCTTCATCACAGAGGATAATGCACGATGCTATCCTGCATCACAGAACCCCCACATCTCAAATGTATTCCCTGATGAATGCGATTTATGAATTGTACTATGTCCCAGCATACTGGGGTGCCAAAATGACAGCCCTGGTTAGGTGACCTGGGCTCCTAAGTGTGTGATGGTTGGAAAAGATTGTAGCAAGGTACGTTCAGGATTAAGAAGAAGGATGGATGATCACTGTGCAAAAATTTGGGAAGGAAATGTCATCAAGAAACATTCACAGGCAAAATACAAAGTAAATAAAAGGACTACTGAGTGATGCTGATGGCAGATGCTAGTTGAGCAGGATGCAAATTGCAATCAATCCTTTACAAAAATAACTGGAACAGACTTTGTCTTCTATTTGGAGAATTATCTTTTTGCATTTTCTGCCATCATTTTTTCCCTTCCTAGGTTTTTTTTTTCTTTTTTTATATTACCTTAGCAGTACTTTAGAATGTTCCATGTTGACACATATCAGTCAATCAGTAAGTTTATAAGAAATGCAAGAATGAATGTTTTTTCATCTTTGTATTCTTTACAGAGTGAAAAAACCAAACCCATTTTTCTTCAGTGCCAAATTACAACCACTTAAGACATTGACCAAAGGTCAACAAGTACTGAATGTGAGGCCATGAAAAGGCATTTAAAACTAATTTTTCATTAATTTAAAAATGAGAGGAAAAAAAAAAAAAGGGAGGGAATACTTGTTGCTGACTGGCTCACTGTGGCTTGTTTCTTTCTCCTGAAATACGAAGTCAGAGGATTAGCAGTCTAACTAGACCTCTGATTTCAACTATTTAAATGATAATGATCTAGAGTCAAAGCATTCTCCAAAGTCACATTGTCAGTAAACCTCTGCATGTCCTAGGGTGGATGATTCTTCTTATTTTTTAGAAGTGACTACTTTAGGGCTCTATAAATAAGGACACTAAACAGGGTCCTGAAGTCACAACCCCACGGCGTATCAGTTCTCAGGCAGCTGATGGTGAGGCATCATCATCTAATCTGTACTTATTAAAGTTTTAGACAAATTCTCAACAGGCTATAGTAGAAAGGAAGTTTGGGAAAGTGTCGTGATGCGACTGTTGCAAAAAGGGCCAACTTCAGGTCAGCAGTTGGGATGGCTACCAGTAGAACAGTAGGGGGAATTGAACCACTGATTTCTCCTGGAGCAGATTGATGGCAGATGGAATGGCTGTAATAGATATACCAGAGCTCCTCCTCACCTCTAGGGACAGTTGTGCTTAACTGTGACCTCTCCTCTTCTGGCACAGTAAAAGAACACATTTTAAACAGATTATCTATTTGTTGGCATTTTATTCATTTTAAAACTACTTGCAAAATCTACTTAAAATTCAGTTAATCAACATTCCCTCTACTCCCAGAGTTAGAGGGATTGAATTCTGGAAAATTCATCTTGTTCTATTTTCTTTTTAAATTTTTCAAGTAGAAGTTTTAGCTGGATTCTGTTTGTTAAGGATGCTCTAAAAGCAAACAAGATGAGCTGCATGGGTCAAATAAAACTAGTGTGACCTAAACTAAACTTTGTTTACTGAGCAGTGCAGGTATGTGGCCTTGAAATGCTTTGCAGAGTCTGTAAGCAGATTAGAGTCCTCTATATCCATAGTGCTTCATATAGCACCATTTTGGAAGACACTTTTTTTTTACTAAAAGCATTCATGATGAAAATGAACAGCAACACTAAGTAAGTGAAAGCAATTGTTGAGCATGGTGATGTTTGCTTCTTGCTCTTTTGCACTACTTTGCTTTAAAGTTGTACCAGAGGAGGTTTAGGTTAGACACAAGGAAGAACTTTTTCTCTTAGAGTGGTCAGGCACTACAATGGCTTCAAGGGAGGTGGTGGAGTCACCGTCCCTGGCAGTGCTCAAGAGGAGTCTGGATGAGGAGCTATGAGATGTGGTTTAGTGCTTGTGGCAGCAATGGTGATGGGAGGATTGTTGGACTACATTGTCTTGCAGGTCACTTCCAACCTTGCAATTCTATGACTCTGTGAAAGTGAAGTTCCTCACTGGGTGTTTCTGTCACTATCCATGAAGCTAAGAGAACAGATTACATTACTCTAAACAGGAACTACTCTTAAGCTTCTTGGGCATTCTAAGAATGGCACTTCCTAAAAGAACAAAAATGGAAGAAAACAAAAGAGTTTTGTATCATCTCCTCATTATACAATGAAACTAGAACAGCTGGTTATGAATTCACTACAAGTAATGACAGGTTGATGGTTATATAAGGATTTCTTTCTGATCTTACTGTCTTCTGCAGCATCTCAGCCCTCAGCATATCAGATAGGCAGCTGTGAGCATTACTATCTCCATGTTCTGTACAGCAAAGCTAGCAAAAAGTTAAGTGACTTGACTAACAGATTGCAAAAGCTAGAAATAAGAGAAGGGACTCCAAAGATAACGTCCTGCAGACTTTATTTGTGTGAGTAACTCTAACTGGTCTGGATCCTAATTTCATGCCTTACTGCCTCAATCACAAAAAAGCCTTTCTCTGGGTAACGAAGGAGCTCCACAGAGAAAAGAGGAACTTAAAGAGAGAAGAGAGAAACATAAAGCGTATCTCACAGAACTCATAACTTGCTTACTGAGCCTTCTGAGGGAAAGAGCTTTTAGGCTTGCTTTCCTAAGCAGCCATTTTGGGACTGCAGGTTGTACTGCACTCAGTCAGCTACTTCTGTCTTCAGCAGGGACTGTTTTATCTTTTGGCAGTTGCTTTTGCTGTGGTTGTGAACAGTTTGCTTTCAAATCAAGTTTACAATGTGGAATTAAAATACAGTGTGTTCAGAATGTAGGACAGAATAGTAATTTAAAAGGCAAGAAAAGGTCTGGAAAGCCTGTAAGGGATATCAGAAAGCAGAAGTGGTTTCCATGACAACAAATCCTCCAAAAATCTTTGCATTCATATTGATTCTAGTGATGGATGAGCCAATCTGGGGGCAGGGAATAAAAATAAGGAGAAAAAATGTTTAACCCTAATGAAGAACTCATTTTCTTTAAGGGAAAAAAAATTACAGAAGTCTTTCTTCCTAAAGTCTTTAAGTCACAACCCAGCTACAAGAGATTTAATGTGAGGCATGGCTATCCTGGCTTATTTCCCTGTAGTCTGGTTCAGCTTGCAAGGCATTTTGTTAATTGTGACCCCAGCTGAACTAGGAAGGGGGAAATATCGCTACAGAAAAGGGTCTGAAACTGCCTGGATAAAATTATAGGCAATGACAGGGATGCACCTCCTCTGAGTGTGACAGATGACAGCACCGTGTGGCTCCTATGAGCAGTGAGTAGTGGCACAGGAATGAGCTGTTTGTGCCACAGTGGAGCGATTTTAAAATTTAAGCTGTGTTCTAATTCTCGGAGAATAGTTTCTGCCTTTTTCATCTGTATCTTAGATATTTTTGAAGCCCATACTGGGCTGTGACACTTACCCCTATGAGATTGTGAGCATCTGTGTAGCTTTCATGGCTTTCTCTTGGACTGGCAGTCTGAAGTGCTTTAGGAGCAGACTCAGCTGCTTTAGCAGCTCCTACATTCCTGAGTCATGTCACTGACAGTTAGCTCCTTGTAAATTGCTACATAACTCAGTGCTCTTGAAAATGTGTGCAGTGAAGATTTTTAAGAACTGTGCTGCTGTTGGTCATAGTTTTGTATATGAGAATGAAGCAAAGGAAAGGACCCCACCATTGGGTCACAAGCTTTCAATAAGAAACTTATGAAGAGACAGAAAAAGTACCTTATTTTGTACTGTATCATCTAATCTGGATGTATTTCAGATACTGCATGTTTTGTGCAGTCTTTGACTCAAAGCAACATGGGTTTCATCAATCAGCACTGATGTTCTATGGGCTAAAAGTACACTGTAGCTAAGTAGTAAATCTGTAAACAACTTATAAAATAATCTTTCAGTAATGATCATTTTAGTCTTCAACATTATACACTCCTAATATGTCTCAAACACTGCTGCTCTTTAAAGAAATAGCAACATCTTTCTTAAATGTATTAAATGCTGTTGCAACAGGACTGAAAATGTCACAGTAATGAAGCTGTAGGGGAGAGTACTGGCCTATCATTTCCACCACATGCAGAAGAAGCAGGGAAAGAAGGTTTGTCGTGCCGCAGACATGAAAGCAAAAGCAGAAAAGCAGAAATTAGTGCTAGAGTTGCATGAGGCATTCAGTAAAAGCCCAGTGCATATCTTGTGAAAAATCATTTGCCACAACTTTCTTAAAATCAGTGCCGAGCTTGTGATCTTACTCTACATGTTAATATCTGTTTCTAATAATTCTCCTGTAACAAAGGGACGTATAGACTAACTATTGGCTGCTGTGTCAGCAAGAAAATATGAAGAGATAAACAGCAATGCAGATGCACAAAGATTGAGGCTGCAAGAAAGGTTTTCTGAGTGGACCGTAGGATATAAAATACTCACCAGATTTCCACACAGTGAGAGCAAGGAAGGGGCAATGGAGCATCTGCCCGGAAGAGACTTGCTGAATATTAGAGTACCAGGAGTTGAGCATCTAGCAGCAGGAGCAGTTGAGAGGCTTTAGTTTCGGACACAAAAGGACCTGAAAGATCTGGTGACCCAGACATGAAAGCCTGTTTTGTTTGCAAGGCAGTTAATTCAAATATCCTATATTGAGATTTTCAATTTCTAGGCTGAATTAATTTCAAATCATAAACAGATAATGAGCTAATGTGATTGCTTCCAAATGATGCTGAAAAAATCAGGGGTCATGGAGGTCACTAAATGTAGCCTTTGTTGTTTTTGTTGTCATGTGCTGAGAAAACTGAAACTGCAGAAAGAACAATTTCAGTCCAATAATGACTGTGGAGCAGCCTGTGGAAGTGCAGGGCTTTCCTGATTGCACTGTTAACAGGATGCACTCTACAAATGCACTCTAATTCACTCAAACTCGAGGTCCATTTTGGTTGGCTTCTAGTGGGGGAAAATGAGGAATGCTGTTAGTAAACAGCTCTTCAAGTTCTTACATTCTTGCTCTTGCCTCTCAAGTTACTTGGGTTCTGAGATTTGATCTGATTCTTGCCACATGTACATCTCTAGCTTGAGCTATAGAGTGACTTCAAGAGGAGCTGTCTTGTTCATGTAAGTCACGATGAATCTCATGCCTTTTAACATAATCAACAACAACAACTAAAAAGATGTGACAAGGGTTATAGAAAATACAGTTTGGCTTCCATGCAGGAGCAAGCCTTACGGACTAGGACTTGGAAACTCTTGGAAAAAGAGACAACTGGAAAGGAGAATGATACACAAAATCATAGTATGGAAATAAGCTGAGAGAACAAATGTGCATTTTCGTCGTGTAAGCAAGGGGCAACCACAGAGAATAGCAGGAGGTGGATTTAAGAGCTACCTTTTTGTTACTTTTTATAGCTAGACTTTGAAATGCCTTACTAGTGCAAGTAACAAGTCAAAAATTATAGATGGTTCTTAAACCAGGAAGTCACTTATATTCTCTTCCTGTTCTTAGAGGGTGCTTATGACTGGACTGGGAATACAAGGCCTAGAGCCATCATGTCCTGCAGAAAGCACTACTTCCCGTGGGTGGCTTGGCATCCCATGTGTCCTGGCTAGGTAGCAGCATTTTGGTCCTACTGAGCTAACTGCCAAACCTGTCCTTTTCCCTTTGTCCCCCATCCTACTTCAGGCATAGCTGGTTTTGGTGTTAAAAAACCACTGTACCCTGTTTAGAATCAGTGGATGGAAACAGTGGATGGAAACATCGCTGTTAAGGGGTTAACTTTCCATCTTCACTTCTATATTTTGGAGGTCACTTGGCTTGCAGTGCTTCCACTAACGTATAAATAAAGTTTCAGTTACATAAATAAAGAAGTTAACCATTAAGTCTCTAATTTAAATTCACATAAACATTATTCTATGGTGGGCTTGTGACTTATTTAACTTTTAAAAGTTCCTTCTGAGGCCAGCTGAAGAGATGAACATAGCATTACATAATCAGTTAGTGTTAATCTACTCTTCATAGTACAGCAACAACTAATCAGTGTTACTTAAATTTTAGTACAGAATGTGTTCTAAGTAGCTGTTTACAATATTCCTCTAGTTAAAAGTCTCTAGACATTCACTGGATAAACCGAGTTTCGCATCATCTCCTGCTATAGTCATGGAAGGAAAACAAAGCAGGTAGAGAGGACTTGTTGAATATCTCAGTGACAAGTAAGGTCCTGCTTGCACCATCTGGATCATTTTGTTTTTAAGAAGAGAATAGCCCTTCCCTTCAAATAGAAAGAGATGAACAAGCCATTCAGGTCTAAGCAAAAAAGATTTCAGTGCTTGGACACCCAGTGTCTAAGCGAGTTGTACACGAGCTTTTTACCCACTTTCTGCTTACAGAGATGTAACAGTTTATGGAACAATTTCTCAGAAATTTTCTGATTAAAAGAGCCATAGAGCTCATCAGCTGTAACATGACACAGTTTCCTTAAAGTCAGAGGATTTAACTAGGAGAGAATCTAAATCGCAGTAGTTAGCACTGCTTTGATATTCACAAATAGGTTCTTGAAATAGATATAAAAATCACAATTACCTCATGGGAATAAACAAGGGCTTTCAAAACTCAGCAGGCATTATGCAGTGTGTTAGAATGGTTTCAAGAGTGCTGTTGAACATGGCAATGAACTGACTCAGAGTCATTCTTCATAGGAGCTCTGGAAAAATTTCTGGCAGAGGCTTGTCTCGGAGACAACTGGGACAGGACATTTGGCAGGTTGTTTTGCAGCAGCGTAGTATATAATTAATTAATAATTAATATTAATATTATATACAATAATCAATACTTTGTAAGATATCTTACATCTTAAAGCACTTATCATAACTGAGGAATTCCTCAGTTAATTCCTTGTGAGGAAGTTGGACCGGTATGAAATCTCTATTTCACAGCTCTGAAAACAGAATCACAGAGTGTCAGGGATTGGAAGGGACCTCAAGAGATAATCTAGTCCCATCCTCCTGCTGGAACAGGCATATCTAGACTAGGTCACATAGGAATGCATACTGGAGGTTTTGAATGTCTTCAGATGAGACCTCACAACCACTCTGGGCAGTCTGCTCCAGGGTTCCATTACCATCACTGTGAAGAAGCTTTTACTCATGTGGAACCTCCTATGCTCCGTCTTGCACCCGTTGCCCCTTGTCCCTATCATTGGATGTCACTGAGAAGAGCCTGGCTCCATCCTGCTGATACTCACCCTTTACACATTTGTAAGCATTTATGAGGTCACCCCTCAGTCTCCTCTTCTCCAAGCTAAAGAGACCCAGCTCCCTCGGCCTTTCCTCCGTAAGGGAGATGCTCCACTCCCTTAAACATCTTTGTGGCTCTGCGCTGGACTCTCTCAAGCAGTTCCCTGTCCTTGAACTGAGAGGCCCAGAACTTGACACAATATTCCAGATGTGGTCATATTAATTGGTTTGTCCAAGCCTCTCCATTGATTGATGACAGATTACTAGCAGAACTGAGAGCTGCCACTGACAATTAGCCTTACATGCAACACAGCCATAATTCTTCATGCAATTATATTCCTCAGATGTTTGGTCTCTGTAATATGAAGAAGTCTTCCATTAGTCCTCAAGTATACCGTCTCTATCACCCTAATTTTATTATTTTGTAAGAAATTCTTTCACAGACAGAAACAATATATTCCACTTGTTTATTTATCTTCAAATCAGGCATATCATAGGAAACCTATAGACAAGTATTTGCATAAATAGTCAATGTGGGAAAGATTTGGCCCCAGGGAATTCTCTGTCGTCATTAAAGACAATACAGCTGTGTTTTACACCAGCTGCTGTGTGGGAAACTGCAACTGAGGGAGAGGAGTTAGGGAAATTGGGGGTGGTGGGAGGAAGAAAGATAAACTAAGCTAAAAAAAATAAACGGAATAATTTGAGTCAGCCTTAACCTAGTAAAAGACAGACATCAGAACAAGGAGTGGGGCATTGTTCATTAGATCTGGTGTTAAGAAAGGGATTGTATAAATGATTGTCCATTTGCATATCTAGTAACACTGGCTGATAATGTGATAATCATGGTAAAGTGGGTTTTGAAATGCATTTTAAAAACTGGTTTAATATCTTTAAAAAAAGAAAAAAAAAAAAGTCCCTGAAAATCTTTGTGAGTTTGTGAGTTAATGTGGGTACAGTGTTCCAAATAGACACGATGCTTAGCAAAATGTGAATACAGTGTCAAGTACAGTCTAATTCAAGTAAGTTAGGTATTAAATCACATTTTTTTTCCCAAGCTAAATGTTAGTGGGCTTGGGATTTTTGCTAGTAAATAACAGTAAATAAATTTTGGCCCACTGTACTGTTTTTTGGGGGTTTTGGTTTTTTGTTTTGTTTTTTAATTAAAAAAAAGAAGGGAAATTTGGCTAAGCCAAACACTAGTTAGATGCACTCTATGTGCATATGCATCCACATGTGTGGATCCATATGTGTGTGTTTGCATTGAATATAATGCAGCAGCATTTAAAATTAAAAGCCAGAAAAAAAAAAAAAAGAGAAATAAGTCTGAATATATTGTTACCCAAAGTCATGAACAGGGCTTTTCAGATCATGAAATATAGTTTTGATATATAAGATAGTATTTAAATGATTGAAATCCATATATAGCACTCTGGATATTAGTAATGATAGTGAGAAGCTGTCAAATTAAAATATTACATCAATGCATTTCCAAATAATTTGCATTTCCTTTAAAGAAGTGGAATCTGTTGGTTTTGCATGTTACCATTGGTATACCCCATAATAATTCAGCAGTTGTGTTGACTATGTATTTATGATTTCTGTGAAGCCATTTGAAGTAGAGCACATACGTCAGTATACATACTGATGAGGTTAGCTTGGGAGATAATGGATTTATTGGAAGAGTAACCAGGATTCTGTCTGTGTTATTATAAACTGTATTGAAATTGCTCACAGTAAAGGAAGAGGGAGTCGTAAGTCATGAAATTTCAGGGAGAGCCGAAATCAGTGTATGATAACAATACCAGTGCTTTCAGAAAATGGCTATTAAGCAGAGTGCTGTGCAGGTTTCTGCAGTAATACTGTCTAAAGCCCCCAGGCATTGAGCACCCTGTGAGAGTATGTAATTGCTACCTTCTGTGGTCCCTAAGGTTTTGGTATCAGTTGAGCAATCACGTGTGCCTCAGCATATTGCCTGGGACTTGAAATTACATTACAGACTCAGAAATGTGCAGCACTTCAAGTAAATCCACACCCAAATCCCAGAAGACTATTTGAGTGTAGAGACATTCCAGATGGGAATTTAAATGCTAAATTTCATGTCATAATATTTAGCAGGTTAGTTTATCCCTCATTTGTTTGCCATCTGTCATTATTTCAGAAAAAATACTCGTAACTCATCAGCTCAAAAAAAAAAAAAAAAAAAAAAAAAAACAGAAAAAAATTCCTACATCAAACCAAAGATGATTGCTTTGAGGTGCAATTTCATAATACTTATAAATGATAATGACCCAATTAGAGAAAATCTTGCTTTGCAGTTGTTCCTTTTGTTATTCATGACCTCTGTTCCAACTTGATTTTCTTTGAGTTTGTTTTGTTTTGTTTTGTTTTTGGTTTGTTGAATTTTGTTTCTACACGTGCAACTGATGAGATATGAGAGTAAGTATGTCTGGCAGATATGTAGTGTGAACAGATCACAACCAGTAGACATAAAAATAGATCAAGATTACAGTATTTTCTTCACTGGAAAAAAAGTATTTTCAACTGAATGTATCGTTTAATTTCTGTCAGTGCCAATTTGAGAGTGAAATTCTATACTTAAAGCCCTAGTAGATCTGAAAGAAGGGCAGCTATTTATGTACCACAAGGTAACAAAGTGCTCTTCACTCGCTTGCATTTCATTTTGGAGGAAAAAGATGATGACTTTTACCCTACAGAAAAAAGAATAATGAAAGGAAGAAACAGGAAGAAGGATAATATGATTTGTGTTTATAAGTATTTCTCTACTAAAAAGAAAGAAATGTGTAAACCCCATAATGTCTTGCTGACTTTGAAAAGTTCAACAAGATAAGCAGTATTTTACTCCCCCTATTTTCCTATGAAATTAGTATTGAAAATTTCTCAGATGTAGCAGTCAGTGTGTCCTTTTATGTCTTTCTTTATGCAGATCAAATGTAAGAATCCTGTTGTGTTACGTTCTTGTCATTGGTCTGAAAATTCAACTAAATTTATTGGGCCAAAGGGACTACTATGATAATTTCATATATTATTTTAGATGTCATTAGATGTCCTCATCTGTGAGATTTAAATACAGCTCTTCTCAAATACAGCGTGGTCAAACTGCCAGCACTGCTGTTGTAATTGCTTAGCATCATCTGTGCTTCCTAACACAACATGGGAAAAAGCCTCAGTATAAATATTTTTGCAGTGATTTGTGCCTATTCACAGAGAGTAAATATCAAAGTTCTCAAGAGTAATGTGATAGTGGGGGAAAAGATGGAGGTAGCACACAATAAAGCTGCCTCTAGGAAACTGTGAGAGATTCAGGAACTACAGGTACAATTAGAGGAATATATTAAGAATTTCTAAAATAAACATAGAGCTATTCACAAAATGTAGTTGGGGAGTGGGAGGAAGAATGCAGAAGAAGAAAGAAACAGTAAGGTTTTGAGAGTTGTTTTTGTGGGGAAACTTACACAGGGGTTTAGCCTTTGAAAAGACCTTTATCTTTGGTGTTACTATCTAGCAGTGCTGAGCACATCACTTTGAGGTCTATTTAAACTTTGCTCTCATTTATTCTAGTTTACTCTGACTGTCACCATTTCCAACCTGGGAGCATTATATCGTCTAACCTGTGCATTACTTACTTGTATTTAGAACAAATGTGATTTATCTTGGGCCATAAAACATGTATTCATCAGTCCAACAAAGAGAATGTAAAAACTACTCTGTTAGAATTGGGGAAATCAAAGCGCTTAATATATTATTATTAAAATCTGACTCTAACTCTGTCTGCAATGTATAAAGATGTTATGCATCAATTTATGCCAATTTAAATGGCACAGGAACAGCCTCCAAAGGAACTAATGGACAGGAGTAATTCAGTCACATCATACTAATGGCTAGGTCTTTTGGATGCTACACCACCCCAGGAAAGAGGAAAATAATCCAAATAATACGAACCACACATCTTCTCAATTAACAGAACTGCTTTACTCACTTTCCTCTTTGAATCATTCTGGGGGTTCTGGAGGAAACTGAGAAAGAGTTCTGATTCATGCATGGAAACCAGTCTTTCTGGACCTCTGTGTCTCAGATCTGCAGGAGTGCACAGTTACATGTTAGATGAGAGCATATATAAAGCCAAGGGGATCTCGCCCTCCCGGGTGAGGAACTCTGGTGCGTGGACCCAGGGATCCCTGCAATGTACCAGCAGTTAGCTGTTGTCATTTCCCTGCAGTTTGGCAGCCAGCATAGGTTGGTGAAGAGCTAACTCTGTATGGAATATGACACATCACAGAGCTCATTGTATGCTTGCTGACAGACAGTCCTGGCCTATGTCAGGAACAGTATGGTCAGCAGGACTGGGAAGTGATTGTCTCCTTTTACATGGTATGCTTAGATCAAATCTCAAACACTGTGTTCAGGTTTGGGTCTCTGCAAGAGACTGAGTTTTTCAAGCATGTGCAAAGGCAAGCAATGAAGGCTATGAAGGACTGGAAAATGACATACTAGAAGTAACTGAGGGAACTGGAGTTGTGTAGTCTGAAGAAGAGAAAGCTGAGGGGAGACCTCATTGCTCTCTACAACTCTCAAAAAAGAGATACGACAAAAGGGGTCTTATTCCCTTTTTTCATATAACAAGTGATGGGACGTGAGGAAACAGTCTCATGTTGTACCAGAGAAGGTTTAGATTGGATATCCAATTGAATTTCTTCAAGGAGAGAGCAGTCAAATATGAAGCAGGCTGCCCATGGAAATGATGGGAGTCCCCATTACTGGAGGTGTTTAAGAAATGTGTGTGTATGGCATTAAGAGATTTAGTTGACTGATGATATTCAGTAGGCCTCAGTTGGATTATTGTTGGACTTTGTAATCGTGAAGGTCTTTTTTTTCCAGTGTAGTTGTCCCAGTGATTCTACTCAATGATTCCTCTGCCTTTCTATCTGTGCTTATAGCAGTTTTCCCCCCCATACTTAAACTTTTGCAATTCCAACACTTCTTCACCATGTTCCTCTCCAGGATCCTGGTCTTTAAGTTTGTGATCACATAATTACTTCAGCCTGTGCAGATTCATAGCTCACTCACACCTTAAGCCATGCTACTTAAAGATCCAGACACAGATCTAAGGCAAAGTTTTTTCCTTTGTTACCCAAGAGGTAACAAGAAGAGATTGATGTTATATTTGTTGGAGTCACATAAGACTGTGTTTTTTCTGTTATTTCTATCAAGGCAGAACTCAAAGGTAACCTGACCTACCTGTGAAAAACAAATGCTCGTACAAATAAAAAAATTGAACAAGAACTAAGAGACAGGGACTCCGCTGTCTTTAATTCCTTGGTGCCTCAGATTCCCATCTTCACAGTGAATGGCTATAAAATGTAGCTGGACTTAATCTATGGAACAGATTCTGACCATTGTATATCATGCCAAAATAGGCCAAGTAGAAATCTATCACGAGGTTTTCATCTAGCCAGCCAGCAGTCCAAACTAGGGGAAAGTATCCCTGCTCATAGCAGAGTATGGAACTACATGATCTTCAGAGATTCCTTCCATTATGCATTATGCATATGGCAAAATAAATTAAATGACCAGAAAACTGGGTAGGACATGGTGATTGTAGTTTCATGCAACTAAGCTATTGTACAGACGGATGCAGAATTAGGGTGTTGTTTAAATAGAAAGGCAAAGAAGGGGGTCTAAGCTGTAATGGAAACAGTGCTTCAGGGCCAAGGACTGCTGTGACTCCAGATGCCAGCAGTTTGTTAAACATAATACAAAACAACATAAAATGTAAAAAATGCAATGGGAACAAAAGGTTAGACCTTCTCACTCCATGCCTCAGTAAAAAGAATGAGAACAACAACAAAGTCATTTGGCAGCTGGGGTTTCTTAAATCTTGCCAGCACTCTGCATTCTCTTCCATTGTCAAAACAGTTGTATCAGTATAAAAGCAGCACCCTACTATTAAGCAAATAGCGTCTCTGTCTTCTCACCGTTACGTAAACAGTCCCCTGCCATGGCACAAGCATCCTGTCATTACCATGCAGCATCTCATCGTTTCAAACGCAGCATCCCGCCACTGTGTTGCAAGTCTGTTATACAATAACATGTCAGCAAACTCTCTCAGTAAGTGGTAAGTTTAAGAGAGTGTTACCGAATTAAACAGGCCCGATAGGATTTTTTTGGTTTTGACTTGTTTTTCTTTAAAGCTCCTTCAACATTCTCCCATTGTCGTTCTCTTCTTCAAAGGGTTTAACTGACTTTGTTAACTGCTGATAGTGGAACGGCTGGCAGTAACTACAGGTAAACTTGGGTCGCTATGTTCAAAGGTCTTAGTGTCCACTTTGCTTTTCCTAGAACTCCTCCGTGGCTGCTCTCATCATCTGGGATAAGAATGTTCCTTCTGTGTGAGTGAGGGTCATCCCATCTGCACAACAATCAAGTCAGCACTTTTAACAGAGCTAATACTGTTAGCTATAGGCTAGGCCCTTAGATTCTTTACCAGACCCAATGCCAGTGAAGACTTATCTAAGATGTTATTTGAGATTCTCCTACTAAAACATCAGGTAATGAGGTGAAAGGAGAAGGACTTGGATTTTAAGTTCTGAAGGACAATGAGATCTCAATGGCTATATTTGTAAGTAGAGCTAAATCTTAAAATTTTGAATTTGGCTTTTTAAAAACATCTATTACCTTGAACTAAAAAAAAAAAAAAAAAAATTAGTAAGAATTCAAAGCAGCAAGTCATTGCAAATTGCAAAATAAAAATCTAGGCAAGATTTAGAGGAAAAGGCAGTAAATTTTATTATACCAGATGCCATTACTAGTAATCAAGTCAGGTTTGGGGGCATGCAGCTTCTGCTGCAGGTCTGAATTAGAAGTAGTCTTTGACTCCTTTCCAGATGCATCATCTGGTCTAATAAAAGATAGTGTCTCCCAGCATGCTTTGCCTTATTCATGTGTTTAGGCCTCTTCTGCTACAACAAACAGTAATAAAGGGATATTTCTGTACAAAAACGGCATTTGCACAGTTTTAGTACTTCTTTCATCAAAGCATCATTCAAGAAAAGAGGTAGTTTTTTCAAACTATCTTCTTCAGCAGGCACAGTCTTTCATATGCTGTATAACAATTTAATTTACTAAAAATTATCAGTGTTCCAAAATAACACATAAGCACTGGTAAAATCTGATGACAGTTCTCATTTAGAATAAACTTAAATAGGCTGGAAATTGATCTGATAAAGGAGTAGAAACAGATACAGCAAAGGCACAGCACAGAGTCTGAGATTCTATGGCACAAAGGACATAGCTAAGACATAGCATTACAAGGGTCAACTGGCAATGTTTAATTTGTCAACAACAGAGCCACCTGTAGCTGAATTATAAAGCCCCATATCTTCGAGTATAATCAAATTGCCATCTGTGATCAGAGAACGATTGTGCTGCAGTATGTCACAGAAAAGTATTTAGAGGTCTCCTTAGGAATATCCAGCACATGTAAATCAGTACTTCTGTTATGAAGCCTTTCCACTGCGGTATGTTACTATAAACCACAATATGTGTGCAAATATGCATTTGCTTTCCTCATCTGTCATTTTCATGCTACCAAATGTAAAGAGCATTCTTCTGGGCAGTTCTTGTAGTATTTAAGATTTTGACTATGTACAATATACATAGGTTGCCCTCAAAGTAATGCCTCCTATTTATTTCCATGGAAAGTACAGCAGATACAAAGAATACAATAACACTTCCTGATAGAAAAAATTCTCAGCTACAAAACTCTATTTTTCATCATACTCACAACCATTAGCTCTGCACTTTTGCCAGTGATGAATAAGAATGTGCCCGCTGCACTCGTGAAAATCTGCACAAGTAGAGGTGACAACTCTGCACGGCTCTTGGAACCTGACTTGGCTCTTGAATTGCTATTGCCACTGCTAAAAGGCACCACCACCACCTCACTGTGCTCATATCCACTGTTTCGTTACCACAAATATTTAGCAAACTTTGATGAATGCCAACAAGTACAATTTTTACCATATGAAGGAATTCAATGATATACCTTTGCTTCATTTGCACTTCCGTGGCAGGTGCCAGCTCGTCAGACTACCCCTTTGCTGCTATCTGTCACACAGCAATAAAATGTAATGGCATATTGGCAGGAAGGCTCAGCCTCTGCTGCCGTATCTCCAGTATCCACCTCTGACATTATGAGCCATCATAAAATATGAAGCATTACTTTTGGAGCACCCCTTATATATGCAGCACTTCCCAGTTTCTTATGGAGCTCTCTATACTTCCAAAAGGTACATTCATTTTTTCCTGAGCTTCCGCAAAGACTCAGCAGAGAGCCTCTTTTAATGTCTTTGTTCTTCCTGGCTTTGTTTTTCACTCCCATGCTAGCAGACACCTCTCATCTCTAGATATCAAACCCTTCCATGCTGCTGCATTCCACCTGTGCCAGAGAGAGATCTCTTTGGTGAAATGGAGTTTCCTGCTTGAAAGATTGCAGTACTGGATCAGAGCTAAATATTCACTTAGTTTTTAATGGAAATATGCTGCCTTCAGCCAAACTCCATGGAGTTACTATACTTACTCTATACTAGGTAGAGCCTTCTGTGAGGATCATACTTGCCCAGAAGCATCAGAGTCCCCTATCTTAGTGCGTATACCTGTTACATGGAATAAATTGTTGTATCCCTCCCTCTACTCCCCTAGCCGCCTGGTCTGAGGGAGAGAGGATTCAGCTCTCTTCTTGCTATTATCCCACTCAACTCTCCATAACAAAATGAGATGGAAGGAGTGCCAAAATTGATAGGAGTCCTATCACTCTCCCAGACAGACAGCCAGAAATCGTAAAGCAGCCTCAACTGCTGATAGGAGGGCCCTCAAAGCCTCAATGCCTGTGCTCTCACTGAAGTTTTTGATCACAGGTTTGGGTCTGTTTCCCTCTACTGGCCCTTAGGGAGGGTGTCAGAGATATACCAGAGACATCAGCGGAGGCAAAACTGACCACTCTAGCTCAGTCATTTCCTTCTGCTCATTGCAAAGAGAATCAAATAATTCTGATATTAACTTCATTTTGGCAGGAAGTTACTCATCATTTATAAATGCAGACTACATTAATTGTAATTTAGTCAGTTTTGTGTGTTGTTTATGTGTGTGTGTAAAAACATATGTGTACATTTTCCTGATGAACCATTGGATGATACTTACAAAATGAGGCTAGATTTGAAAAAGAGAAAAAGCTCTAAAGAATGCTTATTGGTTTTGTTAAAAAGCATTTCCAATCTACTACCGAAAGTAGAGTTTTCCCTTGTATGATGTAAAAAAAATAAAATTAAAACAAGGTGTTTTTCACCAGATAGTAGATATTAAAATCATATCTACATTCCAAAGCATTTCAGAGTACAGTTGTATCTTTTAGAAGTTGGGCTTGGCTGCTTTCATGTTGGACAATCAGGAAAAAAAAATACTGTCCATCTTACTACAGAAAAGTTGAAAAGTTTTGTTATTTATTTAAGAAGGAGCTCATAGTCATCTTTTCTGTGGGAAAATCAATTCTATCTGTAAGCCAAATTCTGCCTAACTTCTCTGGCAGAGGACCTTGGCTCTCGCCGTACACAGTGTAACCAATAGTATCCAGTGATACCAACAGTAAAGTGATCCACAAGAGCAGCATTAAAGTAGCTCTTTCATCTCTCTCTAGTGAAAACCCTTCACCCGTGTCTGATACATTGTGGGAAACTCCACCCCGAGTGCAGAACTTAAAATGTTTCAACTCTTACCTTCTCCTATGAAGGCCAAATTTGTTGCCAAGTTACTGGGAGATGTTGGCTGGGAGATGGGTTTTTTACTACTGAAGTTTTGGTAGTGAATTTGCATTATTTTTATGTTTAATGGCACCTCATTGCCTAGAGTTTAGAACTGTTGTCATTCCTAGGAAGGTATCAACAAGCAGTCCTACTGAGAAGTTAATCATGAAACTGTTCTAATTTAAAAAACAACAACAAAAAGATTGCTACGAACATCTCATTGGGTGTGATTTTGACTAATTCTCCATTTTACTACCTGCTGTTATTCATCGTGTATCTTTCAGCTTATCTTAGAATGTAAGCTAGGAGCAGCTGTACAGATACATGATCAGTATCCACAGTGCCCATGACAAGCGTGGGGCCTGAAGGGTTGCTGAGGCTGGCTCAAAGCACTCGGTTTTAAGGGCTGTAGGTAGTCTTGATCCCTTGCTGGAATGTATGGAATTCACATTTTGCTTGTATTAATTTTGTGTGACTAGTGAAAAACAAAGCCAACTGTTTTTGAGCTGATGGTCCAAATCCTAGGGAATGAGTTCTTTTGAAGGCAAAATGTCCACAAACTTGCCCTGCCTGAAATAAATCATGAACTGTCTTCTTTTCTAAAGGGGCTCCACCTATATCACCGAACACTAACAGCTCAGTGATTTAAATTTAAAATGGGATTTTGGAATGGATTTCGAATGGCAGATCGTCTTTTGGACACTTGATTGTACAAAATGCAATGAGTAAAGCATAACTGGTTTCCTTATCTTTGTGTTGTACTTCAGTCAACACTTACAAGATAGAAACTTACACAATTTACTTTAAAAAAAAAAAAACTAAACTAAATTAAATAAATCTATTAATGTGAATAGTAGATGGCCTGCTGCTTTTCTCTGAAAGCTTTGAAAAATTCAAATTTTGATTTCAGCATTTACATTTTAATGGAAAAGCACTTATTTTAATCAAATCTCATGTATCTTATCACAGCTAAATCAGAATATCATCACCAGTTCTGCAAAAGACTCTAAGCTGCATTTAGAAAGTGTATTTCTCTAACCTGTTAGTGTTATCCAATTGCATGGCTCTGTATTTTTTCCAGGACGTGCTAACTAGAGAATGTTCTGTCAGGGGAATCAAGTGCTGAAGCACCTGAACAAAAAGCATCATTTCCACAGTCAGTTAGACTATGCAATTAGAAGGATACCATCCTCATGAACAGGTAAGTGCTTGCATACTCTTGGCATTTCTCCTCTGCTTGAGGAATGTTGTTAAAGTACAATTGTCAGGACAGTTTCTTTACAGCTGTGATGCAGAAAGTACCACAAATACAGACATGACCTGTGTGTTTTTAAAACGTCTTCAGGGAGAAACCTTATGATTGCTTTTCAAATGGCAGTGACTGTCAGTACCATATAATATGTTATTATGTCTTGTCTCCTCCTCCTCCTCCACAATATTTTCTCACTATAGTAATTCTGAAGTATTCCAATGTTCCCTTGCTTTTACCTACAACCCTCAGATAGGTCACACTGAGCCTATCTTTTCTTTTTTCTCTTTTCTGTTTTCTTTTTTTCTGGTACTGTTCTTGCAGTCTAGTGTTCCAACCATTTACTCTGCTTAAAACATTTCTTACCTGTCAGCTTATTTATTTCCTATCTCCAAGTGCCAAGGCACCTGGGGAGGAATTCACAAGCTGACATCCAGTAAAAAACACTATCAGCCTTGATGATGTTTCTTTGAAACTACCATCTTACCACATTTGTTTTCCCATCACGCTTGCATGTATGAGTGCATTTGTGTGTGCAGCTGCTGAGGTCAGAGAAGGGGAAATAGAATTAACCATCTCTGAAGGAGAAATAGAGTTAAGTATCTCCAGTTCCAAATTTCCTATCTAAAGGTAGTCGATTGATATGATGGCAAAGTAAAGGATGCTAAGCAGAGTGTCAAAATTGAAACTGCACTTCTTAGTGGCAACAGATAGAACAGGATATTTGTGGTGACCTTGCCCAAAATGTGATTTCACTAGCTACTTAGTGGGGTCTGCCATTCCTTACCACAGAGAGCGGTCATGGGTGTACCTAGCTGCAGGACAGTTTTCCATAGGGAAGGGCATTCTGCAGCCTTAGTTAAAAGCTGTGATATCTTTCATCAAAGAGTTTATTTATTTAGTGAAATCTAAGGTTTCATTGGTGTCCAAGTGATTCCTTAAAGTGAGGTGAACTCAAGATATTTTCTACAAAAAAAAAAAAAAAAAAAGAAAGAAAAAGAAAGAAAAAGAAAGAAAAGAACCATGACAATAAATGAAAATTGTGCTTAGATGTTCTCACCATGAATCCCATTTGACACTTCAAATAGTCTAGTACACAGGAAACAGTCCTAACCATGAGCAGAAATATCAACAGCCTGTCATTAATTGATGATATTTGCAAAGGTTTCCAGGACAGTTACAACTCTCACCTTCATGTCCAGACCTCAAGTTAGAAACATAAGAATCACTAAGCATTGACTGCAGAACTCCTTCACTGACACCTCTCATAAATGAAATGATAACTCCTGATATGTTTGTTTAAAAGACTGCTATCACCTATGTCTTACCAGACATTATTTTCCAGATGCTGACAGATAGAAAACTGCCTTTTTATACAAAAGTTGGTGTGTTAAGTGATGCCTTAGTGCATTTAAGCCTGGAAGTAAAATTAAGACAGCTGCTAGCAACGGTTCAGAATGACAAAGCTACTTCAGGACTGTGAATTTTAGCTGCATGCAGAACATGCATTTCCATACAGCTACATATCCTTCCTATAGAGGAAAATTATAACCACTAAATGAAATCTGAGTAACATTCTTTGTCTAATGCTGCAACTCTGATGTCAGTGCCAAAAGTCTTATGAGCACTAGAGCAGAAATGTATCCAGTAGTTGTGTCCTATGAAAAATCATTGTCCACAGCATAAAGGAAAAGTACAATACTTAAAGTTCCCAGGTCAGCCACTGGAAAAAGCGAGACTGGTTCATTTATTTGATTCTGGAGGGGGATGAGTAAGATTCATTATTATTAGATTACGGAATTAGGCATCTTGACAGCTAGCATTACACATCATCCATCAGAAATACATGTAACATTCTTTTTAGAAAGTGATAATAAACTCCTCCAAACAATAACCATGAGGAACAGATGCTTAACATTATTTAATATTATCAGAGAGCACATGCATTTGCCAAGTCTTGCTTATATTACTTATGAAGAAGAAAAAACACAGGAGTGTGGAGGAAAGTCACTAGGAAATTCAGATCACATCAAACCAAAAATGTTTCAAAAGAGCAAAAATTCTTCTGAACTCTTCTGAAGTCAAACACATTGTATGTAACATAATTCATTCATTTTGAATCTGTCCTGTGCTTCCACATGAAGCAAGGAAACATTGGCATAAACAGCTTTGCTGTCTTCAATCCCTTCACTCACACTTCCAAAGAAGTAACTGCAGTTACAGTTCTTTTTGTGTTACAAGATTTCTGTGTTTTTTCATGCCCAATGTAAAGGGTACACACAATTAGAGTATAAGATCTACCAAGTTTATTCATCTGAGGATTGGATCAATCCCAAAATATTTGACTTTCTAAAGCAGAAACAGGTTGTTCATTTTGCCTTAGTTACCAGTCTTCAAAGAAGTAGTCCTTATATGAGAATTGTGAGCTACCCCATCACACTTGAAAACAGCCTGAATCTCAAGCATATTTCTATGTTCAAGCTATGATTCTTTTTCTTTGCTAGAATAGCTAATTTATGTTATCAGTATAGGTTTCAATTCATCCTTTACCTGCATTTTTTTAACTGTTATCAGAGAAAACTAAAACTGATATTTGTGTTGACAAGTGGTAGAAGTTCTGTTTTCCTATTGTAAACATCTTCGAATAAGTTGTGCGCTGTCTTCCTCAAAGAATTTCTGTCTTGAATCTGGACTTCTGATAGTCATGAAATATGTCCTTAAGAAAGAGGTGAATGGATACTCTAAAGCCATTCAAAAGAACATAGTAATTTGAGCATTCAGCTTGAGAGACTAAATAGTTTTTCAGAGCACTGCTGCTCAGCACTTCCTAGAAAGCAGTTCTTTTCTGATTTGCAGCAATAGCTGGCTGAGACTGCTGGAAAGCGGCATCACCCTCACCTGTAACCTTCTCCTGAAATCTCTCTCCACATCACTGTTGAGATACCTGGGATGTAACATGTGGCTGCTAGCCACATAGGCTGTACTTTGTAGCTCACAGGATCAAGAAACCTGTTTATACCGCCATGTGGCAACTCATAAATATGCAGGCATTTTCATCAATATCGTAGAAGCATATTTTGGAGAGCATCAAGTGAATATAAGATTGCTGGCTGCAGCAGAGAGGAATGTTAACCAGTATCACTTCAATAAAAATATCCACCATAATTTCTAGGACTAGCTGATATGTGTGTATGTGAAGAAAGATGAAATGGATGTGGGAAGAATTGGCTCCTCTTTCTGACATTTGTAGTAATAGTAGCACAGTGTTTCAGTGCTGTAACAGCTGGCTTGGCTATTGTGGAGAAGGATATAGTTGTAAATAATTGAGGTCATATTCAAAACACTTATGGATGAAATTAGAATCATTTTAAGACTGCTTAAACAAGCTAGCTTTTACACCCTTTATTCCTTCATGGGAGGCTACTGTGTTAAGATGTTGCTGCTGTTTTGTTGTTGTTTGGCAGTGACTAACCTGGCAAGGGCAAGAAAACTTCAAGTTGTTTTGCATAGCTCTATGAAGGATTGACTAAGAGAAGCCACTGTTTTGTTGTGAGGAAGCAAGCTAGAGGCCTATCTTAGATCATTAAGCAGATTTTTTTTTAATTGATTTTCTTAGTGCACAAAGGAAAAGCAGTGCTGGCTTTCAGTGTGCTTTTCACATTACCTTATTAGACTGCGTATGTGCCTGAGTGTGCACACATAGGGTGCTTGTTTTGGTTTCTTTTTTAAGACATATTAGATCTAGTTTGGATAACTTTATATAGACATAAGTGAACTAGCAAAATGTGAAACACTGTGCTAATAGGAATATACAATTGCCATCATCAGTAGAACCCAAGAAAATCTAGGAGTGCATAATGTCTACTTATTCTTCTAGAGAAAATCAATTTTTTTAGCTGCTTAATTCCTGTTCTGCCAGCTAAAGCTGACTTTAGAACAGCTTTGGCAAGGGGTCCCATTTTTATCAGGCATTCACAGACAATTGAAAAGAGCATCAGTACTGTAGTAGGCGACTACTACACTGTACATTCAGACTTTATATATATATTTTTTTCATGGGCTACAAATATCATATCTGGAGCTAGGTTGCAATATAAATTGAATCTCAAAACCCATTATGGAGGACTTCCATGTCTTTGCAAAGATACAGCTATAAAAGCTTCATAAGAGGACAAAAAATTCTTGAGTACATTTTTGCAAAATGATAGTGTATTACCCTCTCTCCAGGAAATTAATCAGAATGCAATCAAAATATATTTCCAGCTGCTGAAGTTCTCTTCCTCCCTTGCGGATTTTTCTCACAGAAATCAAATCTCAAATTCAAATTTGTGTTAACTGGACAGCTGCTCTCCTAAGCTGCATGAAGAGGCAGTGTCTGCTCTTACTTCTGTTGTGCTTTCTGTAGCCCTTGTTGGGACTCCGTATACAGAGATCACACACACAGGAGGAAAAATTTTGTAGAATCGTAGAATGGCTCAGGTTGGAAGGACCTCAAAGATTCTCTAGTTCCAACAACCCTGCTCTGGACACAGTTGCCACCCACCAGCCCAGGCTGCGCAGGGCCCCATCCAACCTGGCTTTGAATGCCTGCAAACAAATGCCTCCATAGCCTTTCTGGAAAATCTGTTCCAGCACCTCACCAACCTCTGAGCATAAAATTTCTTCCTAACATCTAATCTAAATCTTCCCTCTTTTAGTTTAAAGCCATTCCCCCTTGTCCTGTCACTGTCAGACTGTGTAAAAATAAGTCTTTTTCCTGATTATAAGTTCCCCTCAGGTACTGGAAAACCACAGTGAAGTCTTACCAGAGCCTTCTCTTCACCAGGCTGAACAAGCCCAAATCCCTCAGACTGCCTTTGTAGGAGAGGTGCTCCAGCACTCTGAGCATCTCTGTGGCCTCCTCTGAGTCCAAAAGTTCTGTCTTTCTTGTGCTGGGGGCCCCAGGTCTGGAGGCAGTACTGGGGCCAACTTTTGAAGTTTGTCCATGTCCCTTAAAAAAACCTCCAGACCTATAGCTAATATTTACTACAACTGAAGCTGAAACTTTGTTAAGAGCAAGTGGAATACAGTTCTTGCCTATTCAGAATTGTGACTTTTCCACCCTATAAACTGGGATCAACAGAGCTTACCAATCTTTCCTCTGCTGTACTTTTCTCATAAGACTTTACGCAGAGAAAAGGAACCAAGCCTTGGATATTTACCTATGTCTCTATACACGTCTCTGTCATTCTTCATCTTGCAAGAGCCTAGCATTCTGCAACTCAGATTCACAGTAAAGTTGGATTACCTTACTCTCACTACTACAGTTGCCCACTCTGGGAAATGAGCAAGGCAATTTTCAACAGCTAGAGCAACAACACACAACTCTTTCTGCGTAGAAATAGTGAGGCATTACAGCTGCAGGAGAAACATAGGGCAGGCAGGTTGGAATACGGCCAGAACACTGGGGCTTAATGTTCTATCTTACTCTTGTGAAAGGAACAACAAAAAATACTTGAGCCACAACAGCCAAACTCTTAAGTTTTGTTTTATCTGAACTACAGCACCTCTCATGCCACAGTTCCCAGCACTGTGGTGGCCTCAGGATAGTATAGCTTCAAGGGAACTGGTCCCCATTGCCTTTTGATGTGTGTTGAGTTTGGTAGGAAGGCTGAGGAAAGAGCCAAATCAGTTCTGAAGTGAAAGCAAAACCTTCTAGGTAATTTAAAGGGACATGTTTTCAAGTTGTAAAGCACAGTATCACTGAAACAGGTGGCTTTTGGGAATTCAGGTGGCTTTAAAAGTTATTTGAATGTCTTACTAGTGGAGAAAGCGCATTAGAGGAAAGGGAAAAAAAAACAGCCTAAGTATTCTGAGCTGGCACTGCAAATATGCAGTTGAGTATAGTAGAAGTGTCAGGAGAAAATGCAAATGTTGGTACATTTTCCAAAATGATGTTAAGTCCAGTAAACAGCTCTACATAATAAAATTAGTTATAATTTTAATGTGTTTTTTGAGCTGATATTATGCCTGACACGTGGATGAGAGTATCCCAGCTCAGGAAATAGTGCGCCCATTAATCAGAAGAAGGTCAGAACTTTCAGTACAGAAGATTTTGTCACCTGTCACCAGTTTATCTTTAAAACAACAGAAAAGCATTGAGAGAAAAACTTGATTTATTTTATGTAGTGATGTCTAATTTCCTGAGGAGTGAAATCTGGGAGCATATTGGTGAGGTAATGAATTATTGGGAAAATATTACCTTTATCTTTAAAGAACACTACGAATGAACACTATATGTAGAAGTGCATGATGTGTAAGAAATTCTTCTAATTGAGAAGTACATACTTCCTCTCAGAGTAGAAGTACAGTGATGCTACTTGTGTCTTTCTAAACCTGTTCAAAATCATGTGGAAGATGGACATTATGCTTACACAGTCAGCTTTTCAGGGTTTGATTCCACCCTGTAAGAGTGAGAAAACAAACCTCTTTCAAAGCGCTGTATAAACTAAGCTTAAGATTCTACTCAGCAACTCACACTGCCGCAACACAGCAAGATCACAGTACCGCAAGCAGGAGAAACATGCTGATGAGATTCAATTAAGCAGTATGAAAGAATTCACTTGATTGACTTAGTGCATTTCTAAGCACATTTTCCACAAACCAGATCTAGCAGCCCCCAAGAGTGCAACAGTCAATGAGTATAAAGCCCTCTGGATTTCTCAAATTCTTAAAATCTGAAGCAATCAATTCTGAAAGATACTTTTAATAAGAGGAAAAAAAAATGCAGTAGCCTAGAATGGTTTGCACCAGCCAACTTCCTTGTACAAGTACTCTGCAATAAGATAACCATGTATTTCAATCAATGTGTTTTTACAGAATCACAGTCATAAAGGTCCAAAGGGACCTCTGGAGGTCACCTAGTTCAACTCACCTGCTAAAGCAGGTTCCCTAAAGTAGGTAGCACAGGAAAGCATCCAGGTGCATTTTGACTGTCTCCAACACTTCACAAGCCCATTCCAGTGCTAAGGTTTCACTAGTTACTTTTTGCTCTTCTCTGATAATTTAAGTAACAGGTGAGAGGGGAAAAGACCCGATGAAGAACTGTTACTTTTCTTCTCATAGCGTATGGAAGTGAGTTCACACTGTACTCTGCCCATACAGACTGCAAACTAGCATCTCTTGTAGGGATTTGTGCTGCTGCAGCACAGTGGCACAGGAGTAATGTGGAATATCACCGTGTAGCAAGGCTATGTGAGACAGCACAGTTTTGTGTGAGAAAATGTCTGCTTAGACAGCAAGGTGCTGTTCTTTCCAGAAGAGCATTCAGCACACTGTTAGGTATGGAATAAAAAAATCATTGCTACATTGCTACTAATTTAATGGTTTACAGTCCGAAAATGATAATTGCTTTTTAAAAATAATCTCTCTTTAGCTGATATCAATAAACTATGAAGATCAGTCTTAATGCTAGGATCTCTGATAGCTTGAAGTGTGCTGTTTTGAAGAAAGAAAGACATTTTGAAAACTCTTTTGGATGACAGGAAATGTTGGCACTGCCACCATCTTCCCTGATGCCACCTATTGTCCCTGATGGCTTTTGGTACTTCCTCAGCCACACAAAGCTTCTATAGTCTCTTTTTTCCTTTATTTGAATGCTGTGATGAGGGAGTCAAATCTTTTTGTCTCTGCTATACTTAGAATCTGCCCTTATATGCAGTACTTTGCTTTGCTTTCCAGATGTTATCAAAGTCCAATAACTGTTCTTGAGAGCCAAGACAGATGCACGCTATTTTTTAAAACACAATTCAAGCCAACTTTCATTCTTTGAGATGTAAAAATATAATGAAACATTATGAATGCATTTTAATGCTATACAAATGCAAAAAATAAGTGCTATAATAACCATTAGATTATTTATCATCATCTGTCAAGGCCAAATCCTAGCTCTAATAGCAGTCACCATGGCTAAGCTCCAATGTAATTATTATCAGGGACTGCTCCAAACACCATCATCAAAGTCAACGAGAAAGTTTTTCACACTGAGTTCTGGGTACTTTGGATGAGGCCCTGAGCTGTCTGTGCTTGCAGAAGCTCTCTCTGATCCTTCAAAGCCATCTCTCATAACACTGAGGTTGCTGTTGCAGCATGTGTGATTACATTTCTTATCCCAGCCCTTGCTAGCCATAACCTTTCAGAGATTTGAGAGCTGATTTGAGACTTAGAACCAGAAGGATAATGTCTTAAGAATTTGTCAAATTACTCACCACAAAGGCTAATTGCTAATGGATGTGGTGCTTGGGTTTAGTGCAGAAGTAGTGTAGTACTAAACTTGGATCTAGTAGTAGTACTTTATTTGCTGTATATCTGATATGTAATTGTCAAAAGCTGCAATATTGTACATGTTCATATAAACACAAAATGACAACAACAGGAAAACACTCATCATGGGGATGTATTTTCCTTTTTGGAAAGAAAACCAGCATCTCAATATAAATGCCACATTTTGGAAAGATTATGCTCTGGAATTTTTTAAGCAGTTGACAAATAGAATGATCAGAGCAACAGTCTGGTTATCATGTCATCTAGAACAGCATTAAAAATACAGCACTGTGTCTTGTAAGGTTTAGATGTATTAAAAGTGGTGCAAACACAGTGATAGCAGCAGTTCTTAAACCTGCCAAAACAAGTACTGATTTGCTTTGTACTTATCAGTGTAACTATCTTCTTCCTTCAGGCCTGCAGATAACAGCTTAGAGTTTAAACTAATTTTTAGTTTCCTCAATTGAACTGTGATATGTTCAAGATTTCTGCCTTCAAACCCCCTAGTACTGGCTTTCTTAGATTGCTCTAAGACAATCAGACAGCACCAGACAAAATTTCCTTCATGCATGCTGTTAGATTCTCCAAGCCAGCCAGGTTACATCAAATTACTGGAAGTAACTCTTTAATCCCACTGGAATGCTTGTCCTATTTGTAAATCTTAGGTGTGTTCTCAGAATTGGCTAGCCAGGGGGATGCTCCACATTTATGTCCTTCTTTCTCAGAGATGTCTGTGTTAGAATGTGCCTTACCATGCTTCTAAGCCTGTGCCCAACCAGTGTGTCCTTCAAGGGAGTCAGCAGGCAGTCACACCAATATGGGAACAGGTCTGTGCATCCAGGAACCGGTAATTCAACAGATTCCTCTATATGCATGCTTCTGAAATACCAGTTTGCCAATACAGCAGGTGAAAGGCAACAAATTTATAAACAATCTGTAAGAAACTAAGGGAAAACTACACAGTTTTCCTCACTCACAAGATCACCTTCAAATATAAGCTCAAGTTTTTGAGATATTTGCAAGGAATTGTGCATCATACAGAATCACAGAATGATTAAGGTTGGAAAATACTTCCAGATCATCTAGACAACAGCATTATGAATCAGATAGTGAGTGCAATGAAGAGCTAGATATCTTTACGTGTAGTACCAGGAACAGTAGAGATACCAAGTATCAAAAGCACCACAAGCTTGAGCAGACTGTGCTGAAATCCCAAGTGTACTCTCTTGACTGTTTAGATTAAACTTACTACTTTAATGTTATCTTGGACAACTCTGCACACTTTGTAAATCACTACAACCCATGTTGTGATGGAACAGTAGCAGACTTTTTCACGTCAATGAACCATAGCATGTCATCCAGTTTTAAGCAGAACTTCCCACTGGACCCTGTCACAGATTACCTAGCAACTAAGTTGGAGATTATGACACTGCCTCCAACACGAATCACAGGCTCACATCCTTCAAAGAATAGTCAGGAAAGTGTAAAGGTGAAGGCTGAGGCAGGAAGGAAGGTAGCATAGGTTAGTAGTTGGCTCTGTGATACTTCATTACTGATTACCAAACGGAATGGGTTAGTTAAAATTACCTTTCCAAAACTCTCATGGAGCACAGCCTGAGCAAACTGAATTGAGATCTCCTGTTTTAATACAGATGTACTGCTGAAATGCAGATCACACGCAGTGACCAGCTCATGAGCCACAATTTGGAAAACGCTGGGCTAGAGTTTGCTCTGCACAGTGGCTGCTAATGGAATTTATCACAGAAATTTTTCCCTACTGTTAAATGGAAATTTCATTTAGAAATGCATTAACGCAAAAACACCTCATTCAAAGATGTGATAAGAAGAGCTATAAAGTCTTTTACTTGGTAGCTGCAAATGACTTGTTAGCTACTTTTCAGATGGCAGGTTGACCTTACAAACAAACAAATAAATAAATAAATTTGTCATGAAGGCAAAAGATGCTTAAATCCCAGTGCATTGCAACCAGTGCAGGGGAAGCCTGGTCAGCCACATGGATACAGTATAGCAGATAACCATGCCAGACAGCACCAGTGGAATGGGTTGTAGTCTCTTCTGTACCCTTCAGCAGTTAGGGCACATCCATGCCCAGAGAAAAGTAGCTCTCTTTTTTAAGAGCTGCTCTCAGGTGAACTGAATAGTCAGACAGTATTATTCTGGATAATGCTCTTTGTCTCAACAACTGAATATATCCTATATTTTAAAAAAACCCAGTGAATTGGAACCAATACTTAGTCTAAATACAAGGACAATGGGATTGTGATGAAGACAAGGGCTAATTAAGTGCTAATTAGTAACAAAATATATAACCCTGAAGTAATACTAGAAATACCAGAGCAGTAGTTATTCCTTGCCACTGTATAAATTAGACAGCTAGAATATCCTTAGCTATCACCTTTTCAGGCTTCACAGGCAAAAACAATTCCTGATTATTACATTGGATTACAGGACAATCCTATTATTAGTCTCATCATATGTACTCCTTGTAATTAATGAGCAATGGCTTTAAACTCTGCTAACATATTTTCTATATTAAAACTTACAAGCAAATCATTCAAGGTTTTGAGCAATCTGGCAACCTATGCATAATTAGCTGGATTTCAAAATGGCAATTAGCCAATTTTACGAGGTGTATCCTCTCTATCTCTAGTAATAAAATGGAGTGTTTGTGTCTATTGCTATATGATGAACTGTATTAAACATTAGTTCACACGTATAGTCCATATAAGGCAACATAGAAATTAAGAAAATTAACCAGAAAAATGGGAGTAAGTTCATACTCCACCTACAGTGTGATAACTAAAAAAAAGCCCTTTGGGCCTGCCTGGAAAGAAAAGGAGTTGTAGCAGAAATACTAAGTCACAAACTGAAACAGTGATGGAGCACCTGATACAAAAGCAGGGCCAACCTGGAGGATCTCAGGTGCATGTAATGTACCTGAGTGATGGAAGGGGTGGAGCCAGGATCCAGCCCTTCCCACATGTTATTTAAGGGTTGGCAGGGGAAGCAAGGGGTCTTGCTGGAGATCCCTGCCTACCTGAGGCTTTGCAAAGGTAAGTAGCTCTTTTCCTTTATTTCTGCATTTATGGCTGCTGCATTTATGGCTTCTGCATTTGTGGCTTGATCTCGTTAGTTGCAGCCAAAGACTTTGCCACCCTGCTGTTGTCACTGTACTTTCTGTCATATTGCAGCGTTATGGGGACTAGATCTTCCTGCCACGACAAGTATAACTGTGTATAACAGTACAGTGTGTAGTGCTGTTTTTATTACCATGTGCTGTCATTAGCAGAGGAAGTGAACATTACTTTCTCTTTTGAACTATAGAGGCTGTGTTATAATGCAGTCACCTGTACTAGAGAGGGCGTGAGCTTGACTGTTCTGTAACAAAAATGGGCACTTCTATTCTGCAGACAGAAAACCCAGCTTACCTGGTAGGACTCTCTGGAAGCCGTTCTTTCAGCTCAGTCAGACTCTGTCACCTCTATCTCCTCTTCAGGCCACCACCTGGGGACATCAGAGATGCCAATCTTTTCTATTCTACTTGCTAACACCGAGTTGCTCTCAGTGCTGTGGAGAAGCACTGTAACAGGGAGGGCGCTTGCTCTGAGGGCTCTGGGATAAGGTACCGTTGCTCCCCTGTGCTGTGGTGACTTTGAGAGGGCTGGGGGCTCCTGACTGGACACCCCACGGGGAGAAAACTTCAGGCTGAAAAGGACGCTTTCAACTTTGCTTCCTCCAGGGGATGGATTCAAACCATTTACCTTCATACACTTTGAGGTTTGTGAAGAACTTTGGAAACGACTGTTCCAGCGCTTTCAAAACAGAGGTCTGTGCTCTGCTTAAGCCAACCTCACAGGCAGAACCGCGCAACACTGGCACACGACTCAGAAAACGGTTGGTCTGTTTAGCACTGCATTCGACATTTAGCATCCCCGGATCACCGTTCCTAACTTTGCACTTCAACTTTTGGTAACTCAGGACGGGACCGCCTGAGCTCTCCGGCCTCACCAGGCAGCAACCGAGCGTGGGGCTCACCAGGTGCCGCCCCGCTCTGTGAGGGGACGCAGCCTGGGGTCGGACGAGGAGCGAGCGCGACCGTTGCCCCCTCAGCGCTCCGCTCAGAGGCGGGCTGGGGGCGGGAAGGGGCGGCGCGCGGCCGGCCCCGCTACTGCGCGGGGAGGGCGCGGCGGAGCGGCGGGCGCCGAGCTTTAAATGAACATTACTATCGCTCGGGGTGGGCAGCGCCGGTGGCTCGGGCCGGTTGGCGGCGTTAGCGGCGGCGGCTCGCTCTCATCTTCTTCCTCCGCCTCCGCGGCAGGTAGGCTGTGCGCGCTGCGTGAGAACTTCCACCCATCCCCGCAACCGGTCCGCGGCCGCGCGCTGGGCGAGGCGAGCCTCGGTGGGGTGCAGCGGTGTGCGACGAAGCCCCGCGCCCTTCCCCGGGCGGGTGCAAGGAGGAGGGCTGCAGGCAGGTGGGCCGGCGGCTGCTACTGCTGCCGCCTCGGGGGACGCGGCCGCCCTGCCGAGGCACAGCGCGAGGCACAGAGCTGATCCCGCGGGCAGCGCTGCGCTGCGCTCCGCCTGTTGCCGCTGCGCTGGCGGCGTTCGGGCGCCTCGCGCCTTTGCGACCCTGCCGCGACCGTTACGGCTTTCTATTGACGTGTTCGTGTGCGCGCTGCCTCCGCGGTCAGAAAGGCAGAGCGGAGGTCGGGGCTCTGTGAAGAGCTTTTACGCACAGAACGCGGAGCCCTCGTTTCATCGGAGATCTGAACCTCAGCCTAATAAAAGTTATTTCCAGGAGGTGGAGTGTTTTATTTTCTTTCGTTTGATATTTAATGTTTCCATGCTCTCCGTCTGTAACGCAGCCCTGGATTTGCAGAGACGAAGTGCCGGTCTGGCACCGTGTTTCTGGCTTGTTGGAAATGGATTTGAAGACCTAGTTATAATTTCAGTGCACGTATTATCTTTGCTCAGTTGCTTTAGAACTCGGTTCGACTGTGTTTTCAACGGAGATGAGTGAACTTTAAAGAAAATGAGGTCAGGCATAGATTGCGGGCATCAAACCCCTTTCAGGTCCCAGAAGTAGCGTGACCCGCTCCGTTCTGCGCCTCACGGGTCTCTGCTTTGTATTTCTCACTGCGATTTCTGGGCACATCCAGATGGTTTTAGCTTAGTTTAAGGAAACAAATACGGTTTGTAATGCGATGGTGCCCTGGACTGAAAGGTCTGTGTTTCTGGTGGGGACTGTAGTGGGTCTTAAAACAGTGAACTGTGCTTAGCACAAGCTTTTCCTTTGTGCCTTTTGTAAGGCTTCAGTTTGTGAGAGATGATTGCTGCAAAGAAGCATCCGTATGAGCTGTTTAGGGAAAATAATGTGTTTGGTTATTATTATTATGATTTAAAAGGTTTATGAGAATGCTTTATTTTTCATGTTCTGTACTGGAAACAATGGAATTCCGAAGTTAGTAACCATCATCTAAAGTCTTCAAACAAGAACTGACAAATATTTATCTTGGAGTAATTGGGTCAGAAGATAACATCTTCCATCGGACCTCTTCTGTATTGGCCAGTTTGGGTTGCTAAGTAGCTATGATTTCTAATCCCAAAGTAAATGATGTCATAATGACATCACCACGTCCTTTCACTTGATTGATTCTCATAAGAGAACGGTAATGAGATTTGATATACATGTCCCATCTCTTTAATATTCTTCCTCTGCTCCAGGGGATTTCCTGACCTGCCTGGCAGATTCCAATGAATCACACTGAGCTCTAGTAAAAAGACATTGCTCTGGAGACCGAGCTGAACATTAAAGGGACAGTGGCTGATTCTGGTCATTTCAAAATCTGAGGAACTTGGCAGCTTATGCTTTCAATGTGGAAATCTAGAAATGAAGGACAGCAGTAGAAAAACTGGAGTTATTACGTTCATGTGCAAGTGCTAAAGGAATTTGAATTTCAGGTGCTCGGCTTATTCAAACTGACTTTAATTGGGTATGTGGAGTTTCAACCCTTCTCAGAATCAAGTTACTGAATGTATGTGAAGATAGATGCTTTAGATGGCGTGGTGGAAGCAGGAAAGTTTAATTTGATATCTTCTGTTGCTAAAATTAATTTTACTTGTGAGGGTACAAAGGTGAAAGCAGTCTAATGGCCATGCTTTGGGGCATTATACTGTAAACATTACTGTCATAGAAAACTCCTTCGGATGGAATTCTAAATATCTATAAGATGTAGAATGTGTAAGAATCTGTTTTCTGTTTCTTCAGAGATTAAAGATATGAATTGTGTCATTTGGTGTTGATCAGGGTTTTCTACAGCTTGTCTTTATCATGCATGTTATTCACATGAGCCTGGGTCTGTGCGAGTGTTAGGCAGTTGTGCTTGTGATAAGTAGCTGTACTGTGATACTTGACTTATTCATACCCAATGAGTTTGAAATATTTTAGATAGGACTGTGTAAATCTCAGTGTTTGATGTGTGGAAAAGAGGAAAAACAAAACAATTGTCATCTCTGTCTTATTGAATATATAGTCTCGGGTAGAGTTGAACACCAAGTCTGCTGCTTATATTCAGAGGCTGCACTGATCTCATTTGTTTCCTGAATGCTGTGGGTCACAGTAAACATACTGCAGAAGTAAATGCCAATTTCTTAGGAAGCAAATTGATTGTTAGTGTATTTGCTGAAGGTATTGATTGCTGATGAGAAGCTTCTATTATTGCTGAAGTACTGCAGCACTGATGGCATGACTAAGTATGGGGAAGTACAAACTAAACAGAGGCCCCTGAACAAGTGAAGGAGGAAGGTGTTGGGGGAAGAGATTTTTGCCTCTGTTTGAATCTATTCCTCATGTGTAACTGCAATCCAAGCTACAGATGCCAAAAGAAAATTTTTAAATAATCTGTAAGTATTCTGTGCTCGTTGTCCTATCTGCAGTGACAAATTTCCATGAGCTTTAGTTGCTTTCTGGGATGACTCAAGTATGAACAAGTGATTTGGAAAAAAATATTATCTCTGAAGAGAATCCATGGTGACAATTTCTTTTCAAGTTATCTTAAGATTTTCTACTTACTGTGATTTCTTTTAACTCAAGCTTGCACTGTATGTTGGAAACGAAAAATGAATTTGGACTTGGGGACATATCTGTGCCTTTCAACTGCACGTTCGATGGTCATCTGTGACATTTGCATGGTTGTGCTTTTAATACGGTGACATATTTGGTTACATAAAATGCAGGAAACCGTGCACCTCAAAGCCTTTCTGAATGCTTGTACTGGAAGGTTGATGCTGCAGTCCTGACCTCTTTGAACAGGCGATGACAGCGCAGATGTGGCCAAATAGAGAAAGGCAGCGAGCGCTCACTGTCGTGACAGATCTTGTTATAAAAGATGAGGTCAGTCGCTGTGGAGGCTCTCAAAGTAGCGGTTGAGGTGACAGTGTCTTCTATTGTACTGAAAGCAATAGGAAATTCAGTCCTCAGACTTTTGTTGTGTATTCTAAGCTATGCTAAGATCACAGGTGAATTATTTGGTGTCTGGCTCGACGAAACAGCGGTTGATGTGCTTCAGAACTCCCAGTGACTGTAGTGCAGTGTCTTGCTCCTCTGCTGCAAGAAGATGTCCTTTGGTTGTCAGTGTAAGGATAGCCGGTATTTCAGCCTTGACGTCTGCTTTTGTCATAAGCTCTGTGTGAGAATGGGCTGAAATACCTAGTGGATTACTGTCTTTTTTTCTTTGTATTTTAGAGGACAATAATGCATATATAAAATCCAGGACTTCCTCAGGCTGCTTGTGAGCCTTCTCTAAGGGCAAAACCAGCAGTTGGATATTTGAAATGTTTTTTTCTGTTGATTTAAAAGGCATCCTGATGAGCAAATTCATCGACACCTGGATCTCCTTTACCAATGAATGATTTCTGCCAGCTGCATAGAAAGTGCTGCTTCAAGAATGCAAACAGGATTTGCTCCCTGGTATGAAAAGAAAGAAAATTGTTTTCGAAAGAGCATCTTTGTATATATGCTCTCAGTTACGAAGGAATTTGAAGAAGGAAAAAAACATAGTTTCCAAAAAGAAACCCTTAGACTTCTCCCCTGGATGTATTTTGCAATTATTTTAATTGTTCAAGACCAACACACGAGCTTGCGGATGCAGATGATGACCACGTCCACAACAGAGCTGATATAATCTGCTAAAAGCTAGTACTAAATACTGCCATCAGTTGCACTACTGTAGCTGAAACAATGCTGGCATGGGTGGTCATGCTTTGGCTTTACTCCAGGAACAGATGCAAACTATTTGCATTTAAATTCTGGTATTTCCACTTTGCTACTCTGATCAGACTTAAACATTCAAAAAATGCTACTTTCTCAACAGTAATTCTGCATTGTATTGAGTTAATTAGTGCTTTTCATTACAAAAGATGCCGTGGGGAACACACAAGGCATAGCAGGTGCAAGTCCTTTGACTTAAGCTCTAATTGCTGCACTGCTTTCAATAATGGCTTTGGTGTCTCGGAAGTCCTGTATTTGTCTTACACCGTAGGAATTCCAATGGGCTGCTGCTGCCTGTAAAAATCTAAAGGGAATAAAATAGAAAGCAGATGTCAGCCTTATGTTCTGGTGGCTGGCACTATATAGTAGGTATGAACAGGTTCAAATTAAGCATACTTAGATATTAAGTGTTCTGAAAATACATTGTCCAAAAATAGATGGTAAGAATGGGGCTTTTTAATTTGGAAGATCATAATTTATGTCTTCATATTTCTGTATTTGAAGAGTTGATATATTATTAGCAAAATTAATGCTGATTTTAGTCTAAAGTGCTGTCTTACAATCACCTTTACATAAATTAAGTATTTTTCTGTGTTATAACATCACTACTTAGACATTAAAATAATTTAGCCTGTCCAGAGCAGGGAGGTTGGAACTGAGGATCTTTGAGGCCCCTTCCAACACAAGGCATACTATAATGAAAGCTCGCAGTGTAAAATCACCATTTCTGATGGCAGCTGTATTCATACACTTTCCAAGCAGTGCCTGCACAGGTTGAGGTTCATTCTTTATCTTTACAGGACTGTGCAACGAGATCAAAATCTAGCAAAACAGTAAGGAAAAATCACGTGAACAAATACGTCACAAAATTTTCATTTAAGTGTGTACCTTCTCAGTTACTGATCAATGTATTCCTTTCAATACAGCGAAAAATTCTTAAGTAAATAGTCAGTCTGATCGTGAATTTTGCTTGTGCCAGAAATTACTGTTTGTTCCTCCCTCTGAAGATTAAATAACAAATAGTTGTATCTCATGGAAGTTTGCTCAGCATACGTATCGTGTCAGTGTAGTTGTTGGAGAGGAGGGGCAAAGTTTGCACAGTTTGTACAATCGCCTTTCTTCTAAAATGTAAACTGCGATTTGCCCTTGAAGATCAAGGGCACCTGTCTGCCAGCACCTCTTCATCAGGCTGAAGCCTGGAACTGCTTAATTTGGGGGTTCTATGGTGGTGTAGCTCAGGAGAATGCATTTGCTTCTTGCAATAGTTGTATCCTGTGGAGGTGGGGTGTGTGTGGGAGGGCTTGGTTGGTCAGGGCTATTTTTTGCCTGGCTGCAGTGCAGTGGAGATTTGGTCTGACAATTGATACGCTGCTTGGAGAGAAAATATTGTTCTCTGTCTATGTGATATTGCTCTTTAACACATCTCTTAATTTCAGGCTACGACAACTGTTTCCTCACTGCATGACTATTTTCTCAGTGAAGCTGAGATGAAATGAGGCAGCTGTTCTAAAAACAAGTATCACAGGAATAAACATGGCCTCCAGTTGTGGTTACAACAAGAGGGCACTGTTTAGTATTCTCTCCTCCTCCGCTGTTTTTAAAGGCTAATGAAAGACTAAGGAGATAAGTTCATAAGCCACACTAGCACAAATCCCTGTTATTGTGCTGATGATGAGCATTGATAGTGGAGATTTTCTTTGCGTGGTACATCTTTGCTGCCTTCTGTAAATGCTACACATAGAAGAGGGATAGGTAGCGACACAGATGCTTTAATTATTATTTGATTACAGAGGAATCTATTCTGAAGAATATGCAGTTAGCAAAGCTTCTTAGGACTAGCTAACCTCTGAAATTAAAATTAATCTGAACAGTGCTTTTACATTCTGAAAGAATATCATTCCTTACAAATGTCTCTCATTGTACCTGTTAACTGCAGGAGTTATGAGTTGAAGGTACGTGCTATGTGTGCAGCTCAGGAGGCTTTCAGGTGGCAAACAGTGCTGTGCTTGTATCATAATGGCAGCTGCAAACACTTATTTTCCTTAGCATCAGCATGTTCATTTGATACTGGTGGAAGTTTTACTCTTACTTTCTATAGAATCTAAAAAGCCATTTTAAATGTTCATCACATATGCTTTAAAATCCTCCTTCAAGAGCAATGTCAGTTCTTCATGAACCACTGCTCTCCAGCCCAGAGGAACGTGACCTGCTGGGCTCCTCCTGTTCTTCTCTGTTTGGGACACAGTGTTTGCTTGTAAGCTGGAGTATGGCAGCACGAGGAGGGAGAGTTTCTAGCAGCATGCTTCTCCTCATAGAAGCTGTGTGAAACTGGGCTTTGTTGATCTTGAAGCTTGGATGCTTTCTGAATGGATGAGGGTTGTAGGAGCAGCATCAGGTGGCTTCATTCATCTCACTGACATGTCCATTCCGAAGTCTGATCTTGCTTGTGACCTTGTATGCGTTCAAAAGCACTGGATGCCCCAGACCTCGCACTGAAGGGGGCTGGTATGGCTAAGGACATATTAAGTTCAAGACACTTAAAACTTCCTTTCTGAGAACGTTGTGAGCCAATTAAGCAGAATTGTAGCTGTATATACTGTGTTCTGTAGCCTGGTGGTCTCCTCAGTCAATCATAAGGACAATTATGATGTGCCTTTAATGTTTCTTTTTAAGAGCCCTGAAAGCCTCTGGTTTCAAAGCGTTTCTATACACATACCTATGTGTATTTCAGGGGTGATGAAGCCTCTAGCAAGCAACTTATGGGAGATTTGTCAAGGGTTGCTTTAATAAATTAGGTTATTTACTTCTGCCTGAAATTCCCTGGTTGGTGACCAAGAGGAACTCTGTATTAAGCTGTGCAGAGCATAATGAAGTTGCTGTAATGCTTTGATGTGGAAATGCCTACATACACTCCCCCACACTCCAATAACAACAGTTTAAGGGGGAGAAAAAAGTGGAAGGAGTACTATTATCTTCATATCTTAACTTACATATCTTTAACTACAAATCTTTTTAACTACATATATATGGTATCGAAGTAATTAATATCGCAGTACATGTACAGTAAGATGACCTATTCCAAAGCCATTCTTCATCAGCAGACTTACTGAGCTGACTTATTTCTTCTGGAATTAAAAGGCTGTAGTGAATTGGCACTGTGTTTGCCTCACTTAATGAATGCAGTTATATAAGAGTTGCTCCCCTTAGCTGATTGAATTGTATTTCCCATGCCACTTCTTGCTTTCCATGTTGCTTATAGATTAGCAAAACAGGCGTTGCTGTATTTTCTGCTTTTCTTCTTGTATCTATTCTTCAGGCTTATTAGCACAAAGTAGCTTTGAGCCATGGCTTGGACACCAGAGATTCTGAAAGCTTCAAATAGCCATAATAATGGAGCGGGATGAAGGATGCTGGTCGCCATGGGAACAGTGCATGTGCCACACAAGATAATGTAACTGCTGTGGTGCAGAGATCTGTGCTGCATATTGATTGCAAGATTTCTTGGATTTCTTTTTCATTTTTTGCTTTGCACTGTGTTCGACCCAGCGAGTGAGGGAAGCTTAGTAGCTAGACTAAATCCAGAGAGATTTTGCTAGTTTGGAAAAAAAAAATAAAATTGACTCTTTATGTGAGGAGAGAGGAGAGGGTCACAAATACTTAGTACTTTCACAGCTTTTTGTCATAAAATTGATGGTGTTTAAACTGGTGTTAAAATGGAGTTAACCAAGTCATGGAACTGAGGCACTCGGGGTGGGTGTCCTGAGTTAGGAGTGGCAACAGAAGGCCCCAGGAAGCTGTGTACACCTTGTGTGCAGTGTCACTTGCATCTACAGGGCAGGAAGCCTGCCAGTGTGCTGAGACTGTCCTGTATTTTGGTAGTTTGTGTTTGTGGAAAATGAGGGTGACACTGTTTGATTCCATTAACTAACACAGATAAATCTAAGTCTGATCTAGTTTTCCTGGTGGCAGAAGTGCTGATATCAGCATCCCTAAAAAAGCAGCCTTTTATCCTATCTTTATCCAAGCTTCCCTAATGGGGGGCTTCTTTGAACAATGATCTTGTGCCACTGTAATTGAACCCTTACCAACACAATGTTTTACAGAATGACTGTCACCAGGATTCATGCACCATGTCTCAGTTCACCTGTGTAATGCATCTTGATTGCTCTTGATGGTACACAGCTAAAATTCACTTGTTTCAGCTTGTTAAGGAGTCTATTTTAGTGTGGTGTAGAATGACTAAGAAATAGCAGTTGTTAACAGCGGGAGAATGAATACAGTGTTGGTCAGTGAGGGAAGAAAAGGCATGCAAGTCTTAGTTTGAAGGAATTCTGTATGAGCATGATCAGATTTAGTTATGGTTTTGGTTAAAATTCTTTGAATGTGTGAAAATGACACCTTTCAGAATGGCACCATCAACCAGGTTAGCATAATTGTAATGAGTTGCTGTAATTCTCTTCAGTGATTAATAAAGGTGAATTAATTTGAACTGCTTTAGCTATCCTTCTGCTACATAGGTTTTCTGGATCCTGGAGCAGCAACATGAAAATTGGAACAATTGCCCAAGTAGGCTAGATACTCACTGGCATAAAACAGCAAAGGTCTATCTAATGAGTAAAGCACAGCATTGCTGCAGATAAGCCCTGGCATGTGATCTCAACAGAGGCTCACATTCTTCTTCAGGATCCTTCTCCTCTGCTCAGATGAAATCCCTGTGCTACATTTGTTCCTCACTGAGAAGCAGTTGTGTCCATTATTGCTCAGAATGATTTCACAGATGAGATACAGCAAATTAAAGCTGTCCTTCTAATATGATTCCCCAGGGAAGGGTGATACCAGAAATGCTTGTTTGCCTCCAGCAGTATTGCTGGCGATTAGTCACTTGTCCCTCCTCTAATAGTAAATTTTCATTTCCTCACTGCTGATGTTACTGAAGCAAACCTTTCATACCATTCTTCCCAACCAAAGTGTGGTGATACCTTTTAAATCCCTTCTAAGACCTGCTTTCCCAAATTTTAATGGAATAGAATCATAGAATTGTTTGACTTGGAAAGGACCCTTTTAGGTCATCTAGTCCAACTCCCCTGCAATGAACGGACAAACCTACAGCTCCATCCAGTGCTCAGAGCCTGGTCCAGTCTGACCTTGAATGTCCCCAGGGATGGGGCATCTATCACCTCTGGGCAACCAGCGCCAGTCTCTTACCACTCTTAAAACAAACAAACAAAAAAAACCCTTCATCCTTGTATCCAGTCTAAACCTCCTTTAGTTTGAAACCATTTTCCCTTGTCCTGTCACAACACACCCTGCTAAAGAGTCTGTCACTTTCTTTCTTATAGCCCTTCCCATTTATATATTAAAAGGCTCTCAGATCTCCCCAGAGCCTTCTGTTCTCCAAGCTGAACAGCCCCTGTCTCTCAGCCTGTCCTCAGAGGGGTGGAATGTCTCCACTTCAATCATTTTTGTGGCCTTCCTCTGGATGTGCTGTAGCAGGTCCACATCTCTCCTGTACTGAGGACTCCACATCTTGATGCACTACTCCAGATGAGATCTCAGTGCAGAGGAACAAGATCATCTCCGTTGCCCTACTGACGATGCTGCTTTGGATGCAGCCCAAGGTACAGTTGGCTTTCTGAGGGCACACGGCTGGTTGTTAAGCTGATGCCCACCACAACCCCCGGATCCTTTTCAACAGGGCTGTGCTCTATCTCCCAGCCTGTACTGGTAGTGGGAGTTGCCAAGACCCAGGTGCAAGACCTTGCACTTGGATTTGTTGAATCTCATGAGGTTCACCTGGGCCCATTGCTCAGCCTATCTAGATCTCTCTGGAAGGCATTCTGTCCTTCAGGCTTGTTGACTGCACCACACAGCTCGGTGTCATCTGCAAACTGCTAAGGGTGCACTCGATCCTGCTGCTGATGTCAGTGATGAAGATGTTAAAGTGCACCAGTCCCTGTATTAACCCTGAGGGACCTCACTTGTCACTGATTTCATCCGGGCACTGAAGCCATTGACCACCGCTCTCTGGGTATAGTCTTGCAAGCACTTACTCATCCATTGAGCAGTCCACCCTCATATCATTCCAATATGCAGAGAATCATTTTGTGGGGGACTGTGTCAAAGTCCTTTTCATCATGAAGAGTTTGTTTCTGCCAGAACAGGCATCTCTGACAGCTGTAACAACAGCAGAAACAAACAGGGAACAAACAAAAAACACTGGCACCTGAGAATTACTGAAGATGTCTCTTATATCTTTGTATTTCTTGATAACCTCTTGCCAGAGAAAATACTGTGTAATTATTGAACTGATGTGGTTTTTGAAGACGATATGTATTGTTTCATGCCTGTCTTCGCTATCTGAATCTCTCACTGTTGTCTGTATCCAACCTGAACTTTAGGAACTGAATTGGTGAGATTTTCTGGGTCTGTTCTAATAATATGCTTATCTTGAGGGACAAATGGGTAACTTGCAATACATGTGAAGTGTTACAGCTTTGTCAGAGCTGTGAATGCATTTAGAACTACTAGGCTAATGTGCCTCGGAATCATTGTTTAGAGGGCTGTGTGACTTGACTTTGATCTATGCTGGTCAATCCAAATGCAGTGCTTCAAATATCTCTTTTTTTCCCCCCTCGATTACTCTTTATTCCTGTTTTTATGCACTACCACTGCATCTCAGCAGGGTCAATTCACAAATTTACTACTTCTGGTGTTTTTTGCTTGTATTTTTTTGTTTGGCTGGCTGGGCATGCATGTAACTTTCTGTAAATTCATATCACAGCCTGGCTCTAAGTGACCATCAGGAATACTGGTGGATACCCTTTATCTTCTTTGTGGTGTTTTATGGTGTAGATGTCTGTAAGTCTATTGCATTGGTCACACAAATTCCCAGATTCAAAAGTGTGCTGCTTTTAATAAAGGCAAGAACACAGGTTATACTATGGTATCTCTTCAACATTTTTTTCTTCCTGTGCAAAGCATGGTTTGAGAGGCTGCAGTACAAACACGAAAGATGGGATCTGCTGAAGTCATCTTGATTGCCAAGTATATTATGTTGATATTATGTTAACATAACATTAGGTGACTTGTTTGAACTGCACCAAATCTAAAAGTTGCATGTGATTGCTAAGGTCTTATGCAGCATTTAGTGTACAACATTCTGTTAATCCATCTTGCTTACTAAATCTGTAGAAGTGGGGTAATATTAAAGTAGCAATTAATGCCCTTAGCTGAATGGATTCTACGGGTGCAGGTCTGTTAAGAAAGGCAGCTGCCCTTCCCTATCCCACCTAAACCCACAAATCTCTGGCATGCAATGTGATTGGTGGATTGAATATGTTAATATTATACGCCCAATAATCAGCATGAGTAATTGAGAAAGGAATAAGAAGTCTTGAAAAGAAGAATAGGAAAGCAAGCCAAGCAATACAACAATAGTTTTGTCTGTAGTTTGATCCCCAGTGTCTGGGCCCTCTAAGGAACAGAGGCAGGGTTTTGCTTTTCATGTACATATACGTAAATGGAGACTGTCTTGGGTTTATCATCCAGAACTCCCTCTTTGAGGGCTGCTACCAGCTGTTAAGCCTTTGAGAGGAAGCAGTAATACCTGATCAGGCATAGATACATGTGACGGAATTTCATCTTCATGGCTGGATGCAAAAGAAGATTGATGATTCTGCTTTGCAGTTATGCTCAGAGGGCTGCTTAAGGAAGATAATTTTCCCACATTTGCATTCAGCTACTCCAAGTTTATCAATTTCCTCTGAGGATGATTTTCATTTTACAATGAAGAGTTTCCAAGGAGGTGCTAGATTTACAAGAGTAGTTGCCAAGGTCCTCCAAGGGACCTGACAGATTTACAGACTGATGACATACTGCCAGTGTAGTCTCAATGGGAATCTGATTTGATATAAATAATAAAGAATTGTTCAAGGGCAGTGTCAAAAAGCACATTAGGCCAAGAAACATTGTGGTTTGTCTAGACGTAGTTTCTCTTACAAAAGGGAATTGAACTGACTAGTGGTATGTATTTATTACAGCTCTGTACTTTCTCCAAATTAAAACTGAGCTTGATCATTGTATTTGAATTCTGTCAGTCTTTGTGGTGAAGCAGACTGCATAAGAATAAATAGGTAGTTTATAAACTCATTGAGGGAGGTGGGAGTGTTAAATGAAAATTACTTAATGATTATTTTTAAGAGCATGTAAACCTTAGCCAAAACGGTTTGTTAGTGGTTAACTACAGGCTTGGGGATTGCTGAGGTGGGCTGTCGAAAAACTCCAGTAAGATAACAACAAAAATTTTGGTGTTTTTTTTCCCCTCTAAAACACTATTGTTTGCAGATCACGTCTGTGCTAGCACTAGCAGTATTAGAAAGGCAACCCCATTCATTTGTTCTTTTGTCCTTTATAGAAGGACTTGCTGCCTTGTCTTTTGAGTAACACAAAAGCTTTTTTCTTTCTGAGGGACAAATGCAGTCTAAGTGAATCCTGTATGATTGGTTTCATTTCATGAGACCATTATGTTTTCCTCTTACTGCTATTTTTGAAGCTGCAGAAAATTGCAACAGAAATGCATTGCAAGGGCAGAGCTGCTTACATGGTGCTTTGCTTCAAGTGGTTAAAGAAAAGTGAGTCGCCTAAAATATGGCAGCTAAGTATGTGAATGAGTATATGCATATATATGTAGACAGTACATATATGTGCTAGTGAAAAGGCACGTGTACTGTGGCTACAAATCTATTCATTTATGGATGTTCTGTAGTTCCCATTATATCAGAGATGAGGTGGGGGAATAATATTCCTTCTTTATGGGTAATAAAGATGTTGCCCTGAAGTGTATTGTATTAAGGCTCCTTGGAAAGCTATTGCAGCTTATTTTTGACACAGCGTATTATGGGGTTTAATCACATTCATATATTGCAGTTGAGATTAGCTGCGTGCTCACTCCGTGCAAACAGTTTAGCACTGATAGTGGATAATGCTGAAAAACACACAGTGTGGCAAAAAAAAAGAAAATATTCATGGGCAGTTTTCTTCCTATGGGTGACAGAGATGTGCATATTGATGTATCCACCGTACTTCCCTTGTGGGTAGAAGAGCATGTAAATAATAACACTACAAAGGAATGGCCACAATGTGTGTAATATTACCCTCTGCTGTCCTCTTTGAAAAACTGATGGAATCTATCAAGGCCCAGCTCTGTGCTTGCCTTGCTGCTCGTGGGACGTTTGGGACCACAGGAAGAAACGATGCAGATTGATGCTGGAACGATTGCTGCTTGGTGCTGCAACAGCAACTGCTCTTTTTTAGACCTTTTGGCTTTAAGGAACAGCCAAGGAATATAACTGGGCACTTTTCATCTTTCATCTCCTGTTTTGTTCCACTTGGTCTCCTACTCTTTGACAGTATAGTAAAAAGGCAGTCTGCTGTAACAGATCAAGCCTTTCCCAGCAGGAGCGGGGTTTGACACTGCTCTCCTTGAAGAGGGTAGCTTTTAGAGAAGAGCTTTGAGTAGCAGCAGGTTCCTGTCCTGAAATGCAGCATGTCAGATTTGTTGTTGTTTTTTGCTTGCTCCTGGATTAGGAGCATAAACCAGGAAAAAAAAAAAAAAAATCTGAGTTGAAGAATACTATAGCCATTAAAACAAAAACAAACAACAAAAAGATGATAATAAAAGAAAAAATAAAAACCAACAACCCACCCCGCAGAAAACAAGCATCAAAAAGAAATGGAGTTGTTGCTTGATACTGTGGAACATGAGATCATTACACTCCCATGTGTCAGCCTATCTTGTGTCTGAGAGAAAAATATATTGCTGTCTATGGATAACTTTTCATTTATTCTGTATTCATGCACTTTAGTGGGGATGGCTAGTGTAAGATTTATGTGGGTACCTTACATTCTGCTGTGCCTACGTTACCACTTGTTATGCTGAGTTGATTTCTGTGCAAAGCATTAAGTGATTCTATCTGCTGATTTTCTACATTAACTTGTGTTGTTTTTGTGTTGTTTTTTTTTCCTACTGGGCTACAGTGAATAATTAAGAAGGTAGCAGGAAGGCATTTGCTGTGTTTGTGAGAAGTGTTTGCTTTTCTGAAGTGTTTGGTTTAACAAGATGTCAGTTGTCCAGCAGTATTTCTTCATGATGTTTCTACCTTCAGGATGGAGGGTTTACTCGTAGCCAGCAGAAATGAGCGCTTTTCCAGTGAAAGCTGGGGACTGGAACTGTTGTTAACGTAGAAGTCCAGGGACCTTTGCAGGAAGCTGTAACTCAGCTGACCTCAGTACTCTTAAGAGTAGTTACCATCGGAGTTCTGTGCATTTAGACATGGTTATGGGGGGCATAAAATACTGACTCAATAACAGCTGTGCTGCTGTGACATTCTAGGGGGAGGTTCTTCATTTCACCAGGAGCATTGCTCTGTCTAGGGGAAGATGGCTGTTATGAAAGAGTGCTGCTTCCATTCTTTTAATTATTTTTTATAAGACTAGTTCAGTCTCCATCACGTAGAACCACTGTTGCTGCCACAAATCATTGTCACTCCTCAAATGGCAAAATAAAAGAATTTGCATTCAGTTTAGAGCAAGGCTCTGTACTTCGTTTGAATTATGGTGACAGCTTCTTTAAAATCAGAGGTGAAACTCTATCAGTGGTTGGAAGTGCAGAAGAGTCTGAAAAATATGTAACAGAAATACTCTGAACGATTTGTTTGAGGGTGTCTAAACTGTCTTGCAAATAAATGTCTTCAGCATCACGGTTTATTTCTAGAGAACTTTATTTAGCAGGAGCATGAGTTATCACTGCCATGTAACAGTCAACGTTCACAGTTTTTGTGAAAGATCTACTACTACAGAAATAAAAGGCTTGCTTTGTTTACAGGAGGGGGTGGTGGGGAACATCCTTCAGGCAGTTGTTTATAGCTGCTGACATGTAATAGAACACGAACATGCCTTTGCTTGTGGAATCTTAGATTGGCATCTTTACAGGGAATCTTCAAGGGTAGCTTCAAGTTGACACTTTGTCATCTGGCAGTGATAAGCCCTAAAAAGGGCTGTTGTATGCACTGGAGTGTGTTATGCATAATAAAAATCACTGCAAGTTAGAAATGGTAGTTTGTATTCAGCAGCTGAATTATGTGAGGTATGGAATGCTGTCTTATGTGGAACATTCTCAGTTAAGGGGAATTGCTGATAAAAGGATGCAAGATTTGGTCCAATAGATCTTAAGAAGTGTAGTGCTATTTGTGGATATGATTGGCAGGCATAATCCCTTTGCCATTCTGCTCTGCATCTTTCTTTTCCTAGTCTGTGCCAGCCATTAGACCAAAACATAATTAAATCTAGTCTGTCAGAACCGAAGGAGACGTAAATCATTCAAGGTACTATTTTTCCTTAGAAGGAAGACAGATACCAGAATCCCATTGAGATGTGTGCATATCTGTTTTTGGTTTCTTTAAAAAAAATCAGCCATATTTTTTAATATAACCCAGTGGTGATCTTGCTTACTCCCTTAATGGCATATACATCTTTGGTACTGCCTTCACAAAAGTCGTGAATGAATGGGAGATGTTATTTTTAAAACAGTATATGACACTTCCATAGCTGCTCCTTTCTTACATATTAAAGCTGTGAAGTAGATGTTTTTATCGTTTCCTTTCGGTTGTATCACTTGATGCTTGCAATTTCTTCTGTAGCATGAGAAAACAGGTTTCCTCAGTCTCCCCTTATCTTTCACTAAGGCACTGATGACTTGCTGTTGTACCATCCTGGTGTTTCCATTTTAAAAAGCAGCCATGAAAAAGGGTTTAGGGATAGGAATGACCGAAGTCTGAGATGCAGACGTATTAACAGGGGAAGAGGAGGCTGAGGGGAGACCTTACTGCTCACTTCCAATACCTGAAAGGTGCTTACAGCAGAGCGGGGTTGGTCTCTTCTCACTGGTGACAGGATGAGGGGAAATGGCCTCAAGTTGTCCCAGGGGAAGTTTAGGTTGGATATCAGGAAATACTTCACAGAGTCATAGAATGCCCTGGGTTGAAAAGGACTACAGTGATCATGTAATTCGAACCCCCTGCTGTGTGCAGGTCACCAACCACCAGACCAGGCTGCCCAGAGCCACGTTCAGCCTGGCCTTGAATGCCTGCAGGGATGGGGCATCCACAACCTCCTTGGCAACCTGTTCCAGTGCCTCACCACCTTCTGTATGAAAGACTTCCTCCTAATATCTAACCTAAACCTCCCCTGTCTCAGTTTAAAACCATTTCCCATTGTGCTATCACTGTCCACCCTTGTAAACAGAAGGGCACTGGAATGGGCTCCCCAGAGAGGTGATTGAGTTGTCATCCCTGGGTGTGTTTAAAACCCATTTGGATGTGGTGCTCAGGGCCATGATTTAGTGGAGGGTTGTTAATTAGGGTAGTGTGCTTAGGTTGTGGTTGGACTCAATGATCTTCAAGTCATCTTCATCTTTCCCAACCTGAGTGATTCTATGATTCTAATGTAGCTTCTTTGCTACTGGTTGGAGATGCTCAAACAAACATTTGCACTGACTGGAAAACTATATTTAGTTTATTAGCACTACAAGAAAGTGAGAGAGAGAGAATGTATTGCTGTTTCCTTAATGAAAAATGTTACCTGCAGCAGCTGTCTTAATGAACACAATTTTGGCAGATTTCCTGTTTCCACCAGTTCCTTTGAAGCATCAATGAAGCAGTACAAACACAAAGAAGGCATCAGGGCAGAGTAGCCTGCTGATGGTGCAAGTAGGTCTTCCTTGACTAAATCTAAACCTGTTAACACTACATGGACACCCAAAGGATCAAGCAAGAGAAACTGCAGTCCTTGGGTCTCACATTTCTTCCCTCTTCCCCGAGTATGTCCAAGCAGTGTGTCGCCTTCAGTGATGTGCCAGGAAACACGGGAACACAATCAAATAGAACTTAGATTGGAAAGGACTTGTGGAGGCAGTGTGGTCTGGGTGTGTGAACTGAGAGTATTGGTTATATCTGCATGTAAATGGCTTTTAGAAATCAAGAACAAATCAAGGAATTCTATGTATGTCACGTGGGTTGTTCACTTTCTCTGCTGCTTCCAATTTGATCATTGAAAGCAATTTTTTGTAACCTTACAGAGATGAATATTTCTCTCCTTACCGTGACAACTTTGTGTCACTTTGGTTAGGCTTTCTAAAACTGTTCTTTTTCTTCACAGTAATGTGATGTGATCTCAGCATCAGTGGGTGCTGAGAATAGTCTCCACTTAACAGAACTAAACCTTCAGTTTGCACAGTTTGAAAGTGTATTTAGATCATGTCCATTACCACTGACTTAGGTTAGTTAGAGCTAAATTGAAGAAGGAAAGGACACTGTATCTGTGCTATGCAGATAAGAACTAATTTTACCCATGAGGAAATCTGGTTTGTTCTGCCTCTCTTATTTTAATTATGCACCCTCTTGGGACAGTTTGAGTGTAACTACTATGCGTTATTCTCTGGGAGACCTTGCTTCCTGGTTATCTCCTGGAACACACTGCTTCAGAGCAGTTTGGATGTGTTGCTCACATTCAGTACTGTGCAACCCAGAAGCATTTCTATTTTTCTGGAGGGAAGATGCAAGGAATTAGCTATTGTCTAAGAAGCAGAAACAGATCTTCATTTTTGGTTTGTTTTTTTTTGTATTTCACTCTAGGAAAAAGATGCCTTTTGGAAAGCAAGTGATTATTAAAGAATAAAGAAATAATTAGGAATGTAAATCAAAGCTTTATCATTTAAATCCAGGTTTTATTGTGCTGGTTACTGGAAAAAATAAAGGAAACTGTTGTGTGTGTGCATTGGTACGAACAGGTGCAGCAATTGCTTTTGAAATGAGTCCAAGCAAGTAACATTAAGTCCTCATTTTACAACTCACTGATTGCTGTGCAAAGAGCAGAACTTCCCAGCAGCATAAGCAGATATAATTCCATTGATAGCTTTGGCACTGGGCCTATTCACTTAAATCAGAACTTACGTTCATGCCTCAGTAAACAAAACCTATTATATTATATAGGTCAGTATTGGTTTTGGGACAGTTCTCAGTATTTTTGAATGCTTACTCTTCCCAGATTAACTCTGCATTCCCCAAAGCGACCATGCTTGGCTTTTTAGCAGCAAGGTCTTGCTTAAATGCATGGCTTTTTGTTTGCTTTGTTCAAACAGACAAGAACAAAAAGGAAATTAGGCTGAGAAACATCCATATCTATAACCTCTGTTAAGGGACACAGAGCAGGGATGACAACACCTCCTGAACCTCAATCCTACAGGCCAGAGCAGCTTTGCCTTGAAAGACCCTGACCCAGCTATGCTAAACTGCTTCAGTATTAATTAATTTCCAATTTGTGATTAAGTCTCACTGGTTTAAAGCAAATCTAACACATTTTATGACGCGATGTAAGAAGTGTTTTATTTGCCATCACTACCATGTATGTTTGATAGAAAGAGAAGCGATGGTCTCTTAGAGCAGTGTTATTTGCTTCATGTTTGAATGGTGACATTTCCAACTAAATGGCCTAGAAAATTGTTTGCTGAAAATAAGAAAAAATAACTTGATGGCTATTGTACATCAAGCATTCAAGTTTGCAGCAAATTGCCAGCCTTTCAATACCTGACACTATGACAAGTTCTCAGCCTGCAGGCTTGAGCAAGTGATGAGCTATTCAGGTCTCAGCTTGCAGTTGCTGCTACTAATGTCATGTTTGGGGCTTTTCTGAAAGTTGATAAGCTGAGGGCATTTTATTGGCATGCAATGAAGACAGCGCCTCATGATGATGCAGGTTTTGTTTTTCATTGTTTAAAGGAGTCCTTCTAATAGCATGCTGTGCTCCATTCCAAGTTGTCTGTGGGTAGTGGACCCGGAGTCCCAAGGATAGAAAGCTGTTTATGTCACTTATTGGTCTCTTTGTAACAGTTCTCATGTGTGTCAGATAATTTCTAATTTTATTTTGATGGAGCTGTTGCCTTCGTAGCTTATTCAGATCAATTTTTTTTTGTTTTAATTTTGCTCTTCAATAGGAAATCACACCTCATGAAAACACTGCGGTGGGAAATGATGCATAATTCGTTACAAGTTGTGTATTTGGGGAAAATTGCATTTGGATTTGATTTTACAAGACAATGTTTATTGCTATTACCTGCGTCACTGTGGGTCTGTCTTTTTAGCTACTTTTTAGAAACTTATAAATGGCAGATGGCCAAATGCTACCGTGTTTCCGGTGTAGGGTGAGGGAACTGAGCTGTAATGTACCAAAGGTATTCTTTCTGGGTTCCTGATCAGTACGTCAAAGAGAGAAATGTTCTCAGAGAGATACTTCTGGGGTTTCTACTGAGTCCAGCTATCGCTGTAATGGGATTCTAGGAGCTTAACAACAGTGCAAAAATACCTGTAGGGCAAAGATGCGAGAAGTAAGGGGAATAAGGCTTGTAATTATTTTTCTCATTCTGAAGTTTTTTCTCTGATTTAACAGCTTCCTGGAATCTGGAGATGGCACCAATCACATCTAAGGTAGAACTCGTCAACTGTTAGAAAAGAACTATGGATGCACAGAAAGCAGTTACCAAAGCTGAGACATTGCCATGATTCTGGATATATTTCTCAAAAAGTACCAAGGAAGGCTTCTGTAACAGTCACAAATTATGCCACTTGCCTTTTTGATGGGATGCAGCTATAAGCACATTATGAGGAACACTGCTGCAGAAATAATTTGCCTGGCATATAAATTGTTTCTGCATGCCATACTGCATGTGATTTTATTCCTCAGGAGAAGAGAGAGAGACAGCTGAGCTGCCAAGCAATTTAGATAAATAGTCTGAAAAGGACAAGTGTTGGTTACAGGAGGATATAGGTAATTAGTACTGCTTGTTGGTCCAAGTTTATTTCTTCAGCTGAGCAGCCATGTATTACACTGCAAATAACTGAAACTACTTTGGACTTATCTGTAGATTAATTTGCATGCCCAATGGTACCCCATATTTTATGGCTTTGAGTTCTTTGGGTCTGTTAAGGATTTCTTTGAAAAATCTTGTTTACTCACTTTCTCGGGTAGAACCTGTGATGTTGTCTAAGCTGGAAGAAATAACAGACAAAGAAGCTTTTGAGCATCATGAAGAAAGAAATATTTTGGATCTTGATTTTATTTTTAAGTCAGTTCTAGAGGAATGCATCTAAGATCTCTCTAAAGAAAAGAGGCTTAAATGAGTTAAGAGTCAGGAACAAGAAATGCTGTAAGAAGCAGAGGACTAAACATAGTGCATAATGGATGGACTGTTGGGCTACGTTGTAATGGACAGATCTTTTCCCGAAAATGTACTGAAGAATATGGTTTATTTGTTTCTTTTACCAGAAGGCAAGAAATCTTAATATTCATTCAGATTTTTTATATACTACTTTGACCCTCTAGCTTTCTGAAGGCCAGAGGAACAGAACTTGGAAAATCCTGGAGAAGCATGCAGGCAAGAAACACCATCCAAATGTTATTTCAGACAGTAAATAGGGAGACTCATTCTTTTAATATATCCTGTCTATCGTTGTTTGGGCTGTCTGGATAAATTCCTGGAATCTTGTCATATGATAGTGTGTTTATCCTCATCACAGACTCATTTCATTTATCTAAGGTTTCTGTTTTGAATGAGTGAAGACATAACGATGCAATGCAGTTCTCTACTCTCTGAGCCACTTCCAAATTGACAATGTGATTCCCTAGGGTTGCTAGGACAGTAGCCTGGAACCCCTTCGTAAATGCTCTCTTGAAGTTTGACGTATCTTTGAAAGCCAAAGATCATTTGTCTGCAGGATTTGAGAACTTCTGAGAACTTCTACTACTACTACAGTAGAAGAACCATCCTGCTAACCCTGGTGTGCGTATGCTTCCAATGCTTTTAAAATCTCATTCTTTCATTGTTATTGAACATGAACACCTAAATGACTGTTGTTCCCCTTCTGCAGTCCTCTTTTGGTGGTGATGTCTCCTCACTACTTGTAAGTTATTCCCTCTTGACATGGCAGCTGAAAGCAAGTGTATTCTCAGGCTTCAGAAAGGGCTGAGATGGTCCTTTAAGTCAGAGAGAACACAGCCAGTGTGCAGTCAGGAGATGGGCTGCTGTTTCTTACTTCTTATCTCCTGTGTGCGTTCTGACACTGCTCCTCTTCATATGGAGATTGCCCCAAATCCAGCCAGAAGCAGAGACAGGCTAGTAGCTTTTTGAACAGAACCAATAGCAGAACGAGAACATGGAGGAGCTGGAAATTCAGAAGCTGAGAGATTTCCTATGCCACAAAACACAAGCTCTTTCCTACTACAACATGTAGTGAACTCTGTTGCCATCATTGTCCTCTCCAAACGTAGTATATATATGGCCTCAGTATTGCCCTCACTCGCCTTTTCTATATCATTTCAGGATTCCCAAAGGACAGCAGGTGTGAAGTGCTGCAAACTCAGCTGTCCCAAGGGCAGTTCATACGTCTATAAAACCATCACAATAGGAAAAGATTAAGTGGAAAAATAGAAGCTGAAGCAAGGCTCTAAAATGCTTGTTGTTTAAACTCTAATTATTGATGTGCATTTTTCTCTTTTACCCCAGCCCCTTCTCCCAGTAGTGCAGGCTGGTGAGCTGCAGCTGCTAGATGTGTCTGTTGGGGCTTACTGTTGGTGCTGCCTCTTTAGCTCCCTTATGTCATTACAATTACACGATTTCCTTAAGCCCCTGTAATGGGCTTGTCAATGGAACCTTTGCACAAAAGTGTGTGTTCAAGGTGTGTCTGGCAGTAGGCTTTCCATCATAAATCACAAATGTTTGCTGTGGTAAAGTTTGAAGAAAATGGGTAGTGTGGTGAGTTTGGGTTGCACGAGGAGTTGAACTATTTTGTGGAAGGGACCTGTTTTTGTTTTGTTTCTAACCTCCTTCTGTTGCTTCTTCACAAAACTGCACTCCCTAGATGGAAGATATAATGGCTATATGAATTGCTATTTAATCAGGGATGCTAATTAAGTCTTAACTTTTAATGCTTTCATGGGAGAATGACTGGCAGTGGCTGGAATTGCAATTGCAGGAATTAAGTTGCTCTCAGCTTAGTGGGATCTGCCTCACTACTTCAGCAGTCCTTTCTCTGGAGGGCTGGAGCTAGTGAAAATGGAAAAGCAAAAATGAGGGGGTGAACACAGAGAAGGCATGTGAAGTGGGCACAAAGTGCTGTAAGGCACGATGCCAGATCTTGCTGATCAAAGATCATATGGCATCTCTTCATTTGAAGAGCACAGGTTAGGAAGTTTCGTTTTCTTTTGCATGAGCGTATTTATGTAGTGCACTGTACTCTTGTTCAGCAGTGTGCCACTCGTGTTGCTGAAGTATGCTAAACCGTAACACCAAGATGACAAACTGGCAAAGACTAATTGAGGGCAACAGAAGCTGCATTCAGCAAATGACATTGAAATTGCCAATGTAGTTGAGCAAATAAAGCTAACTCAGCAAATGAGCTTGGGTACTAGACATGCTACAGTGGGTTAGCTGATGAGCTTACTTGAATGGGCTGCATCCAGCAGTGAGATAGCTTTTTCAGAGCCATTTTAACTGTCTTGGTGCTGGACTGCATTGTGTAATGTAAACACATTCTGTAGTCTGTGCTAAATTATGTGATGCATGGAATTACCACTAGCACCCTGAATTTCTCTCATCTGTGCATAAACATAATGAAATAATCTGAAATGGTGCCATCCTGGCTCCAGTCTACTCTGAAGCAGAAGTGATGATCTCAATAGTTGAAACAAAAGCCAGGTCATTCCATTTTGCATTTTAAGCTTGTACCCAGAGCTGGGATGAGCTAGTTTTGTCATTCAGTGTTCTTCCAAGTCTGTTCTTTGGAAAGCTAGTTTGGATTTTGGGTTACTCCTACCTGCCCTTCTTGTGATCAAACCGTGCATGCGAGGAGGGAAATCCTTTGAGAGAGAGTATTGGGTTTGTGAGGTAGGTGCCCAGCCAAGGTAAGCCCACCCCACAGATGTCAGACATCATACTTTAGGAGCTGTGCAAAATTCTGGATACCCAATTACTACTTGGTGTTTATTCAAATAAATGGGAATTGTTGAGACAGCAATTTTGAGTACTGCAAATTGTGCTCTCATTTTGTGAGAGGAAAAAGACAGGTGTTTTATAAGCTTGTTTCTCTGCAGTTCACAGTCAGTAGAGTTAGAGACCTTTGAAAACTTGAGTGTTACTCCTTTCCATGCTAACTGACTTCTATATACAAAGAGATTGCACTGTGAAACGTTTCTAGCCACTCAATCATCTGATCCTCAGGTTTTAGAAAATGTACCTTTTGACTGCTAGAGCCAATTCCAGGTTGATCAGTTCCTCTTGGAATCAGTTCCTGCTTTGGCAGGCAGCTCTGGGTGATCCTGCCTGTGCAAGGAGGTTGGACTGCATGGTCTCTGGAGATCCCTTTCAACCTCACCATGATTCTGTGATTCCTTGATTCTTTTGGATGATTGTGGCCATCTTGTCTTTTTTTCATATGGCTACAAAATAGGCAAATGATCATATATTGCTTTTTAATGTTCAAAACTTCAATGTTCTAATAAGAAATTGGTCTTGATAAGAGTACTCTGAGTTATTGTGCAGGACCAGTATTTCCTTAGGTTGATCAAGTGAGGAAAAACATGGTCTTCTAAGATCTATTGCACATTTTACCTAGAAATCTGCTTCTACTTTGAAGTATTGTCTGGAGAGTGCTGAGATTGTAAGGGAAGTGGAATAGAACATATACTAGTGTATGGCACCAGAGGAAGGGATCCAGCCAAAATAACTTCAGGAGTCTGGAAGCCTGCTGATAAATAACATTGCTCATCTATTATCTATAAGCAGCTGAAAGTACTTGGTTGGCAGGAAAATGTAACTATCGCAATTTTCAGTCTATTTTCCCAAATAAATTAAGAGACAGTATTATGCATCTGTGATTGCCTAAGGACACTTCTTTCAGATCACCATTTGAGGAAATTCTGGCACAATATTCTAATTTAGATGCACTGAATATAGGGGTCATTCATTAATGCAGAATGCCAGAACTGTGTTCTGCAGTGTATACATGCACAGCTTCTTCCAGTGAGGGCCCCCTCTGCCAGCTCAGAGCAGAGCTGAGTGACAGGCATGCTGTACAGGTGTTGTAGACTTGCATTTCCAGATGTGCTTCAGGGTCCCACGTAGAACTGAATTCTTGATGGTTTTCAGAGTTTGTATGCTTAAGTACTAATTATAGGCCAGATGAGAATTGGTGTTAGAGCTCAGAATCAAGTACTCCACGGCTGCTGCTGGTAGTGGCTCACATTACACTGTTGGTTTTCGTGTTTAGTTTTTTGGTTTGGGAGTTGTTTTTTTGCTTGTATGGTTTGGTTCTTCTCCCTCCCAATCCCATCCACGAATACTCTTTCACCTGGGTTGAGTAATTTCAGATAATTAGAAAAATATTAATTTTTGAGAGAAGCTGAAATGGACTTCACTGATTGAGGAGTTGGTGGCTTACTGCTACTCCTGTAGTAAGGGGTAGTAAGGTGAGGCAGCTAATCGCTGATTTAACCAATGTTATGGCTATAGCTGGAGTTCTTGGAGCAATCCATCTAGGAAGTTTGAGCTATGTGTGATTTGCTGTTAATCGTATTAATAACAGAGCTATTGTCCAGAAAAGGACTAAATTCTATGCACAGGTTTTGTTTTTCTTGAGTTGAAAGGTGATTTTATTTCCTCTGAGAAAGTATTCATCGACATAGCTTGTGTTCTGGATATCTTAATGTAGTTTTTATACATGCTTACAGTCATTAGTTTGCAAATGATGATTGAATTAGCAAATTAGATTCATACACCCTTCTCAAGTGCTGCAAACCTTGTAATGGTATGGCTGTAAAAGTCTGAGGAAGGAGTGGGAAGAAAGCAATTTCCTAAAGGAAAAAATCACACTGAATTATTTGCTGCAAGCAAATAAGTTTTTGTCTGGTATAATTAAATACATATAACTGATTTTTATTTTTCCTAGACTGTCAGATGGGATTGAAGTGGTATCAGTGGAAGTGTTCAAACACAAAGGTGTGCGTCTGAACAGATGTTTCTTGATGTGCTATTGTTCAGGTCAGGCAGAAATAAATAAATCTGGCAATCTTGCATATTGGTGCAGGGTCCCAGCCTCATCCATTCTGAGAACAGAATAAGCCACATGTGAATTACCTGATATGTGAACATTTTTCTTTCTTTTTGAACTTTTTCCTGTTACCTTTAGGAAAGGTCAAGCTTAACTTAACCTGCAGGCAAAAACAAGCAAAATGGTATCTGCATGAATAATACTTCAGGTGGTTTATTATTAAAAGAACTGGTGAAAATAGAAGTGATAGCCGTCTCCTTTGCCACCATGAGCAGGGTGTTTGCCTTCTGACACTCTAGTTTGGACTTCATACTGAAAAATTTTGTTAGACTCCTCGATGTCAAGGCAAATCATGTATTGTACTTACTGATACTAAATGAATTTCTGCCTTTGCATGAACAGCTTTCCTTTTACAGCATAAGTGGGCAGTGGGTTGAAACCGGAAAACTTAACAGATTCTCTTTGGCAAGGCTTGACTTACTGACGAGGTTTCTCAGTCCCCTCCAATGTCTTATAAATCAGCCCATTCGCCTGGTCTTTGCAAAGAAGAAACTTATCCCTTAGCTTATCCAGATGGCGTACTTGTGTACAATTTGCTTCTTGTTGGTCTGAACTTCTGATCTCCTTAATTATCCCAGTTAAGTACTGCGCCAGTGTGGCACTGATGGGTCATTCAAGCCAAGCTGGCAAGCACTAGTTCTGCATTATTGACTTTGAGGGGAAAAATGTCCCAGATATGGACTATAGCTGTCAGGTTGCAGCATTAGTCTCTGCATCTGAATTGTCCTGTTCTCTCCTTGAAAAGTGGGTATTCACCAGATGATGTCTTTCTGTTTGACGATAGTAGCAAGCTTTAATTAATGATAGAAAGCAACAGTCAGCTTTCAGTTGTAAGTAATGTGGGTGTTGGTGCTTGGATATGTTTTGATAGACTTACTGTAAATAAGAGTTTTGTGATGGTTTTTAAATCTTTTTAAAATCCTTTCATAAGGTAGGAAACAGCTTGTGCTTATACTGAAGTGAGTAAAGTGGGGATTTGGCTGCATATTTAAAAATGACTGTGTGAGAGCCAGCCATTCTCAATGGTCCCAAGTTCTGCTGTAGAAAACAAGAAGAGATGCAGACAGGAGGTACCCAAGTTTATTTCTGATGACCAAAGCAGCAGAACCTGGAAGTTTCTTATCATCTAGAAAGCTAGAGATGGGTTAAACCTAGGTTACAGTGATTGGGTTATAATGCACATTTTTCATTACTGGAAACCTCTTCAAATTAATTCTGTTCTAAAGACTGACTAGAGTCATCACTGTACTCAGAAGAAAGGAATGCCTGGGTGCACTGCCCTCCGTGTGAGATGCCACACCATACAGCTATGCCTGCCATAGACCGAGGGATCCCAAGTTGCCTCATCCTAGAGTCTGCAGCTGAAGTGCCAACTAAATGCACATGGAATGTGTATGAGTAGGGGCTGCACCCAGACCTTCAGGCTTGGTACCTTGCCAAGTGTAATTATGATCCCGTTACAATACTGTAGGAGACTTGCTACCATGAATGTATAGAGATAAAGAAAGGTTTGCGTCTCTCAAGGTTATTTAGTTACGGAAAGCTGACCCTGGGATGCTGTTCTACTGTCATTAAAGGAACTAGGACTTAGGGATGTAGCTGCAAGTTACACAAAATGCATTCATGTTTTGTTCAGAGTGGTGCAAATTTTTTACAGCAGAATCTGTCTCAGCTGTTCCAGAGTAGACGTAAGATAACTTGGGCCAGGAGTGAAACTTTGCCCTGTTGGTATTACAGTGCTATTGAGCCATCAGTTAACAACAACAGGTTTTCATTTTCAAAACTGCTAAATACACCTTAAGCTTCTTTCTTTTTCTTTCTTTATGATATAAGTGAAAAGAAAGCAAAATGTTCCATTTATCTCCTACATTGAGTGAACTTCCTGATTGTCCTTATCACTTCAACCCAGAAAGTTTTATAGATTTGTTGGGCACCTCAATATTGCAAATTCATGATTTGGCAGGAGAGGAGGGTGGAGAAATTCTTGTTTTTAATTCAGTAGCTTTAAGTTCAGAATGAAATCCCATTTAAAATTACAGGTTTGGATTGAAGTTTGAGAATCAAAGAAAATAGAACAGAAAGAAAAAGTGGCTTTAGCTTGGAGCAGCATCTGAAAAAGCTAACCTCAAACTCAGGGCTTTCTTTTCTTTTCTTTCTCTCTTCCCACTCCTTCCTTATCCTTCAAAAAGGATATTTCCTTTAGTTTTTCCTGAAAGAAGGTTAACAGCATTAATGTGTGCGTGCGCCTGCAGTCTTTTTTTATTATTATTATTTTTTTAATGGTTTGCAGTATAACTGCATCAAATCAAATGTATCAACTGTAAAGCCTTTTATTTAGGCTGAAAATAGGGCTATTTAAAATAAGCTATGATCTAAAATCTAGAGGCAGCACTCAAAATAGAATCATTTAGAATTAGCACTGTTGGCAGCTGCTATTGTCAGTCAATAGGCTTGGAAATTGGAAATACAACATCTGCCATAGCTGCCTCCTCTTCACCAGGCTTGGGGAAGTTCATTCCGATGTTGTGTGTGGCTGCTAAAATTGGCTAAGAGTTTTTCTGAGTGTTGTGGGGGAAAAAATATGAATTGCATTAAAGTGATGCAAATTACAGGAAGCTTGCCTTGCATAAAGATGGCATCTAGGAAGCTAAAAATGCAAACTGTTACCTCTGTTAGTCAGAATGTATTTCTACCCCCAAACCTGATGCATGGAACTTCGTGGATCCTGTCTCCTAGGTGGCTCTCAAAGTTTTAGACAACTTATCTCTTTGGATGTCATCCAAAGTGACTTGCTCACTGACACAGAGAAAATCTGATCTCAGATGTGCCAAGATGTCATCCTGTGAAGAACTTGTCCATGACACTTTTAGGCAGTGTTTTCAGATTTAACACAATCCCAAATAACCCAAAATTTAGAAACTGGAGGTGGCTGAAGAAGAGCACAAACCAGAGGAGGAGGCATCCAGGACAAAAACATGATTTTTTCATTGCACAAAGCCTGACATTCTATTAAACAGCAGCTTTTGTAATTTATGATTTATGTTCTTTTTTTTTTTTTTTTGTCCTTTTGGCTTCCGAGTGAAACAAAAATGAAACTTTTTGTTATCTCTCAGGATAATAAAGACTCCTAAGCACTAAGATCTCACTGCCTACACCTTCCCCTACTCACTCAGATCTCTCAGCCTTTCCTCCCCTCTCCAGCCTTATCCCCTTTACGGATACTCCAGGCCCCTCACTGTCTTTCCAGCCCTCTGCTGGACTCTCTCTAGTAGTTTCTTGTCTTTCTTGAACTGAGGAGCCTGGAACTGGACACAGTACTACAGATCAGGCCTTATCAGGGCAGAGTAGAGAGGATCACCTCCCCTTGACCTGCTGGCCCCACTCTTTTTAATACACCTAAGGATACCACTGGCCTTCTTGGCCACAGAGGCATGTTGCTGACTCGTGAATCAACCTGTTTTCTACTAGAACAACCAGGTCCTCTGCAGAGCTCCTCTCTGGCTGCTCAGCCCATAACCTGTATTGATGCATGCAGTTATTTCTCCCTAGGTGAAGGACTCTTCACTTGCTTTCGTTGAATCTTATGAATTTCCTTCCTGCCAACTCTCCAGCCTGTCCAGGCCTTGCTGAATGGCAGCACAGCCTTCTGTAATGTCAGCCACTCCTTCCAACTTCATATCATCAGTAAACTTGATGAGAGTACATTCTCTCATGATTCTCCATCATACATGGATCTTTCATCCAGATCATTGATGGAGATGTTAAAAAAAGACTGGAGCCTGTACTGGACACCACCAGCTTCCTCAGCACTCATGGTTGCACCCCCTTTTGCTCATAGATTTCTGTGCACTGAGTTTGCCTAGACGGGCCAGATCTTCCTCAAGCAAAGGGAAGCCTTCCTTTCCCCACACAGTTTCTCTTGTCTCCAGGATCTGGGATTCCTGAGTGGCAGACTTAGAAGGAAAGACCAAAGCAAAGAAGGCATTCAGTATCTGCCTTCTTGGTGTCATTCGTTACCAGGGCACCCACCTCATTCAGCAGCAGATACGCATTTTCCCTAGTCTTCCTTTTGCTATTGATGTGCTTAAAGGAGGCTTTCTTGTTGTCCTTGACTTCCCTCGCTGCATTTAACTCCAAATGGACACTAGCCTTCCTTGTTGTATCCCTGCAAGCCCTGACAGCATTCCTGTATTCCTCCCAAGTGGCCAAATCCCTCTTCTGCATAGACTTCCTTGAGTTTTTCAGTGAGCTCCTTGCTCACCCATGCAGGTCTCCTGCCACTTTTGCCTGATCTCTTTCTGTCAGAGGTGCACTGATCTTGAAAGAAGTGGTGCTTGAATGTCAGCCAACTCTCCTGCATCCCTTTGCTTCCAATTCTGTAACTCCGGGTCACCCTCTAGTAGGTACTTGGAGGGGTCAAAACAAAGATGTCTTTTTCTTTTTCAGTTATAAGCATTAATAACAGCATCTTCATTATAACTGTCTGTTTTAAGATGGTATCAACTCTAAATTTGGCCTGTTTGTACTGGGAACTACATGAAAAACTTTATAGGCTGTGTCCTAAGTGAAATTCGGGGTGTTTGGATGAAGGAATGTGAGATTAATCTTTGCAAACTTGGTCAGGACATGCAGTGCGCAATAGCATTGCCCTTTCAGCAGCAGGCTGCTTGTACAGCAGTGCAGCAGTATGACTTTTGACACAAAACAGGAGATATTCACAGGGTGGTGATCAACAGCTCCTGTGTTAAATACAGTTAACTCCTGACATGAATGATGCTCTTTCTGATGTATTCCGGCATCTAAAGCAATATGTTTCTAGCAAGTCTTGCACAAAACAGCAGTGCTTAAAAGAAAAAATATTACATGCTGACAGATGGAATATCATTGCAGACTGCAGACAAACCAAAATCTCAAGAGTCTTGTTCAGCTCACACAGAAGGAAAGCAGAGTGTTTTGTATGGTGTTTTCACTGAAGGAAATACGTGTATCTTTGGGGATGGAGCAGCTGCCAGTGAAATAGATGAGCTGCCACTTTCTGTGGGATTTGTAACCCTCAGCTATTGGCTGTGGCAGTATGAATGGGGAAATAGCACAAGCACCTTAGCTGGAGTCTGAAATTCCTTCTTGGGCCTGGGGTGCAGCCACTTCACACTATTTTTCTGTGGACACTGCTTCAGAATTAAATGTAGTGGTGGTCTTTTTGGCTCTTGTCATTTGTCTGAATTGAAGTCTTAATTTATATCACAAATCATAAGGAAGATTTGGAAGTGGAACGTTAGTTGCCAGCAAACATGTCTATAGCAGATCAGGATATTCTCTGGTTTGGGATGAGAAATAACCCGTGATTTACCATGTTGGTAAAAGCCAAGTGACAAACATTACCTCCACTGAATTACACGGAGATTTGATTTTATTTTGCAAAGAGGCAGCCTATGATTTTAAATGGAGTCTTTTTGTGTCTTTATTCGCCTTTGCAAGGTAGGGAATAATCTCTTACCCACTCACTCGTATGTGCTGGAAATAATAAGAGACTGTTAGAAAAGTGTTGCTGTACCGCTACTGAAGGCCAGGGGTGGGAAAGGGAAAAGAGATGGGCAGGAGGAAGAGGTCTGTATGGGGAGCCAGTCCTGTGATGGGCAGCTCCTGTATGCACGTGTGTATCCTGATTGACCTTTCCAGCTCAGAGCAGGGTGGAAAACCCACTGCTCTGCCGTACCTGAGGCTGGCTTGCTTCTGTGAGCCAGAGGAACCTGACATGTGCCTTTTTTTTTTCTTGAGTGTATGTGAGGGAATACCGAAAGCAGTCTTCCCAGCACAAACCAAGGTGCTGGCTGTCACCCATCGTGTCTCTTTTGAACTGCTCCATGTTTCCCTAACAGCTGTGTTTTGTGCTGAAACTCTGAAAACTGCTGTGGAATCAGAGGGAAGGCCTTGTGTCTGCAAAATGCAAATGCTTCCCAATGCTGTATACAGCTATGGAATGATAGTGGTGTGAAGAATAATGAGCAAAACCATTTTTATATGTAAACTTATTACTCTGTTCTATAAACTGTCAGGTAGGTGGAAATACAGTCAGTATATGAGTCCAAATAAGGCTGTTCTCATTTAGGCAGCTTCTCTAGAGTGAATCTTACTGAAAGTGTAACTGTGTTTAAGCTTGAAGTGCATGTGTGGTTTGTTATTTTAATATAGTAATAGAGATAATAGAGATTTAATAATAGAGATGGTGTTAAAAACATAACTGTAAAGGAAACAACAGAGAAAGCACCGTTCTATAAGGTAGAAATTGCACCAAAAAAAATGTCTAAACAAAGATGTATCCCAAATTGTAAGGGCTAGCTGGTTCTGTTTGTAAATCTAGAATTTTATTCAAAGACTGGCCTTTGGTAAGTTAACACTTGAGTAACAGGGGCAGTTATAGCTACTGTCAACTGAGCAATAATATGCCCAAATAATATTTAACTTCCCACAGCCTTTCTAAAATCGCTGTGAGATTGACTGGGGAGTAATGCTAGTCAGCACAAGAGCCTCATAAAGAACTGCATAAATTCACAATGAGTGGGAAAACCTCATGACTCCTGAATCTCCCTTCGGGATCTGTTGTCTGTTTTAAAGGAAAACTGTACAGATTCCTACAAAATCACTGCAGGATTTATAAGAAAATACTGCTATTCTTTAAACAGGCTGCAAGCTGTCTCCCAGGATTGCCAGAATACTTTCGCACTTATGATATTTGTGGCTTTTTTTGTTTCCTTAGCTCTAATTATAACAATAATAGAATTTGTTGTTTGTCAAAAAGACAAACATCTCATCAAAAAGAACTTTGCTATGCACTATACTTTTCGTGATTCTGCATTTGTTGTTGGTTTCTCACTCCAGAAAGAAATATAAGCGTTTTTGTGGAGGATTAAGGGATGTGTATCTGCTGAAGGATCTCTCCATTCTATGCTCCGATAGCAATGCTGTATGATAGATAAGCGCTTTATGCAAATTTGATCTTAATATCTATTACACTAAGGTTGAATTTCACACTGGGAGAGTTCTGTACTCTGAAGACAAAGCTCGTCTCAGTGCTGAACCGAAGCTGCGCTCGGGGAGTAAATACTTGTGGTTTGGGCTCAAAATTACACAGATTGTCTCAGCAGGAATCTCAATGCCATGGAAATGTGAGCAGTTCTGATGGTGTTTCTGAACGACTGAGCTCTTTGTGCTTGGGAAGCTTAGGAAATAGAAAACTTGCTGGTTTTACTTCTTGGTCGTGGTGAGGCTGTCTTCAAGACAAAGATTAAGTAAAAGATACTCATGCAATGCCTGACCACTGGTTTGCATCCTTGAGTGACCTTGAATGTCCAGAGAGAGATGGATAAGTGCTGTAGAAGTGCTTGCACAACCAAAGAGCAGGTAGGACAATATTTTTAGGAAACTATTTAATTACTTTTCTTCATATGCAGGCTTTGCTGAGTATCTTGGAAGAGTAAAAAAAATATTCCTTTTAAGGATAGACAGAAATGTGAGCAAGTAGGTGAGTCTTCACATCATATCTTAGATGGAGGGACAAGATGTCAGTGTGTTTTTTCAGTATGGGCCAAATCTTTGTAAATACATTTGTCAACAAATTGCAGGGCAGTGAATCTACTGCCATTTCATCTTTCCTCTCCCTGTTTAGATCCCACTGCGAGATGCAAGCATGACCATCCTTTTGCATTTTAAAAGCATGCAAAATTACTTTATTTGAATGTAAAATTACTTTATTTGAACGTACTGCTGTAGTTACATTCCTAATAGTTTTTCAGAGCCACATTTTGATCTTCAGAAGTTTTGTTTTTTTGGTCAGACCTACCTCAGGTTACTGGGATGACCATAGTTTTTGTGTTAAATCAGTGATTGGAAAGTACTTAGTGTAGTTGTGTTACTTTTTAAAAACCATCGCAACCTGAAGCCCATTCAGCACTTCTGGGTTACTGTTTTGAAGCAGAAGTGATTGGGAGTGGAAGAGGAAGGCTGAAGTACAGGACATGCTTATATGCCTCCTAAAACACAGTCAGTACTTCTATTTGACGTTTGTTTCATAACTTAACTCTCTCTCCAACCAAATTTTAAGACAACTTTCTCAATGAAAACAGACTGATGGTCATAAAGTGTTTGTAGTGTAGCATGTAGCATGGAGTGTACTCCATCTCAGCTGGACCATCTGTGGACACATCAGCTTCCATGGATTCATATTTCGTATTTAAGCATGCATAGCTTTCCAAAATGCCTCAGCAAAGCAAATACATACATTTGTATTCACTGCATAAAGAGTGAAGAAAAAAAGATTAAAGAGATGCGTGAGGTGTCTATATACAGCTCATACAGCCAGATCTTCAGAGGATGTGTAAATTGCTCCAGAAGTAAAGTGTCAATGAATGTCAGAGGATGCCATTTTTTCCACATGGAGGGATTCAATTACACCCCTTTGCTTCGTATCACTTCCATGTCAGGTTTTGTTCTGTCAGACTGCTCCTCTGCTGCCATCTGTCACAGCAAAAGCATGTAACAGAATATGGGCAGGAAGGTTCAACCTCTACTGCCATACTACCAACATCCACCTCTGATGTGGGCCAGCATATTAAAATAGGAGATATTGCTCTCAGAGCAGCCTTGTAGATTTCTGCAAAAGCTACTATTGTCAGTGGCTAAAACAAAGTCTCTTGCTGCACAATTTAATAGATGCTTTCATCTGTAGCACGCTTACTTCTATATATTTGTCTTATTCTGGTTTTGGTTTGGTTTACTTTTATGGGTTTGTTTTTGTTTTGTTTTTAATCAGAGAGATTATGTTAAAGTTGAATGTAGACTTGTGGGGGGAAAGGGAAGCTTTTAACTTGAAAATAGCAAGCAGTGACCGATCTAATTTAGAAATTGTATACAACTCTGTGCTTTGGGCCAAATTTAGAAATCATAGAATCACAAGGTTGGAAAGGACCTAGCAGACCATCTAGTCTGACCGTCCTCCTATCACCATTACTACCACTAAGCTACTAAACCATATCTCGTAGCACATCATCCGGATGCCAGCCTTTAGTTGTTGGTATATTATCTTCAGAATGCTAATGTGCTTCACTGATTAAACATGAGGACTCCAATGAAATTACGTGATGTTTAGTTTCCCCAAGCTAAGCAAGAGAAAAGCATTACAGAAGGGCCCATTGCATTTACCTAAAATCTATCAGTATTTTTTCAGATAAGGCCCTGCTGCCACCAAGCTTTTCCTCAAATAGGTATTTGCGCAGAGTCTAAGCTCTGTACAATTACTTTAGATAAAATCAAAATGAAAACAGACACTTATATTTAGTGCTATTTTCGTGATGAAAATCAAATTGCTTTCTGCTTTTCCCACCTACATTTGTCTTGCTTCTGATCATTATTGCTGTCGTTGCTATTTCATACAGCAGAAAAGCAAGTTTAGCTTCAGTTCCCAGTTGTTCAGTGTGGTTTGACCAGGGCTCTCTGGAACACTCAGCTGGGAAATCAAATGCTCGTGCTGTTGCATTTGAGGACTGATTTTGTCACAGTGGTGCCAAATTCCACATAACCATCTTAAGAAATGAAATAGGAGAGCAAGCACAACAAAATACTTCTAGGAACTGTGATAACTCTTCATGACCAGCAGGGACTACAAGCAAATTCAGAAGAGGTGAGCCCAAAGGAAAATACTCCATTTTGTTTCCTTATTTGTTTGTTCTTATTTACATGTTTACATGTAATTCAACAATTGCCCATAAAGGAAAATTCTCTTCCCAATAAGAAAACTAATGGTGGCTTGTTGAGTCTGTGAGCATTGCACAAAGTACTGAACCAAAATGAACACGTTGTGAAAGTGTCAGTTCAAGGGGCTGGATTCTTGAGTGACATCTGAATTACCAGAGGGAGAAGTTAGTAGGAGCATTCTTCAATGCATATGGGTTTTTGCTATGTATATGTGTAACAGCATGTGTGCTGTCACTTGGTGTGCAATATCTATGTGCTTCCAAGCAGGGTCCTTCCTGTAAAAGAATAATACAACAGAGTTTTCTTTGTGAAATGGAAGACCATTTCATGAGTAGTCTTTTAGTACTTTCTATATTTCAGTCCCATTTCATACATTCCAGGACGCTGCTGACATGAACTGTTTTGCTATGAAACTTAGTATTGGTGTTCTCTTGACTTGATTGCCCAATACAACTAGAAATGTAAGTGAAAATAACTCTTGGCAGCAGTGAGCTCAACTGGAGTCCCATTAAGGTCAGAGCAATAATACCTTCAAATTTTTATGAAAGTGATGTGGCACTTTATATAACGGTGTTTCTTTAGAATTTACTGTATGGAGCTGCTTTAGTCTTGCCTTGTGTGGAGCCCTCAGAGCTGCTGTGCTCCAGGGAAGGAGGAGCACAATGGATTGGAGGGGAGGGGGTGCTCCACTTTGAATGAGGCAGAGGTTACAGGTTCTGTAGGAATGGCAGTTTCCTGCTGCACAGCTTCTGCGCTGTTCCACTTTTGCCTTTTGATATCACTCGTGAAAGATGATAGGAATATTGCTGTAGACTTTGATTTTATGCAACCAGTTCTAAACTTTTCAAATCCAATTTTATGCAGGCCAGAAGAGAGAAAAATGCTTTTATTAATGAAGTGGCACTCTCTTTGTTCTGGTTTCCCTGGCTGTGCTTATTACCTTGGCTGTTATGTGTGCTTGGCTCTCTCGACTCATTCTTCTCTAATGTGGTGGTGATGCGGGACAACCACATGGTATCTAAATCCCTATTTTAGAGGGCTTTCTCCTCTTGGCTGAGCAACCCTAGTAACTGAAGTCAAGGAAGCTCTATTGTGCATTGAGGAATGTGGTGGGAAGCTACCATGCCCTTCCTAGTACACTCAGCATTGGCCCAAAGGTGCTGTGGGAGCAAAGGCTGACTTATTTAAGGGATCTCTCCAGCTTCTTCCCACAAACTGAAACACTGAATTGCAAGTGTCCTACCTGATCTGCTGGCTGACAGCTGCAATTTGTCTTTCCTTCTGCCCAAGCCAAGCCACAGAGCTTATTTAAGAATCTTTCTGTTCCATTCCACTTTAAACTCATTTTAAATTTCAATCCCAATGATGTGAGAGAATGCTTAATCAATCAGAGTTGTGTACCAAGTGTCTTTGTTGCTGTTCTGATTGTTGTATGCGAGTCATAGTTTGTGAAAAACTACTGTATATAAAAGTGGGTGGTGAGGGGAAATTGGAGGCCATGGGCTACTTCTGTTGTAATTTATTATTTCTTAGGAGGGCCAGTGTAAGGATGAGTTTCCTCCAATATTTTCTTCCTTATTATCAAACATAGATATGGTTTATATATATATGTGTGTGTGTGTGTGTATATATATATATATGTACACTACATAGATACACACTTCTTTGTTGAGTTTTCTTTTGTGGTTTTGGTTTTTGTTGGTTGGTTGGTGTTTTTTTTTTCCACTCATCAACACACAGCTTTCTCCAATACCTGGAATCTCCAGCTGATGCTCAGTCCAAATTAAGTGCCAAATAAATAAATAAAGATCTAGTATGAGACTTATATAAGTACATAAGTATATAAGTATATGAGTTTATATAAGTACTGGTACACCCTAATGACTTTCACAGCCTCCTTTGGCAAGAAACGCTTTCAGTTCTGCATCTTCATCAGTAGGTGGTGCTGGCTAGCTGCACATTTGTTAGCGCTCTGGAAGCTGCACCTTAATCTTAGGAACAAACGTGGGTGAGAAGGTCAAAACTGCTACGTGATCTCAATCCAGCCTCAGAACGGAAACTCAGTTTTGTCCATGATACAGTGATCTGTATTGCCTTATGCAAAGGTTGCTGGGCTTCTGAATGGCTACCAGAATTGCTCAAACTTCTCATGAGCAGAAGTTTTTTCTTTTCTGATTGGAGTGTAGCAGAAATCAAATATAAAGCCAGTAAGCATGGACTTCAGCTTTGCATTGAAGGCTGCAGTTCAGGATTAGGTGAATTACAACATGGGAGAACCATACTCTGTGGTACCTTCTGAGGGGATGTAAGAGTAACTGCAATTACTGCTCTGAATGCTTCATCAGTCTGCTACATGCTGCAGCTGAGATTAAGACTTGGTTAGCAAGCATGGGTTTCAGCTCACCCAGCTGGAAACACTTGCCGTGCAGCTGTACGTCAGCTGTGTGCCCTGGCTCTGTAATCAGCGTGGAGAACTCATGCTTAGGTCAGACGGACCTTGCTGACATGAGGGCCTTCTGTGGGCACAGGGGAAGCCTGCAGCAACTAACTCGGGTAAAGAGTCTGTGCTGGCAGTTCTGACATTTGCTTGGATTAGTTCTGTCCTATTTTTGAGAACCTCGAGAAGCTAAGCTCTGATCGGTCATAGCGCTTTTTTATGTACAAGTGATGTCAATTCTCTTTAAGAGCACGGATCAATCCGAGGGAGTTAGGGATGGATGTGGGTTGGCATCTCATGTCTCCCCCCTTCCCCTCCCCCCCTCCCCCAAGATAGCAGTTCTGAAATAGGGGCCTTTTCTACTTCATCATCTCAGATATGGGTACCTTTTATCTATGACAGAGATGCGGTGCCAGCCATGTCTCTCAAGAAGGAAGTTTTCCCAAGCCCTAAAATAGAAATAAATGCCTTTGTTGATTGGTGGAGAAAGCTGGAGATTACAGGTTGGAGGACCCTGCCCTCAGTAGGTGAGCACTGTACAGGATGGGGACAAATTGCCAAGAAACACTTTGAGAACTCTATGTTCTCAAATCACATATGGATTTTGGGGGCTTCACCTCTGCTTTTAGGAGTTCTAATGATTTGTCCTTAAGAGATACATATTTCCTGACTAGTAGATGTTAAGAATAACCTAGACCGTAGACAGGAATGGCATTTGGTATACAAAATTAGATAAGCTTGCAGAAAAATATGGAAAACTGAGCCCACAGGAAAGGGGAGAGATGTCTATACACAGAAAAGCCCGCAGGAAAGGAAAGATATCTATACACAGAAGGACTTGTGAGGACAGGAAAGTACTTACAGTGATTTTCTGCCTTTGCAATCAATCTTAAAGTAGAACAGGGAGGAAGTTTATAAGCACAATCCTCACCCCAGCAAATGTAACAGGTGATTCTTCCTCATCTTCCAACTGAAGTCCTTTTTAATTGCTAGGTATGTCCTTGTGTTTGTGGAGGATTAAGAAGCATTTTAGCCATCTGAAATGAGAAGTTGAAGACAACCACTTTTAGTGGAAAAATCTTTGCGTGATTTATTTTTTTGACATAATTTACTATTAGAAGTGAATGACTGATAATCTTGATGTACCTTTCCATAAATCTGTAAACAAACGTTGAGCTTTGTGGGAGCTTTTGTCCAGCATTGCCAACGTTACCATAACATGGAGCTTCATGCAGGAAGGTATTTCATTTGTTGAAGTGTCTGTTTTGAGGACTGGTGTCTGGCAAATGGTAAAAGGAGCTGAGAAAGGGGGACTGCCTGAAGAAATCTCTCATGCATGGGCATACGGTAGACATGCAACAAACAGTAGCTCATTGTGTTTTTTTCTTTTTTCTTTTTTTTTTTTTTTTTTGTGTGGAAGCCTACAGGAGTTACATGCACTTCTGAACTGATTGGAATATCTTAGGTCTATTGCATAATGCACATTTGCTTCCTTTATTTTCCTTTATTTAAACTTTGAAAATTGTATAGTAGCAGTAATGACAGGTGAAAGAATTACTAAACTAATTGAAGCATACTTATTGCAGACTTGTACTGAAGCATGTACAAATTAAACTTAATAGAACATTGTGTTATATTAGCAACTAATTATAACTACATAGGAAACCCAACATCATTATCCAATATTAAGTTCTGTTGCTTAATCTGATTTATTTTTAATCCATTTGGGAAGATCTCACATTAAAGTGTTTAGAGAAATGCACACAGTTCATAACTTTTTCAAGTCCCTGTTGTTGGTAGATATTTGTTGATGACCATAACCATAGTAGCACCTTCCTATGCATAAAGGAACTTTATGCTCATGGGAATTATCCTCTAGCTTTTTAATGCAGAATGATTAAATGACAAAGCTTCAGTGCAAAAATTCTGGGCTGTTAAAGAGAAAACTCATCCCTGACTCATCTTCTCCAGAAACAGGGATATGTGCTTGACCCTATGGAGTTGAAGAACGTTTCTAAAAATCAATTAAATTACCCTATTCCCGTCACCAAAGAATCAGGGTAAGCATAGTGGTCTTCATTTATGAGTGCACAAACAGTGTTTTTTCCAGCTGTCGTAATGTCTGCTCCTCAGCTATGTGTTTTGAGCATAGCGTGCAGTAAATATCTGCTGTGTGCAATGCAGTGGGTATATTGGGATAAGTTATCTGTAGACTCAGGGGCTGTAGTTCCTGCAGACTGAAGGGAAATGAAAAATAAGCAACTGCGGCTTGGCGTTTGTTTGGAGGACGTTAGTTCTGGTCTCTTCCCACTGACTCAGTTGGAAGCAGACTGAGCCGAGGGCAGAGTGGCAGCCGGGCCCTGCTGAGTGCCCCTCTTGTGCCTTGCAGAGCACCCCGGAGCCGCACAGCGCCCGCCGCCCAGGGCTGACACGCGGCTGGGCCACGGCGAGCCGCAAAGCTGCTGTCCACGTGGACCGGAGCTGAAATCCCTCGTCCGGCGGCCACCAGAGCCTCCCCCGCCAAGCCCCGAGACATGGCAACAAACGGCACGAAGGTGGCCGACGGGCAGATCTCCACGGAAGTTGACGCTTCGATCACCAATGACAAGCCTAAAACTTTGGTAGTAAAAGTGCAGAAGAAGAAGACGGACCTTCCGGACCGAGATACCTGGAAAGGAAAATTTGACTTTCTTATGTCCTGTGTAGGTTATGCCATTGGTTTAGGGAATGTGTGGCGGTTTCCATACCTCTGTGGAAAGAATGGTGGAGGTATGTTTGCTCTTCATTTCTTACAACTTTTGGTATATCTGCATGTTAGTATTTGCCATAAAAATTGTTAGAAATGTGTTTCAGTGGACGGTTTTTTTTCCATCTGTGTATGTGTGATTTTAGGGTTGCTTTTTTTTTTTTTTTCTTTTTGCTTTGCTTTGCTTTTAACTAGATCATGAGGGTTGGAAGCATCTCAGAGCAGGGCGCTCTGCTTTGAAGTCTGCTGTGCCCTCGAGTTTATTCTAATGTCTCATTGGCAAGTGCTTATAAAAGACCATAAGGTATTAGAAAAGAATTGAAGCACATTCCCCTCCAACCCTTCAGAACCCTCTTTTGGATTGAGCGTTTGAGAGGATTGCATAAGGCTTGTAACTCTTACTCAGAGCTTATCATCAAAGGCTGGCTTCAGCTGGAAAGCAGCCAGTTCTGGCTAAAGCCTTTATACCGTATGCGTGCTGCTCTTATGGATGAAGACAACAAAATGCATGGTCCATTGTATTTTGGTTTTTACTTAAATGGAAGGTATTTACATGATGGGGAGAGATATTTTTCCCCTTAGCAAAACCTCTTGAGATACTGGTTCAGAACTGTGCATGTGCTTCTCACTAGCTGTTTTAGCAAGCTACACCTCAGAGGAAAAAATGTGGGTTTCTTTCCAGATATAGTAGGGGTGGAAAAGCTAGAAACAGTGGTGGCTTTCTGCACTGTAATAGGCTTTTTCTTATTTCTTTTTAGGTGCATTCCTGATACCTTATTTCCTAACTCTAATTTTTGCTGGAGTGCCACTGTTTCTTTTGGAGTGTTCCCTTGGTCAGTACACATCTATAGGAGGCCTTGGAGTGTGGAAGCTTGCTCCAATGTTCAAAGGTACAATATGAATTTGTATTTCTTTCTGCTTACCCATGTTGCAGACATTACACGAAGTGGCAGGGCACGGACATTTCTTCATTTTTACTTAAACTACCATATTTTACAGCAACTCCTAATTTTATGAAGTGTAACTGACAATTTTGAGACAAACTAGGATATTATTCATTTCCCTTTAAAAATAGGCATCAACAGACTAATTCTGTGAAATTTAAAAACTCGTTTTTGTTAGGAACATGCAAAGATAGTTCAAAATCTAGCAACCTGTCTGAGCAGGCAAAGAACTTGGTTCCTTGGTTCACAGCATTTTGATAAACCATGTTTCTATTCCAGGTCATGAGGGTTTGTATCTCCTTTTGTTTTGTACTGATATGTGAAGGCTGGACACTTCAAAGCTAGCAATTCCAATCTGAATTGCTTGAAAGAAAGATCGCTCCATGTTTAGATTTTCAGCTAGTTTGGTTTTCTCAGTTCTAGAACCTTAAGATTTTATCCTGGATTCTGTGTAAACCCACAAGCATCACATACTGCTTTCCACCCCCTAATCCTATATCACTTGATACTTAAGAGCTCCTGAGTTGACTTGTGGTCCAGCAAAAGAGCAAGTTATAGGCTGTTATGAATTACTTCACACAATAGGACTGACAATTAGCATGAGGTGGGATAAAAGGTTTTTTAGGATGGGTTCTCTGCTAGGAAATGTTTTGTTTGGAAAACACAAGTAGATTAAAACATTTCTCACAGATTTGTATTGTAACTGTGCTTGAGTTACTGATGTTGATAGGGAGTACAGTGCAAAGTATAGACTTTACGTTGCTCATTATTTTGAATACTTCTTCCTGTTTAGTGTCATGCAGCGTCATCAGCCTGAACTTTTTAAAATGCCCCTTAAGAAGTCTCCATGTGGAGCAGAAGAGGACATTCTGATCGCTGAACTCCTGACTTGTTTCTTTAGCCTGAGCTACCAAAATAGCATTATACTAAGCATGAAGTGCTTTCAATAGTGAACTAAAGGGCTAACTGGTCTTTTAACTTGTACACATTTTGTGTGCATATGCCAGAAGTTGCTGTGGTACTGCTGTTTTGGAGAATGATTTGATTTAGCTCTCTTTCCTACAAGTAAGAAAGTCCAGTAAAAAAATCTCAGCAGCAGCAGATGTGAGTGCTTACTGCAGCACTGAGAACTGGGCACTGTAACTGAACTAATTAGATCAGCCATCTCTCAGATTAGCCATTTTTGCAGAGGTACTTCTAGAATTTGAACTTACAGCATCTGGTAAATGCTATCTGCATCATTTGTCCTACTGCAGCACTTGAGCTGACGCTCATACAACCTTTACAGAAAGTTACCTTCTTTTGGTTCTTCTTTTGCAGGTGTGGGATTAGCTGCTGCAGTCCTTTCCTTTTGGCTAAATATTTACTACATTGTGATTATTTCATGGGCCATTTATTACCTGTATAATTCCTTTACAACTGTAAGTATGGGGTTGAAGTGGAGGGATTTTATTCAAGGAAGAGCAAAGTGAGGTAGCTAGCTGATTAAACTATCTCACTGTGAAGGTGAGAGATTACACAAAATACATAAAAATCAGTAGGATAAGAATTTTTTTATTCAAGATGTACTCTTTAAAAATTCAATTTTTTTTTTCCTTCATGAGAAACGCAGAATAGAAAACTGAATGTCAGTGGAGAAACACAGTAAAAGCTTGTTTTGGAGCCCTAGGCTTCCCTTTCTTACTGGTTTGTTTAAATTTTCTGATCCTGATCTTCACAGCCATAGGTCTTTCATCTGTCCCCTTTTAGTTTCCCTTTATTACCTGTTTGCCATTCAATCACAAGCATGCCTGCTTTCTTCTCTACCAGGCAGATGCAGAGAATCTGTGCTCAGGCTTGTGACTGCTAGTCCTGGCAATGCTAACACGAGTGCTAGTATCACCTTGTCTTTCAACAAAGAGGCAACCAGTCATTCCTCTGAGAAAAATTCTAGTGTGTAAAAGGTTGGGTTTTTGTGTTTGTTTTTTCTTCCTTTTTTTTTTCTTTTTTGAGTTTTTTTTAATGTGATAATGTTTTCCAAGATCTGCCATCACAAGAAAATCTATGCTGTATTTGTATCAGATTCACTCTATTACATAACACGTGCAAATAGGCTTTGTCTATTAGAATTTCAGAAAGATAACAATGTAATGTAAGTTTTGTTTTTTACACGTGTCCATTTTTCTAATTGTCCCTTGGCCGAAGGAGATAAATGAACTCTGATAAGTAATCATGATGTTTTTATTACGGGTAGTGCAACAAGAGGTAACTGGACCTCCAGGAGGTCCTTTGCGCTGCCCTTGTTTCTTGTAGTATGCTCAGTGTACTCAAACATGCTGAGAGACATAGCCAACTCCAAAGCATTTGAGCAGGTATAGTAAAGAAAGAAAGAAATACTTCCACATCTGATTGATGTAATTGATACAAAGCTAAGTAACTTACGTGGCAGACACGCACCACAGGGAGATCAGTACATCGCAGAAGTCAAAATATATTAGTTCTCCTTTCTTTTTTTGTAAAATGAGGTACTTGGGGTAATGCTTACTTTAAAAATGACTGTTTAGGATTTTCTCTCTTTCTCCTTTGTAAATAGACTCTTCCCTGGAAGCACTGTGAGAACCCATGGAACACTGACCGCTGCTTCTCCAATTATACCTTAGCAAACACCACCAACATGACAAGTGCTGTGGTTGAATTCTGGGAGTAAGCTGAGAATGTTTCTCTATGCCATTTCTGTGCATTTGCAAGGATTAGCTTATTATATTTCATATGCCATCTTCTGAACTGATTATCAAATATACCGTTCTGTTTGCTTTTTCTAGACGCAACATGCACCAGATGACTGATGGATTGGAAAAACCAGGGCAGATCCGATGGCCGCTAGCAATTACTCTGGCAATTGCCTGGATTCTGGTTTATTTTTGTATCTGGAAGGGGGTGGGCTGGACTGGAAAGGTAAGATGAAAAAAATACTGTAAGTATATTTTGATTTAAAATGCTTATTTTACTAAGATATTTTGAAAATTTATGAGGTAAGACACAGTGGGACAGTTTTCTGGGACAGTTCTGTTAAGCATTGCGTTTCTGTCCTATTTGAATTGATAGAGTACCATTTGTTTGACAAGGCTCCACAGCTTGCTCTGACCATCTTGGTTAGGGCGTTCGTTTACAGACTTTCTAGCTTTGCCAAGTAGAAAATCCCTAAATATAAGTCTGCTTACTCCTCAAAGGAATATTCTGGCTAGTTTGAATTGTAGTAGAGTGAGGATGTGGCATTTTGGCTTCAGTAACCAGTATACATTAAACAACTCTTGATGGACTTAGATATGTAACTGTTGAAGGTGCATGGCAGAACTTTTCCCTTCTTATGCTGAATGAGAGCCAGACATGGTTCTGGCCACAGGCATGTTTGCATACTATACTTCTTTGAGTCTGATTGGTTTTATTAATTAAATTAAAGGAAGTTTATTGTGAGAGATCTTTCTCCAGGAATGGAAGGGTAACAGCATTTCAGAGTTGGACACTGAAGGGCAATTACAATGATGAAATCGGAATGTTAAAGATGTTAAAGTAGCTGTTTGAAAAGAGAAATAAAATGATGATATTCTACAAGCAGGGTAGGAGTACTGCAGCTATGAATCTTGTGGTTTGGGGAACTCCCTTGTTGAACACAAGAAAGAGAAGCACAAGCCCCTGGTGCAGAAGCCTTCTAGTCCACCCAGGAAAGTTGGCAACAACTGCCTGAACTGAAGACACAGTGTTTAGGATGTTCAGCATTAGGCCCTTTACACTCTAAGCTTTAATTTTTTGGAGCAAATACCTGAACAAACACAGATGATTCTTCTGCACTTACAATGTCTTTTTTCTTCAAATCAGGTGGTGTATTTCTCTGCTACTTATCCCTATGTTATGCTGCTTATCTTGTTCTTCCGTGGTGTTACACTGCCTGGAGCAAAGGAAGGCATTTTGTTCTATATAACTCCCAACTTCAGTAAGCTTTCAGACTCTGAGGTAAACATCTAGTCTTTGTAAACAAAAGTTTCACTACTAACTTCACCTTTCAGACATAAGATTTGCTGCTCAAGCAGAGAAATGATTTAAAAATATATATATATATTTCTTGCCATCAGGTTTGGTTGGATGCTGCCACACAGATTTTCTTCTCCTATGGTTTGGGTCTTGGTTCACTGATTGCCCTTGGAAGTTACAACCCTTTCCACAATAATGTTTACAGGTAAGCAGATGACCGCTCATATTACAGTAGTACTTTGCCCTCTCAGCTGGAGCTGGATTCTATCTTTCTGGGTCCTGTATCTCTGAATTAATGTATAATCTCTGAAGTATTAAATGTTATATGTATGTAAGAATGAGATGTATAACTGCATTTACACTAATGAGAGAGATGTGACTTGCCCAGTGTGAAACGGAACCCATTCTATGAAATCTAAAATCATTAAATTTATCCACGAAACCTTTTCAAAGGAAAAAAATGGTAATATACTGAGCATTAGCATTATTTTACTGCTTAAAACACTTTATCTTTATTTCAGGGACTCCATCATAGTGTGCTGCATAAACTCATGCACAAGCATGTTTGCAGGCTTTGTCATCTTCTCCATTGTTGGATTCATGGCTAATGTCACAAAGAGGCCCATTGCAGATGTTGCAGCATCAGGTATATAATATATTTTTCTCTAAGTTCTTCAGAGACATCAATTATTTTTTGTTTGTATATTGCATCCCAACTACTTCACGTATTTGTTTAAAATCTCTTCTTCAAAGCATTCCTCTGCCCCCTGTCATTTCAGTAGCACTTAACACTCTCCCTCTTGCAACCAGTCTTTCAAACTTCTTAAGGCAGCACCAGCAAAATCATTTCACATTTAACAGACTGCCTGCCTTCAGTGCTTGCAAAGCTTCAGTGTTGGAGAGTGGTCAGCCAGAAATGCATACTGGGTTGATGCAGTGAATACTAATGAATATGCTTACAGGGACTGCATTTATAAGAGGTGGCAGCACATGTAGCTGTTTGAGTGCTTGGCTGTGACATCAGATTGAGAGCCCCTTGCTACTGAAATTCTTAAAAACAACCTAAAAGGAGGAATTATGGTCATTATGTTTTAGGACCATATAGTCTCAAATTCGGTTAGGTTTTTAAATTCTTTTTACTGTTTCTTGAGGTCAAACCCTTTGAGGCATATCAGTCTCTCACTGGTTAAACTACAGCTATAAGCCAGTTTTATGGGGCCTTTTATTAGAAAAATAATCTTATGCAGGGCAGTACGATAGATCCATAGATAGATTCTGTATACTTTGCAGTTCTTTGCCTTGATTCCAGAAGAAGAAGCTTACAGAAGCAGAGCAGATGGTTACCTTAACCCAGCTGGTGCACCAAATAGTCATTTAGCAATTTTGGCCACAGGGAGCGTTCTGATAACAGAAAGCATGGTCGGAAGTCTGGTGGACAAAATGTGTATTACTGTACTGGCAAACAAATATCACTGATGAAAATGAGAGAATTTAAGCACCAGAAATAGTCTTCATCAAAAAAAAAAAAAAAAGCAAAAATGTTATGACATACATTGTTGTCACTTCTTTAAACTGAGAGGAGATTTAGATGAGATATTAGGAAAGAATTTTTTATTCAGAGAGTGGTGAGGCACTGGCACAGGCTGCCCAGAGAATTTGTAGATGCCCCATTTTTGGAGGCATCAATACAAAATTGTAAGGATCTCTGGGCAGCCTGATTTAAGTTTCTTCTTCCAGTACTTTGCTCTCATCGACAGTTGTTAGGAATGTGAATGAAAATGTTTACCTATTTACAACTACAAAGCATATTAAAATGTGTTTTATAAGAGAATTCATGGTACAACAGCAAATGGAAATACTTTAAGTGCTGGAAAGTGTCTTCTCCATTTCTGAGCTTTGTTCCTCCATTAAAATACTCGATGCAGAGCAGAAGTTAAAGCCATCAGTGATTACTTCAGAGGAAGTAATTCAGAGGCTGGTTCTTAACTGAAGATATATTCCTAGCTAAGGACAACATTCCTTGTTTACCATACAAAGGTGTCTCCCAGGAGTGACTTCTGAACTTTATCTAGTGTTTTCCTTGGTTGGTTTGGTTTTTTTCGGGTTTTGTTTTTATTTTGGTTGGTTGTTTTTTAATGCAAGATGTGTGCACTGATTGTGCAATTAACACCATTTAAGCCGAAATCCCTTGATTGACAGATGCATCCATGACTAAGTCATTCAAATAAACCCATGTATCAACAGGAGTTGATAATCCCAGAACCCAATCAATCACATTGACATTTTGTATCCTTTTTCTCCTACAGGTCCTGGACTGGCATTTCTAGCTTATCCAGAAGCAGTGACACAGTTACCAATTTCTCCTTTGTGGGCAATACTGTTCTTCTCCATGCTGCTAATGCTTGGAATTGACAGTCAGGTAATATTGGCATAAAAATTATTAACAATAAAGAAGATGAGTTTTCCTCAAAACGTATGGTAGAATGTTGGCTTTGCTCTGTGCTTTCCACATTGCCAGCTGTTACTGGTGCATTGGTTCTGGTATAATGAGATAAACAGTAGGAGATACCAAGGAGGGAAAGAATTGGAGGAGCCTTTCATTTTTCGTGAACTGTTGGAATCGTATGCCGAATAATTAGGCAATTTATTGTGCAAACAGAGGATCTTCATGTGGAATCTCAACCATTCAATCACAGCATTAAAATACTTCCGAGTTGTTAATGAACTTGGGAAACGTTTACATATTTTTTACAAGATTTAAATAGCACAAATATTTCTGAAAGGTGACCATGCCCTATGATTTGTAAGAACTGTAAATATTGGTTACTCTGATTTCATGGTTGGAAATTAGTAAAACATGTTTATTTTGAGTATAAAATATATATATACTTGGAAGACCGTTACATTTACATTCTCAGTAAAAATGTTACCATTCCACTGACGTTTCTGGAGCTGCAGAAAGTATCTGCTTTATAACATTTTAGAATCAATCTTGTGTCTCTAGCCTTCGCTCTGAAGCACTGATCTGATCAGACTTTTTGAGTCTATTGGCTTTCATATATCTAAGTAAATAATGGAAGAAGTCAAGGTTTTTTGATAGATCCGTGGACCAAAGCCTTCAACTGCAGGCTTCCATCACAAGAAAGAGCACTTTATGTTGTTAAGCACATGCTATAGGTCATACTTTCGAATGTTGAATGTTTTTCAAGCTGGGAATCTTTTTTTGCATAGATCGTTTCAGACAGAAACAAGGATATTCAGAAGCACTGCTTCCTCTGCAGTCAGATGAATTTTCCTTTATCATTTAATGGATGCAGCCTTAGGCCTGTGATGAGTGTTATTAAAAACTCCTCCCCTAAACCCAATCCTGCAGTTGCAATGCATCACGTTGTATTTTATTTCTAAATGTACTTGCAGTTCTGCACTGTCGAAGGATTCATAACAGCTTTGGTGGATGAATTTCCAAAGTTACTGCGCAATCGAAGGGAAATCTTCATTGCTGTTGTGTGTATTGTTTCCTATCTGATAGGGCTGTCCAACATTACTCAGGTACGTTCAGTAGAAGAATGTGTTCTTATTTCTGCTGTACCATATCTGCTTCATTTCCCTCTTCCGCCATCCCCCCATAGAATCATTGCAGAGGCTTCAGGAAGCACACATTAGCTTGCAGGTGTGCAGTCTCTGTATGCCCTGGATGCAGTGAGGCTTGCTGAATGGTTCATGTGACGAAAAAATGCTCATATCCACAATCCCTCATACGGTTCAAGAAATGCTAACTAGAGATGCTCTCCATTGCTTCCTGTGATCTAGTAGATTGCAGACAGATTGAGGGAAGTGTATGAATTGTTGAACAAAAAGGAGTAAAGCGAAATCAAACCATTAATTGAATTCTGGCTCTAATCTAATTCTTGTCAGTACTGACCTCATGCATTAGAAGACTTCAAGCTGTTAATGTTAATTAATTTACATTGTACCCTATGCTCACTGTTGGTTTTTAGCTTGTATTTTAATCCATTTTGAGATTGGAGTCCTTAATACTTGTTCTAACACTTCCTCCTTATGTGTTTTAGGGTGGAATCTATGTGTTTAAGCTTTTTGACTACTACTCTGCCAGTGGGATGAGTCTCTTGTTCCTTGTATTCTTTGAGTGCATCTCCATATCCTGGTGCTATGGTAAACAAGTTTTTGGGTTTGTTTTGTTTTGTTTTGTTTTTCCACATTTGCAGCTGGAATTGAAACTGGCCTTGCTTTCTGTGCACATAACTCCACTAAGGACTCCAAGGTGGTTGGTGCGAGGTACTCCTGCCTCTTTAAAACACCCTATGTCCCTACGTATCAGCCTCAAAGTGATGAGATGCTGGGTGTTTCAGGAACACTGACATCTTTACAACTTTTTTTTTTTTTTTTTTTTGTTTTTTTTTTTGTTTCCCTCTCTCAACGTAATGAGTTGGGTCTCTTGTACCTTGTAATGTTTCTTTTCCAGAAATGGTTCTGTTACTTTAGGGTCTTGGAGGGAGAGGTGGGCTGCTTGCTCAATTCTGTCTTGCATAACTGCTCTAAAATATTCAGAAGTCTGGGCTGACAAGCTCTGTGTTTAAAGATAAAGAAACATATATAATATAATATTCTTTCCATAGTATTTGTATGTTAATTTTGATGTTACTAAGGAATGTTAGGTTGTGTTACAAAACTGATTCAGAGCTAGATAACTGGAGTCTTTCTGCTGCCTTTATATAGCCTTAGAGGAGGAAACAGGTTTTATAACCAGCCTATAAATCCTACAAATGTGAACAGAAAATGCACCAGCTAAGTAATACAGAAATCTAATAGGAAGTTATAAATAATGCAGTAGATGTACCTTTTGGAAGGTGATGGATTATTAGCAGATAGCAGCAGCAACAGAAGGGCTAGGCTACTCTTTGATTTCATGTGCAGCTCTGCATGTATTCAGTGAACATACACTCCACAAAGTGAAGCCTGTGCTGCTGGCTAATGGTGGTATGGATTTATATTTTTCTTTATTCTGTGAAATATCATTCTAAATATCTACTTCTTCTAAGACCAATTTACTGTATGGGCTTCCGCTGTCTTTGCAGAGGAACATTTTCACTGGTAGTAGCTAAAACAAAAAAAGATTAAAAAATGATTTTGGTTCTTATGAATTTGCACATTTATTTCCCATCCCAGTAGGTAAAATGTTATGTCGATTGAGGTCTATATAGAGCTTCCAAATATACTGCTTCATTTGTGACAGTCTCTTGAAAGCATTGAGCTTTCAATTGAATCAGTTATGCGATAATTTCTATATTGTTTCTTATTTTTATATTTAGGTGTTAATAGATTTTATGACAACATCCAAGAGATGGTGGGATACAGACCCTGCATCTGGTGGAAACTCTGCTGGTCATTTTTTACTCCAATCATTGTGGCAGTAAGAAACAAACTTTTATAGTATGGTTTAAGAGAGATACACAAGGTGTACTATGCACTCCACTATTGTCCTTTACACCCCCATAGTTTCATACCAGACCTGACCTCATCCTTTACTTAAGGGTATGAGCAATTCCACTGAAGGCAATAGGCAAAACCCCTTGTCTTTAGAAGAAGCCTGTGCACTAAGAAAAGAAACACGACACAATTTCAAGATTTGTATTAGTCTTCTGGAAATGCTGATTAGTCAAAAGCACAGTTAATTGGCACAGAAGTAAGAAACAAATTTTGACCATTTCATGTATTCTTAAGTAAAATTTGCCAGTCTTTGTAAATTTTCTATGTACACAAAAAAAAAAACAACCATGTATTGTAAACTGCATTCCTTCAGCAGGGCTATTCAGGCAACAGATTACATTTATAAGCTGACGTTCTTCCTTCATGGGATTCTGTAGAATATATTACCCAATTTTTAAGGCATTTCTACTGTTTTTTCTGTCAAACCTTGCAAGGATTTTGTGCTTTGGAAACCACAGAATTGTCCTTTACTGATTCTAGGCTTTGTCCATTTAATCCCATTCAGTGTCTTTTGGAAATAATAAGTATAGAAATGTAAGCTTAATACGCAGACTTAGTAAGACCGAATGCAATTGAAAAATGTTTTCAAGTATACTTGACATAATACTTCTCACTCACTGCTATTTCCTTGATATTCCCAAGTGGGTAGCCAAAGACCATAGGTAAACAAACAGCACTAAAGAGAGGCACAACAGGGTTATTAGACAGAGGGTTCTTTGATACTTCTCTACACAAACGAAGAAGGTTTTTGTTTTCTGAAAGCAAGTGTTGAGGAAAGAATAAAGAGTAATTTTAGTTTATTAGGTGATGAGAAATACTATAGATAAAACCTATCAATCAAATTTCTCCTGTCCTGTAAGGTCTTCAGAGTAATTTGTTGTCCGGTGCAAGGTCACATGTGATGATAAAGTGCAAATAAAATCCGCCAGTCTGTATTCTGCTCTCTGGCAAAATGTTCTGCACAAGGACTGAACCTGGGATGAAAAAGAGATTCTCTTTCCTGATTCAGTTTATCATGCTTTCCTTGATGTGGGCTGCTTTAGACATTTAGTGTACAGGCTGAGACAAAAATCTGCTTTGGGAACCTGAAGTTAAAAATACCATGTTTTCAAGTTAGTTGTTTAAAAACCATTAAAAAAAAAAGTACCCCACGAGTGCTGCAGTTCAGTGGTACAGCAGACACATTCATGCAGGTATTATTGGGGAAGTAGTTCCAGAACCCTCATCTTTCCCAGTAGCCCTCTTCCCTCTGATTTTGTGCAGGTTATGTAAGGACTGTAGCAATACCAGTTGATTCCTATCACCAGCATACCTGAGTTACCTGAGATATGCGTCACATATATGTAAAAATACAGTGTTAACTTGAGGCATTAAGATTAACTTGGTAAGAAGCAGCCAGGTAAACTATCTCCCAGTCTCTTGTTTTAAAAAAAAAAAATTGAAGTGCATTTTTTTTTAATTTCGTAAGAGATATTGTTTATACAGACCAATCTGTAGCCACCTACTGATCCATAGGTTCTACTCTCTGACCTCATTTTCTGACTTTGCTTGGAGGATCCAAACAGTACCAAAGCATTCTTAAACATTAGAGAGGTCAGATACTAGAGATTCAGGCTTTAAGGAACCTTTTTAATAGAGGAGTCCCTTGCTGACCAGTGCAATGCAGCTTTATTAAAACAATGAGAAACTTAGTAAAAACCAGAAACTTAATAGTTGCAGAATTACAGTTCAGATATTTGCAGATTTGCAAACTTGAGAATAAGCAAGCAGGGAATCAGTCAGTTGTACCATGCTGACATCTGTCTTTTCTGCAATGTCTGTCTGGAAGACTGATCTTGCAGGCTACAAGTTAGTGCCTGCTGCCCTGTACCCAGGGAGCTAAGGAGCCCTTTTCTCTGTGCCTCGATGTAGAAACAAGTCAATCCAGAAAATCTTTTGAACATAAAACTCATCCAAATCTTCTCTCTCCCTCCCACCTCCCCGCTCTGTTTTGCAGGGAGTGTTTATCTTCAGTGCTGTCCAAATGACTCCTCTCACAATGGGAAGTTATGTTTTCCCAAAATGGGGCCAAGGGGTTGGCTGGTTCATGGCTTTGTCTTCTATGGTGCTGATACCAGGCTATATGGCATATATGTTTCTTACTCTGAAAGGCTCCTTGAAACAGGTAAGTATCTCTCTTTCCTGTCTGCGTGATTGAATCCTGTAAAACCTGTGCACACTGACAAAAAATTGCTGAGCAGTTATTTTCTAGTTATATCTTTTCTGTGGACTCACTGACAAGCCAGTTATTTTGCATCAAGATGAAAAGTATAAAAACGTGTACCAAACAGACAAGATAATGTCTATATGGTCTGCTGTTCAAAACTTTTCCCCACATTAAGTGTGGTCCTTATTTCCAGGCTTTGACAATTCCAGATGCTTTGCACCTCAGCTCTTCATACTCATGAAAAAAGTACCAGTTTGCAAAACACATAAATTTGTCCTTATTAATGCAAGACATGCTGTCATCTATCAAGGCAGGTGATGCTGAAATGAATAGGAGTCAAACTCTTACAAGTGAACCGTTGCAGCTCTTGATTTTCTTGAATCTGCTCATAGTGAATCTGTTCATCATCTCCCTGCAATGTGGTCAAATATTTGAGCATCTGTTCTACATTTTGAAAGCTATAATGGCTGCCTGATTGTGTTGCATCTGAGAAAAAGTACAAGTTAAAATCTCAGATGTATCTCATGATTATGCTGCATCTTCTGTTAGTCCTCAATTAAAGGATTTCTGTTAAGAGTTACTTTAGTGAGGAACATTAGAAGCCATCTTCTTTTCATTGTATTCTGCTCTTAGCCTCTCCCTGAGTCCTTATTCCATCTGTTAAAAAGGAAATGACACTTCCCATGTGACAGAGGATTCTTATGGCTTAAATCCATTTTAAGATCCTCGGGGAAATGCTGCTGACAGTGTGAAATGCTAATAGGGTTACTGACCAGTATACTGTTTAATTGTCAATTGTCCTCCTTAATTTTTTGAAGTGTGTGCATCCTTAGTTTTCTCTCTCCAGGCAATAGTCTCATTCTGTGTATGAGACACTTCAGTTGAAACACACAACTCTGTCCTCCATGACTATGTGTCAAAGTGATTTTGTCAGAATTTCTGAAATATTCTAAAATCAGCTGACAGAGCCATCCTTGCAAAGAGGCAGATGATCGTAAGCAGAATTGATGGGTAATGGCTCATGAGTTGCTCAGACCTGTATCCAAATATTTCTCTCCAGAAAATTTTAGAAGACTTAGCAATGCTTCAGAGACTTCTGTGAAATATTTTCTGTTATTACTGACATATGCATTTTCTTACTCCTACTTACTCAGTATCTTTATCTTGGTCTTACAAAAATGTTTATGCGCAAATGGACAATTGTTGCCCTTATATCAATAATTGCTTCCTTGCCAAGATTGTAAGACCACAATAGAAGTTCCTCAGTTCAGTCTTCCTGTAGATTCCTTCCATTTGTGAAAGCATTTGAATGATTTTCAAATTTTGAATGCATTGACAAATGTTTTCACCAACAGAGTGGAGCAAGTGATTGTTCTATTCTGTCCTTCCTAGGGCCCAGCTGGAGTACAGCATCCATACCTGAGCCCCCAACACAAAAAAGATTCAAAGCTGTTGGAGCAGGTCCAAAGGAAGGCCATGAAGATGATCAGAGGGCTGGAGCACCTCCCCTATAAAGAAGGGTTGAGGGAGCTGAGCTTGTTCAACCTGGAGGAGAGAAAGCTCAATATGGCCTTCCAGTATATGAAGGGAGCTCATAAGCAGGAAGGGGAAAGAATTTTTACAGTCTGATAGTGATTGGACAAGGCAGAATGGCTTTAAACTGAAAGAGGGGAGATTTAGGTTAGATGTTAGGAAGAAAGTCTTTACTCAGAGGGCAGTGACACACTCAAACAGGTTCCCCTAAGAGATTGTGGATGCCCCATCCCTGAAGGCATTCAAGGCCAGGCTGGATGGAGAGCCCTGGGCAGTTTGACCTAATAGTTAGCAACCCTGCCCATGGCAGGGGAATTGGAGTTTGATCGTTAAGGTTCCCTTCCAACCTAAGTTATTCTATGTTCCTGTGATTCTGTGATCATCAGATAATAGGAAACATGGCAGTCACATGCTTTGACATTGTAAAGTGGACTCCCTTTCTTGGTACAGGTGTGAGCTACACAGATGAGCTTCATGACTGGAGAACACAAAAGGACTAGGAGTGACCAAACAGAAATAAAAAGATCACAAATATAAGTCTACCGAACCTTTTATATTCTTAGAGGTAGTAACTCATAGAAGCTCCAACTGCTTCTCTCTCATCTTTCTGACCCATGGAGGGGGTTCACCGTCACTTCTCTGAGAACTGACCACTGCCCATGCTGCCCACTGCAAACTGTTTAACCTGTCTGCACTGTTTAACCTGTGCCCTTGCAAGAGAGTCTTGCCTCTCCTACTCCATACTACAGTCTCCCCAAATTTCTTTCCCCTAGACATACTCAGTTGAATGTTCCCTGTGCATATGACATGTACCATTGTACTTGTGGTCTTTCAAATCCTACTGTCATGTCTCCTACAGAGCACAGTTCAAACTGCTCAAAATGGTTACAGACTGACTAAGCTTTATGCCATTCCTCACCCTGCTCCATGTTTCTGCATAGAAACAAGACTAAGATGATTTGGTTTTGTTCCTATTCCAGAAAACTCATGGAGCAAAGATCTTTTAAAAGTTTGTGTTCAAATCTCAGTACATGAGCCATTTAAGAATAGCTTTACTTAACACAAGTAAATTTTCTTATTGGACTGGAGTGGGCTATTTTGTGACATGCTCAATATCAATAGTATTTTTGATAATGTTTTCAATATATGAGACCAGTATATATAGGACCTTAGGAGATGGGCAGAATTTTTTCACCTTAGCTCCAATACCTAGCCAGAGATTGTCTTCAAACAAACAAACAAAAAAACAACCTAGAAGCAGATTTTTGACTGCCTCGCATTTTTTGTTGTTCTTTAAACAGCGCATCCAAGTAATGATTCAGCCCAGTGAAGACATCAGTCATCCTGAAAATGGGCCAGATCAGGCCCAACAGAGCAACTCCGCAAACAAAGAAGCCTACATCTAAACTTCTGCATTACAAAAGTACAAATACTACTCCAGAAAAACAAAAAATATGGTTGAATATGACCACAAATTTAAGTCTGAGAATATAATTACCTACCTCTAGTGGCAAAAAAAAAAAAAAAAAAGAAAAAAAGAAAAAAAAAGAAAAAAAGATAAAAGGTCACCTCCATTCTAAGGGAATCGCCATAGGTATGATCCAACCATTGTGCGAGCTCAGATGTTGACAGTATTTTGTGTTCTCTGGCAATCCACAGACTGTTAATGTTTTTATCCTTTCAGAACAATAGTTGCATATCTTGGCATTTGTAAACCGATGTGCAAAACCTTTTTAATCTACCTTTTAGCACGACTATTTGAAGTTTTGTGCTACTGATTTTTAGTAGTTTATCAGTACTTCTTACCACTGAATCCCAAGACTGTTATTTCTGACTTTGCAGGAGTAAAATTAAGTTTGGAATTGTTTTGTACAAAAGAATGACGTATTTTGTAACCAAGTGATTTGCAGTGAAAAAGTCTGCCCTTAAAATTTGTTCTTGTCAAGGCCATTTGAGCAGGGAGAGACTTCTTTGAATTAACTGAGAGTCACAGTAGGCATAGCCTTTACGAACATTCCTACTACAAATTAAGTTATTATATGGCTATTTGTAGCAAGGCAGCATAGCAGGGCTGCAAACACTACCTGTTCTTAACCTTTCAGGATAACTTTCACACAAGATTGTGGATTTTTTTTTTAAAAGCATATACTCTATCTTATAAAAAGAAGTCATCTCTGTGAAGCAGCACTGCATGAATCGCAGATGTATGGGCAAAAATGTGACTTCTAACTTTTTTTTAGGAAGATGAGAAGTAACATGCAATTCTTAAGAGCTCTTAAATACTCCCAGCAAAAAAAAAAAACAAAAAAACAAAAAAGAAAAAAAAAAGAAATACAGGGTATTTGCAATTCAAGCTCAGAGTACTTGAGCTTTTGTTATGCTGTTATTATTAGCTATTATTGCATTGCCACCAAAATAGAAACCAAAACAATGGTTTAAAGATTGAAGCTTATCCTTGTAATTCTAATTTAGGGTTTTATTTCACAACTGTTTTTTTTAATCCATTAAACGACTTCAACAGTTTCAAATAAGCAAATTATAAAATATGGATCATAAGCACTTTGAAAACAGTTTTATTTTTATTTACATATTATTTGTGGTGATGAAGGCAGGAGGGAAAGCTATTTCAGTAATATAAAAATTTCCACTCCGGGCTCCATCTGCATTTGCCACGTAGCTGGAAACCCCATTCAGCTAGTGGAAGTTTTCTCTGTGTGGAAAATGCAGTAGTTAGCCCTGTATGGCATTTCTTGTTTGGCAGCTATATGACAGACACAAAGGTTTATGGAAAATGCAGTATTTGATGTTTGATTGTAAATGACTGTGACAGAACTGTGCAATGAAACATGCTTTTCAGCAATTTTTTGTGCAACGTACAATGTTAGATAGCACAATTTATGTAGAACTACTACGTGAAAAACGTTAACTGTGAATGTTGGGTTTTTCGTTGTTTTTGTCTGAAGGTGACAAACATGTTCTTGCAATAAGGTATTATTCTCAGAATGTCAAGCACATTATTGTAGAAATAATATATATATAATACATATGTATTTCAAACTACATCATAAAATCTCAGAGTATGTTCGGTAGGTTCTAATCTGTTTCATACATAGATCAACTGTAAAATATTACGAGATCTAAGCTACATCCTAAATGGCTATGGCTGAAATGCAGAAGTCCTGTAAGTCTTTGGGATTTAGAGGAAAAGTAACACACGCACCCATTATACATGATGCATACACATTATAATTGTGAATTTCATTAGACTAAGATAAAAATTCCAACTTTATCGTTTAATGTAATCAAGTCCCATGTTGTTCTAAGAAAAATGCAGTATTTAATGTTTGATTGTAAACAATTATGACAGATGTTTGACAGACCTGCTCTTTAGCAAAAAGCTGTACAAACGTACCACATAGCACAAAATAGTGTTGTAGAACTACTGTGTGTAAACTGTGAATAGCTGTATCCTTTTTGTAGTACTTGCCCTGAAAAAAAGATTATTGTATGATCATATATGCTTTTTGCAATAAGGAGTTATCTGAACACCAAGCAAATCTATCTCTATATAAAAATATATATGTAATATATACATATTCAAAAATATATACAGAGCCTGTTTAAAAGAGTACAGTATTATTTAGTAAATTGCAACCTGTTCTATGGACCAAATGTAAAATATTTATAAATTAAGATGCATTTTAAATGTCTATAAATGGTGTCATAATTAAAGCACGATTGTTATGTAAGTTTCCAAGAGTTTAGAGGAAAAAGAATAAAGGTTATATTATACATTAAATTCAGAATGATGCAATCTTTCATTGGACAAAACAAACAAGTGTTAAATTGTTTTCTGTGAGGTAAGTTCTAAATGTTTTGGTTATTATTTTTAAATATCAGAAGGCTGTATCACACTTGTGACACTTATGTTCAATCCATTATGCTCTTACTATAATTCAGTTTGTATATGCATGCTTTATACAGTAAGTTGAAACGGTGACAGTGTTCCTGATTCTGATAAACATGGTCTGTAGCAGAAGAGAAGCAACGCGATGCTTATTCTCAGAGTTGCATCTCCGTCTCTCTCCTAATAACTGGGCTCTGACTGAAAAGGGATATTCTATGACTTAGTACTCTACAATTTGAAAACAAAGCCAAAACAAATGCATAGGTCGTTTTACCCATTCATCCAACAAAAAGTTAAATTTGAAACTTAATCAGTTTTGCCTTTTAGTCTGGAAGATCTGAGTATATGTTTAAAAGTGTTAAATTCCATGTGGCATGTAGGATTACCAGCTAGTTTTTGACTTCCTGATGAATTAAGACCTAAGGTCTAGGTGTCTGGATCTACTTATATTATTCCAACAGGCAACGAGGAAAAAAATCTTGACATTTTCCTTTTTCTGAGAAATCTACCATTTACCAAACTTCTGATAACAGTCAGTAGGTATACACAATGCATCTGTCTTACTGTCACAAGATTAAGTTGGATGTTCCACAGGAAAAGGCTGAGAGGGGCAGGCAGGATTGGAATGAGGGCAGCTGGCATAGACAGAACTCCAGAATGAAGGCACTGCTCGTCGGAGAAACAAAAGTGGCTACAATACCAAAAGTGAAAGCTATGTTTTGCAACTAGAGAATTAATTCATCAGACTCAAGCTTTGAGAATTATCTGTTCATCGTGAAAATTCCTACAAGCAGAATGGTGGCTGGTGTGTTTCAGACTGGTAGAGAACCTGCTTAACCATGGCACTGGAGGAAACACAGTTAATAGAGTGCTCTGCTGCACTTTGACTTTTCACTACACAGGAGGCCAACTGACAGCATGTTGGGCTGGAGGGTCTTGCAGAACACCTGTATCTATCTGCTTTTGCCACTGCCTTTCCTACTGAGAGAAGGACTGCTGAGCACTTGCACCCCATGCCTGTATCTGTTCCTGTCCATGAGGTTTGTCACAGTCAAGAAATTTGGAGCTGCATGCTACAGCCTCACCAGGGCAGCACAGGAGGTGGAACCAGAAAATAAAAATCCACTCCCCTCACAAAAAGGCTTTTCTTCACCTGCTTTTCTAGAACTCGAAGTGATGCTTTTGACTCATAAAGACACAATCTACAGTTAGTAACACTGCCTGGTATCCTGCTTCTTTAACACTCCTGTAGGAAGATGGCAGACCAGGACCTCTGAGCAGCCATAGTAACTAGCCTCGGTTTTAAATAAAGCTTCATCAGGTACCTTTCTGCTGAGACACTGGGGCAAGAGCTGCAGCACCTGAATTCACTGATTTCTAACCCTCAACAGAAGCAAAGCTGAAACCAATGGGCTGGTGAAACAGTGGTGTTACCCTAAAGCTATAGAGACATTGCTACAAAAGCCATTTTTCTCTCTGCCAGTTGACAACAGAGGCAATGTCATGTGAGTTCCACAGCAGTTTGTCTTACATCCAGGTCTAATGTGATACCTCTGCTGAGGAGCTGAATGCTCCTGTGCTCTGAATTTAATTATCTAAGTAGAAAATTGGAGCAGGACGTCATGCTGGGAAAGAGTCTGAGCAATTTAGAGAACATGATTAGAATTGAAAATGCTTATGATAGAAGCATCCAAAATCATAAACTTCAAATTCAAAGTGCTGCCCTTGGAAAGGAGCACTCAAACGTGCAAGTACAAGGGGAGGGCCAGTCCTTGTTCTGCTTTTTAGAAAAGGTTGGGGAGGAAGGGAAGAAACATGTAAGGCAGATCACAGATTTTTATTTCTGGAAATGGGGGAAGGAGCAACTTCAATGGTTTTGAAATCCAAGGAAATAATTAAACCATCTTTAAAGTTTATTTCAATCAGCATTATGTGTTGTATTCATCATCTGCTGCTTTTGGACTACATTGTAAGAAAAAGGATGAGAGTTGCATTTGGGAGAAGGGGATGCATTTAGTGCTGGGTGATTGGCCAGAGAGCAATGCAAGGGGCAAAACATGGCTGAGGAAAAGGAACCTAGTTGAAGGATGTTGTGTTAGTGCTGTGATATTTCCATGCTCTCCCGGAGGAATTTTCCCTTGCTATGCTGCAGAAATCCCAACAGCAATTCAACAAGAAGAATGCAAATAAGGTCACATCTTCCCTACAGGACTGCAGGATGCCCTGAGAGAAAGCCATGTCCTTGTTCGTCAGGAGTATTAGTTCAGCTACATGTGCTTTTATTCTAAAATAACTCTATGTTGCTCTTGGGTTTTTTATTTGTTTTAAGCCTGATTATTTCTGTTCTGCTCTGCTCAGGCCAAAATGGAATTATTACAATTAACTATTAAGATCACACAACGCCACTGTTGGCTGGTTCTCAAGAGAGGAGGGGCTGAGGGTGGTTGGCAGCCCCAGAGTTCCAGCCCAGTGGCAAGGCAATGCATTGAGGTGCACACAATCTCAGGCTTACCTTAGGCTTCTAAGCTTGCCAAAACCACGTCATGTCATGGCTACGTTTGGCAGCTGCCATCGAAGCAAGCCAGGAGTAGACGTGAGTTGCAGTCAAACAGCCAGTCACATCTTGGTCCCTTCTGCTTTAGGAAGTGGTCACAATGAAGAGAAGTCTGAAGTCCATTTGACAGTTACCTACAAACAAAGAGAGTCAATGAGGAAAGCAACAATGAAAAAACTTACTCTCCAGGAATCTGAGCTGATCAGCTTGGAGCTGTGTGCACTGCAGGAGATGCCAACCAGCTGTAACTGCTACCTCAGTGTCTGCAAGTCTTCCAATCCACCTCAAAGTAACCAGTTTTGCTGGTCGGTCATCAAAGCAAGACAGAAGAATCCCAGGTTTTTACTCTGAATGTTCTCTTCATAATTTTTCTTCTCCTTTCACTGTTTTTAACACTACTCAGGCCCATAAATCAAAGAAAAAAAAGAAAAAAAAATGTTCATACACTCTGTATGGGCACTTTGTGCCTCTTGGTGTCTCTTCCTGGACCTGAATGCCCTGCCTCATTACAGCTCTCGTGCACAGAAAGATCAGGCTAAACTGGCCCACTTCTCCCTGCTGCAACATGATCTGCTATGAGGGAGCAATGGTCCAGAATGGACAGTAGTAATTCCTGCACTACCTTCAGATCATCACCCATGGCTCCACTAATTCTTCATATCCTCACTTGTAGCCATTGTGACAGTGCAGTGGCTGTGATAGAGGCAGGTGTAATTCCGTTCTCCTCCAGGCAGACTAAGCAGCCCTTCAGGACATGATGACAAGGAAGAAGAGCTTCAATCAAGATTATCTTCATGACAAGTGGCACTGCCTGAGTCTGTGTGAAATAAGACAGATAAGAAAGGCATTTTTTCTAGCTACTTGCAGCTTTTCCTATTTTTTTCTCTCAGTTTATATCTATCTCACTTCATCTCTTCTAGTGAAGTAAGAATAAAAGTGAGAGGGAGAGAGAGATCAGAAGGATCAGAAAACAAAGAGGAATTAAAGAGGGTAAAGCTAAACATGTTAGTCACTCTGTAGAGCTTAGTTTTCTTACCAAGTTGATCTAAGTATGACTTTTTATGCCTTCTTCTGCTCGCAGACAAGTTGAGGCCATTCTTTCCTGCTGACATTTTATGGATACTGAGAAATTTTCTTTTATTTTCTAAGAAATCCAATTTATTTTCAGGACTGCAGGTCTGTATTGAGTCCTTTTGTTCCATTTTTTGACCAAACACTTGGGTCATTATCTCTAGCATCCTTCCAGCTCAAGAGCTTGCCTTAAAACAGCATTATTCACCAAGTAGGTTACAGCAAAGGGAATGAATAATCCCCACTTGCCAACCCCATCTCAGATAGACATGTATGCAATTTGAACACACATGGTTAGTGTGGGAGAACTTACACTATTCACCATTTTTTAGTTAATACCTGATTTTTTTCATGATTTGTAAATGATCTCACATTAAGATTGGTGGCAAATATTTAGTTATCATTTTAAATGTCAAGCAGGCTGAAATAATCTGGTGAGTTATTTGTGAGTCATAAGTACATGGTGGTGCTAAATGCGTCCAACACTGCCTAAGAGAAGGACAAGATGAATGAGGCATTGTCACAGGGACAAAAATTAATGTGTCTTGCCAGCAATGGTGCTTTAGTCTTATTAGAATATCTGTCTTACATGAATTCAGAAATAAGCAGCTAAGAGGTGCTGACAAACATTTTAAAGGAACACTGAGTAGAAAATGGCAAAAGGAATGCAGAGTTCTTTCTACACCTGACTGTGCCTTGCAGAGCCCTGGCTGGCAGCGCAGGGGGAAGCAGCAGCCTCTCCTCCTCTTGTGTTACCGGGCTGACATTTCCAAATGTGACCCTTTGGAAGGCAAATTACAACCATACAAAAAAGGTCGTTTCAAAAAATAATGAGGAGCAGAAGAGTGGGATTCCAGGCTGGGTAGTTTTGGCTACAGGTAGGAATCTGTTTCTTTGTAAACCAGCCTTTCCAAAGAGCATTCCCTTCAGAGCAGCACAAGGGGTGATCAGCATCAGTGGGATGCAGCAGCACATGCTCAGTCCTGAGGTCCTGGTGTTGCCAGAGCAATTCCTTCTGATGGGACTGTGCTCCTCAGAAAGCATGCTGTGGATCTCTGTGGGAGCTTTTCAACTGAAATGTCTGTCCCAGAGCACACAGATTACAAAGCAGGAAGCAGCAAAATATTTGCTTGTGTGTATAAAGCTACCTGGTATAGTAGGAATTGAAGCAGCTGCCCTAAAATGACTGAGGAGCATTTTGATGAAGATCTTCTATGAGTAAAATGATAAATCTCTCTCTGGATATGAGCCAGAGTGTCAGGTTCTGTTAGGGAATTATTTCTAGGTCATTTCAGTTCACTGCGCTGCACTGCAAACATTGCACTGAATGAATGACCAAAATAATTAATCCAAACATTGGAGAGAAACACCAGCTCACACTGCAGGCAACTAACTTTGCCCTGAAAGTGACAGAGCTCAGCATTTTTAACCTGCTCTTTACAACTGTCACACATCAGCAACACATGACCTTTAGTGCTGATCTTTGCACAGGTTTACCCCTAGTCTAGGGGCGATGAGGCTGACCTTTCCCAGCCTGGTTTCTCCTGCTGTTAACAGGCTGTATTGGGACAGAACTTGCCTGTCAGCATTCCCTTCAAAATTACTCAATTAGACTTGGATTTTGAAGAAAAAACATTCCACTTCAACCTTCTCATACTAGTCAAACAAAATAAATCACTCCTTTTATTCCATTTTTCACTGAAGTCACTGAACTTCCAGAAATCAGCCCTAGTGATCGATTGAGCCCAGCGTCCCATCCTGAGGTCAGGAAGTCCAGGCTGAGCAGAAGCTCGGAAAGAAAAGTTGTTTTGTACGTAGCTGAATCTTCGGTCGCAATTCACTCGTGGCAGAGCTCTGCATGGCTATCGCTGCCGATCCGTCTGCACTCACAGCTGGGTTTGTGCTCACCACATGTTTACTCCATCATCCCTGTTCAATTGTTACATTTCTATTATTAGGTTGCCTCATCACTGCCACAATTCAGCAGTGTTGCACAGCTCACACACTGAGGTAAGACTGCAAGTAACTGAGGTCTGACAGTACTGTGTGCTGCGTTTTATTTTTTCCAGTACCTCAAGTTAGCCAAGCTCATGCTTGCCAGGTTGTTCCTCAGGAGCTTCTGCTGTAAAGCCATTGACGTAACAGTACCAAAGCAAAACACACAGACAGTCCTCTTACAGTGAAAAACATGGGGAAAAAAACATGTCAACTTGATGCTTTTTCAGGTCAAATGGACTATATGCATTCTTTTTTCTTACAAGAGTAATGGGTTAGAAAAGAAGGTTTGTTTCCAACTCAGCTAAATGAATGAGTAAACAGAGTACTGGCAATCTGAGGCAATAAATGAAGTAACAGAAAACATTCACTTTGAATTGAGAAAACAAAGCAAGCAAGCTGTGCATCAGCTTATAAAACTGTTAACAAAGATTTATTACAAATCTGTAGTATCTAAGTCAATCTATTTTTTTCTTCTTTTTATAGAGTTTGTGAGGGAAAGCAGAGAAAACTGGAGTGCACTGCGATAAATATTTTGGCCTCTAACCACTGATGTATGGAAATTGTATGGGCTTTTTTGGCAAAAACAAAAGACATAAATTCAAGCATCTGCAATTAAGTAGTAGAATGTGAGCTTATTAATAAACAGTATAGCAAAACAAGCCTAGAGAATATTAAGGTATTAATCTACCTGCTGTTTCTGTCAGGGAATTAATTATATTCAATTACAGTCATTCAAAGTTGTTCAACTGTGATTCTATGATTCTGTCAGTACGAGACATTGTGTATGTTGCTTTTAAGTTGTTTGCTTTTTTAATTAAGAAAGCACCCACAAACATGCTGAGAAAAGTTTTTTTCTTAGTTCTTTACACTCTGTGTATTACTTGACTTTAAATATTTGATGAGGTAGTTTATTTTCTGCTCCTAATTTTCCTTTGTAACTCTCACTGTCTTCTCCAGAGGCTTCTGCCCGGCTCATTTTGTATTTCCACACTTGGCTTTGATTTTCTTTATCTCACAAAACTGAATTCCCCAACATTATGAAACCAGGACTAGTGGAAGGGGGTCATTTTATTTACTGATGGCTTTTCAGGAAATAATTTCATTTTTTAGAGATAAGTGATTGCTGTAGGAATAGTGTCATTAGCAGCTTGCATTACCGTACAAATGCAAATCAAAAGAGCACCTCTGAACCATCACGCTGCTGTCAGAACATCAGCCCATCACTAAGTTCCTTTTAGCACCTACAGGAGAAATACACATAGCATGCCTCATTGGAATTTTGTTTTCACTTTTCCTAGCACTGTTCCCAGCACAGTTCCCAGCACAGAGGTGTGGGCAGTGAGGCTCGCTCCTTGGGCACGTGTACAGGCTGCCAGCGGCTCCAAGGGCCATGGCATCAGCACGGAGTTGGGAGGCATGGGGAGCAGAGCGTGGTCCATGCTACATTAACCAGGAAAGTTTGGAAATGTAAAACTCAATGGGCTGTCAGAACAATGTTCCTCCAATGCTCTGCACAGGCCAGCATTTTGTCAGTGTAAGTACAAATGCCAAAACTGGCTGAGTCTTCAAACGAGCCATGTACATTTTTTTAGTGACTGATGTAAGAAAGAGAAGACAAAAGAAGAAAATTTGGTTTCCTTAAAGTCTGTAACAAGCACATATGCTGGAAAGTGGGGTGGCTCGCAGCCTGTAGCCTGTGACTGAGGGCCAGCTTGTCTCCCCATGGTGTGAGATGGACAGTCCAGAGGACAGCTTTCACCATTTCAACTGACTTTGTTGAGACTCACTTGGCAGAAGCTCCCCTAGCAGGCCCTGATGATGTTCTCATGAATTTTATAGGGGAAAAAATATTGCACCTTGTATGACTGTATTAAGCTCAGTTGGTCATCCATATTTAACTTTCCTGTCATTTCTCATTACTAAAGCTGTTGTCCATATCTGGTCACTGCAGTTTATCATTTCTTCCTAGGAGCAGCCCCAAGGGACTCGGCTAGACGAAAACCTCATTATTTTGAGCACTGTACAAACACAAAGCCAAGACCAGTACTTTTTGAATCACCTTAGCTTTTAAGATAGGGCAGAGGTTCCTTCATCAATCTCTATTTATGTACTGCTGCTATGAATGATAAATCTGAGTTTGAGTTACAGAAGTGATCAAAGGGTTCCTGCGGCCAAGGATGAGCAGCTGAGAGGATATCTTAATTTCGCTGGCCTTTGCTGCCAGTTGCTGCACTTTACAAGCTTCCCATAATGCCTCCCATGTCTGCGTGAGGTGTATTAATCCACAGCACCTCAATCCAGACACAGTACTGGAAGGGTTCCCTGCCACGTTGGTGTTTGTCAGAGGACCTGGGCCCAAAGCTAGAATGCAATACACAAGAATCCATCTGTCTGCCCCTTTATAGCAGAGTGGAGATTTCACCAATCTGCTTGTTACAGCCAAAGCTACTTACTCTGACAGGGTGCAGCCATCTTTTCCCAGCCCAAAACATGATGGTGGACTGCCCAAGGTAATCCAAATGACACAGTTTATCATTACCTAAATGAAAAGTACCCTTAACGTGGGAAGTGCTCATCATCTGTTTACAACTGGCCCCATCATCCAGCTTCCAGTTCTGTTCTAGAAACCTTCCCTATAGTTTTTCTTCTCCCATCAGTCACTTCTATACAACCTTGTAGTTTGCAGGAAAAAGAACTATATTCTTCCCTCAACATCCCACAGCAAATCTTATAAACCGTGCAGGATTGATGTCAAACATAAACAGTAGAGGCTTGGTATTACTGCACACCTCCCACGTTTAGGGTAACCTGTCCTTTCTAGGAACATCTCTGAAGTACTCTTGTGGTGACTCAGCTTGAATTAGTGCCTTCTTCCTTCTGACAATCAATCTGGAGGAATACCAGTTTGTTCTTCATCTGCTTAGCCTCTGAGGCTGCCTGACAGACATTGTTAAAAGACTTCAAAAATCTAGCCCCTAAGTTCAGCATTAAAGGTGATTGACAGCCTAATTATTATACCCATAGTGTGCAGGAAAAAAAAAAAAAAAAGACTTTAGGAAAGCAGTAGGAATTCTGCTAAAGAAAGTAGCAAGTGTAGCCCATCTAGATGTTAGCCTTCTCCAGAAAGATGATCTATATGTGGATTCGCTGAGAGATAAAACATGCTCAACACCAAGGCCCAGTGTAATCACCCAATCCACTCCCTCTCTGAAAAATACACCACGAGGTTTGGTAAGACTAAATAATATCTAATTTTTTTTTATGATAAACAATGGTTTGTTTCTGCAGAAATTGAGAAAGAGAAGCGAAGAGGGAATCCACACCAGAAATAGTAAAAAAAGAAAACCTGTTACAAATAAATTAGGTGCATGTTCTTCTCCCATCAAACAAGAAAATATATCCACTGATATTAATGCATTCTAAAAATATTGCTATGACTTTTAGAGTATTTTATGCTGTCTCCCATCTGTCACACACCTGATTAGACCATGGTTTTAACATGTTAAATTCAATTTGCCGCTGAGCATTAAGTACAATTGCCTTGGGACATGAGAGATTATGTTCAAAGAAACATTATGAGGCTATTAAAAAAGTTAACAGGCTAAAGAAAGCCTTTCAAGAGATGAGAGACATCAATCTATGCCCCCTTTTGAGTTCAAGACTTTGATTTTTTCAGAAGAATTCTACTTAATAATAAGAAATAATGTATTCAGACTACGTTTGTTGGCTTTTTTTAGAACTGAAGTTGCTATGAAGAAGTGTTGTATTAAAATATATATATATATAAAAATTAAATAAGAAATGCAGGCTGGACATACTGAATTTGCAGTTCAACAGCAGCTGGGAACCGCAGCCATTACCCAGCACCAGGCTGTGCCGTGCTGTGCTTTGTAGGTACCTCAGGCATCGGGCAGCTGCAGCTGTTTCTGTCCTTAGCCCACAGGCTGACAAGACAAGCACTTACAGATTTGCACTGAAACCAACATAACTGCAATTTAGAAGGCACCTGAGGATTTTTTCTTGTGCACAAGAATCTGAGGGCAGTAAGTTGCCCGGGTGCCTCACAGCACTGCTGGCACAAACCCTGGCACTGACAGTTTGCAAACACGCAATGGGAACAGGATGGGATGTAGCCACAAGAAACACCACTGTGCACAGTCAGTTACCCACCTGATGCAGTTCTGTTCTAAATCAAAGCTGCTTCAAGGCCGTGAGACAGCCCAGAAACAAATGGCATAAAGCTAAAGTTCAGCTCTGTCAAGAGCACTAAATGCATGTATCCATGCTACCAGAGGTGTTTTCCCTTTAGTGCACTGGCACTGGAGGGCGATGAAGATGAGCACACAGGATGTCATTTCTTACCAGCAGAGTCTTCTCTGGAGAGCCACCATTCATCTCCATAGCACAGTATGTGCTTTGGGAATTAAAGATCCTGTGTTGCTTTTCTCTGTCTGTGCCAGACTTGCTGTTACAGCTGTTACCACTTGTTTGTTGTTTTGCTTGTTTTGTCTTTTTTTCTAATAGGAGTGCTTGGCCATGTTTTTAATACTGAGTGTGGAGAATAAAATTCAGCTGGTATGAACTTCCATATGAAACAAAAATTGAAGCCACAGGAAACAAGGACTAATTCTTGCTGCCAAAAAATGGCTCTTATATTTCTGATGTGCAGAGCTATCATCTCACAGCGTGTTAACAGCGCCTGAACAGCTCACAGGCATTTGTTGGCCTCTGCAGAAATATCAAACATGGGCTATGAGACCTTCTCTCTCTGTGGACATGTTGCCTGCAGATCTCTCTCCACTTCCCTTGCTCTTGTCTCTGCCTCTGATTCTCTCAGCAATACCTCTGCCATCAAGCTTGCTTAGCTAGTCATCATCACTCTGACATTTCTTCCTACTGTGATTTTTGGGCATGTGGAGGCCATGTGCAGCACCAGTCAGCACAAAAGTGAGGAATCTGATTCTCAAGTACAGGAGAAACATTTGGAAGAAATACAAAATATATATATTCACATTTAGAAAAAAAAAAGGTTTACAGAGTACAAGAGCAATATTTTTGTGCCTCCCAGATCATAAACAGATCATAAGCTAGCAAGATAAAAGAGGAAACTTCAGTATTGCCTGCTAAATTTTTGCACGGAGCATAGCTCATTGGTTTTCCTTTGCTCTAATTGAATGTTAATTATGCTTATGAGTGAATTATTCATTATCACTGATATTTTATCACAGAACTATCAAAATCTGTAGGAATCCTGGAATGTTTTCACTCAAGTTTGTACTGATTAAAAACAATGTTTGTATTTATAGGACTCAAAATTAGTGCACTTATGAGCAAACAGAGAGCTAAATTTGCTAAAGAAAACTATTAGGTAGTGGGATCAGCTGCCAGATTTTAAATTAGAATAACACACCCTAACATAAATGTTTGCTTTTCTGGTATCTCACTTGACACAATTTCCATTCTTACAACTATTTATGAGAGAAACTACAGTACTCTCCTGAAATAACATGCTTTTTGGTGAAAGGTTTGTAGGAAGATGGCATCAAATGCAGATATCACCTGATCTCACCTCTCCATCCCGGGAAGAGTTCACCTTCCAACTAGTATTCCTCTCAGATACATCATATATTGCCTGTAATAGTGTGAGCATGAAAGGAACTGAATTTTTAGGTCAAGGAGAAAGGTGAAATGCCCCCTAATTACTGCAAAAATGAAAGGAATGTCACAGGACTTGGGAGCAATGCACTATCAGCTGCCTGCAGCCCTGGGTCCTGCAGCCCTGGCAAACAAGCAAGAGTGGGTCAAACAGCATGACCTGCACAGCCCACTGACTGTCTGGCAGCCTCCCTTCACCACAAAAGCAGTGCCACTGATGTACTCAGGCAGCCCACCCCAAACGTCGGTGGGTGGAAATTTAGACTGGCACACATATTCACTAGTGTGTTACCATTAGCAGAAGTTAGTAACCTTGTCTGTGGATCAACTGTGTTGATTTTTAACCTGCAGGTACCCACTGAAGGCACATCCAAATAAATGAGCTGCAGAGTTGTTAGGGGTAACAATCTTACGAGCACTTAGTACTTGTGCAGCAAATGTTGCTATTTCTCAAGGACTGATGGTCATCTTGAGAACCGAGAACAGCAGGGAATGTTTAAATTTCCTGCATTCTCAAGTACATGGCCTTTCATATATTCTGCAAGAAAAAGAAAAAAATCCTATTATTACCTACATTTATCTCTGGTTCTAATGCCTTATGTCACTCAAACTGATAACAATTCAATGACCAAGATCAACTCCTAAGCAAATACTGGCTCTGATTCCTTGTTATACTGAACCAAATAGCAATGTTTGGCTATGCTGTTATTTCACACGCCTTAAACATCTAACAGTGTGGATACAGGCAAAGTAATTGCACACGTTTGTGTTCCTTGCACCAAATGCTGCAGAACATCTTACTTACCTTTATTTTGCAGTATGCCAGAGATGTTTGCTTCCTTTAGTCAGTGCTACATAGTGATTATCGAGAACCTTAATTTGCCATTTGAAGGTTTTGGTGTAGTGATGCCAAAGACATAAGAAGAAGTGCTACTGCACTTGTGTGACTAGGTTCTCAACACCTTTCCTGCTATGAGTGCTAGAATTTTGGTCTACACTCTTAAAAGAGAACAAAAATGATCCATGTCTGTTCTCCCAAAGCTCAGTGCATCCACCAGGCATTTTGATTTAAATTATAATTATTCAAGAGCTAACAATGGCAGTATTTATAATTAAAAATAAAAGCCAGTTTGATAGAGAAGACTGTGTATTAATTTGTATTTTTTACTAATTCTTACAACATGCATGAGTGATTCCATTTTTGAAGTCAAAATTACAAAGATTTTCCTATGCAAATATTTCCTCTCAATACTACAAATTAATTCAAATGAAAATATTGCAATTAAATTATTGCAGATGACACGGTTTTTTTAGATGAGCTAGTTGTGAATAATAGAAGTATCTATTGAGAATCAGGGTAACACACACTCTCGATCCACATGAACACAATGCTAGGTTAATGATTTCAGGTACAAAGCTAGTCTCTGCTTGCTAAACCCACCACTGCAAAATGACTGGTGACAATGCTTTCCTGTCTAGTTTCCTCCTTTTTTGAGAGACACATGTGGGGGAAAAAAAGACTGTGCCCTGTGCTTAAATAGTTAAGCCATTCTTCCATCAACAAAATTAAATTACCAGGGCCTTTTATTATTATTTTGGTCTTGTGTGGTTTTTTTTAAGGAATGTGCTTAGCTTTGCAGTACTCCCCACTATACACAGTATGAATCATTGATGTCAGATCTGGTGATAAATGTTCTTTACAGTTTTTAGAAAAAAGAAAACCTACCATCAGCAAAGCAGACTTGGTTGCTATTATTCTGTGGGAGCAGCCACCTGCTGGGTGAGCCCAAGCACAGGGCCAGCAGCCCACAGGAGCCTCGCTCTACACGTGCAGGCAGAATGTGGTCCTCTGACACTCCAGCCACAAGCTTTGCTGAGGCCTTTCCTGGCCAGTCACTGCATGCTGCCACAGCTATCCGGGCACCTGAGCCAGTGGGCCAGAAGCAGAGAGAGATGAGGTTCTCTAATAGCATTTCCAAGTCTTTCTATTTGTAGTCAGCTTATTTACAGCATTATCTTTTGCTGAATGATACCAGCACGAATAACATCTTTAATGCTAATTAATGGTTTGTACCATAGCACTACCAACAATCCCTGATCGTGCTAAGCACTACATAGACCTGAAGCAGCAGAATTCATTTTGAACAGCTTAAAATACGAATGGATGACACTGACAATGGCAGGGCAATGGGCCTGGGTTGTGATCTGTGCAAGCCTTAAATGGCAGCAAAAGGATCAGAAGCAGAGCTAATTTCAGAAGAATTATGCAAGACAACATCACAATGAACTAACACTGTTGCAAGGGAGTCCAGGCTGCCACAGATATCTCTGTATGGCTGTGCCCACTGTCCTGACATACACCCAAAGGAGAAAAGGACTTCAAGAATGCAGTTACTCAGTGACGCTTTTGGTGCCAACAGAGATCATGAGGAAACATAGCTGCCTCTTCCAAGCTTCAGAGGAAAACTGGACAAGATGCAGAGCAATCTTCTTGAATTAGAAATAATTCAACCTAAGGAAATTGCAACACCATGCTGTTTGCAATTATCTCCAGGTGAAAGATTGTTTTCATGAATGAGTAACATTTCCTCAGTGTTACTGCTAGACAGGAAGGTCCTTGAACAGACTTTCCTCCTACTCTTCCATTTCTTTCCTCTTTTCCAAGTTGTTTCTTGAGAGACAGTGCTTCACTCTTTGTATTTAACTGTCATCACCTGCCCACAAAATTCATTATTGCTTCTCACATCTTTTTCATTTATCAGAGGAAAAATTCTGGCCTTGAATGGGGTAATGGGAATGAGAACTGGAGACAGGACAAGGCTTTTAGAAAAACAGACCTGGTGCACACAAAACCCCCAGGACTGTAAGCTGCAGTGAGTTAAAGAAATGCAGACCTGGAGATGGACAAGGAGAACAAAGACATGCTATTTAACTTACTGGAAAAGCACCCTATGTAGTAAATTAAGTAATGTGAAGCTGCCGGTGAGTGAAGAAAGAAAGAGCAGAAACATAAAAGAATGACAGCGAACATAAAAAGTCTGCCATAAGTGAATTGTCGATTGAAAGAGAAATCATCAGGATCCACACCATCTAGATTAATAATGAATCTTGAATAAGACCATTAAGATTTCAGTTATACATAGCAGTACATTCTGGGCCTTCTATACAAGGAATGTTTCCCATTTATACACAAGATTTACAGTTACACAGGCTCCCTCTCACTACTGCAAAACTACAAACCAAGGCCAGTACTTCACAGGCTTCATCTTCCCTGAGGACCACAGACTATGCGTAGCAAATACCTTCTCAGTCACCATGACATGCCATCTCATGAAGGACACAGATTAAAAACTCCTCAACCTGTAGTGAGCACACAAATAACCAAAATTTCCTCTACACACACTCATACTAATGAAAAGTGAGAGACGCCTGAATTTTATTATTTTAGAATGTATTATGAGTTCATACAGGATTGAAGTTTGGGAGCAATCTGGGGGATAGAGTTAGGAATGTGAAGGAAGTATGGGTGATTTTAATGCAAAGTCCTCTCCAGATTCCAAGTGTATCTATTTCCCACAAAGTATGTTAAACTAGCCTCTGCAACATCATAATTTACCACATTAATTTGACTGAGAGTCATCTTGTTTTGCCTAGCAATCAAGCTATAAACATGTCCTGTGAATTTTGCAGCTGGGACAAGTTTGAGGTCTTGGGAACCAGCTGGAGTTTAAAACCAAAACTATAAAAGATTCCTTGGAATACATTCCTCCATCAGTTTTGTCTTGAGTTTTAAGAAGTCTGCAGTCTGAAGAACTTTCATTTGCTCATAATTTCTCCCAGCCTGCCACAGATGGTCACTATCTGCAGTTGCATTCATCCTATGCTCTGGAGTGGAACAGAAAATTTTGCTTTGGCCATCAGAATTTTTTTCTGCAATCCCAATCAGTCACATGATGTCCCCCCAGACCCTTCTGCCTTGGATCAAAAGCAGGAGGCAGGAGTTAAAATACCTGCTGAGTAAGGTGCTAGAATCAGATCCAGCAGCACATTTGGACTTCAGATTTTGAGAGCTAGTGAAATTCTCTGCATGAACATTTTGCTGCAGTCTTTCACAGATGTACAAGATTAAAGTTATAATCCATTTAGAGAGTAGAATGGGAATTCTGCTGTACACAACATTAAGAATTTTTTTTTCTACATTTTTCTATTTTCAATAGTATTTTTGTGTCAGCAGCTGATTCGAGTAAACGAATGATAACTGCTTTATAGATTTCTACAACAGAAGCTGGCCTGGTGTTCAAACGATGCTGTACTATGTCTCATGCATCAATCTGCAGCAATTTATTATCTCAGCTCTCTATATTTCTCTCTCCCAAAAGCCGTCACTTGTTTTCATCTAAATTGGGTAGTCTGTTTTCCTGGTGGAGCTGCAGTTATTCAGAAAGATTACAGGGCTTTGCTGTGTTTCATTGCATTTCATATTTATAACAAATCAATGTGCAGTACAAATGTGAAACAGAAATGTGTTTCTGAGAAAGGTCAAAACTACTGAGATGCTTTAGGATCAACTTTTAATATAGATTATGTAAGTAAGATTTCTATCTTCACACAATAGTATTTTGCATGTGTTTCTAGGAGCAAATAGGAAATAAGGTTATCAAGACAGCAAAGCAATGGCAATTTAATTTACATTCAGAAAGATTTTCTTTTTTGCTTCCTTAAAGTACCTCCCTCTTCTCATTAAAGCATAATCATGAGGACCTGGGATCCCGTTTCTCTTCTGAAATTCTTTTTGTTCCTCTCTAGAGGTTTTTACTTGCTGGATTTTACACTGAAAAATTAAAAATATCAATTTTACATTTTTCTTTATTTTGAACAAATAAAGCTACAGTAACTTCCCTTCATCTGGAATGAAACTCAGGTTTGAAAATAAAATTTACATATAGAAAAGGCACAGATTAATTTGAAAATTTCATGAATCCTGTTATCATCTGAAAACTTCAAACTAACACAAAATAAAATGTGTAAGTCTAAAAGTGTTTTCCCTGGTTTCACTCCTGTTATTTCACATAGCTGCAGTTAATCTTCATGCAAAACACTCCATTTATCATCATTGCGAAGATGCATAAAGGCAGTCAGTGCAGCTAACAGGGAAGGAAGATTAGGATGATGTTGTGCTAAGTGCCAAACCTAGACTTTACTGAGGCAGCCCTACCTCTGCTTTGGTGCTGAAAGACTGGATGAGAAAATGACAGGATGAAAGAAATTCCTTCCATTTTCTGGAAGAGCTGCAGCACAGCACCACAGCAGCATGCCAGCCAGGTGTCAGTAACAAGCTTGTTTTCCTTCTCTATCACTCAGGGCTTTTCCTACAGACTGATTTTGGAAACCCAGTCACCAGCAGTTGGGAACACAGTTATCACTGGTGGGAACCACCAAATTTGGGAACAGAGAAAATACAAAGAAAACGGCATTCAGTTCTCCACTGGCATTTTTGTACAGTTACAGACTTAAAAAGAGTCTACGCATTTGTTTCTTTTTTGTTGCATGTGCGGAATGACAGAAGGGCAAGAGGTGGGAAAGGATGCGATAGCCAGTCAGTGGATTGGTATTAGTCATTGTCTGCTTTGGAACTCAGAGCTGAGGCTCTGGTACAGGTTTGAAAAGCTGTCAGGAGTTTAAATATTGAATGGAATAAAGTTATATGCACCTAACTGTCATTCTCAGAAAGCTTTATCTGAATGTTTTGCTTTGTCTGTTGTAAGGTTATTTTAAGTCCTTTTGCCTCAGAGTAAAATCAATAAGCAGTCTGTATATACAGAGTGGCAAAATCTGGGCTATCTAAAAGCTGTGATGTGATATCAAATGTAATGAGTAACATTGCATATGTGTGCTGTGAAGATCTTTTCCCAGATTTAAATGTAAACAATTTAGATCTAAATTCAACCAGTACACTGCAGAAGCAATTTCAAAACCTTGATTAAAAAGCTTAATACCCAGCGTGTTCTATTTGAAAAGTTTTTCTAAGTTGAAACAGATGTTATTGAAAGATTTAGAAGAGTGATGTCATGCTCTGCTTTATCTAAACTGCCTTTTTCATTTAAAATAATAAAATTATTTTCATTTAAAATAAGAATAGAACCTCTGATTTTCTCAGATTATCTGCCTGTGATAGTATCCAGATCTATTTTACTATTGTCCAGATTTTAGAAATATTTGTCTACATGTGCACCTTTTCACAGGCAGACCAGTACTGCTCTTTTTTTGCCCTTGCTGTGTCTTTAAGCTTTACTGACCGTGTGGTTGACTTGCTGGGAAGCTCGCAGTGACAAACCCTATGTACGTACAGTGTCAGCTCCACGCCAGAAGGCTTGTAAGGTGAAGAAAACTTATTCTGTTATGCTCAGAAAGATTTTCTGGAGGCTGTTCATTTGGGATAAGAACAAAAATGACTGTTGTTGAGTTTGGGATTTTGTTGAGCCCTGTTTTCAAATGAAAAGTGAACATCAGGGGCAATTGGGTTTCTACCTAAAACAAAATGTTCTTAGGAAAACTAAAATAATTTGGTTTAAAATCAAAGCATGCACATAAGCCATAAGTCAGTAGAATTTACAAATTGCCTGTGGTCTGTGACCACGTGAAATTTATCATCCCTTACAAATCAGTTATATGGGCTGTGTCCTTCTTGTCCTTAAGCTTTCTAGGAAATTACAGTTTAGCTTAGATGAGGGCTTTGCTTATTAATGTTTGAATCCACGGTGCTATTTCTGTTTAGCTTCTAATAAATAATTTTTTTCCTTTCAACACCCAGGCAAATTTCAATAATGTGAAAACTTTGGTTTGTGATTATATTTGTGGAGTTATATCTCTTCATAAGCAAAACCACAAATGACAGCGAGAAAGAATTCTCATGTCTGAATTTTGCAGTTGGCAACAGCAGCAAACTCAGAGACCATGATTTTTTTTGCTGCCCTGGATACCAGCATAAACATACTCTGTTTAATTGGTGAAGTTCCATGCTAAGAGAAGGGATACTCAGGGTACAGCGCGCATATTTGCAGAGAAACTCATCGCATATATAGTCATCTGTATTCCATATCACATGGACATGCTGTCTGAATGCAAAGCAAAGATAGGACACAGATACAGACATTTCAGTGTATTCAAAGCTAGGCTGGGAAGGGAAGTGTGGTGGAAATGCTGAATCATGGCCTGAATCAGTGACTGAGCACCTGGTGGGAAGGCAGGGCCAACTCAGGGAAGCCCAGGTGCATGTAATGCACCTGAGTGACTGGAAAGCCTGGAGCCAGGATCTATCCCTTCCCAGATGTTATTTAAGGGTTGGCAGTGGAGTTGGAAGTTTTTCTTGCTGGAGTTCCCTGCCTACCTGTTGCTTTCTAAAGGTAAGTAGCTTTTTTCCTTCATTTCTGTATCTGCTGCATTTTGGCTTGTTCTCATTTGCTGTACCCGAAGACTTTGCCACCCTGCTGTTATTGCTGTACTTTGCTTCCCGTTATAGCATCACTGGAAGTATGGGTGTACAGGTCACTGAATATTGGAACAGGTAATCCAGAGTGGTTGTGGAGCCTGTCCTTGGAGATATTCAAAAAGTGTCTGTCTGGATATGGTTCTGAGCAACCTACCAAGGTGGCCCTGTTTGAGCAGGGTGGTAGGACCAGATGATGTTGAGGGGCCCCTTCCAGCTTCAATCAGTTTGTAATTCTATAAGATGAGTCATGATGGGATAGGAAGGACAGGAAGTTTCCTTTCAAGCTAAAAGAGTGAAGCATAACTGTTCCTGAATAGCAGAGTACAGTCATTTGCATTATGTCATGCAAATAATAAATATACGTCTATGGGGAATTTAAAATGCCTGTTGCAAAATAGCCCCAGTTCCAAGTAACATACTAAAGGTTTCCAGTCTCTTTACAGAGCTTCCAGTGGAAGGTTCTTTGGCTTAAATCACCAGAATTTGGTAGATGCCCAGTCTCTCCTGCAATCAGCTGGGATTGTGAATCCACCAGTTTTTCTGGATCTAAACATTAGGACTCCAATGGTAGCAAAACTCATCCGTGCTTACTTGGCAGTAATGCATATATAAAAATACACAAGGCTAGTATGTTGCAGCTTTGCTTTGTATGCCTTAATTGTTTTGGTGAAAGTTTACATCAGCTTTGACCTACAAGACTACAGTGACAATCTGCTTTAGGAGTCATCATCCCAGTTCTTACCCAAACAGTTTAGCAAAAAGTTCAGGGAACAAAGATTGAAGTAAAAGCTTAGGGGCATGAACTCCTGACATCTCTCATTGCACGTACTGGTTACGTAGTCCAGGCTCATTAGAAAAAAATTAAGTATATTTGGGAGGAAATATCAAGATGTTTTCCAGGGTGCCAGAAAGTAACAGGGCTAATTCTGTGAGCTGGTTAAGTATTTTTATCTCAGCATCCAGCATTAGGTCATTTTGTATTACATCCACTATATATTTATCCAAATCTAATTGTTAATCAGCTCAGCACTCAATCACTAGCTCTGAGGGCACCAAATGTTTTGCATACAAATACCATTTGCAGGCTCTTACTCCATTTCCTATTTCTGTGTAACAAGGTAGAAGACCTGTATTCCAGCCTATGTATTAAAACAAAGGTGTGATTTCCAAACAGCTGTTTCTTCTTAGGCTTTCTTAAAGTCAACACTCTCATGTGAAATTGGAGATCAACCTACATTTAGTATAAGTAGATTGTATTTGGTGCCTCAAGTCTGTTTTTGATGTTCTCAAGCACAGTTCTAAAGTTAGTTCTATCTAATGATTACCGGCCTGGAACATATACCCATTCCTGGCTTTTCTCCTTAGCTAAGCTAATTTGTAAGAGGTGAGCTGAACTACTTCCTCTGCCCAGAGAATCTGGCAGTGATGTACCATCCTTTTTAATGCAGAACAGAGTAGATTAATGAACATAATTTCCTGAGTCCAGAACCATAATAGGGGACTTTTGTCTGTACTACCTGTAGTCATTAAAATGACTTGTTCCAAAATGACATCATTCCACAATTTCATGAGTGATCTACTTTCCTCGTTACCCTAATTTGTTCCAGACTTTGTGGAGTTCAATCCAAGCGACTTTAACTTTGTTTGCTGAAATGCAATAAGTTATTCCAGTGCATTTTTGTATTTTATTTACTCTGGGGATCCTAGCTTTTGATTTCCAGATCACCAAACTCCTTTACCACAATTATAAATCAGTTGAGTGCGCTCTGATCCTGGAGAAAGGCTTCCCCTGGGAAAATAAATGTAGAATAAAAGAGACTCAGAAAAGATTTCCTATCTCATTTCTAAAATGAGCAACTGACACAAGGGCCATATATACTCCTCTCCTCTTCCTCTGCTGTTAGTTCTCTCCATAGGTTGTTCACCTTCAGTTGCTAAGCAACATGCTTGACTCGCATGCTTCAAATCTTAGTGCACAGCAAATAAAACCCAAAACAAGCCAACAAAAGAAAAGAAAAAGATTCTGCAGGGGGAAAATTATGCTGACAAGTAGAAGTATGAACTTTTTCCTCTCCTCCTTCCCTTTTGTCCTGAGCTCAATGTCTTTCACACTACATTTAATCTCATCTCACCGTTCTGTGCTAAGGCGAGCAGCACAATCCTTGTTTAACCGGTGCAGACTCCCAGGATGACATTTAAAGAGGAGAAGGAAAAAAAAAAAAAAAAAGGCAAAAGAAAGGAGATCAGTTCATGAACCATATTTTTTACTGCTGAAAAATATTTGGATTTCCTCCAAACAAATAACTCAACTCCCAAAGGATAACTGCTCTTATGAATGTTTAAAGCCTGCATGTGCCACAGTAATCTAGGACAGGTTAGAGACACAGAAATTCTGTGCTCTGCAGCAATGTAGAATCCATTTTCTTTAATTTTCTTCTAATCAAAGATTTTAAATTTTGACCATAACGCATTATTCCCCTAGGCTGCCATCTATTTCTAATGCAAAGTCTCAGTGCTGCCAGAACTCCTTTCTCTTTCCTGTTATCCACCTACACAGATAAAGAACTTTTTAAGGAAATAATAAAAATAAAATTCATTTAAGCTATTCAGCAAATGTGGAAACTTAACATCTCTAGTTATTCTCATGCAAGAAATAAAAAGTGAGGTTCAGAAGAGTCAAAACTTTTCAGATTGAAACCTCTTGAACATACTTCTGAAAGGAGGCATCAAAGACACATTTAGCTAATCCAAATTAGAATTTTCTTATTCAGCTGAAAGATTGTCTAATCTGAGGATTCAAGGCTAAGCCATTCACAACTGAATGAAATATTCTGTTTAGTAACTTATTTCTCAGGAATGTCTAGAAGAAGCACAGGACAGCAGTGATAGTCAATATACCAATAGCCAGTATTGCAATCTGCATGTATGAGATGCTACAATGATTGGACTCAATTACTACTACAGAATTCAAAACAACAGATGTTTCCTGTGCTCTGAACCCTTTCTTATAGCCTACTGTGATCACAGAATCATAGAATCCTTAGGGCTGGAGGGACCTTTAAAGATCATCTAATCCAACTCCCCTGGAATGAACAGGGACACCACAGCCAAATCAGGTTGTCCAGGCCCTGATCAAGCCTTGTTCTGAAAGTCTCCAGGGATGGGACATCCACCACATCTCTAGGTAACCTGTTCCAGTACCTCACCACCCTCACTGTAAAAGACTTTGTCCTTATATCTAACCTAAATCTACCCTCTCTAAGCTTGAAGACATTTCCCCTTGTTCTGTCACAACAGATCCTGCTAAAGATTCTCCCTCCATCTGTCCTGTAGTTCCTCTTTTGACATTGAAAGGCTGCTATCAGGTCACCTTGCAGCCTTCTCTTCTCTAGGCTGAACAGATGATGTTACACCCTTGACTCCAACAAATTGCTGTAAAATCCCTCCATTCTTGAAGAAAGAAAAAAAAAAAAAGAAATGGGGTAGAACTTCCATCCAGGACTTCTCCTCAGTAAAATGCCAAAAATCAGCAGAGATGTATAAGTAGAGATCCTATAGTCTATGGGGGCGGAACATCTCAGGAGCTTGCTTCTCCCAGTTTTACTCTGCCTCACAGTGTTGTCTTCAGTGTGAAGTTCCTCAAAATCTAACCCCAAGTCCTACGACCTAAGCTTGCATGCACTATCTGCCATGCAAATTGTAGGCAGACTTACAGTTTCTAGTTTTTTTAGCCATATGTGTTCCAAGAGACTTCAGTAAATCTATACACAATGACTCTTCTATAACAGGAGAGGTTTATAGCCTGTAACATGGTGGCATTATCATATTAAAGAGAGTAATTATAACCTTGTGTGAATTCACAGAATTAATAAACAGTAGTAACTAAGAAACAGGAACCCATGCAAAAAGAGTCACATAGTATGCAGTAATTGTGGCTGAATCATAGCAGATAACGTGATTTTCTGTGCAGTATGAACAACAAGGAAAACAATGGAAAAAGATTTAGAGTTCTTTGCACACAGTCATAGAAATAATTATATTTTCACTTTTAGAAAGTGGTCTCTGTTTGCAGAACCAGAAAAACATTCAGCTATATAGCAGTCATTGCTCTTCATTACAATACTACTGTTTTACCTGAACATTCAATAACAGAGTAACACAAATCTTGCCTGAGAGGATGGAAATAAGCATTCAATTTTGACAGTTAAGTGGTTGAAATTGATGTGTTTGCAGGAGGAAAAAAAAAAAAAAAAAAAAAAAAAAAAAAAAAAAAACCACCAACACATTTTCACAGCCAGACTTTCAAAATAACTGTACAATCCATTGTGTATTCCTGGTAGAATGCTCTTTAAAAGCACTGAAAAAGCTTAGTGACAAGACCTTTAGAGTTAGTTTGAGGTGATTAGAGGATTAATGGGTTTAGGCTGAGAGAATTGTAAAATGCCAGAGAAAGATCTTGAGAGGGTGAAAATATCTTAAAATTATCACCCATATTAAAAAAAAAAAAAATCTGAATTATTCTATACGTATTTCAAGAGGCCTGTTCCCCACACATCCATCTGCACCAATGAAAAGGAGCTAGCAGACGAAACAACTGCTTGCTGCTCAGTTTCTTACATAAAGCCATTCCGTTAGCATCTGACCTGACTTTTCTGTAAGGTGTATCCTTCACAGAAACCACATCAGAAATTATCTAGAGACAGGCAGATCTGCTGGCATCATCTTCATCACACGACAGTAATTCCACAGATGAAAATAGTTACCCAAAAATGTCTTATATCTTATATTTCATACAAAATAAATAAATAAATTGAAAGAAGGCATCTTTACTTTCACAGGAAATTGTCTTCTCTCTGCTTATTTCTGAGCTAAAGTCCATTCTAGCCATGTATTGCTTGGCAGAGCATCTGGTATGTTCGGAATCTGCAACATCTGAATAGATCCAAGTGTCCTAACAATCAATAATATCTGGGTACAAGCCAAAAAGAAATAGAAGAAAATTAGCACCAAGAAACCCTTTCAAATGTCAACGTGTGTTTTCACTTCTGGAAACAGCAGGAGAGAACACAGCGGAAAGTGTGAAATGTTGCTAGCTGATGAATGCCCAGGTATCTGGGAAATAGCAAAGCAGAAGAAAATGCTCTGAAAATAATTAAGGCTTGTAAGGCTGGACAAAGTAGTTAGCAGCCACAATATGCATTGGCAGTTGAGAAACTAGCCAGTTTCTAAGACTCTGTAGAAGCTTGGGCTGGTTGCATGTGTAAGGCAGGGGGTTCTGCTCCACGGACTGAACAGGAAGATGGAGAATTATTATGGTTCCATCATACGGTGAGATTCCACCACAGGCAGCTCTAGCACCCACCTTTTTAACGTTCCTCATGCTGTCGTTCCACTGTAAAGAAAAGTATGTATGGCTGCTATTAACTCCTCAACACGTGCATGTCTCTCTTGACCCACAACCAGGTAATACTTATAGATGCACAATGACATAATGACAAAAACTTTGGAATTAAATTTGCTGACCGCTAACACAAATTCCAAGCATTAATCTGTTTTCCTCTGAAAAAAAACCCCGAACATTTTAACTGACAGATTTCAGAGTTCCAACACAACAGGTCACATCCCAGGTCAAGGCTCAGTGACAGTAATATCAAATGGGCAAGAAATGCCCTTTCATTCACTGATGACTCTTTGGTTAATAACAACTATTAACAAATAATGACATTTTCTATCAAGGGTGTCATAAAAAGGTCATATTTCCACCACTGCAACTTGTACATATGAGGACAGGCTGAACCTCTATGCAATTAAAATCCTGCCACTTCTAAATAGCTTACACCAAACACAGCTTCGTTCTAGCAAGCACTCTGCAGAGACTGATGCTCCTACTCTTGCAGATCTGAAATCAACAGCAAAGATGGAAGTATTAGGAGAACCCAGTCAAATCAGATTATTTTCTTCTTCCTTTTCTTCTTCCTTTAATCACTTTTCAAGTAAATAAACATTTGCACATCTTATTTTCAGAGTAGGTCCAGATGATCCATGTATCGTAGTCACGCAAAATGTTCCTTAAATGTTCCTTAAACTGCTAGTTGTAACTGTCTCTTCTTACATGAAGTATTGTTTAATTACTCCACATTTCGTTGAATTGATCTGAAAATCATCCAGATGAATAATTCTCATCCTAAATTTGGAGGACTTGGTATTTGTTTCAAATCCTCACTTACTACAAGATAGTCACTTAGAACCCCCCTGTATTAGTCTAATTCTGTTGGTGGAATCCTACTTTTCCAATGACTGGAAAGAGTGTTTGAATTTGGTTGCACTTTAGGATGATTATTCATTTTAAGCACAAACAAATGTAACTCATCATGAGTAGCATCGTGTCTTAATATGCAGATCAGGGAACAGTAGAACAGAAATTGAACTCAACCTTGTCATGCACATAATTACCCAAGTTTTTATATTTTAATTAATTGATTTGTTAAATATCTCTTCTGAGACTTTCTATATTATTTTTCGAACTCCACAGTTCTTTTCTCAGCTTGTCTTCATTCACTGATTGACCAGTAATTTCAATTTCTTGCTTTTAATCTCTCTGAGGAGGTTCTGCTGAGAACCACTGTTTTTGTATCTAAAATGGGTCAAATAATAAAGTCAGTAAGTTTTATATATATATATTTAGAGAGTGACTGGAAAATCAAGAGCCTGCTGAGATGAAATAAAACACTCAGGTGTGGATATATGCTGATTGACAATTTACTTCATGCATTTCTGCTGGTGAGTGTATTGGTACTGCAGGGCTGCTGACACTCATCATAATTGATGATAAAACTCTTAAGCTAGCAGAGCTAGCCATGGCTATTTATGTGAGCATTACTAAATTTTTTGCTTTCCCTTTTGAACCAGCTCTCAGAGTAGATATCCAATAGCATGTAGGAAGCAGCGAGACTCTAACAGTGGTAGCTTTCCCTCCTCAGGGGCAGTGATGGTTTGGGACAGACTTAAACCATCTCTGACATTTCAGGGTCCAGATACCACTGTTCCCACTATGCTTGAAATCAACATTTGGGAAAATTCTCTTCTCCATCTCACAAGAGAAACAGGGCAGTCCTTACTCATTTCTTCCAGCAGCATTTTTCTCACTGCTGAACCCCTTACAGAAATAAATGAGGATAACTAGAAAATTAGGCTAAGTAATTGCTTAGAAAGTTTGGCTAACAAGACTGTGGTACAGACTGTCAACTTCATCAAGAAGCTAAGACAGTTGAAGATGCAGCCCACTATAAAGGGTTGCTTCTTTAGACACTGGCGTTATGAGGTGCAGGCAGTGCTGAGGCATTCTCTAGGTAACCAAAATTTCTAGGCAAAACTTTCTTTTGTCTGAATATGTCCTCATTTGAACCCTTCAATACAGAAGCAGGAGGGCTTTGCAGTTTCACACCAGCTCAGCTAGACATAAAGTGGCATGTGCCACTTCGAAGGGAGACTGTGAGAGAAGGACTAGGAATTCAGCAAAAACCAAGAAGCAGTGAGGCAGCTTCAGGAAAGAGACACTTGACAGCACTTCATTTCTTCTGACCTATTTGTTCTGCCCTCCTCTGTCAGTGACACTTATCCAGGCACTGAAAGGGAAAAAATACAAGCAAACAAACTGCCTTTTCTATTCCAAAAAGACATCACATTGGTAAGATGGCAGCTGCTACAAGAGGTGAAAATTAACTCTATTTGCTGCATTAAAGCCCTAATTTAATTTGTCAGAAAATCACTTGCAAATCAAGAAAATGTGACATAAGCATTTTCCCTTGTGTTTGGCCGCGTCCAGAAAATTCTGCCACAACTGTTTTGTTTGCCGCGCGTTACATTAATACAATGTCAGTGAAAAACAAAACATGCTTTCCATTGCTACAGAGCACTAGCTTCCCCTTCAAGGACTCGCTTGAATTTTTCTGCCATTCAGGCTCAGTTCCTCCCCAATAGTAATAATAACAATCCAGATCAGGATTTTCACTACCAAATCTCCAATTGCTGCATGACCTTCCATACAACACAAACTCTATGCTCTTTACAATCTCATTTCATTTCAAGCAGTGCTCAGCTGCTAAGGTTTGATTTTTGCATGACCCATCAGTATAGATAGTACACTGCGAAAGGCTGCCGCTAGCACTGTCCTCAACTCATGTTTAAGAAATCATTCCTGAAGTGTGGGCGTGCAAAGGATTCTCACAGCTTCTCAGGTTTTAGCTGAATCTCTGACACCTGACAAAGTCTGGCGCTGACATGCATACATGACATTCAAACTGACTGATGTCCCAAAACAGCGTACCAGATGTAAGCTGTAGTGAGATGATTTTAAAAGCTAGGATAAATTTGTTCATAAGTATTCATTTTATACCTATTTATATGTTAAATAAGTATATTTAAAATATCAAGCATCGTCAGGATTCTTCTGGGATGTGTGTCACCTTGTGTTTGAACTCTCTTCAGTACTGCTCTTGCTTAACTCAGTGCTGGAAGCTGACCTTTTATTGCAATGAGAAACGAGGCCTTGGGCAAGAGAAGTACAAAATAAATGGACCAAAGTAAAATCCAGTGGATTGCTTGAGTTATAACATCAAACTGCTAATGCAAATATTATTCTTCATAAATCATATAACTCCCCTAAACTTCCTCTATTCAAAATAGACTTATTTATATGTCATAGCATTTTATCTACTGATAATTTGCACATTCTAAAATTAAAATTTCAGTATCAGTTTCTAAAGGACAGTTTAATCCTTCCAGAGAAACTGTGAAAGTGCTGGATTTTTTTCTTCAAATGTCCTCCTTCCACCACCCTAGAAAAGCAATTCAGAGCTACATGTGGCTAATGTGAGCCCATTATGAAATTGCTGTTTGCAAGTAGGCACTGTCAAATGCTGCTAGTTGAGCAGTTCCTATAAAAAAATCAAGTGGGTTGTTTATGAATCAGTGCATAAAATTCTTGTGGTCATGAATTACTATGAAATGTTAGCTCCTAAGAATTACAGATATATTGTGCCAGACAACATGGTTGAGATGATTGAGGCATTGCTTCGTTCCTTCGAGATGCGGTTTCACAGTGCTAGCGAGACAGGTTGTCTGGCAGGATTGCATTACAGCACCCAAACAGAACACGTGATTCATAATCTGATCCTAAGGCTATGTGGAGCAGGGGTAAATCCTGCTAATGAAAGTTTCATCTGGCAACTCATTCTCCAATTCCATAGGCCATGAATATGTAGTGAATGAAGCTGTAACACAAGTTACAAGTTACAGTTAGAACCTATCATTTGTCATTTGCTGGGTGGAGGGAGAGGAGGAAGTACATCACTATCATGCACCATTAAGTCATTTCCTATTGGCAATTCAGAAAGCTCTAAGAAGCATTCAAGGGAAGAATCACCCAGGTCTGATCCTGGAAAAGCAATTTTAACATACTAAAAATAGAGTACCAAGGAGTTCAACAAACAGGAATCTCCAGAAAGTGCTCCAGATGTCTCTTCCTTCAATTCCCTTTGCAGGATTTCCCAGAAATGAATTTTGAGTCTCTTTACAGCATCACAGCAGTTTCCTCTGTGGCCAGCTGAATTTCTCAGCTGGGAACCTTGACATTCAAGAAGCAGCTCTGTAATACATTCGATGTTGCAAGACTGGATATTCTTAATACAGGACAGATGCTTTAATAAATTCATTCATTCCTTGCTTAAAAAAAAAAACCATAGTACAACCTATTGCTCAGTGCTATGCATGCTGATCAGGCTCCTGCCTCAAAGATTTCCATTTTCAGCATGTGAAAAAGCAGTTTTCCTCTAATGTCAAATGGGACTTTGCTTTGCCAGGCCACACTTTCCTTCTGAACAACAAGCTTTGATTAATTTGTCTTCCTTTAAATTTATCCTAAACAACAAGGACACTAATGACCTCATTAACCTAATTTTCACCTGGGGAAAAAAAAAAATCATATTTGAGTTAATTCTCTATGAACTAGAGCAAGAAGCCTGAAGGGCTGAAGTGTTCTACACGTATCTCTTTTTACTGTCTGGTCCTAGGTGTATTTTGTAAGTTCAGTAAATTCTCCTTCTCCTTGTGTTCTTCAGTGGAGAGAATCTTTCAATCAACTACTTTTATGTGCTCTTGCAATTTCCGCGTGACCCTAAACATGTCTCAGACTATATCCATCTTTTTTTCTGGACAGATTTGGACTCAGACAGGACTTGACATATGTAACCAATTTATCTGTGTGATACTGGAAATTTTTCTGAAGCATTTGATTCGAAAGCCATCCTGATTTCTGCCTGTATCTTTGGGGAATTCTTAGCTTGTTAAGGTGAACATGTGAACTGCTGTAAGGGAATAATACCTGCCCTTAAATTGTAGATTTTTCATAATCAGAGCCTATTAGCTGCTGAATTGTCTCACCAATTGCTCCCGCTGTTGCTTTATCCTATAAAGTACTTCTACAGTGGAGACTTCAGAGTTCTGAACAGTTTGTTCTTTCCTTGCTAGTGATTATAATTCTTACAATTTTTCAAGTGCTAATTAATATTGTTGCTCATGTACATAATTTAAACTGTATGTTTTGTAAGCTATGGCACCAAGAGCTATCTTCTCCTAAAAGTCTGTCTCTAAGCATTCCTCAGCTGAGGCATGCAGTGTATGGATTGAATATACCTACATTTTTTGTACATGAAGTCAGCATCAATGACAATTTAGGAGAGGTGAGAGTATTCATCAGGTGTTTCACACCAAACACACAGATTGAATATGTGCTTTATCTGTAAAAGCTGCCCCTTTATACACAACTCTGATGAAAACAAAATCTGTTGGCATTCTTTAAGTTATCAAAGCATCCCAGAACTAATACAGCAGTTGTCAAAACTTCCTAACATCTAAGTTTGTAACAAGAATCTTTTCATAATTCAAAAAGCTTTTGGCTACGATTCTCAAAGGGAAACAAACAAAAAAAAGTGTCAACAGATAGCCTGAACTTCATTCAGTCTATTTTTTCACTTAGCTTCACCTCACTGCTTCTTCTCATGGCACATATCTCACTGCATTTAATTCCCTTTCCCTGAATACTTGATAAGATAGCAAAAGAGACACATGATTTTTTGATTAAAGGACAAAGTATAGTTTAGAAAACCCCTGTTCTTACTCCTGCTACAAACTTCTTCCTATATGACCTATATATATAATGGGTCTCTTAGCTCAATCAACTTCTACACACTCATGTCTGTACATTTATCTACAGTGCCAATAGCAAAAGTATGCCTATATATATCTATACCACTAAGAAACTTAATATATTCACACTATAAAAACAAAAGCACATCATAATCTATAACAGAAAAAAAAAAAGAAAGAAAAACACAGCCACTGCTGAAGCACCTTAATAAAACCAAAGATTATATTTTCCTTTGATACACTTCTCTACCTGTTTCTACAATAACAATATTTAATTAATTAATTACCTGTAGACACAGTATCAATTTTCTCTAGCTAAGTGAGCTATGGAGAGATGCATATCTCTCTCTGCGATCAGGGGCTCCGGTTGTGACCAGGAGGTTGGTCATGCTGGCGCTGGTTGGCAGGTGCTGCACTGCAGAGGTTGATGCTGTGTGATGCTGGTCAGGCAGACAGCAGCCACTGCAGGCAGCAGGATGCAAACACACCAGTAGTAGTTCTAAAGAAAACAAAACTCCAGGACAACTGTAATGTGTTTATTGCTCTCCCATCTACGCAGGCCATACTAATCCATTTGCACTTTGTTTACCCTGGCACAGAATAATAATTCCTACCCAGTGGTGAACAGTAAAATTGAACTAACATTTGTAAACTTCTGTCTAGTAATTACATGGAATTAAACAGAAAAAGAGCTAATACTGAAGACAACCTACAATTCAAAACAAAGCTGAATGTAAAATGTAGGGCATATAGGCATGAATCTCATTTTCTGCTTACGCACAGCAACTTCTAAAGAATTTTTTTAGTCAGCCATTTGTGTAGAGAGGAGTTACATGGGAACTGTTGAGTCAAGGCCTGAACCTGGAGAAAGGACCCAGTCAGCCCTAGGAGCACAGGTGAAGGCAATTTCAGCTGCATGACCAGAAGGGCTGGAGCCTGACTGCGCCTCCTGTAGACCTCATTGAAGGGCTGATCTCCACTGGGGAAGGATCTTTTCCTGCAGATTCCTCCTTTGTGGAGTTTTCTCCTGTAAGCCTAGATCTTCAGAGATGGGTGAGCAATTCTTTCTCCTTTCTTTATAGCACTTTTTTATTGTGTTGTCCTGCTGTCATTGCACCTCTTGTATCACCTTTCCATTGTGTTGATCTTTCTGATTTTTGCAGGAGCCAGCACCAGGTGGCTTTAAATAAATGTTAGTTTTTGCAATAGGTATCTAACTGGCACCTCATCAGCTAATAGTGAGACTAACTGGCACATTATCATTATCAAAGAGAAAATAGTGGTCCTATCGACTCTTTTGTACCTCTTTATTTCTGCATCTTCTTTTTCATACCACTGGACTTTCCTTTTCCCCAGACTGTACTGGTACATGGTACATCAGCCTGAGCAGCTCAAAGCCTTTGCTCGAGGCCACCCCATTCCAGAGGGCTCAGGCTGTGAGAAGCAGGCTCAACTTTTCCTGCTGGGTTTCATGTGAGAAACGCACAGTGTCAAATCAGTGTTCTCAGGTTGTCAGTACAAGAATGTCAGGACAGATGCAAAACACTAAGTTGGGGGACTGAAATATTGGATGTATGTTGCTAACTGTTGCTTAGCAACGCCTCACTGATGTCACACAAATCATGACCTTAGCACCAGCGTCAACACCGTTGACACAGACATCTGCAAACAGATCATCTGATAAGGCAGGAAACAAAAAATAACCATTTTATGTCAGCCTGAACAGGAATTACAGCAGATGCTGTAATGCCACTTAAAGGCAAAGAGTATTTTTGCTTCTTGATAAGCACTAAAAATACATATGTTAATTAAAGGAATAATCTTCTTAAATTAATAAATCCTGACCTCAAAGAAATGGCAGCTTGAGTGAAATAATTAGGCCATGACTCAATGAGATTTGCATGGCAGAATTCTATTGAGAAGTGAACTTGGACAAGATATGATTGTAAACTGTTTACCACCTCATGCATCAAGTCTACTTTTTTCTATTTTGCATGCAACATTTATTTCTCATTCTATAACTTCAGTCAGTTTATAAACATATTAAATTATGGTGTTCAAACATATTTTCTTCCAGAAGACTTTCATAGCCTGTTTTTTTGTTTGCTTGTTTGTTTTTTTTTTTTGTTTTTTTTTTTTTTTTGTTTTTTTAATTAAATAGCAATACTAAAAAAACTGTTCTTAGTTAAGACAAAAAAAAGCTTAAATATTTCATATCAGATGTTCTACAGAGATGTAAAATGCATATTTGATCCTTATGGACTTGGAATATTTAAGAATCAAAAAAGGAGCTATTCCACAGGTCACTTGCTATTGTTGAGTTTGAATTCATAGCAGTATTAAATAAAACATAGAAAAATCTGCATAACTAAGATTTGCAGAGTTATGGTGCTCAGCCTATTTTCTCTATCTAGGAATTGTAGCCTTAAAAAAATCCCGTTTGAAAAAGTGCTGAACAAAATCCTGTAAGATTGAAGGTTTTTAAGGTTACTATCAGCTGCTTTCAAAATTGATCTGCGATTCTGTGTGAAGTTTTGCTTTATTCATTTGAGCCTTGGAGCATGTCCAGAGAAGGGCAATGATGCTGATACTGGTGAGGGATGTGGAGCAAAAGTCTTATGAGGAACAGCTGAGGGAACTGTATTATTTAGTCCGGAGAAGAGGAGGCTCAGGGGAGACCTTACTGTTCTCTGCAACTGCCTGAAAGGAGGCTGTAGCAAGGTGGATATCAAGCTCTTCTCCCATATGACTAGCAATAGGACTGGAGGAAATGGCCTCAAGTTGCACCAGGGGAGATGCAGATTGGATGCTTGGAAAAATTTCTTCCTGTCCAGACACTGTAACAGGCTGCTCAGGGTGGTGGTTGAGTTACTGTTGCTGGAGGTATTCAAGAAATGTTCAGATGTCATACTAAGGGACATGGTTCAGAAGGGAAATATTGGTGGTAGGTGGATGGTTGGGGTGGAAGATCTTGGAGGTCTTTTCTGACCTTGGTGATTCTATAATTATGTTAAAAATTACAAGAGAAAATATATTTCTAACAAAAATGCAGTTTGAGTTAAAGGCAAAAGATTTATGTAAACTTCAGATGATGTTCAAAATTAAAAGCGTTAAGATTCTGATTTAACAGCAAAAACAGAAGAAATGCCTTTGTTTTTTTATAGCAAAACGTGTTTATATTTGTCCTTTTTTCCATTTAACTGAAATAAACATTTTCTTCAATGTAAACTCCCTATTTAATGTGAAGAAATAAAACAGAGGTCAAGATTACATTCTTTATTCCAGGCCTGCAAGCATGGGAAAGACTCAATAAACAAAAATTCTGCTGAAGGAATTCATCCAGTAATTGTTCTTGTTTCTAAGCTAAGGCAATTCCAGGATGCTGCTCAACAGATCTTAACACAACGAGCTATGGAATATTCCTTAATATAAGATGTTCTCAACTCCTGGGTTTTCCAAGCCAAAACCTTAACTTAATCTTCTGCATCCTTCAGAAATGTTTACCAGGATCTGTATACCAAGATCTGCACACCAAGAAATTGAAAATGTGTCATATTCCCACCAAACTACGCAAGAAAGAAAAGAACTATCAGAGAATAATGGAGCAACAAGCAATAAACACAACAGAAGGTTACAAAAAACATTAAAAGAAGAAGAATGAAAACCTGTTTATGAGCAGGACAGTTGTTACAGCACTGCTGTTTTTAATACATGAACGGTATCACTGAACTACAACATACTATATTTTTAGTTGAAAACTAATTCACAGTAGCTTGTTTAACAACCAGTTCTGTGCACTGATTCATGATCACCATCCCAACTGCCTGCCCATTCTGTCCCAAAGAACCCAAAGGTCTTTGCAACAAGATGTTCTTGTCTTGCCTTCCGTGCTGTGCACTTTTAAATTATTTATCAGTCTCAGATCAACTTAAGTAGATCAGCTTCTCTGATGTTTTGAATGTTCTTCCTTCTCTAATTTTCCCTATTCAATACTTGTCTCAACCTTCGACTCTGCACGCAGTCAAAGCAACCCTACTCTTTTCTACCATCACATCACTACAAACAGAAGTTTTTCTGCTATCACAAATACCTTTGCTTATTGAAATGGGTAATAGCATCAGTGAGGGATTTCTCCAAACTTACTATTGGCATTATACACATTGCTGCTGCAAGACTGAAAAAGTGGACCGCCACCTGCCTTGCCAGTTGATTTCTACATAACGTGAGAACAAATTCTGGAGGATTCTGTGGTCAGATCAAATTGCTGATGGATACTGGAGGCAGTGATGGGAATTAAAATCATCAAGTCATCAAAGCAATCTAAAAATTACCAATAGGAGCTTGTAGTCTCTTGATTTTAACTTACTGTTTAAGTAATTGAGAGTTCCAACTTTCCATTTTGCAGCCAAGAATTTGGATGCAACGGGAGGAACGTGATGAATTTATATGTTGTATATTGCAAACAATTCATGCTATAGATACTGCCTTTTATTCTTTTTAACACTAAGGTCTGTTTTTTGGCATCATACTGCAGATTCCTGTCAGTGATGTTTTCCATGCTAGCATGTCTTCTGTCTGTCATAATCAGAAAGGTGAACTCGATCGTCTCATTTTTCTGACCTTGAACAGGAATGGCAGACTCAGCCTCACCAGGAATTCAGCTGAGGAAATGAACATCTCTCTTATCAGTACTTTTTACTGATAAGCTGTATTGTTCCCCTTGTTGTCAAGTTGTCAAATACGGATTATTTTTTTCTTTTACTATCAAATGCAAAAAAGTACTTCTTTCTGAGCTTTTGGTTGTGCCTTTTGCAGCACGGTGGCACACTTGCATTTTTCTTCTCAAAATATTGGGTGAGTGCCATAGAAATTAGAGCCAAAACTTTGTACAGAGAAGAACATCCTTTTCTGTTCCTTTATTGCTTCTCATGCCAATATTATATGATCAGGCATTTCCTTACGTATTGTTTAGGAATGACAAGCCCATTAAAAGCTGCCTTAAGAGTGAAAAAAGGGGTAGAATACACAGGTTGGAGAAAAATCATGGCCTCTATCCCATGAAGGAAATCAGTACAAGAACAAAGTACTACTTTATCCCATCCTAAAAGGTGAACTTTTTGGCAGACCACAGAAGTGATTTTGCTCTGTGCAGCCCTATGCATCTGTTTACCCAGGAAGTTCTCAGATTTGAGCTTTGCCATGATGCCTGAACAGACTGCTTGTTTCAGCGGGAGTCAAACAGAGACCTTAGTTTTGTTTTCAGCATTTTCTGAATTTGTCATTTAGGAAAGACTATCCTAATTAACACTTCTTGGTGGGATATGGAGCATTTCTGTCATTCTAGGAGTTTCACACCCAGTAAGCAAAAGCAAGTGGCTGAAGGGGTTACCCAGATACTTACCAGCTTTACAGTGCTATAAATCACCAGTTGTGCTGGTGACATTCCTCCTTGGTTATGCAGGTTTTCAGAGAGATGTTCTGTATTCATTCTACATTCAGCAAAGAAGCTGATTTAATTGCCCAACCAAAATGATGCAATCCTTTTCGACGGATATTTGAAGGAATTCCATGGTATGGAGGATTTTCCACAGCTTTTAACTCTTCCGATTGAGGAAGTACACAATTCTCTACCTTTTTTTTCCTGAAATACAGCATGTCTGCTGCAAATTTAAGTAAAAACATTTCCCTAGAGATGTATATCCATAACTGTCCCATACCTTCCCAATTCATTATCATCATTTCACCATTTCTGCTCTTTCCTTTGCATGCATAACTCATATTAATGTAATATGTCACATTACACAGCCATGGTTTTGTACACTTAGTATCTGCACAGATGAGAAATGTACCAAAGAGGCACTGAATGAGGACACTGCTGCAAGGGCAACATAGATGAGTTTCAAATCCACCATTCTGTCAGAGATTGAGGAAACGTCAAGGAGAAGGCTCATGTTAACAACAACAGACAAGCCATTTTCTAGGGGCTACTCAAGCCATCCATCATTTGGCTGTTGTGTCCTAACTAAATCAAAACTGATCCTACTAACATTTTGAGCCCTCTAAATTATTATAAACTCTAAAGTGTGCAAATTTTGATAACCAAGTGTTGAAGCTGGGTTTTTTTGTTTGTTTTTGTTTTTCAGAGGTGAGAGTGAACAAACATAACCTGAGAGCATGTTTGTGATAGGAGGCCTCTAAGCACAGGCAAATGTGAATTTGTCCTTCAGCTACACCTGCCTTTACGTTTCCCAACAACTGCTTGATTTGATGAATCATCCCCAAAAGCTTTGCCCCAAGAAAGATGTCTTTCAAGAACTCCAAAATCTGACATGCATTTCTAGAAGTTGTACCTTCAGGAAGTCTCCTTCTGGGATACCGGTGTGGGGATCATATTTGCATTAACTCTGGGCAAAAGCAAAAGAGAAATAGTGACAAACTTCTTTCTTCCTTTAGACTTGCAAACATGGTGCTCCAGTAATTTAAGGCTACATCATTTACTTCATGGCTTTGTGCCCTCACTCCATGCTAAGTCTAAGGCACATGCTAAAAGTTTAAGTCATAATTTGTGCAATGCTTACATCTGTGTAAATATTTTGTTCATTACTGAAGTTATTCAGGTTTAAAGAGAGTGCATTCAGTCTGTAGCAGCCTATCAGTGCTGTGTCAGGTGCTGAGAAAATGCACTTCAGGAGAAGTAAATTACCAGAAGACATACTTGGGGTTAAAAACTGGTAGATCACAGATTCAGACTCCACCCACTACCACCAATATCCCTTTCTGGAAAGCTCATAATTTTTTGCACCATTCAAGTCACCACAGGACATTCAAAAAATAACAATATGATATGGATGTTCTGAATCATGTCTGCTTTCCTAGTGTCTGACAATGATAATACTTAACCAAATAATGAAACAGTGTTTCCTGTATGACCTTCCAGGCCTAGTTTTGTATGTGCAGGATCTGCTGGAGTGGATTCATGTTAGGATCAAATGTTCAGATGGCTGAAACAGGAACGTGGTGACGAAAGGAAAAGTCAGACTCTAATAATATAAGACATAAAAAGAGCATATACAGCACTGCAAGATTCACCCAAGCAATAGAAGGATGGATCTCCATCAGATTCAAAACAACAAAAAGACACTAAAAAAACACCAAACAAACAAACAAACCAAAAAATTATCCAGATTATCCAGGCGAGGATTAACAGAATATGCAAGAATGAGAACTCTGCCTTTACTCGTAACCATTAACTGGAGATGAAAATAAAGAAAAAATGTATCTGAAAGACAAACAGATGCAAGATTAATCCTTTTCAGAAAAGACTTCCTAACACATCAGCTGTCATTTTCTGGGTCGTATTTTCTCCCCTCTAGGGAAGCTCTCCTCCAAAAGCAATGTTTTTGGAGAGGATATTCAATTTTAAGATGTTATTTTTGACTTACAGAAGATCAAAGGGAGTTATGTATCCTTGAAAGTGTGACTCCCGATTGGACAAAGAGGTTTGTCTTCACGCTGCTATTGTGAATGCAGACCTAAGTGCCCTGTGATCAAAAGCAGTCAATCTCAGCCCCGAGGGGCTCCAGCGCTTACCTGGAAAAAGGCCAAGACAGCAGCTCCTGGCCTGCCTTCCTGAAAGAGCCAGTATTCTAAACCTATTTAGAAAATGTGCCCCATGAAAAACAGACCCCAGAAAAAGCATATATTCTTACTAGAAAACTAAATAAATGTGTGTCTGACAAAATGAGCTTAGGGAAGGTACCTTTCCTGCTTAAAGACTCTGACAGATATGTACTTGGCCACACAGCACAGCTCCTTATAAACACTGGTGCATGTACCCTATCAATAAAAGCTACTAATACTCTAGCAGACACGTCCAACCCATGGCCCACTGGACATATGCAGACCAGCAAAACTCATCTGTGGCTGCTCCCTGCCCTTTGCCACAATGGTGTTGTCTTTTCTCTCCTGAGCGGCCTGGGCTGGCCCTGGGAGCACAACCATTGCTCAGTAAAAATCAAACATCAGTGTGTGATCTGTCTGGGCTGAAACCAGGACATGGAAGAGCACAGTTAGCACTGTGCTAACTCCACAATTATACAGTGATGGCAAATGATGTTATGCATTTTGATAAACACAGCTCTGTGAACAGTGAAAAATATGCAGCCTTGCTTTCCATTCTGATAAAGGAATTTGAGACTAGACTTCCAGATTGTGAAAGTATCATCATTTTGGTATATCTGTAACTTCATTGTCAGTCAACATAAGTACCTTACCTGCAGATTTTCAAACAGAATATATAGAGTTGCAATCAGACATTCAACTCAAAAATCGAAAGATAACTCTTTCATAAGACCTTAGCAGAGAGAAATACCCCTCACCTCCCAGCCACACCTTATTCACAGCATTGCCTTTTGGCACTCTGTGAACAACCATTTTCAAGGATGAAGCGCACCAAGATTAAAATTTCATCAAAACTCTCTGAAGAGTGCCTTGAGACCTCACTAAGGCCATTTCCATGGAACTAGACTGATTCATTAGTTTCACAAAAACAGGGTCAAGTATTCCACTTGTTTTATGTTTTTGTTGCAATATTTTAATTAAAAATATATATTTTTAGAGTTTTGTTGCTCATATACATTAACTGTATTACAAATGAGGGCTGCTTCAAAAGTAATGCCTCCTATTTTACGATGTTGGCCCACAGCATCAGAGGCAGATGGAGGTATGGCAGCAGTGGTTGAACTTTCCTGCCAGTATTCTGATACGTTTTATTGCTGTGTGACAGATGGCAGCAGAGAGGCAGCCTGACAGAATGAGATCTGACATGGAAGTGCACACGAAGCAAAGGGGTGGAATTGAATTCCTCCGCATGGAAAAAATGGCACCCACTGACATTCATTGATGCTTGCTGAATGTTTATGAAGACCAAACAGTGGATGAATGCATGGTGAGGGGGTGGGAGGTGCACTTCAACAGTGGCAATGGCAACAGTGGGTCGCCTCCACTGGTATAGATTTTTGCAAGCACGGCATGCAGGCTCTTGTTCATTGCTCATGAAAATCCATAGCTAGTGGTAGTGACTACATGAAAAATAGTATTTTGTAGCTGAGAATTTTCTCTATCAAGTAACATTATCATGCTCTTTGTATCTGTTGTCATTTCCATGGAAATAAATAGGAAACGTTATTGTTGGAGCAATCTACACATTTTATATGTGGCCAAGAAAATTCCTCTTCACGTGATGCAGCCAGGCAAGCCAAAAGATTGAACAGCCATGCTGAACAGTTGATTTCCATGTTTGCTGTAATCATTGCTAAGCGCGTGTTATGGGTTTCCTTGTCCTTTTGTCCTGGGAAAGGGCACAGAACTCACAGTTCATCAGTGGTAGCTCACAACTATTGCCTCTCAAATTTTTGAGAGCAAAGTAAAATGGAAAGCAGAATGGAACCACAAAGATGTAAACAACATACTTGAGCACTTGCAATGTAACACACTTGGGTGTAATTTAAGAAATACTGAGAAACTAGTCTCAGATTCCAGTTTTTATGGACACAAGTTGTACAGTAATGTACCATCAAGTCTTCAAAAATGGAAAAGTAAGAAAAGAGCAAAGTGAAAGTCAAAAGTCCTCCCAGAACTTTCTCCAGTGCAAACTTTGTGCTGATTTTCAGAGGTTTTTGGATGATCTTTTGTTTTTGAAGATGATTCATCGCAGCAACAGCAGTGAAAGAAAGTGCAGGTGCAATGGAGAAACTAATCAAGCCCAGAAGCTGCTGCTGGCACTCATTATTAAAGGTTTTTGATTTGCATCTTTAAGAAGTAGTGAACAACAGTAAGTGTGTATAAAGGTGTATAATAAAATAGTAGTGGAGACTGGAGAAAAGGTCAGAGCAGGGAATCCTGGAGAATACTGCATCCCAAGTACCAAAACAAATTGGCAAGATGCAACTGAGCACCAAGCACTTATGAATCTTTGTCCATTCAGTCAGATGTCTAAATATGAGCTGATGCCTCGGGAAAATAAGGTCCTCTTTTAACGTAAGGTCCATCTTCTATGGAGCAGGGACTTTTTATTCTGCCATTGTTACACCAGCTGGCTCACAATTCAAATATACATACATTTCACTTACTGCTGACAAATCAGACCCAAATGCTTGCACACTCTCCTACAGAGATTTGGAACACATTTCAAAGTGATCTTTGGAATAGCATTTGCCTTTTGGACTGTTTATGTTTGCATGCCCCAGTTTTATTTGCATCAGTAGTCCCCAAAGGATCACACAGACAAATCATACAATAAACAGTGAATAAATTTACAGAAGCCCCGTTTTTCCGAAAGTAAACCAAGCAAACACCACCCAAAAAAGTAATGTTTCATGATTATTATTTGATACTGACAGTACCAGTCTCCTCCAGACAATAAAAGTAATCCTTATCCAACCAAGACACAGCTTCCCCAGCCAATTACTGTTCACCAATAGACAGAATAATCAAGTACAGATCATTGAATGTTTTTTGAAGCATCCATCCCCAGAGAAAAAGAACAAACCCATCACAGATGAAACACAGGCAAAATTTAATCAAGCAGTTTGCTGTTCTGTAATAACCCACTCCAATCCAGCACTCACCTTTGACTACCTTTGCAGTCAGAACTCCAACAACACTTACTGGTTTAGATTCATGAAGCCAAGCATGAGGAAGGAAGAGGAAAATGAAATGATAATATCTTCCCCTGTACACCTCTCAAAAACCAAGGTGATTAAAAAAAGAGATCTCAATACCATAGCCTGTCAAAAGAGCATCCTAACTAAAAAGCAATCTGTGATCAATACTTGATTCTACAAAGCAGAATGTCACTAATAAAAGAGAAAAAAAGAAGAGCATTGGCTAAGGCACTTTAGGAGAGAAGTCCAGGTCTCCCACATACATATGTTGGAAATATGAGCTAAGAATTAGATTCAAAAATAGCTGAAATGTTACTAGTTTCACTGCAAGTGAAAACAAAGGCAGAGTGAAGAAAATTTCTTAAAATAGACAGGAGCCTTGACATTCAGCCAAACAAATTAAAACTTCACTATCTTATGTAAATATTAAGGTGCAGATTCTCAGGTAATATAATTTATTAGAGCTCCACTGAGTTCAAATTTATGCCACTTGATCCAAACTAAGCCTTCCTCAAATACTTTGCAATATTGATGCTTCCAAAAAGAGATCAGAGGTGAGCAGGAATTATTAATGGAATCCAGTTTTGATATGAATCTAACCTATAAAAGAAAGAGCAGATTCAGAAAGAACAGTTCATTAGGTTTAAATGCAAAAAAACAGAGCTAATGGAGTGTAATTTCCCATAGATTTATTCATCTAGTAAAGACCAATATTTGGAAATGTAAATCCAATTTGTCTAAATAATATTGTTGTGAAATTAGCATAAATGATTCTTTAAAGAAGAATATCAACTGTGTAAAATTAAAATCCTACTCCTAAACAGAAAGATACAGGTACTTTAACTTATTGGTTTACAACACAGAGCATTCATTTTCTATTTGCTGATGCTCCATTTCTTCCATGGAGAATCTCAATATTGTCTCTCCTGGACATCACTGTAAATTCCATGGTGTACAGCACTTTAAGTCAGAGTAAATTATGACACTAGTACTTGTAGTGAAAATGCTAGATCATGAACTGAAACAGTGACTGAGCACGTGGTGGGAAGGTCGGCCCAACCCAGGGGAGATCAGGTGTATGCAATGCAACGCACCTGAGTGACTGGAAGGGTGGAGTCAGCATCCACCCCTTCCCAGACCTCATTTAAGGGTTGGCAGTGAAGGCAAGGGTATCTTGTGGGAGATTCCTGTTAATTGGAAGACTTCCTAAGGTAAGCAGTTTTTCTTCCTTTGTTTCTGTGCATGTGGCTGCTGTTTTTGAGCTTGTTCTCATTTTCTTAGGATTGTGCCACTGCTATTTTTGCTGTATGTTCCATCATATTAGAGCACTACAGTACTGGAATCTGTTATTTTTGTTTATTAAATTGGATGTGTGTATTAATGCAGTTCAGGCAGTTGTGTCTGCTTCAACAAGCAAAGCTGAGTTTGTAAAACATGGTGTGCAAGTACTCTTTGGAAGAGCCAGAGCCATGGAAGTCTTCAGTAGTAGAAGCAGACACATATTTTTCACTGTTCTTATATGAAATGTAATTATCTCTGTTTCTGGGTTCTGAGCAATCTCTGTTATTTAAAAATGAGAATATGACTATGCTGAAAGATGCGGAAGCTTAGATGTTACCATTAAACTACCATTCTGAGAGCAGAAAGTTGTTCTGAGGCAATTTTGGGATTTGAAAGAATCATTTGAAATGTCAGTTCTTGAACTGCCAAAGTTTCTCTGGTCAGAGTTAAACAAGATATGTTGTAATCAAGGAATCACAAGTGATCAAGAAGGAAAACTGAAAATTAAGCAATAGAGCTGGACTTAACAGTGAAATTGTGTCACAAAAGGAAGCTGATTTAATATTTTAGGTGTGTCATGCAGGAAGAGCTTGTGGATTTAGATGTTTTTGATTGAAATTAACATAAGACTTTATACTAGGAAAAGATACTTGGAGTAACTGTTTTCACAATCCTGTATCTGATTACTGAATTAAGAACTAATGTGCATTCATCCATAATATTGCCTTTCAAAGGGAAAGCCTGTTCACAACTTAAACTGAAAGCTCAATGACAGAATCAGCTGGACTGTTCCCCATTTCCAGGATAAACTCTGAGCACACTATGCTAGTGCATGGGGATCTTTCAAACAAAAAAAAGAGAGTAAAACTACTTGAGTGCCTCTCAAAGAGTTGAGTTCTTAAAATATTGAATGTGATGGAAAATAATTTTCCTCATGTTTCACTTCTTTAGATTTAAAAAAAAAAAAAAAAAAAAAAGCTTGACATGTAACTACCTTGAGCTATACTCTGCACAACTGAGGAGAAGGAATATATATGATAGTAAATAAATGAGATGGAAGTGTTGAACTTCTCTATTCTGTCAGGTGCCATGTTCAAACAGTCCACAGGTCAGCCAAGCATCATTAACTTTTTTTTTTTTTAAGTAGTGGGAAAACTGAGACAAGAATTACAGCAAAAATAGAAACCAGGTCTCCAACAGTTCACCCACTTTCAATGTTATTTAAAATGTCTTCCAATAGAAAGTTAATGTAAACATTACAGGCCTTACTTTATCAGTAGAGCTATTCACACACACACATTCCTTCACTTTCACAGGCATCTAGTGAAAACAGACAGCAGTCTGTTCAGAATATGTCTAAATGTTAGAAATAGACATATTAATGTTGGAATTAGCTCTCTTGAAGGAAGCTCTCTATCTGATGTTTGTGAGTTCCTTAAAGGGTTTGGAGACTTGCTGAAAGTCATATACATTATCTCACATTAGTTCTCCTAGTCCTGAAACTTTATAGTCTTCTATGTACTACCCCATTAACTTTGTTATCACAGTTTCTGACAGTTGTGATAAATGAAGTACCTAACAGAGTATTGCACATGAATCCACATATGCTCTTGCTCAGAAACTATTCAAACATTACAACATATACATCAGCTGCTCCATACTCCATCTCTCAGAGAACCAAAAAACCTCTGAGGTACCAAAGCCAGCTATAGCAACTTAATGTGATGGCTGTAATTATCATTGTCTTAACTCACTGGCAAGGTAAGACATATTCTATCTGTCAAAGAACAGCAGCGTAGACAAATAATACGAAACATAAATATTTGTTTCCAGGTGGCTTTAGATCTTTGCAAGAATTACTGTCATGTGAAGTTAAATAATTCAGTTTTAAAAGGCAGCCTGTTTAAAAATGTCTACTCAAAATATAATTCAGATAACTAAGTACGCTGACTAGTAAGTTTTAATCCTTTTCATAATCATTATATAACTGAAGTATTTGGTTTTGAGGTTATGGATTTTTAGTCTCCACAGCTGAGCAATGCTGTAAACCTGTAGCAGAAATCTGTAAATGATGTTGACTATGCTATGGCAATATACCAGCACACTGACACTAGTTGTGAAGATGATGTTGGTGAGAAGTTGGCTCAGTTTTCGAGTGAAAAATCAAGATGAGGTGCTTGAAACCTCTTGTCCCGTTCTATCCAAGAACCTTTGTACACTGTGATTTAAAATCTAGGCATTGATTCAGCAGACTGTGGGGATTGGAAATAGATACTATCATAACTCAACCTGAGCATATTTCACAGATTTTTTTGTCCTACTATGAAGCCCAGGAGAAGTAGTACCATCTTCTTGAATGCACTTATATGCTATGCTTTCTGTGTGTGGAAATAATATACAGCCTCAATAGAATTTTTATATCCAGAGGAAAATCTGTTTTGTGAAGAAGTGCCTACTGTACCTGCATGTGTTCAACACTCATCATACAGGATCATGAATTATAGAATGGCTTAGGTTGGAGCAGGCATTAAAGGGAGCCTACAAACAGGAGAGGAATCAACTCTTCGAAAGGATAGATAACAGCAGGACAAGGGGAAATGGTTTTAAGTTTAGGGAGGGAAGACTTAGTCTGGATGTCAGGGGGAAGTTCTTTACAGAGTGGTGAGGTGCTGGACCAGGCTGCCCTGAGAGGTTGTGGATGCCCCGTCCCTGGAGGGGTTCAAGGCCAGATTAGCTGGGGCCCTGGGCAGCCTGGTCTAGCATTAAATGGGGTGGTTGGTGGACCTGCATGTGGCAGGGAGGTTGGAGATTCATGATCCTCAAGGGCCCTTCCAATCCTGGCCATTCTGTGATCATTGAGATCCAGCTCCTCTGCTGTGGGAGCGACATTTTTCCTGCTACTACTTGGTAGACACTTGTGTTAGCTTAGAGTCTGTCCCAGTTTATGTTTAGGGCTGGAAAGAGGAAATGAAACTTGTCCACTGGGGAAGCAGACAGAATTCTTCTGTAGATATTCATAAGTCATTCCAGAAAAGATCAGGCCCAACCAGGACCCTGTGCAACCTGGCCTTGAATGTGTCCAGGGATGAGGCATCCCGTGACTGCTCGGGGTAGCCTATTTAAGACCAGGGATGAGTGTTGTCCCCCATAAAATATACAAAAAAAAACTTTCTGAAATGGACAACCTGAGCTGAATATAATTGATTTCTTATTGTCTTTTAGGAATAGAAACTGCATTAGATTTTTTTTTTTTGAAACTTCTATAAGTATCGAGCTTTATTTTCAACAGAGCTCTGATTGGCTCAACTTTTCTACAGCTGCTGAGCAAAATACATTTGTCAAAACCATAGAATTCTTCTGTGAAATACTATATTAGTTATTAGTGTAACTGTGTATTTAGAAAGCCAATACTACCACTGAATTTTCTTGTTCAGTACGCAGCTAAAAAAAAAATCTTACAGGAGCTTTAGCAGTCATTCGTATGTGGAAAAAAGAAATGCTAAAATATATTAGATATCATCAATGCACTTAAAAAGTTGAGTAAGGAAGACAACTGGGGCTATAGACTCTCTAAGACTGTGATGCTTATGTTGGAATAATTAATAGCCCAAATGATTCAATCCTGATTTATTTTTCCCACAGAACTTTTTTTCAGTCTCTGGTATCTGTAACTTTTTGACTTTTTTTTTTTTCTTCTGTTTTAAGTAATAAAAATACAATGCTATATCTACCAAAACAGCTGCTCTTGTTTCCATGTGCCTGGGAGGAATCCGAATTTTCTCTGAACACTTAATCTAGAAGATATAAAACTGTTAAAAAAGGAAAACCATTAACCAGGAAGAAGGTAGACTCCAAATCCAGGAATTCTAGTAGTGCAAGACTGAAATACACACCAAGGATCTTGTTCATTGTGTATAGCAGTTAGTGAAAGACAGTAAATAAACAGCAAAGATGTCTGCCATATCTTGCTATGGAATGTAGCAGTCCACCTGGATCTTGTTCGTGACCCCAGGCAATATTCTATTTACCTCACCCTCACATGAAGGCGACATTGTTCCTCAGGCATTTGGAAGGAAAAGTATGTGGAGTAGAAGCAGCAATCAGATACATCTATTGAGTGTTTTCCTCTCCCTCTGTGCTAAGTGGGAAAATGCTGCTTGCATTTGTAAAGCTAACACTTGTACCATTTCAAATGTGTTTTCATTTGCCAAGTGAACTCTCAAAAATTAGATCTTATTGTAGAAAGCACTGCCTAATGAGCCAGTGTCATTTAGAATATTCAGATTTATATTACTATCATCCAGTTTTCAAGGCCTAAAAATGCCATTAAAAGGTTTCAAAAATACATGGGATGGTCGCAAGGACAATAGACCTGGGTTACAGCTGTTCTTGCAGCTGCAAGAAGCTTCACGTGCTCCATGCTCCAGATGACAGTGAGTGATAGTCAATTTACACTGCCAGTACTTGCCTGTGTTAGGCTCATTATTAGGCACAAAATGACTCAGTTGCTCTTGGGAATTTGCTTCATATAGCTGTTCATGAGACAAATGCTCCCATCACAATAAAATACTTTTAATGTGTTATATTAAATTAAGTTCAAGTATATTTATAACTTAATATATTAATATGTAAGTTCTTTTTCCCTAATTACCAACTCCCCAGAAATATTTGGAGGTAGGAAGTAGAGGTTTAACATCCCATGGCACACAACAAAGCTTTGAAAACAACACTGGCCTTGTGAAAGTACAGCAAACAGCAGGAAGATCCAAGTGAGCTTCAAATAATTACGTCAGAAGATATCACTGTTAAACACGTATAATACAGTAGAGCAGTCTTGGAAAACCATCTCAGAAGTCAGTCTGTAAGCTGTTACAAATGACTTGCAGATCTGGCCCCTCTCAAAAGCGTCAGCCAAGAGGCTCTACCCCTTCACCTATGTTGCTTTGTAACGGATGACAGGTCTCCTCTTGTGAAAGGGTGCAGATAGGAACCTGAACTGCCACTGGAAAGCAGCGCTGAATCAGGAAGAAAGGATGTGGAATAGTAAGGTTTATTGCCTCTGGAGCTCATTCCAGTGTACAAAATGACAAATCTGGTTCTTGCTACTATGAAGCTTGAGTGGATCGTTCAGCAGGGAGTGTATTCAGTTTAAAAACAACAGTTTTGTGATGTTGGATGATGTACAGCATGAACAAAAAAAAAAAAAAAAAAAAAGAAAGGAAGAACCTGGCTCACAATGTGAAGAAACCATGAAGAAAAGCTAGTGTTAATTGCTAGTATCTGCTTTTAAAAATGAAGGGTTTTATTACTTTTCTGGTTTCTCCAAGGAAATATTTTGGGAGAAAACATAATTAAAACCTTGACCTTTGTTTCATTGCTCTACTTTATTATACAAGTTCAACAATCTTGGAATAGCGCCTCAGAAATCAGTTGGTAAACTGTTGCAAATGCCTTATGGATCTGGCCCTTCTCAAAAGTGTGAGCCAAGTCGGAGTGCTTTTCAACAAAACAGTTTTATAGCACAAACGTTAGGCAGAAGAATTTGGAAGTTGGCCAATTCAAGTAGAGTGAGTGTGGTTTCTTAGGAACAGGATAGGAAACACAGCATTAACAAATGCCAAATGCACTGCACAGTCAAGCACTATGTAGAGGATGAGTACTGTGCCAACACTCAAGACTTGAATGATTTCAATAAGAAATATATCTGAGAACTAACATTAAGTTTGCAAATAAAATGCCATGGATTCAAAGCATCAGCAAAAGATGTGTGTTTGTTTATTTACTGGGTTTTTTGGTGTCTTTTTTAATGTCTGTGACTAGTAATTTTGTGCATTCAAGGGCTTACATGGCCATACTGGATATCCTGGAAAATCTGGCAAGTTTTACACTTACGAGAAATGACTTTTCTCAAGGAAGAAATATTAAAGGTGTATGGAGCCTTTAATGCCTGCTCCAACCTAAGCCATTCTATAATTCATGATCCTGTATGATGAGTGTTGAACACATGCAGGTACAGTAGGCACTTCTTCACAAAACAGATTTTCCTCTGGATATAAAAATTCTATTGAGGCTGTATGTTATTTCCACACACAGAAAGCATAGCATATAAGTGCGTTCAAGAAGATGGTACTACTTCTCCTGGGCTTCATAGTAGGACAAAAAAAATCTGTGAAATATGCTCAGGTTGAGTTATGATAGTATCCATTTCCAATCCCCACAGTCTGCTGAATCAATGCCTAGATTTTAAAAGCACAGTGTACAAAGGTTCTTGGATAGAACGGGACAAGAGGTTTCAAGCACCTCATCTTGATTTTTCACTCGAAAACTGAGCCAACTTCTCACCAACATCATCTTCACAACTAGTGTCAGTGTGCTGGTATATTGCCATAGCATAGTCAACATCATTTACAGATTTCTGCTACAGGTTTACAGCATTGCTCAGCTGTGGAGACTAAAATCCAAACCTTAAAACAAAATACTTCCTAATTGAGCTTGCATTCATAGGAAGTTATCAAATTTTCATAGGCATGAAATGATCAACATACATTTTCTAAAGCATCTGATTTTGAAGCTCAGGGTCCAGGAGTTTTCCAAGCACTTCTGGAAGACTTATAAATAGAGAAAAGACACTTAGTTCAGTTCAGTAACAATATTTTCTTTCCCTTCAGATTTAGGGAAGCAGTAGAACCAAAAGAGAATGTGTACATTGTCTACCACCAATAGAGTAACAGATTTCTATTTTATTGTTTCCTCATATTTAGTCAGGTATCTGGTCAAACATTGCCATCCAGTGGAAGGAATGGTGGTGGAAGTGACAGCTAAAATCCCGTCCATTCTCCCAGTACAGTCCGGCCCTAGAACGACACCAGCAAATTAACAACTTGGGCTTGTTTCCTGCTGCAACAAGCATTTCTAATCTTAGATGTGGCGTGATTTCAGAGTTCCTATTCTCAGCAGAAAGATCATATAGGTGTAAGAGCTCCTAGCTAGAACCATGCCATCAGGGCAGATGTTGAGTTAAAAGAACGTGAGGCTTTTTTATTGCTTTTAGTTGTTTCTTCTGTTATTTTCTTTTGTTTTCTTTTTAATATTTCTCTTTTAAGTACAGCTGTATTTTTTCCTGCTGCTAGTCAGTCACTTGGAGACACTTGAGTTAGCTTAGAGTCTGTCTTAGTTTATGTTCAGAGCTGGAATTAGGAAATGAAATTTGTCTGCTAGAAGCAGACAGAATTTCTCCTCAAATATTCATAAGTCATCCTAGAAAACATCAGGCCCAACCTGATGGCTTGGAAAGCAGAACCTCTGAAACTTCAGCTGCTTTGAAGCAATTATAATTCTATTTGAATCCAAACCTTCTGCCAGCAACAACACTAGCCCTTTTCTTCCCCTAGGACTCTTTTTTTCCTGCTGTTCACGCTATTACTATAGGAAGCAGTTTGTTCTGTTCTTGCTAATGACTCAAGGGTGCACTATGGTTGTCAATCACAGAATCCTTAGAGATGAAAGATGGCCTCTGAAGACCATCTAGTTCAAATCCCCTGCAATGAATGGGGACACCACAGCTACATAGGTTGCTCGGGGCCTGATCCAACCTTGCCTTGAAAGTCTTCAGGGATGGGGCATTCGCCACATCCACATCTCTAGGTAACCTATTCCAGTGCCTCACCACCCTCACTGTGAAATACTTCTTCCTTATACTTGGTCTAAATCTATCTGCTTTAAGTTTGCAATTTAATAGAATTATAGAATCATTAAATGGCCTGGGTTGAAAAGGGCCACAATGATCATCCAGTTTCAATCCCCCTGCTACGTGCAGGGTAGCCAACCACTAGATCAGGCTGCCCAGAGCCACCCCCAGCCTGGCTTTGAATGCTTCCAGGGATGGGGGATCCAAGATCCAGTGCGTCACCAACCTCTATGTGTAAAAGCTCCTCCTGATATCTAACCTAATCCTCCCCTGTCTCAATTGAAGACCGTTCCCCTCCTTGTCCTGTTGCTATCCGCACTCATAAACAGCCATTCCCCTTTCTGTTTATATGCTCCCTTCAAGTACTGGAAGGCCCCAACCACAGACCCTGCTAAAGAGTCTGTCCCCTTCTTTCCTGTAGCTCCCCTTTCGATACTGAAAGGCCCCTGTCGGGTCATCTCGCAGCCTTCCTCTTCCCCAGGCTGAAGAGCCTCAGCTCTATCAGCCTGTCCTCATAAGAGACACCTTGCACTTGGATTTGCTGAACCTCCTGAAGTTCACGTGGGCCTGTCAAGGTCCCTCTGAATGGCATCCTGTTGCTCTGATGTGTTGACTACAACCTGCAGCTCACTGTCAGCAAACTCACTGAGGATGCACTCGACCCCACTGTTGATGTCACTCATGTAGATACTAAAGTGTACTGGCCCCAGCATCAAGCCCTGGGGGACACTACTTGTCACTGATCTCCAACCCAGATATTGGGCCATTGACCACCACTCTCTGAACTCGATCCTGCAGCCAGTTCTTTGTCCATCGGCCAGTCCACCTATCAAATCTGTATCTTTCCAATTTGGAGAGAAGGATGTTGTGGGGCACTGTGTCAAAGGCCTTACTGGAGTTGAGATAGGGGATGTCAAGGGCTCTTCCCTTGTTCTTTGATGCAGTGGCACCATTGTAGCAGGCCACTGGGTTGGTTAAGCAGGATTTGCCCTTGGTGAAACCATGCTGGTTCTCTTGTATCACCTTCTTGACTTCTATGTGCATTAGTATAGCTTCCTAGCAGGACTGTTCCACGATCTCCTTAGGCACCTGAGGTGGGCCTGATAGGTTGGTAGTTCCTATGGTTGTTTTTTTGTTTGTTTGTTTTTTGTTTTTTTACCTTTTTAAGAATGGGTAATCAACTCTGAGCACAGGCTACTGTGAATGGAATTATACATGGCGTTAATAAGAAAGTAGGAGCAATATATTTATTGATATAAAATAGTGAGTTAACAACACAACATAATTGTAAATAAAAATGGAGTTGGCAAAGTGCACATGATTATTTACTGCATAGAGGACAGGGTTGAACACACCTGTCCAGAAGACCATCTGGCTAGTCACAAAATTCAGAGTGGATCCCCTTGGTTTCAAAATTCCTTGAACTAAAGAGCTAAGAAGCCGAAGTGCAGCTGAATCCACTGCTGGTACCAGACTTGGACAAGTTTATGTCCATAGGTTACATCTGTGATATAATTTCAGCGAAGCTTAACAAGATGCGACTCGATTAATAGGGATCCATACTAGCGAAGAATCTCTTAACATCAAGGTGTAAGAATCTTTGCAAAGGTGTAACCTCAAGAGGCAACCCTCACACAGGAGAGATCTTGTCATGCAGCCAGCTATCATGTAGGATGGCTCAATGGGCTCTTGGACTGCTTGCTCATTAATTATGGGGTGAAATGATTGATTCATAGTCATTCTTGCGTTCTCACTGAACATATGATTTTCTTCCATATTTGGCTTGTGTTGTACACTGATCAGCACGGTGGTTAAGTGAGCGCGTTGCTCAAATTAGCTCTTGGGTATCGTTTTGTTGTATTTCCCGTGAATCCACTATGAGCTCTGCAGGTACAGCCATCACAACCAGTCACAGCCATCACAACTACAACCAACAGTTATCTGCTTAAGATAGATGCAGCCACTGCAACCACCACTGGTGTTTTTTTTGCTGGAGTGAGGATATGGGAAATAAAGGTCATGTTGCAGGATGGGGAGCACACATCATGTAGACCTTTACTATGGGTGCTTTTAGCACCATCACAGCTACAGTGCATATTGAGCTTCACACACCTTCCCTGCCCTCTAATAATGCATAGAACTAGATTTATGTCTTCTCCTGGATCATGCTGTACAGTTCAGCTGTACAGTCCATATTGCAGTTTACCCACTGTCCAGCTGTGGATCTAGCAACAAGCTTAGGTTAGCTTTATCCGTACATGAAACTTTCCCATGGTAAATGTAACCAGAGATAAAAGGAATTCAGAACGTCTTAAAATTTAAAAAAAAACTACCATGCAAGAGTAAACATTCTCCTTTACATACACAATTGACTCAAAAATAAGTTCTTTTAGTTCATTCCCAGGAAAAAGATTCAAGAAATGAGTGTTGACTAGACAATGTGGGAACAAATGAGATGGATCTCTACTCAAAGTAATCTCATTTTTGTAATTAGGTGAAAGATCACAGGGACACAAGAATTTGCATCCAATCTCTCACAAGAGGGCTCCCCACTATGGTACCAAACATACAGACATTCTCAGAAATAGCTGAGCTGTAAACTATTACCAATATCAAATCTCTTGCTCTGGTTTGGCTTTTTACAGATTAACTTTTGGAGTCACAAGATGCATTGTTTTAGTCTAATAACTGAAGCTCCATGACAACCTGATCTTTCCTAGCATGCATCTCATTTTAACAACCTGAATGCATTTTAGATTTGCATTACATACTGACGAAAGTTATTTGCTTTTTCATTATGCAAAAAAATATTCTCATCAGCTGCAGGGCTTATTTCCTTATTAGGATAAGACTAAGTTCCCTCCATGTCACAATAAATTTACTACGGAACTGTCCTTCTAAAACAAACACTGGGATGATGCTTAGTTGCCTCAGAAAGAAGCTGTTTTAGAACTTTGAAATCACTATCTCAGCATCCTTCATATAAGTAATGCACAATATGTAAGCCATTTAAATGGCTGTGAAAAAAGAAAGAAAAAAAAATAAAAGACAGTATGTCCTGGTCCTTAGTGGGCCAAGACCACAGGACATACTGCCACATGTATAAGACAGCTATGACAATGGAAGCTTGTGAATGGACTCTCAGATGAGCAGCAAGCATGGCAATACCTGAAACTTATTACTTCAGCTCCCACAGACTTTCAGAGGGATATCAGAGCTCAGTTTATCAACAAGTTCCAATCCCACCAATTTAAATGGCTATTCATGTAACATACTCATGTATCGTATGTGTATGTACCAATTAGCCACTAAGGAGTAGCAGGTGCCTGAAGATCAGTAGCCTGTGTGTTCATAATGACTGCTGCAGAACCTCAAGCCAGTAGCAATATCAGTTTATTGTTCTTGTGATGACAAATTTTGTCATCTCAAGTTCATGGTCTATTAGTTACGTAATGGAGATGAAGACTGTAATTCATTAAGCACAAAACTTGCATGCAAAGCAACATGGAGTTAAGGTTTATAATCAACTGGTATTTGTACACAATCTCTGCAAGAGGCCGCATAAGCATTTACTATGTAACGCAGCAAAATCAGCCTCCTCCTCAAATCACTCCATGGACAAGAGAGTTCTTGAGTTGTCAACTAGTTTTCAGTACAAGACCATATCAAAGATGGATATGTTTACAAATAAACTGTGTGTCACTTACTGAACTTGAAAGAAGTACAAAGTCATCAAGAGGAATAATATGCCATTGCCAGCAAGTACCAGATGGTGGAATGATCCTTGAATGTCTCATATAATTAGGAGTAACCATGACCACAGACAAACATAATCAAACAAAACAATGACAAGTAATGGCATGAAATAATAGTCAAGGTTTTAATTATATTTTTTCCCAAAATATTTCCTTGGAGAAACCAGAAAAGTAATAAAACCCTTCAATTTTAAAAGCAGATACTAGCAATTAACAGTAACTTTTCTTCACTGTTTCTTCACATTGTGAGCCAGGTTCTTCCTTTCTTTTTTTTTTTTTTTTTTTTGTTCATGCTGTACATCATCCAACATCACAAAACTGTTGTTTTTAAACTGAATACACTCCCTGCTGAACGATCCACTCAAGCTTCATAGTAGCAAGAACCAGATTTGTCATTTTGTACACTGGAATGAGCTCCAGAGGCAATAAACCTTACTATTCCACATCCTTTCTTCCTGATTCAGCGCTGCTTTCCAGTGGCAGTTCAGGTTCCTATCTGCACCCTTTCACAAGAGGAGACCTGTCATCCGTTATGAAGCAACATAGGTGAAGGGGTAGAGCCTCTTGGCTGACGCTTTTGAGAGGGGCCAGATCTGCAAGTCATTTGTAACAGCTTACAGACTGACTTCTGAGATGGTATTCCAAGACTGTTAAACATGTGTAATAAAGTAGAGCAGTGATATCTTCTGACGTAATTATTTGAAGCTTGCTTGGATATTTCTGCCATTTGTTATACAGTAGAACCCAGAGCCACTATCGGTCAACAAGTCAGCTATTCTTATAGTTAACAGCAGTAGTCAACAGAGCTGACTACAGTAGGATACTAGAGACATCCACTGCAATCTACTCATTCCCAAGCATGCTCTGAGCTCAGCTCTGCGTTTCTGTGTTGTATTTTGCTTCAATGGCAGTATCTAGAGGTAACCACCAAACACATAAAAGCAAAAACCAAACAAGCAAAGCACCACAAATTCCTTCGTATAAAGATGGTTTAAGTTCCTGGTGGAAAAATGGAACTGAAGTAAGTACTAAGTAAAACAGAAAAACGTGTTACCTGGCTTCTTCCCATCTGCAGGGAATTTAGGTGTCTTTATATTTCCATTTAAAGTCTTCTTGCATTAACCTTGCAAAGAGGAACCTCTGAAGTTTTTTCAGTAGTACTTTCAATGATCTCTGCAGTTATAAAGGGAAGAAGTGAAGACTACTTCTACAGTTCTAATCGTTGTTTCACTAACGTAGATCAGATGACTGTTGCTTTGCATTTATTTTAAGCTGTTTCATTCTGTGCCTGTCCAGATTGAAGAGCTACAGTATTTACAGAATTCTGCTTTCAGCAGGTGCTGTTGGAGTGCTATTAAGTACCTTTTTTAAGGTTCCATGCAGCCTGTACGTACACGGTTGCCCCTTAATATCAAGATATCATGGAAAATGCTCTATTTTTCTCTTGACACTGTATCTACCTAACCCAACTGCTTTTGGGCCATTTCCTGTGAGAAGAGGCTGCCTCTACTCTCTTTTCACAGAGGACACTCCTGCAGAAAAACTTGCCACGTGTGACAGAAAATGAAGCAGAAAAAATGACAACCTCATTCTGCAGCCCCCCAAAAAACAACTAAGGACTGTATGAGATGGTCATGCTGGCAGGGAAGGGAAAACTAAACACAGAAAGGGAAGACCACCACTAATTCCCACCTGCTCATCTCCCAAAAACTGATACCAAAGTGATGCTGGTGAAGAAGAGGAAATTAAACCCAGGAAGGAAGTTATAGTTGTTTCAGTGAATGTATTTTACTCAGCATCTGTAGGAAAGTTGAGTCATTCAGAGCTCTGTTGAAAGCTGAGACAAGTTCAAGACTTATAGTAGTTTGAAACAAAAAAATTCTAACTCAGTTTCTATTCCTAAAATACACTAATAGACCAAGCATATTCAGGTCAGGTTGTTCATTTGACAAAGTTTCTTATATGATCTCATAACTCCCACTGACAAGATAAATTTTGTTGCATAGTATTTTATTTCATTTGGGCGTGCATATCAAAACAACATTTGTCACACGTCCCCTTATGTTACTGGCATTAAAACGCAGCATAATGTGGTTTTGGTCTTCTGCAGTACTTCTAGCCTATGAAATCATTACAAAAAGAATTAAAACTTACTAGTTAGTGTACTTTGTTATCTGAATTTTATTTTGAGTAGACAAATTTTTAAGCAGACTACCTTTCAATACTGAATTATTTAACTTCACGTGACAGTAATTCTTGTGAAGTTCTAAAGCCACCTGGAAACAAATATATTTGTTTTATATTGTTTGTCTCTGCTGTTGTTCTTTGACAGATAGAATATGTCCTACCTTGCCAGTGAGTTTAGACAATGATAATCATAAATGTGACTTTTGTGCAAAGAGCATAAAGCCAGCTTTTGGCTGACAGCCAGGCATGTTAGTGCACAGAAAGGCACAACCAGCTACGTGCATCACAAGCAGCTATGTGCATCTGCTACAGACGGCTGCATGAGTGCTGTTTTGTGCATTCCTCACTTGCAGATATACTTCCTGAAGCTGCTCTTGTAAAGTTAGTCCTGTCATGTTGCTGTGAAAATGGTTGTCCACGCTGTCAATGGTCTGAGTTTTACTGTTAATAATGGCAGGGGAAAAAAAGCACGGATCTAATTTTTGTCAGGCCATGGAAACTGCACACAAAGATATTCAGATGCCTGATTATAGACAGGTGTGTAGACTTTTTAAGCTGTTAAGGTAAATGAAGAACTTCACTGCTGGAATGTAACTCACTGGATTTTAAGTACAGAAAAAATGCCTCTGAAAATGTAGCCTAGCACCTTTTAATACTCACCCAGTGCAAAAAAGTTTCTGATGCTGTAAACTAGGCATGTCACAGAATGCCCTCAGCTGTGAAACTAAATGCAAAGTTAGCTTACTGCATTTTAAATAACGCCTGGGTCCATATTGCATCTTTGCATAAAGCAAAATAATTTTTATATACTTTAGAAGTTTAAAAACATGATGTATTACTTCCTAGTTACAATGACAGCCTCTCTGCCTCAGGTTCTGCAGCATAATTCCTGTTCATTGCATTTCTGGAGACCTAGCTCCCTTTCAAGATATTTACTTATTGTTTCTTTGCCTTAATGATGAACTCTCTGCTTGATTCGTTCACACACTTTCCATGGAATCCATATCTATTCATTGAAACAAAATGTAACTTGGGAAAAGATAAAAGGCTTAAATTTATGTCCTGTCCAGGACCTTGGCTTAAGATGGCTGAAGTTTTCAGAGAGGAGCTCTTGCTCTGTGCTATCCCACACTGCTACCACACTCGAAGTTTGAAGTTTAAACAAGATTAATATGCAGCAATGCTTTGTAATCCACAGTGCTGGCATTTTTTTTTCCCACATACCTCCAACTTGCTTATATTCTATTTCCTTGAGGCTGAACCATTCTTCCCCTTCATTATCTTCATAATCCAAAGTCAAGAACAGATGCTCAGTGAATTAAGCTCAACTACTGGCTTCTCTCATAAGGTTAAATCAGATTTCAGCTCCCTTTAGACTGTTCATTTATAATGTCCTGTGTCCTTATAGTAACAGCCACAAACTTGTATTTATTATTTTTGTAAAACTATTTTACAAGGAAACAATTTTCTCCTGCCTATTCTTCTAAAGCTGTTTGCCAGACAATGACTGCGTATTTCCCTTCTCCATACATAAAGGCCAACACATTATTTTCATTCAGTATATGACTTTAGTTCCATTTCTCAACCTGCAGAATTCATCCTGAAAATAAGACAACTAGGAACAAAGCCAAATGCACTGAAATTATGTCAAAATATTTCCTGACCAAAATCGATAGTGTTGCACAGATTAGAAGCACTTCCTGTTAACACCATCAGTAAGCATATCAACACCTATAAGGACAAGGAAAGGATTCCTTGCTTTCACAGATTCAGAAACAGGGATTTTTCCAACTTCACTGCTTTAGCAATTCTTGAACATTCCATTTAAATTCACCAAAAATATTTGTTAATCCACTCAAACCAATCAAATAGATTATCTCCTGTAGATCATGTTGCAATGTATAATAAAGGCTAACTTTTGTTAAGATTTGTTTGAATACTTTTAGTGTTACAGTGTCTCAGTGTTACAGGACAACTGAGACAATCATACTACTAGAGTCAGTCACTCTGTGTAACCAGAAAAATGAGAAGATCTGATTTTACACTAAATCAACACACATGTGATAGCAATTTCCATTTCAACTGCATAGATTTCTACTTCATTAAAGCACAACCAAATCAGCACCAACTGAAGAGCAGCAGTGATGAATGTGATCCTATAGCATCTGCTGAATACTTGTTTGGTAGCCTTAAGATGTAATAGAAACAAACTAATTAATATTTTAACACTGTTACCTTTGTTAAATGACCTTTCAAAATTCCTTGTCTGCCAAATTCCAATGAAATAATCATTGCTAAATAATGCTGTACTTAAACCGATCCCTAGGGATTCTCTAGATTTATCCTATGGTTGCTTAGTATTTCAGTTCAGTTACCAGCAGAGATTCAACTGTGCTTTCTAAACCCAAATTAATTCAAAATCCATTTTTTTTCAAACATAAAAGCAAGAAAAGTACGGAGTACCAAGGTTCACACAACTGCAGAATGGTTAAGGGTGGAAGGAGGCCATTTTGCCCAGTACCTCTGGCTTGAGCTTGGTCACCTAAAAAAGGTTGTCCAGGACCGTGTCCAAATGGAAATTACACAGCCTCTTTGGGAAACCTGTTCTAGTGCTTGTGGACCTTACAGCCTCCATTTAGATATTTATGTAAACCTCCCACCCCCTGCCCCCTGAGCCTTCTCTTTAGACCAAACAGCCCCAACTCTTTCAGCTTTTTTCCATTGGAGAGGTGCTCCAGTCCCTTAGTCATCTTAAGGGACCTTTGTTTGACATATTTTGTTACACGTTTCCCTTGTACTCGGGAGCCCAGAACTGGACGCAGTACTCTAAAATGTGGTCTTATTAATGCTGAGTGGAAGGGAGGGCTCACCTCCCCCACCTTGCTATTCACACTGCTAATACAGCAGAGGACACTGTCAGTTTTCTTTGTCACAAGGCCATACAGCTGGCTCATGGTCAACTTGCTGCCCTCCAGGACCTTCAGGTCCCTTTCTACAAAGCTACTTTTTAGCTAGTTAGACTTCAGCATACATTGGTGCATGGAATGATGTCTTCTCAGGTGCAGGATTTGGCACTTCCCCTTGTTGGACTGCATAAGGTTCCTTGCCAGTCCTCTTCTTCAGCTTGCTAAGGTCTTTCTGACATATCAGTTGCTCTTCCCAATTGTATATCATCAGCCATTCTCTGCTCCATCATCCAGATAGCTAATGAAGATGATGAACCAGACTGAACCAAGAGTGCTCTGCTAGCTACTGGCCTCCCACTATACTTTGCTCTACCAATGACTAGCCTTTGGCCCAGCCATTAGTTTTCAGTTCACTTCACTGACTGCTCACTTAGCCCGTGTTTCATCAGCTTATGAGAATCTTAGGGCAGATAGCATAAAAAGCTTATCTGAATGTAGACAATATCTAGTGCTCTCCTTTTATCTATCAGGTCATTTCATTATAGAAATTTATCAGATTGGTCAAACGTTTTTTCCTATGTGAATCCATGCTGATTATTTACAGTGACCTTCTTGTCCTTCGTACATCTGCAAACTGTTTCCATGACCAGTTGCTTCATTATTTTGTTAGGGACTGAAGTGAGGCTTATCTGCCTGTCGTTTCACGGGTCATCCTGCACTTTTTGAAGACAGGAATGACATTTGTTTTCCACTGTCCTCAGTCACCTCTCTCAATTGCTACAATCATTCAAAGATTATTGACAACAGATTCAATTTTATCAGGCATTTCTCTCAGCATTCACAGTTGCACCCTCTCAGGATCCATGGATTTTTGTATGCTCAATTTCCTTAAGTATTCTATAGCCAGATCCTCCTCCAGCAGCCAATCTTGCTCCAGACTTCCTCCCATTCTCCAGTGCCTGTGATTTCTGAAGGCTAATCTTGTTAATAAAGACTGGGGCAAAAAAGGCATTCAGTACCTCAGCATCTTCCATGTCTCACATCACCAGGGTCTCAGCCCCATCCAATAGCAAGTCTGCATTTACCCTAAACATTGTTTTGCTATTTATGTACTTGTGGAAATCCTTTTGTTGCCATTGACATATCTTATCATGCTCAACTTCAGGTAGGCTTTCCTAATTGCATCTCTGCATGCTTTGACAATGTCTCTATAACACTCTCAGTTTATCTGTACTTGCTTCTATCTCTTGTGTATTTCCTTTTTATGTTTGAGGTTTGCCAGGAAAAAATGTCCATCCATGCATGCCTCCTGGCATGTCTGTGGGTTGTTTTTTGTTTTTGGTTTGGTTTGGTTTGGTTTGGTTTTGCCCATTTTCCTGCTTATTTGAATCACTTTCAAGCTTGGAGGAACTGATTCTCAAATACTACCCAGCTTCCTTGGAACCATCTTCTTTCCAAGTCCTTATCCCATGGGACATCACCTGCCTATTGAGTCCAGCGAGGATATGATTAAGTGAGTGATCCTCCTGGCTCATCCAGTGTAGTGGAAATAATACATTCTAAGTGGTTAGCACTCTTCCTCAACACAGTGTCAGTAAGTTCCAATTAAGTCCATGCATGAGCCTTCCCTAACATTTATCCAAAAGACAGAGGCTTTGGTTCAATTTCCTCCTTACATTGAATGAGGGTTTTTATACTCCTATCTTTAATAAATTGTCATGCTGTCAGCATGCCAGCAGACAATTCTCTCCATAGGATTAGCAGCTCTTTAAAGAGGTAGCGAAAGAAGCCCTCACTTAAACTGTACTGAGTGACTGATGAACTGGAATAGGAAGGAAAAACAGAAAGGAAAAGTGAATACAGAGAAGAAGCTTATATACTTCAGCCTAATATTCCTTCAGGAATTTTCTCCAATTGAGGGAGGCCTCAGTTCCAATCCTTACTCAACAAACTGTTTCCAGATGTTATTTTTCTGAAGATCCTTTCTAGTGAATATGTGGAAGTCAAGTTCCTGTTTCTCCTGTGTGGGCCATTTAAACAATACTTGACCCATTAGAGCTCAAGTGTCCTTCTAAAAGAAGGATGATGAATCATTAGACAAGTCTAAGGTTTTTGTTTTTTTTTTGTTTTTTTTTTTTTTTTTTTTTTTTTTGTGAATATGCTTTCCTGTGGAAAAATTGCAAAGAAAAAGCACTAGAAGATGCAAATCGTTGTTTCTGCAATGAAATGGCTTGCTGTCTCTGCATAGCATGCCAATCTCTTCCTTTATTATCACAGTTACTTACTGCTTTAGCCTATGATACTTCATATGCTCAGCTTTTAATTATCAACTCTTCATATCTTCTTATAGGAACAAAGTTCAGTGCAGTTACCTCTCCACACTCTTGGGCTGGCCTCTGATATACCATCAACGTGCATATAATAATCTTGCAACAAAAGAAATACAGACATATTCAACCATCAGCCCCTCAGCAGGATAAAGTGCTTGTAGGGATTACAGTACTGGACCTGTAACAATTCTGCACATTTCCTTCATTTGATTCAAATGAAAGCTTGTAACATTTCTGTGGAATACAGTATGGTTTTGTTTCTATTGATGATAGTCTATTATTTCATTTCACTACTGACATCATCAAACAGCTCTGGGAGTGGAATAATTTCTTAACTTAAATGATGTCTTCAGCCATTCTTCCTTATGTGTTTCCTTATGGAGGCTATTAGTTACAAAGACTAAAATGATCAAACCAATTTTTTAAAAAAAACATTTAGCTGTATAAATTTTACTAATTAAAGCAATGTAAACCAGTCTTCTCTTCTAAATTTAGACAGTACTGCAGTTTATTGATGTAAGAAGAGGCACAGCAGGTGATCAATAAGGAGTCAAAAAGATTCCTCATCTCATTTGTCTGTATTCAGTTTTTGAATGGAGGAGACAGTGCTTGCAACATCAAAGCCATTATGCTTGTTAACACTTGTTAAAGCACTTCTATCAGAACTCAGTACTTGCCAAATGAAGTTACAGGCAAAGCACACAGGACTAATCAGGGAATTGTGCTACATTAAAATGCAACACCTAGTCCATATTATTTCTCCAGGCATAAAGATGTAATTCAGGCAAGTCTGTGCCTGCAGAACAGTGCCACATAAAGACATCTTTCCCACAGACCACTCAGCTAGGAGATCAATATATTTCTAGATTGATACAAAATATTTGTTTTGACATGTATAAGACATGCTTCACATGCCACTCAAGCGAAGGTGCTTTTTTCATCCCCTGAAGAACCAAATTCAAGAGCAAGCCAACTTAGAATCTGTCTCTGCTTGGAGAGCCTGTTGGAGGAGCTTACAACACAGCCAGTCCCAAAGGCAGCCAGGTATTAAATTACTACCTATATCTGCACTGGCCAGAATCAAATATTTTCATCATATCAGAATGATAAACAAAAAGAGGCATGTAGTCACTGGAAGATTATGAACATTCTGATTTAATACTAATCTTCTGAATGACATGAGAACTGAGTTTGTATCTGTTGCCTCAGATTATCAAAAGTTACCATTTTTCTTTGGTCATTCATCTTTATTTATTTCTTTGTTTACTCTTTAAAAAGGGCATATGGGTGACTTTCCAGACAACTACAGATGCAATTTGTAAGCTAGCTCTGAAATTCCGTGAATCATCAAGCATTAGTCAACACAAACACATTATATTTCTATTCCTCAGTGCTTCTTAAGAAACACATTTTCTGTCTTTTACTTCCCTTATGTTCCTGTCATTCTTACTAAGTCCAGTTTCTGCATAATCATTCTGGCAAGGCAAATGGACTTAATTTCTTTCTTTCTCCATTAAGACGAAAAGCAGAAAGCTTCCTTTTGCTGTAACTCAAAAACATCCACTTTTTTTCCCTCTGTGTCATTACTCAAAGCAACAAACACATCCCAGCATCACTGGAAGATTTGGTCAGTTCCCTTCTTTCAAAGATTTTTTTATTGAGGACATACTTTGTTCTGAGAGAGCAGACAGAAAGAAAAAAAAAATCACTTCCCTTTAGAAAGGGGAGGGAATGCTGTGAGTTATATCTGTGCATTTCTTATGCATTGAACACAATAAAATACAGAGGAAAAAAGCCTGGATGCTTTCCTGGCTGTGAACTACAACTGAGGAATAAAGCATTCTGAAGTAACTCACCATTATCATCCAAAGTGCAGGTCATTGTTATAAAGAAAAAAAAAAAATCACCAGAAATTCTTATGGAAAGGAATCAAGAACACAAATCATCTAGCAAAATGCTGGAGCTCGCTTTTTGGAAAAGAAAAAATACAACTCATTTGGCTTCACACATACAAGGCCTTTGTGTTGTCTTACTTAGTATTCTCTCATATAAGATAAGCAATGATGCAAATAGAGTTGACCTTGTCTTTGTACAGGAGCATGCACATATATATATCCGATATGATAAATATATCTAATTTGATTATACTGTAAAGGATTCACATGTGATATTTCTTGTGTTTAATTTAGATTTCTTAGTATTTTCTGGTGATGAGTGCAGTGGCCATATTGACCAAGCAAAACTAAACACTAGGCCTCTCAGCTGTGAGGCAGAAGAATAAACAACACATGCAATGGAAGATAAATACAAACAGATGAAGCTTCTCAAGAGTCTCCTGTAGTTCCACTTGCAGGCCTACTTTCTATTTGAATCCCTCTTATATTTACTAAAGATCCCTTTTACCACTAACAACATAGTTTTTATACTCATGCCAACATCTTTTTTATGTAAACTGGTAAAAAAAATACAATATGATGAATTGTACACACACTATTGCCTTGTATAAAGCACTACAGAAACATTTCAACAACTTTTAGAGTATAATGCATTTGTCTGTGTACTACTTTTTTTCATCATGAGTACGATCCAAGCTGTTACCCACAGATTCTCCTGGAGGTCTAATTGCTCTTCTTCATAAAGCAGAAAAACAAAGCCAGACTGATCAACAGACCTGATTAGCAATGAAAATTTTTGGATACAGGCAAGATATATTGATGCTGCATATTCCTTCTCATATTATCCTTAAGTTAACTTATTCATTTTACTGGAAAGTGTTCAAAATCACCTTGGGAAGCAGATTGGTGTGTCTGTAGCATAAGTACCTGTCAGAAATTTTCTACTCGGCAGCTGCATCATACATTTCAAGAATTCACCATTAAGGATGCTAAGTGAAAGCTGTGGAACAGATTTCAATAGCGTGCATAGTCACACTCAACAGAATTGAGCTCAAATAGTTCAGATGGTGAACTATGTGTGGTTTCTTAGCATTCATCAACATTCAACCCTGAAAAACTTGTAAGGAGCAACTAAAAGCAGCTTGCTTATTGACATTAAGAGAACATTACCAAAGAAAATACTTCTAAAAGAGAGAAAGTTCTGTGCCAAATCTTCGAGCAATTCATATTCCCTCTAAGGTAAGGCTGTTTCACCTCAGTGAATCTGAAATGACCTTCATTAAATTATATGATAATAGCTGAAATTCAAGATTTTATTTGAAGCAACTTAATTCTAATAAAGAGGGACTCTAAAAATTATGAAGTTTTGTTTCAGAACTTTTTTACACATTAAGTTCATACAAACTGCAAGCTTTTGCCACATGCAGTTTATACCAGCCTACCACTGAGGTCCCTCGAAATATTTTTTGCACAGTCACTATAGTCACCATCCTTAGGAAGTATTAAGGGTAAAATTTTTCAAAAACTACATCTGTGAGAGCTCCAGAGTGCTTAGTTCTTTCCTCTAACTTTTGAGTATCTCCAAGACATAAGAGTGGGAGGTCACAAATTCATTTATTCTTCTGGCACAAATAGCATAATGGAAAATTAACAGAGAGGTACTTTGTTCTGATAGCTAGACTTCCTCATGCTGCTTCTTCAAAGCCAAAGTAATAATGTAAAGGAAAAAAAGGAATTTAAATCGAAGTGAAAACATGCAGGATTGCCCTCAAAGAATCACTGCTGAAGAAATGTAGTCTTCATTTGATTTTCAAATAATTTCTTTGTATTTCGAGGTGGGTTGCTACTATAAAATTCCAGTCTGAAAATCAGTACTGGTCTAAAGACCAAGTGCCACATAGCCCACAGGACGCTAAATGTACAGGCTGTTTTTTCTGAAAGTGAGTCTACCTCCATTCTGTAACTCAGTTGTCTAGAAGATGTCACAAAGTGTTCAGAAAGTAAAAAATGACAATGTTGTATTTACAGAGCATTGCAAAAGACAAGCTTTAACAAATAGCTGCTAGATGATAATGAAGGTTACTCAAACTGCCAAAAGTTCTCACATGTGTATTTCCTCACAGAAATTTTTGGCTTTGTTAAGAAGGCATTGATGGGAACAGCCAGAAAGGTGACCTGGTTGTAGTGGGAAAAATACTATCAGAAAATGTCTTCTAAATGTTTTCTATCAGAAAATTTCTTCTAAAATAAAACGCCTGCCAGCCTAGGAACTGCTAGCCTGGGGACGGGAACCCAGAGTATCCATGAGCAGCAAAGTTGGCCTCTTTAAAGGGAAGCTGGATATCTGAGAATACTGAGACATCTTGAAGGTGCCATCAATTAAAAAAAATATTTAAAAAAAGGAAAAACAAAAGCACAACCACCAAAAAACAAGGAACTGTAACAGCAGCTTATTATCTGAAAGGGTGAAAACAATCTGTGAGAAGTAAAATTTTACCTGAGAATGGGAAACATCATTGTCTTCTGGTTGTCTAAGGTGAAACAGAAATCAGCACCTTCTGGCTGCTCTAAGAGGTGGTGTCCCAAACCCTCTTTAGTCTCAGTGACGGAAGAATAACTCCCTTTCTATCCAAAAAAACCCAGAACCAAACTCTCTGTGAACTTCCTGTGCCACACACTCTTTCCTACAGGATTTCCTATGCAAATTAAACCACCACTGAGGACACCTGACTCACTCCAAACTCCATTACACGGACCATCCTCAAAGTGAATAACTTTGTTCATTGTTTGGTCCCTATCCTAGACCTGGTTCTGAGGGTTGCTCTCTTCTCAGATCAGTTTTCTTAGTCAGACCTTTGTGAAGCCAGTTTAACATCCACTGCTGGGATCAATTTGACACTCTTGGTATGGGAAATCTTACGAAACATACACATACATGTACACATGCACACACACATACGTATAAATATAAATATACGTATACATATAAAACTTGTCATAAATACAGTCTTGGTAAGTATAAACTATCAATAACTATATTTATTGTTATACGTTTTCAATCCATAATAATTATATTCACTACAGTAGTGAGTCTCTTAACCCTGTAATACCAATCTGTATTTGTTGCTATATAGAGATTTTGCTAACTCTAATTGCATCCCTACTACCTCTAATTGTTGCATTTATTAATTTGTGCTATTCCCTGTGTACATATATAAAAAGGGATATACACTCTTAAGTCTTAAGCACAAGCTGTACAGAAAGTTATTGAGCAAAGTGTATCTGACTTACTGTTGAGTGCAATTTCTACATGAAATATACCACTACCATGTCATAGGGCTCAGCCTCATGGCATCCCTTCACTATCTCTTCAATTCTTCTTCACTTAGACACCAAGACGTGGTGCTATACATCTCCCTCCATTATTTTTGATAGCAGAACCAGAACTTCGCCACACCAGCTATACTAAATTGGGAAAGCATATTAAAGTGGGCATTACAACAGCAGCCTCTCAATGCATACAAATAACGAGGTTTCAGAAGTTTATTTTAGGCTCAAGCATCGCATGAAACAAGTCTCTGAGGCTTTGTGATTTGGAAATATTACACAGCAAATACCATCAGCCAGTGTTCCTACCTACTGAATGCAACTTTTACCAGTATGTTGCACATTCTTAAGTAAGTTCTCCTATTAGGTTCATATAATGAACTATATGTTTATTTCTGAATATATAGGAGATACAACAGTATAAGCTGAATTTCCTGTGGCAAAGTCTATCTTGAAATATGCAAGATGCTTCTTTCTGGAGAAAAGTAGGGTTGGAGAGGAAGCAATTGCATGGTGGCTTTCTTCTTAAAACTCAATCATGTATGTGAAAACAATTCAGGTCTTCTTACCAAGGCAACTTGTCAACAAAACTAAATTCAAGTTTCACTTCCTCCAAGTTCTTGCAGGAACTAAAATAATTTCCTTTTACTATTGGGACTCTGCCAATGAAAGCCAACCGGATCTTTCCCTCTGCCTGTACCAAAGAAAGGTAGGAGAGGAAAACAGTGATTCATTTTCCCCTAGCATGAAAATAAGATTCTTCTTTTTCCTTAGTACAGCTGTTACCAAATCTCAATAACTTTATTAAAAATCCAAAACCCTCTTAATTTTTCATTTTCAAGAGTTATTTCTCAAGATTAAACATTCCCCTGGATTGCTTTTACAGTGCACAAAGTATTTTCTAGCATCATTAAGAAACAGATCTATGTGAATTAAACCAAAAAGTCTCTGTGAGCGCTATTCTATGGTCTCATTGGTGGTTTAATGGCTAGAAGTTCTGCTTCACAAACTGGAAAACACTTTGGTATCTTCAGTTGTTGTGGAATAATCCTCACCTTTCAGCACAAAAAAAAAAAAAAAAAAAAAAAAAAGCCTCAGATGGGCTGTTGGGCTACCGATAGCTTCCAAAAATATTCCTGCAAACAGCTCCACTTAAAATATCATGGAGTCTTTTCACTGGCTGGGTTGTATTGATTCACAGAGACAAGTAAGGGGCCCAGCAACTGGCAAATATTCTTAAAACTTATAGAGAATTACCTGCTTTTTAATAAAAGCTACAGTACAGAAACAAGAATATAAATAAAACGTGGCCAGTTATGCTAATGTGAAAACAACATTCAGTTGATGTTCATCAGAAATAAAAAAATACAGCGGGAAACAACATTTGGAAGTGAAGCACAGCATTTCTGGCTCCTGCAGAGCCATCAGCTCAAAGCTCAATAGCAGAGATACAAATTGCTTCCTGCCAATATGCTGAAACTGTTCTTAGAACAAGCATTTAAGACTCATCTATCCATAGGAACATCAGCAAGAACAGAAAGAATAACATTAATATTCTCCGATAAAAAAAAGAAGATAGAAATGGAATAGTTGCAGACTTAAGCATGTAAAGGAACACTAACACAGCATCTAACTGTATTTTCTCCTCTCAGACACTTCCAGAATGCTGATTCAGTCTGAAAAATAAATAATGTTTTCTCTACTGCAGAAAATTTAATACAAACATGTGTACATCTATACACAACCTTATGGAAAAACGGAAATACTTTAATTAGGAATTATCATCTGAAATTTTATAGAAAATTGTGTTGTGATTAATTTCTTAATCATTAATTATAGATGAGATCTTTTAGTGGTGTTTCTTAACCATCCAGAAAATGGATCTGGAAGTAGGATTTTCTTCTGCACTACAGATTGACTCTACATTTTATATCCTTAAGTGTTCCTTATGGCAAAGTTAAGAATGTGGCAATGTTAAGTTGAAAGATAGTCAAAGTAATGACAATAAAAGTTTGTTCATTATTCTAAAACTGGTTTGCTCCTTGATTCAATCACATATCAACATACCATCACGATATATAAGATAACAATGTTTCCTGGCTCACAGTTACCCATAAACTGTGCAAATGTAAAGCACTTGAAATAGCGAAGTAATGATAAAAGTATGCTTTTAAGCACCTTGTCTGAACACTTAACTTATTCTGACAATCAATTGCACAAACAAATGTCTTTCAGCTTTCTCTCAATCCAATTTAAATTAGCTAAAATTTCTTCACTTTCAAAGGTAGAAGGAACTCATTGCCCCCTCACCAAGACAAATATCCATATTGGCAACATTTAAGTGAAATAATAACTTTGTGGATGGATTACTTGTGCATTACATTGTGGATTCACTTATTATCTAAGAAGTTGTCACCTTTGCCAAGACCAATTCAGCATTTTACCAGAATATTATTTTGCACTAAACACTGACTGCTTCCAGATGAACGTAATTCACTACAGCTGAAGAGCACGGACTTAGGCTTACTATTTTCAGATAAAATTTACTAAGTGCTCATACTACAAATTTTTGGGCTAAACGTGTCATGGAATTGGTTTCCAAATGCTATGTTATTTTTAGAATATTTGTGCTTCTACTTACAATTGAGCCCAACTCTTCTTACATGAAATTGATAAAGACACACTATAACGAAGGGCTGCAACACCGATCCTCAGTCAGTCTACCATAATTTGAGTACATCTCCATTCCAACAGTAAAAACTCAGTTATTCATGTTTAAATTTAATAGCATTAGTACATTTTTAAAGCGATCTGAAATGACTCTCACTTAGCTGTATCCATATGGTAAAATACACGTCTTGTTAAATATATACACTGTCACAATACATTTCTTATATGGCATTAAAAAAAATTCAAACTGAAGTATTCCCAGGCAACGCACATACCTTTTTTTTCACCTCCAATATACCTGCTTAAAGGGGGGCTTTCATAAAAAACATCATAGTGCTTTTTAATGCCTCGCCTCCTCATTTCATTTCTTCTTCATGTCATTTCTTCATTTCATTGAATTTCTTCTGCAATTTCACACTAGTTGAGCAATACAACAGAATCCTTGTCCTCGGATGCTTTTCAGACTTGGCCAACAGAGCCATGACCCACCACACCAAGGACTGGAATTAGCCCCGTTCTGAACAGAAGGCTTGACAATGTGACCTCCACGGGTTCTTTTCACCCCATATTTCTAGGATTTCTCTTTTCCAAATGTACATAGCACAGAAAGCAAACCTGGTGCCATCAGTCTGATTCTTACTGGCAAACACTGCTATTGAGAGACTAGGGTGCAATATTCAGTAGTTCAGTCAACTTAGGGTGCAATATTCAGTAGTTCAGTCAACTTATACTTAAAAATGAATGAGGAGTACAGGGTACAGACTTTTCTTGCTCTAGAAAGCTTTGGATGCTTGCAAGTCTTCTTGCTGGATAATTACATGTAACCTTTGCCTTCAATAGCATCTTTTCCTATTCCGGACTTTAAGGATCATTGGAGTCCTTTTTTTCTTTTTGTCATGGTTTTATGATTTTTGGTTATCAGTATTCCACACCATAACATCATGTAATGCACTGGGGGGTTTGACTTCTGTTGCTTGAGTTCCGAATGTTTGTCCAACGGAGAAGAACTACATTTCCCCAGGAGGCTTTGCGGTCAGCAAGGAGATACAACTCAGTGCAAGGTCACCTGATTCCTCTTCTTCTTCACCTGCTCTTCGCCATCTGTGCTTCGCCATCTGCTTTTCTTCATTCACTCAACTGGACTGCACTTCTCACCTCAGCATTGTGGTGAGGCCTATCTACCATTCAGACCAACTCTCTCTCTCTCATTATACTTTGCTAATACTATATTTAGTAAATCATTTGTTCCACCTCAGATTATTGCCGTTGTTTTCAATTATTTTGGGGTCTCCTGTTTCCCTTTTCCAGAGGCACGGATCCGCAGGTCCCTCCTCCCCGCTGGTCACAGAACCGGGCTGAACCAGCCCATAAATCATTGACACTTTTTTTTTTTACGTCTGACATGTCAACTGTTGTGACATAATACAGCATTTTCTAGGGCTAGAAGCCTGTCTTTTATCTAGATTGTTTTATCTTTACTGCACAGTTTCTCTAACAACTTCGTTTTATCCAGTTCCAGAATAAATCATCTATCATAAGCATAAAGGAAAATTGAACTTATTTATAGAACAGAACTCATTTGCCCCTATCATGGAATGTGCCTCTCAAAGATACTGAATCTACAAGAGAAAAATCAGGCATTTTCAAGGATCTGCCAAGTTCTCAAGTGTTTTACAAAGTAGACCATTTTGAGATTTCCAGGGAAATGTCTTCACTACAAAGCTTGAAGACTGTACACATCACTATTGGCATTATTTTTTAGGTACCTGAAGCTATCCTTCTGATGAAAAAGTGCTTGGCCTATAGATGAAACAAGCTGATCACCCAAATGGACAGGTAGGATTGCCATGCCTATCTCATCTTCCCTCAGCCATGAGCAAATGATGGAAAAGATATGGGTAGAATTCCCAAGAATTTCCATGGAGAAGCATCTGTAGCTCCAATACAGGCCACACAGATGTTTCTGAAACTCAGATTTCTCTTGCATCAAATATGCCTAGCAAATATATGCAACTAAACTAAAACAGCCCATGCAAGTGTCTAGAATTTTTCAAGACACATTTACACCTCTGCTTTTGCTATGCAGCAGATGCTGCATTTAAGACTAAGGAATACAGGTTGAATTGTTCAGACCTAAATGGTAATTTTCATTTCACAAGCACGGCGTTTCATGTTTACTGTGCCCTGTGAGGAATGGCCAAAGTTTCAAGTGCTGGATTCCTTTGAAGCCAAAATTAGGCTTCATATGTCTACACCTTAAGTACATCCACACACATACAATGAATGAGCAACGTATTTTAACTATAACTTCCAAAATTTTTGTCTCTGACTGTTGCTCATTATTTCAGGTTAGAATGCACGTAACTGAGTTCTGCCTTTCAAATGACAAGAGAAGCAAATTGTTGAGATAAATCAAGCAGAAATATTTTCACCTTTACAAGTCATGTTTAGGCCCGTAATCGCAGATGGGAGTACATGATGTCAGAGCCAACACAGTTCAGAAAGTAGAAACTTTGCAAACGGAGCACATCAGAGCTGACTTAGCAAATTTTGCTGATGACTAAAAAAAATACCTGCTCTGAATCAAAGTCAAGGTAGAACTTCTCTGTCAAGCTCATCTACATCTTCCCAAGGCCACTACAGACAAAAAGACGAATGTTCAAAGCAATTTTTTTCACAAGTTCACAGGAAGAACATGCTGTCTGATGCCACAAACAAGATATACAGACTATTACAGCTTCCCACATCCACTGAAAAACTTCTGTAATATCTGCAAACATTATCAGCTTACACACAAATTCCCCCATCATGTTCTTTCATCTGGAAATGGCTTTGGTCTAATATCTCTAGTTTGTTGTTACCTGTGTAATTTTCACTTTCTGTCTGCTTTTGCTCATTCATTACTCATAATATTTCAAAACTGTAATTGCAGTGGTTACAAAATGAAACTTTTAGACTGATTATAAATGCGTAAGTCCTTTCCCTTGGTAAAAGCTAACTGTTTCTAATTACTTTGCTTAATTCAATGCATCATGACAGTGTTTTCTATCTGGTCAGAGTGAAACTTCAGTGTCATCTACCTGGACTTGTGCAAGGCCTTTGTCATGGTCTCACACCATATCTTTATCTCTAAATTGGAGAAATATGGATTGGAAGGGTGGACTGCTCAGTGGATAAAGAATTGGCTGGATGGCTGTAGCAAGAGGGTTGTTGTGAATGGCTCTATAATCAGACGAGCAGTGTCCCCCAGGGGTCCATCTTGGGATCAGTGCTAGTCAACATCTTTATCAATGACTTTGATTGTAGGATTTAGTGTACCCTCAGCAAATTTGCTGATGACACTAAGCTGAATGGTACAGTCAGTACAATAGAAGGAAGGGATGCCATCCAGAGGGACTGGGACAGGCTTGAAAAGTGGGCCCATGAGAACCTAGTGAGGTTCAAAAGCGCCATGTCCAAGATGTTGCATTTGGATCAGGGCAATCCTAGGTATGAGTACAGACTGAGACAAACCTGAGAGCAGCCCTGCTGAGAAGGATTTGGGGGTCATGGTAGATGAAAAGCTGGACATGAGCCAGCAGTGTGCTCCTGTGGCCCAGTAGGTCAGTGGTATCCAGAACTGCATTAAAAGAGGGGTGGCTAGTAGGGAGAGGGAGGTGATTTTTCCCCCTCTTCTGTGCCGTTGTGAGGACCAGTCTCGAGTATGAATCCAGGCCTGGGGCCCCCAGCACAAGAAGGATGCAGAGCTGTTAGAGCAAGCCTAGAAAAGGGCCACAAACATATGCAGTACTTCTCCTATGAAGAAAAGTTAAGGGAACAGGTTGCCCAAGGGGGCTGTGGATGCCCCATCCCTGGAGACATTCAAGACCAGGCTGGATGTGGCTCTGGGCAGCCTGGTCTAGTGGTTGGCGACCCTGCACACAGCAGGAAGGTTGAAACTAGATGATCACTGTGGCCTTTTTCAACCCAGGTCATTCTGTGATTCTATGTTTCTATGATTCTATGAATTGGGATTGCTTGCTTGGAGAAGGCTCCAGGGAGACCTCATAGCAAATCTTCCAATACAAGCAGGACAACTGACTCTTTACGTAGGTAGACAGTGATGGGACAAGGAGAAATGGATTTCAATGGAAAGAGTGGAGGTTTAGCTTAGCTATTAGGAAGAAATTCTTCACTGAAGGTGGTGATAGACTGGATTAGTTTAGTAGTTTATTCACTGGAATTAGTTTACTTGGCCTTAGTTGTCTAAGATAAACCTGAAAATGTTATAAGTTACATGAAATCTAATAATTTGTAGAATTAAAAAAAGAAAAGCAAAACCAGTTGTGGCTACTTAGCAGACAGCTTTAAGTTAATTAAGAACTAATATAAAGAGATGCTTGTGCAATTAGTAGCCTGTTGCTCAGTCTTCCCGAGTTAAAACTAATGTTGTTGCAAATCACTACTGTTCCATATCACAACAAATACCCACTTGGTTTATTTGAAATTCTATCTGTTTATTTGAAAGGCTGTTTCTAACAAGTCTTTGACAAAAATAGTTTGAGAAATGTGTAATAACAGGAGGCTTGAAAAGCCTGCCAAGCTTTGGAAATTGTAGAGTCTTACATGTATTTTATGAAATTCTTCTTTTAAATATCCTTTCACTCCTGCCAACTTACTGGTAAACATGTATTACTTATAACTTTTCCTAGCAAGAGAAGAGGTACAGTTTCAAAGGAAGTACAGAGATATGCAGCATGATGCAACTGCAGCACATTCGCCAAGGTCCTTCTCTTGAAAATTCTAGTGCCCTCAGTCATGGCATCTTGCTGAGCAGCATCCTAGCCTCATTTTTCATCTACAACACTACTTATAACAAGGGATAATTTATATTTAAATCCTTTTTTAAAAAATGACACGTTCTACCTTCAACATCAAGAAAGGCACAGAAATTCTATGAGAAGTTATTTGAGAACTGTTCAGAACAAAATAAATTTATTAGATGGGAGACAGAAACATCATACAGTAATGCTGCTGCGGTACTTTAAGGCTCCCCCAGGCTACCTATGCAGGGAAAAAAAAACGTATAGCTGTGGTCAAAAGTAGAATAATCACAGAGAAGAACTGCAACTGGGTGTTAAAAGGAATTATAAACATTTCTGACTTCTAGTGTTTTTCCAAAGAGAACAGCATCAAACCTATCTGCATATAACAAATTGGTCAAAACCACAGGGGACTGAATGTGAATTGCTGCTGATGCAAAACTGTTATTAAGTAGGTTACGAGTAGCACATAAGTTGGTAGCCAAGAAACTGCTCTTTAAGTGCACAAGTGTGAGTAAGAAAGGGCCTTGGTCTCCTGCAAAACTGTTTTCCAGCGGATAACCTCTCAGCATGTTCAGGTGCTGTCTGATACTAATGAGGAGACAATTCTTGCACAGGATTGCTCTGACCACCTGAAGGACTAAAATTCTACATGAGAGGAAAATTTTTAAAAGGCACAAGCATACATTTGTTAGGAATTTTTTTTTATCATAATGGAATATTAAAAAGATTCCTTTAGTAGCATCAAGAGGTTGCTTACACTTTGTCTCTCACTGAGGTGTGCTCTTTTTGCTACTGATATTATCCTCCAAGACTTTGTGCAGGAATGTGGGTATTTCTTGCTGTTTTACTGGTAGTTGGTGAGGACTCCAAAATTATCAGCACTCTTCACCAGTTCTACAAATAAAACAGTTACTAAGTGCCTAACAATGCTGTTTGCAAAAACATCATTGCATGAATTCTTTATGACTTACACAAGATACAATAAAATATTCCTTTTGAATTCCTTACAGTTTTTTTTGTGCAATACAATCACAAACAGGAAAATAAAAAAGTGAGGAAAAATAGCACACTTTTAAAGAAGAGTGGAAATGGATAATTTACCTTCCACAGGTTGAGAGAGAGGGAAGGAAAAAAGAAAGATGTGTATTATTAATACAAAACAGATATAGTGGACACATGAAAGTCACAAAAAAGTCAGTCCAGCTAAGATATGCAAAAATGTGTTCTAAATTTGATATTTTTCAGGTCTTAAACTGTTCCACTCAAAGCAGACTGTCCCATAGTGAGCTACTTAACACACACTGGTTCTCAGAAGGAGAGTAATGACTGTGGCTAAAGCAAGCACGAGGGTGACTGCAAATATGGATTTGATTTCTGTTGCTCCAGAGTGTTGGCATTACTTCAGACAAATGAATCTCTTCACGTCTAAGAGCAGCTTGCCTTCCCACTGTAGATCACCATAGACAACACGCCTCTCAATCTGCGCTTATACTTCACGATTCACACCTACCAGCAAGGATCTTCAGTTTACGTCTGGGACGTCTTCTCAAGGGCTCAATATAAGTGGCCGGGGTTTCGTCTGCCCTTCTCGGGGTGGGGTACACCGATCGCACCGAGGTCCCGCTGCCCGCCTTGGGCAAGGCTTTCCTCGTGTTTTCACCGTCCAGAAAGACACGGCGAACCAGAATTAATTTGTTCTCGGTACGGTGCGAATTCCTGGCAAAGACGCCTTACCGCCAGCTCCCGGCTGGGCGGACCCTACGCCGGGCTATTTCTCGGGGTACCAGCGCCCTCGGCCGGCACTCGGTCCGAGGACGGAAATGCCGTAGCGAACAGAGCTGCAGCGCGGAGCGCGACCCTTCCGAGCGGGGGCGGCCAGAGCCCAGCTCTTTCTCGGGCTACACCGGTCCTGAGGAAGGGCGAGCCTCGCTCCGCGGTGGGAAGGACCGCTGCCAGCTCCGCACCCCCGGGGCGGGACAGAGCATCCCACCCAAGGAGCGCGACAAGGAAAGGAGGAAAAAGGGGAGCCCCCTCCCCATCTGGCCTCGCGGTAAGTGAACCAGGGCACGGCAGCGGGCGGGGGAGAAGGGAGCGGCGGCACCCTGCGCTCGGGGCTGAATGGAAGGGATTGCAGCAGCGCTAGGAGGAGCGGCGTGCAGGTGGCGGCTCCTCGGCCAGCCAAAGAAAGCCACCGAAACACGTGCCACCACTCTGGATCTTAAACTGCCCTTCTCGAGGCACTTAGCTGAAGTGGATACTTCTTATCCGATCTTCCCAGCCGGCAGCTGGTGGCGTTCCTCTCTCAGCACTGCAGCCTGGGCAGCCCGGAGTGCCCGAGCAGCGGAGCGCTTCCCGTACGAGCGGTATTCAGGCTGTACGCCGCTATCGTGCACTCAAACTGACTCTATGTTTTCGAGCAGAAGAGCGGGCAGCAATACCGGCAGCTCAGCCGGCCCTTCTTCTGCCATCAGCTGCCAGCCGGATGAAGAGCAATTTGTTCCTCAGTGTTACACCCCACAACTTTCTGACAGCAATCAAACTTTTTCAGGGAAAAATTCTAGATACGTTATTTTGTATCCAGAGCGTCCGGGTGGGGGGGGGAGGGGGAGGATAGTGGAAATGGGGGTGTACTGGGGCCATAACTCACTGCAAACCTGTACTGTAAGCAGCTGTTCGTTTTGTCTCCCCAGCCCTTCCTGTGCAGACACTGAGCAGGAATGATGGAGAGGAATTGGGCTTCTTAGATGAGCTGCTCCTCATTTATTACGTTTATCTGCAAGACACCAGGCTCCCTAGCATTAAGAGGCCTTGGGCTCCACCAGTTCATTTTAACTATCTGTACAAGATCTAACAAGCAAATTATGACTGGAGAAGAGTGGGAGGTAGCTGAACTCAGTGCACCAGCTATACAACACTGCCCCCCATCCCCCAAACAAAGAAAAGGGGTGACTTTGAATGTTAAATGGCTTAATGCTAAACAATGAATTCCTTCATATATTACTACAGTAAGGTTACAAGATGTTTAAAAAGATTAGTAGCTCAGTATCTATTCTGAATTGGAGGCTTCTCTAACCTCTCACCCTCTCCCCCTCCCACCTTTCCCTCCCCCCCCAAAGGTACCCAACTGAACTGAAACTTCGCCTTTCAGTAATCGGTTTTAGCTTAAAAGCACTAAAAGTTCATTTGAATTGCAATTTAAGATCATTTTCGTGAATCACTAAATACTGGGGGAGTGGGGAGGGGCAGGTGGTGCAGAGGAAGCGGTAGGAGGAAAATTCACATTTTTCATCTGATGCCCTAAGGGATTCAGTCTCTTTTATAAAAAGTGTTAAGATCGCTACTCTGAGACCTTCTTTAAATAAAATAAAATGAATTTTATGTACTGTAAAGAAATTTCCTGTTATGAATTGCAATATTGGCATGATCACAAACTTGATTCTTGTCTTCACTTATCCTGACTAGAGCCTAGCTCTGATAAGAGAGGAATTCTAAGACTTTTCTTGAAAAGGAGCAACATTAAATTCTTTGCTATGTATAGCAAGAACTAGAGAAAGAAGAGAATGCCTCGAAGGATCTGGTTCAAGTAAATATTTCTTGGAATTTAGTGACTTCTCCATAAATCAGTTTTCTCCTCATTTCCAGTATTTCCTCAGAACTCAGAGAAGTTATTCATAGATGTCTATTCATAGAGTCTTCACAAGCAGCTAACGCTGTGCATCAGACAGTAGAGCTTCCTTTATCCAAACCCAATTCACTTAACTTAATCCAGTTAGCTCTTCTGGTTTCAATGTTTGCGATGAAATATAGGACCACTGCTAAAGAAGACTGATCAAGAATGCCAGCCAAAACTGGAAAAAATCTATCATCTCCTGATAATTTCAACCTAAGACACATAGACTTCAAAAATAATACATTCTTCTTCTTTTTTCCCTGAAGAAATATGTTTTATAGTATAGTAGTATCTAGAAAATAAGTAGTTGATTAGACTACTGAATGCATGTGTGCATGACTACTCATATTTGGGAAAGTTAAGTTTTACAATATAAAACTGAATGGTCAGTCATCAGAAGGCAGCAGCACTATGGAGCTGGGGGTGGTATAAAATAAAAACGTCCAGACTTCCAATGGGTTTCCAAGTATTACTTCATGGACATGAATCATTTCAGATGTTTGATCATAATATTAAAAGTAACTTGATCACTTTCAATTTTATATGCTCTACACAAATTCACCATTTCATTTGTCAACTCAAGAACCATTCTCTGAAAAACAATACTGGTGTGCTTGAGTTTCCCCACCTTCTTTTGTTCAGTTAAGCATCTCCAGGGATAATTTATTTGTTTTTTTCTTTTTCTAAATTGTTTTCAGAATGTTCCTATGTCAACAGCACAGAAGCCACTGTATTCATTGGTTCTGCTGGTAAGTAATGAGCCTGCAACTGTGTTCCTGCAAATTAAGGGTCTCCAGACTATGAACCACATCCAGGCATTTTTTCTTTTTGAGTAAGTATTGTTTCCCTAGCCAAGTTTCTGTCAGTAACTGAATGCCAGGAGATGTTTAGTAATTAGTTCCTGATGCTATTCCTGTAGCTCCCATTAACCGTACAGACCAGTATTACTTATTTTCCCCTCTCCTAAAAAAGCAGGTAAGGAGCAGGTAAGCAGCAATCAGAAAAGATTGCTGAACCTCAGGGAAGCTGGGGTGAAAAAGGAGAATATAGTGGCTGTGGCACTAAGATGTATAGAAATGCACAGGAAAATACAATCCTGTACTCTTCCCCCATTTTCAACTATTAAAATATATCTCTAAGCATTACAATATATGGTTTTATTTGCCTCAGTACTGAACAAAATGAGAATTCAGATAAGCAGAATGTGTTTTGAAGTATACCAACTCCAGAGATAGCAAAGACGTATCTGCTCTGTCCTTAATAATGCCTGGAGAAATAATGCTTTCAAAAAGTCAATCCTAAGTTAAATCAAAAATCCAAAATGGAGTTAAGAGCCCAGAAGAAGGTAATGAATTAACAGATACTGGGTAAGCCTCAGTAAAAACACTAATTCTTGTAGGCTTTCAACACTGAATTTTAAGAGAAAGAAAAGATATGACTTTCAGTTAAGGAGTGTACCATAGTGTACCATAAGTACACTAGGGAAAAAATTTAAGGGACTTACACATGAACACTGTGTGAAAGCACTGATAAAGTGTTTATAGGCACGAGCATTTACAGAATAAGGCTTGCATGCCAGAAATTGTAACCATTCTTTACAGAACGAAATACTTTGCTCCTCCACTATTACTCATTAACTTTTGAGCAGTCATAGAATTTTAGAAGAGCATTTCAACCCATTCTATATAAGCCAAACCAAACTTCACAGGTCTGAATTTGGTTTTGTTTTCTAGCTTCTAGTCTGGTATGGTCTCTTCATATTAAAAGTACTGATTAGTAGAAAATTATATGTTCATCTATGGAAATTAGTTAGGAAATACACCGGTTTTATGTTTGTACAATTGAATCCAACTATTGCCAGTATTTTCTGTTCACATAAGGATTTCTCCACTCAAGAAAACATTTTAGATGTACATTAAACTTTAGTAATTTTCATAGGACATTTTACATTTTAAATTACTCATTATATAAAATATTGTAGAAATATCTTGTGTAGGGAAGACCTAAAAGGGAAAATGATAAGGACTGCAGAGATTGAGCGTATTTCTTTTCTTTTCCAGAGTTCCAGCATTAAAAATTACAAAGCAACCCAACACATTGTCACCCAGGAGTGTAAATCAAGATTGAGTTTCCAAGTCTGGGGCATCTTCTCTGATTTTCATTCTCTGCTGTTGTACAAAAGATGTCAAAAAACACAACAGAGAACTCAAATTACACTCACATAGTTCTTCTAGGTTTTTTCCTGGCTAGCATTTCACTGGTCACTGTTGTCATGAATGTATTAGTATTATGTGCTGTGAAAACTGAGAAGAAGCTGCAAACAGTTGGCAACTTATACATTGTTAGCCTCTCTATTGCAGATCTTATTGTTGGTGCAGCTGTTATGCCCCTTAATATTGTTTATCTCCTAAACCATGTGTGGACTCTGGGCTTAACAGCATGTTTGTTCTGGCTGTCAATGGATTATGTGGCCAGTACTGCATCTATTTTCAGTCTCTTCATACTATGCTTAGACCGTTACCATTCCATTCAACACCCCCTGAAATATCTCCAGTATAGAACAAAAATGAGAGCATCACTGGTGATTTTGGGAGCTTGGTTGCTCTCTTCCTTATGGATCATCCCAATCCTATGGTGGCGTGATTCTGCCAATGATGAGAAAAGGAAAGGAAAAACAAACTGCGAAACTGAGTTCTCTCATGTCACTTGGTTCAAAGTGTTGACAGCCATTGTCAATTTCTATCTGCCCTCTATCATAATGTTGTGGCTCTACTGTAAAATATTCATAGCTGTTCGAAAACACTGCCAACAGAGAGAAGTAGTCAATGGATCATACTGCTCTTTCTCTGAAAACAAAAATGTAATTCATGATAAGGCAAAGGCCAAGCAAAGTATTTGCCTCCAAAAGCAAAGCATACATGAAAACACAACTCATAAAGACAAACAGATGTCGTCTGAGTGCAGAAGTATGGCAGCAAAACCGCTTTTCAGTAAGGCTGACAAGTCTTCAAAGGCTTTTGTTAGCAGCAGTAAGAGCAAAGCCTTTAAATCCAGTTGTTTGCCTCTCACCACTGCCCAGTCTGAGCCAGATCTGGATAAGGCAGGAAAGAAGAGTATGTGTGTAGAAAAGGACAATAAAAATGAAGAGGATCCTCACTCACAGGACAGCGACATAAGTGCTGCATCAGACAGCGATACTTTCACAGACAACGTGCCTTCTGGAGAGCAGCCCAATCCTAATCCTGATAGAGCCTGCACTCCTCAGGAAAATACAGAGAACAGGGATTTCAGAGGACTGACTTACCTGAGGAAAACCTGGCAAACCCTACATACTCATTCCAGAATACATCTTCGAATACAGCATGTGAACAGGGAGTGGAAAGCAGCTAAGCAGTTAGGGGTCATAATGGCAGCCTTTATGCTGTGCTGGATTCCCTATTTTGTGTTATACATGGTAACTGTTTTCCAACACCGTGAACAGTTTTACAAATTACATATGTTCACTATATGGCTCGGCTATGTGAATTCCACCTTAAATCCATTCCTGTATCCTCTTTGTAATGAAAATTTCAAGAAGACATTCAAAAAGATCCTTCACATTCAGTAATATCACACTGGCTGTTTTTCTGAGCTAAAAAGCAACCCATAAAATCAATCAAATGAAATGTTCCAGTTTCAAAGGCAAATACTGAGATAAATTAGAAGGCTTTGGAAAACTAATTTATAAACAAGTGTTGGTAAAAGTGGGATATGTTCATATAACAGCTTCAGCATGTTTGAAGAATGAATTCTTATCAGGAATCCGAAAAGCTCAGTAGCCAGTCTCAGATCTGTTACACTATTGTAAATATTTTATGATTTGAGATTCTCTCTTTCGTCATATAGAACTAATCTGAGTGTACAAAAAGAGATCATCAGGGATTATAAGTTATTCAGCTATGGAAAAGGCAGAAGGAGAACACTTTCTGTGATCGGTCAAAGGATTTTTTTCTTTTTTAACTTACTGCTTTGAACAGGGAACACACTGCTTGTGAAGAGAGGTCTTCTGCAGAAAGAGGTACTTTGCACAGTTAAAAAAGAAGCTTCTACTGTTTGAAGAAATCTACACTGTTTATTTATAGCTTTCTCCAAGTCATACACTTGTTTGGAAGTCATAGTTTAACCTACAGTATCTACTTAATATAAGGCTTGCTTCATTTATACCAGTACACTTCAACTTCACTGAAAAAAGAAGTATTGTTTGTCCTACACATTTTGCTAAGACATTCCGAACTCAAGATTATATCAAGAAGGGTAGGCTGTTGTCTCTGACAACATATTTTCTTTGAGAATATACCTGATTGTGGCCTATATGTATTTTATTCCTCCTATGACTTGGCAAATAGACTAAGCATGCAGAAGCAATGCTAATGCATATCTTTATGACAGGCAAACTCTTCTCGCTACAGTGAGACAAAGTCCTAAGCAGCAACTCAAGCTTGCAAAACAGGAAATAAAATACATGAAGTATTTTTACCTTTCCTGTCCTTTACTTACATAAGTTGTGCTGTAAACACTGTTAAATATTTTAGAAGAAGCAGAATGATAGAATACTTATGGTTGCAAAGAGTCTCAAGAAGCCACTTAAATACAGCCTACAACTCAAAGCTGTGCTTTTGCAGTATCCTCAGGGCCTCATCCATTCAACAACACATGAAAAGGGCTTCCTTTGAAAAAGCTGGAAGGCAGCTTTGACACAGAGGTTTGCAGGTTTCACCCTAGCAGCTCAAGTCATTCCCTCGTTAAGCCATCCATTTCACTGTTTCTAAGTATGAACAGCGCAGTGAGGTAAACCCTACTTTCCAGTCAAAGGAAGAAAACATAGTTCCTTAGCAAAAGAATGCAGTCACCTACATTACATGAGCTGATGACTTAACAGAACAGTTACATCAACATAAACCAAAGTCTGCAGATTGGGAAGAAAGAATCAGAATTGAGGCCAAGGAGATCTCTGGTCCTGTATGATCCAAATACGTCAAGACACACAAGTACACAAGTGAAGCATTCATTTCTGTAATGTAATGGAACTAAGCGAAAGAAACATTTTGAGCAAACACTAAATCTGACCTCTGGGGCAGAATTGCTATGGGACTCCAGTCAGTTTTAAGAAGACCAGAACCAGGGGGCTGGACTCGATCTCTAAAAGTCCCTTCCAGCCCCTAAAATTCTGTGATTCTGAGATTCTGTTATATCTTCTGCAGCAGATGTCATATTCGTATATAGTAATGAATTGCATTTAATGGTGAATGTTCCATACATTTTAGGAAAGGTGACTGGTGAGGCATCCTGAAAGTTCACTGTGAAAAGAATATATTCTCGTTTGTGGGGGAAGATGTAACTGTGAGTCACCAAAGAACTTATCAGACTCTTTGATAGACCTTATCACTGTGAAACCTGGGAGACCGGAGTGTGTGACAGAGAGCAAACAGTGTCTTTTTGCCTATAAGGGTGAACAGGAGGTTCTTTCCTATGCCTTGTTAATCCTGTCACACTTAAGAAACCTTTCACCCTTTATCACTGTTGTTTGGGAGAAGTTAGGGTCAATTAAATGATTAGAGGAACTGTTGGAGGAACAGGAATTTCTTGTTTGTAAATGAGTGGTATATAAGATGTATGTTGAACACAATAAAGTACAACTATTCTGATGCTAAAAGGAACTGTGAGAACTCTCTAACTTGACTGAGCACCGACACTCATTGACGTTTTGCTGTGTTGATGTATTTACCACTTTTAGAATGTTTACTTGCTTCTGAGAACAGCAAAGGTCTGACAGAACCGGAGCTGTTTTAGCAGAGTGCTGTCATATGTTTGGTGGGAAAAGTGAAATGGATGTGCTGTGTAATATCTTTTTACATCAGGAGAGAAAAATGGTAACAGTTGCAGGAGCAATTCTCAATTCTATATTCTTACTGATCTTGAGCTACTTAGAGTCTTTCTGTGCCACACATGCCTATTTTGCAAGTGAACGTGACAAAACATAGAAGAACAATTAAACACTTAAGACATTTACATCATGCTTTTAATTTTTGGATGCAGTACACTAAATAAATGCGAAGTATTATTATCCTTTCCGTTTTATATCTGTTAATTAAATACCTGAGCGTCAATAGATTTTTTTTTATAGTACTTAACATTAAATGAAAGCCTAGTATCCACAGTTTTCTAAGTGGTTAGCTCGATTTTGGAAAAATGCACTAAGTTAATGAACGTAGTCAGTGTATCAGACAAGGTTCAGAGATTGATTAAATTTGGTCTTAAGTAGTATTCAGCAACGACTGCAATCAGAAAACTCTAATGTAGAAAAAAATATGCCAAAATATACAGATAGTGTGTGTGTGTATATATATATGTATATATAAATTAGTAACATTCATTCAGTAATTCTGGCAACTTTTGTACTGCAGGAACAGTGTCTGTGCAAGTAATAAAACAAACCTTTTAGACCACAGAGCAGCAAATTTTGGAACATACACTCTTATTCAAAGCCATTCACAAACTATTCTTGAGATCAATAGCCATTCTGCTCTTTTTTTTTTTTTCTATTATAACGTGCAACAGCAATTCTATATAAAATAGATGGTAATTCAGGTGTGCACTAGGGAAATAAAACAGGATAATGATTCAGCTGCAGTTACTAATGCATAGCAGTAGAACATGATAACCCAGGGGCTACCTAGATTATCAAAAAGTGTTGACTGTGACAATTGCCTTTTCTGACTTTACAGCATGTTAATAAATGAAACAGCAACTATAACAAAACCAGTGAAATAAGATCACCATTAAAAATCAAAGCGTATTTCTGGTATGATTAAAAACTATTCAAGTACAAAAGAAAAAAAAATTAAACAAATAAGATGCCTGGATGATGATGATGATTATTATTATTATTGTTATTATTTAATATCCTTTCAGTTTTATCCATAATCTAAATGTGCCAATTACAAATATGGGGAAAGTTGTCATAGTAGACTTCTCTGATGTGATAAATAACAAAATAACAAAACAGGAAAATTGGAGACTTCCTGTCTTAAGCTTCCAATTAGCAAAGTATGTAACAGGATTTATCAGTTTCTTCTACCGAGAAGCAGAGAAAAGCAAATCAGGGTAAGGAATGAAGAAACCTACTGCCACGTGGGGCCAAGCCTCCAGGCGTGGTTTCCTGCAAATATTTTCAACACTTTCCAGTTAATAATCAAGGTCAGAGGACTCACAGTTTTAAGTGGACATAATGAATTTCTTGGAATTTCTTGGACTGAAGTTCTACTTTGTTGAGGGTGTGGTTAGAGCAACCAATTTTAAGAAGCAGAAAAATACACTCACCCTTCCACGTTTCTTTGTGTCAGTGAGGACATCTAGAGGGAAATGAGAAGAATTGTGGGATTCTGTATCAAGTACGAAGTAGCATGCCAGTTTATTAAAGGAGGGGTGCAATTTGTAAGTGGATCCTGCCACCTACTATATGTTTCATTCTCTGTATTATTTAACTCCTGCAAAGCTGCCATCCAGGGAGTCCCCAGCTCACAGTGATGTAGCTGGTGGCATGCACAGTTAGTCTCTTCCAGGTACAGATTTCCCATTTGACGTGTCCTTGCTGGCCTTGGTGAGCTCCTCTCAGCCACAGCAGGGTGTTGAGGTTCCTCGCAGAGCCCAGTCCTGCAGCATTTCAGCTGCTGCCCTTACTGTGGTGTCATCCAGAATGGTAATAGGGGTGTTAAACATTACCAGCACAGGTCTCAACCTGCCTGAAAAACCAATAACCTGCTGGTGGCTGTTTTTTCTACTTGTTGAGCATGGATTTCCGTGCTCAAAATCTGGGTTTTAAGAAGCTTATTGACCACCCATTGAATCCATTCCTTGCTCAGATTACTTCTCTTGCCAGTCTCACTGAAGGTAAAGGCTTCAGAGACAATGCCTATATCATGTTAGGGACTAAATATATTGGCAACAGCTACAGCACCAAGTCACAGCTGGCATACCTGGGCTGAGGACATTTGCTGACATAAAACTGGGAACGTCTCCAATATTCAGCCAGCATGCTTTTATATCGTTTATCATTCGTATGATTTAGCTGACTAAATATGCTTGATAAATCTGGAATCCTTCAACGCTTCACCAGCACATCAGCACCTACTCAAAGCATAGCATCCTTGTGCAGGATGGTCTAACAGTCATAACCGCAGAGGAGGAGAGGGTGGGTTGTAAGTCCATATTATTTCACAAGCCATAAAGTGAGCGCACTTCGTATCTTCTCGCCTATTCAAGCAGTTGTTACAGCGAATGCACTCTGGACGGCACAGAAAAGAACCTTCAGAATCGGTTTGGGCTGGGCTGCCGCGGGCACTACCCCGCACCACGCCGCGCCGCCACAAGGGAGCAGCGCTGCGCCGACTGACATTCCCGCCTCAGGCGGAGCCAACGGTCGGGCGCGTGCGCAATGGACGCTCCTCCGCCGCACGCCTGCTCCCTTCCCGCCCTCTTCGTCACGTGATAGAGGTACGGCACCGTCACGCTTCGCGTCAGCTGGTAATGCCGGAAGTACTGCGCGCTGGAGCCGGTGAGCGGCCGTGCGCGGTTGGGGACCGTCTGGTGTGAGGAGGCGGCGGTGGCTGAGGGGCACTGAGGGCGTCTGCTGCCTTCAGGCTCCCGGCTGCGTGCCCCGAGCTCGCCGTGCTCCGGGCTGGTCTCGCTTCCAGAGCGGGAGTTCGGGTTCTGTCACGGAGGGCGGGAGGGAGTTCGTCCCTTGCGGTGCCGCAGTGAGGAGGCAGCGTTCCTTTGCGGGGCTGTGCGGGTGGCGCCTGCCGCGCTCAGGGCTGGCAGCTGGCGGGGCAGCTCGTCTGCAAGGCGAGACGGGAGTAATATTTCCTGGAGGTGCCCCAGGCCGTGGAGGAGCCCTGGGCAGCCGAGCTGGGGGGCAGCCAGCCCACAGCAAGGCTGGGGACTGCGAGGTGCCTTCCATCCCAATCCTGCTGTGATCCTAGAAATAGGGAAAGCTTTCCGTGCTCCAAAAATAGGCTTGATAACAAACATCAGATAAGTTCAATGTCTGGCTCAGCTTTTCTGAAAAAGCACCTTAGGTAGTGCTTTGCCTTTGCTCATAGAAAGGAGGTCTTCAGAATATTCTCTATTCTGTAACACAGAGCGGGATTTTATAGAAAATGTGGATTTTAAGGTGTTTTTGTGAATCTGGTTTAAAACCTGTAACATCATGATGGTTCCAGAGGATATGTAACTGCTAATCGTGTTCTTACGGCAGATTACGTCCTCCCTCAAGGACAGGACAGGTGTTACTGAAACAGCTGCTCTGTGGTTTTCTGGACATATTTTGCAATTAGACTCATCTGAATGTCTGTATGTTTAACAGCAGATGCAAGAACTTGTACTTTTTTTCTGGCCGTTGTTGTCCATTGCGCTTGTTAGATTTCCTGTCAGTTACAGAACTCAGGAGTTATCTCTAAATTGTATTGGTAAACCTTCTTGCTTCAAGCTCACTTTGCAGCTGAACTCTTGTGAAATTCCAGATTTCTGATGTCTGTTTATTCCTCACATTCTCCTTGTGACTGTTAGAAGCCATGGGTTTCTATCTGCAAGTTCTACAAAATGTACCTACAACACATTTATATGTAACTTGTTGCACAAAGTTTAATGTACTGATCTTGTATAAGAAAGCACTTGAGTATTTGCATGCAAATGCATAAAATTATATTTTCGAAAGTGTCAGTAGATCAGAAATGACTGTCTATTCTGTTCTGTTTACACATATATAGCATAGTGTTTCTTAACAACAGCTCTTTAGGTACAGGAATAGTGGAATTAAGTAGGGTCTTGAAGTTCATTTGCAGTGGATGCTTTTAGGCTAGTGTTTTCAGCTCGTGGTACGTGACTGCTTGGTGTTGGCATCTGGGTTCTTGGTCATTTAAAGTATTTGACAGTACAGTTTGTTGGGTGTGTCACGTACCTGTAGTTAAATGGAGAAGGGGGATAAAATGAAAGCTTATTCCAAAGGCTGAAAAAGAGCAAATAATTAAAAATGAGTAGATCTCTCGTTATAATAAAGCTTGACTGGTGGAGTAGGCATTGACTTCATGTTGCTTTTTGTTATAAATTGGAAAAAGTGCTAATTAATACTTTCCTGAACTTGCTTCTGACAACAAATCAGTAGGAAGAGAAGAGAGTGTTTATGGATTGGTTTCACTAGCTGCCTAATCAAAACTCTCATTAAAAGTTTTATTATAGGCATTTTGGCATGACATGCAATGCAACCTGACTCAGTTATTGCTAATGCCTTTGTGACGCATGACTGTTTGCTTGCCTTGTGATGAGCAGTCTGTATTTTTTTTTTCTAGTATTTTTTCTTGAAAAATAAATTCTGTAGGGTTTAATATTTATTTATTTATTTAGTGAAATTTAAACTAGCTGGTTATTAATACGTAAGTATATGTGACTTCTACATCTTAAGTGCAGGAAAAGCAAGTCTTATTAAAATGATCAGAAAATGCCATGCAGATAGCTCTACTTTGTACAGCCATTGTATAGTCAAGTTTTCAAGAAAACTTTCCTTATGCTAATAGAAGTGATATGAGAAGGTATTTTTAAACAAACTGTGAAAAATTTATGATATCACAAATTCTAGTTATTAAAAATAAAAACTGAAAAGAAAAATAAAGTGAAATTAAGCAACAAGAAATGTCAGCTACTCTGTTTAAAAGAAGACGTTGTGAGAGAACCATGTATCTACCATGATGGAACACATCAAACATGTATTTTTCTGTTACATTTCACAATTTACCCAGAAATAAGGAAAGTCTTTAAGGTAGGAAAAGGGGATCATGTCTGTACTCTTAGAAACAGTAACATGGATTATGTCCAAATAATTTGCTTGAGGAAATATTGTGAAAGGAAAAACGTTACTGTGTCTTTCTGATTAATATGAGAAATTCTTTCAAAGAAGAAGCTGGTCATTTGGCAGTCATTAAGGAATTAAAAACATCGTTTTCTTTTCCCCTGTTCCAAAAAGCATTAGGAAAATCTGTGAAAGCTGTTTTCATTGCACCAAGCTTCTTAAATTTTCAAGGAATAACAGTTTTTTATACTTCACATAAAGTGTGTGTAGTACATACTTTATATATGTACTACTTGAAGTGTATTTAAAAGAAACTTGAAGTAGTTCAGTGTGACATGGTCATTGGAGAATATACTCATATAGCTTATCTGCTTTTACAGAATTCTCTTTGCCTGTATGTTTAATAGTGAACTGCAATCATGGCAGCAGTCAGCAATGAGTCCCACCATCCTGTGGATCCTGGAAGTTCAAAGCTGCAGTTTGCTCCCTTCAGTAGTGCCTTGAACGTAGGATTCTGGCATGAACTAACCCAGAAGAAGCTCAATGAGTACCGATTAGATGAGACTCCAAAGGTTATCAAAGGGTACTACTATAATGGTAGGTAGAAACTGAATGTCTCTCTTAGTAGTTTGGGTTTCTCCTGTTGCTCCTCTAAATATTCATTTAATGTGTATAAGGTATTTTGCTGAGACATTGCTAGGATTAGGAGCACTGCTGGATGAGATGGGAATTCTGGTGTGTCCATGGGTTTCTTATAGCCCTAGATTAGTTTCTCTAACTTTAAAGCATATGTATTGTAGTTTAAAAGATGCATGTTGCTTCTTTTTGGCCAGGCGATCCATCAGGTTTCCCAGCTCGTTTGACGTTGGAATTTAGTGCCTTTGACATGTAAGTATGTATTCTGCTTTACCCTAATTCATATGTGGAGAAGCTTTCCTTGCATAACAGTAATGCTTTTCCAAGTATGACTTGGAAAAATTCTATAAGAGATCAATTCACTTTCTCATGAACTTTATAACTGCAGAAAGAGTATTTGTGCCTTGGAGTACTGCTCCCTGCTTTTGAAGCAGTGTATTCATCTGAAGGGTCAAGCTTGAAATACACTGACAAGTCTCAGTTTCACTTAGTGTTTATATGTGTTTATATAATACCCTTTTTTCCCACATTTCATAGACACTTTTGTCTAAATAATGATTTCAGTCATCTGATTTCTGGTTAAAGCTTTCTTAATATCTTTATAAACTAAATATTCTTCCTTAGAATTAAGATCTCAAAATAGCTTTTACAATCCTGGTTGTTACACTGTAATATCTTTGAAAGCAGTATTTAACCTTTGACTGAAATTTCCCAATTTTGCTTTTACTCCCAAGGTGAAGCTAGAACAAAGTTGTTCTGTGTACACAACAAAAGTGAGATGAGAGGCGATCTTTTTTTTTCCATCCAGTTTTCACTTTGAGTTAATTGCCTAAATTAGTGTAACTAACATAGGATCTGGATAAATGCCTTCATAGTCAATGCTTTTTTTTTTTTTTTTTTTTTAGTTGATGGATCACAAAGTTGGGATCTCAGAAGCAAATTCCTCTACTTTCTCAGGATATTAGGAGTTCTAGCAAGGCATAGTGTTTTTTGAGATAATTTCACAGGACACATTTTTATCTAAGAACTTCTTGATGTTCTACTGAAAGTGTTTTCAGCAAAGTGTGTTTGGAAGAAGGCTGTGATATGGAAACATCAAAATGATCAGTTTGGAAGAATGATGTTAAAGGAGTTAAATTAATCAGGTCTATAAAATTAGCTACAGAAAATTTTCCATTATAAAATAATGGAAAATAATCCAGCTACAAATCCAGCTGATGTTACAAACTAGGAAAGATGCTCAGGCATCTGTCCAGATTAGACTTCCTTTGTGGTGTCCTTTTCAGCTTAGTTTTTTTTAACTGAGTATTTCTTTATGTGTATGAAGTATTGACGTGTAAAGTTCAGTCTTAATTCTTTCTTAGTGTAAATCACATTTATCATTAATTGTTTGTTTGAATTCATTTTTTAGAAGTTTTCCTTCAACCTAATTCAGTACTGCCTTGCTAGAAAAACCCAGATTCCTCATGAATTTTGAAAGCATAATGTGGATGCTCTCTTCCACAGTTTCTTATAACAATCCATATTTAACAAAGCATTATGATCAGAAAAATGTTTTCAGTGTTGCTTTCATTAGCTTTTGTTACTATGCCTCGTTTTCCAGTTTCTGGACAATTTTTCCCCATAGCAGAGCAATTGTTACTACTATTGATCATGCTGAAGATGTTAGTACACAATTCCCAGTGTTCTTTTCTTTTTAACTCAGGAATGCTGCAATACCAGCACGTTGCTGTCCTGCTTTTGGAACGTTGTATAATACCAACACTTTCGAGGCTTTCAAGTCCTGTGATAAAAAATCACTTTTGGAAAAAGAAGCAAATGAGGTAATGTTAAAATAAAATCAGCTGGTTTATTGGTAATTGTTGAGTCAAAGCCTGAGCCACTGATTGAGCACCTGGGAAAGGGGTCTGATGAGGCCTGGGAGCACAGGTGAAAGCAATTCAGCTGTGTGTCAGGAAGGGGTGGAGCCTGGCTGCACCTCTCTTAGACCTCATAGAAGGGCTGACTGGCACTGGGGAAGGACCTCTGGTAGGAGACCTCTTCCTTGTGGGGTTTTCCCAGTGAGCCTAGATCTTCAGACATGGGTGAGTGCTTTTCCTTTCCTTTTGTAAAGCATTTTCATTCATGCTAGTCCCTTTATCATTACACCTTCTGTATCACCATTCCATTGGGTTGATCTTTCTGATTGTTACATTGGTAAAGAGATGGTTTGGAAATAGCCAGTGAATTGCTTTACAGTCTCTGACCCAAATATTAGAGAGTCTGTCCAAATTCACCCATGTGGTTTGGATTTAACTTATTATGATGGGAGTTTGATACTTGCTTTTTTACTGTTCTTTGCAAGAGAATAGCAAGTTGATAATTATGCTTGGAGATCTTTTTTTTTTTTTTCAGGCTTCTACAAAGCTGTGTTTTAAATGCAATGTGTACTAGAGCTGCCAGTGACTTGCATTCTATAGATCCAGTTTTTGATTTGTTACAGCATCCAGAAATCAGGAAGTGTCTAGTTTAAACTGAATTACTGCAGTCCATCTATCAATATGACAAAGTGATGGGAAACAGCCAGAAGTTTGAGATAAGGCAAGAGAAAGGTGACTGCCAAAGGAAGGGGCTTATCTGCTTGTTCTGTAACCAACTAATTTAAATGTCATGGCTTAGGGAGAAGAGCAAGTCTAACAAAGGCAACCTTTTTATTTTTGAGGTGCTATACTTTGACTGGTCTTTGATTCCTTGGATTAGATTTATTGGCTGCCTGCTGTCTGTGGGTAACAAAGCTTTCATGTATATCTTCACTCAAGGCCTGGTGTGGTGCAGTACTTCCAATTAATGACAGGCGCAATGCAGTTACTTTAACTGTGTTCAGAGAGTTGAGGAGCTCTTAGAGGTCTTATACTCTTTTTCTGTTTGTTTCTCAGTCCTTTCTCTTCTTTCTATCAACTATCAATTACAGATATGGGAATCAATAAAATCTGGAGCTGCACTTGAAAACCCTCTGCTCTTGAACAGGTTCCTGCTGTTGACATTCGCAGTGAGTAATGATAACATATCTCAGAGCATTGAAATGGAAATGTAGTAGTTTCTTCTTAGGAGAACTTGTAGTACCATATTCTCGTTATCAGGGTCATTCTCAGACATTTTAAAATATCTCAGACATTTAAAAAAATTCTGAGGCCATTCTCATGTACACATGTAAAAGATTTTTTTAGTGTATTCTTTAAAAAATGCAGGTACCTTCTCAGATTGCAAAATGTATCTGAATATGAGTGCCTTACAAGTATTAGTAAAAGCAGAGCAGCTCTCACGTTTAACATATTTGCAATTCTAGAGCACAAAGCTCTGTCTAACACTGAAGTATTGTACACAAATTGTCTGCTGAAGTCCTGATTAGAAGGATATGTAGAGGAAAGAAGTCTAGTATGCACGGTTTTCTTTCAGTTCATGACAGTGACTTGTCAAATAAGAGCTATGGTTAGTACAAATAGAAATTTCCTTTAATTTGTTTGTTATCTAATCTTGGTTTTTTGTTTTTGTTTTGTTTTTTTCCAAGGACCTGAAAAAATATCATTTCTATTACTGGTTTTGCTACCCTGCTCTCTGCTTCCCTGATGGAATACATATAGTTCAGAAACCAGTGTGTCTTGGTGACCGGTTCTCTTTAAATCAGGTATTCTAAATACCAAGTGTTATGAACTCTGTAGCACCGAGTAGATTTCTTGCCATAAAGATTAGTGTTTTTATTAGCATGTACTGGATTTTCAAATCTAATTCCTTTTTAAAATCTTCTCTTTTCTTATTCTCACTTGTAGTTTACCCCATTTTTTTTTTCCTGTACAAAATCTTTCACCTTAACATTGCCTCAGCTTTAAGTTAGATGCAGGCATGGCATACAGCTCTGGAGGGGAGGTAGTTACATGGCTGTGTGTATGGGAACTTCAGAATCATGGCCTGAACCACTGATTGAGCACCTGGGCAAAAGACCCTGGGAGCACAGGTGAAGGCAATTCAGCTGTGTGACTGGAAGGGCTGGAGCCTGGCTGCACCTCTCTTAGGCCTTATTGAAGGGATGACTGCCACTGGGGATGGATCTCTTTCTGGAGATCCCTCCTTGGTGAAGCTTTCCCCTGTGAACCTGGAATCTTCTGATCCAGGTGAGCAATCTTCTTCTTTTCTTTTATAGCACCTTTCTATTGTGCTGGTCCTTCTGTCATTGCACCTTTGTAATGCCTTTTCCATCGTATTTATCTGTCCAATTGCTACACAGTATTTTTGAAACTGACCATTGTTTAATGAAAGGTTTTAAAAGGAACATCCTATGAGTGATCAGGAGAAATGACAAAACTCGTAATAAAATGTATGATTTGACAAGAAAAATGTTGATAGGGAATAGTTTTTTAGAGCATCTGACAGTGTTTTGCAGTTTGTTTCTTATTTCATTGTGAGAGGACAAAAAGTCAAATTTTCCAAATACCTTTTTTGACTGTGACAGAAGTTGATGTGAAACTTGGAGTGTGGTTTTGATGTTATAGTAGTCCATGAGAAACAGTTTTCAGTTCTTTCTTTCTCCAGTGGAAAATACTTGCCTCATTCCCAGAATGCCCTTATGTTACTTCTGTAGTCATAAGCACTGTAACAGTGTTGTCATTTTCCAGAAAATTTGGCTGAATATTGGAAATGGATGCCAAAATAAACAGAGTGGTGAAGTCTCTATGGTGTTACAGTGTGATTAATGTTTGCCAACACGCAAGACTGCAAGAGTACAGGTCTTCTACTTTGGAAACAAATCAGAGAACTTTTGCTAATAATAGAGGGGTAGACTTACTTGCTTATCAAGCTGTTGTAACTATTAGAATGAGCTTTCATTTTATGGTTCTGTTTGTTTTTTTTTTTTTCTGTTGGTAGATCAGTTTGCTGCAATGGTTACAGTGTACCTGTTTCAAATTTGTGTTGACAATTGCAGCTTTAGCAATTCACTTTTTAATCTATTATTGTGGTAATAATAGACTTGAAAATTTCAGAATACACTGTATTCTGTAATAACTTGGGTGAGATAGCATTCCTGAATTCTGTAGCAATTGCACCGAATCATAGAATGAATCACAGAATGCTCTGGCCTGGCTTTGAACGCTTCCAGAGACGGAGCATAAGGATACATGTCAGTGTTTCCTTATAGGAGCGTTACAACTATTGCTTTCAATTCTTTTTGCTTTTAGATTCAAGCACTTCAGAAAGCGTATGATGAACTTTGCCAGTCAGAAGGGGTTACAGCCTTTCCTTATTTTTTAATCAAGTATCATGACAATTCAGTGGTTGTATCTCCACTCAAAAAATGGGATGGTTTCTTTCAAGACCAAGAGGGAAAGGTAATGAGTATTTTGCATCTGTTTATAACCTGCACATACTTAATTTACAAGTGATTTGAAACATACATGTAATACTGAATTGGGCACACTTGTTGGTCAATAAATGCACTGGGTAAACAGCTGATGACTGGCAGCTTGGCTTGACTTCTGTGTCAAGAGTTAGGTGTTTACATCCTTATCCAGAAGCCAAGTTGTATCAAATTAATGGGCAGCTTTAAGTCTGAGTTCTGCGTGCTCTTTTTACTAAAAACTGAGGTTTTAAAAAGTAGTGTAAGTGCAGTAGTGGGTCACAGGCAAGCGAGCACTTAATTTATATAGGGATAGTTTAATGCAAGATAAATCTGTAATCATTTGGAACGCATTTCTTTGTTAATGTTCTTTTTTGAAGGGATCTGCCAAAGAGCTATCAGATGCAGTTTCTTGAATGAGATGACTCTGAAATTTGTCAGTATTTCCATGAGCCAGCTGAACTTGCTCCCCTAGAAGAAAAATGTGTTTGTTGCTGTGTTAATGTACTGCTAGTTTATTGAACAAGGTCAGCTTTTTAACAGGTCTCATGCCTTCTTGAGTCAGCAAGTGCAAAGCAGCAGCAGTGTATGACTGGAGGAGGGACAGGGGAATGGACCCTTGCCTCCCCTGTGTTTATGCATTAGGTTTTGTCTAATTCATTTCAGACTGTTCCTAGAGGCACCTCACTGATGTAGAAGAGTTGCTGTAAGTTTATCAGTAGGTGAAGCAAGAACTGGGAAAGAAGAGCTCTGTAGATATGAGAGAGACGGGTAGCTCTAGTGATGAACGAGTTCAAATTTTCAGCATATCTAAAGGTAGTGGCATCTTCCTGACTTCTGGTTAAGTTTTAGTTCTGCACTGAATGTAAAGTAATCAAGTTTAGGCGCATCAATTAAGTGCGTGGTATTACACCAGTTGAAGATGAGACAGAACATCCAGTTCCTTATATATTATATTTCATCTTGAAGGATTGGCTTTATGCGTTATTTTTATGTTGTTTTTCTTTCTCCTTTATTTCATGCTGGATTGACCCCTTTCAGTTTTGGGTCATACCAAAATCGATGCAGAATTTTGTTTAAGGAACAAGGCTTCTGTTATTGGGCTTTCCTCACAATGCCTTATTTAAAGCAAGCTAATATGCTGTAGTGAAATATGTGAATGTTCATGAAGAAGCTGAAGTGAGAGCTTTGAAAGCTCTAGCAAATGTTTTACTGAAATCTAGTGGGACCATGCAGAAAATATATGTAAAATATGTATGTAGTCATTCTGTGTACAAATATTTTGCATTAAAAATGCCAGGTAAGCGTTAGTGTGAACTGAATATCAGTATTAATAGATGACTTCTCAGAGCACTTTCGTTTGCAGGTGACAGTTGGAGTTTATGATCCGTGTAATTTATCTCACTATCCAGGATGGCCACTGCGAAATTTCCTGATCTTGGCATCACATAAATGGTATCTCTTTTATTATTTTCCACAGAGACACATGCTATTGATTTGTATCAAATGAAGCATTTTTTCATCCATGGCAATTTACTTGCATCATGCACCTGAAGCTTAACTTTAGTCTCAAAAATATGCAAAAAAATGTATGAAGGAAAATAAATAAAAACCCACAAAAAAGGCAAAAACCGACTAGTTTTGACTTTGACATTCCTTGTGTCCAGTGATTCAGGATTTGCATGTTACTGTTGTAGTGGAACTGTTATGGCATGGCACCTGATGAAGGGGGTGGCTGGCCCAGGAAGCACAGGTGCAGGTGGTTCATTTGTGCTTCCTGTGTGACCAGGAGCGGACCCTGGGTCCATCCATCCCTGGGTTCATCTAAGGGCCAGCCTCCAAAGTGAGGACATCATCTGGATAAAGGCCACTTCTGAGAAGGAGTGTTCTTTAGCCAGAGTCTCTGGTCATTGATTGGGCAAGTCATTATTTTCCTGTCCATGATTACTGGTATTCCTAACGATACTTTGCCTGCTATCGCAAGCAGCTTCAGTAACACAGATGCTAGAAGCAGTTTCAGGGAAGCAAATCAGCAAGGAGAAAAGTTCAGGTACAGAATTTTCTGGGCTGAAGGATGTATAAATACCCAGAGTGCTTTATACATTCTAAGGTTCGTTGGTTTTTAGGCACTGAAGCTCTAATTCTTTGACTTTTGGAATTGAATTGGGAGGGGGAACAAGGTTATTACATCAAGAACTAAAAATAATTCTTACTTTTGCTTTGGGGAAGTGCAGGTATATGTTGTGTTGCTTGATATGTTTTCTGATATGGTTTGTCCAGCAGCACTGAATAAGTGACAGAGGACATGCTGTTTAGTGTCAATTCATTGGAGTTGTCTCAGCAGAGTGTGATCGTTTACATGTGCTAAACAACTGTGTTTATAGCCAGTGAGAGCAGTAGTGTTCCACTTAGTCAGAATCTACAAAAGACTGAAACTTTATGTAGTAGAGTTAAAATAAGTTCCTTTTTTATGGGGGGAAAAAAAAAATCATGTCTCTTTGTATGTTTTTTTAATTGCCAGGGGCAATATTCTCCAGTCAATTGAAGTGCTCTGCTTCAGAGACAGGACCATGCAAGGGGTGAGAGACATAACACACAGCATTATCTTTGAAATAAAACTTCCACAAGGAGCATTTGGCCCAGGTAACCCATTTAAAAGAGGAAAATAAATCCCTTTTCTGTTTCTTTCTCCCCAGTCACTATGAAGATAGGAAAAACGAGACGGTGAAATCACTGCTTACACTAAGTTATTTCAAATAAATTGAAAATTATTTGAATGTTCTTTAAAAAACAAGGGTGAATAGGCTTCCTTATTGAATTAGTAACAGGATTTGCAGGATTTAAGGAGAACATCTGAGGAAAAAGTTATTGTGGAGATATGGAAGTCAGGTAGCAATTTATAGTATCTTATATAAAGTGATTTTAAAAAGTCTTAAATTTCTACACGGTCCCTTTGCAAATGCTTATGATAGTGAATCTGTGCGTATTGTTCTGTTTACTTATAAAACAATGGAATTCAGTCCCATTATGAAGTAGACAGATGTATTTTAAAGCAATCAGTTTGTCACATTAGTACAAACTCAGACTAAATTTGTCTGCTGAACAATCTGAACTATTTTTCTACCTTGCCTAAGAAGTTCTGGGTGCTTTACATGCAATAGCTGTGAAGTGTTTAATTATTGTAGAAATAGCATGTGTAATTCTCTACTGAATTTACAGATAGAGCCTAGGGATCATGATGAGGTGATTGAACTACACGAAACTTAGTAGCGAATTCTGAATTTACTGAGAGCTAAACATGCTGATCTGTTTTTCATTCAGGATCACTAGGCTTGGTGAGGAATGATGATATTTCCACCTTAGGTATAAAGCAAGCTAAGCAGGCAAAAGCAGCACATTAGACATCTGGTATTAAATCCAGCAACACTTGCATAGCTGCATAAACTAGATTAAGGTGCAGCTTGTTTCCCTAAAGGCTTGATTTTTTTCCAGTAAGTTTAAATCAAACAGAATTTTCTTTTCCTATCCTGTGGTATTAAGAGTTTAACTTCTTTTTCCTTCTTTCTTCATGAAACAGATTGTCCAAAAGCTGTTGGATGGGAGAAAAACCAGAAGGGAGGCATGGGTCCAAGGGTGGTCAATCTCAGTGAATGTATGGATCCAAAAAGGTTTGGTTTTCATTTTCTGAATTTCTTTAGTTTCTTTTCTTGGGTTTTAGTGATAACAAGTTGAAATGTGGAATGCAAGAGTTCTCTCAATCAAGGCAGTGATACATACACTAAATGTTTTGAAGATTATGCAGTAATATACATATTGTGTGATCTTTGGTTCTAGTGCGGATTTGCATCTTGTTAGAGCAGAGTGCACTGTAAACAGCAGACATTTCTGCAGTTTGTGACTCTAGCTTATTTGGAAGCATATATGGAGCAGGGGGGTATAGCTGAATTCTTCCATGTAGGAAAAAATGGCATCCACTAACATTTATTGACGCTTGCTGAACATTTATGGAGACCAAAGGTGGTTATTATTGCAGTCAAGCTGTGGGTGGTATGTTTCTGCAGTTTTGACAGCAGTGTGAAAGGGAAATAGGGTAGAGAGATGGGCCTAAAAGAACAGCAGCAACAATCTGATGAGAAACAAACTAATTTACTAAATTAGAAATCGGAATGCAAGGAATGCAACGTACAATAGTATAATATAAATAGAATTGGAGCTAATAAATCAAATGAGTGTCTGAAAGCTGAAGGCCTTATCTGATGGTGAGGTGAGATGATCTAGGGAGCTCACGTGTTGCTGAGATCAAAAGGGAAGGTCAAGTGACCTGTGAATGTCTTTTATATTTTGCTCTGACTAGAAATGGTAACGGAACATCAAACAGTCCTGTGGGGGATGTATTACTTCTCGGGCAGGTACCCAGAACTGGAGCATTAGGTCTTTAACTCCCCATGTACTACATGATGTTATGATGTGGAACACCGATAACCGAGAATCATAAAACCACAACTGTGTCTTAATCAACTCATCCATGTGAATTGGCAGATTATGACCAGGGAACTGCTTACAGAACTGAATAACATCTTCAGTGTGTTGGAAGCAGTGGTGGAAATGTTGAAATATCGTAAAGTTTGTGCCAGGTGGATCCCATAAGTACTTGCTCAGGAACAGGAAGAACACCATATACATGTTTCTCAGGACTTATGAGGCTGGATTGCATTCTTACTGGTGAGATTTGGTGTCACCATTTTGAACCAAAGTCAAAACATCAGTCCCTGGAGTGGCAGATAAAGTGGTGATCCTTCCAGATTTCCTGGAACCCTGGTAAAGCATCATCTCTGATGGCTGCATCACCATGCTGACTAAGCTGAAGGCTTGAACTTACGGAATCGGGCCAGAGAAGACAACCTGAACAGATAATATCTATTCAGGCTGATGAAATATGGTCAATGTGGCCAATGTTCTCCTAGCAATAATGCCATCACAGCAGCTATGAAACAGTGGATCATCTCTGCTGGTGCAGATCTTGACAAGCACAGCATGCAGGCTCTTGTTCATTGCTTGCAGACTTTTATGGTTGTTACGGTAGTGATTTGCTATTCTTTTTTAAGCAGTGCGGAGTTTTTACAAGAACGTTGTTAAGAGATGTTCAGCCAACGCATTCCTTACAAGAGAAAGTTTCAAAGAATATATCTGGTATATTTAATAGCTAGTAAGCAATCTGGCAAAAGAGTAATTGTGTTATGTATGTACCTAAATATCTCAATGGCAGAACGGTTAGAAGAATTTATAGCTAGTGTTCTTCGGAACATAGCATTGTGTTGTCTCACAAGTGGATGAACAACAGAGAAAGTTGTTTCAAATGTCTTTTGATTTCCACCTTAAGTGGAGATGAGCCTTTCAGACTAATTCTTTCACATTATTTAACACGTTGAATTGTTTAGGCAATGTACTGATGCTCTTGCTGGCATGGTATCTTCTGTTCTAAGCTGAGATATGCTTCACTCTTCACAAGAAAGTACAAGTATTCCTTTATTCTCTCTAAATATGCCTTCATATAATGGAAAGATGGTAGAACAGTAGATCTCAGAGTTAGTGAGTTTGACCTGAATAGGAAAAATAGAGATCCAGAATAATAACTTAGGAGACCAAATAAAAACACAGCTCTGTTGTCACGAACAGCAAAATTGAGAGAAAGGCAAAAGGTAGCTGAAATCAAGGTGAGAAGGAGAAGGTGTTATGAGAACTACTGGCATGTGCCTTGAGGGAATGGTCTATTCCACTTCTTTCTTTCCTTTTGGGGAAAAAAAAAACCCAAACAGTTGAAATAGGTCTTTGCTTTGTTTGGGGGAAAAAAAAAAAAAGAAAAACAAAACCCCATAATATTCATCAGCGTTTCTATTTATTTTGTGGTATAGGTTAGCAGAATCATCGGTGGATCTTAATTTGAAATTGATGTGCTGGCGGTTGGTCCCTACTCTTGATTTGGAAAAAATTGTGTCTGCCAAGTGTCTGCTGCTAGGAGCTGGTACGCTGGGTTGTAGTGTGGCAAGGACTTTGATGGTAAGTCTTGAGTTAATCGTAAAAATCTGCTGTTTATCAGTAGTTCTACCACTTTTTGAGCAGCTGCCATGGCACATAAGGGAAAAAGTTGTAGTCCTATGTATTAATGTATGCATTATAATTTACATTATAAATTGCAGGGAACATCTGTAGGGAATGGAAATGGCTTGGAGTTCTGCTTATAGTAGAACAGTAAGAGAAACTTAGCATGATAAGAATAGATACTGAATTTACATTTAAAGCATTGAAAAATTCTGGAACAAATTAACAAGCTTATAAAATCAAATTCACAATGAAGCATGGGAAGTAGCTGTGTTGATCCTTACTTCCAAGAATCCTTACCACATCTCACTTAATGAAGTTTTGAGGGGTTACTGCAGAGTAATAAATTTAGACAGTTTAAGTTACCTGTTCTCTTAATTAAGTGCAAGTACAGAGCCATTGCTGTGAATAGCTTCAAAAGCTGATCTTTGTAGAAAAATTGAGCAAAGTGCCTTTTAAGTTTCTGTCGTTGGAGACTCGAAATTGTTTGACTAAACCCATTGTATTTAATATATTAATTAGTTTCTTGCTTAGGGTTGGGGAGTTAGGAAGATTACATTTGTTGACAACGCAAGGATTTCATACTCCAACCCAGTGCGACAGCCGCTGTATGAATTTGAAGACTGTCTCAGTGGTGGGAAGCCTAAGGCACTTGCAGCTGCAGAAAGACTTCAGAAAATCTTCCCAGGAGTGGTAAGATCAATATTTTAAATCTCCTAATAAGAGAGTAATAGTGACTTTAACTGTGCAGAGTTCATTTTATCATTATTAAGACCTTCATGTTGATGTGGTAGCAGACCCATCAACTGTTTGTATTTTTTTTTTTTTTGCTTTGGAATTGAGATTGCCTTTGATAGAGTGGTTATGCTTGGCAGAGCTTAACTAACAAGCAGTATCTTGACCACTGACATGAACAAGTAAATGGGTAGTGCATATTTTACTCTGCAATTCTGTATTTAAAATACCCCTGACTATGTTACTAATCAGAGTGCTGTTGATCTCCAGATAGTGAAACACAGACTGGTTATGCTCCTGGTGGTTAGTGTTATGAACAAGCTTTACAGAAGATCCATTCCAGAGATTTGAGGTTCATTTAGTTTGACCTGAGGATTGCTCTGTTTTTGTTTTGCTTTTATCTGTGGTGATCCTATTGTTACCATTACTTTGAATGTCAGTACTAGTACTAAGCAATTGTTCAATGAATGTTGGATTATCAAACAATGATCTTTAATATGAAAATATGCTAGGCGTTTCACTTCCAGAACTTCTGATAAGTCATGAAAGAATATGTAACACCTCACAGATTTTAACCTTGTTGTGCTACAGTACCACTGTTTCTTGGTGATACTCAGTTACAGAAATATTTAATTGATTCTGCAACAGGAACAAGCTTTTTGAGTGGCTGTAATGGAAGTAATGGAAGTAATGGAAGCCTCCAGTTATCCAAAGCCTGGAGTCACAAGCCTCAGAAGTTACTTCCTTATATATAAAGGTTGCATATGGATTTAATTACATGAATTACATGAAAATCACTCAAGACTATTGTTTAGAGAGAAGAATGAGCAATAATTCTTATTTATCATATTGTAACGGAGTTGGTAGTTGGTATCAGAGAAATCTAGTAGTTGTGTGTCAGGTAGCTGCAAAGATAATCCAGGATAATGATTTTGTATAACTTAACAACACAATCTTAATTGTGAGCAAGACCTTTCTGCTTGCTTCGTCGTTGTTTGTTCCCTTTGGGACTAGAAGCAGTTCAGCTGTCTTCTGGAGCTGATTTGCTAGACCTAACAAGCCTTCTGATGAGAGATGCAAAGAGTGAAGTTGCCTTTCTGCCAAACCGTAGCACTTTAGAATAATTCTGTTAAGCCAAAAGTTTGTTTTAACATGCTGCTGTTTTACTCTGCCTCCATCCAGAATTCAGAAGGCTATAACATGAGCATCCCTATGCCAGGCCATCCAGTGAATTTTTCAGAAGTAACAATGGCACAGGCTCGGAAGGATGTGGCTACACTTGAAGAGCTTATTGATGCTCATGATGTTGTTTTCCTACTAATGGACACTAGAGAGAGTCGATGGCTTCCTGCTGTTATTGCAGCCAGCAAGAGGAAGGTATTGTAGCAAATATTGCTAATAATCTTATAGAATAGAATCATAGAATCACTAAGGTTGGAAAAGACCTAAAAGGTCACCCAGTCCAACCGTTCACCTATTCCCAATAGCTCCCACTAGACCGTGTCCCTCAACACAACATCCAGCCTTTCCTTGAACACCCCCAGGGTCGGTGACTCCACCACCTCCCTGGGCATCCATTGCAGTGCCTGACCACCCTTTCTGAAAAGTAATACTTCCTAATGTCCAGCCTGAATCTCCCCTGCCGTAGCTTGAAACCATTCCCCCTGGTCCTATCACTGATGACACGAGAGAAGAGGCCGACCCCCAGCTCACTACAACCTGCCTTCAGGAAGTTAGAGAGAGCAATGAGGTCTCCCCTGAGCCTCCTCTTCTCCAGGCTGAACATTCCCAGCTCCTTCAGCCTTATCACTGCGTTTCAGCTGTTGCATATAAATCAGCTGTGTATACCTAAAGAACTGTATGGGAAAGCAAAATGAATGACCAGCTTGTTATGACTATACAGAAATCTCTCTTGTTTTCTGTAACCTCAAAGATTCTGTATATGACAAAAAGAGAATGTTGAAGGGAAAAAGTAGAAACCTGAAACATGGGATGATACATATCAGAAGGTACCTCTGAAGGCTGTCTGATCCATATGATTGTTTGGTCTGGGACCAAATTACAGCATATTGCTTAGGGTCTTCTCTCCTCAGTGTCCTTTAAGAATCTCCAAATGTAATTTCGTGTAAGAGAAGCAGAGTAGTGTGGTTTAATCCAGCAGGTGGCCCAGCACCACACAGTCATACTTCCTCCCTTTCCCAATGGGATGGAGAAGAGTGTGTATAAAAAAAACAATTAGAACTCATGGATTGAGTTAAAACTTTTTACTAAGATAGAGAAAAGAAAGGATATTTTATGTGTAAATATTATAAATTAAAAAGTAAAAACTATTTATTTGTATAAATATATTCCTATGTAACAAGTGATGCATGAGCAATAGCTCAGCATTCCCAGCCAATGCCCAGCTAGCACCCTGAGCAGTGGAAGAGGAAGACAGCAACTCCCACCCCCTTCAAAACTCCTTTCATTTGATATAATAAGGGATAGAGTATTCCTTTGGCCAGTTTAAGTCAGCTGTCCTCATCCTGAGAATGGCCTTGACTCTGTGCAGCAGTGCAGCATTGCTTAGCAAGCAACTATATAAATGTTGGTGAAACTAAGACAAGTAAGGAGGACTGAAAACATTCAAATGTCACTCTTTCAAAATCCCAAAAATGAAAAATGGGAATGTGCTTTCTGAATTTAAAAAGCATGTCAGTGGGGTTTTTTCTGGCCAAAAGTTAACTTTGTTTTTTTTTTTGTCATTACTTTTTTGGAAAATAAACTGTTGTGCTGAGCCAATAATTCCAGTATTGCAGTGAGAAGATTCGGTTGAGAAAAGAATAAACTGCAATCAGAATGAAAATGGATATTCAGAAATTATTTAGAATGCCAAGGAAGATCTTAAAAAATTAAGTTAACGTGGCTAATTCTTGAGAGCTTCCTCAAAGTCTTGTCTTATTCCTGTTTGTAAGAGAGAGGAATGATGAAGTGTTGTACTCGAATTTTCTATCTGAAAATATCTGCATGTTAAGCAGTGTATTATCTTTTATATTTTACTTGCTAGAGTCATTATTTCTGGTTTTTTTTTCCTCTGTATCTTGGTAAAATCTACTAGTTTAAGGATGACTTCATGATATTCTGGTCACAACAGAACTTTCTCAGTATCTGCTTATTTTTCATATAGAACTTCAGATTACTCCCAACACTTCTCATACTGAAGAAAAATGGGAAAATGATGACAAAGTAATTTTATATCATGGCTGCTTTTACTCCCCATGTGACTAAACAGATACATATGAAGACCATAAGTAATAATTACATGCTTTCCTCACTGAGCAAAGAGTTTTTTGAATAACAGATGTGTTGCTTTGTCACATAGGAGTTATTTCAGACCACAGTGAAGTGAACAGATTGCTTATGGTATCTCAAAGGACATGAAAAGTTGTTCTTGATCATCACTGTTGTATTTAAGTGGCATTTGGAATATTTTAACACTGAGAGCTTCAATGTTTGGTACAGATTATGCAGCAAACTTAGGAATAAACTGAGCTGGAAATAACAAGTTATTCCAATAGCAGTACTAATTAATGTATGAATATTAGGCCAAATATAAATACGGGGATGTTGATTCAAATCAGTGCTTAACAATTTCAGTTGCTTAAGTGAGAAGCTGTGTGTTGGCTTGAAGTTGTCTTCAAATGCAAACTAGAACCTGCTTTTGGAGTTTGTGTTCCGCTGTTGTCTACAGGCATGCCTAAATTTGTGCAAAAAAAGTCATTTTTATCAGTTCCCAGAAAGAAAGGAAAAAAACGTTCTGAAACATTTGTATGTTCTTTTAATGCTTGACAACTGGGATTTGCCACATGTCAGAAAATCTGGGTTTTGTTATGGCTAGGATGATAAATAGGTAGTTATTAGGTTATTCATCTGACTAAAGATTGTGTGGGCTTTTCTGTATGATATTTACAGTGAAGAAAACCATGTGGTCTTTTTTCCCCTTTCCTTTTGGCTCACTTCAGGTTTGTTCTCTATATTGTCCATAGCTGGTCATCAATGCTGCCCTGGGGTTTGACACGTTTGTCGTTATGAGACATGGACTGAAGAAACCCAAACCGCAAGAAACTGGCAGCGCATGTTTCAGCACTGCCCCTGGTCCTTCTGACCTTTTGGGCTCGTCGCTCTTTTCAAATATCCCTGGCTACAAGCTGGGCTGCTATTTCTGCAATGATGTTGTGGCACCAGGGGATGTGAGTACAGTGTTACGCAAATGGTGACCATTGTGTATCTCTTGTTGAATTGAATGTTTATTTCCTTTAAATAGCATTTCATCAAGGATTCCTCTTACATTGATTTGCACAGGATTAAGAAATAGTTTATCTTTTATTTGGAAGTTAAAAAACAAAAATGAAATGAATTGCAAGTCACTAAAGATATATTGTTTAGAAGAACAGTAAAATCACTTCTTTAAAATTATATATCTTTCTAGTCCACCAGGGATCGAACACTGGATCAGCAGTGTACAGTCAGTCGACCTGGGTTAGCCATGATAGCCGGAGCTCTTGCAGTGGAATTAATGGTTTCTGTTTTACAGCATCCAGAAGGGTGAGTCATTTCAGAGAGAGATGTTCCTTGAGAAATCAGTTACTTTATATAATCTTTTGGGAGAAGAAGGTGGGGCTATGCATTAAGTAGGGGAGTTCTGTAATGCGTTATGTTGCCTATAAATTAATGTGATGTATGGATCATGTATTATGTTTTACTGTAGTGTAACGGTATTTAAGAGAGAACTAAATGATCAAATCCAAGTTTTGTCTTGGAGATTGGCAAGTTTTTTTTTCTCTGACTTTAAAGGTATGAAAGTATTGAGAATATTTCAAAAGAAAGTGTTTTCTGTGAATAGATCCCTTACTCAAGAGAGCATTTGAGTGTAATGATGAGCTGTCATAACTACTTTTGTCACAAGAAAGGCTTTAAGATAAGCTAAATACTTCAAAATCCTAATTAAAACTAAGTGCATGTGATGCACAAATGTCTATGGAATTTTCTAATCTGAAATTTAGGTTTATTTTCTGTCTTTAAAAGCAATGAAAGAGGAAGTGAATTAAAATTTGAATGCAAGTGACTTACAAGTGCCTAACTGGTTCTGAAGATTTTTGTATTCCCATGCTGGAGCTTAGTTACTGTGAAGCAATCTTTCCAGATAGCTTACTTTCCAGATTCTAAATTGCAAGCTGAAATGAAATGCCTTGTAGCTTACTGGAAACTTTGACTGTTCAGTATGTTGTCTTGTTCTAATTTTCCTTCTTGGATTTTTGTCAGTGGTTATGCTGTGGCCAGCAGTAGTGATGATAGGATGAATGAGCCACCTACTTCTCTTGGGCTTGTTCCTCATCAGGTAAGAAATCTGTGAGAAAATGATTTCATCTAAAATCTTGGTACTGATATAAGACACACATCACAGCTTGCCTCCTTAAAAATGTACTGTATGCTGATCTGATTCCATTCCCAGAAGGGACTGAGTCTTCATATTTGGATTAAGAATAATTAAGAGTAATGCAAGCCAAGGTTATAGTGTTGCTGGCAGTGCTTCTATCCCAACACTGCCTACTTACCAGGAATTTATTGGAGACAGAGCCACTAGCAGGCAGCATGAATATTACAACCTCTGCTTTTTTCTCATCAGAGCTAAGAATGAGCATCTCAAAGTTGCTCTTATTCTTCTTTTCAACCCTAGTACAGATTAAAAAAAAAATCAGATCCAACCAACTCATAACTGTTACAGTTCTCTAAAATACCCATGATTTTCTGATGCTGCACAGAAGTCTTTATGATGTACTGATCCCAAGCTGCAGCTATAAATTTGTGTTTAGGATACCATTTTTCACAGTGATGGATAGACTGACTTCTTTAGTTATATTGACAGGGTCTTTAAAAAAGCTATCTGCTGAACTTAATGTAATCATATACCCTGGGATGTATCACTGGGTATTTGAAGTTCTACGCTCCTCTTGCTTTGTACTACTTATTCATGTTTTACTGAGTTTTAAAAAAAAAAAAAAAAAAAAAACCAACAAAAAAACATTTTTATTCTCAAGTAAGTGGAATTTTGGAGTTCTGTTAGCTTTTTTGTGTGTTCAAGATGAATTTTGATTCAGAAAAACCTAAAAGTGCTGCTGTGTTGGTTTTTTTTTTTTTTTTTGGTGATCTCCAAGTAACCACAGCAATAAGTAAAACTAGTCTGGTTTTGTTTTCTTATAGTGTTGTGTAGTAAGCAGTAACATGGGGATCATCACATGAAGTGGGGTCCTTGAGGTTCGCTTGTGGTCCTTTCTGTTAACTGGAGCCTCTCCAGGTCACTTTCAGGAGTTTGTCTCCTCACACCCATGGAGTTTTTTGTTTTTGCTTGTTACAGTGGACGTAGGGGGTAGTTCTGCAAATACTATTACAAGAAATGGTCTAGAATTTTAAAATCACATGTTAACGTGTTGTATCAATGGCAAAATCTAGGAAAGAGCAGCAGTTAATTTTGTCCACCTCTAATGTATAATCTGAAATGATTTAAGTTCGTACACCACGACTTGTCACTTAGTTTTGCAGTCTGATAGCTCAAACGCCAGGTGGTGCTGTGCCTCTATCTTTAAATAATCTGGTGCTCAGATAGTTGTACCATTATTTCTATATAGAAGTGTAATATATGCAGGTATAAATTTAATACAGCTCTTAGTGGTGATCTTTGCTGTATTCAACTGTATTACCCTAAATATTCAGTAAAAAGATAAAGAATAGCTATAATTATGTCCAACTCATAACATTCTGGAAACCTGCTTTTTATAGTTGTAATTTTTTTCACCTTCCAGATCCGTGGTTTTTTATCAAGATTTGATAATGTTCTTCCAGTCAGTTTGGCATTTGATAAGTGCACAGCCTGTTCCCCCAAAGTAAGTCTGAGTTTTTGCTGTACTTGATCTGTGTACAGAATGGCTTTGCTCTAGGTCACTTATAAGATGTTATAATCTGCTTTATGTTTGACGTTTTCTCAAGGCTTGGAATCTGTGTTCTCACTTTAGCTAAAGCTCTGTTGCCCTTGTATTCTTTTTTTAGCTGCTTTCTGGTTTTGTTTTTTGTTTTTTTTTTTTTTTTGACACAACCTATTAGCATCTCAACAAAGATTTTGCTCACAACTGGAAAAAAAAAAACCTCCCAGCAGATTAGGGACAGTGCATTTCTGAAATGTTCTGTCGTGTAAATACTGGTAAATGTTTGTAGCTTTATAGCAGGGAATAAAATTGGTTCTGTTTTTTTAAGAAACTATTTTTGGTGCCCAGTGAATAAACTTAAATTTACCTGTCTTTAATTTAGTATCATTATAAATATATTGTCTAAATTTGTATTTTATGGTATGAAACAACATACAAAGAACATGTCAAAAAAAACTAAACAACTTCAGTAACATTTCTTTATTAAGAAAACTGTTTCATTTTGATGCTAGCGTTGACAGTCCTGAGTCACCTAATGGATTTACAGCTGTTGCTAGAATCTGACCTATGTCCTGCCAGAACACTGGGGCAGCTCACTAAATGTGTCTGTGTGAGGCCTCCTTTTTAGTCTTGGATTGTTTTCCTGTATTGTGGCCTTGAAAAGTCCTTCTGGCAGGTTTTCTATGGCCATGTAGTGGAAGGCTCAAAAGCTTTGAGATAACTCGATATGAAGATTCAGAAGTTTTGACTCATTATTTGGCCTGCTTGCAAGTGTCATTAATTTAGTTAGCTTTTATGCACCTAGAGACTGACTGCAATAATTTCTTTTCATTGTTTCCACTGTGCTTATCCTTCCTGTTTCAAATAGCTATCAAAAACTCTTGAGGGACTATCTTTTTTTTTTTTTTTTTTGAGATCTTAAGATGTTTTGCAGAAACTATTTTTGTACAGTATTCCTGTTATTTTTTCAGGCTGTCTTGGCGTGTTTGACAAGTTTTGATGGAATTCTTGTGTCCATTTTCTCCTCAAAAGTTCAAGCACAGAACTTAAATCTGCTGTTATTTTTAGGGACGTGTTTACTGTCTTAAGTAGTTGAAAGCATAGCAGTAGTTAAAGAGTATTTTCTCTCTGTTCCAGAAGTATGATTGGCAATTTCTGTTGCTTTCATAAAAAAAAAAATATTTATATGTAGAAATGGGAAAAACTGTATGATGTTGGAGTCTTTGAAGTTTTAGAACAAGCTTTTCCTTTTTTGTCTTTATCTCTGACCCAGGACATTGATTTATCATAACATACATTGATGTAGATAAATTAAATGCAGGTATCAATTTTTTGTTAGCAAATCATTTCCTCTTGGAGGTCATTTTAAGAGAGCTCTGTTTTACATAAACAGACTTGATGATTTAATAAAAACTGACTTGGATTTTAGCAGCTGTGCTATTCCCAGAGAGATCACTTTTCATGTGGTTTGAGGATTAAATTACTTTTGTGCTGAAAAAGTTGCTTCATTGGCGCACGTATTTCCTTACAGTAGAAACACAGCATTTGTTTACTTTACTAACTTTGTTTATTAGTGTAAGAGTATGTCACCCTGTATTATCTGGACATCTGATGCTAATACCTTGAAATGACAAATCCAGTTTAATTATAGCCTGTATGATGATTTTTGTTCGTTTAAATGCATTTATGCCAGCTTTACTATAAATTCAAATGTATGGAAGTAGGTTCTTTCTGATACGATTGGATTTGCTGCTAACTCATTGTTTGTTCTTATGTCAGCATTCTTGCTCTTAAGCACTTGTCACTCTTCAAACACAAAGCTAATGACTGAGGAGCTCTTTAAAAAATGTAGTGGTACAGCTGGATGACTTGGGAGAAGCTGCTCATGGTCTGTGTGTTTAGAAATTACGTTCCACTTCGTTTTGACTCACAGTTTTTTCTGTTTCTGAAACTGAAGAACTCAGACACCCTAGCAGCCAGTGGTTCCTTACCCAGTATTGTCCTAACCAGGCTGCATGCCAGAGGAGTTTCCCACAGGCAATTGTTGAGGAATTTTGGGATGATCACAGCATCTGGGCCAAATTTTCTGTGTATGATTTTTCCCCCTCTCCCTTGTGTTGAACTAGAAAAAATTGTGTTCTTGAAAGCATCTTTCAAACTAACAGCACTGCACTTAGCCTGCTTCATAGTAGGTCTGAGGAGCACTGTAAGCTTTCCTTTTGCACTTCTCTATCCATGGTGAAGTTATTTCTCTGAGGGGAGAGAGTCCAAAGTTCGTTGGTTATGGATACTTGATTTTACTAACTGCTTTCTTAAACAACAAACATCTTTGACTTATTACTTAGTGTGCTAATTAAGCTGCCCCTTTACCCGTTGGGAGTGAAATAAAGTTACTTTCTCATAATATTATGGTGAAAAGCATATTCCATGTGAAAATAGAGTGGTCTTGATCCTTGCAGGCATCTGGCTAATGCCTTGAAACGTGGATGTTAAAATATTTATCTTACTGTATTAACATTAGCAGTTGATTATTTTTTATTTAGGATAATGAAAATTTGCCTGTTCTTGCTCCTCCTGGTGCATCCTGAAATGAACCGTAGATTCATGAGTTTTCCTCATGAATTCCCAGAGTTGAATGTCAGAAAAGAGTGCTGATTCTGCCCAATTTGGATTTGCTTATCCTCTGTTCTCTTGTATAGCGTACAGATATTTTCTCTCACGTTCAGATTTATAGTCAGTGTTTTGGTAAGCATTGTAATTTTCCTGTAAGATATTTTTCTACTTCCCTTACTGATTTTTAGCACTCAGTAATGTTACTGACTCTGCCTTTAAAGGCTTCCCCAGTTTTGCTGCATTTCATGAAGGGACAGACACCAGGATCAGGGATGGCATACCAGGCACTGTTTGTTTTCAGTCAAGATGTTTCCCTGCCCTTGTAGATGTTTTCCCTTTTTAACATCCTCACAATAGATTAAATGCTATTGCTGTGACATTTGCTAAGTGCTTGCATTGCATAAGTTATTTATGAGTGTCTCAATTTTGAAATCTACCATCATGCAGACATAATAATGTGTTTGTTTTCATCTGCTAACTGCTTTGCATGCATTTTTACTTTATAAAGTTCAGATCAGCAATGGCAGTAACCTGCATTTTTCAGAGACTTTGAGTTGATATAATTTTAATTTCAGCAATGCCAATGGTACTTGCTTTAGCTGCATTGAGGAAAGGTTTTTTCTTTCTCCCAGTAATAACCTGCATATTTCTCAATTAAAATATTGCTTTGATGTGTAAGTCCCGGGGGAGAAAAGGTTTTCTTTATTCTTAACAAAAGAAGCTAACTCTTGCATGACTTACAGGGAGAAATGTTTGTCATTCAAGAATGAACACTGCAAAAACTTACAAGAATGTAAAGAATTATTTCTGTCACTGTCCTGTGACATTGAGATTGAATCTATTTATAACTTATTTCCTGAACTTAAATATATTAACATTTGACACTTCTATGCACAGTGCAGCCTGAGTATGAATACTGGATAGATTGCATTCAGGCTTAAAGAATCTATCACTAACACATCTAAGCGTGTTTTGAGTATACTGAGTTAAATGTAATACTATTTTGCTCTTAAGATAACATAGGAAATGGCTATTTGATAAGTGATATACAGAAATGTATCGAGTCTTTTTACTCTGCTCCTCAACAATGGACAGGAGGAGGAATCAGGATTATTTTGCCCAAAACTTGTGAAACTTCAGGCTGCCCTTTAGCTCTTTGGATGTTGATTTTAAGAGAATTGAAATAATGTATTTTAAAACTAGTTGCCATGAGGATGTTTTTTTTCCTCCCAATTGCATGGAAGGTGCACGTTCTTGAAAATATTGCTTGGTCTTATTATTTCAAAACTAACAGACTTCAATTATAAAGTCAACTTATGCTACATTTTGTTATCTCAAGCAAAAGGATATTAACAGAAGTAAGCTATGGTGCTTGCAAGGAGTGCTGCATCGCACACGAAAATGATCCATGGATGCGTCCATTGTAGTCAAACTTTGTTCCCTTAGAGGAGAGCAATATGATCAAACACAAATCTAAGAGGTATTAACTTTTATCCTTATTTTGTGAACAAAGAAGGGTGAGGAATCAGAGATGTGATCTTTAGTACATGGGGTGGGTGGAGGAGGTGTCTCTACAGACAGCATGGATGAGAATTAGAAAATGGATCTTAGGATAGCACTGGAGACCTAATGAGTTGGGAGATTGAGCTCCTTATCTGTCGTATACCTGAAACTGTATGTGACATTATGAAATATATGTAAGTAGAACTGCATATGACAACAGTGTCTGACACCTTCTTGGGCGTAATGATGTCACGTTGGGAAAGGTAGAAAATATTTCTGCTCAATCTTAAATCATACCATTTACAAAAACTCAAAAAACAGACAGATTCTGATGTGTTATTGCTAGAATGTAAGAGTTAAAAATGATTTGTACTGTTTTTCAGAGTTTTGAGGTGCAGGCTGATTGACATTTAGGGAGAAGATAGCTCCAAACAGACTCCCAGAGAGTCTGCAGAGAGAGGATTGAAACCAAAATCTTGCTGATGTGTCATATGGTACTAAATAGAAAGGAGGCTGTCTGAAAAATTCAGTCAGGTCGTGAGAAGGATGGTTCAAACTTTAATGAATACTGCTGCTGGCAGGCTCACTTGTTGTCTTCTCCCTACCCCCAGGCACCACGATGCTAACAATCTGTAATGAGCCATTGCTCTTAGCCCTTCTGTTATGTCTTCCTTGTAACTTTCAGCATGTCTGCTAAAGAAAAAAGCTTCTTTAATCAATTTGTTTGTTTTCTTCAATTAAGACAAATGTAGCAAGCATATAATAATTGAGATGTTTCAAATTAAAAGCTCTAGTTGGAGAGTTGTTTTCCGAAAACTAGTGATGTTTAAAAAGAAAAAATTTGCTCACTTTTTTTCTTTTTAATCATCCTCTCATGGTCTATTGTAACTAATTCAGAGTTACAGCAGAGACTGGTTTGTTTCTATTATTACTTATATTTGGAGGGGGAAACTTGTGTCCCTTTTTACGTACCAGTAAGACACTATCTTAGCTTGTGTTGTTAGCATATTAAGAACTGTATTAAGAACTGACATGGCTTACAGCAAGTTAAAATCGGTGTTTTGAGACGAAACCACTCATCCAAATATTTTCCTGTGGGTGAGGACTTGTTTTGGGCTCAGGCCTCTCAGCACTGAGAGGAGGATGCATTTTCAAAACTTCTGACTTCAGGACAAGTAAATCTTAGCATCTCAGAGGCTAGCAGCTGTGTGTGCAGTGCCAAAATGTTTGTCTTGTGTGTGGGTGTTTGCAACTGTGTTTAAATGTTGAGAACTGGAGATTTGCAACTTTTATGTTTTGCTGAGTAGAAGCAGCTTTTATTGCCCAGACCTCTGTCCTAAGTTGTCTTTTTTCTTTCCTAGCCAGTCCATTTGTCTTCATTGTGCAGAAGCTTTGCTCCCTGGGTGGCAGATGCAACCATTAGATAACTTGGGGAGTTTAAATGCTACATGGCATAAAATAAATGTTTAAACAATGTAAAACAACATTCCTTCTCTCGTTATTATGGTTTGGGATCTTGTCTTTGAGGCACAAGGGAGAAAAGAGCAAGGCCTGTTGCAGAGCGTGTTTAGAAGCTGCTCTCTAGTATTGTGTTCTTTGCAATGGAAGTTTTGTTTGAAAGATTATAATGGTTTCTCCAGGAGAAGGGAGAAAAAGGAACAAGAAGAGAACGTAACACTCAAACTTGTCTTATTCCTTCTTTCTTCTGCTCTAGAAAATCAGCAATTATACTGTTAGTAATGTTGGTTTAGGAGCAGTAGAGCTGCTGGATTAAGAATCCCTTTCTAGCAGTAACATGCTTTCTCTCTTCAGAGAAGAAAACAATTTTATTATCCTCTTTCTTCTATTTGTTGAATTTAAGTGGTTCCTGATGTTTAAGTGAAATAGCATGTTGATTTTATGTGGGCCTAGCAAAGTAATACATTGGATAGAAGAAACAAAGTGGTGTTGCAAAGAATCATAAAATATGGCCTAAGCAGCAGCTTGTGTGGCTGTCTATATCATGGAGTTAACTAGTTTCCTTGTTCTTGTGTTAAACAACATGAAAATGTTTTTTGAAAAAACATTTTTCAGTGATCCAAAATGAATGCAGAACATCATTCTAAGCAGTTGTAACATGGTTAAGGATTTCATTAACCATTTTCTCTCCTGTCAAAACAGAAATCTTTGTCATCTGAACAAAAGATGAAGCTTCCTTTTTAAATATTAACTCACATTAAAATAGTGTTTTGAAGAGGAGGAAGAAACTGGCAGTGTTAAAAAGAATTGATTTCTGCTTCTGGCTGGTTGTGTTTCTGCTGTGTTCCAAATACATTCTTGGAGTTTTTTTCTTCCTCCAACTTGATTCAATTTTGATTATAATCAGTAAAATGTAAGAAGATTGTCAGTAAGTAGGAAAGAAATGGCGTCACCATAATTTTCTGGTATTGATGTGTTGTTCAATATTTGTGTCTAGAATACAGTTTGGAATTATTCTAATGGCAGCTTAATGGTTTTGTCATCTTTCTGTAGAGTTCTTACAGTGCATCACTAAAACCAAAACTGAACTAAAATAATTTTGAATTAAAAGTAATGATCCTGACAGGCTTTGTGTAAGACTTGCAGAAATAAAGTTGGGTGATAATGAACCAGATAAAACTGGGAGCACTCAGAGTGCTGGTATGGTGCTGATGTCAGACCTCCTACCATTGTTAAACATAGATGTAGTTCAAATAATTCTGTGGGTTTCTTTCTGGAACTGAAAAGGGCAGTTGTACATTTTGCTGGATATGAATATTTGTAGTTTTCACTTTTTACTTCCATACATTTTTGCATACTCACAGCCAAATGTATTTTATTCGCTGTTGTTCAGTTATATCAAGGATTCAGTGCGTATTCACCGAAGAAAATCTGGACACAGTAAGATGAAGGATGCCTTAAAACAAACAAGAAAACCAAAACCAAAACCAAGGAAGGATTGGGGGAGGGCAGGATCTCAAATGCTGCTGTCTGGAACATATCTAACTCAATATTAGTCACTATTTTACAAAGTCTTTTACTGTGTTGGCATATTTAGTGCAATGAGGCAAAATACATTCATATCAGGTATGTACTAAGTGTTAATTATCAGCAGATCAGTTTTTCTTATATACATCCTAACCTTAAAAATTGGCAGGGTTGAATGGAAATTTGATTCTAAATGTATGAAAATATTAAGGAATGCAGGTGGTTGTCCAAAGCATCCTTTTTGCACTGATAATTCTGATAGACATGCACTTCACTTTTATCTGGTACAGCACATTGGGCATTTGCAATTCGGGCTACAGTTCTTCTTTTGCATGCCAAAAAGTAACAGCAACATGCTTTGAAAGAACAAAAATATACCTGTTTTCCTCTATTCCATGGTCAACTCTTGCAACACTTGTCTCAGGGAAGTGAGTGATCATGTGAGAGTCTGTTTGCATTTTCCTCCTATCCTTTATGTCATATTACAACTTGCTTTGTTATTCTATTGTATTCAAATAGTATTTAAATGTGTCAATTTTAATATTGGAATGATGTACAATGAAAATAAAAGTAAATTATATATTGCAATTTCATGAGATTAAAGTGGTAGGGACTATATCTTTTCCTAGATAATTTTATTTTTTAGTGCCTTTTTTTTTTATCTGTTGCAACTTTTCTTGCATGCTTCTCCAGCATTCTTCTCATTACACTCTGACAGGAGGCTGTCTTCATCTCTACCAATTTTCTGTTGTTAAACTTAACAAGTTGTGAGTCTCATTTTGTTAGGCAACTGTTGCTTCGTTTGCAAATGCTCATTTAGGCATGTTTCAACAGTTAAAACTTAATAAAGGTTTAATTTTAATACATTTTTAATCTTTCCATCTATCTCTGGCTTTGCCAAAATTCTTTCCAAGATGCATTTTTGTATTTTCTTTGGAATTGGAAAAGAGTGAAGAAAATTGAATTTTGGATGATAGTAAAATGACTGAAACTGAAATCCAGTGAGTTTGGTCTAAACGCTATCCTCCTCCTGATTGCTGTATTGTATAGGTAGTGTAGTGCATCCAGATGAAAAAAATAAATCTGCTCTTCAGTAATCTGTAAGATTCTGATTTTTAAGTTAGAGATCTGGTTTTAGGAGCTACTGGGCAAGAGCAAGTTTTAATTAAGCAGTAGTTTTGAGTCCTTGGTGTCTGACAGGTCAGGCCTTACTCCTGGATTGCTGATGGCAGGGAAGGGCTGGATGAAATAAGTAACTTCATTTGTAGGACTCAGTCTGCACTGACTTCTTGCTTGCTTTTGTAAGCACTTCAGAGATGAACCATCTCATCTTTGTAAAATGTTATTGTATGGAGAACCAAAACAGTATTCAGTGCAAGTGAATGTGCTTTTCTGTCAGAAGAACATTCAGTTCATCTGGGGATGTGCCCTTATTTCACTTCCAGCTTTTAGGTCTTGTGTGAGGAAAACGAATACAGTTTCAGAACTGTTTCTTCAAGTCAGCAATTGGAATTGTGGTACTGATGTCTCTCCTTATATATAGATAACAAGAATACATTATCCTGCCACAGTTCACCAGTAACCTCAGGCATTATGGGGGAAAAATGAGGATCTCGTGCAGTTTCTATGCACAAGATAGTGACTAATGCTAGCATGGACTGGAACCAAATATGTTGTTGAGTGCTGATGGGCTGATAAGTGTAAATTTTGAACAGGAAGCAGAATGGGTATAAAAGTAAAACTGTAAGTATGCATCAAGTGCAAAATGTGGAGCAAGCAGGAGGTGCCTTTTAAGTGACTGAATAATATGTATCCCAATTTAAATAGATCAAGATCAAGATCTAATAATATTGTGTACTTGAAAAATTCTTCTATTTCTGTTTTCCGTATCTAAGTTGATGGTGTTCTCTTCTACTTTTCACCCTCACTACTATCTCTTCACTTATATTTGCTAATGCTTCCAGACAAGGATGTCTTAAGTGTTTGTACATTATTCAGTAGAACGGGTTTAGAAGGTGTCGTTGTTTCAAACAGTTTGCAAGAAATAGTTTAGAAAATAAAATAGCTAAAATAAAAATCTAAGTGCTTAAATTGGTCTATCAATTTGTGTCAGGAAAATGGTATATGCACGTTGCCCTGAAAGTTATTCCTCCCATTTACATCTGTGGAAACTAAGAGCACAATGGCACTATTTGATAGAGCTAATTCTCAGCTTAAGAACAGTTTTTTCAGCACAGACACCACCACTAGCTGTGCATTTTCATCAGCAATGACCAAGAGCCTGCATGCTGTGCTTGTAAAAATCTGCACTAGTGGAGGTGACCACTGTTGGTGTCACCACTGCTGAAATGCACCGCTCCCTGTGCTCACATCCTTGATTTGGTTGCTGTGAACATTCAGTAAGTGTGAGTTAATGTCAGTGAGTGCCTTTTTTTTTCCCCACGTGGAGAAATTGAAGGGCACCACTTTGCTCTGTACTCACTTCTGTGTGAGATACCATTCTGTCTGACTGCCCTCCTGCTGCCATCTGTCATACAGCAACAAAATGTGACAATATTGATGGGATGGTTCAATCTCTACGGCTATTCCATGAACATCTGCTGCTGTCATCGTGGGCTAACGTAATAAAATACAAAGCATTACTTTCAGAGCAGCCCTTGAATAAAACATGTCAAGGTTATTGCAGAAAATCTCAGAACACATGTAATTTTGGGAATTCAGTTTGGACCAAATTGAGTTTAAACTGAGATCTCTTACATTTTAAAGAATGCTCCTTTCCACTTCATTATTTAAAAGAATAAAGTGAAAATCCAAGGTTAAAAAAATCCTGTTGAGGCCTTTTGGGTCTGGCTGTTCTTGAATAAGCTAATGCTCCCATCTTCCATCAGTTGTAATTCAAATCAGCGCAGGTAACAGCAACAGACAAAACACATTTGTGTCACCATGTTTCTACTCTAATTTAAATCAGCAATTTCTTAAGTTTTCAACATAAAATTGCACTTTAATTACCATTAGGGTTTTCTACTGATATGCTTTCATTTTCAGTAGTGATTATGAGAAGGTAAGAGGAAAGCTGTGCGTGCAGAAAGAGTTTTAATTATTTGAACATCAGCCAAAAATGATGTCAACCTTGCCTTGCGGTTTATAACCTTCCACTGTTTTCAGAATACCCTTCTTCAGCTTGCACCTGGAATAAAGCTTTTTGCAGAACTTTGTTTTATGATCTGGATTTTAAAAGTACATTGTGTGTGGATGTCCAAGTATGGATGGCCAGTAATATGCACATTAAGGTAATACTCAACGCAGTATTACCTGAAGATCCATGTGTAGTCATCTTTGTGTTCATAATAACTCTGTAGACTTTCCTCTTCTAAATCATGAATTGAATCTCTTAAAAATCATATGGTCCTCAGAAAAATTCAATTTTCTTGTGGTGTTTGTCATGGATGGATGACCTTATTAGGCTGTACATTTTTAGAATGGATCACAGGATTGCTTTATTGGGATTTTTTTTTTTCTTTTTTACAACTTCTAAGGACTAAATGGCAGGAAAAATTGAGACCCTCGTGAAACAGCAGGACTCTAGGAGCCAAGGATATATACATATATATTTTTAGGAAACCGAATTATGGGTCTCCTGGTAAAAATACTGAGATTTTAGCACTGTCGCCTTTGCAACTGCCTGCACCCATTGTGATGGCTCTTGTACTTCATCGTACTGCCTCCTCACTTAAGAGAATTCTCCACAGCCTTATAGTCTTCTGCTAAATTTTCTGTTTTAACTGCAGTTATATCCGGCTTTGAAAAGTTTGAAATCCGGCAACTTGTTTTTATCTAATTTTCCAGGCAGATGTTGAAACCAAAATTTCTGTTTTCAGCATGCTGAGGTTCTCTCTAATGTTCTGCTCATTCTCCACTGTCTCTGATAGATAGACAACAGTCTGCAGAAATATATCTGGGTTTGTACATGTTTGTTACCTTTGAGAGGGAGGCTTTGAAAGCTGAGTTAAACATAGCAGCCTTATTGTTTTTGAGGTATGTTATCCATGGTTTTTTTTTTTTTTTTTTTTTTTTACAATAATTATACTAATATTAACCTGTAAATTTTCTTGTGGAAGCAAAGCAATACCCAGGCTCTAAATATGCTTGATACTTAAATACTGGTTTAAAAAACAACAACAAAAAAAAAAACAACAAAAAAAAACACAACACTAAAAATTTGTGACAGAATTGATCCAGTATTACATGAGTCGTCAGCCTGTTGTGATTAAGGGTTTTCGTATGCTTCTGTAGCTATATAGTAACGTTTGTCCTACAAAGCATTCCTGGAGCCAGATTCTCTTTTTTGAATGCCATTTTACTGAGCAATTCTTTGTAAAGAATGCTATTAAAAAGAATATAACACCAAAGCTGTACATCTGTTTCTCATTTTGGAATAAGTTTTTACTCTCAGGCCTTCCGTTTCTTTCTCCTACCATGAGATTCTCTTTTTTTCTTCCCCATTGGTAAACAGACAAGAATAAAATGACTGCTAAGAAAATGTAACTGATACATATCGACTCAGAAAAGTCTTTAGGAATGCATTAACTTGCGAAGAAGTGTGTCCACACCTATTACAGTGCTATTGTGTATGAAATAATAATAATTGTAGCCCTGATTCTGTGAAATGGAGACTGAAATCAAGGCTGTGGTGTCAACAGGGGAGGGGATTTGAATGTGGTAGAGAAGAAGGTGATGTTAAAATTTGTTGGGCCCTCCTGAGAGTAATTTTCACAGACAGAATGCACATAAGGTTTGCTACTGTCTAATTCTCCTCTTGATCTTTGAAAAGTGACTTGCAAGTGAGAAAAAGATGAGGGTTCTGTAATAAATCTGTATTGTTCCAGCTGGCCTTGCTCAGCAGAAGAATTATTACTTCTAGTTCTTTTTTTTGCTGCTTTGCAGTTTTTTCTGCTTGAGAAAATTTATTGTTACATGGTGACACATCAGCGTTATGACTGGACAGTGATACATTTATTCCCAGAAAAAAATCCTAAGGGTTCTTATTTCATTTTGCTGTCATAGAGTCATTACTTTGAGATCAATAATAATAAAAATAACATCTCTCAAGTGTCTGTCCTTCTGGAAAGCAGTTATTCAGATGGTAACTGGTACCAAGTATGCTGTTAGCAGTGAAGAGAAGAATTAAAAAGCAAACTCAGCTAATTAGGAGTTTGGGCATTTGGACTCTGCTGGGCATGATTAAGGAGGAGAAATTTTCCTTTCCACACAGCTCCAAATAGGGCGTCGATTAAGTCTGGAAATGTTTTAAGTCTTTTTTGTTGTTTGTTTGTTTTTTTGTTTTTTTGGTTTTTTTTTTGCTACTTGATGTCTAGACTGGCTTTATTCCTGACAACCTGCAGAGTGTGCCTGTGTGGTCTTCTGGCACATGAATTTGAGATGAGTTGTATTTTACTCTGTTCTTTTCTCCTTTTGAGGTATGTTCAGTGACGACTGGACAAACCAATGCCGTGTTACATTCATCAGGTGACAGGTGTCACTAAACTTGCATACTAAAGGCTAGACATGGGCAGGTTAATGTTTATTCCTTCTGTGGTATTTATTGTAAAGTTTTAATCATCTGATTTCAGAAATAAAGTCCCTGAAGATGGCAAAAATGTTGTTTCAATTGCTGCCTACATTAAGACTATTTCATTACAGTGTATGCTACCTTTAATGGTGCAGCCCCTGTTCATGTGGCATGCTGAATGATGCTGCCTGGTCGTTCTTTGACTCCTCGATAGCTTTTTCTCTGAGTCACATGGCTGGAATTTTCATTTTAAAGCTAATTAGCAGTTATTCCATTCAGCAGACCATTCCCACTGTAAAAATGTTTAACAGCAAGTACATTTTTTTAGTAAAGTTTTTCAGACTTCTTCAGATTCTTGCTAATACAAGAAAAATACTCTTTGTTATCATAGGCTTAGATTTTTGAGATAGCATCTTTCCTCAGCCAGACTTGTTACCTTAACAAGTTTGCCGTCATAATGCTGTAGGAAGTCTAGAATGTGATTTAATGAAGTTTCTTTTTTGTGGGGAGGTAAATTTTCAGCTCTTTCCATAATGCAAAACTTCGGGCACGTAAAATATTCCTGTATAACTTCTTAAAAACAAAACCCAAAAACCCAAAGGTTCAATTCACTGGGTACAAAAATTATACCCCTTTGACTCATAGTTTTGTGATCTTACTGATGTTTTCCTAATGTGCATTTTGAAAGACACTTCATGAGAGACTTCCTAGCCTCTTCCGCAGTAATTACAATACTAGGATTGAAGAAAAAAAATTCCAGTTGATTCATCCAAAACTCACCTTAAACATTTTAAATGTCAGTGCAGTCATGCGGCCTGCTTTATTTGAGTATGTGAGAATTCATTTACAGCTGTGGCAAGGAACGCAGAAAGGTTATGCATATTTATGTCATAAACCAGAGCAGTTTATACGGAGGACCCTGGCAGATTGAAGCAATGAGGAAGCAATACCTGGAAATTTGCGCTTCAGGCTTGAGTCGTGGCTCTTTGGAAATGAGGATCAAGGCATGTTTACCTGAGTAACAATAAACAAGATTGGAGGGCTATTCAATAGACATTTGTAATGGTACATAGTATGGGTGCACTCCTTTTCCCGTTTCATTCTGTTTGTTTGCATATCCCAACAGTGTATGCCTTTTGTAGGTTTTACCTTTGGGGAGAGACTATTACATGCTGTAATGTTTTAGAATGTGACTATGGTTTCATTTCTGTATATTGTTTTAATATGCCATTAAACCTGGCATAAAACCTTTAATATGCCTGTAACCTGGCCAACATCACTAAAAAGATGCCTCCTGAGTTCTGTATTGTGATTCCAACAAATATCAGTAATAGCAACACATTTGATAATGCTGCTAGCTTCACAGATTCCAAACAGGTAAGACTGTGAATGTAACCAAAGTTTTATAAGCTGTGGTGTGTATGCAGCGTTTCACAAAGAGCCAAATGCAAGACACCTCAGCACATCTGGTATTATAGAGTTTTGGAACATGAAATAGTCATCAAAATATATATACTTACCTGTACTGTAATTTCACAGTGTGTATAGTGGATAATATTAGGAGGATGCTTATCAAGTGGATACTGCAGTTTTTGAAATCTCTGCATTGCATCACGTACAGTTTGTCTTAGCGTGTTTGTCTCAGGAATATGCAAACAAAAAAATGCAGTCCCATGAAATACAGCTAAGCAATTTTTTCTGTTTGTTGTTTTTTCACTTCTGGTCACACGTATTGGTCATTGCACAAATGCACAAAAAGCTGAATAGAGTAAAAAGAATCTTTATAAGGAGCAGTTTCTCCAGATGTAGTACAAGAACTCAAAGTGCAGTTTTATTGTAATATTTTTTTCAGATGCGTATATCATGTGTAAGAACATGCCAAACATTTGTCACAGTTGCTTACATCTGACTTCTTACTCTTTATGGTTATTTCTATTGATTCTGTTAGTACGTTTTGGAACCTAAGTATGGAATCGGTGCTTTTGCTCTTAAGTGGGCATTTAGTGTGATTGACTAAATGAGGAGCCAACTCTTTTTCACCTATATATATTGTTTATATTATATAGACATTTTTTCACACATATATATATATTTTTATATATACTCTAACAATTCTATCAGCAAAATGTAAGTGGTTTTTTGAGACAAGCCCGAATTCCTGTAGGACTTGGGGAAGAGCTCACTGGACCTGTTTTTCTGAAGAATGCTGTTGACTGTGCAAGTTCCCACAGTTTTAAGATTATCTGAGGCCTTTAGGAGTTGTTAAATTACAAGAGAGTGAGATTGTTGAGTGTAAGTTGTAATTCTGGTTGAGATAAATGAATACATACCGAAACCATTTTCTTGTCCACCACCATTCCCTTCAATTTTTTTTCTTACTGTCTGAAGAATAAATGATTTGGGGGCCAGGAGGACAGGGATTGCCTGTTTGTTTCAAACCTTGGAATAAAGCTTGCTTGGTTAGGTTGTGTGTTAGAAGTGCAGTGCTTCCAGTTGTTCTTTTTCTTTCTTTTCTGGAGGAAGTGAGTTCCACCAGTTGCAGGGAACTTGTCCATCCAGTGAGAGTGGATATCTTTAAGGAATATGTTAGCTGTGCAACTTTCTGCTTCTCTCACAAAATAATGGAGATAGAATATATACTGTGAAAGAATGGACATCTGCATTCTCTGCAGCGGTGTTCTGTATAAATGCGTATTTGGTGTTTTACACAGAATTGTTCTGCTAGAGCCTTACCATTTAGTTAAGTGATACGTTGGAACAATATTCTGCTGTGTTTTATGTAACTCAAATCCTTTCATGACGTTGGAATACGATTTTGTTTTTTCTGTGTCATCTGTTTTGTTATACACTTAAAAATGCCTTTAAAGCAGAAAACGTTAAACATCACGTTTCTTCCTTCTTACCTCCACTTTTCCCACACTTAGAAACTGAAGTGAAAGAAATGATCATTCTTCTGTAATTTTTACCTGTGTGCAGTGTGTATTAATCTTCCAAATGCTCAGAAAACATTTACTTTTATTCTGTGATGAAAACAAGATGATGAATCATTTATTTTAAATCCTCTTCTGTTTGTCTATTCATTTGTTTTTTTGACAGGTCCTCGACCAATATGAACGTGAAGGATTTAATTTCCTAGCTAAAGTTTTTAATTCCTCGCATTCCTTCTTAGAAGACTTGACAGGTCTAACTTTATTACATCAAGAGACGCAGGCTGCTGAGGTAAGAAAACCTGCTTTGGATATTAAAGGAAAACCAGGTGGTTATTTTCAGCTGTGCAACCATATGAGTAAATGAATCATTGGTGGAATCAAGCATTAATGTTTGATTTACAGAATGATTTACATGAGCCATGTGTGTATTCCATACAGTGAGTTAGGAGGTGTCCTGTAACTGTTGTAGAATGGGAAATACTGATATGAGAATCTTTTCTTTTTTCCTTTAAGAGCGGATGATGTACAGTGATGTAAAATGGGATGGATTTTAACAGCCAGTTAGAAATGTGCAGCACTGTTGATAAAGTATACCAACAGTAGGTAGTCATGATAGCACAGAGCCCACTTTGAACTTATAGCCACAACATTTGTGCAAGTTGCCAGGTGGTTTTTGCTACTGGTTGTGACTGAAGATTAGACATTTTTGTAAATTCATCAGAACTTTTTAATATCAGAATTTGTAAGTGTTTATTTTGAAGAAAAGAGTTGACTTGTAGTATGTGGTGTAAGATGAGTTATCATTTTAACTCGGTCTAAATTACAATAGCTATGCTCCTTCATGGATTGCAGTGTGAGGAATACAGTGCTGTTCATTTATTCATTTAGTGACAGAAGTTGTAACGTGGAGTTAAATGCGTGTTCTGCTTTTAGGAGAGATATACCCTGTCTTAAAAGTTGTGATATTGAGTCTCTTCAATGAAAAAGGGTATCTGTCTTAAAGTTGCATTTAATAATATTTATAATCCTTCCTCCATCTGTGAAAGTCTATACTCCTCAGCATAATTTAATTGTGGTGCAACAGTATCACATGGATGTTTCCAGAGTTGGCTTTAAAAAGTGATTATTTAGTTACTGTAGCCTGTGCAAATGCTGTAACTGTTTTTTCAGCTGCAATTGGCTCAACGCTTTTACTTAATAAGGTTTGCAGGAATAATAGTGACTTGACTCCCTGTTTCATGTTTTAACCTTTTAAAATAATTGGAGCAGATGCTGGAGACATTAAACCATAAAATACTTGATGTACTCTTAAATCAGACTGGTGATGCCTACAGAAACTTAGCATATATGAGGGGGATTCAGCAAAGCAAAACAAATACTCTTTACCAGGTGCTACCCATGAGCAATAAGAGTGATTGTAGTCTGCCATACAGGACTTGTAGGATGCTTAGAAGTCAGCTAATGACAGTATTAAAAAGAATTATTTCTGCTCTAGTTAGTAATAAATTGTTTTGCAGGTATTAATTTTTTAATTCCGCTGCTTCATACTGCATGCATGTGTATGTGTTTTTTTTATAAAGTTTTAGCCACTCTTTACAGAATGTAGAATCTGCTGGAAGTTTATTTTGTAAAATAACTTTGTGAAGTTCAAAGTTTATCACAAATAGATGGAATTAGAGTACTTTCAAAAATCTTTGAGTTCAGTAGTGAGGTTATGTAGTGATGTCATTGCTCACAGATGGAAAGACAGAGTAGTTCTATATAATAAAGCATAGTATAATTTTGTTTTGCAGATAAAGTAAAAATAAAATCCTGCTCAATAGAATGATGATTCCTCAAAATCTATGAACAGTTTATACAGCTGAGTTGGAAGATTGCTAGATGACTTCTCTGGCTACTTTTGGGCTGCTCACAGCAGGAAGAATACTCTAAAATTTAGATGTTATTGATTTAAGATCAGTGCTCTCTAGAACAATTTAAGATGTTCTTGATACCTGGCATTCTAATGAGTGCAACATAAGTAATAAGCCATACTACTTGGTAGTAATCCCATAAAATGTCTTTAATGGGATACCAAGTATACTGAGAGTTTGATTAGGTGCTCTTTAACCCCAAGGTGAGGCAGGTTTCAAGAGACACGTATGGCCAACTTTGATGATTAGAGTATTGAGAGTTTGGCTGTTCTACTGTTCTGGTGAGAAATTACTTGCCTTTCTGCACTTTCATTCTTCGAAGAGGTTTCGAATTGTAGTTTGGTTTCTAATAATTGAAGATTTCCTTTCTTTCTATTGAACAGAATTTCACCAAACAATACGTTTATTCCTGTGATGCAAGAGTTCTTTTTGCAATTCGTTGTATAGAGTCACTGATTTGGATGAAATGATTTGTTGATTACATTTGGCTAATAAATTTGCATCAAACATGGAAACATACATATCTTTATTTTTTTTTAAAAAAGGAACTCTCTTAAAATCTTGACTCATCATGAGCCTTTGAAGAGGTGTTTTACTCAGACAGTTGTCAGAAGGGTTGGAACTTTTGTCACTCTTGTCCTGCGCTGCAGCAAATTGCACCTAAAGTTATATCATTGGCATTTTATTTACCTAAGCAAAGCTGCTTTCATGAAGTATGTTTGTATAAATACTTCAAAGTGCAAATTTTTAAACTGGTCTTGAGGTGCTCAGTAGAGGCCCTGGATGTGCCATGCATGTTCTATAAGAGAGGCTGACCACATTAAGGAAAGCATTTTTGGATGATCTTAAGTTTCTATGAAAACATTACCTTCCCTACATGCTTGGTATAGACTGTGTTTGCCCAGACTGAAGCAATACAATTTGCAGTAAGAAATGCAGGACTTTTCACATTCTAAATGCCTTTATAACTTGCAGTGTTCAGTTTCCTCTTCCAGTGCTGTGCTGTTGACCCAAGTATTAACAGCATATTAAAATTACTGTATACAATTTAAATGATTGGTATCTGTATAGCCATAATTCAGTGTTCAACAGAAGAAGAATTATAACGCAAATGAAGTTTTGGTTCTAATTTGGTACTAATCTCAAAATAATGGAGTACCTGTTTCTTTAATGTAAGATGCATCAGGAAATTATAAATGTTCTGCATGGTTTCCTTAGTATTACAATTTACTGAGTAAATATTATTAGCAAATGCTTTTATTCTGTCTTAAAACGACAGTAAATTTCAGGCTTCTGCTTTCTCCACATCTGACTTCAATTGAGGTTCCGTGGAACATTTTTTATCTTTTTATACCAGTTAGATATTTATGTATGGCTTCATTAAGAGACACTGATGACACATGTGGCTTTGAAAGCCAAAAGAAGCTGTGGGAAACTCACATCAGCACTTAGGCCTTGTTTCCACAGCATACAGTTCTTGTTGGGATCTACCTGAGCTGACTGAAGAATTGTACTCCTGTTTTCCAGGTCACTTTGTTTCTTTGCTCCAAACCTGAACTTGCAAATGTAAGAATTAATACTTTGAGGGGAAAAAAAAAACTGACAAAAACCACAAAAAGGAATGGAATAGTTGATGATTGACTCATACCGATATGTGGGTTAGCAACAGCTGCTAACTTATCTCATTTATACACGGATTTTATTTAAACTGTGAATTACTGTCATAGTGCCAAAACATTGATAGAGTTTAAATCTCTCTATATATAAATTTTCACCATAAGCCTTGATTAGCTGTAAAATGGGAAGTACTGCTCTGGGTGAACTCAGTCTCGTCGGTTTTCATGTAAGGGGGAGAAGGCTATGCAATAAATAGCAGTCAGTGCCTCATTTTATGAGTTGTAATAAAAATTAGCTGTAGTAATATACCACTGTTCAACGTGCTATGAAACTGCTGTATTCTTGGTATATATAGTCTGTGTTCCTCATAATATGTGCATAGCATTTGAGCACAAATGAGCATAAACAGCATTGATCAGTGGACATTAGTACTGTTCTTTGTCAGGCATTTTCTATGAAGAGAGATCAAGGTTGTTTGTCTTGCTCATGTTTCCTGTTTTAACATGGGAAATGGGAAATTCGAGCATGGGAAATACAGTTGCAAACATACTCTAATTTTCTTTTTTATGAATTAATTTAATTGCTCTCACCAGATCTGAACTTATGAGTACTCGAATTGACAAAGTAACGCTATAAGACACTAGAATATTCTTAGTTAATAATTAATTTTAATTGAAAATGCACAAGAAATTTTTTCTGAACTGCTGTAACTAAGCTGTAAAATCTGAAGAAGTGATGGATTTGATGTCTATAGAAACTAGTAGTGCCTCTAGAAAACTCTTTGTGCTTAATCACATTCTTTCCTACTGTGTTTCATAAGACAGAAGATGTACCTCAGTTTTCGCCTGTAATGGTCCATCACAGTGGATTAGTGTGATTTCATTCAATTTTTCATAATTTCAACATTCTGATATCATTTCTGTGCTAGCTCCTGACGTTGCTGAGCTAGTTAGCACCAACTGTCACATGTGACAGAGGAAGACTGAAAGAGCAGTTCTTGGAGTTAACCAGTGATAGGGTATGAAGTTTGTGCAAGTACAGCAGAACACCTGCACCACGATAAATATCCCATCTCAAATACTCTTTGGCTTTGGCCTAGAGGTGAAAAGTAGGTGTTACATAGGGAAAACTTTTTTCTTTGGGAACTTCTGATGCTTGACTGAGGCAGAAATGTTGCATGTCTCTGTTGCACGCTGTCTTGTTTCCATTCCCTGTTTCCATTTCACCTACCTGGTATTTTGGTGAGGAATTTTTGGTGAGTGGTGACTTGCTTGCTTTGACTGCTCTGTTAGCAGCTGTAGACAAAAAAAAAACAAAAGAAAAAAAAAAAAAAAAAAGAAATCTACAAATCCAGAGCTAAAATATAATCCCATGAAATAGGCAGTCCAAGGAATTAAAAATTCAACTAGATTCCTAGATTTCCCGTGGAGGTAGACTTTGGAAAGTGCTTTTGCTCCGTATTCCTAGAGATTACTTAGAGTGTTAGCATAAAGCAGTTCTCAACACCATGCCTAAAAACTGGTATGGAGTCATACCAGTGATGTGTCACTTCGAAACATTGAAGCTATGTACATGAATTTCCTTTAAATTCTCATTTGCTACATCTGGCAACTTGCAATTTGTGGGAAGTTGCACACTGAGATTGTAAAATCTTTCTTCATAATTGAATCCAGATGTTTTTGGCTTATTTGTTCTCTCCTTGTACTCTGTTTCCACTTCTCCCTGTTGAGAGGGCACTGTTACCTCACAACAGTAACTGTGTGTTTGTGAGAGATACTTAAATGGCTAGGAAGAGACACTAATAACTTTAAACCTGTGATAGATCTTACACTCTATCTTCTTATTCTGCTTAAAATGGTAAAATTCTGCGTGTTGTCAGATAACAAGTATGCAAATCTCCATTTTTCCACTCATTCATTACTCTGTATTTACAGCAGAGAGGCTTTAGCCAATGGCAAGCTGATGGACATGTATATAATGTACTGTATCTAGAGCTTTCATGTTCTGTTTGCAACGATTCAGGTAGCCTGTCAGTACTTGCTATGCTAGATTTATGATGAAGACAGCAGTCCTGATGAGATTTAATGAAATTAAATGCCACTGAGGTCACACTGTTTAGTGAAGGCAGTAACAACAACATAGAAATGAAAAATGAAAACCCAGGAAGTGTCAGAGTGCTCTTTGTCTGATGATAATTGGGTTCAGAAATCCCTGGCTTTTAGTGAATAACCTTTTAAAATCTCGATAATCTGCACTAAATAGATGTTATTTTGTGCTTTTATTTAAAAGAATCACGTAACTGTGATTGGAATCTGTTTTTCTCTGTAACTGCAACACTATCTATAAACGTATGATAAAGTTCCCAGATCTCCTTCATGTGAGATCCAGCCAAATGATCTTGCATACATACAGATATGTCATGTCTTAATATGATTGCGTCTAAAAATTACTATTTATTTTTTTTCTGCTGCCATAACTCTTACTTCCTACTGTCTTGCTATAAGGAAGCCCAGAAGCCCCTCTTGAGATACAAGAGATTAAGAAGTGTTCATAATTCTTGAAGTAACCTCAGAAAATTGTATCTGTTTTAAGAACACAGTTCCTCTGCTGGAATTCTAGTGAATGCAGGATAGTTACAGTGAGCAAGAAACTGAAGTACTGAGACAGAAGCGAGTGTGTAACAGGAGAAGTAGCCACGGTCCTGTAGGTGCGGTGCTTTCAGCCTCCTTCCTTTTCCTTCTCAGGATGCTGATTTTTCTTGGCTCATGCTGTAATCAGCTTTCCTTCCTTGTGAGTATGGGAATTAGATGTTGGCAATGAAAGGAAGAGTTGTGTTTTCCAAAATATCCAGCCAGTTTTTTGCAGAGGTGGCTTCACAAAAACAACGCTTTCTTTTGGGCTAGACCTCAATTTTGAACTAGGTAATATCATTGCTAAAATAATAGTTGGCAAATTAGGATTATAATCTGTTTGGTTCCTTTTAGGGGAGTGGTGATAATTATTCCAGAAAGGTTTTTGAATTCTGTTGATTCCTTTTTCTCTACAAGAAAAATCTCCAGTAAAGAAGGGAGAAGTGATATAATTTAGGAATTGAATATCTTCCATTCCAATATGTTTTGCTACAGTGAGGGATGAATAGACTGTTCAAGATGCATTCTATTATTCTCATGCGAAGAATAAGAAATTACACAACACAGACAAACATGCTGATAAACTTTGTTTTATAATTAAGAACATAAATTATACAATGTGCATCTTAGTGCAAATGAACAGTTGCTGAGTATATGGGCCCCTCTAGGTTACTTGAGTGAAAAAAAAGAAAAAAGTTTGCTGCTAGACAAATTACTACCAGATGCAGATTTCAATAAACACAGGCTATTGTAGCCTTACCCAAAGGTGCTATGAATTTCTTGAGGCGAGTCTGCCTCTGCACTCACTAAACTGTTGAATGTTTGAATGGTAATGGAGTTACTGTATTATGTGTGAATTCACCCATCCCCCATTCTTTAATGTACTTTGTCTTGTAGGCCTTTAAATGTTGTCCTTAAGAGTATATAATCATTAACTATGTTTGCATTCTTTTGACAACCTATATATTCTCCGTGTCTCTAAGCCTTCTCTTATGACATTTGTTTTAGAGAGTTGTACAAGAGAACTTGTGCACTTACATATATACAAATTAATTCTACAAAATACAAATTAACATATCACGTACACAAAATGCAATGCTATTCTATTATTGTCATCATCTGGTTTGACTGCAGGACCTTTCTGTATGAACAGCAGTAGCTTTTTCAGCTTCATAAGCTACTTTAAATACATCTGGAACTATTAATTCATAATAAATGAAGTTGATGATGATAATGTTAGGAGTTGTTGAAAAATGGTGCAGATTTACCACAATTTCTCTTCAATGCTAGTGATTGTTGATTCATATGACAATCAGAGACAAAGTTAATGAAGTATCATGCATTTTAATAAGAAACCATCAACATAAGACTTAGTCTTTTGTGGTAATCTTCTATGGAAAAATTCTTGTATACTACTTCTCAACTTAAATTTTCAGAAGTTATTAATTTTTTCTTTTTATGAAGTATGGAATAATTATATCAATGTGCTTATTTGAAGTTTTGCATCTTTACTGCTACTATAATGCAAATATTGTTGGCTAAAGTTGACACTAATTTTGCTGAGATTTATCAAACAGACATGGATCAGTAACAGTGAATTTTAATAGCCCTTAAAATGAACATTGACCATAGCTCTTACAGTTCTGAGTTATCTTCCCTTTTGGTTCTGAATACTTTCCAGGTATTCACCCTTTAATGAGTGTCTCTGTGAATGCTGGTATTTCCTTTGCTTTATTCTAATTCAGGTTCTAGTGAAGTTTCTTTTTTAAAGTCTCTTTTCTTGAACACATTATAACTTGGCTTCTAGCTGATATTCACTTTCTAGCAAACTTATTTTGTATTTGTGGAGTTGGCTGGAGTCCTGGAGAGGCCACCTGATAGCTTAGTAGCGATAGCAAACAACCAATTTCATAGTTAAAACCTGGATTTGATTCCAAGGTTAGTCATTTTGTGCCTGTGAAGATATGGATCACTTAACTGATGGTGTTTTTCCCACCAGTGACTTCTGTTCATTGATTTAGGGGCAAATTGATGGAAAGTTCTCTCCTTGAAACTGAAAGTTATACCTGACCTGAAGAGGCACTAAAAGTATTCACAAAATATGCATTTGGATAGCATAAATTTAAAAAGAAAAAAAAAAAGATATAGGATGAATTTATTGTCTTTTAAACTTTGCCAGAAAAACCCATCCTAAAAATTAATATTAATTACTGTGCTTCAATTAGCAATGAGTTGTAGCACTCCCTAGATTCTGAGTGAGCATTGGGCACTGAAGTTTTTAAATCAGGTAGACATACACGTCAGTGTTGTATATATGCCTATGGATATTTCAGTCATTCTGTAAGCTCAGGGGACTATAAGGCTGTGCTTAACTGATATCCTGAAGCCTTTGTTTTGAAGGTGTATGTGCAGCTCTTGTCGTAGGGTATAGAATGTTGCAAAAGGATTGTTGAAAGACTCGTGATTCTTTCATAGCAAATTAGGATGAGAAGTGAATCGTTCCAGTTAATGCAAAGGCAAGTATAATCAATGTAGTCTGTTTGGAATTTAATGAATGCAGTATTATTATGGAAATAATTCTGGAGAAATATTCAGTTGCAAACGTATTAGCACTTTGTCATCTTACTATAATGATTCTGTTTAGATACTTTTTCTGTATGTGAAATGAGCGCACTGATTTTTTAAGCGCTGTCTCAAGCTTGTCTGACAATGAGTTTGATCCTCTGCTAGCTGTGAAATCATGTAGATTAATAGGAAACATAAAAAATACATAGTTAAGGAAATGATACAACCTATTACTTAAAGATGACATCTAAGATACTTATTTTGATATAACTATCGCAACAAGAAAAGTCAAAGAAATAGAGAAGGGATGCACAAATAAACTTGTAAAGGATTTAATCATTGTTTTTCAGCATCTCAAGGGATGAGGGTTAAGAGATTCAGTTTTAAAAGGCTCTGTGTTGTTGAAAAATTTATTTATCTAGTGTCTACTGAAATAGAGTGCCAACAATAGCAAATCCAAAATGAAAGTTAAAAAGAGAGAAAACCACTACTGGAAGAGAATATGAAGGCATAACAGAGCTATTTAAAATTATTATAGTGCAACAGCTGTTTTTGCTAATGTTTCTTAGTTATTAAAAAAAAAAATCTTGTAAGTTCTAATTCCCTTTGTCTTTTCACTTTGAGTAACTATAGCGTATGAAGTTTGCTGTGACTCATTCTTCCCACAAGTACTGTTTCTTTAAATAGCCCTTGTAAAAACATGCATTTCACATTAATTATCTTAGTTGGCAAACGTGTAGCCTTTTTTTTCTTCCTGGGTGAGTGATTTATATGTCCTAATCTGTGGATTTGCCTCTGCTACACATGGTACATACCAAACTAGTGGTAATGCGATGCTGTATGCTACCTATGGTAACTGTACGTGTGTCTTGGAAGGATGGAGTTGGCTGGTAGAATATATCAATCATTACTTTCATCTCATTTGTGACAGGCAAATAACCTTATATGTAATAAATTTATATTATTGTTGATGTTGTATTTATTTTGAGGGGATGACACTCATGACATTTAGGCTTCATTTTAATTCTCGGTAACATTTATGAGTTAATGGACAAAGATGGGGCAAGTGGAAAATAAGATGTTATATCCAGTCTCCAAAAGAAATCCTCGTTGTATGAGTTTTGCTCACTGTAAGAAATACTGTAAAGAACTGTAAAGGGAGTTAAATGATGGAAGTTCATTCATATAAAGAATTATTGTGAATCTGTTGTAGCTGTCATATGTGAGTGACTGCTGAGTACTGTATTTCAACTTTGTAGGCAGTCATGGCATTATTTTAAAGAGCAGTTATGGTTGTAGGCTTTCTCACTGCTTTCATATTTTACATTTTCTCTGATGGCACAGTGTATCTTTCATGTTCCTACAGCAGAGTTCTATACTGAATTACATATACTCATTAAGTTTGTCCAATTGTGCTAGCATACGTTCATGGCAGCAGCACATACGGATACTGCTATGGTCATCACCTACTCCAGCTGTCTTGCACTGCCCAAAGTGAGGAATGGAATGACTGAGAACAACCTTTGGAATGAATGCAAACTGTGAAACTCAAGTTCACTCTTTTTAGATATGTAATGAAATGCTTTGAACATTGATTTTCCTAGACTTTCAGGTTTTGTGTGAGTTGGAGCTGGTGATTTATAAGCAATAATTGGAAGATGATGCGAGAGCTCTCAGGACAGTATTAGATATAGGTTATTGTGTTTGGAGAATTGCTAGGGATTGTTAGAGTTAGGTAGCTTACTCATGAAAGAGAATTATTGTTTTCATGAAGACATTTATAAACTGAGTGAATATTATGACTGTTGTAAATTTTGCTTTCAAAGAAGTGTGATTTTTACCAGCTTTAGCAAAAAATGTACTATTCTTTATTCTGATTATAAAGTGAGATTTTGATTCTCTCCTATTTAAGAGGAAAACAAAGAACTTACATGGTGGAGAAAATTGCTCATAGAGTAGACTGCCTATTTAAAAGGATAATTTTAATGTGAAGGGATAAGGTAAGTTAGCAAAACAGTACCCAGAAAGTTACAATCTGATTCCAGTATCAAAAACACTTTCACTGTCTAGGTCTTCATTGTATTTTCTTTTTTTTCTTCATTTTGGGTGGGGCTCTGTTTAGCTAATCTGTTTCAGAAAGAGTATCAAGAGTACTCTGATTTCATATTTAATATGAGATCTGATTAATACTTCAGGCATGCAAGAGAGCTATAACATTAATACCGTTGCTACTATAGTGAGATGCTATTACAGACATCACAGGACTTGTTATACTAGGAAACATGATTACTTTGGATTAAAGAAGTTGGCAGAGTCTGGAAGGATTTTATAGATGTTGATGCTTTTAGTTGTACGTAGTTTTACTATTTTGTTCAAAACATTTAGATCTAGAATTAGTGAAGCATAATAAATGAATGAAATATGAAATGAATCAGTGGATTTGACAGTCTTTAGCTGATGTTGAGCCGATGATGAATTTTACTGTGGTATTACTCAAGCCTTCAAATTACTAGGTACTTAAGGAAAGTAATAAATTAAGCACTTACATGGAGAAACCAGCATTCTTTATAACTGAAATGATTTGTCTGATAAGACACAAAGAAATGCTAGGGGGCATTTAAACTGAATATCAGTAGGAATTTCTTCATGGAGAGAGTGGTCAAGCATTCGAACGGGCTGCAAAGGAAGGTGATGGAGTCCCCATTGCTGGAGGTGTTCAAGGGACATGTGGACGTGGCACTAAGGGACGTGGCTGCGTGGTGGACTTGGCAGTGCTTGGTTGATGGTTGGACTTGGTAATCTTAGAGGTCTTTTCTAACCTAGATGATTCTACGATTCTGTGACACGCATGAGAATTTAAACATATATCTTAAAGGATTTGTTGAGAGAGGAGCTCTCCTTCCTGGATGAGGTGTCTGTGGTCTGACTCTTGAAGGGAGAAGATGGAGAGAGCAGTCAGGAAGCACAGTTATGAGAGACAATGTCAGTGCTACGTGTGTCTAAGCAAGGCAAGCATTGAGTGCCCTTGAAAACCCTGTCCTGGGGACAGAGAAAGGAATTGGCAGCTGTTGCAGTTTGGAAGGAGTCTGGAGCTTGTTGAAATGCTAGGTAAGCCAATTGAGTTAGCTATAAATATTCTGCAATTAAGAGGGACACAAAGAGTATTGAACGTAGTTTTCAAACACAAGGCAAAAAGAAAGTGGAAAAATATGAGTTTAGAAACAGCATCTCCAAAATGTAGTCACAGTGTTAGTGTAACTGGAAGGGACAATGAAGCAGAAATTCCAAACAGCACTGTGGTGCGTTAAATTGCTTCAAGGTCCCTTTTTTATGTGAATTAAGCATTCCATGTATGCATATCCTGTCAATTTGATCACTCCATTAATCTCAGCTGTATAAAATTGGCTGTATTTTAAAACTGCTTTATTACCAGAGCTTAGAAACTGGTGTGACATACAGTAACTTGCTGCAGAAAGTGGCATCTCATTCCATTATATGAAGTCTGTAATACTGTGGAGATGTTACAAAACAATTTTTAACGTCTGGTTAATTTCAGAATATTCTTTGGGATCTTGGATTTAGTCAAGCAGTCATCATTTGCTTGTTACCATGATGCAGAATTAGTGTTTCATGTCTTAATGTCAGTGTTAAGTAAGTTTAAATGAGAAACGAGCAGTAACCAATAATGAAAGGGTTTTCAATTTTGAAATAGTCTTGCTCCTTTTGTCACAGGCTGGACTAGAAAAGCAAAATATTTAATGACTGAAATTGTTCTTCAGTTTCAGTTGATATTTGCTCTGTAATGTGAATCAGGAATTTACTTCTGTAAAAATATTACTAAATCCCTTTTCCTTTGAGCTATAGACCTGGATTAAATCCCGTATGTGATTGGATTTCAGCAAATTGTAAGTCCTTTCTCAGTCCTTTTTAATTTTGCACTTAGGATAAAACTACATCAAAAGCCAGAGTAGATTTCTCATATAACTATTCCATGATCAGGTTGGGTTTTTTTTCCCCTTTACATAGGGTCTCATTACTAAATTAAGCTTTCAGCATTAATAAAACATTGTCCTGCAGAATAAAGCCTATAATTTTTCTTATATGTTATCTTTTGTTCCTTTTGAAGTATTCAGTTTTATGGCATTGAAGTGCGGGATAGAAGAGAGAATAAAAAAAAAGGAATCGGGGTGCATGTTGTGGAGTTTCTTAGGGTGACATGCTGGACGTATTCCGGAGTGTTTGATAGTGATGTATCAACTCCTGTTTACAGTAGCCTATATGTGGGTGGTTTTTTTAATGTTATGAACAGATACTATACTCCCTGTCATCGTCTGCCCAAGTGACTGTTTTCAGAAGTCTACTACAGTCTGTGGTGTAATACATTTGAGACACACCAGTGCATTGTGATTTTTTTGTACTGACAGTAAGTAGGAAGAGGAGCGTGGAGAGGATCATTCTGAACTACATGAGCACTGTTCAAAGTAAACCAACCAACCCAGCTGACTGGCCCAGTCCACTTTGGCATTGTAACTTTGAGAGTAAAGAAGCATTTGCAGAGCCAGCCATGCGGAGAACATTTTCTGGAATGAAATTTTGTATACTCACTAGCAGAACCTACATTCCATATTGCATTGGAATACATTAACTTTTCATTTTTTGCTTCATTCAATACGGGATATTGTGCACTGAAAATCTTAAAGACAGTCTGTTTTGTTTATATTTATCTAGAGATGGAGGCGTAGAAATTGTCTCTTGCCAATGTTATATATTAGTGGCAAGTAGGAAAAGTTCTGTTAGCCCACAAGGAACAACAGCTGGAATTTATCTTGTCTTGCAAGCTTTCAGCTAATTTTTCTTAAAGTGTCCCACCCAAAGGTATTTTTTCAACTGTTTGGGCTGAACTCTTTTTCTCTTTCTTGTGCCTGTATTGACAGTCACAGGTGTTGTTAGTGTGCAAGCCACTGTTATTATTATTTTCCATAAATACTTTCTGAGTTCCCTTTAACTGTGACAGTTTTGTTGCTGTTGGGTGGTGGAGCTATTTCATTCAGGGCAACAAGTGTTTTCTTTTAAGTATGCAGAGCGTCTCATCCTTGTGTTGTGTTTTTCCAGTGCACTTTAAAATGCCAAAGTCCTATTCCAATTCAGTTTTGTAGAAGCCTTCCATTTCAGTTATTATGTTTTAAATTTGCACAGTATTGCTTTTAGTTTTTCAAGATGTGTCATCGCTGTCATTTTAGTGGTGAAATTCTACTTTCTCATTCACTTACTTTAATCCCATGTGTTGCTAACTGACTGGCTCATAACACTTTTTCTCATGTCCTGTCATACATAATTTCTCTATTTGGTTTACACTTCCCAGCATTGTCTTCACATTTCTGCTTTATATCATCTGTATGTTTTATTTTAAGTTAAGTTTTAAGTGTTTTAAGTTTTATTTTAAGCATGATTTGAAATTAAAAGTTAATCTTTTCAGCTTCCAGATTTACAAAATTGCTTGATGTACTTTATTGTAAACTCTGAAAAAAAGCAGTTGTAGACTTGTGTTGTTTGCTATTGTAATGTAGTATATTGACACAGGAATACTTCTTAATGGCAGATTTGATTCTCTGTCAGAATCACATACAGAAAACTTGTTCCAATTCTGTTTATGTCCACAAAAGTTTTGCGTTTCAACATCTGCTTTATTAATTACATGAATTGCCTTAGTAGTTACTGTGAAGCTGTTGACTGGTTTATCTTCAAGTTTATTTCTATTTTAAATTTTGCTTTCTGAAGACCAATACTTAAGGTTAGGATTGATTACTACGTTTGGTATTTCATGTATTTTCTTGATCTGCTGTGTTTGGGTTGCCAGGTATGCTATTTTCTGGATTCACAGCAAACTTACCTTGCCTCATTTTTTTTTTTTTCCTTTAGCCTATAAAGCCAATTTAGAGGTCTGTAACACAGATTGATTTCCCTTTCTTCCTGTACAAACATGTGTCTTCCAATAATTATATTCCCATTGAGCAATCAGAAATTGCAGGTACCTGTTTTTCATGTTTGTTAAGTGTCAGGTTTAACTTAACCAGTCATTTTGGAGAAGTGTTTGTCAAGCCCCTTGCCCCATGTCAGCAACCTTCCTCACCTGTGCAACAGCTTGTGCCTAGAGTATTATTCTAATACCTGTTGCTAAGACATGTTACTTCATAGGTTCAAACTTCAAATTTACATTTTAAAGACTAATGTTCATAGAGAAAAAGCTTGAAGAAGCTTTCTTCTTTTTGCTTGTTTGTTTAATTAGCCTTCTCTTGGTTCTCCCTGCCAGAGACTAGTTTTTGATGCAATGTAATTTCATGGGTTTCTAGAGGAAAAGGAGTGCTATATGTGTAATGATGTGCTGCCACAGATGCAGAGCAATCTCTATCTTTTCCTTTAGATATTATGTATGCATGGTCAAAAATACTCTGCCCTCAAATTTGGGCTAGTATTTGGCTCTGACATGAGGCAGTCCTTCCATTTTGGCTCATACATTTTCTTTTAGGCTTTTCTAGTAGAATTCTCAATACTTTTTATTAGATTTTTTAAAATTGTGTTATTTTTTATGTCTCTTACAAATAATGATATAATTTCTCCAGAATCCTGGAAAAAGAGAGCACTTGAAAAAGCAGGATTCAATCTGTTGTGTTGTTCTTACGTGTCCTTTTGTATTGAAGCTGTTGTTGGCCTGGTAGGTCACATTTAGTTCATTTAAGAGCCTGAGTACACTGAATCTCCTAAGTAGAATTCCCACATATAAGCATACGTGCAGCACACTTCCATACGTACAAGAAGAAAAGAGGAGCCCCTTCTGTTACTGAATGTTCACGTGTTCAACTGAGATCCCCGTGCATCTTTGTTTATCGAACAGAATAGCCAAGTAAGTGAAGTACCAGAGAGAAGTTTGTCAGTGTTGTTCTCACCATTCATTTAAGCACATTTTAAGACTAGCTTTTATCTCTGGCAAGTGAGGGTCTATTCACAGAAGAATACTGGAAGTTCTTGGAATTACAAAGATGCCGAGTTGCTAGCCAAATTTTCCCTGGCCAAGCAGTGACAAAAGCTGCCAGATGACCTGAGTTTTATGTGCTGATTTTTTTCTGTTGAGAACTACTGTTCTCTCTGAGATCATCAATACCGACATTCAACATTGGGATAGAATTGCTGTTTCCAGGGTTAGAATGTGAATTTACAGTTACAGAACAGCAATCAGATCGTAGCTGAAGTCGTTCTCCATTAAATTTTGTAATTAAATAAAATCCCAGTATATTAGTAATTTTAGCAGAATGTTCTAATCCAAAATGAAAATCAGATGTTCTTCATGGAAATAAGGAAGTCCAGACAATGGGCATTGTATTTAGGTTAGAAGACTTGTGGTCTGTATTTTTTTTAATTTTCATTGTTTATGTTTGAGGCAAGTTTTTGCTCAGTTTAAGGAAAAAAAAAAGCATTAATTTAAAATCTTTTTTTTTAATTGTATCTGAAAATATTTCTCTTGAGTTGTATAAAAAATCAGATCCTCTGGAAGTTCATTGCCCTTATGAATGGAGGCCTGGTGAGTGTGGAATTTTTATGACTCCCTTAAAAAACAATTGCGAGCATTCCACAAATAAACAATACAATGATTTGAGACAACATTTCAATGTTTATTTTACAATAATTTGTTCTCCAGTGTTTATTTCAGTATGGCATTTCGTAACTTCTAATTATACTAAGATTTCTTTTGTAGCAGTAGAGAGAGAGTAGGACTTTGGACCACGAGTAAATGCAGTTCCAACAACAACTGCAGATGTGGGACCGAGTGTGCTATTGGTTCAGAAGGTTCTGGAAGGAGAGCCAAAATAGTCGTGTTGCACAGGCCAGCTGCTTTCTACTACTCTGTGCATTTTGCAGTTATTTTAGCTAGTTTAATCCTTTGTTTCTCTCAATTAGTGTTTGGGGTTTTTTTCTGTATTTCTCATTAATAAACTTCACTTGTGATTTTGTGGGAGTTTTTTTTCCTCTCTTCTTTCTGGGTTGTTTTTGATAAATAGTTAACTGTAATAGAAGTTATGTCAGCATTGGCTTTTCCAGCTCTGTGTATAAGCTCCTGCAAGTTATAGTTAATATTTTACTGGCAAAATTAACCAGTGCTGTTAGTGCGACAGAAGCAGTTCTCGGTGCAGTAGAAATCATAACATTGTTGATACTGCAGAAGAGTTTTATTTGAAAAGCTTGGAGAGGCAGGGAAGTCAACATCATTGGGTTGTTCATTGCCCAAGAGATAGCAGTCATGTGTCTATGAAAGCTCTCCTTGTTGCTTTTGGACAGGATTTACCTTCTACTGCACAATCTGCAAACAATCCAAGAGATTCCATTATCACCAGAAGTTCCGTTTGAATCCAGAACATGTTCAGCTGCTGCAATATTTTTTCTGATTCATATCAATAACATTAAACTAACCCTGATTGAGCTCACAGGGAAAATTACAGCATTTAGAAATGAGAAGATGTTATGCAGCCAGTATGAACCTGTTGCCTGGGGTTTTAGACAGACACCTCAGCCTTAGTTTCCACTCTTCTGTCAAACTTATGTATCACTTACGTTCACAGCTCCTTTAAACTGTCAGGAGGGAGAACTATAGAAAAGTTGCTGTCCTGTGTGTGCAAGTGGACGTTGTTCAGTAGCTGGGAGCAGGAGATGGGTTAACAAAGATAACCAAAGCCTTCTGTATTGCCATATGTACAACAGAACTGGAAGGCGTAACTGTGGGGATCAACACAGCAGAGACTTATATTGATCTGATTTGTAGGATCTTTTTCATTTAAGAGAGGCTGGCAGACTTTCAGAGGTTACTGCTGTCAGAAAATCATAAAGTGGGAGAATACAAATCAAAGATACAGTGATCTACTTCCAACTAAAACTGTCTTAATTAAGAAAGTGCAAGAAGTCAGTCTGTTGAAAACCAGATCACCTTGTGGTTTTGCAGAACAGCACAGGCATAGCATCAGAACACAGCAGTGACAGCTTATGATCTGCTGGTTGATGCTCACGGACTGAGGAAGGGAACAGGATGCTCTGAAGCAGTTTTACACTGCAGACTCTGGGATTTCCACAGTGCCTTATTTTCTTGTCTGAATCAGTATTCTTGACTCATAACTATGGTAGAGTAATTTGCATCCCCACCCCTGGAGACTTTCAGTGCAAGGCTGGATAAGGCCCCGGGCAACCTGATCTAGCTGTGCTGCCCCTGTTCTTTGCAGGGGAGTTGGGCTAGGTGGCCTTCAGAGATTCCTTCCAACTGTAAGGATTCTATGATTCTATGATATCGTGGTTCAGCACTGGCTTGGCTTCAGCATCAACATGAAAGAAGCGTGTGTAAGCTTCAAATATATGAACTGGGTTCTCAGCTGAATGTTGTTAGGTAGTAAAAATGTTGCTGGTTTTGTGTAACTTCAGGCTTGATTGGATTGTGTGATTTCTAGTTAATTAACAAATATGACAAATTTTCTTTCAACGGCATAAAAAGTCTTTGTGGAAGGTATGAATTTTTATTAAAGAGGATCTGTCAAATCATCTTCTGTGTTTAATTCTGCACTCTGGTGTTGGTATGAAACTCATAGAAGCAGAAAAAATGCCATTTAAAAAATCTTTTCCTGCTACGTTGCTGTGTAAGAAAGTGATATTTCTTAGTTACTGAAGGATAGTTTTAGTTGTAGGGATTTAGAAATGCTCAGCAGCTCACTGGCTCTGAATGCCCTCAATCTTGGGTGATACCAGCCTACTCACAGAATCATAGAATCACAAGGTTGGAAATGACCTATAAGATCATCTAGATGAAATGAAAGGCCCTCAGCAGCTGTGTGGAAAGTGGCCTGTTCAGACACCCAGTGACAAGTCTGTGATGATGAACATCCCTTTAGAGCGGGGCTTATGCAAAGTAGGAAATCTCACGTCCTCTCTGCTGACTGGAAGATGAGTCTGGGAAAGCTGATGTTACTAGTGTGTCAGCAGTTCCAGTGAATTAAAGAAGATCAAATTGAAACATGAATGTCATCTATAGTACTAGTGCAATAATGAAACTGCGTTTAAGCCAAAAACTTTTCAGGTTGCTTTTACAGCAGCTTTAGCTTGCTCAGCAGTGTCTATACATCTGAAATAATTTGTAATTCATTTTGCAAACTCCTTAAAAATTTCATTATGAGACTGCCCAATTAATTCCCCAAATCGTAGATTCATAAAATCACGGTTGGAAAAGACCTCCAAGATCATCTAGTTCAATTGTCCACCTACTACCAATATTTCCACACTAAGCCATGTCCCTCAGTGCAACATCTGAGTGTTTCTTAAACACCCCCAGTGTCAGTGTCTCAACCACCTTCCTGGGCAGCCCATTCCAGCACCCAGGGAGTGCAGGATAATGAATTATGATAGAAATAAATAGTGACAAATAGATTTCATGCCAGTAAAAAGATTAGTTGATATGTGAATTATCACAGAGGAAGCAACACATTTGTATTGTATTTTCCTCAAAATTCTTTGTAATATGAAATGAACATGCAACCTCTTACATAATTAGCAGTTGTTTACTAAGGGGAATTTTGATACTTTCATGTTGTTCTACCTTTTGATCAAAATTTGCCTGCTCTGCCTTGTTCGTTTCTGGCCATGTGGATTAAAAGGTTCTCTTAATCTTAAATACAGATTATAACTCATTCTTTTTGAGTGCGCTGCCATAAAATTGTGGCAACTTTCCAGATTTCTTTTATTAAAGCTTTCTTTATTATGGCTTTTTTGGCCATTAGATGGTTGTTATGTGCAATGGGTACTTGATTATAATTTGCTGAAACTGGGAATCAGTTACAACCGTAATCCAGTTCTGTAATTAAAAGAGAACATGTTTATACCTGCTAGGATCTTCTGGGCGCTACTTTGGGAGAGGAAAAACCAAATAGTTGAAAGACAACAACTTATGCTAATGAAACATTTAGGCTTTTTCATCTGTCTGTATTTTGTGCAGTGTTGTGGAAGTGTGACTGTTGGCATCATAATTGATTTGGAACCGAAATCTGTGTTTGTGACAGAGATAAGGTGACAGTTGCATTTGTCATAAGCCTCACATAGTTTGTTTTTCTTTTGGATTTGGTCTGGAATTGGCATTTCTAGCATGAAAGGAGTGATTGGGGCAGTCCTTGAATTTAATCCAGGTTTTGTTTCTGCTCTTTTCTGCTTTTGTCAAGTAGTTCAACGTAGCTTTCTGTATTTCCCCACCTATTAAGTTGTGAAAAATCATGAGAAAATGACTAGTATTAAAGTGATTTTAAAATAGAATATTTCATAGATGTATGCCTCATTAGCTTCTGTCTTTTGACTGTTGTGGAGCCAAAAGAAAGGTTAACTTGTCTAAGCTGCATAGTTGAACTTTTGGACAAGGAATAGCATAAAATAGCTGGTGGTAGAGTTAAATCTGATTCTTAGTGCATTGCAGATGAAGTACATACATGACAAATGTAATAAATTTTAGACAATATTTTTTAGAACACTGTAATTATGTAGCAGGTTTACATTACTTCTCTTAAAATTGTGTCTCCTTGCACACTCTATTGCTGATATTCCCTTGGAAAATCTGCACCTAGGATCAGTATCAGTGGAAGATTTTTGAGGTGAAGCTACTTAATTCAATCATAGAATTATAGAAATTCTAAAAACCCAATAGTTTGGGTTGGATGGACCTTCATCTAGTTCCAACCCTCTGCTATAGGCAGGGACGCCTCCCTCTAGCCCAGGTTGCTCACAGCCCTATCCGACCTGGCATTCAGTGCTTCCAGAGGGGGGGAATCCACAGACTCACTGGGCAACTTACAAGCATGAGTTTGGCTGAAAACTGTTTCATATCGCAACTGGCCTGTAAAGAGATACAAGCACTGTGTATGCAGCAAATTTTCTCTTGAAGCTATGTATCAGTCTGCAGTGATCTCTCAAATTAAGGAAATACAATGTTCTTTATTGACTGAAATGGATTCTATTCTATTTTAGACACAGATAAAGCAAAATCTAATAAAAAATTAATGAAAGATGCAGACTTTAAGAGCTCATTCAACAAAATCTACTCAGAAATGTTGATGGGATTGGGGGTTTAGAGACTTCACAAGCAAGTGGAGAAATACCATGTTGAGTTTATCAAAGGAGACTTGAATAAAAACCATAATTGATAATTTTATGTCTTTGTTCATTGTAGTCAACTGTAGCGTTCTGGTGAATGTACAGTTTAAACGTGCAGGTTTTTTGAGGATAATTTAAATAACTTGAAAGCTTAGAGTTACCTGAGAAATCCTTCCTCTTTCAAACAAATCTTTTTATTCTCTTTTTGACTTTTTTTTTTTATAAATAATTTTGTTGATTTTGGAAAAAGGAAAAGGTGTTTCTTGTGAATCTGATCTTCTAGATGGCAAGTACTCACACTTCCTTTGCCAATAATTTATTTCATATGTGTTCAGTCCAGTTTTCTTTTCACATATGTGAAATAACAGTTTGGCAGATGGTAAACAAAACAGTGAAGAAGAAATAATTGTTCAGGTTTTTTAATAAAAGTATTTATTTCATGAAATAATCCTTTCATTGAAGTAAATAATTAAAGTTAAAATAAATAAGATCTTATAAGAGATTGCACAGTAATTATGTAACTTTTAAGAAACAAGAGTTCATGGTAATGAAATACTTTCATTTTACTAGGTTTTTCTTGGAAAAGTACATTATCATGTGATGATATATCACAGTGTGTGAGAGTAGTTTGCTGGTACAAAATCCAAACATCACAAAGCAATTTCCAAAGACCAGATGTTTATCAGTTCCCTTTTATGGAAGAGAACAGCAAGGTTCTTATTTAAAGTTTGTCTACTGGAACTCACAGTCGGCTTTCATGCAGTGTGACTGAGCTCTCGTGTATGGTCCATAAACGATGTACTTTTGAAGAAAGAAAATAACTTACGTGGCTGCATCATCAATAACTGGAACATTAACTTTTATATATGTGAGAAAAACTAGTTAGAGATATTTCTATGTTGAGTAAATATTTGGCATGGCTTTGGTTCAGTGTGACCCATGCAAGGCTTTTTTAGCTCTTAGAAGATGAGGATGAATACACCGTTGGTTTTTAGAAAAATGGTGATGATTCTCTCTTGACTTTGTGCACTTAGAAGAATTTTTAGGAGTAACGGGATAGAGGACAGAGAGTGAGACCTTTAGTTGTAGGCAATAGCTAAAATACAATAAAGATATGTGAATTGTATCTTTCCTGGAAGAAAAGCATGTAGACAGTGTGGTCACGGTTCTGCCTGTGCTATGACACTGGGCAAATTAACCTCTGTCTCTCATGCCTTCCTGCTTTGTGTCTGCATGTCTGTTATCTACGTTATCTAAGATCTTGGGCACAGCTGTTGTATTTCAGTTCATTTTTATTCTGTGCGAGGAGGAGTGAGATTGTAGTCTTTCTAGCACAAGACTTAGGATGCAACCAAGCTGACTAAAAATACCACAGCTTCTTCTTAGTACATATTCCCTTGAGTAAAACTCTGTAAGAAGCAAAAAGTCTCAGAGAATAACAAGGAAGCTGCTTGCTAGAAGTATGTAAAAAAGGCTGTTGTTGAGGAAAGAAAGCAGTTTCTGTGAGGAACCTCAGCTAGCACAACCCTGAAAAACACAGCAATGTGAGACAAGAATTGCTCTGAATTCAGGTTATGAGTACCTTTAATGAGAGTGCTTTGCTTCAAGCATACACCATTTATAACAGATAGGTATTGATTAAATGGCTTTGGCATATAAACAGGCTGTTTTAGCATAAGTGATGAGCATCCATTTCATAATGCTTCCTTTTTGCTTTTTTTTTTTTTTTTCCCCAATTCTAATTGATGCATGCACAGTCAGGAGTAAAATGAAAAACAGCAATTCTCAATGTGAGATGAAGACATGAGAGACAAGTGAGCCAAATTGTTGTGTTACAACAAGTTTTTCAAATACTCATTGTACATAATCACTTCCACTTCATAGAGAGGTCACAAAGCTATTTGTCCTGAAAGCTACACGTAAAAAGCCTGAAAATTACCACTGAGAGCCAACCCTAAAGACTTGAGGAAAAAAAAATAATTCTTGGCTGCCAAATAACCAAGATCATGCAAGAGCAATTGTAGTTAGCCTGCAAAACTATAATAATGTTTCCCCAAGCAACCCAGCCATTAATCTTACCCAAAATAAGGTTTGTTGATTCAAGTTCTTTTTCCCAATTGAGCAGCATTGCATTAATTGACTCTGGTTTATCTCTAAGTATCTGTTTTCATTTTTCAATTACTGGCATTTATTGTTCATATGAGATGTAATTGAATGCTATAAATACAAAGAATCAAAATTGACTCATATCCTAATATTCACTTGTTTAACCAGTTATTTAATAATTTTTAATGCTTAATCATACAAAAATTAAATTTAATTCACTTTTCTCATTTCTTCTTCTTTTTCGTGTATAGATCCTTGCATACTAACTACTTACAGACAGCAAAGCAAGCATAAAGGGAACAGCCTTTGCTTTTTTTAAAAAATTAATTATTTCATCATTTACATTTGCCTTTCTGGTTGGTTGTCTAGAACTTAGAATATGCATGTATTCTTTTTGTTCTCCATTGTTCACTGTATATTATTCAAACTTTTCTACCTTTATGCTTTTCAGCTTTTCTTCAGTAGATTAGGGTTTGAAAAATAAAATGTTTGCTTGTCTTACCTCGTTAACTAGCATGATTGACAGGAATAAATGTAAAGTTCACTGCAGCATTGATTTTTTTTATCATTTTGAATCTCATTAGAATTTGACCCCACACTCTGAAAACTCATTATTTTTTTTTCTTATTATATTGAATATAAACTGAATTAAATCATAAGAAATGTATCCAGAGTAACTGTTTGACACCCACACACGTTGCAGTAGGTATGGCTGTTATGCACTATTGAGCATCACTATTGAGTGACAACATGACACTTGCCAACATTTTTGATGCAATGGCATTGCTCTTGTGCTTATTTTCATTAAGATTGCATTAAGACTCACAGTCTGCCTGGAGTTCTGTATTAAAAATGATTTTAATCCAGCGCACACCAAAACTGTGTTCGTACTAATTAGGAAGTGGATTATGGCATAATTGAAGGGCAATTTAAAATGAAAAAATAGACTGAAGCTTGTATCTCCTCATCCTGTTTGCATGCTGATGTCTGATTCTTTGCTGTCGCACAGAGTGTTCTCTGATTCTCTGTTATGGTTTCCTAGGATACCACTATATTTCTGCAAAGATTGAATCACTTAGTCCTTCCTTTTAAGCTATTCCAACTAGAGGATATAGTTAAGGTTACTTTAATCATGTATTTGCCTGACCACTGTCACAGAATAGCTGATAGACTCATGTTTAGATAGCTAATGTTACCAGGTTATGTGGTAGCTGGAGGCATAGAGGAAAAAGCTAGACAGAAACCAGAACTGTCCTTTGTGATTGTTGTAGTTAGAAAACAGAAAGCTTCTGACATTAAAAGTGCATATTCTTAGATAGGCGTGCATTCTTCTTTGATTTATTTGTGTAGTCCAAAGAAAGAGGTGCTTTTTTCCAGTGAGTTTATTTGCCATCTATTTCATCCTTGTGCTGTTCTCTGCATGATTATAAATGCGTGTGTACTTGATTTAATACGGGTAGTTGCAGTCTGGCAAGTCTGACAATGCAGCAAAAAATATATAGTAAGTGAAATGATAATTTGGCTTATTTTGGTTCTGTAACAGACATGTCAATCCATAATTTTAGCAGAGAGCTGTCTTGCTGCTAATTAAATTATCTTAAGATCCTTGTTACACAGATACCATGTGTTTTTATGAATATGTCTTGAATAAACCTTTACTCACAAGCCCTTTGCTCTTATAAAGAATTACTCAGGGTCTGTGGCTATTAAGAGAATGCTTGTTCAAGCTTTTCTAGAAAGCAAATGATAAGTCAGGTTTCCAAGCACAGTCTTGTCATGATTTTAACTGTAATATTAGTTTATTCCAGTACTTCTTTCCATAGTTACAGATAGTCTCTCTCCATTCCTCCAATGTGTACTTAATTTAGGTATTTGTAGTAAAATTCAAATGTTTAAATTAGAATTTAATGGCATTCCATGGTATTCTTTTGTGCCATAAGTTACAGTTAGTGTAGTTACCTCACAGTTACTATCCCATTTCAGGAGATAGCAATAGTGAATAATTTTCTAAAAATACAAATTTTCTTGAAAATATCTTTGCAGAATACCACTCTGGATGCTTCACTCTGCTGAAGAGGGAAGAAAGCTAGAGTAGATTACATCTGTAGTATTTCTATGATTCCTACAGTGCTACTGTGCAAAGCCCATGGGGAATTTCACAGACACTATCAGAATTTGCACTTGCAGTGATCTACTCTTGAGATCTGAAGCTCCTACAAGTTACTCAATTCCAGTCAACGTCTTCAGGTTAGAAATTACTTTGTAATTAACATAATTGAATTTGAAAGAAGTTCACATATTCCCTTCTTCAAAGCTGTTGCCTATGTAGCACATTTTTCTCAGGTATCCTGAGTAACTTTTTCTTGGGAAAACAAGAGGAAATATAATAAAAAGGAATGTGGGTTTTACAAAATTGAATTCCTAATTACACTGTTTTACGCTTGGCACTTCATCAGTTAGCATGTCTCAAAGATTTCACAGTTTTCATATGTTCCCCCATTCACAGGTCTAATAAATAATTAATTCAATTGTACCTTCAGCAAATGCGATCCCTGTTGCCACTTCACCTTTAGGCCACTGACTAATGCAGTTTCTTATGGAACGCTGACACATTGAGATGACTAGCAGAGAAAAAGGAGAAGCTTAAGCAATGAAGATGTAGGTAATAAATTAGGTTTGTATTTATGCTTTGTTGTTTTATGTTGCTAAGGAAGGGATTTAAAAGATCAGAATATGAAAGTTGCATTGGAAATAGCTTCAATTTATTTTTTTCCACAGTTCACCAGTCAAATTTCATTCCAGTGTATTACAGTGCTCATCTGCAGATATTTGAACTGTGGGATAAAAATAACACTAAGTGCAAATTTGGACAGTGGCTTTTGTATGCACTTAGCCCCTGAACTATGCTAATATGTAGGGCTGCATCTGACAGTTTTTGCTGGCAATTGCTTGAAAGGAGTTTCCATTGTTAATACTTCAGCCAAACTGGTATGGCTTCATGTTTGTAGAGTGTTGCCTCATGATTTAAAGAATGTATTGTGATTCTTTGAAAATGTTAGGCAGAAAAACAAAAAGAAAGAAACTGAAAGAAGCAGGTTATCTTGCCCTTTGAGTCACTAGTTGATACAGGAGACTTAGCATTTTCTGAGTACTGATAGTATTATTCACCAAATATTTGAATAAGAGAAAAAAGAGGTCTTTGGCTTGAATTTCAGATGTTTGTGCCTTCACAAAAGTCTTCCGGCTCTTCAAGAGAACAGAAGCCCTAGCTTGTCTTTGTTTCCTGGCTGTGTCATAAGAAAGCAATTTTAAAAAATCAACCAAGTTAGGACATACAAATGGAAAGTAAACTTACTTGCAAGACTTTTCATTGAGCTATGAAAATTTTTTATGGACGTATCTGGCTTATGTTCCCAGAGAAGCAGTGATGTTGAATGGACTCTCAAGCCAATGCCTCCCTCCTTCTTCCACTTTCTTTTCCACAGTGTGTTTCTAGGTGTGCAATTCTACAGCGCCAGGATGTGACCAAGGCCTGCTCTGTTTTGGTTTTTAGTTAAAGGAGTCAAAGTTTAAGCTGTGGCACTATGGTTCTTCTGAAATTGGTATAAAGATGGAATTCCTTTTTGGGCAGTTTGGCTTTACTTTGCATCCAGACAGCTATAGAGGTACTTGCAATCCCTTCAGTTATGTAAGATGCTGACTGAAATCCAGTATAATAGAATATATTTGCATGTGCAGTCTCACAACTCAATATTATATGTGGTGTTTTGAAAACTAAAAAAGAGGTAAAACCTTCTTTAAAAAGGCTCAGTAAGTGCTGTTTTTTGTTTATTTGTCTTACATAAAAAAATATTTAGCAGACAGGATAGTTGTGAATTTCTTCAGGGGGAAGGGTCTTTGGGGGGATTTTTCTAATTAAATGTGCAAAATAATTAAGTGTTGTTTGGCTTTAAGTGCACTTTCTCCTACTTAAAGGAAAATAACCTTAAATTAAACGTGTCTTTTCTTGTTTAGACTTGGTTTTAACTAAATAAAACAAGTTCTTGAGTGCTTTTTTTGGCCGATTTTTCCCAGTAGTCAAAAAAGTAATATTATACCTGTCCATTGTTCCATTCACTATCTGTGAATAGATATTGAAATCTGGTTTCTAACTGAGATGGAGGTTTACTTGCAGAACAGGGGGACATTGTATAATAGCTCTCATTATATAAGTGACACAGGATTCATTTGTATGAAGGGGAACAAAAATTCTTCTATTGAATGCCTTTGGCTACAAACATTTATAATTTTACAGAAAAATAGTTGTAACTGTAGCCAGCTAAACAAAAACATGGTGAAGCATCAAGAGTTTTATATTAAAATAACAATGCAAGCAGGAGAGGTCTTCATTCTAGAAAAGGTTTTCATTGTATTTGGAGAGGTAGGTTTTATTTTACAAGTAGTTACTTCACACATTTGCATCTAATCCAAAAGCTTGTTGATTCACCTTTTTTTTTCTCCCCAGAAATAATCCCTCAAACCAAATAAGGGCACTGCCCTTGGAAAAAAATGTTCTGTCTTCCTGAGCTGTGATGCTAACAAATGTGGGAAGAAAAAGGGTGAATTTAAGCAGTGGAACAAATCATTAATTTCTTACTTACAGTTTATGCATAAAATATTGAATTCCACATTAGTAAAGTGGTCAGTCAGACTGCCAGGGGTGTGAAATGTTACAGATAGCATCTGATTATTATTAATTTTTTTAATTCTTGAGATGCCAGAAAGAGTCACGCGGCTTGCAACTGTTTCCTTACAAGTGGGAGCAATTCTTTGTGTTCTGGGGACACACTGCAGCCTGAGGAGGGTATAAAATGACTTTCCTTTACAGTTGCTTGCAAACTATCTTTGCAGCACTGAAGTGAGAGCCCAAGAGCAAATCTTATATTTCAGTAGATACCAATCAGTTACTCAGAAGACTTGGTGCTCTTTGAGCCTGATAGAGGAGAGTCAGGTCTGTTTGGTACTTTGGCAGACCTGCATATTGTAAACATCTGACATTGCAGTGCATCAGTTGCCATTTTCCTCTATCTCTGCATGTTGAGGAGTGTACAGAGAAATTCCTGGAAGCACACAGTGGCAGAACAGTTGCAAGATAGGGAATTCTGGCTTCATGTAAAGAACAAGGTGGTTAATTTTGTTTGTTTGATTGATTTTTATCATGAGAGTGTTCAAATACTGGACCAAGGATGGAGAGACGTTGAGTGTCTTAGAGATTATAAGAATCCTGTGTTTAACCATGTTCTTTCGTTAGCATTGATAGGAGCTCTCCTTAATTGTATCACCTAAATATTTTTTTTTTAATCCAATTTTCATAGAAATCATTTGGATGTAGGTTTTAATTCATGAATTATTCACAGTTGATGGCATGGAAATGTAAACAGTTTTGTAGCAGTAGAGATGAGAGCTAATTTTACAGATAGCTAAACATACTCAAAAACTTTTCAACTTGGTTGTTATTAAATATAGGACTTGCTATTAGAGTCCAAGAATTATCACCCGAGGTAATTATTCATGAATACTGCTTCTGAAATTGGGAAGTATGTTGACATACATGCAACAAGAACAACAAAAAAAACCCCTCCTTTTTGATAGACTTCAGTTTGATACTAATTAAAGCTTTCTCTGGTGTGAAAGAATACTGTTTTCCCCTGTAGCAAAGCTTCTGTTTCTGTTTTGTCGAAACAAACAGTTTTGAGGAAGAATTGCTGTTCCAAATTAAAAAGAAGTATCCTACTAGACAATGTTGTTTCCATCTCTGTCTTGCTTTCTGAAGAAGTAATTTATGCTCACAATTCTAGTGGTTTCTTCTGCTAGGAAGTGACCGAGATCTTTTATAACTTTTGCATTTACTCACTGATATAGAATGTTACGTATCACACTGAGGCCTAAGTTTGGGCATGGTAGCACTACCCAGTACATAAATCTCTGGAAGCAGAGTTGACTGTAACCCTTCTGTTTGTACTTGCCATCAATTTTTATGTTAGTTAATAACTATCTAGTATAAATCTTTTTCCTTTAAAAGTAATTCTGATAGACCATATTTGGATTTAGACAGTGTCTTCACTTGTCTTCTTTCTGTAGTTGACACAATACATCTTTTAACTGTCAACATGTCTAAACTATGTTAAAACTATGGCTAGTAATAAACATACAAAACCAGTTTTGAAAAGGTGGAAATCTTTTAGTGGAGCCAAAAGAAGTTTTGCTTTTGACTTATGTAAAAAGAAATAAGTTTCATGCCTTCTGTAATTTCTGTGATTCATGAGTGATTCATGGTGCAGTGTTTTTTAGAGTAGATTTGAAAGGGTGCACTTTTAAATTAACAGTGATAGTTGGTGCACTGATTAAAAACATGGCAATTCACATTTATTGTCTAAGTTGTTAATGTACAACATCATTTGTTCAGTAAGAAGCTATGTGGTATTGAACAATCAACTTAGTTTATGAATGCTTTGGGAACATTTTTGAGTTTCCGTTTGTTGGCCTTACAACATGAGTAAATGAAAATTGATTCTTGCAAAGGCTGCTGAAAATAGAATATAAATTGGATTATTTTTTTCTAGATCAACTGTGAGTAAGGTTTTAAAATTATAATTGGGAATAAATATGGGAATAAAGTATACGAAGTCTGTTTAAGTTGTAGTTTTGACTGTATAAAAAAGCAGTAACAAAAAGCATGGGTAATGTATGTGTCTTACTACGTTGGTTTTCTGTGTGTAAGTATGAAACGACCTTCAGGTTACTTGTAGAACTTACATTTGATAGTCAGTCTATGTATCTGGATGTAATATGTATATATATGTTAATTTAAGTCCTGTAGCTTTAATCGCATAAAACTGTGGAAGAGTTTTAATTTCTGAAGTAAACTTCAGAATGTTTGTGCAGTACTGCACTGTGTACTATTGCAGTATCTAAATCTTAAAACTCAGCTACGTTTTCTGTGCTCTCGCTTAGGTTAAGCAATGGATGCACTATTTTGTAGAAACAATTATAATTGACTTCAGCTACTTTTAACTATTTGCCTCAGGCTACTAACTTAACTTTTCCATTCTCTGAATAGTAACCCTGACAAGAAGTCTCTCTGTTTCCTGTTCTTAATTTTTGCCTGACTCTGTGGACAGCACTGTGTGACTTAACTTTAAAATGAGGTGGTGTGTGTTCCTTCCCAGTCATAAGACATATCGCTCTATTCCAGGAAACACCACCCACTATTGTTTCCAAGCCTTTGCAGATCTTATGTACATTAGGTAATTTAATTGTGATACAGTAATTAAAACCAGAAGTTCTTTTGCTCCCCGCAAAAATTGTATTATGTTTTTTTTTTTTCCTAACGTATTTTTTTTGAAGATAAAAGCACTCATATTTTAGCACAGTTGGAAGTAGACACAAATATATTTAAAAGCAATATAGAAATTCTAATGCAACTATATTGTTGATACCTCAGCTTGGTTCTTCTAGCTGTGTGACTGGCTGTTAGTATGTATTCTTAGAATTAGTGCACAGTTGTTATTTTCGGTTAGCAGCTTCTATCCCTTTTGCAAGACAGCCATCCCTGCCATTTTTCAGAATGTTCTGTTACTCACTGATTTCTTACTAACCATCGACTTACAGATGGGAAGACAACATTTTTTTCAGACTAGTTCATATCTCAGATAACTTTTTTAAATTTCTCTTTTAAAGCAAATTCAGAAAGCCCTGCCATAATAGTAAGACAATTTTAAAATTACTGTAATATTAAGAATGGAAAATATGTGCTCATCTTTGTTGTTGCAGAGACAGCAAGACATGGAAAAGTACATTTTTAGAGCACCTTCAGCATTCAAAAGGCTGTTGAATGTTTAGAGAATCCATGCATGTTAATAATCCAGCAAGACATGAACAAGATTACTTCTATTTTTAAAACATGTTCAGAATAGACTGAAACAGGAACTGTCAAGTGTTAGCACTAAGAATCTGCTTTCAGTTGACCTGTGAGCTCTGGAAATGCATCCAAATTGTTATATATGAGAAATGTTTCATGTCTTTTCTCTTCTTCCAGTAATCCTGATGTCATTACACCTCAGCTTCTCGTTCTGTCTGTCATTCTAAAAGATCTTTGAAAATAGCAAATTATCATAATGTGTTATGTACTGCAAATATAAGAGCATGATGATAACAAGCCACAGTGGGAAAAAAGAAGTCTTATTTCCAGCTTTAATTTTTACTTAGTACTTTTAGATAGTAGTAATAGTAATGCCAACAACTTTTTTTTTTTTTTAATTCAACTCTCATTGAAGCAATATAATTAATTTCTGTAAAAGAAATATTACAGCTTATCTTAAAGTAGAAAAGGATTCTTTACTTAAGGGGAAAACCTTGGTGAGTTCATGAACTTTTTCCAACAGTAGGATGAAGGCCTTGATGTGCCAAACTTATCAAAGACATTATTCTGTTATTGAAGATGAGAAAGAATAATGTGAGTGGTGTTTTAGTACTAAGTCCTTACAAGCTTTTCATTCAGATGTTTGCATTAACAAGAGTATTGTATAATGAAATCTGTAGAACATGTTGCAGCATTGTATTACCTCTGCCAAGGAACATCAGTGTGCATTTCAGCTGAAGAGACGTGCTGAATACTGAAACGAGTCTGAAAATAAATATTTTGATTGGCCACCTCTTTAAAATGTTTTAATTGATTTTATTAAGACTGGCATTCTTCCAAAGCTGCTGCACAAATACATTTGGATCTGATCCTTCGTCTTTTAAATAAATGCCAAAATTCCCACTGACTTCAAAGAGAGCAAAATTAAGATCTTAGTCACTGGAAGACACGTTCTGATTTTATCTCTTGAACAGAAGAGTCATACATCATAGTTTTTTTTGAAGGATGGAAAGAAGTATCTGAGAGGCAGTGGCGACTGAGTGAGTTGACTTCATTTGAATTAACACTTTCAGTGTTTATTTGTTTACTCTGTGAAGACAGCCTAATGTTAAAGATGTTGACTCTTATTAGACATAATGTTAAGCCATCAGATACCAGAAGTTTATTCATAACAAGCCAAGTTCCGTAGGTGTTTCAACTGTCCAAATTATCTATTGACCAAGCTTTAAAAGTTGTCGCAGTGATGCTCTCTTAGGTTTGTTACCTGGATCCATCCATTAGCTGTGGCTGCTAAGGAATAAGCTCAGAAATGTTGGTTGAGAATTTTATGAGACTTACTAACATTGTTGGAAAAGCAAGTTTCTCCTCTGTTTCACTGTCATCATTTTCCCACTTCTTAAAAAATCTCTTTTCCTTCAAAGGTAGGTCAGTTTCCCAAGTCATTTCATCGTGCAGATTCATAAAAGATTGTATGAGCCATACCTGAAAGTGTGATAATCTGCAGCAGTAGGCAAGAGTGAGCAAGCAGAAAGCTTGTTAGGCTGATTTCTCTGCCAGAGCTTACTGCTGGAGTCTTAATTGGTTGAATTTATCAGATGATTGGAGAGAATTAAAGTGGTCAGGACTAAGTGTGGAATGTGAGCTCAGAGATGGTTTGACTTTTATGGAACAAGATGTGTGATTTTATGAAAGCTGTTTTGTTGTTGGTAGCTGGATATCAACAAAAATAATTTTGTTGTGCTTTTCACTGGAATATTGGCTCCAGAAAATTGTTTTCTGGAACTTTCTAATAGAAAAAAAAAACTACCTGGTCAAGTATAGCTCTTTGTTATCTTCCTCCTTCTGAATTCTGTGTCTATCCGTTGCCATGTCTCACTTTCTCTGTATCCATGATGGCAGCTATATCCTCTCAGAATTTTTAGTTTAAACACAGTTCTCCTGCTCTATCCCAAGCCATGCATCAGTTGGGTTTTTTGTTTATTTGCTTTCAGTTCCACTGGTTTGTAATATAATTATTTTTCTCCCTTTGTATCACTTATTCACAAGTCAGCTAATATACGGTAAGAAATAGTTAAGAATTTTGGTTTGAAGAGGAAATTGCAGGTAGTTGTCATTTTATTGCTTGATACTTGCCTCAAAATATTTTGAATGTGGAGATGCATTTATAAATAAGCCAGAATATCCTGCTTGCAGGAAGACAGTAACTGATAGGAGCACTGATGAGAGTGAAGATGAGAGTAAGGCGCGCTGATTCCTTCCATAGGCGATACAGAGGCCTTCACTTCAAGTAGCAATGTTGTGGTTAGTTTGAACTTGTCTTAGGGAGTCATGGCGTGGTAACAGGAGTCCTGCAGTGCTACTGTAACACAGTTACTTAATGGCAACGTGTTCTGAAGAAAAACAGTTACAAGCAAAGCCAGTTTTGATTTTTTGACTCTCTGGTGACAGTTGGTGTGTAGTTATTTAATGGCTAGATACAGTGCAGAAGAGGGGAGCTGGAGCAGTGTGTTTTTGAAGACGGTCCAATAGTTGCAATAATGTGTAACTCGAAACAGTCTGAAGTTTAAGGTTATGAGGTACTAATGAATGCTGCACTAAAAGTTGGCTACTGTGTTTCAGCTAACAGATGGTAACCTCTCACTGTGACAAGCAATAGTCAGGGTGTAAGAACGTTTCTGCATTTTTTCATCATTAATTTTTACAGAAACCTTGGCACAGTTACTATTTGCATAAGGGAAGATAGCTCCAGGTAGCTTGTTCTTGTTACAAGATGCTTAGGAAAAGGCCCTCATGCTAGATAGCACAGGTAAGGCATATGAAAAACTCCATAGTAGACATTTTTGTTTCCAAGTCGGGGTATACAGATGTGTACGGGTAGAAGAATGTTCTTAGTTCAAAACCAGACTGCAGGTAAGAATTTCGGTTGATGACAGGCTTCTTGCTAGTTACATAGAAAAAGTTTTTCTCTTTGAGCCAGAGTAGGGAATTTCATTCAGCTGTGAAGACAGCTGATTTGCCTTGGGGAAAAATGTGTGAAGCAACAGATGTCCAAAAAAGGAGAAGCACTAGGGAATAGACTAATAGAAACAACCAAATAGGAGTTTATAAATGAAGCATGTGAAAGCTTACTGTACATAAAGTTAAATCAAATTTAAGATTACTACATGCCATGCAGTACCTTAAAGGACTCATCAAACTAACACTGTTTTGTATTCACAGTATTGAGTCAAGCTTTATACGACTGCAGAAAGTCTTTGTCGTTTTCAGTAAGAGTATGTACATCATGTACATGTAAAGTTTAAATTCTTGTATTGAATGTTGCCTGGATACTTCTGTAGGATATTTGCACTGTGATCCTTAGAACATGCTGAGTTCATTTAAAAAATTAACAGCAGGAGTTCAAACGTGAAAATTCAGACTGCAGTGTTAACTCACTTTGTGCTTTGCAAATTCCCAAAACGTGCTCTCTATAGATCTAATAATGTTTCCAATTATAAATATTTCTTTAAAGCTAATGGGAATAGTTCTGCAAGGTTTTAAGTAAATTACTGTTTGGGCTTTCTGCTCTAGTTTTTTGTGAATATTTACATGTGCATCATGGCAATTGTTTAAAACATTACGCTTGAGAAAACTTATTTGTGTGTAGTAAAGGTATGAGACATACTCTGGTAAGCACTGCAGCCTATTGGAATTAAATACAGTGATCTGTTCCAATTTCAGATTTGCATTATTTATATTGTGCTGCTGACGCTGAGTATTTGCTTGCTATAACTTTGCAGGAGAAAAAAAATCTCATTACCATATATATGTAGGTCAGCATAAAACATAGGATTTGGATTTTGTCTCAAGAAATTCTCTTCATTTCTTTGTGGTGTGCTTGTTTTGACTGTTTCTGAAGAAAGGAAATGCTGTGATTCAATAAGCATGATTGTATATTAAAGACATAGAATTGTTTCCAGTGATGTTTCTTCATCTTTATGTTGCAAGAACAATTTTAATGAATTTGATTTGTAATTACTGCCAGAGCAACCATTCTGAGTCTAATCACCATACAGAAAGTAAAAATATAGTAGGATAAGTACAAGCTTCCACAGGAGAGAAAAATTATGTTCCTGCTTGCCTAGTGTTCACTCTAGAACCTTTCCCCTTGCCCCTCCATTTCTGATTCCTCCCCCCACTCCTATAGCCATAAGCACTTCACAGTGTTGACACTGGCAATCGAACTGTCTTATTTTGAGTATGAAAGAACTACTTTTATCATTTCTAATATGCAGCCTAGGGCCAAAACAGACAAAGCAATTTAAAAGGACTGGGTTCAGAAAGAGGGTGGAATTCCCATTTTACAGCCCTTGGGAATATGAGTTCAGTAACCAATTCTAAAGCAGTTATTTATCGTAGTGACAACCGCTGATGTGTCCGTACTTGGTCAGCTGAGTTGCACACTGTTTGATGGCACCTCGCTCTTTGCCATCCTTTTGTTAAAAAAAAATGAAACTGGTTGAACAATACAGGAGCTACCTGTGCTGCGTGATCAATCTTTTTAAACTTCTAAAATCATTTTATTGTGTATTAATTGAAGAACTTAGACTAAAAGACACTTCCAAAGAATAACCTAATTCTTGAGGCAAATGCAATGTCAATACTGAGGCCTGCTTGTTATCAGGGAGCATCCCCGCGTGGCACTTTTTCTGTCCAGGATGATGTACTTTATCAATTTCCTTGTGGTGCTCTCCCTTCAGACTGTGTCCTTTTTCTCCAGTCTTCTACCTGTGTCTTATATTGAGGAGTTTTATATTCTAATAGCTCTTTGTTCTTTATTATTGTCAGTCCCTGTGTGCTTTTTGATGTGCACCCAGCCGTGCATCTTGTGACCTAATTTTCTGTTTGTTTTAAAAAACATTTCACTTTCTATCATTCCCCCTTTTGATCTGTCATCACCACTGCTGTCAGCTGACACTTGTCTTTTACTGCAAAAGGCTCCCTGTCTGTAGTGGTATTAAAGCCCTAGATAATACCTTTTTAATCTTTGTTTCTATGAAGCACTTCTGATAATCTCCTAAAGCCAAGGAATGTAACTATATCACTGCTGCTACTTTGTCCTGCTCATCTGATATTCTCTGAGTCTTAGTTTATGAGCATGAAGAAATGCAGTAGTTATCTAATTCCCCATTGACTCACCATGTAATTTTCCAGAAGTTTTTATTGTTCTTCTAAACTCTGCGTATGAACTTCAATAGCTGTAATAACTAGGAGCTTGTTTTGGTGTATGGATGATTTGTTGTTTCTCTTGTTAACAGCACTGCCATCAATATTTTTTTTTTTAAAGTTTCCTCTAAGACAAGTAATGTGATGTGTCTACCCAGCTTTGTACTGTCATTCATAGATTTTTCAGGCTGGACCAGGCTCTGAGGAACCTGATGGAGCTGTAAGTGTCCCTTTTCATTGCAGGGGGGTTGAACTAGATGGCCTTTAAGGGTCTCTTCCAGCTCCAACGATTCTGATTCTGTACAAAAAAACATTTCCTTACAATGTTTCCTTATGGTTCCAAACTGGCCCTTTTCAGTTCACCAGGGGATCAATATGCCACTTCGCTCTGTGAGATGGAGAGATCTGAGTGCAGTGAGATTTGTGTAGTAGCTTTTGTAGAGATTGACCATGTTGCATACATCATTGTGAAACTGCTCTCCGCAGAGCTGGCACTTCACATATCATTTCGTGATCAGTTCCTCAGTTCCATCTTAAGACTCCTTTCCTTCCACTATTGAAACAGAGGTAGAAGAGGAAAGTTAAAAATTGAGGTAGCACTACCAGAGCAGAGGAACATTTGTTTGTTTGCAAAGCACAGAGCTACACTTGTTCCTTACACAGCTGATTTATGTAAGATTCACCTCAGTGTTGTTTTCAGAATATCAATTTGTGTCTTGCACCTCACTGTTTAGGTGAACAGCTTTCAGCTGTTTTGGGACATGGATAAAAAACTTGATAGAATATCTCAGAATTAATCCTGTGCTACTTACCCCCACCCTTCTTTTAGCAGAGAAACCAATTTGAATTCATCTATTAGTTTGTCACTGCTGTTTGTCATGCTGTGATTCACTGTGTATTTTAAATATATTATTGCTGTTCTCAGTGGGCACCAAAACTTTGACTTTGTTTTGAAACTTCACCAAGGCGTACTTAGATTCTTACAAAACCCTCACAGACATCAGTGTGTGTTGGCACCGCATGTCTGTTAGGACTCGGAGATTCTTTGATTGCTGATTCATGCGCTTCTATTAAAAGATCACTTGTCGTTTCGCCAGGTGTATGGCCAACGTGTGGAATGGCGTCCGTATGTGTGGTGTTCTTGCTGGCTTAAAAACAAGCTGCAAGAACTGATTGACCTATGTGGAAACAGACTGCACAGATGTGTTGTAATATCCTTCCCACTTCAGCAGACATGACTAAACAGACTTTGTCTGCCCTGAACAATTAAGATGTTTGCCAGTGTGAGCAGGGCCCCATGCAAGTTCCAGCTTGTTTCTGACTGGTAGAGGAGTTTTTCAATTTGTGCAGAAATATTTCAGCTCTTTGTGCTCTCTCCATTTTACAGTTTACTCAGTAACTTTTAACTTTGCAAGAACCACCTTAGGCTTTGCATAAATAAAAATACTTCCTCTCTTCTGACTTTTCTAGTTTTCCTCATTCCCTAGAAGCAGTATTTACATGGCCATAAAAGCAAACCTTGCTTTATATGAAAACCAAGTAAGAAAACCCTGTGATGTTTATTCATGACAACAGTTTTCCTGTCACTGTGTCTCAGGATGAATTTGAGAACCTCTGCTCAGAATTTTGCCTTATTATAGAGGCTCTTGAGTGTAAGAGTAGAGCTGTTAAGTGATATCCACAGGATGCAAATGAAACAGCTGATGCTGTGTAACTGATTCCAGTAGGAACTCTTTGTTGTCAAATGAGGCAAGGAGCAGAAAAGTCACTTCTGTCAGGAGGGTACTAATGAAAGCTCTGAGGAGAATGCATTAGGTTTATCACACTGAATAGTGTAGTCATTGTGGGTGTTGGTCCTGCAGTAAGTTATTACAGATGCATGGCTGGACCATCTGCCTCCACTGAAGGTGTGGCTTCCAGTGTGAGAAAATTGGGCTGTCCTCAGGGGGTTTGAAGATCAATTTATCTGCTGAGGTTGACTGGCGAACCAGTACAGAGCCTGTTCTCCAAGGCTGACCTGTTGCCTTTAGGATAACTACTTCTGCATGTTTTCATATCCGTCTGGTACACTGAAAAATTTTAGGACAAATTTGAAATGCTGAACACTTTTTGAAGAAACAGCCTTAGAATATGAAACATACTTATCCAAACCTGGGATTTGATTGTGGATGTTTTTTTTTTTTTAATCCATTGGTATTATCAGTTAATACTAGAGAAGCATTTTTTATTCTTGAGATTTGATTTAGCTGTATTACTGCATAGATAAATACAAAAGTTTCTATGAGCAGCTATTTCCCTTACATCACCAAAATCACCCAGAGCAACAATACTTGAATATCAGACTGCCAAGAAATGACTACATCAGACTACAGGAGTTAATCATTTTGCCTTTGGAAAGCCTTTGAATTAGAAAAAAAAGTTGTATGACTTTCAAAAGAATAATTGCAAAGCATGTATTTGTTAATAAATATAGGTCATTTGTTCTATATTAAAGAGATTAGACTGTATTTGGCTAAAATTTTGCTACCTAGAGTTTTCAGCTGAGAATAACTCCACCATGGTACATGCTGAACAGCAAATGGAAGAGAAATACAATCCCTTCCCCTCACCAGTGCATAAGCCTTTAAAGTAAATAAGATGTAGTTAAGATGCTAAATGCACTAGAGGATTTAATTAATCGTGATGGATGTAACTTAGTCGTCTGAGTAACATCATAATTGATACAACTTGAATTATAACACCTGACTACCAGTTACTCAGTATTCCTGAATGTGTTGAATTGGATTTTGAGGATTATAAATGAACAAGTTATAAATGTGTTATCGTACAATCTTGGTGGAGGATGTATTGCTTGTGGATAGATCAGTGTGGGAGAAAGTCCCACGATAAAAAAGATGAGTGGACAACTGATGCACTCCTTAATGGCAGAATGATATGTAGTCTGTAATTTAAAGTAGGAGGTGGCAGAAATAACATACAGTCAACATACATACAATCAACGACAAGGCATTTGTGGTGGGAGAATATAGTGCAAGCATAGAGCTAGAGAAGTTAAAAATATGTATATTTGTAGTTGGAATAAGTGATCTAAATGAAAATCTGTGCTTTGAATTGGATGGAAGCAATCAGCATAGAGCTACAGAACAGTGAGATTTAAAGCATAAGATGTTGTGGACTTTGCCAAGGATCTCTGGACGGGCAGGACAATGTTGAAAATGTTTTAAAGTCATCAGGATGTGTATCTCAAAGAAAGACAGAATTTTATTTAACGCCCAGGATGGCTACAATTACTGAGAGGAAAGAAGAGGAGAGGATTGGCTTGTGCTTAATTAATACTTTCTCACTTACAGTTAGGAAAAAAAATGTTATTTCTTTTGAAACTCCTTTGCTCCAGTGTTGTTACTTTTGTAGCATCTTAGATCCACAATCTGTATACAATATGATTTAGATTCTGACTCAGCTCTTTAGAAAATATCTCTTAATACTAATAGTAAAAAAATAAAATAATGAGTGAAAACATCTATCTGTGCCACGAAATATATATATATTTTTTTTTAAAGCAGGAAATCAAAACCTCAGTTCTGAGTTGCAACAGATGTTTTTCAGTATGAGGAGAAAGAGCTTTCAATAGAATTTTCATTTATTCATTTATCATACTGGAATAGAAATGGTAGAATTACATTACAACTTTAAAGTAAAAAATGATAGAGTAGCAAGCATTTGAAAGTTATGTCCAAGGGATGTGGTCAGCTTTGTAGAAAACACAGAATTGTATCACTTTTCTGAGCTTCCAGTCAGGATGTGTTGGAAGAACACCACTCCTGGAAAACCCATGCCTTCTCTTGGATGTTTTTACTGTTGTGATTTTTTTGTTTTTGATTTTTAGATGTCTTTGCTTTAAACAACAGATGAATACAGCGCTGATTTTTTTTTTAAAGCATACTCTGAAAATATTATTAAATGTTTTGTGTGCATCAGAATGCTTAAGAATGGAGCTGAAGGCCAGGAAGACCTTTTTAGTGGGCACAGCATTAATTACACCAATTTACACAAAACAAAATCCATATCTTGGAACCAAGGTAATATATTGCCAAAATAAAAACATTATGAAAATATTTCTTGTAAGGTGTTTATTTTGGATAAAGTCATTTGCTGAGAACCACAATGTAGTTAGTTAAGACAAGCTTAGGTTTCTCAAATTTGGATCTAAACATTTGAATTAACATTCTGAGTGTGCTCCTCAGAATTTTTTTTCGAAGAGGGAGATACAGCTCAATGTTGTTCTAATTCGTAAGAGTAGCTTTTGTCTTTTGGTGTGTGTCATCTTTGGAGCATGAGGAGCAGCTGAGGGAACTGGGATTGTTTAGTCTGGAAAAGAGGAGACTCAGGGGAGTCATTATTGCAACTCTGCAACTCCCTGAAAGGAGGTTGAGGTGAGGTGGGGGTTGGTCTCCTCTTCCAGGTAACTCATGATAGGATGAGAAGTACTCATCATAAGCTGAGCCAGGGGAGGTTCCAAGTGGATTTTAGGAAGTATTTCTTCTCCTAAAGAGAGGACAGGCATCAAAATTGGCTGCCCTGAGAAGTGGTGGAGTCACTATCCGTGGCGTTCAAGAAACACAAACATATGGCATTTAAGGATATGGTTTGTGGGCATGGTAGGGATGGTTGGACTAGATGATCTTAGAGATCTTTTCCAGCCTTAATGATTCTGTGATTCTGTTTTACACCTGTGCAATAACTATAATCATCTATTTCTTTTAGTTTCTGCTTATTACATTCTGTAAGGAATTAAAGAGCTTTATAAACTGAGTACAGTATAAGGAACATTCACTATTGGAAGATCTTTTTCCTTTGAACATAACATGATCTTCACAGAATCACAGAATCACATCTTAAATGTTTATAAATGAGTATGACCTTGGTTTTGAGTATATCTGAAAAGAAAGCACATCATCAAACTGCTGCTTGAGCCTGGTCTCTTTGACACAAAAGGAAAAGCATAATCTGCTTTCAGCTGCAATTTGCTGTTCTGGGGATGTCTCAGCTGAATTCTGTTGTAGCCAAACATCATCCCTTGGCAGCTAGCTGGAAATCACAGCATGAAAGTATCTTCCCTGCCATATTTAAAATTTTTTGTGTTCAAATTTAAAAGGCTTAATTGCTCAAAGTTATGCAGACCAACATCTTAAGTATATCCCAGTTTTTTCCTTCAGAGGAGGTAGTGTTGAAATGAAAAAAAAAAATTAAGAAAATATTAATTTAGTGCCATGGAGAAGTAAAGTACACTTCTGCAGGACAGGTGACCTGTTGTGTGCTTTAAGATGAATATAGTAGAAAAATAAATTATAGTATATACATATAGTAGATATATATATATATATATACATACTCGTCTGTTTTTGCTGATACATATATACATATAGTAGAAAAATTCACAGTCTTGGTTTATATTCCTGTTTTGAAAATGTGCTAAATATATTTTCTGCACTGAAATCAAACTTTTTAAAGCAGCTTCTTTCTCTTATCACTCACAGTTGGATTAACATGTTCTTTCTGTGGTCCCTGTTGATCCAATAAACTCAGTGTAATTGCATTTATATGGTAGGCAAAAAGATCAAAGTAGTCCCATATGGGGAAAAACGACCATTCTAAGCCAAAACAAGCTCTTTGGCTTGTAAGCAATTGGAAGCCTTTGCTATAGCACATCTGCAATGTACTCTGCATTGCAGAGTTCCATAACATGGCGTGCTGCATCATTTGAGTTACTGTGGTAATACGGAAATCTTACAAGTAATAATGCTTTGCTAAGCTTGATTAGACTAAGAGAACTTAAATAAAAAGAAAGAACTTAAATAAAAGGAAATAAATAAAAAGATTGTTTTGTACCGTATCGATTATATTGCAGGAGTTGAGTTTATTGCTCTTCTTTCTTGGAGCATTAGGTTCAAAATAGTGAATTCAATGGAATGAATTTGATTTTTTAATGGTGAAGAGTTTGCAGTACTTAGAGAAACAAATTGCTTGGCACGATCATGCCATCTTTAAACAGCCCTGTGTCATCGTGTTGAAATCAGATTCACCTCCAGCTGGGAGCAGTTTCAAGCATTGCTTTCTCACTGCATTGTGGAAATGAAAAAAAGCCAACAGGAGAGCAGGAGAGCAGGTGGGTTCCACTTTGTTATAGAAAATGTAGCAGGACATCCATCGAAAAGGAAAATGAGGTAGGTAAGGAGATTTGATAGCCTGGATAAAAACGAGTGTTCCTAGATTTATTAGCACAAACAGGTGTTGGAATGATATGGTCTGAAAATTGAAAACACTTTGAAAAGATTTGTAGAGTCCCAAGTCATGCAAAATTCTTGTTGATTCCATTCCATATTAATGGTAGTGATTATCATAAAATAATTCGGATGCTTGTACCCATTTTCATCTGAGTCTAGGTTGGATTTGTGATTTCAGAACTGTTTCTTGTGTCTCTAACTAGGTTTTTAAGTGAACTTCAGACTACTTACATTATATAGAAAACTGTGTAATGCATAGATATTGCAGATACTGTAAGAGTGAGTCAGCGTGCTTGCAGTAGTCTGTTTTTGCTGATGCACCTTGCATTTCCTCGTGTTAATTTCCTGTCCACGTGAAACAATAGAATTCTAGTAGAATTAAACCATAAACCTTTTTTGCCTGTTGCATCTCTGGAACATCTCACATTCACTATGTGAATATTTTAATGGTTGTGCTTTTATATCGATGTTTGCTATTTCCTATTTAATATTTCTTTCATGTTATTTGATAAATATAACAGGAAAAGTGATGGGTAAGATTGTAGTAATTGTAGAGAAAAACTGGCATGTGAGATTCTGATACTTCAGTAAATTTAAAAATTGCATTGCAAGAAATAAAAGTCTGATTGTTTCTGTAGAACATTGCATTGTAGAACCACAAACCATCTTCTCCCATTCACTTCGTTTCAGACATTGTTTTGGTTACTGAGTATTGAAAACCATTCCTTCTGCATAAGAGGAGCCACAACAGAGAGAAATGGATTTATTCAGGTCTGAGAATGCTAAAGGGAGAATATTTAGGGGTTTTTGTGTTTTTTTTTTCTCAGCTACCTTGTGGGAATGTACCAAGAAGACAGAGGTGCAGAATGAAAGTATGAGAGGCAGCAGGCACAGACTGCAACATCACATATCGCAGTTAGGTAGAAAGAGGAAAAAAAATCAGCGTGTTAATCTTAGCTGGCCCAGGTCCTGAGCCCCATCTAGTTGGTCATGCTCTGAGGGGAGGATCGGAAAAAATGATCTCCACAAGTATCCTCCAGTCTGTATTTCTGTGACCCTGTATTGCAAGGCTGAGTGTACTTTAAGATTCATGTTTTATGATCTCTTTGTTGTGGTCTGACTTGTTTACCTCTGAGGGTCACTTGAATAGTATCATAAAACTGCTGCTCTTTTTTTAATCAGTAACTGTGAAATGTTTGATTTTGTGTGACCTGCAAGCTCATTTACACATCTTAGATATCAGTTACACACTGCTTGTGAATTTGAAATATTGAGTGGAACATGACAAGCTATTGATTTACAGCAAAACAAAGTCTGTGTAGTTGGAACAGAATACAGTCAGATGAGGATGGTAGTAATTATTCTGACATCCATTTATGCATATGATCAAGCTACAAATTCAGGAAAGTTTAAAGTGAATTTGCTTTTGCCCATTGTGAATTTTTGGCAGGATTTAGAAATTAAATGAGTATAAACTTACACATCTTTTTACACTTAAAAATAGAACATTTAGGCTCATCAAAAGAGCCAAGAAGATGATAAAAAAATTTGAATGCATACTTTTATGTACACTAGTGTTTTTAACTTCAGTTCTGTCTAAGGATTTATATCAGAGCTAATAACTGCTGTGAAAATATTTAAATTAACTGTGGCTTCATTGAAACTCTTGTTGTGTTTGGATAATTGTTTTTTGGTGGTAGTAAAACGAAGTTTCAAATTCCACACCAAAATACGCTGATGGAAATCATCACATCTTCTTTAAGGGGGGGTCGTTTGCTTTTGCACTGCTTTGTTCTCAGACTTTAAGAGCCTGAGGAAAAGAGTTCATTGTGGAAAATATCCTCAGAGGTAGACATCATTCCAACAGCTCAGGTGCTGCGCCCTGAAAAATGGCCTTTGCAACTCCAAAGCACTTGAAGAGGTTACCCTACTTTGGAGGAGGAAAGAAATTGGCTTTGTATTTGCTTGCTTTCTGCTTTGTTTCTTCCTGGAACAAAGAGAAACAATGGAAGGAAATGTGTCAAAGGCATTTTAACAGCAAAAAAACCTTCGTATACTTTTTTTTTTTTTTTTAAATTGGATGGTTATAGAATCTTCTAGTCATGTGGAAAGCAAATGAGCAGCTTTCATGAATGTTTTCATACAAGAATCTGATAACATACCTTAGAAAACTGTAAAAATAAAAAAATACTAATTACTGTTGAATGCTGTGTTCTGTGTACCTGTTTGAAGCATAGTTAGAAGACCCGAAGACATTTTTCAGCTCAGAAGTTTACACTGTAAACAAATTTTCTGTAGTTGTTTTCTTGCCTTTTTTTTTTTTCTGCTTAAATATTTTTGAAAGTATTTAAAATCTTCAGATGCCAGTTCTGCAGGAAATAGTCTAGTATCAAGTGTGTAAGCTGACTAAGATCACATGCTAAGGAGCTTGCTGACATTGCCTTTTAACAAACTGTTGCAGTAAGTGTAAGTAGTTTGGTCGATGTGTAAAGCCTGCCATGGGAGAGGATGTTTTGAGAAAAAGTGTGATCCCTCTGTCCCTAGGTCTTAGGTCACTTAGTGCTCACTCTAAATGATACAAAAATGGAATAAACAATAAAAGGATAAAAAATCAAATGCTGGATACTTGTATCTTGATAGAATAGAGGGCATGAGAGAAAATCAGTCCTGAAAGGTGATCACAGGGCTCGTTAACATACCACAGTTGCCAGGATGGAAATCAATGGGCTAACGTTTGCAGTTCATATGAAAAGTGAGGCCACACATGCAAAAGAAACACAGAGAATAATTACTGGTGCTGGTTGTCATCAAAATGAGGATGCCTTGTGACCTTGACCTAGATTTTAAGCTGTGGCTATTGGCTGGAAATGCAGAATTTTGCAATGTCTACAAAGGGAAAACTCGTGTCAGACACCACCAAGGACAAAAGCATGAAGTAGGTGTAGTTGAATATTATTGCAAGGTATGAAACCATTTGAACAGGAAAGACTGTGAAGTTTCTGGCCAAGACAGAAAAAAAGAAAACTTGTGTTGATAGCATGAGTGCCGGAAATTAGTCATCAGTGTGGACTAAGCAGGGTATGTGCATTGTGTACAGGAATCTAGAAAAATTATCTTCTGTATTTGGGATATCTCACCTTGTTGAATGGAGTGTAATGAATGTCTATGGCCTAAACTGTAAGGTAAAACTGGTTTTGGCTAGTTTTGTCATAGCAAGTAAGCAACCAGTTCTGAAAAAAAAAACAAAAAAAACCAAAAAAAACCCACAAAAACTAGCTGTATCCTGTAGAAATAGGAAACTGTTGAAGCACGACATGTAAGTGTGGATTGGATGAACAGTTCTTGTGGGGGAACCACTGCCAGTACTGCGAAGCAAGCTGTTTCTACTGGGAGCAGCAGGGAATGCTTACTGAGGTGCGTTACCTTCATTTCTTAGATAGCACACTCTACATAATTTTCTTTGCTATGCAAGCTCTGTCATGCAGCTGGGTATGAGTTCTGAGCAAAGCTAAACACTGTCACTGCTGTAGAATGCTGTCTCTGTGTTGATTGTGCATTTATGTTTTTTTCCCCTTGTGCAGAGGGGGGTGGTTGAAGAATTGTTTAATATGCAGAACGCTTGAAGTTTGTTTTCAGTTTCAGTAAGATGAAGGGTAGTGCTTACTGTGCATCAGGTATCTGAGATGAAAGGAGGGTGCTGAACTTTGTAATTAGCATCCCTCAGTCCATACTGAAAAGCTTGAAAAAGCTGCATGTTGGAACTGGAACATGTAATGAATTTCAAGTTACAGTTTTGTTTCTGTTGCACTCCTGAAAGATGCAACAGAAAGGATTCAGTATTCTTCCTGACCCAGGAAAAATATTGAAGGAGCCACACGAGGACTGTTGATGCAGCCTGCTGTGCTTAGATCCTTGAATTATACTGTAAAGGGTCACAAATACTTTGTAGAATTAGATTGTCAAAAGCTCGGATGTATAAAAGCGTCTTTAACGTCGTGCCTGTGAAAAAGCTCATGTTGTATAGACATAAAATAATTTGCTTTAAATTTAAACGTGTTTGAATATATTCTTTTATCATTTGTTTCACTTCCCTGAGTAAGGGTACATTTCTAAATCAAGATGCAAGATATGATAAGATGTAATTGATGTGGGAAGCTGCATGTTCTCATGTGGTACCCAAGGGTGCTGTTTGTTACATGTCACATCTAATTTTCAGCCTCACCTCTGCTAGTAGAATTTTCCTTACTCTAAACCGTATTTGGAGCATTTATGAAACAGTAAATACTGAGGTTTGCATAAAGGTATTCCAAGGTTTTCTAAGCAGTGTGTATTTGATGCACATGTGTGTAAATTCATCTTAGTTTGGTGTGGAAAGCAGTGTGTGGGGGTGGTGTGTTTGTTTGCTTTGTCTCTCTTAATGAGGTGGCCAATTCTGTGCAATTGCTGCTGGATCATTGCTGGCAAGAAACTTAGAAATCCTCTTAGGATGCACTGGTATTCTTGCAGGTTTGTTTATAAGATAAACAGAAGTTACCTATTTGAGTTACTTATGTTAATTCTAGGATGCCAAGTCTTGTTTCCATATGTGAATGCTAAGTTTGGAACCATGGCCATGGAGGTTAAATTTCAGGTACCAGCTGTTAGTGCTGCAGGAAGGAAATGCAAAACTCTTTCTCTGTTCCTAAGGATTACTGAAAATGCCATCTGGAACTGTGTAAAACCATTGGGAACTTGTGAACAGTTGAATTAATACACAGGGTTTTTTCCCTATTCTTCCTATGATGTAAGACAGTTATACTTGCCATTTTAAGAAAAGAGCTTCAGGAATTATTTTATCCTGAATAGGCATAGTTTGCATCTGACATTTAAGAACCTCTGCAAAGAAGTTCAGATATGAAAGCATCTGCTTGAAAAAAAAACAGGTGCTTTGAGGTAGTCTGTCCAGGCTTTTTATTTATTTATTTTAAGGGGTTGGAGGGAGGTTGACATTGACAGCTGGTTTATTATCTTCCTATTTTATGACTAATCCTGTCATCGCGTGTAGCTGCATTTAGATTGACTAACCCAGGTGTGCTGCAGGATAGAAGAGAAGTGAAAGCAAAATCCAAATTCATGGCTTGAATTGGGCATCAGATTCTTGGCTTTACATTCATTTTAGACTTTATCTTCCACGGCTTTCTGTATTTCATAATTTCTGTTCTGCAGAAATTTCACTGCTTTGAAGTAATAGCCAAAATTTGCATAGCCATGAAGCACGTACTCTAAACATCTTATGCAGAGGTGCATAAGAAGTAAATGTTTTTGTGTCAAAGGACTCTTAGGAAATATATGTATTTTAGATAGAAAATTATTTAATTGTTATTCTTTTCTTCTTACTTTCCTGCTATTATTACTAATGCTGTATTTCAAGGGTCTTAGTTTTTCAGTGTCCATGCCTAGCTTATTTTACTCAGATAGCAGAATACATTTCACAAGTAAGGCTGCTTCCACAGCCAGCAGCCTGGGTTACCTAGGAGGCAGTGTTGGCTGTGTGCTGGAGCTGAGGAGCTGTGCTTGAACTGTACATCTTCAAGTTGCTTGAGGCCCTCACAAGGGCCCTTAATATTAAGGACAAACAACAACAACAAACCTGCACTTCTTCCCCTTGGTTTCAGCAAAGAGAGATGACTGTGTAGTTCGAGCTGCTCTTTGTGCCAGATGGATTGTTACAGTAATGCAAGCATTGCACATGACGTGTGTAGAGCCAAAAGGCTTTCTGAGGTTTACAGAAACTATGGAACAGCAAGACAGTTTCTGGATGGAGGTATTTTCATATCACAAAATTACTCATGTCACTGGCACCCTTACCAGCCTTTCTTCGTGAAAAACAAACAAACCAGCAAGTACTTGCCTTCTCACCCACACTGCTCAGATCAGAACTGATGATGGGAAAGCACAGAGCAGAGAAGCTGGCACTGCTCCCAGTGCATCTGCTTAGTAGATAAAGAAGACTTTTAGGGATCTCGGTTTTTTTCACTTTTGCCTTTGATTCACCTCATGGCATTTATCGAAGTATTTATTGCCTTTCTTTGGGAGTGATTTTGGGGGTTAAAATCTATGGGATTTGTTCTCAAAAATTAGGCTCAACAAAGATGGACTATCAGTCTGAACTTTGAATTTCTTACTTATTGCCAGTTTGAATCATACCATAAACACTATTTAAAGATTTTGTTTTTCATATTTCTTTTCCACATCCTTGACCCTGACTGGTAAGCTGGACATTTGTGTTTGCCTTGGCAAGCTCCAAGCTGCTCATCTAGGGCAGGATGAAAACTCTATTTTCCTTTCGTAAACAAACTGTTCCTTCAGTATTTTCCATAAGGATTTACACCACCATTTTGCAACGCTTCTAGGAATTGAAAAAATCCTGCCATTCAGAGTTTTCATTTTATGGTTTGTAACACTGCAGAAAAATATTTGAGCAATTGCTTTCTGGGGTTGGATTTTAAGAGCTTTTTTCAGAACAATTTCAAATTCCAGAATCATTACATTTTGTCATAAGGACTTTTATTAAAATTATAGCTATTTTTCTATTAACTATTCAATATTGCTGTGTTGAACTCTGAATTTTTTTAAAAGGATTTGAAAGATATTGAAGGAATATCTTCCTATTGGTGGCAGATTTTGCTGGCAAAGGAGAACTTTTCTGTTCAAGTGATTAGAACCAAGTAGTTCAGAGCCAGATCTAGCTCAAAGCTTTGTATGCATGTTCTTCCTGGCTACTACAAGCCTTTACTGAGTGGAAGGAGAGTATTTGCCATGAAGTAAACCTCCAAAAAATCATAAAAAGCCATTGGTTCTAGTCAACAGTCCATAAATGTTATTTACTGTCTCTTTTAAATAGTAATACTAATTTTATAAAGGCATATTAAAAGTGTATTTGAACTCCACAAACTAAAATTACACTTCCTTTTTTGTTGCAGATCTGGGACATGAGTGATGATGAAACAGTCTGAAAATCAGCTGAATAAGGTGGAAGATGACCTACTTTGAACAGCATTGCTGCCTTTTATCTGTTATTCGACAAGTTAATGATTGCTTACCCATGACTATAATGAATATGAACAATTGTAAACCACATACTGACATGAATATCTTCACTGTGAAAGCAGTCTTTTCTGGATATAACTCTCCGTATTTTCATTTTTATTATGTAAATAACCAAAATAATGTGGTTATGTTTAAATCTTATTCCTTTTTTTTTTTTTTTCCCCATTTTCTTAATAAGACATACATAAAATTTGCTGCTTAAGTAAACTTTGGTATCTCATTTGTTCCATTTTTTGTTTTGCTTCTCAGCAGACATGTCTAAGTAGCTTGTCTAAATGTTTTTTTCTTCATCTTTCCAACACTTGTTCACCTTTAATTAGAGTTCATTATTAAGATTGAGAATATTCTCCTGTTGAGAAATAAACTGCATCTTTATTTATGGGAGAGCAGGAGTAGGTTGAAAACCTACACTTGCAGTGTATATCACATTGCTTTCTATTTCAAAGTAAACATTTGTAGTACAGTTGATTCCCTTTGTTATAGTATGATTGCTCTTACCTGTGCCAAAAGAGAAATTATTCTCTGTGAAGATTTCATAATTTCATTCTATGGAAGAAATGTGGTTTGACTTATATTTACACAGGAAAGACCAAAATGGATCTGTATCATACTTAACGCTCTGCTGAAGTTCAGTGTTCTGCTATGTAGTAAAAATTGCTTAGAGGATGAATCATTGATTCATTAAAAACTTGTAGTTAAATGTATTACTAAAATAAGAAGTTGATTTTCTAACTCTGCCATTCCTGGTTGCTGTTGTATACTACTTTACAGGTGTTAAACACTGATTCTGATTTTTATTTTGACTGGAGTTTAAGTATTTCAATTTCTGCAGCATCAGGAATGGCTTCAGATGTTATGGCTGAGACTGTGAGAATCTTTGATGGGTTCTCAAGGATTTGTAAAAATGGATTTGTAAAATATCAAAGTTACCTTACTACAGAACTGAAAGCAAATCTATTGTTTTTTATCCAAATAGGATTTGGAAGTGTAATTGAAATTCATTTTAAGGCTTTATATTGTGGAGACTATGGACTAACTTGCTCAGAAAAGAAGGCAGAATCGCTTTTTGTGGCAGTCTTTATTTCTATTATACATTATGAAAATGAGTTGACCAACTGGTCAATCCAATTAATTTAGCTTGGTTTACTTCCTTTGACATAAGCTCTGAATATCCGGTGCAGATAATTTCACAGCTTCTCTCTTAGGCCACATCAGAGTATGTTCTGTCAGATCAAATTCACCTTAAAAGAAAGGGTATCTGCAGGTCCTATACTGCCATCATAAAAGAAGACTCACTGAAACATGTTGAGGTTAGCATTAGTTGTTAAGCTTTAATGGCCTGTTTAGCTAACTTCATTGTAGTATATATATCTGAATTAAATATATTTTTTTATAGGAAACTGATCTTTTGGTGGTCAGGTAATGATCAATAACATCGATAACACGTGATAAACATTTTTAAGTAGTTTATTAACATACAGAATTACCTATGAGCTGTATGATTTGCATTCTGTATTTCTTCTGGCATTGTGTGTTGGTACTGGGTAGTTTAAAGGGAAAGACCTGCATTTTTATCTTTTGGAACTGCTGAGTGTAAAACTCTTCTGCAGTCTTTGATTATCTGAAAATGTAAAACTAGACATCTTTCTAAAAATCTGATGAACAGTAATAGTTACTTTAAATATCTTAATTTTAATTACCTGTTAAAGTAACTTTCAGTTTAAAGATGCAGTGTATCTATTTAATTGCAGCAGTATGCAAGATCTAAAGGTTGGAATTCAGGGTTTTAATATGGTGTTTCCTTACCTCTCTAATTTCAGTAGCATACAGTTCTGAGGTTGAGCTGCTTGCTGTACATATGCTTCCCAGATGTCCCTGATGTTCTGAAGCTCTTCAGTGTGTCAGAATAACTTCCGTTGTCTAACTTTAATGTTGTTTTCTTCCTCCTTGTGGAACAAAATGGTCCTTATTCTGCAATTTCTAGGCATTAATTGAGTAAGAAATCAGAAGAATACATAGAAATGAAGTGCTATTAACATTTCCATTACTGTTCAAATTCAAATACCATTATGAGATAAGCACATTTATTTACTGGCCTGTAGGTACTTAATGGAAGGCTTTTGGCACTACCCTTTCAACTGCAGATATTGGTGTTTAATGGAAGTTAAACTTCGACCTTTCTTCACTTGCTTTCAGTCTGGTGTTAAATCCTCTTTATCAATGTTATAGCCTATCAATCTGGAATAAATTTCATTTAAGGCATGCCCTTTGTATTAGATGTAAATTGATAGTAAGATTTTACCCAGTATGTGGTTTGGCCAATGTGAGAATCTGCTCCATGGAACATGGGTAGGTTTGATTCTGAAGCCTTCAGCATTGGGTTCTAAAAGGGAGAAAGGGCACAAGTGTGTAAATGACACTTAGACCCATGCAGAAAGATTCATGATGACCTAGATCATTTGGTATAGAAATTCACCAAGGAATGGAACCATAGGATTTTTATTACTAAAAAGCTGATTACTCCCAAGAAATAAAGGAGGATTCTGCTTCAGTAGAGATCAACAGCATGAAATGTAGTCTTGTACATCAAATGGAATTCTAGTAATTGCTGCAGCCCTTATAGCCATTGAGCTTCAGTCTGGAAAAAATGTTCCTTCCTTGTGCTCTGTATGGGTTTGGTATTGCGTCCTCAGGGAACTCCACTGAGATGGACGGAAATTTTTTTACCAGCAGTACTATTGTTCTACTACCTGCATAATGTTCTCTTACCTTAAATACATACAGTAAAAGTCATAGCAAAGTTGAATTTTTTTCAATGTATAAGTGATTTCTTTTAGTTTCTCACCTGTCATTTGTGATTTTTCTCCTTTTAATTTCTCATAGTCAAAGAAAACTCTTACTGATAGAGTTCTTGTTTTTGAACTTTTTATTATGCTATTGTGTAGCATTCTGTGATTTAGTGTCTCATGATAGCACTTCTGTTTCTTCCTCTTATTGAGTGTATGCTAACTATTCTGATTGGAACAGCTAATACCGAGTTCATCGTTGCATTGCTCTGGGTCGTTTGACTGAAGCGTTCACCCATTTCCCAACTTTTTTTTAAGTTTTCTTCCTCTTTTTCAAGACAGATTTAAAAAAAAAAAAAAAAGTCAGCTGAGAAGTGACTAAAAGTAGACTTTGGTTTTCAGGATTCCCATTAATGTCAATTATATGTGAAAAGATCACTAAGCTTCTGATGCCAGTCAAGTTTGCCTGTTTCTTACAGTACCAGTTCAGAGCCATCCACAAGGATTTTTATATATGGTTTCTTTTCAGAGCATAACCACATATTAAAAGTTCAAGGATAGTCCTGGTTCTCTTTCTATGGGAAGAGGAAGGACAGCTTACATGCTTTCAATACTACTTATGTTGCAAGCTAACACATAATCAAACTTTTTTTTGTTGTTCTTCCAGTTGAAGGTATCTCTGTTCTGCACTGCAAGTCCAGCCAGTTCTCTAACACACTGTTAATAGCCATTCTCTTCTCCGTTGGTTCAGTGTTGGCATTAAAAGTACACAAAAGCTGAAAAGAACATGCAGCTGGATGGTAGGATTTTTTCTTATTACTTTTCCAAATTTTTACATCTAATCTTTTAGGTTGTTTTTTTTTTGTTTGTTTGTTTGTTTGGGGTTTTTGTTGTTGTTGTTTTGCTAGTTTACTTCCTTGCTTGTTTGCTTTTAAATAATAACGTAATATTTGCAATTCTTCGCTTAGAAACAAATAAGCATTTACACTCCAAAGAGAAGCCATTAAAGAAAAATTTGCAACATGGCAAACTTAACAGACTTCCTAAGAAACATAATTTGGAAGATGTCCTGAGCCTGTTACCATTTTTTTTCCAAATCCATTGACATGGCTTCTTTAATTGTTTTACGTTTTGTTCCTTGTTTTAAATTGCTTTCAGTGCAAATATTGTACTCATCATGCATAGCCTACCAAAACAAAACTTCTTGTTGGAGGGTTTTGTGCACCTTTTCTCTTTTAGAGGGCCTGGATTAACAGCTGTATAAGGCAGAAATACCACCTAGAAAAATTTCATGCTGTTACAGTCTGACAGTATATAAATTCATAACCTATGAAAAACCTGCCTACCATTTAAATTCCAAATCTCTTTCCATTAAAGTTCCCTGGATTTTCTCCAGAGCTCTAACGGTGTTTAAAAATAGTGTGGCACCACATAGGTAATGCTATGGGTTTGAAATTAGCGTAGACGTTAGCTCTCTGTTATCACTTCAGCTACCAAAATTTAAAGTTTGTTTACTTATTTGTGCAGCACTTAACAGGATTTGAAATTAAACAAACAAACAAAACAGCAATCTAGTGACAAAGAATGTTTTCAGTCTCATTTTACTTTTATTGATACCCTTTGGTCCTGTACTACTGACAGCAGTGACTTTTCATGGTGAGTAGTTATTGAGGAATGGAGGGACAGCAGGACCTTTCCTTTGGACTAGCATCAATACTAGGTTGACTCAGAGAGTTTAACAGTTCCTGCTTTTTCTCTGATTTTTTTTTAGTAAGTTCTCATCTGTAAAATGTAGAAAAATAGAAAATATATGCTTAGCAAAGAGTAGCCATGTTTTTTTTCTCTCAGTTATCCTAGACCAAAAGAAAGAATCTGTTGCTCTGACCCATTGCTTTATCAAAGTGTTGCTGAGAGTTGTTTGAAGTCGGGCAGTGTTCACCAAAATGGGCTGTGGCTTGGGCTAATTTGTAGGCACTTTACTCTTAAGCGCAGTAGCTGAAATACGGCAGTCTGTATTCCACCAGCCGGTGACTGGTATTTTGTCCAGGTTGTAGTGAATTCTTCTGAATGAGTCACTTGAGAACTATATTAACCTAGCCAAGGAAATTGGCTCAGCAGAAGGGAAACTTAAGCTACTCCCAGAAGAATTAATAGTAATACATTGAAGTAGCAGTGTTGCTGAGTAGCGTAAGGTATTCTCTAACCTATTTGTTGCTAAATTCTCTAGAAACAAATTTTTCATCTCGTTTCCCAATTCAGGTAAACCTCATTCCCGGATAAGCGTAAAGATGAGCACTCCAACCATCTATAATTTCAAGTACTGATGGTTGCCCCCCAGTAATCGACAACACAGCCTGCCAATTGCAGCTTCACTGTAGCATTTTTTCACATCTCATGGAATTATTTTGGACGTTCTTTGACGAGATTGTCAGAGCTCTCAGCAGCTGTTTGTCTGAACTTCAAGTACTAAGTGTGTTTTAGTCAGTTTAGTCAGGCCAGGCCTCACCTGCAGTTGTACCTTCTTGTAGGCACTTCCTTCAGCTTGGCAATAAAAAGGGGCTGTCAGGAGTTCTAGAAGAGATGTGTTGTTTCCTAGCTGGCAGGGAGTATTCGCTGTGTTACCGTTTGCTGTTGAAGTCAAAATGCCTGTTCCAACTTGCTTTTTGAATAGATATTTATATAGGATGTTGATATGAAGGAGAAAGGACTTTGCCTCTCTAACTGAAGGTCACATGCATATAATGTTTTACTGCTGCAAATAAAAAGTATGATTTTTTTTCAGTCATTCTTTTTAACTTCCCCCCTTTCCCATACAGTTACTTTCTGCTATTGTTTGGCAGTGGATTGCTGCTTCAGCAGCCTTCAGGAGCATCCAGTAATTCAGGTTTATTTGCTTTTCAGCACCAGACGCTTGATTTTTGTTTCATCTCACCAGAATAATTCATTTTTTTAATTTATTAGTGAAATGATCTTATTCACTACATAAAAAACAAACAGGAGGCGTTATTCTTTCTTACGGAGGAAACCACCAATGTTTTCCTTACTTTTGGTGCAATGTTTGTACTCTCTTAAAAAGCTTCAGTTTGGCATCTCTGGCAAGATGACACAGTGCTGAAGGAGCTTGGTGCATTTGAAATGAAAGCTGGCTTCTCATTTCTGAAATAATTTTACTTTCTAAATCAAACCAGTGTGGGCTAAAACTGTGTACAGAAATGCTGCTAAAATTGTTTCCACGTCATGTCAGCATGGATCTGGAAGAGCTGCTGGGCAGTGAAGGTTCCAAGTCTTGCCTGCCTTCTCTGAGTTTTCTGGTTGACAGCCAGGAAATCACTGTCTTCTTCCCCCATCTTCCCAACCTCTGTGAGTATCTCCTCCTCAGCCCAGTCTTCCCCTCACAGGTAGCAGAAGGGTGTGAATGGATAAGCAAATTAATTTCCAGTGACAAATTTCTTTCAAATTTGTGCAAGAGTGAATGGAAATCTGCAAGGCAGTTGTGATTTTGCTTGAGGGTTTTGCTTTGTCTATTAATGTCTCTGTTTTCATTTCACGTTTGGAAGTCTGACTTTCATACAGTATTTCTGTAGGTGTTACCACTTCCTCAGGAACCTGTGACTCAGGCAGTGTATAAATGAAATGACATCACTGGCAACTTTTGTTTGAATTGCCTATTTCCTAAATAGGGACTGTCGTTTTTTTTCTTTTAATACTTGCATCATTGTTTTCTGTTTTGTTTTGTTTTTTGAGAGAGGAAGGGGAAATGAGGGCTTTTGATTATCTAGGACTATTACAAGTAACCAACTGAATGTGTTTTATCCTTTTGAATCATTGAAATCAACAGTGCTGAAGTTTACTTAAAACAGGAGATTAGCATTTCTACACAAAGTATTTTATGAATGAAATCATTGCAAGTATGTGTTAGCAGAGATTCTTTTGGTACAAAGCATTCTTAATTTACTGCTGATGTGTTGAGAGAGGGACAGTGGGCAAACAAGAAGAGCCTGAGCATAATTTTCCGTATTATTTTGGACGTAAAGCAAACAAAAAACTGTGTTTTCACACTACTGGTTGAGCTTCAGATTTAAGTGGATCTCCCTTGCTGCTCCCTCACTAGTGTGTACTCACTACAGGAGATTCTTGGTATGTTTCAGTGTTTCCTTCTCCGTAACTGATATTTTTCAGTGATATCACTCCATGCATATATAAATAAATGTGAAGACCCGGAGTAAAATTTGCTTGTTAGCCGAGTGACTCCAAAGCAGGGAGGAGCACTGGTTATAGCAGACATGGTACAGGGAAACCTTCAGCAGCTGTGTTTCTTCTTTGGACAAAATTCCCCATGACGTCACTTCAGGAGTTGGCTGTTAAACCGTGAAGAGTAATGTCAGGAATCATTGTCATCAGAGGAACGCGAGGAGTTGGATGTCTGTCTGGATCGTTTATTCGTAGTGCTGCGGGACAGGCTATAAAAGCGTTGCGTTTATTTATTATTGTCATGCGCAAAGGATCACTGTTCTTTTGTTTAAATAGCAACAGCTTTGGGACTTTGTAAGACATGGATACAACAGAACATCATCTGAGTATGGCAGAGTCCCTTTGGCTGTGCTTTGATTTTATCAGTTCTTACCAAGTGGACAGTCACTTTGTGGTTGCACCTGAAGGGAAAACTGAAATGAGGTCTGTGTATTCAGGGAGGTGGAGTTGGTGACTACTACCATAGGTTGTGGTTTTTCTTCTGCCTGTGTTATTTCACGTCAAACTTTGGCACAATTAAGAACTGTATAATTAAAGTCATTGCACTAAAGGAAAGCACTAAACCAAAGTCTTGGGAAAAAAAAAAATGCTATGTTTCGTAGGGTTTTGTTTTGTTTCTAATAATACAGAGGGCCTGGTAATTTCTTGGGGTTGTTTTTGTTTTTGTTTTTGTTTTTGTTTTTTGTTTTGTGTGTGTGTCTGTGTGTACGTGTGTACATGAGCTTTCTTTTTTTTCCTTTACTTAATATTTCAGTCATCCTTCCCAAACTTTCTGTTCAGTCTCCTTTGCATCCTTTATTTTCTAAATGACCTTTATGCAGGCATCCTGTATGCTGTTAATGAAAAACTCTTCCTGGAGTTCCACCCAGTAGCTATTGGAGCAGTGGTTACACGTTATTCTTGGTACTAAGTCAGAAATGCTTTGAGATGATAGATGGTATAAATGTAACAGCATTCCAATTATTTGGTCACTCAAACAAAAAAAAAAAATTTTTTCCCCCACTTTAATTAAAATATTTACTGTTGAATGTCTCTTGTGTGCCAAATTAGGTAGTAGTTGTGGTTTTCTCTGCTGTAATAGTTAAGAATGAGTGAGCTATGCATACCCTGCCTCATGAACCATGCAGGGCAGCAGCTGATGTATGGAACATAGTTGGACCGTCCTCACCAACTGCCTGATGCTTTTGATAGACTAGTGCTCTCAGAAATCCCAGGAGAAAAACATTTAATTTCTTGCTAACTTTCTTGCTAACAGTTCAGCACTGTTTAGCAAACACTGCAAGCTTAAAACAGACTTCTTTGTAACTCTTTGCTCAGATTTGAAGAGGAGGAAGAGCAAGCAAGTCAACTGGTGTGTGCACAGCATTTCTCTGTTGCTGGAGATATTCGAGTTTAATTTCCAACAATGGCAGGTATGACATAATCTAGTTTCCTGCTGCTAATATTTGGAAATGTCATTAAGAGATTCTGATAGATAATGTCAAGATGAACAGTGCTTAAAAATCGACAAGGAACAGTGAATAATAGCATACCCATTGATCTGAGATACTGGAAAAGAATGTGATTTAAAGGTCTGTGACACTGATTATATAGATGAGTATTAGCAGTAGGCTGTGTTTTTGTTTTTGGTGGCTTTTTTTTTTTGCCATAAGGACATGCAATGGCATGTTGTTTCAGAATATGACCAAATTATTGATTTTAAATTATTTTGTTGCTATAGTTTTAAATGATTGTGGCTTCATACATTTTTGAAGCCAAAATGTTCGGTTCCAGCTTACGTAGTATGCAGTGAGCTTTAAAAGCGCTTATTTTTGAAAGAAAGTTTGTCCTCTTCATAACTGCCAGAAATGTGGGAAGAAGAATTGAGACAGGACACATACACAGTGGCCACCATTTAGTTTTGGCTTCCATTTGAAGGGGGTTTTACTTAGTGACAGGGCACCGCCAATATTTGGCAGGGATCTACGAGCTTGCCAAATATCAAATGGCTCTGTGATTCTCTGTCAGGCATTTCTTTACACTGCTGCACCTTTGGATATAACAGTCCCCTTTGTAGGGCACTTTTAGGACCACAAAGATGGTGAAGGACCTACAGTAAGATGTATGAGGAGAGCCTAAAGTCTTCTTGTTTTTTGAGCATCAAGGAGACTGAGGGGAGAGCTTGTGATGGCCTACAGCTTTCTCACGAGGGGAGTGAAGTGGCAGGTGTTGATCTCTCTAATGACAGTGGCAGGACCTGAGAGAATGGCATGGAACTGTGAGGAGGAAGTGTCAGGCTGGGTGGTATGGGAAATTTCTTCACTAGAGGGTTATTGGGTGTGGAATAGGCTCTCCAAGTCATAGCCCCAAGCTGCCAGCATTCAAATAGTGTTTGGACAGCACTGGACATAGGATTTGAATTTTGAGTGTCCCTGTTTGGAGTTAGACTTAACAATCCTTGTAAATCCCTTCCAACTCTACAATCTTTCCCTCCCATCCATTGCCTGAGCTTGTTTTGGTAGAGTGTCTTCTGTTGGTTAAGTACCTAATATAGCAAGACCAACATTTGAGTCAACTAGTCAATAGAACGGCAGGTGAATAACAGATCATACAGGTAGATCTCTTCTCTAATGTTGCCTACTGTAGCCTTTTAATTTAATCAGTTTGGTCATGGAGTTAGTGAAGTTCATTTGTCTCCTTTTTTGGATGCTCAAAGCCAGACATCAGTGTTGTCTTAAACCGGGTTGCAGAATTCTGAAGGGACTCTGATTTCACATGTAAAGATAATCTTACACTATTAAGCATGTATTTTAAAATTTTTATGTGTGTAAAGGAGAAATAAATAAATCTGTTGTTAACTTTCAAATGGCTGCTCTGTCAGTTTTATTCTTTCTTGTGTAGATGTGCTAAAAATATATATCTACTAGAGCACACGTACTGTTTTGTGTAGCAATTCAGCTCCTCCTATTGAGAAGCCACAGTAGAACATTTTTTATTTTTGTGTAAAAGGAAAAAGGAGAAGGAAGAAGTCAACTGGGTGCACTGTTTAAAAATGACTTTCTGGTTTTGAGGCTTGTGTTTTCTGTTACCAATCTGACTGCTAGAAGCTTTAACTGGTTGTTTTGCATCAAGTGCATTCTGTTCCCAAGTGGAATCAAATCCACGTTATGCCTGGGTTGTTAGCATAGTTGGAAAGCAGAGTAATATAAATTAGCAATCTCAGTCTAAGAATGGTTAGAAATAACATCTGTTCTGTTTTCCAAGGTCTGCACTCCCATTTTAAGTTTCTGTGCCCTAGAATTAGAGGTTTGGGTTCTTTTGCAAAAGGAAGGTGCAGATTGACTTTGGTAATGGAACAGAAGAATTGAGGAGCAAGAATAGATCATAAAATGGAAGACTGGGGTAAGAATTAAACCTGTTCTTTCTTATTATTATTTTATTTTTTAGCAAACAGTTCTTGTTAGTTTTGATAATTTATTGTAAAGGTACTTCATAGGAGATAAAGTCATTTTCATACATTTCCTGGGTGAAATACGAAGAACTGTTCATGAACCAAGTACAAGGTGTAGGTAAGTAACCATCAACTGTAGACTGTTGGACTATCTCATAGTGTTAATGACATGTTGGCATTTTGCTAAATTTTCACAGTGTAGACATTGACTCTTTTCCCCACTTAAACTTTTCACAAATGAAGTTCAAAATATATCTATCATTATATATACAATCACTTACTTCACAGAAGAGTAAAGAAACTTCAGTTGTTAAAGAAGAGCAAATAAACTGAAATCCTTTGAAATGGTTCCCCACTGCCCCACATCTCTGTTGTAGTGAAGCTCCAGGCATTCTTTTTGTCCTACTGTGTTAATATTTCCTTTTCCTTCCCTGTTTCCATTGTAGCTGGGAGATAGGAAGGGCAGAAGAAAAGCACAAGCGCCAGAAGAGGAACCTGGAGGAGAGCCAGGAAACACAGCTATAAAGAGATTTGCTCTCTGTTTGAGGCTTTAGGAGCAATGGATCAAGGATGACCCAGTTTAAGAGCTTTCTCATCAGAGGTATTGTCATTGGCTTTGAGTAATTTACATTCCTCCCAAGAGTTTTGGTTCATTTTCTGGTCAGGGTCTGTCTATCGGAAATTCTCTAGAGACTTAGCATCAATTTTCTTCTATTTTGGGGCTTCCTCTTGGGTTGCACTAACTATAAGGTTTCAAAGATTTACAAGGAGTACAGGTTGGGCAGTCTTTTCTCTTTAGTTCAGTTCCAAAAATAAGTGCTACTTAAAAGTCTCCCAATTTTTCTAAAACTCTCAGGGAAGAGAACATTCTTAATCTGTGCCTTAACATGTGCTCTAGAAGTCCACTTCCTAAAGTAGGCTTTTAGACACACAAACAAAGGTTCTTTATGTCTATAAGCTTCATTATATGATCCCACACCTTAATAAATGTTCCATGTGCTCTCTAAACACCATACTGTGTGGAAATTTTTGGAGTGTTTTGGTTTGAGGTTGTAGTGTGGCTCATTCACACATCAGGCTTGCAAAGCTAAGCAGTGGAATTTTCCCAAGGAGAGAATCTCTACTTTTCATCAATCTGACTAGTTGGGTTGATCAGAGTTTTCTCAGCTCTCAAAACATTGTTGCTGGTCTCCCAGCACTGTTTTTGTTTCTGTTTTGTTTTTCCTGGGTGCGGGGTGGGGAAATTGCAGAAGGGTGTTTTTTATATTCCTTCAAGTTCCGGGAATCTCTTTAATTTAAAAATGAACACATCAGTTTTGTGAGTATGCAGAAACGCTTCAAAAGGTGAAACTGAATGGCTCAAGAGCAGAGTTAATTCCAAATGCAGTTACTTATAATTTATAACCTGACTTTTACTTTAATTTTGCTTTTGAAAAAGTTCAAGTGAAATGTCTTCTCATGCAGTGTGATTTCAATAAGTTCTATGAATAAATAACACAGTTGTGGTGAGATATCAGTGTTACTACCTTACAGTGGTTCAGGTAAGTCACAACCAAAGTAACTGCATGGCAAGAATGCTTTGTAGTCACTGAAACACGTGGATATTGCTCTGTTTGTTATACCTTAGTATCTGTGCAGACAAGCACCTCACGAAACAACTGAGATTTGTACAAGTAATACAAAAGCAACTATCTGTATCTTTTCCTTAATGCGTTAAAAGAGAAAGCCAATTTTTTACCTGCTGTGGAATAGTGTAAAGAAGTCCTGAAGTCCAAATCCTGATGATTCTCTATAGGCAAGATCATATATTTGGCTGCTGTGCTGTTTTATACTCTGTATACGTGCAGTAAATGTTAAATTCTGCCAGCTAATCAAATTGGATACACTCATTTTCTCTCTGGAGCTCTGGAGATCAGCATTCTGAGTATAGATTGCTGTGCTATTAATAGCTCACAGGAAGAAATTCTTCTTTTACAGTTTAAAAATCAGTTCAAAGAAATGTCTGCAATGGCTGACTTTGAAGCCTTGGGCAGATTTTACGTTCATGGACATTGGCAAGTTAATTTGACTATTGTTGTAGATACCTATCTATGCCAGCCAGAACAGTAGTATGAAGAAAGGAGTCTAGGCCCCCACCTGGGAGCTTTGCTTTCACTGTTCGTGGAATCAAGAGAAGGATGTAGTAGAATATACGAAGAGGGGAAAGCAGCGGATTGAAATGTGAGCTACAATTACCTGTGCTAGCAGAATTATCTCCTTTCTTAGGGGAAAATTGCATAAACTGTGGTCATCTTCACCAGAGAAAGACACAACGTTGAGAAGATGGGATCTGTCATGAAATGACCATTCAGAGGAACAAACTCTTATAGAAAAAAGAGTATGTTTTCTTCCCTTCATTAGCTTCTCTTTCTCTAATGATGTATGATATGTGGATCTGCTATTGACTTTAATCCTTGGACTTTGCCTAGGCATTTCCTGTGAGAATTGGTAGGACCAAATCTGCCTCCAGAGTTCAGCTACAACAGGGCAGAGCAGGGAGAGAATCCCACTCCTCTTTCCTGTATTTCCAGGCATAAATTGTTTATTTGTTGGATTAATCACTGAAGTTACTGACATATCAGCAAAGTCACCGCTTGATTTATTACTGCTGATTTTGCATCATCCTGAAAGGTCACAGCCTGACTCACAGAGTGTGTTTGTGAGGCTGGAAACAACAAAAGCAGTACTTCTTGTTGTGAGAAGAACTCATGGAAATTTTCAAAATGAGAAGTCTCGCCATGTTCCATGTGGTGATGGCTTTGCGTGGCTGGTTTTGTTTTATTACTTTCTTTTTTCCAAAAACACAAAGTCTGCCTAACTACATCACGCTGCATCGTGTAGGGCAGTGCTGAATGGAAGCTGAAGGGTAAATTAGCAAATTTCTGAAATGACAGAGGAGTGGTTCAGAATGAAGACATCTGAAATAGCATGTTTTAGATGTCTACAGCGCAGCCTTTAAGAGTGGAAGTTCCTTTTGCATGTATGTGGTTGATTATTCTGAACCCTGTTCATAGCCTCTATTCAGACAGCCACATCTGTATTATAATAAAGGAAAATATACTCTCCTGTGTTATTTTCCCCTGGACTATTCTGCTTTCTTGGTTTACGAGAAAGGTTTTCTCAAAGCAAAAGAGAGCAAATTATGTACGTGAGTGTACTGAAGGGCTCTGCTAGAGACTCACCTGCCAGCAGTGGGAGTCCAGAGGCTGCTGCATGTGTTGGCTTCAATGGAGGAAGCCAGCTGATGCTGATCAGAGGTGCTGATGGCTGCTCCTGTGTCAGGAGATAAGTCCTAATTTACGTTTTCTTAACTCTGCAGTTCTATTACTTTGGTTTTCAAATTTGATGTTTTAATGTCAGTATATAAACAGAATAACAAACCCCAGCAATGGGAACAATGTCAGGAGCCATTAATGACCTGAGAAAATGTTTGGTAAATGAAAGTAGTGTAAATTAAGGTGTAACAATGAGAGCAAGAGGAAAGGACTTTGCTGCTGTAAACTCTGTAACAATGCCCGTGGTGCATTTTGAATACATACGTTTTCTTCTGAAGAAGCTAATATTGTGAGGTTTTCTGTACCCTTAGCAGGAGCCCTTTTGAAAGGAAAAGGAAAAGGAAAGGCCCTTGCTTTAATCTCCAAGTATTGTTAATTCTTTCCATTATTTCCATCCTCACTCCTTGCTGTGTGCTCTGCCCACCACCTCCACCCCACCCCCACAGGAAAGAACCAAAAGTTGAGGATACTACAGTGGATCAGTGGAGAACAAAGGTTTGACTTTAGGCTGAGAACTTTTTAACTACTCAAAGCTTTTTTTTTTTTCCTGAGAGCAAAAAACCCAGTTTTTTATACTTTCTTTTAACTAACGAGAAGGAATATAATTGAAATAGTTTCTCATCATTATGTTTTAAATGTAATGCACAAACCATATGTTGTTAACCCCTTATCTTAATATTTCAGGAAGCAAGAGATTTGAGCTTTGTGTTTTCCTGATTTAGAAAAAGTATCACTGATTCCACCTTGAATAGCAGGACACTATCAGAAGGACTCTGCTTGCACAGTATTTGCTCAAACTGAGTAAACAGTTTAAAGATAAGCAGCTTTTGGCTATTAAATGTAGCAGGCGTGTGGCTGACACAGCTTCATGCTGACAGATGCCTTTGTGTCTGTCTTTGTGATGGAGAGCACACAGATGTTCTCTATGACATTTTTAAAAAAACTGCTGCTTAGCAAAATAAAATGTAAAATTAGAATGAACAGTGCAGCAGTGAACAGTATAACTGGTCAGCCTACCCAGCAAAAGACTGTCTAATGTCAGTGTAGTGAAGCGTGTTCTTACTGGTATTCAGTAACTGCTTCATCATTACTTAAAAATAGCCTACGGAAAAAGAAATTCTCCTTTTCTGCCTCTATTAAAATATAAATGGATGCTAATCTGAATACCCATGTATGACTAGTTCTGTGCCAACCATTTTTAGCAGGGAGGCATGTCAGTCAGATATAAATGCTGAAGTGATACCCCAGTTTGCAGCCGCAAAAACTCCTAAGTTAGTGTACTGCCATCTGATGAACTGGTCTCCTTTGTGATTTCCTTTGTGACCAAGGAAAATATGAGAAATCCATATTTAATGTTTCTTAGAGATGCTGCTGGCACACGGATGGAGGCCGCCTGCACTGCAGTGTTGTCCACTTCTGGCAGCGGAGCACACAGCACATGGGAGGAGCTTGAGCTGCAAATGGTTGGGCACCCAGGCGTGGTGCCCTGGGCATCTGGTCAGGGTGTGTGTCCTGGTCTCAGTCAGAAGCAGCGTATCTGGAAAGCTGCTGCTCTTCTTTCATCTGGAATAATGGGTGTTGTCCACGTTAAGCACAAAGCATGTAAAGAGACTTCAGCAGTAATTGTGGTGAAACATCTGGTTCCCTTCATGAATTCTACCACGCTGGTCTGGGGAGAGCTGTCTCTTTTCAGTCAGTTTAGTGGTGTGGAAACTCCTGAGGAGAAGGAAAATCCTGCTAAGTGATATTCGGGAGCATGGAGTGTATCAGCAAAGAGACCAAGAGCATTGCCCCAGATGATGGTGCTTCCCTGTCACAGCCCAGGGGAGCAGGCAGAACCAGCCTGCAGGGGTCCCAGCCTGGCACCAGCAGAAGAGTTATTGTGCTGCTCTGCTCACGAGAGTGTGCCTTCATATATTGGTGGTTTTTGAAAACGTGGTGACCACATTTGCCAAGTATTAAACATTTCTGCAAGTAAAAATGAAACCTGATACCAAGTTAATCTATGGACAAACACTAACTGCCTTTCCTCATTGGAGTTGTTGTGTGGAAGCCCACAGACTAAGGAATTCAAGCCTATTTCTGAACTAAAAGTTTGAGGGCTCTGCAGAAGATTTCCAGCTGGCACAAGGTGCTCGTCCTACCATTTGAAGGTCAGATAAAATGTAAAGGACCATATTTCTCCTCAGACTTCTTTTAATTAAAAGAAAAAGAAAAAAAAGTTTAGTTTATTACATTTTAGCCTCCGTTTTTGCAATGGCTGTTCTATACTGGGCTTAGTCTTCTGCAGCTTGCTTTCAGCCTGTGCTGAGGGTGCTATGAGACCTGAGTTTGCTGTAAACTATTAAATGTTTTGGAGGAAATCTCAAATTAGAGAAGTGGGGAAAGGAGTGATGTCTGTGGCTTTAGATCCAGGATGACAAGATCTGCTATTCTTTGTTTCTTTCTACAGAAATGACGGTGTTTCCCTGGGACAATTGTTGGGCAAGATTAAGCTTGAATACACTCGGGAAATTTGCTGCAACCAAGAGGTTGAAGGATGAGCACCAGTGGGCACGCCATGTACTGAGGTGAGTCCAGAACTGGACTGGTGCTCAGAAGACTATGGTTATAATCCTGGTAGCCACACAGAGAGAGGTAAGTTGTGCATACCCAGTTTTGCTGGCTCTCTGAAACTTACTCCTCCACCATCATTAAAGTTCAGATGAGTCTCTTTCAAGGCTTGTGCCCTGCAGAAAAATATGTGTATTGAATATCACTACTGGTGTGCAGCACTACCCCTATGAGCCTCCCAGCACCTCTCCCACAGGAGCAGAGCATACTCCATTGAGCATTTGTTTGCAGCAGCACTCCCCTGTGCACCTGTGCAGATGGTGTTGTTGCCTTGTGTGGTGTCAGGAGAGCACCAAGTGAAACTGAGACAGCTTTGCCTGAAGAACAAGGCAGCTGCTGTGGAGCTACACGTAACTGTAGTTTAAAAATAAGCAATGAAAGTACCTACCTTGAATGTCTTATCTCCAAGAAAAAGCACTTGAGCTAGTTGTGCATCAGAGAGGGGCAGAATGTTCCCATTACTGGAGAGGTTAAAAAGTACTGTTATTAAATTGGTCTGTTTTCTGATGTGGGTCTTTAAGGGATAAAGTCTGCTTCATCACATTGCATAGTCCAGCTTTGCAGTAACTTTGCTATGGAAAGAGATGGGGACATCCTTAAGATGCTGTGTGTAATGCATACTTGGATCTGTATCCATGCCAGATGAAATGGAAGCTTCCGCGTACCAGGAAGATGCAGACAAGTTTCCTTTTTCACTGTTCCTCAAGAAAGGTCTAAAGATAGCGGTGAATGTTCTCAGCCAAGCAACAGTGTGCCAGCTCTGGTGATCAGAGCTCTTACACAGCATTTAAAATACGCCTCATCCTTTTTGCCAGGATCACATTAAGCAACACTGCATATTGGTATGGTGTTTGGATACTGGAGACATCTTCATTCACGTGGCCATTGTGGGTCATCTGTTTTATAATGTAAGCAGTTGTTAAAACGTGTGCAGTGGGTTTGAACCTGGATGTTGCCAAAAGGCTTCTGAGCAAGCCTGAAAAACAGTTTTGCATCCTTTCTCTTTTGACTGATTTGGCTTCCTAGGAACAATTGGATTTGTTCCCACTCTTAGCAGTCCCCCCACACCCTTCTGTGAGCATTCAGCCCAGCTGCAATGACAGTCCAGCTGCTGTTTGTGAAGCAGCTTCTGAACTGGTGATTACAGCTCCAAGTACAGTGATGAACTGGTTACAATTTTGTGTTTTGTGCATGTGCCAGTTTTAAAGTCTAGCAGTTCAGTTACACTGTGTAGTAGCATAGCTGCTTTATGAGCAGCTGAGCAGTTGCAGCAGATCCCTGCTGAGCTCTCTGCAGCAGTGGCAGGAGTCTCTTCAGCCATCTGACTCCAATATGCCTGCATTCAGCACAAGCCATGGAGGTATCAACACTTGAGCTTGGTACTGTTTTTAAGCTCCATTTGCTGCTTCACTTGTTCTTAGTTTTAAAAGAAATAATACATGTTTTGGTAGGTCCTTTCTGCCCTACTGGGTAAGCACAATCTGCTGGATAGGCTCAGCAGTCATTTTCCAGTGACTCTGTTAGTACAGGTTTGACAAGTAAGTTATACATGCCTCTTTTACCATTGTTGTGTCAAGCTATCATTATCAATTTACCCTCTATATTTTATTTGTATATAAAGTTCATTTTCACAGCTAAAGCAGCTTGAGATGCATAGAAATTGTATTCCAGAAAGGTCACTGACTGAACTGTATGGAAAGATCTGAACTCAGTCCCTCATGTATCTGTTTTGTGAAATGAAAATTCTGGTTTCAATTCAGGGCAAGGCAGCAGCACAGCTGGATACTGCTTTTCATTTTGCTCACAGAGAAAGATAACCCATTACAAATCATGTAGGACTTGCTTCATACAAAACATTTATGTAAACCAGTTTTCTGGGCCGTGGAGCTTTGCTTTTGTGTCAAATTACAACATGCTGCTAATTAGAAAAATAACTGATAAGAAAACAAATTAGTCTGTTCTTCCTTTTGCTGTGTAAAAAATAGAACACAAGCTACTGACCAGAAAGATAGCAATGCTGCTTGTCCTGTTTCATGTAGTCCCCAAATTGTTGATGTAGGGATAACTTTTTTTCCTAAAAGGAAACCAGCTCCCTTCAGAAAGCAGACTGAGAGGCGTATGAGGCTTGTTGTGGTTGGCCTCTCTCCCAAAAACTCTTAAAGCGTGTACTTAGGCTTCTTTCCATGGATATTTAGAGAGGGATGGTTTTTCAGATGTGTTAAATGAAACTTCATGTGTTCCTAAGCAATCTTCTCCCACTCCCCAAAATAGTCATTTACTTTAACACAAGTCTTTGTCCTTCAAGCCGGTTAGACATTTCAAATAGAACAGTAACTTTTTATCTTGTTATTTTTAAGGGATCCTTTTGGAAATTTGGTGATACCTTTGCTACATTCAGAGCTGAGAGACCCTTGCCTGAGTCAGCTGAACTTTCCCAAAATCAGGTACTTACAACTTTCGCCTTTAAAGTTTAATAATCTGTGGTCAAATGGCTGATTGAAATGTTGCTTATCCACATCAAGATCATAGCTGTTATCTGCATTTACAATACAGCTGTTGGCTTTAGGAATTAATTTCCACTCTCTAGATAACACCTAAATTTGAGACAAAACAAAATGAAGGGAAATGAAGATGTTGGTCTTTTCACAAACAGTACAGAAATGTTTGACTAGCTGCTGTTGCCTAAACTCTTCAGGATCTGCTGCTGGTGAGCAACACTAGGAACACGAGCAGCTGCCTCAGCCCTGTAGGGAAAGCAATACTGGGCAAACAGTCAAGGACCTGATCAGAGGGAATTCTGCCAGCAGTGCATTCAGTGCCCAAGATGTGCTCCCAAAGCTGCTGGTATTTGTGCCCATCACTGCAGAGGCAGCACCAGGTTCTCTTTGTAATTGCAAAGAGTTTTTCTTGACAAACTCCGTAACTGGGGAGGGATAAAGAAATAGCCCTCTGTCCATTCAACAACAGGGTAAAAGAATCCCAAATGAGACGAGTTTCCTCAGAAGGAAAAAAAACAGGACAGGAACAGTAGTTTGTTTCTGGTTCCAGCTCATGAAGTATAGAAATCGGTTTCCTTTCTTACCAAACAATACAGAAGAGTTTGTACACACCTGTGATTTAAGAGCACTTTATTGTTCTTTAAGGCTACTTTTAAGTACAAAAAAAAAAAAAAAAAAAAAAAAAAAAAAGATGGCCTGCCAACCCTTTTTTTTCTCCAGGTGAAACAAGGCCACAAAAGAATGGTATATTACAGATTTACAAACACAGAGAGAATCTTTCAAACTGAACTGTAGTTAACCTGGCTCTGTGAAGAAACTTCACCACGTCACGATGGTGAGTTCAGTTTAGTTTCCTTCCACCTCCCCCCAACCCTTTGGCTTTCATGGCATTATTGTCTTTAATATATGTTTTACTGGACATATCACATTAAATCTTTATTGCCCTCAAATCCATTTACCTATCTCAGATAAGTAAATGTAACCTTGTAAAACAGTTATTATTGAAAATATTAGCTTTAAAAACATTATTTGTGTTTACAAAGAAATATAGGAGTCACATTTTCCACAGAGTCCATCTACAGTATTAGTACTTTACTGTTATAATGCTCAGTAGCCTGTAGCAGTAACAAACTAGTGGCTATTAATGCTAATGCAGTGTTCTCATAGAATAACTGTGTTCCTGCACTTTTATTGTATTACAGACAAATCTACAACAAAAAAAAAGATCAACTTTTTTCTCCAAACAAAAAAAAAAAATGAATGATTACAATAAAGGAAAGGGAAAAAATTAAATAGCTACATATCATTAACAAATTAATTGTTCCTCAAAAAATACCTACAAATTTCTCTGTACATTCTTTACGCACAGCGTAACGATGGTCTTAAAGTTACCTATATAAAAAAGTGTTTTTTAACAATCTTCCTACAGAGAGTAGGGTACTGAATGCCAAAGCAAGGAAGCGTTGACTACCCAGTAAGATGGAAGTGAAATGTGTAAAACTGGGGGCTTAGGGGTTTTTTTGTTTTTTTTTTTGTTGGTTTTTTTTTTTCCTTTTTTAAAAAAGTTTTTCAAAGAAAATTGAGCAGCCACCTCTCAACAAGTCAGAGCCAATCTCCTGATCTTTCTACCCTGCACCTCTTCCAAATTAAATAGCTTAACTTTAAAAAAAACAAAAAAAACCCAAAAAACCAAACAACACCAAACATAAAAGCCACAATGGACCCAATACTGTAACACAGTCCATAATACATCACGTGTAGTTCATCTTCCAACTAGTTCTAACTTTTTACACTGAACCAATCCTTTCAGGTAACCCAGTATAAAAACGAAGGCCTAGTTGCAACTGTACTGGGAAGATGGAATGTATGGGGAGAGAAGTTATACGTAACAAGGAGAAGCGCTTCGTACTAGCACAGCGGTGGGATTTATGCCTGCCTCTATTGCCTAATTTCTAGTTAGTAGCTATTAATACAATAAATGCAGTAATACCTGTATAAAGTTCTCTAATGGAGGAATGTATGCTGCAACTTGGCATAGGTTTATGAATAAGCTTACAAAAATCAAAGATCGCATTTCACAAACTGTAACAATCTGTTGTCCAGCCAAGATACGCAACGGTAGCAGTTTCTGCAGCTACTTAAAGGTGGATTACACAGACTTAGTTGTAGGAAGCAAGTTCTGCTAAGCAGACAGGGCTGCAGACAGAAACGACGACTCAGCCGTGCGCAAAGCTATAGCATCCTGTACCACGCATCATCTACTTCTAACCTGCTTCGTTTGAGGCCTGTCCTGAGGCTGTCCTCTTTTGCTGGCTGCTACTAAAGTGAATATCAAATACAAATATCATAGAGTACAACTGTACCAGCAGTAAGTATATCTAGGATTGTTACTGACAAAAATAAACTAATTCTGAAGAAAAGCTAATAAGTATTATGATTCTTACTGTCTATACATTAATAGATACCAGCTATTTTTCATAAAACATGCATCGTTAAGCACTATTGAACCCTCCAACCTCAGCTCTATTCTAACAAACTGCAGTGTTTAGGAAAAAATGCCCGTGTTCTGTAAATTATGCAGTCCAGTTGCAAGCACTAAGCACCTGAAATCTAAAGAGAGAAAGACCTATAACCTGTATGAGACTTCCCCTTCCAAAGCTGTTTTGCTTTAAGAAAAATCAAACTGATAGAAATGTCATCCTTAAACCTTTTTTTTTTTTTTCAGCAGTTTGCCCTCAAAATATTAGCATCTTTCCAGGAAGTTGCTATGCAACTTCAGTCCTCCTCCAATAGTGCAAATCATACATGACAGTTCTTTTCAAGTATATACATACAAAATTACTTCACAGAGGGAGAAAAGAAAAAAAAAAAAAAAAAAAAAGGTAATGTAAGCAAACCAGACAAATTCTAGTCTCAAGAAGCTAGTAAAAGCAAAAAGCATTTGGGTCAACCAACTACGTGTAATGGCTTTTGTGGATTAGCGTGCATTTTTTTTTTTTTTTAAGGGGCAGCAGATTTGCATCAGAGGTTTCTTTGGTAACTGAGGCAGGAAAAAGGATGCTACATCATATGAATCTTTATGAAATAGTTCCTGCTATCATCTTTAAGGGCACCCTTTTACAAATAAAAAGTGAGTACGCAAAACACGTGTTGAAAACTAATCTCCCCTCCCCCAACACTATTTTAAGCACTGTTCAAAGCTCAGTCAAACCATGCAAATTCACAAACATAACGGTCCTCTCTTCATGAGACAACAGAGGGCGAGTGATTATGATTGACCATGTGGGAGGATGGGGAAGACTGGCCCCGCCGTGAAGCAGACTCAGGACTGCTCGACACTCCGTCCTTCGCGGCTTTAATCTGAAGCCATGTATCCCCAAGTGCTTTGGCAAAGTGGTCATCGACTGATCCTGTGATGGACACAGAGTTTGCCACTGGCTCAGGCTCCTTGTAATTCTTGCCAAGGCTTCGGCGGAAGTGCTCTTCCACCACTGGGTCACAGGCAGTGGTAGCTAGATGGGGAAAGAAGGCAGAAAATGCATTGTGTCAGTGCAGAATGCTGGCACCAGTTACTGGATGCAGGATCCTTGTTTTCTTCCCATTTTCCCATCATCTCAGCATAAAGCCAGCCCTCTTCACATCGTTACAGAACTGGTAATGAATGGAGCGGGGAAGATGATGAAAGGATTTTAAATAGAAGTGGAACTATTTTGCCTGTGACCTGCACTCGTATTTTCTATATAATTACAGTTCCCCTTCAGTTCGAATTTTTATATAGCTACAGTTCTGATTCTGCTCTGGGAGAGAGCTTCCACAATGCCACATGGGCTTAAATGCAATTAAAGATGAAAACAGTTCATTACAATCAGCTCCCAAGCCCACTGCTAACAGCCAGTTGTGCAGGGGACCCTGTTCTAAATTACAGCATGCCAAGAACTGGTGTCAGGACTTCGCCTTGCTTGACATGTTTGTTACAAAAGCTAGTCCAAAAAGAGCACAAATCATTATGTGTGAATTAGGTACTCCTGGTATTAAAGTAGCATAAAGCTATCACAAAAGGAATAAAGGACCTTAAAAATCTGATAATAATTTCTTAAAGAATTGCAATTTTACAATTTAGAAAGAAAAACTGTATCACTATTTATCTTTCCAAAGAATTTATTTTTTAAGTGTGGTATCTGTGCCATAGTTCTTCACGCGGCAGAACAGGTTTTACTGGTCCTAGAGTAAACGTGAGGGCTGTGCACAAAATGCTCTTCAGTGACAATTGAGAGAAACTGTTTGAAAACAACGTAATTATTCCCAAACTATTCCAAATCTGGTATGAATACAGCTGGGTTCTCAACGAAGCAGCTTTTCTAGAAAACCTCTAACATCTGAGATCTCGTAATTACTGATTTCTTCAGGAACATCACAGTTTATCCTCCAGGGTTTCACTTCAGCTTCTAATCCCAGTTTTCAACAATACAGTTAAAAATAAAATAAATCCTTCTGGGGGCTTTTGGGTCCCTTTGTATATCAGAGTGGCATTGTTACATGGACTGACGCTGTTTGGCTGATGAAACCGCCATGGACTTGAACCAAAACTCACTTTTTGAAATGCTGTGCGCTCAATCAAGGCATCAGCAGGTAAATGACTAGATAGGAAAAAAAGCTGTGCTCTCCCCTAGCTACTCAGTAAGAGAAAGCAAAGAGAAATAGCCAAGGTTTCTTAGTAATTACTGTATGAAAAGATTTCATGAAAAGTACTAATTGCACAGAGGGTAGAAAGCGCCTTCCCTGGGTTGCTATAGCAACTGCCCTCCAAAGCTTTTTTGTGCTATCCCTGCAGAGAAAGGTGGAGGGTTTGTGCTTTGGAAGAGGATTTGTATCTACAGGAAAAGATTTTGTTGCTGTGGCTGAATCATAAACAGCTACTGCTGAAAGGCTGGGAAGTATGGCACATACAGTAAGAGCATGCTTGGATTTGCTGGTCACGTCTGCTTGCTGTTTGTTAGACTAAAATAAATATAATGACTTGCTTGTCGATACTTCTCAAAATAAGAGAAAAGAACACCTCTCCCTAGTTTTGAAGTGGTATCTTTTATTCTGGCACAGCACTCACAGTGAGAAGATGTGCTGCTGTGCGAGTGCTCTGGGTAGAAAGGATACAGAACGAGGTGGCTGTTGCTTCTCCTCCTTTTATTCTGAGTAATACACAAAAAAAAAAGGCCAACACAGCTAAAGTTAGCGAGGAATCGTCGTTCCCCAGTTCTTATCAGGCAGTTAGTTAGAGTGCCGAGATGTAACTTACTGCTAGAGGGTCTTCTGTAGGCAGGCACTGCTGAACCGCAGCCACTGTGAGCAATGGGGCAGTGAGAGAGGTTGCAGTTCCGGTTGTTGGCAGAAGCACACGTGATGACGGACGGACGGTTCTAACGGGGGAGAGAAAAGGAAACCTCCGCTCAGTACTGGACATCATCTAACAGCAGTTCTTTGCGTCATCGCTGGATGATGCAAACATCACCTTTTTTCATTCTCAACCCATGCAAATGCCTCAAAAATGTATATTCATAAAATTTGAATTCCGCAGTGTGTACACAGTGTAAATATAAAATGCTCTTATTATAGTTGTTTACCATAGCAGTGTTACACTGAAACAAGGCCTTAGGAAAAGGAATGGCTTCTTCCCTGAGGTACCTAAAGGTTTGGAACTACACGTGCTTTGGATCATGGGTATGCTTTACCGTGTGAGAAGTGCATTCTGCTGTACTCAGTGCAAGTTAATCAAGTGTCCAAAAGATTAAGAGAATTAGTGTAATTAACACAGTGTTAATTTTTCATCCGCTTTATAAATCCCTGCAGCAAAATCCACAAAAATCACTATTTTACCTACCATGTACAAAGCAGCGTAGCACTACATAATGAAAAAAACTTTTCTGTTCTTCAAGAGCAAAAAAGAAAGGAGAACAGATGAGCTTTCAAGGGCAGGTTTAGTGCTATTTGTATAGGCACAACCAGAACAAATGCCATTCACATCTTACTGCATGGACAGCAAAGTCAAAAAGCAAATAAAGAAAAAAGGCTATTTATTTGCATTTCTCTGTAAGCAGTTCACACATGGCACTTTTTGTTTTAACTTACTTAAGGGCAAACATTATGTGCATCTGTGGAGCAGTTTAAGAAATGTATACATGCTTCTTCAGACATGCAAGATATGAGCAGCAGAGAGAAGCGGTGGAATAAGGCGCTGCACAGATCCCCCAGCATGATTCTGCATGTGCAGGTGCACCGAGCAGACTGTGCCCATGTACATAAAAGCTGAGAATGTAAAAGCTGCTGCAACTGAATACCTGTACACCACCTAAAATAAAAGGTATGTTATCCTCCTCTCTGTCAGAGACATGCAGTAAGATAAAATCCCATTCAACATGCAACAAGAAAAATAAATTGTATTTTCAACGCACTTTCTTTCCTTTGTACCATCACCTCTGTGATCTTAGCCATTTCTTACCTCAACATCCTATTTCCTCAAGAAAGAAGATTGCAATCTAGCTCAAGATATCAAAAATAACAAAAAGAAGTGAATCTGCTGTTGGGTAATAGGAATCAGCCCAAGTCAAACACTAAAATAGAAGAGTGTCAGTGGTGTTAGCTGCCAAGCTGAGAAACAGCAGTCATGCTATCAAAGGGCAGCAGTGGCGTCACTGGCAGCCTGTCCCTTCCTCCTCTGTCATCACTGAACGCTGAGAGCAAAGAAGAGCTGTTCTGCACAGAGCAATAACTGTGTGAGCTGTGTGCCGAATGATGCAAGATGCCAGTGACACTGGTGTAAAACTAGGCATTCTGGCATGGCAAAATGTGGACCAGTGTATGCAGCAAACCATGGTAGAAATGCACATATCAACTACACACTCCAGTGGGAAAAGGCTTTGAACAAACTGCATATAAAAAAATCCCAGCCTCGGAAAGGTCATTTACTCAAAGTGTTTACCCTTTACAGTGCATCACTGGGGGGGGGAAGAGGAAGGGAAGGGAAGGGGAGGGAGGGGAGGGGAGGGGAGGGGAGGGGAGGGGAAGGGGAAGGGGAAGGGGAAGGGGAAGGGGAAGGGGAAGGGGAAGGGGAAGGGGAAGGGGAAGGGGAAGGGGAAGGGGAAGGGGAAGGGGAAGGGGGCACAGGTACAAAGTGTGTACGCAGGCCAGTCTAAGTTCTCAACACTACAGTTCATCATAACTCAACTATTGTGCTTCACCACTACGCCAAAGTGAGCGAGGAGAAAAGAAAGTCTGGCACATATGGAAACTGGTTTTGTATAACTTGCATCAAGATGCTCACCTCCAGCAGTTCTCAAGGAAAACAAATAAGTACAATGCAGAAAAAATAGCCAACGGCCAAAACTAAGAGAACAAATTAAAAAAACCCCAAACACTCCAGTGTATGGAACAATGGTATAGCATTACCAGAAATCATTATTTTGCTTTAGGAAAAACTGTTGCAAATAGGGATACAACTCTGATCTGGAGAACACGGTGATGCTTCTGACTAGCTAGGACAACTAAAATCACTGGAGTTTCTTTCACTTGGAAAATTTAGTGCATAAATTGATTAAAAACCTTTTCTATCCTACATCTAGCTGTTCATCAGTCCTAGCAGCATGAAGCTGGCACAGGGCAGGGAAGCACTCACCGATTGCCAATGGGAGCACATATAAATGCCCTCTATACATGCATTGCATCCGTTATTGCCTGACAGGTACCAGAGCCTCATTTAGCCACAGCAACACTGACTTAGCATTCCCAATTCAACACGTGTTCACAAGCTGAGCAAAGCAACAGAAGAAGTAGGATGGCTAAGAAATCTCTGACAGACTTGAACACTAGGAATTTAATTATGCACACTGAGCTGACATTGATTGTGTTTTTTAAAATACAGTTTGCCTGAAGAATGGTATCACCTACCTACTATAACTCACAATATGTTCTGCTTACGTCTGGGAAGTCCTCATTGTGTCTACAGCAAGGATTTCTACAGCCACCCACTTCCTTCTCAACCCAGAAGCCAATACCTGCTGCCGTTCCACAGAAGTCAGTGTAGGTGTGATGCCAACTGTTCGGGTTGCATCCATGCTGTTTTTGGTCAGTGCGAGAGGTTGATCCATCGTCAGACTTGGGATTGAGGCATACATGTGATTGGCATGAAGGCTCATGGTTGGGGCAGCAGCCCTCTCTATCGGGCTGCGACTTCTCTCTCTGTGCTCCTTCCGATAATCTCCATTGGCAGTCTTGTTTCTATTAAATGAACAAGAAAAAAAGTCAAAGAACTTAGTGGCTTTTAGGAGCTATAGCGACATATGCTACATTTAATCCCTTTAAGAAGTGTGAGGCAGTGCATTTTGCTTGGTTTTTGAGGAGGGGTACAGCGTCTCTCATGAGGTACCCTGGTCTATCGTACCACCTCCCAACAAAGGCAAGAAAATGATTCACACTTGCAAACTCTGGCAACCAACGTTCATTTTCAGAACTCTTAAGGATTTTTGGAATTTCTTAAGAAACTTTTCTAAATGCACTGCACTAAAGTAACAACTGATAATGGCTGGTCTTTGTTACAATCACCTCCTCATTTGGAATACTATTAATGGAACTCTGCCACCTAACACTGCAAAATTCTCTAAGCACTGCTGAAGCCCAAAAACTTGTTTAGCCGAAGGACTAATGGTAATGGTATGGGATGGTAACACATGGTATGGATGGTAACAGCAAAATTCAATGATTTAAAGCAGGAAGTACAATTTTCAGAGCAGAAAATGAAAAAGAAGCAAACACACATCTCAGAACCATTTAATTACCATTAATCTTCAAAAGAATAATTTCAAATTACTGCTGAACAGTAGATCTCAGTGGACACACTCGCATATAATCCAGCTTTCATTCAGTGTAACCAAAACAACACTGATTTTGTACTCACGTATGAGATATTTCACTTTACACCATGCTTCTTGGTGTCTGGGCACACATCTTCATTACTTCCTTGGCTCACTTCAAAGGCAGTGAGCCAAGGAAAGAAGCTGCACCCACACATCACTCACAGCCACCTGCCAAGCACTGGCTCAGCGTGGGTCTGCCCAGCAGGTGGGAACACACAGCTACTACCAGTGAGCACACTGCACCACCTCATGCATGGTGAACTGACACCTAGGAGCTCTGATGGACGTTAGGCAGAGAGGAAAGAAATAGATAAATGTTTTTCTAACAGTGGAAATTAAGGTGTATGAATACCATTCAATACTGAAACAAGTTACGGCTCTAAGTACTGCCTAATTCAGTGCTTGAGAGTCTCCCAAAATATGATTGCTAACAGCTGAAAGGGGAAAAGAAAAAAAAAAAAAAAAAGCCTGAGTGAGAGAGGGAAATAAAGAACCATAAAGCTTACTAACAAAAATGCTACAGAAAAATCTTGCAGGACTGTACAAGTGGGATAATTACATAGATTGATGTACCGGTTGCTTGCTCTATGCTAGTTACAAGCAGACAACAGCACTGCTGTGCCCACGCACCGATGGGGCAGCTCTGCCCAGGCTGCTGCTGCCCACACTTCTTTAATGCCTGATGAGATCATGTCAACTTTTAGCCTCAACAGCAGCCTACCCTGATGGATCCCACACATTAAACTACATGCTCTATTCAATATCCTTTCCTCACAGCATTTTTTGTTTATTTCCATTTAACTTAAAATCTAATAGCTTGGTCTGCTATTGCTTTAGTTCTTGCATTAGGTGAGAGAAAGCATCCCTTCCTGGCTTCATGCTATTCTTGATTATTCTTGCTTCTCTCAACTTTTTTTCTCTTTTTTTTTTCCCCCAGAACTGTCCCCATACCTGTGGCCCCTCTATACAAGAAATAGGAAAGCTCAGAATGAGGGTTTAGATCCCTCCTGTATTCAGGAACAGAACCTTTGCCGAATAATTCCATCTTCAGCCCAGAAGGGAACAATCAAGGGACAAATCGTACCATTTATTAACTGTTCAGATCCCTGCCCTGCTGGCTAGCACGTATCCCTTTTAATTAATTACAAAACAGTAGTTGTAGATGACTGGAATCAACCATAAAACCTAGCCTGTATGGTTCCACAGCCAGTGCTCGAGATGTCCTCTGAAAACCAAGTGCTTCTTGAATCCTCCTTTGGAGGCCAGATTTAGATCCAACAAAGCAGCACACACACCACCAGGAAACACATTCTCCCAGTGTTACACCTCGGTCCCCTGCCAGCTCTGGTACCATTTTGGCTCACAAGCCTACTTCACAGATTGGCATGCAGAAGAAAGCAAGTTTAGGATTGCACTGCTCTGAGCCAATGACATGCAAACGTGTGATTTAATGGCAGTACAACAGATTCTATATTTGAAGCACTGTAGCCTCATCTTAAATTACAGTACAGAAAACATTAACTGAGCACAGCAAACTCAAAGCAAGTATGGAACTTCATGAATAGCACACCTTTACAGGTTGCTTCTGTACCTGGACAGCAGCCCCTACATGGCTGCTAAGCAACAGATGAAAAGCCAGCACTGCAGGCAGGGTTCAGGTGCTGCTAACAGCTCATTCTTTTCTGCAGTGCAATATCTTTGGTGTTCACAAGCCAAATTATCACTGTTCAACTAAATATTACTTAGCTATTGTGATTTAAACAACAATTTGGAGATTAAAAAAACGAATACAGCTGGAGTAGATTCCTACTTTTCACTACTGCTTCAAATTAAAACAAAATAAATAAATCCCTGTTCAGAAAAAAATGTTGCTACACCAGGTTTTGGGGGGTTGGCTTTTTGTTTTGGTTTGTTGGTGTTTTTTTCTCTCTCTTAGAACTGGGATTTCAACTTCTTCATGCTGCATTCATAGCCGGGGGGAGGGGAAGGCTGTCAAGAACTGCTGATGAACAAACCTACTGGAACTTCCAAGCTTAAAACATTTATCATTTTGCACAATATTTCACTCTCCACATTAAACAAGGAGTCACAGCCCTAAATGTTGGTGAACAGGTAGTTTTGCCAAAACAAACAAACTTTTCTGCAAAGATTTTTGAAGAGGAAGGGATGAAGAAACTGGGAAAGAGGAGTCTGAAGGCAGGAAGTAGAGCACAGCTTCCCAAAGATACCTAAAAATTACCGAGTTATCTCAGTAACCTCTGCAGATCACACCCAGCCCTTTCTGTAGGCAAATAACTCCCTTCTCCTAAATTAGAACAACAGCTCTTCCGGACAGGGAACAATTTATACCCCGCTCTTCAAAAATCCTCTCAATTCATCCACCTTCAAACAAACAGTCCTGGCAAAAAAATGGCAAATAACTGCAGCATCGACTTTCACATCAGGTATTAATTTTTGTGAGCCTAGCTCACGATTTTGCAGCACTGTGTAGTAACATGAGAGCTCTGCCCTTGTGAAAATAGCCCAGCGCTTCTGAGTCCCTCCTGTTTCAATATAAATAGCAAATCCTGCAGACATCTGACTCCACTTGTAAAACAATTGTACATAAAAATACGCATGCACAGAGTATTCATTAATTCAACAGTTAAGCAATGTAATTTCAAAAGTAATTTTGTGTTAAAATGCCTTTATGCAACTGATAGTTTTCCCTTTTTTATTATTATTATTGAAGGAATTAATCTGAAAAATGTACTTAAATTTGCACTTCCTATCTATACAAGATGCAGGCAATTTGTAAATTAGAAATAGTTCTGTTCTTGCTAAAAATCCAGACCACAGGAACAGTATGAAAACTATTATTTTATTAACTTCTGTGAAAACAGAATGCAATGTAAATATTTCATTAAGATATTTTGTCTATTTTCCTTCCAAGTACAGCTATGACAATTCTGTTTTGGAAAACTGTTCTGTTCTTGTTCTGCTATTAGATGCTTTGTTTGCAGGGGCAATCAAAACACTGCATGTGCCTCAAGACAGTTATAAAAATCAATCAGTTTCAAAATGCCACATGTGCTGAGCAAGTGGCATCTCCTATTTAAAGGTAAGGATGTAAAATTCCACAGGTGGATCCATGTCTGACAAATAATTATGAAGTATGCTCTACAAGTTAATCCAGCTGTCCAAACTGCTGTATCATCCCTCAACTCCATTTTGTCTTAAACATCTCCACAGGTAAAACCCTGGAGTCCATCTTCAGAGGTGAATACACCAGTGCATCTCCAGTGGCTTGAAGAACAGCCATTGGCATTGGTGAGAACCTGAGCACCGCCAGGCCGTGAGGAGCTGTTGGCTCAGCATACACAGCACCCTCACAGTCCCCTTTGAACAGAGTTTTTCAAGCTACTTGCAGGTTTATTTGAGCAAAATTATACGTGACTCCAATCTTAAATTCATTTCTCCAGCACTTAAAAAACAGACATTGTTTTCCATGTTTCTCCCCAATGAATCATAACCGAGGCTCCGGCACTTACCAAGCATCATGTGCTCAGATGGATGTCATACCAAAACCACACACATCCTGACTGTTAGCTGGAAGTCTGCTGCAGTTTGGTTCTCAGTGTTTGTTAATTGAAAGCAACGTTTCAGCCTTCAGCAGGAAGTCGTTCAAAGGTAGCTAAAATGCACTGTTCTTACAGTCTTTTGTACAACCTTTAAACGCAGCTGCTCTGTTCACTGGCACAAAGTGGTGGTAATTCACACTCATCCTACAGGAACCGCCTAACGCTGCCAATTGCTTCAGGAAAAGGAAAAAAAGAGGCCCACCGAAAGGGGACAGTTTTGCTTACACTCACTTCCAGCCCTTAGATTCTAAAGGAACAGATGCCAAAAGTATTACTGTACCTCCAAGTGAAGAAATCACAGACGTTTCACACTCCCTTTGGCAGCAGCAGAGCTCTAACTTGAAATGGTTGTACTGTAGGAGCATGTTTTACTTGTAGAAAGAACAAGTATCCACGTGAGATGGTTTTCCTTATACTAACACAATATATAATATTGCCAACTGTAAGTTATTTCATTTGTGTAACTTAGTTCAAACTGATATTTTCTGCATCCTTTATAACACTCCTTTTTTGACATCTCCTACTGTACTTATTCACAAATACTTCAGCTTGAAAGATGACAGCTGCTTTTGTTCAAGACTAGTTCAGGACTTGTAACCCACTGATAGCAAGTATCCTCTTCACACCATGGGCAGCACTTCCCACCAAAGCTCTGTTTACATGCATTAACTCTGTTACTGTGAGGTAGCAAAGCAAGAATGTAAGAAGACTTTCAAAACCTAATGAATGACCCAGAAGGGACAAGTCCTACGCGGTCCTTAATCAGGATTTTTAAGCAATCTGAATTCCCTAAAAACAAACAAAACCTGAAGATACTAACTAGCAGTTTGCTCACTGAGCGTCAGCCAATGATCTGAAGCATTCATAACACGAACAAATAGACCACACAACCCAAAACACTCTTCAGGTCTACTGTGAAAGGCTGCCAGCTAACCACGTAGCCTGTTTCCATCCCATTCTCTTAGTAGCCCTTTCCTTTTATGGCATCCCCAAAGGCTTCCAAGTAGGCATTTTGCAAGAGATGATTGTTTTGCAAGAACCATTTCCTCCCCAGAATCTGGAGGGCTGATGGTTTCCTGACAAAGATGGAGAATGCTTCCCTTTTTTGCCACTGCTGTTATTTAAATGTTGTCTGTACAGCGTAACCCCAACTCCAGGAAACCTTTTGGGCTCCCTGAAAATCGTGCTCTGCCCAATGATAACGCAGACAGGCTTAGGGCGTCCTATCGTTGCCCTTCAAGCACTTGCAGCAGCTGCCCTACCTGCTGCTGTGGCTGCAGAGAACAGCTGTGGCTGACAGACTCCTTCAGAGCAGCAGCTCTCCATGCAGCTGGCATCAGCAGACCTGTAACCAAGGCCTGCAGCCGGCAAATCCTCATCTCTTTCGCCATCCAGGTGTGTATAACCAAGGGAAGAAGCAGGTCAATACGTTTTCACCTTCCACCCCAGGCTACAAACAACTCAGCAAAGGCATCCAGGATTTCAAGCCCTGCCTCCAGGCTTCTCCAGCCACCTATAATTAAACATCACTCTTCCCAGACACGAGCTTTTGTTGTGCTGAATTTTTCAACTTGAGCATCATGCTCAGTTTGGAGGGTTAAGCATCGTATTTACACAAGTTCTGTAGGAGTCAGAAGTATGCATGCACCAAGCCGAGCTGTCTTTCCTCTGCTCTCTCCACCCCCTGTAGTCAGCATTCTGCAATTCCTTGCCATTAAAAAATAATAATAGTAATAAAACAATTCACTATTTTTTTTTCCAGCTCAGTGCTACAAACCCTCTGAGAATGTACAATGAAACCACAGAAATAATATTAACAAGAAATAGGATAACCTTACATAGGTCATACTTTCTAAATTTATCCTCACTAAAACAAGACTTTAAGAGTTAAAACTCTGGACTGAATAGTTACTGCCAAGTGCAATCAACCAAGAGAAGAAATTTCAGAGAAAGAAAGAAAAGAAAGAAATTATTAATAAGCTGTCCCATTACTGCCTGCCTGCAGCATGCAAAGCATTCAGATACAGAAGAGCTTCTCTTCTTGAAGGCTTATGTTCACAAGGATGAAAGAATGCAGAACCGCATGATGTAAGACCTTACTCAAAAGCCAAACCCACAAAACTGAAACCTAGATCTAATGTACAGTAAAATCAATTAAACACGATTTCAGATCCTACTTTTCTCACAGGATTATTTATTTATTAGTTGGCGTTTGTCAGCTTTGCCCCCCACACACACAGTCACTGTGAAAGGTACCACTGCTTTATGCTGCAAACCATTCCTTACATACAGAAGTCAAACTCTGGGATTTATTAAATGAAAAATGATACTGGAGTGCATGCATGCACATCCAAGCAAGAAATGATAACCACTTTACCTTACTAACACAGGTACACTGTGCAGTTATCTGTATCCTTAGTTCAGTATTTACAAAAAAGGGTCTCCTCACCTGCAAATCCTCTGCCATCTGTGCTTCCCACCTCCCAGACTCCTAAGGTAAGCTTCTGCTGCACACCCAGTTGCTTATTTTGAAGAATTGGAATTTGTGAAGAGGTTTTACGTGAGGTGACACCCGAGATGTAATTGGCAAATTTTCGTATACAATATAGATCTGCAAAAGGTCTAAACTAGTAAGTGATCTCATTCATTCTCTGCAGTAACAATAAATATGGACTGTTCAAAAAAAAACACCAAACTGCCTGATAAAGTGGAACAATAGAAGAAACTTCCAGCATTTCATTATTACCACAATAACAAGTGCTCAAGTATAACAGAACATTGCAGGAATTGTAAAAGTTTCCTAAAATGCACCATTGTGGCTGTGAGTCCAGGAGCGTAAACATCAGCTCCTTTCATCTCCTCAATGTTCTGTTAAACTTTGGCTTTTAGGTGGAACACAACCGCTGACAAAAGCTCTCATCAGCTCTGAGTTTTCAGGGATTGGAGACAAGAGCATCCAGCCAACTCAACAGCCAGAAGAGAAAAAGCATGCTGGTCCCTTAACCTGAACCGCATGTCCCAGGGCTCCTGCTCTCCTTACTGTGTGACAGCATGACAGGAACTGCACAGTTCTTGGGAGGGAGAAAGAAGTAACCCAACCTTCAGGATTTACCTGATATCTCCACATTCCCAAAACTCACAGAACGACAGAGCAGCTCCACTGTCCTCCAACAAGCTGCACAACGCTACCAGAAAAAGATGATGGGGAGAACTATTTCTGCCAACTGTGAAAGCCAAAAGGCAGAAGATGTGAATGCTGCAGAAGCTGAAAAAGGCCCCACTGAGGATCAGTCTGTCTTTAGAAGGCACAGCTACTACAGAGTACTTTTTTTTTTTTTTTTTTTTTTTTTTTAAGATACTTGCAGCAGAACTGCGAAACTCATACACATCAATGCTGAAACTTAATGCTAGGGTTGCCAGTCGTAGCCTAGAAATAAGGTTTCATTTCCAGCTGAAAAGCAAACGATGCAGAGGTACCACAGTACAGGGGTGCCTGAAGGCACAGTAATCACATCCAGAGAGCCAAATGAAGCTGTTGATAGAAAGGGGAGCCAGCCACTGTTCACATCTGGAGTGCAAGCCAGGCTACTGCATGTATGGAGATGAACACATCATGAGCAAGAAAAGGAAGTCACTGCTGGAACAGAAAGTAGAAGGATTGATCTGCATAGAAGCCTGAGCTGTTCCATGTTCATAAGGAACTCCAAATTGCTTGGAGAGGAAAAGCATCCAGAAAAAAAAAAAAAAAAGAAAGAAAGATAAAACACAAGGTTACAGAGACACTCCAAATTTTCCTGAAGTTTCTAACAAGCAGGAAGGAATAACTGATAGGAAATGGAAGAGTGAAGAGGCTTCCAGGAAAACAGAGGGCTTACTGCAAAAATTCAGAGCTATAAAACGATTAATTGGTACCCAACTGCAATGCCCACCACCCAAGAACTTTTGGCAGGCAATTCCTCTTACATTCTACCCATTCATGTGCTGGGTCACGTGCAGCTTTTACAATTCAGCCATGTTAACATCCCTTTGAAGTCAAACTTGGCACATGCAACAAACCTTTTGTACTGAGTCACTGGAAAATACTGTAAAAACTATTTATGATCACATAGAGAAAACTGTGGGCCAATGTCAGGAGAAAGCTCACATATCAAATACACACGGCAGTGGGTCATGCCCTAGTGCAACAAGATTAGCCACATACATGTGTGCTCAATGTTGCCAGGGTACATCAGTCTGTTCTGCAGGCTCTGGAAAAACTTGGTGGTGTTGAAACTCAATGGTGAAACTGCAGAACTGTTAGAGGAAATAAAAAAGGGCAGTTACATTTTCTTACGGTATTTTCTGGCAGTTCCTTACAATACTTTCTGCTTTTTGATTTCAAAAAATTACTTTCATTCATCACTTACCATGTGTCATGCAACTATTCTTGCAAAAGTTAAGAACCACAAGCTTAGATCAATCTAAGAACCCCCAATTTGCAAAAGTTGATGGGATATTATTCAGTTCAATCACGAAAGACTGCAACAGGTATGCTCAGCATAGAGGAACGGAGTAATCATTTCCTCCACATAGATTCTGTGCATTGTCAAAGATGTCAACAACATGAGAATGGAAAATTTATTTAGGAAAAGCTTGAACAACACAAGCCACTCTGGAAATAAAGTCACGCTGCTGGAATTAACCGTGTCTGATCAGCAGGAGGTGGAATGACAGAGACTTGTTTTTCAGCTTTAAAAAGGAGGGGGGGTGAAAGCCTCAGCCCCGGGGGGGTCCAAGGAGCCCGGAGATGCCATACGGCGTCTCCGGGCTCCTTGGACCCCCCCGGGGTTGACAGTATGGGTGTAAATAATGTGCTTGGGATAGGGGAGCACCTCCCCTATGAAGACAGGCCGGTGCTCTGTGCTGGAGTTAAAGGTGTCAGATCCCACAACCAACAGCAACGTCTCACTTCCGCTTAAGGAAAGCTTTAGTTACAACACAAAGGACAAGGAAAAGCATTCAGGTTTTGTGTTTCCGCCGCTTACAAGACTGACTGACGGTCAGCAAACGTTACTGATGTGAAGGCTGTGGCAGCAGGGCTCGAGGCTCCCACCAGCCCTGTCCCACGCAGCACTGGGGCACATGGCTGCACAGCTTCTGATGGCTGGGCCATGGGAGCACGGGCACAAACCTGCACTGCCCGATGCGACTGCTCCATGATGTGCAGCGCCGGAACGTCTGTGCCACATTACAGACTTCACGAAGGGCTTTGCGGCTTCACCCAGATGTTTTGGAAAGATTTCTCATGGCTGCGAAGATGCTTCCATCCCAGCTGGGCCGGGAAGCACAGCACAGCACAGCTCCAGCGCCCGGCCGGCAGCACGGCACGCTCCGCCGCAGTGGACGAGCACTATTTACATCGTGAATGAGAAATCCTGGAGAGCCGAGAGCGGCACCGCTTGTTTACAGCGCGGGAGGAGTTATGTAAGAAACGCAAAGCACCGCTCCATTCCCACCGAGCAGAGCGGCAGCATTTTCCAACGAGAGATGCGCCCGCACGGCCGAGTCGAGTCCTCTCCTCTCCTCTCCTGCCGGCTCCCCCTGACCGACGGGGGCCGCCACGGGGGCGGGAGGCGGCGGCGCGGGGCCGCCGTGCGAGGCCCGCTACGAACCTCAGGGTAATCATTGCCAGGGCGCGCGAAGGCGGCCGCGTCCTCCCGCAGCCCGCCCGGGGCCTCACGGACTTGGCGAGCGGTTGCGGCGCGGAGCGCGGCGCCCCGTCACGATAAGAGTCCCCGGCGGGCAGCGAGCGGCTCCGCTCGGGGCGCTGCCGGAGCCCGGGAGGCAGAGCCGAGAGAACGGGTTAAAGCCGGAGCGCCTTTTTGTGGCGCGGTACAGAGGGGGGAGAAAATGAAAGGAGACCGTCCGGCCCGGCGCTTTCAGTCCCGGGGAAAAAAAAAAAAAAACAAAAAAACACGCACTTATTCAACTAGAAATTAATGTAATATTTTAGTCCAAGTCTTACCCTTACAGAGTCATTGTCTATAGCAACCGTGTCCATAACACTCTAATTCTCAGGAGCACAACTTTCTAGTAAATGGCACATCTGTCAAACTGCAGGAAACATCTGGGAAAATGGTTAAATAAAAGAGGTGAGATTAAGCCCTTGTTTCCATATGGCTGGGATGCACAGCTAGGGTATGTCTGTCAGCAGTACCGGCTCTTTCTACCTCTTGTGGTATCGGGCTTTTGGACCAGCGCTGAATTTCAGCCCGGTGCAGTTATGTAACTTCTGCAATGCAGAACTTCCCATTAGTGAGAATGAAGAAAGGCTCCCTGGGATGACAGGGCAGCAGCAGGCTCGGTGCTGTGCATGCTGCCAAGTGTTGGCACAGCACTGTGCGCCCATCGCAGCCAGGAGGCTTCATGGGCACGGCCATGTCCATGGAGGTTTTATGCCACTTTACCACAAGAAGGGAAGTCAGGAACGAGTCTGGACCTAGCTAACAAAACCTTCCTCTTCGCATGTGGACAGCCCTAACACTGCCTGGTTTTTCCAAGTACTTATACACGCAACCAAATTTTGGCAGATCTGATCTTTCTGTGCATTACCAAAATGCTCTTAATCCAATTCCAACCCCAAAGCTGCCCATAACAAGCACTGCAGTGTGCTTGGCTACTGCCTCCTGAGCCGAACGGGATTTGACTCTTTTCTGAAATTCCCCCTTCAGAACATTTGCAAACCTCAGTGTTAAATATTAACTCAGACACGTTGAGACTCACTAAAGGTTCCATTTAATGTATATTTGTTGGAAACAATTTAAGAAGAATGAATGGAGTGATCTCCATTAATAGTTAAGAAAATATATCTGACTAATCTTGGTTTATCATTCAAGGAGAGAGGAAAAAAAAAAAAAAAAAAAAAGACAGATGTAAACCTGTGGAAAAGCAATTTGGAAGCTGCTATGTAATCCTTTGCCTGCTGTGACCAACCAGAGCCACAATGTGCCAAAGCCACTAGGAGTGCAGAGACCTTCAGCTTCAGCAGAATCTCTTGGCAAACACCAGGTTAATTGCAAATACTTCAAAGGCACATTCTTGTTAGGAGAACTCCTGCAAGCAAATGTAAGGCACTGGGTGTTCAGAGATGTGTGTGGGTTGTTTTTTTCTATTCTCATTTGTCACAATACAATGACAGCGTAAGCACATGTCTTAATATCCCATAAAGCCTGGAACAAAAAAAGGCAGTTAAGAGCAGAAAAAAACTTTTCTGAAAACTCCCACACTACCTCTACAGCCCAGTTCTAAATCTTCAAGCCTTGCTTGGATCCACAGCCAGCCCCTGCCACAACAGGGATCTGATTCTCTACAGACCATTTCAATCTTGTATCCTCTGCCTGAGAATGCCAGAGAATAGCAGGGAAGGAGGTGATGGGGTCTATTCCTCTAATTAGGAACTCGGTTTATTGATTACTTCAGACCTCACTCAATTCTTTGCCTAGAGCGACTGCAGGCTTGAGGAGGACACAGCTGACCCATCTTGTATCAGGGATTGAATGAAATCATTTCCCAGGGCCAAACCCAAATTGTTCTATGACTTTCAAATGCAGATAACCTTCAGGACAGCTTAAAAGGGATTTTTAAAAAGTAGTGCCAATGTAACTTCCATCGCAGCATTAATTAAAGAAAACTCCACTGAATAGCTCTGTTAGATGGGACCTTCAAAGATCATCAGGAGCAGTTGCCTGACTGCTGCACAGCTAACCAACTGCTTTAGTATGTTATTGAGAGCATGATCCCAATGCCTTTTCAGTGCTGACAGGCATGGAACACCAGGCACCCTCTGAACCCGTTCCCCTGTGCCTGAACACCTTTCCCCAGTAAATACATTCTCCTGAGTGCCCACTGTTCTATCACTTCTTTTCTATCATTTATTTTTACTACAACAAAAATCTGAACCATATATCACGCAAATCAAGAAATCATAATTCATCTACATATACCCAACGTGTGCTAATCGCTGTAGTGCAATAGTTTTCATATAGAAATGAACATTCATTGCAATCCTAATGCCACCAAGCCATACAGGAATTGGTGACAAGAGACAAAGAGGAAAGTGCTCCATTCACAGTACTGTATCTCTGTACAGCCCCAAACCACAACACTGTCTTTCCGCCTGATACACACTGCAAGCAAAGAAAAAATACTAGCTTCCTTCCACTGGAAATCCAAACAGTTTCATGTACAATTTTAGCACTAACACAAAATCTGAATGCTTTTGAAGATGTCTGTGTCATAAATTCTCTCTAACTGTAAGCACAGTGACAATACCACAATTTGCCAGCATGCAAACTATTTCTAAAATCGCCACACCACAGCTAGAAACTGTTACCCATAACTGCCCCTGTTCCAAACACTGTTATGCTCCTTCTAGTTCCTAGTAAAATCAGAGCAGCAGTAACAGCCCAGTGTCATGTCTTAAAAAAAAAAAAAAAAGTTAAAAAAAGGAGTATTTCTATGCTCTTGGCATTTACCGATTTGATTTGCTCTTTGGCAAACAAAATGCCATGAGAAGAAACTGTTATCGGACTTCTCAGTTCCCTGCAAGGACTCTTAAGGCAGAAATGATGCCTGCTGGGAAAAGGCTGATGTCAGCTCTTAAGAGCTCCCTGCAAGGATAAGGAGGCCTTTGTTTTCAGCTGAACTGTGAAAATGAGAAAATGCCTCCAGCCTGACAAACAAGAAACCCACATAACATAGGTCAGGCCTGAGACCTTTACTTAAAGGTACAACACACTTCATTCGCGCTCCACCTACATCACAATGGCCAGACACAGATCATTTTATACAGGGCTAAATACATCTTGGAAATGCAATAAAGAGACTTCGTTTGTTAAGAAAGACTGGTAGAGCTCCAGCCCCTTACCAGTCAAGTTCCTAATTACTCTCCTCTAAATCACAGGAGAACAAAGGCATGTTCCAACGTGAGGCTTCAAATAAACTCTCTGCTGTTTTACAGAGCATCAGAAAATTCAGTGCAGTACACAAAGCACATTTTACTTAAGTAAGATTGTGCTTCAGTGAATGCATTTTAAGTAAAGCATTTGAGAGATCACAAGAAAGTGTGAAATGCACACAAAAGGATTTCGTACTACAGTGCCTGGGTTTGAATGTGTGGTGGAAGTGTGGTTTTATCAAGTGAGAAGTTTGTGGGTGTCATTTCTACAACGACAGAAATACAGAAGCTGTACACATACAGTCCAGCGCACTGCCGTAAAGCAAAGATCTTAAAAATGTTTCTGCAAGGTCTCAGGTATGTTTTTTGTTTTTTTTTTATCCCAAGGCTGAGAATTATCTCCCCTGAAAACAGAGCCTTTCATAAATTTGTTCTTTGCACAGGAATTTTAGAAGCATAACAGAATTGCCAGGGCATACGATTCGCTGTGCTTCACAGCCCTGTCTGCTCCACTAGTTGTAATTTTTTCACGATAAAAGTAAACATTCCTGAGTACAGCTCCCAATGAGCTTCATTTGAAAGATACATCTGGGAATTACACGTGAGCAAGGATTATCTCAAAGCATTCAGTTTCAGAACAGAAGGCTAGAATTGCTTGATGTCTAATAGAATATCCAAAGCAGGTACATGGATTCATTCCCATTGATGCACAGTGCTGCTAAGAGTTAACATCAAATTGCTAACAAAAGTTCTACCATTTGTAATGAACCACGGTGCCCGATTCTCGTCCTGTTGAATTACATTTCCACTCACAATATGCTGCTGGTAAGAGGATGAATATTCAATTGCTTCACAGTTCTACCAAGATGATCACAAAGACCCAGATGTCTGAAGAAGAGATGCTTGTGGTTGTAAAGACTACTGCCTTCCAAGCACTGACTTCCAGATGAACAAAACCTGTCCATTCCGGTCAGTTAGAATAACTAAAGACACTCAGCTAAAGGAGCAGAGATTTAAACAGTGCTATGTGGCAAAGATGTGTGTGATACCAAATGAACAATTTTTGTATCACCAACAACCTCCTTCTGTCTGTTCAGGACACTAAAACCTGAAAAGCTCAAAATACAAGCCCTCACCTCTATAGTCCAAGTCACACTGTATCAGTAGCAAAGGCATCTCTCATGGATTTGCTTTTCCAAATTGAATATTATGAAACCAGAACTTTTAGAAGCTCCAAGTCACTACAGTGGGAGCAGCATTACCGTGTTCCAAAAAATACTTCTTTCTCAAAATTTACTGCCTTTTTATCACTGCAAAAAAAAAAAAAAAATCAAATTTCTACAGTACATTTCTCATCCCTAAAATATTTTAGGACAGTCCTGCAAAGTTTGAATAATCCACTTCAACTGTTAAATTACAATGAAAAAGCATTACGTTAGATCATGATTCATATGCAGTAGAAGCATTAATTGAAATAGATTAAGTCCCATCACATGAATACTAGGCAGACAACCAGCGCTTTTTACTAGCAGAAGATGTGCCTTTCACATACAAAAAGAATGCAGTGAGTAAAAACCATACTAGAAAAGACTATGCCTAAGGGATCACATGGAGTGACTGCCTGCATCTTTCAGTTTTGAACGCTGGTTGCACATGAGTCTGTTGGTTCAGACTTCATTATTTTTATAGTCTCCACTGTATAAAGTGCTGTAATGTACGTAACTGCCAGCTGTGTTTTATTTCATCATTGGCATATGAATTTTTACAAATCACACCTTTTCCCACAAAGTTACACAATAATTCAAAAATGCCATAAAATTCTTCAGATGTGTCACGTATGTATGCCACAGAAACAGAGCATGTGGTTCTTTCCAGTATCACCATTTTCAGTGCCAGGGAAAGGCTATAAATAGTTAAGTTTTTAGGAGAGAGAAGGTATGTTGTAAATGAGAAGTCTCCCTCTGCTTGTGAGCTTTTATTGTTTTGCATTACTTCAGTGCTGGATTCCTGATTCGTAACAAATTCCAAGACTGCAGACTACAGGCCCAGCCTCTGACTAACACTATGGTGATTTATTTGAGGATAAATACCTCAGTCCGCATCTTATGACTGAACACAACAGTCCACAGCAGAGCGGAATGCAAGGAATGCAGAGGCTGTAAGAGCTGAGGCAGCAGGGAACGGCGCTCAGCTATCAGACTGCCCTGGACTGCTGAACTGCTCCAAACACTTCCTCCAGTCAAGAATGAAAGGAATTCTCTAAGCCTGTACTTCATGCCAACCAGACCTGCATTCCTAGGAATGCACACAGCAAGAATGGCATTTGATGATTACCCAACACGTGCACCTAGCTCATCAACACCTTACCTGTGTGAAAAATTCCACATCTGACTGTCAGAGCTGGAGTGCAATCGCCCAAGTAATGTTTAGCAACAACTGCAGCTTGCCCAGTTGTCAAGGCAGACTACAGAGCAGCTGGCTCACAATCTCCTGGCCTCTGAAAAATGCAAACCACTTCTGTTTCTCCTCCTCCTGCTTCCCCACCCCCAGAGTACAGACTTCCAGAGAAGTGAAACGAGCAAATTACAAAGAACACATGAGCAATGCTTTAGAAACTGCAAGGTTAGTGTATGTGTTTTGTTACGAAGTAAAGCTGTAATTCCTGTTGCTTTGTTGCATGCAAACCAAACAAGTCGTCACTCATCTAATCTCATCAGCTTTTGCGCAGAATTTTCATGCAATCTGGAACAAAGGAAAGATCTACCAGGAAGATTTAGACACAGGATGATTTTAGCACATACGGAGATGGAGATGAAGAGGACAGCACTGCGTTCTGTGAAACAGAAGTAATAAAAGCGAGACACTTACAGATGTGGATTGAACATTCGACTCATTTTAGAAACATGTTCATTTTCGCAGTCTATCTCATCATCCCCTTGGTCCATGCTGAGCTTTCTCTTATTGGGGCTGATCGGAGGAGGGCCTGTCCGATGGTTGGTTAGAGCAGAGGATACTGGGAGAGACTGCATTCTGGGCTCACCTCTTAAAGCTGCTTCACCTGCAGGAAAAAGACAAGTGAAGATGAACACAACAGGGAAAATGAGGCAGAACATGGTGTCTTTAAAAAAATTCTCTCAGACAAAATTCCCAAACAGATGTCAGGTGTGCAAAGGCACATTTAAACACGGCTATAAGATCATTATAAGCCATACCTTAGAGCTTCATGCATGAATAAAGCAACAGTTGAGAAAAGGTAATACAGGAAGGGTCAACTCACCCCAGATAATCTGAAAGGTTGAACTAACACATCTTTCTAACAGTATTTTTATTCAGAAGCATTCTTTCTTACAAGCTGTCATTCCAGCACTGAACTTTCATTACCTCATCCTGCAAAGCATGACTATTTGCAATGAAATATGCTTTGTTCCTTTCCTTATGCTTGTGGTATAAATTCCAGGTTCACATCTATGCCAAATATTCAAGATCTAAAGCTGAATAAACATTGAAATTCTCAAGTTATTCTTTTCATAAAAAGCTGTCCAAAACAAGCTTGTCTGGTATATAACTATGTGAGGTAAAAATTAGGGAAAAAAGTGGAACTTGCTTTTGCAAGTGTAAGTTTGTCTGCAAATGTCCTTCTCTGTACTTTTAAATCACGTTTGTTGCAATACACAACAGTACATGTGTTTTCAACAGAAGAATCATACAACTTCAGTTCTAAGAAAGGCATTTTTCCACGAGGCAGACTGCTGGTACTCAGTAGTTTATAAATTCTGTGTATTTTCTGATAACACAGAAAATGCCAGTCACAGCATGTGGGAGTTACGTATAAACAATTCCAGAAATGATACAATTAGCTTGCATAGAAACACATTCACACAGCAGTACTATACATACACTAAAATATGACCACAGTTTTTTTCCCCTTTCAAGTAACTGTCTCACTGAACACAGGGCCTGAAGTGCAGCACTGCATTTTGCCTACAACTATGGAACTCACCATCCTTACAGCCAGGGGTCATAGGGATTTAAAGACATTACAAAATGCTTTTCAGGCTTTGAAAGGGGCTTAAGGATGAGCTAAATTAATCAGGGTCACCTATTCTGGCAATATCCCTGAAACAGCTACTCTTGCTAGAGTTTAAAAGTTGTATTTTTCCTATGCTGCCAGAAGCATTTTGTTTTCTACACGGCCGTAACTTCCAAAACTAAAATTAGGATAAAGTTAACTTCATCTGCAGTCCTGAAGTAGCTGAGAATAGAAATCTTTGTGTGTCACCACACATTTTCACATCATCGCTGAGGCAGACGATTTATAAAACGCTGACCTAATTCCACACAAAACAAATACTATTTTGTTGGAAAAAGAAGGAGTGAGGAGAAAACCTCCTGAATGTTTACCAGTAAAAATAAGCATTTTGCCAATTTCGTCAGCATAATATAAACTAGCAAATATACACTGACCTATAATACACCACAAGTCATGATTTCTATAAAAGACTCTGGCACCAGATTTAAATTGGAACTTTCCATCTCAGCTCTAAATAGTAAAAACTGTGCCCTACTGCAGATGCTCTGAGACAGACATCCAAACCCCTCCTGTATGAAAGGACCAAAATCCCCAGCCACTGTGCTCACACAGAGCTCTTATCAAAAAGGCCTCTCATCAGAAATAGCCTTGCCCTGAGTACAGTTCCTGCATTTTTAGCTCAGCCTGTATGTTTTGAGCAGATATCGATCATTTCTGACACAAACTTTAGAAGTGAGCCACACAACACCAGACTCTCGGAGAGGAATCTCTTTCACTTCTCTCTTTGACAAAAAGTTTTATACCAATGTCAAAAGATAAAGCTTTCATCCATTCAGGCTGATTATACTTTCATTCCACCCATATGCAATCATTCTTCTCTCTGTAGGATCTCAGATGACTTCTGAAGACTCAAAATTCCATTTAAAAAGTTCCAGATCTGCACCTAAGTCCTTCCCGAGTTCTCCTGAGCAACTCCTGACAAGAACGTAGCCCCTCTAACTCACAGAATCATAGAAAGCTCATGTGAAGCCCACTGCTGTTTACAAAAGATAATTTGTAGACATTGTTCCATCTTTCCCCTTCTTAGTCAACAGTTAGGTGCCCAACACTACATAATTATCTCTGTTTTTTCTTTATTAAAAAAAAAATTTGAGATTCTGTTATATCATAACAACTGCGTCTATATACCAACATTCATTTAAGTGCAAACACATGAAGGGTTGACTTCTAATAAAAGTGTTGAATTTGATAGTGCGTTTTCCTACTGTGAACTAACACAGTCTTCAGCACATATCTGACAGTTCTGTCTTGTACCATAGGGCCATTCAGCCAAAGCTTCAGCTTCATGAGGACAGGGGGCAGAGGTGAGCACTGGGGCAGGAGGGGCTCCTCGCTCTCGGTCTGCAGGACAGGCAGGAAGACACCAAGCATCTCCTCCAGGCAGAGCCATGTGGCCACTGCCCAGCAGGCACCAGGCAGGCAGGGAACAATGCCAGACAAAGATCCAGATAGCAGGGTAAGATTAAGAGGGAAAATATCCCTCCATTGTATATAGGGATAAATTGCACGCTCACGGCTTATAATTTTGATTAGGGTTAAAACTGTTTTATATTTAAATAAAAGGTGTCTTCTTTCCCCACCACTTTACTCCTTCCCAAATGTGAATTTAAACCAGAGAGAGAGAAACCACAGCAGAGCCTATGATACAAGGCACTGGTTTGCTGACTGCATTTGTCTCCCCCAGCTGACCGCACTCCATGGTAACCAGACTCACACTACACAACTGGCAAGACAATACTCTGATAAAACAACTCTGTTTTATAAAATTCCACAAGACTAAGCTCCAGTCTTCAAAATCCATTACTGTGAAGGCTTGTGTCTGCCCTATGACTGAAAGCATGGATAGCAAACACTTTTATTGTGCCTCTCATAATACTTCCCTTTGTTTCAGTAAGCAGCTGGTGTGAGACACTCTTGATCTGCTGCTTTCAGATAGTTCTATGTACAACTGTTCATACCAGTCTTTTTTTTTTTTTTTTTTTTTTAATTAAAACTGTTAGGCAACACGATAAAACACAGACAAGCAAAACCCAGATAACAATGTGACGTAGTGTCTGCCTATATGCCAGCACTGCAGCAGCACACTCACTCAACAGAAGTTAATGCAGTCAGCAAGAACGTTCTTTATTTTAACCACTTAACAGCCTAAACTGCAAGTGATTCAAACTAACACAAGCAAACGAAACATTTGTAAAAACAGCATGTCTCTTTTTGACCATAAGCACCACCAAGATCGTTGGATCTTTAACATTATTTTTGTTTCTCTTGCAGTTCAGTCAGCAGTATCTGAGTCCCTACTGAAACATCCATGCAATGTAAACATCACAACAGCAAAAGTCATGTTTTCACAAGTGTGGATCTGACAGTAAGACACCAGAGAAGTCTTAAAATACGCCTGAGAACTCCAGGAGTTACCAAAGATTGGGAGGAAAAAAAAAAAAGATATAAGCTATCTTGGCAGCTAACTTCCTTCCTCTCTGACCCAGCAGCTCCGCACTAAGACATGGCTATCACATCCTATCCCCCCTCCCAGTTTCCTCTTCCCGCTGGCTACTGTTAATCCATAAAATCTGTGCATTAATTACGAACCAGAAATGAAAGGCTTCATCTTTCCAGCTGAAGACTGACACGATACAGACCTCAGAGCATGCTGAAGTAAGAGTCCCCTAAGCGCTGTCCTTGCCCGCTTTACTTTTCTGTTCTGCATCTGACAAACAGATTTGTCCACAAGAGAACATTCCTGACACACTTATTAACTTCACAAAAAAGCCTTCCGTTCTGGATCAAAAGGGTCTTTACCTTTAAGAGCTTGAACTGAATTACCATGACCTCAGGCCACTCTAGTAATTAATAAAATCATGGGCATGAGTGTTTAACAGAATTTAATTAACATGCATTACACCTTTAATTAGTTTTTCCAATATCTTCATGAAGACAAACTCATTAGCAAAAAGGGTTGGTTCATGTTCCCAGGGTCAGACGTTCCCAGGAATCAATAGTACATGAAGGTCTTCAGGGCCAGTTTTACCTACTGATCCACAGTTTAGCCCTCGTTGCATATGGAATATTTCTGCTGAAACGACAGGACATTCACAAAAGCTATGTGGATGTGAAGATGAAACTACAGAAGATCAAACAAGTTTAAATTGAAAACCAACAGGAATGAATTTATAAACTGTTCCATGTTTCCTTCTGCAACACAAAAGTCTGTGTCAACATGAATTGAGATAGGTGACATTATAATTCCAAATCATGGTCAAAAACCAGTGATTTGAGATACAAGATGTCAAGTGGTGAAGTCACTTCAATATTGCTTAATCAGTTATCAAAACAAGTTATCAAAACCACTAAGAATCAACACCTTGTACCAGCAAATTAGCATGCTGATGTTGTCAAGTGTCTACATTAGGTATTACTTATACACTGTATACATTGTGGTATCTTTGAAATGATGGAATTCCCCAAAAATTTAATCTGTGCAAAATATTCAGACTAAACTCTTGTAAGATCATAACTTAATGCAAATTTTCTTTGCTTCTGTGGCCACAGAAAATGAATTAATGCATTCAAACATCTCAGTATAGGTCTTTGTTTTACGATAAAAGACAATATCATTTGTGACTGCTTAGATTATTTATCTAACCACTGGGCATTTCTACAACCTGATGCAAACAAGAAAGTCTTTGTATCACTACATTATTTCTGGATGACAGTTTTGACAGAAGATATTACTTAGCTTAAATAAGAATTAATTAGGAGCATTACACTGTCAAATGCTGCAAACAAGTTACAGTAGTACCCATTTGCTTTGTAGTATATAAAACTAGGCCCACCTGGAAAGCATAATGAAATAGCAAGCTCAAGAACAACAAGAAAACTAAATATTAATGAGAACAGCCTTCTCATAAAACACTTATGAAACCATATCTTGGAAATATTTCTTATTACATCTGACAGATTTCTTTCAGCAGCAAACTTACTAATTCACGTATCTGACACACATTTTACTGACTTTCTTGCAGGATGACAAAAAGCTAATTTAGGAAACAAAAGAATCACATACACATTTACAGAAAAACTGGCAAAAGCCTGCTCTCATCAGCTTACAAAACATATGAAAAGCACTTACTCCTGGAACCACGCTCTGGCTACCACTGTGCAGAGATACGTATGCCAGAAAACCCATGGCCAAAAGCAGAATACAGTGATTAAACTGACTGTTCTGTTCTGGCTCCTCTATCTGACCATGCCTGCCAATGAGGGACACATTACATTTGACGTTGCTAGCAAGAACATAAAACAGTGACCTCTGCATTCAATCACCTCCACCCACTTTTTCCTCCTCTCTCATCCAAAAGACTGCGCCGGGAAAGGAGCCAGAGTTCAGGTACAGCAAGACCACTCGTGGAGCACAGGAATGATTGCTTGAGGATCCTTTAATAAAAACACATCTTTGTTCATCAGAGCTGAGCAGCACAGGCCAAAGCAGATTTCAACAGACTTTCCAAATGCTGCACTACATAAAACAACAAATACAAAACAACCAATTGTGCCAGAATGGCAGAACAGACCCCCCAAACCTGTCACTGCCCCGTCAAATGTACTGTGAAAAACTGATTACATCAACTTCCATTCTTGTGATACTGTAACAGCATAGCTATATGAAATAGCAAATAGCACAGACATACACTCTGCACATAAATACTTACATGGACAGTTGACTCAATTCTACAAACTAATTCATAAATACAAGTAAAGAAAAAGCTCTTTGCTGACCACACAAACTAAGGTTGTAATATTCTCTTTGCTCTGCTAACCAGGTACCGACTGTGAGCATCTCCTTCTAAGACACTTCTAGCTGTAAGTAAAAACAAAAATGAACTGCAAAAATGTGTCTCTGTAAGTAGGCAGTAATGATGGTATGAAAAGGGGAAGGAGAGCAGTCCAAGGAACACTTGGATTTTGTGCTGACGGACATGGTTTAGTGAGAACTATTGGTGATAGGCGGATGATTGGACTGGATGATCTTCTGTATCTTTTCCAACATTGGTGTTTCTGTGATTCTGTGATAAGCCAGAAAAAAGGCAGGCCGGAGCAGATTTCAATGCTTCAGTCTGGCAGAGCTTCCTAGTGTCGTAACATCAAACCTCAAGCATGCTATTTCCTCTGTCAAATTTCAATTTTCACACCTCAGCAACTGAGAGACTGTGGACTGTGTTGAGTTCCAACCCAACAATGAACTCAGGCTTACATCTAATTGTAGAGACTATTTGAGAAGACTGAAGATCTGCCTTTAGGATAATGGCTCAACCAGTAAACTCCTGCAGCACATCTATCAGCTGGCTGTTTGTAAGATCTTCCTTTCTTCTGCTTAGAGTGCCTGAATTCATGTTAACTATGGCTAAAAAAAAAAGATTTCAATTATTTGGTAGACAAGATTTAAATGAAATCAATGCACTACTCTAATCTCCAAATAAATAATACCAATGAGGTCTTGTTTCTGTCAATGTCAAAATAAGATTTCCCTTGGTTTGACTCATTTTTGTTTTTATTTTTTAACTCAGAAAGCAAGGCTGTTCCCAAAGAAAAGTCCTTTCTTGGCTTTTCTGCCAGCTCTCCTGGGAAAAACCTATATCAAACATTTAAAGTCAATTAAGAGGCACTAGAAGTTAACACAAGTTATCATTTTATGTTTGCTCAATGTGTTACAGGGGCTCTTATATAAAAGAACCATAAGCTGCCTTGCTAAGAAGAACCACCAAGTAAGACCAAGCACTTGCCTTTGTATAGCACTGTACTTGAGCCACCCGGCCCTGCTGAACAGCACTGGCCTCAGTATGAAAGCAAGAACAAACAAGGGAGAGAATAAAAGAGAAAAGAAGACAAAAGGGAGATGTATCATTTACATTTTCATCTCCTGTATTTGTACAGAAAACATTAGTTTAGTGTTTACCGGTCAGCAGAAAGATGCATGATCCATTTAACTCCCTGGAAAACCATACTGCATCATAAGCACTGTAAGAGGTTTTGGTGCATCCCTACGACATACTCATGTACAATAATACTGAAATTCAGTCATTCGAGTTACTTCCCAAGCTTAATGTTTTCTCTTTCCAGAGTTTATATCTAATGATTCCAGGTCAGCCCTGCTGGGCTAGGTCCAAACCCACCAGCCTTGGTGGCTCAAGGTAGGACACAGCTATTTTCACTGCGTGCCCTCACTGCAGCACTTACTGAGGCATGTACGCTTAAGAACATGAGAAACACAGCCCATTCTGACAGACACAATTCCTAACAGAGAAAACAAGTCAAGATGACGTAATTAAAACTACTGCCATCCAAAGCTTAAATAGTAAACCGATCAGCAGAATTCAGTTTCATTTAATTTGTTTGAAAAACTGTTACAGGGCATCTCTCACGTTTTTGATAGGCAGATTTTAAAAGCTGCCTGATAGAAACACTTTAGTCAGTGTTCAAGTATGATTTTAATAAAAGAGAAATGTAAAACACTGTCAGTAAAAAATTGTGAATGAAATAGAACTGTATATCAGCACGTTGGAGATGCTGCTTGCCAATATAATGGTTAACTTCCAGATCGAGGTGTTCTTTCTTTCGTCACTCAGCTCAATGACTTATTGTATAATATAAAAGACAGGAATGCTAAACAGATCAAAGACTAGCCTGTCTTTCAGCAGAAACAATCACAGCTAAAAGATCTGCCATCTATTTCAAATGCAAATTTAAGTCACAGCAAGATCACAACAGAAAAAAAAAAAGTTAGATCAGATACTTAAGCAGTATTTCAACATGCTAAATTATATCTCGTAGCAATGCATTTGCACACACTGGCAAAGAAAGACAAAGAAAGATTTAAATAACTCCTCTTACGAAGACAGAAAACATTTGTTAACCTCCCACCCCAGTGCACATCTTTTATTTTCCTAGATACTGCCTCTGCTAACAGACAGCTATTACATACTCAGGTCTGAAGCAAAACAGTTTGCTCAGCATTTTTCAGACTCGGCAAAGCGAGGAGGGCTGCTCCAAAAGCGATGCCTCCTATTTTACGATGTTGGCCCACAACATCAGAGGCAGATGATGGTGGGATGGTAGTAGAGGTGGAAACTTCCCTCCAGTATTCCATGACATTTTGTTACCATGAGACAGATGCAGCCCTCTTCTTTATTGCTGGTAAAAATGTAGAACTAATGGTGATGACTATGTTGACAATTGTGTTTTGAAGCTGAGAATTTACTTTGTCTGATAGTGTTACTGTGCTCGTTGTATTTGTTGTAATCTCCATGGAAATAAATAGGAGGCACTGCTCTCAGGTAGACCTATACATATAGATTCTGCCTAACAATTCTTTTTTCTTGGGCATTGTGCATATAAGCTTTCCAACCATTCTGCCCTTCTTAAAATATATTGATTGACTGAATATATTTCAGAACAGAATACAAGAATTTGATATGGTTTCTCAACAGATAGAGCACTTTGGTTTTCACAAAACTCCTTAGCAATGCTAAGATGGACACAATCTTGTAACAAAAATTGAACTCCAGACTACTGAGTATCTCTTATGGATATAAACACAGTCATCTGACTGACACACATCTTCTACAGAAAACATCTTTCAGGCATAAATTTAGGGATATTTACTTGTAACATGGGCATATTAAATCCAGTAAATCATACACTGTTTCTCTCATGAATATTTGAGACAAAAGCTGTTAAGCAGAAGTAAAAAATATAAACATACATCCCATTTATTAAAATTGAAGAGTAGATAATACTCTCTAGGTACACTGTGAGACTTTAAGCATACTCCAAACACATTGTCTCATGTTCTCTTTTGCTAACTGGAAGGTAGTAACATGAGAACGAGAACATAAATGTCGTATCTATACAATAAAAACATAAGAGCAAATACATTCAAGATATGTTAATAAAAGGTATGCATCATGCATGGGTGGCTCTCTCCAGAAAAGATTTGGAGAAAAGCAAGGTCACTGCTTGTGTGCAACTCCCTCAAAGTGATAAGTTCCCAGACTGGATTCCCATTTGTAGCATACAAGTGACCTTGGAATGGAAACAAAACAAAACAAAACAAGACCATAAAAATCAAAGAAGTCTTGGCAACTGCATTTTTCTCATATGGCACACGGCCAAACAAGCAAATGCCAGAAGCTGCTCCTGCCACAGGACAGGAGATGGGTCTGGAGGGGATGCCTTATTCACATATGCATGGACAGACGCATGACTAAGGGTGCTTCTGCCCTCATGGTCACCAACATGATGATCTCTTCCTAACTAATGTGACATCCTTAGTGCGAGAAACTAAGATTTCAGTTTTGGTATTCTGCTATGTTATTGCAGTCTGTCTGAAACAGGCTCGCATATTCAGGGAACACAGAGCCCCTTCAAACAAGCTGGATGGAATACTGCACACTGTAATCTACAGTTTCAGAACAATTCCAACCCATCTCCACAAAGAACCCACTGTGTGGAACAAAATCCCTTTGTCTTTCAAAATGGACTCCAAAATCCCTTCTACAAAGGGAAAGAAAGGAATGACAACTGGACAGGGCAGTTAAGCACTCTGAATCCAACTGCAAACTACAGGAGCCGTTGGGATAAAAAAAAAAAAAAAATAAGATACAGCTTTCTGACATGCTAAGAAAAAAAAAAAAAAAGAGGAAGATATCAGTTTGCCAATTGCCTGTGCTCAAAGTTGTACTGTAAGTCGTGGGAGTTGCTCAGTAGGCTGAGCTATGCCACAGCTAGTGTCTACCTGTAGAAGACAAGGGATTTAAATTCACCATAATGCTGAATATTATAGATCTTCAACTCACTGGCTTTGTGTTATTCCGAGACATAATGCAATAGTTTTACTCAAATGTGGCTCACAGGCAGTGCTTTACTGACTGAAAACTTGCAAACGCTTCATCTTCTAGAGGAGCCTGGAGAGCAGAGCGACTCATACGATGGAGAAGAAAGGATGCCATATAATTTCTCTGAAGGCAGTAAAGCTGGTATAAAGAAACATTCATACAAAATCCCACCTATTACTATTCTTTCTTAAAGGGTAGCCCTCCAAATGAAACAAATCCACACGGTTCACTATTAGGGAGAAAGATTAATTTTAAAATACTTTTAATCTTCTGACATTGCTTGTAAGCATGTGTCCAGGACATGTAACTAAGGTAAGTAATTCATTGTGGAAAAAAACAAAAACAACAACGAAAAAAAAACCAAAGAAACAAAACTCCACCAAAATGAATTGCTCCACAAAAACATTTTAGGTAACATTAGTACCACAGCTTGAAAACAGTTCTTCCCCTAGAAGACTCAGTTGTTCAGGTATTCCAGGATGCTTGGAGCAGTGGGACACAAGCACAAATTCATGTTTTTTAAGTTATCTTTATAATCATGAGACTGGAATGGATGGCAAGTACTGAAGTTACAATCTACTTCTCAAATACCTATATTTAGGGCTTCATCTTCCTCTCCCTAAGTGTACATAGGTCACTCTGAAAGTAATGCCTTCCATTCAATTCCACACAAATTACAACATATACAAAGAGCACAGTAATGCTATCTGACAAAGCGTATTCTCAGCTACAGAACATTATTTTTCAACAGTCATCTTCCACGTCAGATGCCAGTTTGTCAGACTGCCCCTCTGCTGCATCTGTCTCATGGTAAGAAGATGTCATGGAACAGGGGCAGGAAGGTTCCGCCTCTACTGCCATCACGCCAACATTCGCCTCTGATGGTGTGGGCCAGCATCATAAAATCAGAGGCCTTGCTTTTGGAGCAGCCCTTGTCTTTAGCTGAGTCTCTCTTTTGATTAACATCACTCCAGGCTCCTTGTTTGTTTATTTCAAGCTGCAGAAGACAATTAATTCCTGACAAAACATCAGAAAAAAAACACACAGAGGGGCTGATAAACTGAAGGTAACAAGACTGTCAGCTGTTAGGTCTGCACCCCATCATACGTATGATGCTAGCTCCACCAGATCCAGAATTTAAATTTCTCAGTATCTTAGTGTGAGTATCCCTCATTAAGTTTCTTACCCTAGCTCACCTTGTGAAGAGAATATGAAACTGCCAGGATCAGTGGACACATTCCTTTTATGCACCTCAACAGGGCTCAAACGTAAAGAACAGGTCCTGTGGCTCACAGAGAGGAACTTAAAAAATCTCTATCCCCACACCATGGTCTGTGTGAGCTCACTATTGTAACAGGTAAGAAGACCCAATTCCTTATCTGAAGCAGCTTCCATCACCTCACTTTAGATGGGGTCCATCCCGATAGACAGACCACAGTCACAGCAGATTTTAGCATCAAATCTCCAGTTCTCTCCATGCCTGCTGATCAGAAAACAAACATCTCGTCTACAGATGAACACTCCAAGATCTGAAATTTTCTGTTTGGCTGACAAACTAAATACATCTTTTTTTTTCTGCACATCAAAAGAAAGCTACTAAAAGCACCGTAAGATTACTAACAAACTAACACAAGGTTTAGCAGTTATGGCAAAGTATGACAGTCAAGGCACTGTGAATGTTGCTGTCAGCTTTATCCTTCACTTATGTGAATTAAACCAACCACAGTCAATCAACTCTTACCCTTCACCCTGTAAATAAGGACAACACTCACTGTTTCATGGGCTAGCTGAAGGTTGAACTTGGCTCCTTCGGAGGATTAAAAGAAAAAATGACAATACATTACAGTGAGTATTATAATGTTTGTTATCATGCTGCTTCTACAAGGATTCATTAGGAAAAACTTGAAACCAAATAGCGTACTGCTGAATTTACTGTACTATTAAAAAACAACCCTCAGTATAACTACAGATTAGCTTTTAAAGCCAGTATACTGTACATCTAAGCAGCTACAGTCTTAGAAATTAGTCTTCAGTATTAAATTAAGTACTTTTGAAAGGAAGAGAACTTTATTTATTTTTAATTGATAAGCCAAATTTGTTACAAAAAACACTGATAATAGAAGCTTTTTCTTAAGGACAGAAATGAGTCAAGAATCAGTAAGCATCACTGCTAATGCTGGAATTCCTATTTTTGACACCTTTGGTAAATAGCTCAGTATGATGCCTACAGCAAGACAAGAGCCAAGTGTTCACCTCTTTAACTGCAGCCACCAGTTTTAGAGCATTCAGCAGGAAAAGTCCGCACGTCAGCATTCTCCCAGCTGGCTGTATGAGATTTAATTTATGCCGACCACAGAGTGACTGCGATAGCTCTCTGAGATGCCACAGCATGAAAACTGAAGGGTGGGGGTTAAACAAGCAGCAATGCACACCAGATGTCTGTGGAGGACATCTAAAAGATCTAGAGCACAAGGAAGCACATTTTTTAAAAAAAATCCCCTTCAATGCCATAAATATTTATACTAAATCCAAGAAACTGGCTGAGTTTGAACTTGTCCTATATGAGTCACACTGCACTTCCCTTACCCCATCTCCATTTAATGCTTTCTGTATAAAACCACAACAAAGGAGGTGTCATAGTTATGTCAACTCTTTTTAGATATATATATACATACACTAAGAGTAGTTTTTGCAAGGCTTCTGCTTTTGAACAGATTGCTTTCCAAAGAATATAAAGAGAACAACTAAATAGCCTTATTTTACTTGGCCAGCTCTTGTGTGGTATTTACTGGTCCTCCTAGCTAATTTAGATTCATAGAAATAGTTTCCTTTTGACTAGACAACTCTAATTTTCTCCGTATGGGCACATAATTGCAATTAGGAATATGGCACACAGAAGGCAATTCCAACTGAGTAATCTGGAACCAAGAAACAATCCTTTTCTGAAAGGATGTGCCTTAAAAGTGTCACAATCTGCTTATTTTAAAAAATGTCTACATCTACTTTCAGAAGTGAGATATCCTGAACATTAAGAATTAGATAACAAAATGAGAAGTCACAGTATCATCTCTAAAACCAACCAGAGTGCACTAGTGACATTTTAATATGAATAGACACTTATTCCCAAAAACACATCAGCCATTTAAAAAGCTCCAACAGCTTAGCAGCTCCTATTCTCACTGTTATCACGCAAAGGATTGTTGTGCTGGGCACTTAGCAGATGGTAACTACGGAGCCCAACACCAATCTGTGGTTCTGTGATTTCTACTTAAATGAAACAAAATTTCAATATGGCCTCGTCCTCCGCTACTGCAATGCCATTTCTGTGCTGGTGGGCAAAAACACTGATCCACTCAGCTTCTCTTACTTCTAAGAACAGTTCACGTTTAAAGACCAAAAAGTCTATTTTTGCATGCTGAAGAATAAATGTTAAGCCTCGTAAACCTGGGAAGTACAATGGTCAGTGGTTTCCATGCCTGCCTTGTCAAATGGGTTTCCAGGAAGAACTACTGCTTTTTAAACACAACTAGTTCCAAACTTTTCCTGGGAGAGCAGCAATATTTCCTGGAACACGCTAGCAATGTTTGGAAGAATAGGAGGAAAGTTACACACTACAGTGCTCGATTCTCACAGTTGACAAGGAATATTCCATAGTGATGAGGAGTGAAAAAGAACGTTTTAAAATAATCAAAGATAGGCTCTTGTAACAATAAGCATCTTGAAAAAACAGGAGTCACCTTATGGTGACTTTTGCTTATGGCAAAAGAGTAACTTTTCCCCTTCTCTATCACAAAAGCTGTATCAACTTTATCCTGAATATTATCTACCACAATCACTGCCTACTACACTGTGGATGTTCTTGTTCTTCAGATACAAATTAGGCAGTGTCACATAAAATTTCTGGAGGGAACAGCTGCACTTCATCATGAAATATGTTTAACAGGTTCTTTTTTAATACTAGCAAATGACAAAGTTAAAAGCCAGATAAAAATAAACTGGAATTAATTTAAAAAATCCAATGCCAAATAGTGCCATAAAATTGAGGTAGAGCAAATATTCTAAAATTGATTTCCCACTTTTCCCCCTTGCCTGCTCATATTACTCTTTACCACAAGATTTTCAGGAGCTAAACTCCTATTAAAATGAGATATCTTGATATCTCCAATGAAGACTCATCAACTCATTAAAGTTTCTGGACAACTTTTCTTTATCTAGAATCTGTACTGTTGTGGCCTCAGGAACATAATTGCTTTGACTTCACCCAGGCTGTAACAGAAAATTCTGTACGGGGGTTTTTTCTAACAAACAGAATGCTTCAAGCTTGTCTCATCTTAGAATCAGTGACAAACTATTACCAATGTTAAAAATAAAATTTATCTAATCCCATCCATCTGTAACATGAACTTGACAAGTTGACAGAGATAACCCTAATTAAGACCTTAATTGCCTGTTCAAGATTGCACTTAATGCTAGTTGATCTATGGCCTCTTTCCTTCACACCAAGGCCAGGGAGGTTCAGGTTGAGTATTAGGAAAAATTTATTCTCCGAAAGAGTTGAAAGGCATTGGAACAGGCTGCCCAGGGAAGTGGTGGAGTCACTGTTCCTGGAAGGAAAAGGGTAGATGGATGTGGTTTGGTGGCCATAGTGGTGATAAGTTGCTGGTTGAGCTAGATGATCTTACTGGTCTTTTCCAACTTTAATGATTCTATGACAAAATACATGCCACCACACCAAGCTACACACACCATTACACCAATTTGCAGCAACAGGCATGAGAACATTGGCTCTTTCTTTAAAAAACTGTTAGATGTAGCACCAAGCGAAAACTGCCTGCAGGAAATAAAAGCCACATCACGGCACTTGTGGTGTGTATGTGTGACTGCACGCACCATCTTGGCCTAGTGCTTATACAACATCTAGCAGCACTTTATCACACAGTCAATTATCTTTCAAAGTGCATGGCTTTTACTGAAAGGGAAAGGAAACAATGACTCTTTGTGTGTCCAGCAATCATCCCATGCAGAACTGCAAAGTAATTTTGAGGCAGATGATACAGACTGCATGACGATGAAAAAATAGGCTGGCTTTAAACAAATACTAAAAACAACTGCACTCATGATTCTTTAACACTAGAAAAAGTATAATACAATTTTTGTAAACACTCCTCCATAAACTTGTATTCATCATTACCTTGTGCTATTATCAGTGAAGAATTACAGGCTCTGTCCTGCTGGATTACTGTTAGTGTAAACAACTTGGCTAAATAGCCTGGCACCCTGTCTGCATGCAGCATGTTAAAACTGTGTAGTCTATTCAGCCAAAATCAAATATAAAAGCCCATCTGTATTAATTCTAAGAAGAAATTAATAGACAACTATTTTTATGCAAATCAGAGATTTAAAAAAAGGCAAAACCAATACATATGGATGAACTTTTTTCATTCATAATTTTAGATGCCACACAATGAAGACTGTTGTTTAAGCTTTTAGTTTTTCTCTAACAGTTCTCCATACAATACAGTGCGTTGTTCAAACTCTGGAGCAATTTAAGCTTTTTCAGTGTCTCCTGAAATGCCTGGATTTATATCCAAAGAGACCTGGCACTGTAACAAATTTGACTTGTGAATAACAAGTTACAGCCTTTAAGCAAATTGCTCATTAACAGAGAATTCAACTTATAGCTACAAATTTCACTACCTTTTATCTCAGAAAGAAAAAAAAAAAGAAAAAAAAAAAGGTATGAGCTGCCTATCTTAGCTGCTTGAAAGTTGTGGGATAAGGGGATAAAGCTATTATTTGGTTTCCTGATTTCCTTGTTTGGATTATCAGTATACACGCTGAACTAGCATCAAGGATAAGGAAAACAATAGAATCCCAGGGAAAAAAAATGCTTAAATACAACCTACATCTATCTTGCCTTTGCTGAACGAGGAAAATAAACTGAATTTATATGTCAGTACTGAATAGGATATTACCAGCTTCATGTTAGGAGGAAATGAGTAAGAAAAGCCCAACTGTTAAGTCAGAGCTTTTTGGTTTTTCCTAAAGATAAAAGACACTGAAAAAAACAAAAACAAAAAACAAAACAAAAAAAAAAACAACCAAAACCACCAATCTCACAGGATGTTCCCTAAACCAGGGACAGTTGGTAGGTGCATCTTAATTTACGTGACTTTGAACAGAAATTTAACACTTGATTACCAGAAAAAAAAAAAAAAAAAAAAAAAAAACACCCATAAAACAAAACAAAACCATTATGAGAGAGATTTCTAGTCCATTTATTGTTTCACTAATTCTTAACAGAAGGATAGTGTTAAAGTAATTTTATATATTTAGAAACTAAACCAAACTTTGGAGTTAATAGCAGAAACTGATGTTACAATACCAGGGTAAAATGCAAGGTCAGCAAAGAAAACTGATGGAAACTATTCTTTAGAACTTAAGAAAGCAGGTTATATTTCATTAAGAAGCAAATTAAGCTAGCAGAAACCATTTCAGGCTCCACACTAGGCATCAAACATCTACACTGGCCCTTCTGGGGAGATGTACATATATCCAAAATGGCTTGCAGTGCCCTAAGACAATACATAGCTGTGCAAATTCAATATTGTAGCCAACGAATGCTTCACTGTTACAGGAAGTCAAAGAAATAATTATGTAATATGCCACTAACTAATGTAAGCTGTCCTGAAACCAGAAAGGGGTGGGTTTGAGGTTTTTTTTGTTTTTTTTTTTTTTGTTGTTTTTTTTTGTTTTGTTTTGTTTTGTTTTTCTTTTAATAAATCTGGATCCAATTTTCTTCATTAAAAAACTCCAGTCTTCTGGACTGTCCAGAGAACCCTGTATAACTATTTCAAGTGCTCCAAGTCTCATAACATGCCTGGGGGATTTCTTAGCATCTTATTGCATTTCTTTATACCTTTCCCAGCACAGCCATTCAAGCCTTGAGAATGCAGTAATAACACAAAGCATTTGAAAACGCGAGAGAGGAAGGAAGACAGAAATCTGCCTTCCAACATACAACCATCTGTACAGTCCCTTAGATAAACAAAACGAAACAAATCTTTTACTTGGAGACTGCACCTTCTCATACATAGTCTTATTTGAAACAGGGAGCCAGAACTGGCTGCAGTGCCCCTGGATTAGTCAAAGAGCACAATCACCTGTGATTTGTTTTTGTTTAACCCAAAGCCCTCTTGCCATTACCTCACACACAAGGCTTTCAGAGAAAGAATATTAAGCTAAAGTTAAGTGAGTTTCCATTGCAAAACAAGATACAGATGTTCTACCTCTGAATACATGCCCAGATCAAGTGCTTGTTATTCGATATGAAGCACTGGGAATGCCAGAGTGGTACAGAATGGCTCTGTTTCATGGCCTCTTCACCTCAGCGAGGACAACAGTCTCCCAAGAGTTTTCTGATGTCTCTAAGCTCATTAGGAGGAAAACAGTGATCTGAAAGCACTACTCATTAAGCTGGCCATTGCTGGCAACTGGCAGCAAATGTTTTGGAGGATGGCAGATGTATTCCCACTAAAAATCAGTATCGAGATGCTGAGTCAACAAGCCTCTATAATTATTTCTTCCTTTCTACTGCACAATTACAGTAAGTTGCTTGAAATGCTAATAGTATTATCACTTTTCAATCACTGAAAACTAAACAGTCTCATTTAGAATTTTAGCTTTCACTGGTGAAAACTCAAAAGTTCACTTTTTTTTTTTTTTAATGCAACTTGTTAAAAAGGTCATGTCATTAAAATTGAGGTTTTCCTCCAAAAGCATCACTTAGAAATAAGATTTTATCACAAAGCATCATGAGAAGCTTAAAATTCATAATAATATTGAGAGAATGCTCAAAAGGACACAAGTTAGCAGCATGGAACTAACCACCCGGAGGAAAGGAAATGACATACTCTGTGGTTCTATGTTATGAACTCCTATTCAAAAACTCTCACCTCATCCTTGGTTATAATTTTTATGCTGGCTGGAATTGTCTTAATTACACACATGTGCAAAGTCTTCCATCATATTACAGAATCAAAGAGAGCTCAGGCTGGAAGTCATGTCTGGAGATCATCAAGTCCAAACCTCCTGCACAAAACCAGGGTCAACTAGGACGGGTTGCTGAGGGCTGCGAATTATCTTCACAGAAAGATTGCACAAACTCTCTGGACAACATGTGCCAGTGTTTGACCATACATTATAAATAAACTTAAAAATATATCTTATGTTTCAAAAAACTGTCAACTCCAGCTAGGAGTACAAAGTGCTCCTAGAGAAACGTCAACCCCTTCTTTGGGGTTAACAGCAGAATTTCTAGATCTGCCATTTTTCCCCCAACTCACAAAAAGCCAATGTTCTGTCCATAAAGCAGATCCCATCTATATTAGTCATCATTATGCCTTCTTCCTGTAAACCTCCACTGAGTAAGGCAAAATGAGAAATACGTTTTACGAAATGAATGGTACTCTGTGAATAAATGGCTTCATACTCTTTGGAGTGTGATTGTGACACTGTTTCTTACGAATGGAATGAAATTAAGACAAATCTGAGGTTGCTTGAACCTACCAGTCAAAGACGACTAACCAAATGCTGACATTAACTCAGTAGCCTAAAACTTGCAGACTACATATTGCTATCTATAATTCTTGCTGGGCAAAAACAAGGACGACTCCCCATGCTATGCAAACTATGCACTTCTATTCCATGTTGAACTAAAGAACTGTCAAGGGCACAGAATGGAAGAACTTTTCCCATTTCTTAAACATCAGAGCATCTCTTACATATGAGCTACAGCTACAAATCAATGGCACATAGTTCCAGTGGCTTGTGATTGGAGGTGGAAGTTTAAAATAGAGTAAACATTATAAAACAACAATGGTACATTTCACCAGCAAACAAAATCTCCCAATAAAGAACAGCAAGAACTTCAGGAGAGGATCTACAGGAATAAGGAAGTCATCTCACTTCTTTCCTGTAGGATATAGGTTTATATATATATAATATGAACCCAGATAAGACATATAATTCTTTCTACTGAAATTTCAAACCTATTTTCACAAAATATTTGTGTCTACATCAGCAAAAGTACTTTTTAGGAAGACATCTACTAATAAGTAGTTCAGGTACGACCTTCAGTAAATCCTAATTGAGTCTGAAAGGGCATTTTACTCTCAATATATTTACTACTACAGCAGTGTCCTTGAAAAGACATGATCCATCACAGCTGATACAACTCTTACAAAATAAATACTATGGCAGAAGAAGATCTGTAGGCATCTCTAAAACACCCTTACAGTTCAGTGCAGATGTTGTCAATGACTGTTTATACTTTTTAAACCACTGGGATATAAACACCTCACTATAAACACCACTGAATTTTTGCTTTTTTTTTTTCTTCTCATTTTTTGTGTGTTTACTTTAGTGTTAAAAATGTTAACTTCCATAATAAGGAAAATAGCAACAGATGTTTAAGCTAAACAAAGACTGTTACAGTAGAGTACTCTGAGAAGCTTTTAACTTCTAAACCTAAGATCTATTCAAATAACAATTAATGGAGAAAAGGGTGGAAAAAGGGATCTGGAAAGAATCACCCATTAAAATTAGGCATAATTCTAATGAATTGAACTAGTGAGCCAGAACTACAGTTTTTCTGCTTTAGACAGCAAAACATTCAGGAACGTGTAGTAAGTACTTAAGTAGAATTTTAAGCAAACTTCATGGTCTTCATCAGAAGTGCCACTGGCCTCCAAAGAAAGCACTGCTTACTATAGAGAACAGTGAAAAGTCAAAGGAGCTTTCAAGTTGTCTTCTCTTCATTAGTCCTCTATAATGAAGAAAACACAGGTAGGAAAGAACTTGAAAGTTCAACTATTCTTGCACTATCTCAGTTCTGGATTACTCAGTACTGATATGAATGCTTAATCTTCTTTAAAACAGCTTTATTCAAGTATTTCCATATTTGAGCAGGAAAGAAAAAGAAAGAACAACAACAACAAAAGAATCAAATATTAACAGTTCTATAGGGAACTCCTCCATTTCCCAAAGGAAAGAAATGTGTCCATTCTGATTTAATGGTAGAAAAGATGTTATTTTCCAAAGAGAAGCTCAGCCCTCTGACTTCTGGCCTAGTCCTTTTTTTTGAACTTATGAATAGGTCTATTCCTATTTTCTATTCCTACGTGTATTCCTTATTGTTTCTTCCCTAACAACTACAGCAAGTTTATTTTCCAAATGAACATGGAAAATGTTCCTGCTGAATCAGAAGAAAGATTTCTGCAAGGCTTGTGTGTGGCTACAGCAAAAACAGTTCTATTGCCAAGCCGAATTAGCTCTGTGGTGCCTTTCTTTCCAGTCAAAGCCAAGCCATAACCACTTCTTCAAACTGCACGTAGATAAAACTCCACTAAGATTAAGAAACTTATTTTACTCTATTACCTCAGGCAACTTCAAAACAGAACTATTAATGCTTACAAAATGAAGAGCAAATGCCAACCTACATTAGCTGGAAACAGCATAGGTAAAATTCAGAGTCCAGCAGAGAGAAAAAATTACATTTTCCAACTAGTTGTGTAATTCTTTCCACAGGGGACGGGAGCGTGGGGTGGTTCTTGAGAAAGGAGGGGTGTGCGCCATGGAGGAGGGGGAGGCATCTCGCAGCCAGGGCTTTCTCTGAGCTGTGCAGGAAATGAGAAGTCAAACAATGGGCTACTCTGTGCTCTGCAGCACGGCGCCTCTGTGAGCCCCATGGCTGTGCGCTCAAACTCTTCATTGTTCGCGACCCAACTGCCGAGTCGATGTAAAAATTATTTCGAGCTACACTGTATAAAAGCATCTCCCCCTAAAAGTGGCGGTGCCTAACTGCTAGGTAGGATTACAAGCAGAAATGTAAATTAATACCTACACCCTTTTTACAAACAATTTCCTTTACCAACATTACCCACATGCACAGCAGTCACAGAAGCAGCACAGTCCTTTAAACAAATCCAATTAATGTTATCTTCAAGAAAAAAAATACAGGAAAAAGAAAATTATGTGAAAAGAAAAAAAAAAAAAAAAAATGTCCTTCCCTTAAACAAAGCCGTACTGCAAGGTATCTTAAAGCCAGCTGTAGAAATCTCCTTTCAGGAGGAAAATCCATGCTTACAAACAACATAAAACACACCCGACAAAAGAGCTTTGCGAAATGAAAGCATTACCTTCGTAGCACAGAATGCCAATATTGTTGTTCATCTTGTCCAAGTATTGGTAGTTCAACAGGTCCATCTTCATAAATAGCATTTATCGGGCTAGCAAAAAAGACCAGCTTGTTTGCTTTCACCCAGATTCAGGGGGAAGGAAGCCAGGCAAATGGTGTTGAGGACGCTCCCGGCCCCCGAAACTTCACTAGCACAAGGCCCAGCCTTCGCTAATCAAAACAAAGTATATTAAAGGAAAGTTGGAGGGATTAAAACACACAGGCTCCCTTCCAAACTTTGCAAACTAAAAGTATATTGCGTCCTTCGGTACAAAGAAAACTGTCTGAAAACTTTTCAAGTCTTTTTTCAAATTTAAAAAAAAAAAAAAAAAAAAAAAAGCAAACAGAAACAAGGGAAATTTCCTAGGACAAAGACACACTAGTTCTCCTCACAGCCCGCTGCAAGTTAACTGCACTGACATGCAGGCTATGCTTGGTATGACTCGTATGTAAACCAGCTTCCTCTCTCTATCAGGCGGGGAGGACTGAGCATGCTCAGTGAATCCCTGGAGCTCTTCAAATGTCAGGGATATTTTCTGTACAAGATCAGGCTCTAAATGCACTGAGTGTTTGAAAGAAAGAGAAGGAGGAGGTGGAGAGCATGCACAGAAGGGGCCTGTGCAGCAGGGGCCATGTCAGAGCCACCCCGACAGGAAGCAGCGCTGCCACCGCGAGCGAGAAGCCAGGGCGGCACGGCTGCCGGGAGGCCTCCATGTGGGCAGCAGCCTGACTGCTGCACCACCACTGCACGGCGCGGCCATCTCCTCACATTCGTTAGCTCTCTTATTTCCCAGCGTGGCCTCAGACGTTGCCCTGTACCGCTGCAGTGAAAAAGAATGCTGTGTAAGAGTGGCGGAGCAGAACGGCAGCTGTGGTCTGACACAGGCAGCTGGTTAGGGAAACGTGACATACCCGTGTGCACGGGTACTGTGTGCTTACAGACTGCTGCCATTCAATCAGGACGTCACTGCATTTGATTCGGTCCCATCCCAGGATGCGGTCAGCCCTTCTGCAGTTCTAACCTTGACCACAAAGGCTGGCGCTGCTTGCACAGATGTGCGTGACTCATTCAGGGAGGGCAGAACATCTGCATGGAGGCAAGCATGTGCTAACCTAGCAGGCATCAGCTTGCACTTCCTGTGGCTAATCAACACCTGAAGGCTGATTTGACAGAAATAAAGAAATAAATTCCAATCTAAGACAAACAAAAAGGCTAATGGAGCCCTAATCTTGCTTCTGTCTCTCTCTCCTCTTTGAATTGGACGGTAATTCTTCCCTGTCTTCCTGGGAAGGAGAATTTTAATGGTATACAAGAGAGCACACAGTCAGTGAGAATCAATAACAAACTTTAGGAATTCCTCTGCTTTGTTAGTGCTTTACAGAAGCACTTCAGCACAGCATTTTGAAAAGTACTACTTGAACACTATGGCTATTTCAGGGAGACTTGGCAATTCAAGTGAAGTTACTACTAATAGGAGTAAGAAATGTATCTCCAAGGAAGATTCTCCAGAACTCAAATGAGGTTTCTCCTTCCTTCAAACATGAGAAACAGTCCTGGGAGCTATCTACCTACATTCTTCATTTGAAGGAGGATGTCCTTCAAAAAGAAAATCTGCATTATTGAGAAGATGAAGGTCTGGAAGTTTTTTATTGATTATTTATATGCAAAAAAAAAGGCACTCTCCTTATTAGAAGCATTGTTAATCTTTAAGACTAACACAGTGGAAAAGCTCAATGCTGAAGTAACAATACATTTCTCAGATAGCATTTAATAGAAGGGTTGCTGTTGGGTTTTTTTTTTGCCTCACAGGACTTGATACTGCTTAAGTTGCCATCACACATCTGCAGACCAAAGTAATACACAGTGCTTTCTAGTAAGAGAAATGATTTTAATGAAGAACATTATCATTTTCAAGTATGGGGTCAGAAGTTTTAAGTAGCAGATCATGTTGTGCATGTACAAAATTCCAAGCTTTGCACATCAGTGGTACAGACTATCAATTAATAAGGGCATGGAGAGAAGTGTTAGTGTTTGAAGTTACAAACTGAGACAAAAATCTATACCTACAATGTTAGCAAAAAGAAACAAGTTTCTTCAGCATGAAATGCAAGTTCCTTATCTAAGCATTCCAAAACTTTTGTGGAAAATATTAGTGCTATGTATAGTTTTTAATATTGACCTCATCGCTGAATTTGCATCATTAGCAACATTTTATGGATCCTTAGAAAAGATAAGAAAATTGATTTTTCCAGTTTAAAATACTTAAAAGTTTTACAGGAACTGGAGATGATGAAGGAAAGTAATATTCCAAACTTTAGGGCAGTGGTCTGCACATATTGTTTTAGCTATATAAGGACAACGTAGTTCAAAGTCCAGTGTAAATTCCCCTCTATATTCAGATATAACTTTTTCTTCAAATCACTTGGAAAAATAGTGTTGTATATTGCCTATAAATCACTAACTGCTCTGTATCATTATCCATAAACTAATAAGGAATTCCTACTGATTATATCAGTACCACCGGTCTGCAAGTTTTTAGACAATAATGATCATTCTGTATAAACTGCTTCAGTAAATGCTATGATTAACACTTGTCAATTTTCATAGAAAGAACTTAAGGTGCTTCATGTTAACTAACAGTGAACTGGTACCAAACACTGGAAGTTTTATGAATTTCTCAAACAAAATATTGAAAATAAAAGAACACCTGATGAAAGAATAGGGAAGAAAAAAATATAAACATAAGCGTATCTCAAGCATTGCAAAACCAAAAGTTCAGCAGGCGTTAGCCTTAACTACCAACAGGTTTCCTGTAAAGCACTGAGTCCATTCTCAAAAGCACAGAATTGTCAATTACTCTATTCAAACTGCCATTCATCACACACTTCACCAGTTGGAGATACCTTTCACTGAGCTGAAATCAATCAATGCTTCAGCAGGTTAGATGTGACATACATAGTTACTAACACCACCCCAGGATAGTTCTTACTTCTTTTTCCGTACATTGATACTTGCTACCACAGTTACATGTCATACTATCTCTATCTGACATTATCTAAAGCACTTCTCTTATTAATCTATATTAATCTTCATTAATATAGAGTATTGCATGCTCTTTTATTCCATAATGCAGACAAATACCCAAAGCTATGTTTAGTACAAGGGAACTTTTAACACAACAGCATCCCCTAGAGGTAACTGAAAATCCACATAACATCTTTCTGAATCACTCCAGACTTCACGTCTAAGTACATCAAATTAGCCCACATAAACAGATGAGATAGTTCAATCTCTTTGTGATCTTCAAATTTACTTTCAATAGAGAAAGCAAAGACAGTTTTCATGTAGGAATGCCTTTCCACGGAAGAATTCTGAGGCAAGGAAAGCAAACCAAAGTGGTTCTATTAAGTAGGTAAATCACAGTTAGCAAAACCAGGGGACCAAATACATTCTTTAACAGCTAGTGTCTGCATTAAGGTGGATTTAGACAAGATTGCCTTTTCTACAATAAAACAAAGCTTTCCCTCTTGCAGAATACAGTGGTACATCTACAGAAGCAGCTGGCACAGCGGACTTGGCATCTAAACTCCATATACCTTTTCTGGACTAGCTCATGTTTGGTTAAATGGACCAGTACCCCTTAGCAGCTGCAGCACATATGGGGCACTCTTGGTGCTCCCTCAGCTTCTCATCTGAACAGAATCTAGCTTATGACCAAGACCACTCCAACGCAGACGAGAGAAGGACAATCAGGAGATACACTGTGAAAGCAAATGCTTGACCCAACAAGAACACCGGTACTGACATAACCTGGGTGACTGACATAACCAGGGTGACTGACATAACCAGGGTGACTGACATAACCTTGGCTGACGAACAGAAGAGAGCATTTTTCAGATTTAAAAAAATTTTGTCAAACATGTCCTTTCAACAACATACAGTGCACATACATTACTGAGTCACTTACTGGAATTCTTCTACTATAAAAATATATAAATTTCATTTATTTAAGCAATAGCAGGAATCTTCTTTAAAAGTTAATCTGTACTTGTGTATTGATTACCTAAATGTAGGAAAAAATGGCAATTCCTGCATATATCACATCCATAATATTAGATTTGACAGTAAGAGTTTACATGATTTTTACAGCATTTAAAAATATAGAGCTGCTTCAGAACGAACGGTTTCAAGAAGAGCATGGAGCATTCTCCTCTGCCTTCTCTCTCATGTCCTCAAGCCTGACCAGTCCTCTACCTCTCTTCCATGGTATTCCCCTCCTTCCTGCCTCCTCACTCTCTTCTCTCATTCTTGCTACTGTCTTAAGCAGTAGCACTGAAGAGCCCACACAATCAGCTTTCATTCACACTCCATGCCACACACCATCTTTCAATGGAAAAACGTATGGCACTTGCTGAGAATAAACACTGTAGAGGAAAGCTCTGCAATCTGCTCGCTTGGACACATGACTCAGATTTCATTCTCGATGATCATCAGCACAGAACACCGTTCTGACAGTGACCAATTTTGCAACTAAGAGAGAAAAATATAGTTTTAATAGAAGAGTAACTAACTGATGAGGAAGACCATGCAGTATTACCCCCATTTGACTCCTATTTCTGCATGGACAGCGATAGATATTACAGCTCCTGAGGTCGGGAAGGCTTTTATGATCTATCACCTAGTTGATATGTCAACTTATGAAATGAAAGAGGTTGGAGGAGTAAAGTGAGAGTACTTCAGATACAGGTTCTACCTTTTCCTTTCAACTGAAAGAGATTTTAGTTAGCAGCTGCTAGGTGGCGATGTGCCTGAAGGAAAAAAATAACACTATTCCTTTTCCTGATACTCAGTTGCAGACTTGCTCCACTTATCACCAACATTTTTAAATGTAGTTACAATATATTTTACACAACAACAACAAAAAAAATTGTCATCTAAGCAAGATGAAGTGTGTGCTTTTGAATACTCTCAGATATAATAAAAAGATAGAGCTAACACGTATGAAACACGCAGGAAATTTCAGAGCTAGATGACAAGGAAGTTGCTTGCAGAAAGCATTATTTATCTCCTACCCCAGGATAAACTCACCTTACTGTTGTACCATACAGTGAAGAAAAGCAAAGATTTGAGGATGAAAGAAGCGGGGTAAATACAGGCAATTCACAGCAAGTCTCACTTCATTTCCTAGCAGCACCTAGCTCTCAGGATCAAAATAGAAAATGGCAGTACATGATGCCACTGGCAGCAGTTGCTGCTTCAGGAAGTACCTCTCACGTCCAGAAAAAAGCAGCTGGCAATTCAGGTAGCAACCCACTTTGCTTCCATCAATTGGATCACACTGACCCAGGGCTTAAGCCAGCTACTCCTTTGTGATCTGATCTCTTACTGTGGCACAAAATCTATAATGTCTGCTTGTTGCAAAGCTTGTAGTTTTTTTTACAAGTGTTGTAGTGAATGGTAAGTAGCAGTATGCAAAGTACACATCCTGCTGATTGTTCTAATACTAAATATCTATTTTACAGTTGTAGAGAACTGCAGGACAGTGGAGGTGATGAATTAGGTGATTGGCTCCGTAGTCTACAAGTATTCACTAGCACCTGATTTATCTTGACTTCATTCTTTGACTACTTGTTCAAACAGAACAGCAGAGATCAGATTTACCAAAAAATATTCTTCATTTCCACATACTACCTTGCCACTCACAACTTACTAGTGTGTTTTTTATTCTCCTAAGCTGGGTTAAAAACACTTTAAAATGCAGATAGAATACGTAACAGATAAATCTTGTTTATCTAGGTTGGAAAATTGTTAGTTGCTAATTAAAATCTTGATAATCTTTCTTGTTATTTGCATACTAATTTGAATTTCTGAAGGGTTGATGATAATCAGAAACATAATTTATCTTGAGCTACAAAGAATCTCATATGCCATCAGAGTCTCCAGATGCACATGAGTGTTAAAATTGCCATGCCCTAGAAGTTAAAATATAAAGTGATGGAGAGGGGAGGAAGAAAATTGGAAAGAGTGCATTAAAAAAAAATGCCAGTCCAAAGTCAGCTTGATGTGAAATGCTCAGGCATCTAAAACACTTCTTACTCAGGAAAGTTAGGAGCCAGACCATGTTTAAAGGCTAGATTTCAAAATTACTGTGCATATCCCTCATCTTTGGGAAGAAGCAAATCCAGTTTCCAGAAACCACTAATTATAGGGTTTGAAATAAAGCAAAGGGCTGTAAGATTGCTACAGTCTTTGAAAAGATTTCCCCTTTATTGCTAGCTTGGCGAGAGATCAGATATACTCAGTGCCTAACTCAACTTACACGTCAATGTATGTAAATCTCCTTAAGTGTATGCAGTTGACCTTGTTTGCACAAAGACTGAATGTAGCATAAGCAACACAGGTAATAAACTTATAAGTCAGATTTTAAAAAACGTATTCCAATGCTATCATGCTAAGAACCATGCAGTACAATCAATTACAACTCTTGTCACAAACAAATTAATTTTGGCTTTTAAACATTACAGTAATTACTTATCCTAGACGTTAGAATGAGAACGTTAATAAGCATTTATTACAGGATCCAATTATATAACTCTCAAGCTATTGCTTCATTAAGTTAAAAAGAAACTTCATTCAACTTTTAAGACTATATTTTTCCATTAAAGGGTCTTGTTCTCTACTATTAGAAAAAGCATTTTATATTAGATTATTTTACCATAATAAAATAAAATTTAAAGAAGAAACAGCCAAAAAACACAACAAAGAAAACATACACTTATCCTAAACAAAAGCAAATCAGCTAGCCAGGGAACTTTACTCACGATGCTGATGGATCTAATGTCCTCTGGATCAAGCAGAAGAAAATAGTAAAAAAAAAAAAAAAAAAAAAAAAAGAACTACTGCATACAGGTATCCATGTCACACTTGCATTATTCAAACTAATAATGCAAGAAAGAAAAAAATTAGTATGTTTATGTATATTATATATATGTACACACACATGCATGTAGTATTATGTATCATAATGGACAGTGTTAAAAAAAAAATGTATTCACTCCTCTAGTTCCAATTGTCCATAAGTACAACTTTACAGGGCTCTGAAGTACAGAAAAAAAACCTCAATAACTCTTTATAAGGAAAAACTTTCTAATAGTCAAGACATCCCTCTTCTAAAACATTTCCTCAGTTTCAGAAGTTCATAGTCTCAAGCCTTTTCATGCACTTACATTCTAGGAAGCTGAGACCCTCCTTTTCAAATGGATCAGAATTACCACTTCCAGTCTGACAGGTACACAAGGTAAGACATTTTCCTTTCCAGAAAGGCCATTTTCAATCTCAAAAATAAACACAGAAATTGTTGTTGAAAACTCTGTCTCCATTTTTTCTATGGAAAAAGATATTTTTTCTTACTTTGTGCCCCCACCCCACCTGTCAGAAAGGCAAACAAGAGATTTGAAATAAAAGTTTTTACATTTTAAAAAAAGGAGGCTTGCTTTAATTATTTCCAGCTCTCTGACAAAACATCTCCTATCATTTCTCTGCACAGCTGGCACAAGCCTTTCTTACAGCACACAGTGCTCACAACTGTTACTCACCATTTTTAATAGAAGAGGCAACTGTAGAACAGGGAAAGTACAAAAGCAATGTGGGCCTGCAGTGCTAAAAATCACATTTTAAAACCAAACGTTAGCATTTGATTTACCACAAAGAAGTCACCCTGTGCATGACTGAAGGTCCTGGTCAGTGTCTGCCTGTCACCACACCAAGGTGTCCTTGGCAGATGCAAAGCTGAAACTAATAGTCTGTGTTAATTCCAGTTCCCTTTCAAAAAGTGCTTTAAAACTGCAAATACCCTCTTTCCCCTTTCACAAACAAAGGCTTTTGTTTCAGTGATTCTAATTCACACAGTTTCCCCAAAACTCATATCCACCACTCTTTCAATTCCTGAAATTCAGTGCTTTCCAAACAATACAAATATTCCCAAATGTCCCCAAAATCTCCTCAGCTTTTGAAGCGTTTTCCTTCTTAACATCCCCTCTCACTTAACTCTCCTCCCTTCCAACTCTTCCAAACACTCTCTCAGGCCATGCTCTCCAACTGCTCTGAGTTCCATCCCTTTCTTCCTGCATTAAGCACCTACTTGTCTCATCAGCCTCAACTCTGCAGTCATCTTGGTCTCCTATCCTCTCTCACATCTCAACACTCCAGATCATCTTAATCCAAGTGTCATATTCCATATTAGGCATTAAAATTCACTCTGACTTTTCACCTCTATAGCAGCTACAGCTGCAAAGCTTCACTAGTTTTGGGTGCTAACAAACATGTATGTAGTGACAAGTCAGAGCATACACAGCACCAAAGGATACATGAGGCACTGATATCCCAAAAATGAAATAGCAGATCCTGCTTTTCGTTTTGTACTGCCTTATCTCTGTTTTGGTCAACTGCCTCCTGACCTTTTATTGCCTTTCTCTGAGCCACACGTCCTCTCAGCTACAGCAATAGAGACTTAAGATGCATAGAACTTGTTTCTGTTAGCCTGGTAAAATATCACCTTCTTCCCACAGTGCTAGAGACAGGCAAAGTCATCCTGAGCCTAACATAATCTACATGCTCCTCCTTCAAGATAACAGGGTAATAGAGACATTATTTAGCACAGGACTGATGGCTAAGGGGGAAGGAGCCCTAGCAGTCTCAACATCTTCTCCTGATAGATTCCAGTTCTCAATCAAGAAAAAAAACAGCTGTAGAAGGTGAGCCGAGTGTAGCAGAGAAAAACTGTCAACTAAGCCCATCAGCTCTTGCACACTTCTTGCCCGATAGTCTGAATATCACAACGTACAGTTTTGTTTGGTTATCATGAATCCAAACAGTTATGTCCCATTATTACTGCTGCTATTCAATTCACTCTCCTCACCTCTCATCTGTTAGGCTGCTGGTGTGTAGGTCACTCCTGTAATGTGCTGTGGTCAATCAAACCTTTTCTTTTTATTCAGCATATCTTACATATGTAAGGCCAGTACACCATCTTAGGATTTAAAAACTACAAGCATGAACCACGTTTATCAAAAATCTGCAATATGCTGAACCTTGAGTGACAAAGGGAAAAAAGAAAAGGCAGCAACAGCTCTAGGTCAGCAGCATTCAATAAAAATAAAAACCACACCAGCATGTACTGTGTTATTCGCAGAGAACAAACTTTCTTCATTTATATCTTTTCTTCTAATTATACCACACCAATCCTAAATGAGGATCCTAATACTGCTGATGCTGCTACACTGTATATTAGAAAAATTTAAATAAGAATATGAATGAATTAATTAAAAGCTAGGTAATCACCATATGATAGTACAGAACTATAATTAAATTGTCCAGATATCCACTGCATAGAATTTTACTTCACTCTGTCCTTTCACCAACCTAGACTTTGGCAGGACAGAAAGAACACTGTACTTAACTCTTGAGTTTAGCCTTCCACCCACAGCATAAAATTATGGCTCACACTTACTATATCAAGTTCCACTTGGGAGCATAGTTAGAAACAAAAACAATCCAATCTCATTGTGAAATAAGGCAGTAGAGAATTACTAATCTTTAAAATAAGGCTAAGCAATTGCAAGACCAAATTTCAGAAGACTCATCCTGCTAGTACACGATACCATTAAATACAGCAAGCATACGTAAGAATATGCAAACTAATTTGCTACACAAAGTACAACCTCCTAAAGTTATTTGAAAAAGAAAGCATAATAGCATCATAGAATATCTCAAGTTGGAAGGGATCCGCAAGGACTGTCAAGTGCTGGCTCCACACAGGACCACCCCAAATTAAACTGTATTTCTGAGAGCAATGTTCAAATGAACTCCAGCAGCTTGGGGCCATGACCACTGCCCTGGAGAGCCTCTGTCAGTGCCCAGCCACCCTCCTCAGTAAAGAAGCTTTTACTCATGTTCAATTTCAAACTAAGCTTTTTATCAACTCATCTTAAGATTTCCAATATTATAATTCCCAACTTAAGAAAGCCATTTACTTACCCTTGAATAAGGTAAAGAAAACCATCAGAAGGGCTTTATACATCTAGAAGAACACGAGTCTTTTCCTGAACTGATTCTTATCAGGCAGGATACGAAATCCAACTTAAGCGAGGTTCGTGCAGTTTCAAGATAGACTACATTCTTAATTACAAACAAGCAGATTTTTTCAGAGAGAAATGGCAGGCAAAAACTTAATTACATAAGGCATATTATTGCCAAAAGTCCAGGCTTGCTGCTAACAGAAATTAGAGAAATTGAACAGTCACATGGAAATGATTGCTCAGGCTGGGTAAGAACAATTAAATAAGGAATCATTTCATTGGTCTGAATTACTGATTTGTTGAAACGATGACAAATCAAGAGATGAACAGACCGCGCATGAAAGTATGCTTTATATCCTCAAAATCAAAGGCCCTCAGTTTAGAACTTTAATATTCAGCATAACTGAGTTTATGTCAGCCTGGTAACTGGTTTGGAAGCAGGAGTCCAGGAAGTGCGATCAGCTCTGGCTATAAGATGCACTATGAGCTACCTGGAACCGAAATGCATACATGCTTACCAGAGCCAAGTCTGGTTTTGCCAGTATTGTTAGGTTTTCTTTGCTTTTGTTTTTAGAGACAGAAGCAGGATAAAGGTTATTAAACATAACGAATAAAAAAGGCTAAAAATACTGAGCTGGAGGTGTTCTTTCCATTACACATCTTAGAAAGTGGTTTTCAAGATAAATATTGTCATATATTTTTTAACACAGGGAACTGTTTGCAAAGTCTTACAATGACTGAAAATCAAACACCTGCAAATTTTAAAAATGCCAAGAAGAGGGTTTTTGGAGGTAACCCCTATTTGCCAACCTCCCACAGTTTTACTGTATAATCATATTTGATGATCTCACAGGCTACTTATTTCCACAGGACCTCACTTCACTTTGTGTAAAGAAAGATTTGCTGGCTCTGGTCCTGAATAATGATTGAATTGAATCATATCAAAGGGGTGTTGTAAAGGTTAATTAAAGGTTTATGAAGCTTTGTGACTGTGTAGTGGTAAGTGTCATAGGAAAACCTACAAGGAATTGAATAATCCTGCCTGTTGAGCCTTGTTTGATTAGTGGGTAGAAAATAAAGTTTTGGCTCCACACCAAGCAATTCAGGAAAAAATACCAAATAGTTTGTGCAGTGGCACTGCTCCTCTCACTGAATGAGACTATGCTCATACATAAAAAGTAGTTTAAGATACAGAGTGACATGTAACATACATTCTGAAAATGGGAGCAGAATTTAATTGCCATCTTCAAAAGGTCTTTCCAACACCATATTTGTTTATGTATGTTTTCCCTCACAGGGCAAGTGAAAAACAGAAAGACCCCCCCAGGTGCTATCCTCTCTGTTCCACAACGCCAGTCCCAACAAGAATTGATGCCGAGGCTAAAATACTTAAATCTACCATACAGGCAAAACGCTTTTGTCTTATACCCTTTCCAGCTGCTCATATGGCCCAGTACCTGACCTATGCCAGCCTCACTTTCCTTCTGTAACTAGTGCTATTATCTGAGTCTCAGACTCCCATGTTCATTCCCAACAATCCTTTACTACCAGTACCTACTTGTCCCAAACTGTTGCCCAACCAGTCTCAATTCCCATATTCTCCTGCCAAAATCCATTCCTGTTTTCCAAACCACGCCTTCCTTCTCAGACACCTCACCTCAGTCTGCTTTCCCCACTCTCTGCCTCAGATCTCACACTTGAAGACTTTAGAGCTGGAGACATCCAAGCCCGGCAGCTCCTTCCTGGGAGAATCCCATCCCAGGCTGTTAAAATACAATTTAATATATAATTAGACAAGGATTTTAAGAAGCATCTTGTCACTAAAAAAAAAAATAAATAGAAAATAATCAATGCTACCTATGTGGTCTTACATGTATCAACAATGATTCATAATGATTTCTTAAGAAAAAAAAAAAAAAAAGATCATTCTTTATAACATTATTTTCACAGATCATTAAAACAGAACTGATGCTCTGTTTTTCAAGGATACTATTAATTTAACTACAAAATGAAAATAAAACTTTAAAAATAGCAATATGCAGCTTAGCTACAGATAATAGATGACCTCTATTTTCTTTTAAATAGTTGTTTCATTTTTCAGAGATTTTATTGAAGTTGATATTCTACTAATTTCAAAAATAATTAAAGTTATGCTTGAGACAACGCCACACAATGGTATAAAAACAGGATGCTATGTAAAAACTGCTTACATCAAGAAAGAAAAAAGTCAAATTATTCTCTTCTATTCTTCTTTTCCACTTCTGATCTAGATATCCATTAATCAAGTCCTCCGTTAAACAGTGCTATGATCCTTTATCAAAGAAAGCAAAAGCAAACATTGCCACCAAAATTAATCCTACAGGCTATAGTGGAAAAGGATTAGGGAAGCAATTCACTGCATCCCTTGTAAGTCAAATTGTATTTGTCATGGCAGGTAATAAAACACTGTGATGTCTGTGCCTACAAAGTACAATGACAGCTATGCAGAAGAGAGAAATGCAACAAAACCAGTAAACACAGTTGTCACTTCCCAGTATTTTGAGTCCTTCCTGTCATTTTGGTTGTGCATTTATACATCTAAAGGATGAAATCGTTTCTAGAAAGAAAAAAAAGCAAAATAAAAATCTCTGTACGAAGTGTGGTTCAGCTTCCCTCTGCTCAAATGCAAAACCAGCCCAAACTTCAACTCCCAACACGTTTTCATCGGCTTGTATGTTGCTCTGCCAAGGCTAATTGACAGCATGCACTTACCAAACAACCTTTAGGGCAGGGCGAGAGAGCTTCTCTACAGCTGGAGAAAGCAGTTAAACCGTTCTCCTCTAAGGTGATATCACACACTCTTGTTCACACTTGCAGTCACATGAAATGCAAATCACAAGATATGTGGATGCATAACTAACTATTTAAACCCCCGGCACTGAAACTGAAGGATAGAGCCCAGAACAGAAAACATTTCCAAATATTTAATATATGTCTCAAGAAAAATTAAATATGGCAGAGATACAACAGTGCTGGAGTCAACACAACAAAATCCTGATGTGCATGCAACAGTATTTATGTTCTATATTTCCAATAATGATCACAGGCTGCTTAAAGTAAATGAAACAGGGAGAGACTGGTCCTGGAAGATTAGAACTTAGCAGTGACCTTGCCCCTTCTTCTCCCATGTTCTTTATGTTGCAACTCCATAATGTTGCAAAGTTTTGCAATACTTCTGTTTTTCCTAAAGCTCCATTTCTCCCAAGCGTATCTGGAGAAGTTACACACAATTTTTTTTATTTTTTTATTTTTTTTTTTTTTTACTTTTTAAGCTTTTAATGCTGAAGAATAAACAAATAATCTTGGAAATTATACCTCAGAGTCCAAAAGCTCAAAACTATGAAGTAGTGAAAACTTTTCAACTGAAAATCTTTGAAGGTCAATCCTAAAGTGCTAAAATGTTTGGTACAGAACATTTTTAACAGTTTTGTTTGTTTGTTTGTTTTTGGTTTTTGTTTTTTTAAGATTTATTCATCTGCGTTGTTTTTAAACTTTTTTCTTATGTGTCCTATTCATCAATTACCTCCATCTTTTAGATATCTTCTGTCACAGAACAAGATCACTACCTTGAGCTTTCTTTGAAGTTAGATATTTAGGAACCTCATAACACAAAACTGAAGAAATTATCATATGGAAATATTGCAACAAACATCGTAAGAGGAAGTTTTCCAGTTATTTTTCACAAAGAAGAATTAAAGTCAGCCAAACTGAAGCCATGTGATCAGTGTTCTTATTAAAATGTTTAAAAAAGCTTAATTTTCTAAAATAGAAATATTATGTGCGTAGCAATTTCTGTCTCAGGAACCTAGGAAATAGGAATATATTCAGTTTCCTCCTCAGGCAAGTATCACACCTATATCACAGCTGGAGAAATCAAGGCAGGAAGATGAGATTTACCTGGAGGCACAGAAGCTAGTCAATTCCTGACTCTCTATGCTGGGCCAAAGACCACACCTTGCTTTCATCCACTCCAGTAATTAAAAATAAAAGAATTCTTGGTCTGTGTATTCTTTTCAGGCAGAACCTGTCTGACCTGCTAATTTACTGACAATGTATACGAAAAGTCACAGGACAGACAGCCAGTAGAGAATCTTGATTAAAAGAATCCCAGCCCTATACATTTCGTGTAGAATACCTACCTCCTTTTCCTTCCTCTGAACTGTGTTCATTCTGTAACCACCTTCTACAAAAACTTTCGTTGTGGATGATGCAGGATATAAATTCTGTCAAGATTCCTACTCTCAGGAGGGAATGCCTTCTCATTAGTTTATTCAGTCATTAAGAAAAAGACAAATAAATATGGTTCTGTCTTCCTATTTTTTCAGATCAAGGCAGAACAAAACTTCCAAAAAGAAACTGCAAGGTGGTAGACATTCACAGAAAGAACGCTGGTGGAGCTCAGATTCTTCCAGGGACCATGGGAGAGACCTGATATTCTCACAAGCACGTGCAGCATGCATTTGCCCTCTGCAGTCAGCTGCTTTCATAAAAGGGAGTGAAGGCAGCTAACTCTTGCCTGTAAGTGCTAATTTGCAAGCCTAGCATTGCAGTAACTATAACGTTGCTGTGGACAGCCCTTGGGTAACTGATTGAATTGCACATCATCTGACACATTTAGATTCTTCTTGCAAACTTTTACTGCATCCAGGTGAGCACAATCTAATTCTTAACTTTAACTAAGAAAACACAGTTTAGCTTTGGTCTGAGAAAGACTTCCTCTCAGAGCTTCTCTGCGTTTAAATTAGAGAATGACTGACTCTTCCAAATACACAAAAGCTACTCAAAATAAGGACTTCATACTCACATAAATTACATTGAATAGAATTTCACAATACTGTTCATGGAAACAAGTACTGCAAATATCACAGTCTTGGTAAGCAAAAAAAATCTGCAGTACAGATGATCAAAATACACTTTACGAACTGATCAGCAGAGTTCAGCTACAAAGGAAAACATACAACCAGAATTATATCACATATCCGTACCAACACAGCTCCCCATGTGTACCCATCATTTCCTCAGGGAAAAGTACCTTGCTGGGGTGGCCTGAAGAATGGAAACAGGTGCTGAAGCTGCGCCTGTGAATTTCCTTAAATGAATAACCCTTCCCAACTCCAAAGCAAATAGGTCCTAATATTCTGTTAGATTGGAACAGATATACAACAATTAAATGAGCATCGTAAATACCACAGCAGAGCAACTGAGCTGCCTGCATAAAACAACACATACATTATTCCCTGTCAAGAAAGGCTGTGTGACTTTTATTTCTATTACATCTTATGCTACTAAGAAAATTGATCTCAGAAGAGCCATCTACCTTTTTCACACTCGCCTGTTTTTCTCTGAACACAAAGCGTACACATGGAACATGAATTGCATAAGTTCAGCACAATTTTTACAGACTAGTAACTACACTCTACTTGCACTGCAGTCACTAATCTCATTATTTACTAATAGGTAGTGACAGTTTCCTTTTACACAGTACTTTCTCTTACTGTTTTCTACACACTTACTGAAAACTGAAAGCTTCAATGACTTCAGAAGCTACTGAACTACTTATGCTGACTGAAATTTCTCTCCAGTTGGACTAACACCAAAGAAAGCCATCACATTACATTTGAGTGTCAGTATTACACAAGTTGCAATACTACTAGACAGGATAACCATCTTGGATTTAAAGCCTACTCAATTGAAGTTTTCTTTGCCTGATAGAAGATAGAATTTTTATCAGGAATGAGTGCAGAGGAAACAATCCTAAGGAAATCAATCAGCCACACCAGCCAGCACAGCAGTTGGCTTGGGATTAAATATAAAGAATGGTATTTGGGGACTATTGTAGATTATTACATATTAGATAATCTGTTGCATTTAGAATAAAAAAGAATGACACAGTTCAGTGAATTGTACTGCATAACAATCAAAATAAATTCTGCACCTTTGGATGTCATGGCAAAAACTTGGGTAATATCACTTACCAGAAACTCAGCAAGACAGTGATTCCAGATAAACAGCTGGAATTGCAGAATGTCAGTAGATGACAGTGGGACCTCCCAGGAGAAAGAACCACATGCAAAATTAATAGAAACATCAAGTTCTTGCCTTCACACACTGACATGTTCCCACCAATACACACATTCCTATTGAAAAGCCTGTTCTTTAACTTATTTGGTTGAGCTGCAGTAAACTCTACAAAGACTTGAATCAATTTGAACGGTTGTATATTGATGCAGTGTGTGTTAATTACAAGAATAAACTCTGAACTGATTCTATTTGGTCATCACAAAGGTTTTTAACAGTTCCACTAAGGTCAGCCTTCATGTTAGTTTCCAAGCTGATACAACACAGGACAAACAAAACGTAAAGGGCTATGAAATCAGTACTTGACTGTTTAAATAAATTCTGATTCCTTTGCAGTCGTGGAGAATTCTGCTTTACCATACCCAGTGTGCATAGTGGAAAGGAGTCAAAAGAAAATGACATGATGCACAGAAACAGTGATTTGATTTCATAGAATGGTTTGAGTCGGAAGGCATCTTTAAGATCATCATCCAGTTCCAACCCCCCGCTACAGGCAGAGACACCTCCCACTTCAGAGACTGAATTACAGAAGGCTGCTCAGCAGTGTGTCTGCAAGTCAGTGACAGGCAAACATCTCTGACCCACATAGGGAAAAGAGCCTAACTGGCCCAGGTGCAAGGCAGTGCATCAGAAAATTGGGAAGTAGGGAGGCACGACCCGCTCACCTCCTTCCAAAGGTAAGGCTCAGCTCATCTACTGAGCCTCACCTCAGGCACTCAGCTCCTGCAGACTTCTGGGCTCAGCAGGAACTGGACCTCAGAGTGAGAAAGAAGCGCTCTATTGAGAAGTAGGAGGGCAAAGGCTAAAACAGCCCCCTGGAAATTCACACCACTGCAAAGAAATTGTGCTAAACATGTACTAATGCAAGGCAACCTATCTCCTAATTTCTCCACCCTGTTTTACTACAGTTCTCACCACATCTCTCACTGTTAGCAATACACCTTCAAAAGAGCAAATCTCACATTGCAGCAAGGTGCCTTTCAATTACAGCTGACGGCCCAAACCTCTTTGTTCCACTTTTCTGGGCATATCCTGAAACCAAGTATCTTCAAATTATTTCTTGCTATTTCAGCAAAAGGCTGAAAAAACTCACACTTAAACAAAATAAACAAAAAAAAAAAAAAAAAAAAAAAAGCCAGAAGACTGGCATATTACTTAATTACTGGCTAAAAGCACCTAATATTCAAAATATTTCACTGCATTAGTACAAGTAATTTCAATGCAATTTCTCAGAATTAAAATAATCTGTTGTTTTACAAACGATATTAAGTGCATTTCCTCACATTAACACCAAAAGCATGAGGACACCAGTTCATAATGAACATTTAATTAAATAGTCAGACCATGAACTTAATTCCAACAACAAGTTGTATGTTCATTTTCAGCCTGCAATCTATTGCCCGTGTGCACAAACCAAAGGACTACTGACAATTCTGTCTCTGCAACAGCAGGTAAAAAGCAAATCCAAAGAAAGACTTCAGAGAGTCTCAGGGAGACACACTTATCACAAACACCAGAACTCATTTGCATGTTCTGGAGGGCATAAAACAATGGTATGGATTAGGAATGAACGCAGCTCTCACATGTGCAAACCTCATGTGGAGAATTATGCAAAAATTGCCCAAATGCGTGCAACCTTTAACACGTGGCTGCCTTCTGCAGCTGCCAGAACACAGGGTTATCAGCAGCTTGTGATCCTGAGGTATCTTTAGGTGATATGTATATGTGTGTGTGTGTATTTCCATCCATCTTTTCAGAATTAAAACTGCTGCCAGTTGGTCCTAAATACAAGGTTTCAACTATTAATTTTTCACAGCCTCAGTCTGAATGCACAGCTGACTGTCTCATTTGTACACAGACAAGTACTCTCTAAAAGCTGCTTGTGGGTCAAAAACAAGAAGCCTTTTTTGCTGTTTTATCTTTTGTTTTAAATGCATGCATGTGTGCAACTATTTTCTTTCATATGTTTGCTTTTAAGCACCGGCTTAAAAAAAAAAAAAAAAAGCAAGAAATAAAACAGCTCAAAGCAAAATTCTTCTCCCAGAAATGTAAGTACAGAGTATGTAGAGAAAACCAATTAAATTTTGAAAGGTCAAGATCACAATATAACAAATTTAAGGAAGAAGAAAAATAAGAAAAAGATTAACATACAGCCTTTCTAAAGCTCCTGTATCTGCCACTTCTTTTCATTAAATAATGGTCAGAAAAATTATGAGGAAAGGTCTGAAGAAGAAAATTTGAAATCTTTGAAATCTTACCAGCACCGCTGGAAAATATGATCTCACATGAGTGCATATGATTCTACCTCTACAGTTACAGTTATTACAGAGAGGTTCATCACTGCAGCCCAATGTCTACCATCTCGTCCTGGCACATCACTTTCTGGCTTCTCATAACCACCAAAAACTAGCACAGGAAGGTCCCACAAATGTTACATCCTGCTAGAGATCACCTGAGTGATCATTACTCTGCTCTACCAGGAAGTTCACCTCTGGCAGTCCTTAAAAGTTTATTCTGGCTTGCAACATTCACTCCATTCTGGACCCATGCTCTCAGAATTTCCTTAAAGATACAGCACTGCAGGGCAGCAAGAATACACCGATCCTGTTTGGAAAGTTACTTAGAAAGGCTCGAGCGCTATCAGAAACAAAAATACACTGCTTTTGTTAACAGCTGAAAGAAATAGTTAAGGAGAACAGAAGTGCTCTCATTTGAACACCATCACGTTGCTAGGAATGAACAGCCAAAAGCAGCAGTGAAAACCTACATTTTTCTACTGTCATAATCTCTCACTATTGTTAACATCATGCTACGACTAAAAACAGACAGCAGCATTAATGTTTCTGCATTAAGGTCAGCACATACTACCACTAACAGTGTATTTTGAGAAGGAAAAAGAACTTTAAAACAAATTATCAAAAGATCCTACAGAAATATGCATGTAAAAATAAACAGATTACCAGTAAAAAAATAAGGTTAGATAAGAAGATTTACACTGAAGGCATGTAAGAGTAAAGACAACTAAATAAGATCCAAGTTATTACTTCAATGTGGCACTGTGGTTATCAAGTGGACACAGCAACTTGTTTGCTGCTCTTCTACCTATAGAAATCGAGATGTTAAGTTTTTTAAGGGAGAATTAAGTGCAAGAAACATAAGTTTTACCTCTCCCGAATGCAGGAAAATTCTTGGAATCTTCCAGCAAAGCTCCTGGCTGAGAACCCAATATTGTGCATGATTATTAATAAGAATTATTTTATTAGTAGCAGTAAAATAATGGAATTTTCATACAGCAGATTGACAAAATATGTGCACATATGCCAAATGATGGTGTGAGTTACATCACAGAGTAAAAAGTTATGTTACTGAGCACCATAGTAAGCACAGTAATAATTCACATATGTAAATCTGCTGCATATTCTTTCCCACAGTCCACAGCCAATCTATGAAATAAAGTCACAAAATACTTTTAGGAATCCCAACACAGATTCAACACCCGTATTACATTCCATCACAGTTACGTGAGGCAGGCTGAACTGATGAGCTTCGGGTGCGAGCCAACAAGTAACTGTCCATGGCTGAGAAACAACTTCCTTTCAATACCTGCTGCACACTTCTGCTGGTCACAGGATGCACAGCTCTCATATAGTAAAACATCTCTTATTCCAACAGGGAAGCAAATTATGACTCTCCCTAAAAACACATTAGGATACAATTGTTTCTGATTTTAAAAGCTAACAGTTCATTTTAAGCTCTCCCTGAGAGAGAGAGCTTATAGCTTAACTTCATTCCTTTCTCTGATCTTCTGTGGACAACTTCTTGCCACTTCCACTTTCAACAAGATACCATTAATTATCTGGGTTTCCATGTGTGTTTTTTGTCGTTGTTGTTTTGGGGTTTCATTTTTTGGGTTCTTTTTTTTTACTATCATACATGAAGAAGCATAGCAAACGTTTTAGATGGAAATTTAATTATAAATACTTCTCAATACCCAGTACGTGCTTCGATGTACTGTTGTAATACAAGGAAACATCATGAAAATACACTACTTTCAACCTGAAAGATTCTGCCTTAAAACTATGTAACAACTTGTTCTAATCATTCATAAGACTCTTCTTCTTCTGACACTATTTTCCTTTTGAAATACACTTGGTAGTTATTATAAAAGGGGTTATCACATCACATTTGGGTGAGTAACTAAAGAAGTTGAAAAGAAATTCATGAAATTTCATTCCTGATGTCAAAGTACATTCCAATTCTTAACTACGCTGGCATGCTCTGGGAAGCAAGGAGCTGGTCTGTTCAGAAAGTTAAACTGACCTTTAAAGGCAAAACATCTGTTGAGAGTCATGAGAAGCTCAGTCCAACGGATTAAGGCAGCTGAGGAGACGTTAATGCAAGCAGTTATTGCTGTTACATTGGATGAAGTCTACCAAGTACCATAGCCAGGAAGAAGCAGATAGCTCAGAGGTTTCAATCAAGATTAGATAACTGCCTACTTTAAAAAGAAAAAAACAGATTTTTATTAAAAGGATAGATTAAAAATTTGTAAATTTTCTTTACACTGAAAAAGCAAAATATCCACTACTTTCTTTCATATTCAAACCATGAAATAATTGATGCTCTTAAGTTTTTTTTCTTATTTCACCAATTCAAAACAACCTTCTTAAGGACTACTATAGACGTTAATACAACAATTTTAAAGCTAATTAACTATTCAACTATACCTCTAATAACAGAGCTCACAATTTTGGTATATAAGAATAATTGTTAGGCAAATATGGCATAACGAAACAATCTGTGTTGTGCCAGCATTATACAAAACATGCTCTGAAATTGACTCAAAGACTGAGGCCCTTGCACAGTAAGCCCACGGATTTCAATCAGAGGCCAACACTGCTGAATTTTAACGTATTTGAAATACAGACCACTGTTGGAATGACGTTGTCTACTGACAAGATAATTTCAAGGGCAACAACTACTGAAAGAGGTTCTCCATTTATATCATAATTAGGAGGTAAATTCACCATGAGGGACATCAGGGTTTAAATATATATATATATATGTATAGGAGAGGTTACAGATGGAGCCATAGATGAACTGTGCTCTTTTGCTATTATGAGCCAGATAAATCCTGGTTCTAAGGAACGCCAATAACGGCCAGAGATTTATCATAGTAAAGCTATAGCTTAATACACGGATGTTCCCACATGAACCAAACAGACAAAAGAGGCATAACCCAGAAAATAAATGCTGTCACTACTGCCACAGTTACAGGAAAATTAAGCCTGCTGCATGGGATAAAATGAATCAATTTTAAAATGAGAACACAAGAACACACAAAAGCCTTTCTGTCCAGCTACCCTTTAGAATTTCTCTTATAGAACAATGAATACATGCAAAGCAAATTTAATTCCTGCATTATCAAGGTATTATCATCAGACACAATACTGTTGTAGCAGATAGATAAGAATGCCTTGTAATATAGTTAAGGATTTTTTTTGAGACAGATTTTAATTAATGAGTCCTTAAGTTTAAAATCGGAGCAGAAGTAAAAACAAGAACAACAACAAAGGGTAATAAATCACTTCACAACTTGCTAAGTAACAATCATTTCTCCTTTCAGGCTTATGGATGACAGACATTTCTGTAGTGGCATTGTTTGTAACTACATTAAAGATTTCTCATAAGAATGATCCAAGTAAGTTCTTTTTTGGTTAGACAGCAAAAGAGGGCCATTTACAAGTAAATCATTTGGGGGTTTGCTTCTTGGGGAGAAATACATTCTCTGCAGCCTGAAGCAAAATATCAGTTTTTGTTTTCTAATCACCAACAGAAGAAGTGAATTATAATATCCCACTAGATTACTGGCTCTATTCTTTCATTTCATTAGCCATTAACTAGGACGCTCATATGGCACTGGGAAAACCCATGTTCAGATCCCTCATCTTTCAAGTCAGAATCTCAATGGCAAACCATAAATAAAGTCCAGGTTATCAGCAAGGGAAGAGAAAATACCAAACATATGCTCATTAAGAACCTAGATCTATATCTATTTACAACAGGACTCCAAACACTTTAGAAACATTTCACTGAAGAGTGCAGAACAGAAAGAGGAGTCAGCGACCTCAATTTTAACACCACAGTCCTTGTAAAGAAATTAACTTCACAACAGTAAGACTGCTTTAACATATTGTATAATACCAATGTACTTAAATAAAGTCATCCTTTGATCCAGCATAAGGTCGTTAAATCAAAAATGAACTTAGTGCTTTCTGAATCCTCCTTTCCTAAACACAGGCTTTTAATTTCCTTCCAGCAAAATGTACTTCCTTATTTGCCTACTTGCGTAAACAAAATGAAGAACTGTTACACTGCACCAAAGACATTCTCTTTCCCAAAAAGTCCTGCTTTGCCATCTGGAAAATGAGTAACAGTCACTGCAGAATGTATGGCATCTGGTGGATAGAACCTGAGCAACGGAGGGACAGCATGCCTATTGACAAGAGCCAGCCAGGAAGTTGTAAAGCGTTCCTACTTCTTACCTTTTCAGACTCGAGGATAAGAGCTTGCAATAACTGCAACACGATCAAGTAAGAGAAAGGACAGATAACAGAAAATAGCCCAAATCCAAACTATTTTCTCTCTAATTCTGCCCTGAGAGTGCACCAGCTTTTCATGTGTGACACAGCATGTGTTCAAGCACGCCCTGATTCTCTGCGTTCTTACAGATGTGGAAAGAAGATCCTGGGAAAGCATCCTGCATTTCACGAGCCAGCCTGCAGCACTCCTAGCTGAGGAGCAACTTGTTTAGTTTTTTAATGAAATAAAATAATCCACTACATAAAAATGGCCAGGTTTTCACAAGCTAATATCTTCTGCCTAGCTGTAAAAAATCCCCCATTTGCGTCGCAATCACCCACCATAAAAAAACAGAACAAACCCACAATGACTGAGTAATTTTCCCCATATTTTTCCCCAGGCTCAGACAATAACAAATATTTAGTTCTGTAGAACAGACCAAACCAAGCACAAAGTCCCAGATATCCTGTTTCAGAGACTACAATCATTTAGAAGCATGTGCATTGACAAGTTCCACATGCTTGTGTATGTGCTATCATGCTTAACAATATGGTATTCACTCAGCTGCAGTTTTCAGAGCAGCGGTTGGTATCTGATGACAAATTCCATTCTAGCAAGAAGATTCTTTTCCCTCTCTGTGCCAAACAACATTTAAAGAGATAGTGTTTCAGCAAACAAAATTTCCTCGGAGGTAATGCCACCAATCACTGCAAACATTGTATCACCAATTAGGTAGACAGGATTCGGAAAGAAAAGACTTATTGTCTGGATGACGAGGGTCGGAACTCGGAGCAGCTGGTTTGTGCCCAAGCCACACTGGCTCAAAAGCATCTGCTATGCTGAAGGATGCTACAGCATGTTTATCAACTGCACCCGGATAACATCTTCAAAATGTTTTAAAATTAATTTTAAAAATACATATTTAGACACTTTGTTCCTGAAGGCATTACCGTCACTCCACTGAGTATGCTAATGGTGTTCTACTGCTATTAAAATACATCTAGGCGCCAGGCAGACAACAGCCCCATTTTCCAGCCTATTTAACAAGATGAAAACATAGTGCTACTCATTCTTTATTTCCTCGCTACAATAAACTTTGAGGGAGAATAAAGGGTGAAGTTTTGTGGAGATAAGAGTATGGGGGTGGGAGGGAAGCACTTCAAGGAATAACTTTTCCCTTTTAACACTCCTAATTTCAAGAAAATCCTAAGAATGATGAGGTAGCCCTGATATCACTTCACAGAAAGCTCCTGTCTGAACATACTAAGGTCAGCTATAAAGCGTTTTTGGAAAACAAAGAGCAGAAGGTCAGGAATTCAGCCATTTGAGTGCTTTATGGGGAAAAAAAAAAAAAAGGAAAAAAGGTGAACTGATACTTAAAAACACAGAAATATTAATATTTTCCTAGTCTATATGGTTCATAAATCTAAAAGCATAATACTACACATGTCATTACTCACAGTACTTTATTATTTAAGGCTTTTGGTATTCATGCAGCACCAACAGATGACTCAGGCTGCCTTTCAGTGATTGAACCACATATGTTTTTCCATCACACTGCTACCAAGCAGAAACATCACACTTCCATACTTCTCTTCTTTTCAGTACTAACAGATGAGTTATGCCACAAATTCTGCTCCAAAACTAACAGGACTCCGTCTTTCCCCATCATTGATTAAATAAATGACTAACTGACAAATCCAGTTTTAACACCTTCAATAGCTGCTGAGGGATTACAAACACAAATATTACTGCTTAGGAATCAGATTTTCCTCCAAAAAGCTTAAGTTTCTGTTTTGCTAAACACAGCAGATAAGCTCTGACCATAAGAACAGGTTTTAATTCATAATAATTATCCATCACTTCATTGCAAAATAGATTAGGGCTGGGATTTTAAATCACAATAGTTTTTCTGTATTAGACATACCAACTCTACAGTCTAGCTTAATTATGTGAAATTGATTAAACTAAGCCACATAAAAGGAACTACTGCTGAAGAATAATAGTCACCACAGGCAAGGAGTGCAGAATAGCAATTCCAGGCTTACATGTAGAAAAAGAATATCACATGCAACTCCTCCACATGTTCAAGAAGAACAGCTTAATCAAAGATCATCTTTCTTTTAAATGTAGTCCTCTATTGCAGGGTTTCAAAATGTAAACGAAGACTCAGTTGTTATGGAAGCAGCACAATGCACCAGAATGCAAAGCTATTACCCTCAACATTCTCGTGCCATTTATGAGCTGTTTCCAAACCTTTCATTTCCTTGTGGAAGTATATTGTCTTCTGTTTCCAAAAACAGACTTTTCATTCTGTTATCCTGAGAGGGTAAGAAACAGCACGTTTTTTCTCTCCTCCATTCCCATACTCATGAACTGGAATTGCTCATTGGAAGGAGGAATAAACAACATGTTACAGGACAAATACTCAGCGTTTGCCATGCGTTGTGTTAGTGCAAGCTCTCATCAGCTTCTTCCCTCAATATTTTTTATCAATAACAACGTTATGCTTTTATATCACTTTTTATAATTGAAAGACCAATTCTCAAAATCCTTATTTTTACATAAGAAATACAAAATAACACTTCACAGCGTTTGAACTCTGTACAGTTATGGGAGTTATGGAAAACTGCACTTCCAGTAATGAGTTACTAAAATATTACAATCTGAAACTGTAGTTTTCTCAAATTAGCCACTGTAAGTACTGAAGATATGAAAGATCATTACAATTCCAGTAAGTATGGTTTAGGGAAAGAACAGAAGAGCAGTATCAAAAATCTCATAGTAAACTTGACTTTTGCATCTCTACAGGAATCAACATTTGGTGAGGTTTCTAGCTCTGATAACATTAAAAAGACATCATGCATACACAGGCCTTACAGATGTCCACTTACATAAAGCCCACTGAACAAAGCTTGGAGGGGAAAAAAAGCACCAAGCAGCAACACCTTACAAATGCCACCTACAGATGAAGAGCTGCACATTACCTACCCTGGAACAGCTGCTCATAAACAGCACCGACTTCCTACATCCTTTCCCTTCTCCTCTGCCAGTTCAATGATTAGTGACAAGTCTTCAGTTGACAAATTAGCTCTTGCAAATCTTATTATTTACCTTAGATAACCACAAGCACATTTATGAGAAGATTTACTGATCCATTGGAACCTAACTACTCATCTCTTCAGAGCATCCTCATGTCAGGAAAGCACATTGCTTCCATCCTTGTGTCTCCACTCAAAAAAACAAAAATATTTCAAACACGAAATGTGTAAAGGACACCAGGAATTGTCCCTTAGACAAACTTCTATTCCAGCACAAAAGTAAAAGGCTCTGGATAAGACACTAATGTTTTTATTACTCTGCACTGTGACTGGGATATTAACAACTATGTAGAACTCAATATGGGATATACAGATATAGAGAAGAACCAGTGCTAAAACTTCAGGGGGGGAACGCCAGGCACTTCACTGGAAAGCTCAAGGATGTCTGCCCAATTCAGGCCTAAGGCTAACTCTTAGTATCCGTTCTGCAACACAATGTGAGCAACACTTGCTGGTACAATTTCCACAGGTCAACAAACAAAAAAAAGTTCAGCAACTGGCCTGGGCTACCATTTCTTCCTTCGAGCAGCTTTTCATACAACAGCATGATTGGTGCACAGTGCAGTGTGCACAGCAACAGGACAAACTCAGAGACAATCTAAGTCAGAAGTTGCAGAGTGATATAAATCTAATTAAGTCGAAGTAGTAAAACTAAAGGAATGTAAATTAGAAACAGACACACACCAGCTTCCTCACATTCAAGTTGCACTGAATCAGACTTCCTCTGGATTCTCTAAATCCAGCCCAACATTCCTACCCCATGGAACTCAAAATCGAATTCAAACTAGAGAACTTAGGCAGTAGGCAACAACAACAAAAAAAAGCATCTCAAACTTAAGAAAATTGATAATGCATACTAAAAATATGCAAGGACTACTCCAAAAGTAGTGCCTCCAATTTTATGTAGTAAAAATAAGTAGTCAAAGGAAAACAGGCCAAGCTTTTGTCCTCCCTGCAAATTTGCAAGTTAGCTTACAAGAGAAATTTCCCAAGCCAAAATCAGAGAAATCTCCTTGAGACTTTCACTGCTGTTCATTGTACTCATAACAGTCAACAACTGTAGCATTAAACTAAATCATCCCACTGTAGTGGCATCAGTACAAATCCAGTCCATATCTAGCAGAGAAGTGAACATGAAAGAACAACAGCAATACTCATTATAATACATAGAGACAATAATAGAAAAGAGCTCATGAGTATAAAACCACCACTGCTCAAATTTCTTCAATAGTGAGCTACTGTTATCTTGAATATTGAATGGACAAACATGATGGAACTTCATCTTCAAACACACAGTGTTTGTTTACTACTGCAAGTACTTCAGTGAGGTGATTAGCAACAGCAATAATGAATTCTTTTATAAAACATTCAAAGCTTCCACTTTTCAAAAAAAAGTGCACAGAATAAAAGAGCAAAGATTAAAAAGTGGAATTCACTGTAAGAGGTGACGATGCACAGAAGCTGCACACAAAAGCAGTTTAAAAGCCAGAAGAGCATTTTTCTAGTTAGCATCTATTCAGGTTGATAGCCAAGAAACATACACTAGTCAGAAAAAAAACTGAAAAACAGAGTTAATACTCATGCTCCATTCTAAAAAGTACAACTGCAGTTTGCCATAAATGAAAACATTCTGCTGACATTGGCTAACACACCTTGGACACTTAATGTGAACGCTAAGAGAAGTGAAAATGCTACCCATACGACTGCCAACATGTTACTCCATTGCTGCAACTGACATTTACCAAGCTGACATCCTGTGTTCACCATTTATTAGCACTGAAAGGAAAGTGAAATGCTCATTACTAATTCTAACAGTTCATCTCCTAGTTTTTATGAGCTGGAATCTTTGTTCATCTATCCATGCACACCCAGTTATGTGTTCTTACAAGAGAATAGGCCTAACTTAAAACACTGAGGAGTGTGAGCTCTCAAATCCTCCCTAGCTGGCCAGCAGCTCCACTACAATTTCTTTGTCTACTAACAATGCAAAAGTAATCAGGAAAAGTTGGGCACCTTTCTATAGATGGGAAAGCACATTTTTAAAGTGATAGTTTTGCATACTAAGCAATTTACATGCATTATATTGCTTTTGCATTTGAGGAAGACCATTTTAAGGGCTTCTAGAGACATCTTCCTACATATCAAATTCAAAAAGCTACAAAAATGAGCAAAGCCAACTCCTAGGCTAATACACAGTGCAAACATAAACATCTGGATCCAGGAAATAGAGAACTAAGTTTCAGACTTACGCTTCTCATCATCAGCATGTACCAGAGAGGCTGCTCTTGATAAAACATCCAATGGAGTCTCCATTCCTCTCTGGATCCTGAAAATTCAGAGAAAAGGTCTTAAATTTTACAATGCTTTAACAGTACACAGTTATTCAGCCACTAAACTACAAATACTAGAAACCCTATCATCTTGCCTGCTGCATTTTTGAAGGTTTTCTTCCTTTCCACATGCCTTCCTTCCATCCAGACAGTCACATGAGACAATATCCAAAGATGCAACTCGCCTGGACAGGTGGCCCAATGATCCATATCAGCTTAAGATTGTTTTAGACTCAAAATCTTCAATAAATTTGGACCCCATATTCTCCTACGCCCAAAGTGAAATTATCTAAAGCTTGTAAGCTATTAAGTTGCTTTCTTACTTACGAATGTACAGTCAAGCCTTCAGTGTGCATCTGTATGCCACAGACAGAAAACTGTGACTTACATAAGCACCATCACACCTCAGTAACTTCTTGCACCTGTTCTTTCCCCACACAACTCATATTATTCCCATACTGAACAAATTAACGCCATCCCACAACAATGTACATTTTAGGAGCTTATTAAGCAACAGCCTCTCCCACAAAAAAAAAAAAAAAAGTTAATAAAGTTTATATAAGTGTTACATAAATGGCTTCAAAACCGAAATGTTTTCTGTGTAAAAAGATGTGAAAGTGAAAGTAAAGAGGAGAGCAGCACATTGTCAAGATGCTTTCATTGAAAGGCCAGCAACTTGTATCTGTTTTACAATAAGACAACTGCAGTGAGAGAGCTGTTAGGAAAACAAATAGAGGAACAGAGACAACCCTAAGAATGCTCACAATGTCCTTGTTGTTTTGGTTTTTTTTTTCCTTCCCAAAGCCTGTATGATAGACTGCCATAAAAACTGCTCACTGTAATTTTCTCTTCTATTTCCAAATCACGCTGAAAAGTAAGAAGAGAAAAAGGAGAAAAAAGGGAAATCTCAAACACGTGTCTATGGGCTTAACAACAAGCACATGTTTGGGAAGCCATTTCTTTGACTTTGCACTATGAATGATGAATCTCACGATCCTCCCTCCCTCTTCCTAAATAAAGTCAAAGACTCTAAAATCAATCAAAGATTTTAAAGCATAAGATGAAGGATTCTTAAGTACGCTTAAGTTTCCATGAGTTTTTCAAAAAAGAATTAAATCCAGTCTTGTTTGGCATCAGAACTGCCAAGAAGACTGGAGAAACTTGCAATAACCGAGTATCATGCTCAAGGATAAAGACATTCTTCCTTGCTGTCAGAATCAGCTTCTGCTCAAGAACGGTACTTTAACTCAGAGCAGTCAGCTCTTCTCTTTTAAGGCAGTATAGGCAGGCAACACATTTTAGAAAATAAGATCTTAGACTCTGATTTTACAAAGTCTGTCTCAACTAAATATTTCTTTATATCATTTTCAACTTCTCCCTCTTCCAAATCAAAGCAAGCAGCATTCAGTAAGGAGAGCTCCATCACTGCACTCGGATCTCTTAGCCGGGGATGGTTGGTTCTTTTCCCCCTTTTGTTTTCCGAGGACTTTAAAATAGCACCACTTTCTTTCCCTCTGGCTGTTGGTTACTGAGCCTCTCACACAGACTCTTCTAACAAAGCCAAAGCTCTGCTGGAAACAAAGATGACAAGGCTTCTGATCAGATGAGGCAGCTACACCAAACTGACGGCTATCTGGTGGTTTAGCACTAACCAGCTTTGTCCTACATTTCAAAAGAACGCTGAGTTTTTTGGTCAATTCTTTAGAAAAACTCTCGGTAAAGAATAACGCACAGGGTACTATAACGTCTTTTATGGAAAACAAGTTTTCTATTTGCTGCTTTCCTCGAGTGTTTCAGTAATTTTGGAATAATGAGAGCTTTCCAGAACGTGCTCATAGTGAGAGAGTTAGCTGGTGACAGAAGTTTGCCTTGAGAGAAGGAAATGGGAACCGAGTCTGAATTCTCTGCAGGAAATTAGACACTTTAAGAACAACTTCAGCACAACTATCCTCAATATAGTTTTGTAGCTTTGCACACTCCTGAAAGTTCACATCATGGAGAGTTGCAGAAGTGTTTTGCTAACACTTAATGCCCTGTGAAGAACGTTGTGCCTGTTCAAGAGCTTCCTTGAAGGGATGCTGCTTATACAGCCATCTGCCAGTGCCAGCATGTGATTCCACATATGTTGTGACTTTTCAAGGCCGCTGAGCACACTGACAGTTTTAGAAAGTACCTTCAAGAAGCTACAAGCTCCCAGGCTGTATTCAAACAGGATGAAATATCCCCCCGTCCCTCAGTTAAGCTAACATCTCAGGGACAGCAGTTCAGAAAAGAAACAAAGGTTGCCTACGAGAATGAGAGGAGAATCTTCCCTTGGTGGTTTAAAGCTCGAAATCCTCATTTATCAGAAAGAACAGCAACTGCTCCGTGTACTCAGCCAGCCTTCAGAGGACAGCCCCATCGCTCCCCTCAGCAGCCGCAGAACTGAAAGTTCAATTCCCAGGTTTTGATAAAAGCATCAACTCTCTGTTGCACCAAAATTTCTTTAAGCATTAGAGACAAAACTAAACCCCAGTATTTTAGCCTATGTGCTAATTGGTCTACATCCAGGTCTCAAAAGGGAAAACAAGTGCCTAGCAAGATGAAGTACACAAACTTAACTTCCTCTGGCTAGACTTGATTTAGACACTATGAAAACAGTTCAACTCTCAGTTTAAGTCTCTTACTTGTAATAAACTGTTCAAGCAGTGTGAGCTGAAAGTACTTTTACAAGAGCTTAAGATATTTTTATCTGCAGTAATTTCAATTATTAGTTATTGTTACTGCTTCTACTCAGTATTTCCCTAGCCTGACATCTCACCTGCACAGCAGCACTGAAACATTCTGAAAAACAGCACAGACATAGAATGTAAAATTCTATTTAAGAGACGTTTAGTAACTTGCTGTCCAGACACCATCGAAATGATTATCACTGACTCATCAGAACAAAACACCTGTCAGTATAATGAAACAACACATTATTTTGTCCCTTCTTTTAAAGCTTCTGCAAATGCTCAGCTTATCAAATGCCTGTTAACATACACAGAGTGTAGCATTAGAGAAATCAAATCTTTTAAAAATGAACTATTAAATGTTTTCATGGATTTCTATGGTACCCTCTGAGCATCAGGGAAAGAACACGGGGCAAAATCCTAAACCTGCCTGTTTAAAATTCAAATAAACAAGCAGTAGGGAAACCAAAGACAAACTGCAGACTGGGCAACAGGACATTCGTGCAATCCCACAGTTATTATTCACAGCAGGGTATGTCAGGAAAGATTTCCAAAAAGAGACGAACTTCATATCTGATTAAACAAAAAGGAAATAGTGAAGGAACAGAAAGGAAGGAGAAATAAAAAGATAATGCTTGCAGCAATAATCAGCACGGAGCTATTAGCTTTTGGCTTGAAGGGATCTTAACTGGGAACCAAAGTAACAAGGTAGAAACAGGGAAAGGGATACATACACTTGGGGATGAGAACAAAAGGTCTGCACAGAGAAGGCTGGGCAGATAAAAAAAATGAGTAGGGTGTAGGCACAGTTTGGACAAGAAGATTTAAAGAGAGGTCATCCTCATAAGAATAGTTGGATCACAGGTCTGACTGACATACAGAATAGCAGAGCAGTCAACAGCTCTTGCAAACAAGTTAATAAAAAACTTCTGAAAGCAGACAATACTATGTGTCTCTTTCAAACTTGCTGAGTGGGATCTAGAGAGAGACATCTGAATGGTGCCAAGGAGAGTGAAAGGCTGAACTTTTCAATGATGGAGAGAAAAATCTGGTACTTGGATTCGTGTGTCTGGGGAAATCACAGATGAAGTTGGAGGGAGAGAAGTGGATTAAGAAATAAAGTCCTTTATAGCAATGAAAAAGTGAGACAAAAACAAGACACTCCAGAAACAACAAGGGAGTGAGGATGAAAGTGAAGGAAGTGTAAATAATCAGAGATATAAAGAAAACATGATTAATTGAAGAGCATGGGCAAACAGGACAAAAGCACCTGACGCCTAGAAAGATGCAGGCAAAGTGCTTGTTAGACAAGTGCAGTAATCCCAAGTCAGCAGAGAAAGAGGGGTATTTCAGTTGATTTCAGTGAAAGAAAGTGCAGTGGAAAAGAAAATCCAGAAACAACTTATCAGCACAATGGAAAAGGCTGCAGAGGAAAGGAGTACGATGCGATAATTTGTTGAAAACCAAGTCAAGAGCTTTTATTTTTTCAGATAGGAGAGAGTAAAGCATACATGCACTGTGAATAAGGCTAATGACAAGCATGTTGTATTCAATATACGTCCTCAAAAGCCACAACATGTTTAAATTCCTTCAACTGCACCTATACTGCAGCTTCTACTGGAGGATGCCTAAATCCTTTGTTGAGATAGCCATACAAAATGCTAACTGTTAAGTGTTCAGTTTAGATAGAGTTCTGATCTTATTTCTCATTTACAACAGTAAAATCTTCCCAGTGAATTTCAGCTATTTGATCAGAGGAATCATCAAAGTACCATTTATTTTTAATGTGTTTGTTTAGCACCTTGCGTTCTTACTGCACTTGTTTTGTGTGTGGAAAGCATGAAGAGCTACATCTCCACACAGAAACTTGCCACCTATAAAACAATAAGCTTAAAGCAAAACCTTGGCATTTAGCGTTATGTTTTTTGTCTTCTTGATACGTAAATCCTCTCTAACATGGAAACATTCTAAAAAGAAATCTGTTAATAATAGTATTTGAATTGAAAGCTAGCAAACATAAGAAATTAAACAGGAAAAGTCTAACTTGACTGTATCTTGAACCTAAAAAGTCCATCATGTTACAAATTCTGATATAAAAAGAGTATGCAACATCTAAACATAGTAAAAGGAACCAATCAGAATCTGTTATAATGGAAAACTTTCAAACACTGAAAACAGACCAACCTTCTGAGTGACTCCAAATCACGTTAGTTATCAAAGCTACATATTTATACGTACACACATATGTATCTCCTGTCGCTCTGTAATGCTTCTTCAGTTCACAAGCCCAAGAGGTCTATACCAACCATCTTCTACCAAGATTAACTACCAGCCCTATTTCATCCCATCAGGTTTTCAGCTTCCAGCAGCACCACTGGGTGCTCAGACAGAACCAGCCTAATTGCTACTCCACGCTACTGATAGCAGTCACAGCACTGAGTCATAACTGAGCAGGGATGAAGAAGGCCAGCATCCTGCCCCAAAATGCCCCATCCCCATTCTCCACACTTGCGCCATTTTGCAGCAACTGTTCAGCCCAGTGGCTTGCTAAAAAACCCCAACACAATGCAAGAGTAGATGCTACCAAATTCTACCAAGATGGGCCAGATCTGTTGGCCATTTGTGACTTGCAGCGGCCTTTTGTAAATACAGCCTGACATCAAATATCATGATGGTAACTGTGATATTGACCAGAAGAAAGAGAAACATAAGGGATGTAAACGAAGCAAAATCAGAAATACCCTTAAGAGTAGGCATACGGGAAAACAGAAATAAAGAACAAGTATTAGAAAAGCCTTATAAATGCTCACGGATTACTGCAGCAATAGGGACAGATTACTGCCAGACCTCACACAGTTCTACATAATAATCCGTAATGTCACTGCACAGAGAACATCACAGGGATCTCAACTCTCCAAAAAAGTTATGCCACAAGAAGAATGTGGAGCACTTGACAGGTCGCTGTGCTTCGTTTTAACTACGAGATTCCCATCGTTTCGTATTGCTGATAACCCTGCAGCAGCAGTGAAAAGGAACGTGAGCTGCCCTCACAGCTTCTCTCGTCAGCAAAACGGCTGTTAAATTCCCACTTTCAGAAAAGAGGTGCACAGGTGTCACCTGCTGTCAGCCTGGCCTGAAACTTAATTACTTCTGATGATACCTGGGAAACAAACTCAGCCTCACCAGGGAAACTGAATCTGCTCTGCTACAGACTAAAAAACGCTCTACAAACAGAATATACTAGATGCAGAGTGAAAAGGCTTTAGCAGTGCCCTTAGGACTCGTTCAACAAGATTTGCACCACAGAACCTTCTGCTGCTGGTGGAATTCCATAACAAAAATACACTCCATCGAAGCCAAGGTGTGAATTTAAGATGGCAGTCGAAACGCTGCTTTGCTGGTCCCACAGCTGTGCAACAGGCTTCCAGACAGAAACTTAGGGCGGCTTGTTTCCCAGCAGCCGGCTTCAGCACCTTCTGCTGTGATGGTGCGGCGCGGCGGGCCGTGAGGGCGCTCCGCAGCCAGGAGGAGCCTGAGGGCACGGCACGGCGCGGCACGGCAGCCGCCGCTCGCCCGAGGCAGGACCCAACCCGGCAGAGAAAGCCGCCCCTTCGCCGCGGCTCCAGGCCCCGCGGGCAGGCACGGGGCAGCCCGTTACCCGGGGCGGCGCCGCGCCCGCTCCTCCCAGCCCGCACCGACGCACGCAGGGGCGCCCGGCGCGGCTCGGCAGAAGTCCCGCGGCGCCGGGAGTTCCCCCGCTCCGGCAGGACGGCGGCGCTCCGCCTGTCAGCACCCGCCAGCACTCCTCTCGGCGCCCCGGGGCCCGCCGCCCCCGAGGGCCACCTGTCCCCTTCCTCCCGCCTCCCCGCTTCCGCCCCGCCGCGGCCGGGCTCACTCACCAGCGTGCTCTCGGGCGGGCGGGAGGCGGCGCGGCCGCGGGGCCGGGCGGGCGGCGGCGGCGGAGCGGGGCGGCGGCGGGCGGGGGCGGAGGGCCGCTTGTTTACTCCCGGGCCGGGGCGGCGAGCCCGGGAGCGGAGCGGAGCAGGCGCCGCTGGCCCCGGCGCCGCTCGCTGCACGGGCCCGGGGAGGAATCCCAGGAATGATGGAATTCTGCTGCTAGCAGGTGGGGAGAGCGGGGCGGCCCCATTGGCCGGGCCGGGCTATGAGGTCAGCATAATTAGGGTAATGAGGCGCTGACATCATATCCTCGCAGGTAGCAGAGCGCGGCGCGGGCGGCGACGAGGAAGCGGAGCCGCGGCCAGGCCCCGCCCGCACGGAGCGCCCCCACGGCGGCTGCGGGAGGCGGGGCGGGGCGGCACCCGCGGGGCTCGCGCGGTGGGGAAGGGCGGAGAGCAGGTAGGGACGGACGGCGCCCAGCGCTTCGGGAACTGTGGGAAACCGGCGGTTCTCTGGAGAACAAAGCCAAGCACGCTTAAAAGCAAACGCAGCGCACGCCTTTAGAATTAAAGCGTTCTATCAGGCGGCAGCTGAGAAAGTCGCTCACCGGCCCCCGTCAGCTCAGTGCGAGCGGCAGAAAGCAGCATTTCCAGCCCTGCAGCCCCCGGCCGCAAATCCCATTTGCCGTTACTACAGCTCCGCATTGATTTCCTGTTTACGACTCATTACTCCCGAAGCGCGGTAGGTTTGTTGGTGGGAGCAGTTGTTTTTTTTTCCAAGTCCCTCCTTGCAGTTGCTGTGACTCATTCAGCCCTCTGAGAAAGTAGCCAAAAATCGACGTGTGAAATGAAAGCTGAGTGACTGCCTCGGTCGACAAGGAGCTCTCCGACACATCCAGACCCCCAGAGCCGGGTCTCCATTAGTTCCAAGCAGCCCACGTTAGTCATGGCCACCACGCACCCCTGCGCACCATCCACTCCTGCACCATCCCCCATGACCTGCAGGAACGCTCATTCCAAACCCCCAATTTTCAAGACTTGAGCTCTTCAGGAGCGTATCAACACACCGAGCCTGCCCTCAGTCATGTCACGAAATGAAGCTGTCAGACTCGTGCATATGAAAGAACCATTTATCAGAAGCTGAGATCATATGACTTACCAAGGATCAAACAGAGCATAAGCGCACTAATTAAAGACCTTACCTGATAAAACAACTAAGAGATAAGAAAACCCATCAACTCCAGATGCACCACGGGAGTCAGCGCTGTGGTGATGTGGTGGGACCTGGAAAGGACACCGGGCAGCAGCAAAACATCTCAGTACAGTTATGCGCATGATATTTCTTAGTCAGCTCATGCTTCCTTCTCTCAAATATGTGTCAAATGTATATTCTAACACATGCATAAAGAGATAAAAAGCAGCACAGCTGTCTTTCTTTACTGAAGGGAAAAAAAAAAAAAAAAAAAAAAAAGCACCAAGATAGAGGAAGATTTATTTTAGCTTCTGAAAACGGTTCTTAAGCACAAAGGAGGGGAGGAAGCACAACTCCCACACTTACACAGCACGGCCACCAATGCAGAAGCCCCACCAAGTGGTGTGGGGAGGATGCATGGAAACAAACGGCCAGAGACAAACCCTGCATCCTGATGCTGCATAAGTTAGAGCCTGTGATGGGGCTGTGCTCACCAACTCCAATTTTAAAATCTGTCAAAATCATGCCACTGGTATTGAAGCCTTTTCATATCCTTGCAAGGACAGGTCATGAGATCTCAGGGCCACCAAAAGCTAGCCATAAATGCATTCCAAACACTAAATGAACTCCAGATTCAGACTAAGCACTTAGTATAGCCAATGGACTGATTTCAGAGGCTAAAAAAGTGAAAGGCAAGAAGTATGACAAACAATATTTTATACGTCTTTAACTGTTAACCTATGATATTTATAACAATATAGGATAGTAGTTACAGGTTGGTTTTTGTTGTTCTATTATTTTGATATTTTAATACTGAACTGGAAAGTATTTTCACTACCAGGAAGAACAGGAATTTTATTTTTTAATTTTTGGAAAAATGGTAGTCAAAATAGTGATGTAAAAAAAAATATTTAAAGCACCAAACAAGAAAAAAGACTTTGAACTAGGGAAAACAAAACCGCAGGCACTGAGAAAAGATCTCAAATAGACACTGGTAAGTATCATGAAGATGAATTGCTGTAGACTAATTACAAACCTTTTCAATATGTATCTTCAAGGAAAAAGTACACCACTCCTGTTTACAACTGCTGGAGGGGAAGAAGGAGGAAAAGTTTCTTTGTTAAGGAGAGCTCCTGAGATGAGGAGGAGCCTGAAAAACAGAGGTCAAAACAGCTTTTGATCCTTGCATATGCTATTACAGCCCCCAGCAGAAGTTTTAGAAGAGTATTTATTAAACCATCTAAGGAGTCTGAGGAAACATCAGCCTCTGGGGAAGATGACCCTATGCATTCCTGCACAAACACTGCTAGTACAGACAGACTTCACCACTGAAGTTAGGCATCAGCAGTTGTTGAAACAACAATTATAAAAAAAAGAACAACTGTTAATTGTCAAAGCTGGAAATCACCAAAAACAAATCGTAGCAGCTATCAAACCATAAGAGAAACTTGTTTAAGGCACTGAACTCAACACATGCTAATATTTAGCGAAGCTGTTTAAAGGCAAATTCACAGATTAGTAAATCAAAAACAATCTTGTTTGATGAACAATATTTTGGCTTGCTTGGGTGTTACAATTTGTTTCTCATTTTGCACATACTTTGCAAGTAAATGGAATCAAAGGCTCTTTGCTGACTAAATGCCAGCAGAAACCAAACTTTGCTGAAACACGAAAACTGACCGAGACAGCTGACAGTTTATACCTGAACTCAAACGAAACATTTCAACCAGAATTTGGGCACCCAATAGAGAGCTTAAGGTGTGACTCAAATCCCACAACAGACCACAGTTGAATGGACACCTGTTCTTCCATGTGTATTAATGACTGAAAAGTGATAAGTGGGAAGGGGGTGGGGAGAGGAGGTAGTGAAATTCCAGTGGAATGACACACAGCGTTACTTCTACACTCCATGTGCCAGTGCAACAGAAGACTTACCTGAGGGATCCAGAGCAGTGAATGAGGACTGGAAGCAGGCAGCTGAGGCACAACACTATGGCACACCTGTGGACTGGGAGGAACCAGCAGACAAGAAAAGTGATTTCAAGTCAAGAGCTATGAGTGCATTCCAGTTACAGCAGTACTACCTAGATTTTCTGCTCAGGAGAATGCTTTCAGCCAAAGATTTGCTGCCCTGAACTTGTGTCAGCCCACGGTCCCTGAGCCCTCTGAACAGGTAGAATCAGCTCAATTTGACAAGAAGCTACTACTTCATAAGCAGCACAACCTGTTTTCTATGTACACTAAGAAATTTCCTGGAACATTTACCATTGCTTCATAGCTTGTTTTAAGGCGTTTAGGGAAAAAAACAAAAAAGAAAGAAAGAAAGAAAGAAAGAAAGAAGCTTCCTCCCTCGCCAGAAAAAGCAGAACAGAAAAAGGGAAATATATCAAACAGCTGTAGTCATACACAGGGAGATCTGATGTCCTAGCTCTGCAGACTCTCATTAATCCTGTAATTATTATTGAAATTAAGCTTAACATCTGTTCCACAACCAATTGAGAAAAATAAAACGTTTCCACAGTAATAACAGTTGGTTAAAAATGCCGTGGGCAAGTACTTCCTTGCATGTGGATCACAGCAGTGATATGTCTTACTACTGTCAGTGACATTAATGTTAACTAGACAGGGATACTCAGTGTGGAATGAGGCTCAAATCTGCTTTTGTTAAACCATTTTCAAGTGATTTCAGCTTATAAAAGTTACTAGTAGCAGGGGGTACACGTTGTGCTGTTTATTGAAGAAACACCCAACTCTGAAGAGATGGAGCTTTTTTCTTTAGGTGCCCATAGCATGCAGTAATTTGCCAGCAGGCATTCACTGCATGTTAAAGAGGAATTATCTGACTTCTTCCAGCTCCTTGCTCCAATTTCACTTTTGCTTTTTTGAGCAGCAGCAGTAAGAATACTTTCCAACACCACAGAAATACATGAAGCTACCTCAAGTCTAAACAGAAGGGTAAGACGTACTAGTAGAAACACAGCACAAAGATAATTAAGTCTGTGCCACAAAGCAAACATTTTTTCCAAAGCTATCACAGAACAACACTATACATACATCTCTCTGAAAGTAATACCTCCTATTTATTTCCATGGAAACTACAATAAATACAAAGAACATTGTGTTATATGGTAACAAACCGTAATTAAATATTGATGGGAAGGTTCAACCTCTACAGCCGTATCACCAACATCCACCTCTGAAGTGGGGGAGTCAACATAAAACGGGAGGCATTACTTTCAGAGCAGGCCTGTACATATCACAGACTACATAAGGAGTGTTATTCATTCACAGTACCTGTCAGTACAGTTATAATGCATACATCTATTTATATCTTCTTTAAATATTTTTTTTTTTATCAATGACAGCATCTTTTAAAACCATGTCAAAATACATTTTTATCTACAACAAATTACACAGCCTCACAAGCAAACAGACTTTCTTCAATGCCAAGACTGCTATACTTTGAATCTCAAGCTCTTCTCTGTAAAAGTTTGTTTGCACTGCATCTCAAAGCTATCATGTGAGAACACATCCAAATTCAAAACAACATGCCACATAAGATTTTAAGAGACGCTAATTTTTTCAAAGATAGTTTATTATTTCACTAGAACGTAATGTGTTAAATAGCAGTAATTCCAGACAGACTAGTCGATCCAAACTGTGAGTTGATGGAGTTGGTTATTTATTACCTGCTTCAAGACAAAGCTTGCCCTCTTCATTATTGTCTGCCCCATCATCCAAAGGAAGATTAAAAGAGACTCTGTAATTTCAGTTGGAGCAGGGTCAGAACAGAAGCATAATCTTAAAGCAAACAGTAAAATACTTCCCGAGCTGAACAGAAACATGAGCACCACTCACTGTTGTTTCAGAACATTTAACCACAGGTACTTTTGCTTGCTTTGTTCCAGGAAAGAAGATTGTACCCTATGGTGATTCCCATAAGATGAAAAAAGATGAGATACCTAAGCAGAAAAAGGAGTGTCAGATTGACAGATTAAAAGCACTCTTCAGCATTAACCCACTGGTTTTAATTTGTAGAAGTTTTGTCCAAGTTCATTAATAATGATAAAATGGACACAAATGGTTCACTGCAAAATCCCGAGTGATAAACTCAGTACAATCAGTGATACACAAATGTAGTTACATATTCTGAATAAGTTATACATTTTTCCCTGATTTTTCTCCCCTTCTTGTGCAGTTATCACATGCATCTAATAGATTTCACTTCCTGTTAGGTTCTTCTTATAATTTTCTCAGATAAAAAAACAAATTTTAGCAAATTTTATTTTTAACTGGGATCACTAAAATAATGAACAGGTTGCATTTCATGATCAGATGCAAAATTGCTTTGAGCTTATGTACTAAATCTGTGTAAACTACATAATTTACATATATTTCAAAGCTGCAAGAAAAAGTTTTTAGTCAACAGAACCGTTTCTAAATCAAAGACACTACCAGCAAATTACTAGATAAAATAACCTGCTATTGGAAAGATTCCTACCGAAATTACTAGAAAGCTAGAAAGGAAACAGAGATGCATCTTTAAATGATTAAACTAAGGATGAGGGTAAGAGTTTGCCATAAGCATGCAGAACATCCTCATCCAGGATGTGTATGTCTCAACACCAGACTTGTAAGGCAATTAAAGAAACGAGATCAACAAGACTTCATATGAAAATAGCTCAATTTTAAAAAGCCTCCCCTCAGAACGCAGTGCACTCCAACAGGGTCATGAGATGAGACACTGGGAGAGATGAGACATCGAGAGGATTCTGTAATCGGCTCCTCCCCCCTCTCCTGCACCCCTCTCAAGGCATTCAAAGCTACTGACTTCTTGGCTCTCAGTCTTGTCTTCTACAGGGACCGAGCCAGACGTTTCATCACTGCTAAGAGCAAGATAATTTGAGGATGGCAACATGAAGGAAAAAAAAACCACCACCACATACTGAATGTCTCCTTCTCATGTTTCACTACTGATTTTAAAATAGGAGGTTTGGAGAAACTTTGGCAGGAGACAGAGATTAAAAAAAAAAATCCACTCTGTGGGAACACAGCCTTCCACATTTACCGAGTAAACCAATAGAGCTAAATAGGCTCAGTATAAGAGAAGTAATACAAATTAATTCAATAAAGCTAAAATGACTCATTTAACTTAATGGTTTACTTAGTTCAGGGGAATAGAGGAGGTGTTTTAAACATGAGGCTCAAGACTTTCAAAGAGGGCCTGATGGTACAAAAAAAAAAAAAAAGACAGGTGAAGGAAGCAGGAGCCAGAACGTTATGTACAATTTATTGACTTCTAACAACAACCCCTTATGGTTGCAGCAGCTAAGAACCAAATTCTATTCAAATTTAAAATCAGGAAGAACCCTCATGATAGCCATTCCATTTGCATGAAGTTTCAGACATACCAGAATATTCATCGTTGCAGCTGCATGACCTTCATTTTCTCAGGAAAATATGAGCAACTGTCAAAACAGCTATCCAACATTGATGGGAAGGTTGTGGCAGAGCAAGGGATTGTGAAGGTAAAAGTGACACCAAGTTCTTAGGCTAGACTTAAAAGATGTAACTGAGATATTTGTTTATACATGAACAATGTAACTGTACAGTCTGAAGCTTCACCTTCATGTACTAAAACTGAACTCATTTCTTTTCTGATTTAAGAAGCCTGAATAAACTGTTAAAACATGCAGGAATAAAACACAGCCTCTTCTCTAAAGCAGGCAGGATCAGTTAACAGCCATGTTGTAGATTTTTATCTAGAAAACAAAAGGTAAACGAGGTCACTTGATACTTTGGTTTCATAACAGAGAGAAGGATCAGCTGTTTACCCAGACTAAAAAGATACCAGAAAATAGCTATACAAAGGTAATGTCTCTTCTTCCTGCAGTAGATAATACAAAGACAGCTAACTGTCCACACACTCGCAATATACGGCCAACAGAAGTGACCTCAAAAATAAAGAATGCTTTGTCCCCTGTAAACACCTTACCATTAAAAACTATCAGACACACACTGACCTGACATTCTGACCTTTAAAGCATATTTCAATTTCAATTCTATTTTTAAATTAATTGCTGGGAAAAGGCATGAGTCATAACCCTGGTTGGATCCCCCCCTACTGGATACTCACCAAGTGCTATGTTTGTTCTAAAGTTCCCTGAGGCAGAACAGGCTCCAGTATTATCTCTTCAATCAATTTAAAATAAAAAATAAAAAAATAATAAAAAAAAAAAGACCTTAGGAGTCAGCTCCCTAAACTGTCTGGGAATACTGGCCTCCATATCCACCTGTATCTCACTAGTTGGGCAAAGATGTTTGTTGCAAACATCAGAAAGCTATGGGATACTACAGAGGTCAGGCCTATAAAAGAAAGAAACCACACTTGTTCAGCTGTGTGCTACCTAGAGGCACCTTGTTTATGATAAGGCTGTTCCAATCCATCTGTCAGTCAAGTTAGCCAACAAGCAAGCTGAACCAAATGTAAAGAGAAATCACCCTGAAGTGCAGATGAGAAATACAGTGTCTACAATTGAAACAAAGTTAAATACATTAAAGACAGCCAATATTTGAAGGGTCCTACAGCCAGCCACCTGGAGAAACTTACTATTCAAATACTTGGGAAAAGGGGAAATAAAGTGATTAAGAACACATCTTATACACACTTATGGTTGAAGTCAGCACCTTGTGTGGCACAATTTTACGCACTCATCAGCTAAGAACAGCCAAACATCACAATGATAGTCAAATGGGTTGCTCAGAACTAAAGGCAAGTTAATAAAAAGACTCAACATCAAGAAGAAAGACTGTAAAAAGTAGAAACAAATCTATGGGTTATGCACCCGGTCATATTTTTATTCCCCATTCATCCGGTGTTGTGCAGTTTATTTCCTCTGAAGCATGAGATGAAGTTACACTCCACTGGCACTGTTCATCTCAGAGCCAGCCAGGCCCACAGTGCTGACTCACCTATGGAAATCCTTGGTACTTTGATTGGGCCCAGGCTCTTCAGCACAAAGAAGCCTTTTAAACATCAAGAAATAAATCATGTCCAGAAAAAGAGAGGATGGAGCATGAAACAATATCCACAGCAGAATGGCCAAGCCAGAAACGAGGGGTGTCTGAAGAACAGAACAAAAGGCTTGTGAATTAATTCAAGAACAATTAAAAAAATAAAGCAATATGGAAACAGAGCAGGGAGGTACAAACAGGAAAGTTACAAATGGAATGAAAAGCTGGTGTGACTATTTTCACAAAAGAACAAACACTGCACTGTGACAGAGTAACATTCTCATGTACTAACTTCCCATGCAACTAGTGATTTTAGTGAATTACAGCTGCACGACCATAAGAAATCACTTCCACATACTGTTGGGAAACTTCAAAAGCAACTAGCATGTCTGAAATCAATCTCTCTTCTCTTAAAAGTTTTACATAGCATAACGCTGTAACAACCGCATGAAGTATTTTATATTAACAATAGAGAGGAGTTCAGACTGTAAGCTGCTCTGGGCTATGATTCATTCATGGCTCTCTGCCAGAAAAATAAATACATTCAAGACCAATGGCCTCAAGGGGAAAGGTAGGCCACTTTTTAAAAAGCACAGAGATAAATGATTTACAGAACAGAATACAGTTTAAGATTTCAGCCTATATGGATTATGAGGAAGAACTTCACAAAGATTTACTACACAGAGTTGAATACTGGCAGTGTATCAACAGATGGAGTAAACTAGGAACTATTAAACTGGGATTTGCAAAACTCTCCCTAAAGAGCATGAAATGACCGGTTATATTGCTGTACACAAAGAAAGTTCACAAAGCCAAATCAAGATAGGCAATGGGTATTTTGTCCATGCAAGACAAACACAGCCAGTTCACATTACAGGCAAACTCCGCAGTAAAGAAACACCTGCACAGTGAAAGACCAATCCACCAGCACACAACAAACAGTTTAAAGGCTGGAAGGGTTTGATGCTGTACAACATCTGCTGCAATATAAAGTTTAATTAGCTACTAACAGCAAGCAGTACATCCTTATTTTTCTCAAAAAAAAAAAAAAATATATTTCTTGATTAAATGCCCTTGTTAGCTAGCAATGTTCAGAATTAAGATACCTCTGCTGTACAACAGGAGCTAAGGTCAATTCATTCTTACACATCGCATTGACTTCTAATTGTAATTTTTTGAACCACTACTTCACATTAGCAAGCACCTTCTAAGACACCAAAACCATTTCTAGATTTCTTACTTTAATATTCAGAACTTCATATTTTATTGGTTAATTTTAATTATTATATTTATATGTATTTATACAATAATCATATTTAATTGGCCAATGGTTTTACAAGAAAACTGTTGTTCTCTTCAATGCTTCAGCAGAGTTACAACTGCATTTCATCATTTAGAAGTTCCTAGATTAACTGCTGCCCATTCCCAAACTTAGCAGTAATGAGAAATTTAAGCCTTTAAGAAACACTTAGCATCTTATAATCCCTGATGCACTGAAAAGATGTTCCATTTAAAGCTCAGAAGGTGCACTTCTCAACTTAAAGAAGAGCCACAAACTCAAGGTAACAAAAAAAAAAAAAAAAAAGATCATTGAAGAGAACAATCTATTACTGCCTTCATAGTGCAGCCATTTCCCAACGGATCATGAATGTCCAACAATATTCATACAGCACACCATTTATTTTACATTTTTAAACTTCTGTAAATTCAAGCCCAGTCCCTATATTTGTTAGATCCAGAAGGGAATTAAATACTTATTTAAGCAATGGTAAGTATGCATGCACTTTAAGTCAAGCATGTGACTAAATGCTCTGCTTGTAGGAATTCTCAACCAGATGTTAAGCAATCTCATGACACATGATCTCTTTCAACCAGAGTTTGCAGCAACAGTAATTTATGAGCTAGTGGTTTTGCATCCCGTGGTACTGTTATTTAACCAAGCTTTAAAAGCCCCATCTTCACCTTTACACAGGAAGAAAGTATAAAAATAAAGACGCAGGTTGTCAGGAAGGTTTTGCCCCATGGTATTACTTCCCAGTGCGGGTCAAGATCTAAACCTTCACATAACTGCAGTACTACAGGGGAAGGGAGCTCCTTAAAATGGAAGGGCATCTCGTTCTGCTGCTGATCACTTTGTAATCGGGCCATATTGCTCATTCATTCTGTGGGTCAGTTACTGCTTCACCTGTGGACTACAGATGATTTTCTTCCCCTTCAGTTTGTACATTTTTGTCTTGCACTATGAAAATTTGGGATTCTAGCTGGAATGATAATTATAGAAATGTAACAGTTACATTTTCAGTTACAAAGAGGAGATAAATGACACAGAACTTCAGCTCCTAGCCTTAATTATCTAATCACACATTCAGTGGTATACATTGAATAATTTCCTAACAATTTCATGTGCAGTAACTGGAATTTCTAGAAGTTAATTCTGTTTTTCTACTTTCAGAAATTTTTTCAAAAGCTGACTACAAGAACAGAACTTACACACGAGAACATAGTTTCACTAAAATTCATCAAATCTGACAAGGACAATGGTGAGAAAATGATATATTAAACCATTATTCATTGTAGGCTTTAATTTAGTGGGTTATTTGCATACTAAGCCCTCCAGTAGATGGTGGCTCTCTTCCCCCCAATAATACAGAGGACCATATTAAAAATTCACAAACTGCTGGTGTAAAAACGGGTCTTGGCTCACAGACCTTCCCATATGCAATTTTCCCTATTGCATACTTCCCTTGGAACAAAAAATAAAAGCTGTTGCCTCATTAGATGAATGTATCAGGCCGTTTTGACAACGCTGCACTTCTCACTTGGCAGCGAGCTCATTCAAAAAGCCATGGCTCCCTTCCGAATTCTTTCTCGTGCTGTTCCTGTGTCCAAAAGCCTTCTATCCGTCAGGGTGCATTTCTACCACCAGCATCCATATTCTTTGTTCTCAAGAATTTTCCAAACATACAACTAAGTCAGTCATTATCTGACTTTCTTTCAACTATGGCGTATGTAAGAAATACAAGAAATAAGAAACTGCATGACAAGTTCAAATTCTCATTGCACACAAATTCCACTTTGAAGTGGATACGGTCTACTTTGTATAAAGCACTTCTAGATTATCCACAAAGGATCTCTTCATGCAAGCAAAAAAATAAAAAAATAAAAAAAATCCAACCAAAAACCAGGGTTAATTTCAGCAGTGGTTAAAATGCCTTCATCTTTTTTTTTTTTTTTCCTTCTCCAAATCAGGGACTTTGGCCTCTTAATAGAGATGCAGAATAGCATCTACACCAACATTGGTTTGCATTTCTGTAACTTCTGCGGAACAGAGCAGCACCAGGACAGCCAGCCTCCTAAGATCATGAAACGGACATAAAGGGTTTTGTCTTACAAACTCTAGATCTACTACCAACTGATGAGCAGTAATATGTGAAGAATGTCCTATGACTTCAGAAAGTGACTATTCCACTTCAGTATTTTTCTCAAAAAAAAAAATAAAAAATCTGAAGATTATTCAACTTTTGCCATTTTAAGATGATCCATACTCAGAAGTCCCCCCATCACTGATGCAAGCCTTACTCAGTCACATTAAATAGTACAATTTTTCCATATTTTTTTACATTTATGCTTTGAACTGATCCCTGAAAACCACAGCCAATTTCATTCCAATAATGTTTCATAAAGATCACCGAATCAAGCATACCTTGAGCAATGGCCCTACCAACCATATGATGCACAAGAAAAAAATACATGCTAACAAGGAAAGATATATTTCCACTTTTTACTTTAAAAAGAAAATTATTGTCATTTTCACAAACAGAATGAAAGTGTTCTTTCAAGTTACATTAAGAATAACATCCAAAGTTGCCCCACCTGCCAAGAAGTACCAAAAAGATCCTGTTTACAACAGATGCTTCAAATTTATTGTGTCACGTATCAGCACTGCCATAAATTTCCATTCCTTAATGGTATCACAGATGTGATGTAAGAATTCATGTGATGGTCCAACTTCTTCTTCACAACTCATTTAATTGAGCAAGTGTGAACAGGTTTTATACTTGTGGACATGATTTTCACAAGCCAAAAAAAGCCAATGAATTATAGAATAGGTATTTTTTTCCATACAATTCCTAATTTTAAAGCATTTTGATGAAATCCTTTGCCAAAAACATTTCATAAATGTACAAGTACATGCTGAAGGTGAACAAAAGCATGACTTCCCTTACAACTATGACACCTCTAACAATGCTTAGCTATGAGTTAGGCAGTTGTCACCTGAACCTCATTTAAAAGAAGATACAAATTTTACCAAATGAGCTTGGCAAGCTTCCAGGTCTTTTCCTGAGGTCCAACCTGCAGACAGACCCATTCAGTATCTTCAAAAAAAAAAAATAATAATCTAAGAATGAAATTGCAAGCATGGAAATAAATACATTTAAAGCTCTACGGACTCTGCAGTTCTGTGTCTGAGAGAATGACACTTCAAAAGACCCCTGGTGACATTTTCAAAAAATAGAGCTATCGATACATACAAAATAAATGGCTTTGGTTTTTATTGTATGTACAATTCATCACCTTCACTCAAGGTTTCTAAAAATTCCTTGAAAACGTAATTCATATACACTGTAAAAATTTATTTTAGTATTTACACAGTAATTCCTTTGCCCTACTGCCATCAAATCTCCCCTCTAATAAAAAAATTCTACTGCAGTAGTAAAAGTGGACAGGGAAGGTATTTGAACTGGCTTCTTCAGTAGACTTTCATCTTTGCAAGTGGGCTCAGCAACACCTGCAAAACATTTGGAGAAAAGGAACCCTTGTTTACCCATACGTAGCGTGCCAAGAGTCAAGATGTCTTCTTTAACCATCCTTTTGTCATTTTATACAATTTCTTCATACTGTAAGTTACAGATTTCTTTGCCCCTTAAAAAAAAAGGAAAAAAGACAAACATCAGAAAATATCAAAATTCTGGAAAGTTAACCCACATAATAGATTTTCAGTAAATTAACTGAAATATAAAGAATGACAATATCCTAAACCATCATGCAGACATGCAATAATCCTGCAATAACCTTGTCAGTCTTAACATGGTAAATAATGGCAGAAAAACAGTTCTAATACCATCAAAGCACACAAAAAATAGGATCATTCTGAAGGCCTGACAATGTTACTCAAAAGCACATACACAGAACAGGTGTAATATCTGTATAGATACATTTCAGAACTCCCAACCCAGTCTGTACTGATGGAAACATCTAAAACACAGCACTACCAAAATGTTCAGCACCTAAAGGCTTTTAAACCACCTTTGTCTGCCGCACACCCTCACCAAACCAGTATGCCATACTTTTCAACCCCTCCCTAAACTATTACTAGATAGCACACCCAGCTGAGTAGGATCATATTCCAGACTAGTAATGGACACCAGCAATTCAGTAACCTTCTATTATGCAGCTGGACACAGAACTATTTTAGAAGGATTCAGACCATTAGGCACACACACTAATTAACAGAGCACATCTGTGATAGGAATTTATTCATTGAAACACGTCACTGGAGACCATCACCACATTGTGCAGATCAGATTAGGGCTAATCCTCAAGAACCAGAGCTACACCCAAAGCTGGGAAGCCAAAGCTGTGCTGAATAGATAACAAGGAAGAAGAGAATGAGAGGTGAACCAGAAGACAGACAGGACAAAGGAACAGTCTGCTCAAGCAAGACAAGAGTACATGGCTGGTTGGCAAGTTCCATGCATCTAAATGCTACTTCACCAATTTTTCTAACAAGATTTTAGTTAGCCTTGCCTGATGCTGCACTGAGTCTGAGAGGCACTCAGTTGCTGTGCTGTAAAGTTTCTAAGTGCAACTTCACAATTGTGCAGCTAGAATTTAGAAGCACCACACTGATGCCCATCTTGATTAGACAGTCAAACACTGCACACCACAGAAAGTTTCCCAAATGTCAGTTCAGCCCCTATGGAGAAACAGCCCCAGAGCACTGCTACTGAAAGGCTTGCAAATAAGTGGAAAAGAGTATTGTTTCTTCATAGGAAATGTGCTCCCAGCTTCTGGGGTGGAAATCTGTTCTGGTTTCAACAAGTTGTAAAGTACACGATAACTTTCTTGACTATTTTGTTATTGCTTCATCCTAAGTAATGGCAGCTACCATTGCATAACTGAGGGAATAATGCATCTGCAAGAAATCAAATCTACTCAGCTTGCACAATGAAACAACATCTGTGTCCTTAGGTAAAAGCATCAACACTGAAATGATGATGGCTCTGGAAAACCATAAGGCACGTACCCAGATGAACTGAAGCAACATAAAATGAAAAGAAAAAATAACTGTAAGATGACAACAGAAGGCTAGAATTTGGCAACACTGCACAGACCTTAAGTATGCCATGGACTCCAGTATAAATAGTCTGGCACAAGGATCTTATCTGGAACAATTCTGCTTCAGAGAACTTGCCTAACTCTTATTTATAATATACCTCATATTAAGCCAGTGTATCTGTAATATTCTAATACCAGCCTGCAGATCCCCACAAAGCTTTGGTAAACAACATGCCCTTACTCTTGGCCTACAAAGGCAGGCTTTTCACAATTTCCATAAAGATACACTGCATTTTGCATTTTAGCTGGAAGATGCTCTCATTATCAGTAGTCTAGAGTCACAAAAATCAAATGAGCACGCAGTAATACAGAAAAGCACTAGCTGTACTCCAGAACAGCTACTTTAAAAGCCTGTCATAAATCATTCTGTATATTCTGTGTATAAAGAATTGTACTTTTGGTTTACTTAGGTGCAATTTAAAGAAACTCAAGGTGAGCTTTTGCAGAACAAAAAAAAAACAAAAAAAACCACCAACATCCATCCATATACTTCAACTTACATATGGGATGCATGTGATTCTGTAAGCTCACATTTTTCTACTTTTAATAGGCTTTCATTAAAAGCAAATGCACTAATGAGGTCAATGTTATTCTTCTGCAGCATCTCAAATAGCAAGTAAATAATCCTGTAAATTCCAGAACACCTCACACATCTGCATTAAAATTGCATGCAATGTAAGAATTCCAGTTGCAGAACAAGGCCAGACTTGAGCTCAGGCATAGCACATAAATGAAGTAAGTGGCTCCCATCTCAAAAGTTTAAACTACGTAACTGCATAGCTTTGACAGTTACTGTCCAATCTCTTAGGTACTTCCAGGACACAACCCCTCCAAAGCTGAAATGGCTTTGCCAGGATCAATGTTCTGCTATTCCAACAAAGTCAGTGTAGTTCTGGAAGCACAGTACAGCATATGGCAAACCAACAGTAACACAGCTGCTCCAGCCTTGCAGGACTGTAATTAACTGAGTTGGCACAGCAGCCTGCAAGTCAGCTTGCTCTATCAGCTTGCCAACCTATTCTGCCTCTTGCAGCAGCTCAGCATTAAGAGCTTTTTCTTCATATTCTGCCCCTGCAGGGAGAACTCTGCTGAACTCCACCCACTCCAGCCATGAACCCAGCATCTTATGGAGTAAGAGGCTTACATTTCTGCCCTAGCACATCATGCTACAAAGCAAAATGCAGGTTTATACATACAGCTGGTTTCTTAAAGCAGCCCTCAGGGTGATGAGTCACATCTATAGTAAAAGTTAATGGTTGTAATTATGGCTCAGTCTCTGAATCCAAAGCAGTTGGACCTCATGAAGATGTCTTTCTACTTCAGCTATGAACCTACAACTTGGTGGTTCCACACCCCCTTTAGATTTTTCCACTACAGGATAGAGAACAAAGACCTTACGCACATGGAATCAAGACCACAAAACTTCAGTGTAAACATAAGCTGTATCTGGTTTTGCTTAACAGTCCCATGGAAGTGTTACTGTTACGTTACAGCCAAATTACTATCTTACAGGTCCCCCAAAGTTTCCCCATACATATAACTGTATGCTGCATTCTTTATTTCCTTTTGAAATAAAGGATTAATGAATATACTGCTGAAGAGCTGTCATGCTATACAGGGAATGCAAATATTTACATATTGCTAGTGCACAGACATACAACTCTTTACACATTTAGAGTGAATTGCAGTGTAACGCAGTATTTGTTCAGGCACTGATGAAGCTGGCAGTTACTATGAAACTACAGAATATTTATATAGGTTGTTCCCTAGAGTTAAAAGAAAATATTTCTATGCAGGCATAGTTTACTAACAGCTCAATTCTAAGAATAAGAATGTTATTCACAGCAGCTAGCAAGCATTTGTGTTAATTTAAACGAATCTTCAACAATTGATTCTTGAACAATTCACCCATTATGTATTTCTAGTTTTTATAAGACATTTTCAAGGCTTGCAGCATTCCTCTGTTAAGATATAAAGAAGAAATTTGAACTAAGTATCAGTGTCTTTTTCAGAGCAGCAAAATAGAAAAACTTCAGAGTTATTTCCCAAAGACCATGCAGACTCTGACTATGTGGGAAAATAAATCAAATGATGGTGCCATCTCTAATGGGAAACAGAGAGGCAATCTCACCACAGACTCAAAAAAAAATATACAGGCACATTTTCAGAAACTAAATAGGGCACTTAAAAACAAACAAAACCAGAGCTTGAGCTCAACTTTAAAACCACACTGGCAGAGAAAGATGAAGAAAAGTTCTCTTAAATGGGCTGAAATTCTTTATTTTGCCTATGCTATTTGCCAGTACTGTTAATACACAGCATGCCAGCCCAGCAACAACTATTCCCGATTTAACACTGAATTCAGAAGCACGCTCTACACTGGACTGTCCTGTCACAGATCAGCACATAGACATTTCACATTTTTCTATTGTTATTAACATAAAAGAATCAGCTACAGAAATCATTTTGTGTCCCTCATTACAAAGTGATGGTCACACCATGAAAATTAATTCTTTCACAAGCAGACGTGGGACAGAAGTACTTACATAGTTACCAGGAACAGGAAGGAAGAAGCCAGAGCTTATTTAATGGGGCTACTGACTTCATGATCCTTTCATAATTTTGTTATACTTTAGTTAGCATTCTTAACATAAGCACTACAGAAGAGAGCAGATGAAAAAGAACTGGAGAACCATAATACTTTTCTTAAAGTCTCTACTAGGATGTATAAAACTAGTTCTCAGGGGAACAGAACACCACGAAGTTTGGTTAAAGAAGTAAGAAAGAAATGCAGCATCCCTAAAGATGAAATCTAACAGCTGAAGACTTTCCTGTAATACATATTTATTCCATGAGACAAACAGATACTTTCTATGTAGAAGCAACGATGTTTTGTCTGTGTATTGTATGTGCCTGTAGAAGTCCTGGCTGATAAAGCCCTGCTAAGCAGCAAAGCAACGTGAACAGCATTAACGCCTGCCCCCTAGTGACAAGTGTTTTAATTTAAGACACCACCTTTGGGAGAAGATCTTCCTTAGAAGACAGTGAAAGCCTTCAGACAAACTGAACTACGAAAGTTTGGAAACAAATACTTAAAAAAATTAAAAAAACAAACAAAAAAGCACTTAAAGGCAAAAGGCTTCCATCTAACCCAAACCACCTCCTGAGTTGATGGGAGGATCACCCTTACATTAGAAAATGTGGGCTCACATCCCTGCTGAAATTTAATTTCTTCATTAACATCCACTGCAATTTTAGCGTTTATTGGCACGATTACTGGTTCTGTCCACCTTCAGTGCGTGAAACTGCTGAGGTCCTGGTAAGTCAGCAGGCAGGAGCTGAGGAAGTAGTGCCAGGCAGTGGGCAAGGAAAGCCCACTGCATTTTCAACATTAAAAATAGTGGAAGGAAATACATTTTAAAACATTTAAGCATTAATTCTATATAACTAGATGGTCAGAAGACAACTGAAGTCTATTTTAAAGAAAAAAAACTAACCACCATGTAAATCAAGAAGTTGCTAAGACAAAGGGAAAACAGAAAACAATAAAAATTAAAAGTCCTACTAAAACTTACATTAGGACCTCCCAGAAGTCTCAGTAACAATACAGGCTGAGAGTGATTTGCTGAATGCCACAAGAGTAGCTAACAAATCCCAGAGGTGATTTTGTCTATCAGGATTTCAGCAGACAGAGAGTATAAACAATCTGACAAAGCTTAACTGCTTTTATTCCTATTCTTGCAGCTACACACAACAACTTTGCTCCACAGCTCAGGCAGGCTGCTAACTTTCCCAAGTGCTGCATTCATACACAATAACTCTGCCTTTTGCACCCCTTCCCTCTGATTATTTTGCTCTACAAAATCTCTGTAGATTTAGAACCAGATAGGTTACAAGCTAATATTTCTAAAAAGGACGTGTTGTGATACAAGGCTTGACCAGCAGCAAGTCATTTTAACAACAAACCCTAAAAGGAATGCTTGACTTCTTCAGTTGGAAACCTTCCATTAGAAACTATTGAGCATGTCTAGCTTATAAAATATAAGTGCAGTTTCTCAGATGGAGTTAAGGTTCTTACCCTCCTTGAACTACTAAACAAAGCTCGGCAAAAATTTGGAAGTATAACAAAGCCACTAACAAAAGTATATAAAAAGATGTAAAACAAGCACAACTATTCTTGTTTACCTTCCTCAGCAAACCACATGGTTTGGTTTGAGCACTGCAACCTGCATTTTCTCACAAGGAGGCATGAAGTGCAACATGGGGTCACAACTTTAACAGCAAATGGGAAGCGAACAGCAGCTGTAGAAAGCTGGATAAGGATAAGCTGCTTTTGAGACCAGTAAGGGTGTTGTTTGTATGTAATTGCTTTTGAGGAAAACAGAGGAATAGGTGTGAATGAGTTCAGACAATGATAGGAGCAATTTCAAGCAAGCAGCAAGGATTTCTCACTTTGCAGGAATTAAGACATTCTCCTGATCTCCAGTTTGTTTATGTTAATGCAGACTCAGATCTTAAGCTTTTCTTTTAAACTGAGCTGCAGTCCACTCAGCTTTTAAGCTGCCCTGATTTTTACATTTAAAAAGTACACTTATTCTAGAACTCATAATGACAGGACCATGCTTCAGCTACACAACTGGCAGTAACTTTTGAGAGTTTGGAAGACTTCAGAGGCTTACAAATATCCATTTTCCTATGTTTCTACTCTGGAAGTTCTTATCTGCCTCCCACACTTCTCTCATTGACTTTGTAACATATTCAATTCTTCTTCTAAAGTACTTCATTGTGAAGTATTAAGAGTTATGGTAATAGCTAATGCTTATCAACTATATGGGCTTAGTAAGGAATACAGTTACCTGAACACACACCTGTCTTCCGAACTTGGACAGAAACTTCAGACTTTAAGTTCTCTCCTTCTAAACTGATCCTCTCTTTTATTTTATCATAAACCAACCTGACAGTCCACACAACATCAACACAACACATGGATCACTGTCACTTAGAGACACGTAGAAAATCAAAAGGAATTATCACGTAATTTTTCCTCTTTGTCATAATTCAATAAGAGCAAAATCAGTGCACAACAGTCAAATCTGGCCCACATCAAAAAGAAAACTGAAGTTGGATTTTTTGTTCCATCATTAGGTCACGTAGACCCTGTTCTCATATTCCACAGGCTTTCAATATTTTCATTAAACACTTAAAATTGTTTTTCTCTAAAGTCTCTTGCAAGACAGTTGTGGAGCCCTATGATTTTTATGCCGTAAAACCGGAAAGCTCACAAATCACACATGTTCTTACCAGCTGTTAGTATGGTTTTAGCACTCTGCACTATACTGGAAGATCTCACAATGCCTGAGATTCCTGCAGATAGAAAAGCACACAGATGTTACCCATCTCAGAAGCAGTTTAGTATGTTGTTTTTTTTTTTTTTTTTTTTGCTCAATCCTCTAACAAAAAAAAGTTAAATATTCTACAGTTATATAATTAACCAGCTTGAAAGTAAAAATTGTACTTAAGCTGAGAAAGTACATTTTACCTTCCACTATGTCATACCAATTGAAAATATAAACTCTTAAGTATTTTTGCTTATTCAACAGATAAAAAAAAGGTCAATCTTAAAACATGTAACAAGTATGAATTGATGACATTCATTCACCTAGTGATCAGACTAAGATCTCCAAGACAAGCAATCAAAAATGATTCAGTTAAATCCCACCTAAGCATGGTTTACATCAGAATTGCACTCAATGTTCATTTCAACCGGACATGGGCATTTTGTGCTTCTCTTGCCAAGCAGGGTTGTTTATATTGTGCAGTTTTTTATATTGTAGTCTGTCTTGGCTAAAAGATCAACTTCTGGAAACACTGCTTGTTTGCCACTTCACAGCACAGCAAGTTCAATTCCTATCATCTGTTCTTAGGTGTAAATGGAAGAGTACAGAAAAGGATACATTCCAAAACAAACTTTAAGAACTTAAATTTGTATGTGTATTTTATATATGTAAATACAAAAGTACTGTTTATTACTAAATACCTGAAAATGTACAAAGGCAGCAGTCCCAGCATTGAGTCTTTCAAACTGAATGTTATTTTCCTGCATTAACCATATTATAGAAAACAATTTCAAACATTATTTCTAAAACCTTATTTCAAAGCCACCTGCATAAAGACTAAACCTTGAACAATTAAGAGAAATACCTAAGGAAACACAATTCAAGTTTGAGTAACCAGCTTAGTTTTAGCACTCATTTTAGCAAAATGGTTTGCTCTGAGCTGGAGCTGCACCGTGCTGCCAGCAGCATGCTGGGCTTGCACTGCCAGATCCTGTGCCCCTTCACTGGGGAGCGGCACCACCAAAGGCTCTGCTTCACCACAGGAGAGCAAACAACTGAACTGCAGGTGCCGGATGGCAGCTGATGGAAAGGGCAGAAGGCAGACAGGCTGCGTGGGTTGTTCCTGGCCAGCTATGTGCAGCTCCTGGTGTTAGAGGACAGAAGCAGCTCAAAGGAGACGTATCCTGAAGAACCTATTTCTGCCCATGGATTGCAAAGGGAGTCTAAAACCCATTTCACTGGAGGAGCTGCCTGCCCAAAGAGGGGCATGGACTTGCCCACATTTCCAGGAACTCCAACTTCTTTAGCACAAGGTAGTCTTCAATCTCAGGGAAGAGAATCTCCATGGGGTAGATGTGGTCATCCAGGAATGAAATGCAGGCCAGTTTTTTAATGTCTGCTTGCAGCTCAGCAAAGGCCTCTTTGTGCTCCAAGGCCACCTAGGACTCCAGGTTGTCCAATCTGCAGCTGAAGTCTCCAAAGGACTTGCACCTGTAGGTGATGAAGGCAATGATGATGAGCAGTAGCAAACTGCCACACCACCAATCCTGGTGGGCGGGCTGAGCAAGCTGACCAAGTAGATCTGCAGTGTGCCTGGTGAGAATTCAAACTCTCCAGGCTTTAACCCTGACTCTGTGCTGGCCTGTAATGTTAGGCAATTTGCAGAACAGCTGGGTCTTGGCACAGTCAAGGTGCAGAGTGTGTCCCTGATCAGCACTGTGTAGTTCAGCTGGGAGTTCCCAGCAGCTGGGGGCAGCAGGTTCCTGCCCTTGAGGATGAGGGCAGAGATGGGCTTCAGCATCCCCGTGGGACTGAGCAGCTAGAAGATAGAGTCCAGGTAGTAGAAGTTGATGGTGATGATGATGATCAGCAGGGCTTGGACATTATCTACAATGAACCCCATTTTGCCTGGCCAGTAGCCATCCTCAGGAAGGGCTCTGCTCAGGGCTGTTGATGGAGGGCATACAGCACATCATGGTGGTGTCACTGTACACAGTGCAGTCGCTCTCCTTCAGAGCTGTGTAGTACATGGCTCTGATCTTGGGCTTCTTGATGTTGGCCAGATTGATGCCACGTCCCATCACTGTTGATGCTCTGCTCTGGATCAACCTTTTGAATGGTGGAGTCCTCCATGTAGTTGTACTTCACCTCCAGGTTGCTCAACTCTGCCTAACTTGTTGAGGATGGGGGACCTATTGGGGGTGTGCCCAAGTCCTGCATCAGATCTTGCGGTCATTTCTCTCTGAAAAGGCACAGGGTCACTCTCCCATGGTGACAGCCTGTTCAAAGGGCTGAAGCACCTCATTTATGAAGAAAGGATGACGGAGTTGGGCTTGTTCAGCTTGGATAAGGCTCTGGGGAGATCTCTGAAGTATTCCAGTACCTCAAGGAAGCTTACAAGCAGGAGACAGACCAATCTCTTACATGGTCTAACAGTGATAGGATAAGGGAGAATGGCTTTAAACGAAAAAACTGGCAATCTGGCTAGAAGTGGGGTGAGGAGGGTGGTGAGGAGACGGAACAGGTTGCCCAGAGAGGTTGTGGATGCCCCATCTCTGGAGACATTCAAAGCCAGGTTGGATGGGATACTGGGCAGCCCGGTCTAGTGGCTGGCAACCCTGCCTGTGGCAGGGAGGTCGGAACTAGATGATCTTTGAAGTCCCCTTCATCCTAGACCATTCTGTGATTATCCAGAGTCTAGACTTTGAAAATTCCTTTGGTGACAAAAGTGAAAAAGGATTTCTGATTTTTTCTGAGAGTATGAATGGCTTAGCTTCAGAAAACTAGATCTAATGTTTTGATTCTGTGGTGCTGCATTACTGTTTACAAACCATAGTCTCAGCTTGCAATAACCTACTAAAATACAACTACCAGAATAGGTAGCTCGGGGTGGACAACCAAGAATACTAAAACTACACACAACAAACAACTATTGTACTGAAATCAGTGTAAGAGCTCCCTCTGCAGCTTGCTCATGTTTGAGGCTCACAGGCATCCAGGCATCTTCTTATGGAGCTCGCAAAATTGGCCACCTGGAACTAAGATGCATCAAGTTCCTGAAAGGACTGTTCAAGTACTAAATGTATCTATTTACTTGCAGCATAATGAAATATTGATGTCTTCGGAGTAAGCTTTAACTTGCTTGTACTTAATCTTGCCTCAGAGAAGCTATCTGTGATGATAAGAAGTACCTCAATCCTCTTCTTCAAAGCTTCAACTCTCTGTCAGAGCATCACGTATCTGTATGAACTAAGGGAACTGGAAAGGGTAATGCCAGCAAGCTAGAAAATTAACTTAGCACTAAACTGTAGGACTGATAGGATATACAGCTTAATATTCCAATGAAGTTATGATAGCCAATAAAATCCTGAAGATGGAAGCAACCCAAACAGAGTTATATGGTCTAATTAGATCATAAAAGCTGCTGTCAAGATTCAAAACCAAATATCTTGTTTTTCTGTATCAGCAGAAATGGTGGTTGCCAGTATTTCATGGAGCTTGTTTGCAAACAAACAGAAGAATATGATTTTGGAAATGCATCTCAAGATTAATCTAGTTTTCTTCCTTTAATTCAGCCTTCTGAACTAGATAGCCATATACCATACATCTTTATTTTTATGATGTCTTAAAGGTGATTAAAGACATTGGTGTAGGCTCACCTTGATGCACCACAAATCCACAATCAGGGTCATGGGCAACTTGCAGTAAAATTTCTTCCACATCCCTGTTTTTTCCAGGAGGGTCTACCAGAGAAGTTATCTTCTGCTGCAGACTCCTTGGCAAAGCCATCAGTTGTGCAAATTGACCTTCTGGACTTTTATCGATCTGAACATTACAAAAAATAAAACAGGGAAAAAAAATTGTGTTAATGAACTAAACTCTATTTTCAAAGAAGTCACAAAAGTCTTCCAGCTATCTTTGGCCTGTGACAAATATCTCAAAATACTGTTTCTATTTCACATTTAAAAGCCACTGACAACACTAATGAGATCTCCCCATGGAGCACCTCAGTTCTGAACCTGAAGAATAACAGTGGAAAGATGCTCATTTTTATCCAAGGCTAAACTAAAGCATACACATGATCTTGTTGCTCCTACAAGTAACTTCTCATTAAAACTGAACCATTCCTGCATTACCCGATTTCCTCTGCAAACATACATACACTAGAATGAAAGAAACTGTTCCCAAAAAATCGTTCAGCTCTGTTTCTTCTGCTGAATATAATCAAACTCCACACACACAAAGTTTACTTTGAAAACTATTTTCTCTGCTTTAAACTCAAGCCACATTTGGTCTGAATAATTTAAAGGAAGCATTCATGTTTTTCAATCTACTTAAGAAACACAACGACCTTTTTTTATTACAATGATATCAACACACAGGGCTGTACACGTTTACATAAAATGTAAGAGCAAATACTGAAAAGTGCACAACAGAGCAGGTCTCTCCAAAACTAAAGGAAAAGATTAAGAGCCTGAGTACTCCCACACATTTTCTTTCACATTTTTTGGAGACATCAGACAGGAGTCTAGTTGTCCTATACTCCCTCTAGTCAATGGGAAGGAAACGATATCCAGATGAATCACCCACTGACTACAGATGGAGTCAATAATAAGCAGGCTTTCAACATTATGTGGGAAGAACTCATGCCTGAACCAGAACTATAAGAACTATTGTCTGCTTTCAATTGTTTTTGAGGAATCTTTTATGGAAGATTTTTCTTTGTAATTTTGAATATGTGTCCTTGGAGAGAGGGTTTCTATTTTCTGTTAAGCAGTACTCCAGATAGCAATTACCTTCTTCAGTCTTGGGAATAGAGGCAAATATCCAACACAAGGTGTGGGCAATGAAGAATTAATCTCAAAATCAACAGGAAAATGATGACAATTATTTACTGCCACAGGACTATTAAGAAATACCAAACAGACTTACTATCTAACATATTTGTTAGATAAAACCACAAGGTTTTGATCAAAAGTAATGTAAAAATAGATGCTGTTCTAACTAGATACCTTCTTGGAGAATGGAGCATTGGTTCTATTCAAAATTTGCTTAAATACTTCCTCCATTAAGGTGTTCAAAATCACATTGGTAAGAAAACACAGAATGCTGCCATATAACACAGATTCACCTACGTGGTACTCAAAAACACTGCAGCAAAAGCTTTTACTGTACTCAAGGTTGCTTGTGTGTGCAACAACTTGCTTCAGTTTCTAACAGACATCCTAAAAGGAAGCATGAGTGAGTTACTTACCTCAGTGACTTGAGGATACAGCAGTAACTCATGTCCATGAGACTACTGGTGCTACTGGTATCATAACACAGAAATGTAGCATGCACACCCTTGTGCTAATCTTCAAGTGCAATATACATGAGAAAACAATGCTACCAGCCCTCTGAACGTGGCATCCCACCTCTAACTGCAGAGTTTCACTTGCACCTTAAGCCAAACATGGAGTTCAACACACTGGCCATTTTGCACCAGTTTTCTGACTAAAACTTGGATTTGCTCAACTAACCTTCATAATTAGCACACAAGCACTGGTGGGTTTTTCTATTTTTTTTTTTTTTTTTTTTTTTTTTTTTTTGAGATGAACATTTTGATTGCAGAAAGTTGCACCTCCAAGTTATTTTTTTTTGTTTAAACATAAGCCATATTTTTATTGATCACTTCCTGGACTGCTATCTCTATATAGTGTTCATTAGATCACACATTTTAGAATTATCTTCTCATTCCCTTGCTAGTATTCCAGTCCATACTCAAAGAAAATAGACAAAAGTTAGTTTTCTTCTATATATATGCAGAGGCCAATATTTAAGGCAAATTTTCCAAATGTGGAATTAATTAAACAACTGAAACATAATAGCAGATACATGGACCAAAGATGCTTGCTACAGCATGCTTTCTGCCAGTGTGATAAAGCACTCCCACTTGTTTGTTTTAAAAACGTTTTGAAGAAAAACACTTGCCTCTAGCCTTCCCAGATGGTGCTTATATACCACTTGAGGGCAGTCCTGTAATATGTTACTGTACAGCTTCTGAAAGTAGGGAACATTGGGTTTCACTATGTTCTGCACCTTCGATCTGTCTTCTCCTATTATCATTCTGAAATCACCTAGTTAAGGAAAAAAAAAGTTAGTTCTCTAGGATGAAACTGAAGTCTAAAAAGGAAAATATAACAAAAACCAACAGAATACAAAGCTGGTACTTAAAAATACTTATTCTTCAATTCTACCTATGTCTACACAATCCATAATTAGTCAAAAAACACCATCCAAATAACTTCAGCCACAGAAAAGAAGATTCAAAACCGTGATGCAGCCTCTGCTATGCAACATCATCAACCCTTGTATCCACATTTGCACCTGGACAACAAAAAATTCCAGTTGTCAAGTTCAGGCTCTAAGTCAGCAGAAATCAGCTTCAATGGCTCACTAAACAATACTAGTGAGCTGCCCCAGCACTTTGTATTCAAAATCAAAATAATCTTCATTTTCCCATTACTAAAGGAAAATAACTTGCACTGTCTCCACACTTCAAGGGCAATATGTGAAACACAGCTATTAACACATGCTGAGACCACAATGCTCCTTTTTCTTTCAGCCAAGTACTATGTCAGTAGAGTGTAAAAAAGCAACTCTTTTCAACACCACTGCTTTTCTGACCTTACTTCGAGACACTGCCCGGTGACTGTAATGAGAGGACTGTATTAGAGTGTTCACCTACCTCTGGTATGTACCACCCTGCTAGCTTTTGATGTTACCAACCAGGAGTTCAAAATCAAAAAACAAAATCCTAAATCGATTCATTTTCTCTCCTTCCTACAGTTAGGATATAGATGCTGTTGCAAGGTAGCAACTTGTTAGCATTACTTAGTTTATTTCAATTTATGCTAATCAGCAAAACACACTTTCCCTCGCTGATTTCAAAATGCACCAAAACCAACAAACAAAAAGAATAAACATCTCCCAACTTAAAGTACGAACAGCTCTTCTCAGCACTTATGGCAAGAGCTGTTAGAGTAACACAACAATCAGTGTTGTTTACCAGTACTCCTCCTGAACAGTTTTAAGACTTCAAAAAAAGGCAGCAAAATGAAGTCTCTAAACGTGTCACTGACAGCTCTTTCCCTCAGCATTCCCAGCTGGGTCTCTTTGCTTTGACTGTATTCACACAGCAGAGGCAACTCCAACATCTCACTGTATGGTAACTGATCTCCTAGCGTTTGTTAATATCATTGTTTCAAAGGATCCATACAAAGTACCTCGGTCACCAGTGCCCACCAAGAACCTAATGACACGGACAGGTACCAGGTGGTAAGAGCACAGCCCTGTAGCAGACACTCCTGGTGAACAATCCTTAATCACCCTCTGTCAGCATCCTCTATTGTCACTCTAAAACAGGTAATGATTCAGAGAAAAAAACCTGCTATGAGAACAGTAACGCTCTTCATAAGGTGCAGCTTGGCTTTACTGAATTCTATCTGTGCTGCGGGGTTTGTTTTACTTTTTTAAGTAAAGAAAGTGCTGTGTAAAATTCATCCACAAGAAAACTTTTTCATAATCATTAAAAATGTCAAATCTAAAGACCAGTACTTGATTTTATTAGTTAAAGTTTAATATTTTTTGTACAATTAGTTCTGGTATTGAAGATCCATTTGGAGTAGGTTCTCTATTTTTGGTTTTGTGGTGTTTTTTGTTTTTTGTTTTTTTTTAATACCACATCAGTTTCACATGATTTCATAACTTGAGAAAGGAGAAAATCCTCTAGCAAAACAATAACTCAATAAATACCAACTAGGAAGTAAGTCTTAAACACAAAAAGAAGAACTTTAAGCATAGCACACTCAATCAGGGTCTGTGATGAATAAACATGCACTGAGTGAAGAGAACTTTTTTCCAAGATGTTGAACCATCACAACCAAGATACAATCCATACAAACAGAGTAAAAAACCACTTCACCACAATCACCCACATCTACATCTGACAAGTTTTGCTTATGTACTTGTACCTATTCCTCAATGAATAAGCACAGTTCTCCAATTGCTACGTACACAGCTGTAAAATACAGTTATCGGAGCATGCAGAAGTGTAGGCCCAAAGCAAAAGAAGAGATGACTTAGAACATAGGAGACTCAATACTGCTCACACAGCATACATGTAGCACAACAGCTCCAATTACAGCTTTTCTCCTCAGAGACTTCAGAGCCCATATACTAACCAGAATAGGAGAGTCCTGCAATCTGCATATAGAGGTCTTCTTCAGAGAAACTTTCTGGTAACATGAGAAAGGCTGCTGTGACTGCACTCTTCAGATTGCTAACAAGGGCAGCTTGCAGCTTGCCATTCTCATTCTGTGTCAGGATTTTCACCTGAAAAAATCAGAGTCATTGGGAGCAAGACTTCAGGAAAGTGCTACTGAAGATGGAACTAAAAAACGTTACTCAATCCAACACTGAAAATAATACATTTGAGATTAGATCCTACTACTGTTATACAAGGAATACTTCAGTATCACCTTTTGCTTACGCTGTGGGTGAGGGGAACATCTTTTTACGTGTTAAGAGCCTGCTATAAAAGGCTGTTTTTACAAACACTTGGAACCGATATAAGCAACAGCCATCAGCTAATCTCTGAAGAGCTATTCACCTTGTCATACTCACAAATTTAAGATTCATAAAACAGTAAGTGTGAAAATATCAGAGATATCTCACATGGTATTAATGATATAGTAAGAAAAAAAAGATCACTGTCACCACACTGAGAGAGCATGGAACAACAGAAAAGAGAAGTTTCCTATTCCCCTTCACTCTTTTTCCCAAGAGAGGACTCAGGACTCCTTGCTGCTGCTCTATCGCACGACTAAAACAGTGTCTTAAATATCAGTTCTCCTCCTAGAAGTAGCAGGTATTATTTTCCACTTTGTAGGAGTGTCAAACATCAGATAAAATCAGCCTGGCTTACCAGGTGGCTGACAATGCCCTTTCAAAAATGATTCTTCCAAGAATATATTCTGTTGTGAGTCTGTCATTCTTACAAAGGGCAAATTCTTAATATCTGTTTACTCTAGAGTATCTACAAATCCACTGGCAGTGAACAAACTCATCCAACTTGCTGTTTCTCCCCAGAAGTGAACACACAGGCAAATGAGTTGCAATATTCCTTGGAAATTCTGCTCACAAAATGTAACAAAGTATAACCTGAAAGAGGTAAGGTATCATTTCAAGTCAATATTTTCCTTTAGACTCAGTAAGGGAAAAGGAGAATACAATATAGGTGCTACAAAAAATTCTCCTTACAGAACGGACATCTAGGGCTGGATCTAGATCATCAGCCAACCCTGCCCACAGCATGGGGCTGGAACTAGGTGATCTTCAAAGCCCCTTCCAACCCAAGCCATTCTATCGTTCTACGTTATCAACAAGGCAACGCCAGGGCTGGCTGATACCATGCCCAGAGCTTCATTCTTACCCACTGCAAAGTCTCTAAGAGTGTAAAACTAAAACAATCTCACTTTATACAGCAGTGAATGCAACAGCATCCAGGCTGCTCACGTCAATCCTTCTGCACTAAGATGTAAGTTTGTATACACCTGTATCAGGTACACACAGCAGTGTGGAATGGGTCCAGGGTGACTATTGAAATAGAAGTATTTTTAAAATAAAAACTGGAGGACAGAAAACAAGAGTTCATCGTACAAGCAAACACTTAAGAATTCCTCCCAGCTTCTCTTGTAAATTACTTTTGTATTTCCTAGCAATAAAATGAAGGATGATGACAAAACAAACAAATCCATCTACTAGGGAATCCACAATAAATTTGATTTCCTTGAAAACTATGGAGTCTATTGAATGCATATGACTTTTTTCTTTTTTTTTTTTTAATATATCCAATGTATAATACAGGCCAGTCAGAAGATTACCTAATATTCAAAATCCCATCAACTAATTTGGTTACATGCCCTTTCATAGCTCACTGCTACTACGAAACAATGAAGAAAGAACAAAGCAGCCTGTGGTGCTGCTATTCCCCAGGGATGACCATGGGCTCATTTCAGTGAAAAGAAAAACCTCCTTAGCTAAAAACACTCCTTAACATGTATCAGATTTTTCCTCCTAAGGGAAACAACATGCTGGCCTCCAAAATTTAGATGACTTGAACACTGCAATAGTTTTGGCATTTATGAAAGAATTATTCTCTCAGTAATTTCAGCGACAACAACAAATACAACTGCTTAGTCAATTACTCTCACTCTGTATTTAAAAATAACCATTAACATAGATGCTCTAAAAAAACCTCAGAAAGTAAAGTTACGTGTCACTTGTGCTTGCTTATTTTACTTTTTGGTTACAGAAACTTTTTTTTTTCAGGAAACTTGCCAGTTATTAAGAAATTAAAACCAAGCTTAAACAAGTTTTCAATACGTTTAAATGGAAATTCAGTGAATCAATATTATAGTTTTATCTTAAGATGAAAAGCAAATTAACTCTTAATACAAAGAAGCCTATGAAGAAAAGTCAGCATTTCTAAACTGCAATTCCAAACTCCATCTATTCAGCAAACATTGTAGAAAGATCACTTGATCAAGGCAACCAATTCATAACAGAAACAAAACTTCCAGTGAAAATTACACCAGGATTTCTAAGCTGGAGCAAATGTTTCAGCTCATGTGCTGGAATAGCTTGGATAGCTTTCTCTCAGAGTAACAGCTTTGTAATGGAGCACCAGAACGGCCCTGAGCAATTTCACATCTACACAAGTGAGAAGAAAGTCCCCCAACTTCAACAATATTCATCTGCCTGCCCAGAACTAGCACAAATGGCAAGTGCTATGCAAGAGATCACTGAGCACAAGAAAACAAACCCAACCCTGTCTGCTATCCAAAAGAAGCTTGTTGTACATTTTAAGGAGGAAGAAAACCTTCCTACCACTATCACTTAAAACATATACAGCAAAACATCAATCAGAGGTGAAACTAGAATCAGTAGACATTTGTGATCTGTACAACAGATCTAAGAAACAGAATTGAGGCCTGTCTGCAAGCATTTTAAAATCCAACTTAGGGATTTGATGGATTCTACAAGAGACAATCTAAACATCCATTAATTTTTCAGTCAAATTCTACTTTAAATCTTTCAGACTTTATTCAATGCAAATTCCTCTAAGTTTTATGTAATTAATTTGGACCTGTGCATGAGGATCTCTCTGGCTGACTCACCAGAGCCCAACGAAATACCAAATTCTGCCTCACTGTGCAAGTAAGCAATCAGAAGACACAAAGCATAGCTTACATATACCAAGAAGAAACTCTAAAATAAAGCAAAGCAGCAGCAATTGTAGTTGCACTCAAAATAAACAGTTTTCAGTTAATGAATACGAAAAAAAAATAAAAGATGATGGTATTTTCCCTTTTTGCATTTATTCTTTACAAAGATAACAGCTGTTCTAACCTGACATAAGTTCTATGGAAATCAGATCGTTTCAGCGCTACTATTTGAAGTCACTCCCCAAGATTTTGTTTAGGAGCATAATTAATTTCTGTTCTACGACTTCATCAAAGCTCTCCTCACCCCCAGTCCAAGAAAACTTAACTTAGCACTGCCTCCATCTGCTGACTGCACACTGAATCAGGCACTCATGGGAATGACAACCAACATTCTTCACACTTTACAGTTAATTACTGATATTTAAACAAGAGAATGAACTAGACAGTGGCCACACAGCAGTGCAGCTTTCATCTTTACAGACTCCCATTATTCGACTGCACAAAGTGCTGGTGACTCCTGTAATTTGTCAGTGATGGCAGACAGACTATTTACCTTGTGTTAATACAGTAAATCTTGAATAACTGGTCTAAAGGCAGAAAGCTATTGTTAATGTATCTTTTCTCACAGAACACAGAATAACATTCAGGATGTTACATTTCACTTCTTCTCTGACAGATTACCCCTCCAGCAATACTAGGTCCCTAAATCAGGGTTGATTTCTTCAGCGCTGACTCACAGATCTCTAAAGTTAAAACTAAAGCTACAACTAATAGTTTTCCATCCCTGTAATTTACTGCATTTCAAGACAGGTAACTGAAGAGACAAATGGTTACCGGTTTTTGTAGGCGTCCAGCAACATAGAGGGTTTTCCAGTGAAGTAAATCATCAATCAGGGTATCAGTACTAATTACACCATATTTTATCATCTGAAAAAATAAGCATAGTAAAGGTGTCTGAATAACAATATAGTTGCACTGTTTTTATTCCATGAAACGTAATGCTACAACTGTCATTAATTCTAAGAAACGCACACCGCCAATAAAGAGCTGTATGCATAAAATTAAAACATTTTAATGTCTTTTTTCTTTAGCAATTTTTGCTCCTAAGTATTTGCAGATTTTCTTCCAATACACCTTGACCATAAAAGCTTCTCTTTGATAATACTTAGAGAACTGCTCCGCAAGAAGAGGATCATACAAACAAGAGTCACATAAACGGCACAGCTCCATAATAGGTTTGGGGTTTTTCTTTAATTTACTAGAAAAACAATATGAATAGCAATATATGATAGCAGCATTGCCTAAAAAATATGAACTCCTCCATCCCCTGCCTCCTATCTACACTCTTACCAGATACATTCTACACATAGTTTTTATGTAGGACTTGCTGGACAAGTAAGTGCTTACCTGGAATTATTAATTACAATCACACAAAAACCAGGATGTTAGCCATTAGACAACAAGTATTAGACAACTTCCTATGTTAAATATATTCTTTTTATGTCAAACAGTAAAAATTCAGTTCACTATTACTGTGCAGTCAGCTGCTAAATTGAAGTCTGTACTTCCCCATACGTACAACAGGGATACACTTCACAGTCACTGGCAAACTGCAAGTGATACAGAATGTAAACTCAGATTCACAAATCTGGTGTTTGTCAAATAGTTTGAGATCTTAATATTGAAAATATCACCAGTTAAGCTGCAATCCCTCAGATGTGCTTCCTGCATGAAAATGTGCTTTAAGCTAATCACCTCAACACTTCACACACTAATATTTAGCCTTCCTAAAGTCATACTCACCCTGCCATTGCACGGCACTAAAGTATTGTAGTAAATCCCTGCTCCATAGCTCTGTATGTTACTTATCTGCTTTGGCCCAAAGACTTTTAAGAAAGAATAATGACTCCTGTTCTTTAACAGGTTCATCATGTGCCAGGTCACAGCATCATCAACCGCAAACACGAAGTCCAGCATATTGTTCTGTGGATACAGAGAAAAGGACCAGTTTGCCAATGTCAGTAAGCAATTCATGTTGATCACATTAATCTAACACATGCATAATATATAGATATCAGCTAATTATTGTACACGTGAATAAAAAATAGAACACATACACGCCTTGAGTGGGGCACAGTTTAAAGGCTGTGTGCTTACACTCTGGGCTGCACCTTAGCTAAGCAGTCACTACTAAGTAGTGAACTGCCTTACTTCCACTTGTTTTTTGTGAGAGCATGAAATCCTCAGAGCCCTTCAATTCCTCGGATCGCTACCAGCAAGGGCTCGTTTTCGCTGCTTCCGTGCTTCAGCCGCACACACGGCGCTCCGGGCAGGCTCAGCACCGCGCTCCGGGCAGGCTCAGCACGGCCGGCCGCCTCCACTCCCGCAGTAACACGGCCCGCGCCCACAGCGGCCTGCGCCCGCCCAGCCACCCGCCGCTCTCACCTCGCTGTGCCCGGCCGAGGCCCCCTCCTGCCGGAAGACGCCGGAGCCGTAGGCGAACGCCAGGCTGAGCTCCTGAGGGAAATGCGCCAGGACCCGCCTGAACCTCACCCCGGAGCTCGACAGCACCGGCAGCGCCATGCTGCCGCGGCCCGCGTCCCCGCCCCCGGCTGAGGATACAGCCTCCGCCTCCTCTCCGCACAGCGCCCCCTGCCGTCCGCCGCCTTCCCGCCCGGATCAGCGCCTCCGTGCCGGAGCGCCCCGTAGCGGCCGCGCTGACGGAGCCGCGGCCGCCGCCTGCCGGCACCTCGGCGCTCTGCTCAGGGCGGGCGGCGGTGACCTGAGCTCAGGGACGAGCGCAGTGCCGCAGAGCGGCGGGATGGCGTCTTCCCGCCTGTTAGGCGCCCTGAGATGCCCTCCCGAGGTTTGTCCCTGTCCCCTCATCTCTTCCACACTCTGTGCTTCTCCCAGGAGCTGGTGTCGGTTCTGTGATTCTCCACGCTTCTCCCGCGCTATGAAAACAGCCCACAATGTTTAATCACCGCATTTTGCTCTCCAGCTCACACTCTCTTGTGTATGAAACACTCTGCTGAGTCTGTCTTGGTTTTAATTTCCAAGTTCTGTATAATTAATTCAATGAGAGTATTGAATTCGTTAAAAAAAAAAAAAAAAAAAAAAAAAAAAAAAAAACTGCTTAAGGTGGACTCACGTCTTGTTTATGCTTTCCCCACACCTGCCTTCCTTAGCATCGCATTATCCTTGTTTTTATGGCTTTCAGTTCATCCTACTGTGACACCGGGCTGAGAAAACAAAGGCATCACACACCCAAGGCAAGGCATGGGCCAGCCTGATGTCAGACATGTGCTAAAGCTGGAGTTATGCATTTGCTCAAAACAAACTTGACATGCGAGAGGATCTGTAGTTATTACAGAAAATGGAGAACATGCACATGAGGAACAGTGGAAGGAGCGCCTGAGGTGAAAGGAACCCTCACGATTGCTGGCAAATGAAGAGTTTTCATACACAAGGCTGCTGCCATCAGAAAACTGCAGGGGAGCTCCTCTGCTCTCTGGAAGCTTTATACATCACGTGGCTCGGTCAAAGCCTTCCTTCTGAGGTCTCCATTCTAAACACTTGATTTCAGACGCAAAACAGTTTGCTAAAGGAACGTGCATTTACACTGGAAATGATTAGGTTTCTACTGACTGAATTTTCACTACTCTGATTTTTAAGGTCACAAAGGAGTATATCAACAAGGTCCCACTGTGGGTGGGGTTTGGAAGCATTTCAACTCAGACTCTGATTCAGAACCCACAGGTGTCCTTCCATCTAAATTCTTGTAAGGCAGATCACAGACCTTGTTCTTTCCTTGGTAAGAAATTCAAGGCTATCAGTTACTGTTTATGACTAAATTACTTCAAGGCAAACAATAAAGAGCAGTCATTTTTCCTGAGTTTGCATTTGGAAGTCTTTCCTACTACTTCAGTTAGTAGAAATTGTGTTATTTTGGGAAGAGGACCTGGAACATCACTTATGGGGCATACAAAGAAATATTTTAGGCAGGCTATTTGATACATGTCATCCTGTCTAAAACATTGGGGTGAAAATTATATCAGGTGATAATTCATCCAATTAAGTACAGGCTTTACACAGATAGAACCATGACAACTAGCTGTAGCAATTTGGCAAATTGTTAGGCATCACTGGGAATAAAGGCACTAAATGCTCCATTTTCCTGTATATTTTCTGAATCTAAGAAGAGTCATTCTGAAACCATGGGACTGTGTCTGTTGCATGCTGTTATAAGTGGTATCTCCTGGCTGATTAGTAAACAGTTTAATTAAGAATTTAAATAAGCTAACAGAGAAAAGTGGTATTAGTTGCTCAAACAGTTCTTCCAAAAGCTCTCAGAATACTTATAGAAAAAGCATTCAAATATTGACATTCATTTATTGGCCAGTCTTATTTTCTAATCTCTGCTCACATTCCTTACAGCTACCTGTAAACTCTGAAAAAGATCCGTAATTCTCCATCAGTGATTTTGTTTAAAAAAGGATCAGAAGAGAGCAGAACACAACAGCTCACCATTAGCAGTACATTTAGTTTTAAGACTAATAGCTTGTGACTTGGAACAGATTTTTGACAGTCTATGATGAATTTCTCTAAAATTTGCGAAGTTGTTTTGTGTCTCATACCAACTTTGAACTTGGCCTCTAATCTGTTTTCAATTTAACTTTTACTTTGCTAACTCTGGTAAGAAAATCTGCAAACACCAGAAGGTCTTAAGTTTCATTTACACTTTCAGCCAGCCCTGCTGTCAGAGGGAGCAGTTTTCTTCTACCCACTTTTACCAGTGTAGGTGTTTGCGTGGCTGCATATCAGAACAGACTGGAAAATTGATGTGGGTTAAAACCAGCTTTTTTAAAAAATGAGTTTTAACCAGGTCACCAATGTTGTGCTTTACCACATGTTTGTGCTGGTGGAAATGAGAGACAGTTTCTTCTCTTGCTGGCAGTGCTAGTTTGAAAGATACGCGTACTGGTTTTTTTTCTAATGTTTTCTCACTTAAAATCTTGTCTGTGATTGATTCCATGCATTGAAGCTGGGTAAGGAAGGATACAACATATCATAACACATTTGTCTTTTGCTTTTATTCCTTTTTCTTTCAGTCAAGCAAGTTCTGATACTGCAGTTCATTTCTCATGAGAAGGTACAACAACGTCTGAGCTTTTTTTCAGCTTTGGCCACTGGCAATAAAATGCGTATAGCCCCCATATGACTAGAGATCTTATTTCTAAGTGTAGGCTTTCATTTCTATTGTACCATTGTGTTCCCCAGTTCCTTAGAGTAAAGGAGTCTCACAGATGTTGGCTCTGTTCAGTGTGTGAATTCCAAGTGGTATATGCTGTTCAACACATATGCTAAGCCCAACACTGTAGAATGTTTCAGTGTTAGTTCTTCACAGTCTTATCTTAATGCCAGAATCCTCATTGCTAATTTAAAATTAACTGTTCTCATGAACTTCGTTCTGAATATGTCCTATCAATTCACGAGTTGATCTGATAGCTTGGAACTGGATTCATCAAATCATCTTCTCTACAGTGCCAGAAATGCTGCTTTGAAATTAATGTACCTCACCTGCAATGGTCCTGCTTACTAAGAAAAGACTTTCTGTTCATTTTCTGATCTCATCTCCATGGACCTTATGAAAGCTGTTAAATATCTAAAGGATGGGTGTCAATATGGTAGGACCACGCTCTCTGCATGGTGCCCAGCAGCAGGCACAAACTGGAACATACAAAAGTTCCATACCAACAGAAGGAAAAAATTCTTTACTTTGAGGGTTACAGAGCAGTAGAACAAGCTGCCCAGATGTTGTGGAGTTACCTTCTCTGCGGATATTAAAAACCTGTCTGGATGCTTCCCTGTGCAACCAACTGCATACAGTCTGCTTTGACAGGATGTCTGGACTGGATGATCTCCAGAAGTTCTTTCAAGCCCCACAACACGGTGATTCTGTGATACTCCTCGAGCAAACAATATTGTGTATCTTATGATAGAGGGGGGGGACCTGTCCTACTTTTCCATAGTATGTACCTCTTGGAGATGGCAACTTCCTGTGAGCATTTGTACCACTTGTATCTTTAACCACTATAACAGTATTAACAGCAATTTTCATAGTGTCAGCATCTGGCAATAGAAAGTTGTATCATCTTATTTCTTCTAGAACTATTTGTGCTTCTGTGCTTACATTATTTTAATTTCTCCGTTTGTTACATTTTTGTTTGCTTGTTGAGAAGCATGGAATATATTAATTCTTGCTGGTGAAGCTGCACGTAGGTCTGAATTGCCTTGCTGTTGGTATACATTAACAACAACAAACACCACCAGATGCCCTCTACTCCTCTCTCAAGTTAGAGCTGCCTCCTTGTAATTTCCTCCTGTAATTTTAACTGTTTTTGTTTGTTTGTTTGTTTGTTTTACCAGCAAGAGAGTGGGAGAGGACCACAAATCTTTTTTCCTTAGATTTGAAGAGCTTAGGATGTAATGCTACCTATAAGCATTTAGGGAACCTGTGCCATTTGTTGATATACATTGAGTAAAGCTTTCCCTTTATAGTGGAAATGCAAGTCACAGCTAGAACCAGTGATTGAGCATCTGGTGGGAAGGTGAGGCCAACCCAGGGAGCTCAGGTGTACACAATGTACCTGAGAGATCAGAAGGGGTGTAGCCAGGATCCACCCCCTCCCAGACCTCATTTAAGAGTTGGCAGTGGAAACAAGAGCATCTTGTTTAGAGATCCATGCCTGGCTAAGGTCCTTACAGGCCTTTTAGAGGTAAGCAGGTTGTTAATTTTATTTCTGAGCTGTCACGTGTGAGTAGATCCTCACTTACTGTGGCCTGGGACCTTGCTGCTCTGTTGTGTTTTGCATCGTGTTACAGCATTCCTCTCTACAGGCTTATTTGTGACCCTCTGACTCACCACTATCCAAGGGATTTTTCTTCAAACAGTGACAGAGGTGTAGCTCAGAATTTCTTGGTGTCTCTTTCAGACCTGTTACTAAAACCAGCTTAGTCATCAGCATCACCTAAATGGGAGAGAATTATGAAGAATATTTAAAATAAATAAGTTGATTGCTTCCAGGCAATGATAACAGTGAGGATAATGAAAACCAAAAATTACTTCCAAAAACTACTTAAGAATTGAGATGTTGGCACTTCTTCTAACTCCAGTTCTGTTGTCTTGCCTATTCTAGTCAGGAAGTTCAGTACCAGACTGGCAACGTAAGGAGAACTTTATTTTGCACATCAGCACTCACTCTTATGGAACACAGTGAAACATCATGAGACAAAAACTCTGTTCTTTTCCTGCAGGTGGTGTATTGCAGGTAGATTACAGGTAGTTTCTCTCCAAACCATGTAATTACACAGCAATATTTAATCTTGGAGGAACTGACTTCCATATAAGACCAAATATTGCTTATTACTAGCTAATATTCTGTGGTAGCTGGGAGCCACTGTTTTGTACAAAAAAATCAATAGCACTCACTTCTTCACTGAATGCTTTAAGTCACCATCCCACTTGATAAATTTAAGGGAAGTTTCTTTATTTTCTGTAGTTGGATAAGAGCAATAGGGAAAGTCAACAGACATTTCATTTTTTATATCTTTTTCTCTTCTGTGGAGTCAGTAGGCAGTAACAAGCCAAGGTGTTCCCTTGTGCCATTATTATATGGAACAATGAGGAGCCATAGATTATCCCAAGTTCATTGTTTCCTATCTAAGCACTCTTTAATTATTAACCACCCTGGCTCTGGAAAGGTAACAGAGCTCTAGCTGTATTATCAGTGATGCAAAGCTAGAGTAATACCAGCTGGTGACTTGTTGGCAGTAGTAAAGTAAATAATGAAACACCGCCTGGGAAGTGACATCAGTACCAATTACAGTGGTAACAGTGCTTCCAGGGACATTAACAATAATAGGATGCTTCCCAGTCATCTTTATTTCTAATCTGTTTTGTCAGTAATTCTAATTGAAAGAGTATATTTCATAATAAACCATGATGTTTATTAAGGACTTGGTTTCCTGGTATATGCATAATGGCCACATATATTGGTCTGAGGGTGTAATGAGGTGAGGTTCTGAATGTCCACTGTGCGTTCTGCAGTATTTCCTTAGCATCTGTGAATCTGAGTTGATAAAGGTTGGACTAATTCAGCCACTTTTCTTTACATAACAGTTTTTGAGTGTGAGAATTTGTAATTTGTAGATACAGCGTGTGATGGAGAAACTTCATTTTACATCAACGTCAAGTGTTTTTTTAACTACATAAATATTAGCAGCATGCTAGTGTTTTGAATCTGTTGAAGGCACTTCTACCTTCAATGCAGTAGGTTATTTATTAGCCTAATAATTGTAGCTGCTCTAAGTCATCTATTTTCATAATCTCTATTTCTTAAGCAGCACTGAAATTCTGTACAAAAGAAAAAAAAAAAAGGAAAGATCATTAAGCTGAATAAACAACTGATGATGCTGAAAAATACACTGCAGTGATATTTTAAGGTAATGCTTGTGTGGGCTGCGTAAAATCACGACCAGCTTATCTCCCACAATCCTTTTTGCAGCTTTATTACTAAACAAGTAGTTTACTAGTTTACTGCTGCTTTCCTTTACCTGGCCAGCCAGTTAAAACCCTTCAGGTCCCAAAGTAAACATGGTGGAGAACAAGGTGACAGGAGTGCATAATGGGATGAGTGAAGGTGTGGTGTAGAAAGTGACTGACACACAATCAGTGACCTTCAAGGACCCTTTAGGGCAACTTATTTAATTTTTTCACGAAAAGTTCAGCCTTAATCAGGAGAATGCTTTTGTTCTTCATAGTCTGAAGTGTTTTATCCTTTTTGAATTCTAGTCCAGGGTTGTCACACACTACATTAGGTTGCCAAAGGCCCCATCCAATCTGGCCCTGAGCATCCCCAGGGATGGGGCACTTACAGCTTTTCTAGGCATACTACGCCAGTGCCTCATCACCCTCTGATTAAGGAGTTTCTTATATGTAATCTAAATCTGCACTCTAAGTTTAAACTCTCGCCTTATCACTACTCCCCTTGAAAGTGTCCCTCTCCATTTTCTCGTAGCCCATCCAGGTGATGAAATGCCACAGTCAGGTGTCCCAGAGCTGCCTTTTCTCCAGGATGAGCAGTGCCACCTCTACTCAGTCTTTCTTCCCAGGAGGCAGCCTTTTCTGATTGTCCCTGTGGCCTCCTCTGGACCTATTAAACAGGTCCATGTCCTTGCTGTGCTGGGGGACCCCAAAGCTGAGTGTGGGATCTGAGCAGAGAGGGAAAGTCGCTTCCCTCACCTTCCTGGCCATGCTAATTTTGATGCAGCCCAGGATGTGTCTTGTTTTCTGTGCTGCAAGCACACACTGCAGACTGAAGTTGAGCTTTTCACCCACTAATACCCACGAGTCCTTCTCCACAGGGCCCTCTATATCTACTTTTTGCTGAGCCTGTGTTCATATTTGAGATTGCCTCAACCCATGTTCAAGAGCTTGCACTTAGCCTATCTGAACTTGATGAGGTTCACATGGGGCCACCTCTCATGCTGTTTTCCATGGGAAGACCTTGCGAATCTTGTGATTTCATCTCAGTTTAATCTGATGTAATGATTTGAACTGTTGTATGATGCACAGAACAAAAATTTCTATTCCTCTTGACCTCGTGGTGTTCTCAAAGTTTTCTGTACTTTTAAAATTTATTTCTTGGACTTGTTTGTCAAACCCGAAAGACACATCTTTCCATGAAAGCAGGAATGCTTTTTATTTAAATAAATAAAAAATCATTTGCAATGAAGAAACTTGAATATAGATGAGAAATTATTGCTTTTTAGAAATTTTTTAGTTTTGGATAAACTGCTCTATTTGCTGAACTCCTTAATGACTGAAGCAATTATTTGTTTTCAGGAGAGGAGAAAAATGTTACTCATCCTAATTATCCATCTCTTGCTGGAACAAAAGTAGTTCTTGTACATGACTGTTCGTGGAAAAGCAGACATTAAAAGCGGTTCTGTTAGTCACTGCTGCTAAGTTGGCACAGAAGGTTCTCAAATTGAATCGAGAAGGTGTCAGCTGCATGTCTGGGTATTTTTAGTGCCTTTCTTAGGCTCTAATTAGCAATGTCTTAAAGCACAGTCAAAATTCAGATGATTCCTGGACTGTTTATTTTATGTCTTTATAGTAGATGAGAATAACAAACTGTTGTAAGCAGGAAAAAATCATGCCTTTGTCCTTCATAATGGAATCTGTAAGTTCTCCTAAGGATATGGGTTGACTTTTTTAAAGCTTAAAAGACATGTGGCAGCAACTCTTGAAAGGTTCACTCTGTGCTGTCAGGAATTAGATGTGTGCTGATCTTTAAGGAAACTGAGGCTGCTTCTGTAGGCTTGGGCAGAGTTGTACAGCTCTGACAAGTCTTTACAAAGGAAATCAAATGTATGGCACTTCATTAATACTGTGTGAATCCTATGCACACATGGGCCTGAGATCTTTGATATGTAGCTTTGAGTCCTTCCTATAGCAAGCTGCTGTTAACCCTTGTTTTCCAGATGACTGGTAATACCAGCAAAAGCACAGAAGTTAGTATAGCTACTGTGCCTCCTGTTGCTGGTCTCTGGCTGTGTAGGAGGCTTAGTGCTCAGGTCTGTCTTGCTGCTGTCTTCCAAGAGAACAGAAATGCCATCACTTAAAACAAGTTTTCAGAATAAAATGCAGTTTCCCAAAATACTGCATTGACTGAGTAGTTCACCCACTTCAAGCCAAATTTGTGAAGAATTCAAGCCAATTTAGCTGGCTCAGATCTTGCTTCCTTAAGACTGCTCCACTCCAGAGCTAGAATCAATGTCAAGTGTTTCTATTGACATTTTGGGAACTATATATATACATTTATAAATATATTCCTTCATTAAATGTATTTTTTAAATAAATTAAATTTAAATTTAATTTAAATGTATATATACATTTATAAATATATTCCTTCATTAAAGGCAAAAGCATTGATGTTTATGAATATCTTTTAGAGTTAGGTTTTAAAGACCTTTGTGCCCTGCAGAGATTTAGTTTTCAAACAAATAGAATGTACTTTAAATAATCAAATAACAAAAGTTAATTGTCAATGAAGGATGCATCTCAGCTTGGCACTGAGCGATTTTTTTTTTTTAACATGATGATGTGCATAGCTCTCAGACAAAAATGGATCACAAAGCAAATGATTTTTCATTTACAAAGAGCACTGGGGAAAAACAGAACTGCAGAATACCAAAATATGACAGAACAAATGGAGGGAAGTATATTAGAGTGGTCTCCAGCAGAAGGCTCCTTACTGTGCTGGGAAATCTTCTGCTGAGGTCTCCTCTGAGCAGATGTGAGCTATCAATTCCATGAGTTTGTTATGCCTGTAATAACAAGCTGTGGAGTGGAGAGTAAGAGCTGATGTTTACATGGCTTCTGGTTATGCAAAACAAACTTTTGCCTGTGATATACCCTATGAACATACAGTAAAAAACCTAAGCTGCTAGAAAATTACCATAATCAGCTTATTTTGGTAATACTGCGAGCAATAGCTCCTTCTCAAGTCAGTCCTATCCTCAATGCAGCTCTAGAATGAAGTATATTAAAGCAATGCATTGAACAGAATACTGTTTTTGCTGAAATAAAAGAGAATTAGTCAAATGCCACAGAGCATCTTGAGTATCTGTGGCATAGCTATAATTTAAAATACAGTCACAGATTCAGTTTGTATTTAAGCATTGAAAATTCAGGTATTGTGTATTCTGCAGGTAGCAAAGATTAAATTTGGATTCAGACAAACATTATTCCTGTCTGAAACTTATTCAGAGGAATGTCCATCTCTAATTTAATCAAGCATACAGAATTTTTCATGCATGTATCTTTCTTGGGGTACTTTTCATTTCATGAGTTTGCTGGTGTTTTATTTCAATACTGTCTTTTTCATTTTTTTCCTCATTCTCTCTTATTCTCTTCTTTCAGTGCACCCTGACCCACCCCTTCATCTTTCTGCTTCATTGCAAACTTCTCTTTTTCTCCTCAGAATTTAACAGCCGATAGCAAACTGACATTCCCCTGCAAGCAGCATCACTTCTCTGTCTGTCAGGCACTTTCTTGGCCCCATCCTCACTGCCCAGTGTGCTAATGCAGGAGGGAAAGCAAAAGAAACACAGAGTTGCAGCTGTAGACAGCAAAGCAATACTTGGCTCTTCTCCACATTCTCTTTTTAAACACAGTTTTACACTCTTGTTTCTAGCAGCCATGGAAACCTTTCAGAAAGGTGAGACGTGAAGTCCAGCTGGAATATTCCTGAGATTTCTCATGCCTTCCTTAAGGATGGTTGTCAAGAATTGAGCTCGTGAATGACAATACAGAACCATTTCATATAAGCTTCCTAGTGAGCTGCTCCTGCGTATATGAATGCACTACACAAATACTCAGATCTGAAAATATAACAAAAATATACCACAGTATAATCTAAATACACAGCTGAGAACATAGATTCTTTCAGAAGTGTGAGGGCAGCCTAGTAGTTATGGTCACAGTGTATTATGCTATGGAAACACAGCTTTACTTGTGAGTTGGGCTTTTTCAGTCGCAGGTTTTAGTCTCAACTTCACAGGTTTTGTTCATGAAAAAAAAATCTATGTCTTTCACATAAAAAAACTCCATAGGCTGAGTTACTCATCTATTGTGAAATTTTCCATAGAACTCCAAATCACTCTGTGGCCAGAAAATTACAGCAATGAGGGCAGTTCTCTCCCCTGCCCCCTGGTATCTATTGTATTTGAACAATATCAGATACAGTGGCTTCCTGAAGCTGCTTTTCGCTGTTGTTAGCTACAACAGAATTATGATTTTTAGCCATTTTCCTTGTGGTCAATCCATGTAAGCCTTGTTACCGCACGTGATTTAATAATTAAAATGGCTCTCCTTCTAAAGTTTCCTTTCCTCATTTAATTTTAAAAGAAAATTGGTGGTGATCAGATATATAGAACATTAAGTAATTGTGAGAAATGCATTTTCTCTTGGTCTACCTTGCATACAGACAGACTTATACCTTTTTAAACAAAAACCTTCAGATTCATAATCTGATGTTTTCCTGAATTGAATTTGTTTTTGATTTATCCAGAAGCAGATTGTATAACTTCATTAAAAATAACTTCATTAAAACTTTCTTTTTACTAAGATTGTTTTTCATGGTAACACATATGGAAGTGACTTTATGGCTGTGGGTTTGGTATGGGTTGTTGGTAGGTTTTTTTTTTTTTTTTGCTGCTATGCCTGTATTGCAAGGCATCCTCATGATTTAAATGTATGCTTTCATTTCACACTGCCTTAAGTGACAAAAAAAAAAAAGACAGAATTTCTTCTCATGCTTATCAGGCTTCGTTACTAAAATCCCATGGTTTTCAAATGCAAAATAAAATCTTGTCCTGTAAAATTCTTTTTCAGTGAGAAATCACTTCAGAAATGTTAGTATACTGGGTAGCAAGGAGATTTCAATATCCAGTGAGTGTTATGTAACTTATTTAAAGATATCATTTGAGATGCCCGGCGAAGGTGTATTCAGACAGTAAGGATTGATTTCAGATTTGATTTTTACCTTCAGGTGCCAAGTGTCTCACTGATTCACTTCTGCTAAAACTTGGTCTGCTCAACATGAACTTGAAAAGAGTAATCAGTTTTGCAGTTGTTGATTGTGCATCTACTCAATTCCTCTATTTAAGAGTGCTGTGAAAGCTGTGTAAGTGAAATAAACTCTGTTCCCATAGCAACACATACCGACCAGAAGAACTTCCAGGTTATGTAGAATCCTTAAATGCAACATATTAAAAACAAGAAAGATTGCTTTTCAGTTGTGAATGTGGAGACTCAGACAGTCCATCTATAAATGCTGCTGCTTCCATTTGATCTTTGCCCTTATGTGATTTTCTTGGCAAAAGTGTGGAATCACGAAATTTGTCTGACCTCACTGCTGAGTTTGCCAAGCAGCTGAGGTTATGGCAGTGGCAGTGCATGTGACTCAGTGAAGCCACTGTATGCACCATATATTTTAATATTAACATCCTGGCAAGAGAATTTCTATGGAGAATTAGAAAAAGTCTGTTTTCTTTCCCAGTAAGTTGCACTTAGCCTTTCAATTTATCTGTCAAGAGGCCATGCCTTGAAATTCAAGGGAAGAGTAAAGTGATCACTTCTAGCTTTTATATTCATGCTCTTTGAAGGACTGAGTAAACAAGTCCTTGTTGAAAGGTGATCTCAAAGTGCTTATGAGTAGTAGGCCTTGCTGGCAAATGGAAGAGAGTTGCACATCTGCCAGTCTTGTGCAGCAAACCAAGAAAGGTGGACCTTTATCCTTGCTTACGTGCAACTTGACAGAACGCGTCCGCTGTGAATGAACCTTGATGGAGCCAGAAGGCAAAGGACTGAAAGGGCTCTTATTTGAAAGTAACATGAAGCCAGGTCTTCAGGTAAGAAGTAGAAAAGCAGGCATCTCAAATGAATGAAAAATGATATTATTTAGTTTTATGCTGCATCTAAATTGTAATGTAAATGCCATAGTACAGTTTGCAGTTACTGGAATCAACTTATGTTGAAAGTCTGTGCTAAGAATTATGGAAGTACAGTATATTTAAGATGAGAAACAATGTATGACCAATTCTTCAGGGAGCAGACAAGGCTTTTATTTTTTTTCTTTTTAATTTCCAGTTTGGGACATAGAATTTGTATCCTTTTATATTCTATCATTTTATAAGTGGAAAAAGTAGAACTTCAATAATAACCAGAGCTGAAAAGCTGTGCCATCTATAACACATGTACAAGTTCCTCCAGTAGTGGAATAACACATTAATGCTAAAATTGATTTATTTTGATTCTCTAGACCATTTATGAGTGTTGAGGGCAAAGTACTTTGGATAATAGGAATGCAAAATCCTGTTCGTTAGAGGACCACTTTTTTTTTCTGTCTCTGTTTTTCTTTCATTGCTCTTTATGTCTTGTTTTTCCCCAACTGGACAACCATCCATTGGCTCTCTTACCTTCTGCTACTTAGAATAAAATTTTGCTCTCTATTTTAAACTTCATTTAAAAATACAATTTAGAAAATCACTTTCGCTATGAAACTTAGAACTTACTATGAATTTTAATTATTTTGCTGAATAATTCATGAAAAATATTAATGTAAGTTATTAGCATTTAACTTACTCCTAATAGGACAAATGTCACTATATCCAGAAAATAAAAAATTTGCCTTATGCTTGCCTTCACATATAAGGTTCAAACAGTAATAAATACTGTACCAACACACAGATTCTTGGCCTAATAAGTTCATCCAAGTAGCAAGAAGCATGAAAACCCACAAACACATCCTTGCAACTCCGATCCTTTTTTTCTGCCTCCTTGTTTATTTGTCAGTTGTGCCTCTTTACTGTTGTTGCATGGAATGCATTTTATTTCATTTGATGTGTCAGATGATAAACATTAAAAATATCTTGCATGCTAGAGTTAACGCATTTTCCATCATGCACTGCATTCATTATTTTTCCAGATATGCTGTGAACAGATGAGTACTATAAGGCAAAACAGAAAAAAGTGATCTTGAAATGTTTCAAGTAATTTGCACTCCTATGATCTGCAGGAGTTTTGTTTTGTGTGTTCTCATACAGGTCTGCAAACCTGTATCCCAGTCTGCACAAATCAATAAGAAATAATAAATCTTTTGGTATCCAGGGGATATTCAACTGCTTGTAACTTGTTTGGAGTGAATGTCTACAGCAGAACTCTGCTTGCTTTGTAGAACCCAAGCAAAAGTCCATAAAGACACTGCGCAATGAATTTCAATTATAAGGTGTTTAAACAAACTCTAGGGATGTTTATATTATAATGAAAGAGATACAAATGTAAAAATGTTTGAAGATGCACATTAAGTTCCCTTTTTCTTTAAGCAGAAAAATTAACAAAAAAGTGATTTATTTTGCACAGGTGGTACAAATTCTAGATAAATACTACAGTTTCTTTCCTGAAGAGTGGAATGTACTAAAGAAAACGAAGGTCCATTTGCTGAGTGAAATATGAAATTGGTATCTGTCAAATCAAACCAGCAAACACTGTTATAATTTCTGTGTGGAAAGAAACTTGACTTAGATCCAAAGATTCTCAGGCATTATGATTTAAGATAATTTGTTAGTACAACATGACTAGTTGTGTTCTGGTGTGCTCAAGAATATCTTTAATTCTTATTTAACATTGTCTATTGCCTTCTGGGTTCTGACTTTCTTGTTATCCTGTATGGATATGAGCTCACAAAACTCTTGTATTTATGTAATCACAAAGATGACATATCAAAAGTGGGTTGCAAAAACACTCTTATTCTACAAAATTTCAGGGGAAAAAAATCAGTTCATCTGGGTGATAGTAAGGTTTTAAAACACTTACAAGAAGAGCAAGAAAATATCAGTCCAGTAAATAATCTACAACATCGAGACCTACATTCTCTCCAGAATGTGCTCTGCCACTGTCCTCAATGGCTGTAGGAACTTCTCTGGTTTTGAGATTAGATTAACATAAAGCTTTCCCTTTGAGAAATTGCATAGTTACACATAAATATTTATATTGCAAAAATTCCAGGTACTTGAACCCCATTGCTGAGGAAGTTTTGCTCTGAATCATGGATATGATGTGATGCAGAAGCTGTGTTTTGTGGAGGAGCCGGCCATGGGGCAGGCTCAGACCATAGGCTAGTTCTCTAACCTGGGTTATGGGATAGTGACAGAAAAAAACTGAAACTAGACTTCTTGACATTCTAATCAATTGTCGTGGTCAGCTGATTGAGTTCATTTTGGTAAATTCCTGAACATATCTAATGAAAACTTTCCCTAAACAATCCTCAAGGCCTCTCCTATGGCTTTTCTTTGAGTGTCACTGTCAAGGCAAACCAGGTATCTTAGGATGCTTTACTTGTATCTGTTTCCAGGTGACTGCTCTCTTCTCGTTTTGTCTGCAGGGCCACTGACAGGCAAGGCACCGCGTTTGCTGAAGGCACCAAATTCTCTTCTCTTCTGAGCTCTTGCATGTTCTTGAGCAAGCTGTCTGCCTGCTGCCATTTTACTGACCTGCAGTGTAGGTCTCACATGTACTTTTTACATGTAGTTTCCAGTAATAGTAAACATAGATATGCGAAGACATTGAATATTTTTCTCTATGCAAAATAGCTGGAATCTTCTTAATTTGCAAAGTATTTTGTTCTTTACTGCTTGTATGTGCATTTTGGTGTTGAAGAATTAAGATGTACTGTAGAGTTCCTGAGGAATGCTTGTAATTAACAGTTTGACTTTAAATCACAGCGTGCTGGGCATAATTAGCACTCAATATTTCTGTATGATTAAAAATAGAAAACAAAACTAAAGATTTTTAATGTTTTTAGCATTGAATCCCCTGGTTTAAAGAACTGAAATATTGTCTTTTGGCTGGATAACTGATCTGTACAAGCGGTGTGGTTGTAAGCATCTGCAGTTCTGTAGCAATGTGTAGCATGCTGCAGAACAGTCAAGTTAGAGCTTTCTTGATAGCTTTTCAATAAAGGGGAGTCTAAAGAAATCAGTATATTTTCCTGCTCAAGTGGTGGATATAATCAGGTCAAAATGTAGAGGAAAAGGAAATCATCTTGACTGTGAATAGTTAATCTCTTTTACCATGTTTTCTCAAAGAAAATGAGTTCAGCGTAATAATATTGTTATTTCTTTGAGGCATAAGAAATAGTACTATATAGCAAAAAGAAATCTTGGTCTGGATATTTAAGATCAATTTATCAGAAAAAAAACTGGTGGAGGGCTGGGTGGGCTGCCTATCCTTGCTTAACCTGCATGTGCTGTAGATTAGTACCCCAAATTCAGCACTTCTATTAACATGTTCCTTTTTCATTTAAAAAACAATAGACAGGAGCTTGGTTTGCTCTTACTGAATCTCTTCCTGTTCAGCTCTTTTTTGCTGTTTACTGGGCTGTTCAGAGGCACTGAAAAAATGAAGCCAGTGAGATACATTTGAATCAGTAGATATGACTCAAATATTCCAGTATTTTCAGAGATATTCTTAAATACCTGGCTGTGTGCTACTGCTTTTTGCTCTGAGGCATAAATCGATTACTGCAGAAATCAGGAGAGTGTTCTCTTTAGAATCTCTGCCCACTGCTGTAGGGAAATGAACTGGACAGACATAATATGGCAGATAATTTTTTTTACTCTAATTTTTCTGTTAATGTAAAGTTTATTCCGAATGCAATTACAAATCAGCAAGTACATATTCAGTCTAATTGCATTTATGGGACTATTTAATCTTCATAAAGACATCAAGTCTGCACAATGTCTGTGTCGTAAGCAGTGACTCATCAAGAGGAGGAAAAGACAGATCTTTCTGGTGCTCTGTAAGAGAGTAAATGGGTCTAACGAGGTAGTGGATCTTTAATTTTAAAATTAATCTCCTTAGCAGAGTATCTTAAAAACCACTGCTTCATTCTGACATTAGATTGGAAATAATATCTAATAATTTATTATCAAAATATTTGGAAAAGTTTTGTTTGTCATATCGCTGAACTTCAGGGCTTTTTCAAGCAGTCTTACAGTATGTACTTGTTTTTCCTGTAACTAAATATATTTTGAGAGAAGAGGATGTGTGTGTAAAGGAGAAGAATAAACATCTTGCTGCAGCTAATATAGCATGATGTATAACAAATTGTTTTTACAATTTCATGTTAGTATTTATAAAGACGTCTCTTATCACTAAGACGTACCAAGAAAAACCTCATACTGATTATGAATCTTCCTTGATTCATGATGAGAAAACTGCAAGATGCTTCCAAACAAGCTTGAAGCTAGTTCTGTTGGGTCTTCATTATTTCTTGTGTCAACTGATGGCTAGCCTTTTTGTTCTTCTGGATCTAATATTTAAAGATGTGCTTGTGCACTACTAGCACCTTGAGCAGGAACCATGCAGGTGATGCTAAGATACTGTATCAAGAGGCAATCCACTTCTTAGCAAGAGTGAAAAAAAATAGTATGGCCATTAGATGGAGTAGATCTGCTCTGTGATTAACTAATGAAGTGCTTTTCTCTATATCTGAGCACGCAAACTGAAATCCTCCTGCCATGAATGAGGAAAACATGCATGCTTTACAAGAGGGACACTTTTACAAAGGCTATTCCTGGAGGGCTCATCTCTGCTCAGGAATGTAACTTAGACTGTCCAGGTAGCAGTATACTTCAGTCGAAGTGTTAAATAGAGGGTTTAAATATTTTTTTTCATTGAGCCAAATCACACTGGCACATTTTACCACAAAGCTTAAGAGATACTGTCTCAGTAGCTGTGGTATTGCCTCTGGATTGGTAGAAGACAAGACAGTTATTCACCTTCCTTTGGAGAAGCTTGTTATCTTAGGCTTAGTGTGGTGCAGTCTGCCCCTTCACAGCTCCTGCCAACTTGAGGCCAGCACTCAGTCACAGTGCTGAGGTACCCAGGCAAAAGGCTAAACCAGAGTCAGAAATACTCCACAGTTCCCATGAGTAGCATAGAAATAACAAAGTGGTGTGTTAACTTTGAGCATGTCTTCAAATCTGTAAGAGTGAAGAAATCTGAAGTGTACCCACAGTGTTTTTGAAAATGCTGGAGAAATACAGAGAATCATAGGGCTGCATGACCTCTTCCAGAAATTCATATCACAGTAGTTAAAATATTCATCTTCTCTGGTTACCTGCTTATCTGTTCATGGGCAATATTGGTGGTAGGTGGACAGTGGGGCTGGATGATCTTAGAGGTCTTTTCCAACCTTAATGATTCTATGATCTTAAAATTACTTTTTAACATCAAAATTCTATAATTGAGTATTGCTGAGATTTTTTTTTTTTTTTTTTTTCCCTGTTTGGTTGTTTTTTTTGGTGGCTCAGAGCTTTGCAAACTCCAGTAAAACAAAATAAGCTGAGCTTTGTAAACTGCAGTCCTGCTTAATGACTTTTGTTCTGAAATTAGGAAAATTGTTACTTGGAGCCTGGATCACAAACCTGACTTTGCCACAGTAATGATTTGTCTGAAATATCTTTTCCGTAGTATATATGCAGTATTCATCAGTTCTGTGATCTGAATAATCTTCTATCTGCAGCTCATCTGCAGTCGCTTAGCTCCCATTTACAGGCACAAGAAGTAAATCTAGAATCTTTTTTTTTTTTTTTTTTTTTTCCCAAACTGCTCTATTGGGGTATGCAATGGAAAGCTTAATGGCAGCCTTTTGCCTGGATGAAATAGGATAGAAACGATGCTCTTAGTTTTATCTGATAAGTTGTGTGATTGGCAGTTGAAAAATTTGATTCTGAAGACTGAGTCAGATGTAAGACTGTGATGTTTGTACAAGTTTTGCAGAATTTTTCACAACTGTTATCTTAAGACAAATCCCTTTTTTCAATTTGAGGGAACCACGTGCAGCTTTGAAAGAAAGCATTACAAACTGACTTTTGTGAAGGTTTTAGGTGTACAAGGAAAAAGCGTGTATTTGGATTTAAGGATATTTAGAACGCTAGAATACATAATACAATTTAATCTCAATTAAAATTACAATTTAAATTACATAGGTACAAAATTATGTCAAAAATTAAAGCAAAGCAAACTACTGTGGTGTAAATAACAACAATTTTGTATGCCAAAGTCTTGCATCCCTGAAACCCCTGCTATCAGTACAAGCTGGAGGACAAAAGAGTTGAAAACAGCCCTGCCAAAAAGACTTGAGGGTGGTGGTGAGTGGTGAGCTGGATGTGAGCCAGCAGTGTGCTCTCACAGCCCAGAAAGCCAACCGTATCCTGGGCTGCATCAAAAGCAGCGTGGTCAGCAGGTCAGGGAGGTGATCCTGCCCCTCTTCTCTGCACTGTCAGACCTCACCTGGAGCACTGCATCCAGATGTGGAGTCCTCAGCATGGGAGAGACATGGAGCTGTTGGAGTGCATCCAGAGGAGGGCCACAAAAATGATCCAAGTGATGGAACAGCTCTCCTATGAGGATAGGCTGAGATAGGGCTGTTCAGCCTGCAGAAGTGAAGGCTCTGGTTAGACCTGAGAGTGGTCTTTCAGTATCTAGATGGAGGCTGTAAGGAAGAAAGGGACAGATTTTTTAGCAGAGTCTGTTGTGATAGCATAAGGGGAAATGGTCTCCAACCAAGTGAGGGAAGATTTAGACTAGATATAAAGAAAAAGTTTTTTGGTGGATGCCCCATCCTCAGAGATTGTCCCTGTTTATTGCAGAGCAGAGGAGTTGGACCAGCTGACCTTTAAATATCCCTTTCCATTCAAGTGATTCTATGATTTTGATTCTATGTTTCTATATTCTGAAGCATGCTTGGAGACAGGCCTATGCGAAGATGCAGAATGAGTATTTTGCTTCCTAAGTGCTGCTACTCTTTCTTTTGTGTATGTCCTTTATGCAGAACCAATGAGGATGTCAGCATCTAGTTCTGCTCTTTGAACACAGAAAACATAGCGCTTAACACAGGGGATTTAAGGTCTCAATTGAGCTCCCTGTTGTGTATACTTTGGAATGCCGTCTGTAGTGACAGGATCATATTTGCTTTCTTCTACACTCACTCTCTTCTCCTTTCCACCACCTTCCTGCTCTCTCCAGAATGCCTCCACCCTGTTGATAGCATAGATAGTGGACAGAGTCAGAGCTCTTCAATAAAAACCAGACTATTAAATTTCCTCTTCCTATGCTTAAAAGAAATAAATTTTTAAAAAATGACAGCTATGTCTAAACAGATATCTTGTATTTGTAGAAATGGCTTTTGAAAGGATCTTAAGCCAGACGAGTTACTGGAAAACATTGAAAGTTTAAAAAATGACTGTCCAGAGAGACTGATTACAATCATTAGGCCATTAATTTAAAAACTTACATATTTCTGAGACACAGTTGCCTCTGGATGGAGGAGAAAGCTCAAATTATCTTTTAAATGTTGAAGTAAATATTGGTGAAAAGTGACAGGAGAAAAACACTTTTTGTGATTATAGGTGTTGTGATGTAAAACAGGATGAAAATATTTATTTAATCTAAACACATATATGACATGTTATCTTTAAAAATGCTTGAGTCTTTTTGGCATGCTTTTACAACAGCATATGGAGTGATAAATGTGCCACAGTTTCTCAATTCTGCCCTTTACATTCTAATTAAAGGAGAAACAACCCACTTATCTGATTATTTTCCAGAAGGAGAGATGGTGAAATTTATGGTAGTTTGTGAGTTGGAGCCTTCTCTCACTTCCCCAGCACAAGACCTTAGAGAATGGAATCTATTTCATAACTACCTGGTATGGGTAGGAATTTTTTAATGAGAAAAATCTTGACAGAAAAACATCACAGTTTTCTTCTTATCCTGAGACAGGGCAAACAACGAAAGATTTCTTACGTTCTTCAGTAAGGGTGGTGTTTTGGATAAGCAAAAATCTGAATTTTTCTCTCAAGGGACTAATTTGGATAATAATTCTAATTGAAAAGAAATTAACTTTTCAGTTTTGTTCAAGATTTCTGCATGTAAATAAAGTACTTTAGAAAGAAAATATTCTCAAAAGTAATTCTATACATATGATTGGAGTTTATTATTCAGTCTCAAAAACATGGTGGAAGGGAGCTCTCGGGGTTCCCATTACTAGGCTTTTGCTGCCTGGTAACTGTAATTCATGAAACTAAATGTCTCGATCCAGGAGCAGGATTTCTGTATGGACTTCAGGAACATACAAAAAAAAGAAAAAAGAAAGGTGTGGCAGAGCATATATATCAACTAAACTAGTGATAAATAAAACATTGCTAGAACTAAAAGCAGTGTTGCAGTTCTCAGCCTTCTTCCCAGAGAAAGGGAATTGTAGAAGAAACAGATCTGGGGGTATTGGTTGACACTTGGCTGAACACAAACCAGCAGTGTGCCCAAGAAGGCCAGTGGCATCCTGGCTTCTATCAGAAATAGTGTTGCCATCATGAGCAGGGAGGTGATCATCCCCCTGTACTCAGCTCCAGTACTGTGTTCAGTTTTGGGCCCCTCGCTACAAGAAAGACATTGAGGCCACGGAGCATCTTCAGATGAAGGGCAGCGAAGCTGGCCAGGAGCGTAAGTATTACGAGGAGTGGTTGAGGGAGCTTGGGTTATTTAATCTGAATCAGGGGAGAATTGATTACTCTCTACAGCTACCTGAAAGGAGTCTGTGGCAAGGTGGGGGTCAGCCTCTTCTCCCATGTAACCAGCAGTAGGATTAGAGGGATTGGCTTCAAGGTTCAGGTTTCATGAAAGGAAAAACTCTGAGAGAGTGGTCAGGTGCTGGAACAGGCTGCCCGGGGAGGTGGTGCAGTTGCCATCACTGGAGGTGTTCAGGAAGCATTTCCATGCTGTACTGAGGGACATGGTTTAGTGGGAAATATTGGTGGAAGGTCAACAGCTGGGCTGGATGATCTTGGAGGTCTTTCCCAACCTTGGTAGTTCTATGAAGGTCCCAAATTTGAAGCTGTCACTGCTCCCCTTTCTTTAATTGCCTTTCAGATTTTGGCCAGCAGTGTTTTACAGTTGCTCAACCATAAGCTTTTATCAGATGTAACCTCAGCCTCCCATTTGCCAGAGAGATCATTGTGTTCCAAAAACAACTGGATTAACTTCTATTAAGTCATCTAATTTTAAAAGAAAAATTACTTATGCTTTGTCTTCCACAAAAGTACTTTATTTAGTCACTGCTTCTTTCTTACTTTATAGAACTTTCTCAAGCTTCCTACCTCTCAGAATTGGCATTCCTGATTGAAGAATCCCCATTTATCAGTCTGCTTTTTCCATATTCTTTACTGTTGTCTTTTCCCCTTCTACCTGTCATTTCCAGTTTACCTAACAGTCTGGGGTGGGGCAGTGGGAAGCTGCAGTTCCTCAAAGTATTCTTGGTAAGTGCTAAGTACTATGACATCTAGATTCTTCTCCATTCTTTCTGTAATACTTTCTTATGTTTTGATTGCTTTCTCATGTTGATTTTGTTTTTCAAGAACTATCAGAATATTTTTCATGTGTTGCCCAAGGGACAGCTAATATAAAACATGTAACTGGATAAGCTAAGCCTTTTTTTGGGGGGGGGGCATGAGTTGCTTTGCACTTGCTGACACTGCATTCCATTTTGTCCACCAGTCACCCACAGAGATCCTTGAACTGTGCTTTAGATATTAGCACACTGAAAAACTTGTGGATTTTATTGTATTACTGAATATTTCTGCAAGCACTGAACAGTGCCAGTTCCACGAAGCATGCTTGGTGACCCCATTATTAATATTTCTTCTTTGTGAAAACTGCCCACTTACTGCTAATGTTGTTTTTTTAATTTGTAAGAAGACTTCTTTTGTTCTAGATTTTTTTTTTCTTGAAGAGCCTTCAGTGAGGTATGAGAGATTTGAAAACTCCCACTGATATATTTAAGTAACTTCAGCAAAAACAGTGGTTGAATTCTTTAAAGAGCTCTGAAAAACTGTACTTAGCTTTTGTCTGTTGGCTCTATTTTTCATGATACAGGGAATGTGAGCATGTTTAAAATTACTAATTGCAGTAATACTTGTGTACTTGTGTAAGTATCCATTGATTTCTTTTCTTTTTTTTTGCATCCTGAACAAAGGGATTATTCAGGAGTTTTCTGTTTAACTTTGTGTGTTCCAGGGGAACTTTGTGCTCTCCTTAAGTATGTGTTCTCATCTGGTTTTTTTTTTTGTCTGCTTTGGGTCTTGCATGCCTTGTGATGTGGCTTGGATTATTTTAAGGAAATAAGAAATGCGAAGGATGAGCTAAATAGTCGAAATAAAAGGTCTGTAATTGTGGTATTGAGGAGAAGTCAATTAAAAAATACAGCTCCTGAAACCAAACCCTAATGCAGGTTTTGATCTGACATTGAATAGAAGTTCTCTTAAAGTGTATATGCACCTAAATATATAATCTTATAGGTGAGGTGGTGATTCTTCATAGTTACATCTATTCTTTTGTAGCTGGTTGCTAATATTTAGATTGAGCTTTTACTAATGAAAACATTTATTGTTACATAATCCATTTTGTCATGATAAGGATGGGATCCTTGAGCAAGGCCAGTCACTGTGCAGAGTTTTCTCATCTTCCTTTGAGTTAAGAGAGCAGGAGCTGCAAAATGGGGGATGTTATTTCTAATTTTAGCCTCTTTATTTTTCTTCAGCAATGTGAGAGGTGAGAAGGACCAGGCTTCTTATGGTAAACACAGCATTTGCTCAATCACTTCAAATCACTGCAGACCTGCAGGTAGGGCTTTTTCTGCAAAGCATTTACCTCTATTTATGATCAATTACAATTGTCAAATTGAATGCTTCACAGGGGAAGTATGTGTTACAAGGGGAATGTGGGAAAGCCTAATAGACAGGAGGCATGAAGAGCAGGAAAGATCACACGCACTGGTAACCTATGCTTGGAGGGAGGCAAGCTGTACTGTGCAGCAGATGTTTACCTTGGCAGCTCTAAAGTAGATCTACAGTCAGTTTAGTTGTCATTTGTTTGTTTTAACAAAAAAACCCTATTACTCTGAGCATAGTTATGTCCAATCAGAAATGCAGGACGTAACTAATTTTAATTTCAAGTGCATATTTTAAAATAAATGACAGAGTTGGATAAATAGCCTCTTAGCAATCTCTGATCAATTCATCATCTGGAGACAGCAATAATTTGACTCGCAGGTATTGCTTTAATGCAATAATAATCTTGCTAACTAGAAAGTTCCTGTTTTTTTAACTAGGCTTTGTTCTTACAGAACGCTCTCCAAGTGGTATTCAGTGGGAGGGAAACTAGCAAAGTAGCAAAGGATCAGAATATGACTGATGGCAAATCATTCCAGAAACACTGTATGTCAGTGGAGTTCTATAGATTTAGTTTAGTATTCATATTTATCAAGGACAGCTTACAGATGAATATACTGTTAACTAAGTCTGTCTTCATGGCAACAGCCTACTTTTGAAAAACAGGCTGTAGGTATAAAGTAATGAGTTATATTGGGACATACGTGAGCTTTTACTCTTAAAATGTATCAGCACCTCTACCTAACCTGCTTTTTCCACAAGTTCAAGCAAACATCCCTTTTATCCTACGTGCCAATCCTCTCTCTCCAGATATTTCTCCTTTAGTAGAATCCTACTTCATTGCTAGGACAAGAGGCAGTGGGCACAAACTGGAAATCCAGTACAGAGGAGACATAAGCAGACAATAATTGTCAGCACAGCTAGCTTTAGTTTGTGCAGTGCCTCCTGTCACAAAATGAGCCGCAGTTTCATTTTTTGTGACATGTCAGGTTTATTGTTGGTGTAATGTATTGGGTCTGCATATACCTGTATGTTTCCAGTTAGCAAGTCACAGAAAGCGATGTCAGCCCTTGTCAGGTGAATTAGCCTTTGTTGTGGATTCTTAATATTATAAATACTGTATTTCAGAACTTGTTGTGAAGGTTTTTTTCCTGAGGAATTGAACACCGAGAGCTTAACAAAAGCACAGTCTGCTGCTTTCTGCTATTTAACCATCTACTCAAGAGGCCAGTGATTAGAAGGCAGATAAAAACAATTTTTTTTTCTAATTAAAGATTCAGACCAAATTCCAAAACAGCTCAGATGTTTTTGTTGCTGTACTTTGTGTGTATTGTAGAGGAAAGCAGGACTTGAAGGACAACAAATCTCAGCAGTCTAAAATTACCAGCACAGGCTGCTTGTGTAATCTGGCTTCTGTGTATCAGGATGCAGACAAAACTCAGGGCAACTGAAGCACCTGCTGGTGTCTTCTGTGTTTACATCTCTGAAATAAGTCTGATTGCAGAATAAGTGTTTCCATAGTACTTAGCTGAATACTGGGTTTCTCTTGCCTAGCATTTGTGTGTGTGTGATACTAAAATACCTCTAATTTTGTAAAATTAGTGGTGGTTCCATGATGCTTTAATAAGAACTGAGTCTGTCTCCAAGCTTTGCTGCATCTTACTGTGGGGAGGAAAGAATATATTTATTCTGGAGGATTAAAAAAAAAATAGAAACAATTTTCATTTTTAGTATGATCCATCTACTTTTGCTTGATAAGTCAAGTACTGTTCAAAACTGTTGTTTGAAAAGGCATTAGCTACTAAGATCTTTTTCTGTATGTTCTTGCCTTATGGGATTTTCTAACAAGCAATGTGTTATGTCTTTTAGCTAAGAAAATGTACAGTGTGATAGCTTGTCTTACAGGATGACTCGTGTATAACATGATTTTTTTTGAAAACCAGTGATTTCCCTCTCTAACAGGAAAATTGGGTAGGGAGAAAGAAGTTGGAAACGATACTGATTTCATTAGTATGAACGGAGAGAAACTGAAGAAATACTGTCCAACACAGGCAATTGAGTGCACTTAAATATATTTTACTGCTACCCTCGCTGAACTCTTGAAAACAGAGCAAAACAATGAGAAATATATTTGTTTTGAGGACAGAGAGCTTTGGCTGAGCAAATCTTATTGGTAATACATAAACTGCATCTATCTTTCTAGTTCTGTAGCACTGACAGCAGCTATTCTGTTTCTTGCTCAAAAGTGCCTATTCTTATTGTTTAAAGTTTATGTTGATAAAGTGCTTTTGCTCACCCAGCATTAATATACCAGGATAACCTTAATCTTCTTAAAGACTTATGTTGCAATATAATGTGACTCAAGTAAGAACCCAGGGATGATGGAGTAATAAGCATGGAGGGGAAATGAAGGTGGTAGCTCTCAGCAGAAGTAGTTTCATGACTATTGTAATATATGAATAGCTTTTCAACATGTCTTATTTTATTATTCCACTTTACAAAGTGCTGGATACCAAGGTACAAGCACTGTTAATATTTTGACTTGTAATTTCACTGGCTGAGCACCAGACATTCTGGAGCTTTTCACTGCTGTGAGTAAAGAAACGTACCTGCACAGCATGCTCTGTACTACTGTCTAATGACTGTTATAGCCACCAGAGCTGCCTCTTCTCTGTGAAGCCTGCCATCACTTGGTCCAATACAAAACAATATTCTGCTAGATCGTCTTTTACTGAAGGGTGTGAGAGAGATAATATATGTGTGTGTATATATATATTTATGAATAATAAATGAAATCTGTGATAGTTAAAGTGAAAATTTAGTTTCAAAATACTAAACTGGATGAGACAGTGAATGGTAATGAGTGGTGGGAACCAATCATGCCTACAAAGAGAAAATGGCAGTAGTGAGCTTTTTGCTTAGTGCAGTATGTGCTCAGGTCAAATCACCTCTCATTTAGAGAAAATGAAAGTACAGCTGTTAGCCTTCTGTTGAATGCTAAGACACTGCACTGCTCCTTTTGAAAAAGTCTGCCTCCTTTCTGACATTCATATTAAGAACTGAGAGTAAATATCCAGATAATCATCTTGCCATTTTGGATTAGGCTTCTCAACTATACTGCGCTTGTTTTTTATCCTGGGAACCAGATGTGAAAGGCTCACAAGAGTCATCAGTCAGACAGAACATCTTTTTTCTTCCTAGAAACTAAATAGCGTTCATTTCTGAGAATGCAGAATGGCCAGAAGTGTGATTCTTGTGTGGTTAGCTTTTGGTAATATTGGTACTGTGCAGTATCAATGTGTAGTACTTGAGGCATTCATTTATAGCTAGGTAAACATGCACCTCTTTAAGAGGTTCATCTAAGCTTTAAAAATAGGTTAAATTTAGTCACATGTAGAGAGCTCATCTATTAAAAACAAAATAAATCTGCTTTTCCATTTCTATCCCTTCAGCACTAAGATTCCAGTTTAACACTTTGAATGGACATGGCTCTGGGCAGCCTGGTCTGCTGGCTGGTGACGTGCACACAGCAGGGGATTGGAATTAGATGATCATTTTCAACCCAGGCCATTCTATGATTCTATAATTCATTTTATGTAGCCTTTAAGATAAAGCATAATAAAAATCTATAGTGAGTGAGTCTATGTTATGACTTGCTTGTGTGGTATTTCATGAAGTACTAATTTCTGAAGATTACAATAATGAAGTTAAGTCAATTTAAGATGAGAAATATAATGATATAAAAATGTGGAGTTTGTGTTTGACAGGTATCACTTGCTACAATTCCTTAAATTACTAAGATTTTTTTTTAACTTTATATTGATTTAACTTTATTTTACTAGTAGCAAAATAAAGTCAAATTTGCTTTTTGTAGGAAACAACTCCTCGGAGTTAAGAAAACCATCAATTGAAATGATACCCTCTTTAATATTATGCCACTGTCATGCTGAATGTATACTGAACTTTGTGCGTATCTCCAAAATTAAGATTGTAAAGCATCTTGAGAGGTCACATGGACAAGTAGAATCCACTTTATGATATTAAAAGCCAAAAATACAACATGAACGAAAAATACTTCGTGTATTTCTGTTATTACATCATGATTACATCCAATGTACCAGAACAACCTTCTCTGCTACTTGCTATCCCTTTGTTTCTTCTTTAAAGTCATGAATTTTACAGAAATGATGCTAAAGGTGAAAGAGGAGAAGTGAAACAGATGACAGAAAGATAGCATTCCAAACAGTCTTTCTGTTGGTCTGGAATTATACTGAAATCTGGTAAGAATCTGAGTGCTTTTATTGGTCCTTGCTGTTCCCTTTCTACAAAGCTCATGTGATTCTATTTGCTCTGTGCTCTATTTGGTGATAAAGATATAAAACAGTTGTCTGTTTTGGGTACTGAACATCTAAATTTATAATTATGCAGCCATTTAGTTTTCAGTGTGATAGGTTTGCTTTACCAGGAACGACAGACTTGCTCTGTCGATGACTTATAACTTTATTTGTCATTGTAGTTTTCAACAGCAGGACTGAAAGGAGACTGCTCCTGGTTCATTTGGGATCAGACACACCTAAATCATTGCACTTTAATCCATTTTTGTTTGCAGAAGGAATAATTTTTCTGAGCTTTTCTAGTCTTTTCTATTGCTAGCATGTTTTGCTGTAGCATTTATATCTAGAACATGTTCAGACCATCTGCAGCAAAACTGTGTGCAAAAGAAAAAAGTCATTATAAACTATATGTTCTTTATATAAATCTGTGAGCCCCTCCTACCATCAAGGCAGGATTTTATCTTGCTTTTTTTCTTACATGATGGATGTAATACCACTGCTTATGTAACAATGCAACGAGGGTTTTTTTCTGTTGGAGGGAAAAACAAGGTAACCAAGCAACAAAAATCCTTTTTTGCTTTTAATGAAATTGCTTTCCCACAGTTAGGATACTAACACCAGTGCTTTTAGTAGTTGAATAAGTGAAAGCTTCACTGATAGCCTTCCCATTCTCCTTAAACTTTTTTTTTTTTAGTAATGATCAAATCTTCCATTTGTAGAGAAAAGCTATGGTGAAGCATTGTACTCAGACACACCCTCCTTCCAAAAAGATGCACTCATTTTCACAAGGATCCTGTCTTAAAATGCTTACCTACATGCAGTGTAGGTAAGTGCAGATCAGACTATGGGATCAGGGCACTTTCTTTTGTTTCAGTAATGTTTTTCCTATTAATGCAGATTTTGCTATAGGTGTTAATGTTTAAGAACTTCATGTTAGCACATGATGTCTCACCTATACTATAAGATGCTTAAGCTAATGATTACTTTTGTCCTCTATTTCTTTGTATGCGTTGTTGTATTTAACACAATGTGACCATTGCTTTTGCTTGAGGTCACCATGTCCTCATGCAATAGAAATGATTGTGAATCATAATTTATAAGCAGACAAATATTAGAAACACAAACAGATCATAGAAACGTGGTGAAATATCTTTGCAGGCAAGAATACTCACATCTAAATTCAAAGTCTAATGTTATCAAGTAACTGTTCTGGTATTTATTATAAATACAAATACTATATTTTATTCAGAGAATTCAATAAGTATATTCTTGGTGATTTTTTTTTTTGAGCAACATTTTATATGAAAATGTCTTAGTTGATATATCAAGCTCAACAGAGCCTCCAGTGAATTGCTGTTGTTTTTTCCTAATGGTCCACGTACAAATTGAAAATCTGCTGAATGAATTAAGAAGCACACAGGCTCTATAGCTATAGTCAAATCAGTGCTTGCTGGGTAAGGCAGTACTTTATTCTGCATGGTCAAGGGGCCATGTAAAATGCCTGAGATTCAATTACCTCAGCTTGCTGTTGATTCTTCTTTCTTTGCAATAGCAGGAAGCAAAGTCTGGAATACAGCTCCTTAAAAATAGGCACCTTTATCTGCATAGGTGCATCACAAACTGATCACAGAACTGAAATAACAATAAGAACTACGTGAAAAGAAGCTTTTATACCCATGTTAATGAAATTAACAGGAAAGGTTGGTGCTGCCAAGGGAAGGGGACAGGTTTTGTGTCTTGGGGTGTAGGGGCTTGTGCTGCAAACTCACCCTTGTCTGCCTTTTCCCTTCTAGTCAGCAGTATGTGAGGAGGACAAATCTTGGTACTGCCAGTTCTCAGATATCCAGTTGCCTGGTATGTGTGTCTACCATTTCTGCATTGAAGTAGAAAAAGAGTATCCAAAGATACTTCTCCCAGCCTTGCAGAGATATTCAGTGTTAGTAGTATTTGCTCTCTCTCTAGAACACTACCTCAATAGTTGAGGGATGATCTGGATATGTTGGGATGAAAAAGCCAGGAAAAGGGTCTCTGTGCCCATGCATTTCACCTGATGAGTTCTCCTGGGGTTCTCTACAGCCTTCTGCCTGTGGTGATTCCTTCTTGGTTTTAATGAGCTCCAGGTCTTCTCTGTTCTGTGGCTTCTTGTCAGCAGTCTTTTTCAGGAAGGTGGAAGGGAGGAGCTGGGATTCCTCCTTGAGGACCTCAAATGCATGATCAAGCTGGCAGCTCAAAAGGTGAGGACCTGGCTTGACTGCGGAGACTTGTGCCAGTAGAGTCTTGAGGGAGCTTGGCTTGGAAGCTGAAAAAACACTCTGGAATCTTAGCACTTCCAGCCAGCTGGGACAAACTTTTGGTCTCTGCAGCCACACACATTCATCTGCCAATAGGATCTCTGAGCTGTGCTTGCATCCTGTGCTGGGCCCAGATGTGTGGGATTGGCTACCAAGGCACAGAAGCTGCTTCTGATGGGGGCTGTTATGTCCTTCCAGCATTGCTGTGTTTGTGGCAATATTGATGTTGCCATCAGCTATGTAGAGCCAGTGTGTGGACAGATTTTTCCACCTACCACGTGCCTCAGGGGATGCTTGAGTCACCCAGTTCTTTAGGCTATACAGGTAAGGGCTGCCAGCATTGGCAGCAAGGGCTTCCTCACCCCTAGTCTCCACTTGCCAGCATTGGCCATGCTAGCAAGTAACCCCCAGTTCTGCTTCCCATCAGTCTATGAGAGCATGGATGGGGTTGGAGGCTGCTTTATGCTGCCTCTGCCCTCATCACCTCAACTGAGAAAGGACTTACCTTATTCATCACTTTGTCCATCCATCTCATCTTTCCATCACGTTCTTCTGGCTTCCCCTTATAGCCTCCAGTGCCAACTCTGTGTTTGCTGACCCCGGCACTGAAAGTCAAACACAGAAGCCGTCTGCAGCTTCCAAACATCCAAGAGAATCAGCCTCACCACCACAGCCCAAGCAGCAGAAGGGCTATCTTGCAGTTTGTGGGCTTGGCTGTGCAAAGGCCAGTGAGGCCAGATTAGGCTGCATCAAAGATCTGGCCACACACAGGTTAGATACCAGTGGCATCATCTTTGGCCTTAAGATCCAGACTTATTCCACATAGCTGTTGGAGTAATAACAGCAAAGTCATCTGACTTCAAAGATTGTGGAGGTGGTTCCCAGTTTTCCTGTTAGAGCTCAGTCTCTATCTTTTCCCCGCCTCTGACTGCCCAATCCCCCAATGGCCAAAGCAGACAGGAGGGAGCAAAGAGTTGGATTTCTTCTGCTGCTGCAGTGATGTATTTCCTTCACTGTCCCTAGAGAAACAAGGTGCAAATGTGAACTGAGACAAATCAACCCAGTCCTTATTCTAAAGGTGTTTCCAGTCTTCCCCAGGCCACATGTTTGCGTGTGACTTCCCCTCATGAGCTGCTCCCTGGCTCTTCAGTCAGTCACAGTTCTTTGCTGCACCTTTTTCTCAGTTGTACCACACTGCAAACTATTTTTAGATATTTTTCTTTCATTAACTTTTTTTTGTGATTTTTTTAATAAAAGCTTTAAAATTTAAGCACTTCTTGAGTAGAAAATTGTTATAAAAGAGATGAGGAGTGAAACTGGTACGTATGGAATAGGATCTAATGGAAATTAAATATTTACAGAACTGTGACTCAAGAGCTGTGCAAATTTTTAGGTGGGCAGAAATGATCTCCTGAATGGCTTTGATCCAGCAAAGCACTTAAGGCACAGGATGGTTTCATGGAGATAACTGAGAAAATGTATGTGTGTGTGTGAGTGCTTTGCTGGACCTCAGCCTTGAAAACATTATGCCTTCATCCAAGTTCCATTTTTAATTTTTATTTTTATGTAAGAACACACATCTTAACTGCTTCACTGCCTTTATATCCTGACACTAGCAAGAGATTATATCAATCTGTAGGTGTCCATCGATACCTACAAATTGAAGTCAAGGATGATTTAAAAAAAATATATTTAATAATTAAAAGGCATCAAGTGTGTCCCATCTGTAATAAATTACTTACAGAAACAAATCTGCTTTCGAACTGAAGTGTACTAGTATGCTCTGTTCTGATCATCTTGAGAAAACTCACAAGTTTTAGAAGCTTTCTTGAGTCCCTTTCAACTATGTGAGTTCAGGGATCTGTTTCAAGGGGAATTATTTCTGAGATGCACGATTTCACTTATTCTACTTAGAAGAGAAAAGGTGTAGGATACGAATTGAAGTGTGTATTGCTCACTGCTCTTCCATCCACACTTGGATGTCACTTTAAGAACAGGTTTTTCGTTTTGTTCCTTTGATGAAGGTGCTGGAACGGGCTGCCCAGAGAGGTTATGGGTGCCACATCCCTGAGGGCATTCAAGGCCAGGTTGGATAGAGCCCTGGGCAGCCTTGGCTAGGGGTTGGTCATCCTGCCCATGGCAGGGTTTGGATCTGGATAATCTTTGAGGACCCTTCCAACACAAGCCACTCTAGGATCCTGTAATCATCCAGTATTTCAAAACACTGGTTATTACTGAGTCATTCTCTGTTCAAGTCTAATTGGATCAAAATAATTATCCTTAGTGAAATTATCATTAAATTTTTTTATATCAGCCAAATGACCAAAATGTGAATGATTAATTTTCACAGTTAATCAAAATCTTGAAAAATTTCACTTGATATAAAAGCAGAGCACAGGATTATGAAAATTGATATACTGCAAAAAATTCAGATAGCGTAAGAACATGAGACAGTTCACAGAAGGATAAGATTTACAGTCATAAAATCCTGGTGATGATTTATAACAAATATAAAATCCATTTAGTGACACTTAACACGTGCATGTCAATAAGCAGCTGTTTCTAGCTTCCTGAGCTAAACTTATGCAGAGCTTTTCTCTACAGGAAAGGGGAAAATACAATGGAATCAATCCAGGACAGCAGCTGGTACCTCATGACTGCTATTCTGTCAAGAATGAGATGCCTGTTACAATTGTTCAGCCTTAAGATTTTACTTATACAACATGATTATTATGAGGAGTAGTGTACAATAATCTAGCACTGAACCCCTAATGCTGACTTGAGATTTCTATGAGCTGCTTATGGGCTGAATACAGAACTTTTCAGATTTCAGTAGTTCTAGAAAAAAACATAATTTGTCTTTCACAAAATATTTTCTGGTCCGTGTCCCTGGTACCTTGTGTATTTCATCTGCAAACTCTCCAAGGACATTTTCTTTATTGTGGGTTGTTGGTTGGCTGATTTTTTTTTTCCTATGGGGCAGGGCAGAGTTCTGCCTTATGCAGGATGATTTATTGGATCATCATCATGTTTTTAAACAACTTGCCCAAAATATGTTCCCATTATGGAATACGAGCTGTTGACTGCTCCTCGGAGGAGGCATTGTGCCTGGAGGAGGAGCAAACTTGAAGTTACTCTGTAGATTCTCATAGTCCATGAAGATGTTTAAGAGAAGGGTAGATGTATAGTTAGGGACCTGGTTTTGTCAGCAATAGTGGTGGACAGTTGGACTAGATGACCTTGGAGGTCTTTTCCATGATTATGATTCTATGAAAATGTTATTGTTGCTTAAAACCTGGATAAATCTTTTTTTCCCCGCTTTATACCACCTATATCAGAATAAGTATGTTTAATGAAGCAACCACATTAGATTTCTAACAGGAGAGTCATAAAAAGAAAGTGAAATAATGTAATTGGGCTCGAATTTCACTTATGGGAGTTATAAGATGTTGTGAAAAGATAGAATTGGTCCCTTTTGGGGGGTGAATTGAGTGGGGAGAAAAAGTGTGACTACTGAGGGCACAATTTTCTTTTATGCTTTAATGGATAGTATGATGGTATGTCCCAAGTTTATGAAAAATTATATGATCTGCTGAACCAGTAAATACAAAGACCTAGCACTGAGTGGTGTCCATAAGATATCAACATTTAGAAATGTCTGTCATTTTCTTTGACTGGAAATAAATTAGGGTTTGGAATTTTTTTTTCCCAGGAGCATTTCTTTGTTGCATGGCTGTTTGAGGGCAGATTTTACCTCCTTGGTTTTCATAAATATTAGCATTCCATTTGTGTTAAAAAGATGAGATTATGACCGCATTCAGATGAATCTATTAATCTTAGTGGTAGGAAGTCTGCCAGACTATCTTGTTCAGATGTTTTAAAGTGATTGAGCGTAGAGTAAGGTTATCTGCCTTTTTAATATTTCTTTTGCTGGCATTTCCTGTGCAGGAGGATGTGCAGTATGAACAGCTCTATTTCAGAATTACTACTTCACTGTGTCATGTATTTTGCATTCTTTTTCACTGGGCTCGGTAACCTGAAACTTGCTCGCTGTTTGGTTTTATGAGTATCAAACTGATACAGAATTTCACATTTCGACATCGTGACAATACATGAGATGTGAGTACTCAGTGCTTTCCTGCTTGTAGTTGAGCTTAAGTAGCATCTGTGGGTTGTTATTACTTGATGTGGCACACAGCTCTCTGAGTACTGGCTTGTTTTTAGCAAGCTGTTTTGACTTGCAAACAAATCAGTCAGTGCCATGTAAACTGTGCAAATCCTGCCCAATGAGCTAAAGCTTCCTGACATATTTGTCAACAACACTGAATGAATAATGCTAAGTGTACTGCTGCACAGATTTTCAGCAAAAGACAGGGGTTGCTGGGGTGGTGTGTTTTTTTTGTTGTTTTTTTTTTTTTGCTACATTTATAGATTATAATTCTTAATGCATAAGAATATTTTGAGATTATACTGGTTCTTAATCCATTGTTACTTATCAGGGCTGCTTGAAAACAGTCAATATACAGAATTTTTGGCACACTCTTTAATTTTGATTCCTGCAGTCTTTGGAACAATGACCCAGTGCAATCAGCTGACAATTAGGAGCCTGCAGCTGTGCCCTTAGAAATATGTCATTCATAATCATGACTGAACTGTTAAATTACACATTTCTGATAAATTTTGTAGCAGCTATAAAGAAGATTACTAAAGATAACACAGCAGTTGAGTTTTGAAAAATCCTCTAGCACACTGCACGATTCTACACGTGGTAAACATCTTGCTATTTTCTGACTTATGGCTTTGTTTAGAATGACTAAAGAGTATAGACTAAATAGTCAAATACAAATGAAATTGTTTGGGAAGACAGGTGTAATTCCACTGACCTTATGAAAGTGTTATTTCATTAAATCTCATCCTCAGAAGTACACCAGTTCCATTCAATTAAATGAATATTTTGTGATGGCAAGCATTGGGAATACCCAGAGCACATATGCAGGCCCTCTTAACCTGCTGAGTACCAGAGAATAGGAATAGGCTTTTAGAGCTCATTGGCTGAGGAGTAACTGAAATGCATAAGGAGCCCCTTACACACAGTTAGTACTGCGAATGCCTATATGAACCTATTGATCTATCTGCCTTATGTTTCTCTCGCTGATAATTTTCCTGTGCTGTAGACAGTATGGTAGGGCAAACAGGCCAAGCAGATATATCTTTCATTTATCTGTATTTCAACACTTAAGGATTGCCCAAAATAATTTCTTTGGAAAAGGTACAGATCTCACTACAAGCAAGAATTTCTTTTGCGAAAAGTTGAGATTTCTTTTTTTACTCCTCTGTTTATGTGATTAAAGGGCATTGGAAAGCAAGCAGATATTTTGCCTGTGTACTATTTAAAATAGTAATATTTTGACAAAGTTAACAGCCTACCATGAAAGCAAATGACTAAGTAGAGATCCCAGAAGCTTAGCTGAAACTCTTTCCCATCTGCATTGCTACGTGGATCTTGTAAAAGACAAATATTTTGGTTTGGGAGCTCTCTGATGGCTGAAAAGCACAAGTGTGAGTGAGGGTTCCTTGCTCACTAAATGCTGTTGTGGTTGCAGTGATCTTTACTTTGCACGTGTGTTAGTGCAGCACTGGAGATTTGAAACTTTACTTTTAAGTACCTTTTACTAAGGTAGCCATCCTTAAACAGGTTGTTTTTATTAGGAGGGAAAAGAGTGAAAGAGCTATTGCAAAGTTCCCTGTCCCTTATGACTTATCACACCTCCCTCTGTGGTCCTTTGAGTCTGCAGTAACTGATTTCTGCTATAAAGCACGCAAGAATAGGAGGGGAAAAAAAAAAAAGGGAGCTTTCTTTCTTTCAATCTTTAATTGCATTCAGCTTCTGAGAAAATAGGACACCTGATGCTTTCTATAACACTAACAAGGGCTAAATACTTGTTCAGTGTTTTTTCTTATTGTGAACATATACAGTGAAATTGATCTGGAATGCCACTTCATAGCATCACTTTCTTCTGTTTCCAACTTAAAAAAAAAAAAAAAAAAAAAATCAGAGGAAATTATTTGGGACATGCTGCAGTCTTACTCTTAACTTACTGTTAACTGCTAACACATTCCATGATGCTTGCAAGTAGATGTCTGGATTGTGTGCAATTAAAATAAATAATTATTTGCCCATGTTAGTGGTATCTAATTAGGCGATGCCAGAAACTGTTTTTACACATAGGAATCTCCTCTGGCTTTTGTCTGATTTGGGACTGTCTGTGTATTTTGCAAAACTTCTGACAATACTGTGTTGTAAACATGTACTTTTTAAACATGATTAATTGCATTAGAAAGTTTGAGTGATTACTGAGTTGAGGAAATATTAGAGTACCTCATACTGCTATGCATGCTTTGGGAATATCTAGGCAAAATGTAGAATGTTTCCATGCTGATCTCAAGATCATGCTTACGTTCAAGACTTAAAGGAAAATAAGTGCTAAGAGAAAGCATAAATACAGACACTACTGAAAAATTCTATTTTTCATGCAGCAGTTTGTTTAAAGAGATTAATTAATCTTCATAGCAATCATTGGTAGAGACTGTTACGCAAGGGATTCTCAGAAAAGAGGGTACTCAAGCTCATTTTGAAGAAAAGCTGACTGTAAGAACATAAGAACTGACTGTCAGACTGAATGATTTATTGTGTCTTAAATGAAGCCATTGCCTGATGCCTTTTTAATTCTGCATTCTGCATTCTGTTCTGTTTCCTCTCATAGCAGAGTTAATTTTACCTCACTTGTCTTGATGGCAGGGAAAATGGGCATGACTGTAAACAGCAAGCAGGTTTGCCCAATTGCTATAACAAAACTTTCAGTTTGTCGCTAGAGTTTGAAACAGATTGACCACCATCCTCTGCTGAGTGACTGGAGAAATATCTATAGTATACTGCTTAAACATAGATTATTTTTTTTTAATGCTGTAATCGCGATTAGAACTGACAGCACTCCTTTTTCTTTTTTGACTGATGAAGATAACTTCTATAGCCATAAAATATAGCCATAAAATATCCCATAAGATGGGATACAAATGAACACGATGGATATTGCAATGTTCACTGATACCATTTCTGAACTCTCCTTATTTGTGCCGGGACAAGATTATAAAAATAAAAATCAGAAGGATATACTCAAGACCAGAGTTAATTTACTTAGTGTGGAAGAACACAGACATGCAATAATTAAAACTTTCTGAAAGATGAAATGGAAAAAAGCGTTTTATATTAGAAACTTCTGTTTACTTGGCAACATTTCCATGCATTCTATTCACAAAGATTGCAAAAGTGAATGTTAAATTATACAACTTCTCCTTTCTTGATTGTTTCGTTTCTTTCAATGAGTTTTGTTTTAGAATAAGATTCATTCATCAAAAATAAAACGAGCATTTAGGTGTTTTGTTCCTACTGTGAATAGAATGACTGATCCAGCAAAACACTGAAGATGATTTTGCTTTAAGAAGGCATTTAAGGGTCTTACTGTCTCAGACATACATCCTGAAAAGTCACTATGTCTTTGGAATTGTCAGAAATTGGTTTGCAGTTCACTTCTTTTTTGGTACTGCAAAGCTATTAAGAATGATAAACCTCTTCTATATGTAAGAAATGCTGTGTTATGCACATGCCCTCAGGCAGGATTTGAAGTAATTGGACAAGGAGAAGGTCCCACCATCCTGTGGCTTGCTATGAAGATTGGTGGGGAGCATCACCTTGAGATACCTGAGATGTATGCTACGTGCACAGCTTAAAATTAAATGGATGAGGTTTTAGCACCGTCTCTGACACAAACAGACCTCTCCACTGTGTTAATTTTTACCTACTGTGTGATGCAAATGAAGTCTCTCACCTATCTCATTGTCTTGTAAATAATGCATAGGCTTAACGATGTGTCTATATAAAACCATTGTCTTCTAAAAGTTTCCCTGCCTAACAGCTGATATGCATTTCCATAAATACTTCTGAAAATGACAGCGTGTGGTTTTTACAGTCGTTTTACTGTGGAGCTCCGTCTGCCTTTCAGAGACTTAACAGACATTGTCAACGCAGCTGAAAATTCGGCTGAGGAAGAACGTATCATTCTCATTTTGTGTCACTGGAGCAGGCGTATTTCAAGTATGTTGCAGCTTTTAGCAGCGTTGCTGGGATTCTGTTCCTTTATTTCAGCTAGTGACTCATACTGCAGTGCAACTGGAGGCATCGCATTCACATCACCTATCAGCTTATTATTCAGGGCAAAGCGATTGTTAGCATGGTAAAATATTCCACTGAATGCTTAATGCTTCATTTGTGAAATATTTGGTTTAAAGGCAAAGTCTAATCTCTTCAGCCTAAATCATTTTAGTATGTCTCTGATATCCCCCAGACCTCTTACTAATTTGTAATTTTCAATAATAACTTCTTGTTCTGTTTTTGTAGCAGCTAGCAGTGTGCTTACCATCACAAATCTTAGCTGCAGCCCTGCTTCTATAACAGCACAGGTTAAACACTAATGGAACTTTGTAGAACTTCTCACTCTGCCTTCGAACTGAGATTTGCTAATGGGATTTATTGCCAGAAGAAGAAAAAAGTTTTCAGCAAGGCTGACAGGTTCAGAGCAGAAGCTGGAGATGTTTGGATCAAGTGTAATAGTGAGTTCCATAGCTAAATTAGCAAATGCTGCTTTTTCCTTCTTTATTGGATTTTCTTTACAAAGTTCATTCTTTATATTTAAACATTTTCACTTGAAAACCAGGATTCAAGTATTAAATAATTCTCTTACATGTATTTAAGAAAAAAAGTCTTGTTTTTGGCAAGGTTACTCTAACTGGTCCTACAAACAGACCATTTGATTTTTATTCTGCTAGCATTTGCAGGCTCTAAAGGGATTTCAAAACCAATCATTTCCTAAATATCTCCCTTTCTTAAAGGAAACCCATAACAGTAGGAAAAGGCCAGAAAATTGGAGCAAGTATGATGCAAGGTGGACACTGTAGCTAATCTCATGATGTTCTTACAAACAGTAACTTCCAGCATGTTTGCACATTTCAGAAATATTCTGCTTTCAAATACATTATTTCATCAACAGTTAAGTTAAATTCATTTCTCAGGACATGCTGCTGTTTTGCAGGTATTCATTTTCATAACATACAGCTTAATTACAGTAAGATTAAGCTGAGGTATCTACTTTTTCATTAACTGCCACTAAACCACTGTGGCTGGCCTAATAATATTCTGTCAGCCTGTATTTTTCTACCAAGTATGTTTTATATCATTATCTCTTAAATCCTTTTTAATTCTTCTGGAACTATTGCCATAGGATCCACTCATGCTTTCATTTTAATGAAGCAAATTGGGGCAGGTTTTTAATGTGTTTCTGCCATAAATTAAGCTTTGCGGCTGGAGAGACCTTGAAGATTTCAGTTCAGATCCAGTAAATTAGCCTGTTTAACAAATTAGTGGCAATGAAATGGCTGGGTGAAAAAAAAAAAAAAAAAAAAAAAAAAAAAAGACTTCTTAATTTTGTGCTTTTCTTTGTAAGTGTCACCTTCTTACACAGGATGTGCAGGTGATGCAAGATTGGTTTAACTGTGAATGAAGGACTGCAGGTTTTTCTGTGAATCTCCTGGCCACATCCATTAAATTACCCTGGAACAAGGTAGAATGATGGTCTAAATGAAAGCTTCCATTAACTCTTATTGTTTCTTGTTTTAGGCTTTAAACAGCTGTGAAAGTACACTGGAGTTCAGGGAGTTTTATTTTTAGTCCAAGCAAAGACAGGATAAGTCTAGAGAACATGGAGTAAGTAGGATTTGTGAATCCTTTGCCTTAAGCAAAGGCTGAAAAAAATATGGACTTTTTCTTTATCTCATTTTATCTCTTTTAATTCAGCAACACTTTATTTATTCCAATGCTATTCTTCTAGGTTTTTTAATGCTTATTTTTTTAAAGGAACTTAATAAACAGCATCCTTATGTGCTGTAGAGTATCTCTGTAGGTGTTCAGAGATTATGCCATTGTAGAAGTAAACTGGAAATTTGGATGGAAAGAAGGCTCTCTTGGCTATGTACGTCAGCTCAGCTAATGACGAGTCCAATTTTGTCAGCACAAATATATTTGAGCTACAAATCTAGAAATGAAACCCAACTTTTTAAATTCCAACTGCAAAGTTTTTCTTCTGGGTCACACGCAGTCCCTAAGAAGTGGTCTGAGGCACTGGACAGAGGGGCGTCATTTTGCTTTGTTGCTGGTGTTTTATCAGGATTTTACTTTTTTTTTTTGAGTGAAACAGAGACGCCTGAAAATACTCTTTCTTCAAATTGCACATTTTATGGGTCTGTTCAGAAACCAGGAGAGGAGAATATGCATGTACACGTGCTTGAATGCAGTACTTCCCAAACCTCTGAATTATCTGCACAGTGTACACCACCATCGCTGTTCAGTCATGTTCTCCCATCTACCCTGGTCCTCCTCCCTCCAGTGCTACCTCTTTAGATTCTTTCTCTTTTGCCTGTTCCTGGATTCCTGCAGTTCTATTCTTTTATCCTCTCTCCTTTACAGATCACCGATTATTTACTGTGCCCACAGTGTGGATGTTAATATACCTCACCGACTGGCAAATGCAATATCAAAATAAAGACTTAAAATGTAGTCGTCTTGTTTCTAGCCTGTCACTGATTCTCTAATCTTGAGTATTCCTTCCCAATAAATATGCATTTTAGATGCACAGTTTCAGTCATCTGCTTAAAGTAGGCAGGAAGAAAGTGAGGTGGGGAGGGGGGAAAGATAGTTCTGTGTAAATTGGTTTTGCCCTAACTATCACTAAGTTTCTGAATGAAAAGCTATTTTCTGCACAGCCCCTGACCCACTGCCACTACAACCTTGTGAACAGAATACAACCTTGTTTCCTGGAACACCAGGTTGGGGTGTTTTAAAACTGTGAAATCTTTTAGATTGCATAGGACACCTCAGCTGGAAGAAACTTGCAAAGATCATCAAGTCCAACTGCTTGACCACTGCAGTGCTAACAGAAAGTTTAAGCATATTACTGTGGACATAATCCAAATGCCTCCTCAGTACTGACAGGGGAAGAGACATTTGAGTAATCAATTATCAGTAATTACTGATGATGTCAATTATTTGTAATTCGTGTCAGGTGTAGTTATTTGTAATAACCTTTATGTGTTTCTTGTTAATATATTTACTTAAATTTACTATTTTTTTGCAATTGAGATTTTGGAGTACCAATTTGATAATGAAATATTTCAATTTTCAGTTTATTATCAAAACTCATACTGTGTGAATCAACAGTTTTGCTTGTTAGAATTTTGAGTTATCTTTCTCCACTACTCACTTTGTGCCAGAAATATAGTAGCTATGGATCAGAAAATGAAGATAGTGGAAAGGGAATGGCACCTGGTGAAAACTGGCTGGAAAGCAGCCATGTGGAATAATCCACAATTAGAGCTGAGCGCTGTGTTGACTGCTAATTCGCCTCTTCATTTGTGAATTGTAACAAGATTAATGTTTGCTTTGCTGTTTACTTTCTGTCACTGTTTCAACAACCCAATGCAAAAATTCAGTATGATCCTCCTGTTTCATGTTTGAACAAAACCAGCCATTCTCAGAACATAGGTGTGAACAAAATTATCTTTTTAATAAGCTGAGCCAACAGGTTGTTTGGAATTTCAGTGGACATTTCTGCTATTTCTGGGTATTCTACTAAGTTTTGTAGATATACTGGATATATTATCCCTTATGCTACAATAGGATAAAACAGTACTTGTGTCTTGAGAAACATGCAAGACAGGAGACAAAACCTAAGCATTAATGCAGTTATGTTGGATGCAGCATTTAGCACCCATGAAGAGTTCAAGCCAACTGACTGCAGTAATCTGAGTAAAGACCTGTCCCACATACACGCTATCAAAATTAAAACAAATTATTGATGTTAACAAGAAAAGTACCAGAGCTTCTCTCTGAGTAATGTCTATGGAAGTATTCTTAGAAGTATTTGATTCTGTTTTTCTAAAAACTAAAGCACAGCTATAAGCATCTTTGTTTTAAATTACATTAATGTCTTGCAGAATTCTCTATCATCTTGTCATCTTGTGGGACTTGCTGTGTGTCATGGTTTTATGATTTTTGGTCATCAGTATTCCACACCATAACATCATGTAATGCACTGGGGGTGGGGTTTGATATCTGCCGAATGTTCGTCCGTCGGAGAAGAACTACATTTCCCCAGGAGGCTTTGCGGTCAGCAAGGGGATATAACTCCATGCAAGGTCACCTGAGCCTTCTTCTTCGCTGTCTGCGCTTCGCTATCTGCGCTTCGCCGCCTGCGCTTCGCCGCCTGCGTTTCGCCATCTGCACTTCGCCGTCTGTACTTCAGTCACTCAACCGGACTGCACTTCTCACCCCAGGATTGTGGTGAGGTCTATACAATTCAAACAGACTCTCTCTCTCTCTCTCTTTGTAGTTTACTAATACTATATTTAGTAAAATCATTTGTTCCACCTCAGATCAGTGCTGTTGTTTTTTTCAAGTATTTTGGGGTCCCCTGCTTCCCCTTTTCCAGAGGCGTGGATCCGCAGATCCCTCCGCCCTGCTGGTCACGGAACTGGGCCGGACCAGCCCATAAACCGTTGACACTGTGAATGAAGGAAAGCCTGGATTCTAGAAGATCAGTAAGGTATGCCTGCATTCCATCTCAGAACAAATGTTTTTCACTCATATCTCAAAATAACACAGAATCCAAAGGGTACCATCAACGTTGTTACAAAAGAAATGCTATCACATTTTGTCTCAGGCCTTAAAATCACTAATTTAATTTTCCCACGTGGATGCAAATCCAATGATGAACAAAAGAGAAGTGAAAGAACGAGCAAGAGAACCAAGCTCCTCTCTGATCCCTCCATTACACTGAATTTCCTTTGAGAGAAGAAGTAACATTGCAATGATCTTTTTTTTTGTGATTGTCATCCTCCCTCAAATATGCAAAAAACATTTGCAAAGGTTTGATTTCAGTATAAGTAGGAGTGTATTTGCTCATTTGTTGAGCATATGCAGTAAGATACCAATGTGCTGCTGATCCAGAATAATGCACGTGCTTGGTGCATGTCTGTCTATGTATCAGTCAGCAAAGAAAACAAAGAAAATAATAAATATAATAGTAATTATATTATTATACTTGGATATATTTCTCCCTAAGGGCCCTACACAGCTTAACCTTCATAATGATTAGCGATAGTTGACTTGGATTTTTATTCCCTTCACTGCTGTTTGAAGTGTATACCTGAAAAGATTTTGGAACTCAAGGCAACCCAGCTTTCAGTTGTATGAGTGAAGGAAAAACATTCACTCCAGTATGACTCAGGACACGAGATGTGTTTCTCCTACTAATTTACCACAGAAAAATTTGCTAGAATTCTGGAAATGTGAGCACTGTTTAAGAGGCCCTTTTGTGCATTTGTCATCCATTTACCATAATAGAGAGCTACTTGACTGGGAGATATTGCAGGTGTTGTGTATTACAGAGCATTCAAAGCACTCCCTACGTGTTACAGCTGATACACAAAAGATCATTTCAAATGCTTAAAAATGAAGCAGTTCTAAAGTAATGTGACCATATAAATGCATGTGGAAAGACAATATGTGGTGAGAGATCCAATTCTCTGTTTAAAAAATGTGAAGAAACCACAGGCAACAGCTGCTCAAGAAAAAAAATAGTGTTTAATACTACAGCTGAATAGTAGTTGTATATGAAACCTTAGAATCACTGCATCCTGCAAGATGCTGTCACTCCAAACAGACAACTCAAGACCAGATTCACCATCCCATTTTCATTTCTATTTTTTTTCCTCTAAGGACTGAGAATTATTTGTGAGCTGTCAGACTCAGTACAGGACAAAAGACAGTGCTATGCTGTTTCATTAATGAACTGAGCACTGTAAAGAACATGCTAGTAAAGGATTCCTGGACAGTTAGGGCCAATGGCTTTAAGGGTTAATTTTTGTATAAATACAGCACTGGCAGAAACTCTTACACTGTGCACCGTTCAGGCTTTTTTTTTAATTAACCTTTACTGATCCACACCTATTTATCAACTCTATGCAGTTTTTATTTACATTTAGAATGATATAAAGAATGTCCTTGGTACTAATGATGCAATGCTTTTTGGATTCTGTTTAATCATATCCCTTATTGGTGATGTCTATATCTCTTGGATGAGGCTAGCTAATTTATTTGCTTCCTCCTAAGGGCTGCTGCAGCAGTACAGTGACTCAGCTAATCTAAATTGTTATCTGTTCTGGATGAATTGAAATATTTTCCTTGTGTATGGAACCAAAAAGATTCTCAATTTCAAAAGAAAAATTATATTAATTATATATAAAACTGGGTAACTGATTTCAATTATTTGTCAAATTCTGTGCTAAAGTTAAATTTCTTGCAAAATACGTGCATCTGTTACTGTACACTGCATTATTTTTAACATTAATATTTGTGCTTGGATTTTGGTATGGGAAAAAGAAGCTTAACTGAAAGCACAATGAATTTTTGACAGACAATGAACATTGCTGTGCCAAGAAGACAAATATTAAATATTTTTCTATAAATAAAATGGGAGGCATTGAAATAAAAATCTCCCCTATAGCTCTTACAGCTGGCAAAAAATGATCCTGATTTCCCTTTTATGCTGCCTTGCAAAACATCTGGTGTGGGTAGAGGCATTGCCCATACTGTCATGTTCACACACTGTGATGTAGCAATTCTTCTGCTAAGGGGCTGGAGATCAGGTTTTTCACACCATACCACTGCCAAATATTAATTATTCATATCTTCAAGGCCTTCAAGTCTTATAGAGCCGAGCAAAGGTCAAAGGGGCTGACTCTATAATTACATGATTATATTTATGAAATTCCATAATCTATTATATGACTAAGAAAAACTTCCCAATATTATCCCAGATAAGGGGGAAAATATTGTTCTTGCTTACACAGTACAACCTAGTTTGCATGCTGATTGACTTGATTTCACACTGAAAAATACAGAATTAAGATTATTGTAGGATAGCACTTCCATGAGGAATGGGTAAGAAGATTATTACATACCTTTTAGTTGCTGTTAAGGCTTGTAGCATCTCTGAGTGTCAAATGCCAAGAGATTTTGGATCTGAAACAAAGAGATAAATGAGAAAAAATTTCTCTTTCAAATAACCTGGGAGTGATTTTAAAAATGATTTCTTAATTGTACTTAAAGTACAATTACCTTCAGAGTGATTAAAATATACTGTTAGTGTAATGCAACTGACTCACAGAATAGCTATTAAGAATCAGAAGTTAAAAAGTCATTATTTGTTAAGACTTTCAAATCCTGCTCAAGACTTTGGTTGTTCTGTCTTGCACCAGCCTCTCTTCTATTCATTTCAAAGAGAAGAAAGGAGTTTTTTTTTTGTTTTTTTTTTTAACTCATTTGTGGTCTCTGAAAGGAGTATAACTCTTAACAGATAAATATAAAAATTGATATGACAGTTTTAAGAGCATTTAGAGCATATGAGCAACCATTACTTCAAGAGTTCAATTCACAGGATCACATAAACACTGTCACTGTCACGTACTATTCTTCCTGACAGTACAAAATACAGAGGTAGATTGGTACTTGCATTTTGTACTGCTGTGAATGTCATAAAGGTTTGCTTTTAGAAAGCACTCAGACACCCATTTTAAGTCCAATTGATTATTCATGGGTTCTTAAGCATCTACGTTTCTTTAAATGGCCAAAATATTTATAGTGAGGTATACCATAAGACCAGTAAATGGCATAATGATTGTTATGTAAGCAGTGGAAGATTCCATGAATACAGCGCTTACTACATCATGATTTTGCAATGTTAGCATTAGCTAAGGGAATTCAAAACTCCCTCTGAGAAACAATCAGGAACAGATTGAGAGCCTGTGGGTTAAGATTAGGAATGGAACCAACAAAGGACAGCTGGTGATCAGGGTCTGCTATAGGCCACCTGATCAACGCAAGTCTGTTGACAAAGCCTTTTTGCTTTAGCTGCAAGAATTGTCCTGCTCCCATTCTGATGGGGGATTTCAACCATGTGGATATCTGCTGGGAAAACAACATGGTGAGCTGCGAGTGATCCAGGAGACTCCTGCATTCATAGATGATAACTTTCTGGTTGAGGTGTTGGACAGAGCTATCAGAGGTGAAGTGTGTCTGGGCCTGGTTCTTACCAATGCAGAGATCATCAAAGACTGGAGGCAGCCTGAGCTGCAGTGACCGTGCCCTGGTTGAATTCATGATCTTGAAGAACGTGGCCCTGGTAAAGAGGACCCTGAATTTCAGGAGAGGAAAACTTCAGGCTGTTTAAGGAATTGTTGGATGAGATCTCCGGGAAAGCTGTCCTTCAAGACAGAGGAGTGGAACAGAGCTGGCTATCCTCAGCACAGAGTAAGGCCAGCAAGAGCTCTCCATCCTTCAGAATAAGAAAAGCAGAGAAGGCAGGGATCCTTGAGGTCCCTTCCAACCCAAGCCATTCTATGATTCTTTGATATTGCAACTGATGTCTTTGTTTTACTTTATAGACTAGATCTGCTTTCATTGATGAAGGTAAAATTAAAGGTAATGTTGGAATGTTCTAAGTACTGCATAATATTTGCTATTCATCTCTGAAGAAAAAAAATCAGTAACAAAACAATTATATTGTTAACTCATTTGCTCCAACCCCTTCAATTATCTGCTCATCTTGCATGTTGTACGTTAATGGCTTATCAGGTTTTTACATACAAGGTATTCAAAATTAATTTGTGGTAACTAAAGCAGCTAATTAATTAGTTAAATGTGCATTCATCTTAATCATTTCATAAGTCATAAAAAAAGAAAATTATGATTTTTATTGTGAAGGACAGATTGGAGGTTTTGTTTACTACGGTTCATATAGGGTTGTAGTTCATGTTTCTTTTTAAATTCTTTTTTCATTAATAGCCAGTGATAGGTTTATTTTTCCCTAATGTATTGCAATCGACCTATAACTTATCTATTCAGTCATTTAAAATGCACATAATGGCAGAAAATTCTTGGTTTGCTCTTCATAAATTGGTTAAAATAATAATTAAAAAAAACAACTTGCAGAAGAAAAGCATTTTAAAAAGACCGATTTTGTTCTGCTTAGTTATATTGTCTTTGATTTAGTTGGCAGACTTTTTGGTCTTCAGAAGGTGTTCACACAGTTTAGATTCTCACTGGAAGATGATTTTCTTAATAAGTATTTTTGAGTGTTATCTGATTAAGATCAATCTTAAGGTTTTAAAGAAAAAAAAAAAAGCACATTCCAGTGTGAGCACAATGGATCTCTGGGTATACATATGTGTTTCTGATACAATTCAAGCCTTCAGCTCCATCTGTAGCAGAACTTTTTTTTGGCTTTTTTACCTTTTATCTAATATTCATATAGTATTCCTTTTTAATTTTACTCTTTACAATTTATATTTTTATTCTTTACAATTTTATAAAATGATGTTACAAGTTAAGGTGCAAGAGCATAAGTATCGCGTTGAGAAGCTGTCCTCTAGAAAATATTTAATCTTCTGACTCCACCAAATTCCACAGTCACCATGAATATGTATCTTACATTTGTTAATCATAGTTTCTATTGCTCATTTCTTTTGGCAATGGTGACTGTCCTCCGCAGTGAAAAATTTCCAGATCTTCCTGATGGAATTATCCCAACATGGTATACATAGGCTGCAAACTGTTTAGAAAGACTGGAATTTACTCATGTGCAAAACAGTAAAATTGTCTTAGTATTTGAAGTTATACATTGCACAAAATCAGAAAGTTAACTGTTTCTAAATTAGTCTTCTGGATTGCATGAGGAAACATCTCTCACTGAGATGGAAATAAGTCACTGTTTCTGAGATAGATGATAGTATAAGAAAGGCTCTGCTCTCAAAGTTAAGAGTAGAAAGCACAACAAAGACAAGTCACATACACACATTGCATTACTGAAGCGCTCCTTCAGAAATACAAGCAAACAACATTTTGTATACGCTTTATTTATAATATATGTATGTCTTAAATATGCCCTTTTATATACATTTGTCAGTCAATTCATGCAATTGTTCAATTTTTGATATAAACTGTCTTTAAACATTAATTATTTAGATTTCTGTGGCTTGAATACTGAAAAATTTGAAAAATTGCCTTCAGTCTTAATAGAAGTTTATTCTGAGTGAGGCTGGCAGTATTTGACTAAGCAATCACATAGTAAAAAGCACTCAATGTTTCTTTGTATTTGCATTAATGTGTTAAAAAATAAATAAAACTCTTAAAACATGGGATATAGTGAGCCAAAAAATCAGATATTTATTATTGGGAAATGGAACATAACTGCAGAACTGCTACCAGTATTGTAGCTTCAGATTTGGAACAAATCATGAGACAAACTATTTTAATAGATTGTCTGTTCCATGATCATTTATTTGTTCTATAGTTATCAATCACATCGATTACAACCTGTCTTTTTCTATCACTGGTTGTCCTCATTTTCTCTACAGAATTTTCTGAGATTCCTCTTCTCAGCAAACATTACTCATGAGACTAAAAAGCTCTTTTCTGCCCTACTAATTCATCCATGTTCAGAGCTTGCAAAGGTAGAAGTACTGATTCTAAATATAATTTATAAATTAAAACACGTCATGGTTTTTCTATATAGAATTTCATGAACTGCAGAGCATGGTTCATGAAATAAGAGTGTTATACATTCCTTTTTTTTTCTTTTTTTCTTTTTTTTTTTCCAAGAATGTTATGTGGGTTTCTGTTCAAAGAAATACTGCCAGAGGATCATTTGCTTTTGTACTGTCAAGGAGACAAAGTGTTCCTTTCGACATCAGTACAAATTAAGTCAGTTTGGTCATTGAGCCCCTTGAGATTACAGCATCTTCTCCCGTGCTCATGCTGCCCTCTCTTTGGGGTTGCTATGGGTGAAGGAAGAAGTTCCTGTCCTGGCAGCAGAGAGGCTGCTCTCCTGGAACAGAAATGGGAGAAAAGTCAAGTACTTTTCTCAAGTACTTTTTATTGCGTTCTTAAATACTGCTACAGCCATCAAGTTCTCTCTGAATGCTAGAATCATAGAATTATTTAGGTTGGAAAAGTCCCTTATGATCATCAGCTTTAACTTCATCCTAACACTGCCAAATCCATTACTAAACCATGTCTCTGCTGATGCTGAGTAGATGATACATCTTACTGTATTATTCTTTAAGCCTGAAAATTGCAAGATATTTACAGAAAATAATACATTCAGCATTTACCCAGAGAAACAAATCCAGTATTTTTTATAACTGGAATGACCCTGTGTCTGATAGAATGTGAGGAAATGGCCTCAAGTTGCACTAGAAGAGGTTTAGACTGGATATTGGGAAGAATTTCTTCATGGAAAGGTTGGCCAGACATTGGAATGGGCTGCCCAGGGCAGTGGTCCAGTTGCCATCCCTGGAGATATTTAAGAACAACTTATAAGTGTATTTCTTGCCAATGCAGAACTGTTTAAACTGGTATGCTTATAAAATGTGAAATTGGCCAGGTAAGTATTTACTAAGCTGACATAAATAGAGCTCTTGTGCCTTAATTAATATTAATACATTTGAGAGTAACGTAACCTGAAAATTTTTAAATGGAATTGCAATCAGATATTCAACTCAAAAAATTGAACATCTCTTTACCAGACTTTTATAAGCCCTATCTGAGCAGAGAGAAATATCCCTTGCATCACAGTTATTCCTGGTTACTCGTGTTACCATGTTTTGGCAGTTACGTACCTTTCTGAACAGCTATTTTCAAGGATGAAGCACAGGAAAAATAAAATTTCAGCAAAAATCTCTGACAAATACCTTGAGAACTCACTAAGCATTGAAGCCACTGCTCTCGAATGCATTAGCTTCACAAAAGCAAGGTCAATTTTCCCATTAGTTTTATGGTTTTGTTGCCCTCCTTTTTATCTTTTAATAAGAAATATGAAAAATTACAATATTTTGTTACTTATATATCTTAAGTATATTATTTATTTTATGTTCCAAAGGTAATGCCTTCTATTTTACTATGTTGGCCCATGGTGCCATAGGTGGATGTTGGTGGGATGGCAGCAGAGGTTGAACCTTCCCACCAATATTCCACGATGTTCTGTTGCTGTCTGACAGAGGGGCAAATCTGACAAAATGGCATCTTGATACATAAGTGTGTATGAAGCAAAGGTGTGGAACAGAAAAAATGGCACATTTGACATTCCTCAGAACTTACGAATGTTTATGGAGACCAAACAGCAGATGTGAGCACAGCGAGGCGCTGGGTGGTGCATTTCAGCAGTGGTGACGGTGCCTGTGGGTCACCTCCTCCAGTGCAGTTTTTATGAGTGCAGCCTGCAGGCTCCTGTTCATTGCTGATAAAACTGCAGAGTTAATAGTGGTGGCTGTTGAAAAACAGTGTTTTGTAGATGAGAACGTGCTCTATCAAACTGCTACTGTGCTCATTGTATCTGTTGTAGTTTGCATGGAGATAAATAGGAGGCATTGCTTTCAGCATAACGTACGCGTATGCAGCCCAAGACAATTCCTTATCACTCAGTGCATCCCAGGCAACCAAAAGGTTGGACTCTCGTGGGCTAGGTAATAAAAACTTTGGTGTTTAAATGATCTCCTGACAAAAAGAAAAAGCAATCTGGTTAATTTGTGCTCTCTCCTAGAGATTTGTGCTTTGTGCTCTAAGTCAAAATACAGGATTTTGGAAATATAGAAGCTGATTTTGTGTTCTTTCTAATGCAATGACTCAAATAGTTACTCCCTGGAGTGCCTATTTTGGTCACATCTTCATATGGCTTAGCTGTGCTTCTGCCACCTTGGACAACAAAACACAAGGAAGATCAGAAATAGAAAACTGACATGTTTTTGCTTCAGGGACATCATAGCAGCAGGTGTTCTGGGAGAATTCAGTGAATCTGTCTACTGAAACTAATGGAAAATGGGACTGCTCGAGGTCAGACACCTCAGGTGAGAGAAGTTGTCACGATGTATTTGGAAAATTGCATATTGGAAATTTAGATATGTTTGATAGAGTTAATACAAGTGTTAGAATATACATGTGGACCAGCCTTGTAAGAAATGCATCACAGGTGAAATGAATCTGAAATTTTAGTTTTTTAGAATGTGTATTATCTCAAATTCAGCAAATCTATTATACAAATGTTGCCCTCATACTAACAATCTGCATTCACATAAGTGACTCAAATTTGTGTTCATGAAGAACAATATATAACTATCCTGCTACCTTTAAGGGAGAAAAATATTTAAAGAAAATGAGCTATAAATAAAATATAGAAAGGGGTGTAGTGTAGAATGATCAACTTTGTTTAGCAACTCCTGTTATTAGACATACTGTATGTCACCTTTATATGCTGCATGATATCCCTGGCATATAGTAAACATCCACTTCAGCCTGTATTTTCTGTTTCCTTTGTATGTATGTTCTTTATCAATCACAGCTATTATCTGTCATATTTCTATGGAAAATGTATGACAATTTTTGATGACCTACTGGTTTAAATAAATTATGAGCTTTTTAACAAGGCTCCTAGCCTGCATCTCTGCAGGAGATATGCTACAGTCTAGAGGAGTACATTCCTCATTTCCCTTATTTTCAGCACAGAGATTGTCCAGCACTTATTGTGGAAATGGGCTTTAAGTGCCCACTATTCCGAACTCCATCACAGTCAGCTACCAATGTTCTTTCTCCTCGGTTCTGTCTCTGTTCCTGCCCTCACGTGGCCGGCAGTCAGGTGCACTGCTTTACTACTGCAGCCTTCGCACCACAGGCAGTGAGCAGCCCTGCACCCTGCTGGTGCGGGCAGCCAGCTTCTGCCTGTTTGCAGGCTGAGCTGTACCTGCACACCTGGACATAAACACAAGTAGAAGCATGCCATTAATGGATACACGTGAAATGTAAATCACACAAATAATGGAATGTTTCTTTTTCTAACCACGTGGTGCGCAGAAGCACATGTGGCTCATAGTACATACTAGCACATAATTCAAAGAAAGTATCTCCCTGGATTCTTCCCATTTCTGTTTATTATTATTATATGCCCAATATAATGTACAGAATAATGATTGAGAAGATGAGTGATTTTTGTCCATAGAATGTAATTATGCAAGGCTACAAAAATATTTTTGTCAATGAATGACTGGTAACATGAAATGTTGAAAGTTTCATTTAAAATCTATTTAAATTCAGCCTGCTCAAGTGTTAAGTATCCCTGATTTCTAGCATGTATGACTTGTCTGACTCTTTCACCTGCAAGACATACAGTTACCTGAAAGTTACTTCTCTCTAAAATGCTAATGTAATATTAGGAGGCATTTGACCAGCCTAAAGTTTAGCTTGACATGATGATAGCAAAATAATATGAATTCAGATTATACTGCTCCTAAGCTGCATCTGTGTAGGTCACTCTGAAAGTAATGCCTCCTCTTTATTTCCATGGAAACTACAACAGATATAAAGAGCACAATGACACTATTTGACAGAGAGAATTCTCAGCTGTAAAATGCTTTTTCAATACAGTCACTGCCATTAGCTATGCATTTTCACCAGTGATGAATAACAGCCTACATGCCACACTCATAAAAATCTGCACCAGCAGAGGTGACCCACTGTTTCACAGCTGCTGATAGCATTGTTGCTAGGAAAATGTTGCCCAGGAAGCCTGTCTTTCATTAGCCTGAACAGCTGGAAATCAGAAGGTGCTAAATCTAAACTATACAGTGGGTACGGTAGGACAGTCTAGCCAAGAATGGAAACATCCCCAAAGGTCTTCAAACTGATATGGCATTACTTTCAGAGCAGCCCTCAGTGTTGAACTTTTTTAGTTGTTTTTCTGTTAATACCATTGTGTAGATGTGAAAAGTCATTATAAAGTATACTGATTTGGATATTTCATTCTTAGCCAACACAATTAATCCCCAGTAATTTGATCTTTTTTGCATTGTGATTTCTGTGTTAGGAAACAAGACTGAAAATTTCCATTGTACTCTCTGCTTTGATATTGACCCAATTTATGATTTTTGTCACTCAGTGTACCTGTGATTCATTATTCTCACTTCTTAAGAGATGTAATCAATGTTGAAATAACTCATAAACGCGTAGTGAGGTGCTGAAGTATCATAAATAGTGAGCTGGGCAAAAAGTGCTGTTATTAGTTCTTCCAGGCAGTGTTCTACATAATATTAAATTTAGCAAGCGCTCTGTCATTCTACTCATACACTTTGAACAAAATTTTCCATTTATAGTAAGAGCTGCAGGATGAGCTCTGCTTTTTGTTTTGTGCTGCCCTAGGGAACAAGTTCATTGAGGTTTTAGCCAAGTTCTGTTGCCAGTTACCTTAGTGCAGTGTTGGATTTCTAATGCCATTACAGTACTTAAGGGTTGCTTTGAATGGCAGTATTCTAACAGATGTTTTAAAAAACTCTGGAGTCTACAACTGGAGAATGATTCTGAATTTTTAAAACTGTAGTCAGCATAATGGAAGAAGTAAAAAAATGCACATCCTAATTACAGAGGAGATGTTAATGGAGTAATGCACAGTGAATATAAACAGAATATGTAAAGTTGGACATACCTGTTCTGCCCCGTCGTATGCCTCCAGAGTGCACAGGGTGCGTGAATGGGCTTCTGCTGTTCCATCAGCAGCTGAGCTGAGGCTGTTGGCCATGATTACAGTTAGGATCAGTCTGTATAATCTTAGCGCAATTACTTTGCTGCACTGAGAACGTACAATAAAGTACTGCAGATAAGAATCAGATTTCATCAATCAGAAAACAAAGGTTCTCCACGCAAATATGTTAACAAGGATGGAGATCTTCCAGCCCACAAATGGGAGCCACCTAACTGCTTGACATTTAATCATTTGTTAATCCATTTTACAGTAATGGATCCTGACATTTAAATTGCTCCTGATCATATTCACTGGCTGCACATACATTGCCTTCATACAAAAGAGTACAGCTGACACCGAAGGTAGGTTTTTGGCCTGCAAAAGAGTCCTGCTTAACACTTTTGTTAATGTGCAGAGTGGAATGGACTGTAGTTAATCCTGCCGTGCTTAATTTCGCTTTGCAAGACTGGCTGCTTGTTGTCAGTGAAACCAGCACTTCTGGTGGTGCACAGGAAGCAGTCTGGCCAAAGGGGGCTGTTTTTCTACAGTCACTCTTCTATCTAGAACAGCAATTTCAAAAATATGCATCATTTTTGAGGGAATCAAACTGATTGTTTCTTCAGCTGGCAGCAAAGCAGTCGGTACTCCATACAAACTCTTGAGTTTTTCTTTCATTTGGTCTACAGCCTTTTGGTAGGAGAGACTGCTGCTGCAGCATTTAAAGTGGGGAGGAACAAACAGCCACTCAGCCCTATGCTTTTACCATCTGTGAACACGTATCACCAGTGGAAATGATGCACACGCACTGTTTCTCACAGTGTTTATACTCTGAGCTCCCGCTCCCAGCCGCTGCCGTTCCCGCCGCGCTCCGCTCCTCCTCACGGCACGCGCAGCCCATCGCTGCGTGCTGAGCGCAACTGCAAACAGCTCGGCTTGGAGCGCGCTGCTGCTGCCGATGCTGTGCCCCGTGCTGTTTGCTTATAAATAAAACCTCATTCGCACACGCGCTTGACGCCAAGCGCCGCACAGCTTCGCGCCTTGACTGTTGCACCGGGTGACGGACCGAGCCCGGCAGCTCGCGTAGCCCGAAAGATGCTTCACGGCGGGGTTTTAGCTTAGCTACAGCCGCTGCCGCGCTCCGCGCCAAGGCGGATCCAGCCCGGCAGAAGGCGCGGCAAGCCCACCGCTCCACCGCGTCCCGCCGCCCTTCGCCCCGCGGCCTCCCCTCAGCTCCGCGCCGCCGCGCGCGCGCGCTGCTGCCCCCTGGAGGCGGGCGGGCGGGAGCGGCGGAGGCGCGCGAGCCGCAGCGGCTGTCGTGAAGGCAGCGCCTCCCCACCCCGGTCGGCAGTGAGGCGGCGACCGAGCCCGGCTGCGGATCGCAGAGCCCGCCGCGGCGCCCGCCGCCCTCCCGCCCGGCTCCGAGCCCTCGTCCAGCCGCCCTCCAGAGCCTCGCCTTTCTCCCGCCCGGCCAGATGATGAACTTTCTGCGGCGCAGGCTCTCGGACAGCAGCTTCATCGCCAACCTGCCCAATGGCTACATGACGGACCTGCAGCGGCCGGACCCGCAGCAGCCGCCGCCGCCGCCGCCCTCGGCCTCCTCGGCGCCCGCCTCGGGCTCCCCGGCCGCGGAGCGCCGGCAGCCGCCGCAGTCGGCGCCCCCCCAGCAGCAGCCGCCGCCGCCGCAGCAGTCGGCGGGCAGCAGCTTCTTCAGCTCCCTGTCCAACGCCGTGAAGCAGACGGCGGCCTCGGCCGGGTTGGTGGACCCCACCTCCGCCTCGTCGGCCGCCGGCAGAAAGTTCAAGCTGCTGCTGGTCGTCGACGAGCCGCACACGGACTGGTAGGTGCCCCCGGCCTCGCGCTCCCTTCCCTTGCCCGTCCCTCGCGGCCCCGCTCCCCTTCCCCTGCCGCGGGATCCCTGGGGGCGGTGCGGGGCGAGAGGGGCTGCCCGCAGCCGGGCTGGAAGACAGAGCCCGGACCGGAGCCCCGGAGCCGGCAGGGACCGGAGCCGCGTCCGTCGGCACGCTCAATAAAGCTTGTCTGCCGCACCGAAACGGCGTGTCATGTATTCAGTGAAATAAACACCGCGTGCGAGCGCGGGGGGCGCGAGATTGTTTTGGATGCCGTGGCGCTACGTGCGCTGATTCACATCGGTGAGCTTGTTTTCGTGCTCGGCTCACCGCTGCTGAGATGCGTGCTGGGGCGAAGGTCCTTCGGCAGATCGGCGGCGAGCCCGCAGCTGTGCCTTAGCTCTGTGCGTGCGTGTGGTCATTAGGGTAATTAACAGCTGGGCTTTGCTTTGCTTCCCCGTGTGATTTACCAAAGCTAAACTTGTACTGCAACTCGTTCCTTCTGTTGCCCGTGGGAGAGGTCACCGCTTCTTCAGAGCCGTTTGCTGTGTATGACTGTGCTGAATGTTGTCGTTTACAGAAAGATGTACGTTTATTCATCTTTATCATCCTTCCCTGCCGTGTGTTTACGTGTCAAGCTGTGAATCCCTTCACGCAGTGTCACCAATTGCGGTGTATAATATCTAAATTGTGCCTAAAAATAATACGGAGTAAAACAAGTATGTTGTTACAGCACTGACATCATTTGGTAATGGATTGTGGGTCTGTGATTTTACTGTCAGCTTCTCGAATTTGTATCCCCGCTGCCTAGACGTACGTGGGCAGTTCTGATTTGAGATCGTTTGCTTTGAAATGGTACTTTAATATAATATTCAATACAGAAATTTACGCATGATAGAGTGGAATTATCCATAGCAAAGGTACTACGTTCATTAAGATAATGTTACCTGTTATGTTTCCCTTTAAAAGCAAACAACAAACCCGGCAAGGTTGTTGTATCTGCCAGACTACAGAGAGCCTCTGTGCCTACGTCACAGAGACGCATCCATGGACACTGCTCACAGCCTTGCAGATACATCTGTTTATTTGATATTCTACAGTGCATGTATTTCTGCTTGGTAAATTGAATAACTACCCGTGTTCATGAAGTTTGTTTCTGGTACTGAAGCCAACCTGTGTATTATAACCATGGAATGTTTTGCATACTTGATGAATGCATTCAATGTGAACACAGTATTTCAGCAAAATTGAAGCTCGTAAAGGTCTATTTTGTGAATGCCACCAACTGCAGTTCAGGTAGGTGGCCAGATACATTCTCAAGTGTACACAAGGTCATACTTGCCTGCTTTTTCTGTGTTTTTTTCCTTCCGATGGTATGTGATATGGATACATAGTAGTTGTATCAAGAACAGTTTATTGGTACTGTGCTGGTACTGTCTGTTTTCCCTCTGAAAAGCAAACCAGGTTGAAATTGGGGATTTTAAGGTAAGCATTGAAATACAAATGTGTGTATTCTGATAACATATGCAGAAAAGTTTGTTCTGTATCTTTGGAATTTTGGACACCCATGTTGGAAGGTATTGCAACAGGATTTGACTGTATCATGCTTATGAGCAGGCTTGGACTGCACTATAAGTGATAATTATATTGAAGCTGGAAGTGGCAATAGATAAATGACAATGATCTCCTGGCTCTTCCTCCAGCTCCCTGCCTGGTATGATGCACTGACGTAAGATTTAGTGAGATGAGGAATGTAGAGCTGCTGTCATGTGATACATGGAAAAAATACTGTCAATAACAACAAAAACCTCAATACCAAGTAAATCTCTTATGCTAAATATAGATTCCTGAGAAATGATTTCAGCTGATTTATTTAATCCTGAGATTAAGATTACGTGCTGGGAATTTTGAGCTGCATTGTGTTTTCCTTAAATTGAAAGTGTGTCTGTTGCCTTTGGGTTGCAGACTCAATAGAAATCAAAGAATTTCCACCTGAATCATAATGCAATCCTACTAATTCAGTATCCTCTTTCTAGCAAGCTCTGGAGTATGTATTATGCACCTTCTTTTGTGAGCTAGACATATTGCTCCTTAATTTTAGCACCAAAAGTACACTGTGTTTCTGTTATGTTTAATTTCTATTAGAAATTAATTCATGCTTGAAGTCTGAGATGTACTAACCCTTCCAGTGTTGTTGTTGCTACTGGATTCATATGGGTTATTTTACAAATAAATGAATGTCCAGTTGTTAGCATTCTTAATCTTGATCTCAGTGCTTTCTATCATTTTCTTGTTGTAAAAAGCTTTTCCTTTCACAGGCTTTGAAATTATTCTTTTACTGTTTCTTTTATGGCATAAGGAAATTAACTTACCTGTGCTCATTTGCTTATTTTGCCATGCTATCTTGTCTTTAGGGAAAGAAATAAATCTTTAAGGAACGAAAGCAAGTATAGTCACCTTGTCAAACCATGCTCCTTACTCTACTAACACTCAATCAACTCCATGTTAGAACTGTGAAAAATTATTCTCCTACATGCTCTTCCGAAACTTGCAGCTATGTAAATGAGAGGGACCTTCAAGGACTTCCAATAAGACAAGCTGATGTCAAAGGCTTTGTATCAGTTAATACTGTTACTCCTTCCTCCAAGACAAGTAAAGGAATGAAACAAGGATAAGGCTTTCAGTCAGCTTCCATAGGCAAACCCAAGACAAGCTATATTCAGTGCTTCTGGTTCTCCTGGTCTCCTTCTACAACAAATGATCTTTTGGTGCAAAGGTGGAAGAAAACAACAGTCATTTTTGTCAATTATCTTTGAAGCTTTCTCTCATTCTAGGCTATCACTATAAAGAAGGGATGACTTGTAATTCCAACACTCCTTCAGATGAAGCAGTGCTGTTCATTTATATAAAAGCAGTGGAAAAGCTCCTCTTATTTTCTGGCCCATTCTTTATGCATTTCAGCATCATGTTCTTTTCATCTGCAGCTGCATACTAAACAGGTATTTGTAATACCTTCACTGATATCTAGATCCTTTTCCCAAGTTACCACATCTAGTTGAGAACCTTGCAATGTATTTAAAAGGTAGAAATCATTTTGGTGGAAAAACGTATGATTCCAGGCACTTTATGGATCTGTTAGGGAGGGGAAAGCTTCAAAGAACCACTTTTTACCTTTAGACTTTATATAATAGACTTCAGCCTGATTATTTTGCAGGTTTAAGTATCTGTGTTGCTATTTTTACAAATGGAAGAAGCTAAGAAGTAAAATCATTTGCTCAAGGTCATTCAAGAGCCTAGTGACAGAGCTGAAATAAAAGCTAGATATTTCGCTTCACCTTTTCTTTTAATTCTCCTTTTCCAGCTGTTCTGCTGTAAAATTATCAGCTAGACATGTTTATTTTACAGTATATTCAGTTTCTTCAGGAAATAACCATTTTGTTCTGCATGCAAAATGTGCTGAATATTCAGTTCTGTGTGAGCAATTGATTAGAGGGTGTACATCAGTGGCAAGGTGCCAAAATGCTGCGTATGTAAATCCTTGTCTTTATTGAAAGCTTATGTATATTTGGAGAGTTGTTTACATGCTGAAAAGTAACCATTGCTTGGCTGGTCTCGTGCTTCAAAGATTGACTCATTGGCCATAGTGATGAAAGAAGCAGATGGGAAAAGCACAAATCTTGTAAGTATCAGTGTATTTCTGCTCTACTTTTCTCTCCATCCCAATGATTACACATTTCTTGTGACGTCTGCTGCTTTAGTAGTTACCCATCTTGTGATAGGTCCAGAAAATCATTTCCAAAATCCTTGTGCTGTCTATGGGCTAATATTGCTCATCACGATGTTTTTAGTCTTTCTGGCATTGTCTCAGTGCAGAAAGACACTGATTTATGATACAGAAATTTACTTCAGTTTTATTTATTTATTTATTTATTTATTTTGCAGTTGTCCAGGCAACTGAAAACAGTTTCAGTTAAAGATACTTGTGATGTTGTTATGTGTAAGGGTAACTGCCAAACAACTTGCATAGTACAAGTTTTAAAAGTTGTAAAGTGTTTTAAAGTGATCTTAGTGAGGAATTTCATCTGTATCTTAAAGAATTGGCAACCCTGCAGACTCGTTAAGGTTATGGCCTTTGGACTAAGTTCCTAATACTCTTAAAAGTGGGATGGCAAGCAGATTGTTACATGAAACCAGCATGTGCTTAGATAGCTCCTTGCAAGCAGGTAGTTAGACTGGTACTACATCTCAGCGCACATTGCAGTTAACTCTATGCTAAAGCTCTGCATTTTTTAAAATCAAAACAGCAACATACTTAAAGAAGACATGACTGTAACAGAAATGCTAAATCATGGCCTGAACCATCCACCAGATGGAACGCCTGGTGGGAAGTCAGGGCAACCCAGTGGAAATCAGTTGTTTGCAATGCAATGCACCTGAATGGCTGCAAGGGGTGGAGCCAGGATCCACCTCTTCCCAGCCCTCATTTAAGGGTTGGCACTGGAGGTGAGAGTATCTCATTGGAGATTCTTGTGTGCCTGAGGCCTTCTGAAAGTAAGCAGGTTCTTTTCTTAGTTTCTGTGTGCACAGCTGTTGCATTTGAGCAAGTATTCTGTTGCTGCAGCCTAGGACCTTGCTGCTCTGTTGTTACTACTGTGCTTTCTGTGGCATTAGAGCATTATAATGACCAAAAGTAACGTTGCCATGAGCACAAGCAGCATGTCTTTCTGCTGTCTGAGAGGACGGATGAAACAATGTGAGCTGTTCCAGAAATTTTTGTTTTGAATTCTTATCTACTCGTAAGGTATGAAAAACCAAATAGCTTTTACTGAAGGGATGAAGCTATGGAACTATATGCCTTGTTATTTGTTCTTTGTCCCCTTCTTCTTTTTTTTTTTTTTTTTTTTTTTTTTTTTTTAATCTTAAGTGAATGTTGAGCAAGAATTTAAGAAGGAGGGCATGCAGCTGAACCAACTGAAGTGAATGGCATAGTAACGTGTTTACAAATCTGAATTTGTAGCATGGAACAGTCTTATTCGAATAGTACTTCATGTCTGTACTCTGAAATGGCCAGCTGATATAGTTCTTCACCAGATGATGTGTGTGCTAGGATTTGATGATAATGTAAGAGAAGATTCCAGAGGGTTTTTTAGTTCACCTTCAGTTCTCTAATGCTTGAATGCCTTAGTATAAATAGCAAAACACAGTATACAATAGAGATTGCCTTTTGACAAGATATTTATAAAAAATAGAAGTAGAAAACTCTTTCTGGAAAGAGCTTTTATCTTCCAGATTGTGTATTTCTCTCTTTAAACAGTTTCTTGTGTGCTGTGATGTAATTTCAGGCAACTTAGTGTGCATGAGATGTTCGTTAGAAACTTGCACATTCTGTATGTGTTCATTTTTGATTTTGTCTGCCATCCCCTCCGCCATAGTTGGAATAGGAGTGAATCTTGCAGTCTAGTTAGTTGAAAAGTGAAATGTCTCCAGAGGACTTTCTGTGTTTTGAGCTGTTTCTGTTTTAAGCAGATGCGTTAGTCTCTGTTCTGTAAAAACTACAGGACACAGCAAGCTGTAGTTGTTTTTATTACAACCATGTTTCTCCCAAAGATCAATGCTAAATAAACATTCTTGCAGTATATTCTTGATATAACACTTCAGCATTTGCATTTTTAGTACCCAGTTCTTAATAGTACAGTGAGATGGTTTGTATGCAGTATCACAGAATTTTATTACCTTCAGTATTCATCCAGCTTGCCCCCAGCAACTGCTCTAAACTATGGAAATCTCTTTAATATTTTATACATTTGTAGATAAAATACACTTTGAATTTAAAAACAATATGGTAAGACCTTACTGTTTGTGAATAAAATGTGCCTGAAGAAAGGAACAAGAAGTACAGAAAGTTGTATTTGGGTACAGAATCTCTGAAGAAGAATTCTAGGCCAGACTGGATGAAAGCTGCTAAATGAAAGAGTAATTACAAGTAGGTGGAAGAGCTGTAAAGAAATGGTGAGGAGAGCCATCAGCTGTGAAGTAAATATTGCCTGAAATAATGATATTTGTCCCAAAGATGAGGCTATTTACAATGTAGAGTGGAAAAAAAGTGTAAGAAAGTGATAAGACCTTAAAAGTGCCATGGGTGGGAGGACATTATGGCTTGGTCTAGGATGTAAAATATTTGCTTGATTGCATTGCTGCTTCTGCTAATTAAGCAGCTCTGTCTGTGCTAAGTCAAACTGACTTCTGAGAAGGGAGCCAGTGCACTTTTAAACAACTGGATGAAGGAGAATGTGGGTATGTGAGTATTCATGGCAACATAAGTGCAGACTATGAGCAATTGGAGACTTGCAAAAAAGTGGGAAAATTGTTTTGTTTATCAATTTTCCAGTACTACTTTCACCACAAGTGTGTATCCACCTGGCTGAAACAGAAATAGTCACAAACTCTGATAAACACTGATTTAAAAAAAAAAAAAAAAGTTGGTGACCAATGTAAATCTGTTCGTATATTTGCAAGCGAAACTTATATAAATGGTAATTCAGAAGACAGTCTTAAATCTATAGAAGCTCTTGCTGGTTTTCCTGTGGACAGCCCTGTGATCCTTTTCATCAAATTCTGCTGTTACTAGAATGTGGCTTGTAAAGATAGTATTATATTTGTTAACTTGTTGCTTTTAGCAATGAGCTGCTGCTTTTACGAATGAGCTACTTCTGTCTCTTTCAGTCACTGTTTGGTTACCTTGCAGCAGTGGAAATTGCAGCATGTTCTTTGGAATATTGCTCTAGAGGGGACTGATTTTTCAGGCAGAACAGTGTCTAGAGCAGAACAGCACCAGCCCTCAAGCTGTACCTAAAGCTGACTGTTTTCTGGTTTGGCAGTGTCAGGCAATAGCATAGGACATCTGCTTTTCTCAGTGTGATTGTGGCTGTCTCTGAGCAAGTGAGCTGCCTGGGCTGATGAAGGCCACCAGAGGATGCCTGCTTACTCTGCTTCTTTCTGAATTGCAAACATCAGCAGAGATGGGATTCAATTAAGGGATGGATCCAGTAGGCTGTGCTGAAGAAGATGGGACTTCAGGTTTCTTTTTTAAACTTTTTCTTTTTTTCTTACCTACATGCAGCAGCTGTTTTCATGCCTCTTTCTGTGTACCAGTTACTGAAGTGAGCAGAAGATGCATGGGATGTCACTGAAGTTGCTGAGCAGGAATAGTCTTTTAACAGCTTTCACCTCTGGGCACCCATGTTTGGACTCGGAGCATTTTTTGTAGTTACTGAACTCTCAACAAAAGGGGCGGGAGAGTTCAAGCTTTTTCTTCCCTCCATGGGCATCAGATGTGGTTTGCCATGTGCAGAAAGGAGTGTAAATGCACTTTCCATGTTTCTGTAAAAAGCACCATGGGGTGCGTGGTGTCTAATGAAGGGTGATCACCTCTTATTTCATCCCTTACCAAACAGAGAAGAAAAATGGCACATGGCACCATCAGCCAGTCTGGTGCCAGAAACTGTAACTGAAGGCTGTTCGGGTGCAGTGTTTTCAGAGGAACAAACTCCCTACTATTGATCCTCAGAATGGGACCCACTTCTTGAGATGAGAAGAGATTCTGCCGGAGCAAAATTACAAGTTCTTAGACTCTGTGTGGAAATGCTTTAGCTCTATGTGCCATGCTCCTCAACAGGAGAATATTTTTAGTTTTGGGAATCTAGGATATTTTTCATGGTGAAAAATAGGATTATGTGCAATATATAAATCAAAGTAAATTATATTAATCAGTAAAAGCAGCTTGATTTAATGCATGGTTGGTCAAAGTCAACATCTCTGCTGGGTCTGCATTTGGCTCGTGTATTGTAACAGTTAGCATGTAAATTGGATTTCATTTTATGTACCACAAAGAGCAGCTTTATTTTGGACCCATATAAAGGTGTGTGTGTGTGCGTATATACACATGCATATTTTTCTTTCTGCAGTAAAGCAGGGATGCTTTCCTGAATGCCCTGACCACGATTGTCCTTCATGGTAAGGTTGAATTATTTTGTTTTGTCTGTAAACTCGGTAAAAATCCATGCATGTGAAACTAGTAGCAGTTCTTTAAGGATGCTAATAGAGGAAAAAAAAAGGTTACAAACAGCTCTGATCAGGTGGTTAATGTTATAAAAGTACACTCATCACCCCTATCCTTTAAAAGAAATTAAGTGCCAGGATGCAGCCCAACCTATATACTTTTATTCTCTTCAAATGGAATAGTTTTATTTCTGTTCACGCTCAAATTGAACTGTTAGTAATGCAGTTACTGTCTTCTACAATTCTCTTTATCAGCTGTCTCCATTAATACTGCTGAGGGCATTCTGAGGACTGTGTGCAGTCATTTATCTAAACTATGTCAAGAAATAAGACAGAAAACTTCTAGAATTATTTAAAAGCTGCAATCTTTCTTTAATGTCAGAATTTGTTGGTTTTTTTTTTTTTTTTGAATTGTTATTGCAATTGTGTAGATAAGATGAAGAGGAAAACTCAATCTGTGTTTTCCATTCAGTTGTCTTTTTTTTTTATTATTAACAAGTCCTCATTTGACCTTTATGTTGAAACAAAAATGGAATATTTAGCATGAAAGTACTGTGGAGCCTAACAAATGACAATGGAAGGTGTAAACTACTTACTGGCTGTGGAATGTCTCAACATTTGTTTATTTGCTCTTGCAATTTGCTTTTTCATGTGAGCAGTTAAGTACTTGCATGTGCTACCAATGGATTTTCAGGGAAGTTGTAGGTTAGTAACAAATTTTATACTAGTTGATACTATTCAAAAGAGAAATTTCGAACCACTTCTCAGGGATCACTTGGTTATTCTGGGAAGTTTACTCCTGATTTTAATTTGTCACCTTTTATCCGAAAGAAGAAAAATGTATGACATGCTGCTCATAAATTTCTAGCTACAAACTAGGGTAAATATGCGAAAACAAGTTTGTCCCATTAAATCTACATTTATTGTTTTAAAGAAGGCACATTCTGTTTTTCCAATAATAACAGTAATTGAAGATACTCCATATGTTCTTGGACGTGAAATGTAGTGAGCTGCCTGAAAATCCAGAATTTTTAACTTTTGTTCTAAATAAATATCCTGTTAAGGAAAGGAAGTTCATGGATTGAATCATATGGTCTTAAATCCTCACCTGAACTACATGTACAATTGACCCATGCTGCCCAGGATGTGCACACAGAATGAATAGTAGTACTGATAAGTGTGTGTATGTTCGTTTCAGTACAGTTAATGCTAAGAGAAACCATACTGAATGAGCAGGGTTGCAAATTAGAAGCTGGAGCACATGCCACAGTTAAGATGGGCCCTCGTAAACATGCTGAGTTGTGCTCAGTTGTTGCCTGGCTAGATAGATTAAAGCCAGCATGTGTGTACCTCCCTGTGCTGTAAGACATTTAATTTGTCTTTGTGTGTTCACTGACTGTTTTTTATACCACAGAGTATGTGCAATAGGGAGGCTGGTAACTTTTGCTCACAAATAGTAATAAAGTGGGGAGAGGAATTTAGAACGGACAGAAGAAAATCAGTTTCTGCATTGAGTTACTGTTTACTATTATTTCTGTACTGCTTTTCACATAGTTCTGTAATGAGTAGCAAAACGTATTTATCCCTCTTGAACTTAGAATTAAATTAATAAGTATTAACTTAGAACTAAATTAATAAGGACTAACATAACATGTTCAACTGAGTACTTGCAGTGAGGTCTCAGCCTACCAATCCATATGTTGACTGTTTTGAAATCTTGAGAGTCTTTGAGTCTTTGCTCATTTGACTGCTTTAGAAGTAATTCTGCCCCTTTCCTTTGATAACGATTCCTGCAGTTCTGAAACTTGCCTTTCTAGTCTCTTCAGCCACTTTCGATGTCATTAGAGAAATGTTCCAGAAAAGGTGGCATTGACCTTCTGGCAGCAGATGGACAGCGAAGGCTAAAAGCTTTCAGTTGTAGCAAACAATTGGAGCAGATTTCCTGGATTCCTAAATTAGGTGCCAGAATTGTGAGCAATTATGTCATAAAAGGTTCAGCATTTGGGTATCTTCAGAACGTCCAACATGGCTAAAGATTGTGATTAATATAATACCATGCATATTTGCACTGTATTAAACAACTTAAATACAATGCATTTGCCTCATATTTAAAATAAATATAATTATTTGTATACAAGTAATGGATCTGGAAGTTTCCAGCCAATTTTTATGATAATACTTCTGTGAATGTTTCATCCAAGGACTTCAGCAACGTTCTTACAGGAGATATGGGAAGGGAAAAGGGAGGATAGCACTCACCATTCAATTGAGAGTAAGGGTTTGTTTTTATTAATTCCTAAAGTAGGCATTGAAATGCTGGAAATTCAGTCTTATGAAAATTAGTCGTGACTGAAATGTATTTCAGCTTAGAGAAAATCCCTCTTCTGGGCAGAAGTCAGCACCATGACTCAGCTGCTGCTCTTTTCTGATAAAATGTATGTGGGTGGTTATGCTGCAGTAATCTCTGTAGCCTTCCCTTCTGTTAGAGCCTACAGACATTTTTCTTACACCCACGCGTGTTCTCTGGTTCCATACAGCAGATTAATAGTTCCTTTGTGACAGTTGGAAGATGTACACATACAGCACAGGATCTGCTATATACAAGAGATGTACATCTATTGTTTTAAAGAAAGCACTTCTGTAGTAAAACGTGTAGTCAGAAATATGGGAAGTATGTTTAAATAAAATTATAAATCCTACATGTCAACACTGGGACATCTGTGGGTTTTGTTTTTTTCTTTTGAACACTAGGAATTTATCTTATTTCTGGGTGAATTATTTGTGTCTTTCAGCAGAGATTTGTTGTATTTTAGTAAGAAATCACTAGAGTAAACACTATGTAAAATGGTTATGCTAAAATATTTGACTGTGTCTTGAAAAGCTGTTAGGTGCTTTCCTATTGTTCTTTAAAACCTGAAGGTGCTGGACTACTGTTGGAGTCTTCAGCAGGTGAAAGCAGAGGATTTAATAAGGTCAGGATTGCTTGTGTTTTTGTTTTTTTTTTTGGAAGATGAGTTACACAGTATGAGGTTCTACACTGCTGCGTCACTCCAAATGAAATGAAGAGGAAAAATGAGTGTAACCTCTATTTTATTGTGTCTATATATTTTTTTCTTGGTTTTCTTTTCTGGAGTGTTTTATTTTTATTTTAGAATTAAACTATACTACAGTCCATATGTAGATAGGATGACAAAGATTATGTACTGACTCTGTAACACAGTGTAGAAGCCGCTGAGGACACGTCTTCTGCATGCGTTCTCATCCATTCAGAGAGGATCTGTTACCATAGTGCATGCATTACATCTTTGCCATGAGCCTGAACTTGCCAATCAGGTTTATTTTAGTTTATATTTTAAAATCAGTATGAATACATTGTAGTCTAGATCTACTTTTTTTTTTTTTTTTTTAAGATTATTTTTGTGATTCTGTAGTTTTTTTTTTAAAGTATGCATACAGGGCACTTACAGGGTATGTTGTGTGGGACTGTTACTAGAAACAAAATTAAATTACAAAAGGATGGGACAAGAAGGAGATGATTTATTGCTCTGTCTACTCCCAAGTGAGTGGGAAGCTTGACCATTAGCTCCTACTAACAGAACATCATTTTATCAAAGCACCATTCACTAAAATGGCCTGTATCTCTGCTGTCAGCTGCCCTTTCTTGAAGTCAGTTGATGCCCCAAGTCTTTGTGGTTTTCCTTGTGATAGTCAGGCACTTTGAGAATGGCCTGCTGCATCTTGGTTAAAGAATAACAGTGATTGAGTGACCAAAATGGGTGAGATTGTTTTTTCTTCTGAAGGTATCTTTTATCATAATTGTCAGGTTTTATTATTTTTTAAGTGAGAGCTCCCAGTTATGTTTGTGCTGAGGTGGATTTACAGTAAATAGAAAGACTTCTTTTTAAACCATTTACAGACAGCATTCAAGGCAATAGCTAAATTGACTGAGTAAGTTTCTAAAATATTAACCATTGCTGAGAGATACTAATGTGGCATTGACTGAGAATTTTCTCCTTTTGTAACTTATGTAGTGTAGAAAGTGTTGCTCAGACTCTGAAAACATTATCTTCAATCTGTACATATCTCCCCCAACTCTCTGTATTGGTTTGTGTAAGCAACTCTTAATCTCTTCAGGCTCTGTACAGCCAAAGTAAAGGTTATCTGAAATAAGCAAGCTTCTTGCACTGACCTACATAGCACATGCATGAGTCACCAGCCTTGTAGTCAGTTTGATTAGGGAATAAAAGTGTGTTTGTTGGAATAAAATCTTACATTGTCTGCTTTTGCTGATGGCCTTAATTCCAAGTTGTTGTTTGTTTGTTTTTTTTTAGTAGTAGAATGTATGAAAGAAAAGATTACTTAACGTGTAGGCAAAATTAACAAGGACAGTGTGAAAAGTAGAAATACCCCAAATATTTTTCAAGACTGAAAATTGAATGCTTTCTTCTAATAAAAGTCTGCAAAGAAAGTAAGGAATTACATTAACTTTGAAGCAGATTATAACATCCAAGTCTGAATATTTCCTTTAATCCAGTAATTTAACTAGATTTGCCTTACAGTTGATGGCATTAACTATTGCAGGTGAAAGTGATACTCTGTGTAGGTACAGAAGTCATCCCAAGGGCTTATTGTGTGCTGATGTCTTACTGTGATTGTGTGCACTGCTGGAAGGGGTGGTATAACAAATTTGCTGACTGCTCTTCTGGTGACAAAGCAGTGAAATGTAATACATTCCCAAATAACAGCTGTAGCTATGGAACGACTTCGAACTGTTACTTTATGAAATGATTGTGTTCAAGAAAGAAAAAATAACTACTTTTGTTTCCTGGATTTAAACTGGCTTGTTTCTGCTTTAGCCAGGATACAATTACATTAATTACATTCTTAGAAAACAGTATTTGACAGCGCGCTTTGCTCACAGCACCAAAAGGATGTTCTTGCTGTCCTTTATTGCTTGAACTCCTAATTAAAGTTAGCCTTTGATTGATAATGTATGTAATAATGTCCAGGACACTAGCATACTATTTCAGATCTTTCTGTTGGCTAGGTTTGTGAAAGTACTTTTTGTGAAACAACAAAAATAATTATCATAAACTGCTTTGTTGTTAGAAAAGAAATAAGATAACAAATTCAGAAAGCATTGTATGTTGGTGATGCAAAACATTTTGTGAGAACCTGACCTCTGTAATTTGCCTTTATGTAGAATGCTGTTCTTTTTTTTCAAGTGATTTTATTTTAACAGGTCTGATTTAGTGCTCACATTGCTTTGTGAATTGAAATCTATCTGGGAACCTTGATATTCCAAACAGATGGGAAATTCCAAACCAGCCATGTATTATTCTTATTAATTCCTGTATTTACTTATCTGCCTAGCTATCTGTTATTTAATGCTCATGTTCTCTAAGTAAATGGAAACTCTGCTCTGGTTACTAAGTGTGGGACTAGACTCTTAGTCTACTTATGTAGACTCTTACTAGACTCTTAGCAATTTATGTTGCTTGACAACATAGTCCTAGGTTTTCGTTAGGTTTAAGATGAAGCAGCACTGATTTACGTTATATGATGTGCTCAGATCTTTTAGATCTTCAGTATGTTTTGTTGTAGATTGATTCTTCTAACAACAGTAGAAAATGATTAGGGGTATTTGTTGACTGTTTGTTTTGTTTTGTTTTTAGACTGATAATGGTTAATAGCTGTTATGCTGATACTAAAGCCATGAGTTGGCTGAGCATGTTTTGCAGCGCATGGCAGCGCATGAGCACAGGGGACTAAACACAGTTCTCATCTTTATGATTCTCATAGTGGTACATGGAATCCTCTCTGCAGGTTGCTCTCACTGCTGTATTTCCATATATTCTTCTGCCAGAAGACATAGGAAGTTTAATACATTGCCTGACTATTTATGAGGCATCATAATGTAAAACAATTTTATGTATCCCTACAAAAGAGAAGAACCTGGCCTCTGATCAGCTATCTCACTGTTTTTCTCTAATTAATGGCTGTGACATTCAAGGAGTCATTTTAATAATGTGAGCAATAATTGGAAGTAAGGTGCTCTGTCAGTGATTGCACTTGATAACAGCCTTGGACAAAACAAAAATGAATCTCCAGCTATGGCAATTATGTCAATGTTGGTAAGTCCTCTTTCTTTTCTGCAGGGGCTGCGCTTTGCTTTGCTACAACACTACCACCATACTGCAGTTTTTAGCTTTTTTTTTTTTTTTTCTCCCTGCTGTGGATACATCTGTTTTTCACCATCTATGTTACTTTTTACTGTTTTCCCTTACTGTCCTATTAAAATGACAAAACAGGACGTGGAAAGCAGACTTCAGTACTGTCAAAGATGAATTCCGTGTGATGTAAGATAGGTGGAATTTAGGCAATTATAAACTGTATGAAACTTAGAATTCTAAGCATTACTGTAAGACAGTCGGAATTGTTCATCTCTGAGGAATCAGGGTTGTGTGTCAGCCTGTATGTGATAGTCTGTGTGATGATTTTATAGCAAAGTATTATGATACTGACACAGTATGACTGACAGCTACTTTTGTCATGCTGTTTTTCACATGTCTCTTAAAAGTGAACTTCAAGGAAGTTTTGATTTAAAAATCAGAGAACTCAAATGTTTTAACAAATATGCAAGATAAGAATATTAAATCTTAAATGATTGAGTGATGCATAAATTCTTCTACTGGTCATGATCTTGAGAAGGAAATGCAGATTATTTTAATATAGATTACCAGATTTGTATTTTGTACTTTGTGTCATTTAAATGTTGTTTAAACATACGTGTGTTTTTTGTACATATCTTAAACTACTTTCAAGGTTAATTTTGTTGAAAGGTGTATTTCCAATTCTCCTAGGTGAAAAATGGCAATGGCGATGTGTGCAGTATTTCCTTGAAATAACTGTATGTAAAAGAAGAAATTCAGAGAAATGATATGGAAAATACATTCTCTTTAAAAAGTCATTCTCTTATTTTATACATGGATTTATAAAGATCACTAATGTGAGGGTATGGCTCCAGCATGTAATTGGAATGAAACACTTCATATTTTGAGCTGTGCTGTCTCTGCCTAACTTAATTGGTCCAATTAATGAAGAGTGATTAAAATAGGACCAAACTTGTGTCAGAATGATCTGATCAGGATATTTAGAACAGGACATCAGAACAGGACATTTAAAACTGTGTTTAACACAATTGAAAGGGATCTGCTCAGGCACTTCATTCGCTCTATATATCACTTTCTATTTTTTATGTTGATACAGGGCTCTGGCATGTATTACATGTTTAATAGAAGAAAATTAAATTTTGATGCCTTTACCCATAATAATGTCTAGAGAGGTGAGAAATCTTAGTATTCTGTTTCAATTCTGACTGTGATGAAAGTGATATAATTGTTAAAGTATGTCTAAAAATGTATGATGTGGACTTCTGCACTAATCACATATTTTATTTCTTTGAGTTTAACCTGGGAGCTGGAGGGGAAGTTGTTCAGTTCCACCAAGGTATTTACACTGTTACTGCAGTGAATGCGTGGTGATAGATTTTGTGTAATTCCGAAAGATGATGGGGGATTATTGTTTTGTAAGAAGTTGAGGCGAGAGGGAGTAAGATCACAATTGCAGATCTCTACTGGAATTCACTCCCTGGTCTGTTTATAGAGCAGGTACTTGAAATGGTTAAGTTCCATATCATAGCAAAAGATTTTGCAGATGAGAAGCTAATCCACAGCCAGAGTTCAAGCTTGGAAAAGGGTCACCCTGAGTCTCAGCCTGGAGATTGGCAAAGGAGTTCCCAGCATCTGTGAGATCTGATTACTGTGTTACGACAGGTGTGTGCTAGCAAGGGGGATATTGCAGGGCTTGGTTAGTTTTTTTCCTTTTTTTTAATGAAAGGGGGCAACAAAGGAATTTAATAAATGCTTTTCTCAAAGCAGATCTTGATACCTAGGAGCTTTTGGAAAGTCTTAACTGTCAAACAGTGATCGTGCATTATGCACAAATGGATTTCCCAAGCGTGGGTATACAGATGACATTTAAATTGGTTCCGCTCATACAAAATACTGTCTTCTGACTTGCAGATTTTGTCTGAGCTTGAGGAGATAATAGGCTGACTCCTGTCTTATCTATGTAATATTTCTTTTAGGCAGAATTGCTAATATTGAGTTTGTTTAATGCAAAAAAAAAAAAAAAAAAGTGTTCTCTTTTGTAAAGCAAATAGAAAGATAAGGAATGGAAGAGAACAGATCTGTGAGCTCAGTTCTACATTTTACCTAAAGGCTTCATCTAAGCTACGTAAAGAGATTAAAATTAGACCATGCACTTCTATCTAACATATGAAATAATTTGCAAAGGAATATTCTGACTTTCCAGCTGGTGGAAAATTTCAGCTTCTGACAGGATAAACATTGCAGATATAGATGGCAGGGACATAGCACAACAGGTGGGTGTTAATAATTTAATACATTTTGTTTTCCTAAAACCACATGATAGAATATGCAGGCTTATGCAACTACAGTTTTTCTTTTAAAAAGTGAAAGCTAAATGTACGTGTGGAATCTGAGTATGCAGGCAGCCTCAATGTGCCATGTCTGCGGCATGCTTTGAATAGGTGGGAATATTACAAATAAACATTAGAAATACCTATATCTTACTTACAAGAATACTTACAACATCAAAACAAAGCAGTAATCCTGGAGTAGAAAAATGTCCTGTTTGTTCTTACAAATGATGAAGACATTGTAACTCAAGTTAAAGATCAGATTAAAAACTGTCTCTTTTGTGATTGTTTTTTTTTTGTTTCTTACTTCATTAAAGATACATTTATTGATGTATTTTGTATATTGATAGGGATACTATCTAGACGTGATGTAGGAATATAAATGTTTCATTTATACACTGCATGATTGCAAAATATCTTTTAGTAAATGCTAAATGGACTATTTAGCAGCATTTCTTCCGGGGGCTGGGGATTTAGTTTCAGCAATGAGAAGTTGAGTACAACAGGTATTTTCCATTATAGGAAGAACAAATTTGATATCTTATTTTCTATGACTTAGGTTTTGTTTGGAGTAGTATCTTGCTGATACTAGCTAACCCAATAATAATCTATTAATTCATTTAAAAGGAGAATATGTAATTAGGGCAGATGTAATTTCCATGTGTTGTTCTCAAGGGAACTTGTAAGATGGCTTTCCACCTCTGCTGTGTGGAAGCTCAGGTCCCACATTACCAAAGCATTTAAACAACAAGGGTGGAAGCTTTTGCATTTGGCTGCTCTGCAACTCAACCAGTTAGTGGGAAGAGGATATGAAGTGTTCCAGTATCCAGCAATTTCTGTCTTGGTTGTGTTCCTTAAGCATAGAAAAGCAGCTCAGAAACACAAACAAAAATGTCTACATGCAGTCCTAGCTGTATGCCTTGTAATGCTGTGAATACCAACAACTGGCTTTACTGATGTTTCTGTGAAAAAAAAATCTCAGAATTTGATGGCAGCACATAATATATTTGCATGTGTTTTCCACACACAGCATATGGCAATTACTCAGATTGCAGCAGCCAAGTGTTAGGCACTTATGTTACTTATTTCTAAGTTTATCTAAAACACACTTTGCTGTTCTGATCAGATTTATAAAGATTTTCATGTTGTCAATCCTTAACATGGAGCTGAGTCCTTCAGTTAACTTTGTTATGGCTCCAGTCAGTTCTTACATATTAAACAACTGAAATAAAATACAAAAATTGCCTCATTTCTTACTTAGCTAAGTAAGCATCCTACCACTGCATCCCCATGATACAGCTTTGTTTTATACCAAAGTGTACCTTTGGGAGCTGCTTTAACAAATGAAAATGATTACTAATTCTGGTGTACTGTATAAAAATGAAAGTTTGCAACCATATTAAGAAAACTTTTTATTAATTTCTATGGAAATCTGTGGAGTTGAAAAAGTCCCAGTGTTCATCTACCAACTTCAAAGAAGGAATATTCTTCCCTAAATTTAAATAGAGATATGAGCCAGCTCACCAACTTGCTGGAATGTGCATTGTATCAGAGGAGGGTAATGCAGAAGTTCAGGATATCTTTGAAATTATACAGACAGTATGTATAAGTTAACTATGAGCAAATTATTGCCATGTTAAAGTATATGAATCTTCAGGGTAACCAAGATTTTCAGCTTCTTGTGGTGAGGTATCATTGGAATCTTCTTAGACTTGTCTAGTAATAATGAATTGTTACCCAGTTTGAAGAAAGCCAACTAAATAAGAAACTGCAGAAAGCCTGCAGGCAAAGGGAGAAAGTAGCATGCAGAAGCTGTTCCATGGCAACAAAGTCCATTTTACACACCCATAATTTAGTAATCTTTCCTTACAGTGCCATGTGAATACTTTATTAGCATTGATACAACGTATAAATCTATGTGAACATAATGTATAGTATATGAATACATAAAATATAGTCATTTCTAAGACAACTGAGCCAGAAAGCTAAGGGTTAATGTGTTTTTTGATTGCAGTAGGTATCCCGTGGCTCTGAGTACTAGTTATTTCTTTATGTAGCCAAAGAAAATGGCTGTATTTGTATATATTTTTGTAAAGACTGCTACAACAGAGAGTGAACTTCTTTTTTTAATTGCAGTAACATCACAGACATCCTGACTTAGGTTTTTTCTCTCTACGCAAGGGAGTTCTTGCTTAACTGTATAAGGGAAATACACTGGCACAGAGAGTCAAAAGATTTTATAAATTTTCTCTGTTATATCACGTTGATACAGGGACTTTGGTTTGCCTGGACTTAATCTACTGGCTAAAGAATGTACTATACATTAAAACTAATAAACAAAAAACTGCCCGCTCCTTTGGTTATAAGTGCCTCATCTTCTGTAGATATCCGCGAAAACAAGGCAGTTAAAACCTAGAGAGGAACCAGTGCTAGGTATTAGGAAAGAATAATCAGTGTTTGAGTCACATAGGGAGGTCACTGCATCCAGCTGTGGATTGCTGGATTATATTTCTGGAAGAACTGTGGTGTACAATCCCAGAGATCCTCAGCAAGTCTGATTCTGGAATGTTAAGTCAGTAGGTCAGCTCCAGGCTATGGCCTTAAGTCTTACAGGCTTTCTTAAGTAACTTGTTGCATGGATCTGATTTCGTAGATAAGAGGTTAAGTTGGCACAGAAGCATGTAGTTTGAAAGTAAATGGAGCAACATATTTGAATCGCACTTCATTTTTAAACAAAATTGTTTGATATTAATATTCTGCAGATCTCCATTTTGACACAGTTTATTAAAATGGAAATCAATTTCATTTGTAATGAAAAATGTCAGCTATGAACATGTTAAGTAGGATCAATTTAAGGTGCTTCAGGTGGTGTTATCTGCAAATTTAAAGTAACCTGTTTCTAAGCCTTATTAGATCAAAACTTTAGTATTTACTCAGAGCTGTTTTCACTGGGAATCTTAATTCTTTTAAATGGGTTTCTGAGCCAAACACGTACTTAAGAACTCTTGCAGTGATGATTGAGTGCAATAAGCTTTAATTAGACAGTTAAAATATTTTCTCAGTTGTCTTCAGTTGGGTCAGTAGAAGCAATATCCTATTCTATTCTTCATTCCATTTTGGAATGGCTCCTCGTCAAGCCTGTTGTATTTACAGAGCTGTTTCTGCATCTGATTTCTTCCTGGTGTCACATAAGGTGAAGCTGACTAAAGATTTGGGGCGGAGCAACTTTAAGTTGTGATATGGTTTAATACAGCCCAGCAGACTGGCAGGTGTGTTAATTGATTTAGGTTGGATGATGTCAGAGGTGCCTGTGAGAAGTTTGTCATCACTGTCATTTTTAATACAAACTTGCAAATGTTAGGACTGCAAAGACTGCATACCCTTCAGCAGGGTTACACACACACCCTTCATAATTCTTCCAGCAGGATGTCATGCCAGATGATAAATTAACTTAATGAGTAGAGCTGATCCCATCTGTCATGTGTCAGTGCTGAAAAACTACCAATTTCTCAAATCATAGCTTAATATCTGAAGAAATTGTGCTTTATGCTATGACATGTTTAACTCTTACTGGTGGATATATATTGCAGATACTTTCAGGTTCTAACAATTGTCAGCAATAGAGATAGTGAGGAGTTCTGAGATACTGATGCTATTTTGTGTCTTTATGAATCCTTTTTAAGACAGTCTCCTGAATGCTGTGTATTCTGCTGAAGTGCAAGATCAAAAAAATTTTGTATCAAGTAATGTGCATTATTTTCTAACTCTCAGGAGAGCATTCATTGCACTCTTTTAGTAATTAGTGCTGTTTGGCTTGCCTTTTCTCCAATAATTTGTACAGAATATTCTGACAACTTTACAGGGACCTTAATCAATCTTACTGTAGGCAGAGTACTCAGTTTTGATTTGATAAACATAGCTGGCTTACCCAGTGAAAGTTAAGAATATTAAATACATAAATTTTAGGAGACAAAATATGTGTTTTGTGTGGGTTATGGAACAGAAATCAAATTCTGTGTTAGCTAAGTGGAAAAGGTGTTGTTTTGACATAGAGTTTTGGAGCTGAGGATGATCTAATTGTTTCAGTTATTTTGGATTGTTTATGTTCTGTTCCCAGTGCGTCATCTGCAAAGCTCCATTTTCTATTTAAAGTAAAATACAGTTTATAAGTGACAGGTCTCTTGAACTTACCCGTTAAAGTCAGGCAAGCTTCAGACTTTTGCTGGAAAATACTTTTTTTTCCCTAAATAAATTTCTTATGGAATACTTGTTCAGTTTTCTTAAAAAACAAAAACCAAAAAACATATATATATGTATATATATCTATGTGTATATATATATATATATACATAGATATTTTTTTCCCAATTACATCCTCAGTGATAGAAAATGAATGCTTGATTTTTGGAAAAAATACAGCAGCAGATTTTTGCACATCAGGCTAATAATTTCTTTGTTAGTGCTAAAATTGGAGTTGGAGTGTTAAAAACAAACTACAAAGCACAGCCAGTTTTCAGATATATTCAGAATGTTCTGTTACAAATGATGTGGCTTGCCTAATTGCTTTTAAATTAGGGTATTTGTGCATATGATGATTATTGCAAAGCATCATTAGTGTCTAACAACTGGAGTAGTGTCCTAATTGGAGTCTGATTTTCAAAAGTACTTGAGGATTTGGTGCTGTGGACTTGCAGTCTTATTTTAAAACATCCTTATCAATGTGTATCACCATGCCGTCCTCCCAGGAGATGTGAAGTGTTGGATGACGACACTTCATAAATTGGGTATGTTTAGTGGGATTGGTTAAGTCATTTCTCAGTCTAATATCATTTCTGAGGTGCTGTTTCAGGATTTCTGTAATATTTTGTTTGTGCACTGAGTTCAGCATTAATGGATTAAAAAAAAAAAAAGAGAAAATCAAGCTACTGATTGAGAAGGCAGCCATTTACACAGCCTGCAATAATCAAGATGAGGGGGGAAAAAGATTAGGAAGAGCACATTCTTTTTCCGTATGCCAGGACGCTGCCTCAGATATTCTTTCATCACTAGAAAATCAGAAATAAAAAATGTCTTGATAGCAAGTTTTAATTTGCAGGGGAAGCTAAAAATGCGTTGATGTTGGTATAGCTCAAGTTTGGTAAGCACACCAATATAGGTGCTGGTGTGTGCAAACAGATGTGCAGTAATTGACGGGCATCTTTAACAGCAAGCTTCTCCATGCTGAAGTAATTTTCAGAAATAACCTGCATGTATATATACAAGAGACAGTAATATAATCCCACTCTTTATTTTTGTTGCTTGTAGCTATAAAAACAGACCTTTTAACATTAGGACTATCTCCATTTAGCTGATTTTACTACAAAGTTTCTTCTTTTTTTGTACCACACATCCAGTAACACCTTTGTAATATCACGGTCAGAACTGATTCAAAGCTTCCCAAAGTCAAGTGAGAACATTAGAATCTCATTCCTCTCTTTGTGACATAGTTCATGCTTTTGTGCTACGTAGCCTTGGTTAGATGCTGCTTCATCATCTTTTTTCCTTGTGCTGTCACCAGCTTTTGGTGACCGTGCAGCTCTGTGCCTGCAGTGACAAGATTGATGCCCAAATAAATGAGTGACTATAGCCACTAAGATAGTAATCAAGTGGGGAGAAAGCAAAAACAAATGCCTAAAAACATTTCTAATTCACAAATGATATAACAGTGAAAGGGAAAGTTCTTTTCTGACTTCTGTTTACCTGTGTATAAAATTCTGGGTAGGGAGCTGTGAAATTTGTCAGTCAAGGCAGAGCTGTAGGAAAGTCTGCAGCTGGTAGGTGAGGTGGCTTTTGGGGTTCTGTGGTGTTTTTCATTATCTGCTGATCACAAGAACAGTTTCTTTCCCAAGCGGTGGAGCTGCCTCCTGGTTTGAATTTGAATAGAATGGCTGTAAGCAATTTTTTTTACAAGCCATAATATGAATTAGTCAAATCAGCACCGTGTGTGCAGCTGCTTGGCATCTGCTTGTATTTCCATCTCAGTGTTATTAGACATACAGTTGCCATTAACAAAGCTTACCTTTTAACTTTCCCTATGAGATAATAATGATTGCTTATTTAGTCCAATAATTTCAATAAAGCAGAACTGTAGGAGGAACAAAAACCTGTTGAACTCATTTGCAAACAATAGAAAGGAGTAAAACTTCCTGCTTCTGTTCTGTATAAACTATAATACACTCTTGCAAGGTTGACTGGAGCTCTGAGTTGAAAAGTTAATGCTGCTTTTATTATGGCTTCCTGTAAATTTTATAGAAGTTTATTTTAAGGAAAAAAAGAGATTAAACTCTTAATGCTTTTTGTGGCAGTGAGATGTTACTTAATAATAATTTACTGATTCTGACATTTCCATTCAATTTGGATTGATAAAGAATCAGTTTTTCTTTTTTGATGCATTTGGAAAAAAGAGAGGTTCCTGATCTGTCTGTAATTTAGGTCAATTGCCATTTTATATATTTTTTTTTGCAAATCATTAGCTTCCTGAAGTAAGCAGTTGTGTTCTTCTACTTCTAAGTATTTACAGTCACTGTAATAGATATGGGACTCTTCCATAATCAAGAACTCTTTTTTGTTGTATTTTATATTTTTATATATATATATATATATATATATATATATAATATATATAATATATATAGCTACTGCAGATTTGTTTATCAAAGCTTTTTAATGCATTCTGCACAGTTTTTTTGTGTCAAAATTTAAATGTTCATCTTTTTAATCTTTTTCCAGAAAGAGATTAGCAATAGCATTTCTTCCATCAGCCAGAGACATTTCAGAACCAGAAATCTTCCTTGAAATACTTCTTGCTTTTCTTTTTTTTTTTCTTGCTCTATTTTAGTAATTCTGATGCAAAATAGGAGAAAAAAGATTGCTTAGAGTGTTTTAAAATAAAACATACTTTTCTTCAGACCTCTTAATGTCACCTTTATTGTTCTTGACACATTTGTATTACTCATGTCACAAATACTGACTCAGGATATTCAGTTTTGAAGAATTCTTTTACTATTTGCACATGCAATCTATATTGACTTTCCTCTAAAACAGCTATTCAGTGTTTCTGCAAGTGTACTCCATTGGCAAAGTGCACGTGTTCCAGCATTTATTTGCTTACTCTAATACACGTTTTGTGATCTGCACCATGGCTTCATTTTGTCAGCCTTTGGGTGGCAGAGAGGTGATCACTGCTGCAGTACTCTGTCCTTTCTTTAGAAGTCAGTGAATAAGCAGCTGGATTTTTTCAGCAGTTTGCCACGACTGGAGAACTGAGACATGGAATCTCTGTGGGAGAAGGTGTTTGGGAAGGGGTGAATGTCACTAACATTTCTTCATGGCTTTTGACAGTTGGAATTTTATGTATGGGTGAAGGGAGTGAGGGAGATCAAGGAGTCCTGTCTTTAATAGTCAATTAGCTGAGAAAGGAATATTTTGGTGTCTGTGTTGCCAGAAATGGAGCACATTTTAACTGAGCCCCATCAGGTAGATTCCCTGAGTTACAAACTGAAATAATCTGAGTGTCACAAAAAAGAGTAAATATTTTAAGGCTTATAGCAGAGAAGCATACCAAGAGTTGGTGTATCCTAGCTTCTTGGTCCAGGGTTATTTTAAAGGAGTCTGTAGCAGGTGAGTAAGAGCCTTAAGCTGACTTAAGGAAATTATACCTCTGACAAAAGCATTGACATTTCTAAATGGCTGGAGAATTAATCTAAGGATGTGGAGAACTGCCTTTCTAAGCGGTGCACCACATTGTTCCATCCTAAGGCTATTGCTGTGCAGCAGCATTCTGCCTAAACCAGCTGGTAAACTGTTAAATGTTTCTCTTCTCTGCTGAACAACATAGCATGTGATATAGTGGTGTGTAACACTGCCAGCAGCAACAGGACTGCAGGGCAGCAGGTGCGCTCAGCTGAACACTTGGATGGAAAATGGGAACGGCTCAGCATGGAACTGGCAGCAGGGTTTTAGGGTGTACCATATGCATACAGAGATGCTTGCAAGGAAATAGCAAATTTAGATTTACTCCACATTAGAGAGGTGTCCCTTTCTGATATTGTTAATCATTGTTTAGTAAGTAGTGAGGAGCCAACCAGCTCCTGTCCGAACACAAAATGCTTCTTCCTGAAAAGATCTTAGTACTTTCATAATAGATCTTTGTCACAATAATAAAGGTAGAAACGCAAAGAATGTGAAGTATCCAAAGAGTTGTAGAAAATGCTTAACTAACTTAAAAAAAAAAAAAAAAAAAAAAAGCTTTTCTAAGTTGTAAAATGATTAGATGAAATAATAAGTATCTATTTCCCTTTGAAGTAAAAGTGTCTCTAAGTATTTTTCCATTGTTTTTTAATTTTCATAAGGCTAAATGAATTATAAGATTCCATTCCTCCATTTGTGTTGGAATTGCCCATGATGGATTGGGATGACAGAACAAGCCTTGCTTTTATCAGAAGTTGAACAAAGTTTTTCAGTAAAAACAGTATGCATATGTAAGAGATTCATCAGGCTAAATACATCTGCTGTATTTTCTAATCTTACCTGTTACATTTTTTCCTTGTATCCATAAGAAATGCAAACAAATACTAATTTTTTCCCCTGTAATTTAGCAAGATATCAAGTGCAGCATAGGTGTTTTCAGGTACTATTAGGTGCTAGATGCAATTAACGAGACTGGGAAATGATCACATTAACAACCAGAATTTGTAATACTATGAAAATCCGGTGGCAGGATGTGCTTGAAAATGTGTATTACCTTGTGTTAACTGTTTCATATTTTATAGTGCAACTACTTTGCATTCTGTGGGACAGATGAGCTATATGAATAAGGTTGTAGCCTTTCTTCAATAAAACAAGTCTCTATTACTTCTGCCTATCTTGATCTTGGTGATTGTATGCATAAGACGTTTCACTTACTTTTGACAACATTACTCAGTACTACTTACATGTCTGTTGATAGCTTTCCTTGCATTTAACAATGGATGCTGCTAAGAGTGTTTTGTGAACAGGTGCTGGCAATAGCTAGCAGCACAGTTCCAAGCAGGTGTTCTCAACATAGCTCATCAGGTGGGAGCTGAATTTGATGTGAAAGTACTTTGTGTGAAGTACTAAGCAGTGTTTCCAAAAGCAATGAGATTAATTTTGGAAATGCTGTTCAATGCAGCAGCCACAAAGTTTCCAATAGAAATGCAGGAGCAAAATTCTACCAGTTACCATCTATGGGTTTGTTGTCACCTAAGTAAAATTATATTCAGGAATTAATTACAGGCTTTTGGCTGCTTAGGTTTAATTTCACTGCTATAATTTCTCATTTGTTGTGTTGCCTTTGTTTTTATCAACTGCTTGTGGTTTTGCAATAATCAAATTCACCAGTATGAGTTTTGCCCAAATCATGCTTTTATTCTTTCTGAACTGAAATTAGTAGAGTTGGTACTCAGCAGATAAAACAACTTGATTCAGCTCTATCAAACAGAACTTAAACGAGAAGGTTGATTGTCCAAGCTGTGAAGTTTTGCTGCTAATGAAAATACTTGCTTTATTTCGTGCACTTTTATGCCTGAATGCCTAAATTGTGGAGATTTAGGTGTGATTACTGGGGAAAACCTGTTACAGGATTGAAGAACGTATTTAGGGAGAGAGCAGAACTGTTGCAGCTTTTTACTAAATAAATGCTATTCAGAAAAAGCAGAGATAACAAGCTTTCAGTGATTGATAGCTTATGCTGTATTTGAAGTAGAATAATATTTGTGTTGATATTCAGTGTACCTGCTTGATGAATCAGCTGAATCTGATTACACTGCTGTCCAGTTGTCCTTGTCCTTCTAGGGAAAGGTCGAATCTTGAAGATCAAGGTGTGTCTGTGTCATCTAGCTGAGATTTACGTACTGCAGGATTCTAGGCATAGGTCACTGCTGTGATTTGCAGTCATCTTTGCTACTTCACTTTTTTGTACCAACCAGGTTTGGTGTCTTGATATGTGAAGCTGTTCTCTGATCAGTTAAGTAAGAATTAAGATAAAAAAGATGTGAAGTGTCTGTGATGGCATTACTTATAATTTTGGATGGTGTTGCAATTCTAGGTGGGTCATAACAGAGTAACAAAGGAGAGCAAGTGGGCAATTGCTCTTTGCTCACTGTGTTACTTTTCTACTCACCGTGCCAGCAGTCAGCATGGGTCTTAGGACTTCTTTTGCTCAGATGAGTAGGCACAGGCCTAGGCATCAGTATTTATGTGTAGTAAAATTGTGATGGTTGTGAGAAGTACAGAAATGCTGCTTTGATCAGTTTTTTTCTTTTCTGTAGCAGTCACATATTTGAATTTGGATGATAGATTTGTGATTTTAAGTTTCAGACATAAGTTGTTCACAAAAGAAGTACTAGAACATCTTTGCTTTGGCATTTGAGCAAAATCAATCTTAACAAGGTGCCAACCACTTGAGTGAGCTGGGCACCAGGGAAGTCCATTCTGCTGTGCACCACTTCGTGGAGAGAGATCCTGGGATTGAAGCTGGTCACTTCACCATCTGTTAGAAAATAAATCCGAGTAGCTTGCTTAGGTAATGAAGCTGATGTACTTTTTATACTGAATTCAGCCCAAAGTGTCTTATGATGACAATTACAGGGGAATATTTTGATACAAATATAAATTTGTAATCTGTGTCTGAAGGCAAAAATATGTCCATTACTTATGATCCTTATTTTTCATGTGAAAATACCTGTGTCTGTTCCTCCAGGGGTGATTTTATTTCCTAGTTACAAGTCAGTTTATATACAAATAACTGATGGCAAATCTGTTGGTATGATGCAGGAACTTTTGGACAACACTGAGAAGAACAAAATGCTTTGCACGTCTATAAACGTCTCCATACTGTGTGTGTATGTATAGGCTGTCCATTTAGATGTGTGTATAAAACAAGTCCAGCCCAGAGGGGCTTTGTCAATTTATGTAGCTGCCATACATCCTGTCTGGGAACAGGGGAAGTTATTTAGCAAACTTTTTCTATATATTCATCTAACAAACATTTAGAACACATTTGTGATATGTTACATAATTCTTCAGATTAGAAAATGTATGCTTCTGTAAAGGACAGTTTAAGATACTTTAAACATTATTGATGTAAGTAAGTTTTCTAGAGGAGGAATTTCTCTCTTGTAATTCCTTTTGTGAGCAATCACCTTTATTAAGACTAAAAGACAGTGGCACAGTGTGTACTTGGATCCTTTTATATTCACAAGGGAAAGAAAAACAGTCATTCTTCCTTAAAATTGAATGCATTTACTGATTTCAAACACATGGTACTATGAAACTGTCCTCTTAGGTTTTAATGCTGTTGCAAATAAATTGTTGAGGTATCTGGTGGGTCTCATTGCAGTGGGCCTTTTGGTATGTCCTTGCTTTTGTCTGTTTTATTAATCAACTTGTACTGTACTCATCATAAAAGTAACAGGGATGTAAAAATGTAGGCGCAATAATAAAAACGAAGAAGAGTTGAGAAACATCATAGTGGACAGAACAGAAAGAAGGTATGAATCATCCCCTTTTATAGAATCCCTGGCAGTCTTTTATGTTTATATTCTAAATGAATTGGCAGCATATTGAACTCCTTTCATTAGTCTCCCTTTTAACTCCCCTTTCAGTACAAACACACTTTGTCATTCAACTCATGCTCTTCTCTTTCTTTTTTTTTTTTATTAAACCTGTGAATTTTTCCTTCTCTGCAGGCTTTCTTATACTGCTACCTGTACTGACTTGTTAGTAATTAAAGCTGTGCAATTTAGGTGTGACCATGAGCAATCGATCACATACAAATACTTACCTAAAAACAAGGAGGCCCTTGTAATTGAGAGAATTTTGCAAGCTTTGAAATTCTTACGCATGTCTTGCTCTGAAGTTGTATAGGCCAAATGAGATTTTACTTCTGATAATTTATTTCAGATAACCTCTAGGGACTTCATATTTTCAAGCACACTAAAGACACTTGTGTATTTGTGAAAGGGGACGAAATAATCATAATTTCATATTAAAAATCAAGCCAAGGGCTGAAGGAAGATATTCCTCTGTAGCATTAGAAAAGAACAAAAAATGATAGCTAAATGCTCATTTAATACTCTAGTTTTAAAGACAGTTATGTGAAGTATGCTTGTGGTTTGGAAAAAGTAAATTAAGGTTACTTTCTGTTTTGTAGTGAGCATGTTGTTAAGAAAGGAACTGGCCTTGTCCCACACAAAATGAACAATATGAAGTGAGAGTGATGGATGAGAATAGCATCTGTGGCTATATGAGGGTAGAGGAGGAATAATTAGCTCCCTGTCTGCTACTCTTCTGGAGTAGAGTAATATACAAATGGATGTGTGCTCTTTGGGACAGGGTTTTTCTTTTTGCTGAAAAAGGCTGGAAGCCATATGTAGGCAGATAAGGAAGTCAGCACAATTTTAGTAACTGTGGGGGAAGGGGCAGCATCTGCTGATTTGCCTTCAGCTGTAGAATCTCTAGAATGAATGTGTCTTTGAAGCCATAATAGAAATTTTGGTGGGGAAAACAATGTAGAGAAGAGAGCCTATTGCTGTGGCAATTGTGGCCTTTCTAGTCTTGTGAGGATGAAAGCCTTGAAGAGTAATAAAGCTAATGAAAAAATATAGGCATTGCTATTTGTCTAAACCAGTTTTTGCATACCAAAATGCTGGAAAAACACTATTGCTAGTTCTAGGCATTCAGATACAGTAAAGTCCCTCATAAAATACTACTTCATCAGAGTATGAGACTTGTAAAAATATTAGTTATGAGAATGAAAGGGGGTGAAGTCAAATATTTTAAAAATTTTCTTCCATTTAAAAAGTTATTTTTCCCAAACAGCCTCAAGTATGAGTTTGTTTTTCTCATTTTCACCCAGCTCAAATCAGATTCTCATCTAATTATGGTGTTAATAATAAATATTCTGTTGAGATTTAATATTTTCGAGGCTCATATCATGAACTGTGAAGTCTGTTAAGAGCATTAATGATGGGCATAAGTAAATCTATACCCAGTTTGGTACCTGATTTTTATTGATCATTTAGCCCAAATTTTCTTGAGCCATTGGGCTTTTCTTTCTTATGGGATACATATCATCTGCATTAATGATTTAACAATGATTTTGAACTTACATATAACTTGGTTTTAGGGAAGGAATTTGCAGCATTCTTTTGTCTGGGCTGACGATTTTCTTGTTGAAATTCTCTTGCGTGTTAAATCTGCCAGGCGCAGGCTGGTGCTTGATATGCAGGTGTTGGTGCATTTCTCTTTCTAAACCAGCTAAGCAAATTACACAGATGAAAGATATAGTAGGCAAAAATGAGCAGTGCTTACAGTTTTTCCTACTTTTTTTTCCTAATAGATATGGAGCTCTGAGAGCTTTTTGCCTTCCACTGAAAATAAAAAAAAAAACCACAAATCTTCCTCTAATTAAGATCACTACTATTGAAACTAGCTGCGCTATTCATTGCGAGATACAAATGCCTTCCCTCTAAAGTGTTTCTTTGATGTAAACTCCTTTGTTGTAATGGGTGCTCTGAAATCAGAGACCTTAGAATCCACGGGTGCATAACCTACACAGATCAAGTGGAGGGGAATTGTCTGTCTTACTCAGATTAATACATCACTGTGTTCTATTCAAATTAATGTAGCATTAACATTTGTTAGAAGATAGTATTTGTTAGCTGCCATAAATTATTCTATATGCATGTACTTAAGTGCTTCTTGGAACTGGATAGTAGTGATCTACTATTGCTATGCAATGTTAAATTCTGAGTCATTCGTGTTTGATAAATGTATCCTTCTCCAAGGCACGAGTAGTGTGCAGGTGACTTGAGCATGTGATACTAACTTCTGCAGTGAGTCACCGAGCGAAACAAGAGCCAGAATAATCTTGGTTTAGGATTTTACATAATCAAAACCTTGCTTTGATTTTTTTGAGGATCCTTTCTGAAATAATATCTTTTTGAGAGAATTGTGTAGAGGAAAGTAAACTTGTTCTCAGGACCATGTGTTAAGGAGTTATTCTTTTAGTTTTCTTACTTGTCATTTGTCGTTCCCCTGTGCTATCAGACTGACTGGACTGTTTTCCTTTGTTCTATTAATTGACCTTTGATTCTTCTGACCTTTTTAGTTTTAATTCATATTATACTCAAAATTGTATGCAAAACTGAGTAAATGTTATAATATGTCTTTTGTAGTCTGATATTTTTCAAAGTAAAAAGCATGTATATCCTGTAGCTATAGGTTATGTAGCTGTTCTTTTATCTTGCCTAAGGAATGACTTGCTCAGAGGAAATTCATTGAAGGAGAGGGCAGTTTTCATCAGCTCCGTAAAGCTTTTTCTCCTCCTTTTTAATTTTCTTTTTTTTTTTTCTTTTTTTTTTTTTTTTAGATTGCATCTTCACCATTGCAATGAACATTACAATGAATAATATACGTCATTGTCCTCAACTGTTTTCTGGAGATTGATCTAAATAGGTCTTTATAGTTGCATTGAGGTTTTTAAAAATGCCAACCTTCACATGGCAATAATGCTACAGATAATTCAGAGCTTTAGCATTCTTACCTTACAGCATTACAAAAAATAAATCATTATTCTCCTCTTCTTTCATTGGTATTTGTAGAGCTTTTCTTTTTCACTTTCATTTTAGTCTCGTGTCACAGCACTGGAAAAACTGGCTGGGCATTAGAATTCAGGTGATGAAGATCTTAAAAGAGTTGGTGAGCCAGGCTGCAGAGAGAATATTGTATTTGTCTGGCCTAGAATAAATGTTGTTTCAAGAAATTTCTGAATTTAAAAAGCATCAGAACCATTTGCTTTAGGGATCTTTTATACTACAGGTTAATCATTTTCATTTGATTTCTTCAAAAAAAAGTTTGTGTTACTAACAATTGGCCATCCTATACAGCCATGCTACTTGTTGAAGATTGCAAGTTTTATAAAGATGGATTTTGTGGATCTATTTTCCTTTAAGGTCACATGCCTTTGCTGTCATTTAAAGTTAGGATTTTGTCCTTACCTTTCTGCTGCTTCAATGCCAGCACAAACATTCTTAGGACAGACATAAAACTGCTAGACTGCAGCCCAAACTTCCTCATTAGCTTTTTAGTGAAGCTGTGTGAATGCTGTACTGGGATGGCAATGTGCAGCTGCAGCCACTGCGAGGAAATTCATTGGTTTTGGTAGCACTGGCTTCTAAAGTCCACTTTGAATGGTTGTGAAAGTTTCTTGTCTCTCTGGATTGTGCCTGTCTGGCTTTGTTCTTTCTTCCTTGTGAGGGCATGAGGAAAAAAACCTCAAGTTGCTGTAGGTGGGGTTGAGATGAGATATCAGGAAGTCATTCATCATGGAAGAGGTGGTTGGGCATTGGAGTGGACTACACAGGGAGGTGGTGGGATTCCCTACCCTGGAAGTCTGAATGAATTTGATTGTATGTGTAATGGCAGAAATGTGAAGCCCAGGAAAAATATAATTAAGCTTTGTACAGAGAACCATAAATCACTGACAAAGTTTGTTTACAAAAGAAGAAGAAAAGGGAAAAAAGCTGGTTATATTTAGCATATTTTTGCTGTGCTTTCTCTAGGAGGTTAGGCAACAGATGACAGAATAGTTGTTGATACAAGTTTCACTGTGTTAATTTATTTTCTGTCATCCTGGTGATGGTTTGCAAAATACCATATAATTAGTGATTCTTGACTCTGATACAATACTTGCATGCTTAGAAAGCCAAGATTTTATAGAGTCAGGAAATTGGACATTCTGACATCGGCAGGCATCTACTCACGTGTGCGTGTGTGTGTATGTAGGCATACAGAGGCATAACTACCGTTTCAATGTCAGGTAAGATGGCAACAATGGTGCCACTTCTATGTAAAATAGCCAGTTTTGTCTCTAGGAGACTCACTTCTTTATTACTAGCGTTAGCAAAACATGAGAGAAGATTGTGAAGAACTCTCTAGGGAAAAAGGAGATGCCAGTTCAAAGAAGAATAACAGTAGTTTATCTTTCTTGACAGTTTTGTGAATTTATTGTCTTTCCTATTTTTTTTTTTTTTCAAACCATGACTAGTAATTTCAATTTCATCAGCTAAGTCTGTGTCAGTCAAAACTGCTTGCTTCAGCAAGTTTGAAGATGGAAGCAAACATTTCCATGTGATGGAGAAGGCTTAACAGTTAATGAACATAACAATATGTTCTTTGGGTCTGATTTGCATCCTTAGTGTTTTTAAATGAGGTAGCGCTGATATTTAATTAGAGCTGAACAGTAGTCATGGCATAGCAGCTGTTCAAGTCACGGCTAAGTTTGTCAGATAGTTGCTTTTCCATGCCTTCAGAGAAGCCAACACTATTTAGTAACTGTCCCAGTATTGTGAGTACTCAGTTTTCTTGTGAGCATCTTTACTATTTTTTATTATTACAGCTTTTGGAATTGACTAAGAATCTCAGCTGTACTTTCAAATAAATAAAAAGTTGACACTTCATTTGAAGAGAATCAAGAGTTTACAAAATCATACAGCAAATAAAAAGAATCACATACTATTTTCCTTAAATGTATCTCTTAAATTTAGGAATCTTACTCTAAGCTTGTGATTTTTGTCAGGCCTGTGACTCAGAAATTTATTTATTTTTTCACATTCTATGTTCTTGCTCTGACAGATTTTGCCTTCCCACAGACTACTCCCATCTGTTCAGGGTGATGGGTTTTCTGTTTGTACTCAGGAAGAAGCATATTGTGGAGTTTGAGTGAGAAATTTTACCTACAGAAACCACTAGTTCTTGAAGTCTAGTTCAACTTGGTTGCCAGGACAACTGCATCGTAGGCAAATAGAATAAAAAATTTGCAGTCCTCTTGCAGAAAATTGAGGATTATAGCATTCTGACTGAAAGAGAGGAGAGAAGTGTGTGATAATGGAATACAGATTTTGTATAAACATTGTGATTTGGCATGTTCCATCTTTTTAGTCTTAAACTTATGTAGGTGGATGGGTGGGGAAGAAGGGAGTAGGAACGAGAGAGTGTGAATCTAGGAATGGAACAAAAGTTATAATGAATTTACAAAGTAAAATCTAAGTAAGAGACCTCATTAGTATTGATGACTTTTCAAAATACTACAAATGCCTGTTTTGGAATATTTTCTTCTAGTCGACAAATCTGATAAAAATTCTCAGAATACAGTGATTTTTAATGTGTGAAATGACTGACTGTTTTCACAGACTACTTTTGAAAGCTGCTTTTTTGTTGCTGTTGGGTTTTGGGGTGTGTGTGTGTGTTTATGTTTTGGGCTTTTTTGGTTTTTTTTCTTTTCTTTCTAAAATCAATAATTCAGTGGATTTCATACTTGTTTCTGCTGCTGCCCGTCTGTACTGAACATCACCAGTTTACAGGCTTCCCAGCAGATGGCGGTGTTCAACCAAATATAGGTGGAAGCCCGCTCTGGTTTTGTTTCTTAGAGATGGCAATTCCTGCAGAAGCTCTGGTTCAGTTACAGGGATTACATAAAGGTAGGCATTGTAGAAATTCACCTTGTTTTGGTCTGCTTTCCTTTCACAGCAGAGTGGTGAAATTGGGCAGCTCGTTAAGTTTTGTTAAAAATGTAAAAGATACAAAGTAATATAAGAGGATGTCAAATGTTTTGTCTTCAGTAATCTTCATTGAGTGGACAATTTGAAAGACATCTAGGAGTATCTGTAATTGCTGCTTCATTAGAAGTCTGAAAGAGTTGTGTTGCTCTTAAATCTTAATGGAGGAATCTGATCTTACTGGCTCTGTATCATGTATATTATGGCAATATATTTTTTAAAAGGGAGCTACTAAGAATTTTGGTGAGAATTCCTTACCAAAACCAGTATACAAGATTCAGTTTTCAACTCGGTGTGAATTTCTTTTAATTTAACTTCTGGGTTTAAAAAAGAAAAAAAAGAAAAAGAAAAAACTGCATTTACAGAAAACAGAGTTACAGAATTGAATTTCTCAAGTGGCATATAGCACCAAAGATAGAAATTGCTGTTCATATGTAGTCAGAAATTTTAGTTGCTGATTATATTTAAAAACAAAACAAAACAAAACAAACGAATTGCCCTGTCTACAAGTCCTTGTGGCATTTTGCATTTATTGAGCCATTAGGAATACAGTGATGACTTTCTTGTTTTGTTGCATTTTTTCAGTTTGTTTTTTGTCTTACTTTCCTATTCCACAACTAGGAAAAAAAAAAAAAAAAGAGGATTTTGGAAAAAATGGCAGGCAGTTTATTAGTTATTATACATGAATTTGATACAAGATTGCTGTCTGGAAGCAATCACTGACATAACTGAAGTCTAGTTTGTGCTGATGCAGTAGTAAGCTAGAATGAGCTAACAGCATTTCTTTCTTTAGCAAACTCAACTTGCAGTGTTGAAAATCCTGATTCTCTCATTCTGAAAGGCTTTCAACGCATCCTGAGCTTTTGTCCCAACAGGCCTTATTGCAGAAGAACCAAGAAAACATTCTTCCTCTGAATGCTGTTATTTGTTCAAGTTTTGTTTACTCACTGGAATGATCATCCTTGCCCAGAGTCATAAATTCACTAGCAAAAATATTTACCAGTAACTAGTTGCAGATTTGGGATGTTACGTAACACAGACTTGCACACGCCTGCTATTTCCATCTTTGCCAGTGGCAGCATCTTCATGGGAAAAGTACTCCTGTCTTTTTCTCTAACGACTCCTCATCCAAATGAAACAGTGCCATAATCTGCAGACTTCTAGTTGCCCAAGGATCCATTAGTGGAGAGGTGACTAGTAGCATAAGTGCGCCACTTCCCATTAGGGACTGAAGTGGATAGGCATAGCCCATAAAATGATGTAGAACTGGATTCAGTTCATCTCCTGGGCATCCTTCACTAACATGATATATGTTGCCGACTAAATTTAAAGCAGTCCTGCCACAGAACAGCTCCTAGAGGGAAAATCTGCTCAAATCTCTAGAACTTGGAACCACCTTTGCTATTGTGTGCAAAAGAGAACAGGTCCTGTAGGTCCTGAGGAGTTAATCACATAGATGTGAATTGTTCAATTTTGAAACTATTACAAGAAAACATAGGAATAGCTGTTTGTCAAATGAGAATACTTATTTGACTTAGTAGTTTTGTGTCTGTTACACTGCCTTTTTTGGCAGTGACTCATAAGCATATGATAATTAACAGCATTTAGTTATGCAGAAAATAAAAGTAAAGCTCAGCTGGGAGGGGAAAGAGATGTTGGAATACAATTGTGTTCAGCAGATGCTTCTGCTCATCACAGCTGCAATGTACTGCCAGTCAGCTCAGCTCTGGGCTCGTAGGGGACTTGCAACACAGGCCTGTAGGGAGATTTCTGCTCAAAAGGTTGGCATACTGCTGAATTTCAAAATCTGGGATTTGTGGAATAGCTGACATTAGATTTTGACCCGCTTTTGGGGCAGACTGTGACCTTGGTGTGATACAGACAGGCTGGTGCAGTTGCACAGCAGGCACTTGGGACAGTGTGGGACTTGCTTGATTTCAGTATTCATTAAGTGCTAAAAACTCAGATCAGGTTTGTTTAACAAACAAATGAGGATGTGAGCAATTGTCAGATTTTGTATTAATGAAATGTATCATCTGACTAAAATGAATATATTGCTCATGGAGATTTTTTAGTTTATTACTAAATTTGACTTCTAATGAGACAAACTCTAAGCAAATAAGGGGTCACAGCTGCTTACAAAAGTCTAAACGAGACAGTACTTTCATGAAACTTAATATATCATATATATATATATATATGATATATATATCTTCATTATGATTCTCATATTTTATAACTTCCCATTTGTCTCTACATCCTTGAGGTTTTCTGTTAGAGTCTGCTAGACTTCACCTTACTTTTAGTGTTATGGACAATATTTCATTTAAGGAAGGGCTGGTTTATTTCCTACCTTCAGCAGTACTGGAAAATTGTGTTATTCTCCAGTTCAAAATGGGAAGCTGGAAGTTGTTAGGAACGCAGGCTCTTTTTTGATTTTTTTTTTTTTTTTTAAGAGAATATTAGAATCAATAAAGCAGGCTGTATTTTAAGTGTAGACAAAATTATGTCTAATTATACTTTAAAATGCAATATTAAAATTAGCTTAGTTTTATAATGTATTTGGAAAGCTTAGTTGTGGAGAGAAGAGACTGTTCCTTTCAGTGAGAGGGAAAAATTTCTAGTGATAAAACAAAAGTCCTGGTACATCTGAAAATATTACAGACAGAAAGAAATATCCTGGAAGTGTCGAAATAAAAAAGTATCAGCTACATTCTCACTGCAGTAGGTCAAAAAATCAGTAACTGTTTCCATAGGGTTTCTGCTAGCCCTGCATTAAACATGTGGGAACTGTTCATATGTTCAACTGTTGCTGCTAATATGCTTTCTCTAGTAGATCTAAAACTATTTACAAGTAAGGCTTATAAATCATGTATATCATGTGTAATGCCAATCATTCAGCACAAGTATATACCTAACTTTAGAATAATGAATAATAATTTCCTGTTTTCAGCTCCTGCCTGTCACCGCTACCTCCTTTCCTTTGAAATAGGAGTTGATAATGGTACAGTATCATCAAATAATGATGGATCTGTATTTGTCTGTGGTTAGAAACATTTTTTAAAAACCAATCTGATGTACATTTCTTTCCACAGAAGAGGGCAGTAAAAGCCATATACTTTCTTTACTGCGCCTATGAAGGTGATAAAGCAAGCTAAGCAGGTCTGTAAAAATTAGTTTTTCTGATTGATCAATGTGGAGAAATGGGGCAGCAAGTGGCCATCTTAAGTGTAATAATAAATTACACTAACATGAATAAAGATGAAAAGATTTGCTTGGGATCTTGATTTCAAGGCCACCTCTAGTTTTCCTGTAACTCTGAGCCTACTTGATGGAGTGAAAGGATCTCTGAAGCAAACAACTGTGAGTCTCTGAGAACTTGTTTAATCTTTTCTCACTTATATCTGAGGAGTTGGGTGTTGGTGAGCCCATACTGTAGTTACATGGCTTTGAAATCCTTAAGGAGAGTCCAGCTGGAAGAATTTGGATCCTGTGTGTGTATCTAAAAAGATATTCTGGCTTTTGTGGTAATAATCCATTCTCTTCCTATGCCCAGCCTTTCCCCTGAGCCTTGTCCCTGTGAGTAGGTTGAAGATGGAAGGTCTACAGTTAAAGCTGCAGGTTTGATGTTGCACTTAATCTAGTTTAGCTACAGTCTGTGGCTGCAAGGCATGAATTATCTTTATCACTTCTTCATACATGTGTGAGTTTTGCACGCTTTCCTCTTTGTCTCATTTCATTGACTGATTTGTTCAAAATCTTATTCACAGGATAAGCACAGAAGGAAACAAACTGGGGAGCATAAGGTGAATTTTCTGAATTAACTGCAGGATTTCTGAAGGTGAAAATCCACACATCATAGCCCAACATGGTTCATTCTGGGTGGGCTATTATCATTTTATTTTCTTTGCTTCAACAGAAGAAGTAAACTCAAATATCCCTTAATGTTATTTCTAGCTTTTAGGTCTAGGAAACTCAGAGCAACGCCGAATGTGCATTTTGAGTCTTACAGTACTAGGAGCCATTGAAACATTTAGCAGCATTTAGAACAGTAATATTTCATAATTGGGTTAGTGATTTTTTTTTCTGCATAGAAGCTTGGACTTTTCATTCAAAATAGAGATTTAGCTATGGAAAAGCATACTGGTGGTTTTTTCTAATGAGTCTAACAGATTTGGAAAAGGTTATATAATGTGTTGCATTAAGTAAGATTTCTTCTAGTGATGAGGGAATGAACATTTAAAAACACTTTAATTTGTCATCTTACTTGCGAAAAATAACCAGCAACACAGAAATTACACTGTGTCCATAAATCTAGCAATGTGCTAGTGGTAAATATTACATAATTGTAGATGTGGGATTTAGAGACATAAACAGAAAGGCAGTCTAGCATTTGGTCATGAAAAAGTTCATTTTTGGTAAAGCATGCTGTTCAAAACATCCAGCAAATTTAAGTCCCAATTAGATATTCAAGAATAGGAGGCATATTCCTCCTGATTAGAGCTCTATTGAAAATACTGTATTCAGGCACAAAACAGAGTGACAAATAGAAGGGATCCTGATTAAAACAACAGAGATGGTTTTGGGGCTGGAAGATTTGTACTGTGAAAGAAAGAATAAATAGCCCAGTTTTGTTTAAACAAACAGAGATGATAACATTCTGATATATGTCAAGGGGATAGGGTAATTTTTTTGTTTGTTTTAAAAAGGCTAATAATAAATTATGACATTGGGATTGAGTCAGAGATTGTGGAAGCCTCTGAAGGTCCACATACAAAGCTGCTCTGGAAAAAAATACTCTAGCAAGAGGGATATGTAGCACAGGAAGGGAAGGGGAATGATTGCCACTTAATCAGCTTTCATTCTTTTTCTCAATAGTTCATTATTTATCAAAAACATTTTTAGAGTTTGATTTCTTTGGGCAATTTCTCTATTGTCTGGACAGGAAAATCTTCTACTGAAAAATACCTTTTCATGAGCTCAGCCATCACCTGTAAAGTGAATGGTAAAACAGTTCTTAGACACAGTTTAGTGGTCAGTGCTGGTGGAAGGTTGGACTTGATGATCCTAGAGGTCTTTTCCAACATTAATGATTCTATGGTCCATGCCTTTGTGGAGGAAGGACTGAATGAGGTAGTGAGCTCTGTTTTTATCATATATGTAAGAGAAAGTTCTTCAGGTTATAGAAGTCAGGGAAGAAAAGCTCTGCCCTGGAGGATGGTTGTTTCTTACAGATGTTTTGTACTTCCCTGTTGAGTTTGAATAATTCAGGTAAATGTACTTCAGTAAAACTGGGCAGATCAGCAATGCATAATCCTATTAGTTTGACAGAATAATCTGTGTGATAGATTCTCATACTGTTAGGCCATCTGGGGTGACTCCATCATATCCTTGTATGCTAGGACTGCAAGTGCTTGGTTTTGTTCCCAGTAATTCTCTTTCTGTATGATGTGATGGGCAAGTTTGGCACTGGAATATCAGAGACAGTGATTTCAGGTAAAGATAATCAGTGGAGAGACCAGTGGAAACATTGTATTATCAAAAAAAACATGGCAGTGTTGTATCACTTGACACAGAGTGTGCTCATAATACATTTCCACTGGGAGTTGATTGATTAAAGAGAGGCCAAACTGCAATTGTGAACTTTGCATTACTGGCAGAAACTGGTGCTTGAACAGTGTTTTTCTCCCTTCAGAAGGCAAGGTCATGACTTAATCGGAAGCCATGCAGTAACTGTGTCATGTGTGTCATACTGTTTTTATGAAATTAATCAAGTTTCTGCAACTTCTCAGATTACACAGTAAATAACTGGGAAGAACTACCCTTGTATCCTTTCCATTCCAGTGTCTCCATTGAATCTGACACTTCAGCAAACTCAGTGATTAATAACAGAACGTAACTAGCTTGGTATAGAGGTGAACTATGGAATCTGATAACATAAGCTGTGCTTTTTACTTCAGAGCTGATAGAACATGCTGCTCTTCACATTTACAGGCTCCTGGTAATGGAGATTAATGATAATCTAATTAACCCCACTTCAACAGGGAGCACTTGCAATGCTGGGAGTCACGATGAGTTGGTGCATTCTGTGCTTATTTTGTGGTGGTAGTCTGCTGCTTTTAAGACGATTTATAAGATAATAGCTTAAGAAAACATGTTTTGCATTAGTAAAGTACTGGTTAGGTCATGTGCAGAAGTATAACTTTACTATGAAACTTTATTTTTTTTTTAAAATTTTCATATGCACGTGGAAATGCCTGTGAACCAGTTATTTGAGTCTGTATATGTATGTGTAAGTTACCTGGCTTGGAGTGAATTATGCTGTTTTTACGCATAGACAGACTGTAATTTGTGTACTCTAGAGGGTGCTACTGTTCTAATTGGTGAATAAACTCTTGCCCACTTGTAAACTGGCACTATAATTATTTTTGAGCGTACAAAGCTCTTACTGAAGTGAGCAGAAATTGTAGCCTACTGTTCCAGCATGACTAGAAACCAGTGCTTAGGCTAATCTAAATCTTGTACATGCTGTACAGAAATCATACCACCAATGCTTCAGTAAATTGGCAAGAAGGGCAGATTGCAGTATTTAAGTGTGTGAGGTGCTGTGCAAATAGAGACTTACATGAGCAGGGGTTTGTGGGACTAGAACCCATATTTTTACAGGATGTGTGCTCTTTAATAAAGGCTCTTGCTGATAAATTCTGCACTGTGGTGTTTAAGAATGCAAATTGAATAAGCATAAGTCTGTTGCATGGTAGGAAATAATTTTCCTGTTGATTTTGTTGCCAACTGACTGTAGTACCAGTGTTAATGCTTTGTTCACTTATCATTGGTTTCATGGGATAGTAAGGTATTGTGGAGATGTATATAGCTGCTCAGTGACTTGAGGGAAACGTTTCAGTTTTTATTTAAAATATATTTTAAACATTTTCGTTACTTGCTGCTTCATTGTCCTTGCCAAAACTAAATAGCATGAGGTCATATTTGGCTGTATCTATGACAACTCTATTTCATAGTTGTTTAACTTCAAATGTGAAAGATTTTTGTCCAGAAAATTAATTGTGAAGCAAGAAATTCAAAATATGTGAAATACTTTTTGCATGGATTCTAATTACAAGAAGTTCATGCTAATGACTGAAATAAGGAGCAGCGAGTGCCAATAAGGCACTCAGGTGCTTTGACTAGAAGTCCCAGTGTTGAAAGCATTACTTCCTTTCTGCTGAGGTGCTATGAGAGTCGATGCATAAATATTCATGCTTAGGGCTGAGATGAATAAGGTGTAACTGGACTTTCAGACTACATTTCAATACAGTTCTGTAAGTTAATAACACTGTATTATTCTATTCCCTCTTTTCCCTTAGGAAAATAAGGTAATTATTTAAGTACTGTCTTTATGATAGGATTGCAAATAGGAAAATAATCAAATAAGGCATCACTGTATTTCCTGAGCATGGTAAAAAAATCACAAAAGTTCTATTTCACAGCATACTCCTAGTATGAGTACCTCAGAGTTTGTTCTGGAATTACAGAATGAATAAAGCTGAAAAAGACCTTTAAGATCATCAAGCTATCATCACCATGCCCACTAAACCATGCCCTCAGTGCCACACCTCCACATGTCTTCAACTCCAGGGACGGTGACTCCACTGCTTCCCTTGGCAGCTCATTCCAATGAGCTCATTCCAACTTCTTCACAACCCGCTGTGAAGAAGTTTTTCCTGGTATTCAACTGAACCTCCCCTGGTGTGACTTAATGCCATTACCTCTCTTCCTACCACTGTTATATGGGAGAAGAGACAGACTCACACCTCACCACCAACTCCTTTCAGGTAACTGTAGAGCATTATAAGGTCTCCCCTGAACCTCCTCCTCTTCAGAATGAACAATCCCAGTTCCTCAGACACTTCCCATAAGACTTGTGCTCCATTTTGCCAGCTTTGTTGCTTTGTTTCCTGGGACGTGCTCCAGCCCCTCAGTATCTTTCTCTTTTTGTTGTAAGCTCTTTTTTAATGAGATCCAGATGAAGTCTTGCTGTTTGTGGATCAGCACTTGGAGAATATTATTACAGATTTTTATATAGTTAATTTTGGCCGATGCTAATTTGAAATTAAATTTCTTTGAATGTTAGTGTCATGCTTGTTTTCAAGCCCGAGATGATATAACTTCAGTATTTACTATGCTGTTTATTCTCAAAACTGAAGTCATTTGTTGAAATATGAATTGTGCCAGAGCATATTTGTTTAAAGGTTGCATCATCTCTAAATGATGCTGAAGTAGAAGAAGTAAATTTAAAGGGGTAGCATTTCACCTTAACTAATGTTTGAAGCACATTCTAATAAATGCAATGAATCTAATGCTAAAGAACAGAGGAGCCTCTCTTTGGATCTTAGTGCCTTCTTAGTTCTATTTCCTGTCATGAAGAAGTAATCAGCTGCTGACATTTGTTAAGGTCTGAGCTCTGGTTGACTTATTGTCTCTATGTATGGTCAAATTACCATTCATCACTGAAGAAAGTGTATTACTTTAAGATTGTTTTTCATTGTTAAAGGGGCAGCTACACTACAAATTCACTGAGTTATGTGGCCAACATAATTCATCTTTAATTTGTTCTATATGATGTCCAATAATGTATTTATTGTATGCATTGCTGCACTGTAAAACATTTTTAGTCAAATTCAACAATAGTATTGCTCTTAAACTAATAATCAGGACTGGAGTTTTAAATATTCTTTACAAAGCAGTGAATCTTTTTTTTAAAGAGACCTTTAAGCAGTCTGTCCTTACGAATTGGTCACTTTTCTCCTGAAACAGGTTTGGTGTTAACTTTGAACGTGGTACCTTCCTTTCTGCCCTGTAGCTTTTTTAGTCTTGAGTAATGTGGATTTTCTTCTTTTTCTGTGCCTAGTAGATTAATGTGGTTGAACTGATACTCCACAACAAATAGCATTACAAAACTTAATTTTGTCTATGCATCTTCAGTTTTCAAGTAATTTTTTTAAATCCCTATATGAAATTTCAGAACAAATTTGGAAATAAAAATAAGTTATAAGTAATAATTCTGTAAGCTTGTGATGTAAGTATATTGTGATGTACTTGTAAGTATATTTATCTTCTTTATTGGCAAAATTATTTCGTAACATTATGCTCAATGTGCAACTCATGCAGTAAAAGAATGGATTTCAAACTTGGTATCTTATCTGCATTTAATAAAGAAGCCAGTATGAATCAGTAATACAAATGCTTTCTTCATTATTTTCTTACTAATTGCATATTCGTATAGAACTCATTGCTGAACAGTGGTTTAATATCACATTCCAGCATAAACAATTTACTTATTACCATCAGTTATTTAAAAAAAAAAAAAAAAAAAAAAAAGTGAAGAGATCTTTAAGAAATGTATTGCCAAAGGCAGTGTTTGCCATTGATCATTAAGATACTTGGTTCTTCCTGTGGTGGGCCTCACTGGGAAAAGAATTTTCCAGAAGCTGTAATGAGTTTTGTTACATTGTTCTTCCACTGATAAGATAAATTGAGTTTAACAGATAACATTTTTAGCATTTTGTCCAGTGTTGAAAATGAATAACATTCTGTTGAAACTTGCAGTGTTCTATGTTTTATTTTTGTTTTAAGTGTGGCAGATTTTTACTTGCTATTAGTAAAGCTGGGAAAGGTACCTTAAGCTTTGGCCTGAATGAAGAAGATAAAGGGATACAGTCTTTTTTTCCCAACAAGTTGTTTTGTTTGTTAGTTTGCTTATTTTCTTCTTTACTCCGAAGCAGTTAATTGCTAGATTAGACATACAACTTGCAAAAGTCTAGAAAACTATCTGCTTCTTAGGCCTTAGTGATTGGACTATTGTGTTTTATCACAATAACTGCAGTTTATAACAGCTTATAATTTTTCTTTCTAACTAATTACAATGACACTTTAATGTTGAAAATCACGTTGGGTGATCTTAGGGGAGAATCACAACAGTATGTGATGGGATATTAGAGACAAAAGAGTGTAAAAGAATTTTTGTATGAAGGAAATAGGGGGATCTTTATGTATTACTGATTGCAGATATATATCCTTGATTTCTCCCTTTTTTTCCTACAGGGCCAAGGCTTTTCGTGGAAAAAAGGTCCATGGAGAATATGACATTAAGGTTGAACAGGTAATTAAATGACTCAACCATCCATGCATTTTTTTTTTGCATAGATATACAGCTAGATATACAAACATATGTATACACACATGTGTAAAGGCTGCTCCAAAAGTAATGCCTCCTATTTTATTATGTTGGCCCACAACATCAGAGGTGGATGTTTGGTGATATGCTAGTAAAGGCTGAAACTTCCCATCAATATTCCATTACATTTTGTTGCTATGTGGCAGATGGCAGAAGAGAGGCAGTCTAACAAAATAACGTATGACATGGAAGTGTGTGTGGAGAAAAAGGATTTGATAGAATTTCTCTGTGTGAAAAAAGTAGCCCCCACTGACATTCATCAATGCTTGCTGAAAGTTTATTGGAGAGCAATAAAGCAGATGTGAGCACAGTGAGACTGTGGGTGTTATGTTTCAGCAGTGGCAATAGCAACAGTGAGCTACCTCCTCTGGTGCAGCTTGTTGTGAGCGTGGTATGCAGGCTTTTGCTCATCACTGTCAAAAAAATGTAGAGCTAACGGTGATGACTATGTTGAAAAACATTGTTCTATAGCTTAGAATTGGCTTTATCAAACAGTGTTATCATGTTCTTTGTATTTATTGTATTTTCTGTGAAAATAATTAGGAGGCATTACTTCTGGAGCAACCTACAGGCTTATAGATGTGTACATGTAGTCCTTTGTACTTTAACAAAACTCTCAAGTCAGCTTACCTAAATTCACTTTAATACTACAGCATCTTGCTTGGCTCTGTTCTTTACACCACTAAATACCTGTCTCATGTTCTGGCTTGGAACAGTTTCATGGGGATCTTCAACAGTATTGGTGGAGAGGGGAAAAAGAAAATGCTATTTTGTCTCCAGATACTATTCTCACATGACAGACTGTGCAGCTGATATCATGTACATTCTTTACTATTAACAAAAGCTCTGGGTGACTAGAGTTTCCTTCGTATGGTCTCTCTTAGGACCAGATCTACCTTAAATCAGTATGAATATGAAGGTTTCTGAACCCTCTTAATCACTCTGTAATACATCAGCATCTTAAATTGTGTACAAATATCACTAACTTTAGTTAGTTTCTTATTACCAAAGAGCATTATTTTATTTTTGTACTACTTTACAGCATCCAACCTATAATCTACGATATTTTCTGTTGTATGCTAAGCTTTTAAAGTACAAAACCCTATACTGTGAATCTTCTTAATCATAGAATATTATTAACGAATGGAAGAGATTATTTGTCGATCTCAGATTTAAAAAAAAAAAAAAGATTTAATACAAATATGCCAGTCTCCCACCTTTTGCAATATTTTTTACAGTAATCTTAAATGTTCCCCCTTGCGTTTAGAACATCATTATAATGATTCAAGGAAGTATGTAAGTATATGGAATTTAATGAAGAGACATCCGTGCCTGAAGTCAAGAGCATACTTAAGCCACGGAGTTGGAATGGTGGCTAGAGTAGTCAATACCTGCCTTAACTGACCGCTAAATTCTTGTAGTCTTACCCAGATTTCACTTATAAACCTTCAACTATACAGTTTTTCAAGAACAGACTAATGAGAATTCTGACAGTCTCAATTCCTTATTAGTGTCTGGGATAGCACAGACACTTTTGTTTATCCTCCAGAAGACACTTGGCTGCATTTCAATAATTCTGCTGTGTAGTGTTATTGTAAAGTGCTTTGAGAGTCTAAGCTGATGAAAGACTGGGTAAATGAAAAACATCCTGTCCGTTTATTTCAAATAACTGTAGATTTAGAGTATGGATTTGGTTCCTTTCAAATGCCGCATTTTCAGTGTGAGAACATAGAGAAAATTATTCACTTGTGAGTTTTGCAATTCAGCTGTTTAGTAGCACCATATGTTTTTGAAAATAGAGTAAAAGCACAAAAAAGAAAGTAGTGAAGTATATGTAGAGAATGGGAGAAAAATTCAAACACACAATCTGTCATAAGAAATTCTTTGTCATATTTCTCTTCATACTGGTTTTATGCTATTTGCTTCAAAACATTAGGTACATTTTTGTTCTGCCTGTGTCAATCTCTAATGTACACCATACCAAGCAAATATATAATCTCTCAGTGTCCTAGTCCTTTATACAGCTTTTTTCTTTATATTATATTTTATCCAAGTGTGTTGTGCCATTACCCATACTGTAACCCACCCTGTTGGTTTAATATTCTTTCAGTGCTTGTTGTGTTCCAAATATATATCTTAGCAGTTCAGGTACATAAAGAAAGGGCTTTGGGGAAATAAAGGTAAAATAAATCAAATTGGCTAATGTGAATCCTCTTTTCATAGGCAGAATTCTCAGAAATCAACTTGATAGCCCATGCTGATGGCAATTATGCAGTAGATATCCAAGTATTTCGGAATGGCACTAAAGTTGTCAGGTAAGAAAAACAAGAAAACAACAGAAAGCAATAGGTGGCATAATTTATGTGTATAAGATGTGCTAATTTTATGTGTGGTGGAGATATTGACAAATACAGCACACCTCGATCACTAAGCATGACAAGAATCTGAACTGAGTAGGTCCTGAGACAGGAAGTAAATCTCTCAACATTTAAATCACATGGAAAATGGAGCAGGTCCTCTTTGAGCTCTCTGAAACTGGCTTTTACCTGACTTCAGCTGCTGAGGTTTTTCTCACAGATGCCACCCATGCAGCTCCTCACTACCAAAATTTTGCCATGTAAGCTCAATATAAAAGGAATTAAGTCTGGTATAAATACATGTATGGGAATCAGAGTTATAATTCGAGTCTTATATTTCTGATTTATGCAGTCTTGGTGGTTTAGTATGTGTCAGACTGTTATAGATGAGAAATAATTGTTTATAGCATTGAGCGTTTTCATTGAATCATAGAATAGCTCAGGTGAGAAGTGATCTTAAAGATCATCTAGCTCTGTTGTGCTGTTGGGCAGGGTTGCCAAGCACTAGACCAGGCTGCCCAGGGCAAGATGGGACTTCACAGGGCTGAGCAGGCTATTACCTCTCTCACCCTTCTGGCCGCAACTCCTTATCAGGGCTGCTCTCAACGAATTCTTTCTCCAGGCAACAAATATCTGGGATTGCCCCAACCAAAGTGCAACACCTTGCCCTTGGCCCTGTTGAACCTCTTTAGGTTTACATAGGTCCACTTTTCAAGTTTGTCCCAGGCCAGTCTGGATGGTATCCCTTCCTTCCACTCTATTAACTGCACCACTCAGCTTGGTGTCATCAGCAAACTTGCTAAGAGTACGCTCAATCCCACTGTCTGTTATTGATTAAAAAAAAAAAGAAGTTGAAGAGCACCGGTCCCAAGACAAACTCTTCAAAGACACCACTCATGAACAGCCTCCATGAACACCTGGGCACAGATTCATTTCCCACAACGTTCTGGCTGCTGGCAGAGGCATTTGTCTGCCTTGTTTATCAGTTCCTGAGCAACAACAGACATAAAAGTATCTCGAGAACATATTCACAGTTTATGTAAGTGATTTATTTATCTTCCAGTGACGAAAAAAAAAAAAAGCACCTGAAAAGCCACGATAACTTGTCTCTCTTCTTAATAGAGCTGCAATATTTTCTAGATGCTGATATTCTCAAAAATAATTTGATCATTGATTAATCCCAATATATCTCTTTCTTGCTAGGTCATTCAAACCTGATTTTGTCCTCGTTCGGCAACATTCATTCAGTATGGCAGAAAATGAAGATTTCCGAAACTTGATCATTGGCCTGCAGTATGCAGGCATCCCCAGTGTCAACTCCTTGGAATCAATCTATAACTTCTGTGACAAACCATGGGTGGTAAGTGATGTACTGAAAAGTTCTCTTGGTGCAAACTTTGGAACTTATTTCTGTTTGCTTATTTAGTTCTTGCTCACAAATGCTGAGTGACCAACCGTAAAGTCACAGAGCAGTGAAACATTTGTGAGAGGAATAAAAATCAAAGTAGGGTATTTAAACCTTTTTTTTCTTTTCCAAAAAGACAGTGTAGGCAGTGTGGAGATGGAGAAAAATATTTGTGGTATAAATACTGAAATAAGTGAGGAAACTAATGGAAAGCCTATCCACTACTAACATCCTCAAGTGAGGAGAGTATTTATTCACAATTTGTGTGGGAAAAGCGAGCTGAGAATATTTTTCATATTTGTGGTTTTGAACATAATTTAAAGACTTTTAGCCAGTGTTTTCCTCATGCCTGCAAAATTTTTGGGGCTATGCTTCAGTGAGGAAACCTGAAGCTATTAGTTTCATCATTTGAAAGCTCTTTTCATAATCTTGGGCGCACTGGGTAGGAGTTGACCTTTTTACAGTTACACCTGGAGTAATGAGGCACATTGGAGACTCACTGAAACACTTTTAGTGTAGAAGCTAATTCTGCTTCTCATTGCACACTTTGTTGTGATAGAGGTAGACTTGGATGATATTTTTGTTCATAATTAGCATGAACAAGTTAAAATACGATGCTGTAAAAGATGATTATGGATGGTACTATCATTTCCTTTCATAGATATGTTCAGTTGCCAAGACCTAATGAAGCTTTAAAGGTTAGTACTTGTTATAAGTAGCCAGCAAGACCTGCTTTTTTCCTCTTGATGCTTAAGAAAGAAAATAACTTAGTACAGGTATTTTTCACACTAAAGGAAAGCTTTATTGTAATACCTCGTGGCCTCAAAAATATTTATTTTACATTTACTTTGAAGACCACTACAGAATACTGTCAGAATGTTGAAACATATCTTGCAGTTAATTTTATCATACTTCTGTGTTGCAATAAACTACAGCAGAGAATAAAGAATTGATAGTCTTTACAGCTTTCCAGAATACATATTGTACATTCCTGAATGAGGCATGTTTAAATGCAATAATGTTTAAATGTTTAAATGCAGTAAAAAGAAACCAATATTCTTATGGTGGCATTAGTGTCACGGCTCTTCCTACACCAAAGCAAGATGTTTCTTCTATCTGATATCATTTCACAGATGTGAAATGAGCTGATTATCCTTTCTGATAATAGCTGAGGGTAACTGAATGTTGTAGAAATACTTGCTGTAATAACTGCCATATCTGCTTATGTTTGATTTATTTATTTTCATATATTCTCTTTTGGGTTTAACTTTCAGTACTATTTCCAAGCCCAGATATGAATGCCACTAATTTTTTTTTTCTTTCAGTTAAGCTTACTTTATTTGAATATAGAGAATGATGTTAGTTTCACTGACAATTTTCTACTTGCTATTTCTATCTCTGACAGCCAGAATACATTTTATTTGAACTGCCTAAATTTTACACAATCTCAGTACATTTCACATCTCTGGGATATTCCCTCTCAAAATACCTATCCTGAAGAAAAATATCTATCCTAAACTATCGGGTCACTTGTTTCAAGCCAACATCTTTCACTTTAAAATTTTCTGCCGTGTTTCCTTGAATTGAAGTTGTTTTCGTTACTATGTGTGACAGAAGGATTGCCTTAGTTCTGCTTTACTACCTGTGGCCATCAGCTGAGACTGCAGATGTGCAAGTGGTTCCTCTTATAAGTTTATAGCTGGACCATACCTTAATTTGTCCTACTTTAAAAGAATGCAGAATTTTAACCTGAGGAAAAAATAGTTTATCAAAATATGAGGAGTCTTGTTTGTGCTTTTAACTTGAAATGTTGTGATTTCTGTTCTCTGTTGTAACGGGAGATGCAGAGACAACCACGTTCATCCATGTTTCTTTGTGAAATCTTTGTCAAGTGTAGGGATGGTGGCCACTACAAGATGTCATGTAAGCCTGTTACAAGTCATGTGTGGATTTAATATTCAAAGGGTAAAAATCCATCGGTCCTTTGATGCAGCCAATCTCATAAATATTCAAGTAATGCAGCAGAATGCAAGACCTGTTTATTTTACTGTTATCTTCTAGCTTGTTAGATTAACCCAAACTCAAACATGCTGCTTTGCCTACGTAAAATCCTGACAGCAAACTATATTCTAAAGAAAAATAACTAAGAAGAAAAATAGGTTTCACTTCATACATACTTTTTTTAATAATGTGAATCTTAGCATCAGGAAAGAGCATATTTAGCAACCACGAGTGTCCGTGTCAACTTTGCAGAAGTGCAAGTAAGCAAAAATGTGCATAGACTGATGGCAGATTAGACTCATTTCTTCACAGCCATCATGGTTGCCTTTCTCAACAGTTCTCGCTAGCATGGAAGATCTGATGTTTTTTATGAATACTTCTATAAAAATTGCAGATTCAAAAGCATGAAAATTACAAAGTAAAAGTATAGATAAATTCAAACTATCATCCTTATTAATAGATAAGAAATCTCTTCTATAATGGAAAATTTGATTTGTAGAAGTGAATTAAAATTCTGTAACAGCAGAAAAACACAAAGTTACACAAAGATTCGCTGCGTTGGATCCTAGAGGTTGAAAAATTACTGAATTAGCTGTGGACACCAATCATTTGTATTTACGTAAGTGTAAAATCAGGAGAGCTCTATAGAATTTGTAGAAGGGGAATTCAGAGAAGTTGGGCTAATTATAAGAGGGCCATGGAATAGAACAAGAGCTAGAATCCTAAATACAAGATCTTTTGTTTCCTAAGTTACTCCACAGTAACAGGTCTTCGCTTTTATTAGAACAGAGAACACAGCATTTTTTCAACTCTGAAGGCAGACTGACATTAGAAACTACTGCACATTTCTGTAATCTTCTGATAGGATACTTTACACTGCATCTGCAGATGCAGGTTTCAGTGTCACTGCCAATAGGCAGTCAGCAAGTTTGTATTTAAACTTTTATATTTGTATGTTATTGAAAGATGGGAGTGTGGTGGGAAAGTTGTCAGAACACAGTCAAAACATTTCTAAAATCAAGTCTTAAATCCTGTTTTCTAGTGTTGGGACATACATAGTTCCTTCAAATGCAAGTCAAAAGTTCAAAGCACCGTATTGCCCTTTGAAAATTTAAGATGCTAGCAACTGTGGCAAAGAAAATATTGAATTGAATGTGTGTGCAGTGAGGTGTTTGCATACTGAAATATGTTAATGACTTGGGTTATTACAGAACTTCTCTTATTTCACTTCTGTGATAATACTTACCACCTACCTCATGAAAAATGCATGATCCTCGCTTTAGAGATGGCTTCTACTTCAATGCTAGTAAGAACATCAGAACTCAAGTTGAAAGCATGAGTTGTACAAATAGAGACTGTTTGTTGTTACTAAGTGCATCCCGAGCTATGGAAGAACTGTTTTAAGGTTAACTTCTCACAATAATTGGAATATTTCCTTGCACTGTCATGTTGCAAAGTCATAGGTTCTATTGAGATAAATTGGCCTAGTTAATTTATAGTTACCTTGGGTTCAGTTGATACAGAAGCATATATTTTTCTTTGCTGGTTTTATAATCTATTTTATGACAGTACTCAAATCAAGCTGTGTTCAGCACCTGTTATCTCACTGACGAAACACCAAGATTTATAGACTAGTTATTTTATTGTCTATTTTACTTCAGAAAAATTCATTCCAGAAATAAGCGAGACCTTACTTCACTGAGGCTTCTGAGACTGTAATCTTTCTGGTAGTATGTCAGTATGTGGTAGATGTCAGTAAGCAAAATATGTAACCTCAGAGGACAGAAATAATTTAAAAAAGTGAAAATAATGTCAATGCCTGAAGTGATCTCGTGCTTATGATTAGGGCTATACTTGAAAAAAGAATAAAATCCATTGTATTGTGTTGCTATTTTAAAGAAAATATATAATACTGTTCTGCCAGTGTATTTCTGCATTCTTCCTATTATGATCAATGTGAAATTTGATTGTTTAAATGTTTGCATCAAGTGAACTCTGCTCTTGATTTTTACATTTAATTGTGAATATTGATGTTAGAAGCACAGTCTTGGAGTACTACAGACCACTAACAGTGATCCATACTAACTGTTCATCTATACTGTGTATAGCAAATATCCAGTCAGTGGAATTATAAAGTGAGATAGAATTAACAGGTGAGGTTACTTAACATACAAACTCTGGCTTCCTTGCTGGGAGCTGTAAAGTTCAATGTCCATAGCTGCTATAAATAGAATATTTTATTTTGATTAAACCTTGGCTGTGACATAGCAGTTTCTTTCATTACAGAAACTGAATTGCTATTTCTTAGCTTCAGATACTGATAATGTTTTAACATAGCACAGATGACAATTCCTGCAGTTGTATGTAAGAAATATATATTTTTGAAGAGGAAGAAAATCCTTGCTTAATCAACCAGATTCCATGATGGCTGTTTTTCCTCTGTTACTGAAGAGGAAAAACATAGCAGCTCTGTGGCTGTCTGTAAATCTGTCTTCTCGTTAGCGTGACTTTGGGAGGCTGGTTCGTTTAGAAGGATTCAAGGGTCTACTTAGACATTAACTACACAGTCATTCTGGTGAAGGAGATGGCAGAACCTACAGAAAACATGTGAGCATTACGACTTAGCTGCTGCCAAGCTGGTGGGAGCACTTGAAGCACTGACTTGTTGTAATCACAGAAGGGATGTAGGAGCCCACTGTAGCGTGTCAAGCTGCTGCATAGACATAACAACCTGTGAAGGGTGTCTGTTGCTGCACGGATGGGAAGGCTGGATACTGAGCAGGCTCAGCCTCTAGTGAAGAAAACTGTTGGCGTGGTGACAAAGTGCTACATTATTCTCCTGTTCAGCAGTGTGGGAAATAGAGGCAGAAAAATAGGAATTCTTTCCTGGTCAACAGCTGGAAGAGTGGAATTAAGATCCAGAAAACATTCTTATCTATATTTTAAAGACACCTGAAAGATTCTATTCTTTTTTTTTTAATGTAGAGTGCCAGATGTAAGCTCATATCCAAAAAAATCACTGTGACTTGATTTCATTGTAGGAATTTATTGCTATTAAAGATTTGAAATGCCGGAGAAGTGTGATAATACACTCTGTTATGCCAAAAGTCATTTCCTTGCTCATCTGTGTTCATTCTGAGACTGATTACAATTTTTCCTTTTATTGGACTTCATTGTATTATAAACATCAGTTACTCTTTGTGCCTTTTCCTACAATTCATGAGTCAACACTCAAGTGAGTTTTGAGCAAATTTGAAATTTTTTCCATCTTGCTCCTTTTGCCAAACTTACGTAACTCCATGACTTCATGTGTTCATTTTGCTTTGTGTTGTTTTTGCAGATTTTCTCCTTACTTATCTTTATCTTTCTCTTACTGAACACTTTGTTTCTCTGTTCTCATCTTCCTATTCTGGAAGGTTGTTTTTGACTGTCCTTTGTTGCTTTCTGATAGTATCAGAATATTTTCTCCTTTCTTTTTCTCCTTCATTTGTTGCTATAAAAGTTGCACTTTTGTGCTTTCTCACTTTTCAAGATACACTTTCATAGTCTGAGCTGCAGACTGGGGCACTGACAAGAAGGTTACAGGCACTCTGCAGGGAGAAGCATATAAAAGAAATGAGCTCTGTTCATTCCAGCTTCCTGTTGACAGAAATTATTGAAGCTATGCCAGTAGGAAGACACAGGCACATAGATAAGTTTCAATATTGTGTCATAGTATTTTCTGGAGAATGAATAACATAAAATAAATGTCCATAAGAAAAGTCTTTTTGAAAATCAATTTACTGTAAACTTAATTTTATGAGTCATCCTTCAGTGCTATTTTGTCCTAATGAGATAAAATCTAAATGTCTTACCAAATAAATTGTGTTTTCAACCATGCTAGCAAGGTTGATCTACCTGATAGAAAATACTGGGGACAGTGAGCAGCCGAAATATGGGAGTATGTGGATCCCACCCACTCATGCTGTTTAGTATCCTTTTTCTACTCTTACGCTTTAGGAAGCCAAGGTGGCAAAAGCAGTTCCTTCATTTCAGGAGTGGAGACCAAGGGCTGCACCTCTCTTCCTCAAGATTTGCTTTCTTGGTTACTGGATGTCATTGCGTGTCTGACGATGTCTGAACAGGTTCATATCACAATATGTGGCAGTCTCCTCAACAAAATCAGTTTGCCTCTTTGAAAGCAATTACACAAAGGGAGAATATTTTTTAAATACTGGTTTCGTGGCTCTTATTCAACTGAAGGGTTTTCTGTAGGACAGCCAGAGAACAAACAGTCCACATGTGCTATTCTTCTAGTCCTGATCTGGGCAGAACTTTAAGCATAAAAACTGTAGTTTTCTTCTCTGTCAGCCAGTGAAGATCTGGGTGTCTTTGCTCAGTCTGCCAGCTAAAGCTAAAACACGTTGATGGATTTGTAGTGCAGGAGCTGAAAGTAAATTCACGAAACTGTGTCAGCAGGAAGGTAAAAACATTTTAAGCTTTTTGGTTAAAAGTAAGTTACTAGTGAGTTTGAATGCATTTAGCATTTTGAGTTTGAATGCATTTTGCATGGAGCAAAGAACATAATTATTGATTTTTTTTTTTTTTTTAATACGTTACGAAGGAATCTACATCAAACAGTCATTTCCTGTTTACACCTATTCATAGAGAAGAACAGGGCAAAGGGACAACAACTTTGTGCAAAAATTCAAGAATGCAGTGAAAAAAATCTGAAGCTACTTTTGCATTAAATAAGCAAATCCTTTTTTGCTTTTTATTGCAGGAATGCAGTTACTAAAGTTTACTTTCCTAAAATATGAAAGTTCGCATGAGATTACTTGAGAACAGCAGAGAACTTTAAATAATGATTAGTTTTTAGTGGTGAATTACTTTTCTTTTTCATGGAGCATGCAACTTTTACAGGACTGTATTCATAAATCTGAACTGTAAAGTACTTGGAAAACATATAATCAATTTACATATAAGTACTTTACAGTTCAGATTTATGAATACAGTCCTGTAAAATATTTTAACTGGAGAATCTCATACTGGAGGAGGGGAGCAACAAAAAGAAAACACAATAAAATCTCTTTATTGTAGTGAGACTGAAAATCTTCTGAAAAGTGCTTAAGCACACACCCAAGTCTTATTAAAGTAAACAGGTGCACAAATGTTTCCTTGAAGAGGACACTGAACTCAATGTTCCCGTAACAGTGGAATCAACTGCACATTCGTATGGCTGCCAACTGCACCCAAGAAAGAGTTTTTATTTCAATGACTCAGTTCAAAAAATTGTTTCTTTTTCTATCTTTTCATTCTAAAATAAGAAGTTCCAAGTCATCTTGATCTTGGCTGCATGGTATGACTAGTTCTTCTCTGACAATCACCACTTGATCTGTTTATCTGTTTCCATGCTTTATGCTTGTAACTATTTTTTTTTTTTTTTTTTTTTTTAAATTTTCATATTTTCCTTAATTCTCACTTTCCTCAGTGTCTGGACATTCTGTCACTGCCTCTGCCATTAGTCAAGGTGTTTTGCATTGCCAGATGCCTTGCTACTCAAATTTGCAAGTCAGGATGAAATGTTTTTCTACCTCTGACTGTGATACTCTTAGCTTTTTTAGCTTTTTTTTTTTTTTTTTCTTAAACATCCTTCTCTAACTCTTGGAGGAAAGAAAAAATTTACTCTCATGAGAGCAGTTTATATGTGGGAGCTCTGCACCTTTTTCAAAGGCATGAGGTTTTTATTTAGAGGTGACTTTTGTATTATCCTTTTGAAGTTCTTAGTGATTTGTATACCTTGTCAGATGTAACTGATGGGAAAGTATTCCAGCAGTTATTTGCAGTTGTGATTGCAATTGAAGTGAGAGGAGATATATTTGTACTGCAGGAAAGCTAGAGATATCAAATAAATGCCTGTGGAAATTCTGATAACATGAAGCAGAGATGCTCAGATCTTTCTGGGAAGGATAAACAACGATCCACACAGGCTCAACAAAAAAACTCAACACCTTCATCTCAGTAGGTGCAGATAGACATTCCAGTGGGTAAGGAGGGAGTTGAAGATGAAGGAGCTGAGGAGATTGCAGCTGCTGTCAAGGGTGAAGTGGAGGAAAGAACAAGATGTTAGTCCCCGAGTAATGGGCTGAGCAGCAGGACTTGAATTAAAACTTGTGTGGAAGGGCAGCTCAACTTGGTGATCAGCATCAATGTTCTCGTGTGAGGCTGGACCCGAAAAAGATTGGGAAGCAATTCAGTTTGTGTTATAAAATTACTGCTTTAATTATGATGAAAGTTCCCTGTAACTTATCTTTCCATTCGCAGTCCAACTGTGTTATTTGGCTTTGCATAGTAATAAAGGAAAACGACTGCAGGAACATCAAGATCTTCTGTCAGCTCCCTGTATTCTGTATTCTGTTAATGTGCCCAATTCTTCCTGTTATCTGTATTCTGTTAATGTGCCCAAACTAATTTGTAGGCAGTGTTTCACTGTTAAGTTACCACGTCAAGCTCTGAATTGACTTTGAAAGTTTGAATACTTTCATTAAGTTGTCTGTCATATTCTACTGACAGAAAGTACTGAAGTTACAGCTGAAGTCTGCTGTCTGTTCTCTGTGATTCTCATTGTAGGTATCAACTCATCAAATGTGTAAATGCCTTCTGGAAAAGTACTTACGTACTTGATACAGTGTAGCTGAATCACAGCAAAGAACCAGTATTATGACAAAAAAAGAGTAACACAGATATTGCTCAGGTAGTAGGAGAAGTAAAAAAAAAGCCAATACCAGCAAATGCAGGAACTGTAAAAATAAGGGATGATGAAAAATCTTGGTTAAATTCACTCCCACACAGTGTGTATGTCAAATGTACCCTTCCACACAATCACTTGATTTCCTTTCCCACTGAAGGGCTTACAAGTATTTGTCACTCAGTCTGCTGCCTTCCATAGGTCTGCTATCTTTGCACTAATGATGCTGAGTGTTTGTGCTTTTGAATGTTTCTTACTCTTACAAGGCAGCCTTTTTTTTCCTTGAAGGTCCAGACTTACAAGCCGCAGCCTAAAAACGGTTTTCCTTCATCAGAGCACTTTTCAGGGTGGGATCTGAAAAGGGTTAAAAGAAGTCAATGCGTTGCAACATTTGATTAACACAGTCCAATCTTCCAACTGTTGTTCATCATCTGCTTTTAAGAAATATATGTTCAAAGAAAGCTCTCAGAAATAATGAGTACTGAAATTATGTTAGAAACTTTAAAAATTTTACTTCAGCAGCTTCACCCACAAACACTGATATGCATTTCATTTTTATTTGTGAAAGGGCAAATTTTCATGTGGGAATGCAAGAATAAAATGCTCACATCTCAGCAGTCAAAGATAAGGTAAATCTCAAAGCGATGTTTTTTTGGCAACATAATGATCAACTTTTTTTTAAAACTTGTTTCTCTACTGCTGGGGAATGTCAGCTCACCTGGTTTAGAGTCCAGGCAGTCGTGAGACCATTTGTTACCATGCAGTATTAATGGGCAGTTGGACTTATTCCACTGTCAGTTGAAGCCAGCCTTAAATTCTAAAGGGCATAGGTAGTGAACACACACAAAAAGGAAAATCTCTGACAAAACTGGTCTTATAGTATGTAGGCAAGAGACACTACCCTAGAAGGGAACAATTTTACAGGCAAATGTGAAGTAGTTTGTTGCATCAAAATTTTATTCAACGTACCACGACACTCTCCACTAGAATGGACAATGGTGCAACATATCATTCTTTCGGAAAAGGGAGACTACAAACTTGCTGTAATTAAAGGTGACACAAAGCACCATCATAGCTAATTAATTTTTTAAAGGGAAGGTGTGCAGTTTGTTGAGGAAAAAACGTATGACTGTTTCAGGGATGAGATGATTGTAATTAAACGTGTTTGAACTCATGTAAAGCAATAAGCAAATCATTGTTCAGATCTTTGAGATTAACCAAGTGACTTTTTTCAGCCATTCACTGATAGAATGCACTAAATGCAGTCAAATTTATGGGATTCTATTCTTAGTGTAACAAAATCCCATAAAGCTTTCCTATCAAGTCAAAAAGTCACAATCTTTTTGATTTATTATTTCTTCTTATCTGTCATGCTTTATTGGAGAGGAGAAAAAGTGATTTTATCCTGTTCTTTTTGAGAGGCACCATCTCCAAAGACTCCTGCTGAAATGTTCTTTGAAGTTATTTTGTTTTATAACCATTAAAAACTTACAGGACTTTTGATATGCCTACAAAATGCTTTATATACATACCATGTAGCTCTGCCAGTGTTCTCTGTTCATCCCATACCAGAGAACGTTCACCATGGGATTAGGTATTGATTCAGTAGCTTATAGTCTAGAAATAGTTTGCTCTTGCCCAGGTAAGCATGTAATAAGCCTTACTGTGATTTGAAGACATAATTTAAGGTCAGACTAGTTAGTGCAGTAAATTGAAACACTTTCAAAACTTTATAGACAGAGCAATAATTAGGTCATTTTAGCACAGATTGGTTTTTTTCCCGTCTTACTTGGGTAAGGCCTACAAACAAGTCTAATCAGAATTGTTACTGCAGTTCCCAGCAGGTTCTAGACTAGTACCCAGTCTAGGTAGAAAAGCAGAAGAGGTGCCACGTGCTATCCATGTTCAATGTATTTGTAAGCTCTGTGCATCTTCTCAAATACCCAGGTAGAGCAGGATTTTCAGAAGTGGTAATTTGATTCAATCTGTGTAGCTGATGTTTTTTTTAAATTTTTGGTTTAACTGCTCAAAAGAAAAATATAGAAAATGTAGTCTAGATCACATTTAATTGCTATTCTGTTTTAATGAACTTCTTGTTAATTTTGTTTTTCATGAATTGTCCAGAATTCAAGGAAAGTACGGAAAACAATCAGTAGTTTATGGATGTACAATTAAAATGCCAGAACTGTTATGTGAATTTGGGTTGAGTTTATCAGATCACTTTTTTAGGGATAAAGTTCAACAAGAAATTCCTAAAAGTGTAGACGTGAGTGAAGCAGAGATCCAGTAGGGAATAGGAATAAATCAGCCCCCAATTCTGTGGGGTGTCTGACTTCGTTCATATTCTCTGCCTCAGGAAATTTAAACCTAGTTTTCCTGTGTGCTATTCCATAGCTTAACTACTAGATTATATGTACTTCAGAGTGATACATGTGTATTACGTGTGGTTAGTACTATTTTAAGCAAGTAAACATTTGTCAGCATTGATATGAAATGCAGTTTTCTTATGTTTTGAATGAATGTCATTATCTCCACAAAGAGTGTCATTTTTCTCACCATCTTTCAGTAGAAATGGGGAAAAAAATCAGGAAAGAATTACAGGAAATCCTACAAATAATTTTTTTAAAAGAACTTTACATAAAGATTTATTACTAAATGACTTATTTTAACATAATGGTTTGGCTAAAATCATGTATTTAATAGACAGTATTTCATCATGAAATTTTAAATTTGGATCTTGGATAAGGACAGGAATAAATAGTAAGTTGCCAGGAATTCTATTCACAAACCACCTTATTTTGGTAGCTGTGATAATATTTCCTTTCCTTGAGGTCTTTTTTCTACAGCACATATCCAACTAGGATTTTTTAGGTTTCTGGTGAAAACTATTCATCGTTAAGGTATTTTCCACTGGTCTTCAAAATTTAAATATGTGTTTTACCAAACCTAAGTAAACACCACTAAATTAAACAAATTTTTTATGCCAGCTGGATATGCAATGCAAAGCTTTCATCATTTTTTTTCCCCTTTAAATGGTTTTTACTATCCCTTCACCCTCAATTGCATTAACAGAGCATTTGATCATACCGCATCACAGACAGACTTGTATTGTTCTTTGCTTTTTTCCTGTTTGTAACCAGCAAATCCCACTATTCAAACTGTTGTGCTAATTTGTTTATGTCTCATGTTGGCATAATGACAACTAAACACATCATGGGCATGTACAAGCCAGAGCTTTGGAGTCTTGAAACAATAGTGGTCTTCTGACTGCCAAAGTCATCTTGCTCCCTAGAAACCTCATTTGCTAAGCTGTAATTTCAAGAGATTTGGGTTTTTGGACTGTTAGAGCAGAAGAGCTGATCTGCTCACTAAACAGAACAGCCCTTAAATGTGTTTCTATTTAATAAAAGATTGCATTTTTGTGTTTAAATATTTCTTGGCTTTTTGTGTTTTTACTACTATCTACATTATAGATAGAGTGGATATGCACTGAGGAAAGGGCCCAGAGAGAAAAAGTTAATAGAAGAGCCAATAACGCGTAACTGTTTAAATTATCAGCATCACTGTTGATTGAAGACAGTGGAAGAATGGCTATGTGGCTAAGGTGCATGGCTAGAGCCTAGGAAATTAAAATGCTCGTTTCCTCTTCATCTGACTTGTATATGACACAGTTAGTTATTGCTTTTCTCTGCTTTACAATTTTGCAAAATCGCCTTTCAGTGTCATTGAAGTGCCAGAAGGTAAATTAAAGTGAAATATATTTTATCTTTGGATTGAAGATGGTAGGAAATGCAGTATCATAATGACTTCATCACAAAGTCAGCTTAAAATATGCAGAATATGAGGTGTCTGAAATCAGTATTCCAATTTATTTCATTTCATGTAGGTGTGAGGGTTAACTCTTAAAGGTACTGTTCTTTTTTTCTCTATATAAGATGTCATAGCTTGGGCGGATTAAAAAGATGTGTAGAAGTGAGAGAAATTAGATGTTATTTGTGTATTTTATGCTGAGTTTATGAAACACAGAAGACTAAAAGCAAAGCGATGGTATAAGAACCCTTCAGCAGAATGTGGTTGGTCTCCTGAGATTCTGTTTTGCCTTGCTTTACAGTTTGCCCAGCTGGTGTCTGTCTACAAAACTCTGGGTCCGGAGAAGTTCCCGTTAATTGAGCAAACGTTCTATCCAAACCACAAGGAAATGGTATGTACAAGTACCAGTACTGCATTAGTTAACTGTCTGTTAAACAGTGACTGTAAACACACGTGATCCATCTATTTTAAAAGCTATTTTGGTAGCTGTCAGAGGGATGAGATGTGGTGATCACTTGAAAGCATTGTGGTGGCTAAATGAAGAAGATGTTAGAACTAACAAGCTAACATTTTTTCAACTAATCAGCCTCAGACTTCAAGAGATTAAATGGCTGTAAAAACACAGAACTATTAAAGTACGGGGGTTACTTTTATGTTTTGCTTCAAACTAATTCTTTAACATATGTTTGAAGAGTTCATTATTTATCTGGATGATCTGCCTACAACTGTAGAACTTTGAACATACCTAAAATTAGGGTGTTTGTGACTTACGTGTTCATGTACCTGAGCTGACATTGTTTGATTTCCAGCCCTTTACACATAGAAAGGTGTTCATTAAAGTGACACTTGTGATCTTCACTTAACATTTTCCTAAAATAAAATTACCCTACAAATTTTTGATCTTTAGATGGAAGTAGTTTCCTATGTCCTCCAAGTTGTTTTTGAAGATAGATTGGAAGAGGGTGCATCAGTGTGACTGTTCTCTTGAAACTGGTCTGGCAGGATGTAAGCACAGTTTCCAACTTGCTGGTGAACGTGCAACTGTGATTATTTTTGTGCCTGCATATGCAGAATGCACATAACCTAGAGAAAACACATCTTACATTGGACACATCTGTATTCTTTTCATGGTTTTCTAAACAGAAATTCTTTCCTGAGTGTATTCCTGATAAATGCATTAGTTAGCTGTTTATTTAAGGTCCTCAGGCTGTGATTGCTTCGTCCATTTTGATAGGACTCTGTCATCACAGATGGCACTTCAGAACTTATCCAGTTCTCCTCTCTAGTCCCTTTGGACTATTGACTCACAGATGTTACTATTTTATTGTATAAGACACTGAGGACAAGAACCATTGCTACACATATGTACTTAGGAAATCTGCTATACAGAAGTTTTGTGGAGTCAAAGGAGAATGGTTACTGATATGGAGCAGCAGATCTAATTCTGCATAGGCGATAATTTGGGAATTGAAAGATGTTTCTGTTGATGGATTTGTCAGGAAAAAGTTTCATAAAATGTATATTTTTATGTCTTGGGGATATATTAGTAGTAGGTAGAGAAATAGAACCACCTCTTTTGTTTTGCAATATGTTTTCTTTCTTTAATGCTATACATTTTATGTCTCCTATTATTCTTAGAATGGCAAATTAATGCTTTTCTGTAATTTCCTGCACAAAAGTAATTGTTCTTCATTATTTTATCAGCTACAAGTCATTGTCCTATTGAAAAAACAGACCTTTTACGGTATTTCTTAGTTTTACTAAGAAACTCTGAATGTAATGCCTCCTATTTAATTCAGTAGAAACTGCAACAGATACCAAAAGCACAATAACACTATTTGATAGAGGTAATTCACACTATTTTTAAACAACTAATTGAACTGAAATTTTGCTTGTTTAACAGAGTATGAAAAATGTTGGGATGTTTTTTCCCTTTTCCTTCCCTTTGGGTAATTTTTTTCCTCTATGTTGCTTATTAATATCTGAACTGATAAGTTATTTGTCTTTTATTCAAACTTTTGAATGCCCCTACTCTCCCCATTTGAGTAAATTTTTTACATGTTTTTCTATGCAATGAATATTAATCTGAAAAATTATTCTCTGCTTCGGCATTGCCTTGCTGTATGTCATTCAAATATGCTGTAATATATGATTATGCTGAAGATCATTTGTGTGGTTTTGCCTTCTGATGAAATTCTGGGAACTTTGTGACTTGAAAAATAATCAGGCAGCATCATATTAGATAGCATTTTTATTTGAATTTCTAAAATAGGTGGTAAAACAATTTTGATATCTTTAGTTTCTTAGTTAATAAATTGAAATAATATGCTATTTGAATTTTTATTTTTAACACTATTTGTGACCTGCCTTGTTTGCATTTACTTTTATAGAATTTAATTTTTACTGTTTAACTTTTTGTAGTTCCTTTTGTGCTCATTCGTTCATGTCTTATCCCCCGAATCACAAGCTAGAGTTCCTTTCATCCACTTCAACCCACTGAGGGGTAAGGGGGAGAGCAGGGGAAAACTGTGGATCTGTGAATTGAGTTTTTGGCTGAGCTGCCAGTTGTGCTTCTGTTTTTTTTGTTTCTTTCATTCTCTGGTGATCGTTTGTACTGAGTCTTCAGGCAGCAGTAAAAGGTAAATAAACAAAGATGCCATTCTTTTGTGTAAAACTGGAGCTGCTTTAAAGAAACACTTCTTGAAACAGAAACATTCATCTCAAATTGATTAGACTATACAAAATGCTGTAAAGCTTTCTGAACTCATTGCTAGTTGAGTCATATTTACAGCCTTTCCCTCATTAATGAGGTTCTCTTTATTTCACTACATTCCCACCTCCTATGTTATATCAGGAAAAAAATTCTTCACTCTAATTGCTGGGCATTTTAATAAAACTTAACTAAAACATTGTGTCAAAAGAAAAAAAAACATCAATATTTAAGGATTTTATTTTTTCAGCATTCACCTGATCTTTTCTCTAATTATAAGTCACATGAGTCATTTTCAAATTAAAATAGAATGTTGTACCAGGTTGTATTTCTGCTCTGACCTTCCTAACAACATGTACCAATGCCACTGCTGTGAAAAATAAATCTGTATCTAGAAAAGTAACATCCAAAAATCAGCACTATTTAATGTTTTTCGTAATCTTTATCAGCTTTTCAGGGAAAATAAGAAATCATTTTGAGAGGGTTTGGTTTTCTTAAAATCTTTTCTTGAAATATTTATTGATATGAAAAAAAACCAACATCTTTTTTATCATCCATTATGGGAAGTGTGGCAAGATTTCAGTTCAGACAGAAATCAAACTGGACAGCCAGTAATTTTGAAATACTTCATATTGGATACTTTATGGCAGATCAAATATAAAACATTTTAAAAACTCATTATAACATACAATTCATGTTATAGTTTGTTCATAAATACCAAGGAAAACATTTATTTTTACAATGTCTACAAAGAAGACAATGAGAGTTTGGTTAGTTCAGTTTAAGGTCTACTTACTATAAAACTGAAAAAGAAATAGAACTATGTTTCATTTAAAAGCAGAAATTATCTGTTTTCTGCTGAGTGATATTCAAAATGCACCATTACATCAAAATACTTTAGGAAACAAATGCTATACTGTCCATGTGTGAAATATTAACTAGCCATGTGCTTGATTTGGACCTTGTATAGTTATTGAGGTTCTTTTCCAGACTTGTCTATGAATTGTTTTGGCTTGACAGGAAGAATTTATGCCTGGTTTTTTTGTTGTTGTTTTTTTCTCTTTTTTCCAATCTGTCTGTGAACTGTTAATATAAATGCACAGCACTGGCAGCAATTAGCACTGCCAATGTTGTCTTTGCACTATCAGTCGGAAGAGGGGTGGCCTTCATATTTCCCTTAGGTAAGTAGTTGTGTGCACACGTGTGTCAGTGGCTGAAACTGCCCAACTGGTAATTTTTTGTTTGGCTTCAGCAAAACAGAAAACTAAATCGGCGTTGTATTTGGCAACACAAATGTATGATGTTTTAATTTAGGACTGTAAATAAAAATGACAGGCAACATTTATGTCCCTACTAAGGGACATAGGCAACTCTCCCTCAAAGGAATAATGCTGAGTGTTCCTGTTGGTTTTGCAATGTTTGCAGTTCTAAATTCCTATTTGAGTAATATGAGAGGGTAATCCTTAGGCAAAATAGGAATGATTTTCAAGAAACCCAGTAAAGAAAATTAGACTAAAACGTAGGATGCATAACATGGATCATGGTTCTCATCCAGTTTCTAGAACACGAGCACTGCTTGAACAGCGGTCTAAACTTTGGCTCTGAATGACATAACTTCTGCAGTTTTACCACTGTGAATTGAGATGCTTTCGTAAACTTATGTATGTGTGAGAATGGCTACTAACTACAGCAATCAGTTCTTAATAGTTAAAGCCCCCCCAAAAATTGAAGGCAAACTATTGTAACTCTAGGATAAGATCACAAGTTGCCAAGCTCATTATGACAGATTACAATGAACATTCATGAATGAAAAAACATTAATGTAAATTTAATTTATAATTAAATATGGTCAAATATTTGAGAGCTTTTTAGAAATCTCTTGCAGTGTATGTTATTAAATATTTGTGCATTTACTTTCATGTGAGTTTCTGAAGCCAAAGCTTTAACAGTGCTGAAATAAATTGCTCTAGTCACATAATTAGAGAGGCACTATTAATTACTACAGCTGCAGTGATGATGGACGTGGTTTCTGTAAACGTGTAAGCAGTTTTCACCTGTTCTTATTTGTGTTGATTCCATACAATGCTGAAGCATTAGAACATCTGCCTTTACTTTCCTATGGACTAGCTACACCTTGTAGAATATTGAGTTGGATATTGGGATTTTGATTATTGAGTTTGTGTTTTAACTTAATTATCAGTGAATGTTACAACTCGGTAGTTAAAGAAATCTGTGACATAATTAACAAACAATGTGGAGCATAGATTGTTTTAATCACAAAAGTGTTCAACTTGTTTGAAAAGGTAAGGAGAAAACAAGGATTTTTGAATCTTTTATAGCAGATTGTTAAAATACTTTACATATACACTGTACAGTAATTCTTTTGTATCAGAAGACTTTCATATGGGAAAAAAATAGTTCTATAAGACATTCATTAGTTCATCAGAATGATTTGAAACAAAATGTGGAGCTCTTTCCATCTGTAGGTTAGCAGAAATAGGGACAGATTTCTGACCATTCTTATGTTCTCATACATTCATATTGGTAAAAAAAGGAAACTTGTTATGCCTTATAAAACACAGAGCAGCATTCTCAGTTTGAGCCTCTCTGTACAAAGCAGGACTTAAGGAGTAGCTATCTCCAGGGAGATTTGTTCCTCTTCTTGCCTGAGTGCCAATTCCAAAGACTCGTACTTTAGCTTTACAGGACAATTTGTTTTTGTTTCTAAGCAGTGGATACATTAGACGATAGCAGTTCAAAGCTGTGAGCGTGCAATTTTTGATGGAATTAGACTCCAAGGCTTTTTAGGAAGTGATCACTTTAAGGTTCGCTGATGTCAATAAACTCTTTCTCTGGGGGAGGGCCACCTCGGTACCAGCTGCAAGTGCCATCACTTCTCTTGATACAGGCGTAATGCTTGGCTTGGTGCCCGTATAGCTTTCTTTCTATCAGCCAGTCTGTCCAGAGGCACTCATTTGGTGCAGTGATTGAGCAGGGCACCATGTAGCAGGTAGTAATCTAAACGTGAAACAGTACATTAATTCAGTAAATTGAAAGTTTCTAAAAGAACAGTAAAATACGTGGTGTATTCCACCAGTGAAAAATGCTCTTTCCTGAAAGGTGAGCTCCACCACTAAGGAGTATTTTGTTCTATACTTACTTTGCAGCCACAGCCCATTTGATATCTCTGATTAAGACTCTTCTTTTGAGACAAGGATAAATCATCCCATGGTTCAATGTAGTTGCATAAATGGATGAGGACTTTACCGTCATTTAAAATCTGGCCTACAGCATGGGAAATAAGGAAAATAAGGCAAGCAAATGAAACTATTTTCTAAATATTGAACTAAATTGAAGTTGAAAGTTTGTAACTAAATGCACCAAATTCATACTTCACAGTTCTTTCAGTGAATTTTATTTAAAATGTCACAGTTATCCTCCTGAATAGATGCTAAAGATTTAACAAGGACATTTCTCAAAAGATGCTGATAATCTGCAAACAAGGGATGGATGTAAATGATCTAATATCTTGGACAAGATTACAGGACTCTATAGGTATAAATCTGCAGTTACAACACCAAATGTGGCATAATGTAGGTATGGGTTGTCTCACTAAGTACATTTGCATTCATAGGAAAACTGGTACTGTTGCTTTTAAATGAATAATGATGGTGATGCATAGCTCCTATTTACTAACTGCATAGTTACTGGCTTCAACTTCCTCTGAAACTGTTTTAAGATCTTCAGATAAAGGATGGAAAACATGTAAGATCGCACATTAACTACAGCTTTATACAGCTTGCCCATTTAATTCTTTTTGTATTAATTAGCACAGAAATTTATAGGTTTTTTTTTTCAAAGTTGGTGAAATTTGACATTGAGCAGTTACTTTTTTTTTTAATACGTACATTAGTTTTATTGTGTTTTACCTGTCAAAAGGTACTGTTTTTTGTTGTTTGCTTCTAGTTTCACTCCACAGAGTGATGAATCAAAGGGAGTATAGACATATTGGACATCCTTGAGCTTTTCAAATCCTTTAAACATCTGAAAATTATCAGAAAGTTTAAGTCAGAGGGGGGAAAAGAAACATGAAAAACCATTGCAAGCAACAGCTGAAATAATTATATGGTGCATCTTTTGGAAAAAAAGGCTCTGAAGTTTGAATTTCTATGAGAAAATACCAACCATTAGGCCCCATCTCCACATAAAATGAATTGTCTGTTATTTTAGAAGGATATTAGGCCTTAAAAAAAAAATCATTTCAAAATCTGATTTTCTGAGTGTTTTAAATGGCTCTCTAAAGCTTTCTCTTCACATGATATTCTACTCACATCTCTCATTAAATGGAATAAAAGAGACACAGCACTCATCTTAAACAAAGTGCTGCAGTGTTGAATCTTTAAAGATGAAAAAATTACTGCATGGAAGATCTTATCTTGATCAGCGTAATGGTGTGCAAATTCAAGAACATAAAACGTGCTAGGAAATGGAGCACTTTTCCTATATTCTGTCAGTAAAGAATACCGTTTTTCCACATCCAGTTGATAATTTTGCCCAACGCAACCTTCTCTAAGAACTGTTAGAAAATGGGAGCTAGCTCTTAGAATTTCAGTCCTGCAGCACCAACATGGATAGGTTCAGAACTAAAGCCCATGCAGTGGTCAGATTGTCTGCTCCCTAATCAACAATTCCAGTTATGACTAAGAGAGCCATTAAAAGACAGAAACAAAATTATTTATTTCTAAATGTGAGAAGGAACCGTAAGATGCTAATCAACTTCAGAATGCCTGTCATCACCGAGTATGACATAACTGAAGCCCCAGCACTCCGTGGGCCCCGTTTCGTTACATCATGCTGTGTGTTGACAGCTGTGGACAATTGCAAGGTTCACAGCTCTCATGGGCAAGCTCTCTCTGTTGCAGCTGGTGTCCCTGGAAAATATGTTCATATTACTCAATTTCTCTCAGGAGATTTAAATAGTACAGAGTGCTACAAAACGCACAGTAATATGTTAGGGTTTTTTGAAGCCTTTTTTACAGAATGATAAAAATAGTCAAAGGGGTTGTCATTGCTCTTCCCGTCCAAAAACATTAGGCACTCTTTTGAAATACTTAGTAAAAGAAGAAAACATAATCAAAAGAAAAAAAAATCCAGAATAGCAGCTAAAAACAAACAAAAACAAACAAAAAAACCACAGCATCCTGCACAGAGCTACAGTGAAAGTAATAGAAAATGTATGTAATGATGATGGATAGTGTGCTTACTTTCATTAGATAGAAGCCAAATGTAAACGATCTTCTCAACAAGATAAAGAAGCAGAAACGGGTCATGTGCTGCAGGGAATCTGCCTCAGAGCTAAAGCAGAGCTACAATTGGAGCCCCAGGCCTTCCTCACTCCCCATAAAAGTCTTTAATTCCTGTCACCTTTGGAATTGGAATCCCTTGCATACACTTAAATCCACCTTATTTGAGGTATATTATACACAGAAGCCCTCATCAGGCTATCTGCTTGTTACTTTTGTCTATGATATTCCAGCTCTGATTGATTTCTGGTTTTAAGATTTGTTAAACCATTTAAGTTTTGACCCTTCTGTTTAGTTCAGTAAATTGTATTTGATCTTCTGTGTCATTTTCTCCCAACTTCTGAAAGTGTGGATGCTTTCTGAGTAAATGCCTAGGATGGCTTGACCAAGTTCTACCTTGTGATATAATGCATTTACATCTGATGTTCTGGTAGGACTTTATTGAAGAAAAATACGCAGAGGAATAGAACAGGAAGATGTGTACTTAATAACTAGTTTGTATGGATACTGGCAGTGTCCTGCTGAGGTATGTAACAGATCAGTACACTGCTATTGCTTTAAGATTTTAGAATACTTTCTTAAAAGACTTTGTGTTACTTTCAGGATCTGAGACATGTTTCCATTACAACAATTACACTCTTCTATCTTCTTTGTTTTCTGAGGCTTTTCAGCCATATGAGGGCTTATTTTCCTAGCTTTCAAACAATGCATAGCTATGAAGTATACATATTGTTATGTTTAGTTACCAGCTCAAACACCATCTCATGCTCCCACTGTGCACAGACCCTGCCCTTCTGTACATGAAGTCAACTTAATTCTTTCAGAGGGATTGCATCCATGTCAGTTGTGTGGAACATGTGTAGTAACTGTGCATATATACCAGTTTCACTTGGTAAAAGGTGTTGATTTCATGTAGAACATTGATATCTTGGGCATTACTTCACTATGATAACATAGGACAAAATATTGCTAACTCCAATAGTGCTGTTTTTATATTCAGGTGGCTTCACAGAATACACACGATTACAAGGTCAATAATAATGCTATGAAAACAGATATTCAGCCTGCATATAAATCATGTATTTTCTTCTCAGTTTAATGTAATGCTGTAAATATTATCACCATGGAAGAAAATGAAATAAATTGAAAATATGTGTGGCTTTTAAACAGGCCACCTCACATATAAGAAATGAATAAAGCCATCAGTGTTCATTTTTAGTATTTCTGAAAATGAATAACAAAATCATACTGAATATTTCTGTCCAGAAATACTTATCCTTTAATTCTAAGCCAAAAATATTGGTTTTAAAATAGCAGGAATGTATGTTTGATAACCGTAATAGCACAAAACAGTCGTGCTAACGCTACATGTCAAATTGCCCAGTGAATAATATAAAAGGAATATTCTCCCAATTTACAGTTGAAATAAAATGTAATCTCCGCAGGTTCTGTGAAAATGACAAATTCTTCATCACAGAACTAAATAACTGGAAGAACTCTACTAAACCTAATGGTGATTTTTGAACAGTAAGATGTTGACGTGCATTTAGTTTTGCTAGCACTTCTGTAACATTACACAGCCTTATATCTCTTTAAAATCGTTAGAAACAATTAAAAAGATTATACAATATGATAGATAAAGAACATTAATGAAAGCATTCCCTTACTGGAGCTAAAAAAAACAAAGGGAAAAATCCTACGAGATTCTCAATCATTTTATTTTGTGCACTCCCATTTACTCTCTTAGCAGCATTCACACAAATTGATTCTTCAGTGAATAGCAGGGAAGGAATTCTGCTTCTGCATATGTCCGTATTCGCTAGTGAAAAGCCCTTTCTATTTCAGCCGGAAATGCTTTCCTGTGCTCGGAAAGTTTGTTTCAGCCAGTCAGAGTTGCAATACCATAATGCAACATAAGTGGCCAGAAAATAAGCAAATGCAGTGAATACTCATAAATTTAAGTACATTTTCATATAGCCTTCATAAAGCAATTTTGAATAAGAAAAATTGTTTAAAAATATGCTCATTTAGCAAGTAGGTGCTTCTCTGATATTCTTATCTCTTTTTTTTTCCTTTTTTTTTTTTTTTTTCAACCCTGCTCTTAATCCTGAGTAGTTCACCTACGTCCATCCTTGAAACCAGTTGGATCCTTTTCCAGCTTTAAGCATTTGGAACTAAATTGTAGCAATATACAGAGGTTATCAGTATTGAACTTCAAATTTAGCTGAGTGATTCCATGTACCTTTATTTGTTTGATTTCATACCGGATCATTTTGTGGGTATCGAGAGGATCATCACTGGCAGGAACCACCTTTTCACTGGATATTTTTGCTCGAATCACTGTAATAGAGGGAAAAAGACAGTTTAAATGCAAAGACAGTGTTAAATACAAATAATAGATAAGATTATATTTTTCTTCTATTTTTATTGATTTTAGCATTTTTATTTACACGTTAGCTAGTAGATGTTAAGCCATGTCAAGCTGAAAATAAAAGTAAATGGTCTGTCCCTTAAGTAAATACCTTTGACAGATATATATTCAATTTCTTAGATATTTTCTGGTATTTAAGGCCAAAATTTTCCAAAGTTGCTTTGAAATGTCTATCCTTGAGTTAAGATATCCTTAAGTAGAGCAGAGCTGCTAAGCTGATTCTGGTTATGTCTGCTATGGTTCTGGTAATCTGAAATGAGTTACCCCTGAGTTTTGATAAAATTGTCCTTCAGGTTGCTAATTACATGTTAAAATCTGTGGTCATGAAATGCAAATATAACAATTGTGTTGCATTCACTTTCCTAAGACCATAGATTTTAGCTTAATTGTATTAGTCTGTAAAATTGAATTATTTTCTTTCTTGACACATTTCATTTATTTCCTATTTTAAGAAAAGGAAGAAATTCTGTGATAGAAAAATAGTTTGTTCTCTTACCTATGTTTGTTTTGTGTCTCTCATCTATATTGTTGAAAATGAACCAAGAATATTTGTCACAGGGAATAAAAGCATACAATAATACGCTATATTTCATTGAGCCCAAAATTTTTCTAGGGACTTCCACCACCCCAAAATTATTTATAGTCCAATTCTGGCTTGGTTCTGGATCGCTGTTATTATATCTCCTCTGCTGATGTGCTACTTGTTAGAACAAGCCGTATCTCCACGGAGAGATAGTGGCAAAGACCTTAGCAATCAATAATCCAACCCCACCTCTACTCTAGATCTACATTATCATTGTGCAGAGAGATCTATGCAAGGATGTCTGCATTTTTTGAAAGAAGCAGTTGAGTTCCCTCTCTCTGTCATAGCTACGCCTATTCCTGCAGGTATCACACAGACCAGAAATCATTCTTCAGCACTAGAACAACTTCCAGACTCCCTGAGATGTTGTTCTAGAGTTTGTCCGTTCTTATAGCAAAATCCTCGTACTTTTTCTCTTCAGAAAATCAAGCTGATGTAGAGGAGATCTTGTTTTGCCATCATGCTCCCTCCCATTCCCAACAAATTTATTCAATAAATTAACTAAAAAAAAAGGAACGAGAAACCCAAACTGCAATTTGTCTTACAGCCAAACAGAGGTCAGTTTCATATAAAAGTGGGCAATTCTCATTTCCTCACTTATTAGCAGAGCAAACTAGATGTAAAAATCAACACGGTGCATATGCTTGCAGCTTCAAAGCTGGAGTTCTCCATCTTTTGGCATGGGACTCCCTCCTCCCAAGCCATTCAAACGCTTTTAAAGACCTTTAGACTTACTGATTGGATTGAAAGGAAAGAGCTCTTTAAAGTATGAGCAGCAAATTCTTCATTTCAAATAGTAAGTGGCAGCATCTCTTTAATCATCTGCAGATGTGTTATGTTCCCACAAATTAACAGTACTTCTAAGGGCTTTGATCTACTTCCAGACAAAAGGTGTTGTGGATTGTTTGTGCTGTACTGATGGAAAGGTCAGATTAGAATCGTGTTCTGTTTGGTGTTGTTTTCCTTCACAGCACGTAAGGAAAGGTTTAGGATAAAAAAGTTCATTCAGTAGAAGGTAAGAGGTGAGACAACAGTTTAGGATTTAGACCCATAATTTCCTCAGTATCACAACATGTTTTATATGCAGGAAATATTTTCTTTCATATTCAATGCAAACATATGTAGGATAATTAAAGCTACTTCTCTTTTGCTTAATATTAAAATATTACTGATTTTCATACTTGTACTAAATTCTTGTTACCATGTGACAGGAGCATTACAGGTTGCTCAGAGAGTCTCTATGGCATTATGTAAGGCAGTTTGTCATTATGAGATCTTTTTGTGGGTGAGTAGAGAGAAAAAAAATAAGAAAGAAAGAAAAAGGAAACTTGTTTGTTTAAGAGAGAGCTTCCAGATGGTGGAATTAGACCAAATTGAGATGTATTTTTTTTTTAAATGACAAGAAAGTTTTTATGTTAAAGGATGTCTAAATCTTTAGTTACTTTGGTTTTACATTTCTCCTGAAATCAGATTCAAGCACATACAGATCTTTTGGAGCCTTTTAATCCTCCTTATTTTTTTCTGTTCTTTGATTTTTTTTATTTTTTTCAATCAGTCGTTTAGCTGTCTCCTAAAACCTCTGATTCATGTGGTTGCTTCTGTTTTTAACCACAAGCACTTCCTGATTTAGCATTCTTGGGCTCAACCATCTCCTTTTCACTCATGGTTCAGAGAGTGGTTATAACTTAAGATTCCTCCTTGTCTGTAGTTCTTTTCAATAAATGGTTTCAACTGTACCATTGCTGGGTTGGCTTCTCTACTTGGCTGAGAATAACCTCTGCATGTTTAGGGTAATAATTTCATTTTATCTCTCTGATGGCTGTTGGTTCCATATGAGAAATTCCACATGAAATGCATGTGCATAGGTTTTGTATTTTAATGCCAATAATTCAGTCTGCCTCAAATTTGTTCCACATTAAAAATATAGGATGCATTTCTGGAGGCATTCATGCTAATATTTCAGTAGTACGAGGCTGCACTTATGCAGTGCTCCCAGGTTTTGTAACTGATGGTATTTTAAGAAATATTTTGTGTTTTAAGAAATGTTTGGAGCTGAAAGCTGTGTTGGGTAACTGAAATAGAAAGAAATGAATGTGATCAAAGCTATGCAGGGGGTCAGTTTGAGCCTCAAAACAACAATCCTAATGGTAGCTTTTGGCTCCCACTATGATGAGTCCATACTGTCAAGTTGCTGCCCCTCTAAGCAACTGCTGTGTTTATTGCTAGGGTCATAGCATATTGCAGTTACAGGAGGGCACTGTTCTTTTTAGTAAATCAGCTTAGCTACTGCTTGTGTATTATTAGATATCTATTAATAATATTTTTCTTCCTCCTTTCCTAAATAATAACATTTCTCAATCATTTCTACATCAATGAATGGTAATTTTGAACTGCATAATGGACAGAACTTACTTAGAATAACATCAGATATATTTTTGTTTAAACAGTAAGGAAAGAAGTGTTGGATTTTATACAATGCAGGCGTGTTCAAAGTTAAAAAGTTAGGCATTAACCATGTCTTACTCTGTGGTTTCTCTCTGAAATCAGGTACAGTAATTGTTTATATGTACACAAATGTTACCATCACCTCATCTAATAGAAGGCATTTTATGTTCATTCATTTTTAAATATATAAACCTAAAAATAAATTTAAAATAACACAATGGCCAAGAAGAGTGTCAATTCAAAGAATGGCCAGATATGGAGGTGGACACTTGGAGCTCTGAAAACTTTTATCATCTCATTGTTCTCTACGAATGCTATAGCTGAACTCCCTGGACAAAGTTATCAAGATCACAGTAACCTGAGACATATACACTAGCATTTAGTTATCTTCTTGAAGTTGGACTTAGTTCAGTAATTTTGTTTCTGGGCTATAATTTCCAGAAGACTGAACTATTTTTCTTCTGATTAAAATAATAATAATAATAATTGTAAAGGCAATTGGAATAGCAGTAGATGTACTTATTTAATTATAGAAATATCCACAGAGTGAGGAAAATATGTAGCTACACCCTTCTCAGATGTTAGGACAAGAAAACTGACATGAATTGCAACTAGAAAAACTGCAACTTAGAAAAACAAACGGGAAAACTACAGTGAGGTGTAGAAGGGGTTGTTGATGTACACAAATATTCAGAGGTATGGTAGAAAATAATTTACAAGGAAAAGAAAAGGAGAGAAAAGGGTGTGGGAGGTGGAGAGAAAAGGGAGAGGGAAGTGAACGAGCTCTCCCCTATGGCCAGACAAGAAGGGAAGTGACAATATCTGAAACAAATGTCCAGCCTGGATCCCAGTGCAGCTGGCAGCGATAATCACTCCTGTGATAATTTTCCCATAGTAAAAGTAGTTGTCTGTAAGACCTTCCTGCTTGATAATATTAGTGATAGTGATACAATGATATAGATGACAATAAATGGAGCATGCAGTAACCAGGAGCAGATGTTGCACACTGACTGGTTGGGGGTTATGTTGTTGTATCACGTTTCTCTAAATAACTGTTACCTACTTTGTCATTACCTACTTTGTCATTCCCTGCTTAGTTCAAAGCTAAACTGAACATCAAAACTGGTAAGCGCAAGTCTTGTGCTCATTACGGTGCCTTCTGTAAGAATTTGTCACGCCAAGAGCAGCAGGGTTTGCAGTTGCAAAGGCAAAAGAATGGCAGTGTGAGCCCAGAACAACAGAATGAGAAAGGGAAAATTCTGAAAATTCGTTTAATTTTCTAAAATTTGTAGAATGACTTAAAAGCTGTTCTTTCCACCTGATTTCTTATGCCTGAGACCTAAAGCTATTGCCAGATACTATGGCCCTGGAGCTCTTGTAGTGCTCTTGTATTGTCCCTTAGGGAAAGGGAACAAGTGGCAAATGGAACAGAATCCAATTATTTGTATTGTTCTGAGGGTGGTTTGAGGATGGCATTGCAGATATATATGGGAACAGATAAAAGAAAGCATTTAGACTTACATAGAAGAGAAAACAGAATGGTGGTGGTTTGTTTGTTTGTTTTCCCTGAAATTATATAGCAATCCACATATGCAGTATGAATAAAGCAGAATTGTGGACACAAAATATATAAGGAATTGGTAATCCTACATTCAAATGAATTTTTAAGATTAAAAAAATCCTTTTACCAAAGGAGGAAGGCTTCTTACGAAACATTTTAAAGTAGTTACATTTTGTATTTACGCTCTTTTTGTAATCCCCACTAAGAACTGAGGGTTATCTTCCTTCTTAGTTGGGTATATCAAAGTAGAAATTCCTGATAAATCCTCAGTTTACCTGCTATTAATTCTTATTGATGCCAATACAAATCTGGACTACCTGATAAAGTTATGCCTGTCTGTTTTTAAGAACCTAGGCTCCTCACTTAAATTAACTGTAAAAGCAGGGACCTTGTCTGCTGCTCTTTAATGACCCCAACTAATAAGTAATACTATCCAGTGCCAGTATCATAATAATAATGGTATGGTTTACAACATTGCCCTTATCCTGCAGTGTTTAAGGCCTTTTGAAAGTGAGTCCTTTTGCAGTGCATATTCTGGTTTCTTGGTTCATGCTGAAGGATTTGCCAAATAACATCTCATAAAAATGCCATTTTTATCCTGTTCCCATTTATAATTTCCTTCATTTCTCTCTGCTCTTAGTCCAAGAACCTTAACCCTAGTCCTCAGTTCATTTCACGTATTTTCATCTGACATGGCCTATACTGTATGCAAAGTAAGACTGAATTGTGTTTTCAAAAACTACTCTGTGTTCTATTGCTTCTTTTATTTGGTCTTCAACTTAGAGGCAGTTGAATTCTTTATCTGTATCTACACTAGGTAACCTGAGTTAAATCCAAAGGTACCTTGCACTTCTGAAAATTGACTCAGATTATTTGTGATCTTTCAGAATTCTGTTAGGAATAATCCCTAACTATCCCTAAGAAGAAGACGCACTCATGTTTAGTTTCTTTAAAGAAGATTCTAGAAACCATGTGGTCAAGGATCTGTCTTTTTAAAGCAAAATACATCTATTTCATTCAGTTCTTCTATTTTTTTTATGTATATTTTTATAGTTTATGCTGGCCATGATCTTCTTGATGTCAGGCAGTTCCAGAAACCTAAATGCCACTTCTGCCATACTTGTATGATCACTTTACTCTTGATTGCCTTTTTTTTTCTTCTTTTTTAAATCGTTTTAATCTAAATTTGCTGGCCAATATCACCACTCTGAATAAATAGATTAACAGATTTTTCTTCCTGTACTGAACTGCCTGGATTGTGGAGAATAGAATCTGAGTCTAATCTGAAGGAAAAGTGGTGTAATTTGTCAAAATGGCTCACACAGCATTCGTGGGAAATGAAAGATGACTCCTGTATTACAACAGTTGTGCTACCAAATCACTGACAGTAATACCAGTTTGAGATATAACAATTCCCCACTCTGAGAATGAATCTGACAGATCTGATATCTGATGCTGTCATGAGCAAACACTGTATGTTCCATATAGTTTTTGCCTTTCGTGCTTACAATGTAGAGGTGTCTGCAACAGTTCTTTTGCAGCATTGATTTCTGAACTATTATTCAAGCCTCTAGTTGTTGCAGACTTCAACAAGGAGAAGGATCATTACCTCAGTATTCAGGTAATCTGTTGAGATGCTTGTTCACCTTTATTGCTTTCTGAGTGGAAAACTAAGGTTAAACACCTATACTTTCTGTTGTCATTTGAGAAGCAAGCACAATGCTCTTGAATAATCTTTAAAAGGCTGAAAAAGAGCAAATGTGTTTAGCAAACAGCTTATCTATCTATCAGTGTAGATTTCAACAAGGCTGACTAGCAAGCAGTAGTTTTGTTTCCAAACAGTGACCTAACTGAAACTATTGTACTGGTTCAATTGTAAAGGGAGTGCAGCAGCAGCAAAACTTGTCCAATACTGAGTGAAACTCAAAACATCTTTTCCTCTGTGTTTGCAGGATGTATTTCTTAAATGTAATTACATATTGTTAGTAATCCCTTTCTCCACAATTCCTAGAACAAAAGGCAAGGAATCTATATTTCATAAGATGTCTGTATTTGATAGGATGTGAACACAGCCTTTTCCTGCTTTGTATTTTAGCTTTCTGATATTCCATTAATAAATGTTCACAACCATCTATAAAGTAATTAAATCAGTGGCACCATCATCGACTGAAACACACTTTGTAAACATCACAAGAAAGAAAATAGAACTTGATAGACTGTTGGGACACAGAGGCTTTGGATCTGTACCCACACATCTTGTTGAACAATATAATTATAGCAGTCTTTTGTCCTCTACTGTATGGAAATGCTCTACAAGAGCGTTGCCTTGTTTTGTTTATGCTTCCAGTGGCCTGAGAAGGTAAGTGTGGTGAGATAACAGTATTATATGAACAAAAAAATCAAGTCCTTCTACTAAAATTTTATCACTTGGTCTGAAGGAACCTCAGGGAGATTTTTGAAAGGGAAGTTCAATTTAAAACTCAAGAACTGAGCCAAACCTGAGTTCTATTAATCCAACGTAAAATAGAAAACAAAGAGAAAAAGATGATGGATAAACCTATATTTTGTAAATTGAGGACAAAGGTCACATGATCTAATTTAATATTAGCAATATTAATATTGCTAACAATTATGGTTGTTCTAACCAATTAATATTGCTGCTGTGTAAATGTTTTGGTTACACCTTTTTTCTCCAGATGATGAACTACAATTTTTTAATATCATTCACTATTTTTCATGGTGTTTTTGTTGAGAAAAAACAGAGCATTCCAAAACTCACCTTCTTGAAAAATAAATACATATACTTCTGGAGACTATAAATCAGAAACAAATAATTGTTTTATCACTATTTCATATGGATATTAATTTGCGCTGATTATCAACTTTTTCAACATAAATGCTCTGCAGACTTTGATTATTCTTTTGTGTTTTATTAGTGGTTGTGCTGGTCTGCATCTAAAATGCATTTCTTTTGAAGCTCATTAGGACTTTCTGGTAGGGCAGCACTTTGTGAGTCTCTGTGTGTTTCTGGCTTGGGATGCAAAAATTCCTTGTGTTGAAGAGAAGAGTTGATTTAGTTTGGCTTCCTTGTTAAACCAGATTATGCAGTCCTTTTATTATTATTATCAGAAGAATATATTCAGTTTGTTAGAGTGAGGTTTTTATAAACGTTCAAATGGAAGAGGTGATTTTTTTAACCGATATGCACTAGTCTTAACTTATTTATTACATAAAAAACTGCATGATTTCCTAATGTTGTTCAAGGTCACTATTATTTTTCTGCACTGTTTTTACAGCTGCTTCTCATGTTACCAGAAATATTTCTTTCTACTTCACAAGCCTCAAATACCACATCATTTGACTAGTAATCAACATCTGCCTAATTTCAGCTGAAGAATAACACTCTCTTTATGCTCTGAAGTCTGTAGAACAACATACATCATGTTATTGTAGATTTCCATTCATGGCTGCATACCTCTTCCTCCATGCGGAAGAAACCCTGTACTGCTGAAATGCTTTTTAATGAGAAAGTTAGGGATTAAAATTGTTAGATTAATAGGATTAAGAATCTGGCTGTATTTTACGGTCTGTTTTATATTATTAGTCATTGTTCATAAGCTTGCATTTTGTTTTCCACACAGTGTATGCAGGATGATTTTGAAATCATGGGTTTTAATTTCTTGTCCCTATAATGTACAGTTTTAAATAAAAATAACATAGTTGCTGAATTATCCTATCTTGCACTGAGGTCAGCAATAAGTTGGTATTACTAAGTTACTTTTAAATCAGTGAACTGCAATAATTGTGAGTTTTTATCTCATGGCAAAACACTCAATTAGCTCAGTTGTATTTTTTTCCACTAACGTGTAATTATTTTATAGTCATCACTTATGCTCTAATTGACAAGAGTTTTGTGGATACGTCTCTTTAAAATTCTGTCCTGGTGCTCACTATTTCATGATGCCACCTCATTTTACAGCTTCAGCTTTAAAGCTGTCAGGAGTGCTGCCATGAAAATGTTCAATGAGCAAAGGAGAAGAGAGTGACAGCATTTTTCCAGACTGAGCCCCCATTTTTCATGCTTTAATGGCAGGACTCAGAAGAACATTTAAAGCAGATTGGAAATTATTTCTTAAAGTTGCATGTCACTGATAATGCAGTCTTACACTGTGATTTGAAAAGAGAGTAAGGAAATAAGCTGGGCTGGAATTTTGAATTAAGTTCTCAAAACGTTTGTTTCTGTCTTAAAAACTGAAGTAGGTCTAAGGTTATTTGTAGCTGCTTCTGTTAATATCTCTTACTTCCAACAGAAAATACTTTACCTAGCTAGTGAAGGAAACTTCACTTATATTCTGCCAAATGTTGTCTGTAAGTGGAAGGAATTAAGTACTGTCATTTATCCTAACTTGTGAGGGTATTCAGAAACAATTAGCCTGTTCCAGCCTGGGCAAATTAACACGTAGCTTCAGGCACAATGATTCTGTAAATCTCAATGTTCTTAGTCTCTGATAAACTCAGAAGATTGTTCTTCTTCTTCCCCATGGCAGCACTTAATTCAATAAGCACGAATGTTGGAGTGCTTTATTAAATATTCTGCAAAGATTGGTACAGATGCATGTAGTTGTAAGCAGTCATTTGCAGCATGGCATCTTCACAATCAGAGCTGCAATCCACTGCTGGAAAATTTGCATCTTCTTTTTGTATTTTAGAAAGCATTTTGACGTTTGGGGCTCCTGATGCCAAGAAACCACCATGTACCACAGTTATAATTTATTCTAATACATAGGCATTCACATCTTTGAATGGTTGCAGACCATTTTTAATATAAGAGCTTCACTCTAAGTGCTTTAGGAGCTATTTAAATAACTTCCTAGGACTCAGGTAGTGTAGAATTTTAAAAGCTTAATTTCAGATATTATTAATGTGTATGAAAGTAAGCATAGCAGACAAGTAAAAAAAGTTACTATGTATTTATTTCATGTTTATAGAAGAAATATATTCCCTTTGTTTAACTGATATTGGCAGGACATTGCACACCTTTAAGATGACAATAATCTTTAGCTGCTTTTTTTGTCTTGTTTTTAGATAATTCAATGGTTAACGTAATAAAACTCTTTCAGTGGCATGCTCTTTCAATGGCAGTGATACAAATAGCCTCAAATCTTCTTTTCCTCTAATACTTCTTTTCAAGAAGCATGCTCAGGTGCTGTGCTTTTCCTATCATTTGGATGTGTATTTTTTCAAGGAAGAGAGAGAATTAGAATTGATAAAGCCCAGTACATAATTTCTCTAATCAAACTTACAATTCCTTGAACAGAAATTCAGCTTTCATTTTTTCATTTTTGCTAATTCTTTCCAGTCAGTTCTGGTTTATTCTCTAAATATACCTATGCATTTTTATCATTGATTTTCACTCTAGAGGCAGAACATTCACACTCAGCAAGTTTGCTGATGATACAAAGCTTTGGGGAGTGCTACCATTCAGTAACACCTGGAAAGTTGGGAGAGTTGGACAGGGCGGAATGTGGTGAGGTTTAACATGAGCGAGCGTAGATTCCTGCACCTGGGGAGGAATAACTGCATGCATCAGTACAGGTTAGGGTCTGAGCTGCTGGAGGTGAGCTTTGCAGGGAAGGACCTCGGAAGGTCCTAATGGACAACAGGTTGGCCATGAGCCAGCCTGTAACCAGGAAGGATCCTGAGGTGCATTAAAAAGAGCATGGCCAGCAGGTTGAGGGAGCTGATCCTCCCTTCTGCTCTGCCCTGGTGAGGCCAAGTTTAGAATTCTGGGCTCCCCAGTTGAAAATAGAAAGGTATCTCCTGGAAGGAGTCCAGCAAAGGACCACAGTGATGATAAAGGGAGCATCTCCTGTATGAGTAAAGGCTGAACAACCTGAGTCTGTTCAGCCTGGGGAAAAGAAGACTGAGAGGGGGTCTGATTAATGTTTATAAATATCTAGTTCTCCGATTCTGTGATTGCTATCAAGCAAATAAGATCTGTCTCCATTTGTTAGGACAATAATATAAATATACAAATACAATTAATATCAATATGACAATATAAAATATAAATACAAATTATATGCCAAGTACTGTGATCTTTCCATGCTATGGAGAAGTCCAAAGATGTTTAGACAACTCCAAGATGCAAACTGTGTGAAGCACAGCCTCTGATGCAGGGATCTACCCAGGGCCTGAAAGAGCCTTCAGTGAGGCCACGCTATTCTCAAGCAGTGGATTCAGGAGTAGGAATTTTGAGCAGCTGAAGGAACTAGGATTGTTTAGTCTGGAGAAGAAACCCAGGGGAGACATTACTGCTCTCTACAACTCCCTGAAAGGGGACTGTGGTGATGTGGGGCTTTGTCCTCCTCTCCCAGATGGTGAGCAATAGAAGAGGGAATGGTCTCTAGTAGCACCAGAGGAGGTTCAATTGGATATTAGGGAAAAGTTCTTCTCTGAAAGAGGAGTCAGGCCTCGGAATAGGCTGCCCATTCCTGGAGGCTTTAAAGGAGTGTGTAGATGTGGCCCTGAAGGACATGGTTTATTGGGCATGGTGATAATGCATCAGCAGTTGGACTTGAGGAAGTCTTTCCAACCTTAATGATTCTGTGATTCTTTTATATGTTGTTTTTTTTTTTTATGAGACTCTGTGGCGTCCGTCTTCAGTGGTCTTGTGTTATGTGATGTAGGTATTAACATTTGTGTGAATGTTACGGTGCTTAACACAAAGATTGATTACATAATTGCTTAATTTTGTGTTACACTGTTTGCAGCAAGTAAACTCTATGAGACTAAGCATATACTGGGAGCAAACAACATAGTGAGAACAAAAGTCTCGTTTCTCTGTTAGAATTTTTCCCCTTAACTTGGAAGAAGTACTGTCTGCATTTCTAATAGCTTTTCCAAAGCTGATTCTCCCAACGAGGCAAAACTTCTTTTCACTCTAACATTGCACAAATCAAAACACTGCAGTGCGAAACAAAATACAATATTGCAGTGAGGCAAAATAGTGTGGCACTGAACCATCAATTTTTAATGTGAAGTTCAATAATATAGAAATCACGTATTGCAGTTTTACCCCCAGATGAACTGATTTTGAAAAATTAATTCTGGTGTATTTAGATTTTTTTAACTTTTATTTTTAAATGCGATTAAAATTTAATATATGATCTGGCACATTTTGCTCACAGTGTTCTGAGATTTTGGGAGGCTTAAAAGGCTGCCAAGCTTCAGCTGTAAAGCTTCCATCATGTTTTGACATGTGCCACTTGTCTTTAAAGCTGAAAAATTCTTCTCTGAAGCTATATTATATATTTATGAGGGCTGTTCTGAAATTAATGCCTCCTTATCTTACTCTGGCCCACAATGTCAGAGGGAGATGTTGTTGGTATGGCAGTAGAGGTTCAACCTTCCCACTAATATTCCATTACATTTGATTGCTGTGCTGCATATGGCAGCAGAACAGCAATCTGACAGAATGGTGTCTGACATGAAGTACGTATATAGCAATGGGGTGTAACTGAATTCCTCTATGTGGAAAAAAATGGAACTTGTTGACTTTCATTAATGCTTTCTGAAAGTTTATGGAGCCCAAACAGCAGATGTGAGCACAGAGAGGCTGTGGGTGGTGTGTTTCAGCAGTGGCAACAGGATCAGTGGGGCACCTCCACCAGTGCAACTTGTTATGAGCATAGCATGCAGACTTCTGTTAATCACTGGCAAAAAATACAGAGTGAATGGTGGTGACTGTGTTGAAAAATATTATTTTATAGCTCTATCAATTATCTCTATCAAACAGTGTTATTGTGTGTACCTGTTGTAGCTTCCATGGAAATAAATAGGAAGCATTACTTTCAGAGCATTGTATTGAATTTGCAGTTAAGACCTCTTAGTTTTTCAATTTCTATTGCAGTGTGGCACCAATATTCAGTTAAAAATATCATTTTCAATAAGTCTTTAGAGAACGAAATCAGAGTTGAAATCAGAATGCAGGCATCAACTGTAAGGATAGGGCACTGGTGTGACCTATCTTAGGAGTGTAAAGTATTTACTTATTTTTCTATTACTCCCATAAAATCTTTCTTTTGCTACAGGGGAGAACACAGTTTGAATTAGAAACAACAGACTTGAGAAAGGAATTAGTCCTCTCTATGTATATAATTTCTCTCCTGGTTGTGTAATTTGATGTGAACATTGGCTTAGAAACGCGCTCATGAATTACTGAAGGCAGTGACAAAAGGGAAATCTTGATAGCATTTGATCAACTCAGTTTCATTCCTGGCTTTCTCCAAAATCTCAGTGGACATTTCTTATATCAGCTTGAAACTATGGTGCCTTGCTATTGAATATGAAAAGTTAAACTGCGCATTCTTGTTGTGTTTCATTTCCATAAGGAAAAAGCTTCTTGATTTTTGGTGGGGTGTGTACTTAGCATCTACAATTAGTTGTGAAGTACATGGAATTACTATTTGATACACCTTCCATCTCCATTTCAAGCTAAAGTAATCTGCAGAATCGCAGATGTTCTTTGAGGTTTGAAGACATTCAACAAATTCTAGGAGGATCTTAGAACTACTGAACACAACAGGAATGTATTTCTTTTTCTAACGGAAGATGTCTGTCTCCATGGCACTAGGCACGTCCAATTGATAGACATTTACCTCTCTTTGACTGAAATGTAAGACTATGGAGAAGTTCAGGAGAACTTCTCAGATTTGTACAAAATCACACTCCCTTATGGCTAAGCAGGAGAATGAGCTAACACACAAGTGGCAGGACCAGCATAACACTCACTATTTTCTGTCAGGATCTTCAACCCTATAATTGCTGTTCTTCCTATTGAGGACACCTACATAACAGTTGCAGTACTCTTCACTGATCTCCAATTTCTATTTTATCCAGCACGATACCAGAACCAGAAGCACTCTCTTTTTCTGTGTCTGTCAGAAATCCTGTTATTTCTGTCAAGTTACTTAGGCTCTGTGGTAGATATTGAGTATTTATACAGAGTGCAAAGCCACAAAATCCCCCTGACAGAAGAAGACAAAATGGCACAGTACTAATCATTTGAACAAAAGGAAATTGATAAGAGCTTGTCCCAGAAATGATTCTTTGCCTATTTTTTTTTCTTGGGTATCTCATATAGATGCTAACACTTCTGAGTGCCTTCAATTTAGGTACTCAAGTAAAACCTACAGATTCCATCCCCTCCACCTTAATCACAAGAGATCCTAAGCAGACTTAAAAAGCTACAGACTTACAGTGAAACTGATAAATAATGCAGTAACTGAATTACTTACCATGCTCAGTGATCCTAGGAGCAAAACTGAGACTTTCTCAGGTTTTACTTAATGTGAAACTTAGAGGCATGGTTTCTTGGTTATAGTATGTGATAGGTTTTTATTCTGCAAGGAAATACTTGAATGTGTCTATGGGTACACAGATGAATGAACTAAATAAGTGAGAAAGACTGAATAGTTCTCAGTAAGAAGCTGGATTGATGTTCAGCTACTAATGATTTTGGTGGGTGAAGAGCCAATCTCTTAGTTTACTGATATTTTAGAAGTACAGATATGTTGCAATTGAAGTAAAAATCTTGATGTACGTGTTTTAATCTTCTTAATTCTTGAAAAGGCATAGGTATAAAATTCTTAATACTACTAGCAGGAGAGATTTGATGTGTACTACTGCACGGGATGCTTAATGGCATGGCCGTTCCCATTTAAGAACTGAGCGGTGCAAAGGACGCAGGTGTGGCTTCAAACCTGCTTTGCTTCCAAAAGGAAGAACAGCTGCACAGGCGCTGCCCTGCTTCCCACTGGGGTGGTGCTGTGTGGGAAAACTCAGTCTTGTGCTGCCCAGTTCCCCAGGACAGCCCCAGCCCTGGCACAGAGGCTGGAGAAGCTGCCTTTGCCAAAGTGGTTAGTGGAGGTTTCTCTTATGCAGGGCAGACTGCTCCACAGGTCTTCTCCAGATCCTTTGAAGTCATTTTGATCTGCTTACAAGATGTACTGTGTCCAAAACAAATCAAGGAATTCATCCATAAATGCTTAGATCAGGTTTCAAGTGTTACATATATGCAAATTCATATATGTGCATATCCAAAAATATATTTACAATCATTTGTTTGATATATGTACATCTGTCAACTATTTTTTAATATATAGAAATGCTATTTTAAAATATGGATGATGAAGAGATCCATGATATAAATATGCCTTAGGTGAAAAGTACAATTTACTTTAAGAAGATCATTTATGTAAGTGAGAGCTTGAGACCCAGATCCAAATATAAAGTACAATCTTTCATTTAAGCATAATTAAAAGTATGTATCTACCATTTCTACCATTTCTAATATATATATATATATGCATATATACATAAACACACACACACACACATATATAAGGGACCTTGTCTTAATTAGGATGGTTGAAATGAATTCCCTGAAGTATACAACTTGTAGCAAGTATTTTGAGTTTCCTCTATACTGTGAAATTATTTATTTAGAAAACTCTCCTAAAGGAAGTTAAAAAACTTACTTTGTTATGTCTAGGAATGCAGCAGATTAATATCATTAACTGTATAGTTAAGCTTCTGGAAGTGCAACTTTGTTTTCTTTCACACCTGAACCCCAAGTTTGCAATGCCTGGTGTAGGTAACTCAATGAAAACGATTGCTTAACACAACCAGATTAAAAAACAATTTAACTGATGGCCACAAATAGAGCTTGAAGTTTGTCATGGCTACAAAGATTTTCTGTCAGAGTATAAAAGCAATTAATCAGTATGCAGAAGGTATTGCCTGCCCCATAGAGATGCTAATTTTGTGACACTTTGGAAACTCATGTTCTACATTTACTGTTCACACTAGATGGAAGCTAACCAGCCTCAGCTTGAGCTAATGAAATCAAAAGACTGCAAAATGACACATTTTCCTGTCCCCATGCAGTATAATTTTGAGATCTTTAGTTTCTTTCTAGAAGTATTTTGACAGCCACAGCTTGGGTTGAATATTATGAAATCCTAAAGACTGGAAAATCCTATTTGTGTGGAAAGCCTGTAGTCAGATTAAAAAAAATAAAGGACATATCAGTTTCCTGCTCAAGTATTTTTGGAAAATAACAGCAGCAGAGTAAGATATTGTAGTGCAGCAGAACAAAGACCGAATATTTCCACGTTGCCATTAGGGACTTTTTTTCATTTTGCTTTCCCAGAGTGCTGTAACAACTGTTGATAAGCACAGTTATAGTGGGCATGTATTTAGATGGAATAGTCTATTATAGATACTGTGAACAGTAAACATTTAGAAGTCCGCTTATTCTTTGCTGCTTACTGTAAGTTAGGAGCTAACATACATGTTGTTTTTATGAAGGAAAAAAAAAAGCCCACTAAATAATACTGTAATTTCAACAGTCTGTAACCACAAAATGTTCTGGAAAAGAAGGAAAAAAATCAAGAAAAACAGATCAGCTACTGCCACATTTTTCTTCCCATAGCTGTGTGTTTAAAAGGGTTGTCTGCAGTCATTTGTTCTAAAATCCTCTAAGAGTCGCAGCCACATGGTTAAAAGCATTTCTCTACAGCTGTACAGAAAAGAATGCAGCAGTTAGGTTAGTTCCACTCCGTTTCCTACCAGCAGTTCAAAGCACGTCGTTGTTCATGACTCACCTAAAGCAGAATCGCAGATGAGCTGCTGCGGATGAGCAGGGGCACAGCTGCACGCCTCCACCAGCTCCTGAATTCTGTGGGTCAGCAGCAGAAGCACTGAAAACAACAAGGTACTAAGTACAGGATTCATGCTGCCTTAAGCACAGCTAATCGGTCTGCCAAGAGAAAATGCTTTCTTACTGTTGATTTTATATCTAAACTTCCTACAGACTATCTGATTTCTTCTGCGTCTTCAATTTCAGCAGACTTGGGTGGTTTAGAAAAGCCCTCTAATGCTCACTCTGAGTACACGCTTATGTTAACTGACTTCTAATTTCCCTGACATAGGAACCTCTTATTTATGGCCCAGACACTAACTCGTAACTCCGCCTTCCTTTAAGGAAAAAGCACATCATTGGTGAAAGTTATTGTACCAGAAGTGAGATTACCTTAGTAAGCACTGCAGCGTTGCTGTTATGAGTCAGTATAACTATTAATAATCAAAAGCCTTCACAAAAACAGCTTTTACAAGTATTTGCAGTTGATTTCATGATCTGTAGCAGAACAAAGATTTTTACCTTTTTGTAGTAAATCTTCGTCCAGCCTGAATTGACAAAATAAATCTGCTATCTTCTCTATTCCGGTCAAGTAAACAGCTGTCATTTATTAAACTCTGTTTTCATTTGCAGTCCTTGGTCTTCCCCCACACTTCTGTGCATTTTCTTGAGATGACATTCCAGTTTGCAGGCTGGACAGAAATTCATTTACAAAAAAGGAACATTTCAATGCTCTATTTGTAAGATTCATACAATTAGCAGTTACAAGGAATAATGAATTAAAAACAAAAGCTGCAATAAAAGGCTTTTTTTATTATTTTATCAAAGATTTAATGTAGATTTAATGTATGTCAGGGGCACAGCTTTTTCTCTGCATTCATTTTCAATATTAGTCCTGATCAACACAGATCTGTATCTGCATTTTCTAATAACTGTTATGCATGGAACACACGCAGAAATTCCAAAGTTTGGAACTCTTTTTTTCAGCTTCAGCTCTTTTGTTGATATCAGAGTCTGGATATGTGTTCTAGATGTTATAAAGTTGTAACATAGTGGTAATATAAGACATAGATTGAATGGAGGACAGAACTTAAAGGATTGTATTTTTTTGTCACAATTTGAGAACTGAGAATTCATTAATGTCATTTGAACCATTTTAATCAAGACTCAGGAAAAGCTATTTTGTCAAGTTAGATGTACACACAGCAGTATCGCCACAGAAGTGTGTGCATGTTCCACAGCAGAAGGCTGATTTTATTGTTAAACTGTAAGAGGTCATTTTAGCAACTAACAAGTTTGCTTTGATTTTCAGTCCTCCCAGGTAGACACTCAAGTAAAAAATAATTAAATAGATACACAAATACTCAGAATTATTATGTTTAGATTCAAAACTGGGCTGGGAATATTCTACGTGATATTGTGATTTAATTAAAACTGTCCTACTTTGAATTTTATTTTTTCAGTCTGCAGTTTTGCTTCAAATCATGGAGACAGATCCAAGTCCAGGTCTAACACCAGCAAATAATTTAGGCTTGTTAATGTCTTCTTTCTTACCTGGAGGAAACTTAATTTTTCAGGAAGTATTTTCACATGAATAAAAAAGTTGTCAGGCTGAAACCCTATCCAGGAAGTTCAAGCTAATTTAAAACAAACAAAACAAACAAGCACGTATTTTAATGGCATCTGTGATTTATGGTCTGTAGTTGTAGGGCTGCTGACATTCAAATCTCACTTGGGGTGGTAGGACTGGAAAGTGTTGAAGGAATTAATTAAGACCCATTGACTGGTTTCCCAATAACATGACATGCCTGCTGCTATAAACCATCTAAATAGGCCAAATTGGTTACTGTTTCAGTAAAATTCAAGTAATAGCTAAGTATGTTGGGCTAAGCCTTCTCTTTACATTGATAATGCAGTTCTTCCCATTTGGTGGTTAACCAAGGAAGGCATTCCGTAAGGTTTTACCGAATGGCACGTGAAGATAGCATTCTCTCTGTGTTTAGAGGAATGAACTCTAGAGGAATGAAATCTAGTGCAATCAAAATAACTGCACAGTCGAACTAAAATCACTATCCTTGTAAAATAACTGCCTATAGACATAGCTGGGAATTTAATAATTACATTAGACTGTGCAGAAATGTAAATATGCTAAAACCATATTTTTTGTGTGATAGTTGTACAAATGCCATAAAAAACACATTTCTTGTGATCTTACATCGTATTGCCTGCAGCTGTTTTTGGAATAATGCAATTAGACTTTTAAGTGTATTTCAAAGCTTTTTCTACATATGCAGAATACTTGCAGTATGGTTACATGTAGAGAAGCAAATGGCTAGGAAAGAGCTTCTTATTCAACGTGTATATCCACTGATGGTCTCTCTAGAACTAGTCAACAGTTTAAGAGAGATACTTGGAGCATGCTATAAGCAACCAGACCTTTCAGTGGTAATATGAACCTCAATGAAACTTATGACTGTAAAGTTTCTGAACCATGGCATGGAACAACTGGTTACCAGCAGCACAACACTGAAGGCAGATATGTGCACCACACTAATGAGCAGCTCTTTGATAGGCTTATCTTTCAAATGTTTGTGAAAATGTTGAGACAATGTTGTAATTAAAATGTAAAAGGCAAACAACTTTGGAGACTTCAGCAGAACTGTTTTCTGATGAATTTTCATTCTCAAAGGAGTAGTTTTGTCAACTATTCTTTAATTCCAAATCCGAGGCAAGATAGCTGAGGAGTATCCTTCACAGTAACAGCCCATTTGTGCAAGGAGCCAAAGATTATCTGTAGCTCCTGCTGATATCAGTACAATTGAGAACCTGTTACCTCTGAACAGTATCAGTTAGTATCAGATCTTATCTTGAAGATGCACTGTGCTTTTTTATATTGCATATTCTTTTCATCATATTAATCAAATTAATTTTAGATCTAACTATATCAGTTTGATTTTGACCTTGCAAAGCACAAAGATTACTTCCAGAAGACACAGAAATATTCCATGACAAATCTGTAAGCAAAGTAATCTCTTATCATAAGCAAAGTATAAGTAAGTAAAGAAAAGATAGCCAACATAAACCAAAGAAACACTTGGTCTTTATCCTATTTGTATAACCAGACTAATAGTACAGGGGCTCTTTGACTGCACTGTTATGTTGATTTTCCTTTAGTTTGATATGTAAACCATGATATGGTGGCAAATTGCATCACAACAGTATTGAAGCATGAAGCAGGACTAAGCTGCTTGCTTAACATCTGCTATAACTAACACTTGCTAATAAGAGGCAGCAAACTTTGTTTCTCAAGGGGCACAGTCACTGACTACATCAGTTCACTATGGACAAAGCAGGAAGAATACTACGCAGTTTCTCTTTTTCTTCTAGCTAAAGAAACTTAATACTGAATAATTCATTTCCATTTTCTAATAAAATGCAATTAAATAATGAAGATTGTGGATCATTCACTATATTTGTTGATGTGTATGATATAGAAAGAAAGCAGGAAACTTCAGGAAAGTTCTGATCAGCTTTGTCTTTTCTCAATGGAAACACTGATTTTGCCTAGGTCTTACAATTCTCAGTGTGGCTTTTTGGACAGTGGGTTATCTTATTCCTTATAAATTTTTACTATCCATCATTTGTTTCTATCATCTGGAAAAGCTTAAAGGTCACTAAATGCCAACTTTGTTTTGTTTTTTTTTTACCAAGTGTCCCCTAGCAACCTGTTTTAAGAACACCAGACTACCATCCATCAAACTTCTTCTGTGCAGGGTTCCATGGAGAGAACTGCTGCTTCCCCTGAGCTCCAGAACAAACTCATTGCTTTTATGATGGTCTCATTTCTTCCCTGGGAATGCATCTCTTAACTACCTGCCCTCTATACTTAATTTTTCATATGATGCAGCATTGTGAGGTCAGTTTATTGTTTCCAGGAGATTGCTCAAGAGCAATTCTGTGGGCAGACCTGATTTTGATATTTGAGTTATGTCAGGTTGCTCTGAACTGTGTTGCTTAGGGACTGTCCAAGCAGCTTTTTCACTCTTAAGTTATAAAGGAGTATCCAACAGAGAGCTTGCTGCCTGTTCCAGCTGTAAGCAGTTTGAATCTGCACGATGTGTGCGATTGGACCGCCTGCTCTGCACCTCAGTTCCTGACTGTGTACAGAATAAAGTTTTTTACCTATATCTATCCTATTCTCTCTCTATTGTGGGAAATGAATCTTACTTTAGAATGATTGTAGGCAGGATTCTCCACAATCATAGTTAATCTGTTGTCTTTCTGATGATTTGCTAGGTGTTTTCTTCCTAGTTTTCATTTGGCATTGCATTTATTTTCCCTAAAAACTGCCTTGTATAACCACAATACATATCCCATACAAAAACTGTCTAATTATATTTAAAAAATGCAAATTGGAATAGTATCTCACAAAATAGATGAGTTTTCATGGATTTTAAACCGTAGTGCCTACACATGTACTACAGCCCACTTAAAAAGGCACGGTACTTATAGCTGTCACTTCCTAAATACTATAGAAAAAACATACATTCATTCTACATTCACAACAATTTGGATCATTTTATTATAAAGTTGTGGAATGGTATAGTTTTAGAAGCAGCAGCTACAAAATAGTTGTTAGAATGATTGGAATGGAATGAAGTACTGACATTCCAGAATCAAAATATAATAAATCTGTGCCAGGATTTTGTCTTCTCTAGGATTTCTATGAGAAACCTGTGAGAACTGCTCTTTTTGATTCATTGCTGTTAGACTTACCTTTTCTTGCTCTTAAGTAATTCTGTTTTCATGCAGTACTGACATTAAAAGCGTGAGATTTTCCTACTGTCACATCACTGGTGTATTGACTTAGATAACTTTTTTTTTAATTGAACTGCATACATGCAGATAAAGTTAGTTTAGCCTGATTGCCTGGTGCAGATTTACTTGGCACTGTCCTGTTCTATAAGGCAATGCTGAAGTGTGCCTTGATTTCAGTGATACAAAGAGCACTGGCTTCATAAGATCCAGTCTTATGAAGTGATGTTAATGGCAATGGAAGGAACAGTGTACAAGAGCACTCAGAAGACCCAGTTTTGCATCAGCTCCCTGTGGGTGGGAAGTTGGGTAGCCCAGCATTTCACAGGAACATATTTCTATTGCACTCATCTAGTTTATTAGCTATCTTAACCCTCTGTTTTGAATAAATAAATCAGAATTAATCTGCATTTGGCTCTTTTTGATGACTTTGTACTCTAATTTGCACTCAAATCCCAACTCTTTTCATTCACTTGAGCTTTTACTTTTCTTTAACGTACATGTTTCTGAGAAGTTCAGGCAAGGGAGAATCCAATATGCTTTGTATTGCTACTTGTGTAAAGGGAATACAGGATGTTACTCTCTACAGGTTTTGCACCTATTTTTTTTCTAGAAAGGTACAACACAGTAGAAAATCTGTCTTAGCATCTCTGAATTGTTCTCTGTTGACAAACAGTAGCTGCTGAAGTGTGGTGTTTCTGCAGCTCTTAGTGATGAGAGGAATATATTGAGCTACCCCTGCTGGTGACAGGGAACTTCTGCACGTTCGAACCCTAACTTAGGTTTGTTTTCCTTAAACCAAATAGACTACAGAAAGTACTACTTGTTTATTGATTTAGGAGCCTTCCTGCCTGTTTCTGAGAAAGAAAAAAAAAAAGAATGAAAGGACACCTTCTTTATTTCATTTTTAATTTCCTTTCTCCAAAGGAAAGCAGAGCAAAATTAGATTTAGTCTGATGCATGTTCCATAAATAAATCACATGGAAGTAGAGTGGCTAAATGAACTTTGCTTAGGGATGATTGGAAAGACAAATATTTAAACAAGGTAAGTCATGTTTATGAAGTATATATTTTTTGTGCTGTTTTTTTCCTTTTTTTTTTTTCTTCTATTGTGGCTTTTCTAGCCAACGTAACCATAAGGAAATTAAACACAGAGTGAATACTGCCTCCAAAATCTCTTTTCTGCGCTGTTTCCAGCAGAGGGCTTTTGCCTGGTTTATTTTTATATGCATCATTGGGTATATTTTGTATTAGGTCTTAACATAATTAAAAGTAAATTGACAAAATTCCAATCGTATCTCTTAGAAATAAAATATTTGTAGTACATAACCGGGCATTGTTTAGAAGTGAAGAACTTACAAACCATTCAGCATTTTAGTGTTTGAAGCTCAACTTTTATGAATTTGTGTTAAATCAATAGACTTACACTGCAGCAAACCACTCTGATAAAGCTTCAGAATATTTCTGAAGTAGGGAAGGATAGTTATTATCCCCATTATGTATGGTGTATGTATACAGTTCCATAATTTCCAAGCCAGTTTTTATTAGACAGTTCCAATTTTATTATGTTTAAACTGTGTCACCTTTAGCAACCAGCTTAAATTCCACTGAGGGGACTTAAAAAAAAAAAAAAAAAAAGATTTTTGACTGAGAGCTTTAGGGTTTTATTCACAAAGCAAAAACAAATTGTTAGAGAGGGATGTCAAATCTCTGATCACTGCACACATCCTAAAAAGCGAAGGTACACTCATCAGGCTAATAATAGTGCTGTGGCTGCCTCTAGTTACAGTGTAAGCTTTGTTTCCTTTTAAAACACCAGTTGAGTTTATTTTGTCAGGTTCACTGGAAGGACATGACTCTTGTTGATAAGTTCAAGACTTTTTTTCTCCTGCTGCTGCCCTGTAACTGCAATCAGAGGGCAAAAATTCAGTTTGAAAGAAATCACAATGATGAATTCAAGAGGAAGAGAATGACTGAGGACTTAGTAAGGAGCACAATGACTTTTTTTTCCTTACTCAAAATGCAGTGAATATACATGTAGCATGAGAGTGTAAAAATGTCGCAGTTCTTCACCAACACAACATTAATCAGATCAGTTCGTGAGCTTTATAATTCTGTTAATTAACTGCTTGGAGCTGATATAGCACCTATGGTAAGAATTGCAAGAATCTCTTTTGCATTGTTCTTTAAACCTCCCAATCCTAAATCTTTTACAAAGATAATATATGTAGCATATCAGAAATTGACGTTTCAGAAGAGCATTATGATATTTCATAGATTTTCAGAGCTTAAAATAGGTTCTGATCAGTAACTAATGAATCTTTTAACCTAATTTGTTTTTGAAGCCAGTTTGCTAGCCATCCTGCAAACGAAGAAAAGGCGTGTTTGATGTAATAACTTACAGCAGTGGAAGAGTGAAAATCCACAGCATCAGCCATCTCAAAGTGCTTTGTGATCTCAAGCTGGTTAATCCAAGCAATGTCATGATGTGATCCTGAGACACTTGAGAAACATGCTCTGTGCTCTATTTGTTGTGAATGAATGCTTGCCTTAATTAGTGTTTCTTTAGCAATCTGAGAATATTGGGTTCAATTTCTCCCTGAATTTGGTAATTCTGTCAGTGCAATTCTGCTAGAGATCTATCTATTATGAATCTAGATAGTTTATTTCAATTGAAATTATTTTGATATCTGTATTTTGACAGATATATTTTGATATCCCCTGTCTGTATTAGGGAAAATTAATATAGTCAGTGTATCTATGTAATTAACTGGGGAGAAACTTTTTATCAGGGCATGTAGTGACAGGATGAGGGGAAATGGTTTTAAACTGGAAGAGGGTAGACTTAGAGTAGATATCAGAAAGCAATTCTTTATTGTGAGGGTGGTGAGACACAAAGAGGTTGCGAGACAGGTTGAGACACAAGTGAGGCTGTGGATGCCCCTTCCCTGGAAGCATTCAAGGCCAGGCTGGACAGGGCTGTGAGCAACCTGGTCTGGAGGGAGGTGTCCCTGCCTATAGCAGGGGAGTTGAAACTATGTGGACTAAAAGGTCCCTTCCAAACCAAATCATTCTATGATTCTGTGATAATGTCTTTGTTTTTTCCGAACTAATACTAGTAATTCCAGTAAAACATGTAGAGTCTATGACCATGAGAGATGTTGAAGGAGCTTTGGAAAATTGTATTGCATGTTTGTCATGTGGTTTTTTTTTTCATTAATTCACAATAACATATTATTGTGTATGATATCATTATTTAATTTATAATAGAACTCCCATTTATCCTAAAAAATAAATGGATTTCCTGTATTTATTATGCAGTATGGAAGGGTTCATGCAGTATAGTCCATCTCTCATATATAAGAACATGTCAAATTCATCAATGCAATTTCTGTTGTCGATCTTCAGATTTTTTATTCTGATTTGTTACCTCTATTTTTGTCATAGTAGAAATTACACTATTCTAAATTTAAGAAAACCTTTGAAAAATAAGCAATACTTTTGTCAAACAGCCCTCCCCCCCAAAAAAATTTGAAATTATCCGTGCAATGATTTGTATTAGTATCAGTTCAACTCAAAACTGATCCTTGCACACCTGCCAGAGCTTCTCACAAGATAACTTACTACCAAGTAGCTGTAATGGGAATTTGAAGGAAATCCATGGAGCTGGTACACTTTCAGTTCAGTAACACAGCTGTATCATACACAATGTTTATCCAAATATATGAAAAGTCTTGAGGCTGCCTGTTAAGACAAAGTAACAGGAAAGAACAGACTGGAAAGAGGTGAGGAAAGGACTCAGATCAAGTTATTGCTTGATAGTACAATATCACACAATCCTGGAATCTAGATAGTTTTAGCAAGGTGACTGCATGATGGCTCAGTCTCCTTATTCAATGGGAGAACTGTGATAATTAAAGCAATGCCAGGACTAAAGAAAACACTGCTAGAAAAGCAAATTAACTGCAGCTTCATCAGCCCTAGGTTCACAGGCCTGTCAAAGTGATAGAAGAAAAGCACTGGAAAGACTTAATTTCACTGCCCTTTATATAAGCTACCTGGTTTTTGTCTGTATGATATCTGAAATGCAATACTCAGCGCCTTTTTCTGCTGCAAAAACCTCTTCACTTTGTCTAAACTGGGATGTGGTATACCACAGAAATCTTGGTGCTGGCCTCCAGAGCGAAATGGATTGTCATTCCTTAAATGATGTTAGCACATTTTCACAATTTTCTCTGGGAGAAAGCACAGTTGGCTTTGGGTTTTTTTGTTTTTTTTTGTTTTTGGTTTTGTCTTGAATTAGTGTTTGTTCCTATGGTCCTCAGAGGATTCCACAGCTATGGAATCACAGGAAAATGCATGGTCTTCGTAATTACAGGAGTGCCATTTGTACTGCTATACTTAGATGTCTGCCAGCATTTCCATTACAAACCCTGTGTCCGTGGTTTATAGTTCACTCATAAGAATGTGCTGCTGCCCTTCTGAATTCAGGCAATGATTTGTTCCCTCCCTCTTCAAAATTTAAAAAAGAAATACAAAATAGCTATTTTCAAAATGTGGGAGCAGTAAATAACTAGATGCTGATTGACTACATGGGCCTTTGCATGCCTACAGTTTACAAAGAAATTTAATTTGAAATTGCAGTATGTCCAGCCCTTACTGTATAAAACTTTTACAAGTGCTTTTGGCTTTCTGAAGCCAATTGAAAATTTATGTAATTGTCAGTAACTGACAGCTCTGGAAAAAGCAAAAGCAAGAATGGAAAACATCTACATGTAGTTTGCATTCAAAGACCAGCTTCCAAAATGCTTCTTGCATCTCTGTACACAGTAGTAAAACAATGTGATGGTGTCCCAAAGTCTACTTGGATGTACAGCTTGGTTACACCCTGCATTCCACATTTCAGCATAGCTGAGAACACTGAACTGACACTGTGTAAATACTGTCACATGTAAAAAGCTGCTGATTACATAGAGTACTATTCTACCTATTCTGATTTTTCTCTGAGGTAAATTCTTCTTTGCTACTTTTGTCCTGTTTCATACAACACCCAAGAGATAAATACAAGTTTTTTAGTATGATAAGTCTTGGAAGAACACAGCATGTGAGCACAAGTATTTTATTGGATGAATTACTTGGGGAGTTCTGGTCTGTTACTTTATTATACATGAAGTTTTCTCTGTTCATGCTTACAAATTGAAATCTCACCTGCAACTGCGTCATGTAGTGATAAAAATAATTTTTCCAAGAAGAATTACTAGGAAATAATCTTCTCTTATGTCTATATTCTCTTACGAGTACTTCCCCAGTGAATTTATAAATTCTTTCTCAGGAAAGGATGTTCAGCATTACAAGAGAAATCCCAAGCCTCTCTTGCAGAGCCTTCAGTTTGTGACTGCTTTCTGTTATCAGGACCAATACTATTTTGGAGGGAGTGGAGAGGCATATAAGAAAGCAAACAAGCCCATTATGCATTTTCTTTCTAAAACAGCCATATACTTTTCTTTAGGAAATATGAGGGAGGGGGAAGGAATAGGTAAGACTGATTCCAGTGGCATGTCTTGTTGTGCAGCACTGAACTGACTGGGGACTGGAAAGTCAGGCAGTGCCAGCCATCTGCTGTGCCTACAGAAAAGCTTCCATGCTTAATGTAAGAAATTACAAGTGTGATGCAGCGATGGGTGTCAAAAGTTCCAGCTATCCATGATAGGCGCACCAGAAATGTCAGTGAAATACTAAGCATATCTTCTTTAGCTTTACTGTCAGCCTTGGCTGGATGGTCTTTTTTCTTTTCCTTCTGTATAAACTGGAGCAGAATAAAAATTCCCACTAGAATCAGAGTGCTAAAATCTGGGCAAGAAGTCTTTAAAGACTTGCACTGTAAGTATAACATGTCATGTATCCAACACGGAGGAATGGCTTTGCTGCAAGTAACCCTCCATCTTAAAACTGCCAAGAAACAGAAGAATAGTTGACAGTGAAGTCTGAACTGTTCAGCGCTTGTCCAGATTGAGAGCTCTCTAAAGAGTAGCAAGTACTGTTACGATTTTTCACGACTAAGATTTTCCTCTGAATCCTGAGCTAACTGTAAAAATCCGTTATTAGTATATCACTGCTTCACAGGGCTTCTTCCTCAAACTGCCCCTCAAACTTTTTCCAGTAGATTCGTTTTGTTGAAATAGAACCGAAAATAAGCAATACCACTTGTGACTTTGTGATCAGCTGAGATGATGTAAACAGAGCAATATTTGATACATCCCAATTCAGTATGAACTAACAGTTGCAGTTGACTGGAATATGAGAACAGTCTGTGGATGTCTATTCAAATAACCACATGCCAAAAGCAGATTTTCCCTCATTATGGCCGTTAAAATCATTTTCATCAATGATGCAGCTTAATCGTTTAACTCACAGCTGACTTCTCTAACGTCTCCTTTCTGTTCTCCCTCTCAGCTAACAATGCCGACTTTTCCTGTTGTTGTGAAGATTGGACATGCTCATTCAGGCATGGGAAAGGTGCAGATGCTACTTACTGCATGTTAGGAGGCTGGGTGTTCGTCTAAAATAAGATGCATGTTCTTTTGTTTCCTGGATTTTTTAACTTTCTGCTGTCCAAATGCTGTCTTTGATCCTCACCCTTGCAAATCTCTGCTTGTCTATTATTCAAGAAAGCACCTCTCTTTAGAAAAAAAACTACATATATTAATATTTTCATATTGACACCTTCTCAGGTAGTTTATGTGTTGCCCTATTCGGGACACTTTTTAAAACATGAGATGCTTTCCTGAAGCAGAATCTTGTTAGTTAATTTAGTTGATTGTGGTGAAACTATTTAAGAGTCAATGTCTGTTTGCACAAATAACTTTTTGGACCTGGGATTCTAGGGCGGTTTTGCCTTGGTTCTCTACTAGTTGCAGCCTGATCCAGATTGTTTTCTCATTTCCTGTCTTAATGTATTCTCTGTAATTGTTTCATACTGCTATATAACTGCTGCTTTCTTTCTCCAAAGTAATTGCATTTCAGTGGTGAGTACTGCTGTTTTGATACCACTTCTCTCACAGTGATGGTTCAAGTGATGTGATGTAAATTGCACTTTCATTGATGTCAATGAGCATTTGTAGTCATTACAGATTACGTTTCTCTCATAGAAAACACTTAAATACTGTGTTTTATATTTTAAAATAAATCATCAGAGAATAGTTTCATTTATCATCTTGAACCTCCAAAAGCTCTATGAACACATTTGCCACAAGAAATAGAAGTAGAAAGCTGATTTATTTGTATTCATTCAACAGTTGTGCAATTTGAACTGTATGCTATGATTTTTTGCCTACAACTGTTTTGCTTTATTTTTTACTTAGTAAGTCAGAAGAAATCTGGCAGCCAAATTAACTGGGCACAGAATTAACTTAATTACTAATTGCTTAAACTGCAGTTTCTGTGGATTGCATACATGAAATATTATGTTTATATCGCACTTTCAGTATTCACTTCTCACTTACAGAAAATAGATCTGTTGGACAAAAATATCCAGCATATCAAATGTCTACAAATAAAAATCTAGGTTATTATTATTATTTTTAGCTATAAAGTATTTTAAGTCCTTAAAGACTGAGTGCCAGTCTTTTGTAGTGAAATGCTTACTATCAGAGCCCAAGTAAAGGTTCCTCTTGTATCCCAGTTCTCCCAAAAGGCAATGCTAGGAGTAGTGTTTCCACTTGTAATTAGATTCACTCACAGTATTCAATTTTCAGAAACAGAGTTGAGACCAGGAATTGTATCTCTTTTACTGGTTCTCAAATAACAAATAATTCTGTATCATTCTGAATCCAAGAGTTGAGAGCAAATACTTGGGACTTTTGGCCTCAGTATTTGGCCTGACTCCTCACTTCACTGGACACCATTCAATAATATGCAATTCCTATCTCACAGCTGTGGGCACTCCAGGCTACAGGTCCTCTTTAAAGTGGAAACAAGAGATGCTGGGCTTGCAAGAAGTTGCAAACTCTTCTAATATTAGATAGTATGATCCCTGCACCCTTTCCTCACCTTCCTGAAATGCACTTTGGGTAAAGAATTATTGGCATTCCAGTTTCCCTCTCCTATTTTCTCCCAGCCCTAAGACTTCTCTTCAGATTCATGTTTTTTCCCTACTTCAGCTAGCTTCCTTTGAACTCAACTGTAGAGATAAGATCTCCCTGTCAAAAAGTAATACTTTCGTCTCCCATCTGAAGTATGTTTCTCACTCTCCCTCTAAATCAATATTGCTCACATTTATCTCAGTGTTTTTATGTCTAGGAAATTCTATTCCTAGAATGCCTGACTCCTTGCAAAGAAGTAGGACAAATGGGAAAAGTATTCCATCATCTTGAGCCAACCTTCTGTGTTCCATGTGAACTGGCCCTCGTCAGAATGTCATGAGCATTCATGTCCTCCTTCCTGGGAGATACATGACACAGAAGTGATAGTGCGTGGTGGGCGCCACAGACATGCAGTTACACGAGCAGTTTAGAAAATCATGAACAATTGTATAAAATTAGTGTAACCACAACTTCAAACATTCTCCTAAAAACTACTGACCTGAAAATTATCAATCAAAACTATAAAAAAAAATATTGAAAATAAAAATCTACTATCTGCAAGTTGCTTCCTATGGATGAGCAGGTAATACTTTCCATGGAAAATTAGATATGTTAATGTGGGACTGTTAGAGAGTCTAGAAATCAGATAAAATATGAAATGCCCGCTATAAACTGATGCTATCAAAAGCCATATTTCTCATTAATGCCATTTGAAACTGAAGTCTACATTTTATTTCTAATTGCTGTTTCTTCTTTTGCATTTGCCGTTTACTTGTGGCATGATGACTACAGATCAAGGTAGACAACCACTACGATTTTCAGGACATAGCCAGCGTGGTAGCACTTACTCAGACCTACGCCACTACTGAACCGTTCATAGACTCCAAATATGACATCAGGATCCAAAAGATAGGCAGTAACTACAAAGCATACATGTGAGCCAAAAACTTATCTTTTCATCATTTGTTTGAAAATCGATAAGCGCCAGTAAGTTTAAGACTGTTGGATGAGTCTGTGAGTAGAAATGTGGTGACTCCATGCCTTCATTGCCATACGCTTCAGAAAGACAGTGTGTCAGGCTTTATGGATTTATCAACGTCTTTTTCTTTAAGTTGATTGTCATTGGGAGGAGGAGAGTGACATAACAGGTGAGCCTGCCTGAGTAGCGTTCCTGACAACTTTTAATTATTTTTCCATTTCATCTATATTTGGATGGCATTCATTCACACCAATTTGAATGATAAAACTGTAATGGGAGGCAGTACTCTCCTTTTAACATGAAATAAGAAAAATTCTTATCTTACAATGACCTATATAAAAATGGGTAAAAATATTTTCTAGTTTTATAGAGATATATTTAGAGATCATGACTGTATGAGAGGCTAAAATGTTGTTTCAGTTTTAGAGCAGCGAAACAGATTATGAGGTATTAATTGATCTACGGTGACTGTCTTTATGCATAATTTTACTCTATTTCAACTATCAGTTATCAGTGTAATTTGACATTCAGTCATTTCGTCCATGTTTTTCAGATAAGTTAATTCATCTCATGCATTTGTTCCCTCATGCTTACAATTCTGAGGCAGGAAAAAAATACCTGGGTAAAAACATACATGCATAAAAGCACACGTGTATGCATAATCATACATCACTAGGGATCTTGCAATGTTGGAGGGATAAGAGATTTCTTATATGTTGACATTTTAATTGAAAACCAAGATACATGCAAGTTCTTTATCAGTAAAAATAACTGAATTTCAAGCAACCCATAAATATAAACAAAAGTTGTAGTTAGGCTAAAGAAAATGCATGAAATATTTTTTAATATTAAAGACAGAATTAGCATTAGGTCTCAAGTAATTTAGAAACAAGCAACAAGCCCTATTAGAAATGTAGAATCTCCTGTCCAGGATGGGGACGAAGGGTGAAACACATTCCCTTAGGTTGATTTTGGAGAGCCATGTACTGTGACTCCTCCCCTATGACACTGCTGTCACAAGATCAAAACTCTGAGCAACTGCTTGCCTCTCCAGGCATAAAAGTTGGAGAGGCATTTGTAAAAGAACATCTAAGATTAAGTCTCTCAAGAATAACTTAATGGTGCATCTGTCTCTTGATGTACATCTGAGTGGAAGAAAAGACTACACAGAACAGGGAGGACAGTGTGCCTGTAGGTCAGATCCATCCAGCAGTACAGACACTCAATTCCGCTTTGTTTTGAACCTAAAACTTTCTAAATTTTGCAAAAACAATGTTGGAAATTTGAATTGTACACAGTGACCAAAGCACTCAAATATACTGCAAGGATGGTGTGGTTTCTGGAATCCTTGACCCAAAATCCCTTTTTTAATAGTGATGCAGTCCAGAATCTCTAGAACTCAAGGTCCCTACAGAATTTCAAATGTGTTGGTCCTGCCTCAATACACATCCTTTCCTTTTTGTATAAAATAAAAACCAAATACTTCTGATCGAGTCCAAACCATACCTTGATCTGGTACCACCTCCTTCCCAGACCACTTCTACCTTTCTGTATCTTAGTCCTTACTTCTTATGCCCTAATCTTCATTGTTCCTTGCTTTGGGTTCTCCACTGCCCCTTTTACACTAACAGTGCCAATTAACTGCCATGCTCTCCCTCCACTTCCAGTCACCATTCAGACTTCTTTCTTTACCTCAGACTTCTTTCTCTGTCTCGGACCTTTTCATGCAGCCATTTCAGCCTCTTCAAGGCTAGGACAGTGCTTTTCTCTCTCAAGGGTGCTTTGATGCACAAATTTCTTGTACTCTACTACATATCTTTCACTTCTTCTGTTGTTTATAATACACAGAGCTGATTTATCTTTGTCTTACAGTTCCCAAGTGGCCCGGTCTTAGCAGTAAAGCCCAGCCATTAATGGTTGGGACACACCTCTGGGTAGCAGTAATCAGATGCAGTGTCAATAATTTGACAGTTCATTCTTTGTGGGAGAACCTGAACTACTGCGTGTAATAGGAAAGAGTTCTATTTTTTTTTCCTTAAATTGAAATTCTGTTTAGTCTCTGTAATACTTACTGTATTATTCAGCCATGGCAAATTCATAATTTTTTAACAAGAGTGTTTCTTCTTCACAAAAGAAGCAGTTGGTCTAAGGATCAGAGAAGAAAAGAAAAAAGAAAAAACAATTAAAATGGCAGCCTGTTTCTGCTAACTTTATTTATTTTTATGCTTCTGTTCCTTCAGAAACTGTGGGTTCATCCAGATGCTAAAAGCCTGGCCATCATTTTTTCTCTACTTTCTTTCATATGGTTAAATCACAAGAAATGAAATATTGATTCATTTTTACAAAGCGTTGTGAAAGGAGATTTACCAAATGTCTATAAAATTCTTCATATGCATACATATGCATTATGTCAGTAGTATATTGTTTTACAGCTGGTTCTCATTTTGTTCTCTCACACAGGAACAGAGTACTTAGAGAGCAACCACAAAAAATACAAGCCAAACAATTGTTTTTCTAGTTTAAGAGTTATGAAGAGTTTCATTTTTACAATTCTGTGGGAAATTGTGGTATAAGTGGATCCGTGACTCACAAAACACTGGTGCTTATCATCTGTCAGCAGAGATTATAGCCAAAATGCCACACTGGATCTCTCTAAATACCACAGCTCCTCAAAACATTTTGTGATGCATGCTTAACAGCACCTGGTACCATTACAGAATTCATCTGACTTCAAGGAAATAGAGTTTAAAGGCTCAAATAGAACGAAGAAAAGCACAAATACAAAAATACTACCTTGAAATCTCTTTTCCAAATGTAATAAACTGAATGCACAACAATGTACTTTGGCCATAACTTCAATAAAAAAAAGTAGAGCATAGCAGCTGAAGAACAACAATGCTGTAGTAACAAGCTGCTAAATAGACTACCTACACAAGAATTGTTGGTAGATCTTTCTACTTATTTTGTGACAATACTTGTCCAGACAATTTGGAATGCATGCTTCAGATAGTACTAAACAAAGCAGAGAGCTGCTGGAAAAGAGAAAGGTCAAGTCATGATACATAGCAATCGTAACTCCTCTTTTCCCCAACTTTAAAACAGTTTTTCTTCATGTTTACAAACACCAAATCAAGCAAAAGCATGCAAGTCCTAAGTCCAAAGCATTCAATTATATTTGGAGTTGGTTCCTTTATTATTTGGAATTCAGTGAAAAAGGAGGAATTGATGTGGATGGGGCTGTGAGCAACCTGGTTTGGAAGGAGGTGTCCCTGCCTGGAGCACTCGGTTGGAACTACATGACCTTAAAGGTCCCTTCCAACCCAAACTATTCTCTGATTCTATGATCTTCTCTACTTAACAGTGCTAAGATTACCTCAGTGCAGCTGAGCATCACCAACTAACTTCTTGCTAGAAATCTTCAGGATTTTTTTTCTAAATTTTGCTTCCTAAAAGACACCTTAAGTTGTACGTGCTAAGGAATGCCTTTTGAGAAGTCTGCAACAGAGTTCAGTCATGATATCTAAGAAGTAAAATCTGTAGACTGTATGTGGAGTAATAGTGAACTTAAACATCTTAACTGTTCTGTAAGTACACACACACATATAAATATCACTTAAAGCCTTATTACTGATAGAAGTTACCTTACACACAGCACTGAATGTGGATCTTCCCTTTTCGTTATTCTCTCATAGCAAAAAAAAATAAGGCATGTTAGAACTGTATGCTTTAAAATTCAGTTAATTTTATGAGACTTCCACGGAAAGGTTGGCGCTCCCCCACATTTGCTGCTGACCCTTGTAATTAGATCAATAAAAATTGAGAGACAACTATTGCTGCTGCCTAGTAAACTTCTAATGTATTACAGATACTCCTATTACACTTCTAAGTAGAAATACTTCATGATTTGTATTCTAAGCCTATTCTCAAAACATTGTTTAGGTTTCAGAAAAGAGTAATCTTCTCACACCTGCTAACCAACCTGGTGTCCGAGGAGGAGAAAAATATATATTTTTTATTTCTTACTGATAAAATAAAAAATGGTATGCTTGAAATAAGATGTTTAGATTATATGCACAAACTAGCAAGGAGTGAAAACTGGAGGAGAAACCAAAATCAAGCTCTGTAACAGATCGGAGATGTTCAGAATGGACATCTTGACTTTCAAGTATTGGGACCTAAATGTGCAGTGGTATGGATCTGAAATGAGAAGCTGAAGCTTCAGTTCCTTGCCATTTGTATTATTGGTATGTTACAGGTTATTCAATCAATTTCTAACCGATAAAATCTTACTGTTAACACTTGCACTTAATCGTAGTAGTTTTAAAATTTCTCTTAAGCGAACTAATGGGGAACAAAAATTTCATTGTCATGCATCATAACATTGTGAAACCTGTTAAAATTCATCATGTTTTAGATACTATATTGTAAGCTGCCAAATACAAACAAATATGTTGATGCTGCCTTAGTATCCATGTGAAAATCAGAATAATTTAGGAGGTAGGACAAATATAAAACTAGAGGCTCTTTTTGAATGTTTTTCCCCTTTCAGGAGGACTTCCATATCTGGAAACTGGAAGACAAACACAGGCTCTGCAATGTTGGAACAAATTGCTATGTCAGATAAGTAAGTGAAGTCTCATGTAAAAGGTATTCAAAAAAACAAAAGAATTTTAAGTCTTTTTTTTTTTAAATCACATTAGTGTGCAGTTTACAGTAAATGAAGGCCCTCTGTTCATTTTGGAAAAAAAAACAAACTTGGAACTAGATGAAAAAACATGAGAGAAGTGTTTCCCTATGAGTTGTCTCAGCTAAATAATCAAGCTAACTATCAGGCTTACATGTTTGCAGGCACCCTTGAGCTCCTAAATATATATCTGCACCTAGAAAGCTACTGGAATTCCCTTCACAGTATGCCATTTTCAGGTTCAACCTACCAGTCATTTCCTCTGGTTCATTTGATCTCTTTTACTTTACTCCATGTCACAGTGTTTAAACTTTTTCTCCTATGTCACGTAATGCAACAAAGTGTTTTTTTCTTAACTTTGCCTATTTAAATTGTATTTCTCTTTTCCACTAAATTGCTTATTTGTCATTATTGAATCTTCTGGTCAACTGCACTGTGAGTCTTTCTGCCCAGATGCTGAAATATAACAAAGCTTTTTTCTCCTCATGTCATCATTCCTGCTCTGTACTTTGTTTTATTGTGCTTTTCTCTCCCATCCTTGCTCTGATTATCTCTTAGCAATTCAGTACATCAGTCTGCAGTATATTTTGAAGCCTCACTCTGCTACTGCTCAATGCTGCTCATTTTCTCCAATCACAAAATATAGGCCTCTTTTACATGCAGAGAAAAGCTGTAGTGCTTTTTATGGCTATGAATTTTATTTTGTTCACCTTCTACAAAGGTTTCTCTTTCACATTACAGCTTTATTTTCCCTAAATTTACTCCAGTCAGTCAATACATGTACAAATGTTGAAAACTCTGTGCAGTAGAAGTGTAATCTAAATGGTGCTTCACAGTTCAACAACAGCCTTTTTCTGTTGTTTGGTTGGTTGGTTTTGTGTCGGTTTTTTGTAGTTGTTTTTTTTTAAATCTGGCCCTACAATTACTCGTAGCTGAGAGAAACGGAACTGAACCATTGCCTGCCCTAAGAAAGGTGAAAACAAATAAGACGGGAATTACAACTCCCTGCTGTCCAACCCCAGTCTAGACTGCGTCCTCACTGATGTCCCCTCTGGGGATGGAGTGGAGCCACATTATTTTCTCATTCTCATTCCCCTCCCACTTTGCTTTAGACTGTGAGGTTATGCCTTCACTAAGAGAGAAAGAGTGTGCTTTACTCTGTGTAATTACAGTCCAAGAACTACTTCTCTGTGAAAAAACCACACTTTAATTTGGCCATAAGGAAAACTAAATAGTATCAAGTATGGGCAGTGAGTACAAAATGCACAGCCACTTCACTGTAAATGCTCTGTGCTGCTTTGGTTCTGCTTCCACATTTGAATGTAACATAATTAAATCATATCTGTATATTCACTTTAAAAAACACTAGCAACAAACCAGAACTTTTATGCTGATGAAGACAAAAGCATAGAAAAGAGGGATATGTTCTCGTAACAGCGAGGCTATGCCATAATTTTAGTCTGATTACATACAAAGCAAAAAAAGGAAGTAAAAGCAAATTGAAGTTTTCTGAAGAGCTGAAGTACTTTAGAGGCACACCAAAAGCAATCAAATCTGATGCATGTGCACTTCAAGGCATTTATAATGCATCTCATGATTTAGAAAGAAGTATTTTGAAAGCGCTGCCTGAGTCAACATTGCTGACTGAACACAAATGTTAGTCTAGAAATTTAGTGAAGAGGAATGTGGAGCAGTAGGGGATGATGATGAGGCAGAGAACGAGCAAATTTCAGTGTTATATATTCTTACTGAACCCTTCATTTCAGAGAGGAACTGCTCCCCAGTTGGGCCAGAAGAATACAGACTTACTGTAGTTGTGCTCACCTCACAAGTACTTTGTCATCTGCCAGTTCAGAGGACACTGCATGCTACATTGATTCTGAGAAGATAAGGACCACGGCCTCTGGTCAAACCTGCTGTGCAAGCCTTGCGTTTAAAACTCCAGGGTAGTCTACTCAAGGCCTCTTTCCAAATGCAGTTTCTCCAGCTGTGTTTGTTGGAAGGAGATTGACTACTGAACATGTTCCTATTTAAATCTGATTAATTTTTCAGTTTCTTAAAGAAAACATCTTCCTTTTTTTTCATAGAAACTTCAATTATTTGCTATTAAAGGCAAATTTTACTGTCCTCCTGGCTTGCTAAGATATGTGGTGATATTTTAGAGCAGAAACAAAGGTTGTTTATAAGCAAATGTGTGCAAGCAGTCCAGCCAATCAGTGCATCTACAGATGCTGAAATTGTCAGGACTCCAAAAAAACTTCTCATTTTGGACAAAAAATTTTTCTCACAGGAAAAAAAATCTTTGCTCAAATATTACCACCAGGATTTTTTTCAAACAGTTGTATTGATTTCTTTTTATTCCGCTTAAAAGATTTTTTTTTCCCATGAGAACAGAAAATATGGAGAGTGTGATCTAATAAGTGTACTTGGAAAGGGGATCATTACTAAGGATATTTTTATGACTAAGACTCACAGCCCAGCAATGAGTTTCTTTTCATCCTACAATGAAGTCAAATGCTGTGTTTATAACATCTTTTTTTTTTTTTTTTTTCCCAATGGAAAATAATATGATGTGGCATATTTATCATCATGGCTTAAAGGCTGGATCAGGGGAGGGTCTATAAAAGGAAACAGCCCTTCTTCATACTCGCCAATGAAAAAAAAAAGTCTATGATAAGACTGTTTTAAAACTGCTTTTTTGTTTGTTTGTTTTGTTTTTTTTGTTCTGTTCTTCAATTGGTGGAATGGTGATACCTGCCTGTATAAACTTGCAAGACCATATCATCACTTGGTGATACCCAGACACAGCTCTGTTATTAGTTAATTAAAGTTCTCAATGCTACTTTGTGTCCTGCCAGTCAACCCTTGCCATTTAACAAACATACACAACTAAATCACCTCTGAACACCCTCAACAAAGTATTATGGCTCCCCATATGTGCTACTGACTGTTCTGTACTTGATCAGGAATTGCCTCACTCCTTTTCTAGTAAGTCCCCCTTCATTCCTTTTTTAGTCAGATAATTCCTCTATTCATAGAATGAATTAAGCTCCTCAAGCAAGAAAAATAAATCACATTACTGCATGTAGAATGGGTTCATTTTCCATTTATCAGACCAAATTTCTTACCACGAGGATAAAAATGCAGTGCAGGAGTTCAGTACTGTATGAATTACTATGTTTTTTGTTAGAGTTATAACCATTCTTCAAAATTTTCTAAATTTCTTTTGAATTTTCCTGTAATTGTCTGTAACCCTACATGAAGATGTTATGTTTGTCTGCATGCTGCATAACTTTTGCATAGTGCCCTGTGGCTGTTCATCTTCAATTGTCTTAAGGCCTGCTGTTTCTTGATTTTTCTTTTGCCTTGTTCAGTATATAGAAAAGTTGCTAATTTGAAATACAGTTTGGTCAGTAATTTAAGACAGAGACTCTCATCCTAGTTTTCCTGATACAAGGATAAAACTCATCCGTAATTAAGTACGCTACCAAGACTGACAGGCGGGAGGATGGTCACACTTGCATCTGTCACAGATGTGCCAGTTTGAATTTCACAGGGCAACAGAAGCCCCATTCCCTGCCTTATAAATTTCTCTGGCACCACTGAAACTACAGAAACTGGTAAGATACACCTCTGTGGATTCCCACATAGTGTACAGTCACAACTAGCAAGCTGTACTAGCATAATGGCAGTGGAAGTGCAGAATGAGATACCTGAAATAATGTTTGTGTTCCAGCGTATCTTATCACAAGGTCACTCACAGTTTAGAGCAGACACATATTTGGGCTAATATGAGCTGGGACAGCAGCCAGTGTAATGTTAGGTCAAGATAGAGAATCACAGTTTTTATGGATTCTACTTGGAAAAGGAGAGTAATGGGTCCAGGATCTCTAAGCTGCTATTCTAGGAAATACAAATTCAATAAAGCTGAAAAAACAGTGAAAATTCTGTGTTTTAAGCAAACTTTATATAAAATGCAGATTTAGATTAAGGCTATAGAAAAACAAGAGCCTAATAAGATACTTACAGAAAAAAAATTGTTTTATAAAACAGGTACAAGCTTTGGGTTGACACCTGTTCTGAAATATTTGGTGGTTTGGACATCTGTGCTGTTAAAGCTGTGCATGGAAAGGATGGAAAAGATTATATTTTTGAGGTAAGCAATCCCACTCTTTTCAATAAATGCTTTATATATTACAGATATGGAAATGAAGAACATTTGTGACAGTTAAGCATTGGCTTATTTGTGTTTCTGGAAATACTGTATTTTTGAGCAATGTTTAAATCATACTACAAAGCCACAAGTCCAAGTTAGTGGCAACACTTGCTGGAAAATGCAATCATATCATATGGTAATGTTTTGTAGTGCTAGAGGAAATGTACACGGCCTGCAGAACAAAACCAAATGTAGATGTCATATTTTCCCAGCCCTTGTGACTTCTTTCCTGATCAGGCTTAACAGTTTTTCCTGGAAGGTTTATAGATAGCATTTTCCCAGGGGAACCCCAACAAAATTGTATCTTTACGTGGAAAGGCAAATTAAGAATGAAGTGGAAACAGTTTTATTTTTTTCTATCCTAAATGTTAATTTAAGATCTGATTCCTCATGAAAATCCAATGCTAGAACATATTGTTGTGGATCATTTTGAAAAGTTTTTTTCATGTACCTTAATTATGGATAAATATAACTTTGTCTAGCCATGAAGCAATCACTTGCCAAATACACAATTTAGAGGTTTGTATTTGCTAAAGGAAAAACTAAGGCATTTTTTCCAAGCCATGACAGTAATCTGGGATCCAGAAAGAGGCAATGGATGGACCTCCTCCTTTAGTTATCCATACCCATTTCAAACAAAAAAGCTTTGCATAACAAAAATTTTTGTTTTGTCACAGGGTTAAATTTTTCTAATTTCATAAATTTACTTACAATTATTGCAAGTGCTAAGAATTCCCAAGTCAATTTATAACACTTTAAAGGGCTGAACAGCTTGCAGAATTAAATCTTCAGCAAAACAAATATAATTAATGCTTACCTGCTGAGATGCTGAGGAATAGTGAAGAAATCCTGTATGCTTAGTCTACCCGGCCAAATCAGAACTTACTGTTTCTTACTGCATTGTAACTCACTGTAGCATAAAATTTAGTTTCACACTAGACCTTTCTTTTATTCCTCCATATAGTGCAGTCTGTCCCACCAAAAGTGTGTATTAAAACTATTGCTTGCCCTGTAAATCTGTCTGAGATTTGACAAAGTAGAAAAAATGTATTCTCCTCTTTCTGAAAACGAACCACTCTGACTTCTGATGAGACATATAAACAAAAATCCTGAACATAATATCTGCTATGTGTGCTACTTCGCTCCTTGGCTGTAGTCACAGCTCTGTCCCAGACATTGTTGACTTAATGGGAAGTCTTAGATCTCTGCAGCACTCAGGCTTTCACAGCTTCCCAAAGCTTTGCAGGATACCTGCAGTAACTCTGCTCCCTAAATGTCTCAGAAGGTGAGGCTCAGCATTTTTGATGCGCTCCAGTTTGTCTACGTCCAGTAAATTGAGTTACTTCATTCCAGTTTGACTGCTTTAAGCAATGCATTTTTACCCTACAATTTTAACTATAAAATAATGGTATACAAATAATAAATAACAAAATAATGAATAAGATATGAGACCTTATTTATCTAATAAGTTAACAGGTAAAAACTGATACATCATATGCAAAAGATACAAAGCTAGACTGGAAGTACATTCAGCAAGTACGTTATTGTAGAAACTGGAGATTTCAGATGTAAAACGCTCTTGTGACTTACAGACTGGAGCTAAAGCTCATCTGGTAAATGATTGTCATTAGTCTCTCCACCTCAGGTCTTACATTCCCCTTTCATCTTGCTGTTTTCTGCTTCCAGTGGAAATGAAAGAAGTCTTCTTTATTTTATTTGACAACTCTGTTGCATTCTTTCTTGCAAACTGCTATCACGCTGAACACTCTTCACTTTCATTCACTGAAATCCAGTTTCAACATTTTTGATACTTCTTAGATTTGTAAGCAAAGGCAGAAATCAACATCAGCTTCCACTGAAGTCAGTGTACATGGAGAAACTTTCTGCATCAGGCCTGGTTGGCTCATTGGGTGGGAGAAGGGGGAGAAGTTTTCTGACAATTAAGTAATCAATGAAAATTATGTAATGGAACAGCAAAGTACCTAACTTCCTGCTTCTGAACAAATGTCCTGATCTTCCATGCCAGATGCAATCCTAATTAGACTTCAAAAAGAAATTAAAAAAAAAAAAAAAGAGAGAGAATTTCAGAATGATTCTCAGTAATTAAGATGGGAGAAGAACGTTTTACAGGAACTTAATACATACATATGTATTGACAAAGGTGTTCAGCAAAAGCTTTAGAATATGCATAATTGAAAAAAGAGTTTTTAAATACCCACAGTACTTAAGTATTCCATGTAACAGTACGTGTGCTTCCAAAAAATTATTCTTAACTACTGTTAGAAAATGCAACACTTAAATCAATGTTAAATGACTATTTCTGGAAAACTGTTTAATTATTATTAACTGTATAATTATTATTATTAATTATTTCATATTGTTCATTACTTTCATATCCTATATCAATAATTTTATTTTGGTGATGTTGCCATTCAGCTGCTTTGTGATGGTCATTTTGTCATTTTGCTTTCTTTCATTCCCCAAAAATGTGGAGCAACAGATTGTACCAGGGGCTGATGCTACAGAGTCAAAATAACACGGTGTCTCCTGAATGTAATATTCTAGCTGCACTTCTTAGAATGCAGCATAGTAAAGTGATTTTATTTTAATCTGTGACCTAGTACGGTACTCTTGCATTGCAAGTAAGAATGTGTTGGTTCTTAATGTTCAGGTCCAGTCATCACACCCAACTTTTCAAGATGATAAACTCACTATTTTAGTTTCTCCAGTAGTTTCTCTTCTCTATGTATGATTGAAGTGATGACAATTTGACAACTTATTCTATGAGAATTTGAGAACATATTCCAACCCTCCATGGCCATGCAATTTATGAAAAGTATGCTTGTTGTTTAAGTAGAATAATGCCTGCTGTGTACGTAGAGTAATGCCTGCTCAGGTGTAATATAGAAGGTTTAGAAAGCTAAAAAGAAAGAAAGATAAGAAGGATGTTTAGTGACACTGATGTATAATTTCAACACATAATTTCTACATACATAACTGTTCTTAAGAAATAGAAATATACAGATGCTAATTACTATTAACTTCTTGTAGCTGCCTTCCTGCTGGGATATGCATGTTCCTTTGACCAAGTAATGTAATAACAAATAACAAGAAATGCCTTCTCACATTTTTAGCTTTTGGTTCTTAGTTTGGATGCATTTTATTGATCTGAGTCTGTTTTATTGCGCTGCTTTGTGCACTGGCATCTTTGTACTTTTTAAGCTACTCTAGATATTTTCATGAGTTCAGGCCAATCCTACCATTATGTTCCAAACATTATAAAACAAACACATTCATCCTTCCACCTGCTGTAAATGTGACACCCATGGGAACTTTGAAGTGTTCATTTGAGCCTTCCTGTTATGCAGATGAGGGGTAACTTATGCAGACCAATCTGCCAGAAGACAGCAAGGACAAAACACTGGAGTCACAGTATCATGCAAATGTAATACAGCCTCTCTTTTTCTGTGAAGCTGCAAGTTCTCTACAGTTTTCTTAGTTACTAAGAAGTAACTTTGCCTTTTAAAAGAACAAGGTTTTCTAAAACTTGTTCCCCAGAAAAGAATTATCTTCTCTAGAGCAACCTCGTGGGGTTTGGGGTGTTATTGTTTGGTTGGTTTGTTGTAGGGTTGGTTTTGGTGTTTTTTGCCTTTTACTTCTGTACTCCAAAGAAGCATCTCCAAACCTCTTCAAATGAATGAATTGAAAGGGCTGTCAGGTTGCTCAGGAGGAATCCCAAGTCATTTCTGTGTGTAACAGTCAGCTGTTGGTATAGTTCCTATTCTTCTTACTTCAATTTGAATACTCAGCTGCCAAGCATCATTACACCAGAGACAAGTTGTAGAAATTAGAATTTTAAGAACACATCATTTCAACATACAATGTTTTAACCACTTCATCAATTCTTGATAATAGGCATCAAATTAAGGTCCATTAAGCTTTAAAAACTTAAATGAGAAAGAATTCAATTTTTCATTTTTACAATTAATATTTCTGTAGTTCAATAATAGAAGGAACACAAAATGGAGTGTTTCTTGTTCCTGACCACTGAATAATACCTTTTTCATGACTCATTTCTGGAAAACCAAGCCTCAGGGAAACAAAACAGAAAGCTCATATAGTGATGATGAATGCAGTAAAAACAACAACAACAAAAAAGAACAGAATCCTTTAAAGTGGCCTCATGGATAGTTACCAAATTTTGCTCAAAAGTGAATGGGGGAGTGGGTGGGGATGGCTGCTGCAGGTGTCCTATTTCTGCTTATTTTTATCCTAAGCTATATTAAAATCAGCTTCTAAGTGGGTTATAACCTAGCAAGATGCACAACATGTGGATTTCCTAAGAAATGTTTTCAGGAACTGTAAAATAGTTTAAGAAATTAAAAAAACAGAATTTGATTTTTTTGAAGTCCCAGTGTAACAGACACCATTTCTGAAGGTGCTGCAATTGTTTCACCTACTAGAAAATATACCAGCAGCTTTTCTAAAACGTATCTGTTTCACGAGATCTGATGATGCGGCACCAGCTATAAGCATGCTGTCTTTTAAAGACTTGCCTATTTCCATATTCACTGTCCGGAATAATACTGGCTAAAGTACACAAAAGAATAGATGAGAAGGGAGTAAAGGTGACAAAACCTGTATCTCATGCAGTGTTTGTGTTCAATTTACCTGTGGCTGTACTTCCTTTGAAATGTTATTCATACTATTTGATGACAAGTTTAAGGAGCCCAAGACTGTAATACTGTACATCCATGTGCTCAGAAGCTAAACTCACTTATTATTCTATCTGAATCATATCCAGTTCCAAAACTGAGCACCAAATACCGGACATGAAAATATATTCCTTTAGTATTATTTTGTGATATTATTATAAGAGGTGTCTCATAAATCATAGACATTTTTAGAATGGAAGGGAGATCTGGGTGTCACTTTGTCCAATTGCTCAAAGCACATCTAACTCTCACGTCGTTCAGGGCCCATCCTTAAAGACATAGGAGAGGGAGATTTTTCTGTTTCTTTTCATTCCAGATAGAAAAGCAGTTACATAAGTTTGTCTTCAGGCTGTTGGGTCCCTCACAGTTTGATTCACTTTCTCAGCCATCGTTATTCTTTTTCTGCAAATCTTGTTATTCACTCACTGCAGGAGGGACTGTAAAAATTTTCCTAGCAGCCAATGTCTCCCTCCAGTACTGTCCCTGCCAACTTCTCAGGTGTGGTTACATTTCCAATTACAAACAATTCCTGCATCTGCTGTAGAGACCTCTGGGAAAGCCCCATGATTACTTCATATCCAGTCACTTCCTTACTTCTCAGAAATTACACCACCTTCTCTTACATCCCACTCAATCTTAAATGACCTTCTCAAACTATTACTTGTTCTTAATGTCAGTTACTTTCCCCGTACTTAGAACTCTTCATTAAATTCTCTTTCAGCCTCTGCTTTTCTGGTCAAAGTTTTCACCACAACTGCAGACATCCAGGTCCCATAAAAAAACACAGAAGAAAATAGCAACAATACAATCCAGCTTCTCTTATTCATAGACCAAAGTAAATGTTTTGGGTTGTTTTTTTTGTTGTTGTTGTTTTTTTTCCTCAGTCCTCACACTCTCAAGCATAGACCTTCAAAATTCCTTTGATTTCTGATGAAATTAATTGCTACTCCCTCTGCACTTAGCTTCTCTTGAATCTCCCAGGTCTTTTTCCATGTGAAATCCATGCACTGTTCTCCTGTCAGACTCCCTATGCACTTCTGACTGGCAAGCCTTCTATCTGTTCATTCTTATTCCTCTCAGCATCCTGACAAACAACTTTTTCTCTTACCATGCCACAGTCTTTTACATTTGCCATTCCTCTTATCTCTGCAACTCCATCTTTCCCAGCACCATTTCTTCATAAAGCTGTAGATAAGAGATCTTTCATAATTCTTTGGTGGTTGATATTTTATGTACTGGAGAAGTATGTGTAGACAATGGCAGCGTAGTTTCTGCTTCATAATGGTGAGTCCTTTGCAATTACTGGTGTTTTATATTTGCACTGGCTCTCTTATTAATCCCATCCCATTTCCTTTGATGGTCATCAGAAATAAACAGCATTTCTCTTTTCTTTCTTACCAGTCTCAGTTTTGCAGCCAAAATCTCAAATACTTACCTTACACACAGAAGCAACAGCAGAAGGCACAAATTCACTGAAGGGTCATATCACTGAAAGGTGTTTTATTTTATCACAGCATTTTGTTGACTTAATCATCCTGCTGTAGTTTCCATATTACTGCTAATATATAGTTGGTCTCTCACAGTTTATCATAAAGTTGTGTTAACTGCATTTCAGCATATGTTTTATGGGTGATAAGAGAAATTCATCCTATAGAATTGGGTACTGAAATGCATTTAAATCAAAGATGAAAGCAGTATGAGCTGAGTAATGATAGTTCATAGTGATCTATGTTTTTACTGACATCTACAAAAGTAACACTTTAATCCATATAAATTGCAAACGTCTTTCTTCTATGAAATCTTCATAGTGGGAAATTCCAGTATTTTAAATAGCTAAACTAGATACTGAAAAAAAACCTGGCAAAGTGTTTAAAGGATATTTTAGGACTAGTAAAGAGTGTCAATAGGCTGTTTATAAACCAGGATGCTGTCTGTGTTTAAACTTTGCCAAGCCCTCTAAGGAGAGAGGAGCCATCATGACATTCCTATTAATCATTCACAAGTTTTAAAAACTCTGTTGGTGTTACACAAAATATTTCAATTCTTAAGATATGCTTGTATAAAACATTAGTGATTTCTGATAACTTTCATTCATTATTTTACTAGGAAGGAGAATAAAAGCACAGCAGCAGCAACAGTATAGCAGCTAACAAAAGGGTTTTTAATCAACATCAAAACCTGTCACAGTGACAAAAGGTTCTCAAGGACAAATGGCTGGTTTTTTATGCCATATGTATTTGAATCTGCCTCAGTAGGTGAACACGGCAGCTATACTTACAAACACTATCTGACTATCTTCAAGAAATTAGATTTTTAAGATTTTGTTTAAAATACACCTGAGGTGTTCAACAGAGGCTCCTCTGGATCTAAGGAGTGATCTGCTTGAAGATTTCCACATAATAAGCCCTTCAGTGTTAAATCCAAGTCAGCTAAGCATTGCTGAATGGCACGGCCACAAACCAGTTCTGACCAAATTGATGCTTATCTACCAACCATTCTGTCAAGCCCAGCAGGGCATATTCACTAATTCAACAACTTGGATCGTTGGCAGTGAGTCTGAAAGCTTCACACGTTGTGAGAACTTAAACTGCTCAAGTTGTGGTACTGAGTTCCATGGCATTAACCAAAACTAGCACACTTTTGTCTGGGACACAGAGGAAATATAAGGGATGTCTAAACTACATTAAGAGTTGGAACCTTGACATACATTATCTCTGTTTAGAGATATTCTAATTTCATACTCATGTTTCAAGACACATGGGGTGAAAATCTAAAGGAACCTACCAAATTAGACTGATTTATCTATGCTGCTTCTGGCAGCTGTCACAAATTACCAGTCTAACAATGATAACTCTTAATATTCTTCTGTCAAATCATATATCTGTCATAGGTAAAAGTCCAGCAATAACTTATCATTTATTTTAGTTTAGGATCTGCACAGTAATTTTCCATTCCAGTATATTGAAACATACTCAAAACTTTATGTTCTTTTCTTTTGCTACTTTGATGCGAAGTTTAAAGCAATGCTGTCTAATAACTAATTTTTCTTATGAAACTGTTCCATCTGAGCAGCCAAAGGGTATTTTACAACTGGTATTAATCAAAATTAATTCAAAATCCCTTCAAAATCTGAACAGAATAGACTTCATGTTATTTTATAGCTGTCAAAGCTGAGCTGAGGTAGATGAATTACCAATGTAGATGCGGAGTTTTGAGCAACACCTCAAAGCTGCTTCTTTCATCCCTGGCCAAAGAATGACAACTTTTCAATGTGTTCTGGTAAACAGCGTGCAAATAACTCCCAAATACACTTATGTGTAAGCAGTTGTAGAAGCATTTGGAAATAGAAACTCAGAGTCAGAGCCCAGTCCTCTGGATCTTCATCCTATCTAATCCTTTGGCAGGATCTTATTTTAGGCAACTTCTTTCATGGTAATTCCAAATATATTTTTTAATGTAAGTGGATCTTGAAGAAAGTGAGGTTTCCTTTCTCACACCTGTCATGCTTCTTCACTCAAGCCTTTCTTCTTCATACATTCATTCGTCTTTAGGAAACATTTGCTCTAGATCTCAACTATTATTTCTTTGTTTGCTTTAGGTTTATTTCAAATTCTCTTTGCTGTGAGAAAGCTTAGAGGAGACATCCTAGATTTGAAAATCCCAAAGCAAATGTTGTCAGCACTTTGATTGCCAGTATGCAATGTTAGTGTCTCTCATAAATCAACAAACAGAAGAATAATGTAAACACTTTTGGGCTTCAAGCTAATATTATCAGAACAAAGTCTTTGTCAGCATCACTAAGAATTTCTATAGCACTATAAAGAGATAGTGTGCAATGTAAGGTAGTGGGTTGAGGAGAGTTTTGTTGGCCCTACTATATATACCTCTTCATCCCATAGAATTCAGAACCACCAGCTTTATTCCCTTCAGTCTGATCACTGTGACAGCCCAACAAAGAACAACATTCTTCCACTTTGTGAATATTTTGCATAATTGGGTCTTATCACAAAATTTCGGTATCTTCCCTTCAACAACACAAGCTGAGTAATTAATGGAAAAAGCTCAATGTGCCAACTTACATCAGAATCAGCTTCTCCAGTCAAACTAGCCCTGCATGCTGTCAGCAGAGCCCTTTTCCAGTCCTTTTGCTAGAGATTGAGTAGGAGTGAGTGACATTTATGAAGTTTCTCTGATCATGAGCACTCCCAATTGTGCTAATTTTCTGCCAACTGTGGCAGAAAAAGTCTTCCAGCAGTCTCTTGATTTTGTTGAACCTTTTCAGTCCTCTTCCATTTACCTGCAATGGAGAAGAGAAGCCAAAGACACACAGGGCAGTTCACTGCTGAATGTACTATAACACCTCCATATAATTCACTGATCTAGGTCACCTTCTAGATCTGGGCAAAATCCATAAGGATTCCTTCTTAATGATGCTTTCCTTCTTCATCCACCACCATCCTCTCTCTTACCAGCACAGCTTACTTCTGCATCAACTGCAAGATGTGTCCACTCTAGTGAGAAATTTTGTGTGACATTTTTCATCTGGCACACACTGGAAATTAGATGGACACAATTCAGTTTGTACAAACAATCTAACTGGGTCAGACACAATAACAGCCATCAGGTATATTACCACTAATGTAGTCCAACTGCTTTATCCTTTACAGTCATTTATTAATTGCTAATATTACTGCTTGTGTTGTAGGCTTCGGTCACTTGTGATCCACATCCATGAGATACACCAAAATGCAGAGCTGCAGATGACACGCTGTCACCTTTTTCTGAATTGAATGAAAGACTGCAATTTCTCAGAAGCAAATTAAATCCTCTGTGATTGCAGAAATAAGAATGTCTATTGCCATTGTGAATAGCAGTCAGGGTCACTTTGTAATCCTTCTATTTCTCATGAAACACACAGAGATGCATCAAAAATAGGTTCCCTGTAAAAGTAACAGTACCTCTGAGTAAATGAGAGATCCTTACAGCCCACTGAAGCAAACAGAATTCTGTGTTAGTTTTATCCACTAGAATAGCTGAATGAAAATGCTGCACTGTGTTGACCAGTAACATGTACCAAGGAAAGAAGTACGTTTTGATCGGTCGGTCTGATATTCTGTTTTATTATGTTTTGTTCTGTTGGTTGTTGGGTTTTTTTGCTTCAGCTGCATTGCAGCCATGCTGCTTTTCAAAACAGCCCATCAGTAACAACAAGATCTTGTTACAAAGTTTTCTCTAATCAATAAGGATCCTTGCTGTGAGAGCAGAAATCCAACAAAGAGCTGGGTAGCTGAAGGTCTAGTTGGTATTTCCATGTTCTAATTCAGTTGATGATCAGAGCTGAACCACAACAACACCTGAGAGAAAAAAAATCCTCAAAAATGTAGCTTAGACAGCAGTGCAGACAGGTTCCAGCAGTCAAGAGAATAGCCTAAAAAATCTCATATTCCTTATCTGCTATAGCTGTGAGCTTCCCACCAGAATCATGTTCCTTAAAGAGTGCATGCCCACGTCCTGTACTGCAGCTGTATGTTGCTTGGAGATTAGAAAGAGATGATGTGGTAAAACTGCTGTTCTTTTGCTCTGCTGATCCACATCCGGCACTTGGGCTTTTTTTGTTTTTTATTCTGGTATAACTTGTACCATTTATACAGATCCCATTTGTGTTTAGTTTCTTTTTCTTTTGTTTTTAAAGATGACCTGATATTCTACACAGATGTGGAATAAGTTTACTTTGGTGCCATATTTTATTTTACAGGTAATGGACTGTGCAATGCCTCTGATCGGTGAGCATCAGATCGAAGACAGGCAACATATAACTGAATTAGTTGTAAGCAAAATGAACCAAATGTTGTCCAAAACTCCTATACCATCTCCTCAGAGACCCACTGCCACTCAGCAGCCTCAGGTAGGAAATCTCTGTCTTTAAAATAAAGCAACTTTTTCTATAATGTTACACTCAACATTTTCCTTCAAGAATCTGGCTGGACAGCTATGCAGATGTACTCTCAGCTACAGCAATTCAAGAGCTTTTCAATATGTCTGTTGGATTTGTCATGATTGAGTGAGATGGATGGACGTAACTGAGTAGTGCAGGGTTTTTTTTACTGTTTTGTTGATATGATTCTACAAGTAAATTGTCAGCTCTGGATTCTGTGAATTACTGGGTTTTGTATTATTTTTTTTCAGCTTCATCTACATGAAATGTTATAGAAGTTTAAATATCACAACAGTCTTTGCCCTGAGGATATCAGTAAGAGTGCTAAGATAATTCTTGCTCATGTGCATTTCTGACCTTACTTATATGATCATCTTTTGATGTGCTACAATTCAGGAAAATGCCTCTCAAATCTAGGAAACTCCTGAAATACGCTTAGCATTCTATCAAACTAGTTTCAAAGATTGAAAAGGAACGATTTTCATCTATTGTATTTCATACAGTCTGATAATTAAAGCATGTTAACCACAGAATTCTGCCCTTTGCTTTGCTACCAGCTGTCCTTCAGACTTTGGTCATTATCCTCATTTCCATTTCTGTGCTTACAAATCCAAAGTCTCTTTTATTGACACTTCAGAAAATTTCTGTGGGTGTCATTAATTTGTACAAGGTTTTAAGAGCATAAAGAGGCCACCTAAGTGCTAAACAGCAGCTCTTATCAGTTCATAGGCTAGGCAGCAGGTCTAATCAAGAACAGCATTACTAGCTTCAACTTTCAGGTGCTTCTTTTAATATACTGAAGGAATAAACCATGACAATAAACTATTAAGGACTGCTGCTTGGTACCAGCGCAGCTCCATGCTGATCAGTTAATTAACAAAGTAATCCAAACTATATTACAGTAATTACCAAGCCAAAATCGAGAATCTATTTTTACTGCCAGTAGGCGCCATACCAGGTAAACAGTTTGAAAACAGTTTTGTGGCATACCTCAGACAGACGAGTTCTTGAGGTAGGGTGACTAATTTGTTCTTCAAATATATCATCATGCTTTAAGTTATAAAAATACACCATCCCACATAAAAAATTGGTGTGGCTTCTATTTATATTACAGCCACTCAAAGCTAAGCACAAATTGCTGAACCACACACAATGGAGACGTTTCCATCCAGCATGACTCACGTTTATTGTATAGAGCACCGAAAAAGAGGGACAATAAAGGCAGAAAATAAATCACCTCATACCAAATGCAGTTTTTTCTGAGACTGTAAAATTAGTCATACGTACAAATGAAGGAAAGTGTCAAACCCAGAGCTGCCCAAAGATTTATCAACACAAATCAAAATTTGTAGCAATAATGGACAGATTCACAGTGACTTCGATGCTTTAAATCACTAAACCTAAGGTCCTTTGTAAGCATGCTTCCCTGGATTTCAAAGAAGGCAATGATGGAAAAATGTTTGTGGTTACTGGTGTCATACAAAGAAATTGGTTACCTGTTGTATGTAAATACAGGTTTTTATAATTTCCACCTAAAACTGCCTACAGAGGACCAGATCTAGAATGAAAACAGGACAGGCAACATTTTTAGAAAGTTTCTAAATTCCTCAGTCATTTCTGTCACCCATCATGTCCATGAAAAGGAATTTTTTCCTGTTAAGCAAAGAAGCCTTAGATGAATCAAAAGATAGTATCAGCTGGTGAGCTGCTGAATGTCTACCGTGTTTCCACTGATAAGTCTAGGTTACTGAAGAACTCAGCCTTTACTAAAGGCAACAGAATGTGATTCAACATTAATCTTACCTGCCTTATCGTGTCCCTTACTTATAAATTACAGTTGACCAAAATCAGAGATACATCCCTTCAGAATGTTTGCAATATTATTTACATTTCTCAGTTAATCTGCTTCCTTAAAATTTTCCTTCTTACATTACTCACCAGCTTAGGTCAGACAAATGGGATCTAAATTCCTATAGAAGATGCCATTTGCAAACACCATTAATCTTCTCAGGGAGACAATCATGAGTATTCAAATCAGATACCTCCTTATGCGCAGTTCGTTATTAACTGGGTTGTTTTCCTAAGAATACAATTAGTCTGTTAAACCAAGCTGTCCTTTACTTCTTTGAACAGATTTCTTCCTTTCTAATCTCAGGCATTATTTTCTATCCTTGAACAATAAGGCCCATTCACCTGCAGAGAAAGGAGAGACAGTGCATATTCATGCAGTCCCTATAAAACTGAAGCCAGGAATTCATCCCAAATAAAGTATGTGCGTGTCAGTGCGTGGTCTTAGAGACTAAAGTAACACAAATACCAAAAAGTCAGATGAGTCGTTTACAGCCATAGAAGTGCCATATTTTGAATTCCCCTATTATCTACGTTTGGGTGTTTTTAATTATTTATGATGTATCTGTGGCATTGGGTTCATCATGCAAGAAAACAATGTTTCAGTTTACAAATGCCCTCCATGGTCAGTACTGTTCCAATTAACTAGTAATCCATCAGAAAACAGTGATTAGGAAAACAAGTCTTTGTTTAGAGCTATGCAGCCAAATCCTGATGGAAGTGATTGGCCTTGGAATATGTTTTGAAGGCCAGCAAAGTTCCCTCTGTCAGAGTGCCAGTAGTGAATTCCAAAAATAAGAACCTCAGACAACTCTGTTGCTCATGTTAAAAACTCAAAAGTGCAGATCCCGTGATTCTTAAACTTGTTTGAGATATCAACTTATTTACTAATTTGTTTATAAACCTTTCATAACAAGATACACTGAAAAGAAGAGGAATAATCAGTGAAGGTGAAAGCACCGGTGCACAGTTCTTTCTGTTGCTCCTCTCCCCCCTGTCTGTGCAGCCAACAAACTGTCGTGCTTTTGTGGTCTCAGCTTTCTGCATACCTTTGACAGCATGATCAAACCATACCAGGAAAGAGAGCATTTTGAGTTACAGGACTCAAAACTTACCAGTTTTGTTTTTATCAGTCACTTCACGAGTCTTCCCACTACAAAGAAAAGCAAGAATCCCTGGACAGCTTTATCTGCCTTATATAACTGTAAATTCAAACACGTACTTCATTTCTATTTATTTTTTAAAAATGACAGCTTGTTTTACATACAGCCATGATGAAAACGTTCAGTAGAAATATATCTAGGAATGTGATTTCTGTGGATTTTTTCCATGAAATGAACCAAAATCCAGGTGTTCTACTTGTAGGCAATAAATGGAAATCCAAATTTCCTCCTTTTGCAGCCTTTTCTAACTTTTGAAAACTCTTCTAAGAAGCCTCTCTCAAATCCTTCCTTAAAATACAAAACAGTACATAAAAGTACCCAGTGAAATGCTCCAGGTAGAGGAATCGCTTAACTCTGTCTCCATCTTTTGACAGGAAGGATCACTGCTGAAAGTTCTGCTGTGTGGATTTGCAAAACTACAGGCGGTTGCTCAGTAGAGGCTATTTTATGAGTGCTTCTGTAGCAACATTTATATATAAAGCAATATTAGTAAAACACATTCAAAGCTGCGTATCAAATCATGATACCTGTAGTGATTAAGCAAATTCTTTGTAAAATATTACATTATGCAATAATATTGCCATAACATTCAAATGATTACAGTGATATTAGCAGTTGAAAATAAGGAAAATCATATTAAGAAAATCTCAACAGCTCTGTTGAGATCACGCTGCATTATCAACCACAGAACAAGGAAGTTTATATCCCTAATGGAAGGAAGAGATGCATGCACCAGAGGCACAATATCCATAACCACATAAAATCTCAAAGAGCGGAGCATTCCCCAGTATCCTGGTTACTTTCTATTTAAGAGAAAGAAGTAGCACACCAGCAAAATGTAAATAAATAATGCAGAAGTGGAGGATGGTGCTTTAATTGTTTTGAGACCAGAACAGCAGAACTTGGCGTATTTCCTTTCATAACATTCTATTTTAAAACATTTTCATACTTTCTTTACTTTCTACCCAGAGGGAAGTTCAGTGCAATTACTTTAAGTTCATTACAGCATCAATGAGCTCCTCCTCACCCCTCTTCTGCTACACAGACATATGGTTGATTTTTTCTAATTTTTGTCTTTATCTTATTTGTTCTTCACTCCCTGCGCCCCCATGTGATTTGACTGCAGCCAAACAGTTCTCTCCTGTTTATTTTACTACACTGAGAGAGCAAATTGAACCAAATGTGAACACAGAGTGGATAAAAAGTATTAGCTCCAGAGAGAAAAGCAAACTTATCAAGTTATCTATTCTTGTGCTTCCATAATAGTGGCTACAGTTCTACTCCATTCCATCTGTTGTATTTGCTATTTCTTTATTTCAAAGCAAACTCCTTGTGATGAGCAGCATTTTTTTTAACCACTGAAGCTTTTATGCGAGGTAGACAATAGGGTTACTTGATTTGATCTTAACTGAAGGGAATACACGCGACTGGGAAGGATCCCTGTAATCCATCATGGAGTTTTATGGAAATCTATTAGTCAGTATTCATCTGCTTGTTACGAAAAGTAAATTTTTCTGCGCTGAAGTCCAGGCATGGATCTCATTTCTGAATGATGCTCTGCTTTGCAGTCTCACAGAAGTTCACCTGCAGTGTAACAGTTGATTAGTTGAAGAGCATCTGGGCCAAGATTAGGGCTGCTAGAGCTTTGTGTCATCCATCAGCTGCTAATGCTAAACCTACTCACATTAGCCAGGCTATCTTCATACCACCAATCAGCACCACCTCCAAGAACTTGCTGTCACAGTCCCTCTCCACTTATTGCAATACTCTTTTCATAAACATTTGGGAAAGGAAAGACTGCCTTCTATATGAATGAGGGTAAACATAGAGTTTGAGTACTAATACATGAAAATCCTACTGAATTGATGCAAAGCAAATCATTCCCTGTTGTAATTAAATCTACAATAACAGACAGCAAGAGTAATTTATGAACTGCTTGCCTTAAGCATGTCACTAAATTAGCTGATGAACCCTAAAACTATATGTGCTGTATTTCTTTGGTAGACATTTAATTAGGAGATAAATGGCAGCCATATCATCTGTTCATAAAGAGACACACATGGATTTGTGGAGTAGTATCCGAAAGAAATTCAGATCGTAAACATACTCAAGAGATTAGCCTGACTTTCTCCTTGCTTATGGCAAGGCAGCACGGAGATTCCATGCTATTACTATATGCCTCTTCAATTATTTGTATCTCCAAACCATGACATCACTGACTCTGTATGAACAAAGCAGTTTACCTAGCCATTAAACAGAGAGCATATCTGTGCAGCTGGTAACTGAGTATCTTCTGTGGTCTACATTAGTGTACAATGAGCTCTTTTTATGGTGTGTGGGTACCTCAGAAAGTTTCTTTACACTTTGACAGCCATCAGTGACTACTAACGAAATCCTATTACTTATTCTGTACTACTTGTTCTCTGCATCTGCCTAGAAGTCCTTTTAAACCATAGTTCCTAGGAAGCAAACTGCTTGTTACGTTAAGATGTTTATAGACTTATTGTTGTGACTCAGTGGAAAAGCAGTCAGGCAGCAGCAAGATGCCCAAATAGTCAGAAAATCTAAGACTACTATCGAGACTCATTAAGAATATTGCTGAGCCATTTATCCACAATAAGAACGCTAAAAAATACGTTTAAGGTCATGTAAGTCATAAAGGCATTCTTTCAATTGTAAAGTAAACAATGTTTGCAAGTTCTCTGTTAAGCTGCTGGTTCGCTCTGCTCACTGCGCTGCGTTCTGCTTCCTTGAGTCCCAGCGACACCTCGTGGCCTCGTCTTTGTGGCAGCTGATGTCCTGACTGCCTCCAGCACGGCAGAGCACTGCAGCACACCGCAGGAGCTGCACCGCCCTGAGCAACAAGTTGGGTACATTTTACCCACGCGAAATGCTCTCTCTCCTGCAATTTCTGATACCTCTATTATCATGCATTTACACCATTTAATTTCAGTGGTTACTTAGTATGTACATATATCTAATTGTATATATATATATGTGCAATATTCAGCTTTGTGTATTTGAACAAGAGAAGATTATTTTAATCAAAGGGGCTTTTTTAACATTTAGTTATTTTACCTTTGTGAAAATACAAGAAAAGCAGTTGTTATGATTTCAGATCCTAATGATTTTAGATCCTAATGCATGGGATTAAGAAAAACAGAAGAAAATAGAATTGTAATGGACTTAACAAGAGCTGAGTGCTTCTTGTTAATAGGCATGAGGAAGGCACACTTCATTCATACCTATGTTTACAACAGCCAGGTTTAAATATCACACATAAATAATGACAGCATATATTTTATTACACCAATTTTGTCCATCTTTCATTATGACATCTATTCAAGGCAGATCCTTTGTTCTTTACAGAAGTGATAGGGATCGCAACAGACTGAACTGATGGATTAAGGGTACTTTATAAGAGTTCTGACTGAGTTTTTGAAAACACTGTTTCATTTATGGTTTGATTTAAGCTTGACATTCAGAGAGCGAGATACTAAAAGTGAAGGTCATGCAGGAAAATACATCTGAGCCTCTGTGACAGCAGTAGGACACAATGCACAGATACTGAACAGAGATTTCATTGAAAAATACTGTAAAGTTTAAAATAACCTATTTAAAAATGTTTATTAAGATCCTGTACCAGTAGATGGAGTAATCACTACAGAGGTAAGTACGTATTGCTCAGTTCTTCTAGTAGTGATGTCTACACGGTTGGTTTTGGTGGCTAGCTGGAAATGTATCAATTAAATGAAGATGATTAAATCAAAATACCAGTAAGTGCTCATCTTTCCTAGCTTGTTTTGAATTAGTGTGCCACAACTAAACAAGCGTGCCTTTATAATGTGCTTTTTAAAGGGATACTTCAGTAATAAAAGACCCTAGAAGGCACATATTAGAAGGTTAGGATTATTTGGTTACAATTTTTACTGAAATCAATAGAAATTAGTGAAAACAGAAGTTTTCAGGATGTTGCCTTGGTTTGGTGGATTGTGTTTTTGTTTGTTTGTCTCTAGATTTTGTGAGTGTTTTTTTAATGAGTATTATTATTATTGCTTTTCGTTCTGACTGTACTGAATGTTTGTTGTCAGTGGAGTGTCTGGGAAGAATACATGCATGATCTCCCTGCAGATAAGCTGAGTAAAGCTTGATAACAGAAAGAGCTCCCAAAATATTTCATAGAAGAGAAAAAACTGCTTATGTCACCCATAAGCAGTGTGACAGACTCCAGCATCAGGACCGCGATGATCAGAATAACTTATTGTTTGTAGGACAGGTAAGTAAGGCAACAGCCTTACTGCTAGTAATTTTTATAATACATAAAGCAACAAAATGCTAGATAAAACTGGGAAAAGAAAAAAAACCCAACACATATTAGAAGTACTGCTAATTAATAACTTTTAAAAACATATTAATAATGACTTTGGTCAAAACTGAACAACAAAATAATGCTTTTCTTAACTTTCTGACCGTCTGTCTTCCAATCTGCCCATTATGTTGACAGAAGCAGACAATGTCTTCAAGAATTCTGAGACTCCATGGTGACTCACCTCAAGAACAAAGAAAATGTACTTAATTCTTAAGTAATCAAGAGCATTCCGATGTAGAGTATATGTTCTCAGTAGATTCTTCTGAGAAACAGCTTCCATTTCTCACATTTTTGGGAGTCTTCAAGAAGATGTCTTCAATCTGTTATGTAGCAAAACTCAGTCTTTCAAAATTAAAACGAGGAATGATCCTATCACTATGGAACACGCAAGTGTTGCCACATAAACAGATACAAACATAGAGTCTAAGTTAGATCTCTTTGTTTGGTCTTAGTGCTATAATTACAATCATATAAAAACCTCTATGTTTTTTCTATTTCGTCATATTTTTCATCTATTTCTACTGATTCTACTGATTTTGCTTATTTAAGCTGAACCTAATAGAATCATCTTTTCTTGGAGGTTTTTCCTTCGCCTCCTTTCCTTTCCCCACTGTGCTGGGTGTTTCCCTTCTACTTTTGTGTTATCATTCTCTGTCGGCACTTGACTTTTTAAATTTGATTTCTCTGAATTCTAAGTCATAACCTGTTAGGCAAAGCCATCTGGCTTTATTCCACATTTAACTTACAAGGATTCTATCTATCTACCCAGTAGTCATCACCATAGTTTATTGTGAATAAGGACCACATGCTAAATAAGCATTACAGGTTTTGAACATGGGTAATAACTACCAAGAGAAATTACAGAACAATCCAAAACAGTGCAACTCATTTTCAGATATTCTTGAATGATCAGTTGGGAAAAAACAAGCAACCTCTCTGTTCCTCCACCACTCGTCTAGTGGTGGATCAGTGCTTCATCTGCCTAGCTGCCAGTAGTTCAAGCTTCTTTTCACCTGTTCAAAGATTGTTCTCCAGTATCTCCTAACTTGTAAGAGACTCAAGAAGGTTCTCAGATTCCAACAAGTCACCAGCAGTGCCCACATGTGGCTCTGTGCTTGTGCTGTATCAGACAAAGCAAGGAAAGAAGCCCACACAACACTGGCAGACAGGTCTTACGTTCTGTTTGAGTTCTGAACTTCAGTCTTCTTTGGGGTATGGCTCTTAGCTCACTGACTTGTCCTTTCCCAAGCCTTTTCCTGCTCCACCATTCTGTAACACTGATACAACAATATTCTGACAAACTACTCATTTTAAGACCAGACGTGAGTTAGCTCCATCTTTTTTCAGACCTTCTGTTTCAAAGCACAGATTTCAATTCTGAATGGATCCAGTAATGATGGATCACTGTGACTCCAGGTTTTTACTCTTCCTGTCCATGAAAGGATCACTTGTCATCTCATATTAAGAAGACCAGAGGAGCTGATACAGCATAGCATCAGACAACATCCCTGGGTCCCGAGCTTAGAACATTCCTTACAGTTTCAAATAAGAGCACAGGATATTGACACTAACAAGCTCTAAGCTACAGGTATCTATGTACACTGAGAAACATTTAAGGAAGATTAACTTTCCAGTAACTAGATAGTCTTCTAGATATGCTGTACCACTTTCATCTTCCTGTCCATCTATCTTACAGCTCTCTTTCTGTGGTATAAATATGCACACTCATTACATTTCAGTTCCAGCTGCTTTAGCACACAGGGAGCTCTCTCCTATCACATAGTCCACATTCCTTCTTTGTCTGTGGGGAGCAATTTTTTACTGGGAAGAACTGCCTGACAGCTGCTTTGCAACAGCATACTTTTAATGATCCCTTTTAGAAAACTGAAGTTGAAATCTGGCTTCATTAAGCAATAGTTGCAATAAAATCAGATTGCATCCTTGTCCATTAGAATTACCATCTGTCTCTGGAATGGGACCAGTTAACTTCAACAAGTGTTGCTACTTGTTAAGAAACACTTTTTTTCTGACAAGTCGACATCCTACATTTTGTATAGAAATGTCATGTTTTGTGGTAGTGAGATATTTCTTTTTTTCAGCAAAATAATAGAAAATAGATCTGGCATAGGCAATGTGATGTCACCTGTTTCATTGTCTAAGAGAAAATATTGAAGTGTGCCATTAAATAGCAGTGAATCTACACTAGGATATTCTTTCTTCAGAGTATGTGTAAAAATACTCAGGAAGAAAACTCTTCTCTAGGAAGAAATTAGTTATCTAACAATAGAAAGTACTTTGTATACAAAACATAAGCTATAGTACTTTTTGATGTTTAAAACCAAAACTTTTTCAGTGCATGATGTAAATACTGTTCCAAGTAAAAATTAAGCTGCATAGCTTGTTTTCTCCTCTTAGCAGTCATTTCCTTTCTCGTTCAGAGGAAGATCTTACAGGTCTTTCATTGATAATTCGGAAAGCTGGCTGAGCAACAACAAAAGCTGGTCTAAAGTTTTTAATTCTGTATCACAACTTCAAAATGAAGATGTTTTGTGCTGGCATCAGTTTTGCTGAGAATATGTTTGGGGCAAGCTGAACACTGAAACTCCAAACAACTGTAAAATGTGGGAGTGGGTTCTCCTTTCACTGGCCTCTTTGCACGAGGTGGTGAAAGTGGCTCCTTTCTGAGGTGTGCCTGACCACGCCTGTCTTACCATTAGAATCAGGCCTATTTCACTGCCTGTCTCAGTCCACAATGAATAGCAAAAAGCTTTGTTGTCATGTTAAGCTCCAAGGAAGCATTTATGAGTCACTTACACCACGTTCATCCTGTAGAGAGTAAGGTCTGTTCTAGCAACTGGTGAGTACCCTTACCATACACTGCACACTGAAGGTAGAAAACAGCAACAAGGTGCTAAGGAGTCTCTTATTTTTTGATTCTCCATTTCACAAAGTCAATTCAAGATCTCAGTGTTTTGCTAAATAATACAGTAGGTGCTTATTTACAACCCAGTTTTATTCAGCTAATGCCTGTTTCTTCTTGGTTCACATTGTCCTTTAGTGCAGCTTGTTCCCTATCTAGTGCTTTGCCATTACAGTGCTGTAAAAAGAACTGTACTGCCTTCAAGCCTCTTTGGCTGAATTAAGCCAGCTGAGTTCTTCCAAATGCTCTAGCTATGCACTCTTCCATCTGCCTGCTCAGTTTAACAGTGCCTTTCTACATCTGATGAGCTTATATTCATCTTTCTTTACCAGGGGTGATGTTCTTCCATTGTAAGGACTAAGTAAGTATTTGTATCTAGGAGACTTTTAATGCAATCATTTTCTATTGATATCCTACTTAAATAATCTAAATTACCCCTCTGCTTTGCAATCACATTTCTTCCTTTATGCAATCAATCTCAGATTGTACTTCGGCAATTCTCAATTGATCCTACTATTTCTTGATCTGAAAAATATGGCTTTCTTTTCAAATATTGAAATACCTATGAGAAGCTTCTATCATTGCATTACAAAGAAAACCAAATGAAACCCAAAAACAACAATGCATGCTCCAACTTTGGTTCACAAAAGCTTCAAACACAGCCAAATCAATATCAGTTTTAGCTGGGACTCAGTTTAAGATCTCTCTTGCCTAGGGGCTATTTTACTGCCAAGTTGCTGCTTTTGCTTCCACCCTTTCAGCATTCTTCTGATTATTCAAAATTCAAATATATATGAGTCTAATCTGCATTTACATAAACAGATAGAAAAATAAGTAGCATGACTGATCAAACTGTAATACAGCATGCTTAAAGAACACTGTTCTACTCCAGTTTTACCTAAAGAATTCTAAGCATATTGCTTCAGGTGAGTATGGAAAAGAAGAAGGGCTACAGAGACATCTATGGGCACTTATATTTTACACAAGTAGCTGGGTTTCTGCTCTGGCTGTAATGAACTTAGCCAATATTCTAAAGACCATTATGCAGCCAAAGCACTGATTTTTATACTCAGATCTGGGAAGTCACTATCGCATTCCTAAAGTATTCGTGGGACTTTCTGCTTCCACAAGTAGAGTTATAATTTTTGTAATAGTTATGTAAACAATAAAGGAGAGATTTTGTAACCATAGCCAGAGAATGTTACTATCAATATCAGCAATCCTCTCTTTTGGGAATTTCGATGTGATATAAAAGCTGCATTCCTGAAATGAAAGCAACAAGGGCTTCTTCCACAGCATTTACCACACCTCACTTAGTGTAAACCATTCAGCATGGTTTAAAATTCCATACTGAATGCTGTCATTTCCCATTCTCTGCACTAGTAATTGCCATACAGTATGGTACTACTAACTGGCAAGCCTTGAGCATACAAATAAGAATCTGTTCAGGGCCATTTTCCATTATATAGTCCACATTCTAATCCTTCATTCTTGCAGTGTTTGAATTAAGCAGTCAGCAAGTTTGTAGATGAGAACTGCAGTGCATGAAAACATGTTTGTACTGAAAGAAACTGGTAGGAGGGTGATCTTCTAGGCTGGGCAACAAAGGAAATAAAAGAAAAAAAGAACAGGAGGGGTGAAAACATCTGCAGGACAGGTCTAGTCCAGCATCGCTGTTCAGAGAGGCTGTGCCGCGTACATGGAGTTAGCAGCTCTTACAATTACATTGGCACACCATGCTGGAGAGGTGAGGAGTAACAGACTGCAGTCAATTTGCCAACAAGTGGTGTTTTAGAAGAAGCCTGGATTTTATTAAAGACCTTGGCTCAGGGCAGCAAACAAGAGTGGTTCAAAGCCTGTGTTTAATATCGAGTATCAAGGCTTCTGACTGTCTCGGGGAGAAAGAAAAAAAAAACAACCCAAAAAAAACCCTCTTGAAAAAGACTGGATTACTACAGACCATTGAAAAACCATGAGTAAGATTTCTCAAATAGGAATGTAGTGCTAATTAGTCTTTTTGGGTCAGCCTGGGTGGGTTGGCTAATTAGCAAAGTAATATACCCGTGTGATTGGCCTGGAGTGTGGGTGAGGTTCCTGGAAGCACCAGGTGATATCTGGTGAAAAAAGGATGTGTGGGTGGTAAAATCAAGACAGCTGCAGTCAATGACTGGAGTGGGGAAAATACATCTCCAACAGAAAATGCACAAAGGCTTTAAACTTCCAGAACAGTTGAGGTGAGGATTTGCAAGCTTCTATAAGGTTTATTGAAAGCCTAATTTAGGATAAAATAATTTCTTGGTGAGATAGAAAGATATGTGGATTGCATAAGTACTGATGTTGTCAAGTCAGTTAAATAGCGTGTGCAATAAAACCTGAGACCATTTCAGTGCAAGAACAAATGGCAGACTTGCTTCAGCCTCAAGGCACAGAGGAAACGGGGGCCCTACAGATGTTGTTTTAATATTTAAGTGGTGTGAATTTAAAGCGTCAGCTTATTTTCAGTTTCTAAATAAAATATGAGTTTTCCCTATGTAATCTTTCAGTAGAAAAACAGCAACGTGCACATTCTCTTTGGTCCTTGTCCCCGCACAGAGCTCCTCAGTATTTGATGGCCTTTCGCAGGACCAGTAAGTCTATCACATGCTAAGAGTAGTAATATTCTTTACGAGACGCTATGCGTGCTTTTTAACTAAGTCATGTGGTCAGCTCAGTCCCCAAAAAGCTTCTGAACGTCCTGGAAGCCAAGTACTCCCACTTTGCCTTTAAGGGCACACTCCACGTGTCGTACTTCAACACCAAAGGAAACAGAAGCTCTCTGTAATGCAGAACGCCCAAATGCCCTGCGGGTGTGTAGAGGAAGGTGCCAGGTGCATCAGAACAATGGCAGTAGAATATGAAAGGAGTTAGCTCCTCTAGGGCAGCTTTTCAAGGTTTCCATTCTCTGTGCTAATTTGCTCAGTATCCAAGGGGTTACTGATGTATATATATTTTTTTTTCAGCAAGATCCTGTGATGAAAATTATATAAAGTGGATACCACAAATGCTTACTGCGTCATTGAAACAGGAATAGGATAGAAATTCAACTTTATCGTGTGGTTCAAAAGTCTAGAAGAAAAAGAGAAATAAAACAGGGAAGACTTTAAGTCACACGAAAGCATTTTAAAATTATCTGGTGGCACTGTATCCTCATCCCTACAGCGATGTTCACTGAGAGCCGTGCATGGATCAGTATGGATCCGTTAACACGGGATCAGATTTTGCCTCATTCCTTTTGTGTGAGTCATTTTTACACCTCAGTTGGTCTTCTGAAGGTTGGTAACTCACAAAACTTGGTTTTGGACCTCATGTCCTTTCATTTATGCAGCTAAAGCAGGCAAAGCAATTTGGAACAGCTGCACACAATAGAGTGTCAATGTGGCATTTAGAAAGCACAATTTCTAGATTGCTGTGCTGGAATTTGGATCGTTTGAGTAACATTTATTTCTGCAGTTCTGAGATCACATACAAAACTATCAGAAAAAAAATAAGTTTGGCAAAAACTGTTATATTAATTTTACATTTACTATTGAATATATCCTGGGTTTTTCCTCGTAATAGATGGCAGTTTAGTTTCTGAATCCTAAGCCCCCCCCCTCCCTCCCCCCCAAAAAAAAAACAACCACCCCAACCAAGATATTGTGTCCAATTTTTTGACATACTTCATTTTTTTAAATATAAGAAATGAGTCCAAGACGAAGCTTCGATTCAAGTGCTAACATTCCCAAAGGGTTTTCTGCTCCAAGATTTTGGTTCAGGCCCACTTTTCCTCTGAACAAGTATAGATTCAAAAATGATACTGCTGAATAAATCCACCCTTTTGAAAATGTAAGTATTATTACATGTATTTCTAATAACATGTCAGATGGAGTAACATGAAGTAATTTTAATTATTTTCATTATTTGTCTGTGGTTTTTGCTTCCTTCTTTCATTTTGCTTAGCAAACTAGTTAGCCTACAGTAGCACATCTCTCTTCCCATTTACAGTCAGAGAATCAAAGTGAAATTACCACTGCTGTGCTACTGCTTCCAGAAAAAAATGTTATAAAAATACATTATTTCTTGAATCACACAAAGGTATCTGTTGAAGTTCTATTCACTGTACTCTAAAAAAGACTGCAGAGTGATGAGATACAGAAAAGTGGTTCAAGGTGCTGGGAACTGAAGAAGGAAGAGCGTACGCAAATAGCGGTAAGGTCTGAGAAGGCGCTAGGGGCACCTGGCTGCAAGGGGAAACTGATCACATGCTGCAAGGGGAAAACAAGTTGTTGTTTGATTCTGTGTTTTTTTAACTCAGTTTTGGATTAGTCTAGGATTTCTCCGTCATGGCAAGCACCAAATAAAGTTGAGAACGTTTTCTAGAATAAATTAAAATTGTATGTTCAGTCCCCAGCCAATAAAGAGATGAAAGTAAAGGCAAATTAGTGGAAAACTGGAACTAAACTGCTCTAATCTTCTCCTCTTCTGTTTTCAAATATGTTTTCCAGAGTGGATCATTAAAGGAGCCAGAGCCAAACAAAATCCCACCTCAGCGACCACCACCTCAAGGTTGTTTACAGTACATTCTCGACTGTAATGGCGTTGCAGTAGGACCAAAACAAGTCCAGGCTACTTAGATAACCGAGACTAAAAGCAAGAGCTAAAACAAAAATGAAAGTTAAAAAAAAAGAAACAAAAACACAATCTTTAAAGCAAACATACCAGTTTTGTTCAATTTTGCATTGTTCAGTGCTGACCTGGACTGTGTTTTTTCTATGCAGTGTCAACTATACCGTCTGGTTGTTTACTTGTTCATGTCTGTGCGTGTAACGCTTACCTACCTTTCTCTGTAAAACTTGTGATTTCAGGGCTGTTGTCAACAGTGTACAAAGAATGTGCCTCTTTAGAGCCCAGTGCAACTGTATGGATGGTTAGACAGTATTTCTTAAGTATTATATATCTGTCAGTGAAATACCACCGAGGTTCAAATCTAACTACTTTGCTTACTCTGTGAGTGTGCACACTATGCTCATCGCCTTTGTGTGTGCGTGCGTGTGCGTGTGTGCATGACTAATAGGTAGGTGATCCAGAAGTATTTTTTACAGCCTAGGTTAGAATTTGCTAGTGAGGCTTTTTATTTATGATTTTATAAAGTTTGTTAACATTTGAGTTTTACTTATATGCAAGCGGAAGTCTAATATTTCAGAGACTCGATAAGCGCGATACAGTTCTTCCCAAGGAATATTTAAAATATCTTCTATTTTACATACTGGTATTCATATTTTTAGTAATTCTGCATTAAATTATTAGCTACAAAGCTATGTAAATGGGCCACCTATGTGCAATATCTCAGTGAAAGTGTGAGTATTTAATGTATCTTATTTCAGTTAAGTAGTACCTTTCGTTGTAGTTCTAAATTAGAAATATCTAGGGAGATTTTTAAGTAAAAAATTAATGCAAATATTTTAAAAATCTTATGCTCACCTAAGAGTTAAATCCCAGGTTATTTGGTGAGAAGTACCTCAAGGACTGTTAAACTTCCTGTAAGAGCTCATTTTTTTTCCTAAAAATGGATATTGTAGACCAAAGTACCTTTAACCAGCTAGAGATCTTGCAAGACAAAAATATTGGTGGTTTTCTTCACCAACTCAGGTCTATGATTATAAACCTAGAAATCTCAAGATAGCTATAAAGATAATTTAGTGCCAGTGTTATCCACGTCAACAGGGTTTAAAACAATTGCTTAAAATCAAATGTGCAACAAGACTTGAGATGCCTAAAACTGTTAGATTTTCTGTAGGTAAATTATTTATGATTTTTTCAAACCCACTTACAGTGTAGTATTACAAGAAATTCACAAGTGGGCAGTTATCTGCTGCGAGGACTCTAGCCAAGAGTCACAAGCTGCACAATGCTAGCATACCATAAAACTTTGTTGTGAACGAGCCACGGAGCTCTAATTTGAAATTAGAAGACGTACAAAGATGAGCAGCTGTTAGTTTAGTGTGAACAATTGTTTAAAGAGAAAACAGCTTTATGTTCTTCTGTTTTTCCTGCAAACACTGGGAAAAAAAATTATCAGTGAAAATCATCATTCTTAGCATTTCTTTTCTTCGTACAATCTGGTAAGATGAGAACTAAGGTATGCATTATTAGCTATTTCAGTGTGTGTAGTGTTTACTACCTATTGGTAACTTACATGAATATTTTGCTTTAGTGATCGGCACTTGTCTGGGTCAGTGATCATTCCCATGATGGCATTGACTATTCTGTTGTATATTAAGAAAATTCCACATAAAGTCAGGTTCACAGATCCTTACCTCCAGACACCATAAAAGAGAATAAACCATACTGCCCTGGGGTGAAGAAATGAATCTGATGATTGATTTTATTTAAAGCAGCTGGTATTTTTTTGCATGTAGTAGTACAAGTATTCACAAGTGCTTTTCACACGACATTTGTGAGCTGTGTGTGCAAAGAAGAGATGAGTGTTTCAGAGAGGATTTCAGCTTATTGACTGTAAAGGATTTACAAGGGCACACACTACTGCTACATACTACAGACAAGAAGCAAGCCAAAATGTCTCTCTGCATGTAAGCATGCTTAGGTGCAATATTGTGGTAACAGGGAACAGATGTTTTACAGTGTAGGCTTAATGTTCAGTTTTGTTATTTTTGGTAAAAATTTCTTTCATGATTGTTGCCTTTTGTACAACCCAGCTGCAAGAAAGTGAGCAAATGCTGGAAGTGTGACAGCAGTATATCTTTTATGTGAAATATCTTGTACAGCTTAATGTGCAATAAAAGAAAGTTATATCTGTCTTCAGTGTAAAGTTTCTGGCATTCAAGCCTGTATATACAAGTGGGGGAAAGAAACCTTTCTGTTTTTCAATATTGAGTGAAAGGAGACTAATAAGAAAATGATCCTTATTAAGATGTTGCAAGACCATGTTATCACCTTCAAATATTTCCTACAAAAGTGGTTAAAATTAACACACGATGAAGGCACATTCCTTAACATACAGTACGTGCTATTTATCTTTCTACACCACAAAACACTGCTGTAACTGTACTAAGACTTCTTGAAGCATTGGTACGTGCTGTTCTCAGACACATACACTGGAATCTCATATAGTAAGTGGAAAACTATAATAGCAATTTCTTTTTTTAATCACGAATCGCAACATTATTTCCAGATATGCAGATTTTCTCCATAGAGACGCAAGTAGGTGAAGTCTTCTACTTGCACTTAATAGACGTGTAAGAGTAGGAATTCCCAAATATTGAGAACACTGTATAATATTTACCATTCAACAAAGCTTTTTCCCTGACTGAAGCGTTATGCAAACTAGTCTCTCAGAATTCCATCCTGTCCCTTCCTCCCCTTAACTCTTACATCCCACGTGCTTAGTCATGTGCAAGAATAAAGTTTTTTCTGACAACTGTCAGCCAAGAAAACCACATTCAGACGTCTCATAAGAGATAAAAGCAGCGTAACCACTGATATCTGACACAGCACTATTTCAGGCAGAAAGCAGTAAAAAGAAAAGTCCTCACTGATGATGTAGCATCTTTCAGCCACAGATTTCACAACTTAGCTCTCTACCACAAGTGGTAATTTCACACTTGCTACAGTATTTTTTCAGCATAATTCCTTCTCAGTGGGAAGATCTACTTGGTAAAAAATCAGTAATGATTGTCTTTCCTTTCTTGTAATGTTCTTCATGTACTTCAATAAGGAGTTAAGTTATCGAACAATTTTAAATTAGTTTTGTTGCTGTAAGAATGAATTTAAGAGGAATATTACAAAAATAACTTCTGTGCTTTGGAGGAATAAAATTGTAATAACTACACAGAAAATAGGAGCTGTGTTGCTGAACTGGATTCTGTTGGTGTATGCAATTCTCTCACAGCCTCTTCTTTAGCTGGGCCAAAATTATAGTGGCTGTAACTCCACTGACTAATTTGAAAGCAGTAGGGTTACCACTGGGATAAATCTGGGACTTAGTAATTTTTATGGATGCTCCAAGCAAGCTTCTAATGTACCAACTGTAAATTGTAGAATTGACTACGTTAAGCTGCAGTGCATAGAATTCCATAGAATTTTGCCTCAGAAGTGTAATTATCACATTCAAGGATTATTTTAAAGTGTTGGATATGAATCTAATAAGAGCTCTTTGATACTATAACATTATGAAGTTTTTCTTGTGCTGAACCTAGGGGGCCCAGTGCAACCCCAAGGAATGCAATCACAAGGCCAGGAGCCATTGCAGCCACAGCGCATGTACCCCCCTGGGCAGTCAGCAAAGCCCTCCACTTCCCAGCCACAGCGTCCACCCGGACCTACGACCCAGCAGCCACGTGCCCAGGCTCAAGGTCCTTCCAGCACCCGATTACAAAAGGAGGCAGAGGCACAGCCTGCACCGCAACCACAGCCTGCTCCACAGCCACAGCCTGCGCCTCAGCCCGCCCCGCAGCCCGCGCCGCAGCAGAAGCCTCAGTCTCACCCACAGCTTAAGTAAGATTTGCTTTATCACTTTCCTGGTCTGCTCAGAACAGTTACATTTTGTTGTTGAAACTGTAATTTGAGAGCCGGTCTGACATTCATACGGAGATGTACATACGCTGCCCAGTCTAAACTGAGGTTTCAAAAGGCTTATTATCGGTTTATCATTAGAGTAGCATTAGTTACATCCTGTGCTATACAAGATTTCATCAGTTGTGCAACTTATGCCCCAACTAGATCTGATGTGAAAACTCTTGATCGTTCTCGTTTCTTTGCCTTCCTTCTTATGTCACTGACTCATGATCTGGGTGTGCTGTTCGCCTGCACAGAAAAGAGGAAGTCTTATCTGCTTCAACTTTTAACCTTGCAGTCACTCAAAAGAACAGATTTCGGTTTCAAAAGGCCTATCTCAGAAACAGCCCAAAGGAACAAGCTGTCAAACTGTGTTCACAGTAACGCTCTGGTCATGGTGCACATTGCTACTGTCTGTACAGCACAAGTCACTCAGAGCCTTTCTAGAGATGTCAGCAGGACTGGCGCAGACACCTGCCTGTAGCCACCGCACTGCTGGAAGGTTCCCTCCTGCACAGCATGAGCCTGTCGCGCTGTACAGCCAGCTGCACGCTGCAGTAAAGAGTGTGCACAGGATCTGTAGCCATACATCCTCATAGAGCTTTAAATTAGTGAATGGAAAACATGGAGAGGGTGTTAGCAGTGATTTGCTGTTTTTCAACATATTGATTCCGACTCTACTGCCAGTAGAGTCACAGGTAACATTGGACTTGTTTTGATGAGTAAAAAGCCATCATTTTTTTCATAGTGCAGATTTCCCCTTTCCACCAACTCACATGCTTGTACTGGTGTGAAGCAATTCTGAGTCCTCCCCTGAACACAATTCAGCCAAACAGCCTTGTTAGATGAGAGGGTGCGCAGATTAAAACAATAGTCAAAAAAGCTTAAGCATATTTGCTTCTGAAGAAAGTGTATTCTTGCATTCCTGGGACGGTATACTTCTTCATTTTGTTTTATAACAATAGATTGATTCATCTATTATTTATCTAGAGAATAGACAGCTCCATTTTCTTAAGCTAGATGAAAAACCATAAACTAGTTTGAAACTTCATTTGTTCATTTCTGATATGAAAAACACTGTACCACATACATTTTTCCAGCTTTCTTCTTTTCCTCAAATGGAAAAGTAGTCTCTATATAAAAGAAAATAGAATGAGTTCAATTTTTAAGATGCAAACAATGTAAGTGTAGTTTTTCTAACTTTCAAGAACTTTTAGGTCTGCACCAAGACTCAGATCTCCTGCCTGTAGGATTAACTCTATTTGCATGTGCATACTTTGTATTCACCCACATGCTGTTGCCTAACCTGTATGTACATGTTATTAATCTGTGAATAAATATTTAATTAGGCCACTTATTGTGTTACTAATCAAGTCAAGTGCTGCTTCCCACCCTCCCTCTTTCAGTGAGTACAAACAAACATTTATCAGTCTATTCTCATTAACACAACTATAATTTACAAAAAACCTAAAACGCCTGTAGCACTGTTTGCTGTACAGACATAGAGAAGTTGCAAACCATGGGGAGTATAAAATAACCTCAATAAGGAGAACGTTTCACTATAGCCAAAACTGAAATCCTATTATTGTACTGAGAGAAAAATGAAATCAATATATAAGTGCATGGATATTTTCATAAAAAGATTATAACTCATGATTGTTTTATATTTAAATTCAAACCTATCTTTTAAATGTTGTTTTACCTGAATTAGTTTTAAACTTCAGACATTTTCTTTCTTGTATGTTATTTTATTCATGCTTGCAGAAAGTTAAACCACGTGTACATGATAGCACTAAAAACAGAATAGGATTACGGGACTAACTGCTAACAGAGAAGCAAAGTGATACCTGATTTGGGGAATTTGTTCAAAGAAAAAAGTTGTCATTAAGTTTGACCATTATCTAACATGCAGCAATGGACAACATTACAACTCTGGTCTCATTCTTTGAGCTCTCATCATGCCATGTTAGTAGTGAGTTGGATTTAGTAGGCAGGCTCAGATTCGCCATAAGTTCTAATTTATGTCATCCAATTTACTTTGTTTCAGATATGTAAAAAAGCAGTGTGTTCTCTAAATAAAAGACTGTCCTACTTCACAAATCAAAGAACAGAAGGAATACGCTTTATTGCAGCAACTCTGTGTGCTATATCTAACCGTATTACTTGTGTTGAATATTCAGTTTGCTCAAGTGGAAATGGTCTCACAGCCATTTTTCCTTTTCTGCTAATTTTTACAAGTTATATGTGGATGGAAGTTGATAGACAATATGACCATACCAAACATGTTGCGTTTTTGTCTTGCAGCAAGTCGCAGTCCTTGACAAATGCCTTCAGTTTCACAGAATCATCCTTCTTCCGATCATCTGTGAACGAAGATGAAGCAAAAGCTGAAACTATTCGAAACTTGAGGAAATCCTTTGCTAGTCTTTTTTCTGATTAGCCAGCTTCATCTAAATGCACACAGCATATAGTCTAAAAACTACGTGAATGTGACATAGGTTTCGTTTCCCCTGTGACAGTACCTTTCTCTCCTGTGCTAACTGTTGTATTAAGCAATATGTTAAACTTACAAAAAGAAACAAACAAACAAAAAAACCCACAGAAGAAGGACTTTGATGAAATACCATTTGGGAACATATGTAGTGATAAACAAGGTAGAGTTCTATTATGAAAACAGAATGCCAAATTCTGAAGTCCTTATCTATTGTAATATTGTGGCCTTACTGTGACTGACTATATTATCCTAATTGAGACTTCTTTGTAGATCTGTGTTAATAAAGCATTGAGTTATGGGTTTCTTCTTGCTTTACCCATTTCCAATGCATTGCAATGCATGTGTATTTTGTGTGTAAATGTTTTGTACTGCAAAAGTAGTCTTGATTTGTTCTTGCCTCCCAAGTTCAGGAGGCAGTTCACACTGACATTCTTGTCAAGCTGCATAAATAGCGTGAGAAACTGAAGCACTTTCTTCCTCCTTATACAATCTTTCCATCAGCTGACTGTAGACTTCTGATGTATTGCTGAGTTATCATTGCACTAAATTAATGTCATAAATAGAGTGTATATGTACTACTGTACTCCATATGTCTATTTAAATTTATTTACAAACTGTAACCATAACTGATTTTAGTTGCAAAGACTATGCATGATGTTACCCTATTTTTGTGAGCACCTTCTAATAAATGCAAAGTCCCATGCCTGTTTAAAAAATGTCTTTGACAAAGCTTGCTTCAACATCAGTATATATTGTCTGTTTTAACTGACATCAGAAGAGTAATTTTGTGATTATTAAATATTTGGACACAAACCACAACTCTAAGAAAGCAGACTGTCAGAAATAATTCCCTTTTAGACTGGCATCATTAAAAAATATAACTTTTAGCAAACACATTTGCATTTTCTAACAAGGATGTAATTGTTAAATATTTCTCTAACTTGCAGAAACAGAGTTGATCCCAGGTTTTGAGATAACAGCAGTATTTTTTTTTAATTCTAAAAAGGAAACTGAAATCGGTCAGTAATCTCTTGACATCCCTTTCCAAATGAATATCACATCATTCTCCTTATGCTGAATTGCGAGCAGCAGTTCTCTGTGCCAGGAAACAGTGCTAGCAGTGGAAACAGGAGAAAATAACATATATATTTATACTAGCATATCTGAGGTAGAAACAAGTAACACAAGGTTAACTTATAAATCCTATGGAATTCATAATGCATTTGTAGAAACACATCTATTTGCCTCTGAAATGTTACTTTTTGTACTAGCTCATAGCCAAGTATTAGTTTAGGAAGCACAGAGAAATCACAATAACTTTGACTACATAGCTTCAGTTTTGGATTCTTTTGGACAAGGAGTCTGTCTTGGGCCAAGAGTTTGGCAACAAAGCATGGAAACTTTCACCTCAAGTGATGTCAAAATCAAGTTCGTACATTAGCATCTGATAGTTGCCTTAGAACAATGCTGTCCTCCATATTAAGGCCGAAATCTGGGGGCAGGTTTGCACTGCAACATTTGAAACTATAAATACGTGGCACTGCCCTCTGAAGGATGGAATCTCATTCTGTAGCGGGCACATCATCTTTGTGAAACAGCCCTCAAAGCAGCTCTCTTTCTAAATTAAAGATGATTCTCTATTATTTTTTTACTCTCCTGGGAGAATGCACTGTAGACAGAATCCTACAGTTTAGACTATGAATTCTGTGGCAGAACAGCACTCCTTAAATATCGATGTTCCTGTTAATTCATAAACACCATCAAACTGATTTTAATTTTGTCCCCTTCCTGCTCCCCTCTGGGTTGAAACACCCTTCACTGGCAGCAATAACAACCCTAAGCAGTTCTATAGCTTTTATGTTTGCTTTTAGATTAGAAAGATTAATCAAAGTTGCTAACGCAAATTAATTACTGCTACAGAGAAAGCATGGTAATTATGCATAGTTTGGCATGGTTCATGATTAGTACATGCCTAGTTTCAGCAATATAGTACAATATGAACTACAGGTAGTTCATTAGTCCAGACCCCGGATTTTGACTTGAGGCAAAGTTTCTTGCTCATATAAAATTCCCTCCCACCTTTTTCTGGGAGAAAACAGGTTTCACTGCAGTCTTTGTTTTACCATCTGGAACAAAAAAAAAAAAAAAAGAGAGAGAGAGAGAGAGAAAGAAAAGAAAAAAGAAAAGAAAATCAAAAAGAGAGCAAGATGATGCAATCAAATCTGCATGGTGTATCCTCCCACACAATGTACATAACATTGTGCCTCCCCACAATGCCAGAAGTTCTTTGTATCTGCAAGCGTGCTAAAGCGTGTCACATGCAAGCTCATGCATGCTTATGTTCCTTATGTACTTTTTCACAGTTAAAAATTTTTTAAGCAATCTATAGCACATGTTCAGAATACCTATCAGAAAAAATAGTGAAAAATCTATTCAAATTTATTCTCTGGTGTGTATTTTTTCATTAAATAAATTGTGTTTTGCATACATTTGCAAGCTCTAAGTACCCAGTTATCCAATGCAGTGCTATCTAGGTTTGCATAAATGCTAACACAGAAATAACGTGAGTGTCTGAGGTTCAGCTTTGGGGACATTTGCCTAGACACATGAGCTGTGTACTTCATATGCACCTTTTCCATGGAGATGCAGGTGACGATGCTATAGGTCTCTATGCACAGCGTTCCATCCTTTTTGTCATCTTCCACTTATAGATCAGCATAATATGAAATCTATAGAGCTACTTCATCAAGTTTAGGTTTAAGATTGAGACGGACTCATTTTCTGACCAGTAGGCCTGCAGCCATTCAAAACACAAGCAAATTTCAAAAGGTTGCAATTATGGATGAATATGGATGCTAAACTGGCTTTGAAACCACCACTAACTCTTCAATAAAAATTAGACAAATGGTACTAAGGTACTTTGTAAATACTGAGTGTAATTTGTATACTTCCTCCTCCAGAAGAACAAAGTTGTTTATCTGAGCTAATGTTGTCTCAATGAATACAACACATACAATGAAACTTATTTACAAAATTCAACAAGTCATTGTACGATATCCGTGCACTGACGTGGTTGTTGCCAGTATTTGGATGAATACTACAAATAAATTTCCTAGCAAGCTGTTCATTAACAGCAGTTTCCAGTGCTGTTGGGTCGGATGCAAGTGGCTGAATATACCAAACAAATCTACCTAGTGCCTTCTCAGACATCCATCTTAATAAACAGGATCACCACAATTCTGGGGGTGAGCGAGAGGGACATCAACAATACAGGACCTGTGGGAGACCAAGGCTATTCTAAATTGTCAGTACAAGGCCAGTATAAATTGACCATGCATATAAACTGACTTAAAGTGGCAGTAGGCACTACTGAGCTCTCTCTCAGATCAGGTTTTTTCAGTTATCTTTTTTTTCAATCATTCAGGCATGGAGTAAGAAGCAACTTAATTGAGCTCTGCATTTCTTCTTCTCTGACTAAACAAAGCTACCTAGGAAGTCAGTGCTGCAAATAATGATTTGCAAATTTTTATAGCTACTAGAGTTTATTTTTCATACCAAAAATAACTAGAAGTGATTACTGACTCAGAGGAGATTAAGAAAGATTATCTAATGTGTCACAAATGTCAGCACAAATGAAATTAAGTCCTGATGAGAATACATGTCTCATATGGAAATGCTTTTTATTAAACATATGTAAAACTATTAAGATAATTTTAAAACCTTGTGTGATAAGTTTCAAAACAGGTAGCTACAATTAGTTTTCCAAATCCACATTCTATTACGCAAATAAGCAGCAAAATTTGCAAAATGATATTTTCCTCACTTCCTTTAATTCCTCCTCATCTTCTAAGGAAGAATGTTACTCCTCAAGATAATAAACCTATATCAAGTTTCATGAAGCACTGATTTGGCTATGTGCAGTTAGATTATTGCACCTCAAAAAATATTTTAAGAAGAATGCAAACAAAATTAGCCTTAAGAAAAAGAATTAAAATAACGTGTAGATTGTCAGGTATTCCCAAGTAAGCCTGCACTTAAAAGGAAAGAACAGAAAGCCTATCCCCCTGCTTTGTTTTAAAACTGCTCAGGAGTAAAGGAGATGTTTTTTTCTTTTTGTGGAGTTAGCTTTTTCTCCCCACAGGTCACAAAGATTTAGAAAGAAAACCAATTTAAATGAAAACAAACAAAAAAGATACCAGGCTTTTCCTTTTCTTAAATGGGTTTGAGGTTTTAACTTCTGTTGTGACATCGCTCAGAATTTTCAAGGGTGGATGCAGTATTTAAAAACTGATCCACTTAGATGCTACAGAGAAGGCAACTGTCTGCCACTGCTAAACCTTTGCTCTGTATAGGCAACAATAACAGAAACTAAGTGAGAAGTGTAAGAATCTGACAAGACTGACAATGGATTAATTGAGAGCTTCACTCTTTACACGTAAACTTCATTAGCATTTTTCTCCTAATTATTCTTATTTTACACACATGTGCCTGTTCTTCTCACCAATCCCCATCAGCCAAATTCTTCTTTAAGGATTTACAAGCACTGAGGAGTACCCAACTTTTTTGTTTGAGGACAAATCTTTGAATTGTTTTCATCTTCTGCTATTGCTCTATACTTCCTTATGCACTGAAGATACCTGGAGTAAGTAATAACAGATTGAAGTTAATTGTTCATGTTCTCTTCTCGCTTCCTTAACTAAAAGAGAAATTTTGGTAAAGATACTGTAGACTTTTGAAGTATATAGACAGGCAATGCAAAAGAACTTGTTTTTGTCTCTCATCCGGATAGAAAGGAGTACAAACAAAACCAGCAGTGAAAGCGGGTCACCGTTTCTTAGTTCAGGAGCTTCTTATCAAATGTCTGTTACAAAAGTTACTACAGTGAGTCTTTTTTCTTTTTTTTTTTTCCCTGAGATAATCTAGTATAGGGACTTAATGGAAGGGATTTAACAGTGTAATTTTAACTACAGGATAACTGAAGTAATGAAGAAGCATTAGGCACATTAACAAGAGTTATGCTTCATTAGTATGCCATGTCCCACTTTGAGGCTGTTATGAAATCTGAAGTATGTTTTCTGTTCTACCGTAGTTCAGAACAAAAGAATTAGCATGGCTCATTAGGAAATTAGATTTCTGCTTCTAAAATAAACTAGGAAGAGTGAATGCTTTTCCTTCAGATACTTCAGATAAAATTCTCCCATTTAAGTCTCCTTTGCTTTGGAGAAAAGGATCTACTGGGCAAATGTTTGTTTCCCAGTTAATTAGAAGGGGATGTCAATGCAACAAAAGAATATTTCTCTCATTCCCAGTCGTTGCAAAAAAATGTGAGCATGTTGCTGCTTCATTCATAACGTGACTCTTCATTCAAGGTCATGAGAAGTTTTAACATGGAAAGAGGGTGAATGCATCCTTTCGTTATATGTTTGCAGAATGCCATAATCCTGACTTGCCAAATGTGCTCTAACTGGAGATAGAGTGTAGATCTCAAACTGATGATTATGTAAGTTTTAAGCCCTTTAAACAGTAGATTGCTATCCTGACTGCATCTATCATTGCTGAGTACTTAACTGTTCTGGCTAGTTCCAACCAAACTCCTATAGCCTGGTGGGTTGGGTTTTTTTTGCATATTTTTCTTTCTTTGTAATCTATTAATAATAGTGTCATAAATATAAATATATCTTTAGGCATGTTTTTCTCACCTGTACATTTCTTTCAGTCATGTAGAATTTGAGACCACGTGTTCCTTGTGTATTAATAAGTGTGGCATGCTGCTAGAGAGTCTGCCACTAAAGTTAGTCTGTGAACAAACCCTACTGCCAAGATGCAATGTCAGATGCAGTCTTTGTGAGATCTGTCTCACGTTGTAGATCAACAATCAGCTCTAAGTGCTACATATTATAGCTTAAGATATAGGGAATGTGCCTTTCCTCCCCTCTTCTCACTGGGGAATGGAGATTAGTTACTCTTTGTCCACTGGCTGAGCCAGGCCTAATTACTACACAGAAATAACAGTAGATCAGAACTGTGATGGACTGCATTAGTTAACCATCTTGGTGACAATTTAAGTATATTAATTAGCAATAAGAGCTGCATGATTCATCTTAAGATTCCTAGGAAATTGGGTTGTGTTTCCATATACCTCAAACACTGTTAGTACACAATCCCAACCAAACATCTGTCTTTTAATGATCTTGAAAATGGGTGTTGCTAGCTACATCCACTCCTAGTTACTGTAAAGACATCTTTTCTCATTGCTTGATGGAATTGTAACAGATTTGGGTATACAGAGGAGACCTGCAATTTAAATGCCTCTGCCCCACCTGTTATGGGAATGTCTCTGAACTGGGATCAAGGAAGCATTCTTTTTCTTATTTAGATGTTTTCTGTCTGTTTGCAAGCCATGACTTAATCTATTAAAAAGTGAAATTAATTTTTTTTATGTACAATGTCTCTCTCCATCTCTTCTAGCCTTAAACTCAAGGTCACTTACAGGAGATCATTGTATTACAATATATACACATCTACTCAGCTTTGTTTTACAGCACATTTTTGAAGACACTGGCTTTTTTCACACTTTTTTTTTTTTTTTTTTTTTTTACTAGAAAGGGAAAGCATGTGCACTGACTTTGAGGCATACAGAGCTGATGTAATTTCATGGCAAGAAGACTCCTGCTGCCCTTAAGAATGTTAGTACAAGTTCTGAACTGACTTACCCTCCTCTGGAATAATTATGCATTCCACTCTGGCACATTTTATCATGCAATTCTCCTGCTTTGTAGATTACATGTCTTGAGGAGGTACAAAAGGGAAGAGCAAAGACTGTTTTATTTCTATACATGCATCTAACAATTATATACACACACACACCTCAAATAGTACTTTTAAATGTAAAATTATGTGAGAATTTACAGGCGTATTTAATATGTACATTAAATACAGGTATCCTTTCATGCATCAAGGAGATGCAAGCATCTCTTGGGAGTAACACAAAGTATGGGGAGAATATATTGTTAAATTATAATTGAGCAAGCTAGAACTTGCTCAGGTTAAACAGCCCACCCTCAAACTGAAAAAGCCAAATTACGCCCTCAGCAACTTCTGAAAAGAAAACTGCCTTCAGTGGATTTCTGCAAATTTAACTGTCTAGAGCCTACAGCCACATCAGAATAAGTCTCAATGATCTCAGAGATTAAGCAGTCCCCAGCCGAGTAAGTATTTGGATGAGACCACTTGGCAAATTCACACAGTATTAGACATCAGCACAGGATGCATTTATAATTGAGTGCTTGGGTGTGAGGGAGTGTTCACAACATCAGACTTAGAGATATCATAAACGTACCTTCCAAAAAGGTTTTAGGAAGGATTTATTAGCTTACCTCTGTCTGACTACAAAAGCCTAGAATAGGTTAAAAAAAAAATTAGTATGGAAGCTTAAGTGGCCTGAGTTCTCTCTGCAAATAGCAGATAGTAAAATCTGAATGAAGGTAAAGACTGAATGCAGTTATCTGTTCAGAAAATGGAGAATAAAAAATGACTACCTTTAAAGGCTACAGACAAAGTCATGTTTCATACTGAAAGGCATAAATATGTCTGTTCCTGGAGTCAGCAGAAGCATATTGGGTACGGCTCTTCACAATAAAGCCAGGCAGAGATTTTACTGTCCTTACAGTATCTCCTTCAGATAAGTTTTGGTATATCTTCTTGAGGTTTAGGTATTTCAAACGATTATTTTTGACCTTCAGGAGGTTATGGACAAAACTTTGAAGAGGAACAAATGCTAGGAATTCCTTTTATGCAATGACGCATAAGAAATGTAGTGTTTCATTCTGAACACTCCTGAAAGTACAATTCAGCTATGAAAACTCTCTCCCTTCTTCTACTAACCAGATAATATTATATACTGGAAACTTCTGTGTACTGACTTGTCAGTGTTACTGAGTTGCAAAGTCTCTGTGTTTTTACAGGATATGGAAAAAAAAAATCTTAACTAAAAAAGTTGCAAAAAAGACTGAACAGTGTCTTTAACTCTCATCAAACTCAGGACTTCAGGAAATCTAACAAGCCAAAAGAATAACAGAATGGTTAACTAGGACTTCAGGTCCTATCTGTATCTGAAATGCTGGGTTTAAAGCTTACAGTCCTTGCTACTCTCTGCACGTGTCTGGTTTCCCATTCCAACCAAAAGCTGCTTTTCTACAAATGGATCAGGTTCGTAATGGGGAAGAACATCACATCAATGGAGAAGAGCATCACACAGACCATCTTGGCAAAATGCAGTTCTTCATTATTTTTATGCCTATTCTCCCTGCTAACAAATTGAAACCTTTTTTTCCTCCTTTATTCCAGAAGTCAAATTTTCCATGAAGTTCAAAAATAACACGTGAAGTTGCTAAATAGCACTGATGCTTTCTGTGCTCCCTCACACATATGGCTAGCTGAGAATACATAGCAAGTCCAAGCTTGAAATGAATCTTTTTTTAAGCAACCAGTATATAACACCAAACATGATTTAATAATGGAAAGACTGGCACAGCCTTAAAGGAATATCATCAAGTAGGCAAGGTATGCTTGTGACTTATTATAAAACAGTTAAATCAGGTAGGAAGCATAATCCAGATTCTTTACATAATTATGGGAGAAGGGTGTGGAAAAAAGGACTATCAATTCCTTTCTAAATTGGAGAACTTCTAACTGCGAAAGAAGCAATACATTGATCTCCCATTTCTCTATTTCCTCCAAAATATCTGTAATTTTTCATTTCTTAGTGCTATTGCCAAGTTAAATGCCAGCTTAACATTTTGCTAACACTGAACTTGTCCTTTTGACAAAGGAGTTAGTAAATTTTTTTTCAAGTTTTAACAGGTAAAGCTTAACCTTCTCAGGACTGTATCATCTCTACGTAATCAAACAGATCACAGAAAGTAAATGAAACAATTTCTTGTCCTTGTTCCATGAGTAACAGAGTCTTATTAAATTCAAATTAGCCACAGAGAGAACTTATAACTGCTTAGTTATAATAACGAAACGGTGCAATCCAGAATTAAGTAAGGCAGCACAGAGTTGATTTAAAACACTGAAGACAATTTTATTTATGAAGAACTTATTATTTTATTTGCATTTTTTTAGTTAAAGTACCAATCATTTCTGCTGCAATTAACAACAGATTGCCGTGTCAGATGGCACACAGTGGAGACTTGTAATTAATTTTAAGAATGAAATATACATCAAAACAGTATTCTTATGTTCTGTATTTTAAAGTACTTTTGTTTGGATCTCTGTAAACCAAGCAGTAGTTCTATGGTAAAGGACTGGCATTTCCTTAGAAGTCCTGTTCTTTCCAGCCTCTCATTTTTAATCTCTTTCTTCTTAAGAGACTGAGACTAGAAAACAGCAATGTGATTTGTACACACTGGGTTAGGTCTGAGGAATCAACAGTTCTTTACCAACGCTATTGAAATAAGAGGTGTGTCTGTGATTACCAGAGATCTTCCGGTGATAAAAGAAGGATTGCATCAGCTTTTGGCTCAGCGTGTCGCAATGACTCAGCAGAATGTGTTTCTATTTTCTTTCCGGTTGGAAGATGTTGAACCTTCCTCAGTACTTTCTCTTAAAATGCCGTGAAACAGGCAAAAGGGGGATGTTAGAGTGCTCATCGGAATAGCTTGATCGCCTTTATTCATAGCAGCATAAGAGCCATACAGAGTTCATCGATGCCATTCTACCATGTTTTTTTCTTAGCAAAAAGAAAACAAGAGATTTGTTTCAGAAGCTCTGCAGCTGCTCCATAGTTAAGTTGCCACATCATTTCCCCAGGTTTGTACAATGCATAACACAGGAAATTGTGATTTGGAATTAAAACTACATACTGAGAAGTAACGTTTCGGGTAATTCTAGTGATTAATTAGTCCTTTCTTCTATGATTTTGACCCCCCTTTCTTTGGAAATTTAGAAAACATAAATAAAACACTTAAGGAAATTCCCAAGTCTACATTTTGGATCTTACATTAAATTACCACGATTATCAAAATGCAACTACACAAAATATGTTTTAAAATATTTTTCTTATCCTTTCAAATTGCTAATAGAGATTGAATACTGAACTATATGGAGCACTGGATTGACTCAGCAGGACATTTCTTGTGTTCTTACTTTTCTTCCCTGTAAGTAATGAGCTTGTACCAGTGACATCAAAGCAACCCAAATTAAAACTAATTTGGCAGCACTGCCAAAGTTTCTTCTGAAATAGAATTGTAACTGTATAAGTCAAGAAAATCAAAACATGCCAGAAAGATGTTTGAAAACTGAGTAAAAAAATCTATCTGGGTATTTTATTTTAGTCTGCACAGGATCCGTCAGTCTGGGTTAGAATCAGGACACTTTGCCTGTTCCTGAGAATTCTTCTGATTGTTTTGAGCATATCTGCTGCTATCACTGAGAGTTAATGTCCAACTACAGGTAGTTTTCACTTGCATGTGGCCTTTTATCTATACTTCTTCCTCTCCACTCAGCATATGCTGAGGTCAGCATCATCTGATTTAAACTAAGACCACCACATCTTAATTTCTGTTCTGCCCCGCTCCCTAATATTTAGATCACTTCCTTGACTGCTGTCAAGAATCGGTTTCAAACTGTACATACTTTAACAAGATGTTTAAACAAGATATCATGAGACTATACTAACTACATTTCATCATCACTGGGTGACAGACCCAGTACTTCCTTTAGGCTGAGCCGTGCTTAAAATGTAATCTCCAACAACTGGGAAAATCCAAAAGCTACATTTCCAGTTAGCTGTGTTCTTAGAAAAGGAGTCTGAAAAGATCACAATTACAAACATATGGGAAGAAAATTGACAGTTGAGAAAAAGAACAGCTATTTGAATCAATCAATCATTGTCAGATATTATGTGGCGTTCCAGAAAGTCTGTTCATTCTCCTGAAACAAGACCATGCATATTCTAGTTATAATCATGAAATTTGAAAGGAAGTTTAAAAACATTTTTTGAGGCCTGCCGTTTCCTTTGCATCAAGTTCAATAAGTCTGAAATAGGTGATGAAATAATGATGAAGTCAAGACTAACTTTTGTGCACAATTTGCACAATACAGCTCTAAAGTACAATTCATCATCTAATCTAGAAATGTACCTCAATGCCAACTGTGGTTTTCAGCAACATGCCCTTCTGAATCAGCACTGAAAGTGATTTAACAGCACAACAGATCAAACCCCTCAATTACTTAGGTTCTGACAAATGCAAAAGGGCTAAGAGATTTTCTGCTTATTTAGTTGATCTTGCCACAACCGTGTTGAAAGTTGCTTTACAATAATTGAACTAACTTATTTCATTTTTGCAGGAGTTGGCCACATTCTTGGAACAGACAGAGCTTTGAGAGACTGGTTTTCTATGTGAAATACTGGCACCCAATCTGCTGTTACGGTAAGCATCCTCTGTTCACAAAGCCTACACCAAAAAGAGCCCAATGTATTTACAAGCTAATTACAGTTATCAATGAAGGCTAAAACTCAGGTGTGCACTATCAGGAGGACATGAGCCAGAGAAGTCCTTAAAGTTGCAAAATTGATAGCTGCCAAGCACAACGATCATTTACATTTTAGAGAAATGGAAACATGGTTTATTATGTGTATCAGAATTAACGGTATATTCTTAAGAGAAGAAACATTTTAGTGATAAATATACCAGTAAAACTTTTGTAACTCAGGAGGAGGACAAACACATTGCTTAAAAAATTAGAAGACTCCTTTCTGTCCAAAGCATCGGTCACCTTCCCAGAGTGTTATTTTACCAAAAAATCCTGAAAAGCAGGTAACTGCCAGCAATGACCAATTATGCTGCCTTACAAGAAAAGTGGCAATGAAATGAGCAGCATACCAGAACATGAATACAATTGTTCCACTGTGAAAGATAAACCACAGGAACCAAACATTAATTGACAGAAATCAATAGTTAAGGACCCTTCTGAGCGAAACAGTGCAAAGCAACAGCACAGCTGTGCCACGACAGAGCCAACAGACACTGCAGGTTGTGCAGTGCCAGCTGCAGTGACAAAGCCCAGATGGTTGTTCAGCTGTGCGTGCACTACATCCCTGTGTGCTATCTGTCCAGCTGGTGAGCAGAAAGAACTTAGCCCTAAGTCTCAGCAGGGCTTTCTTGCATCGAGGAGAAAGAGGATTTTTCCCAAAAGCAGAGTTCAAAATAAATGAAGTCCACCCAAATCTGTAAGACATACTCCTAAACTTCAAAATATTCTGCAGTCTTATCTATGTCTATGTACCTGGTTCCTGTTTACTAGTTTACTCCAACTGAAATGCTTTTCAATTACTAAGAGAAAAGATTGTTCACGTCAGTCTCTTGCTTCAGAATGTGTGTAATCTGTGTGTGTCTCAGTGACTTGTATTATTTCTTACTCTGAGGACATCAGCTTTTTAACAACGTACTAAAAATGTATGCCAAAGACTCATTTCATTGTGAAAGGCCTACTTTCTCTCTTCCATTCAGTAGATCTAGTTAGAATTGATCTTCCAAGTCTACTATCTTCTCACTAGAGATGTTAGGCAACTGTTCTTTGGTTGTTGGCTCCCTTAGACTAATATTAAAAATAATCTCACAGTGAACATTTCAGTATTAGAAAGCTTCCATTAAAATACTGGATCACTTAAAATATTAGCAAAAACAGAAGCAAAAAGAAGGAAAATTAGTAGGATGCTTTAATCCCATCTTATCCCTCCTGCAGTGCGCAGAGATCCTGGGTAGTACTGAATTAATGACTCACTATTGGCTGAACTGCTATTAGTGCAATGTTCATGTGCTGTAAATTCTCTGTGTTTACACTAATTATGGGAAACTAAGGCATTTCACCAGCTCAGTGACTGCAACCACACCCAGTTCCCCCAATGTCAGATAAACACCTGGTAGGATTGGTCCGATGAAAGCATGTATGAGATCAATCTTATTGATTTGATGAGGTGGCTGCTAGTTAATTGCAGTTTCTTTGTAACTGTTCACGGAAGAGTTTTATACCTTTACACCTAGGTTTTGAATTTGAACTTACCTGAAAGAGAACATAATAGAATGAATGCTTATTATTACACGAACGTGTAAAGCACTAAACAAAGCATCAAACAGATGCATTTTGGAAGAGCAACACTGGTTACAGCAAACAAATCTAGGTAAAGCAGCTTTCAGTTTCCTTTGGTTCTGAAATAAAGCGTCCACTGTCTCAGTACTACAGGAGCATTAAAGAAATTGTTATTCAATTAAGTCCAGTTTCAGTATTGAAAACCCTACCCATTCATCATTTTGGAAGGAAGAACATGCCTAGCATGACATAATGCCCGAGTAACTGAGAAAAAGAAGAGATTCCTCTGAAGTGTTATGAAAAATGAATAGTATTCCACCCGCTTTCCAGCAGGGGGCAATGCCATATATAACTGCTTAATCACATGCCCTGAACCCCGTGCCTCCCAGTGACTGGGGGAGTCACCCCCCATGGTGTAATGGAATTGGGCATTTTTTGGTTAGGCAAATTCTCCTGCCAGAAAGCAACCAGGATTATTACTAAATGTGTTATAACAACCAAGTTGTATTAGTTTTCCTTCCAAAATAGTTAAATGGCAGTTAGGAGCCCCAGTGCTATTAAAACTGAAAGCATGGTAAAATTCAAATGTATTTAATCATTTCCTCATTTTTAATTTTTTTTAAACTCAGCTTGGGCAGCATTAGCTTGGAAACTTCCGCCTCCAGACAATAAGAAAACATATGAAAAGGGCTTGCAGAAAGAGGAAATAATACAACTTAACAGAGAGACAACAGGCTACAAATAACTGAATGACCTACAGAAATAGAGCCAAATTATGTCCTATATTTTACCTATGATAATAAAATCCTTTTGAAAATGAATCCGTGATTTTAAAAGCTTGCTAGAAAAGAAAAACTTTAGTGCTCTAAAAATAACACCAAACAAAACAAGCAAACAACAAAAATTCCACTCCTACAATTAAAATTTTCCTGTCAAGTTGTTTGGCTGAGTATATGCAAGCACTAAATTTCACTTTCTTGTTTATTACAGCTGCAGGAAGGAGGCTTTTGGGGTTGTTTCTCTGGCCTCAACCCAAGTGCATGTACACACACAACCACACTGCCAAATTCCCCCCAGTTGACAACAGAAATGGGAGGAAAATGAGAGAGCAGAAAAAGAAGAGAAATAAGTCCTATTTTTCTACCTCTAGGTTCTGAAAAAGGTCTTGGCTGCACTACTTATAGGAAAGATACAATTGCAATTAAACTCCTAACAGTGTAGCATACCTGTTAAAAACAAACAACAAAAACACATTTCCATAACTTTATTGTCCTGTATCTTTGGTACATGGACTCTGTAAGTCCTAGTTTAAAATGGTAAGCTGCTTTTGTGCTGAGCCTAGTATTAGAACAACACTTCCCACTCTTGGGAAGCAAGACAATTCAGACACAGTATGTTAAATCAGTCCTGGGATTATCTTCCACGGGCATTCACCTCTCTTCCCCTTCCCGAAACCTCAACCCAAATTCTTCCAGCAGCGTCACACTGTGCTGATCAAATACCAGTAAACTGCTGTTCATTGAGGACTGGCTTATAAGGTGAACACCACAGCTCTGCATGTTTCTCGTTTTAAATGGAGATCCAGATTTAGGTTCTTTTTAGCATCTAGAGCTTAACTCTTCCTTTCAATATTGGCATATAGATGTAAGATACTCTCATCTCCCATGTCTTATAAAGCATAAATCTCATCACTAATGTAGAAAGCATTAAGCAAAAATTCACTTTGCTCACATTCAGCAATGTTTCTCTTTGTCCTGAAGTAAATAACTTTTCTTCTGTACTTCAATGGGCACCAGGATGCTAGAAACCCCATATCCAATCTATAGCATGAAACAGCAACTCCACGTAAAGACAAAAATATTTACTGCCATTCATGAAGAAAGAATAAAAGGGCAGAATCCATTCCTGATATTTTCTCCTGCAACATAAAAAGTCAGATGTAAAGATTCAAACTCTAGTATTCCTTCCCTTACCCCTCCAAACAGTCAGGAGTGGAAGTGATCATCAGAAGCAGAAAAGTATTTTGATCTTTGTTACATTGGGACTATGGAATCTAAGCAGCTATTTTACAAGACATTGTAATTGTTTGTACTTGCAAAACTGGATTAAGAAATCACTGCTATTCTTAAAACACATTTATCACATACATACAAAAGTCAGCATATTTTTACTTGAGCTGAGCCTTCAGCCAACCACAGCGAGTTACCGTGTACCGCCCACACTCATCTCGCATCCTCCCCTTCCCCAGAGCAATCACTGCATCTGGCTAGTGCAGCACAAAGCACTTTCCAAAATGCCTTACCGGGGTACACCTGCCCTGAGGATGACCCATGTGTATCTCACCTACACTCTATTGATGGTGTCACAATTTCCAGCAGCTTCAGTGTGATCAGTGGAACACGGGCATTAGAACTGCTGAATAAAAAGGCGAGATTATGGAAAGACTTAAGAGTGGGGGGTTTTGTGTTTGTTTTGTATTTTTTTGGTTAAGATACAAGCCCTATTTTATTCCAAATGAATTGAGAATTAAAGCAGTGGCGTCAAAGTCCTTCTCAGTGTAGTAAAGATAAGCAAAAGAGGCAGCCATAGAATGCTAAGTTTCACCAGACCTCTGGAATTCCTAAGTACAGTGCTTTACTGAAATTCTGGTGTGTAAGTCTGCCTAGTTCTGTTGTAAGTGCTTAAAAAAAACCCAACTAACTAACACTATAATTGAAAAATAGCCTCAAGCATGTATCACAGCCACAATCAGGCTAATGTCTGAGTTGGGAGACTACAACTGTCATTTTTGTTAGCAAAATCAAAATCAGCATCCACACAACTAAGGTTTGTAACAGTCTGTAAGGAAATTATGATGAGGGACTCAGAAACCAAAGTTTCTCTACACGCTTATTTTTTCTATTTCTTTCTTTATTAAATGTCTATCCTTTTTTGTTTCACTTTAACAAAGAAATAAAAATTCTCTTTTAGATTTGATTTTATCTTTCTACTTCATTACTGTTACTCTCCTTTCTAGTATAACCTGGAAAGCATTCGCAGTCCTTTAGCACCATTATGTCTGCTATATTGTTTCCAAAAGGAGGTATGCTTGGTCTCCATCCCCAGTGGCAGGTACAGCACTCTGTCTACATTCTTCACAGAAGATAAGGAAAAAGCAGAATGGATCTCTTCCTTCTTTCTTACCTCACATTATCTCTCTCCTAAACAGGAAAAAAATTCAGACTTCTTGGAAACTAGATTAAGAATGTAGCACTTTACATGGTAAGAAGTAGTAGTTCTCTCCATTCTGGTTCATTCTGTCCCTGTAGTCCCAGAAATACCCACGTTACAGTCGTGATATCACTGCACATTACTCATGTTATCATTTCTCTTAAGGACATTAAGTAAGTAGTTGTGACACAGTGCCTATAAACAAGATATCCTAATATTTTTCATAGGTACTCCTGGCATTCTCTATGTTAAATTGTGTTCCCTGTTACTTATGGTCTATAGCAGATGGTGAATTACAAGACCTCCATAGTTTCCTTTCTCCATAAATACTTCAATATACCCTCCTTCCCTCTATCCTCTATATGCAATCTTCCTTAACAAGGAAAGTTGAATTCCCCTTCTCTATGAAAAACAAAACAGAACAGTTTCTGAAAGGAAACCTAGGAAACTTCATTTAACTTATTTGAGTCAAAATATATTGTTATGCCCTTCTTGCTGGCTACAAATGCTGCTTAGCCTTACCTACATTTGACCACTGCCAAAGAAGGAAGTCTATTTTTTTTTCCTCTTGGCAATTCTATTGGAGGTACACTATTGTGTTCCCAGAGTACTCGTTCTCAAAGGCTATTGTGAATACTGTAGTAAACAGAACGCTCAGCATCAGGATGCAAGAAACAGGATCCAAGGCTGAAAATATTTGCCAAGAGTGGATGTGACCGCTGCCCCATTCAATCCTGGATGGTACAACAGTTCATCTTAGCTGCTAGATATAGCACATTCTGTAATGAGGAGGACAAAGGTAGCAATTACTGACAAACCGTGTTGTTGGAGAAAACACCATCAGGATGTTTAAAAAATTTCCTTTCCATCAGGCAACTAAACAACGGATCTCAATTCCAGATAGTAGGTTATAGTCTCAATTTGTATCGGCATATTTCCACATACTGTTGTGGAGCTGTGTGATTACGACAACTGAGCTGATGACAACTGTGAATTTGGCCCACAGATTGAAATTGAAATACTCAGAGTATTTCAATTAGCTCCTTGGCTTTTTGGCAGAACATACGTGATTAAGACTTGCCAAATGATTCACATTTTATAAAACTAGAAAAGAACCAGAAAGTGGTAAATCTAAACATTTAAGAAGCTGATATTAAATACAGAATTTCACAGAATTAAACTATAAAGCGAGAGTAGTGTTACATAGGGAACAAAGTACTGTGAATAGCTATGGAGGAACTGATGTTCCTTCATTCCAATTATGGAAAGGACAGGGGAAATGCACAGAGGAATAAAAACAGTAGATGATCAATCTGATGCTAAGAGAAATATTTAATGGATTTTACTATTAATCAGTGTGCTTACCATAGTGGAAAAAATGTATCAGGGCACCTCAAATAACTGCTTGATAGTACCAATCACCAAAATTCAGGCACATCAAGAAAGATACTGTTGATATTAAAGACAGATCTGATTTTATCCCCTGCATAATACAAACCACAGAAACCTCCTTATAAGTAGTTCCATCAAATTTGTAGCTAATTCTTTGCAATCCAAACACATCTCTAGAGACATAGATGGAAGGTTCTGAGTTATAACACATCACTTTCTAGATTACTTGTTTCAGTTACATTTTTTATCTGAATCTATGTAGTTATTGCATCTTCTACCTCTTTCTCTAGTTTCAGCTGTTAGAAGTACAGCATAGATAGTTACTGAGTCAACTGACCCTTCAACTTCTATAGGTGGGCCATGACCCTGATGTCAGCAAGTCATAATGCTGTGAATTTCTGTGCAGCTCTGTTAATTACCACTGTAGTACAGCTTCACACACACTATTACACTCAAATCACATCAACAGTCTTTCAAGGGTCTCTGTAATATAGAAGCCCATTTAAATTGTGAAGGAATTTAGGAAAATATTACCATTTTTTATTAATAAAACATCACTACTAATTAGTAGGTGACTTCTTTAGTGTGTGGTTATTAAACATAAACATGATTCTTGCTATGTCTGTACACCCATTCTGTCCAAGCAGTCACTACATCAATCAAGAACTTTCTGATAATGCAAAATCTCTGTGCATAAAGATGTCAGGACTTGTTCCCAGTCTTAACACATCATCACAAGCCACCGACAAAGTGGCAAAAATATCTGGCACTCAGTTAAGGAGAAGAGATAAATGAACACCTGCACACACAGAAAAGATTCAGGGAAAAATCATCCATGAGGAGGACAATTTGAGTCTTTTGCAGGCACAAATAACGCTTGAGTAAAGCAGGTGTTTATAGAATGTCCCACGGAACTGAATATCTTTACAGAAGCTATTTCTCTCACTTCTGCCATTTCTAATGTCTTATTTTTTATAGTTAGGAAGCATGTGTTTGGAAGTCCAAACAAGAGCTGTCAGTTTCCTTTCATGAAAGGTTTTGTTTTGTTTTCTCTGTAGGAAAAGCAGATTTGGGGTTTATTTGTTGAGGTTGTTTGTTTGTTTGTTTATATGAACAAATATTTCTCTCTGCTTTCTAGCTTTCATCTGTGCAACTACAGGAATCTGAAACTTCTTTTAACAGTCAGGAAACAAAGGCACAGAAAAGTAACTGTTTTATTCTTCAGATCACAAATGGCTGTTTTCCATTATAGATTGCAGACCATGAACCTTAAAAACAAGGATCTGGGACAAAGAATCCTCTCAGAAAATACCCCAAACGAGGAGGAAAGCAGCAAGATATTATATTTCTCCTATCTTAAAGTCAGACATAAGTTGAGTCTTGATTCCTGCAGTCCAAGGCACACACGTACATAACATTAAAATGAGCAGTTCTGTCGAAGTGACAGTAGATGTGTGTAAAAGTGGTACTGTGGTGTAAGTCCAAACACCAATACTACAACGCTACTTTTAAAGCAGAGTATGCAAGACTGTGAGTGACACAGAAACCCTTCTCAAATTTTGAATCAGTCGAGGTACTGTTCAACCCTTCAGTTCCACAAGGAAGTCCGTAAGCAGATCACATCGTCTCGCTGGTGTAAGCAGCCAAAACAGCATTTAGAAGTAATAACTTATGAAAATATTTTTATTCACTTGTATTCCAGAAACAGCTAAAGCCACTTTTAAAAAAGAACAGTCTGGAAACTATCACTAGAGCAATGCTTTAAAAATTACTCACAGCCTAATTAACATCCGCTATAAGAGTTTAAGTTATTACAGTCATTTATCTACTCAGAGCATCTTGTACAGATTTTTAATGTTTAACATTTCTCACCATAAACTACTAGCGAAAGATATCCACCTAAGAGCAGGTAATTCTCACCTGCAATTTTTCCTAGTCACAGGATAGGTAATAAACATAGAAATGTAGTCCTTTTTAGAAAGCAGGTGTAAAATTCTAGTGTCAAAAGAGAAAGTAACAGCATCAACAACAACAACGAAAAACCTACATTAAAAACTTTACCAATAAACAAGAAATAGAAATTCTATAGCTGGAAAGACAAACAAATGAAAAAATTATTCACCAAATGTTCTAATGTGTATGACCTTACTTTTCTCCCCTGGTGCAACTTAAAGGCCATTAACTCTCATCCTATGACTAATTACCTGGGAGAAGAGGCCAATGCACCATTGAGGCAGGGCAGAAAGTTTCAGCACTGAAGAGCACTGATTTCCATCGTCTCAGACAAACTGCAGCCTCCAGCATGTGCATAGGAGTGTTTCTATTGTGTCTCTAGGAATGTGTTTAAACACAGTAGAATGGAGATCTAGGAATTTAACCCTTCCTAACCTCCTTTTATTTTTCCTTAATGTTTATTATTATATGAACTGATCTAAAGGCTCAGGAAAGTCTTTGTCAGGAAAGATCATGATTCTAACAGTTGTTTTAATCTGGTCTGACGCTTGGGATTCTTGTTGTCAACCTTGTGCCCTACACAATAGGCACAAGTATAAATGAAGAAAGTATTTCTTTTAACTAGTTCATGTTAGTCTTTATTCCCTTTTAGCAGCATTCAGCATCAGTTGAGAACAGGAAAGGCATCTAACTGAAACAGCAGAGAGAATCAGAAGGAAAAAACAATTGCTGTTCATTAATGCCATTTTTACTACAAGATGTGTTCCGAAGTGTACACCTGGTATCACTGCAGCAAAGTACCCAAGAGAGTTTGGAAGAGCCCTTCTTGTTCCTTGCTTCCCCGAGCACAAAAAGAAAATCAAGGCAGTGTTTCATTATTGTAATAACGAGGTCAGAAGAGCACAGAAAATCTGCTCCTAATTATAAGAAACCTCTGAAAGCCTTCTTTCCTTTTGTCTGTGACCCCACCCCTACCATATACATAATTTATCAACTAAGTTGAGTTTCCCTGCTTTCCTTTCTCTTGCTTTCCCTTTTCTCACTTTCCCTTTAGGAAGCCAAACCTCTGACAGCCCCAGCCAGATTTCAGGGACCCCAACTGCAAATCATGATGTAGTCTTTCCTTTTTTGGAAACTGGGTGAAGCTACTGCACAGAAAAAGAGGATGCTAATACAGGCTGCATATGCATTGGACCAAATTCTGATCTCGGACACCCACACAATTCCTGTTGTAAGTCACATGTGTGCACATTTCTGGCAGCAGGATATGCCCACTTGTGCTGTGTCTTAATGCATCAGCAAGAGTGGTGTGCCTGCTTTTTTAATAGAAACAGAAGTGTAAAGAGATGATTTTTCAAAGCTCAGGGGCACAGGCAGACTGATAATGTTCCTCTAACTGAAACTGGATGGGTACAAAAAGACTAGTAATCAAACCAAAGATAGAAAAACAATTTTCTCACTTAAAAGGGATTTCACAAGGCTGGCATGCATCCATGACAACTCTCTGCTTTTAATATGGGTTGAGGGACATATTTCAATTTTAAATTAATTAAGGAAAAAAATATAATTTAATCCAATTGTCATATGAAAGAGCTTCAGCAACAGCTTCACTGTTATTATTTAAGCTTAATGAACAGGGTAGGTAATACATAATTGGCATATGGAAAAGCTGTATGTTGTTACAACTAAAAGCATAGCTGCAAGTGAACACTACTCAAAATGTTAGAATAAATAGCTGCAGAATTATTTTTTTCACATGTCTGAGGGAATATACAAAATATGCTCTTATAAATATCTTTACTACATCTTATGAAATATTCTAATAATCACTTTTAAAATACAGGAAAATAATGCAATCAAAAAGAGCTGAGTTTATCCTCTGGAAACTCTGGTTTGCTGTCATATCCATGGATCTTGAAGCAGGTTGGTTTACTTTGTTCTTTGTTTCAGCTGACTGCCATAAATCGCTGTATGTCCTTCCCAATTTAAGTGGATTCAGAATATTGGGGAAGCAAATTAACATAACTGGAAATAGAGGTATTGTCCTCTATTTCAGAAAAAATCTGCCATATGCATGCATATTTACAAGGAACGTTTCCCAGAAGCATAAACATTGGAAGGGTTGATAAAACATAAAAACTTAACCTGGTACACAGGTCAGGCTGTAAGAGATCACATCACACCATTAAAAAAAATGGGAATATTCTGTAACAAAAAAGCAGAGATTAAAAAAAAAAAACAAACCAGCAAAACAACCTGTACAAACAGAGCTGAGGTTTCTAACCAATAAATGTTAAAAGGTACAGTCATGAATAAAGAACTCCAGACAAAAAGACTAGATCTGTGTGATGAGTAAACAGGAAACCGGAGACAGAAAAGATAGAATGGAAGGAGTTTGCTACCATATGCTACCATATGCAAAAGCAGTTACCATAAAATACTTGCTGGTTCTGAGCTAAGATTGGAGGTATCAATACAGAGGAACAGGCTAAATTCTTGAAACCAGTAATAATTTTTCCATTCTGTTCTGCTGTCTTTTCTCTCCCTTTTGTATACTTCACATCCATTTCGTGATACTTTATAACTAAACATACTTGAGCTGTAATAAATGAAATGCAACTAAATATGAAGCATAATTTGCCAATTTCGTCAGATTTTCTTCCATATCATTCAATTTTGTTCTGATAACCTATTACTTTTGGTTCTGTATTCAGTAAAGGTAGGCAGGCAAATAAACATAACAAGTTTTCAAATGCAAGTAGGGTAGACCAGAAAAGTTTACGTGCAATAGTCTGTCACCAAGTTATAGTCTGCAGCATAACAACCTGCTCTGTTCTGTTTTTCATTAGTATGTATAATACTCATTAGTATGTATATTAGTACACAGAAGACTCAAATCAGCATGTCATTGTTCCTGACCCAATGTTATTTTTCCTCCATTTCTGATCCAACTTGCTATTTAAATTCACCAGGATGTTTGCTCATGTTAGCTAGGACATTCTTTTTTATTATTATTATTTTTTGGCATTCAACACTTCATATTAAAAAGCAAATTCTATAAACGTTGTGTCATCCATGCTCAGGAGAATGCATGTTGCCATTTTATAAAATGGCAAATAAGCTTCACAGAAGATATTTAATATCCATCCAGGAGAGAGATTAGAATACAACACAAATGAGAAAGAGCTCCTGTATTGATAACGAAGTGTTTCAAGAACACAGTGGGCAGAAGTCCTAACATACTTGAAAAATATTTAACTGAACAATAATGGAGCAATGCCAAATACTAAAAGTTACCAAAGATAATTTTAATTGTTGTAGATATAATAGTGTTCAATGACAGCTGTTTTGGAACAAAAAGGTTATTTCCTGCAAATTATTATAATATTTTTTCTCCCAAAATAGCCCCCGATTCACTGCTAAAGTTACCTGGCATCCTCTAATGGTTAGCACAGTGTAAAACCACAGTGTAAAAACACATTATTAACTTTATTTTTTGAGAGTCAAGATTTCAAAGTAACAATTTATTAAAAAGTCTAACAAGAGTCAATTCAGAAGAGCAGCTAATAAACTAACACAACAAATGAAGCATTTATGACTGCAATACAACAGCTATTTAAGTTGCATTACCTGACCATATTTTATTTTCTTGGACTTCTGCAAAGCAAAACTCAAAGATGAGTAAGGATTAAAGGCAATGCCTCTCTACCTATCAAAATTCCACGTGTGTTGGCAGCACATTTTTCTGATGAAGATTTAATCAGAGAGCAAGCAGATGCCGATTACACCGTAGCAAACCAACTCATCTGAGGCCTTTGAGTTTAGCATCTACGTAAGTTTACACAAAACAAGAACTGAAAAACACTGTGTCCTAGGACTGTGAGTATTTGTGGACTTCTTCAGTGTGCTACCATCAGTATTCTCACACTGCTTGTGAATCCATATTTTAAGGTTAGCAGTCAGAGATTTGCGTGAGCTTATTTTGTTGATGCATACCTCGTGGGTCACATCTTCAGTGGAATAAGAAAAAAGAAGCCTATGCAAAACATTGTGTCAGATGCAAGAAAATAATGTTTCCAATTTTATTGTTTTGCTACTCCCTGTGGTGATTCCTTCAGAAATAACTAATAAAATCATATAATTTTAGGATGCTTAGCACTATACTAGTATATATTAACTACAACGATGAAAAAGAAACTTCTTTTTTACCCTTTGGTTGTGTTATTGAAAGATACCCTACTGCTGCAACAACTGAGAAAAGTATTCCATGTAAATATATTGTTAAGGGGTTAACTGTTTAAATAAAATAAAATTATGAGGGAATAAATACCCCTTCCTCACAGTCTTAAAAAGAAAAAAAACAAAACAAAAAACAACTATATAATTGTCCAAATGGCTCTAATTCTTTTTTAGACTTTAAGATCTATATCTGTCCTAAAGAACTGCAAAATGTTTAAATGTTTATATGTATCTAAGCATATTAAACTAATTTATTAGACATCTGAAAAAACAAACAGATCTACTTAACAATCTTCACTTTAAAATCCTCTATCATTTCTCTCGGCAGTGGAAATCAAAGTTGTGATATCAAATTGAGATCCATCCCACAGGGACTGAATTGCCAAGAAACTAATTCTTATGGCTCGATAGTATGCTAGGAGATGCTCTTGATTCAATGACTTTCACTGGGATTTAGTGGTAGCAGTGCATACTGCTTTTCTACAGAATCATCACTTAGCTGAGCAATGGTATTTCTGACAGCTATCTGGAGCACCCTAGAGACTAGGGTAAAATATGTAAAAAGCAGAGATTTTAAAAATAGTATTTGAAACCAATTCCATAAAACAGGACAAAGGTTATAGGAAATGGAAGTATCGAGTGATCCTCATGCAATCTTCCAAAAGAAACAATGGGAGGACAGAGTTAACTTTGAAAGAAAAAAAATTATTAGGGAATAAATATGCTTTCCTCACACTCTTAAAAAGAAAATTAAATTCTCTTTGTGAAGAAACACTTTATTTTGAACCTGGAAGCAAAGTTTCTAGATATTTTCAGTTACACTTTGCACTTAGGAGTTTATGGTCTTCTTTACTGGAATCAACGAATAGTTTTGTGAGAAAGAAACAGCAAATTGCATGAAGCTAATTACATTACTGATATGTTTTTTGACCTGCTGATACAATTATATGCCAAATCCATCAATGAGCACGAAGCAATTGTATAAATACTAATGACTCCAGTCTCACACCATTTTAGTAATAAAAGTATTATTTCCACTTCATATATGAGTAAAATGAGCCACAGCTAAGTGCCTTCGCCAGTGACCCACAGGAAGTCAGTGACACAACCAGGAATAGAACACAGACCTCTCAGCAGCTAGTCCCATGCTTTAACCACAAGACTAGCCACCCTCTTCCCATACTATATTAGCACAACTCTAAATCTTGGTTGCATCAGCTACTAATTTAAGATGTCTAAATATGTACAGTTGTAGAAATCTCATTTTCAAACATTGGATCATTTACATTCATAAATCTGTCTTAACCACAGAATGAATTAGGATAAAATGTTTTTAAGTGAAACTCAAAAAGACCATAAACATTTTGTATGATGATTCCTTCAGAAACCAATTTCTGATCTACAAGCAGATCTGATGGTAGTAGTGTATGCTTGATTTTTATGCTTTATTACTGTATATTCTGTTGCTTGAAATCTCAGAGACACAGTTTAGACCCATCTGATCAGAATGGGATTACGTGAAGATAATATTCTCTTACAGAAGAGTCAGTCCTAAAAAATGCCATACTCTTACAGAGAAAAAGAAATCAGAGAAGTTGAAAGTTGGGGAAAGACGAAAGATAATGATAACCATTCTAATTAGAGGTACACAGCCTGATGTGATCTCCTCTTTACAGAACTTAAAGCAGGTACGATTTGGATTTTGATCTTTTTTATCTAAGCCTCAAAGTTCAGGAAAAGGAGGATAATTTTTAGTTAAAAGGGTTCTTGTTTTGACCCGCTCTACAGTTATCTATGAAAAATCTGCACTATGCCTAGTCCTATCACTTTTGCTGGATCCAAGGCACTGCATTCTGAGTGCAGCATAACAATACCGTAGTGCGATCTCCAAAGAGAGTTGGAATCATCCCAAGGGAGCAGTCTTCTGCCATCACATAAAGAACTGTGTTTCATACCATAGGTTTTGCTGTGTTTCCACACTCAACTCCACAGATAATAATTTAAACTCCTGATTCCTTTCAAATAAAACAGTATGTAGAAAGAACGTGAAAACTGAAGATAGGCGTGTGGCAGAATATTATGAAATACTTCTTACAGAAATATCTTCCCAGAAGACCAAAAACTGCCAGTAAAGACAAAATAAGATACGCTAATACAAAATTCTTGTTATCAATAAAAGAACAGCAGATATATAAATTCAAAAATTACATAAATTAGATAAAGTAGACACAGTAACTGTAGGAAACGGAGAAATAGAATAGCTTCTCAGCTTACTTGGATCCTTTTGCTTTAAAACAATGCAATTTACACAGCCAGAACTATTCTTCTGACTGCTAGATTTATAGTCATGCTGCTAGAGTATGAGATTGCCCTCTAGATGTTAAGGTTGGCTAGATAGTTTTTCATTCTTTCCAATGTACCGAGGTAGGACACATTGTGTGATTTGTAATTTCAAACCTCTCTAATATACCTGGAGACTTAAAGCACAGACATAACGGGAACATCAAAATAAGTAAATTTGAAAGTACTATATTTGCAGAGAGTAAAAACATTTCTCACCTCAGTATCCTTAAGAAATTTCTACTCTCTTAAAGCCAATAGTAAAAATCACTGCATCATAGACAGTCTCTTTAATATATTCCGTGTTGTAATCTAAAATCAAGCTTCAAAGTCCTAGCTGATATACCTTAGAATTAGTTGCATAAAAATTCCTTTAATATGGGGACAAAAAATAAAATTGTTTAAGGGAGGCCATGTGGGTTGCACTAGTACTCTTACCCATTCTGAGATTTTACACAGTACCTTCTCATTTCAGTGGGGTTATTTTTGCCATGATTCAAGTCAGTCTGCTTCAAAGTTTGGTAATAAACAAAATAAATTATTAGTAATGTATACGCTATACAGAAATAAGACTTTTTTTCAGATGCGTTAAATTTCAGGTGCATTTCTTTTAAAACATAATTGATCTTTCGTGAAGACAAGTTATCATCCAATTTTAAAACAAGAACTGATGCTGAGGCCCTTTTCTGCTTATCCTTGAACTTAGGGAAGAACTGCCCATGACTCAGGAAGGCCTGAGCTTAATACTTCATTCTTACTTCATAGTGCTTAAATGTCCCAGCCAAGCTTAGGAATTCATTCAGATAGTAGGGCACAAAGTCCCTATAATCAAAAACTGTGCAGGAAAATGATCCAAACAAAACCTGTTAGAGAAACTGATAATTTCATTCTAATGGCCATTTCATTACTGTAAAAATAATATCTAGAATTCATTTTAGAAGAGATAGATATTAGTAACCCACTTTCTTTACCAAAACCAAAACCAGTAAGCTTCCTACCTTCCACAAATGAAAAAAAAAAAAAGGTCTTTGTTGATAAAGAAGGCCCATTAATTCAAATTATAAATGAGGTGTATTTTTGACTGCCAAAGATAATTTATGGATTCTTCATCCTTTGATTCTTCAAACTAAGATTAACTGTCATTCTAAAACATACAAAGCACCATATACTACTACATAAAAATCCATGTTAAGCAGGAAATCAGATGAAGTAATTTTTTCTTTCCTGTCTCAATCTGCTAAAATACATATTTGCAAAACCTAAGTAATTTGTACATAAATAAAATGATATAGTATTTGTAATAATTCTCTGGAAGCTCTGGAAGCTCTGGTTGGTTGCTTTCTTTGGGTTAAGTTAGATATGCCTTTATTTCATCCAAGTAATTTAATTTGAAGTATTATTTATGCATGCAGTTTTATTAAAATTAATGGTAAAATACAAAGTATGCTATGTTTTTCCTCCTTTAATTATGAACTTATTAGAAGTCTAGCCTCAAATATGAGTTTATATTCAAAATCAGATGTTCATTATTACTTGCCAGTTTCTGGAATGCTCAGAGTTTCATGGAGTTTTAAAAAAGAGTGTACATTAAAAGCCTAGATTTTCTGAAGAGCTCCCGTGTTATTCTGACATTTAAATCAGACAAGTATTTTCTCCACTATTTTGCAGACAACAGTGTTCTTCCTACTGTCAGCAGAACTAAACTTTAGTGCTGTAGAGGTGTCCAGCTAAAATCCTTCTTCTTTGAATATACTACTGAAATTCTACACGAGATGTTGGAAAGTGGTTAGAAATAGTATTAAGTATTTGTAACTCTTTTATTGGTGTAATATTTTTTACTCACATTTGCCTGTTTATTCACCCGTGACATCTTGAACTAATTCTGAGGTTTTGATTTACTTGTTTTCAGCCTCTGGCTTCTAGTTCTGAGTCAGTGCACTACTGAATAGGTATTACTGCAGTATTAAAAAAAAAAAATCCAGAAAAAAAAAATATTTCCACTTTTCTAAACCTAAAATTTTCGGACAGTAGGAAAAGCATAAACTGAAAATAATTCTCTGATGTGCCAAGGCAGAAGTAATACCTCAAGCACATACAAATAGATAATTCTCATAAGATTAACACAAGGCTTCCAGACTCTGCAGATTGTTCTCATAAACAAAACGCCGCAGGCAGTTCGTATCTGGGAGAAGACCAGGTAATTTGATGTATTCAGCTCTAATCTATAAATTGCCTTCAGTATACAAATAACAAAGCAAATAGAAGCAAACTCTTTCAAAACGCTGGATGACTAAGAACTATGAGGCAAATTTAGGATCTTCTGAATCTTCTAATGATGTCCAAGTGCTCAGGAGTTCTTAAAGGTAAACAGCTGCGTGCTGGGGCACCTGGACTTACATGGTGATTCTCTAAAGGCTGTTGATCCTATGACTGACTTACAGCATCTAACTTTTTAATAAAAGAATCTCGGGATGAAATAGGAGGTGACATGCTTGTTTGAACTTGCTCTGTCTTGAGACTTACCCAGCATAGCCTATACCACTTCTTTCTGCATTCCTGGGAGGGAAGGGGGATGAAAAAAATAAAAGAAGAAGAAAAAATTAGGGGTGAAAAAGAATTTCATTTACCTCCGTCACCGCTAAGAATCTTTTCAGAAAAGCATTTACTCCTGTCACAGCGGGACACAAACTGACGTGAGGTGAGCGACTACACGCAGCGCAGAGAGGAGTGAGCTGGAGAAGGGGAATGCAAAAGAGAAAGCAGTTAGCAGCCGGAAAGAACTGAATTCTCAGTTACAGGAGAGAGCAGAGATCAAATTCCAGACCCACTCCGGGGCCCGCGCTCTGTCCTCACACGAGGTGCCCGCGTGTGACTACGCTTAACGGGCACGGACCCGGAGAGAACCGGCTCGGGTGAACGGACCGGGTCTAAAGGGGAAAGGAAGGAGAAGGAGCACCTCCTCCTCACTGACCCGTTCGCTCTCCGAACGTCCCGGGCGGCTTCCAACCCCGCGCTTCAGACCCGGCTCCCGCCTCGCCGCCCCCGCCCCTCTCCCGCCAACGGCGGCCGCGGCGCGAGCCCCGACCCGCGCAGCGCCCACAGCCCCGGGCGCCGCTCGCCCCTCGGCGGCGGGAGGCGGTGCCCCGGCAGGGAGGCGGTGCTTGGCCGGTAGGATGGGCCGGCCCGGGGAGTTTATCCCACCAGAAGGGAACGGTTTCTCCGGCTGAGACTTGACAGCACCAGGTTAGTGCAGGCTAAGGGGGACCTTTCCCCTCAGCGAGGGGGCCGGCGGAGGCGTGAGGGGGACCGGGAGCGCGGGGGCTCGCAGGGGAAGAGGGGCGGCGACGGCGACCGCGGAGCAGCTGTCGGCGTGAGGGAGCTGCGCCCGGCGTGGGCAGGGGGCTCGGCAGCGGGCCTGGGGAAGAGGCCACGCCGCCGGGGATGCTTAGAGCGGCGGGGAAGGAAGGTGGCTCTGAGGGAACAGGAGGCTGGACGGAGGGGAGAAGCGGCGGGCTGAGGGGGAGCGGAGCGCGGCCCGGGGCGGGGGGAGAAGTGCCGCCAGGACCCGGCGCCGTGGGGCTGCGTGGGCGGGCGGAGGGGATGGGGTTGCCCGTAGCGGGCGAGAAGGAGAGGCGAGGGGGCGGGAGGAGCCCGCGGGACGGCTCCAGGTGTGCTTCCTGACCCCCCCCCCCCCCCCCCCCCCCCCCCACACACACACACACACACACACACACCTCTACCCCCCCGTCGGGTCTCCGCGCGGAGGTGCTGCGGGCGCGCGCATCCCGCGGGAGTGATGGGCAGACGGGCGGCCGTCCTGTGGTACTGCGCTAAGAGAAGGGAGAGGAACCGGGAGCTCTCTGGTGGTGCTCACCTGGCCGATGCGCTTAATGAATGAAAAGAGGTTTGGCTTTTGCGTTGTTTTTTTTTTTTTCTTCTTCTTCTTTTTTCCCCTTTTTTTTTGTTCGATTTCTCAACCGCAGCGAGTCAGGGAGCCCTTACGAGCCTGCAACAAGTGAGATGCCGTGTTGAAATATGCTGTGTCTTGATGGTATGCCTCAGGTCTGCAGGGGCGTTTTGTAATCTTCCTGGTGTCATTTCTCTCCAGGGTATTCTACAACTGGAGAGTGCAAGTTCCTGTGGTGTTGTAACTTCACGGCACTGTGTACACACGAGCATACAATGCTGACTTAACAGTGATGTATTTATTAATAATCAGTGACGTAAGGCTAGTATTTACTCTGATGAAGAGCTCAGGAAATTATCGGTTTCTCCCCATGCTGTGGGCTGTAGATGCCTTTAAATCAGAAGGGTGGATTACAGTTAACTGGAAATAACTGAGGCTGTGGGCTAGCCTTCCATTTGCAACCTGCTGCTCCATCTCTGAACAAGCTCACCATGAGACGTGATTGTATTGTTCCATTTAAACATGAGTATCCAAAACAAAATTGTATAAAGATGTGTATTTCTGGTAGCAATTAATCAGTAATTTAGCTTTTAATACATGACTATAATTTGTTACTAGTTAACTAAGAAAAATTCTAGTGTACATCAGCTGTGTATGTCGTGGCACTCAGTGCTGTCCTTGGGGAAGAAGTTTCATACATTTTGCTTGCGTTAATAACAGGGTTTATTGCATGATGTGTTTGGCATCATTATTCTCTGTGGCTGCTACAAAAAATAGCTGCAAAATGCTTAGAGATTTAATTAAAAGATTGCAAGAAATCTCACAGTGTGTTAAGGCATGTGATGCAATATAAGCATGAACTTGTCAGGGGGAAGAGAACTGGAAAAATATTTGGCATAGGCTTTGACTGATAACCAATGATATACATACGTATAATTTAAAAGTGTTTTTACATAGCTTTTGAGTTTGAATATTCTTAGACATCAGTTTTGTAGGACATACCGTTAACTGTTAGTAGTTAGTGACCATCTGTTTGTAAACTGCAGTTTTCAGCAATGCCTCTGTGTCAGATTCCTGGATATCACAAATTATTAAACTATACTGCTCAATGGTACTTCAATTACTGTGTGTTCATTACACAAATAATGATCTTTCTTTTGCAATATAAATGTATAGTTCATATAAGGAAATATCACAAAAAGTAGGTGGCAAGCTATTAGAATTCAGTTGAATATTGGAGTGATGCCTTTCAGCTTTCTGTATGATGTTGATTAAAAACTCACTATCAATGTTGTTTCTGATTCTTTTGTGATTTTTTTTTTTTTTTTTTTTTTGGAGATACCTGTGTCCATTTAGAAATCAGTAAAATGTAGGTCAGCCTTCAATTATTATCAGCATATAGTTTTCTACTTCTAACGACTAATAAAAATCAATTTTGCAGGAAATTATGTTGTAGTAATAGGGTGAAGTTTAAAAGTAGAAAGAAAATTCTGTATTATATAAGATTGGAATACACAATTAAAAGTATACTTTGGGTTCTTGTTTTCCATCTTCCATTGTTAAGGCCTCCTTTTCTTTTTCACATATTTAGTGCTATCCTTAACAGTTTTATATTTACTGGCCAGGTTTTATAGCTTAACTGTGCATCACTAGATATTTGCATTTGATATTCAGAACTTGAGTTTCTTTTACTAGTTTTTTATTGCAAGAGTTTTTCCACTGCTGTCTTCTAACATACAGTAAAACAGTTTTCAGGACAGTTACCCAAAAGAAATTAAGATACAATTATGAATTCTCCATGCTGGGTTCTCTTGAAATCGGGGATACAATACTCTCCATTGGTAGTTGCTACTAGTTTCATCTTATTAGTCACTGGTAGACTTATTTAATAACAGACTCTATCCCAACTTAGCATGATGTTACATGGTTCCTAATTACTCTTGACTGTATTTCCATAACCATTATTCCTTTTTTATTTTAGGGATCTGTTTTTCAGGCCCTTTATAACAAATGTTCTCTGTGTGTCAAGTAACTTTTTGTGAACTGTAAAAAGAAAGAGTTAGAAATAATACAAGAAAAGAGAGTGCTGTTATGCTCAACTCCTCTGTACCCATGTCACAGACAGAATGTGGGGTTTCCCAGCAGCAGGTCAGATCTTAGGGATTTGCCTGCTATAGAGCACTTTGAAAAAATCCTCATGTGTGCCTCTTTTTTTGGTGGGCTGTTGTCTTGTTTGACTACAAAGACATTCCCAAAGATGACCAAAAGTGAAAATTTGTCTTCAGATATTTAGATTCCCATGAACGTGAAGTGTGAATTGAATCCCGTGTTAGATGATAAACCTCTAATATTTCTTCTGCTTCGCTGGTTTTCTCCCTGCCACCCCAGCTGCTGTTTTGTAGTGGTTATTTTTTCTAATACATAACAAAGCAAATATAAGCCTAATTTTTGCAGATTTTTTTGTTTGTTTTCCCTGCTAGCTTATGGAAAATGGGGGAAGCAAGGCCCATGTGCAGACTTTGTGTCTCACGGAACTTGACACAGTTTGATCACACTCCAATATTCCTCCCTCTCCAACCTCACCTTTCAGCATTTATTTGATCTGTTTGTCCCCTCCTAAACAACTCAAGAATTGAGTGATTGAACTCAACTGAACTAAAGAATTGCATCATTCTCTGATTACAGTTCATGACACATGAACAACACAGGTATGTTTAATTACCTATACTGAAGTAATGCCTAACAGCCCAGTCAAGGTTTGAGCCGTCTTCCTTCTCACTCACATGAAAAGGTTTTCCCTGTCTCTAATACCATGTGATCTGTGTCGTGAGAACACAAATAATTACAGATTTGTGATGGAGACAGGATGTCGTGGTGAGATCGATGCAAAACTTTTAATTCACATTTCCAATGATTTGATTTATGCTTGCAGCGTTAATAGATTCATACAAAAGGAATAGTTTCTGACCTGCATGACTGCAAATAGGAAAAAAAAAAAAAAAAAAAGGTTTTTTTTTTTTTTTTTTATAGCAAACTTACAGCAAAAAAAAAAAAAAGTTCTAAGCAGCACCTAATTGTCTGTTGCTGTTTACTGACTTTCACTGTAGATAGGAAATAATATGTCCTGCTTAGGAAGGAGGAAGATTTGTAACTACCTCAAAAACCAGGTTGTGTGGAATCAGCTACCAGGTGATGCTTTGTGGACTTGCATCAGTCACCCCATTCCCTCATGACTAAGCAGATCACCATCATGCCATGCAGTCTGCACATTCAGGACAAAGTCTATGAATTCAAGTCTATGAATCCCAAAGTCTACTCTGCTGGTTGATAATTAGCAATTTAAAAAACACAAAGCTTACGTCGCTTTTGTGTATGTGTATGTTCAAGCACAAGTGTGCTTGATGAACACTGATGAATATGTATCTATGGTTATGTCTGTATTTCTCAGGCGTGTGTGTAGGTAATGCCTTAATCCTATGTTATGGAAAGACATCCTGCTTATCTCAGAAATGTAGAAAGACTATATATAACTTCAGATAACACGCTGTGATAAATATTGGATAATATCCAAACAGAGAAATACAGAGAAGGTTCCACTGTACTAAAAAAAGTTGATGCTGCTTTATTGTAAGATGTGTAGTCTAGGGAAAAAAAAAAAGTCCCAACTTCACATAAGTCAGTGGAGATCCTGGTATTTTGGTAGAGTCAGGTTTGCAGTCTGCATGCAGTGTTAGAAGTTTTGGTTTTTGTACCACTTGCTTCCACTATTAAAATCAGGTGGTGGTTTTAGCATAGAGAAAATACAGAGCCTCACTCTAGATGAATTGCTGTTTGCCCAGTGAGGCTGAATGTCTGAAATAACCATGAATATGTATGATAACAAAAGCTGTAGGTTTTGTTCTTTCTTTGTTTAAGAAATGAAGTGAAACAGGTGTGATATTTCTTTAGCTCTGGAATTTGTGCGATCCATTTCTTTGCATGCTTGAAGTGAAATAGTTGTGTTTTGTTACAGACCTAACAGTTGGGATTAGTTTATCATAGGCCTTCAAAACCAGCAAGTGTTCTGGTTTTGAGTCTTATAACCCAACTTGTAACAGGTTATAACTTATAACAGCTGTTGTAAGAGGAAAAATATGCTTTGTGTTGTGACTTCACGGATCATTGGTGATAGTAATTTCATGGGCTCCATGGAGGAATCACGTCTTTCCTCTTTATCACAGATCTGATAGTAGCATGTTTCAGGTTCCCTTCTACCAGAACCCTATTCTTTTTATTTTTTATATAGGGAACTTGCAGGTATGGTGCACCTGATTTACCTGTATGTGTATAGACATACCGTTCTTGACATGTTATTTTGTACTACAGACACTTCTAACTGTCATGGAATACATGTGTCGAGGAAGCAAGAATGATGAAAGTTTTTGCATTGGATCTTGTGTTTTTCCACTGAGGAGAGGCACGTTACTTTTCAGTGAATTTCATATTTGCACAAAGTAGCCCTGCCCAATTATGATCTGGTCTTAAACTTTTTACACAATATGTGATTACAGTTCATTGCATAAAAGATTTTATGTTATAATGTTGCATTATAAGTCCATAGTACTTGTGTGTTTGTTTTAGATTTATTGAGCAGAGTTGTTGTGTAATTTCTGTAACTATTCACAGTTGTGCAGTTGCAATTTTGAAGTTTGGGAAGCTTTAGACTTACGTTGCTATGCATACAGAAATGGAGTGATATACATTCTCAGTATTTATGCTAGGGAAATATTTTGTTATTGCTGTGATACAGTGTCTCACCCACACTGGTTTGGAGCATATGTTAGGCTACCAAAAGTATCAGTCTGTTGCAGTAAAAAAAGGAACTCTGAAAAGAAAAATGTTAATTATAGGCTTTAACACTCACACCAAGATCTTCTAGTAGGGGTGGTCAGAAAAACAGGTTTTACTACCTAGGCCTGGTGCTTTGTGGTGCTATCTAATGTGGGGGCTTGTGGAAAAATGCAGCCACTTCTATTTACTGCCTCTCATAAGGTACATAGTTCCTCATGATAGGTTCAGACTTTTTTTTTTATTATGTCTCCAGTAAATAAAACTGAAGAGTTTATCATTTCATCTTGAACTCATTTTACCTTGAGTTAGTGTCCACCGTTCCCGACAGCTTCAGCTACAATATGTTGTGCAGAATCTTGGTTTTTAAGCTTGTTATAGTGTGGAATATTGCTGAACTGGTCACTAATTCTACCTAAAAATTAAAATATGTAAAGTGAAATTTTATTGTTAGCTGCAGCCAGAATTAGCTGTGAATCAGTGAGTACAAAAGCGTGTGAACACAGAAGGTTCTCTTGTTTGCCCAGAATTGTATCTGTTTTCTCTAACCTTGTTCAGGACCATATTTGATTGAGAGAGTCTGAAGAGGCCACAGGCTGAAGTGCTCATTCCTTCCAGAACAATGTGAAAATCTGCTGTTTGCTTTGTACCTTGTAGGATATCTGAACCGAAGTTTAGAACCAAAGGTTTACTTCATGGAGTTGCTAATGGCTGTGACAGTTTTTGCTGTAACTCTTATTTATCATCCGCTAGATGCCATCATTTGCACTTGAGCTGTGGATATCTAACACGCCTGATCTGCGTATCAAGGCATGTTAGCATGTTTGATTTTTAAAATTACTAGAAATATTGAGAAAAGCAGTCTAGTGTTGTATTTATTTTAAATATCCCAAAGTAATTTTCATCATGAATAGTTTGGCAGATGACTACATACTACACAACTCTCATGTAGCAGTGTAGATCTTTATAGTTTTTGCCTAGAACATGATTAAAAGGATGAAAACAAAAGTTCTGTAGATATGCTTTCACTTTCAGAATTTCCAGCTGCTGCTGAAGATGGTTTGAGATGATAAACAACATGAAACCAAGCTGAATTTAGAACAAAGGAATTAAACAGTTTTCTGAATGAAATAGGCACTATAAAAAGAGTGAGGTTCTTTTTTTTTTTAATCTGGATTTCTTTATTCTTTAATTCATATTTATTTATTTCACACTAGAGGCATTGCCAGAATTGCTAAATTGGCCTGGAGTAATTAAGGAAAGATCTCTGCTTAGTATCAGTTGTTATAACTAACTATAAGTAAGTTTCAAAATCAGTATTACAAGAAGTTACTGTGACTGGGTTCTGAATTTAAAAAAGGGAATGAAAACAGCAAACATTGAAAAAATCAGGTTTCAGGTTTGTAACAACGGTTTTGAAACATTTCCCGTTATTAAGACAACGCAAAATAAGTTCCAAAGAAAAGCCTTTGGAAACTTCATTAGTTGTTATTTTGCTTTTTTGATATTGGAATGTTTGCACTTCAGAAATGCAAGCAAATTCTGCAGTTGCTTTGCATGGTTAGCATCCCAGGTGACCTTGTTTCTGTTTTGCAGCTTCCTTTGTGAAATAGTTATGATCGCAGATTGCCTGTTGTCCTGAACTGGTTAATAGTTTTAGTGATGTGGATAAGAACATTATGGCATGATGAATAAGAGACCCAAGAGAGCTCCTTGCACAGTTTCCTTTGGGTACTGCCCAAAGACTTGTTCTTTGGGGCTGCCTCGTGATTAGGCTGGCTAACTTTACCCGGTTACATTGGGTGCGGTGGATATTCATTTTGTTCGCAATTTCTTGTTCAGTTTTTTTACTGTCGTCCAGTACCTTGCATAAAGTACGTGTTTGAAATCATTGCGTGAGTTTAGGTTACTTGGGCTAGATAGGGTAGACAGTAACGTTACGCAAGTTACTTTCTGACATAGATAATTGCATTTGAGGAATTATTTCCTTAAATTGGATTTACTACTTTCAAAAGAAATGTTAATTTCAGCCCAGTTGGCACAGGAAAGAGTTCTTGATGAATGGTCGTAGTCATATTGGTAAACAATTCTGTTCAAAAAACACCTTTTTCCTCTGGGAAATCTATTTCCCTGTATCTTGAAAATTTTGAGGAATGAAAATCTTAATTAAAAAAAATATATACTTGTCCCCAAAACACCTTCAGGTTGTAATTTATTTAAATAAAAAAGAAAAAAGCAATTAAGCATGCTAATGTCACAGCACACAGCAGCTGCCTGATTGTGAAATGAACCTGTGTCTGTTGGTCTGTCATCATTTGTATTGTCCTGTGCATTGAAACGTGGTAGCTGTCACATTTCTAACGCAACAATTTTGTTAGGAAAGGCATTTTTTAGTGCAAGAAAATAGTTGCATTTGGTGCGACAGCCCTCTGAGCTGCTCACAGCATGCTGCTTCATCTTTTGTGATGTAACACCAAGGATGTGGAAGTCATGTGAATTTCTTTCCATTCTCTCTTGGTTCACCAGGGTGCTGCTTTTGAGTAGGTGAGAAATCAAATGGAAACCCAGAAAATTGCTTTCTGTATCTTTTATCAGTTTTGTTTTTAAAAAGGAACAAAAGTATTACCAGCTGATTGTTCTGCTTTGCAAACAAAAATATCCACAGCAACATTTGTACAGAATAGGTAATGCGTGAGGTAAGGGCTTCAGCTTTGTGGAATAGTTAGATGATCTGTAATAGAGGCTCCTGGTGTTGAGTACGATCAGTAAAAGTGCAGCAGTGGGTTAAGGCAGGAATCTCAGGTCAGTGTGGGACTGTAGAGGCCCCGCAGAGAAGAGAGTTGAGAGAAAGTGAAAAAGGTGTCCATAATGAGTGTAAGGAAAGGAAATGAATTTATTATTTAAAGGAAATTCAAAGGCAGGCAAGGGGAAGATTGACTAAGATTGTTATTTTGCTTTATGTATTTATTTAGGCTTTTTGAAGTTTGCCAAAGATATTAAAAAGAAATTCTTTAAAAACACAGATGTTGGAATTTCTTTCTCAAAGTTTAAAATTTATTGTTGGAACCTTCTTGATCTTGGATTTTTCTCTCTGGTCTCCTATGAGTTCTTCATCTTTTCTCGATTTAAGATATGCTGACAATGCCATAAAATGATCTTTTACTGTATTTTGGCACTAATACTCATTGTTCTTTTTTTGCCCAAGTTTGTTCTGTTTTTTAAATCTAGCCTTATTTATTACTCCTTTGAGAACAGGAACTGTATGATATGCTAACAACAAGTGACAGCTTTCCTGTCAGTAAGGACAGGAGAACAGGCAGTGGGTATTGCTGAAGTCTGAGGTAAGTTTAGAATAACAATGACTTGCACATACGCTGAATTTGATCTACTGTAGTGTGACTGCATTCTCTGACGCAGGCTGTGCAACAGATTCCTGTCTCCTCCCCCATCCCCAACAGGAAGGCATAGCAGAACGTTGTACGGCGTGTGGCAGTGTTGAATGTCTTCTGACTCTTGACCCTTAGGCAGGAGGGTATCTCTTGTGTCACTGCTGAAAGAACTATACTGTGAATCTCTTAATAATGTCAGAATGAATGGATACAATTAAATAATGAAAAACTAACAGATTGATAGACGTGAAAACAGCGAGAGATATATAGTAGGGCCATCTACCCCTTTCCTCCCCAAACCTGCATTTTGAAAGGAAGAATAAAGGGAGGAAAAGGTTTGAGGTCAGTAACGCCAGAGTCCCAGTGTGAGAGAGAAAGACAAATGAGAGAGAAACGCCCATTGTCCTTGAAGGAAAGCAGAAAAAAAGCAAGGAGGAAGAAGAAATTGATGCAGATATGGTTGCCACTTCCCTGACAATTACTCCAGGAAGGACTAATGAATGTAGTGATTATACCTGGCACTGACTCTGTTGGAAAAAGGAATTCTGTGTAGCTTAAGACTTTGAGAGTTGTAGAGTGCTCATTTAGCAATGAATATGGAAATTAAGACAAAGTAGGCAAAATACTGAGTAGAGCTGTTTTTTGATTCCATGTATCAGATAAACTGCTTTATAGCTCCTCAAATGGTGCGCCTTAAACTTTTTGAAATTAGGGGGAAAAAATGGAAAATCTATACAGAATTGAGTCTTATACTGGGAAGAGATACTGACAGATCTGAGATATTTCTGCCTTCATCTTCTATGAATCATCGACTTACTAACAGATTTCCTTATGGCTTTTGAGGCTGTTCAGTGCATCTGAAGAACAGTCAGTTTTCTTCTGAGACTACAGGAGTTTTTAGTCCTTCACTTACAGGATTATTTTAGCTCATAAAAGGTAAGAGTGATTTTGGGGTGGCTATTGTGCCCAGTGTATGTTGTTACCTATTCTCAGAGCAGGAGAATCTAATGACATGAACAGTAAGCGGTTTCCAGCTGGCTGTAGTACTGCCATTTTTATGGAGCGTATTTTTGAAGCAGCAAAATGTTTATTCTGTTTTCATGTGACGTGAAGAGAGACGGGTAAATGTTAGAAGGTAACTGGAGCTAAACTGTAATTTCACTCATTTTGCCTGTCTAAGGATCAAGAGACAAACTTTTCTGGTTTTTTTTTCTCTGTTGTTTCCTTCTGGCATAGCTACAGTGTTTCACTGGAATGAAGTGCCAGTTTGGGAAAAATAGTTCAATATATTTCATGTTAGTGCTCAATAAAAGCGTGTACAAAGGAAATGCGTGTTTGGTGAGATTTATGAGATTTGTAGAGAGATTTTTATATTCACGCTGATGCTGAGTGCCTTTGTATTTTTGTGCTTCTCCTTCCTCAAAGTTAAGACTCTTATGTGTGTTGTCAGTTTGCAGGCAGAAAGTAGCCCCACACTTAGGAAAAAAAATAAAGCTGGTACAAAATGAAATAACCCGATGAAATTGGGGGTATATAGGAAGAAGAAAAAGGTGCTTATACTCCCTAGTCTCAGAGAAGTCTAGTCGTGCTCAAGGCTTGATCCATATTATTAAAAAGTATTGTAACCTGGGCACAAGCTCTTTTTAACTCAATCATTTAATTTAACTGGGTAGTTAAATGCTTTTATTCTTAGAATTTCCCTGGCCCAGTTCTATATGTATTTAATGTCCTACTGTCCATCCCAGGAATTACAGATGATTAACATTGCAACTCACCCTTGGAGGATACATTACAACTTGTTTGATCTGAAAATTCCTTTTGGCTCAAGTGAAAGTACACAGTGCAAACAAAGTTATGAAATGTGTACACAGGGTGTGAGAATAGGTGGTTATACTTGTGTGTAACTATGGTTCTGATCCTTTGGGCTAGTCAATGCAATCTAAGCCTTGTGCTCACCATCTAATTGATTTGAATTAGATTAGGACCAAATCAGACTGATTTATTTTCCCCTGTATTATAACCAAAGATTGTTGCTATTATTACTATTAAATAGAAAGCACACAATTGTAAAATCTAAATAAGATGAAAATATATCTCAAGTGTTGAAGATTTAAGAGTTAAAGTATTTGACAGTGTGTGCCTACTATTTTAAACCTCACTTCTGTTGTAAAAGTTGATAAATATTTTGATTCTAAACAATTCTTTCAGCTATGTTGCTTTTGATTCAGTAAAGGGGTAGAAAATACCATATGTTGTGAAGACAAAGATATGGTGAGGGCCTATTATAGGTAATTGATTTGTGAAGAAATAGTGAGTAGCAATATTTTTGAAGAGAACGATGGTCCAGCTTACAAACAAAAATCTGATGAATCAGAGACAGAATAAACACAGTATAAACCAAGGCCTTAATATTTTTAACATATTGTCAATCTCAAGAGCAGTATGTGGAGAAGGAGGGGTAGTTTGCCTTTGCAAAGGGACATCAGCCTTCTTATTATCTTGAATATGGGGGTCTGGAGATGGAGGGGGGAGCACTACATGAAAATTGTTTACAAGGAAAGTACTTCAGGGAATTCCTCAGTGTTACTCATACTTAGAGAGTAACTTTTAAAGTCACTTTTAGAAGCAAATCAGTGCTGTTTTTAACCCATCACAGTGTGGATGAAGTCACTATTCTGTTACATGCAGTGCATACAGGAGCATGGCTGCAGCCAGTCTAATCTGCATCAGGGAGAGCAGTCCAGAAATACAGAGCTCCTTACAATCATTTCCTCTTTTCTGAAGCTTGAAGCCATGGTTTTTGTTGGTTTTTTTTTTTTAATTGCTCCACTTTTGAAAATCTTAAAACAGAAATTAAATCACTGAATGGAGAAAAAATATGTCTGGTGGGCTTCTATCAAATCAAATTTCTCATGTGATTTATGGTAAGAGTAGCACAGAAAGACAAATAGTATGTGCATTATCCTGGCTGTTAGAGAGTATTATTCTGTCCTTGTTCAAATGGATCCTTGGTCAGTAGAACCAATGAAATTAGCTTCCTACGAATATGGTTTTTCAGGGATTTTTCTTTGGGATTTTCTGATACTTAATAGGGTGAACTCATACTGATGATCTTTAAGTGGTGATGCTAATGACAATTTGAGCATATTTTGATCAAACTCCCCTAATTTGTATTTGTGTGTGGCTGAAATAAGCTAGTGTTTTAAAAGATTCTGGGCATTAATAAAAAAGACTAACAAAGATGCTCAATTGGAAACAGCAAGTTTTTGGCATTCGTGCTTTCTGGGATTACCTTTATCAAATGAAATATTAGTCTTTCAGTGCTCATTGTTTGAGTCAGTGTGTGAAGTAGATTGACATTTTCATAATATAGTTCGATTTGCACATCTGAATTAGAATATTCTGAGTACTGCTGGGATTTGCTGGTTGTCTTCTGCAGTGACAGAAATATCATAGTTAATATTACCTCAAGGAAATGAAAGCACCAGAAATCCCAGTCAGATATTTGTCTTTTGGTAAATAAATCGTGACTTCCAGAGAAGGGGCCAAAAAGCATGCAAACATTTTCAGTTTATTCTTAATTACTTTGCCAATCTTAAGAACTTTTTTCTTTTGTATGTGAATCACTGATTGTTGTTCAAAATTGTTTCAAATCATAAATTCATGCTTGAAACTTTTTAAAGAGGACAACAAAGCTGCAGATTGTGGCCTCTGGGAGAGTAAATTCCAGGGTTAATTTATAACTAAAGCAAATGTATCTGTAAAAAGAAGAAAAGTTCCATAAGAAATGTTAATGACAAGAAAAAAAGAAGCTTGATAAAAGATATCAGAACTTGTTTGGCACCAGTGATTTTATGACTGAGGAATTCAATTATAGGTGTGTTGGGAGTACCAAATCACAATTCTTTAAATTGCTAATGGGAGACAAAGCTTTTTATCGTTCTCTGAATGTGTTCACATGAAATGTTCAGTCCTGCCCTCTGCAAATAAACTTCTGGTGCCTACGCGGTGCATATGCATTGGAAGTCTGTGTCAGTGAAATAGAGAAAGATGCGTGGTTTCTGATGTATGTCTTTTTGAACGTGTCCTTCTATACTCTTCCATTAGAAATGAGATAACCAACAGATATCATCCTGTACATTTGTACTAAGCTTGTATTTTTTTCCTTCTTTATCATTAGCATTCTCCTAGAAACTCTGTGGGTTTGTTTGCAGAAAAGTTTTATCGATGTGTCCTGCAGCTCTGTGCAGTAGATCTCATCAGTTTGGGTTTGTTTACTCCTTAATCAGGTACGTAAGTTTCATAGTAGCCTTTAACCAGTAAGGTACATAATAACATTGTACTTACCCAAGAGAGACAGATTAGCCTTGGATCAAGTGCAAATTAACTCGTATTGTCTACATATAGTCTAAATTATTTTTAAGGCTCTCTACTTGCTTGTTGCAGTAGTAGATCAGTACCTTTTGTCAGTCAGTGAGAAAGGAACGGCTGTTTCTGGACATGCGAGGTTAAATACTGGGGACATCATCTTGTTAATAGTTGTTGCAAGAAAACTAAAGGATTAGCTTTTGTATTATATGCCCAAATTACAGCAAAAAATGTGCAGCACTACTGTGAGAAGCGTTGCAGACTGTATGTAAAGTTTTTTTCTAAATTAATTTTCTCTAATAAGAACTTCCTTACTGATTAAAACACTTAGGACCAATTTGAATCTTTGTATTGTTTGGTGGCCTTGACGTTGCATTTAAATATGACTACAGTGAGCTCATATTATACTGAATGACGTCGTATTATAATATGTCATCAGTATAAGAATGTTATATGCACAATGCCTATCAAAAGTACCAAGTCAGCAGACCTAGTATTGAAAAAGTTTAAGAAATTTTCATCAACAGTTTCCGTTCTTGTTATGATACCCGGATCTGAGCAAAAATGTTTGCATAGCAAATGCTTAATGTTCAGAAGTTTTGTACTGGATATTGAAGAAGCAAAGTATTCTTTTTAGCCATCTTTTTTCTGACCCGCTGATTTTATGAGCAAGTTATTCTTTTCTGATTAAAAACTACTTAAAATATGATAATTTTTTGCAATCTTGACCAGTTGAAAATTTTAATTTATAGGAAGCATTGTTCAATTTCTGATCAGTTATCTAATCATCTCTGTGGGTCTCATCAACATAGACGTGGGCTTAGAAACATTGAATGTATCTGTTTTACATGCAGTAAACATCGTTACTAGTTCAAGTATTTAAACAGTGTTATTGGTGCCTGGTAATCTGCCAGTATTGCAGACTGAGGGGGAGAGAGAGAGATCGCCTCTCCAGAGCAAGGAGTGGGAGACTATTTTAGATGCTATGAGTCACCCTATAGAGCAACCTGTCTTACTGACCACCAGGGAACTCCAGAGATATTATTCTTTCTGAATACCTGCCACAAAGGAAATTTTTTTTTTTTTGAGAGCTGACTTTCCAGCCTCCTGTTTTTAAATTAGCTTTGTGAGGATTCCAGGAAAAAAAAAAAAAAAAAAAAGCTAATATTAATAAGGGTGGAAATGCTGAAGTGTGCGTGAGTTTCTCATCCAAGATCTGTATCGTGAAGAAAAAAATGCTGTAAAGGTAGTAATTCATTATCCATAGGAATATGTGTTCCAAAAACAAACCGCTATCTCACAGTCAGTGCTACCCAGATCCTCTGAATGCAGGGAGTCCTTAGTAAAAATCCTCAAAGCTTAATCTTGAATGACACTGCAGGAAAAAAAATATGGGTGAAAGATTCAGGGAAATACCTTTGTTATGTTCCTGAGGTTTTTTTTAGTTAATGTACCACATGACTTTCCTCTCAACCTCTAGGAATGCATTGGATGTTTGTCAAGACCACAAAATTGTCCGTACTGTAGAAATGTATGAAAGCCCTCTGTATTTGGAGTTGCCGTTGCTCTTTCCTTATCTGTGAAGGAAACACAGCAACTCCCACTGGGGAAATTTCATGTTAACATGATCTTAAAATAAAAAATCAAGGGAAAGGTCATATCCTAATAAGCTGTGCAAATCTAAATTCCCAGGGAGCTTCAAAATGACATTGTATGACTAGAGCATTAACAATTTTCCAACAATGTATTTTTGAATCGCTTCCAATAGAGTGTTTTTAACATCTAAGAACAAATAGTAAAATAAAGATACAACTGGCGAGATAAAAGATTCAGGTGAACTCTGAGATTTACTGTACATCCCCCATTGATAATCTGGGGGCTTTTTTCTGACAAACAGTGGAGTCAGCAACTTTTTTTGCTTTCATTCAGAGGTAAATGTTGAGGAGGGTTTTTGCTGATGAATTTACATATTGCTCTGATCTCAGTATCAACAGTTCCTAGAATTGTTTGAGAGGCTACCCAGTAGGTTATGTATATTTGCTTTGTAAGGGAGATTTGATTATATTATGCTCAAATGTTGACCAAGAGGTGCAGAATTCCTATTCAATAACCTGCTCCCTTCATTGCCACCCTAAAAATGGTAAATTGGAAATTTTGCAGTTCTAAAGGAGCTGGTATGTTACCCCTAAATTTTTTGTTTAACTCTGCGTGTTTTGTAGAATTAAACAAAATATTCCATAGTCCCAAACTGTGAACTGAGTCCAATACTAATTTACATTTGAAAAACAATGTTCTAGAATTCAGACATTTTCAAAACGTGGAGCAAAATGTTGTCTAAATATGTTAGTTTTACATCGTATGCCAAGTACACTTTACAAGCCCATCATTTACATAGGAAAGGTATGTCTAAGTAAAGCTATGGAGAGAATGTTGTCTCCTTGTGACCTAAAAAATCCCAACAGTTTCTGCTTTGCAAACAGTGTTGGCATTCAGCCTATTTTGTGATGAAATAGAAAGTGACAGTGATGCTGTATTATTGATAGAAGAAAGTGAAGGTGAGAATCAAAACCGGTTTTTAATCCCCAAGCTCTTCCAGTCTAAATGGGTGTAATGAAATTACATTTATAGTTGTCCCTGTTTTCATCCTTGTCACAGTCCTCTAAAGCAAAGCACATCCCTGATAGCAAAGGGTAATTTAAGCAGCTGCAATGCAATCTTTTTTTTTTTTTGTGCAGAATATTGCATTAAAGTTTAAAACAGATATACATAGCTTGTTTAGCAAAAGACAGGGAGTATAGGGTGTGGAAAGTAGTTTGTTACTGACGATCACTTCTGATCTTTTGGATTAGAAGTGGTTCAGAATTGCTTCACTGTCAGTTTTGTGTGCATTGTGAATGGCAGGATGAGCTGTTTCTTGCGTTCAGCTCTATATTACAGTATTTTACACTGTATGTAATTCAGATGTCTCTTAAGAACTTGGTGTTTGTTATAATCTCAACTGTGTTTTAATATGATGCCTGTAAAGTACAGCTGAATCTTTGAAGAGATTGTTCATTTGTATGTTAGCCTTGTTTCAAATTCAGCCTATAGAAATTTGGATATTACTGACTTTTTTGTTTTAAATAATGAAATTTAGCTCTGGTTAAGAACAGTGAAAAGCCAAAGTCACTAACCCTTAGTATATAACAAGACCAGGTTGAACGGGGCTTTGAGCAACCTGGTCTCAAAGGTAGGAGATGTCCCTGCCCACGGCAAGGGGTTTGGAAATGAATGATCTTTAAGGGCCCTTCCAACCCAAGCCATTCTCTGATATGCCAAAGCCACGTGACTTTGTTGTTGTTCACGAGCCTGCCTGAAGGGTTACATAAAGTCACAGTAATGGTTTTCAGTTCCTCACACTGAACTTGCTTGCCTAGAAAATGAATCCACTTGAAGGAATAATGAGGTGTGACAAGGTTATCTATTGTTATTCTGCCCAAATTAAAGATAAATAGTTGATTCATTGTAGAATCATAGAATCATTTGAGTTGAAAGAAATCTTTAGTATTTGATTTAATCACAAAGAAGTCAAGTATTCCATTATGTAATTTGTGCTTGGTATGTGAAAATGCCATGGATATTTAAATATATTTTTACCTAATTATTGGAAATAACATCTTCTAGAAAGTTGATGACGATTTTTCTGTATGTTAACTTACACCATCTCATAAACATTCTAGAAAGGTGTACAAGTTCTTTACAGACCACAGTATTTAAGTATATATTTTTGTCTTGGAGTATACACATTTGTGTGCATGTATGCATAGATGAAAGATTTGCTGTTAGTCATCCTCTTAGAATACTTGCAAAAGGAATTTAACTACTTTAAACATGGAAAAAACAAGATGATGACAAGAACTCATGACAGAGAAGGGAACTGAAATTTTCTCTCTCTGTTCCCTTCTGTTAAAATTTAGTATAGCTGCTCTGCTTATACTGTTATAGGTAGTGTTGCACAACTCTGGAATTATTAGAACTACTGCTTCTAATAAGAACTTGATTATACACTTATCTCCTCAATTAAAACTAACAAATGCTGTTAAAAATGAAAATGGAATGGCACTTGCTTGTCCTCTATAAAAATTAAGCTTATACAAACTGAGATCTCTACAGGCAATTGTCAATCTCATATACAGAGCTGGAATCCATATGAACATAGATGACTGGGACACACACTGACCTTTTAGCTTACTTTACAGATACTGTGTACTCTCCTCAATATTTGTATGTACAAAATGTGTGTACTAGACGCTGTGTCTCTCCTTAGTATTTACAGAATTCTCAGTTTAATTAGTCCTTAATGATTCACTCAAGCATTGGTAAATTCTTTCAGCTGAAAATAAAGGAATTTGAAAAACCACTGCTTATCATCAAAGTAATACAATTCTGAAAGTATACATTAATACATTTTTTCTTAACAGTGGACTGTTCTCAGCTGTGGATACTTTGCTTTCTGTTTCTGTCCTTACAATGATGTCATTGTAACTCTTGAAAGTTCCATGACAAAAGTAGGAACACTACTTATATCTTCCTTTAATAGAATGAACTGTACAGTCATACATTCATTGTAGAATTGTAGGATAGTTTGAGTTGGAAGAGACTCCTTAAGGGTCATCTAATCCAACTACCTTGCAATGATCAGGGTGCTCGTAGCCCATCCAGCCTGACCCTGAATGTCTCCAGCAGTGGGGCATCCACCAGCTCAATGGATAACCTGTGCCTGTGCTTCGCTACCACTATTGTTTAAAAAAAAAAAAACACTTTTTTTTCCCTATATCCCACCTAAATCTCCCCTCTTTTAGTTTGAAATCATTTTCCTTTGTCCTGTCACAACAGACCCTGCTAAAGAGTTTTTATAACCCCTCTTTAAACTACTGAAAGGCTGCACTCAGGTCTCCCCTAAGGCTTCTCTGGGCTGAACAGCCTCAGCTCTCTCAGCCTGTCCTCATAAGGGGACTTGCATCTTTGCCATCTCTTGCATAATTTTTGTGGCCATCCTGTGGATGCACGCCAACAGGTCCGTGTCTCTCCTGTGCTGAGGACTCCACATCTGGATGCAGTGCTCCAGGTGAGGTCTGACAGGGCAGATTAGAGGGGTGGGATCACCTCCCTGACCTGCTGAACACAGTGCTTTTGATACAGGCCAGGATACAGCTGGCTTTCTGGGCTGCAAGGGCACGCTGCTGCTTCATGTACAGCTGCCATCCACCAGTACACCTAGGTCTTTTTCAGCAGGGCTGTGCTTCATTCTTGTATTTCCCAGCATGTACTGACAGTGGGGATTGCTGTGACCCAGGTTCAAGACCTTACCCTTAGACTTGTTGAAGCTCAGGAGGTTCATCTGGGCCTGCTTCTGGAGCCTGTCTGGGTCTCTGGGTGGCATCCTGTCCCACAGGTGTCAGCTGTATCTCACTGCTTGGTGCAAACTTTCTGAGGGTGCACTCAGTCCCACTGAGTGGGAAGAGTTATCATTGACAAAGCTATCACAGAGCACTGACCCCTGAGGGCCACCACTTGTCACTGATTTCCATCCAGTCAAAACTCTGCTGCCTGTGTATGTTAGTATGATAAGAATGAGACTTGCTATGTGTAGACACTGTGCTTTAAAGATCACTGGTAGTATTAACTGAAGAATAATATCAAACACCATTTTGAAATGGTAGCTAATTACCCAGGGAAAACCAGCAGCAGTTTGCACTGTGGAACTGAAGAATTAGTTTTTTGTCAGGCAAATATGTTTGTTTAAATATTAAGATATTGAACAAAACCTTGTTGGTTTTTTTTTTTTTTTCCTTTGAAAATTACATTTGAAATGGAATTAAATGTCTGTCAAATTCTATCCCATTCCAATGGCTCACGTCAGATTCTCAGAGAAGCTTGTGACAAGGAGGCCTTTTCTTAGAAAACTGATGAGGAATGTGTGACATAAGGCTTAAATAGCTGTGGATAATTGCTGAGCACATACCCTGAATGAATGTATTGCAATATTTTGTTTTTTATTGCAAAGGGAGTTTTGTTTATGAACATTAGAGGGTAAGAGTAGAAATAACATTACCGAGATCAGTTGAATTTTCCAATGGTTTGGTTGACCTCCAGAACTTAGAGATTGTTAGAAAAATTGTTACCCCATCAACTTGCATTTTACCCTAGTTTGTTTCAGGACTCAAGGAAATTCAGTTATGTTCTAGGGTTTCTGGGTATTATCCGTCCTCCAATTACTTTGATTCTGGGTTCTGGTGTGTTTTTTTTTCCTCTGTTCTGTAATTCAGTTCTGAGTTCCAGTCTGTAAGAATACCGATCAGAAAATTTCTAACCAAACTCCTGTGACTTCCATAGGAATTAAGGAATACAATGATATAAGAGGAAGTAAGTTGGTGTTAATTTTATGGCAGCTGAGTTTTTATAGTTTCTATGTTAATAATCTTTCTCGGATTGCTATTACTTAATCATAGGCTAGCTTTAACATTTTATGTCTATCTCGCATGATAGTCATTTTTCAGTGCTGAATTTTGTTCTGAAAGTTTCCACCTACTTTGCTTCTGGGATAAAATCTGGAGTACATTGTTATACTTTGTCATTTTTCACACTGACCCTAAAATACAGAAATGTGAAACATTCTTATGATGTTCCTCCCATGTAGTGCAATAGAAGATTCAAAAGTGAAACTGTTAAAAGTAACTTAAATTTGGAGCACAGTTCATAATTAATGTTCTGACATTCATTAAATATTTCTTACTGTGTTGCAATTTCAGTTACAAAAGCAAGCTTACCCTATTTATGACCTTATTTTACACACCTGTGTAGACAGTCTGAAGTCACCCTGATATGGGATAATTTTAAAGCTATGTCAAAGAATCAGTATGTAGAAAGATGGAGTACACAAGATGCAAAGAGCATTGATCTGAATGCGTGATTAACATCATGCAGTATTGAGAACAATAATTATTGAATTACATGTAAAAACATGTCAACATATCTTGGGACTGTTTCAGAGGGTCAAAAGTACAGTAGTCAGATGACAACAGATTGCTCTATTACTGAAAAGTAGCAGAGCAGGTTTTATGCTTCTTAGTTGGTACAGTTGAGAAGATTAATTTTTCTGCTAATTTAAAAGATCAAAGAGATATATTTGTGCAACAGATGATAGATGTACAAAAGTTCATGTATATCTATTACTGAATTATTTTAGGTGAGTGCTTTTACCGTGGGCTGTTTCAAAGCCTGCTGGTATATGAAATTGAAATGGAGAACCTGGTTTTATTTTGCCTTGTCAAAATAATGACAATAATTGTGGTGGAATTAAGAGTAGCATCTTTCAGTGCTGTGCTGGCTGACATAGCGCTCCGAAGGGGTTTGTCTATTACTAGTAGTACCCTTCCAAGTTTAGGATTGCCTGACAGAAGAGTTTTAGTAGCTAATGAAGGTGCACTTCTGTAATAGCGTGTAAATTACTGTACTCCAGACAAAATCTGAACTCATTCTTTTGTTAGACTGCTTGAAGGGGCATCTAGAAAAGAAAAAATATATCATCTCTGGTGTTTAACTAGCTTAACACCACAGAGTTTAGTGACTGTACAGGAGCATTACTGGGTATCTTACTCTTGACATAAGTCAGAAATCAAATTAATTTTGAAAATAGGAAAATGTGTTCCCAGCCATGCTGAGGCATTGTATGTCATTCACAAATAGCATTAAGCATGTTTGTTAGTGAATGACTTCTGCAACATGGTGCTTTTTAAGTAGTAGGTCAGAATATTTTAAATTGTAGCAAATAAAAAAGTGCCTCATCAGAATATATAGGTGCTGTATTAGGATACACTTTGCATTTTTAGTACTTTAGAAAATGACAGCTTTGTGAGGAAACGGATCTTCCTGATATGAGAGAAACATTTTTATGGATAATTTGCAATGCATCTGACTGCCAGGAAAAACTTTAAAAGTGGGATTTAATTCAAGGAATGAGTTTCAACTCATGTTGCATTTGTTTCTCCTCCTTCTCTTCCTGTGGGAGTATTCAGTATTCTGCCATGGCAGGGAACAGAGTTGAGGATATTAATGAGTATATTTTACTCTATTAAAGCTGTGTGTCTTATTATCTCATCTCTTGGAAACAGAGATGTGAACATTAAGAAACACTGACTTGATGAAGTCTGAGGAAAGAAAAAATCCCAGGCTACTTACCAACAGTCTCATGTGTCTGTAAAAATACCTCAGTGAATTCCCTGCAACTACTATATGAGATGAGAACGTTTTATTTGGTTATTTGGATATTTGTTTTATAAAAATGCGTCAGTGCTTGTATCAAATTTATTTCACCTACGATGTCATATAGACCAAAATTAACTGGATATTGTGAACATCAGTAGTAAATGTTGAATGGTATTAATATTTCAAAAAGAAATGCAAACACTCTTCAGATCTGAACTCTGTAGTAAAGTGCATCTATTGGAAATTTTCTTGCTGGCTACGTATCCTAGCTGATAAACATTGACCATGAACTATTTTTAAAGAATGAAGTCCGTGATTAGTATATTGAAATGCATTAAAAGACATAGTGATAATAACCTAATGATACCAAGTGAACAGTGACGTGTAAGATTGTCTCATTAATAGCTGCAATGCTACGCTCCTCTGGAATATTTTGTTATGCTACCTGCTGAAATCTTTGCTAGTTTGGCAAAGGCTTAAGAAGCCATTGAGGAATTTTCAAATTTTCACATAATGGATCACGTGTGAACACAACATGGATTTACAAGATAGCACTGTACTTATTTAACTAAATGTTCAGTAGGCAGCTAGCAAACTGACGCTGTTGTTTCATGGTAGCTGTGAGCTGATCTCGTTGGCTCTGGGCTCAGTGCTATCACTGCAGTTAGTGAGAAACAGCAATTTTTTCATAGAAACTGTATGTATAGTTCATATAATACATGTCTTTCATACATCTAAAATGTGTATTTTACAATAATTAATTTCTTGTTGATCTATATCACAGCATATGTTGATAGAATCATGCATATGCTTATAGTGTAGCAATACACCCTAACTAAAGAAATCACTGAATTGTTTGAATTATATGATTTTCCAGTAGTTAGTAAAACTTTTACTAGATCTGAGTAATACAGAGTTTACTCAGTGTAATAAACAAATGCCAGCAATAAAATGTCTTAAAATGAGTCTTTAAGCCAAGTACAGTTCTGAGAATGCTCTTGTACTTGTCAATTGTTCTGTGCAACTTTCTAGTTGATAAAGCTTGCGTGTCTCTGTATTTAAAAATCAATGACTTAATTCAGTCTTGTGAGGCCATGTATATGACAAGAGAAGGCCTACTCCTTACTGCCTTGGCACACTCAGTTACTATATTTTGCCAAAGGGGGCAAAGGTCTCCCTTAAGAAGCCAGCTTTTTCTGATTACAAAATTGAATGTGATTCATCACCAGTCTATCAGTATCCTTTTTAAAATCACAATGATTCATAGAGAGTAACGCCTACATTTTATGTCATGAGATAGTTTTACAGTATTGCCAGTGCAAGTTAGGAGCATGTTGTTGTTTCTGATTTCATCAAATCCCTCAAAACCAAAATTGCTCAAATCTGAGCCCTAGTAATGCATTTAGGTGTGTTATAAGCTCCAATATGTCCTCTTTACCCTTTAGAATCTTGTGTTTATTTTGACTCTTCTTTTAACAGAAAGAGTCAAACAGAAGAATTTCTGTATTTTTCACATCTTTGTGCTTCTGTTTTCTGTGTTGTTGTTCAACAAATGAAATAACCATTTATATTTTGAAGCCCATGAAATATCTTTAAGATCTTCTCAAAGAAAAAGCATTGGAAGACATCAGGGTGGCATCTGTCCATAACAAGAGAACTCATTTTTCTGTTCAGGCATTTCTATGAGCAATTTAAGGGTCCATTCCCACAGATGATGAATCTGAGCTAACAGAGTAGCAATCATTTCAGTAGCTCAGTGTTCTGCCCTGCTTATGACTGTAGCAGAACATTTTCCTCTTCCTGGTCAGCAGTCTTTTTTCACTGGGAGCCCAATGCTGCGTCTCTTACAGAATTCTGTGGTTGTGTTCTCAATCATTTCATAGTGCTCTTCCTCCTGAATCTGAGTTATCTATACAGCTTTTCAAAGATATAAATCAGTATTTCTAACACCAGTTATCATCTCTTGTGCAGTGTTTTCAGTTTCTATTTAAATTACTAGTTGAGCACAGCCTTGCCATTATTTTTTTTTTCTTTTTATATCCTGAGAATTTGTATTGAGGCAGCCTATGATATTTTTAAGATTGTTCATTTGCATTTGTATTTACAGTTGTTTCTGTTGCTGCAAAAGCATGAAATATTGCTAATTCAAATGAGCAGTCAAGGCCATGTGCCATTTTCAGTGAACTATAGGCACAGAATAGAAAATATAAGTTAAATTAAACAGATCTATTATTCTCACAAATTACTTTATTTTTTTAATCCTCTTTCTGTTAGCTATTCCCTGCTGGACATTGTAGTAAATGTTATGGACCGTGCTTTGAAGTCGTTACAGTGTGTAGTTGTGAATCAGTAACAGGAATAAGATACATTTCCTACTGATTTATGATCTGCTTGCTTTTGTCCTCTCGTGTTTGCACTTCCACCATTCTGGTGATTTACTGTGCAGCCTTGGTGAGAGGGTGGATCCATTGACATCACCACACCAATCTTATTTGGCTTTTTGTAGGATCTCAGTGTCTGTTCTCTGCAGCCCTTGCACAGAGCAGCACTTGGATTTCTGAGCTTGGTTGTTAAGACAACCACTCTGGCACTCTGTGGTTTATGTTGGGTGACAGAAATGGCATCTCATGGCAGGGTTTCAAGACATTCCTGGGAGTGTTGTTTGTTGTTGTTGATTTGTTGTATTTTGTTTTGTTTGTTTTCTGTCAAACCTTTAACACTCTGCTCGGTTCCAACTCTTCATTGTCAGGTTTTGGCCCTGTGCTTGTTTTGCTGGTTAGTACAGCAAGCTGTAGAACAAGACTTTCATAAACTCCTATTCTTCCATTTAGTGATTAATCTTTGAATTGCTCACGTTGGCTGGACTCTCCCTTGCTAGTGATGCATACCTCCTCCTCTGAATAAAGATATATCAGAGCCACTTTGTCTAGAACCACCAGGCTTACTTTTATATTGAATGATTATACCTATTCTTTAAATGTGTGCTGTGTTGCATCCTTTTCATATTGCTGGGTATCTTTCCTAACAGACGTGTTCACTTTTGGGGCCATGCTTAGATCGCTTGAGGGTTGAATCTAAGAACAGAGAAGAAAATGTTATCTATTGTCTTCATCCTGTGCTTAGAGTTAGGGCTGCATTAAAAGTAATGAACTAAATTACCTGAGAACTTCTTCACTAAGTCGCTTGCTGTTGAGGAGCTAATTCCTGATGGTAACTACTGCTGGAAGACACAAGGTATTTCCTTCTTCTTAAAGGAAAGTTACACAGGAGGGATGAAACATGCTTCTGTTTTTTCAATATGAATTCTGGCTTTAGTTTATCTTTCTCTAGTTGCAACAAATTCATGTATTGCTCTTTTGTTTTCCAGTGAGCTTAGTTTCTGTTCCTGTAAGTAGTTTTGGTAAATTCATGCTTAAATTAAAAATTGGAGGTCAGGTGATACAACAGTACAAGCAGGAGCGATGTCCGAGGTGCATGGCGGAGTGTTCGCGTTGCTGCTACACTGCACAGTTCTGAGGTGGGAATGCTGTGGGTAGCGCTGAGTTTTCAAATAAGACTGAACATACAATGCTAAAACTTGATCTAAGTGAGGCTAAGTGTCCAGTTTCCACCGCTGTACCCATTTCTCACTTATAATTTTCTTGGAAAAATACTTTTTTTTTTTTTTACTAAGTCTGGTAAACATATTGCAGTTCTGTGCACAAATCATGACATAAATAGATTTTTGCCTTGAATTTTACAGGCAAGTATGGATGAAAATAAATTCTTCTACTTCTTGATTACTGTATCATAACATTACAAGACTCACAATGGAACTTTTAAAGGAAATCTGCACATCTTTTTGCTGCTGTTTGTTTTTCGCCATTTGAAGCTCACTGAGCTTGGCAAAAAGTCCCTTGGGATTTTGTCAAATACTGAATTGTTTGTATCAGCCAACATGGCTCTTTTCATGGACTTTTTTGCTTGTTTGTTTGTTTTAAGAATGTCACCGACTGTGTCAGCAGAGTTCTTGGAAAAAGCTTTTTTAGTTATGTTGTGCTCCCTCTGCTGACTCTGCAGCAACAGAACACGAAGGAGTTCAGGTCCTACACTATGGAGTGGTTTGCTGGATTTGAGAACCTGGAGACCACACCAGCATTGTTTTAATGAATTAAATGGAATCAGTCCAAGAGCGTTAAGTTATTCTTTACAATATAGAAAAAAATTGACATGTTTTGGCTTATCTAAAACTATTTGGATAAATAGTGCCTTTGTTTTATGCAAATTTTCTTGTTAGGTAAAGTCCACTATACAGACAGATACTTTAAATGACAAATATATTGTTTTCATGAGTAAAGAGACTCAGACTCAGGTTAAAGCCTGATTGCACTTAGACATAATCATGGATATAAAAAATGTATAGAGCAATACGATCCCTACTGAAAGAAACTACAGTTTGAATAAACATACGAGGTGAGAAAGAAAATAACATCTTGCCTCCTCTGAACATGTAGAGAACTGAGACAGAGAGCATGGAGTGGTAATTTTTACTCTCCAGGACAAAGCAGGTGCAGTAAGATGATGCAAGTTTTCACTAAATAACCAGAAGAAAAATTAATAAAAGGCTATCTCTTTTTAATCTGTCTCTTAATAGAATTCATGACTATTTACACCTTCCAGAAACATTGGTAAGTTACTTTTTGAGCACAGTGTATCACAAAATCAGACCATATGCCTCCTATTTAGGACCTGAAAACAGCACTGGTCAAAATGTTGGCTTAATCTATTTATGCATTGCCAATAGGATTTCTGTGTCAGAGGCAATGAAAAAACTGAGTTATTGAAAGGGAAATGTGATTCCTTTATTGCAGGATGGTCCTTGTTCTTCTTACAGTCCATCACAGCAATTCCTTCACAAGAGATTAATGAAGTTCTCTAAATTAAGTGGATGTGACACCATCGTTTATTTTGAGGTATACACAAAGCATGTCATTGTTATGTAGATAAATTAAACATACAGGGATATGAAGCTGATCCTTCACTATCTCTATTTTTTCTTAAAAGTTCGGAATGGTTTTATGATCTTGACCAATTCATACATGAAGTTAATTCAGAGATGGTCTGCACCTGCTCTAATTAAATTAATTAGCAAGGTTCTCATTACATTCAGCAGAACCTGCATATTAATTTATTTGATAAACTCTATGAGACATTTATATCAGAGATGAAATTCAAACTATAGCATGAAATGTGTTTTTAACTTAAGAAAAAACCACAAACCTTATACACATAGCGTTAATTATTGTATATGTTCATATTTATTTTGGGCCTGTAGTATTATTATGCCATTGTCTTGATTTTAGCTCAAAGCTGAGATGCAGCAGCTTTTCTCTTTTTTGTTCTTGATTTTCTGCATCTCGTGTTACACTAGGATGTTTTGTTTGTTTCACTGAATACCTAGAGGGTCACATTTTGGTACTTTAGTCTGGAAAAAGCGTGCCTAGAATGCAGAGCAACAGGCCTTTCAGGTTAACTGAGCACAGGTAGTCCTTATGGCAAAGAGAAGGCTGTGATCCAGGATGCTTTTCATACCGTGATGGTCTCTGACACTGTATTCTGTGCTTTTCTATTAAAAAAATGCACTGAAGAGTTTCCTTATGAATTGGAAATCAGTTCAACTTGAGATTTCTACTGAGTGACACAGTTCTCACAGCACTCTGATAAGGCTAAGCTAACATAGTGGCTGATGGTTTATACAATTACTAGCTAAGGTCACGTGCCTTCTTTTACTTCCTTATAGACAGTAGTTACCTGTTGGTTGTGTGAGATTAAGTGCATATGATGGGAGTTATAGCAACTAGAATCACCTCTCAGTTCTTAAAGTTAGCTCAACAGCATTTTCTTTCAGTCTGTGGTTGTTGTTTTTTTTTTTCTTGATGAAATATTAAATCATATTCTTTGGCTTTATGTGAGTGACATCTCTGCTTGTTTTCTGCACAATCTTCTCTTGGCTGAGGATGATTTTTTTACACATGGAAATCTTTTAATCCAACTTAATGTTTTGATTACCTGAATTTCACATGGGCATCTGTGAATTTTATGGAGTTCTTCATAAGTTTGTTGGGACTAACTAACTGAGATGGGACTTATGCTTGGATGTTTGGTTTTTGTTGTTTGAGGATACCAATTGAACATTATGTTGCGAAGGAAAATGTTGGCATTCACCTTTTCAAGGGGAAGAAAAAGAAGATATACAACAAAAGTTAGGTAAAGTTTCATACAAATGAGAAATATTTTGAAAACAAACTATTAAACACAGTAACAGCTTAACGTTTCAGTTTGCAGTAACGTAAGAATAAAATCGGCACGTATCTTTTCATTCCTCTAATATTTATAATACAAATCAGACAATATTGGAAAAACTCATTTTCTTCCACTGAGGTGGTGAATTGTATTAAATTTAGCAGGATGTTTATGATTCAGCTAAGACCAGTCATATGTGAAGAAGATTAGAACTTCAAATCTGTGCTGAAATGGTCTGATTTTATATCCAAAACAGAATTCTTATAATTTTGAAATGCTTATGAATATTATTGGTTTGGGGATCATTAGTGCCTTACTGTTTTGCTGTACAAAGAAATTATATATTATGTGCATTGTGATCCAGAAATAAACAAATAGAGATTTACGTAGCTAAGGTTAATAGTTTTCAGTGGAAGAAAAGCAGTTAATGTACATGCAAATCTCTGTGTTAATTAAATCCTACTTATGTCAGTCATTTTAGCATGCTAGACTCATCTGTTCAATGAAATCTTCAGATTTACACCATTGTGTGTGTATGTATATGTATTTTCATGTATGCATGGTGCAATTATGAGGTATGCAAGTGACCATCTTAGAGAACATGAAGGTTTTTAATTTTGTCTATCTTACAAAAAATGAAAAGTATGCATTTTTTCTAGTAAAATCATTTAACAAAACCATTTTTAATCATCTGAAGAAATGGTATTTACTTACCATAGGATGTTAACCTCTGGAAGGAGTGGAGTTCAGTCTTTATCCTTATTTCATTAAGGTTAGCATGTGAATCTGTATATCCTATCTACTGGCTTTGGAGAGGTAGATAGTTAGCTGACTGTTAGGGTAACCTAGCCAGAAGTTCACCATTAAACACTGTTTGCTTTACAGAACTCTACTTTATCAGGCACGTAGTGATAGCAGTGGCAGTGTGAAGGAACTGTGGGTTGCCCTCCTGTTCTGTGAGGGAGAGTGTGTGTGATGTGGAGCATGTGCTACAGCAGGAACACTTGTGTTCTCACTGCAGGTAGTCTTACCTGAATTTCCAGCCACTGATGTCAGTGTTCAAGGTTGTGCTGTGAGCCCTAAGAGGAGGAAGAATTATGGTGGCTTTCCTGAGGAAAGAATAAGAGAACCACAAGCATGTCTGGCCATTACCATCTTGGCACTTCAGCACAGTTGATAGGGGAGGATGGTCACTGTTGTACCTACTTATCTCCCTGTCAAAACAAAGGATCATCTCAAAGTAACAGAGCAGGTCTCTTCCATTACATTCATTTCATAACGGTTTTGGAACTGTTGCAGTTTTGACTAATTCCAAATAGAGCAAATCAAATAAGTTTCTGTCATCTAAATGTTAAAAGCTATTTACCTGATGGATCTGAAGTCCAAATTAAACAGCCAAAGTGACCAAGTTATTTTAGTTCCATAATCTCTATCCTATTTTTAGATTAAATGTCCTTCTTATGAATCATAAAAAACTGAATATGAATGCTTGTTACGAATCAGTTTGAGGAATATGAATTTTTTCATAGTTGAAATATGTTTAAATCAATGATTTTTGGTTGATCTGCCTGTCAGATAAGCATCTGACTCAGATAAACATTTTATAACTCAATCTAAATTTATTCAATTTGCCAAAGATTTTCACAGGTTGAAGCTTTTTGTTTATGGCTCTCAGGTTCTGCATAAACATATATGGGATTTAAGAAGTTACAGAGTAATTTTCCTCGAGCCTCGCATTTAAGATTCTGGTATAAAAGTTTTGATGCACTTGACCAACTAAGGATTTCACAGTAAAACTATAATTATTTAATACCAACTACAATTTTTTTTTCTTGATATATAAAAAAAAAACAACTTTAGTATTTAGATGTTATTGTGAGATGCAGTTAAGGTCAGTCGAATTGACCTCTGTAAAAATGGTGAGCAGTTTGTTTCCAGTGGTACTTTAATTTCACATAATTGATTATTTTTTTTTCTTAATAACTTGCGTGCCTACTAAAGAACACTCGTGTTCCACAAAATGATCTATAAAAATGAATTTGTGTTTCACCTGAACACTCACGACTTTTTTCCTCATGTATTTTTTGCCAGTTATTCACTTGACTGCTCTGTTATTCTGTGAATTCTCTAACTGTCTCTGCTGCCTTTTGAAGTACGGATCAGGTCATTCTAGTAGCACACCTATGACTTGCTATTCTGTTCCAAGGCTAACCTGAGCACTGGATGCCAACAAAATGTCATTTGTTTTATGATGTGTATGATGTTAGGGCCTGTGTAGGAAGTACCTCAAAGCTGTATTAGCTGTTCAGTATTATCCAGGCAATATTCCTAGACTATGGTGAAAAACTCAAGCCGAATGATGGAGACAAGACTTTCCCCTAAAGCCTACACCTGAATGTTGATTTGCATCTTGGCCCTTTGGGCACTAGGCAATTAAGCCTCACTTGGGCTCAAACACATTACAGAAGTAAGTAGTATCTTTACAAAGCCTGTTTCTTTTTTGTTTTCAGAGATTACAATGGTTGACACAGAAATGCCGTTTTGGCCCGTTAATTTTGGAATTAGCCCAGTGGATCTGTCTGCGATGGATGATCATATGCATTCCTTTGACATAAAGCCATTTACCACTGTTGATTTTTCAAGCATTTCTTCTCCACACTATGAAGATATACCTCTTGGAAGAGCTGATCAAACAAGCATTGATTATAAATATGACATCAAGCTCCAGGATTGCCAAAGTATGTTTTTTATTTTTCTATATTTCTTTGTGCTCACATTTGCTTCATTCTCTAGAAATTGTACCACCACCAATTGGATGGATTCAGATGCCTAAATGCACAGATTATAAATCCAAAAATCAGCAGATATTCATGTGATATTATGATACGGCAACCTTCACTCTTCTAGAGTAGCCTCTAGTGACTACACAAGTTGTCATATAGTAACACCCAGCATATGTAACATATTAATTAATAATAAATTGAGCAACAGGCTAAGAAGCTGATGAAATGGAAATATTGGCTGCTACTGTGTTTGTAAAACTTTTATCAGTCTTCCTAATGCATACATAACCTCAAAGATTTGTGACATAGTATTTTTTTTTATAGTACAAAACACCAGCATCTTTCCCCAGTTATGTAAAGATAGTACACAGAATTCTTCTTTACAGGAAAAAAGAAAAGTAGTCTACTCTGAAATAAAAGTTGCTATTGCATTCCTACTCATAGTAAGAAGTCAGATTGCTGTGTCTGGAACTTTCTTAAAGATCCACTGAGTCTATTTAAATCTGACATCACTTTTGTAGGAATCGTTCGTGAAATTCTGGCTAGGAGGATTATACTATTTAGTTTTGGTAATAGAAGTACACAGTACCTGGTTCTCTCTGAGTTATTTATGAAGTGAATTAAAATACACTTGTACTGCTAATAATTTATTTCTCTTTTGCTTGATTAGAAAATCCCGTGGTATTTTCATAACAAACAAGAGAGTTGATTAGCTAAATCATTAGGCATGCTAAATGCTCACGGTCTTAGTGAGCTAACTTTCCTCTTCCTTTTTTCCTCTGGTTTCTGTAGAAAAGAAGACTTCCCAGTTTACGTAGTGTAGCCAAACAGAAAACAAAACGTTCATGTTATGGTAATACTGCACCTGTCATGTAATTCCTGAAGTGTGATTTGATGTAATGTTATAGTGTCAATTGTCCCAGCTTTCTTCTTTGACCAGCAGTGATTGATTTAAATATATCATATTTGGTTGTTTGAGCTTATCAATATTACAAAGTGCTTTCACAATAATTAGAAATGTTGGGAAGATTCATCTCTAGTCTGCATCCTAGGAGGGAGATAAATTTCATTAAATATACAAATTATTCACTGTGTGTTTATTGTATAGGTGTGTTTTCATGAGATTAGATCTGCAGTAGTTCTGAATACCTTAAGTAACCTAATTGGGTACTGAGAAAAGGAGTAAGACAATTTGAGTATGAGGTCTTCATGTGCAAATTTTACACATCTATAGTAAAATCATTCTGCACTACAAAGCTGGAAAGTGAATTTGTGATATGATTCCCATATGCCTCTTCAAGGCTTTCAGCTTACACACTATCAGTGAAATAGCTGCATACAACTTCCATTTCCTTTGTTTCCTACCATCATTTTGTATTACAAAGCATGCCTATGAATCTGGCTGTGTTTACTGTGATTGTTTCTGATTCTTCCTTGCTGCTTCTTCTACCATATATTTAATCGCACTTTGAATTATTCATTTAAATCTTCTCTATATGCAGGTGCAATCAAAATGGAGCCTCCTTCTCCACCCTATTTTTCTGAAAAAGTGCAGTTATACAATAAACCACATGAGGAGTCTTCCAACTCATTTATGGCTATTGAATGTCGTGTGTGTGGGGACAAGGCCTCTGGATTTCATTATGGAGTGCATGCATGTGAAGGTTGTAAGGTAAGTTGTCACAAATGTGTTTTCTCTGAAGATTTAATACTATTTTCATTTAAATAAGTTTGCAGTCTTTTAAATTGTTTCATACACACTACATATACTGTAGTAAGTGGCAGTCTTAACATGTTTGTTTTTGTCACTTATGTTACTGATCTATTTAAAATCTTTGTGCACTTCTATTTTTGTTAATTATAGAGTTATGTTCCTTTCTTGCTGTCTTGGAGATCACTGGATCTCCATGAATTTGAATTCATAAAGCAAGCTTATTTTGAATTTCAAACCTCAATACTCTAAGCAATTTAAAATTCAAACTCTATTGTTAAGACTCATTAGAGTTCCTGTACCCAATTTACACATTCTAGGTGACTAGAGAATAGTCCAATGAAATTAGAGAATGTGGCTATCCACTTTAAAACACCACTGACTTCTTTTGATGGTTTTTAGTGTCTATAATAAATAAAGGAAAGTGAAAATTGATTGTCCTCAAGAATGAGAAGATAAGAACCAGAGAAAGAAATTACATTAAATTCATTGAGTTAAAAAAAAAATTAAAAATACGCATTTTAAATTCAGGTTGTTGCTATTTTCAATAATCCTGAGGATGTTGAAGTGATAGTAAAAACCCAGTGCAGACCTGAACTAAAATTTTGAGCGCTGAATTAGAAATATATATAAAGCAGTGAGTGTGTTGTTGATTGGCTTACATTACAGCAAACCATATGCACATGAATCAATATTATGCTTTTATTATTGTATTTATTCTGTATTTATAACTGTTAGAATGAACTGAGGAAAAATTGAGATAATCTTTATTCATCACTTATTGTTGGTTTCAAAAAGTACTTTTAGACTATCAAAAGACAGAACTGTGAATTTCCATAATGATATCCATCCTTGTAAGACCTCATAAGATTTCAGTTTAATAATTACCACGACTTTGGTATCAAGTTTCTGGTTTTATTCACATGCCTGTGTACTTTGCAAACTTGTAAAATCCAAACAACAGGATCAAACTAGGAAATAAAATCTTGAAGATAGAACCCAGAAATACACATTGCAAAATTAGGATAGCACGGTGCCAACAAAAAGAAATAGAATAGCCACTTCTCCCATGAGCCCTAAAAGGAGCCTTACTTCTCTTCTTCAGTTTCACTGTTTCTGTAGGATTGTCAATTTGTGATAATACCATCCTTTCAACCCTATTCATTCCCGTTAGTTTTCATAGATTTTTATTTTCTAGACTATTACCCATGTCAAGGTGGGCTGAAAATGGCTAATAAGTTTAGAATGGGAGCATGCTGCTATGCAGATATGAACACACGAGCATTGCTTTCTTCAGAAATCTGTCTAATACAAATTTAGACTCAGTGTGCATGCAGAAATGTGCTTTGTATGCCTATACAGAATTGAGACAGTGACGTTGTGTGTTTAATGTCCTTTTACATGTTTTTATGTTTGTTACAGGGCTTTTTTCGAAGAACAATCAGATTAAAACTTATTTATGACAGGTGTGATCTTAATTGTCGCATCCATAAGAAAAGCAGAAATAAATGTCAATACTGCAGATTTCAGAAATGTCTTGCAGTTGGAATGTCACATAATGGTAAGTATATACAGCATATTATAAAACAGTAGTGCTTGTTTTCAAAAATAACATGAAGCATGTATCTGTTTACTGAGTTTGATGCTCTGATGTTTTGAGCCTTCTGTTTCTTTATACCAGACACTGTAGAAATAGGTATCAGAGAGACTGCCCATGTGTTTAGTAGAGTATGTAAACAATTGGAGATTAATTAACATAAAAATCAGATAGGTAAAGATTTGCACTTGTCACTGTATACACAGTATAACCAGTGTGTTGATTTTGCTCTCTGTCATTCTTGCTTATTTCACATATTCCTAATGTAATTTTTTTTTTCAGCTCATGGTCAAGCTGGTAACCATAGCTCAGTACCCCTTTGAAAACTGAACTTAGTTATGAAATATGGAGTAGAAAGTTTATCAAAAGTTTATGAATAACAGCACCTTAAATTTGATGCACAAGATGCTTATCCAGGGCAGTCAGCATTGCTGAGTTCACTTTTCCTTGGAACACAACATACTTTGAACAAATGGGCCATATGCTGTACTGTTTTTTTTTTTAAAAAAAGAAATAAAATAAAAATAAAAAAACAACTGTCCTCCTCCTCCCGTAGGATACCCACATCTGGGCATAGATTCCAATGTGTGGTAAGTAGGAGTATAGTGTTTCTTAGCATGCTCATTCAGCTGTTGGCCTCTCATCATATAGTGTGTATAGCTGTTATTCCTTTGTACTATACATTGTCTGACCTCCCATCATACAGAGGGTAAACATCCTCTCCCATCTGTAAACTGTAAGCAGCATTTCCATTTTGTATATGTTCTAGTCTTTGCTTGCAAAGCTGTATGCAATCGTGTATGGTTCTGTGATTGCCCTCTTTACAGTAGGAAAAGCAGTGAGCATTAAGCGTATCGCTATGCTGCTCTCTTGTATACAATATAGAAGAAAATCTCTGAATTTTAAAATTAACAAATCAATTCATTTAGAAATACTTACTTATGAATGTTTAGACAGAAAGATAGAAATGATGAAGATTCTTTGCTGCCTTGCATTGGCAAAGCTTAGTAGAAACAGGAATTAAATGTCATAACATGGAGACTTATGTTATTCAAAGGGTAAAGAATTGCAAACATGACTGGGAAAATAATTTTTGTGGTTTTTTGTTTTTTGGGCTTTTTTGAACTTCCATTATTTTCACTATTAAAAAAAAATTACAGAAATGAGTGCACTGTCCCCAAGAGGAAGGCTTAACTGTGATTTGTGATGTTAGTGCACACAGTGAATGTAAATAGAGACGGGAAATGTTTTGCCAATAGAAAATATGGTTTTCCAACCCTGGGATGCAACAGTAGCTCTTAAAAATAAAACTAATTTTGAAATGCTACTGTGGGTATTTTTATAGTGATTCAAGACTGTTCTGTTATTATTATTTTTTTTTCAAGGTGAATGCCAGATTCTCTCATAAACTAGCAACATGGTTTCCATTTATATCAATGTGAACCATGTGCAGCCCCATCAAAAAGGGGAACGTTGAGATCATCATCTCTGCCTTAGCAATGCGAAGGGCCCAGGAATAATTCTCACCAGCTAATTCTTCTTGGACAGCCACAGCAAGGAAGAAGCATTGGCACCTGCAGAGATCATGGTTGTGAGGAACAGGAGAGGGGAATAGCTTTGTCATTTTTTCCCAGGGCTTAAAAGAATGCTTTCATTGACTTTTACCATGAATTTACTTACCAAGGAGTTATTAGTGCTTACCTTCAAGTGTTAGCTTCTACATTTGTGTTTTTTGCCTGCTCCGGTAACATCAGATCGTATGAAGCAGAACCCTCCTCCTCCATCATTTATAAACAAACACATATCTAAAAAATAAGTAAGATTTGCCTTTGAAGACAGAAGTCTCCATAAAGAAACGTGCAGAAGCACAACACTGAATGTTGTGAATGGCACCGAGACAGATTCTAATGTTACATTTACAGCTTTAAGTTGGACAATTTGGATAGTGAAACTATCTGATTTTTAAATGCTTGGAATCAGAATGTGGATTCCTTGCCTGAGGGTTCCTCTCTGGCTGTCTTTGCATAGACACATTATTGCAGAATGAATAGTTAGGGCACTTAAAAAAAAACTGGGGGGGGGGGGAAGAGGGGGGAAAATGCAAGGAGAGGCTGAGCAGCTAACAGCCACATTTTTTCATGTATAAATGCTACATACCACTTAGCTGAAGGTTAAGAAAGACAGTAGTGTTCTCATGCTTTGGATATTGTTTTCCTTTCCTTCTCTAACCACAGTGCTGCTCTGTGTTTAACCCTCAGTTGCTCAGATTGCATTCTGAAATACCACTCAGCAGAACTTTCATTCTTTTATTTTAGAAATGTTACTAGGTTTGTGTTTTTTTTTTTTTTTCCTCTGGCATTTAAAGATATTATTTATATCAAGCCACACAGTGTACTGAGAGAGCACACATGACAATGTATCTTTATTGTCACTTCTGGGAGTAAAGAAGTAGATGGTAAAAGCAGTCACAGGAGGGAGGGAGAAGCAGTAAAGAGGGAAGGTCCTGTGACTCACCTAACAGAACCCTGAAATTTTCCTCAGCAATCAGAAGTGCTGTGAACTCCTCTTACCCACTCTGTGAACTCCTCTTTTTCTGCTTAACTTCCACAAGTATTGCCAATCCTTCCTACTTCTCATCTCAACCCAAATTCCACTGCTGTTTCCCACATTCCCTCTGTAAACCCACTGACCTCTCCTTGACTTTATCTCAGTCCCCTGAAAACAACGACTTCTCCAAAACAAAACTACTAGGCTTGTACCACAAAATTGAATTTTGACCCAGATTTTGCCTGCTATGATAATAAAAACTGAACAATCTACTGTAATTAGTATAGTATTTATAAAATATACTTTAAATGTTGAAGAACATACTTATATTTTAAAACTATGTTTTTGCCTGTCAAATTATAAGTTAGAAATTTTTGATTCACAACTTTCTAACTTTTTGTTATTAACAAATCATTAAATTTAAAATATACTTTTGGATCCTAGTGACCTTTTGTTTAGGAAAATTTATGAATTTCATCACATTTTATCATTTCTGTGACACAGGGACAGCATCTAAAGGTGAATCACTTCTATTATTAAATCTTAAAAATATACATTTAGAAAAAAATGTAGGAATGACAGATTGCTAATAAACATACAATCCACCACCTAAAAATCTCTACATATTTTTAAAAGTTGCATAGCATACTTTATTCCAAGTTTGTTTTTCACACGCTAAACACAACAAAGTATGAGATATTCCTGAGGTATTTAATTATTGGTGAATTTTATTATGTGAAAGTCTGATATGATGACAAGCATTAAGCTAGACCCTAAAGATGAATTAGTGTGGAATACTGTAAAAGCCTGTTATCTTCTAGGGAAAGTAAATTCACTATTTGAAAAGACTTGATTCTATCAGTTGAATGTCAGCTCTACTGATTTTAGTGGCTGTTTTGTTGAACTGATGGATAGTGCTGCTCAAGTGGGTTGTTAAAGCAACAACGGATGAGATAGTCTCCCTATACCATTTTTATTTGCTACTTAAAAAAAAAAAAACACCACAATAAAGAGTAGTTTAGATTGATTTAACATTTGACATAATAGCTTTCAATAGCATGTATAAGCTTTGTTGTATCTGAATGCAGCATTCAGACATTCAAGAATAGAAGCTAATGCTTAGAACTTAGTTCACTGTTCTGCAGTATGTGCTAATTTTCTTCCAAAGCAATCCTGACATTTTAGCAAAATGAACTTAAAATGATCTTTTTTTCTTTTTATAGAGAAGAGATGAATCTGGTACTTTAGGCAAGTTGGCATCATGATGCTGTATGCTAAACCTATGCCAAATATTCCTTAAAAATACATGCCAAATTTATATGCAGCTTTTTTCATGTATCAATTGATAGTTCTCCACTGTGTCAGTGAGATTGAACTCCAAAATAGATTATACATGAATGTGTGAGTTATCTTACACCAATGAAATTTACTGGGCTTTGTACCTGCATATGTAAAAATTAGACATGTGAAAACGAAAAATTAGGTATGATTCCAACAAGGAACAGTATTGGAAAAAAACCAGCATAGCAAGAAAAAAATAATTAGTTTTTGTAGCACTTTTCATATTGAGGTCTCTAAGCATTTCCTATGCAAGTATCATCATCACAAGGCAAATAAGAATAAATGTTAAATTAAAGAGGACATCTGCCTAGAACTATTAAGAGTATACAAATGTATGACAAACTCCAAGTTAATCTGTAAATTAACCGAAATAATTTTATATTAGCACTAGGGCTCATCACACATACTATTCAAAGGTAATTTGTTGCCCTTTGTTGGTCATGGATGAGTGCATCATTCTAGAACACCCTAAGTTAATTTTCTGTAAGGAAAATAAATCCAGTGTAAGTTGTCTTTTATTATAATTCTGTTATTGTAAAGTTTTAATGGATAATTACCAACAATTTGCTATTTAGTAATATCAACTTGCTAGCATGAATAACTGTAATTGACTTTCCAAGAGGCAAGACAAAACTATACACAGAATTCAGGTTATATGGTAAGGGGCATATGTAGAAAATCATAGTAAACATACTATGCTGTCCTTTGACACTCAGAACTCATAGTAAGCCTGTTTCATGCTACACTATCTGTGCAACAGTAGATAGATACAGTTATGTGGAAAATTGCCATAAGATTTTAAAAAAAGAAACTACTGCCCACCCTCCCACCCCCAAATTTTGAAAACATAGATACGTACTTAGGAAAAAAAAAAGTTGCTAGCCTATGTCTGAATTTCCAGCAAGATGTTTGTTACCAGCCCTTATTCTTGAAAAGAATAAGGTATACGTCTTCATTATTCTCTAATAACAAAACAGCATCTAGTTTGAAAATCCTCAATCATTTCAATAAAATCTAACAGTACTATTTCAGTGATCAGTGCCACAGTTGGTGGATACACTATGCTATATCATCAAGAATTTTCTAGTAAGGATTTAACTCTTTTAATTAAAAGAGGAGGAAAGAAGAAGGTGGGGGGAAAAAAAAAATCTATTGTTTTCAATGCCTTGGGGAAGTATAAAAATTATTTTAGAGCTAAGTTAATATTAAATCATAGGAAGGGGAAGCAATATACCATCTTTTTTTTTTTTTTTTTTTTTTTTTTAATCCCTTGTTTTATTCCCTTATTTGTACAAAATAACTGTGGTGAAAGGGGACCTTGCCAGGGAGATTCTAGATTCTGAGCTTCTGCAAACCCTGAATTTCCAGAACAGAATCATGTTACACCAGAATCATGTTTCATACTATTTAGTCAGGCTCCATTTCTGTAGTATTTTAAGAGTTACTATGCTTACAGTGTAAGTTTATAGAATTCATATCAGACTGTTAAGTATGCATGATTTATTATAAACGTAAAGGTATTATATATGATGCTGTAAGCTTATTTCATGTAAAATTTCAGAACAGTCTATCATAGTTTATTATAACAAAATACTTTTCTAGCCAAAAGCACCTAGCTCCTGGTAGAATTATGAAGTCTTTCAAAGGACATGTTTCTTTTTTTTTGTTTTAGAGTTGTTAAGTGTTTGTTGTGTATTAAGAAGTCCTTAGGTCACACTCAACATATTTCAGGGAGTGATGAGCATTTTAAAGACATAAGCAACTCATCTCTTTTTTTTTTTTATTTATTAACAGTCCTTTATATGAGGCTAATATTTGCCTTGCTTCACTTTCCAAATTAAAAGTTCACTGTAATAGTCCAACAATTCTTGCTAGACTTCACTGAAGACGTTAGTTTGCAAGTTCTTCTTAAAAAGACAACTACGAGGAGCTGAATCTATTGCCAGTACACCAATCAGAAGCATCAAAGTATTGAGGCTTTTCTATTGATGAAGCTGTTCCAAATACACGTTTGAAGAGTGGTCCAATCTGAATCGTAGAATAATCTAAGTTGGAAAAGACCTCAAAAGATTTATCAGGGCTTTTGAGCCGTTCTAGTATGTCATTTAAAGAAGTTCATCATTTTCTGTAAATGGTTTACTGTTAGCATCGAGGTGGACTGGCAGTGATGTCTCACTGAAAAGTAGCTGATTAGTAGTTAGTAGCTGATTAAGAGTGCTCAGTATTCCTTAGAGGAGAGGAAAAAGTGCAGTGGTAGGTACTATCTAAAATTATCAGTACTATCAGTTGGCAATCATTCAAAATTTCCCTCATAAAAAGCAATAAGCAACAGATATTTACAGGAAAAAAATAAATCACTGTTAATTTGGTCCTACTGGACTAAGTTTTGTTTCAGACATTTTCATTCTCATAAATAAGCAATAAGAATACCCTCAGAAATGAAACATACAGCTTGCATCACTCAGAGACCAAGTTTACTGGAAGAGAAAGTAGAGTAGTAAAAAACAAACAGAAAAAACCCACTGATATAAAAGAATTGATCCATAAATACAGTAAATGCTATGTTTTAAATATAATTATTTATTATTGGAAAAGGTATCCTTTTTTTCATCAACACACTGCAAGCATCCTGCAAGCAGGAAAGTAGCTGACAATTTCCAAAATAAACATCCCTAGTGTAATGGTGTGCATGACCTTAGGAACAACTTGTTCTTATCTAGGGAAGGCATTAAGCATTGAAAAAATATTAATAATATTTCTCTTTCCTCCTGCAGCTAAAAATGCAAACCTTTATTTCTTCCTTCTGTTTTTTTTTGTTGTTGTTGTTGTTGTTTTGATGCTCTGTTTTGTTTTGTTTTTTTTTCTACTGTAAAATAAGTCCTGTTTACTGAAATACCATATAATAAATCAGTCTTGATCTTGATGGTTCATTTGGACTATTTTCTAAGCCCATCTCTGTAAGTATAAACAGTGACTTGACTATTATGTACATAGAGGTAAAACTGAGAGGTTTACAGCCAACCCTACAGATATGTAAAGGAATTGAGATCATACAACCAGTGGAAACCTTTGCTGTTCTTACAGTACAACAATCACATACAGTTGTGATGAAGAACTCAGGCTTTTCATAGTTTTTACTCCCTGTACTTATTTTTTTCTCATTCTTTAACTATTTTGGTAATATTTTAAATCACTTTATACATTAAGCTCAATTGAACTATTTAGGAATTCATTCCTGCAAGGCATGTGAGTGTTTTGTTTCTAAATGAAGAACCTGAGATCTGTGTGGTGATTTGCCCAAAACAATCCAAAGCTGAACAGTAGTTTCTATCCTGAATAAACTGAATTTTAATATCTTAAAGACTCCTTATATTTGATTTAGGTTGTAGGTAGAATCAGTGGTTTTCTCTAACTCAGACTGTCCAATGGACTGGCAATAATTCTTGCGTTTCAGAGCATGATATTGAAATAGAACTATTTGGGCACGTGTTATTTTCCTTTTGAGATTGGTTTGTTTACCTATCTTTGAAGCACTTTAGTATTTGCCTATATTATTGGAGAGAAAAGTCTTCCTCTTTTTTGTCTATGTATTGTTTTAAGAAAAAAATTGAGTAACTTGTAATAAAAGGTGACAGGAAAATAAAAATATCCATTTGTGGGTGCAACTGTAGCTATGGTAATTACTTGTCATCTTCTTCAGCCATCAGGTTTGGGCGAATGCCACAGGCGGAGAAGGAGAAGCTCTTGGCAGAGATTTCCAGCGACATCGACCAGTTAAATCCTGAATCTGCTGATCTGCGAGCGCTTGCCAAGCATTTGTATGACTCATACATAAAGTCCTTCCCTCTGACCAAAGCCAAGGCAAGGGCGATCTTGACAGGAAAGACGACAGACAAATCAGTTAGTTCCCTCTGTTTTCTTTTTTTTTTTTCCTTTTGAGTAAATGATTTACCACATTGACAACACATCTTTAAAAAGAAAAAAAAAAGAAAAAAAAAAAAATTTGCTGTTGGCAGTTGCATGTTTCAAGCTGAGTCTGAAACACAGGAAATGTTTTTAGATAGGATAAGTAAACATCATTTGAAAAAACTCCAAGTCCACCTAATAAAATACTTGAAACCGGTACAAGAATTTGAAGGTCATCTTAACCTTTTTGTATTCTCTGATCCATTCTTCCCGTTTTTCTTCTCCTTTACCAGAGGTTATCTTCCACACTATCTGTTTTAAGTGGCTATCTAGCTGTCAGCAATTGGTTGCTATACTATTCAAGCATCCATATTGTAGCATGTTATCATAGAATATTATCACTGCTGGCAATATTCTTTCTCAGAAGTGTCAAGTGATTCACAATGCGAATAGCATCATAGGCTCTAACTATAATGTTTATTCTTATGATACTCTGATGACTTCCTGTATTTAACTAGATGATCATGGATCAGTATTCTGTGCTAGTGCAAGTTGAATTTTAGGAGAATGCACACAAAAATCATTGACATAGAGAAAATTCATGGGTTCCTTTGGGAACTTCGCTGTCAGTACTTAACAGCCTTTTGTCAGTGGGAAGAAGGATGAATAAGATCTGATGATTGTGGTAGATTTTTTTTTTTCAATTTTATCACTATTGTGGTAACTAAAGATCAAAATGACATATCCCAAACTAGTAACTCTTAGTTTAGTGTATTTTCTAAAGTGAATAGCAGAAATTTTATTGCCAGGGTTTCAACAGACTCTATTTAATTTTCTTCACAAATTTCAAAGGTAGGAAAAGGTATTTCATTTTGTCCTTCTAAGGACTTCTGGAATCATAATTTGAATGTAGTTTCTAGTTTGGTTGCAGCCAAAAAAAAAAAAAAAAAAAAATCCACTTTAGCTATAGCAGACATTTTCAGTTTGAGTAACTGATCATTATGGTGTGTATGAAGTTTGAACTGTTGTCATTTATTTATCCTGCAGAAAGCTGATATGCTAAGTCTACTTCATGATCATTACTTTTTCAGAGTCTTTCCACTGCTTCCCTCTCTTTATCAGAAACATAGATTACTGGAAAAGAATTAACATAGCAGTTTAATTTATTTGCATTCTCTATGTTTTTGGAATAGGAAACATACTGCAAGTGGTGCACATAATTGTATATCTTGTTAACTGCCCTTCATCCTCCTTCTTTCTGTATTGTGCACTTGAACTACTCCTTGTTCATCATAAGCTTCATACTGTGCCATAGTGATTATATGTGCAATTGGCACATGAAATAGGAGGGAAGAAAGATCAGCCACAGATGGACATTCATCAGGCACAAGAAATTCCTCTAAGTGGGTATCATGGCAAAAAAAAAAAAAAAAAAAAAAAAAAAAAAAAAAAAAGCCAGCATAATGATTGAGCTAAAATACAAAACTGTGACATCTACCACCCCTCCCTCTCTTCCTAGAAAAGGTGTGTTGGAGTTCTGTGTTCAAATGACTGACCACTTTCACAGCCTCTGTCTGCAGAACTGTGGGAGTAGTAAACTCTAACTGCTGGTGGGTAGTAGTAAGCATCTTTGGGCAGTATCATGCACACTCAAAAGAGAGTAGCTATTTGCAGTTATAAAAATTCCATAAGAGTTTAGCTCTGAATAGACTTAAAAACTGATTTAATGAATTTGAAATAGAATTAGTTAATGGAAACTCCTGCAGTTCTGAGAGGATACTGCTGACTGTGTATAGAATGGTGTGGGTTATTTTTTAAATCTCTTCTGCAGCTTGAAGTGAATATAGAAAAGAATGAGCACTCACGTGAATAAGGCATTAAAATCAGTGATGATGAAGGATCTTAAATTAAAAAACAAGTCTCTAGTCCAGTTTTGTAATTCCTTGCATTTTAATTAGGCATGTTAACAAAGCTGTTAATATCAGATGTTTGGTCAGTGCAGCATGAACCATTTAATCATTAGCCCTCTAAGGAAAGATTCTTCAGGCAATTTCAAGGAATCCTCAATTAACCACTTATTTAAAATCAGAGGATACCTCTATATTCTGAAAAAGACTGTTTCCAGATCCTAACAAAAGTTTTCTTGGCATTACTTTTTTAATCTTCATTTTCAAAATTCTTAATTTTCAAAATTGATTTATTCCAAATGAATTTATTTCCCAGTCAGACTCATTCTTGTGTTCTGAATTGTGCTGTTGCAGTTTGTGTCATGGTATTTGTTTTCTTCCCCTACTGACAATTATTTTTAAGCTTATTTACATCCTAACTATGTTTGTGTATGTTTGGTGGCCCTGCTAGGCAGGGGGGTTGGAACTACATGATCCTTGAGGTCCCTTCCAACCCAGGTGATTCTGTGATTCTGTGATTCTAACCTTGTGATTTTTAAAGCGGTTAACGGCAAAAGGTTAAGTTTATCAGATAACTAATGCCTTTAATTCTGTATTCAAGTTCAGTGCTTCAAGTTTTATCCTTCTATAACCATAAAAAGAACCTAACAGCATGTGAAGTATTTAAAGTGGGAATATAGTGTCTCTCCACAAAAATAAACTGTATCATCAGAAGTGCAGACATTTTGCCAAACACTTACTAGTTAGATTTGGTATAAACCAGTAAAATTCAGGTAAGGGGAGTAACATTTTCACTTTGTGTGAATGGGTATTTGGAGCTTTGAATTATAGTGTTACAGAACTTCTGTAAAATGGGAGGAAAAAAAAAAAAAAACAGGGCAAAAAATCATGAATATTGTAAATGTTGTTACCTCCTTTACCTCCCACTCCTCCAGATAAGAAAAGTGTCACCCAAAGTCCTATTTTTAACGTGTCGATTTACAGAACACGATAAGTCCGTAAGAATTACTTATCCTTTCTGTATATCATTTTAACATTATGAGAACATTTGCTTTAATAGGATTATAAAGATTTAACCCAAAAGTGACTACTCCTGATGCACTGCCCAGGTATTTCTAAGTGTTTTCTGATGAGTTATTCCTCAGTATGTTACTCCAATTTCTCAAGAGCCAAATGTTCATAGAAAAGACATGCAAGTAACCTGTGTTCTCCTTTCATTTTTAGCCATTTGTTATTTATGACATGAACTCTTTAAGGATGGGAGAAGACCAGATCAAGTGTAAGCATGTATCACCACTGCAGGAGCAGAACAAAGAAGTAGCAATTCGCATTTTCCAGCGATGTCAGTTTCGCTCTGTGGAAGCAGTGCAGGAGATTACAGAGTTTGCAAAGAACATTCCAGGTTTTGTGAATCTTGACCTGAATGATCAGGTAACTCTCCTGAAATATGGTGTCCATGAGATCATATATACTCTCCTGGCTTCTCTGATGAATAAAGATGGAGTTCTTATATCTGAAGGACAAGGATTCATGACACGGGAGTTTCTGAAGAGCCTGAGAAAACCTTTTTGTGACTTTATGGAGCCCAAGTTTGAGTTTGCTGTGAAGTTCAATGCACTGGAATTAGATGACAGTGACCTGGCAATATTTATAGCTGTCATTATACTAAGTGGAGGTAAGAGCTATCTTTTATTTATGATATTATGTAATAGAATTGACACTTCTAATTCCTGTCTGAACAGGAAAGTGCTCAGCAGTAAGAGATGGGAGTTTATTTGCAGGTAGTTTTTGGGTAGCTTTCAGCTTTCCTGGTATCGCTTGCCACTTTTTCAGTTTCATGCAGAAACTAAAAATGTAAATGACCTGATATTAGTGATGCAGCTGGACGTGTCTGCTGAATCAGTAGGTCATGTAATTAAATAAATCACGGCCATCTTTTGGAAAAAAGCAAAAAAAAAAGGACGAGTGGAATTTCACTGGCAAAACCTTCTGACAATTCAGCTTCTGAATGAGGATTTTTTAAACCTGCAGTTAAGTGTGGCTTACTAATTGAACACAAATAAATTTAACTCCATAAAATTTTCAAAATACATGTGGCATTTGGCTTACAGGATGGGTTTATTTTGGTTTTGGGTTTTTAATTCACACCAGGTTTTGTCCTCCAGTAGGTTTATTAGGAAAGTGTTCTGCAAATGCCTGAGAAAAACAGGCATTTGTGTGCCTGCTCTCCTCATCTTTCCAAAGCTGCTCTGTTAGTGTTAATGTTGTACTTTGAGCAAACGTGAATCTGAGAGCCCAGGTATCGTGCTACATTCATTCTAACACTTAATTATAATGACACTGGATTTTCAGCTTGTATTGGAGGCAATATATTGAAGATTTTTAATTACTACATTTTGCAAATTTACAACCCAAATGTAGTTCACTTAGAATCCTTTCTACCAATAATTTGTTATATCAGATATACGTTTCAGATCAGATTGCGGTTCTTTTGCTTTGGCCAATGCTATCAACTTGTGATGTTGCAGAAAGAAAATATAACCAACTCATCTGTGTATATTTTGGCTTAGATCGCTGGTGCAGATATCAATAGGAGGAATGTGCTGAATGTTCTGAATTCAGATCCTCCACAGAGCAGTGCAGAGTATTATTGAATTATGTTTAAGCAATCAAACACAACAACCTCATGCCCTTGTTCTAAAATCAAACATTCTGTTGATAGTGCACTGCTTGCTGTGCATAACTTCTTATACATTTAAATTCACATAAATTCTCTCTTGCTGTTTTGTTTCATTCAATAAAAATGTGGTATCTTAATATGGTTTATTAGACAACTAAAGCCATGTCAAATAAGTACAGTTCCCAGAAAATGTTTTCTTGAGCAAACCTTTGAACACAGTGATCTCTGATGACTCTGAATTAATTCAGTACAGAAAAATATGTTACTAGTATATTTTTGGTTGCATTTGATGGGGGAGGAGAAATTACACTAGCCTATTAGGGCACAACACGAAGCATGTCAGTATTTTGCATTTTCTAACATAGTGAAATTTAACAGATGAAAAACAGGCCTCTCAAAATGCACTCCTGATTGAAAAAAGGGAACTTGCCATCTGTGAAACTAGGTCTGCTATACTTCAATGATGTTTGGTTTGCATTAGAGGAAACAGGTATGATGTAACTAATAATACGTTTTAGATCTCAGGAGAACAATGATCCACAGAAAAACAATAATTGAGTGCTCTGAATCAGATTTCTCAACAAGTCTTTGTTATTTTAAGACTAGTTTGAAAACAGAGATCCATAAAGAATTACCTGAATGTTACTATTTAGCGCTTAAATCCAGTCCCTAAATGTGAATTTGTTCTCCTTAGAAAAATACATTAATTTTATGTAAGGTTTCTTACAATCTTTGTTCAGAACTTTTCTTTTTGAAAAACAATCATAGTTATTTATGCAAACTGAGATTCTATTTTGAAAATGATTAAGATTTGCCAACAGTTAGAGAACAGTTTTATCGTGTAGTTTAGAATTAGATACTACATATATTGAACTGTATGTATTCTGTGATATACAACAGGAAACCTATTTCTCAGATGTCTTAGATTCTCATGATTCTGTAAGAATTTCTGTAAGAACTTTTTGATTATTAACCAGAACCATTTCATTGAGAACAGTATCTGAAAACCAGTACATAGTACATCAAAGACTTCAGTAGCTCCAGGAATACTGTGATGTTTCAGTTACTTTACAAAATCCACTGTATAGGTATCGTATAAAGATATCCTACAAAATATGTGAGACAAAAAAATGATCTTGGCTGAATCCTCTCAGTAGATTTGTTGTACCAAACTAATGTTAGTGCTGCTGTCTACCTGAGTGCTATCTCCTATGCAGCTCTAAAGAGAAGAGGGAAGAGAAAGATCATTCCAGCTGGAAAATCACACACAAAAAAGTTTGCCACAAATCTTATAAAACCGTTCAACCTTTTGATATCAAAATAGTTGACTTTACATTATATGTGACAGTAACAAGAAACTGACAAATTAGCTGTAATAGCAACAAAATGAAAGTACTCCCACAGTCATTTTATTGTTTCTGAGATGCTCAGTGCAGCCACAGTTTGTCTCAGTGATTCCAGATGTTACTGTGAGCTCATTATTATAAAGCTGAAAATTGTTCCTAACGTCTGTGTATTTTGCCTTAAAATGCTGTACATGGCAAACAAATTCTAGTATTCTGAATTTAATACTGATGAAACAGAGATACTTTGAACTGTAAGATATTACCTTGTTCTTATGAAGGAAATACTTTATGCCACTAACAACAATTATAAAATTTCATTATGGCGTTCTTTTATTTACAGTAACTTTGAAAAATGTGTTTATGTAAAGAATAAAGTCTCTTCTTTTCAAGGCGACCTTCTTCTTCCCCATTGCATAACTCTGTGCCAGTGAGGCGTTTCCTCAGTGAGTGCTGAGTGCCGTGGTGAATATGTTAAAGCATCTTAAAGAATACTCTGTGTTAGAGAGCTCAAAATGAATTATAGCATAATAAGAAGGTTTAAGAAGTTGAATATCTGTTAATATCTGTTTGGTAATAGTCCAAGCCTTCTTGGGTTTAATCCGTGTTTATAAACAGAGAAAACTGGTTCAGAGCACTTGTTGTCAAATAAAGAAAAAGCTCAAAAGGTAATTTTATAGCATGTTAATGTATTGTGGATGGTCCTAATCTCCTGTAAATTATTCTACATAGTGTTTAGGATATAGTGGTGGTGGACAGCTCTGGTAGGGCACACCTGTAAAGTAGCAGACACTGTTAGTCAACTCACAGGCTAATATTTGCATTCAAAAAGATTGCTGTGTTCACTTTTATTGGTCTCTGAGCACTTTTCTTTCATACTTGAGCTGTGTTTAAGCTGGTTGTTTAACCACTGTATTCAATAATTTTCCTACAAGCTGAGGTAAAAAATAAAAAAAAAAATTGAAGATTTTTCACAGAATAGAACCAAGAAATTGTCCATATTTGACTCCCACAGAGATCCTGCTTAGCACACCCGTTACAATAAAAAAACTGCTTCCTAATCAAACCAAGAACTGCAGATAATCACTGTGGGCTTTGAACCAAGATTCTGGTGACTCCAATATATGTGACAGTCTCAGAAGAAAAACTCAATCTGCTGAATCCTATGTGCCTCAGCAAAAGCAGTAGTACAGTTATTCAGTCAAATATCTTTGCCTGCTTTATCGTATTAAGTTTTGAGAATGTATATTTGTGTGCAAAACACACTTTGTCAAAGATAGTAAGATACGAAGGTATGGACACAAGCATGCAGATTGAATTTTCCTATGTGAGGAGTAGAAAAAATTGCTGTTAATGTTAGGAACACGAAAGAAGCATGTATAAGAAAATAAAATCTTTTTCCCTGAGATAGTATAGGGCGTAAGTTTACACAAAGTCACACTGCTGAAACAAAACTAAAGGATTATCACTCTTCCCCAGCCACTGTGAACATTTTTCTTAGTTTTAAACAGTTTCCTGCAGAATTTTCAATGAAATATCAAGATGACAATGAATTAAAACCTAACAAAAAAACTGAGTAAAGAAAAGTAATAAGAAGAAATGAGGTGTGGTACTCTGAATGGATTAAGATATGTAGCAAGTAGCAGACAGTGAAAATACTCTGAACTTTAACAAACAATCTTCTTTATCAGATAGGCTTAAAAGTAGTTTCCAGTTGGCCATCCTCTCTCACTGTAATCATTTCAAGTCCTCGTCCTTTGGCATTCTTTAACTTAATTTCATTTTATCATAAGAATGTCCTACTACTATTCGTTTGTCTTTGTCTTCCACAGCCCTCATTGATTCACGTTGCAGTCTTCTCTGTGAGCTTTCATACAGCATATTAGATTCTGTCTTGGCCTCTCCAAAGGCCTCCACCACCCTGTCTCATCTAGTTTCTTCCCATTTCTGTTTCTGTCTACTCCAATCTAACTGTTTTTCAGGGCTCACTGTTAATCATTTCCTTTGTATTTTTTTCCACAAGGCACGCTTACCTGTAGTTTCTTGCATTTGTGTTCTCTGTCCTGCACAAAATACATTTTTCTTAATGTAAGCCAGTGATTCTAGAACATATTAACTAAAAGCATCTGAACAACTTGAAGTATTCAATAACATCTTGAAATAAAGCCTTTTGTCTCTTAGTTCCTTTTTCTTTCATATTTATATATGTATCTTGGAACAGAAACAGCATTTTCCTCTGTAAGAAATTTGTACTGAGAAAGTATGGCAAACTGTCAACACCCAAAATAATGTCCGTATCCTGAAGTTCTCATTCATGAAAAAAATCTCACTTGTTTTCAATGGAAATTTTCCTTCCTACTGAATGGGCCTATTTAAAAATAACTTCTTATGGTCTCCTAAGCTTTTGTCGTAGTCATCTTTTCTGACCATGGTTCAATTCAGTTATTACAAAACCATTTGTCTGTTTTTTATTTTTTTAAAAGAACTTTAGGAAGTTAGGTGCTTAAATCTCCCTGAACTCCAGTTTACCAGGGACATTTTTAAGTTCCAGTCTCAGCACTGAACTCCTGTGTTCCCTTCCTGGACTCTGAGATTCTCGCTAAAGAGCATGGTGTTTGAAGTGAATTTCACTTCTGAAATGCTCACAATCTAAAAATTCCCACTACAAAAGAAGCAGGGGGCAAAAAGAATAATCTCAGAGGAAATTGAGGCCACAGTCTTTTTGCTTCTTGATTTTTGTATCACTGAACACTGAGTCATATTCAGCCAGTTCAGAGTTGATCTGCAAGATGTAAGTAAAATATAAAGCTATTGCAACTCAAAGCTAAAATTATCAAACAGCTTTGAACTATTCCAAGCTTGGAATTTTCTGAAAGATCCAAAGAAAGCAACTGGGTTTTTTTTGCAGCACATGCAATCTTAAAAATAAATATTTGCAATTTTCAAAAAAAATCTCTTAAGTATTTTTAAAAAATGCCTTATTAATTTCGTTTATCAGTATTGTCAGAAAAGAACTGTTTGCTGGAGATGGTTTCCTGCTTGCTGATATTTCCAACAAAAAATGCTTTTATGATTCTGTGGTCTGTATTTACTTACAAATTTTCTGAACCGTATTTTAAGGTGTTACCAGTTGAATGGTATAAATAAGTGATCTCTGGAAGACACAAACAGCTTATTAGCATGAAGTTCCAAAGGGGAAGATCACTTAAAACAGAAGGCTATTGCATCATAAAAACACAGTCAAATAAATATCAAACTTGCTGTTATTCCTACTTCTGAAATACAATTCCCAAACCTTGCTTTTTTGAGCGTTAGCTGCATGTTCTTAATCAGTGCAGTATTCATGACTTTTGTATATTCATTTGTTTCCATGCCAGCTCTGCCTTTTAATTTACACTGTGTTTTTTTTTTTTTTTCTGATTTAAGTAAGATCTTAAATTATTTACAAAGATGTTTTTCCCCAGCCTTTTTTTTCTAATACACAACACAATTGCAGTTAGAGGTAGAATTGCATGCACAGAAAGGTTACTAAGATCATGTTTGAGAATTTCAAAATATAGATCAAATGCCCATTCTGAAAGGGAAGTATTTCCTTTGGAAAAGTAACTCAAGGCCAGCTATAGCCATTATTTGTTATTGATCAATCTGAAATTAATTCCATAGCTACACAGAAAATGTTATTGAAATTATTGACTTTTTTTTTTTTTGCAGAGTATTCTGATAATTGGGATGCTTACCCAGTAGATGTGAGGGTTACCATATGTGAGGATTTAATACAATAATAATTTATACAAGTTAGAGGGAAAAAAAAGAAAAAGGATTATGTTAAATAATGGAAACCTCTTAAAGATGGTTGGAGGGAGGCAGACAGAAATAAGAGAACATCTGTCATTATGCAAGATAATAATGATGACCAGTGAGGAAAGATTTACTTCTTTTTAAATAATAAAATATACCAAAGATAATCCCGGAGTCTTGCAGCCATTGCAGGCATGCTGATTTTTGTTGTAAACATCCATACCAGGTTCCTCCTTGTGGAGGATAAGTCTCTGTTGGCTGGAGCCCAGAAAAGGTTTTTTCTCTGCAAGCCACATCTATCAGTTCTTACTACTATAAGCATATGTGGCTAAGCTGATGCTAAAAGCTATCATGAGATTTCTTAACAGCAACTGGAACTCAGATGTGGGGAAGAACTGAGCCTGAATTTTTTAGATCTCTCCGATTAGTGTGACTGCATCAGTCTAGTTCTGTACTCTGTCATGGACAGTGTCTCTCTCAGAAGCTGAATTTATTTCTTTTTTCATCTGATAGTTTAGCGTGCATCTTCACAGGAAATATTTTTAATGGTAGTAATTGCGTGCAAATTCATTGAGTATATGTTGATTTTCTGAAGCTGGATTACAGGCTTTTTATCTTTCAATTCATGGTTTGTTTCCAAGATTACTGTGAAAAATGCATTGCAGTACTGTATAAGCCTATCTTATATGCTTGAGCTGTTTCTAAGACTAATTCTAAAACTTCTTGTAGCAGATTCTAGTAAAATCTTAAAATAAGTACATTAAGAGTTTGTCAATTGTCAGTAAATGCCATATATAAATACTTAATATAGACTAAAAGATTACTACATTAGATTGTTGTTACCATTTTCTTTATAGAAATAACCCCCTCTTCCCTCCTTTTTTTCCCTAGATCGCCCAGGTTTGTTAAATGTGAAGCCCATTGAAGATATACAAGATAATCTGTTGCAAGCTTTGGAGCTCCAGTTAAAGCTGAATCATCCAGAGTCATCACAACTGTTTGCAAAATTGCTTCAGAAAATGACAGACCTCAGGCAAATAGTAACGGAACATGTGCAGCTGTTGCAAATAATAAAGAAAACGGAAACAGATATGAGTCTTCATCCACTCCTACAAGAAATCTATAAAGACTTATATTAATGGCAATAGTAGTTCTTATCCTCTGACATAATGTATGTTCTTCAGATTGCACTATTTCTTTGAGAGAAAACTTTGCATACTTAAGAAATTACTGTGAAACAGCATTTAAAGAAGAGAGAGCTTAGTATAGTAGATCTATTTTATGCATATTGTTTATAAAGACACATTTACAATTTACTTTTAATATTAAAAATATCTATATCATGAAATTGTTGGCAGTATTTTCAGAATTAATTTTTTAAACTATCTTATTTCTTAAAATTGCTTGACAAGTATGATTGGTGCTTGCTTCACTATGGTTGGTTAAGCATGAAGTTAAATTTTCAACTTAAAAATAAAAATCTTTCTCCTTAAACATTTCCAGGGAAACATTTTAAGTATTATGTTTGATTCTGTGCTCCCGAGGCAGTGGCAAAGTAACAATGAAGTTGAATCATGGATTAGTGTAACTTCACACAAGAACTCAGAAGGTAAAATTAGACATGTCAGGTCTAGTACTTGTTCCTACCATTATATATTTTTACACTGATAGACTTCTGTAACAAGGACTTGGTATAAGTATGAATTAGGCCCATCATTTATGGACAAACTCAAAAACTTGACTCCATTTCAAGCATTAATTGAGGAATATGCATTGTTCATCACTCTTAGGAAGCAGCCTTGTCAGTTGCTCTGCTCATACAGTTCCAAGACAAGTGGTGAAGCAGTCTGTGTGGAGATGCAGTGCATCTGCCTCTCTGCCATGATCTGCAGTGCACACGCCACACCAGATAGTGCTAATGCAGCCTCCAGCTGCTCTGGGAAGTCTGTTGTTGGAATCGATTCACATAATACCAAAGTTATTTGAAAAATATATTCAGTCAAAATGCTATGGAAAATTGGGATAGGATGACTCCTCTTAAATAAAAGCAAGATTTGAATTCATTCTTGGAAACACAAACCTGTAATGGAAACCCTAGCACATTAGTTTGACTTGAGATATCATTATTTATCACTGGGAATGAGAATGCTTTTGAGAGGTTCAATGCTTTAAGATTGCTAATTTTATTTTATGCATTGCACTATAGTGTCAAACAAGATTTCCACAGGGAGCAAAGCATGGGAGAATGCAACAATTTGTTAAAAGGTAAATTTAGTTACATTATCTTCTTCTAGTATTCTCAATACAACTGTGAGATTACCTTAGATTCACATGTATTCACATGTATTGTGGCCACATTTACTGTTTGTGAATTATTTGAGAAACTAAAGCAAGTATGATCCACAGTGATGTGCTCAAGAACAGAATTTTGGAAAGAAAAAAAAGCCACTAACTGTAACACATATCTTTGAAGCAAGGAGTGGTCCTTTATTGAATACCCTTCGTTTCCACACAGTGACCAAGTTTTCTTTATTTAGCAAAAAGTGTGCCTTAAACTTAGATATTTCTAGTGGTGATATGTAAGCAGACCAAAAAGGAGTAGAATTCGGAATAGATGAGAAGGCACAATTTTCAGTGACTCTATATTGGCCTTCCTACCAACGTGGCCCTTGGAAATCTTAGTTGGTACAAAAAGAGGCTGTCAGAATTAAATATTAAAATAAATCTTTACCCTTATGCCTTACATAAATATTTCCTACTACTTATTTCAGACAACCTCTGGGCCTATGGTCAGTAGTAAGCATTATGCCTACCAGGAAGTGATTGGAGAATTGGATCATTCAGCCTCAAGGTTAAAAATCCACAGATGAGATTTCAGTGAGATGAAGTCAGTGTGAGGCTAAACAGCTTTGATCTTCACTAAGTTTCAGGTAACTTAGAAAAATTGCCTTAAAACAAATGGTGTGTTGTGAGTTAATGCTCAAATTGCATGTTTTCCTGCACTTTAGATTTAGGCACATGGCGCGAACTGAGCATTAGATTCTGACAGGGATTGCATGCACACTGATTTGTGGCTATTACCATTCAAAAGAAGTTGTTCTCTCAGGAACTCACTTTCAGCTGGACACTGGCCACTTGAAGTTTTGCCATCTACCACTTATTGGAAAACCTCCGTTTAATTGCAGAGTTCATCCTCTCCTCTAGGAGGACATACCAAAGACTAACTGGTACCAAGATAGACCACAGTTCTAATACCAAATTCCTATAATAGTAATATACTGTAAAAAATATTAAGCTGAGACTGCATTTCCCACAAAATCCAATTTCACATTGGAATCACTAGAAATGAGATACCAGAATTAGTTTTAAATAAAAGGGAATGCTGAGGCATATTCTTACATAAGTATTATTAAAAGTTATTTGAAAAGGACAGTGGAAAAGATGCATTGAAAATGAAATTAAATTAATGACTTTGTTACAGTAAGAATTTCTCTGTAAGTAAGAAGCACAGTAACTCAGAGAATATCATTCTACTTCATTGCAAGTGGTAATATTTTTGTGAGTAACAGTTTAGCAGTTGCACTTCTTGAGGATTTCAGTCTAACACAGACATATACAATGCATATATTTTGAGAGTGGTAATGTAATAGTTGTCATAATGCTCTAAGGATAAAAGACAATACAGACTTGCAGGAACAGGTATTATCCTTTATTATTATGGGGGGACTGAGTGCCCAAAAAGCCTATACTTTTAATTCAACTGTATAAGCTGCTTTAATAAAATATATCGTTCTCCCTACATCCTGGCTTCTCTTACATTTTGATAATTATTTATCATGTTTTCCTAAAGCCATGGAAAATATTAATTTTATGTGAATTACTAATCACAGAAATGTTCTAATTCTGAATGGTTACATCATGGTTAGGAAGTTTTGCCTAAAATACTTTTCTACAAGAATAGGTCTTAAGGGAAAAATGTTCATTTAATGGACAATTGCTGAGTACTAATTTAGAACAAATGACTGTTATGAGGATATGAAAACATTTTCTCAAAAAACAGTGTTTTCTCTTGTGAATTATGTTCAGAATTTTGATCTAATTGTAAATACTTATTGTTTCTATGGGATTTTATTTATTAAAAAACAAAACAAAACAAAACAAAAAAAAACTTGGTAATGGGAGTTTAAAAGTAGGTTCTAATATTTTCAGACTCTGGAGCTTTGGGTGGTATGGGCCATGCCATGAATGAACTATTTGGTTTTTGATCTTCAGTGCTACTATTAATGTTTAGCAACTCAAAAATAGAAACAGTCAGCTGGTTACGCCTTACTTTGAATAACTTCACTTCGCCTATGTTTTACTGTTCTTCCTTAGTCATCTATTCAGTATATTTAACATCTTAAAGATGATGTGCTGGGTGAGGTACATTTCCACAGGCTTTAAACCTTCTGAGCTGTTGTTCTGCCTTGCATTTTACGCTGCTCTGCTACTGGCAGTAGAGAAAAAGCTCAAGGCAAATCATGTGCAGAGAAAGTCATTGAGTATACCTGCATGTATCCAGCAGCTGTCTTCCTGCGTCTCTCACTATGTCAAACATCAACTAGTCAATGAAGTGTTTCTTGCAGAAGCAAGAAGTTCTTTATCTAATAGGAAACAGCAACTTCTTCAGACAGTGTTCACTGGTGACCATTTCTCTAGACAATATTTTTATAAATGTCTTAAAATGAAAGTTTAACTGAGACAAATACATTTCTAGCAAGACCATCATTACAGCCAAAGCAGTTGAGACCATTTTAATCACTGCTTCCATAACATCAGTGAAAAATAATGGAATTGTAGACTCTCCTAAGGTGGAAGGGATCCACAAGGAACACCAAGTCCAACTCCCAGCTCCACAGAGCACTACCCAAAATCCAAACCCTGTATCTGCGTGTGGTGTCCAAATGCTCCTTGAACTCCAGCAGCTTGGAGCTGTGCCCATTGCCCCACGGAGCCTGTTCCATGCCGAGGAGCAGGGCATGGAACCCTTTGACGCAGAACCTTTTCCTAACACCCTCCTGACCCTCTCTTGACACAGCCCTGTGATTTTCCCTCAGGTCCTGTCACTGTCACCAGAGCAGAGCTCAGCACTGTCACTTTGCTCCCTGTGAGGAGCTGTAGGCTGCCATGTCACCTCCCCTCTATCTTCTCTAAAGCAACCTCAGCCACTCCACATACATCTTGCCCTCCAGACCCTTCATCATTTTCGCAGCCCTACTTGGGACAATCTCCAACATTTTTATGTCTTTATACTATGGTGCCCAAACCTGAGCACTGTGCTTGAGGTTGGGCTGTGCCAGCACAGAGCCACAAGTGGGACATTGCCTTCTATTGCTCAGCTGCCAGTGCTGGGCCTCATACACTCTAGGGCACTGTGCTGACTAGGTTCAACTTGCCATCAACCAGAACCCCCCAGATCCCTTTCCACGGGGCTGCTCTCCAGCCTCTCATCCCAGTCTGTACATAGCCAGGGTTGCCCCATGCCAGGTGCCGAAGCCTGTATTTCGTCTTGTTAAACTTCACGCAATGGGTGATTGTCCAGCCCTACAATTTGTTGAGGTCTCAGCTTTTCAGTACTGCATAAAAGGAGGCAGTGAGTTGTGCGTATGTAACACAGTCTTTTCCTATGGTATGCAGCCCTTCCGTAGTCTAAAATACTGAAGCCTAGAAAATGGACTTCCTGTAACTGTTGTCATGACTTGTGTTACAGAACTTCAGAAGTTTTGATAGGCCCGCCCTGCCCTTTCACTTCAGCGTGCACGCTCTTATTCTCAGTTCACCATTGGTACAGTTAAGCCTTGAGGGATCAGGATTCAATATTTGATTTGCAATTGTGAACTCTGTCCTGGAGTACATTTTAATGGGACTTTTTCCTTTTCAATGATATATCATATCTCTCACTTAAATGAAGGTAACATCCACTTTGTAAACAAAGCAATACAAAGCTGCAGCTTGAGATTTATAGAAGGAAGAAAATATAAATGATGGCGAAAAAAAAAGCTACAGCCTCCTGAATCAGCAGCTCAGTCATACACCTGTCAAGTGTTTCAGCTTCTCTTTTAAGCATGGGAAGAAATTACATGCCTGGTCTTAAATCCCATTCCAACTTCCTTGCCCATGGTGTTTAAAAATCAGCTACATAAGTATGTCTCCAATTACATAAATACAGCAATATCCTTTCATCAGCACCAACTAGCTCTCAATGAGTTGGTAATTGTAACAAAACCAATTTCTGAGTTTCCGATTATTCATTTTTATATGTCAGATATAGATACAAAATCAGAATGGAGAAGCAGCACATAAAAGTTTTGCTCGCTAGCTTTCAGAAGAAAATCAGTAGCCACTGACTGACCCAAGAAAAGAAGAAAGTCACGGTTAGGGAAAGATTTTGAGGCTTCATTTGCAATATGATTATCTTGTCATATATGTGTGTCTGTACATAAGCAAGGACATATATACATAACATGCATGCATAGTACAGCTCCTAACCAGCAACCATTTATTACTAGTAGTTAGTAACCTGTGAGTGGAAGAATTTCAGACAGAAAAAAATTCCTACTTCTTACATTTTTGCTTGTACGCTCTTTGAGTTGCCTCAACATCTATACCACCTATTTTCCAGTATAAAAAAAACTATTTAGATGTAAATATTTTTACTTCTGCTCAATCTTTCATTATCTGACCCTCTATTTCACCAGTCCTCTTCTGTCACATACTTTCAAAGCCATATAAATTCAAATGCATTTCTGCTGAGATTTCTGGGAGATCTTGTTTGCTATATATTTGCTCAAATCTCAGTTTAGAGCTGGAAACTGGTATCAGCAACAACAGCTCAGGATATGGATGGAGACAGTGTCATTTCACTGCTCGTTAATCAGACCTGGCAAATGTGGTGAAACAGGCAAACAGTCTTTTTCAAAGACTGTACAGTGGATCCCTGTTGATGGAACCCTACTATTTGGACCTTACTGTTTTATATAAAAGCTGCACACTTGTGAAGATACCACTACATGCAGCATGTTATCTTTGAAAGAGACTTGAATCATACTTGTTGGTATGCAAGGCACCTAAAGTTCCTAAATGAGGTAAAGAGCCCTGCTACACTTGGCCTTGCAGAGACCAGCACCATTTCAAGTTGATTGCACACCAAGACAAGGAAAGCAAACGAAGGAAGCAGCAACTTCTCTTATTCCAGATCCACAGATGAGAAACAACATTCAGATCTGTACTCATTCCAGTTGCTTAGGCTGCCTCTTATAGATATCTACATTCACACTTTGCAGCAGCCAATTGCATTGAGACTTTGTACTAGCAAGAAGTTAAACAAAGACAGCAAACAGAGTCTATACTTTGATAGGCTTCCAAAATATGAATAGTTACTTCATTTCACACTCTTTTTCATGACACAGGTCTTTGTTGTGTCAAATCCTGTGCTAGGTTAATGCTAGAACATAGTCTCTGCCCTGAAACTCACACAGATCATTCAGCAGGAATTCTCTGGGCCCTCCCTATCATTCAAGCCTCTTTCAAAGCAGTAACTTTAGATCTTCAGGGTTGCATTGACCGGGACTTCTTTTAAATATGAGACTGATTTACTTCAACAGATTTGGGCAAATGGATAAACTCAGTTTTCAACTCTGGAAAGGGGCAAGGTTCTGATAATGATGTTACTAACTGAATATCACTTTCAGCTCTGTTTTAGAAATGGGCATGCATGATAAGCAGAAAAGCCTTAGCTGCAAATGAATATAGCCCTTTTAAATTGTTTAAGGGCTTTCTTTTTAATTATTAAGCTTCCTTATTGTGCTGGAAACGTCCAGTATTTTCATAACAGCATTGGCCAAGAGGAATATCCATTGCTCATTATATTATATGCTCTTACCCAACAAGGTTTTTTTAGTTCAGTAGAAACAGCAAGGGAAAACTGTACTCTCTAGAGGCAGGGGAGGGAAGGAGAAACACGCAGTACCATTGGTTCTCACACTGGGAAGAGCTGGCAGTGCAGGAGAAGATCTTGTCCTGCTTGCTGCAATGATGATTAAAGCATTCTGTTGTGTCAGCATATCCTCAGTTTGTTAGTGCTAACTCTCAGCTGGCCATATCCTGCCAGATTTGCAAGCAAAGCCTGCCAAGCCATCTCAACAAAAATGTAGCTTTAAATATTATAAATGATGCTGCATTTTACTGTGGAAATGTTTCCTGAAAAGGCTGTTCCAAAACATCCTTTATTGTTGGGGGAGGGGAGCAAAAGGGGCCTGGGAGAGGGAGGAGGGAGGAAAAAAGAGCTACTTTTAATAGATTTTTTTTTTTTTTTGAGGCCAGAGATTCATTTCACATCATTCTGCAAGACCAAATGGATATTTTTTTTCCCAGTAACTATAAAACATTACAGTAATAATTTTGTATGTAAGTTTTGGCAACTACACTTGGGGTGGGAGGAAGGACATAGGGCATCTTATTTTATAAGGGATTGCAGTGAGGGATTTTGCAACTGATCAGTTAGTAAAAACGTTTTGGTGGACATCTGCTTACTGGCAAGGGAGATCTCTCTTCTTCCCATTATATTAAATAGAAAATTACTGCAGAGTGAAGGAAGTTGCTCTCATAGCAAGGGCAAGGTTTGGATTCTAGACCCCCAAAAAAAGAAAGATTTTGGCCTGCATTTGATAACAGAATAATAGTATGGACTGTTCAATGAATTTCCACAAATTGGCTATTCTTATGAGAATTTGGTTCCTCTATATCCTTTTTTTTTTAGGTGTATGACCTGGACCTACATCCATGAGAGCTGATCTACACTTAATGTTCCAAACATTTGTGCTGACAGTCACAGAAATTCAAAACTATTGGAATTCAAAATTCCAAATTTTGACCCATCTGCACAGGAAGGTTCTTTTAGAGAGAAAATTGTCTCACAAAATCCCTCACTGTTCATCCTTGAAATAGAATAAAAGTGCAAAGAATAGTCTAGGTAGGTGTGTCTGAATTCCAATTATTCTTACTATTTCTTACTTGAAAAACAAAAGATGCAGTAGATACTTAGCTGAACATTTCTCCATGTCTTTTATATTTCATTTTTCTTTAGACTTCACATTTTTACCACATTTTCACTGGATTAATTTTAGACTGACAGTCAGTCAAACCTTCAGTAGCTGTGCTCTTACAAGCAAGATGTCGCGTTACACAAACATTTCTGCATCCATCTCTTTAATTCCAGACTCAGACTTTTTGCATATCCATGTTGAGGTACAAATATTAAGTATTTGTTGTATACGATTTTTTGTAATAAAATGGTAACAAGAATAATAAAGCCAGCCTTCAAGGAGCACTGGATTTTCAAGGTGCTTTTCCTTCGCAGGATCAATTTATGGAATAAGATTTCCTGAGTTATTTTTAAGTCTACACTTGCAGCCCAATGGTAAAAGATACTGCAAGTGACTATTAGAAATGGTTTAAAAATTATTAAATTCAAACACATTAAAAGGCTATTAAGTGAATCTCATCTTGATTGTGCATCTGCTACTGAGAAAAATGCAAATTTAAGAGGATGATGGAGAATTTAGTCACAGGGAGTTCTCTACTTTCATTGCAGTGTAAACTCTATGAAGAGTGATAACTGCAATTATAATTGTAAAGGTCCAGAGTCTGCTTGCAATTATAATTCAAAGCTGGTATAATGTTGTTAAAGGCAATGACATTATACCAGAATGAAACCGCACTGGATGAAATCATACTCAAATATGGATTTTGAAAACAATACAGAGGTGCAAAGGTGGTATGTAGCAGTTATTTGGATAGTCTAGGTTGGCACCCAGCAATAAAAATCCTATACTCATGAAGTGAATGCTTTCTCATGTAAACTATTTGCTGATCCCCATAAACATAACCTTTACTTTCCTCTCTGTGGAAGATTGTGAGGCACTTACTTGCAAGGTGTCATGTAAGTGTAGTGTATTTCTACCTTCCACAGCCACAATAAATTGTCATTACTGGAGATTATACAACTTAATACATATATTACAGGGGAGGAGAAAACAGGCTTTAAAGTATCCACTTCCAATGTCTATTGGTGATCTTTCACAGATGTTCTCTCACTGCATTTCGGTTTGTACATAGTAAAACAGTGTACGTTAACTAATAAGAAGCCTGAAACATAAGTAACCAAGTTGCATAGTTTGGTCCAAAACCTCCTGAATCCAGGGAAAAATCTCCAAAACTCTGATCAAGCCTAGAATGTGGTAGTTGTTCTTGTTTAGAGAAAAATCATACATTATATGAAAAATCCTGTTATAGATGATGTAAATGATTCTGACAGCTCTCAATCAGACAAGAATTGAAGTTTAGTAAAATGGACATGAGTTGTTCTGTGCCAGTTGATCTGAATGCTTAGGAGCTGGGCATGTTCAGTTCACTAGTATCATCACACCCTCAGCCTCCTCCTTTGGATGTTTCCTCATCTCCCATTCCATTTTTCATTTTCATCCAGATCAGCCCTCCTGAGCATTGGATGCTTGCAAAGGAGATGAAGCAAGGCAAAAGAACTTCAGGTATAAAACTTGCTTAAATGTTCCTGTCTCTACTCAGTTCTAATCTGTTTCTGTTCACAGAAGTGCTTCTGCTAGTCCCAATGATCTTCCAACCAGAACCTCCTGTAAAGCTGGTCTCCAGAGAATTAAATACAATAATGAGTTTTAGTTCCTTGACCATTACCACTCACTCTTCAGTAATTAATGAAGAAATACTGTGCCAGTGGGCCAGAGTAGGTTTACTGAATAAACCTCAACTCAAGTTCTACCAGAAGCATTCTTTCATATCCATGTTGCTTTTTGGTATTGTGTACAATGCCTTCCAAACCAAACACCACTCTTTGTAGACAGTAAGATCACTCACAAGTGGAACTCCCCACTATACTGTTAGGTGTGAGGAGTTTGGGTACTGTCTGTGTGTGTTAGTACTCACAGTGAACAGGATTCCATCCCAAATGGAACACTGGGGATACCTGTCCTAAAAATGGAGACACTTGCTAAGAAGAGTAAATGTAAAGCTTATTGAAGAAGAAATTAGACATTAAAAATAGGGAAAATCAGTAACAATACTGATTGAGAAGCAGTGCATCTGTGGTCCATAGATGGTGCAGTGCATCTGTGGTCCACTTTTGCCAGCACTGCCAACTCCAGGTTAGGCTGCCCAGCTGATTTTCAGTGACTGTGACATTTCCTTCTAAGAGTAAGAATCTTCTAATTTCCACTTGTAGGAATATGAGAATTCAGTTCTAGGCATTACTCAGATGAGAGAGAGGTGATCATGTGCAACGGAACACGTCTATCAGTTCTTCTCAGTTTGCACCTTTTCATATAGAAGTAACTGTGCAAGGCGTTGACTCTCGATGCAGACTAGAGGGCAGTTTGTGGCTGCTGCTGCACCCCAGATTCTTCCCATTGTCCCCAGTTCCTGTTCCCTGCATCCGGCCTGTGCCCTTGCTGGGCGTGAGTGTCTGTCTTGCTCAGAGTTATGATAGTTTGGTTAGCGGCCAAGGGTCTGAGGATACAAATTATAATAGCATTTCCTTCCCCAGAAACCATTGTGCCAGGGGACAAGAGCTATGCAGACCCAGCTGTTCCTGCCTTCTGCAGCTATCCTGAGGTCAATGGCAGCCTTAAGGCATCTCAGGAAGGAGCATCTTGCCAATTCCATAAGGCAGCAAACCTTGTCTCCAACAGCTCCAATTGTAAGAAAACTGAGTGAGAACTTACAGGCAGTTTTCCTGCTGAGCATGAGTGTACGATCAAGATTTTAAAAAATGATCACAGTGGGGCAGAGAACAAAGGTGGATTTCTACAAAACCAAATATAAATGTAATCCATAAAATAAGCTTCTAGTCTGTACTGGGACAAATATGAAACTGTTTAAAACTTCCATGACTGTATCAAGAAATATTTCCCTATGTAGAAATTTGTTTGGCATTTGTGAAAACTCTGGTTCAAGCTTATTTTTCTTGAGCTACAATATTGGAATCCACTTTTCCTCAGCTCTGGCAGGTAGCTAAGCCATTGCAGCATTTCTCTTCCAGTTGTTTTCTGACAGACTCCTTCTTCTTTGCATAAATACATCGCTGAAAGTTATAGTACTCATCTGGAGAGCAGAGCAGGGTCTTGAAACTTTTGTTCCTCACACTACTGGTGGGCATTTCAGCTCATTGGCCAATCCTTGTCAGCTGTTTGATCTTTCTCCTTCTTTACTCTATATTGTCAGATGAATAACACAAGGTCTGCTATTCAGAAGTGCTGAGCAACTTGACTGTAAATACTTGCATATAGATTTAAGAACCTAACTTCAGGCAGTGGTTTTGAAAAACTTGTGCAATTCGTATTGTGAGATAGTGTAGGGACCACACCATGTCTAGGAGACACAGCAAACATTCTCCTTTACATTATAAACAAACCTTAAATAAGTACTGGATGGAACTATTACCCAATGTGTTTTGTTGTTGTTTAATTAAAAAAATAAATGTATAAATTCCAAAGTACCCTACAGATTTTTGGAAAAATATTCTGTGAACAATTTTTTTTTTTCTTTTCAGTAAAATGACAGCAACAAAATGAACGAGTCCCATGTTACAGATCAGACAACGTTTCTTAACAGGATTTTAAAGCTTGTTGTTACACAAATGCAATTCCCACTGCCAAGAGTAAGCTAATATATTCTTGGCATGCTTGGTAAGTCTTAAATCACAGACAGTGGCTACATTCTGCTTGGTGTCCAGAACACAAAATTTCACTTCGACAGCTTCATGGTAAAGAGCTTCTTACTTGAAATAAGCCTTATTCCACAATGCTCACACATTAGGAGCAGACCTTCTCAAGCACAATAGGTATTTTGCGTGTGTTAGTGCTGCAGAATGTTGACATATGATTATATCTTCTGATTTTCTTAGAAATTACCCCACCTGCATTTTAATACTGCTGCTATAATTTGAAATGAGTAATTGCACAATGGATTAAGAATCCAGCTTGTCTTATTAGGCATTTTTATATGTCTTTCAAATGTGGTTTTAAAGAAAAAAATTCTTAAGGTCCAAGTTGCACCTTTACCAAAGAAAACATGTTGCTGTACTCAGACTATTCTCAGCTCTCTGGTTCTACAACAATATGCTTAACCCATCCAATACAGAAAGTAGTATTTTAGAAGTGGTTTTTCTGCAGACAGCTTAAAATGGCTTGTAGCAATCAATCAGAATCCAGCTAGATTTGTTTCACTGATTGGAGGAAGCTGGTGCTTTGAGGTTGTAGGTAAATGATTAGCCTGAGATCATCTAGAGAACCAGCTGCGTGCTAAGCTTCATTATCAGCTCCCCCTGAAAAATACACTGGCCATCCTCTCAATCATGATTAGATTTTAATTTATGAAGAAGAAAGCTAAGTAGGACCTTGACTTTAAAATTTCACTTCCCTAATTTTGTGTCTGCTTGAAAGTGAACCACTTTTTTTTTTTTTTCCCCCTAGTGGTTTTGTGTGCTGCTTTCTCATGCCTTGCTGAAGAGCAGGAGTGGCTGGATAACACGTGAAGAAGCACTACTCTAGTTTACCACAGGTCAGTGTAGCTGTTTAATTAACATGAAACCAAAATAGAACTGTTTAATGATATATTCTCTACCCAGTGTAATGCATCCAGACAATGGTCTAAAGCATGCTGCTGGACCTGTATTTGATAGGTCAGAATTACTGAGAGAAGAAGAGGAAATTTAAAAAAGACAAAGATTAATTTTTCATTGGCTTCTTTGCTGAAGTCTTTGCAGCAAAAGGTTAATTTCTAACAGATTCTTAGAACAGTTAAAACTAGCAATAAACTGGATTATGGAAAGTAAGAAAAGGATAGGTTAAGTGCATGTTCAGCTGGGCTACATATATTCAAATGAGCGAGCTGTAAGGAAATTTACCCTGGAGTATTTAAGGAAATAGCTGAAACAATCTGAACCATTAAATGTTTATCACTGAGAACTCATGGATCATGGAAAACAAGTGAGGTCTCAAAGGGCTTAAGAAGGACAATTTTATTCTTCCATTTTTGTCCCCTCCTCTTAAAGAAAAAAAAAAAAAAAAGACCATAATTATAGATTTGCCTAGCTTCAAATACCCAGCTGGTGTCTGATTTGTTTGAACTTTTGCTATTCAATCTGTCTTAAAGCATCTGGCCAATAGCAAGATAATAAGCAGTCCACATTTTTGTCAAGATTAAGATCATGCCACATTAATTTAATTTCATTTTTTGAGAGAATAAATGACCTTCTGAATAAGGAAGCAGTAGATGTGCTATAGCATGACTTTGCACAGCTGAGCATAAACAAGCCAGTGAAGCTTTGGAAAGTGAACCTATTATGAGTGCAAAAATGGAAGAAAACATATTTCTCAATAGTTTGCTGTGAAAAAGAGAAATCACACCATCTGGATCACGTGGGAGTTTTTATGAGCAGCATCTGCTTAAAAGTTTTCCTTAATTATTAGAATAACAGAATATACAGTGCATTTAGAAAATTCTAAAACCATGTCGCAGTGAGAAGGGAACTTATGTGTTCCAGAGCATAAGATTTTAATTTAGCCTGATCTTGAGCTATTAGAAGTTCCTGAAATCAGCACAGCGGTATTCAGGAAACAACAATGCGAAGTTTTACCTGTGCAAGAGAAACTGTAATGTACCATTTCAAATTGTGGAATAGTTGGCAGTGTAACAGTGTAACATGGCATTGAATACCTGGGTAAAGCAAATTGCAATCCCAATACACAACAGTATTACGTTGCTGTTGCTAAAAAAAGCAGGCACTGCTTGGTAGCCAAAACATCTGTTTGGCTGACAACTGAATCTTACCACCGTTACCCGTGGTTATTGAGCCCTTGAATTGAGTCTGATGGCACAGTCCTCTGGTGACTGCAAAGGACATAGGAAAGGGAAAGTGGGAAATATAAAGAGCTGCAAAAAACAAACAGCCTTATTTCATTTCTCATATAGAATGCGGAATTCCTTTTAAAAGAAGAGGTGAGGAAAATCATTCTCCCAAGTCAGTGGTAAACAAACCTCTAATACAGCCACTGTAGTCATTTGTGGATGGCATTTCAAACATATCTTTGTCAACGCTGGCTGACAATGCTTGCTTCAAATCCAGGGTATACTTTAGAGACAGCAGCGCTCTTTCGAAAGACATTTTGAAACCAGATGATTGTATTAATCTGTCTCTCCCTTTCTAATGGATGCTTAAACTAACCAATCTCTCACGCGTAGTCTAGTGTTCCCACGAATTGCTGGAGAGAAGGGACTTGATGTTCCCCAGTTCAAGAAAAAGCCTCAGGAAATTGCAAAAAGTCCTAAAAAGCCACAGTTTGTTTTCATAACATTCTTTTCCTTTTAGAGAAGTAATAGTTTTTAACATTCTCTCTGATATTTAAGGAGTTAATGGACAGCAATGATCTAAAAACTGCAGGAATAAAAATGTAAGGCACAACACTGGGAAGATGGCTTGAGTAATTATCAGGATTTCATTTATGTAGGAAAAAAATGATGTATAAATTAATATGTAAGTTAGACTAAAGGGTCTCAGATTATTATTTTTTTTAATTTTGTCAGCATCTGTTTCTGTCTAAAAGACAGACATCCAAGTCCATTCTACAAAGACGGGAATTCAGCATAGCACAAATCTCCTGCAAAGATCAATTTCTCAGTATGTGATATGGCTCACACCTAGGAGACGCTGGCCCTTTTTCAGGTGTGACTTATAGATGGCTAAATAAAAGCAAGACAAGTCATAGCAAAAAATAAGCTCCACATTTTTGTGGCTCTCTGTGTCTTCTTTCCAGTCATATAAAGGAGGTTTATTTCTCTCACATAATATATGAAATTCTAAAGGAGTCCACTACAATAAATAATAACAAATACCCAGCAATGCTAGGTTCCTATTAGTTCTTTCTTCTCTATTTCTTCCTCCTCTGATCTTTTTTCATTTGCACTTTCACATGTGTGATACTTGTCAAATAACTGGGACAAAATTATTTTGCATCAAGCAAAAAAATACTTGAGGCACAAAAAAAACTATGAGTCTGTTTAAAAAGATTTTACTCTAATCCCCTCCACTTGCTGTGACTGCGTATTCTTCTTCAATTACTGGGTTTGTGGTTGCCAAGGCTGTTTCCAAGTTTTCACAGTGCTCAAGTGCTGCAGTTATTTCACTTTACTGAAGACAGCTGTCACTGGATTTTCCTAGGGGCCTTGACACAGCCTTGCTGAAAGAGTTGTGAGGTTTGCTCTGGATGCTCAGTCCAGTCCAGTGCTGAGCTTCCTATGAGACGGATCTATGTCATTCATTTCCATTATATGCACTTGAAGATGTTAGAGGAAGGGCAGTGGTTTTCAGAAGACCATCCTAAGTCTGAATGTAGAGCTCTCTGTGATAATCCGTCCATCTAGAAATCATCATAAGAGGAAACATTCGAGTTTGTAGTGCAGGTGTTATAATACTTTTCTTAAGATTCAAGAAAAAGAGTTCAAGTTTACCTTTCCAGAAAACATGGTCCTGCCTTGCCTGAAAGCGTATTTCAGAATGCACTGTGCATGTTGCTGGAGTCTCTCACAAAACACTGGGTGCTTAGAACTAGCTCTTCCAGGTGACAGTTGTTAGTTGACTTAGTTGACTTAGTTTTAAGCTGTTGCATTTATTATTAGAGGAGAAGTAATACATTAAATACTTTCTTAATGTTTGCTCCTATTAGGCAATTGTATTTGCCATGGGGAAAATATGCAACCAGGGCTGGAAGAAGCAGCAATGTTTGCAAGCTATGCAAGGGTGAGGTGAAGATTTTGAGTAGGCACATCCAAGAACAATAGGAGAAGGGTCTGCAAGGCAGGCTTTCCATTTGAGTGTGATCCAAGTATTCAAATGTGAGGAATTGCTCCTGAAGCACAAAGTACAAAATGCTTTAAACAGATTGAATTGAGCAACAGATTATCCCATGATTGGCTCCCACTTCTAACAGAATTAGTGCTACTATGCTTATCCCTATAAATGAGCCGGTTATTTATTAATCACTTTCAAAGAGGGAATGCTCATTCTCTATATATGTCCATACTGTTCTCATTAGCAAGGGTTTATCCACTGATAGAAACAGCTTACTAAGTAAATGTCCTGTGATAGCAGGAGTTGTAAGTAAATTGTGTTTCATCTCAGCGTTTCCTTCATTTAGCTGAAATGTGTTGGTTTTTTTCCCATTTCACTGGCAATAACGTTTTTCAGGTGCTTTCACTTTCTAATGTTGCCAACAAAGCCTGCAAAACCCTACCTTTGAGACGATAAATAGACTATGTTGAACCACCTGTGTGAATGTGCAGCTCATTAAAAGGAAAAGATTTTGCAGGAGCACAGACTACACCTGCTACCATACAGCAGCATCTGCTGCACAAAGTTTTATACATAGGACCTCAATAAACCTGATCCAGAAAGAGGGAAACTATACAGAAATGCTCCTTTACAGCAGTAATACAGTATATATAGCAGTATACTTCTGCTACCTATCTCTACATTTTTTTCTTCAGACTATCAGGAATAGTTAAAACTCTCAGTTCCTATCTTAGAACAGGAGAATGGATTAGAAGATCTCTTGGTCCCTTCTAGCACTACTGTTCTATCTGTGTTTCAAGCCTTTCAGGTCCCTCTTCAGACCTTCCAAACTTGCTTACCTTAAATTTCAACACCTAACATTGAGACCCCCCCATGTTCTTTATTGCCTCTTTAAATGCCTGTTCTTTGGAGCTAGCAACAACTCAGTAATTAATTTTGTCTGAAGTAAACCAGGTGAAATACAGTCTTGACTCAAATCCTGTATTTTACTGAGCTTTCTATGTCATTTTGTGCTTTAAAGTAATAGAAAATAAGACAAAAGCACTGGACTAATTTAGCAGAGGCTGAAGATTTCAACATACAAATCATCATAGATATTATTAGATTTAGATGATATAATTCACCTCTTAAGAGAAGAAAGAAAATATTTTATTAAAAAACAACATTCTTCTGGTTAGATGCTGTCAGAAATTTATTCATGAAGTAACTGAAGTAAATCAGTGTTTATCTATTTTTCAGCTTAGTTGTTTTTCCTGCTATCAGCAGGCTGAAATAAGTATGCAGCAACCTGTAGCTGAAGTGAGTCCCCAGTCTTAACAATCAGCTTTTGCAGTTGCTCCCAGAAAACATAATGATGTTTCATTATTGCTCCCTCACTGCCCTGGGGCCTGTTATGGAATTTACTAAGACTACACCATTTGCCAAGGTATAATAGAAAGAAGCAGGTGGAAAAATAAAATACGATTTTAATTTCCTGCCATGTACTAACCTTTTACTATACCCAAAGCAAAGAATGATTTAAAACAAGATCTTACTTTTTGTGTGTCACTTGATTGATGAACTGTTTCAGTAATTCTCACTAAATGTATTTAAAACATATTTTTCCCTGCCACAACATGCTCTTGGATTTCTTCTCTGGGAACTTGCATTTACAGAGCTTTGCAAAGCATAAGTGCTGTAGCTGAGTTAGCAAAATTCCTTGGCTTGCTTGTGTAGGATTGGGCATATAGACAAAATACCGGAGTGACAAACTGTAAGCAGAATACCACTGCTTCAGTTCTGCCAGATTGATAGCAGGGGTTCACTGCCAGATGATAAAGAAATGACGAAATTATCAGCAGGAGAACTTGGTGACTTACAGACTGTACTGGTGTCTGATTATTTCTCCCACTGGGGAATACAGAATTGGGTAAATGTCTAACTACAGCAGAATCAAACCAAACCACTTGGCACTGACCTAGAGAAGCAGGACATCTAGAAGGAGTCAGTGACTGATTAACTGAAGAGCAAATGTCGTGTGCTGAAGTAGACAGCATAGAATGAATAGAATGACCTCTTCCTATATATATTTTTTTTTTACTGCACTGAACAGCTTTGTATTTGACTAAGGTCAGCCATGGTCCCAATTCTGAAATAAGCAGTGCAGAAATGTGCACTGTCCCTCTATCCCCAGAAATTAAGTGATGGCTGTTTCCAGCAGGTAAGCCCTCATCCACTGTGTGCACAGTCCCTTCGCTCACATGACAATATACCTTCCTTCATCAGCAGTTCTGCTGGAAACAAGGTGAACACTCAGAAGAAGTACTACTTGGACCTTGTATCCATACATGAGCATTTAATCTCTGGATAACTGACTGCTGTTATCTCAAAGTAAATAGTCTCCATATAAAATCTAGTTTGGGCACTCCCTAGTCATTTATTCCAGAATACAAATGTGTGAGCTTTTCTTCTTTCTCTGACCCCATTTGACAGTGGAATATCACCCCATCCAGATCTGCTCTAAAGAATCTCAATCCTACTGCTTTTTTCACTTTGTTCAGAAGTGCAAAGTGCATCCAGCTTTTCACAGGCACAACATTCTCTTACCAGCCTGAGTGAGAACACATATTGTGCTGTTTCATAGATTACTTCCTTAAGTAAAACTCAGAGGGAGTATTGCTCTGCCTCAAAATGAGTGTTCTTAGAGTGAAAAATAAAATAAAACAAAATAAAATATAAAGTAAAATTAGTGAAACAGAAGCACTTCTAATGAAAGTAAACACTACTTTCATTCCTTGATAGAAAAATGTCTTCCTGTTGAAGGATGAAGTACTTTGTGGCAAATATGCTCATTCCTCTTTTATTTTTAATCCAAATTCCTGTTGTAATTGGCTTCTTGTCTTCTGATACTAGGTCTGCACGAACATCCTCAGGTGTTGGCAGAAGTCATTGTAAGTCATTTTCTCAGAAATAAGGCTACATTGCATAGTGTCTCTAAGCCAGTCACAATAGCAAGAAACTCTCAAATACAGCAACAGAAGAGAATTCCCTTGATGTTTTCTGTGTGCAGAGGTGATTTTTACGCCTTCTTTCCCCACACATTAGTCAGATTAATGGGACAGAGGCCTTAAGAAAAAAGGCTGTTCTGACATCAGAGGAAGGGATAACAGAGCTAGAGCTCACACACAGGAGAGGCCTCCAGTGAGAGAGAACTAGAAATCAGTTGTAAATAAGTTGTTCAAGATTGATCTGTAAGCAGAATAAGTGTGGATAATTATCGCCGTCCTTTTGAAATCTCAACAGCATTTGGATAAACTGGCTTTAATAACATTGAATAAATGTTTGGACTCAAACTTCAGACCAATTCTGAAATCTTAAATTGTCTAAGCTGCTCTGTTCCCTGGGTTTCTATTCCCGCTTCTTCATCTTGGTAGCAGGTGGCACAAATTTTTGATGGCTGATCAATAATTCTCATTTTGTTTGCTTTCTGCCTTTGAAGAGAAAAATCCTCTCTAGTTATTGAAAATTGAGTCCCATTGAATTAATGGCTATAAGTCCCTACTTATATCCATGAATATGAGAACAGTATTATTTATTTCATTAAATATTTGATATTTTTTCCTAACTCAACAAAATTGTGATTAATTTTAAATTCATAGTGCCCCTGAGCCAGCACCTCTATCTGCATTTACTGCTCAGAAGTGGAAGGGAACAGAGTCCTTCCTCATGTTAAAGAATTTGCCTGTTGGCCATTAGTGTGAGGCACTATTGATGTGGAAGCTTCTTTGCTGTTCGATCGAGGAGGCATGGCATATGCTTTCAGATTAGTCCTGCTAACAGCCACACAGACAACCCCACAGCACACACATAGAGATCTCTTGTTTTCCTTTTGCACCCAGCAGATAAATCTTTGACAGAGAGACTCTAGATATCTAGTATATTAGATTTAATACCCTGACTTGAACTTACAGTCACCCGGTGGCTCAGGATATTAGTTAAAAAGAATTTTTATTTTATTTTCACAGATAACAGCTCCATGAAATTTAATAAATAGATCCAACAGCTTGCACCATAAGCTTGTGTAGACACATGTGACTTCACGAATAGGTATTCACCATATGCTGCCAGAACTACACTGTTCTGTGCATAAATAGAATTAATGATTTCATTGGCAATTGATTTATCTCATATGTATAAACAGATGAGGAAATAGAAGGGCAAAACAAAATCCTAGTAGAATTCCAGAAACCCAGCCATTCTTTTCAACTATCTTGAAAGAATGTGACAGAATAGCTTAGCTGCTGATGATTGTAGATAATTTTAAGCCTCCACAAGAAAAGAAATTGAATAATTTATTGTCTGAGCAAATAATATCTATTCAATGCAACTGTGTTAAGGTCAGTTTTACATCCAAATTAGTAGCTTGAATACAAACTGAACTAGGAGGCTGAACTGTGGGGTTGGCAAGATACTGAGAGAACAAAATGACAAATCTATTTCCTTTACATTTTACCCAGCAATTCAACTAAAAAGAATGTAATTTTTCTTATTCTGCTTAACAACACAGGCAAAGAAATTGCTGTACTCTGACTAGACGTAGAAAGCAGTTATCTTCTATGTCTGTTCTATGCTAAGTAGTGCATCTACAAATTAAAATGAATCTTTCACAAGCTTTTCTATAAGTGCAACCTATTTACTAAAAATACGCCGTGTCTTGTCACCAATGGATGTCTCAGTGTGGCATCATCTTCTAGTATCGGTATGAAAAAAGAGGAAACACTGGGAGCAAAAGCGATACAGATGTCAGATGACATACTTCTGCAGAAAAAGAATGCTTTTGGTCACACAAAGTGTAGGGATCAGCAACTGCATAAACGTTTATGAGAAAAGGATGCTGCTGATATGCTGACTTTTTTTAGTGCCATAACTTAAACCAAAATATGACAGTTTGTTTTAATGCCGAATTGTTCTGGAGGAACTGGAAGAATTCACACAGGAAAATTCTAAAATCCCCAGTGCAGTTTTAAAAAATGAGTAAATTTCAGAAGAGATTGTGCATTAAATAGTATTCCATTTATATGTTATCTGTATAGGCCAAAGTGAAAAAGCTTGCTGCAAATTTGTTTCTTCATCTCTGGGCTCCTTTGGGAGAATGGAGCAAATACTGACAGCAGGGTGTTCTGGGAAGGAGCAGAGGTGAGCAAAGAGATCATGTGCTCCTGCTACATTCAATGCTATTTGAATTTGGAGGCCCCATTTGCGTCATTTAGCAAGCTCTGACTTCTGCTGCAACCTTTGAGTCAAGTTCCTGGTGAATCCTGGTCTCAGAAGCTAAAAAACACCAGGGACACCCTTGAAATAATCCTCAGGCTGTAGAAAACTAAAGGATAATTCTCATCAGTGTGCTACTGTATTTTATTGTACCTTTCCAATATGCATGACTTATTAAGGATGGTGAAAGAGCCATCTGTTCATCTTCCTCTAACCAATATACCCTCACATCTCGTTACAACAACTCTGTTGTTCCCACAGTGATGAGGCTATCACGTGAATTGCACATATATAACAAATACAATTAATTATAGCTCCAGAAATAGGCTTGCCCGCATTCCCATTCTTCCAAAGACCTCAAACCCCTGTGGCAATTAAAACATTCAGATTATGGGTTGCTTCCTTAGGGTCACTGAAATGCTAAGGACAGATATCTTGAATCTTGTTGCTGTCTTAGACATTAGGACCAAGCAACAACAACAAAAGCAAACAAATAAATAAATAAATAATCTATGGCCAAGTTAGTTTTACTATGTTTTGAAAACTTTTGTTGATGTAACACAGTCTTGCAGTGCTGCAACAGGCCTGTGTTTGAAAAAGGCCAAAAACAGTTTCACCTCACCTCAGTACCAGACAAAACCACATGAAGTTTGTGAATAGCAGAGGTTTGGTGTAACTCCAAAATGTGAAGAGCTGCCTGTGGTTTATTTGCCAGAGTGCCCTTTACTTGCCTTCAAAGTGTCAGGAATTAAGTATGATGATCAAATATTGTATGTTAAGATATTAGTCCCTGATACCTCACTGAAAGGAAAGAAAGCATATATGGGAAGGAATACAAGGCAGTGTGTTTGCAAAATGCAATTGGAAATAATGAAATACAGTTAAGAGAACTTCAGTTAAACAATGAAGGAAAACTGAAATAACGCAATAGAAGAATATTTCTTGCATGGTAAGTTCCATTTCTGAGGACACCAGTTTTTACCCTCGTTTTTAGGGTCAGACTTAGAGTTGCTATGAAATTACCTTAATCTTCCTGTGACATCTCTTTCTCACTTACATGAGATTTTAAAAAGTAGGACAGATCCTAGTGGAGGAATAAAGAGTATATCCTGTACTACTGTGACAAAGTGCACGCAAGTCCTGACTTTTGTCTCTCTTCTCTCTGAAAATTCTCCCCTTTTTGGCAGCGATGTGAAGAGTGAATCAACATCTCTGAGCCAGTGAGGGTAAAGGAGACCAAAGGCTGCAAGCTTAGACAACACACAGCATAGTTGGGACTGGCTGGCATGGTTATATTATTGCAGGAAAGAAGGGAACAAAATGTAAAAATCTAAATTGCTGATTGTTTCTTTATGATAGGAGGTGTTCTAGGAATAATTTAACAGGTTCTTGCTTCATGAACAGTTCAACAATTAGAATCAAAGAAACAAGAATTTGCTGCTGTGCACTTTCTAGCATTGAAGGAAATTTAAAACTACTGAGCAAAAGCAGAGTAGGAGACAACTTGGAGGGGTTTGCTTCAAAATCCAAAGCTCAGTATGATTTTCTCAACTTTAACAGACATTAGAAACCAAATAGAAGTATTTACTTTAGGATCAGCAGAAGGTTTAGGTTGAGAGCATAATTAATACTACTGATCAGTAATGACCTGCAGATTGATTCAACAAAATGCTGGCAGTTTTACTGTAGAAAGCAATTTTGTGTTAGCAAACAATCCATTTCACCCCTTTCTGGCCACTCTTGTGAAAGAAAACTTGTAGAATTAAAGCTATTAACACAGTTCCTAGCAGTTTTAAAATATTCTATCTACTGTCCCTGACTTTACTTGTCATTATGGTTGATGAACTCAAGTTTACCCTGTTCCTGGAAGGCTTTCTTTGCTTAATTTTCAGTATAAACTGACTGCTACTGAAAATTCTTCTCCCTAAATTTGTTGCAAATGAGTAGTAAATTATCACTCCCCTTGGCTTCCACAGTTACACATTCTGATAATGTCACCAAAATAATATGTACCTCAGTCAGACTCAGATGACATTGGATCCTTTCATTCAATGGCACTAGACAGATAGCAGTGAAGTATCTCTAATGAAAGCTAGTACTCTGGTATCTCCTTTTTGTTTTGGCTGTACAATGATAAGATGCAGCAGACTCCAGTTTTTCTTATAAAATAAGATTATATCCACTACCTTTTTTTCTTCACTGATAGAATCTGCTAATTTCGAGTACGTGCTGCTTCACAGAAATGTTAATAAAACACACCTCTTATCTGTTTTCTTACTAGCAGTTAGCAGCTTAAATGTAGATATGCTGTGGTGTATATAGAAGTTAGTACGTCATAGGTAGTGCATACATTGAAGTTATTTTATACATTGACCTTATTTAACTTTCCAGCAAAGTAGGAGAGACTAAACAGTTGAGTTTGCCTTGAAATTCTGATACATGGAAGAACCACTGGTGAGATCATCTATATGGATATTCTAGGCAGAAATCTAAGTTACCGTGATGAACTCCAGGTCCTTCATAATCCTAAGCCTCCTATTCAAAAAAATGATAGATAGAAATAGCCTAAATAATGTCTAGCTTTTCAATAGTTGTCATGCATGTGGCTATTTTGCACATCTCTGAGAAGATTGCATGCGTGTGAGTAGCAGAGAAGCACAGCTGGCACTGGTGGTCTAGAATCACAGATTCAGAAACCATCTTTCTTTATGCCACCATCAGTACAGGAATCATTGTACTGCTGTGTCTGTGGCTTCAGAGCTGGTATCAAGGGGAGGGTTTCTTTCCTCTGAAACTTGATATACCATAGCTATTTCAGTTGTATTCTGAGAAAGAGATTATCTCTTGAGAATTACTTCAAATCCATGAAGTTGAGATCTTAAGTGAATATGCCACACATTTACTTATTTTTCACAAATGCAACCATTCACATTATTTTTTTACACCTCCCTTTGAAGCAGGAGGAAAGATCTCATCTGAACACAAAATATTAGATTAGAATGAAATGGGATCTGTTACAGTTTAGCAATTGCTATGTGATTTTTCTGGCCTGGGGATATTTATACAGGAAGATTTTTATTAAAAGAGGATGAGAGATTTTATTTCTCCCCTCTTTTCTGATTCAGTGTCATTTGAGTCTTGTCAGAAAGAGTTGAAGGCAGAAGCAAGGAATTCATTTTGTATCAATATTTGCCCTGTTTTATTGGTACAGTAATTCTGCACTGAAGTAAATAATGGATGGCACTCAGACTCTCTAGAATTGATGCGATATGAACAAATGCCAGATCCCCATTTTATCAGGTGTCACAGTGTTGACTTTTCTGTTTCAGAACCTGGACTTCTGCCATTGCTGCTGGTTCAGAGCTGTAGGGGTGAATGAACAGTTAAATTCTCTCCTCACCATCAGTTTTTCTTTAATCCATATTTTTGAGATCTTTTCAATTTGCTACCGCTTGCCTACAGACCCTGAGTGTGTTTTAGAAAGCATTCTCAAATTCCTACTGCCTCCCTAGGAGACCAGAATATTCCTTACAGAGTAAGCAGGTTGATGGAGATTTTAAATATGCATTATAGATACTTAATGGGATGAAGGAGTAAATTTGCATTTAGATAGATATTACTATTTCTATGAATACATAATCATTTTAGAATGATTTTTAAAGGAATTATGAGAAATTAACTGTCTTAAATAACAGTTCTCTGTTAACATTAAAGTAAGTATGCAAGTTCCTTTGTTCTGTTTTGCAAATAAGGATAGTCGATGACCGAGGTGTTATTTCCCAACTGCATGTCAGAGTGTGGAATAGGACCCAGTATTCAAATGTGCAGTCTAGCATCTTGTCTTGCTTAGACCATGGAGTCTCTAAGCCTGCTGGAAAGGTGTCAGAAATGTGGCATCTTTGTGAAAGTCCATGGGGAAGGTATATAGGCCTTGCACAATAGTCAGTTGCTGTTTTATTTATTCCAAGTATTCAAATCCAACCACAAGTCATTTTTTAATCAGACAGTGTAGACTCAAGGGATTCACACAGCCATTGCAAGAATTGATGCAATCACTCTACAGTCTTGCAATGAGTTGAGTTAATAGTTTGTAGTCCCAAGACTTTCCATTAATACACATTGCTGACATCAGGCTGTCATTGGATAGACTTTCCACTAATATATGTAGCATCCAGCACTATCAAGTCTTCAGATTTATGCAAGAATCCGTAAGTATTTGTATGATTTTTGTAGCAAGGAAAAAATGTGAAAGGGCTGACACAAACACACAACTTTGTCATGTCGTATGTTTGGTGACAACAGACACACAATCATGTGCATATGAAAACACACCAACTATTGATAGGATTAGGGACATTGCAGAAATATTTTTTTGCCAATTATACAAGCCTGGAAAATTTAGCCTGGTTTCTGGAACACAAGATTCTTATCAGAATTCCTGCATATGTTCAAAAGTGTAGAATACTAGAGGTCAAATCAGGTCCTCAAATTAATTCACATTATGCCCCATATCCGCAAACAACAGCCTCAGTGTCCTGCCTGTCACTTCCAAGATCTTTGTGTAGAAATAATTGATTGAAACTCAACAAACATTTCTTTTTGAAGTTTCAGGAGGTGGACGGTAGTCAGCAGTTCACTCACTGGACTTGTGTTAATTCTCCTGGATGAGAAGTGAAAAAAACGATTTTTTAATTGGTCAGCTGATATGAGCAAAGTACAACTCTGTGCTGAAGAACTGCGTGCAATCTGTGTTTAGAGCAGAGTTGCCATTAGTTTAAACGAAACAGCATGTTTACCAAAGACTGTGTATGGATCTCAGAGAATTTCTCAAGCATTAACCAATATAGTCTTTCAACACTTCTGAAAGCTAGATAATATTCTGTTCTTTAATAATGCAATGAACACTTTACACTGACTATATTAGAATTATTTTCTCTGTTGATTCATTGATTCAACAATATGGTAATGAAAGGGAAAAGGATTAGCTCAGCACAAACTATAGCTCAGCAAACAGCGCTGGTGGAAACAAATACCTTCAAGAGCTAAGAAAATCATTCTTTCGAAAAGCAGATCTCCTGGATGTCTCAATTTATAATAAAGCAACTCAGTGATAACTTAAATAGAAGAATTGTATAAATAGACCAGCAGGCATCTAAAAAATGTAACTATTTTATTAGCTTGTTATCAGGTGGCCATCTGGTGATGTCAAACATTTGATAAGACAAATTAGTTTTTATCTTTTACACACTGAGATTGATAGTTTTGCTTTAAAAGTGCACTGTTGTTATAGTGCTCGCCACTCAATTGCCTTCAAAAGGGAATAATAATAGTTGCAGTCCTGAGTTTGGATTGACAGAGAAACTTATAGACAAGAAGATGAAATTCCAGCTCCACTCTGAGTCTCAATGTGCTGCAGAATTCAATCCCACTAAAGTTGTAAGGCATGAAGCTAAAAACTGAAAGATGCTTTCAGGAAGATACGAAGGACTCAGATTGGCTTGTCAGGTGGTTAAAGTTGTTTCTAACAGAACGTTAAGTTGAGCCACGGTGAGATGAATGAGCTGACACCAAGAGGCCGAGTGTGTGGTGGTTTGTTTAGCATGCAGATGCCTTGACTTTCAGTCTGCTGTCTTTATGCTGTTATGTCTAAAAATAAACCTCTTCCCACAGTAAAGAAAATCATTTACTGGCAGTTGGGCCTGATATAAGATTCAAAAAAGAAGAAAACATTAGTTGTTTTTCTTCAGAAAGAACTTAATCAGCAATTATGAGTTCCTTTAAAACTTCAGTACGTTTAATTCTCCTTCCTTTTACTAAGCAGTCTTCCCCTTCAAGCTTCAATAATTTGTTTCTCAAGAGAAGACAGAAATAGTTTTAGAACAGCTTTTACTAATGTTTACTGTGCCATATCATGCTTATAAAATCTTTTTTAATATGTAACCATTTAACTTCTCTTGGCGAGATAAATTCACGGTGATACAGATGTTTTGTAAATACCATACTCGCTTAGCATCTGAGTTGGAACACATTATAAAAGAAAATGGCATTTGAAATAGACTTGTTTTTGCAATGCAGTAAGGTATATTAAGCAAAAATTTTCAGGTGAACTAGGGCCAAGAGTTCAATATGTTCTTTATATTGCAGATGGCAACTATGTGCCCTGAACTTCTGTGAGGGTATTTCTGAGGTCATCAGCGGTCCCATGGGGGAAATGAGTCACCAAAAGCGTAAGTGATTTCAACACCTTTGCTATAAACTCCATAGATTAGTAATATGAACTTTACAGAAGCTTTGCTAAGTTGAGGCCTGCGAGACTTTCCACTGAGTAACTTCTGTTCCATAGAATGATCCACACTGCCATAATATTTGCATTACAGCAGTGCTAGGGATTCAAGGAGGAACAAGATTTTATTTTGGGGCTGTAAAAGTCCCTGCCTTAGAAAATGTTAAACCTTACCCAAGACAAGACACAGCTAGCTATAAACTCAGTGACTGATGAACATTAAGGTTCTGAGGATATTACTGTGACTGAAAAAGATAGGTTTCTGCCACAATTAGAAGTTACAGAAGAACTTGTTTTTCAAGCGGTAGATGAACCTTGGTTGGCTGTACCATTAAGCAATACTAACAGGAAAACTTACACCTGAAAGTGAAATAAAAACTAAAGAAGCAATTTCCACACACACAAAAAAAGGTATCACAAGCCTCCAGAATGTGATAAAATAATAAGGAAAAGCATGCATGCCTTAGACTGTAACATTCTTCAGAAGTAAGCACAGAATCTGTATCTGATCACAAGGGAAGGAGTGTGTCACATGGGCATACCAGTAGACAGGAAAACTGGCCTAGAAAACCAGGCGACTGCCAAGATAGCTAGAGTATATGCAGCTATCAGTAATGTGGGTAGTAAAGTTCAGATGTCATTCCACGGCTGTGGTCTGTAAACCATAATGAACCTGTCCCTATGTAGTTCTAGAATTAGGCTCCCAAATTGCAGCTATACCTGACAACAACTTGCAGGTAATACAAATATAAGCAAAATACAAGTATGAAATACACGTCTTGGAGACTGTTCCTTCATGAAATTTTCTCTAATAATTCCCCAAATGACTAAATCCTATGTAACAGCACACAATGATTCTATGTCCACCAGAGTGGACAATAATGCAGCAAACTGGAAGTTTTGTCCCATTGTTCCGGCATCCTATATATTAAATTCATACAATCATATCTGGAATGTATAAGTTGTTTCAGACTTCAACTACTTTAGGAAGACCACACATGAGCCCTCTCATGGGCATATTCATCAGTGCGCTCTCTGGTTACAAGTGATTTTCCCAGTCCAAGATCCAAATACCCAATGAAGTGCCCTAAAAGCATTTTGCAGAATTGTGATTCTCCTACGGGACTTGTGGGCACAATGCAATGAATGGAATGTATTCATCCGTAGGTGGAGCTTTCCATCTGTGACAGGTTGAAGGTTTTAAGCAATTCAAATATCCCTCATTTTTCTCTAATGTTTCAGGAGGTAATGAAACGGAAATCGCATATATTAAATGCCAAAAAATGCTGAAAGCCAGTACATTTTAGATCAGTGGATTACACATGCAATTTATTGTCTGTTGTCAGGGAAAAGGTGTAAGAAATGCTGTGGGGAGCAAGCTTTACACACTCTATGTATAGGTTTTATGCTGCATTGTAATGACAAGATTGTTACTGTTCAAATGCAGCCGCCTATATTACTTTGGCTGCTTGAATCTGTTCTGGATTTACATATAATGAGTGAGAGCAGAAGAACTGTAGATTGGTGTAAATTTTATTTGAAAATTACCTTAGAGAAGCATACAGTAAGAGTTTAATTAGGTTACTGAAAATGCTACAATTTTTACTTAATGGTAGTTTATATGCAAAAGCAATCTTGAGGTAAAAGGACAGTGAAGACCAAGCACTTCAGTTGAGCCTTCAGTTAAATACACCAAAGGTCAGCATCCAGTGTGGGTTTGGATAATAGCTCATAATGGTAAAAATAAAGTGCTTAGTCTCCTCTTTTTACTTCAGAATAGTTCTAATAGTTACTAATTTTATTTATTTCAAGGTGAAAAAACTACATTTTGAGCAACAAAACCTCATTCTTCTGTATTATCACAGCTTCTGTATCAGTCCATCCACCTATCTGTCAAAAGCAACATAAAATACCACTCTTTCAAAAAGCATCCTACTATATATTCTCTGAGATTCAAAGTGCCATTGACTGTTCAGAAAAAGCCTGACTAACCAGTTCTGTCCTGTTCTTGCCTCTAAATTTGCTCATGTTATTAATATAATCTTACTATTATGTTCATATTAACACAGTCACCTATTTCAGTGACCATGATCACAATCATGTGCAAGACAACCAGGGGATCAGGACCAACCAAAGGCTGATACTGGTTAACCAACCTGATCTCGTTCTATGACCAGGTGGCCAGTTGGTGGATGACAGAAATGCTGTTGACATAATCTGTGCAGACTTCAGCAAAGCCTTTGACATTATCTCCCACTGTATTCTCCTGGAGAATCTGGCAGTCTGTGGCTTGGATAGGTACTCTCTTTGCTGAGAAAAAACTTGCTAGATGCCTGGGCCCAGCGAGTAGTGGTGAACTGAGTTAAATCCAGCTGGTGACTGGTCACAAGTGGTGTTACCCAGTGTGTCAGTACTGGGGCTTATTCTTTTTAGTATCTTTATTGATGATTTGGATAAGGGAATTCAGTGCATCCTCAGTAAGTCTGCAGATGACACCAAGCTGGGTGGAAGTCGATGAAGTCGATTTGCCCGAGGGTAGGAAGGCCCTACAGAGGGATCTGGATAGATTGGATCAATTGGTGAGGCCAGCAGGATGAAGTTACAAAAAACAAGTGTTGGGTTCTGCACTTTGGTCACAATAGCACCCAGGCAACACTACAGGCTTGGAGCAGAGTGGCTGGAATGCTGCACATGAGCCAGCAGTGTGCCCAGGTGGCCAAGAAGGCCAATGGCATCCTGGCTTGTACCAGTAGAAGTAGTGTTGCCAGCAGGAGCAGGGAAGTGATCATCCCTCTATACTTAGCTCTAGGGAGACTGCACCTCAAGTATTAAGTTCAGTTTTGGGCCTCTCACTACAAGAAAGAGCGCCTGGAGCATGTCCAGAGAAAGGCAACAAAGCTGTGAAGGGTCTGGAACACAAGCCTTAGAGGGAGTGGCTGGGGAAACTGGGATTGTTCAGACTGGAGAAGGCTCAGGGGAGACCTTATTGCTCTTTACAACTATCTGAAAGGAGGCTGCAGCAAAGTGGGGGTCAGCCTCTTCTCCCAGATAACAGCAATAGAAGAAGAGAGAATGCTCTCAAACTGTGCCAGTGGAGGCTCTGGTTAGATGTTAGGAAGAATTTGTTCTTGGAAAGAGCGGTCGGACTCTGGAGCAGGTTGCTCAGGGAAGTGTTTGGAGGCATTTAAGGAAAGGGTAAACTTAGTACTTAGGGATATGGTTTAGTGGACAGTATTGGTGGTAGGTAGACAGTTGGACTAGATGATCTTAGAGGTCTTTTCCAACCTTAATGATTCTATGATTCTATGATCAGAGTTAACATGCTTATATTTTCAATTCTTAATGTAATGGAGAAGGTCTTTCTGGACCACCTCCTTCCAATTTGCTCTGAGATTTCCAAATCACATCTTGCTTGCAAAGATCTTCTTACTAAATACTATTCAAATTCCACTCAATAGACTTAGTATCTTGCTATAAAGACTTTCGCTTTAGTTGAAGCAGCATGCCTATATAAGCATACAGTTTTAAAGGGTTGTGATTGATTTACCCATTTGTAACCCATGTCTGATTTATTCAGACACGATCATCTGAATTATGGAAGGTGTTTCATAAATGAACATAAACTATTTCAGATCAACAGCGTAGCTTTTTTATTCAGTGAATGTGGGATGTCTCACTTTTAAAGCAGTGCTGATGACCCTTCTAGTTTTCTGCTCAATCTCACCTTAGCAACAACGTCAGGAAGCAGATATGATCAATGAGGCCTTTCTTAGCCCTCTGAAACTTCAGTTTTCATGCCAGAGATCTTTTGTATAGCTAAATTAGTGAAGACACAGAGCAAGAGGGTTAAGATGCAGTCTCATCAGTTCCTTGCAGTATGTAAGATGTTCTCAAAGCCCAAGTCTTTGCAGCCTCCATGAAGCTAACCACCTATGCCAATATGACGTTGCTTTATATGGCTTGACACATAGAAAAAAGATTTCCCTACTGTTTGCATATTTTTACATCAGTTACTTTTTTTTCTTAAAATCTAAAACCTGGATTTTAATCTCTACTGTGCACAGTTGCCACCCTAGACAAGACAGCTGTTTGTTCCTTACTCGTTGTTCACATGAGTCCACCTCATGTAATAACTATGTGAACAGAACTGCATATTTGGTATAGGTTGGTCTGTACTGCAGCAGCAGAAATATCCTATGTTTTTAACATAGTTAGGCCAAAATTTGCTTTGTAGTTGCTTCAGTTGCTACCATAGAACATGCCATCATAGAACAGGCAAGGCCAAACTAGACTGAAATACTTCTATACGTCTACAGATACTTGAAAGCTGTTAGTCGTGCTTTCTTCCAGAGTCTCATCTAAGAGCAGTGTACTTTAAAAGCATTCCCTCAGCTTTATGTTTCACTTCATGCTCATGACAAGCCCTGTCCTGTGGATCCAGTCACAGCTATATGATAAACCTTTAGCCCAATACTCCCTATGTCTGAGACACCAAAGAAGCAGAGCCCAGCTGGTAATTGGAAAATAAAAAAATAGCATTTAATCTACACTCGAGTTCAAAAGGTATAGGGAGAGGTAATGAACAGAACACAGGAAGGGCAGGGACAAATGAGCCAAGGAACTATACCAAGAAATACAACTGCGATACTAAGCCATTATAAGTTGCTCATTCCATTTATGATAGGCAATTGTTTGCCTTTGTGTGCTCATAAATGCATCTAAAATAAACAGAACGTTTCCCAGTATAGGCCATGGCACTGTTTTTTTTCCTGGTAGAAGTTTTAAGAATACCATAGGTATTTGAAGATGCTGACATGAAAAACTCAACAAAAGAGCTACAAACCTTTTCCTGTTATTAAACAAACGGAAAGTAAACATTCAGGATTTGGATATAAGAGGATGTTCTGTCATTTTGTATTTAAAAACATAAATACTTCTGGCAACAAATTGATTTATTTGGTTTATTTCAATTCTTAGAAATGTGATGATTTAGGAATTTCTCCTGATTTACTTGTTGTTTTGTCCTTTTTTCAGTTATGACATAGGAACCTAGACAGCATTTAGGATGAGCTTTGAGACACATTTCAGATAATATCTGAATCCCAGTAGGATTATTTTTGCAATTAGAGGCAGACAGCCATGTTAAAGCATGCTCCTGGGTCAGAGAGTGTTGAGATTAAAAGGAGTGACACCAAATTTTGTTGAACAGTAAAAAATGTAGGATGAACTTTGAGATACATTTCACATTCCTTAATATTGAAAATGAAGTATTGGAGACAAATTTAGTTTTAGATGTTATACCCACATCTACATGAACTGTGAATTTTTAGTGCCTAGCTTGCAGCTGGTTCTGAAAGTTCAGTCTTTGAATGGAGTGATACACAGCATTCTCTAAAATCCATTCTATCCTTATGTTTAATATAGCTGAAAATGCATGGGAAACCAGAAGAAAAATAGTGAAAAAAGTCTCTTCTCTGGGTTATTCCTAGAATGGAATCCAGCTCAGGATTAGATGTAATCTTAATGCTGTCATTTCAGCTTCTTGGAATTGCCTAGCATTTGAACTAAATTGTCAGCCTCCCTATTATTGTTAATAAGTGGACATACAAACCACAAAGACATTACAGAGGATATAAACAGTAATTTGCAGTAATGCAGGTGATCTGGGAAGTGAGTAAAAATGTTACCAATTTGGCACAACTAGACAACTCTCCAGATACTCTGAGGCAAATGAGCAGGCTGATGACAGAGATGCTGTCTGCCAGTTCCTGCAAAGAGATGTTTGGAGCTGTAGCCTGGCACTTTCCATGAGCACTGCACTCACTGCTTTGGCAGGAGATGAGCACAACTGAAGTGCAGGTGCTGCCATTCACAGTTGCCATAATGGTCCTTTGCCCAGCCAGAGCAGTGATAAGCATCTTCAGTAAATTAATACCAAGGCCAAAAGCTTGTTTCGCATACAGTTTGTTTTTAACTGTAAGCATAAAAAAGAGCATGTGCTCAGTTACCATACACGTGTCCACACAAGCATAGCATCCATTAGAGAAGAAGGTAAATACTGGATATCAATATTTAAGATAAATGTAATGAGCAAAGTAATTTTTTAACAATTAGTCAGCCATAGCTAAAAATCTGAGCCACTGGTTTGGGCATCTGCATTCATCTAAGCGCTAAAATAGAACTGTGTATAGGAAAATTAGAAGCTAAGCTGGGGGAAAAAAAGCACACAACTTCACTAGTGTGAAAGTCTTTCAGTGGAGCATTTTATAGGCATTTTGCACGAGCCAACTGAATTCATTGAAGTTACGACTCAAAAATCGCTGAAATATGGACATCTAGTGGAGACATCTAATTATTACAGTTTTCCTTCCTACGGAAATGCAGAAAATGAAAAGGCCTTTTACTGATTGTCTTGCTGGAGCCTGGAGTTCTCCTGGCCTTTTGCTGCTTGGCCAATTGCTCAGTAGCAGGAGATGAAGGTGACGCAGCCAGAACTTGGCAAAATAGAAGCTGTGTGTCATTTAACTTACCTGGGTGATTGATGAAGCAGGAAAACTAATGACCCATGAAGGAACAAACGTTTCTCAAACAAGAGGTAAATGAATGTGATACTGGAGCTCAAGGGATGGGTGAAAATCAGAGGCTGTAAGTGCCTTTAAATACTCCTGAAATTGCAAGCTCAGACCTTTTGCATTATTTTTTATGGGGAGAAGGGAAGCAATAATTTGGGGTTGTTTAAAGCCTTGATGCAGAGAAAATTTAATATTCACATCATTTCAAATGCATAAAGTTTGTAATACAAACCAAGAGTTAGCTGTGAGGACAGAAAGTGTCCCTGCACACTGCAATGTCTGCAGGGCCTTCAGGTCATACGCTGATAGGATGGAATGTCAGCAGGATCCAACAGTCCCGTAGAACTTCCTCACTAAAGGGTGTTTAAATCTCCACAAATGCAAAATCATGATAGCTACACATTAATGGTCAGTGTTCTCTTTTCTCATGCTATCCACTTACTGCTGTCCACCTTGGGATTTCTGCTGCTGTGGGATTTGTAACTGGGTTGATGCGTGGCCAATATTTGTCTGACTTCTCTTTTTTTGTCTCCTGTGAAAGCCATCTGAAACTAAGCAGGAACTAACCTTGATTTATTTCTTTAATTAAAAAAAAAAAAAGATATTACATATTAATAAAAAATGAAAAGTATTCCCTTGCTGGTTTTTTAATTATTTTTTTTTTTAAGTTTCCAAAAACAGTCCCATATCTCTGTCAAAGTTAATGTAACCAGCATTTCCATGGGAATTTCTGCTTATCCAGGGAAACTGGAACTGCAGATGTAAATAACAGCCCATCCTCCCAACTACTGTTCAGATCACCTTGTGAGAAATAAACGGGTTTTTTTTAGAACACATGTCAAAACATTTCTCTTGACTACAACCAGCATGAGCTAAGAAAATTCTGCAGGAACATCTTGTTGAAACCAGAAAGAGAAATGAATCTAATGACAAATTATGACTTATTTTTTGTGAGATTTTATGCAAAACTGTTTTTTGTTTCGTATGGAATCTAAAATTGACGACAGACATTACTAGAATATGTCATTCTTTTACAATTTTATTACTAACTTCCTTGAGAAAACACAAGAAAATGCTACATGGGCAAATAGTTTTACAGGCTGATATTTCTATTTCTTCTAATAAGCTTAAGATTGTAAATTACGCATTGAAAAAGAAACCTCACCTGTTTTGGCTGAGGTGGACTGGGAACTAACTTCCTAACTCCTTCCAAAAGTCTCCAGACACCCCAAAAACAACCCCTTTTGTTAGCATAACTCTCCAGCACTTTCCTGCATATGGAACTTAGTTTTATTGGCAGTAGAGTCTCCATAGCATGAAAATTAATACTATATTTTAAATATTAGTAAATATGAATTCTCTTTGCATACATGGAATTTACTTCATCTAATGATTCCAGCAAACTTGCAGCATGACTTCTCAGAAAGCTGGCATCAATTTGGACCTTAATTGAATAAAGTCAACAGGATAATTAAGCTCAGTATCAAGAAGTAGTAAGTAATGGAGTGCCCTGCATCAGAAGCAATGAATCACCCACACACAACATGAAACAGTCCGTTCTCATGAAGACATTACTAAACCAAAAGATCGCAATGGAAGTCTGCGAGATGATTTAACAAAAGGCTTTCAGCCTCTGTAGGGCAGCACAGGGTATTGCAGTTTCCATGGCACTGCAGAGATCAGAAAAACAGAAAGGATAAACACTGAGAACTGCCACAAAAGTCATCTTTGGTCCTTTTATTGCAGTCCCTTGTCTCAAGTCAGGATCAAACTTTAGCTGCGTCTGAAAAATATTTAGTGTGCTGTTAAAATTTCCACTCATGGAAATAAAACAAAAGCATCTCCCTCTCTGTAATGGCCTATTTTGTTCATTTTACATTTTCTAGACTGAGTCTTTCCTCATGTCACTCTCATCACTCTCTTCTTGACTCTGTCCAATTGCTCTACATTTATCATGACCTGTTCTTCTAATTGGACACTCTTCAGTTCAGGTTCTTAGTGAAAGAAATGCTCATCTACTTCATGCCTTGGGTATGGCCTCCTGCATGTAAACACCAGTATGATACCCTTTTTCACATTCTGACTGATTTCCAACTCGTGATTCTCTATAATCCTCAGCATCTGCTTTTCAGAGGTTCTGCCCAGTCATCTTACTGCTGCTGTGTCATTTGCTGTCTCATCATAAAAAGGGAAATCCAGACATCTGCAAAAGTGTCTGTACAACTGCTGATATTCTAAAATAATATATACAAGTATTGTAATGACTCATCTTAAAGTGATCTTGTCCTTCAGATAGCAGTTTTTCTGGTTGAAGAACAATCTAGACTTATAATCAGAAAAAGAAATGGGAACAGATATTCACTGCATATTCCCTTGATGAAATGAGTGTGATGCAGTGAACTGACTGAATGGTGTGTGCTGTGGTTTCCTTTCAAGGCTGTATGAAGATAATGAGATGTGGTAGAAAGTAGCTGACCCATGGCTTGCTGCTGTTTTGTCTGCTGCTCGTTGTAACGCGCATCTCGTAGTACTGTGTCTGCACAGTGGGGGCATACAGGCTTATCTGTCCTAGATAAACTCTAATTTCATTTGAAATCAACTTGATTTGACAGGTATCGGGAATTCTGAAGCCAAGTGCCATTTTTGATACTTGCTTATTTTGATGTTTTAACACACAGGTACTTCCATGGTAGCAAAAGAAAACACTCGTTTACATTTCTTGCATTTAGCTCTATGTCTCCTATGTGGTCTTATAACCTACACTCCTCTTCCCGTGTCTTTTAAATGGGGATAAATGAATTAGCTCATAGCAGCAATGTGTTTTTGCGTCTTGTCATCAGCACGTTTACTGATGGGACTTTCTGCTGGGTGCCTTCCAGGACAGATGTCCTTCCTTTGGTCCCTCACTGCACCTCGGAGCGAGGAGCAGCTGCACTGTAGGTGCGTGTGTGATTATGAGTTTGTCGAGCATGGCCTAAACTAGTAACGAGTCCATTGGAAACACAAAGACACACTGACGTGCTCTGCATTTTATTCAGGTCCTTTTTGTTAATTACGCTGCCATTTCCTTCTGGCAACGAGCTGCAGATCTCAGCGACTGCTGCCAGAAGCACCGCGTTATCCCGAGCAGCTCCGAGTCAGCCACGGCCGCGTCACAGAGCCAAGAACTGCTGCCAGCTGAGAGGGATCCTCACCTCCCACCGCTGTATCAGCCTCCCATCTATCTAACGTCCCTCATTACGAAGCTCATCGCTCATTTCAGAACACAGAGCGCCGCAGCGTCAAGGCGCGCACAGCCCCGCCCCGCGCCGCCTGGAAGCCTCCGCTGCCTCAGGGCGCACAGCGCCCTCCCGCGCTCATAAGCGCCGCGAGCTGCGCTAGGCCGCGCGGCTGCTACCACCGCTCGCGCGCAGGCGCGGCCGCCTGGAGGCGGAGCGTCGCGGTGCTGCTGTTGCTGCTACAGCGGGGCCGGGTGCGCGCGGTCGCTGTGGGAGGGTGCTGGCCGCGGGGCCGGGACTCGGCGTTCCGCTCTCTGCCCGGTTCACAACACCTCGCCCCGGGCGGGACCGCCGGCGTGGGGCGGGGCGGTGCCGCGTGGGTGGTCACCAAGGGTGCGTGACTGACGGCCGCTCCCCGGGCGCGGCGCGGCGTGGCGCGTGTGAGCGGCTCCGCTGAAGGGCGGCTGTCAATGCGGGCTCGCTCCCGGGAGCTCGTCCTGGTTGTGTCCGAAAGTAGTTCGCGCTCGGGCAGCCGCGTGCTGTAGGTGCGCTCGTTCTGCGCCTCGTGCTATTCGAAACGCGCGGTGCCGGGCGGGGTTGGCGGCTGGGGGACGGACGTGTGTGAACGTGAAGGAGCGCTGAGCACGTCTCGTTTCCGCTTTTTAGCAGGAGGCGGTGCTGTAGGGAGATGGCCGAAGCCGCTTTCCGTCCCCCGAGAAGGAAAAGGAGGGTATTTGAGTGCTACCAGGCGCCTTTCCCTGTGGGTGCCGGCGGGGGGGATTTCAGGATGTGCCGGGCTGACATGGTCAACAACAGCGTCGTGGTGAGGAGCCCCGAGGACGTGGAGCGGCTGTACAACGAGGTGCTGCCCGCCCTGCCGTGTGGCAGGCCTTTATTGACCTCTCCATCCCCATTCTTGTGCAGTTTCTGTGTCCCTGTTTTCCTTATGCGTGGTTGCAGTGTGAATACACAGGTGCTTCTTCTACCTCTACTTTCAGAGGAGTTGTCTGATGAATATTTAAAACTGAGGGAAAAGACTCAACATTCCCTTAATTAAACTTTCAAGCGTGAACGTTAAATGTTAAATTAGTTACCAGAAGTTAAACAACCAGCTTTGGGCTAAGATTAAAAGCTGCAGGATTTCTGTTATTTTTGTCAGCAGGCAAAGGCAATAAACATTTTGTAGTTTGGAAGTAAGTTTTCCTCCATCTGCTGATAAAATGAAGATTTTTCCATTTTCTTTGAAGGGCTATTTTGGAAAAGGCATTCTTTCAAGAAGTCGGCCAATGTACAGCATTTCTGATCCTTCACTGGTTTCCAAATGGCAAGGTAAGCTGTGCCCATTTGTACTTCTTTTCACCGTTCTAATAACACTTTTGATATCACTCATTGAATATATGTCTATAAATCACACACAAAGTAGTCTGTTGTGCTACTTTGAGTCAACCTGCTTCCATACCTTGTCTCTGATAATGCCCACTATGAGACTCCTTGGAAAACCAAGTGTTAGTTATCCCTCCATATGTCCTGCTAGGCTCCACTGAGATGTTGTTCAGGAGCTCTGCTAAGTGAAGATGTCATCCTTGGACTTTTCTGCCTATAACTGTCAGGCTTTTCTTGGCTGTAAACCCCAGTTCTTACCATTCATGATATCATGAGGCAAGGATAAGTGGATTTTTTATCTACTGATGGCTAGTTACATCTGGTGTGCTCTTGGTTCATTAAGGAGAGACTGTCACGCTTTATCCATATTTTTCACAACAACTAAATCCCATACGCATCGCTGGATTTGGCAGTCTCCTTATGTAACTGTCTCTGTAAAGGCTGGAGGAAAGCAGTGTGTTTAGCTGATCTGCTGGCTGCTTTACCTCTGGTTACCTCTGTGCCTGTTCTAGTTCTCCCATGTCCTTAACCAATGCAAGTGGGACCAAAATGGCATGGATTATTGAAAACATGAGTAATTATCTGTGATTAAAATCTCATGAAATGTTTATGTTGATGATACAGTGTGGGATTTTCTCTTAATAACAGGTGCCAACCTAAACATGCCTATAATCACATCAAAAAAGTAAGTCAGCTTATGTTACTTTTTAATTCTATTTTAGAAGGCAGGAGAATTTAGTTCATGTTTTATCTTACTTGTTTTCAGGGCTGTGTAAGTGCTGGTGACTTCTGTTTCTTTTTATTTCACTTATAAATTGCATTCAGAAAACTGGAAATAGATTAGGTGATACTTAGCATGGTTTCTGATGTAAGGTTACCTGTATTAACTGCTGAATAAAAGGCAAGATTAAGTGTGGGTAATGAATTCATATTGTCAAGCATAATGATCTTGTTCCTCAGCTGAGAAGGAGTGAGAGGTTTCTGGGGCAGAATATTGTAAAACCTTCCCATTTGCTTATTGAATTAAAGCTGAAGAAGCCCTTAGGCGTTTATGTAGCATAAAAATTTGCTTTTTCTTTTTTTCTATATTCTCTCTTAATATTGCTAGTTTGTGCATTTAACAAAACGAGGTGTTGGATCACATTTATTTAGTTCCACTTAAATAGTGTATGACCTAACCATAGAGTGGGCATGTTAGCTGCTGTGTTTGCTTTCATTTTACGATGACAGTAGAAAAAAATTACTTAAATTTAAAAGTTTGGCTTCTTGGGCCCTCAACTTTAGGTAAGGCAGACAGTAGTGGCATTGCTACTGCTCGCAGAAACACTGCTGTGTGGCACTGAATGTGTAAAGGCAGATGGGCATTGGAAGTGTTGTGGTGTTGGTGCGGGTGGATGGGGTGATCTGTCTCAGCAGAGGTCTGTAACTCCAAATCCACATAGAACACAGAGGAGTCTTTATTGTAACACAAAGTACAGCACTGAATTACGTAGCTTTGTTAGATTTCAGAGGGGATTTGTTTCTTGTTGACACTCTGAATTCACAGTTATTTGCTTTTGCTGTTCTACATTACCTGATCTCTGACTTTGTGAAAGTTTTGAGAAATAATAAATATAGTACTGGAATTGCCCAGCTTTGATTAAGGACGACTGTACTCAGCTACTTGAAGCTTTCACAGAAGGATGATTGCCTTAAACTGGCTATTAACATTATCTCCAGTGAGAGCTACGAACTAACAGCTGGGATTATTGTAACTCACTGAAAAATGTTAGGAGAAATATTCACAGCTCTCAGCTAGTAACTCTGCTTGTATCACTGTTGGTCCTCAGAGGCAGGGGGTTGTTGGTTAAAACTCAAGGTAGTTTCTCCTTAAGATTTTCACGTTTCTACTCTGTTGTTGTTTCAAAGGTAATTAAAATAAGTTGAAGATAACTGTTCTCAGTAGTGGGCTGTGTAATAGATGATGTCTGTGAGAACTCTGTATACTGAGTCCTGCTTACAATGTTTAATCGTGGAAGCTCTGATATAGAGATCTTCTTGCAGAGAACTCAGACTTAAGGCTTGTGCGTGAGAATGCTGGGTTTTTTTCCGCCAAGCTCCTGCTCCTTCAAACTGCATCACAGCAGTCCTCAAGGTGTGGTTCTTGCATAGCATTCTGTAGTGTTACCACAGAAATTACATGTGTGTTTTTAAGGTGTTAATTAGAGGGAAAAAAGCCCTGGAACTTCTCATTTATTTCACTTGTTCTCTAGGTACCAGCAGCGTGTTCAGTGGGCTAAAAGTGCTTTGCAAGAGCAAGGATTTGATAGCTGCTCCGTGACCAAAATTCTTGAGAATTACACTAGGCCTCTTGAATTTCCATTTTTGGAAAAGGGTGGAGCTGAGCAAACTGGTGATGGCTGTGACACGATGGGCCCAAACACAGAAAATGCAGAACTTTCCAGGCAGTCTGCTGTAGATACCGAAAACACGGCGACTTTGAGTCCTGAGCCTCAGAAGGAGGTCTGCCAGAAAGCCTGTGCAGAAGGAGATCTCGCTTCTGATCCCGTGGTGGCTCTTGGCTCTGAGGAACAGGAGCCTGCTGTTGTGAAAGAGGCAGCCCAAGCGTCCTGCCAGAAGCATGGTTCTCATGTGCATTGTGGCTGCAAGGCTAAAGGGGGCCCCGAGCGAGAATCGAGCGACATGGCCAAGTCAGGAGAACGTGCTCCAGAATATGTGCTTGTGCAAGAGGAAGAGGAAGGTAGTTTATGTCCTGAAGAGGGCTCTGCTCATCAGCAAGAAAATGTAAGGCTCATTCTTTTTTTTTAATGGCTATAATCATTGCAAGCTTAAGAATTCGGTATTTTTTCCAGTTTAACATCTTAATGTAGTAAATTTTCGTTGTAGTTTGTCAAGAAGGAAAAACTAGTCTGCAGAAGAAATCCATTTAGGATTTTTGAATATTTACAACTCAGCTTGGAAGAGGTACGTTTTGAATGGAGTATATATTAATATTTGTCTCTGAATTATAGGATTCTCCCTTCTTCATTTATGTAAACCCCGTTGTGCTCCTGCTAAATATATTTGCAGTTTTAATATGGTGCACAGCTTTGATGCAGTGCCTTCAGGAGTCAACAGCACGTGCGTGATTTCTGTGGTACTCTATCTATTGGAATGTGAAGGTCATAAATAGAAACTTCAGAAGAACCTCACAAGCAACTTGTCTGTCTTGATTTCTGTATAAAATGAATGTGAGCCTTTGTTCTTGCCTGGAATATGACCTCCTAGAAGAGTGTAGATATCAGTTAAAAGTATTCTTTTTGGTTTTTCAGGCTTTTTTCTTGGTGTATGCTCTGGGATGCTTAACTGTTTATTATGGTGAGGTAAGAGATTGGATTGATGGGGATACCATTCATTTGGGTCTGTTTTGATATGAATTTTTTGCCAAATATTACCAGCATTGTATGCTCTTAATCCCAAAGGAGGGAATACCAAGCAGAATAATTGGGAAGTTTTTTCTAACAAGTAGTAGCATTTCTGCTTATAACATATTATTCTGAAAGTTTTGTTTAACATGGCAAATACAGCTGCCAAAATATAGGCAAGCAGGATCTTCCTGTAGAGGAAGGTTGTTTGTTGCAGCTTAGGTAATGAATGTGGGGGAGGGCAGCTTAGGAAGAATATGATAATACTTAATATATTTGCATAATCATATCTAAAGATTGCTCTTTTATCTTCCTATGGTTCTATTTATCAGAGTTCTTTTTATACAAGAAACTTATGGGACTGATTATGAAATGATTAAAAAAAAACAAATAGAAGCTACCATTTTCTCCTACATTTAGGGTTTTTGCATTCTGTTCTCTGAAGTTCATTTTCATCATGTTGGGACTGTGATGTCTGACGTTTTGCTTTTACTTTGTGCTACACAAAGCACAAAATACACACAGTATTCTGCATGTGCTGTAATACGAATGTAATCATGTTAATGCCTTCATCTGTGACTTTTAGGAGCCCTTAACTATTTTGAAGCTATGGGAAATTTTCAGCGAAGTGAAGCCTGGTTTTAAAACTACTTACATGGCGTATCATTACTTCCGCAGCAAGGGCTGGGTCCCCAAGGTTGGGCTGAAGTATGGAACTGATCTCTGTGAGTAGCTTTCTTCAAAACAGAGTCTCTTGCGATTGCTTGTTTGCTAATGGTAGAATTTTTTTGTCATACAGAAGTAATTAGAAGTGTCCGTAATCCCTTGCTAAGTAATTCAAGGACTACGTTCAGCTCACATTGGCATAAACAGTCCAGTTATGCCTGTTGTTACAGGAAGATGTGTGTGAACAAAGGTATTTTCTATGAACTGTATACAAATCAGTAAGGTTCTGATATTGACCACCTGATGTATTCATTAGATATTAGATTGTTCATCACTCATCTGGCCTGAGTTTGTTGTTCAGCATATCACTCCTCATCTTGTGCCAGTGATGTGGATTAGTTTAAGACTAGTAAAGATTCAGCCCTGCCCTCTAGATTCTTGTTCTTGTGCTGTAGCTTTATCAAATCGATGCTACTAATGTTGTTGCCTTTAATGGATACTGTGCAAAAAATGATTGCTGCTGGAATGAGGTGCTACTCTTTTTTTGCCCGACAGCCAGGTGTATGTTCTAGTTAAAGTAATCTCTTGCAAACTCATGACAGAGGTGAGGTAGGAAATATGAGCACAGAGAGAGAACTTTCAGCACGTCTACAGATGGGACTGTGGCAGTATTTAAAAACTTGTGCCTTTGGCCTCCCTAAAACTTGTGGAAGGTGATTGCTTCAAACAGGAATTCAGTCTTACTGTGACCTTCCCCTTGTATTCCAGCAGCTCTACTTGTGTTGCACATATGGTATTAAAAGCATGAATCTGTTACAGAAAAATTCCAAGCTCTTTTTCCCCATGGCAATTACTAAATTCTTTTGGCTCTTCTACATTTTTACCTGCCATTTCCTTGGTCCTGCTGCTCCCGTATTAATTGTCTTTCTATTCCCCTTCTTCACTTACTGGGACAATTTAATTCTGAGTGAAATTCAGAAGTGTTGAAGTTTTGTCTAGTGTAACTAAATTGTATGAAGCGTATGTAAGTATTTATGGGCCCAGAAGTTAAACTCAGGCAGTAACTGTGATCATCTGACTCGAGTGTTTCTCTTCCTTTTCAGTGCTGTATCGGAAGGGCCCTCCCTTCTATCACGCAAGGTTTGAAGCTTATGTTTTTGGTTATCTTCTTAATTTCAAATTAGAAAATTTCTCTCATGCTAATTTAGCGTCTTCACTGGTTAAGCACATACTCCTAACCCAAAATACTTTGTCAGATGTGTTCATATGGGAATATAAAAGTGCCTCTTTTAACAGAGGTACTAAGTAACACGGTTTTATTGTGTTCTTGTGACAGTAATAAAATATTACAAATTAAAATTGGAAATGAGCATATTTAGCAGTCACGATGAATGCAGTTGGAGACATCATTTAGTAACGCTGAGTTTTGAAAGTATGCACTATGGATAACTTATGTAATTTGGAAGGAAAAGCACATGATTCTTAAGGGATGATCATAGAATCATAGGATGGCCTGGGTTGAAAAAGACCTCAGAGATCATCTAGTTTCAAACCCCCCACTGCAGGTTAATGATTAATCGTGATAATGATCTTTATTCCTTAGCTAGTCGTGTTTAACACCTAAATAGTAAATTGTTTTTAAATGTCAGCTTGGCATCCACAAAAGAACAACTCCAAACGCCAGCAGAAGGGTAGGGAGGGAAAATGCCAGTCAGCCTGCTAGCTGTTTGATCTTTTCTCCTCTTGCCTAATGGGAAGAGACTTAAGTTTCTTAGCTTGCTTCCTGCATGCTGGCCTATTGTTTAACTTTTTTTTTTTTTTTTTTTTGCTCAAATTCTTAAGCTATACAATCTTCCTAAAACAATTTTCTTTCTGTGAATTGTCCCATCTCCTTTGTTTTCCAGTTACTCTGTCATTGCTGAATTAGTTGATGACAATTTTGAAGGTTCTCTTCGCAGACCGCTGAGCTGGATGTCCTTGTCTGGTTTGAACAGAACAACTGTTAATGCTTCTAAGGTAATGGTGTAAGCTACTCATTTTAAAATAGCTGTGAAATGATAAATACACAGTTTAGTTCCGAAATATCTGGAGTCGGGCATGAGGCTGGAAAGGGAATTCTGTTTCAAGTGTGCAGAAGAACACATGGAGTTTCTGGCGGGCAAACAAGTTTCATTAGTTAATATCCACAGGACATCTGGAAGTTTATTAAATTCTCTCCTCTGCAGGAACTTGTGTGAAGAGCTGTAGAAAGACACAAAGGATGCTGCTTTCCCAGTTACCAGTTCTGTCTTTAAATCCCTCTCTGTGTATCAGGATTTTGTTTTCAACTGTAGAATTGAAAGTTTCTGAAAACTTTTTCTGTGATAGTGTCATACATAATGTTGTTTTCACAATCGTGCTGCTCAGTTGTTGTGTTATGGTTACAGCTTAATCCAACACAGGATTCTGCTTTGATAAGGGAAATGAGACATACAGGTTATACGGCTCTTCTCCAATTTGATTTGCAGAAGACATCTTCTAGGAAACTTAGCATCTACATTGCTAATTAATTTATAACCTGTATAGAAAGAAATGAGTTGAAATTAGTATATTATTTTCTGCTTACCAACAGGAACTTATGTTATGCTATTTGATTAAACCATCTGATATGACTGAAGAAGAGATGGCCACGCCAGAGTGTTTGAAAAGAATTAAGGTCCAGGTGAGTAATAGTTTCTTTCCTTTGTCTGTGTTAATTTCGCCTTGGGGCAGCTGGACACATAACAACCTAGGTAGGTTGTTACCATAAAAGAACCCTCTTGAATTGTTGCTTGCTTTTCAGCCAGCTTTTGTTTTTACATGCATGGCTGCAATAAAATAGCCAGATTTATTTGTGCCCTAAGATACGAGAAGTGCTTTACATCCTCTTTAAACACTTTAGATTTTCTTATCCAAATTTGAATGTTGCTGCTACTGCGAAACATTTTCATGGGGGAAAAAAAGCAGATAATTATGGAGAGTGTATGGTTTATGGGTGTTTAAAAACAAAGGAAGAAAAACATAGAATCATGACTGAGGTCAGTAGGGACCTTGATCATTGAGTACCACCCCTCTGTTGTGGGCAGGGTGGCCAAACACCCAAGAGGCCAGCTTACTTCAGGAATGTCTGTAGTCATCCGTTTGCTGGGATTGCGTCATGTAAGTCGGTCTGCTAAATGCTTAAGACCATCTCATGGAGATTGTTTTCATCTTTTCCATAATAGTTGCTATTTTTTACTTCAGGAACTGATTGTAACTCGTTGGGTGTCCTCCCGTGAGCGCAGTGAGCAAGATGATCTTTAACCGAATTAGAGGAAGAATCTAATCCTTTTTATAAACATTTTGTTTTTTTCACCTGGTCCCTCAGACAATGGCTCATCATCAGTTTCTATCAGCATTTTCAGTTGGTATGTATAAATGCTGACTAAAATCCAAGCATATCCTGTCATTTACAGAGAAAGATGTAAATAGGAAATGTCAAGAGAGTGATTGCTTTTTCAAGCTGAACATCTGCATGTGTGTCAACTGTATGTGGCACAGTGCTGTACTTGTAACTAGAGATGACTATGTTTCATGCTTTAGTACTATTACAACAAATACTTTATAGCATATAGTTCTACCAGGACACTGATACTTGGCCATGTATTTATATTTCAATAGTTGAAATTCAAAACTTAAAATGAGGTATGAATTCTGATATACTCAGAAATAGCATGCTGTAATTTATTTTTGTAAGCTAAATCTTAGCTAAAGAACTCTGAATTGCTTGAAGGTTTCTGGACGGGGGGCTCTTAGCAGCAGCAGAATTGAGCATTTCAAACTGGTTGTCTCTGTCTTGTGTTTCTGAATATGCTTTTAAAGGAACTAGGAATTTAGCAAGAAGTGAAATAAGATGGGGGTGTAGTATTTGCAGTTTGTGTTTACAAAATTATAAACTAGATATGGAAAACCACAGTGGTTTGATTGTTTCTCTGTAGTTGAGGAAACAGGACTTAAATCTAGTTCAGGTCTTCATTTACTTTGCAGAAGCTAGTAGAGGGGAAGATAAACATGTTTTCTTAAGCTAGAATATATGTAAATAAGTGTGTAGAATTATGAACAGTAAAACTTTGTCCTCAGCATACACTTCTCAATGTACAGTAGGTAGAAGTACTGTTGGAGCATCTTTCTATTTCTTTTAAACATAAATTGCTTTTATATTTTTCTCTCTGTGATGGATCCAGACGAGTCTGCTGTTCATTACAGATAGGATGCTGTATGACTATCCTTTAATGTTATGAGTCTGTCTTGGTTTGAGGGATAACATGTAAAACATAAAGAAGGGACTGGAAAAGAAACGTACCTGACAATGAGACTGGATTTATGTTATAAATGCTGTATGCTTTACTAGTAGCTGAAGTAAAGGAAAATGATTTTGCTTTGTCACAGACTTTAGATTTGAGCAGCATGCAAGCACAAATGCCTTTTTTTTTTTTTTTTTTTAACCATACGTGTGATGGGAAAAATGTTTGATTCAAAAGAGCTTATTTCAACAGTTGATTTGTTAAAACCCCTAATTATAAGCCGTTACGATTTCTAATATTAAATGTCTCAACAGAACACAATGTCTAGTTGGACAACTTATTTTCAGCACTGTTCTTGATCAGGAAGGGGTACAATGTAGAAGTCCTTAGTGGTTAGTTCCTGATGAAGGGTAATATACTTAGAAGCATTCTTTGTCTGTGGAATCACAAACTTCTCTGTAAATTCACTTTTACTCATTTGTTGCTTTCCTTGTGCAGTCAGTACACTGTTAATGAATGCTAGTGCATACGTGTAGCAGTTGTGGTCATGTTCTTCATACCTAGGAAAAAAATCTCATTAATAAGAGCACTAATTACTTCAGTGTATTTTTTTAAAATACTTACTTGGTTTTTACCTTCTTAACCTTTGCTTTTCTGTGTTGTTACTGTGTTATCTTGAAAACATCTTCCTGCAGTGGTAACCTTATGTGGCACCACTGGCAATTCACTCAGAGTGGCATTAAATTGCAATCTTAATTAAACTCAACTCTGTTTTGTCATTGATACGTTGATACAGTATACCAGTCAAACTCCCACTGGCAGTCATTAGTGCCAAGAATGCAGGGATAAATACTAACTAAATAGGAGTAGCCATTTAAAATGTTCTTCACTTTTTTCCCAGGACGCTAAGCTAGAAGCATGTGACACTTACTTGTGTTTTTCAGTGTCAGAACATTTTCCAGATTCTGCCAAATGCTTAATGTTGGCCACTGACCATTTGAGTAATCTACTCCTTTCCTTCACCATGCAGTGCTGCTTTTTCTAATTGGCCTTGAATAACTGCCTGCCATCTGCCTAATCCTCAAACTTCTTCTGTAATCACCTCATCCTGTATCACTTCTCCCTTGTTCTTTCTAGCCCTGTGAGGCATTCCTTGTCTCATTCTCTCAGTGGCTCCCTGGTCTGTGTTACCACAGGGAATCTTCTGCAAGGCTTGCACATCAGCTCTGGGAATTTACCAGGCTTTTTTGCAAGTTATGAAGACTATAGCTATCAAAAGCAACCCTGCAGCCCTCAACCCAGTTCAGGATTTCTCCCTGTTTTCTTCAAAGCTCCCCTGGTTTGTTAAGGCTATCTGGAGTGACCTATGAGCTCCCATGAAGTGAGCAAGAATTTGCTACAGTGTACTTACTTTAACAAAAAAAAAATAGGAGGAGCTTCCAAGAGTGGCCATCATCATCATGCAGTGCAAAACAACTGGTAATTGCATTGCAAAAGTGCTGGCAACACTTCGGCTCGGTGCTGAGACTGCAGAGCACTGCAGCATGTTCTGGAAACTTGTACAAAACGTGAGCAAACAGTGCTTTACTAAATCAGTTCCATGATTTTGTTTGCAGAACCTATTTGTATTTATAATGCAAAAGATTCTGTAATACACTTCTCATTACCCATCTGTGTCTTCTAGTTAGCACCTGATTTTTTTGGAAAGCGTGTATTTGTCTTGTCAAAGAAAATTAGTATCTCAGTAACTTAAGATGTTAGTCATGTCTGTGGCCACTGTTCTTTGTTGGTCTCTTATACTCTTATACTTCATACAAATTAAATGGAAAGTAAACAAGAAAATTAAAATTAGTTACAGGATTAGTTTAGCACAGTTCCGGTCCACTGGAAAAATAAGCATTAAGATTTAACATCTTAAAGTCCAGTTTTCAGCAGTTGAAGTGGTCACTGGTCTTATTTTTGGGAAACTAGGTGGCTTTATCAGGTGGCTGACAGGGAAAACAGAAGAAAACCTGGTAGAAAAGATGGATACATCTACTCACTTTCTACCATTGCTTAACATCAATTTAATTTTACTAATAACTTTAATGCACTGGGAGTTGGAGAAATGTCAAAGATGCTTGTAAAACCAATAGGTTTGTGTTTCATATACACTTCCAATCTGGGTCAAATTCTTTCATCTCCTTATATTACTGTAATTGCTGAAACCTCTCTAGCCTTGCTTATTCTCACATACTGTTAAATGTAGTGTTCCAGTGAAGTGTTGTTTTTCATGCAGTTGTTTTGTTGCTGAAGAAAACTTCTCATATATTCTCTTACAGATCTTTTAAGGTTTACGTACTTAAAAACATTGGGTTTTTTGTTTAGCAAGTTCACTGAGTTTCAAGACAATCTGGAAGAGTTTAGACTGCTTTGTAATTAATGATGTGTTTGAAGGAGCTGAAGGATCCAAAACAGAATAGCCTAATTTATCATCCTAACTTAACTCCTATCGCATTCACATTTTCAGCTACATACCTATGAGGAAGCCACTCCTCTCCCATAGAAAATTCCTCTAGAAGGTGATCCCACTGCTGAAGAAGCTCAAACATATCTGGCTGTACTAGTGGGACACTAATGCACTGCTCCCATCCGGTTGGATCTCTGTGAATGCCCTCTTCATTGTAATTATACACCACTCCTGAAAATAAAGAGCAACAGGTTGACAGGTAGTACTGGAGAAAATGGATTCATGTGCGTTTTTAAGTGAGCTACTATTAATGCCACTCTTTTAAACCCTAGCTTCCCTTTGGAGACCTTCTAGAACTAGAGTAGAAAGTGCAGTGTTTACTTGTCAAAGAACTGTTCTCATTTTTACAAGGTAATATAAGATCTTTTGATAAGGAAAACAACTTCACAGGACTGCTAGGCTTCTTCTTGAAGCCTCAAAACCAGACTGTTTTTCTGTTCCTGCAGTGTCTCGCTTGAGCTGTCTGTCTGGGCTGCTGTGCTCTGAGAACCTGTAATGACTGTCAACACATTTGTTTAATTAGGGATGACTTCAGAATTAGCAATAGCGTTCTCTCCTGAATTTTCTGCTGCCTTGCTTTTATTTCTTTGTCGCGAATACAGGTCACCTGTTACTTCCATTCCTTGCAGTGAGGTGGAACTGGGAGAAGAGTGGCGTATGGCTTTGACTCACTCAACGTGCTGGCTTCTGCAAGGCAAGATAACTAACTGGATGTGGGGTTTTGACCCGTGTGGTGCTGTACAGGCAGTAACGGCGTGCTGCTCAGCCCGTGTTTGCACCGTGCTCCAGCAGGGCTGCCGTGCAGCGCCGGTGTCTGAGGTGCAGGAGCTGGGCGGAGTGCCGGCAGCCAGCTACGAAATGCGTTTTACCCTGAGCGCTGGATATTCCGACGTGGAGATCAGAGTTCCCGTCGTATTCTCTGAAACAAAAACGGAGCCTGTGAGGTGTGAGCCGCGCTCGTCCCGTCAGAACCGCCGGTGTCTCTGGAACGGCGGCTGCTTCTCCTCGCTGTCCCGCGGGCGGGGATGGAGCGGGCGGAGCGCTCGGCTCCCACCGAGGGCACGCTTCCATTCCAGACCCGGCACTACTTACTCCCCTGGCCGGCCCCCCTGCCCGCCGCCGCGCAGTGCCCGTATACCGCGCTCCGTACCCCAGGAAGCTGCCGACGGAAGGCCGCAGCAGGAAGGCGTGGGGCCGCCGGTGCCCGTCGCTGAAGGGGCAGGGGAGGCGCACGGGGGCCGCGCGCAGCCCGGCGCCGCGCAGGGGGCGGCCGCAGGCGGGGCAGAGCGGGGGCGCGCGGCGGCAGAAGATGGCGGCGCCGCAGTGCCGCACGCGCAGGATGGCGGCCGTCTCCATGGCGGAGCGGCGCTCTAGCCCGCCTAGACGCGTCTCGGTTGTGCGGCGCGTCGGGTAATTGTGTCCGTGTCGGCCCCGCCCCTTCCCCGCGGCGGAGCGGAACCTGGGTGTGCGGCGCACGGAGCCGGCCGGGCGGGGAGGCCGGAGCGGGGCGAGGATGAGCGTCAAGCAGGTTACGTGCAGGTGAGCGCCGAGCCCTCGCGCCGGGGACGGGGTCTCTGACCGGTGAGGTGACCCGGGAGCTCCTCCCGCGGAACCGCCGCGCCTCGGAGGGGCTCGGGCCGGAGCGGCGCGCCGCGCGCGGGAACGCGCCTCCAGAGAGAATCCATTTCCGGGCCGGGTGCTTCTCCACAGGTACTACGTGCAGGGAGTGTGCCGCGAGGGAAGCAAGTGTCTGTTCTCGCACGACCTGTCCAGCAGCAAGTCCTCCACCATCTGCAAGTATTACCAGAAGGGGCAGTGCGCCTATGGAGCCCGCTGCAGGTGAGAGCCGGTGCCGTGCGTTGTGAGGAGCCGGGGGGACTCGAAGCTCGAGGAGGGATGAGGCGTTTGAGCGGCGAAAAGGACGGAATAATACATTGGTAGCGAGCTTTTCTCCCCCTTCTGAAGCCAGCGTACGTGGTGTAGTGTTACGGTTTGACTGGGCCTTATCTTGTCTTGTGGAAACGAGGAGTCAGGGTCTCATGCTCTCACCCGGTTCTCCTCATGTGAGGAGAGCTGGGCACTAAACACAGGATGCCGGCTGTGTGGCTTCTCAGGAGGCAGCGCCAAGGCCGCGAGGCTGGCTGTGGGCACAAGGCACGGCAGTGACCCTGCAGTGCTGGGCAGTGCTGCTTTGCAGGGTGCACCTCACAGCTGTGTTCCTGCACATCCCAGTGCTGAGATCGGAGGACTTGTGGTTCTGCCTTAAAGTGAAGAGGGTTTTCTTTGTGCTCCCCTCAGCTTTGTGGGCAGTGTTTCTGTGTCTTTTGCTGCGGCGTTTGGGTTAAAACTCTGGTGCTCTGGTAACTGCTGTGTGCTAGGGAATGTTCTGTGCCATCAGCAGTGTGCTGCAGATCTGGGGCTTCTTCCCAAAGCCATGCTGCTGGGATACGGAATCCTGTGTCTGCACTCACCAGCAGCCAGAGGTGTCAGGGTATTGTGTGGCTGCAGTTGCTGCATTGTGTTCCTTCCCTGGGTTTTGCCAGTGGTGTCAGACCTGCATCCAGCTGCATTTCAGTGAGCTCTGCAGCTCATAAGCTGCTAAGATGGAATTAGCATTGTATGGAGCTGCTGAAGGCAGCTGCAGAGTGTTAATCTGCTGCTCCAGCAGTGTTGGAACAGCGGAGGGCCCTGGATGCATATGAGCTGGTGATGTCTATGGCTTTACTAGAGAAACCTCTGTACTGTACTGCCTGCTTCTGTTCTGCTGCTGAGAGCATGTTTCCATAGTCGCTCATAACCTTTTCTGTCCTGTGTGCAAACATGACATCACGATAGTATGGAGCAGGAAGTCCCGTGTCCTGCTTGGACAGGGAGAATGAGATCACATCAGTCCTTATTGCATGTCTTTTTAATTTAGCTTCTCAGAAAAATGTCAACAAAGCTCTTTGTGTGAGGATGACGAAGACCTGATCTAATGTGCACTTGAATGATGGTCTTTCAGCTGTGGTGGGCCTCCCTAGAAAATTAGCAAAAAAATCTTGATGTGCTTTCAGAGGCATCCATTTGCTGAGGCTGAGAAGACTTTCAGTCTGGCTTTGAAAGAGACTGAAAGAGACTCTATTTGTCACAGGTACGACCACATCAGGCTCCCCGCCTCGGGGGGTGCAGCAGCTCCTGTGCCTCCTCCCATGGCATCAGCAGCGCTGCTCAGCCCTCGCCCTGCACCAGAGCGCAGTGCACCTGCAACCAAGAGCAAGCAGCGTGAGAATGGCAAACGGGAGAAGAAAACACTTGTTCTCAGGGACAGAAGTGAGTAGGAGGCTGCTGTGCTTATCCTTGATGTTGTCCTCTGGTTCTGATAGGAGTTGGGTTGTTTTTCACATTTTTTTTTTTTTAACTTCAGTTTCAAGGACAGTGGGAAAGAGGTGCTGGAGATCTTCCTTATCTTTTGAGGCCCCTTTCCTCTAAACACTTGTGCCTATTGGTACCTTTTAATGACAGTGTTTAACTGACTGGCTTTTAACCTGGTGTGTCCTGAAAGATGTTTTTGGTTAGGGATGGGTTTCTTGTTTGTTATCCCTACCCATCAGATCTTTTCGTGCATTTTGTTCTCAATGAGAGGGCATTTGAAATAATTGCTGAGTGGAGGATGGTGGCAGTGCTCAGAAGCACAAGGGCAGAGACGTCCATCCCTCTGCCTGAGGCCCCAGGGCAGAGCAGCTGAGCCCTGTTGCTGGTGCTGTTCCGACAGATTCTCTGTCACGCTGAGTGGGCCAGTTATACCCGTGTGCTGTGTGAAGTATTTTTACCATGTTTGTAAAACAGAGAGCAGCTGAAGAAGAGACCTTGAAACTGATCTTTTCAACAAGTGGTTTGTGAGAATTGTAATGTAGGATTGAAAGAGGCTTAAGGCTGAGATTTTATTTAGAAGACGTTTTTAAAGCAAAAAACTGCAGTCATTGGAAAGAAAATATAGGGAGCTTCTTATGTAGGCTTTGTGCTGTATGTTGAATTGTTAATATTACATTTTTCTTTCTTAAGACCTGTGTGGCTTGAATGAAGAGAAGGAAAAAGCCAGTGCAACGAATGATGTGATGTGTTGCAGTGACAAAAACGATAATGTGGAAATGAAGCCCCATTCATACTTGGAAGCTATTTGCAGTGGGCTGGAAGATCCAGTAGCTGGAAGTTCCTTTGGTGATGGAGAGCAGCTGTGTCCTTATGCTGCAGCAGGAGCGTGCCACTTTGGGGACCGCTGCCTTTACCTGCATGGGGACGTGTGTGAAATATGTGGGCTGCAAGTGCTTCACCCTTTTGACCAAGAACAGAGGAAAGCTCATGAGATGGTAATGTTAACACAGAATCTGTGAAATGTGTGTGCTTAGTGCTACATTTGGTTTGTTTGTTTTTAAAAATCCAGAGGTGTGTTTTGTGGAATAGCCTGTGGTTTATCTGTCTGTAGGATGACAAACATCCAGGACCTCAGTGGTAACATTGATGCTGACAGCATGTTACAGTGATTTCCTTTTTTTTTTTTTTTTTTTTTCTTTCCCCTTTCTTATGGGAAACTTGCCTTGTCCCCAGGTACCCTAGAACTCTTTTAGGAAGATGTCTTTTGTAGCTGACAGGAGGTTGTAGTGGTCCCTTGTGTGTGATGGGGGAGAGGGACCATAGCCTGTGGTGAGTTCAGAGCAATTGCCCTGCCTGTCTGCTGGGTCACTGCTTCAGGTATCCCTGCTTGTGTGTGGCCACTTCCAGGGCAGTGTAAGATGGGGAGACCCTGAGCAGAGCGTGAAGATTTTGGAGGTGATCTCTAACTAGGAAGGCTAGGGAAAGTGCATGAGGAATTGCTTGGGTAAAGGTGGCTGTAAGAGGCTGCTCTTCAGTATGCTTGGCCACTGGGTTTGTGTCAGGGCTGGTCAGGAACAGCAGTTTTCGAGACTGAGGAGGAGAATGACCAGAAGCTTTAGTGGTTACTGGATCAGAAGTCTCTTCAGTGCCAGGAGTGGAATCCAGATTACCAGAATCTCATGTTATGTGATCTCGGCACGTAGCTCCAAACATGCCATGTGGTTCTCTTGTCCCAGGAGTCTGACGTCTGGCACAGTGTGCTGTTACCACTGCTGCCAGGTGCTCAGCTCTGGAGGCAGAGATGTCTGTTGGATGGAAAGGTGCAGTAGTGAAAGTGCTGCTGTTAATGTGGAATTACTCTCTGGTCTTTTAAAAATTATTATTATTTAAAGTCTGCTGAATATGTATAACTTGTCAAGTCCCGAGAATCTCAGAAAGAAGAGGTAAAGCTATGGGGGATAACCAAAGGCTCAGCTTGTAGTGCTGTAAAAGCAAATGATATATCACTGAGTACGGTGTGAGAAATGCTGTAGGAAGCCCGTAGTAAGACACCAATTCCTTATCTAGGATAAAGCTTAGTGCCTGGTGACTGAGGCCTTAACAATAAACAGAGTAACATCTTGAGTGCAGCATCCATACCGGACTATGAATTAAATGGGACTTGGGGATATTTGAAGCACTGCCTTGCCTAACTGCTGTTCTGGTACAGATGCAGGCAGGTGTAAATTAAGTGTTTAGGCAGCCCTTCCTTTGATACCTACAAAGCTGCAGGGAACATGAGAAGATGGAATTATGTGATCATCCATAAAGATCTTACAATTACATGATGATAATTATGATGAAGGATAGTAGGGATGCTCTTAATTAGCCTACTGTGTTTTTCCTGTAACAGATCCATGTCAGACACTCTGGTTTTACGAAGAATGGTCCAATATATAAAGTACAATAACCAATGATATCTCTCCTGTGACAGATGTGCATGGCAACGTTTGAGCATGAGATGGAGAAGGCTTTTGCCTTTCAGGCAAGTCAGGACAAAGTGTGCAGCATCTGCATGGAAGTGGTGTATGAAAAGCCATCAGCCTCAGAGAGGAGGTTTGGGATCCTCTCCAACTGCAATCACACATACTGTTTGTCCTGCATCCGGCAGTGGAGGTGTGCCAAGCAGTTTGAGAATCCAATCATAAAGTAAGTTCACGTTAACCAGCCCGTTGTCTCTGTGACCTGTGTCAGTGGGGTGGGCATTCTGCTGTACTTTGACTTGATAGAGAAATACATGTGGTCATAAGAGATCTGGTAGCTGTAAATATTAGCATAGCCATTAGTAAAATACCAGCTCAGAAAATCTTGGTCCAAGTGCTACAAATGTGCACAGTATTACCTTCAAGGCCAGGTAGGATGCATCAGCTATCCTTTGTTAACAGTGCCTACGTGCTGAGTCCAGCATGTTGGCCCTTTGTAACTTAAGCCTCTGTCATTGCATTGACAATGGGGCAAAGTGCAAATGTGGACTGCAGAATACTGAGTTAACTCATGTCCCTGCTTCACTCATGGGAGCTCATTTGCACAAACAGTAACTCTTTCCTTTATATGTGTGTGCTTAATTACTGCATTTTTTTTTGTAAACTATAGCTTACTAAAGCTAGATCTCCCATTAATTGCACATCTGTGTCTGAGTAAATTCCTTTGTCTTCTAGATGTGTATAAAGTGTATTCCAAACATACTCCTCCTTAGAAAGAATTTTAAACAACCAATTAGGGCAGTTTCCTTTTTTAGAATCTCTTTGAAAGCTCTTCCAAGTTACAAGCACACTGAGGAAGAGGTAGGAAATATTTTCATTCCTCTGCCAAAGTAAACTCTTTTGCAAAACTTCCCTTAATAGTTGCCTTGAAGTGAAAGTTATCTCAGTGCAGTGTAAGCTCTGTTTGGAGCAAAGCTTCTGACAGACAGGCACTGAGATACTGTGCCTACAGCAGGGACTGTGGCTTTCATACGAAATAGTGCTCTGGAACCACGTTTGTGGTGGAGTAGATACTAAAGCAAATTCCTCAAATGTGTTTTCTGTATTTACTCATAATAGTGAGTGTACTGGTCTTTGCAAAGGTTCTCTGAAAGAGGGGCTTGGATCAGTCTGAAAAGCACTGCCTGCAGAGACACCAGGTGTTCTGTGAGACTTGCATGGCAGGAGTAGTAATGCTTCTCGAGGCACCAGAAGGTGCATATTTGATTCTTGATCTTAAATCCTAATAAAGAAATCTATCTTATAAAACCACTAAGTTAACAACTCCTCAGTTCTGGCAGAGTGCAGGTCAGGCTTAGGGAAAATCCTTGTTGTCATGCATCTGGTTTGGCTTTCTTTTGTTTGTGAGCTGAAGTACTTGCTTGGCAGGTACTTTATTTCTGTGCACTGGATCTTTAGCCACATTTCTTCAGGAAACGTCTGTTTATTTTGTTCAAGTCTTGAAATAAATGCAAAGCAGCACAAGGCCGACTGCATTTGGCAACCCTGCCTGTGGCAGTGGGTTGGAACTAAATGATCTCTGAGGTCCCTTCCAACCCAAGTCATTCTATGAGTCAGCCGGATTATTTCAGCTGAAGCTGGTAACAGTCGTGCCCATATGTGCTGTGAAGTTGTCCAGTGCATCAGCCTGGCAGACCATCTCCCTTTTGCTCAGGAACCTGCAGTTTTGGGCCGATACACTGAGAATTGGTTTCAGAAAGTAATAAAGCTCTGCTTCTTTGTCTTGATCCATTCAGGTCTTGCCCAGAGTGCCGTGTGATATCGGAGTTCGTCATTCCCAGCGCTTATTGGGTAGAAGACCAGGAGAAAAAAAATGAGCTGATTGAAGCATTTAAGCAGGGAGTGGGGTAAGTTCATCAGCCAAAATGCTACTTACGTTGTCCTTGAGATTCACCAAGGCTTAATCAATCAAAATGCCTCTATTTTTAAACCTTTTGCAATCCGTTCTACACATAACTCTTAATCACTCGTAACAGCACACCATTCTTTATTAGCTGAACTTTGTGACTGCTATCAGTCTGTTGTAATTATAGTTCAGAAGGTACTTGAACTCATGTTCGGAAATGTTGAGGCTATTTCAGTTCACCTGCCAAAGCTAGAGACACGTGCCTTCTGTTGGACGTAACTGCCTGGAAGGTTGTCACACACTGGGGAAAACAAATGAGGAAGGAAAACTTAATTTTTACGATAGCATCTTGAAATATGGGATACAAATTCATAGGTTTTTTGTAACAGCTACTGGAAATGTAAAATACTGCATCACTGCAATCCCTTTATTGTCTGATAAAGATTTGCCTGGTGATTGGAGCACTGGGGAGGTCTGCAAAAGCATTGTGTTACAGCAGCTTTGCAAAGCTGTGCTTGTCTGGAGAACCTGAGGGTCACTTTGTCACAGCACAATGAGGAACCATTACTTACCTCACTCTTTAAAGGGAAACAAGCAGGTTTATGCCTGACACAAACGAGTCATGACTGTTTTGTGAAATGGTGCACAGATTAACTGTGACACGCACCAACTTTTAAAACTTGCCTTATGGAGTCTGTGAAGGTATTACTTGAATCTGTGCATAGCTGTCCTACCAGCTCTTCAGCTTCTTGGGGGGGTTTGGCTTACAACTTAGCAGCAGAATTGCTGAAAGCAGTAGTACTCCATTAAATGTTCAAACCAGCTTTGTATGTATATTATTGCTTTATATTCATTGTCAGACAAAGTAGTTGAATAAAATCACAGAATCACACAGTTGTGGGGGATGGAAGGGATCTTTGGAGATCCCTGCTCCCTACTGCAGGTTGCACAGGTAGACATCCAGTTGGGTTTTGAAATATCTTCAGTGGGAGACTTCACAACCTCTTTGGGCAGCTGAGGAGCTTCAGATACTGTTTGTTTTCAATACCATGTTGCCACTGTGGTTTTATATTTTAATTCTAGAGGAGTTTGTATTGAGGATAATAAGTTGTGCTAAAAATCTTGGCTGAGTGATTTGTAAATGACTACATTCTACGTAAGTAGACTTGTTTTGTTGGAAAAGTGGTGTTAGGTAGTGGTACTACAAGTTGGGTTTTGGCTTTTGGTTTTGTATTTTGAGAATACAAAAAGGGTTTTTGCTTTATGTGCTCAGCTAAGACTAACACGTGTTATAATTTCTGTATGGAGGGTTTTATGATCTCATAGCAGTTAGTTTGGATATGTTATTCATGGAAAAAATGCCAATAATATTTTTGTTTAAGGGAAGTCTAAGAGCAGGGGTTCTCACGGCACAAATCCATTCTGCAGGAGGAAAAATCCTGACTGACTTAGGTTAGAACACAAGTGCTCTGTGACTTCAGGTTTCCAAGACAGATCAGTTCCACTTTTGAATGCACTGCCTGCTCTGGGGTAGTCTTTCTTTCTTTTGTAGTGGTTTCTTCTCCATGTATTAGTTATTTTATAAGCTTTGTTTAGGTTATAGGGATCAGTTTCATTGCCTTTTGCACATTGTTCACAAGTTCAATTGCCATTTGTCTGTAGTTTCCTCCAGATACTTCTCATTGGAGAACAACCCGTCGCACCACCCCTTCCCAATAACCTTTCTAGAAGGTGGTTACACAGCTCCAGCAACTTCGTAGAACAGCAAAGCTGCTGAAAACTTAATGATAGAATTGTTACCACAGAACTTGCAAAGATAACGATGAGAGGAACTCAGCTCATTCATAAAAACAAAGTGATCAGTGCACTGGGGAGGAATGCTACAAAAATAGCAGTGGGTTTGTTCCCTGTGATAGAAACGCACTGTGCTGGATAGGTGGCATTCTTTCAACATCATTCAATTTCAGTGTCTTAAGATTGTATTCTTTTGAACTTACGATGGTGCTCTTTTATGTATTTCTTTGTCCACTCTTAGATTTCTTTCCAATCTATTTTAACTGTTACCAGTTAAGGAGTAGATCAGAACTCTTGGTATGTTAATGGTACTAGCAGCTGCAGCGGTAACAGTACAAAGTGATCTGCCTCCTCACTAGCTGAAGGCAGCAACTTTTTTCTCCTTGAATTAGGAAAAAACCCTGCAAATACTTTGAACAAGGGAAAGGAACTTGTCCATTTGGAGGGAAGTGTCTTTACCTTCATGCCTATCCAGATGGGACACGAGCTGAACCTGAGAAACCAAGGAAACAGCTCAGCTCTGAGGGAACCGTGCGGGTAAGGAAATATTCCAGTCAGTAATTGAAAACGCTTCTTGAATATAGAGTGCACTACTTAAAGTACTTTCATACAATGGATGGCCTCAGAAAAGTTAAGTATCCCTCAGCTTTCCTTGAGGCAGAGGTTTGTTTGGAAGAGAAGGCACCTTTCATTTAATAGCAAGATTTCATCTTTTTTTTTTACCAGTGCTTCTCATTGCAGATCTTTTTTCAAGGAGATTCTACAGTTAAAGCTTCTACTTACAGTGGTATTAAAAATGAGTATTGCTTGCCTAGACCTAGCTGGTCGTATTCACAGCTAAAATGGTTAAAGCCTTGTCAAAGTCTCATTGTAGCTTCAGCCAGCATCTGGAATGGTCGAGACAGGCCTTCTAGTTTAGCAGTACTGATACAGCTCCTTACTGCTGCCCAGTTAGACATGAACTATTACTTATGTTCTAACAATGGAGTGGTTGTCACTTACTTTCTCAGCAAATACTGCTGATACTATTAATAAATACCAATTTCTCAGTCTCAACTTTTTTATTAAATGAAGAAAGATGACTGATAAGGGGAAAAAACTTCTAATTGGCCTGTGCCAAGCTAAATCAGATTTTATTCTGTTGCAGTTCTTCAATTCTGTTCGTCTGTGGGACTTTATTGAAGACAGAGAAAGTAGGACTGTGACCAGTACAGATGATCAAGTAACAGAACTTGGAGAACTTTTCATGCACCTTTCTGGGGCTGAGGAGGATTCTGCTACTTCTCAATAAAGGCAAGCGAATGTGCTTTCTTCTGTAGCAATCTAGCTATTTATTTAGCAGTGGTTTTACTTCTTACAGCGCAGCTGGAATGACTGAATGTGCCCTGTGGTCCTACTTGTGCAGTCCTGGTGAAGTTTTCAGATAGTTGGTGTATGGCAACAAAAGTACTAAATTATATTTAAAAAGTTAAATTGATTGCATGGAAAAAAATCCCTTGATCCCAAGAGGGTTCCCTTCCTTGTTGCCCTAACATACGCTGCCTTGTAAATTGAATGGTCTTGTTACATGCAGCTGCTCTCTTGCCTTTTAAAGCATAAGGTGTTAAAAACTGTTGCTGTATCTTTTGAGGGTGCTTATTTCCCCCTAAATGAACTAAATGTATATCTGCAGAAACACACTAGGAATAATGATCCGTGTAGCTTTTCCTTTCTTAAAAAAAATACCAAGTATCTAGAGTTCTGAGTAATGCTCAGTGTATTCTTACAGTGAGTGCTTCAGTAATGGGCACTGCCAGGCTGTCAGAGACAGCACAAATCAGGTTCCCTCCACTGTAAAATAATGAAGTGCATGGTTACAGGAAAGGTCTCCTGGTTTCCTACAGCACCTGCTGTAAAGCACATGCAATTTGTTACCTCCAGGCAGAGCTGTAGTTCCAATGCTGGAGTCAAAATGCCCAGATAAATGATACTTGCAGCACAAGTTGGTACTGGACACTGCGTAAGAAGTCAGTAACTTTCAATATTAATTGAAATGGTAAGATAATTTTTTGTACGCTTATTTAATTCAAAGGGAAACCTTCATTTGGGTTAAATGAAGCAAGAATTAAATGAGGTAACTAACATTCTGTCCAAATCACCTCTATCAGTGATCTTACAGTTTGCATCTGTACCACGTTAAATCATTTCAGTCAAAAAAGAAACACTGACCACTGCTTACCTGTCCTGTAGGGGCAGCAGATACTTAGGGCTTTTCCACTGCCATGTATTTCTAGCATACCAAGTCATGTCCTTCTGCCCTGTAGTCCCAGGACAGCCCTACTTTCAGGTACCTCTAGCCCCAGCTGGCAGTTATGTTATTTAAAGGGCAGGTGAAGTTCCAGCTGCCTACCTGCAGGACCTTGTTCTCATCAGAAGGAAGCACTGGTCAAGGTCAAGGCGGTCAGGTATTAAAGCACATCTTCTGAGTCAAATGTTAGTGGATTCTTTCTTTAAATTTTGATTCATGTTTGAGCTGCTGAAGCTTTGAGAATCATTTTAAGTTCTCTTTTAAAAAGCAAAAGCAATTCATGGTACGAATGTGCAGTTTGTAAGAAGTTATTTCTGCTGAGTCATTTGTATCAACTCTGCAGTTAAAGTTTGGTCTAGAGCCAATTGAACTGGCTACTGCGTATTTCAGTGCAAGCAAAGATTTTTTTCCATGCAAGTGCAACAGGCAACCTTGAAAGTCAAGCACAGGGCCGATATTTCTGCTACCCTTATGAACACACTGCTATCACTGTAAGGCTGCTCGCCTGTTTCAAGACTCAAGCATTTGAGAAAGCTTGATCATTGAGATGGCAAAAAATGTAATGCAGCAAAGTGCATTTAGAGACATTTGTGTAAAACGCCCCTTGTCCCTCTGGTTTTTTTAGACAACTTCCACCTCTGCTGCGTAACAGCTTCCCAAGAGTGAATGTGCAAATTTTGCTCTCAGTTGTGATCTAGGAAATGTAGTGATGTTTTCATGATTATTTCTACACTAAAATCAATTTTTAACAATGCTTACTCTAAAGTCAGTCCTTAGCTTGTAAATATCTGTCACCACTTACTGCTCAACTTCTTTTTAAAACTGGCATTTGGAGGCACAAGTGATGGGCTTAATCTAGTAAATGATATTGATATTGCAGTGCAACTCCTCATCACTCATTAAAAAAGGTGAAGGAAGGTAAGTACAGCTGAGAGACGCAGTTCTGTAAGATGAGCGCTCTTTCTTGCATACTTTCTACTTGAAAATATGTACTTACACCCCTCAGTCTCCCCACTGAAGCTTTTTTTAGCTGTTCCAACACTTTTTTCAGATAAATATTTTCAGCAATGAAATACATTAAAAAATAGTAAGTGGAGAGAATATTCCGTTCCTTAGACAGGGCATTCCTGTTACTTTGCTCAAAGAAAACCAAACAGGAAACAAGAATCTGATGTACAAAAGGTAAGGTAACTTGTTTTTCAACGCTGCCTAGCAATTACATGAAGTTTTAATGTGCAAGCAGTAAGACAGACTTGGACTTTCTACATTCTTCATTTTACAGCTTTCAAACTCTAGGTTGACATCAAATACTAATCAAAATAATTCTCCTTTTATTTAAAAAAAAAGTTTTCCAGAGAGAGAGAACCTGTATTAAATAAGAAGGAACAATTAGGTTCCTTCTGGGGGTTCAGTGCTAAACTAAGAGCAACCTTTCATAGAATCATAGCACCATGAAGGTTGGAACAGACCACTGCTGCCCCCTAACCCCGTCCTGCAGTGCCACATCTGCCTCTTTCTTGAACACCTCCAGGGACTGTGACTCCACCACCTCCTTTTTTTCATGCTTCCTTCTTTTGCAACACTAATTAAAATGAAGGTAAAATGAGAGAGAAAGGGCTGCAATTAAAATAACAAGAACACTATTGAAAAGCATGCTGATCTGTATACAGCACTGTTTCCATCACTGCCAAATGCACATTTTATGGTAATGCTCGGTTATAAGGGTGAAATCCTAATCCCTGGGTGATGGTCTAAGGACAGTCAAGCTACTTAACCAGTACATTCCTGGCTTATGTATTTTAAATTCTCCTCTACCTGAACAGAATACTATTTCAAAAAGTAATTCTTAGATCAGACCACCTATTTCTGGTCACCTGCTGCCTGATTTGACCAAAACACCTAAGGGAAATACCTAAGGGAAAAAACACAGGCTCCCAGAAGATACAATGCAGAGAAGTGGTGCAGGTAACTCACCTGATGGTTTATCAGTGTATGTATCCAGTAGATGCTGCTGAAAGATTGTTACAGTAACATCAAAACCAGTCTGTAAGTAAAGTGAATGGAAACTGATAGGTTGTCACATCTAGTATTTTATCTATTTTTACTGGTACAGTTAATATTTATCCTAAAAATTATTCAGAATGTTATTTCCTGAACTTTTTAGATGTAAATGTGTGTGTCAAAATATGAATTACTACATTAAATGATGATATTGAATCTTAAACCTAAAATTTAATTTATTTTATTAAAATAAGATAATCAGAGGAACCTTGGCTTACAATAAATGCATTTTCTCAGGAGCAATAAAAACAAAATTAAAACCCAAATCAGCAAGAAAAACTGTATATGCTCAGTTTCCTCTTGATAGTGCATCTCTTGGACGACAGCTTCAGATGGGATGAAAACTATGCTCATTCTGCAGAAGTATACTGATACTGTTAATTAGCCTTTATCAGCCACAAAAGCCTGTCTTTCTGCACTTTCCACCTCATTGGGCTGCAAGAAACAAGTCCGTAGTACCAAAATAAGCCGCTTAAGTTACCAAAGATGACCATAGCAAGACTGGCTAGCTTCCTTCTCTGAGCAGTACAGTTTAGAATATACTCCATTCCTTTGCAAGAGTTTTTTTTCTACGTGCAAAACTATTGCAAAACTATTTTGTGTTGAATTAGCATTTTAACTTATTTCATTGGCTTGATGAAAGCTCTTAGGCAGGAGCTGATTTCCAGAAAGTTTTTTTCTTCTTCCCTCAGTCTTGTTTGCAGATACCCATTTCCAGCAAAAGTCCCCTGACGTGAAGCGGCACGGGGCAATCAGAGAGCACCAGATCACATCATCTTTCTTCCCTCAAGTGCCAAGGCAGGTCATCCCTGCTGTAAAAAATACCAGTTTATCAGCAGATTCAAATCAACCCAGAAACACTGCCAAAGAAACATCCATCTCTTCTGTGTGTGGGAAAAATAAGGCTCAAGTGCATCTATTAAAAAAATAGTAATAGATCTCTTGATTTGTAGTCTGTTAACTATCCCAGTAGAAGAAACTGTAGAAAAAGGCAATGTGGAGCTTTGTCCCTGCAGGGTAAGAACTGCAAACATCCTTAGCAGCTTGTTCTTAAACGGGGATGCGGATGATCCGGCTGGTCACTGATCCTGTACACTGAGGCATTAAAAGCACAACTTCTGTTACTTCTGTTCCTTTCCCATCACTGGAGAGATCAAGGGAAGGGGAGCACAATCCTAAAAAACAGGCAGTCTTGTGGATGTTAACGTGCAAGAATTTATGTCCTCTGTATGGGATGCGCGGTGCAGAGATGGTTCGGAAGCACTCCGGTTGATCTTGGGTAAAGAATGTTGCAGCAATTCAATGGAAGACAGTATCTGAGAAGAAGGCACATAAAATGGAAAGGTGACGTGTTACAAAGAGCCACATTCTTTTCAAGTAAGTCTTAAAACTTCATTTCTTAGGGCTTTACCAGTATCCATTACAATATACTACGTGGAGATACTGAAAACAATACTCAAGGAATGTTCCAGTTTAAAGAATCCAACTCTGCCACAGAGTTTCATTGCTGTGAGGACCCTCACTGAGTTTCAGGGGACAGGCAGATACTTCTCCATTAACAGTTCATCAATATAGCAACCAAGAGGCAAGCATCTATGCACTCTCCAACAGTGTAACAGGGAAAGAATAGCATCCTCTTCCTAACTGTCCGAATTTAGAAAGAAGCCAAGTACAACTTCTGTTGTTTAACAAGTAACATCGTTTTGAGAAGTGCTGCAATTCAATTCCAGATATTTTAACCAGTACCAGGAAGTGCCTGCATTATCCTCACAGTGACAGGAAAAGGTCAAGTATCCTTTGTAAAACAAGACCAAAACTTGCGATAGGAATATTAAATCCCCCTTGTGAATTTTGTTTGCTTGTACAAAGATGTGGGGAAAAAAATGAATTGTCCTTACAGCAAAGTGCTCTGATGTTAGAGCAATACGGTGTTCAACACTGCTTCAATCAGGCTGGGTATTATTTTTAACTTTTTTGTACCTAAATCATGTATCTCAGTATTAGAAACTGCACAAGGGAGCCGGGTTATTAAAGGTGCACATGTGACTAAACAGAACCAGGAAGCATGCTACTCTTCATTCCTGCATCTACTTCCAGTTTCTAAACGTGTGCTTTTATCCACCTATGGTGCTTTGTGGTAATGGCTATTTATAAAATACTTAGGAGTTGTTACATGCTGAGAAAAGCCACTTACTTGCGGAAACAGAGGTCTTTCTTCCCTAACTTTCTTCAAACAATCTGCTACAAGCCTCTTCATTGCTTTGGGGCAGTTCTTGTACAACTTGCTGAGGTCTGGAGAAGCATATCCTCGGCCAACCATGAAAATAATCTAAAAAAAGAACAGCCAGTAGGTAGCAGAGAACTGAAGCCAAACAAGCTGCTTTGCTCATTCAAAGCTCTGATGTCCCAAAGTCATTAAACGTGAGTGCCAAAGCCAAGCACACCAGCAGGCCTTGTACATAAGTCCAAATCAGTTAACTGAAACAATGGCCTTGCTTTTGTGTAACGTAGAACATAATTAAATCAGAGTGACGCTGTGGTTTATAATACTCCCGAGATGCAAAGGCATTATTACAGTCAGAAAAGAACAGGACATACTATGTGACATGGCAGTTTCCTTCAATTGAGGATTACAAGTGACAAATGATCCCCAATTTGAGCACTTACAAGCTCAAGCCATACGCTATCAGGGTTTGGCATGAACATGTTACTGCTCAGCAGAACTGTATTTTCAGGTATCTCAGTAAATACATCTGCCAAAGCAGATTTACAGCGAGTTGAAAGTGATCATCATGACTAATGTAACTACTGCAGCATAAAGGAAAAGGGGTTAAGGCAAACACTAAGTGATATTATTAGCGATGGAAAACATTTTCTGTTTTAGTCCAGCACAGACTATAAAATACAACAGAGGCAAAAATAATGGTTTCTCCCCATGCAGACACGTGCAATGCTCTTAATTCAATCAAAGCAAAAAGCAGAATGCAACAAAGCAGCAATCAAAAAGCTGTAACAGTTTATGTTCGTGCTCTACAGAAGAAGGCTTTCAATAATGAAGTAACATTTAATACTGAAAGATTTGATCATAAATAGCCACTTCTTTTTTTGCTTAGTAAAAAGCATGAACCTAACTTTACTGATTTATGAACAGATATTTACCTTCAGAAGGAAATTTTTCCTACATACGAATTTACTTCACTGATGTAACTAAGCACATCAGCAGGACGTGCTTTCCTTGAGTTACTGCCAGTATTTAAGAAAATATTCTACTACACACATTTACTGCTGACACAAACAATACTGTAAACAGCATTCCAGTTCTTGTTTTGCATCTGTCCTACACTTCTTGAGGAAAATACAGCACACCAGAAGCAACATGCAGCATTGAGCAACCGCTTCTTACCTGGTCGCGGTTGTTGATGTGGGAGTATGGCAGCTCTCCTGTCATTAGCTCATACAACACTATTCCATAGGAGTAGACATCTGACTGAAAACTGAACGGATTACTGTCCTGCATCCGTATCACTTCTGGTGCCTTTAGAAGGAGAAAAGCAATTAGTGAAAAGTGGTATTAACAAGCTAAGAAACAGAAAAGACAAGTGAATGGGAAAATGGGAGGCCAAGAGGAGTCAATCAGTAATCAGTGAACAAAGGATGGAATCCTCAGGACCTCCTCTAAGGCACTGGAGCAGTCCTGTCAGTGCTATTCTACATCTTACTAAATGAGTAAACGCACATTTAGCATATATGTAGATATGCCTATAACAACACTTCCAGAGAACCCTCAGAAAATTTCCTCTATTACTTGAGGACTTCCATACATAAACTGACACTGATCTGCAACAACTGAGTTGCCTCAAAGCTTACTGCAATGATCAGCCACAAGGTAGAGGACAGCAGCGGCGCTAACAACCATAGCTTGGTACACGTCAAGCACCACAGATGACTTGTGCTCACTCCCATGCTTCAAGGAGAGCTCTGCACACTTTCCCATCCACTGATAAAGCTGCTGAATGCCAGATCAGCAAGCATGCATAAAAAGAGATGCTGCCAGGTCCTCAGCAGGGAGCAGAGGAAGAAGAGACGAAAAAAGAAGACAGCCAACAAAGACAGGGTTCACCCATTCCACAAAGCTCATTAAGCAGATTCAAGGCCATTGCTTGCTCTCCAGTTGAGAAGAGCCCTTCTGGGGAGAGGTGGTCCTGGGACTACAGGAAAAAGGCTCTTCCCTTGGAACTGTTCCTCGCAGTGCTATTGACAGCCCTTGACAGCCTTTGCCTTGTATGTTTAGAACTCCAAAAACGCAGGAGGAAACACTGCCGAACAGTGCCTACTTTTGGGCAGTTAGACACTCCAGCACTTTATTCTTCAATTTTAACCTATCCTGTAATTGGAATAAATGTCTGCATAGTGCTAACAACATAGGTTGTCATTTAGATGTAAGGACCTGTCAAAATTACTGCATTCAACCAATGAAACTTGTATTAACAGAGTGAAAGCAAACTATTAACACAGCAGCAAAATACTTTGCTCACCATCCACAAAATGGAACCAGTGGGTTGCTCCACCTGTTGCGATCCACTCCACCTGGATTTTACAGTTGCTAGACCAAAGTCTCCTATTTTCACTGTGAGGCCTTCATGAAGAAATATATCTAAACAGTTGTTAAAGAAATTCTATAGAAAACCTGAATGAACAATTCTGAATTTTCTGACATGAGTACAAAGTCTGGTGAGGGTTATCAGAAATCCAAGAACTATCCAAGAATATTGCTGGGTTTGGTTTTTTGTTTTGTTTGTCTTACCTGCTACAAGTTGTATCTTAGAGAAAAAGTAATTTTATGGCACCCGTTACCAATTAACACCCATTAACAATTGGCACCCATTAACAATTAACCGTTAACAAAAATGCAGGTGTGCAATCTATCTACTTAATACTGAATGTTCCTTCTTCTCAAGTTTAAATTAAGATTTCTGGCTTTATTTGTGCCTGTCTTCTGAGGATGTTTTAAATTTATTAAAAATATACGGGACACAGTATAGGACATACACACATATCCCTCATCAAACAGAAAGCTTCTCTCCAGCACACTATCTAGATAATAGAGACATCATAACACCACTATTGATATTATTCAATTAAAGTAAGTCCCACGTGAAGGATGCTGCTTCTCCTTTTGTCACCTCTATAACAGCAGTTCGTTAAGAAAGCTATACCTTCTATGAAAGACCTTGCTAAAAGTAACTTTGTACTCATCACAAGAAATTACTCATTTTTGTTACATGCCTTTACAACAACTACTTCACACACAGCCCCCACCCTCTCCCAGAAAAAGCTCCAAGTTAACAACAAATCACTCTCATGTCACAGTGAGATGAAATTAGGAAAGGATACTATTGGATTTCATGTCCCTATGGATGATGTTCTTTGCGTGTAAATAGCTGTGAAAGAAGCAGCAGAAAAGTGACATAAATGGATACTGTTCATACAAATTTAGTTTTCTGATATCAGTTTACCACATGACTAATGGTCTAGCATTAATTAAGACAGGATTCCATACAGGAAAAATACAAAAAGAACCTAAGTGCTTAATTAAACATGTTACAATCTTTGTCACTTGAGAGCTTAACATTGCGGTCTTTAACAAGTCCTTTAACATGGATCAGATACTGAGATACAGACCTATGTGGCAAAGACTTAAATAGTGTTTAAGAGGTTCTGAAGTATTAGGCAGATTCATCCCCAGACATCATTCACAGCATCTGTACTCAGACATGAGCTCCTGACTCAGCATACCAGTTTGACCTACTGCAGTGTGACAGCAGTAGCACATACCAGGGCTCGGGGAAGAAAAAGGGAACATCATTCCAACAGATAAAACAGGCACAGACACTGCTGCTTATTCTACTCACTCCATTCCCTGTGCTGTCTGCCGAGCAATGTCAATGAGCTGGAACATCTGGAACTTGGTCTCTTGAACGTGCAGGTGTTTATACAGACTGCTGCCTTCACACCACTGTGTGACAATGGCCAGGTTATCTTTAGTCATGTAGCCCATGAAGAGCAAAATGTTAACATGCCGAGTCTTCCTAATAGAAGTAGCAGAAAAAGAAATTAGTATCTTTATTAAAATGTTTTCGTGTTCTTTTGAAAAATGTTCTTCTTGTCTGAAGGGACACATTTCAGCTTTCAAAAGTGAACAAAAAAAATCTCATGAAATGAATTATTGTTTTTGAAATCAATAACCACATCCTGCTCACATTAACAGAAGTGACTGGAGTAACAGAAGTGACCTTGAAAGCTGAAAAAGTGACAGCTTAAAATATGACTGAATCCCAAGAGGAAACCAAAGGGTCATGATAAACTGTAAGGGAACAAAAAATATAATTCTTCTATATAGGTTCAATTCCAGGATTCTCTTTTAAAATTACAGTTACTTAATAGGACATTACAAAACCAGTATTTGAAAACAAAATACATGGATCAGAGAATAGATTAAAAAAAGGGAATTATGTTGCAAACTTAAAAAGCTGTACAGCTCGAGTATTCTGCCCAGCCATGAGAATTACAGAAGGACTTATTGGTCTTCACATTCTCCTATATGCCAAACATGACCTGAGGGATTGTGGATGTTAGTATCACTTATCTGAAAAAGCTTCCAGAAATCTCAGTGAAGAACCACTGAATATCACTGCTGTCTCACAGCTCTACAACAGTATTTACCAGTATCACTGTATGCTCTTTTTTATTTTTATTTTTTGGAGATCTGCTTTTGCTGCCCATTAAGTACACACTATTCAGCAAGACAGTTTAGTCTGCAGGCAAATGCTGTGGCTTCAAATAACAAAATTTAGCAAAGAAACTGCAAAACTCACCTTAATACAGCCACTTCGTTTCTGAAAGCCTGGAACTGTTCTGGGGTCGGATCTACAACTTTTAATATTTTCACTGCTACATCCCCTGAAAATACATTTATAGTTCAAGTTAGTAGCAATGCAGTTTCTTCCCAAAAATCACATTACCACATTGTACACATAAAAACCCAACTTTGTGCACAGAATGCCCCTAGTAATCTGTGAACAGACCAAGACCATAAACTTCTGCAGGACCACATAATTAATTTACCTGAATTAGAGAACAGTAAAAGTCATTAATTTTACACCATGCTTCCCTATCTAGAAAACAGTAGAATGGAACAGATTATAAAAGGTACGATAGTAGAGTGAAGCTGACTGTTCTAAAGGTAACCACTAACAGCCAGACCCACCAGTTCCTCCGTGAAAGAGGCAAACACCAAATTCACATTAACTATGGATGGTCGGAATATTTACAACAGGTGGATAAAATTGCCCTGATGCTGCCACAGGAAGGTAAAAGGAGTTAGTAAACTGGAACTTAGTCCACACGTAAGAGAAAATGCAGAGACTTTCTACTTCCAATTATGTTTATCCCACAATATAAAGGCTGCTGCCACTTAGCATTACAGAATAATCGCTTACATTAGGATAAAAATCCCTAGGAGGACAGATTTATCTGCTATTGCAATTACCTCATCTTCTTACTATCTTCTCTTTTCAAAAACAGACTTGAAAAACCTTAGCGCATCTCTAGAATTGTACCATCAACTAATTTCGTTAGCAACACTGACAGCTCAATTGAAAACAATGTTTGGAAAGGAGATGTAAATGGTACTGAAGGATACAGAGAAAGTGCCCTGACAGAGACAGTGGCATCTTCCACTGTAGTTACCAGCTGTTTAGTTTGCTGTGTAATTTGAAGTCAGAAAGTTCACAAACACTGAACACATTCTAATACATTCATATTTTCCTTCAACTTCAGTAAATGCACACACTTCCTATTTCATCCTTCAGCATCTTCCTAAAGGGAACCATCTCATGTTTTCAGTATGCAGAGGTCTGGTGGTTTGTTTGTTTTTGATGATGTTGGGTATTTTTTTGTTTTTATAACTGAAGAGATCTCTGCTCACACATCAGAGCAGTACAACACAAGAGGCAGAAAGACTAACAGTTTCACATGACGATCAAATCAGGCTTAAAAGGGGCCGGTTCCTACTGCAACTACTGTTTATGTACAATGCAAGACCAATAAAAGGTCTGTCAATATTAGAAGCATTTTGCTAGGAGCTATACCAACACAAGGATGCAGCATCCACTGACTGTAAGCCAAATGTTTTCAAACTGTTTTTCAATATAGCCTCCATTATGATCCTTGCTCCACTGATGAAGAGATATTTTTAACCTCAAGTTTTTATTGAATCATGTGCCACACCTTTCTAAGCTCAATGGCATTCTCCAAGCAGTTTTCACTACAGAAAGAAATAAACAACAGCACTTGTTTTGTTTAGCAGCAATCTGAAGACAATTAGCTTCCACCACCCCCCAACCATCAAAAACCTAGAGCTGATTACCAGGGCCAAAGGGGAAATGTGAGTGTTTATGATAGGTAGTCTTCCAACCCATTTAAACTGCCTTGGTTTTCTTTCCTCCTTTTAAATTTAGAAGCATGCTACAGGACACTACAGGATCCAAATGAGGTCTGTAACAGAAGTGGTGCAAATATTAAAATTAGTACTTAACCATCAGAACAATCTGGAAAAATATGGAAGTGCAAGACTATTCAACAAGACATGCACTCCTCATAGCAAGACCATCCTTGGCACTATCCGCTTCATTTTTATTTGGGAAGGCTAAGTCAAGGAAGTTTATTGGAAACCTAATACAGATTACACACAGTTGTACACATCCTCTAGCAGGCCTTCCATAGGTGCTCTCCAAAGGTTCAAACAGCCCTTCAGCACTGGGCATATTAGGAGGTCTGACACCTCCATTCTAATCCAGAAATTCGGTTTAAGTTTGCAGCAATCTGCCCCACTTCGATGCTTTCAACTTCACCAAGAGATTTTAGTTGCTGCATACAACAGCTTACTACAAAGAAAAGTGTACAATTCATTCATTTGTGCACTATGAGCTCCCCGTTCTAAACAGAAAAAACTAGAAACTCTTTCCAATCTTTCAAGACCACACTACAAATGATGGCAACAAAACAAAAACAAATAAAACAAAAAGCTCTCCCACTATTTCACCTTTAATAGAAAGTCAGTACCATTAAAAAAAAAGTGTCAATTATTTGCTAACATCAATTTAGTTTATAAAATCAGATCCAGCTGTCATTGCTTGGTAATTTAACCTCAGCTTTCCCCAGGAATCAGGAGAACTCTGTACAGTTACCTTAGATGTGATACTGAATCCTATTTACACTGAATTCTGTGATAGCTGTACAGTCCTTTTATGTGCACAACTAAAGGTTATTTGTTACTATGTAGCTCCATGCATTTCCTCTTTAAAACATCAAAGTTCTTGATACATGAAGAGTAGTTGCAAACATTCTGATGAAACATATTAATAAGAAACTCACATTCATTTTTAGATTGGGGCCTGAAGGGAGTTGTGCTTCTGTTTAAAACCGGACGCCCCAAATTTGGACCTAAATCTGGAGTCCTGCAGTGTGCCTCTTGTCAAAGTCCTCAGCAACTTTTTCTCATTAACTCTCACATCAACCATTTCTTTAATTAGAAATACTCCACCATTAAAACAATTTATACTTACTTCCTTTCCCTGTCACCTCGAGTACAAGTATGCTAATTAAACGACAGGTATTCAAAATAAAAACCGGAAAGTAAACTTAATTTAACATAATGCTGTGAAAATTTACAACGTGCTGATAATGATGCTGGATTCAGCATATGGATGGAGACAGAATTAGCAGCTGTAAGGTTCAGATTTCAGCACAGGCACTGTGCCTTAATTTTCTCAATGGAAAAATTAGGAAATCCGTATTTCTCACTTAGTTCTTTTGCTGGTAGATAATCACACAGCTGCACCATTCAAACACCTTTTTTTTTTCTGCATTATTGTCCTTCTACAGCAGTAACATTTTGAGAAGACAGTGATAGCTGTGAAGAACTTACCATGCCATTTGCCCTTGTAAACAGTTCCAAAAGAACCTGACCCTATTCTGGTAGAAAGCATGACTTCACTTGCTTCTATTTCCCAGTAATAACTAGAATCTCTTTGTCCACGAGGCCTCTGCAACAAAAGAAAATATTAAATACATATGGTACTTATTTTATTAACAGCATTCAGGAAAAAAAACTATTTCATTGTTTCCCTAGCTACTTTTTCCCCACACAAGAAAGTCAGACATTTCAGTGTAAGGCTTCAGGCGCTTATGAAGGTATCATTAGTTCTGCTCTAGAGATACAAACTCTGATCTGAGATCACAAGAGGAATGAGTAATTGGGGATTCTTGAATTATTTGAAGATATCTTAAATATTTAAGAAGCTTACTTTAAAAAAAGTCACAATGCTCAAATTACAGAACTCTGATATATTTGAAAACAATAAACAAAAAAATACGAGAGCAGAATTTTCAAACATCCATGTGATTTACAACTGGGAGTCCCACTGAGCAAATGTACTTTTAAAAAACAGAATAACTTAAAAATCCAGACACTATTATTTTTGTCTTTTTCTATGTTTAAAATCAAAGCTTTGAGGAAAAGTTGCTGTTTTGTTAAATTGACTTTTCCAAGACTCTTTAACCAACTTTGTTACCAATATGATGGCATATGCATTTTCTATGAAAACCATGGCAGTGCAATTCAAAAAGCACTAAGGAGGTTAAAGATATTAAAAAGAATAAAAAGATGCAGCCCCTAAATATTTAGAAATGTAAGCCTTGAATCTATACTGAAAAATAATCTCAGAACTCTGTCTGAAATTAATTTTTAAATCCAAACGCTTTTCCAGGTACTGAAATCACAAGCTGGATTTACATCCCTGTTACACATTCAGTGCAGAGTAATCAACGAAGGTTTCCATCAGCTTTCGTTGACTTTCAAGTACAGATCTTTATCCCAGCACTCCATTAATTTCACCCCACTTTAACACACTGAAAGTATTTACACACAGTGGTTCGAAAACACTTACAATTTTGTTTTTTTCTTGTGTATTTGTCCCAGGGGCTCTCTCTCTCTGGGCTGGGACTGGGGTTTTGGGCTGAGACCAGCCAGTCGGGCTCATATTGTTGGGACTTCCAGACAGAGCAGAGGGTGAAGCTTATATTGAAAACAGAAGAAAAAGAAGTTACAAGCCATGAAATAAACACAAAATACAATTGCAGTACTTGATTTTTGGAAGCCATACCTGATTCACTATGGTTTCGAATTGCATCCTAAAACAGAGAAAATATCAACATAGTTAATAAAGTATATGGCAGTGCAAACAACCAAGCAGAAATAAATGTGTTGAAATAGTTCTCGACAGTTTAAACCAAGTGTCATACACGACTGACCAAGTCCCTTTAAAAGATGGCAGCTTGGTTACAAGAATCCTATTTGCTTTAAAAAAAAAAACAAAAAAACAACCAAAACAACCCATGCAGCTGGCAAATTCTTACAGCACATTAAAAATATTCACAGCATATTAAAATTACTACCAAAAAAAAAAAAAGGGGGGCGGGGGAAGAAAAACATGGAACAAGAATAAACATGAATAAACATGAGAAATACTGTCTCCATTCCCACCCCTCCATTGTTGTTCATGCTTGTTTGATCTGAACATAGCTCCTGTGATGGCCCTGCATCTCCAGGGGACAATCATGTAAAAAAGGTTCTGGACTTTACGTAGGAAAACTTTTAAAAGGCCCTAAAATATTCCAGGTCAATAAGCATTTAGAAACAATATGGTAGAGGTATTTCAACACATAATAGACTACATCTTGTGCTCTAACACAAAAACATTTCCATTTCAAAACAAGTGCTTTCCACAGAAGTTTGATGATGGTTGAAAAGCATGTTCTTACACAGCTCACTACTCGGGACAGTGCAACAACTCTCACCTCATGCCACAGGCACTTTACAACACAACTCTACAGCCATGCACAAGATAAACTAAGCTCTGACAAACATGACTATACAACTTTTCTCACCTGCTATGCATTATCCCAAAGTACATACAGGAAACGTAAAATATCCAGGTACTGTATAAGTACAAAGCAAGAACATGCACTACAGAAATGTTAAATACTGTAAAAGTTAATAGAAGTCAATTCAAACTTTCTGACTAATTAGTAGAATAATAAATGTAAGACTTCATAGGAGGACAGGACAGGCCTATATTCCACTGAACGGCTTTCAAATTAGCCCAGAATTTCCTTACTAATGATTCATTTATGGAATACATCATTGTTGCTAGTTAGCTGTGTTCTCCCAGGCTTGAATTCCAACTAGCATATTCTTGCAGAATTCCTCTACTCTGTGCCTGAGTGAGTTAAAATCTCCATAAACTACCAGAGAACTCTTGCAAATTACTACCTTTGTCCAGTTTGAGGATGTAAGTCTTTTTAAGAATCTGCATTAATAACAAGTGGTGTTTTTTCTACACTGGCCTGAGAATGTAACTTCTTTCAAGCAAGCTGGCAAAGAACCATTAAATAATCTTCAATTTCTCTCATATTTAATTCTTAAGGAATTGCTACCTGAGGAAAAAAAAAAAAGTATCTTTGTTGAACTTCAGTTCTGGTTTGAATATATTTTCTTTTTTCTTATGGCTCCTATAGCAAATACACCCCAAAAAGCATTCTTCACAGTTTTTCTTGCAACACAAATGACACCACACAGCAGTGCTGCATTCGGCCACCTTTGCTCTGATGTGAAGTGCATCATATTCGTAATCCACACTTTTGCACAGTTAAATTTAACAAAATAGTTTCCAGAGGAAGACTGTCACACACAGATGAACCTGAGAATGTTTTATACCTCAAAAGCTGTGTGACCGAGCAGATCCCTAATCCAAGCTTGTTTCTAATGCATAACAAATATCACAGCAGTATGGTTTCACCCAGCTTAACTGAAATTGAACTCTTATCAATTTGCCTCTTCTAAGTGTTGTCCTCAATATTTATGTACAAACATGCTATAAAGACTTTAATTAAATCAGCTCCAGATTAAACACTTCATGTGGACACTGCCATAGCTTACAAGTTACAGCAATCCTGTTAATCACAAGAAAACAAAAGGCACCAAGAAAATACCTACTCTTCCCCTCAAACAAAATCGTCTGCACCAGGAACTGGGAGAAGCATTCAGGCTGTTATTCTATGCCAACAGGGTAAGAGATAACAGAAAGAGGAAGTATAAAAAAATTAAAACTGAAATTAGGATAAATGAAAGAAAAAGTAACCAAAGTTGTTTGGCATATGATAATGCAGTGAAACTTAAATAACTATTCCTGTTCCAGCAATAATCAGTCTGAATAAGGTGACTTTTTTCATACCATTCCTAAAGGTGCTCACTACCTGTGTCTGGTTGTTTTTTTAAAAGCCTACTGAAGAAGCAGCTACTGCCTCTAAGACAGGGCAGCTATTTTTATTCGATCCGCTATGATAGGCAGAATAGAAAGCATTTCTTTCTCTACCACTAAGCATAAAGAATAAAGAAAGCAGTATCTCAAACCTTATCACACCACTAAGCCTAATAATTCACATTCTCTTTCTGTAAGGCTTCATTTTGTTTTTGTGCCATAGAAGACAGTAGGTTCAAAGCCTCTGTGGGAGGGGGGGCGAGGAGCAGACAATCTTAGCCTGTAAGGAACGGTGCCTCTCCCCACAAAATCCAGCTTCTAACCAATGCTTCTAACCAAGAAATTGTCACAGGGTTGCAGCGTACTTCATTTCACCTCACTGAAGATGCAGAGCAGTTCTCTGGCACATTTAGGAGAGTCTTTACATTTCATAGAAGCCTACAAGCTACCAGCTGAAGCAATAAGCAAGTAAACTCAGAAGTCAAAGGATTTTGTTTGGCCAAGGACTTTTTAACTTATTTTAACTTATTCCAGGAGGGGCAGGGGGGAGAACAGGGTGCTCTCTGAAGTCCTGCTGTTCATCACTTTGTTTCTGCAAGCCTTTCCTGTAAATCATTCCCTTACACAAACAAACAGGATCCTTTAGACTTCACTTCCAAAACCTCTCACTGTTTCCAGTGTAAGGATCCAAACTAAGGGGAAAAATAGATTAATAAATAATAAATAAAGGGATTACTGCAATCAAGTAACAGCAGAAGTATTTTCAGATACAGGTGGCTTTCCTAGGATCCACAGTTCTGTAAGGGTGTAACACAGCTCCTGGCAGTAAGCTTTGACTTAAGCATTCAGACTCTGAGAACTGCAACCAGACTTCCACCTCTAGTCTCTTTTTAAACAACCATCGGTCCCCCTCCCCCAGTCCAGATCTTTAAGTTTCAAAGAACATTCTTAAATATCTCAAATAACACATATGTTCAGACAAGCTGAAATTGTTCCCTTTTCACATCTGCGAAACTTACTTGTTAAGCCTCCCTCACGACTTCAAAGACATTGAAATCTACCTAGAACTTAACTGAAGTTGATAAAGACTGTGAGAATGAGCTATTAACTTTCTAGGCAGATGTGCCATCTATATATTCTTATCACAGCCTGTTAAGGAAAACAGTACATGAATTACAGAGAAAGAAAAAGCACCAACCAGTGACTATTAGATAGCCAGTCACAAATCCAGTGTAACTGAATGACAATCCACCCCCATCAGTATTACCTCAATTATCCGGCTGTCTACGGGCATTGTAGTGCTAACCATGTGGACATTTGGTGTGGATGTAGATCGCTGTCTTTGGGAAAGGGTGCCCTCAGAGGAAGGATTTGATGTGTTGAATGTAAAGACATGAGGTGTAGAATACCTGTGCTGGGAGCTAAAAGAAAAGAGAGAAATTTGTGGTTATTTTTTTTCCCCTCTCCCCTTTAGCAGTCAGAAAAATATTCTTCAGTGTAGTCTACCAAAAGCAGTAATACACACAAAATTTCAAACGTGGGAAATGTTGGGATTTATATGCTAACTAAACTATTTGGTCAGCCAAACCATTTACACTTTAACTTAGGAAATAAATTTAAGAACTTGGCACACGGATCTAACATGTTTAAGTGTACTTCTGCCATTATAAAATGTGCCACAGTTCACCTCAGTCCCCATTAAATTATATTTAATATATTGATGAATTACAGGCTCTGTTGGATTAATTAATTCAAGCAGTTAAATTTAAACTCTCATTTCAAGCTTATTAAATGAATAGCCTGAAAGATACTTTTTTTATTGCTAAGCCCTGAGTTTTTGAAGGTTGCAAGACTGTTCAACTTCTCACACAGAACAGCCAGCAAGGAAGTCATGAAGCCCAACAGCAGTTAGTAGGAGGCCAACAGTAAAATCCAGTTCAGCAAAGAATTATAAATCACAGCTAACCTTAATCAAACTTCACTTATCCCAAATAACAAAAGTAGCTTAACCAAAACCAGACAGCCTTCACAAAAACAACCAGCTAACTAATCACTAAGTCATTGTGCAGCAACACTAGAAATAGAATAACTTGGCAAAGAAAATGAACGCAAGATCAATTTCTGATGTAGTTCCCAGTAAAATAAATAAATAAATAGGACCATTTGCAAGTCAGCTACGTGCTGTGTGCCTCATTCCTGAACAGGTCAACATTTTTCAAAGGGATGGAGAAAAAACAAGATGGCCTGTCCTCTCCAGCCTCTAGAATTTCAAGGAAAAGAATACAGGCACAAATTATCATCAGAAGACAGGCTGCTTTGGAAGGAAAGTGATTTATATTCTAGCATTAAGGCTACAGGAATGTTCTTAGTAATCAGGCCTCAGGACTTTCTGTAAAGTGAGCCTATTTTCTATTTCCACTGCTCTCTTTAATCTCTTACCTATAGTCACAATTCAAGATGTTATTTTAGTTTATGCATGTGACTCACGCAAAAAAAAAAAGCAAGCTATAAACCCTTACATGTATGCTACATGATCAGACGAAATAACACACAATATCAATTCTTCTTAGGCAGGTAAACAGAGGTCTCCACAAAACTTTTAATATCCTCACTTAAAATCTTCAGACTAAAATTTAAAAACAGAAATTCCAGGATTGATGCTTTGCTTGAAGCTGTAAGAAATGACGCTAGATATTTTCTATGTAGGCTGTTGCCTTCTTGCACATTTATCTCAACCTTCTATGTTCTTCTACTTTCAAGGAGTTGGGAGTGTGGATTTTTTTGTTTTTAAACAAGTGTATTTCCCAAAAGAGAAATGACAGGAAATACTAGCTTACCTAACAGGTATCCGGGAGACAGACTCCCGCATCCGTCTCATTGTCAAGGGAGGTAGTGCAGGGACACCACTGTCACTGATATTTGAATTTGGGAACAATCTGAAATATCAACAAAAACAATTACAATTTCAACTGCTACACTACCTCCTGTACAATGCTCTTAAAACTGAGAATTTAAAGGACTTTTGCTCTGCATGAACGCGTCCCCAGTTCCTGCATACGTTTGTTCTCTGTATGGTACAACTAAAAACTACATCATCGGACTCTCACGGAGAATTTCCACGTGTTCTTAATAAAATTAAGACTTCAGATGCAAATCTGCAATACTCCAGACTTTCTCAACAGGATATTTGAGAGTAACATTTTTTAATTTTTATTAAACTCTGGTAGCATCAAGTGACGCAATTATCCTAAATTCTGATTGCTCATCAGAATAATTGCATGTCCAAGTTCAGTTATTAAAAAAAATAATAACACAATCACTAATAAAGATACAAACATATTCATAGGTTTCAATTGTTACGCATATAAGGACTTCTAACAGCGATTTTCAACTTTCTCTAATCAATATTTTCTAAGTATTATCCTTCATCAGTTTTCTCACCATTCCATTCCTCTTTGGTGGCCTATCAAAAGCACTGACACTCCTGAAACATTCATCTTTCCAACAGGTAAAACCACCGAGTCGTGATTTTTTTTTCTTATAACTGAAGTATTATAAAAGAGGAATTAGGATGCCTTCCCACGCTAAATCAGAAGGGCACTATAGCACCTGCCTGCTCATTCAATACATTCATTTTTTGTCTGAGAATGCTGAAATTCACAGCACTAACAAAATGCATGCAATTGGCCTTCTTCTCCTGGGAACAGACAGTCATTGCTGGCTGCTTTATGAAATCAATACATGTATTCTGTAAACTGGTGAACATGATTATACCTCCCAAAGATCCAAATCATCTCTATGGTGAGATTTTAAAAACAAAGAACAACCACCAGAGCCCAAGAGAGCCACTACTGCTATTAGAAAGGAACAGTCCTTACAAGAGTTGCCTGATATTGCTCCAGTCGACACACATGGTTGGAACTTTAGTGCTGCAGTGCTCGTGGAATTTATAACCGCACGTCTGACACCGAAACCCATTTAGGAGGAACTTCTGGCAGATGTCACAGAAAGCAAGCTTTAGAAATGTCTTCCGAGCCTAGAAAATGCATGTAATCATCAATCCAACATTCTCTTAATTAGCTGAGATGAACATCTTTAGAGCTTGACATAAATAAAAACAATGATAAAATGTTCCCAGTGCCCCCAAGATGTTACTGAACGTAAAGTTACACAAGTTTTCTTGTGTGTATTTCTTGTTTGGCTGTAAACCTGGAAAAGCTTACAAATAATTAGGGCACTGCCTGCCCAATCATTTAAAATGAAAAGAAAAAGGCACACATCTGTTCCACCAGACTCAAAAGCAACATCTTGCACTTGGTAAGGTGACAGAGATGGGTGGGAATTGGTTTTTTTGTTTGTTTTCTGTCTAGTTGGTATCGTCAGAAGTGAAGGAGGATCAGATCGTAAGAACCATGCCTTTTTCTTTATTCATCACAGTATCTGTTGTGAGCCCATAGGTAACCAATAACCCTAACACAAGAAATCCTTTCCTTAGGATATAAAGCAGTTTAAGGAAATGCCATTTTTCAAAATGACATCCAACATTTTTAAAGCTTCTGAAATCCGAAGAAAAGACATTAAAATGAATGGATGAAAGGCTTTCTGCCTACAATGGAACTCTACCATACACAACAGCTGCAAGTCTGAATTTCCTCCGGTTCTGGAACAAAATATTAGGCTTTGTAACAAATTGCAAACAATTTTATTTCTATTTTTCTAATACTGCTAAGTATAAGCAAAGCTATTTTCAGTTACTGCAAATCAATCCTAGGCTCTCTAACTGGTAAGTGATAATCACTTTGTACAATATACTTCTGGAGCAAAACAACAGGCTACAAAGCAGAAACAGTTGATTCACATGGAAAACAAAATAGCAGAAGGTGAAACTCTCTAACAGTTGGACACAATCGCTGTTTAACAAAATAACAGCCTCCATCATCTACTTATCTGTAACCTTGATTGCTTCTTCCTCTACATATGTGAAGGCCTAAAAGTTTTTATTATTAATTTATTAGCTCTATTAATTTGCCCTATTTTGAGCAAATCTTATATTTTCCCCCTCCCCAAAAGACTGTCAATTTACCAGGCAGTATCAGCTCTCAAAGCAACCTCAAACCTCACAGAACTGACAACACCTTTACATATTCAGTACAATTGCCAACAGAACCATAAGGCTGCTGAGCTTGTCCAGTGTTTTTTTTAATTTAATCACATAAACACTGAAAATGCAAGTTGCCTCCCAGTTCTGAACTCTAAAGACCTGATATCTTAATATAATAATTACAGAAATATACCCTAATGTAATCCCAACTAATAGAAATGTTGATCAGGGTGCTGGTGGTGTAAAGGTAAGCTTCTAAAGTCTCTGACATCTAGAAACCGTGAATATAAATAAAATTCTGACACTCCATTGTCAATTGATATTTAGCCAATTTAATTAATGGGGAGCAGTGGGGAGGAAAAAACAAACCATTACTTCTGAAATTCCAACTCCCATGTTTACAGAGCTAGAAGGCCTCTATATTCCTTTAACATCCCTTGACTGAATATGCAATTCAACTAATAACATGTATTTCAAAATACACAAGAGGAGAGAAGCTTACAAAATTGTGTGTAGTGAGTGGAACATGATCAAGAAAGTCCACCTGCAGTTCTTCACCAATCAAGGAGGCAGCATCGGTGTTCCAATCCAAACGCACTTTTTTACTGAAAGAAAGAAAAAGTGGGCAGGCCAGATTTACTTAGGAGGTAAGAAGTTGCATCTATCAGTGATCTATGTTTTGTGAGCTTTCTTGAGTCAACTGAAAACAAACAAAAAAGCACAGCTAACCTCTTATAATGATCTGCAGTTCAATATCTTTACCTTAAAAATATAACTGACTTTAAGGCATAGCAATTAACTCTTTTTGTTTGTTTTAAACAAGTCATTTGAATACATGGATTATTTGAAGTAATCAACCTAGGAGCTACAAAAACAAAACAAGAAATTATGAACTATGACTTAGTGACATGAAAGCTGTATTACATGCTTCAGCACTGAAGTTACTTGTGACCTCAGAATGGACTCAGTTATACAGAGCTGTGAAACCACAAATGATCGCCTTGTGACCGAGGCTTAAAGGAGCATTAAGCCCACGCCTTTCGAGGTGTGAAGTTAAACGTATTAACTCCATGAGATACCTTCACTCCCTCAGCTTGTAAAAGAATCATTTGGTATTTAATAGCAGCATCCCCGGTCCTACAAAAAATAAGGAATACCTGAAGTGAGATTTTAAGTCCAAATATTGAAAATGTGTAGAGGAATGCAGGGCCTTAAAATTGAGCACAGAGGAGATCTTCAGTCAACTTGGTTTATGAACTACAAACGCAGAATGAGAACTGCACCTCAGATATGAAGGCATATCACATCATTTCAACGAGAGTATGAGAAAAAGACGCAACAAGCACTTGGCATGTAGCCCTCATTCCTCATTTAATACTTAGAAAACGTTAAAGAAATACCCAGGAAGCTTAAGGATTTGCGCTAGCAGAGGGTAAAGAAAGCAACACGGAAGTGTTCACAGTCTGCATTTTCAAAAGAAATTAGCAAAAAAGGGAAAGAAAGCATTACTGCCACTACTCTAGAAACAAGATTTTTAAATTCTCTAGTTGACAGTTTCATGTATAACATTATGGACTCTTACCCTTTTGGTTCAGTAACAAGACGAAAAACTGCACAGCATTCTGGCTGCAGACCTCTTACTTTAAGTGCCTTCATGAGACAATCATGTAAGGTCATCCCATTTCGCACATTTACCTGTGTCCAAAGGAAGAAGAAATGCACTGCATGACGGTACAGTTCATTTAAGCTTCTTTGGAGAAAAGGAAAGTATTATGCCTCAACCCTTTTCTGCAACTGATGACTTTTAAAATTAACAAATAAATAAATAACTGTCCAAATTATGTAACAACAAACTTCTCTGCCCTCCAATTCAAGTCACTGCACATTAAGCCAACCTGTCAGGCAGGCATGTTTTCTGCTATCCTGCACTTAGGCAAAGGAAGTTTTAAGGCCATTTTATTACTTTCATTTCTTATAGCTACTAAGTTTCTTGTAAACCAGATCTGTACAAAGCTCATATACACAGGTAGGCTACAAAAACAACAGAAATGCAGGCAAATGGAAATACTAAGGTTAAAAAAAAAAAAAAGAATTTAGATTCTAGAGAGCTCTGATCAAGATTTTAGTTATTACTGGTGTCTTCAGCTCTGGGAAATCTCATAGAAGTGAAGCTTCTTGAGGGAACACCAATTACCACGCTTCCCTGTGGGCATACTTCAAGTGAATACAACAGTGATAGAAATAACTGTGCTCGTGCACAATGGAAAAATGCAGCAGCATGGTAGAGAAATACTAGGTCTCAAAATACAGCCACACAGCTTACAACATGTGTCCTCAAGAATTGGAAAATTGATGACACCATATTCAAAAACACAAGGTTTCGTGAAGCTTGTCATTTCTATAGTAAAAATAAACGTCATAGCGTTAGCAATGCACCACAATTCTTCCATCAAGGTAACACAGACTTACCACTGTACGTTGCTTGTTGGGCAAGAAAACTCGAATGGTATTACTGGTTTTAGAAGTATCTGATATTTTGCCATCATCAGATGCTCGGCGCTGATAACCAAACTGCTGGACAATGGTTGGTGAAATGCAGTTTGGGCCATCAAAGACAGAATCCTTGAGTCCAAAACCATTACTGATAGTCTTCCAAGCTCCCTGAATGTGCTCCATGGATGCAGTCTAAGGAAACAACAAAATTAGAGGAGTGAGGGAAAATTACAGCATCTTTCACTAAGAGCTATTGAATCTTCCTGGCACAGCAGACCTCACCATCTCTTTTCAGAGGTATCTGGGGACTGCACTGCCTCTTCCTTTTTGACAACCTACACATATACAGTACAGTTCACCCACATCTGTGAACTCGGCCCGAGTTTTGACAGCACTGGACTTTCTGCACAGATCTACATGTATGTATGTGCAATTGCATTCTCACTACACCTGTAGTTGTTACAGCAGCTCGTTACCATCATCTTAGTTTAGACAGTCAATGCTTGAAGCTAGCTTTGATGCAGGCCAAAATAGTCCTGTATGCCAGATGCGGTTGCAATCATTAGCATACCTGTATTTTAAGAAAGAAAAAGTGGCCCAACAGAAATTATAACAAAAAGCAATGAAGAAATCCCATTTTTATCAGTGATGTCAAGGGACTGGTTTGGGTGTCTTTCTGTTCTGTGGTTTGGGTCTTCTTTGTTTGCTCCAAAATTATTTAACTCCAAATTATTTTCCAAATCTTATTCAAAAACTAAGCAAAGTCAGAAACAAGTTTTGAAATCTAAAATGAAATCCTTGGTAAATTTCAAAGTGGCCAGATTGTCTACTAAGCTTTCAGAAAGAAAATAATAATAATAATAAAAATAATAATAGAATAATGCAAATAAGCTTAGTAGTTTATTCTCCCCCATAAATCTTCATCTCTCTGTAAACCTCTGCAAACTCAACGCTTAGAACTGCCCAGTGCAAGTGCCAAGTTAGTAGATGAACTCCAGATTTGCTTTTAGTGACTTCTGCACACTGCCTACATTCCTGGTCACCTCTGTGAAAGGGAAAGAAAGTCATATAAAGCCTACTAAGTCAAAAAACACATAAGTCAGGAAATGCCAAAATAAAGATCTTCCAAGCAACTGCAATTCTGTCCCCTTATGGTACAAGAAAATACTAGACTGACAGACCTACACGGTTCCCCAGATACCCAAAAAAATCAGTGCATAACACCAAAAACTCCTTTACTGAGCGCCTATCAGCTTCTAATATGTCTCATTTCATTCTGTGCTTTCTCTGTTGCAAATTATTTGAACGCTCCCATCCATTTCCTCACATCCTTGCTGTTTTCTACAATTGAAGAGATAAAGCAATAGAACTCATGGAAAAACATCTCACTAGTATTAAGTGCCCATCTGGGGATGTCCAGCAGGGTAAACTTGAATTTGAAAGTGTTACTCAAAGCACAACTCCAAAAAGCCTTCGCTAGATTCATAAGCACTCAAAACTACTGAAGATCTGAACCCAGATCTGACAAGCATTTAAAAGGAAACATAATCAACAACTGTAAAAAAGGGCTGGCTCATGTGAGCCAACCTACCATCGCACACAGACTTTGCAATAGAAGAAGAAAATAAATAATCCAGCCACTCTCTGCTACCTACCTCATTCTTTAGGCATCTTTGAGCTTATGTAATGAATCCACTGTAGGTGATACTGCTAAAAATATTAACAGGAATATCAGGTTTCTGTTTCATATTTCAGTGAAACCCTATCAGACAGAAAGGAAACGTCATAATTTTGGTGCCATTTTATGGCCTCCAAGTAATTTTCCATCCCGAGAGACTGCATACAAGATTTTGCCACAATCTCTCAAAAGCGTATTTCTGCGGTGTGTTTTTAGCACCTCCATGTTTGTCACGTCCTACTGGTATTTCCTAGCAAGCTCTTCAATCCACAGCCTCAAAACACCAGCAAGCAAGATGACATCATAAGCTAGGCAACAGTCAGAGAACCATAGAATGGCCTGGGCTGAAAAGGACCACAATGATCATCCAGTTTCAAACCTCCTGCCACAGGCAGGGTCTCCAACCACCAGACCAGGCTGCCCAGAGCCTGATAGACGGGAAGTCTGAAAACGTTCCAGCAAAACCACAGTGGTAGTGACTCTATGACTGATACTGTAACAGTGGCACTATTCCTGAATTTGAAGATAACTGAATTAATCTAAGTTAGTAAGAAACCATTGCAGTGAAAGAACTGTTTTCTCCCCTGTAAGCCCCTCACCCACAGGGTCAAGCGAGCACTTGTTCTGCCAGAAGACTGCAGGCTGAGGATGGGCAAATGTGCAGGAGAGTGAATGACTGTCAGTCCAACCTGCTCAAGAACTGCGTAAGCACCAACTGTGAACCCCAGACCAGATGGCCCTGTCCAGTTCTGCCCTCAGACTCCTGGTACTCCAGTTCAGAAGCTCTGAGCTGCAAAAAGTCACTATAACTATACCAAGAAGGTTTTCTTTCACATCCTCACAAAGAAAAAGCCACTGTGGTGTAATTTCAGGTGGATAAATAAAAGGTCTTTTGCTCACCCTTTCACTTCTAAGGCCTCCATACATCTGCCTGTCAACTATCCCATGAAACTTACTGTAAAACCAAAACCATGTCACGTATCTCCATATGCATATTAAGAACAGCACACCTCCACCCTCCATTCCACATTCTACACTATGGCCTTTTATACCCTGTGCTACAAAGGGACCTTACGAGTTAGTTTGTGAGCATTTCTTTCACTGACAATTCATACAATGAACACAGACATCTTCTCCTTGCCAACTCGTGTCATCCCTGAGTCAGTGCTGTCAGCTGTCCAGGCCCAGTTGCACAAAGTTCTGGACGTTGTTTAAAATATCAGCAACATTTAAAATTCAGTTTCTAACCAAGTTCTAATAAGATTTAGATACTTGAAATTATTATTTTTTTTTTAAATCTATGGAAGGTAAATAACAACAGTTTTATACTTGATGTAAAAGGGATAAGAGAAATGGCAAAACTGAACCTCTGAAAAAAGGAGATAGAAGTGAGGAATACAATACAATACTTCTGCATATACAACCAAGTACCAGCACAGTGGTCTAGAATTTGAATGTATTTTCCTAGATGTGAAACAGAAAGGTGAAAAAAGTTACGTGCAGTTGCAACAGCCACATTATGCATATAAACAGCCCTAATAAAAAGAGTGGAGATAAATTGATAGGTAAGGGTATCAGCATGAAAACCAGTGAAGTTTGTCTTCTATCCTCTCAACTTACGTAATACTTCATGTCAAATGTCTAGATACTATATAAATCATATCACCAAGGGTGGAAAAGACCTTCAAGATCATCCAGTCCAACTGGACTCCTTCTTGCTTTTGCTATTATGAAAGTAGGTTGACCACAACGTAACATTACAGCCTATACATTCAGTATTTTGATTTGCTGCCAACATTTCCTGAAGAATTCAGAGAAAACAGGAAATAACAAAACATTCAAACTTGAATCTTGATGAAAGCTGCATTTTGTACCATAAGAAAAGTACTTCCCTACTCTTAGCAGTGTTCTCTCATCCAAATCTGAGAGGCCTACTGCACACTACAGAAACTAAAGGAATTGGTTTTGTAATTGCATGTACAGCAGGCTCAAGATCAGCTGCTGTCAGCCTTCTGCACAAGGCAAACATCAGCACTGTCTCTGATCACGCACTCCTAGGACCTTTATTTAAGTAACTTATTTAATTCCCTTAAGTAACAGTTACTTAAGGGAATTAAGCTTTCCAAACACTTCTCTTCAGACTGTAGCACTCTGAGCAGTTACTGACCAGCAATTCCCACAGATACAGAAGGGCTGCTCCGAAAGTAATGCCACCTATGTTATTATGTTGGCCCACGATGTCGGAGATGGATGTTGGTCGTGTGGCAGTAGAGGTGGAACTTCCCACTGGAGAGGACAGGCTTACAGTTCTTGAAGAAAGACAGAGAAGTCGTGAGCCCTTGTAACTTTGTTCTTGATGTCTTATTTTTCTTGGATTGATGGAGGGTTTAGTCTAGACAAGACTTGCATTCCGATACCACATGGGCCACTCCTAGACACCTTCACTCCCCAAAGACCAGGGACAATTAAGCCATCCCTTAAGAGGTAATTTATGAATTACTTACACCTTTCCACTGCCCTCTAGGGTAAAGAAAGCCAGCTAAGAAAATTATATATTTTAAAAACAAAGATACAAAACACTGTGTATTCAAACAGCTCACTGCATGCATACCAGTAAGACACAAACATGGTAACCGTGTGACTAGCTCTGAACTGGTAACAAATACACCATCACACAAAATATGCACATGGACTCTAGTTCTTAATTGAACACGACAGCAGATGACAACAGACACCAGATTCACAGGACATGGGTGGGTTCCATTTCTGGTCACCTCCTTATATGAAACACATATAAGCACTGCTTACCTCCTAGTGTCCCACATCCTGTGCCCTAGCATTGGTTTATTTATTCATTTTGGATCTTCAACTGCAACCACTATCTGATGAAATACATTTCTACTGAAACTACATTAATATTCCTCAAACTCTCCCAAGGTCCACACCAATCCATTTCAGTGAAGAGATGTCCAATATCTTCTAAGAGAAATTTAATTTAAAATATAAGGATTTCACAACAATGCCTTCACAAATACATAATTCCAAGTTTATGTCTATCCCAGCAGAAACTAGTTTTTCTTCTTTTAAATGAATTAAAAACACATTTCTGAGACATGATATTACCTGTTATTAAGGCTTGCACTGTGTCCAATGATCCATTGCCAGCTGAATGTTAGATTTTTGTTCCAGCTACTCTTCATCAAAATTACTACAGTCTGTCTACAACTGAAGAGCTCCAACAGCAGCATTCAAGTAACATTTTAAGATATTAAAGTATGAGCAAATTGATCTCCTTCTAGGTCCACTACCACTAGAAACTGACTGTGATAAATCTCATATTAAACACTCTAACAGAAAAAGATCTCCTACAATTCCCTTACCCCCCACAGATATATGACACACTATGATCCAGACTGCACTTTTAACCAGTACGCTTTGAAGGATGACAGCCATTTGTACACATTAAAAGCAAACACAATAAACTGCTGTGCCATGCACGTACTGGCAGCAACAAATTCCTAAAAATGATTGAGTGAATTGTCCCTAGGCTTCATTTCTAAAACCAGATTAGGCAGAAAAATCTCACCAGTGATAAGCACTCTAAAATCTGATACACACCAGAAGCTTTTTTCTTCCCTCATTCACAGTGACATTACAGAGCAGTGTATCTGCTTTTATCTATTAAGCTTTACCAATACTCTCCACAGACAACGTCATTACAAAAATTTAATCCCATCCTAATCACAGCCTGAACAAAAATTTTATTTTTTTTCACAGTTGAATTACTGTGAAAGTCACATTTTCCTGAATCTGTTTGCCTGCTAGAATAAAAATCAGTACTAAAAATTAAGAACTATTAGAAACTGTAGACAATCTACCTGCATAGAGTAATCATGTTTGGAGAATAAAAAGAAAGATATCCTTTGATTGGGAAAGCTGGGAGAAGCAACAAAGATCAACAGTTAAATGTATTTCACCAGCATGAAGTCAAATCAGAATCCTGTCTTTTACCATCTACAGAGCGAATCCCCAAAATACTTAAAGTTACTTAAACTCTTTCCATGACCAGCAGAAGTGTTTAGTCTGAACTGTCGAGAATCCGGGTCCGTCTCCCTGAGGAGTGCTGACTGCTGCAAGAGAAGGCTGAAAGCTCACAGGACACAAAGCGCAGCCCCCTCTGTATACTAAGTGAAGTGCCTTGCCCTTTCCTTTACTTCTGGAAGAGACTCCAAGAGCTTTTAAAGACAACATAAATCCAGTTCTCCCTTCCAACAAACACACAACTCTGCCTGTCTTTCCCACGTGAACAATTAATGGTCATGTTCACATTTAGCAAAAATGCATACGAAGGCAAAATACCAGAGAACAAAATGCAGAATTTGTTTGAAAACTGCCTTTTAACAAATGTTTCCATTTGAAGAGCTGCTCACGAGAAAAATTTTTATCACTGTAACTAAAGATCATCAATATATTCAACTGCGGTCCCCCTCAGCTCCCCTCACTTACAGATTTCCAACTGATTCAGTACTGCTTGGGTGAGCTGTGGGAAAACAACACAGAACAGCAGCAACAAACAAACAAGCCCTCTGCACCAAACAAGTACCTACTGTGACACATGGCTGTACTTCCTAAACATCTATCTTTACATACCAGAAGATAAATGTAGACCCATTCCTAATAAATGAAGCTGTTATCCATGCAAATAAGCATGGGGCAAGAGTTAGGATCATGGCAAGAACTCGAGCGCATCTCCCACACACCTGTAAGTTTGGGGTATTTCCTCCTAACCCTGATCCATGACATACAAACCTTCTATGTTTCCCTAACAGTTTTTCTGATCTTTTCAGCAGCTGTATTTCTCTGAACCATCCATTTCATAGTCACCAATTCCAACATTCTCTTGCTATTGTAACTGTAAGGTATTCAAGGAGGAAAAAGAGTTTTTTTCACTGTTTGTTTTTCCAAGCACTGGGATCTACTTCCAGCAGCAGGGGATACAACTGCTCAGGCTGACATACCTTCAGATAGATTAAACCTTTGCAAGATTAATACTTTCCTGTATCTAAGAAAAACTTTGAGACTAAAATTTTGGTTAGAAAACATCAATGAAGCCATACAACTGCAATATTACAGCCCTAAAGGGTTCTGGCTTTTTTTTCCTGGAAAATGCAGAACATTCAATAAGCTTAAGCCATAAATGTTTTGAAACAGTATTTGCACCTCTGGAAGTATGATTAAAATAAATATAAAAGCCACCACACATTCCCTCTGCAGTAATAAAGGCAGCACACTGCTTGTACAGTGACCCAGAAACCATGGAGCTCTACAACGAACCATCTTCCTTTTCTTGCAGGAAATCACTTTTCTTAAGACATTTCTGCTCCTAGATTCTACTTCGGGCTCTGGCTATGAGGTGCTTATCTCCAAAACTATCTGCACCTTCAGCTGCTTTGTGCTTCTCCTCCTGGTGGTTACACTGGCTCCAGACTAGTTCTCCTAACCACGTGCTGCTACCATCTGTTTGGCTTGTGCTTTTCCACACACACAGTCTGGCTGTCAGTCACCCATTTCTTCCCATGTGAAATTTCTATTAAGTCCAAACTAAGAGAGCAATGTAAGCTCCCTTATAAAAATCCAGATTCCCTCGTCAGAGAACCAGAAGCACTAAACACTCTGCCTGTATCTAACAGAACATCACACAGCAACCACCTCAGGTAAAGAAAAACACAGCTGGTATTTACAAGCACTCAATCACAACTTTTAGAAATTGCAGTTAAGTACAATTGCTGACTTTAGATTCCCCCTCAAAAAAAAAAAAAAAAAAAAAAAAAAAAAAAAACAAAAAAAACCACCCAAAAACCAGCAACAAAAAAACCATTAAACTGTTATTAGAACAGCCATGAAAGAACAAGATGACCTGGGAAAGCACAACATTTTTTTCAATTTACATTAGGTAGAAGGTTTGTTAACAAAGCACCATAACCCTACAGTATGGCATAAAACCTCCATTCTTTGATGTCTATTCATTAGTACTAGGAAGAACCCTAAACTGATTTAGCAGCCATTACCTGAAGTGTGATGTCCTATAACATTTACCTTATGATAAAAATTGATAAACATTGAGAGGGGCTCACTGAATGTTTTAAGGTGTTCTTTCAACATTATGAAGATTACTGCAGCCGAAGTGATATTTAAGACTTCAGTTTTTAAATGTGGTAAATTCAAATGCATTACTAGAAATAAAAAGCATATTGACCAATGCTTTACTTTACCTGATTCTATCGGAATTGCATTACATGACACTCGTGTCACACTCAGACTGGCTTTTCACCATAATGTTACTTTCTTCCCAGCAGAGTTCATCAGAAAAGGATGTAGAGAAACAGACAGATGCCCAAAAGGACCCTGCCTGCACAAGCAGGGCTATGTGTTCACAGGGTTATTCACATTACACAGGCAAGTCAGACTTTGGACAAGCATTTTTTTCCCACAAGTCTTGCTATCAACTGCACACACATTCTCAGCCTATTTGCATTTTGAGCTTTCTCATGCTTGAATTGTTTCAAGTACGGATGAAAGCCCCAAACTGTGTTAAGAGTTCCCTGGAACTCATCCACTTTACAGCAAGGATGAAAAAGTTACTCAAATGTCAGCAATCCACCAAATGCCCTTCCCACACAAGTTCTTGAGAATTGAACAAAACTGACGGAGAATTTCAGCACAAAGAATTATCAGCTTTCTCCTTCAGCTGCATGTAGTAATTGAATTAACACTGAGGATGCCACAACTGCTCTTCAAATAAACACCAGTTTTCCGAAAAGAAAGCCCGAGGTGAGGTCAACTAAGTAACTACTGACATGTGATAGCTATGCAGGCTACATACGTTCGAATTGTTACGCAGCTCAAGCACACTGCAACTGCTGTTAAAAATGGCTACGAAACAGCAGACAGTTGGAGGAGGATGCAGAGATCCAAAAGATTCAAGATTCCAGTGTCCTCAGACCAGTTTTAAATTTTAAGTGTATTTCACTGAATGGGGATCTGTGCCAGAACCAGCAGTGCCACAGGAGGTCAGTGCAGCAATTTCATGGAACTGAGCATAGAAACAACGAGGGAACCTGTCACGAGTTTGGGATTCCCTACCCCATCCCACCTGGGGGGCGTGAAGGAGCGGCTGTGCAGTGATCAAATGGTGTTTGGTCACCGGGCCTGTGGGACAGAGAGGAGCAGGGGCAGCAGTAGCCAAGAAAAGTCTGAAGGGAACCTTGAAGATACCTTCTGTGAGCTTACAACACAAGAACAAATTATTCCTCCTCGTACTTCAGAGCCAGTAAATGCACCTGGGAATAATTTAACATAAGTTTCTGCAGCGTGAACCAAAGCTAACATGATAATACTTGAGTATTTAAGTTACAACATGCCTGGACAGCTCGACTTGTTTCCAAAACAGATACTTGCAAAGAAACCTGAAAATTGGCAAATAAAAACTGAAGGAGAAAGTACAGACTGTATCCAAGCAAAATTACTTAGAACATCTCAAACACTTAGTGCCCTGAGTGCCTGCAAAGAAAAATAATGCGACAGTTCTACCCTATATTATCTTACTAAATACTTCCATGAATTTACAGTTGTGTGGGTTTTCACTAGTCAAAGTATTTCAGAGGTACAATCTCAGGAAAAATAAAAATTTTTTTTTAAAAAAAAAACAAAACAAGGAAATCCCACTACTTGGAAGATAATGCCACAGACCTGACTTAGCGTGAGGTCTGAATTATTCACAAAACATATGTAGTTGTGTGGAAAGGTAAACGGTATCTAGAGGAAAATATCAATAAAGTTCCAAACAGAGGAAGAGCTTTGCCCTGCAAAGTAAATACCCGTTGATACTGACTAAAGAAAGAGCTTAAGTTAAACATACACTTCTGATAAAGCAAACACTGAAACAACTCTAGACATCATATGAATGTTATGGAATTTTTCAGAACACAAAAAGCAAGTTTTGGTAATGGTCAAGGAATACAAGCACAGAACTCATTTGTACTGCGCCCCTCCCCCTGAGGATAACCCATGGAACCTGGAAGGAAGGATGAGGCAGGATAAGGAAGAAGGGCATGGCAGAGATTTGTACCTTTAGTTTTCCTTTATGTCAATGAAGTCCTATGACAAAATGATGAAGTGCATCATCTGTGGAAGACAAGACAAACAACATTTAATAGGCAAACTCTAGCACATATACAACACACCAAATCAACAGCCAACCAATGATTTCATCAATTACAACATTAGAGTTACCTTACTTTCCATCTACTAGCAGTTTTCATGGCCATCTACTGCTTTTTAGACAACACTTCAGTGTAAGGAGATGCACTGTGTAAGGCCAGACTACGTGACCACCACAACTCAGTATAAACTCACAGTTATTCAAGAAACACCACAAAAGTCTTTTACAGCTGAAACTCATTGAAGTACATACTTCCTTCTCAGACATCAGGCCTTTAGTTACACATGCCATCACCTTGCTGACTCACAAATGTCCCATCAAACCTTGAATTATATAAAAAAAGCAACAAGCTAAGTCTCTAAGGTTATTGCTATCTCTTGTGTACAACTGTAATTGTAAAAGGAAGAATTCTTAGGGAATCTGAAGAAGTCTTGATTAAAAATACAAAGCTAAGATTAGCTAAAGAAGCAAGAGTCATATATACAGAAACATTCACTAGAAAGTAAAGAGTAAAATGCCTTCCCACTTCACAGTTCCCATCCTACTTAGCCATTTCCAGAACAAATCTCATGCTAGAGAAAGCAAAGACGGCCACACAGCCATGAGGGCTAGCAGCACCTGCGGAGCACCTCTCCCTCCTATGATGAAAAGTTGAGGGAGTTGGGCTTGTTTAGCTTAGAGAAGGCCCCAGGGAAACCCCACTGCCACCTTCCAGTACTTGAAAGAAACTTAAAAGCAGAGGGGTGACTGACTTTTTAATAGTCTGATAGCGATAGGACAAGGGGAAATGGCTTTAAACTAAAAGGGAGATTTAGGTTAGATGCTGGGAAGAGAGATTTTGCTCAGAGGGTGGTGAAGCGCTGTAACATGTCAACCAGAGAAGTTGTGGATGCAGGCATTCAAGGACGGGATCCTGAGCAGCCTCATCTAGTGGCTGGCAACTCTGTCCATAGCAAAGGGCATTTTTAAGGTCCCCTCTAACCTAAACCATTCTGTGATAAGCACAGAGTGTGGAGAAGGCATGGCGCACTGCCCGCCACACACCAAAGAAAAAGCTGACTGTACAGTTCTAACAGAACTGGTGAGCAATAATGACACACTTAGGAAATAATCCATACTGGATCAAGTTTTGATTTCTTCTTTTCTCCATACAGATTACATTACTAAGGAATACTAAGGAATACTGTCTAGAAAATAAGACCAGAGAATACGTGGGGGCCAGAAACAGAAAAACAGAGCAGATCAGAGGAGCAGAGAGATACATCCTCAAAACAACTACAAAAGACCTTTTAAGTGGATATCGTGGCAGTTAGCAGACTGATAAAAACAAGGATACAGTTACAATCCTCAAATTTAGTTAGAAGTCTGAGACAAAAAAACAACTTGTACTACAAAATGAGTAAGAAGAAAAAGAAATCCCAAATACGAATTGAGAAAACATAGCATAAAATTCATGTGATGGGTTAAAGAAGGAGCAGTTACAGCACTGCTACCTGTACCCAAAGCAACAGCTGTAACGGAGTAAAGCTGTGTACTTTTCTTGACAGATAAGAGAAACATGGAAAACGAAAATCACAGGAGAACATCTGCTAACAGAATTGGCAAGAATCAAAGTTTAAGTAGTGAGTGAATTGACAAAAATACCAGCTGCTATTGCAGATGTGAGATTCAATTAAGTGTAAGAAGTGGAATTGTTTGCCTAAGACAATGGCAAAACTAAGGGAGAAGAAAATGCCTGCATATTGGAGGAAGTGTGCCTACTTGCAGGATTTCCACCTGAGGCACTGCAGGACAAGACAAGGAGCAAGGGAAGCAGGTGCTTTGTACAGGAACATGGAACTTGCACAAGTTCATCATGGACCATACTTTGGTATCAAAACACTGCATTGGAAATATTAAAAATTCTGCTACAAAAGTACACCTCATTTCACAAACAGGCAGAACAAGAACTGTGAAACAATAGGTTTGTGTTTCAGTGTTTTCTGGTCATTTTTTTTTTTTGCTGAAACTTTTAAAACATACACCTGGACAATATTTCAGGTTAGAAAAACAGAAATTAAACATTTCACTATTTTTGATTCAAGCAGTCCTTCCACAAGTGACGTTCTCCACGCGATGCTTCTACAGCCAAACCACACTTTGAGGCCACTCTTGCTGCTTACTCAGTTCTCATTACCAGTTGGGTAGGTACAGCTATCTGCCACCAGCAGCGCTGGACATCTCTAACAAGAAACAATACTAACTCCTTTCCTAATGGGTGAAGGAACCCATTAGGGTTCCTTGATGAAGGAACATCAAGTTTAGTTAACATCAGTTGGAGTTTTTGGAAGTTATGACTAAAAAACTCCAACCTGCTTATTCCTGGGCTTGTCCTTTACATCACATTGCTTATTTAAAGCTTCCACGTGAGAGATGAGATACACAACACACTACAGAAAGGAAACCAAAACAGAAAAACAAAGCAAAACCTCTGCCTGCCATGAAATACACAAACAGAAATTAAAGAATCACAATTAGAGCAGAAGTATTTGTGGTGACAGGAGAAACAGTATTTTCAAACATGAGAATTTTAGTCTTGATCTGCCTGATCATTTTATTAAAAGTCTTCGTTAGAGCATATAGTGCTTCTGTAAAACAGAATAATTCCAGGTAACGGCCTGTAATTTAACATCACAAGGGCAGATCTTACTGGAATAGGTAAAAATAGCACTCGTGGACATGCCAAAGGAGAGTCTTTCCACTATATGGCCACTGCCTGGATTGCAACATCAGCTGGCTCTCTTTTTATAACCACTTGATTGCCAGTGAACAACTTACCCAGAGAACTCAGAAGGTTGGAGAAACAGAAGAGCAAGGCCAAAATTGACTTTTAGGTGAAATCAATCCACTGTATCACCGACACATGGTTTCACCATGCTATTATTGCCTCTGTAAGCTTTATACTTGCTTCTAAAAGCATTTAACACAAATTAATCATGTAATTCAGAATAGAGTTTATTTTCTGTTAAACGTCAGCATAAAATTAGAGGCCACTGTTGTTTCTTTTGGCTGCAGTGCATCCTGGAAGCTACCTTATGCCATCCTAGTTGCCATTCTCCAATAACCTCGTTTTGACCAATTTCTGGGAACACACCTCGCATTTCCAGACAGCTTGGAACAGCTACTTTGTAGCACCTGAACCCCACAGATTCCTTTTCATGCTTGCAAGTAAAGACAACATCTACAACAACATGAACGTTTAGAACTGCTAGACCAGGGATCAAACAGATAGGAAAGTTATTTTGCTTGAAAATGTTCCTGTCAGCCAGCCACTGGACTTGCCCAGCTTTCTAATTGGTGCAAGGAAAACCAGCATCCTCCAGTCCCCAACAAGGCCAACAGGGTTCTGCCTGTCCATACCTACATGGAACGGACTGGACATGGCTTACACGGCTTTTTGAAGGGGGACTGGAAAAGGCTCAAAACAAACAAACAAACCAAGAAACACGACATGACTTGGCTTACAACGTTACTATCACATCTTTTACCCCACTACATAAAGATGGAATGAATAACAAAATATTTAGTTCACCTTAAGCTTCAAGCTGCTGCTATAATAAAAAAATGTTTCCTATTCACACACAGCAGCCTCAGTATGAAATAGTTTAGGCCTGAAAGGGTTCATATTCAACCAGGGATTATTAAAAATAAGGAAAATATTTACCTGACAGTAACTTGTCATTGACAATTGCTAGGTAAATCTGGGTCCTCTGGAATTCTGAAAGAAGGTCTTATGGAACGTGAAGCTGGAGCTGCATGCTACAAATATGATCAACTTTAGAGCAGCTTAAAGTTTCTAAAACAAATCTTGAAAAATATTAAGTTCTACTGTGACTCAAAATGCACCTCCTTCAGCTGGAAGCTGGTTCAGAGGTTATCACTGGTTCTTTCAGCGTCACATTAAGCTTTTTATTTTTCAGTATATTTACAAAACTAGCAATTCTGGTTGCAGTTTTGGTAGCAGTGAGTTAGGAATTTGTTTTTTTAATCATTAAAACAACATCTAGCCTTTTCTTCCTTCCGGCAGCACTGCTACCATTGAAGCTTCCCATCTAACTGTACTCCCTCCACGTGCTGCTCTGCTCTGCAGGACCATCACTGTGTGCCTGCAAACCTCACTTCCACAAGCATTCCATGCAACTGGATGGCAGGATCTGCACCCCCACCTGTTACACTGTGCTTCGTTCAGATTCACCAAGAAGTTCTCGTGTCAAATATCACACTTTATTTATTCTAAACAGGGAAAATTGTGGACTAAAGCAAAAAGGATGGTAATTTACATGTTTGTCCAACAAGCAAGTGGTGTTCGGGGGGGGGAGCGGGGCAGAAGATACTTAATTTTTTCCACAGGTAGAAAGAGAGCAGAAAGTGAAAAGAGCAGTGCCTTTGGAGGCATTCTCACAGACAGGAAGATCACTCCAGAAAATACTCAAGAGCACGAGCAGACTAAGCAAACATGGTGAAATGATCGAGAACAGAACAAGAAAGTAGAATACACACAAAGAAGTTTGAATTACTGATGGAGCCAACAGAGACATGTACTGAAGCAAATGACAACCAAAACAAAACACTACAGGAAAATAAAACGGCAGATTAGTCATATGTTGAAGTTTCTCAATAAATACTTAAATGTTAGCCCTGCAAAGGTACCACCAAAGACACCTTTCCTGCAGCACAGCACTACCTTGCAGCTCACTGGTGCCTCCCCAGCCTGGTGCTGCCAAAACACCCATTTCCAGAACTCCAGCTTGTTCTCTTGTGAAAGAAATTATGTAACAAAGCGCCCTGCTGGGGGCTCTGAGCCATTTTTTAAAGTCTAAACCTCTGAGCCAGCTTTAATTAACATGGTTAACCCCACGCCACACCCTGCTCCAAGTTAGTGAGGCCACCTCCCTCCAGCTCGCGAGCTAAAAATACGCAGTCCCACTGCTCCTAACCGATACTACATATTTCGGCTGGAAGGCAATATTAATTAACACCTTTTTGGCAGCTGTTTGTCAGAAATGAATATTTTAGCGTCAGCAGCACAAGCTGAATCCAAAATGCAGCAACGTTCTGCAGAGGTAAGAGAAAACAGGCAGCGCTACAGCAATCGGTGCAACATCTGCAAAGAGCCACAGCGCAGCGAGCAGCGTGCAACCAGGAACAATAAAACAGCATTCTATCAGTAAACCTGGAAATACAGGTCCCATCTGCAGGGTTTTCGGTGAACTGCAAAGAAAACAAAGCAGAGACACACACTCATCACACACAAAGATGGCTGTGAGGCAATTCCAAAACTCTTTTGCCTGAAGTTAAAACCAACTGGCTTTGGTTTAACCACGCGAGAGCTGTGCTGCACGTAGCGTGGTGAGCAGGATGCGCAGAACGCAGACACACCTGCAGCTGCAAACAAACGACTGAGCAGGATTCACTGCTGCACTGTTCCACGTGAACCCATGGCTACACAACAGCCTTAGCTCTAATTCTTGGCATTCCCCACCAGCAGGCAAAAACCTTTGGAAAACAAATAATTGCATCCCACTGTGTCCGTTAAAAGCCTCTAAAAAAATGCTCACTCCTGCAAACACTGTTTACTGTCACTTACAACTCTTTGCTGCGAGGCGTAGCAAGAAAACGCTTTACTCGTTTACAAACGACTTGAGAAGGGTTTTGTTTATCCCCATCTACTACATCACTGCAGCATCTCAGTACACAAGATGACCACAGTCTATTAAATTGCAAAAGGTCAGCACTCAGTGCTGCGATAAAATCAGCCCTGTGTGAAATAGATGGCATTTCTAGTACAAACGCAATATCCAAGTCACCAAAGGAATACGCGCATGCCAGCTGCTTTTCAAAGCAAAATTGTTGTTTGCAGAAAAATAGTGTACGCAGCAGGAGCCAACAGAGCACTGGGAATTATTCACACAAGTTTGGCCCAATCACAGAATTGAATCACAGAATTGTAGGGGTTGGAAGGGACCTCCAGAGATCATCGAGTCCAACCCCCCTGCCAAAGCAGGTTCCCAAACAGACTTTCTTTTCAGAAAGGCAACGAACAACACCAAACACACATCTGGATTGCCAGCACAGAAAGCCATGCAAATTGAGGTGAGCTTCATGCTGTCTCAAAGCCAGTAAGACAAAGCAAGTGCATACTCATCATTAAAAAAAGAAAGAAAAAAGCTGTTAATTTGCCACAAAGGTAGCAGCAGCATTTGGACACAATTTCCGAGTGCTGTATCAACTCTTCTTAAAATTAATTTCTAATTTAGAAGCTGCTTTCCACGATTAGATTTCAGATCAGAAAACAACCAAAGGTTTTTGTGTAAGCAATTACGTACCAAATTGGTACAATGTTGATGTAAGCCAGCCGCTCATTTACAAATGTATTTATCTTACGCTTACTGAAGTCATGCTTAAAACACTGATTAAATCATAAGTTTTAATCTTGCTTTACGTATTTCTGTTACTTCCTCAAAGAAAGATAACTTGGATTTATGCAATTTGGTATTTTAGGAGAAACTGAAGCTCTATTTCTCATTACACATTCCTTAGATTTCTGCATTTTTAGGTTGGAATACAGTCCATGAACTTACTCCTTAAGAACCAATCGCCCTTTCCAATTATTCATCTTTTTTAAGCTTCATTTACATGCAAGTTTTGGAAATCAATCTGCACGCACATTTTCACTCCTGTTTCCTCAGCAACTGGCTTTATGTTACTATGCCATCCACTGTCCTTCCTCCTCGCTTCCAAATGCTCTTGGGCTTCTTTGCTTATTTCAGCAAAGCAGGCAGGTAGAGGCATCAGGAATACAGAGCTCCCACAGGCTTTGGAAATAGGAGGCCAGGCTGCAGAGGAACCTCCTACTTACCCCACCAGCACTGCAGCCCCAACCCCAGGTGCCAGGTGCAGCACGTCCCACATGGCAGAACCCAACCAGGGAAGCTGCTGGCAGCCAGGAGGGAGGCGAGACACAAAGGAGCTGAAGAGAACACGCCTGGAGAGGTTCCAGCATGGCAGTATCGAAAAGGGGATGCCAGGTGTACTGCAAAGCAGTGGCGAAGGGAATGACTGAAGGTATCATGGAAGGGAGCGCTGGCAGAGCGCAGAGGTAACACAGACCCAAACACAAATAACAGCCTATTAAACGCAAATATTTAATTTAGCTCATTTGCTTAAGTCATTTAAACATTCCGTGTATGTAACACAAAAATGAATTTATTAGCACAACTCCTCCATCTGAAACTCACTGCTTAAGGACTTCTTTAGTCACAGCAATTTCACATAACAGCTTCTGGTTTCCACCTCCTGCAACAGCTGTAGAACTAACAGCTTACCATATCACCTTAACTTGTTTCCAAAGGCAGAAAACCGGGAAAACTTGTTTTTTTCCTCAGCTCCCGGTTTCTCAACAGCAAATGTGACAAATAACTAAAGTGAGGGGCATGTATGTCCCAGAAGAAACCAGTGCTGATCGAGCACACCAAGAAGTGCTGACCAACCATTCCCGTAGGTCATGTCTGTGGTTTATAAAATAGGAGTTATTTTAATAAGCCATAGTAAGTTCAAGCCCTGAGACAGCAGTCAAATCCTTAAGTTAGTCAAACAGACCTTATTGCTGCTTAAAAAAAAAAAGATAGCTTTTACATGCACAGCAAAAGCATTAAACGGACAACAATAGTTTTATATCTTCTTTGGAAAAAGAGAGACTTTCCCTGTCACTTCCAGCTTTTTCTTCAGAACAGGTCTGTCAGCAGTGTTGCACAATACATTGTCCAGTCCTGAAGATATTAAGCATGGCAACAAACCACATGAAAACACATTCCAGATTTCTGGAAGCACTGCTGCTCTGGCCCAAATAAGCCAGTCCACTGCTGATTTAATGATCTAAGATTGAACTGCTTACCGTATTCGTCAGTCATCCACTACATAAGCATAAAATACAGATCCACACTTATTTTTATGATTAACCGTAGCCTTAGGGCTCGCCCACAGAAAATATTCTTAAGGCAAATTAATGAAAGTCACTTCCATTCTTAATGAATGTCCCCAGAACAGATTTAATCAAACTGCTTGGAACTTAACCCTCCTATTCATCACTGCGATCTTTTCTTTTGCACCTACACTGCAGACAAGCGCTAAAGGATAGGAACATCCATTCCAGTTATGACCTGATATTACCCAACAAAGAAATCTTAGGCAGCACTTGGATCAGGGTCTTTCAGAAGCTTTAATAAATAGGTAGACAGATTTTAAAAGCTCTGAAGGTCTCCTGTACACAATTACTTCCAAGTATTTTGACTGAAGTTTAAGGCTTACTGCACCATAGTCCTTTCCCAGTCTGCGTGCCTGCAGCACCCCGCAGCAGCACCCAGATGGATACAGGTCGTGCCGCAGCAATTCCACCATAGTGCCCGAGGCCTCACAGCCCCAGGTGAGGTCCCTGCACCTGCGGATGTGCCCGAGAGGCTAGGAGGGTAAACCCACGCAGGTTGCTGTACCTGACACGGGCAGGGCGCGCAGGGGACAGGAGGAGCGCTGCTGTCGGCGAGGTTATTTCTGTGCACATTTGAACCGTAGATAAAAGAGTCCGGGAACAGAGCAGCACCACATCTGCATGGCAACAGCGGGGCAGTGCGAGGGAGCCGGGAACCTAAACAACTACACTCCGGTTTTTACGTACTTCTTTTTAAACTGAATCCGAACGAACGCAAGCGAGCGGCTCACGCCGCTCTCAGTCATGCTACCGCGATACAGACCCATTTTCCACTCGGCCAACGGCGGATCCCGGCCCAGAGCGGCCGCAGCCCCGCAGGAAGCAGCGCGCAGACACCGAGCTGCAGCCAGCGGTGCCGAGCGCGGAGAGCCGAGGAGGCGCTCTTACGGCCCGAAGCCGCCGGGCAGCCCCCAGCCCTCAGCCCCGCGCCGGAAGACACGCAGTGCCGGGCCGGCCGCTCCCCGCAGCCGGGCGCTGACAGGCAGAGGCCGCACCGCGCCCGGCCCGCCCGGCGGCCGAAGGACCTCCCGCGCCCCGCTGCCGCCTCTCCCCCCTTCCCCCGTCCCTTTTGGCACCTTCCCCGCCGCCGGGCCCGGGCTCAGCCGCAGCTCTCGGGGCTGAGCCCCCCCCCCATCCCCGCCATACGGCTACGGCCGAGGCCCCGCCGGCCCCGGGCCCTGTCAGCGCCGAGCGGCCGCCTCTCCCCGCGGCGCCGTGCCCGGGGCTCCGCTCCAGGCGGCGGCGGCGGCGGCACCGAGGAAGAGCAGGGAGAAAGGGCAGAACGGAGAGAAGCGAGCCCCTCATCTCCGCTCGCAGCCCCGCACCGCCCTACCTATGTCACTCCCTCCCGGCCGCCGCCTCCGGGCTCATCTCCCCTCGGCGCCGTTCGTTTCGTTCCTCATCTAAAATGGCGGCCCCGCACCCAGCGAGACATTTATCCGCCGCCCATCGACCCGCCGGCGCTCGGCTCCTTCCCCGCGCCTGGCTCCTTCCTCCTCGCACCGCCCTCCTCCCGGGCGGCCGAGCACCGAGCTGCCGATGGAGCGCTCCTCCCCGCTCCCCCGCCCCCTCCAGGCGCCGCCATTTGGGAGCGGTAGCGGCCGAGGAGGTGCGGTGCGGCCCCTCGGAGCCGCGCGGGCACGGCGGGCTGCGCCCGTGGCGGCTCCTTAAGGCGAGCGCCTTCTCAAACGTTGGGCCCAGCGCGGCCCCCCGGCCCGCACCTGCCCGTAAGTCTTACCGGGAGCAGTGAGCCCCGCGCTGCGGGGAGCTGGCGGCGGCCCCAGGGGCGGTGCGTGCCGCCAGGGGTGGGGTATCACCGCCGGAAAGGTATCGGGAAAACACGGCCCGGGCGGGCGGCTTTCCCCTCAGCGGGCGAGGAGGAGCCTTAGGACGCGGGCTGAGCCTCGCTTGCTCCTGGCACTGAAGGCATCGAGTGCCTACGTTAAATGGCAATGAATTTATCGTCATAAAAACGCGGAAGGATAGCCACTGCAATATAAAACCTTTGTCCTATTGCTTTTTTTATTTTTTTTTAAGAACATGCACGTTTTCAGTCGTTAGATTAATTGACATTCAAACCAGCATTTCTCCAAAGAGAGCCTCCAGTAAAGCTCTCTCGGCCTTATTTGGCGCTTCTCTGCAGAGGGAGGCTTGTGCTGCATAATCCGAGGCTGCAGCTCAGCTGAAGTCACATCAGCAGCAAGGACAAAGGAAAAGCAGCGGTGCTGGGCAGCCTCTCCTAAACACCAAATAAGAAGAAAACAAGATACAAAGGCTGCAGCTACTGATGCCCTCCAGGGAGAGGTGTGTAATTGCCATCCCCATTTCAATCTGCTATGAGGAACCCTAGAAGGCTGGAACAGAAATCTCCATGTCCTCAGAAAACCACAATTCAGTGCGTGATTTATGAACATAAATCACACCTTTCAAATTCTCATGGAGTAGCCTTCCCCGTATGTGTCACGTTTAAACCAAAAGAGTCATCTGGTGCACACACAGTTTACATGACTTTAACAGGATTCATAGCCAAACTGTTGGCCCAGGAGAAACAGGTAAATTCACAGCTGTGTGTACAGTGAATATTTGGATTGCTCAAGAGCTAAGCATGTCGGTGTGACGTTGTAGGCAGCAGTGCAGATATTGGTAAAAGGAGAACCTTAAAGTACCTTAAAATAATGTAAAATGAATAAAAACATGACATGAGAAGCTTAAATTGTAACATTTTAAACTTTCAAAAAGAATAAATCAATATCAGAGTCACAAATCAAACCACCTCAGATAGGGAAGATCTCAAGCTGAGTTTCAGATAGTTAATGTCATTTATAATTTGTTGGGTTTTATGTCATTTTTTTTGTCTGCTTTTTATTCCTGAATTGTAGAACTTAAATTGCTTGTGTTTTTATAACAATAGAACATCTTACATCGAAGTTCACAAAGGAGTATACTTGTCTTGCTGGAAAGGAAATTAACAGTCTGTTCCTATGAGTTATTTTTGCTATTTTTGCTATTTTATTCAGAACAGACTCTTTTCATTTTATCCGTATCCAACTAAATACGGATGCTGTTGGTCTGACAACATTGCATACTGTCACTGTTCAGACACATACCTTTCCACCTCTCCAGTCAGCATCTTTTCAACCACATACTGAAGCAAAGCCTTGGAAGCTTGTCTTTTCCTATGTTATTAACTTAGGACACCTCCTCCCAGGTTCAGTCTTTACCACCACAGATAAGTGTGCAATGATCTCACTATTTCCCTGGAAAGCATGGATTCTGGAGCAACCTGTGCTCTCCAAGAACTCGATGGAAGTTGCTCAGACTGAGATGGGGTTGTGTAGAGCTGTGTGCCTGCAGGTTCTAACTCCTGAAGGTTTGCATTAGATCTTTTAGATCATCATTTAGTTTGCTATCTAGCATGGACTGTCCAATACAAAGCTTGTACATTAATATCTGTATTTAAATTCATGTTATTTGTTTTCAAGGTCAAGCTAACCTAAATACTTGAGAGTTAACACAAGAAATTTTGCACAACAGTTCAGTATGCGTTACAGAATCAATTCATCTCTAATACTTTACTCCACCTATTAGGCACACGTATGCCTATGATTCTTATGTTGCCCTTATATAAACATAACAATAAAAATATTTGACAGAAATGTCAATTGAGGTAGGTTTTAAATGCAAATTTATGTGGAAACACTTCAAAGTAAAATTGAGTTTTTCATTAAGCATTACTGAAATAAGTTATTTATTCTGAGAGTGCAGCTCTATAAACAGTAAGCAATGATCTTTTACTGTAAAAAAACATCACTGATAGTCTTACACGAAGTATATTTTTAAGATTTTCAACAAGCTGCCTACCAGTTTTCAATCCTCCATATGTTCTCTCTGCAATTTGTGGTATTATAGATATCCAGTATCTCAGGCTTATTATATGTAGTGCAGCAGAAAATTTCAGCTCCAATTTCAACGCAATGCGACTTGCTTCTAGGAAAATCCAGAGATCCTGCACTGCCCCATCCAGTTCTCTCAGACTCCTCTCTAGACAGGAGGTATTAAGTTGCTTTCTTGAATTTTTAGCTATTCATTTGCAGTACCTATTACCAAGACTTATCTTCTAACGTGAAATGGAGCAGTGACATATGAGAATGCTGGTCAGAACTTTGGAACTTGAGAATTTAAACAAATGTGCTGGTTACAAAGCATCATCCCTGCTGTGCAACTCAGCCTGAGTCCACTGGCTCACTTGGTGTTATACACACCTTGGCTGCCCCTTTATTTACAACGGGGTAGCCTGACACAAAAATAAACAAACCAACAACCCAACCCCCTCACCAGCAGAGCCATTTGGATTAAAAGTGACCTCTGCCAAGTTGTGTGTGACGCAGCTGTATTTTATTAAGTAATCAGCACTGTAGCTGTCTCCATCTCCAGATAGAAATAGATTGGAGAGAGCAGATTCTCAACCTGCGGACTGACTGATGTACCTTTGGTCAGAAACAAACTTACAAGGCTTGAAAGAAGAACACGAGGCAAATGTCAATCAGAACACCACTGTATACTGAGAATATCAAAGCAAGAAAATAACAGAGTGAGGATGCTGAAGTGATCTGTGCCATCTGCACAGTGGAAAAATAATTAAAAAATAATAATAAATACAAATCAAGGCTTTCATTTGTTTTGCTACCTGGATAATCCTTGTTACTTCTTGGACAACAAACACAGTAGTTTGACATATACATGTAGTCTATTTTAGAAACCTGACCAAGCTGGTTTATTGGGTTTATTTTGACTTTCAGAAGGAGCCTAACAACAAGAAGATCTACTCACAGCTAGGTACTACAGTCTAAAAATAACCATAAGTAAATAGCTCCTTCCTGACAAATTTCTGGAAGATTTTTTTATTATTATGTTTCAAATACCTGACACAGAGCTGCATAAATAGTCTGGTATCTGACTTGAAATGACCTCAAGCTGTGCATTATTTTTCCTGCATATGGACAATTTGTTGTGTGCAGTATCTGAGCTGCATTTTGTACTTAGTTTGTCTAGAAACTGGCCATTGTAGTGATGCACACAAAATGACAACAATTTCAGCTTCATGTGAAGAGTGATGGGTATTGAATCAGTAGCAGCGGAATAAGAAAAGGAAGATGCATGCACGTGCACATGTGCATGTGATTATTTCTGAGTTTGTGTACACGTGTTCAAACATACTGAGGGATGACAGGCAACAGAACTAAAAGTTTTAAGTTTCCCTTCATCTTCTCACAGATCATATATGTTGTGATTCTTCAGAAAACTTTTTTTTTTAAATTGATTTGAAGAGGATCCTATTCTTGTAGACATACAGTTCTGTTGTACACAGAAACACTGGCTTACGTTCTTTTTGACATCACACAGCATTTATCAAAGGTGGATTTTAAGAGACACGAATCAAAAGCAGTCTAGCCAACCTATCTGACAGCTTGCAAGCTTCTCTCCAGTACTGTTATTCCCAGATAAAGCCAAATTAATTATAATATAGACAGTAAGTTATAAATACCTGGCTTCATTCAAGGGTTTGATGTATTTCTGCTTAGCAGGAAGATAGAAGTCTATTTCAGTTCATACACACATGTTCATATACTAAGAGAAGTTAGATCCTTCGTTTACTGAATTTATTTTTTAAGTATTTGCTTTTAGCATAAATCGTTATCCACTGTTTTTCAAGTTCATCTTAAACATTCAGATGAGCAGAGATAGGTGATCAAAGGCATATATTAGCCTTGGCAAGCATACCTGTTTTAGCCACCCTTTGATACTTGGTGTATCAGTGTAACACATAGCAAATTGTGCTTAGAAGGATATGACAGATGTGCTTATGCCATAATTTTAAATTTTCATTATTCTATTTCTGAAATTATAACAACGGTGAAGGATTTTTGAGTTGGTTGAGCAGTGTTGGTAACGGAACTGTGAGCTATAAAGCCTGCTGGCACACAGTATTTCAGATCTAGGCTGAAATGCGTTGGTGAAAGTTTCAGTGTATGCTGATGGGCCACATCTCTGTTACAGGTATCAACATCAGCATTCTTGCCAGCAGCAGAACACATTGCTAGCCTGCAGCATGTGAGGCTCCGTTGGACAGTCCAGTGTATGTATGCTAGTTCAAAGAAGTATATGCATGGTTAATTTAGAGTGTAGATTATCAGTTTGAGGGATTTTTTCATCAGATGTTTGATGTCATTTGTTAATTTTTGCTTGCTTTTGTTACAAATTCATTTCTCTTAGACTCATCTATAGTAATCACATTGATTACATGTGTAAGAACATGCTTTTCCTCCAGTGGAAAAGTCAAATTACTTTTAAAGCTGCTAGTACAAGATGGTGTTCATTTTGGTCATATTTTTGTAAAGCTTTCTTTTGTTGTTTCTTTTTGCAAGATTAAAAAAACAATGCTATGAACAAAACAACTAAATTACTTGAGCAGTAATTAACAAAGACATCAGGTCAAAGGAATGCAAACATACAAGTCTACTGCTATGCCTTACTCCAAAACTGAGCTATGCTGTGTTAGTAGATTTGTTAAATCTTTCAGCAGTTGCTGAGAAATGAGTATCAACATGCCTGGTCATACCCGAGTATTTTTAATACTTTCAAGATGGATATCTAATACTCAGATGTTGTCAGACCTAGTTATTCAGCCTTTCCTTTACTTCAGATTTTCCTGGTAGAGACAGAAGCTTTGTATTAGCAACAAAACAGGTTAAATGCAGAAGAAAAGCTTACATAAATGAAACAATGACATAAGAGTTTAAGTATCTGCTGAAACATTACCGCTGAGACATCAGTTCTGTTCAATTCTAGGGCTGGATAAGAAAAGCAGAATTTTTGTAGAGGAAAGTTATGCACTGCTAACTGCTCTGTGAGTTCGGGTATTCTGACTCTGTGCTCAGACACTAGCTTTCATACAGGAGATCAAAGAAGGCCTTCCCCCACCACACCCCTCCATATATTTTATAGTTGAAGGGGAGAACAGGAACATCAAATTCTTGTCACCAGTACATAATATATATTTATATGTAATTCTAGGTTGGAGATTGATGATTTCAACGTATCACTGCTTTAATTCGTCCATATATTCCACACCGATACTTTAATCCCAAGAGGAATATTGCTTACAGTGTTACAGGGCCACGGATGCTTTATGAGGGTTCTGACAGACTAACTGAAAGTAAAGTTAAATCTTTCCTGAGGCAAGTAGTGTGAAACTCAAAAGCTATCTGAGAAGAATCAATGCTGAGACATCTCCCCAGGACACTCCTGTCAGATACGTATCTTTCAAGACTATCTTTTCAAAATAAACTGAGGTGGATTTCTTGCCCTCTCTTCTGAAGGCTGTGAAGTTAATAAGAAATATCGCGACCAGAGTTATCTTACATTGATGCATGCAGTCCGCTTGACACCAAAGCACTTTGTGCTTGCTTGACCTAGCCACACTGGGTAAGCGCTCTGCCTTGTTGCACCTTTCAAGAGCAGAGTTCAAAAGTAGGCATTTAATTAAATATTTGGGTAAAACTTTGAATGCAAAGCAACAAAGTTATTTCCTCAAAGTTATATGGATTATATTGATTTACTGAGTTTAACATGAGATCATGCTCTTAGCTGACAAAAATGCAAGCAAAATTATTTGTTCTTTTTTTGCTAGATTCTATTTAATGTTTGATGCCATGTAGTCAGTTCATTGTTAAATGTGCTTGTGTCCATCAGCACAGTTTTGTTTGAAATAAGCAATGCGTACTTTATAAGCCAGTTTTCAGATTATTTGAAATATATAAGATTTAGCAAAATTTAGTAGATTTCCTATTAGTTGCATGAAAGACAAGTCAGCTCTTCCAGATGTACCTGGCATTCTGATTTGCTTCTTGATTCTCTCCAAGGCAGGTCATTCCTTCTAAACATGCAAATATGTGCCAAGCCTTAGCTTAATTATGTTTTCATTTGCACACAGCATAGATCAGACTACAGTATTAAATGTAATCAGTGTAAAGCTTTGGCATCATGCAGTACAGAAAATACCATATTCAACATGGTGAAATTTGGTATTACCATCTATCCCAACCCCTCTGGTAGCCAGAGTAATATTGAGTAGTTAAGCATTATCACAGCAAACTAAGTTAAAGGTGTCAGGCAGGTATATTAGCCTGTATTTTATACTTAAAGCATGGGGTTTTAGAAGCTTACAAAAAAAAAAAAAGGTGAAATCTCACAACTAAGTGAACAAAGGGAAAAGCAAGCCTATTCAAGAATAATTTCAATTTCTGTAGCAACCACAGGAAATCTTTGAGAATGGGAAGGAAATAGAATCTGTTCTCACATGTGACAGTATATGTCACGTTAAGTGGTACATCACAGATTTGTTTCTTTTAATAAAGGCAATGCAATTCACTTGAGTATTTGACTTAAACATGCAGAAAATCCTACTTTCTCTTAGGCATATAAAATTGACTCAAGTGATTAAAAAACTTCTGTTTTTTTTTTCCTGGTAGCTTTCTGTTGCTTGTTTTTATAGGAAGTTAAGAATTCTCTGAGGAAAGCGCCAAGATGTTTGTGTGGCTTTATGAGTAATGGAAAGAATTTACAACAAAATATGCTACTGCTGAGTTGTGATATGGAACAATAAATAGTAAATCAGTTCAGAAATAAGGATAGCTGAGATTCCTATTCTATAAAATAGCTTTTCCTTGAGGAATGTGGAACTCCTATAGAACAACTTATATGAAACGTTAGAGAGGGTACTTGCCAAGGAAGCCTTTACTTGGAATTTGACAAAAAGCCAAAATGTTTTAAGTACCTTTACTTTGTAGTTGAACTTCTTGGTAAGAAAGTGCTACTTGAAAAAAAGTGCTGCTGCTCTAGCGTCTGATTACCCTGAGTAAATTCAATTGTTCCACTGGGCCAGAAACCTAAGCAGCCTTTCAAAGAGCATATTGAAAGTAATGTTTTATAAAAAAGACTTGATAAGGAAATAAAATCCTAGGTAGCCAAAGTTAAGCAAAATTTTAAATACTTAAGTAGGTTATTAAAATAAATATTTTCTTATGGAAACAGGTAGTTTTCACATGGAATACTGCATTTCTCATTCAAGGGAATAAAAGAGTAGCAGCTTCAAGAAGGCTTTCATTATGAAAGGACAGAACATAGAGTTATTCTTTCACAGTAATTTAATACAGAGAAAATCTTTCAAGGCAGTAAGCAGTATGAGTGCTACTCTTACATACCACTGCTGACTACGAGGGATAACGCTGCTGGTCTTCATTAGCATTATAGAATAAGTAAATGTAATTATGAATGCCATTATGAGTGCCAGTATGTCATACTTAACCAGCTGTTGGTATGCTGTATGTATGCTAATGCTCCTGAAAGCAGCTATCTTCAAACAGTCTGAACTGCTTTATTTTTAAGTTTAACCTGAACTTGTTACTCTGACTTCCCACTGATAATACAAGAGTAAACAAATAGCAAAAAGAGCACTGTTATCACGGAGCCTTAATGGCTCTCTGCTTTTGTGCTTAGTTCTTTCTTGCCCTGTCTTCACAATTGCCATCAGTTCTGAAGCTGTTGCATCACTTGTGTGGCATTAGATCTGTGCCGCCCAGCATGCTTTCCCAGCAAGAATGCCAACTGCATTCATCTATTTTTATTTATATAAGGCTGCAGTGGGCCTTTTGATTCATAGATGCAGGCTGAAAATTAAGATTTCGCTAGTTATTCTAATTGGAACTAGACACTGCCAAACAGACTGAATTGATCTTTTTATTTAATTAGAGAACTTCACTTATTGACTTTATTTCTTGGCGCAGGTTTTCACTTTCTGCATAAGCAATCTGAATACTGACCAGCATAACAAGCACAGATGGGCACAAAGCAAGTCACAGGTCTGATGATGTGGGCAGCCATTAATCTTTTTTTTGTGTGAGGTTAAAACTTTACCTTGAATCAGAACATCTGGGCGACATGCCTTTAATGCTCTGGACTGGGAGTGAGGATATTCTGGGTTTTGTTAACTTTTCAGTACAGATTTGTCCTCTGTAAAGAAGTAGGAGCACTATGGCTTAGGTGCAATTTCACAATACGTTTAACACAGTCTAATTATAGACTATTCCCAAAAGAACAGTTCTTGCCTCCCCTTTTCAGCCCAGCTGCATGTTTCCTGCCCTCTCCCTCGTACTGGATTTAGCAATCATAAATGCATGTGGTGATTCAGATTTTTATGTTTTCATGACTAATCCCACAGTCCTGGGACTTCTTGATCAATGCAAGGAGAGGAGCAGAAAGGCCCAGCTTGTGGATGGTGTGTACAGAGCCTGGAATCTCCCCGCTGAACAACAACCTACACATCCAATTATTTGGTTTGTGAAACTGCAATCTAAATAGTTGGAACCTCAGGATCACAGGAAGAGTATCTTTCTGCATTTGCAAAGTATATCTCAAAGGCCATACCTTCTCACTCATCTGTTTATCACACTGATAAAAGAAGCAATATTACATACAAGCACAGCTGAAGTTATGAAAAGTATACAAACTACTTTAACAAGTTCCATTTGCTGTAGTTTATTACCTCTTACTTTATAGGTTCTGCTTGAAAAAAAAAAAAAAAAAGCAGAATTTCTTCAAAAAGTTGAAAAAAAACAAAAACAATTGGAGAGATACAAAGGTAAAATAATTTGCTGATAAACAGAGCTTTAAAGATAGTCGAGATAAATGCAGACATTGAAAAAAAAAAAACAATATTAAATTATGAAATAGATTAAATCTTTTGCAAATTCACTACTGGGAAAATAAAACCTACATCATACAATGGGTTTTCTGGTTCAGCTCTTGTCAGATAGATAACGAGATGTGGGATTACTGTGAATACCTCCCAGAAATGCCAGCTCAGTGCTCAGCAATGGCTAAGACAACAAAAAGTGTTGGGAATTTAGGATGAGAACTGAGAACAGCAACAACAACAACAAATAGGAAAGGAAAACTTATTTTATGGTAAAATAAGTCAAGCTTGTACCCACATTTTGACTACAGAATGCATCTAACAAAACTGAAAGAGGAACAGAATAGGGCTAAAAGGATTGTTGAAGATAAAGAACAGCTTCCACAAGATAAGCAACTAAACAGATTAGGACTTTCCAGTTGGAAAAGTAAAGTTATTTTTTAAGAGACAAGTACTTGTCACATGTCCATTTGTCACATGTCACATGTCCAAAATCTTTTTCCCTATCCCCTACAAGATAATTAGCAAGTGGGCAATTGCAGAAAGTGGATACATTTGTAGGCGTTTCCTATTGTAAGTTCTGAATTCATGGCTAGATTATTAGGAAGACTGCTACAAACAAAACAAAGAAACAAAAGTATTTTTCCCTGACTGTGACCTCCCAGGCAATCAAAGTAATTGATTTTCTAGAAATGAAGGCTGATTTTCCTTGCATTTGAAAATGTCTTCTGGTGTTTTTATGCTTTCTTTAAGTTATCTTTTGCAGTTTGTGTCTGCTTTACTATAATTTTATATTTAAGTTGTCCTTTTGACAAATGACTTCTTGCATCTGATAGCACTTTCTCTTCAGCTGATACTCCTTTATGTTTGCAGGGAAAGGTCCTTCCTAGTATTTTAGTTTGTTTTGCTTTTTAGAAGTCTGTAGGCTATGCTGGATCTCTAACACCTACAAGCATTTTAATGTTTTAGCTGTTACTTCAAAATGAAAACTAAGTACACATTGTGTCAGTGAGAGGTGCCCATAACAAAATTGAGTAGCAAAGGCTGGCAAGCCTGTTGTTTTGATATCCAAACCATATTGCTTTGCAAGGAGGAGTCTGTCTGCCAGAATATTTTGTGTTATTCTGATGACTTGAGAGGAGTTTTGGATCAGGAGATACTTCCACAAGGATCTAACTGATCTATCAATCCTTATAATTTGGCCTTTACAAGGAGGCTTTTATTCACCTGATTAATAATCAGTAAAGCACGTAGGAAAAGCACAGCTCATGATTCAGAAGATGGCCTCTAACCTGAAGAATCTAAGTTAGTGTTCCAGAAGTCGTGCTAACTGAAATGCCTTTTGCAGTTAAATATATTTTCAGCGCTAAGCAACATACCCTGCAGTGGTCAGAGATCTAGCTGTGACGCAGTGTAAGACAGAGGGTAGGCAAAAGTCAGGTTTGAGAAACCTCATTATCACAACACATCCATCTACTTGCAAACTTGGTGGGAGAGTTAGCTTTATGCATGACCAATCGGGGAGGAAGTTGTATAGTGTAATGCCAATAAATCTAGTGTAAGAACAGCTATCATCACTTCTTGGCAACAGTTCCACCGTACAACCTGTTACAGCTACCTGAGATGTGCTAGGAGTCAAACAGCACTGAAATATCCCTATACATCAAGATTTCACTTTTGTTTTTATCTCAGTACAGGCCACAGTGAATCAACTAAATGAATCTAGAAGTAACTTACAAAGAAAGTACCTTCCATTCTTAACATATTGGGACAAAAAAAGACTTATCTGAATTCAGTTATCAGCTTTCCATTTAGATTCACCTCAGAAAAATTAAAACATAAATCTTCACGTTTAGTATATGTGGCAAGTGCATGTAGTAATGATAGAATTACACGGCAGATTCCCACCACACAGGTGTACACAGCTGTTCTGAAATTATTTTCTACTTTTATAAAATGCAACCATATTGAATAGATTACATTTACTTTAAGAAAGAAACCCACACACCTTACTTTGGGTGAAGAAAAAGATTACTGATTATCAGTTTTTCACTTTTTAAATGGCAGTTCTCAGTCAAGTAATTTCAAGCCATTTTCATCCCTTAAAAAAAGAAGTACAATGAGGAACTCTGCAGTCAAAAGAAATACAGAAGTTCACAAATAAATTAACATTCACTGTTAAAATTTATCATAGGGATTCTAGGAACTAAGTGATATGACCATAGGCTACAAAAATAGCTACAGGAGAGTCACATGGAATGATGTAATGTTAATGTGGAATAAAACCTTGCTTTTTTAAATTGAAGGAAATTACATTCGGTGAAACTCGAGGAAAAGCATGAACCAGCAAAAAAGTTAATCCCAGTGCAGTGAATCAAGTCAAGGGCAGTGTTCCTCTGTATGCATTCACTGCTTACATCAGTATCCCATAGTAGAAAAATCTGATACTAACCTTGGCATATGAGTGCAAAGCACTGTACAGAAGTAATGGATAAGACCTTCATTTCTGGAAATGTTACTCTGTATTAAAGGCATCCTCGTGCAGCCACTTAATTTCTTCTGCCCAAGGACAGAAGTAGATATAGGAATTTAAAGTACTCCATTATGAGGCTCATGTCATGTATGGAGGATTTTTGGTCTGTTGCTTTTCTACTGTATGTTCTTTTAAAGAAGCGTGCACAGGAAATTTGAGATGCAGCAAAGGACAGTGCATTGCATTTCAATTTTGCTCCCACTCCTATATTAATAGGCTTCAGGATAGAATTTTCCCAAGTCTGAAATATTTTGGAAAATTCATTCAGAAGCGTTATCCTAAAACATGACTAGGCTAGTCAGAAAGAAAAAACGAAACAACTTTCATTATTTCTATTAACATAGATTTGAAAACACACAGACTGCAGTACTGAGCTGTAAATGGTTAAAAAAATAAATAAAAGACGGTATGCAATGTGCTAATATGCTAATGGAAGCAAGAGCTTCATTCCATATGCCCTGGTACATGAGATCATTGGCCAAGTGGCTGGATATTTCAAACCACATGAGAAGCACTGCTCTTTCCAGCTTGGAATACGGCCATGCACAATTTTAGAATCTCCTTTAAAAGAAAGGAAAACAAAAAATAAGTGGTCCTGCTACAAGTTGCACAACTTGCTAGATCCATCTTTTAGAACTGGCCTTGAATTTCTGGTAGCCAATAAATATATTTGTTACCTTCTCTTTCTACCACATTGTTACACAGTTCAGTAGCAGGCTCTTTTGGCTTTGAATACTGTCATAGCTCCTGGTTGCTAGGGGTACTCTTACCATTCAGCTCCATTAGCTCCTGTTCACTTTTATTCTAGAGTGCTTGAATGTTCAAGTGTAATGTTTTGTACAGTTTAATTCTCTTTGTAGAGCAAGGTGTTAATGAGCAAGTAATGTGACTATAAAGTAAAATGTGGAATAAAAACATACATCGTAATATCATGGCAAGTTTTAGATTATAATGAGCAACAACTACAAAGGCACTGGTTTTAAAGCAGAGATGGGTTCAACTTGTGGCTCTGCCAAGTCAGTTAGGTAAGTAATTGGAATGGGCTGAGGCAGATGTTAAGCACTCTGCCGGTCCTGAGATTAACACAAGAGATTTTCCCAAGAATCCCAGGGTGACTTTGTTAGTGAAAGCACATGTAAGGAAAAATTGTCAAGTATCGACGCAGTAACAGGGAATATCTGTGGTTAGCCACACCTATAGCTGCTGCCTCTTCAGCAAACAAACCCAAAACAAACAAACAAAAAACCCACAGCCATTGAAACAAAACCAGAAAGTTATACCATGAGGAAAAAAAAATCCTGTTTAAAGATTAGATTTGTTCCATGGAGGAGGAGAGTAGGGAGAAGTGTTTGTTGGTCGTTTCTACTCCCTCAGCTACCCCCAAAAGATAAGAAGATAGCAGATATAATTTCATTGCCACCATTCTCAAACTTATTTGACCCTAGATTCAGGAGCTCTTTCTCACGTTCAGATTTCAGTCTCTTTACTAACAGAAGTTCCACTTCCTCTTCTGGCCTTATCTACTGCTAGAAGCAGCAGCAGCAGAAAGGCTACTTCTAGCAGTACAGCAAGGAAAGCAGATTTTCAGAAGAGTTTTGTCCTCATAGAAGGCTTTGCAAGCCACAGTAGGGCTAGTATTTCTCATATCCTCTTAAGGTTAATACCAGCCCTCACCTAATTTGCTTGATTCAAGGAAGTCACAGAACTTGGCAACACCAAACTAGGGATTGAGGTGGGAACCTTAGCCCAAGTAACACACATGTGCAGAACTCTCAGCAAAGCTGCGTCTGAAAGGCTCTGAAAGGGCAGAGCAGCTATCACCACAACGCTCCTGAGCACCTATTACCTATTGCACTTCTGCAGGCTGCTAATCTACTGCATGCTTATGAGGTGTCACCTTGTCCCAAAAATATGCTCCAGCTATGCCCAAGGCAGTACCAACAGTTTTAAAGCCTTAATGGAAGAGAGGTCTTATCACAAAGGCAATCTGTGAGATCATCTCTGTGAGACATAAAGTTTTAGTTTTCAGTTCTCAGTCCTGTTTTATTTTTGTTTTAAACTTCATTTGACAAGGAAGGATGAAGCAATGGATGGCAAACTTCACAAGACTCCTGGATTCTACTTTAACAAGGATTAAGCTCCAATATTTTTGAATGTATTTAGGAAATGTTTTGTTCAGTAGGGGTCCATTGCTTTGATATTCATTGATGCTTCAATTTTCTAACCTTGGAAAGGAAATAGTCATGTTTTCCCTGTTCTTTAAGCGCTTTTAACTGTTTGAGGCAATAACATTGGCTATATGAAGGATATACCCATTCATAAGCTAAATTCCTCTAGTATGAGAAGTAACTGGAATAATGACAAGAAAAACACCCAAAATAGCTGCTAACACTGGAAAGCTATGAAAAAAAAAAAAAAAGAAAAGAAAAAAGAACTGAACTAGTGAAGGGTAAGCTACTGGAAACTGAAGAAAAGCAAATGTTTTGAACAGCAAGAACAATTCAAATGCATGCTAGACTGCAAAGCAGAGCTATCTGCTACATAAGTTTCCCTCCCCAGCCATGAGTCAGCTATACAAGTGTTCTCACTCGTTGTGTATAAGAGGCAGAACACACAGCTGAAATCAGGCAGGAGCAAACCTCACTGACGTTCCCGTGCCAAGCAGACGTATGTGCCTATATTTACACATAAGAGAGAGAGTCCCATCTGCATGTAACAATCTCTTTCTTCATCTGAGTTATCTGCTCCTTTCTTTTTCATTTGTCCATGGGAAAAGCAGAGAGCGGAAGAAAGAAAAAAAAAAAACCATCTCAAAATGGACTCAGTAATTGGGAAGTTTACCATGGAAGGGTGCACTACCTAAAAGAATGTTATATGCACATCTTTTCCCCCTAGAAAAACTAATTCAGATTTAATGCACCTTTCTTGCATTCTTACTGTTTGTAGAATTTGTGCATTTGTTCTAAACATCTACAAAATCTAGCATCTATGAGGAGTTTCTATAGACCACTTGCAGCATGAAAAGTCTGCTGTTCCTGTCCAAATCATAATGAAGCCAATACTGAGCAAGTTGTTCACTTCTTTGCATACTTAGATGATATTATAATATATGAACATTACACTTGCATTGCTAGCAACAATGTTGTCCTTATGGCCTGTGGTAGAAGGAAGAAAATCACTCAGCTCAAGTTGCAGTAGCTGGAGATGCTACATAGTCCTTCTGACAATATTTCATAGCAGCTATATTGGTCCAAAATTGTAAACGTCTGAGAAGTATCAAACATAAATGCCACCACAAATCATCAAGTTCCATAAATATTAAATCCAATTATCACTTCATTTGCAAGCAGTCATGTAATATACAGTTTTTTCTTATTTTGACTCATCTGATCTTTAATGGGATGTACAATTAAATACTGTTGAGATATTCCATACCAGGGACACACAGATACCAGGGAGAGTACAAAGGAGTATGGATTGCAGATCTTTTTGGAAAGAGCATGCAGACTTTCAGTAGCAAGTTTGAAGTAAAAAGTTATGTGGCAACAATTTATCTTAAGTTCTCTGGCCAAATACAAGTTCTTGTTAGCAGTAAGGTCTGGTCTCCTGCAGCCAGCTGTATATCAGCAACTCTGTGTTTTACCCTTAAATTCTGATGCATATCAGAAATTACATAGCTCATCCATGAGACAGTCTGTTCCTCAGGCCAAACCAAAATTACAGTCACTGACCAATTCCTTTGAACTGTGACAGTAGTGTTGCTAATTCTCATGATTCTACTGTGTGTAGAATGATTCTGTCCTGCGTTCCAGCCAGACTTTTGGCAACCCAGCAGCTCAGCCCTCATCTCATTTCCAGCCCTATCTGTGCAAATTCTCTTTGACTATTTGATACTTCTGTTTCCTGGATTAGAGCATCTAGCCCATTACTTCACAAGGCAGAAGGAGCCTTCCTTCTCACCTTCAGGATCCAATTTGACTTTTTCCAGCTCAGGTTATACAGGTATGGGAATGATTAATGCCATCCTCATAGGAGGAAAGGAAGCAGAAAATATCTGCATGTCTGGTCCAGCACACAGCCCTTCTTCCTGTTCATTTCCACAGTGACCCAGTGGAGTTCTGCTCTCCCTTTCAACTTGGAGGAGGACATAAGAATGGGGTTTCCTGTATTTGTTCAGGTCTGAGAAGAGAACTCCATTCTAGTAGCTGTCTTAAGTCTGTAGTAAGAGCAGGTGCACACTGCAATGCACAAGGAGTAGAGATGTAAATAAGAGCATCAAAGCCATGATTACATGAAAGCTAGCTACGGTAAGTATTGATGAGGGATGTTGTCTTCAGGTGCATCACTAACTCACATCAACAGATAGATCAGCAGAACAGAATGTGAGGCATTGCTGGAAGCATTTATCAAGCAATTTCAGAAGTTCATGTGCCCTAAAGGCAAATTGCATTCCACACATTTAGGACAATTGGCAACATTACAGAGTCAAGTTCAGAATGCTCAGGATAATTTCAATAAATAAAACACACATTCCCTCCGTATGTTTTTCTTGTTGTTGCTGCTGTTGTGAAAGCTTTCTTCCTCAGGATGTTTCAGCATCCAGCCTGTGCTTTTTGAATTCTGCAATACCTACTAAATTTATAGTTGAAGACATTCTGCAGTTGCTCAATACTGAAAGCCTGTCCATAATACTAAAGCACATTACCTGAGGATTAACTAGTAGAAGCACACAGACATGTGAAGTCATACTCTTAATATCTGAGTTTTATGTCTGTAGGAAATTAATTCAAGAAACAATATATGTTAGTTTTTGTTTTGCATCCCTGTTTCCTCTAAAAAGAAGTGAGGTTTAATCTGTCCTTTTTTCTTGTGATGTCTCCAGGACTAGACCATGAAGAGTCAAAGAGAACATGAATTATCATTCATTTGTTTTCCTATCACATACTGGAGAAATACTGGTATCTTAGATTATACTTAGTATGAAAGCAGATGGTGTTAGGAGAGAAAGACGTAGTTGAAAACTAAAGGGAAAGGATTGCTGTGGTACCATGCACAAAAGGCTCAAGTAGGGCACATTCTGCTTTAAAGAAGGAATAAGGTAAAGCCTCGTCAATAGAACAAAAAGTTAGGGATAGGTCTTTCCAGATGGAGCTATTTTGCTTCAAGTAACACATATTAATAGGAGCAAAATCCTGCAAATTATTTTGTTCCAAGCAACTGGCCTAGTGACTACATTATTTTCTAACCTGGAACAAAGGGCTGTCTCATCTAAACCAGAAATCTGGTCTTGAAAATTAATCTATTTAGATGAAACTTTGGTCAGAAAAGTGTTCCATGCATAGCTTTTGCCTCTGAATGTCACTTTCCTATAAAAAGCTTTTTTTTTTTTTTTGGGGGGGGGGAAGATTCTTGATGAACTCTTTCTAAACCAAAATACATTTTGAGTAACGTTTGAAAAGTCATGAGCTTTATCAGTGTCATCCAACAGATGCACTTTGCATAAGTAATTAACTTGAAAGAAATAAACATTCTTTACTGGTTTACAGTTATTTTCAGGATATAAGTAATCTAACACTGCATGCATGAAAACAGCTGCAATTTATAGATGAGTAATTTTTGCATATGAATAGATTTTGTTCTGTGTCTGACTAATTTCTTCTTCTGAAAGAAATTAAACATCTTTTCCTGTTAGAAAGCAATTACAATTTACATGGACAATTTATTATTATTATTTTACTTGAAGGAAGTATTGCATTTGCCATATTGAACACTGACGCTAGATTGGAAACTATATTTCATTTTTAATTTACTTCAGTTTTGAATATTACCCAAGAAGTTCCACTGGAGTAGAATCTTAAGGTCCATCACATGATAAATTACACATTCACATATTTTAACTGCTTAGAGTCATGAGGGAATCTGAATGCTTTGAATTTCTTTGTGCTTATTTCCAACATATGTTATATACAGTACATCTCTTTTTGTTCATGCACCTACATTACGAGAGGACGATATATCCATGCTAGTTATGGTACAGGCGGTACTGAGATTTAGTTATTATTATCAACACAGAAAACAAGTTGAATGTATACACACTCCATAGACTCAGAAGTGCTTGTGCTCAAGATGACGGTATTGTTACATGTCCAAAGTTCAGTAACACTAAGAGAGATATGTGTACTGCTCCTATAACACGAGCTTCACGGGGAGTGTTGGTACATCCTGTGTAAGGAATTCAGATTTGAATTCGAACAGTTGAAAAGGCTCAACTTTCATGATGTAGGAACTGTTAGGTATTTCAGTGTCTGGGCATAATTACTGACACTAGGATTTTTATTTATTTATTTATTAAATAATCTCTGGTCACTATTTGCACAAAGATTAATGTAAACAAGACAAGCATCCTTGTGAATATCCAGTTTCTCTCTGATTTCCCCCCCTCCTCTAGTGGGAGATTGACTTGAATACTTTATATCTTATACTTAGCTACACTGTAGAAGAGGGACCACCAAGACTCTTTTGACATGACCAGTATATTGGTGGGTGTTTTGTTTGGTTTGTGTGGTTTTTATTTCAGACTTTTCTAAAAACCAGTCCTACATCCATGCAAGAGCTACCAAAATTGCACTAAGACTTCTGCAGCTATGTTGAAAAGAGCAATGAAATACTTCATTTTGCTTGTTGAATTAAAAAACATAAGGATTAAGCTCACTGGTAGTTAGATACGCTTAAACAATGAGATGATATCTTTTCATATTAGAATTTAATGCATAATTGAAATCTGTCTTTTGAAAACCAATTGTATCCATGCAGTATGCATGAACTCATATTTGGAAGATACAGGATACAGACATTTGGTGCAGTTTGTTATAAAGAGGTAGAGTTTCATTCAGGAAATTAGGAAGTATGACAAACAGTGGCTAAGAAGGGCCAGTGTGAAGGCTATGCTGGTACTTCAAGCACAAAGAATTTCACCGGGTTCTATCAGAGAATGATGACCCTGCTTACTCTGTGGGTCATTTCTTGTATCTATGTCTATGAAAAAAACACTTAAAAGTCAGCCATCTCTTTCACTCACAATTATCCTGATCAGAATATGAGAGTTCATTATACACCATAGCATCTATTTAGACTTTAGTATAACAATCAAATTTGATTCTGAACGCAATAAATAAAGCAATATTGCACACGACTAAGTCTAAAATGATAAGATTTGGCTCTAGTTTCATGGAACAATTCTTCCTCAGTAGCCTACTCAAAAATCTGTGAAATTCTTTTAAATTTTCTGCAAGTCCCTGTTAGCAAATAAACTTTGGTCACAGGAGTTAGAAATTTACATTTTTATCAGTTCTTCAAATGCTATTAATTGCTTGTATACTCCTGATGGAAATTAGTCTGTCATGGCATTATTTCAGCACTGTGTGTATGTAGCATATTCTGGTGAATAAAATTATTACAAGAAGCCCTTTCTGTATATTCCCATGTATATCAAAAGCATCATCTACCATTCAGAGTATAGAGATAAAGTCGTTGATGGGTAAGGGTTAATCTGAACAGAAGATAATAAAATAGCCAGTTGCACTACACATCCTTTAGCTTGTGAACTAACTGCAGTGATTTTGTAAATTTCTGCACTCTAGTTGCTTGATTCAGTTTGCCATGTAGGCCTCAAGATGTACATTCTTATAAAGCATTTCTAAGCAGTGTTTATTTAAGGTTTGTGCTGAATCCATATGAAGAGAATAGAGAACTGTCATAAAGAACTGTTATCTACTTCATGGAAACTTAAAACTGGAGTAGCCTGCAGTCCATATGTACAATTAGTTATGGTATTCAAATGCTTTACTCAACCAGCAGTGTACCAGTTTATGAAGTACTACACACTTAGCTCTCTAGACAGTAGCCATATATTTTTGTACTTAGTGGACAACATATTATATACTGCTCAGAGTCAGACTATCCACACAGGCAACTTGAAATCCTTGCTCATGCCAAAACAAGATTTATAAACATTTAACCAACATTAATATGTAATCTGAAGAAGACCAGAGCTGTTTCTACACTTCGAAAACATTATCCTTGATTAAACAGTGATTACCATCTTCCCTCAGATAATATATGTAGTATATATATATATTTATGTATGTAATTTTAAAATCAAAGCCTTGTACTTACTGCATCGTCTTCTGCACATCATCTGATGGCACTGGGAACAGATCCCAGCATCCCAGAATGCAGCTTGGCAGGTATTAATCTCCTGCTTATAATGGGCTCTCTAATTGCAATGCATTTTTTTCCCTTTTGAACTAGGTAGCTAACCTGTAATTTTTCTTGTTATCTGCCCAGAGCTAAATGAAGTATCTGATACACCCAAGGAATTCCTCACCTGCTACAGGTGACTTCAGACTGGGAGTTGCCGTCACCAAATAAGTATGAATCTACATGTAACCAGGTTTTAATAATAACCCCAGGCAAGGCAGATTGCTCGTGCTTCCATTTTTATACTGTTTATTCTTATGAGAGTAGCAAAGCCCTCAGCATGCAGGTCTCCTCCCCTGAGCGCCAATGCAAGGTTGAAGCTGAGAGATTCTGATCATTAAGCATGTATTGACTTGATATAATAAGGCAAGGAGAACCTCAGTGAGCAATTGCAACTGCTTCTGCTACCCATTAGCTTCAGGTGCTTAGCAATTCAGCAGATCAGCAATGAGTATGCTTAAGCTTGACCCACTTTCTCTTCCTCATTTTGCAAAATCAGTATTATTCTTGTTATTTTGCATTTAGCACTTTGCATTTAAGCAAATGCATTACAGTAAATATCATCTACTGTCACAAGTTGAGAAGAATCTGTTATTAATATACCTAGCTGTAAAAACCAATGCAAATGCAAAAGTGAGGAAGAAGCAGAATTAATTGCAAATTAGTGTGCAATGTTGATGCAACAGCAGCAGGAAAAAAAGGGGGGAAAAGGGGAGAGGCTTGATCTAAAATACTAAAATTTTTCTCTCCTTTTTATTTGATCAGCCTTTTGCTCTTTCAGCTGTTCCTTTCCCCTACCATCCTTAGTAGCAGTTAACAGACTTACCAGCTGCCTCTGTGGTCCAGATTAATATAGTGTGGTTATGGGCTGGACTACATGTCTGTTGGTGGACAAAAGTAAGTGCTTTTACTTAGAAGGTAAATATAAATACGCAGCTTCTCTAAGGGTGGAACTGCTGTGACCAGTATAGTGCTTCTCCTTTAGCTCTTTTCTCTGCTGAAGATAAAAGTTCTGCAGCATAGCAAATTTATTTCTGCAAAAGCATGGAGTCAGGGAAGAGAGTTTGCTTTCTTTCTTTTGTTGTTGTTATCGTGTCATTTCTTTCACTGTGTTCTCCATCTTGTGAGAAAACAGACAAGAATCTTAATAATAATATGAGGAGAAGAAAAGCAGGCTCCTTATTCAACATGTGTGAGCTTTGAGTAGAAAGAAAACTAATTCTCTTGCAGGAAGATGCAACATTTCCCTACTGTATTTCCCATATGATCTACTGGTCAAGGCAATGTTGTGCTAAAAATGTTGTGCTACAGCCTCCCCCAGTATGGGTTGCATGTAAGCTAAATGCAAAAAACCTGTAGTTAAGAAACTAGATTTGAAAATCAAACACACAGCCAATGCAGAATGAATGTTGCAAAACATGGTAAAACAACAGCTGCTTATATCATTGCCCTTCCCTGAAGCACAAAGCCATACTTATGCAATTTTTCTCTTATATTTCTGGTGAAATCTTCACCTTCCTAATTAGAAATCTAAGCAAGAGATCAGTTACTTTTACTAATATCTTTAAGTATACTGGGAGAAAAAAAAGAGTCTGAGTTGGATGCTTACCAGAGAAATAATTAATCACAAGTATTTGAAGTTTGGCTTTTGGAACAGAAGGTGCAAGTTTTATAATAGAAATACTTGGGTAGCCTTCATTGCTTTCTCTGCCTGTAGTTACAAGCTTCTGTATCCAAAACTGTTTCATGTAACTACCAGGCTTGTTTGAAATCCACTGCAGGTTTCCTAACAAAAAAAACGGTTGAGTAATTTTCCAAATGAAAAGTTTGCAGAAGGTGCTTGGTTTTAGCCAGCTTTTTATGCACGTGTGAATAGGCAGACAAACAGATTCAACTAGAATTATCTCCATGTACCTGATAAGAAAAATAACTAGTAAAAGGTTGCACAAAAAAAAGCTGATGGTTAGGCTTGATTTCAGTTCAGCTTAAAAAAATGCTGTCTGTAAAAATGAATGGTTTTAGTTCAAGCGCTTTTTTTGTGTTTTAGCTCACACTTGGACTGCAAGTGATGCACAACGTGAACAGGGGGAAGCAGGCAGGGGTTCTGTGACGGTCTCTAATGTACCATTACAAACTTGGAAGAGGTTGTGACACTAATGAATGTGTTTGTTCATTCACATGTTTTTGGCTTCTGCTTCAGATCAGTTTAAGTCCTGCGTTGCCCACCTGCAGGTTCCCTTGTTTTAGAGAAAGGAGACTTGTGCATATTCTTTAGTAGAATCATCTGTTTCAGATAGCTTGTTGGCAAGGATCTCTGTGAGGTGACTCTTTACACGTATCGTGCTGCTTTGATCAGCATGTTAATACAGTGAGAAAGATTTTAGGTGTGTGAGTAGATACTTTATAAAGGAAAAGCAATCTACAGGTGCAACTAAAAATACTTCTGCATGAAGTTCAGTCAACTTGCTAAAAATGCAAATAAAGCACCTGCGTCAGAGGGTTTGAATCTATCATCATTTAACAAAAAAAAATATTTCTGCTCTGTATTTTTCCCTTTAATACAATGACTAAAAGCTACTCTGTGGTTGAATGAAGACATACTGCAAAAATGCACTCTGGGAGCTTGGCCTCTATAGTGTGCTCCAGCTTTTAGATATTTTCTTCCAGACTTCTGTGTACAGAGTTTTATTGTATATGCAGATAACATAGTGCAGGTGTCTGACTGGTGTTTGGGGCATACAAAGCCAGGGCTTGACAACATTTTGATTTTTTTTTTCATAGCCAAACAATCATTTCACATCCCAAAACGTTTGGGCACCAGAGGGATGTGTTTTTCCATGTCAAGAAAAACCTTTGTTCCTTATGCAACTATTTATGTTTTTTTGTGCTGCAAATTAATAATGGTACAAGATACCAGAGAATAAAACATAGAGTAAGAATTCTGGTACCATTCTCAGTTGCCTTAATAGCAAGAAAGTTTCTGTATTAACTCCTTGACACTTACTGCAACCCAATACACTCCATGGGAACAAAAGGAGAGTCTCCCAAATGTGAGCTGGAGATAAGAGTGGTCCCTGGTTGGAAATATCCAAAGGAGGGAACAAGTTAAGGAGACTCAGACATCTTTAAGCAGGGACTTCTGCATTCTTTCTGGAGTCAAAGTGAGCAAGTATTAAATTTGAGTATCAAATTGAATATACTTGTATTCAGTTGACCGACAGATTCAATAATCTCCCAAGTGAGAGAGATGAAATGAACAGATATTCAATTAAACTGTATGTAAACTGTAAACTATATGTTTAAAAACAAAATAAAACCAAAAGTGGTTTTATTTTTGTAGGAGTACTTCTTTAATGTAGTATGGTTTTGCAAAGGAATCATTTCAATGGCAAAGGAAACATAGTTCATTTTCTTGCAAATGCTGGTCCATTCTTCAGCTTTGCACACAACCAGAGCATGATTACTGATCTGGTTTATGTGTACAGCATCACTACCTTCATTTGGCTTGCCCACTGAGAGTGACTGTGCTTTGAGCATCTTTGTGCTGCAGGGAGAAGAGGTACAATCCGTATTCTCTTGTTCCCCCACCTACGAAGAGGGTCTGAAAGAAGCACAGAGGCCTCCAGCAGATGACACCACTCATGCTATAGGAATATAAGCACACACACAAAAAAGCATACAGACTTTAAAAGTTAAGCAGGTAGAGTCCATATCAACTATAACGTAATCCAGACTAATTTGCTGCTGAGGCAGTGCTAATTTAATCATAGTATGCGGAATAGATAGCCAACAATATTAATCTAATGAATACCCCAAATACTCATCTCTTTATTTTTACTTCAAATATTGAAAAAGTATGAGACATCTGCCAATGATGTGAAATAGAGAATACTTTAGCAGCTTAGATGGATCCTAAGCACAGTAACCTAACATTCTGGAAAAAAATCGGGTAACATTTCATTTTGTTATACCCATTCTTTTTCCTACAGCCTGATTAATGGTAAACTAGCAATGATTTCGGTTCAATTCAGTTGAAGTTGGAAATGCAGCTTGACATTAATATGAAAACCTTGTAAGTGCCTTCCTCGAAGCAGATGCCAAACAATGTGTGCTTGAGTCTGAAACACGAGCACATATCACTGCCAAGAAAAAGGACACTGGGCTAAGGGATTCTGATGGTTATTGTTTGGCTTGGGTCTGTGTTTGTGAAAAAAATGCACTTCCAGTCATTTGGGTGTGGGGATTTCATGGAACAATCTTGATTAGCTTGCTTTCCTAAGGAAAGGAAGCTTATGTAATGGTTCAGTTTATCTCTCACTCCAAATTTCGTACATATTTGACACATGAGCCAAGGTCTTAAAAATAATTACATTTCTACAAGTTTCTTGGAAGTCTGCAACTGCAGGGAGAAAAAGGAACCATACTAATTCACTACCTGAAGAAAAAAATAAAAAACTCAGAAACCAACTATTGTACATCATGCTGTTGGCCAGGCACTATTAAAGCTGAAATAGCCACAGTTTTTGAGATGTTTGCCCAGTGAGATGACACTGTAATAGGAAACAGTCAGATATCCTTATATATTCTTACAATTTATAACATAGTTGAGGCACCAAATAATTAAAATACTGGATGGAAGTATGTGCAACATTTTGGTCCTAGCCAGAGAATATTTATTTCATGTAGCTCTTGAATGGGTGATGGTGGGCAATGACTTTCGATCAATCTATTCAAGATAATTTTCCTTTACCCAGACTGCCAGAGAGTGAGAATCTGAACGCAGCTGCTGTTGGCATTATGTTGACTCAGGCTTTTCTCAGGAATAAAAGCAACGCAGTGATATAACTGTGCTGGAAACTGCCCCAAATCACGAGCCTTTTTTTTTCAGCTATAGGACAGCCATATCTGTGTCATTCCTTTTTTCATTTGTTCTCAGTCTGAATTCCTTAGATAACTTTGCTAGAGATTTGAGCTTTATTGTAGATATGGAAAGCTGCCTAAAACTTCTGCTCCTTGGTTGTTCTGGCTGCCTTCCTGCCTCACCAATACTCAGATGTAACATATTCTTGCTTCAGCAAACGTTATTTAAAACACGGCCAAAAAATTGACGCTGTGCAAAATGAACTCTGCTGCTACCGCAGTGACTTGAGAAACCTGCAAAAGTGAGTTGTGAACTGGATCTTGAGAGAACTAGCCCTAATTCCATCCCACCGGTTATGTGGGTCTAAAGTACAGCAACAGGTAAAGGCGGCAGCGTTAGCATAGAAGTCACTGAACACTGCTCAACACTGCAGATCTCAAATTACTCATGTTTATATGACCATCCAGTGACCAAAGAATTTTGGTAGCGTACTCCAGTCTGAGCAGACATTTGAATTGTTCTCAGTGCTGGTTTGGCTAGCACCTGCTGCAGACAGTAGTGCAAATGCATGGGGGGGGATGTTAGGCAACATGGTGAACAAAAGCTGAACTAACTTCTGTGCAATGTTTGTGGCTGCATACAACAGCAACAACAACAACAAAAGTGTAGAATAATAGATGGAGTTACATGAAGCATGCAAAGATAATAAGCTAGATTTTAAAGCTATATTTAAACACGACACTTAATATACACTACATATCTTAGTGGTATAGATATCCATGCCTGCTTGATGTTTCCAAGCATAAAATTCTGACTTCTGTTCTTTGTTAGTTTGCCAACAGATTGCTTGTGCTGTAAATTTTTATGCTGAGTCTCTGCTCTAAGATGATTTTGTGGGTGTGGGTGTCCACATAAAATAGCAATAGTCCCAATCTTTTCACATATTTCAAATGTAATGAGTTGATTGCTTTAGTTAAGGATGTGTCTGTTGATATCTTGAAGAATGATAAAAGTTCCCCTTGCTGAATATTCACCAAATTTACTTAGAGGTGAGTCATTTCTTCATTTGCAGTCCCTAGCAAACCAATAATAAACAGCATCAGCTTCTGCATGATCTGCAGGGGGCCGATGTTGTGCCTGTTGTCCTTTCTCATGGTGAGGGTTTAAATATCCAATCCCTGAAACTTAAAACATCTCCATGAAGCCACTCAAGGAACTTTTGCATGTTGCCTAGAGCATACCCCATGGTCACTGTTTGCACTCTCAGAGAACTAATAATGGCCAAACACAGGGCCCAAACAGTGCCTGAGTCTTTTAACATATTCACTCTTGGAAGGTACATCAAAGAGAAGAAAAAAAACCCCACTCTTATTTCTATCACTTGATTTCCTCACTGCTCTTGAGCAGATCAGGATCTGTACTATGCATCTTTTAGGTTTCCATGATTCTTTTTTGTGTACCTTGACTTTTCTGCAGAGCTTCTATCTTTCTGCCTCTCCTGAATGTCAGCTTATTTTGACAGCATTCTGACCTACCATGAAATTGAGTCTACCTGGTACAAAAGTCTGCTTGTCTCTTCCTCTATGGCACTCGTAGCTTCCTATGAGCTTCAGAGACTGTTTAGGTTCCCTCACCAATGGTGGAAGCTGTTTCCTTGAACTATTTGCCTAGTCTCTGCCTCAGCCCTCTGTTCTGGAAGAGTGGAATTGGTATTTTATGTCCCTTACCTTTTGTCTTGACCTGTTTCAGTTACTAGAAGAGGTAGAGTAGACTTTCCTAGTAGGTATATAATAGCTTATTTTTATGGAACTGTGAAAGGAAGGATTTCCCAAGTATCTTAACCTACAGAACAAGATTTAGGGAGTTAAGAGAAGTTAGGATTCTGTGGCAGCTGAAGAGATTAGGAGTTAGGAAGAAGCTTCAGACTTTCCTGTGTGCCTGCTGTATTGTATACATGTAACCTTTCTGCAAGGAGGATATCATTGCTTCTTCTTGCAATTTCTGACCTGCTATCAGAAATTGTCCCATGGTGGACAGCTACCAAAATGCTTGCCTTTTTTTTTTCTGTCAGAGGATATAAATGGCTGTTACGTCCATAAAATTAATTACAAATAAAGGACTGAAATGTATCAAACCTTAGACTATCCAGGAAAACAAACAACTAAATCTTCCAGAGGTGAGGGTGACTGTTTTCTGTTCCAACAAGAAATTTAACCTATGCACTCATTTTGATTATATAGAAGCTTCAAAGGATTTGTTCTAGAGTTGAGGCAATAGTTTGATGAGTTATTACAAGATCCCAGCAGTACACAGAGCAAGAAAATGAAGTTTCTTATGTGTGTGTGTAGTATGTGGCTCAGTGGGGCTCCCATCCTGGCTTGGCCTTCTGACTGTTTCATAATGTCCCTGAGTCCTCACAGAAACTCTGCCTCGACTCGCACTAAGTCAGGTGTACTAAGTTGGGGACTTGCATACCATAATACAGCAGGATCTTTCATTCCTTTGTACTCTCACTGCAAGGTGCACTTAATCAGTTATTAAGCTGCAAACTTGAAGCACTGCAAAACTATGAAGAAGTCTGTCATGTTCATATTCATAAATGATAGATGTTTTGGATATTTATTTTTTAGTTGGTTTTTGTTTAGAATACACACAGCCTGAGACATTGTGAAAAAGCTTCAAATGCCTGCCAGATGGTACCATTACCTTTTCCTCTGCTGCAAATTAAAATACACAGTTCCAAATTTGTTCTACAAAGCTAACGAGGGAATGAAGAAATAAAAATTATCAGTACAGTTTTAAAATACTTGAACTGTGTCTGCTAAATTGTTATATACTTTAAAAAAAAAAAATAGTTTTATCTATACTACTACAAAGCAATTAACTCATAAAAAGCTCGTGTTAGATATTTTCAAGTCACACAGTTTGGACAACAGAGGTCCTGTCTAAAAATACTAGAAGTCACCCCAACAAAAATGCAGTTTTAAACACCCATTTAATAACGCTAGCAGAAGATCTCCTCTAGGTTTCTTTAGAAAGCACATCGTGAGCTTAACATAGATCAAGAACCAAGGCACATCCTAAAATTGCATAACATACAGGGCCAAGAAAGCAAGGTATACAATCCCATTGCTTCACTGACTGCAATAGAATTAATTGCAGCAGTGCATTGAGAAACTGAGTGCTAAAATGTGACAGGGTAGCATCTCAACAGCAGGGAACAGGGCTGGCTGAGGTACACAGGGCTGAACTTTCTTTTGTTCCATATGAAGGAGCAGAACTTCAGAGCTTTCATGAATGCTGATGAGTCCCATGACTTTACTGCGGCATACTTGGAGACTGCAATCCATAATGCATATAATCTCAATCATCATTTGGAAACTTCTGACCTGTTTGCAAACTTCCAAGGAGCTACCACTGCAGATACATTATCACTGCAATTACGGGTAGCCATGGAGCTCTAGTATTGTGTATATATAATACATTGTTATGCAAACACACATCTTTTAAACCTCAGTTTCACAGTCATCATGGTTTTAATTTCAAAGCATTAAAAAGGAGGCAAAAATAAAGTCTTTTGCAAATAGATCTTGATTATATCTGGGAAGAATTTTTGCAAACAATTCAGAAGCAGGCGGTCTGAAAATCCAAAAATGGAACTGTGCTAAGCAGGAAGGGACGGCTATGGCAAATGTTGCCATTAAAAATGAAGCTGTATAGTTAATAAAAATTTTTGTGCTGGTTTAGTGTTTAAACAGGAAAAGATAAATTCAAAGATAATTAAATTTTCCTTCTGAATATGAGGAAACTTTTTTTTTTTACATGAGACTCATATAGTGCCAGTTAGAAATAGCACTCATCTCTCCCTATCTGAACTCAGTCTAATTATTTCAACCTTGTGAAGCAATATTTAATCCTGCAAGTATTTAATCCTGACCATTTAGCCTGCACAACTCACAGATTAATTCCTCTTCTGTTTATCACTGTACAATCAAAAGCTCTGCAAAAACAGTGACAATAATATTCCCTATCCATTCCCCCGGGACTCACCAGAGCCTGAACACACACCCGGCAGCCCACTGGCACCATCAGCAGTGGTTTTGATCCGAAGGAGAAATCCAAAGACTGAGAAAGGATCCCATCTGTGAGGATGTGCGTAAACAGAATCAAAGTGTACCTGGGGTTAACAGTTCTTGGGGAGAGCAAAGGGAATAAGCTGAGATGCGCCTTTCCAAAAGGCTGTAATGAATTCTTTGTGTTGGCAGAAATACCTGGACCCACACGCTGAACTCTTGAGTGTCACATGGGTGAGGAAGCTAAAAAAAGGCAAACCTATAGGCTTCGTTTAAACTGCCCCCAACATGCTAGTGTTTTCCCCCAAGAAAACTAATGTGTTTCTTCCAAACTTTTCTACAGTTTTCTTGGGATTTTAATATTTCGCTCTCCTTAGTTTCATACTTTTTAACTCTTTTATTTTTAGATTCCATATTTCACAGTGGTCTGTAGAGTCTGCTTGACGCCAGCGAATGTAACTGGATCCCAAGCCCCTGCAAGCCAGGAATTGCAGCCATGATCAGCATGCTGCCGAGAACGCAAACCTTGGCACTGGCCAAAACCAAATACTCTGAATCCTCTATTTATCTTATGGCAGGGCTTGGGAAAGGAGGAAAGAGGAGTTCATCAAAAGGTGAAAAAAAAATGGCTGGGAAAGGCTAGGAATAAGTAAATAGAAATCCACGATGCAAATAAGTCAGTTCTACAACAGATTTATGAAACTTCCAAAAGCTAGAACAGGGGTTTGCAAAAAATATTTCGTTCTCCAGTAACCTGGTAACAGCACAGGCACGCACAAAGCAGATCGCCTTTATAAAAAGCTTGTGTCAGCAAGGTTGACTTTAGTGGAATAAATAAGAATAAGCTACTTGGCAGCAGATCACTGCTGACAGTAATCTCACAGGTCAGATTTTCCAAGTTCATTTCATAGCTCATTCAATACACACATAACTCCAACTACCATTTCTGTCTAGGAATAATACGGGGCACCATCTTCCACACAGCCTTTGATGAGGTGTTGGGTTTTTACCTTAATTTTACGTGGTGTGCTGCTGAAATAAATCTGGTCTCTGACACTAAGGAGCTGTATTACTTTGCCTGAACTCCTTTTTTTCTGTCACTTACAGCCCTTTCTTCCTGTAGAAGAGAACAAAATGAAGGATTGATGGTTTATTTGACTAAGAAGTTGTTCATCCTAACTATTCTAGGTTTTCTAACTTGGGTAACTTGTGCAGTGCTCACAACAGTGTGAGCATTTCACAGAAGAAAAAACAAGTGTATCAAGGCAGTTATTTGCCAAAGGTGACATGATGAGTCAGCAGCACAGCCAAGATTAGAGTACAGCGTTCATACTGCCCATCCCACATGGGGCTCACTAAACCACTGCTCCTCCTGCAGCCTCCAGGGAATAAAGTTCATTTAGTTAGGTGGTAAATGCTCAACTCCTGCCCTTGCACTTCACCTGTTATTTATCTGAGTTTTGGCAGGCATAATTGTTTGTAGCCAAGAAAGACTACAGCTCAAGAGAAACAAAAAAAAAGCATTGATCTTATCTGTGCAAGAAGGGACACTGCAACAGCAAAGTTTGAGAGAACAAGAACAGCAGTCTGCACTGGGAATATAGGTTGTATGTAGCACTGAAATTGCTTGATGTGATTTTTGACAAGTCAGCTTCTTTGCCTCTTCATCAGTAAGAAACACAGAGCGAAAGACCTGTAAAGCAAAGATCTTGAGCACAGCAATTGATTTTATATGTCACTTTTTGTCAGTGTGTAAAGAAAGTTCTGTATATTTTTAAAATCCATTTAGCAAATTATGTAGCACTAATGTATTTTCTCCTCCTGGCATAGATGTATTTGGTATTCACATTTGCTCAGCTAACAAGAAGCCAGTCCTCAGCAGTGCTGCCAGCAGAAAGTGATGCTGCATTACACAGGTGCAGGAAGTGTTCTGCCTTCAGTGGGCTGTTGTAGCGTGGCATTGAATATCTCAGTTTAGGAGTCGCTGTTGTCACTGTGGTGCTTCAGTTTCTTATCATATTAAGTATAATAAAAGTGGGAATCTTGCTGGTTTCCCATATTGCTGCAGCTTTTCTTTAGAGTTGTTCTTACGAAGAATTTTCTGTAAATGATCCCAAACTATAACTTTATCTTCCTGCTCCCGGCTAGCAGCAGCCTGATACACTTCCTTGAAAAAGCTTCAGATGCTTAATGATGAGTCGAAGTTTTTAGTAATTTACACATTGGCAATTTGTCCACTGAGTTGCTTTTTATTTTTTAAAGGAATTGCCAAAACTTTGTTGATTGTTTTAGTAAAGGAGTTTCTGATCTAGAGTACCTATCTATTTATCTATCTATTTTTTTTTTGTTGTTGTTATTTATTGTCTTCCAGCATTCAGGACGTTCAATAGATTATGTAAAACAGTGTAAACTGGCACAGTAGTTGTTGGAGATTAATAATATCCCTAAAAGCCCTCTGCTTGCTTCACAGGGCTCAGAAAAGGCTCACGGAGCAGAAAGTCTAGTGAGTGCTATGAGGGCTGGTCTCTGGGAAACTGCAAGTAGCTAAGAACTGTTGCCACAAAGCAACCTCTTGAGGTCAGCAGAACCCAAGATGGAGTGAGCACTAGAAAGCAGGTGACCACCAGGAAAGAAAATGTGTGACAGTGGTCTCTGTCAGTGAGGTACTTTCCTACTTGGGAAGAATTTTCCATGAGAAAGCATGGATGGCTGCAGTACAAGTTCTTATAATATTGAGAGCCAAACTGTAATTTGGTGGTATATATCACATCCTATTTAATAAGTTATCAGGCTAAAAATGGCTTTAAGTGTGGAATCTGTTTCTACATGGATTTGAATGCATATGGCAGTACTTTTTCTGTGATTGATGATGCAGAAATGCTTGTGCTGGCAGGAAATGCAGCCAGATATTCTAGGAAGCCTCCATGTTAGGCTAAGACAGCTATAAAAAGAAAATAGGGTGCTGCTTAGATGGTTTAATAGTAAGAACTGAGTTACCATTACTGGTCATGTTTCATCAACTTTTTGCATTTCTATCACCAAGAAATATATAAATGATTCCATGAGAGCAGGACACACAGGCAGCCTTAAAGCCCTTAGAATGTAAATATTTGTAAAGCAGATGGTGAGCCCTGAGTATTAGGGTAAACATAAATTTTTCTGTTTTATTCTTATGTGCAAGTGTATTTTATTCAGACCTTAATCTTTGTGCTGTGTAACTGCCACTAAATAAACAGTTTCTTTTCAACTAATCTCTAGAGAAAGATTGCTTCCTACCTATTCCTGTCGTGCTTCTTGCAGGCATGTTGCTCCTTCCTTCACAGACTGACTCTTCCTTTTATTTGGGGATAGTAAATGAAAGACTAATCTAGACATCTGTGGAGAAAGTAGATTTTAAAACTAATGATACACAGATATGATGTGGGAGGTATAGATAGTTTAAATTCAAATCCTGAGGTTTTTATTCGGTTCTGTAACTGTAAGGAGATGAGCTGTAATTATGTTTTTGACAGAAGAGAGCAGTATCCTCGCAGTCTGACTGGCAGTGTGTAACTTTAGGGTCTTTCTGGGAAGAGGTGGATACCGTTCTTTATTTTGAGTTGCTTTCTGGAAGATCCTGTCTCTGTCTGTTGAGCACAGAGTGTGCCAGGATTAGCAGAGCCAAACCTTGTTCACATCAATTCCTTCAATGTGGGGGTTTTTCTTTAGACTGAGGAGCATTCGATCTCCTCTCTCTTATTTCAGCTGCAATGAAAAAAATCCTGTCAAATGTTAATCAGATTCAGATCCTTTAGCTCCACTGGTGTTTTGCTCAGTTAATTATTCTCACTGCTGCTTTTCCCTGTCATTTTTGCCATCAGCTGAAAAGCTGAAACTCTACTTTTCTAAGTATTTCCATCAGCTAGGAATTTCATACGTGCCATGATCTGAATTTATCAATGGACTGAACAGTCATTTGTAACATATATTTTGTACTTCTTTGAACCATTTGTCCACGTGCAGAGAGATTACTGAATTAGCTGTAGCAGGTTTGGTGATGAAACATTAAGTATGCAAAGAATATTTCCCAGGAGCTCAGTTTCCCAACAGTGCCATTCTGTTACTGACTTGGGCTTGCTTCATGACTGTTGTTACAGTATTTTTACTGGATTTCTTTCTTGCTTTTTTGAAGTATGCTTTGTGGTTACTTACTCAGATCAGAAACCAAAGCCCAAAGGGGACCAAGTGCTTTCCCAATTGTAGATACACAGACTTGGGCAGGACAGGCACACAGATGCCTGGATGTCTGTAGCAAATACAAATCTTGGCTGCTATAAATATATCAGCAGCAAAATGAGCAAATATGTTATTCTGAATAAATGATTTTTTAGATGCTACATTTTATTACAATGTTCAAATGGTTTTATTTATTTCAGAATCAATGCAGTAGACTACTCTACTTTTTATATCACTTTTATATCTTGATAGACTTGTGCCCTCACTTTCGTGGGTTAATACTGAACAAAATTAAAGCCAAAATAACATTAGAAAAATCCTGGATTTTGTATAGAACTTCTGTGTGGCCACTTTGATAACCTTTGATGATGTACCAGTTAGCATTTTGTTTATGTGGGCTCTCAATACCCTCGATATCTCTGTGTAATATATAGAAGGAGACAGAGAAAACCAGCAACTAAATGGGAAAAGGGGAATGAACTCCCATGTGACTATTACATCATTGAGAAGTATCACCAGTCTCTCCTCATGGTATTACTAAGTAACAACTTGAATTTTTGTACATTTGGGACTGGGCTGAGTCTAAAAATGATAACGTAAGATATTGCAGAAGTTCAATAGTTTTGGAGGGAAAGAACCATTTTGTTTTGTTTATCTCAGAAAAATGATGGTCAGAATAGTTCTTGAGGGTGAGCTCGGCTGCAGTACACAGCAGGAAGCACTGAGGTGCTGGGCTTCATAAACTGCCCTATGAGTAATTTGGCATCTCGGCAGAGGCAAAAACAGGGAAAGTCCCCCAAGTCAACAGACACAGCCGTGTTACTGTAAGGACTTGTGGAACAGAGCTCTGGGTTTTTATTCTCAGACCTGTCACCCACATGTGACTATGGACAAATTCTCTGCAATGCCATTAATAACATAACTGAGTAACACAGTATCGGGTGTTATACTATCAACATGATCAACACGCCATCCAAACTGCATGGAGCAGACGTCAATATTCATAGATAATAAGGATTTTGAAAAATGTGTACTTGCTGTGTATGTACTGTTCAACAATTACCACTATAGCTGCTTTCCAGTAAGCAGAAATTTCATTAAAGATATTGTTGCATACAGAATAACATACATACTTTTATCAGGCCAAGATTTCAACTGAAATCGTTGGAACAAGATCTTCAGACTTTCATTGCCGTTCATTTTTGCTTATCCCGTGCAATATACATACATAGGAATAGCAAGCACAAAGCATGCTTATCTTCAAGAGCCAGGATGAGAAGAAAGACACTCCTTGGTGTTGATAACAACTGCTTTGTGGTTGAAACTGGATCCTTGATGTTCAGTGCCTTGTTTTATGTGGTGAGGTGGGAGGAGTCCTTAGGCTCCGTATTTCTCTGTTATCAGCTGGGAAGCAAGTGCTTGAGTTTCTTTCCTGGGGGAGACCAACTCCTGACAAGGTTCTCTCGCATTTTAACAAAGGGCCAAGACAGCTTTTTAAGTAAGTATGCTTTATGAAGTTTGGAATCAGTGTCCTAATCTTAGGAAAAAATAAAAGCAACAATGAAAGTCAAATCAATGAAAGCAGCTTTTATTGGTTATATATAGACAGATATTTATATCCGTATAATTTTTTGCAAACCAAACACGTATTGGAGAGTGAAACTCAATAGATGCAACTTCTATTCATCGATCTGGTTTCCCTTCCAGGACAGAAAGTGGAAACTGTAGAACAAAATAAAATAGAAGTTAAATTTCAAATCTAATTGTTTAACTACATAGTCACAAAGAGAACTTCATTTTTCATAACCATACATTCTAACTGTAACTGGTCAATCCTTGCTGTTCACCATATAAAAAGTAGAAGATCCTAGAAAATAATGGAAGAAGTAATAATTACAGGGAGCTTTTTCTAAGTTCCAAGAAGAACAGAGCAGAAAAACCAGTCACGTTAAAAATCTCTAATTATTTAAATGTATAGACTGTTTCAGGCCAGTCACAGTTTGACATTTCTAACAATAACCACAGCATGTCTGTTGGTCCAACTGTGACACTTTGAATCTCCGCATGGCTTTGATTGTCACCTCAAATCAGGTAGCTGAATTGTACCTAGAAAACAGCTGCACATGTGTTCAGCTATGGTTGATGCTTTTTAGTAAAAGTGCTGTTGAAATAATAGTTTTCATCAAGGGTAGGGTTAAATGAGTTTCACTTAGAAGTTTTCAATTGCTATCTATGAAGCATGAATCAGGAGGAATCCTGCTTGGCTCTAGGCTCCCCAGGGAACAGGCAGACTTGGCAGTTCAAGGAAAAACTTGTTCATAAAATGAACAAAAGACAGATTGAGACAGCCACAACGTCACTTTGAGAGTCACTTTTAAGATTAGAAATGCACTTTAGCTGGGCCTGTCACCTGCTCTCAAGCCTGTTTACTGTACACATTACTAAGTGCAGTTATTACTGCTTGCTCTCTTTCTCAGATCTGGGCGTACCTTTTCAAAAGACATTATGGAAAATGCCTAATGTAAACCTAGCTTGCTCCTCTGGAAGCTGGTCAGCTTTGTAGCTATTGTTCAGCAGAGCACTGGTTATCTGACACTGCATACCGGGAAGGTTAAGTGAATGTCAGCTCCTTTAAAGGCACAGGTACCTGAAGCACTGAAGTTTGTGTCCGTCCTTTATATGTGGTTACATGCAGCCTTTTTCAAAGTCATTATCTGTCATTCATAGCCTAAATGATTTTGGCTATATCAGACTGGGTCTAAATTCCAAATGACACCTACCCCTAAGGCTTTTTATATAAAGGTAACTGGTCTCTTGCATATGTTGTAAAACATGCTGATCCGCTTTGCATACTTTTCTGCTCTTCAGCCAGTCTGTCTAACAAGGCCAAAGGCACGCTGCTGACTCAGGCACAGCATCTCTTACAGTCTGTAGTTCTGTGTCTCCAGCCAAGTATCCAGAGAGACACTGCAGTTCATTAGTGAAAGAGGCACTGCAAGTACTGGGGGAAACTACCAAACCAGAAGTGAAATGTTAACATTAATTCAGTATTAAATTGGAAAATTTAATTTAAAAGTAGTCTTGCATCTCTGAATCTTCCATGTTTCATATCCTGTATACTTTATGTAGTCTGCCAAGAGCAAATAGCTGTGACAGTTGAGTTCTACCTCACAAAGGGAAATATGTAACCAAAGCCAAGTTAGCATGTGAACAACGTGACCTTTAGAAATCACCAACTTTTGTAAGCTCAGACTCTTGATTTTAGGGAACATTTATATTTCTCTTATACTCTCTTTTTCACAGAAATGTAGAGTTACTCAGGTGGGAAAGCTTTTGCACCACCTTGAGGAAGGAGCTATTTGATGAATATATACGGATTCTCTTCTGTGCAGTCGAGCATAGGGCAGGAGGGCTGTGGGACACGTCACGCCCAGTTCTTGCACCAGCCCCAGTACAGCTCTGAGAATCTCTGATGAGGATTCCTCCCAAAGCAATGTTAACCCATCGGGCTGAACTGAGAGTCACTGAGAACTGATTCTCCAAGTCCAAAGAGGGGATGACTTAAGTTGATTAGAAATTTGACTAGCCAGAGGGCAACATTTTGTATCACAACATTGAAGTCTCTTTCCTACCTACTCTCATTTTTGAAAAATTCACATCTGAAAACTCATTTCATTTGGTCTTAGAAACATGAAAGTTGGTCTCTGGTCTGGAACCAAGCATAGTGAGCTTTGACCCAAGAGGAATGTACTTATTAAAACTAGAAACAATAGAAGCAAAGGTCTTAAACGGACAGCCAACAGTACGTTTTTAAAGACTACTTTATGAGTTTGCTAAGGTTGTGTATAAAGATTCAACTTACAGATATAGTATAAAGTATTATATTTATTGGAGTTCTTCCTTCTGTGCAGTTCTTTCCAAACCAACAGTTAGGTATTCTGATAGTTTTCATTTATTTACAGTTTCTGAGCTCCTTTGCTCCCCTTGCTAATGACAATTCTCTATCAGGCTAAGAAGTATCCTTGGACAGTATCTCCAGAAAGGGGTATACATAGTGGAGTATCCTGAGAAGCTGAAAGCAGTCTGGCAATACGTGTTTCTATGCTGCCATCACAGCCATCTTCCTGATGCCTCCCAGTCTGCCTGAGCTGTGGTTTGGCTGGGGTTCCAGCTTAGTGCTGCTGCCAGGGCTGCCTCTAGCAAGATGGGGGCTGATGGTGGCCTTCCTTTTCAGGGGACTCTGAGACCCCCAGCCAAGCAGTCCCTGCACTGCGTGGAGAAGCCCACTGCTGCCGCATGCCCTGGCTCCTCCTGCAGCTCCTCTGATAACATAGGGGTTGTGCTGGGGTGCTCAGAACCCCCACAAAAGATGCCAGGGAGCTCATCAGTCCTGGGGCCTGCAGGGCTGGTGGAGCTGACTGCTGGGCCACAGTCAGGAGGCTCCTGATGGGAGGCCTGCTGTCCTCCTGCCCTCTTGCAGCACAGGTGTCCTGGCGGTCCTGCTGCTGGTGGATCTGTGGGCCATATAGGGCTACAGCAATGATAATGAGCTTCCTCACAAAGTGTGCTGTGAAGCCTCTCAGACTGGGCTGCAGCTTTTGCAGCAAGGTTGCTTCGTCATACCCATACTTGCAGATGAATCCAAGAATGATGTTCTATTTCGCATGTACGTCCCACCACCCATCAGTGCAGATCCAACTCATCTCTTGCTTCAGCCATCGGAGCAGGAGCCCGTTGTCCTGGATGTTTTTGAAAACAGGCAGCCCAGACCTCAAGCTTGGAATGAGCACTGGCTCTGCAGGCCCCTGCATATCCTGAAGGCCATTACCTGAGTGTGCTGTGGGGTGCAGGACAGGACACTCAAGATAGTCATCATCTGACCTCACTGAATATTGAATTGTTCTTATCTTATGCCCACATATGGCACATCTTGGCTTTTTTGCCCACCACAGTGCACTGCCATAACAAAGCTGGTGAAAACAGGGCGTCATATAGGCCACATTATCCTGGCTGTGTCACAGATGAGGCAGTTTGATGGCACTTCCATGGCCATGGAAGAAATAGATAGAAGCTGGAAATGTCATTTATTAAAATACAAATTTTCTTATTCTCTTGTCCAACAAAAGTTATATGGTGCTTTGTTGATATGTCAGTACCACTCACACACTCAAATCCCTTCCAACATTATTTTTATAAATGTTTTTGTGACTCTCCTAAGCAGGCTCTTAAAAGTTTTCCTCCCTTGGAAAGTCAGAACATGGCTTTAATTTCTGCTAAAAGCTGTCTGAGAAACTGCGTCATATACTGATTGTTGTCATATTTCCTTTCCTATTTACATCAGTAGTAGTTTGAAAATATTATTTAAAGTGTCTGCAGCTTTTATGGGGAAAGTTGCATTGCACATCCAGACTATTAGGAGCTCAGCTGTGTGTGATCCCTTAAAGCAACATGCTAGCGTAGTGGTACAATCTGATGAACATAGCCTCCTGTACATCAGATCTGAGATGGAGCAGAGGCTGATGATTAAGTGAATGGGGACTATGTACTGTATTGAGCATACGCTATACAGTTTTGAAAATTGTATTCCTTGTTTGACTTCAAACATACTCTGTGCCTGGACTTAAGTGGTACAAATTCAGACTTGAGTACCACAAGAGGAGCAGTGAGAGTAAATCCTCCTTCTCACCTCAAAGCAGATGACAACTTCCCATTTTTTCTTATGTTGAAACTCAGAATACTAAGAGCTTTGTTAGGTGCTTGCTTTTGGCCATTAAGCCTATGTGGGTTGTGGGAGCTCCTGAATAAAACACTGCCATTCATGCATCAACCCTGTGTTTCTGTCTCACTTTCAGATTACAGATTGACCTGGAAAATGTTAAAAATAATTTCCCTGCTGTCTTGCCAACAAGTCTTTCTTTCTGTAGAATAGCTGCAGGTAGCTAGAAACAATTTCCTACTGTGATATAGGAGCAGAGAGTATTCTGAAAACATTTCCTTCTGCAGCTAGCAGACAAGCAGTAATGAGCATTTCTTCTAATGGCTAAACATTAAGTCACTAATGGCTGTTGCTGTGTTGGATGGAGTCTATTGATTAAAGGTTTGAATATCTGAAGACTCTCTTTCAGGTGACTGCATTCAAATCACAAAGTTTTGTTGATGCTTATGTCTTTCTCAGAAAGATGTGGATTCTGTGTTCACTGCTGGTTTGGGAGTGCTGGAATTAGCACGTCATGGCTGTAGACTAAAAAGTTCCAAATACAAGGATATAAAGAACATGTAGAAGCTTCTGCAGCCAAGTGCTTGCAATCCATAAACCACAAACTGTATCCACGCTTGTGCAGATGGCAGGCACTGTAATTCATTAGTGAGTACAGCTGCACATGTAGAGGACTCTGTATTTTAAGATGTGTTTGGAGTCTGTATGACTGTATCATGTATAAGCTGTTGCTGTGGTACAATGGCTAAGCTGTTCTAAAGGACATAGCTGGTATTCAAAGACATCATCACAATTCTTGTGCTGTAGAGTCCATGACTCAATTATATGCATCTTTGTAAGAAACTGTGAAACAAGGCCTAGGAAACAAGCAAGAAGATTTATAACTTTATACCTACATTTCAATGTCAAAAAAATAAAAAAAGAACAATGATAAAAAAATGAGCTGCATTTCATATTTTTCTTCTCAGCTCTAGGGAGTCAAGTCTGAAAGGCCCATCAGTGCAGCTGGCTGTCAAGCAACTAGACAAAGTGAATACCTGGTCAAAACAAAACTACTACCAGTAAGCAGTTAATGTCTATTTCTAAATTAGACTTTAACTTCTTGGAAGTCATCTATGAATTCTCCCCTAAACAGAGGATTACAATGTGCATGTACATGATGTAATTATTCTGGCACAACTGTGAACTAATTTTGCTGTGATTATTTCATTCGCAATAACCAAGTAACTGAATTAATCTATATTGTTGTCCAAATTAGGACATAGAACTAGGAACCTCAGGTTCAGTCCTCTTCTTATCACAGAAAAATTGCTTATTATCAATTGAGTGGTGACCTGCTACCTCGCATTCTTTACTTTTTGAATTCTACCTGGCCCAGCAGAGAAGCCTGAAGGAGCTGGTACATAGGACTGGTTGTATAAACAATGCTAACATCATTTTCTCTGTGTCAGATGATAAAAGATTTGTTTGTGCCTGGAAACAAACCATTTGAAAATATAAAATTTAGTAATTTTCAGGCTTTCCTCTTTAGTATTCAGATGGCAATACATTAATTTGGCTGGTGATGTGTAGAACAGAAGACAGTGAATATGCAGAGTACAACCAGAGCTGTGGTGACACTACTGTGAATTACACAAGTAGTGCTGAGTAGTTGAAAACAAAAGCTTAATGCATTTTGTAATGGGTATATTGTAAAGTATATGCTTGAATGTGATAATTCTAATACCTGAATTTCTAAGTTTTGTCAGCTTACATTTTCTGTGACTTGATGTGTTTCAATGAGTCATAGCATGTTTAGAGTTATAGTAAATGCCAGCAATTGTGACCACTTGCTATTTATAGAATGGAGAAGTGCTAACTAGTATTTTCAATGTAAGAATTTAAGCTTGCTGAACCCTTTCCAGCCAGGACAGTTTTCCACTTGAAAATGTTGATTGAATGGAAACTCCTTGAGCTATTTGTGGTTGATTCTTAATCTTAGCATCTCTCTGCTGACATTGAGATGCGTCTTGCTTAGCTGATACTGTGAATGATCTTTTCTGCTCATTTTAGAATCATAGAATCACCAAGGTTGAAAAAGACCTGGAAGATCACCCAGCCCAACCATCCACTGATCACCAATAGCTCTCACTAAACCATGTCCCTCAACACAACGTCCAAACGTTCCTTGAACACCTCCAGGGTCGGTGACTCCACCACCTCCCTGGCAGCCCATTCCAGTGCCTGACCACTTTTTCAGAGCAGTATTTCCTAACATCCAGCCCGAATCTCCCCTGGCGCAGTTTGAAGCCAGTCCCTCTAGTTCTATCACCAGTTACACGAGAGGAGAGGCCAATCCCCAGCTCACTACAACCTCCCTTCAGGTAATTATAGAGAGAAACAAGGTCACCCCTGAGCCTCCTCTTCTCCAGACTGAACAATCCCAGCTCCTTCAGGCGCTCCTCATATGACTTGTGCTTCAGACCCCTCATCAGCTTTGTTGCCTTTCTTTGAAGACGCTCCAGCGCCTCAATGGCTTTCTTGCAGTGAGGGGCCCATTTTCTTCTTCAGCTCAGATCCAGTAAAACTGTGGGGCTGCCTTTGCACTCTAGTGCTGTATTTTACACAAAATAAACTTACAGATATGAACATGTGGCTGCAAGGTCCCTTCCCAGTTTAGACCATTTTCCTCCATGTTCTTTCAGCTGACGTAAGCCATGCTGTTTAAGTCTGATATAAACATTTGCATCATTAGAGTCTGCCACTGTCAGCCATCCATCCTCGGGCTACCAGGCCAACCTCCATCTGCATTTTGCATTGTTCAGGATAATTCCTAAATGCAGTGAATAACACTGCCTAGCTTCTTCTGAGGGAGGTCATGTCCCTCTAGTCTTCAGAATTTGCTACTTTCTCTGTCTAATGCTATAGTAAGAATTTCCCTTCTTGATTTTAAAACTGACCGTCCTTATTCTTGCTTTGGACTATCTCAGACTTTGCTCTACTGTGTACTTCTGCTGCAGTGCTAATTGCTTTTGTCTCTACAATCACATCATATTGGATACAATAGCTTCCTCCTGTGCAACTTTCCTGGGCCTCATTAACTCATGCTGAAGTTTCATATTTCAGATGCCAGTTTAAAGCTTTGGTCATAATCTTCAAAGTAGTTAATGGATCAAGCCTCAGCTGCATTAAAGGCTGAATTTTGATCTGTGATCCATCATGACAGCTGCACTTCCTTGGGGCAATGTAGATTACAAAGCCTAGAAGGAAGTATATGAAAGGGAGGAACGAGGCAATCTTAACTGAGAGAAACAAGTGATGGAAAAAATATCTGGAAGATATTCTACAGATCCAGACCTTTCAAAGCCTTTCCTTTTGAATCACTCAAAACATTGATTTCCCCACTATCCTAGAACAATCCTACCAAACAAATGAACTAGCAATACCTCAGCACTATCCTTAAAATAAATTCTACTGTGACAAAATTAGAGAGCTGCCAAAAGATATTTGAACACAAATTGTGCTTAAATGCAAAGTTCTGAAATATCCAAGTGATAAAATCTTTTCTCTGTCATCTTCAGTTGCATTGCTGCCTATGTGTTAAAATTGTATGAAGCAGAATTAACAACAATTAGTGAGAAGTATTAAAATAAAAAGAAGCAGATTCAGAGGAGTATTTCTTCAAGATGATTCTCTTCTTCAAGAGAGACTCTCTGTGAATTTTGTGATGAATATAGAACACAGTTTACATTTGAAGTTAAACTAGACTTTTTCTTTCCAGTTCTAAGCTGAATTAGTGTATTTCAGGCTTAGTGTTTATGCAAACACAAAAGTCCCAATGGTTAATCTTCCATGGAGGTTTTAACCTATTCAGTAAAATTGGTATAAACACTTCTGTAAAGACTCTTAGTTTAGTTTATGTCAACTTGGAATCTGTTTATGGCAACCCAAAATAAGCTACTCTTAAACTTGACTACAAATGTCAGCCAACTTCTTGCACCGATTTTAACTAAACTGATTTAAAATAGAATCTTAACATAAACTGGTGTAACTTTCCTGTAAACTGGAAATGAATTTGGTAAATTTCAGCATACTGCATGTCACGTCCTCCCTCTTGTGGCTGACACAAAGATTCGCAGTTGGAGGAATGCAGATTGAAGCCCTAAAATGGATTAGGCTGTCCTTAGCCGTGATCTGGCAACAGGGACAGTAAACCAACAGTAATTTTAGTATTTCAATATATACAAGGCACAGCTTTATAACAACAAAATTACAAAATACTTGAAATTGTTAATTTGGAAAGGAGAATTTATTATTGTTTTGGAAGATAGGGATTTGGAATAAAGTTATATGATCAGTAAACATTTCTGTTAAAACTGTTGGTGTTAGCATAGCTTGTACTGAAAGAACACAAGACAAGGAGAGTTGGCAGGGATGGATAACCAGGAATTGGAGTGGCTTGAGTTAGGGACAAAGAGAAAAGCTCCAGAGGAGCTATTCTCCAAGCAGAATAAGACTCGCAGATTAGAGAGACAGACTGGAAACTACATTTTCCAACTGAGTCCCCCTTGCATCCTCTGGTGGTAGGAAAGTGGCTGCAGAGCAGGGCACAAAGGAGATACTGAGCACCAGCATCTGTGCCTCACTGCACTGGTGCAGCATTTGTTTGCAGTGTCAGGCCGTGCTGGCCTTCCTAACCTGCTCTGCCCATTTAGAACTAAAGAAGGAAATAGAAAATTGTGACTGGTGGGTGGGGTAAGCTGTAGTTCTACCAAAGACAAAATAGCTGCCCAAGAATTCAGCAGAACCATAACTAAATTAAATTCCTGCCTTTATTTGGCTCCGCCTGATTGATTATCTAATATAACTAAGCAACCATGAGGTGCTTTTAAACATGCTCAAGGGAGGCTTGAAGTTATGCGTGGATCTCAGTCCTGAACACCCAGATTTATTTAGTTCTGACACCATTATAAGGTTTGCTTCTTTGGAATTGGTGCCAGACGAATACTATATTTTCTTGCTCTACTCTGATAGGATAAGCGGTTTTACATTCAGGCACAGCATTTGCCTATTGCATATAATGTATTTCAGAATGAAAACTGAAATCTGGAAGTCGTTTTGGATCTGCAGAATCCTTTTTTTCTGTCCAAATTGTTATTGATCTCTATGCTGCCAGCACCAGAGCTTCCCAAGGCCCTTCTAGCCTTTGCAGTGACCTATTCAAGTCTGGGTGTAAGTCCTTTTACTGCCTCAGTACCTAAATCACCAGGTTGGGCAAAGGAAGAAGACTTTCCACTTCCATTCTGAGAAGCAAACAACTCTTCTGAAGGGAAAGATGATCCTGCAAAGAGAATAAAACACATCATTTGTAAAATGTAAAATTGATTGAGAAATATTTCCTTGCTGCAGGCGTAACTTTCAAAAAGCATTGGGAAGCTGCATGTTAACACATAAAGTATCCACACTCCTTGGCACTTTATCCGCATCCTTGCTCCCCACTGTTTGCACAACAGGTTCCCGTGTCCCTATTATAGCTCTGTCCCACATGGTTCTTTGCACTAAACATCTCAGTTTCTTCTTATAAGGGTGGAACAATCCAACCTTGTTAGTATTAACCTCTTTCATGAGAGCACCAAGACCAAAGAATGTGAGTAAGTCTGCGTATCTGGTAGTCCACAAACTGTTATTCTAGGAAAAGAATAAGGTGGTGGCACAGGAAGTGTATCTCAAGGAACAGATGAATGAACCTATGGCAGTCAACAAAATTCACTGCACCAACCAAGCAGGACATTGCATGCAAAATAAGTAACATAGGATAAAGCATTTGTGTTTTGCAGCAGGGTTGGTGGGATAATCAGAGTTCTAAATTATTTCTCAAGATTTTTTTCCAAGTCTCTCTTCAGTTCCATTGTCACCAAATCTTGGATTGTCTGAACTTTTGGAGGAGCTGTGAACAACTCCAGACTAACAAAGCTGTGCCAGCTGTCAGCAGCAAGTGCCAGCTACTCCCAAAGGGAGCTCAGCCAGCTGCTGAGCTACTAACACTGCCACAAACCAGCAACTTAGTACCCAACCAAGGAGAGCAGACAAGCCCAAGATGGCAGCTAGATTCAACCATGAGTCTGGATCACCCCATAAGTTCATAGCGATGAGGCAGTACCAGGGTCAAGTCAGGAAGTCAGCCCATGAGTCAGGGCCAGGTTCAGGACTCCTGGGAGTCTACAGTTCAGTGATTGCCAGGCAGTTCCCTAGTTAAGAAATAGATCCAAAGTCAAACTGGGAGATCAGATCAGGGTCCACGGGCAGGTACAGCCGTGGTAGAGCAGTATTCCTGCAGCATAGCCTGGGCCAGGACTGAAGGCTCAGGGCTGTGCCTAAATGTGGCTCCATGGCCCTCATGCAGGGACTGCAGGAGGAGGCTCGATGAAGACCATTAAGGCCCGTCAGTGTTCTCAGGGCCCTGAGAGCCAGTGTGAAGTACACAGGTAACTTCTGGCAGTGCCCTCCAAAAGAGGGAATGGAGAAAAAAAGAGAATCCACATGGGAAAGATAACTGGACGCGTCCCCAAGGAGCCTGGGGAGATAAAGTGTTTGAAGTGTGTTCATAGCAGATCTTGGAGTGGCCAGGAGAGAGGGAGTGTATTTGTTAAATATGTAACGGCCAGTTTGTCTGCATGTTTCTGAAAAGACTGGGCTTCCATTCAGCAGAGCCAGGATTTGTGATCACTCAGTCCTGAGAGGAGAAGTACACTGAATTCAACATGATCATGAATTGCTTTTGTCATAGTTATTCCCACAGTAACAATATTCTATTGTTAAATAGAAATGTAGTGTGTGTAAGGATTTCAAGAGAACAGCTAGGCCAAGGATGAGTATCTCTTCCATACGGAAGGCCAAACAGGCATTTGATGATCATAAACCCTTACTGACATCCAGTAATAAGGAAGAAAATGTCATTTGGCTATTTAGCTTTATTCTGGAGTTGTACGTCTTGCCTAATAATCTGGGCTTTTCTCTCTGATCTTGGCTATTTTTCTGTGAACACACACAATAAAATGGCAACTGTAAGGAAAGGAAAGGTAACCATGCATAAGGTACCCTTGCTGAAGAGCAAACATATAACGTATTCATTGGCTGGGCACAGTGAAAACTGGATAAAATATTGCGGAGTTACTTTGTTTCACATGTATTTATTCAACCCACTGACACAGTCAATTTTATGCTTTGCATTAAAGCATTATGAAATTCCAAATTCCAGATGTTTTTGGATTATTTTGGTTGTATAAAGAGTTTGACTTGGGTACATGGAAAATGTAAAATACTTTGGTAGTAGCTTTAGCAGGACTGCATAGATTGCGTTTGCTTTATTCTTCAACTATTTTATCTGCCTTCTACACATTATATTCTGAGTCATGATAAAACTGTAAAGCATGTATTGAAATTTACTGACTTTCCAGAACAAAGTATGTTCTGTAAAATGCTTAAAGGGGTTGACGTGAAAGGAAATTTTTCCTAAAGATCTGCTTATGTTGAGAAACCACACAGTGAATTAAAATAGCCCTCTCCTTCTGAATGCATGCCTCCTAAAAATGCATTCAGCATGGTCCTGAATGTGAAGCTAAAAAAGAAAAATGAGTAGAGGTCAAGCATACGTCTTTTATTCCTGTCCGTAATTATTTTGCTTGCTTTACCTAATGAGCTAAATGAGCCATTTACCCACTATTAACAGGGATTGCATTTTTCTGATGAGCTTTCCTTGCTGCAGCAGATGAGCATGAGAACTATAAATACAGAGTTAACTTGAAATTAGATCTGCTGGAATTCACACATCCTGTTCTACATAGTATGAATAGGGTGAAATGGCTCTTGTACTTTCTGAATTTCATCCTGCATGGACCACTGTCCTGTCACGTACTGAGTGGCTTCTGCCTTGTCATTATCCAAATATAGAATTACTTCTCAGATCCAGACACATTCCCAAGTGCAAGAGGAAAACATTGACCTGGTTAGACCAGTAGCTTTCTAGGATATAGTAATAAAAGTAAGCTGTGTTGTATAATAGAAAATTGTAAAGTGACTTCTTTAACTGCGTGTAGTTTTCTCTGGTGTGTTTAAACTCTCAGAGACGAGCTAGAGACTGCCTTTCTCTCAGCATCCTCTTTTCCAATTTTTGAAAATACTTTGCTGCTTTTCAAAGGTAGCTCAAAAACAAGGGTATGACAAATGAACAGTGATCTTTTTCTCAAGGCATAAAGGGAAGCAAGCTGGTGTCTCCAGGGGAATTCCACTGGTTCTGCTCAACCTTTTCTAGCAGTTTTCACTTCCCCAATTTCCATAAGTATTTTTTTCCTGAGTTCCAGAGAGGCATTTAAAAAAAAAAAAAAGAAAGAAAAACAGGAGTTCCAGATTTGTTTTTGTATTGCCAAAGAGTCTGTGTTTCCAGTTGTACTGCATTCAATAGACTGAAAATCACGGACTTACATTTCATTTAGTCAGTCTCCAAGTGTTCTAGAATTATTTGCAAGTAATTCTGTCAAGTTTATTCTCTAAAAATAAAGTAAAATAATGCAAAGATAAGGAGTCTTGCAAGCTATCACCAAAAGCTGTGAGCTTCAAATTAGACCTGCACAGAACAGTGGTCAGTAACAAAATTGTACAGGAATCACTACTCTGAACATTGATCTCTTAAGGTAGTTTCAGCTGAGTTACCAATGCAACTGAAAGTAGCTGCTGATGCCAGCAGAGAAGGTACTAAGATCTAGTATTTTTAGAGGGGTGGGGGGCTGGAGGAGTGGGAATAATTCCAACTCAAATGTCAGGCATTACAAAGTACCATGATCTTGCTGAGGTCAGCATCACACCCAAGATTTAGAAAGGCTGACTGCAATGGTTTAGGTCATAACCTTAGAGCAGGATGTGTGCTGATGGGTTTGCTCAACTCTTCACTAAGTTACAGGGTGGGGTATACTTCAGAAAGGAGATTTAGAATTAAACAGTCAGGATACCTAGACATAATGGTAGAATGAGAAAGCTTGTAAAGCAGATATGAAGCTTAGCTTTGCAGTTACATGCAGGAGTTTTGTTTTTCACTATCTGCATTAGTAAAAATTGTACTTGAGCAATCCCAGTTTTAATGAATGATCAGCATAGAGGAACTTGCATGAGCAGTTTTTAAAATCTTGATGTTTGACCTATTATGTATCGAATTATACTTTTTAAAACTAGAAAGACAGTCTTCCTCACTTGGCCACCTCTCCCACTGGCCTGCCATCCATCTGGAGGCAGTCCAGAGAGGTCTACAGTAATGTGTTATTTCCCAGTGCTTTCCTTTGGAAGACTCTGGTGGATTGCTACCAAATTTTAATAATTTTCCTACATTTTTAAAGCCAAATATCTTCTCCCACATGGGTGGACACCTGGTTAAACATGCCCATGGGGACAACAGTTTTCAAGGATGACTTCCTGTTTAGAAGTTGCTGCTGAGACCTCTTCTGAATTTCTCCAGTACGTTCTTGCATCAATGAATGCATCTACAGTTTTGATTGCTCCTCACTTCTGAAAGTGTCTCAAATAGAGAACCTTTGAAAATGAAACATATAAACGTAGTCACCACCCAAGAAAAGTTTAGTTCATGAGAATTCCCTTATCACACAGATACTCAGTAACACAAACACAGATAAAATTCAGTTAAGCATGACTTCGCTCAGTTTTCTAAGCCTCCTTTCTGTGTCCTTTCCCTTTCCAGCAGCCCTCTCTTATGCATCTGCTAGTTTTTACAGTAAGGTGCACAAGCCATTGTCATGCAACCCCAATTCACTTCTAAGGAGGCTAGTGAAGAAGATAGTGTTCAATTACTTCTTTAATGGCTATTGTAATTCTGTCCCCAAGATTTTTATAGCAAATTTCTATAAACAACCCTATCTCTAGCACAGTTTTGGAGTGCTTGGTCTATAACCTATTGCATATGTTCTAATAACTCATTTTCTGCATGAATTTTGTCTAGAAATTCACTTGCATCATCAACATTCTGCAGGTACTGTTTGTGCAGGAACTGGATTTGCCAAAAGGCACTTTCCTGTGTTAGTAGGGGAGGTTTCATTTCATTAAATCAAAATTTAATGAGAGAACCAAGTCAGACCTTCCTTTGACGGATGTGCAAGGGAAAGAGATTTCTGTTTCCACCAGAAGACACCTGAGCTGTTTGGTTAATGGGACTCCCTGTTCCTCCTTCAAAACTGGAAACTTGTCCAGACTTGCAGGAATCGTCACCGTTAGGGAGCAAAAATTCTCAGCTCCATGCAGAAACATCTGCCTTTTGGTCATGGATTGCTAGGCAGATTCCAGTCATCAGGACCACCTACAACACAACCTGCAGCTGTGCAAAGAGTAACAGTCAGCACTACAATGGAAATCCTGGATTTCAAGTTGCTATTTCAAATCAAATGGATAAAGCTTTTAATTACTCATGTAGGCTGGCAGGAGTTTCACGACCATAAACCTGTTTATCAAGTTGACTAATTGACATATTTGTTTCTGAATGTTCCAATGCCAATGTTAGTCACTGCATGAACACTTTTAACAATAGTGGGGTCAGGCAACACCCAACGTCATTCCAAAGAATGAAAATACATTATTGTTGTACTTTCCATTTGCTATCACTTCTCTCTCTTCCCACTTTGAAGCTGAGTGAGAACTGCTTCCAGGAAAACACTCACAACCCCAGCAGGTGATGTGTTTTTTTCTAGTGTACAGTAAAGACAAAAATGTGTTAATCTTCTTGTTTTAAAGGGAGGAATCAGTTAACTCTATTTATTCTTCAGTTTTCAGGGGTTTCTGATTTTTCTTGTAATTTCACATACAACTTCATTTTTCCTACCATTTGCTAGAAAACAATATTGTGTCGTTCTCATGCTCATATGGATAAAATGTTCTAGATGATTCATTTTATTAGTATGGCCAGCCCTAGCTATGCTTGTTTGTGATACAATTGTGCCTAGACTTCCAGTTGTCAGGATCTTAAATATAATTAAAAAAACCCTTAAGATCTTAATGTGAAGTGTTCCTATTAAAGCTGGTGATAAAACTAAGGCTCAAATGAGTTACTGCACATTTCATTACTACAATATGGTATTAAAAAGAAGAAATTCAGTGAGGGAAAACAAACCATTCCTTTGAGCAAAGAGAGACTTTTATCTCCATTTTATTTGAATAACAAATGCTGTAAACACATAATTTCTGTATCATCCTCTTAGGTGATTCTTTTCTATGTGCTTTTATAGAGTTTGTATAAGAAACAGCCTTTGTACATAGTGCTTGTTGTGCTGTCAGCCAGGAAATAGGGATGCCTTCAGAACCAAGTGTCTACAGTTCTGAAATCCATATGCACCATTTGATATACGTTACCAAATAGACAAGTGGTGATTAAATCACTCCAGTAGCTCATTTGGAATCCTCATTTGGAGGATGAATAAACACTCTATTCCACTCATCCGTATCTGACACTGAAGAAAGAAACTTTGCTGACAGCTCTCCTCAAAACTACATTATAATTGTTGTATTCCCACTTTTTTTTTTTTTTTTTTTAATCCTTGAAAGAAATACAACCTAAAATGCTGGCCAAATTGAATCAGCAGAGCTTTTCAGCAGATCCTGTTTTCAACCTGGGAAACTCTACTTCAGCAACAATCCTGTTTATCTTCTTTCATTCCCAACATTTTGTAAAGTTTCATTAATAATTGTGAACCATTGGGGGAAAAAAAAAAAGCCTTAAAACCGTGAGGTGTCATTGCTCATGTAGTAAGCAAGAAACAAGCAATTCAGACAGCATTCCCAAGTGTTCTGAAAGACCTGGAATTGTTTCTCACTCCTCCTTCACTCTTAACTTTAAGGCTAAACTCTTCAAAAAATGACTTCTTATCTTGCTTTAAAAAGTCAGTATTAAAGACATACTTGAGGCAAAGTTGTGCCAAACAGGTGTCCCTGTTTATTGGGCACTATTTCTTTCTCTCAGTGTGAATGAGGATTAAGCAGCAGAGTTGCTAGTGGCTCTTCTGTTCCTTTCACAGAATCACAGAATCGTAGGGGTTGGAAGGGACCTCCAGAGATCATCGAGTCCAACCCCCTGCCAAAGCAGGTTCCCTACAGCAGGTCGCACAGGTCGGCATCCAGGCAGGTCTGGAACATCTCCAGAGAAGGAGACTCCACCACCTCCCTGGCAGCCTGTTCCAGTGCTCCGTCACCTCACTGCAGCTCAGTCAAGTTAGAGAACATGCAAGAATGAACATCTTTCTCTTTATTCCTTCGTGCCACGTTTGGATATAAAAGCGCTTAATCCTGTAATTTTCATAATAGAACCTTTTGGTTTTTCTTGTTTTCATTTATTTATGGAGTGATGAAAGCCACTTTTCATTAGTGGCTAAAAGCAAGCGAGGTGTTTAGTTACATACTATAGCCTATGTGCAACACTTGTGCAGTATGCGTAAGTCTGAAGTCATGCAGTGTGTGCAAGTGGGTTTTCCAGCCACTCCAGAGAAACCAGATGGGAAGAAAAAAGCTCAAGGGAAACAAAATGTCACTGCATAAGAAAATTACAAAACAGAAATAACCAGAAATATACAGCTTCTTTACAGGCCAGATGTTGGAAACACCAGCTTCCACTGAATCAACATTTAAGGAGTTCCAGTGCTCTGTGTGCATATAATGGAGGCTGATGAGATAAACCTATGAAAATCAAGGACTGTGCTTCTCAAAGGAACATGTGCTATGTTGACACAGCCACTGGTCTCAAAAGCAGCACTCTAGCTACACTGAGTTGTGTTGATTCTGTTAGCTATTCATACATGCAGATAGACATCTAAGAGATGTCAAAACCTTTGAGATTATGAAAGTTCCGATGATGGCAACACATGGTCTTAACTCACTTTAGTAACAGAACTCAAATTGTTAACTGAGTTGTGGATGCCCTATCCTGGATGTGCCCAGGGCCATGTTGGAAGGGGCCCTGGGCAGCCTGAGCTGGTGGCTGGCAGCCAGCCCACGGCAGGGTTTGGAGCTGGTTGGGCTTCAAGGTCCCTTCCAACCCAAGCCATTCTGTGATTCTGTGATTTCCAGGACAATTTATCCTAGGAGGAAGTAGGCCTGAGAAATCATTGTAACAACTTGAGAACGTCCCAATAAAAGAATAGCTCACATTGAAACTGAAGATTTTCTTTTTTGCTTGAAGCTAACAATTAGATCTCTAAGTTTGTATTATTAACAAAAAACTATAAATAAATAAAAAATAAATTATGTTATTATACAATTATCTAAATCATATGAAGTTGTCATGAAAGGAGTGCAAGTCAGAACTAATTATAAGCATTTTTACCTGGAAACCTTCACCTTTAACAATTCCAACCACAGCGTGTTTGCACTGCTGGTGAACCCTACTGTATCTGGGATATTTTCTTACCTTTTAACACTGCCCCACTGGTATTACTGCTCTAACTTCTTATGATGTAATTTAAGCAACCTCAGCTCAGGTCTGTACAACACTTAACATACATGTCTTTATCGTAACTTTTCATTCTCATTTGTCTGTTCCAATGCTTTTTTCCACCTTCAAGCCATGCACCTTTTTATGATCTTTTACTCATCCTCAGCTTTTAGTTTCTCATGCGGTTAAAGCGAGACATGCCTATTTTTAGCACATTAAAAATATTCCAGGAACTACAAAACTGTTTGTCATCTCTGTTGGTAGGGCCTGATAGTTTTCATTTGTTAGCTGGTTGAAAATAACATGGAATTCAATTATCTTGCTGTTGTTGATAAGGTTTACATTTTTTAGATAATTTCAGCCTTGACTTCATGCTGCTCCTTCCCAACACATATCCCCTATCCTTGCTTTCCACAGAAAGCAAGCATCTTTTTTAATTTGGTTACCAGAAGAGTATTTTTTATAATTATGCTTGTACTTTTACTTAATATTTAGTGAAGTTGAAAGGATGCTGGCATTTTTATATCCACGCTTCAGTAAGAGGTGGATAAATCCAGTTAGCTCTCTTTCATGTATACTTTGTACTGTTTCACGAAAACAGCATACTGAGGAAAAAAAACAAAGAAAAACTGATAGATCTCTGTAACATAAACACATTTTTTTTCTCCCATTAGATATCTATCTTTCTATATAGAATTTATGTCTGAAAGGAATGTGGCTGTAGCATTTTCCATTAAAGTTTTGTGCTGCTAAACCTTTCTTGGCAAAGATTATGGTATGGTAAAGAAACTCAATTGCTTGCTTGACAGATTGTTCCAACAAAAATGTAGAGAGGGAAAAAAGTTGCTAATTATTTCAGTAATGAGATCTAGGGGGAAAAGAAATTTTAATCCCTTTTGCTTTGACAGGCTGCAAACAGGACACCAAATGGGATATATTTAATAAATAAACACTGCAGTCTGATCCAGCTACAGCCAAGTCCTTACTCAGCCTTCTCTTTCTGAAGTCATTTGGAATCTGGTCAAGTAGAGATAAAGAGCTCGTTTCATTTTTAGATGCAAGCTGAGCATTGGTGCATCCAAACTGAGTCAGGAATCTGATACTGGGGAGAGGTGGGAGTGTGAAGGGACAAAGGAGCTTTGTTTTTGTACTTCTGGTCTAGGCTTTAGCTGTCTTGTAATCAAGTCGAGTTAGAACACCCAGTGTTTACCTGTAGTTGTCACCTGATATCTTAAAAAAGCTGTTCTAGAGTCTGCATGTATCTGTGCTGCAGCTGTATTATTGATACATTACTTCTTGTTTGAAGAATCTTTTCCCCAGAGTTAACTGGAATAGCGGCGTGGAGAGGCCCTCTAAACAAAGTAAAACCTCAGCTGTCCACACAATTGCTTGGCAGAAAAACATGTGATGATACAGCATGGGTCGATTATGAATCTCAGATGTAGACCATACAATCCACTCTACACAGTTCAGTACAATTGCTCACAAAAGAGAAGTTTCAGCAATTGGATCGGATTCTCTTCTGGAGCCACAGATCAGGAATCACCCCATAAATGGAACTGTGTAAGCATTCAACTGAGATCTAAATCATGGAAAACTTGGGACTCATACAGTCCAATCACATTAAATTAATATTTTTAATTGTATTTGGAATAAAACACCATGTACAGATCTTTTCTCACTAGTTTCTAGTCAGCAACATTTAAGTTTTAGAATCACTTGTGTCAGTAACTGGGTGAGTGAGAAAGGCATTTGAAAGCAAGCAAGCACCCACCCAGCATTACAGATTGACTGCAGCAGATGCCTGAGGATCAGACAGCTGATAATACGTTTTAGCGTGCTTCAATGCATTTGCTGGTACAATCAAGGGTACCTCTTGACCTTGATTTTACAATGTAATGTTTTATCCTTAGAGCACTGCCCAAAAATAGAAGAAGCAGCACTACAAATTCTGACCTTTTAGTTGAATATCCTGCTTTAGAGTGATACCAGAACTCCATCAAGAGCATGAACACTGCTATTATTATCACAGTGTAGCGCCTTTACACTCTACATTATGTAGGTTATTCTTCAACCTTTTTTATGTGAATGGTCTCACTGATGTACTTCAGCAAGGACTGCTCCATCATGCACTAAACAGTTACTTCACGTGTTATACAGGCCATATCTGAGTGCATTTTTTAACACCTTTAACATCTCGGTCAGCAGGCATTAACAGTTGCCTCAGTGGTGCAATTGCCTCAGTGACAGAATGAAGTGACAGCTTGAAAATGGAAACAGCACAAGATCTTATGTTGGGCAGTCTGGAACCAACATAGATTATTTAAAAAATAAGAGGACAAAAAGTTTAGTTTTTTTATATAATATTTTATTTTGTGTGTGTGCGCCAAAGAACACGCTCAGAGAATACTTTATTGAGAGATTTTCACACTGTATCTCAGATTGATACCCTGGCCATTGGTTATGTGGGATATGACCTCATAGGTTCTGTCTTCCCATTTTCACGTGACATTGATTTACTACTTCAGACATTTGCCCTAACTGACTCCTGAAGACTTCTGACTTCCTTCACTCCTTTTAAATTCTAACTTTTTTATTCCACAGAACATTCTGAATTAGCAATTTCATGTAAATTTTAAACTTTAAACTTGTCTGGCTAATGTACTCATCTATATCATCAGCGAAAAATCAATGTAATCATTCACTTGAAGTACTAAATCTTACAGCAGAATCACTGAGTACATTTAATATCAGAGCCATGAGTGTACTAACAGAGTCTAATTGCTTTAACCAGCTTTTCCTGGTGTGTCCAGACACCCCATTTAAATCACAGCCCTGGGTCTTCTACCCCTTCCTGAGCCATGCTGTGAGTGTGCTGGTCCAGCTCCACGTTCAGCTTTGGTACAGCCATGTCCACACCTGGTCATAGCCTTCCCTTATTGAAGCCTGACTGTCTTCTTGGCTTTATTGCAGCCCTGCCTTTGCCACCGTGGACTTGGATGCAATCACCAGCCCGCATCTCACCTTGCTGTCACTGGACCTGACCTTGATCTGCAGATTGACTTCTAGGCGTCACCTCATACCTGCCTCCTCATTACGAGCCTGTGGGATGAGCTGGGCTGCTGGCTGACCCCAGCTGCCAACCTGGAACTGCGTGCTGCGGGGATTGGCCCTGCCTTGATACCCACTAATCGTGCCTGGTTCCTGCCTCCCTGCACTTGGGGAGCAGCTGGCCTGCTGCATATATGTATCTCTCAAAAATATTTAGAGTGTATAGCAGTTCTCCAGGCATATTTAAGAGTTTTATTTTCTTTAGAGAAGAAAATGATGTGAAAATGATGGAAAGATGATTGTGTTGCTGGACTTTTTAGTTAGCAAAGGAAGTTCTTTCTGACTCTGGGTTAACATGGCTTATCAGTCTGTGCCATAGCCATGAACTAACTACTCATTCTGTATTATTATAAACATTAAGTAATTATTTGAAATCTCATCAGCTCATTATAATAAATTGAAGTAAGCTTTTTGAATCAGTCAGAGTGATCACTTCTCTTCAACTAGCATAGTTTTACTGTAGAAGTCTTTATATGGCTAATTTAGAATTGACACACTCACCAAGAAAATGTGTTTATAAGCATTAAAATTATGAAGTAACGATACATGAGAGACCATGAAATAATTCAACCATAAAGCCTGAATAGAAGTACAGATATTTTATAAAGAAGCAGGCAGATCTTTCCTAGTATCTGTTGCTTCAGGTATTGGAGACTTGGAGACTGTCTTCTGTATTTCAGAAGTCTCGTGAGATTACCAGTGAAGCTCAGTGAAATGCCATGTATGTAGACAAGTATTAACCAGAGTCGAGTTTGTCTTTGCTCCACACTAACTGATTTCATTGGGTGTTTTATCAGACCTCTTTCAGTGTCCAGTTGTCCATTGGCTTTTAAAAGTAAACATACAGAGCTGGATGGAAGAATCACTTGGCTTCTTTCAGCAACATATGATTCTTTTTAGAGTCTTTGTGGATCTTGCTGACCCATTGGGCTTAAGATAGGTAAAACAAGTTTCTCTTAGATGTCTGACACTGTAAGACAGAATGTCACAAGGAATTTACTGATCACAGGGAGAAAATGTCACTTACCAATCTTTAAAAACAAATAATTTCTCCCTTTGGTATCGTTCTACCAGTGAAACTGTATTTTCTGCAGAGGCTAGCACAAAACACCCAGGAGTAGAACTGCGTAAAGATAACTGTTTATTCCTGCTCTGCTCTATCTTCCTGACATGAAAAATGAATGGTTGGGACTGGGGAGGGGAAGGAACAGGTGACAGATACTACTTGCTCCGAAACTGCTGCTGACAAGCTGTTTTCAACTAAGCCACATTCCAGGAGATGTTTCTCTTTTGAATACTTACAATTCCTAATGATTATTTTAGGTATCTTTGGCTTTGAAAAATCCCTCGTGCAAAATGAAGTAATATTTACTTTAAAAATAAAAATACACAGCTGAGAAGCAATGGCAACTGCTCAGCAACAAAAACAGTTTTCCATCACCGTGTCCAACTATTTGGAGAAAAACAATGCAAGAACACTGGTTTCAAGAAGTGATTTAAAATGATTTGGCTCTTTATCCAACACTTCTAAGAACTGCCTGCATTAAGAAAGATATATTGCTGAAACAGCGGATTTACCATCAACTATTACTGCACTTGAGCTCCTCTGAACACTGTTTTTGAGTTGTTGTTGAGGTTTGGAATTTTTGGACGGACTTAACACAATGGCGGATTCTTGAGCTAACATAAACTTTTCTTTGTACCTACGAAAACTGAAGACTGCATTTCTAACTTCTTTGCTGTCTACCTTGTTTTCTATAGGAAATACTGACTGCACCAGAGAAAAGCTGTCATGCTTTTCTCTTTTGTTGTTGAACTGCAAGACTACCCTTGCCTAAATATGAAAGAGAAACCTGCAAAACAAGAATTGCAAGCTTCACTGAGATATAACAAGCCAAATTAATTCTTGAGGTAAGTACACAAAACAAATGCTGTTAGAAGACACTTCTCTATCAGGGGAAGATTTCATTAATTATAGTGAAGAATAGCTTAAAATAGTTTATACTGTAAGATCACTGCATTTGTATTTGAGGCAGTACACTTACAGTGGATAATCATTTGTTTTGTCACTAGCAGTAACTCTTGAGTAATACATTTTCACTTGCAGTTGTTCCCTACTTTCAGGTCAGTGCAGGGAGAGTCCATTACATGATTTCAAGCTGCTCCAAATAAAGCAAACAGTTTTGATTTCTTCAAGGGAATTTACTGACTATATCAATCACAAAACTTTGAATGACATTAAGCCTGCAGATTACTACTCATGTTAAGCGTGAGGTTTCCTGACCTCACAGACAGTAGTAGAAGTACAACCAGCAGAACACTGGAAAAAGTTAGGAAAGCTATTACAATTGTTTTGTCAATCTAAAATTCTTGAGTCATAGAAGCATAGCCATGGATTCCTATCATAAAGACGATATAGAATATAGAAGCCATATTCTATTTTGAAAAAATTAATAAGCTAATAAGAAAAATTGGAGAATGTATGATTTTCTTTCTGCATTCTTTCTCATCGTGGATTTTTATTTATTCCTTTAGCTGACATATCATAACACACAAAAACACAGCCCAGGAAACACAAAGAAAACGAAGCGATGTAAAGGCCACGCAAAGAAGAGGACACACGTTGTCCTTCCCATTGGCACAAAGCTAACCGTAGTGCTGTAAGAGGGAAGGCACACAGCTGGAGGTGAGGGGCTCCGAGCTTCGTGCCCTCGCTCAGTGCAGTGCCCATCTCAGCTCCGTGAGAGCTGCCGTGCAGGCTGGAGCCTTTCGGCAGGCACCCGAGCGGGGCGTTTTCAACACGCACACCGAGGAGCTGTGGATAACGCTGCGTCGTGCCCTTGCACCCCACGGGATGTTCAGACTGAAGCGGGTTTGGTGCAATACTTTGTTGCTAATTACGTGCATCTGAGTGAATTCGTTTTAGTAATTCAGTGCTTAAAAAGAAAATTCCTCTCGTATCTTTCGGTTGTAATGTGGGAAACCACCCCGGTCCCGTTAGCCGCCGGTGGCAGCTCAGCCCCGTGCGCTGCGTCCACCATTTCGTCGCTGCCTGCAGCTCCGCGCCCGCTGCCCCGTCAAGATGGCTGCCGCCGCCCCGCGCGTTCCCCGCCTCGACCCCGTTCCTCTCAGCCCCAGGCCCCGCTTCCAAGACGTGGAACGGAGCGCCCGCCGGAGGGCGGGGGGAGCGCGCGGGAGCAGGGAGGGGGCCGAGGCAGCTCCGCGCGGGCACGGCAGCGGGCGGGCCGGGGACGTCCGAGCGTGGTGCGAGACTCCCTGAGGCGCGGCCCGGTCCCGCCGCCGGTTTTTGCCGCATCACTGGGCGGCGCGGTGCCGCCTCCGGTATGGGGGAAGGGAGAGGCGAGCAGAGGAAACCGGAGCTGCTTAGGCGGTGAGTCACAGCGCGAGGGACAGGGAGGGGCAGGGCGGTGCCGTAGCGCCCGCCAGCAGCCCGACTGCGCCGCGCCGTCCTGCACCGCACCGGGAGCTCCCGCCAAAGCCGCGCTCCCGACTCTGCCCCCCCAGCACGCAGCCGAGAGCACGGAGGCGCCAGGCGGAGGGGGGGGTAGGGGGGCGGCTCTTCCCGCCTTCCGGCAGCGATGATTGGTTGTTTACGTTCTCAACTCTGATTGGCCATCCGGAAAAGCGTTCTCACTCATTGGCTGAGAGGTGGACTCGAGCGAGCCGTGTGCAGAGTTGTAGGGACGGGCGGGGCCATCTAGGGGAGAGCGCGCTGGGCCGTGTGCAAGCCGCGTGTGGCGCAGCCAGAAGGGATCCGGGAGCGGCGGGTACGGCCGGCAGCCAGCGGGGCCTAGCGACGTGCGGGCGCGCTTCTGCCGCAGCGGGGTTCGGAGTCTGCAGGTAACCGCCATGCAGGGCGGGAGGGCCGGGCGCCGGGCCGGGAGCGGGAGATGGCGGCGGGATGATGGCGCTGGCGCACTCCGGCCTAGCGCGCGGGAAAGCGGAGCCGGCCGGGTTCGGGGCGGGGAGCGGGGCCGGAGGGCGCCGGGAGGGCGCGGGGCCCAGCGGGACGGCCGAGAGGTGGCGGTGAGTTGGGTGCGGGCGGGCTGCGGGTGGCGCCGGGGAGCCCGCACCGCTCTGGGGGATGGGAGGCCCGGCCGGGCGGGGGCCGTCCCGTGTCGCTCTCCGCGCGGTGGCGGCCTCCTTCGGGGTGCGGTTCCGCGGTTCCGCGCTGCTCTGGGGCGGGTGGTGGCGCGGGCACCTCGTGGCGGGGGCAGGGCGGGCGGTGCGGGCTGGGAACGGCGCCGCGCGGCGGGGAAGCGCGGGTAGAGCGAGCCCCGGGGCCGGCGGGACGTGGGTGGAATAAAAGCGTTCTGGTTTTTCTTTCTATTTTTTTTTTCTTTTTTTTAACGATTTCTGTCTTTTTAAATCTCTCCCGAAGCCCGCTCCGCCGGGACGGACGGGGCACGCTGGCGGAGGTAGTGCGGCCTCGGCCCGACGCACCACGTGGCTCCCCACGTGCTGGGCCTCCGCGGGCTGAGGGTCGAGGTGTTGCAACTATGGGTCTCCGACCACGGGCGCTGACGGTGGACGCACATCCAAGTGCGACCTGTAAATGGATAGGAAAAACAGTCTGACATCTGCAGAGCACCAACCAGAGGAGATGCTTTTTTTTTTTTTTCTTTTTTAAGTTCCTGTCAGACTTAGTTTTCAAGTAACTGCTGTTACTCATTTAGTATCCAGAACGGTCATAAGGCGTTATTAAATGTAATAGTAGGTTCTGCTTTAATTTCAGCACTTAATTAGATCCCTTCACATTAGAGTTGCCTGCTCCGTGATTTCTTCCTCAGTGCAGAATGGTGTAGAGAGCCATCCTGTGCCCGTCCTCCAATTGGTTCCATGAATTTGCCAGGGCTGCATAACAGCTGTGTTAGTGCCATGCCTCACCTCCCTTGGGTTTTTTCCCATTAACTCATTTCATTAATATGATATTTGCACATTACTGACATTGCTCACTTTTCCTAAGTTTGAAACTTGGTCCAAATAGCAATAACAATTAAAAGGGAAAGAAGAGAGATACATATTTGGCATGCGTGTCATAGCCATACAACTGGCTAGTAGAGATAGGAAGAGCTCCGCTTTCAGCTTCTGCAGGTTTGCTTGAACTTTCAAGCTGCTTCCTTTGGAAATTAAGTATTGTTATTTGGTGCCCAGAATACTTAAGTTTTGTATCTTTCCTAGTAACAATAAAACCTGGAGGCTGAGGCACTGCTAAATGCTCTATCATGTTTTCAGGTTACAGGTGGGGAAGTTCAACTAAACATACACTGAGGAGTTTCCATGGCAGTACTGTCTCTTGAATTCTGGAATTCCCAAACATTTTTCTTAAGGAAATAAAACTGTCTGTAGGTAGTTATTATTTTAAATGAGTAATATTTTAACTACTCCACTGGAACTGAATGCTAGTACTTTGTTAGTATTGCTTTATATTTATTGATCTTCTGAAAAAGCAGAGGTCTGCTGCTGTTGCACAGGGTTTTTAACATTTCAAGTGGGCTCTGGCTGACGTATCCCATTTGACTATGGCATGGTGCACGGGTCACCAGCAGCCTGCATGGAAATGGGTGGTTTCTAACAGTGTTTGCCGAAAAGGTTTCAAGTATATGGGGGTTAGTGCTTTCTCTCTAGTCTGTCCGTTTTAGTGTAGTCCTATTAATATCAGATGTGATGCTTGTAGATCAGAGGGAGCATTCGGTAAGTATAATGGCTATAATTGCCTCTGGTACATTCAGCTTAAACTGTTAGCAAGCTGTTGAATTCTGAGGAACTGCTAGCATTTAGAGGAATCTTGAGTAATACGTGTCACCTGTAATTGCAACGGTTGTCTGCTGCTCCAAAGCAGTTATGTTGCTCTCGGTATGTTCCTTCCTGTTTTAGTCCATCCCTTCTGTAAAACAGTGCTTGTACAGAAAGGACTGCTCATTCATTTCTAAGGGACATTACAGTACTGGACAGGAGTTGCTGTTCAGTGTTCATGGCTTTTCATACTATGAAATGTGATGTGAAGTGCATGTAAAGTACAGAGGAGGTATTAACAGGCAATGCTTAAATAAGTACATATTAAACTGTTTTCATGAAGGCTCCCTAAAGTAGGCAAAGGGGAACATGTGTTCAGAGTGGGAGACTATAGGTCTGTGGGCCTGATCTTTTCTCCTTAGTATTTTCACACATTACAGCTCTCTTGCCATTATGTGGAACAGAGCAGGGTTTGGCAAAGAAAAATACATTATTGCTGCCTCTCTTAAACAAAACCTGCACTGTTTTTTTCTGTGTGGCAAAAGGTAGTATCAAAAGTGGAACTTCTGCTGCCTGTTGCGTTACTCGGGGTTGTTCTGAACAAATTCTAGCTTCAGCTTGTCAACTGATTTTGGAGGTTGCAGTCAAATGTCTTTCAGATAACTGGAATAAGTGTTCAGTACTGGAGTATTGCCAGAAATGCTTTGCTTCCCTAATTGGAACAGGGTTAGGTTAGTGGGAAATTTAGCTTCCTCATTACCAGAGGAGCTCAAGTTAGTTTTACTTTGATCTGTTACAGCAGACTCTAGGTGCTGCCTGAGAAAGTAGAAGCCATAGAATAAGGAACATCACAGAGGAGCTCAGTGGTAGTTCTTTCCATTTTCTGGTGTAGTTGGGCTACTGACTCAAACTGGGAAATTTGAGTAAGTTTGTGAAGACTGGATAGTAAGTGTTGTAACTGAAAAACCACAGAAGAATGTCCATACTGCATTTCAACAGAAGCGTCTTGAGTTCATCGTGTCAAAGTTTGGTGCTAAGGCTGCAGTCAGAAGAGTCAAATCTGACATAGGAAACCATTGTGATAATGCAGCTTTAAATCTGTGAGCTGCTCAGCTCTTTAACTTCAGTAGTAGGGTGGTCATCCAGAACCAAGTCTAAAGTAAATGGGATTCACTGAATAGTGAACAAGGTGATAACTTCAGCTTCAGACTACAGCTGAGGGTGTCTGTACAGTGAGCTCTGGTAAACATCTGCCTTCTCTCCTTTGTAGGGAGATGTTATTTGAGGCGACTTCATTTGTTGCCTTTGAAGTTTTGGAATTTTAACTGAGCCACTGTCTCATCAGATCTGTCTTGCAGAATTTGACCAGGTTTGGATAAGCGAGATGAGCCTGTAGTTCTTCACTTCATTTTTTCTGTGTAGACTCTGGTGAGGTGAAAGGGGGGTAAAATTGTTCTGGAATGTAAGCAAATGGGGGGGAGTTGACTTGTGTAACAAGAGTTAAAGAAGTCATTGGTAGATGAGACTGAGTGAAAACAGCATGAGCTAACTGCCTTGGTACAGAAGGCTCATGGAAAATGGCCTTGGTAGATAGAAGGAATTGCTGAGAAGTAATCTGTGATGACTCCATGAAGAAGTAGTGACTAATAGAGGAGCACTTGTGTGGTTTTCTAACTTTATTTTTTGTCTTGTAAGTAACTGAATCATGAAGCTGTGTCCAAACTGCTTGGAGGGTATCCATTTAAGGACTTGTCTTCTGAACTGGCCTTTTCTGGATACTGTTCATAAAAAGTGTCTGGCTTAATTGGAAAGCTAAATTCTTAACTCTTCTTAAAATGTTTATGTAGTTGATGAACTTTGCCCTGTTTCTTAGAGCACGGGGTGAATTAAAACTAGTATCGGTTAAATCCACCTCTAGCAGATGAACTTGCATTCAGTTTCAGATCTTCAAGAACAGAGCAAACATTGAGCATTAAATACTGGTGAGGAGAGGAAGTCCAGGCAAACTGCTTGGTGCTTTCAAGTGTTCAAAGTATCCGAGGATGCAGTAGTACGCTTCGTAATTGTGTTGATTGCAGCTGTGACCTTCAGAGATGTCAGAGTTCAGGGAAAAAAGCAGGCCTTTGAAGAGTAAGGTTGCGAGGTGAATCTGTCTTGTTCAAGCTGTGCAAACACTGTTGTTTGTCTTTCTCTGGATTTCTCACTCAGTTTGCCTTATCTTATTTGGCCTTCTTGATAAATAGCGGAAGAGAAGAGTTTTTCTCTTCGAGTCTTTAAAAAGTTAGGTTCAGATGTAAAAGTACATCTCAGATTGCTCTGGAGCAGTGAGTACTGTGCTGTTTTGCACCTTGTGCTTACAGTTACTGGTAAAGGAGATGTGGGCTGACAGCATATCCTATTTGAGAAACTTCCACTGTGTTTCTGAAGGAGATCTAGTTCACTTATAGAACATTTCTCTTACTGTACATCAGCTTGACTGGTTTGATATGCAGGTAACTGTTGGGGATACTTCCTCATTGCTTCATGTTGAAGTGTCAGATGTATGGTTTGAATGAGACCCTGGGAGTTACTGCTTCAATCAATAGGCATGTATTCCTGTTCAGTTCAAACCGTTGCAAACTGAGCCAGGAGTTGTCTTGATACGCAAATTGGAGGCTCCATCTTGTGCCTCTTGAAATGAAAAGCAGCATCAAGTATTGAGGGGCCTGAGATCAGCTCCTGCAGCTGGCTTTGCCTGTGTTTTCTGCTGTGTCAACATGGTTGCTATGAAAGCAAGCATAAACAGTGGCACAGAGTACCAGCTGCTGCCACCATTACAGAGAGCTCTTCACCTTTGGGTGTCCTAATACATTTGAAACTTTGAACAGTGCGATGGACCAGTGAATACCTGCTAGCATGTGAAATGACTTAGTTTATTGTATCTTAGGCACTCATACAGCCAGCTTTATTCTTAACATTTGTGTCCTGCAGAATTTCATTTTTGAACAGCAGCTGGAAGATGTGGGATTACAGAAGTAGCATATGAAACTTCTCTCATATTTTAAATTCTCCTGCTTTTACTGTGGTGGGAGAGACAGATGGTCACTGGTAGAAGGTGACTGAAGAGGAAGGAAGTGTTCTGAGAAAGGAGTGGCTAAGCCACTGTAATTCATTCTACATTCAAGTACCTTAAAAATAACTGAATAAAAATTGATGTTCATATCTTAAATCATAGAATCACTAAGGTTGGAAAAGACCCACAGGATCACCCAGTCCAACCATAAATGGATATGGTATATCTCCATGCTGGAGTGCTAGTTCTGGTTCCTACTTGAGATCATGTGTCTTGCTGCTTCTATAAGGACTTCTTCAGGATGCTGTGTATTCATGTTCCTGGTGGTTTGGGACCTTGAACAGTTGTTTTTTAAGTACTGGTGCTTCTGGTCATAATACTAAGATGTCACTTCTTTCTTAAAAGTGTCCCTGTGGGAACATACAGATAATATTCCTGTTGTTCTGGTATTAAACTTGATTTAAAAATAGTTTCCGTAACATGGATAAACTAGGAAAATCAGTCTGGAGATGAGATAGCCTAATGGAAGTAGAATTATTAGTGGTAAGAGTAAGGAATTGGGTGAGGCCTAAGGAGCATTCAGGCAGTTTGAGACTTCATGAAAGCAAAGCTTAATACGCAAATTTCTAAATCAGTGTACTTCAAACTTAATATTTAACTGAAGCCTAATCTAACTTGTTCTTTTGCATCTAGTTCTAAGAAGTGTTGCTTTGTGTTACACCTTAGGGGGGGAGGTAAAAGTACAGTGATTGCAATCTGTTTAACCTGCCCCATCCTGACTATGTTCTGTGGTCTGTAGCAGACTGACTTTCCTGCTCAATGAACCACCTTCCTCCATTCCCCAATATGGGCAAAAGTGCTTTGTACTGTCATGGACAGGCGTGCCTATCTGATGTTTCCCTAGCATTCTAAGGATGTTTTCCAAGTTAGCCTTGTAGATATCTGGCCAGTGTCTGATGTCTCTTAAGGAGCCAGATTTCTTAAACATTTTCTTTTGTGTAAACTAGGGAGTGAAGAGTGAAGTATGAACCCTGAACTGTGAGATACTGTATTGAAATACATGGAGAAATGGTGGTTCTTCGTGTCAGGTCTAACTGCTCTTTCAGTAGTGGAAGCACTGCAGTCTTTCATACAACTGCATTGTGGCTTGTTCTTACAGGGTGTCTAGTATGTATTATATAGAATATATGTATATCTATGTAGAATTGATTAGTGAATGAACTCTGAGTAGCTGTCATCCACCCATTCCCATGAGAAATGTAACGACTACCAGGAAGAAATAATTCATAGATAGAAGTATCTGGCTTTTGAGCTTACCTGAGTGATAAGGAAGAGGTAGTTGCTTAAAAAGAGAGAGCAAAGACAGTGCTGTTAAAGCAGTAGTGAAGAAGTGCACTTTTACCCATTTTTAAGCATTTTGTAAACATTCGGAGTGAAGACTGGCTACAAAAACTGATGAAAGGAAGGGCTGTCTAGTTCACTGTGGTTTGAGCTGTTAGCAACTCCAAGCCGAAATGAGATACTGGCTATTATCATGGCTTTAATACTATTGCATGGGTATTGTACAAGAAAATTCAAGTCATAAGTTCTGCTTTGTTTCCAATTCCTATGCTAGAAGGACATGAAACCTCTAAGTTTCTTACTTTAATGTTTAGTTGGAGGAAGATGTTCTAAAAATGTGATTTGTTCTTGTTCTTTTTCCTCCTCAGGCAGCTGATCTGCAACCATGAGCAGCAACGAATGCTTCAAGTGCGGACGCACTGGCCATTGGGCCCGGGAGTGCCCAACTGGGATTGGCCGTGGTCGTGGGATGAGAAGCCGCGGCAGAGGTAACTCGGCTGGGTTTTCTGTTCGCTGTACAGTGAGATCTCTAGCTGGCTGCTTTGAGTAGTGCGTAAAATAGCATCTGGTCTGTCAAGAAGTAATACTGAATTTGTTAATGAAGTTACCTGGTTCTTAACCCTATAATTTTTTTTCCACTGTTTCTGAGACTAGACCTAATTTGTCTTTAGTTCAGGTGGCAGAGTCCTTGATTAACTTTTAGAGATGAAGAACATTCTTAAGTATTTTTTCTCTTGTTACTCATATCAAGCAGGCTTCCAGTTCATGTCTTCATCTCTCCCGGACATCTGTTACCGCTGTGGTGAGTCTGGCCATCTTGCCAAGGACTGTGATCTTCAGGAGGATGGTAAGTATCAATAAATATTCTTTCTCTTCAGTTACGTGGAGAGAGGCCTGTGGTTGAAGAGAAAGATGTTGTATGCTCATCATAATTAGCTGGAACAGACAAAAGTCCTTCATTAAGAGCATGCTACCCTTCACTTAACCAAGGTTTTATAGTCTTGTTTGGTATGTTTTTCTTATTGTGGAAGCCTGCTATAACTGCGGTAGAGGTGGCCATATTGCGAAGGACTGCAAGGAGCCGAAGAGGGAGAGAGAGCAGTGCTGCTACAACTGTGGCAAACCTGGCCACCTGGCTCGTGACTGTGACCATGCAGACGAGCAGAAATGCTACTCTTGTGGAGAATTTGGACACATTCAAAAAGACTGCACCAAAGTGAAATGCTATAGGTAAGAGCTGAGAGAACAGGTAAAAGCATGAACTGTACCCAAAGTGATAGATGCATTCTTTGTCTTACTTTGATGGGGAAGTTAAGCTTCAAACCTGGAGCGTAGCTTACTTTGAAAAATGGCTATCTACTGATACTTAAAACTGAGAGCTGTTAAATCGGTTTGAAAAGCTGGCTTCAAAATCCTGTTTGTTCTGTGAGCACGGAACACAACTGCAGGTCTTCTAGTGTGCAGTGATGACTGAGTTGATCAGTTGGGGAATGATTTTTTGCTATTGTTGAAGACAGTAATAGTGCTCATATCTAAGAATGTCTGAGAAGCAGAAGTCTTGAGTGCAGGTCTGGCATCACATGCATCTTCAGTAGATAATGCACTGGACAGAGTGGGTTTGGTTTTCTGTGCAACTGATGAACGGTTTCATTAAAAGCGTTCTTCGTTTCTGTTTTGTTTACCCCCTCCCCAGGTGTGGTGAAACTGGCCATGTAGCCATCAACTGCAGCAAGACCAGTGAAGTCAACTGCTATCGCTGCGGCGAGTCAGGGCACCTTGCACGGGAATGCACAATTGAAGCTACAGCCTAATTATTTTCCTTTGTCGCCCCTCCTTTTTCTGATTGATGGTTGTATTATTTTTCTCTGAATCCTCTTCACTGGCCAAAGGTTGGCAGATAGAGGCTACTCCCAGGCCAGTGAGCTTTACTTGCCGTGTAAAAGGAGGAAAGGGGTGGAAAAATCAACTTTCTGCATTTAACTACAAAAATGTTTATGTTTAGTTTGGTAGAGGTGTTATGTATAATGCTTTGTTAAAGAACCCCCTTTCCGTGCCACTGGTGAATAGGGATTGATGAGTGGGAAGAGTTGAGTCAGACCAGCAAACCCTCTCTGGGTTACATGGAAGTGATCCTATGCAGGAGAAAAGAAATTCTGGAAGTGTCTGAACTTCCTCATAACTTTAATTTTATTACAATGGCCTTGGATTGTCTGACCTCAGTAGCTGTTAACACCAAGTAATATCTGTATCAGGCCCTACATAGAGCATATAGCTGAGTGGGAGTAAATAAACAAGATGCACATGCCTGTTGATGGCCACGAGAGAGAGAGAAATCAGGAATAAACTTTAAAATACCAGTAATTCAGTCAGTGAATGTCCATGTTGGAGAAACAGAACGCAATGGGAAGCTTTTGAATAAATACTTCAAAGTAAATCTGAAACCCAGACATCAGTGCTCATAGCATATACAATTTGGAGCTATTCAGGAGTTGCAAATAAATGCATTTTCACAGAAATCAAGATGTTATTTTTGTATACTATATCACTTAGACAACTGAGTTTCATTTGCTTGTAATCAGTTTTTAAAGTAAGATGGTAAAAGCAATTGAAGTCCTAGAACATAGAAAATGTAATTTTAAACTATCAATAAAGCTGGAGGAGGAAGGGGAGTTTGGCTAAAATTCTTTGTTTATTTTTGGTTTTCATGTACACAGTGCAAAATAACATATTAAAAAGGGGTATGTGGAGGTGTAAAAAGTTTACTTTGGACTTCTCTTTTGTTCTGCCTTGCATCGAGTTTCTGTTCTGTAGCATCAGACTGTAAATACGCAGTCCTTGTTTCAGGCTGCTGAGCTGCCTGAGGATTACCTGCTCTGTGGGGGCTCGGGCTTCTTGCTTTGCTGGTGTGGATAAAGCATTTCTTTCATTATGACTTTGAAGACAGATCATGTTCTAGATGTGATCTGGAGTAGTTCCATAGTGTGCTGTGATACTTTGGCCTTCAGCTATCAGCACACAAACTAGTTAAAAGGCCAAGAAGTGCAAGTACATGCTGTTTTCATACTTTGTTCTCTAACATAACTCGTTTCTGAAGCTACACGCGAATTGCTGGCAGTAAGCACACGAAGGGTTTTCCACCTGATGTGAATGCAGGCAGTTGTTGACTGCTCAGTGGCTGACTAAGGGGGCGCTGGGGCCGCGCTGCTGTCTTTAGCTCGGGAATGCGAAGGAAAACCAGCTTCCAGGTGCCTGGGCGCTGCCCTGACGGCGAGTGGCAGCCTGTAGCGTAAGGAGGCAGCTAGCAGTGGGAGTGCTGGTGTTTGGAGCTGGTACAGCGGGCTGTGGGTGCTTTTGTGTGGGCGCTCCCGTTTGAAGTTGTGGGTCGTGTTGGGTGAACGGAGGCGTCCTCAATCCGTGGCAAATGGCGCGGAGCCTTGGGCGCGGCGGCCTGCGCGGCCCGCTTCTCTTCTCCGGGCCGCGCATGCGCAGTTAAGCGGTGCGGCGCTGACGGAGCGGGCCGCCGAGCGGGGTGCGCACGCGCACGAGAGCGAGGCGCCGAGCAGAGGACTTTGCCGCCGTGCAACGCGCTGAGGCGAAGTTCCGCTTCCGGGGTTACGGTGCGGCGCTTCCGGGTCCCGCCTGAGGGGTTGGCGAGAGATCGGCTGCAGCCATGGTGAGTGCGGGGCCTCGGCGCCGTTGTTGTCCTTTGCGTGGCGCTCGGGGCTGCTCCGGGAGGATGGGAAGTGAGGAGCCGCCAGGCGCCGTCGGAAATAACGCGTTTGTTTTCCATTACAGGCTCGGAACGCGGAGAAAGCCATGTGAGTACGGCTGGAGATGAGGCCGGCAGGCCGTGTGCTCGCTGCTCCGCGGCGGTGTCCTGTCGCTGTGCGCTGTCCGCATCCAGACACCCGCTGCGAGGCACTGCCGCTCCGACAGCGTTTGTCAGCGCCTTGCTGCGCGTGTCGCGCGGTTTGACGGCGCCGAACCGAACGGTGCGGTACCGCGTGCTGCCAGCAGCTCTGTTCCTTGACGGCTCCATGCTGGAACGCGTGGAACCGGTCAGATGCCGAGTCCGGTTATGCATTTAAAGGAAGGGTGTAAATTGCTCTCGGTTGTTTTGTGCTCGTTCACGTAACGACTGAATACCTTATAAACGAATGTAACTGCGTATTAAAAAGGTGAGGCCTGTGTAATCTGCTCCGGTGTGAGAGACTCAAAGTAGTCATGCCAATAAACTCGGCTACAAACTGCTGCATTCCTCACTGAAGCTTTTCTCGTCTTGATTTTTGTGTTTTGTTTACCCTTGATGCTTATAACTTATTGACACCCTTTGGTATTAAAACTTTAACATGCTGAAATATGCTAAATAGAAAAATCAGTTCATTTCTTGCTAGAGTTTGTGTTTACCAAATAAGTTAACGCCTGAGGTTTTCTAGAGTTGAAACAGTTGCTGCTGAGAAGAGCTAGTAAATGGATGTGTAAGCCTTGCTTTTCTACAAACTGTATTAAGTCCATAACAAAAAGCCACAGCAGAGCTTGCTACTGTTGGAGTTTAGTTGTGTAGAAGTAAATTTTGCTTCCTTTGTTGTTTTTTTTTTATTTTATTTTTAGGACAGCCTTGGCAAGGTTTCGTCAAGCTCAGCTTGAAGAAGGAAAAGTTAAGGTATGATGTGAAACAGTCAAAAAGCCTTATGGCTTTGTTAGCTCTGAGTGTCATGCAAGCTGTGTATGTAACTGTGGGACAGCTTCAGAACATCCATATGCTGGACGAAGGCATCGTATAGGAGTTAGATGTTCGTATATGGGAAGGGTTCAAGTAGAAACTGTGCTTCACTGTGTGACCAGAGAAAAAAAGTTAATAAAATTTTCTTAAACAACCTGGTTTGAAGGTTGTGTATATGTATGTTTGAGAGGTACATTGGCTGGGCTGATAATGGCAGGGAAAGATTGGGCATTGTGTATGTTTATGTAATATTTTAGGAAGAAGAATATCGAGTCGTTTAAAAAGCTGTAGTGGCATTTAGCTGCAGGCCGTGTGCTGGGCAGAAAATGATCTTTTGAGATTTATCTTCTGCAACTGCTTACAGAGGTTGATGTGCATACGCTTATTTTTACTGATTGTAATCATAGGGTTTGCTTGGATATTTTCCCAGAAAAGGTTGAAAAGTCCTTCTGATCTTCCTGTTTGTTGGTATAACAATAATATTGAAACAGGACCTTCAGAATCATTCTGAACTCGAGGCTTGCATATGACCCAACATTGGCATGTTACTAAACCAACACGTGATGTCTGCAGCTGACATAACTGCCTGATGTTTAAGGGTAAACTTGTGGAAGCACTGTAGGGAAAGGGTCAAAATGCTTGCATGCAGCATTCTGCAAATAAGATGAAATATTACCTTGTGCATGCAAGTCAGTGGACTGTGATGATTAGGAAAATCATTATTTTGGGTGAAGAATAGTGGGGAGAAGGTAAAATGAAGTTATGCTGGAGAAAAGTTACAGCATTTAGATTGTAGCAGTTAAGAAAGAAAGGCCTGAAATTAATTACTGCTTGGAAACCAGTGTTTTTTGTTTAGATGGCAGTATGCTAAAAATGATGTGGATTGCAGCTGTCTTAAATGAAGCATTGTTTTTGTAGAATGGTATTGTGGGGTGATACGAAGAAACAGGTGACAAGTTTTGCTTTGAATAACATTAAATTAAGTATATTGTAATGTTCTTGATGGTTTGTTTTGGTAGGTCTGTAAATAGTCATTTTTTCTACTTATAAAAAGTTGGTGGGAGCAGAAGTTACCAGCAGGAGGCTGGTAGCATAGTTTGGGACTAATTGAGAGGTAATGTTTGTATGGAATGCTGTGAGTGTATTGCTAGATTAAAGCTTTGCTGAGTGTGGCTTTTTATCAAACAGGAGCGAAGACCTTTCCTTGCATCAGAGTGTAATGAATTGCCAAAAGCTGAGAAGTGGAGACGGCAGGTAATGAGAAACCATAGTTTTTTTTATTTCTGTAACAGGTTGAACTTCTGTAAGCAGGCTGTCTGAAACTGAAGAGCCAAGTGTTCCAGACTTCTTGAGTATACAGGCAGTTAAATCGCAGAATGTTTTACCCTGGAATATGGTATCATTCACCACGCTTGTCCAGAGCTGATTCAGCCACGTTTTACTACCTAGGACCATATCCAATGCAGTTTTTAATATCTTATGGGATTGGGATTTCACAGCTTGTTCTGGGCCCCTGTGCAAGTGATTGAATACCTTCTTAATGAAGGTTGGATGGACATTCTTACCCACTGGCAAATCCTGTATTGGCTGCTCCTTGTCACCACCTGGGTCTTTCACTTCCTTGGGAGCCCCTTCTGGGAGGATTGGCTCCATAACCCTTTGGTCAGGCTGACCAGCCTGTCAGACAGTCCTTCAGTCCTTTCTGCCCTTCTTTGCCTGGAAAGTCAAAGGTGAAGTTGCTGGAAATATTTATTAGGAATTTGGTTATGACTGCTGCTGTAAAATAGTTCCATGTAGTTTAAGCCTCTGAGGTACTACATTTGTCTGAATAAAATGTTGGTATTTGAAATTGTTAAGCTCAGATCTACTTTCTGGATCAAAACAACTTCTAGAAGGATCTTACCACGTTTTCTAGTTGGTTGGGGGTGGATTTTTTTTTTCCTTTATGGAGAAATTCACTTCTGTGTTCTTGTTTAACTAGATCATTGGGGAAATTTCCAAGAAAGTGGCACAGATTCAAAATGGTAAGTTTTTCTAATAAAATTTTGTTTGAACCTGTAGTCCTACCCTGTTAGAGTAGAAGTAATGGTATTCCATGTGAGCTATGTGCTTAGAGTTGGATTAATTCTGGTGTTCTGGAGCTTCTTGTAAACTGCTTAATTTATTGTCTCTTTTCCCTCTGACAGCTGGATTAGGTGAATTCAGAATTCGGGACCTGAATGATGAAATAAACAAACTTCTGAGGGAAAAGGGGCACTGGGAAGTCCGAATAAGGGAGCTGGGAGGTCCTGATTATGCTGTAAGTGTAGACTGTTTTGTACTGTGTGGTTCTTCCAAGTGACTAACAAAAAATCTTATGTTCAATGTTTATTATTTGTCCAATGTTTACTAGAGAAGAATTTAATTCAGTCCCTAAATATTCTTTCTAGCACGATCTGACATACTTGTTTCCATGATGAGCAAATTTGACTTTGCTTTTGAAACACTACTTTAAGCAGTGTTACCCTTCTGTTAAAAGTTCACAGCAATGTTCTGATTTGACCCAGCAGTAGGCCTTGTTTTTTCTGCTTTATACCTCATTAGTGTGTAGAAAGATTTTAACTTGGGTCACCTCGTTACTGCTAAAAACAAAATAATGAGACTCTCGCTTTCCAGAGCACTGAAGGTGTGTTTATTGTCAGACACACTGGTGCTTATTTGTGGGATAGCAAAATACACTGGGGCAGAGAATAAAAGAGCTTTACAAGGTGAATCAGGTATGGGCCCTTCGTGGTTTGCAGTGTTGTTTTAACTGTGTGATGTCTGCTAAAAGTAGATGGTATATAAAAATGAGCTATGAGGGCGCTGTACTTGTTCTCTATCAGTTCAAACCACCCTACGTCTGTTTTCTCAATCCTATATCTCATTAAGATGCCCAGGAAAAAGCAGGAAATACAAATGGAAGAGGAATAAAACAGATCTACTAATTGTTTATTTTTCAGAGAATCGGACCGAGGATGTTAGATCATGAGGGGAAAGAAGTTCCAGGAAACAGAGGTTACAAATACTTCGGAGCTGCAAAGGATTTACCAGGAGTTAGAGAGCTTTTTGAGAAGGAGCGTAAGTAAATATCGGTTCTTTCTGAGTACGAATCTACGTAGCAGTAGCTGTTGATGACAGTGTCTACTGTAGTACTTAGAAAATGCTTGTAACTGTATCTTGTTAGAAATGAGTGAGAATTGCTTGGCAGGCCTGCTGAATCACATCTTTCTTATTTGCCATCTGAAAAAATAAAATAAAATTATGGGGGGTGTGAAATTTTCTGCAGGAATTTACGACAGTTTTCTAGTTCATTTTGTACGCTAATACTGGTCACTGTGGGGACTTGAGGATAGGGAAGGAAAAAAATAATAATGGAAAGAAGACAGGGTTGCCAGAGACTGGAAAGTATGTGATAAGAAGTATCCATCTTTGTTCAGACAGGTTTTTTTGCAGGATGGAATAAAATACCAGTGCTTCTGATACTGTCACTAGTTCAAGTGATCCACTGGTTGTTGGCTTAATGAGGTGGCTGTAATGGCTGTAGGGTTGGTAAGATCCAGAAATGTATTGCAAACTATCAAGACTGACTTATTAGAAGGATGGTCATGTTCTTCCAGCCCTCCCACCACCCCGGAAAACTCGAGCAGAACTGATGAAGTCCATTGATGCAGAATACTATGGCTACAGGGATGAAGATGATGGTATCCTAGAGCCCCTGGAACAAGAACATGAGAAGAAAGGTGTGTGAGATTCAAAATCCAACATGAATAGTCGTTGAGTTTTACTTGAAATAAGATGTGTAGACACTCAAGTATCCTTGCACCTCTAGTGTAGGCAGAAGTCACTCTTACCTCTTCTTGAAGTGACAGCGTTGTTTACTTGTCCTGTATGTTACTTCATGGTGACATTCTCTAGTAGTTCTGATTGTGGATCTAGCACCCTCTTTCCTGGGGAAACCTAATTCCAAACAGAGGTGCACAGTTCTGAGACAGTTAACTTTTTTTCCTATCTTGTTAAATAACAAGATTTGACATTTCATGTCCCATGCTATCAGTCCCAACCAAATACATCTGATTGAGATGTACATTTTTTTTCCTACTGACTGTAGTGTTTTGTAACTAAGCAGTGGTCTTGTTAAGTAACTTCTTTGATCCTTCTGCCTCCTCCAGTTCTCCCACTTGCAGCTGGCACAGTGATTCCAATCTTAGCAATACTCTGCTTTGCCCAAATCCAGCACATCTGTTAGTATCCATAAGTAATAGAGGGTGGGCTTCTCACCAGAAGAGGGAAATTTTTGCAGGTATAAAAGGAGTCGAATACAGCAGAAATAAGCTTTGGACTACCAGAAATACTTGCAGGCAATACTGGACCAGATAAACCTGATTTTAACCCAGCATATCAGTTCCCATGAAAAGCAATGAAGGAATTGGGCCTTAAATTTGCAGGAGATTTCTTGTATACATTTTAATCCTGTTCAGGTTTGGCTGATTTGGCTTTGGGGAAATAAGTAGGTATGAAAGTAAACACTGGACTGGATACCCAGGGGAGATGGGGGACTGTATGCAGTAGTATTTGAGTTCATTCTTAGCCTCCTGTTGTGGCTAATGCTATTCTTAAACCAGAGTTGGTTTTTTTTATGTAATTGCTGATAGAATCTTTTTTATATAATTGCTGATAGAGTTTGGTTCATTGATTTTCTTATTTTTGTTTCTTTTCCTCTTGTGGAATCTGTATATAGTTATTTCTCAAAGATGTAATGGCTGCTAGGAGCTTATTAGGTAAGTGGTTTTTTGAAAACCAGAAGCAGCTGCCTTTGCTTTAGATCTGCAGCTAAGATAGCTAATGCTCTCTTGATTTTCTGCTAAAAGGAGAGAAAAGATTTCTTCTCCAGGCTGCTAAAATTTTTTTAACACCTCCTCCCTCGTTTCCCTGTGCAGGCTTAAGAGGTTATTCTTATGTACACATTCTTTTCTCTGTACCAAAACAGTTTCATATATTTTGATCATCTTTGTTCAATGACGTTTAGTCAGGTTTTGACTGATGCTGAGTGTTACGTTTTGTGTGATTCAAAGTCTTTTTGAACATTAAATCAGACCAAGAAGGAAAGTTGGGGAATTCTGAAGTTCAGATTTCTTTTCTCCCTGTGGGTGATTGTGTTTGGCTGTCTGATCTCATCTGTCACGAAGATATCAGTGACTGTTGCATAAGGCATTTCTGGGCCTTTCATCTTTATATCTGTTAGTGGGTTTTTAATTATTGTTTTTTAACAATTCATTATTTAAGCTAAATCTCTGCCTTTTCATGCTTACGCGTGTAAAAGATTAGATTGCAGGAGACATCTATGAAGTTGAGAGTTTACCTCCCTGTCTTGTGAAAATTGCCTGTACAGTGTTTTACATTTCAGCTGGTTACTTACCTGTATTGTGTTCTTCCTCCTTTAGCTGTTAGGCTTTCTTAAAGTCCTCTGGAAACCCTGAAATCTAGATGGCCTATGTTATTTCTTCACAGAGTTGTCAGCTCTTGGAATTTCAACATGCTTGTGGTGTTTTCTTTTTCCTTTGAAACACAAACTTACTCAATAGATGACATTTATTCATATGCCTGCCAACATACTGTCCAGCTTTGTTCTACTGACTTGCCCAGTAAAGACAGGATTAGGAGTTGAGTTTTTGGAACCCTCTTTAAAATCTGGCTCTGTTTGCCATCTTCTGGTGTTTGTGTGGCTTTAAGGAAGACAGTGCAGCTCTATGAAGAGCTTAGCTGTTGTGTAAATAGTTCTTCTAGTGACTTCTAGTTCTTCTGGTGAACGGTCAGCCATCCTGGCAATTTGTTACTACTTCCTTCCTGTTTGTTTTATAATGCCTTCTACTGAAGCTTACAGCATTTTTGTTATGAAAACCACACAGAACACAGTGATGTGATTTAGATTCTGCTTTCTTAGGGAGAGCATTTTAATGTTAACTCTTGGTGCCAAGGAGCTTGACTGCTGACTTCTGTAGCTATAGGCATTTCTGCTGCCTACTTGCATGAATCTTGCACCTCCCTAGGATTCTAAAGCACTGATGTGACCAATGTTACATGTGACCAATGAAGTTTTTTGTAAAAACTTGTATTATTAAAACTTGCATGAGTTTTTTTCCATAGTGAAGATAGAGCCACCTAACAGATCCTAGCTAGGAATGGGTTAGAATTTGGATCGTGCTACAAAATGACAGAAGTGCATTATGAGATGAGAAGAAAGTGAATTATGTGGGTGATGACTTGTGATCATATTTAATTGACTACACTGTAACCAGTATTCCTGTAGCCACTGACGTTTACAGAACAGAGTCGCTTCGCATGCCTGCGTGACCCTGTGCTGTTCAGAAGGTCAGTTGTTTCTCCGTGACACTTGGACTCTAACATATCTCCAAATGAACACTGTTACAGCATAATAATTCTTTACATTTTGCTTAGACAGCTCTAACAAGGTTTACAGTAAAGGTGTGTTACTGATGCTGAGGATTTAACTGAGAAGTTTAAGTGTTGAAAAAGCTTTAGAAATAGGAGACAAGTCAAAGGAGCTCTAGCTGCAGTTGTTGGAGGGTTGGAGGGCTGCTGCGCTGCTGTGGAGAAAACTGAGGTTAAAGCTGGAGCATACTGCTTTAAGTTACTCTCAAATACACTTCATACACATTTTCCTTTGCTAAACAGTTATAGCAGAAGCAGTGGAAAAATGGAAGATGGAGAGAGAGGCAAGACTTGCGAGAGGTGATGAGGAGGAGGAGGAGGATGAGGAGGAAGCAAATATCTACGCTGTCGATGATGAGGTATGTGATGGCTAAGGGGATGTTACTTTTTTCTGTCTTCTGTGCTGCCTCCTTCAAAGAAGAGTTATTTCACTGAAAACCTTTCTGCTGTGCTGAATTCTGCCTAACTTCCTGTTCAGTTGTCCTGTTTAGTAATAGATGAGTATGTTTGGTTTAAGTTTAGAGAGTGATGAACGCTGGTGGCTAAGAAAGGTGTTTTGCTAGAATGAAAAATAGCAAACAGCTTAGACCTTGTTATGACTACCTGTCATTGCCTGGACTGCTGGTATTTGTAACATTAACAGTGCAGTGTTGAGTCATGCTTCTAAGTACGATCTGTACAGGGTTTTTTCATACTTGAATTCTGATACAAGGTTTTGCTGATGGTGCAGTCATTGCTGTGACATGGTTTTGGTTCTTTATTTCCCCTGCACCCAAAGGTAGTAAAAAGCATTCCTAATGCTCTCTGAGTTTTGTGAAAGGGATATGGAGCCAGTTCCTACCTAAGTGGGTTTGTCTCTAGAATAACAAAGGTAGCCCGTAAGTTAAACCTGGTCATTCCTTCAGTGTCTTGTGTTGTTTGTATTGTCTCATAGTTCATAAGCCCAGCTCTCAGGTGTAAGAATGAAACAGTGCAGTTACACAGAAATGGAAAATGGTATGTTATTTTTGAGACATGGACTTTCTTCTTGATAGCTTAGCTCTTCTTTTGTTTATAGATGTGCTGTGGCAGCCAGAGACATGTGGAAAAGGGGGGGATGGTGGCTTTATGTTTGTGTTACTTCCACAGAAGAGAAAAAACTGTATGAGGAACAAAAGCAGCAGTCCTGAAAACGTAAAACAGCATGAGATCCGAATGTGATGCTTGATATGTTCTGTGGTTGTTTGGTCCTATACACCTCCATCCTGCATTTGTGTATCCACATCCATTTTCTGCCTGGCTCCTTCTTGCAGAACTGTTTGACTTCTTCAGAAAGCAAACTTGATGTGGCTTCTTTTTTATTTATTTTTTATTTTTTTTTTCAGTCTGATGAGGAAGGTGGCAAAGAAAAAGAAGGTGAAGAAGGCCAACAGAAATTTATTGCACATGTTCCAGTGCCGTCTCAACAGGAGGTAAGACATTAGAAAACTGAACTGCAGGGATATGCTCCTGTAATTTTATTCTGTATCTGTTTAGTGCTCTTGCAAATGCTATGAAATTGACCAGAAATAAGGTACCACTACTATATCCATCTTCATCAGAGAGTTGCCAGAAGTGTCATAAGTGTTGCGTAACACTACAACACATTCACACTTATCATAGAATCACAAAATTCTGGGAGAACTAGACCTGGATGTAGTACTCCAGGTCGGGTCTCATAAGAACAGCACAGAGGGGGAGAATAACTTCCCTTCTAACCACATTTCTTTTAATGCAACCCAGGATATGACTGGTTTTCTGGGCTGCAAGAATATGTTGCCAGCTGCCGTTCAGTTTTCTGTCCACCAGTACTTAATGTCCTTTTCCACAGGACTGCTCTCGCTCCCTTCGTTGTCCAGCTTGCGCCATGCAGCCAGTGTTTGTGTTGGAGATTGCCCTAACCCATGTGCAGGACCTTGCATTCAGCCTTATGAATTTCACAAGGTTTGCACAGGCCTACCTCTCAATGCTGTCAGACCTGGATGGCATCTCATCCGGCACCACTCCACTTGGTGTTGATAGCAAACTTGCTGAGGTGCACTCAGTCATGGTTGCTTATGATCAGTTATTTATCAGTTATGATCAGGATAACCCTGGTTTCCCACTAAATCTTTACCGTGCTTTTCTGCTACTGGTCTAACAGTTTTTTTCAATTTAGCAATTAGTTCTAAATTGCAGTTTGCTCTCACTTACCAAAAATGATTTGGGTGGATTGACTTTGAGTGACAGTTATGGACTGAAATAACTCTAGGATATATATTGCATTAACCATGACAGGTAGCTTGATATGTAACACAGTCAGGAACATTCTGGAGTTAGAAATGTGTTGGTAGGTATGCCTTGATGTCACTCAGATGGCTTGTGGTGTTTTACCACCTACTGTCATCTTGTTAGATCACAATGCTGTATTCTGCTGTGAAGTCATGATTCTGTACCTTCAGCAAAATATTTTTAATGAGTTGTCAAAACTGTGAAGAGAGAAACGCTGATTGAAAACATTGCTTTCTGACTGATGGTCTTCTCTAAATGAAGAGAGCGTAACAGACTGAAGACTGGTTTTGACTTAACCATTGATTGACATAGCAGTCTCCCTAGTTAGGCAGTAGTTAATTCAGTCTTTTTTTGAAGTGTCAAATCATTCCATGCCTTACGCCTGTGGGATTTTGCATTCTGGATTCTGAAGTACAATTGCAGCTAACTTCCTCATAGAAAAGGGGAGGGGCAGAGATTTGAAATAAAGACATCCATTGTGTTGCTTGTTTTGACTGCCATGAACATTTGAATATTAAAAGATGAAATTGTTGATTCATCTCTGTTCCACTAATTTATAGTAGCACAGGCCTCTGTCACTGCTTCTTTTGCATTTCTCTCTTAATAGCTGGGCATTCTTGGTTTCAGCATCTGAGTTAAGCTGAATGTTTTCATGTTTTTATATTTGCAGATTGAGGAAGCTCTTGTACGGAGAAAGAAGATGGAGCTTCTTCAGAAGTATGCTAGTGAAACTCTGATGGCACAGAGCGAAGAAGCAAAAAGACTTCTAGGATTGTAACATTGCACGAGTATGTCCTGTAGTTCTATAATCTGTCCTAAAGCAACAGTTTCTTTCTATTCCAGCAGCAACAAGTTTAAGCTCTGAAAGTCCTGTGAATAGAAGGAGTAAGCTGTGATTAAGTTAGTGTTTTCTACAAAAGGGAAAACACCCTTTTTGTTTTATCTGCTAGGATGGCTTGACTTTGGTGCTGAGAAAGATCAAGCCTAGTTTAACTTGATCTCTGCATCTTCAGTAAACAGTCTTCAGTCCTTTCACTTTGTGTGTCTATGCAGTGGTGCCTCTTACAGGTAGAGCAGCAAGCCGAGTCACTTACAAGCAGTGAGAGAAATCTGACTGATGGTTCTGCCATTCTGTATCCTGACAGAAAGTGCACACGTTTTTCTCGTGTTGAATTTAGCTGACCTGAGTCCAGAAGTAACTTCCTCTTTGATGCCTGGTTAGTTTACCAGAATAGCCTAGGACCTGTTTCAGAATGACTCGATGGGCAGATCTTATGATTGGCTTTGAAGGTGATTTGCTTCTTTATGTAAACATGTCTAAATTTGTTGCCATTTTTATGGTTTATAGCCATGTTTGTGTGAATTGCCTGAGTGCTGGATATTTCAGCAGCCATTGTAAATACTTGCATCTTTACAATACCTTGTTCAAATATTTTTAGTAAAATTTTTGTACAGACTGATGTCTTGTTTCATTCTGGCTTAAGGATCATTTTCTCCTTAATCACCATGAAAGAATGGGATCATGAAGTCAGACATGCAGTGATTTGCAGTCGTGCGCCCCTGCTGCTCACAGCCTATGTGTAGTGGTAAGAGACAGCACAGTAGAGGACCTGCTTAGGGTCTTACAGTGACCCACGGTGTTGTATGGGTCTGAATGAGGGGAACTTCAAACTGTACAGCCAAGGAGCAGAAGTGCTATCTATGGAATGTAGTGTTTAACAGCTAACCGTGCCAGGGAGCTACAGAGTTACTAATTGCTTTTAATTTTGATTTCTGTTTTATTTCTATTTCTAATTTAGCTCTGTTGTTACAAAGCAGCAAGCTAGTAAGTTTCTGACTGATTTGGTGTGCTTTGAGTTGCACTGTGCATCTTTCTGACGCTGTTCTTTGGTTTTTGCTGCCCCTTGAGTAACGGTTTCTGGTCTCGTTTTTATAAAGTTAGTGCACTTCATCTGCAGGCTGTTTGTACTGCTGTGGAAGACAACATTTTTTCCCAGAGTTTCTTCCCTGAAATGTCTGGCCACCAAAGATGAAACAACAGGCTCCTCCTATGTTGGCTCAGGCCCATGGACTGGCAGTACTGGATCACAGCAGTGTACTTCACCTATGGGATTGTTCAGTGTGTGCAAGCTGCCCAGCACTAAGCCACTGAGTTCCTGGAGCTTACTACGGCAGGCAGCCTGTTAAGTCCTTGCCATTGGTCAGCCCTACCTGCTGTAGGGAACCTGCTTTGGCAGGGGGGTTGGACTCGATGATCTCTGGAGGTCCCTTCCAACCCCTACAATTCTGTGATTCTCTGAAATATAAAATAAAAAGCAAACTGGAACTGCCTAATGGGCTTGCCAAAAGGGCAGTTAAAGCTCGCTTGTAAACAGCCCCTTTGCAACCATGCTTCTAGTAGGCTGTATTTTTTTGTTGTTCAGTACAATGACTTTTTCTTCTGGTGGAATAGTTGTAAGAAAAATGCAAAACTTGTTATGCTCTGCAGATAACCAAGCTAGACTTAGCGGGGAATAAACCCACTAGATCTTATGGCCTGCTGTGGTTTGGGAGTTTATGCACACCTGTGGTTGATTCTTCTGTCACCATAAGCATGAAAGAAAAAGGACAGACAGAGATTTGGGGCAAAGTAATGAGAAGTGGCATAAAAATGAATATTCAGGAAGAATGAGGAAAAGTTTAAAACAAGATAGTAATTGTATTCATGTTCGAAAGAGTAGCTGACAGCTCTGAGCAAGACCAATGTAATGAGACAGAAGTTGTTGAAGCAAATGCTTATTTCCAGTGACCAACACAGAAATGGAATATATATATAAAAACGCAGTGTGGAGCTGTGCAGTGCAAGCTGCCAAACACTGCAGCACTGCATGAGGAATGTTCTTCAGCATATCTGAGCCAACAAATTGTGCCGTAGTCATTTCTCAGCAGTGACCTCTAGCAATACCTGCATAGTGCTGGCTTTGCAGGCTGTTAGGCTGCTGGCAAGTTGCTGTAGCCGTGAACCTGAACTAGCAGTTTGGCTTGGCAAACAGAATGGTGCACAGGCTCTGTGCTAATTGCTGCTTTGGGTGTGCAGCTGGACTTAGAGATGTGGATGTAGGGGGCTTCTAACTACCACTGGTGCAGCAGCTTAGCTTTGACTGTGCCTGGGTGATGATGATCACTGTGTGTGTGTGAGCATGTGCTTTTGTGTTGTGGAGTTCTGCGTCGTGCAGGATCTTGGCCCAGACCGTGAAGGAATGATCTCTGTAGTGCTTGAGTTGCTCTGTTCACCACAGCGCTCTGCTCGTGCTGTTGTGTTTCAGAAACGCATTGGCTTTGTTTCATTCCTGCCACCCGCTGCATAAGAGCCGTGTGGGCCCCGGAGCTCCGTTTGTCCCTTCAATCTGAGGGGCTGGTGGGAAGAACGGCTCAGGGTGCGGTGCCGGGACTGAGCGGATCCGCTTGACGCGCGTTAGCCGACAGCACTGCGGGGTACCCAGCCCCTGGTAGCGCTGTTTGGCTCCTCGCGTTTCAGTCCAGTCGCCGGGAAGTGCCGCGATGTCGGTCCTGCATCCGAGGTACCGCAGTGCCCCGTACAGATGCGATGCGCTTCTTTTTCGAAGGGCGGTGACCCCGAAGCGCCGGAACGCGTGCCGCTGTTGTTACAGAAGAGACGCGCCGTTCCCGGTGGAGGTGCTGCGCCGTGCCGCTGTTTCCCATGGCGGTGGCCGCGGTTCTGCCGGCGTCGTGCGGGCGGCGTCCCCGCGGCTCGGGGCGGGGCGGGGCCTTCCGCGGGGCGGGGCCGGGCTTTGAAGCCGGGGCGGCGGCGGCGGCGCGGCCGCTCGTTCAGTTCCGCCATGCGCTGGGCGCTGCCGCTCCGCGGGCTGCCGGGGCCGCTCGGGGGCGGCGCGGTGGGGCGGCTTCCCTGGCTGTCGGCGTTCGGAGGGCGGCGCGGCGGCACGGCGGCGGCTGCGGGGAACGGCGGGAAGGTAGGAGAGGAGAGGGCAGGGCTCGGCCAGGCGCTGCGCGGGGCGGGGCGCGCCGGAACGAAAGCGAAACGGCGCCGGGCGGAAGTGCGGAACGTGGGGAACGGCGGCCGCGGGGCGGGTTCTGCTTTCTGCCGGGCGCCGTTCGCTGTGCGGCACGTGGGACGGGTGTTTGCTGTGCCCTAAAGCGAAGGGCTGCGGTTATGGAGAGGAGAAAACAGGGCTGTCCGCGGGAGCTCGTGTGCGGAACTCCAAGCGGCAAGCGGCGCGGATAAGTCAGTGATACCGCGGTGCTTTTAAGGCACTGACTTCGTTAGGTTGGGCTCTATAGGGGAACTCGTGGGTATGCAGACGTGCTCTGAGTCGCGGTTTTAGGGAAGCGCTCGTCGAGGCTCGGCCGGCAGCCACGAACGGTGGTGTCCATGTTGTCCGTGTCAGCGCTGTGCCCGGCTGTGGGAAATGCGTCAGATGAATAATCGATGGGGAGTGAAGCGCTGCTTTGGAAGGCAAGGTGCCTTTGGGCTGTGTTGTCATTCTGTCCCTTCAGAGAGCTTCAGCAGCAAATGCTGTCCCGGCTCCATTGCCTGCAGTCATTCCCTCCCCCCTCCCCCCGTTCTCGCTGTCACGCTTAGCACTGGCCCTTATCCTCTCAGTCCGTGTTAATCCTGAAGCCCTGGACTCTGTTTCAGGGCTGGCAGAGGAGTGAAGCTTGGTTCCTTCTGTTGTGTCCCTTCTAACCTGGTGTGGTAATAGTGCTGTCCATGGGCAGCCCTGCCTCACCCAGCTGGTTATGGTCCTCGTGGGCCGATGAACCCAGTTCTTCACTTATTCAAAGACAGAGAGTTAAAATTCTCAGTAACAGCTTTAATGAAGTGCCAGCTTTAACAGCAGGCATTAGTGTGCTACGTACAGAACTAGGAATTGCTGAAGTACTGTATGAGGGCCAGGAACAGATAGCTGTAGCAGGGCCAGGGAACACAAAGAGGACGAGTGGCAGCAGGAACAGTTCCAGCACCTGGTTGTCTTGTAAGGGAGGAGTCTGTGCAGTGTGTGCAATAAACCCCTACCCACTCCTGAAACGTTTCCATTTCTTGTTGCTTTTAGTGGTTTCTGTCAGTATTCTCTGCATTAAAATTGCCTTTTGGCTCCCAGGTCAAGTGAAATCAGAAACAGGCTCACTGGCATCTTGCCCCTCGTTTTACCAGCATAGCTCAGTTTGTTCTGGTCTCTGAAACCACACAGACTGGGCAGAACTCATGGGTCATGTGGATAAGGAGAAGCAAGCTGTAGTGTTGCAGCACGTGCCTGTAAGACACATTAAGAAGTGCACAATAAAAGATCCATTCCTTCCCTGTGGAAGTGTGCGTTTTAACTGAGCTTCAGGTACTGTACTTTTTTTCAAATGTGTGTGTATGGACAATTAATGTACTCCTGCTTTTCTGTTCCTTCTCACAGCTGAATGTGCTGCCATCCTTTGGGTTTCTTTTTGACATTGACGGTGTGCTGGTACGAGGAAAGACTCCAATACCTGCTGCAAAAACAGCCTTTCAGAAGCTGGTTAACTCCCAGGGCCAGTTCTTGGTGCCTGTAGTATTTGTCACCAATGCAGGGGATTGCCTTCGCCAGAAGAAAGCAGATCAGCTGTCCCATGTACTGGGAGTTCCAGTGAGTAGCCTAAATCCTATGTATTTTCTTACTTTTGGTGAATGCATCTAACACACGATTTTCCACTACATGCTGCTCAATGAGTTTTTGTTTTAGCACCATAATTAAAGCCAGAGCATTTCTGAGTTTTCTGTCCCCATCTGTTTACTAAATGAATTTAGAGAACCTTGTGTTTGTGCTGAATAGAGGAACTGTGGAAGCTGGAAGGGTTGTGAATTAGTAGTGTAGTTATGTCTTTTTTTCTGGAACTATCAGTACTTTAGCTGTGAATATTAGGAAGAAATGATACGACAGGGTTTTATGCTGACATGTATGATTGGTTTGTAATTCGTAGAATATGCATATCTGTTAATTAAATATATGTATAAATAGCTTCTCTGAAAAGCAATATGCTTCTCTTTGTTTTTAAATTCCAAACAGATTTCACAAGACCAAGTGATGATGTCTCACAGCCCACTGCGGATGTTCAAACGTTATCATCCAAAATGCGTTCTTGTATCTGGACAAGGACCACTGCTTGATATTGCTCAGGAGTATCTTTAAAAGGACAAAATAAACTTTCCGTTGGAGTATTTTCCTTAATCAAGTTCAGACCAAATATTTTAGCACTACAAATTCAGTATTGAGAGTTCACTAATTAGCTACTTTAATTCTTAATGTCAAATTTAAGTTTTGAAAATGGTTGGTTGTTGATTTTTGCTTCAATTTATTCTACACTTTTTCATATTGCTATTACATATCTTTAATTGGGAAGGAAAAATGACCATTATTTCTTTGTCTTATGTACGTGTAGTGAGCCTTTGGCATAAGGGTTTGTGTTCTCTTGAGGATGAGAACATGGCATCCTTCAGTACTCTGTAGTAAATCATATAGTTAGCTTTATCTTAGAAATGGTATTTCAGAGCCTGAATTTATTCTTTCTGTTCTTTTGTCTCCTGTTGTCGTTCTTCAGGTCAGCCTGCTCAGGTTTGTTAGGGATGTTAAGAGAGAAGAGTGTGATAAGATTGAATGCAGCAAATAAGCAGCCAGTTTGTTAGATAGCATTTTTACAGGGGATAATCTTATTTTCAAACAAAACCCGTAGTGTTAATTCTAAAAGAAAATCCAGTGGCTCTGCTTGTATAATCAATATATTTAAATGCCTGTTGTTTCCATACTCATTGAGGAGGTCTTATTGGTAGTAGCGTCCCTGCTGCTTTTTACAAAATGAGCAGATTTAGTTTGGTTATGTCTTAAGTGAGTTTAAATTAATGGGATGTATCTGTATTTAAGAGTAGCACTATGCAGATCTGGGAATTTTCTCACTTTTTGCTCCTTTCTTTTTTTTAAAACATGTTTCTAAATTTGCCTTACCCACCTGCAAGGCGTAGTTAAACCTTATTGGTCAGTCCACTGTTTTGCAACAGACGGAGGTTTCCTTCCTATCATAATTACTTGAGTTGTTGACTTTTTATGTTTATGTAAAGATAATCTTGGGGGAGTACGGCAGGTGTTGAGTGCCTTCTTCCTTTTCATCTTGTATTTTGAGCCAGCTCTCTACGCCATTTCTGTCAAGACTTCAGACTTCATATAGGACTTTGTAAATGAAGCAATGATCATTTATCTCATGCAAGAAAAAGTCTTTGGTAAAATGCTTACAATTCCAAATAGTTTGTTTTACCAGATGATAAGCAGCACATGTGAACATTAATTGTCAAAATTGAATTACAGATTAAAAAAAAATATATTTTGATATAAGCAGTTCTGCATCCTTAACTGGTGTTCTGCCAGCCTTGGGTTCAGCCAGCCTGTCACCATTGAGATGTTGAGGGCGAAGCACCCGCTGCTGGATGTGGTTGACCACGACAGAGCACCGGGTGTTTTGGTGAGTCTGTGTCTAAATATTTTTATTTGGTCATTAGATGACATTCAACTGTGGAGGTCAATATTTGAACTGTAGAGCTGTGATGTTGTCTTATGTTGCATCATGACTTTACTTTTATTTCCTGCTTCTCTATTTGTTTCATGGCAACATTTTTCAAGAACCATGCAGAGTTTTCCTTCTGTTAGTGGTAATTCCTTCACAAGTATTTGCGCTTTGTAACTCACTGTTGTGTGATTACTACAGATATCTAATTCAAAATCTGTTTTGGAAAGCTTATTGGCTTCCTTAGATGCATGGAAGATGAAGTAAGCTTTTTCTTCCGGTAGAGGAATGTTGTGGAGCTGACTCTATAGGCCATGAAGTTGCTTTGGTTGCAATGATTTACAGCTAATGAACTTTTCTCCAAAAGGCTGCTTTTATCGTTTGTATGGTTATTTAATTATATCTAAATATTAACAGTACCTACTGCTAGTTTACATAAGCAGCATGTTTTAAACTGAGTCTTGCAGAATTTCAGAAAGAAGTGAATGCATATGCCACAAATACATGCATGTATATTGTGCATATACAGGGTCAGTAAATGAGGGGGTTCTTCCCTTCTGTGTAGACAGAAAGGTCTTTGTTATGGTTCGTACAATTCATTACTTAATTATATTATCTCTTTCCTTGCTCCTCAACCAGGCACATTCAGAAATTCAAGAGACTATTCATGTTTTTGTCACCATGGGCTGTAGATCATAAAGTAAAAACTGTTTCTTTAGCAAATATATTATGAATTAACAATATATTTCTTCTTAGCACTGTTAAAGGCACGTACTTCAAAGCAGGTATTTCAAATCCTTTGTTAGTGCTGGAGGACTGTGTTACTGCTATAGAAAAATAAACATCCATGCTTCTGTGCAGAAGTGAACCATCAGCTGAAGCTCTGAGCCTTGCCAGAGGTAGTTGAATAAATTGTCTGAAGCTTCTGAATGTGGAATGCAATAACTTGCCTGGTATCCATTTGCTGCTGGATTTCAGTTTAGAACTTGAAATGCAGATTTCATAGTAAACTGGCCTTGGTTGCTGGAGTAGTAGCTGCACCAAAATAGTGCATTTCCTTTCAGTGTTGTGGAAGGCAGCTGTGGGAACTGTACTTGAATTTTATTCTCTTGAAATAGTAGCAGATGTTTAATCTTGCAGAAAACTTGCACTTTTTTTCTTATTTCAGTACCCCTCTGCTGTGGAGCTTCCCAAGATTGAGGGTCAGTTATGTTTACTTAATTTGTAACTATCCCTTAGTAGATGGAATATCTTTATTATACTTTTCATTATCGTTAGAATTTATTTTCATATTGGTCATATTGGGAAGTTGGCTGAGACAATTCTAAAGCTTCCTCATTGGTGACATCTGTTATTGATACAGAATGTATAAGGTGTGGAAAAGCTGTTTTATGTGTACAGTTTTCAGTCATGTGTTTTTAAAGTTTCCAAAGGAAGGAGAGGTCTGTTTTCCTCTTTTATCTTACTTTAGCAGGCTGTTACTGAATTCCTTTTTAATATTAAGAATGAGTTGACATGTTCAGAAATAACTGGTCTTGATTTCAGGAGGGTGACCTGAGAGCTGTAGAGTGAGAAGTATCTTGTTTCAGCATATCATATCTTGTCTGAATCTTGTCTGAAGAAAACATTAAAATAGAAACTAGCCAAAGATTAAAATAAAAGTGCCTTGATTTTTGGAGACCAGAAAATTGGGTAGAAACAGCATCCAAATCCTGTTTTAACATGAACAAAGTAACATTACTGATGGATTATTTCAGTACTGTACATGAACTTAGAGAGTTCACAGAGGTACAGAGAACTTAGAAGTATAATTTATAAGTTAACATTTTGTGCTGTGGATCAATTTGGCCATTGCAAAGAATCAAAGAATTTCTTAAACTTCTAGATTTTGCATTGGAAGCTTTGTTACTTCTGATATTCTTTTGTGAAAGAGCAGGAAACATTAAAACATTATGCAGGTATTTCATTTTGTCACCTTTAAATCAAAGTAATGTTCAGCCTTGTTAAACCAAGCTTGTATCAGAGGTGTGGTGCCCTGCTAACTCTGTTATGTATTTCTGGGTTTCATAGCTGTCATTTTGTTTGGGGAGCCTGTCAGATGGGAAACCAACCTTCAGCTTATAATAGATGTTTTGCTGACCAGTGGCTACCCGGGAAATCCATATCACCATGAAAATTACCCTCAGATACCTGTACTTGCTTGTAATATGGATCTAATGTGGGTAGCTGAAGCACAGTCTCCAAGGTAAGTGCAGCTACAACACCATACAGGTATGCCATGTGACATCTTAGGTTTTTCCTCACTTCTTTAGTACAATTAATAGTCAGTATTTCCATACAGCATTTTTATATGGCTTTATGGTGGATCTCAGATTCAAATACAACGTTTCAAAAGCAGCGTGCTGTCAGCAAATACTGCCTTATTACTATCTGTGTCATTGTATCAGTTGCTGGATACATTGAAATCAGTTGCTGGAGATAAGACTGCTTTTATGAGGTCAACTTTTTTGTTTCCCCACTCACAAAAGAGAGCTTGAAGGCTTAGAGTTTGTCCAAAGGGAAAAAAAAAATCAAATCTAATGTTTCATTTAATTAGATTTTTTTTGTTGTTGTTGTTGTTTGTTTTTGTATTTTCCAACTTAGTTTCTGGCAGGGTGAAGAATTGTCACGCTAGCTAAAAGCAATGAGTTCTTGAGCTGAAGACAATATAGTGTAAAGGAACATAGGAAAAAATGAATAGAACACATAGGACAGGATGGCATGATCTCTGAGAGTGTTTTATTTTGACTTTAACAGAAGGCAGTTCTTTAACGTGTTTATTTCCCCTACCTTCCCCCTCAGTGTAAAATGTGAACATACACTGAAATAGAAATTGTTATTATTGTGACCTGATAACGGTTTTGATCTCAGGTAGGTGATCTTGTCAGATATTCCTAGTTGGTTATGAAGACCACATCTAACATTAGCAAACTATGTGTGTGTGCTAGTTCAGCTAGAGTAAGGTGATGAGAGTGTGTGTATAATGTGTAAAAGAATTAAGAGGCGTATTTCCAGTAGTGTTCCTCAGGAAAGATCCAGTATTAAAACTGAAATAAAGTTTGCTTTTTCCTTCGAGTTTGTTACTTTGTCTGTTGGAAAGTGACTCCCTGAGCATGTGGTTTTAAATTGCTGTTGGTATTTACTGGAAATAACTTTATGCTGATTTATTCAGATTTCTTGAAACAATAAACTGGGTGGAGAGGGTGAATGAAGTGATATGTATTAGTTCATGCCTAATTCCACATGCTGATTTCACTAATGATGTAAAGCTGCTTTTTTGGTTATGAAATTATGTCTTTTACTATTTTACTGCCTTGGATGATGAGCTGCATCACTTGCTGCTCACACCTTGCTTGAGCAAATAAATTGAGTTATCAGCAGCTTGGTGCAGTGTTAATTTGTTCCATGATTTTTTGCATCTCTTCTTGAGAGAAACCAATGAGGTTTTTGTTTTCACATTATAGACTGCATTTTGGTATACTCTTGTTTTTAAAAACAGAATAATTTTCCTCCTGTTGGTTTCTGACTTTCCTTTTCCATTTCTCCTCTTTGTTATTTCAGCTGCTTCTGTTCAGTCACTGCAAAGAGCAGATGACAGCCTAGGCATTTTTTCAAAGGGTGTCCATTCTGAAAATGATCAGATCTGTGTAAATGCATGCAACACCATTACAAATTATTGCTATGTTTTTGAAACCAATAATTTCCAATTATGTTTTCTTCATTATTATCTTTATAGGTTAGCTAATCAGCACTTAATTATTACTGAAAAAGCTGTGGGAATGCTGCATGCAAATGGAGAGAAATCTCATAGTAACAGGAATTGACTCTCAACAGATAATGAAATAAAAAAGGTCTTGTTTTTTTTTCTGTATGCTTGATGTAATTTGGTTTGTCACATATCTTTCCATCTTCTTAGGTTTGGGCATGGGACATTCATGGTTTGTTTGGAAAACATCTACAAGAAGATTACTGGCAAAGATCTGAAATATGAGGCCTTAATGGGCAAGCCTAGTGAATTGACCTATCAGTATGCAGATTACCTTATCAGAGCTCAAGCAGCAGAAAGACAGTGGAAGCAACCCATTCTAACTCTTTATGCTGTTGGGTAAGAAATTCTAAGTCTAATGAATACATCAAGAAATTACTTTCAAGATAAACACTGAAAAATAAAAACACACAACTCTTTGTATGGTTAGGCCCATTATGTCACTGCTGGGACAACTGAAAATGGTTAGCACTGCGTTGTACTTAGGTGTTTTCATGCCTCTCAGTTTCTAGCCTTCCACTTGATTCTTAGATGTATGTACCATTTCTGTGCAAGTATGAAAGGGAGGTTTTATGTTTCTTATTAATTTATTTAAAATGCTCTTTGAGCCCTTAACAAAAAGTTTGTGAGGGATTGTTTTGTTTTCTTTAACTTAGTGGTATAACAACCACAAGCTTTGAGTAGTACATGACATTTTAAGGAATGTTGGAGCTAGAGTTGATTTGAGGTGTAATTGAACTTGGTCATATACTACTATGCGTGCAGTGAGTGACATTGTAGAATCATTTTAATAGAATGAGATAAAGCTGTGTTTTATCAAGGATTGCTCCAGAATCTCCAAGATGCTTGGAAATATAACCTTTTTAATGGACTGCTAATAGCTGTCCTTGCTTTCCCTTCACCCTATCCCAGGTCTGGAAGTCTCAGTACGGGGAATTTTCACTCCCATTATTTGTCACGGTTAATGAAACTGCATAACAAAATTGCTATATGACTGGATTTTCTCCTGTGTAAATAATTCCACACGAAGTTATGGAAAATGCAGAATACATAGTTAAAACCTTGATGTCCTTTCATACACTTGGAGAACTAAAATTGTGCTGCTGACTGAAGTACTATTTGTATTTCCAGAGATAATCTCATGACTGATGTCTATGGTGCTAACCTTTACAATCGCTATCTCGAAGAGAAGAATTCCAGAAAAGGCTCAAAAACATGGATTCAGGCCAAAGTTGCTGGTGGCAAAGGGTCTGCTGCTCTCTCTCAGGATGATGAAATAGTCAACAGCTGGGAGAATGAACTGGCATCCTCTGCTGCTACCCACTGCAGGTCTGTTCTGGTTTGTACTGGGGTTTACAACCCTCACACAGAGGTACCCTTGGATACCAAAGAGAGCAGAACTGAAACGATATTCCATGGCCACAGAGATTTTAGGTTTGATCCTGGTTTAGTAGAACCAGATCATGTGGTACCAGATGTTAATGCTGCTGTAGACCTGATCTTCCAGTTGGAGAACTTTGCTCCTAATTGACATGACATGATTTCTTCAGGACAGCTCAATGTTACACTTGTCTTCCCCAAAACTGTGCTTTAAAATCATGCCACAAACTGCTTTTTTATTTTTAATTTATTTTTTTGTTTACTATTTAACATATAATACTATATAAATATGAAAGTAGATTAATGTGCTTAATATACTTAGTATAAGACTATGTAAATTAAAAAAAATCTGTTTAAAATATTTTAAGATTGTATGAGTATAAATAATACTTTAAAAGTATTTCAAACTGATTTATTGCTTTAGCTGTTCTTTATTTGGATGTTATTCATTATTTTAGGTATTCCAATAGTTATTTTTCATAATTGCTTATGTTTTATCGGTCCTTAAATTCCTGTGTGAACATTCTTTTCTTTCTTGAAAGATTTGCCTTCTAGTTATTGGAGGTTTCTGATAGTGAGACTGGGTCAATCACATAATTACAAGTTGTTTGATATAGAGCACAGTAAGTATTCTGCAAAAGATGAGCATTCTTGCAAATATGTTGCTTCACATAAGAGTTGAATTCAAGAATATTCTGTCTCTGTACTCACTCAGATGTAACCATGCAGCCTTTCTTTTTATCTGTTTTCCAATGTATCTGGACCTGCATTGCTGCTATGCTCTGACACGTAAACCCTTAAAAGAAACGCCAGTATAAGCTGATGAAGGCTGAGTTGTTAACAGAAATTTTGGAACTCCTGCTAACTGAACAGTCATACAGGGAAAGCAGCAGATAGTGAGTGTCCTATGTGGTGTAACACCTGGCCTTTTTGTTGTTGCCTTTTTATTTGCACTTCTGTGGGTAATTTTGGAAATTGTTTTGGGCATTTCACCTGGACTTTTCCACTGAATGAGTGACTGCTCTTTGGGCAAAAAGTGCCTACTAGTTTACTTGAAGCTTTGTACCACTGTGGTAGCTGACTGCCCTCGAGTGTAATATGCTTTGTCTTGTGTCAATGTTATGTGTTTGGTTCATGGTTTTTTATAATTGTTCATTTTTTAAAATACTTATTTTTATAAAATACTTCTAACCATTTTAATCCAAAAGATGTATTTGAAAATGTCTTCTGTGTTGGTTATAACACACTGAGATAACACTTGAGATAAGCTGTGTGTCTGTCCCTTATTGCTTGGAAAATATAAGTCAATTAAATGCTTAAAAATGAAGTCAACTTACATGGAAGTAGCATGTAAAATCACCTTAGGACTAGTGAGGTGTGGGATCTGTTTTGTTTCAGAAATAAGAAATGGTACAACAAATCTGAGAGTCTTCCAGAGTTCTTGCAGAAGCAGAATGCTGCCTTACAAGCATTCTCAGCTGGTGGGGTAAGGAGAAATGATGTCCTGGCCAACTTCTATGTTGCTTATTATCCTGAAATCCAAATCTGAGTACTCTTCATGTCATGAAGAGAACAACAGTGCTGCCATTAAGTCAGGCTTTTGTTGTGTTTTCTGTTTGCATGCCACTCCAGTCACTTCCACTACTGTCAGGATTGTTGATTAATTCACTCGTGTTTCGTAAGTAGCTTTCAACATACCTTGCTGGATGCAGGGTTTTAAGTTTAAGGACACTGTTCCAAATATTGTATTTTGTTTTTATTCACTGGAAAACTATTACAGCAGTCCATTCTTACCTTTCTTACTGTTGCAGCAAGTGAATGTGTCTGTTTCTTTATCTCTTTTCTGTAATATGCCAATTACTTACGAAGCATGCCAAATGTTTTTAAGTAAGAATGTTGTTAAGGTTTTGTAAGATGTCAGGATAACCAGAGTTGTGTTGTTTCAGTATTGAAGCACATTGCTGAATTCTTTCTTACTGGAACCCGTTTCAGACTTTCAGTGAAGCAAGGAATAAAAATGTGGAAGTTGATGAAGAAGGCACTGTTCAATTTTTCTCCTTTTATTCCCTCCCAGATATGCATGAACATTTCAGCATCAGTTGTCATTTGTCTGTCAGCACAAAACAAAATATAGGCAGTTGGTGCCACGGATGATGAACAAAGATGACCTATATATTGGAATTACTGTAAAACTTGAAAGAACTGTTGGCATACTAAAGCACTGGCCACAGCGTGTTAGCTAGGCTTGTTCCATGTTGTACAAGTGAAGATGCTACACTGGCAGACTTCTCCTTTGAATGTTGTATCTTGTTAACTCAGGAAGTGGTGCAGGTGAGATTTTCCTTCAGCGTGTCATAGAACATTGCATCAGAGTCAATAATGAAATGGGTAACACTGTCTGTTAGAAATGATGCTTTAACGTGGTAAATTGGTACATTGGTAAATGAGTTAAATGTGGAACTCTGTAGAAGAAATGTTTCCATTACTTGAAAGGTAATGCGTAAAGTGAAAACCAGCATGGTAAAATGTTCTGTCTAACCAGTGAAGTGCGAGATGAATGAATATCAGGTTTGTTGAGAAAAGTCTCAAACTGTATTAACTTTTTGTCTCTTTGATTGTCCTCCTACATGGATTTTCACTTGTATTCTTTTGATGTGTTTTGAGCTTCAGTGCTTACCTCACTGAAATCGGCAGCACGTCCCACGTGTTGTTTGGTGTGTTTGGCCGCACTGCTGGGTGTGACAGCACTTCTTTCAAGGCTAAAACGTCCTGTTGGAAATGCAGGTGGCCCGAGATGCTCCGGAGTAACGCAGTGAAGTCACTGTTAGCAAATGCTGGGGGTTGTGGTGAAGTTTCCGTCGTTACAACTTGTCCTTCATTTCTGCACTGGTGGCATTTTCTGTATTCGAGCATTTTCTGTAAAAAAAAAAAAAAAAAAAAACCTCCAAAGCAACCTCTGAAGAATAAGTCCTGTGCTTTTTACTAATGTGAATTTGCAGTATTTTAAACTCCTGTCATGTATGCTCTTCAGTTTCGTATCTTTTTCTTTGGGAGTATTTTTGAGGAATTTAAAGAGTTAAAGTTTGAGGAGTGTGATGCTTAAAACACTTTTGAAGATATTTCTCCATCCATATATTTAAGAAAACAAAACCAAACCAAAGCTTGATTTAAAATAAAACTTATGTCACATCTTGGAACTCTTAAATGTCAAGAAAGGAACCATCGGCTTTGCAGCACGCCTGCACTTTTGAGCTGGGTGCCGTGCGCCTGTCGGTACCGCTGGCTGTGGGTTAATCGCGCTTCCCGCGGTGCAGCTGTGAGAGCCGCCTCAGCAGAGGGGCTGCGCTGCCGTCGCGCGCCGTGCCCTGCCCAGCCGTGCCGGTGCTGGCGCTGCAGGCGGGCCGCGGGGGGCGCTGTCCGCCATGCTGGCTGCCCGCCATGTTGAGTTACCTCAGAGGGGCGGAGGGGCCGGGTGTGGGAAGGCGGTGTGGTGGAGGGCTGATAGTCTCTTCTCCATGCTTTTATTTGTTCAAGTAGTAGCTACCGCCCTCACACGTTCTCCGAGGTCCAGGGTGTTTCAAGTTCATCCTCGTGGACCAAACCCCATGTTGTTAAGTGGTAAGTTGGTAAAATGCTGCAAAAATGGCGGGTGCCAGGATACATCCTCTCATCCACTCTTGATTTCAAATGAATACTAAGCACTCGGTCCCTCCTCACTCAGTGTTTGTGTCGGACGCGTTCTGCCCTAGCAGACTGAGAGACGAGCTCAGCATGGTGCGCCTGAAAGCAGCAGCCAGACGTTGCTCCCCAGTTTGGCTGTAGGTGACTTCAAATATATCAGTCATGTTAGATTTGGGAAAACATCTGAATTCTAAACAACTGGTTGGGCTTTCTTCAACGAGAGACAGGGGAAAGAAGTCACACTAATTTATTTGTTTTTCCTGTGAAATGTGAAAAGGCTATAGGAGCTGAAAGGCCCTGGAGCATCTGGGTTTTGTTTTGTGGGTGGATTTGCAGAGACCATACAACCATTATGTTTTCCTTGCACTGGATTTTCAGAACTTCAGTTTGCCAGCTCTCTGTCAGCTATTTCTTGTTCAGAACGTGTTTCAGAGTGATGCATAGAAAGGAAAACTAACAAATTATTCACAGAAATATTTTTCTAAGCTTTGATTTTGCCACTGTGATTTTTTTGTTCCCACCACCTACCTTTGAATCTCAATAGGGTAAATTACTTGTTAGAAGCAATTATTTTCAGTGCAGCTCATAGTGTTAGCACATGGTGACACAGAGGTATCATTCTGCCTTTGTAATGACTGAATATAGTGTTGTAAACTGATGTGCAAATATATCTGAAACTAATGCAGCTACATGTTGTTTTCAGTTATGCTGATTGCACAGACAGCTGAAGGTGTGTGAACATTGGCTCAGGCCAATGGCTCTGATCACTGACTAACACAGACTGTATTCAAGTATTTTGTATACAACTGTGGATTTTGGGGTGATGAGATATATCCTGCTTTCAACATTCAAACAGCCTGCACATCAGAAGTTTCTGAAAAGAGTGTGTGGTCAGTTCTATGAATAACAGATCAATATGTATTCAAAATAGCAAACACAAAGTAAACCCACCTGAAAATCAGCTGAGCCTGAATCTCTTGCTTAATTAATCTTAAAAGATATTCTTCTTTGCTTTTGTTGATCTTGTATGCCAGGCTAAGAATCCACGATCATGCTAAACATGTGCAGTTAACACCCAGCTAGCCTTCTGGCAGGTTTATCTATTACCTTCTTCTGTAGCAGAAGCAGTGCTTGTAATGTAGCTAAGAGTTTTTCTCAAAATTAGAAGTGCATTTTCAATGGGACTCAAGTCTCACCTGTTGCTTTATGACAGTGTATCTGTGTTTACGCTTTCCACTAGCTTAATAGTTAAGTTCCTGGCCATAGATGAGGATGCTTTGTTTAATTTACAATAACTAAATAAAATCGCGGATCTAAATGTTCCTTAGGGAAGGTGCAGTTTTAACCACATTGTTTACATTTAATTGTAAACATTGAGGAAAAGTTATCTGCACCTCCAACATGGAAGACTTTGAATCCTTTTTATGTGCATGCATTTATGCAGGTGATGGGCAACTCTAAGTATGTATGAGTCAAGTACTGCTTGTTTAACAGAATACACTGAGCTATCTCGTCTAAAATTAAAAGAACATACAGCACTGTATAAAGGATACAGAGTTTCTTAGATTTTTCATTTTTTTGTTTTGGATAAACAGCCACAGCAAATTACATGCATAAAATAACCACAAAAGATATTAATTGCCAAATGTTTAATTAAATTTTTAATGATACACAGTACAATGTATCTACTAGACTACAATTCACAACATAAAGCAGGTTTTGTATCTGCTTAGAAATATTCTTCATAATAAATTTATAAATAGATGAAGGTAAAGTATAAAAAGTTACTGTAGTATGCAAGCTTGCTCCCTTGTCTCCTCATATTCCAAATGACCCAGTCAATATTGTAATAAGAGAAGTAGTTAGTGATGATTAGAAACGTACAGCCTGCATCTCTCGAAGAAACCTTGGAAAAAACAGCAACAGATTTGTCCTAGAAAATGCAGAATATTTTTAACACTGTTATCCTCTAAACCCTTCACATCATTTCGGAATGCAGTGAATGAATTCAATATGAATCAGAGATTTGTATTTTCTCCCCAGCAGGTGCATGCGCCAGACTCACTTGAATGCTGTTGACTCTCTGGAGTTGTGCATCTCAGGAGACTGGGTGTTCCAGCCATCAGGTATCAGTGAGCGAGGCACAAAAGAGGGAAAAGTTGGTTGAGAGCACTGAGCACATCTGACTATTGAAACTCTTAGCGTTTCTCCACAAAGGCAACATGAAATCTTAACACAGTTACAAATAACTAAATTCACCTTCTGCTCAGTAAGCCTGTATCTATGCTGTACCTGGGAGGTGGAGCAGTGTCTGGTCTGGTGCATTGGTTCCCAGGTTTTGAAATGGTATGTTCACATAGCACCATTTCAACACTCAACTCTACTGAATCCCTCATATTACGCCACCGAGTTTTAGCAGTTACTCGTCAGTACATCGCTTTCTTAAGAAAACATACATAGAGTTTTCTTTTGTCAAGTATCAAAACACTTTTCATACCTAGATCTATTTTTGTACCACTTACAAAGGGGAAAATCCTTATCTATGCACAGCATTGAAATAGGGAATTAACATGAAAAACAAAGAATGAGTATGCTTTGCCTTCTGCATGAATGTATTTTTATCTGATAACCATTTCCTTTTTCTGAGAATCTAGTTCCACACAAGTCTTGTGCTTTTTTTGCAGCGGTAATTGGTGAAATTCAGCTCTTAACTCTTACGAGTAGCTTCCAATTGTCAAGGCAAGTTGGCATGCCATGTTCAAAAGACAATCTTTCATACCTTTGTTTTCATATGGAATAGTTTAGATAGTCAAAATGGTCAGATGTTCTAAAAAGGCAGTTTCTAAGGAAAAAGTCTTTCATTTAATGCTTTCCTGTTTCTGTTTACAGAAAGATGTTATGTGTATATTTTGGTTGATTGAATGATTAGAAATCACAACTGCTAGCTTGCCCCAGAGTTGGTCATGTGTAAGGTACTTAGAAACTTGGATCCCTCAGCTAGCTACTACATTTGAATAATGTGTCCTTTAAGATGTCTTGGTGAGTGTGGGGGGCTTAAGACTGAAACTCCTATGGTGTAGCCAAATATTAGTTTGAGTAAGAATAAACTCAATAGGGGAACTGTTGTTCCTAGTATCTTAATCCAGAATGTAAACATCAAAAATATAAATGCAGAGTGATATTTTGGTTTATGAGTGATTTTAAAAGGACATTTCACTTGTAGTAATTCAGCTGGAATACCCAAGTTTGCATGGTTAAGCAAGCTTTAGATGGAAGTGGCTTAGACAGAAGCAGCTTTGGGAAGCTGCTGTACCTACCAGATGTCTTACCCTGCTTACAGCACCTCATCAGCTGAATGAGTGCAAAGCTAAACTTAACTTTTTTTTTTTTTTTTTTTTTTTTCAGAGTACAGTATTATATGCATGTTAAGATCTTAAGTCACTGTCACAGAGGTGGGAGAACTGTAATTACACGTGCAGAAAACCTCTGGGTTACAATCCCACTGTGCCCCTTTAGAGATTTGTGAGGAGATTCTTCTTCTTTTTTTTTTTTTTGTATATTTGAGGTTGAGAGAATAGAAATCAGTATCAGCAGTTCAGTTCAATAATCAATTTGGAAGTAACTCAAGTGAAATCTAAAAGTGTCTTGCAAAAGAAAAATACAAAGTAACTTTTTAATGATAAAAGAGTCTCAATTTTTTCTTTTATTGATTGCAATGAGGTTGTATCTGATCCCCCACTATTCTCAGAGGATGTCCCTGGAGAAAGGTGATGTACTTTTACATTAAGCTACTCTGTTATGTCAGCTATAGTTCAGCATTCCACTTTTGTTGGAGGTAGACAGCCATCAAAAGTCAAGCAGGAAAACCTGTAACTACTAGTGCAGAGTATTACTTTGAGAAGAAAATTACCTGCTTTAAACTGAGTAATCATTGACTAAACTGCCCAGATTTAATGAGATAAAATAGAAAATTCTTCTTGGCTAACTCAAGCATAGGCTTTACTTTTCTCATTCTCGGGAACTTACTGTTAATTTGTTTTCCAGTGGCCTCATACAAATCAGTACGTCAGAACAAGGCCACTGTTGATACAGTCTGCCTTCAGTCACACCTAAAGGTACAGAGGTAATCGGGGTACCTGCTGTTATCAGTATTAGCGTGACAGAAACCCTTGTTGAAAAAAGACAGTAAAAACAAAGGAAATAACAATTTAAAAAAAGAAAAAAAAGAAAAAGCTCTTTTGTTCTTCAGACTAAAATGAAATGATAAAAAGGGGTACAGAGGGCTAAACATGCCAGGAATCAGAATGTCTTGTTGTAGAATAGCTTTTTTTCCTAAAGTATGTGGTGGGGACTGCATGGAAGTCCAGGGAAGCACTAGGGAAAGGCTTTGGTGTTATTTGAGTGTACCACTGCTCAGATGTATGCAGAATGTTCAGGTTTACTGCAGTAATGCATTTAAACTACATGTGACAATCTGTTCTTCATATAAATATGGTTTCCTCTGAAGTCAAACAGCAGTAAGAGCCCTGGTTTTCAGGAAGCCCTAAGAAATCTACGCTGTGTACAGAGAGCTTCATTTGGTTTTGTTACTCCCTCATAAAGTCACCTCCACTACACTGACAGCAGTAAAATCATTAGGACTTTTCTTCTGTTCTCATGTTTTAAATTATGTATATATATATATATATATAATTTGTTTTGCAAAACAAATATTAGCATGTTTCTAGGTTTACATTTATTTGATACAATGGTTATGTAATTATAAAATCCCATCCATTATGATGGACTGGATGGCTAACCAGAGGTAAAATTAGCTTAAATCAAAAATCAGTACAGAGAATAACACTGCCCACGCTCCTGGGAACCATGTTCTGCTGATCGTTTCAGTTCAGTATTTGCCTCTGCATTCCATTCTTAATTGTTATAGGGCAGGGATCAATGTTCCCTTCTGTGTTTATGTAATATTTTGCACACTTTGGGCACTGCCAAAACCAAATGATAAATACCTGGTCAGCCAAGGAGATCTGCTTAAAGGCAGTTAGTGCACCATAGTCTTGTTAATGATCAGCTGCCAGTAAACAGGTCTCTTGGCAAAAGTTTACGCTGTGAACTGTAATCATGTGCTGCTGAATTATTCACTTGATGTACATCAGCACATTTGTAACCTGAGAGCTGAAACCATTTTTTTTACCTGTAAATCTCAGATTTATTGCTACTCACTCTCTTCATCCAGGTAGCCTTTAGAGTTAGAGGACAAAGCCTACCTGAAGCCACAGTCCCTTGTCTTTTTTACAAAAAACAAACCGCTGAACCAGTGAGGGTCATCACTGGAAAATGCAGTGAACAAATCACTGACAAATCTCCTGTTTTCTGATTGAGACAAACCCAGCCTACAGGCAGAGTCACAACCTTCAACTGTAGAGTAAGAGAAATGGGAGCCAATACTAAGGAAAGGTCAGCTCCTTGGTCTGTGGCTACTCATTTACTAGACGGGACTTGAAACTAAGGAAATGGATTTCTCCATTTACTGTAAAAAAAAAAATAATAATAATAACAATAATTAAAAAAAAAATCACTGACTGCACTGGAAGATGTATGTTACTTTTGTGTCTTGATGCAGTTTTAAGTTGATTTGCTGTATAAACTACTGATTTTGAGTAGTAGCAATACTGTCCTTAAATGCACATGAAATTTTATCTGCGTGGATTAAATAATTTGGCACTAATCCTGCAGATACTGGAGGCTGAGCTTATCTGAGTGTCCATGTGCATGCATGCAGACCTGCAGGACTGTAACCTACAGATGTAAACTATGAGAAGTCATGACAAGTCCAATGCTTGCCAGTATTCTGTAGCTTAAGGACCATCTAACTAGGAGGAAAAACAGCAATCAGGACTGAATTTTAGCTTGGACTGTCTTCATAGATTTTCCTGGGAGCAGAATGCATGATTTCCAGGCAAAGTTTGGACGATTCTAATTTTTGGTTTTTAGCTACCACTGGGAATTCACTGCCTGCTATCTTTGGATGTAGGAGAGCTGAATATGTCCTGCAGTGCTACTGGGTATGTCCTCTAAGTGCTACTGAATACTGTGGCTTAATCTGCCCTTCCATATAAAACAGTTGTGAAAACAATGCTAATTGAAAAAGGTAAAGCCCTTTCAGTCTTACAACTATAAAACTTGAAATGTAGGCCCTTAGGTTAGAAGCAAACAGGATACAAAGCCAAGCAATTCTTCAATAATCCTACCTCATACTTCAACAAACAAACAACAACAACAAAAAAAAAAAACGCAACAAAAACCCACAAACAGAAAGACCAAGGAATGATTTAATATTTTCTGTGTGAAAATGAATAGCACTGAAATTAGGATCTAATAGCCCTTTCTTCAGTCTTCCAGACTTTCATGATACCTGATATGCTGAATGGCTGAAAACAGGTGTAGCCTTGGTAGCAAACCAATCCACCTGGTCAAGATCCAAGATTTTCAAAAGGAACAAAGTGACTTCACTTCATGTGGGTGCTTTCTGTAAATGAGCTACTTTAAATTATCTAGATTGGAAAAATCATTTGTCACTTCTGAACACCTTTGCTTTAAGTGCAGATCTGAAGATAAGCCTGCTTCTGTTCCTTTTTCTAATCTGAGTTTGTGAGGTGCTTCACGTGTAAATCCAGGGAGGACTGCTGCCATCAGCATTTCAACTGTATCTACAACGTGCAGTACAGAGCTGAATCTGAAAGACAACTATGTGATTATGAAATCTATTTTACTTCATAATGTGAGTTTTGAGCAACAGTAAAAGATTTTCCCTGCTAATTGTTTTTAAGAAATAAACAGCAATTAGTGACAGGGAGAGAGAAGCAGAGGAATACAAAGGGGGAGGCAATCCCTCATGAAGATGCTAGACTCTTAAAACCAAAAAGCTGCAATGCATGCAGTTCTCAGCTGATGTGGAAGTCTTCTTTCTAATTACATGCCCAGATTAGATTTAAAAAAGATGGTTAAAAATCAACCGAATCCTACTTACACCACTTAAACAATAAACACTCTGGTAACATTATGTCAAATGTATGACCAGAATTAACCCTGTGTATGACCGTGAGGCACGTGGCAAGGGATGGCTACCACTCAGTTCAAGGTTTCTCCAGTTCCTGTTTCCAGTGGTGCAGGTCTTGAGTTTCAAATGAAATTAATAGACCTGAGGGCAAAAAATCCATGACACTCACTAGTAAAAGGGTGTTATCACTGCAAACAGTAACAAATGCAATACATTTTCCCTCTTCTCAAGACTATATTTAAAATGACTGAACTGGTCCAACCCTGCCTGACAGCAAGTCAGATATCAGCGTGATATCGCTCAGGGTGATTTTGCTATCTGTTAAAATGATAACTTAAGAAAATGGAAAAAAAAAACCAACCTGAGAGAAGGCTGCCCTTCCTGGGCCTGTTCCATTACTAGCTAGCAATCCACATGCCCTTGGACAGATGACTGCTATTTGGTCCTGTATTATGGGTATTTTGGAAACTGAAATACCTTTATCAAAGACATTCCTTGTCACTTCTAGGCTTTCTGGTCACTTGTGGAGCACTGAGGATTTGAAGAGACGCTGTCAAGCGTGCCTATTCTAGAAGTAACCTTTGCCAACAATTCCATGCTAAGTGCTTCAGTACTTTGGATGTGAGGCAGTCTTTTCCAGCCATCTGCCTCCTACCCTGCATCACCAGTTCAAAGTTTCTTTTCCCATGTCGTTCCTGGCATGATGGTTACAGAAAAGGAAATGGCAGGGAAAAATGCTGATTATGTTTTTACAAAGGGCCTAACTTTCAGGACTACCTCTCAGAAGTCCCCTTATTAAAAAAAGAAAAAAAACAAACACCAAAGCAACCAGGATTGTGTCTAACTAACTTCTACAAAATGGCTGGTTTCACAGGAGGAGGAGAATATGGCTACTGTGCTACTCAGCATTAGGGTAAAGCACCATCTAAATTCCAGTAAAGTCAGGGATTTCACCTAGCTCGTATCAGCAACCACACCCCCAGCCTTCTACAACGTCTTTGCTGTCAAGCTTGATGCTGTCAGTATTCTTCTCACTGAACATTGGGCCTCCATGCCTCATCATGAGCTCTGTAGCCATCTTCACAAAAGCCTCCTCCACGTTGCTGGAGTCTTTTGCAGAGGTCTCTATGGCACAGATGATATTATCATAGTGTTCAGCCAGACTCTGAGCTTCTTCCAGCTGAACTTCTCGAAGGTCACTTAGGTCAGACTTATTTCCTAGAAATAAGAAAGAGAAATTTATGATGACTGTTTATGCCAGAGCTAGAGTTTGGTAGAAGGTTGTCATGTCACCAAGAGCAGCTGCAGAATTTCCATTCTCGGAGATTTTCAAAATTTAACTGAAAAGGCCCTGACCAACCTGACATCAACCTTGCTTTCAGCAAAAGGTTGGACTAGGTAATCTCCATAAGACCCTTCCAACTTGTATTTCGGTGTGACTCATATATAGAACAAAAAAAGTCAACAACCAAAGTGACAGGATTGAAGAGCAATGGCTGGAGAAAGAAAAGTGGGTTAGAAATCAGAGCTAAAATCATTTTGTGAGAAAAAAAAGAAAAGAAAGACCCACTGAAAACAACAGCAGTCTTCTGGTTCCTAAGGACATCTGGGATACTGAAGTACTAACAGATTCACAAGCCTCAAAAATGGTGTCTGAGTCAGAAACACTGGAGCTGGGAGGCAGTATTTCAAATAGGGAACTGATGGATTCTAATTGCACTGAAGTTCTTCCAAAATCTTCGGTCTGCTGAAGGATGTGGGTACACTGGTCCATCAAAACACGACTGCTTGATATGATGGAACTTCCTGCCCTAGAAACTTTACAGTTGTACTCATCAGAATAGCTATATAGCAGCTCTCCTTCAGAACCTGGGTATTTGGGTACTTACTTCACCACTAAGTGAGACACAAGGGTTTAAAAGCTGGCTTCTGATACAGAGCTGCCTAACGCTTAAAAGAACTTAATCAAAGCAGACAGGCTTCTTAAGCATATTTGCCTGATGAATCAGCACTTTCTGATTAAAAAAAAGAAAAAAAAGAAAATTTCCAATCAGCTCTATTATGTACATTTTGATTTCAAGCAAAACCAAAACTTTCAACCATCAATACGTACTGCCACATTGCCCAGCATCCTGTAGTACTGAGTATTAATATTTTCAGTCTGTGATTTTGACTCACCAATCAGTAACTGCACAATGTTGGAACCAGCATACTTTCTCACATCCTCGATCCAGCGAGGAATGGACAGGAAGGAGCCTCTCTTGCTGATATCATAGGCTAGGATTGCTCCGTTGGCGCTGCGGTAATAACTCTGTGTGATCGTTCGGAATCTCTCCTGGCCAGCTGTGTCCCAGATCTGCAACTAAATAAAACAAAGCATGCAATGACACACTGGCTAGTAAAGGTTTTAAAATACATTAAGTTCTCCTGAGTCAAAAGATAGGACTTGATTCAATCACCTTGTCATAAATCTCCCTTATGTGTAACACACTGTGGCATTATACTTTTCATGTCCTTTGATCATGATTTAAGGATAACAGTGTATACTGGAGAACTTTTCCATACTTGGCTGCCTGAACTTGGTATCTGCACTGAGATGCTTTGGGTTCCAGCCAGCGAGCTCTGATGCAGTCTGCTGCAGCAGACTATGAAATTATCACTTTGGAGTGTTTAGACCTATGCCTCTGTCCCCTTCAGATACAAAGAGCTTCCAGACACTTTGCTTTTAGGTGGTAGAACAGACTTCATATGGGAAGGAAGAACAAACGCTCAGCTGATGTACTTTTGCCTCAATCCAGTAGTGTAAAAACTATAGATTTAGTGTCAAGTTTTGAGTTCCCAGTACTAGATGTTCCAGAGGAAGAAGCCAAATAAAGAGAGAGAGTGCACAAATATAATATCCTGCTCATATGGAAAGTTTATTTTTAAATCCTCTTGTTTTGCAGGTTGTCTAATGTCCTGGAACATGACAGCTTGTATCATAGGAGCTTTTAATGTAAATTAACTGTGGATTCTCATTCTCCATATAAATCTCTAATTCTTTCTGAATCCTTCACAACTCTTGGGTGCAAGCAATAGTAATAATGGAAGCAAAGATTTGTTTTTTAATAATTTTAAATTTCACTTCCCCTCCTCCTCATTCCCAAACAATGATAAATGAGTACACCATTGCTTTTTTGTGTGCATGTGTGTGTTTGTACAATTCATTACATTCTGTATCTCCTCTTAATTGGATCGGACATAAGTAAATACTCTTGAGTCTTATTCCTTATTGTGGACCTTTTGTTAATTTGTTCCCCTCTCTGAACCTCTTTCTTTTAAAAAGCTGGTAGTAACTTCAGTGATGTTTTACACAGAGCAATACAGAGCCAGATTCAATGTATTTATTTTACAAATCAGTATTTTGTTTCTATCATCTGACTCTGCTGCATGAAAGGATAAGACTTCAAGAGGTGCCTGGGTGAGGAGCTACAGGATAGGGTTTAGTAGCTTGTGCTAGCAATAGTAATGGGAGGACAGTTGGACCAGATGATCTTGTAGGTCCTTTCCAACCTTGTGATTCTATGATTCTATGCTCAAGCAGAAATTTTCATTTTGAAAAAGGCTGTATTGATCAGATAACGTTCCCACGCTAAGTAAGCATTTAGATCTCAAACAATGTATGTACAGCTTAAAAGGAATCGATTCAGTGAAGAAGTACTTCTCAGTTTTGATAAGTTTTCTCAGAGAAGGGAAAGGGACTGTAATGGACTCAAGAAACCACAAAACCACACTTATTATTGGAACTGTTAATGATCTAGAGAAGCAAGCAGACAATTACTTGATAAGGAAGTTAATGGCAGGCTTTTTATGTTCTCTGTACTCAAGTCTCCCACTAGACCTTTTTGTTCTTTATGTAGTTTAAGTTTCAGCTCTTAAGGTCATGTGCAAAATAAGGCTAATGATGATTACCCAACTCCTGGGAGGAACTGAGAGATATTACACATATAGAAGACTTAAAATATTTTTTTTAATAAAAACTTTTCATGTGGTATAAAATGATTTACCTGCAGAAAGACTAAGCAAGCTGGTCTTGGGCCTTATGCCATATACTGAATTTCGAAACCATCTCTACATGTACCTTCCATAGAATCACAGAATCATGGAAGTTGGGACACATTTGAAGAGTTGACAGAGACAACCACCTGCTCAAAGTGAGATCAAAACTTAATTCTCTGAGGAGGATTTGCTCCATAATTTTCTGAGTGACCAAAATGAATCTGATCAGCCTGTAGTTGTCAGCATTTCTTGCTCTTTCTGAACTCGAGTATGACCTGGTGTCTCTGATCCTCACAGATTTCCACAGTTGTTCCACAGCAGTACAGCAACATCACAGTGACATCAGGAAGCTCTTACAGCACTCCCAGACATTTTTTACTCAAGTGTTTATGTCTGTGTTTCCACAGGACTAAATGTACAAAGTTGCTGAAGCTCTGAATCTCTGCTGGGAACAGCACAGACCACAGGCTTGATCTTCTGAGGAGCTCAAACAGCAATCTTCCTCCCAGCCCATGTGCTCCAGGTAGGTTCTCATAGAATTCTGATGCTTGTGCTTCTCTAATTGTCATTTCTCTTTTATGTAAAGACAGAATCATTCAGCTTTTTGTGAGATCTCATTTATTGTGGGTTTTTTTCCAACGCTGAAACTACAGTATGTGTTAGCTCTATCTCTGTGCCATAACCCATAAGCATACATACCACCTGACAGACCTTTCTGTCGCTGCTCCCGTTGCTTCTTGCAGAAGGAGCTAGGTGAGTGATCACTCTATTTCAAACAAAGTCAGGCAAATAAGGACATGATTTGCTTAAGCTAAACTAAGGCTACACCGTCATCAAAGACTTGCCCTCCCAGCTGCATAACCTTGCCCTCTTTGTGCTAGCAGCTGCTAATCTGACTCACTATATGGCTTCACTCACAAATGTACCTAAAAAATAAGGATTTTTCTTTCGTTTGAAGAGTTAACACTTTGTAGTCAAAATCCCTGGAGATTTTCAAGACCAGACCAGTTTAGACCCTGAACAACTTGGTATGTTCTCAAAGCTGACTAGTTTGATCAGGAGGCTGGATGAAAGACATGAAGTTATTTCAACCTGCAATACTCTTGATTCTATGCTTTTAGATTTAAAAACGCATATATATCTGCCTGAAAATAAATGATGGCAGGCAATCATGTTTAACAAAGCCAATTCAAAGAAACCTGCTTTGCACTTAGAAGAGTAGATCAACCCTAATACACAGGTTGCACAGTCAATTCTTGTTATCTGAGAGCATGTGCACAGGACTCTTATGGTTCTGCTGAGAAAACATTAGGCAAAATATAGGAAAACATTCCATGTATTTATATGCACCCATGCTCCTTGGATGGTAAGATAAGCCAAATGCTTTGTAGGCACTTCAGATTTTCTGCAGATGTTTCAGATTTATAGTGTTTGTACTGTTTATTTGATCTATCAATGTGCACGAGTCTGATATATCTAAACCAAACCTGCACTGTGTTATGGAACTGTAAATAAACAGCCATTTTTATGGGACTCGTGGAGTTACTTTACCAACCTGGTTATCTGAGGTGTGCTGCTTTAACTAAGATGCACACACATTCAGAGTATGTGAAGAAGGAAGATGGAGAACCCATATGGAGTTACGAACTCCAGCAAATCACACATGCCTTTAAGTCAGAAGGTGGTAAAATATATGATGGCTTTCTGGAAAATCATTCTTGATTGTCTGATTAGGCTCAAAGAAAGCAGAGTTTCAACCACAGAAACTGACCACGTTGAAAATGGTGAGTGATAGACTGACCAAAGAGCACAGTAAATTAGTGTTATCAAATGATTTAATTTGGACTTGCCTTGCATTGATAAACATACTGTTTATCAAAGGTTAATGCTTAACAACTGGCCTCAGGACTATTTAAATAAATTCCCCTTCCCTTATTTCCTACATAATTTATAAAGTACTTTTCCAGTTCTTCTAAAATACTGCAGGAGTCCAGGTTTACCTTTGTTTGTGAAGCAGCATTAACAATAACTAGGAGTCCCGCAGTCAATAACTTCTATTACAAAGATAGAAATGTCATTTTATGTTATGAATTCTTCAAAATATAGCAACTTCCTTAAATTTTCCCAGCACTAAATGGTGGATGCAAAATCTCTGCTAAATGATTCTAAACCAATAGGCTGTGTCTAACAAATCACAACATTACTCCTAACAAGTCTTACTGAAACAATCTTGCAACTTTGACAGAAGCACAAAAAACAAGCTCTGTATAGCAATATATTTAAAGTAACATTCACACATGCAACAGGTATGATAAACTGATCCTCTTGATTATTTTCACTACAGAATTTTCAGAGAATGAAGAATCACTGTTTGCTAAGCATTCTGCATTCCTGTTTGCTCTCGTGTTAGGAGTGTCAAAGTAGTTGAGAAGAGAGCTATACTTTCCTCTGAATATCAGATTACTGCTTCCATGTAATAACCAATTGATTTGGTGTTTTTAGCAGTGTTAGTAAATGCAACTCTTTCTTCCATCTTCCTTTCATTCCTATCTTTGATTTTTGTCTTCTTCCTCAAATATTACGCATTTCCCATTTTATTCTTTCTACTATATATGATACCATTGCACACTAAATTTGGGATTTATTTGGAGTCGACTCTCCCATCAGTCAGGAGGCAAGACAGCTAACAAGCTGTAATTTTATATTACTTGCAATTTGGCCAGATAATAACACATTACATTATGAACAGAATATACATATGTTGCTCTGAAAGCAGTGCTTCCTATTTATTTCCACAGAAACGACAACACATACAAGGAGCACAATACCACCATTTGATAGTGTCAATTCTCAGCTACAAAATGCTCTTTCTCAACACAGGCACCACCATTAGCTGTGCATTTTCATTAGTGATGAACAAGAGCCTGCATGCCACGCTCATAAAAATAATGCACAAGTGGAGGTGACCCACAGTCACAGTGGCCACTGTTAAAAATGTACCACCCACCTCACCACTGTGCTCACACCCACTGTTTGTCTCCATAAGCGTTCAGCAAGTGTTGATGAATGTTAATTTGTACAATTTTTTCTGCATGGAGGAATTCAGATCCACTCCCTTGCTTCATACACGCTTCCATGTCAGACACCATTCTGTCAGGCTGCCCCTCTGCTGCCATCTGTCACATGGCGACAAAAGGTAACGGAGTACTGGTGGGGAAGGTTCAGCCTCCACTTCCATACCACCACCATCTGCCTCTGACATTGTGGGCCAACATAATAAAATAGGAGGCATTACTTTCAGAGCAGCCCTCCTGTTTACAGCCATAAAGTCTGAATAAAAGGCCAGAACCTTCATAACATATGGACTGAAAAAGCCTGTAAGTTAAAGAGTGCAGTGGTACATGAAGAAGTATTTGTTTTAAAATGAATGTTTGTTTTCAACAATTCTCTTCTGCTGCTTTTCTGAAGACACAGTAAGAGAAAAAAATATAATGGAAAAAAATATTTGCTGTATGTAAAATACTTTAAAATGGCAGCATGAAATAGACTTTAAAGATACTCCATTAATTCATCAGTCCACAAGGAGGTTCATGAAAAGAAATGGAATTTTGTTATTTCTAACCACAAATCACAAACTTGGACTTAGGAATATCCTTGATTTTCATTGTGCAAAATCTCAGTTCCAGTTTTATATTTTCTTACAATGACATAACTGTTAAAAATTTTTGTTCTGTTTGCCACATTCTTTCTATCAGTCAAAGAACAAAGAATTATTTTATCAATAGGATTTTAATTACTATGCATTACACCAACAACCATGACTTTTGGGAACTATGCTCTCTGTTATCTAGGGTTTAGTTTGCTAAGGAGAGAGCATGTAATAAACCACAACTGCAGCTTATAAGACAGCACACAATAAAGCATTTTTGTTCATGAAGATAGCTTTACGAAATCAACAGTAGAATGGCTTAAGTTGGAGGGGACCTTAAAGATGATGTATTCCAAGCCCCCTGCTATGGGTAGGACTGCCAGCCACTAGATGAGGCTGCCCAGGATCCCACCCAACCTGGCCTTGAATGCCTCCAGCAGTAGGGCATCTCTGAGCAAAAAATGTCTTCTCAACATCTAACATCTCCCCTTTTAGTTTGAAGCCACTCCCCCTTGTCCTGTCATTATCAGACTTTGTAGGAAGTTGGTCCCACTACTGATCGTAAGCTCCCCTCTTGGAAGGCCAGTGAGGTCTCCCCAGAATCTTCTCTTCTCCAATCTAAACAAGCCGAGCTCCATCAACCTTTCATCACAGGAGATAGAGGTGCTCCAGCCCATTGATCATCTTCAGTGCTCTCCTCCAGGCACACCTCCAGCAGTTCCACATCCCTCCTGTACAGGGAGTCCCAGGCTTGGACACAGCATGGAGCCTCACGAGGGCAGAGTAGAGGGGGATGATCATCTCCCTGCTGACACCCCTCTGTGGATACTGTTGGCCTCTGAACAGTGAGAGCACACAGCTGGCTCACATCCAGCTTTTTGTCCATCAGGACCCCCCCAAGTCTTCTTTGTAGGGCTCTTCTCAAGGAGTTCTTTTCCCATTCTGTATACATATCTGGGATTGCCTCAACCCAAGTGCAACTTGGAAATCAAGATGGTAATCACATGCAGTTTGGATTTTGACATTCCATTAGAACCCAACCTGCCACATCCCCACGTGGCTCTGTGTGACATGGTCTGCTTTTTAGCCCATGGCTCACAGAAGCCTGTCCCAAGATAGCTGGCTCATTTAATCCACTGGACAGTATCTCAAACTGCAAACAGAAATCTTAAAGAAAGTACAAAAAAAGAAACAGACTCGTTGGCACAGAGAGTGTACTTGTTCTTCCTCTCTGGAAGTGGTAAATCTCTGCAAATCTGTGATACCACATACTGGGGATTCTTACACTACCAGTTCTTTATGTTTTGTTACTACAGAGAAAGTTTCAGTTACCAGGACCATCTGTGAATAGCTTCTTTCTCCGGCCTCTCTTTATGTATGATGCTTAGTCAGCTTCAGTAGCTGCTGAAGCACTGGTGTATGAGATGTCATTTGAGACATTTGAAAGAATACAGCTTTAAGATGAAAGTCTTGTTTGAGTTAGGAAAAAAAAACATTATCTGCAGATCCTTCAACTTTACTCCCCCAACACGTTTCTTTTCCCCTATTCAACAAAAATGCATCTAAAGGAAATCAGACTTAAAATCCTTGGGCTCCAGCTATTTCAGGCACATATAACGGTAGTGAAAACATTCAAGGTTTGACACAGAAAGGAACACTAACACAATTAACTTGAAAATGTTTGTTTGAATCTCAAAATAAGTGTCTGATTCATACTCACTCAGCTGTGTTGAAATACTATCCTTAGCCCAACTAAAAATGAAGCACAGGCCACTGGGGATGTGGAGGAGGTAGTGTCCAAATGCTCCTTGGGACTTTTTTGGACACGCTGTTGCTCTGAAAGAACTTCTAAAGATGATCCAGTTAAAAAAATGGATTTTCTCATTTGTGCACCATTTGCTGAACACAAAACAAGCCTTCTCATTCCTTAGGAAGATTCTGCCTTGAGTAGCATAAATCCACAATGAAGTTGGAGCTGCACAGGGACATCGCCTGGCATGCATTGTAAGGGTCTTAACAATCAAACTTTATTTTAAACACATCTTGGATGCTTCTTAATTTGAGGAACCCCAATTAACAACTTATGTGAAACACTTTTAAGCAAGTGTGTCTCACGCGACTGGCACAATGAGAAGTTGCTCTTGTGGAGAACATGTGCAGGCTTGTTTGCCAACACCTTAGGATGTGACCTGTTCGGACAGCTAAAGAACTCTTCCTAGCATCAGTAAAACCTCCAGCACAACCACACCTGTACAACGGGTCAGACACACACACCTGACACTGAATTTAACTACTAGAGAAGGGAGCTCACAACAGTGTAAAATAATGCCTCCTTATTTTCTTTTTCCTATGAAACGCAGAGCAAACCTTTCTACATCAGATGGTCTGCTCTGAAATCTCAATCCAACTGGAAAAGCCTGACTGAAATTTAACCTTTGCATATAATTCACACCTTAACAGAGCAAACAAAAAAAAACCAACCAAAACTCCAAGCAATGTTTTCATATTCTAGCTGCGGCCCTGGCTCGGCAGCTAACAAAAACACTTACAAGGTAAATCAGCAGCAATATTGGATCAATTTGCCTAAATTTGTGCTTAGAATAACATTCTTCAGCCTGTGCACCCCTGAATTTTTCTAAGCAGAAGTACAGGACAATCTTAAGCAAAAGGAAGCCTCGAGAGGCCTACATTTTCTTGTCTTCTGTAAAGTACTGAGTAATAATCCACAGGTTTTGCTACAGACTGGCAACTAACGCAGGGATACTCAAGCTTAAGTACTGCCAACATGGAAGAGCACACCTAGGGAGTTAGCTTTATTTCCAGGGCTAGTCGTCTCCTAGTCGTGAAGTCCCTAGCTGAGACCCCTGGCACCAGTAACAGATACGTGTGTCAATCTGTGTGGCATCTAAAGTCAGCCTGGTTTCAGTGTGCGAGGAGAAACCTCTCTACTAGCTGCTCACTTCCTGGAAAGCGCAGAAGAGCACAAGCTGAGCATCTGTGTTTCCTGTTCAGCAGCTAACCTCATATGTCATAGAAAAGGTGGAACACCACAAAGAAAAGAGATATCTTTGCTAGGTCTTGGACTTCTCATCTTTTTGTAAAAGGTGAGCCTTCATTTCTTCCATTTTCTAGAACTTTATCTGCTTAATATTCTGCTCACCACAATTAATTTGTAAGAAAAAAACGACAGAGAACTTTCACCCCTACTTTGTTAAACACAGAGCAAAATTCAGCTGCAATTATCGTATTTCTTTCCATGTTTCATTTCAAAAGCTTTACAGTTTTACGGTCATTTTCTGGGCAATGACTGAATTTGTTCTTTTTAGTCCCACTGGGAGTAAGCAGAGATAGCTGTATGTCCTCATTCCAGAGGGGAACAGCACAGGTTTTTGTACCGCAGCCCCCCACAAGTTGCTGTGTGCTTCAGCCTCTCTTTCCTACTGCCTGACAGCATTCCTGCACCCAGAGGTCAGGTCTGTTGTACGGAGTTTGTGCCACGGAGTAAGGATAACTTCACTGGGTAAAAATCGGGTCTACCCAAACAATTAGCTAATTTTCTATAGCACGAGAGGAGCAGAAGTCAAATTTAGGGTTGGTTTTTTTTTTTTTTTTTTTTTTTGGATTTGAGAACTATAGAAGCTGCACTTTCTAGCACACTCCATTAACAGTGCCTTAAGACAACTTTTAAATATATCTAATTTAAAAAGTGTTGCCCGCCTCCTCGGAGGCTGCCAGCTCCAAATCCCGTTCTGCAAATAGAACACCGCAGCCGAGGTTCTTTCTGGTTTGTAAACAAACCACCGCCGGTCGCCCGGCTGGAAAGAGCGGCACCGCTGTTAAAGTACAACCCAGCAGAGCGTCCTGGGGCGCGGGTTTGCAGCTGGGCTTCTCCCAGCCGGGAGCCGAGTGGTTACACAGCTGGTCCCACTGCAGTTAGAGAAGTTAATATATAGGCTCCGTTCAGCCTAGTGCCCGAGGCCGTTTGGGAAGGAGGCACCGGAGATGCGCAGCCCTTCCTCCAAGCACAGCAGCACCGCAGGGATGGATAAGTACACAGTGGGCTGGGGAAGCCGGCAGCGGGCCGGGCAGCCCTGCGGCAGCCGAGGGCTGTGCCGAGCCGAACCGAGCCGGCCGCAGTTCCCCCCGCAGTTCTTCCCGCCGGGCCGGTACCGCAGCACGGGGTAGCGGCCGTCCCTCGGCCTCGCCGCTCACCTTCACCCGCTTGCCCTGGATCTCCAGGCTCTTCATGGTGAAGTCCACGCCGATGGTGCTGCCCTGGCGCTCCGCAAAGGCCCCTGTTTTGAAGCGCTGTACGAGGCAGGTCTTGCCCACGCTGGCGTCCCCGATGAGCACCAGCTTGAAGAGGAAGTCGTAGCTCTCCTCGGGGTCGGGGCCGGACCCCGGCGCCGCCGGGCCGGGCATGGCGCCGCCGCCCTCGGCCTTCCGCCCGCCGCCGCCGAGGGGAGCCGGGCTCTGCGCAGCGCCCGCCGCCCCCCGCCGCGCCGCCCGGCCCCGGCCTCAGCCTGGTCCCGCCCCACGCCCGCCTCCCTCCGCTCGCCGCCTCCGGCCACGTCCGGCCGGGCTGCTGGCGGGGCGGCGTCGCTCCCGGCTCCGCCGCAGCCTCGTTTCGCTCGACGGCCTGTGGCCGCCCCCGAGCCGCTGCTGGGGCCTCGGTGGGACTCGGGTCGCGGTCCCACCGACGAGTGGCACGAAAACGTCAGCTGTCACGGGTAGCTGTGGGCTGCCGGTCGCTGCCGCTGGGGAAGCTACGCGTGCAAGTGTCCTCATTTGTTTGGAGTGACGTTTTCCCGATACGTTATTTCTGGCCCGTTTACAGTTACATATGCGCTGAAATAAGCAGGTGCAGTTGCACCATTAAGTCATCCGGGAAGTGCAGCCGATTTACTTCATCTTGCTTTTCATTTTTCGGCCTGAGCTGGGGTGTGGTTTGTTTCCAGAGTTCCAGCCCAAGGCTCGGGGCGATGGTTTCTCCCTGCACGGTGCTGTGCCACTCATCTTTCAGTCTGTTAACATCATGCTAAGTGTCTGACATGTGACACGTGTCTGTGCGGTTGTGTATCGCCTTATAAATTGGCTGTGCACTAAGAGAAATTGTCTCAGCAATCTGGTGTTGCATTTTAACTGCTACCTAGCTTATCTGCAAAACAAGCTGCTGTTTAATAGATACTCCCTTTTAGATTATGTAATGAGTCAAGATGCTAATAATAATAAGTTTTGCTAATACTTTGATACAGCGCTTCTTGATACTCCGTTCTTTGTTTTAAAAAAAAAAAAAAAAAGCCAAATTCTCTTCTCAGTTTGAATGGACAGAATTGTGAAATGGAGTATATTAATGGTAGCATTGCTGAATGAGAGGTGCATTTTTCTTAGATAGCTCTGCAGGACAGCTGGCCACAGCTAGCTTTGTGACTGAGCTAACATAGGCCAGCTTGGATTACTCTGAGTCAGTGGATTTTTGGGTAGCTTCGTGGTTATTCCTTTTCAAGTTCCTGTTTGGCAATCCATAGTAACCTTCTAGTGTGAGCAGACATGTGAGTACTTGGTTGGGCTTTGTTTCAGGTAGTCTGCAGCTGTGAATTCAACAGGCCACTGACTTCTAGTCTGTTGATCAGCCAGGACAAAGTGTTAGAAGAAAGAAGACATCACTCTCACATTAATTAGCACTTCTTATGTTTTCAGTGTCTAAGCAAGGCACTTCAAAGTATTTTTATTTAGGAAGATATATTCATAGAGATTTAATTCTTAATATTTAGAATTAATTGTACAATCTCATTTTAGTGCAAATAATTATACTACCTCCACTGAGATAATTACATGACCAAGTCTTCCTCTGTCTTTGCTATAGATCATACATATTACATCGGCAGTCACTGTTGCTTGTCTTAGTTAGCTTTTAGAATCAGTTAAAACAAAGAATTGCCCAAACGCAGTCTTCTGACTTAATGTTTTCTGTTGCTATGCTTGTGTAGAAGGTTTTTTGTTACTTTTCAAATTGTGAAAGCTGCAAATAGTGGTTTGAATGTTGAAACACTTGTCTTTGATCCCCAGGTTCTACTGAGGATTAGCACTTATTGCATGGAAAGCTTAGGAGAAGCAAGGGTTTGAGCCAATTTCAATTTGTATCTGCCTGTGTACTTGAGAGTCATTCATCAGACAAGAGCAGAATGATAGAAAAAAAGCACCAGAACATGGTGGGAGGATCCCCTAGGCTGGCCTTCCTCACAATCCTTTTCTCTCAGCTAACTCAGTTTAAGAAGCAGTCCAATTTCTCATGTCTAATAAAGAGGTTGAGTTGCAAAGCCTTTGTTACAGGTGCAAGATTGCTTGCGCATTTCCACATTTGATAATGGAATTTGGTTGGTGGTTATATTTCAGAGCAACTGCTTGAGATTTGAAGTTACAAAGCAAATTAATTAAGTTCTGACCCTTCTAATAAATGTATATGGTGACTTTACATGAAATGCTGTGGAAGAAAACCCACAGAGGAATCCTAAAATATACTACACAGTCTTCTGATGCACTGCTGCTGGTATTACAGACTATGCTCTATTATAGAAATGAATTGTTCTGAGTTTTAGCTAGAATAATTTTGTAGTATTATATTATTTAGTAATTCATCCTAAACTGAAGGATATGCTGATGTAAGTAAATTTGTATCCAGTTTAGCAGCTCCTGATCCTTGCTAGTTTAAAATACTAGATTTAGATTTAATTTGTTAATGTTCGACAGCCTTTTTGAGAAGAAAAAAAGCAATTATGAAATTTTTTTGAGTGTTTGATATTTACAGAAGAGAGGAGATTTTGTACGTGGATAGGATGGAGACCTTTTAATTCATTTGCAGAGGGCCAAGACAAATATTAATAAAGTTACCTTGAGGTCTCTCACCAGTACAGCAGAAGAATCAGTTGACAACACAGCCTCTGTTCTTCCAAATCTGTATGTTTGCACTGCATGAGAAATAATGAGGGAACTGCATGTAGGTGGGGATGTTCTTTAATGTAATGGTAATAATCACAATTAATTGGGAAGCCCCAAAGTTTTAGAATGGTTTTGTCCTGGAGAGTCTTAAGTGCTTTGTTCCTCAAAACCACCGTGGTTCCTGCATTAGGAGGCACTAGGAAGACTCCTGGAGTCCTGAAGAGTGATGGACCATGTAGTGCTTGTGGCCTATTCTAAAGAATTGTTGTTTTTGCTTGGCATTCTCTTATCATTGTGGCAGTGAAGCTGTCAAGTGGTAAGGAAGTTGCTGACTTAGTAAACAGGGAAGAATTTGGTGGCTGGAACTCCTCCAATGAAGAATTTTTGCATTCTTCTTGTACGTTTGCAGAGCCTTATCTTGCTCTGAGAAAATGTTCAGAATGTTCAGTGTCTCCTTCATCATCATCATAAGCGATGTAACTAATGTTACACAGCTGCTAGGCAGAGTGTACCTCTTCGTCTTATGTGACGTGTTTGTTACCCAAGGCAAGTGCTGAGTTTATCAGCCAAGCTGCAGAGCAAGCTGGTAAAAAATAAAAAAAGCCTTCATGTGGTTTTTGAACTTACTGTTTTGAGTATTAGAAGCCATAAGCTTTCATATATCTGTGTGATATCATGTGACAATCCGCATGATTGTGGATACTGGGTTAATTGTCATTTAAAATTCCAAATTCGTGTACATAGCTTAATCATCTGTATGAATGCAGTGCAGATTCTCCTCTGTTAAGTTTCCGAAGGCTTTTATCTGTCTTAGTCACCCATCCATTTTCCTTGTCTGTTTTCAGGAGTGTAAGAGAGGATGTTCAGCTTCAGAAACTTTTCCTGTTATCAGAACAGATTTCTTAAAACACAGCTGTTAATCACAGTTTCATGCACCAAAGGGTTGCTGATGAAACTGAAAACCTTGGTACCTCTCAGTCAGACTGGGCAAGTCACCACAGACCAGAGCCTAATTCCTGGTATCTTTGTGTGGTTCCTTGAGTTGATTGTTGACCTCTACCATCATCACTGCAGACTGGAGGTGCCACTTCAGGACTGTAGGGCAAGGGGAATACTGAAATCCCTTTGAACAGTGTGTGTTCCCATTAGTATTCCCCTTTTTTTTTCCAACTTCAATCCAAATCCCATGGAACAGCAGTGTGTACATGTATAGACACTACCAGTTGGTCCACGTGTGCACATTCCCAAAATGTTGCTTGATGTGCTCAGTAAAGAAACAGCTGGAAATCTGCATGGTTCATTGACTTTGATTCTTCTAGGCGAGATTAATGTGGTGCATGTAAATTCACCAGACATCCTAACAGCAGCGTTCTTGCAGTATCTGTATGTCCGTCTGCGACGTGTCAGAAGAGTTGGAGTTCTTGATGATAATTTCTGTCTTCCCTGGTACAGATTTCTGGGCGAGCTGAGGCTGTCCTGAGCAGATCCAACATGCTTCTGGCTCACAGCTGCAGCCCCAGGCTGACAGCTTGTCTTGTGTCTCTGTTTTAGCAGCTGTGCTGTCGATATTTTTCCACCAATCACCACATGCTGTTTTCTTCAATTTCTTTGCTTTATTTACTTAATCTACATTTATTCCCTCTTTATTTTATTGTAGTTTGATAGCATGATATTACAATGGTAAAGCGGTTATTCAAATTATGATTTGCATTTAAGCTCTTCAAGACTTTGGAGGATGGAAGAAAGAAAATGCGGGAAGCTTTAATGTAAAGATGGAGCTGTGACTTTGGGTTGTAGTAGCAGAAAACCTGAAGTGGGCCTAAAAGTTATTAACCAAAGTGTGTAAAATAAATTTTTACGTGTATTGCCCAACATCCAAAAGTATACTAACTTTAGGTTTCTGTCAAGAAAAGGAATTTTTTTTCTGTAACATCTGAAATTTCATTGCAGAAATTATATTAACGCTTTAGAAAGAGCAAACAGCACTTGTGGCTTGTTTGGAAAATCACTCTATATCAACCTGCTACTGAGATGCTGATAGGAAAGGGCGGGGAGCTCCAGGGAGCCATTGGGTGGCGATGTTGATTCAGTTTCAAGCCGTGTGAGTCTGAGCAGGCTGTTAGGAAGTTAAAAGAACCACTTCAGGACTTCGGTTTGTGATTCATAAACAGCAATTGCTCTTTTTGTTCGGGCTCCAATAGAATCGAAATAGAATAGAACACACGCTTGCTTCTAAGTGAGCTGACGGCAGCCTGTGGGGAGTAATTGCTGACATCTTCTGCTGCTTTGTACTGCTGCTGGCCTGAGTGGGTGGCGAGAGGCATTTTGTGCAGACCTGTCAGCAGGAGATTCCGTGCTCCTGCTCTGTGGTCAGCAGACACAAAATAGAAATCCTAGATGACTTCTTAGTATCAGAGGCAAAAACAGACAAACAAAAACTTTTGACTCCAAAGGACTTCTTTCATACCAAGGCCATTAAAGGATGGACTTGTGATTTTTTAATTTTTATTATTTATTTGTTTGTTTGTTTATTTCTGATTTAAGATGAACTCTAAATGAGCCCTGAATTTCCTTAGCATTAGATATTCTTGAGAGGAAAGAGGTGTCCATCCACTTTTCCTACAGATTGTACCTGTACAGAACAGTGCAAGTGACCTTTAACAGCTATGGATACTTGATGGCCAAACAGGAAACTCACACCTAAAGCTAAATTAAATCTGAATGAACTTCTTCAGGTAGCTGAGATTTGTTGCCTCAAAGGAGCTTGCTGTGTCAGTGAGCAGCCATGTACTTGCTGAAATGACATCAGTGCTGCTGCCCATGGGCATTGCTTGGATGCACCCAGAACCAGGGGAAGGCATGTTGAAAGGTCTGCCATGGAGCAGATTGCCCCAGGAAAGGAGTTTGGCACAAAAAGCAGCCACATGGCTGTTATGCAACTAAAGCAATTTGTTGTCATGCTCTTGTTACTGAGTGTAATCTAAATGCAATTGGTATTGATGGAATAGCAAAATATTTACATGGATTTTAGCAACAGACTAAGGGCTTTTGAAACTGTTTTGTGTAGTGCTCTGAAGAAAGCAATACAGTAAGCTTAAAGCAATAATTAGACAGGAATTGTTAATTTTTTCAGTGTAGTCAATTTTTCCTGTTGATGTAAAAAAAGGAAGTTGAGTTCTGTATAAGGGTAGTTGCAGACTCAGTTGTGGCATCAGTATTTGGCAAATGAAATCAGACTTTCACTTGCAGAAGGCGGTATTTGAAACAATAAATTTATATTCTCAAAATACTGGCATCCTTAGAAAACAAGGGTAAAAAGATCAAATACACTGAATCCACAGCAAGTGGAATGATTGTTTAAAAGCAGACACTTGTGCCAAGGCAGAGAGAAATGAGCTTGCTCTGTTTTAAAGCCATGTAGTTACATACAGAGCCCAGAAATGCTCAGCCCTTCCTGACACTGCAGCTGGTAGCTGTGGTGCTGCAGTCATCTGTTTGCCACCTCCACTCATTTTCCTTTTTAGTTCCTCCCTTCATGTACAGGGCATGCTGTGCTTTTACTCCCCTGGTTTCTCTGCACTTCCTGTGGTTTATCCTGAGGAGCTGAGGACCTGGCCAGGCTATTGCTGCCCCACTGGAAATGGCACTTCTGTTGTTGGTTTTTGGTTTTTTTTTGGTCACATTCTGTCAAAATTTTGTTTTGCTTTCCTTGTTGCTTGCAATCTTGTAAATTAGCAGAAATGCTTTCATTCTTAAGTGCCAGGCTACCTCTGGTGAAGAAAACAGCATTTGTAGCTAACTTCAGAATACACTATCCAGGGTGGCTGCATTCAGCAGAAGGCGTTAGTGGCACTAAGCAAAGCTGCCAGATCTAAAGAGCTGTGTAATGATATTACAATTTGACTCCATTAATGCACGGAGGCAGCTGTAATTGACACAGTGTATGTGTCTTTCAGCATACCCTGAGCTGAGATGTCATTTGTAGAGAGTGAGCTTTTTTGTTTTACTTTATAGAGCTCCAATGCTGGCTGTTAGCATATTGAAATAAATGCCTTCCATTAATAAAACTGAGGCCTTAAGTGCAATAGTGAATAACACTGTGTGATGCATGTGTAACTCTAACATGAAGGTAGGGCACATCTGAGTTACTGAATTTATGGAAAAGAAAAATAAGAACAAAAATCCAACCAAATTAAGTGCATCAGAAACCAACCCAAGACAATGTGTGGGATGAGCTGTTGAAAAAAATAAATAAAATAGGAAGTCTGCCATTCTCTTCAATAACATTTGCAGTAATTTGGGTGCAGGATGCAATTGTAAGGACAGAACAAAAGGATCTAGTTTGTAAGCCTCCCTTTCTATTTATTTACTTAAAAATAAGCAGCTATTTTGCAAAATATGCTGAACATTTATTACTGTTGAACAAAATCCAAACAGCAGCAAAATTTCCTGATCATGAACTCCAGCAATTCATCTGTAACAAACCTAAGGGTAGACAGAAATAATGCATTGAACTAAACAGAAGTTGTTCAGGTTGAACAGCAACGTTCTTCAATGTTAAGAAAATATTAAGCATTTCAAGAAAAATTGTGACCAATTGGCCATTCTTTTTAATAAATGAAGCCCACATATATATGCCCTGTTAATTGAATTGCAGTATGCACAAATCTACTCTGCATGTTAGAGTGAACTGTGTAAAAATATTTGTTATTCATACTCCATAGTTCTGCACGTGACCACTTGTCTTGCTAAACATCAAAAAACCCAAAACCTTTATTAATATATAATTAATCCCCACAGTCACGTCTGTGCCACCAAAGATTGCATCCACCTTTTTAAAGCACTGCACTTGCTGTAACTTCTAGGAGAATGTGCAACATTTATTACTGGTTTGCATTTTTGCAGGCATAATATACTAATGCTTTCACAGTAGATTCTGTGATCCTTACAAACTCCTTTGGGAATACTTCCTGCTTTCTTTTTTTTTTAGGTAGCTGACACTGTATTCTCTTGTCCTTGCATATTGTTAGCATCTGAAGTATTATTTATGGCCATTTCGTGGAGTACATGGCTTAAGCAGGATACCGTGGCCTTGCTGATAAACACATGGATGTTGCTTGTGAGCCTTTACTTAGTGGTTCCAGCTTTCCTCTATTCAGACTTTTTTCAGATAAAAGCCAAGTGGTTCACAGGTGATAAACACAATTCTGTTATAGTGGAAAGTGAAATCGTCAAAGAGGAAATTCCCCCTTCTTTCAACTTATGAGGCCTGAAAAACATTTCCTCAAACTGCCATTTTTTTCTGTATCCTGTGTGTTGACACAAGCAGAGAAGTTTGCTAAGTGCTCATTCGATATGTTTATACAAGTAAAGCTCTACAGTAGGGCATGTTACTCTTTTATCTATAGTAGCAAACTTTTAAGTTGACTGGATTCCAGTGCTTTATGACTTCAGTTATAACTTCATCCATTCACCTGCATTGATTGTTGTTTTGGTGTAGGTCCATTCAAATTCATTTAGTTTCATTGCTTGTTTTTATGACAAAAAATGCTTATCTAGCTTTGTAGGCACAAAGGAGCTTTTAGTATTAATAAGTTATTTCAGAGAAACAAAAAATATCATTTAGGAAACTCTCAATTGTAGAGTGCATTTCTTATGTACTGTTCTGCATGATCACAAACTGGTGGTTGCCTTTTGAAGACTTGAAAAGTTCACTGCAGAGAAAATACCCTAAAACGGCAAGTGCAAACGTCATTAGTACCGCATTATTTGACTTCTCCGAACTGTCCTCAACCCCTTTTTTATTTCTAGATGCATGACCTTGCTTTGGGTCAGCACTCCATGTAACTCACTGTTCTTTGCATTTATCTGTTCCTCCTCGTTCCCCGCTGTGTGTCACTGCAGACTAACATTCCACAGTGCATGTTGTCTCCCAGCTATGTAATGATTTTACAAAGGAAACATCAGACTCTTCCTTGTCTCAGCCTGAAGCCCCATCCTACGCTTTGTTATTGAGCTGTGGAACCCTCTGCCTGCAGTGCATGCTTTTTCCCTTAATCTAACTATTCGTCCCTCATGAAAGTGTCTCTCAGCAGTTCATCTGTACTTGGCCTTCCCTTGTATGCCAGGCAGGGACAGGTGTCAGTTTAGGTTAGCAGGTGGTGATGTCTCTGTTGGCCTGTCTGTGCTAGGAGGAAGAGAGGACCAGCAGGGAAGGTAAGTTGGGGCAGGGTGTGTCTCAGTTTGAACTGCCAACAGCTGTATGAATGTAGGAGGCCTTTGGAGATCTCCCACCTGATCAGCATAGCTTCAACTGACTGGATGGGATCACGGCATGACATGGTGTTCGTGGAGTCTTATGAATAATCACAGCAAAGAAAAAATGATATGCCCATGAGGACCACAAGAATTGAGAAGAGGAACGTGCATAAAATCCTGTGTATCAAATGTCAGTAGTAAAACTGCAAGAAAATCTCTGGAAATTTCTTGGCAGTTTAGAACTGTGAGAGATCAGACTGAAGTGAGCATGAATGTTCAATAAGCATCCTTTATTTTAATTTTGCGTACATTTTTATTTTTATTTTTATTTTTTTAATCTGGGAAATTCAATGATATTTAAAATAATTTTTACTGATTATTTTCTCATTATCTGTCTTAGACATATTATGGGATACATTCAGTGGCTGATATGTTAGTAGTTCTACTGATAGGAAACTTCTGAACCCGAGGAAGAGAACTGAATTTGTCTGCACACATGTATGATCCTACAGGCCACTGGGACTCTGAAGGGGAAGCAGAAACTCACACAAAATAAGAAAAGAATTGCTAAAATACCATGATCAGTGCTCATATCCACATATTAAAAAGTATAGGTTTTGGTAGGGCAGAGAATTCACTGGAAAAATGCAAAATTAAAGGATTCTTTAGAAAATATAGAAACTACTTTCTGTATGAGTAGGCAGTGGCAGATTGAAATTTTTCATTCAACGTATCACCAATCTTGTTTTTGAAAGGAAATTAAACTTGCTTATCTGAGGACCCAGATTTTGTGTCCTGGGATCCCTCAGTAGCGTCTTACTGTTGCAGCTAGCATTGCCTGTGCACACATGTTTTCTGTGGTCGAATGGTTTGATGGTTCTGCTCAAGCTAGTGAAGAGCTCATTGCAGCTTGTAGCTTTTGGAGATATGTCTCCGCAAATACGAACGCCTAGAAGCGTATTGACTTAGTTCTATTTGGCACACCAGCTTTTTTGAGGATCTCAGAGCCCATCCTAGTAAAATAAGGGTAAAGATTGCTGCGGCAATTAAAATGAGGTCTCTCCAAAAGAACTCAAGGCTTTTTATTGGGAGAAGCCTTTTGCAGACCCCCAGCTCATTCCCCGTCAGCTGATTCAAGGGCTTCATCCTCACAGAGGCAGGCGTTGCACATCTGATGTTTGCAAGAGAGGATTCAGAGATATCTTCCAGCCAGAGTTTTAAATACAGAATATGACAGTCACAGTTCCATGGATTGTCAAATATTTTTATTTCCTCCAGGCTGAGCAAGCTGTCAAAGGCACCAGGAGAAACCGTGGTCAGGCTGTTATTCTGCAGATAAAGCCTCTTGGTGTTAATGGGTAAGGAGGGCACTTCCTTCAGCTTCCTTGAACTGCAGTCTATCTGCAAGCCCTTCATTTCCTCCAGGGGCTTACAATTGCAGGAAGGAGGACAGACTTCAGTTTGGATCACGTGCAGCAGCAATGATATGGCAAATCCTGCAGCAGTGATGAATCCTGCCTTGTTCATGCTTTAGCTACCCAGAGAACAATAACAATAATAGCAATAAGTATGATTAATTAATTAGCTATGTCTAATTGCAGAACTAGAACACAATTGTTTCTTTCTCAGGATGGCTCGTGAGGCTTCGGTTTTTGGAGGACAGTCTTTACCTTTCTTTATTTCCTATGAGCCATTCTTTCTCGCACTAAGTATCTCAGAATGGTAGAATAACCAGAGTTGGAAAGGACCTACAAGGACTATCGAGTCCAACTCCTAAGTACAGTAAATACAACTGAGAGAGAGCACAGAGGTTCCATTTTTTGCCTCTAATTTACTGTTTTTCCTTTATAAGTGTGCAAAATTTGTTATTGTTTAAAGTTCTGGAACAGAATGACAGCATGATGGTAAAAACTAGATTAGTTTTAAGCAAAGATTTTGATTCAGTTTCTGTACTTATATAGTGTTAAAGTTATGTGTTAAAGTCAGATTTCAAAATTAAGTTTAAAAGATTGAATAACTGTAAACTAAATAATGTTCTTTCTGGGACTTTAACCAGAAGAGAGGATTTTGTGGTAAAAAGTTTGTTTTTTCCCCTGTCCTGTAGCTTCATTTCACCATGTCTGACAAAAGACAATAAGATCTGGATAAATGGAAATTTTGCATATTTATTACTGCTTATTTTTTAGGGATTAAGTTATATAGAGAGGCTCCCAAGAGACATCCACCGTAGTGCTTTTTTTTTTTTTTTTTTTTTTCCCCCAATTTAAAGCCTCCTAACATGTTTGCTATTCTGCCTTTGTTGTTATTACTATTATTTTGATGTAAATACAAACCCCCTTACTTTAAGGTAAGGGGGTTTTGTATTTGATAAGTTTTGATCTTGGAACCACATTTCTTTGAATTTAATACCTGATCTAGTGAATTCACTTTTTTTTTCTTTCCAATTCACTTGGAATAAGTAAGTATTGAGATAAAAGTATCTGACTGTGCATTGCCTTGGTTGCTACTTGGAGAGTAACAGGTGATGTAAAAATGATGTTTTTTGTATCACTACACACTTAGAAAACCTCCTTCTTCCATGAAGATGGTGAAAACAGGTGAATCATTTTGTTTGCAGGCACACCTTAGAAGAACTCTGGATGTGATTTACAGTTACACTGATCAAGCCTTAAAAATATCAGGCAGATAGGACTGTCCTATAAACAGCAACAAACACAGAGTGAAAGAGTTTTTTACTTACCTAAGGTGATACAGAGCTTACATTTTACTTATGCAGAATGGGATTTTAAAAAAATAGTTTTCAATTCAGTGTTATAAAGTGGAGAAAATTTTAGAACTAAAAATGATTTTTTTTTCTCAGGTTTACAATAGCTTGTCACTGATTTTTTGTTTGTCAAGGAAGTTTCATTTAATAAAGGCTAAAATTGTATGTGGGGGAAAAGGATTGATTTTGTTTTAAATTAATTTTGTTTATGTAGTTAGCTTCTCAAAGTTAGACAACTTTAGATTCCTGTTCTAAATGCTACATTTCTATATTTTAAATGGAATTAATGCTACATAAAAGTACAAACTTCAATAACAGAGTAGCTGAAATATTAATCTTGACCTTGTGTGCCTCTGTTAGCATGTGTTTGGCCTGGATATTTTTGGTCTGAACCTACATCCTTATCCAATATTTTTTGAAATTCTATTAGACTTTTTTTTTTTTTTTTAAATAGACATTTTAAAAGGACAGATGAATGTCCTCAGATATAACTGAAAAGTAATATCTTACAAAAATAAGAATCTCTTCAGGTTTAGTATTTAAGCATGAGATACTTCACATCAGGTAAAATTAAGAACTGGCAAAAATGCAGAAAGGAAGGGCTGATGAGAAGGCAGATGCTGACACTTACCTTTATTTTTCACCTCTTGCTTCCTTTCCTCTGCTTGGCTAAGAGCTGGAGTGCATATAGCAACCAGAACTGGCTTTTTAAAGAGTCAGTAAGGAAACAGCATAAAGTTGATGAGCTTTTTTCTGTGCACAAATAGGAAACCACTCTCAGTGGAAATTGTCTTGTCAAATGGTTGACATCTGTCATGGCATATTGTGCTTGTCTGTTTTGTTTTATAGTGTTTTGTCTGTTACAGACAAGAGGAAATACTTCTCAGTTACTTTTATTGCCAATATATACCTATTTTTTGCAATAAACCTGAACATTTTAATTTCATACAAATTTAAAATAACTCATCTGATAAATTTCTGCCGTGCTGTAGTAATCTGTATGCAAGTATATAGGTTAGCTTCAGCCTCACCTTGGTACTTGCAAGCATTTCACTGAGAAGCAAAATTTGTAGGATTAAAGAAACGCCATAACACCAAGATAACATGTTTTAGTCAGATGAGATCGTTAGGGGATAGGGAAGCATTAATGGCATTATGTTGACATAGGGGTGAAAAAGTTGCCCAGTCCTTGGATAGTGTGTTGTTTTGGAGAAAGGCTTTGAGCTTGTTCTGTGTTTTGGAATGAAACTCAGATGAGTTTCCTGTCTTGCAGATGTGCTGCACAGACCTGCTTCTAAACTCTTGTTTCTTTGTAACATGCTGTTCTTGCAGGTAGGAAAATGTCTTACACGTAAGATTATTTGGATAGTGATTACTATTTAATTCTTGTTTATTTTTAAATACTTGTCTTCTTTGAGCCCAAATCAGTTACCATAGTCTGAAGTTTGTTACGAGCTTCCATAAGAAAATGTATTTCTGTGTATTTCTGCTCTTCTTTAAATGATACTGTAAAGGTACTTTAAAAGGTACTTTTAAAAAGTACTTTAAAAGGTATTTTAATACAGCTGTGAAGAGAGGAGGCAAAACTACTTCAAACCTGTTTTGAATTTTATTTTTCTATAAGGTGGGGGAAGTAATTCCTCCACTGAGAAATGAATAGTCCTCCTGCCTCTCAGATGTCCAGCAGCTGGACCCATGAGTGAACTGCTGATAATGGGAAAATCCTTCTGTCTTTGGGGTCGTTTCATAAAAGGATGGATATATGTGGGATAACCAGTTTCTGATCTGTCACTCTTTATGAAGTTGAAGCACCTTCAGCAGAGATTAGAATTTTCAGATGACAGGTGTCAATTGTGGTGGCAATGCATTCAGATAGCAAGAGACCAGATTAAAGTGATTTTTTTTTTTAAGGGAAATAGGAGTTTGCTTATATTTTTGCTCTAAATTTCATCCAGTACATATTCTACTTATTGTGTTCTTTCAAACTGCAGTTAGCTTAATTTAATTTTAGCAGTGTCAAACTAAATACCCAATTTAGTACAAGCAGGTAAGCTCTGATTACTTAGGAAATTCTTCTCCTAAATTATACTCCACCAATTTTATCAAATAATTCTTTCCTTTCTCTTCCCATTCTCATAAAAAAAATCTCTCCTTGTTTTCACTGAGCAAAACTGCTCGCTTACTGTGTAACTCTCAGCTATTGCTCGTCTTTCCACTAGGTGTCATTCATGTTATTCTTTTGTTAAATGTTGCACCTACATCGAATCAGCCTTTTAATGGAGTTTATCAATTCATAATGATTGTCAGAAAGACTGAAATACTCATTTGAAATACTGACTTCTCCATCACATCCAAGACAAAAGTTTTAGGCTTTGAGACTGTTAATGAAAGAAAATACTAGTAGATGATTTGAATTGAAAATGTCCTTAGGAATATACTGCTATCATGTATGCTAAGTTGTAGCAATGTTGGAGTGCACGTAGGGAATTTCTAGAGAGAGGATCTCTAAGAGCCTCATCTTTAAAAAGCACCATCGAGACAGTACTTCCCACAACAGGATCATCATGCCTTGGCAGTTCCCTGCACACAGTTCAATTAATCAGCTCTGAACAGGCAGCAGGGAGCCCGGTAATCTCACTGCAGTCAGTGCTGTCAGTGTTTCTTTCATGCATCTCATTAGCTGAAGGTTGCTGCCTCGATGGGAAGCACTGGGCTTGGTAAAACAGAGTCAGCTGCACCCCTCTCTGCCGTGCTGCTTTGTTTAATTCAGTATTTTGCTCTAATTTAAAATAATCAGTTTTCCAGCTCTTTAGCAGCAGTCACCATTTTCAAAAAGCGACGCTGAGTTCCACTTGAAGTGTTACAACACAAAGCACCATTTATTTTAATATTTTTCTGGGGATCAGGATTGAGCTTTCAGAACGAATCTCGCAATCTTCTGCATTTTCTGTGTGTGCCTAAATTGTGATAGACACTCTGGAAATGCATCTGGCCTGCTCCAGGTGCTAATGGAAGTTCAGTAGTAGGGGCCAGACCAAAGATAGTCCAAAATAACATCTTCCCTCCAGGTATGCATGGTTGGATGAGATATCTTCAGTTCCAGATTGTTTCACTGCCCAGATCCAGTTTGAGTATATGGATGTAGCCAGAGTGACAGCCAAAGAACTCTCTGCAATTGAACCATGTCAGAATGCCAGTCAATTCCCTGGTAACAATGTAGTCAAGCCTGCCAAAGATACCCAAGTGTTCTTACCAAGTTACAGAGTAGTAAATGTGGTGAGCTTATTCATGAGAGTGAGCATTGCTGAGTGTTGTGATGAGCTCCTTGTTTAACAAGTTTGATAATAAACAAAGTCAGTCTTCAGTGCCATTAGCTAAGGTTCTGCTGTTTTCTGCTTGAAGAGTTAGAAATGTTGAAGGCAGGACATTGAACTTCATGCTCACACTGAACAGTTAGATCTTGGAAAGATCAATTAGAAATTAATTAGAATCTGATTTAAAAGACTGTATTGGAAAAGCCTAAGCAATGAGTTTCCTGTGGTAATTAATTGTAGAATTTAAGTCACTGTTCATAATGAATTAGAACTGAGTTTTTACATTACCCTTTATAAAGCTGTGACTACATATATATATATATTAAATAAAGCATTTGATTTTGGATATGTTTTCAGTGATGAGATATTTTCTTCTGGTGTGACTAACTGCAGTCACATTATTTTTTTCCGTACTAGTGTTGTATTTATGTACTGTTTGTATTCATAGAATCATAGAATGGCTTTGGTTGGAAGGCACCTTAAGGATCATCAATTACCAACCCCCCTGCAGCAGGCAGGGTTGCCAACCACTAGATCAAGTACTAGATCAGCATTGCTCAATCTTGCAAATTTGCAGACTTATCTGCAGTTCTTTGTGCCACAGGGACCTGCAGAAAATTCTGCCTGGACTTCTGATCATGGACAGAAAGTCACTGAACAGATTGGGCTCTGCTGCCTTTGAACTCTGCTGCAAAGCAGATGGATTGCTAAGAATGCACTCTCTAGCTAACACACTTAGCCTATTTAGAAGGTGCTGACAAAACTGCAGTTTTCACATGGCTGGGAAGATAGTTATGAACAATGCTCCCAAAAATGTATTACCGTACAGTATTTGCTTTAGTATGGGAGTTAACTTTACTGTCAATCCCAGTTTTCCAATTCTTGCACTGCATCCCTAATAGCATAAATATATTGATTTATTTTTCTTTCTTTCTTTCTTTCTTTCTTTCTTTCTTTCTTTCTTTCTTTCTTTCTTTCTTTCTTTCTTTCTTTCTTTCTTTCTTTCTTTCTTTTTTTTATTTAAGATTGTGGTCATTAAAGCTTACATTTTTTTCAAGGTCTGCTCACAGTCATTAGTATTATCAGTAAAACCAGAGCTTCATCTATCATAACCTGACTTCAAGTGTTAGGTTCCGAAGGAAATCTTCATATAATGTGATCCATGATAAAATCGTAAGAGCAGAAATGCTGCTATGCTAATCCTGTTTTTTTCTATTACTGAATCCTAATATACTTAGCAGCTTGGAGAGTGGGTTTTATCAAGCTGACAGATGAATTAATGATGTGACCACATATAGTGGGGAACAAATAAGCAATGTTCCTCTGAGGAGGTTTGGAAATTCATTTAAAGATGCTGTAAGTCTCTTCCCACATAATCTAATTCTTTCTTTGCCCTCATTTGCTCCTTCTAGCTCAAACACAGTGTTGATGGCTGTACTGCAGTGAAATTTCCTAATGGAGCTAGTTGGAGGTTATTTATAATTCATTTCCACATCAATTTTGATGAATGTTGGTGGTATGATGTTGTCCTGCAGTGACACAGCGTAGTTCTCTCTGTGCTGGCAGGCAGGAAAGGACCAGCGGTATCTGAGCATCTAGCAGGGAAAAACGGAACTCTGGGAGAGAAAAGTTTTCTATCTACTTTAGTCAACAGCTTGTGCTGATTATACACATGAAATCAACTGGTATTTATGTCATACCTTGCTGGCTTCTTTCTGAAGGCCTAGCTTAGTTTACAGAAGCTAAAGAACATTGTTCAGGTTTTGTGAATGCAAAAATGAATATTTTCTCTTTCATTTTTTTTTTAATGCCAACAACTTCTGTGAATTATTCTGAAATCCTAGGTTTTTTTTTTTTTTTCAGATAGAAGGATGAAAAAATGAAATCCATGAGATTCTGTTTCCCTCCCTTTGCCATTGAATCCCTGTGATCAGCTTCCTTCAGAAATACATGGTAGTTTTCCCTCTTTTAAAGGGGGGGCCTTTCATTATGATCCTAGAGCGTGTTGGTGAGATCAGAGTACTTTGTCTGATGTTTTACTTCCATGTTTTGCTTTTTGCTTATCTTCTGCACTATTTGGGATGTTTTAATACTTCCCTACAGACCCCTGTTATTTTCCCTTTTCTTCCTCTCTTTACACAGGGGCATTTCTGATAAATCTAAATCAATAAGGTGGGCGACAACTATTTAATCACTCCACAGCCAGGTGTATGATAAGGAAGCTATGGTAGATGTATACATGGAAATGGAATTGATGAAATTGCTACTCAAGGTAGTGAATTAAGAGCCTATAGTTTCGTTGTAGAAAACAGTGCCTATACATAAGCATTTTTTTTTTTTATCTTAATGTGTGTCAGCACCTGGCTGAAAGAGGGATTCTTGGAAGAGAAAAAAACTAACTTCTAGGGCTAGGACCTAGGGCTTGAGGCCAAGACTTTCGTTTATATGATCAGTAAATAGGTGTATGTTTTGGTTAAAAAAAAATCTGTTTCATGTGGGAAGAAAAAAATGTGAATCTCTTAATTTCCAGAGTTCTAAAATTACTTTTTTTTTTTCTTTTTTCTTTTTCCGGACTTGTCAAGCATCACCATCCAAACCCTAAGCTTGAAAATGCTTGTTCAAGAAGCATCTTGTTTTGGCTGTGATTAATGGTGGAAATAAAAGAACATACAGAGCAGTCAGCAATTTTACTTGGGGCAAAGTTCTTAGTGGACGTAAATTGAACATCTGAGAAAAGAAACAGAGGAACTAATTCTCAATTCAGCGAAGACTGAGATTTTCTCAGCCTGCAGGATACTGGATACAACTAATACACAGTGCAGATGCCACCTTATTTTTAGGCTTCTATTATTTCCAGGGAAGTCTGTAAACTGATTTTCAATACCTGTCTTTTTTCCTCAGAGTCAGCACATAAACCAATGTCTTGAAGAGGGTGAAAATACTTGTGACTCTGAACAAACGCTCCTGATATTCATCTCTGAGCGGTTTTAAAGTTGCTGGCGTGATGGGAATTTTCATGAGTCCAGAGTTGCTAACGGCATTTTTCATTTATGTGTGGAAAAGCCCCAAGGGCAGAATGCTTAAAATACAATGAACAGCCTGGGTGCTACCTGATACAGTACAGAAATAACAGCAATATCATTGCACAGCCGCTGCGGAAAAGCAGACAAGTGTATAAATCTGCTTGTGCAATCTGACCATGACAAAGGCTTTTGTGGTCATCCTTGGCAGTGTGAAAAAGAGGACCTGCAAACGAACAGCTGTCACTACATTCTTAACAAGACAGCCTTGGCGATGCATCATGGTATTCATCACATGCAGAAAGCCAAGGAATCACTCAAACCCCATGTAAAGCCTTAAGCGAATTAAGAATTATAGTGATAGTAGGGATATATATTTCCTCTTTAGAGAACCAAAGTAGACATGGATCGTGGAGGTCTCATTTGCTCAGCAGCCTCTTCAAAAACAGCTACTCTTGATGAATTCTTTGTGGACGCATGCTGCAGAAACTCTTTCCTTTTCTTTAATCCAAAAACATTTGTCAAAACTGAAGAAGAGAAGGGCATATTATTCCAAAATAATATCCAAACACAGTAATAGTTACAATTTACAAATCAGCACAACTTATCTTTAATTAATAGGGAAGAAAAAGAAATTGAATAGCTAATATACCTTTTTCAATTTCTCTCTCTAAAAGCACTTCTTTCTGTCTACTCCAGATTCTTATTTCAGCATTATGATGCTACCAGAGACAGATGTATATTCTTCACCACTTAGTTTTTCTCTTTCATCCTTCCATCTGTTCCAGCTATTACAACTCCATTATTTTCAACAGAGATGTATGCAATATGCAGATTTATCCTGCAGCTGTTGTCCTGAGGAGAAGAGGCATAGTTTGTAGTAATTCATAACCTGGTTCAGGCCTACTTGTTCTAGAACAGGTCATTTGTCTTTATGTAGTTTCATTCTTTCAAGCATTCAGAATGACTGTGAGTATATGTGCACGCATGAAAGCTGCCCAAAACCAGCCTAGGTTTAGAGCCCTGCTGAAATTCTGTTGTTGTCTGGACTATATTCCAACTCTTAATTAACAAAGTTGCACTCAGCCTATTATTGTATAAGAATCATAATATATCACATCTTGAGATTTAGTACTTTTTATGTGGTAGTTTTCCTTAAAAACTTCTACTTGTCCAGACTGTAAGCTAAAGACCATTTGCTGCTATTTTCATGTTAGAGATAAGTGGGTGCAAGAAACAAGGCATTGAATGATCTTCTACTAATGCAACTTCATCACAGCTCTGAGTATGAGAATGCCTTGCACTAGGCTTTTGGAGTAGATGCAAATCTTTTGGCTTTTGAGATTTTGGCCACCAGGCTGTCTCAGACTGCTGAAAAAAGTGCATAGAGGATGGGTGGGAATAATATTATCTGTCTGCGAAGCAAACAAAATAAAGAAGGCATGTGCTTGCTGCAATTCTCTTGCTTTTCAAATGCAAGCATTTTTGATTGTTATGCTTACAGTTTCTGCTCATGGTATGAAGAGAAATATTTCCTTATTCTTGCGTATCCAATATTTATTTTGTTCAGAGAAAAATGTGAATATCAACTGATGAAACAATAATTATGGATATTTCCCTCCTAAGGAGAGTTTTCCACATAGCATTGTGAAGTTGGTGGGAGTTCTGTGGGCTGGTTCATAATAAATAATACATGCGTTTTAGAGCACAAAGACAAATGAGAATTGTTAGAAATGAGCAGGGAATATAAAGCACTGACACAAGTAGTTGTCCTTGACCAGACAGTGTAGAAGATGGTTGTTGGGAAATATCTCTTATCTGCTTTCTGCCAGACAAAGGACCATTTATTCTTCTGAGACAAAATCTAGGGTCAGAGGAAACAGTGAATACTGGAAGATCTGAAACTGGGGAAGGTTGGATTTCAGTGATTGGCTAAGTGCTGCAGATGTAGCTGAATAGCAATTTATCATTTCATTGTCATTGCTGATTAAACAAAGCAAACATGGAATGCACAAATTGTTTGAGTAGCAAAATTACATTGTGGTTAGTTAGGATGAGGTAGTGTGTAAACAGCACAGTGATTGCTGAAGGTATTTTCTGAACATTCTTATAACTTATTTCAAGGAAATAAGCTCAAATCTGAATGACTTTTCAATTATAGTTCATTTTTCTCCTTATCACGGTGAAAAATCTTTCCAAAGACCTTTCTGGGGGTCTGCTGAACACACTTGCGAGGTAACATAGCCACTGTAGGCCACAAAGTGACTTGTCAGCACTCCTCGGTCTGTAGCTGCAGTACTTTGCATTGAAATTTTTATGTAATATTGGCTGGAAAAGGAGTGACAGTGAAAAAATAAGGGAAAATGTGAATTGTATTTGCTATTTATTTGTCTGACAATTTATGAGCCAGTCAAACTACACTTCCACTATCTTCCAAAGATCTCCAACTGTTAATTTTCAGCAGAAGTTCTAACCAGGTCTCCAAAATGTTATCATTCAATAGCAGGTCCAACTTCAAAATTATTTACAGAGTTTATTTATCTGCACAGAAGTGAATTGAATCTGCAGTCTGTAACAAGGAATTTCCAAAGAATACGTACAAATAGCTGGATTTGGTTCTTTCTATTTTTTAGTAGCACTTGGGCCTATATGTTGATTTTTGTTACTAATTCCGTTCCTGCCTATTAGGGCAGACGGCCCGTCTTGCCCAGGCTGAGCAGCCCTAGCTTTCTCAGCCTCTTTCTCAGCCTCTCTGTCAGCTTCTCCAGTCTCTCGATCATCTGTATGGCCACTGTAGTGCTGCACTCAGCACTACAGATACAGTGCTGAGCAGAAAGAAAGGATCAATCTCTAACCTGCAGCCCAGGATTCCATTGGCCTTCATCTAGGTTGGAAGACACTGGGATTTAAGTCCTTCCTGATCCAGTGCACAAACCTGAATTTCCACTCCACTTTTCCCAGATGGCTACTCTAGCTACTGTACTGTTCAGACTTGTGTGAAGGTGGGTGTAATCCTGTTGCAGTGCTGCAGTTTGAATGTAGTACCATTCTGGGGCAAAACCCTGTACCTCTGTATTCTTAGTTCCTCTCTGATGATGTCGTTCTATCAATAGGCTATTGAATATTTAATTATTTGTCTTCATGTGGGTTGATCAAATATTTGATCTCTTAGACCTATGTGGTCTCATAGTACAAACAAGCATGATGTTTAGTTATTTCTCATATGATTTACTAGTCAGTAATCTATATTTAAACTTATATTAAATTCTACTGAATTATATTCTCCCTAATTTTACAGACTTTTTCAAATACTAATCCAAGTTCTGCTAATGTACCTTCAGAAACATTCCTCAAAAAAGGAAGATTTTTATCCTAACTTGCCATGAAGTTCTTCACATTCAAAATTTTTAAAATATTAGTGGTAACATTTAAAATGCCACGTACAAAAGCAGCAGTTCTACCTTGCCAGTGTTGCTTCAGTTCTACATCTGCTGCCATCCTGTTCATACGGGAGATAGAAAAAGAACATGAAAGAGTTTGGAGATGATTTGTACATTCAATAGAACAGTATAGATTGAGGTCAACACTCAATGACTTGCAACAACTGCCTTTTTATGAAATAATGGTTTCTAGATGAGCAATTCTTCTCTCTTTGGAAAAAAAAGTTAGAAAAAAAGAAACCAAACAATAGTTATAAATATTAATGTCTTTCTTGAGGCTTTATAGCTGTTGAAATGGAGGGCTATATGCATAAGCTAAAAATCTTGTAGTGTAAGTGAGAGCAACACATTTTTGTTAAAAATATCACCACAGAAATAAAATGTTCACATTTATCAATATAATACAAAAACCTTATTTATGTTCATTAATAAGTTTGCTTTCCAAATTCCATGCTAAAGACACTTCCTTCATAGATGTGACATCTTGATTCTATACTTCAAATAATTAGGTTACAGTGTTCACTGCAAAAAACTCAGATTCTCCCATCTGCATCAGCAAACCTTTGGTGTTCTCTGAGTAGAAAAGCATCTGATATGCAATTATTTCTTATTTCTCATGTCCTGAAATATTTCTGTTTCGGGATTTGAAATGTTTCCCGTTTCTTTTCTGTCTCTACTCCCTAGATTGTTGTTTGGTTCAGTGACTCCTTAAATCTGATTTTGTGACTCAAATTATTAGTTCTGTCACTTTTATTTATATGTAGCTTCCGCCAGATGCATAAAAGCAGCTCCAGTTGTGTTTTCCTTCTTGATAGATTCTCTCTAGCATTAATGATTTTCTCTAAAGCATTAGTTTAACACAAGTTGTCATACGTCTGGAGTTACAAAATGGATGCATGGGATCAGGCATTTTGCTTCCCTCCCTACAAGACTAGAAGTGTAACAGCAGAGTCTGAGAGAACACCTCACACATAGTCTGTACATTCCCGTTTTTATACTGAGGAGAGTATACCTTGTTATTTGTGGCATATTATGTGCAATTACAGTAACAGTTAAGCTGTTTACTGCATTCTTCATTGGAAAGAAGTGTGCTGTAATGGTGGAGCTGGTGATGTTTTCTCTGTGCTGTTATGTAAAGGTGACCTAGAAATGGTTTCCATGGTAGTAGCATGTGCTACACACTCTCAAGTGGCAGCTCTCAGAGGGGCCCTGGGAGGCTGTTGTGTTTAAAATCTGAGCACATTCAAGAGTCTTTCAAATGACTCTCAAAACCTGGTGACGTTTTTGGGTGACTATCAGTCTTTCAGTGGATGAGGCAGTGGTGTCTCAGCCCAGCACATGACAGATGTTTGTTCATGAGCAATTAGCAGCAGCACTGACTTCTTTGGGTGTCCTCAGAGCTGATCCCTGCTGGTTAGAGCTACAATGCTTGACAAGAAAGCAAGCAGTACACAGTGCTGGACTAGCACTGTGAATGTATAATCAGTTTAAAAACAAAATGACCTTCCCTTGCTATTGCTCTTTTTTTTGGGGGAGGAGGGAAGGAAGGGGAGGGATGTCTAAATATGGTTAGGGCACGTTGTCTCCTTGTATTTCCAGCTTTCATGTCACTCTCCATGTATTTTCTGGTTTTGCTTTTTTTCTTGTGTTTTTTTTTTTTTTTCTTCAGTTTTTTATTTTATTTTTTTTTTTTGCCATCATCCAGATAGAAAATTCCTGATAACGTACTGAACATTTACTTTATCAGAGTAATTTTTTCCACTCGTACTTGGAAAAAAAAAATAAAAATCAATACTAAAGAGTCAGCACAGCCAGAACAATGAAACTTTCTTCAAGAACTAAAATTATTTTCAACTACAGACACTTAGATCTTATGACCTTTTTGCTTTGCAGTGAGGATGTGGGTAAAACCACTTGAATGGTGATATTTTTCAATGTCATCCTACAGTCTTTGCTTACTCCTTGACAAAGATAAGTTAGCTCATAGTTCTTTGAGGCAGAATCATAAAATAGTAATTTGTAGGGTAATTGTGTCATGCTCTCCAGAGTGCCATTCATACAAAAAAACCCACACAGAATAGAGTATCTGAGTGTAGTTTGGAGCACAACTGAATTGCACACTAAGAAACACAATCTGGTGCTTTTGCATTATACAGAATTATGAATAAAATTATTAAACACATAAGATAATGTAAATATAAAAGGATTGAATGTCTTTAAATTCCATTAAATTATAAATCTATGAGAAACCCTTCAGCTGGTAATGTGATAAGACACACATGCTGGGAATATGTATTGTCATTCTATCATACCTAGCAATTCCATTTTATGCAGCACTGTTTAATAGTGTTCTTAGCAGTAAAATGAATACAAAGACTGAAGTCTAAACAGTCTTTTATCATGAAATGCACCATCTAGTAAATTAATTGACTGTGTCATAAAGGAGAGGAAATTCAATGTCAGCAAATTCAGCAAACATACATGCCAATGCCAGGGATTTTTTTCTTCCCAAAGTGTATGCAAACACCAGTTTTGAGCCTTTTAGAGCAGCTCTGGCTGGAGACTTCCACATTCATTTGGTGCTAAAATTCTGTAAATCCCGTAGGTGACAAGAGGTCACTTTGAGCTGTTTCAGAGAGAAGTTCAATGAAAACAAATGGTTTAATCATTATATAATTTTATATATCAGATGGAGTTTAAAACACTAGTAGTTCATAACTTGTAGTAAGTAAAAAATGGAGGAGACTTGTAGGGGTGACGTCAGAAGTGCTGGACCATTCCAGGCAGCTCTTTGGGGAAAGGGTGGACATCAGTGTTAAAGCGTAATATCTGAGAGCCTGAGGACTTACTGCTCTGTAGTTAGTGGTGAGCAAGGAACTCTCTGTGGGAAATTAATTGTATTCGGGAGTTCCAGCAGACGTGAATCAAAGGAAATTTTCTGTTTTCTGTAAGAATGGAATTACTATCTGGGGAAAAAAAATGTAGATTTTGTAATGAGCATGCTGGTGGCAGAGTGAAATCAAGCATGATATAAGGCCGGAGTTCAACTACAGTGTCTCAAATCCAGCATAACTATTTAGCCCTTGTATCTTTTTAGCCCGTTTATAGATGCCCGTTGGCTTTTTAAACAAAGACAATAGTTTGGTTATCTTCTACAGCCAAGACCTAAGTGACCTTTTACCAGCTGGAACCTGTGCAGCAGAGCTCTGGTCTCATCTGGTAGCATGCCATGTGTGCTCTTCCATACTGTTCTTCCTACTGAACAAAGAAATGCTGGGAAGGTATGTTCTGAGGGCTTTTGACTACGTATGCAAAGTTTTAGATGGGCAATTACACTTGCTATGTTTGCAGCACATGTGCTGTGAATTTTTTTTAACTGACAAGTAAACGTGGAAGCAAATGGCCATTTTATTACCGTGTGGTAAACATAAAAGAGTTTGCAGAGATCTGTGATAGGGGTTTGCAGTTGTACTTTTTAAATGGGAGGCTCTTGAATGTGCTCTGTTATCTTTTCAGTTTTTGTCATGAGGACAATTTTTTTACAAAAGGTGATCTGTTCCCTGCAATGTGAAGTGCTCATCTCTGAAAATCTAAGATCCACATGCTAATGAGAAATCACACAGCAAGGGCCATTCAAAGGAGGCATTTGTTATGCAGCCAACAGTGCGGGTCATAACTGCTCCCACATTAATGTTTGAAATGGTGTGAAGATAATAATGAGACATGATCAGGTATTTCTGTTTATTTGGTAAAAATTCAAACACTACAAAAGGCAAGATTTATTTATTTTTTTTTTAATAAAAAGAAGCTGAAATCTGTTGAGGTAATTGGACTGAAGGAGGTCTCCAGAAAACCTAGGGCGCTGGGTTTGCTTCTCAGAATTTCTATACAGTCTCTCTTGAATGAATTCCAAATAATAAATTAAGCTGTGGAAGCCTACCTGCTTTTGAGGCAGAGCTAGAAATTTCTCAGTTACATTGATCTAAAATCAGAGATTTATACAGCTTCGTTTTAAATATTAATCAGCCCCAGTAACACTGAGGTTGACAGACTTAGTATAAAACATTGAGGTAAAAGTATTTCAGAAAATAATCAATTTTAAGGTCAATAAAGAAGGTCTTTAAAAAGTACAATGCCTTATTCTGCCTCTGATTTACAGGATATGAGGGCTGCCTCTTGATCCATCCTGAAGAACATTCTTCTTAGGAAATACTGTAAGTTTGACTTGCTCCACATAAATTGCCTTTTGAAGTTAAAATAATCAGCCTTTTTTATATGCACCTGAATTGCTGCAGCAATGAAACATTCTCTCCAGCTACACTGAAAATAACAGAAGGAAGTGCAACTCTAAAGATTAATCAGGATATGCTGATGTATCAAAAATCATTTTGATATAGCCATTTCTAAGGAAATAAATTGAAGCTAACTTAACAAGATATGATTTAGGTGTTTCTTATGTCAGTTAAATGGTGTCTGTTTATTCAGAAAATCTTCCATTTATCTCAGCTGTTTGCTATTTCCTTAACACCAGCTTAGGTGATAAGTGGCATTTTCCAATTTCTGTTTATGGCTCAACTGCTGCTTGGCTGAGCTGGGCAGCACTCACTCAGACTGTATTGCTCCTCCCCTCTTTTGTTATTAGCACATCAGTCTGCTTACATCTAGAGAAATAGATGAGAAGGTTAAGTAGAAACTTGGTGAAAAAGATACAAAAAGTATACAATTAACATAGCACTATTAAGGCATTGTTAAGTATATATAATACAAGTACACATGCATATGTATATCTAGAGTGGATACAGTAAATATTACTAATTTGGATGCTAATAGAATCCTGCAATACATTAAGGTAGCCATAATCAGGCATGTACATGTATTACAAACCTATTTCTGAAATGCTCCTACTGCCAAATATACACACAGATCATGCTTATCTAATAATTTCATGACATTTTCTCTCTTTCTGGGAAAGTCCTAGGCATATATAAGCTATAGAGTGCATTATGAACAAAAAGAAATAGAAATCCTCTTAATCCCCATATTGGATTGTGGCATGGATCTTTTTTTTCATATGAAATCAATTTTCATGGAAAAAAAATTCATATATGCACAGTTCTGAATTTGAAATGCCTTATTTCATCGCTGGCACTATCTCAGGCAAATAAATTCATATTCTTAGAAGATCTCCAGTGCATTTTCTAAATAACGTAAGTTCAACTGAATGGTTTAGGGACTTTGCTTCTTAATTTCTATGTTTGAGAGTTGAATAAAACAGTGAAAGTATTATGGAAGCAATATGTATTTTTCTTCCAACTCTGCCCCCAGGAATTATTTGGTTGCTGATTAAAATGACACCATGGTTAGGGTCAGCATTTTACTTTAATTTGTTTGCTAGTGGGGTCCATCTTTGTGTAAGTCCACTTGCACTGAGGGAAATTAAATGTGAGAACAAGGTCAGGTACTGCACGTGGCTTTTGCTTGTGCAACAATGGCAGCTGCTGCAAAGTGAATGTTTCGGTCCTTCCCCTTGGGCTGGGGAGCAATGTTGTATTATGCCTTTTCCAAGAAGTAAAATGCAAATTTTAATATAAAATCTAAGCCTTTTGTCAGCAAGGGCTATTGTAGGCATCTGTGTAATTGCAAATATGAAATTCAGCATAGCGATAGCAAATCTATCTTTAGCATTAAATAAAATGAATAACTGAATCACATATACAGACGCACACAAATATATTTTATACATGAGTCCTTAAGACTTGCACTACTGGCATACATTTGAGTGTATGTTTTTAATATAGTCATTTGGTTACTTGTATGTTACAGAAGCAGTTTACTTGCTACTGAATACATAGGCAGACTTTTGCTTTTGAACTGAGTTATGACAAAAGCTAGAATTTGTGCTCAGGCAGCGCATAACCAGGGCTGTAAATCTAAATGGGTCAGTTGATGTATTTGGAATTCTTTTTATTTGGTTAACCAGTTCAGTTCCAGGTCCACTGTGCAAGCGTGGCTAAGCTGCTAAGTAAGGTAATGCTCTTTAACTTAAGGGAGGACGTGATGTTAGCTGACAAACCACTGCTCTTCCCAGAAATGGCAGACGTTTGATATCATGGCTTTATTATTTTGTTGCTCTTCTCCATTACTGAGCTAATTTGAATTTGACAAATCTTATTCATTCATCCCATCTTTGAATGAATGAGAGCTGTTGCTCAGTTGGTTGTGTGGCTGTAGCTGGCACTGCTGCTCAGCAGGAGATGACCAGTGGGTTAGACAAGGACTGGCGACTCTGAGCCTTCTCCAGAGGCTGGCTTTGTAAGATTTCACAGGCTGTCAACTCATGGTAAAGAGTATCTAGGACTTCAAACAGGTGGGCTTTTCCTTTAAAAAGAAAATGGCAAACATTATCATTTGAACAAAGACAGAAATTTGCACTTAAGCTATTATAACTCAAGCTGTCTTCTTTACAGGTACCAGTGCAAGTAGTTAACAAACAATATCTACATTCTGAGATCAAATGATAAATTCCCATTTCTACAGAAAAAGGGTCTGCTTTCTTTACTATTTCTCTTGCTTTACTCACTGCTTGTTGAGTTCTCATGTACTTGTATAAAAATTACTATTTTGTATCACAGTGAAAAGTTGCTCATCCAACTATCCACTTACTTAGTCTTGTCAAACATGTAGGAAATGTTTGATTCAGAGACTTAGGAAAGCTGCTTAAGTCACATTAAGTGCGCAGTCAGAAAATGGAAAGCAGAGAAGGTGAAGAGCTTATGGCAATGGTGATACAGAATGTACAGAGAGCTTCACAAGGCTACTTCAATATTCAACTCATTTTAGAAAGCTGAACTGTGCTGCAGTTACAGAGGGAGGTAGTTTGTTTCAGCAACATCATTCAGAGTCACCACTCCCCTGCAGCATGAGTAGTGCCTTTGGACATGTGTAGTGTGGATTCTCCCAGTCTCCTCTTGTGTTTGACAAGGCAATACCTGATCTATAGGTCAGATACAGTTTCTTTCTGTATGGGTGTCTTGGAGTCAGTTGCCGCAGAGTAGCAACAGCAAGGCTTTGGAACAGAAAAACTCAGGATGCTTTGTATTTGTTCTTCCTAAATTACTGTTACTAATATTCTCCAAAACCAAACCTTTGGGCCACATCTACTCTTCTATAATCTTGTCTTTGATCACCATCTCCCTGTTAAAAATCCCCCCAAACCATGTTCTGAAACTTGGTACAGAATGTTCCTTCTTTGAAGGTAAGTACAAATGCTCTGCTAATAGGAACAAAGTAATCAAGTCTAAACCTCTGGGCTGTGATCCCTGTATAGTTCCTACAAAGACAGCTCTGGTACACTGGACCATTGTCCAGGGAGAGGATATTGCAAGCTGAATTTTCGTAAGGGGAAAATGAAAGATTATTAGAGGAGTTCAAGGTTGAAGCAGTTTATGAAAATATTTTTTTAATCCCTTCTTGTTGCTGCAGAACAAGAATACGACATGCACCCAGAGAGGAACCTAATAAATAGCTGGCTTACATATTCAGCGTCATGTTTTTGAATGAGGCCCTAATGACATTAGTGGAGTACTGAACTGTTCCCCTACTGCCAAACTCCAATTACAATCTAGCTAAAAAATGCCACGGATGCTTTTCTATTTCTTAAGTGTAGTAGATTAGAAAGCATCATTGTCTCCTCGTAATCTTCCTGGATAGTATTTCTTTCTCCCACTCTCTCCCCCAGCATTTGGAATATTTTTTTCACACTTGTTTTTTCATTATCCAGTGTTGTTCCTAAAAGGACTATTTTCATCCTTCTTGGTCTTCATGCATGATTTACTTTCTTACCATGCTGGGGGTCATGACAGGATTCCAAAGTGCTCAGCAAGATTTTCCCCAAGGCTCGCTTAGATATGTTCTTTGAAAAAACAAAATAATATTATGGCACAATTATGTTCTTCACCAGTTTAAATGTAGGCAGTAAAATCTATGCACAATGTGTTTGCATTTGAAAAATCAAAACAAAACTGAATCCTGATGATACAAGACCTGGTACTGGCTTTATTTTCATGCATTTTAACTTAGATACTGCTCAAATAACGGCAGTTTGTCCCCAGTCCCTTAATGTGGATGTAAAAAGAGAATCTGTAGTCAGTCAGTGTTGTTTTCTGAGTCTTGTGTGTGAACAAATCTAGATGGCAAGCAGTGTAAGCAGCAGGTGCATAATAAATGTTCAGGCCTCTGCTAAGCCTGTGTTGAAAAAGAAATGGTCAAATATTGTACTGTTATCTCAGAAGGAGCTTCTCAGCCCCATCTGTTCTAAGATTTACTGGGGACTATTTTAGGTGTAGACAAATCAGAGATTGTTTATGCCATGTGGCAGGCCTGCTATTACCTTGAGATTGAGATGTAATAATCATTAGCAAAAGAGGACTGTAAAAACTACATAGGATTTGGACAGTCTGCTTTACTAATAGTTTTATATTAGAAATTTGTTGTGAGGTTCATAATAATCTGGAAAGCAAACTCTCTTAATTTTGCTATCTAGACACTAATGCATGCTTTATGGGAAATAGTCTTGCAATTATTTTAATTAACACTTAGAGCCTCCATGTCTACAGGGACAGATTGTTCTTGTTAAAACTTTGCAAACTGAAATTAGATGAAAGCTGTTCTGGAGGAAAGATGATGCACCTACCAGCAGCTCAGGCAACACTGCCACTGCTTTCTAAAGTCGGTCATCTGCCTTCTGCCTATCTGCCCCAGTGGGGCTGGTGCACAGTGAAAAAACAGGTTCACGGAATCAAAAATAACAGAATCACAGAATCTTAGGGGTTGGAAGGGATGTTTAGGGATCGTCAAGTCCAACCCTGCTGTTAAAGCAGGTTCCCTATAGTAGATTCCACAGGAAAGAGTCCAGATATGTTTTGAATATCTCCAGAAAGGGAGACTTTCGTGGCAGGCTGGGATTACGCAGGATCTCTGCAATACATTGTGAGCTTTTAATACTCCTGACAAAGTGTGTTTGCCTTTGGAAAGTCATTGCTCTCTAGTAGATTCTGTTGCAAATGAGATACTGGGATGTTTGTAACATGAAGGAATATGTAATAAAAAAAAAAAGGCATTTAAAACTATAGTTACTGATGAATAAGTTTTCTTTTGCTTGAATTGTAACCCATTAGAGATTTAGGGGATCCTTGCTCAATTCTACTGGGAATGCTGTAAATCTCTTTGTTCACTGACAATATCATTGTCTGTACTCGTGCTATGGAAGCTGGCAGCATGTGATGGCTTATTTCTAGCAAAGATTAGCATTAAGTGCTATTATCACCAAGACATGGCACGCTGGGAGATGGATTGTCTCCTAAGCAGAAATGATTTGCAATAATATAAGTGACCAGTGAATGACATGTTGAAGTCTTGACACAGGAGGTTATTATGCAGGCTGCCACTCATAATTGTTACTAGTTTAATCCTCCACTGGATTGTTATTGATGCATATGTCAGACTAACAATATGAAAGGAGAATTTCCTTGTCAAGTGTAGAATAAGTTACCACATTATGAGATATTGCATTTGTTCCCTGGAGTCATCAGTGGAACATGAACATGCTCCTACCAGAGCACAGTGCTCATCTGAGGAAGCATTCTCATCTCACACAGATTAAGTAAAGCTTTGCTGAAAATTGAGGAGAATTCTGAATCATTATCCAAGATATTAGCTCCCAACAGTACAGTATGGCTCCCAACACACCCCATGTTCTGCAGATTACCCAATTTGCCTGTCTTTTGGCTGGCCATTATCAGTCCCCAAGAAAGAGACTGAGATTTGTTTTCTAAAGGCTTACCACCCTGGCTGTGTACTTCTGTGATGTCCTTGTATCCACCTTTATAAATGCATGCTTGGATTATTAATCAGATAAGAAACTTCTCACAGAAAAATACAATATTGGTATATGAGAAGGGGTATTTTTAATACTGAATCAATGCTATTGTAGGATGCAGTTTAAAAAAGGCTCCCAGCTTTTTCTTTTTCTTTTTTTTTTTTTTTTAATTTTGCTGCAGGCTTCCTAAACTGCTGAGGAGAAGCTGGACTCTTATTCAACTACAGAACACTGGCCTCAGGTTCAGGCTCAGGCCTTGGCCTCCACTGGTGCCAGGAGCCCGTGCTTTGCAAAGGCAGGATCCCTCTGATCAGCTGCTATGGCAAGGCAGAAGATGCTGCTGTGCACGGGTGCTGTACAGCAGGTAGAGCCTGAGCCTGAGCACAGTGTTGCTGGTGCTCCTGGACAAGCTGTCATGGAGTGCTCACTTCCTAGCCTTCTACAACTTGTGACTTGAGACTGAGACATAAAAAGGTTTGTGAAAAAAGAGATTAGAGTGTTTTAGCCAAATTCTAGCCTGGAAGGCCACTTTCTGCTTACCTAAGTACTTGACAAATATTTTCACTTCCTTCACCATAATGTCATGTAATGTACTGAAGGGGATGGTGTTGTTGCTGCATTTTACCACACCTCCGTGCAGTCCATGCTGATATGTAATTTCAAAGGAAGTTTATCTTGTTTCCTCTAAATAATGAGAACCTGAGGACCCACATCCAAGGAGACCTCTAGGACTCTTTTTGAAAGTCATCCTGAGTAGTTTAAAAGTTTTTTGAAATCACTAGGCAGTTCCAAAGGCAAATGCATGTAAAAATGTTTCTTGGTGTAAAGGACTTTGTGCTGAATGGAATGTATGAATATCATTTTTTGGTTTGAAGAAACACTATCATAAAGAGCTTTAAGTTACTGGACTACTTTCTTGCCATACCAAGTCTCGCAGCTGTTGAAGAAGCTGTAAAACATCCATGAGCTTTTCTTCCACCAGTGACAGCCTAACTCTCTCAGTCTCCAACATCTGTAGCTCCATCTTCAACATTTCCGTTTCCTCCACCTTTTGCTGCAGTTCAGTTAGCAATGGGCCTTTCATCTGGATAATGACACAGGAATTAAAGCACTGGAGCTTTTAACTTTCTTGCCTAACAATTGCAAAGCTGAGTTATCCCCTTTATCTGGTAAATGTTAGTTCTCTTGAGAAGATTATCTTGAAAAATACATTTCTTTAATGTACTACATAAAGAATTAATAGTTGCTAGGAAATGCATGCTTCACACTTGCACATAATGGCAATTCATTCAAGTTTGGATGCTAGCAGATCATTCTAGATCTTGTAAGTTGTAAGTACTGCCTTTCCTACTTCAGCTTTCTAACGCTTTGCATTCCTGTGGTCCTCTATAAAACATAACTGATTTGTGTTCCCTCACCAATGTCGTTGTGTTTTGGTCTTGCAGCTTCTCCAAGTCAGTTCTCTGTATATTCACTGAAACAGGAAGGTAATTACCCAATTTCTTCAAAGTATTTTGGCTGAGGGAAAAAAAGAAAAGTCCTACAGAATGATTTCCAAGACTCTGGTTCTGCAAAACACTGGTACGCTTTGCAACTAAGCACATAAAGGTCCAGATTCAGCAAGACTTTAGAATGATGTACAGAAATTCTGCACAGGAGTGGTCTTCTTAGATCTGGACCTACCAAAGCTGAACCAATCTGTTGTTTTCTAAACCTGCCTGTGAAAAAAAACGCTTAGGATTTGAACATTACTTTTTAATGCAGAACTTAAGTGAGTAATACTGTACTAGAATGCCACTGCACCTTTTCAAAAAGTGAATATCTTTGTTTGCCACAGACCCACACCCACTGCAGATGCATTGCTAACTTGAGCCTGGAAAGCATCCTCTGGAAAGTACGTCACTTATATGTCAATTCTGGACCTTTGAGAGCACTGACAGATTTCAGTTTTATGAACTTCATTTCCCACTCGTTGCTGAACCCAGCATTCTGAAATTACCAGTTTATGAAATTTCTTGTTGCAAATAGAATCTAAATCTGTTTATTAACATTACACTGAAAACCAAAATCATGTGAGGTAAATGCTAAGTTTGCTGGCATTTGTTTGTCATCTTTTATCTTTATTGCAGTTTTAGGAGCATTTACAGAGAACCAGAAGGGCTGCAGACCTCAATATATGCAGTACTTAATAGATTTTATTTGTGGAGATTTCTATCTTAATGTATTTTTAATAAATGGGAAAGAATTTCAGTTCCCTAACACATAAATGTCATTAGAGTCAAAAAATAAATTAGTCCCTGATTCACAATGAGCCTTGCAGAAGGTTTTAGTTTCTGACAGTGCTAAAAGTTGGCTGTTAGTTGGCACTTATTGCTCCATCAGATGCAAATTTCCCTGTTACATTAACTCGCTGTGTGCTTTGCTGTGTGAGGCTTTCCAGCTCATCTGAGCTATACATCTCAGAACAGCTACAGAAGCTTGAATCACTTAACCTGGCCCATCTGCAAATAGTGATTTCAACATCACTGTCTGAACACAATTTTAGACAAAGAAACTAACATTTTCCTGTATGTTGAGCCAACTTTGTTACCCTAACGTGGCAGCAGTCTGACTGGGATGCTCTAGAGGCTATGTGAGGCTTTCAGTGAATTAAACAGAAGGTTTCCTTTATTACATTGCAGAAAGCCTCTGCATTGTAAATGCCACCTGCCACAGATGTTCACTAAACACAGGAAGTGGTTATATTTCCCTGTAGAGCAGAAACAGTCATACAAAGTTACACAAAAGGAAGAAATGTCATTATTTTTATGTGGGAAATGGACTTTCCAAAAATGCAGTCAAACAGGCGCTCATGGAAATTGGTAACTGGTACCCATCTATCCTGCCAGGTCCCTGTGCCCATACCATCATGTTGCCACTGCTTTCAGCTGCTGCTTTAGTCGTGTTGGCTTATAGTTAACCTTTTTTCTTAGCTGTTTTAGTATAATGGTCTTCTTGTCCTATGTAAGCATGCTAGTTTCTGAATACTGTTATATTTACATACATTTGTATGTATGTGTATGTTGGGTTTTTTCTCTCATCTTATGTGCTTTCAGACAGTAGCTCAATGTAGTGTTAAAACATTCTGACTGCTTTCCCTAGATAGGTTACATTTAACAGCTGCTGATAACATTTGCAAACAAGAAAATGATGATTGTAGAGCACAAGCTATTTTTAAAACTTAGATAATGAGGAGGGGTGGTGAATAATTGGGTTGCAGGGCTCAGAGGAGTGGGCTGTGTCCTGGGTTCTACCCAAGTCCCTTAGCACAGCCCGATTTTGGATCTGCGCCTTGGTGGTGAAATGGAAATACTACCTTGCCAAATGTCAGTTTTGAGAATAAGCCGTTTGCTGGTAGGTGGTACGCTTAAAAAAGAGAGAGAATGCTACAGGAAAAACCTGAGCTCTGGAGTACAGCACGCAAATAAAGCTAGAATAATGAATAAGAAGGATAATGAATAAGAAAGACGTGGAGCTCTTGGAGAGGATCCAGAGGATGGCCACTAAGATGATCTGAGAACTGAAGCACCTCTCCTGTGAGGAAAGGTTGAGGGAACTGGGCTTGTTCAGCTTGAAGAACAGAAGGCTCCAGGGAGACCTCAGTGTGGCCTTCCAGTACGTGGAGGGAGCGTATAAACAAGAGGGGGAACAGCTGTTTGTGAGGGTGGACAGTGATAGGACAATGGGGAATGGTTTTAAACTGAGATGGGAGGTTTAGGTTGGATATGAGGAGGAAGTTTTTCACCCAGAGGGCGGTGAGGCACTGGAGCAGGTTGCCCAAGGAGGCTGTGGATGCCCCATCCCTGCAGGCATTCAAGCCCAGGCTGGATGTGGCTCTGGGCAGCCTGGTCTGCAGGCTGGTGACCTGCACACAGCAGGGGGTTGGAACAGGTGATCATTGTGGTCCTTTTCAACCCAGGCCATTCTATGATTATATGATTAATTAGTCTGCAGAAGTCCCTGAAGGACTGCATTGTATTTTCTACTGAAGTTAAGGAGGCTGTCATATTAGTCTCATGTTTGCCAGCAATGAAGCTGAGAAAGGTTTCCCAGAACAGGAAGAAAACAGCAACAAAACTCCAGAATGAAGTGATGAACTGTGCTGTGCAAACTATCTTTTAAATCAATTCACCCTCAAAGGAATGGAGGGTGGCCAATGTAGCACCAGTTTTTAAGAGATGCTGCAGAGATTTGAGGAGCAGCACGTCGCCTTGGGAGTATCAGTTATGCTGTATGGCAAATTGTCAGGAACTGTAATGCACAAGGGACTTGGTGAATATGTAGACAAACATAAAGAAGGAATCCATTAGATATATTTGAGAGCGTGTATAAATAATGTTAATTCAGATGAGTGTATTTTGAAAAAATAAATAAAAGTTCTCAAAATAAAAGTTTTGAGAAGATACATAGCCAAAATGTAACTGGACGCACAGTGATTAAAAGATGGGGGTTGAGCACAGAATGGCAGACCCAGACTGGAGGGTCAGCTTTCACTAGCAAGGATCTCACAAAGATCTGATTTAAGACCTGAGCATTTTCATTAATTATTTTGAGGAGGAGTGAACATCAAAGTGTTTGTTTGCTACTGATACGTTTTGAGGGGGTGGGAGGAAGGATGTAATCAAAGCTGTCTGCAAAGAATTACTGCTGGATTGCATGAGACTGAATAACTGCAATAAAAGAGCAGAAGAAGTTCAATGCCAATATAGCAAAATAAGGTATATAGGAAAGGTACACCACGTCATAAACATGCAGTGATGATTACTACAATTCAAGTAGATCTAGGAGAGCTGTAATCTCCTGGGAATAGCTCTGTGGTCACCAGAGATCAAAAGGATATTTGCTAGGAGCTATCAGAATAGGAAGTGGGAACAGAACAGAAACAATAATTATGCTGTGATGGACTTCTATTCAGCTCTTCTCATTCAAAAAAAGAGCTTGAAAGGTACATTGAAAAATAAAATAGAATAAGGGAAGGAATGGTTTCTATACAAAGAGAGCTGAAGCAGGCTAGGAGTAGTTGGTTACACTCACTGCAAATGACTATAAGCTATTTTTCCCAAGGAAAAGAACTAAGTAAGAGTGGATGATTCAGCGACGGATTTAAAGTGAACAAAAACAAGTCCTCAAAGCTTGTCTCTTTGTAACTAATTTGTGTGACTCCTAGCTGGGAGATACCAAATGCATTGCCAGCGAAAGAAAGAGGATGTACAGAAAGTAGATGTTAAATAGCTCCAAAACTGGCCATTAAACGTGAAGCTGTCAGTGCGTTGTCTGGTTGAAGGTGCGTCTGTTCCCTGTTCATTGGAAACCAGGTGACTAATACCAAGAGGAAAATTCTCTGTACTGTTTTTCATTCCTTTTTTCTAAATAACCATTGCTTGTTGCCATCAAGCATGTGATGTTAGAATGAACTTTTCATTTGAACCTGTATGACAGATCATTAATTACTGTCTTCTAATTAGACTGACAGTTTTAAAGGGATCTTTTAGAGAAAACCATTGGCATTTCTTTACAACACAACACCAGGCAGCATCTCTCTGTATTGTTAGAATTTGGTCATATTTTCTCCACCTGTTGTGCCCCTGTCCTGACGTCTTCCTCCCAGGTCTTCAGTATTTTTTTTTTTTAATAGTTCAGTTGTTTGAAAGAAGAACTTTCAAGACATGAAAAAAATTCACCCTGGTTTTACAGTGTTCGATTGGATCAGTTATTAATCAGTGTTTGAGAGTGTTGCTTTGCACTTGCCTGCTGAGTTTCCTTGTTAGCTTTGCTGTTATTTCTCTATTCTTTCAGCCTTGAGCAAGTCCAAACAGAAGTACATAGAGCAACACACAAAGTATTTTTTTCAGGTCAGAAAAAGTGTTTTGGTGGTTTGTTTATTAAACCACCAAATATATTTATTTGCAAATCAGATCTGAGAGAGCATTTCTCAGTCTTCCAGTTCATGTGGTACTGATTACAAGGATGGTAAACGTCTTGGCAGAAATTACTTATTACTCTTCTGCTTGTATTGCAGCAACAAAAAATACCAAAAGCTGTGCATGAGATACAATACTGGCTAAGTAAATGTAAAGGACCTTAAGAATACATTTCTACCAGGCTCAAAATGACTAATCCTTCTGATTTTAAATTTACATTGCAATGAGTCAGCAATCTGTCTTATTTTGTTTCATGGAAAGATTGATAGCATTTAAATCTATGTCTTTCATTGGCTGCCATTTGCAGGATTTAAAGTTACATCACACGGGACTATCAGGATGCTGCACTGAGGAACTACTATGGTTACAACTTGTTAAAGCAAAGATGAGCATGCTGCTAAACCTGGGAACTATTTTTTTATTTACAAATATGCTAGTTTTAAGTCTCAGAGCTGGCCAGACTAAGCTAAATGATTTTCTTTTAAGGATAGAAAAACGGTGAATATCTGCATCTCAGTCAGCTGAGGGATTTCTTGAAGTTGTTGTGCTCCCAGAGGAGAAGGAGGACACAAAGTGTGCATCATCCAGAGCTGAGGGACCACTGACAGCTGCCTATAGTAACCCTGTTGTTAGCACGTTGCCCTTTGGGCTATAGCAGCACCTGTCCTAAAAACACTATCAGTGAACATCTTAGGCCAGTTCAGTAAAGAATGGTATTTGAAGAGCTTGGGTTTGACTGCAGCTGATGCACATTTCATCCTCCAAACAAATGGAGGTTCAGGTTGGAGCCATGCTGAAAATGCAGGTGGCACGGGAAAGCATGACATAGTTTTGCAAAAGAGTAGCAGAGGGAGAAATGCCAGGGAGAGAAAGTGGAAGGGTTAGAATAAAATTCATATGGATATGGGCATAGCCACTTAAAGGTACAGAAACAACTGCTTCAGCATATGCTTGGCACCTGTTACCTCCTCCATATCTGTTTCCAGTTTCTTCACCTCGTGCCCCTTAAGCTCCAGCTGCTCACAGAGCTGGCTGATTCGCTCCTCTAGCTCCTCAGCAGCTTCATAGCCATCAGCACTGCTGGTCTCCAAGTAAGTCATGAACTTTTTCCGTTTTTTTTCATCACATCTATGAGTATATATATGAAGAAAAAAGTGAGTGAAAACTCATGATGATCTGTGTTTTAAAAATATATATAAAACAACATCAAAAACACACACAAAAAAAAACCCAAATCAACCTTCCCCCAGATCTTTTGGCAGAGCAGGCAATGAATAGGTCCCAGCTGATGCTGATTAGGATTAGGTGTGAGCATTTAAGTCATTGTTTGCCCCATGCTGCACATGGGCCTGCTGGTTTTGGTTCTACAAGATTGCTGCCTCTTACTGAAGCCACAGTGCCCACAGATCACGAGGGAACATTCTCAAAGGGCTCAAGTAAAACAAATCTCAGGAACATACCCACTGCCACAGCAAGGGAGCTTGGCCACTATTTCCTTTACATAGGCTGCCTGGGGCTGCTGGCCTCCTGCCCACTTCTCCTCCTCTTCATCAGAGGCCGCCTGGCCCTCCACTGCCCGGAACAGCTGCTCATCTGCTGAGAAATCAGAGCTGCTCAGCTGCAAAACAACCCCAATGTACCACAGCTGTGACAACTGACATTGGTGAGACAGAGGTTTAAATTGCTTGAGTAAGGCACAGTACTGGGTCTTTCCTCAACTGTGGAAAGAGGCTTAGAGCTTGGGCGATGTCATCTCAGCAGAGATTATTATTTTAGGAACACTGAGCACTTCAGCACCCTCTTGCAGGGTAAAGGTTTCTTTACTTTCATTTAAGTGTGAATAGATGATGTATTATTAAGGAGCACAATTGCCTTTCACATATGAAATTGAATATATGATCTTCAGCAGGTATGAAACTGTTGTATTTGTTAGGGTGGGCTTTTTTTGTTTGTTTTTCACCTTCCAAATGTGTGTCTGGAGTGCAAGAGTTTGAATTAATTTTTCTCTGATTTGTTGTCTTACTGTTTTTTATGGGGAGGGTGATTTACATTTGACGTGTAGGTACCAACTTTAGGTGTATCTCTGTAATGTAAACATAATGCCTCCTCGTGTGCCAAGTATGTTATTAATGATGTGCCCATAACGTGTGTATGCATACATGTACCGCTTCAGAAACATTTCAGTACTTTTTAAGCTGTACGTTAGAAAAGCTGCTGTATCTATCTCTTGCTTCTACTCCAAGAAGGTATTTGCTGGATCCCGGGAGGCTCGCGCTGCTGGAGTGGACGCAGCGCTCCATTGCGTGCCGTTGGAGCCCAGCACCGCGCCGTGCTGCTGGCAGGAGCCCCTCCGGGGGGCAGCCGCGCTCCGCCATCGAGCCCGGCAGCACGCGGCCTTTGGGCGCTGCCGGCTGAGGGCGGGCGGCCCCTGCTGCCTGCTTTGCCTTCGGTCAGTTCGCCACGTGCGTGTTAATGACATTTCGGTTCCAGTAGCGTTCAATAAGTTACTGGCTGAACACGAATAAACATTATTGGGGAACTAATTCCTTATGGTTTTGTTTTTTTTTTTTCTTTATAGGCATTTAAAGGGATAATGATCAGAGTTCACAAACACAGCAATACGCAGCCACTTCAGAACTTCAAACTGGTATGTGTAATCCACTGCATTCCTTTTGCACCTGGTTATTATTTTTGCTAGCTGATACTCGGGTTAGATTTTTAAAATTAAACAAAAAGTGTATGAACCTCAAAGTATTCTCACACGTATCTGAAGAATTCCCAATACTTTCCCTTTCCTATGTGATAATTTCCTCTGCTCTGTTTGAAAATGCATGTAGGTAAGGCTATTTTAGGCATCCCTCATGTAGGTTATGATTAGCAAGTTTGGAAGCCAGAAAAGAAAAAGCCAAAGTTCTTAAGTATCTCTCTTTATGTAAAGGCAGTGTTTTAACAAAACACTTCCATTCATAAAATCACAGAGCACTTTGTTATTATGACCCTTAAGCAGTAATTTGTAACAGTTAATGCAGAAAAATCTGCACAATTCCATTGATCCAAGTGCTCTTCTGCTGTGAGAAATCAATATTTGTAAAAGTGTAACTAAAGATTTCTGAAAATATCTGGATTCACGCACCTATTGTATCTGGGTTTATCCCAGACATCCAGCCTTTCTTTTTTTTTAATTTGCTCAACTTTACAGTTTTGTCCTGACTCATTTTTCTTCTCTGGCTAACTTATTTGAGAAACTTTTGCTAGAAAGCTCTCTGAACTTGAACTGTGACATATATCATATGTAGAAACTATCTTTGAGCTGGCTAAGTGCCTGATTTAATAATGTTTGTATATGCAGGTTCATTTTGTAAGCCTAGCCAAATGGAGAACATGCTGTAATGCTGTGCTTATGTTTATTGTTTTTTTGCATCCCTGAGCAGCTGCTTGCCAACTCCATTACATACCCTAAGCCTAATTTTACGCATTACAAATAGATCTCTTAGTCTGTGGTAAAGATGTGTTATTACTTGCAGCTGATCTCAGGTAGCTGTTTTTCACATCTTTGAATGAGATGTGTTGAAAATCACTGAATTGAATTGCAGCTGGATTTGCTTTGCTGTTGCTGTCTACTTGGCATTGAGCAGGAGGTTGGGAGAAGTTTGGCGTTGTCATAAATGTCTCCGACGATTACGGCAGTTAAATGATCCACCTGAAGTGGTCATCTCTTTAAAAGCCCTAAATCCTAGTCTAGGTCAGTTTCAGCAAGAGCTGGTCTAAGCAAACCTGAGGATCTTAGAAGACTTTCAAAGAATGCTTCATTCAGTCCCATGAGGAATGTTAAGTGAGTAGCGCAATGACTGTGGTTAGGGGTACATGTGCTAAATAAGTTGGATCGTCTCAGAGCTGCTGAAGCAGCCAGAATGTTTCCAGGTATCGTGATCAAACTGTTTTCTTGTAAATAATTTTAGCTGATGTTCTGAGGTTTTTATTGTTGAATTAAATAAATAAAAACTTCTAAGAAAGGAAGGCTGCTTTGGTAAGGCGAATAATGAGGGAAAAACAGTTACTTTAAGTCATAACACTAAGTAAGATGTTCAGTCTTGCATGAAGCAAAACTATGTTGGGAGGGAGAAGTAGAAAGCTGCGATATTACCTTTCATTTAAATCAGGGTTTCAAGCTATATTGAGGCTTATTTGTGGCTTTGGTGCATTAATATCTAATCAGTTTTCTGCTGAGGATCTTTAAAAATAGCTGAGGGAGTAGTTTAGTACTGGGCTTGATACCGTTTTCAGAAATCCCAGCTCTGCCCATGGGAGATGTTCGATCTTGTTGCACAACAGAGAAGCAGCATCTTCCATCTGACAGAGCTGCTGCATCTTTCTGCTCTGGGCTGCTTCTGGAAGCAAGCTGAAATTTCACAATTTCTGATCTGGAAAAAAAAGACAAAGAAAGGTGAACTTGTAGGAAATTTGGAGAAAACACAATGAATGTCCACAGCGTGACATATGAACGATGAATGAAAAATACACTGTTCAAACAAAGAAAGGGTCATCATCCTTCAATGCCTGTGAAATCAAACTGCCAGGGACTGCATTGAGTCCTTTTTTGCTGGAATCAAAGGAAGGTGCATTTCAAATATTCTTATATTTAGATAATAAGAACTAAATTTTGCCTGTAGCTTTTAGTTCATGTCAAGGGCTTCTGGAAAATATATATGGAAACAGTCTACTCTGGCCATAAAGCCTCCCTTCTCCACTGGCAGTGAGAGAGCACGTGCTTCATTTTTAACATGAACACACTTATAGCTAGGGTAGCAAGTCTTACATCCAGTCACTTAGAATGGAATGCAGGCTTACAAATGTCAGGCTACAGCACTGAACCAAGACTCAGTTCAGCCTAAAGACCAGCAATAGAAAGCAGTTCTGCAAGAATATAATCTTCCTTAATGCTGATATTAAAGGCTTTTTGTGAGTCCCACAAATCAAATTGCAGGGAACGAGGTGCCATGTAGATAGCAGTAGCAGCCAGCAGGGTTGTATTTCTCAGGTTCAAACACTTCATATGTACTCCGCAATTGGTTTTCATACTGCCCTTGTCAGACATTTCAGTATACCTTATGCGTAAAAATACGTATTTTGTGGTCTGCATTTCATAAAGACATACAAAACTTGTTTCCATTTGTTTCAGTGACACTGAGATTTGAGTTATTTTGTTTGCAGGAGCTTTTAATGATACTATGCAATTAATTCAAAAGCAAAGTTAAGATTAGTATGAAGTACTTCTGCCTTCTAATTCTGTGCTCAGTTATTTATAACAGAAGACAAGGTGCCTTTAGGCAGTTCAGATCTAAGCTTCCTGAGCACAGGGGATGAAGAGACTGGAAAATTGAAAGGAACGGCACGTGAACAGAATCACACACCTGCAAATGTGATCACTGCTCTTCTGAACTGCTAGCAATCCTAAATCTCTCTTAAAGAAAACGATTTTTCAAAGCATGCTACTCCTGTCTTTTTTAAGACAGGGAAATACCCTGATTATCAGCTACGTTAGACACAAGTAGCATTGCTTATGGATTAAAAAAAGTGTACCTGATGAATGCAAGTCCTTAAACTTGTCAACAAAATGTTTTTTGTTTTTTTTTTTAAATGTAGCTGAATTTATGAGAAAATAATGATTATTTGAACTGAGGAAATCATAGCAAAATGGACAGAGTTGAGGCAGTACCTTCAAGGAAATTCAATGTAGGAGTAATAATACAGAGTAAATTTTCATGCAGTTGAGATTAAAATGCTCTAATGGATACACTGAAAGACAGTGTAGTTATCACCATTGTTACTTTAGACAAAATACAATGGCAGTGTGCAATATTGGTGACAAAGGAAGTGAATCCAGATGATCCTATTTACATCCAAAATAGTAGAAATGCAGTTCATGGAACTGAGACAACTTACAGTACTGAATTTATTTCAGCAGTCCAGTTCTTTTCACTATATATTAGTAACTCAATACCACAAATGGTTAGTGAAATTAGAGTTACGATGGAATTCTAAGACCAGTTATTTGTAATAAATACATAGTTGTATCAGATAAATGCAAAATCAGTCTATTCATAAACTTTGTATCAAGTATTTTCAGAGGTAGGAATAAGCAGCCTTTGGGATATGAAGCTCAATGAACAGAGACAGCTCATTACAAGGTTGTATACGTTACACGTGTATGCAGTGAAATGTAATATACTTCATTAGAGTACTTTTCTATTGTTTCCTTTTCTACAACTTGGAGAACAATTGACTTTCAAAACTGAACATCAGTATACTTCCCCATTTACACCACACAAACAGCACCATCACGTTGTTTTCCCAGTAGGAGCCATCACATAGGTCATAAATTGTCTTCTGCATGTAGATAGCAAACAAATTCAGATCTACAGTAAATTAAGTTCCCTCTAAACACTACCTAGGATTAGTTTTGGTTTGATGAATGCTAATTATTCCCTGCATTTAACACACTAAATATTCATCAGCAAAAACTGAGAGTTAAAAGTCCTAGAAAATTCTGCTGAAGCGAGTTATAGAACACAATATTGCTGTGCAAATCTTACAAGTATTTCCTGCCAGTAAGTTCAACTACTGCTCAAAAAAAGACATGACTTGTAGTAAGATGAAAACTGGTGCCAAGTTAGAGATAAGTATTGCTGGGAGCTTTTGTTTAAAATACCACAGCTGCCGTTGGTTTCTGAAGAACCACAGCAGTACTGGATCTCATGGTGTCTGTGGGTGTACGTGCACTGGGTGTCACAACGTGACAGTTGTGAGTTTAACAAAACAGAAAGGCTATTTCAAAAATCTTTAGGCTAAAAACTTGAGGCAAACCATGTTAGAAAACGTTGCTTCTTTTTCACTACCTCCAATAGAGCCAACTGCATGAAAATTAACAATGTGTTTTGTTTACAGCTTATGGTATTAACTTAGCAACAATCACACTTCCTGCAAAGTCAAGGGAAACAGCAGCCTCCAGAACGAAGCCTGGCTGCTCATTTAGCTTTCATCAGTTCAGGGAGTGGGAAGAAGGAGGGAAATCCTTAAGTAGCCTGCAAATAGCAAGTCTGGGAATTCAAAATGGAGGCTCCTGGGATCGTCACTACAGGGTTTTGCTGTGAGTTTAGTGTTGTGGTGACTGTGAAATAGAGCAAAATATTTCCTTTGACAAGGATGTTACACTTCATTTTTCTGAATTATGCTTATTTCCTTTGTTTCTAAAGAAAAATAAGTTGAGGTCTGATATTCAAGAGATGCCTGATCAAGGGATCATTGATAGTCTTCTGATGGCTGTCTGGTATTTGTGGGTGGTTCTTTTAATTTTGAATTACAGTGTAATTTACATATGTTTGGAGATTTTTAGAGATACTGAGATCTCATGGACTACTAACTGCAGTGTCAAAGCTGGTTAAAACTTTTAGCCCATAAGAAACTCAAAAGAATATTGAAGTATTTTGAAAATCTTTTACACTAAAGTGGTAAGTGCTGTGATGTTTAATGGGAGAACTGTTGATGGTAATAATGTATTACATATGGCAACCTTGTTTCAACTTAGCTTACAGTCCAAAGAACATTGAGAAATTCTGATTATTTTCTTTCATTAAAAAAAAAAAAAGCAAAAAAACCCCCACATTTTTAAAAACCTTTCCCATAAAATTCAGTGCCTTTATGAGGACTTAGATAATAGACTATATCCACTCTGGCCAGTTTCAGCATAGACATAAATAACACCTTTCACCTCTTCGCAATTCTTACAAAGGGAGTTAAAACTAGATAATGAAATACGAAGTACAATCTCTGTAGTAATTCTCCTGAGGTGTTGTCATCAGCTCTCTTTAAATGTTGAGAAAGAAAGAGAGCCATACAGATGGTGTGTTACGTCTTCCTGCTCAATGCATGATGAAAGACACCCATATTATTCTCCTCTGGAGATACTCACCTGGGCAGCTAGAAAGGGGAGCCCTTTGAGCAAGAGCCTTCAGACCTGGTGCTTCAGAATCAAGATTTAGATCTGGCTCAGGCTCTGTTACTTATGCCTTAGTTTCTCCAACGGAAATATAGCAAAGCTAGAATTTCTTATGCCCTAGATAAAGGGCAAAGATTACTAAAACTAAGCATAACAAGTGTGAATATTTCAAGGAGCTTGGGAATGGAATAAATTTAAATGTGTGAAGGAACACATGGCTGGACAAGCTGGAATTTCAGAGCTTTTCTGTGCCAGATAAAAAATGAAGAAAATATGGGAGGGCGAAGTGAGTAAATATGGATATTTTTAATAGAAAACAAACAAAATACCCAAGAGACTTTCTATTTGATGAGCTAGAATAAAATGTCAAGGATCTGTTGGAAATAACTGCGCTGGAGATAAATTGCCATGGTGTGCCTTGCCAGGCATCCAGAATGTGATGTTGGCTGCAGTTTTTATCATAACAGTGAATGGGGAAGGTAAAAGGAAGGGCCGTGAAGGGAGGAGGTGCAGGGATGGGAAATGTCCTGTGCAATGGAGTTTTAAGGAAGGGATGTATTAAACAATTGTTTCTCATTCCTGTAATCCAAAACATTTTAAGACAAGTTTGACAAGTTCAGAGCCAAAGATCAGAGAGGCAGAGCCAGAAGTCTGACTGTATGGAAAACTGGGGGTAGGGGGAAAGGGAACTGCTGCTCCTCACATTGCTGCAAGGAAAAGTTGGGCATTCCCATTGCTAGACACTGAATGTGAGATGGATTCTCATCTGAGTTTGAGCACAGAATTAGAAGAGTAGATTTACTTAAGCAATGAATCTTTACTGTCTACTGGAAGAAAGGAACTGTTTATTTTACATGAAAATAGAACTCCACGTTGAAGATTTCAATATTCAAGAAGGCAGTAAATTTGTGGCTGGATTTTCTCAATTCTTCTGAGTTTAAAAGTAGACTTAAACAAACCAGCAGCATTTTGTTTCATGCTCCACACTATTGGAATACACAGTATTTCATACCCCAAAGTGAGGTGATGGAGGCATGAATGGAGGCACGATGATGTTGTTTGTGGTGGTGGAAACACCATGATCTCCTGATTTCTCATCATATGATTTAACCACTACATTATTTTTTCTTACTTGAGAGCTTTTTGTTGTTCAGTAAAGCTTAGAGTGAGATCCAGACACTACATTTTGAACTGAGGGGGGATCCCAAGAGTTAAAGAACAAGCATAATGAAACAGGCCAAGCAGTCTGCCTTCTCTGTCATGGTAAGTGCATAAAAGAGGAATCTCCACTCATTCTTAAGCGTTGATTAAATTCTTTTCTCATTAGTATGCATGCAGCATCTAGTGGGTCTTCATAAATGAGAAGCAATATGAATAAACAGCACGTTTGTTTAGGGCAAAGATCAGAGGGGCAAGTAGTTCTGGAGGTGCCTGGGAAGCGTTTGTGTTGGGTGCAGTGAGGTCTCCCTGGTGACAGGCACACAGTGCCCATGAATGTTGGGTCTTTGTAGTGAGAATAATGGGCAGCTCCAGAGAAGGGAAATTGAAGAGCAGAGAGCTGGAAAGAACTGGACCTTAAAGTAATATCCATGACTAATTGGCTTTTAATTGGCACTGCGCTTATTGTTATGGAAACTTCTAAGTGCAGCAAAACTGCACCTGCTTCTGGTGCTAAACAAGTCTGACTTAAATAATTCCTCACTAATCATAAGATAACTCTAAGGAGTTATTTACCTTCACGTTCATAGATCCTTAACCGTTCCCTTTTAGAGGCTTACTTAAAGCAGATCGAACAACTGTGTGGGCAAGTACGTGGCCCAGAGGACCAGTCAGACAGACTGGTAAGCAGTCTGGTAAGCTAAGCTTTGTTTTGTGTTTTTAACTAAAATCAGTGTGATTTATTTTTGTGCTACTTTCACCCAAACTATAAGAATTCAGGGAACTTGAAATGGTTTTGGTTTTGACTTGTCTCCAACAGGGAATGGCAGAGCTCACAGTGTGTGCATATTTTGTCTCATTTTTGGCTTTTCACTTATCATACAGATGAAATCTGTTTTCACTCTTGAGCTAAGAGAATAAATCTGCCTTTGGTTGATGCTTTAAGCTGTGCATCCCTCTGCAACAGAAATCAGATTGAATGAATATTCTATGAACAACTTAGATTTTAAATTGCTCAATCTATAAGGCATTAAAAAGAAATTTCTGAAGGCATGATTTTTCTTATAAAAGGATGAGTAAATATCCTGCTTTTAAAATGAAATAAGGGCAAAATTGTATCATAAGAGCTTCAGTAATACTGGTTACAGTTTGGGGAGATCTCCTGTTACTAGCTGATCACTTCAATTTTCTTGCCAAAATCACCATTGCCCAGCAAAAGTCATCGTGCTGATGGCAACACGTTGTCTGGCTCAATCTTTCCATCTACTGTATAGAAACAGGCAAACCTTGCAATGGTACCATCATGCATACCAGAGTTATGAATTGTTTCATACAGCTCTGTCTACTATGATGTCAAGTATTTTTGAGACAATACCAGCACTTTCCATCTTCTGATTTTTGGAAAAAATATTAACATTTGGATCAGTGCATAGCCCCAAGCATTGCATTTTCCAGGGAATGCAAAAATGCAGGGCTTTGACAGGAGAGCAAAGCTGGGAGACAGACCTTTCAATCAGGAAACAGACAACTGAGTGAGTTGTAAGGGCCAAGCACACTCCCTGATGAAATTTCATATGGTATCCAAGTTCTTGTCATCTTGCCATTCTTCTATCAGTAAATGTTTGGGAAAAAGCAGCCACAAATTAGCTTCTCTTCCCCTCCCTCTGCAATCCACATGGAAGATAATAATTTACTGTGCTGTTAGCTGTTCACTTAGAGCAGAAATCTGTGAAGAGAATGTAGAGAATCTGACCCTGTTGGTAGAAAACAGATGTTACGGTGGTGCTACCTGACAGAAATACTTATGCTTTAAGCAGATTGTTTTTTCCCAAGGCTCTCAGCTTACACAATGTCATAAGGTTGCTTTAAGTCTTGGAGCACATGCATTACATTAGAGTTATTTGTAAGATCGCCGTTTATTTTTCCTATTTGACCCTTGCCCCATTCCTGAGAAGGTTCCTTATTGACTGTTGCAGAAGCTGCTAGTACCCAGTCAGGTGAGGAAGGATGTTATTGTTAAGCCAGAGAAATTCTCTTTTGTGGAAGAGGGCTCCTGTCTCTGTGGAGTCCCTGCACACTGCTAGGTGAACTACTCTTGTTAAGCTTTCATAGGTAATTATTGTTACCTATGTACAGTTAATAACTGGGTCCTGATTTTGCGTGGGATTTGAGTCTTTGGGTATGAGAAATGCATTTGAAGCATGAAATCACAAAAGCTATAATTTGTGTTTTGCTCTAAAATACTAGGTACTGTGAATGTTATTGTAAGTCAGGGTGAGCACCTGAAATGGCTAGCGGATTTTGATGGTAGCCTTTCTTGTCTATTATGTTATAATGTGAGATGAACCAATCATTTATATTCAGACTAACACATACGGCCACTTTCATTATATTAAGTAAGAACCATCTAGATGCCTTTATGCATGGGTACACACACTCATGCAGTTAAATTCGTTACAAATATATGAGAAAGAAAGCTAAACTGAAATGGCATGGCCAGGTTTTTCCTGTGATTTGCAGAATGCATGGCTATCAGCTCTGAAATGCAGCTCAAGATCTAAGCACTGCTATTTGATGCTTTCCTAAACTTGTTTGTCTTTGAAACTTTACCATTAATAAACTGTTAGTCATTTGGACTGCTTAATGGAAGATGGAAGATAATTAGGCTAAACAGAGGAAGTAATTACAATGCTTTTATAAATCCTATACTTAGTGAGGGATTATATTGCATGGTGGTAGTTCTGAGTATATATGAGATGAATGAAACTGCTCTATGTGGGGTATTTTGTGTTCAGTAGCCACTGATTTATCTAGGAGAAGTATGCATCACTTTGGAATTATGTCACTCAGATATTTCTGCACCATTAAGGAATTGTTTTGTAACAAAATAAAGGAAATAATTTCCAGATGTTGCTCTACTGGAATGAAAATCTATTGCCACACCCTTATCTGAATTTCTAGAGCTTGCATGCATGCAATTCAGATTTAATTAAAGCTAGAAAAATATATATCACTTGTTTTTGGTTTAACCACTAGCTTAGAAGATATTTATTAAAGCTTGAACAAAACTTCTTGAAAGTGTTTTCACTTTCTTGGTGAAAACCCTGGGTTCAACCTTCCTACAAGGCACGGAAATGGCAGTCATTCCATTACTCCTTTTTTCTTATCTTTTATACAGCTGTGTCTTTCCCTTCCTTCTGCACTGGAACAATTATTTTAATTTACACAGATTGCTCTGAAAATAATGTGTCCTACTTATTTCTGTGGAAATGGCAACAGATACAAAGAGCACAGTAGCACCGTTCCATAGAGAAAATTCTCAGCTACAAAACATTGTTTTCCAACACAGTCACCACCACTAGCTTTGCATTTTTGCTGGTGATGAATAAGAATCTGCATGCCACACTTGTAATGAGCTGCACCAGAGGAGGTGACCAACTGTCACTACTTCCAGAAAGCCAAGTGCTTCACTGTGCTCACAACCACTGTTCGGTCTCTATCAACGCTCAGCAAGTGTTGATGATTGTCAGTGCGTTCTTTAAAGCCTACGACCAACAGAAATAACTAAAATACCACAAAATTTTAAACCACAAGGGTATAGATGAGGAAGATAATTGATATGTGGCAGACAAACAAGTGCAACAGAGCTGTAGTGCTGTAGATAGTTTTCTTCTGCCATTGCTTGTATTTATAAAGGAAAAAAGACCTTATATATTCAATTTGTGTAGCCAAGTGCTATTTAATTCCTATGAATCTTTCTCTTACTTCCTGTACACTAGAGTGTATGTCATTGAAATCTTTTTATTGCCTCCTAGGTAAAGAAAAGTGTTCTTCTAAAGGGTAGGGGCAGTCGGATAGAGATCCTACTGAACTCAGCTCGTAGAGCTCAAAGCATTTGATAAGACATTGTTTCTCAGTTCTGTTTGCATGCATGGAAATCTGTATGTATCACTTAACATAGCAGAAACTGAAAGTTCATAGTTAATGTCATGCAAGTTCCTTCCGTACTTATCTCAGAGCTTCACACAGAGCCTAATAAATTCGGAGAGGCAGAGAAGGAAGGTTAAACTGTGTGTGAGTTATTTCTGAGTAGTCTTTATTAGGTATTTTGGAAGATAGGGTACTGATGTTAGCAAAGGAGGCAGTAGCCATCAATGCCCTAAGTCAAGTACTTGAGTTCTCCCAGAAAAGTCACAAGTAAGTGCAAAAGTGTTCCTCCAAGAGAGCTTTCCTGCTGTGAAAGATGAGCCTGGGAGCTCAAAGTGAAAGAGTGTAGGACTGCTTTGAGGCCTGAGGCGTTGTTGCCAGCAACTTTCTGTTGTGAATGTGGGGAATTTACAGCTTCAATGTTCCTCAGATCCTGTATCAGGAAAAAACGATAACAATTACCTCATCGTGTTTTGTTTTCTATTCCACTAATGTTTGTAAAACACCCTCAGATCTTTAAAGAAGGCTATTTAATTATTAGATACTGTTCAATTCTCCAAGCTCCTCTATATTTAAGCTCTGTGCCTACTATTCCAGTGTTTGTTTTGAAGTAGTTTTAAGTTTCCTGAAAGCAGCACGTCCGTTGTTTTCAAGTTTTACATTCTGGTAGGTGATTTGCAAAACACAACAGTGCCTTTACAGTAATCCCCAAATAATTAATTTCCTTCCTCATAACTTATTTACCAGTTCATAGAGATCTGACAAGTTTGCCTATTATTAGGTAGACTTTGACAGCAACTATAGCAGCTTCTGTTTAGCCGTGTGTTGCTTTTATAGCTGAATAAGCAATGTAATTAGGAGGAAGAAATGCTGATGACAAAAATGTAACAACCATATATAGATGCTCCTTCTCACGAAAGAATTTATTTCTGATGCTGTGTGCTAAGCCTTCTCTGGCCTCCCTGTTGGTGGATCTCTGCTTACCTCAGCAGTATTTCAACTGACAGGTCTTCTGCTTCATCTGATGAACCTCAGTTCCAATAAGTTTGTCAAGCATACAAGATATCTTTTCCTACAAGAGCGAAGTACTTGAGAAGGTGTGTAATTTTTGCTAAGTGTAGCCTCATTGCCACAAAAGAGTTTAATGACATTTTATTTTCAGTAAGGTGCATTATTTAGGTAGGACCTTTAATCATATGTGACTCAGTGCTACACAGCCTCACTCGTTGAAAAATGGCTGGTTATGGGTGGACAGCAGACTCCTGAGCGGCCCTGCAGCCCTTCTCAAGTGAGAGAGCTAATAAGTGTGATGAAGGGGGGCAGATGGAAATTGTTACAAGGAAAATTCTTCATAGGAAGGTTGGATAACCAGGATTCACTTTTCCCAATCAAAATTAATTTAGATTATTTTTGACAAAAGGTTTTGGCTTCTCACTTTTTTTTTTTCCTCCCCCTCTTTTTCTTTTCTTTTTTTTTAAGCTGACAATACTTAAAAAGGGAAAACCCTGCACTTATTGGGCCTCCTGCCGTGCAGTGGCCCCACTGCATCAGTGAGATGCAGCCTGCTCACATGGGCTCACAGCTGCCTCTGTGAGACATGGTGCTGCTTACAGCAACAGGAGCCTCGGAGTGGCAAAGATGGTTCTTTTGAACAGTCTTACAGGTATTTGGAAGCAGATACTTCCTTTTGTTTTCATAGAGCTTCCTCAATAGATTTCCCCAGGAAAAGAGGGAAATCTGTATGAAAAACAGGAAACAGTTCTCAGAAGCAGAAAACTGTAACAGAGCACTAGGAGGAAGACTTAAAATAAATGTGGTTGTTTGAAACTGTAGGTGATACTACTTGTATTATCCTACTGCAAAAACAATGATTAAATTTAACATCACAGAACTAAAGTAAAAATTAAAAATAAAAAGGTATTTATAAAAATATATTTAGCCCTTCAATTTAGTTCATAGTAGGTGGCTAATATCTGTACAGCTGCAGCCAGATTTTAAGCCATATTTTCCATTTCTGATTTCTTACCCTGGACAAGTCTTCTGGAAAATTTCTCATATGCTTCAGCCTTGGATGAGATCCCAAGCTTCCTAAAGCTGATCCATCCCTCTTGCATCTGAGACTTAATATTTTCCCTCAGCTCTGTGTTCTACAATAGAAATTTCAAATCCTAAAATTCATGGGTGTGTTATAAAAAGCATAAAATCTGACATGCAGAAAAACTTGCTAAACTAAATCCTCTACTGATTTCACATCAAAGCCCTTTATCCATCTGTTATTCTCAGAGTCTCGTGAAGCACTAACTGCCTTGGAGAAGTTATTTTAACTTTTGCTGTAAGCACTGAGAAAGGATGTGAAAGGTTGTCCGTAACTCTCAACCTTAAAAACAAGTGTGGTCACATAAGGAAACTGCTGGCTGCAAAGGGGACTTATTAGCCTACGTAGATTTGAGGATGAAACTCTTATGTTTGTAAATCCTTGAGGAGAAATTGGAGCTTCATCTTACTTTCATTTTGTATATTTAATAAAACCAAACTCCAGGAGAACATGGGTTTGGCCTTCACACTGTGTTTGTATTTGAGAATATCAGGGATAATATATCCTGTTCTCATTTAATACAGAAGTGGGTTAAAAAGAAGTTAGACATTATCACAGTGCAAATGCATCTAATAAACCTTCAAGCCTCAACAAAAAAAAACAAACAAACAAACAGAAAAACTGAGCAAACAAGAAAGCCTACACAGAAAACGACTTCTTACCCACAGCATTTGGCTGGCAATGCTGCTATTTTAAATTTTATAGCTGTACTACCTACATAATAGAACTTCATGAGAACATTTCAGGCTTGGCGTATTGTACTTCTGAAATTTCATTAGGCTGAGTGAAAGAGGCTTTGCAGATCTGAAGCAGTCCCATTGAAACCAAAGCAGAAACAGGCTTGATGTGCCGCAGTGTTTTGCAGTTTCTTTCAGCTTAGTCCCTCAATAAAGCCTGCTGGTTTTTATTTATGTGCATTAAAACTACTGCGTGTACTGGTGTTTGCCTACACATCTCATGCAGAGCGTATAGATGTTGTTTGATTAGAGATGAGCTATAACAAAACGGTAATAATGTAGATGTTTTCTTATTTTTGTTTTCTGTGGATGCTTTAAACAACCAACTGGGGGAAAACATGATTATAGTGCATGTGCAGCATGTGTATCATTCAGCCTGAAATGTTCAAGTAGAGACCCCTTCTCATTCCAAAGCATCAGTTCCAGTTATTAAAATGATCTTGATGTACTTATTACTTGAAGGAACGTGCAACAATCTGTCATTCTATGATGTTTCAATGCTGTACAGTGTGCCATTTTGTTCAGTAACTGAGAGATGCTAATAATCCTCCAACAGTGGATTTTTATGCACTGTAGTGATTAGGCCAGTGATAACAGCTAAGGGTGGAATTTAACTGCTTGTCCTGGACATCTGGTTATAAATTCCTTGAAACAGGGCATGAGCACCCAAACATCAAATAGCTGACAGGTCATTTAAAACAACAATAAAGATACTAGCAGTAAACAAAGGCAGCTGTGCATTTATGCCCTCAAGGGATTAATGACCACATCCCATGATCATGAAGAAGTCTGGATTGCATTACCAAGGGCTCACTGAATTGTATTAATCCTGGCCAGAACTGGAACATTTAGGATAAATATTGCTTGTTTTCAAGCTTCTGTCCCACTGGAAATAGGAATGACTTGAGGTTTCAGATGTAAGGGCCACTACTAATGCTTTTTTGAGAAGAGATAGGCCCCAGATTTGATGAATAGTCTAGGCTGGTTGTTTGAAAAATAAAATATAAATTCATTTTCTAGCAGAAGTGTTTTGCTTAAAAGTGAAAAGCCAAGCCCTTCATTTCCAGATCTCTAGTTATAATCTATGCACAATGTTAATAACAGAAAGAAAGGATATACCACTCTCAAATCTATTTCAGAGGATTTCAAATCACATCATGACAGACTCATGCAACCTTTAGGTGCCTATTCTGATTAATACCTTATGGTGAAAACTCTGGCAGCTGTTTTAAAAATGTTGTTTAGATATCCTCATCAAAATAACAGAAATCTAGGTTCTTGGGTTCGTAGCAGTGTGGGAAAGACACAGTGGCAGACATACAAGCTCCCAGCATCCCTTAAGACCACTGCTTACTTTGGTTCTTAGGCCAGGCTGCATCAAAGGTTACTTGAGAGTGTATTGTTACTGTTCAGCAAAGGGTTTAGCAACATCTTGACAAATGGCAGAACTTAAATGCCTGCATTCATTTCAAAGGAGATTATTGTATGCAGCCTTTTAATCAGGTTCAGGTTTGATTCTATGGAAGTGTTTTTTTTCTAAACTAAACTGCAGGATTCTAGGAAATACTGTTGTGGGTTTTTTTTGTTTGTCTGTCTTGTTCTGGTCCTGGATAACCTGACATTGTCACTCTAGTTTTATTCACTTGATTGTATAACTTTTCTGTTTCAAATGGTGCCTACAATATGAGGGCTACAATAATATAACTGTTGTTAAAACTAGATCATATTTAATGCATCTGCTTTGTGCGTGTTGCACTGCTCATTGCACGCTGTGTTTAGAGATGGAGACAACTGGAGTGCTATTCAATTTATCTTACTCTTCCAGTACACATATGGTAACTTAGCAGAGCCAAACCCAACTGATTTCAAGTTTTGGGATGTGTTATTGTTGCAGCTAACTGTATTTATTTTCTGTACTAGGGCAGAAGTCCACAGGGACTCATGAAGTACCAGGTGTGCCAGCAAGTCACTGAGACTTCCACCACTGTTGTGGGCAGGATTTACATGACCTATTCATGCTAGCATTAGGGTGAATTCCTTGATCAATCAAAGGGGGAACCTTTGATTAAGTTTTTCTTAAGTCTTTATGCTTAGGAAATTGTAATTGAATTCTGCTATTATTGTTGTTTTGGCTTAAAGCCTAAGATTAAATAAGGTCTCATCTCTTACCTGTTAATCCTACTTTGTATCACCTCTGTACAAAAATGGTAGCCTTTGCTGTGGAAGGACCAAGGATTCCCCTGTTACGATTCTAAAGCCAGAGTTACTTCTGTGATTATCTGTTCCCCAAACCTGTATTTCAGAGTATTTGTACACATATTCACAGCAAAGCTGTCTGTCCACCATGCTACATGCTAGGCAGACATAAGCTTGTGCACAGGTTAAATTCTGTGATAAAATGTTTACAGAGAGCACTAGAATTATATAACATTCATCTTGGTCAATTTTCTATTGAAGGCTTATAAAGAAAAATTATTTTGTGCGGGACTGAGTTGAATTTTAGAAGTTACTTGAAGCAGAGGTGGTTTACAAAGTTGATTAAAGACCCAGTTAGCACTGGGATTATTGGCTGCTATTGAACAATAATGGCAATCTAATTACCATGCTTTCTTGAATAGAAATAAGCCCCAAAATTGGGAGCTTCATAATATAGAATCCAAATTTCATATCACAAACATTGTATTTTTGTGGCTCAGCTTAAGCCACTTGGAGCATGACTAAGTAATGATGTTACATCATGATTTAATATAAGTAACTGAAATCCAGGTGAAGTGCACAGCTTTACAAGAATTCTTTTTTGAAATGAATACAAGACTATATATAAGAACTTGAGAACTACCATGCTAGGTTTTAGAGTTTCAACACTGTCCCGTCTCTGATAGGGATTTACAGTGGAAGCTTCAAAAAAGAAACACACACACACAGAAAATTTAGAGCAATGTTTTTCCCACTTCCAATAGTGAGCATTCTGAAATTTTCCACAAATCTAATGTGCGTATGGACTGCAGTGGTGTTTTGAATGACACATAAAAAATGTATCCTTAGTGATATGTAAAAGCTTATTTAGGTATTTAAACAGCTTCACAGTTCCCCAGAACCATATCATTAATTTTGACCACATTTATTCCTCTCCATTGGGAAGGACATTGGTTGGTTAAATAGCATGGAGTGCCCTTTCTCTCTGAATGCTGGCTCTCTTTGCACAGTAAGAATGAGCCAAGCATGGGTTAGAGCCTATTACTTTAAGGTACTTTGCAGCAGTAGACACACACAGGACAATAATTCCTGCTGAGCAGACAGACCACTTCTTGCAGTGCAATAAAACCAGGCTGTGCTTATGTACAGTGGATTGGAAGGCTTCAAAGGTCTCACGGAGGACTTAAGAAAAAAATCACATTTACTCTTTTCAAGCTCTGTTTATTTCTGTCATCCCGCTGAATTTTAAAGGCTGCATCTCATCAAAGTTTTGCTTGCAGAATAGCCTTTTTTTAATCCCTAAGGGTGGAATTAGTTGATGGGTTTTGACAGTTTCCATTAGGAAAATTGGATTTTGAGCTGTAGTTACAGTGCTGCCCTGTTCAGTGCTCTTCCTGTTATTGAATTCTCATGTCACTACGTTATTTCAGAAAAAAACATAAGCTGATAAATCTTAACACGTTAATGAGACACCAGCCTGAAAGGTACTCACTTCTTAGTACTTAAAAACTCCTGCAGCTACCAGCAGGAACTCAGGGCAATTAGCACCTCTCCAAATAATACCTGATGTTCTTGAGACTCCCTAATCCTGTATAAGAAATGCTGAAGTCAAAGCAACAGCATTTTGAGACAATATATTTATTTCTTCTACAAGACACATAAAAACTTTGAATGTAATGCTAATGCAGATCTCAAACTGCTATTAAATCAATCTCACCTCGTGCATGGGTTCATTTCATAGTTACATGCTTTTTCTTTTCCTGTGCATATATGGCCAATTGCAAAGTGCTTTGGAGTTCAATTTTAGCATCATATATAAAATCTATTAGAAATGAGTTTTTTAAAGCAATGTCTGCTGTTAGGCATTTGCAATTGTCTGTCAGCACAGAACCTGTAACTACTGAAAACATTTCTGAATCATAGAATCCACCTCTGTAATGCAGGGGAAAACCACAGTTCAGTACTTGGAATACTGATGAATTCTCCTTAGAACTCTTCTTAACTATTTTTACTTTTGAAAGTGTTTGAATTTTGAAACTCATGATGTTAGTTACCTAGAATTCAGGACATGCAGTCTTTTCCAATGCATTCACCGACAGGAGTAGACACTAGATTAGATTTTCCTGTATTAATCTAAACAGATAATTTTGGCATGCTCCATACAAAGCTGCATCCTTTCCCATGTATGGCTTGTAGTTTGAATCTTCTGTTCTAGCAAGTACACAGTAACTTCTGCAATAGAAACAGCCAGTGTTATAATCCCAGTTCAAAATACCCATAAGTCCTTGACCAGCTTTGCACAGAACAAAGTAGTAAGATCTATTACACAAACCTACTTTCTCATTCTGCTGTTTACAATGGAGTTATTATTCTGGTGATGTGAATTATTTCAGTGGTTGAAAGGAGTTGAATAGTACAGTTTGAGTGGTCTCCATATAATTATTAATAAAAGTCTAATAGTACAGGAGAAGCAGCACTATTTAAAATCAAATTAATTGTATTCTTAAGTAGCAATACTGGTCACAGCTTGGAATGATTAATTCCCTAAAGAATATTCAAGACATAAGCAAATTATGCAGGTGGTCTGAATGTGTTCTTTAATAATTTGTATCATTAATTCTAATTAAGCTTTCTATTCTATGGGACAACTACTTCTGTCTGATTCTCTTCCATTTGTGTAGTCAGGCTGCTTTTATTACCCTTGTAGGGACTCTTAAGGGAGTGAAGATTCTTTTAATGCATTTTTAGAACCTCTTCATTCAATTATTTTTTTTCAATTATATGTTATAATATTGTATATTTCTTATTTCGGGACTACTTGGACTAGAAAGGGGGGAAAGCCCTCTTCCAGGGCTATGGAACACCATTTTTGCTCCCTGACGTTCTCTGGCAACATGTGAGAAACTAATTTAGACATGCATTTTGGGGCAGGTACAGACACTTGAAAATGCACTGTGAATGTGACGTATCGTAAAGTCCTTTAAATGATCAAATGGAACCATTAATACCACATGCATATGCATGTAATAAGCTGCTAAGATTGAAATGAGGAAATGTGAGTGAAGTAATACCAGTATGTCAATGACAGGCAGCTGCAAACAGCATGAAAGTCAAGTAAATGTAAATGCTCCAGTACGTATTTTATTTCTGATAAACATACAGTATATTTAAAATTATCTGCTTGCCACCACATCATAAACTATGATGTTAATCATCGGCCCAACATTTATACAAATGATCTTCTTCAGTTACTTGGCTGCACGTAGGAAATATTTGCTATGCCAGCAAGTCAGAAACTCTAAGCCTTGATTTTCAGACTAAATTTTGCTGTATGCATGAATGGATCAAAAGGATCTTTGCAATATTGGTATGGTTGTCTTTCACACAAAAATTGACAACTACATTGAATAGTGTATGCTCGTTTCCAGCTCGGCAGGGGACTTCTGAATTTGAATGGAAATGAATTAAGTAATCTGAACCTGGACAATAGACATCTGTCAAGCTGAGTCTAGGATGTGAAAGCATGACTTGAAGGCAGGGACTTCTGCTGGGTTTTGTCATATTCAATTTTGGTTAGGCTCTTCAGCTACCTAATCCTACATCCTATTCATTATGTCCCATGAGCAGCTGCTTATGAGAAGTGTGCAAGGCATCCTGTGATAGGATGTTAGGGGAAAGAGAACATAGTGAAATAGAGGGTTGGAGATTGTTCTTAAAATCTAGCCAATATTTATCACTACAACTTGGAAGTTCTTTGTACTGGAGTAATAGTTTGTCCATTTTAAATTCCAGTAATCTCCAGGTATTGGTCATACTTTGTAGCAAAAATACTTCAAATATATCCTTGAAACCACCTCTCATTTGGTTACCCAAAGAATTATAAAGGGCATCTGTAAATTTATAGTTCATCTTTTCCATGCTAAAGGTAATTTTAGAAGCATTAAATTCTGTGGGCAATAGCAGCCTATGTCTGTGCTTATTGTAATCTTACCTTTTTAGATGAGAGAAATGATGTGAGAATAATTTCAGTGACTCTTATTACGCTTAGAGCTTGGATGCTCCTGAGTTTGGAGGTACATGAGATAAACCAGAGGTTTCTCAAATTCCTCTAGATTAAGATAAGGCACCCTTAATTTTGTCATTTTATGTATATTAAAATTTCAAATATAACACTTCTATATATTTTTCTCAAATAACTACTTACTGTGTTGTATCCTTATTCTTTCCCTGGAAGAATGTGTGTAGATTGACTTGCTTGGTGACTCAGATATTTGCTGCTTCTGGAACACTTTTCTAAAAATCTGTATTTTATTTTCTTTTAAAAATCCATGTAATCTTTCATCAAACTAAGGATCTTGCAGGAAGGAATTCCACACTTCCCTTCACCTGCTGTATAAGAACTGCCTTTTTCTGTGTGTTTTGAATGTGCCTCCTGCTTTCACGTGATAACCCACAGTTCTTTTGGAATAGACTGAACAATTATTCCCTATCCATCTTGATGTCAGTGGAAATTTGATCGACGTTTCTCACAAGTCCCCACAGACTGATATCTACAAGTGGCTAAGAGTTTCCACATCTCTTGTAAATGCGTTTTCTATGGCTTTTCCAGTTTTATTCTATCTGTATTAGATGGAAGAATCCCAATATCTTGTGTCTGACGTAGGTGGCTTGCAAAACTGTGATTGTTTTGTTTTCTTCCCTGTTGCTTTCCTAATAAATTTTAATAGTCTTTGATTCCCTCATTGCAACTTAGCAACTGAACTGACACACTCCTACAGTGACAAAACCCTAAGATCTCATTCCTGAGCAGTTACAATCAGCTCAGTCATCACTGTATCTGTGAAGCTGGACCTGTTTTTTTCCAGTGCCTCTTCATTAACACCATGTCACCTGCCATTTTTATCATCCAGTCGCTCAATACCCTAAGATCATTCTACAGTTCTTCAGTTGACCCTTGTTTTTAACATCGTGAAGAATTCCAAGTAATTTTTTACTCCCACTTTCTCTAAAAATAAAATAACTATTTTTACTGTTATTTTGCCAGGCGATAGAAAGCACTGTGTTTCTCCAGCTAAAATAAAGACCAAGCAAAAAACATTTTCAGGTACTAATCAAGGCTCCCAATCACAATTAGCATCAAGATAGTGATTCAAATGCACTTTTAGTGAAAACTGCTCTGAGGCAGAACTTCACTGCATTCAATTCCAGAGGTGAATTCACCCTCAACTCTGAACCACAGAATCTTCTGCAGTGTTTTTAATAAGATACAAACATCTTGACAGGTCGTGTTTGCTAATGTGCTACAAAGCACCTTCTAGCACAGGTTTATCTTTTTAAAGTATCAAACTTATAATGCCTACCATCTAGGAAGTATATTAATGATGTATGCAGTGTGAATTTGCTTAATTGAGGGAGGAAGAAAGGTCATTTAAATTAAGGATATACAATCAGGGCCATGTAAACATGACAGCTGTTTTATAGCACTCACTTCTGACCTAGAACTTTGTATGCTATATTCTGAGCCAGACCAGATTTTTATAGATTCATTTATAAAGGGCTTTATCTATATACAATATCTATCATGTGTGTAATCATGGCAAAGGAGCATATGTTCCCACAGTCTTGGGAGGATTACTGTCTTTAAAAAAGTGCTTATTTAAGGTTGGTTAAAACACAAAGCAAACATTAAAAAGAATCAGTTTCCTTAACTTCACCAAAATAATAGAAACCTGAAACTGAATTAGGCTTTCTGCATCCTGAACTGGAAGATAATTCGTGAAACTGATTTTAAAAGCAATACGGCATGTAGATATCTTTCCATGTTTCAGCAGCTCTCCCACTTCATGTTCATCTTGCCTCTTGTGAACTGTTACATCAATCTCCTTGCAATGCAGAACTTTGGTGAAGTCAGCCATGTTTTGTTATTGAAGTTTTATTTTGAGCCAGCGCTCCAGCCATTTCTGAGATCAATCTCATCTTTGTTACTTTGTTCTTCCCACTAATCCTGTTCCCTCTGACCACAAAATAGGTATCTAAGCCTCTAAGTGTATTTTATGCATGCAGGAGCCATACACACTGTGCTTACAGTCAGAAAATGAAGGGGGGTTCATCTTCCCACCAGGGCAGGTTCAAACACTGGCCTCTGTCATAATGAAATTGAGGAAACAAACAGCTGAGTGTTGTCTATCTGCTTTGGATGGGCCCCCTTTTTTACCACCCTCCACAGCCTCCTTTTTTGTTTAGTACAAACCATGCACTTTCATCATTCATTCTGACTGTTTGATTTAAGCTTCCATCCCTTGGGTCAAGAAAAGGCTGGCAAAAAAGGAAGGATGAAAGAAGGTGACATTTTGACAGCTCCTTTTTCACGATAATGAGCAAAAGTGCTTTTTCTTCCCCTGCTCCTGCTCTTCATGGCCTTTTCTTTATAGAGCCACATGAAGGGAGAAATTGCCAGTTGAGATCTGCCTTCCATGGACTGACTAGATAAACTGGAGGGATCCATGTGGCTTTTGTGAGCTCTGTCTATACAGTCACTGCTTTGTTCACGGGCTATTTTCTGTGTTTCCTGTATGTAATCACAGGTAAATGCAGATTAATAGAATTAGACTTGAGTAGGTGGAGCACCAAGGCCCATGGCTCCTTGTATCTTCTCATAATTTGGTTCTAACCAGGCAGAACACTTTGTCGAGTGTTATATGACTGACCAAAGAAAGTGCTTGACAGGTTCCATAATTGACAGCTAACAAACATGATTTCTGTTGCAGAACATCAAACTTAAAATGACTTTTCTAATCAAAGCATCATGTAGTTGCCCATTGAATAATTCATATACTGTCTAATATTTATCTAAACAGCTTTAAGTTTATGTACTTTATTTAAAATGCATTTGTAACCACTTGGAAACTCAAAATGATAATGAGCAAAAAATAAAAAATCAGACTGTAGCTGAGATGTAATAAAAGGGAGACAGGAGAACACAGCACACAGATGATAGGAAGGACACTACTATAGAGCTTGTTTTTTTGACAAGGGACAAAGTGGCAAGTGCAAGACTTGCAGCCCCAGAATAGAGCAAGTATACGGAGATTAATCATAACCGTTCTGACAGGTATCAGCCCTCTGGCTACACTGAAAGGTCTTTGGTTCAAAGGTGGTGCATTCATCCAGGAATATTACCTCAGTGGTGGTAATATTTCACAGCCAGAGGACTTTCCCTATTGCAAAGCCAGGCTGATCACAACCAGGGCTCTGGCAGTACTGGCTCTGAGCTCAGTGGGCACAGTCACTGTCAGAGAGGTCAGTTATTACCTTGTGCCAGATCTGTCACCAAGTCAAACCACTACAAACAAACACCTCCCCTGTTTTCGTTTTGCTCTGCAGTACAGAGTACCCACTGGAATTGGGCTTTTAGGGGAGAGACTATGTTGTATGGTATCAAAATCACATGAACTAATTGCAGAGAGCTGGTGTTTGAGTGTTTATGCCATGCAGCTTTGAGGTGCTGAGAATGTTGTGCTGATGCTGCTTTGGTGCACTCAGCTCTGGAGGAGATGCAGGGGGTGTCAATACCTTGGTGCATCACAAAATATAGGTGTAACTCCAGTTGCACGTGTACTGCTGGACATCCCACCTTTGGATATTTGCTGATACAAATAACCTGCTGCTCTGCAGTTTTCACGAGCACTAGCTTTGATTGCTCATTTTTCAGCCTTGTGTAATTTTCTGCTAATCAGAGTTCTGATTAGGCACAGAAGCACTAGGAGTGTGAACGTTCCACGTTCAGAGCTCTGCTTAAACCTGACCAAGTTGTGCTTTCAACTTGGCTGACCTCACCATATGCAGTACCAGATACTTTTACGTTACATGAACTAATGCCAAGGACATGAGATGGGGTCAAGTACAGAGAATAGAAGCAGAGCAGATGTGCTCTGTGTACCAGATTTTTCAGTGTTATGAGTAATGTGACATCATGAACCTATACTGAAGCATTATGCTATGAAAAGAAACAAAACACAGGGCCTGACTTTATTCTATGCATCTATTGAAAGGTTTGAGAGCTTTCCAGCATAATCCATTTCCTAATACTTGGCACCTCTTTTCTTGAAATGGATGATGTGTAATGTGATTGCAATTAGCAACTTGAAACTCGGGCGCCCACTCTTGAGAGAACTTTTTTCCACAAAGGTGGAGGATCTGCAACACACACAGTCAATCAAAGCCTCTGTGCTGTATTTTTTGAGTGGTTTTATGCTATGAAGGCTGAAGTTATTTGTTCTACAAAGGAACAAATCCACATTTTAAAGATGTGCCATGCTCAAGGTTTACATTTGACATTTATTATCCAATCTGTTATTTCATAAAGTATGTTCCCATGTACTGATTGAAATGACATTTGTGAACAGAATTCAGTCATTATCCTGTGATAAAAGGGATTTGCAATAATGAACAAGCTTCATTTCATGCTTTCAGTTTACATGTCTTTGAAGTTGACCCAAAACTTTGTGATCCTTTAAGGACACACATGCATATTTATCAAATTTAGTCAAATTTTCAGGTGGACATTACTAGAAACTACAAAAACACATTAAAATGTCTTATAAATAAGATCTAATGCTCGGTTCTTAATATTTCTCACAACTTCCATGTTGCTGGAGTTGAGCATATAGATAATTAGACATCTGGAATTGTGGAAACATCTCCTCTAGAACAGACTGAATCAATACTTCAAACAGCTGATCACCCATCTCTATTTCTTTCCTTCCTCCCCTTGAAAATGCAAGATAGAAATTCTAGTTTGTGTCCTGCTTTTACAGTTTGGGAATGTGAATTTAAAATCAGATATGGAGACTGCTCAATCCAAGTTTTCATGACCATGTAGGACATTCTTTCCTAGCTCTTTTCTAGTTTAAGGGCAGCAGTTTTGTTTAGGTTGGATCAGTGGTTACAGTTCTGAATAGCTGAGATACAGACTGCCTGGCAAATCTGGCAAGTATGCTGAGTAGATTTCACAAAGAAAAGACCTTCAGTCAAGCACTAGAAAGGCAATACTAGTCTAGATTTTAATCACCTGCATGGCATGCAGACAAGATGATGATAAAGCTGAAAAAAAATGTGCATGAAAACAAAGGGAAGAGAGTAGCAGAGTAAACATAGCCAATGGTCCAACAGAAATTATGGCTACAGTGAGAAGATGGACAAACAGAATATGGCACTCCAGCAAATATTTGCAGTACTGCTAAATAACTGTCTTGTGTCATTGCAAGCTGCTTCTTACAAGTCAGAGGAGTTTGAGTTGTTTTTTCCTCTAGCATTTCCAATTTTCAGGATTCTGTGCTTTTTCCTGGCACATAAATGAAAAAAAAAATCATTTTTAACTTTTATGTGCAAATCTTCCTTGAATTATTCCATGTGACTTCATATCTCATCAGATCATTGTCATTTTTGGGATGTATTCACGATGATGCCTCCTCCCCTGTAGGCTATTAACCTTCCATATTCTGAGAATATTTTGGCAGAATGAATCAGTTTGATTTGTTTGAAAACTTAGGTGATCAGTATCTGTTTACAAATTATCTTATATATCCTGAAAGTGAGATGAGGAGCAAAGAATAAATAATTGCTTCTAATTAATGAAGTAATTTTCAGGTTTTATGTAGAAAAAAAAAATTACAATTTTCTTCCCTTCTGTACCTCCAGTGGAGTACAAGGCTTAAAGAAACTCAGAGTTCTTTGGTTGTTCCTGAGATAGATTATCAGCACTGTTTGATTTTCAAAGTAATTTATGTGAATTAACAGCAGAACTGACATGCACTAAAGCCACTTGAAATAGGGCTGGTATGTTTGCTTTAGTCCAGCCTCTGGAGAGGCTATGTGGAGTCACTAAGCACTTGATGCTACACGTATGTTTGAGTGCCTGACTACAGTACTGTCAGCAGCCTGGTCCTCTCAGCATCTAGACTCTGGTATTTTCACTTCAGATTTTTGTCAGTCTTTGATGTCTAGGGAGACAGACTTAAAAGACTCAAGTTGAACATGAACAACTACTTTAAGATATAGTATTACTTTGTCTCACTAAACTGAAGAAATGGAACCTGAAGAAAAAGCAAGGTTTTAAACTATGGCTGGCTCCTTAATAAAGCATCTTTCAGGAAGATTTGGAAGACTTTCAATCTGTAACTGATTTATCTCTTGGTTATGGTCTTGTTAGTCCTACAAGCAGAGGAATGCCCCCAGTGAATCCAACAGGTCTGACCATATGAGCCACAAGAAACACAGTGTGGCCCAGTCAGGCAGAGCTGTGTTAGTGAGACAGGGAAAACTGAAATGCTTAGGCAAACTTCCCTATCTGCAGATGCTCTTTTGCATAAAAGTGATAGAACATGGCAGGTTTGTGTAAGAAGCAAGATAGAGGCAAACAGGTGACTGCAGGCACCACTAGCAGTCCTTGTAGCTGGATCATGAGGCTCCTAATGAGCTACGACTCTGTGACAGGAGGCTTCAAGCTCCTGGCTCACTAATGCATTCTGCTTGGTAACATACAATTGTTCTTTTTGCACAGCTCTCATACACTGATGTTGGTTGGTTTACGGGTCAAGAAAGATGCATAAATCCCAGTCTTGTCAAACTGACAACTCCATTCCCAGAATAACCATGATGCAAGCTTTAGTTTTCTTTGCCTGTATCTGTATGCAGAGGGGTCTGATTCATCAGTACTGCAAGCCCAATCATATCAAGCTTAATGCAGTTCTGAGGTCTGTAAGTTGAGCACACCAGCAGTGCACTCGGTGACTGTCACTAGTGCTGGGACTGTCACTGCCCAGCTGGGCCCTCAGACAGAATGCACCCAGGAAGCCCTGTGGCACTCAGGTGACACACCACCCATGTTTGGTAGAGGAGGGGTCAGGCAGCAGTTCGTTTAACTGCAGTGCAGTTGAGAACTATTTATGATGTGTGCCTTTCATTTGAATTTTTGTTCTGGCAATAACTGTGGAGGTGACTGTTCCAAGCGATGAGCACAGCCTCCAGCAGGGATTGCATTTTTACAAAATAATGTGAAAGGTGTACATCAGAGAGCAGTTTGTTTTAGTTAAAGAGTTACCTTAGTGTGTGAAATTGATCTTTGCATTTTGCTGGCATAATCCCCATTGGATAACACATAGCAGCACCTGGAAAGTTTTGGCAGTAGAAGGCACCTTTTTTCTGGGTGAAGGACTGTAAAAGCCCAGGGTGCATGTCTGGGCAGCCAGCAGAGGGAGAGCAGTGCAGGGCTGTCCCAGAGTTGGTCGGGAGCTGCAGTAATGCCACCTGCACACTCCTTGGCAACAAGTGGGGCAGGAGGGGTTAGAATGATTCACACGATGCACAGAAGTGCAGAGAATGGCTTTAAAAGGCAGCTGTGTGATACTGCAGGTGACAAAGCGACAAAGTTAATTCCTTTGGCTCAGACTGCCTTTTTGTTGCTGTTGACTACAGCAAGGCTGCACACTTTAACATCCCAATTGCTAGGAAGGGCTGTACAATGGGGGCTGCTGGGTGACTTCAGCCCATTCCACAAACTGCTCCTCCTCACAGCTGCAGAGAAGCCCTGGATCCGGTGAAAGCCTGTCCAGCCCAGTGAGCGGTCGGTGCCATAGATGTGTGTCTGCTAATGTGCTCGCAGTGAATGACTCCAAACACAGCAAACAAGGGCAGCCAGATAAGAAGGTGGGTTTAGCGAGGAACTAGGGAAAGCTTTCCCCATGTAATCATCATTGCAGCGCTGAAGAAGGCAGAAAACTGACTACATGTCATATGTCAGAATTAGCATGCATGCTTCCTTATGGATAAACGGACTTGCGTAAGTTTTAATGTTTTAAAGTAAAGGTTTTGTTATTATTATGGGAAGTAAATATAATTTAAATATATTTAAAAAACAGTTCTTGCATTTAAAATAAAACTAATCCTTTCATAGAAAGATGCTATACATTTTCTTCTCTGTACAATTATTTCTCCTATATATAAAAATACATTCCAGTATCCTGTTTTATAAAATCACACATTTTCTTTAAGTTGTTCCTAATGAGAGTAGTGATCTGATTTGATTGTTTAGCTTATGATTCCCCTGTTGCTAGAGACATGCAAATAGCCTAAGGCTGATATGACAGGAACGTCTTAAGCTGCTACTGTTAACTTCTTGAAAAACTTTGGAACTTCTGACATTTTTGGCAGACTTCTATGTAATACATAACTTCTCACAGTCTTAGGTAGAAGAAAATATTAGATGTAAGCAAAATTAGAAAGCAAAATATCATGAGTTCATATGAAGTCTGAATGTTCTTAGAGATGAGGACTCTATAAAGAAAGCTTGTTTAATGTCTCTGATCTTCATGAGTTCAGCTTCCTGTCATTGTTCTTACTGACTGTCACCATTGTTCCCTGACTGTCACCGCTCTAGTCCAAGGATGTACTTATCAGCTGTGGTTCTATGCAGTCTTTTGTGTAGTCCAACAAGTATACACTCACAGGCTCCATTTAAATTGAGCCATCTGATAAATCCCCAAAATGCACATCAGCTTACAATCAGCAAGTAGCTGATATTGATGACGCTACTCAAGTAGAAAGTTGTCCAGATTCCTTTTATTCAAGGTCTAATTTTCTAAATAAAAGAACAGAATGGCTAACTGTAAAATGTACATTATCATTCAGACTGGACTTAACCTACTATTTACACCTTATTTTGTGGATAGGGTTTCCTTCCTAGATCTTTTCTTTATTCACAGAATCACAGAATCACAGAATTGTAGGGGTTGGAAGGGACCTCCAGAGATCATCGAGTCCAACCCCCTGCCAAAGCAGGTTCCCTACAGCAGGTCGCACAGGTCGGCATCCAGGCAGGTCTTGAACATCTCCAGAGAAGGAGACTCCCCCACCTCCCTGGGCAGCCTGTTCCAGTGCTCCGTCACCTCACTGTACAGAAGTTCTTGCGCACATTTGTGCAGAACTTCCTATGCTGCAGTTTCCAGCCGTTTCCCCTTGTCCTGTCTCCACTCACCACTGAAAACAGTCTGCCTTACCACTCTGCCCCCCACACCTTAGAATTTATAGACCTGGATGAGGTCCCCTCTCAGTCTCCTTTTCTCAAGGCTGAACAGACCCAGTTCACTCAGCCTTTCCTCATAGGAGAGATGCTCCAGGTCCTTCACCATCTTCGTGGCCCTCCGCTGGACTCTTTCCAAGAGATCCTTGTCAATTAATATTCAATTAAGAGAACTGATTCTGTACTGGTTAGGAATATTTCTGTATTCCTTTCTTTTTCTTGGATTATTGATTTGGGTCTGTTTGTTCCATCTTGCTATGTTTAGAGATAAGGATAATCAGGGGAGTTAGAGAAAATATCAGGACACTGTCTGCTAAAAGAAAAGAAAAAATTGAACGGCTTCTGTTATAGGGATAATATAAAGTGTAACTATTTAGAAAGATTAACACTGACAACTTCGTCAGAGAGGAAGATGGGGGAGATGATGCTATAGAGGCCTCCATCTTCACGTTTATAAGAGACAGGGAGGAAAAGAACCAAGCCACACTGCATTCCAAGTAAAAAAGATTCCTACTCATTAACACATAGAAATGCTGATGGATAATTAAGTAATTTGGGAGACAGACCATGAATATGGGAAGCATTTTTGGTATTTTATGGCCCCTTTCACTGACCTATGTAATTACTGTCCTGCTGGCTAGCACAGCAACATAAAACTTCTGTGAACATCTCCATTATGAAGTCTGTGTAAATCCAAAATGACCCTTCCTTTTACTTCTTACACTAGGATGAAAAAAAAAAAAAAAAGAAGGCTGTTAAATCCTATTATTCCCTCCAATGCTATTAAGGAGAAAAAAACGGTAAATTTTATTAAGTGATCAATTTTTCAGCCATCTACAATGTCGTACAGAAAACAGAGCCAATTTGTATCTGGCAAGAACAATTCATGTCATACCAATCTTATTTCCTTCTCTGACAGGGGAAATGGCTGAATGGAAAACTAGGAGTAGTAGCTAGCATTTTTGTGTGACATTCCTATGATATGCACCATAGGACTATATCAGAATATATGGGTGGTGTCACCTTGAGCTGGAATAAAATTTACTGTGGGGAAAAAAAAAAGATTTCAAGGAATAGCTGTTGGTGATTTGCACTCAGATTAAGAGCATCAATCAAGCAGAGGTAGCCAGAGCCTGTCCTGGCACCACATTCAGTATGTTCTTTCATGCTTCCAACTTGCAAATATACAACTGACACCAAACTGGGAGGGAATGGCAGCATTCTGGAAGCTGAGTTTGAGTAATAACAAATGACAAGCCTTATACCTAGGAAAATGGAATCAAGTGTACCAGTTCAAAATAGGATTCTGTGAAGACCTGCATAAATATGTAGCCTGCATAATCTCTTAAACTTTCCTGTATACTGATGTAATAAATTACATATTTTTATTACAATACCACATGGTAAGACATACAATTTCTTGTGACATGTCTTTGTGCTCTAAAATGAATTTAACTCATGCTTTTCAGCAAGGAATTTTCTCTAAATTTACCTTTGAATTGTCTCAGCTGACTCATTAAATTGGTAGGGATTAAACAATAATTAAAGATTAATAGAAATTTCTAACAGTGGAGAAAACAGGGGACTAAAACCTGACACATGCATGGAAGAATACAGTGTGCATCTTAGGGTAAGGAAAGTCTTTGGTCTACTACGTTGGTTTAGGAATCTAGCAACGTGACTGGGAAATTTCAAACCCCGATGCAGCAAACTGTAAAATGACCAACCTGTTTTTAATTCATACAGCCATCAGTTAGCAAATATTTAACAGACCTTGATAGAAACTTTTGTCATGCGATTTACAGACACGTGAATCTCTGGGCAGAAAAGGTGATTGTTTATAGGTACTCCAAGTCAGAAAAATATTTAATCACTTGCAGGTACTTAAATGCTTTTAGGGTTTATAATTTCAGGTCACTGTGATTCCAGGACTAACTGATGGCCAGATAATCTAAAATGAAGCTATAGATGCAGGATCTAGGCACTTACAGAGCTTTGAAAACTGGAACCTAAAGAAGAAATCATTTTCTTCTTTACCTTGGAAATATTAAAGTATAAAGAGGAGAGCAGAAGAAACTCATAGACTAGTGTCATTATTGAATATGGTCCTCTCTGAAGGAAATTGGACTTTTCCTGAGCTAAAATAGTGGTCATACGAAGCCAGTTGAGGTAAATTCTCAGGAGACAAATCTGCAGCCTTAATGCTTTCTGTAGTATACTAAATCCCCACTCACTTCTCTCTGCTACTACCCTGCAGCATTAGCTCTTGCCAAACCTAGATCCCACTCATATGCTTACAAACATTGTGGCACATGGACACAGAGAACTGCCCACTGGAGTAGTAACACACTTAAATACCTACCAATTTCAATGAAATTACAATCAACTGTCTGGTCTAAGAAACCTGTAGGATATAGCAGCTGTTTCTCCATCTCCACGCTTTGGCCAACTTATTGTCTTTCCCTCAGCATAAGCTTCCTTGCATCTCTACTCAGCTATGCCCAAGGGTTTTGGGTTTCTGCACAACAGAATATAGGTTTCTATGAGCAAAATTAGTTTCTGACATCTGCATCACACCTGCAAGCAAGTAAATTGAGTGGGAAAAGCTATGATGTCAATGGCTGCATAGGGTAGACAACCACGCTGGTGTTAAGCTCTATCATCACAGTAAGACAGAGCTCTGCATTGCTTTATTTACTGTTTTTCTAGTTCTTTGGGCATCTCTGTACCACTGTATGGAATATGTGGAACTGCAGCATTCCACATATTGTAGACTGTGACCACAGGCATGGAAGTCATAACCATCATTAAGTGTTAGGCTGTTTATGCCAAGAGCTATATTACATAGAGATGAAAATGCTTTATGGCTAACATGGAATCAAGACCCATTAAAAGGTCTTGCATGTGGATGCTGCCCTGGTCCTAGGGTCAATAAGCTGCATGGTCAGTGCAGCATCTTTCCTGAACCTTATATTCACTTTAAATTAGCATGCAATTTTAAAATAAATTACTAGAGATGAAAATATCTTACAAAGAAGATATAATTTGGATTTTGTAATTCCCACTATTTGTTTTGATGTAACCCATAGAAGTTCCAGCTCTGCAAGTCCCAGTTAGAGTTTCTTACTTTCCTTAAGTAGTTCATCTCCATCTATATGATGGTGTTTTTTAATGATTCATCGTACTTTGGAGAATTAATTCTGCAGCACAAGAACTCATCTTAAGTCTGTTCTGCTCATGCCAGGGAGAACTTGACAGATTAGAAAGTAGTGTCATCTACCTCAAAAGCAAGGGTTCATTCATCCAAACATTCCTGTAAATAACAGTCATCTGGACATTACGTGAGCCAGTGGTGTTTTTAAAATCCTATAGACTTTAAAATAAATGTTTTTATCTTCCGCAAACACAGAGGTATTAACATACACAATGCTTATAGACACCGGATAAAATCATTATTTTTAGAATTTCCTTACTTCATAAGGCAGCACAATAGCTATGATGCTACAAATAACTCAGTATGAACTCTTCTCACAAGCAAACAGAGGAAGTATCAGTTTAGGAAGAGACAAGGAGTTCAGAATAGATAACATATGATAATGCTTGTTTTAGTACTCTTAGTACTAGCATTAGCTTTACTTCAGATCAATAAAAATATAAACATTTCATTCAACAGGTAATTTGAAGCTCAGGCAGAATTACCTGGCTAGCAACAAAAAACCATCCAAGTTTTAACTAACCAGGTTTTATCTGAGATAAAAAGCAACAAAACCAGAGTACCATTAAGTTTGTGACCAACTTTCTTAGTTTTGGAAACATATTTATTTATGTTATCAAAAACTGATTTCTAATTAGATGATGTATTTTTTGTTTGAGACTCTCACTGTTTTATAATGTGGTTTTAATGGAAGTGTTTTAACTTCTCCCTTCTTGAGTATTCCAGATTCTGCTGTAACTTCATCACTTTTTCACTGACAGAATTTAATGGCCAGAGGTTGGCCTTGTGTATTTTTCTCCAATTTATGTGACAAGTTGAAAAGCTTTAGTAGTAAGCAGAGCATCAGCAAGCTGATTGCAGCTGGTTTTGTATGTGTAACAGCCAGCGGGAAATTACTGAATTTATTCTAGTTAGTGAAGGTGAAAAATCAAGTGTTTTAGAAGCAGACTGAAAGACTGTTAAGAATTGCTTTTGAGGTTTTCTTGAGTATGACCATTGAGCGCTAGTGCCCTGCGTGTGAGGAGTAACTTCAGCTCTCCATAGATCAGCAGACATACTTTGGCTTACTTTCTAATGATGTTCTGGGATCACTTTCAGATTCCTACCTTGCTAAGTAGCTCCTAATTTCCCTCTGCCTGTATTTTAGAAGATGTATTTGAGGATTCATTAAGTTACAAGCAGTGATTTTCAAGTTAAATTGTGTTTACATACTGTGAATATATAGCCACTTTTTTGACAGACTCAAACTTACCTATAGTGCTGCAGTTCAGATTCTAGCTGCTGAATGTAAACTTGCAAACGTGGCACTTCGTTAGCTTTCACTTCTAGCTCCTTCACTTTGCCAAGACTGTTACGGACTGCCTGTCTCGCCTCTTCCACCTTTTTCCTCATTTCTGCTTGTTCCCTCTTCAGGTTACGGTTGCAGTCTTCCAGACTGACTAGTGCTTCCTGAGAGCTCTTCAGCTCTCGTTCTAGTTCTTGATTGAATCTAATTGCTTCTTCGATTTGCCCATCCCTGGAGCTCCGGATGAGTTCTACTTCTTTCAGGACACTCTGAAGGCACTTGGTCTGGGAGTGGTTCTGTGTCAACAGTTTCTTACTCCCTATAAAACAGGTTCCCTCTTCCTTATGGTTAGCGTGGCTTTTCCGCAGTCCTACCTATGTTGAACAGGAGCATAAAACAGGGACAAATTTATGTATTTTAAAACAACTGCCATTTTAATCAAGACTGAAAATGGCTTGATTGGTTTTTGTTTGTTTTCTTCAATAACATATAGGTGATCAGTGAGTAACAAACTGCCTATCTTTGCACAATGCAGAGACAAGGAAACAATCTCTGGAAGAAAGATTTAAAATATGTATCTACAAATTTAATTTTTGAATGATGCAAGAGGAAAATTATTTTTTGCAGTAGTTTCTATGTAGCTTTAATGTCACCACATTGGTGTGTGCTCAAAAGGCAAGTATTCTGGAAAAAGGTTTCTGATTTTATTTTTTTTTTTTTAAGCTGTGCTCAGCAGAAGCAGACCAAGAGCAGCTAGTGGTTCTGGAGCTCTCTCTCACCTTTGTGCTCCTGATTCCTCCTGGGACCTCTGACTAGTGACTTCATTTGTGTCCCTGTGCATTGCAGGGCAGTTGAACTACATGACCTTTAAAGAAGGTCCCTTCCAGCTCAAATTATTCTATGATTCTGTGATTCATGTCTGCCTCTGACTTCCCATTTGAAAACAGTAAAACTATCCTTTGCCTCTGTACTGGACACTATGAAGGTGGCCAGCCAGCTAATGCCAAGTGGCAAATATGGAGCAGCATTCCATGGCTGCTGTGATAGTATTAAATCCATCCTGATTTGAGTCACCAGGAATGGGAAACAGCCCTTGAGTGCTCTGTCTATTCTGTGCTATTTCACGCCAGAGTAATTTAACTGCTGTTAAGTATGTGCTTGTTTCACCCAAGCCAGTACAGCAGGAACAGGCCACAACTTCTGGGGCCCTGCACGGCAGCCAGGGGCTGTTCATCAGACCCCAGCAGAACTGGTTCCAGCCCTGGGCTCTGATGTCCATGCTCTGAAGAAAATACACTTCTAATGTTACCGAGTTCAAGTATTTATGAACAAGTAACTGCTTATGCAGGTATAAAGCTCCCAAAGCTGCTTCTATGAGTTAAAAAACAGCGATGTGTAAATGTTATTGAGCTGGCTGGCTGCTGCGCGACTGGAAAAAGCAGCATTATGCATACAGCTTCGTGAAACCCGTCTGCAATTTTAGCACGACGGTTTGCAGAGCGTCGCCTATGTGTAACGCTGCCACGGCTGTGAGCCTACAGCATTTCTGCCCGAAGAGCCAAGGGGGAGCGCAAACGAAGCTTCGCTCGGAGTCGCCGGGGCGGCAGCAGCCCCGAGCCGCCACAGGGCTTCGCACCCTCACCTGCAGCGCCAGGCAGCGCGCGTCGCTGCTCTGCAGGGCGGCCCGCATGTCCTCCACCAGCTCCCGCAGGCTGCCGTTCTCCTCCTCCAGCTTGGCGATGCGGTCCTCGGCCCGCTCCAGAGCCACGATCTCCTCGTAGCACTCCGGCGAGCACGGCCCGGCCGCCCGCCGCTCCGCCGCCTCCCCGCAGCGCCGCCCCGAGCCGGGCTCGGCCGCGTCCCGCCGGCGGCGGCGGCGGGGGCTGCGCAGGCGGATCTGCGTCTCGATGTGCTCGCTCTCGCGGCCCAGCGGCAGGCGCGGCACGGCGCTGCCCGCCTTGGTGCTGAAGTAGCCGCACAGCCGCGCGTGGAACTGGCGGAAGGTGAGCTCGGCAGACAGGCCGTCCCACAGCGCCGCGCACTCCTCGGGGTCGGCCGCCGCCTCCGCCGCCGCCTCCTCCAGCCCCAGCACCTGGCACAGCGTGCGGAAGTCCTCGCCGGGGATCCTGCCCTCCCCGGCGCAGTCCAGGTGGTGGAAGATCTCCTGCAGGTACTGGTCCAGCCCGGTGGCCAGCACGACGATCTCGTTCTCCACGCCGCGGTCCAGCCCGTAGTGGTAAGCCAGGGCGCTGACCAGCCACTGCGTGCGCCGGGCCGGCCGCCCGTACGGGTCCCAGCCCTCAGGCGGCTCCATCGCGCCCGCCGACCATCCTGCCCGGCCGCGGCCCCGCCGGCAGCTGCGGCGGCTGCGCCCCGCCCCGCCCCGCCCCGCCCTGGCAGCTCTGAAACTGCTTGCACGTCCCGCCGTTGGATGAGAACAGTGATCCACCTCCACGGACTGAATAATCGAGAAAAAGCATCTTTTACAAGAAAGTCTGTTAACTGTCCTCTACAAAAGATCCTATTTTTCATCATTTAACTTGGTAGACTGGCAGCATGCAAAGCTGTTTCAATAAAGATCTCCTCCTGGTTTTTATGTTGCAAGACCCAGAGTTCCTCCCAGGAAAGTCAGTGTTCCACAGAATCAGGCTTCCTGTGTCCAAGGGCTGAGTTCTATCCACCAATGATCTTCTGTGTGTTTATGATTCAAAACAGTAGTGTGGCCTTTGATTTTACAGTAATTAGGAATCTAATGTTCAGTTTATGGATTCACTTCTGGTTTTGTGTGTTTGTTTTTTGTTCTGGGTATTCTTGTATCTTTAAAGATACAAAGATATTGTCCTCTTGTTGGAATTGATATATGATTAGTAACTTAGGTTTTTGATTGGCGTGAGGAGTGACTGGATGAACTGATAAGTTTTTTCATGTTTAACATATACGTATATATTCATTTTCAGTAGCATAGATATGTATACCTAGAAAGCTTTTTCTTAGTTTGATAACTATTTTATCACTATTTAAGGTCCACCAAATGTTCAGTGCTGGAAAGAAAGAGACAGGAAAGACAGAACGTAAACTGTGAATGCTTTTAGCAGATATTATGTAAATCCACATCTGTTATCCACACACAACAAATGGGCTGATCCCAAACACCACCTAAAGCATAAAGGCCCTGGAGCAAGACAATGCCGTAATTTAAGCTTGTTCTGGCCTAGCTAGTTTCAATTGTAAAAATATTTATCAGGTTGAAATAATTGCTTTAAAGTCTGACAGACTCCCTGCAAAGCTATAAACATGTCAGCATAAATTTTCCTTCAGCACCAGTTTCCAGTTGGGTTTCTTGGTGGTATCTCTGGGTAGAGGAGAGGCATTGTTAGCAACACTGAGGAACATTTGGGCCTTAATTGAATTTCCCATTGCCCATCTGCTATTCTTCTGTTTTAAAAGAACGAAGGGTGTAAATGGCACAATGAATCTTTGGCTTTCTGTTTTACCTCTGCATCAGCAAAATGAGCTTGTTAGAATGATGCCAACAGAGTTTCACCTCTGAAAGCAAGCAGATATTAGATAATAGCAAAAAACCCCAAGCATTTGGTCTTTGTATCTTATTTGCTTTTTCAAGAAAAGATCTGATGCTGAACATTTTTGTTTTGCATCATGTTTTTGAAAAGAAAAAACCAACAGTCAAAGCCAATAATTTAAACACTAGGCAGCTGGGCCAGAGAAATGTCCTTCCTGTAACCAGGGGTTTGGATTCAGTAGAACTGAACTTTCTTTTTGCAACTTTTTTAAAGCAAATAAGCAAACCAGTAAACAACAGCAACAGCAAGAAACAAACAAACAAACACAAAAAAAACAAACACAAAAAAAAACCCCAAATGAACAACAAAAAAAGCCAACTACAACATAAAACAACAGCATGAATTCCTACACAGCCTTTCTTCCAGTGCACCATTACTGATACCAGTCATACAGAAAAGCTTACTCTAAGTGTAATGACAACTGCTGTATTTGCTGCTGACTTCAGCAAGACTCAGGTTTTACCCAAGCCTGGCAAGGTTTGCTTGATCCCCTGCTTATTCTCTGAACTTGCCCTGATGTCAACATTTTACCCAGTGCTCAAGGACTTTCTGTTTCTAGTTCTGATTGTGCACTTCAGCATGATAGGATGTGAAAAGAGTCCTAACTGCAGATAAGAGCTGATGGCAAAGCATGGTTTGGGTGGAGTGACTGTTTCTGCAGCGTTGTGATAGTAGTTGAAAATTAGAAGTATATTGAAACACTGTGTTTGGAATTAATTAACTGGAGATTTTAAAGAGATTTATAGGTGCCACAATCAGATTTAAGTCTGCCGACATCATTGATGAAAAGCTGTTTTAAATTGTATGAGGTAACAGTGGGATTAGGAAAGGCATATAAACTGTGTTTACAGAGAAAAATGTTTTGGACTTAATTTAACTGTGCTCATGCTTCATTTCACAGTTTATATATGTGGTGGGGCCAAGGATCAGCTCGGTTTGCTTTTGTGTCTCATGCCCCAGGGTATCAGTAAGGCCAGCACTTGTGTGGGCTGTCATTGAGTCGTGCTGCACACAGCCAGAACTGTTTGGCCATGAAAGGCACTCATCTTGCTGCAAAAATCTCTTCATTACTGTAAAAATTATTTTCTGTTGTCCAGAGTTCCTCCTGACAAGAAGAAAAGTGAAAATTTAGTGCTTTTTCTGACCTATTCTAACAAAGTCATACTGTGATGCTATAGATCATTTTTTAATTGTTTGGTGCTTATGAAACAGTTGTTTTTACAAGGAACTTCAGAGATGAGCTAAAATAATATTAGTGATGTGATGTTGTTCTTGGCATATTCTTTCAATTTCTTCTAATTCCTAAAATCTTAGGCGTTGTCATCTCTTTTGTTTTGCAGTGTATTTGGAACAGCCCTGTGTGCACAACACAGTAAGAGAAAGGAGGGAAACAGGAATGTCCCTATCTGTCATGTAAGTCTGTTCCTGCTTGCAGATTTTTTTCATTTAATACAAGTGTGAGTAATTCTAACCTGTGTAATAAGGTGTTCTGTATGTTCAGCTACATGGAAACAGGAAGGAGTGTCACTAATTTAGGGAACCTCAGTGAGCTTCTGGACATAAGAAAACTGTATATACAACAAATGGAGAAGAATGGAAGTTTGAAGACTCTTGTGTGGAGCTTATTGGAAACCACTGAGGTTAATGACAGATCTTAGGTACCTGACTGCAGTTTGTTTTTTGTCCTGAGATAATACCATTGCTAATTACATTCAGGTCATTCCCTTGCTGTAATTCACTTGGAGGAAGAAACAACATTACATAGTCTACAGAGGAAACAGCTGCAGCTCTCTGAACAACCAGATGTGTTGTTTGACATTTCTTAGCTATTCAGCATCTGGAGCAGTTTTAAGGATCTTCTACATTAATTAAAGAAAAAGAAGTCTGCTGCTTTCAACTTTTATTCGGTGGTATTCATGAGATGGTTCTATTTTATTTCAGAGTAAATGGAGGGGGAAAATCACAATAATTTCCTATAGCATGACTGAGACCAGAGCATGGCTCATGGTGCTGAAGCACTGCTGGCTTTGTGCTCCTGCAGCTAGTGAGTCGGTCTGCAGTTCTCATGGAGGCTGCAGGTAACAGAGACGTGATCTGAGCCTCTGCCATGAGGTTGTGAGTCCTGTTCAGAGTATGTATCTAAATTACTTCAGAAAAGTATTTTCCTCCTAAAACAGCTGCAAAACAGCTCTGAGGACTGGAATGGAAGGCTGGTGTCTAGGATTTGGGCTTTGATCTAGAATAGGTGTGAAAGGAGGACCAAACTTATTTTAAGAGTTGGATCCTGTAGCAGAAAAGCGAAGTCACAGCATGAAACAGTGATGGAGCCCCTGATGGGAAGGCAGGGCTAATCCAGGGGAGCTCAGGTGCATACAATGCAATGCACCTGAGTGACCAGGAGGGGTGAGCCAAGATCCACCTCTTCCTCATTTAAGGGTTGGCAGTGGAGGCAAGGGGCAAGAAGTATCTCACTTGATATTCCTACCTACCTGTGGCCTTCTAAAGGTAAGCAGATTCTTTTCTTTGTTTCTCTGGCTGTTGCATTTGGGCTTATCTTTGCTTGTTGCTTCTTAGGACTTTGCTATGCCACTATTGTTGATGTGCTTTCCATTGCAGTATAGTTCTTTTTTGTGGGTGTGTCTTTTGTTATTTTCAATTCTGTATGAAAAAATCAGGTGCTGTTGTTGGATCTGTCTGAAAGAGATCTGCAAAAACCTGTGTGTGGAGGCAGTGGCAGGTACAGGAATGGTGTACAGTAATCCATGCACTCTTTCTTTCCCATGGAATGCTCCCCAAAACATTGAAGATCTTGTCTGTTAGGAAGGTGTTCCATTACAATTATGTTTTATTGCTTTAGCATTTTAGTTTCTGCCCTGCTGCTGCTTCTCAGACATCAGCTCAACAATCAGGTGTGGGATGTGGTTGTGTGGAAAAACACAGAACAGGGATCTGTGAGTTGAATTGCTTCCCGTTTTTTTTTGCCTTGTTTGTATGAAATACTGCCAAATGACCTTAAAATTGAGCAGCCCATCTCAAAAACGGGGCGTTGTGGTTTGTGGAGGAAGCCCAGTTGTCCAGTTTGGAGTTGGTTTGTAACTGTTGAGCTGACCCGTGGTGGTTTTGCTGCTCTGAGCAACACGTGGGGGTTGGTTGGCTGTGCTGTGGGCGAGCTGAGAGCAGCCCAGCGCCAAACCTCGCCTGCTGGGTTCCTGCTTCAGAGCTCGCCCTGCTTTTCCTGCGAGAGTAACACGGGGTTAAATACATCTCTAATCGTATCTCTCAGGTTTGTCCGTATTTCAGAGCCCGTGCGATGGTTACGCTCCTCACATTAGCAGGAAGCGAACACGCGTCTTAGTGATCTGCTAACGCCAGCGGCTGCTCTCACACCTAGCGCTGCAAACAGCAGCGATCGCCCGGGGCTGAGCGCGGTGGAGCGGAGCGGAGCTCTGCGAAGCAGGCCCGGCCGTTCGGCAGGCGACGCGGGGCGGCTCCTGGCGACGAAGCGCCGCTCGGACCCAAGCCGCGGTAACGAGGCGACGGCCGAAGCGCGCCGCCCGTTCTCCTCCGCCCTCAGCGGGGGGCGGCTCGCGGGCAGGTGCCGGCAGGACGAGGGGGCGAGGGCTGCGGGCTGCCCGCTGTGAACCGGCCGCGTAGCCGCGCAACGGCGGAGCAGGAGCGTAAGGATTAGAGAAGTTAGCGGGTGAGGAGGAGATGGAGGAGGGCGGTGCACAGGAGGAGTTGGCGGAGCTGGGTGCTGGGAGCAGCTGCGCGAGCTCGGAGCGGGGCAGCAGCCCTGCGGGAGGCGCGAGGCAGCCCAGCGGCACCCACCGCGTGCCGTGCGTGCTCACCTTATCGCTCGCTATCCCTGCCTTGGCCGCCAGTAAGTACTTGGCCCAGTGAACCCTTTATTTATTGCTCTATAAACGCGTCTTCAGTGGTTTAAGGAGGTAATGTTAGAAAAGATGCTAGCTGATTTGGAATTTTCTCTGTAGGTTGTTAAGGAGACTGTGTGATCTGGGATCATTGCAACCGGTGCCTGAAAATGTCTCCCAGCAGCCTGTTACTCAAGTGTTAGCTGTTATTTATCAGTCACTGTCTAATGGTGAAAATAAAGATGTTTTTGACACATGTGCTCAGTTTAGGTAGTTAAGGGTAGGAGTGTCATGTTAGCTGAAGGGAGCAGCTTTTCAGATGAGGCATGGATCTCCTGCAGCATGGAGGTTTTGGGTTTTTCCTCTGGGCAGCTCTGCTTTATGCCTGTTGTCTGGGTGGCAGGACGCGTGTGCTTTGGGAGCTGCAGGCATGGGGTCATGCTTCAGGAAGAGTGGGTGGAAGGAGCAGTTCCTGGCATTTTGTGGGCCCTTATGGCAGTTAAACCCGAATAAGGGCTGCATGGTTGGTTGAGCTCTGGGATAAGTGTTTCGTGTTCTGCAGCTGTGGTCATCATTTTTCTGTTGTCACTTTTTAACTCCTGTTGCCATTAAATCAATGCAGAGTGTTTCCCATGAAACTATCATGTTTGATCACACTTGACACTTTCAGATGATTCTCATATTTTTTTTCTCATATTCTCCAGAGCAAAAGCAGATGACAACCAGTCCTCCTAATAGGCAAGGAAAGGGAGCTCCAACTGATGAACTAAGAACGAAGCGTTGCTATCACATTGAGTACTTCCTTTTACCAGATGATCTCGTGCCTAGAAAAATGGATTTGATGGTGTTTGGGACGGTTGCAAAGCTATTTGCAGAGTCTGATTCCAAGGTAAGGGATATGGTAAGGCTGGGTAATCCCACACATCATGCATGGAATGCAGGAGGATGTTTTCCAGAGCGAATTGTTCTAGTTGTATGTTCCAACAACTGCTTAGCCCCTACTTGCACACACGGATTTGGAAATAAGTATTGAGGATTAGAAATGTATGCTCCCAATCTACATCACCAGGAACTTCTTAGGTTTGTAATCAGAGGTTGTTGTCTTTTGGAGTTTTTATAATTTTATAATATTAATTATAAAATTGCATTTGTGTAGATTATTGGAATTGTATGTTTGTACTTCAAAGGTAGTAATTTGAAAGCAAGTGCACATTCCATTAAAAGATGGGGAAAAAATGAGAATTATGCTTCTGATCTTTGAGAGGAAGATGATTTTCTTTTCTTTTTTTTTTTTGAAGATACTTGAAGAATGTTGCAGATGTCTTGCTTAGACACATCTGGGTAAACCCTCTGTGTTCAAATCCATCAATCTAAATGTTGGATGTGTTGTTCTGAATTCACTTTAGTTTGTTGAGAAATGATTTTAGCACTGACTTTTTAGAAATAATCTGAAAGAAGTGGGAGACTGTTGCTTTTAAAGTACTGTGTATCGTTCTCAGCCTGTATCTGGATAATCCTAGTAAAGATAGCTTATGTGACTCGAGTTAATTCTGTTTACCTAAGTCCCAGTGACCAATTATTCATTTGAAAGCTTGTTGCGTTTTTCTCGTTAATACTAAGTAACAAAATTATAGCTGTCTTTTACCATATTTCCACTTTTTGGTGAAAATCCTGCAAGTAGGAAGAACTCAGAACTGGTGGTTCTGTTCATTCACTATTACATGCAGTTTCTTTTAGTATTAGTCTGTTAATTCATGTTGAGCTATAATTATGCCTCAAGTTACATAAGAAGAGAAGACTGAACTTAAAATAAGCCCAGATTTTTTTTTTATTCACAGACCTTTTAATGCAAAGGCACAGTTTGTAGAACAACTTTCTGGAACAAGTCCAGTAATACCCTGTAGGAAAGAGTGAAACAATTAAATAAAAGTATTTGCTGTTCAAAATCTCTTGTACTTTTGACAGTCTTTCTTCTCCCTTGCCTCTCACTGATCAGCAAAGAGAACAACCTAAGAATTCTGTACCATTCCTAGTACTGAAGGTATGATAGGTAACATGGTCACATCTTTCCCTTGCCAACTGTACTTGACTTTTAAGTACGTAGCATTTAAGCATACTTATGTAACAAGCCAAACAATAGTGTGGGTAGGCTACAGTGTAAATGAGCTTAGTCTGTAGCCTGTCTATACCCCAAGAATAGGATGTGAACAATCAGTGTAATGTACAGGTTGTTAGATGCACACGTATAGGCTTACCATTCATAGTACAGTTATGTTAACTATGTAGCTAGTGTTGCTGAAAGATGAATGACTTGTAAAAGAGACACAGGAAATGCTGTGTAGAGTAGTGCTCATGTTTTCCTTTGTTAACACCTGTTTTTTTTAAAGTGTCTGTTTTAGCTTTTGTAGTATTCCATTATGCTATTGGCATTCATGTAAGATGTAGCATGATTTGGAGACATAAGAAAGGCACGCTTTGAGAGTAGTAGTGATGATGGTCAGCATGTGAATTTAACCACTTCTATTCTGATGAAAGCCTTTACTGGAGTTCATCTTTGTTTTAACAGACTATTGTGCCATGGCTTGAAAATGACCAGATGTGGATCTCGTGGAACCATCATACAAATGTCAATGTCACTAATGAATTTCTAATAAAATTAAGAGATCATAAAATAACCTTAAAACTTTGGGACACCAAGGACAAGGTTTTCTCAGAAGCAAGGCTTAGTAAACCAGATGCGTCCTCAACAGAAAGAGATGCAGAGTCAGTTGGTAAGTCTAATGCAAACAGATGTGTTATCAAATGTATCTTGAAGCTGTGACTATACCTATTACTAAGTTATGATGAGATTATCTGATACTTGCCTGTCATTGCCATTAAAATAATTCTAGCTTGTTTGTACTCTGAAGGCTTTAGTTTCTGAAAATTCTTAAGGTAGAGAAATGTAACTGGGACTGTCATCTGAGCCTATGTGAATTGAGGAGCTATTTTAGGCTATTGGGTGCTAATAGTAGTAGTGAATATGCTCACTTTGTTTTTCTTTTTGTGCTGAGAAGATGTGGAACTTGTACAGCTGTGTTTTTATGCTGTGCATCTTTGTTTCATCTCTTCCTCTTGTTACTTCCCGCAACTTTGTAACTTCAGTCTATGGCTAAGTTCTGGCTATGCTGAGTTGAAGGTCAGAGGTGTCAAAAACATCTTTCTGTTGTGCAACTCTGCTAATTTTTACTAGTTGATTTACTAGTTGAATTAATTTGAGGATAGAGACCTTGTTAGAGCTCTTACGGACATGTATGAAAAAATACATACCAGAGAGGCAGCCATGAGATGAAGTGCACAGGAAATAGGGTATCCTTCACTCAGCAGGTATGGAACTACTGTTAAATTAAGCACATTTGAATAGTAAAGTTAATTTTATCAGTAGAATACTGTAACTGTTTTCTCTCTATGTATTAATGGATAGTTATTGGATGATGCTACACGATCTCAAATGCCAATTAGTATGGCTTGGGTTTCTTTTTGATTGAACTAATATTAATAAGTATTTGCTCAGACACGGTGGGCATTGTGAATAACTGAGCTTTGCATCTGTTTGTGTTTGTAAGATAGACTGAGCATCTCAGTAGCTGTTGTTGAGGAATGGAAATTTGTCAGTAGTTCTTTCTCTTCTGAACAGCTGCTGTAAAGCTTAGCAACAGGGGGATTAAAAGCTTTCCTTCCTGAAACTGCACTGTTGCAGGTGTCTGTGTGGAGAGGTCCTACTCACTTCACTGTCAGGGCTGTTTGCTTCGTGGGTAAGCCCAGTATTCTTTGAGCTCTCACAAGCCTCACCTGCCCCAATGTTTTCCTAAAGTATGCATTGTTGAGGAGAACATTTAATGCTGGATTCTTCAGCAGGCTTGTAGGTAATTCTGGTGCTTTTCATTCCCACATGCTATGGGAAAATAATTGCTCAAAACTTGAGTGGCCCAAACAGAACAAGCAGAAAAATCAGTGTTTTTATTTATTTATTTCCTTCTCCTGGTAGGTGGAGTAAAACACACAGTACTGCTGCAAAGAAAATGGTTTGAAGGGAATCAGCCAGCACCCAGCTGTACAAAAATTAGACAAGCAAAGGAATCCAAGGCACAGAAAAAGTCTTCAGCCCTTCCAGTCAAAGGTATAATATGACAACTAGAACTGGCTTTGTGGGCTGAATGGGAGAAAAAAAGCATAACTGGCAACTTGAGTAATGAGCAAGCAGGGACATGGACTGAGGGAACAAGATGCTGCAGGAAGGCTGAGGATATTACAGTTGGAGCAATTTTCTTATAGCTTTAGTATAGATCTCTTTTGTACCTCAATTCTAGCTGGCTCATGGAAGGTTTTTAAGGAACGCTAGAAAATAGTGTTTTAGTTGTGCTGCTGCTTCATGTTTGGAGGTGATTGTATTAATGTCTAGAATTTTGGCCTGGACAAATTTCTGCATTCTTACTGTTTCTCAGTTGTTGGTAGCTATCTGTAGTCCAGTACAGGATATTTTGTTTCCTTTGAACTGCTGGTGCAGGGTGAAGTATGAAATCTTATTCCTGACATTGATGAGATCCTGATTTTATGGAGTTTATGGTGTTGCCTTGTGCCAGCTGAGAAATTGCTGCAGAGCTGCAGGAGGTTAAAAAATGTGGTGTAGTGTTCAGCTGCAGCAGCACTCGTTAAGCCAAGAAGGGGAAAACTTCTCCATCTAGTGGCAGTGTTGTTTGTAGCCCCATCTTAAAAACTGCTGGTCTTGTCTGTATGGGAGCCTTACTGAGTCCATTGTCTGGAGGGCTGCCCCTGAGATTTCTTTGCACCTGGGCACTGTTGAACTGTGCAGAGCGCTTTGCTGTCAACTCCAAAAGTGTGTGGTATCAAAGTACTTTTTAACTTAGCTATTTGTTTTCACCATTAAACAATAAAACTACTTTCTCTCCCTTTGCTACACCTACAGTTTTTGTTAGATTTACAGATGAAATCTTGGGACTTGCCAAGTATTTAGATAGAATTCTCTAAAGAAAAGTGCAGTGAGGTACCAGGGATTCATGGCTTCCTCCTACCTTTAGTATCTGTTGCAACACTACATCTGTCCTTGTGGGGAACACTGAGTCACCAGTTTCATATGATTTGTCTATAAAATTGTTTTTAGTTTTTCTAACAATTCATGCCATGCATCATCGAAATAGGAGCAAATTGCTGGTGTAATGAGGCGGCGGAGTGCATCTGCATTTTGGTGGTAGTGCCATCTGGTGACAGGTCGAGAGAGGACTGATGGACCAAATGAGGTGTGATGGTCAGTACACTAGGAGGTAAAGGATGGGAGCATAGCTTCCAGTTCAGATGAATGGAAAAATGCCAGTGTTTGCCCTCAGTGCTCACCTGGTCTGCATTAAGAAAGAAAGCAATGTTGTGAAGGTCTCCTAATGTTTTTTTCATTGACCTTAAAAAATCATGTGTGTTATTGGGTGTGCAATTACTGTGCTCTGTGAAACAGGTGAGTAGTAGTAATTTCTCAGTGTCCTGTTTATACAGCTAGGTAAAAACCTAATATTCCATTGATCCATTGTTGCTTGGTGATAGTGGCAAATTTTATTCTTTATTGTGTGACACTTATTCAGCTAGTTAAGTGCAGACTTTTCTTGTCATTCATATCATGTTGATTTGCTCTGATCTTTCTGTGAGTAGGAGATATATCCTGTAATTAAGACTGATACATTGTGAGGCTAAATGTTGAGTAATTAACACGTAGGTCTGTGACTGTAAATTGTTTTTCTGTAATTAAATGACATCTGAAGCCAGTTAGTTATAGTATACCATACTTGTGGCATATATAAGCACTGATCAAGTATCAGAGCACTTCTCTATATTGTGTAAGAGATCTGCACACTGGGCATGTCACTTTTTTTTTTTCTTTCTCCCTGGTTTGCTAGAATAACTATTGGAATAATTTGTTGGAATAAGGAAAAATAATGCATGATTTCTTATGGATGTGCATTAAGATAATGTTATCGGTACCTACTAATGTACAGTTAGGATATTTGCTGGTAACAAAATATTATTTGGATACACTTCATTTTAATTACTTTTTAATTTCTAGTTTTGTTTTGAATGATAATTACTGTGGGACTTGATTTTCTAGGAAATAAAGCTCGACTTATCATATATTTGTTCTTGCATGATCTGTCAAAATGCCTCAAATTATTTTATATATTTTAAGCTTATTCAAACTCAGCCTTGGCACAAAGATGAAAGTTAAACAGATTGTGGTTCTGGGTTACACATCAGCTTGCATTTGTGTGCTTTGCAGATGCACTTTCTTGGTCTTATGAGACTCGTCAAAAGTAGACAAATTTAGAATTTGTTTTACTTTCACAGAAGAAACTGATCAGAGAGGACTAGAAACTTCAAGTTATAATGTACTACATCCTTCAGGGGCAGATGACTTCCTTACAGTAAGGTAAGCATGCTACACTTCCATGGGAAAGTGTTCATGTCCTAATAATACAGTTGAAGATGCATATTTTTTAGTATCTATGTTTCTTTTAAGCTTGTTGTAATTATACTCTGCTTTTGGCTGACTGTTGCCATAACACTTCTTGCAGTCGTGCCTGCTGATCATAGGACAGGACCGAAAGCATTGTTCTCTAACAACTACCTTAAGAATTTTAGTGGTAAATTTCTAACAATCAATGTACAACTTTCTGAAATTGAAGATTCAAGACCTGAGAAGCCATAGCAGTTTTAAAAAATAAAGTGTTTCTCAAGTTTTGTTCATGATGCAGAACTTTACTATGTCACTATTGCTCTTCCAAGCACCTAAGCATTTTCATTCTATCTGTATTAAGAATGATATTTCTTTCTATCTCATTGTTCAAAGGAATATTATTGTTGTTATGATCATTCCTTGTGGAGGGCTAGGGAGTTATCTGACAAGGAAGCTGTGCTTACTCTAAAAACACATCTGAGATTCAGAAAGTTACATTTCACCTGTTTTATCATTGGCAAAGTTTTGCTGATATTTTGAATGCCTGGAGAAGAGTCTTTTCCCTTGTCACTCACTTTATGTCAAAAGTATTCATAAGGAAGTACAATCATCATGATCCAATATCTTCTATGCGTTTGCAATGTGCAGTGGGGAGATTTCCAGCAAATCCACCAAAAAATTCCATGCTATCTCCGTAAACTCCACAGTATGATTTCCTTCACCAACTCCTAACATCTGGAGGTTGCTGTGTATTGTGATGGTTTCCAGGGCCTTTGCTGTGATTTTCTTTTATTGATGCAAATGAAGCATCCTTATCATTTTTATTTTAGTGGATATATATGTAACTTTTAATTTACTTTTAAAACCACATGTAATTCTGTTTTAATTTTGATTGCTTGTTTGTGTCATATTTGCTAGAAACAGATTTGAGGGTAAGGCCCAACTTCTGAAACAGAAAGCAGTTGCTGCTCCTTTGCGTAATACAACTTCAGAAGAAACTGGGCAAACAGCCAACAATGTGGGAATTCTGATGTGTCAAACAGACAAGACAGCTACCTGGAATGGTAAGTTCTGGATGGAATTATGGCATAGGGCTTATGAAAGCTAGATTTTAAAAGGTAAAGGGTTCTGTTTGTGTATTATTTTTTAAAAAGAATTCAAGATTAGAGAAGTGTGTGTTACCAGACCTGCATTTTAGTCTTTGCTTTCTGTGTTTCTTCAGAAGCAAGTTATATCTCTTGTTTTCTTAGCCAGTAGAATAAAGCGGGGATGCTGATGGCCCTTTTCCACCACTTTAAGTGTTCCAGTGGTGAAATGATGGATATTTGCAAGGGCTGTGAGTGTGCAATAATAAATTTTGTAAAACATTTAAAAATTAATGTTGTAGCTGAAACAACTGTTACAACTGTGAGACTACCAAGCTTGCTATTCCACATTGCTTGTGCTGCAGTTGCCACTAGAGGCCAGGTTTTCATCTGTGGTTTATAGTCCATATTTATTTCTAGTGCTTCTTCATGCTGTTAAATGAAGAAACACATCTCTACTGACAAATATTTTGCTCTCTCATCTGTAGCTTATGATTAACTAAGGTTCTATGAAAGATGATAACCACAGCAACAATGAACACTACCATATACGTTAAATCACCCGTGTTGAATGTCATGCTTGTCTGACTGAAAAACTAGCATGGTGTCCCAGGGTTCCTGCTCACATTATCCCAATATACTTTATAAAAAGGACATTTGCTTATCAACAAGCATCACTGAGCATGAATGTTAACATTCAGTTGTAGTTCATTCAAATTGAGTGAATGCATCAATATTGTCAACCAAGTTGTCAAGTCCTTCCTTGACAACTATTTTGTGGTTGGGCAGAGTGCCTGAAGATAGGAGTTACATAAGTGGAGGCTGTGGCTAGTTCTGCTGGTATTGATTATGTAAAGATTGAATGTGGGTGAAAGGAATGTAGGGAATAATCACTCACCATCTGAGTAAACTGGATATTGATTAGCTTGTCTTGGTGATATCCTTGGGATTTAGAGGAATGGCATTACTCCTGTTTTGTGAGCACAAAGTTAAAAGATGGAGATTTCTGGAAACAGTAAATTACATGTTGCTAAAAATAATCACATATGCATCATAATACATATGTGAAAAGGAAGAATAGTAAGATGGCAAATATAACTTTAATCTTGGTAATTCCATTAACTTTTAATGCCTACTGCTGTAAATTTTTTTTTTTTTTTGAGATTTCATATACTAAAATACAGTGAACTGTGCAGAGGAGTTCTGAGCATATTGAAATACTAGCCTAAGTTGGTTTTAGAAAGAAGAATTGACATCTTTTTCTAAGGACGCGTAACTCACTGCGTTCTGCCTATAGCAAACTTTAAATCGTTTCCTCCTTCCTTGGTCTAACCCTGCCTTCCATCAGCAGGTAGAAAGAATCCTGGTGCTAAAAAGGACATGGGTACTACTAGGGCAAACATTGCTTTGCTGCAGTTGGATCTCATGCCTCTCCTCTCAGGTATTATTCTGTAAGGAAGAGGCAGGGAGGGAGCAGGATGTGAGATGTGCTGTGTGTGTCTGAAGCAGCTGTGCTGGTGGGTCTGCCTGGTGGAAAACAAGCTGTTTTGGTTGTTTTTTTTAATCTGTTGAGAATGTGTTGGAAATAGGATATTGGTCAGAAGAAAGTGGATTCGTTCTGGGGCTTTCTGACTGTAACTAGATTAACATCACACTGTCCTGTTTTTGTGTGCAGTGACTTAAATCTTTCTGTGCTCATAGACAGAATTGCCAAGATGTCATAGAGGATGAAACTCAGCTGCTGAGTACATACAGCAAAATTTAACATCCAGAAACATTTAAATATGCTTCTGTACCTTTAACAGAGACTTTAATTGTGATGAAAGCCTCTAAACTGTTTTAATATTTATGTGAATGGTATATTTGCATCTTCAAAGTGACAGAAAGCTTCAGTACGCTTTTAGCTCTTAGCCCAAATGAGACTTCTGGCATTGTTCTAGATACTATTTTCTTCCCCACTGCAAAAGGTAAATAATATATGAAGCAATTATTATTCATTTTATTTCAGTACAAATTCAGTGGAGGTTTTAAATTTAATCAAATACTGATGCCTTGATGAGATAACTTCTGTAATAATATTTCATCTTGTTTTTAAAAGGAGAAAACTCAGTGATCAGTCGACTGGAAGAAAACAGTCCTATTCTTTCAGATGCTTATGTGTCTTTCACTGTAGAAACACCTCTTCTGTCTGAAAGACAAAGGCATGAATTGAATCCACTGGTTATAAAGATTTATTCAGCTACCAGCCTCCCAAACACACCTATACCAATAGAAGAGCTACAGGTAATGCATCCCACTCCTGCTTTCTGAAGGAATTCTCTTTGTTACAATGAAGTAATGTTGCTTACAATACGGGCATGGTTTTAAAGAGAAGTTTTCTTGTCGCTATTTGGCTAGCATTTCCTGAGAGAGGTGTCTCCAGAGTAGTGCCTCTGTATTGTAGGCACTGACAACAAAATTGCAGTCCTTGCATTTTCCATGGGCAATAATTTACATGTAATCAGCATATTTTTATTTTTGAGCAGTGGAACTTATTTAGTTCACTCACTGTGCTGTATTGTTTGAAGCTTTGCTGACAAGTCAGTACCTGATGATTGGCTCATTCAGAACAGCTTCTGTGTTGAAAGTAGTATTGAACTTGTAAAGCATTCACTTTTTTTTTTTTTAATCTTTAAAAAAAGGTGAAAATTATAGTTCTAGATTGTTTTGTTGTTGTTTTTATAAAAATAGCTCAATGTTAATGTCAGGAACTGTGTATCTTTGAGTTTCACGTTGCAGGCCTGTTGTGGCAGACTAGGCAAATTGATATACCAGTTATGAAAAGTAACAGGGAAAATATTGCACTGCAGTTTCCAGTGCAGTCTTCAGAGTGATCACAGTTTTTATTTTGTTTCCTTTGCTAAATGTGGTGAAATCATGCATTGTTGAGAGCCAGGAATTGTCAGGTTAGTCCTTGACAGCCAGCTTCCTCTTTGTGCTGGTTGCCTTAATGCTGATGAACACTTGCACAGAAGAATCACAAGTATTGCAGAATGGATCTTGCTATTTAGCCCCAAATGTCTAAGTAGCTAATAATGGAGCTGATACTGTCCATTCCCTATGGTATCTTTGGATAATTGTTGAATTTTATAACTACCTATAGGCCTTGAATCCTACAGATACACGAAGATAAAAATATATATATCAAGGAGTCTTTGCAGTCCTCTGCATGCCTCTTTAATAATCTAGAAAGAAAAGGTGTGATTATTTTTTTAAAATATGTATGGAAAATCAGGAAATTTGTGGACAGACAAACGAAGGGGACAGTAACTTCCTGAAACACAGGATCCAGGCATGTAGAATGGCCTCCTTGTTGCCTTGAAAGACATAGTTTGTACCATAAAGTACATCCCCATTTTGCCTTCTACAATAAAGGCCAATTATTCTGTAATATGAAAAATAAGAGGGAGGAAATTAACACTTCAATTATCTGTTTCTCTCTCTCTTTTTGTTTGATAGAGATTATGTGTTCCTACCTATTGCAAATACAAATTTCACAATTTTCCAGCTCATCAGACTCATGGACGAATCCATGGAACTCATGTCTACTTTAAGGATGTTAATGTATTTTTAACAGGAACAATGAAACCTGGGGAGTTAGAAAGGTATCTTAGAGGTCCACCTTTGGAGATTGAAGTTCATGATCGGGATAGAAGGATTGAAGACAACAAAAAAAAGCCATATTTATTTGGGGAGGCTCAAGCTGATGAAAATCTGGGAGAGGTGAGGCCCCTCGCTTGCAAATCCACAATATGTAATTCTTCTACAGAGAATGAAATGTGGCATCCACATGGGGTAGCTAAAGTAAGTCTAACTGATCTATTGTTGGGTAAAAAGTACATGACTATTAGTGCGCCCATTCGTAGCTGTTCAACTCCAAATACATCTGCTTTCAATAAAGAGGATAAAAGTAAGAAGATAAGGAAGAAGCATCCACAGGTTCTGTTACCTATGGGACATTATCTACAATCAGACTCAATTTTGAAAGTGAGAGTGGAAATAGCAGTGCCATTGAGAATGCATGCAGAAGGTGATGATGCTCAAGTGGCAGATTGCCCATACAGTTGTATAATCTACATTTTTGACTACAGTAATTCATCTTTATTACGTGATTTGGTGGAAGAGATTACAGAAATCAATGCTAAAGCCCTTCAGCTGGACTGTTATCCTCCACACGTAATCAGAATGACTCTTGATACATTAAAACTGAAAAGCACACTAGAGAAGGCTTCTGAGTTAGATATTGTTACTGGCTTTCACCTACTGGATGGAGCTTTTCATCTCTTTGTCTTGGAGGGATTAAAAGACAAAGCCATCAAGAGACTCTGGGATAGGCACTTTGAAAGGTAAGAGTGACATTTTTAATTAATTATTTCCATTGGCAGCTGAAAGTTGTAGTTTCACAAAGTGAATTCTGCTACTTTCTATAAGTGGGAGAGAGGGCAAAGAGAATGATTGATTGGAAAAAAGCTTTTAAAACTCTGAGACTATACTACTTCACATCTTGAGGATACATCAGCACAGTAAAGGCAGTATAGTTTAAAGAAGCTGAAATGATGTGCAGAAAACATACCTGACTTCCAAAGCACAGGTTGTCTTAGCTTACTTGACATCACATACACTGATGTGTAGCCCCGTGCTATTTCTGTTGGCCAAATATCTGTCCTAATTTTCAGTGGGCCATACAAATGTGCTCCCAGTTGAATTTGGCCATGGGACACCCTGGCATGTGATCTGTCATGTGAGTCATTGTTTGCTAATACCCAGTGGGATCTAAAAGCTGTGAGGAAGCTGGAGCTCAACCTGTATTTTTCCTTCATACTTAGGAGGAAAGTATAACAAATGCAAAACTAAAGTTTCCCTCAAATTTCATGTTTAAAAAATAATACTTTTTTTTTCACTGCTATAATGTTATTGAAGCTTTTTTTTTTTTTTTTGTGCAAGTTGCTTCATTGTGCTTGCTGAAATTATTTGTTACATGAGAAGTCATCTCTTGTTAGAGGTAACCCATAGCTTCGATTGAAGCTTTGTTTTACTGCTGCAGTATGAATTTTTGTATATTAGCAGAAATATTTAGAGAGAGCTCTTGAGTAGGGCCATTAAGCACACAGATGAAACTGAGGTGAGCTGCTTTTGAGATGACTGCAATGTGGTTTAAAAACAAAATCCGTTCAACTCATTCATGACATGAAGGTTTTGATGTTTTCTTTCTTTGTCCATAATCACTTTTTCAGAACAGTTCATGTGAAGTGGAGGCTGTGGAATAAGACATTCCATTTAAAGGACAAAAGGCAGTTGGTTTAATGAGAGATAGTAATTGTATGGCAGAACTGAGGAAACCTGAGATATGAGCTGATGGTTCTAACCTTGTCGTTGGCACGCTCTGTTACAGAGCTTACAGACGTGAAGATGGACAACTGGAAATACTGTATGATTCACAGCTGTCTTTCAGTCAGCGCCTGTATACAGACCTGGAAGCAATCTTTTATCATTTCCACCTCTGTAAGCCCCTCTTCAGTATAGCAAAACAGCCGCTGCTTTATGTCAGAGGAGCCGTTCCTTGGGCATGTTTCCAAGCCTTGTCCAGGTATGACTCTTCTAAATTTGTAGTCAAGAAATAAAGAAATATTATGATGGAAGAGTGAATATTTGATATCAAAAGTAATATTCCTTCATCTTTTCCACCATGAAAGCAGTCTGTGGGTGTGGTGAGTGGTTCAGGTTCCAGATGACTTACAGGCAAGCATGTTTTACTAACTACTGATGTAATGGTAACTGGATATTGGTGAGCTCACTTCTGTGGGCAGAAATTCATAAATTTTTATTTTAAAGAAGAGAACTGTATCAGTAGGGTAGTATGTTGGAACATGCCTGAATGTAATACAAATAGAAGAAAGAGAATTTGGGTGCCAGAAGCATCAGCTAGGAAGGATTTATTTCTCTGCTCTGTTCTCTTGGAGTGATGATTTAGAAGCGAGTAAAGGAGAAGGACTTGTTAGAATCAGAAAGTCACTTGAACTAAGTGGGAAATTTCATGAACGGTTTTCCTGAGGTAACTGTAATAAGGAAGGGTTCTTTATGAGTTGGGGAGACACTGTTTCCTTTCCATAGCTTTTTCTTTAAAGTTCTTTTATGTGATTTATTGCTGAGTCTGTCAGTTAGCTCACTTTGTCTGCGTGCAGCAGCTGTTAGTCTTAAAGCATCTTGACAACTTCTGAGGGGGATCAAAAAAGAAGTGGATAAAGCTGCATGTGCATAAATTATCAATATAACTTCTAAAACCATGAAAAATATTCTGTGCATGTCTTTATTTGTCACAAGTAGCTCATAGGATAAAAGTTGATCAAAACAAGTAAAATAAAAGTGAAGCAGAGGTGATTTTAGTGAAATTTGGCAAAAATATGAGTCATGTACTGGAACCAACGTGCATGAAGGAAGTTTCCTTTATTGGCCCGCCAGCCAGGGAATAGGAATTCATTAGCTAGTAACTAATCTTATATCTAATTCTAGTGCCAATGACATTCCCAGGCTATTCCTAATAGTTGTAATGAACTGTTATCCTTCTGTATCACTGCCAAATACTCACACATCTGAGCTGACCTGAACTTGTTAATAAATAGATAGTTAAAGTTCCCCAGTAATTTTAGTGGTGATGCTCTGATTGCCATAAAGTTTTTATAAACTAATAAACTGTTGATATCTGCTTGTAGGCTCAGTTACCTCTGTCGCAGTAAGAGGTTGAGGGATGTTATTCAGGGGGAGCTGCTGCCCTCGGCAGAAATGATCACAGCGCTGAGTCGAGAGTATGGAGCTCCATTAACTGATGAGGATCTCTTCACTCAGAAACCTCCTTTACTCTCATTTTCCTCTGACTATGCGCCACCAGGAGATGTTAGCAGAGAGAAAAAGACAGGATATTCTTCATTAGATGACTACAATGAAAAATACGTGCAGTGGAAGAAGGAAGTAGCAGACAAAAAGTCTTTTGAGAGAAACCATATTAGGGTGAGTTGTTTGTTATGTGAAAGAGGCAAGCCTAATAGCTGTGTCACTTCATATCTTGATTAACACCCCCTTCTTCTGAAACCTTAGAAAAGTTTTTAAGCCTAATGTGTTTGTAAGTGTTGTACAAACATTACTAAAGTGTAGGGTGGTTTTATTTTGCAGAGGCAACTGTTTTTTAAGGGGGAAAAAGCAAATTTGCTTGCAAGCAAATAGAGGAGGTGCTGTATGAGTGGAAAGAAAACTGATGGATTATTTAAAGGATTTGCCAATTTCTTCTCAAATTCTTCTCGTTGGTTCCTATTTTTGTTCTTCTTCATAGCATCCCCACATCAACCAGTTACATAGTGCTTTGTGGGGCCAGGCCAACAAAGCCCATGTAAAATTTGTGCTGCTTTCTCTTGCCCTGCAAAGTACTTGTTTAGACAGCCAGAATGGTTAGCCAAATCAAATCAGCAGTTGAAAACAGATCTTTTAAGTAAAAAAACAAAACAAAACAAACAAAACAAAAAACAAAAACCTGGAATAATTTTATTACTCTTCTGGTTTGTTCCAGGCTGCCATCTGCCCCTTCTGTTGTCTCGGGGCAAACATTAGAATTGAAAACCTTTCTGTTCAGGTAGACATTCGAGCAGAGATACCACACGTGTTTCTGGGGAGTCTGAAGTGTTTTTTGAGTACGTTTCTTAGCTGAGGACTCTCACCATCCCATGGTTTGTGAAGGCTAGTTTGGGCTGGTTTTAACACAAGGAAGTTGTCCTTGATGTTAAAAGCTGCGTTCCTGTGTAGGGGTACTGCCTTGGAATTATTGAACAACGTTGAATTTCTAAGTATTTCTAATTGTAGTTTGCTGCTAGAGAGGTGTTTGATGAGGCTAGAAGAGAAAACAATCTTAAGTAACATCATATTAACTTAACATATTAAGTTCCTGGTAGTTGTTTGTAACAACATAAGAGGATGCAAGCAGCAGCAGTCTTTGGTCTGAACTTTCTGTATAGATGAAGTGTGGGGTCATTTTTTTTGTTCGTTTGAAGTTTGCAGTCTTCTGAGTATACGTGCTTCAAACAGCTCTTATTTTATAAATGCTTTGAATCAGGAGCACAATAGAGGGACTGAAGTCCCTTGTAGATTAAAAAAAAGAAAAATAATTATTTTTAAATAACAGGTTTGATTAAAATAAATACATCTTTTGAATTGAAAAACTTGAGTGTGTTAAGGAGTTTTAAACATTAAAAGGAAGTGATGTCCAAAATGCAGTGTTGCTCTTTTGCTGCAGTTACCTATTGTGGCAGTCTGAATTCAAAGCCTTAATTTCCATAAGCAAAGTTCGATAGTGTTGGCAAGTAAAGTAAAAGATGTGAGGGTTTAACTACACTGTGTCAGCAGAGAAATTTGAGGAGTCATAATTAATATCGTTGCTCATGTATGTAACTGCAATTGCTGGGGTTTTAATGGAATGATGCAAATGAAAAAACTAATCTTATTTCATTTGATGAAGACCGGCATCAGCTCTCCAGAACACTGATCTGTCTATAAGCAGAAGCCATTCTCTGCTGAGTCCCTGCCTCCAGTGCACTGCCTCTATCTCAGTGTGTCATTTGCTGGGACAAAATGAGCGGCTAAGCTGTACAGAAAATACAGTCCTCTTGTGGAGAGTCTTATTAATGAAGAACTGTTGTGCACTTTGTATACAAATACCTCTTTCTTTCTACTTGAGCATCTTCTGAAAGCTTTTTAATGTTTACAGTATCAGTATAATGTTTACAGTTTGAAATATTTTTGTAGCACTCTAGATTTCCAATTCAGATGGAATTCACACAGAATCTCTCCTAGCAGGCTAACATTGATGCTGTGTGCCAGCTTAAAGGAAAGATGAAGAAGCTGAAGTTTGAAGCTTTCAGAATTTTTCCTGCTGATGGCAAATCTGTTTACAATTATAGCTCTCAGAGACTGAATTCTGCAGAACTTGCAAAGGAGCATCTTCGGCAGGAAATGGCAAAGGTAAGCTATGGAAGACCTTGGATTGCTGTGCGTAGGGCTAACAAAGAGAAGAAATTAATTAAATAGACCCACAGGATGACTTCCATATTAGCACATTAGTTACATATTAGTACATAGGATTGGAAGGGAATCCTTGGTGTGTAAAATTATTATTGTTGTGCATTGTAGCCAAGTTGTCTCCTCTTCATGATTTGGGCTCTGAGTTTGACAGTGGACTTTGGTATCCTAGAGGTCACAATTCTGAATTCCACATATCTGTAAGCAGTGAAATTTGAGGGATTGCAATGCTGATATGGTATAAAGTGATCTGAAGAAGGCATTTGTGAGTATACTTGAAGAATCTCGTTTATCTGCTGTTCTCAGTATTGCTGGCTTCAATCTAAATAACAAATGTTTTCCTATCCACTGGAGGAGATGAGCTCTGTGAAAAGTGTTGATAATATACCCATGAACACAATATAACCTAAAGTTACCTTTTTATAATCAAAAGTAAATAATATTAAAGATTTGTCTTCCATCCTTGGATCATAATGTAATGTGAAATTCAAAAGCAGTTTTTTGATTGCTTAATGACAGTTCTTTTCTCTATATAATTCTTATCTACAATTACTTCAAGCCTTAAGAAATGTTCCTGCTTCTGTACTTTTGATTGTTTTCCTCTCCCAGCAAAGGGAACTTCACGTTACCATTTACTGATTTATTTATTTTTGTAGGAGCCAAAAACAAGGTTCACTTACTGTCACGAGTATCTTTCAGCCATGTTTGACCCAGTTGATGTGGTTACTGCCTGTAAGGAGTCCTTTGCAAAATCCAGGAGTATGTGGCTGTCGCCAGATGGATTTGTATTTCCTGGGTTTAAGAGCAGCATTGAAAGCAACCTGCACCCTCAGATGCCTGATGAGGCACGTGTGGAGGAGTTACAAGAGGTAACAGAGTACTTAAATGAGCCAAGGGAACAGAAGCATTTTAGGAGACTTAAAAGAGGATGACTGCTTTAGCATGTGGAATTCTGTCTTGTGGAGTACAGCCCAGGCAAGCCATCTGGGGATACATCTGAATTTGCAATCGGTGTATATCAGAGCCCAGCTTTGGATATGCAAACTGTGCTCTCGGTGCATACAGAAAACCTGTTGGCCAGTATTACCAGTGGAGTGCATTGTGTTTTGTTTTACATATAAAAGTGAGGGTATAGAATAAAAACAAAAACAAAAAAACCCCTAGTGTTGCATTGCATGGTGGATGGATTTCAGGCTGTTCTTCATGAGCTGCCAAGTTAATTGTAGCCTTCCTTTATCTATCCGAATTCCCTCACTAGTTATTTTCCCTCCATCTTTTATTTGTGCCTTGTAGTTCCAGTTTATTAGAAGTTTTCTAATCAGTTTCTCTATGGGTTTCTTGCTGCTGTGTCCTCCGTTCTTCTGTTTATTCTTTACTTCTTGTTTTCTGCCTTTTTACTGGCTGTCAGCTGGACTAGCTTACTCTTCCCCATTTTGAATAGTCTTCAGCATTGTCACCTAAGCACATGTGGTCTGCTATGAGGTCTACTATTAGATGACTTGTATGTTTTTAGAATTGGCAAGGTAAGGAAATAAAGGGAACAGAACAAATTATTGTTTTTTGTTTTTTTTTTTTTGTGCAGGGCAAAATTTATTGAACGCAGTCACAGCATAGAGTGGAACAGGCTGAGTGCTGGGGGGTTACCTTGCAAAAACTCTCTTTCAAGCATGTGTACGTGTTCAGTTAATTTGCAGATTTTATTTAATTTTTTTCCTCTACAAATTAAAGTAGTTTCTCAGAAAGGTTAGAGTATAACTGAAGTGAAGTAGTGCAAACAAGGTGCTTTCTTCTAGTCCATCATGTTGGAGAATGAACTTTTTCTAGAAGGGAGAGATTAACTACTCAAGAGTAACAGAAGCAAGTTAGTGCAGTATCATTTCTGTTGCCTTTTGTTGAAGGCAGCGGAGAGGAAGGCAGCTAAGCAGTACATGATAAAGAACTGGGCAAGCTGAAAAAGGAGCAGCAAAAGGAACAGCAGGTTTCTTAAAGGGGTTCAAATTTATTTTAGAAATGGCAGGAGAATGCTCTGTATGCTAACATGAAGCCAATGCTGCCACGGGGCAGATGGAGCTGGGACAAACGGCATGTTGACTTCGAGCTCTACAAGAAGCCACCTGAACCCCCCCTGACAACAGCCTCACTGTCAGGTAAGGTGGTGTTAATTAGCTACTAACAAAGCTTTTAACTAACAAAGCTTTTAACTTGATGCTCTGATATACAGGTCCTGAAGCTTGCTCAGTTCTGCCATCAAGGGAAGGGAATGTAAATGTAAAGAGGCTTATCAAGGACATTAATGTACAGCAAAACTGTTCACACTTGAGCATATGAAGCATTAGAGGATGTAAGACAGACCTTGACCATACTCCAGTCTAACCCCTCCACTTCCTTAACTTCTTAGCTTTAGTTTCTTTGCCTGCCGTATGACAGGAAGCTATAGAGCCTTCTTGGTATACTCTTCTGTAAAGCTTGTCCTGGTGGCTGCCTTTTCTTTCTTCATATGGGTCAGTAATGATCAATCAGCTGTTGTTGCTGCTGAGGTCAGACAAAGAGCTGTATCACAGTCTGCAAGTAATACCAGCAGCTGAATTCAGAGGGGCCCCAAAATGAGCTGGTTAAATGCCTGTGCTGTTGTTACAGCAGCCCGTAATGCGTGCCCTGGTGAGCTGGTCAGTGTCCACATGTTCTCCCACTAACAGTGAAAGAAAAGGCTGCATTTAATTATGATACAGTAACTTGACAAGTTTGCTGTGTGTTTCTCTTTGCTCAGAACCCAGTAAGACTCAGTGGCATGTTCAATGGTAGAAAATAATAGATGTCTCATGATTACTGAAATTGTCTTTTAACTTTTCTGCTGCCACATTACCTGTAAATTGTAAAACACGTGAGTAGTGCAGTTCTTCTCCATTGCTTCATACAGAAAAATGCTTCTGGAAGTAGACAGGATTAACTAATTCGTTCACAGAATCTACAGGACTATGGATTGTCTTTGCTGTGAGGCACCAGCCATTATTCTAGCACCAATATTTGTTCTTTGATTCCTTGTGAAAAATGATGTTCACTGCAATAGCAGGCTTTTAAGCACCCCTTTTCTAAGTCAAAATTCTATCTTTCCCATCTACAAACATCCTGTTTGTGTCTTTTTTTTTCCTCTCTCTTCAATGTATTTTGACCATGTGAAGCTGCTACTCATTTTGTGCACAATGCATTTGATGATACCAAGCTGAAAGTTCACCGGTGCTCCGCAGCAGCCGAGTTGCGCACACGAGGTCCAGGAGCCAGTTCTCAGCTACAGAAGCTGCAAGGACTTCTGAAAGATGAGCCTCAGAAATTCTCACTCAGGAAGCCAGGACTAGTTCTGCAGGTAAAGGATAACTGCTATCTCTGGGTGCTGATCTTGGCACCTACCTTTGTACAGCAACACCAGCCCTGTACTTTATGGCAGGCAGATAATGACAGCTAATGGAGCAGAACACTTTCTGAAGTAAAAATGTGTGTTAGGTTGATGCTTAAACTTACGAAGGTCTTTAAAAAAAAGAAAAAAGGCACAAAATTATTCTTACTACTACTTTGCTTTGGTGGTCAGAGACAATGGAGTATGGGGGAGGATTTCAGTTAAGTTGCCTGTTGCAAGGGATGAGAAAGGAAGAATGATTTTTAGCCAGCTGGCTTCCCAGCTTTAAAAGGGATTGTACTGTTCTCTAATGAAATCTGGGGGTCGAGGGACTTCTGTTGGCTGCATGCTGAGTGTGTAACCTTGTGCTTGATTGCTGTAGTGCTCTGTAGGCTTTCAGAGCATTGCCTGTCAGCCTGTTGGGGCAAAAATTGGATGCAGGCACCTCAGTTTTGGAAGACAAAAGGATCTGTGCTCATTAATATGAAAAGCCGCATGGGTGGCCTGCATCTAACTGTCCTTTCGTTGGCTGAAGCACAGTCAGTGCTTGCGTGTGAATGGCCCTAGCACAGCTTGCTTTTAAAGCTGATTTAGATCAAAGGGAATGAAATGAAATCTGTTGGCTACAAATGCTCTAGAAAAACAAATACAGGAATTATGAAAATGCTAATAATAAAAGCAGAGCTGCAGCTTGGGAGTCTACACCCTTTCCCCACCCTCTCTGCCCTTTCAAAGATAATATTCTAAACACCAGTTCTTGCATTAAATGGATGTATAGCAGCAAAATGCCTATCCTTAGTTTAATGTCAGACTTTGAAATGAATGCTACTTTGTGCTCTGCCTTCTGTTTTGATTTGGCTCCTCAAACTATTAAACTTATCCACCTTGGACTGTGCTTGTTTTCTGTTCTTTTAATACACAGGTTTGGTTTGTTGGTTTTTTTTGCTAGATTTGATGCAGCTAATAGTATTAATTTATTATGTAACTTGTAGCTTGTGCTTTGTGATGTTCTGCTTGACTGTCAGACTTCACTTAACTTGGGCTACAACGGTCTGTTAAAAATATTTCAAGGCTTCCTGCTGAAGCCCGTAGGAAGATATTTCTGTCACAAAATTTTTGCCTCATTTGTGAGTTTGCAGTACCTACCAGTAGTCTACTTTGTGAGAAACAAGCATGGAGGTAGAGGGCAAGAAGAAAGAGGAGAGAAGCTTCCCAGAACAAAGCGTGTTTTCTTGTCCTAGCCTATCCCAGCCCTGTCAGCGTTGGACTCTCAGAACAGCTCAGATGTCCTGCCAAGAAAGAAAAGTGTTTGTAGTGGCTTTGTACCAGGCCTTCAACACTGCCACAGCCTGAAGTGGAACGAGAACAGTATTGTTCCCTGTCACAACAGAGAGCATAAGAAGTTTGAAAAGAAAGGCGCAGATTTCAAGTAAGGTAACCTAATGGCTGGAAGTGGCTCCCAGAAGTGGTTCTATGGTATTTGTCAGGAGTTACAGGGTGCAGGCTGCAATAATGAATTACGAGGTTGATCGGTTTTTTGAGTGTCTCTAAATCAGTTATGTAGGGGACAGGTTGTGGTGTTCCTGGGAGGCTGTCTTTTCAATCCTTAACCATGAAATTAACGAACTGGGATTGCCCTGTGTCACTGTGTGTTACCTACAGTCACAGAATTGGGTTCTCCACAGTACCCTCAGAGGCACTGGCGCTTCAGCTGTGTTTCATCTTATGTTGTCTGTTACTGCAGAACAGTTTTACAGTTTTAATTAGACTCCTAGAAATCTGAAGAAATTTCATGATGTTCAAACTCTCTAAATGACCTCATGAGACAGCACATCTAGCATTAGCAAGAAACTTCTTTTAGTTGTTCATCCATCTCACCTACAATATGGAATGCAAAGTGGCTTAATAGATGCACTACTATTTATTGTGGAGAACAATATTTGTTCTTAATTTCACAATCAAACACTCAGAGATATTCATCTTTCATTTCCTTGTTCAGTCCATGCAGAACTGTACTCTTCCAGAACGCCATACTTGTCCTAAGTCATGCCTAACGAGGTCAGGTTTCAGCCTTTTCCATTTGTGAAATGATTTATTAGCTGTTATGTCTAATCTGATATTCTAGTCGGTTGAACAGTCGACTTAAAAGCTGAGTAACAAGAATGAAGTCATGTAGTCACAGTAATTGATATGTGTAGCAAGCTCATTTAACAGGTTCAGTAGCAATTAGTAAGCCTCTTAATATAATGGTGTTGCAATTATTCTTTCAAAAACTTGTGGATCAAAGAGATGCGGCCTGATCTTAGAGTACTTTTTTTGTTCCAGTTTACTTGGCTCTAAACAATCAGTTGACAAGAGTGAGCAAGCAGCAAGCAGAAGCACTACTACCTGTACACAACGGGATGACCCTCTCCAGAATGATATTCCGAATGCAGGTAACTCAGTGAGTAGAGAGAATGTGTCACAGGACAGAAGTGATGCGCTGAGCTGATGGGTAACTAAGTTATATTTGGGGTTCCCAGGAGAGTGAATGTGTACCTTGTCATCATATCTGAATAATGGTCATGAAAGTTCTGTTGTCCGTGACATCACCATCTTGGACAAGGCAATGACAATTGTGGTTGGCCCTGCTGGCCACAGTGCTTTGAACAAAATCAGCTCCTGAGGTAACAAAATCAGCTCCTGAGGTCCTTTCCAAACTAAAGGGTCCTCGTCCTTCAAGTCTTTCAGCGCTCCTCTGAAGGCGCGTAAGTCGTGGATTTAAGCTTAAAGAACCACATCCTCTTCCTGGGAAAACATAACTCAGTCTGGATGTCAATTGATTTTTATTTGGCATCAAAGATAACAAAACATATTTCTAAAAATAAAACTTGAAGATTACAGTAATTTCTTTCTTCATCCTCTTTATATGAATGAAGTTGGTTTTAGTCTTATTTTACAGATACAGCTACATTTTGTAAACTCATGAAACAGTTGTTTTTAAGGTGTCAAATACTTGAACTGGAGAAAAATAGTTGCTGTTTGTGTTACATTCATCAATATTAGCTGTCAATGAAGTAATTAGAATGTCCTGTCCAGTGGGTGTGAACAGATATAAGCTCTCTTTTCCAGTACCTGTTTTGCAGCCTTTTTAATGTAGTCATCCAGATTTTCATCTGCATCTACGGAAAAGCAAAAGAGCTGTTGTTCTAAATTTCTTTCAAAAAGGATTGCAGAACACAAATTTAAGTGTCTGAACATCACTGGTAGGAAAATTCTAAAATGATTCTGATTATGGCTGATTGAGTCATTCCCAAAGCAAATCCCTGTTGGTTAGTATTCAGATGAACAAGTCATACCCAATTGTTACTTAATATTTTCTTCACAGGAGTATTTGTTACTAATAATTCTTCTTCACCACAGCTGAAAAAATAGTTTATCCCAATACTGGATTCATCTATAAGAGCAGAGACTGTTCCACTCACCGGTTCTGTTCCTCATCCTAATTAAAGGCAGAGCAGAACTGTTCTATTGGTTATATCAAAAATACCTACTTTAGTTGAGAAACTGCGAAAGCCACTGAGTACAAAATGCATTTTATAAAGCTTACATTTTTGCAGTTGAGCCATGGCATAATTATTCTTGAAATATGCTTCGCTGCAGAAGATATTTGTAAGAAGCACCTGCAAAACAGAGTATTAAAGTTTTAACTTCATAAAAAAAACAATGCAGGAAAAATACAATACTCTAAGTTGCTAAATATGTAGTTTGTGTCTTAGATAAGGAGCCCTGTAAGAGTGGTGTATGCTGCAAGCTCAGTTATTTATTTCCCACAGCTACTGCATCACAGTGCTGGGATGGCCCCCTCACTGGATACTGACTGGAAGACATTGGTGCTACTACGTTCAGCAGGACTTGCACACAAGATCTGAAGTCTCAGGACCACTGAAATTCAGCAGTTTGGATTTGTCTCACAATTAACTGAAGCAAACTTAATTGTTATGCAGCGTAATTGTAACTATGAAACCTTACATGAGCTGCATTATCATCTCCAGTGTGTCAAAGTCTCTCATTTTACTGTCGAGACATTTAGTAAGAAAAAGTTGTAATAATTTTTAATAGTTGATAATGTGGAAAGAATTTGGGAAGAACAGCATGATGCTAGAAGGGTTAAGAGAGTGTGTAAAGCCCTAATTCATTCATAAGTGTATGTAGGTCAAAGGATATGGATAATCACAGAATCACCCGGGTTGGAAGGGACCTCAAGGATCATGTAGTTCCAACCCCCCTGCCTAGCAGGGCCACCAAACACACACATTCAGATCAGGTTGCCCAGGACCCCGTCCAACCTGGCCTTGAACACGTCCAAGGACGGGGCATCCACAACCTCCCTGGGCAGCCCGTTCCAGGGCCTAACTACTCTCCTTGTGAAGAACTTCCCCCTAACATCCAACCTAAATCTTCCCTCCTTCAACTTGGATCCATTTCCCCTAGTCCTGCTGTTGGCAGCCCTTCTGAAGAGTTTACTCCCCTCCTGGGTGTAGGTTCCCTTCAGGTATTGATAGGCTGCAATGAGGTCGCCCCGCAGCCTTCTCTTCTCCAGGCTGAACAAGCCCAACTCCCTCAGCCTGTCCTCCTAGGGGAGGTGCTCCAGCCCCCTGATCATCTTAGTCGCCCTCCTCTGGACCCTTTCCAAGATCTCTCTGTCTTTCTTGTACTGAGGGCTCCACACGTGGACACAGTACTCCAGGTGGGGCCTCACAAGAGCCGAGTAGAGAGGGACAATCACCTCCCTGTCCCTGCTGACCACCCCGCTCCTGATGGAGCCCAGGATCCCATTTGCCTTTCGAGCTGCCAGAGCGCACTGCTGGCTCATGTTCAGTCTCTCGTCCATCAGGACCCCCAGGTCCTTCTCTGCCGAGCTGCTCTCAAGGACCACTCCTCCCAGCCTGTACGGGTGCCTGGGGTTCTTCCGGCCCAAATGCAAAACCTTGCACTTTGTCGTGTTGAACCTCGTTAGGTTCACCCGAGCCCAGCCCTCCAGCCTGTCGAGGTCCCTCTGAATGGCATCCCTTCCTTCCACCGTATCAACCGCACCACTCAGCTTGGTGTCGTCAGCAAACTTGCTGAGGGTGCACTCAATTCCCTCATCGATGTCATTAATAAAGATGTTAAAGAGCACCGGTCCCAAGACAGACCCTTGGGGGACACCACTTGTTACCGGCCTCCACCTGGACATGGAGCCATTGACCACCACCCTCTGTCTGCGGCCTTTCAACCAATTGCTTATCCATCGGGTCGTCCACCCATCAAATCCACTTCCCTCCAATTTGGAGATGAGGATGTGGTGGGGGACCATGTCAAAGGCCTTGCTCAGGTCCAGGTAAATGACATCGGTCGCCTTCCCTTCGTCCACCAATGCCGTCACTCCATCATAGAAGGCCACAAGATTAGTCAGGCATGACCTTCCCTTGGTGAAGCCGTGCTGGCTGTCTCGGATCACATGCTCATTCTTTATGTGATCGAGCATGTTGTCCAGGAGGATCTGTTCCATGATCTTCCCAGGCACGGAGGTGAGACTCACCGGCCTGTAGTTCCCCGGGTCCTCCCTGCTCCCCTTCTTGTATATGGGAGTGACGTGACCCTTCCTCCAGTCATCCGGGACCTCACCTGACAGCCACGACTTCTCAAATATGATGGAGAGCGGCTCAGCAACCACCTCAGCCAGCTGCAACCACCTCAGCCAGCTAATAATATAATAATATGGCAGCTTGTATGCTCAGAGAACTGGAGAGGTAAGTGGTGTGGTTGGAGGTAAGTGGGGTGGTTGCTGTACCCAGGCGTGAATCAGTTGAGAAACAAATGGGTGCAGTTTCATTGGAGTTTCATGGGAGTTTGCTGCAGTAGGTGCACATCCTTCACAAACGCAGAGTGTAGCTTTAGTGTAATGAAAACTATTTGTCACTGAGGTTTTAGGCAGTGGGAGACATGAGCATGCACTGTCTGACAGCTCAGCACGCTTTTTAGAACGGCATCACCTTGTGAGGCAAAGAATGCAACGGCTGTATTTCAGAGGGGAGGGGAAGTTGGCCAGTCGAGGAAAAAGCAGCTCGTTAGAGACAAGTTATCCAGGTTAACATCTCAAGGAAAGGTCTAAGCATAAATATATTGCACCTTACTCATAAAACATGCAACTAGACAGAATGATCCTAATCACTGCTGTGTTAGGGAAACCCCTGGGCACAGATGTTAGATGGCTGTGACTGATACTGAAGCACACTTACTTCATGGTCGTGGTTTCTTAGGCCAATGCTGATGGACCGGCTTGCTCTGGAAATAGCTGCTGTCATGGCATACAAATTAATACAAATATCTGCCACTCTCTTCAGAGCCAACTGCTCATCCACTATTGTCTAGAAGAATAAAAATGATCAGGTTATAGGCTTCAGTCAGATTGCTTTTTTCCGTACTTTGTATTTATGTTCATGCTTATTTAGAGCATAGACAGGTAAGTTATTACACTGAATTTCCACTCCTATGATTAAATATGCTCCACCTTTTCCAGACTTCCTGGCTGCAGCCAGAAACTACTTTGGTAAATGCTAAATCACAGAGGGGTTTTTGGCACTTGAATTTCTATCTACCCCCAAACAACAACCAAACACATTTGTTAATGCTGAGTGGCGCAGTCTAATAAGCATGCTCAGAACTCATAAATCTGGGGTAGCCATAGCTCCCATTTTAGCTAAGCTGCTTTGCATGGTGTAATTCTGTGTTTGCTGTATAATATGAATGAATAACCATAACAGAAAGCATGCTGGTACAGCTCTTCTTTTGGGAAATGGATTCCAGTGACTGCTTACAGCAGCATACTTAGAATAGCCACAGCCACAAGCTGTGGATTTGTGCTTACAGGAATATAAGGACACATGAACCTGATCCCAGTGATTGCTTAAGTAAGTGAAAGTTGTTTGTTACATCAAGTTAGTATAGAGTTGGAGAATGTTTTCTCAGTCAACAGCTATCAGTTGTGCAAAGGAAATCCTGGCTCTAGCCATACACTGTCCACTCTAGATTGCAGTGCGACCAGTTGAGGAAAAGTTCAAAGATAAAACTCAACACCATATTGTTGTTACCTTGCCAAACCTAGTGAGTAGGCCTCTCACTGTAGTTCCAAAATAATAAACATTTTCCTCAAGTTTCTTGCCACTCTCCTAAAAAATAAAACAGACAAATACATACTTAAAATATTGAGTATATTTAAACAATTTGAACATTCTCCAAAGGTAAATGAAAACCTTTCTTTACCAGAAATGGGATGCTTGGATAACCAACATGCTGGGATTTGTGTGTGCCACTTCTAGTCAATGAAAAGAATTCCCTTTTAAGACTTCAGCGTTTTACATTTCCCCAGCTATCAAGGATAGAGACTTGGCCTGTGTACTTAATGGGATTATAAGCCACAGAGTGGAAAACTACTGCATAGTTGTATTCCTTTTATCTGCTAAATTTTTCTCTTGCCAACTACGGTGTTCTTAACACTCAGTTAAAAGCCAGTTAAAGCACATTTCTTTAGCAATAAGATAAGCATTAAGCAGTTTGATTTTACTTTTCAGTATAACTTCTGATTTAACTTTTCAGTGTAGTCTTCTTTATGCTTACACAAATAATAGTTTGAAAAAAGTCTGTGCACCTTCTGCCCAACAAACCCGATTCATATTTTACGCACCGCATGCTACAAAAACCCTGGAAGTCAGTATTGTGTGCTATTGCCCATGTTTTCAAACTTTGCTGGTAAGGAGGTAGGAGAGTTTCCAGTGCCACGTTTGGCTTTTATTAATTCTTGAATGCAATTGCTAATTGGTTCTTGTAATATGAATGGGTATGGTCTTCATGTTTGAGGTATTAGAGGTGCTCCCACCCAGTGCACAAGGTAGGTCAGCATCACTGCTGTTAACACAAGCCACCCACGTACACTGGTGGCACTGCAGGACACACAGTGTGTTTATCTGAGGTGAAAGCAGGGCCGTGTGCACAGCACAGGATTAGCAAATGCTCTTACATGTGTGCCTGACACAGCTGACCTGGGGCCACAAATGCTGACATCTCAGATCATTACAAAACACCATAGGAAGAATATATCATAATCTTTCCTTCCCTACTAACAACTTTAAAAACAAAACAAAAAACCATCAACACCTTTTATCTTCTTGGCCCTAAGAATTAAGTGATGAAGCAAGTGTGTCCATAGATCACCAAAATTCATAGTTACAAGCACATTACCATTAAACAGGAAAGTAATGTGTTATACAGCTGAGCATATTACGTAGAGCAGTTTGTAGATATTACTTGAAATTGATATAAACCTGGATTTGTTGCAAGCACAGAGTTGTAACATGGTTACTTACCTCTGAAATAATACAAACACCTGCTTAGATCTGCACATCTCCCCCTTCCTAATCATACTTCATTCTGCATCAACAGACACAAAGTTGTGACAAGCCTCCAAGGGAATCAAACATAGAAGAGCAATGCCTGGCTCTCACCTGGAGGCTGGGATGCACCAATCCACCTCGTTCTTCCATTATCCCATAATCCACTTTTCTGCCCGCTGAGTCCCTTACTTTGTTTACCAACTCCTGCAGTGCCAATCCTATGTTTCCTTTCTTGATTTCTCTAAAATGTTGAGTAAAAAACAGCTGCTGAAATACATTTGCTGATTTGCAAGGGAAGTTTCAGGATAAATTAATTATCTAGTTATCTGCAGTGTTTTCATCTTTTGAATCCATTTTACTATCAAGTCCAGAGAAGCACACAGCCTTAAAAGCACTCAGCACGGCCCGTTCCTCATGTCAATACAGTGATTTGCAGACACCAGTCTGTGTATGCACTCTGTCTTACAAATAACACTTTGGTATAAAATCTTAAGCTGTTTTAATTACTGGTCTTATAATTGTACACAAGCTGGAAATATAAGGTAACACAGTCAGCAAAGATTCCTAAATATATAAAATAATGCCAACTAAAAAGAAAAAAACCAGACCCCTATACATTGAACTGCCCTTCAGAGAACTTAATAAGAAATGCAGTTTTTTTCGAACCATTTCCCCCTTAGATACAGTTAAAATTATCACTGTTTAGTTCATTAAAAACTATTAGCAATAAATAAGAACATACTTAATTTTGTCAGTTAAGATTCTGCCTGCATGCTGCATACCCGTCAGAGCAATATACATTCGCAGGATTTCATTTGTTCCCTGCAAAACAACCAGTAATATATCAATAACATCAGACTGATATGTAGTATGAAATAAAAAAGTGTTTTTAGTATTCAGAAAATCTGGATATGCTGTGCTAACATTTTATGTATTTCCTTGTTTCAATGCTGCTTTCACTGCCTACACAACTTCCCTCCTTTTCCTGGGAACATTCTAACATGCATTACTGTAAGGTACAATTATGTTGAGAGATGCACAGCAGACAAAACGTGGCCATCACAGGTAGGTAAATGGTTTTGCTTTTTCTAAGTACATGCATGGTTTTAAAGAGAGGTTCTTTTGTTAACTATTTACTTCATACATTTCACAATGTAACAAATATTTCTAAGCAGGTCTTCAAGCTGATCTTCCCCTTCTAATGCTACACTGCATCAGTTTTAAAAGATCACTCTTTACCAATCCGTGAATGTTTGCCAACTTCTCCTTTAGCTCACTGAGTGATGAAAGTCTGACCTCCTCTGATTGTGAAGAGTTGAGCTTTTCGTTATTAGCTTTTCGTTATTTGTAACAGAGCTAGAAGGAAACCAGGCTGAATGCACCTGGATGAAAAAATAACTTCTGTATTGTTCCAGTAAAGGAATACTTAAATATTCCCTTGTGTTCATTATGCCCATTTGGAAAGCAAAAGCAGATCAGGAAATGGAGATCATGAGCCTGTACAAACGTGACGTTCAGGAATCCACTGTAAGATTGATTGCCTTAACACAGATAGCTGGAAAATAACTTCATGAACAGGGAAGAATAGTGAGAAAATGAACTGAGATACTGAGATGTGTTGTTGAACACAACACTTCCTAAAGCCAATCCAACAGAGGAGGATGTTACATGCTGGCAGTTTTTGCTCGAGTCAGTACTGGAGTTGACTCTTCCTACTTATGTGAGATTTCCACAAACAGCTGGGGGCAGGGTTCAAGCTCAAATCCTGTTTGAATGTTCTTGCTTGCATTCACTTCCAGCTGAGATCTTTGCTGCCCTGACAACAGGAGACAAACACTGATGCAGAAAATGCCCCTCCCTTTGAGAGGAAACAAACAGTATATTACAGTACTGGGATACAAGTTCTTTCCAAGGGCAAAGTCAGTTCCTAATGGGCCCACGCTTTGTGGTTAATCTATACAATCCATGATCTCCAAGTTTATTATAGGTAGTATTCTTCCTACATCACCAAAGAAAACAGGATTAGTTCTTCAGGCTTATTCCAACCATTACAGACTTCAGAGCTACCAGACAAAGGCCTACTCAAACAAGTACTGCGCTGGATTTGTTTCACCTCAGGCTTACAGAAGGTGTGTTTCTGTCAGTTTCTGGTAAAACAAGCAGCATATTCATACTTGCCTCAAAAATGAGCAGTATCCTGGAATCTCTGAGATAGCGTTCATAGGGGTAATCCTTCATATAGCCGAGGCCTCCAAGAATTTGCAGAGCTTCACTTACACAAGCCCACGCACCTTCAGAGCTGAACACCTGCCATTAACAGCATTCAGTACCAAGGTTCACACAGTAAGAACAGACATCATAGCTCTGTTACTACACTGCAAGTTAAAACAGGAAGTAGCACTGGATTTGGAAGGATTCTATCTGTGCACCATTACTGTAACATTCTGTAGTGCTTCTACAGTAGTCCTGTATAAAGTTTTCCTGCAATAATATTCTTGTGCTTCAGTGTCAACATGAAAAGTTATGTGAAAAATGAACGTCTCCTGTATTTGCAATCCACATAAACTTCTCAATAAGGCAATGTTTCCATGGGGGTCAGAGCCACAAGCTGAAAGAACAAACAGCTGGTCTTTCTGAGTGCTTTACATTGCCTCACTTCACAGGCACATGTCCTGAACTCAGCAGAAGACCAGCATGGGGGCTGAAACTTCTGACTTCTCTTCAAGGCTGCACTGCCAGCCTATGGCACCCACCTGTGTGCTGCAGGAATGCCTTAAAAAGCCACACTCCTTCAGAGAGGGCCTGGCTCTCACCAAGTTTGAATTCTGCATTCAAAGCAGGAGGGAAGCTCCCTAATCAGCTCTGTAGCTGGAAATAAAACTTAAGCACTTTTTTTGTGTGTGAAATTGCATACAAAGAGAATGCAAGAGGACCCCAATATGCCAAATGTGCTATATGCAGCCTGACTTTTGTGTGGGGATACAAACCTGAACATAAGGTACTTTGTAACGTATGGAAAACAGAAGTCTTTTTTTAATTTTTAAATCTAGCTGAGTCTTTGTATGTACATCTAGAGTAACACCTGAGCCTCTATGCAATCTGTAATGTAGACTGAAAATCAAGAAAGGTGTTTGTCTTTATTGGCTCAGCACTGTTGGCAAGTCCTTCAGTAAGATTAATTACCTTGACCATGGCTGCCTCCACGGAGCAGTCTGGGAGGCCTGGCCTGTCCATCATTCCTGCTGTGAGGTAAGCCATGCTCTCCATTACGTACGCTTTCACAGCCATAAAACAAAACTTCTCCTGTCAGATAGGAATGAAAGGAGTCATACACTGATGCATACACTGATGTAGTCAAGCTTGCAACAATGCTGAAACTGAAGAGTATATTTTCCTATGTTTTAACACATTATTCAATAATACTTAATAAAAGTACTACTGCACGTTAAAATGAAATATTTTAAAGAACTTGCTTCATTTGTTATTCACTTAAAATTACATAAAAGATCAATGTACAGAAATCTGCACTGAATTTATAGAAATGCAGCACCTCTTGTGTTTTTTTTAATCTAGTACACTCTGAAGGATCTCAGCACAGTCTGTGTCACAGCACCTAAGCAAAGCACAGAGATGGAGCATTGCATTTTTTTTTAATTACCTGAATTAATCCAAACTCGCTCAGTTTCTTATTGAATTGTTTCCTGGTACAAGCGTGCTCTGCTGTCAGTTCTTCAAAACAAAACAAAAACACCACAGAACAATAATCTCAAAATAGTACAGCTATCATTGCTGTGATGCATCATTCCTGCTCTATGGAAGCGGTGTTTTTCTACTGACTGATCAACCCCTACTGCTTCAGCAACAGCACACAGTGAAAAGCACCCTCAGAATGCCTGCACGATTGAGTCTGGGGGTGCTGTGCCAAAGGCTTTTAAACAAGACCCACCCACTATGCCAAATGTGCTCAGAGGAAGCACATTGTAACGCTAATTACTTTTTTGAGAGATGCTGTTAGTATTTTGGGTAACTATTGGTAGAAGCCAATTTTAGTACTTAGCAGTGCGTGTAAGCCTTGAACATGACTGAAATTTGAAAGGAGGCTACACTGCCTAAAAGCAGTCAGATATCTGTTATGTAAGAATTCATTACCTCAGAATAACTGTAACAGAGGCATCATCTTCAGTTTTTTACAAGTTTTTAAATCAAAACTTAAAATAAAATTAGTGCTTTAAATACATCAAAGTATGTTATGACTGCCAGTAGTGATGTTCTGATCAAGATAAATGTTATGTATTGAATCAGCACTATCACATACCTTACACAGATCAGATTTTTTTCCCATGGCATGCAGTAATCCAGAACACCTAATTCACTCACCTATCAATTTTTTAATCACTCCAGCAGATGCACTGCCCATGCTGAATCTTCCACTGTTCAGGATATTCATGGCAACCTGTAAAAATAAAAAGAGCTTTTTTGTTTAAGGTGAAAAACTGCTCTCTGGCTTCATGTTTTTAGTGTTTCTTGGATTTCATTCATCACCACTTACACTTCTTACCTGCAATACCAGTCCTCAAACTGGGCAGTCAGTGCAGCATTGAGCATCTCACCAGAAATGCTTTAAAACCAGGTATTTCAGACAACCTAGCACATCCGATTTCATACACAAAACAGTTTTCTGATGCTGATGATTCAGTTACTCATTATTCAGTCATTTCTGTACTGAAAAATGGACAAGGTATTGGATTTCAGAGGGCTGAGCTGGAGAAAACAGCCCAGAAGAAGCCCCCAGACAGAGAAATATCTGTTCTGTATTGCACAGCAAAAAGGCACATGTTTATACTTGTGCTACAGCTTGTCTCTGCTGTTATAGAGGAGGAAGGCAGAAATTCTACTTAGAAGCACAAATACCCATTCAGTTTTTCTTTTATATTTTCACTCTATATTCAGCAGTCTCATCTTAGTCTTACCCTTGGGCAGGCTGTAACACCCACCCACTAAAAGCAGTTAAAATGTACCAATTCTTTTAAAAAGTCATCCTGAAGCAAAACAAAGGACTCCTGCCTACAGAAGGCAGAATTTTGGTGATGTAAGATGTTCATTCAAAATACATTTTGGGAATATGTGTCTGTCTCAAACAGCAATTAGCTTGTCAAAATTCTGCTGAATCTTACAGCAATGTACAAGAAGGGGAACAAGATGAGAAGTGCAGAAATGAAATACAGACCCACACTGTATAAAGATGCTGAAGTTCAGTACTATTGCTTTTCAAGGGAAACATAAATGACTCAGTTCAAAGACAGACACTGTTAAGTTTAGCAAAAAGCCACCACTACCTTTTAAATTGTGGTCATTATATGAAGGAAAAATTGTGAAACTTACCTTTTCTTATGTTAACTACATTGGAGGGAATTCTATTTAGAATTTAGAGCTGGAGCTGAATGCTATTGGAGCAGTAAGAAAACTGTAAGGACCATTAAGGAGAGTTTTCCAAATCACACATCAGACTCAGAGAAAGTGAGCAGTACTGTCCTTAAGGTACCACATTGCTTGGGTGCAATGAAGAGAAGCCACGCCTGCAGCAGCATTGCAGTGTCCTCCCTGCACCCTGTGCTCTATAATCTGGTCCTGGGAAACCTCACTGTCATTCTCTTGGCTGCTGTCTGGACAGACTTTCCTTGAACTATTTCCTGTTACACTCATTTCTGTCTTCCCCCTTCTACAATCCAATTCTGGCTGCAGAAGAAGATGACAGCTGAGTGTGTAAGCTCTGTTAGAAGTTCCTTCCTCTCCAGAAGAGTGCAGAGTGTTTCCTATACTAAAAACCAAACAAAAGCAGGATCTGGTCAAGGATTTTACGGATACCCAACTCAGAGCTTATGGCACATTCATGCACTACCCTGGTGAAACCAGTGAATAATACCAGGCACATCAGCTAAACTGAGAATTCTGTTCTTGTTTGGGAGTGTTGATACTACCAATGAGGAAACTGTAGTACAGTTTAACAAATAAGAATAAATCTTCAGATCTGAAAGAATTGTTACTGCTGGTTCCTGCTTACCTTAAATCCTCCTCCTACTTCTCCAAGCACGTTCTCTACAGGCACTTTAGTGTTTTCAAAATGCACTTCACAGGCTGAAACACAGAGTTAGTTTGTTAGTAACTGTTGAATCATAGTGCAAAAATATTTAAAAGGTGTCAGGAACACAACAGACTTTTGTAACAAAAAGTAAAGTTTTCCTAATGTACTGTGAATGAGAGATTATGAAACTTTGCCAAAGGAGCTTGAATTTAGGAAATGATTGTAGCTGACATCAATTACTGATTTAAAATACTCAATAGAATTAATGTACATAAACTACAGAACTATAGTTTTGACTCTATTTTATGGAATTGATACCACAATAAAGTCCAAATGATAGACTGTGAAAACGTGCAACCATCAGTAAGCTGAAGAAAAACCTATGAAAACTTACTTCTAGATTAAAGTTACTTGGTTACTGAATCTTCTGAGTTATTTCACTGCATGAAAGTGCAGCTTCAGGTGTGCAGAAAAGAATTGTACAATATGGATTTCTTATTTCAGAGCCTGCATGAGGAAGGACTCAGAAGAAAAGCTAGGTAAAGAAACATGAAACTTACACTGATACATGGAAAAGATACTGATTTGCCTTTGAATTCAGACGATCTTAACAAACAGAAGTATTAAAACAATTTCTGTTGACAATTTTAAATGATCCTTACTATTGGAGCCTCGAATGCCTAACTTATCCTCAGGTTTCCCATGTGTGACTCCACCAAAATCTCGCTCTACGATGAAAGCAGTGATTTTGTCTTTTACTTGTCCATCCTTCTCAGCAATCTCTGTCCTAGCAAACACTGTGAAAACATTGGCAAGGCCGCCGTTCGATATCCAAACCTGTTTTCAGAGGGGAAAGAAATACACTCATTTTGAGTTTATTACCACTGTTAATTATTTTGTAACAGATGTCAGCAATGAATGGAGCAAAAACAAATTGTTTCCTCCCTTACAACCTAATGAGTGCTCTGCTACTACTTTGGCCTTGTTAAACTGTTTCCAAAGATAGTTGATTGGAGTATGGTCAGTTTGGAGCAACTGTACAAATAATTTGTAATAGAACTGAATTAAACAGTGCATTTTCCCAAAAGCTTGTGCAGCCTTTTGTGTATGGCACGTGAGGGGTGCAAGAGCAATACAGGCTCCAGACCCCTCTCTGCCCAGTACAATTTTACCTTTGATGAAAAATACCAAGTTTTAAGCCACATATTTATGACCTCCACAGATGGTGTCACCTGACAAACGTACCAAAAACTTCAGATCAAAACCATCAAATACTGCTGAATGCAGTATGCTGTGTATCTTTCCAGAGTATTTTGCCAGTTTTAGAATGGTCCAAGCAGTCCAATTTCTAATTCACGGCTGATTTTTTCTTCCAAAAGTAACTACAAAATCTGGCATGACGAAGAATGAAAGAAGGGGAAAATAAGGTGTCAGGTATCTCTTCATCTATGGTGTCACAGGAGAGCTAATTCATCCACCCTACAAACCTAAGCACTGATTTGGGGACACGAGAGAAGGAACTTGATGGGAGGGTGGTCTGTATCTTCATCACTAAGAGTTCAAAGTTAATCCCTGAGTTGTGCACTTTTCTGCCTGGCCCACTGTCATTCTTCACCAGTTTGGAGACCCTCAAAGTCCAATGCAGTTGCCCAGCTAGAATCTTACTTGGTAAAACAAATGATAATGCTGCAATAGACTAGAGTGTTTTCTATAAGCTTTTAACAAAAATATATTTCCAGTCTGTGAGTGGATACCTTGGAACCATTTAATAAGTAGTATTTCCCATCTTCACTGAGGGTTGCTCTTGACTGGATGGATGCAGCATCACTTCCACTAAAAGCAAAACAAGTTGTTCATTAGTGTTTAAGGACATAAACGTGTTTTAGGAAACAGAACTACTTTTTCCCACCTCCTTCCCATCTTTTTTTTTTTTTTTAAAAAAAAAAAGGATTAATAATTGTATGCAATGGTACAATATCAATTTTCATTTGTAAATAACAAGAAAACTTCCTAGATTCAAAAACACTGATGAATTCTACTTAAGTCACCCTGAGGGGGACATTTCTGCTGATTAACTTCTGTTATCCACCTTATCAGCTGACCCAAGCATCAGAACGCCACGTAAGCACCTTTGTTGGGCTGCACTATCAGCTATTAGGCCATATGCTGAACCTGTTACCCTAAAGCACAACCAAGTTTATAACATGTAAGCTACTCCTCAACAGCTTATACCCTGCTTGGATATCCTAACAGAAAAAAAGGCTCAGCAGAAATGAAAAACAGATGAATATGCAACAGGACTCCATCAACAAACATTTGGGCACATCGCATGCTTTCTACAGGAGTAAAACTGCAGGCAAATTACAACAAAGACATCGAGAATTGCTGTTCTGTGATTAAATGTTTAAGCACTCCCCTCGATCATCACCTTATTACATAGGTGAGAAGCACCTCATTTCCCCCTTGAAACAAATTTGAACACAACAGTGTCTCACACTGGGCTTTCAGCTGTAGACAGTCAAGTTCCTGGAACACCAAGATCTCAGCTGATGCTTTAATAGGATCAAAGTTTTAAAATTCAGCTGCAAAAACAATGCTCCTGTGTGCTAGAACAGAAATACCAACAGAGACTGAAGGTGCACTTACCAGACTAGCAATTTTCAAAAATGATACAAGGCTAAATAAAGTTGTTAGGGGGCTTCCAGAACACAGTCAGCTCTTGTTTTCTTCCTGCACATTATTTCAAAGTCCCTTGCATGGATGACTTTGCTAAAAGCTTAAATGTTACTGGTGCATATTCTGCTTGCAAACAGAACAGTTTTTAGAGGGTCAAAGCTGGGCTTATGAGTAGAAGTCAGCACTGCTAATGGAAAGAAATCTATATCACAACAGCATGAAGATAAGCAAGTGAATCAGTCACTGCAAGGCATATTAGCAGAGAAGGTGTCAGAAAAGACAGTTGGAAACTACTGCATTGTACAGGTAGGTGAGATTCACCTTCAAGTATTTGACTGCTCTGTCCCTCTACCAGTGCCTTCAGCCACCCACAGCAAACCATCTGCCTGCATGATTTTAATAAAACCACCTCTTCTGCAGTGACAGAACTCGCTGGTTTTATCGAAGAGTAAACTCAAATACAACCCTGTCTTCAAAAAGAAGTTGCTGCTCCAAAGACATCTTGTCTAAACTCTAACAGTAGACCAAAAATCCTTCTTATTGTTTTTGGTAGCACCTTCAATACTGGTGCAGGCTTTTATGATTTTGAAGAACTGAAAGTCACAGCACATTATTTTTAAAAGTAGATGAAGAGTTGAGCTGGGAATAACTGAGAGCATTAATGCAGCTACAATCAAACACTGGTTAGTGATTTCCTAAAGGCTGCCATAAGCAGGGGGGAAAAGACAAATCACAAGGTTTTAAAAATGGATACTGACATACACAGAGACCACAGGCACAAATTAGCAAAGATTTGATACAGTGACAAAGCAATCAGGCAGTAAAGAAAGTATCATTTTGGTGTTTTGGTGCTTTCTGAAGATTTCATAGTTGCAAAAACAGTACCTTCCAGGTTCAGTGAGACAAAAAGCTGCAATGTGCTCCCCTGAAGCCAGCTTAGGCAGATACTTGGCTTTCTGCTCATCAGTGCCAGTAATCAGGATTCCCTATACAAAGAATTAGGAGAAAACTTCTCAGCATCAAACTACGTCAGCAGAACTGAAGCTGGCAAACTGTACCAACTTCAGGAATCTCCATCTACAAACCATACGGCATAAAAAGGCAATACTAAAAAAAATTTAACAAACGGACATTATTACTGATCTGGCATTAAAAGATGCCAAAGTAACAGCTGTTCAGAGGGCCCCAGGAAGCAGCTCACTGTTGAGGCTGCCCTCTCAGGGAGATTTCTGGATCCTTATGCCTTAAGTGAAGATGTAACTGTTGCTCTGAAAGGCACAGAGACAGTCCTCCCTTCGTGACTTGTCATACCTTCATTACGGTTTTATTTAAATAAGTAAATCAAAAAGCATCAATTCCAGAAGCTCCAAATCAGAGAACAGAACACGATTTACCTAGTTTCTGGATTGTTTCACTACACCCTCAAAAAGCATTAATTTTATTTTAATTACTTCTTTTTGTAGAGAGTTGTACTTATTTTCTGTACAGGGGGTTCTTATGATCAAGCAGATAAAATATCAATACCCAACAAATGAGGAAGGATTAATGTCAACTGATCCAAACTGGTCAAAGCAGGAGAAAGAGCAGCAGCATCTGACACTGCACTCCTCACCAGACTGCTCTGCAGCCCAGGCAGCTCACTGCAGAGGGGCACTGTAAGGTGAGCTGATTTGCTGCGTGATATGGTTTAGTACTAGTGGTGGCAATGGTGATGAGGAGACGGTTGGACTGGATGATCTTATAGGTCGTTTCCAACCTTGTGATTCTTGATTCTTGTGAGGAACACGCACTCATTTTTAATCTGCTCAATTTTTTATTCTAAAGACCTCTGTGCTATTTTAAGCTTCAGAATACTACCAGCCATTCCTCATAAAAGCTGTTAGTGTTAGATCCCTAAGGCTACACAGAAAATCAGTTTGAAATTCATGCTGGCCACAACACGCTGATCTCAGGCAGGTTTTCTCTGCTTACTTCCCACAATATGTGGCCTTGTTCAACGACAACTGAATTCTCTGTATGACTTCCTACGATGTCAGCCCTGCCGATATTTTACTGTTTTCAGTACTTCATTGTTCCCAAAGCTTGGGATTGTTTCACTCTGATTTGCTATAGGGTACTCACAGCCCACACGTACACAAACGTCCTCTCACCTTTTCTACGCACATCGCACAGAACTACTCGACATAAGAGCTTTACCTTCAGCCCAATAGCCTGGTGAGCTGCCAGAGTCACTGCGATCGATCCATCTAACGAGATGATTTCTCCCAGCCGTGCATACATGGTGTTTGACAGCCCGAGACCACCTGCAACAAACACTGTGCTTTATTCCAAGTACATACCTTGGACTTCAACTCACCCCCTCCCACTCAAAAATTAAAATAACACTGTACACCTATGTATAGACTGCGTCCACAAACAACTCCACGCTGCTGCACTTGTGTCAAAGAGTTGAATGTAGTTCTGTTGAAAAAAGCACATCATCTGTGCTCAGGAAAGCACAGCAAACACAGCATAATCCACCAAATGGTAGGACAGGCCAGTTAAACAGTCTCCACGTGAAAACAGTAAAAGATTTGGTACAGAAATGTCTTGATTCTAAATTATGTGCAACCAGGATAAAATTATTTTGTGACCTTACAGAAGCAGGCAAGGAAACCCGGCAGAGCTGTGCAGCCACCCGGCAGGAGGCAGCAGGGGGAGCAGTGCTGCACAGGGCACACGCAGGGCACTCAGCCAGGCTGTCCCAGCGCCGGTGGGAACGGCAGGAAGTGACATGGAGCAGATCTCCAGTGAGACCTTAAACGGGCACTGAAGGAGAATGAAATGCAGCACTTCAAAAGATGCTTTTAATTTAAAAAAAAAAAATTAAAAAAAAGTGACATTTTCAAGAAAAACTTGACACCAAAGTCTCCTTTTGGAGGCATTTTGTGATCTGCTGCTGAAAGTACTGAGGCTGCTGGTAAGGAACATGGGAAGAGCAGAGGACACGTCACACATGCACCCGTCTGAGTGCAGCGTCCAAGGACACGATGACCTCAGCACCACTGGTCCCACTTCCCGTAACTTAAGACTACTATGTGTGTTACTGAACAAACAATTTTATCTCATCAAGAGAATCTTTTGCCCAGGTTTCTGGGTTTATAATCCTTTACGAGAGACAGCGACAGAAGTCAGGATAACAAACACCCGAATTTCAGCAGACGTCTCAATAGTGCTGCTATTTTCTGTGCATGAAATAAAGGCCAGAACAAGTCCCCTTGATGCCATTCAATCCAATCACTGCTCCTTACACCCTCTTCCTTCACAGCACACTCAGATCATTAGAAGTCAGAGTCCCACCCAGCCACAGCTCTTTCTTTTCCCACTCTGAGAGGCAGCAGGATGAGCGCTCAGCTCAGAGGACTGATGTGTGCACACTGACTGCAGAGATGACAAGACAACGAGAAAACTCCTACAACATGTGCATGAGCTCCATTTTCCCATTAAAGTTCTGCATTTTAAATGCAAATACACCACTGCTACAAACCCTTACAAAAAATACCATGCAATGAACAAAGCATCAATTATATGACTGAAGATTTTTCGAGTACAACAAGCACCTCTAGCAAAAATACAGCAGGTTTAAACAACAAAAACCAGGAAATAACCTCATCATAAGGTGTATTAGTTATGGTGCAGTGAGAAAAGTAACTTGTTTGTAGCAATCTGATTTTTATCCAGCATATATGAATACCAGACAGCAGGACTATGATTTTCTGCAAGTACCACGAATGGACTGAAAGCTTTTAAAAAACAGAAGCTGACAGAGTATTATATAGCAACACAAAACAAAAAGTAATAATAATTTATTAAGGATTTTAAGTCAGATACTAATTTCTAATTAACAGTAAATTACATTTTCAATGCCACGATGCTTTCTCATGATCTGCTCTGAGTTTCTCCTTTGTTCTCTGCTTCCAGCACCTCCTTTCATCAGACATTAACTTCCTGCCTTCTCAGTATGCTTCTTAATTCCCAATTGCCCCCTCTCCCCATGTGGGTTAAGCTCCGAGACAGTCTCCCGAAAATAAAATCCTGACAGAGCTTGCAGATCTCTTCTCCATCCTACTGCCTCTTCACCTTGCCATACTCTAAATACCCACTGAAAAACACTTTACAGGATTTCTAATGCATTCCAAAAGCATTAACGATTAAGCAGAGATCACATAATGACACATTATGTGCAAGCTGTCCAGAATACTCTGATCTGTATAAAATCTCTTTAAGGAGTTGAAATTAGTGGAGCTCAGCAGCACCAGGTATATTAATACAATAAAACAACAAACAAAAGCCACTATGAAAACAGGATATTACCTCATCGGCAAATAGACACTGAGGTATGTCTCCAGCTCTACACAGCATTCTTAAAATATGCTGTTTCACACTGTTCTCTTTAAAAATCAGGTATCATCCCCACTGAAACTAGTTTCTGCAGATTGTCAAACCCAGTTCTATTATCTTCCTTTGAATTATTATCTTCTTTTACACTTGAAAGCAGACAACACAAGCATCTCTTTCATTATTTTGTATATTTCAAGTAATGAACCAGTTTCAATCACATTTTCAAAATGCATCAGAATATGATTGTAATTTTCTTGCCATTGCAAGTTTAAGAGTTAACCCACTGAGTAACTACTGTCTGTAGTTACCCATATGTCTCCCGTAAAGACATAAGCTTTGTGTTCAGTACTGTTTTTACACAAAAGCTACACTGAATCACTAGGCACTACACTTCTGTAACTGTATAGTCAAACACATTCCTATCTGTGAATGACAGCTTTGACAAATCCCTTCCATGAGACACTGTTGTCTGTACCTGGTGTAATTTTAGAAATCATCAGCTGATACTGCAAGTCCCACAGAACATCAAGCTCCACTACCACCAAAAATTGAACAGAAAGGAAAATGCCACGCCAGGGAGAACGCACACCTTGTACAGGTAGCTACCCAATTCAGGTACCTCTAAGCCAGGAGAGCACACAGCACCCTACTGACACCCCTGGAGCCCACACTCTGTTAACTGGAGAGCCACAAGAATGCACCGAGGATATTACAGACACATTATGTGAGATCCAAACTATCTTGTCACAGGTTACTGGGTGATTCTTTTTGATCACTTACCATATTCCTCCGGAATCTGCATGCCAAAGAGACCCAGATCCCCCAGTCCTTTCAAAGTTTCAGGTGGGATTTTTGCATCTTGATCGATCTTCTTGGAGTCCACTATAAATACAGAAGGTTTAATAATTTAAAACCTTGATTTTCAGCACAGAAAAAAGCCCTGAGATCACAGCGCTCTCAAATCAGAGCTAAGGTCACCGTGTTCATGAGTCACCGGCACTGTGCCCTCTAACCTAAATACCAGCTTGAGAAGAACTGAAATAGCCTGCAGAAAAAAGGGCTGCAAGAACAGCACGCCTCTCCCTCGTCTAATTACCCTACAGATGATTTCTGAAGCAGCTTAGTAATATTGTGCTTGTTGCATCACACACATACTTACGTACACCTCATCCCTAAGGTCAAAAGAGTTATTTTTCTAGGTTTAGCCTGATGTTATGAACCATTCCATTTGCCTCCAACCCCTCATGGCTGGAAATCTCAAACCCTAAGATGCCTGTAAGATTAACAGTCTCAGCCTGCTGCCCCAACCAGTCCTCCACCCAGCAGAGCAAAACACTTTCCAGTCTTTGAATGCTGACAGCACATCTACGGTCCTATATACTCCTGCTAGAAGTCCAACTCTGTTTCCAGAAAGCAAGCATTTCAAGAGGTTTTGTCCTTCAGGAGAGACATGATACAAATTAACGAGCAATCACTTTCCCAAAGGCTATTTTCTAGTTTTCAGGAATCACCAACTTTACTCACGAAATAAACTGAAAGCATTAAGAAGAACCTAACCTGCCATGGAACCAACACTCCACCTGATCACCCCACCTTATTACATACACCATTAAAGCCAAACCACGGAACATACTGGAAGCTCCCAGAACACCAACTATGACAATCAGATCATGACAGACCTAAGGAAAAGACTTGGAAGTGGGGAAAAATCTCATTTTTGTTTCATTACCTCAGATGCGTACAGCCCAGGACTCAATGACTACAATAAGTTAGGCATTTCTTCCTGAACTATACCATGGTCATAGTTTTTTTAGAAGTACTTAATCATGGAATCATAGAACGGCATATGACTGCAGAATGGGTTAATTCCACAACTCTTGTTCTTATGAGGCATTTGAATTCTTAGGAGATTACCACAGTGGTTTTGTACAGTGACAGGGAAAATATACCAGAATCACAATAGGCAGCTGAGGAAGGGTGTCAGCTACAGCACAAGGAATGTAAGCCATCTTTCCAGAGCGCACTCAGAAAAGAGTAACTCTGCAAAAGCAGCAGCGTGTTCCTAAAGGAACTTCCCATTCACCCTGGTTAAATGATTCTGTAATTTCTGTACGAAATGTAACAGGGGTGTGCAGCTAAGCATTCTGATCCTCTTCCAAGTGAGGCCATTCAGAAAAGACAGACATTTTTGAGGAGATTTTTTTCCCCACACAGATTTAAGTTATGCTGTAGAAGATCCATATGCCAGTGGCTCTTCTAGGAAGAACAATGCGGTCATTCCTTCCTCCCCCATTACACCCAGACCTCTGCACCACAGACTGCCAAGCTTGGAATGATGGCTGCACTAAACTTCTTTGGTTATCCAGTGCCAACCACACATCAGGTTTCCAAGCACCTACGGCTGCTCCCCTCATCTATTTTATACCACACCCACAAATTGTCCTAATCATTAAAAAGAAACAGCCATAAATGCAAACAAAGATGATCAATTCCTACCTTCTGTTCAGGTGTCACAATCGGATAGTTTTATTTCTCCCTTTTCACTTTTTTACTCGATAAATGTCGTTTCCCAACAAAGCAAAGAACTAAAATGTGTAATCTGTATAATTTTAATGCTAAAATTACCTGTATCTCATAAATCATCACCTGTGACATTGACATTACAGCTTCTTCAATCTCCCACAGCGCCCGCAATCCAGGCCTGCTATCTTTGTCAGCAGGAAGTCTCAGCTGACCCTTATTAACTGACTCAGAGATTGCTGTTTGGAAAAAACAATTTTCTCCAGCTGTTCTAGAGCTGGCTCATCTATTGCACCAATAATAGAAGGAACACCTGCAACCCTATCTGGACTGCATACAGCTAATGTGACTTTTCCAAACAGAATTACTACTCCTGATAATAGGAATACACATAAAGGCTTTTGATTTTTCATTGCTTCTCAAAGAGTTACCATTTATGAATGTCTACAGTGAACTTTACTGAGAATAGGTTTAGTACAGTACAACAAGTAAAATGTTTCACACAGAACTTGCAATATCTCAAGTGGTAAATGGCAATATGCAGACAAACTAAACACCATTTCAAATCCTACCTCTGAATCCTTTCAACTCCCTTGCTTCTTTTATGTATTTTAAAGATTTATTTCTTCTCAACAGCATCCAAATAGTCCTTTACACAGAAGCCATAAACTAACATGCCTGCATCATCGGCATTATTGTGCTTCTGGAAACACATGCACAAAGTAACTTATCTATGTAAATTTTAATAATCTTAATTGCTACAGTTAAACTACTTTGTAATCACTAAATCACACAAGTAATAATTATACCTTCTTCAGCGAAGAATTTTTCTACAGGTCCTACAAACTGGTTGATCTCCTGTAGTTCTTCTTTGCTAATTTCTGGGTAAGGGAAAACTTCTTCCTAAAATAACAGACATTTTGTTTTAATTAAAAAACAAACAAACAAACAAAAACACAACCAAAAACAGAAACAAAAAAAGCCCTAAAGCAATTGAAAGAAAAACTCAAGAGCGCAAGTCCTTCAAATACCAGGCTCTAAGACCTGTGAAAATTAAGGACTGTGCTGAGCTTTCAGAAATTTTAACTGATGCAATGAACAGGACTTGACTAAACTTCATATCAAAGCACATCAGAGACACCGAGCGGAAAACAGAGATTTCAAGAATTCTAAAGATACAGAAATTCTTTGTTAATCGTTAGTTTTGTCAACTTAATCCCACTTTGGGATTAAAAACAGTTTCCATCTGCACCAGAATCATCTTGGCACTACAGTGTTCTACATTGCGGGTACACAGATGTGGGGGTGCTGTTCCATGCTGCTCTTGATCATCCTCTCAGCAAGACAGATTCTTCATACAACCATTCTGATCATAGACTGAGAGTGGCACAACCCGGTGGGTCTGCATAAACAAAACCTTCCAAGCAATCAACATACAGAACCGTTAGAGCCGGGAGGGACCCTCACAGCCCACCTGGCCCCACTCCCCCATGCTGAGCAGGGACACCTGCAGCTCCATGCAGCGCTCAGGGCCTGCCCAGCCTGACCTTGGAGTCTCCAGGGCCTCCTCACCACAGCCTCTCGGTGCCAGTGCCTCAGTAAAGTACTCCAAAGTACAAAAATTCTTCCTTAAGTCCAATTTAAATCTCTCCTCCTTCGGTTTGAAAGCATTTCCCCTTGTCCTGCCACGCGCACCCTGCTAAGAGTCCGTCCCCTTCCTTCTCACAGTGGGGATGGCAGGGTTGCCGGGCCCCACACCTGCACTCGGCGTTGCACTAATTACACCTCATGAGGTTCACCTGGATTTGCTGCTCTCCGGGTCTCTCTGGATCTGATCAACGCCATGCTTTTTCAGAAGACTGCTCTGTTGAAATTTGAGTGGAAAAAGGCACACACCAACAGGCACCTCGTGGGACACAGCCTGACTGCGACTCACCCACCTCCCCGCGCAACGAGCTCTCAATACTTCGTCGTTAAACTCGGCGCTGTCGGTAACACTGCAGATTCAGGAGACCCGCCAGCCCGGTGAGGCGCACCCCGCAAACCTCGCACTGAAACGTCCGGCCGTCACACCGCCCACAGTCGCACAGCCCCAGACCCACCCGCAGCTCCCAGCGAGCCGACACACGTGCGGCACGCAGCTGCCCGGCCCACGGCACCGCCGGCACAGCCAGGCAACGGGCCGGGCACCCGCGGGGCCACCCGGGCGCAGATCGAGGACCGCTCGGCCCGGAATCCCCGCGGGGCCCTCAGAGCCACCCGGCGCCGACCCGCCCGCGGTGCCACCGCGAAGTACGGACGCGACCCCTCCCGCCCCACGGCGCCGAGGGGGCCGAGCCCCGCCCGCCGCAAGGCGCCGTTAGCAGTCAGCCGGTGCCCCGGACGTGCCGCGCTCACCTTGCGCAGCGCCCCCAGGAAGAGCTCCTTGGCGTAGGCAGGCCGCGGCGCGGCGGTTCGCAGGCGGCGGACGGCGGCGGGGCCGGGCAGCGCTGCGCGCAGGGCGCGTACCAGGAGCCCGCTCATGGCGACACGGTCGGCCGCGGCGCGCGGCACTGACGGCAAAGCGGATGGGGCCGGGCGCTGGGCGGGCGCGTGACGGGGCGGAGCCCGCCGTGCTGTCGAGGCCCCGGAGCGGAGGGCCGGACCGGCGCTGCACGAGGGGCGGGGCACGCGCTTCTTTTGCGCCACGCCCGGCCGCGGGTGCCTAGCGGCGGCTTTACCAAGTTTCGTTCACGCAGGAGTCGGGTGCATGTGAAACTCCTCGTTTAAAGGCTGCCATCACGCGTGCCCTCGCAGCTGCCTCTCGGGCAGCGCGTTGCAACGCGGGATCCGCTCCCAGCAGGCAGCAATGCCTGCCGTCCAGCGCAGCGGCCCCGTGCACGGCTCAGACCAGGAGGGGTCACGGCCTCACGCTCCGCTAAGTGTAAGCACAGGCACCGCGTGCTCGTGTTGCGGCAGCCTCGTGCAGGTATAGGGCTGATGACTGCACCAGCCACCGGTCTGTGCGATGCAAGGATGCCTTAGTAACGAGCACAGCAATAGATAAGAAATACCGATTTCTGTAACCTTTCCTAATTTTCTGTAGATAGAAAGAGACTCCGGTTCTCTGTTAGATGGCAGTACGTTCACATTTCCATAGCTAGGAGGATACAGGACTACCAAGTACCAAATCCAAGCTTCTGATCTCCACCTGAGATGATGGAGGCAATGCCTGGCACGTGTGGGTGAGGAACACTGAGCTGACTTTAGCACTTGGCGGTCCTTAGGGTGGAATAACAACACAGTAATGTCTCTAGAGAGGATAAACTAAGAGCGTAGGTAAAGGATTGCCTGAAGAAGGTGATCCAAACAGTGACAACAAAGCTAGGCCACTAGAAAACAGCAGGAGAAAGAAGACTCACTGGAATTTCAGAAGATCTGAAATAACAGCATGCTGTGTGTTTATTTACTGAGAATGAGACTGTGATCGTATCCTACAAGAAGTACCTGTAAAGAATTTTCTTTCAATCACAGAACAAATCACAGTGGAAAACAGCAGATCCACGGCATGAAACTACGAGCAGTCTGTCACTCGTGGATAAAGAACTCTCTGCTTAGTTCTGAAAATCTCAAGTCTACATCAGAAGTGTATCACACCATTTATTTTGCCCCCTTCATGCAACTCTTCCTAATGCTCTGTATGTGACCACAACTGAAAGCAATCTTCTGGCAGCTGTAGTTCTCTGCAGCTCGCCATGAGACTTAATTCCTCTATTCTGACTCTTAGCCATCTTCATTGCACAGAACTGTGCAATATGTTGCTAAAACATCTTTTCCCTCTACTGTTTTAGGGATGTCCCTGGACTTCTTCGCCCACTTTAACACTCATCTCTGCTGTCTGCCACTCAGCTATGCACCCACATGTTCATTTAATTCCAGCTTCCTCTGAAACTGCTAGGCTGCTCTTCAGTATACTGCCTTCCTCTAACAGAGAGCCGCTCAGCTGTTAGCTCTCCAGAACACACATTCTGTGCTCAAACTGTCTGCCACAGTGATGTCAATTTCAGCCTATTCCACACAGAACTGCTTTCATAAGGAATTAATACAACAGATTTTTGGATCAGTAAATGAGTATCATGAGATTATGCTACAGTTTTCTTTTTCTTTTTACTCTATTTTTCAGTAACTGCTTAAAAACTGGTATTCAATAATATAACTCATTGAGAGATGTATAACTTACTGAAAAAGTACCACTGCAGCTCTAACTTGCTTTACACAAATATTCGTCAATCCTTGCAGTTCTTCCAGGAAAATACAGACAGTTGCCTTAGTAGCTTCTTCTCTCTTTATAAAATTGTTTTCACCTTTTCAGTCAGACAGATGCTAGGGAAGTTTTAGCACGTGCAGTTCCTTACTATCTTCCCTTTGGATATGTGTTGCTGCATTCACTGCATCATCTCTCTTGTCTCTGAATATTTAAAGAAAGTTGGTTTACAAATTAAATCTTGAGAAAGGTGAGAGCAGAAACTGGTATCTCCATTTTATTTCCCAGCCATGTGCTGTGGGAGTAATGTCACATTTGAAACACGGATGTTAATGGTGTCACTGTGTAATGTTTGTCCAGGTTAGCGTGCATCTGGAATTGAACTATGGCTATCATGAGAAGTATCTGAGGAAAAGAAATGAATGCACATCATTAGTGAAAGGGATTTCCCACATCTTACAGTGGCACTTACAACTTACAGAGGCAAATCACCAATTAACTCTGGCAATCTTCATTACAGAAGCACTAAATTATCTCAGCATTTTATTCTGTAAAGTATTCTGATTCAAATAAGGAAGGTTCACAAAATTTTCTTTTTAACTCAGTACACATTTTCCATTGGGCTAGAGGGTGTTTCTTGTTATTACTCTTTTAAGCTTTAATCACTTTAGTTTTGAAGCACAAAAGAAGCACTCCAAACTATAGCCATTCTAACTTCTTTGTTTGTTTGTGTTTGCTCCATGTCTGAAAATCAGATTGCTCCTCATTAGAAACAATTTCATAGCGCTAATTATGAAATTAATTTCCAGCCATGAGTTGCCATGGTACCATTGCTGATAGATACCATTGCTGAATAGCATAGCCTTCTAATTCAGAGCACTTGCACAGTCCTTGCGCTTTCCATTCCCTTTGGCCAAAAAAAAAAAAAAAAAAAAAGAAAAAAAAAGTCACATTTCTTTGTGAAACACTTCTTAATCTATTTTTTGTAGCAGAAATGAGAAGTTGTAAAGACAAAGTATTTTCCACTATGCATGCATAACATTTAATTTCTGTCAGGAGGAATTCACCTCATTTATCTTATTAAAAGAGTGCTTTTTCCTTGCTCATTATACATATCTGTTTATACCTCTCTGTTTTACTGTGAAGAAATAAATGAAAACTGTATGTCATTTTACAACAGAGCTGATAACTTGTATGCTTGTGTGATTTATTTGAGCTGCCTCTGCCTTGTCAACCATGATGCTATTTCACACCTCAGTTATTACAAAGTGCTAAATAAAGAGGATGCTTTTTACAGCACTTTATCATAGAAATATGCATTTATATGATTGATTAAAAAAAAAGAAATCTAAACATCCTAACATTCACGACCAGTCTCTTCCTGAAGTTGATTAGTTTTGCCACATAATACAGAATTTGGCTTTAATTTTTAAAATAGTAGGAAACAAAAACAAAATGTTATTAAAAATATACCTAGGATAAAGCAATTTTTGCATCATACTATCTTCTTGTCTTGGAATTTTATATCAACAAAATTTAGCAGCAAAAACCACTAAGAGACTAGTAAGCTAGCTAGAGATGCAATATGCTTCCTTTTGAAAAGGTGTACGAATGCAGTCATAGCACTACTACAGATTTATTCTTGCATGCTACTCTAAGTACAAGTATGTTCTTCAACAAATGTTTATCAGTACATATATAATTTATCACACAATACTAACAGCATCATAATTCTGTCAGTTGTTTGAATACTTGCAGAAAAAACTCACTAGCAAGAAATTCATTCAAGATGTGTACTGACATATGACACAAACACCTAAGTAGACAAACACGAGGCTAATTTTAGGAGAAGTTTTCAAATCTTAGACTTCCGTGTTTTCTGGTTACAACTCATACCAGAAAACCTTGGCCTCGTCCTTAATATTAGAATTAAATTGCTTATCTCCCCAGGATGAAGGCAAAAGCTTCTTGACTGAAGGCATTTTTCAGTAGGTAGGCACATACGAGTTCTTATCAGCAAGATTTGAGGAATGCAATTCCAATAAGATGTGCACCTTGAACAAACAAGGATATTAAAATAATTTTAACAACTTAAATAACTGAGCATTAGACTATCATATGCTTAACTTACATTTATTTTTTAATAAGTTGCTGAGCATTATTGGAGCTGGTGCAAATCTGTCATGCAAATAGCATTTGACACTGACGTTTTCTTCGGCTGTTTATTTTTCTTCAGTAATGCCAGATTATAAATGCTTTCATTATAGTCTTAGTTGAGGTAAGAAAACGTTTAGAGATGTTATTTAGGCCCTACTTTTAAGATGGAACAATAAAAAACACAGATTATTAGTAATACCAATATTTATTTCTGAATTCTCTTAAATTAGAGAATTCAGACTACTTGGCTTCTCCAAAGGCAGAAATATACCAAAGTTCTCAAAATCATGGTTTCTAAAATAGGAAAAGAAAGACCAATGGAGAGCAGCACTGTCAGTTCTTCTATTACCAGTAACAGACTGTGTGATAGTACCAGACCTACTTTAATGTGTCACACAGCTCCAAGGGATAACACACTGGTAGTATCTAGAGATAGATGGGTACTCACCCATAAAAAAAAAAAGATCAAGAATGCACTTTCTGAAAAAACAGCCATTCAGAAAAGGTCTTAGTTGACTATTCCTTCAAAACAATTCAAGAATCTCCTAAAATTCATAGGAAAAGAAAAAAAAAGCAAACAACACTTAAATTGACAGGTAAGCATTAGTTTTAACTGAGACATTAGACGCACTGTGATTCATTTGAAGTATAGGAAATGAATAAAAGTAAAAACAATTGTCATCTGAAGTACCTGCTGAAGTACAACATGTGAGTCAAACATGCCTGCTTAGCGGTGTGTCATAGTGTACATTAAGACACAGCAAACAAACACAACAGGTACAAGTACAGGATAGCACTTACCTCGTTACATCACTTACTGAAATATGATGCTCTCTGCCAACAGGTGCGCAGAAGCAATGAATACTCTCTATTTGATCTCAAGAACGTAGATTACACTTAGGAAATGAAGGACATACCCCTGGGAAGGACAAACTTGAAACATAAGTCAAGGGTAGGCAATCATCTGAACATGGACTCCTACGGAAATGTGATAGCCAAAAGATTAATGGGATCAGTCCAACATGCTGGACAGCTCACGCTGAAGGAAATTCAAAATATGGTAACTATTTTTCAGTGTTAAAATGCTTTCAAAAATATTACACAAGAACCTCTTCAGTGTTGCCTGCAGATCTAAGTGTTTTCTTTATTGCCCCTTATAGTACTTCAGAACTAAGTATATTCACAGTACCACCAAAAAAACCTAAGGCCTACTGAGACGTGGCCACACTCTTCACAGTACCAGCCATTATTTCCAACAACTTATCTTTAATTTGAGATGAAGACAGAAACCTTGACCCCTTTGAAAAGAGTAGCAGAATTCAAATCGACCCAGCGGGTCCAGGATAGCACCTGAAGGAATTTCCTTCATTTCATGTCTGAATAATTAAAGTTCTTGGATTACACAAGATGAGAAACAAAGAGTTTTAAATGATTTATTTGATTTCTCCACATGATCACAGTTATAGTTTTACATCAATAGGGTCTGTTACTACTTACAAACAGAATGCATATTAAAATGAAAGCACTCCTTTCTTCCCCATAGTTACAAAAGGGGTCTCAAGCCTCCCCAGAACAGAAGCTTCTTGTAAGTGTAATTGTTTTTGAAGTCTTTAACAGTCTGCATTCAACACCTAATTCTAATAGTTTAATACAACTCAAAGCAGATTTTAGTTCCTAGCAGGAGATAGGTATTGTAGGCAACCTCCAAGTGACTGCAGACTTAGAGTAATACTAATTTACACACTATGTACAATTTAGAGAATTGTCTACTCCCCCTACTTGGTCCCATTTTCACCACCCCCTTTTCTATTTTCCAAATTTAATCTTGTTATTGGTTCCTCTTTTCTTTTAAATATATACACAATAATCCATTTTGCAGGCAAGAAGTGCGATGGTATTTTACAACGGAACAGCAAAATGCATGCTTAACTGCAGAAAACACACAGCTTCATATGGAACAGCAAGTCAACATCTAGAGATTCATTTTTTTAAATATCTGCTGACTGTCTTTCAGCTCATTTTATCAAGAAACAAGAGGCTTCTGCTGCATGCAGTACATGATGGGAAAATCATTCTACACTGTATGTTAGACTTTTTTCTTTTTAGCGATACAAGACGTACATTATATTAGGATGAACTCTGTTTTCTGTTTTTACATTGTTGCACATTTCCATTTTTAACTTAAAAGAAAATTAAAAACCCCAAATATATATTTAATTGTTGTCCCAGAAAAGATTTTTGTCGCCACACCTTCATTCTTTAGGCTTCTCTTTCATTTTTTCAAATCAGCAATACAACTTTGCCGCATTTTTTTTAATGGGAAAAGAGAAACATGGTCACTCTACACAGTTCTGTACCAGTTTTTATTTGGCAATGGCACTTGAGAAAAAAATCTCAATTTTATACCTGCCTGCAGGCTAAAATATATATATATATATTAGTTTTTTTTAACCGCACAGTGTTTCAAATACTATCATTTTCCTGTTCTAGACATGACTCACACTGTTCTAAGCAACTGTTAACCAAGAATGGAATCAGAGAAGTTATACTAAAACCCTTAATACAGTTTAAAAAAAATAATCGAGTCCACTGTTTCTCCCTATTGTTTTGAAATAATGTTTACAGTTACTGTGCTCCTATATGACCACCCTGATTTTTTTAAACTAGTCTCAAAATAGTCTGATTTTACACATGCAACTTAATGCACCTTAAAAGGTAGGCACAAATTCTTTCTCCACGTGCAGATGAAATCATTTGCAAATGTTTTTTGCATGCACAGTTGTGATTCTTCTGAACATTTAGTTGATTGCACATGGAAAATCAGTGATCGAGCATTAAAATGTGGCTTACAGTGTAAGTATAGAATATTTATATTTGACTAATTTAAATGAATGAAAGGGGTTTTGAAACAAAGCAAATGCAGATCAGGGAGATTTAAGGTCTTCACTGTTAACTGAGTAACACAGCTTGAGTCAGATTTTCCTCTCAGCTGTTACTGAACGTTCTGCATTTACACAGTACACGGTGAATTTTACATTAAAACTCTGCACCTGAAACAAATACAGTCTCTGCTACTCTCAATGAAGAGGAGCACTCTTACCTCCATTTCAATCGAAAGATGCAGTTTGTGAAAGATATTTGTAACCAAATGACTCTATCTTTTCTGGAACAACCTATAAATTACAATTAGACTCTACTATTGGTACAGATGTATGAAGAAAAGTCTACATATTGAAATATGTTATCACTTTACTTCAACTAATATCAACAGTTAACACTGATATATTTTGCAAATATACAATATGTAGAGTGTAGCCTCACACTAATAACATTAGATGACATGCAGACAGTTCTACTTTCCCCTATAAGAACAGTATATATCTTTTTAAACTGCAAGGAACAGAGCCTCAGGGGACCTGTAGGAGCCCTCTTAAGGTCAGCCGCAGACTTTAGACTTGTATGAGTGATACTTAAAAATCATAATGCAATCGCTTGTTTTCTTTTAATGAAGACAATTTAGAGAAGGAGCAGAATGGGAAAATATTGCACGCGCGGGAAACAAATATGGACAGCTTTAAACAAAAGGCTAAACTCTAGATTGCTGCATTTGCTCTCTGTGGAGGTTAACAAAGTGCTGAGTTTGCAGTTTTGCTGGTATTGTGATATCAATGGTATGGAAGGGAAAAAAAATTACACACACCCCAAATATTATAGATGCCATAACAAGGCAGAACAAGCCAATATGAAGGTTACTCTCTTATTCTCACTTCAGTCTCACTTTAACTTCTTTCCACTTTAACTGAAAAAATATTATTAAATATAAAATTGACTACTGTTCTTACTTTTACCCATCTCACACTGGAATTTTTTCCAGAGCTCATCCTCTTCAAGGTTTGCTTTTAGGCTGGTACAGTTTTGCAGTTCTGATTCCTTTGCCTCTACTGTTTAGGTGTAAAGTTCTTGCAGTGGCTCAAATTGCTGAAACTACAAAGTAGGTGCCATGTGTAACTGTACAGGGTTTAGGGATAAAATTTTATATCAATTTGCAAATGGTCTGACTACAACACATAAGCAACAACAGCACAGCCTGTTTTTATGTGATGTCTTGCAACTAACTGGACTATGGAAGTGAGGGTTTGAGCATAAACTCAGCCTGCTGAGTGCTGGTTACTTTCAAACTAACAAATGTGATGAGTAAAAATGGTGAAGCCACTTCATTGCTAGTGCATGGCTACATGGAATTACAGATCTTTTTTTCTTTAGTATATACATAAAAACCCTACACTAAATTCTAAAACAAACCTTCAAGTTTTAGAGCACTTCCACCTGGAAATGCTCTCAGACTAGAATTCAGCTTAACAGGGGAGTAAAAATAAGAAATTATGGTAAACAGGAAACAAAGTAGCTGAGAAAGATGGAAGTTTGCAATTTTCATGTTTGAGATGAATGTTTTTGCAGTGTATACATGCACCTGTTATAACTCTTCATGTGTGTTCATTAAAACATATGCATACAAAAGAAATGTGGATCATGTAAATTCACAGTTATCACAGCCTTTAAAGTGTCTAAATTTGTGTGACCAATGCTTGAAGATGACCACTGGTGAAAAGGTCATCCCTTACATTGCTACCATATAATTACTGCATCTTAACAAGTTTGCTTACCTGAAATAGAAGAGCAGTTATAATACTGATTACGTATGATATCATGTTAATAAAATAAGGATTTATACAAAGCAGTATTTGACTACAACAATTAAATGCTATGTTACTTGGCACATTTAATAATGATTGCTTAGAAATCTTAGCAAGTCCAGAGGACTGACTTCTAATGAAAATACTGAAATGTCTGAAATTTATTTCTAACATTTAGTGTTTTTGGTCTACTCTTTCATATGCTATTCATCTATAATACTGTCCTATCAAGTAAGTGGAATTCCTTGTAAAGTCTATATTGCTAGCTTTGTGGACTGAAAAAATTTCTTTCCAAGCACAAATGTTAACTATACAGTATATATATATATATTTATATGTATATATTTATATTATATAAAGTTTACTTACGTACTTTCATCAACCATATCAGGTCTACTTATTTTTTGCCCATTGACAATAAAAGAGCAAGAATGCAACACTTGGTTCTGTATCACTTTTTTCCTTTTATCATAGACTATGTTTTTATTCTGCAAGTAAAATTGTCAAGGGATTTGGTGTAAAAGGTAATTTTACTCATATTCGGCAAGCAGCATGTTTTCAAGGCAGTCTGGAAATAAGAACTAACCAGATGGTAAGCATCTATGGAATAGATAAGTGAAACCAGTATTGATTGCACTAACTTGACTTATTTTTAGTATCAGCAAGCCTTTAAGCTCACACGACTCAGTTTAATTGTTTGTCTAGGTAAAAACTGACAATATTATTTGTTGCTTCCTGTAAGTGCTTTTGTAATTGTGTTTAAAACTACAGTTATTAAGAGGGTCAATACGTTCTAGACTATTGTGCTGATGCCGCTGTGTTTGGGCTTAGTGCTGGCTGAAGTGGACGGAGGTGGAGGCGGTCCATGGTGATGCTGAGTGTGCTGGGGATGAGAAGAGTGCCCTGGGTGTGGAGGGGGCAGTGGTGGATGAGGAGAGTGCGTATGCTGTGCGTGGGGGTGCTGCATGTAAGGAGTATGCTGGGAGTGTGCCCCATGCTGGGAATGGGGCACGTGTTGGTGATACTGGTGTGGGTGCTGGATGTGCTGGGGAGGGTGATAGTGGTGGTGGTGGTGATAGGGTGGTGGGTTCTGCTGCATATGACAGTACTGCGAATGGTGAGAGTGTACTTGTGCCTGGGTCTGTCCCTCAGCTGGCCCTGCATGATGCATGGCAGAAGGATGCTGTGAGTGTTGCTGATGTGGGATTACTGGAGGGTGTGGAGGTTGCTGTGATGAGCCAGATGGTGGATGGCCTTGGGAAGGTGGCTTTCCCCTTTTACTACCAAATAAGGAACCTAGGAGTGAGGAGGAGTTAGGCATAGTCTGGTGAGGGCGAGATGGACACTCTCGGGTTGATGTAGCTCTTCGGCGCATGTGAGGACTGCTAATGATGGACCCCTAAAAAGAAATTAATAGAAATAAAAATTAAAAAAAATTTTAAAATGTTTAAAAGAAAAAGTTCACACTGACCCACAAACTCCTCCTTCAGTGCTCACATGGGTGGAATATGTTAAAGAGTTCTAGGAAAATTTTATTTCCAACTTCTCTAAGTTGCCAGCAAGGCAATCGTGCCCTTTTTGGGACATTTATAGGCATTAACACTTTAGTATAGAAAGCTATTGCTTTAGGTATGAAAAATGTCACGGAAAAGTAGCATGACAAAATATCTAGGAATGTGTATTTAAATGAAAAATACATTTTAAAATACTTAAAAATTACCATACTTGCTTTTTTAAAAACAACAACAAAAAAAGTTAACTCAAACTAAAAGGTTAAACACATAGCAGCAAACGTTACAATTCAGATTTCAAAAACAGTATTTAAACTTATTTAAATAGTAGTATTTTACTACTATACACCATGATGCTGCTTCTCAAGCGTACCTCTAAATTATGTGTTAAATGGAACCACATCACTTTTGCCACTAAGTTTTCTATGTGATTTTGTTTTCTGAGCTGTGGTCCAATGTTTTCTATTATTTAGCTTGGAACGATCTATTTAGTTTCCGGAAGTTTTGGGTTTGTATTTTGTAAAGAGAAATATGGGACACAACATTTACTATGCAAAATGTGCTAGACTTAAACTGCAATCTATCTAAAGCAAACCAAAAAAAAAAAGAAAAAAGAAAAAAAGAAAAATCTGCAAGCTGAATTCAGACATGAACAGTATATATAAATGGTTTGAAGATGAATGAAATCTCATGAAATCCACATTGAATTAACCTGTCTTAATTTATTTTTTTTTCCTCCCATGCCCTATCTGTGCAATTCCATGGTGTCATGACTGCATACACTGAACTAGAAAATAAGCAATGGGGATGGTTGAGCATGAAAATCAATAGTTTTAGCTAAATATCAAACAGCAAGAACAGTGTACTTTGTAACAAAGAGCAAGTGGGCTTTTAAGCTGGGACTAGACTGAAATGGTGGCAAAAGGACACATCATATTCATTTAACCATGCTTGCAGGAACAAAGGGAACAAGGTTAGCTCAAACCAAAAAATGGCATTGGTCTAAAACAAGCTGTCAGTGCTTTTTAAGCTGGAAGAATACAAAGTGAGTAGCCTAGGCATGCATTTTATTTGAGGCAGGCAGGTTATATGTTAGAAGAAAAAAGAGCAAAAAAATATGTATATAAAAGAAAGGTTTGAAATGCACATCATCACATCCAGCTAGACATCAGTAACTTCCTACTTACTTCCATATTGCTGTCTAGCGATCCTGCACTGCTGCGTCGCCCACGCTTGCCTGCCCAGGACATGCAACACCATAGATTAGAGACTGAGACAAGACCCGGGTGAAGAACAGCCGCTTGCCCTGAATCGCTAGAGGAGTCTCTAAATGCTACTGGGGGGTTGCAGGGGAATTAACATTGCACTGGACTGCTACAGTAGCTCCTGAGGCAGAAACTTAGGTTTTTAAGGCCGTTAGTTAAGTTTCTGTACTTGACTGTAACTTAGAAGGCATTTCTGCTGTGAATCAACTGTAAGTACTGGGGTGTGATATTGCAATTTGTACAACTCCTAACACACATGTCTCTTAACATCTACATTTAGCAGGACGGTCATGATGTTGACCAGCAACAATTTTAAGTTGTTCAATTTCCTGGTATCTAATTATTTATGAAGCTTTCTTTACAGACCTGTAGCACTGATATATATTCGTGGGGTGGTATTAGCTTAAACGCGTAATCTAATATTGGCAGATTCTGAACTTCACTGGGGGGGAATGCCAGTGGCATCAGTTTCAGCATTTCAATTTCGAACCTCAGTGGATTTCATATAATCTGCTTTCATGATGTTTTAAAAGAAACTAAACTTAATTTTTGATTAATAAATAAAACTGGAATCTGTCTTGACATTATGGCTAGATTTTGTTTGTTTAGCTGTGCAGTGCTTTACATTTAAGTTTGATGGACCTGTTGTTTGCTTCAATACTCTCAGATTGCCCAAGTCATTTGCCTACAGCTACACATGAAATACCAGGCTGTTTGCCTAAAGAACCAGTATACCTCAATGATTATATATGATTATATATAGGACACAGGATCCCAGATTTTATGTCTCATTTCAAAGGGGAGAGAAGCCCATGGCTGCAGTGGAACTAGGCATTTTTAAAAGGATGTGTTGTTGAGCATTGCTTATGAAAGTTTCAAAATACTTTACTGGAAAGGTTATAAATAATGCTAATCTCTGAAGAATAGCCAGTTTCTCAGGCTGCTGTAAAATTTGTATCTTTGTAGATAGATATGTTCTCTCAGTACAGCCATTTTCCTGCACTGCCAACTATCAGTGAATCTCCACTTTGTACTGGCAGGTTGCTGACCTCAGAATTTCCTACCCTAATTTCCTACCCTGATTTAGGAGAGAAATGTGAGAATTTCAGAATCACTGACCCTACAAGCCACACATCCTCACCTTTAGAAGCCCCAGAGTCCCCTAATATCTGTTGTGTATCGCAGATAGTTCAGAAGAACTTTGGGACTGGTTTGGTAGTGGTTCCTGGGAGGTTTGCCTTTGCTTTTCGACAAGCCCTCTCAGAGACAAGTTTAGAACATCCGTAAATCTTATGGATCAGTATGATCTAAGATTATAACCCAAGAGTGTTGGATCTTTGAACACAACTTTGACGTATTTAGCCATGGGATGCAGCCCTGCAATACAGCTTTCTCTTAAGAGCTACTGTTCTCTCTGGGCTACAGCAATATTTAATCCTCTCATTATCACTGAGAGTTACTCATGAGTACAACCTCCTGCACTGACATTAAATTCAGGGAAAAGCGTTTGTCGTCAGAGCGTTTTGGTCATCTTGTATGTTTGTTGGAATTTTCAGCAGCTCCCTCCAGACAGACTGTCATACATCTCTTGCTGCAAGATTTAGACTCATCAAAATCATAACCGACCCTCTCATGGTTATGACAATACTTCACTTTCACTTCTAGTCAGGCTTTGATCTTTTTCTGCTCTGCTAGAGGGATTAGTACTGATTAACATTCAAATAACTCTTGCTTGTTTACACAAAAACAGAGAAAGACAACCATCTCTGAACTTAGCAGTGAATATTGCAAGTAAGACTGACAGTTGCTATAAGTCATTAGGTATGGCCAAAAATAAAAGAAAACAGGAAAATCGAATCTATTTTGCATATTGTGGGAGTGAAAGTACTTAAATGAAATAACCATGAATGCAGTATATATGGACAGAAAGAGACAGATGGATTTTTGCTTAGAATAACTTCAAGGCACAGAAGTACGAGCCAAGAACAAATGGAATATTCTAATTTAAATGCCTGTAACTTCCCACAGATAGGCACTATCCCTACACAGAAAACTTTGTTTATTTTCTTGAAAACAAATTGAACCCAATTCCGCATTGGCCAATGGCACAATATGAAAGATATTAACTAAATCCTCCAGAGCATTCTCCTGTCAGTCTATGTTTCTACAAGACTGTACTCTGGCCTTTGAGATGACAAACCATCTAAAAATGTCTTTCTAAAGTAGCAGATCAAATTGCATTTCAGGAAAAGGGTGACTGTGCTAGAATTGTGTGAAAGTACAACTGCACTGATACAAAGATTCATTAGCTAATGTAGTACAGTGATATAATAACAATACACAATTTGGCTTTGTAGGTCTTGAAAAAAAAGTTTGGAAAAAAACTTTAAATGGTCTTTTTGATAAAGCAAACTCATTTAGCAGCTCTTCTAACAATGAGTCATTACCCTGACTGTGCTACACAGGTTGTGAAATTGAGATGCACAGCAGCAGCAGAATCTGCAACTACCTAGCTACAGATATAATGGATACTACCAACATAACTGGCTCAAAATTATCTACACAATAGGCTCTAATGATAATCCACAGAGACCACTTCTCAGAAAGAAATGTCTCTTTGCAACATCAATGTTTTCATCTTGTTTTCTGTGTGAGGCAGCTACAATACTGTGATCACAGGTCAATTGTGGAAACAGTTGCTGGGTTTCTTCAGAAAGACTACTCTCAAAATACTGATTACGTTCCAAACTGTGAGGGTACAACATAACTACATGTGACCTTACTGACCTCCTTCACTGGAAAAGCAAAGGGTGTCTTTTCCAGAAGACAAAGGTTGTTGACACAAAGGTGGCCATGAGGTGTCTTTATACAATATATCTAGAGAATAATTTGGTATTGACATGGACAAATCACAAAAAACCTTGATTCACAAAAATCTATTTTATTAAAAATTACTAAATTATATAGTGATCATTACTATTGTTATTCCATTGAAGAAAAGGAAACTGAACAAGACGAAGGGAAAACCTCTCCCTGCTCAGAAAACTCTTCTGGTAAGGGAGGAAAAGACTGCTGGTATTCTGTAAGATGCTGCAAAATCTGTGGGGGAGGAAAAAGATAACCGAGTAACCCTGCCTACATCCAATGAGGACAAAGCCAAGGGAATGCACCAGCTCATCACAGATTGAGTCAACAGATTAGGAGATTCCGTAATTGCATGAAGCCAGAGTCCCTTTAAGGGGATTACAGTGCAAAAAAGTTTTACAATCTTTTTTTAATTACAATTTACAATAAACTATTCTGAAAATAAATAAATGAAACTGTATGTCTGTGGGGGAGAGATGGAGAAACCTTCTCCCCTGAGCGCAGGAAGAAATATTTTAAAAAGTTAACAGTCAACAAATGAGACTACATGAAGTATATAGATAGAATTGTTTTAATGCTGGGACTGCTTTACTGCAAATGCTTTTAAAAGTGATCTCTACTGGTCTGTGATTGTTTTGACACTGCTCAGGAGATTATGAAACAAACACTATCTATATTCATAGTAACCACTACACCACCCTGCACTTCCGTGCAGATTTGAGTACACTATAACCTTTTAACCAATGCAATAAATATTATCTGCACCTTAAAAATTGAGAGTGAGGGGCATAAAGCTTGATTTCCACTAGTGCTCATTGCTGTAAGCCCAATGTGAAAGAACTAGCTCCTCCAGGAACAGAAAAAACCACTGGCATTCAGATTGACTAGCCCAAAGTCATCCAAAATCAGAAAATCAAATAGCTTAATCCATGCTCTGGCAAACAAATCAATCTTCCCACGTACTTACACTTTCCACATCTTCCTCTAAATCTACTAATGAAATAACTGTATATTGCATAAGTGGTGAAAAGGTCATCATTCCACTAGATTTCACAAAACTCAGCTACAACTGCATTAGAATTTGTTTATTGTTTAATATTTTTATGTAAATTAAGAATTCAAAATTACAGAACAAAATCTCAGTTCTTCCTCAATTACAGCTCAAGAACATGTAGTAAAAATAACCATTTTCTTTTCTTTTGAGAAAGAATAGAGCACAAGCGCTTCTGACACATTCACACCTTTGAGCAGCTGGTTGCCACATTATGCTTTTTAGTCCTTGGAAGTAACTGTCAATCCAAAGCGATCACTACTACCCACAAAATCAGGACCTCATTCATACCATTTTCACAACTATCATCTAAACTATCACGGCAAAAGCACAGAAGACGACCTCAGAAAGTGGTTCCTGACGTTTGCTTTCTGACAGAGAAATCTTGTTTTTCCTTATGGTTTACAGCTTAAGGGTAGAATCGTTATGGTATCGACACTTATTAGACCTAAGCTTATATATTCACATAGTTTTCCAAGACAAGAAATGTAAAGTCTGTTTCTACAGCCACTGTTCACCAGATGTTGTGACATCTGGTTGAGAGTAATGGACTGGTTGTTGTATTTTTTTTGTTTGTTTGTTTTTAAATACAGTTTTGTCATATACACATCCAGTTCAATCAGATTCCCCTTTCCTTGAATCAATCTTTAAATGTTTTTATTTGCTTTTACAATGTTCACTGGGTAGTTATCTGCCTTCTTGCAAGCGTATGTAACCAGGGAGTTCCAACATTAATTACTTATTTTTTAATATGAAAGGACCCTTTTGAAAAGTCACTTACATCCTACAGAAAGACACATATCCCAAATAGTCCCACTCCTCATTTCTCCTTGTTTTTTTCCATGTTCCATACCACAAAAAGAAGATTTGAGGCCACCTAAGTCAGCAACTCTTTACGGAAGTACTCTCATATGGTATCTCTGGGACACAGTAACTTGCTAACTAAAAGCGATGCATTTGTTACTCTTTGAATCATCTTTCCCATATCAAAACCAAGTCAGCCTCACATGTAAGCTAGTTACTGAGAAAAGGTAGAAAATGTTGGTATGATAGCAGTAAAATTATTATATGAAATAACAAAGCAAGTAACATGTCATTTTTCAAGTCAGTTGCACTGCACAAGACCAAACAGAAACTCTCCATAATTCTCAACTTGTTAAAATTAAGTTTAGTTGGGTTTAACTCACTGATAAACCCTGCAGTCTGTGAATGATTTCTATATTTTATCATGGAAAAAAGTTATTTTCAGTAATAAGCATGCCAAATGTATGCATGCCCTGTTGAAATGTGATGTTTTCATGATTATGAATACTTGTTTATTGCGTAACACCCAGAACATGAATTTAAACTTATGGCAACGTTCAAATGACTGGGATGAAAAATTTCTTTGAGATGAAAAAAATTGACTAAGAATTACATTCATGTGTAAACATACCTACTGAACTCACATATTTAACAATATGGCAGTTCTCATTCTAGTGAAATAAAAACAAAACAACAAAAAGGGATGATGAAAGTATCCTCAAATCTGAGATAAAGTAGTGGTGAAGACTTAGTGACTTGATCTAAAATCCATTGAAGCCAATCAGGCAAAAATATTCGGCTTCAACTTCACTGTGGATCAAGGCCCTAGGTCTTTCATATGAGGCAAATGGGCATGAGGATGAAAATCTAAATGGAGAATAAAACAATTGAAAGAGCTTACTCTCTCTATACTTGTATGCACATACATAGACCCACAAAACATTGGCTATAATTTTAGTTAGATTTTATTCATTGCAGCTAGAAACAATTTCTCCGTTAAAAAGAAAAAGACAGAGAACATCTACTACCAAAGACAGACACAGTACTGAAATTGTGGCTATACTGTAAACCATCACTGCAATTAAAAGAACAAATCAGATTAGGCAAGGCAGACTATGAACTAAAGAAAATAAAAAATATAGTTGCTACTGCTTCCAGAAGTACTTTCTGAATACTGGACATAGTGTTCAGATGTGACTTCTTGCAATGACAGGAATCACATTTAACACTGAAACACACGTTTACTACCTGCGGTAGCCTGTATTACCATGGGTATGGCAGTTGTGCATTACACACACAAATCACAAAATAACACGTACCAAACTTTCTCCTGATTCTTCTTTAGCTTTTAAGTCCCACCACCACTCCTTTCCAGTCCTTAGCCATATTTATCAGCTAATAAATTTTAGAAACATGAGTGGCTTTGTGGGATATCAGTATTCTTTTCCAGATTGGTTTCTTTCATTATATTGGCAGTTATATTTCACAGTCACCTCTTTTACAAGAATTAGGAACTTTATCTTGAATTGCAAAATAATAAGATAGAATTGGGGACACTGTATAACTGAATTACATAGTTCTAAACAGAATTTAGTAGGGCTTCACTCAATTTCATTCATCAGTGTGGTAACACAGGTACACTTGAGCACAAAATACATGGAAAGCAATTATTACACAGAGATCAGTTTCTCTGTTTCTAAGCCTACTTTATCAAGGGAAGAAGCAAAGCAGAAGAAAAAGAGAAAGGTAAACTAAGTGGGTTACTCTTAGCGCAAGTCAACCATTTCTTCTATAAAACACTTACAATTTTTCCACCGTCTTCACTCTCCTTTTAAAGTATATATAGCAATCTACAATGGTTTAAATGTTTTCAAATAATTGTGGCTCAACAGAACAAGGGTAAAAAAACAAACAAATTAAACACAAAGTATGACAGAGGAGCTATTAAAAATGTTTGTAGTTTCGGTGTTATTGTAAGTTACTCAAGTTTCCGTGCTCAGTTCTTAAGGCCTACTGTGAGCTGCGACTTATGCATAAATCACACATCTTTGCATGCTGTAGTCAAAGCAAGGAAATAAAGGCAGTGCTTACCTGCTTCAGACAGGTCTCTAAGGGAGCTGCTCAGTGCACTTCTTTTCAGCCCTTCCCCTGTAGCGTAGCTGTCATCCAGGCAAGCTCTGTTCAGTGTCCCATTGCCAGAATCTTTTTTCAGACTGGAGCACTGAGACATGCTTGGACGCACCACTCCCTTCTGTTTTTCTAACTCAGCTGAAACAAAAGAGAATAATTTTTCAATTCATAGTTACTGGCTGTAATGAAGCAGCGTAGTAACATCATGATTTCTGTATGTGATCACACAGATACTGTGGATAACAGCTAAGTGTTCATTTTGGTAGATGATGATAAATTTGAGAGGAAATTTAGCTCTGTACCAACAGCTTTAAAGCACAACATACAGGATGAATGGCTATTACTCTGTTGGAAAAACTGAAGATAAAATTCTGTGATTAGACAGTCACATGAAATCCAGCAAAATATGTATGTATGATTTGTATGAAAGCTACCTAATCAAGAGAATACAGGAATATAAATGTGGAAGTGCAGGAAAAAAAGCAGAATCACAGGATGGTTTGGATTGGAGGGACCTTAAAGATCACCTAGTTCCAACTCCCTGCTTCCTTTAATTATTGAAAGGCCACAAGGTCTCTCCCTGGAGACTTCTCCAGGATGAACAACCCCAACTCTCTTCAGCCTCTCTTCACAGGAGAGGTGCTAGAGGTCCCACAGCCCTCTGGACATCCTCGAGGCCTTTTCTGGACCTGCTCCAACAGTCCATGTGCTTTTTATGTTGGAGGGCCCCAAAACTGTATGCAGCTTTGCAGGTGGTATCTGACAAAAGCAAAGTAGAAGAGTCACCTCCCTTGCCCTGCTGGCCATGCTACTTTTGATGCAGACTAGGATATGGTTGGCTTTTGGGCTGCGAGTGCATACTGTTGAATCACATTAAGTTTTTCCATAAACTAACATCCCCAAGTCCTTCTCCTCAAGACTGCTCTCAAACTGTTCTCCACCCAGCCTGTATTTGTGCAGGACCTTGCACTTGGCCTTGTTGAATTTCCCGAGATTCACATGGGCCCACCTTTTTAACTTCTCAAAGTCCCTCTGGGTGGCCTTTTTTCCCTTCAGCATGCAGAAAAATTCAGTGAAAACTATCTGAAGGGCCGTCACCAAAAATTTCAGTCACATAAATTACTCTTTACATTCTTAATGTAATTTATACTAACAATTATAAATCTGTTGCTATTTAGAGTTTGTCCAGGCTAACTGTCCACTGCATCTATATTGTACTAAATTACTGTAAATAAACCTAGATGAAGTTTAAGGGATCATTGTGTTTTTCTTCTTTTAGGAATTAAAGCCATGGAAAAAAACTAAGTTATTTTGAAGTTGAGAGGAGTTCTAATGAGCTATGGAGACATTAAAGACTTTCTTACTTTGATTAGTTTGAAATTGCTCTACTATATGTACCTTTGTACTTACACTCTATTCTGTGCTTTTCCATTTCTTGAACTTCTGCAACTGACTCCCTCAAATCATCTGTAAACTTCTTCCTGTCCTGAGGATTTGGTGCATTGAAATTTATTAGTACTTTGATATCTGCTCCTGGAACAGCTGATGTGAGCCGTATGCCATTGGGATAATCTAAAAGAAAGAGTGAAGAAAAATGTGAATACCAAAGCTTTGATTATTTCTCTAAATTAACATAGGAGACAAAATCAGGGAAGTAAAAGTCAAAGGGCACGGAAAAACAAAAATCTGTAAGACATTATGAAACTGCTTAACTGTCGAGATACAGAATAAATATTGAAAGGCAATCTTTATGCAGCCTTTATCCTTAAGGTATCATGTAAAATATATAAGAAAAATCACAGAAAGAAAGAAAAATGTAGAGGGATTGATAAGTCTTATTTCACGGAACAGATCCCATTACCTAGCTTAATCAAGTTAAGTTTGCTGTGTAAAGACTACTCAAATATTTCTCAAGTACTAGAAACTGACTCATCCTGTCAACATTTTTAAGAACACAGACACACACTAGCGTGCAACGTAGTGTTTAATATTCCCTAGTAATTTTGCATCCTGGGCACCCTACTTGACTGTCTTTTTTTTTTTTTTTAAATTTTAAATGACTTGTGAAATTGCATACTGAGAAGTAAAATAGTCCATATTGTGGGCACCATCAGATAAAGAGCAGAACTTTCAGAAAAACCCTCTTTGTCTCTTGTGCTGTATGAGGCTAGAAATTTTAACAGCTACACAAAAATATTCTGTAATTGAGATAAAAGGTTCATTTATGGAAAGACAGTATATAATGTACAGACAACAGAATCAGCCTTCTCTTGAATCACAGATCTCCAGAGACAAGAGGTCAGAAAAATTCAAAACGTGCATCCCAATGCACAAAGTTTTCTTTAACTCACTGCTTGACTCAAATCTCTAGCTATATATGCAATCTGAAGTCCAGGTGACCCCATGTAGTAAAAAAAATCACTGAAGAACCAGTTGATGATGTAAGGTAGTGTCTTCCCTCAAAGTCATTAGGTTTCAACAATATATAGAATTAAAATATTGAGTAGCAAGTGCAAGTACTAGTCCATTCTCATACTGTTCTCTCAGGTGGAAAAAAAAGCTGCCAAGTACCCCAAGCTTCAAGGGACACAGAGAAAAAGGAGGGAGGAAGAATTTAATGCTTCTGCTAGGGTCTAATCTGCTTCTCCTAAACATATGACAATACCAGCTATCTTTCATCAAATAAGACAGCTGTCTTGTGTATTCTGCAGCTGCTGTCACTCAGGATACAGACAAATGGCCAAAACTACAGTGGAGTCTGATGCTAAGTAATGTTACAGAAGTGGATCATATGATATAACACTATGTATCAGTTTGAACCCTGAAAACAGATATCCAGAGAACAAGTCTAAGAAGTATATCAGTTGAAGAAAAGATGTTTTTGAAACTGAACAAGTAAAGAAACTTATTAACTCCAAACAGTCACATTAGCTCCTTCACAGAAGAATAAATAAACTACAAAACTTCACATATTACACAAACAAAACGTTTTATTTCCAAATGATACTTCCCTACAACACACTGATTAAGCATCAGGAAGCACTGACATAAGTATTAATGGGTTTTAGATATACTCTCTCTAAGAAGATTTACTTGTCCTGAGTATTTTCAGTGATTTTGACTGAAAATGTAAAATATTCCCTGTGGTCTACTTATTTACTAGAGATAAATGACATAATTTCTCTTATGGAGCTCATCCACCTGTCAACACAGCTGATTTCTATTATTAACCCAAATCATTTTGTTCAACCTCACTAGTAGACAAACCAGTATTTTTGTTGCTTCTCCTTTAATTACACTAGATTTCATTCACTTGAAATCAGCTGGTCCTGACAGCTGCTACATAGGTTTAATGACTGGCACGATGGCTCTGGCTAAGATACCCTAAAGCTTGACTGGAACAGGGAAAAGGGAGATGATCAATTTTATGAATCAGACAAGAACAATACTTCTCTTTCCCAAGTGAAAAATCACTGCATTCTACCCAAGAGACAGCAATATTAGAAGTACAATCAGCTCACTTATTCATCATCTTCTGGAATGTCTTACCTGAGAAACCCAAATAGATCTACTGAAGTGTCTCAGTCAACTGCCTACATTTCACTGGCAAGAATTAAATCATTTTCTACAGGTCTCACTATAGATATTTTTAAGTTTACTTGAATAAAGTGCTCCTACTTGGTATGCTTATTGGTATTTTTCTTTTTCTTTTTTTTTAAACTGATATCAGAGGAAATAAATATTCTTCTACTTACAGTAGAATCCAGTACAGAAATATTTGCAGTTCCTCTCTAAAAATGAATTTTATATTACATAGAATATGCATGAGAGAAAGAAAGAAAGAATGAAGATGTTTACATAAAAATAACTCATAGGCTACATCACTGCTATGAGGTCTTCTCATTCAAAATCTCCAGATGCTTTAACTCATAAAAAACAGTAATTTCTTTTGAGTTAGATGAGCGTTGGAGCTCATTTTCAAGGACAAATGAATATAAGAGCTTTTCACAAGAGGGAAGCACAGAACTACTGAATGTCAAACTGAAATGTATCCAATTTATCATGAAAATTGAGGTTTCATCAAATAGACTGTCTCCCTAAGAACCATGCAGACAACTGAGCATAGCCACATTATTACAGATATTGCCTCTGGCTTTAAAAATTGCAGGAGCATAAGCAAAACACTAGATTTCTGTTGGACTGTTGACAGCTAAGACTGAGAAAGCACTATGGAATATTGGATTTATGCAGATTATAGCTGACAAACAAAAAGGTGGCAGAAAATCCAAACTTCAATCCAGAATCTTTGCCTAATTCTGTCTGCATTTATATTTGAGTAGGTAGCAGACACAAAGGTAAGACCAAATCAGGAAAATATATGAAACAGTGGCTTAAGTTACAGAAAACACTATAGTAGTCATTATTATCATATACTGAGTTCCAACTAATTGTACCACTGATTCAGCAACATTTACAATTTATTTGCTTTTTTACAACCATTTTATTATTTACAAGTGTTCACAAAACACATTTGGTTAGATCTGGATTCTGACAACTACCAGTCTAACAGCAGTCTTTGCATGCTGACACCAGGCTACAACCTTCAGGACTAAACTCAACTCACAGCAATTTTATTCCTAAATTTAGAATCAAGTCCTGTCCAGCCTTTTGTTTTATACAATTTTTATTTTTTATTTTTTTTTTAATAAATAAAATCATGCAAAAACAGAGAAAAGACTTACACTGGTTCTCAAAAAGAAGAACTTGCATGCCATAGAGGGAAAAGGACTGTCGAAAGCTGTATGTAACAGAGTTCTTCTTCTTTTGAAATATCTTGGTCACCTAAAAGTTACCAAATAAATAATGTAAAATATCCCTTTTATCATGCATTTATAACCTTCCAGCAAAAATTAACTTCCTATTTCTTTCTTTTTCATATTTCAACTTATGTATTTAATCTGCTGCTACCCCAGAAACAAAAAACTAGCTTTGAAGTACTGCTCTCTCATTAGAAGATTCAATATTTTATCCAGATGCAAAGCCTGTGTTTTCTGTTCTCCAGGACTCTACTTTTCTACATTCAAGAAGAAAAAAACCTCACATTTATTCTACACTGCACATGTTAGGAAAAACATATATTTTTTAAAATAATCTTTTTAAAGAAATTAACTGCTACCACACTTTCCTTCATGCTTTCTTCTCACTTTGACTACAGACAGCCCATTGGTATGGACTTCTCAACCCAAGTTTAATTCTTAGCCCTTCTCTCACCTGCAGTGTGATCTTCCAAGCCTCTTCCACTTGTGCACCTCCAAATATTGTCTCACACCATCTCATCCAATGAAGCCATTTTTACCCTGTCATCCTATCTGAACAAAAGCTCCAAGGTCTGTGGAAACCTTTACTTCTTACTACAACACAAGTAACATAACCCTACTTACATCAGTTCTGGGGTTCTCCTAAGTAGTGAAGGGAATGACTCTCCAATATCAAGAGATTGATTTTTAATAGTTCTTTCTAACTTTTGCTTTTTCCATAGCATTTTACTAAAATTAACAAATCTCTTCTACACTACCTACAGAAAATTCTGATAAAATTACAGGCATCTAAGTAGATAATAAAAATGAACAAGAAGTTAGCAGCCTGAAGATGACAGCACTTTACCAATTTACATCCAAACTCACATTTATGTATCCTATTGCTGTTTCAGTGAATAAACATGCTTGGCTCATACAACGTCCACGACAACCACAGAAATACATAATCTTGTTTTTCTTCAAGTAACTGGAATTCATTATTTATTGAAGGGAGACATTCCGTAGAGATACACTTAAGCTAGAGGTTATTTTTGTTCTTTAAAATAAGAGCTATTGTTTTAAAGTACTTTCTTATGCTCTACTGCAGTAATCAATAAAAGGCTTCCGTTTAAAAATAATTTATATATAGTGAACAAAAGTAAGAAAATTAAGAAGAAAAATTAAGAAGAAAATTAAGAATTAAAAAGTAAGAAAAGTAAGAAAAAAAATATTAATCATTCTGAGATTGCAGGATTTCAGAGTAAAAGATATTTATGTCTAGGAATGTTCATGCACTTATTGCTGCTGACTTCACAGACAGAGGCATTTCTGAATACCACACTAGAGGTCTTTTCAACCCCAGAGATAGTAAAAGCATACACTGAAAAAAGAGAAGAAGTCATTTGTCCCCCAGAGTACTCCAGAAAAAAAATGTGTTAGATTTTATAAGCAATAGGTAAAAATCCCATGAACAACCTGGTGATAGTTCAGTAAAGGCCTCCCATATCATAGTCCTTACTCCTACACAAAAACACGGTGAGAATTACAGGCAAAATTTTGTTTCAGTGTAAGCACATGAACAGAATAAGTCTTGTAATATAATCAGGTTTAACACTGAGTAAAAAGGAAAAACATCAGTCCTCTCTGAATCTTAGCATTAGCAAAGGTAATCTTACAAAACAAAATGAAGCAAGACCCCCTGAAACTGAAAATACATACCACAAGAAGGTCATTAAATAAAAATATTTCCCGCTGGTGCAACCCAAGCTTCTGAGGTTTATTCGGATCAGGAACTTCAAAGAGTCTACAGTAGCAAACAAGCCTTCTGTGGGGTAGGGAGAGGACCTATGGTAATACAAAAGTTCATGGTTACTATAGCAATATTTAGCCAAAGAAGAGGACCTTTCATACCAGGAGTCTTTTATGAGTAATTCAAATATCTTTTACCTCTAAGCTCATTACACTTTTTCAATAAAAGAGGAACAATGCCAAAAAAAGATTTCTATGCTACAAACTGCATGACATTCAAACTTCAAGAACACTCTTTTATCAATTCTAACAGCCTGCATTTGGATGTCAGTGGAAGGCTCATTAGGGGTAGATCCTTACTTTGTGAAAACAATAAAACCTTAACAGAACTCAAGATTAAGCTCACAGCACATTTTATTTGCTGCTTTCCTGATCATTTTCACATATCAATATAGGAAACAAATTCAGCTTCTGTGAGATGACAAATTTAGCAACATTGTAGATTACTTTTTGTCAGCCACTGAGTTAAGTCAGGTTTTTCATTCCCTGACACAAAGGAAAAGGTGACATTAGGATAGTAAATGCGCTTTAGCATGGCTTGTTTTCTCACGCCAGCAACAAAACCAAGAATTATGTTCCATTTTTTTATTAGAAATGCCTGCTGAACCTATCACCAAAGCTGTATTTTTCAGTCCAGTGAGACTCCACTTCTTTCAAATGCAAAAGATTATGCTTTGTTAACAACATTGAGAGTAACCCTTTAAATTTTCAAGTAGAGAATACTCTTCAGTAACTGGACGTATTTCATTTATATCTTGTATTTACTTATAATTCCTGATTCCACATAGGAATGATGGCATTTACCAGGAAAACAAAAGCAGTCAGACTATTAAAGCTGCTTCTTCCTCTATGTGAGCAGGAAAAAAGAGCAGAGTGGAAAAAACCTTAGTGTTTTTTATCTGCCCTTATTCCTGATTGTTGTCACTTCATATGATGACACTTCAATCATCCCTTCCAAATAAAATGACAGCTGCTATTAACAGACAAAATTTTAATAGCACTTAATTTATCTAAGGCATTAGTTTAATTACTCATCCTCCCTGGACTTGCAGGGAAAAGGATTTAAAAAGTATATCTGATATTTTATAAAGAAGCCAATGTTGTGAAGAATGCTGGAGAAATCAATGGTTTCAAACTGACTATTCTGGTAATTGAACAGTTTATGGGGGTTCTCAATGAAAAGTAGCAGGAATAAAAGTTGCATGTCCTCATTGTTCCCTGCCTCCAGGTACATGGCAGACTTAAATTTGCTATTGCAACATAAAGGGTATCCACTCTATGGACTTGCAAACAACTACAGTGAGCTTGGTGTTGAAATTTAACTATAAAAAATGTTTTCACTCATAGCAATGGATGATCCTGTAAGATTCCCTTCCACCATACTTCACAAAGGTAACATCTTTCAGTTGGTTTTCACAATTCAGTGATACTCTTAGACATGCAACCATGAAACAAAGACAGAACAGAAAGCTAACTCTGAATGCTTTTAATTACTTACATGGCAAAAAAAAGAAAAAAAAAAGAAAAAAGTAAGAAATAGAAGGCAAACAAATGGAATTTTAAAGTAACCTCCTTGGATTGCCCTGAGTGAAGATGTTAACATGCAGCACATTATATTGATAAAATCATAATTGATTAAAAAAAATCATTAGGATCAAGTTTGCAGAAGGCTATCAGATTTCAGAATACTACATTCACTCCTTGACTATTTTTTTTCTCTTTATACGTTTGTTCTTTAAATTTAGAACTACCACCAATACTGCTATCATGAAATGAAAGTAACTGAAATACCGTGTCAGAAGAAGAGTTTCAGAAATACTATTTTATGCATTCATATATTTTAGTTTTATAGATGTTATTGAACATGTCTATCTGGAATCTGAAATCAGTATCTTCTGTGTAGATCTAACTCTCACAAGAGAACAGTTAACATAAATTGCAATATCTTTCTAGAGCATTATACAATATCAAAATGGACAAGAAATAACAAATAATAGACACTGGAAACCAGATGGAAAGGTGAGATACAGCTGTAAATTTGCTTGCTTGTTTACTTATTCTTTACTGGCTATTTAATGCCTATGGAGATTACAGCATTTGAAATAACAAAATGAGCACTATAAACTGCAGGCAGTAAATTAAAGAGTGTAGCTGGTAAACATACTTGTAAGGAAATCTTCATACTTTGCAGAGTTATTACAATAACTGAAAAAAATTTGCTTGATAGAAGCCCAATTTTTGAAAATGCTACAATGTAACAGAGTGCATCATCACCAGTTAAAACAACTACAAACTTTGAATGAGTACAAGAAAAATACCTACACAACCAAGTCCATGATGCAGAGATCCAATCTACAGTAGAAAGACATATACAAGTTCATTAAACTTCAGAGAAACACAGTACTGTATCATAGCAAGTAAATACGTCATGGTCTTACTATGACTAAATGCCTATAAAGTAAAAACAAATATTTCTATCAATAAAGACTACTGGCTATTTCCTATATTTTCTTTCACACAGTTAAAAGGATCTCAATAGAAGATCCTTGATCCTAGGACTCCATCGCAGCACTGTTTTTCCCCACAGCAAAACATGAGGCACCTCAGGTTACTCAAAACCAGTATTAGAACTCCTTGGACCTGATTTCCAGGTATGTTCTCAGAAAAATGATATGATCTCCTCTTACAATTACCAGCTCACTGAGCTAGCTGCAAAACTCAGAAAAGTGTGCATATGAAGTTCTCTGCCACCCTTTGTAAATTCTGGAGTCATAACTGATAGCATAAATGTTGAAATATTATTCTCCATAACATCACGTTTTACTGAGAGAAAATGTTGGAAAAAATATCTTAAATCGAGTTCATGATTTGGAATACCATCATTCACAAGTATCAGACTAAAACTGATTCCAAAACTAAAGATTCATCCGCACTGAATACCTGAATACTCCAAAATAAAAAACAATCATAATGATTTATTATTTTGTCATTTTCAACTATCTGCTTTTTAATAAGCAATTTATACATCTAAGCAATATAATTATGTGTTCTCCTATACTGTGCATTGCCCTACATCTCCTTACTATGTACTAAGTTACATTCTGGGCAAAGACTTACAGGTTTCTTTCCTACTATGAGTTTTTCAACCTTCTGGACTTGGGATACATGATCCTCATTTGTCTTCAGCTCCCGCTTGCGGATCCGCTCATAAATCCCAATCAGCATTTCTCTTGGGATATCTTCACCATCATCCACACCTACAGAATCCAACAGTTTTATGATCAATTGGTTTCGACTCATAGCTGTTGGACATCTCCCGTGATGTGCTTGGGCCCACCTTACCCAAGTGGCCCCAGTCATGTTACTGAGTACTGAAGCACTGAATTTTGCCCATATGCTTGCTATCTCCATACAACAAGGCATTGATTGAAATCAAACTATTGGGTTTATTTTTTTAATTTTTACATCATTACTCTAAAACTAATTCCTAAAAAGGCTAATTTCCAATATAGATTATTTCCTTTTTTTCTTTACTTTTCCTCTGCTTTCCTATTAAAGCTCTAATGAATAAACTAACTCTTTAGATATTAAAATATCCTTCTACCTCAGAACAGTATAACCTCTGCCCCAGTATTACTCAACACTGCTCAGAGATTCATTTCTACAAGACAGCCTTATAAATAACCAGTAAAATTAATTTAACCAGTATTTCCTGTATGATTTCAAAATTAATTAAGTTAGCCTGGAAAAAACCAGATCAACAGAAGGGCCTATTTACAACATCACTGTTTAGCACTGTGTGACTGTCATCAGCACATCAGCATACAAGCATCCCAACAAATGCCTGGAAGTTGAAAGCTTGAACATGCGTTTTTAACAGCAGTGGAAGGTGTCTGATTTCAGTAAGTGACTGAAAGGTAGCACTTCTGGCACAGGGACATGCATATTTTTTTTTTTTCTCACACTAGTTTTAAAGCAATAACCTACTGCTTCCCAGTCAGAAGGCAAAATACAATATTTTGTCACCAGGTGGAAAAATTGCTGCCACAGAAAAATACTGTGATAAAATATGGTTTCTTTGCAATGAGGAAAAATGACTTCTCTTTCACACCTGCAAATGTCCCACAGATCACCCTTGGAGATCATGGCATTTAAAGCTAGAAGTGAGGAAGTGAAAAATACCTACTATAATGAATTGCTGACATGTATGTTGGAGTTTAGAGAGACCATACTGCTCCCAATGCAACAAATACAATTGCAGTATTACCCTATCAAATGAATATCTGATGAATACCAGGTCATTCTTAAATCTTTGTGAACTTATGTTAAAATCTCAATGCTTACTTAAATTTTGCTAAGCTAGTGCACCTGCTAAGAATAGATTGTTCGTTACTGTCTTACATAAATCTAGGGGAATAACATCACCAAACAGGACTTTATTTTCAAGATATGAAACTCCAGAACATTACAAGTATTTTATTTTCACTAGCATTAAAATTATACTGGATGTGTAGCGTGCACTCCTGAACACCAACTGTCATATACCTGAGAGTATATCTTCTCATGCAGAGCAACTTAGTTCTGTCTGTCATTTGTTCCACTTCTGGGTATCACTGAGAGAATGGCTGTTAAACAGTACATCAACACTTGCTGATGCCTGCAATAGCTGGCCTGTTTTTATACAATGCTGTTGCATTCACTGTTGCTAAGAGAAGAGATGTGCACAAAGTTGTGCTTATTGTGTGCTTGAATGCAGAGGGAGGAGGAAGGCAGTGTTACAATGACTTGTGTTAAAATGCGATTTTTCTGGGCTGCACACGAACACATGGTAATGGAACTACAATGAAAGCTTCTCTTTCCCTACAGACACAAACTACCCTAAAAAAAAAAACAAAAAAACACTCGACATCTGAGTTGCAATAAAGCAACTGTTGATAAAGTAAATGTTATCTGAACACCCAGAAACAACAGAAGGTATCTTATCTCATGCATGATCTTCCTTAGCTGTACTGTGACAATTTCCTTTTAGACAAAGCTGAGCTCTTACTTCATAAAAATCTATTCTTTTTTTTTTTTTTTTTTTTTTAACCAGGAAGTAAGGTATAAAGAGCTGAGATACAGACATGGAATAAAAAATGTTTGGCAATGTAATTACAGACTTAGGTGTGCCATAAGCTGAAAAATAGTTCAATTATTAGAGAACGTACCAGTGAAGACACTGAAGAAATTTATGTACTATTTACTATGTACCTTTCAGGAAGGTTTTGAAGTTGTGATTCAGAACTAAATTTATATATTTGTAAACATGCATGTGCATATTCTTTGCAGAATGTCTTTACTGCAGCAGAATTTATTTACCTTCATTCCTGTGCACAGAAGTTGCTATCTTTATGAGTTGTCCTTGGACTTTGTAAAGGGTTTAAGCATGGCAAATTTCAATTGCATTTACAAATTTGAGGCACTGGATAGTTCTGAATACACGGTAACAGTCACTTTTCAGCTACACTGAAAGAACTGAGAATAAAAGGGCTGCCAATACGTCTCCTCAAGAAAGACAAGATACAAGTGACAAATCACTACATGTTTAGTTCTGTTTGCAGTATTGCAAAAATGTCTAAAACCTGTGCAAGGGATGGTGATTTTCAAAATCAGGAGAAATCAGCAGAAACCAACCCCCTGCATTTTGCTTTTTTCTGGAAGATACATGGTATCCTTCCAGTGACAGTTAAAGGGAAAAACAATGACCACTGTGGTTAGAGTTGGCTCACCCCTTAGGTTCTTGACAAAATCTTCTAGCTTCATTTTGCGTTCCGGTTTCACATTTGGGCTGTACATATCTGTGTTCAGCAGTATAATGGCAAAAGCTAGAATGAAGATGGTATCAGGATTCCTGAACTGTCTCACAACTCCTGGATTGCAGATGCAGTAACGTTGGCTATAAAAAAGGAGGAGAAAGCTTTCAGTGCTATGAATTAATATTAGAATTTCACCACATAAACCAACTGCTACGTTCCAGAGGCTGTGTAATTATTCATGCTCTATGCATACATTTTGTTTTCCATCCACATATATTTTTCCATCCACTATATTTTTATAGGCCTATCCTACAATTCTGGAAGGCTTTTGGCTTTTACTGCCTTTTTAACTCGTCTTCTTAGTACAGACCCTGAGCTCCAATAACTTCAACTTCTTTATTTTCAGTAACGCTCACTGACATCAGTTGAGAACACAGCATTGACATTGACATCAGCTCACTGCTGATTTACATCCGCCCAGCATTAATAAATTAATACTCTTTATTCTGCCATTGTTAGAATTATTAACGAAAGGTTAAAAGCATATATACTCTAAGAAGTAAATGGCCATATCATTTCACTCAAAAAATGCAAATATTGTATGCAAATACATTGATAAAGACATTAAAAAATACCTTGAATTTCTTTTCAACTGATGCATGAAAACTTTCAGTTACAGAGCCTTCCTCGTTAGTGCAAATAATTTACATGACCAGCACTAGCAAATAAAGCTTCCAGTAAGTTTTTATACTTAGTGAAACCACCACAAACAACACGCTGTATTTGAGACTGTCCATGACTCACAAGGACAGTGCAAATAAGGAGAGAAATAACTTAGACTCAATTTCCCCACCTCTCCAGTCTGACAGTTAGACAATAGCAAGTTCCTCGTGACTGAATAATTTATTTCAGTGTCATACCTAAAGGCTTCAATGAGCCGTTCTACTTTCTGGGCTTCTCCTTGAACACGGATATGAGCCTGAAATTTCCTGAGTGCTTCATCCAGTTCCATTGTTGAGAAGTCCATCTCATCCACAACACAACTAGGATAAAAACATATTGCCACTGAGTCACTGCATTTCCAACAGTACAGCACCAAAGGTAAGATTTTGAGACCAAAAAGTCCTTTCAAACTTCAGAGTTTTTTGAAACCCTCAGCAGCAACTGCAGTAACTGTAGGTGAACTATGAAGGAAGGACTGCAAAGAAGAGATCAATGAGAAAGTGCACCTGGAAGGAGGCCCTTAGTTGTGGTTTATTCTTTTTTTTACTTTTTTTTCCATTAAGCAGCAGAGTTGCTAGAATGACAACTGTCTGACTAATCAAAGCAACATGTCAGTATCAGGAATAATCACTGGACTTATGCTTCCTGCCCAATCAATAATTATTAGCCAGCGTTTATAATAAAGAGCTTATATTTTTTGAAATATCAAATTTTGCAGCTAGCACAATCACCTGTACCAAATGGTTGTATCTAGGAACATTCTTATACACTGAGCAAAAAAATTAATCTTAATACACGTCTACTATTGCTGTAATTCTCATCTCCCCATCATTTGCCATGTCTTTCAGGTAACTTTTATGGAAAAAATGATTACTTCCTTGCTCTGAAAATACAGTGCTGATCAAAAATAAAAAGGAACCAGTTAAATATAATCAACAATGCGAACTGTGCCATTCCAACACTTTGTTTAAAGACTGCTTTAAAATTGCAGGCTTATGAATTTCCTTTGGTTAAACTTTGCTCATAGTTTTTAAATAATCAGACATGAATCACTGCAAGTAACAACACTGCAGCGCAGAAACCACAGAAAGCAAGCACAGTCTGGTTTTAAAAGCCTTTCCTTAAATCTATAGTTATACAATGACAAATTAGAATAGCTCACATTGTTTTTTCTAATAATATTGTAGCTAATGTAGATTAATACTGAAGCAATTTATTCACTTGTATATTTTTTCTCTCATGTTGAAGTGCAGGGAAACAAACAAAGTTGGTATTTCTCACGCCCTTTGCAATCCACACCTAAAAACCTATTATCAATTCTGCAATAATGTTCATATTCTTCCCACCTATTGTAAGACCTCTAACACTTTCAAAAGCTCTTTCTTCCATCAAAGATGAATAACAAATGTGCAGGCAAGCTGGAATCCAACTGTAGTACAATTAAAACAATTAAGAAAAATGCTGGCCAGCAGCACAACAGGAAGGGGATTTAATCTTCATAACATGAACTGCAGAATCAGTAGGTACTCCGTTCTTAACTGGAATCAGTTAAGATTCTGCAAATATTTCAAAACAGCAAACAAAACTTTTCTAGTGTCCATGTAATGACAAAAAAAAGGGAGGGGGGAACAAATTATTTGGTTAGATCCATATCAAGTGAAACAGCAGTATATCACTATTACACACTTGTTAAATTTGTTGATTTTTTGTTAAAAATGGTTAACAAAACGATAACCTTTGATAGCAATATCATAATACTAATGGTGATGAAGAGAATGTGATCAAAAGGACTTCAGACACTGCAGGCACTTCAGACACTGCACTTCCTAGTTGTGTAGGCACTGCAGGTAAGAATATGTGTTTTAAGTGAAGACTCAACAAATAAGTCAACTTTTTAAAATTATTATTATTTCTGCTCTACTCTGTATATAAGGATAGGAAATTAATGACCAAACTGCTCAAGCTTAGTCTTCTGGTTCAGTTTTTTTTTTTTTTTTAACAACACAAACAGATTTTATTTATCTAATCTTTTGAAAAAGAACAGTTTGCACAGAACTCGTCAACATATGCCTGTACTCTCTAAAATCCTTGTTTATCTAGCACTTAAGCCATTTGGCTGTAATAGTTATTTTCATGTTCTGTTACTGACGAGCCTTATGTAGCATACAGTATTATTTTGTTTTGTTCAGTAAATAATAATGATAATGATGATGATGATGATAATAATAATAATAAATTGTTATTGTTATTATTATTATTATTATTATCATCATCATCATCTTGAGCAACCTAGTCTGGAGGAAGGTGTCCTTGTTTATAGAGGGGCTTGGAACTAGATGATCTTAGAGATCCCTTCCAACCCAAATCATTCTATGATTAGAGAGATTGAGTAAGGAAAAAGAGTTAAAAATAACATACTCTAACACCAGTGAAGTTAAAGCAGAAATTTGGAGAAATGTAGGCAACTACTGAATATATAAATCCTTGTAAATATCTTTCTGAATCTATAAAGGAAATTATGACTTAGCTGCGGAGCAAAGAAATAAATATTTGTTTCTGTGCATGTTTTCTTTTTGATCCTCAGAGTTTGGTTTCCTCCTCCCTCCCTCAGAACAATATCCAGAGAGGTGTGCAAAACATGCAGTGCAAAACTACCTCTACCCTGATGAAACATCTTACTGTAGACTAAAACATGCTTGGTGCTCCCTACATGCAGTACTCACTCTAATACATCTCTGTTGAACTGCTTCTGTCGATTTCCCAAGAACTCTCCAATCATTTGTCGGCTGAGACCTTTTCTTTGCAGGAGAAAGTGAGCAACCCCAACGGGAGTGTCGGGCACGAAACCTCGCTCAATTAGGTACTGGACTCCTTTTTCAGGTTTTCTGAGGAGAAATGAGAAGACAAAACAATATATATATATATATTTTTTCCATTGAAGACATCTGACTAGAACTTTATAGCCGTTTTCCTATCACTTCTGACTAACATATCACTACGGGCTCGTATAGTTTCAGGGTAATTGTAATCATGCCACAGAGCACGTGGTTTGCTGTTGATTGCTTACTGGCTTTGAAACAGACCTTTGCATGCTTTTACACATTTCCTGTTCCATACCCTTTTCCAAAGAGAAGCTTTGTATGTTAGCTTCAGGCATGAAAGTCAGCACTTGTGAAAGGAAAAGAAAAGCCCAAAGTACCCAGAAAGTAACAGAAGAACACCACTGACAACCTCAAACCTCTGCTCTCATAAGTTCAGCTAACCAAACAAAAACATCTGAAGAGGTATACCTTGCAAGCTAAGAAAACAAAAAATAAGGAGAAAAAAAAGAAAAGTAATACATAAAGAAGCATTTAAGATAGCAGAGTTCCCATCTAATTTTGTCTTTTTTTTTGCCTTGTCCTTTACCTTACCAGAACTCTTACCCCCAGATTTACCTCCCTCAGACAAGCACCATCATATTTTCTGGAGTATTTTACATCTCTTTCTACCTCAGCTTCAGATTTAGCTGCAATCATCTTCAGATCTCAAAGCATTTTACTCATTTTAACATGTTAAGCAGAGTTTGTTGGGGAGGAGCGTTGGGCAATGAAGTGATTTTGGGCAATAAAATATAATTCTTGTAAAGACAAACTCTGCTTACAGTATGAAGTGAGGTAAAACTCCCCTCACAGCATGCATTGTGCAGTGCGCTTTCCAGCAGCACGAGACAACACATAACCTTAAGTTCTCTTCAAGACAGTAAAGGAATACCTTCACAGAATCAGTAATCCTATCACCACCTTTATTTTGCAAGAACTTACAATACAGTGCCCACCCTTAGAAACGAGTGACATGCGCCACTTCTGCCCACTGAGAACAGAGTAGATCCTTCGATGTGGTGACTGCTGAGAGTCTTCCACGATCAGGAAATTTCCTAGCGATGGCTTGTTGATGACACATACAGGGAAGGTAAGAGTCTATGAATAGCAGCAGTGGAAACTGCATAAGCCGTGTTATTATTTTCAGATACATTCACTAATATAAAAAAAATCTTCTAAGCTCACACCTTACATAGCTGATGATACACATATTTACAGGACTTTTCACATTTACAGGACTGCCACACGTCCAAAACCAAGCTAAAAATCCAACTCAAAAGAATATATCAAAACGAATATAGGGAATGGAAGAAAAAAAGAAACAACTAGTACAAAAAGATGTGGAAAAGAAATATTGAATTAAGGTTTTCAGATGCTGCATAAAAGGCTAAGGAATTTCCTAGAAACTGGTTAATAACACCTTTAGGATGGTTTAAAGTGGCATTTAGGGAGAAATAATGGGAAAACAAAAGTAATAAAATTTTGAAAATAGTTGATCAAAAGAATGCACGTTTAAAAGCATGCTTTTTAGAGAGCACTGATCATCATCACAGCCAGTACAAATGGTAACCTTCATGTGTTTCTGAAGACACGTTGGATCCCCAACAATTACTGGAAATAGACATTTTTAAAGGAAAACACATTCCAGGAACGAAGATTACAGCAAAATCAGACACAAATACAATAGTATAAAAAAGAAAAGGAAAAAGATTAAAAAAAAAAAAAAAAAGAAAAAGTAGCATCCCTACACCAAGATAACAAACCCCTGCACATCACTGCTGTATCCTTTACTCCTTAAAATAATTTAAACATGAATATTTAGAAAATCTAAAACGTGCTGTAGTTACTAGAAGGAGATTACTTCTTTACTTACTCAGCAACTTATACACGTAGTACTGCAAGCATAACTTCAGGGGAAGCTTATATAGCTTGCTGATTTACCTTTTGGCTAAGTCTTAGACATTTGTCTAAATCTGCTAAATCAGTAGCTTGTTGGGGGAGCAAAGATAGGTATGCTTAAGAGTTTTGCTAATGTAATTGATCAACAAAGCTTTTCTAAAAAGAATCTAAGTATTTAATAGCACAGGGTAGAAGAAAAGATGAAATAATGGGGTAGTACTACCAGTTGGTACATTCCCAAGAAATAAAACCAACCCTGCAGTCCATGAATGACTGCATAAGGACCGTCAAAATCATGTAAACGCAGACACTGGTTTGACATTTCCTCTGCTTGAATTCTGTTTTCAGAGACGCTCAAGACATACCAGAGTTTAATAATACTACCGCACAGTAGATCATAAAAACATAAGGAAACCAAGAAAGCCACCATCCGGACCAGATCCTCTCTCCAGGGTGGGCAGGAGAACAATGTGGGATGGCTGACCCACTTCCCAAGCTGGTGCAGCTGCCAACAGCTGTGCTCACACAACCCAGCAAGCAGCGTAGCAGCAGGGGCAGAGCACAGATTGCAGGTTAAGCCACAGAAGGATTCACTTAGAAATACCCATTTATGCTGCTGCCATTGGACATAAAGCAACACTAGATTCAAAAAGTTAGTGTTATTTGGAAAATATGGCTTCGTGTTATCCAGATATTCAAAATGGTATCTTTCAAACTGTAGGAAATAATTAAAAACAAACTAAAATGCAGTGAATTTGAAAAGTGAATTTGGTAAAAGAAAAGCTTTTAGCCAGGCTACAGATGGTAAGGATCAGCTCTAACTTACCATTTACTGTCATCTACTAGACTTTGTGGTACAACCAGTCTTGATGTAAAACAACTTGAACTTAAGGGCTGTGGTCTGGTGAGTCTTTCAATGGCAGTGCCAGTACCAGCATCTGTCTCTTCTCTCATTCCCATTGCTAGCTCAAGATAAATTGAACTAGGAGAGAAAGCGGTTTTTGTGTTTTTTTTTAATCCAGACAAGAACTTCACCTAGCTGCACTTACAGCTGTAACAAAAAAGCCAGAGCACAGCTGCAGGGTCACTGCCTCACTTGTGCGGAACAGCAAACACTGTGTCTGAAAAAACAACTCAGCAAAACCACCTGCAAAGGTGTATAAAGCCTTCCCTGCTTTTGACTTGCTGGATACGTAAGCATAGAAGCATCTCAAACCACATTAAATCTTTTATTTCCTTTTAAATGCTCAGACAGCAAAGCTGCAAAATGGAAGCATTAAGAAACAAATAAGCACTGAAAACAGCTTGCCCAAGTCTAATATCTAGCAATGCCAGAAGTATCTTCCAAGGTAAACTAAGACTTTATTCACACAATAGAAATAACCACAGACATACTGTTCAGCCACTGTTCAATCTTTTCATGCTGCAGGGGGAGAATTTAATGCAGCTCCAAAGCAGGGGGAGAATTTAATGCAGCTCCAATGACAGCCCTGTGTTAGAAAAAAAAAAAAAGAAAGAAAGAAAAAAAAGAAAGAAAATCTTCCTTGTCTTTAATACTAGAGACACTGTTCTGAAAATATTTACAGTTCTCAAATACTAAGCATTAGCTTCTAACTAAAATCCAAGGATGGCTCTTTTAATTGAAAGAACCTAAGGCTTTTCTTGGTTACATTTAATAAATCAGTGCTTTTTTAAAATTGCAGCTGTGGGAGTAACAAACTGACTGAACATTCTCCTGTTTGGCAGGCAGCTACATTTTGTTCCCATGGCCGTATTTCTTCACTTTTGTTAAATACTCTACTGCTGCTGCAGTGACTCTAAGAGAAGCACTAAGCCCGTTTTACACCTTCTAAGAGAGAAGAAAAGCTATATACTTCAACTACTACCAACATTAGTACCAAGACAAACTGTCAAAGTTCACTCAACCATGCAGCAAGGCAAGAAAGAGACTGATAGGAAAAAAATTTAGAGAAACGGATGGTATCTTCCTCGTGTTACACAACTGGGCAATGAAGAGGAAGAAGAATTAGATGTACACTGCATCTTCTGGTAATTTTAGAGTCAGTAGGTCGAAAAGCAAATATATAACTGTGCCTTTCTTATAGCGCCTCTTTTTTTTTTTCTTTTTCTCTTTTTTTCCCATGAGATCAGAGAGACGGTCATCCACACTCCTTGGATAGAAGCCCTACAAGTTCTCCTGTATTGTAAAAGATTTCTCCCCATCCAATTATAAAAGATTACTCTTCTTTGCCTCTCTTGTTCAAGACCAAACAAAAAAACTACCACCAGACCGGTAGAGATCCCAGCTTACTTGCAATTACACCAAATTACCTGGAGGAACGTTCGTTCAGTGACAGTTAATTTGTACTACTGACAATAACAAAATAATTCACTAGGAAGTGATCTCAGTGACCACTTTTATTTCATTTGGAAGCAAAATAAAGACAGGAAACTTAGTGAACATTTCCTTTCAAAAATAAGTAGCTAAACAATTCTACAATTACTTTCCATCTGATGGCTTCTTTATGTGACCATTCCCTAGTAAAGTGCTAGGAACCTAAACATTTCACATCATCGCTCTTACTGAATGCTTAGGCTTCTCTGAAAATTATCACCTGAATTAGAATTGATTCAGTCACTTAGTACAGATCTGTACTAAGTGCAGGGTATATGAAAGTCAGCTAAAGGCTCCGAGCAGATTAAGTCTGGGTCATTCTAATGAAGTGAAAGACTAGAATTTAAAGCTATTAGAGAAATAGTTTTTTTCTGTATGAGAGGCATCAGCCTCAAGGGGAAAAGCAGTCCACACAGTGAAGAGAACCACAGGCACATCCCAGGCAGTTGCAGTGCAGTAGCTGGACAAGCCCTGGCTACCAATAACAATCCTGAGTCATCACACTACAGCAGATTCTCTGGCTCCTCATTATTCTCTCTTTCGGCAGTGCCACTTTTTTGGTGTGTTTTGTTTTGCTTTGCTTTTTCACTTTTACTTTCCTCACAAGAAGGAGGAAAATTCTCTTTTATTTAGAGAAATAAAAGAACCAAAAACACCATATGAGGATTTTCTCACCATGTCTGACCCAACTGTATCTCTGCATTTGTCAAAGCATAGGGAAAAGACTTCCCAGCAGCCAGACTAAAACATCTCTGCTTTGAAAGAAGGCAGATGAAAAACCTGCTGGATCTCTCAAAACTCTGCCAGGATTGAGTATTGCTTTTGTGTTTATGCAACTGTGAAATGAGACATCAAGGAATGAGACATTACGATGACTACGTCCTTGAAATTGAGGAACAGCCCCTGCCTTAACGTTGCCAGTGTCCCTGCCCTAAATTCTCTTTCCACACCCTTGCACCCCAGCTACATGTAACAGAAGTACTTCAGCTTTCATTTTTGCAATTCTGCTGACTGCAAACACAAAACACTAAGTCACATTTATTTTTAAAAGGCTGCCTTCTGAATTGGTGATGCAGAAACGCAGTTCAGAGACTTCTCAGATTTTTTCATTTACAGATGCAAACTGCAAATCAGAAGGCAGTTGTGCATTGTTAAAAAGGAGGCAGAGTTTGCCCGCCTTCTCTATTTCTTAGATCTCTTTCCAAAAATTCCTATATGCAGTCTGCTATTCCAGCTGCCCTCTGTATGCCTGCGCAAGCAGCTGGATGCATTTTTCATTCTCAAAATGCAGTCATTTGGGATTTGGGCAAGGGGAAGAATGAATTAAAATTCTGGCATGCAGAGTCACCTCAAACACTCAGCTGGGAGCAGCTCACCAATCAAGCTCCCCAGGCACAGGGTCATTTTCTAATAGGGGGCGGTATCCCGAGCACGCAGGCAGGCATTGTGTTCCAGCAAACCGGTTAGCAATTCCTGGCACGTAGCAGCAGCAGGGAGACGTGTGCCCAGAATGTTTAAGGGCAGGCAGAGCTGGTGGAAGATGAGGTAATGGCTCTTTCACTGTTCCAGGGACATTTGCACAGTTAGTGCTGCTTATAGTGCAGCGTTTCAAAAGACAGATTTGTTTTCAACATTTGGTAAAGTTTATGCTCCCTTTTAATGGCAATAAATGGGAATTATCCTTATGCCCATATGTGAAACTAATGTGCTTAAGTATACTATTGGTTGAATTCTTAGTTACACATTTCAGCTGGTTTTTTTGGGCATGATGCTGTATGCTAATCTCAAAGCACCCATCGTGGAAGAAAAGGAGAGGAAAAATAACCATCCTCGGGGAGAGAAGATAAATCACACAGAGAGCAAAACAACACAGCTTTTTTTTTTCTTTGGGTGTTCCCACTTAGGGCCAAACATTTTTAGAAATAATGAGAGTCATTCTAAAAACATTCTTTTCTTCTTACTGAACCCTCAGCATGTTGGAGGACAAGCTACATGCAGTGCTTTGATTTTAGCTTTTGTTGGAATCGTTTGCGGCTGAATAATCTGCAGTCCAGATGTTGCAACAACAGGAAAGTCCCTTTCAGCATATACAAGAGGATGGCAAATAGCTCTGTTGCAAAATCCTAAACAATCCTCCCGTCTCCGTCTTCCTTTTTCTACTGAATCTTCCCAAAACAAATCACAGAAAAATAAATTTTGCAAAGATGTTACAGGTCAGTTAGCAAAATAAAATAATTCTAAGGAAAAAGAAAACCAAGTCAGTTTCATTTACGCCTTCTTCCTCCCACTCAATCTGCATTAACAAATTCTAACATCATTAAAAACGCTTCCAAGTAAGCTTACAACTTAAAATGCTAAGTCCAAAATTACATGTTTTCAGATCAGACATTAGAAAGCTGAATGGTATCTTACGTGAAATTCATTAGGAATGCATTCCATACAAATAGACAAACAACAAATTAGTAGAGCTACTACAGTGTTTAAATGATAGCTTACTATAATGCTTTTTATATTTTCCTCTTAATAAAATCTAACATTTTTTAAGGATTTCAGATGGAGAAAAGGTTTGCAGTACTTTCTGAAAGTCACAGTACTTAAGATGCCAAAAAAACATTCCACTCTACCTACATGTAAATGATATACAACTCCGTTCAACAGATAAAGATCCACAGAGAAGTAAATGGCAAATGTGCCTCCTCACAGAGAGATATTTGTATCCCAGATTTTCAGCAGGAATCTCTCTACAATCAGAATTTGTAATTTTTTGTGTGGTATAATGCTTCCAACACATAGCAAATTCCTCTCCTATCTGCTTAGTAAAATAAACAAATACTTCAGTAAATATTCCAAGGAATCTAGATGTGCTTAAAAGAGACTGCTCGTGGAATTAATATTCAAATCACATCCATAATGTTTTTTTTAATTTTAAATAAAGCCATTCCTATCAAACAATAAACAAAGCCAGTAGGGCAGTCGAGGTTTACAGCTCCCAAGATGATCACTCATCATACAAATGCTCTCGCCGTTTTAGCTCCATCAATAAATCCTTTGAAAGAACCGAGGAGGAGTGGCACCTTGATATTAGCGTGTTCCAAAGGAAGCTGCAGAAAACTTCAGAACCGTAAGCTGTAATGCACTGGAGGCACACAGGGAGCAGTTTTCCATCTGTGGACACAGACAACTGGCAAGGAGCCAGGTACTACCACTGTAATGGTGGCACAAGGGAAGAGAACCTTCTAGCAATCCACTGCTTCCTGCATGTGCATGGCTCTGCACAATCTGCTAACTACTGACTGCTAAGCTGACCCAAGGGTAGGACGCGTTTCCTGATGTTGCTGAGGTTAAGCCCTGCTGCCCTATTTTAATCTCTTAGAACCATCAGTGCACTAAGAGTAGCAGAATGGAACCCGAGTATCCGACCAGTTTGGGCTGCAATAACTGGCAAACCTGGTGTTCCCAGACTGCAGTCAAAACAAGCATGAGAAAAAAATCACAGTTGTTTTTTTTTTTTTTTTTGTTTAAGCCGCAGTCAAAAGCCTTCTTGAAGTCTTATTTACAAGCAAATCAGTCTCAAAGGCTGAATTTGCATAGGCAGGGTTTGGAGACTGCAAAATAAACCTTTCTAGGTAGTGTTTTCCTTCTGCCTACAAGTGAGGGATGTTTTCCAGCATAATTTCTCCCAGACTGCATCCCTTTCAGACTGTGCTGAAGAAAAGGCCTAATTCAACACAGCTGGCCTCACCAAGCTTCCCCAGAGCCCTTGCACTCTGAGCATGCACCTGCAATCCTTCCTTTAGGAACTCAGTGAATGGCAACACACAATTGGACTCTCTATCGACTGGGTCAAATCACTACTACCATTCAAAAATACCAGGATTTACAGAAGCTGCTTCCTAGTTGCAAATTCTTTGACAGAAATTGTTCTCTTTTAGGGATACTATATATTCTAGTATAGTGAATGCCACAGACCATCTTTTAAATATGCATTTCCTTAACACTGAGGTTCCAAGTTGAGAGCCAAGTTCTTGCTTGAAACAAATTCTATGATTAAGTGATGGAACTCCCAGAATAAATGGTTTGAATCACCTGCATTTCTTTTCTCCTCTGTCCCTGATTCTCCATTCTCCAAAGATCTTTGTGCCTCTATGCTTTTGCATAAAATGGTGATCACGTGAACCAGCTGTGCTCAACTTTCACTCCGCACACAATTGGCTATTCTAATAAAGAGTTAAGAACAGCACTTAGTTGTCTGAAAATTATTAAAGTGATAGGAAAGCCACAAAAATTACAAAGCATCTGTTAAAATTTCAACAGCAAGGAGAGTGACTTTTCACGGTTTCTAAGTCTCCACTCTTACAACATTCCCATTGAACAAAGCAGAAGTATTTATTACAATTTAGGCTCTTACAATTTCTAAATTTTTGGCATTTTAGTCAAGCAAGTACCAAAAAGAAATCACACAATTATTTGTTACCAAAGGGAATCTTAATTTGCACAACCGCCTTCAAGGACGCAACAAAATTAACAGAAACTTCTTGGAAAGTAACTCCCCAAAATTTCCTCTTGTAGATGCAAACAACTGGAAAAAAATCTTGCCTCCTTGTACTAGGTGGCCTGGAAGCTGCTTTCAGTTCCATGCACGGCCCTTCCGCCTGGGTGGAGCCACCCAGCACATCCTCTCAGCTGCTCATCACCGAGACTTGCACTCCTCCCTTGCTTAATAATCGTGTGTCACGAACGAGGAATGACCAGAAGATATCTCTATGGTTCTGCAGCACTGACGTGAGCACTAAAGAACAAACTAAAAAAGGTACTCCGTTGCATTGCAGGTGTGTGTGTAGGCATGACAGCAACACAACACAAGCAGTTGGCAACACAAGGCAGTGTGCAGGCATGCCCCCTTCTCACATGAGATGCTGGGCAGATGCCAAGATGCCAAGCACCTGAACACAATCTCTGTCACTTTGATTTATCTCAGAATATGCAATTTGCAATCACACTGATTCCTGAAAGTATCCTGCTGAGCATTTTCAAGAATAAAGCTCTGGAAGTTTCCCAGTTACCTTTTCAGAAGAGTTAAAGACTCACTCTCCACCATACTCTATGATGGTTTAATACTTGACATCGGACATAGGGAAAATTAAGCTATTAATGAAATGTCACAATCTCTGTGGATTTGAAGAGCCATAATCAAAAACAAGATGCATGGGATATCTGGGGGCTGTCTGAGCTACCAACAGAATCAAAGTGACTCAGCATAAGGTAATGAGGCTCTTCAGTTCATTACCAATACAAGAGACAACACAGTAAGGGAGTGCAACCACCACACAGCAAAATACCATCCACTGAGGTGCAGCCTGGAGTTCTGCACATTGCTCTGTTTTAGAACTCACTGCTATGAATTTCAAGTCATCTCATAACTAGTCAGTATTTATATATAAATATTTTCCTATTTTCTGTTCAAGTCTGTGCAGCAAGATCACTCCGCTCAAGAGGTATTTCAAAGAGTTTCTATTCTTCCCTATTCTTGACATTTATTTTCCACTTCCAGCCTCCTTCTGATATGGTACAAAATGTGACACCAGACAATTCCCAATGCTCTCATTCACCTCTGCATGCTGCTTGAACACTTTTTCCATTCACTTTTTTTTTCCTTATATCCTTTTGCAATTGACTCAAAAGACTACATTATCAAGTCTGCAGCTCCCTGATCATTGACTACTTAAGCTTTAATTACTGTGCAAAAAAAAAAAAAAAAAAAAGAGCAAATACCAAGTCTTTTAAAGGTCAGCCAGCCAGTTCTAGAACCTACATCACTATCCCAGCTGCTGCCAAGAGCGTTCATGCTTTCAAATCTTGTGAAAAAGACTTCATAGTCTATTTCAAAAGCTCTGAAAACTGCAAAGATCCTCTGACCACTTCCAAATGTTTAAAAGCTCTTGTAAAAAAAGGCCTATTAACTTAAAAAAAAAAAAAAAAGTATATATATACTTATATACATATATATATGAAAAAAAAATTATATATGTATATATATAAATTTAAAAAGAAAGCTTTCACAGCCAAACTTGACTTAACCATACTTAGCAATAACCTCTGGTGATGGCATCAAAAAACTTAACTACATGCAATGTTACAACATATTATTACACAGTGAGCCAGTGATCTATTAAATCGAACAACACAAACCACAGCACTGCTAGCCACAAAGGAGGGTTGAAATCATTCAGGCTGTAGTAAACTACAGTGAAGAGCGGTCTATGGTAGCACACTGAAACAATTCCTACTTTTTCAGAAGTTACAATATTTTCATAGAGAAATCCTGAAATACTCTGCAGACAGCTTCAAAAGCTTCCACAAACAATACTGTGAGCTGTCAGCAACATTTTAATGGAAAATAAGAACAAATACTGGCACTTAGCATCTTTCACCTAAGTGTTCTAAGGAACTTTATAAGCACTAGTACCAGGACAGGTTTAAGTAAGAAAATTATGCCCACTTATGAATGGGAAATCAGCACACTAGACATCATCCGAGCAGTGAAGGAGATGTAGGATTTCTAATGACAACCACTTAGCTGTTCTTATCTTCAGAGTATGATAGTTCTAATGAGATCTGTGTAACTCCAGTAATAAGAATACACAGTTTAAGTAGTATATTTTCTGTTACCCTCTATCATAATATTCACACTTCCTGTATACGCACAGGAGTAACCAAAGAAGAAAGCATTTCCAAAAGAAGAAACTTAAGCATGTTATTTTATAGGAGCCTTCAACAACTCCGTAAGTGGGAAAATTAGCAGTCATAAATGGAAATGAACATTCTACAACAATGCTGTACTTCAAATATATATTTAGTGCAAAAATAAAGTTTTGATGAGATTTATTTATTGATTACTGAATAATTTTCAACCTCTGCCAGTGTTAAATATGAAATTAATCTTCCACTGCTTGTTATTTTTAATGCCTGTGACAATTGCAACTATACATGATTAGGGCAGAAGAGAATTTTGAATTTATTATACCTGCAAACACAAAAAATGGATGAGAATTAAACAACCATATGTAATTTTACTACCGTATTTATTTCCCTCTGAAGCTGTTTAACTACAAAGATACCAATTTGTAAGTACTCTAACACAAACAGCTAACATGAGCAGACAAATCAGTTATTAGAACTAGGCAGACTGTTACAATAACTGCCTACTCTGATTTTTAGAGATATTATGTATGTGTACGTATACAAAGTGTGTTACCTCTTTTAGCATCTCTACGAAAACACTGGGCTTATTTTTTTCCACTGAATAGCCAGTATCAGACTACATTCTTACTTATCTGATTCAAGTAAAACATTCCTTGTACCGTGGCCATGAAGAGGAAGAAACACTGCACTTACTTGTTAAAAAGGTTTAGCCCAATTCTATAATGCCGTTTCCTGATAATATCGTTACTGAAGGCAGGGGAATCCCAGCTGTTACGAGTTTCCTTGTGGTATGTTTGTTTGCTTAAGGTTTGCTCCCTTAGGCTGTCTCTAGAAGAAGACTCTGAGCTGCAATTTATTGTATCGTTAGAGTTGGAAGTGCTGTTGATGCTGTCATTGTCTCCATCCGAATAATCAGACTCTGATTTGCTTTGTCTGTTTGCTGTGCCATTAATAGCTAAATGACTGTCTATAGGCCTAGGCCTATGTCTTGCCTCCTGCTCCTCTCGGGATATGATCTTGGCAGGAATATTGTGAGGGATATGTTTTGGGCTTCCCTGTTGACTAGTGATTCCTCGATCATACGCATTTTGTCTCTTTAATGAACCTCTCTCTGAGCGATCGCTCAAGTCCACTGAGCTGTCACTGGGTGGCTCTATAGTTAGCAGTGGTAGGTGATCCATCCTTATCCTCTGTTCCTGACATTCCAGTGAAGGGGTGCTCCTGCAGCTCGTATCAGTGTCTATCTTATCATCTTTGTGGGTCATGGACCAGTACTCTTGAGAAGAGTTCACTGACCGGAGCCTCAGATCAGATTCTGTGCTGGACGGTCTGTCCACTGACTGGGAAAGCGGAAGGGGTGGAGATAACTCCTCCTCATCGATATACAACGTAACATCACTATAGGAAGCTGTCATCTCATCAAGCTTCCTGTGATCCACGTTGTGCATCGTTGGTTTGGTTTGAGCACAGCTATCCCTTTCCATTTCGTGGCTTCTGACTTGGTCAGGAGTTTGGACTTCATCAGAATGTAGGCTACGGCAGTTCAGTGCATCATCAATGGACTCGGCGAGGGATTTCACCTGCCTGGAAAAAGCATCCTCCAGCTCTGTTATAGCATCAGCAAAGTCAGTAGACGTTGCTGGAGACTTCATAGTAGCTGACTCTCCAAGGTCACTGCATTCAGATTGCACTAGAGATCCCAGCTTTGACCCATCATTTGTAACAGAAACTTGTTTTCCTTCAAAATAAGAACTGTGGACTTTCTCAGGTCCTTCAAAGGAAAACTGCATTCTCATATTGGACAGTACAATGCGTCTTGACATACGATTTTCAGACATAGAACTTCTAAGGCGCTCAAAATTTTTGTTCATCTGATATTGGCGAAAAGCTGTCTGGATGGTCCGAGCAGCATGCCGAGTTATGAGACGGCCTCCATACTTCCGTTCTAACATTTCCACCTATGAAGGAGGGAACAGTTACTTCACAACTCGATGAGGGTTACAACAACAAAGAAGATTAAGAATTCAGCAACTTTTTCATAGAATGTACTGTTTTGGAAAGTAAAAGCTCAAAGCTGTAGACAAATTACTGCACAGACAGTGAATAGTCATTTGCAGAGACCAGCATAAAAATACACACAAAAATACAAGTGTGGCAACTGAACTCTGCCATATAAAGCTGCTAGAAACTTGTGTGTGTTTTAAAGTTTGTTTCCACACATTTCCATTGGTGTGCCCATATCAAAGACAGCCTAGAAATGCCACATAAAGCAATGGCTCTTTCTAGGGAGAGCTGTTATGAAATACAAGTATGTTACAAGATAGCATATTTTAGTAATAAATTCTAAAAATGGCTGTTGCTATTCCAGGCATGCAACACTTTCTACATGAATAAAAAAGCACATAGCACCCTTTCATTGAAGCCTGACACCAAAGCAAAATCGAGCCTCCTAGGCTGCACCCTTCCAGAGAGGTTGCTCTGAGAAAGTATCCCATATATAGTCTTCTTCAAACCAAGAACATGCTTTTTAGACTTTCTAAAGACAATTTTGTAGCTATTTTCATTCTTGTAATTACACTCAGCATTGCCAATGCTTCCAATTAACAGAATGAATATGCAAAATAAATACACTGTAAATCCTATCAATTTAACCAGAAAATGACATCAGTAGTTCTGGAATACTCTTTAGATATTTTCAATCTTTCCTTCCAAAACATCAAAAATATTCTGTATTTAAAGATAACTGAGTAAGATTAATATTCCATCTTTCCTGTTATTTCTGTTCTTCCTGTTAGCCTTTACTGGATCCATACTATTCACAAATAGAAAATGTTCTTTCCAAGTAAATGTTAAGTTCAGATGTCAGTGTGCAGAGAGGAGTCATCCCCATATTGAGGAAAGAATGAAATGCTACTAGAAACATCCTCTGGTCCATAGTGTCTGCCATTGAGGATCAGCTGAAGAAGTATTTCTTTTGGTGCTAATGACAGGTTCAGCAGTTCCGGATTCCTTGCCACATAAAGTTGATCTTTTTAGCTAGGCTCTTTTTAAATGCAAATCACTGACATCTTGGTTTGTTTTTAAATACAAACCACTGATGTTTTTGTCTTGTTTTTGTTCTAGATGCAAAAAAAAAACATTGTGTGTGGTTATTGGCATAACTGAGGAGGACAAATGTACTCAGGTCAGGATTACTGCTAAAGAACTGCTCTTCTGATTGCGTTTAATTTTTCTTTAAACTGAATTCACAAAGCTGTGACTGATCTCTGAGATAGGATTCTGAACATTTCTCAAAATGTATCCCTATTTGCTTTTAAAAGACATTTGGCCTTTCACTTAAAGAGAAAGTTATGTTACTTGTTGCACATCATGAGGCTGTGAAGTTACTTGTACAGAATTCTGAAACTGAAAACATGACTATGACCTTCTATCATAACCCTGCCACTGCTGTCACACATTCATTACCATTTCTATCCATAGAATATACGAGGTCATGTGTGTTTAAATAAGTTGTAAGAAATTGTTTTCCTGGACTGATAGCAAGCAAATGATGGAAACTAATTTTCTATAAAATAAATAATCCGGACTTATTCTTGCAAATAGGCTGTTGTCGTTCAGGTTTACATAGAAAATGATATCATAACTGACTATCATAAATCAGGGAGTTTTTATGGGAATTCTAATTAGGAGTATCTTAGAACTTGCCTAGATGATTTACTGAACTTAAGACTGATACTTCTAATATATTTTAATGCATATTTAACACACCTGTCAAAGCATATTTAAATGCACACTGCCTTCAGGTAACACCTTGGGCATTTTCCTAAATAATTTACGTATCTTCTGAGATCTCACTGAGAGCTTTTTAAGAGCATTTAACAGCTCTTAGGTATCAAGCTCTCCTTATGTACCATTGTCACTTTTTACTGCGTAGCAGTCCCTGAACAAATACAAAATAACATCTGCAGTCCTCATTCTCTATCAAGCTGACATAAAAGGACACACAGAATTAGCCTCTGTGGAATATCTGCAGTGCAGGACATCTTTTTAGTGAGCCTAGCACTCTATATCAACCTCTTATGCAAGACCTATCAAAAAACTGCCGCAGGTATAAAGGAAGTAATGTTCAGACCTCACAAGAAGGTCTAATTTAATGGCAGGCCTGTCATAAGGCAGCTCAAGAAAGGGAAAAACTTGGTATTTTCCCAATATTTACAGAATTTGGTGAGCATAAAAGCAAACCTAAACGCATACTCATCTAGAGCACTGGCTTCATCTTTAAGTCAGAGCTCAAGCTCTGTTCTTCCAGGTCACTCTGGAGAAACATTATATGCCTCTCCAACTTGAAATTTCAGAACAAAAAGATGTCTTGACAGAATACCAGCAGTAACAGGCGCTTCCTTTCTTTCAGGATCAACAAAGATATCCAGATTTCAGAATGACTGACTGTCTTAGAAAGCCATCTTGCACTATTACATTCTTTCAAATAGTACTAATCTCAGGCATCAACTCACCATTCCTGCCAGTTTTTACTTTTAACAGTATTAACGTATCTTTCAGGTGTTTCTTAGAGATTATAACAAAAATTCAAAAAGAATTCAGAAACGTTCATTTTGAACAAAGTTGATTGCAGGAAAAAAAAATTTTCAGCATCCTAACTGAAGGAATGTTCAAAAAATAATTTTTCCAGCTTACAGACATGTTGTCATTGTCATAAATGAGGCAAAAAATCTCAAATACCTGCTTATCCTGTAGGTCTGAAGAGAGTTCATAGCTCTCAGAAAGTGATCTTGACCTTTTAATAGCTTCTTCCTCTGCTTGTTTTCGCAGTATTGATGTTGAGTGCTGAAGTTTTGGCCTCCGAGTTCTTTGTTGTCCAGGGGAGACAGAATACAGCCCGTAAGCTGAATGATCGTAATGGTCCGGACTTATAGCTGAACTGTGTGTTATAGGTCCTTGATGGTAAGCAGATGGGCTGTCCAAAGATGTGCCAGTTTCACTACTTGGAGCTTCACCCTCAACACTAGAGAGACAATAAGAAGACAGGAAAATCCTCTGGTGAGTATTTGTACCAAAATCCTCACTAACAAATAGCACAGTTTGCCTAGCATAATTCTGCAGCCATCCAGCACATTTCGTTTAAATTCAGATGCAGATATTATAAGGCAAAACAGACATTATGTTAAATACGACAGTTTTCACCATAATCTAAACAAGTTCTATTTTTGTTGTGGAGGTCACCTTTAGAAGGTGAGACATGCAGGAGAATGGAGATTTCAAGCATTATTTAACTTTATAGAGTAATTATCAGTAGCATCCAAAGTAACTTAGCAATTGTAATGTAAATGAAAACTTCATTTCTTAGAAGATTTTGTTGTGATCTTTTCCAAACTATTCTACTTCAAAATGACAGATGCTTATTTTTATCTCTTTCCTTGCTTTGACAAATAAAAACCAATACTTTCTTACCAATACTTTCTGAATTAAAGGATTACTTTCACTTTACTCAAAGGAGATTTGACAGGATCTTGTGGGCTATAATGTTCCTCAAAACTAAAGTTGGGAAAAAATATCTCCAGAAGAAATTTCATTTATTTCTCTGCTAGTGAAAGATTGCTCCCATGAGATACTTTTGGCATGCTTTCTATTAAAGTATCCCAAGGGATGGTGTTTCGAGATAATAGAAGTAAAATATTTTCAGGTAGGAAAGACAAAATAGGAGCTATAAAACGCTTTGTTTTCACATGAATGCTGTCACTGCTATGAGATAATGAAAAAACAAAACCAAAACAAAACACCTCTGCATTAAAGATTTGCACAAAAGGAAACATTTTAAAACTGAATCCTAGTCAGCTTTATGCTGATGCAGTGATGACTTTTTAATGGTAATTTTTTTTATTTGTTTGATATTTATATTAGGACATTCGCACATTACAATAGCACGTGTTCTTCTCTTTCACAGTATCTGTTTTTCCCATTTCACATAAATATTTACTATTTGCCTCATACAATGTACAGAGAGTACTGATAGAAAATGAAATCCTATTTACTATTCCTTTTTAATCACAGTCCCAGCAAGCGCTCCTCACACACACACAGACACGAGCACTTGCAGCACTTCCCCTACCTTTCGTTTTAGGAACAGGGAGATCCAAACTCTAAAGGAATACAGTTCCATGTGCTTCCCCAGTATGTTCTGGTTCATATAGTGCTTTCATTCACACATACGTGAACATCAAACATAAAGCCCTTCTGTTGTCTCTTGGAAATGAAATGCTGTGATCCTCGCTACACACACATACCACAGCAGTGCCTGCCACAGTTCAAAGTACGGAGCGACTTCTGAAAGAACATTCTCCACCGGACTGCAGTGCCAGAAGAGATCAAGGTTAACACTGTCAAAACTCCCCTAGCTTGAACACTGTGTACTTTCTAAAGTGCAGGGAAAAACAAGTCCCTCAGATGTCTCAAAATGTTTCTATAAACACGTAGAACTGAAGTTTCTCTTTCTTTGCAAATCCTCTTCCTTCGCCCATCAAAATATGACTCTATCCAAAAGGTATTTGCAAATATACTTTACCCAAGCTGGAAATATTTGCAGTCTACACACATCACTTTTTCCAAAAAGGAAGCTGACAGGAAACTAAATCCCCTTCCCTCAATGACACAGATGGCTTTCAACTTAAAAATGATAAATGATCCGGAGTTTTGCTAGTGACATTGAAACTGTGTAACCGCCCACTAACAGCAACAAGTTATTCTCCCTAACGCAGCCTTTAAGTACATTTATATACTCTAAAACTCTTCACATTCTCTCTTTAAATACTACAACACAATTCTCTGTTCTGCTGAGCTAAGAGACTATCAGAGGCTCCTAATTTAAATCTTATTTGTAAGTGCTTTTCATACACATACAGTAAATTTCTTTAATGACCCAGTCAAAATAAACAAGAATTCAAGAATCATCACTATTTCCCTCTTAGGTTCCACTGCATTTTTGCTTTTCTCTTCCCTTAATTCTTAACTATTTACAAACCCTTCCACACCAATAACCATCTCATGTTGGCATCTTAATAACAATATCCCCAACGGATCACTTGATCTTTTCTCGACAGAAACATTACTGCCCTGCTAGGAAGGAATTGGAAGCAGATCTACCCAGGGTTCCAACCAAAGCTTGAGGTTTCTTCTTTACTTGCAGTTTTTCTTTCGTACCTTTTCCCAACTCAAACATGAGCCCTGAATGAGATGGAACGCTTGATCTCACTTTGCTCACAGGCCTAATTCCCTGCCATCACACGTCAGGCCTCTGAAGCAGGAAAGTAATTACCTTTTGCAACGTGCAGCTTCCTGCACAACAGCACGATAGCCTTTAAAGCAACAGAGCACGCACAACTATGACTGCGTATTTGAAAGCTTTCTCCCATTCATTTCTTTCTGTTAATTGAACAGGAGCTGAGGCTTCACACAAATTATTTCATATAGATGAAAATTCCACTGACAAAAGCATTTTGATTTCTTCTTATTACTACTTTACATACGTTTGGAAGTGAAAAATATTTCAATATACACAACTGTATGAAGTTTTAATGACAACAAAAATGATTGCTCAGCTAAGGAGGAATCGCACACGGAGCATTGTGCAGGAGTGCACAATTGAGAACGGTCCTGTCCACGTCCATTCTGAAAAGCTGTGTGCTCAGAATGGTACCTTTGCTTCAGCCAGCCTCTGCAGGGTTAGAAGGTTCTTTCAGCTCCCTCTCACTAAAAATGCCAACAGATAAAAACCTCAGAGGCTCTGTTCCAAACTTGCAGCAACAGCTAGCAGAAGTCCTCTATGACAACAGGAATAGATGGGCACTTTGGGCATCACTTCCCTCAGCATTCACCTTGCACATGCTTTCTTATATAGGTAAGAAATTAAGTACCTTGAGTGCTCTGCAAAAACAGACAATGCTACTTAGTCCCAGGCAAAATGAGAAAGAAATTCCTAACTAAGGCCTCTGATATCTGCTACCTACCCACGTCAAGAAGAATTACTGCTAATTCCAGGACATAAACTCACAGATGAGGTTGGTTTATCTCCCTGCAATTTACCAGAGCATATTACTTGGGAAAAGAACACTGCAGCAAGCATTCCAATTCAGGAGAAGGCAGAACAGTTGAGACATGAACCTTTCATTTCTAGAACTTTATCTCTAGTATCGCACTCCTGCCTCAGGAGTAAATAGAGATTCATAATCTGCCAAGACACAAAACGAGAACAGTTGCTTGCCAGTATTTTACTGAGGAGCAGAGAATGGAGCAGCTTCACAGCACTACACAGAGAACGGAAATTAAACATCTAAAAATATTTAGTACCATTAACGTGGTTTTGCATGAATAGAACTTTAGAATAGAGCCATGGAAAATCTTTGCTTCTTTGAATATCTAAAATACTTTCCTGAAAGAGTGGGCAGCATTGACTGAATCAGCATTTTATCAAAAGGAGTCAAAAGCTTCTTCATGCACAACCTCAGCTTGCACTGCTATTAAGAAACACACTGTATCAAGGATCAAATGAGAAGATGAAAAGCTCAGAGAAAAATGAAAAACTAGAGAACGGGACTTTTGACATGGCAGCGGGTGTTTGAAACTACTGGCAAAAAAATCAGACGAACTGCACTTCTTCCAACTAATACGAGCCAGTGTAATGCCAAAGATAGATAGACTTGGGCATTTTCTTCTCTTTTGTGTGTTTGGCTCTATAGAGTTCCTGCAGAAGCTAAGTGATGCACTCTGCAAACATTTTTAAATTAAAATACATCAACCAAAGTGACATTTGTGCACAGGAGCAGGACCTGCTCTTTCCATCAGCAGGGCAGCGAGCTCAAGGTCATTCCGCAGTGCAGCTAACCCTGAGTTCGCCCACCACGTGCACTGGGCTCAACAGCAGCAGAAACAGAGTCCACTGCTCTCTCTGAATGAAAGGCACAACAAGGTGCAGGCAGTGGCTGCCAAGGAGCTGCTTTTCTAACTCATTTGCCTAGATGTCAAACCTGAATAGCATGGTGCATAGCTGTATCTTTGGACTCAGGTAGGTATACAATAGATCCAAGCTGACAAAATACAAAGCACAGGCTGCTGCTAACTAGAACAAGGTCTGTTGGATTTTTTTTCCTTTTCATACACTTGTTTCCCAGCATAGAGGTGACATGTTCATCTCTGGAATTACATAATAAGAAAAAGCTCTGTCATCCTCCTTCCCTCTGTCCATAGCTGAATGCAGTGACGTGCTTAACCACAAGGGAGGCTAACTGTTCCTCTCTGGGCACTCTAGTCACATGAACCTGGCACATCTTTTCTTCCCTGTATCTCATTTTACATCAGAATCTCATCATTCACATCAGAAATTAGTACTTGTGATCACACGGGCTGTAATTAGTTGATGAGTACACTAAATGCGTTACCATCTTTTATAATCACATATTAATTGGGATTTTTTAATATCTACTACATTCTTTGGTGGGGTTTGTTTCCACTTCTCAAAGACCTGTGGGGCTCTTACGTTCAGAACTTCCTGTTCCTTCAAACCTTATCAACTACAGTCTTAGCAAAAGCAATTATAAGCTCAATTAAAAAAATTGAAAAATGAGAAAGCTTCAACATTTGAGCTTAAAATAGAAACTGGAAAGAGTTCCAAAGACCTGAGTTTCAGTGAAGAGCAAACTCCAGGCTTTTCCATAACTATAGATTTGCTCACTGCACTTACAATAATGGCAAAACAGTCGGTTTGGATGACAGAGGATAACCAGAAAAAGTAGAAATTCACTTTCTTCTGAGGCCCGCTGTCCTATCTTTAAAACTGCACAATGTGAATGAACGAGCTCACTAACATCAGATGCAAGGAACCATTTAGTATTCCCATTTGCCCCAGAAATCTCACAGTTTGCAACTCCCAAACTGTCCCAGAGCGCTTACAGAACTGCAACACAAAGATACTGTGAATTTATGCCTACAGAAAACTTCCAAATGCTGAAGCCAATACATTGTAGCCTTTGTTTGGAACCAAAAGCAACAAGGAAATTCAACATGCTTCCAAGTAACATAAGTGCCAAACCAAAACTGCATGCAGTATTTTAAAATAGAACTAAAAAGCCCTGTGAGTAAATATTTTAAAAGTGACTTTACCAATGAACATCCTCTGAAATCACTAGTAATTTTCATCATTCATTTACAATGGGCTTTCAACAGCGCAATATAAAGACACAAAATTGAAAACAGGCCCCCACAACTGGATGGTACATTCACAGGAACCAATTTGTGTTACACCCATTTGTAAAAAAAAGTTAGTTTGGACATAAAAATTAACAGGAGAGTATAATGCCTTTGTGCTGTTACAGCTAAGATTTTTCCCGTAGTATTTTAGTACTCTGTAGTATTTTATATTACTAAAAGAATAAATACTAACTCAAAGGCACACACAACAAATCAATTTCTGTCTGACTTCTGGAATTCATACAAATACTATGAATACTCCTAAAATCACTGCCAACTTCTCACCCTGGGCAGCCCCACAGCATAAAGCCTGCACTCAGCCTCACTTTGCTCTTTAGGAAGCAGGTGATTTCTAAAGCATGGCTGCTGTGGAGTATGGCAGGCCAGAAATGGCAATCAGCAATCCAGGCAGCCTGTGTAACCTGATTGAGCTTAATGGAGTATTTGTACATTTACTTGTTGCGATGGTGGAGCTTTTGCATGGTAATTTTTCATGAAATTCTTCAATCAAATTTGTCCTTTCTCTAACTTGCTTGTTCCCTCAATCCATCTCATCGTATCTACACAGAATAATTCTGCAAGATACTTTCTTTTTTTTTTTTTTCCTTTCTTCTGATCCAAACAATGACTGTCCTGAAATTTTACCAAGGTGGCTACAATTGAAGTATTGAAGTACCTAGGGACTCAAACATGCTATCCATGGGATGGATTTAAATGCAAAACAAAAAGACCATAGACATGAAAAGTTCATTTCATAAATACAACACCCAGTGAATCTCCTATTCTGTTCAAAAACACATGTCCTATATAAATAGGCCCAATGCTCAGGAAGAAAGAAGTGCTTACACATCTGTTTTACACCAACTATCTCTTTTTAAAACTTGGAGGTTAAAAAGTCAAACTCGGATCATAACTCCTAATTATAAATACCCACTTGAAACTGATCCAAATTCTCTACCTTGCTCAAAGAATGCAGACCAAAAGTCGCCTGTGGAACTGTGTAACAGAGAACAGCTCAATGGCAGCTGCTACAGCAGCTGGTCTGACCACACATTTCCATCATGAATGCTGAAAAAAACCCTTACATTTAAATGGCAACAACGTTTAGGTCAAACCCAGGCATTCCACATACAAACAAATCTGTATGATAGTTAATTTCTTGCATAAAACTTTGTCTTTACAACAAAGACCTAATTTAAAACTGCAATGAGAAACAAAACACAGCACACAAACTATGACTCTCCATAGGCAACCCAAGCTGAGTACAATGATTCATTTGACACAAGGGTGCACCCCACTGCTTCAAAGCTGGCTTGCATTTCTGTACCTGTGGTGCTTTCCACTATCAACTCGGAGGTGTGCTTAATTAAGGCTCTGATGTATGCATTGCATTATCCCAAATTACTCTTTGCAAAAAGTCCTGAATGTAACCTCTTAAAATGCGCAACTAGCCATATGTAGTTCACACAAGCTAGTTTTATAAGATTTTTCTTTTCTTCCCTCTTCCACAATCCAATATTCCCCAATGGGGTGAGAACATTTGAACAGAAGTATATTATTAGTACAATTTGGAACAGATGAGAATCTAGTTCTTCCCATTTCTGTTTTGTACTCCTCTAGTACACAAAAGTCAATTTTATGAAGAACTTACACAAATCCCTAAATCCAATAAACGCAATAACATTAACAAACCAATCCACCTTCAAACATACACTGTCAAAAGTTCAAAGCCATTATGATGGACAGCAGTATTCACAGGCATTGACGAAAGCTTTGATCCAGGAAAGAAATATCGACCAACTTGTTTTACTTAGAATGCACTCTCACCAATTCAGCTGTTTTTGTTAAAAACAAATGAAACCTTTGAATGTACATCAAAGTAATGTCCCAGGTAATTCATCTTACTGAAGTTATATATCATTGCAAGAAAAATCCAGACAAAATTTGCATGTTCTCAGAAGCGAACACTAACAACTAATAAGCCAACCACTTTGCTCTGTAACGTTCTGTGTAACAGACTGCCAACAGCAGCCAGTTAAAACACAGTTTGAGGACCATTGACAGCCTGACCAGATCCGCAGACAAAACACCACTATGTGCCTTGCAAACTTCCATTTGCTTTCCAGTCCAAGCCCTGGATTCAAACTTAGAGAAATCCCCACCATCTGTTCGCTTGGACACTACTGAACTTTAATTCCCGCTGAATAAACTCACGAAAGGCATTTAAAAAACAATCTTTATTTTTAAGGCTCTCTGACCCACAACCTTACGTGCTGCTAACAACAGCAGAGAGCAGGGGAAGATGACAGATCATGTTCTCTTCTCTGGAGCAGAAATTAGGAATTAATGCACTCTTTCTTCTGAAGCAGAGATGCACATAAGCAAGTTCAAAAGAGACCCAAACAGAAATCTACCCTACTTTATTTAAGGGAACAACCTTTATAATAGATTTAAGAACTAAGAATGTTTATTTGAGAAGAGCTTACTTGAGATTATCTTCAGCTTCCAAGGAGAAGAAGGAAGGTTAAATGCCTCACGTATCACCTTTGTCTATGTCAGTCAAGGCAGTGCGTTGCCTAGCAGACAAGTTTCTGCTACATAAGGGTTAAAATCAACAAAAAAGCAACCCTCCCACAGCACCCATTCAATGCCTGATGAAGCTTCTCTGCTAAAAGCAAAGCTGTGCTTTATTTTCATTATTTAGCAGCTGGAATTATCATTAGTGATAGGACCGGGGGAATGGTTTCAAGCTACGGCAGGGGAGATTCAGGCTGGACATGAGGAAGTATTACTTTTCAGAAAGGGTGGTCAGGCACTGGAACGGATGCCCAGGGAGGTGGTGGAGTCACTGACCCTGGGGGTGTTCAAGGAAAGGCTGGATGTTGTGTTGAGGGACATGGTTTAGTGGGAGCTATTGGGAATAGGTGAACGGTTGGACTGGGTGAGCTTTTAGGTCTTTTCCAACCTTGGTGATTCTATGATTCTATGGAAAGTAACAAAAGAGACTGGAAGCATCAACAGAACTTAAGCACAGCTTGCTTACAGAAGTTACCTTCTATCTTAGGTAAAGAAAGTACATCATTCTCTGCTTACCTGTGATAACCATCGCCCGACATATGCTCATTTAGCAGTGACCATATTCTGTACTTCAAACTGTTTTTATAAAGTGGACAAAATAACATTGAAATAAGGCAACAGAACAAAGTGAGGCTTGTGGCTAGAAGAGTTCTCAAAATGATCAGCACAATTTTTAGAGGTTTGTTTTTAAGGTCAGCTCCTCTCTGCATGCCAACATAAAACGCTCATATCAGAACATTCTTCAGAAGGATGTTTACCTTTTTTAAGTGAACTAGAGCTAAATTTCTCAAGTTTAACTGCACCACCCCACATTAACAGCACCTGTGAAGGTCTCTACTACCATTACAGACTGTGCCCTGTTCCTCTTAAGTGAACTCACACAATCGAAGTGTTATAAATCTGTACAGTAACTCAGTGCAAGTATATAACCTCAACTATTAATTATCTGTTCAGATATAACATTCAGCACCTCGAATCCTCTTATTTACCAGACATATGCTACATGACACATATTTAAGATTGCAAGATATTAAAACATTCTACCATTTATAACATCATGACATGACCTTTATTCAATGCTAATTTTAAATAGGAAGATTTAGTTTCTGCATTTGAGAAAAAAAAATTCATTTGCATGCACAGCTGAAGCAGCATTTGATATAATGCAAAAATCCTTGGCATCGTATCCCAGCTATCGTCGTATTTCACCTCTGCTGTGGCTTCAGCTGTTGTGTCAAGGCAGCCAGAGGTGATGCTGAGTGACACTGCTGAGAAATCATCTTGCAGGCAATGAAGTTCTGTAAGAAACTATCTACTAGTTTGCTCTGCCCGTTCAGGTCTTGGTGGATAACAATATACTTTCATCTCTTGTGGACTGTGTTTATCACACATGTGAATTAGTTTGAACAGCCTTAAGGAAATCCTGTTCTCACAGTAATAAGAAGTTTCAGGCATTTAGATTTCATACCTGGAACAAAATCATATCATTTTAGATCTAAAGTATTTGATAAAGTCAATTATTTGACCAATTTTCAAGTTTTATCCCTTTCCTAGTTGAAATGATTACAAATAAACTACAGTATACACAACTTTCAGTGGTTGTTTGACTTCTTTGAGTACCAGATAGACCTGATGAATTGTAAGAGCAATGCAGTTACAAAAGCCAATCCAAATCCAAAGTCAGTATGGATTGCTAACAGCCAGATCAGAAAAGAAAAAAGAACCTTTCACAATCTGAATCTAATACACAAAATGCCGTCACTCAATTTTAAACACAGCTTAAACCCTGCCTTGGCTGCCAGTTACCTTGTGTTGGGACTGAAACAAATGAAAACAAGCAAGAAAAGACAAAAAGCCTTTACTGGTTTTCTCTAAGGGAAAACAGTGTAATTTCAACACACACAAATGCATACAGGAATGAGAACCTCACACTAACTAGGAGAAAAAACCACTGACAGAACAGAAGCCTTCTTCCTGCTTTCAGTGAAGTTCAGAGTTTTGCTCCAACGCCAGTGGGAGCAGGGACCAGTCCTGAGCATTCTGCACACATGGAAGAAGTCTGCGTAGTCACTTACTGGAAGAGAACCACTGCAAACCAGTCTTTAATCATAGGCTCATAAGTGTGAGATTTTTATCCTGTGCAACACACCCTAGTTTAAATTAAGGCATACAAAACTTAATGTTCAGGGAAACAAAACGGTAAGAGATCTTTTGTTTGAGGCACAGAGTTTAGCAGAAAATAAACTGTTTTAGGTATTACTCAGATTCAAGGCAATGTGTTCAAGACAGAAGGTACTTGCAGACACACTCAGACACGTGTGGATCTTAACTCTGAGGACAAATGAGACATCAGAAGATTACCTACAGACAGTCCCTAATCAGTTGAAAAGCTAACATGCTTTTTCTCATTCATAAACTTCCTTCCTTTTACATTTCCTCTCCATTATGCTGAGCCCACATATCTTACAGTTTGTTTTCTGTTAGCGAGGAATTAAATGTAGCCTTTCAGTAGGACTTCTGATCCATATCACTGATCACAGTTAACACGGGTCTTGGGAACCTATTGGTGCTATTTCAAAGCTTTCTATAAGAACGTTGTGCTACAAAGCCTACCCACTGTTATATTTTAAAACCTTCTTTATGTTCTATTTGTTATCTTGAATCAATACTGAAATACAGAGGAGCTGTACACACACAGCACTGGAGTGGAGCTGCCTGGCCACAAGGCAGCGAGCAGCAGCTTTGTTCAGATGCAGCACACTCACACCCACAGCAGCTCAGACTTCTGGAAGCATCAGGAATCCACACTGCCTTCTGCTGATACGACGTGCCTTAGCTGGGCATGTAAGGCTGCTCAACCACAAAAGAATGTAAGGTCTGAAGCACAGAACCTGGATTATTCTTAGAATTTACAGTCTATTTTCCATGACTTAATCCACAGATCTTTCCTCAACGGAAAATGGTCTTTAGGATGAGGGCAGAAGCCCAGTTCCTGAAAACAAGGTCACCTTTTGGTGAATCAAAAGTCAAATGTTTACAACAAGTTATTTGCCAAAACAGATTTAGAAAATGTCAAGACTGTCAGAATAGATCTCGTGCAACATGTTGAACTATGGCAGCCCAGGAAAAAATCTACTACTGTTCTTCCAGGCTGACTGAGATGTTTTTGATTCAGTTAAGTTTTAAGAATGAAAGAATCCAAAACTGCAAGTTTGTTACCATTTGAGCCAATCTCCAATAAATACTGGGCAACACTCTCTCTGTCTCACAGGCACTGCCCACTGGCACTAACAGGAATCCTCACTACAAAGTCCCACCCTCCCCATCTTGAAGCATTAGAACCAGCTCCTTCTTGAAAGCAGCCTAATCAATACTTCACAGCACCGATCATCTCCTAAACAATTTTCACAAAATAAAGAATATATGAACAGCAATAACGAACTGCCTTTTGAGAATCTAAGAACAGCTGAGAACATTATCTAACGTTCAACACCCTGTGAAACGTCGTTAACTTCAAAGCATGTGAATCACCCCAGACACCTCTATAATGGAAACAAAGCAGCTGTTTACCCACACATTACAATAAAGCAGAACCACGCAAGAACAATAAAGATAATTTTTATTCCCAGTTGAGATCGCAGAGAGAAAAGCTATAATTAAATAGAAACACAACCAGAAAGTTCACGCAGGCCTTCCCTGTCAGAACTGTTAGAGCTCTCAGAACAGCAGCTGGATCAGGAACGCTGCTGTCCACCTCGTTTGAATGATGACTTCCTCAACACAACCTCCCAAAAGCAGAGGGGAAACACTCACTTTGGTGTTACCTTTAAAGGCTGGGGTGCTTCCAACTCAACGGCCCGTTCCTCCCTAAAGATTTGTCCACAGAGTTCTGTGCAAGTGCTGACACAGTCTGCCGTCTTGACTCATGGAGCTGACAGGATCACAGCTATGATCGTTACGGCTGTAGGCTACACTACAAAGAACAGGCTAAACTCAAGTTATGTGCAGCCCAACATACAGATGTCTGAGCTTCAGCACTTATGGCCGCTGCTCTGTTTAACTCTCCACATGATCTGAGATCAAGTCTGGTCTGAAGGTTGGGAGTGAAAAATAAATGAAAGTAAAACTGTGAGCTTTGTGTAGTACAGATGTAGGAATAGCAGCAAATACACCCTGTGACAAATATACATTGGGTTTGTATCCACGTCAGGTCATAAGGATGGCCTGAGGGGTCACATACACGTATCAACAAACAGAAGGAAGTTTTCTTTTTCTCAGCTCTTACCGCAGCATTTCAACTCCTGACATCCATCCTCGTTAATCTGTAAGATCTCTAAGGGGAAACTGAATTTTTTTGGACCAAAGAACAGAGACCCTCAAAACAGGATTGACAGACTTTCGGTTCTTTGCCTGTGTTCCTCCCCTGTATGCAGTCACTACATGAATGGAAACCAAGTCAGAAAGGTTGCATTTTGTTTCTGTTCGTACAACACAAAGCAAGAGGGAATTGAGTCCTTTGTTTTTAAGCACAAGTTCAACTCAAATGACACTGAACTACTGAAAGAATCTGATTACCAGATATACTACATCAATTTCCTGAATTAAAGGCTCCCAGAGCCATCATTTCAATATTCCTCTTCTCCCACAAAGATAAAATAGTTTGATTTTTTTCATGCCAAAACTTTGCTTTTTTTTTTTACTTTGTTTTTATTAATTGCAATTTAAAATATTATAATTTAAGATTATTCACGATAATTTTATGAAAATGCCTTTGTCTAGGGTAAAGAAGGAAAAGAAGATTTATTTAGCTAAATTTGCAGCCCTCTTTAACGTAATACTGGGGCTTTGTGCTACAGTGGATTAAAGCAGCATCTGTTCTTCTCTGGAAACCTGGAGTCAAATCACAGCAGTGCAGCACACTTGCAATCTCTGTCTGTACCCTAATTACAATAGTCCTTACCCAAAAGAAAATTCAATTCCTGCACGATGCAAGAAGGTCTGTATTTATGTAACTAAAATGCTTTTGGTTACTAAGTGTTACCAAAAGCCCACAGTTGGTATCTTCTAGAAAATAAAGATGCATAAATTAAACAAAGTCCATATTTACATAAATATTGGTGTAAAATAGCAACATACAAGATGCTAAAAAAAATGAACTGAAGAGGCTTGATTCTATTCTTGCAATGCAACAGTCTTGTTAGACAATAGAAAAACAGGGAAATAGGGAGAAATAGGGAATGCGAATTTGGCTTGTGCCTGTACTCTGCTTAAATATAAATGAAAACTAAACAAAGCACTTACCAAACACTGCACTAACACGCCTCCCCTCACACCCTGCTCGTACACTCGAGTGTTCTGCTGATCAGACAATATGCAGGCTAAGGGCACATCCTCATACATTTAATGTAACAACTAAGGCAATCGGGGCTCCATCTTGAGGACAGTTTCCGAGACCTCCTGCAGTTCTGTTATTAAATAAACATAAAAAGCTACAATTGATTGACAGCTACCGTAATTAAAATATGCCCAGCTCTGAAATTAACGATAAAATTCCAATTGATTCTGATAAAAAAAATAACCTCATGAATGTTGAAACATTAAGAAAGTTGCATCCTTACTGAATCCTTCCTAAATGGTAACGAACCCTTGTAATGAAGAGGCACAGCCCAGTTATTCTACATCCACATATCGCGATGCTCAAAGCAACTAACTTTTTTTCCTCATCATGTTCCGCTGCTCCATACTTTTTTGAACACAAGAATAGCTACCATGTAGCTTGAACCATTCCTCTGCATCATCTGTCAGAACTGACCTGGGCATAAACTGGGAGCTGTGTGGGTTCACAACAAAAGGCACATCAGTCTGAATCCTATGGAAGTGTGGTGGATAAACTCAAGGATAGCTCTATGACATTAATAATTCCAAAATACAGACACCCTGAGAGCAGGCTAAATACTGTGTTACTCACTGAGAGAAGCACAGCCGAAGCTATCAAGTTAGGGCAATACAGTGCCTTGAATACCAAGTGGAACACCACATGCTATGCAAGAGGACTCCTTTCACTAGTAAAGCAGCAACTCACTTCTAGCACACATTTCCCAGTGGTCTGCTAGATGCCTGATGTCCACATTGGAGGGGTGTTAAAATCAAGAAGCACGGGTGAAATAAGCGAGGAAATATTAAATGCCACAGCCAGAACACTGCTGGCTTGGGTGCAGGATGACACCCTGCAGCCACCAATGGGTGCAGGGGATGGGCTACCACCAGGCGAGCCTTTGTCATCCACAGCTACAACTTCTTGCTGTTCAGGGCAAATGGAGTTTTCAAGGATAAATAATTAAGCATTCAAAATCAACTATATAATTACAGTATCTCCCTCTCTGTTCAGAAAGTTTGATCCCTGAATTGCCATCTTTATACCCAGAAGAAAACACGATCAATATAAAGAAAAACTCCTTCTTGAAGTTGTTGTTGCACCCAAAACCCTAGCAGCTAAGCTCCAGATTCCCACAGGTATGAAACAATTCCAACCTGTTGAAGTTGGAAGTTGATGGAAGACTATTCTCACGATGCTAAATACTTGGAGGAATACTTTCTACAGCCATACAAACATGAACACATTTCTCTTCAGCAAATTTTAATTCTGCAATTTTGCAACACAGTCACAAGGTGAGAAGCAATACGTAAGGCCGTCCAATTCTTCCTTGAGGAGAAACCACGTCCCAGGTCTCAAAAGAAGCACCCTGCCCAGTGCCAGCAAACACACCTCCTCCAGCAAGGAGCCAGAGCTCACTGCCTGGGCTCCTAGCAACCTACCCATACACACTTCTAAGCAGAGCAACAAACCAGTTACTGTTCTGCTTGGTATGTGTGTGTAAAACCAAACACTTTGAGCTTCCTGACCTGTATTCAAAGTATTGAATTACGAGTATTTAAAGGATAGAAATTGCAAATTGGTTTTAAGTGTGTCAGGAGAGCACCTGAAGGGGTGAAGAAACAACTAAAAGCAATTGATATAGTGAGTGCTCTAACTTTCCCTAGTTAGTTCCATTTCACGTATTAAAATTGGTATCTTTGACTACATCGAATTAGTCGAAATGGGGGGGGGGGGGGAAGATGCTAGCTGACTTCCCACATGAAACCTCACCACGGACTAGGCCATCTATTTAACTAACAACTATATTAGCAAACTGCAAAAAGACAATAGAATACTATGAGGCACTACCCCTAATAGCTGCAATTTCAGAACTAGAACAGGAGAACACAACAACAAAGCAAACCTGATACAAAAGTAGATGCAAAATGAGAAATGGGTCGTTTTACTCAGCAGGGCTTGAGTTCCCCAAAAGCACTATAGAGATATCATGAATTCTGATAATACATGGGTATCTGTCACAAGAACAGAAACAGTTAAACACAACCACCCAAACTAAGTGCTCAGCAATTCCTCTTTCAACACATCAGGCAGAATAATCAAGTTTAACTGAAAGGAAGTGCCTATATAGCAATGTGCAAACGTAGGAAAAAAAAACACTGAAACAATGACTGAATGGCAAAATATCACTGTGTGAATACGGGCAATGTGTAACTGAGGGAACGTTTAGGAATTGTGTTATGAGCAAGCCATGCAAATAGAATGTGCTTAATGCAAATATTGCCAACTGCACAGAGGAAGCTTACCAGCTCAACTTTATTGTGTTCCTTAAGGATAAAAACAGACTCAAATGCATGACTTTAAACTGTATTATCAAACATCTTTCTTCCCCCAAAAAGCCCTTTTCCTTTCTTTTACAGGACAGACACTGTAGAAAGTCACAAGCAGTTACACCGAATCTGGCCACTTCCTTCTCCGTGTTTCTCCGCACAAGCACACACCCCATTTAAGACACGGCCTGTCTCTCCTTCAGTTGTGGATCTCCGTAACAGTCCATCAGTCATCAAGTTCATTTCTTGGGATCCTACAACATCCCGAGTCGGAAGCGACCCACGAGGATCACCGCGTCCAACTCCCGGCTCGGCGCAGACCACCCAAAACCCAGACGGACGTCTGAGCGCGGCGTCCAGACGCCGATTCGTACTTCGTTTTGTAGTTTTGACACGTTACTCGGTGAGCAGCAGCAATACGAAGAGGCGCGCGTTAACGCGACGAGCCCCGACTCCAATCGCTCGCCCTGCCCTCAGCACAGCCCTTCGAGCCCCGCGCCCGCCCCGCAAGGCTGTGGGTCCCGGCGCAGCTCGACAGCACGAGGTGACAGCCGCGCGACGACTCGGACCGAGCGCAGTTAGCGGCCAGAAGCGCGCCCAGCCGGCGGCACGCAGCGAGGCGCGGCTCTGAAAGCTGCGGGCAGCTCCGCGCCGAGCGGCGTTCGGACGGCTGCGGGCAGAGCGATGCCTCTGCGCCGCACCGACCCGGAGCCGGCCCGCTTCCCCCGTTCCGAGGAGAAGGAGGCCGGGCGGCGAGCGGAGCCCTTTGTGTGACGGGACGGCGCTCCGCCGAGCGGGGCCCCGCCGAGCGGCTTACCAGCTGTCGAGCTCCAGCTCCAGCAGAGACTGGGTCCTCTCGGAGCTGCAGTGCAGGCACCACATGGCCGGGCCGGAGTCTCGGGCGCGCAGCTCCGCGCTGCCACCATAGCCGCCCCTCGGCGCCCCGCCCTCGCCCGCTCCCGCTCCCGCTCCCCTCGGCGGCCGCTCGCGGGGCGGGCGGGAAAGGCGCGCGGCGGGAGGGGGAATGGCGCGCTCCCGACGCGGCTCGCGCTCCCGAAGCGGCTCGCGCCCCCCCCGGCGTCCCGCGCGCACGCGCTGAGGGCGGTCGTCCGGGGAACGCGGGCCGCCTCGGGGCCGCCGGGCGCTGCCGGGCCGCGAGAGCGACAGCGGTGCCCGCCGCAGCCGGCCCGAAGCCCGGCGGCACGCAGGTGCCTGGCGGCAGCCCGGGAGGGGTTTTACCGAGCGCTAGGCGGGCATAATTAACGCCTGGAGACTTAATTACACACAGCGGTGCTCCGCGCGGCCTGCCCTCCGCTTCAGGAGGAGATCGGGGCCCTCCTCGAGCTCCTGCACCGGGCGCAGCGGGCTTTGCCAATGGCTGCCTTCCGAGCACAGCAGTTTCCTGACATCCAGATTATTACTATTTTTTTTTTCAGCGTCAAGCTGTTCCCATGTGCTTCAGTTCCCTCTCCCTCCGTCTGCTAAAAAATCCTGAAAGTTCCCTTGAAATTATTTAAAGTCCGAGGTGAGAGCGTGTGCAGGACTGAGGAGCGCCGAGGCCCGGCCCAGCTGTGCCTGCGCCCAGCCCAAGTTGCATCCCTGGAAAGCACAGCGCTCAATAGCAAAGCTAAAAATATTTCTGATCTGCCACAATAAGAGCGTAAAATAGGAGTGCAGCCTGTTTAAAACCCTAGCTCAAGGCAACGGCAGCAGCTGTGCTGGTGGCACGTATCCCACCCATTTATTCTGAGGCACGCAAGGAAACGGAGCGGTGTCGTCAACTTCACAGACATTCAAAACAGCAGCATCTAAGCTTCCCTGTTGTTGTTTTGAATGTTAGCATAACAGCTCCAATCCCATTTCTTTTCAATAAAGCATTTTTCATAGACTGCATTAGCATGAGATGGGCTGAGGTTCTCAATTACGAGGCAGAACATGAACTCATCCAGCAGAGCGCACACAAAGCAGCGGACAAAGGACGATGGCACACGCAGGGCTGTGCAGGCCTGCTGACAGGAGAACAGCCCTTCTGTGAGGAGAGGCTGATTATAACAGGAAAAAATATTCATCTACCAGAGCCAGATTTTTGGGATAAAAATGAATAATAAAAAAGAAAAAAAAAAAGTTAAGGTCCTATTATCCCTTGCTGCTTCACTGAATCCTGACCCAGAAAGCTTCTAGTTTTTGCTGTATCATGCCCTCAGTATTCTCAGCATTTCTAATTGGGAGACTTCCACTGCTTCAGAAAGCACAGCAGCTCTGTAGTAAAGCAAGCTCTGGCAGGCAATAGCTCCTCACTAGAATCATAAGGAATATCTGAATTTCATCATCACTCTATTTGACAGATGACTAAGAATCTCTCCCTTTTTTCTTTTCTTTTTTTTTTTTTTTTAAAGTGGATCCACCATGCAGTGATTAAAGTAATGCAAAAAATGAAGTCTAAACAGAGTTAATTAAAACTTGTTAATTTATAAATAAAAACCATCTCATCTCCTACAGGACTGAAAAAGGTGGTTTAGCTTTCATAACCTTACATACTCACACACCTCTTCCGTAGAAACCACACAGTTCTGCAAAAATATTAACACTGAAATTGCATGATTTTTTTCCGCACAATATTTAACACTTTTTTTCCTAATTAAAAATGATTAGGCATCATGAAGCTTTCCAAGCCATCCTCCCTCAAAGCCTGGAAAAAAGAGAGGGCTTGCAGTGCATCTGGAAGGTAAATCCAAGCTCTGTAGAGCTAAGGAACCAGCCAGTTCTGGAACCTGTTGCTGCCATGGAACAGTGCCTTAGCAGCTGCCTGCCCACGTTCAAAATGCATCCTGAGTTCCTCTGCTGATCTACACCACAAATAATTTTGAAGACTACCTGCTCCTCACAGTTTACAAAAACTACTCCCAAAGCATTTTTAGTTTTACAGGTCAAAAAGAACAGCTGAAACTGCACTATAAAGCCAGTGACAAATATTGCTGCCTACAGGTATACAGAAAGGAGAGTTTCAAAAAATAGCAAGGCCAGTATGATTAATATCCTGTAATAATACAAGAAAGCAAGATGAATTTTGAGTTTCCTGTGAAAACGTTTCATGGAACCATCAAAACAACTTGCTTTCCAAATTAAGTTTCCCTTCATCAAAATAAGCATCATGTCTGTGTAAGCTGGGGAAACTGTCTAACCACAGCCACTCCTTGTCTTCATTTAGATGCCAGGGTACTGGAGAACTGGAAAGTAATTAAGAAAACAGGAACCATTCTTGGAGGGCTGAGTTTTTTGTTCTTTTTTTTGGGGGGAGGGAGGGTGTTGGGGGATACATGGCCAGTGCGTTCACTGCTAAAGGCTTCACTCTTAATCATCTGCAGTTTTTAATGAAGTTTTTTCTGGATTTTTTTTTTTTTTTTTGAGGGAGAGCAATTTGCACGATACTTTTTAGTAATGAAAACATTCCAGCACATAAAAACAGCACAGATCCCTGCAGTTTAGAGAATTCTCAGAAGTTTAGTCAGAAGCTAAAAATGCTGCTTAAACAAATCAGGTACAAGCGAGAGCATAATAAAAGGTTCAGCTGTGTCCTTGTATTGTGCATGCAACATACTTCTTATTTACAATATATACCATGAGAACTGATTGTATCTGTCTGATGATAAAAGCAGCAAAATGACTTAAACCCAGTTAAACATTTGGATCGAATGTGCATTTTGCAGTTTCCTAAGGAGGCATTAGGCATGGATTCCAAGAGACTGGGTCTAACCAGCTTTCAGCGAAACTCAAATATATTAAGGACACACCTACACTAACTGTTTTGATAGTGATGTTACTGCACGTCTATAAACCAGAGACTATTTACACTGCAGTGCCTACTTTCAAGATCTCACATTTATCCAGGCAGCCTCTTCACACAGAAGTCTTTGACATCGTAGACAGACGCTCCAACTATTCCATGTTTTTTTGGTCCTGACTCAATGTGCTTCTGCTCCAAGCTTTGTCTCTATGTGTAATCAGGCACAAATCCAAAGCAGACATAAGCAGTCCACAAGTCAGCTGCTAAGTGGAAACTGGTTTCCAGAGGAGAAACCAAGTGCAGACAGTTTGAATGTAGGCTGGATATAAACCAGAAAGGGCAGCTCAGACACTCTGATCTCAAAAGCAGTCAAAGAATTTTCTGAAAATGTTTTTTTTCAGAACACGTTGCAGTCCTCCTTCAGCAGATACAAGCATGTATGCTAGATAAGCAAAACAACCAATCAGTGCTAACAAACCTCATTTCAAATACCACATGGATAACTGTTATAGCTTCCCCCACCCTCAACTTCAACAATCCCAAATTCTCAGTTTGCTTTGACCATTCTCCTGTAAAATTTCCATTAAACTACTTTTAAATTGTTTTTAGTCTTTAAAATCTGAAGTAGAGATTAAATGACAAAGTATTCTATAAACACAAGATCTCACATGTATTGTGATACGGGAAATTAAACACAGAAAAACAAATTATTGACGCACTACACAGATGGCATTGTGGCTTCTGTGTCAAGGCAGCCTGGTGTAATTATTTTTGGAAGGATCTTTTGTTTACGTTTAAGCATTCCAAACCCATCTTTGCTGGACCACAGTCCATCAGGTAACAGGCAGCTTGTGATTTTTCATAGGCAGGTGGGGCTTGACTTTTTAGGACAATCTTTTTATAGCACATAGCTACAGGTCTTTCCTGATGACACAGGAGCAGTACGTCATGCTTTGTACCAAACACAGAGGTGATGTTTCAGGCCTCAGAAGAGAGTGGCCAGGAGGGGATCGAACAGAGCTCACGTGTGGACTCCTACTCCACTTCATCTGCACTTTCTAGGAGGCTTTGGCACAACCAATAGCGCACACACACACAAAAAAGAGGCTGTACGCCCCTTGTTCCCCAGCTGACATTTTGACATCTAGCTGCTGCCACCAGGATACTGTAGAAAAACACAGAGCAGGGTAAGGAGACAAGAAAGTAAATTTTTGTATCTTAGTATCCTTGCTCCTAGCAAACTGTTGGAGCACAACTAATAATGCGACACAAAGTTATCTCTGCTTCATAAAAAAAAAGATCCAGCAGAAGAAATTAAGAACTAGGAAATCTGTGTGCAAGAGGAAGTAAAACAAGATTTCACACTATGAACTCATCCTCACTAGATTGGAAATTAGGGGTAAATAATTCCAAAGCAAGCAGGCTGGCTGACCTCAGGAAAAGCTCACTGTTGATAACTGGTTAACTCACTGTAGCTGTTGGTTCACCCACTGCATGTCACTCCAGTTTTTGGTCAGTGCAACCAGCAAATACTAAAAGACCTACTCAGAAATGCAGTTTCAATTTTGCTATTGTTGTTATATTTAACTCTTCAGTAGTGAATGTTTAACTGTTCAGTCTTCCTTGCTAAAGCCGTGTTTTATTTGTAGTACAGAAACATAATTAAACCTTAAATTAAGCACAACTCTGAAATTTTGGTGTACCCAGTAATTTACATAAATCATTGTTATTTAATACGTTAATAGCTAAGATAAAGTTTATAAACCCCAGAGTGCAACAAACTCAATTTGGAATTACAAGCACACAGCAATTTGTAAAACATGTCATCTAAATCTACAGTAATTATGACCCTGCTTAAGGGTAATTCCCAACTTAATCACATTAAATACACTATTATTTCCAAGACTTAAAAGGCCAAAATGGGCATTTATCTTGCATTTTGCTTGAATAAAAGCAAAGTGCTACCCAAGGAAGGGAAAAAATAAAGCGAAAAAGAAAAAAAACAGGGTTATAAAGTTCTGTCTACATATACAGAGCATGAACACATGACGTTTTGTACATTAAAATACACACATGGGCCTAAGTACCTCACTTCTTTCTCAACAGGCTTTTGGGAGTTATTAATCTAACTCTGCTTGAAAAAATTATGCTAACATGTAAGGACCCCCTTTCTCTTCCCGTGATGAATTCTCAGCTTCTCATGCTCCCTCCCTCCATGGTACCTGTACACTTCAGAAAAATAAACTGCTTCAAGAAAACCAGAACTCTGGGATATATTGATTTCCAGGATGTACAGCACAATGCCTTGTCACAATGTTTTCAGATGTCACGTGAAAACTGTTACTAAACATTAACTGATTCCATAACTGTATAAATGTAGCACACCATGGTAACTTTCCCACAGGAGCTGGAATTACCTAGAAATTCTCAAATATGCCAAATAATTCTTCACAAGCAAATACTTTACTGTACTTATCCTGGTTTTGTATCCCCAGAATGGATTTTGTATCTTCTCTCATATAAGCTCATTCATTTTCTTCGGCTGTGTCCTAGTCCACTTTTTCTTTTTAAATGCCAATAACACAAAAATTGGCATTAAAGCAATAATTACAACATCATTTTTTAACTGAACTTAAAAGGCCTTTAAATAAACACATCTGGGAAAAGGCCTTATGGCATCAGTTGCCATGGAGCAGGCAAAACAATGAATCTTTGTAATCACTCTGCTCTTCTAAGAACAGATCCAAAGGCTATTTAAGGCGACAGAAACCTTCTCTGACTTGGGGAGTTGTAGACTGCATACTGTAATTTGCAACTACCTATCTCAAAAAAAGAAAAGCACACCACACCTTTACAAAATATAAGACAGCTTTATCCCCGTGTGAAAGAGCAACACTGAAGGACAGAGACCATAAACCCTACAGAGGAAAACCACAATAACTATTCAACGTGACCTTGCAGATCTCTAGGAGAGCTAAAAGTGAAGTAGATCTATACGTTCAGCTTCTTTATTCCATTCCATAAAAGAAGACACTCAGCTTTTGACAGTGAGGAAAGAAAAGGGTCTGTCTTTCACTCCTCAAAGGAAACCTTGCCAGTGAAAGTCTGAAGTCTGTAGCAAACTCTCTCCTTAGGCCTGGTTGGTGGATCTGAATTAACATTCTGATTTTGATTTGGGGGGGGGGGGGGGGGGAGGAGGGAGAGAATTTCCACAGAGATAAAAACATTATTAAAAATTAAGATTAATCTCGTAAAGCAGCATATGCAAACAAGACAACCCAGAAAGCTACAGCAAATTGTAAAACACACAAAATTTCAGAGATGGAAATAGGAAAGCATAAAGAGGATTAGATCACAGTCACACCAGTCGCCAAAGCCAGGATTCCTGCCTGAAAATTCTCTGCTGTCAGTACTCTGACCTGATTTTGTGACTCAAAGTCAGCAGTTGATCTTCCAAACCCACACTTGTGTGGAAAGCTATTGTAAATGATATTTCATACTCTGCAATGCTGAATATTTACATCTATAAGAACAACATCCAAAGAAATGATATGAGAGCATTCTTACTTAGTACAGCATGTAGAATTTTCTTACAAAGAACTATGAAAAACTGATCATGCTGCTTCTGAGAGGATCCTTTATTCTCTCGTTCTGCCTACCGCCGCTTCCCTTAGTGCTGCTAACAGCAAGACATTCCCGGTGTTCAAAAGTAGTCAGCAGTTACTAGATAGCTACATATCATTATAATATTACTAAGCAATTCAAAGCTTCTTTTGACAGATCCATAGACCTGTGTGATTATTAATTTCTGTTTGAATTACATGCAAATTTTCTCTCAAAAAAAAAAAAGAAAAAGAAAAAGAAAAAGAAAAAGAAAAAGAAACACAACCAGGAGACCCTCAGCATCCACGCACGGTGCTGTGACTCACCCCAGCAGCAGAGCTGTGCCTGAGCAGTACAATCTGCGAGCTAGTTTACCAACAGCAAGCAGTGGTTCTTCAAGAGAAAACACCTTCTTTGTACAAATCCATGGTAAGAAGGAGAGCAGATGCTTGGAAATCCCCCCAAGAAAAGTGCAGGCACTGACAAGGAGCCAGAGAGCTGCTCTGGAAAGGAGTTCATCTGTAAGCTAAGAAGGCCACTCTACTATTGCCAGGAATTGTATATCAAAACAGAATAAAAAGGAGAGGAAGACCTTTGGTCTGCATTCTTAGGGGCAATAAATCCCTAAGGACTCTGTACTGCAAATACAAGGCGATTGCAGTTTGCAAGTCTGGCGATACTGAGGTACATCTAATAGTCCTTTGTCTCTGAAGAGCGAAATATATGACAGGCTCCACCTTTTTCTCACCTGGAGCGCCACATCCTCCAGTGAACCCAGAGTTCTCTTTGCACAGCAGACACTGGGAGGCAGGGGCTGGCAACATGAAGTCCCCAGTGCAGGATCTCACTGGTTGTGCCTGCAGGGCCACTGCCAAACATGGGTGGTATCACCAGGTCTGTGCTGATGCACACTGATGCTCCAAAGCAGCAGATCTCACAGAGAGACACACCAATGACTAACATGAAGTAATTCTCCTATACAGAAGTGCAGAGGAAGTTTTTCACACAGAGGGCAGTGAGGCACTGGAACAGGTTGCCCAAGGAGGCTGTGGATGCCCCATCCTCTGGAGGCATTCAAGGCCAGGCTGGATGTGGCTCTGGGCAGCCTGGTCTGCTGGTTGGTGACCCTGCACACAGCAGGGAGGTTGGAACTGGATGATCATTGTGGTCCTTCTCAACCCAGGCCATTCTATGATTCTATCATTTATGGCCAGATAAATCACTGCCACTGAAAGATGTGGTTTATCTTCACCCTGGACTCTGGTTGTCACCTCTGAAGCTTCCTAACTTTCTTGCAGACACATTTTCATTCTTTGATGCAGAGCAGGACATGAAGAAATTCAGAACAGATCTGATTTCGGCAAGTGAATTTTGGAGGTTTCAACTTGTGCAGGACAGTTGCAAGTAGCAGTTAGAACCTGTAAGACCCACTTAAGGCACAGAAGAAAAGCAATACAAACTTTCATTGTTGTTCTTTACCTTCAAGTATTACCTCCAAATGAGACTACAGTGAAAACATTATTATGATTTGGGGTATTTTAGCACGACTAAATACCACTGCTAAAAAGCCCTAAGGAAACCCACTGACACAGGGTGATGGCAAACTGCACACACAGCCCACACAGCAGTTAGCAAACTTGTCACCGAATGAAAAGCCCTCAAATGAGGTTGGACAAAATAAGAATATTGAGATGATCCCTACAATCCAGGCAGCTAATACACAGCATATTAATGCTCTTGAAGCACCTAGTGGATGTCAAGCTCCCTCTTAAAAATACACAGCATGAAAAGGTTTCCTGCAGCTTCCTCTTTTTTTCCACTTTCATTCTATGTCAGTAATAATGTGCTGTCTGTGCAAAGCGTTTATTTGGGCTTAGCAGACAGCTGAGATTAACAACACTTAGTTATGCTTCATGTCATCAGCATCGTCTCAAAAGCTCTCAATCTGCAAGAAAAGCCCAGCTTTGTTTGCTTAGAATGTTTTCTTTTCCTGTTTAAGCTATTCACAATTTCAGTAAGATGAGTGAACTTGTGCATGCCCATTGTGTTTTGTACCTATACAAAAGCCAAGCAGAACAATAAATGACTACTTTTAACACAGCTTTATGAAGACTGGCTAATTCTGGAAAACACAATTGTGTTCCTTTGAAAAAAGAATGTGAAAGAATTCCCAACTCCACAAATACTGCCTGAAGGCTATGAAAGTAATTATCAGCCAGGATTAAAGTGAATATCTGAATGTTGCTAATTTATGTTCTGTATAAAACAGTGCCTTTCCATATGAGCATTAGTGACATCTGGCTAAATAATGTGCTATATTGAGAAGTCATGTGTGCAGCACACAGTATGGAGAAGTGCATTCCATATCCTGCAAGTAGCACTCTAAACCCAGTATTTTGTTCTACTTGAAGCTCAGATTGCATTACAGTTGTTTATTCTGATGGCAACCACTAAGTTCAAATGGTTTCTTCGACAAGCTTCACTAAAATGTCTCACATATATAAAAAATGTATGTGTTACATATACATAGATGTCTCATGTATACCACACACATATCTATATGACAGTTGATGGAAATCCAATTTTAAGGTAAATAAATGACTTTTTTTATTGCTTATTTAAACAAATGACTAAGAATGTTAAGGAGAAAGTCTTATCACAGACCTAATGTTGTATTTAGAAGTATTTTAGTAAAATATTTTCATAGCTTCAGCATTAGTGGACCCCTGCACAATGCAGAACACAGGAAGAGTATTTATCTGCTTTTAAACATCTCACCATGAAGATGCACTGTATCACTTGAAAGCCTAAATTAAAAGCCAGGAATATTTACAGACATGCCACTTTCTAGCTGTTGCACACTCTTATGCTCATTGCCCAATACTGCAAACCACTCAGTTGGCACTGCAGAGCCCCTCACACAAAATTCACTGCAAGTCTGATGTTTACAGTTTTTTTTAGGATGCAGCAAAGTGTGATCACTAAGGAAAAAAGAAGTACACAAAACTGCATTCACCAACAGTGACCGCACTGCAAAACGAGCTACTGTACTAAGGTCACCCTCTATATATACATAACCTAGGAAACAGCTGTGGTGTTGACAATAGCACTGTGTGTGGTAGCAAAGTATAAACCTCTACTAATTGACATAAGTCCCTGAACTCGATTCAGTAGCCATAAAAACCCTTATGTGGACCAGCTGCAAGAAGGGGAATGGAGGAAATGGCATTTAGTCCTAGGGTAAATTATGCAAACAAATATTGACTTTCTCCATGGTAACTTTTATAGCTAATAGAAACTTTGAATGGTATTTTGAGCCAGATATAAATAAGCAGAAATACAAGAGAAACCAATAAACACACACCTCAGAAGAGAAACATTCCATCCCAAAACACAATAAATAGCTTTGCAACGGGAATATTTTTATTCTGCAGTTTCCTGAGACCAGAGGGCACCATTTTGTCCTCCCTATGGAGTCTGGATGAACTCTAAGAAAAGACTGGGCCACACTGCTCACTCCTACAGGGAAGCCTGATGTATTGCCTGAGCTCCATGTGCCAAGCTGCCCTGGTGCAGCAGAGCAGGACAGAACTGGGTGACAAAGATAGAATCATAGAATCATAGAACCAACAAGGTTGGAAAAGACCTAAAAGATCATCCAGTCCAACCGTTCACCTATTCCCAATAGCTCCCAGATGGGACACATGCTTTCCTCACTGACCTGCCAGTGGGCACCACGCACCTCTCAGCTCCAGTAACTGAAAACACACCTACCATGCACCTCCTTCTGAGCTGGGGAGGCAACACTGCAGAGTGGGACAGCTTAACATTACCCTTCTAGACACTGTGAAACAAGAGGAAACAAACGATCAGAAAATATGAAATTTTAGATACTGGACTGGAATTTACATGTAATGCATCAGAGATCTAGAAGCACATTATGCATCACTACAGAGTGATAAATTCAAGTATAAGGAGGGTTAAACATGTTCCAGCACGCTCTTGCAGATTTCTCCTTAATACTGTCCCTTAGCTTGCCACACTGGATGTGCCTCCATAGATCACACACTTAGCTGGAAACTTGTATCAAAATGTACCTGCAAATGATCTTATTTCTAACACTGACCTATGCTGGTATGTTAAGGAAAAATGGGGACTGGGAAAGTCTGTTTGAAAGCCTTTGGTGTGAACCACTGCACCTCCCCTGGGCCATGGCCAGACACACAGAATGCTCTGGGATCACTGCTGGGGAACAACCCCTTAAAAAGCACCTACCACATTTGCCTTGAACTTCCATAAGGCAACATTAGGAAAATAGAAGGAACAATTTGCATACACTGATACACAGTACATGTTTGTTCAAGGATGAACAGCATACTTGTTTCCTTTTGGAACCTCCTGAAGATCATCCTGCACAAGGCTGTATTTTGGCACAACTGCGCACTGACTGAAGAGATAATGGTAAGACAGTAGGATGCTAACTGTTCATCTTCTGAAATTACTGATTACTACCGTCATAGTTTTGAACCTACATCTAAAAAAAAAAAAAAAAAGTCTAAAAAGAGTGATTGAACAACATAAAGCAGCACTGCCACGTCCCAGTGAAGAGCCAGCCAGGGATCTCTGACCAGAACCTCCTGCCAGCAGCCCTCCGCTATTGGAAGGAAAATTCCTGCAGAATGTGAGCTGCCACTCGCCCCACAAGGTCTCAGGTGCACAACAGGAGACCTTATGCCATAAGCAAAAGTGTATTTTGATCACTCCCTTCAAAAAGCAAAACAGCAAAGAGAACTACGTTCCTGTTACTCACAACAATAAGATTACTTTGCAATACATTCCATTACTGAAGGCACTTCTGAGTTTTTAACTTCTCACCCAATCACAGCAAATATTAATAAATTAAGACTCATCTACAACCTAGACAAAAAGAAAATGGAAAATTATTATACTAATTAATTACATGGTACAGTCAACAATCAGTACCCACAAGGAATTTCAGATGCAACCACTTGATTTATGGTAAGAATCACCCTCAGGTGTCTTAGGAGAAGATGCTAAGCAATCTAGAGATCATAGGATCATAGAATGGCCTGGGTTGAAAAGGACCACAATGATCATCCAGTTTCAACCCCCTGCTGTGTGCAGGGGGGGCGCCAACCAGCAGACCAGGCTGCCCAGAGCCACATCCAGCCTGGCCTTGAATGCCTCCAGGGATGGGGAAATCAGAAACAGGAAGTCATTTCAATGTAAATTCATTTTCTCTGCCACCATAAAGAGGCAAAATCTCCCTTTTCCTCTCTTATCCATGTGTCCATGCTATAAAAGTGCAGTAATTTGATGAATAAAAATGAGCTAGAAGCAATGAAAGCAATAATATAGAATGTGCTGTAAATGGGTGATCTCTGGCACTTACTGTATGAATTTTCAGTAAACTACTTTGTATCAGCATTACTTATCCTCACTAACAAGAAGGAAAAATGCTCTGGATGCAAAGAACAGTTTTTCCTCCTTAGCTCAACACACACAGGACTGCAAAGCACTGGCACTTAATCACTTGGTATCCTTTCATGTTAACTGACCAGGGAGATTTCCTCCTACTCCAGGGTAGAATTTTTCTCAGCACATTTAAAGCTCTGCTGATCAAAAATCCAGAAGACTAAATTACAAGAAACGTTTTAACTTGTGGATGGGATTGCCCAGTGGTAACTGAGGGCAGAGCATGGCCGGCAACGTGCAGCTGGAATCCAACACAGCTGGCACAGGGTAAGAGAGGATCCAGTTCCAGCCAATGTTATTGTACGGAAACCTGCCCACGGCTTTTCTATCTGATGGGCCTGACAGGTATGACAAGTACAGATGATGATAAAATGGGCTCTTTCATAGGCTGAAAGTCACTGCTGACCACAGAAAGTTTCTAGTATGAATGCTGTTTTACCAACTGTTCAGCTGAACTCTAACTGAAATGGAAAGCTAAGCTTGAGGTGCAAACTCACCATGCACATACATAGGAGACTGCAGCACATTGGCAGAGGAACCAAAAAGGTGAAGCTAAAGAGTTGACTAGTAACACTTTTTTTCTGGAAACCCATTTTCAAGTATAGCAGGTATTTCACTCTTGGTAAAAACCTGAGATGAAGTGACACGACACCCACGGTGCCTCTGTGCAAACCCAGCTGACCCTCCAGATCCCAAATGGCATCTGAGAACATCACCAGCCATGCTATACAGGGACCACACCTCTGAAATCCCCCTCTATAATCCTAAAGGGACATTTACATTACTCACTGCTGTCCAAACAGCCCATTCTGTTCACCATGAGCAGACTGCTTTGGGCCTGAAGCCTCTCACACAAAAGCAGCCTGCTGAGCTAGCAGTCCAACTTCTGACATGCTCCTTAAATAACCCATGGAGTACAGAAGTGCAGTGCAGTGAGAACATCCACTGCTACCTATGGCTATCCTGGTAACACCAAGCTGTTTCTGTACATGCATAATGCCATGGTTATTCCTGTTTTCCATCCCTCTGAAAAGAATGGAATAACTGGAGGACAAGTACTAAGATTTGGTTATCAACAGAAAAATCCTTACATAAGCACAGGAAGAGACTTCTACCTTCCTTGAGATGGGAGAAAAATGAATATTACTGTAGCTCAAAAAAATGTTAGAAACCTTTTGCATTTACTTGATTGGATCAGCAGTTTGTACATTATGCCATCTCTCGTTTAAATTATGAACTGCAAAGTAATTGAAATGTGAAGTATTGCTCAATCAGTTTAAATTATGTCAGCCATACCTGACATCCAGTAATGATATTTTTCTTCCTACAGAAAAAAAAGGTCCAAAATTTTTGATCTTGCACTCTGCATTGGTTTAACAACTATTCTCCACTGGCAACATAATTCATGCTTCTTATGTCAATAGTTACGAAAAACTTTACAAAGATAATAGCAAAATTACTTTAATGTGTCTAAAATGCACCCAGTTTCTTCCTTGCACAGCCATTTTGGTAATTTTTCTTCCAAAACATGTAGCAATCTTTGGTTACCAATCACAATGAGTGTCAACAAATAACTTTTCAGATGCACGACCGGCAGAAAAGATGCATATTATCTATACGATTCTCCTTCTGCATGTTGTAAGCTACACTGTTTACCTGGGCTAATACAAATGAGGTCATTTATTTTGTGTTGACCTTGCCTATCGGATCAACAGAACCTATCCTGGTATTTAAGTCAGTGATGTCCCCTTGTATTTATTTAATATTAAATGTCTACTTGCAAGCATACTCTGTATATATTAAGGATAAGAGTTACATTCAGTATTGATAGCAGGATGGTGTTTGGGCATTTGTTCTGTTGTTTTTTCTTTGTTTTTAATTGATGAAATTAGCTTTCACTGATAGTGAAATACTTGTGAATTTTTTTTCTTTTTTAAATTGTTTTGAGAACTCTCCAGTAAGCCAGAAGGAAAGAAATAATCAAAGCATCCAAGCTGGAATTATTTCAAATGGATTCTTCCTCAACTCTGTAGAAAAAAATACATTTTGAAGACTTTAAAAAGAGTACAATGGATACCCTCAGACTTCTCCTTAAAATGGATAAGCACAACTTATGGACCTCATGCAGCCCTTCCCAAGACAGAGTGACTGAGAGGACATTATTTCTGCTCGAGCTCCTGCCCAGCACTGCGTTGAGCCCTGGGATGGAACGAGACAGACAAGACTCTCCAGCCTCACTGTAGATGGAAGTTGAAAGGAAACACATTTCTCTCAGCAGCCACTTCTCATAGCTGCCATCATCTTTCAATGCTACAGAGTTGAGGTGTTATGCATATAAAATTTAAGCCCATAGAAAGCATTCAAACACTGCTGTTTTTACACTGCTTTGTAGCGTGGTCTGTTGAAAAGAAGCAGCAATGCTGCTATCAAAGGAAGCCTTCCACACTGTGACACAGCATTCAGTGCTACTTAAATCCCTTCAGGCTGACCTGTCAGCCCTCTGGAACTTGCCTAAAACATTACTATAAGAGCTCAAAAGAAAACTGCTCATTTAACAAATCTAGACTTACCCTCCCTTCAACCAAACACACGCATATATACACATACGTGTGTGTAAAGCCAATAATCCAAAATACTTAAAAGGCACTGAATTCCAGCACCACCAGCACTCATCACACAGTATTCCATGCAGACCCAGTATTCAACCCCACTGCTGTTTCTGTCCGGATGATGAGAAATGTTATTTCTCATCCAAATGGTGTGACAGAACATATGTCTTAAGAAAAAACTCATTCATTGCTTCTCCTAAGTTTGCAAATATTATGTATGAGCATCCAAGATCACTCTTTTCTCCCCCGTTTTCAACACCAGTTGTACTGTCTGCTCACAAACTGAGATCTCCTTGTAAGTCAAAGACACGCTCTTGAGCAGACATCTGCTGAAAACTTCTGCATATGCTCTGCATGGCTTACATTATGCTACGGGCACCATGCAAGGGAATAGAATGGCACGTGTTCTTCATTAATTCTTTCAAAAAATGAAGGATTAATTACTCCAAAACTGTTAATAGAAAGCCCAAGTACTTCTATAAATTTTTCAAATAACTTTCGGTCAGCTATGGATTCTATTGCAGCCAGTAAATGACTACATAAAAACATCAGGGATTTACTCAGACTAATTCCAAATGCATGTGAGGTTCTCTCTGCCCACGACGCCTCTCTTGCAACACTCAGCTTTGCACTCCCATGTGTTCACACACACTTGTTCCATGTGAAGTACTGCACTCCTGAGTCTGCAAGTACGCAGTATAAACATAAAAAGAAAGGCAAATGAGCTTTCAGAAAGGTTTCCCAGGGAGCTTCATCTTGGAGAATATATTTCTGCATTTATGCTTCTCAGATCATGCTGACCCATGTGCGGTTGTGGCCCACAGAATGGCAATTCCCTTTGTGCTTTATGGAGGAGGTAGAGAAGCTCTGGCTCCACGTGAAAGCCAAGGCTGCAGAATTCAGACACAAACTCCAGCAAGTAAGGCTTTCTGCATGGCTGTAAGCACAGTTAGTGCTTCAAACAGATCTGCAAGCAGGGAAGGGTATGGCAGAATCCCACACAGGGAAAAAAAAGCCTGAAGCAATTTAGGTTCTGCTATAGGAAACATCCAGAAATATACTGAATGTTCAAAGTCTGTATCATTCAAAACCTAATTTAATCAATTTACCAGAGCCATTAGAATGCTCCCCTCCAGGGGAAAGGCAAGGGCACAAAAAAAGCATCTCATCTTGGTTCATTTCTATAAAGTGTGGTCAGACATAGTCTAATCAGGAGGCCAGACAAAAACATCATGATGCTGAAATGAGGGTTTTTTGCTGCTTTAGTATGGTGTTTTGTGTTAGCTGTTTTTTAAAAAACTGTTTTATTTTACATATACACTGTTAATTGGTGCACATAGCCATGCTCTGACAGCTTTCCCTGCTCCACTTTCTCTGTTTGGATGTCAGTAGGATTGTTAGAATGGAGTCACCCAGCCTGCTTCTGCCATGCCATCACAACAGTTTTTCAGTCACATTTGGACTTTGTTCCAAAAACAGGAAGCTGTTTGTTGGTCTTCCTGCTGCAGACAATCATAAAGTAATACTAATATTCCATGGGCTCAACCAACAGACACATTGCAGGTGGCACTCATAACCAGATGCAAACTCCTCACCATCAGCAAAAGCGTTGGCTTCAATGGAGCTGATGGGAAGTCAGTATGCTTCCACACTGGCTAGCTCAGGCTCAAATGAATGCAGATACCTATGCCTGTAGATGTGGTTAAATGTACACCTAAAGCATAACACAACATGCACAAACATGAAACCTATAAGCTTATAGGTGGCCCTTGGTGATCTTTCCTAAACCAGCTATAAATCCAAAGCTTGATGTGCAGCAACTAATCTCAAAAATTAAAGTCAAAGTTTTCTGGGGAATATGCCCTCTTCATTTAGCCTTCAGATTCTATTGAAATGGTAGAAATAACATGGATTTTCCGATCCATTTTATTAAAATAAATAAAGCCTGCAATTCATGATGAAAGGCTCAGTATGGATTTACATTTTTGTAGAACGAAAAGGTCAGCATGTGAAGAATTCCAGCAGCCTTACAGGTGAACCCAGCAGTGCAAGGAAGCACAATAGCCTTAGAGACTGGTGCTAAAAAAAGAGGTGGAACAAAGGCTCTGCTGAAATAGCTCAGTTCAGTATTTATAGCCAGCTTTCACAAGAACACCAGAAGAGATAAAACTTTGCTAGCTTTGTTTGCTGAAAACAAAAACAAATGTGGCTTAGAGAAATATATACATCCCTGCTTCTTTCTAGTCACATAAATCTGGCATTTCAGTCTAAAACATCCTGGGCATTGCCTTACCTGACACTGCTAACAACCACTGAGGGCAGCGCAGGCAGCTGCGGCTTTCCTGGGGTCAGCCTGCTGGTGCTGCTTGCCTTACCACAGCTTCTTTTCCCACACTGATTAAGTTGTCACTTGTACATATGGAAGCATTAAATATCAGGTGATCTATGCTGTACATTACATACTATGCAGTTTGCTTAAGTTTTGATGCAGGAAAGTAAAAGCTTATCAATAAAGATTTACTCTGGAAAACATCTTTCCTCCAATCTCTGATACATCTTGCTGCTCCTGCCAGGCAAGAGAGCAATTTATGATCATTGTCAGAATGATAAAGCAAGGTGCCTCTCTTTCACTGAAAAATCTGCACTGAAGCCATCCTGTTGCAGCCTGGAGAAACAGAACAGCAGCTTTGTGTAATGCCTGCCCTGAACAAAAGCCTTAAGCACCTTAAGGTGCTTTGCTTCTCAGATGAAGAGAGCATTCTGAATGTAAAAATACACATGTGGATAGCCAAGAGAGGGAATTTGTAGGGCATGAAATATCACAGATTATTATTAGCAATATAATTCATCTGTGTTTTCCAATACAGTCTGTTTCAAAGTTGCTCTTGATTTATAGGTGAATATGAAACCAGCATGCATCTTAGTGAAGCAAAAGAGCACACAGAATTAGGGGAGAAGTGGCAGTGAATGAAAAACCTGCAGTAAATATCTTCAGCAGTGCCCAACCTTGGCCCAGTACCTTGCAGCTCCACTGAAACTGAAGTGGTTTTGTTCTCTAACAGCTGGTACAGCTGATGAGGAGCCTGAACATGGGATAGTGAATAACTATTATTTTGTTTGTATTTTCCAAACCACAGAAATCACATTTTAGTTACTTTATTTTCTCTGTGCGCAGTAAAAGCTAACTTTTTTTTACTGTCTTTTTACTTCAGATTACACATTTGTTATATTATTTTTGATGGAAATTATAACATCTACATTAGTGCCTTGAATGCCAGTGCATTTTGTACAAGAATTTATAAATATTAACAAGATAAAATTTTAAAATGCAAAATACACCATTAGCTGTTGTAAATGTTTCATTTTGAGGGAATGGGAATAATATTTTCATATTAATGCAAGTCAAATTATATTAAAATAATTGTAACATACAAAGTGTTAAAATTAAGAGGACAGGCCATCGTCTGAGATTACTCCAAGGATTTTCTGCTCTGCTGTACAGTCACAGTTCCATGTATGAGTTTTAGATCCTAAAGGCCTGTTTGGTATTAGTAGCAGCTGGCAGTAATCTGGTAAGTGGAAGTCTGAAAAATAGTGCCTGTTTTAATAAGTCAGTGTACCTTTCCTGGCAGTGTTTGCCAACATTACATCTAAAACTAAGCTGGCTTTCATAAAGCACTTCTTACGTGCAGACCAGGCAAGGCACAGTTCATGAGGGTCCTCCTTGGCTAACCAGCCTGGCCGGCAGGTCGTGGCACTCATTGCTTTCCCCGCGGACAACAGGCCGAGATCTCCAGAAACTTGCTGAAAATCACAAGCTAGGCTACTACTTTAAAGAAATAAACAGCCTTTGAAACTAAGCCAGGGTTCAAAGCTTCCGGAGGAAGAATGAAATCTCCATCCAGGACTGAGGGACTTTCAAACAGATCGTACTTCTCACAGGACAGCAAAGGGCACCGAGAGCCCAATTGCTGGCTGTGATCTTGGCAATACCTGCCTCACACTAACACACAGGGCTTGGCTTTTAAAAATTCCAGCTAAGGTGTCTCAGTCTAGATGACTTTTTTTCCCCCAGAGCTGCAATATTCAAACTTTTTTCATAAACAGAACAAAATATTGGCACATTTATAACCTATCGTAGTTTCAACCTTCCTACTCAAGAGACACCCTGGCTGGAGTAGGAGATGAAATCAAAGCATTACAGGGGGCTTGGGGTTTTCTATCTTGAATGAGGAACTTGAGCTCTCCTATTTCATCAAGACCAATGAAGGCCAAGACCACAGCTCTGCTACAAGGTGGCGACTGGGAAATGATCTGAGTCATTTCATTTTTCACTTCTAGCAGCAGCAAAACATTTGGGAAAAGAAGAAATGAAAAAAAAGAAAACTGCTGAAGATCGGATTTCTAACAGCTCAAGATCTCAGCTGGAGTGCTGCTCCTGCTGCCCACAGTGGGTGCAGCACCCATTCAGATGGGGCTGTAGAGCTCTGCTTTCATGCTCACTGCAGTTTAACTCACAGTAATAATTTACTAGTCTCATTTTCACTTCTAAGATCCAGGCAAAGATATTAACGCAATAGAAATAAGGAATCTCATTTACGAACAGAATTTCCATACCCATACATCATACAAAACACAGTTCTGCAATATCCTGCCATGAGTCAAAGCAGAACAGCATCAGCGAAGCAGCAGCAGCAGGGGATAGGAAGATCCTCTGTTCACAGAGCTACAGAGAAGGCAGACTACCAGCTAAGCATAAAGGTACACCACATGAAAGCACTAAAACTGTAACTCATTAAGAGGGATACTTCCAACATTTCAGGAATAACAAAGTAACCTGTAATCACCTTAGAAGGACTTCCTATTCCTTCATTCTAACTCACACTGGGTGGTATTTTTCTCCTTACATGGGAGGAGGGAAACAGTATAGAAGGCAGGCTCTGAAGGCTGTCACACAAAGCAGACATCACAGAAACCAAAGCAGCTAATATGAGACAGGACTAAACAAAATTGTTCCACACAACCTGACTTTCTTAGCTTAGGCCAACTGCTGCACCACCAGCAGTAAATAACTGCTGAGCTGACAGTTGATCACACCATCACATCACTTTCAACACATTTTCTTAAGATACTGTCCAAAACAATGAAAATAAACAACATAACCTAATTCTCAAGTATAAACATATAGGCAAAGTGGATGATGAACCATTTAACCATTTATGTTAATTGCCTTTCACAGCAGAAAAAAAATCCCTCACAGCCAAGTCCATGCTAGCTTCCAAAAGCCTTAGCTGCTTACACAAACTGGGCTCTGAGACCAACAAGAACCCCAAGCATTAAATTCTCAAAGAGACTTTGCAGTTAACAAGTCCAAAAATCAGGTTAGACTTATTATTTCATAAATGAGATAGGATTGGTATTTTATCAGGTATATTCATAATAGAATCTTAAGACTGTCCTTCTGAGATGGTGCACAGTTCACACATCCCAGGATCCAGCTGGCTGTTTTGCTGTAGCTGCTGGATCACAACACACAAAGGGGGTCCTGGACTCTGGAGTCTGAAAACTGCTGGAGCTGCATGGAGCCCTCCTGGCTCTGCATTGCTCATGGCATTCTGCTTAAGTCTTTAAAGACTAAATGACCCTTTACTGATTAAGATCCTTCTGAAAACAGTATTTTAGTTCCATGACCTTCTGTGTGCGTACATACTGTTTTGCAAATACGCATAATATTTATATTTAGATGTATATGTTTAGCTATTCAGACTGTACTTAAACTCCAAGAGTGAGGAAAATGAGACAGCAGCGCAGGGTGGATGGGATGCAATGGTATTTTAATTATGCCACCAGTGAAGTGAAAGCAGCGCATTAAAAAGTGTCCTTGAAACAGCTGAACAGTCCTTAGTGAATTCCAAAGCTAAAACATTTACTTCTGCATTTTCACTTAAGCAGGTGCCCAAAACGCCACCATATACAATATGCCCACTGCAAACATTTGTGTTCTATGGAAGACAGTAGAGGAATATAAATCATCTACCAGAAAGCCAAGGTGCCACGATGTGTGTTGTTAATCTTCCTGTTCAGAACACACACTCAGGGGAGTAGCTATATTTAGATATGGACTTCTGCTATTTTATCCTATGTATACATACACAAGTAGCTCCCAGCTCTCAACTCTTCACCTCTATCAGCTGTTCCTCTTCCATAGTCTATAAGGCTGTCATTATTCCAGGTCAGGTTTCTTACAGCAGTAAGTACATCCCGCTTTCCACAGTAGTTTTATAATGGTAAACTGCCTACATTATCTGCAGAACAAGCTGTAAGAATATTCAAATATTTAAAAGCCTTCACCTCAACTGTATTTACAAGGTGTGGATGTACAGGCTGGAATAAAAACAGGTGAATTCTCTTCCCACTTGCTTTCTGAAATGAACAACAGAACTTCCCAGCCCCTGAGGTAATACTATTGGTTTCCCTTGTGACAGTCTGACTACGAGGCAGCCCCGATCTTACACCTAGCTGGTAAGCACCAGATGGCTTTGGACACTGGCATTGCCATGCGTCAGATCATTCTGAAAAGAGACAATTTGACTAAAACTGCAATTTCCTATTCTTTGTCATGTTCCTCCTCTATGAAAAAGCTCTGTGGGAACCAAGTCAAGATGCAGAGAGAGAAAGGTTATGTCTCAGCTTGGAAAGCCTCTTTGACCTCTCCAGAGCTACTCAGCATAGTGCCACACCAGGGAAGGGTAAGAGGGATAGTTCAGTCATCTGTCATGAACTAAGATAGCAATTTGTGACAAACTGTGGCCATTTCATTCCCACACCGATGAGTATTTTGCTCTCAGTAGGAGTGACTGTACATGGTGGTGTGAGAGAGCTGTTCCACCTTTGTGTAGCTGGAAAAGCTCCAGCTACTCCACAGGGATAGCAGCTGCAGAAGTCTGCCTCCACCCAACAGATCCTGCAGTAATTTCAGGAACTGGGAACAAGAATTTGAATGTCTTCTCCCCTGAAGCAATAACCTGAACAATCAAATTCATATTACCTGGAAGGTGCAGAACTCTGGTGGGTGGGCATCTAAAGCAAACTCAAATAAACACTGTGGCACTCTTGAACTTTATCACGTGAGTGCTTATGAATCACTTTATTTAACTAACTCAAGAGGCTGCCAATGGCACTGGGCTGTTACAGCAGCTTTTGAAAAGTATTTTTAAAGGGATCCTTCAAGCCAGGCAGCCTTCCTGAACTTGTTATGCAAGAGGTCTACGCACAGTTCATTCAGAACAGCCCCGAGGATTAGTCCTGTTGGACCCCTTGTGCTTAATCTTCGCCAAGCAACTGTGTGGTGCAGGCATTCCTCAGATGTGCTGACAGGAAGAATCTGCTGCCAAAAGTCAACCAAATATGCAAGCCTTCAGAATAGAGTATTTCCTTAGATACTTGACGTGTCTATTCTCCATTATCCCTCATAGTAATTACATCAGGCAACCTCACATTCAGTTGTCATGAAATGCCAACTCACTATACGAAAAACACGTAAGGTGGCATTTTAGCACTATTGTAAATGACAGTTTAGGGTCAGCAGCCAACCACAGCTGAAGTAAACTGTATAGAGGAGAATTTTCACAGTGCTAGCAATAAAAAGGGCTCTGCCACTGTTAGTAGCAGTCTTCTCTGAAATAAAGCTATGGTTAAGCCCTCAGTGGGTAAGAAGGGTGTTGTCTTGAATGCCTATTTATGTACATTCAACTATTGTAGGCTCACAATATGATTATAATATGAAACTGATTATACATCAATGTAAAATCCCTCTTCATTTTTTACTTTGCTGAGAAATAGAAGTACAAATATTACATATTCATCCTCGGCTCAGAAGCTCAGAGGTGTAGCCAGGCCAGGGCAACGTTGTTCACACCCATCAGGGAATTGTAACTGCAGACATTCTGCACAAGCTAATAAGAAATCAGTGGACTGAGACTGTGAGAAAAAAAAAAAATACTCTGAGAATTCACAGAATTTAAAAACGAACATTAAATTAGGATTACATCATCACTGGAATATACAGTGAACAGGTCGCAGCTCTTGGTAGTGCTGATCTCAGCCACAAAACTCAAAACTCCACCCTGTTTTGGCACTTGCTTGGAACATTTTATGCATATCGAAAAATTACTTCCTCAATCTCTGGCTAAGGCCTCCTCCTCTATTTCTGATAAAGAGTTAAAATAAAAAGACCTTCAGTAATTAGAAAAATACATTCCAGGTCCTCTAAGTATTTAGAAAATCTTCTGGACCTTCATTGACACAGATCAAACCTGCTTTTGTAAAGAGTTTTTATCAGAAGAGCTTCATATTACAATATACATAAGATGTTACACTAGCCAAAATTCCTTCCTCTTAATTTAAAGGTAGGGAAACGTGCAGTGCTCTGGTAGCCAAATAACATGGATGTTTTTGCTTGAAGAAACCCTTGTTAACTGTTGTAGAAAGAATTTTGGCAAGCATCTGCAGCAAAGCATACATCAGCAGCTACAATTCCTATTGCACATAAGGAACTGCCTGATGGCCCCTCCACGCTGACGATGCAGCTATGTCATTTGGGGTGGATGGTAAACTGTGCTTTAAAATTAATTTTTCAGTGTAGGAGTCAGCTCAGTTAATGAAGTCAGATGGTTTGCCCTCATGTAAAACACCGTGTTATGTCTCCACTGACTGTCAGCAGCTCCCTCTCTCTTGAGGAGGTCTTTGCTGTTCTCCCTGACCATGCTCTGAGTTTGTCTCAGAGCTTCTATGCTTTTGCTAAATAGCTGTGTGCTTCACAGGAAAAAAATCACTGTATTTCAATTTGAAAGACAAACATTCATGCCATTTAAGACACTGTTCAAGAGAAAGCAGCCTTTGTGTTTTCTGGTCCCTAGGGACTTCATACAACTCTCTGGTCCCATAGCTGCACCTGATTTAAAAGCTGCACTGCTGTGGATGTACTGCTTCCTAAAGTGCTTCTGCACAGCCCCACTGGCTGTCTGGGAGGGGAAACTCTCCTGTTCCAAAATCAGAAAGGCCAGGTTTCAGAAGTCATTGTATCAAGTTTCTCAACCAGCCAGGCCTCATCTCACAGGGTTAGGGAAGGGTTTCTCACACTGGGACTGTCAGGGTTTGGCAGATGAAGGTCACATCCAGAGAAGGGAGTTAGATACTGCACAGGCAATTAATGTCACAGAAGTGCCTTCCAGAGCTGTTCCGCCATCCTTCAGCTCATAGGATGGCTATTAAAAGAAAGCAGGTTTTTTGCAGTGATCCAGTCGCTTTGAACAGGACTTTGAACAGGACTGAACAGGACAGCTCTGGTCACAGCCTTTTCTATTCTTATTTAGGAAGCAGAGACCATCTAGTTATTTCTGCATAACTGAATAGGTCAATTGAAATATTAATTTCCATTAGTTCTAATTCTCTAAAACACTTCCAGATAGAGCACCCATAAGTCTTAACCCAAAGGCATCACAATGCTCAGGAAATGCTGAGCAGTTTAATATGAAATCTTTTGAATATTTTCATTTCAGATCATGCCCACAAACCTTTGCTTCTTTTACACTGCAGTAAGAGGGAAGAAGTCTCTGCTCTGTGCTGCCAGAACAGAGGGACGAGGAAATATCTCTGCCAGTAGTGAAACGCTGCCTTGATAATAAGAGCAGTCAGACTAGGCCCCTTCTCATTAGGTGCTCCAGGTGCATGAAAAACAATCAAACATTTTTTTCTTTAGGAACTGAAGGATTTTAAACAGTAGCTGTGAAACATCATGTATGCACACCTAAGATCTAGGCAAGTGCAGAAGCAGATGTCCACAGCGTGCCTCAGTACTTCAGTGGTGTAAGCACTATTGAGGTTACTCAAAAGACACAAGGGTGCATGCCTCAAAGTATTGCACAGCATGTCCCCTTCCTGCAGAAATGGTAACTTCTGCATTTCTTAGCAGACTTTATGTTAGATCAGCTCATTATTCAATGCCTGTGGATCCCTGTTCCAGATCAAACACACACAATCTATCCTCCTCTTCCTAACAGTAAGCTTTTGCCAGTTCTTACGCAGTAAGTATGCCCCAGAAGCAGACCGTCTCTTTACACAGGAAGCAGAAGGAAATGTTTTTCAGACTCCGTAGTTCCCTGCATGCTGGCTGAGCACACAGCACACCCACAGCACACAGCACTGTTTGCAGCAAGTTTCAGTAAACGATGACACTGATAGCCTGAAGATTGCACCCTGCTGATCTGCAGTTTGCATGAAGTGAAGAATCAAGATTGCTGGCTGGCTAACAACAATAAAAGAAAATCCTACTATAACTTTACACATCATAAAAATATGATCATTATCACTGTGATAAACTTCCTTGTTTTCTGTACTGCTTTGTGCTGTAGAGTACATGCAGCAGCCTCATTTTTCATCTTCCCAAATCCAATTCTGGTTGTATGAGAAACAAATGGGTACTTGGCTATCATTCTAATCTAAACAACAGAGATCAGTGGAATCTTTTACCTGTGGTACTGGTACTGCAGCTATGCCTTTATGTACCTAGGAAACATTGATAAATGTGCAAGGATGGACATTCAGCTACCTTGCTGCAACCATTTTAACACAGCCAGAGGGACAAAACCCAAGCCAGCATTAGAGATGAATTTCTTATCACCATTCCTAGCTTTTTGCTTTTTCCCTGCATTGCCATCTGTTGTTACTTGAGCCTATCTTTGCCACCGAATGAAGAGAGGTCACACCTTCAGGGGAGGGCTTGGGCACACAGAACTTGGTTCTACATTGAGAGAAGTCATGAAACAGCCTGAAAAAACAGCTCCAATCTGGGGAGGAAGAAACATCTCTCAGGCCTGGGAACTGACTGACCAAAACTTCAGGTTGCTGCCCTGAAGTCTCTGTGTAGGCAGCTACATGGAAAGTTACTCCTGTAAGTTCTGGGATACAATTTTACTCTGATGTACCTCATCACTGCCCCCTAAAAATCAGTATCTACACATGATAGTTTCTGCTTGTGTATTTTGGGGTGATTGCAGGGAATGTCATTCAGGTGCAGTATGAAGGGAGCAGACACAGCATTCCCCAGAAGTTGAAATTCTGCAAGAGAATCAAGGCAACAGTGGGCCTCCAAGAAGACCAGAAAGAAAGCACATATGAAAATGATACCAAAATAATATCTACTACGTTTAAACAATGTAGATATGGGGAAAAAGACTCTCCCAGTATCCTAAAGCATGGAAGAAGAATAAAGACAAGTTCTCTCTATTTTATACATATAGTATGTAAACAAACAAACAAACAATCTGTGTGGAAACAGTATCTAATTTCCCATGTCTGACCTATTATTTTACAATTTGAAATGTGTTGTTCCAAGTAACCAGGCTCTGTTAGATACAAGCCTATATTTAATGCAAAGCACCCAGACAGTAATTAGACAATCTTTAAACCTGAAATAAAGAGTTTACTCAATTTCATTTTGATGCCTGTTGTGCAGCAAAGTGTTTATAGTGAGGGATTTACTAAAAGATGACAGAATATCATTTTACAGTAATTCAAATGCTTTAAAGGCTAAGAAACCTCCACTAAAATGACGGGTCTTGTGAAGCACTTAGAAATACTGTTTCATCCATCCTAGACAGATTTAGAACAAGAAAATTCATATGTTCACAACACAAGATAACATGCAAAACTATTTCTATAATCACATTATCCACAATCTGGTAAGATTTGCAACATTAATACCAAATAGTTTTTCTGAGCTGAGATCCTTTTAGCTCCTTGAGAGAACCAGAATATCTGGGAAGACATTGCTGCAGACTGGGATCGTTCTTTTTAACTGCAGTCCCTCTATCAAGTTATCTGAAATTCTTTAGCAAGACTGAACATTAGCTTCCTTTGAAAGCACTGAGTTCAGGAAAGAGGAAACAGCTTAACCCAGTGCTTTTGTGCCAAAATAAATAAAAATGTCAGAGGAAGTGAATATTTTAGCAGATTGGGTAAACATATCCTAAGAGGGTGGCTCACTTTTCCTCGATTGTTCAAATACCCACACTTTCCCTTTTTCTTTATGAAAACCAACTGAAATGGCGCTCAGTGATACAATTCTCCTGCAAACACAAACAAGCAGAAGAATACAGCCTCTGTCCAAGATCCTGTATTTGGTCAGACCACGTTTGACTGTCAGCAGATACCATTTCTTTTTATTGGAGTTTGGTTCTCTACGATCATTTTCTTACCACAGCACGAGTAGCACGCAGTGCCTCCTTTGTTTATTCCAAAGCAACACTAAACTGAAAATGTGATTTAGCCCATTTTCCTCAGAAAGACAATCTTTTATGGTTCTGCCAATGTTTCAGTCAATTCAGGCAGCAAACGTTATCTAAAATTTTATCTACTGGTCTGAGCAACAGATAGGGGAGATGGAACAGCCATACAGTGATAAACCAAGGTACACAGTTCTCCAATGATCATTCAGTGGGCACAACACAGTTTCTCTTCAACACAGTATGTCCCCCTCGAATACTGAAGCTCAGTCCTGAAGGGGTGATACTGAGGGATATCCTTCAAAAATGTGTTTATCTGTACTGTGCCAACCTCAGTTTTCAATGCTGCTTCTCCTTTAGTAGGTAGATACTTTCTGGACAGCCATTTTTTAGCTCTCCAAGAACAAATAAAAGTCAACTTTCTGCACACATCTGCACTGTCATACTCCCACTGTACCCTTCAGTTTATAATCTGGAGTGATGACAGGCACTTTGCCCAAGCTTTGAACGCAGTTAATGATGACAGTCTTGAAAACACAGACACGAGTTCACTAGATAAGGAGACAAACACGGTTGTTTGCAATCTGAATAAAATCCAAGGCTTCATAACAGAAATCTCTCCTTACTTGGTGATCTGGTTCACAAACTGGATTTTTATAGGAATTACTGTTTGGCTTCCAGGAGGCTGTTTATCTTAACCTTTAAGATAATCACTTAAGATGGAAATTTTTGCTAGGCGGACTGGCAGACACTGAATTTTTTGCAAAAGTTATTCAGATCAGATATTCTGACAGGAGCACACTCAGGAGGATGATGCAACACTACACAGAACATATAGCATTCAGAAAACAACTGGAATTTGCAAGAGAACAAAGCTTGCAAAGCCAACATAAGGACTAACTGCATGTACAAGTGTTTCCAGCTCTGATATTATTCCTGACCTCAAGCACCAGTTATGCTATGTGTCAGATGCAAACTAGAAAACACTTCTCATATTGATATGCAAACACGCACATCAGGCATCTCGCTTTATTTCAGACTTCCTAGATTTGATGTTGCTGCAGCAAACGGCTTGTACTCAATGCAGAAATCTCAGCAGCAATGTGAATTGTTTGGTATTAGCTCCTTTTACATACTAATGCTTGGCATTCTCCTACAGCTGACAGCTATTTCATTCACTTGTGCTGATTTTGAGCTCTGGGGCAAAGCACAAAATGCATACAAATCTCTTCTGCAGGTTTCCTCATCTTTTCAAAAACAGGGAAGGAGCAAAGGCTAACATGAAAAGCTATAAGTGGGTTTGGGGTAAGACCAATTGCAGAAATGAGGACAAAAAGAAATAAGAGTTCTAGACCTACCTCACTTCTTTACAGGTTGAGGCTGCAGATGTTGGCTCTAGGTCCACTTCTAATTCAAAGTCTGCTGTAAATGCCTGGACTGAACGTACCTATCTCCTCTGGGAGCTGAGAGAACATGTCAACTCCAATCCAAATTCAGGGCTGCTGAACGCATCAGCAAGCACTGGAGAAGGAAAGAAGTTATCTGCATTTACGTTCTTTTTCTGTCCCACTTTGTACTTCAGAAAAATGTCTGGAATGTGAGTTTTGTGCTCATAAAGGTTGCTGGACTGACAGTTAAACAGGGCATGGTCAACGGCATGAAACATTACCCTTGTGAGATCCACACTGCAGCTTCCTGCTTCGCAGCAGCCGACCTTGCCTGAAAAGCTGGCTCTTGCCTCAGAGCCTGCAGAACACATCTGCTCGGGGGTTCTCTCACTGCTGCACAAAGCCTGCCCTGTCCTCCCCTGAAAGCCATGGCGTTCCTTGCAAGGCACTTCTGTCTTGGTCCCCTTGCTGAGCTCACCGAGCAGCCAGGATGCTTTGTGGTGCAAAGGTTGTGCTAAGAACCAGATCGGGATAAGCAGTTGTGTTGCTCGGACAGTGTGGACTTGCAGACTGAGCTGTATAGGAATGTTTTGCTGAGTAAAGGGAATAAGAATTTCTGAAGCGTGGTGTAGTGTGAAGAGATTAACAGAGCAGCCAAGCAAGTAATGCTGGTAAGCTATAAAGTTCAGAGCAAGCACTAGGGTGGGATGAAACAGCAAACCAAACGGTATTACAGAGGAGTCGCATGACAACAGGACTCAAAGTGACACGCAGACAGGAAGGGAAGGAGGAAAGGATAGCCGAGTGAAATTTAACCGTGCAATTATTTTCTTTGGCTTATTTCCTTTCCATACAGCCTTTTATGCTTCTCTGAGCAGGGTAATGTTTCTGTCACTCCCATCCTCGAGCAATATTCTTGAAATTCATGTGTGCCACTGATGCAACAGCATAAAAGCACAGATAAGCTGTTCTATGGAAAACAAATGCCTCATGCTCAGGCACTCAGAGCGGTGTCACTCTGCCCTCCCCATTTCTTATCACATCAGTTCTGCTACTGATAACATGCTGCAGATTTATTTTTCCATTAGTCTACTCACGTTGAGACACAAAACATCACAGTTCAAGTAACATCTCCTACAGACAGTATCCAACTAGTAAACTCTTACTAGCAGGAAATATTTTCCTATGGCCCTTCACTGGAAAGAAAACACATCTAAGGCCAGCCTGCTCTGGCAGCAGCCAGCAAGCAAAGAATAAGAGAGCAGTGTCTAAAGGGCAATGTTTTCTTTTTCATCCCATCTGGGACTGAATCCAAGAATATTCTCTGGATGGAGCTCTGTGGAAGGGGCATGCAGCTGAACCAACACCCAGCGCTGCGCTCGGAGCAGCAGAACAAGCACACAGCAGCACCATGGGCTGCTCCTCCAGCTGCTTTCTGTGGGCCCAATGTTCTCTGCTGACTGCTGCCTTCAAGGCTGTCTCAACGCACTTTATTCATCTTCCAAGCAGACCTCAGCAATTTGCACGATTACTTAGGAAAACAGGAGAGACTAGGAAATATATTTTCATAACTTCCCTTTTTCTGTAGATATGAGTTGCTTCTGTTGTTTCAATTGTCAGTTGGGCTCATTATCAGAAGTTCAGAGATGGTCCAACTTTGTTTCTCTGGTGCTTTAATAACACACTGGAGTAAGAAGTGGGGTGCAGTAAGCTGTATTCTGATACACAGCATACAATGACATACATTTAAACAATACTGTCAATTCAGTATTGTCTGCAAGACATATCTGAGAGATGGAGATTCCCTTGCACGATTTAGAAACACCTGCTACATATTGCATTCAGTAGGCACCACATACACAACATGCACACAAAATCACACATTATTATTTGTCTCTCTCATTTTTAGCATATGTGAAGTACTTGCTGTCTAACACTCCCAGGCAGCTGCATGAGCGCAGCATGAGGAACCAAGGCTTTCTGGACTCAGCTCTGCCTCCCGTGTCAGCTTTCCTCTGCAGCTGAACAAACGCTGCTCGCCCTCCCTCCCCTTTGGTCTTTCCATCTGGAAAAATGAATACATTTGCATCCGTCCTGTGGGTGCCTGTGCTACGTGTATAAATCAGTAAATGTTTACAGAAATGATTTCAAGATGAAAAGTTACACATTCCTGGTTTAATGCATTTGTTTATGTTTAACCCAAACCAGCAAAACCCCTAGCTTATCTACATTAAAGATCCAATCCAGAGTTCATGAAGCTATTTCCTTAAGGTTGCAGCACAGGCACCTCCTGCCTGATACTAAATGCAAAGGAGTTCTCATCACAACCTCAGCCGGACTTCTAGCAGCTATCGTGGTATAACAACGGCACTGAAAGGAGAGGGTGCAGCTCTCCTCCCTGTTTCTCCAAACCACATCCAGGTGCCACTGGAGCAATCAGCAGCTGCTGGTACCCACAGGAGCACCGAGGCGCCCACTCCTTTGGGCATACCCTAGGGCACATTCCCACTGCTCACATCAGAAAACTGAACTCAGCTTTCTATCAGAAGCTGACACTGCCCCAAGTGCAGACTGCACCCTCTTTGCATACATTAGGCCATTTTTTTCAGACTCCTGAACGAGGAGCATAGACAGAACTGCATTTTTTATTTTGGCAAATCTATTCTTTTGAGGAGGTAGCCAATGATGTGATCTACAAGGGCCATAAACGTGTTGTTTTCATGAGAACCAAGTACTTATTTAAAAATTTATTTCTTCTCTTTAACTCTTTCTTATCCTTCAGGAGGTAATTTAACTGACGGCCCTCTGCACTTGGGCAAATATGAACTTCCTCCTTCTGAAGGAGACCCGTCCGACACATGCCGGGCTTTCGGCTGGGCAAAGTCCCAGAGCAGGAATGAACTCCTGCAGCCATTTATTTCCCTAATAAAAATTTTTTCCTGGAAAGGGTGAATTTTTTTCTGTAAGCTTTCAGATGCTCTGAAGACAAAGCAATGGGGAAGCATTAGCATCAAAATACTGAGAGATCACCATTACAGCAAACAGAACGAATTCGCACCTGTCTTTGCTGAGGATGCTGTTGTGGCAGCACCACCACTGACAGGTAAGAGTGGCAAGAAGGCACAGCTGCCACACGGCCCCCAGCAGCCCTTCCTGCTCCCTCACAGCACTGCCCAGCACCTTGCTGCCTTTGTTTGTGCTCTTGCTCAAGCACAGCAGAGAACACAGGCGGTTCTGATCAGCCCAGCACACCACTGGTGCTGTAGCAAACTACCAATGTCGTGCCTGCGTGTTCAAGTAAACCTGATATTATTTACATAAAATCATCTAATATTGGTAATACAGTAATGGGAAAATGCACCAGCTTCCCGTAGTTGCTGATGCAGTGTTTGCCCTTCACAAACACTGTTTCAAACTGGCTGTGGTGTATATGTAAATGAGGGATTTTATTGCTTTACTGCTGTTCAGCATGGGGGCCATTCACTTTTTACTAGAGTTCCTTTGGCATAAGGAGCATGACTTGCCTAGCAATAATATGAGACTTGCCTTGTCTGTGCCCACTACAAAAACAATGCTTTCATTAAGGCCTGCAGGGTCCCACCTCAATTCCTGAGCTGAGTAAGAAACTTCTCCATTCCACGTGAACCATCATCGCTACCCAGATTTCAATAAAACAAAAAAAACCCCACAAAAATCTCCAGGTCTCCAACCATATAATCGTAACTACAACCACAAATTCTTTAATTCTAATGCAGCCATACATTTATAGATTTAAGGCCTACATTTTTTCTTAAGTTGCAAAATAGTATATTTTATTTTCATTTAATTTAGAAAAAATGTTGATTTAAAAAAAAGAATTAGGAAAAAAATGGCACCACATTTAAACCTAAAGAATAATTTAGTAAAAGAGAAAGTCACTCTTCATAATACTTAACTGCATTTTTTGATTAATCAAATACTTCTGAAGAACAGAAGTCCTCCTTAGGAGCTGGACCCACAGGTGTGGGGCATTGACTGGCACTCAGATCAGCACTGCATTGCTCAGGAGCCCAGCACATGCACTAGCCAACACTTTCCAAAACACAGCATGGTAGAAAGAGAAGAGCACACATCCCTGTTGGGTTGGCAGAGCTGTGCACATAGCAAGGCACTGGGAGAAACGGGAGAGTTCATATTTATGGGAAACCAAGCTGAGTTTCTCTGCCTGTGACCTTCTCAAAGTGACAAACATTCTCACCCCCAAATACTCTTCAATCCACTGATGCAATGGTACGGACACCTGTGTTGGGTGAAAGAAGTTCCATATTTAGAAGTCAATCTCATTCAGCCCCCTCAAACCTGATGACCAAGGCACTTTCACAGCATACAGAACTCAGGCCTCAACTTATGAGCATGTGTGATAAGTCCATTTTTGCAAGCTTTATACAGATTCTCCAACAGCAGCAATCTGGCAATGAATACTAAGTTTAACTAGCTATGATGGGCTTATTATTTAAGGAACTTTTTCGTCCCTTTACTTCTAACTGTATGCAAACATGACGAGATCCACTAGCAGACCATCTCCAGAATGTCTTGCTAAGTAGCATACAGAAGTTTTGTTATTAGATGGGAATCTCTCAGTTTCCTGTCCTGTGAACTGGCTGTGGTGGCAGGGCAGATTTCTGGTTTGTTGATCCTAGCCATTCATCAGCTTTGACAGAACACAGTCAAACCAAATTCAAAGCAATTTAAAGCAAGTTACTTAGTAAAAACAAAAGAAAACAAACAAACAAAAAACCACCAAAACACAAATAGGAAGATTAATATCACACTGAACTAAAAAATACTGGATTGAAAAGATAATAACCTAATGACATTGACAGTAATTAACAAGTTCGTTTTATGAGTCTATTAAGAAATACGTTATATACTAACATGTGCAAAAAATGAACTCTCAACTCCTCCATCCACAAGTTCCAGCTCTCTGTTACACAACCACAACACACCCATGCACATAGGCCAGGCTGAGTTGCGTTGTGGGACCTATTTGAAGGATTAGTCCAATGGGTCCACATGCTCCTGAGTACAAGACAGACATGGGACTGCTTAAAAAGAAACCCTAAAACAAATAAACAAAACTAAAAAACAAAAACCCCAAACATACTCACAGTTGACATTAAAAACACTCTGTTAACAACCGCACAGATTGCATGCGATTCTACAGAAAGGTTTTGGTTGCTGAAGCGCTCTGCTATGTCTGCTGTAGGATCACTTATCATTCTGGTGATTTATTTTAAAGCAGATGCACAGAGAAGAATAAATACATTGAGCAACAAAATCATCAGAAATTCACCAGAAGGGATGCAGGGTTGGCACAGACTTGATTGACTAAATGCAAAGAAGAAACCTGAACCTACAGTCTGGAATCAATGCTCGCAATCTGCATAACACAGTACATCAGCTACAATGATTAACAGGCTGATATTTTTTTTGAGAACTTGATATGCATTTATAAGAATGAAACACAACATTCTGTTAATTCTAGCAGGCTAAATACATAGCTTTGCCTCAAAAAGACAGTCTTTCTGCAACGTTAAGGAAAACAAAACCCTCGTACATCACTACTTCAGATATAACAGAAAGCTATTCAATTAGAAAATGTCACCCACTGCACTTAGAAAGCCTTACCCCCTGCCCAATACACGCACAAACAGGATCTATTAATATTTTCCTCCACCGTTTGCCCGATACATTAAATCATCATCTCTGTAGCAGAGCTATTGCTGCAGCAACTTCCTGCACTGCATCATTCACCTACCTCTGACTTCATTGTTCCGTAGGGCATGAATAAATAAAATCAAACATCCAGGTGGAGCTGTTACAGTTTCCCTTTGCAGCTGAAATAATATAAAAAGAGCTGGCGGGTCCTACAGGAGGAGAAAGCTGGGTCAGTGCCTCGTTATGGAGCAGGGAAGCGCAGGGCTGCGAGCGACGGATGCGTTGTGCTGATCAGCACATTTACCTAACGGCGTGGGATGGGCCGGACCCGGCAGCTTCTCAGCAGCTTTCAGACCGAACAGACCCTGCGAAGTACCACGTCGCTACGGCAATTGTGGCGAGTAAGCAATTCACAGCAAGGCCAGTGCCTCTCGCAGCCTTACAAGATGAAGCAGGCAGCTTCGGCAGAGATGCTGAATTCTATCAACATGATGACGCCATGTGTGCTTCCCCAGAACTAAATCAGTTTCCAAATCTGCCACTAATTCTCAGGTAATATTCAATTCCTATGTTTTTCAGCCCCAAACTCGGTATATTATTGACCTACAATGCAAAATTGGGAACTATACCATTCATGTATAAGCACAGAAACGTATAATCCTAAATTTATGCCTAAGTAGAAAGCATCTTTTTCCTTTCATCATTTTGTGTTATTTTACCTGTGCCATCTTCTTAAACATCATTGAAACAGAGAGGACATCTACCAGCCTCAGTGCTCCTGCAGTAAATCCCAAGCTCTGCCCATTGCCTCTGTCAGACTTTTGCATGCTCCTGGCTGTGCTGAATGCCTGCAGCTCTTTCTAGCTGTACCAACACAGACTGTGCTCAGCACCTTGCACTGAAAAATGCATTGCCCATTCCTCTCTACTAGCCAAAGGAAACAAGATTTCATATCCCTTCTTTGCAGCAGAACTATCTCCTTTTAACACTTAATCTGCACATTCCATGTTTGCTCTTACTGTGGCATTTTAATATACCTTGAAGTAAAACTGGCATTGCAGGTATTTCTCTGTGAAGGGCAGCCCAACTAGTTTAGGGTCTAAAATCATAAATAACACATAAAAATGACAGCATTTACACGACATCCACTTAGCCTATGAAATTAGAACTAATTGCTGACTTACCTCGCTCACTGCTGTGATTTGTAGAACAGCAAATCACAAGACAGCTAATGAAAGTAGTAGATCAGGATCTATTCACTCAAATGCCAAATCTTTTCCTCTGTTTTGCCACAGAGGCTTTCATATCCCTTGAAAAGGTAAAACAAAAACAGTTTTCTTAACTGCTTTAATTGAAGTCTTGTATACCTCTGCAGCAGTGCAGATTAGGAGCTTCAGGTAAGGAAGCATTCCTGTCTCCTTTAGGATGGAACTGCAGTGAGTTCAGCCAGACTCAGCTTGGAGCCCACAGGTTTTTCCAATCCTTTTCCCAACACCAAGGATTCCTTCAATTCCTTTCTTATTTAACAAATCCTTCTGATAATAAATTAACTTTATTTCAGTCAGGTCTATTGGTTTTCTGTGGTAGTATTATTGTTACTCTCAAAAACATCTACCAACAGAAAAGGACTGATTGGTTTTTCAATAAATGAGAAGTGTGAAAAAAAGTACAACTGAGGGTGGGCAGGCAGGGCTTTTCCCTTCTGATCAACTACACTTTGTGAACCTTGGTGCAGCATCTAACAGCCAGGCTGCCACTTCTCGGCCTGCCATAGGTTGCTGCCATAGGGACTCGCTCCTCCCGCTCACGCTCCCTCCTTTCCCAACCTTTCCATCCACCTCTGCAGGGTCACATGAGGCAGATGCTTTTAAGAGACAGAAATTGTGTTTTCAAAGGGCTGGAGTGCTGACACGCAATTTTGGGCAAATTCCTGATGCAGCCAAGTGAGCTCACTGTGCAGCAATGGCTGTGAGTAGTCAGTACATTTCCAAAATGCAGACATGGCCACACAAAACCCTTAAAAATATAACTCAGCTAGCACAGGAAATACAAAAAGCCTATAAGAATGCATGAGCACACCTGCCTGCCAGTCTCCCATCACACTTTCTCCATCACTCCCATGCATTCCTTCAGCAGCAATCAAGGTCTCCAAGGCAGCCAAGCCTTCCCTACCTCAGGCCTTGTCACAAGGAGGCTGTGTGTCCAGTGGGACCCTTCTCAGCAGGAAAGTCACCTGGTCAGTTTTCATGCTGAATGACTCCTTCATCAACTCTGTCATAATTTGTAAGCAAATAAAAGCAAGCTCTCTTCCAGAGTTCAAGGTCAAAATTAGGACACACCAAAATATTACACAGAGCTTCATAGCAAATGGAAGATCTTGCAGCTAGGGCAGTTTCTTGCTCCCAGGCCTCATATCACTGTCTCTGGAACTTCTTTCCAGTGCAAAGGTCAAATAGATAAATAAATAAATAAATAAATAAATAACTGACAGAAAAAAACTCCCCAAATGTCTACATTCAAAGTCTGCATATGCTGCCTCTCCAAAATACATGAGAGGTTCTTAACAGCTTGATTCAGTTTTCCCTACGGAAAAATAGGAGATAATTTTCTCTCTTCTATTGCACACATCTGAGATTTTCAATGCAAACATGCTGAATAAGTACAAAATGGTCTAAAAAGACGTACTGTCAAGAATAATTTATATTGCTCTCTCAATGACAAAGTCATGGAGACTGCCTGCATGCTTCAAGACCAGCTGGAGCTGGGAAGAAACGTGGCATGAGGCTGGCTGGTGAGCTGGCTGCAGGAAGGCACTCATCCCACTGCACTGCAGTCATTTCATAATGGTAGATCTAATTTTCCTGCTAGTTTTCTACTTGAAACTTCCTAATAGCTCGAGTGACCTCAGCCTCATTTAAAGCAAGTGGGTTGGGATGTCAACAGTGAGGATGTTGACCTTCAGAGACAGATGACATCACACTGTGAAACTCGGGCATCTGGGATGAGGCCCAGATGCAGGAAAAAGCAGGCAGAGAATGAGGAAGCCAAAACAGATTGAGGGATCTCACGAAAAGGAGAGTTAACAGAAGTACTGGCCTACCAGTGAATGGTGTCTAAGCAGCTGGTATGCTTTTACAAAGCATTGTTACCCCTTTTTTGAGTTAAAAGTCTATTGGCTTCTCATGCTTCTCCCTAAAAAACGAAAGAAAAAAGCTCAAGAACATAACTGTGATCCTATTTTTATTCACCTCTGTGAAATTAGGAAAATACCCATTTACATTCATCAGTTTGCAACTTACATCTGAAATTTACCTTAAGTATATTATGGTTTCTTTTCTCTCTTGGACTTGTACAACTCATTTGTGTAGTTTACTGTCTGTGTGCCTGCCACCCCCAGTTCAGAGAGGTGCCAGATGGACACTTGGTTCTGCTTAGTCAACAAACAAAATCCATGTACAAGCCCTCTTGACACCTCATCAGGCATTCGTGCACAAACAAAATATTGTGTGTTATTTTGCATTTTAGCATATGTTTAAGCAACAATTCCAAATTCTTCCCCAATGAGAACACATCTTTCAAAAGCCCTGCTTTGTCTACGTGCAGTTTTGCAATCATGCAAGCAAACATATGTTCTGCACTACCAGCAGCCATCCCTGCAACCTGCCATGGCCCACATTGTAAGACACAGGCAAAAGGAGACCAAGCAATTCAGCACCAGTAAACACATGGGTTTTCTTGGGAAAACTTAATCTTGAACAACAGATCATAGCTAAATATTGTCACAGTTCTCTGGTACAACTCACTGCATTCCTGAGCCAGAGCATGCCTGTTCAGCTGATGTAATTTATCAGTACAAATCTTAGCACTTGTAGTGTCTGACCTAAAACATACCACGGATGGATTTAATAGTCTAACTGCAAAAAGCTTGGCACTTCTGTGAATTCACAAGATCTTTCCTATGTAAGGCATTTGCATACTCATGAAAGCAGGCCAGCTCTGTGCCAACATTCCCTGCTGGGTGCAACACTTATAGCCTCTAAGAGTTATAGGAGGGAAACTAATTAGATCTGAAAGAACAGTTTATTCTAATGATCATTTCACCATAATATCATCAGAATCTCTCATAATTTATTCTGTTCTGGATTACTGACCTCCAAAAAATGCAGGCTGAAGGGAACCCGCATGTGCCATCACATATAGTACGATTTCAATTCCTTTATAATAATGCCAAGTCCAATGTGAAGAAATTGCTACATGGAAGGTTTGAAATTAGATGGCACAGAGATCCATTTCAGCTGTACTGTTGGCAGCAATTTAGCACTAGCAATGCAGATAGAAAAGGACATCACATAAGATGATTTCACTGCTGCTTTTTGTGAAAACAATAATGAGCACAGTACCCTCAGCCAGTCTGCAACCAGGAGAATCTGCTGGGACATGAAACAGAACTGTCTCACAGCTGTGCTGCATGCAAGCTCATGTCCCAGGGAACAGAGGCAGATGCACACAGGCTGCAGGGGCCTGGCAATCAGCTGCATGGAGCTGCAGAGGCTGCTGAGCTGTGAAGACCTCGCTATGCCTGCCTGAGGTTTGAGGTCGGCCCTCTGCAGAAACTGCACTGCAGACAAGGACTGTTGCAGCATGGCTGTGTCTGAAATCAGAGCATGTTACATGTCACTGAACCAAGACACGATCGTTGCTGCAGCCAAATGAAAGTGGTACTGGTGGTAAAACTGAGGTAAAAAGCTGTCAGTGGCAAGAATAAGTACCAAGTAGTTATAAATGGAGAATTGCTGCACACACCTTTCCTTTGCTAAGAATAAACTACAAGCAAGAAACATTCCTCTAACTACAAAAAAAAAAACAACAAAACCATCCTTTCCAGTTTGACAGCAGCTTAATCCTGATGCCCATTGAAGTTTACACATTGATCTCCTTATGACCATGAATAACAAATTAAAATAACTAAATCTTTAAAGACACTGTTTCCTACAGTGCATGGTAGGGGAGATGCTGGGCATTTCTTATGTATGAAAATGATCATTATTCTCCATCACTTGGAATGATCTTCACTTTCTAAAGAAAGAATTCAATTTGCTCATTTATGGATAAAGATATTTGCTTCTTTTATTTGGAGGCTCTCATGGTCACTTGTAACATTATCACTGCTGGCTTCACAGAGAGAGTTTTCATCATTTTGCAGGAGTTTATTTCGTAATGATCACTTCTTTCATGTTGCAGTCTCAACCACATTCTCCTTATTTCCCATTTGGAAGTCTAATTGCTGGCAGGGTATACATTCAGGGGAGAGAAAGAGGCAATGAAGACAAGCCTGACTGGCCATCATCATACTCTATGATCAGAACAGTCATAAATAAAACAAACTGCCTAAAATAATAGAAAAATGATCACAACTATAGACCAAATGTAATTTGAAAGATGATACAGATTTAGGTATAGATATATTTAGAGAAATGCATCACACAACCTGTAAGATTTTCACTGAAGCATAGCTTAAATTGGCATCTAACAGCTACATGCTACAGCTAACTTACTGCAAGAAAAACAGGATTTAACCCCTCTATTTGATTTCCAAGATTTCATCCATTTTCTCCACTCTTCTAAGGAGCTTCAGTCCTGAACTCCACAACATTTTGGTAGCACATAACAAACACTTAGGAAAATTAATTACAGACTGGCTGTATGATAAGTTAGCATGAAACTTCTTGACTTAAGTTCACATCCAAAAAACACAGACAGGAATAAATAAATACCATCAAATATGTAAATGTAAAATGCAGACAACAATAATTCCTATATAGGTGAGCAATTTACAAAAGAAAAAAAAATCCCTCTTTTGAAATAAATTCTGTGGATCCTTATGCAGAAAATTAATTGCACCAGCATAACTTTGAATGAATAACAGAAGAGCACAGGTACAGACACAGCAAGAAATATTACAGTAAGTGTTAACACACCAGTTTTAGATTAGCTACCAATACAACTGTCTGGTTCCAAATTCAGTCAGCTGAATATATGCAAGGTTTTACCTTTTTATGCCAACTAGAACATGAGTTCTCACAAAAAGAATCATTTTCCACTAGCTCAAGATGGCAGAACAGAATAAAGTAACCCAACCTATCCAGGCCCCATCTCTTAGAACTGCTCCTTCAATGCTTTTCTTCTCAGTTACTAATTTTACCTCTGCAAAGTAAGATTGCTCTGTAGATTATAAGACTTGAAGATATAAATCACCACTGACATTTAAACGAGGATGAATCCTGTCTGAATGGATCTCTGACCAAGCATCACTAGCTGGCCGGATGCTGTAACACCCCAAGCAGTGCTGTCCGAGCGCTGCGCAGCAGGCGGATGTGCTGCAGGCATGTGCAGGGCCTGCCCTGCCACCACAGAACGGCTGTCGAGTTCTGATGGGCTGGGCCAGGGCTGGTGAGGTTCCTGTTTAACAGAGATCTGCCGACAACTCAGGTTTCCCACTTCCTGTGTGTCCCTGTAATCAAGGTTAGCACATCCTACTCTTGCCTTGCACACAGCTAACTTTCACCCTGCGTACAGCTGATTTTCTTCTTAGTTCTTTCTTATAAACCACTTCTTCCCAGCTTATCCGCAGTCCAGCACTGCCCTGAGGAAGGGAAATTCATGGACTCTCTGTCCGCCTCTGGAGCATGTTATGTTTTGTGGTTCTCATTCAATGTTTGCCTTATTGGAGAACTTCCCATATTTCACTTCATTGCACTGCAGAGCTCATTTACAATATACCCCATAGGATTTTTCTCTGCCGCTTTTCACTGTTGCCTTTGCCCACTTTCTCTCCCTCTGTACCCTCCAGGAGTGCTTCTCTGTCACGTTTCATTTGGTCCCCACTTCTCATTTCTTCTCCCCAGGGTGCTCTGAAGATCATCAATGTTTCTACTCTAGGTACTGCACCTCAAATGCTTCCCAAGAATTAAAGTTACTCTACAGCTGCTGTCTTCCTTGGGGACTTTCTTTCAGTTGAACTATCTATCTGTTGTAACTCTGTTCAGAACAGAGTGAAAGTTATTATCTTCCCCTTCTCTTTAAAACAAAAAACAAAATGTAGAAATTACTATTTTGGCTACATTATGAGATCCTTTCATCTTGCTTACAGAAGTATGCCAATAAAACTACTCACTGAAGAAAATTAGGTTAATTTGATCCCTTTCCCTGCCTCCACTTATTTTCATCCGTTCTTTCTTCTAAAGCAACAAAAGAGGAAAAAACTAGATTTAATTTTCAAGATGTCTACATGCATAATGACAGCTTGTAAAGGTTTCCAGCACAGGTTATTTTTTGTCTTCTAAGAACTGATCCAAAAACCTACTTATAGAACATCGTCTGTAGAATCTTTATCCCATGAATACACAGTCACGCTTGACATAATACGTTGATAGTCAACTGTGACTAAATGAGATTAGCTAAAGAATGAGGCTCATCCTAAGTCAGTATTCAAGGACCAATTCACAGAAAGCAGCTAATGACTTTCACACAGGGAACATCACAATGGCACACAAAAGGCAACTCTTCTGGCTGAAGAAATAAATTCCTATTTTCCAACATTACCTTTTTGCTCTTTGATTCTTTTTCTTTCAGCTGGATCAGTCTGGTTCATGGCTCTGCCTCATACACTGGCACTACAGTTTGTGCAGCACAGCACAGGACCAAGAATTGCTTGTTTTAGGAGGCAGAAGCCATTTAAATGTGCGTCACATTCTGACCTCTCTTGCCAAAGAGCAATTATAAGCCTGCCACAGAGCTAGAAATAGAACTCACGTCTCTTGACTTTCAATCCTTTGTATAATTAATTTTTATTCACTTTAAATAACCCTTCCTATCCCCCTATTTCATAAAGAAGAGATTGTCTCTTTCCATTTTTATCAAAATGAAAAGCTATGGAAAGAACGAAATAAATCCATAACAAGTACCAGTACTTGAATAGCAGTTAAACTTCTACTTCCTACCTCCCACACATTCAGACACACTCTGTCTCCTCCCGCCTTTCAGGAATAGACCTTCAAAGGTTTGATGACACGAACAGGTTACCATGCTTAAGTTATTTGGGAAACCTGCAAGTTCCAATGCATTGCAACTAAAAACTTTCACTTCTATCAAGATCAAAACTGCCCAAAGGGGAGGTGAACCAGATAACTTACATGCTCCCTACTTCACCAGAACCCTTTATGTTCTCTGACTGACGAGATTTTAACTGTAGCCTCCTCTTCCACCTCCCTGCCTCCCAAAACTTAAGAATTTGATTAATTTTTCTGTAATTGCATTACACGTAATTATTTTATGCATTACATTTGAATATAATTATATGCTAAAGGTCACGATCTATGGAATCAAAGATTACATAGCAAATTAAATCTTGTGGCTCTGGAAACAGAATGTATGTTACAGATGTAAAGATGACAATAAAGTATAAAAAGTAGCCATTTAATTCAGAAATCAATTCAGTTGTACCTTGTAGAGAAGAGTTACCAAAAAGCATTGTATTTTACACAGAGATTATATGAAACAGTTGTTAGACAAACTGAGCGGTGACTTGGAATCAGGGCTACAGGATTTCTCTCTATTACTTTCTGTATTTCAATCTCTTCGAAGTCTAAAAAAGCAACACAGCTTGTTGCACTTCTACGAACACATAACATTTCTATGACCTGTTATGGAAACTTCACAGCCACAGAATGTGACTAAATGCATTTCCATGTAAAATGAAATAACTTAATGCAAGTTAAATATGGACTCAAGTTATCTGCAAATTAAAAAGGTGCTTCATTTCCTTATGAATTTATTCAGAAGGGCATTTTGTCAATCATATTATTTACCAGCACAGCCAATGAACCAGCCTTCTATTTCCTTTAGCACCCTCATAAACAGGGTCTTGCAGTCCCTGTTTGCAGTCCAGTCGCTCATATCTCTATATACTTGCTCCAAATGTGGAGGTTTAGCTAATATAAGAGGCACAAATGGATAACCATTTGAACACAAGTGGTGTTTGACTTCTTGGTACTCAAAGTTATCAAGATCAATCATAGAATTACTCTGACATCTGCCTGTGAATAAAAGAGTCAAGAAGCAGACTTTCTATTCAAAGTTTTCCCTGCTGTTGCTTGCTAATGCTAGTATTGGCATTTCTTTCAAGCGTTCTTTTCTGTTAGAAAAATTTCACAAGGATCAAGTACATCTGCAGAAACTCTTTCAAAAGAAACTACATCAACTCAGACGGTTGTCATGTGTCCTGCACTAATGCTATGCAACATCTGACAGAAAAGGAGATGCTTCAGAGCAAAAGGTCAAATTTAATTCAAAAATTATTCAAGACTTCACTTCTTTGAATTTCAACTGAATAAACAAAGACTCACTTCTAAATAAGTATTTACAGACGTGTACAGTTCCTGCAATTGCTATGGTTTATTACGTGGGTTTGTTTCACTTCCCTGGCATATATCCTACAGTACTGAGAATGTGAGAGAAAGAGGAGCTGGTGAATTTTCAGGAGCATGTTTTGGTACCTTCATTGGAAGCATCAGGCTAGTAGTTGTAAAAATTGAATGACACGGGAATGGGTTTCTTTCTGTTTTCAGTTTAACTATCAGTCCAAGATGCAGGGATATAAGGAAAAGCCCACAAGTTAGGCATTAAAAAAATCCTAAATATATTCATGTCAGACTGCCAAAAGGCAGGCTAGCAAGAAACCATTCTTCTGAAAGCCAGAGCAAACAGTGTAGGCAGTCAGCTACTCTGTCAGCTGTCTCCAGCTCTCAAGCAAGATATTTGTACCAAGTTGCTTCACTTTGGAAATGCTGACTGCTCTTGATGCTTATTTCGACTTAATTACCACGTCTGTTATACAGTAACAACCATTTCAAAACAAAGGGGAGACCTATACTAGAATAACTGTGTTGGTCTTCTGATCTATGCACTCTAAGAAAAAGTAAATCAAACCTTGCACTGGGTACATAGAAGATCTCTTTGGACGACTGAAGAAAAGAGAACCTTCCCTGACAAACATGGACTGCAAAAGATTGGCTTGTTAAATCTAAAAAAACCCAACCAAGCAAACAAAAAAAACCCTGGAAAAAGACATTGTTTTTTCAGTATATGCTGATGGGGTGAGCATATGGGCTAGAAATGAAAAAATATTCTTGGCACAAGAAGATGTGTGCACAAGTTGGAACTGAATTAGGATAGAAATAGAAAGCTTTCTAGCTCTATGAGCTGCAAAATTGTGGAGCATGACTGGATTATGAGAAGAAAACATACAACATTCTTGCCTGAGGTAATAGGAATTAAAATTGATAGCCCAGAAACTCCCATTTCAGTCCTCCTTCCCATAACTGCTGCTACTTTCAATGCTTATTAATCACTCCCTGGTATCTCTAGCTATGGCTTACTTTTTACAGGCAGAGGTTTGATCTTGGCAAACGTGTCCATCAGTCTCCTATCAATGGATGGAAGGACTGGACACCAGGCTCCAGCAAGTTTCCCAGACTTCCTCTAATTCTATCAACTTAGCATACATATACGCACATTGCTTCCCTTTCTTGCACTACCCATACACACATTTTAACATAAATTCACTTTTTCTCTTTCATCAAGATGCTTCTTTGTGAATGATGTTTTACAGCCTCAGCTTCAGCTATGAAATCACAGCAGTACTTAGCCCTTTCATTTGGAAACGTTACTCTCAGCTTTAAAACACTGCCTATGAACTGTTTAGGAATGACGTTCCAATTTTAGAAATGCAAACATTAAAAGGGCAGAGGGTTGGATCCTCAGCATGAGTTGGGACTTCAATAAAGAGCTTTAATTGAGCTTCTGCCAAAGATTAAATATTTTTCAGGATGAGGAAAAACCAGTTGAGATGATAGTCTGAAGGTTTCTGGTCAATCTCTCATTTAAGCCTATCCATTGCGGAAGGACTCAGTAAAATCATGACTGTGCAAAACAAACTGCAGTATTCCCTGTCACTTAGATACTGGCAATAGAAACAGTTGCTCACCTGCATAAGCTCAGGGTCTAAAATCTCTGCACGCTACTCTGTGTTTATTCAGCATTGTTCAGATGCCTGCTTTAAAGCCACCTCCATATCAGAAACGATGCAGCTGTACAAGATTGCTCCTACTCCACAGTGCCCCTGTAGGGCTGACAGGAGACAGAACACGCCCAGCACACAGCGTGTGACCATTGCATCCTTCAACGGGTCGTGATACACATGCTGCATCAGTGTCACGCACTGCCCATGTCACAGAACTTCATGAAGGGCATCTGCACACCAGGAAGGATAGACCACAAACTTAGATACAGGTTGAGGATGTTGATAAAAAAAGAAAACAATACATTTTGAAAAGAAAACACAAACAATTATGACTTTTAAAGTTTTGCACTCCTTCTGAAGGAATGAATGTCCATTAGAAATGAAAACCAGCAAGAAATAAATACTAGCAATACAAATGAGACAGGGAGAACAAAACCTCTTCCATTACCCTCTTGATGAGTTCATTTTATAATCCATCAAACCAATATATATATACCTCCTTTCTAGACATTCTGATTAACAAGATCAATTGTCACCCTGTTAAAGAAAACATTTTGTTGTTTTTCCAGTACTTTCCTCCTAAAACTGCTTTAAAGAAGCTTGATATTATACACTAATTCAGTAAGCTACTGAAGACAGCATCTGACTTTTCTTCATCTCTATTATCCATCTGTTTATGCTTGGTTCCATGTACATACTGAGCACTTAGCTGAATCACGGAAAAGAGCAACATCATGTCAAATGTTACAGATGTACAGCAAATAGGAACTTAAGCTTTTTGTTGGAATCACATCAACTTTAAAAACCTTTCAACATGCCAATTGAAAGCTGGAAATACAGGAAGAACTATACTAATTCATAGTTACTAGACATGTATGTATTTAAGAAAAGGTATTTAAGTTAACAAGGTAAAGGTAAAATTGGTCTGCAGTCACAACATTAACTCATTATCCATTGCCACTGATACATTGTCTAAATCCCACAAGAGGCCACTTGAGATAGTCATCCCTCAGCCTCACACAGCCTATGAGGGCCAGAAACCAAACCTATTCAAAAAATCCCAGACTGAAATGAACATTACGGCATCCTTTCTATTTTTGCTTTGAAATGGTGATCCTTACATAGGCAATGGCAGCAATTCAGTTCCCAATTAACTGCATGACCCGTAACTTCATTTTATGAGTCTTCTTACAGAAAGTATCAAGTATGTCAATAGAAAGCAAAATTAAAGTTCACTTACAACAGGCACAGAGAAAAGTGAAAAGGCTGCACTAGAAGATCAATATTGACTACAGTCCTGCGATGAGTTATCAAAATCTACAGCCTCCCCATCTTAAACAAATATGTAGCACCAATCTTCTCTTCATGCTCTTCAAAAAGCTTTTTCAGGAGATGTCAGGAGAAAACAGAAGTTACTCAAAAGGCTCGGGACTGCTGGTGTGCTGCCTCGACTGCTGCTACCACGACCACCAGCACCACTGCGTAGCACCTTCAGCATCAGCATCTTCATTGAACCCCTCAGGATCTCTAAGATGGATGTTTTTTTCTTTGTAAAATGACATACTCATTTAAACATTAAAAGGACAGCAATGCATAAGCTTAGTATTAGAATAAAATGATTTGGGCTAGGGTGTTAAGAATCAATTGTACAGTATGAGAAAGATACTACCCTCATTACTGTGATGGAGACACATAACGCTGATGTGACACACATGATGACACCTAATGGTGATGATAATGCTGGTTTCTCAGACAGTGACAGAGAGAATCCAAAGCAGAACATGGCAATGAACAGAAGGGTCTAAACCATGGCTTTGCCCACAGACTGCTTTTAGCTTATCAGGAAATTGGATGAGTTTCATACTTCTGCATTGCAGGTGCGAACTCTGCAAATCACAGCTATGTGCATCAAGGTAACACAAAAATGACAGTGTTTAAGTAATTAGCAAAAAGGAAATAAAGAATTTGGCACATACTGCCTGCTTGCACCAAGTTCTACTTGTGTGTGAGTGTGTATATATATACATATATATATATATAAAAGGGTGTGTGTGTGCCTGTATACATATATAAAAATATATACATATCTATATAGATATACACCAAATCTCTCTATTAAATTCAAATTAAAATAGTAGCACTAGGCCATGATGGCATTTTTTTCAAGTATTAAGTGACGACACAGAGCTCTAAAACCACACATCCAGTATTTCATATCTGTGCTTGACTTAAAAAAAAATAAAAAATCAGCACATGTGAAATGAGTTAGTAATGAAACTGACTAGAGATGACAGAAAAGGGGAATCTACTCAGCAGTTACTTCTGGTATCCAAAAAGGCATCCTGGACTTTGCAGTTTCTGAAGGTAGAAGCTACAAAAGTATTTCAGCTGAAATGAAATGCTGGAAACAGTTTGTGGAAACAAATAGCAAAGGATGCTTTACTGAAGGATATTTTGCTTCACACGATGGAGCATAAACAAAACCAGCTCTGATTCAAAAGCAGGGTTTGCTTAAGCTGAGAAACTGCAGCAGCTTCTGAGCTGGCATCCTACACTGCCCCTCCCATGGCTCAGGAACAGATGAGCTGCTTGTTCTGCTGCCTCACGCAGTCCATGTGCTACAGTCTGGCCCACCTCTGCATTCCATGTCCTTCTGTCTGCAGACTTTGGGAGTTCAGCACCCGTTACTTGAATCCAGCAAGAAAGATGCACAGATGACTGAGAAAAAACTGGCACATGGAGGAAAGTGCACCTGTTCATAAGTTAAAAGCCCAGGGAGACTTAAAAATAACTCAGCGTTGCAGAGATTTTAACATCATATTTCAGTTAGAAATTAACTAGTGACATTGTAATGTACAGTAAAAATAGCATTTTCCACTAACAAACATGGCTGGCTATTTCACTCACTCTGTCCATCCCCTACATATCTTAAAAAGGGGCACAAGAGGATTAAAAATTTACTACCATCCCTCCCATTAAAACTGTCAGTCTCAAATTTGACCTGGCTACTCCTGGACACACTGGAGACAAAGCAAGCATAGCGCAGAAGCACTTGAAGGCAACATCGAGATTCAGTGCCATATATTTGTTGTATGCCCTACCAGCAGATGAGAGGATGAGAATTGTGTTTCAACCATAAATTTGAGAGATTCAGTTTTTCAAAGCACAGGACCCAGCTCAATGTATCCCCACTACCTATTGCACGGCGTGAACTGCTGCCATAAGTACTAACATGTGCTCAGTTTGTAGTTCAGTGAGAAATCAAGGTTTGAGACCTACAAGCATTTTCCAACTAGAGTTGCTCAGTTGAGTAAAACTTAGGTTTATCCATCTCTACACCAGAATGTTGAATCCAGCACAATAAAGTGCCTTGAACACAATAAACTCCATAGAAAAGCATTAAGGCTACCATGACAAAGCTATTCCATATACATTTCTTACAGGATGGATACCAAAGGCAGTAATCAGGTAATTGCCTGTAAAACAGAATTGTTTTGCTGTATTTGTTATGCTTGTTAAGCTCTTTTCTTCTCCACCTCCCTTCAACAGAGTCACTGGAAAATAGATTTTGAAGAACTGTTTGGAGCAAAACACTGCAGCTGCAAATAAACATTAAAATTCAGCCTGGTGAGAAAACTAAATAAAAAGGGTGGATGCTCTTAAACAGAAGTACAAGAAAGTGGATTAATGATAGTTACAATTCCTTAAAAACTAATTAATGACACTGATAAATTCTATTCAGTAAACAATAACCAAAAGTGTAGTTCGCATAGTTGTAGATACGTTTAACACAGGACTAGCTTATTGCCACTCCATGAGTCAGTCCGGCTTGCTGTCTCTGCATACACACACATGTACATATGCAGTTATTTCCTCAGTGATTTCTAACAGACCTTCTATTTCCAAAATCATTTTTAAGAGTGGGTGTAACACCAGAACTGAATGTCAAAAGTAAGGTATCTTCCACCGCATCTGAAATTCCCTTCTGTAAGAGAATCATGCTTGACACTTTGTTTGCCTCATTAGTTTGCTGATAATTCAACATGGTCCTTTACAGAGCCATATTCTTGAGGTTCAGTCCCCATTCCTGTAACTGCAGTTTTCAACCCTAATGTACAGAAATTCAGATTTACATCTGAGCGTACTAACATGTGCACATCATTTGCTTGGGCTCTGCTGACAAAACTCTTTGAACTCTTGCCCTCTTTGTCTCCTTGTGTCATCTACAGATATTACAAGAATTTTCTTCCCACAATATTGGAATTTATCTATTGCGATTCCCTAAGTCTCTACTATAATTCTAAGTTGCAGCCAGGTTCGGAGGAATCAGAATTACATTGACCATGAAGGTTTTGTATTCTAGTTGCTTACATTGGTGGTCTCCAAAGTGAGGTACACAAGGTTATCTTTTGGGGCATAGGAAGCAAATATTGGAACTTTGGTAGCCCACAAACACAATTAACACAAATAAATAAATACTGAGAGTGTCTGCCTCAATATTTTTTGCTGATGGGGGTGTTTGATTAAAAAGAAATTTGGAGACCACCGCCTTGGGCAAAGAAATCTACCAAAAGCATACTAAACTGCAAAAACAAGCAATATCTGTAGAAAGAGAAGTCACGTCTGTTTAAAAAAAAAAAAAAAAAAAAAAAAAGTAATGTCAATAAACGCCATATAAATTAATGACAAAGAATAGCATAATTATGTTCCATACTGACTATTTCATGATTCTATCATAAATCAGCAGCAGGCTCACATATATTATCAACTGTCCAAATAATTCTTTTCTTCTCAATCATGGATATTGCACTAAGTTGCACTGGTGTGGCTGCTGTTCTCCCCATCCGCACAAAATAGCTGAACACTGCGTGTTGGAGAGAACGCATTGGCCAACTCTCCTTAGAGCTTCTGGATGCAGTTTATCCAGATGTGCTGCTCTGACAGGTGTTCTTTATCTTCTTGAAATACAGACTAGAAAATATGACCTCATAAGATGTGAAAACGTTTCCTAATTTGGTTCCAAAACCACAATGAATATGTCGGATTAACTACTTCTGCCCTAACTGACTAATCTACTAACTCTAATTAATACCATTAGAATTTTTTGGTTCAGTATGTGAAACATTGCCTCCCTGTGTCTGTGATGGCTGTAAACCAGCATTCTTTTGCTTCACTCATGATTCAGAACAATTTCTTACTTGCCTTATACTTGCACAGAACCCCTGTTCCAGTTTCTGGTGCCGTGGGTGCCTCTTGAGCAGCACCAACTTCTGCTTGATCAGACATTGTCACGGCTTAAAAATATAACTTAATAATAGCATTCACAGCCTCTACTTTACATTTCCATTCCCAAATTACATTCCTAAACTAGAAATACAGTTCATAAACTACTTGACTGCAGTACAATTCAGCTCAGTCACATCGCAGAACTGGTTTTCAGACAGGACCACCATTCATTCCTTTTTGTCAGAGGGAATGAAGTGCTGCTCACACCTGACAAGTTTGGGTCAAAGGAAAAAAGCACGTTTAAGCTTTAAGCAGCCTCACAAAGCAGAACACAGCGCGCCGTCAGCCCGCACGCAGCCGCCCCTACCGAGAGCTGGAGGCTGGCGGCAGCGGGGCTTCAGCGCCACCTGCAGGCGGAGCGGCCAAAGCGCTGCCCGTACGGTGACGGGTCCTCCGCTGGGAGGGATCACCGTGAGGGCTTTCTTTTCTTTCAGGGAGGGTTGTTCGTTAGTTTGCGACAGATACAAAGAGCGCAATAATGCCTCTTGACGGAGCCAATTCTCAACAACAAGCGACTGTTTTTCGGCACAGTCACCACCAGCCCTGCACCTTCATTGGTGATGAACAACAGCCTGCACGCCGCACTGGTGAGCACCTGCACCAGGGACCCGCTGTCAGCGCTGCTGAAATGCACCAGCTGCCCTCACTGTGCTCACATCCACTGCTTGTTCTCCACTACTGTTCAGCAAGTGTCAGTTTATGACAGCGGGTACCACGTGAATGAATTCAATGACAGCCCTTTGTTTCATGTGCACTTCCACAGCAGACACCGTTCTGTGACACCATCCCTCTGCTGCCACCTTTCACATGGCAACAAAACACAACAGAATGTGGTGGGAAGGTTCAATCTCTACTGCCATACCTTTGACATTGCAGGCCAATACCATAAGACAGGAAGCATTACTTTTGGAGCAGTCCTCATCTTCATTGAAACAGAGCCTACTAGAAGAACTGAAATTATTTTGTCACTACATCTTCGAGTCCAAGGCATTCTGAGAGGACATCAGCAAGAAACAGGATTTTGCCCTGCATAATTCCAGTAGCCTGGGACCTGTAGGACGTAATACTTTGGGTAGAAGTGCTGAAGTGCTGGCTATTTGAATGATCTGTTGAGCTGTGGCATTTCACACTTCATAGTCATGCTAAATAAAGAATTTTCTCTTTGGATGTGTCAGCATCTCCCTTCCTTTCCCAGCTTATCCCCACCCTAACACTTTCAGCTAGAAGCAAGTCAGACCCAGGCCCAGCTCTCCCAAAGCTCCCACATGGGCCTCAGCTATAAACCCTAAGCTAATCCAGAAAGCCTTTAAAAGATACTGCTTTGTCTTATGAGTTTAGGCCTAACAAACACTTTCTGTTTCGATGCAGCCCAAAATTGTTTAAAACAGAAGCAGAACCAGAAGCAAAAAGCAATTAAAAACCCACAAAACACAATGAAGACCTGTGGTTGTTGAGAAAGCACCAGAATCCCAAGTTCCCATTGCAAACTTGACTACAAGAACATTTTGAAAGCACACTCACCATGACACGAATCATTTAATAGCCATGGCAAACACTTAAAACACCAAATTATTCTGTTATTGTTAAACCATAACCGTGATCCTAAAGATTCAACAGCCTCTGGATGAAAGCTGTGCAATAGGATAAACATTTTCAACACACCGCATTCTTACACCATCTGTAGCCGCAGGAGCAAAGGAACTTATGTGCCACTGTTACAGCACCTGACCTTTAAATATCGCCTTGATAGAATTTCCAAATTATTTGACATTCAATATGCACTTGGAAATATTGAAGGAGAAAGAAGGAATACTCTGAAGAGGAAAACAGATACAAAAGCTATGGAACTTCATGCAAGTGCTGGAAAAAAGTGATCATCTCAATGTCTAAGCTCTGTGTGCTTACCAGAAGTCTTTTTTAGGTGCTGTGTGGGCTGAAAACGAGTCCTGTTAAATAGGACAAATGAACACAAAAGCAAGAAATAAACCTTTCCTGCAGCATTACCCCATGGCACTGTGACACACAGACCTTCAGGCAGCTGACAGAGCCATGTGCGCTACTGGACAGAGGAGCCACCAGGTAAGGGTAAATCCTGCACAACACTACAGGCTGAGAGGCTCCTATCAAGCATCTTTTGCTCAGCAATGATGGTGGTTTACAGCACTTCATTGTGTTAGCGTAATTTTTAGAAAAATAATTGTTCCTTTCTGAATCACAGTACACAAAATAATAGGATGCATGTCCTTTTGCCTTCCCACACTCTTTGTTCTCTGCACACCCTTGCACTATCTTATTATACAGCTAATCATATGCTAAAACTGCTTTTAATTTAGTCCACAAGGACAGATTGCTGTACGTGGACCACTGACTGGGAGCAGAGTTTAGCTTATATTACAATGATGAAGTGGGCCTACCAGCTGCCTGGGCAGCTTGTCAGTCCCCTCTGGTAGCACAAGCAATCAGAAAGTCAAACACATGCATGGCTGGGCTTTTGTTTTCACAGTCAAGTTAAAAAAATAAAATGAAAAACAAAGACCAGGAGGCATCATCTGCAGAACAGCCAGCTGATCAATTTCAGCATAAGAGCCACTTGGAGAGGATATTAACTGAGCACATTGGTCTCTTCACCTGCTAACAGGGCCGATCAGTGTAAAAGCAACTAATTAAGCTTTAGGAACATGCAAAATAGATGGAGTTGTTTAGTTTTAAAGGAATCAAAACTAGAATGGGTGGGCAACAATAGCAGAAAATGTGAGAAAAACACCAAAAGCAAGACTTCCAAGCCTCCTCATTAGATGCTCCGTAGACCGGAAGACATCAAAGTGCTTCTATGAGAATTCTTCTTTATGCTTTATTTTTGTATCGAGTTTTAATACACTCAGGCTTAGATTTTATTTTTTTTCCACACTCTTCCTTCGAAGCCAATTTTGGGTAAATAATTTAAAAGCTTGTGAGCTGCAGATTATATGACTACAGAAGGGTTTGGAAGTCAGCACGGAAATCTCTTTGAAACTGCCTGTCAGCTTTCACATTTCTTTTAAAATCAGACGTGTTAACTGTAACTAGAACAGATTAGCTGCACCTACGTTTGTAGCTTTAGCAAGTTGTTTGGCCATGACACAAGTTGCATTAGAACTGACACCTGAGCTAGCCCACATTCACAGAAAGCTTGTGGATGGAGGTGAAATCGGATGAGCAGCATTCATAGATGCACTGCAGAGCTGAGTCTGCAAATACACTGACTGTTTATTGTGCATTTGTGCCTGGGGGGAAGAAAGCAGCAGCAGTATTATTTGTACATATAAATGTTATGTCAAACTCAGGTTTACTGCTGAAGAATTAACATATACAAAGAAAAAGGACTTCCTGAAGAGAGAATAAGTTATCTATTTTTCTGGCCTAATGTTTTGTAACCTCAACTTTGGATTTATTATGTCTTCAAACACATTCTTTGTACGATCAGCTAATGCTTTTACTAAGAAACACCTTTACACTGTAAGTCCAGACAACAGTTTGTAGAGATAGATCTAGCACAGGACGGCTTTAGTGAGTGACATATTTGCTGCCATGTGTGATACAGTCTGCTCAAAGCTCCTAAGTTAAAGAAACCAAGGCATATTGCACAAAATGAGGTTTGTCTCCTTATTAAAGAGTTTAGCTTAGAGGTGGAGTTCAGCACGTGACTTCTTAAGTACTTTATGTGGGAACCTCCAACAATAATTGTATTTTTATCCCTGAGTAACAGAAACACAATAAGAGGACACTGAGTGACACTGACAAAGATCTCCTTTGCAATAATGATTGAAAGGAACAAAGGAACATTTCTCTGCGTCAGCATCACGCTGCTGTGTAAGTTTAATCGAATCTATACATATTTCTAAAGCTTAAAATGACATGGTAAAATCAGCAGAGAAGAGCACAAAACTGGCCCAGTGGGTAGAAATTGTTTACTAGAGAGAAGAAAGAGGCTCTTCTACACATCCTGTTAACAGATTGATTCCCCCAGGTTTGGACAAGAGCAGTTTCTTTCTATGGCACTGCTCCGGTGCAGTACAGTGAGAACAGACCAGCTCCCAGACCAACACATACAGGAAACACACAGATCAACATCCTGCTGTTTGCATTACCTAGGCTGTTTGACAGTGACACAACCCAAAATAAATCCAAGGACACAGTATTGCTATACTTGCACACAGCTGACAGTGAATGCGGGCGTTACAGTCCAACCTGTGCTCCATCGCAATTACTTTACATTTGTTATTGATAGTTCTGCAACAGCAAATAGGCTTTAACCATCCACAGGAACTGTAAAAGTAAACAACACCGTTACACTTCTTCCCTCCCTGCTGACATTTTCATGTGCCTTTTATTCCATCCCTTTTTTAGGGCACCTTCAGAAACTCCTTTGACATTAGAAATTGATGGGAAGGGAGTGTTGAACAAAATACCTCTCAAGCAATAGAGCATATCCTCTGGGGAATCTTTTCCTCCTACCTTGGTAATTCTTAGCAAAAGTCAACATAGAGTGGTATAAATATTTGATAGTAGTACAACAAATTGCCTTAATATTGGCAGCGTGAGAGAAGACGAATAAAAAAAATCCAGTGGAACCCATCTGGTAGCTAAGATGCACATAGATATTGACCATCTGGGATTTGAACTGTATACTTGACCCTCAGCTGGACAGCGTTTGTTGCCATAGTTGTTTAATTAGAAGGCTCCCTAGCATGGAGAAGAGGAAACACTTGGAAAATATTTGTAAAAAATCAATATGCCTCAGTCTGGGGTTTTTCCAGTGCCTTCCTTCCATTCAGGAACTAAATGTAGTTATAATTATTTGCATGCTGATTCATTATATTAGGCCTTCTTCAGCTTTTGTTAGGAATTAACTTGTGACATGTAGGTTGAAAAAAACCTCTTAATCACCAGCAAATTCCCAAGACATGCTACTGATTCATTCAACAGAAGTAATTACTTTAGCAAATGTTTGAGTATTTTAACACCAAGGGGAAGATTTCAGGTATTTCTAAGTTTTTTAAAGTTAGCCTGTCTGGTTGATATCCAGAAACTTCTAGCCACTGCGATGCCAAAAAATGGACACATCACTTCATCAGAAAAATGTGATGTTTCTCTGATAAAAAGATTTAAATGTTACTTTTTGTTTCTATTAATATATTCAGACCTGACATCACATGGTCCCTGGGTTTCCCCTGGGGGCATAGATTTTAAAAATCCAGTGGGAACTGATACTTCCATGCACTGATTTGCTGACATATGAGCTCTGAAATTACCATAGGAAAGAATTCTGATGTCTGCAAAGATTATTTCATGATCTCAAGCGCATCCTAGCCCTCGGCTTAGGAGCTTTTTGAAGGGAAAGTGATGAAGTACGAGCACAGACCGGGGACAGTAATTTTTTAAAGCATTGTTGCAAAGTCATCTCCCTTTTAATGAGCAGTAACTATTTGTACAAAACATTTCCTTTCTTTCTCTCAATAGATTCAGACGCAGTGAAATCCATCTTTCGCGCTTTGCTCGATGTGAAAAATTAGAGGCACATACAGAAAAGGCTGAGTCTACCATCACAAGTGTTGTTTTCTTAGTACTGCCCCATCTGTTTGAGACATATATACCCTTGGGGCTTCGAATTATATATTTGTTTCTGTTTATCTGATGAAGAGTAAGGTAAATAGCTCCTCTTATTAACAGCACCACTAGCCACTGGGATGGAGGAGGCAAGGACCATGCATCTGACCTCACCACTTAGAAAATGAAAGACAGAATAGCCCCAATGAGCTTAATGGTTCTGAGCAGGCACTGATAGATAGCAGGTCATCACCTCACAGCCTATTGAAGGTTGGACACGTGTGCATGTGAGGCAAGGAGTGATAATGGTCCTTTTTTATTCTTTGAAAGTGTAAGAAAGCTATGCAAGGATTTCTTCTCCACTCCTGAACTTGCATTTTTCAAGAAGCGTATGATTTTCTTTTTAGATATCTTTATACAAACAGATCTTTCCATTTTTTGCTTTGAAATGACACATATGGCACATGCACTTTAAGGGAGCCAACTCTCATATTCTTTAAAAATGTCATTTTTTCACTATACTGGAGGAAATGGGGCTGCTAGTGTGGTTATGCTTTTGTTTGCAGAACATTTCTTCCAGAAACTGCAATCACAGAACCACAGAATTGTAGGGGTTGGAAGGGACCTCCAGAGATCATCGAGTCCAACCCCCTGCCAAAGCAGGTTCCCTACAGCAGGTCGCACAGGTCGGCATCCAGGCAGGTCTGGAACATCTCCAGAGAAGGAGACTCCACCACCTCCCTGGGCAGCCTGTTCCAGTGCTCCGTCACCTCACTGTACAGAAGTTCTTGCGCACATTTGTGCAGAACTTCCTATGCTGCAGTTTCCAGCCGTTTCCCCTTGTCCTGTCTCCACTCACCACTGAAAACAGTCTGGCCTCGCCACTCTGCCCCCCACATCTCAGATATTTATAGACCTGGATCAGGTCCCCCCTCAGTCTTCTTTTCTCAAGGCTGAACAGACCCAGTTCACTCAGCCTTTCTTCATAGGAGAGATGCTCCAGGTCCTTCACCATCTTCGTGGCCCTCCGCTGGACTCTTTCCAAGAGATCCTTGTCTTTTTTGTACCACGGAGCCCAGAACTGGCCCAGAACAATGGCATAAGAAGCACTGATCACACTAACCTGTTAGCCCTGACCTGTTTTTGCTGCCTATTTTTGTCAGGGATTCTTTTCCTTGTATATCACCATGCAGCAGTACCCCCAAACCCAACGTGTCAGAACAACTGGATGAGATGAAGCAGACAAGAACAGCACTGGCACAAGAAGTACATGCAAACTATTATTTATACCCTTTCCAACATAATTTCTCACTATTCATTCCCATTTAAGAAACTCCAAGGCTATGCCTGCCCTTGCAACATCAACATTAAACGGAACAGTCTTACAAGATGCAAATATGAACAGTTGTAGAAGCCTCTATAACCCAAATAACAAACCTGCTCAAGTACTTAGAATAAGCAGGTAGAATAACCAGTAAAATGGCATGGGTTCAGAACCTGAAAGAAGACAAATGACTTGGGACAAAGCTTTCAAGAGATTGACTTTAAAGCACGGGTTCCTTTCCATATGTTTATTTTCAAAGAATTAATACTACTCACTTGGAAGGAATTCAGGTATTTATCTCAGTCTTACTGGCCTGATTCCTACACAAGTGTTTGTTAAATTAACTTGAAAATATACAGCTGAAGTGAAATTCTATCATTGGTTCTTTGAATACATGTCCAGAAAAATCACAGTAGAGTAAGAACCCTGCAGGATAGGGAAATCTCAAGTATTCCTATCCATGTTAAATTGCTTATGTTCAGAACTATACGCCTATCTATAAAATTTGAACTAAGCTCTCCCAAACAGGCTAAAAAGTATAGTTTTCACAATCACAACATCACAGGGGTTGGATGAACCTCTGCAGATCCCCGAAATCCAAGCTCTGTACTAAAGCAGGTTCTCTGAAATAAGTGACATAGGAAAGTGCTCAGGCAGGTTTTGAACTCACCAGGCCAGAGTGAGGGGCAAGATCACCTCCCTCAGTTTGCTGGCCAAGCTCTTTTTCATGCACCAAAGATACCATTGGTCTTCTTGGCCACAGGGGCACACTGTTGGCTCACAGTGAATCTGTTTGTCCACCAGGGCACCCAGGTTCTTTTCTGAAGAGCTCCTCTCCAGCAGATCAGCCCCCAGTCTGTACTGACACACATGGTTATTCCTCCCCAGGTGCAGGACCCTGCACTTGCTGAACCTCATTAGGTTCTGCCTTACCCAGCTCTCCAGCCTGTCCAGATCTCACTGAAAGGCAGCACAGCCTTCTGCTGTGTCAGCAACTCCTCCCAGCTTCATATCATCAGCAAACTTGCTGAGGGTGCATTCTATCCATTCATCCAGGTCATTAACAGATATTGAACAAGACCGGATCCAGTACCAACCCCTTGGGAGCACCACCAGTGCCTAGTTCACTCTCACTTTCAAGTATCAGAAGATAATTTCAGATGGATAATAAGCTATTCAAAAGACCAATCTGTCCCTATTTCACTGATGTAGTTAATTCTTACTGATTTGAGCATGGAAGGGAATTAGACCATACAAATATCTGCTAATACAAATGCATCTGCCTATACAGTATTTAAAGCTAGTATACATGTCTGCAGGCATTTTGTGGACATCCCGTAACTCTAACTAAATTGCAAATAGGCTTTGAATTTAAGCAGAATGACTACAAATAGAAATATGTATTTTAACTCACAGTTATTGCTGATTTGGTTCTCCAACCTTTGTTATATCAACTTCAATTTCCTTAAGACATTTAAAAAAAAAAAAAAAGGAATAACATCATTGAATATGCTTTTCTGACTGTTAGGGATTATTTTTTTTTTATATAATTGTATTTGTCAATAATAGCTATTATTTCTATTTAGTTGTTCTAAAGAAAACAAGACTCATTTCTGAATGAAAGAATCTAAGGCAAAAGTAGAAGCTTGCCTTTTATGTTCCAGGAGGCATCAGAAGCTCAGCATCACCTTCCCCAGCTTTCTCCAAGGCTGCTCAGCTGCTCTCACCCAGTAGCCACAGCTTCAGGACTCCAGCAGCTGAGGTCTGGGTGCACTTCCCAGCTGGGCTACCAAGAAGTGGTCAATAAACATCTTTTTGATGAGGAAGGACTGATCACAGTCACGCATTTTCCCTGCCAGCTACTAAGAGAGGAGAAGTAGCCAAAGAATCATTGAAAAGTCAAGAGGTGGAAAAAACCTTTGGAAAATATGAGCCAAAGATCCTATGAGCCTTATGATCCTCCAAAGCCTGAGAGTAACAGTTTGCAGTGTGCCAAAGGGCTGAGATTTGGGGCTGAGGTTGCAACCCAACTGTCATTTTAGAAAAACGTGTTATCCGTATGTATATATATTCTGAAGGCTCCTAAGCATCAAAAAGGTCAGATTTCCCTTTGCATCAGCCTGTGCTGGGCTTTGCCATCTGCCTTTTTGACAGAGCTATTTATAATGTGCTCAGATTTTTGGAAATATCTGTTGTTCCAATCCAAAACATGTGCAGGCTGCAGGTGATTTTGTACCACCAGACTCCTGTTAAAGGTCACAGTGAAATACTTACCTAGGAAGTGACAGCGTACGTAGCTAATGCTAAATACACAGCAGAGCCCCGACAGAGGTGCAGCTTCTTAACTAGGTTAAGCTGCCATGCTACCTTTGCTTTAAGTACAATGCTGCACCAACCGACAGATGACACAGAGCAGCTATCACAGGTATTCCATCTCCACAGAAGTTCACTCCACAGTAATTCAGCAGCGTGAAGTGTTCAGATGCTTTGATCAAGCATCTCTTCTGAAAAATCTCCTTTCTTGCTACCTGAATAATGCCAAGTTATTTTCAGGAAAGCAAGTGGTGACCAAACCATCTGTGAACACAGCCTACTCCATGGGATTATATGGTAAAAAGATGCTATCCAACATTAGAAAAACATATTAGAAAAACAACTTATGTGAAAATAGATAACTTTCAGCACTGCTGAACCAGAATGCTTCCCATCAGGGTGACAACTTCTGCTGTGCAACCTACAGTTGTGGTGTAGGGTAGGTGTTGGGCCTTGCACAAATCAGGCCCTGCTAGACCTTGAAAGCGCCCCCCTGATGGTTAGAGAGATTATTCCTCTCTCTTTGTTACCACAAATGAGAATTCATGAAACATAAAATGCTTTGCATGCTGCTGAGAGTTTTCCAGAATCAGCGCAGATGACCAACTCAAGAATATAATTTTTAATCCATCACCTTGCAGCATGCAGGCTGCTCTCATCACAGAAATGCTCTAGGAGCGAAGCCGCTCAGGCAGCCATGCCTTGCCTACCTCAAATTTTGCTTAAGTTTCATTATCTCCCTATTTCAGAAGACCAGATCTGAGTAGCTAATCAGCTTTGATTTTCTTGCATTTGTCAGCAACTGCAGCTGACAAGAGACCCTCCTAACAAAACAATGCTGCCATATCCCCAACCAGCCGTGGGTGCAGGGAAAACCAAAAACCGATCTGTTAACACCTGAAATACTTCAGTCACTCACTACCCATCAGACAGCTAATTAGACGAATGAACTGTCTCCTGCTAAGAGATGACTGAATGTGGGACACTGCTCACTGCATAAATTCATGCTGTTTTTATAATTATTGTCAAAGAAAATGATTAATAAGCAGATACTGCACGGAAACAGAAAAGAGATGTTCAAAACCCCTATCACAAATGAGAAATTGCAAATGGATATTAAAATAAATTTCTATTTAAAAAGGAATAAAAATTGTACAGAACAGAATTTTTTTATAAACAGAATTTTTTTCCCATTAAAACCCCTTTTCTTCATTAATTTCACTTTAAGTTCACAATCAATTTTTAGTCCCCACAGATGTTACTCACATGATTCTTAAGCACTACATATTGCTGCACTCACCAATTACTAACAAGTCATCTGACTCATTCTGGAAAACACAAAATCTCGTTAGCACCAGATTAGCTCTGAGCTTCATTTTTCTCCCTACCTAATTTGTTTTACTATTCAGCAGAAAATGATCCTCTTCAAATGTAAGAGTGGATAATGCTTCCATGTGGTTTGTTTCCTTCTTTTCCATGATCAGGGCAAAAAGAAACAAACTGAAAGGCTGCTTCAGAAGTTCTGCAATTATGATTAAAAAAAACCAATCTACACATCAAACAATTGGGTGATCTGTAACCAGGACCAAGAGCAGTACTCTTTCAAAACAAATCCTAAAAGACAATTTCTAGATGTGTCTGAGAAGACAACACTTGCAGTGGAAGCGTTATCAGCATCAAGCAGAAATCCTACTCTAAAAGTTTCCATGTACGTTTTTACAATGTGCATCACCTACTACAAGCATTAAAACGCAAAAAATTACCTTGAGTATGGCTGAACACCTCATGTCTAGAGGAGAGATGTTACCAGTTCAGTAACCATGGTTCTGCATCAACAAGCTCCTCTCAGAGCTCCATGTAACTAAATAATAAAACAGTCTGATAACTTCTCTGTAGACCGCCTTGGATTAAGTTTCTGACTTCTGGGGTTTCAGTGCTTATCATTATTCCGTGTCACAAAAAGAGCTTCAGCAGAGTTTCAGCCTGGGCCAGCCCTCAGATCTCACACTGTCCATCACCCACTATTGGCAATTACTTGACCCTTTTTTCCAAAGCCATAACACACTTTTCAAGTTGTTAAGAACCTTAACTCTTTGTAGAAGAAAGCACGCAAGCAGCGCTGGTGCAAGACTGACAGATTCGATATACTTCCATGTACTTACACACCCTAACCCGTAATTTTTTTTATTTTTTATTTTTTAATGTGAAAGTGGGCTTAATTATGCATAAATAACACAGCTTCTGTGGTAGTTCTGTAACACTGAAAGTCCACCAGGGATTACCTGGAAGTCATCTACTAACAGCCCCTGCTTATATGTTTTCAGCTTTTAGCCATAGCACTGCAGGTGGTGCACACAGAAACACTAAGCACGGGATTTTAATAAGAGCTCACAGCAAAAAGCAAATGGAACTGAAGAGAACCCGGTCCTGCTCCAACAGGTCTGGGATCTGTAATGCTCACTGTGCCCTTCCTGAACTCATCACAGCCACAGATTTGTACTAACGCTCAGGTTGAAAGAACCTAGCTGTGTAAACAGACACATCCTGGTTGAAAAGAAGCAACATTTAAATAGAATTTAAAATTTTCAATCCAAACAAAACTAAAACTATATGTAGTTCAGCCCCCGAAACAAGTCTGCTTTAGGCAGAGCAACTGGGCTTAGGTGTATTAACACCACAGTCATTTCCTCTCCAGATTACTATGCACAGACCAGAGCCAATAGGAAATGTATGGTATACTTAACCAAATAATATATTTTATTATGCCAAATGCACAGGACACATTGACACATTGCTAACACTGGATTCTAAAGATACCAACTCCATCCCAACTTGGCAATGATTTGTTATACTGGCATCAAGAGCTTATTACAAATTCATTAAGTGCAGTTGACACTGTCATTCTGAAGAGATCTTTTAACCCAAAGAAAGGTTTGAAGGTTTGCACTTGGATAATTTCAGTTTTACTGTATTAAAATAGAAAACTAATGGCTATGAGAGACACACACTATGTGAAGATTAAAGCATCCAGACTGCTAATGATGATAAGCATTCAGTTTTGTCTCAGAGCTTGTCAAATGCAGTATTTTGCAGATTTCAAGACAACAAAAAAACTACACAGCACTGTATATAAAAATCAATACATCCTGAAGATACATGAGTCAACGTGGAAGGCTTCAGAATTTGTTTTATCCCTTTTTAGTCATACAAACGAATATCTGTATTAGTAATTCTTGTCAGTGCTTAAAGCCATATAACTAGAGGGAAATCGCTTTGTTCATGTCTGACCTCTACAAAAGATGCCAACACTATTGCTTACTGTTATAATAAAACAACACATCCTCTTTCTCTGAGAAGTTTTACAGATATTAACCCTGTAGCTGCTAGGAGGAACATCTGAGGTGGCTACTCCCATTTCCATTTCAGAAAGAAAACAAAATGCGTAAGTGAAAGATCTGGTTATATACCCCATAACAATGGTTACACAAGACCATAACAAGAGGAAGGTGCCTTCCATGGATATTTGCCAAAGAACTTCAGAACGGACCATCCCCAGCCTTGTCTCTTAGCTCTGCCCTTACCCAGCCCATCTCCCATGCAGGGGGTGGCTGTGCTGAGGCTGTGAGCACTGTGTCCCCTGGCTCTCCTACCACAGCTCTTGCCCAATGCCAGCACAAACTGCTGTGCGCCCTGCTGCTGAACCCGACCTCTGCTTGGTAGGAAACAAAACCTTTCTTGCTAGCTGACTTTCCTGCACAGCTGTTCAATGCTGGTGCCAGAGCCATGTGTGGACATGGTGGAGGCAGGAGCAAGGAGCTGTGATGCACAGGCAATACCATCACACTGAACCTGAGCTTTGCAATAACATTCTTTATGTTGTTCCTTTACATTGAGCTCTGTTTAATGTATTATTGTGTAGAGCAGCTTAAGCTGTAGATACTCAGAAATGTTATGAATAAACCCCCACTATGAGACGCACCCAACTGCCTTTATACACTCACACTTCCCAGTCACAGTTGATCATGAGGCTCAAAATGCGATTAAAGCTCGAGCGAGACCCTTTCACTTGTCACAGTGCTGTTCTTTCTTGGTGAAAAAGCTGCACTGTTCTGTCAGTCTTCAGAAAAAACAAAGCAGATGACTAAAAATAAAGCGTGACTGAACTAAGATGGAAAATGTTTGTAGCAGAAGGAAAATAAGTGAAGAAACTCCATGACAACTCTTACTGAAGCCTAATTCTTACTTTTTTCCAGATGTGTAGAGCACTAAGAAGTAACTATTGACTATTTTCCTCCGTTACTTGCAAATGGAACTTCAAGATGCAAGCTGAAAACTATGCATTACATTATTCTAAACCCTTTAATTTATTCTCTGCGGGCTGTGGATCTGCTGATTCAGATGGCTCCAGTCTGCTCTGCTAACCACTAACCCATCCTGAGGGCTGACTGGCATGTGGCACAGTACTGAGAGCACGGGGAACATGCAGCTGATCTGCTCCCCTGCTTTGTGTGATGTGTTCCTCTGTTTTCAGACTGACACGACCCTATAAAAACAAAAGCTAATACGAATTTGCTGACAGACAATTTTACAGCTAAGTATTTGCCTATCCCCCATCTATGATATATTAGTAAAATGCAATGTTACAAGAAGTAACTCCCTACTGATTCTTTAAGCCCAGCGCTGCTTTCGTGCTCTGCCAACTTTGACTTCGGAGAGTCTTCCACCTGCAAATATCCTAACAAGCAGACATTTGCCAAAAGAACAAAGTGCTGTTTTTCAGGGCAATATGGCCTCAAAATGACATTCAGCACCTGAAAGGGCACTGTCTGCCCTTTGTGCACTAGGACGGGAAAGGGCCCAGTACGAAGAGAAAGTAACAGGGCAGAGGCTGCAGTGACAGCACAGCTGGCAGTACTGCTCAGGCCTCACTCAGCAAAGTGTCTGTGACACACACCACTGCTCCCTTCATCAGAGATAGCAGTGACAATTTACAGCACTTCTGGGCAGGAGAATGCTGCAGCCAAGGAGAGTCACAAACATCACGGTGTGCCACTAGTCCCTGCAGAAGGACAGAGACTGAGCACCAGAGACCAAGCACTGTAACAGGACAGAAGTTCCCTGGTACGTGGCACAAGATCAGCTCTGTTATGTTGATGAAGAAATCCCTTCATCTTTACTATTTTTCTAGTTCTGCTGTAGGAGCAGGCAAACACTGCATGCAAATAGACAAACAAAAGTCATGGCAAACTTAAGCATGCATACACGGATTTGGATCATCTCTCTCCCCGAGGCTCACAGTCTAATTAGGACAGACAACAAAGACTCAGTCAATTTTGTAAGTTGGATTCCAATGAAAATAAAGACCAACCCTGAAACCGAGCAATAATAATTTTCTTTTTGGAGTGGGACTGTTCTCTTGAGGCACAAACCCCTCATTCAGGCTCTGTGTGTTCGTTAGGAGCTGCAGCACAACCAGCCCAGTGTAGTCTGGGCCACGCAGGGCTGTGTGCTGCGGTGGCACGGTGGGTGTGCAGCAATGCCTTTGGCAGGGAGGCTCACACTGAGGAAACAAACATGCTCACTGACTATTTAAGACACATTTAAACTGACAAATCTCCAGCAGTGACTGCGTGGGTTGCGCAGTTTTCCAGAAATGGGAGGAGGCAGGAGGAAGACTGGTATAGCCTCATACTTGGTGGATAGAGACATGAGCCAGAAGAGTTGGTGACAACTCCTAGAATGTAGGGAGAGGTTCAGGATTCCTGAAGGACAATTGAAAAGCACATTTAAGGTGGTAGAGAACTTTTTCCACAAAGTAAACATTTTCTTTATGCTCTCAAGCTCACTGATTTGCTTACAATGAAATTATCACGCATTAGAACAGCCCAAAACTAATTGAAAATACTCACTGCACAACAGCAAAGAGGAACTTCATTTTGCATTATGCTAGCTGTGGGAGCCAGCAAGAAAAATAAGCCAGATCTAGAAATAAGCAACTGCAGTGAGCAATTAAGCTAATGTTGAACCTATGTGCTCTGAACAGTGGTAAGTTTACTGATAAAAGATGTGTCTCTTTACAGCTGAGCACAGCTTGCATGTTAAACATTAGAAAAATAGCCACACCCAAATGGCTATAGGAACCTTCAAAGCTCACTCTTACTAGGAACGTGCACTTTGATCACTTGCATTTTGCACTGGACTTTTCTCTGAGGTCTCCAGCAGCACCAAAGTCAGGATGATATCTGTGCTCTAAAGATGGTTCCACTGTACTTAAGCACCGGTTCAGTTTGTTTCAGGCTTACCCTCTATCTCTGGTTCTAAACCCAGATCATAAATGACTTTTATGTTAACTGAATCCTCTCTCAGGGATTATTTCCTGTTTCTGTTGTATTGATTCACTCTCTGACAACGAGGAGACATTTTAGTGTTATTTCAGCATCCTGATGATAAAGGCTCTCCACAGTCTCATTCTGGCTGTCACGAACATCCAAGCAGGAATTCAGGCTCACTACACTCTTTCCTCGGCACAAAATAATTATGCACTGTGAAAAGCAGTAATTATTTGCGTGACGTGATTTCTCAAGGGAAGCTCGCGTGACAAAATCTCATTATGGGGTTATATGGTTTGAATGGTACAAAACTATAGCATGCTATTTTTAAATATATCCAATTGCTGTGAGAACACACGATCACCAAGCGTCTCACTTAATAGCTCCATTCCTGGAATCAACTCTGCTGCAATCTACAGCAACTGCGCTTGGCAGGGAGCACGCAGCTTGTCAAACACCAGCGCTCCAGGAATGTGCCCGGTGATGCACGGCAGCCCCAGCCTGTCATCTCGTCCGTGTCGGCTGTGCTTTCACACGAGGCATGCAGGTAGGCTTCTAGCACCACGCTAGCTTAGAGACATTTGAAACTTGAGAGACTTTTCTGCCATAAAAGCCGCCGCCTTTTCTCCCCGCTTCTCATCCGCCTGAAGCAAACGACGCTCACGGGGTGCTAAACACACACCCTGCATCTCCACATTTGGGAGATACAACGAATTAAAGATAACAACGGGCAAATATTCATGAAAGTAAGGTGTCGGTGCTTTTCTTTTTTTATATCCCAGATTTTGTCTGCATGCAAATGAGATAGAAGTATTTCCAAAACTGAAACCATGAGAACTCCACTTTCCTTGAAGATTACTTTCAATAACCCTGCTTTTTTCCTTTCAGAACTTTACTATAAGGACAAACCAAAGCCACCTTAGCAATCATCTCAGACTATGCAGAGTTAACTGCACAGGGAAAATAATACAAACAGGGGAGAGACCATCATTAATGCATGCAGCTCTCAGAAACTTACCACAAAGTAAAGTTTTAAATATTCCTACTGTACCTGATTGTCCTGACAGAAATGCAGTATTTCCACATCAGATTCCACATTGCACTGCCATCTCCCTTCATGACCTTCTCTGAAGTGTTTGCAAATTTAAAAGGATTCCAAGTAATGTAAGAAAGAAGTTTAGCAGCACACGACAAAGTTAAGTCCAAGGTTCACACAGCAGCCAAGCTCTGATTCACGATTTCCAAGTGATTCCTCTGACTTCCACTCAGATGAACTCAGAGAGAAGCCAGCTCTCCTCATCTGAAGTCTCGAATTACTCCTTTCTTCATGATTTACGAGACTCCTTGTTTACATTATTCGAAAGCCAGAGACGATTATTAGAAGCTGTTCAGAAAGCTACATATAATATTGCTCCAAGTTGTCAAGAAAGCAAAATCTACCTATGAAGCATCTACACAAAGTTATTATAAATTACTCCACTTGAAAAAAGAAAAAACAAAAATGAAACCAGTCCGGCACCAGGGCCTTAGCAAACCATTTACTGGAGCTGTAAGACACACCAAACACACACTACATCATATCGCTGAGGCTGAATAAATTCCCAACTGTTTGCAAAATTTCTTGTGTACTGTAATAAACTTTGGAGTGCCAAAAGAAGTAATGAGTCATTTTCCAAAGATGTGTTTGAACTGCTATGATTTTCAGTGGTGAATGTCAGCTGTGACATTCATGATCCAGCCTAGAAATCACATCAAAAATAAAATGACAAAACCTGATTTAAAAATCCCAAACTTATTCACCATGTACGTAGCATTGTCTTACTGCATTGAAACCTCATAGATAGGTATATGGCAATTGGATTTTGTCTTTGTGTCAACATATAGTATAGTCTTCAGAAAGATCCCAAATCCCATACTTGACACTGCACAATTTCTCAGTGATGATAGGCATTTATGAGCAATATTAAACATCCAGCTTAAATAAAAAGTACCAGCGCGAATAATTTTGCCCTTGGTTTTGGCGGATTAAGTTGAAGTGCACTTCATTTATCACCAACACTTTCAACTGAATTTAAGCCTCAACAGACACATCTGGAATCACCCTGATAGAATTATTATTTTTGTTATTAGCATTGCTATCTTTTATTCACTGAAGGATGAGTCCTTGAAATTCTGCCCCAGTTCTTCAAGACCACCCAGTCAGTCAGTGTTGTTGCTATGACATGACAACTTCCTGAGCTCAGCCCACCAGACCGCATTTGTCTCAGAGGTCAATAGCACAGTTTTCAGGGCTTCTTCTGGATCAAAGAAATCAAATGTGTGTTTATATTATAAAACTTAATTAGGCAAGAAACTAAGTTCATGCTACTTCTTGATAGAGCCGGACGCTTTTGTAATTAAATGCCTGTTTTCTGTTGCATAACTTCATTCTGTACAAAAACATTTTATCTAGGATCTCATGGCCAGTACCACTAGGCTGAAATAGGCTCTGTTTCAGTGATTTTCTGACAACAATTCCAGGAATAAGTTACTGACAGCTCGTAAAAAAGTTAGAAAAAGTGGCACAGCATATTGCACATTTTACATCAGTAGACTTAATAGAGAAAAAATCACATCAAAAAACTTAGAGATCTGTTCTTGACATAATCAGTGAGATAGACTTAAATGATGGAGAAAAGTCACACAAGTTCTGCAGACCAGCTGAATCCAATCACTAACTTGCAAATATGAGAGAAGAAGTGCAAGAAAAGTACTTCTTACTCTTGATGCACTCTTGGAGTAATGAATTTAGCATAAACAAGCCCATTATGTCTTTAGTATTAAACTAACAGAAGTTATTTTCAGAGTAGCATAAAAGTATCACACATGCTAGTAGTGTCAACTATACCTGCTTAAGCATTTATTTCACGCATCAGAGTAATTGCTGTGCTTGTACTATGCATACATTGATTCATACTGAAACATTTTGACATTACCAGCATCCACAGAAATATGATTTTATCTGTTTCTAAGAAATAAATAAAGGCAAATATCATACTCAGATCTACAAGAGCTTTTTAAATACAAGAGTATTAACTACCTGCTTCATTCAAGTTTCTAGAATTTTTATGTATGTCCAGTGACCAAATGAATTAAAGTGACATGACAGTATCATCAGACAAAGCTGAGATGCAGCTGATTTTTTGCTTTTTTTGTTCTTTTAAATGATTGCTGCAGCTTGATCACATGGATAGTTCTATGAGACAGCAGTGTTTCAGCTGGGTTTGTTCACTAATTCCCAATGCGACCTAGGCAAATCAAGCTAGTCCTCCTCCAAGCAAGCATTTACTCTGCAGGGAATAGGAAGCTCAAATTTGGAATTATTTAGAACGGATAGGCAACCCGCAAAGACAAAATAATATACATCCAAAAAACGCTGAGCACTGTGCAAACCATGAAACAAGCTGACAAATCTAGTGTTTTGGTTCTACAATTAATTCTTGGTTGCAGATAATTGCTGTTTATCCTGGTGTAAACATGAGGAAAAGATTGCTGTGAAATGCTGCTGGAAATGATATTGGAGAGGCATGCTGTAAGGCATCACGAGAGCAAGGAGAGCAGCGCTAGATTTGACCAACGGCAGGTGTAATGTTATCAGCCATAGCAGATGATTTCTGTATGTACACAGATGTGGAGAATGGTGATTAGCTAAAGCCTATGGCTCATTCTGTGTCTCTGATGGGCTGCCTTTTCAGAAAACATCACCTTCATAGTACGATTAGCACAGAGGGAACAGAGCAGATATTAAAGAAGAAATTGACTAATAACTACTTCTTACTATTAAGGAAAGTCTTATTTGGGAATGGAAGAACTTTTCTAGCGGCAGTAAGACAGACAGTACATCCCTTTCATCTGAGCTGTTCTTTTCCTTTGTTCACAGGGACATTACCATGCCTGAAACAAGACGTAGATTAGCATATCAAATGAATTCACTTCTTTGAAGCCTTGTTTGCTTTTACTGTAGGACAAGTCAAGATGAGCCCCAGCACCGCAGGGGCGTTTTGGCATCATGTCTGCTTTTGACACGGATTTTCCATTTTGTACAACAATCACAATCTATTGTAATGATTCCAGCGACAATTTTCTTCTACACTCACACATTTGGCCAAGCAATCGCAGCCAACGCAGACTGTGGGCTGGTAACAAGGGCTATTTGGAGACAGATGCTGCCTGGCTGGTTTATTATTCCTCTTTGGGTGTGGTAATAAAAACTTCAGTTATCTCTTCCCCTTGAAATGAAACAACAGATTCCATTCATAGGACATCACTGCATCCACCCAGTCGCACTGTGCATGGAACCATGCGTAGTACGAAGCAGAACTCCCCAAACAGATATTCTTAATTTGATTTATTTTTCCCTTCCCATGATACTCCCTGGAAATCTTTACTGAATTAGTCTTGCTTGCAATCATCTACAGCAAAACCCTCACCCATAGCAATGTCCTGCTATCAGTGTCTCCTCTCAGCTGTCTCCAAATGACTAAGTTGCAACAGGAAGCTGAAAAGAGTGGCTCTGCTGCATTCCCACTTTCCCACTTTCCAAGGCCACTCATCACTTTAAATGTTTTATTTTCAGTGGATTAATGAAGTGCTTTCCCCTGCATCAGATGGCTGTGTTGTGCCTTGGTTTTCCCACAAGCTTACTTCCATATTTATGCACCGAGTGGGCATACCAACCCTCTTGGAATTGCTTTTCACCGTAACAGGTAAAACAGGTAAAATAATTCCAAGCTTCATAAAATACACACATCTTTTAAGGAAGAAACCTGTAATTTTGACAATTGGTAATTCGGACAAAGATAGTGCTGTGATACCAGCTTTCCCAGGTGGCTTGCAAGAGCTCACCCAACAGCTGAGGCAGCCAAGATGCATCTGCACTGTGCTGTCCCTGCCCCTCCCACAGGCAGTGCTGTGTCTTGCAAAGCCAGCATGAAGGGCTGCCTACTTCTCCACTGCCCCAGCTGCTATTGAGCAGGACCTGAAACTGCAGATGCAGGTGAGCTTGCACCAAGACCACCTGAAAGAGCTGAGACAGACACACTGGCTTTGTTTTGCTGAGTGCCCACAGCTGGAGCAGGGAAATCAAAGCAATTGGAAGGACACCATCCCAAACCTACTGTAACTAAACTCACCAGAAGTTCTCACAGCTTGGCACTTTCAAGCACCTACCAAATGTTTTAGTAACAATACTATGGTACTTTCAATGGTTTTTATTACTGAAAACCCAGTCACTAATAGGTTTCAACAGGATAAAGCACAGTAGTTAAGGAAAAATGTTACTGGAGAAGGGTAGGGAAGCAATGGACAGAAATGAATAAGCATTGGAAGATTTTTATATATAAATATGTTTTTACACTTGAAAAAAAAGCTGCTGCAAGCAAAGATGTAACAAGGTACATGAAATGCTATTTGAAAATGCTAGAGCTAAGATTCCTTTAGAAGCTGTGTGTGGTGTATTAGAGTGATATTAATAGAAAGGCGATGCTTAATTTGGAGGCTCACATTCTGTTATTCTCCCTGTCTCCTCCGATTCATTCCTGCTTTGCACAGAAGTCTGCACAACAAGCAGTGCTCAAACAGGGGGGTGAGTTGAGTGAGCCAAGCCTCCATCACACAAGTCATGGGGAAGGGCTCAGAGAAACTGAGCAGATATGGTGTCCTGGGTGATCTGCTTCTGGATAAAGTCCCGTACGCCGGATGCATGCGTCACTTTCCACATGACATGTCTACAGCTAAGGTCATCTTACTGCCTTAACTGTATGAGGTTAATACAACATTCCAAAGAAGAGGGGAAAAAGCATATTGAAGTCTTCATGAGTGAAGAAGGCATTTGCTCATTTTCCTGAAGTTTCTACCAAGACAAAATGATCAGAAAACAGAATTTAACAGCATTTCTATTATTAAGTAGGTTATATTTATAGGGCATTTAACAAAAGGAAATGGTGAGTGCTGGAGTTAGCAACTGTTCCTGGTTGTCAGGAGAATTCCAGATTTATTTTTAACTTAGGTAGAGCTGCCTTTATACAACAGTTATTACCAATTAAGGAGTTAAAGGAGTCTCCATTTTATTTTATTTTGTAATAATAAAAAGCAGTCCGACTTCTTGGGCAACTCTGGATATCTTTAAACTCTTAATCTGTAACAAGGCAATGTTTTCCTTTAATAGGGGAAGGTGTTTAGATATAATACAATGACTACATTTCTTCCTTTGCCTTCACTGGATTTTCTTTCCTTGCATTTAAGCCTCCTTTCCAATTTCTCAGACGTTCCTAAGGGCATACAAAGCACCATGTTTTCTGGGAGTTCACAGCAGTGACAGACACGTACCAATCCTTCTGTGGAACAAAGTCAGCACGGTTTTGGCATTTTGCTAAAGGGCATCTCAGCCCAACAAGCTGGCAGGCCTGTGCTGCCCAAGAGCCCTCCAGCACCCTTCCAGCTGCAGCTATGAACAGATTCCTCGTGTGCCCAGGCCTCCACCACACTCCCAACACCCTTTTCTGTGACTTAATCTTGGAAGACTATCAAAGGAAGCTCAGAAAGCTTCCAATTCATGTAGGCTCATAGCCAAATGCACAATTAAAATGTGACAGCCCCAGGGTCTGCCCATCCATCAGATGCATTTAAACACAGTAGAGACCAGACACTGAAAGAGAAAAGCCTGGCACACAGCAGGCTCTCAAGGGGCACAGCTAAATGGCAGACATCGCCAACAGCACATCTGCAGGAGTCCCAGCACACCACACACCGAGGTTCTTCAAAGTCCTGACACAAATCTCGGATTGTGGAAGGTAGAAATCCACACAAATGTGAAGAATGCTGAACGTGATCACTCTGAGTTGGGTCCTGGCTGAAAAATGCTTTTGGAAAAGACCAATGCTCCACCACTTACTGCAGAGGCAGAGAAAAGGCACACATGCAAGGAGCCATCTTCATTCCACAGTGCACACTATCAGTTACAGCAGTGGTGACAGGAGACACACAGCCCTTTGTATTTGCACAGGATTTTTGGCAGTCAGCAGCAGCAAAGACCCACAGCAGACTTCAGTGAAGTCAGGGCATGGAAAGGTAAGGGATTCCAAAAGATGGCTGTCCACTGCACAGGAAAGAAGAGCATCCCAGAGAGCTAGGAAAAGCCAGGAGTTTGAATAGAAGGTACGTGGGCAAAGCAGTTTGAACACTTTCATGATCACTGTCAGACACGTGGTAGCATTAATTGCATTGAAATGAAGGGTACAACGACACTAAAAAGTATTTGGGGTGTTTTAATTTATTGGCTTGAAATCACTACTTCCTTGAGTGTAGACAAGGCATTTTCATATTTTATTTATTTACTCAATGGCTTTCTTTTCATCATTTTTATGCTGAATATGGGAATGCTGCAATCTGCGCCTTTTGCTGGCTGTGCTTCAGGAGGATGTTGGATTTGGGGGATAAAGAGGAGGAGAGAATTGTGTGCTCTCAGCTGCTCTGTGATTGCATAAACACTGCCAGCATCAGCCTCCTGGGAGAGCTGTGCTATAGGCACTATGACTCAGTCCTGCTCTGGATGAAGTCACTGTCAAGCAGAAGCAACTATTTGTTTCTAACAACATATATGGTGAACTCCAAATGCAAGTTCAAGACAACTTCAGTTACTTATCCCACAACTCTGCTATGACTTGGTTCAAGACAGATTGCAGAGGAGCTCATAGTTCAAATGAGAGCCAGAAGTAAAGCAAACCAGCTGACATTGCTGTCAGTGTGAACAAAAGAAATGCTTGTTCTCATGAACAAGAACACAAAGATTTATTTTTCTTGCTCGCTGTTGGTGAGATTTGTCACTACTGTACAGCTATTGTTTCCAGGGATGTAAGATCACAATAGGTAAATAACATATCAACAGCCTTTATCAAATCTTATTTCAAATAATGGATTTAAAAACAGCATTCTCTTTACCTAAGTAGTAGCACATGACCACTGAGACAGGTGTCTGTCGTTTATGCTGTGCTTTACTTAAAGGAGGCAGCTCTGCTCCTTGCGTCCCAGCAGCCGCATTGTCTGACACATTGAAGCCATCCCACATCATCTACAGGCAGAGTCCACGCTGTCAACACCAGAGGTGAGGAACAAAGACTATCAAAGCACTTTTTTAAAAATAATTCTTTTTGACAAAGTACCTAGAAGACAATCCTGACATAGATCACTTACAGCACATACGCCACCGTTGGAACTGCATCTAAATCAGGACTGGTAATTCATTTAATGGCTTCAAACACTACAAATTTGTCTTGGATAACAGAATAACAAAGAGGATGAGCCCGGAACTGCAGGAGCCCCGCAGAGCTTGATGCTTGATATTGGAGGGGCTTAAGCAGCTTCTGAGACTCAGTTACTTTGTGACATTCTGGTATAGCAGCAATAAGCTGCTCCTGCCACGGAAAAGTTATGAAAGTGTTTTCTCTTATAATCATCACTGAAACATCCTAGTGGGACTGAATCATGCACCAAAATATAGACCTGCTCTTGCCTGGAGATGGGCTTAAGCACATGATTCAGTCTATCCTGAATCACAATGCTGGCACTGCCTGCCCCAACTGGAGACATTCAGAAACAATTCCAGCTAATTCCTGCCTCAAACAACCTGCCATCCCTCCTGACCTGAGTCCATTGGGGTGGCTGCAGTCAAAGACTCCTGCCTCCTTTGGGGTGAGCAAATTGTAAAAAAGAAAAAAGAAAATGAAGAGGTCATTTTTAAAAATGACTTTTTTTTTTTTTTTTTTTTTTTTTTTTAATATGTCCTCATCTTTAAAGAGTATTGCAAGAAGGAGAGGAAAATCCTGAGAAAAAACTCCCCCTCCCAAAGTACAGGTTGCAATCATCTTCACTGGCAGACAATTCTTCTCACCTTATGCTTTCTCTTTAATGCAATGCTAGCAGTAACAATTTCCCACACGGGCCATTACACACCAGCTGGCAGAAGCACAGCACGATGCATCTCCCAGCTACAGAAATCTTCACTTCCACACGTTAAATCTGAAGTCACGTGGTTTTATAATAATTCTCCAAGTAAGCACGAGACATCCATCCTCAAAATCACACAGCAACCCTACAGTGATTTGTTCATCTTACACTTAATCTACTATAGAAATTCATCTCCACACTTCTAGTATTTGTATTCAAAGGATACCAAAGCCCAGCATGTGAGGGGCTATAGCACTGACCAACACACAGCCACTGCTAAAGACAAAGAGCTGAAATTTGATTTCCTTAAATTAATGAATTACCAATCATTTCCATACTGGTTCTACCTCAATGTCCCAGCTTGCTCTATGCAATCTGCTGTCCCTTGGATAAAAGCAGTCTGTTTGCTCAGGTATGTGAGCTTGGAGTTAGCTGGACTGAATTTTGGTTTGTGAATATGCCATGCCCTGGCTAGGGAAGCCACAGCCAAGGTTAAGAAATAGGCTAAAAGCACAGTTTGTTTTGTCCTATTTCTCACTTTCCCCATGCTCAGAAAATATACCTGACTGAATTCATTCTTACAAGGGACTGAAAACTGCACAGAAGCCCTGGGATGGGTGTCTGCCCTCAAATGGGTTTCTTGTCAGGAATGTCACACACACAGCTTGGAACAGAGTTTTGGAATTGCATTTCTGCTTTGAGTACCTGGCTACAATAAGAAACTGCACCTCAGAAGGCAAAAATTGTTCTGTTTCTACTCTGTCCCATCCTCCAGAATTGCTGCGTTCTTGCCATGTCCCAGCAGGCACTGCAAGCACAGGGAGGGACATACTTGTCCTGTACCTTTCTGTGCTCCCAGATCTGGGCAGCAGGGACAGCCCTCCTCTCCACAGCCTTGCTCTCAGGGAGCTGAGGAAGACCTTCCCAGCCAGGTGCATGGAGAGCAGACCCTGTACTGTTATCCACTCAGCTGTCTGATTCAGGCAACAGGCTTGATCCCATAAGACATCCCTGAGTAACAAAATCCAAAACCACAACTCGACTTCTGAAATACAGCAGCATGCCACAGAGCTTCTGAACTGACAAGAAGCATTTACTTTAGTTCTCACCACTGAGCACAACTGAAAATAGAAGCCATGCTCTCCTCAGACAGGCCACAAAAGCAAACAGAAGAGCAGTCCCACTGCTTGCCATGCTGGCTGGCTGTGCCCTGCTGGGCTGGGTGAGTGCATGAGGAGTGACGGGCAGAGCTCACAGGGCAGAGGCATCCCACAGCAGCAGCAATGCGCCTTGAGAGGGCTCTTGCACAGCCTCCCCACACCTGCCCTGAAGTCACCTGCTGTCATACCACCACTTGCACATTGCAAAGGCCTTGGTGCTCAGTACTGCTTCCTTGGCACACAGGCACTTCCCTGACCTGGCACTGCACCTCTGCACGTGAAGCTGTGGCCAATTCCAGGTGACACTGGTGGCAGAAGGAACGTCATGCAGAGATGTCTGAACTCTCTGGCACTTGCATTCCCCTTCATCCAGGTGAAACAGAGGGCAGGCAAGAACCCTACGTAATACTAACCATTCAACAAGTAAGCCTCACACGAAGGAACTGTCCATTGAGTCCTATTTTGGTTATCTTATTTCATACATAAAAAAGGAAAATGTACATACATGTACACAAAAACCATTTTGGCTCTTCTCCAAGAGTCTTTTAGACAGCTTACAACTGCTGGCAGAAACTAATTCAAAGTAAGTCTAAAGAAAGTGCTTTTTTTCTTTACTTCTTTTTTTCTTTTTTTGTAAGTGGTCTTTCTTGCATTTTGTTTCTTTATTCATTCTGTACCATTTGCTTTCCTCACTCATTTGTCATTCTGCCTTAATCAAGAAGTTATTTTGTTTAAAATGTGAGAAAGTTCAAACTTCAATTCCCCTTTCCTGACAAGAACACATGACAAGAATAAGGTACTTCTATCTGATATTTACATGCTTAGGCTCTTTTTACTTCTGTTCATACAAATGCACTCCAGGAGGAGAGTTCAGATGCGTGCAAGGTTTGATAATAAACAAATTACTGTCTGGAAGGATGCAAGTGGAAAGTCCTTAGGTACTGCAGAGGTTTCCATTAGGAGATGCAGAATAACCCTAGGGTAAATCATTTGCAACAAAGATGGGAGGTCGCCACGAATCCAAGACATAAAGCTTAAGTTTAGTTGTATTTGCTTGCACCAAAACTGTCTGCCTGTGTTTCTTATTTTACATGGATTCTCAGCGAGGAAAATACACAATGGGCTGGGAATAGGTTGGAACTTTTTTTGGCCTAAAAACGAAACTTGTGAAAAGCAGTAATAGAATAAAGCTATCCTTTGAAACTTCAGCAGCCAATGGTCACAGATGAAGGTCCTATATTACTCAATGCCAGAAAGTGGGGGCACCCCTTAAACCTTGAAAAAGGTTGGAATGGTTCCCTTTTCCAGCCTCCAGTCACTGCATGAAAAATTCAACTGCAATTAGCATTTAGTACAAAGCACTTTCTGTAGGCTGACAATAGATAGTCAGACCACAAAGTGTACATAACAAGAACAGAATCCTGTTTTAAATTGCATGGGTTTTGTTAACAATGAAAATCTCTCCACTTTTCCCCCTAGAAAATTCAGAGACATACAATTACCATTGGTAGTGTAAATCAAGAGTAAGAAAACAGAAGTTTAGATTAAAAAACAGTGATCTAAGTTCAGGGACACGTTAAATGGAATTGCTTATTTTGCTGTTCCATTAAATAGGCAAGCTGAAAGCATCTGACATCCAGTGCTATTCTTTACGATCCCTATTCACCATCAATCATTTAGGCTGTACATCAGGCCCGCCTCAGTGAAGTGCCCATTGCTCTGAATGACGGTGATGTGCACTTTACACCAAGAGGGAAATGAAAGATGAACTATTATATTACTAAATATCTCTGAAAAAAAAAAAAGATCTTTGCATTATGTGAATTTCCATGACATTTCAATTAATCTCGGTGCTATTTGCAGTCTGTAAACTACACAACACAAGCTACTGTGCCTAAGGATTAAGTATCAGACAGAGAGTAAAGTACCAATCGAGTCTTAACTGAGGTGATTCGACTCAAAGTAAATGGTGAAACCAAACAGCATCCTCACCTTTCACATCTGCAAGCAGAGACAAAAGTGGCTGATAATGAAAGCAATAAAAAGGCAGCTTTACAACCTTTGTCACAAGTTCTGATTAATTCCCTACCACTCCCTTTTCCCGAGTACATCTGCCTTTCCAGCAGAGCAGCACAGTGAGTAAAAGCTCCGAGGGCATCGTGTGCGGCTACACAGTCCTGAAAGGAATGTCTGAGTTAACGTTTTCTTACCTTTTATAGAAGCCGTGGAGAGGCTGGAGACACAGGAACTGCCAGTAATCCAAGCAGAAGGCCTTTAACTTCAGCATTTTCAAAGAACTGTACTGCAGCAAGCGGATCCTGCAGCTAGATTTTAACACCACGAGTCTTCTTTTTGTTTTGATGTGAATGACTTCAACCCAACGCAACGCACCGCTCCCCTTATTGCTGCACACAAGCGTTTCTAAGTGCTGGCGGTGCGGCAGCCGGCGCACATGGCACAGCACCTGCACGGCACAGCACCCACTTCGATACAAAGAGGCAGCGCACAAAGGCTACGGCTCGCAGACGCTCTTTGATCCCCACTGCAGTTTATCTTCCCCAGAGTGTCCGATGCCACCGGCTAGCTGCTGTTACACACAAATCCCGCTTCTCCTTTTGGCTATTTTAGGCCACTCGGATGGCCCTCCGGACAAATAACGCGTCTTCGTTCCAGCTAAGGCTGCAAAAGGATCTTTGCAAAGCATCCTGAGAGCTTGCAGAACTTATGAGAAGACAAGCAATTATCTCAATCAACCTCACAACTGCCTGTAATCACAGCAGCGCTATGATCCCATCACACGGGAACGGCAGTCCCCCTGCTCCTTTTTTTTTTTTTTTTTTTTTTTTTTTGTTGTTGTTGTTGTTGGTCAAATAAAGCAGCACACAACTCCGCACATCAGCTCCTCCTGTGTAAACCACATCAGCCCCATTGTCTGCCAGCACCTATGAGAACTGTGGGCTCCTTATGACGGGGAAAAAAAGACCAAAACCAGCCCCCAAACCCGAAGCGCAGACCCTCCCCCCTTCCATCCCCCCCCATCTCCCCTCCGCACCGCGCCGCTCTCAGCGCGCAGCAGCGCCCGGCGCAGCAGCCCGGCGGGGCGCGTTGCCGGGCAGCGGCAGCACAGCGCGCCCCCAGCAGCGGGCAGCCTCGGCCCAGCGGGCACTTGGCTTGCATTTAGAATCTCCGGCCAGACGTGCTAAAAAGCATAGAGCTTTTGTTCTGAAGAGACGGCTGTCCAAACTGCTGTTTTGTCTTTAATAGAATACCCAGCCGATTCTCCCACCTTTCCGTTCCCTTCGAGCCCACAGCAGGTTCTCTCCTCGCGGGGTGCCCGGGCAGGAGCTCACGCAGGGCTTACGGACGGGAATGGCTTTAGAAGCAAAGCAAAGCACATGAGCCCTGCTGGACACTGACCAGGTCATATGCCCGTCGCTCTGCCAGAATCACCTTTCCTGAAAGTACAGTTTGGGTGAGGTTTGAAAGTCATCAATAGGAGCCACTGGGGGTACTGCTCACTATCAGTAGAGGGAAGGAATTCTACACAAATAACAGAACCAAGGGCAAAACCCAAGGAAACATATGAAACAGAACTAAACATCTCTTCTGTTGTGCTTTCTTCTTTTTTACCATTTTTATGCTGTTTAAAAAGAAGACAACCGAACTGCTGAGGCTTAACCAGAGTCCCACCAAGAGTGCAGGCACATCTGAGCCCCGCAGGACCATGCAGGGCAGTAATTCGGGGCCCTTTGGGTCTGCCTTTACTCACTGTCACCATTTAGTGCCACAGGCACCTTGCAATACCCTGAAACACGGTTGTGGAAGGGTAGTCGAAATGAAACCATAAGTTAGCTGCTTCTTCACTTTAAAGAAACCACTGATCCCTACTCAGATATGTTATGCTTAGGCAACAACCTTCAAACATTTGCATGTCACAATTTCTTTTACTTCCCTTGAAACAGACTGTACAGAACAGGATGGGTGGAGGGAATGAATTGATCACAAAGAAACACCTAGCAGGAAAAGAAAGAAGCACATTTCATTTGCATCTTTAAAAAAAAAAAATCTTAAAAAACATTCCCTTAAAAAAACCCCCAGCCCTTGCCTGGTGCCTGCACTCACTCGCTGGGATTTCTTTCACACCAGCAGAACACTGTTGAAGCGATTCCCAAGAAAACAACTGCTTGCATTTAATAAGCCAGCCCGCTAACAATATAACACACACCATGAGATTTCCAGCCTGCTTTTCTTCCTGCTCATTCTCCTGGGCTTCAGTAGCTTGGCGGTTTTCCAGAAAGTGATAGCATCAAGCTAAATGTTACATTTTCATATCAAAATCTTCCAACCCAGTGTTCCATCCCTAATATAGGCCTATGCTTTAAAGGGACAGTTTTATTTGAAGGGGAGCTGAGCAAAAGCCCTTTGGGATCCTGTGCCTGCTGGCGCCTCCCCAGTGTCCCTGCTGCTGAGCTCTAACTTTGGCTGAGATGGCACTTTCCCATTTTGGTGGTGTTTGATGGCAGTTACTGCTTGTAACAGACCAAGAAAATAACATGGAAACCTTATCCTCTTTTAGAACAAATGGATGGCCAGAAAATGCTTACCTTTGAGGTTTTCCCTATCTGAACATTCTTCTGTCTGAACTTCTTGAGATTCCTCAAGAAACACCCCGAAGCAGCAAGGAAGGACTTGCTCCATAACCAAAACCAGCTACTCTCAGGATCAAGAAAGAAGGGGAAAGCCATACAGAGACAGTTAACCTGATGAGACATCATCTGAAGTTTTAATGCCCAAATGATACTTCTGATAAAACACATCCTTTAACTATTCACATTGCAAAGTGATTTCTTTCTGTCCATCATACACTTTACTGGGAGAAAAAAAAAGAAAAAAAGGTATTTGTCACCTTAATTGCTTGCTTCTAAACACTGGACTTCTAGTGAGATAAAGCCATGTACCCATGAATTTTCTGACAGCAACCAGCACTGATTATACTGCTCTGCATGCAGACAAAATGCTAATTAGGGCTTTTGCAAATGAAAAGCACCATGTTCTCAACACAGTCTACATTTTCACTTGTCTTCCATAGGAAACCAACAAAGAAAATTGAGCTTCATCTCACGCTTATGCCAGTATAAAACTGGTTCTTTCAGAAAGACATTTACTGCTTCCCTTGACTCAGAATTCCCAGGCCTAATAGGGCAGTAATTTCTGGCTGAGCTGCAGCAGTGCCACAAGTGAGCAGCATGCTGGAAATGTTTGCAGTCATTTAAGTTTAGCTAAGGAGAGGCAGCTCTGGCAGCACTGTACTGAAGACTCTGACAACTCTTTCAAAATGAGCCACTAAAATAAAAAAGGCAAGATAAAACATACAGTGTAAAGTCCCATTTTTAGGGATGGCTGCCTTAGCAACCTGGGAGGCTGAAGTAAAGCTGTCCTCTGATGAGGGAGCATGTTGTATAAAACAAACCCACTATAAAGTCAGTGCAGGAAAATCAACTTCTCTAGCTACATGATCTTTAATTCTTGATAAAATACGTACACTCAACTGTTATACATCTTTAGTTACTTACACCCTTTATCATGATATGACAGGAAGAATCCTGAAAATGTTTTACTTGTGTGGAAGTCTACCTGTGTTTCTGTCTACTTACAGAGTACAGAAACAGGAAGCCTGCAGCAAGAGAGCTGTTTTCCATAAGTCCTTCCTGACTCCAGGACAGGGTATCAGGGTATGTCTGTAGGCACAGACAAGAACTTCAAGCTAATGATTCATAGGTTGTGGAGCTCTAGCATGTCATGAGAATAAGATCACGAGGTTCCCATAGTAATTCCATGACATTCACTGTGCATACCACATTGAGGAGCAAGGATTGTACGAAGTATAGTTAACATCAGATTTTGTGCAAATGAATAGGCCCTGAAGTAGCTTCTTCAAGGCCTCAGTTTATAGAATATAGTGGCATGTACAGCCCCTATATGCTGCAGCCCTTTCTTGATAGTGGAAAACAAATACTGTTCACGTGAAAGTGAATGGGAAGGTTTCCTAGGTTGCTCCTAAAAAAAAAAAAAAAGAGAATAAGGGATGTTTTCATGTTAGAGGCTCTGCAAAACCAGTCCTCTCTCTTAGGACCTTTGATGCATATCTGGGTGCCACATCAGCAAGAATCCCTTCCTGACTGGGTAAAATGGAAAGAGAAACATGAGCAGAGCTCTTGGGCTCTGCTGCACCATTGTAACACCCAGACGTGATGGGGATGTGTAAAGAATCAGGGAAGAAACAAAGGTTCTCGCTGCCTTCTCTTTACTCAAGAGGAAGCTCGGCTGCCTACATGTGCTCTGACAAGTTATTTTGCTTCACAGAGATCTTTGATTTATTCAGCTTCCCCACAAATTATTACTAATTGCCACTTGACATTATTCTTCATTCTTGGTTACTAAAGCTTTTGAAATTGGCAAAGTTTCACAAGAATAGTAAGATATTTGCTGTTCTGTTACTGAATGTCTGCTCTCTAAACAGATCAACACTGGTTGATCATCCTGTTACAGAAGATGATAAACAGGCCACAAAAATGTGAACATCTGAAGTAGGTGTGATAATACGACAGAAGACTCTCCTTGGTTCAGGAATCAAAATCTTTTCAGACACCAGCTGAAAGCTGATAGAGGACCACTCAAAATATCTGGAAAGTATACTATGTGCAGTCTGAAAATGTTTGTGCAAAACATGGTATGCATATATAGCATGTCATTGTGTACAGGTTTTTCTCTTCTCAATGGACATAAGCCCTTTTCCACATTAGCCTTTCTTCTTTACAACACTGGACTCCTTTCTCATCTCCCAGCTGTATAACTTCCCAGCTGACAGGCAGAATACAAGTGCAGTCTACACAGATCCAGGGGAAATAAGTAATCTGTTGGGTGGGGAATCTATGCACAGCTGAAATGAAACAAAATAAGATATCCAGGTCACACTGTTCCAGAGAAGCCAAGATCTAGAAGAGTGGCTTTAATTGGGCAAAACTTACCTTGCTGATGAAGACTGGAACTTGATGAGCATTATGCAAGAAAAGTAGCTTAGAAAATTTTTTTTGCTCGATAGGATGCTAGATGGATTCATATTAACTGATACCTTCTGTTCCACGGGTCATTCAAAGGAAAATTATTAAAAATTATTCTCTTTAATATTGCCTACTCACAGCTTCAGAACAGGCTTATTCTTACTTGACCTACTGAAGTCAGTTAGATTTTACACACTGTTTCTTCAATTATTTTACCCTAGGGAAGAAATCACTGTTTCTGTTGATGACATCTGGAAGATTCTTTAATGTCTCCTCTATGACTGCTTTATTTGAAAGTTTCTAAGTGTCATAACATTTTTTCACTCATAGTTAAAAAGCAGCATTTTCACTCCCTCATTTGGTAACTACAAGATATTTCTTTCCCATTCTCAAAATTCAAAAGGACTTTTCACATGCAAATGCATTTACTGCCAAATTATTTTTTATGAGGACAGTTCTGTAAAACAACATGCATTCTCAAAACATTTATTTGCATTAGCATAAGAACACGGAAGTTTTATGGAAGTGCATGGGATAAAGAGGGAAGTCTCGAAACCTCGACTAACTTGCAGTTTTTCTTTTTTTCTTTTTTTTTTTAGAAGGTAGAACATAGGCTAGAATAATAAACTTTTGTTTGAAATATAAAGAAGTGCAATCAAGGATTCCATACCAGTTTGCATCACTCTGCTGCAGGCTTAAGAAAAGAATGCAACCCACTGAATGCATACTAATGAGACCAAGGCCATCAAAATTAGCAGTGTGAGTGAAACTTTATGATTTATGGGGCCACGCAGCAAGGGCAGAGGCCACATTTGGTGAATAGTAAGTACTGCAGTCTCTTTTTTAGGAAAATAAGAGAGAAGAAGAAAATATTCACAGGTTTGTACAGTGCTTAGCAACTTAAAACCATTAAATCACTACATTTCCTAGGTAAGCATGTATTTGCACTCAAACTAAAGCTATACACTTTCCCACCGAGTTTAACCTGTTCTCCTCAATTCTTCCTCATCTCCACTGACATCCTCCCACAGAAAAAAAATCATTATAAAGAAAAGCATTGTAATAAAACTTGCTGTTCTCACAAAGGTTTGCCTAGCCTGGAATAAAGATGGCAGCAATGCTTTTCTCTGGGATAAGGTTCCCAGAGCCAGGTAAGTCAAACCAGCTACAAGGTTCTTGCTCAAGTAAGATTTCAGAAAGGCTGAGGGGAGTGGAAAGCTGCTTCCTGCGTTGTCCTGCCACACAAAGAAACAGCATGCTGTCAAACCGGGTGCTGGCAACAACATTGCAGTCAAATCTGTCTGTTGTCCACTGTGACTATGCTGAGCTGAAGACAAAGGTAATATTACTCACAGGAGCTCGTGGGCATTTTTTAGGAAGTGGCAGTAAGGCACGCGCTTCACTTTCAGGATATTGTGCACTGGGAGATGAATGAGAGAGAGAGAGGGCCCATATATTTGCATAAGGGTAAACGAAGCAGTTCCCAGTAACGCTGTGTCCAGGCAAACTTAAAACTATACAATATGGAAAAGTTTGCATCCTCAAAAGCAAACACCTTGGAAAGGAAAACATCTACCCAACAACTGTCAGTTTGGGAGAAAAGGACTTTGCCCCTAATTAATCAAAGGAAGCTTACGAGTGATGCACACTTTAATGTGCAGCTATGACAGTAAAACATCCAAAGTGCCCATCTGATATGCAGTGTTAAAAATACTAGCATTTTTTTCTTAACTGAGTGATCAAATTTCAGTCACTGTGATGGATTCACGTGGCCCTAATTTCTTAACTCTCACTTGTGATTGTATGAAAACACAAAACAATTTAAAAACAAGTAACATTTAAACAAAATGAGTACTGTTATTGAACTGCTAGGATGATCTGTTTAGCACAACTTAGGTTTATAAAAGTCTGAGAGAGATTGTTTTGCCATGTGCATGCACAAGCACGCCCTCTCTGTCCTTCAAGGTCCTCTGAGAGCAAAACCACAGTGCTGAATTTAAGTTGGAAACCGTGAAAGAGAGAGTTATCCCAAACTTAAAAACAAAAACCTGAATGCTTGGTCAATATGCCTTCACTAATTACACATTGTAAGATAAAGTTATGTGATGTAAAGCTGATACAGATTGGAGTTCACTGCTACTATTCCAAACCTAAAATGAACAGTCGCACTGCTACAGTACCTGAGCGGATCGGTGGAGATGCTGCTTCCTGTTTCCAGTGAGGTCCTGAGATGATAGCAAAAGAATAAAATTATAAAATATTAAGGCAATTAAAAAAAATTGTCTTCATTTTTTATAGACTTTATACAGTACCTAGCATGACATTAAATATAGTTTGCAAAAAAACAAGAACCAAACAAGCATACAAAAAACCCAGCAGCTATTTCCTATTCATTAGTGAAAGGGGAATTAAAGAAGCATCTTTAGGCAAAAAGTGATCAAATATGACTGACAACACTTGGCTACATGAATACCTGACCAAGCTGTACTGCATGCATTATTATAGTAAACATTTCCAGAGCCTCTCTTCTGTTTTCAGGCTTGCACTGTGTGCATTGGCAGTCAAATCTCAGCTCAATCCACCTGTGACAGTACAGCAGAACCTTGCAATAAACCAACATAAGTAGTACAGCCTTCCTTACAAAATGTCAAAAAGCTTTACACTGTTGAAATTTTCAGGCCACGCAAACATCTTTGGAGCTGTGAGCTCATTCCCCAGCAGACACACCTGCATGTTGTTTGCTGGGACCCAGCCCAGAGCACACGCTGCCTTTCAGCACACTGTGAAGCTGATTGTTGATTTAGGTATGTAATTTCAAGATCCAAAAAGTGTCCTCGCCCCACTTCCTACTGGCTAAGAGGAACCTCAGAACAGGACAGCACACAACCAAATCACAGTCACAGAACAGCACTGCAGCTCACAGCACGTGCTCACAGCCGCACTGCTTTCATCCTCAGTACATCTGCTACGCAAAAATAACAGTGGCACACAACAGGGAGCTGGGTGAAGCTCTCCTGTGAGACTCTTATGCGATTTTATTCTCTGGTAGCTTCTCTCACACCAGGAAACAGATTTCTTGCACGCATTTACATGCATTTAACAGAACGGTCAGCCTTCAAATCCTTGGGCTTCTCTCTCCAGAAAGGCAACTACAGTTGCTGCAACAATTCCCAAACAATTATTGCAGCAGGAAGTTTTAAGATACAAAGTACAGAAGTGACTGCAACTGCACTGCTGTTTAAATAGCAACACTTTAACATGAAGCACCGCATTAGTGATTAAACTTGCTCTCATTGTACATCACTTTAGGTTTATTATAAACATCCATATGACAAAAATCAAATTTTTAGAGTAAAAACAAAACAGAATTTCCACAGGCTATAAGGAGATGTTAGCTGAAGGCTCACAATGAACTTTCCATCATCATGTTAGGTACCATTTTAAATAGCCACTTGTACTTATCCGTTTCCATCCCTTACCTAAGCTGCCATTGGTCAGCTTCTCCTCTGGCAGTCATGAGCGTGTATGGTTACAGACGCTCACACAATTAGCTTTAGAATTGCCTTCATTATATTTACCGAGGTTATTTGTAAATCAATTGCAAGCCTTCAGTTTTAATACCAAGGTTACGGGCATGCTTACACACAGCAAGAGGGCTGTGTGAGAGGAGGTGGCCATGGGCACAGCCTGCACAAGAATCAGCTGCACAGGAATGGAAACGAACCACGCTGCCCAAATAACTGCAGCGCAGGCAGAGATTTAAAACAGACGTGAGGAGCTTTTCCCACCCTGTAATTTGTTTGCTCTCAGAGTTCAGGATCTGTGAATACCGATGCACTTTGATGGGTTGGTTTACACGTGCTGGCTATTTGTTCTTTTAACAGTTGGGAAGGGTGAACCTAATTTCTTTATAATTAAGTTTACTGCTGAACAATCTGCTGTCCAAGTGCCAACCTGCTCACTCGATGGACTTTTTGCCTCACTGTTAGCAAAGATTCAGAAACATTCTCTGAACAGTTCTAGCCCTTACTGCTATAAGTAAATCCTGACGAGACTCTGTGCGTGGTGACAATGCACCATGCATAACAAAGAGATGGTAATGACACAAGGCCTGGCTGATTAGCCTCCACGAATGCAGCTTTGATTGTGCCAAGTGACACTGAGCACGTCGTGACCTCGGGGACTCCTCGCACAATCACAAGGAGCAGGATTACAGCTTCATTAGGAATACCTTGTTTTCCATCAGAGGGCCCCCTGCGGTAAGGCTCCCCAACAAATGTCAGGAGATGCAGATCTTTCCGAACACAAGGAAGAGAGCTCAGTTTCCACAGCAAAAACGCCCATCTTGAGGCCACCTCCAAATGTGGCTAAAAGGATCTGAATTTATTGAGAGTTTTCCAGAAATTTTCCTGTTGCCAACAGTGTCGTGCTGTGCTGTTAGCAACAGTGTTTGTGCACCTGGTAACTGCAGTTAAGAACACATAATGCTACAGATCTAATTGATTTGGCAGCTAGCAGCCATAATAGCTGCTGACACACTTGGGCTTAACCCAGACTCGGGTCTGGTGGGTGCTGGGCAGTGCCATGCCATGCAGGGTTCTGGGCAGAGCAGTGCCCAGCCTGGGAAGGTCTCTGTGCTAGAGAACTCCCATCCATGTACAGTTTACTTCTTCAGTCAGACAGATGAGCAGCCCAATGGGGAAAGGCTTAGGACTGGCTTTCTGAGCTGAAGATCTGATATAAACATAATATCAAACACAGGAAAGGTTACTTAAACAGGATGGAAGTCACTGGATGGGAACAACCAAATAAATCACTGTTCCAGAGGAAGAAAGAAACCAAGAATTACGCTGAGGTGAGCTGTACACCCAGGCAGAGCCGCAGCAGAACCCTTAACCTGGTCACCTGCACCAAAGTCCAGCTCACCTCTGTGAGATGTCTCAGGAGCAGGCTGATGGCATGTGGGGCAAAGTTTTGTGGCCAAGAAAAAAATGACAGCAGAGATGGGAAAAATTAGGCTTAAAATCCATTGAGACATTTAAATTTTGGGGTACACAAAGCCAGTTAATTTCCAACAGATTTACAGAATACTCTTAATGCAATCACACAATCAGTCTTTTACACTAAAATCATATATTAGCTTTTGGTTCTTTCTGAGTACTGTACTGTAAAATTAATTTAAAACATAAAAGCAACCTGAAACCTAAACATGGTACCACTATGCTACAGCAAACAAAATGGATCATTTACACGAAGTGATTTCAGGATTGCCTGCTTCAAGAATATCTAAAAAAAAAAAAAATCTATTTTGTTTTGATTTTTTTTTTTTAAAAGAAAAAAAGCTAGATATGAGCTATAAAGAAAAAAAGAGGCAAATTTAACAACCCTATTTGTTCACTCATAATAGAATGAACTCCAAAATTCAGTACATTTGTCCACCAGAAAAAAAAAAAAACCCACAAAACAACCATACTTTAAAACAAAGTAAAATCATATTATACTTGTATTTGCCCAAGGAAGTGGCTGAAAATTGAACTAAGAGACTTAGATTCCCACCAAAAAGAAGGAAACCTACTGCAGAGCAATCCAGCATTATCAGGAAAATGCTGTAAGCAACCCTGTAAGCAGTTTTGTGTTTGTTTCCATGGAATTTAAAAAGCTCTTCTGGGTAAGGAGCAAAGGAAATCTGTACCAGCGCCACTGATGAGTCAGTTGAATGACATCTTCATACAAGTACTTAACATTTCAGAGAAAAGGCAGAGGAATCTTTGCATGAACTGGAACTAAAGCTAGCACAGAGGGCTACAGTTCAGCTGGATTCTTTGGAGCTAACATGGTCAGCATGAAACTTGAAGAATGCTGTAATTGTTGGTAGAAACAACCTCTTTCAAGGCTGAAAATTATAGGAAATACAGATATGCATGGTTTCTGATTTGAAGCTGCAAGCTCTAAGCAAATACAACAATCATAATCATGTTATGAGGGACAAAACAAATATTTCCAAGGAAAAAAAGGTCAAAAATTCAGACAATTGCTGTCTTAACCCAATAGAATTTATGTTTCCAAAGACACAAATATTAAATACAATACTGAGAATTCTGCCCTGAAACAAAACACAAGGCCACAGGCCATTACACCTGCTACCAGCACTGTATCAACTGTTAAAGCTGTGCAGTGAGCTAACCTGAATACGAAAGATGCCTGGCATCCATTTAAAAGATCATGTTCTAAAATGCTTTATCAAGTTTGATTCAAGCACAAAATTATTTTCTCGATACCTTGAGCTCTGACAAGTTCTGGGTTTTGCGCATGCGTGTGTGGGGGGGAGGTTCTTTTCCTCTTCATTTTCTTTCTTTTTGTTCTTGTGATGAAAGAGACTGCTGATTTCTGATAGGTACGGAACCACACTTAGTGAAGATTATGTAACTGCACAGCATGGATTTCCTGATGCCACAGACAGAGAAAAGCAGAAAATGAATGCCTTGAAGAATCAATAATCTGAAGTCTTGCTTTCTTCAGCTCTGATAATAAACAAGGAGAGTTATTGATCTAAGAAACAGCATTAGAAAGACTTTAAACTATTCTGTGTCTCAGCGTGGAACAGTGATGACGTAAATCATTATGATATTTCTAAGAAAGATGTCAATGTGAATGCAGCAAGCACCAGTGTAGTGGAACTATGCAGTAACTGCTCTTGCTGAGACCAAATAAGTAAAATATAGGAACTGCAGTAGCCCAGCACCGTATTGGTGCTATAAGGCTTCTGCAGAGTATTTGTTAAAAGATCTTGACTGAGCACAAAGTTATATGGAAGCTCTCACCAAGCTGAGCAGATCAGATGGTGCCAATCTCTGTGCTGTGACAGCTCAGTATGGCCGCCTCCCTTCCAGAGGTCCCAAAGGCAGCCTGCAACTCTTCAGGTTCAATTCTAAGCTCAGGCAGGCACAATCCATTTCCATCACTGGAGATGGCTGCAACTGCTTCAGTCTCAGCTAACTAGAGAATAAATGAGTTCGTGCTACTGCCTATCTTAATGGTGCTGGAGACTACAAGTAACTGCAGATAGTGATCAAGCATAGTGTAGAGAGTCAGAAAAATTTCCAATTTGAGAAAAGGAAAGATGTTCCAGCATGAAAGTATGCAGTAATGACAGATTAAATAGCTGCAATTGAAAAATCCACAGCTTGATCCTCACAAAAATTGCCTAAATATGTCATCCTTTGGCTAAAAAGTGAAATTTATTTGGGGCATCCCAGTACGTGCAAAGATAGACTGTCAGCAACTGATAACTCTGGATGGTGTGTATAATATGGGGGAAGATACAGTTCTGAGCTCCATCAAATCCCTAGTGCTAGAAACAGCACGGTATTGCCTCTTTCCAGTGCTGAGAAAAGGAATGCAGAACACTACATTAAAAATTTAAGACACTGCTACATACTGCTCAATGAATAACTTCTGCTTGTCACAGTTTCTTTGTACAAGCTAGCAGCACACAGAAGAAAGGCAAACCTTTACATTGCAGCCTGATGATGTTGATATTCCACATACAAAGAATGACCAAATTGTTCGTATTCTCTAATGCAACTTCATTACATAGAAGTATTTACGCCTTCTTGAAGGCATTCATGATGAACACTTTGTATGCCAGTACTCCCTTTAGTAGGCACAGCCAAAGCATCTAACCACAGTGGGCCAGAAGAAGGTAACAAAAGGAACAGTCTTGGCCAGAACACACTTCTACAGAAATGGAACTGAGAAGCCACTATCTGCAGCCATTACATTAGTCATCAAACAACCTACTGCCAAAAGCATCCTTTCATATTCTGTTATTTATTGTTGTATTTAAATTATTTTTAATCAATTCAGACTAAGCTTTTTTTCTTTTTATCCCCACAGACATCTGTAAGAACACATGCATTAGAAAAGGTATGTAAATTAAGCTCCACCTCACACTGTAGCTGCTCTGGATTGTATGTGTTTCACTGGGATCACGTTGTGTTCAGTTTTTCTCACTAAAACCAATGACATCGTGTGAACTTGCCCTAAGTCACTTCTCTGAGCACTGACAGGGCTCCTGGCTGTCCTAGTGTGTCAGCCAGCATGCATCAGCTGCAAGAGTTAGCCACCAGCAGCTCATGACACGCACTGGAAGGTGCATCTCTGTGATGTAGTTCAACAGCAACACATAGCCAGCTGCATCACCCTGCCTCTGCACCCCCCCTCAGTTGCTCAGTGACTCACAGCATGGTGAAGTTACTTAATGCAGAGCTTAGCGAAAAAAGCAAAAAAGTAACATTTGCGATCATTTTATCTTCCCTTCTCTAACGTCTGCTCAGCACATCATCTTGGCTTCCTTCTCATGAGAGGAGCCCGGCTTTGCCTGGGGGTCTGCCAAATTACCAAGTAGAAAACATTCCCCTAAACCTCAGAACTGCTTGAAGTTGAAGGGATCAGCGGCTTGCAGTTCAGTGTTTGCTTTTCTTACGCAGACAAACAGCCCTGAAGGAACCTGAAGGAAGCTGTGCAAAATTCTGCTTTGAATATCATGGATCAGAAGCTAACGACACCAGGTTCCTCCCGGAAATTAGAAGGAATCTGGAAATATAGCTAGAAGCTCTGCCATCACATCTTTTATGGATGGAGTGTCATTTATCAGCCATGCAGCTGTGTCCTGTACTAGTGCAACACAGGAACTGAAGGCAGAGCAGCACAGCAGCACGCTCAGCTCGCTCCCATACATCTCAGCACCACTGCAGAGCACTGCCAGAAGTAGGCACTGGCCCAGGTGCAGCACGGCTGCTGTCAGCCCTGCTTCCATCCACCCAGAGAAAGGGACAATGTCCCAGGATGGCTGCAGTGCCACTGGTAGCTGCACTGGAATTGGATTCACAAAACCTGTCTGATGGTAGCCTGTCTACACCATAGATCTGAAAGTAAAGTAGAACAACCCAACTTCAGAGGCTTCAGTCTAATGGCGTGGTAAATAGGACAGAACTAACCAGCACTCCACTGACATTAGTAAAAAAAATTACGCCAGTAGAAAACATGGGTAACTAAATCTTTCTTTTTATGTCAGGAAAAGATATTGCATTGTATCATACAAACTGGTACCAATCACCCATGAAGAAACAGCATTCATAAGGACTCGGAATGTTAAGTAATACCACTGAAATTCTTGTTTCTCATTTTCCTGTTCTAATATGTTAAGATCTGGATATTTTAGTGAAATACTTAGGCCAAAAAGTACTGAAATATGTTTAATGCTGCTCTTAGAAATAGAAAGCTTTCCTCTCCTGGGGCATGAATGGCACAGCAGGCTCCTGAGCGCAGTTCTGCTGGACCTGGACATTTCACACAGCACCCAGTTGGCAGCACGTATTTCATGGCCTCAGGCAGCAGCTCACTGCCTCAGCTCTACAACAGTTAAAGCTGGATTACAAGGCTAAGCAGGCAACAGATTATGACAGAACTGACTGATAATCAAAAGTGTTTTTTCCATCTCTTCCGGACACTGCATGGCAAAGTGACAAAAATATTGGCCACAGAGAAAGAAGCAAATCAGAGAAACCACAGCTCTAGGAAAACTTTGATCACACTTATCTACTTGACATACAGGAGACTACTTAGTTTGGGCTGCATGCAAGCTCTGTACATGAGCTTTCTTTTAGTTTTCCTCCTTCAGAACACATCCCTCCCTTGGTGTGACAGGTTTCTATCATAATTCAGAGAATCTTCAGCACAGAAGCATATTCAAACATTCATCTTCACATGTTTTCCAAACCAAAATATAATCATGGCATCTCAAATAGATTTTAATCTTTAAGAAAAAACAGCGTCTAGGAAACAAAGCCCTTTCCCCATGACCATGAAGAAATAGATTCAGAAGCTCAGCTAGTTTTATTAATTTGAGAAGACTGTGTGAAGGTAAAATTTATTTTCTATAGAGAAGGACAGATTATAATAAATAAAACTCACTTTGCACATAAAGACAAAACTGAGGCCTATATTCCTACAGCAACCTGTAGCCTAAGAATGGGGTGTCCTGGGGAAGCTTCCTTCTCAATAAATGCTGTAGTGTTACAGTAATACATTACACCGTGAAAGACAGTATTAAAAAGTAATAATTTTGAAAAACTCCATCAGCTACATTTGCTCCTCCAATAGCACATAAAAGTTAGTGGCCTTCATGCTTAAGGCTCTTCACCTGCCTTGTGATACAGTTTGAGTTCAGTGATGCCTTGCATGTAGGCAGCCCACCTGCAATGACTTTGAGTAGGCGTTCCAATGGAGCTGCAAAAATTCCCAACCTTCTTATCCTGAAGAAAAGAAATCACCCTCTTGACAATAAATGGTCAAGAAATCATAATCCACTGGACATCTAATCAGCATTCTTATTCAGGCTGATATCTTGCCAGAGGAATTGCTTTCTTATTAAAATATCTCAGGGATGTGGTTTGGGATGCGTTAGAAAAACACTCCGCCACTTAAATCACACTTATTCCCAGACTTACATGAGGATCAGATGTTTATTAACAAGCTTTACTACCATTTGCAGCTCAAATTTGGAGCCATAAAAACAAAACCAATTGATGTATGCAACATGGGAATAGAGATTTTCCAAAGAAGGAAGAGATAGTGAATTGTTGATAACAGCAGCCAATTGTGCACAGTTCAGTCTGAAGACATTCAAGCTTCTAGATCTGTGTTTAATCTTCCACGAGGAAGGACACTAATGTAACTTGAGAACTGAAGTGTCTGAAAACATTTTGTTCAACAATATGATGGAACAAACTTACTGCCCATTAAAAGTTCTCATTTGTGTGGCTACGGTCAGAAGCAGCTAACTTAACCTTTCCATTTGTGAATCATGCGGGAGCTACAAAGGTCTCAAGTCTACAAGAATCCTCACAAGGCATTTGAGATCATTAGAATGAAAATAGCAGAAGGTTATAAAGGAAAACTAAAATGGTCATATAATTTAAAACAAGTGTTTGATCCCCATATTTCCCTTTCAAAGCTATATTGTTACTACAGTCCTTCTAGAACTACTAGCAAGAGCTCTGCACTAGTGTAGTGAAGTCAAACAAACAAAAATTGAATATGACAGTGAATCAGCAAGAGTACATTATATGCTGAGAACACAGACTTTTGACTTCATCCTTTAAAACACGGGGACCAATTCTGCTGGGTGTATTTTCACATAGGCTTATGACATTTATGATTACAGACAGTTCAAAGTATAAGAGACCTTTTAGTGTGGAGCAGTAACACAGCTACATCACAGGAGTGGAGCACTGACTTCACCCCACGTTTCATACTGGTTAATAGAGTAAGAATTTGTTTTTCCACCTCACATCAGCAGATTTTAATTCCCTGGTTCAGAATGAGTGCTCCGAGAGAAACTTGCAGCTCAAGTATTTCCTGTGCACTGCTACAAGCTGCAGACACCTCCCTGTTTGTACTGTACCTGCTTACATGCACGCAGAAAAACAAAAGGCTCAAAGAAGAGCCTTTTTCCCTTGTACAGACCTGCAGGTAGCATGAGCCAAAGGCTGTGCTGCCTGCAGCTAACTCATCATGCACTACGACAAAGCTATTTGCTCCTATCCAGAAACATCAACTACAGCTTAAGAATTCATATGATTTCCAATGTACTTTGATATGTTCACTTGTAATCAATAATTATTTTTACACATATTAGTGATTTTTTCTTAGATTACCCAGCATTTGACAAGCAGCAGCAGATCACAAAAAGATGCCACGCGCGCAGAAGCCTTTTGTTTCCCAGCAAATGGAACACGATTACACTAGCAGTTAGGCAGATTCAAGGACCTGCAGTCAAAGTGCTGTTTCCCTACCAATCAGTAAAACTGCATCTATTTGTTATCATTTCTGAAAAAGAAAATTGCCAGATAAATCCACATAGGCAAAGTCAATGACTTAAAGTGCAGTGCACTACTTTATCAGTCTGCCAGAGGTTAGAATACTTCTTTTAAATATGGAAAATAACCTTTTTATCACTACAAAACAGAGTAAACAGTAATTTTGCTGCTGTTGGCTACAAACCTACTGAATTGAAAATTGAGTTAGATCATCTTAAAAGCATAACGGTTTTCTGGAAGAAAATGCTTACAGATGTAAGCGAAATAACATGAAAGCAGCTAACTCCTGCAGAATCTGAAAACAAGCACAACTGGAGCTACATCATCAGCACGTCTGTGGCAAAACAACAAGAGAGGTTAGTGGTGTGCTGCTGGAACCAGGAAGGGAAGCCACAGAGCAGCCTAGCCCACAGAAAGGAAACAAAGTTTTTCAGCTAACTGGCAGTTTACATTTAACAAATACTCAGAGTGAATTTACAGAGGTTCAATGAAAATGAAGCATGGATAAGAAATGGAGAGGCCCTTCCCTGACTGTACCAGCTGGCACCAAATCCTGCAGCCCCTGCAGCCCCAGTACTGCAGAGCTGAGGTCAGGGGGTTCTGCACAGGGCAGCGTGTCCCTTCATAGGGGCTGATGGGCAGTGGTTGTGAACCTCAACCTGAGAAAGTACCAGAGTAAGTATCAGATCTTATATTTTACATACCAGATTTTATACAGATTATATAAAACCTTATACATAAATTAAATTTGTTGTAATAATAATGGAAGAATAATTTTCATTACCATAAATTTCATGAAACAGATCAACCATAGCAAGATGACTACTTGGTTAGTACAAATTCAGAGCTCTAAAGAGATTCAGTCTATGCTCCAAATGGTATTTACAGTAGATCTGTTCAGGACACCTTTGTACCATCTATGGGAACTAGAACAGCTTCAGTGTAAACCAAGGAGTCAGAACCATGCAATGCCAGATGTATTTGAGAGGGCCAAAAGTTCTGGCTGCCAAGTGGATGCAGCTGTGTATGTTCTGGAGCGCAGTCACACTTGGGACATTGCTGTCTATATACACACAGGTATACATATACATAACTGCTGCACATATCACCCTGTGAAACTTTTGAAAAAGCCCTCAAAACACCAAAGTCATAGAACAAAGTCAAAGTACCTAAAAAGAAAGCTTTAAATGAATCTTTCCCATTCATTTCCGTAAGATTTACCCAGACCGTATTACACCATTTAGCTTTTCAGCACTATAAAATTGGATGAATCAAATGACTGGTGGAAACATGCAATGTTAGGCGTTTACACACATGCTTGGCTATGGCCAATTTAGTGCTAGCTCCTATTTTAAGCATTCAAAGATCTGACAGAGAATGCACACTACATGCAAATTAATAAATACTGCCTGTTGTATTTTCCTGTTCATGGGTAAGCTATCTCTGGACTAAGACTTGTGGCGGAAACCTTTAGCCTCATCTGTAGTAAAGCAATAAGCTTCCACCTACACCTAAACCTTTGCCTCCATTGATGGACCCGGTGCGCCTTCAGCCCCAGAAGGCAGCGGTACCCCGGGCTGCATCAGCAGGGGAGCGGCCGGCAGGAGCAGGGAGGCGATTGTCCCTCTGCTCTTGCGAGGCTCCTCCTTGAGCAGCACACCCTGGCCTGGGGCTCCCAGCACGAGAGCTGTGGAGGCATTCTTTTCCGCTGAATGCCACGAAATTGAAATTAGAAATAAATATAAAAAGAATTGTCAGTAATTAAGTCTGATCGTTAAACAGAACGTGCATCTTCGTGGGCTGCACAAGAGCACAACACATGCGGAGAGCACCTCAATTTAATAGTGAATCCTAGAGACAACAAATGCAATTGTGCAGCTTCCACGGTCAGCTGACAGCAGCAGGCACAGCTGAGGGCTCACTGACTAACAAAGCCCAGAGCCCAGGGAAACGGCTTTCATCAGGAACCTTGTAGCCAGCCAGCAAAGCTGTTGGTCAGAAACACCTGCTGCCTCTATGGGACGGAGCAGTGGGCTGCTCACCCGTTCTTTCCCGTATCAGAATACTTGTCAACTGATTAATAATAATACGGCTTTTTGAACAACAAAATAAAATTAAGTCACGTTGCCCGACTGAGATAAATTATCTCTACTATAGCAGCCTCTGGCAAAGCCTTGTCATAAAACATCAATTACAATTAATTTAATTCTCTATTAAGGTGAGTTTAACTGAGAAAGAGAGCAAGACAGATTTTCAATACTATCCAATTTTCAGGTGTGCCATGCTCCAGTGATGGGCTAGAAGAAATTCAGAGGTTAACGAAGCATGACATAATTTCTTTAGGAAAAATACTTACATTATTGGGTTATAAATTGGGTTTATTTCATGCATTTGCCCTATAAATGCATAGGCCAAAATCACTAAAGGCTACAAAGCATACAATTAAGATCAGAAAAGTAAGAACTATAACGGGTGTAGAAACAAAAACACACTTGAAACACCAGAAAAGAGGTCCATATTTTTTCATGAAAATCCATATCTTCTGTGCAATTTTTCACTCGAATACGGAAAACCAGATGTAATATTGGGAAGAAATGGTCCTTGGGTAATTGGAACATCAGTTACCCACCTTGTTTAGTAAACACAAAGTCTTTCACATTTTCGGAAATCCACTGCCAGCTCTAAAGGGAAGCATATGGGAAACACCCATATTTTACAGCAACAATCAGGGCAAAACATCGACTGCAGAGCAAAGAGGCCATACTAACCAGGATCTTTGAACTTCCCACCTTTCTAAGCATCTGTATTGACAGAATCAGTCCTTCATGAGTACCCAAACCATTGCTATATATTACGTATGTAAAGAATACTAGCATTATGGATAGTTGTTCTTTCCAGATCTATAATTTCATTCTCTAGCAAAAAAAAAAACAAAAACCAAAAACAAAAACAAAAACCAAAACAAAACAAAAAACAAAACCACAGAACAAAACAAAACAAAACACCAGCAAAACAACCCTCTTCCCAGGAGAATCTCTCCAACACTGCCCAGGAGGTCTCCAAAGTCTCTATTAAGAAGATGAACTCAGTTTTCTACATTACAGGGTGGAAACTGGATGGCAGCAGGACTGAGTCACGTAGTAGCCAAGAGCAGGAGGCTGTTTCCTTCCAACACAGCCAGGCAAAACTTACTCAGTTCATTACATGTTGTTTCTCCTTGTAGACTGACTCAGTTTATGCCTCCTCTTTATCTATCCATTTCTGACAGCTCACCAGAATGTGGGGAGCCCCCTGAACACAGCTAGGAACCAGTCCCTGCAACCACTGAGCCCAGTGCCTGGCACATTCTGGTAATCCTGCAACTACCTCATGACCTCCTTTTGGCAAGGGAGCCCAGTGTCTTTCAGCAAGTTGCTGGGGAGAACAGAAATCAGATAATCAAGTTCATAGCAGGTGAGTCACATCAAGCTGTTAGTGTGGCAGGTGATTGAAACCTGTGCAGCTGTGCTGCCTTACAGATCCCACCCCCAGTACTGAGCAACTGCTGTGCACATTTTGTCAAGTTAAAAGAAAACATGAAACAGACCTGCACAGAGAAGGGAAAAAGCCAATGCCCTTTCAATAGGAGCGTGGTACTCTTAACTGAATTGCTATAATTAATTTAGTAGAGGTAGAATAGTGAAACTAGAGTTTCTGTTGCTTTGACAATAGAAATCTCTCCAGTAGTTTCGAGTTGCTCACGCTTTTTAATTGCGATATTTTTTTTTCCCACTTAAAAACTGACTTGATAACAATGCTGGATTAGCTTCTTACCCAAATGTTCCTTAGCCTTGGAGAAGTACCACTGTGCATTTGTCCTGTTCTTGCACTCCTTTCTCCTTAACTGTCAGCCATCTGACAGTAGGACAGATGGATCTCTTCCATCCTACCCCATACACATACAGCTACACACTGCACTTCCCTGAACACATTCTGCATTGCAGCTTGAGAATGCCAAAGGCAGACTATGTTATACAAGCAGACATGTATATATGACAATAGATAAACAAACCTGACTGTAGGGCATGCTGGATATATATCCAATCTGTAATTCCACGTGATCAAACAACCCTTCATCTCCAGTGTTAACAGACTTTAAAAGTAAACGTAAATTAATCTAGGTTGCCTCTCCTTTTATCTACAGCTTCGTGCTGCCTTACCCACAACGACTTACTTGCAGAGAAAGCTTTGAAGCAGATTGCATTGGAGCTCCCTCTAGCCCCCATTTCAGGAATTATTCATTTATTATAAAATGGAAATTTTTGTAAAATTCAGTCCTGCCACCAGCACAATGATGCCCCATGCTTCCAGACCTTTGTGTAGATACTTTTATTTTTTTCTTTTTCTTTTTAAAAAAAGAATTCCTTCTGATTTTGTGCTTGAGATGAAGAAGGATTTGGTGCTGCACAACAAAACACTCAGTTTGGTAAATCGATATTATACACTAGGAATGTCACCCTTTCAAAGTTATGAATCAAGAGGTTTCAGAGGGACTCAGCCAAGTCCCTCACCCTTGTCAAAGACCTCAATGAGTCACCTTAAATGCTATTTTAATGCTGCTTCATTTTAAACAGCAGATTAAACTTTTCCATTCCTGGACTCCTGATCAAAGAGGTTTATGGCTAAGGAGCTTCCTTAGCCATAGACTGTGCATAATTCTAATTCATTATGAATCTTGAGTTACTTGAAATAGTGGCAATCCATAGCACGTTACACAGCTGGTCGAATAGCTAAGGGAAATTTTTGAAAGCTTAATTTGATTCACGGTGAAGATCTACACCCCATTACATTTTTCAGGGGATTATTCCTTCTCCTCATGTTATAAAATATTTTGCTTCAGCTAGTTAGTTACTTTTAATACTACTTTGGGAGATAAGACTTGAATTTATCACAGTCGAACTGTGCTCTGCTCCATCTAGTGGTGCATAAATATCCATGCCTTCCAAGCATCTGCATAATATGCTCTGAGCTATGGAACAACAGCCCATAATCAGAGCCACAGAGGGGAAGTGATGCATGTACAGGAAACAACAGCAAGTCAGTAGTAACTGCGTATAATGGGTCCTACCCACCTATTTTGGGCAAAAACAATCAAAACAACGTAAGAATGGAGTGTGTTTGCAAAGGAGAAATCCACATGGCAGAAGAAGAACAATTCCTGATCCTAACAGGTGAGAGTGCCTAACAGTGCCAGAAGAAAAACGTGTGAACAGAATTTCTACAAAGCAGCAGCTTTAGTCCAACCTTTCAAGGTCATGACTGAAAAGATTTGGTGCATGAAGACAAGAAAAATGCGATTTCCTTCCACCTTCCACACTAGAATGCACAATAAGACAGTGTTAACTATTCGCAAAAGCAGTTGAAAAAATCATCAAGGAATAGGGAGGAAAAGGGAATTTTTCCACTGCAGCCTGTGTCTTGTAATGTTGTGCAGCATTTAGGCTCAACTCAGCCTAGCTAAAAAGGAATCCCTTCCAGGTTCCAGTACTAAATCCAGAAATTCATTGCATGTTTTATTAAGCCAGCCATGACTTATTTAAATAGAAAAGTGTTTACTTGTGCATTTCTGACTTCACAGCATGAGAGAAGGTCACTTCTCTATCTGCTCCATGCAGAGTAAATGCCAGGATTTGACAATATTGTGGATATCAACTTAAATTGTTTCAAATGCCAGCAAATTGCAATGCTACTACCTTTTTTTAACTGGAAAACTACCAGATAGAAAACAACCAATGATAACATCCTGCTACAGCTAATAACACTGATCACTTCTCTACCTTGCTTCTCCTGAGGCCCATCATTAACCACAAACCACATTTGAGGCAAAAGTGCTGGCACCACCTACAGCTGGTGGCTTTAATTTTCACATTTAAACAGTAGTCTTTCTTCTTTCCTTTCCTTTATACAAACATATAAAAGATACTTATTAAAAGATTGGACAAATCCTACCCTATGGAAGAGAATAATTACAGTGCTCTAGTTCAGTGCACCAAGGAGAGAGAGCGAATTACTGTTTACATCTGAGAGGGAGATAAGCAAATCAAAATATCCGAAATTCCTCCTGTTGCTATCTCTGGGTAGCAACTCTGAGAAACTCCTCACAGCAGTTAAAGGCCAAAATGGTCAGCAACACTTACACGTGTTGTACCCTGCCCATGAAACATTAGAACACTTCCACTAACATATTGAACTACAGTGATCTACTACATAATTTCTGCATTGGGTAATTCACACATTTTACGATGGGAGTGAAAGACCTTCATGTTTATCCAACGCCAAGAGATAGGAAAACATGAAGCTATGGTGCATTCAGCACCAAATAATGGAAAAAGCCGTATCTTCTTTAGTCCACACAGTCACAATAAGAGACATGGGCAAACTGTCATAAAATCATAAAGGCAGATTAGCTTTCTACAAGCAAGTTCTTCCCTAGGCTTCAGACACTTCACTATCATGCCTACAATAGGCACAAGCAAACATTTATCAGGACGTGTAAGTTGGTATTGTGTTGAGAAGCAGTGAATCAACCCTAACTGTTCAGAGTCATAAGCAAAGAACATTACTATAGGACGAGACAATCTTACACTACCTTTCCAGATTCTTCCCTTGATTCTGATCTTCCATTTATTCTATACTCAAAATTACATATAACTAAAACAACAACAACAACAAAAAAAAAAAAACAAAAAAAACAAACCCAAAAAACCAAACCCAAAACAAACAAACAAACAAACAAAAAACAAACAAAAAAACCCACCAGAAACAAAACAAAAAACCACAGTTGTTCACCCTACACTCAAGCAGCTCTCTGTTCCAGAGAGCTGGAAGGAATATTTTAAACAGCCCCCCCACCCCTCCAATTTTTCTTCCCTGCTAGCTTCTGGCTAGTAAACGACACTTCATAGAGAATCTGTTTCCCATTATACCTGCTCTGGCTGTTTAATTTTGGAAGATCCAAGTAGTGGAAATTCTTCAGTTATTCTGGAGCAGCAAGACATGCCTGGAAAGATATAATCAGCAAAGTGCCCTTTGGGCAATGGTAACTTGGTCTCTCTTCTTCGACGCACATGGACATGTTCACATTTATCTACCTGGAGCTCCAGGGCTATTCAATTAGTTCACTTCATGCACAGCTTAGAGAAAAATATTTTCATCAATTAGGTACCTGAAGTATACAAGAAATGATCATGTGCTTGTGCTAACACTTCATATGGGACATTGACAAATACAGGCTAGCAAACTTAACAAACAGGCTGCAAAGAAACTAAGAAATGTAATCACTCAGACTATTTATCTGTGTAATAACATAGATGTTCTGGTTATTCATAACAAGCAAAAAGCAAAGAAACAACTGTTACATGTAATCTTTATAGAGTAACATGCATAAAATGTCATATTGGTGGTTTCCCAGCCTTGAAGCAAACTTCTAGGATCAACAGCAGAAAAATCTTGGCCTAACGCAGACTGTAATAAACAGCTTGTCTCTCTTCCTCTCCTACTAGGGAAGAAATCACATTAGTTTGTACCTTCATGTCACATGACCACATACAACAACAAAACGCACAGTACACTTAAAGACTTACGATACCGTTTATTTTACTTCAAAATAAATTGTGCAATTTATGTGTTTGTTTACAGTTTGCAATTGTTTTAAATACTGGACACAAGGAGGAGAGCTGTAGAAGAGCATGGAGAAGGGATTACCAAGTACTGATGGCAAAAATGTATGGCTGTGACATTCTGAATAAATCAAACTTGATACGAACAAGAATCCTATGGCATCCATGCAAGTTTCAGTCCCATACACACCAGTAAGAGAGAAGAGGAGAGATGGACTACACAGATGTAGCACTGACTGCACACTTAGCGACCCCGAGCTTCTCTGTTATCTTGAAGATGGACTACTAGACCCCGAAGGCGGACAGCAGAACTGGTGCAGAACATTATCTTCCCTGCCAAGGAAGAGGAGGGCAAGAAAGAAAAGAGACAGAGGAACAGAATCATAGGGAACAGCATTAGGAAAATTAAGCTTGAATTGTTCATTTGGTTTGCTTTTAAATCCACAAATAGTGCAATTTGCTGGTAAATACCAGCTGGCAGCCCATTTCACGTCAGCAATTGGACTTTCAGTGCAATGATTAACAGTGCTAAAGGAGTAGGCTAATGCTTAACAGTTAAACTCTGATCCAAGGATGTTTTTAAAAATTTCTATTTTTCCCATAGGAAAAAATTACTTTAAGCAGCCATATAACATACTCTGTCTACTATAGCCTCAGAGCTTTTATTTTAAAATGTTAAAGAGAAATGTTTCATGATGATTTTCACTTGTTTTTCACAGCAAATGCAGAACAAACACACTCCCCTTCTGCTGGTGATTTACACACAGAAGTATTGATGATTGATGGAGCTCTACTTGACCCTCCACACCATCTCCCTCCTCCCCCCCTTTTAAATTAGAGAGAACTGTTTCCATGCAGCATTGCCAGCATCATGAACGGTGCTACTAACCAGAAGGCACAAAGGCTGTTAAAGAAGCAGTTTGGAATACCTACATCTGTAATGCTACAACGTGCTTTATGGCAGGTGGAGGAGGGGATGCAGGCAGAGCAGGAAGCTTGGATGAGGTCACTTCTTTACCAGTAACACAACCATGGGTGATTGTTTCCTTTAAACAAAATAACAAGCTAAAGAAGAAGAGTGGAAAGGAACACAAGGAAGAAAAAAAAGCCAACAAGAAAATCCAAAACCAAATTGTAAATCTCACAGATTCTGCCACCTTCTGATTGTTTTCTATTAATTTGCTGTGTATGAACACAATTCACTCTTTTTGCATCTCTAGATCACGTAGGAATCAAGTAGAAAATTACAAGTTTTACTATAATTATTCCAGCTTTCCTACGCCATAGGGTATGAACACACGCCTTATGTAATCATCTGAACCTCGTACTGATTTCACACAGACTGTGTGTTTGGATTTGTTTTGCTTTGTTCATGAAAATCAGGATAACTAGAAGCAAGATGCGCTGGCTGGGCTGAGCAACATAGTTTTCACTCCTTTGCTTAATGTGAGAAAACATTGTCAAGCTTTTAAAACCCTGCATATTACAAAGACGACAGTGCTTGTGCATACTAGGTCATACAGCTAGGAATTGCTATTCGGTTAGAAATAAATTTCTGTTCAGCTTTTTTCGGTAGAAATTTTCAATAAGCAGCCAAACAAACAGTAGAAAGGACTCCGAAGCATAGCTCCTGCTGTTGGTTTTGTCTGTGACTAATCATTAATTGGGAAGGTACCACATGACTGAGGCATCTGTTTGGTAGCGCGGGATGCCTTTATAAATGCTCATGTGAAAGACATGAGAAATATTGATGATTTGTCTAAACCTGGCAAACAGCAGAGAGCTTATCAGCAGAAACAGAATCTGAAATTATCTGAAAAACAGATATTTTTCTACTTCAAGAATTTGAGCAAGAAGTTCCCAATTTACCTTGCCTAGTGTGCAAGAGTTCCCTCAGTGCTCCTGAAAAGAAGATAAAAACCAAAGCATACTGATTGAAAAGCATCTGCAGCCAGGCATCGTTGCAGGTTAAGCTTCTGCATTAGCCAGTTAGGGTAAGAAAATAGGTACAATGCCTACCACTGGTCCGGGGAAAAGAAATAGCACCATATCATTATCATTTATATCATCTTCTATACAACGGTTTGCTGCACATAAGCCAACATTTTCTGGTGAAACGAAGCTTCCACATTAAAATTTTACAGAAGTGAAGTATTTTCATAACAATATTTTTACCTCCCAGAGGTGCTGATTAAACATTAAGCAGGTAGACACTGCAAGAAAATGATGTGATTTCTTTGGTACTATAACATCCTTTGCATTATCTGTTTGTTTTCACAGGTACCACTGGGGAAAAAAAAAAAAAAAAAGAAAAATCTCTAGTTTCAAGATGCCTTTGGACACGATAAGGGCATCTAATTAAATATTAGAAGCATGGAAGGTAAAGCAGATGGAGAAAGCAGTGAGTGACAGTCAAAAGTGCATGCAAAACAAAACAAGCAAATCACAGAATCACGAACAAACACATCACATCACAAGATTCTTAGATATTAGGGGTAAGCAAATCTGCTTGCAGTTGTAGCTGCCTGTAATATACCAATATACTTGTACACTTAAGAGTATTCTCAAGCACAAGCACTCTTCATTATAACTTCTTGTCTGGAGCTATTCCTACAGCAACTTGCCTCACAAAAGGCTGAAGAGATGACAGCTACAATAGTAATCAGGCTGCAGGGCACTAAAAACAAAACAGCCTCTCCTCCCCTCACCTCCAATTTCAGCAGATTAGGAAGCCTTCTATAGGGCTGGCTGGCAAGCTACCCCCAGCCTACAACTTTAAGGTGTCAGTAGACAAGAAACTGGGAAGTTCATGTGAAAGTGGTGCACAATTTAAGAGGTGCACAGCGAGTGCATTCTGTTAGTGCAAGATAGCCAGCACCTGTACGGATAGACTGACGTACTAACTGAACCTTGTTGACACAGAAAAATGAGTTTGGAAAATGCTGGGAAAAGATTCTTCTTCAACAAGAAACAGATATGATTAAATTTCCTCCCTCTGAATGCCATTATATCTCTGGGCTTTGTTCTCACATGTTCTAGCTGCAAGGTCACTAAATTACCCGGGCCATACCAAGCAAAAGGCTCCGCAACAGATGCACAAGTAATACTACAAAGATCCACGGCTGTTTTCTTTTTTGACGCCTGTGGTTCCAGTCACCTCCTTTACTTTGCCCTCAGACCAGACATAAAATCCGTATTCAGGTGGTCACTAACAAAGATGGAGCACCTCATGGAATCTGCAGCTCGGAACTGGAGCATATTACTTCTAAGACTCTACACCGCAAAGCAGGAATAGGAAGGGACTCAATGAAGCCAAGCTACAGACATTCTTTTTGCTTTGTTTTCTCAACTTCCAAACCAGAATAAATAAAAAAGAGCAGACATAGGAGGCATATGGGCAAACTGGAACACAGACAGATAATAACTGGCTGGAAGCACGTTATACGCTTCCTATAACTGCCCTTAGAATAGGAAAAAGGCAAGATAACTCATTTTATTTCTATTTTGAACATTGTAAAGTGAGCAAGCAAGGGATTACTGCAAGAGCTGCAGTTATTAAAAATGCATTATTTCTCTATTAACAATTCAAAACAGATGCCAAAGATCATCTTGACTGGAAATAAAACTGCTGGAGTGAATAAAACATCCTGCAATTAGCTACCAGCAAATCAGAGATGCTCCAGATTTCATCGTAGTGCATTCATTAATTGCTTCTTTCAGAGCAAATTTAATTTTTAATTCTGGGCTAGAAAATTAATCCCTCTGAGTATTTTCTAAATAAAGCTTCAAATCTGAAGCTAGAATGAAGCATCCGTTCTTGTTTGCATTGTTTCCACCAACTTCTATTCATAAATTGATCAATGGGAAGACTAAGAGCTAATTTTAATACTATTAAATGTACGTGCAAATTAAAAGCCTAATTGTGCTAATATTCTAGTAGCTGATTTTCATTCAGAACAATAGGATTCCTGCTTACAGATCATTTATGCAAACATGCAGAATTAGTACTTGACTAAGAGATTACAGATGCAGGGGTGGCAAGCTGTAACAACCACTTTGGAAACAGCAGCTTCAAAAACCTAACTTTGGGTCAACCAAACTGTTGACAGGAGGAAAGAATACAGGGGTGACCAATGCACCACCATGCAGTAGCATGTGGGACAGACAGCATTAGCGTCCCCAAATAATATGAAACCACAGTTCTTCAGTCCAGTGAAGAACAAACTTGCAGCTTGTTTTTGTTCTCCATGGAGGAGTGCTTCATGATCACAGGATGCTTTATGCTAGAAGACACTTCTGCAGGTGCTGGTCTAGTCTTCTGCCCAAAGCAGGGCCAGCTACATAAGGTTGACCAGGGCTGTGCCCACCTGAACCGAGTACTGTTGAAGACAGAGCTACCATCTCCTTGTCTGGCCTCTGATCCAGTGTTTGGCTGCCCTCACAGTGAAATTCACTCCTCATCTTTCTTTATATCTAACTGGAATTACTGCAATCTGTCTGTTGCCCCTTGGGCCATCATTGCACACCTTCTAGATGAGGTGTGCAGCACCTTCTGCATATGCTCCCACTGAGGAGTTGAAGACAGCAAGTGCCCTGATCCTTTCCTTCACACCAAGCAGCTCCTTTCTCTTGGCTGCTCCTCACCTGTCACACACTCTGGCCCCCAACCATCTAGGAGGCTGTTTGCCAGACATGCTCCAGTATCCTGATGTCTTTTGAAAAGCCAAACCCCCAGGATGTGTTCTGGCAGATGGGGAGAGAGGCCTCTCTGCCTGCACTCTTGCTAACACAGCCCTGAGTGCAGTTGGCTGCTTTTGTCGTACGCTGCTGACTCAGTCTCACCCTTTGCAAAAGTCATCACCCAGGCAACTTGCGTGCTGGGGAGAAGATGTATGAGAAGAACAAGGCCATATCTAACTCCTGACAGCTCTTCTTCAGCAAGTCCTAATAAAATGGAGAGTTAGCACACATCACGTGCTGCTGATAGATATAAGCAGGAAACAATGAGGGAGGAAGGGAGGAGCAAAGCATGTTAGCTCTCCTAGCAGCCAGTGGCAAGCCTACTGCTTGCTCCATTACCACTATATGAACACAGGCAGTGCTGCTACAGTTATATTGTCAATTGTTGGGAGCTCTCATATCTCCACAGATTGTAGCTAAGTTCTCATTACACATACACACACAGTTGCAAAGTTTGAGAACTAAATTTCCCTGAGAGTAAGGTTAGTGATGAGTTCCTACACGCATCCCAATTCTTAAGCAAAAGCTTGCAGACTTACAGCAAGTTTGGGCATTGTAAAAATTGTTACATTTTGCATTTTTGCACACTAACATTCTCCATAACAAATCTGCACATGCTTTGCAGATCCAGCCACACTTATGGCATTTATTACTTTACTGCACAAACAAACACAGAAGTAAGCCAGAGATGGATGGTATTTTTTTTTCTCCCAAGGACAAGGTTACGCTGCTGAGTTTTCTTTCCAAAAGATATATTAAGACACACAAATAAATTTTGTGGTGCAAGATACTGAAACATTAAAGAAATTACTGATTTTACCATCAACATTGCTATGGGAAAATCCCTAAAAGAACCCTAAAACGAAGCATTATAAACTAAGAACAAAGGAAAAATAAAATCCTCATTAAAAAAAACAAGAGAGCAATCTAATTACACTGAAGTCGCACTCCTCACTGAAGAAATACTCAATTGTTTTACAATTGGGCTACAGATTCACTACCACCAAATAAAACTAAGAGCTTTAATGAGAGGAAAGAAAGCAGACAAAGTGACATTGCAGTGTAAAATAACAGGATGGATCCAAACATGCGAGGTTATACATAAGTAAGACATGAAAGATTAAAATCAGAAATATTTAGGCATTCACAGATTTAGGATTCAATTTAGGATTGTTTTTGCCTTTCTTTATTACTAGTGCAAAGCAAGTTGATTTTTCAGCACCAGATTTCCAATATTTTGATACTAATATTATTCATGAGCTGGCAATCATGATTAAGTTAATCACAGTTAAAGACAAGTTTCTTCATGACGTGTGCAGAGTTTCTTAGCAGTTTTCACATTCCTGGTAACTTAGGTTACTATACTTTGACGTTTCTGTAAGCTGACTGCTAAACTCTGGCACTGATAATTGCTTTTATTAAGATGTACAGTTACTGCTGCCCCCATTTAACCGAAGATTTGAAAACACACATGCTAAGTTACTAACTGAAAATCATGTATTTTAGATAGATGTAGGGTAGGCCACTCAGCACTGAGAACCTGAATCTTTTTAAAAACCCTTATTTCAATCAACAGGCAGCACCGAGCCTTCTGCAGGTCCACGCATTGCATAGAGCCATGACTTACCTACATACTGTTGTGAAATACTCAAGGGGCTTCAAAAAAAGGTTGTGCTTGGAAAACTTTAGCCTACACAAACTATGTGAAAATTTCAATGCTTGAGATGTTCGTTTTGTGAGAACTAAACCTATAATTAATTTCTTCCTATCTTTCAAAACGTCTGTAGCTTTCAAATAGTCTGGGGAGACGTGCCTCTTAAAGCGCATAAAACCCATTTTACTATCTAATTAAATAGTGCCTAAAATAAGCAAATAGCCCGACCCCTTGGGATGTTAAAGTTGTTTGAGACATTTCCTTAGCACTCAGTTTTTAGTTCATTCATTCTATATTTTAAAACTTAAACTGCCATTCCTCTGCTTTTGTCAAATCGTAAAATCAGGTCTCTCTTCCAAAGAAGCAAGTGGGTGGATCATATCTACTCTTACCTGTACTCTGAGTGTGTGGCAGGGACTGCTAGCTGGGTATGGTACAATGGAGCTGGACAGCAAAACTGGTGCAGAGTATTTAAAGACCTACGACACAAGGAAAAACACAAAGTCAAAACACCAAGTGTTTAGAAAGGGGCTTTTTAGGGAAAAGCAGGTGCTAATAAGTATAATTGAAAATCCTGTTAAGTTTGAATGAAATTTGAAATACGGCTGTCAATTTTGAATCCCAGGAAATGAAGAGGGAAATAGTCTAGTTTAAATACAGACATCGATAATGATAGGGATGAACTGTTGCAATGAAGAATCAAAGTTTTGTCCCAACACAAATGTAAAATGCCAATTTAAGACTTAATTTTTGCCTTGCTGCATGGAACAGAGGCAAAAGATAAACATCGAGGGTTAAAATTTGAATGGAAATGGAACTTCAGACTTGCATGTTACTCTGCACCAGTCAAGCTGTTTCTTTATTAATGACATTTCAAACACAGTGCTTAAGCATGAGGAAGTACAATGAGATGAATAAGGACATAAGCTTTCTTCAGGCCCAGCAATTATACACACATTGCAATACAAATTTGAAAGAATCTAAGCTTCAGCCAAGTTTTAAGCAATATCCTGAAATGCGCAGTACAAGTTTAAGTGATGTCATGTTGAAACATGAGAAGAAGCTTAACACCACAAAAAGATATCCTACATCATAGATAATTTGCATGTTTCAAATTAATGCAGACGGAGTTGCAAAAGGATACAAGGCACTGCATCTGAAGTAAAGCTTAGACAATCTTTAAGCAACACACAGTACACTTAGCATTGTTGATGGTTTTGCTCGGATGCATTAAACAAGGTTTAGCACAGTAAGTCATCCATGATAAAAGCACCTAATCAAATTTTTTAAGACACAGCATTCCCCTATGAAATCATACAATTTAGATCATTATTTCCTCACTCCTGCATTGTGAACACGTGGATGAAAAACCTTTAAACTGAAAATCCTCATTTAGAGTCAAAAGAATCCAAACTGACTATTTAATAGAGAATGTGTGCACGGCACATACATTTCCATCCTGCCTTGTCTTTTGCCTGGCATCTTGACAAATGTTTCAGAAGATTGATTTTGGTCTTTCTGAATCCCTGAGGCTTAGAGCAAAGTCCTGTGAGATCACACTCTCATAAGATCAAGCAGCATGGTTATGCAAAAGAAGTTAGCCCTTTCAAGAAAGGCATTAGTTACTAATCTCCTTAGAAAAAAAGAAACCCCATAAGGTCAACCTGTTCTGATTCTATTGCCAACATTGTGTCAGCAATTGCAAGGCCAAGATGAGCTGGATTTTCTGTTTAAAGATGGCAACTGATGGTAACTCCTATAAATTATCTGAGTGTTTGGAAACAAAGTGGCAACCGAATTCAGTCATTAGGCAGACTGCCATCATGGGACCTACCCTGCTAACACCTCGCAAGTGCAATGGTGGCACCTTCGTGCCACTGGGAAAGAAGACCTTCACAATTCTAAAAGAAGATGGACAACGTTGTCAAAAACACTGATGGACCACGACAAAAGCAGTTCAAACATGGAAGAGTAACGTTTCCTGACAAGGAACATATGATATTCACAAGCTGCTCCACACAAGTCATGGAACCAGGCTAGTATATTATCACTGCGCCTTGGATGGTAAAGTCTCACATTAGGTAGGGAAACTGATCACACTGATGAAATCGCTGCTCCCTGCTTTGGGAATACCTAAGGTTTTTGGTAGAAGCAAAACGAGGAGATTAGCATGAAGATGCCCCAGACCTCTCTTCCCTCCCCCACCTCCCTTTCCTTTTTTTTTATCCCTCTACCAATCTTTCCATTCCCATCAGTGGCATCTCCTTCAGAGAATAAACTAGTAAAGACATCAATGAATCTGTCTGTGCTTAGCTCTGTGCAGTAAAATATTCTGAACAGAGCTCACTCTCGGCTATCCCAGCAAGGTTCTGTCTAGAAGGGGGTCCTACTCTGACTTCTTAGGTTCAAAAATATCAAAACAACAACAAAAGTTCTCTCTGGAATCTGAGCTTCCTCATTTGCAGTTAAGGTCAATACTCACCCAATGCACAAGACTGCTTAGGAGCTCAACTGCTTTGAGTTTCTTTTCGAAGGTGCAGTGGAAATGCAAAAGTCCAGTCACCTTGACAGCAAATGAGAAGTGCTATAGGTTTGTCAGATAGCAACTACACTGGCACTCCACTGCCTTACAGATGAAGGTATGGAACAGACAAAACAGATGACAAAACATTCAACTGCAGACTCGTAATTAAGTTACCACATACTGCTTTCTTCCAACAAGAATATCCCAGATGTTAAAGACATATGTTCAGTATGTGAAGTTTGATTTCAGCCCTTTCTCATGGTGTTCAGAGATAGACTTTTATCTAAACAGTTACAGAAACAAACATGAGGTTTGGACTGTGCTCCAAGCTGTAAAATTCAGGAGTTTTCATGACCCAGCGTTTTGGTTCCACTAGGTCATAGTGACTGATGCCCAGTCAGTATGATAACAGATAAGGGCTCAGGCTTACAGCCTCTGTCAGCATACTAATTTTACCCAAAGCAAATCCACCTTCTGCTGGTACATGGTAATATCTGCATATTGCATTTTGTACCTTTGGTCACATGCTAAAGCAATACATTCATTTATTTTCTCCTCTGGATAGTATCAGTTCAGTTTCAACTTCTCTTTTGTAAGAAAGAGAACCACTAAAAACTTAAAAAATATACATGTTTCAATCAGCCTTCAACACAAATTTGCACTCAAAATAGAATTGATTTAAGTCATAACACCTGAAGACATAAGAAATAAATGTAAATAGTTTGGAGAAGTGATCACCTTCATCACATCACTGTTGGCAGTATCAGAGATGCTTGATTTTACATCTTCCAAAGGTGATTTAAAATCAGAAATAGAGGAGAGATGCTTCAGAACTGACACAAGACAAATGACTAAATTGATGAGTGCTGCTTCTGGCCATTTCAGTCTCTAAAACATCACTGCAACATTGCATGGAAGATTGGCATTTCCCCTTTGCAGGCAGTTTCCTCCAGCCCTCCCCACATTCTCATGGATAGGTAACCACTTGTCATTTAAAGGTTTACTTATTAGTTCTTTTGAGAACATACTACTGACACAGTATAAACAGAACTAATTCCAAAATAGCTTCTATGATTGCATGATAAAACCAGGAAATCACATTTCCTTCAAGATACCGATACCACCATTAAAGAAGTCCAATCTACAGTGTTAGCATGCAGACCCAAACGAGGTTTACCCATTCCTTTATCTCCTGTATAAATTCCCATATTTGCCATTAGGAGCCACTCATTTTAACATCACTTTTGTATTCATCAACTGAACAAAAACATCACTTGCTGCTCTCTTGGTCCTGCAGCCTCGTTTAAATACACAAATTAAAGTGACCTAGATCAGCAAGTAAAGCTACAACTGCAAGGCAAAGTATTTTCATTTTCTGCTATGATCAGCAATGAGCCTCCTAAACACAGTAGATGTATTGCTCAGTATTGGTTTCAAAACAACCTGGGAAAACAGAACACCCAACCATGAACTTGGAATTCCTTCTGCTTTAACAATCCATTCTCTCTTTCCCAAGGGAGCTGTTTGCAGGACAATGACAGTGCCACCACGCCACCAGGCAGCAATCACAGTGAAGCACCAGGATCCCACAGAAGGCTCCTCCTCCTACCTCTCACCAGCACGCGGCACTTCCTGCAGGATAGGATATCCTACTCTTTCTGTTTTACTGCTGTTTTATTCTAACTGCATATAACCTCTGAAAAATTTGGTAGAATTATTACACTTCTACTGTCATAGAACATCTTCCTAACAGTACTGTCAGCTTTCATACAGATGATTTTAGGTGGTACTTGTACATAGACATTAGAACACAGTTGTGTCATCAATAATTAGAAAACTGTATTAATACAAACATTTCTTCCTAATACAGTCCTGCGTTGACAATGACACAGCACCAATAGGTATATCTGGTCATCTTTACTATTGTGATGTTCTGTAGCCCTATTACTTCATATACTATTCCTCTTCTTTGTCTGAAAGAACAATCTGTCACCTCCATCTGCCAATATTCTTCTCTTTCTTCTGGTCTATCTTTACATCAACTGCTGCATTTTAATGACTATGTACAAGTACCACCTAAAATATACACCAGAACAGCCTCTTGTGCTGCCTAATGCAATCTGTATACCTGGTGCTAGCTAACACAGATCCATTTTTAAATTAGCTTGCAAACAGCAGATCTACTGGATAGGGCTATTTGCTCCACTGTCATCTGAGGCAGCTCACAATATAATGATTTATTTGATTGGATTCATGCCTACAAGGTAATAAGAGGAATGCTTTCATTTTAATTCCATTTTAACCTGATGAAGAATAACTTTCCAAATTGATAGTTTTCTTTTCCACTTCAATCCAGAGTTACGGTTATGGCTGAGGTTAGAAAAGATCACGTTTAAAAGATAGTAAAGTCTGTCCAGTTCCTCTATAATGAACCTAACGATTTCTTTAGCAAAAAATGAAGTTTTAAATATAATAACTGACTTCCAAAAGGATGGTCAAAAAATCAAAGGCACTGTAATAAGGGCTCATATCAACTCTACCTAAGTTTTTGTTAATTAACATTTGGTCAATCACGCTGGAAAGGCTTTCAGTGTGTTAACTATTCCCACAGGATAACTTTTTTTCAGAAATTCATCGTGCAGAGGAAACAGCAGATAGTTTTATACAGCAACTCACACCAGCTCCATAGTCTGAGTTAGATCTCAGCTCTCTGCAGACATGTCCACTGAGGTGCAACTTCGTGCGTATCACAAGATCCACGCCCAATAACTGCCAACATAACAGCACAACCATACGCTCTAGATCTGCACTGCTGGATCTCCCTCCTTCCCTCCCTGCTCACCATGCAGTTTTCATGTAAACTAATTGAAAGCAATATAGGACAGAATTTTTCTTAATAAAAAGCAGAGATAGTTTTACTAGGCATCAATAATGTTCAAAAAAATCAATAGCTCTAAGAGTTTAGTACATGCAGTTTAGAGTACAAACTGCTGAATTTTGCATAAGAATACGTAAATTCAGTTGTCATCAAAATGATGGAATATCTGCATTTCTACAAGTTACAATATAAACATAAATGGAGAGGTTCTTGTTTGTCACTCCTTACGTATTTCCAGTTTGAGTGTCCACAGCTGGATTTAAAAAATAAACAAAATTAAGTATGCTTGCACTCTCATTCATCACAAGGGCCTCAAAATAATCATCTCTTCAGAGAACAAGACCAGTACCATGACAACACACTAAACAAGAAATGTCTCATTTCTACCCCATCCTTGTGCTTATTAACATTTCAGATAATGATCTTACAAACAATGATTATAAATCATTTTTGGTTTTATGGAAATGAAGTATTAGCCCACATAACCCAATAAACAGGCATTAGGTGATTCTTTTACATCCTGGCCAATGCACAGTTTATAGGCAGTCTCCAAAAGTAGGATAACTGTACCTAGGGTGAACCTAATTAAGACTGTTCACATACAGATAAATACAATTGAGATCATTTGTTTTCCTTTTGACTAACTCTTAATGCAAGAAATCTGTTCTGAACAGTGACATACAGATATTTACATGACAAATAAGATGCAACTTTACGCGCTTTGATTACTAGTCATAATTTAACATTCATAGAAAAAATATACAATCCAAAACACGAAATGAAACAGATAAATGAAGCTGCACTTGATTGAAAGATGGTAATATTTTAAAGGGAAGCAGAAGATCGCATCTTTTCTACATTTCTTACTTGATTGTAAGTAAAAAGGTTTGAGATTTTCTGACGGAACTGCCACTCATGTTACAAAACAGAGCCCCATCTATAATTGCACAGCATTGATCACAGTAAAACAAAACACAGAGCCACATCTAGAAATGATGACCCTGATGAAAAAAAAAAAAAAAAAAAAAAGGGAAAATCAGTGCGCAAAGAATGAAATTAAACAGATACACATAAGAGATTTACAGCAATGCAAATCCTATTGTAACATGGCACAGTGACACCTTCTACTCAGCGCAGCTTCTGAAACGCGATGCTTTTGCTAATCCCAGGAGTCTGACATTACTGCTGCTCTAAAAAAGCCAAACCACAATCTAGATTTTTTTCCTGTATTTTTCATCTGAAGAGTAAAAAAGATGCATCTCATATTTTAAAATGCAAAAGCCCTTAGTGCCTATTATTAGTATGTCATCAGATTTACCCTATCTAAGGCTTCATCTCAAAACTAACCCACACATTAAAGAGCTGGTGAAACCAACTTCTTAATGTATTTCGTTTCTGTTTGGAACTCATTAGTTTTAAAGAACTGAAGAATTTACACACCGACACACAGACACGTTCTATAGAGTTGGTTCCATAACAGACGTAAAAGTCTTCAGTTGTCAGCATTTACTTTCTAATGGACGAGCAGTGATACAGAATAATATAAGGATAATTCACATCATGTTTTCTACAGCAACGTGCTGAGGCAAGTAAAGGATACCAACTGTAAACAGTAATAGAGGAAAGTACAGCACAAAGTGGTTCTACAAACGACTGGAAGCGTGGATGTCACTGTTACAGAAAGTAACCCACAAAGAGGAAATATTCTTTAACATCACGTGGTAAACAGTGTAAGAAATTCTGTTGCTGACTGAGAGTTACAAAACCCCCAAATACCAGAACCCAGAAAACAATGGAGTGTAATACAAATCACTTCTCCCTTGTATTGATGTGTGGCATTATTTTCAAAGCTGATGTGCATACATCTTGAAGATTACCACCTGTTTTCCAAGTTCACTTTTCTTGTTTAGATTTCCAATGTACGGCTCCAAGTTTACTCTCATTTTCAAGCATTTCAACTCAACCATTGATGCCATCTCTGTAAAACAACAGGCTAAAGAAAATTTAAGAACAGATTGCAATACTCTTTCAAAACTCGTTTTGGTTTACTCTTGAATGGCTGAATTTACTCTGCACGCGGACAGGGCTACTGAACAGGACATAGATTTAATCAGGACCTTCAGCCGCTCCTCAAAAAGCAGACAGCAGCTCCAGGGGACAGCTGCACCTGCCTTGTGCACGACCGCTGCACAACTCCAGTGGAACCCTCTGCGTAGGGGAACTTCAAGCAGAGTTCAAAAACACAAATAACACATACAGCCATTTCAGACCAGTGGATTAATAGTGAAGCACTGATAGTAGTGAGGGTGGGGTTTAAGAACAACTTAACTGCACACTCCCACGATTTTTATCTGAAGCAGGACAAAACTGCAGCACGCTTTGATAGCCCGCAGTGAGAGCCATGTGCAGCCACCAGAATTCGGCCAACCCTTCTGATTTCTGTATGCAGCCTGACGCTGACACCACAAACACGATCAAACTTCAGCACTGCCTTTCCTCTGCCTACAAGTGGATCAGCACTGAGCCATTCTGCCAAACGTGACAGCTCATGTGAAGAGCTGCTGCACTGCATTAAATGAACAAAATATTAAACTCCTGCTGCTTGTGAAACTGTTGGAGTAAATAATAAGCAAATAATGCATCTTTAGGATATAGACAAGCACATACAGCAACAAAACCACACCAGAATGTACTACGCTCATGACTGTAGTACATTCCTTTTCATTACCATTTATATATTTAAAAGACAGATTACATCTTTATATGACAAATCATTCAAGCAAAATGGAAGAGATTCTTGACTCATCCTAGCATCCTACATTGTTTTTATGCAAAGAATTGGTTGGGTTTTTATTCCTTTTCATCATTCTTTTCCACTGCAATAAACTGCTGGTTTATTCACTTTCATTAGGTTAAATTTTTGAATATCTATGCACGTAAACACAACCACCATCTGTGCGTTTCTAAAATACAGATCATTCATCTGCTAAAAAAGGTAACACCCTAAAAATGGTTCATGGAAAGAAACCTACCAAACAATAAACCGATCACTACTCCCACTTCTGGAATCCTCAACACAGATATCAGAGACGTGATGACAGATGAAGAAGGAAAAGGTACTCACAAATAACACCTTCTGCAAGCCATCCTTGAATGTGTTGTGGATCTGGTATTTATATTTTCTTTCACGCAATCTGAGGTAGAAAAGCTTTCTTAAGGAAAAAAAATTGCATTCACAGTTTTGCAGGCTCATTCACGATCAGCCATGGTGGAACATCACAGATAAGTAAGCTGGTGATGTAACCAGCCCCAAACACCGCATCAGATAAACCCAAAGGCTCTACAGGGTTATATTTTGCAAAGCCAAAAGGTTTTTCCCAGAGAGGAGGTTCAGCAAGCACAAACCAGTCACATTGTTTTCACATTCCTGATAGGCTTGCTTTCTGCTTCCAAAAACAATCCAAATCTGTATTTATCATTTAACTTCATCATCAAGAAAAAACAGTATGCTTCCTCATTTGATATTCAGGCTGAAATTTGAAAGCACCAAATGGTGCATTTTCGAATGCACCGTCTCTGTATGAGCACTGTAGTACAGTCCAAACCAAGAAAAGGCCATTGGTCCTTTTATCTCCATGGTAACAGCAGCATCTGTGAAGACGAAGCGAATTCCCTCCTCACTGCAAAGTCAATTTATAGTCACGTACTATGACATAAACTGATAAGACAGCAAAGCTAATCAGCAACAGGGAGAAACAGGAACCAAAATACGAGATTAAGCTCCTGCTCAAGAGAATGCTCTTCTGTGTATACCATTTCTCATGTGGAAATTGTAAGATGAACTCAATGAAGCTGTTCCTTTGAGCTGATGCAAGCTGGGAATTTGCAAACTACTAGTTTAGCTAACAAGGGCAGCGGTGGAATATTTTATAGAATGAGTTTTTTTATTAAATCCAGTTATACCACATTTAATGGGGTGACAAGCAACGTAGTTGTTTGCAAAAATCACTCAGTGGTTACTTAAATGACATTTTCCTTTCAACATTTCATCAAAAGACTTATCACTATTAGCAGAGGCAGAAGGTTAACAGCTCTATAAGAAACTGCCCCTCCCAGCTTTTTTTTAATTTAATTTTTTAAAAGCAACATCAACAATGCAAGAATTTCAGCAGCAGCATTCCTGTGCACTAGCAGCAGCTATCTCCAGATAAGAGATCATATGTACAGGCTTGAGGAGTCACATTCTTGCCTTTATTTAATTGCTGTACATGGTTGTCCTGTGATCATCAAGAAAGCAAAGAAATTATGCTTCTTCCTCCCCTTGCTTATTGCCCCACTCTGATGCTTACGTTATCAAGACAGCCACGCTGTCTCCCTTGCTTCATGAATCAATATAATGACCATCTGCTCACATTATTAAGTTAAATATATACCAGAACACACTGATGAGGGCAGCTGATTTGCCATGGTCAAGTGATCAGTTCATAGTTGTTCCACAGCCAATTGTAATATTTCCAGAATAAGAGAGAGCAGGTGGTCAACCAAATGCTACTTATCATAGCACTACCTGTGATGCTCCCCGGGCTAAAGAGAAGCATGAACTGTCGCTAATTCATGCAACAAACAAATAACAAAATGCTAAGGCTTTTCTGATGGTCTGTGTTCAGAACTGATTTGCAAGAGACTGCAAATTTTATTGAAAAATACCCTCACAGCTCCTTTTTGGTCAGGCCTAAAGCTGAGCAATTAGCTTCTAACTTCCCTCCCACCTCCACACAAATTCCCACTGCTCTGGAAACCAATGCAGAAATCTTATTTAACAGACTTGCACTTAGTTTTACCTAATCACCTTAACCTTCCTTCCCTACCGAAACAGAATTTATGCTCAGTTACAGAATTTTCAAGGAAGCCACAGCCCTGGAGTCACACCACCATGTGATAATGTTACATCAGTACAATAGGAAACCACACCTAATGCAGAGAGAAGTCCCCAAATTGTCCATTCATCCCCATAATTAGCCCATAATGCTTGCATGCTGCACCAACGGGCACTTTATCTGGTGTTCAGGTTAAGCCACATTTATCTAACTATAGACTCGATGTGACACTGCCCCACATAGCAGAGAAATATGGCAAATTCCAAAACGGATTTATGTTGCTCATAAAACCTTCACTGTGGGCCTGATCCTGTCACTCTAACTCATGCAGGCTCAAGGTTTGGCTCAGGTCCCCTAGCAAAATGGACCCATTCCACAATGTAAGCCTGATTTAAAGCATTCAAACCTCGATACACATATGGACAGCACTGCAACAGAGTAATATGACTGCTTGGAATCTGCTAAATTTGTAAGTTAAGAATCTTTTCCACAAATTAAGGTAAATGTTTTTGTCTACTGCACAGAGAATAGCCAAAAGGTAGCTTTCAATTTTCCATAAAAGTCTTTTTGGGATTTGAGTACTACCTTATTTTTAGCAGATCCTATATACAAAGTATTGAAGAAACAGAACAATTTTAGAAGGTGCTTAAGTATTGTGAAATTGTATATCAGAGCTAACGCCCCTTAACAGCAACCAATACATCACAAAAATAAATGCCTCCTAAGCAAATACAACCTCTGCATAAAGAGTCCCATAAAATGGCTTTCCAGCGTATTCTAATATCAAGTAGCTTAATCACCACTATTGTGCAAGGTAGAGGATATATAGACTTCTCAGCTTGGACTCGTTATTCTACTTTAAAATCCATTTTTTGCAGTTATCTGGCAGTACAGTGCACAGAATGAATGAAAAATGAAGAATAAGTTACACAGATACACAGAATTGAGCTCACTGGATGATAATCATTCCAGGAGAAAGTACTTGGGCCAGGTAACTGTAATAGTTAATCATTTCAGCTATTGTTTCAAAAGTACAGTTTTATGGAATAAGAAAAAAAAAAAAACGAACTGAAAAACCAAATAAAAAAGCACAAGCAAAGTGCACATTACCTGCATTCCACTAATGGCAATGCTGGTAGAGAAAGGCTCTCAGCTGCTGCACTCATTTTGAATTCTGTACCCACACAGGCTTAGGGCTGACTTCTGTTGTGCTAACTTAGGTTTCCTCCAATATTTTTAGTATCAAGCTTCTCCACAAGCAGTAACTCACCTTTAAGCCAGTTTCTTAGTATATGAAAGGTACATTCATAATATAACAACTACTTCTTCCTGTTCTCCGATGAATGTCATTGAAGGTGGAATTTTAGACAGGACAATAATAAGGAAGCTTTTTGTTGTGTATAACATTTTGTCTTGTTTGGTTCCAGTTTTCTGCTTGGTGTGTTCAGAAAAAGATAGCTGAAAAACCAGTCACCTGAGCCCTTACTGTTTTAGTCAGGGTAACTGTTTGAAGGAATACATCTCTCATGCATTAACTTCACCATTTCTCCCCTAGTAATATGAAGCTGGTCTAATGAGTAAGCATATGATAACACCTGCCCACACTTCTTTTATATGAATTAGAAGAATTTTACAATTGATGAAATACTAAGTACAGACTGCCAAGCCTTAGATTTTAACTTAGAAAAGAGATATATATATATATATTTTTTTAATATGAAAAATATATTAAGTAGGGCAGACTTGGAACATCAGGGTTGCAGTTTTTGCTGATGTTATGAAGTCTACTCAGCAAGATACTCAGAACAGTACGTTATCCAGTGCCACCCTGTGAAAAGACCTAGATGTAAGATGCCAAACCATTATCCTAATGAGTTTGCAGTGCAGAATTTTTAAATATAAATGCCCTGATCCCTCTTGAATTATTTGGGAAGAACTCCTATGGGTTTCACCAGGGGCAGAATGTCACAGTAAACATTCAGTTCTACTGATTCCTACCAATATTAGCAATCCGTCTATGCAGCAAGTAAAGCATTTCAAAACAAACAAAAAACAGTTCTCTCTGCTCAGATTCCTGTTCCTTTAATTACAAAAAAATAAACACACCACCTGAACAATGCCAAATAGCGGTGTATACAATAAACTTGGGGAGGCCACTGCAACTTGTGCACCACATGAGTTGTAACTCATATGCCAGATAACATTTACAAAGTAAAATGAGCCTCTACTACTTGCTGGCTCATTTGTTTTATATGAAGACCTGAACTTATCTTGAATGTTTCAGGATGCACTACCATGCACAGCCATTTGTTATCATTTATTGTATTCTCACGCTTATTACTTACACGTTGGTCTCTGCATGATTAAGATACTTAGTTGTTGATTCATTCTAGAAAATCAGAAGAAGCTCAGAAGAAGCCAGGCTTGTGTTTGAAGTTGCAACTGAAGTCACTTGGGATAAAACATCTTGCCCCTGAAGTCTCTACTTATCTGCTGGAATGTACAACCTGCCAAGTGTACTCCAAATCTCAACAACACATTTACTGGAACAAAGCCTTATAAAACCTAATTTTGATCTCTAGATTCTAATCATTGGGGTGATTAGAAGCAGCTGTATTGCCTATTGCCACGTTCTACCTTGTTTGCTTTAAAATAGCATTCCTATCAGACTCTGGTTCTTTGTTTCAAAGATCTCCTCCCACTTTTTTCAAAAATACTTCTCACAAATTAAATACAGACCTTTTCCTGTTAGTCTTCGTTGTCATGGCCCCAAAAGCTACCTTACATTTTTAAGACTTATCAGTATTTCTGGACGTCAAGGACATTATCTAAACATCACCATCAAGAAATACTTCTGCGGCTTCAGAAACATACAGACCTCGCACAGACTGATCTGGACAAAGTTCAGCGCCCTTATTCTGTTCGAGCCTCTTTTTTAAGCATCAGTGTTCCCGACAGCGATCAAATGGGAGCCTGCAACAGAGCTCCCCAACAGCAGGAAGGCTCAGGAGTCCCCATTTCTCTCCACTCGCCAAGTCACACCGCTCTGTATGATTCACCGAGGGTCAGCACTGTTATGTAAGTGACCGCTTTGCTGCACGCTGTTCTGCCGGCCGGCGCCAGCCCGCTGTGTGCCCGGAGGTGGCGGAGCGCCGCTTCCCGCCAAGATCTCCTGGCAGCGGCCCCATGCCGGCGTGCCGGGAGCAAGGAAAGCTGCGCTTCCGCATCCCGAAACACCGCGTGCGAACAAGTGCCTCATTTCAGCGTGTTAGAGAGAGATTTCCTATGCCTGTCTTAAAAATCCTAAATATGAGGGGGCTCGATGGTGCAATTACCTCAGCACGCTGAGGGTACAATGCTGACAACTGCCCCTCTGAGGGATGAGAGCCATTGCTTCCACAGGAAAACCATATTCAGTACTGGCTACAAATCCCCACACATTCATCTATCCTCTCTACCACACAAAACCGAACTATTTCTGAGAATCTGGGGCTTGCACTGCACCTCCTGACCTCCGCTCAGCTCACAGGAGTGCAGCTGAGGCATGGACCCAAACCACATCTGAGGACACCATGGATGGAACAGGGACCCGAACTCAGGGGCCAAAAGCACCGCAGCCCTGTGATCCCCTCACCTCTCTTCCAAGGCTCCCGCAGGGCGCACAGCGTTCTGTAAGGAGAGGCACTAGCATTCGCTTCTTGGCTTCACAAACAAGTAAAAGAGGATTTAAGCTGCACAACCAAAATCGTTATTTCCACAATAAAAAATAAACAAGCCTCCTTTTCCACACTGCATGGTGCACACCTTTCCCGCTTTAAACATTGAGCTGCTCAGTCCCATACCTACTTTACTGAATTTCTCCAACTTGCTCCTGTCTCACCCTTCTGCCCCCAGCAGCCAGCACTGCCTGCAGGCTGTCCTCGGGGCACAGCTGCCCGGAACGCCCTTGCTGATGGATGCAGCCCAGCCCAGTGAGGCAGCAGCTCAGCAGCTGTGGAATTAATCCACAGCTCTCACTGCTGAAAACTGCAGGTGTCACCATTACTGGCAGCACAAAAGAGTTCTGGGAAACTTGAATCATGGCCCACAGTAAATTCTCCCCTATTCAAGCTCTGGTTTTAGCAGTAAAAGTGTCCTTTGTTACTGGTAGACAACACAGACTCTAAGTCAAGAAACAACTTTCCTTTAAATTGTGCATAAGAACTCTGCTAAAGCAAGGTTCTAAGGTTCTAAGTACTTACTTCTACCCACTTCTCCTGGGCAAAACAACTTTTAGAAGGAAGAAGCCAAACAAAAATCTACCCCATCCCAGTTCCAGTGCTTTTAATACCCTTCTATCAGTCCTAACCACGTACTTTCATTTCAATTTAATAAAAACTATTTGTTACCACCTTAACAAAACTCTAAGACTTATTTTACTACAGATATAAATACATACGTGGTGAATACTTCTCAGTACCCTTACTCTCTGGACTTGCAAACTTTATGTTGTGCCAGTTTTATCCTGCAAGCTATCCAAACTGCCTTGCACTTCATATGACTAAAAAGGGCCTTTTCTCTCTGAAGGAGCCCAATAAACACTATTTAAATTGAAGTATCAAAATACCAAGTTCTGTAAACGCTTCTATACCAAGTAGGAACTATAAGTAACACTGTATCTCATCATTCCCTGAGCGCTTGTTTTCTGCTTACCTTTCTAAGGATTTCGCTTGTTTGCAAACTTGGAAAGAAAAGCAGAGCGATGCAAATACACTTGATACCTGTGTATACACACACATTTGATATGCTTTCAACTATACGATTCCATTTCTTTCACTGTAGCAAATACAATTATCTGTGAAAGAAGCAGTGGGATATGGAAAAGGCCACGTGTATCAGCAATATCCTCCCCTCAGATACAACACCAGCAGAGGAGAACTTCCTGCTGCATTCTGTGTAAACATTTTTTTCTAATAATCCCTGAACACTGAAAGGACAGCAGCCTAGTTGGCAACAACTGAGTTCTCAGTTTGAGTATCACACTTGCTTTGCCACTGGAGAACACTAGCAGACAGAGGGGCAATGCACTGCAGTCTGCTTAATTTAGAGCACGTACTTTGTGTGAACATTTTACAATAGGCTCAGCAGACCCCCCTGGCAGCGTTGTGCTATCAATCAGGATGTACATATGGCTTGTTAGATTAACTATTTTCCTTGAAATATCTAGGGCAAGGCAGAATTCTGAACTAAGGAATAAAGTGTCACTTTATTCGCTACATAAGCTCCAGCTCAGTGTACACATTTCCAGCTCAAGAATATTTGTTACATAAAATACCTGCTAAATAGCAAGAGATGGCAGAGGATCTGCAAATACTGATTTGGCAGAAATATTCCAAAAGACCTGTGCTGCTTCTGTGTGCTGTTGACAACAAATCCAATCAATTTGAAAATTGGCTTCCAAGAAATCCAACTGCATTGGCAATGATTTGTGATGATGAAGGGATTCTTATATAGATAAACTTTGCTTTGGTACTTTACTAGCTATTGCTTTTAGATCCAACTAAGATGTATGTACACTGGTAATAAGATCAAAATTTACATAGTCTTTGCAAGAGATGACCTGAAGACAGCTTATTCAAGTAACACTGCTATGTTAAATAACTGTCAGATATTTTCTTCTGACACCTGATAAAAAGACAGAAATATTTCAACAGAAAATCTAAGCAGTAGCAGGGCTAACTGGAATACAGCCTAGAAACAGTTGTGGGCAAAGAATAAGAACTGTAATTTTGGCCTGAGTCACTCTTCTGAGCTTCCTGATATCAGGTCACAGCTGCTGTCCTCCTCAATAAACACATACATTGATAATGAATCACACTGTAATAGGTATTTAGAAAGCAATTAATTTTCTTCAGGGTTGGGATGGCTTCTTAATTACTACTTTTAATTTCACATATAGCACGTAGTTAATAACAGAAGTAATAGAAGTAGAAACTATTTGCTCAGATTCATTCCATCATGCTTTGGACAACAGAACTGAAAATGCAAAAACAGAACAAGACAAATCTGCTGTACACACCTTTCAGTGTTTAGGATGGTATAAAACTGCGAATGAATGTCAGCAGAAGAATGAATACAATGAGCAGAATGTAATTAATGCCTGCAGATCCCACGGCCTAAGTAAAGCATATCTGTCACCATAAAATATCTCACTAACATTAGCAAACTAATGGGCAATGTAATAAATCATTTGAGAAGAGACAAAGAGGTGACTGTCTACAGCTCAGGATGTCACACTTGATGTTTTTTCTTCTTTGATATGTATTTCTGCTCTAACCCAGATTTAAGAAGTCATTCATCCAACAATTAGCGAATCCAGGGCATCTTCTCAGAAAAGCATCCAAGTGGGCTACAAATAAATAAAGTTCCAAAAAGATTCAAAGTTCAGAAGTATTTCCCACATCTTTTACTCGTAGTCATCATGCACTTTATTTATGTCTTTATACTTTGCTGACTTCAGCTGCTAGTCAATGGATTTTATATAACACTGCTGTTTCTGTCATTTGTTTCATTTTTGCTACATAAAAATGAGATGCCACCTGATTATTTTTTCTTAGTATTCATTTACTGTGAAGGCTTTTAAAATATATTTTGTCCCTGGTTGTTTTAATAAAAACCCATCTTAATATGTCTTCAGATGAAGGAAAAAAAATACAGGTCAATGATCACGGAACTATTTTGGCAACTAGTGCCAGGAAAGATTTCACAATAAGGAGCTTAAACTCAATTTTAGTCACTAGACTCATTGGAATATTTGCCACAGAATTATTATCTAGATGTTCAGTAGGTCAATTATATTAATTAAACAGACAAGACTGAAGACAACTGTTATCAATAAATATGTCAATATGTTAATAAAGACACCAATGCCATCTCTCTCCCCAAGGCAAATATAAAAAAAAAAATCTAGTTGGGGATTTCACGGGTGCAGTGCTGATGGAAGTACTGTTTTCATATTTACAACAATTAACATTCTCCATGAGCTTATAGAAGCTCCTGAGCACATAATAAAGAAGTTACAGCTGAGATCCTGAATTACAAGTGTTTATGTCTGTGTTAATCCCAACCCCTGGAAATGCCTGGGAAATACCTGAGTGGCTGGGCTGAACAGAGTGCCACAGTGGTAGGAACAGGATGAGCTGGCTGAATTGAGCTGCTTGTACATCCACAAGGAGTCATAGACTGCGTCAGCCTATTTATGGGCAAAAAAATTGCCAAATTTATTGCAGGGCTAATTGCCTGCACTTACATGACAGTCAACCACTGCAGCTTGTAGCACCGGTCTTGACAGACTGCATGAGGAGATAACAGCTTGTGGCAAAAAACATGGGAAGTGCAGAGCAGTCCTGCTCTGGTGTGGGGTCAAGGGCAGGGTCACCACCTGGTGCTAGAAGCCTGCCAGCATCGAGCTCCAGTCTGTAGGTTCCTACGTCAGAAAGTGGCTCATTATCCTTGACAGCCCAATCACACATTGTATGCGTTAGGTTTTAAAACATATTGTCAATATAGAGAAGGCCAAAGGGATTTTCAAAAACATTCAGGAGTTCTGAGAATGTGGAAGCAAACACCAATTTGATGCCGCTTGGTGCTGTAGGGGCCATCAACCCTGACAGCAAATAAATACAGGTCCCAAAGAACATTTTGGAAATGATCAGTGCTGGAAAAGAAGGGGAAAAGACCGTTCATTGGAAGCCTATGTTTGAAGTTCGGACACAGGAGAAGAGTGAGGCAAAGAAGATTTCATTGGAGAGAAAACCCTAGAAATCAGTATAGTGTGCACGTAAAATTAGTGCAGCAGGGCATGAAACTTCTGGAGTGATTTCACTTGAAAAAGCATCTGCAATATTCTTTCAGATGATGATTTATCTGCAGAAAATGCAAGTGGATCAGACATTCTAAATACTTATGATTCCATAGGTAAGTTTGCAGAAAAAATGAAAATTCAGGGTACGCATTCCGTGACAGTTGTAATAGAGTGGAAATTTTAAAAATCCATTTTATGGCTTCATGCAATGTCCTCAATATTATAAAGCATCAATATTCAAGCCAATTCTTATTCTTCCTTGCATTCTCCCGAAGCCTAAAGGCATCTGAGATTTGAGTCCAGAACAACACATGAATCCAAAGGACATGCTTCACATTATGCTCTGTTCTGAAGGCAGTTAAACTCCAGGTCACAGAGCTGATTATAGAGTTAAAGGCTTCAAATCAGAGCACTTGTTCATTCAGTGAGTGAACACGGGACTTTAAAGGCCAGAAACAGAGTCCTGCCATCCACGATTTGCTTCCAGGTCTGTTCCATTTGTCCTCTAATTCCCTCTGTCCTATCCTGTAGTTCTGTAATGGCAGAAATTATACTATTCCCATGTTTTATTTAGGCTTAAAATAATAGAATTCAGTATTCTGATAAACTATTGATTGACAACTTTTGCTCAAGAGTCAATCCCACATCCAGCAAGTAATGCTTCCTTCTTTTCCCCTGCGCTACAATTATCTCAGCATTTGCTTTTCTGTCCTGTTCAGCTTATGTTGCCTAAACTTTGAATGGCAGAGGGGAAATTCAGTGCTTCCAAAGGGATTAGATAGACAACTAAAATTTAGAATACTTAATACAGGAGCTCCAATCAAAAGGCCATCAGATTTCAAAAGTTATTTCCACAAGCACTAATACACTCTGACATATCTTTATTTATTTTAACTCACTAAAATGTCTTTTCAGATGTAAATCAGATCAGATTACTGGAATTAGTGCTGTGGGTGGAGGGTGACTGTTTCAGTACTCCTTTTTGTCATTCATTATATAGAACAGAATCGTCGAGTCACGAAGGTTGGAGATCTCCACGAGCATTCAGTTCAACTGTCCACCTACCACCACTATTTTCTCACTAAACCGTATCCCTTAGGGTGGCACATCAACTCAGTACAGGATTGCCCTTGCTTCATTTCCTCAACAGACCCAAATTTTTATTTTAATAATGAAAATTATGACGTGGAAAAAGTAACTAGATGAACTCCCACCACATTCTTGAATCAGTATTGTTTTTCCACAACTCTTCAGTTTACAGTCAGATCAGTTTTAGAAGGAACAGCTCTTAGAAGTACACAGTGCATCTAAAACTCCCAGAAAAAGTCAAACTGTCCTATATTTTTATCTAGTGTTTCTAATATGCTCACAGACAGGAATGGTTTATAGGTGAATTCACATTACATGAAAAAAAACCAACATAGATATCCATCCTCTCAAGGCCCTTCTACAAAAGCCTTAAATAAAATACCTCCACTCGTGGTGTTCAGAGTCTTAAAGACAACTCCATTTGAGTTTGTACACAGAAAAGTCATTTGCTCACAAGAACCACATAACACACACTTGTAAGCACAAAAATTCCTCTTGAGTACCATTTGCCAGTTCCCTTTTCTGGCAAGAGACACAGTGAGCTTGGCCAGCACTACTCAATGCAGCAGAGGCATCAGGCTGGTGAAACAGCTGCTTGCGCAGGCAGCCTGAGTAGGAGTAGCTGGCCAGCTTCTCTGAGAGGTTTTTGGAAGCCAGCCACCATCTGAGCGAGCCTGTTTGAGAGCAACTATATTGGATACTAATGACCTTGGCAGAACACATCATTAAAGTGGAGCTCCTCTAGAAGAATCCTAAAAACCTCTACACAAAGTTCTTTCAAAGGGTAATCTGCTGCTTCCTTCCTATGCTGCAGTGATAAGATATTGACAGCGAATACTTAAGAAATTTAAATGACCTTTCCAAGCAATGCAAACAAATAACAAAGCTCCTAGCAAACATCTGCTGTTAAATCCACATAAATGGGTCATTTTTGCAGGAATGCTTCAGCAGACATTTGCATTTCAAGCTGAAATTTGACATATTGAGCAATTCAACCTAAGGGCAACACATCTGAAAGTTTGATGGAAAAGGGATGAGTCATGAACCTATTATTATTATTTTATATGCCGAAATGATTTGAAACAACTTCATAAATTCTGATAACAGCATTTAGAATGATAAATTCATTTTAACAGCCTTGTAAGTTTATTCCATTTTAATTCTCCTTCACATGACCCCTACGCACATTTGAATATTACAGCTGTTTTAGAAAGAACAAGATACTGCCCTGCTTGCAGTTACCAATCACATAGACCTAAAGATTGTGTCCTTTGAAGCAAAAAAGAATGAGATGTTAGCATTCTGGCACGAGACTTGCCATTCACCCTTGATGGGCCCTAACACACACACACAAACCAGATAAAATGTGTCTGCTTTTAAGAGGTCTAAGTTGGTGCCGATGTTTTCACAGCCAAGCACTGGATCAGAAGGAGAGCCAAAGAAAAAGTATCAGTGTTACCCCTCACAGCACAGGGGATTTTAAAAGTTTTTCCTTATAATGTTACATTAAGTGATTTAAGAAAATAAAGAATTTAACATGCTTTTAGTTCAGTATTTGTGTATCATAACTGCATACATTCCTTATTTCCACATTATCATGATATCATAAAACAATTATATTATTATTTGATAGTTTACTCAGGCTTTCCTGAGATTAAAAATGACTAATTTCAAATGGTTTTTCTACATGCAATATGCAATTCTATGAGAGCATAACCTAATGAATTCTAACCATAAGCCTTTTGAACATAAGGTTGTCTGAACCCATTAGCCTCTTTTCTATGCAAACATCTAAAAAGAGAGCAGCACTTGACAAAACAAATTTGTTGTAGATTGGTGCAACCATTGCAGGTTGTTAGCAAACACCTACAAAAGTAACCGCACCAATGACATTTTCATTGGATGTTCAGAAAATCCAAGGATCTTTATGCCCTTTGTTATTAAGAAAAGACTTTCTAAAAATGGGAAAAAAGAATAACACAATTTACATAATTTTCATGAACTTCATTTCTGACGCGGTCTGTAAAAGGATGAATGCCTTGATGAACCAGCACTGAAAGAGATCCCAGTGGAGGTTTACTACCGTCATGCCTGGCTAGACTGAAGTTCCATTTTGTCCGGGAGCCCACACTTATCACCAGCCAATAACAAATGTGTATAGATGGGTACGAAGAGAAATTTATTCATTTATTAGTGAAGAGAAAAGAACATCTGGGGGAACTGAGTGCAGCTTCCCAGTACCTTCAAGGAAGCTACCAAGACTGATGGAGTCAAATCCTGCACTGCAGTGCATAGCTGGGGAAGACAGACACCCTGCTGATGCAGGTGAGTACTGGCTGAACAAGGCGAGCGCTTTATGAGGATAACTAAGTACTCAAAGAAGTCCCAAAACAGTTATGAAGTCTTCAACTTCAGAGGCACAAGACTTGGCCAGACAATCCTTCATCAAATTGGTCTGATTTCAGCGTTGATGCTGCTCTGGCAGGTTGATGGAGCAGATGACCTCCAAGGTCACTTAAACTTGAACAGTTCTGTGATTCAATCATACTCCGGTGCTTGCCAGTTTCCAAGTGCTTCCAGTTCAGTGACTCTCTAACCACATGAGTGTTTTAGAGGTTAATAACATACGGTGAATTTCTCTTCCATGACTGCGTCTTTTGAATCTGAATGAACTCAACTTGAACTACACACTATGGCAGAGCACTGGAATTTTTCTATTATGCTTTACAGGGAAATATACTCATATTTTCTTAATCAGCCTTCATTTTCTGTTCAGTAGCTATGATTACAGAAGAGGCTGAATGATTACTCTCACTCTCTCTATACTCTCAGTCCTACTGACCTTTTGCATTCCCTCCCTCTCTCCCTCCCTCCACCCCACTAGTCACAACTTGTCAGGCTGAAGGCCAGTGCACTTAATCATTCTTTGTACAGAAGTTCCTTTGATCAAAAGGATTCATAAGAAATGAAGAAAATTTTCAGCTCTTTTCAGCAAATAGCAAGAACAGCTGTCTTACCCAGCACAGCCTCTGTGAGAAAAAGCTTTTCATGGCAGGGCCAACTCCTTACTTCCTTATAGGATCAGGATCATCAATAGCTCATTATAAAACTTCCCTCACCTGGTAATTAGGTTGCAACTCGCAGATGTAACTGCGGTGTTTTGTGTCACTGCTATGACCATACAGGATATGGATGAGGACTGAGGCAATATGCCACCTGAGCTAGTTGAAAAAATGACAGATGGAGCTGGAGACAGTGATCAAAGCTATAGCAGGTAAATCTGTTCTGTTTTCATAATTATGGAGGGTGTTTCATTTGCTAGATTAATATCAAAAAGTCATGCCTATTGATTCAGGTTTTTGCAGGCCTCAATAGCATAGAGTATTTTTGTTCTTTACAATAAATATTCACCAGATCTTTTAGGTATGAACACATCCTTTTTTTTTCTGGAATAAAAATTATTGGCATCCATTTTACTTAAATAGGATGCTAGGCATTCCTTATCACATACTCTCCAGAAAATAACAGCTGTAAGCTAAGTTAAAATGGAACCCAAAAATTCAATTGCAGAACTTCGCAAATGCATCAGAAAAAATGTTTTGTGCGTGTTGTTTTCTGACAGTGCTGGTTTTAAGACTAACAATGTAGCTTTTTACTAGACATCTGACTACTCAGCCCCAGGAGCCAGTATTTTTCCTTTATGCCAGGAATTCCTCATATTTAAGGTCATATTAAAGATAATAACATGGATCTGAGGCACATGGCATATGTTGCATGCTTTCCTCTAGAAGCATATTCTTCTGCTTTGTACAAGCAGTGACCAGTGCAGTTCAGAAAGTGAACATTCACTAAAAAGAACTTAAATATCTCTTAAACTCCTCAAGTCTTTCAGTCTTGAGGATCATAAAGATATATAGGAATTACTTATACAGAACAAAATTAACAGTTGCTAAGACTTCTTAAAGTCCATAGAAAGAACAAAAGCAGCAGGCTCCAGAAGCTGTCCAGCAAAGCTGACTTCCCTGCTGGGATGTCAGGTCTGGTCCTGGCTCAGGTCAAATCTCCTGCTGCTGTTTGGTTTCTGTAGGTCACTGCACTCTGTGGAAAAGGGCCTCAACAGCACTTCATTCTCAAGCCTACCTATTTCACATAGAAGATACAATGGAACTACTTCTAACATGAAGATGAAAAGACATCCAAAAGACCAGATTTGCTTGTTTTGAGAGATTTCCATAGTGACAGAATGATGTAACCTCCTTGATACAAGAGCACAAGCTACCTAGGCAGAAAGGTTTCTGCTTTCTTGAGAAGGAGCCAGAATTTTTGGGTACCTCATCTGAGTTGGCTCGAGTAGCAAATTTTTTTACATCTTTGTGTATCTGACAACTCAGCTAAGAGTGAAAACAATATAAATTCTACAGAACAGAACTCTGATGTGACAGGACACCCCAGATTACAAGTGATTTCACTTCCTTAGCAGAACAGATAAGCTACTTCTGTCACGGTTAAGGAAAGCATGCAATTGTATGCCACATTTTCTGGAAAGAACAGCAAAGCTTATTACTCCCAGCTCTATTAGAGAAGCCTAATAACAACACACAAACATTTGTTAAGCCAGAAGTAATTTGCTCTGAGTATAGTAGACTAAGTTCTATTGAATTGAATTAGGAAAGCTAGGATTTTTCTTCTCAACACTTGCTTAATATTGATTTTTTCTCCTCTTAATAGAAAAATCTTTTTTTTTTTTATTTTTATTTATTTGTTTTTTTTTAAATTTTTGCAAGACAGTGAAAGAAGCAGTGAACAGGAAATCTTTGAAAACATCTGTGAGGGCTTTTATTTTTTATTATTTTGTTATTTATTTTTATTTTTTTATTTCCAATTAAGAAATTTGCTGAAAAAACAATTGCTATTCCTGATTTTTGTCACTTCCACTTTGTGTTTTTAATGAGATGAGAGCATGGGCATTACCTGGCTGCACCAACCCCATGGTCCTTTTGCTGGACAAAAGATACAACAGTCACAAGTCCTATGGGCTGCCAGAAAATCAGGAGGTACCCCCAACTTTGGCAAAGATAGAAGGATCAGTGTGAGGGTGTGCTCTGTTCTTGCCTTGCTTTTGTTTTAGTTTTGAAGGAGGATGGGAATGATTCCTGTTCCTACATTTTCGTACTGCTACGTGGAACCAAGGACAATTACTCCAAGCAAGTAGTTAAAACTTAGTGAGAAGTAAACTCTTATTCTCTAACAGAACAGTGAGAGTCTTAATCAATAATAAAAACCTTATAATCCTATTTTAGTTCAGTCAGAGTTGAGACTGAAACAAAACCTCTGTTCAACCTCTGTTGACCTCTGCTCAAGGTTCACGTTCTCCAAAAAGAAATTCTCCAATGTTGTAACATTCTCATGTTAGGATGCAGCACCAATTTAGGCATTAGTACAACTAGAGCGCTCATCATTTCCAGTAATGCCCTCCCAGATTTTCTCTGGAAGCCACATCAGGATCTGCAAAAGAAACTCACCTCAGACAAATTAAGAAGCCTCAGAAGCTCTGCTGAGCACAGTTATGTTTCCCAACTCCATAGAGCAAGGAGCCTGAGAAATCCTGTGAGCTCAGCTCCAGTTTTCCCAAGCCCTCTCAGTTCCCTGCTGTGGAGCTGGAATCTCTGGGTTTGCTCCAGACCACCTGGAGCCCCTCTGTTTCACAGCCTAAAATAGGGCATTTACAACCATTCTTCCTTGGGATAGTGTGCAGCCTGCTTAGTCTTGGGGGGAAAAGTGAAAGGAAAAACAAAAAACAAGGCTAGAAGCTTGACATAGATAGTGAATGTTCTAGATACCTGAGTTCCAACTAGAATGCTTTTGGCAAGCGGAGAAACTTCAGTGCCAAGAGCAAGTCACCCATAGTAAGAACAGAACACGGGCAGACCTGCCAACAGCTCTGAGCTGATCTCTGCATTCCAAGTATCTGGTGAATACTGGTTACTGATGTGTGCAGCTACACACCCTCTGGAGGGTATAATTAGGTACAGGAATTGATACAAGAAGGGCTTTTAAAGCTGAAATCAGGTCATTGCCACGGGTGGTTCAGCCTTGAACTTAAATTCAAGTTTAACACGTAGAAAATAGTTTCTAGAACTCCCTGAAGTGCTACTGTTGTTCCATGTCAATAATGTGAAAAGGAAACACCAAAAGAGTGCATTTCTCATACTGGGCAACAGGTGTTCCGATAACTGACATGTTACTGCGCTGGATATTAAAGAGCAGCTCATATATGCTGAGTGAACAGGTCTGCACAAGGTATCAAAGTGGCTCAAAGCAAAATAGCTTTGCTTCTTACACAATCAATACATGAATTACCTTGTTGCTATAACAACATGAATTGCCAAGGTGGAAAAACATCTGCTGGTGGTTCCTTCATGTAAATCAGCTCTTGTCCTATCGTATGCCAGACAACACATTTCAGATTGTAGGCACTGCAGTGGCCAGATGAAGCCAAAGGTTTCCCCTTTTAAGAAGATTCATTTCAATGTTAATTTTTTTCTTAACAGGTGAGAGGAGTAAGCTAGCTGCCCCGGGGATGACCAGATGGCTATGAAATACAGGCTGCTCACCACGAAAGAAAATAATACGCTCAGGCATGATCTGTGCAACATGCAAGCCAAATATCTTTCGCTTCTCTGATCAATGCAACACATTCCATATAAACTGTGTTCAGAAACACAGTTATAAGTAGACTTTATAATGTAGAGAATAACAGTAGGTCTCTAACATGAGTCACTGAAATGACTCAGCTCTCACTTGCTCTTGTTATTCAGACACTGATACAATATGGCACTAGTCTGCCTTTTTTAAGGCATATTTATAGAAGCTTGAGTCACTGACTAATGAAAACCACCTTTCTGAAATGAAACGAAACACTCATTAACGAGTCAGCTCACACATTATCCTAGCTCAAACGTACTGCCAGAGACACTATGAGGATATTACTATTCATATCTGAATCCACACTTATGATATTAAACATTCAGCACTTCTTATTCGATGTCTTTTTTTCCCCAACATCTCCACGTGTGATGTTCATTAGAGATTAAAGGTTTTATTAGTTTTCACTGCTGCACAGCCCTACAGACACCCAGCCATCACAGACTATTTCTGAAGGAGGATCTATTGGCATACTTATTTTAGGATTCATCTCCATGCTAACTATCCCAATATCCTGGAAGCAGGAAAAGTGCATAGGTTTGGTCAAAACCAGAATTTTACTACAAAAAGGGAAGCATGAAAATGTTAGATACTTTCAACCAAAGTGATGCAAACCAGTGAACTCTTATCACATCAGAAGCTTTCAGGAGAGGAACAGGAGATACCAAAGGAAAAAAAAAAAAAAAACAGCAAAACAATGGAACAGGTGCAGCTTTTCTAGAGACCAAGGGAATTGCTGCAGTGGGGTTTTCACTGTTGTTGTTGAGGTGTTTTTGTTTTCAGTACAGAAAGGTGCTGCTTAAGCAGTTACTTCTTTCAGCTGAATACTGAAAGCTATTTGATCAAGCTCACATCCTTCCAAGTTAAACAGCTTGGCAGATTTCAATAATAGATGCATTGGACAAATATCTCCTTCGTATTTCAAGCACTGTTCTTAAGTAATGCACTTTATCTTCTGATCTACAAAAAGATTTTCTTAATGTAGTCTATGTCAAATATTTTAGTCCAGAACTTATAGGTGTCAAATCAAACCAGACTGCTCAGCAATATAACCAAGGATGAAGATTCAGAAACCAGTCTGTATGAAAGAAGGCTATTTATGGTGTAGTTCTGGCTGTGAAATGTAGGTATCATATTAAATGTTTTATAACATGATCATTCTCTCACAGGAAGCACCTGCTGGAAGAAGGCAGGTGAGCAGATTTTTGAACACTAAAAACAATGTTACCTGAAGCACAAGGATGTTCTAAAGAATCCTTTGATGAGTCAGCAGATGAGTCCCTTGTTGGGGATTTGATAAAGCAGTGCTTGGAATAAACTTCAGCACTCAGATGGCTGCTCTCTTGCCATACATGTTCTGTTATGTCTTTACCATAGCTTGACTGGGACTGAATCACCCGGTGTAAAAGCATTAGAGCAGAAAGGAGGCCGACTGCAGCTGGGATCCCAGCTCTGCTCCAGCTGAAGGCAGCTCATTCACACAGCACCCGGCAGAGGGCAATGCCTCGCTTTGGAAGATTTTGCAGCCCTTTCGCTTTTCTCATGTACGGCATGCAAGCAAGAATAAATAGTTCTGCTACTAGCAAAATCACAAGCAAATACTCTGAAAGGAAGCTAAAAGAGCATGCTTCAGTTTATTTCTGCTCATTTCCAGCCAGTACTGGAGGCTACCCACAATAGCTGCACTTTAACTTTCTAATACAAGAGATAAACGGACTGAATTTACCCAGTGAGAAAGCAACTCCTTGTTTCCTCCGCTCAGATGACCAGAAAACCCTCTAACAGGCAGTTCCAAATGCAACCATTAGTTACCTTGATGTAAACCATTCTGGAAGCACTATCACAGCAGAGCAGGAGCAGCAGTACCCCACACCTGGGCAGCCTTGCTGCTAGTTTGAGGCTGACATGCAGAGAAACACAAGTCTCTTTTCCTTAGAGACTAATAGAGAGTGATCAGTGATAACTGTTGTAAAGGCCATGTCATTTTACAGCTGAAGTCCTAAAGCTCCTGATGGCCAAGTGGAATAGGCCCAGAAAGTCAACCCAAAAGTCTCACCTAATTTAAGGGTCAGTTCAGACCTTCTCAATAAAACAAGAACAGTCACAGCGTCGTAGAAAAGGGTAAACAAAAATGCTTGGTTTAGGAGCAATAATTTAAGTGTGCTTTTTTTTTTTTTTTTGAAATTAAATATTGAGAAATGGATTGAGAAATCGACTACATTGAGAAATTTTCAAGTCACTTAGGAGACTTCCTCTTGAAAATACAGAGGAAAAAAAAATGAGAAAATTGAGGAAAACTGCTCGTGATTTTAATGAAAACACTTCTTAAATGTACTTTTTTTTTTTTTTTTAGGTTTCAAGAGAAAAAGTATTTTCAAGAGTCATACAACTGCAGAATTCCATCAGTAAATCTACACTGCAAATTAAAATCAAAAGAGAGAGCAAAAAAAGCCTCCTCCTTTCAATCAAAGCCAATATGAGATCCGTGGGAAGCTATCTACATTTTTAGCAGAAGAAATTATTGCAGCAGACCCAGTTTTGACCTGAAACAACTGACAGATGAGTCTAGCTTCATGATTAAACTCTGCAGAACATTCCCATTGTCTTTTCTTTCTGGCCAGAACAGTTGAAGGCTTTGAGAGTATCTGATTTTGTCAACCTGGGTTGGGGTGCTGCAGGTGATTGTTGTTTGTTTTGTTAGTTTTTTTTCTCCCCCTTTCTTTTTCCCCTCCCTCAAAAAATATCAGAAAACTACCAACATTCTCATATGTGTGACTGCAATAAAGAGCGCTGAGAGCTGCCTTGAGACATCATGATTGCTGTAAGTACATTATAAAGATTGATCACTTCTCACAGCACAATAAATCACCACAGTGGTGCCTTTGGTGCATTTCAAAGTCTGAAAAAGTGCTTTTGTAAAGACAGATGAACTTCAATTTCTTGAGGTAATAACTTTTTAAATAAAGCCATGAAGTTCTGAAAAGCAGAAAATCTTGATTCTTCAGACGTATAAACTACACCTATATGAATTAGCCATCTTTACCATCAGTCATTTATTTGCAATTCTCTTGAGTTAAATGTTTCACTGTTACTGAAAAAAACATCCTCCCAGGGACAAAGAAGAGCTATTTAAGTTGAGAAGCTCCATCAGCATTACAAGAAATTGGTATGAAATAGATAAGTTAAGTAAGGATCGAATGGAAATGGGAAAGTTTTAAGTTCTAATGCACTCCTGGCATAGGCTGGATGCCTGGGGAAAGGCCTGGCCAGGCTTAGGAAAGAGTTCACAGGACAGCTTTCCAAGGAGAACAGGAGAATGAACAGCTGAGCATTAGGTTGACTTAACAGCCATGAAATAATCAGAATGAGTGATACCTTTTTTCCTATCTTTTGAAAAGGCCCCTTAATGCATCCCTAAGGACAAAACTGCCCAAAGACACACTGCAGCTCCAGAAAAAATAGCAGGCACCAACAAGCCACCAGAGGATATTTATTCATTGGAATTTACGGTCAATATTCCCTGAAGTTCAGCAGGTAGCAGGATCTCCCACATTCCTACTGCATTAATATTTGAAGTATACTGTTATTTTATTGGATTCTTATTTTATTGCTTCTGCACAGATCAGTGTTTCTGCTCCAGTAAAGGGAAATTGTTATTTTTTGGGCAGTTGAAAGTCCTTGTAACCTGTGAGCTGCCTCCAAACACTGTTGGGAAGCCATCGCTCCTCTTCCATAAATATCCCCTCGTAATTGATCTGCTGATTGAAGCAATTGAGCCCAGGGGAAGTGTGATCGTATCTCAAATGCCAGCTTCAGAGAAGTGCATACAACCACTGTTAAAGATTCAAAGTACAGAACTTGGAGACAGAGGTGCTACTTGCAGCAGGTGGACTGCAGCTTGCCCTTGCTTTCTTCTGCCCAGCACACAAATGGCTGTCAGCTTCAGTGCATGAGAAGTATTAGTTAACACTCAGATTTGATGCAGGATCAAAACTACAGCAACAGTGTTCTAGAGATAGCTTTTTGGTGTGTGCGTGTGTATATCTCACAAGACAACATTTTTGTAATTTTATACTACTACTTAAATCCAAAAGCAGAACAGTATCATCACAACTGGATTTGGTGCTCATAAGAGTGCTGTGCAGTATTTCAAGAAGCAATGGAAGATTATCACTGACAGCCTTGGTTCTGTGTCTGGATCCTGCCCACATGCAGACACCACCCCCAGAGCTGGGGCCTGAGATCTGCACAGATGGCCCCATGGAAGGGGGTGCTTGGGAGCACCTGGGTTGTTCCATTGCTGTCAGCAGCAGAAGAGGCTGCTTTTATTCCACTCAAACCAGGTGAGCCTAATGAAGTCGTACCTCCATGTTTATCAAGGGCTGCCAGCAGCCATTTTTCACAGAAACTGTACCAGTAACCTCTACAGGGTTCAAAAGACATGGTAAGAAATAAGGTAAAAAAACAAACATTAACTCCACAGGGCCAAAAGCAGTTGCCCAGTTTTGTATGCATTTTGTTGTTCTTAAGCAGAGTTTCTCTGCTTCTGGAAATCAAGCACCTCAGCACCAGAATTGCTCTGAACATCCCTCCTGGAGCCCTGCTGCTCTGCAGAAGATGAAGGCATTTTTTAAACATGGTTAATGCTCACCTGCAAGATTAACAGTGGACATTCAGGGAGTTTTGTGGGTTCATTTTCTTTTTCTTTTCCCTGGATTACTGTTGCAGCTGTTTGTACAGATATATACAAGATGCTCAATTCAAGTTGTGCAGGATACTGAATGTTCTTCTGTCTGTCACTTCAAATTTGTTTTCAAATTTTGAAGTCTTTAAAGTCTTGATACCTTGCTAGTATCAAGGTATCAAGTCCTCAGAGAGGAGAAATCATTCATTACATAAAGATCCTGGTGACCAGTCAAGAGATATAAGAAATTTTAAACACCCTGTCAGAATGATGAGAGACATACAAACACAGAATCACTGAGTCACAGGGGTTGGCAGGGACTTCAAGAGATCATCATCCAGCCCCCCTGCTAAAGCAGGCACCCCACAGCAGGTTGCATAGGAAAGTTATATCAATCCATCATAAAACTGCAATCCAATGCAGGATATGATCTTTCATAATGATGGTTATTTATAAAATATATTGCACAGTTAAATTATTAGAAAAACAAAAAAAAACTTTGTACTTTGACAGTTTCGTTGGTTGCTCCTGATACTAACTTCTCATTTTCCTATGAGAATATAACACTAGTCAGTCACTACTATGTTCAGTATTTTATTCAATTACTCTGGTAATTACCATGAAAACAGATGATCATTTTGTAAAGAAGAAACAGAAGACACTTCATTATTACAGTTTTTAAGATGCATATAGGTACTTGGAATTTTGTAGATAATTATTTGCTAACACTCCATACAAATGTTCAAAGTTTACGGAGGAGTGTATGATGTTCATAAAGCACAGCTGTGAGGAAGGTAAATACCAACATCTTTAAAGGTGAGAGAACAGATGCGCTGGGATTCTGACCATCTTACACAAAGAAAAACCAAAGCAGATTCAAAAATAGAATTTAAGTTTCTCAGCTTCCAAATCACAAGGTACAAACAGAAGTACAGCCATTAATCCCCTTGCAAAGTCAACGTTATTCTGCAGACAGCCAAGCAGAATTATTTTAATCTGCCTGCATATCTACAAATCTAACTTCTATTCTGCATTGAAACTTAGAAAGTTTTAATATATACTTAAACATAAATGTTATATTTTCCATTGTTGATTAAGATGTTATTAATCAAAGGAAACTACTCCACTGCAGTTCATTATTCATTTTTTTTCCACACTATGAACAGTTTTACATAATAAAGATAATAAATAATAATAAAGTTTTTTGAAGCCCAAAAAACACAATGATTCCTTTGGAATTCTGCTAGAAACCATGTAAGACTTTCCTACAGGCAGATTCCATGTTTGATCGAACACCTCTTGCAAGAGTTCTACAGCAGCTAAAATAAGTGAAACGCACCATATTAGCTTATGAGTCTAAGCAAAACTTAAATGTTACCAATGTAACATCCTGAAGTTACACACAAGTGACTTGATATTTGAGTTAATTATTGTATAAAAGCTTCCTGTGTTTTTGAAGTGTGCTGGCAGAATGGCTCAGAATTTAGTATTGTCATATGATGATATGAAGGAGAATGGGATTACTGCATTTATGCAGTGCATTATTTTGTATTATCAATTCTTACACAAAATAGGTGGTAGAGGTCTAGAATTTGACACACAATGAGTTTTGTCACGGTCACAGGCAGAAATGAATCCCGTTTTATGTAAGCCTTTGCAGCAAGGACATTTCCCCAGGGCCACAAGTTCATCCTAATGCATCTGGGCTAAGAAGTTGGATTTCCAAGGCAGGCACACAAAGGTGAAGAGATGCTGCCTGGCTTACTGCTTCCATGCAAATGAACAATTGTTTAGATTTCATCAGTAACTTCAAGTACTTAAATCAATTGAATGAAAGCAATGAAGCCCAAGCATTTACTTCAGAGCAAAGTTAGACAATATAAATATTTCTTAGTAGAGTTTCTCTGCATGAAGATCAATGGCTGATCACAAGTTGGGCAAGAATCTGTGTTGTTGCGCATGTGTGAATGAAAATATCAGTTGTGTTTTGGACTTGCTGAGCTTTCTGGAATACCCTTTCACTGGAGCAGCAAAGACTGGAGCAATAAGACAAGTAGGGACCAAGAACTCTCACCTCATAAATACTTTCACTACTCTATTAGGTATAGTTGCTGGAAATTTGCTGTGGATGCCCCATTCCAGGAAGTTCTCAAGGCCAGGATAGATGGGGCCCTGTGCAACCTCATCTGGTGCGTGGCAACCCTGCTCACAGCAAACGAGTTGGAACTGGATTATCTTTCTTTAATGTCCCTTCCAACCCAAGCCATCCGATGGTTCAGTGAACATATTCACCTCAGAAAGAAAAAAAGTTGATGCCATCTTTTAATAAAGCAGTGCCAATGCTCTCCTGGAGTGCCTCAGTCCATTGCCCACAGTGTTTCTACCCATCTCCAGTAACACCAAATTTAATCTCACAGGCTGATACACAAGGGGAAAAAAATAGCAGAACGTAAGCAAGATACCGTCACTGTTTCTATAGATATTTTCAAAAGGAATAAGAAGCACCCACTAGTTAAGAAGTGTTTCTGCCTATAAACAGATCTTACTCATGTGATTACAAATTGCTTGGAAAAGTCTTAGAGGTACGGGAGCGCTGACCTTCGTGTTATTACATCAGGCACTAGAAAGCTGTATGAAAAGTAAGGCTGATGTTTCTCTTAGGTTATTTTTATTTTTTCCCCTAAAACACACTGGATGTGGCCTATTTGAAAAATCAAAATACAGGTAAAAACTCTTACTTTGCTTTCTCAGCCAGTTTTTATAAAAGTACAGCCATCTTCTGTCCCAAAGAAAGAAATATACACAGCTTTTAATTACTCTCCTCTTGTACTTAATCTTATCACACTTGATGCTGTCACCATCTACTACACACATGTACTACCATAACAGACACATTTTGGTTGAACAAAAAATTGGCAGGCAAACACACAGAAATCTAAAGCCTTCTTAGAAGTTTCGACAAGCTCACCCTAACTAGACACAAAATAAAACAACATTGGGCACATTTCATTTTATGTTATAATTATTTACACAACATTATTTCCATGTAGGCTAATTTTTTTCTAGCTTCACAACAGTTTGCACTGGATTCTACATTTGTTATAGCAATCAAATTGAAAAGATGCTTGGATCTTCAAGTTTTACTGTTATGAAGCCTAGCTAACATCTTTGTTTTATCTAAGCAATTGGCATACAAATTACAGATGTGGAAAATGAGCAATCAACTGTCGTGCTTGCCATAGTACAATGTTTAAGAAGCATAAAAGAGAGCTTCAAGAAACAAGGAAAACCTATTTAGGCTTATGACTTAAAAGCAGATGAATAAAGAAAACTGGAATAAATACACAAGAAACAATAATTGGGAGAGGAGGTGGAGAAATTAAAAAGAACCACACATGGGGAGGAGAGAAATCTTTAGCTTTTCTCCCCTTACAAAAACAAGTCTTTGAAGGTTTGAGCATATTTCATGTCCATTCTGCCCAATACTGCTAAAAACAGTACTTTTTTTTTTACCTTCAAAAGACAATCTTTTCCATTCATTCCTTACATAGTGGTTGAAGACACAAAAGATAGTACATGAGAAGTCTGCAAGTGTTTAAACCCAAGACAGGGATCACAGCTGCAGTTCTTAGGTAAGTGTTCCCAGCCTGGCCATCCCTCCAGCTTAGTATATACAGACCAACATAGAACAAAAACCTAGGGCACGTAACGCTGAGAAAAACATGCAGCCTTAGTGTTATATTATGCAGTGCAGCATTCACAAACAGCCAAAAAGCACTGCCATTTTGATGCATATTGAAAGTAAACCAACAGCCTCTGAAAAACAGATGTAGGAGCAGAGAGAATGCGACTTTTCCACAGGCAACCATCTTTATTCCAGGAAAAAACTTGATGAGACTGACACCTTGCATTTAGAAACAATCAAACCTACCAACAGGCCTAGAGGAAGGAAGGGGGAAAAAGGATAAAAAAGGAAAATGAATTGCTTCTGAATTAAATTCCTTTCCCTATCCTTCTCTTATTTGCAATCATGTTGTAACCTTACCTCAGTTCTAGAAAGAGGGGAACTAAATTCCCATGAATGGACATAATTTTAGTAACACAAATGTTCACATAATTCTTCCAGCATTATTTTTAGAAAGGTAAATACAAAAGTTTCATGTTTCTCCTGAACATTGTTTGCCCATTACATCCTTATATGCAGAAAAATATTAACTAGAAGATTGTCATTAGAAGACTGAAATTGCCAGTATAAAAAAGAAAAAGCAGCCCTAATGCTGAGAATGAAAGCCAGAGCCTCCCAACGCTGCCATGGGGCTGAATTTGCTTTAATGAGTGAAGTTCCATGTTCCTATTTATCCAGCCCCAGAGGCTTCTACATCTCAGCTTCACAAACTCTGAAATTGAATAGGTCATCTCCGAGAAGAGTTTGCTCAGGAGATTCACAGACATGTGGAGGTACTCTGACCAGTTCTATGCACGAATGCCAGATGTATCCATAACTGATCTACGTGCGTATTTTTTAACAAGTTCAAAGATTCTTTTATAATTCTGGTTTGATACATTTCCTTGCCCATAATTAATCCATCTTTTAAATTCCAGCATTAACAAGCTTAGATAGTTTCGATAAATGCAGAACTCCTGTTCCGATGAACATTTTAGGAAAAACACAGGGGAAAAAGAAGTGGCAGAACAGTACTGCTTTGATACAGAGCTTCTAGGAGTACAGAAAGCAATAACTGCTGTGAGCAGTATTAACTACACGTAACCAGTAAGCCAGCTAGCAGCCACTGGATGTTTTACAAGCCCATGTGGGCCAATTTATAAACACAAATCAAGGGAAGGATTTTCAGACATAACTTCAGACACCAAATTATATCCATATTTTGTATGAAAGCATGCTGCTCCCACTCATCAAAACATCATAGCATCACAACTTCCACTAGCACGTGCAAAGGACTCAAGTACTCCTACACTGGAGTACAGAAGGAAGATTATTAAAAGGCCAATTTCACCAAACAAATAGGACACAATCTGTAATTATTATTACTATAATTAATATATACATTTAACCTCGATGGAAGCTGATGGAAGTTAATTCTCTATCTTCCAAAGCATCACCTTTAATACTCCTAATGAAACAATACCCTTCAGGTTTATCATTCATCAAATGCTTTTCTCCTGAGCATAGCAGTACTTGTACTGTACTTAAGAGTAGTTGTACTCTTAGGTAGCAACTGCCCTTTGTTCTTCATTAGCACTGCGGCTGTTCTGTAAGCCCTGCTCAGCAGCCTCCAAGCCTACACCACCCATCTAAGTCATTCTCCACTCATTCTGCTCCTTATTTCTGTTACAGCTTCACAGTTTGCATTTCTTCTCTCAGTTCAGGTAGTTCCCTGAACAAGGACATTTTTCATCTTTATTTGGTAAAGGAGAAGCCACCATTTTGTCTGGAATAATACAACATAACACAAGGCAAAGACGTAGTGATTCCCATGGGGAAAAAACTCACTAGAAAACATTGTACTGTCTTCATTAAGACAGATTTGGCCAATGCGATCCACTCCTTTGACAAGCATATGGATAAAATACTGAAAAAATAAATCACTTGGTAGCTGAAAACAAACACTCTTGAAAAATGTAGAGCCATACAGCTATTGTAAAGCTTGAAGAAACCTCTGGAAGCAAGCATATTCTGCACATTTCTTTAATATCTCTACCTGTAAATGAATTTAAGCACAGGGAATATCAATCTTGAAAAGGAAGGTGTTTGGGAAGGAAGCTGTAGCTGCAATACTTTTTTAATACTAAAATTACTGTGTATCTACATACACAGTACCCAACCTCACGCTTATTTCTCTAGCAGACTACTACTGACCGCTGTAGGGACATCATCTGTGCAACCTCGAAGCGTGAGAACCACAGCCATTACTGGCCACCCAGACTATTACTTTGCTGATCCTCCACCCCACAGTCTTCAGGAAAATACTAAGATTTTAATTACAGACTGATTATAGAGCCATAAATTTACTCTTGAATTCTTTCATTAGCTATAGATTTATCTGCAAGACAGAAACGTACACAACCAGCAGACTGCTAATGCAGCACAGTTCTGCTGTACGTGCCCCACTGCCCGTGTGTGCCGCACTCAGCTTGCCTGTGTTCTATGCCTCTACACAGGCAGGGGTCACTGTTCTCCCGACAGCTCAAAAGCATTGGGTAGCTTAATGCATCTTTCCTCAAAGTATTCCTGTATTTTTGAGATTTTCAGTGACTGTAATCATCACACAGCATTACAAATGTTTCTACTGAAATACTGCTTACAAATCCGAAGTATTGCTTACAAGCCGGGTTCTTTCCGGCTTCTGCCTGGCACGGGATGTTTGTGAGCTAGTTAAATTACTCACATAAATACTCTGCATGTGAGCTTTCTATGTTTTTCAGTCCACCCTCAGTAACTCAAATGCAGTGGGGATCTAGCAATCCTGTGGAATCACGGATGGTGTTGGTCTTTTATCATACCACCATGAAGCCCATACTGAATGCTTTAAAGTTAAGGGCTACAATTTAAAAGCAATGTGAGAAACATTTTTCCAGATTGATTCTTTCGTTGATATCAGTGGGATCAAGGTCAGCAAGCAAAATTTAATCTCCCATATTCCACCTCAAGTCAGTGCGACAAGGTATGAACAAAATACTTGTAGGATCATGATCATGTTCACAAGCTTCTTGCCTGCTTCCTCAGATAAAACACCCCTGAAAGACATGTGCAAGACAGGCACAATTCATTGCTGTGTTTCAGCAAAGTAAGAGCGTGTGCTGCCATTCCTGTTAGTGCTATTCCTAACTGGGCTGTTTCAAGTGAAATGTGTATCTAGTTCACCAAGACAAAGATCTGCTCTGAGCAAATTATACAGTGTTTGACTGTAGAAGCCCATCTCATTAGCAGATGCTGATCCCACTAAGTAATTAGCAAGTTTCCTTAGCTCTTAATCCCACTCTGATATATAGCAAAGAGAAGCATCCATAGGAAAGAGAATAGGAGTTGCAAAGGGTAGCACAGCTGAAAATTAATCATAGAATCATAGATATCACCAGGCTTGGCAAAGACCTCCAAGGTCATCCATTCCAATCATCCACCTGTCACCAATATTCCCCACTAAACCACATCCCTCAGTACAGCATCTAAACATTCCTTGAAAATCCAGGGACAGTGACTCCACCACCTCCCTGGGCAGCCCATTCCAGCACCTCACTACTCTTTCAAAGAAATAGCTTTTCCTAACATCCAACCTGAATCTCCCCCAGTACAACTTGGGCCATTCCCTCTAGTCCTATTGCTGTTGCCCAGCAGAAGAGGTCAATCCCCAGCCCACCAGTCTCCCCTCAGGAATTGCAGGGCGCGATACGGTCACCCTGAGCCTCCTCTTCTCCAGACTGAACAACCCCGGCTCCCTCAGCTGCTCCTCATAAGACTTGTGCTCCAGATCCCACACCAGCTTAGTTGATAAAAATTTTTGTTACAAGTACAAAAGAACTGAAAATCAAGCAGGAGCAACTCAATTTCTGATAACATTCCTTATTATTTACCTACAATACTACTTAGCCACTATTACAGCCACTCCAAAATAGAAGATAGGTTCCCAAATGCAGGGCACTGGCCCTAAGAGAGGTGAGGTTCCTCACTTTGCACACATAAGTGCTCTTTTTCTCCTCAAAGGCTGCAGAGAGGTTGGTTCTTTTCTGTTTTAAGTCAGCCAGTGGTTCTGAAAACCAGTTTCACTTGGAATAAACGATCCACTGTTAATGCTAGCAATTTTGTATTCAATACAAAACAAAGATGTTATTTGCTATTTAAAAAGTAGTTTATTAAATTTAATATAAATTAAATTTGTTGTAGCTGAATGATTTCACTTTAATAAACTGCCCCTGAAGAGTGTGAAGTACCTTTTCTCAACATAAATCTCCCTGCCCCGACTGGCTCAGTGCAAAGAGCGTATAACTCTCTCCTACCTCTCTAACAACAGAGAAGCTGCTTGCATTTCATCAATATTACCAGCACTCCATTAAGGAAATCTAATAGCTACTTCCAGTCATCTTTTTTTCCACACAGATTGATCTTCTCAGTGGCTTAGAACTTCTTGGAAAGACTACAACAATTCCTTCCATTTTCACATGCACATATTAAGCAATTATGTTAATGTTTATCTTAGCATTCTATTGAGAATTCTAGTTTAGCAAATAATTTTAGTTTCCAAAACTTGTATTTGTCATATTACACACAGCAGTAAAAGCTTATAGCCTTTATATACCATAATATGATGAATTACAGAGCTACCTCTGGAGTAATCACTGACTAGAGTGGTCCAAAGAAGAGGAATAGAGAAGTAAAAAGATTCACTTGCAAATAAGTTCCTATGAATGAAGGGGAATTAATTTTGTGGCCAAACAAGACATTCAGTTACATGCTGCATGCCACTGCACTGGAGTACTTTTAAGCTGTGCTTTTCTAAGGCACACAGTATCAGTATACACAAACTTTAGTAGCCCACAAAAGACTGAAATCCTCTCTCTCACAAAGCCAGTCTGCTTTAACAACAAGCACTGCTGACATAAAATTCAATCCAATACAGCCCAAAGCTGGCATAATAGATAGGGACTATACTCAGGGTGCCACCAGCAGCACTGTGTGTCCCAGCAACACACTGGGGTTCCTTCCCCACTGCTGAGTTCCTGTGGGATGCACAGCACCACAGCCTGGGTCCCCTTGGTGCTGCCTGCTGAGAGGTGATGCAGCCACACAGCATCATGCTGCCCACTGGGCACGGGGCTCCTGTGTGGTTAGACACTGCTTAGGCACTCTTTCAGAAAGGCTACAAGAGGAACTGTCAGAAGTCCAGGTTATTCGTGCTCTTCAGACAAAATTTCCTCCCCAGATTCACCATAGATCTTTTTGAAACATATTCTCAGTATTATACTAAGTTGATCTGGATCAACACCTGAGACAATGTCAGGCCTACTCTTAGATCATTTGGGCACAGTACTGAAGAGCATGCATGTTGTAGCACCCAAAGGCTGCCAGCTAACACACAACTTGTGTGACACAGTGCAGACTGTCATTGATTTTCTGCTTTGCTAGTAAACAGTCATTTTTCAGCCTTCACAGCAACACATAATTGTAATCTCACCTATGGTATAACCTTCAGAGTGTCTTCAAATTCCCATGACAGTTCTTAGTTTTTTATTCCTTAATAGCATGTACCTTTACCTCTTTTCAATATCTGACCTTTAAAGCTCCCTTTTTCCAGGACTGTAAACACCTGGAAATCAGAGAATGCTGAGATGATTCTTTGTTAGATATTGAAAGTGAGAGACTGAAGGAAGAAAAAAAAAGCTTAGGTCCTTTGGTTTTGCAGTGCCAAGGCTCACGTGTCTTTCTGGAAGGCATCACTGAATGTTATGCAGCAGCGCTGCTCTAAGCCTCAGAGGTAGGAAGGCTGAGGGAGATTTGGTACAGGGAAACAAAAAGGAAAGGATAATATTTTGAGGTGAAAAACAGTTCTTAAAGCAGGATACTAAAAATAGGAAATAGTGATGGTTCATCACCAAAAACAAACAAAAAAAGCCAAACACCAGAATTCAATCCAATGGTATGCTCTTGAAACATGGAAGTGTGAGTAAACCATCAAAATGTAACAATGGAAATGGCTAAGCCTTAAGTCTGAAACTCAGAAGTCATTCAGATGCAGAATGTGTGCAAGTCAGTACGCTTTTGCTACACTTCTATCCTTCCACACTCAGAAGTCATGGAAACACTCACAGTGCTGTATCTGCACAGCTTTCCCACTTGATTGAGTTGTCTTAGGATGCAGCATCCAAAAGAGCCAACTCCTCACTTAGCAGCACTGCTTGTGAGCACACCTTTAAAGGCCAAAGCAGTAGCAATGAACTACAGAGATTGTCAGCCTAGTTAAGTAACTAAAAGGAACAAAGATCTAAACTGAAACTTGCTCTACAGCATTTCACATTACAGTTCCCAATACTGCTCTGTTTACTGCATTATGATCCTTGGCAGCACAAGTGGGACTGTTAGGTTATTGCAATTTCTGTTATTTGTGCACACTGCACAAATCTCTCCCTCCTCAGGAAAAGAACTCTGAAAGCACTGGATCATCAGGCTATAAAATCTGTGATAAAAATATTTTTGTCATCTGTATGCATATTTTAGCAAATGTCTGACAAAATTAAATACAGGTATAATTTTTGAGATGCGCTGATGGCACTACCATTGAGTCTGTGCATACTGTGATCACATCAGTACAGGACAACAGCCTTTACAGCAAGGAACTCAGAGCACAGATGACTATCTGTATACATGTGTATAAACATACACTTGTGCACACAGATCAGTTTGATACTCCCGAGTTTGGGTTGCAAATTAGAAACATGAGCTGCAACTCACTCATGCCTCCTATTTTTCATCTTGTTCATTTCCGTGCTGGAAGGGAGCAGTGAAAGGGTTCTGAACCAGGTTTGTCCTGAGGAGGGCAGCTCTAAATCTCAGTGGTGGGATTCAAATGTTAGCATATTAGTCTCTGCATGCAGTGAATAGAATAGCATGTTAAGCAGAAAAGGGGAATGAATATAAAGGCAGGAAAACAGATTACTTTTATTAGAGAAGTGTTCCTAGGAAAGAGGGTAGACTGAAACAGTCTGAATTTGAAAGCCTAACTTCACGTTTCTTGAGATGCCTTACTTTTCTGAGAAGCTCCATCACAAAGCTAGCAGAGTGTTTTTTACTTGTATTTATTTGTAGCATGCTGTTTTCTTACTTACTGCCTTCTTCACTTCTATGAAGCTAGTTTTGTAAATCAACATGACAGGTCACATTCTTCCCTTGGCAATCACTGTGATTGGACTTCAGACATTTTATAGTCTGATGAGTGCTGTGTCCAGTTAACATCAGCAGTGCTTCTCTCCTAGCATTGTCTTCTGCGCTGTGATGCCAAAGCTCAGTACTGAACTCCATCCGTGTTAATTAATTCTAATTTTAGTTCCATCTCTTTTTGACCACCAATAAATCCATGAAGCTTTGCAATCCAGAACTGGGATGTGTTCCAGCATTACAGAACTTGGCACTATAAAACCATTTCTGTACCTACCCCATTTGGCAGCAATCTTTGTGTTTGGCATATAACAAAATATACGTATCTGCTTTCAGGTCAAATAAAGCCTATGGGATGTAATTCCCAGGACTACAGACAACAGAACATAGTGATGCCATTTAGTATGGAATAAGTTTATTTGTAGAAAGAGCATGACCTATTGGTCATCAAACAGGAAGTTCTTCCAGTGCATCAGCTACTAGAGACTGAAATTCTGTAGCAAAACTACAACATTCTCTGAAAATCCTTTACATTCCCCTCACAAAACCTTTATACCAAGACAAAACTTTGATTCTATGTGAAAAAAAACATCCTTTCTTGGAGTTTTCAGAGCCTTTTAAACATAAATGGTAACAGAAAGATGCTTTCATTAGTCCCAAGACTGTTGCTCAACAAATCCTCAGATATTTTATAAGCCAAGAAAGAACTCCAGGAACTCTCTCTCTCAATCCCCCCCCCCCAAGAAGATTTTTCTTATAGCATGGCTCTACTTATTTAAAACTGTGTCTTTCAAAGAATCCTTCTGTGATGAGAGCACAGTAGGTAGGGCTTTTACCAGGCTTTATTACCAAGGAAATTAACTGTTACAACTGGTGTCCAACCAACTTGACAGGGTTTCAGCACTGTGCTAAGCCCCATATCCTCAGGCACCTTCCAATTACACTCAAGCAGAAAAGACTTCCACTTAATTAAAATACAAGAAAATAAATAATTTGGTTCTAACTGAATGGGGGAACAAGGAGAACAGTCCATTCACAATGAAGAGCACTTGTTACGCCTGATGGAGGTAACAGCTGTACAGATTCATGCTCTTGCCTCTCAGGGACAGCATGAGAACCCCACTATGAACGCATTCTCCTGGTTCAATGAGATCTCTGAAGTAAAGGGGAAGGTAACTGACATGTTAGAAGGAATCAAAAGAGCCTGATAAACAGTATGGAACACAGTAAAAGTACCATTGCGTTGAATACTTAAACCAATCTCAGTGCACGATGCTTGTCCCACTTACAAACACTTCCAATCTAACAGTCCCTACGCTGTAAACAGTATTTTGATTAATCCCACTGAGCATTCTCTTCTCAGTTCCATATTCCACATTAGCGACAAACACTCAGAAGCACTGTATTTAAAGAAAAGCTTACCTATTAAATATACACAGCCTGCTTAATGATGAATGAAAACCCAAAATATATGAAGCTACAAAAATGTCTTTGATATACAGATTCCAGAGCCGCTTCTTAAACTTGTGCCTGACTGTCCAGAAGGATGACTATGCAAGATTCTGTCTATTTTGTCCCCAGACTCAGCATGACAATGGGAAGACTGGCAATGCTGCTGACAACTGGCACAGCATTTTCCAGGAGCACTCAAAGATAAAATGTTCTTTAATAGTTGAAACAGAACAAACTCATTCAACAAAAATAAGTTAATTCTCCAGCCCCATGCTGTTAGACTTAACAGTGCAACCCAGGGGTTGCTACCCTCTCTCCATGCAGTAGCCTGTTCTCAATGGCATTTCACAATTGCCAGCCTTTGAATTCTATTTTCAAACAGAACTGAAATGCAGAGCTGGGGATATTCTCTGTGACTCACATTTCAGCCTATGGACACTGAGATATCAGCACACAGCCAGCCATCCCATTATGTTTACAGTGCAGTTGTTCATACAGAAGCAGTGAAATACAGAGTGGTCAGTTACTCTGCAAGCAGATCTGAAAACAGCAGGAACTGACCCAGAGCCACCAGCCCTGTTGGGTGAGGAGCGCTCTTCCAAGCATGCCAATGGATCAGCAGGGAGGAATAAACTCTCAGTACATCTTTGTCCACTGTCACCAGTATTGATTCAAAGAAATACTCCCACAGGAAGACAGACACGAAATAAAGAATGTACTATAGATATTCTTATAGTCTCAGATTTTGTCGGTAAAGTATTAGCTGCTTCTAAGTAAATAAGTTTTTATTCAACATTAAAGCTCGAGGGTGCTACCCCTGCAGTCTAGAACAGGTACAAAAGAAAAGTGGTAGAAAAAAAGACAGTGAAAATTCTCCATAGCTGAGTTACCTATCCAAATATTAAAAAGGAAAAATTGAGATAGGAGAGCAACAACTCATGAGGCAAGTTATGCTTTCAGATAACTCCAGTCATGTAACCAACATATTGACACTGTTACACTGATACAGACCTGCTCTAAAGACAGTAAGATTTATACCTTATAGTAAGTCTTTGACTCGCTAGAATAATATAATCTCTAGAATTTTATTTCTTTTAAACAAAAGCCCGCTATAATGCATGGAGATGACTTCAAATGCAGGCAATCAGTACACCCATATATTTCAGATGTGGATTTACTCTATTCATTGCAAAAGCAACACCAACAGCTTCAGACATTTAACATCCAGCACTCACACTCAAACAATAGAATATTGCTCCAGAAATTATTTCTAAAAGGATCTCCCACCTCAAATAGCCAATAGAGCTATTGAAACATAGATCCTATGCATACACCTTTACTCCATCACTTCCACGTTAAAGCTCAGACTTGCACTGCTTGCTTTTACTTTCAACATTAGGTTGCATTCTACATAACTCTTTCTTAGCCAATGAAAACGACCAGAAATCTGTTTGCCTCAACTATTTGCACTTCAATGTGCAATTTGTATGACTCAGACAGGCGAGCCCATTGAATTCAACTTAGAAAAATGCGAACATAATTTTCCTTCTTTTCACATGCAAAATCACACACATGCTCTATTATTGCATCAGCATTAAGGAAAACTTCTTCTTTAGTATTTTAAACAAAATTACCTTTTTTTTTCATAATATAGCAAAAACTGAAACATCCATAAATTAATAAAGGCTTTAACTATTACTCATTTAACCACCAGGCGCAGAAATATTATCAGCTTCCCACTTAAGGAAGGTTTCACAGGCAGGCCTCATTAAAGTGGAAATTGAACCTGCAACATTGCCTCTCGAATTCAGCTGTTTATTGCCTGAAAGCCCTTCCTCTTGGAACGCCGGGCATGGCATTTTCTTTGAACCTGCAGCTTCTTTCTGTTAATCAAGAAGAATCCAAGCCCTGATGAGTCTCCTTTGAGAAATAACAGAATTTCTTGCAGGTGGAGGGGATTGGGGTTAACAAAGACATGGGTGACAGAATAACATCATTCAGGGGTATATTTTTGTTTCTAACAGAAGAGATCTCATCCTTCAAGTAATTATGTTGTTGGTGTTCAAGAAGTTGTTTGTTTCAGACAAAATTTACTCAGCAGTGCTCAATTTTTCTTTCTTTTTGTTCTCCTCTGAATCAGAAGGGGGAGGGAAAAGGTGCTGGACCACAATTTCAGAAATCTAAATTGAGGAGAGCATTTTAACTCATGCTGCTTTTGGGATAGAACTGCAGTCTGTGGTACAGCCTGCACTGTTAATCATTACGCAGAGGATGCTTCCTGCAGATCTAGCACAATTCCCCCCCACCCCCCCCAAAAAAAAAAAAAGAGATGAGATTTTTCTATTAAATATTGTTTTAGAAAACTACTCATCAAGACTCACAGAGAATTTACAGAGAAGTCCCAAACACATAATTTTTTCCAGGTTCAAGTAACCTGAGCAGAGACTAATCTCCGCTATGTGCTATAGAATATCAGGAAGACTGTCCCTGAGAGATTTTTCTTCCCTGTTAAGAAGTGAAGAAGTAATTCAGCTGATATTAGTAATGCCAAACTATTAACAATAATGCAGTGTTAGTAATGCCAAAAACAATGCATATAAAGATGTCTCAGTGCTGTCATTAAAGGACTTGTTGGAAGAGAGATCATGGCAATTGTGCCCATATTATCTTAAAGAACCTTAAATATATATTTAAGTTTTACCCTCTAGATGGAAATGCTCTGATAACTTCAGTCCAGCAGGTTGGGGCCTTACAGGAACTTGTCCTAGGGACTGGTTTATGTGAAGCACATGGACAAGGAACATCTTACTGCACTGAGCTAAAACTGTCCTAGTCTTGAAAATAGCTGCAGCCTTTTGGGCCATGGAGTTCCCCAGCAGCAGCAGGAATGTATTGCAGACAGAAAGAAGCTGCAGTGAGGATCTCGGCTCTCCCAGCTATTTAAACATGCACAGAAAATGCCATAGATACTTTAAAAATATCTTTTGCAAGCAGATACCTATAAGCATCTAATGTTCAAGAAAATGTGAATATTTTGCCAGCATTATTGAAGACTAAATATTTGTGACAATTTTGGAAGTAATATAGTGACATTAAGTATTTTCTATTACAACTGTGAGCTGACCCACTTTCAGACCTTCAAAGCTAAAACTGCTTGGCAGAGTGGCAAAACCGTGTGCAGACATTTTCTGCAGTAAAGAAACAGCAACACTATTAAAAAATCCAAGAGACAGCAGAGAGCAGCCTGGAAGACATCGTGGATGGCAGAGGAACGTCATCCATCAGCACAAAGTCAGGCAGTGCTTGTGTTAAGGAGACAGGCTGCAAAGGGGCCATCAGGCCCATGACTCCATCGCAGGTAGCTGCACAGAGGTGTCCCACAGCACGATTAACCTCACAGCTCTCAACTGAAAGCTGCCAACTGCCACTGCAACAGCACAACAGCTTCAGGAGAGACCCTGGTCATCGCCACACTGGGCCCTGACAACAGCAAACCCCCTGTTAGACAAAAGCACAGAAGTTCTCTTCAGAAATTTACTCCCAACTTCTTTGCCTTTTGTTTGCCAGTGTTTTAAAGCAACAGGATGTGTCCAGTGATGCACAGTCACACAGACAATCCCATGCCATGGGACAGCACTGATAGGTGGTTCTTCCCACGTTAAGTAATACTAGAAAAAGTAAGCCCAAGTGTTCAGAAAAAACCATTTGTGCTAGATCACATCAAGGTCCTCTGACTCGCACCAGTATGAAGTTTCTAGGCCAAGGAGTTTAAGCAGCAGTACGGGAAAGCAGAAGGCACCTGATCCTCCAAGAATTCAGTTCAATTTCTCAAAAAAAAAAAAACAAGAGCAATTCCACTGTCTTGTATCAACTTTAGCAGTGACGCACTAAGTAGCATCCAGCACAAACACACATGTACACCGTTGCATTTTCCCCCCTCTCTTTTCCTGTAGTCTGTCTCAGGTGGATTACAGATGGCTCACCTCACAGAACAGTTCTTCAGCTACACAGCACTGCACAACCAGGAGCCTGCGTGCAGGAGGGCAGGAGAAATACAGAGCATGGCTTCTACAACACCTAACTGTAACAAAACGGCAAATGAGATTCTGCCCAGGGCTCTCACTGCAGAGATCTCATTAGAGATCATTAGTTATTATATTAGGAAATAGTTACCATGGATAAGAAATACAGAGAAATACTGCAAGTGGGAGAAGAGTTATACATGAAAAAAGACTTCAACCCCCCACAACTGCTGAACAGGGCACAGGTGAGAGATGAAACAATGTTTCCCACCACAAAGTCCTCCTCAGCCCTCAGGGATCTTACTTTCTGGATTCTGTAAACCTACCTGATTGACCCAGGACCACGCAATGGCAGCCTAGTGGTAGGTACTGGTGCAGGTGGGGTGGCAGTGATACCAGCAGCAAAATGGACAGAGAAACACTTCAAGGCTATTCCTCAGCTATCTGCATCTGGATAGAATTTTATCATGCCAGCTTTGTGATGTCCAGTGAGAAATTACTAACAGAGAATGATTTGAGCAAGAGTCATTAACATGCCCTCTGAGGTTTAATGGCAGGATTACAGTAGGGCTCAGCACACCAGAAGGCACCATCAACCACCAGGCTGCTCCTGATTTTGGCTGCTGGCCCACTGGGGCTGCCAGAACTGAGCCCTGAGCACAGAGCAAGAGCAGAACAGCAGGGAGGAGTAACAGACATTATCTGGTCCCCAACACCAGAGCTTTCATTTCATATTCACTTTGCTGAGCTCTTCCTTCTCTCTGTGCACACTTAATCCACTAAGTATCCTGTGAATGTGTGTTTACAGCCTAATGACTTTTCTTATCTTGTCTCTTTTCTGACTGGAGCTGGAAATTAATGAACAGAAACCTCTGCCGCCATTGCAGTGCACTGTACATTAAGGAGCACATCCCAGGCACACAAACCATCAGCATCTAATTTGGAAAACCAAAAAACAGGAGACTTCTATAGCACGCTTCAGTGCCTCACATCTGTGGCTGTGGCTATTGCAGGAAGCAGAAGGGAAGGAAGTATTAGTGCAATAGGAATACTCCTCCCGTGGATGATGTTGACAAGAAAGCAGCAGTGTGTGATGAGCACAGCAAGTTCTTAAGGTCCAAAAAGCACTCATTAACAGTGAAGAAAAAGCTGATTTCTTGACAGCTACCTAGGGGTGAATTTTACTCCTTTTTCCTCCCTTTTTGCCTTTAGGTCATGACAAACTTTTACAAATGGATTTTATGGATTTCAATTTCAACATTTTTAAAAAGGTTTCTTAAAGCAAAGGCTTTAAAGGCTTCAGAGCACAGCTGGCTGGCAGGCTAAGCATTCAGTAAGGCTACATTTGGCAGACCAAGTGGGACACACAAGATGACTTAATCATTCCTCCCTACATAAAGACACGTCTGCATTTCAGTTAGCTAAAATCGCACCTAGATCTTTATATGGCTTTCTATCAAAGCACTTCAAACGTGACTGAATTAATCTTTGGTGTGAGGCAGACAAGTATCTAGCAGTTAAGTACGATCCAATTTTGCAGAGCAGGGAGCAGATTAAAACATCTGTGAATCAGTTGCACATCCTGTGCTTCATAGGCACATCCACAGAAGGTTGGATGGCTGGGTTCTTTTCCACTATGAGAAGGAACACTGATAAAAAGCAGTAGATGGAAATGATGAATTAAACAAGTTCACAAAATTCCCTGACCGAGATTTTATCTCAATCTGAAGAAAACTACCCAAGCATCGGGATACTGGGAAGTTGTTGCACACAATGTTCTCATCAGCTGTTCAAGACGTCATTAAAGCACACTCCTGGGGTTTGATCCCACTGCTGGCAGTAGCACATTTTGCTGTCAGGAAGAACACCGTCAGGTCAGTGAGAAGGCTGAAGCAAGTGCCAACGTAAGAGAAAAGGTGGCAAGTAACTAACATCATAGGAAAGAACTTCTATTGAAATGCACGAGTGCATCAGGAACAACAACTCCTCTGCATTATTTAAGGAGTTTTCATTTCTTTAAAAAGGAGAGAAAACATATTTTGGAAAAAATCTGCTTGAATGCCCTTCATGGACAAGCACAACCTCATGGTTCATCAGATCAGCAGCGCCTGTAAATCTGCACCCCAAGGAAAAACTGGATGAAGCTGCAAATTCACAGAAACAGTTTAAATGTTTCCCTTTGCAGTTTGATACTATAGAATCAAATCCCCTAGAGATATTCTTACACCAAAGCAAGTTTAACTCTAGTGCACAAACTACTGCAGTTCAAGCAAGTATTACAAGACCTTTAATCAGGAATGCTGGTCACATAATCTGTTTTTCTGACTATAACTGCTGAAGTTCTCTGCTAAGACAAAATCATACTACAGTCATGTATTTATCCAGTCTTTCCAGTTGGCAGCATCTACAGCAACAGCAAACAGCACACACAGGGCATGCTACCCACAGCCAGACATCTCATGCCAGTTACCTCAGTGCAAAACACCCATCCTTAACATCAGTTTTTCAGGAAACTCTGTTCCTGATCTGATAGCGAGTAACAAAAGCAGATTCTTATTTGCGACTATTGAGTTCAGTGAAGTTCTTTTGATCTCTGGATTATTGAGATGTTTGACTTGTTTTTCACTTTGCAGAGTCAGCAAAGAGCAGAGACAATTTACTGAGTGGATGTTTTCTCATTTCCTAATCCAGACACTTTGAGACTGATGTATTGTCCTTGAAAAGGTTTAGCACAGAGATAATTAGCAAGCATAATGGAGCTTTTATCTAAGGACTATCTTTATTTTCCTTTTTAATTTTTCACTTTCCCACCATTTGATCAATTCACAGATGTCTACCAAAGTTCATTATTCCCTCTCCTCACTCCCGATATAATTCTTGAGAAAGAGTTCGTATAAAATTATGATAATAGAGATCTATCCAGCAATTCTGGTAGCAATAGGCCAGCTGAAATCAGGCTGCATCTTAAGATGGATTCTCTTCACTCCATCTTTTTTCTGCTCTTTATATGTTTGTGTTTGAGGTGGAAAGAGTTAAAAAAAACACCACAGCAACAACAAACAAACAAACCCCAAACGCATCCACCTTCTCCAAGGATTTCAACTAATAGTTCCCAATGTAACCAAGTGGTTCTTTGTATTTTGGGAAGTTCTTAGAAAAAGGCTTACAGAAAACACTAACTTTCAACTAAAGACAACACTGTCTTGAAACATGAAATACCTTTTTCTTAACTGCTTGCTGAAGACCAAATTTCAGTGAAAATTAGATGTTACTACCAAGGATTACACTGAGGAAAAAAAAAAAAAGTAATGTTCAGATAGCATGTTTAGGGATGAAATCCAGCTGTAGACACGGATTAGGTTTTTATCATCCTTAGAAATATTGAATTTTCTTTATTTTTCCCAAATGACGAATTGGTTTTTAAAAACAGAACAGTGAATTGTTCTGGGCTGTAAAATTTGAAGCTCAGGAAGATGAAATATTGCTGATCTCACTAAGGAAACAGCCGTCCTTCCTCTACCTGTTGCTGTCATTCAGGTTTGAGAGAAAAGCAAAACCAGAAAGACAAACTGTGAGACTGTGAGGAAGACAACTCACGTAAAGATGTTCAGCTTTTTCAAAAAGCATCCAGCAAAAAGCTGGAGAGTTCTCAGAAGGGTTTTCTAACAGGTGGTGGACAAATGCAGGCTTTAAAAATATTCAGGTAATTTGCTGCCAACAAAGCAGAGGCAATTAAAACTTCAAGGCACTCCTGTCGCTGATCATTTGTTCACAAGCAGGAAGTGCTAATGAGACACTTGCCAGAAAGAATGGGGGGAAGGGGGCATTTATGAAAGGGGGCAATTTCTTTTAACCCAGCCAGAAGGTGAGAAAGGTGTATATCCCACTCACAGAAAAGCAGATGGGAAGAACCAAGTCTCCCTGCACTGAGGAGGCAGCTGCTGTGTGCCCCAGCCATTCGGTTCAGCTGGAGCTGAGAGGCTCTCCCACCTTGCTGTGTTTTGGGAAAGGTAGGCTAGCAGATGAAGCTTTTGTTTGCATGAAGATTACCGATATTCACTCACTGCCCCCTCAGTGGTTCGCTGTATACATCAGCTGAATTTTTTTGTTCCCAACATTTTTCACAGTAGCCTTTCATAAACATTTTAGACTATTGTCTCTCACCTATGCTGGGCTCACTTGAAACTTCTTCAAGAGGAGCCCATATTGGCTTTTATGAAATCCCTGGAAGTAAAGCCAGTACAGTGAGTTCAGGGCTCACTTTTGATTTCACATCATGCATATTTTCTTCTCAGAGCATACTGGAAAGGCACAACTCACCCAGAATCACAGCTCTGCTGCTGCGCCTCATAGGGATGAGCAGCAAGGCTCAGTAGTTCTGAGCTGTACTGTACATGCCCTTGACTCCCACCACCTGCTGATACCAGCTAGAGCAGCCCAAACATAGCCAAGGGAACCCCCTGGCTCCTAGCAGTACCAAAAAACACCTGAGCTAATATTACTCCATTGCAAACAATCTCAAATCAGGCTTGGAAAAGTGAGCATAGGCATTCTGCAGCACAAGACTGATCACACTTGTTCCCAGAGGCTCAGGAGTTACCTCAGTGAGAGCAGAACCCCTTCATTCAGCAGCGTGATGAAGGTGTGGTGCACACTATTTAGCTATGCAGGCAGTGCACGTGCAAGTTCACCGAATCCATCCATCTCTAACAGGACAAAAATACAAATCATCATCACCCAATTTCACTCCAGGCTATACCTGAAAAAACAGCCCATTTTCACACCCTCTTGAAGGACTGTTGGAAGGCTTATCCTCCACAACACTGTTGAAGAGGGAACAAATATTTTTAGTCTAGTGATAGACTAACTTCACAAACAGGTTCACAGCAATCAGGTGGCTGTGAGAAAGCAAAGTAGGAAGATAAGACAAAGACATGAAAAATGTGCTGTTTTCCCCAGTACCTACAACATTTCCCACGACCACAACTAAACCTTTGACCATGTGTAAACACGTAACAAAAACATGCCTGAGAGAATTTCTCTCACAAAAATACATATGAAAATCTGTGCATCCAATCAGCAGGAAACTTTGAAGAACTGTTTCTGTCTTTGCCTTTGGGGAACAGATGGGGCAGGGGGGAACAGTCCCAGCACCATGTCAGTTTACTACAAGGTAATCCTGCTACAAGAACTGGCCAGGTGCACCTGCATGGTGCTGGACAAGAAGTAGACATGCCTGCAGTTACCAAGCAGAATAAGGCTGCATAGAAACAAAGCATCTACAATATATTTGCAGTCAACTATTGAGTCTAAAACACTTTTCCTATCTTGCAGAAATTTGATATCTAAATGTTGCTCTTGTTCCAAAAACCACCTCACTCGGTATCAAATTCTTTTGAATAATTTGATGAAGAAAATCAGTTTCAATGTTAAGGCTCTTTACCTGTACCGCTTCTGCAGCTCCAGAAGAAATATTTCAGCGTATTAAGTCAGGGCAATAGTGCAAAGAGGACTAAAGAAAGCAAGTAATGCAAAAGGACTACAGAGCTCCAACCCCTGTTAATCTAGAAACTGCTGCCAGAACTGCTCAAAGTAGTTTATAATCACTGAGCACAACTCTTAATGGTGCTGATGGTGGCAGCTCCTATTCTTTTCAGTTGGAAGATTTATGACTATGGGGTTTGTAGCACTCAGCTCCTCAGTATCAAGACCACTTATTCACCATAGTAAGATATCTAGGAGGTCCTGAACACTTGACAGTAGCAGCTTGTTTAGCTGCTACTGGAATGTTTAAGAGAATTAAAGACACTTCCTGCATTTAATTGTAGAACTAAGTAGTATCTAGGCAGATGAAGACAGCATTGCCAAAGATGTAATTTTTGTATCTCATTTTCTGTGAAGCACAATTTGGCATTTTCAAAGATCAGTAAAGCTCTATCTAATCTAGGAGATCAAGTGTTTTTGGTTTTTTCTCCCATAATTTCTGCATTCAGTCCCAAGTGTTACCCATTTTATGTAATTACAGGAACAGAGATTTATTCATCAACAAACAGTTGCCCAGAAATAAAATTCACTTTTGTACAGGAAAACCAGCAAAAGTCAGGTCTCATGTAAACCCTGCAGTAGGCTTCACCCAATACACAAATGAACAGCACTTGAATAAAACCTCAAGTTAATTTTTCTATTAATCTAGAGCATAACAGCTCTTACAACCAACATTTATTTTAGTAACATTGTTTGCAGGTGTTAGCTGTTCAATAACAGCTTTAGTTTGTTCAGAAATTCAACAAACAACTCCATGTGCAGCAGTGAGTTGCTCAGCACAGCTGGACTCTGCGCTCTGCTCTCAGTGGGGCTGGGAATGGGACAGGAGCATCTGGTCACAAGGCACTGGAGCTCTGGAGCAATTGAAGCTGCACGATTTGCTGGAAAACACTTGACTGAAAAGTAACTCAAAATTTATAGCAGTTCCTAAGTTAGCTATTAAAAACTCTATTATAATGAAGTTAAGCCCAATTACATCGGTGTAAGGATGTGGCATAGTCACTGTTGTCCCACACAACGCACTTCACCACCACTTAGTCCTACTCTGGCAAGGCAAGCCAGCCTGAGGTCCTACAGTTGTATTTGAGACAGCTTTCCAAGTGTCTAACGCAGAAATTACACCTGGGAAGTTCTCAGTACGCAGCGGTTATTCAAGAAGCAGCTCCTCTGATAGCACTGCTCAGCATCACAATGGCAATTTCCATCAGATTTTTCATCTTCCTGCTTTAAATATAAAAAACTCCTGAAATATCGAAATACAAGGATCTAGTGCTGCAGCAGTTGAAATGCTAAGGAAAAACAGTCTGCATGTATGCATTAAGATTATATTAAGGATGTCTTCTAGAATTTTTTCAAATGACAGTATCAGCTGAAGAAGGCAAATATTTGAATAGCTTCAAGACAGAAAATGGTGACTTGCAGAACAAAATGCTGTAATTTCAAGAGCTGCACTTCATAATAATTTTAAACAGAGTAGGGAACAGTGCTACAAGCAGTGGGGATACAAACCTAACAGTTGCTGCAATTAACTTGTTTCTTTGTAGCTTCATATAATTGCCAGTTTTAAAAATCATTTTCTCTTTTTGAATACAATACCTACTTGATTCCTACCTCTGCTGGAGGATCTCTGGCCACTCAGCTCCCTGTGCCTCTATTTTCTGCTTGCTAGCTGCTTGCAGCGTGGGCCATGCTTGAGACAAACAGATTTAAGAGATGCTGTCACCTCGAGATCCCAGTGCAGTGTCACAAAACTCTTCCTACCACCTTGTGATCCTCTCAGTGACATACCCTAACACAAGAAAATCCTACCCGTGCTGTGGACTTGCTGAGCAGCTCTCACTGCTCCCATGGCTTTCAGCTGGGAAATACTGCCTTCCATGTTTACCATAGCCGTCAGTGGACACCTCAGAGGACAAATCCCAAGGAAAACTCAAGATGATTGCTAAGATCATTGCTAAGAGGGATCTGACATCCCTAGAAACAGGCTGGACATCCTGAAGAGGAGGTTATCTACTGGTGCAAGATGACTGTGGGAGAGCACACTGTGGGACATCCTGGCTTTGGCTGACCCGATGGCAGCAGCTCTGCTCTCAGCATCAGGGCACACAGGCAGGGCTGTACTCGTGGCCTCTCCACGAGCCTCAGGCTCAGATCATCCCAGCATGGCGCAGTTTTCTAATTCCACACCAACCAGAGTCCCTCCAGCTTACAGATTTTCCATATTTACATTCATGTTGCACAGCACGAGCACTGCTGCCTGTACAACTTCCAATCATTAAGGAACATGAATAAAGAACTGGCAGAGTCCAACTATGATTTCCACTTCCAGGGAGGCCTTTACTAGGATCCCATCAGCAAGCATTCATACCACAGCCATGGTAATTGACTGTCCAACCTTTAGTCTTGTGTAAATCTCAGATCAGTGCTGCACTTTATGCATATCAAACTTTAATGCACTCAAGAAAGCATGCAGAGCCTAACAAAAGCAAGAGCGATTTGTGCCTTGGTACAAACTGCAATAATCGTCTTAAAAACATTCCGTCTATCTTCACTAGGTGAAAAATCACTCATACCAGGGCAGGCAGCAGACTGCTTATGCATAATTTAAAAGCCTCATCTAGTTTCCACCAGGTCAATGAAAAATCTCTTGCAAACCTTAATGTCAACCGAATTGTGCCACAGGGACAGAACTGCTTAACTCAGAGCTCCCACATCAATGTCTGCAGCTCAGCTGCTCTTTCATTTGTTTCTCCATCATCTTTGCTCCTCAGTCAGATAAAAGAATATGTGAATTTAAAGCAGAAGTAGGAAAACAAGCAAATCTAATTCTATAGAGAACACAACAACAAAATCACTTCAGAGGAGCACAGATTAAATGTTTGAAGCACTGTGGTGCTTTGCATTACAACATAGCATGGCTTCTGGAAGGGCTGGGTAAAACCAAACAGAGCAGGGTGGCTGCTCAGCACAGGATTGGCAGCTGCTCCAGGGAACTGGGCAGAAAGCAGAGATAACAGCCTGCATTACAACAAACATAGCCAAGGCCATCAGGGATTTCTGTGCACGGGTTTTTGTTTGCTGTATTTTTATGTTTTTTAAACAATTGTTTTTAGAAGCAATTGGTAGAAGGGAAAACTAAGTCAGAACCTTTTTTTGTCACCATTATATTTTTAATTTCTGGGAGGAGGAAGAGCTTTCCTGGCACACTTTTGAAGTATGTGCCTCACTGTGCAGGCTCCCTTCAAAGAGGGATGCTAAGAGCCTGACCAGTTAGGACCGCAGCAACTAAACCCATTAGAGAGCTGGGGGCAAGGCTCAAACCGGCTTTATGGCGCTTACAGTCTGTGAGTAAAGCACTCTTTTTGTCACAGTTTGGACTCATGCCCAGTTACAAGAGCTCCACTTTGACACTCACAATCTACAGTCCAGGTACAATCAGCCGAGCACAATGCTTTACATTAACAGATGCGTCCTGTCCTCCTGTACATCACCGTGACACTCGTGTACCTAAAAGCTGCAGGTTTGATGCCCATCAGCTACTAACAGCACTATGTGAGATGTAACAGAGATTTTCCCCAAATCCAGCAATTTAGGGTGTGAAGCTTTGCAGTTAAAGTACTGCTAAGTTTTTTCCACTTTCTGTTCCACAAATCTTTATGGATTTCTTTTTCTTTTAAGCCTCAGTGCCCTCTCCTGTCATTACAAACACAAATTACGCTTGTTAAACATTTTAAGGCATGTTAGTAAGCTGTTAATTAAGTTTCCCTTCTGTTTTAAGATAGACCAACGCTTTGCAGTGGATATTTTCTGCCAAGAGACACTCTGTTCCCTTGCTACAATACTCAGCAGTGCCTCACGACTTTCTGCTCTGCAGCTTGGACTCTAACATTTGCCAAGATTCAGTCAGTTTTACAGATGAGACTTCCTATTGAGCTGACAGCTTTGATAACATATTTTTAGAGGCATTCACTGAAAAAGGAGAAAAATGGTCACTTGTCCTTATTCTCAAGAGGCTCCCCAGCCCCTGTGCACCAGCAGAAACTCCTCAGAGCCTTGCTATTAAGAACAGCTCTCACAGAGGGACGTTTGTAAAAGGACCGGTTCAGTTCTATCCACAATAACCTCAGTGCAAATCCACACTAGCTTGAACAAATCAGCCAAGTTCCCTCAAGTATTTCAATCCATTCTTGGATTTGGATATTCAAAGTCTAAGGAAATGAAATCCTCCGCTAACACTTCAGCTCTGCCTTTCTTCAGCAGGGAGCATGTGAAATGAGAAGGCTCTCCTGGTGAACAACAAAGTGGCCATTCCACTTCTCATATCATTCTTTCCCACACCTCATTTTGCAAAGATCTCAGCAGTATTTTAAAAATACCAAAAATATTTGCAGTATTTCATGTTATTTTCCATTAAGCAGCTGAAGCGGAAGACGAAACCCTTTCTGTCTCCTAACATTTATATACCTTGACTTACGCCATGCTACTGATCAGCTACATGTTTCTTTCCAAAAGCAGCAGCATGTCTTCCCCACCATCTTTCAGTCTTTGAAGTGCTTTAGCCTCACAAATGCAACCCACTGCCATAGATGTAACATCCAGCTCACTTATATGATGTTGCAGTGTTTTTAAAGGTAAGTTCAAGTACATCAGTATTATGAGGTGCTTTCATACCGCATTAAAAATTGAAGGGTACATCAGCCTTGGATCTCTGCATTCTCAGAAAGGTTCCTCAAACGTGTGGATTATACAGCTCCCTCATTCTAGGAGATAGCTTATCACTGCTGGCACCGTTAGGTGCCTAATGTTTCAAATGGTTGAAGTCAGCTCATCCAAATCACATCAGCTTCTCCATATTGAAGAGAAACCAGTACAAATGCCCTCCTACCACCCCTCCATGTGGAGTTGTGTCAATAACCTGCAGCTTTTTGTGAGCTGCAGAGTATCTGTGAGCACTTCTACATGAAAAGTAAATATGAAGTAATTAGTTATGCTGCAAATGCATTACAGGTTCACTATGCACCTTCTAAAGAAGTTCTATAGAAGGCAGAAGTTTCTGCCGATTTGTGCCTGTGCCAGGAATTCATATTCTTTAAGAAGTCTATGCTTTAGCAAAGAAGTTATTCCCTAGGGTCAGACATGCTCTTCTCTTAATTTGTCTTTATTTTTATATATTCACATCCCTTTCTTCATTATTCAACAGGAGAAGTAGTTACCTTTAAGATCTGCCTATGAGCAGATTATTAACAAAAGATTTTCATTTACTGCCTTGCTCTTCTGTTATGTGAAGATAGCAGCAAGTTCCATTTGCTGCTGGGTTTTCTTTTGTTGTTGTTTTTTTTTCTTTTTTGTCATTGCCATGCGAGTTCCCTGGACAAGTCTTCTTTTTCTCCCTACCACTCAGCTTGTGGCCTGAGAACAGCCAGTGCAGAAAACAACCTTCTGCTTCTTCCACTTTCCCAGCACCTCATTTTATGAGGATAAATCAGTTTAAAAGTGGCCTAGAATGCTATTAGGGATAGACTGGACAAGCACCCTGTGCACCCAGCTAAGATATCCAATAAATTCTGTCCCTGCCCTGCAGTCACTGGCTGCTGGTGATACACAGCTTAGGTGCAGTGTAAGAGATTGCACTTCAAATTCAGTGGTTTAATTTCAAAGTTGCAGACATTTTGAAAGATGCATTACTCATATTAAGAAACAGCATGCACCTTCTTATTATTGTTTTGTCCAGGAATGATGATGTAAAGTCAGTAGTCTTACTAAGACCATATCATTTTTTTACACCACACTGGGCAAGTCAACTTGCAACCATTTTCCCTCCCCTCCTTCCCATTAGAATCACAGCTCAGAGTAGACCAGAACAGAACTCCTTATGGCATGTCCCAGAGCAGACATCAACTCTTCCCAAAGCAAGTCATGAGAAGATGAAACCTCAATTTGCCTCAGCAGAACTTTCACAGCTACTATGCATAAGTGTAGTAAGAGCACCATTATGCCTTTTTTTTTTTTTTTTTTTTAATTATATTCTCAGGATTTATGATGGAATGGCTTTGTGACAGGAACACCACAAAAACAAAAGCATTTCTATCAGTCCTTTCAGAAAGGATAAACTCAAAAATCTGGTATCATGGGACCGACGTAAAATTAAAATCTGGCATTTATACATTGAGGATTCAAGTATGGGACACATTTTATACTGTTATATACCATGCCTGTAAGATTCATGCCAACCACTTCAGAATTGTTTATGCTGCAGATCAGTCTCTATTGCTTAAAAATATCACTTCAAATCAACTACACACAAAAAAAAAAGTCATGGAAGAGCATTGACTTATGCATTAGTTTTGTTGCATAACTTCTGGAGTACATTTTCTTGATAAGCTACAGTGACTCCATTTCAGATTGCAAATTTTCCTATGGAATTACAGCAGCTCCTTAGCTACAAAAATAGTATCGCCAGATATAGTTTAGAACATCACTAATAATCTTTAATACATTAGTAATTAAACTGATAACAATCAGATGTTAAACCTGCTTTCTTTTCTTTGCCAGATATCCTGCGTTACAATTAGCTTTCTATTCTCTGCATGTACCACAGTAAGTTCTGTGCATTTCTTGCAAATTACTCAGCTTCAGGGTCATGAACAACACCTCTTGGGAAGAAAAATGCAATGAATGTTAGTCCAAAAATAATAATGAAATCACTAATAACTGATTTAGTCTAACTATTGAATCTTGAAGAAAAAAAACTTGAGATGGTGATTAGGTAACTGAGTTTTCATGAACAACAGGAATCTCATCTCAGACATTAGAATTTTTACTACTTAGTGAGTTCAGATGCTACCTAAAGTACCCAGCTGACCCTCCAGTTCTCACAGGACTGAACACACAGATCATTTTGAGACGCTGTCACCAGTGCATCAGCTTCCTTGACATCTCGTTACAGTGTGCCTTGGGCTCCAGCTCCCTTCTCATGGCTACAAGAGCAATTCTCTTTGCCTTCCAGAAAATGGAATAAAGTAATATATGACTTCTAGTAGAGCACTGGTACAAAACCACACTAAAAATCCACTTAACATTTTTCAGCTTTGGTATCAGTGCCTTCTGCTATTCCAAATTGAATCCATTCAGCATTTCAAAGCAGGAAGCTTTCCGTGTCGACATTTTGAGAATGCATTTTTCAAAGCAGTAGGATGCTTCGTACACGCAGAGGGTTGCACACATGCCATGCTTACACAAAGTATTTATAAATCAGTTTCCCCTCTCAAAAACAGAAATGTAACAGGACACCAACTGTCTTGCTGACTTCAGAGTTCTTTGGGTCTTTGAAATGAAGAGAAATTATTTGCAGAAAGTCCTTTAGTAAAAGCATTGCTGTGCACTTGCACCAGGGAACTGATTTAATAAGCAGCGTGAAAAATACACGACGAAATTATTCCAGATACGTCAGCTCCTGGATCCCCCAGAGCTCACAGCTCCTAGGACCCCAGAGCCCCCTGCTCCGTCCCTGCTGGCACCAGTTTTCCCCAGGTTACCACACCAAGGTCTGCAAAAGCCTTTCCTATACAAGGATTTTCCTTGTTAGGGAGAGGCAGGTGAGCTCTTTCTGGTAAAAACTATTTACAAAGTACTCAAGGGCAGCTCAAGAAATAATCAGAAAGTAACGTATACCTTATCTGATCATCAAAGGGTTAATTTTTATTCTCAATCTCTGATATTTTGACTGCCATCATCATCATCTGTAATTATTCACTAGAAACTATTAAATAAAATCAGGTGCTTACATAGAAATAAGTGCAGATTCAAGTGCTTGGTTAAAAACATTATTTCTGTAAAACGTTCATTGTTTCAGCATTGCTCCATAATTCATCAGAAGGTGCTGACAGAACACGGTGCGTTATTTGATCAGGGCTGTGAGCTGTGGGCTTTCTAAAAATACTTTCAGTTCTATTTTTTGAGAACTCGATTCTATTTTTTGTTTGTATAAACCAATTTCACGGCAAGCTGAAGCACAAGCAATCAGCCAGTGTCATAAACATGCCAACAAATAACAAAAACCCTAGAAGCCATATTTCATTCACTCTAAGTTGCAGAAGTCCTACAACCTTAAATAGGGTTGAAAATGTTCATTCAAACAACATCCCCCCTAGGGTAAAGGAACATGCCCCTTTACTCTCCCACTGCACTCCTCACAAAACTTGCTGAAGTTCTCCTTCGGCACAGTCTATCATGTTCTAGAAGAACGCTTCACAGCAAAATGAGATAATCAATGTAGTAAATTAGTTTGAACTCAGAATAAACTTCTAAAGCCACACATCTCTCTCAGTAGTTTAATTTAACCACTTTCTAGCCTAGGCCAAGCACTTTTTCAAGTTGTATTTTGTAAATGTGAATTGGATACCGTGAGACTGCAGCAGTTCGTGCAGGCTTATTGACATCAAAAGGAAAGCCAATCTTAGTTGCCATGCATTATGACAGCACTGCAGAGATGCAAGTTGACATATTCCTGCCCTATTCCTGCCCTAACAAAGGAAATGGTAGGGCACGGGAAAGATAGAAAGACAATTTCCAGTATTGAAAGCTGAAGTAAATCAGGCAGTTCTAAATCAGAGAACCTGGTTGTCTATCAGTAACACAGGACCTGCATCGGATCTTTGAGACAGGTTCCTAAAACCTTCAAAGCAACAGCAGCACATCAGCTGAATAAGACAGAAGTGCGTGTGCTTACACTGTACTCCGGTTTACCTCTCAAATTAAAAATACCTATTTCTGATAAGTTATTCTGCAACACCTCAAAAGCATTGCTATGTTTCATAACATATCAAGCAACCCAAAGGAACTGTAGTGATGTACATTCAAGAACTTACAGAGAGCAGTCAGAAGTATTTTTGAAGTTATGAGTCTTAAGGAACAAAACCTACAAAAAGAATCAAACTAACAAAAGTAGTTCCCCAAACAAGTCAGACTACTGACATGTTGTATCAGTTGGAATTTTTTGTTGTTTTATATAAACCATCAGAAAAATCAGACCATGTAAGTGCAGAGGGAGCAGCCAGCCAAGCAAGATTTTCAGCCTGTATACCCAGATGATATCTTGGAACTAATCACAGAAACAGCAGCATGCTGAAGCTGAAACAGGACAATAACCTTATGATGGGTTATTATAACCTTATAATCAGCATAAACAAGAAGGGTTGGAAGAAAAAATACCACAAAAGGCTATTACAGGTATATCAAAACAACAAAGTGGATATCTTAAATATACTTAACCATTTTCCCTGCTAAAACCATACTTTAAGCATTTCTGTGTTTCATTTTAAGGTCCTTAAAAAAAAAATCACAAGCATTCTTTCATTTCTACAGACTTGCACCATGGCCCTTTTGCTTATCAGGAGAGTGAGGACATTCAGGGTAGCCTGCTGTCTGCGAGCACAGCAATGGCCACCGGAGCAGGGGACTGCAGAGGTATATATTCTTTGGAGAGGATTCCTTTTTATGTTCACATCTAACAAATCAATCAGGAAAAGGAAGGATAGAAAGAATACAGTACTTGAACCAAAGTTTGGCTTGTTTTTTTAACATCTAAATTGCTTAAAGGATTCTTCAAGAAGTTGTTTACACGTGAGTTTAAATTAAAAGAATAAGTCACAAAGAATGAATTTTTGCTGCACGGTGCCTTAGGAAAAAAAATAAAGAACATCCATTATAAAACTATAACTAGCAGTGGCAAACTGTACTGTGTTTATCTTGTCACTTGGCATATCAAAATACCCACTTAGTGTCAGCAAAACAGACAAAAGAGTCTACAAAAGCAGAATTTTGCACTATGTTTGGAATTCTTGCCCTTATTTCAATGACAAGTCTGACGAATACAAGAGGTTCTTAATTACACTCTATTTTTCAGTACTTACGAAACTGCAGACCAGCAGTGATGTTGTTAAAGAAAGGCTTGATCTGTGAGAGGGACTCCAAGTCAGAGGCTAGTAAATATTTAGAGACAGACTGGTTTTATTAGGTAGTAAGACTGCTGGATGCATTAGATGTTATAAATTCACACTACACAATCTCTGAGCAGACTGTATCTGGCCAGGACTGTAGAGGGACACACTTCTGAAAGGAATTCCTAAATAGCGACCACATTTTCATCTTTCACATCACATCTGCTTTCATTAACCTTACAGAAGAGATGATTTATTCATTATAAAGATATTAAAATGCACTAAGCCTTCTATTATCTCAAGAGATTTGTCATTATTTTGTACAGAAAATGGCACTTAGGAAGTTATTTGAAGTAACTGTCACTTCTTTTTAATTACTGTTTGCAATTGATTGTCTCCTTTATACACACCAGCCTATTCACAGATGTACTGCAGCAACCTCATGACGTTCCAGAAGCAGAAAGCTGTCACAAAGCCAATGAATCTAGCTGCTCACATTTCCCTGGAATGGTTTTCCTGGCAGCGCTCAAGGATAGCAAGCACTCCCTGGCTGAACAGACTTTATACACCTTGTTACTGGAAGCTCCACTTCCACTTGAGGACTTGACCACAGAACCACGTGTCTCCAAACTGACAAAGCCAGCTAAAAGTCATCCTTGCTCACAAAACATTCTCTTTGGTTGCAATTGCTTGAAGGCACGGCTATAATACTGCACACATCTGAGATGCTTCCATATACAAACATTAATCTACACACGTCCAGCAGATCAGCTATGACTCCTTAATAGATTATCCTCAGTTTAAGTCTTCTGCTCTGTAAACAGCCTGCAAAACACGCATTTCATCTGGTCGGTAACTTTTTATAGCCCATTTCTTTGGAGAAAAGTGTTTGATTCAATCTTCCTTCTCAGGATAAATACTGGATTTTGGTCCTCCCCTGTATTTATAGGGGCTGTACAACAGCACATCAACTGACTTTCCTTGGAAAAAATAAGTTTGATCATGAGAAGAATGAACAAGAACTGCAGTGAACATCTTAGACCACATAAAACAGATGTCTGTATTTCTCTACAGATCTACTTATTTGGCCAAGCCACTGCATTTCCTGTCCTGACTCCACTGATTGTTATAACTCCTCAGTTATTTCCCCCATGATGAAGGACAGCTCTACTCACCTATCCGAAAGTACTCCAAATTTAAATTGGTAGTAGTGGTCCATTCTCTTACACTTTGGTTACGTTTATCCTTAATGGAATGGTGAACAGAACAGACTTGGACAAGATCCAGCTGCTAGATGAATAGAAACATTGAACAAGCATGTACCCTCTACTTGGACAAGGCTGAACGTGGCAGAATAATTGAGCTATCTTGCCTTGCATAAAATCATTATTTCAGTATTAAGTTTCCTGAATTCTTTGATTATGATTCAGACACCATTTCACCTCGAGCTGTTGGTAAAAACAAAACAATAAACCTGTGGTTGTCTCTTCCAAACTGAAGATTTTAATTCATGAGCAGAAATCACAGGGATCACATACAGCAATCATCTTTTATTTCATGCTTCAGACGTGCTGAGTGCTATTTCCACTGCATTCAATTTATTACAGCCTGAAATCCATCTTAGCAAAATAATCTTAGCCTTTCAGAAGTATATACACTCCACTTTCCTCAGTTTTCAAACCTTCTACCTCATTCACACCACAAATCTACACTCATTTAACATAGGAGTCAAAACAAAAGACACAGAAAGGGAAATCTAACCAGGGAGCCATTATGTGAACCTCCCTTCCCACAGCAGTCTCCAAGCCTTACAACATTTACAGACCTTTTCAGCTCACTGTTCCAGCAATTTCACTGGAAAGTTTACATGATGTAACCTTACTGCTGCACAGCACAAAAAGATTTTGTACGAAACATACAGCTCACCACTAGTAATTAGAGAAACAGGAATTTCAGTGAAAGCTAAGAGATTGTTGTCTCTCAACCTAAACACCCTCTCACAGCAAAGCACTTGGCTATTTGGGGCCTGGTACAGCAGTGGTTGCTGGTACAGTCAAGTTCTGCAGGAATAAAACTAATTGAAATGCAGCTTCAGTAGGTCACAGAACTCTGTCCAAGAGAGCTGATAGGTTTAGTCCTATGCCTGGCATTTCGTGAGCCTCCAACACCTACTCTCTAATGCAGTGTTAGAGCCATTCACACTCCCCAAACTGGGTCACAGCATTTGGCTGTTGCTCTATGGTCTCTGCCCAACATCTCAGCTTCTACAAGGTGCCAAAAGCGATCTTTATAGATGGATGGAAGAGAAGCAGTGATTAACTGAAGAGGCAAAGCTGTGGCAAACATATGTGCTGCAGCAGTGAGGGTTAGCCTATGCCCTGCTCCAACAACATCCTTCTTATTTAAATAAGCAATAAAGTTTGCTTTTGCTTGTTCCCGAATAATACATAGTGCAATTGGACTAGAAACACTGCAAGCACAGGAAAATCCTCCAGGAATTGTAGTAAGAGATTTCTAGTTAAATCTAGCAAGTTTACTTAAAACTAGCTCATGAAAATTTGGTCTGTGATACTCAGTGTGTATCTTATTGTCCAAGATCTCTCAATACCAAGGTCATCTTTTTCTGGAATTTCACTAATTTCTTAGCACTTTAAAAACTTGCACCATCTTGTCTTGTACTTAATCCTCCTTTAAAGTAGAGATTTGGTTATTAAAGATGCTAAGGCAACAGAGTATTACTGTTCCACATTACGCTTATCTTCTAATATTAGTATGTTAAACTAACGAGCCTGGGTGCATTTGCATTCATTTGGAATGCACACATTGTTCACTTTTTTTTTTTTTTTTTTTTTGCAGTTGACAATGTTTCCTGTTCTGCACAATCAGCTTTTCTGCTAAGGCCCTGGCTGATCATTGCTGTTAAATTCAATCCCAGCCTAATCATAGGCATTTTGCAGCACAGTTCCTTACAAGAGTGAAGTCTTAGTACCAGAACAAATCCTTCAAAAATACTGTTAACAGTTCCCTGTGAGAATTGCCCTACAAGTTCAGAAACAAAAAAGAATTTGGAAAGAATATGGAGTTCCTGTTCCAGTGAAGGTGTCAAACAGCTCGTGTCCCTGCTCTTAACAGTGCTTCACCAGCTCTTGTCCTAGATTTGAGTTGGGTTTTTTTGTTTGTTTGTTTTTAAATAAAAAAGATTTGGACATGCAAAGGATCCCTAGAGGATTTTGTGGAAAACATTCACTAAGGAAGCTGACTGCTTCTGCTGGATGCAAGGCAGTAGTACTAATGAATTCACAGTTACTTCAGGAATTGCAGCACATTGTAGTGCCACACAATTACAAATAACATACTAGTTCATAGTCACATTAGACCCAGGTCTTGAAAGTCAAATACTAATTCACAGTAGATTAAGTGCACTACTGAATAATGGTCAACTATCTACCTCACATCATCTTGGTTAAAGCCAGCATTCAGCCTGTGCACCTGAAAAGCCTATTTGTGGCAAAGGCAGGTGTAGGTCAGGTTGCTTACAGCAGTGCTTTACAGAACAGTTAATTTCCAAACCAAAGGTAAAAGGAAAAGAATATTAAAAACAGAGCTGACACCTCAGGTGCGCCAAGCTTGTTTTAGTACGTTCTGAGCACATATAAAATGGCAATGTACAAGCTGAAAGGCTCATCGTCACTGCAGAATGGAAATTTTCCTCAATTTATTCATCAGAGCTGAGGGGTTTTATTAGAAGGCAAGTGATTTAAATCAACTCATGCTAGATTTTTGATGTTTGTATGAGGATAAAAGGACTTCTCCCCAAACTGAGTAATTGTAAGTCATCTTAATTCTTGCACATTATTGGTCTGCAGGAAGGAAAAATTTTATTGAGCTCAAAATTCACTTTATTCTCAACAATGTTCTAGTAATTACCAGTCCTAAAACACTGAAGATCAAATTACCTTCAACTGTACGATAAACAAAAGCACTCAAAGAAATTGAAAGACTGAAGATTTCTAAAGAGCGTTCTGTAAGTGTGCTGTTACAGATCTTCACCACGCAGCTCTTGAATGTGACTCATCACATTTGCTCCATGCACCATACATTAGAACTCCAGTAAAACCAGGAGCAATTCACTTAATGTTTATCTTCAAAATACTATTTTCCTACTTGTTCTATAGTGAGTGTAACTAGTATTTCATGCAGCTCTCTTAATTTCAGCTCCACTCTCTAATTCTGCATACAGAGATTGCTTCTTTCATTAAAATTCAAAAGAAGAATGTTATTCCCCTGATAAAGTTAACTATTATAAATAAATTAAAGGGGCATCCCAACTAATGTACTTGATTTAATCAACAAGAAGTTAATGAGACCAAATTGATAGCAGAAATTAGTCAAGACTAGCTGGCATTTATTTACAGATATTTCAGAAAAAGATAAGACTGGAATCAATATGGGGTTTCAGCAAGTGAGATCCTCCATTATAGAGACAAGTTAAAGTGCTTTACTTTCTCCTCTTAATCTGAACAGAGGACAGCTAATGATAGAGCAAGGCAAAGAAGCCCAAAAGGTTAGAGCTTTCAGTTAATCATTTTTACTAAAGAAGTTACAGAACCCTTAACATTCTTCACTGTGCTTAAAATACAAAGCATGCAAGGAAAGCAGCATGCATGAGTCTTCACCCAGTAGATTAAAGCTAGCTTCATTTCCAAACAAAATAGAAGTGCAAGTATAATTTGAAATTGGTTGATACAACATTTGTTTTCTGCCCCATTCCTGAAGGCATTCAAGACAAGGCTGAATGTGGCTCTGGGCAGCCTGGTCTACTGGTTGGCAACCCTGCACACAGCGGGGGGAGGTGAAACTAGATGATCTTTGAGGTCATTTTCAACCCAGGCCATTCTATGATATGAGTCTATGATTGTTTTCTAAAATATTCCATAAACAAAATCTTAAAATATTCCAGTTTCCATATGGCCATGCCTTATTACTGTTCTCCTACCAGTGATGTTGCTCATCACAGCAACCTGAAGATAGACATTAGGGCCAGACACTGAAGTAATACCATCACAGAACACAGATCTTCAGCTTTTACTTCCATATCCCAGAATCCATGGACATCTATACTTACACTTGGTCATTCACCCAAGTTCACCACAGTCATGCTTCCAGTCAATCAACTCACAGGACTGCTTCCAATGCACATCACACGTGCAACAGATAAAAAGTGACACAGCAGGCAGCTTGTTGCTAAGGTACTTTGCCCTTCTCTGCTGTTCTGTTTCCCAAAGGAAGCTCTGCACTTGGAAGAAATTACCTCAGGGATATCATTTTCAGTTGCAGCTTGCAGTTGTGATAGGAAATGAATTATCCACTGATACTCAGGTTCACTATGTTCCATATAAAAAAAATAAATTCTACTGCTTCTTTGTTATGCAGCAATGCAAAGTTTGTCTACTGCTTTTATTACTAATTCGTCTTTTCTGCCCTTCCGTATAAAATGCCTATAGATCTTTCCCCTGTTTGTTACAGCTCTCACATGAAAGACTGTAAAAATCTTGATACTGTTTAAGGATAAGCCCCCATATTAGGAAATATGTTCTCAAAGTCTGACAAAATAATTGACAGAATCCCCAGAAAAATTTCCGTATCTACAAGAGGTTGAGAAGTATGGCTGACATCCTTAAATGTGAATTAAAGTTTAACATGAGTGACGTGCTTCTTTATAGCAGCAGGTGTAAAATAATATCTGAAACTGAACAGCTTTCTTAGCTAGAAAGTAAGGACAACAAGCTGTTGCACAGTGAGCATTGTGCAGGTAATGCTTCCTGAAATTTAGGATTATATTCCAGGAGAGACAGACTTAAAAAAAAAAAAATCAGCTGAAACTTGAAAGATAGTAATTAACTCAACTGGATTTCAAGGTACTGCATACTCCATTACACTGGGCATAATACATTGATAAAATCTATTACATACACCAAGTTACTTTCCTTCTCTCTTTCAGTTAGAAGATGCATGCTTATGTGCTGGTTCAATTGTGATAACCTAGAAAGTTCTTTTTATTCTTATAGTGTTGTTAACACGCTCTTCTGTTGTCATCTTTTGAAGGCATAGCTTGCTTGCTTCATCTTCCCTTTACTTACAATTGCCCTTAATGGAAAATGTCTAAAAGCATCACTCAAACAGCTCAGATGATGAACCAGATACCTAAGTTGTGCTTACAGCCTAAGCCAGGGATCATTCTTGAACTACACTGAGACACATCGATTAGAGAAAGGGAGGGGAGGAAAGAAATTCTACAACACTATTTTTCCTGCATGCTTTTTGAATAGAATTAGTTTAGCCACAACTACTTGGGTAAAGCAATGAGATCAGAACAAAAAACTGGAAAAATAACATTAAAGTTCTATTTGATTTTAATGTATCTGTAGATTAGAATCCTAACAATAAATATGCAATACATGCATTCTTTCTGAAGATAGATTGCGTGCAAGATAGCTTAGATTTTATCGGAGCTTTATAGATAGCAATATTAAGAGAAGTGTCTCCAGCTCATGCTCCTGTCAGTTTGCACGTACACATTGATTTCCACTAGTTACTGGAGACTGTTCTCAGTGATGAGGACAAAAAGTATACTGGTTAATCGTGTTCAGATTTCACTCCTGCCCTCACAGAGTTGTTCTATTGTAAAAGACTAACTGCTATAAATAGATAAGCTAAGCTGGCTTCAGATCATACCCTCTTCTTCTCTGGATCTCCCACAGCCATAGCAGATGTGAGGTTCTGTTTGGACTCAGTGTGTCAGTTCTTTTCTAAAACAGATGTGGAGCTGGGACAGCTTTGTACTGAGAGTACACCACATTCTCTGTTCTTCTCAAAAAACACACGCAAAAAGAAGCTGGAAAGCAGCATCATTCAGTGAAAGCTGCATAGCAGGATCTCTTCAGCATACCACTGATCTTGCTGACAGTTCCTGTCCCACAAAACAGCTGGTAGGTGTGCTAAGTTCTACTCAAAATACATACTGCTTCTATTTGCCTTACCAAGAATTACAGTAAGAAATGAACTGAGTAATTACAAGCAGTTCAGCAGGTGCTGCAGAATCAAAATTGTCCAAAGCCCGTGAAGAATATTACGATAGAGATAGCAAGTCTAAGAGAGTCTCTTTTCTTTTCTTTACTCTCCTATTCCATCCCCCAGATTCACGCCAGTTTTTCATGTGAATTCTAATAGAAAAGAGCAAAAGCAACTCAGCATTTACTGTGGAATGGTGAAATCATGAAAGAAATTTAAACTACTTTATCTACACAAAAGATAAATCCTGTGGCATTACAAGTGCTCAACTTACTGAATTAAGTTGTACACACATGTTGCTCATTAGGCAGGCCTTATCTTGCACTGTAACCAGTGGGGACTACTTGTGAACAAGAACAACTCCTTCAAGAATTGACTGTAAAAAAAGTAGCTGCATTGAATTAATGTGAAACCATTTACAAAGCTTTGTCTTTTCTTCAAGACTGCAAATTTGACAACTGCCAGCCTGTCAAGAGAATTCTATTGAGCACAAACAGCACTTTGAAACTTACATAAATTACAGCTGCCTATTTCCAGTGGAAATAATCTCAAGCAAACTGCTTACATATGCTAGTTTATCCACCTGGATGGCATCCGAATTTAGCAAGAATTGATTCTACTTCCTGGTACAAAATAGTATTCTCAGTAATTCATAAGTCAAAATATTAATATTTTGACTTTGATTATTTGATACTGAAATAAAAAATTAAACCACAAACATATGCCTACCTATTTACACAATTACTGCCACAGTAAATCAGTCCTTTTCTAAATTGATTCACCTTTCAGCTCCATGCTATTTCTTTGCCAGTTGAGGCCAAGGAAATATTATTTAAGGGAGTTAGGAGTTTAAAAAAAAGAAGTTGGCTTAGTTCAAGCTTTTTCCCCAAATACAATTTGTGCCATGGCCGTGATTGCTTAGAATCATTTACACTGCTTGAAGCTCTTGAGTCATCAAACACTGAGTTCCCTAGAGTTTATTCATTCCATGGAAAAATAAGCTTACAATTTGAAGGACAGAACAATGGACTGTCAGGTTAAAGAAGCTCCATTCACACATCTTCCCCCTACTAGCTAATATCATACAGTTACAGGTATTCAAGGGAATAATGTGATTTTGTCTGTATCACCTGGGAAGAAGAACACATAACTCACTCCCTTGCTTGAACTTTCTCAAGAAAGAATGGTATCCTTTTTTTTTTCTCTTCCAGCAGAGGATAAATAAAAGCAATAGAAAGTCTATGGAGTTGGGTATATACTTCTCAGTCACATAATGATGACAACTTTCTAAAATTCAACTACTTAAAACATCTACTATTTCAGCCACTAAAAGGTAAAGTGTTCTGATTAAGAATCCATAGTTGATCAGCAAGGCTTTGGGTTATTTTTTTTAATATATGGGTCACTCTGGAAGTAATGTCTCCTGCCTATATATGGAAACTGCAACAGACACAGGAAGCATAAAATGCTGTTTGACAGAGCAAATACTCAGCTACAAAACAGTATTTTTCAATGGTTTCACAGCTGCTACGATGACAACATTGCTAAAATACACCACCCACCACCTCATTTATGCTTGGTCTCCATAAACATTCATCGAGTGTCAACAAATGTCAATGGGTGCCATATTTTCTGCATGGAGAAATTCAGCACCACCCCTTTGCTTCACACACACTTCCATGCAATACACCATTATGGGAGACTGCCCTTCTGCTGTCAACTGTTGCACAAAAACAGCATGTAACAAAATATTAGCAGGTTCAAGGATCAATCTCTTCTGCCATACCACCAGCACCTACCTGTTACAACATCGGTCATAATAAAATAGGAGGCATTACTTTCGGAGCAGCCCCCATATTAGTAATTCTGCTTGTCAAGTCAGTATGGAATTTAGAACACTTACAACAATTGCTCAGATACACAGTCGACCTTCTTTGAAAATCAGAAAGTTTTGGAACACCTCGAACTGAGTACTCAAAGAAAAAATTAAGGCACTCAGTATTACTAGGAAATCAAAGCCTAGTTGCAGTTGACAATCCATTTTCCTAAAACTCCAGTATCAAAAATGCCACTAATGACACCATGAAGTTATTTTGTTATACTGAATACAATTGCTTGCTCTTGAGCAAAGAGCTTTGCCACTCTAAGTGTATTCCACTTAGAGTTAAGTGAATGGAAAAAAACTGTGAGCACTTTACTATTCAAAGTCTCTGATGACATCAGTGCACAGTACATCCAGAACAGCAGGGTAAAATGTGCAGACCAGACTTTGGTTTCAGGTACCATTGCACTCGAAATAATGAAATGCTAGGGAACTGATTGCACGAAGCAGCATCACCTTCACCTCTCCCAGCTCAGCAGCTTGCAAACATCGTATCTCCCTTTGCCCAACCATCCTCTGCTCACTTCCCTCAGAAGGATGATGGAGATGACTGACACCGACCTGCAGCCTGCATCACTGAATTAAATCAAATGTGCAAAGAGTGACTTCTTGGTGGTCATGCTGCTTGGCACACTAGCAGTTGCCTTCCCAGCACATCTTAGAGAGACAAGCCTTACTGAGGCAATGGAGAAGAGAGAAAAACCCTATTTAATCTCAAACTATAATTTCTTTGTATTGCAAAGTCATTCTGTTTTGGTAAGGCATTCATATTCCATCCAAGCACCACCTCACAATACAAAAGTTGTGTTATCAGTTCATTTTAATATAACTTTCACCAGTGGTGAGCTGGTGTTTGAAATATAATTAATGGGAGTTTTCCTATTTCTACTCTCACTTACGCTACACTATTTGACAGTGGACTGCATTAAATTGTTGTTAAGTAAATTCTAAGAAATGACTTAGAAAAGTGTTTACACAAGAACTAAAAGCTTCTAGGAAAGGTCCATTTAGATTGCAAAGCAATTTGAACTTGAAAATGGATTTCACAAGTCTGACTTCAATTCTCCCAAATCTGTACTTTGCAGGTTATCAGAGAGGGCTGAGTCTGAGTTCAGGTGGATGTCACTGAAAATGTGGGGAAGGCCCTCTGATCCTGCTGCATTTTCCCTCTCTTTGGCTCAGTTAATGATGTTTTATCCAGGTGTTCAGCAGCCATTCCTCCAGCACTCCACCCAGCACATAGTGAAAATGATATTCTACAATTCTCTCCCTTGCTAAAGTATATTAAACTAGTACTTTTTCGCTTAATCTAATGTACATCTTTACTCAAATCGTATATTTAGCCTTTTTGCATGATCCTCAACAGATAAAAACAAATTTTAAAACATAAATAAATGGAGAATGCTGAAAAAGAATGTCTCAGACTTGATTCAGCTCAATCATTTAGCTGATGTTTTTCCTCCATAACTAATACTTCAACTGTAGAATATTTTTAAACCATCACCACACCCCTAAACCCCTTTGTATGTTTAAGTTACATGGCTACACACAGAGCATCACACTCTTGGCAACAGCCTTACAGCTCCCACTCCAGCCTCCATCACGCCCCCCTGCTGTTGCATAGTGCTGTTACTTACAGTTTAGCACATTTCGTACTGCATTTCTCCTTTAAGAAACACAGAATCAGGACAGAACAAGAGTATATAAAGAAGATAGGTCAAATCCAGTGGTTGGACTGAAAATGTATTTTTCACAGCAGCTGAAGAGACAAGTAAAAACACTACTGTACTGAGAACATCAAAGAGTGGCGATTAGTAGCTGTAGTGAGCTTTAATATATTTCACCTATTTTACTGCCAGAAGAGCAGCAAAGGAATACTGATAGAAACAATTAAATCTCATGTCTTTAAATCCAAAGACAAATGGCTATTACACTGTAAGAATGGGAAAGGAATGCAAGTCAGAATGTAGGTATTGCTTCTGTGCAGGAGTTGATTTCTGGAGGTGCTGCTAGTCAGAGATGCTTACTGATTTCAAAAGAGATCTTCAAAGTCCCTTTGTGGTCCCTGCTTGAATCCTCAATTCTCATTCTGTTGCCTTGTGCTCACTAAACACACAAAGTTCATAGTAAAGGCAAGAGAAACATCTACTTACTATAACTTAAAACATCTTAGTCTTCTAGAGTATGATAGATGATGTATAAATGTAGCATAACCTATTTAATCATACTACTAATTATCAAAATCTATGTAAATGAAAGCACATTTTCTATAACATAGGAAAAAAGACAGCTAATTTAAAAGGACCACCACACTGACAATTTCATAGCTCACTGTTCATGTATTCATTACATCTGAGAAGACAGAGTTTCCAAAGCCATTTGTCAAAGTAGTAGATTTAACATAAATACCAAAAATTGAAAATTGAATGGCATTCAAGAAAAGGAAGCTAATGCAAGTTTGTTATGGTACCACAGTATTATAAGCTGAACACATTTGAAAAAATCACACAAAGAACGAATAACTTATTGGTTTTAATCACACTGAGGAAGCCAAGGAAAAAAGTCAAGCTAATTATCTACTTCAACTGTCTCAGTATTTCATCTCTAAACACATTGCTTTACTGCATCAACCTTGCCCTTGCATAGCCAGATCCAGCATTTAAAGAATTTTAGGCTACTTTAAAATATCTTTTATATAAATTTGCAATTCTTATGGCAAGTTATAAAGCTACTGAAAACAAATCCAGAAAGACAATAATGTGTGCAGCTGATCAACTGTATGAAATCCTACTACATCACTGATAGTGGATATTCCATTCCAGTATGCAAAAAGCCAGGTATTCCAAAGCCTCAGGTCTGGAGACAGCTTATATTCACTCAACTCCATGTGCAACCTGAGCTGAACCCAAGGTTTCCAAGTGACAGGTAAATCACATTTGGTTTCAAACTCGTGTGGCCTGACAACCCCAGCTGCTTATCACAGGCTGGGAAGGTGGGGCAAAGACAAAGCCCCCCATAAGATATGCTTCTTTCCTCAGCAATCTTAATACTTCTCTTTTTAGCTTACAGGCACGATAACTGGTAAGAAAGATCCCAGCAGAATTAACAAGTTCAATGATCTTGTCAATACTGAATGTTTAAAAGGAAGGGGAAAAGAGGGATCTAATTTACTGTAGCACTCTAATACATACACGACTTCCACATTCAAGCACATGGGTTTGTAATTTTAGTTATTCATAGGGCACTGCCCAAAGTTCCACAAGTTTGGCCAAAACAGCTACATTTTCTTCAAAAAATGCCTTTGAAATAACATTTGAAAAACACTGATTAAGTTCAAGTACGTGACAGTTACATTAAATTCTCTAAACTACCTGAATCTTCCAAGTTCACAATGAGTATCATAGCAGTGAGTCAATGAAGATTCTCTGACAGATAAGGAAATGAAGACTGCCAAGAAAGCCAGAACTCCAGAACAGGTATGTGCCCTTTTTATGTGCCTAGAACAGCACCAACAATTGACAGCTACAGCACTCCTTTCTTAACAAGTGAGCATTTAGTACACACTATATATATTTTTTTTCATTTAAAATGCTGTAAACCAATTATAAACAATATTTTGCAATTACCAAAATTAAGATGCAAGTCTTATTTAAACCGTATTGTAAATAGAAGCATTCAGGAACATCATATTATTCAGTACTGCATCCACCCAATGCTCTTTTATTCAAAATACAAATGGCATGCTAAATACAACTAATAATCAAACAAAAAACTTGTACATCTGTTTCCATTCTACACTTAAAATTGTGCTTTTTAAATAAAATATTTTCTTAGAAAAGTTAACGCAATGTAACTGAAAGAGGGGGAGGTGCACATACCTGACACTTCTTGAACTGTCACCTTCGGACCTGAAAAATAAGACGCAAGTAGTTAGGATGACAGTCTTCCCACACATTCTCTTTATGTTTCAGCAAGGTTTTCTAAGGCTTCCCCGACTATTTAGGCATTAAAAAAGAAAACAGTTATTCTTAAATTTAGACTAAATCTATTAGAGATTCAAAAACCTAGCAGTTGAAACCAGTAACAGGAATACTACCTAAAATGTGTGGCATCAGTCTCTGAAACATCAGTGAAGGCCTGCAAACATGCAAGCTAAAATGTTTAGGAATCTAATCGCCGAACTTATCAGATGCTGCCCGGTAAGTGCTGCTGCTTGTAAAACTGTTCATAAAATTTTTATAAAACTACACATTTATCTGTTTCCCAGAGTTGTGAAGAAATAAGTGATAAAATAAATTAAGTTACAGAAGCTCTTGAAGACCATTTTTTTCTCATGGTGAGATCATTTCATCAAATCAAAATCAAAACAGGAACAAAATTTTTCTGACCCCTGTTCTCCACACTCCTTATTCCCATGCTTTATTTTTTTCTTCCAAATAAGGAAATTGCACTTGATGTCACTCATACTGACAAGTTTTCTGCCTCTTAAGATGAGCAGAAACATCATATTTGCAGCATTTCAGGAAAGAAAAAAAAAATCCAGCACAAAATATTCATCTTTTTGCCCCGTTCTGTTCCTTCCACGCTCCAAAGCAATCCAGCCTTGTTGCTACTGAACCCATAACTGCATGTCAGCTTTGTAAGCTAAAGCTGAGAAGTTGGAATAAAAAAATAATCAAAGCAGGAGATCCCAGAGCAAAATGAAGCTTCAAAATACCCTTTTCCATGTCTAAATCTTCAGAAAGATTCAAATAAAATCACGATGAATATTAATTTGCAATATCATGGACATTTCTTAGTGCAGTGTGACAAAAGATAGAATAAGAATTCTTCAATGATCAGTGGAAGAAATAATACAGGGAACCAATTCTAATTATTGAAAACATTCGTTTCAGTGTCTTCACCCAGGTAAGGATCAAAGATCGACATGAAGTTGATTAGTGATCACTTCTATATCCTGGGGAGCTCATTAGAAGTCCATATCAAAAGTTGCCCTTGGTTTATTAAGATTATTGGTTCATTTGACACTGCAAAAATACATCCAAGACTGCCTTTCTGTTTTCCCTCAACTTACAGCCTGCACAGTGCTGCATGCCAGGAAACCTCTCCAGCATCAGATGGAGCATCAATGCACCAGCATAAGGCAGTAGCAGGAGTGCAGCTATGCTGGACATCAGCCAGCATCTTTGTTGTAAGCCTTACAGACAGGCAAACATCTCAGCCAGAGCCAGGCAGGGTGCCCAACGCAGCTTCCAATACCTCCAGCCCTTGCTGGGGCTTTCCATATTTGCTCTGTTGCAAGCCAAACTACCTTTGAATTTTTATTTTTAAAGCGTAAGCTACACAAGATAATGTCCTATTTTTATGACTGCTGTTAATATCTCACATAAGAAAAACATCTGGATTTTAGTTTATTATAAAAAAACCTGTAGTTACATGGAAGAAAACTATGTCAAGCAAACTGCAAACTCTACCCCTTCAGAAACCAACTAAGATGGTGAGCATTACCTCCTCAAAAATCTAAGAAAGAACAGCTTTAGGAACATACTCAATACCAAATACTTCAGAACTTCCACTGACTGAAAAAGCAAAACAAAACCAGACTTATTTCTTACTAAAATGACTTCATCTGCACTGACTACTTGCATCTTATGCTAGTGGCAGAGGAAAAAAGTTGTGCTAAGTAAGAGTTTCTTAAATCTAATCTTAGGAAACAGTACTAAAACCTAATTTTCAAGATCTACTGTAGAAATAACTCTCAAAAACTGATACTTTTTTCCTCCCCCTTCTATCATGTATTCAAAACTACTTTTTTTCTTGAAGCTTAATGAAATCTGGATAATTTTGAGAAATGAAATGAAAGAAGAAATTACAGTCCACCTAACTACAGTACCTCCTGCTGCCAGAATATCTTCTGGAACAAGAGACTGAGTGCACATGGCCAGATATGCCTACAAGTAGGAATATCATTTGATGTTACTGACAGCTGACGCTACAAAATACTTGTGAACATATTTAGCGCAGCTGAAAATTCTCCCCAGCACAAAACAAGTCATTGTCTACAAAGAAAAATGTGGTATCCCAGTGTAGTATCTACCCATACAAAAAAACATTCTTGATCTTCATAAGTGCTCTGAGAATTTGGGTGTCACTGATGTGATTACATGCATTACCTGTTACCACCACATTTATTTGACTGCATGAGGAAGATTTTAGAAAAAACAACATGGAATGGAAGAACAGTTACACAAATCCACACCAAAGAAATCTTAAATGAATACATATAAAGACAACACATTGTCAGTTCTTGGTAATGAAGACAGCATCTGATACCAAATGGCTTTATATCCAACTACGTTGTTTAATTATTCAAAACATTTCAATTTACAAACGTGTGCAAGACTTAGAAGAGGCCTGCGCTTCCACCTGGGCACCCTGCCATAGCAATACGTGTAAGCTGACATCCATCTCTGTACATAATGTCTCCTTTTAACACATTCAAGATGGACCAGATCAGAGGTGAGGAAAGAACCGGCACAGGGCTAAGTTCTCACATCACACTGCAGTTTCACGAACTAAGTGCTCACTGTTAATTTGCTGGCCTTTTGGGGCTTCCTTTTTCTCAACCTCAACACCAACCCCAACATCTCCCTCAAGAACAACCAACCAAAAAAGACAGAAAGCCACTTCTGCCTGGTCATTTCGAGTTGTTTGATTTTAGACATGCACATGTATTCTGGTAGACCAAACGCAAGGCTTGAAACTTTTTTCTACATGATTACCCCATTCTTGAATGTTACTGAAACACAAAAGGAGGAAGGGTGGGGGGGGGGGAAGAACTCACCTATACATCCTCATTAGTAATTTAAAATTAATAAAATGCTTAACTGACACCTTCCCACACTCCTTCTGCAAATTACATCTTGCAAAACATACACCTCACAAATACCCAAAATATGCATAACAACTTGATGGAACAAGTTTTCCACACAGAACTGAGACAACTGGATTTAATGCCTTGATTTTCTGCTCCTCCTCTTGAGTAGAAAAACAAAATTATCTGAACAGGAAAATCCCTTTGCATTCTTAAAGGATTCTGGAGTCACGAGAAGCAACCAGCAGCCATCCAAGACAACCTTCTCATCAACTCACTATTTCTCACTGAAAGTCCATAAGTATTTTGAAGAAGGTGCTTTAGTTCAAGAACAGTCGCAAGATGAAGGCTGGGCAACTGCAAGATTTTGGTACTTGCTGAGTTTTTTCCAGGTTCACTATCCTGGAATCAGTTGTTATCCCAAGACAATTGTTTTGCTGCTCAACTTAGCTAAAAATGGAAATAGAGAGAACGAGCTCCCTTCTTTGATTTTTAGGATACCACCAGGTAAAAAACCTGTGAATCTAGCAGTTAGAAAATTTAACATCTTCAAGGTCAAGATTTTCCCAAGTACATTCCAGAGAGTTATTTACAGATTGTCAGTTTAACACATGCAATGAATAATTTGTATGGCTGAGTAAACACAGCTGTAAAAACTACTAGTGGTAGTTTAAAGTGTTAGACTTTCTTTAAGCACTTTAGAAAATTTAAGTTTTTAGATCATTGCTTAATGTTTCTGCTTTTATTGTGCATTTACTAGACTCTGGATTCTTTTCTCCTTTGGGCCAGATAAAATAATCTGTCACTATTGAGATGAAGAGAAAGGTGAAAAATTTCAGGCAGTATATAGGCTTACTTCTTGTAAGACCTTGCAGGAAGAAAAATATCTATCATATCTTCAATTTCAATAGAACTGAAATAGAAGAGAAACAGGAAATAATCCATTGATGAGTAAGTTATAGCAGTGATGTAATAAATGTCATGTAATTTTCTTCAAAAAATATTGAAGAAACTCTATGCTCATCCCTGGTTGTCTTCCAACATTTTACCAGCCTTTTGGAATAGAACTAAATAGTTATCTGCACACTCCACTGAAGTATAAGCTTGTCTTCTTCCTGGGAAGAAGGGAACCATGCATCCACAGGAAACCATCCTTCAAGATTGTTACAGCCAGAAGAAGCAGAAATGACTCTGCTAACAACAGCATTTACTGTAATTCATTTTCAAACAGAGGCCAGACATCACAGTACTAACCTAACAAAGCTTAAACCAACAACTGAAAGAAAACAAATAACAAAAACAACAGTGGCTAAGATTTATAGGGAACAGCAAACAAAAGTGGCTTTCCAAACCTGAATAATTTCTGTCTGTCTAAATTGAGTTTGTTACCCTCCGTCAGTCCATGTCTTTGATAAGTGAAGATTTTGGGAAACATTTCTTGTTACAAAAATGGGTATGCAAAGCAGAAGATAAATCAAGAGACAGTCACCATTATCTCCCTATGCATACACCAAGCAGGATGATCAGGAAGACAGGACTGTTACATAGTTTCACATCTCCATATCCACCCATTAGATAAACTCAGCCAGATCTCCTCACCTATTTAGGGAAGTCACTCCCAACAGAATACAAAGAATTGGGTAAAAGCCAACATTTGTAAACATTCTAAAATTTCCAGGTTAAATAGTCATACTCTACGTGAAATTAATTTTCCTGCAAACCTCAAGAACAAATTTTATTTGTTAGAAATTTCAAGAGACGTGCTATATGTAGAAATATACAGTTGCCACATATCAAAGGGCATTCATTCTAATTTCATTTGTTACTAAAGGAAAACATTGAACCTAACCTTTACAGAGCAATACTAGCTCAGTCATTTGATTAAAACTTGCTTTGAACATAGAATTTGTCCCAAGGAAATAAGCTACACCTGTTACTAAGTGCTCTTTTGTACTATATCACATCCTCCAGTATTTGTTATGAAGACGGCCTACAATGAATGAAGTCTCCCTGAGTCTCCTCAATTGCTATACAAACAGTGCTACTTCTATCACGAGACAGTGTTAGCACGCTTCAGTATAGAGTTCCCCTGTTCTGAAGGAGCAATTCAAAACTAGGCAGACTTGTCAGGAAACTTGTAGCCCCAGCTAAAGACTGTTAAAAATTAGAGATTTCTAGAATTTTATTTTAGCCTGCTGAGCTTGAATGACATTATTTGCCCCCATGGATCACAACAGACCTGCAGTACTGCATTAAGAAACACTCAGTCTTACAGCAGCCTTGCTTTCTGGACATAATAATCAGATACCTAAAACCTCTCTGAGCCTCAAAACAAGCACGTTCTCTGTTTTTTCCCTTCCTAAGTAGGTTTAGGTCAGCATCAGCACATTGCCAACTGTGTGTGGAACAGTACATCCAAGAACACAAACATATGGAATAGAGGTTTTAAAAAAAAAAATAATAATAATAAAAAGAGCTATTTTGCAAGATTTTGCATATTAGGCAGTTACACAGATAGGGAAATTCTACTGCGCTGAAGATTATTAAAAGAACTGATAAAATTTTTAGTAAGACCTGTGCAGCCAGTTGTAATTCAAACAAGGTATGTTTCAGGATGAGAAAAATATTTTTACCACTAATTTTGACTGTTCCAGCAAGATTCTGCAATACACAATTGAAGGAAGGAATGAGCACCCACTGCTAGGACATTCACTTGGGTCCATCACAGAACTGATAGAACAGATCAGTTACAGACTTACAATTACCACATTGCATTTTGATTTAATAGTGAGAAAAATAATTCTTTTGTATAGTAGGAAAAATAATATGGGTTTGCTTTTTTTTTATTATTATTATTTGGGAACAGTAATGACCTGATAGTTTTGTTCTTTTCCAAATATGAGAACTTAATGGTCACAGAATCTCTAAGAACTTTCAGTGAGACAAAATTTCTTTCAGAAGGCGACACCTAACAGTCAGATACTGCACTCAGGCCAGAAGTACACACTAGAGAAGACTGCTTCCAATCCCTCAAGCTAGAAGCATTGTCTTCAGATGCTGACCTTAAAGCACAGGGGTCACAAGCATTCTTCATGCACGTTAGGATTAGGAACAGATACGATGCAGCTGGTAACAAGAAATCTTTAGGAAGATCTGTGAAGTCAGAATAGAGGTAAGCTCAAAGACAAAAAATTAAAAGCAGTATAAACTTTGAGCTTTATTATATCAGTCCATTGGAATACTGAATGTAAGTATCTAAAAGCTGTTCCATGAGAACAGGAGCCATTATAATGACCTACCCATCACTCATGTTTTTGTATCTAAACTGTAATGTGCTCCAGTAACACACCAGAACAAGTACTTACCTAATAGAATAGAAAGGAGCTAAGTTTGATTTTAGCCGAAATATTTTATTTAGGGATATGCAGCAAATTGAGGACTAGCATATAACAAACAGTCATCAGACCTGGCACTGCATCATTGCCTACTATCATTACTTTCCAAATAACGACTAGACATACTGCCAGGGGAATCTCTTAATTCAAAAAGACATAGCATCTCTGAATTCATCTCTTCTGCCCTAAGGCCTATGGAATCGAACAGGAGATAGATGACAGCAATTAACAACACCCCAAAACTGGAATTTTATAAATGCATTTATACCCACACTTTCAGCACTAGCTGTTTATCTTTTACTCCTTACATTCCTACTGTATGTATGAATTTGCACCATATCTAGCAAGCAAGCAGCTCTTTTCAAATGCAGTGCATCAGTTTACATGTTATTACAGTGCTCCTACTTTGAGGATAGAAATCATCACTAAGTCAAACAAGAAGCATAACTTTCTAAGAAATTCCATGTGTTGTAAGAGCACCAAGCTCACTCTGAGGCCTCAAGATTCTTGGTCACTTAGGACAGAAGATTGTACTCCGTGTTTTTAAGCACTAGTTTCATGCTATGAATGTGTTGAATGTTTTCTGTTTCATTCTTCTCAATGCTTTTAAAGCGCTTCACTGGGCCCCATTCTACTGATCATATAATGCTGCATGTTCGTTCCCTTGAGAAGATGACTGGGACAGGTGAAAGACACTATGAGAAGGGCCCCTTGTGTGTCCTAACTATATGGAAAATGTTTTCAAGAAGTGACAACTTCCTTTTGCCTAAGAAAACAAGAAGCAAGCAAAAGCAAAACATGAGCTGTGCAGAAGTTGCCTATATAGGCTGCGAAAGCTCTTTTCTTACAAACAAATACTTTTTGATTGCAGAAAAGCAGGAAGAATTTAGAAATGATTTACCATTACTGAAATGGAAAAAAACACAGTTTCAACTGAAGTCCCAAATAGCAGAAAGCTTAAAACTGAAGCCAGAACTATACAAACTAAAATTGGGCTGGTACTTAGACTAATGCATCTCATTGTACATCACGCGTGAAAGTAAATCATCTTCATGTTATTTTCTTGTGAGAGGTAAGTTAATAGAAGGGTAAACAGATGAATCACTAGCTGGAAGATCCAGGGTTTGTTGTGTAAAGCACCATTTTCAAAGCAAAAACAGTGGCATCAGGTGTCCAGTTACCCTCGTGTACCACAGCAATACAGCAGGTAACTGCCAGTACACTGCTGGAACTGGTCCTCTATGACCAACCCAGCGCATGTACCTGTAAACAGAGTTACTGGGTTAAGGCAATTCTTCCCAATTGTAGTGAAATAAAAAACTGCAACAAATCCCACTGTGTTAGGAAGGGAAGAGGGATAGTGAGAAAGAGTTCTATATTAAAGCAAAACATGTGACTGACTATTTAAAAAGGACAAATTAGTCAACTGAATTGACTGAGTAGTAGACCCACAATTGCCCACTGTTTTCACTGGAGCACCACACTATTTCACAAAGAACATACGTACCTAACTTTTCAACCTGTATTTTCTTCAATTTCCATTAAAGAAAGTAATCAATTTTTCAGCTTTCATTAGCACACAGGAGCACAGACTTCAGAGATGAGCCTGCATGCACTCATATGTGCAGACTACTCCCATCCCATGAGGCCTTCCATTCCAGCTCTTGGCAGGCATCACTCATGCTTGTGGTGACCATCAAAGCCATTTCAGGCCTTACAAAGGTATTATATACACACACAGAAACTTGCAGCAACCATGTCAAAAAATGAGCTAAAAAAAAAAGAAGTTTGATATTCCCATCTAGGCTTACTGGTAGAAAACAGCCGCTTCCTTAGGTAGCAAATGCAATTTTTGTTTTCTGAAGTTTAACTGCTGCACTCAGACATCCATCTATCCATAAGAAGCAAAAAAGTAACTTTCATAGATAACTTATATTCAATTATCACACTACCAAAGTGTAGCTACTAGTACATGGTTTCTACAAAGAGCTTGTTATATCTATTCCTAGACTGTCTTCAGCCACTACTGCCCACAGATTGTTTTCCAAATGCTCCCAGCGTGGATTGATTTCTGATAGAAAAAAAGATCAGCTTGATTTTATTGCTCAGCTATCACTGCTGCATACACTGCTGAGCTTAAGGCTAGATAGCATTTGGGCTGAACTTATCATCTCTGCACTCATTTTGTTCATGTATCTCACATTTTATAGTTACTTAAGTTCTGTTTTTCTCCTAGTGTCTGAAAGCACTTTGAAGCAATGGTTGGAATACAAAGCCCCACATATTTCCACAAAAAGCAACACCCTCCTGTCCATGCCGTGTACTTCATAGCAAGGTTATTGATACCATCTGCCTGCTCAGTGAGAGGCAGAGGAACGTGCTTGCTCCAGCATGCAAATAAGGAGCTGCACTGGGCAGACAGTACATCCTACCACCACCTGGATAACCTGGAACCATCTTTAATACACAAATATTTAACAAAAACAGTTCAATACATAAAATACAATCATTCAGAATAGAGGTGCAAACTTCCTCAGGGCACTTCTAGTTACCTGGAAAAATGTTGTTATCTACTGCACGCAACTGTCCAGGTTATTTGTGAGAAGGAAGGGGGGAAACAATTTTTTCAGGGTACACATTTCTAAAGCGGCACAGACTGAAGTAACAGTGATCTAAGCACAAAACTACTGAAACATGATTTTACATTTCTGTATCAAAGAATTCTCTGCACACCCCAGGAAGGGGAAGCTAATAAGCAGAAGGATAAATTATACAAAGCAACCTTTCCCATCCACCCCCTGGGAAGCTTGGCATATGTCACAAAAACACAATTTCTAGACAGTTACGGTTCACATAGACAGGCTCATTCAGAATGCAATCCCTTTAGGTATGCTACATAGTGTGACAGACAAAATGATCTGTGGAATAGAAAATACAGCCAAGCAGAACACAAGTCAAAGGAGGAGGAGTGTGGAGTTTTGTTTACAAAAGTTTTCTATTATCCTTCCCTGCAGCAAGCTGCAAGTGTTTTGTGAAACTAAGGCCTCTAGAACACCACTTCACTCTGCTAAAAAGGCTCTGCTATTTCCACTTGCTTTACCTGAGGACCATTATCAATACCTATCTCATGAGATTAACTTGGATGTCTGTGGAGAAGTCAACTTACGTTACAGGTAAGAATATCAAGTAGCCATACAGAAGGAAATGAAGTATTTTGCTTTGATAAACCACGGATGCTATTAAGATCAGCATCAGGCAATTAAAAAACAGAACTGGAAGAGAAAATTGCTTAAAATATCTTGGCTTTATGATCTACCAAGATAATTTTACCAGTTTTGTTTTTTTCCTCCATTACTGTTCAGTTATTTGCAGTTCAGAATTCCTCACGAGGAAAAAATTGATACTACAAAATGATACTACTGAAATGGATCTGCTTCCATTGCTTGAAAAATCTCATGCTTGTTACATTAATCATTTTACAGGTGAAGTAATTGCATTTTTTCCCTGCAGCTCACAACTTTTCAAGCCATTTTACCTGCAGAGTTGTCCTTATTCTTCCCAGAGGGCAAGAAATAATAACTTCACTCAATTAGATGTGGGTTCCATTTTCCTTTGTTTTAAATAGTTGAGTAATGTCAAGTTCAACTCAGTAACTGCAGTGATTTTTTGATATAACCAGGCATCAGGAGTCCTTAAGGAAATTCAATGATGTTGTGATAATCTGTTTTACAACCAAGAAAAGTTCTGAAACTTTTTTGCACATGTACCAAGCAGTAATAAGGAGCATTACTGTGTTCTTCTGTACAATATACCTACAAAAGGCACCATTTCAGCATAGATGGCAAACTACTGGACAGGTTTCTTTCTGATTTTGAGGGTAAGGTCTTGCAAAGAATGAAAACATGGATTTTGAGGAGTCCTTTGATTTACAGGGTGCATCCTTAAACACTACATTAGAAGTAACAGTTAAGATACAAGTATGACTTTTCAACAGTTATGGCTCCAGTGCTTTTCCATTACGAATATATCTACAGAAAAATACAGTTTATAATCACTTTGACATTTAAGAAGAGCAATAATCAAAAGCCAAATATTTAAAAAGCGGTCAAATCGAGCTTGGTCTTTCATTTGTATCAATTATTTGTATTCCCCTTAACTTAGTTATCCATCTTCCATGGGTTCTTTTCAACATGGATTGGGAAGTACACGTGGATTAGAGACAGAATGAGCAGCCAGAAATACTTCATCAAGAATGAGCAATATTCTACATACAGAACTTATGCCTTTAACTCTCAAGCTTTGGATACCATAACATCTACACAGTTATCTTACACATAAAAAGATCTCACAGTATTTATCATCCAAGGAGAGAAAACAATAAAGTGTACTGAAACATAAATGGTGTCAGCCTTTCATCCCAGGAATTCAATTTTCAATTCAACAACAATAATAAATCAAAATTCACCATCTGGAACCTCCCTATGCAATTTAAGCCAAAAAGACATACTACTTTATGGATAAATTTTTCCAATTGAAATTACACTTCTGTTTTATTTCAAAACAGCCATCTGAACATTAAACTCTACACACAATTTGTTAGAAGTCCAAGAGATCTGTCTCTAGAAATCTTAAAAAAACAAAACAAAAACAGTGCTTTTAGAGCACTAACTAAATTTCCTATTAAGATGCAAGAAAAGTATTAAAACCTAAAATTCTTTAAATCTAAAGAGCTACCTTGTAGTCAGTACTAGCAGTATTTGAGATAATGTCAAACACAAAGACCATCAGAAACATTTGAAGACAAAAAAATCTGTTCCCAGTGGATTTTCACAGAATCACAGAATTGTGGGGGTTGGAAGGGACCTCCAGAGATCATCGAGTCCAACCCCCTGCCAAAGCAGGTTCCCTACAGCAGGTCGCACAGATTGGCATCCAGGCAGGTCTGGAACATCTCCAGAGAAGGAGACTCCACCACCTCCCTGGGCAGCCTGTTCCAGTGCTCCGTCACCTCACTGTACAGAAGTTCTTGCGCACATTTGTGCGGAACCTCCTATGGTGCAGTTTCTGGCTGTTTCCCCTTGTCCTGCCTCCATTCACCACTGAAAAGAGTCTGCCTCATCATTCTGCCCCCCACACCTTAGATATTTATTTACCTGGATCAGGTCTCCTCTCAGCCTACTTTTCTCAAGGCTAAACAGACCCAGTTCACTCAGCTTTTCCTCATAGGAGAGATGCTCCAGGCCCTTCACCATCTTTGTGGCCCTCCGCTGGACTCTAAGAGTCTTTTTTGTACTGGGGAGCCCTGAACTGGACACAATACTCTAGATGAGGCCTTACCAGGGCAAAGTAGAGGGGGAGGACCACCTCCCTCAACTTGCTGGCCATGCTCTTTTTAATGCATCCCAGGATGCCATTGGCCCTCTTGGCCACAAGGGCACACTGCTGGCTCATGGCCAACCTGTCGTCCACCAAGACACCCAGGTTCCTCTCCGCAGAGCTCCTCTCCAGCAGCTCATCCCCCAACCTGTACCAGTGCATGCAATTATTCCTCCCCAGATGCAAGACTTTACACTTGCTTTTGTTAAACCTCATCCGTTTTTTTTCTGCCCAGCTCTCCAGCCTGTCCAGGTCTCACTGAATGGCAGCATGGCCTTCAGGCGTGTCAGCCAATCCTCCCAACTTCGTATCATCAGCAAACTTGCTGAGGATGGCCACAATCCCCTCATCAAGGTCATTGATGAAGATGTTGAACAAGACCAGACCCAGCACAGACCCCTGAGGAACACCGCTGCTTACAGGCCTCCAACCAGACTCTGCACCGCCAACGACGACCCTCTGCGCTCTGCCAGTCAGCCAGTTTTCAACCCACCTCACTGTCCACTCTTCTATCCCACACTTCCTTAGCTTTGTTATAACTTTGTTATATATTTGTTATTTTATGTGGCTTTCACAAGAGGGAGACATTTTGCCAATCAGTATAAAGGCTAACTTCCCAGATCAGTATGAAATACTCAAGTCCTGACATTGTACACCATTCTTTAATAACTAGTCTAACTGTGTTAATTTTTCCCAGAAGTAAACCTGATTTCAGTGTACCTATGCATATACCAAATGCAACCTTTAGTAGTCATTGGTGTAACCAATTAATTTATAGAATCAGAAAAGATAAAAACATAAACCAGTATATGTTCCATTGTTATAACTCATTAGACACAAGGCAATATATTGATTCATCTAGAAACACAATAATTTGTAGCTATCAAATCTTTGCATACAGAAAGAAAGAAGTGTCCTACTATAAGGGCATATCCCGTAGTCAAGATACTTGGCTTCTTTTTTAGGTGCCTGGAGGCATGAGTTTTAATTATAACGGCTGTACTTACAGCTAATGGTTTTCTTGTTATTAGTCAGATTCCATCTGTCCTAAAACCAGCAGTGGTCATTGAATGAGCCATCCCCAAAACAAAATGCCCTTCTTTAGACAGTCTCGAGGTTAGACGGTCTTGAAGTGATTTTGGCAAGGAATAGAGCAACATGGCCTAGTTCTTATTTGCCAAAAAAGACCACACAACTTTTACTTAATTATTTATTTAAAATCACATCTTCCTCTCCCCAAAATGCAATCTTTAGCAACATTACAAAACTCTCAGGAAGAATTTTAATGACTTATCCATTATTTTACAAGCATTACTTCAATTGCACTAATACCTTATGTAAGCATTACTCGAACACTTCCCTCAGAGATCCCTCTATCAGCTGTACCTTTGATTCTCCTCTCAGTTTGCTGTCATCTATTTTCCACTCTCTTGCCATTGATGCACTGTTTTTAGATCTAAGCACTCCCCATCAACAGATACTGATCTTAACACAAGTCAAGTCCTCAGACTTTTGGATTCCCTTAGACTTCACAATGCTAAAACAAACAAACAAAAAAACACACACCATATTTTGTGCTAAAGTTCACAGTAGAGCATTTTCAGTCTTAATTTTATTAGCATGTTACCCTATGTGAAAGAAGATCATATATCCATTTGTTGGTAGGAACAGCATTACATTTTTTCAGTTAATTCTTCCCCACTACATTATTCTAACCCCCCTTTTCCACTCTTCCCCCCTCTCTCCCACCAAAAAAAACATTTAAAAAGGCCCTTTAAAGAAGAGGGACATTAGGACTTAAGTGGTGTTACTATCTCAAGTTGAGTCACATGGATATTTGTTCCTATATTTCATTACAGCTATACGAATTCAGATCAGATAATCTAACCCATGGTCCCACTAGCACTGCTACCTGCGAGCTTTATTCACTTGACACGATAAGCAGATGGCAAGATTCACAGGTTAACGCACAGTCACCTGCTAGCTTGTGCAATAACTTTGTTTTCTATCCATTCCTTACAATGAAAGAGCTTTTAGAACAAGTGAAACTACTCCCACAACTACACTCACAGTATTTTTTACAACTAATTAAGCCTCAGTATTTTCGCTTCTTAAAAGCAGCATTCATTCTGGAGCACTACAGCTGTAGTACATTAGAACCATAGTACTGTACAACTGGAGATATCGCCACACGCATCATTTGTCCTCACTATCTTTTTTCCTTGTCCTTTTGCCCTTACTTGATCTACTGAAAAGATGTAAAGAATCACACTGCTCCCCTCCTGCCAGAAAGTCCAGGTGACCTCTAGACCATTCTTTAGCTTCTCAAAATTTATGGTTATAAAGAAGATGCACAGCATTTCCACATGCTCAGCCTTAGTTCTTTTGATTGAAGAACACTGAAGGCTTCTGCCCTTTGATTCCTGCCCAAAATATTCTAACAGCCCCTCTGCTACCATCTTTGAGCATTTTCCTAACGCGCACCATTTACACAAAAGGGAACCTACTGCTTACTCTGAAAAGTTTTATTTTAGCTAACAGAACTTTTGTATAAAAAAGATCTCTGAATATTTGTAAGGAATATATTAACTAATAAATTTGTAAACCAATGCGACTTTATGTGCCAACAGGCACAGAAATGGGGAAAGAGCATCCTTTCAGATGTTCACCCACCAAAAACTTATAGTATGCTGACATTAAACAAAACTAAATTCAAAGATCAAACATCAGTGATACTCCAGAGATTTCTTTACGCATACACTGAAATCTAAGATTCCTATTATTTTACAATGAATCAACTCTCCATTTGAACAGTCACTTCAGTTTATGAAATGATTTTGATGGATCAGTGTTACCTCGCAAAATGAGCTCCCAAACTAATCTCACCTCACAGAATGTAGCCCTTCAAGATAACAATGCCAGGGTCCTTAGCCTAGTTTCCATCTATGATTATTTTAGAAATGGTCTTCAATTACTACTGGACAAAGGTCAGGGATAGCAGAGATGATATACGTACATTTCGCTTGAAAACAGATCTGGAAATTCACAAGCTGTACAAAAATTTTCACTGCTGAAAATGTTGGTCTGAGAGACCCCTGCAATTCCAGAACAACTGACGTCTCGTGAAACTGAAATATTTTCAGTAGAATTCCTTTTCCAGATTGTTACTAGGCTTCTCATACTTTAGCAAAGATTAGGCATCCATGTGTTTGTATGACAAAGTTTACTCCGTTCCCAGAAGGAAACAAGTATGTACATTGCACAAGTTGGACCATTTTGATGTACTGCCAGCCTGTCATGCTTGTTACATAGAGAAGTTAGGTCACTCATGAGGTATCATTCCTACAGAACTACAGCAATACTAACTTTAACTAGCATAACAGACAGCAACAAAAAAGATATGGCAATTTGCGTGGCAACATCAGAACAAACACATCAGTTCCACTAAAAATCTTTTCTATTGCATCTTTCTTATTATTTGAGCTATAAGAGAATGTCAGGAAAGGTATTCCTATTAATGGCAGAAGGGCATTGGAAGGTTGTCTTAAACAACTGTTTTACCTGAAACAGACAGCTTTGAAAGAATTACAAATACCCAAATACAATTAAACTTAATGTAAGATCTTTAATATTGAGAGGACATTCTATTTAGGAATATGCACAGCATACAGATTTACGCTCTTACTAGAATGATCTGTCATCCTATTAACACTGCTTACTTCTGGTAAGGAAGAAGACATAGGAAACTTATTCTTCAAGCCTAGTCCAAAAACAGCTGTTGTGCTTAATACAGACTTGGCTCTGTATGCTGCACCAAGTCTACAAGCCAGTATTTTTAATGAACATGTCTTGAACAGCTGAGATAGTTTTGCCTTCCTGCAAACATGCCTTTAGTACTTGTTGTGACATGCTCCCTGGGAAGGTGAAAGGGATAGAGTTATCTGCTCTGCGATCTTTGTCCTGCCATGCAGCAATTCCTCTGCGTAAGGAGCTGAGGAGCCGGGCTGCAGCTGTAAGACAGCAGTCAACTCATCCTGCCTGAGAAAACAAACAGGCAATCCATATGATTTGTCATTGGGCTATTTTTGATTCAGCTGTTCCAACTCTGTTACCCTATGGTACTTTTAACAAGCCAACAATTTTGTTCTCGATATCCAGGGTGGACTGCACAGTCAGCACAATGGTGCACTTGAAAATTCAGCACTAAGCTTGTACAAAGACAGTATTAATGCCACATTTCTACAAGTCGTTTTATTCCACAATTGTCACCAAAACTTCTTATTCTTTGAAAAAAATCAGAGAAAACCCATAGAAAGAAAGCTATTAATAAACAAATAGAATCCTCATCTGAAAGTTCCTGCTGCATTAAGTATTAGTGTTAATTCAGTATTAGTAGTCTTACTCTCAAGTAGAAATCATTATGAAAACTTAGTAACACAGAAACTTTGTTATTAGATTATGTGACCCAAATTGAGCCAATATCTTTTAGCAAGAAATACAAATTTCTTTTCTTGCTTACAACACTGCTCAAGTTTTCACAAAGCAAAAGCAGTAGAGCACAGGCCCTGGCATAAAGTCCTACTTGGGTTATCCACATTATTCAAAGACAAGCCTGGAACAAATCTTATCAACCTTAAAATAGTAAGTGAGAAAAATCACATCTTTGGTCAGAGAAGCAATACCACCAAAATAGCCTTTAAAGGTAGATTCCTATAGAAAACCCAATTTCAGCACACCTAAGTGTACGCTGCTTATCAGTCCCGAGTAATTAATTTTCTACCTTTCAAATGCAATTCAACATATACTCAGACTTTTTCCACACAGCATCTTTCACAAAATTGCCAAGTCTTCCTACTTACATTACTGTTCTAGTTTACATCAGCAGACTCAAAAGATTTGAATATCAAATAAGGTCAATTCTCAATATTTCACTGCATACAGAAAGACCAGCTTTCTGAGCTAGGCTGAGGTTTTGTCTTAAACTTCAGGCAAATAGATTTTAAAAACGATTAATTCACTTAGAAAAAGTTTTGACAAAGTTTAGTCAGATGTTAGATACTAATTTTGAATGAGATTATTTTTTCCCCACCACCAGACAAAACTTACTCAATAGCTCACAAAAAATACTTTTTCCATCCCTCCCTCCTTCCCCCCCAACTGGAAAGATTTCTTCCTTTCCTGAAAGCATTGCAAATTCAGTTCATGTCTAGGTTACAAAGTGAATTTTAATACATTCATTTTCACTCATTTTAATAAGGGAAATGTATTATGTATTAGAAGAAAAAAGAGCAAGAAAGAGCATTACCATTAAAAATCCAACTTGCATAGAACAAGTTAACATTATATTTTACTCAGACATACCATGAACTTCTTGTTATATTGCTTACTAGGTACCATTTACTATCTAGATTATTAATAGAAGTATCCATGGAAGAGAGTACTGAGTCCTTTCACATGGCCTCTTTCTTAGAGCTGGAACTGAGACAAATGTCTGGCAATTACCTTTTTACCTTCCAGTAATTACTAAGAGAACACTAAATTTACAGAGAATAAACTGCAATATATCAGACATTATAAATTTCTCAAACTCTGTACAGTTTCAGACAATGCAGACCAAGATGCAAAGAGGGTATTTCATTTATACCTGAAGAAGTAACATGTTACAAACGTGTCAGTGGTGTGCAGATGAAGTAAAATGAGGAGCTCTCTCTCTGTTTTTAACAGTCTCTTGCAAAGTGGTAGCCTGAAAGCATTCTGTATTCTCAAGCAGTGCACAATTATGGTAAGGAATGAGCAAGTAAAGCTCATAACAGTTAGACCTGCACCAGCAGGTATGAAGCTACCTTTTCTTGTAGGTGAACTGAAGTCACAATAGCAGCAATTTATCTTTATCTATGCTAAGGATATTTAAAAAACCCACAGCATTAGAGTGGCTATACATGACTGCAAAGCAAATGAGATATACAAACTAGATACATGATACGTAAAGCCTGCCAGAATTGGTAAAGAAAAGTACATACGAGTTGAAGAATCAGGTACCTATACTTAGATGGCAAATCTTTGCCTCTTGACACGCTAGTTCCAGCTCACAGAAGCTGATGAAAAAAGAAGTCCCTCCATAACATGGATCTCAGTGCAATTTTTCAGTGGATCACCAAATATTTGTAAGCATGAGATCCAAAAGCATTACTCAGCTCTGTAGTAAGAGCCTTTGACAAACAGTATAAGGTAGAAAACATCAGATGGTGTAAGTGTGGTCACAAACTTTGTAAAGCTATATTTTACTGAATACAATTATTAAGTGGGAAAGTCACACAAATTAAAACAAAACATTGGAGAAATTACATAAAACAACTACTAAATGTTTGAGCAGACTGCACAAACATGGAAGCAGTGTGTTTTTCAGAAGGTGACAGACTTGAAAGCCCAATAAAAATAAGAGCGTGCCTTGTCACATTTTGTATTGCCTGGGGAAGGCCACAGAAGCAGCAACTATTGTACTAAAAAGTACAGTGCCAACAACAACTGAAGATGTATTAATGCAAGGTTATTTTCGTTTGTTTTTAATTGGTCATTCACACACCTAAAATAATCCCTCTGGAGATGTTCATTAATGCCTGTTTCTACACGAGTCAATACAAAGGTATGATCTCACTATGGGAAAAAAATTAAAAGTGTGCACCATTCTCCATGATAAACTTACCAACCTAGAATCTGCAGTCCCTCAATTCAGCTACTGGTTGTAGTAGCAGTCAGTGAAAGTTTATTAGAATTAGGATTTTTAAATGGATGAACAGAACCTTAGCAAAGGGGTAAGAAATTCAATTTGCTTTCACGTTTTAAGTATTTCTATCAAATAGAATATGTATATATCTATGCTTTTTTGCACCTCCAAAGAACGTGAAAATAATGGTTTGAGTCTACATATTTTCTGTACTCTCTATGAAGAACAGTCTTGTGATGTGCGGTGTGTATACACCTACAGTATCATTAAGTTTGATGACTTCACTCCTGACATTTAAACTTTCTTATAAAAGACTAGATGATATTTTTTCCTAATAAATTCATTCAGAGTTCCATGCAGTGGCTAAGAATACACAGAAGAGATGACTACATGGTACTCCTTTCAGATTTTTTGAGTAAAACTATTCAGAGGCACATAAGTCAATGAAATTAACGCTTACCACCAGTGACAAGGTATAATTTCATTAGGTAGCCATGTTAAGATTAGTACAAATAATTCGATTGATGTTTGCCAAGCATTTCTACCTTCAATTAGATGTGCATAAACATATCTCACCATTTACCAATGTCTTAAGTCCCAACATTTATAATAGATCTTAAAAACACTTATACCCTAAAAAGAAAGCAGTAAGACTGCATTATTGGTGTAGGGAACCTGCTTTGGCAGGGGGGTTGGACTTGATGATCTCTGGAGGTCCCTTCCAACCCCTACAATTCTATGATTCAATTCTGTGATTATTCATAAGTTCTTATGGAGTAAAATACTATAGAATTGCATTTCTAGAAAAAGAAGACAGTTTATTAAGTATCAGTTATGAATGGACAGTACTTAAGGATTCACTTTTGCATTCATGTGAGCAGTAAAGCAAACAAATGAATACCAGGCTAGAGATTGCATCTTCTTATCACACCTTCTTGTAATTATCTGCCATTTATTGGTCAGTTGCCACATTAAAAGAAGATAGTGGAAAAAGCCTCAGAAGTCCCGACAAGAAGGCACACAAGGGACTGCAGACTTCAGTAGAACTAACCTTGGACTGAAGGAGTGTGTGCAGGAAGGGTTAAGACTTTTCTCCTTTCTTGTCTCTACGTTCTAAATATAAAAAGCCAAATTGCTTCTTTTAAAAAATGCCTAAGGTTAAATGTGCTTCCTCTGTGGAACTCAGCACAAGGAGAACAGCTAGAATGACCCAGTACAAGCACCTACCTAGGTACCCATCCATTTGCACAGACAACTGTGACATACTGGATTGCACTTTCTCATCTAAGGTGCTCCCAAGTGACAGCAAAACCAAGACTGGAGTAACCTCCAGAAGCATCTCAAAGAGCTAAGGCAATAGTGTGCTTCCAGAGATAAATGGCAAAACTATTCTTACTCTTTCATGCATCTTCTGGTTTGCCCAGCAAGTATTTACTCCAACCAGAAGAACACTTCAGAGTTCCATCTGGCACTTTTGTATCCAAACAAATTATCATTAGCTTGGGATAAATATTCATCTCTCCTGTGCTCCCAAAGAGGTGTACAAAGAGAAAAGTTCCTAATTTGGCAGATAAACTGTATGCTTCACAGATCAGATACAAGATCTACTGTGCAATTTTGAAACACATTTGGAAAGGGGTCCAGTTTAATCTCATGTTCTTTAAATACTAGTTTGGGACCAATTATCACACTTAACAAAACATTACAGCAAAATTTCATCATGGGTATTTTTGCTCTCACACCTGTTACAATAGCAGCAGACCAGGACAGTAAATCAGAGACAAATTCTCCAAACTGGAAATCTGACAAAGGCTTGAAAAGCACTTTCCAGGTCAATACATGTCTCAATTCAATTGTGTAAAAAAAAAAAAAATGTTAACAGGAGAAACGTCACCTATAAAGTCTTAAGCAAGCATTCTGTGAATTACTGTGTTCTGAAAAAAGCTAATTAAACAAACAAACAAACAAACATATAATGTAATTCAGGCATGCAATGCACCATCCTGATTCAAGTACTTTGGGGATAGATTCTACTGCATACTGCTTGCCTCTGCCAAACACGCTCCTCTTGATTGAACTGACAGAGTTCACTTCAGTAAATAACTTCCCATCAAAACAAGAACTCTCTCAGTAAAATTACAGGATAGTAATATTTTAGATTTTAGTCTAATATCATCCTACAAAGTGACAGACATCCAGCTGTAATAAACAAGATGGAAGGAGTTCCTGTGTAAAATGACTACCTCATCTGTGATTAGATCAGCACAGTGTTACTGAAAGCCTTTCAGTTCATGAGGAAAAAAAAGCTATTCTGGGCTCACTTATGTCTAAAATCACCTCCTGAAAAAACTCAGCATAATCAAATATATTACTACTAGTTTCCTCGAGGAAGAAAACTCATAATCTCATTTCTTAAGTTTCATAATATTGAATATTCTTTAGGAGAATTACACAGAGAAAACACGATTTGTATTCCACCATCATTCTTGCATATGAGTCAAAAGCACACCTGAAAACTGAAGAATTCAGTCTCAAAATTTCAACTTCAGGAGAGGTCAGAGCCTAAGTTTGTTTCCAGCCCAACTCAAGTTTTAGCCAAAAGGATTTAGAACAACCTTTGTAAAAATGCCACTTAAGTCACTCTGGAGTCACTTTTGCTGAAGCAGCATCCTCAACCTTCTGCAGGGGTGCTGAAGAAAGATTTAGGAGAATGTTTTAAGAAACACTGTTGAATGCCTGCATTTTCAGAACCGTAACTAGGTATAATTTCACATATGCAAAGCAACCTAAATTGAAAAGGGGTCAGCAGCTGCCTGGGGCTCAGTACCTCTGATAAATTTGACTCAAAACTGTATCAAGTATACAAAATGCTTCTCACTTCTTTTTGTACTGACCTTGATTTTGCTGCTATAATTAAGCAACACTGGGTATGAAATAGCAAAGATCTTTAGCTATGTTGACAACAGTATGTAAACACAGATAAGTAGGATCAGATTTAACAGCTGCTGCTGTCTTTGGGGGCTACTAGGAATTCGAAGGTCTTTGCTCAGCATTGCATGTCCCTATCATTCTTTCCCACTACAGCTTGCTAAGTGCTCACAGGTTTGAAGTAACATTTGCAACTCACAGTGCATCATTTCAGTATTTGAAATGTGCTATTAGGACTACTTGATATCAAGTGGTAACATTAACTATTGAATGATTACTTCCTATCATCAAATTAATAGTTGGGTTAATTTCTAATCCATAACTTAGAAATTATCAGGCTTATCCTGAGTCACACAGAAGTCTTCTTTAGCTGTTTATTATTTTTTCCTGCTTTAATTCACTGACATATATATCACAGGAAATATATATAAAGGCTTTTTATATAAAGCTTTTATATTTTAGTGCAATAGTCCTACCACTCTGTGACAGAAAGTGCTCTGTTCTGAAGTGGATTTCCTAAGTAACAAGAACAGCAAAGTGAGACAGGCGAAAGCTAGTAAACAAGGAGAGGAAATAAATGAGGTAATTTAATTCCTTGTTAATTTCACCAGCTTTTAACTTCTAAAGATAATTATTTTAACATTAAGTTTTAAGTTGAAGTGACAATATGACTAAAAAGAATAAAAGGGATACTGATAGCAGAAATGAGTGTACAGTAAAAGTATTAAAGATCCACTGCATTACATGGATGTCAGGATAAGGAAATATTCATCTCACACTTCACTGAAGTCTACAACAACTCTACCTAATAAATTGGCCCACAGAAGCTATAGGTTACCAAGGCAAAATTGGCCAAAAAATTAAAATTAAAGACTACTTAATATACCAGAATATCTACATAGTGGTGATGCCAGTAATAAAGCTAGAACAACAATAATTTAACTAAATATGCATTTTAAAGATACTGTATTTAAAAAATGCATTAGGGACCACCAATAGGTAAGCTGTTAATAGAATTACTGCCGAAACAGTGAATTATGAACAGTGGGAAGGAGTTTAAGCCTTAATTTATTGGTTTGTATTCATAATATTTCAAGAAACATTAATCTACCCTGAAAAAGCAATTCATACGCTAGCACAACATGCAGAACAGCTGGAACAGAGCATTCTCAGCTTACTAGATTTTCAGAATCCATGCTCTAATACATCTTTATAAAATAATCTTTACAAGAGCTATTTAGAATAGCTCAGTTTGCCAGCGCACACACACAAATGCTCCTATTTGCCAAGATTTAAGCAGTGTTTGCTTAAGAGCATTACTACAACTCCACGGACACGTTTAGTCCTTACATGCAAGCTGGCTTCTGCATGTTTAGGACACCCAGCCATGGTCAGCCCTACGTAAGCAGAAGCACCAGCTTCCAGGCCCAGGCTTGCCATCTACTTTGGTCATTAACCAACCTCTTGGGTGTTATTGCCTTCAGTATTTAAGTTGCTGATTTTAAACAACCACTTCGCCTAAAGAATGCACAATTGGAACTAATCATGGTAAATAGAGATTTCATGCTGGCATCTCATTACAAGAAGAGCAGTTTACAGTTAGGGAACTGTCCTACTGAAAAATCCAATTCAGAGAGTAAAAATCCTTATCTAGCAACCACTGAAAGTTCTACTGAAGGCAGTCTGAGAAATACTGTGTTTACATGAGTACTACTGATATAAAGAGCAGAAATGTAAGGCAAACACACCAGTACAAGAAAACAAGCATTCAAAACAAAGTTTGCGGGATTCCAACCCGTCTTGAGAGACCAGACTGGCACCACCACTGCTTTGCTCTGTGGTAAAGAAAATAGATTTGTGTGAGGAATAAAAATTAATCAGAATTGCTAAAGGATTTCAGCCAATCTCTATGATGTACAGTGCACTGGTGCAGCTTTACTTCAGGTTTGGTGTGCAGCTTTGGGGGATCAGGACATAAGGACAAAGAAGTATTAGAGGTCATCCAAAGGCAGAATATGAAGATGGTGAAGAGTCCAGACAGCAAGACGTACAAGGATGCTTAGGGCCCTGGGTTTGTTCAGCCCACAGCAGAGGGAACGGCACAGAGCTGGGGGGGGGGGGAAGGGGAGGGACGACGACACAGGGAAAGGCTTTGCTCCAGAAGGCAGCGAGCAATGCACAGGCTGCCCAGGGCAGCAGGCATGGGTCCAAGCTGCCAGAGCTCAAGGGGTGTTTGGAGAAAAGACTCAACCATAAGGTCTGGGTGGTGCTGTGTGAAGCCAGGAGCTGGAATTTGTGATCCTTGTGGATCCCTTCTAGTTTGGGATGTTCTACAATTCTATAAATCCAGAATAATTCAATAGGGTTTTGTAATCCGTAAAAAACTGTTCCTGAATTTGTTACTTAAAGTTATCAGCTTCTCTTTTTCCTTATTGCCTACTATACTTGAATAGAAACTGAGAAACTGTTCAATTTCTTGCCCTCGGTAAAATTCCTTAAAATATTTCTTTTTTATTTGTGAACCCTAAGAGCCCTCTAAGAGCTGTTACCTGAGAGATATTTGAACAAAATTCTTTTTTTTGTGTGTTGCAATATTTAATAGATTTTCTGGTTCCTGCATTTCCATTCTGCCAGGAAAAACAAACTCTTGGGACATGTCAACTCTAAGAAAAAACTGCTACATATAATACTGAGATATAGATATATATATCTCAGTATTGGATTCCTTCCACACAACGAAATGTTAAAAGTCATGTTTGATATATAGCTAGTTCATTATAAATATGGATTTGTACAAAGCAAGTATCAATCAAAACACTATATGCAGAGCTAACTTGCTTTAAAATAATTGTATAAAGTCAGGCAGGTGAAGAAAATTCGCCTATCTAGGAAAAAAAATAAAAATTACTGCAACAAGTCTTCAGGTAATTTGCAATGCAAGATAGTTCCTAGTGCATGCTCACTAAATAAATAAAAAAAAACAAAAACAACAAACATTGTATCATGGAAAAAGATACCACGATGTTGTTAACTTAATATCTACCTGAACCCGTATCTTTTAACAACCACTCTGGGATACACGATCTTAAGTGTTGTGTGTGACAAGAGAGCATTTGTATACTAACAGAGCTTCATGCATCACTTACAGCAAATGTTCCCAGCAGTGAGACATTCTAAAGCCTCTACTGCTGTTCAGAAGGAGTTCATGCTATAGCTAGAGAAATAATTGCCATAGGCTTTGGGGTGCAAAAAGCTCAGAGTTTGCAATATTTTTCGGGAGTACTCAGATTAGATTAATATGTATAATGTTATTATGTATTATCTGGTGTATTTAATGGACAGTTGGCTGAACGCGAGCCAGCAACGTGCCCAGGTGGCCAAGAAGGTCAGTGGCATACTTGCTGGTATCAGGAATGGTGTGGTGAGCAGGACTGGGGAAGTCATCCTGCTCTTGTACTCGGCATTAGTGAGGCCTCACCTCAAGTACTGTGTTCAATTTTGGGCACTTCAGTATAGAAAGGACACTGAGGTGCTGGAGCAGGTCCAAAGAAGGGCAACAAGGCTGGTGAAGGGGTTGGAGAATATGGCCTATGAGGAGAGACTGGAGGAACTGGGGCTGTTTAGTCCAGGGAAAAAGAAGCTGACGGGAGATCTTATTGCTCTCTTCCAATATCTGAAAGGTGCTTACAGCAGAGTGGGGTTGGTCTCTTCTCACTGGTGACAGGACAAGGGGAAATGGCCTCAAATTTGCCAAGGTAAGTTTAGGTTGGGTATTAGGAAACACTTCTTTACAGAAAGGGTTGTTAAGCACTGGAATAGGGTCCCCATGGAGGTGATTGACTCACCATCCCTGGACATATTTAAAAACTGTCTGTATGTGCTGCTCAGGGACACGATTTAGCAAAGGGGTGTTAATTATGATAGTATGGTTAGGTCATGGTTTGACTTGATGATTTGAAGATCTTTTCCAACCTGAGTGACTCCGTGATTCTATGGTCTACTGAGTACAAATAAGTAGAATCACAGAATCATAGAATCACCAAGGTTGGAAGAGACCTAAAAGATCATCCAGTCCAACCGTTCACCTATTCCCAATAGCTCCTACTAAGCCATGTCCCTCAACACAACATCCAGCCTTTCCTTGAACCCCCAGGGTTGGTGACTCCACCACCTCCCTGGGTAGGGAGTAGTTCTAATGCTGTAACAACTGAGCCACATTAATTATGACACTGCTGTTGCAGTAATGAATACCTGCAACATACATAGCGCTCTTTGCCCTGGTGAGTGTGTGATTAAAAGAGGAGACATAAAAGCAGTAGACGGGAATGATAAACTGAGGATAAGAGAAGCCTTAAAGAGACTTCCACATCTGCACTACAGGAATGGGTGCATTACAGAAATCTTGCTCCAATTTCACAGGGATGGGCTCATTTACTCTTCATAGCAAAGGGAAAGATTGCATCTGTAAAAGTTGAGAAGTACTAGAGACCAGCTTACTAGAAACTTTTACATAGCCTACTTGCTTCACTGCATTGTAGATTCCTTAACCAAGTCATATTAACACATGATCTATGTCTAAACAGAGCGTTGATTGAGAAAGACAGTTATTACAATCAAAAGCAATTAAAAAAAGCAGTCATGACCATAATATTCATATTTTCTTTAGCAAGTTACTACCAGCAAATCAGTTACAGAGCATATAAAATCTGGTACTAACTAGAGCTTTTGTTGAAGATTTATGATTCAGGTGACTAACTGTTGCTACAGATAGCTATGAACACAGAAGAACAGGAAATTAAGAAGCAATTTCTCCACATATTTTGAAGTTTCAGACCGTACTGCATGTCAGAGCCATGACAAAAGGCCAATCAATGCTGCTATTGAATCCAAGGACTAAATGCAATCAATGCCACTTAAGAACACAGATTAATTTCTGATTATTTGTGTATAAATCCTTGCCATGCTTCATTCCAAGGTACTATAAATGATTCTTATAAAGGTTAATGTCACTCAATTCACTAGCAATGCAGTTTCACCATTTGTGACAAGGAAAGGGGAATGGAGGAAGAACACAAGTTTGGTGAGGGCTTTTTCTTTTGCTACAAGAGGCCAAGTGGTCTCCCTTGGAAAAAGAGTTCTTAACATCAGAAACAGCCCCTTCTGGTTCTTTTTTGAATGATCATTAGCCAATTTTTGTAGTTGACTAAGTTTGCTCTTTCATTTTAGGGAAAACGAAGAATGAAGAAAATAAAGCAAATGCAACTAATTTATCCAAATTTACTGCTATCCTAAAACCTTCCAGAATAGTTTCCTCAAAAATTAATATTGGTCATTTTTTTTCCAGATTGCTTCTATCCACCATTCTCCCTCACAGACAGAAATTTCATGTAGTTCCTCAAGACAGGAAAGTTCCTCCACGTGACAGTTTAAAATCCTGTGACCAGGATTGATGGGACTGAACTGGACACAATGATATGTGATGCAAATATTAAGAAGGATAAAGAATAAGAGTAACATGTTACGCAGTATTATAAAAAGCTTTATGTAGAATGGAACAAAATCAAGAGCTTAAGCTCTTAAACAACACGTTTTCCTTTTGTTCTATTAACAGAACATTCTCCCTTTGTTCTATTAACAAAAGAATCTATGAAGTTCTTCTAGCAATAGAGAACATAACTCAAAATATATGTATACAAGCCAAGGTGACAAATATCTCAGACTTCATTAAGGTTTTTGATATAACTGCACAGGATGTTCTTCTCAGCAACTGATGGAAAACAGTGTAGATGAAACTGAGAAGCTATAAGGAGGACCAAAGTATCCAAGTTTATATTTCTAACAGATAATCAATTTCTGAGGTACGATATGCCTTTATGCATGCCTTGGTGAAGAGCACTACTTTGATATTTTCATCTATCATATGAGAAGTTAGAGTATACTTAGATTTGCAGGCTCAGTTGTAGCCTAATACAGATTGTTGCCAAGACCTGGTATCTAACTTAAGTTGAAAACCCTGTTCAGGAAAGGAGGAAGACAGAAGTCATTCTAACCATTTAACCAAAACAGTGATGGTAATGAAGTAGTTCATGCTGAACTGCCTGCAGAACTGCTCAGTTCCACCTACAAGCTTAAGCTATCAAAAGGATACAATGAACAAGTTATGAAAGGCTGTATTACTATGTCAGTTTCTCACTGATTTTGATTTTGCTCCAACATGAATGCTTTGCTTATGTGATTCTTCACATTCCACTTACATGCTATAAGAAAATTGTTTATATCTACCAGATGAAAAACAGCGCTTAAAAATTTAAGCAGCAAGTGACAGCTTAGACAGAGTTTCATCAGGTTATAATACAGTGGCATTCCTCTTTAATTCATATTAAACTTGCACTTAAGAACTACCACACAGTTTTCAAACCTGCAGTGAAAAATCAAACAAAATCCAGCAAACTGTCTGAGAAGCAAAGATGAATTCACTGTCCACAGCAATAGCATCTTTATCATCAACTTGATATTCACATACAGCAAAGCACAGAATTATTTGTCCTTTTTTTTTTTTTCTTTTGCAATTTGAGCAATTTATCCTCTGGGCCACTGCATGGAGCTGAGATTCAGCAGTGCACAGATCTAACCAGTGGCATTCCTTACAGCTGTGTCTTGCATGACTAAAGTTAACAATAGATGCTTAAGTACCTGAGTGAATTAGATCCTAAACATTTTTCATCCATCACTGGAAACTTGCCTACTAGCCCAAAACATAACAATTCCTATACATAGAAGAGAGAATTTATTGCAATCAAATTTATTATGCGCCTTAACATTTCCCAGAATGAGTCACAGACTGAAAAGTAAAACCCAGATTTTCCATTTGCACAGTTTAATTTATACTTCAGGATAATTGCCTTTTTTGGACATTTATGACAAATTTCACACAAAATGCCACTGCACTGAAGTTCCCAGAACTAACTAGTTTTCGTGATAGGCTAAAGCCCTGTGATATTTGAAAACTGCTTTTCAGAAGATGCAGGACTTTTCCTAGCAGCACTATATACAGAACTTCTATATTGCATTGTACTGTAGCTCCTCAAGAGCAGAAATGTGCACTTGAAGTGGAATTTAAAAAGAAAAAAAACAGATCAACTAAAGAGCAAAGTTTAACCTTATGATTAAGGTTCAAAGGGTGTGCTGGCTGCACATTGCATGCTGCCCAACTCATCCAGTAACACAGCGTTTCCAGCCTCTTGCAAGAGAGTCAATTTTCACCCATCACTCAGGCTCAGTGTTCCTTCCTAGCAAGATTTGTACACGTACAGCTCCCTCTGCATCATGACATACCCCACCTCACAGCCCTATGACCCTCACTGTCATCTCAGTACTGATCTGTTACTCCCGTGGCAGACAGAACTTTCCCAAGCTCTTCCCTCAAAAACCAAGGAGAACTGTTAAGGAGCTCTGATAAAAGAGTAGCTTCACGTTTTTAATAGAAGCCATTAGGTGTTATGCAATAGAGGTCATTAGTTACACAGTCATCAGCAAATCAAGGCACTCTCCCCACAACTCAGGCAAATAGAATGCTGTCCCTTCTACAGCAAGGTCTCTAAGGAACAGAAGGTGCAGAGAAGCATCCAGGATCACTGAGGTTATACAGTAGCATTGAAAAAAGAAGCCTGTCTTTCCTTCAGCACATAACTCTAGCCAATATGTTCATGGAAACAAGAGAAAGATGATAAAGCTAAAGTTTCATTGAATTTTCTTATGGTCACAGAAAATGTTTATTTTTTAAATAATAAATATTAATTCCTTAAATAATAAATTTTAATAAATTATGTCAAGGATGCTTACTCAGACCCAAGGCAGAATCAACACAGCACACAGTTAATCTTGACGCCTTACAAGTCAAACTGAGCCAGATGTTCCCTTTAGTCACAAGCTCTAAAATGATCATGAAAGCATTCCTTCTGCTAGGGTCTTTACATATGAATAAGGCGCCTCTCTTTGAAAGTGTGAAAAGACCTGTGCACAACATATTCCAGTAGTATTGAATTCAGTAATTTTCCCTTCAAATGTTCCAGGACTGATTTACTTTACACACTTAGGAGGTGAGATGGCAGGAATACAGTACTACCATGTCCCCAGCTGACCCTCAAACCAGAAGTAACCAGAAAAATGTTAAGCTCCAGTAACTTCACACCAATATAAAAGGTCAGCTTCAGTCAAAGCGAAGTCTGACTGAGAAAGCACAGAAGAAAACCTTTTGATTAGGGCAAAAGAACAACTTTAACATGGTTAGAAATCAATTCTTTTCAAGGATCCATGAAAGTCTGCTGCTATGAAAATTCTGTATTTTCTAACTGTGAAAATAGAACAGAATAGGATATTTTTCTAATTGGTGGAGTTCTGTCAAGATGCTAAATGCAAACATGAAGCATTCCTTGTTTCATTAAAAGTTCAAAAAAAGGAAGCATTACTCCGTCCTCCAAACAGGAAGCAAGAGTAGTGTTCTGTAGAAACCTCAAACATTTCTCTCCTCCGTTAGCTTTTTCTTTAAAAACAACTGATATTAATACTTCAAAGATCTTAGATTCTCTCCAGGAGTCTCTTTGTCCCAGCGTAGGACTCACACAGTGAAAAAAGCCTTTTGCTCCAATCAGTTGTAATTTAATCAGCTACCTGTAACTGGAAAGATGTCTTAGAATAAAGCCACTGCACAGCACAGTAAGTGAACTAAATCCATCCGTAGACACAAATCTTTCACTCTTCATCTTGCCTTTTAATCCTCAACCATTTGATGTGATTAAGAAAAAAATACAGCGGCTTCAGGTTGACTCGTTTCCTGTTGAATTAGACTGCGTACCAAGTTAACTATTTCCAAGGCATTAGCAGTTTCATATATGATTTTTCACCTCCAGTCTGGGTGTCCTGCCTACCTAATTCACTCATTGTTTCCAGTGGTTTAGATTTAGAGCAGCCAGAAGTTAGTAGCTACTTCAGGTAAGTGCTTAGGAGATGTTTCCTACAGCTGAGCAATGTTCTCTCAACTTCTACAGCAGAGCAATTTTCTACCGTTCTACCTCACTATCATAACTAAGCTCTGCAGTAAAAAGGCAGTTTGGAAGTTTTCACAGTATAAAACATTTCAAGTAAGACAATTAGGATTTATGCTTAAACCTGTTTGAAATGCCAAATGGATTTTTTTTTTTTTTTTTTTTTTTTTGAGAGAGAGACAGAATTCAGTTTCATTATTCCTTCATGTTTCTCTAGCAGACATCTATAGGACACGTTCTCAGAGTAGACCAAAGAAAAGAGAATATTTAGGTATTAAGTAAAAGAGAAATTGTCTCCAAAATATGCCACACACTTCACTCACAGTATGATATCAGACTAACTGCATTTCATTGTCTTTTGCCAGTGTACTTCTTTGTGCAGTATTCCCAGCCTCTGTTCATGTTCTTCTCTTTCCCCCCTCCCTACGTTCTTGCCACCAGATGAGACTGTATTTGTGTGCCTGTAGTGAAAAGCAGAAGCTGGCAGATGCAATCTGTTAACGCACACGTCCTTGTACTGTTGAAACGGAAAAAGTAAAATGAAAGAAACGGAAAGTAAATAATATTGTGTATCTAAAAACACCTGTATAGCTCTAAGAACAAATGAATGTAAACTGAAATCCGATTTGCCCAGCAGTATTTCCATAATCAGAACATCTACTCAATTAAAACTCAGCTCCATAAGTAATGTCAATAATAACAGCATTCTCCATTCATTATTTGTTTTCACAGAAAATGATTGTTACACAAGGAATAGGTTTACGGTAACTAGCAAGTAGATACCAGCATACAGGAAAGCAAACTTACTGTGTAATCATCCTGAAAGCTTATTAAGTACGTGGTTTCTCCCTTCAGCCTTCTTGTTACTTGGTAGAAGGTCTGAACTGTATCCATACAACAGCATCAAGGCTTAACCAGCCTCAGAAGGCCAACAGTCATGGCTGTGTGGTAGCACTGCCAATTCAAAGGGTTCAGCTTGCTTTGACTGGCTTAGAACAGAGGTTTTTGTAGCACCTTTCCCTGCCTATCAACATTATAAATTTGTTTCCTGCAAGGAACCAACTGGGAAAGAGATTTTTTTCCCTTCTCAGACAGGTCATCGTCTGGTATACTGTCAATGATATGCAAAACCAGCACCCCACAAGAGCTTATTTCAGTCATTTGCCTACAGGCTTCTGTTCGTACATCTTACAAGAGTCCATATGGTTTATTATATTGCACCGAGTTACAACAACTCCATTATCTCTGAGATCCAGCATTCTTCAGAAACGGAATGAACAGTCCCAGAAAGACAAGCAAAAAAGTGCTTATTTTCTTTTTGCAGTTGTCAAATTGAATGAGCTGTTTTTTTTTCCCTCCCAATACAGAAGTATTTCTGGTAAATATTGCAAAGTCTCTAAGTTCTTAAGCCTTTATGTAGGAGCGCTAGAAGAGAAAAAAAATATGAACAGGTGCCTAATCCAGATGGATATCCACAGCTGGCAGGCACTCTCAAGAAGCAGAGAATGAGATGGCAAAGTTAATGAGGAGGAATATCGATCACAACATAAACAACCTGGAATCACTGCACTGTGCTGTGAAAACAGAGGATTAAACAAAAACAGCTATAAATAGTAAGCAGCTTCCCACACCGTAGTCACCAGAGTGATGATTTATCAGTGGGAAGCCATGAAAAACTGATATGAAGATGGAGGCTAAACTGAAGCTTTTAGAACTACGTAAAACAATGCTCGGTCAGGCTTTGAATCACTCAGTTCAGTGGTCTTCAAAGATAGAGCAAGATTAGCAACATTTTAATGAAACTCATAAGGGGTTTTATTACTACATGAAAGAATTGAAAATGAGAACCACTGCAGTTCACGTCATTCAGAAGCCAAGGGACAAATCTGTATTTCAGATTTGATGTCAGTTTTCATATTTTGAGTTCAACCATATAGATGTGTATACACACAGATGTAAATATATACATCTTTCAACAATCTGCTGTGATGGTAATATTATGTTTATGGCAAGAACTACATTAAGTACTGAGATTCTTGACATTTTGTCCAAGCAGAACATTTCTTGTGATACGATTCAGAAGCAGCTGCAAGACCACAAGAAGACAGACAATCACAGTTAATCACTATTAAAGCAGCACTTAAGTTGGTTCTAATGTTTGCAATTATGTTTTAGAACAATTGGATTATTTGATCCTATCAGCAGAAAACATTCTAGAACATTCCTGCTGCACTTGTTAATCATGCTCCTTATGTTCATTTTTCATAAGTGCAGTTAACACTGCACACAGTACTTCTTCTGGTAGCTGCTATGTTCAAGCACTGTCAACATTTCACTTTTGTCTCTCACAACTATCACTAGGTGGAATGCTCTTGGGAGAATTTCACATACACTTCATCCATTAGAAAATTGCAGCTTTATCTTCAAGCTCTTTGTCACAGTTCATTGCAGTATTCTTCAGACTAATACTTATGAATCATAGAATATTTGCTACTTACAGTCATGAGCTGTCATTGACAAAAAAAGAGGTTCATGTAATCAATGCTTGTTTATGGTTAATATCAAAGATTTCATATTTTTTCTTTTCAAACTTTTACAAATATATTTTAACTACTCCAAGTGCAATATCTTGCACTTTGGTCGAGGCAGCTTCCATTACCAGTACAAAGTGGGGGATGAAAGGATTGATTGCAGCCCTGCTGAAAGAGACCTGAGGGTACCCGTTCATTGCAGGGGAGTTGAAACGGATGGCCTTCAGAGGTCTATCCAGATCTAAGGATTCTGTGATTCTAAGTCTCCATTGTCTACTTTGAAACAGAACCAGATAAGAAAGTCAATTGTTCCCCGGTAGTCCAGAACAGAATTTCAAAGAGTGTTGTTCAGAAAGCTGCTTTACTTGGAAAATTGTACTACTGTCTGCCTAAAAAATTACACAAAACAAAGAGCCATTCTTTTATATCTCCATCAACACAATGAGTTAAGCTGATTAAAATCTTTTTTTTTTTTTTTTAAAGAGGTAAATTACTTTTTCTAACAGACAGTGAATACTGCAGTATTTAATTTCACAATCCAATCTCCACACTTGCATTTTCTTTTTAAAACCCAAGAAAAGAAATTATACCTGCGAGAAAATAGATCAGGCTACAAGAGCTAAGTTGGTATTTTTAGACAGAACATAGGTTCTGATCTTGGGGAAAAGAATCATCACCTTGCCCCCTAGTCTGTAAGCAAGGGCACAGCCCTGTGAATGGCAGTAATCTGTGCAAGATATAACATGACTTAGTATCAAGAACTGAAACTATTCACATCAAATCAGAAGTGCCACCGAATGGCCTTTTCATGATTTATTTAGCCACCCAGAACTATGTGCTCTTACCGGTCATTCCAGCCAAGAAAGACAAGCAACAGAGACACATTTTAGATACAAAAGTAAGAATCCTGAATTAACCTGTCTATTACAAACGCGCCATCTCCTTCTGGCAAAGGAGGAAGATAAATGCGTTTCAGGATTGATTTGACAAAGACATCTGCTCAGTCGTGAAATAATTTTCAAAGAATATGGCACAGATGTAAAGCCTTTTTCCTTAAAGAATTGCAGAACAGATTAAGACAAATCCTTCCTCCAATATTCAATGACAGATTTCAATCATGGGGCCAACTACCTTATCTATCCCAAACAGGAAAGCAGTCATGTTTTCCAAGTGACATTAATTATTAAAAGATTGACTGAGCTAATACGAAGATACTGAAGGCCATCAATACAAGATCTTCAGACACATATATAACACAAAAAAACCCAAACCAAAACAAAAAACCACTGATCCAGCAAAATTATATTTTTGGTACACAGGTACCAAATATCTGACCAAATGTTCTCAGAAATATTTCCAGTATCCTCTCTCACCACAACTTTCTTTTGCCATTCTTTTCATCTTTAAGCCCCAGTTACAGTACTCATACGTTAAAGTACTGTAAGTTCTGTAACATTCAGTATAGTGCAGGTTTTTCATCTAAAATTCCATTACAGAATCCTGACCACAACTCAGTAATCACAGCCAGTAGTCAGGTCCCCCCCTACTAGAGAGCTCGTTGCAAATCACATCTGAGTGCAGACTTAGCTAGCTCTAAGGCATCACTGAAGCCCACCACAGAGCCCCGATAGTCAAAGTGCTACAGTGCTCTACAAACACAGAAACATAATAATTAAGTTTTCATATTATGAAAATCTAGAATTTGAATCTCTAAAGAATATTCCAGGTAAGCACTGGCATTATTTTGAATGACTGACATCAGTAGATGCTAAAGCATCTTGTTTCAAGGCTTTGGACATGTTTATATTACTTACAAATGTAGATTTTTTTTTGTAGTGCTCCCTTAAAGAAAACACAAAACAAGACTTCAAGTCATCATGTTTATAACTCACCTATGTACAGGCAGCATGCATTACTGTGTTATGCAAGTCCTAACAAAATATTGGTCAATCTGACACTGGAGCAGAGAAAACAATTGCCCAGGGAATCAAAGCTTACAGCAGATGACTAAGTCTCTGAGGGGATGTAAAGAACATTCTTTGAGATTCTCTAAATAAACAAGTTTCTGGAATGTTCTCACTGGCACTCTAGAATCATACTTTATTGCTGGGACACTCTTCTGTAGGGCTTAGTTAACTCAGAGAGGGGCTGATCCTAGGAATCCTACATTTCAAGTGGATAATATTCATGTTTATGCATGGGAACTAGCCTGCAGAACTGCTATTTCTGTGACAACATAAACAGTTCAAGGCTAAAATACAGTTCTGTTAATCATTATCATAGTACACTTAAAGACTCCATTCTCCAGTTTTGGTTTGACTCTTCTCTCAATTAATCCAAAGTCCATGAAACATCATAGTCTTCCTTTCTGACAAGAACCTTTATTTTAAACATCTTGAAAAGGTACTTACCAATATTTCTCTATTAACTTAATCTTTACTGTACCTTACTTTGAAAGCTCTTAAGTACGTTTTTTCCATTTTTTTTCTTTCACAATTTGTCCAATGCAACTCAAACCTCCACGAAAAGTTCTTAACATTCCTGACCATCTACGAATCTGAACTGCAGTTATGACATGAAGGCAGTATTTCATTCAGTGCTCAATTTTTATATTTTTTTCCAATAGAGATACTTAGAGTCAGTGTTTCTAATTCACTTTTTGAGAATTCCTTAGCCAGGCTTATTTAAGAGTCAAATTTACGAGCAGATTTAAAGGTACATACCATATTAACAGTTTGGTGCTGAAATCATAAATGTCTCAAACATGCTGCATTTGTGAGATGTTTTATAGATACTTGCCAAATTACTAAGATCCTCTTAACTGCTTAATAGTGTAAGAAAAAAGTGCAATTAACCTGCATGCCTTAATTTGATCGCTCTCCAAAGAGTTTAGTTTTGTGAGGGTTTTTGATACCTCTTTATTCTTCACAATAAAAAAATAAAAAAATCACAGCATTAATGTATGCAGTAGAGTTCAAATATAAGTACCTCAGACTTCTGAGGTCCGGCCAGACAAACAAGTGATGTTAAAGAAACAAGACTGTACAAAGCCCAAGGTCTCACAAGTCTGCAGCACGTTTGCTCTATCAGACTTCATTCATCTTCTACTTACTACTGAAGGATAACTCCATGGAATGGTATTCTCAGGGTTTGTTATCACTGTTATTAAGTATCTAAATTTTATCCTCTGAATTTTGTGTTAACATTTATATTAATTATAGAAATTTTTACTAATTATACAAATTATTATATAAATCATATGATAAAATTTTTACTAATTATACAAATTATTATATAAATCATATGATATCATTTATTACTATATTATAATTTAGTATTAATTATACAAAGTAGTATTTATCTCCATATATTAATGACATCAGGTTGCTGCCTCCAGATGGCTAATTCAGCTAAGACTTGCTATTTCAGTATTACTAATGGTTAAATTAACTCTCACAAGTCAGTGATAACAGTTAAATCTGTTTTCCTCCTATCTCTGGGAAGTTTTCATGTGCTCTTTAATGGTGCCATTAATAGTTCTGTCCTTCAGTTTCCTTTTATTCCCATCCTTCTAAAGTTACTTTTGTTTTATCAGAAAAACAAACAAACAAACAAACAAAACAGAGATGAACAAAATCACAGAATCATTGGAAGGAATCTCTGAAGATCATCAAGTCCAACCTTCCCTGCTAATACAGGTTCCTACAGTAGGTTACATAGGAAAGTATCCAGATGCATTTTGAATACCTCCAGAAAAGGAGACTACTCAAAGCAGCTTGTTCCAGTGAAAGGTCTTGTCCTATGAACCAAATGCACACAGTCGATAAGATTTCACAGAAGGTTATTTTGGGAACATTTACCAGCAGCTCAGCAGATACATCAATAGTTTGAAATGCAAGCTTATACAGTGAAACTAAGATTGCTCAATTGCAGTTATATATTCTCAGCTTACCTGGTGAGTAAAGTCTATATCTCTCATGAAGAGGGAAGAGCTAAAAATGCAGTGACAAACACCGAAGTGTATGTAATTGTTCTATTTTAACTGACTGATGAACTGTGCAAATAACTTAAAGACCTGCCCCATAAAAATCCCATAGTTTAGCAAGGCAAAGGTTGGTTAAGAACCAGCAAGAACTCTTCTGAGAACCCAGATGCTGTGAAGAGCTGTGTGGGCTGTAGAATCTGGGAAAGCTGTATAAATTATTTACTTTTCCCTAGTTTTATACATCCAAACCGACCCAAACTGATATTTACAACTGATACCTGACATATCACGTCTTCTCTGAAAAAATTCTGTTCTCCATTTAAGACTCAGTAGTGTAACTTTAAGTGTAACTAAATAAGCCATTTCCAAGATTACAAGATCTCCTTATGACTTCAGTACAGCACAGCATATACTAGCTAGTCAATAAGCAGGCCAGTAGCTAACAGTTCAGCATTAATGATGAATTGGTGCTATCTTACTTGTCACGGTGACAGCATCACTGGGTTTCAGTTGCCAATGTCACTTCTGTGGATTTTTTTTAAGATAGACCAGGTCAGCTAAAGGGGAAAGGAACCAGGCTCACTGAGTAAGTGTGGTGAGAGCAGCCATAAGGAAGTACATTGCCCCGACAAACCCTAACTCCTGCTTGTTGCTGCACTCTTTGGTCATATCACACAAAGTAGTCCCGATAGTGCTAAAAGAGGCTTTGCAGTAATAATACTCAAAAACTGGATTGTAGTATTACCATTTCTGTTTCCTCAGATATAACATGTCAGGAAAAAAAAAGCATGACAAAATGCTGTCTATCCATATGTATGCTTAAGTTTGCAGTGACTTATGGCAATTATTTCTTCCAGCGGACAGCAGGGTGCTGTCACAGCCCTTGTCTCAACAGGTAGTAGCTGCTCTCACCCCCCATTAAAAGAAAATACATTTCAGAGTAGTTGGTTCTTTGTCATAGTATTCCTGTTCGCTCAGTACAGCAGTTCTTTTCACAGACTCTAGCAGAGTCATTGGGTCTTAACCAGCGTAGAAAGAACAAGGACCTTCCAACCTGCTAATAGCAACATTTGATTTTTCATATGCAGAGTCCACAAACTTGCACATCATTGTTGAGAAGGATAGTGGTTGAACCATTAAAGCCACCCCTCTACTGTTTAGGACATTATAAGATAACATCCAGTTTAATTCTACCCATAAGATCAACTTCATTTCTTTTAAATACTAATTGTTCTTCTGCTGTTCTTCATGTTACCAAAAACCTTCTTAGATGCCAATTTCAATTGTTTTGGTCTGACAAGTAATAAACCATCTTTCAAGCCAGCAAAGCAGTAGTATTTAGACTATTGTTGCACATTTGTATTTTTGTTAGCGCAGATAATTCTCATTTGGTTTCCTCTATAGATCCTAGAAATAAAAGCAAAACCTCCAGGATATGAATCACTAGTTTATTCCATTCACATGTTATACTATAGCTTAATAAGCTACTTTGAACACCACTTCAGTACAACTGAGTACCCATGAAGAATATTTGTATTCCATTACTACTTTACTGACAAAAAGCACAAAGTGTAACACTACCCAAGAACTCCAATTCGTATTTTCAGAGATGATAATCAGTAGGAGAAATACTGCTGAAAAGCTGATGCTGCCAGAAACACCAAGCTAGACTTCTTCTGTAGAAGTTGTAGGAAAAACAACTTAACTGTAGAAGTTAAAGGAAAAAGAGTCAATTAGCCTCATTTGAGAAAATTAATAGCTCTTCCTACTACACGTCAGTGAAAACAGACCTGAATCATAGAATCACCAAGGTTGGAAAAGACCTAAAAGATCACCCAGTCCAACCGTTCACCTATTCCCAATAGCTCCCACTAAACCATGTCCCTCAACACAACATCCAGTCTTTCCTTGAACACCCCCAGGCTCGGTGACTCCACCACCTCCCTGGGCATCCATTCCAGTGCCTGACCACCCTTTCTGAAAAGTAATACTTCCTCATGTGCAGCCTGAATCTCCTCTGCCGTAGCTTGAAGCCATTCCCCCTGGTCCTATCACTGATGACACGAGAGAAGAGGCCGACCCCCAGCTCACTACAGCCTCCCTTCAGGAAGTTATAGAGAGCAGTGAGGTCTCCCCTGAGCCTCCTCTTCTCCAGGCTGAACATTCCCAGCTCCTTCAGCCTCTCCTCATATGGCCTGTGTTCCAGACCCCTCACCAGCTTTGTTGCCCTCCTTTGAACACGTTCCAGGGCCTCAATATCTTTCTTGCAGTGAGGGGCCCAAAACTGGACACAGTAATTGAGGTGCGGCCTCACGAGTGCTGAATATAGGGGAACAATCACCTCTCTGCTTCTGCTTGCAACACTGTTTCTGATGAAACAGCCTGAAAAGCTCCAGAAGCTACTGAACACTACCAGATCAATACCGGAGATCACTAATAACTAGCTCTACAGAAGGTGTTAGTACAAATGCTGAGGCGTAATAGAATGATTGAAGCAGGAAAAGCAATTCAGGCTATTCACAATAATTCAGATGGTGCAATATTAGGACGTTACTGCCTCTCAGTTGCCACCTTTAGAAACAGCATTTAGAAGCAGAATTTCTCATAAAATTTCTTTTTATGATAATCAGATTTAAAAATTCATTTGCCACATGTTATGCTTTATCACTGCTGCAGCATTAGCACCTATTCAAAGTATACAGTAGCATTGGGCTCTAATGGTTAGACAGCTCTCCTCAAGACTCCACAGAGAAGACAGACAGATTTGGTTTTTTTTATAAGGCCTCCCTTTGGAATACATGATTTACTAGAGGAAAAAAAGCATCTTTTGTTTTGATGGCTTGCAGGCTATTTTTAGCCGTTTGAAGTTAATCCAGCTCTGAGCTGCTAACAGTGATCTTCTCTCAGCCTCGGCACCAGCATGCTGGCCAGAATGCTGTAGCAGGAATTCTACCCAGGTATTAAGAAAATCAAGCTACCATTTTTAACACGAGATAGCTTAATTGCTTATGTTCCTGTCCAGGTATTAACATGGACAAATGCCTGCTCACGCAGACTGAGGGACTTTCCCCAGGGAATAGATTGGATTTCATGGTCCAACTTACATAAGGCAAATTTTATTTTTCTTAATTTCATTCTCAGTAAAGACCAGTTTTAAAGTCACATTTCCTTCAACTTGAGAGCAATATTTACACAGACTATTCTGACAAATAGTGTAAGGAGATAAATGGTGGTCACTGCTAGCAATGGCATAAGTATAGCAATACTGCTGAAAATAAGGGTAAATCTCACACACACAAAAAAAGCAATATGGTAAATAGAGGCAATAGATTGTTATTCACCTCATCTACAGCCAAGTTGTGAAACGACTTGGCATAGCAGTGAGCTGGCACCAGCTGTCAAATGAAGATTCCTCATAGAAGGAATGAAACAATATTTCTGACTTCAAGGAGAATGTGAAGAAGTGCGTGCCTCCCCAAATAGCCCCAACCACTGTGCAAAACTGCAGAATTAGATCCTTGGTTGACAACCAACTCTGGGACATGTAGTTCACTGGCATATTATATTCTGCCAGTCACACGCAGGAGAGGAAAGATGAACGCTCAATGGATGTCTAAAGTTAAACCAGATGCTAACATGTTCCTTTTGCGCCCAACTATACACCTACAACTGACTGAATTTCATAATCACAATCCTACATGCATTTCACTTCCTACTTCCAAAGGAAACACAGAACTTTTGGAGACACAGTTGAAGGAGGATGAAACTAATTTTGCACATCATTCAAGACAGACAATCGTTTGAGGCAGTTGTCTGTACCTACCAAGGACAACAAAACTGAAAACTTTATCAGGTGTGCAAAATTTATTCACGATCACAGCCCTTATAAATCCCACATATGAAGTCAAAATCGATCTGAAGCTGCAGTTTAGATGCACACAGTGAACATACAGTATTGCTCACCTCCCACAGTTCAGCTCAAACCAGCAGCTGAATGAAGAGCTAGTAGAGTATGCTGCAAACAACTTGTATTTTTAAGTGCACTCTGCAAGTAGTAAATTCACTTGGCAGGCTTGGGTTTCCTCAACTACTCAGTACCAGCAAACAGGGGTGGAGGGCATGCAGGCTTTTACTGACAAAAGAAAAGATTCAATTTCTGGCAGAATACACAGGTTAATTGTCACAGATGTGTTCATTCCTCTCAGACAGTTTCAGGAGCCCTTCACGTTTCAGATTTTGTTCCCTACAGTAAATCAAAATTAGACCCAGAGAAGGATCCAAAGATCATGGTAGGTACTTTACCCTTTTCTGCAGGAAACACTCACACGCAATAGCTGCATCAGAGCAATTTAGCTGTCATACAAAGAACTGCATCCTGTGAACACAGATGGCTTTCAGACCAACTGATCTGAGGCAAAATTCACCCAACAATAAGAATGAGCCACAAAACCAGCGGCTCTGAGAATTTAACAGCAAACTCTCATCTTCAGCTCCTTTCTAAATTATTTCTCAGTGCCTCCTGCCATACAGGCGTTGTACATTCATGTACAATGAAGCAAAACAAATCAAGCAATTTCTCCCAAACTAACAGCAGAGAAGATACTACTGTAAAATGTCTTTTTCTTTCAGAAAAATATTTCAAAGACATTCTGTTCCCATGGAGATGGAGTCCTACACAGATAAAGAAAACCACTTCCTAAGAAAATAACACACAAGATCTGAACTGGAAGGGGTATCTGCACATTCTGGATGCGGACTTTTCCCATTTGTTCATAAAAGTAATGCCTCTGAAAGTGGCTGTTTTTCCTCCCTGCAGGTATATATATACACACATATACACACACACACATTATATATACCCACAAGGCATTTAAACCACAAAAATAATTTATTCTTCCCTTCCCCCTTCAAACTAAGAATCCATATTGCAAAGTTAACTTTGTTTAGTTTATCAGAGAACTTGCATCTTTTGGTAAGTACTGGTACCTACAAGGAATCAGCTGAAGAAACTACAGACAGCACTGATAATTTTGTAAACAGTCCTGGTTAATGCAAAGATTTTATTAATGGATTTGAAGATTTAAGCAAGCTTTATATTCTGTGAAGTTGATGTTGTTCTGTTCGTTGTTGTAGTATTTGGGGGTTTTTATTATTGTTTTTTTTTGTTTGTTTGTTTTTAATAATAAAGAGAAGCAAATAGAACATAGCAACACAGCACACAACTGAACAAGATGGCTCTACTCCAGAGGCCAGGCAGAGCACGCCCACAGCACTGAAAGAAACCCAGAGCTGAGGTTCATTGTACTTACATACTGTGACAAGAAGTCTAAATCAGAAGATTCATTCCTACTGTTTCCTAGACTTTAAATGTCCTGGATAGATTAAGATTACAACCACAGCACTTTTTAAAAGCATAGAAACAGAAACCAATTTCAAAATAATTGCTTCTGTACGTTTTCTGCTATTTCTTTTGGTTCTCCCTCTCTGCAGTTGATCTACTCTTCCACTTCAACAACAGAACAAAACAGCCCTTAAGTTCTCAGAATAACAAATTTTATTCTTTTTTGGTTGTCCACAAGTGATGCTCATGATGAGACCAAGCATTCCTTTGAGTTGAGTGGTGTGAATGTTAATATTAAGGTGGTAATTACAGCATCCAGTAGCTAAGCTATGTAGAGAACCCGTAACTGTCCCATAATTTCAAGGCTTAGTGTTTCATCTACCAACAAATATACTGTGTTTTGCTGGCTTACCTCTCAATTTGTACACATGAAATTGTATACTTCAAGTAAACTGGTGAATAGAAAGTTCAGCAATAAATAAGATCACAATTTAGACATCTCCGTGACAAAATAATATATATAAATGTACAAAGAGTGTTACAAAATGTAATTGGAATATTAACATCCAAGGAATCATGTTAGGCTCACTATTAAGCAAAGTGGTATAAAATTAAATCGCCTTTGATTTTCTTTAATTAAAATTATAATTGATCTCACCTGATAAAAAGCACATTCTCAGTGTTAAATACAATTTGTAAAAAAGTTTTTGTAAAGTAACTTTAGACTGGTACCCTGAGTCTTGCTGGTAAGCTAAAAGGAGAGCATTAGAAGTAGGTCACTCCAGTGACATAACAGGAGTAGCTCATCTCTACACGGCATCTGAGAGGGCTGAAAAACATTGGCTGATACAAGTCAGATAAGACTTATCTAACATGGGGCAGCCCAGGTCTGCCCATAGCCTACCAAGTTCTATCGTGTGCTTTTTATCAGGGTTGGGAGGGAGTGAGAAAGAGAAGATACAAATTAAATATTTGCATCTCATGAGGAATAGTAGCTAATTATTGAACAAAATTCCATCATGTTAAACAAGAACAGGAAAACTAATGCTGCCCCATTATGGCTTATTTAGACTTCATTTGTAAATTAAGTTGTTGCTCATACTGCTGTTAAGGATTTACTGATGACAAAAACCACACTAACTGCAAAACATCTGCAAAATGCACCTATTGGGTCAAAATTTAAAGTGTTATCGATTTAAACTTGAAGTTCACAGTGAGGAAATTAGTAGCCTCTCTACCAGTTGATTATACCGAGGCCTTTCTCCTGCTCTTGACAGTTTTTTGGCAAAGACTTAAAGTGTGTATATATATATATATACACATATATACATATATACGTATATATATATATGTGTGTGTGTATATACACACACACACATATATATATATATATATTCTCTTTCAAAAGGAACAGTCCAGTCCATTGCTTCTGCTCTTTAACAAATAGCAATATTGAAAGTTATTACGTGCCGTGGCTAAAATCTATCAAAGAGACCACTTAAAAAGATCATAATCTCTTTAAATAAGAATTCCAAATTATAACCGTTGCAGGTGAGAGTTCAAATGCTAAATATTAGGGCATTTGGCAAAGGGTATCATTAAATAAAAGCAATTCTTTATCCTCTTTTTACACTATGCTCCACCTTAATCCTTCACTTCCATTTTAACAAGTGACAATTCCCTACCTTCATTTCATCTGTTTTTCTCTTCCTTAAAATAACAATGCACTGAAATCATAAATATGTCTAGGAAGATCTACGAGAACTTTTATGCAATTATCCCCACACAATTATTTTAGAACACTTCACTCAGCTGCCAGCTTCTCCTCTTAACAGCTGGTTTTGCCTTCCCTGCTGGCCAAAGACTGGCTTCTCTCCCTGGCTACAGCTAAGTTCCAGCCAGAGGCTGGAAATTGTGTTTGGAACAAAACAAACATTTGAAGCTCTTTAAAATTTTATTTATTAGTTTTTCTAATCCTGGAATGCAGGTTTTTGAGTGGCACTGCCATGCCTCATATATGAAGAGTGCTCTCTGTAGGAAAGAAAATAATGCTGGAGTAGTCTTTATATGAACCCTTAGACATGTGCACAAACAGTGACAACACCAGCGTTTCTTGGTTATCCCTACATTCTAAATCAGCAGAATCCTTATGTTTATAGCGACTGGGAGTCCCACTGGCTTCATTAACAACTTCTGTGCTGGAAGTTAGCACATTTTAAGGATTAGCAAGGCTTAGTGCTGCTCGATGCTAAGCTTCTTCAACTGAATTTATTGAGAGAAACTGAGCACTATTAAGAATCTGTTCAAGTAACCATACAGAAGTATTCATTCTGAACAACCTGCACTTGAGATTGCAGCCTGTCTTCATAAGTCTCAGCTAAAAGCAGTTTTGGTCCGCTTTAAAATAAAGGCAGACTGGTTGTAAGTTCATACTCATATTGAGTATTTTACTCTGCCTGAGACCAACTCCAGTAGAACAGCCCCAAATTACATATGCTAAAATGGATAAGAACCATCTCAATTTCAAAAATGAAGCATGTTCCTACATGTTCTTCATATGCAAGTGTTAATATTGGATCACTCAAACATCTACTGGGGGATTGTAGTATAGCTAGATGTACTTTGATATAAAAAATAAATGCCTGTTATATTAACAAACAGCTCTTTTCAGTTCTCCATCTGTAGTTCTTGCAAAAAGTGACAAACAACTCAATCATGACACTACTCCTAAAACTCCCCTGCGAGAAAAAATATGCATTTCTGATTTCTATTAAATACAAATTACTGCAGATCTCCAAGATTTTCTTACGGTATTTCTGAATCTTCACAACCATTCTTTGATGCTAACTTTACATCAGTTAATCTATGCAGAAAATTTAAATAACACACTATTTCATACTACACACTAATTATCTCTAACAGGAGTGGCAAATGCAGTAAAATCATTTGCAAGGGGTGATGGTTAGAAGTTTGCCAGGACTAAGTCATTTAGCATCATTAAATTGGAAATCTATTATCATTGTGTGTCTTCCAAGCTAGACTCCAGTTCAACTGATTTACCGTGACAGGGTACATGACATGGCTGCAAAACACGTGATCTAGAAACAGGAAGCTTACCTATAAACAGACATGTAAAATCATGAGTTCATAATGTCCTGGAACAAACAAGAGGACAAAATCACCAGTACAGTATCAAAATTGTATTTTGATTTTATGAGATAAAGTAACCAGAATCCATTCTGAATAAAACTAAGTGAACTTTTGTACAAACTCCAGCTCCTACACGTATTTCTTCATTTTAGCTACAATTAGGCATCCAGTGTACAATATAAGTCCGAAGTTGGACTTATATATGCATCAGTGTCAACAAAGCATCAGACACTGAGCCACAGAACTGATAATAAAAGGATGAGGAATAAAGATTAATAAGGGCACTACATCTACACACAAAGGCAAAGTTTAAAATTCATGCTCGCAAGTTTGCTGCTGCTAATGAGCATTTAATTCTTCTCTGTGCATATGTACCTGCTTTTCATTTTTGTGTGCACAAAAGCATACTTATATGTAATATAATTGCATTCAGTAGAAGTAACAAGCGTAGACATTGCATAGAGAAAGGTGAACTGGAAGCTGGGAGAAGTATTTTCCCCTACAGAAGAAAAAAAAAATATCACAATTAACTTGATAAAAACACCAAGCAATGTGCATGGGAGGCAATTATACACAATTTATCCTCAGGAAATAAACAGAGTTCTGGAATAGAAATGCATGGATTAACATTCCAGACAACAGCTTTAGTATTTATACTACTTGTTTTAGGTATTCTCAGTGTGCCAATCCTTATTACGTGAGCAGAAAACAACAACAAAGAAGGAAAAATAGTTAGGAATTCTGAAAAGCTTCTGATAACTACTGCCTAACTTCAAACTCAGCATGAAATTGTCAGAATAATGAAGTCACATTTGGAAAGTCATTAAAGCTGACTGAATTGCAAATTGCTCCTTTATTTTATCTTTAAATTTAGGTTTAATTTTTTTATTCCCATCAAGAAAAAGGCCATACTACATGAACAGGTAAATTCTGTCTACTGTAAAGAACTTTTCAGTTGAAAAGCTACAACATCTAGGTAAAGCTGAAGTTATCTCACTAACTTGCTTGGAAAGTTGGGGTTCATGCAGGAGAAACAGAACACCCAAAAATGGCTTTGAAATTACAACCCAGTCAAAGTAGTGTCAGTAAGCGAAGAAAACTCCACATACTGGGAAATTTTGAGTCACTGTGTTTATGCTTACTCACTTCTGCTGTGCCTGTTTTCCATCACTGAAGCGCTCCATGCAATAATGGAGATATAAAAACACTCTTACTCAGAGCATTCCTCGCTCTTCAAAGACTCCTGTATTCTATCATCTCTGGTCTGAACTCCATCCTTTCTTCTCCCCGTCCCGCTCTCAGCTCAACTAGGCAAAGTTTTAATTTGTTTGGGAAAGATGCCTTATATTTTCTGAAACACCAAACCTAACCTTTTTATTCATAGTTCTTATAAAAAGTTTTTAATTGTAAATATTCATCTCTTCAGTTTCTTATTATGTAAGCACTAAGGATAGAAGAGTAGCATTCACTGCAACACTTGCTGTATCAGTTGGCCAGGAAAGAAAAAGCACTTTTAGACAAACCGACTTCATCCCTCCTGGAATTCATGAAGTTTTACCCACACCCTCAGATTTTACTGAGGTGGATACAAAATAAGAAAGATTTGCATTCCTCAGAGTCTGTAAATGTCAGGAGCTACTCCTGAAATAACTGTAGACAGACCAGCTGATCTTTAATCCTCTTTTTGAAACAGACTTTTCAGTATTGAAATCAGTAGTGATTTCTGACTTTGGTTTAAAAATATCAACAATTGTTTTATACGCAAGAGGAGACATTTTGTCACAGATGCCTTTGAATTGCATTTCATGCAGTATTTGTGGTTAGATTCTCTGAACTTTTCTTGAGAGAACAAGAAGAAAAATGTGAATCCTTGTATTTTCTAGGCTGACTCTTCTGGAAAGATTTTCTTTCTTCTCTTAAGAATTTTTTTCATTAATGCCAGAGATCCAACACCAGATGGTTTCAAGAAAAGACACTAACATCATAGCTAGGCATTCTGTGCATACTCTTCAAAGTCTGAATTTTGTGAATACTTGACAGATAAATGGCACAACTCCACACGAAGCTGTGTCAAGACCCTCCTAGCTGCATTTACATGCATTCATGATGAAATCCATTACCATCTGAGGCTTCGATCTCCAACACACGCCCTGGAAAATGGTTGCAAAAAGTACATAGCATAGCAAGCACAAAGTCAGAAGAGCATGTCGGATGTCACTGTTAGCTCCTCAATAACTCCCCTCTGTTGGCAGATCAAGGAATGAATGAAATATAGATTTATTTTATCAGCAGTACCAGCTACTGAGAAATGTAAGGAAAAAAATGTCATAACTAATAGCACTTCTGGTCTTGCAACTCCTGATTGATTTCTTTACTTAATTACATATGTAAGAGATCAAGCTTCCTAAATTGTTTTGGTGTGTGTGTGTGTGTTGTGGTTGTTTTGTTTCAATTATTTCAATTCAAAAAAGTCCAAATAACAGCAAACTTCTTACTATGCCTTTTTCTACTACAGTGCTACCAGTGTAATTGTGAACTTAAGTTGATCGTGTGCTTCAAATGTTCTGTACTGGCAGAATATTTCTGAGCTGGGACAAGCTTCACGGCTGTCCACAACTGTCATGTGATTTCCAGATTCAAATCAAGAAAATCTGATTCTAAGAACATACAGAAGAACACTGGGGTATCTGAAGTCAAAATGTAGAAAAGTGAAATCACTCTAGAAAAGTGAAAAAGTTGCCTTCTATTCCTTCCACATGAAAAAAGGTACCACGGAATGCTTATTCAAACACACTGTAGACATTACATTAAAAGATCTTTTAAAATAAAAATTATTTTATTAAAATAAAAATTATCAACATTAAATCTCACAATGTCTCTTTTTCATACTTCTACTTAGAAGCTACGCCATTTTGCTTTTACTTGTAAACCTCTAAAAATATATTTTGAAGGAGGGAAAATTACTGCTGTTTCAAATAGCAGATGGGAAAGTCGGTCTCTCTGTGCTCCCCATAGTTACTATACTTAGCAACAGCTACATGATCACTACTGATTAAGTCAGGCATTTCGCAGTACATGAAGGCAGGATGGAAATAACATCTTTTTCTTCTTTATAGTGAGAAGCATCAGAATCAGAATAAAGATGCATTTTAAGCTCATTTTAAGATGCAATAGAAAGACAGACTAATGTCTCCACAGTTTCATCACCCAAGCAGTTTCACTCAATGAGCCTCTTCCTGAGCAAGCAGATAAGTTATATTAGGAGTGGTAAGATGGTAAAAAGTAATGCTCTCTGAAAACAGAGGGAGGCAGAGGTATTGTGAGAGAATGGTGTCTTACTCTTCCGTCAGCACTAAGCTGTATTTAGTACTTCGAACATGCAACACCCACAGAATATCTTACTGGTGGAGGACAACAGGAAATCAGTGGCAGTTTTACCATGTTTGCTTGGTAAGGCAGAATAAAGCACATTGCGTAAATTTCAGTGAAACCAGACAGAAAAGGTGATAGTTTTATTTGGTTGTTGGATTTGGAGTTTTTTAGTTGCTTTTGTGATTTTTGTGAGCTTTTAAAATGTATTTATTGATCAAGCAAGTAAGTAGAATTATTCTAAAGAACAATTAGTTTGATTTATGGTTCATAGTGTTTTCATGGAGGGAAACATCAAATTTTTCTTCCTATCAAAGCAAGTTAGTGAACAGGACTACATTTTTCAGTCTGCTTTTTTACTGCAACGACATATTAATTCAGTTCAAAGTCACCATTATGAAGAATTACATTTTCAAAATTGCAAAAGATAACCACTTCAAATGAGAGCTCTTTTCTCAAAGCTACTGAAGGAGCAAACCCAAAAGCAACCACTGTACACAGAAATAATTAATTGTTAATAATTCCATACTGCATAGTTATCTTTTGATGTTCATAATCTGTTTTACCAATAGAAAAAAATCTTCAGCGTTGACTTTGATGCCTACCAGTGGATTACTGGTCACATCCAGATAAAATTACCTGCAGCTCTCAGGGTTGTACAACATCAAAGGATTAGATATATGTATTAAGTTTAAAGATAAAACCAAACAGCTGATGTCCACACAAAGAAAGTCAGAAACAAGTTTGTATCAAATTGCATGCAAAGCCAAGATAACAGAGTGCCCCCAGATACACACTCCTGGGAATTTAGGAAAGCTAAGGAAATTCAGAAAGTTAAAATTGAGGGGGAAAGCTGCAGTGCTTTTAGAAGGGCTAAATAGAGTAAGCACAGTAGTAAGCTTCCTAGAAGCACTGCTTTCTAATGACAACGCAGCATGAAGAATAAGCTTTCCTCTTTTCTGAGGAATTATGCTTCAGAAAAGCACAAGGATTTAAAAGAAATAGCCTTAATCTTCCAAATGAGATAGAGGTTGGCCAGTAGAAAGCAAAATGCAAGATAATCATATCACTTGTTGTCTAAACATAGCATCTCGGGAGGGATCACAACATAAACTGATAAATAATCTAGTATCCTACCTGCACAGTCTGTGGAGCTAGTATTTTCAAACACTTTTTTTTAAAAAATGCTGAGGAATATCAGAAAAGCCTGCTTTCATTATGTATAAACATGCCAAGAATGTTCAAATACTGCATAAATAAGTGTCTAACCCCTCCTCTTGCTTTGACAGATAAACACATGGCAGGGTATCAGCAAGACAAAAGAGAGCTTGCTTGCCAACTCCATCCTATTTCTCTAAAGATATTGCAGAACTTCATTAGCACTGAGATGCTTATTAGAACTACACTGAACTTACAGAATACTCTCCTCACTGATATACTAGAGACCAGCCTCAATAGGAGGCCTCAGAAAGATCAAACAACGAATATCAGAGCTGATATTCGCTAGCCAAAATACGCTAAGTCTTAGCATGTTATCTGAACATGCTAACCTAGAACAGGGGAAAAATCTTCTTCTTTATAATCACCAAAACAGCAAATTAACACCAGCTGTATAAGAGATCAAACCTTGCGTGTGAGGGTATTTGTATTCCTCATATGGATACCTGAAACATTGGGCAAATGCAGTGCTAGGTATGTTGATAAAACATCTCCAGTAGAAGGACTAATACTTAATTTCCCTTTGCTAGCACACAAGTAGTGCAAGAACAACACATGCATTTGAAACATCTCTGCAATTAGTTCTCTTCAGTTAGCAAGCTTACGCAAGTCAACAAGAGCCATGAATTTTAGTAAAGTCAGTGAAAACTCTTCAACACTGTATCTACTTTGGTAGTTCTGTAGTGGGATCAGAATTCCTTTCCAAACATACACCTGAGTGATTCTTTTAGATTTGACACTCCTGTGCTTAACCTTCTGACCTATGTCATGTCTGCACAGGAAACCAGCTAGGATACATAAGCACACACCGAGAAGTCATCCTGCTACCATGATCCCCAGTTTGATGAAACTATATTATTTTCCATATACATTTAGTCTTGTCTAGGAGGCAGTATCTCTGACATTAAAAATACATATATTTTCAAAAACACTTATGCCCAATTCATTCACCTGTGTCTAGAAAATAAAGTTTATCAACTGTAAAAGAAGATTTTTCAATTTAAAGGAAAACCATCACACAGGATGTCTTAAATTCCAAAGCTGCAGCTAATGTGCTCAACTATTCTTTATTATATTTTCTCAGGCGCAGTAGAGGAGTGAGTACCTCTGCACATTATATTTAAACAAGCAAGTAGGAAATTAGTCAAGAGAGGAGAGAACCAGTTATCTGCTTTGACAGCATCACAAGCTACATAATCCTCAAGGCATTACAGTTTATTTTAGCTATTATCACCACATCCCAGGCATTAGTACTTGTTATAACAGCCTTCTATTCGGAAGAAGTCAGACTACCAGCTGGAAATCAAAAGTTTTTCCTACCTCCCCCTACATTGTCCTTACTCTTTAAAAGCAGAACCAGCCTGCCCAAGTGGAGGGGAAAAAAAAAATGTAATTGCTGATGATAGCATACTATAAGGACAGAATTATAAACACAGATGTATTGAATGAAACCCATTGCTTAGAAAAGGAGCAGATCCATAATAGTTAAGAGATCACTGCTAACAATGATTTCTACCTAAATGAAAATTTTATCTAGTTATCTCTCCACCAATAGAAATAACTATCCAGCTAAGCACAAGGAGTAAAATAAAAGTCCTGTGCTTAGCTGAGCAGGTGACAAATTTGAGACATTGTGTTGGCATTTCAGATACCACAGAGTATGGTGACTTACAAATTGGCTACATGTCTCTAAATGGTCTTTTTAGTTCCTTTCATAAAAGAGTTTAGAAAGAAGTCTCTAGCTTTCACATTCTGCACTGGCAACCAAATCTAACAAAAGAGAAATGAGTTGTTTCATAAAGTTTCCTGAAGTCTGAACTGAATGATAAACTCAGCAACACAGATTTACATTTCTAGGGCTTAGGTTCAAAAGGTATTTAACATTAAGCAAGCTACAATTTATAACTCTAAATTAAAGGAGGAGAAAAACACCCCATTTGGCAATTCCTCTGTCCTCTAGGTATTCTAGATTTGCCCCTAAAATTAAAAAGCATATCCAACCTGCTTTACTTCAGATTTATTATTAAAACAGCAAGCTATTGAACAGTCTCTTTCACACAATGCATTCAATCAGCCAGGATACAAAATCTTACTCGACCACAACGTATGGAGATTGACCAAATCACAAATCTGAACAAGCTACAAAATTAAATAAAGATGCAGTGACCTCTGGGAATATCAGTTACCTTTGTAAAGTTAATTAAATTTATTGGTAAGGACATTTAAATATCAAGGTTCATTGCATAGCTTATCACAAGTGAAGTATATCCTCAATTAAATAACATTTTCCAAGGGGAACCTTCATCTAGCCTAAGAGGCTTAATTTCCTTCACTCACAGCAAGATGACTCATGAAAGAGCTAAGAGTCACGTCATGCCACGTTTTCAACAAAAGCATTTCAAAGGATTCCTTAAAAAATGGGAACAAATTCCTTTTAAATATGCTTGCACAGCAGAAAATTGCTTGAAACAATAACAGTCTCAAGAGTAAAAGTACAATTCCAAGATACATACTTGTCAGTCAGTAGATAAACCAGATTAGTACCCAATTTACTAATTTACTGCTTTCCTTACTCTCAGTAAAACATACAAACTATTTTTCTAACAGCTTTTATTACTGCACCTGCTTAGACACGCTCAGCTCATAGAGGTAAATAAGGTCAAAACAGTAATAATGTTTTTCATGAACAACTAGATGTGAATATCAAAGGTTTATTTTGGCAAATTCTGAGGATATCTCACATGGAGCAAAGGAAGGCAATAATATTGATTTCTACAAGGATAGAAACACGCCTGTAAAGGTATTCATCAAGATACAGTTCAGAAGACAACTCAGAGAAAAGTACCTTACCTTTTTGAATGGTTGGTGAAGTCTCCAGATCGCCAAATGGCAATCTCCAAATAGAAACCATGCTCCCTCCTCTGCTAACCATTAAACGAGAGTGAGGAGTGGTGGACCCAGAGTCTGCCCCTTCTGGTCACCTGGGTGCAGTGCTTGCACCTGTGCACCCTGCGTTAGCCACACCTTCTCACCTGGTGTTCAATCACTGGTTCAGTCCATGACCTAGCAATTCCTATGCAACGTAACAAGTAAAACTCAGTTCTACAGACCACTTTCAGGGTGAAAAATTTACCTGCCTCTGTAACGTGTTAAAAAAAATTTCTTTCTTGGCCTTCACAGAGGGAAAAATGAAGCAGGCATCTCTCAGTCTTCTGATCAGAAACTGCTCTTATCAGGTATCTTTAGATAAACGTACAATTGCCACAGTAAGTCATGGGATGGTTGAGGAAATACAGGCCCTGACCAGCACATAAAACCTTCTGAGATGAAAGCCTGATACCTATCTTTAAGTAACAATATCAGCAGCACTTGATCAGTGATAAGTTCTGAGTAAGGCCAATTTATACCATTTTAAAGAAATTGACACCGTATTGAAATAGAATAGAGAAGGTGGAAAAAAAGACATGAAATTTATTCTCCTTTTATGTTATAAGATTCTTGATTTTCTTTAAGGTTTGAGATCTGACTGAAGATACTTCTGTCATTTAGACTCTTACAGTCTACTGCTCAGATCAGACTGCAATACAACAAATTCAACTTAAAAAAATGTTTTCATGCACATTTGAACTGCTGTCTGATTTGATGTATATAATGTTTCTACTGTCAGAGGATGTTTCTGCCCTAGGTACAAGTACAGATTGAAGTGGAACCTCATTAGAGAATACAATAACTAAGAATTGTTCCACGTTAACATGAGATTTCACGTATTACTCAAGTTAATACAATGCAGACGACTGTACTGCTTCAACACTTGTGTACAACTGAACTGTATTCCATATTACCACCACTCCCTTTAATCATACTGTTGTGAAGATATTTCAGCACAGAATTTGCCTTTTGGAGAATTAAAGTTGCCTTTTCTGAATAATAGAGAATCTATATTTAAATTCACCTGTCCCTTTCATTAAGCAGCAACAACCAGAAAAACTAGAGGATACCACACAGGCAATTAAGGAAAAGGAGGAGCAAAAACTGCTTGCCATGCTTCCCCTTCCTCATGTATCCAAATTTACTGTTGCCTGCAAATAATCTTCTATTTAAATGTTGAAAGAAGCACACTGAAATACGCTCCATCTAAAGGTACAATGGACAGGATATTCACAGGCACAGTCTACCAAATTTTCTGTCGCTATAGTTAAATCCAAGGCCATAAGTTTCAGCTCAAATTTAAAAATTCTGCATACCCAATATGAGGTGGCTTTCACAAGCCTTTTAGAGTTCTCTTTGAAATACCAAGAGTAGCTATTGAATTTACTGCTGCAGGCTGAGATTCAAACCACTACCTTGAAAGTTTTCTTCCCAAGCAGTTTTGGAAGACATTCACAGGTAAATTCTGTTCTCTCATTTTGTAGGTACTAACTCCCTTACTTCCTTCACTGATGCTTACATTTCTAAGTTCTTGATTAACACCCTAGCTAATCCCAAATAGATACACACAAGGCAGTGCACTGTGTTCCGTGCTAACATTTTACTAGCACTGCTGTTGTGAACTTAGTCAAACTAGAAAAAAAGTTATATTCTGCAAGACAGTGTCATTCTCTCAATACATAATAACCTCAAGCACTCAAGAGCTAGTGAACTCAATTAAAAGCTTAAAATAGAATCATATCTGAAAGGTGAATACAGATTTTACTTTATTCAAAAAGATCTAGTTAATCTACACTAGATCAGAGTCCTACCCCCCACATACTTACATATGTATACAGTTATAGGGGAAATTAATATAAGAAACAACATCGATACATGAAGAGAGAAACTCCTCCCAACTATTCACTTCATAAAGGTAAGCATACCAAAGATAAGGGTCAGACAACCATTTTATTTTTCTGTAAAGAGAGCCTGATAACTTCTATACCACTGAGATGATACAAGGCCATTTTTTATCTTTCTAAATCTCAGTGGTAATACTAAATTTTACTAGCAGTACAAATGTAATGCTTACTGTTCAAGAACCATCAAACAAAAAGCTACGTAGAAGAACAACAGATTAAAACAGAAGTTCTTTGAATTTTTGTATGGGAACTGCTGGGTCACGGCCTGAACCAGTGAGAGCACCTGGTGAAGGGGCATAGCCAAACCTGGGAGCACAGGCAGAAGCAGTTCACCTTGTGACCCTAACCTCATGTAAGTGTTGGCAGCTGAAAGGAAGAATCTCTACCTGGAGATCACCTCCTTTGGATTTGGGTGAGTCCTGACCCTCAGAAAGGGATAAGCAGTTCTTTCTTTATTACTGGATTGTGACTGCTACCTTTCTTATATTTAAAGCAGCTAGATTTGCTGCTGCCTAGCCTTACAATTGTACCTAGCATGAGAATAAACTCAATGTTTCTGCTCTGGGTCTATATGTAAAAAATGGAAGTCTAGTAAAAACCCAAACTACATCTATTTTCTACAAGAAGGAACCATTAATCTTAACTCCTAGTAGAGAGTGAATACCTAAAAGAACACTCCTACTACTGTGAAATCTTGCTTTATTATCACCATAAGGACCTTCAACATAAGCAGCCCTACTCATTAACAAATGACACCGCCATACAACCTAAAGAAAGTCAATATTAAGAGTGGTGTGTACAACACACAAACACCTCAGTGCCCGCAGTGCTTGTAGATCCTGCTGCTCAGGTAAAAACAAAAAACAAAAAAACATTTAATGCAAATAAATTTGGATGTAATTAATGCTTACACTTTCTCAGGTAAATACATAGCTTCCTCACCAAGGAAACTGCTGAAGGAACAAAACACTATCAAGCAGAATGCATTCCAAAGCTGTTTCTATTTCAAAATCTTTGGTAGAAGGAAGATGTATGGATGTAGAAAGGTAAGCAGCAAGAACAATGAAGAATGATGGCTTAACTCTCTGCAGTCCTTCCACTGCAGCCGTCATGATGAGAATTGCAAAGAAGTTCTTCTGGTTTTAGTACAATTACAGCATCCTGGCTGCATTGCAGTAAGGAAGATTAATGCCTGTTTGCAACTCCCCTGGATACTCTATGAACGGCAACTATAGATGACGTGGAACACCAGGACTCAGGACTTTTAGTTCAAAGTATTGGCAAAGGGTACAAATGGAACCTACTCCATTTAGATTTTAATGCTCATGTCAAAGACTGTACTCCTGGATGTGATAGAGCAGATACCTTTGCTACAGGCATGAGCACATGCAAAATTCATAGAAGCCCTTTAAGTTTCAAAGCTGACTGTATGTCTTACCAACAAACTATTAAAAGAATACTAGCATACATTATAATTCATCACAAATGATTTTATTTGCTTTTGGTTTGTCAGAAATTCTTCAGTCTTACAAAGTAGCTAAATTCAGGTAGAACTGAGCTAGCTAAGTGATCAAAATTGAAGAGATATGACACACTTGAACCCAAACTGAGAGATACCATCTCACTAGGATCTCACACTTTACTGGCATTTTACTTCATTTCCAGTGTCATTCACAGAATAGAAAGGACAAAGCATTCGCATTCCCCAAACATGAGCAGAAAACCACTGCATCTATGGGAAGGTAGTAAAAAATAAAATGTTGCTGTAGTCTGCTCTTTTGAAATAGAAAGAAAGTATTAACAGGGCAAATAGCGGTCTTAGCTCATCTTATTACAGCATCCTATTTCTTATGTGTAAACAGCTCCAACTATATATTGAAGTCTATCAGTCCAAGAGTGTGCGACCTATCACTGCCAACTGCCACAACCCAGTATTTCTCTTGAGCAGGAGGTCACAACTGCCAGTGGGCAAGAAATTCTCTTCAGCTTATTCCTCTAACTGCTGGGGATAACTGAATCCAATTCTGTAGACTGTCAGGCTGATACTTACTCTTAATACATTCATGAAGTAGTCTCCTTTCCAATACACCTTGTCATCCTATTATTTCAATAAGTCACTACTCTCCTAATTTAAATGCAGTTAGAACTTCTGAAAGTTTCTTCTTTAGTTATACTGGCACTTTCTTGGCATAAGCAATTATCATCTGGGTACTCTTAACCACATTTCGCAGTAGCAAAAGCCAAGCTCCTAAACAACTTAGTGGTTATATAGGAATCTTTATAGTGTTCACTGAGGGTTGAAGATGCTTTCTTTTCTTTTTTAAAGACTATTTCAAGAGTATGATGACTGGGGTAAGAAGAGTTGGAAGTCTTCTATACTTTGCAGGAGACCCAAGCTGGGTTACTCCTCCTGTTTTCCAAGGCTTTACAAAGCATAGAGAAGCCACCGTAATTTGGGGGGATGCAGTGCATGTTGATCCCCTCATATGACCAGCAGATTAAGATCTCAAATTCAAATGTTTACTTATTGAGTAACTGCAAAATCAAATCTGGTCTGTGACTTCATGAAAGTGCTTTCACACACCCTGAAACTTTCAATGATATCCATGGCACTCTGTAATGTACAGCGTTGAACGCAGAGCATTTGAGACCATACTCTCTAAGCTCCTCTTTTAGTAGACATTCCATTTGGAGGAAAACTGTGGAGCAATAAAGGAAAAAATGCTCCCTCGATGATTAGATATGTTCACAATTCCACAATGGAAAAATACAGGAGGAAACCACTCTCTGGAGAATTTGGTCATAAGATAAGCAAAATCTATTTTATAAAACAAAGAGCTTGAAACTTAGAGATAAGAGAAACAGAGGGTTCTGCAAATAGTGGTTATAGCATCACACTCAGTAAACAGAAAGGATGCTAAAAACAGCTGTGTTAGTTTGCAAGTATTTGAAATTTCTTTGAATGCACAGCTTGGTGCATACTGGTTCAACACCAGCAGCCAGGAAGTTGGCTAGGCAATCATTTACCATTCAGCATGGTAATGGTAGAAATAGTTGATGCTTGTTAGAAATATTGTAAAACATCATCCACCCATAAAAGTAGTTTTGCAAATTCTAAACAGAGGTTGACAATATCAAATCATGACATTTCAGAGACTCCAAAAATGATTGTTTCAAATGGTAATGCAAAAACCTAAGTACAGAGTTCAGAAAGAGGGTCAAATCTCACCTTGTTCAATACTCATTTCAACATTCATAGACCTTACGTTACTCAAATTTACAACTAAATTTTAGATATGACCAATAAAGCATTATGTTAATGCTTTTAAATATGTCTTCCAGGCCTGTACCCTCCATAGCTCAGAGTTTGCTCCTTTCAGAATGATTATATTGTACTATTTGGAAGTCCAACTTCATTGTTGGTTAAAATTCTCTTCTAACAGAAATCAGTTTTTCAGAGGTGGGCATGACCAGTAACCTGGGAAAAGAGCTTATTATTTGGCAGACTCAGGTTGTAATAAAGCTTGCAGTTTATGTACCAGATAGCTGCATGTTTCAATGCCCCCCAAAATTCAAAGCTTCTAACCAAACACATAAGCTGCAGTTTTTTTCAGCTAAGAGAAATCTAGCAAAGATGGAGAAGTTCAGACAAACCTTAGGTCCAAAGTACACCTTAAGTTTTTGGAGAAGGACAGGATTATGGCATCCCACCTTCTTTTCTCTGTTGCATTTATTCAATTATTCAGAGTAAAGAACTCTTTGTACCTAGTACATCTGAACCACGTGGTGGTGTTGTTTATTGGTTTTTTGTTTGTTTATTTGTTATGTTTGTTTCTTATAGCACTAGAGCATGTGTGTGTTCCAATCACAGCTGTCAGGAAAACATGGCTGGAAATGTTATCATCATTCAAATAATTAGATTTTAATGAATCGCTGTAGAGAACTATTCAACAGCGGTATTTTTCTTATCTAGCACGGCAGTGGGAACAATCCAGATTTCTTAGAGCAGAATAATATCTGCCTAGGGCAACCTGGTTTAGTGTTAAACGGGGAAGTTGGTGGCCCTGCCTGTGACAGGGGGGCTGGAGATTCATGATCCTTGAGGTCCCTTCCAACCCAGGCCATTCTGTGATTCTATGTGATCTTAACAGCACTTTAAAAGTTTGCCTCTGCACTTCAAGACACTAGAATAAAAAACTTGAGAAATCTTTTGTCACATTTGTAAGGCTTTCCAGCAAAGATGCCAAAGTAGTAGAGATGCAGCCATTCAAAAGAAGATTCTACACTACACTAATGCATATACATACATATCTGTACGTACTCTTCCTAAACTAGAGAACACTGAACTATTACCAGGAGCCCAGCAGAGGGAGCACAAGTCACTGAGACTCTGAAATGCTGGTATTTTAGGATCGGGAGAGCTGTTAGTCCATCCAGAACTAAACAAAAAGAAGAGATTCATTTATGGAATTTGCCATTCGAAGAACTAAGTATTAGGTTTCAAGATTCTTTTGTGAAAACTGTTATATTTTACTGCATTGCAGTAAATATTTTTCCATTACACTAACTGTGCAAATAACAATTAAACCAAATAAGTTAACATCTGGCCATTAAGGAACACGAGATTAAAAAAAAAAAAAAAAGAAAAAGATAATTTATGCAATATTTTTTCACCTAAATCTGAACAAATTATTAAGAGATTATTTGAAACCTTAACATTGACACATTCATTTGTATAATAAGAATCATTATCTGTGCTTAGTTTAGCTAAGGGCAAACAACAGGGAATAAAGAAATACATATTTTTCTCACTTCTGTCCTTAATTACAATACCATGGTAATGACTGTGGAAAGGCAAAAATTCTTATCCAGATTTCTAGCTTGCACAAACCAACATTTCTTCCACTATCTGTAATGCGATGAACTACAACAAATGAGAAATCCAGTATCTCAAAGAAATACTGTTAGGAATTTGCAGAGAAACCCCATAGCAAAGGGGGAGGGGGTGTAAGCAAGCAGTCCTCATCACCTAAAACCCAGCCAGAATGCATGTCATACACTATTCCTTCAAACCATGCTGCCCTGCTATATCAAAGCCTCTTCAGACTGTTCAAATATCTAATTCAACAATTCCGCAGAGAAAAATAGTACAATTAGGCAAGGATGCAGGCAGAATGAAATGGTGGCAACCTCATTCACAGTCTCACTGAGCTAAGATAAAAGAAATGAGCATTGGCAAAAACAGCCTGAAAGTACCCGCAGACGGCAAAACACAGGCAGAAAAAAAGAAGGAATTAACACAGCAGAGAGGGTATGAGTAGGAGTGATAGGATCAAACTAGAATAATGCAAGTGTGGGCTGCACATCAGGAAGTGCTTCTGGTCTGCAAAATCCACTTACCTAAGCAGCTTCCCACACACCCTCAGTGAGTAGCATGAGATGACCTCCTTGCCACCTGCAGGTGGAGGACAGGAGCCCTCCGACAAACAGGGAACAGACACAAACATTAGTCTTGATATAAGCTGCCTACTTCATACACAACTCTTCCCACACCAGGGACTGGAATTCCCGTTGAGCCATAAACTCAGGGGAACCTCAGTGTGTTGCAGTGTTTTGAAGGTCTGCACAGTTGTGCTGTTCAGGTGCCCACAAAATTAAATAGTGTCAGAATTGGAAGTGCGGAGGAAGCAGCTACTATGGCCATTCCCAAATGCTCTCATGCTCTTTAAAGATGTCCTGAGGGAACACATATAATTCTGTAATCATTCAAGGCAGAAACTCTGTTTAGAGGCCATGGCCTGACGTACAGCATTGAATCTCGCACAGCAGTTTCAGTTCAGTGCCATTGGCCTGTACATAAGACCCATCTAATTTCATTTTTAGATCCAGTAAGACTAATTTTTTTGAGATGCTATTTGCAAGAAGCATCTAATTATTTACTATACTATCAGCATGCTGCAAGAAAACGTCTTGAAATACTTAGTTCTTTCTCATAGCTTCTACAACCTGCCATTAAAGAGGCTCTTGCTACAGAGCTCTTCCTTTGAGCATTACGTATTTTGCTTCATGTTCTCAAAAAAGCTGCAACTCACCCTCTTGCAGAAGACACCTTCCCAGAGGTTTTATGGAAATTTGTCTTCCCATGTAAATAACCAGGCCAACAAGACTGCAGAACAGATTCTAAAATGGGTAAGTCGACGCTTCACATTCTCCCACAGGTGTATTATTTTAAGTGGAAAAGGACGAACTTGAACACCCCTCACTCAGGAGGAAGTTGAGTTCTTCAAAGAACAGCTCTGTTCCTGCTCCCCCCATCCTTCACGTTCTTTTGTAACTGTTCAGTGCTTAATCTCCCTAATATCTTTTAAAAATATTAAAATCTACTTTGCTGACAAGTAAGAATTACTAGACTGGAGATTGTGGTATTTTTTAGGATTCATCTAAAAGACATTGCCTGCCGTTTTAGGACAACAATACACTGCTCACAGCTTACCAGCTTTTCAGATGTTAGATTTGAGCAATAGGGCCTTTAAGTGCCTCTGTTTCACACATACTGTACACACAGATATTTTTGGTAGGATCTAGAAGATTAAGAATTGGGTCTTCCATCTCATACCTCACCTTAGAAATTCAGAGTAATCAGTATGCTGCTGGTATGTATAGTTACACAAACACATACATGTACATAGACATATACAGACACATGTATAGGCTTGTTTTGGACTCAGATCTTTTGGAAGAGGGGGAAGAGGATCTTGATCCTTGTACTTCACTCACAATAGTTATAGCAGCTCTCCTTTGCTTGCTGAAAAAATAGGATCCATGACCATATCCCAATATTTTCCACAAATATATGTTTGGAAATGCATTTCTATTTCCTTGCAATGAATTGTTAAGGAAGAACATCAGAGCACTGACCAGCATGAAAGAGTGCTTGGTTCTTGAAGTTCCAAACAAGAATACTAAAATTAGGAAGCTCACAAGTTGTGTTCTGTGTCAGCAGGAAAGAAGGGCTCATTAGAGAATATTTTCAGATTCACTGGGAACGAATTGTTTAGGTCTGATCTGCTTTAAGCAAGACAATTCACTTCAAGTTTTGAAATCGTATTCAAACTCAGGACTCAATAGGGTGGGTTACCTCCTGCTGTATTTGTCAAAGTAAAATTTGCTCTGTTAAAATAGCATGCATTTTTACTGTTTTATCCACACACCATATTTTCACTCTCTCCTCTGATTTTTCTTGATACCAGCACACTGTTTTGTCATCACTGTGCTTTTTGCTCCCCCTCCCCTTCTTTCTAACTTTTTTATTAGTTACATAGTACACAACCACAGTCAAATTAATTTTTTTTTCATTTTTCTTACCCATTTAGCAGATGTTCAGCAAAAGAATTTGCCCATTTTTCAGCAGAAGCAAAATAATTTAGTTGAGTTATGTTAGCAAGTTCTTGTCTTATTACACACCTTCACAGTATCGATTTCCCACTGTCTGCCAGAACAACAAATGCCTGTTTTAAGAGATACTCACTCATCTGCTGCGTACAAATAACACTAATGTTGAAACACATGCTTCAAGAGAAAAAGCACTGCCCTCGGCATCAAATCCTTATTCTCATAACTGTGGTCTGTTCAATTACATACCAAAGATAAAATGCACAAAACAGTTTTCTTTTATTTCAAAATGTAAGTTTAAGTTTTGCCCAACCTCAGTCTTATATCATCCCTATCTGACAGAGGAATGATAAAGAATAAAGAGCATTTAGTCACAGCAAAGTGTTTGCTTTGGATACAGACTGTGCTTTCCACTTAAAAGTAAGATAATTTTCATGAGCAAAATAAGCTCATGAAAGAGAAGTGGAAGTGGAAGTAGAAGTGAGAATTTAGTAGTAATCTGCACTTCTGCTGTAGGCTTCTTTCAGCAGGACTATCAGTCACAAATCACACTTCCCGTAGCTGATTGAAAAAGAGCTGAACAAAAGTATCTGGTGTACATTTCCTTCTGACAAGAAGGCAGAGAAAGCAAGATCTTGCCCAAACACGAGCACTCTTTAACAGATGTCAGATAACTCTACTTTAATTAAGGCAAACAAAAACAAGCTTCCATCCAAAAGCAGCACAAATCCTGAAACATCATTTACGTCATATGAACAGTCTGTCTCAGCAGAGAACATCTCTGGAGGCAAAAAAGTCAGGCTGGTCTCTACACTAATGCAATCTTTGGCTTCCTGCTGAGACTGTGTGCAAGGGTAGCACTCACTGCCAACAGCGACATGCAAAGTCACAAGCTCATTTTATGTAAGCCATAAAGCAGCCTTCACAAAGCACCACAGAGACAGTGCCACTCACCAGATCGCACTGAGCACACCTCAGCTCAGATTGAGAGCGTCTTCTAAATGCTGGAGACTTCGTAATGCTCTTGACTGTGACTTTTTCTCCCCAGAGAACAAAGCCATTTTTAAATTCATTTAAAAACAAATCAGTCAGGACAGGTACAGAATTTAGACTGAGCTGCAAATAACAGAGCTCTGAGATTGTTCCATCTTAACAAACAATTCCTTCTATACCTCCTCCCCAAACAAAAAGAGATTTCTCACGGTAAAAAGCAGAAAAGAAGTTAGCTTGGTTAGGTTTAGCAAAAACATCACTCCCCAGGTTGGTAACATGCCAGCTGGTTTGCCCATATTTATATTAGGAGGTGCTTTACAAAAGTTGGTGCATTGAACATTTCTTCCTTACACTGAACATCTGAATTTTAGAAGTTTTTGGTGTTTTATCAAATATTAAATGAAATGAACTAATTGCAAGTTAGGCTTATGCAACTTAAATAGTTAATTCACAGAATCACAGAATTGTAGGGGTTGGAAGGGACCTCCAGAGATCATCGAGTCCAACCCCCTGCCAAAGCAGGTTCCCTACAGCAGGTCGCACAGGTCGGCATCCAGGCAGGTCTGGAACATCTCCAGAGAAGGAGACTCCACCACCTCCCTGGGCAGCCTGTTCCAGTGCTCCGTCACCTCACTGTACAGAAGTTCTTGCATGCATTTATGCAGAACTTCCTATGGTGCAGTTTCCGACCATTTCCCCTTGTCCTGTCTCCACACACTGCTGAAAACAGTCTGCCTCACCATTCTGCCCCCCACGCCTTAGATATTTACAGACCTGGATATGGTCCCCTCTCAGTCTTCTTTTCTCAAGACTCAATATCTACTGTTACACTTAACATGCTGATTCACTGCATTTAACAAAGCTTTGCAATCAACTAATTATCCTCAATTATACTTGTAGATTTTGTTTGATTCACACTCAGCAAATTAGTACAAAATTAAGTGAAACACCACCCAAACTTTTTTTGGTACACTGTCTTCCTTGTAAGACAGTGAGTGCACCTACTAACCCATCCTATGCACTCGCCTTCTGCACTCAGCAACCTGCACTACACAGACATCCTTTCTACTCTGGCTCTTTTTTTATGGGAACAACTGACTACTTTTACTTTCTTTTTTGGACTCTTTTTTTCTTGCAGAAATCTATTACTGTGCTCACTAACAGTAATAGAACACAGCAATTCCTCAAACAAATCTGCCAACTTTTCCAAATTATTTAGTCAGACTTCAGCTATATTATTCCTACTGATATAAATTGAAAGTTTCAGAGTTTGTATAACACTTCTATGCTATTGCAAGTAAGCTACCATTTGGTAATGTGACACTGCCTTGACACTGCAGTGCCAGTCAGCAGCACTTGCTTTTCACAGGTTGAAGTCTGAAGACAGGAGTCTAAACTTTTAAGGAAAAACTACTTAAGCCCTAAGGTACAAATTCCATTGATGACTTCCCAGAAGCATAGATTTCTTCCTAAAAGTACTGATTTTATGAAGCATTTGGCAAAGAGAATCCCAGTTTCCTTTACAAAGGTTTCCCTTCGCTCCAGTTTTGAAGCAGTAATCACTGCCAGCAGCTGGGCACAAAGCAGCCCTGCTGCACTGGGATGAAGGTGGGTCCGTTCATGAGGGAACAAGGAGGACACAGCATCTCACAAGCCGCCTTCCTCCTGACACTGCAGATATCCAAAGCAAGCATTATCCACACTTGATATTGAACTGTTACAGAACTTCTGCAAAGAAGGAATCCTTATTCCCCAATTAAACATATGCAAGGTGCACATAACATTTAATTGTGAAGAAACTGAGACTTTTCCTCCTTGAATGGGAAGATACAGACAGCCATAATCTTCAGGTTAAGCTTTCAGAAAGCAAAAGTAACTGCAGGACTGGAAGAAGGCCTTAAAACAAGGGCAAGTTCTGTCTTCTGAGTTGGAGACTTCCTCCAGTTTCTGCATCCAGACATTAAACTGATCTGAAGCTGGCTTGTCGCACCTGCTGCCAGGTAGTTGGAGCCACAGCAGCTGCTGCCACAGCCCCAACACCGCAGCTGGGGAGCCCACAGCTGTGATCCCCCTACACAGCGATGATGTGTGGTGACCTGGAGAGGGGCCCAGGCTCATTCCATACAAAACAAAGAGGTAAGATGATAAATCAGGGGGAAGAGAGGACAGGATTTTTTATGTGAAAGAGGCTCTGAAGATCTGACTCCTCTGGATATACATGCAGGCCAGAGAGCCCAGGACCAGACATAGCGGGCTGTCTCCCAGCTTCCCCACTAAGCCCCGCAGGGTATGCCTCACAGCGATACATCTCTGCCATAAATATCCCAGATTAATTCTGATCCCAGCATCAAATCCACTTAAGAGACTTAAAAGCCTTCAAGTCCTCAGAGCTGCCTGCCCAAAAAGGGCTCTGCAAATGAGTCTTGGGCTGGTGGAGATGAGATGTTATCAAACAAGGCAAGCCATTTGTACAATTTTAGTAATGTCGTTTGCGAGAGACAAATGGGACCAGATAGCTGAGCTGACATCTTGTACTAACTGCACGGCCACAGGAAATCCTCGAAACTGGGAATGAGTGCATGGGGTAGGATTTGGGTAAATACTTTCTGTACATTTCCATGTTCTGTAAATTTGTACTTCATATGTATTTCCTGGAAATAGCTCTTCCTGCTTATAATGAGGACTGGTTGTTAAACGACAGCATATGCTCTCCAGCGTGTTTAAGGAGCTATTTGCTTAGCTTGCCTGGAGACATCTCTATGAAAAAGAAGTCTGAAAGGACCACTCCAGCGCCGCTAGAATACCCTGCGCTGTTAGCACAGACAGCAGGGAGGGAGCTGGGGGTGGGGTTGATTCCTTCCCTCTCTGCCACACCGAGGGGGTGAAAGACATTCGGGAACAGGAGCACGCAGAAGGGGCAGTGGGTGACCAGCGACCCTTTCTCCACTTCCTTCAACTCCCCCAGCAGTACAATAAAAAAACATAAGTTCAGGGCACCGCAATTTCGGGACTACGCAGCGACACTTCCTCCCAGATCATAACAAGCCCATCAGCGGGCTTGGGGCAGATCCCAGCTCTCCGAGAGGCACCTCCCGGCCGGGCCTCCTGAGAGATGCCTGCGGGCAGCCGAGCCGCGTTCCGCGCCCTGCCTACCTCGGGCAGCGGCGAAAAGCAGACGGGAGGCCCCGAGCCGGGCATCTCCCCGAGGAGCCACACCTCACCCCTCGGAGCAGCGGGCGGGTGGACTCGGGGGGCAGCGGAGCCGGTCCGGCGCGGCGCTGGGAGCCGGGAGAGGGCGCGCAGCGCTGCGGGGCGGCTCCGGCACAACCCCGGCCTGAGCCCGAGAGCTTATTTGTAAACACGGGAAACTCCAGTGTACCAGAGCACAAGCAGCTCTTTGTGCTGTAGCAGAGCAGTGAAGTGGGCTCTTAATACGATGCATGCTTTTCCCACTCAATTCAAGTAAAACTATGTCTTAAATTACTTGTCCGTCAGTAGAAAAGAGGCGGGTAAACGCTTCGACTTCAGTTATTGCTATTCTCGAATTTCTGTTACTATGAATCGCGCACAATTAAGCAGCTTTCTGCACACCGCAAAGGAGCCGCGATTAATTACAGATTGAGTCTGCAAGTAGACGCAAAGATTTGGAACAAACGTGTCTCTGAAAGCGGCGAGCCCGAGTTTGGATGAGTCAGTTCGCGCTGTGGCGAGCTGCCAGGGTCTGCTGACCCCTTCTCTGGGTCACTTTCGTTAGCGGCGAGAGCGCGGCCGCTGCGCGCTGCCCGAAGCGCTGGGAGGAGCGGCGGACCCGTGTCCGGCCGGCGGGGAACCGGCACCACTTGCCCGGGAAGCGCGGGCGGCTCCGGGTGCTCCCGCCCGTGCCCCCGGGGGGCAGCGGCTTCCCGAGGGGCCCCGATGCTGGAACGGCCGGGAACAGGCCCTAGGGAGAAGACTCGCCCCGTTTCTCCCAGCGCCCCGTTAGCGCTGCGAAGGTGGAGTGCCCAGGGGCATCCCTAGAAGCACGCGGGGCTGCCGGGGCACCGGCGGCGGAGATAGCGTAGAGAAAACTACAGGCGCAGCAGGCAGAAAAACCTGCCTGGGGGAGCCCCGGGCGTGCTGCCGCAGCTCAGACCCTGGGGAGAAGCTCTCCTCTGAATCCTGACCGGAGCGCCGGTGAAGCGCTAGCTTCCAAATGGGAAAGGAGCCGGGGGACCTGGCTGAGGCCGCCCCTGCCTGGCGAGGACCCCCTCCTTCGCGGCGAGCTGCCTGCTGAGCCGAGCCGCCCAGGGCTCCCTCCTAGGCGCACGCTGGAGGGGAGTTGCGCTCTTCTCAGAGCTTGTACGCGGGATGGCCTTAAGAAACCAAAGGCAGGAGACGAACGAGAAGGAAAGCCCCACCAGAGAAACACCCTCCTCGAAAAGGGCACGCAAACGCGGGAGCCGCTTACTTTTCGTGCTTTGCGTTTTCCTGGATGGCGCTCAGCACCCCCGGGTACGCGGGGGGGACGCCCTGCTGGAGCCTGCATGTGGCCAGGTGCCGGTGATGCTCATCCTGGAGACAGGCATTTTCATGGTACAACTTGGCCACTTGCTGCTCTAGCTCGTCTATCCTCCGCTTCTGCTTCTCCAGCAGCTCCTGCTGCGTCTCAATAATCTTGTTCAGCTCCTTCAGGTACTCCGCCGCCTTGCTAGGGTTTTCCGCCGGGCTCTCCATGGCCTCCCCACACCTCTCACCCTCGGAGAAGCAGGTGGGGGGCGCAGGTGCCGACCAGCCCGCTCCGCCGGGAACTTAAGCGAGAGGGAAGAAATAAATAACCCGCCGGAAACCAGCCCCCCTGCTAGCTTCGCTCTTCCCCTCCTAGAGCAGTCGCTGCCCAGGCGAGCGTAGGAGCGGCGCGCAGCGGCTCCTAGTCCGAGCCGCCATTGCTGGCGTTCGGCTTCCCACTACCGAGCGAGGGCAGAGCCGGCGGGGACCGCGGACGCCGAGCCGCCGGCGAGAGCCACCGCCGGAGCTGCGCGGAGCCCCGCCGCCGCCGCGCTGCCGCTGGCGCACGGGCGCTGTCCCGCCCCGCCGGAGCCGCAGCCGGGTCAGCCCGTCGCCTGGCAGCGCCCGCGCCCCCGCGGAGCTCGCAGCCCGGCATGGGAACCCGCAACCCGCTCGGTGCTGCGGCTCCCTGCCGGCTCCGGTCGCTCTCGCGCCGAAGCCCGCCGCCCGCCCGTCACAGCCGCGGAGGCCGCCGCTGTCGGGGATGCGCTTTAAGTAGCCGAGCTGCCTCCTGCGGGGGGCCGGGGGCTGAGCGGCTCAGCGGAGGGGCGCATCCCTGGGCGGCCCGCTGCAGCCTTTGCGGGCGCCGCCACCCGTCCCCGCCTTGGGGGGGCCGATGCCGGAGCTCGGTGGGGGAAGAGCTCCGGGAACGGCGCGGGCAGGGGAGCTTTTAGCCCGTGCCACCCTGCTCTACGGGCGCGCTCTGCCCACTGGGCTCGGGAAAAAGCGCGCTGTGCGGGAAGGCAGGCAGGGTAAGGCAGCCATGCGGGGAATCCGCTCTGCAAGACCTGATATAAGAGCAAAGATTTTCCCTGGCCCACCTAGGAAACGGTGATTTTTTGCGGAAGTGGCACCGGGGTGCCGGCTCCCTCACAGCCGGGAGCTCTCCAGCACTACGCTCGGAATCACACTCGAGCTAACCGCTGCGTAGCAGAGACCGCTGCCTTTCCGTCAGCGGCTCCGACATCTGAGACCTCTGTCGGTGAGATGCTGCTTCCAGTTAAGGTTGCATCAGGCCAAGAAAAGTTGCTGAGATTGGAGTCCTATATCATCCACACATGTACAGATGGAAACACTTAAGAAAACGGAATAGGAAAGGGAAACAGAAGGAGATATTGCAGGAAAAAGATAAGGTGAATAAGTGCTTTTCTCCCCCCTTTCTCTCCTTATCTCCTTAATATTTTTCTTGTTTTCTCTTTTCTCCACCTTTAAAGTTTTCAAGCTTCCAATTAGTATGATTTCCTCACAGCAGTTGTTGCTGCTGTCACAAATGGCACTGGTACACTCTTGGAAAGTCAGCCCTCCCTGTACAGCCAGGATGCATTGCTTTGGGAGTACAGCTGGTGCAGCAGGCTGAAGGAGTGGGGGAATCACAGCAGCCTACTGGGAGGCTGGAGACTGGGCTCTCCCCATCCCTCCTTGGAGGGAGGGGCTGAAGTTCTTGGAATGGAATTCTAGAAGAAGATATTTGTCACAGTCCCTACCCCAACAGCTTACTGAAGAGGTGAGGAGACCCCATCTAGTCATTTGAATGCGTATTCTGCTCTTAAGGTAGGAAGAAGTTATCCTCAGAACTGTTACTTTTGTTTTGGCCACACGTGCTGCAACCAAGGCCTGCTGTCTGTGTTAACATGACTGAAGCACAAAGGGCTAATTACACTCCTGCTGGGGACTGCAAATTCACAGAAAAATCTTTAGCTACTCTTTTCAGAAGCCAAGCTTTTTTTATAAATCTCACCAGAATTATTGAATTTATGAGTAATTACTTCTACAGAATGTAACAGAAGAATGGCCTGCCCATTTTGGAAGGAAACGCTTATCACAACATCTCACTGAGGCACCCTGCATCATTTTCTTTGTGCAGACCAGGATGCTTGTCAGGTGTAAATAAGTAGAGCAAGAGAACTTATTTTTTATATGCAAAATAAATGCAGAGTAAGACACTCAAAACTCAATGTACACAAGAAGCTTATAAAGCACTTCACAAAAAGGAATGCTGAAGTGTGCAGCAGTAAGTACAGCTAGCTCGTCTTTCAAAGAGATCTTGGGTAGGTAACCCTGAGTTCATGGTATCATGGAACACTGCTAAAGAGGTATGGGTCACTTAAAGATATTACTTTCCTTCTTTTACAGATTTAAGCAAATACTTCAGTTCCCACATGGAATAACTGTATCTTGTTCAGTCACTTACAGTCTTGCTAGATGAGCTGAGCAATAATACATGGGGCGCTCTTAAAATAGTAAAATAGAAGGCATTACTTTAACACGCTATGTCAGAGGTGGATGTTGGTGGGGTGGCAGTATAGGTCAAACCTTCCCACCAGTATTCCATCACATTTTGTTGTCATGTGACAGATGGCAGCAGAGGACAGTCTGACAAAACAGCATCTGATGTGGAAGTGCCTATGAAGCAAAGAGACGTGACTGAATTTCTCCATGAGGAAGAAGATGGCACCCATGGTCACTCATCCATGCTTTTTGAACATTTATAAAGACCAAACTGGATGTTGGCACAGTGAGGTGGTGGCTGGTACAGTTACAGTGATCACAGTGGGTTGCCTATGCTAATGCAGATATTTACAAACATGGCATGCAGGCTCTTAGTCATCACTAGCAAAAGTGCAGAGGTTATGGCGATGACTATGTTGAAAAATAGTGTATTTTTACCTGATAATCTGCTCTATCAAATAGCATTTATTGTTCTATTTATGTCTATTGTAGCTTACACAGAAATAAATAGGGAACATTACTTTCAGAGCAATCTATGTAACTTGTAAAGTGTCTAGTTTCATCTTCTGGATTTTTTTTGTCTGGCTCATTTTGGTTGATTTTAGAGGATTCCTTTGAGAGGATACCACTAGATTTTCCTTTTCTCAGGAGCTCAGTAACAACAAATTAATGAATTTCGCCTGTGCAACACAATGGAAAGTTTAACAATGACAGCAGAGCAGCAAGATTCCATAACACAGAAAGCAAAGGTTCATTGAAATCCAGCAGCATCTTGGACTCAGAAATAAGGAAAAAAACTGCTTACCTTTAGAAAACCTGAGATATGCAGGGACCTCCAGCAAGATACTCTTGCCTCCACTGCCAACCCTTAAATGAGGTATGGGAAGAGGTGGATCCTGGCTCCACCCCTTCTGGTCACTCAGATGCATTGCATTGCATGCACCTGAGCTTCCCTGGGTTGGTCCTGCCTTCCCACCAGGGGCTCCATAACTGATTCAAGCCATCACAAGTAGCCCAACTACTTATGCTTTCCCATAAATAATGTAGAAAGAATCAAACCTACTGGATATGTTCCACTAGGGAACTGTAGGTTAGACTGAAAATTGTGTACAGTAAGTCCTCAGAGACATCTTTGGGCTGGCACCTGGCTTTTCCTGGGTCATGTTACTGGTGTGTTTTGCATGTAGCTCAAGAAAGAGAATGGAGTACTCTGTGTCCAAGGGGATTATTTCTGTGAGCCTCCAAACACGTTTTATCACCCTTCATAAATTAGCAAAAAGAGTGTGAACTTAGAAAACAAGCATATTCATAAAATCAGTAATATGTTCAATTTCTGTGAGACAGATTATGAAAACAGATCCAGCTTGTTCAGATTTGCTCAGAAAATTGATATCAAGCGTAACCTTTTTGAGTAGGAAATTACCAAAATAGTGTTTTTATTAATTGCTAACATTTTATATTAGACTGTCTAATTTTATAAGGTAAATAATACATGGTTAATTTTTACCAGAGAAAGTGTGGAGGAATATTTTAATATTAAAGGAAATGTTGCTCATTCAGTAAGTAGAATCCTCTTACTGATTTATTATTAGCAATAAATAAATATTCCATCCCACTTCAGTGAATCCTTAAGATGATCATAATTTTAGACTGTTTCAGGTCTTGCTGCCTGGTGAATTGATACCCTGCAGAGCACAATTTGTGTCTGTTGGACCATCAGTGCCAGCATCTGGTCCAAAGTCTGACTGCGGTTCAAAAAGAACCTTGCCTGCAGAACTTAAAGGCGCCTGGCTTAATGTCCTCCATATGTCTTAGAACAGGTACATTTGTTTACCTGTCCACTTTAAAAAATCTGGCTCTTATTGGCACTTTCTACATGTCTGAATTAGATGTTTTGTCAGTTTCAGGCTTATTGTACTGCATTAAAATTAAGGTACGTTGTTATTATTTCAGAAGTTTTTTGGTATGGCTAATAATGTGATCAGTGAACATAAAGCCAGATAACAATTTCATCCAAGTAAGATATTTCCAGCAAAAAGCATTTCTAGTATATTTTTCATGTGAAATTAATTAGGCCAGTGTAATACAAAAAAGAGGGACCCAGAAGTCATGCAATTATTTGTACTTGATCTTAACTCTCTCTTTGATCTGTCTTAAAAAATTCTATTGAAAACTGCTTCTTTCTTGTTCACTTATTTTACTGTGCCTCTTCCCTCACCCCTCCTTGTTTTTCCTGTGTTGTATTTGGAGATTTAACATAATGTCAGTGTTAGTAGGGCTGTTATATTTTAAATGTAGGTCCAGACCTTGTTCCCACCATGCCCTTAATGCCTACCCTCTTCATTTGTCCTAATAACACAGGACAGATATGTTCCTTATCCATAACAGCACACTCACCACACAGCCAGAAGTGCTTCTTCGTGCTCTGTGGGCTGACAGTGGGAAATCTTCTGAGAGATGTGAGAAAAATCAGCGTTGTTTGTAGCCTGTTTGCTGCATGCTCCTGGCTCCCTGGAGAAAGAAGGCAATAAAAATTACTGTGCTGACTTGTACTGTTGTCCCAGTAGGCCAAATGTTTGCTGTGGGACTGCTGTCTGACTCCAAGGTACTGATTAACTATTGAAAAAAAAAAGAAAAGAAAAAGTGCAGCGTTAAAGACTTGAAGTCTTTTAGGAACTGTAGTGTTTGAGGCTTGTTCTCTTCCCTCCCCTGCTCAGGTGTAACCCACTTTTAAAAATGACAATTTATTACCTGTCTGTCTGACCTCTTTCAAGCACTGAGCTTCTTTACACCTTTTCCTACCATATATTTTTCTGGCAATGATCTCTTGAAAATCTGACCAAGTTGCCTTTTAACAGCTCCGTAGACAAACAGCACATTTACTCAATTCAGCCACTCTTCTAGAAGAATGATCAGTCAATCCAGAAGCATTCTGTACTTTATTCTAGCATACTTCTTGCATTGCTGTGTAGAATTTGTACAGCTATGCCATGAAAGCATTTGAACAATTAGCCTATGTTTCTATCCAGACAAGCCAAGCATGATAAAATGATTAAACTTATTTTATAAATGGTGTAGAAAAAAAAAATTTCTAGGTACTGTAGTTGAGATTCAAGACAAACCAGAGCTGGAATGAGGGACAACTTTCATTAAAGAACAATATTTTCACTTAAAGGATAAACAGTAAGTGAAGGAGAAAAATATATACTGCAGTATCAGATATCTAGTGCCAATAGCAGATAATTGCCAGGGGAAAATGCTTCATGTTAAAGATGAACAACACAGGCATATTGGCAGGGACAAAAACCTTAGAAATCAGATCAAGAAGCTGAACGCTAAAAGAGGAAAGCAAATAAACACTCTCTAAATTACAACTCATGAATTCACTGAAAGAAGGAAGAAATACCAAATGCTAAGTTGTGATGCCATGAATTTACTGCAACATTTTTGCTTCAAGGATATAAAGCCATGAAGTATCATATACAGTACAATAGAAATATTTCCATAAAATAGTATAATAAAGTTTTCTTGAGGTCTACTCTAAATGAAAATTTCTCCTATGGAGCAAATGCAAATTGCAAATAATTTGTATGCACTCTATACCATCGTGTGTGTATGATCGAAACTAATGGATAATTCTTGTTTTGGCACTTAATACATCTTGAATGCTAGAAAATTCACCCCTGATAATTTTTTTAAGTACTGTACATCTTTGTATCTTCTAGCCATTATGTGTTCAATCTCATTTGAGATATTTTATCACTATAAGTGGTTTAAAACAGTATTCAAAGTAAGATCTACAGATCAGTCAGGAAGCACATAGGTGACTGAAAAGGAAGCTTATGGCAGAGGCTCAGGGGAAAATAGCCAAACAACTTATTTTGCATCAGTTCCAACAGCATAAAGATCTTGAAGGCCTATGCTCAAGATCCTTTCAATGCAGTCCAGACTGTCTTTTGGCTGAGTATATTAATGCACATCTGACCATCTTTTAATAGTGCTGTGAAACACTTCAGCTGTTTTTTTCTGGTTGTACAGCATCCATAGAGTAGCTACACCACTTACTGTCAAGAATAACATAACAGGAAAGTATATTGTCTTGCTATGGATGTAGTTCAGCAGGTAGAAATGGGCAATGTTAATACATGCTGTCATTAACTAAGCAGGTCTGTAGCAGATAATTACAGATTGCTGGTCACAATCACTGCTCCCCAGTTTATCTCAAAATTCTGTCGTAATAAGCAACAAATTTCCATCTTTCTGTCTGCACAGTGGGCATTGTAACGCAGCATATGTGCAAGACACTCTGAAGAGTGTTCTGGTGCTACAGGTGGCTTTTACTTAGCCAAATGGTGCAAGGCAAAGATCCCAAAGAATAACTTTGTGTTTACACAGAGAAATGCTCTGCAGAGAACTGGCTCCGATATCGGAGGTGAGACATCAGCATCGGTGGAGTTCTTTGCTCCAGCTGGAGCCCTGCAGCCTGGGCTAACCAGCACAGGTACAGCACTGGGCTGATGATTTACATCCTGGGGTCACTCCAAGTCCCATCTAGTTCATGGATCTCTACATGGTCGTGTATATTGAGATTTAACATGAACTTCTATTACAAATATAACTGTGTACATAATAGAGAAAAAAGGGATCTATTGAAAATCTGAAGTATAGCAAAGACATGATTGTTTTTCACCATTAAATGCAAACAGCAGGAAGAGAAGGGGCACTTTTACTGGAAGTGCTTATGCTACAGTATTTATTCACAGTGTACTTTCCCCTCTCTCTCCCCCTTACCGCTGATGAAAAGATGACCCAGGGATTGGTGAAGAACCATGTAAAAAGAGAATATATTTACGTAAAGAGAAGGAGAAATAAGTTTTCATTTATAAAAAAGGTGTAGAAATCATATTTTACTTGCATCACTGAGAAGAGCTGAGAGCAATTTAAGTTATTTATTTTTGTTTGCAATGACAGTTAAAAGTAGATTTGCAAATTCAAACTAGAACCTTTTTCAAAAACTAAAATACATCACAACTCAGATAAGTCAATTTCCATTGCTTTTTACATAGTGCTAACCCTCAAAATGTCTTAGGCAAGGATTCAAAACCAGGAAATGAAAAGCTGAACAATGAAATACTAAGGTCCAACAGGATCAATCTTTTCTTATCCCTTCCCTTTCAGACTGTTGTGGAGCATACAAAGAGCAGAGTGAATTGTGTCGATGCTGGACTGTATCATTAGTCTGTTATTTATAATTTCAACCTAGAAGCCTCAGAAAGTATTTTATCACTTGATCTTCAAACCAGTGTTGGCCTCTCTCCATATTATGAGTATTTGAACTGTAACTGCATTGAGAAGCCTTACAGCAATGTAGTTAAGCTCTATTGAACTCTATGGAGGTGTACAGATAAGGGAATTATTTCTGTCAAAGCTAACATGAAGAAAAAAATGTTTCATAGTTGACAAATAGTGGCAAAGAAGCTTTATTTTATTATGTCCTTTTATCTACTCTTGCATTTGGAACATATTCTTGTATAAGCAAACAAAGGACAAGCCTTGGGACTCCAGTCTCAAGGGCATTTTGCCCTTTTTGGAATATGTGGCTTTGGCTGTATGTTTTCTGTTACTAATAATAGCTAACAATTAAAATGCTTACAATGCATAAACACAGTGTATCCTCAGTCTTTTAACTGGTCATACAAGCCGGGCTCTTCACATGCGAGTGGGTGGGAACTATTAGTGTAAAGTCTTCGTTTGGAGCAGCCCAACTGAAAGCATCCACCCTGCCCTCTCTCTAAAGAACTGAGAAAAATGCATGAATTTCTGCAATATTTTCCAGCTAGGTCCTTTCCTGTTTGAATTTAAAAGGGAGTGATGTACTTGCTTTTGGAAGGGAAATCTTTCATATCTGAACCGTCTCTCAAGAGGAGACTCCATCACAGACCAAAAATCTGTAATTTGGAATGGCAATATATTGTGGCAGTAAAATGTTCAGTGGCTGCTTATGTGGAATTCCATTCTGGAATACCACAGAATGGTAAAGAGAACAGCTTTTCTGGGGCAAAGGAAACTCCAGAACTGACCCTGCCAATAACAATCTGAAGGCAAAAATAACTTGATTCAGTCTGAAGATCTTTGAAGTTTTTTGGATTGCAATTGTACTAAAAGGAAAAGTATGAAGAGAAATGTGTTGCTTCTACGAAAAAATCATTATGGATACTTAAATTCCAGAAATGCAAAATGAAAAACTAGCCAATTTTTCTTGATATGTCTGCTTTTACATATTACTTTGTCAAAATTATACTGGCTATTATCTCAAGAGGAGAAGAACGATCTGAATAATCTCTGAGATCTCCATCAAAGTGTTAAGCAGATCTTTAGAGTTTTCCCACTGGGAAGGTTCTTAGAACACGAGGAGAAACACCACATAAAAAGAAGTTAATAGTGCAAATGACAAATGTAGTTTATTCCCAGTCCCTCAAGAAGGGTTGAAAACTTAAACTTCAGAATATGGAATGAACTAATTGGGAGATTGTGACGAACTCCTGGGACAAGCCTTTGGGTTTCTCTGAACTCAGATACCCTCTGAAGTAACTTGCTTCATTTCCAAAAGGACAGCAGCTACCCAAAGATGAATTGCTGTGCTCAGGCTCCTCAGCCATCAGGTTCTGTGATGTCTGTGCAGACAGTGCAGGTGCACTGGTTTCACTCCTGAGACTGATCATGTTGCTGCAAAGGTTTATAAAGACCCAAGTAAGAGGAAAGAAGAAAACTGTTTCTTATCTGTGTATGGAGTTAGATCCAAGCCTAGCAGAATCTGAAGGATCTGGGATGGTAGAGTCTTCCTTTCTTCTTCAGGAGAATCAGTGTTGTACACACATAAAGTTTCAATCACAAAGGAAGAACTTTGGAAAAGGACTGGAGAAGTGCGTGAGCTCTTTAAATCTCTCCCCTATGCTCTGGAAAGGGCATGGGAATGAATGCAACTTTCTTCAGGTGTTTCGATGCTCAGTATGTTTGGGAGAATTTATTTTCTTGACACTGACATTGTCAATTCCTACCATTGGAAACGCTGCTGGGTTTTGGTAGGGAAGGAACAATGTGAATTATGCAATAAATCAGGTCCATTTCCCACATGGAAAAGCAAAGGTTTCTGTATGAAGCTTTTAAATGCATGGAGTGCTGTAGCTCACGTTTAACCCATTTAACCAAGAGCAGTCCTCTCTATCTTGGATACACTCTAACATTCTTACAAGCAAGTAGGTACAACAGTAAGCAGTCTTTTTTAGCTTCTCAGCTATTTTGTCTCCATTTCTTTTCTATTCAGCGTTGGCTGTAGTTTATATGCATACTGAGAGGTATTTTCCTTCAGTGTGTCCTTAACTTTTAAAGAACAAGAATCAGAAGTCGTAGCCTTTACCCCGCATTAAATGTAAAAGCAGGGGATGTTCTAGAAATGACATGTTGGCACTGTGCCTTTATGTTTTTTAGTTTTAGTATCTACTATCTTCTCTCTTGTCTTTGTTCTTAAGTCTCTATTTCCCAGAAACTTTTTAATGTTTTTATTGATAGAAAGAAGTAGGGTTTTGTTCTTCAGCAACAAAATAACGCGCATGGCAATTCTTCAGTGCCCTACCACGAAAGGCACTTCCTGTACTGCCAGTCTGTTCTCAGCAGTTTCATTGTAACAGAATATTGTTCTGCGGTCAGTCAGGATTTTTCCTCCTTTAAGCTCCCAGATATTCTGCCTACATTTGCCATACGTGCTAGAAGGGCAAGGATGGAACATTTAGTGAATATAAGCATTCTCCTCGAAGATAGACTGCCCTCCCCAAAGCAAAAGCACAGCTTGCGAAGTCATGCGGGCCTTTGCTTTATGTCTTATTATTTAAGAGAATCCCTGACAAAAAGGGTTTTATCTCCATGATATTCAATGTCAAAACCTGCAGCAGACAGACAAAATCCTTGTTCTGCTTGCTGCAACCACAGCTGTAAGCTATGATTTTCTCTTTTTCTTTTCTCCTTCTTTTTTTTTTTCATTTTTCTTTTTTTTTTCCCCCCTATTTTTACTTCCTTCCCCTCCTTTATTCTGCCCCCCCCCCCCCCTTTTTTTTTTTCTGCAGAAAGATGCTGATGAAATCACTTATCAACCAGATTCCATTTCAGAGCATTTATAGCATCACATTGTGAACTCAAGGTCACCAAAAGTATAATTCAGACACTCTGCTTTTCATCTTACTTTAATTTGTTGCAAGACTACGAAGAATTCTTTACAAGGTTTGTACAAATATTCTTTCTAAAAAAAAGGAAACAAGTTTGCTGCTTGATGAAAAACTGCCTATGAGTTCTTACAAAATCGAACGGGCAAAGGATCCAGTCCCATGTTATGCAAAATCCTTGCTTGTAAACAGTGTCCTGTCTTTAAACTGATTTAATGCTTTACCTTAGAATGCAGTAGATAAGGCACTTATTTTCCCAACATAAACCCACTCCAAGTGCCATCTGGTGGCAGAACTAAATTAAATCTGCACAAAGTGTTGTATGGAATTATTAAAGGGTAAACTTTCAGCAGAATGTGAAGGGATATGACTATGCAAATTGCATTAGGAGATATATGCTACTGAGCTCACACTATGAAACATAGAGGATATGCTTCAGATAAGGTTTTAAAAATTCCCACAAAGACAGAATAACTTGGAGTTAAAATCTAATTTAGTCCATGATAGACTGCCATACCAGAATAAAAGTCATCTTTGTACAGGCATTAGGCTGCAATAATTCCCACCCTCCCACCCCTCGAAAAAGGAAACACAGACACTTGTCATGTTCCTGAGCTATTAGCTGCCCCTATTTGGGAACTGTCACTAATGTACTGAGATACCTTATTTTAAATGTCTTTTATTCACTAAAGGGATATTACTTCCACATTGGAAAGAACTTCACACCTCTGTATATGATCTAGTTTGGAATACACGATTTATTAAGTTACTCTAAATCTTTAGCTTTGGTAGTCTGGTCTCTAATAGATTTCACGCTTGAACTATTATCACTAAGACATTTGTGCAAAGGTGAAAACTATCTGAGATTCACCTATTCAAGGCAGGATTATGGAGTCCTTTTTATTAGAAGTTTTCTTGGGGTATTTTCTCCTGTGATAAAAATATTCATTTCTGGAAATGCAGTTCTACAGTGATGCATATTATCACCAGGATTACCCATATGGATTTTAAACACAGGCTCCATGTTCTTTTCTTACTATACAGGGAAATGTTCAGTCTTGGGAAGACAGATGCTGTATGGCAGCATTGCATCTGTTACAAAATCCTTCTGAGAAGAGAGAACTGAATAATAAGTTGGATTTTCTTTCTATCCTTGTCTCCAGATGTTCTTAAAGCGGAGAAGAATGTTTTTAAAGCTGACTAAGAATCAGAGCTCAGCGTTAGGTTAAAGTTCTCAAATTTTCTTCTTGAAAGGCCATGAAAACTTCAGTTGCTTCATACCTGTATGAATGATCCCTGCAAATTGTCTAACTTCAGGACAGTAGTCTATTCCCCAGAAGTCAATCTGACTTTGAACTGAAATAGTCCCATTCCAGCTGCAAACATCTCAGTCTTGGAACTGAATATGGGTGAAAGCCAAGTGGCTGGTTCTCTTAAACCACCTGTGTTTCTAGTGCTGAGTGTATGAACACAATTTTTCCTGCTGTTGTGCTGTAGTAGAGAGAATCATCCTTCAATTGCAAGATTTACCAGTGCAGTTTGTCTCTCTCTGGTTGCCGACTACTTAAGACAATGCATTGCTTGCTCACTCTTTTCTTCAGCTGCATGGAGTCCTCATTCCTAAGTGATATTATCTCCAGACTTGACAGACAGTGATACAAAATGTCTGCAAAAGCACCCAGTGCTCTGATCTCTGGCCCAAGGACATCAAAGAGAGTGCCAGAAAACCTGCAGAATTTGGTGGAAAAGTGGGACACAAAACTACTTTTTAGTCTCATAGTTTCAAGGGTTGAAAATATCCAGAAAAGAATTGTTTGTGGACAAGTATGAAATAAAGGGTAAAACATCTCTGCGGACGGTCATAAACTCTTTCCAGATAAAGCTTCTCTCTGTTGCAGAAACAACAGCAAGAGATGAAGTCATCACTAGATGCCAGCAACAATTGCCTGTTATACTCCTCTGTGAATCACCCTTTAAATGCAGCTCACAGTAACCTGTAATTTTCATATGCAGAATGTCCAATTTGAATGCACTGATAAACGAGAGGGAGGAGAACACATTCAGTTGAATCATTTGTATACATAAGTATCGGCAGGTACTGTCGAACAAAAAGGATGTGAGCCAGCTATAAGGCAGAGCTTTGTTTGAGGAGGGTCTTTTGGTAGAACACCCAGGACAGAAAACAGCCAGTGGTCTGCCCAGCTTTACTCTCTGTTGCTTGGTACCAGCGATTTAGCCAAACAGGGTGAACCATTAGAGGGCTGTCAGGCTGGCAACCATCTCCTCAGACATAAGGGGAGACATGAGGCCACCATGTAACAGCAGAAAATGCAGTGTGAGTCAGAGAGAGAGGTGACAGGTAGAGCTATAATCCATCACACTCTAACTGCTGCATCCACAGTGCTTTAACAGACCTGGTGCCTGGCAACAGCTTCAACAACTCAAATCCAAATGCCACCATGTCTAGAGTACGTGGGGCTGTGAAGGTTAAGGAAAATGGCATGGAAGCAGATTTGGGCTTGGTTAAAACTGGCTGTGTGTCACCATGGCTCAGAAACTGTGATCCAAGAGCCACCAATGTAACATGGAGCCTTTTCTGCTCAGCCACTGAATGAAAGAAAATGAAAAAGATTTTGAAGGGAAGCATTAAAAAGGTGAAAAAGCAGTAACACTAATTACGTTAGTGAGATGAAGGAATCTCCAAAAAGGCTCATTGTGGTCTATTTCTTTGGTATGGTCAGCTCTGAAACATTGGCTATGCTGTGAGAGAAAAACAGTCATGAAACAGGAAGCTGACAGAAAGCTCTTAATTGCAGAGCTGCAAAATGTCTCCCCAGCTGTCCGAGTGAAAAATAGACATTTTCCAAGCAGGATAGTTATAAAATAAAAATACAGTCAGTACCAATTAGCGAAATACTTAACAAAATGAGCCTACATTTAGGTTCAGAAGTTAAATGAAAAATAAAAAAAGGGAGAGGGGAAAAAAAACTGGAGGATAAATTCATCCATGTAGTTCTCCCTTTCTCCTTCTTATTGCTTTTCCTTTTTTGTAGTAATGAAGTACAGCAATAGCTCATTTGCAGTGTTGTACTGATTTTCTAAGCTAAGAAAGTCAAAAACAGGAAGTACAGGATTTGCATTGTGCTAATGAGACTGTCTACAAACAGCAACACAAGCAATAATGTTGAGGGCTGGAGAGCAGCAGGGAGCAGAACCTCCAATGCACAGAAAATAATAAAATGAGTTCCTGGGACAACACATAGAAATTGCAACACGGTCCCGAGCTTTTTTGCAGAAATTTGAGCTTTCAACAGGGGAAAATAAGGAGCCTCAGATCTGACATTCTAGCAGACCACTGAGGTGTAAACCTGTCTGTCTGGTAACAGTTCACTGCTCAGTCTGCAGTTCATGTCCCATGCTGACACAAGCACACAGATGGGATTCTTGTGTCTATGCAGTGTGCTCTGGAGGTTCTTAGAGATAATCATTGCTCCTGTGTTTCTTTAGCAGTATCTACTGAAAACACAAGAAAAGGTCTTTGGTGAGCATGTCAAGAACCCGAGGTTACATCCACCTCAGAGTTCAGGCTAGGACTGAAGCAAAGGTGGCACTGGCACATGGACAGCCTAAACCCATTTTGATGCCTGAGAACAGGGAACAAAGAGTAGTATTCCAGCACCTGAATAAAGGCTTTACAAGTGCTATTGTTCTTCAGCTCTTGCCTACTATTAGGAGGGACACCTCACCAATTAATTCTGAAGTAGTTCCCTGGGAGTATTTTAACCATTGAGCGGAACTGTTGATACAGGGAGTTCAACAACCATATCTGTTTAGACACATCCTGAGAACATTTCAGACTGATTAGAGTCTAAGGATTCAAGTTACTTTCCCTTCTGCTTCCCCTGTTTATCATTAGCATCTTAGCATCTTGAAAATCCCCCCCTCTCTCTCACACGTAAAAAAAGAAAGAAAGAAACAAACAAACAAAAAAAAACAGAACCGAAAATCAGCAATCTTTGCTATAGTGAAATGAAGTTTATTTTTAATATGACACTGTGATTTTGTAACTTCAGACCCTGAAGCTGTTGAGTCCCAGAGAGTCACTGATCCTGTCACACCGTTCTTCCTTCAAGATCTATCTATTTGTGTCAGTATTAAAATAATTTGTCATTCATCTTTCATTTCAGGCTGCAATTGTCACTCTGTAAGCAGCCACAGCTGCCTTTGTAAAGTGCCTTTCAACACTTGGGCCAACACATAATTTCTCAGTTCTGCATAAATATTTTAAAAACTGACCTTACCCTCCTTCCACCATCAATATGTGCTATATGGATGAATTACTATGTCTATAGCGTTTGCAATTGTATGTTAATTCCTATTCTTACATTATTTATAAAGGAGCTCTTGCACTTAGAGAAAGCATGAAAATTTGACTTTCTGCAGAACAATTCCTCCACCTGCTGCAAGCAGGAAACATCTTAACGTGGGAAATGAACTCTTTCTGTTTGTTAGTAGGGAAACATGCAAGGTTATGAAATTCATTAAATTCTGTGTGTAGAGTAATTGGATATGTCCCACCACTGGTGTGGAGAACACTTTGCATAGTGCAGCTTCATATGAAGGTAAAGGCATTTCCATTAAACAGCCCTTTTAGAATTTCATAGAGCAGAAATTCTTTAACAATGTATGTTTTTTGAATTGAGTTTTTTCCAAGGGTTCAACTGCAAAAGGAAATGCTGATGTTACAGGTTGATACATACTAATACTGCTCACATAATATGCTTTTTAAAAGATAATAAAACACAGTGGCAATTTGATACAAAGAAATTATTGTTAAGAAAGCCTGGTAACCTATTTAAACTGAATGTGCACCAATTCATTCACAAAAGCATAATGCAAACTTCTATTCACGGTACGGATGGCAGAATTTATACAATGCAAAGCTGTGTGTGTACACAGAGGTGTAATGTAACAGCTCTGTTACAGCAGCAGCACTCTCATTAAGGAGATGCCAACAAATTAAGATGTTCTCTTTGTTCAGAAAATAGTTTAGAAGCTATCCCAGTATAACCATAAAAATGCCCAATATGCTTATTGTACCTACAGGAAAACCGTATATTCCATCCACCAAAAAAGTGCCAGAAAGAATCAAGAATTTATCTATAGGAAAGCACAAGAATAAATTACTAAAAGTAGTTGAGAGAAGGCTGTATTGAAGAAAGAGTCATGCCCTCTCTTTTATTTCAGAAGAAAAAATGGTGCAAAGGTTATTAATTGTTTGCAGATGAATGCACAGTGCAGCATCGGACCAACTATACATAATATATGTTATTATATGCAAGCTGATGCCATTTACTGCCACAGCTGGTAGTAAAAAAATGAAAATTGAAAACTGTGGCTTATCCAGATCAGCACTTAAGGTTTTAGTTAGAAAATCAGTTAATTATACATTGATTTTACCATGCTAGCTAGCTCAGAAAATGCAAAACTGTGATTTTGGACCCCAAAAGCATCTACTGAATATTTGCATCCAGCTTCTGAATCTGAGCTAGTTCATTTTTTTCTGGCTCAAAGCATGGCAAGGAGATTAATATCTGTTTGCAACAAGCCATGCAGTCATACTGTATCCTGCAAAGTACATTCAGTTACAGAGTGGCCTAAGGGAGAGAAGAAGCCTTGTTATGCTGCCATTAGACAAGAATCACTGTAAATGTGTGTAATGGCTGCCCACTGCTTTTGTAGAACAAAATAAAGAGAAGGGAAAGCTGTTTCTTCATAAATGAACAGCATGTTTTGCTGACTAAGGCAGAAAATGGTGGAGATCCTTTTTCTTTTTTTTTGTTTCTACAGGAAAATCTGTGTGTACTCTTACCAGACGTAAAGCCAGGCACACGTGCATTTGAATATAAGACTCAAAGAAAGAGAATCCCACTTTTGCACTGAAATGCCCACTTCCTGAGCATGCACAGCTCCTTGCTATGCGTGGAATCTCTAAAATTTAAAGAAAGTGATTTCAGTGTGAATGTAGAAGTGTTGAAAGAAGTAGCTTAGATGTTGTGAAAGATAAGGGAACAAACTAAAAATATTAAATTGATGGGATTGTATTTTGGCAAGTGATGATGAAATAGGGAAAAATGGAAAATTTAAAGCTGTTCTGGTATTTAAAAATAATTTTTTTCCTTTAATTGGATCCAAACACCTATTACACAGAGCTTTGATGGAGTTTATGCCCTTACAGTGCTAGACGCATCTAGGGAAGAAGAGGGATTTAATCCCATTAAATATTTGTCAGGGATTTAATGCAGCAGATAATACAACAAGTGCTATTGAACTTGGCATTACAATTATCCATTTTTACCAAACACCGATGTCCATGAATTCAAAAAGAATTTCACTTAGGACTCAGTGATTGAACTTCATGTTTCATATTGTTTATCATGGTCAATGTTAGAGCTACTATTGTTTTCTGAGTTCTTTTGTCTATTAACTGTAAAGTCAGCTCTTATTTTTCCTTATTATAAATGTGTTCTCTGAAAATGCTGTAACAGGGCTATTTCTAAAACCTTCATTCCAACAGAAAGATGGCAATTTGACCTACTGATCCTCTACATTTTTTCCTATTAAGGAGCAGAAAACAATCATCAATCTCCATATAGTTAACGGACTGCTGCCAAAACCAGCTTTCTTTGCTAAGGTAATGACACATCCTGATATCTGCAGTCTATTTCAATCAAAATGTTCAAACTGTCAGCTTAAAGAATGCTTGGCTTCCAGGTTGCTTATACACTGTATTTTCTTCTGTTATCCCAACTTTCAAGCTTGGCTGAAAAAATGTAATATAAATAAAAGAGTTTTGAGTGCTGCAAGTATGGGAAGTTTTACTTACACCCAAGAACTCAATGTAAGGCATTATGTGGTTTTTTTAATGATTTATGCATATTAATTTCTACTTTTTCTTGGTTTCTGAGGATTTTTCTCTGCAATTCTGAAACAACACAGTGAATGGGAAGTATTTCTTTAGAACATCCTACTGCTCTGTCCTCAGAAATCTGAAGTCTCAGTGTCACCATAAATACCTCTATGGCAATTCAAATGCTGAGAATTCAGATACTTCTTTTGCTGTGGGGCTTTTTTAAAAAAATTTTTCATCTTCTTTTTTCTACAGCGAGGTTCTCCAGATTAATTTAAATGGCATTAATTAGTTCATTCTTCATCTTTTATTCTCTTTTTTAAATTAGAACTTTTCAGCTCTCAAAGCAAGGAACTGAAAGAGCACTCAGTGATTTTTGGTTCCTAGGCACCCCTACCGCATGCACACCACGCTGCTGAAGTGTGAACAAGCTGGGTATTCCACACACTACGCAACTCACTCATTTTTTCTGACCTGTGCATAACTAAAAGTATTTCTGAGAATTTCTAATGATGTGCTTTGTAGCTATTCATCAGATCACCCTTCTATACAACAATGGAAGGAAGTAAAACAGAAAAAAAAGAAGTGTTATTATGGACTAGACGTGTTTTGGAAATTCATGCCAGACTCCACATGAAGATAATTCAGATCCTGACTGCCAACGCATACATTTTCCGCTGATAATCCAGCTGCATTCCATGAAACAGTGAAACTACTCATATCTGTTAAAAGTGAGCCCAACTGTTTATCTGTTCTTTCTGTACAGGTTTAGGGCAGCTTTTACAGGATTTCCGGCTGTAGTATGAGGAGGTGAAATAAAACCAACACAGAAAAGCTAATTCACCCTCCAGTAAGACAAGGAGCACAGAGTATAACAAAGTACGACATAGGGAAGCCTATGGTTCCTGTTTTTTAAAGAAGGTGGAATTTTGCTTTCCTCCCTGTCTTTGGCACCACGTTTGAACTACGTAATCTGGAAAGGAAGGATGTTCTGAATCTCAGGATGCCTGGTTTCAAGTCAATGAATAAAATGATTACTTTCTGTGTGAAGTGGGGCACTTGGGAACATGGAAGTTACAGCTAAATAGAGATTATCTGGTGGGGCCAAGTCTTCATGATGTGCCCATGGGCTGCAATAATGCCAAACTCTGTCTTGCTTCCTGACACACAGCAACAATGTTCCTGGATAGCTGTCTCTGGAGAGCTCCACATGTAAGGAGTGATGGCACTCAGACTTGATTAGAAATCTTGGAAACATTCTAGATCTATGGTTGGTGTATTTATGGGATGCAGATTTTCTATCATAGCTGTTGCTTTGTTCACTATGGATCTTGGCTTTCTCTGGAGGTCACTTAAACTTTTTACTCAGGTACTGCTATCTGAATTCTACGTGGAACTGATGACAATTCTTCTCCATACCCATGTTCCAAATCCACTACTTTTCTCCTATCCTAAACCTCTTTTTTCATAGCAGGATGAAATAGAAACTTCTAATATTTTTCATGGTAAACAGAGTGGAAGAGAATGGGAACATTCCCAATAAATGCCATCAGATTTATGTCATTCTTTAAAAAATAAACAAAAATTCAACTTATCTACACTCTGTGCTGAAGCAAGATCTTCTACATGGCTGTAACCACAGTATACTTATGTATAAATATAGTTTCCCTACTTCCAATAAAATTGTGGATTAACTGCACAATGAACATTTACCTATCTTCTCATAGCAAAGGACAGTTATTTACTTGAGAACTACACATAAGATGCATAAAAGGGACATGAATCTTTAGTTTGAATTCATGGATCACATCATCTTAGAAATCACTGAAGATTAAAGTCTCCGTATTCTGATTTTTATTAATATCTCATTTTTCTTCTTGACCAGGAATTTGGCTGAGAGCTTCCTCTCCCAGGAAGTGCAAATAAAGCTGCTAGAGGAGATTAGTGAAGAAACTAACAGCTGGGCAGTGACTGCTAACTTTATTTTTCTTCTTTGTATTACCACATGCCTGGGAATCCTGCTCACAAATCAGACCCCATTGTGCACCGTGCCGTACAAACACTACAAAATGAAAGATTTCTGTCACAGAGGACAAGTAAGTTTTATTTATAAGTAAGCTTAAATAAAACTAAGAGACAGAGTGATGCCTTCTAGAAAGGAATCTGGCAGACAACATTATTGCAACATTCAAAAAACACAGTTAAATAGAGATACAAACCTCAAAGGGTTGGAAAGTATTCTCAAATTCTTTCTTCTGCATCAAGTAGCTACAGATACTGAGGATGCTTTGATGCTGTAAGAGAACTAAATCTCTTTCTCTTTGTCTCACTAAAATCTTGCAGAAAGACAATATGTTATGTTTGGTACCTGTCTCTACACTTCATACACAAAATCATGAAAAACTGATTTTCTATGTAGAAAAGCTCTGAGAGTTTGTTTTTTCCTCAGCTCATTCACCACTGCATCAGAAACTAATTTGGAAAGGCTTTTGAAAGGACAGAAATACAACCCTTTATTTTGAATTATCTCCCAAAACATGTGGCTCTCCAGCACGTGAACCCTTATCAGAATTCAGATCTCTAATTACCAATAATAGCAATAGGCTTCTATAATCCAAAGAAAAAGGATATCTTGAAGAAATAGTAAAGAAGGATGCATTTCATACCTGGTTTACGAAAGACTAATAAAATGCATGTGACTAGTCAAAAATAATAGCTAAAAGATTGTTTCTTCAACTAATCAACATTCATCCCTACTTGTACTCTTATCTATAATCTGGTAACAAACGTTTTGAATTTCTCACTTAAAGATTGAGACTTCTCACTCAATTCCTACGAGGAAATTGTAAATTCTTTGATTGAAAGTGCACTATAAATGTGATTTTTTTACTCCATGAAAATTCCCTTCATTTCCACCACTTCCTAAATTGAGTCTGGTAGATATTCTTTTCTACATACGAAGAAGATGCCTTCAGATTTCTACATTTATTTAATAAATCCTATCAGAAAACAAGAAGAAGCTGGTTTAAACAATAGTTTTACTGGATTACTTACATTATCCAGGCTTCATTCATATAGAAATGTCAGTAAATAAATTAATGTGTATCCTCAAGTAAGTCCTTTTCTTACTGTAGAGGCCAGTTTCCCTGCTTTTGTGGTCAGGAATAATTCTCCTCAAAGACAGTAAAATTAGTTCATCACATTAATAAAAAAAATAGCTCTAATCTTCCTGTGTGCCTAGCCTGCTGTTAGCAATTCATAATGTTAGCAATATATAATGTATTATGTTATTTTATTCAGGATTCCCAACATCTTGTAGTATAAGTCCATTATATTCTGCTTCAGATATTCTGGTTTCTAGAAGGATGCAGTGAACAACTAAAGAAGAACTTGAAAAAAGTGGAAAACGTACAAGTAGATTGTATTATCAATTCTATTTAAATAATACAGCAGTAGAGATGTCTGGTAACTACCATTTTTATTCAGTGTTTAAAATCTGACATCAAATTGCTCAGAGAGCTAAAAAAAACAAAAAAACCAAAAAAACAAAAAAAACAAACAACAAACAAAACAAACAAAACAAAACCCCACAACCTTCCCACTAACCAGAATTGGGAAAGGCACAGAAATCTTCATATTTTGAGATTTTTATTGGCAAGGTGAGTCATCATGCCTCTATTTCTAAAGATTTTTATAATGAATTATGACAGTAGCATGCACGATCCATCATGAAGGTAATAGTAACACGCTGACACATTAACCAAAGTCGTTTGGTAAAAAAGCTACAAAGGTTTTACTATCTGTGACTTCAAGGACTGAAATCCTAAATCTCCACTCTTTATACACCAAACATTCACAAAGTATTTATCATCAGCTTTGCATATACAAGAACAGATTTACAATTTTTGTCCCAAGGCACAGTAAGAAACAAAAGTACATAACCTTGGCACATCAGAATAAAAGTGATGATGCCCTGTAGAGAACAGGAAACAGACTGGGAGACGGTTAGGTTTAATCAGGATGTGAAGACCTTTGTTTCTCATATCATTAACCTTTGCACTTTTTATGGCTTTAGGCAGAAAAAATCTGTTAAATTAATTTTTATTTAAATTTTAAATTCCTGTATGTACCTGAAGTCATTAAGTGCGACTCAGTTTCACATTAAGCACTTGAGTAGAAATAATGTTTAAATCAAACATGAATTTTACACTGCGGGCTTTTCAGAGAATCCAAAAAGAGGAGGGAACTTTCCATTTCCTCTATTTAATAACATCCTGAATTTTAAATAATTAATATATCCTCCAATTCCTGTATTATCACTGACAATAAATGAATTTAAGCTTATACATCCTGAACACAATCTGGCTCTTATACTCTTAAAATAAAGATTTAGGAGGTGTTTTGCTATGAAATTGCTAGAACTTGTTGTGGATGAATTGACATTTCTGGCAAGAGTTCACTAGTGTTCCCTGTTTCATAAACTATCGATTTAAGAACAGTGGAGCTGCTACCAGAGAAAAGGATAGGCAGAAGGATTTACACATTAGTGTAGAGAACATATTGATAATAGGAATTAGTTAATTACCATTAATTACCACCAAACATTAAAAAGTAACCATGAGATTATATGACAAAGTATCTTGCTTTTAATTTGTAATGTATTTTGGTAGACATTGCAAGCAGAGCTGCTGTGCCATCCAAACTCATTGTGGATAAAGAAAATAGAAAACAGTGCTGAAAGGTGAAGTGTGCTTAAGGTCAACTTTCTGACAGCTGTGTGAAAATGCAACACGAGTGTCAGGAGAAGCTTTTTGGTCTGTCATTTCCATCCCGCTGTCCTTCCTTTTCCATACTGACTCAAAACATAAGACAACAGGGTTTCTCCTCACAGTCTCCTTATGCAGCTTAACTTTCTGTGGAGCCCACAGACCAACATGCAATGACATATTTTCTGTAGTTCCAGGTTCCTCATCATAATTTCATGTCAAAGTTCTGCTTGTTCCCATTCCTGGGCAAAGTCCAAGGGGACAATGGTTTCAGGAATTAACTTTGGCTCAAACCCTTTGCTTTAGGCCAGGAAAAAGTAAATAGCTTAAGCACAATTTAAATACGTATTTCCAGGAATATGATCTTCATACTTTGTCTCACTAATCAACTGTTCTTCTGCTTTGTGACAGTAACATTCTCCCATTAGCTAAAATTCTGCCTCCACTGCTGACCCTGAAATGTCCCAATACTGCAGTACAATACAACTCAAACATCCATTGCACAACTAAGAAAAGCTGAGAACACATTAGAGTCAATAGTTGGAAATAGAGACCAGAAAAAAGTTAATGGCCTGATCCACACAGTGGTGATTCAGTACTATCTTCTTCATCTCATCGAAACTGAACTCCTTTATGGAAGGGTTGCACTTCTATGAATGGATGATAGAGCAAAAATTTTGCCTCCGAATAGCCTCTTGTGTACAGGAAGCATGTACATGTTTGATGTTCCTACCTCTTGGACTCTCTCAAATTAAACGTGAGATTTGTGCCTGTATTACTTGTGCTATGACTCATAATACACTAAATGATCAGCTATGGAATGACAGCCTGTGTTTGGATTTTTTTTTTTTTTTTTGGACCGTTCTCTTCCTTTCCTTGGCCAGTGCCCACTAGTAAACATAGCCAAAAACTGCCTGTCAGGAACTATCTCTAGAACACCTGCTGAGGCTCCTTCCATCCTAAATTATCTTTGAATTCTGCTTATTGTGCTATAGTCAGGCCTTTTCCTTTCTGAGAGGGGAAGGTCTGTGAAACCACTGACAGACACAGAAAAACTTGACGCTAAATCCTAGTGACAGATAGGATTTAACACCATTGTCATGCCCTGATGTGTAGCTCAGATATCTCACTCTCACCATTCTGTCTGCTGTGAGGCAGAACTCTCCCAGTACCTGAAACAGAACACCAACATTTTGTTTTGTGGAGACAAATAACTAGGAATTTAACAGAGCAACTCTGAGTATCACAATGTCTGGGTTAATTTGTAGCTCCAGTTATCTTTTATAGCCTTTTTTTAAAAGCTACTCTTCCTTACACCACTCTATCAGAGCTCACAGTCACATCAGTGCAATGCAGACTGGCTATCAGCACTATAACCTCTGCAAAACCTAGATTTGAAAGAACTATTTGAAATCCCTATCTTATGCTTTCCATTCTACAATCCTTTAATAGAGTACTGTGTTAAAGTATAAATATTTTAAAAAAAAATCTGCAATAGTAATGGTTGGAGAAACAATTCTCAATAAAGCTCTGGAAAACTTTCCCTGATCCTCAAAGTATTAAGTCTCTGTCTACCCTGTCACAGCTTCCTTAAAGTACCACTATACCATTTTTTTATATACAACCAGTTATTTGTATACAACATATATTTACATCTGCAGTTCACCAATTTAAACTAGGATATGCACATGCATATTTGAAAACAGATCGGTGTTTTTTTTCCTAAAAGGAGTATAAACTATTCAAGGGCAAACCCTCTGACAGTTTTCTACTTGGCCTACAATAAAAAGTTACTGAATCATTCCCTAGTTGAAAATCTCACTTTAGAGCAAGAAAGGAGCATAAAGATGGCACGTTTTACTTTTTTTTTTCTTTTTCTCATAGGGCTCCAATACATCCTACATGAACATACGTTTGCTCCCACTGTATACAAACGTAAACTGCAGCCCACCTGAATCTCCTTCTGTCATATTTACAGTCCCTTGAGAGATCTGTAGTGCCACCTGGCCTTTCTCTGTACTGTAGGCAGTTTTGTTAGGCTTTGGTGAAGCAATTCTTCTCAAGGTAGGCTTGCCCTCACAGGCTTGCAGCATAGGACTAGTCTCAGAGATTGGAGAAGACAAGCTCCATATCGAGTACTCATATGATTGAGGGTTTAGGACAAGGCACTCACTTTGTGAAATGCTTTGGATCTTTTTACTTAAACATGGCTATTCTGAAAGCTTGTGTTCAGAAGCAGGTGTTCAGGATAATCTCCATAACTCCAGCATATTTTTATATACAATACAAAGATAGCTTAAAATAAGCTTAGCCCAGCACTTGAAGAGGAAAAAAAAAAAACCAACACAAAAGAAAAACAGGAACTGGCACAATTTCAGCTTTCTCTCTTGGCTCTTTACAGTAAGAGAGCAGTGTGGCCAGCTGCCAGCTCTCTCAGCAGAAAACAACAAACAAAAACCTCTGAACTCTTCTTCATCATAGGCAGACATTTTCATCACCGCAAAATTCTCAAGCTGCAAGTCAGATGTCACAGTCACAGATACAAATAAAACAGAGACAATGTGTTTTAAAATGTAGTCCCTGTTTTGTCCTAATTTTTACAAGTTGTTCCTAGCCTATTCATGATGCCTTTTGGCAAGTGACTGGTAGTTGTTACTGCCTCCTATTTTCAGAAGCAACTTGCAAATGAGCAGCACAAGACAGGAACTATCATTTTAGAAGGACACGCAGTGAATCAGGTTGGGTATTTATAGAATATTCCATCATTTCAAGTGTCCTTGGACCTTCTGATGTTAGTGGGACAGCAGCGCAGGTCAGAAAGGCTATATCCTCAAGTTCTCCCTAACACAGCTTTCTCTGTCTGTTCTCCTTTATAACAGGAATCTTTTCTTCAGTTTGTTCTTGAAGATTCAGTTCCTAAAGAACTTGAATGTCTCATGGTAAACTTATTTTATAAAAACTTTCACCAAGCTCACATTTGAAGGCAGAAGAATGTAACACTTTTCTCTGTTATTCTATTTCTGCTCAAAGTAGTTTGAAAGAATTGTGCCTGTCACTATGTTTCCACTGTCATGACCCCACTCTCAATGACACTTGCTTTTTAGATTTGATTATTCCCAATATTAACAAGTCATATTTGAAAAACTGACCTTTGGCTCACAATCTTGTCTGATGCTTTTGGAAAGTGTATCATCTTTTGTACACTGTAGGCTATGTTAAGTTCCACTGAATTCAGGAAGGATGCAAAACAAATGTTATCGATGTTTCCTAAGAAGGTTTGTTCCTAGCAAGAACATTAAGCTTGCTTTATTAATGAAGTGGCTGTGCTGTGAACAGATTATCAGCTAGCAAGAGGTCTAGCTTCACTGAAAAAGGTTTAATGAACTTACAACAGTTTGCAACAGCTGCATATTTTGACCATTGCAAGAAATGCTACTTGATCAGTTTCTTTCCTTTTCTTCAATGTATGACTGATTCTCACTTGAGATTCAATACTCAGAATGTATTTACCTCTACTTTTGCTTCTAAAGAAAGCTAAGAATCAGGGAAACAGGTAAAAAAAAGTAATAAGTCTCTGTGCTTGTGTTGCATTTTAAGACTTCTTAAAGAGCTAAAGACAGAAATTCCTTTCCCTGGCATTCAGTAGTGCTTTACTCCCTTTTTGTAACAGGAGTACAAAAACAAGTGAGAAATAAGATGTGCTGGGGTAGTTATGTGCAGCTCAGGAGAGGGGAACACAACCAGTCTTGGGATGCAGTCTCAGATTCCCTAGTTTAGAAATAGTCTCCTTCTTCAAAAAAAATGTGCCACTTGAGAAATGAGTTTTATCTGATTTTTGCCACAATACTGTAAGGTACTATACAACCCTGGTCATCTGTCCTGCTCTTTTCCCCTTGTTCTGATTTCTCCCTAAAGATTAGAAGTTATACTTCTTTCTGTGCAGAATATTCATTCAAAACTCTGGCAACAGTGGATTTGCTTTAAAAAGTTAAAAAACCGTCCTGTGAGTCCCTGAAGCCTAGGCATTTATTACTTTGTGCCAACTCCACTCCACAGGCAACGAGCACCAGCTGAAGAATGATTAACAGTTGGTAAGATGTAATGTCCTAAATCTTCACAGATGTCTGCTCACCGAATGTGAATCAGCAATTTTCATTAAGGAAGATTCTACCAGTCAGAATGGATTTCCCATCCTCTTAATATTTTCTGTCTGAACTGCCACTTTGAAGAATTCTATTTAAATTCCTTTTGGCTATTTATTTCACAGTAGATTGCTTGACTTGCAAAGGAACAGCACTGTGGCACTATTTTTAATGTTCTTTACATTCTCTGATATGCAGCTATCAAGTCAAATCATACAATTCAGAAGATACTGCTTTGTTTTGGTTTCTTTCCAGTGTTTATCAGTGAGAAGGTGAGATTAATAAGAACCTTCCATAATTCTGACACACAAAAAATGATTCAAAACCAAAGAACACTGACACCCCAAAACAAAACTGAGGAATTATAAGACACCTTCCCTCCTGAGTGTATTAAAGAAATGTCAGGGTAAATACCTGCAAATGAGCATGGAAAAGACAACACTTTTATTTAGAATGACTAAATCTGAACCAGTGAATTCAGATTCATTTCTTTCAATGAGAGCTAGATTAGAACTCCAGCAACTTTCATCATAGTACAGGTAATTCAGGCCAATTTATCAACACCCTGTGTAGAAACATACAGAATCATGCATTATATATATATTATTACTACATAAGGTTGTATATTCAATATCATAGTGCATGTGTGGACATGAAACCCACTTCCAGCTCAGAAAAAATTACTAGATTCTACAGTGCACCAAGTAGTAGAAGAGAGTTGAAAGAATAAGTGTTTCCTGGGGTATGAGCCTCATTTCACTGGAACTTCTTCATGAGATTAAAAATTAAGAAGGAACTCAATTACTGGTTGATGGCATTGATTTTATTGCCAAGATATGTACCTGGGAATGTATTGGTGAATTCCAAGTCTCTAGGCAAAGGCTCAGTGAGAACCTCGATGGTGGATTTTTTTAGTATTGGTCTACTGATCTAGATCAGCAGCAATCAAACGTGCAGGAGCAGCAAATCCAAGTCACGATATGGAACTGAAATTTGACTGAGCCAGTAAATAGAATTGGGCAAGCAGCCAGGGGAAAGGCTATAAGCAATGTTGAGGACGCTTCAGAGAACAGAAATTTACAGTTTGTGAATCAAACCACTCCCTCTCAGTACTCTCAACTGCAATGGTCTCTCTCAGCACTCCTGAAAAACTATAGCTCCTTGCAGTCTGCACACAGCCAAGAAGGCTCACTGAGCATGAAAGTGGGGATCATTCATTTACTAAGTCTCAACTGTAAGAAAAAAAACTAAACCTGGGTTCTTGATTCCAATGCTTTCAAATGCCATGCTCTGAAAACTGAAAAGAGACATGACATTTTAATAATTTAAACTAAATGTCTTAGTGCATGACCAGTATTTATGCTTTTTGTACCTGAAAGAATTCTTTTTGAATCCTGGATTCTCAAAGAGTCACTAGTAGTTTTTTGTTGGTTTGTTTTTTTTTTAATGTGACAAGTTAAAATGTCACTATTAAGGAACAGTCAGTGATATGGTGTTATTACCTACACTGAAATTAAAATATGAAGGGAGGGGTTTTGAGGGATGCAAGCTAGAACCATGAACAAAAATCTTCAGTTGCAACTAAAAACAGTGAGGATGCACAGCAAGAAGAAAGAAAGAGAAGATATACAAAATGATTGCCAGATCCCCTTGCAATTGCATTTCGATTCTAGACTTGCTATGATTTCATGACTCATTAGAGAAACTGCCTTTTTCAATGGAAAAGTATTCATACACACACAGTAAGGAGTGTTACTGATATCTATGACTTTTGACTGCCTCATTACTCAAACTCAAAGAGGCAGTGTTTTATGATTAGTTGTGTTACTGAAGTCATACTCCTATGTTAGGACAACTGCCAACTCTTCCCTACACTTGCTTCATATTCCCTCCTGAAAAGGTATTATGTGAACTATTACCACAGCAGTGACCCCAGGTGTTATTTTGTTTACATGCATACATTTAGGTATACATGATGTAAGCAAAGAGAAGTAGAATAAACATGATCCAAAAATAGTGAAATTTCTTGTATGTCAGATAAAATAACATCAATCTCACTAAAATGTAGGATTACATTAACAAGACAGAGCCAGTATTGGCCAATATCATATTGAGAAGCTGCACCGCGTCCCCTTGCTGACTTGTAAATACTCTGCTACAGTACAGTGCAGGAAAGAGAAGGCACAGTTCTGAACTGGAGCACTTCTATTTCAAGAGCAAGACTGAAGCTGCTGCCAATTCCTTACGACACAACAGTGAATCTCCTCTTGGAAGCCCAAAGTCCAACACTGAGTTAACACATACAGATTTCCATGACTACAGAGTTAACCTGCTAAAAGGACATACACCAGTGCTGCATTGTTTGCTGCAGCCAGAAACAACACTCCTGAAGTACAGTGCATTAGTTGTTATGGCAAGCTGGCTCAGAATTTTAACTGAAAATATAAAACAAGTGCAATTAACTTTTTCTGATAACTGCTTTAGTTAAAACAATAATAAACACAAGTATGCCTTCCAGTGTTGAAGGGAGATTGATACTGAGGTAAGATTCCACACATGCAGCCTGATAGATGCCTGGGCTAAGAAAAACAACACATTTCTCTTTGTCACGTTGGTCTAAAAACCCAATCTGTCAATCAGAAGCTGCTAAAACATTGTCTTAATTCCAACAGGATGAGTTAGTGCAATGTATTCTCCTAAATCAAGAAACAGAAAAATCATATGAAAATCAAATGATGAAAAATAATCTAGAGCAAGTTAACCAACATTTAAGTTGCAAGGAAGATGATAAAGTGAGGGTGGCAGAAGAACAATGGTAATATTATGAAAACATGGTAATATTATGGACTTCTACAAATAAAAGGAAAAGGTTGATGAGGAAGACCATATGAAAGGCTGACACTAAGGATGCACAACTTACTTCACAGTTTTATTGAACATGAAAGTACTTTGGCTTACCATCTTTCCCCTATAGAAGACATAGAACAAAGAGAACAAGTGCTTGAGTCTCATACTGCCAACTCTGTACAACAAAAAGGAGAAAACTGCAGGTACACCTTTTTGTTTGCACATAGGGGGTTTGCTACAGAGCAGCTGGGAGCAGTTGCAGTCAGAGGTAGTGTGGCATGCAAAAATGCAAAGTTTATTAATTACTAAATTCACAGATCAGAAATAGAGAAGAGACTTACGTAGCAGAGGAACAGAGGCAATGCACAAAATGCTGAAGTTCTTGAAGTAATATTCAATGCTACTTTCTTTACAAAATTGATTTGTGATGACTAGATGCTTGATGTAATTTATGTTAGCATCAGGCTAGATAATTTTTTTAAACAGAAAAGTCATAAAAGAAATGTCACTATGATACTTCAGGAAGTAGTCAAGCTGTCTCTCAGTATTACCAATCCCCCTCAGGAATTCCTGGAGGAGAACCTAAGAGAACCAAAGAAGACCAAAAATCGTTGAACAGAGGAAGAAATACTGGCTGGAGTTGAATACCAGTAAGATTAACGTAAGTACTAGAAGACACTAATAGTTATCAAAACCAATTTACACCTATTCAATTTATAGGTAAGAAAAAAAATCCAACTTTGATTACTGAGAACCAGTTTGCTTTCAGCCAAGTCTAACATCCTTCTTGTCAGTTCCAACATATAACATGTTTCTGAAAGAAAAAGATGCAACACAAATTCAGGAAGGATTTGTCACAGTCTTGCAAACTACACTTCTAAACAAATGAAGAAAATATATTCTAGATTAAATCAGTCCACAATATGAACATGCAGCTGGTTAAAAACATCACTTTGGAAAGACACACTCCAAATTCTTTGTTCTGTCAAGCAAAGCAATCTTGGTAAGACTTCTAACGTCCTGTTCTAGGCTGTGTCTGGCTAATACATTTAGCAGAATCTTGACTGATGGGAACAGTTATGCTTAAACTTTGCAGGGAATTTGGAGGAACTGGCATATTATGTGGAACAAAAGGTTAATATTTAATGTAATTTTGATAAAAACGGATGATGTTTTATTGTTAATAAACTAAGATTCTCACAATATCAAAAATGCTGTACCCAAGAAATAACAAATTATAAGCAAGTGTTTACTGAATGCTATGGAAAAAATAATCTACAGTTTCCAGCAGCTCAGAGTGAACCTTCTGACTGCAGACTGCTAAGAGATCTGTATACAAGAAAGAGGACTGACTTATTCCATATTTACTTTGAAGATGTAAGATGTCCTTTGGAGTAATACATCTAGTTTTGGACTCGTTCTTTGAAAGTAAGTAAAGATGAGAAAGGGAAGTGTTGAGTGGTGGAAAACTTAGAATCTTAACCAAGGAAAACAGATCAGTTTATGATAGAAAAAGAAGAGAACAAGAAAGCAAGCCTTTCAAGCAAAGACGATATTGATCACTGCATCACAGCTGAGAATGCAAGAATTCAGGTTTAACTGTAGAATCGAAAACACAAGTTAAAATGGCAAGAAAACCTCCACAACCAAAACCTACCTCTTCTTCCACGTGTCTAAACCAAGATATGTGCAGAGATGGGGATGCTTCAAGAATTCAGGGAAAGCTCAAACATTGTACATGCATCTTGCCCAGTGAATTCTGATTCACTGCATGCATTCCACAGTTTGCAGTATGGGAGCAAGCTAGAGCACAGCTTGTGAAACACCTGGGATTCACCTTCAAACTAGTCCTAATTTTAGTTTATCTATAATTATGATTTTGGGACACCTTGCAGAAATTCATCATTCATGAAAAGAAAAATAAATGCAAATCAAGTAGAAAAAATAATGAAGGTTGTATTATAACAATAATCCTAGATAAACAGAGGAAATGCCATTTAAAATGAAAATTTGATGTAGCAGCACAGTGAAGACCAGGGACTGTCAACATACGTTGGCTTTAACATTCCGAAGAAGACACAAACCCTTCCTGAAATGTAATTCAAAGATGCCATGTAGTCTCTTCATGCAATAAGCAACACCTGGCTTTTACAGCGCTTAGATATTCGCATCCAGATGCATCTGCAGTCTGAACTTTCCCTATCCTTAAAAAAAAGTTTATCAGAGTAATTCTAAAGTAGAAGAAAAGCAAATACCAATGCATCTCCCTAGCCTTCTAAACACATTGTAATTAGGATGATTTGTTCTTTGTGTGTTTACATGGTTAATCTGAAACCTAATCAGGAAGAAGCAGGGGATACTTTCTGCGTAGTATGCAAAGCTGATTAACACAAGAACCAGATTTTACTGCCATGAGCCATACCATAACAATAATGAATGTTTCCTTACATAGATGATTGCCATCACGTGTTTGAACGGCATTGCATGAAATGTCCTCATTATGAATAGCTCACCACAAGTCTAAACAAAGTTATCACCTGATGGCCTGTAAATTTTCAGGCAGAACAAAAAAAAAATGCCAAGTTACACTGCAGTTTAACAGCTCCACAGATAACTTTATTTACAAACTATTAATTTGTTTGCTATCTTGCCAATGGAATTGAAGTACAGGAAAAAAAGTATTCCTGTGGAATTCCAAAAGGTAGTGCCACCTGGAAAAAAGAATCTCTTACTATTTTTTAGATGACGTCTATAAATAAGGCTGGTTAACACCATTCCTCCCCTGTTTCCAGTGAGGACCTCAGCTATCCTATCATTGTGCAGGAAAACAAGCTAGACTTGTCACACACCTTTGCATTACTTGCCTAAGCCTGTATTACAACATCCACATCAATGTCTTCATGGATTCAATCTTTTAATTGCTATAATGCACTTTTATACCTCACCCGTTTGCCAAATTCGATTTACAGAATGCTGCATTTTCTAGAACACAGGGCACGGCCTGTATTTCCCATTAACCACTCCAGAAATGTTGGTATTTTTGTCTTCACATTATCTTTTCATACAACCCTCAAAGGCCTATACTGTAAGATTAAAACCTGAAAGCTTTATCACTGCACAACCATAAGCCAGAATTTTACCCTTCACTTAAGGTGACTTTATCTGTGCATGTGCATTTGCAATTTCCATGTTGGAAGCAAATAATTTCTGTCAGGGTCTATTTGAACAGCTCTCCCTACTGTTGGAATTATTCTCAAGGTCAACAGAGATACAATTGCAGGTAAGAACTGTTCACACTGACTATAAAGGGAAGTCCTGTATCTCCTTTTTTAATCAAACAAACTGGGGAAAACTCTAACTACATCCTTAACAAATTTAATAGTGAACTCAAGCATAGCTCACCCGACACTTTGAATTTCATTTTCAGTCTTTTTTTCTGCTCCAGGAAGATATTTTATTGTTCTGACAAAGCTGCTGAAGTCTTGATGTTGGTAACATTCCAAGGTTTAAATAAATATTTTAATGTTCTTTTGTTAACGTTTCATTCTAGTAGGGAAAAAAAACCACCACAAACAAAACAAAAATCCACACAGCTCATCCTTTCTTGTTGCAGACTGTTGCAACAATAAAACAACATCAGGACAAGGAACTGTTACATAACTGCAGCACTTTGCAGTGCTCATCCTGATTTTCTGGGCCATACAGTGGCCCGAAGTAATCTCCATCTGGAAGGCTTCCTTCATTTTCCTGATGCATGTGTATACATATGAATATATGAATGCACTGTGGTACAAACAAGACAAGTAATACAAGTAATTGAGAGGCAAACTCCTGAGAGAGTCTGCGCTAGGACCTTCTAGACAGCATCTTCCCTACCAGTCAGAGAAATAGCATTTGCAGCAAACTTTTGCACAGACTCACTTTGCAGAACACTGCCCATTTAACGTGCCCACCACCTTATTACCAAGCCAAAGCACTTCACTATTTACAGACAGAATACATTAAAAACAAGATGATTGAAAAACTGCCATTTAAATAAACCATTTTACTGCCTAAATCTAACAGGAAAATATTTTAGGTAATGTTTACACGAGCTAAACGCTAGGCTTTTTAGTGCAAGACAGAAAGTAGCTCTGCTCCTCTCATTAGTTAACTATATTGCTTTATTTTTGTCTAGCTGTAATTGCCTGCATTTTTTAAATAGTAAATATTTGTTGTGCTTTTTCCCTGTTGTCCACCAGATAGCAATTTTCTGCAGGATTAAACATCTTAAACTCCTTCAGGAATGTGTGCATCCCAACTAATTATTTCAAAGAGCTTGGTTGTTTGGCTTTGAACATAGCAGGAGGCTTCTGAATTACAAACAAAAATTTTATGCAGTTAAATAATTTCCATACGGATTTCTTTCTCTGCTCAAAGCCCCAATTCAGTAACATCACACTGGCTTGCTAAAAAGTTGATGAATTTGAGTAGAACAGTCTCAAATGCAACTAATTAAGTAGGTCTAATTTTAGTTACATATTTAAGTACTTTGATGAATCAAACATAACATTTTCGTTCTTCTCTGAAAAAAGCTAAAGCAACGTGGAAGAAGAAAGTGGAAGTGTATACCAAGGATTTAACCCAGACTCACTCCACATACATTTTGATATTTGGCAGCTCAATTTTCAAATTTTGTTGGGCATCTTACAAGAAACATTTTCATCTGAAATATATAATGCAGCTGTGATGTACAAATTAGAATCAGGTTCCCATTTATTGGGTAATGAACTAAACTTTATTGACAGTAAAATACTTCTAATGAGATGCAAATTAAAACTTCTCTTTCAAAACATTGACTTCCAGTTCCAACACCAAGAAGTCAGCTTCAGTAATATTAGTGTTGGACCCGTGGGATTGCCCGACCAAACATGTCCAGCTGAGCTCCACTAAACGATTCGTTATCTGCAATGTGATTAGCAGATGCTAAGAAAGCTTTTCAATGCAGGTTGTCCAAAGTCAGAATTTTTCTTCTTTTTTGAGCCCTACACTGACCTTGTGACGTATAACTAACCATTTGCTAAGCACCTCTTGTCTGATTCTTGGAAATATACACAAATATTCTGATGTGCTGAGAAGTTATGATTTTAACATTTAAAACAAGCACTGCTTTATTGACTGCTGACTTGCAGCAAAATTTCTCCAGCTCTAGAATTTGAACATTTAGACAATTTTTTTTTTTTGTGGAATGCAAATAACTTTTTTTTTTTTTTCCTAGCAATGTATTTATAGTTTAAAAGTTTGCAAACAGTAGACAAAGGTGTTAAACTTACACTAATGAAAGGGAAAAAAAAAATAGTATAAAACTCTAGTGAAATGGTGGCCAGTAAAGTATAACAAGAAACAATGATAAGGGAAAGAGAGAAAGGTTTCCCTAAAGGATCAGGAGGCAAAATGAATTCATCTCCATCATGGAAACACGTTCCTACAAACTTAATCAGAGGGAACTGCACATCATACAGTAGTTTATAAATGCCATAAACCAACTGAAGGGATTTCAAGAGACATGCTGTAATGGAGGCAAATGAAATCTGCTATAGCACCTAAAATGTGGATCTTCAGAAACTCCTATCCAATGAAGTCTCATAGTTCCATCTATAATTATTTTCCATTAAATGGAAAACGAGAAGCTATTTATGAACTTTGAATAAATGCTCCTGCATTTTTAAGTTTTGTTTTGTTTTTTAAAACAAATCACCACAATGCAAATTCAGCAGCTGCAGGCAATCAAATCACTACTATGCCAGGAACAAGACAGTGTTTTTTGCACATGCAAATCCATATAATGAAATATGGTAGAGTACCAAATAATATAGTACCATGATATAGTACCAAAATGTATCCACAGATTTGCATAGTCATACCAATTAAGACATACTGATAAAACTGAATAAAATGTTAATTCATAAGAAATTGTAAATGAGTATTTGTAAAGACACAAAACTGGAGGATGCAGAAGGCCTCGCTGGTTCTGTTGGAGTCACAAGTTCATTAGCTACTCCAAATACAGCTCTTCTCCTAATTCCATCAACTCATAAATAAAGTACAGATTTCTTGATGTGCCTTAGCAATTGTTTTTAACACTGGAGCTCCACTTCCAGCCCTCAGAAAAACACTGGAAAATTGCAGCTAAAAATTTTGTATGGCAGGTAGTGACTGAAAAATACAGGTATAACATTACCATGCTAAAACCTTATCCAAATCCAATGGCATTAAGTCAACTGAAATATATGAATTAAAAACTTGAGTATGAAAAAGGCAGACAGACAAATTAATTCACATAAATAGGTGGTTGATTAGTCACTTCCAAGAAGTTTTACAATATATGTTGCCACTTTTTGAAGGAGCAAGTGACAGGAAAACAGCCAACTACCCTACACTGACACGTAGTCCTAATTTAGGAATACTTTCAAGAAACTGGAGCTCTGAAGTATGAGAGTTCCAGAATTGTAAACTCCAGTTTTTCCTGGGTTCGGTGCCTCAGGAAATGATTTAGATGTTGGAATATGCAGCTTAAAGAAAGCTACTTTAGAACTTTGCATCATTCTGAGGATACTGTTTAAATTGCAGTAAAAGATGTAATCCAGTTATAGTGCTGTATTGAGACTCTAGAGACTTCATCCCTCTTCCTTGATCTATCACGAATTTGCTTTCTGGATTTGCAGTGTCTTGCGCACAGCTTTATTTCCAGTCTTTTTGTAAGAGAGAATAATACTCTTCTTCCTTACAGTGGTATTCTGTGGCACACTAATGTACGTGAGAAATTGTATTCTGTTAAGGAAGATAAGATTCAATTAATCATTGTTGAAAATCATGCAGTTTAGAAAAAGCAATTGTACAAAAAGAAATCACAGACCACTTCATCTGGGAGAGAAAACTCAAGAGGAAAGTAAAAGAGTGAGAGAAGTGAGCTTTCTGCATTTAGAGTGATAAAACATAGTGACGTTTCTCCAAGGGTTGGACAGTAATAAAATCACATTAATTTGCTTGCAGGATAGATTTGAGGTTAGATAGCATGTTGAAAAGAAAGCTAGAAATGAGCTCAGGTTAACTTGAAACACTAACATTTTCATAATTAAATGTTCTCAAGAACAGTTCCCAGAAATGAACTGTTCTCCAGAACATTTTCTTATGTCTCAAGATATTTCCTCTTGCTCTTTTCTAAAAATGAAAAAAGAAATTGCACAGCAATATGACCACTTTAGAAGGAATTTATCTTAGAAAAGTTTAGGCAAGTAGGCTGTATAATTCATACTGACATCCAGCTTTAACAAACATAACAAGCACCTTTTTACAGAAAAGCATTAATCCATCTCAAGCATTTCGCTGTGCAAGAAAACCATGAATTCTTTTTGACTGTGCAAAGACAGAAGTTGGTATTAAAGGAAAGCATCACTGAGTTTTTGGTCATTTACATGGCAATTTTTTTTTCTTTTTTGTATACAGAAACAAAGAGTACTGCAACAAACGACTATAGGCTTCACAGATCTATTAGGAGGTTAATGTGTTATGTTACTCAGTATTTAAACATGCCTAAAAAGAAAATGTGATACTTAAAAACCTCACTAATACCAATTTACAGAGATTTGAACTTGCCTAATTATGAATGGGTTTAGAGTTATCTAACTTGACGAGCTGATAGATCAGAATTTGATGTTATTCATGTGTATGCCTGTGTTAGAAATGATATTATTTAAAACAACCATTCTTTACAAGCACACACAGCTTTGTGTTTATTCTTGCTGTAGCCAATATATACATAAAGCCACATTCACTTAATGAAAATCAACACATGTAAATTAAATAAACAAATTCAGGAGAAGATACTAATGAAATTATTACTGTATCTATTACAAATGAATGCATGTCTGAAATTAAAACATTTGGAGCTTTAAGGAATCATCAATCTTGGTAGACAGCTAGAATGTCTTTTTTTGGGTGCCCAGCCTCGTCAGCCGGGCAAGGGAAGAGATTGCCCTGCTTGGCTCTGTGCTGGGGCAGCCTCACCTTGAGCAGAGGGTGCAGTTGTGCACACAATATTAGAAGGACATAAAACTATTAGAGAGTTTCCAAAGGGGGGCTATGGAGATGGTGAATGATTAGGAGCACAACATGTATGAGGAGCAGCTGAGATCCCTGGGTTTGTTCAGCACAGATCAGAGGAGCAGAGGGGAGGCCTCAGGGCCCTGCAGCTCCACACAGAGAGCGGAGGGGCAGCGCTGAGCTCTGCTCTCTGGGAACAGCGACAGAACCCGAGGGAATGGCACGGAGCTGTCAGGGGAGGGTCAGGGAAAGGCTGTGCCTCAGCTGCACATCCCGCATCGTGTTTCTGTGTAGCTGAAGGTACTGGAACATGTGTTCAGTTAAAATATTTCAGTTACTTGCAATCAAACAACTTAAAGAGCAGACTTATTACAGTCTCACCTACACATACAGTTGTCATGAGAGGAATTTATAACAACTGAACTCCTGAAGCACAAACGAATAGTGCAATATGACAAGTGTCAAAGGAACTTCATAGCCAAAATCCAGCAGAAAATATTCTCGGCTCACGCAAACATGTCATATTAACCTGAAGGGAAGTTGACTCAGAGTATCAGAAAACTCACAATTTCCAAACTAAAGTGCTTCACCTCCCTGCATTCCATATATATATATATATTCCATATGTCCAGGCATAAAAATGAAAGATGAAGACTATTAGCATCGTTCTCTTCACTAGTTTCCTTCTACTATATGAAACTACTTAAAAAGTAAAAACTGCCTCCTTTATTTCCTTTTGACACAGTGCCCAACACCTTTCCTGATGCACTCGAGGCTACTTTTGAGAAACTGATAATTTACTTCCAGAGGTAAAAATAACTCTGACTTCCATTCACAAAACCGCACAACTAGACCTTCACATTTAACATACTAGTTTCTCAAATTCTGTGGAGAAGCTATTGGTCCACCAACGCAAAACTTTCCACCTCAATACTGTTGTTTTTAGAAATCTCAAGACTTAAATTTACGTGTAAGCACAGTAGGTGGTACATTTGTAACACCCCAGTCAAACCACTTAGCACAGGGTTTCCTGGCAGCCTGGAATAGCAGTTGATGTTGCTTGCCACTGGGACCACCACAAAGCTCATCATAGTAAGACACAAAATTACATTTTAAAGTCAAAGAATTGCAGCAATTTTTCACTTAGACAAGAAACATTCATTACTTCCTATCTGCTACTGACTTTCATTTGTAAAACTGCAACTGCCTGAAGACCTGGGGTTGACTGCTGGAATTGTTTCATTAGATGAAAGGCTTCACCTTGAAGATCATTTCACAAGAAGTACAGGAAATAAATATTTAAGGTTCTATTCAATGGTGGGTTCTATATATAAACTGGTTTATTTTCTTGCTGAAACCAAAGAGATTTTATTCACGATAGCAATCACTAATCATAACAGCAGGATGCTGCTCAAAGATAAACCTACATTCAAAAGCTAGAATAAATTCTGACACTTTTACAATAGTGTTCTGAAAAGCCACACTGCTCTATAATTCTGCCTTTGTTGCAGAGCATGCTTAATGACTTGAAAAAGACATTTGACAGATTTCCTGAAAATATGTGTAAAGCATACACAGTCCAACTATATCAAAATAATGATATTTAAACATAATGGGTGAATCAGCAGAAAGACAACAGCCAAATCACATGGAAAACTTCCTCCGACAAGATGTTGTGCTCATTCACTGGTGTCTAAATGACAAAGACGTTGGTGAACAAGGTTGCAGAGTATGTAAGTCTGAAGAATACAAACCAACCACTCCTGGTCTGTAAGAGTATTATTACCCAAATTAAACATTACTTGTCAGGAAACCCTGAATTTACAGGGTTGGAAGTGAGGTACTTGTATATCATCAGATCAAGTCCCAAGTTAAGTCAGAGGGAAAAGTGCTGCTGACAGATACATGAAGAGCAGTGAGGCGCACCTGCATACAAAGATGCTGACTTCAGGTTGGAAGCCAGACATACTTACAGTGGGTGCAGAAAACCTACAGTTTATTTTTGAAGGAATACAGTACACTTTAAAGCCTTGTCAAAACAGCGTCGTTTTCATCTAAGTAATATATCTTAAGTCCACAGATGTTGCTGTTCGAAATATACCTTCAAAACTATGGTGTTGTGTAATTTTCTAAACATCAGAACACCTCCCCCTCGGTTCCCCCCTCAAATTTAGGAGAAAAACTTCTCTCTCCAATGCTTTCTATACATATTATGTCCAGTGGTGGAACTGAGATTTTTTCTACTTGTTATGTATCTTGGGAACATGTCAGTAGTAGCTGGAAAACACCTGATGTGTTTTCATTCTGCTTTTAATGTGTCTTTGGGAACGATAGCTTCCCTTGCCTCAACCCCATTACTTCAGATGCAAACTTGAACAGTCATTACACTGTGAACGTTGCTTGGAGAGGAACTGATGTATGAAGTAGTGATATGAAGTAGCTGGCAGTTGTAAGATCTGGATAGTTTGAAATAACACTTATATAGGTAAGAGCAATATCATAAATATATATTTAGCATACATAGTACTAACAATTGTTCAAAAATGTCAATCACTTTCATGCTGAAGAGTCATTTTTGTTGATTTTAGTACCAAGGATGTTGCAATTGAATGCCTGATGATATTACCATTAACTCTTGGGGCCTGTGCAGATGTGATTAGGTAAGTCAATTTGCATCCTACTTGCTGCAAACAGAATTGTAAGCTACATTTGAATTACACAGTCCTTTAATATGATTTTCAAATGCAACACAGCTGCTTTAAAAATGCATGGAGTATGAAATACAACCCAGGAAGAACTTGAGTTTTATATACTTCTGCACTTATTGAGATTTGCAGTGAAAGTGAGAACCGTCATCTTACAGGCTAGGTGTAAGGCCTTCACCCTTTAGGTATATTAGAGACTTGTTATTGAGAGGATTCTCTTCACATTAACCTGTCCAGAGATAGACTGGCTAGTAAACAAACATATCAATCAATGCAAGTTCAGATTTTGCAAAATTTCTTTTTGAAATTGGAAATAAATCTTAATATTTTCACAATCAGTATAAACAGAAAACCAAAAACAAAAAACCCACGCCACCAGGTGGCTGGCAAAGCCAAATCAGACTGAATAAAATTCTGGAAAGCATAATTTAGAAAGGATGCAGCAATCAGAACTCAAATATAATGGCAATATTATTCTTGAACGTCAACAACCTATAAGCAAAATTCTCTGAAGTGAAAACATATGAGAAAGGTCTTGGCAAATCCAGGTTGCTCCAAAATTTTTTTAAATTAAGTCACTAATGTTTAATCCCTAATTCAAACGCTCTGGTACCATTGGTAGAATTCCCAGTAATCTGTATGCCACTGCCTTTAAAAGGATATGAATTAAACTGGAAGACAAATGAAGTTTCTCTATTGCTCTTTATGGCTGCATTACATTTTTCACACAAGGTAGCTCTACGTAAATTAATTGTTTTAATAAAATCATTATTAGAGTGGTAGTGACTACTATCCGCATCATCAACATCTCATTTATCTATTTCTTTTTGGAGAAGAAAGACTCTTCTATCGGAGAGGCAAAGAAAACCACCCATATAAAAATCTTTGTATTAAGGGAGAAGTATAAAATAAAACTATAGCAAAGGTAATGACCTATGTGACATAGAATGCAAGTCCCAGCATGATGGAGTGCTTGATGCAGAACTACACAGTCAGTGACAAAAGCAACAACAACAAAAACAAGAAACACCAGTAAGTACAAAACCCACTGTAGTTAACCTTTAAACATACCTAATTAATTAGTATTTCTATCACGTTCTTGAATTAATCTCCTTCAGTTCAGGCGCTGATTTGGAATTAAATCCAGACATTCCAAGCAGGATGTTCAGCCTTAAATGTTTGGGTGCTTGCTGAAAATATTTTTTGTTTGGTTGTTTCATCCATTTTCCTCTCCTAGAAAGAACCAGCTGGCAGTGAGACAGGACCTGCTGAGGTCAGATGCTCAAGACAAGTTTTTTTCATGCTAAGAGATGCTTAGTGTGCTAGAACCAAGACCATTTATTTTCACTGACAAATTCTAAACCAGCATAAAACGAAATATTAATCTTGCAAATTTTATCAGGACATGGCCGTGAATGTCCTGATTCGAAGACAATTAATGAGTTACGACAAAAGACAGATGTGAAGAGAAAATTACGCAGAGAATGAAGCACGTTCAGTGGCTCCAATTACATTGTGAATTCCAGCACAACAAGTGTCCTGCAGTCTTTCTGCAGGCTGTAATGTAAGGCTCTCTCTAATACACCTTTACTACCACAAAAACGAGCAAGTGTTACAGAGCTTGTCCAGATAGCTACAGCTCAAGGTGTCAGGCTCTACCTCACTACAACCATATTCACATTTTAATTCCCTTGTTATGGGGACTAATATCTCAAAATGCAAAGAACAGGAAAAACACACATTGTCTACTTGTGATAATTCCCCCAGTTCCAAGATAGGTGGATACAACGGTCTTAACAACCCATCTTTTGTCATGTAGCAGATAGGTAATTATTTCACACATACAAGACCAGTCTGATGACTGTGCACAGTTAAGATACCAGAAGAAAATCCATAGAACATAGAAAACATAGAACACAGAGAATTCATCTGCCTGCTATCTTTAATAAATATTTTTTCTACATCCATGTAACATAAAGAAATGATGAATAAAGAACCGAAAATAATCCAACTAAATTATTTCAAAACACTCATCAGAACAGAACACAACAATCACTTACAATCACACAGCACAGATGAGCCTGCGTGTGAATTTTTCAGAACTATCAGAAGCCATGGAAATGCTGCAGCTAGGGCTATCAGGAAAGAGCACACAGACCTTGTCAGAGACCAGCACATTCCTCATCCTGCTTTCTACAGCGTTAGCCAGTGTACAAATACAGAAGTGAGAATCACGTCAGGTGACTGGTGGGCTAAAGAACAAACAATTGAATGGTGAAGCACGCTTCAGCCTGGAAATCTGTAATAAAGGTTGATATAGTACTTCAATATTCTGGTTCTTCAACGAGTTCATCAATTACAGCCAAGCTGCTTCTACTGTGCCAGATCCTTGGGAAAGAGAAGTTTGTAAATGACTGTTCTCTCAGAGCAGCCATGGCGAGTGTACAGATTTACTGGTTTAGCCATCTGATATGAAATGAAATTCCCTTGCTTAAGTGTGTATTCATGAGAAATGTCCTAGAGAAAAATCTGCAGAGTGAAGAACTCCCATGTTCAGAAATGCAGGATAGGTGCTATAATGCATTATTCACTGCTGAGTAGCAATACCAATTCAAATGATTGCATCTGTGTAATAACATCATGGTTTCTTCCACAAATATTTGCTTTTTCCCCCTCCTCTAGCTCAAACTTATTTTCAGTTACTTGGTTTATTTTGTTCTCCTACTTATTTTGTTCAACTTCATTCTTTCCCACTTGATATTGGTTTTGTTCCTGCTGTTATTGCAGATTTTACTATTAATAATGAGTAAACACTGAAAGAAACAATGAAGCCCATTCAATAATTCACAACAGTAAGATGCAAATTACTGACTCGATTCTGTTGGTTAAATATGTACCATTCAGAGCTTTGTCTCTTTCAATCTTCAGTTTTCCTCAACTTATTCTATTCCTATGCATGGCTGCTGTCACAATGGTTACTGCTGCTTTATTCTGCCATGCTGCTCCCTTTTTTTTGTATTCAGAATCTTATAAGAGAATTCTATTAGATAGCACTTCTGCCATATAATCAAAATTCTATATTCTATTCTAGGAATGAAGAATTCTGTTTGATTCCTGGTTTCCTACAGATTTGATTGATGTTCCAAACTCTCACTAACATTGGGCATTCATATAGATCTGTGTTTCGGGGTTTTTTCTTACAAGTTCGCAAATTATAAGCTCACAGTGCTAAAAGTAGAATTATAATGTTTCCTTTATGTAGGAATTAACTTTTGAAAATTCATGAGGACTTAATTATTGTTTAGATGTCTAATCAATGTCTTCAATGATCTGATCTGGTGGGAATCAGAGTAAAAATTAAAACATTAAGTGGGAGCAAACAGACACTGGAACAGCACAGCTGAGAACAACTCCTTTCTTTAGAGATCCAGGCTAAAAATATCACTGCTATTATTCTGAAGTTTCCAGCTCCCCCCCAAATCTAATTTATCCCCACACCTGGGAAAAGCTTCATTATAAATAAAAACCATCACAAAATAATGAAACTGAACTATTGTTAACAGCTACGTTTGGGCCCATGGTGACTTGAATCAGAATCGAGAGGGCAGAGGTGGCTGAGTGTCAAACATTACTGGCACAAGTCAGGTCGTAGTACAGAAACTCAAGGCTTCTGAGTATTTTTGTAGTTACAAAGCTGATTCTACTTCCATTAAAGGTAGTTTAATTGGCTCTTACAGGAACAAAAATGAAGTGAAATCAGCCTTTACATCTCATTTATAAAATTTCACAAAAATAGCACTCTTAATGAATAAATTTCATTAAACATTTAAGCTAAGTTTTGCTGTAGACTATTTAATGGATTGTTATCTTGTTATCAACATTTCTTCAGAGGTAATTTCTTTGTTACCTTGAAACATTTTGAAAAATAACTCTTTTAGTGCCTCTTATTTATGACTCACTCATAATAACCCAAATGACGCATGCTGTCAAATTACAAGCTCTTTATGAAATGAGTTTTTTCCCTTCCTTTTGGGTAAAATATGACAATTTTCACTATTTAGTTTTTCAGAGGGCAGTTTCTTACTTAACAGAAAACAGAATTCTGAGAACTTAAGACATATGCCACAAAATATCTCCCATCTCTTGTCTCTTTCAAAGATAAACAAACTTGATAATGATTTAAAACCATTTACAGAACTTCAGAGGTTGTTTACCAGTATGCTGTACTTCAGTTATTGGACTTTCTCCTGACAATTCGCAGTCACTGGAAGCCATTAGCATGCATTGGCTTAAGATTAGTTACCATAGATGCTAATGCTACAGCCAAAATCTCAAGCCCCATTCAAGCCCCATTTGCTGTGACCACTGGGCTGCCTCTCTGCTAACGTTACACCCTGCTTCCATACACAAAATGATGTTCTCATACAGCAGTTACCTTGAGGAACTGGGAATAGAATATTCAGTGGGTCAGAAAACACTGAATAAATTACTGACTTGATTCTGTTGGTTAAATATGTACCATTCATAGAGCTTTAGTTGTCTCATTGAATCTTCACTTTTCCTCAACTTATTCTATTCTATACATGGTTGCATAGTTTTTGGTTTTCTCAGACAGTCCTTCAGGCTTTCTCACCCCACAACTTCATTTTTCCTACGATGAACTCATGGAAAAGTACATAAGTACTCATACAGAAAAGTACCTAAATAATTTCTGTACTACTGTGCATACTGTAATCTCACATTGTTCTCTTACTGCAGATACATTTACTGATGCTTTAAGTCCTCAAAGTCCACCTGACCTTGTTTTCATGTGAGGGAACTGCAGCATTCTGATCATTTTCTGCAATTACTATCCCAGAAGCCCAGTATTGTAATGGTTAGTGCCTGCTTGACTTTGGTATTGAAATAACTGCAGGAACATTCTTTTATTTTCTTTAACAAAGAATTACTTATTCCTCCCTCATCTCCCTTTCAGTCCTGTTTGGCCACCCCTCACCCCCTTAGTGGATCGCAGTGGATGACATCCGTATTCTGAAATCTTCAGAAATGCAGGTGGATTTTCCTGATGTGTCATAGATAGAAAGGAAAAAAATAGACCCTAGCAGGACACACTGCCATGTGATTTCTGGGCTCTGTCAAGTTGACCCTACATTGCCATCTAAACGCTGATCAGGGGCTTTAGAAACTAAACAAGCAGTTCTTTGGCTTAGATATCTCCCACATCAGGATGTTCTTTTTCAAATTGCTGCAATTTAGACCCCATCACTGAACTCTATTTCTAGGCCTCCTGCTCAATTTTCTCAAACAGATTCTCTGCCAAAAGCAACATGCAGAGAACTGTTCTTCCCATTACACTCATCATAAACCTTGCTTCAAAGCCTTTTCTCCTTTAAATCCATCACACTTTCTGCCTCTGATGTCTTCTTACGGTCACAGAAAATACAGTCAATTCCACTGTTTGGTTGTTTATTACTTTTTCTCTAAAAATATTCTAATATTTCTTAACTATTTTTGTATTCATCCTTAGTAGAAACAAGTAACTCAGAATTCAAGTAATTGCACTGATTTTTCTTTACAGATTTGTTTTCTATATTCTGTTTCTGCTATATTCAAACCATTTGATTTTCCTTCATTCATTCTGCAATTTACCCTAGAAAATCCAAAATGTTGCTCAGCAAGTGACACTAAAATCTACTGTGCTGTTCCCAACCCCATTCCACATTTGGTTATTACAGGCCAGGTTCCAAAACAGACCCAGTCTGATGACACTGCAGCAGCTGAACACCTGCTAAATGACATCGGTTATGTGAGCTCAGTAGCACATATAGAGAAACTCCATACTGTCTCTGATGAAGTTTGTTTCTTTTCCTTTGTGAAGGATGGTACATGAGAAATGCCTCCTAAAATCCCAGGCATTTATTGAGGGTTTGATATCTGGTGCACATAAAGCAGCCTCTCACTACCGAAGCATCTGAATCGGAGCAGTCTGTATTTAGCAATAAAGCTATTTAACATTAAGATGCTTAACATTTTTCCACTGCTCAAGTGGAAGATGGTTGCCTTACCTCAACAGCAATGCAAGCAACTCCTAGAAATAAGTTTTAACATTAAAGGTGCAGGATTATGGCTACAATTTTGAATCCTGGCCTTTAATCATATTACCTCATTTTTACTCAGTGAAAAAGTATTCCTTATGATAAACTGAAGAAAAATGAATAAAATTGCATAAAAGTTACACATTTTTTACATACAAGTCCTTCAAAATACACTTGTTCATGCTAACTGCAGAAGTAAGAGGTGCTAAACAGTCATTTGAACTAGGCAAAACGGAAACAGCACTTTAAACCTGATGTAGCAACTAAGAAGAGAACTCAAAAACATATGACTGGGTGAATAATGAACACACACACTATGTCTGTAAATGGAAAATACCAACTGCATCTTGCAACCCATTTAGCAATTACGGTGAAACAGACCCTTAAGGTTTGAAATAGAGTTTAGTGCACTAAACAGAGAAACAAGATACCGTGCAGAACTGTGAAGACATAAATTGCAGGAAATGGTTTATTAATACAAAAAGCTCTGGAGCAGACCACCTGCAGTTGTAAACACAGTAGCTGGGATAAAAATAGCTCTGAAAACAGAGAGGACAAGTGACATGAGGGAAAATATGGAAAGCGGGATCAGACTTTCTGTTAGTAAATTCACAGCTCAAACAGTGATGATAAATATGAATCAGGGAGAAATTAATTTGGCAAGCTTCAAGAGAAGAATCTTAGAAATGACGTATCTGAATCTTGTGCCCAGTTACACCATGAAGTTTTCCTGCTGAAGTTAACAGCTAAGAAGTGAGCCCAGATTCACTCAAACTAAAAATAACACACATTTTTGAAGTATGGGTAATAAACCAATAAAATATAGCATACAGAATATCTAATGTCACATAAAGATCTTGAGCCTGATACTTCTTACTTACTAAATGACTTTTCTTTCCAATTTAAAGTTTACATACTTCTTACAAGGTAAAAGAAGAGTATCTGTATCATGGAGAAAGTGTGATTGGCTTTTCAAGCCAGCTAAAACCTTAAACTTGTAACTGAGACAACGAAGAAAGAGCTGAAAAGGAATGGATTTGATCACATCACAAACGTTACACAGACTAACATAGCTATATAAAGTTAACGTATAAATAAAATGTCGAGTTGCCTTCCCAAGAGTAACAACAAATACTTAAAAGAAACAGGATTCATCTGCATTCACATACCTTGCCTGCCTACCAAATGGGCTTCCCTGCTTACAGCCGATAAATCAGGGTGCTTCTGTACAATTACAGTGAAGCGATGAGACACAGCACGATGCGGGGAGCAGGCAGCAAGGTGCAGATAAGGTCAGGAAAGTTACTGGTGAACGTCACGATTTCAAAGTCTCTCAAGTAGGCAGCTATACAGAAGCTGTACTGTTGGCAGAGGATCTCTTGTCTGGGATGTCCTACAAGGAAAGGCCAGTGTTTAGGAAAACCAGGGGAAGGCACATTCTGCTATACACACCTTTCTGCTTCAATAGAAGTGAACTGTGTGGTACTCTCTGGTAGTGTAAGCTGCAGGCCATATTTAGGCATAAGTGGTATGCAGATCTAAGCCTAGACACAGGTGGCAGCAGTTTACAAATAGGCAAGCAACAACTACTTCATTCAAAGACTTCATATCCATGTAAATTTATGCAACCTGTGCACTTACTGTTGTAGGTAGGGATTGAGAGGTCATAAGTATTTATGAGTAAGTCTGTTGCACTCGTGGAATAGAAGGGACTTTCCAGGTGCTACCGCTTCCTCAAAACAACGAGGACAGACTTTGCCTTCAATATTCACCATTGTGTGAGAGTTTTTTTGATTATTTTTTCCTAAAGGCTTCCACCAGCATTCTTTCAAGAATCCCAGCTTGTTACAATATAATGGCAGTATATGCACTAAAAAAACCTGCCTAAAGAAATTGCTAAAAGCAACTGGTACACATGGATTGTATCTACAGCATCAGAAATGCTTTCATTAGATTTTACCTGACTGCTTTCTCTTAGGAGACTCTGTCAGAGATGAGTGCTTAAGCAACATACCCCAGCTGGTCCCTGCTCCACTCCGGTTTTATCTCTAACCGGGGAAACAGGAAGGAAGAGGCATTTTGTTTTTTACAGTATGAAAGACTTCCAGGCAGGTACCTTGAGGATACATGTTAACATCCAAATAGAGGAAAAATTGGGACATTCTCTTAAAGAAAATGCAGTAATTGGAGAAGATGCCAGATTAATACCTGTAAAACATAACCTCCTCAAGTAGAAAAACAAAAGTCAGCAAATGAGCTGATAAAACAAGCTACTAGGAGAACCTTCTCCTAAAACTCCACACAATAACTCTGATTCCTTATCAGGACGACCTTTAACTAAAGAGGTTGCTTCAACATTTTACTCAGTACCCTGCTGTGCTTTTTAAGGCGGGAGAGGGGGAGGTAACAAGTTAATATACAAATATTCCTTTGCAATGCAGCTGTTGATGAGCAGGAATTTTCTGGATGAATTGCAAACAGGCTCTCAGTACCTCAAAAGGCTGAGGTATAACCTGTGACCGTGTGGCAGTGCTCAGCTGCCCAGCACGTCCTGCTGGTTGTAGTGTCTGTAAAACACTTCTGCTCACACACACAGAAGACACCCCATCTCCATGCACCCCTGCTCACAGGAAGCACACCAGGGAACTGCGCAGGTTGCAGCCAATCGCATTGTCACCAGAACGGCACGTCTGCTGTCACAAGCAAACATCCTCCAACTAACCGCGACCTGGTTACTGTACGTAGGAGAAATAACTGTCACTTCAGCAAAGAGCATTAGGCTGATCCTCACTCAGTCCTTCTGCCTCTGAGAGGCACAGGAGACCTGGGGCTAGCTTTAATCAGCTATACGTGTATTCCTGAAACAGCAATTGTACTCCATAATTCTAACGAGTACTCTTGTTATTTTGTGATGTTTTGGTACAATCCTCAGACTGTTAATTTAACTGCTTTCCTGGCACTTCTTTCCTTCTGAGCACTTGAACATTTGCCAACAGCAATTCAGCCAGCACTGCCTGCTTTGCTGGCACGCGATTTCCTTTCCTCCACACAGATAGTGCAGCTTGACCGGGATTTCACCATAACTGCTTTCCAACAAAGTTAGCTCCTCCTTTTTCTAAACCCTGTGGACGTTGAGCACAACTGTACCTCTTAGATGACTTTTCACATCCGCTCCAATTTTTTCGACTAACAAAGTGTATAGCAAGCCTCCTTCCAGATAGAACTTCAAAAGCAAACAAAAAAATTCACAACAAAAAACAACAAAAACCCAAAAAGATAAGTATGAAAAGGGGCTGAGAGGAACTTCTGTGCAGCCAGTGCTCTCTCAGGCAGCTCCCTCAGGCTCTCCTCAGCACAGCCCAAGCTCTGGCAGCACCGTCTGTCACAGCTGCTGTGATTGGCTGAGAGCAAACTGTGGCGGGAAGGCGAGGCGCAGTGTCTGCAAAATGGCGCCCAGCTGCTACAAGTGCTTCACTGCACGATTTGCTGAGCAGCTCAGGATGGGATCTGCAGCTGAGGAGGGCTTAAATACATTGCTTGCAGATTGGCTTGCTTCTTTACATTAATTCCTACCAAAAGTGAAGACAGGCCCTACTCTGCTGGAGTTGATAAGTTAAAAATGAATACAGCCCTGATTTTTTTGTTAACCGATGAACTCAAGAAGGCAGATCAACTCACGTAAGTTTAGAATGTACCATTTGCCCGTATTTCCAGCAAAATGCTCAGGCAAGGAAAGAGCAGCAGGTGAACTTTTTTAGAAATGCCAATGTTTACACTGGCATCTCACCAGATCCCACCCTCCGACAGACCAGAAGAGTGTTCTGAAGTCAAAGCCTCATCACTTCTTGGAGTAGATTGGCTCCCACCCGACCCATTCCAGTTCTTCGTTTCCCCCTTTTTTCCTTCTCAACATCCCCCTCTGATTCTTGCTTGTGGCAAATCGCACTTCATAAAGATGTATGCCAGGAGTCTGCAATTACTTGCCTAAAAAGTTGAAATAGACAGTGGTCATTTGCCAAAGTGTCCCCAGCACTTGGAGCAACGTGTGTCAGGACATTCAGCACTGAACTGGGAGGCTGAATGGGAAGTGAAAGGAAGAGGGGAATAAAACCTTTCCTGGGAGCATCTCCAAAAAGTTTATCACATTAGCATTAATACATCCACAGCCCTTTCATTTGTCTCTGAAAGGGGCGAGAGCTGCTTCCTCAGCCACCATCACTGACTTCAGTAAGAACTGACAACACTTAGTGGAAATGAAAAAAGCTTCTGATAAGAAACAGTAGATGAAAAAATTGTCAGCATACTTTAAAATCATTACATTACTGACAAATGTGAAAAAGTATGACTGTAAAAAATCATGCAGATATTGAGGGGCTGCAAGAATATGAAATGATTGATATATAGCATGGACACCTACTCGAGACAGTGGTTGTCAGCCACTTCCTAACAGACTTTTTAAATATATATATATAGATATATCTATCACTGTAAAATATAACATCACACCATGTTTTTTATTTAAGATTTAAGATGAGACAACTAGCTTCCACTCACCTCCATTCTCATTAAGGGCATATATCCAAAAGCTTTACCTCATTCATTCTCCAGCTATGTTCTATATATATAAGCATTTTACCTCTACAGTTCATACAACATGCATAATAACACATTAACAAGACTACTCTGTTAATCAATGCAATTACCACATTAACACAACAGTAACAGTGTAAGAGCAGCACTTCTTCTAGTGATCCATGTTAATGCAAAAGTTGTTTTGATGCTATCCTGTATGACTTTCCCCATCTTCTCTGTTTCAACTATTAAGACATACACATGGCTTCACAGCTAGACATCTTCCTCTCATACCAGGAGCAGAGGCAATTGTATTGTTAAAAAAAAAAAAGCCAACACAAAAACATTCATGAGAGAATGGCTTATTACTGCACTGGTGTTGTGGAAGGAGAGGTATACTCACAAAAGCTGGGCACGAAACACAGAAGAGGAAGTACAGCCAGTAGAATTACATGCCAAATTCTGAGTAGCCACAAAAAGGAAAGTTTGTCAGCAGTATACTGAAGGATTCTTACAAACCTTTATTAAATAATACAGTTACAAATGATTATTTACAACCAAATTGTCCATTTTTAGTAGTAGCATGTAAGGCACACATTTTCCAAAACTAGAAAATAAATTATACAATACTCAGAACGTAACAGTGTTTTTTTTTCTGTAATATTGTATGAAACCAAAAATATATACCATAGTCTGTTTGCAATCCATTCCTTCAAATTTTTTTTCCACCTAATTCTTCACACTTTGCATGAGATCACTTTCATTATGGTCCTTAGGGGAGTTTGCACACCCAGAATATTATTCACAATTGACACTGATATTACTTATATGTAAACAATTCCTCACCTGTCAGCTATGAAATACTGTCTGCATATTAAAGTTACTGTGATTATGATGATAATTTCTCAAATGAAGAATTCCAACTGAGGTAATATTTTCTGTCCTCAGGGAAGTATAAGGACCAAGTAATACAACAAGTCCTCATCCAATCCTTTTCAAAATCAACTTAAAAAGTTCTAGTCACCAGACCTCATTGCCATCTTGCTTAGAAGGCAAAATTTATCTGAACATACACAGTGATCAGCTGCCTAATATAGCAAAATACTTTCTGATGTACCCTGAATTGTGCATTTTAACTCTGTGCGTCCTCGCAGACAGGGAAAAAAGCTATAATAAACCAATTAAAAAAAATAATTCTTATGCACTGAAATGCTATGCTGTACTTAAAAGATCTATAAATGTACTCTTAATGGTAGGATATTCAAGTACAAATATTCCTCAGTCTGGTCATACCAGTCACGTTTCATGGTATAGTTTAAATTAATTCTGGATGTGACTGTGTTATTATGTACACAAACACACTAGAGATAAGCAGATTGAACCAACTGAAAAGGTCACTCATTCTAAATATGAAATAAACCACTTACTTTCCAGTGCAACAGCTAACTAGTGGTAACAAGAGGTGGCTCAGTTTTTATTGAGGTACTTCCATGTGTAAAATAACTAATATAAATTGTATTTTTAATCAGCAACAGGTAAAACAATTGCCTCCAATTAAAACCCTTTACTACTAGAAGAAAATCCTCTTAGAAGGCACATGCTTTCACATTCCCAATCCAAAGAAGTGCTTACACAGTAACAAGACAGGAACACTGCAGCTGTACCCCACAGAAGCCACACTTGTAAGACTTTTTTTAAAATTTTTTTGGTTAAAAAACAAAGCAAAAAAAAAGAAAAAAAAAACACTTCAAAATCTGTTCACAGTTGTTCCAGCATTCCTGATGTTTAAACAGCAAATTATGATGATGAATCACATTGTAAGGCTAAACATAAGAACAATTATCAGTGCAGTACATTCCTGAGTCCAAATCAAAATTAAGTTGAAATACACAATCCTTCATATTTTTGGCTCATATTTAACCTGCTTTTCTATTTCCCTTTTTTAAAATCCTAGTAAAACAGAAAGTTAATTTTTGCAAGAGTAAATAAACTTGGGTCACTGTCACTTAGACAATTTCTAACTGCTTGAATCGCAAGATGGCTAGCTTAGCATGAACACTGCTTTTTGTCCATTCATCCTCATCAACTTTGCGTAAAGCAGCAGGTAAAATAAACTGCAGAGAAATGAAGTACATAAAAAATGCAAAGAGCTCTAAATATTAGAAAAAAAGGAAAAAAGAAACTGGTCATTTTCAAGAGATTACATGAGTTGCATCGAACTGCAAAAGCTTTATCCTCAAAGGCACTATTTCCCCCTAGTCCACCTCAGTCCTAGTTCATGATGAAAAGTGCTCTTTCCCTAACGCGAACCATAATCAGTGCTCCAGAGCGTGGTTGATGGGCTTGTTCTCCTGCTTGAGGTCTGAGGGCTGAAGGAAAGCACAGGTGATACAGAGAAACCTAAAAAGAAGGGGAAAATGAGAAAAACAATCACACTTAGGATTGGTGGAGGAAGTAGGAAAAAAAAATAACTGCCACTCATCATCTGCTGGAACACCTGGCAAGCGAGTCTAACAATCCATTCTGAGTTGAATTTAGCCTGCTGCCTGTTGAGAAGAGATCCTACATGTATCAAAACCTAGTAGGTCTTTCATTAAGAAATGAAAGAATTAACAAAGCTTTCTGAGGAGGGCACAATACATTTCACTTCAGCAAATAGCTTTCAGGTTGAACTCATCATATTTTATCTGAAGTATCAGATATTTTTACAAGTAGGACTGTAGGACTGTCTAACATCTTAACTACATTTGTAATAATGTGTACATTATTTGCTACTGTTCATCATGGACTTCTGCAACAAACAGGCTTTTTTTTTTTTTTTTTTTTACATGCTTCTGAAAGTTTGATTCTACAATACTGCAAGTAAAATGGGAATTAAATACAATACCAAGCAATACAGGTAAATCATGACTGCAAGACAAAAAGCAATGAAGTAACAAATTATTTCCTGAGCAACATAACTAAGTCTTCCATAGATTTGTGCCCTTCATCCCCCTAATATTTGCCCTTTCCTGCCTCTTACAGGAGCTCCAGTTCCCAGAACCTCACAGCTTGCTGATAGCAAAAGAAAAGCAGCCATGCTGCAGCTCAGCTGATGTCACATGAATGGAGCAACCAGTCAGCTGCTGCCAAGCATACTGTATCAGCAACCGATTGCTGCTTTACTTCCCCTTGAATCCTTGTGGATCTCCCCTCTAGCCACCTGGTGATTTTCATTAATTCTCAGGCTTTTAGCATGCTCATTTCCAATGTTGCTACATGTGACAGGAGTTTCAAAAGGATTGGTGATGGAGAAAAGGGCAGCTGGGGGAACCAGGAGGGGAGAGTAACAACAAATTTTTCCAGGAACTGACACAATGCCTCTTGTCATTTACCTCAGAACATAGACTAGTAGGCATACATCCCTACATTCAGTTCAAATGCAGTATCTAGACTAATCAATTACTTCATTTGTAACTGGACATCTGCTTACTGTTATGGCTGTGTTGAGGAGGTGTCCTTGGGGTAAACGCTGGATGAGTATGCTGCTCTTTTTGTGAGAAAACTGCATGATAGACTGCAAGACAGTTAGAAAACATGACTTAGTACTGACATTTTTCCTTTATATCTCACTACTAAAGTACTGCATGGAGTTATAGAAAAATTAGTGATCTTTTATTCTCTTACCTATGATCATAACAGCTGTCCCTGCTAATAGTGCAAAAAGTGTGAAGAACATTACTTGATAGGAATCAAGAAAGTGCTGGAATAGACTTGCTCCATCTGTAGAACCAATTAAGAAAGAACAATATAAAGTTACAAGAGCACCTTGTCTCTCCAATCTGCTTTACTAGTTATTTCTTCACTCTCTTTTGGCTCCTTCAGTTTGAGTAGCTATTCTAAACAAACTTAATCAACTTTAGCATGATTTCAATACTAACGACCATCTATAACGCACTCTTCAAATTTACCAATAATAAATTAAGACAATGATATGCAGTCTTTTTTTATTCTCCTCAGGCCCAATTTGCTAATCATTTTTGTTCTAAGAGTAAATAGAAGCAAAGCAAATAAATACTGTCGGATACTTTAACACTGGGATATTTATGCCAGCGTCAGATTATTTTGGGCTGGCCCAGGAGGAAAATATATTCTGCTTTGGTTTTAATGAGCAATAGCATTGAAGTCTTCCGGTCACAGCGAGCTGTTTGAATGTCAGTGATAACGTGAGCTGTCAGTTCAGATTTTAACACACCAGATTTTATCATCTCAAACACTAATGTAATTTATACTTTTATTCCGGCACAGGAAGTCTAGAGATAAACTTACGTCTCACTGGTGTGCTGGTTCTGTCAGTCAAATAAATCACTGTCACTGGAATAGTGATAGTCTGGTCAGTCACAGGACTAGAGACAGTTAGAGCAGTTGATAAGGATCCCTGGCTTGAAACCCTTGGGTCAGACAGACTAACAGTGTAGACTATGTAACTAGGCAGCCCATAGGATTTCTCCTTCTCGAATGCCTTCACCACTGGTGACCCGCATTTCACCTGCCAAGGAAAAAAAAAAAACAACCTGAAAAGACCACTTGAAGAAACACAGCACACATCCAACTCCCAGGCTGTGCTTCAGAAAAATGTTGTTCCACAAACCTAGGGCAACTCATCTCTCAGCAGGAACTAGACTTGATTGTAATATTACACTCATACTTGCATCATTTCACTCCTGATTTTTAAGACTGACCTAGGAACTGCTATTTCTGTGCATCAGCCAAACACATGAAAGCATCTTCTACTGGGCTATGTGAATTGTGGGCAAACAGCTACCCCTGCCACTAGGGATCAAGCAGATTTTCTACTCCCCAGTCTGTTCTAGTTAATGCATCCCAGCTAGCACAAAGGTAAGCCTAACACAATTCTTTTAGCCTGAAGCAGAAATGAAAGCTAGGGAGCAATACAATAAAGATAAACATTTCCAAATCATCTCAAAAACAATCTTGAGATGGCAAATGTGGCACAGTCTATTTGGTTAGAAAGCTGCATGTAACAGTTCAAAATGCTTTCCAACAGTGATTAATATTTTCCAGCAATACACTTACCTCCAGGGTATCAAGAATTTCAGTAGCACCAAATATTTTCACATCAGCGCTTGTGTAATGATTACTTAAAAGCATTTCTGTTTGGTCAGCATAAAACCCAGGATTGAATGGCACCTCAGTGCCAATCTGTTCTCCAGAGAAGCGACTGCCTCGGATTGAAGCCGTAACTCTGAGCGCTGTTTTACTCATACTGAGATGCTTCAGTTGCTTGTCAGTAAGCCTGTGCATTGTGATGGAACATGTGTAATGTCCTACAAAAACAAAGAAGGTGTGACTGTTAATTGCTCTTTTTGGTGATTTGGAGCTGTTTTGCTTTTTTTTCCCCTCCATCCACACAGAACAGGATCTTTGTGACATTTTTGGAGAAGAACTAAAAGGTTCAAATGGAATTAGGAACAGGTGGGTGAACTGGACACAGTGCATCACTCACCCAAGCATCACAATCCTGGCACTAAAGCAACACAATTTTTGCCCTACACTAAGCATTGAGGTAAGGGTAGTAAAAAACCCTCCTGCAGTATGGAAGATTCAAAGCACAAGTAACAAGCAGAGCTTGGCTAATTAACTATTTTACCCTTATTTTCTTTCCCTAACAAAAGTACCAGTGACAGCCACTATTATGCAGTGTGCAGTAGTGTTTTAAACAATGGGTTAAGGACTAACTCACTGGACAATTTATGTTACTTCCATACAGTTCATGGTTCTTCTAAAAGTCATCCTGTAGTAATGAACCACACGCTGCAGACAACTTTCACAACATTAATTCTATTTCCACAGTACCTGGTAATTTTCCCCCCTTTCAAGTCTCAGTTCATGTTTTAGAAGTATATAAGAATTCTAGCTTTCTTAAAAAGAAATAGCACTTGGGTTGCAAAGAAGCATGAAAGCTTTGTAAGTTCTAGAAATGTTTAGACTGCAGAATTCAAAATGCATCATTTTCAACAGATTTTCACTTTTAAACTATTTCTCATTTTAATAATTAAGGTTAGTTATACCTCAATAACAGTGGCAGCACTTCTAAAAGGTCAACAACTAATACGAATGGTTTTTGACTGCAAGGACAATTCAGTGAGATTTAATGATCCTTGACATCCAGATGACAAAAACTCATGATCACTTTTCTTATCCCGGTCTTCTACCACACTTCAGTATATAGCAACGCTTGTCTAGCAAGAACACATCTACATACATTTACCTACAAGCTCTTTATTACTGCAAAGCTTTCCAATTTTGGAACGTTTGTCACTGGAGTGCTCATTTGAAGCAGCTGAAGAAGGAAGTGTTTTGCTTAGTCTAAGAAACCAAGCAAGTATACTCAAACTAAACTTTGTATCACTTAACAAATATGGGGCCTGACACTTTTCTGAGTTAAGCCACATGCAAGGTACTTCTTATTTAATTTCTATTTTTAAACTACTCAGCTGGAGTACAATATCACAGCTACTGGCTTTCTGAAGTGTGCAACCCAGTTATAAAAAAAGCGTGCACCCGGTGTATGCCTACACTTTGCAATACTGTCACTTCTGTCTCAAAGCACCATTAGACTGCCCACACATCTATAAAAATAATGGTAATTTGCAAAATTCTGACCTAAATTTGTTGTCACTACAATTGAAAAGTTTGTCAAAGTTTGTTGTTGTCCCTCTGCACAAAATACTTCTTCAGCTTTGTATAAAGCAGAGTTTTTCTGAGGTATAGTAGTAAGTGTGGAATAAAAATACAGAATGGGCCACCACTGGTTTCAAGAAAACATATCAGTGTCATTATCAAATGCAGAAAACTCCTGAACTAAAGGAGAATGCACATTAGGGACTCACTGAAGCTGAGATCCAAAACAACAAAGCTCAGAGGCTTCAGCAGAAAATCTGTTTTTGCATTTGGACTACACTGCAGCAGAATTCCAAGTGTCTGCTTACAGCATGGCATCTTCTCTTATCTTACCTGAAACTGCATCAAATCCAGGTTCTGCTATAAATACATCACATGCTGGAAAGTCAAATGCATCGCTGTCAAATTTTACATGACAACTGATAATGGATTGTGGTTGCAATTCAGCAATGGCTTCAATCTGAGCAGGCAAGCACTCCCCTAAGGGAAAGGAAAAAAAAAAAGTAAATATGGGACTTCCCCATGAAAAAAAAAAACAAATAGCCTGAAATAGCAAGGTGTTCTCCTACCTTCCAAAACAGAACTGCTGTCTGTTATTTCCAGCTAGTTTCACAAGGTTATGATAACCTTAAATTATCTTATATCTAATCTCAAAAGAGAGAATAAATGAAGATTTTACAGTTATATACACGCATACATCTATCAAACACACGTACATCTACATATATAGAGATACAAAACAAATTCATATGCATGCGTATGTGACAGGAATAATTTGGTTACAGGATAGAATGAAGTAGAGAGGATTTTCAGCTCAGATGTGCCTGCTGGATAGCTTATGTGATCATGGAGCCTTGATTTATATTTCAGTTTCTGGCAAGATGTTTATAATTAAAATAATATTTAAAATAAAAAAATTAAAAAATATTAATGAAGTTGTCAACCTTAGTGAGCATGCTTACCTTACTGAGAAGGCAAACGGAATTAAACATAGAAGCTAATATTCAGCCAATTGCTGAATATCTTAACTATTTTTTTATATGATCAAAAGCAACCCTTCCACTATCTGCTTACTGTATCAATTGTGAGATCATAACAGGCTCAGAACCTGGCCCTAAGCTTCTCAGAGCTCCCGGGAGCCTGGATATGCACTACAGGTTCATGGAGAAATTCCTACACCAGCTTCACAGGCCCTTCAAAACCACACCTACCATGAATATACAAACATACTATGCAGTAAATTTTAATGTATATATATATATTTTTTCAAATCATACCTTGCAAATTTTTATTTCTTTCTCCAATCAAAACTATTACTTTTGAGGCTGCAACTCCTTGTGAGCTGGTTTTCGCTCCACTCACATGCATTGCTGTAGTCCTCTGAGGTATGTTAATCAATACCTGAATAAAGGATGAAGTACATTTTTAACAAAAACTGTATTAATAAACAAAATGCCAGCAGAAGAAATTGAGGCAAAATGAGATTGGACTGATTGTGGAGCACTCACCCTTTTACACAAAACAGATAAAGCCCCATGAGTTTGCGTTGGTCTTTATAAAATAAACAGAAGTTCTCTGATTTTACTAATTGCCTCCTGAGGCAATTTAAGTTAGTAAAACATTTTTATTTTTTCTATCCACCCCACACAACAGGCATAAAGTTTTAAGTGTGAATTCAATTTTAAAAAATTAAATAAATAATCATTAATAAATAATAATTAATTTAGTAATTAATAATTAAATAAATAAATAAAGGTGCTTATGTCAGGATGATGCAGTGAATTGCATCAAAAGTACAACTGCAATGTAGACAAAAATTAATCAAATAGTTCTGATCAGCAATACTTCATAATACAGTACATTACTTAAAACTTCTTGCTGACATTTCTGCCTGAACTTAAAAAGTTGTCCAGCATCTAGAAACACCATAGCCAAGCAATCAAATGTACAGTATAGGAACAGTATGAGCTAAAACCAGGAACTACTGATCTCAGATTATTCTAACATAGGTGATTTAAAAAAAACAAGATATTTTTTGACATGTATGTTTCTGCCTAGCAGTTAGAAAGCATACTTACGCATTTCTAAGGTTTTCTCCTTTGAAATGAATGATTTAAATTTCTATATTTATTTTTCATTTAACTAGATAAACCATATAAATAATAAACTACATAAATATATACATAGTATACTTATTTCTAAATATAACAAAAAACTCATAAGGCACATGCTGAAGCAAACAAACCCCAGTAGTTCTGGTAAGATTTAGCAATATCTTACCTCTCTGTATGTTTTAAGTAATCCAGGAATCTCATAGTAGACCGTGGCAACACCAGAATCCCTTGCGACAGCTACACCAGTCTTGGAGTCGATCTGAAGCACACTGTTTGATGAAGAGCTCCATATCCCTGGCAGGCCTGTAAAGACACAGCGTTTGTACACTGCACAAGAAAGAGTGAATTGCCCCAGTGACATAAACTTACGTGGTGTCTTTGTGTGCACAGCCATTGTATGGGCAGCACTGATTTGCTTTGTCACAAATTCAGACATGTAATTTGCAAGTACCTGGACAAAAATCTGTTAATACTAAGAATTACAAACAGAGAGTGAAGTTAAACCATCCTGATAACTTGTTTGCACCATTCCCATTTAAAAAAAAATAACAGCTTTTCAAGCCAACAGAATGGAAAACTCTGAAGTCTGACGCTCACAGATTCCATACAGCCAACATATTGCACGATACAATTAAAATTAGAAGAGCTGATCAAAGCTATTTTTATCATTAACAAGAACAGTGACATTTGATTCTGAGAAAACATCATAAATTATGCATCTAGTTTTCCTGAGAAGGAGTCAGACTGATGTCAATTTTATAGCTGCATAAACAGAATGACTGAAATGCCACTTACCTTCTTGGTTTGTGAATGAAGTACTGAAGCAGAGGACATCACCTACAACCACATCAGTGAGTTCAGGAAAAATGGCGTGTTGCACAGGAAGGGGGATGTAGTCTGCAATTCCACTGTGTTCAGCATCCCAGACTTTAAGCAAGGTCAAGCCTACGTTTACAGTCCGGATCACAAATGTGTTGTTTGTGGCTCCTTTCCCAATCTGTACAAAGTCATCTCTACATAAATGCACAAAAGAAAGCATAGTTTTTTTAAAAAAAGGTAAGTTTGCTGATGTCTTCATTTCTACCACAGAGAGCATGCACAAACACTGTTTTCATGTGGTGCATATCGCGTTCCTCTGATGGTTATCTTCTAATGAACAGGGACAGAATAAGGAAGATAGAAAGATGATTTAGGTGTTAGTGAGGTAAATTTCATAACCACTCCTATGTGGTTATGCTGAAGAAATACTAATGTTACAGCAATGTATGAAAACTCTTCCCCTAATTTTAAGAAGAGTAGAATTTTAGAAATTAGGTTGTTTCTTTTCTTTTTTTCTCAGGGAGCCAATAAGGAAATAAATTATAGCAGCAACATGCAGCTTTCCAACCACGTCTTTACAAAGTTAAATCAAATTTGATTACAAGATCTGATATTTCCTAACATTCAGCACTCCCCAGTGAACTAACACAAAGCACTTAAGCATACACAGCACAAAGACTTCCAACCCTGGCAGCACCACGAAGACAGCAGTCAAAGTCTTGAGATGAATACAGCTGGGTCACTGGAGCGCTGCTCCTGAGGTTAATGAGCAATGCTTCTGTGTTTAGGGCTAATTATCAGTCCTGTGCCGATGCAGCTCTGGCACATCTAGCTGGTAAGCAATGGTATTGCTAACTCACAGACCTCTGTAAGCGTCAGAAATTTCTGCAGATCATTTAGGTTCATTTAGAAAGACAGAAAATCTTGCATTCAACTTCTTTCCCCTCTCTGACCTCAACCCCGTTTTTCTGAATCATGATCTGAGTTGTAACAGAATGGCCAGGGTTGGAAGGGACCTCAAGGATCATGAATCTCCAACCTCCCTGCCACTTGCAGGGCCTCCAACCTCCCCATTTAATACTAGACCAGGCTGCCCCATTCCCCATCCAATCCCCATCCAATTCCCCAAGCCAGATTGGATGACACCTTCAGGGATGGGGCATCCACAACCTCTCTGGGCAGCCTGTTCCAGCACCTCACCACTCTCATAGTAAAGAACTTCCCCCTGACATCCAACCTAAATCCTCCTTCCCCCAACCTAAAAACATTTCTCCTTGTCCTGCTGTAACCATGACATGCTGTGCAAAAAACTCATTGTTACAGTAATGAAATTAATGACAATTTACTTCTGACCAGAGAAGGTTGTTTTGTGATATTTATTAGTTTCTGAGGCAAAAAGAAGAAGTCTGCGTGAGGCTTGGCTTTGCCACATGAAGACTGTACAAGCTTATCTGAAGAGACAGCCCCTGAACCAGAAAATCTTATATAAGACATGAGTCAGTGTAACAAGGCTCTAAAAGAAAAGGAGAGGAGGAGAGGCAAGAGGAAGCAAATGTTAATGAGATCAATTGTTTATATAGGCTGCTGATGTATGCAATCTCATGATTCAGAGTCACTTAAAGCAGAAATGTACCCCAGCAGGCCCCACTAGGGAGCACGCTTATCTGAACAACTTTCCATTTGCCAGACAATATCGATTACAAACTGAAACTCTTCTTTCTTCCACACTGCCTCTGAAGACCTCAGAGATAAAACTTTCTTTTGTAATCCCAGTTGAAGCTATATCTTCAACTGGTATCTCTGGAGCAATTTTTGTTCCTTGCCGTGATTGGCCTACGTGCATTTGGCATTATGTGCTCTCTGTAATTATATCCAACAGCAGATGCCTACCTGTTTGTTGCAAAGTTGAGCACAGAGTTATGTGAATGAAAAGTATCTCCAGAATTGTCATGAAAATGGACTGTAAACGTCAGTGTCACACCCAGGGGCAGAGCCAGTAATGCCTCTTTGGTTTGTGTACGCAGAATAGGACTCATGGAGATTCTTAGGTATGAGATGGGGTAGACCTGTAAAAACATCGAGTGAAAGATTTTCCTTTTTCTGATGCCTCTATAAAAACAGATCTAAAAGCATTCTTACCATGCAAAGCCTCCTTCAGCAATCACTTCCTGTATGTTTAACCATCTAACAGTACTGAGACATGTAACTTTTATTACCATACACATATTTCACAGAATGGCTGTGGTTAATATGGGCCTCTGGAGGCTGCCTAAGCTAAGCCACTCCACTCAGGCAGAGTTACCTACAGCCAGACACCCAGGAGTAAGATTTCAAAAACCTGTAAGACAGAGCCAACAATCTCTCTGGGCAACTGGTGTCATCGTTTGACAGCCCTCTCAGTGCTACCCTGCATTCACAGAGCTTTATGTGTTTCAATTTGTGTGTGCATTCCATCTTGTCTTGACACTGTCCACCACCACAAGGAGCGTGTCTTCTTTGCACCCTCCAACCAGAAGTTTCTTGTTGTTTTTCTGAAATAGGACTGGGAACTGAAGAAGAGAATACTAATGCAGACCTCAGAAAATACGCTGTTATCATATAAGGAAAAACTGTTAAGCCTTCCTGGGTTCACAAGGGAACAATATTTCCCAAGACTTCTCTCTAAGTAGGTCTCCAATAATTCAATCCTCGGTTACCAGAAATAACTTGCAGTGTTTGTGAGAGTAAGGGGATGAAACGGTAGCTGCTTGCCCAATTCCCCTGAGCTGGGTGAGACAACTGCGATGATGTGGGCAAATTCTAACAGCCTTGGCTCTGCCTGGGAGAAGGTTTGCTCAGACGAGAACACAGGAGCCATAAGTGCAAAGCTGCTCCCATGATCCCAGAGGAACAGCACCACAGACTACGAACCGCTGCCACTCAGCCAGGCCTGCTGTGGTCTAACACAGCTCAGACTGATAGAAGTGTAAGAGATGAGAGCAGCCAGGGCTAGCATCTGACAGATCCTAGCTGGTCAGCAGGCTGCATTTTGCTACCTCTCCTCAAACAAGACCGAAGTTCGGGAATTCTACTCTTAAGTTCTCTGGAGAGATCTGACAGACACACGTGCACCCCCCTATATTTTTGTACAATCACTCCTTTGAAGGAAGTACATCTCCAGATAAAGACCTTAAAACTTTCTATTTATTTAAATGCACTGCTATTCTTAACTTAGCTGAGTTAACTAACAAAAATGCACAACAAAAGAGAGAAAGTTACCTATTCTTTATGTTACAGCTTTTGGGAAACAAGTAATGGAAGGAAAGAGAAGCCAAAACACTCAAATATATATATATAAAACTATTTTAAATGAAGCCCTCGAGCCCTCTTGTAGGAAATTCCCTTTATTCTGACCTAAGAAGCTCAAGCTAAAATGTACAACCCTGCAATCTGAAGATGTACATGTCAAAACTTAAAAAGGGAAAGAACAAATTTGGCCTCAAGCAAATCGCATCTCTGGTGCACTTCAAAAAAAAAAAAAGTGGCTAAAATATCAGTACACACAACTGTCTACTCCACAAACCCATATACAGAGTTAAAATATCAGTGCACAGACATCTGCCCAACAAGAGCTGAAGCAACGAGCAAACAAAAACGCTATTTCCCTGACAGATTTTCAGCTGGCTTTACTTTAAGATTTCAGAAACTAACCCACAAGGGACAAGTTCTAGATGTAATATTGATGAAAACAGCTATTTACTGTTAAAACATCTGTGTTTTTAAAGTACTTGCTATTTAAATATAAATATATATATTCAACCAAGCACTACAGTAAGGCTGCGCATAGCTTGCTTCCATGCTAAGGCTTTGCACACTATCACTCCGTACTTCCATTGTCCTCCTTGACTTATGTAAGTCTGTTTTCGAGCAAAGCTGAAGGTCTAAGCATAAGGTGATGCTGCTACAGCAGGTTGGGTCTTAATTGCAAACAGAAACACAGACAAAACAAGAACTTATGGTAAGGAAGGACAGCATGAAGGAGAAAACTCTGCCTTACAGTGACACAAGATTCAGACTTATCTGCTGCTCCGTCACAAGTTTTTATATGTGACCTTCAGCAAAACCACTCAGACCACACAAGTCCTTCGTATATAAGCAGAAGACAACAGTAATTTCTGAACTTATGAGGTTTTTTGGGGTTAAAAATGCTATTTCCATAAAAACTAGTATGGTTCTAGTGAGTACAGGAAAACAATTCTGTTGTACAAGATGCTGAACAGAGATGTTTTTACTAGAAAGATTGAAGACTTAAAACTGTACTGCACTGACTCCACAAATCTGCAATATCATAACTTTACATGGAAAGAATGCACAAAGGGAGAATTCAACTTCAGTACCTCCGTATGCTGACTAAATGTCATTTGAGCCATCTCCCAAGTCATTAGATGTCTTTCACTGGCTAGATCCAGCCGTGAAGGGAGAAAACAAGGTCATCTATTACAGAGCAGTACGTATTTATTTGCCACCACCTAGCAGCAGGAGTAGCATTAGTGAAACCAAGCCATCATTTCTTTTTTCATTCACTTCCCAGGATGAAAAATCTATGAGCTATTCTACAGACAAATCTGAACATTATGGTAAAAGAAGATTAATAATAAAAGACACAATCAAGCCATTTCCCAGTGATTATGATAACTAACTCACAAATAATTTGAAGTCAGCACTTTAACTGTGTTTCTCTTTTAGCTGGGACATACTGGAAACATGCTGACAGTGTAAAAAGGGATATGAGGAAGTGGAGCAGTGGGTATCTCAAGGCTCACGCTGCCAGATGAATAAAGTTCCTGGGACAAGGACTTTCAAACAGAAATAAAGGACTGATCACAGAATTGCAGAGGTTGGAAGGGACTTCAAGAGATCAACGAGTTCATCAACTCCCCTGCTACAGCCGGTTCCTTACACTAAGACATACAGGTAGGCATCCAGACAGGCCTTGAATATCACTGTGGGAGACTCCACAACCTCGCTGGCAGCCTGTTCCAGTGCTCTGCCATCCTTACCATGAACAAGTTCTTCAGCATTTTAGTATGGAACTTCCTATGTTCAAATTTTAGGCCACTGCTCCTTGTCCTACTGCTATGCAGCACCGAGAACATTCTGGCCTCATTCTTTTACTTCCCCACCTCCCTTCAGATGTTCATTAACATTTGTCAGATCCTACTTCAGTCTTCATTCTCTCAGGATGAACAGACCCATATGTCCCTAGTCTTAAATGCCCCATCAGTAGGATGCAGTATACTTTTCTAACAGCATTCAGTTTAAAAGATGAAGTTTTGGGTAAGAAAGACCCAAATTTTTGACCCAAATTTGCCTGAAAATGAACTGTTGAGTTTTGCTGCATATCTGTGTTTCCTAAGGATTCATATTTTGGTGCAATCTGGACACACTCCTTGCTAGCCCACCAAACACAGGGAACATCAGCTAACTTGCGGCATCTGATAAGGCATGCCTTCTCATGCAGAAGCTCTCATTGTACAAAATCTGAATTGGTGGGAAGGAGAGGAGAAAGCCATATTTTGGAGCTGCACAGTTACATCTGATATCTAGAAAATCGAGGTATCACGTTTTGTAAGAGATGTTGTATTCATCACCCAGATATCTACCTTTTTTGTGTAATACCAAATGCAAGCCTATGACAGTAGCATTTTTTCTTTCAGAAGAATCTTCTATAGTGATCAACCTTGTAAGATAAATACATATTATTTTTTAAAGACAAACCTTGAAGGCATATGTAAACAAAGGCCTTCTTGTAACATATACTGTATTTGTAAATTTGCTAGGATTCCATCTTTACTAATCTAGCTTGTAAACTCTTTTCAAAGCCCACAACTGACCATTAATTCCTCCTCTTCATATTTTTCAGAATTGAAATCTGAAGTACAGTTAACTGACTCTGCTGCAGTAACAAACATTGTAACAGAAAACTAAATCAGTTTGACTCTAGCAAAGAAAAAGAGAAAAACAATACCTTAACAGCAGCTACAATGGTCTGATTAATTCCAAATGATTCTTGTGAGATTACTTCAATTGTTGATGAACCTATTAAAGACCCAGAGTTAAGAAAACCTCTGTCATCAATTTTTACAACAGGCACTTTATCTGGACCATCCAGGACACGGTAACTCAGTGAAGCCACTCGATCCCTTAAAGAAAAGAAAACACAAATTAATCAAACTTACAAAGATGCAAAAGGCAAGAGAAAATAACAACAAAAACAGAAAACTTCCACAAGTAAACAAAACCCAAAATTACATCAATATGTTACGCAAATTTAAGACAGACCTAATTGATACCTGTTTTTCCATATCCTCACAATAAGAGCTGAGAACACTGTGCCCTAATCAAAGAAAGAAAACTTCCAGCTCTGACTCAAGCTCAGTTGACAGAAGTCTCATCTGGGTTTAGGAGTGTATTGAAATCTAGTTGCTGCCCACTGCCGTGCAATATCATCATTCCCTGATGCAAACATGATCCCAAATAATATTGGCTAAGGCTGCAGTGTGCAGCTCCATCAGTCAACTTCTACAAACAATATTGAGAGGCAGGGTCAATGCTGGTATTAGAGGTAAAGTCAGGGACAGGATTAAGTAGATCTCATCAGCTTCCAGGAAACGGTTTTGCCAACAAAGCTAATTTCTGGAATAACTTTCAACATGGGATTTGCATATTAATAAAGTGAGCTCATACAAAAACTCAACAGCTGGCATCCTGAGACACTAGCTGCATTTGAGTGTAACATCACAAGTTCTGAAATGCTGTAATAATTATTTTCATCTTACTCCCAAACTCCTCCATTCGGATAGAAATACTCTATCCTAAGAAGCCCAGCATTCAAACTTTCAGTTGCCCTTTTCTTGGCAAAAGTGCAATTCCTTCTGATGGCAGAATTTAGACATAGGGGCTGTAACAATAGATAATGAAGATAATAGGAGAAAAATTTAAGAACTGCTGCCTAGCAATTTAATCACGAATTAATCAGAAAATTGCTTCGAAAAGTAACCAAATATTAAGCCTGAAACGAGCCTGAAAATGAACTACAAAAAATGGCATCTCATTTGAAAAAGAGATTTTCATCTCAAAAATCCAATCACAGCCTCAGTGAAAGAAATACATAAAACTATTTTCCATAAGGCCTTGATTGCCCATAAAAACTCTAGTGGAAGCACGCTACTGCTTCCTGGCTCAGCATCTTTTGAGATAAGCATCTAGAAGTCCTACATATATTGGGGGAAAAAAAAAAAAAAAAAATCAAACTACAATCTAACAAGATTTGACAAAGACCAAGAGTACAGACATATTTTGTTCATCGTCAGAACAGTTGTGTATTATTTGGACATACTGCAGTGCTTTTTTAATAGATTGAAAGAGCAGAACTTATTTTGAACGGAATTGCTAGTTTTGATAAACTGATGACACAAGTCAGAGTGTGAAAAATGGTCTTTCACCTGTTTGTTTGAAGTTTAATAAAGGAATTTGGTGACATTAAGATCTGTTCCGTTTCTACATCAGGAGTGACTAAATGAAGTTTTTCAAATACCTGGAAAATAAAAAGCAATTTATCCTACTGCTGTACATAGCAAGTCATTAGTTCCATTTATTTCATCTTCAGAACAACAAAAATACAGCAAAACAAAAACTCACCAACCTTTATAACCTTACACATAGGATATGAATATTTGAGAATGGGATACACAGTATCTTCTGCATGTTATTCTGAAGAGCATTCATTTCTATGGTTCTACTGGCACTATCAAGCAGTACGAACAATGAAGCATATTTGTCAAGTGAAGCTGTGTTGGAGATCCCACATTCACCCTAATCTGATCTCATGGATGCAATGTCCACAGAGGCACAAGGCCTCCTCAAACGCATCCTCCAGCTTTTCTCAAGGAACCCACTTCATATGGTCTGAAACTGCTCTTCAGAGCATCTTAAGCAGGGACAACCAGGAGATTCACTTCAGGAAACAATTCCTGATTCAAATTAACATTCTTACACAGACATACAAGCAAGCACTACACACAAATGGTACTAACATGTAGAGAGGTACTACAGAACCAAGGTTTTCATACAGCTCTAGTAACACTGCTTAACTGCAAAACACAAATCATCTCAATTTCAGGTGTTTGACACCAGAAACTAACTTGTGAATTTCATTTAGGCAATAAGTTGGTATGTGGCAGTTCAGTGCAGAAACCTGCCAGCAGTTGAGGAATTTGCAGTTTCCTAAATAGAGGCAAAGTATAAAACAACAGTAAGGGCTCAAAGATAAAACAAAGCCAAAACTACATCTCTATTTCAAATTCCTGGCTTCAAATACAGACTTTAATTCAGCTCTAAAATGTGCATTAAAGAATCATATCACATCATCGTACCTGAATTTGGATTTCATCAGATAGTTCTCTTGCCATGTTGTAAAACTGGTTGGCTGCAGGGTCGAGAGCTTTCACAACAACTTTCAGGCCTGTTCTTCCCTTTACTCTGCCATAAACATCCATTGCAAAGTTATATTTTGCAGGAAGCTGAAAAGAAGCCTTGGACAGGAGAAAGTGATTAAAATTTTACTCATGGAAAGAGTTGATGTTGATATAGAGGAAGGATCACACCCAGTACTGACAACGGCCCTTTGTTTTGAGCAGCAGTATTTTCTCAATCCCCATTGTGCAGCGTTTCCTTTTCCCAAGATACACAGGCATACAACTGTGGTCAGTCACACGCACACGTTACCTCACTGTGCCTTGTCTTTATGTCCAGAGTATCCCTCTTTGTGACAGACCAGTGGAATGTTAATCCTGGTACTGCATTGCCAAATGAAAAAGGTGTCTGACTACTGGTGATGCCCATCACGTAAACTGGCATCTGGAAACAGAGAAACCACTTTTTTAGGTAATTCTAAGATGATAATTAAACCTGCACAGAGCAAATCATTAAACTCAAAATTAATTGATCAAGATAAGGTACTCCTTATAAAGAGAATTTTTTGGCTATCTATACATCACAAGGGTGTACCATGCAGAAAATTTGAATGACCACCATCTTGTAAGATGTTCTGATTATCTCATTTGCTACCTGCTCTGCAAAACACAAGTACTAATTTTCCTTCAGAAAAGATTTGTTCATTTATTTGTTCCATTTGTAGCACCAAATCACTTCATCTTAGTTAAGTTATACACTCATGTTTTCTAATTCTTTGACCAGATGCTCTCTCCTATTAACAATTTGCTCTGGACAACAACCTTCTTTTCCCTTCTCCCCAAATTAAGCCAACGTATTAACTCTAAACAGAGATTTTAACAACTTATGGGTTTTAATCCCCAACTCAATTAAGTTGCCTGAGACTTAACACATCACTGGCAATTTTTGGATAAGTAACTTATAGAAAAAACAAAGACTGAGAACACAACTTGTTTAAAAATAATCTGAATGTTATCTGTAGTGGATTTACAGATACATCAGAGATTCTTAACATACAAAGGAGGAAAGCCTTCACTGCACACAGAATGAAGATGAAAGAACCACTAACTGATGAAATAGCACTTCTTTAGCTGGGTGTGAATTTCTGAAAATTACCTGGTACACAAGACAAACTTGTCCTGATTTGTTTTCTTTACTGCGTTCAGCTCTGGAGCACTGCCACTGAAATCACATTGCTTCCTGTATCAGCAGTGGTAGCGCTCAAAGCAGGAGGCAGCTCAGAGCTCTGATGATATTATCAGATGATCTAATCATGAACAGTCACAACTTGCAGGTCAAGTTTTTAAGGCAATACAAGCTAACCATAAATCAACTCACCTGCGTTCCAGTTTTCATACGTGTAATTGGTGCTCGAATTCTAACAGCTGTCAACTGCACTACTTCAACTTCCACTTTGTCCTACAAAGGAAGAACAGAGGCATTTTAAGCATTTATTAAATGTGAATGAGATTTCAAGATCTAATTGCTGATTTGTTATTATCTAACCACTCTAATCACATGATTTATTGCAAAAAAAACCAAAAACCAAAAAACAGAACACAAGTCAGTAGGATTATAAAAGAATTATCTCCTTGGTAAATTGAGAAGTACTTAAAAATTCCACCTAAGTCAACCAAGACAGAGTCACCACTCTGCTCAAAGCTCCTGCCATGATGAATGACGGAGCTGAGAGGTGGCAGACAGGTAGTGACTACAGTCGTTACTGGGAGAAGGATTTACAATCACAGAAGGTAAACAAAGCCAAACAAATAAGATGACATCAGCAGAATGAGAAGCAAATGAAAACAAAAAACAGCAGTGAGGATAATAAAAAATAGAAGTATGATATATATGGCATTCTGATGTCTTCTCTTCACATATCCTGATATTCCTGGTAAACTTTTAGTCCTTCAGTAAGCCGTGGAAGAAAAGTCAGATCCGGCCCTCACTAAATAACAGATTTAACTTTTAAGTTCATTTCACTCCTGGACAAACATCAAGGCAGACTGCTGATCCTACACAACAGAGGGCATGTGTGTACGCATGCATGGATGCCTTTTGTTTTTTTGTAAAGTTACTTTACCTCCTCCAGGCAACACCTTTCAAGCAGCAGAGCTTTGCAGCAGCAGCACCCCTCTACACTAGACCTCAAATAAAGAGCCACGAGCTGTCCCAGATAGCCTTCTGAATGTCATGCTAGTCCAAGGGACTTGCACTCCTTACAGGCCTGCTTGGCAGCCCCTGCACACTCAGGTAGCAGCAAATTGCACGGACAGACATAGTTGGAATTCAGGGATTCAATACTCCAACTCTGTAGATGGATTTAAACCGCAATGCAAGATGGTAACATTTTCCACAGCCTATAAGCTTAAGAGACAACAAAATTCCAGGAAACAGTCACCTTCTGACATCTCCTAACAAGATGTGCACCTAAAATGTAAGGCAATGCAGGGAAGGACTGCAGGGAAGCATTCTGCCGTTTCTGAAAGGTTTATTTAGATGAGCTTTTCAAGTCCACACATATCAGACATACCACTGATGACGTCTCCTTGGGATGCTGGTAAAATTTAGATTTAAAGTACAGGTACCCCTTGTGTCAGCAAATGCATAAGTTCACATGTCAGGGAGTAAGAAACAGCAGTTTCCTTAGGGACATGAAATTTCAGGAAAATACAGAAGATGACAGTACTGATGCAAAAAGACCAAGCAGCCCCTTTTCAACCAGATTAAGGAGTTAGAGACTTTTCCAGCCCCAAACAGTGTCAGAAAAACATCACCTGTGACACCACAACCAGCTTCCCTGTCTCTGCATCAACAGCTTGCACCACTCCCGTTACTGTCCCGTTCCCTGCTGCCACTCCTCTGATGAGTCCAGTGCTGTTCACCGATGCAATCTTCTCATTGGTGATGGAGAAAATGATGTTGGATTGAGGCTGAGGGCCTCCTTCTGAAGTGATCTACAAATAAAAGCACACAAACCAACTAAATTTAATCATCTGATATTTATTCTGATAAACATCACAACGCACCATCTTTTCCTGCTCAGCACCGCAAAGCCTTCAGTAAAAGGCAGTCCAAACATCCCCAGAGAATCTCTGGCTCATTTTCTCTGCCCACTGGTTCATCCATGATGTTGGACTGGGAAGCACATGAAGCTAAGTGATAAAAACAGGCTGGATGCTCTGTATAATGACACATTCCAGACAAGTCAAGAAAAAATAGACTTCACTTTCTCTCCACACCATATGCTATAGCTCTGCTCTGTATTTCTGTTTGAATAACTATCCCACTAAGCTTAATTTCATGCAGGTGATAGATTCACTAACACCCTCCTGGTATTCAATACTGAAAGAGCCTATACTCTCTTGACACAAACAAATACAAAGCCTCTGATCCGGTAATACAGTCAAATGGATGGCAGCTCACAAATAAAACTGTTTTCTGCTTGGGAAGAACACTCAATGCAAATATGCAATGTAAATGCAAAGTTAAATAGCTACTCCTGAAAAATAAATGGTATACATTTATTTTAAAATAGAAATTACAAAAGGAAAGATCTAGAAGATGCTTTACCTGAATCATGGCTCCTATTATTAGGGTCACTTTCCTTGGCAGTAGTCTAAATGGCGGAAAGACCTCAAAAAGAAAAAGAAAATGAGTGCATGTGCTCTTTTGATGAAATTATTTCACAAAACATCACATATTCACTAGTGTAAAATTGTCTCTCTATTAGCTTAATTACAGTAAATTGAGCATGCAAACTACACCCATCACTTGCAGTAGAAAAGCACCAAAATCAGAAACAGACTAGAAAGTGATTTCTGGGCAGAATAGATTACTCTGGCAAAATAATCATTATACAATATATCAATGACAATATTCCTGTGCTAACGTGGTTGTTTTTTTTTGTTTCTTTGTTTGTTTTTAAGCAGACATATTTAATCTGAAATTATTTACCTCAATCTGTTGTGGAGCAGAATTGATTCTTTGTCCTTTTTTGTCAGCAACAGATGCAGTAAGACTAGTCTGACCTATGGCTATCCCGTGCACTAGGAAAGCTGCAGTATGGTCATCAAGGGCTTCAGCAAGTGGGCTGCAGCAAAGAAATATCAAAATAAATATCCATTCACTGAATGAATCAGATGAGTAAGAAATGCAAGAGACTAATTTACTACATACCAGCTTTATCATAAGAATTATGATGTGACTGTATGTTAGGACAATTATGTATCATCTATAACTGTCACGGTTACAGGAAACAGCTCTTTATAGCCTGTATTTCTTCTTAAAATGAAGTACTTGAAATGAAAGTGAAACAAGATCATTAGATGGCACAGAGCAAAACTCTGCCAGGGAACCCCTGATAGGTATGGGCAAAAGTGGCACAGGCTTCAAGTACGTACTCTGACGCTCTTTAATGGAGCGAGATGTGTACAGCCAGGCTGTGCTGCATGATGTACACACAAACACATACACTTCCCCATCTAAATGGAAAGCTTATTTTACTGATTTGAACACTAAAATTCAACTGTCCAAGAAAACTTTTGTGATTTTTTTATCACTGTGTTTTCAGCTTGAAAAGAAGCTCCTAGGCAATGAGGACTTGACCTACCTGTTCAAAACAAGCAGACAGAATGAGCTATACAACTAGAAGTCTCCACAAGCACAGTATTTTATTTGACAATTTGCAAAGTCACTGCTTCCAAGATGCTTAAGGCTCCATGAAATGTTATAGCATAAGAGCACAGCTTTATTCATCAACCAACAAGACTTAGAGGGTTAACTTAGGCAATTTTCTTGACAATTATTTTAAAGACATCTAGCAGATAATCATATCTTTGAAGGTCTACTGAAAAACACAACCTTTGAAATGACGGCATCATCAAAACACTGATCAGTAACTGCATGCTACTGGACATCCAAGACAGTATCTTTACTAATTTTTTGCTTATTCTTCCTGTAAACACTTGCAGATTAATAGGAAAACAAACCAACCATGAACTTACACCAGTGAAACAATCTGGGAAGCCGCTCTTAGTTTTAGATCCATGACAGCAAAGTATTTAGCCAGAAAAGGTTTCTTAGAGTCATCCAGAACTCTGATGAAAGCCTTAACTGTTTTTCCAATCTCCACCTGAAATACAGGCAAATCCAGTCATTTCTCATTCTATTTTGAAAATAATTCTTATTTATATGTATACATGTTCTTTTCTTTCAGAGTACACTATTAGTAGAGCATTAGAGAGAAGGCCCAAAGGTCAGATTCCTGCTGATTTTAAAGAATAATTCCTGTCAGCTTTACTTACTGTCAAATTAAATAAATGAATTCAGGTCTTTCAGTCGGCAAAGATGTAATTAAAACATCCAGAAATACCAGCACTTATTTTGAATAAGACACACTGGCAAGTAAAGTGAGGTGGACATTTTTTTGGTGATCATTTTCAACGTGTGACATACAGAAAATGATCCTGGGGCAACATATACTCCTAAAAGAACAGCTCTCATGCATTTCAAACAACAGGAAATGTAAATTAGTATGTTCATATAAATTATGAATTAACATTGATGTGTAAAGGCAAAAGTTGAGATTGTAGCTGAGCTGAATATGAAGTAGGAGACGCATGATACTCTGAAAGACTTATAAAATGATAAATCTGGAGGGAGAAGTAAGCACAGGGAGGTAAAGCTATTTCTCTGAGGTCATACAGTTGTAGCAGAGGACTACACCAACCACCACACTGTGTCACCTTGTGCACTTCTTAGCCTTATGCTCGTGATCTGCACGAGGAATCACAGCAGTCCGGATCAGCTGTTAGCACTGGTTCAAAGACACTGACCTTGTCAACCACTCGGACATACAGTTCCTGTATATCAGAGACATAAACTTCAGCTTTGGCTGGTGCAGGGAAGGCCAAACACAAATCATGAACCATTACAGTCACGGACCCTGGAAGCAGAGGATGCACCTACAACCAAAAGAAAATTCTGTTACAGCAGTTCTTATTTTCATTTGCCCGTCATTTACAGAACAAGATTTCTTTCCCTTTTAGGGCAGAAGCACTTTCATGCAGAACTCCCTAAGCCTTCAACATAGATAATTCTTCCACTGAAGAACTGGAATGTATTTAACCAGTATCATACTACTGAGCTAGTATAAATGCCCTCTGAGCAGCAATTGAATTAAAGAATTTTCATCTAGAAAGATGTCTAATAGCATCCTGTTATTCTCCTTCCCCATCAGAAGAACACACAACAAATCAATCAATGCAACTTTTATCCTAAAGGACTGACAAACAACATGATTGGGTTAGAAACCATGCCTGTACAGCACCAATAGCACTTCCTAAGAGATTCAGTCATACTGCAGGTTCTTGGTTTTTTTGTTTTTTAATTTTAAGACTATTAGAAAGTGAGGTTCTCTCTCCATATCCAACAGGCAGTTAAAACAAATCAACCTCATTTTGCACTTCACAAAACCTAACTTGCCAGAACTGTTCCCTTACTTAAGCTCAGAAGCTTCGTTCTGAAATTATCACACACCCATCAGTTAAAGCACTGCTTAAAGCATCACCTCTCTGTGAGGGAAAGGCGACTGAAAAAGCACTGAGAATTTAAACCACGTATAAAATACAGAAAAATAAGTTTATCTCATCCATTTTTCCACATCTGCATGCCAAGATGACTTCTGAAAATATTCCCACATTACACCAGAGACAATCAAAATATTTTCATAATATTTTCCATACTTTCAAACAATGAAAAAATCCCCCTTATCCCTTCACAACTAATTTTTCTTGTGAAGTACAAATTCATTTGTTGTTGATAAATTTATGAAGAATTCTCTTTCAAATGATCTGCACCATTTTCATTTCTTGTCTAATGAATTCTACAATCCAAATAGACAGTTTTATTGTTGTTCACTTTACAGTGCATCTCATATCCTGGGCTGAGATTAAGTCAAGCATAACTGCTTTTTAATTGAATCTTCTAGCAGAGAAGTTTGTGAAAAACAAAATAGGGAGATCAGAACATAACTCTAATAGATATTACAAAATCAGAATGACATACTGTGATAGCAAATCACCCTGAACTGGACAGAAAGCTGGTATAATTTGAAGGGTTCAGAAGCTCTGTCCTGCAGCACATATTCCAGTATCACTGTAGATATGAGTTACCTTTTCAGATAACAGTTCTAGATAATTCTGTCCCATAATTATCCATTCTGAGTTTATGCAATCAGGAATGCATAATTGCAGTACTGCAATGGGTAAAGAACATCTTGATACTGCCCTTTGTCCTGTAAACACAAAGCATGTATACATAGCACTACTGTGCCAGAACACTTCCCTCTACTGCAACTGTCAGTGCAAAGACTCCTGTCTGGATCTCGGCTGTGGCAGATCCATACCCTGCATTCATTCACTGCCTATCTAAGCCACATGGACTAAAAAGTGACCAATAATGAGGAAGGTGCAGAATGAGAACTGGAGTAACAGAGCAGCCTGATGATACAGAACATACAGAATCCTGCTTCTAAACACAGCATTGTAAGCTTCCATCACGCACTTCAGCAACTACTTCTTTCAACGAAACCAGGATACTGAATTCTCTAAAATAAATGGTATTGCAATGTAGAACTTAAGTCTACAGTTCGTGTCACCCTAACCAATTGTTATTTTCTTAGATCTCTATTTGAGTACCGTTCATGAAATTATCTGATACAGGAAAAACTCTCAAGTTAATGTTGGATAATTGTCAAACATATATGTATGTACAGGGCTGACATCTCTACAGTTTGCTCCAAAAGCAACACCTTATTTCCACGCAAACTGCAACAGACAAAAGAGCACAATAACATGATTTCATAGAGCATACTCCCAGCTACAAAAACACCATTTTTTACACAGTAACAACCATTAGCTCTGCATTCTTGACAGCAATGAACTGGAGCCTGCACACCATGGTCTTAAACACCTGCATTAGTGGAGGTAACCCACTGTCACTACCAATAAAACTCACCACCCACCCCCTCTGTGCTCACACCCACTGTTTGGTCCCCATCAACGTTCAGCAAACAACTTCATGTCAGTAGTAGGTGTTTTTTTTTATTTTTTGCATGGAAGAATTCAATTCCACCCATTTGCTTCATACACACTTTCATGTCAGATGCCATTCTGTCAGACTGCCCCTCTGCTGCCATCTGTCACATGGCAACAAAATGTAATGGAATATTGTTGGGAAGGTTCAACCTCTACTGCCAAATTACCCACATCTGCCCTGATGTCGCGAGCAAAAAATAGGAGGCACTGGTCCTGGAGCAGCCCTCATAGCTATTGGGAGAACCTCCATCCCCACCATCTACAAATTTATCTGTTTATCAAAATAAAGGCAGTTATTAAAGTTTACACAAGCTTGATTTGTGGATTCTAATCTCACTTCCACAAAGATGGATCCTGATTTCTTTCATAGTTTCCACTATTATTTTGAAGCATTTGAGGTCAAACGCACATCAAGGCGAATTTTTTGTGAATACGTGTCGGTTTGGATTCTCCCAGATCTCTCACTACTCCTCATGTAAGGCAGTAAAACAGAAAAGGCAGTTAATTATTTCTTGGAAACTGCCAGACACACACTATCTGTATTACAAATCAAATTCATTTCACCAGAGCAGCAAGACGTGACAAGAGACACGTATGACACTTCACACAAATATGCAGTTCAACTAGAACTGATAAAGAGCTCAAATTATATATATGTGTGTATATATATGTGTGTGTGTGTGTGTTTATATATATATATATATATATATATATATATATAAATAGACACACAATCTATTATGTACTATACACATACACCTTATAAAACCACAATAGTACTGATGCATAATCATTATTTTATATGCTTACAGAAAACATGCATAGCTGAACTGGACAGACAGCTGTGAAAATTCTGTAGGTTGCCAGTGGGCTGAAATACAAGTCTATCATGCAGATATCCTTACTGTTGGGATAAGAACTGTGTGATCACATTTTTATTTATTCCATATGCAAGTCTTCTTTCTGCTCTAGAATACACAACTGCACCATTGTAGTATTTTGTTGCAGTTAATTATATTTTCTTCTTAAGAAAAACTGGATGCATTAAGAAAAAAAATCAAGCCCCAGTACATTTATTTGCCTCAAGTGCAAGCAAGATATTTCTGTCATCTCTACTAAAAGAATAAAATCATGTAAACATAAAAAGAATTAAGTCAATATATTAGTGCAAGCATCAGAAAGGCTTTGTTAGTTTTGTAGATCTGTAATCCCATTTAACTATTGTAAGCTCTTTATTATGGGTTAGAGGTTATCGAGGTTATCCCTTCCAATATCAAAAAGGACACGGAAAAGAAACCATCAAATATTCAGTCTGCCAAAAAGACACATTATTTCACTCACCACAGCAATACCTTGAGTTTCCTCAAGATCCACACTGACAACACTTGCAACACTTGTATTGACGAAAAAATATCCAGAACCTTCTTTGATGAACAGTTCTGCCTGCAAAGAAAAGCACCCAAAATAAGACTATGCATCTTCCTAGCACTTTGCTAAAACTTGCACATCATAATTCTTGATGCTTTCCTCCCTCAATTAAATAAGCAGTAGAGTAAATGCTTACTTGAACGTCAGGATGATTGTAAATGGAGACATCAGTAGGGCTGACTTTTACATCTTCCACTAATATCAGTTCAATAGTGGCAGACACTGGTAGAAGAGATTCATACTGAAAGAAACAATTCCATTTACCATGTGTTACAGCAAACATTAAAAAATTAAAAAACAGTGCAAGTATCTTGTACATGCAAGAAAGGATGCTTAATGCAGATGAACAAAGAGCCAGATTGGAAAAGTTTGTTAATGGAATGTCCAAAAGACCAGATGATTAGTTCAGCTGCTAACTTTCTTCTCAGCTGCAAGATTTCTACATCCCAAGTCATTTACAGGACATGATGTCAAATTCTGCATCTTTGTCCATGCCAACAAATGAAGGCCTATGTATCAAGATCTAGCAGGATCAATTGTGTCTGATATGTGATGATAGGATATTAACTCAGAAATACATTTTAAGTTCATATAGGACAATTAAGTACAGAGAAATAGCGTTTCCTGCTATTTCAATATCTTTCTAGGATTCTTTGTAGCAAGCAACCATAATAAATTCATATATAAATGCATAAACACTGGACCAGATGCAAATCCAATCATTCATTTGTAACAACATTAGCTTAGAATGGGAAAATGCTTTTTAGAGGAAGTTAGTATTACGTACCCATTTCACCTTATTAGTAGAATTATTTCCTTGATGTAGAAAGGATGTTATCTTTCCCTAATGAGATAATGACTGTTCCACTTAAACATGGAACAGTGATTAAGACATCTTAATATACCCCCAATAGATTTTTGAGGTTTTTTGTAAGAAAAAACATTAAACATGGATAGTTTTGAAAGCAGAATACAGAAGACCACTTCTACTACATCTGAAAAAAAGCCAGTCATCTAATTTACAAAAACACCACATAAGCCCACAGTAACTGCTGTAGAAATTATGTTGACAGCTACTTTTCAACCAGCGAAAGGATTCCTCCAAAACACAAAGACAAGAACATTAAGAGAATTCTTAGACAAGAGCAATAAGAGAACTAAGGACCATTTTGCACACATAAATTTCACAACGAAATAAAACAAGTATCCCCAAATTTGAAAGTATTTGAAAGAGATTCATGTTTTTAGTTATCTCTAAGAATAAAAAAAGAATATTGAATACTGCTTTAGAAAAGCAGAGTACAGAAAATTAAAAAGTGATTGAAGAACACTTGGTACCCTTCCTATAACTTCTTAAGAGATACCAAATCAAGTATCTCAGGTGGTAAAGTATGATCCCTATAACCTAGTAACCATCAGTGAGTTACAGTATAAGCAGCACAGCTTCACCGATTTGCTGAAGACCGAATAAAACCAAAACTAGATGAAGCAGCAGTCTGTAACTTTGCCCAAACATCACAGTGAAGAAAAAAAGAATTGGAGATATTTTATATTGACAGTAGAACAGAATGGAGAGGGAAAAAAAATTCAAGAAAAGCTATGAACATTGTAAGGTCTAGTGTTATTAATCTGCCTTCAGAACTATTCATGTTATGTCCAATTTTTAGATGGCTAAGCACTGAGGAAACAAATACACAAACAACACATTAAGCATTGAGAGGAAACAGGGATAAAAAAAACCTCTGTGTACCGGTGTTTTTACTTTAGCTGCCTTGAGATGAGACCGTTGGTATCCTGTTGCAGTTGCAGAGATAGCAGTAGTTCCAGACTTGTGATGAACTAGAACAGTTTGTAAGCCTGGAACCAAGTGAAAAGTGATATAAATCCTATTATGAGGGAAGAAATATACAAAGTGGACACTCAATCTCTTCCACTGTCATTCCAAAAGACAAGGAGTTTCTTCCCTAAAGACACACTTGGACTTGTCTGCTGGTTTTTGTTAATTAAAACATACTTTAAAAATGTACATTTAGAACAAGTTGAAATATGATTTCACATGGCATAAATTTCTTTAATTAACATAACATTACCATATAGATTTAATCCTGGCCTGTTTCAAATAATGAAATGCTCACTTAAACTAATTTGTACCATGCATTTTCCTTTGACCACTTCCATCATCCTTCAGGGTTAGTTCCATTGGCATATCAGGCTCAATATTAGCTAAAGATGGTTTTGTTGATTCCCAGATAACACTAAGAGAACTGAAGTTATCAAATTTACTGCCATGCTGGTCATAAGCAGCCAAATCCAATACTGGATTGCGATAATTTGAAACAGGAACCTGAAAAAGAATAAATATTTTGATCTGAAAAGATGCAAGAGGATTTTTAATCACTAAAAGAAAAAAACAACTAAATTTGAGTTTCATTAAATTCATTACATCACTCAGTACATGAGTTATGTTCACTAAAATGAGCCATCACTGCTAAGTCTTTAACTGGACTTCAGATACAAAGGTTTGGGTTTGTTTTTTTTTTTTTGCATGTTTTTTTTCTTTTTAATCAGTGAAATCCTTTAAAATAAAACCAAACGACACCCCTCACGTATACTGCCTTTGGAATTCAAAAGAATGAGAAGTGTTGCCATTAGTCAGTCAGAAGACAGGCATTCTAATTGTTTACCCAGTGAAATGTGTTAGCAATAGCAGAGCTCTGAAGTAGCTCAACTCCTGACACACTGAGAGCTAGAAAAACAAGTAAACATGTCTACTACATAGAATAAATAACAAAAAATGATTCATCAGCTCTATATTCATTGCAGCTTTATCAAACTAGGGTGACTTGCACGTATGCTTAGCAATATGATGAATATGATGAAACAGTTCACATGGCAGAGAACTGACAGCATTCATTTGGACACAGGAGAAAAAAAATTCACGCTTGATATTCTACACGTTGTCTGTGTACTGCAACCCAAATTTTCAAAGCTAAATAATGCTCCTGATGCCAAACAACACACTGCATACACTATATAGATGCTTGCATGTCAGTGTTTGCCCCTCTACTAATAGGAGGCACAAAACACATACTTGTGATAATACGTGCATCATAAAACCTGCCTCTACATACTAAATGGAATATTCAGATTAGGATGAAATGATACAAGGAAAAAGACTTATTTGTAAACATCTGCTGGAAACATGCATACTCCCACCCCTTTTTTTTTTTTTTGTTGCTGTTACAAAAGTTCAACCTGTTTTCCTTCTCTCATTCCTTTCTGCTCAGCCCATGTTTTCAGACAGGTCAGAAAGGCTTCTCACAGTGCTTCTTTTGTGAGAAGCCATTATCCATATGCTTCTGCATACATTCTATTTTCTGATAAGGCCCCCTTATGAAACTTTGAAATAACTACTGCAGGAAACTCACATTCAGACTGATCTCTGCAAAAGCAGACAATGATACAAGTGTAGTTACTGCTACCCTTGCAATTTCAAGTCAGCTGTTTTGTTTCTAATGTGGAAGTCCAAACACTGATTTAAGTTACAAGAACACATTCTTTTTCTGTTACATTTCTTAGACTTACCACTTGCTTGTTTTGTTGCAGCAAAGGACAGGAGAGATCAAGCTGAGGGCTTCCATAAATAGGAGTCAAAGTGAGTCGTGAAGGGACAGCACAGATAAATTTCACAACAGCAGGCTCAACTGCTGGAAAAGGGTTGGTCATAGTGGGGTTGTTTCCAACTGTTAAAGCAATAACCTACAAAATCATCAAGACAGATAAGCGAAGAGAGAGAAGATGAGTACCAGGCTCAGGCATGTTCTGTTTTATGTATACTGTTATACTTTGGTGTCACAACAAGCAAAGCGTGATCCTTGTGGACTTTACCAACGAAGACACAATAAGATATAAAAGCATAACACATTTCAAGAAGAGTTCTATATCTATATATATAATCAATATATTGTTCCTGGAAACTTTTCCTAGGAATTAATGTTCATTATTATCTAACTTGATGGAGAAAAGTCTTACATAAACTAAAAACCCAACTGGCAGAGCTTTTTTTTCTTGTTGATGCGAATGCAGAACAGCAAACAGACAATATTTACGGCCAGTTAAATATTTCCAAAATATTCTTTATTTTACACGCCCTCTTTAGCGCTCAGCAACGCAGGCTGTAAGCAGAGAAGGCTACCACAGCAGGCTGAGGCACTCAGGCCACCTGCCTGACCCACCTCTGTGCTATCACCTGCCAGAGCCATACAGATGTGATCTCTTCTGGACAACACTGGGGACCGACAGCCAACACATCCACTATCACAGGCAACAAAATGATGTTTGCACCTTCCTGAATTTGCATGAACTGAAATAGCTACACTTTACACAGTATGTGCTGAGGAAAACATTTCATCAATTTGGCAGCACTCTGAAATGCTCACGTTTCAAAATTGAGAAACAAACAGGAGGAAAAAAATGGAATCAAAACCAAATGCTTTATAAACTGGCCAATGTAAGCAAAGCAGAACAAATTACTTCTGCATGATGGAGAAGAGACCAGGTGCAACATGACTGCAGCCATTCACATGACTGTTATTTGTCTGAATAAACACAATTACGCTGGCAGATAACCAGGTGCAGGTGAACAGGTCAGACTGAACAGTCAGTCTTCTGCTACATTCCTATTTATGCAAACTGAAATTAGCTGTGGTAATTAGGATCTGTTCTAAAGCATTCTAAAACATAAGGTTACTGTAACTTGGCTTTATACTGCAATAAACTCATCATAAGCCACTTTATAACATAACATTATGAAATACTCTAAAGCCTGTATCAGCATCACAATGAACAAAACAGATAAAGAACGTACTTATGTGAGTTTTATACTGGCTTTTTATAAAAACTGGAGCTACACAGCATTTCAGAGGTATATTGTATCAGATCTGGTCAAAGCCTGTTCTCAGCTGCTTTGGCTCCATGTCTGATGGAGGATGATACAAACGCCTTCTAGTACTTACTTGCTCTCCCAGGCTTTTGCAGGATACTTGAACCCAATGCTGGATGTTATTTCGAGACATAGGAGGTGCAAATAAAGACAGACCAATACTTTCTGTATCTTCGGCCGTGACGTTCCTAAAGAACTTTGAAGGCTCTTGGACCCATGGTCTAGGTCCTCCCTCAAATAAAATATCTTTAGAGGAACCCAGAGTCACTAAAGCAACTGATGGAGGATCAACAGTCTAGAATGAATGACAGTTCAAGATTAATAATGTCATGGTTGAGTATTTCAATTGTTCTTTGCAAAAGAAACTTCTAGTCAAAGTGCTACGTTTGTCATTTTGATTAAGCTATGATTTTGCCATGCAATGGGTTGTAAACCTGATTACTTAAGAAACAAGCAGCACCAAAACAATTACTTATCACCTACTTGAATTTTTTGCTCAGATTCTATTCAGTGAAGGATACAGAAAGAAGTTATCTACATTCCAACATCATCTCTTTCATGATGAGGTACCACAAGAGTAAGACCCTGAATATACTTCTCTGAGCAAGAAATAATACTTTTTTTTTTAATGGATGGTACTTGAATGAATGAAGTAGTGTAGTGAAGTAGCACTCCCAGTTGACAGTGCTCTCTGGCACAGTTCTGAGCACATTATTTTTCTACAGAACTTTTACTTCAAACCTCTACAAGAAATTCCAGATTAATGTGTATCATCAGGACAGTCTGTGCTGTTTATCATCACAGAAATTAACTTAGTGTGTTAATACACAATGCCAATTTCTAGTTTGCATTCCATAACCTCATTTTAGTTAAGATTTTAGTAAGAAATAAATAACAGCTAACAAAGAATGGTCCAATTCTTCCCATGGGTGCCTTCAGAAAGGAAGAGGGCAGAGGGAAGAGCTGACATAAAGGTATCGCTTTTCTTCCATTTACTCCCTGGTTATATTTGCAATGCAAAGGTAAAAGTCCAATGGAAACTAAGATTCCATCTTCAGTGTCTGCCTGCCCTTTGGCTCCTGCTTGTTTTTCCCCTACTTTTTACACTATAAATTCTTTTATGATAGATATCTCACAGACAAATGCATACATCCTCTATTTCTGGGCATTGCAAATATTTCATTCTATAGAAAAAAGGGAAAAGAATGTGGTAACCATTGTTCTCTACTTTAAAGAAAAAAATCTTCACTGTATCTAAGCTTATCTAAGCCCAGATTTAGAAGTCATTACCTTTACTTTTTAAGCACATAAAACATAAGTATACATTTAAAATTGCACTTAATCTATTCTCCTTGCCAATGTACCTTGGTTTTATTGAGTAATCTAGAATCATTTTATGTCTTAACATTATATGTGAAAAGTCAAGCTATAATGCCCCACGGGGCTTGCTAGTATTTACTAGCACACAGAAGAATAAACGTAGTCTCCATAGATGGGAAATTGGAACACAATGATCCAAAACAAACCAAATGATTTTTTCCTGTTAATCAACCATTCACCACTTTTTGTTTTTTTTTTTTTTTTAAATGTACTACTTACATAATATCAAATTGTAGTTCATCACTTAAAGGTATTTCAAGGTATGGATTGATTTAGAAACAGATCAGACTTACTTTTAATGGTAGATAAGCAGCAATGATGATGCTAGCACTGAGGCGGACGTGAGCGTGGGTGTAACTAACAGCAAGTGTTGTGTATCCTTCACTTTCAGCTTTCACTCTGACTCCACTACAAAAATCAGCACTTGGCTTAAGTCTTCCTATCAAACAAATTAAAACACAAATATACATTTGGAGATAAATGCCTAAGCACTCTAACCTTAGCTCTACGTGGCTTTTCTAAGCAAAAGCATTTCTACCAGAAGTGAACTAGAGATGTGCTTTCCATCTGAGTAAGAAAAATGCTCACTTCCGTCTTCCATCTCAAATTCAGTATTTACTGAAGCATCTCAAAACTTATTTTCCCATTGTCCAAAGCAGGTCATGAATCCTTTCTCTGGTGTAAACTAGCGTGACTTGCTCTTGCTGCAGTACTTTCATTTTGTTGTTTTAAGATGAGCCTGGTGTTTAAGCACAAACAAGCTTTCAAAGCTTTCCTGCACAAAACACAGTGCCTACAGTTCAAGTTCTCTCTAGTTGAGGTTAAGTTACTTTCATGCTTACTCAGAGAACATTTTTGAGCGTGGGGATCTTTTTTCCCCTTTTGAAAAACAAAACAACATGCAGCACAACAGCACATTAGGCACTGATATTTAAAATAGCTGCCTCTCAGACAAACAGATGGTACAACACAGACTGGTTTTACTGGCTTGGTGGCAAATAAAAGAGCTCCCATACAAGAGATACTTGCAAAAATCCAATGGTACATCTGAATTACATACTGAATTAAGCAGATACAGGAGCAGCTCTGTAACTCAATGCCCACTTAGCCCAGAAATACTAACAGCATTCTCTGAAAATAACAAGCATATTCTATACTCACTACACTTTTTTTTTTTTTTTAAAGTAATCAGCTTAACAAACAGAGCTTTGGTAAAATTTATCAGCTGATCAACTTAATTCCTTGCAAGCAAACAATAGCATCTTTATAGAACAGAAAGCACTTCTGAACAAATAGGGGAAAACGATTTTTAATTTTAGCATCATGGCAGGTCTTCTAATGTATCTCAAACACTACCAGCTTTGTTACAGAAGCACATTAAAAATTCTGCATCAGTACAGAGATAATAGACAGCATGCTCTCCACTAAATTGGTTGCCAAAATGCTTTCAGAGTCTCTTAAGAAGTCAAAAATATCAAAGAGAAGCTCCACATAACAATACAAATGTTTTCAAAAACAAAACTGTATCTATTTCGATCCAGACCTCATAGGATCTATGATATCATAGACATATCTAGGAACACACAACAATTGAAACATTGATTTAAAAGAGATACAGAAGCACCTGAGAAAAGGGGTTAAATCACCTTGAAGTGGTCGGAACACTCCACGATTTTCTACTTCCACAACTAGATCAAAGTGTGAACAGTCACTTAGTGGGACTATCTCGCCTGTTTCAATGTTGGTTAGACCATTAATCCTCAGAGGCAGCTCCAACATTTGGCCAACCCGTGCCTCAACTTGACACGGTACGAACTCCATCCCGCTAGGTTCAGTTACATAGACCTGAACAGGAAAGAAACATGACAGCAAGGCATAAAAGCTACAAAAAGGCACCAGGAAAAAGAAGATTCCAACATGTTCTCCTTATTTTAACTCTTGTAGGCATCTCCCAGCTACTGAATTCTCCTTGATGGCTAAAAGTAATTTCTCCCAGTTTCCAACTTGCTGCTGTGTTTTTACCTGACACAAAAAGGTATTGTGGGAAAAAAACATGAAAAGCTTGTTGCTATTTTAGTGATCTTATCCCTTAAAATTTCAATATCATATCATTTTGGTGATCCCTCTACCAATACTTGTAATATTCTTGCTCCTGCTGTATTAAAGGTAAAGTGAGGTTTAAGGTGTGTTATTTGCCAGAGGTATCGTCCCCAGCTGGGTCAGGTTTAGTATCCAGCCTTGACTTGCACAGTATAAACATCTGAGCTAGACTCAACACAGCTAGCAAGGCTCCCCAGCCTGCACCTCTCACAGCAACACATCTGTAGAAGTTTAGAGAACTAAAGGCCTATTCTTCCAAAATAATATTTCCTTTTTCATTTTCATGCATTTCTGTCGGCAAAACATTTTTAAAGGTCTCCAGGACTTAAAGTTCCCCTACTAAGGTCAGGAATCTAAAATAAGTAACCAGATTTCTAGTGCCTAATCTTACAACCTTCTGCATCAGCAAGTAATCCTTATGCCAGAGATACTTTTGAAATCAAAAGGATTACTTCCTAAAATAACACTGGTAGAAATCGATCCTCATGTTCATATCTGATGCTGACAACCTCTCTTAACTCCATTGTTATTCTAATTTGCAAGTGTTTCCATTAATGTTGTAGAATATATCTTTGACTGCACATTTCAAAACAATCACCATGATCAAAGTGTTTCATTTGTGATGTCTTAGCTCCCTAACCAACTGCAAACAGCTTGAAAGATGGAATATTGCATCATATGGTAGAGTTGAAATTGTAACCTTTGCAGAACACAGCTAAATATTCCTAAAATTTGCTCACTGAAGTTAGTAAATACGATTCCTGCCAGTAATTCTATGAAGAATGTAATTCTGAGCACAAGGACAAAGGCATTCAAAAATAACCTATTCAGGTTATGCAATACACTGCTCTGAAAGCTCACAGAGAGAGAAGTATTTTTTTCCTGACTCTGAGATTTTGATTTATGCTCAAGGATAAGAAGTTGCAACTGAAAATCTTCATTATTCCCGCATTTCCAGCTGATAACTGCCACGCTGCTAACAAACAGCACTGCTAAAAGCCTGGGTTATTCAGGGAGCAAGCTTGTAAAAGTAAGTTTTAAAGACCAGAGTCATCATTTTAAGTATGAAATTCAATACCTATCTGAAATCCATCTTTCAGAATTGACATAATTAATCCACGCACTGAAATAAGTGCAAATTTGTCCCTACAACCAAAACAAAACAAACACAGTAACAACAAAAACAGCATTGGTAGCTGCAGTAGTTCCAAGTAAAACTTGGTTTGGAAATATATTTCCTAAAACATGCATACTAAAAAAAAAAAAAAGTACCTGCCTAAATAGCACTCTTCATTACGGGACAAATTCTGCAGTCCTGACCAAAAACATTTAACGCTGTCTGAAAAAAACTGTTATGTTGTGCTTCTGTTTTATCAGTTACAGCAGTGCAGCATGTAGCAACACATTACAATTATAAAGTATTTACTGTAAGTAATATTGAATACAATCAGTTTGTTCCCACCAGTTGCTAAATGATGAGCACGTATCCTGGAAGGAAGGTGCACTGCATCAGGGCTTGCAAGATGTGCTTCCTAAATGAACTGCTGCGCTCCATCACAAACAAAGACACCACTTTTGTAAAGCCACAGCCAGATGGAGGCTGTTTGCTGGCCTCAATGGTGTCCACTTGGCATAAACAAACCTATCTCACTTATGACCACAGTTCAGACAAAGTGTCTCTGGATCCCGATGAGTCTCACATGCTCAGCACACCAACTCTTAGTTTTACAGAGGTCAGGAGCAAAGTTCCTCTTTTCAGTCCAATTTCCATTCTAATGCTTAGCTCTTTGCTAAGGTATACATTTAAAGCACAAATTATAATGCCTGAATGCCACTTCACAGCAGTAATTATCAAACAGTGGTAATTTTAGCTTTTTGCCATTTTAAAGTGTCTGACAACTCTGAACAGCTAGATGGGAGTAAGCACTGACACAGTTTCATTAACAAAAGTGGTTTGTATCCAAAGGACACACTGAAATATTTCCCAAGTGTTATTCCTCGTTTAGAGAATAAAGGTATTTAAAATTGTATTTAGAGTAACGGGTAGCAAGAGCAGCTTCTTCACCTACCCTTGCACACACTTTCCTGTGGGTAGATGTCTTTTCCTTACATCATATACTTATCACCGTGACAAAATGCTAATAGAATGTGATACACACAGAGACGAAAAATCCATCTCAGAATGGGTATTTTTCATTCTTATTCTCTCCTATGCATCTGTAAGATTATTTTTCCTTGACCAGTTCTGGTATCTATGTTATTATGTGGTGTATAGTATTCCAGACACTTTTTCAGGCAGGAATTTCCTTGTACACCTTGATGATACCCATCATCATTTTCATTAAAGGACTTCTTACCTAATGGACTTCAGTTAAGTCCACTTCTTATCCTCCAAAATGCATTTTTTGTTTGGCTTGTCTGCTTAGATTGCTTTCCAATAGCTGTACTCAAGAGCAATGAGGGAAAATAAAGTTTTACCTTCATTTCACCATAATGCAATGGATTCTGAACATCAATTGCCTGAATAATACTGATGCCAATATCACTTCCAGTTGTCATTACTCCTTTGACTGTCACTGTAGCAACTGCCTGGTTAGAACAAGACCAGCTGAAATTTCCACTTCCACCATGAGCCTAGAAAACAAAGAGAAAACCTGGCTGTCAAGGCTTTGACTACGTTGCAGGAGAAGCGAGGAACACACTGAACAGCAATGCTATTACTCCAGAAATAAGTAGAATAACTCCTCAGAACTTTCAAATAAGCAAGATCAAGTACAAGATGAAAAGATTACCACTCTTATTCAATTTATTTCTGATTTCTTTAAGCACATAGCCTATCTCACCAGTGCTGCTAACCCAAATATATCTCTCAGCTGCGGAAATCTGATGCTGACAGCCCTCAGTAACTGATACTGCTTGGACTCAGCACATCATTTCACAAGCTGCCACAGCAGAGGCCTGGCACATGGGATTACTGTCCTTCTGAAAACTCCACTACTTTCCTGTTGCTGACAGCCAAAGTGCCAAACCAACAATTCAGGATCTCAGAGCTGCCAACCTGACACTTTGTACTGATCAGCTTCTGCCAATAGAAATGGTTAGGGATCTAAAGGGAAGATAAAAGAAGAGGGATAAGCAGGGAATGAATGGGACAGTGAGAAAAAAGAAAAAACACCTATACATCTACATCGCTTCTTCGCATTACTACTTTGTTTTATGCTGAAAGAGGCACATCTACCTGCAGCCATGCAACTACTGTTATGATCCTCACAGTGCTCATGGCAAGCACAGGAAGTTTGTATACATATCTATTGCTCTTAAACAGCTTTTTGTGCTGTGTTGGTTTTTGTTCTTTTTTTGTTTTGTTTTTAAATAGGGACTTTCACACTCCAAAATAAATTACAAATTTCAATCAGAATGGAAACTAGGGTGAATACTGCAACAATCTTTTGTTTATATGGCTTTTTTCATTCCTTTAGCTTCCTTTGCTCTAATCCATTTCATAAATCAATGAATTTGAAATAAATGTGTTGAAATGAGAAGATTAAATCTTGCTTAGAAGTAAGGTGTGGAAACTACATCTAATTTGGAACAGCCTGCTAATAGCTTCCACACAGAGAGGGGGGAAAAAGGGGAAAAAACCAAAACAGTTCTTTTCCCTTCTTTGTTTTCCACAAGCACATGCCCAACCTGATTACAGAAAGAGCACGAAGATAAACAGAAAAACAGGTAAGACACATGGGACGTGGCAAGAAATGTTTACTTAAGGTTCACAGCATCGTGTAAAGATATTTTCAATTATGACAGGAAAAAGAGCAAATAAAAAAAATAAAGCCCAATTCCTAATAATTCTGTATTCTTAACTCTTTCACACAGATCAGATGCATTACTACATTTTCTTTCTAGCTGTCAGTTTGCACCAACAGAGAATAAACCAACTTCCATTTCAGTCTAATTGCTACCCACAGCTGAACTTCACAAACTGTTACCAGACAGGACAATGCTCTCACTAGGAAAAATGACCTACACCTTGAAATCCATGTGTTGAATTTCACAAGACAGCACTTCACTTCTCCCATGCAGGTCAGGAAATATCTTCATACTATTAATTTTTAAATAAGCAGTAGCGATAGAAGCAATCTTATTAGCACAGATATGAATAAAACAACCAATAACAGACAGCTAAAAAGTCACTCTGATACCATCTGGAAGGAGTTACGGAATTTCGTTTGATCTAAAAATCCCTTTCACCTTATTTTCCAGCAAGTCTGTTCACCGATTCAAAGCAGCCTGACTCAAAAACTATTGAGTAGAAGGCAAGAGCTGACCTACAGGCTGGAACAACAATCAAGCTGTGTGCTACTGTAAACAACCATGAGTACAGTTGAACATGCAGACTGAGAAAGTATTCTCAGTTTTGGTAAATACAAACTAATTTAAATGTTGGGAGGGAAAAGAAAGATCTTTTAAAATGAAAAACATCACAGGAAAGTAAAACTATCGATGCAGCTTATCTGAATGACATGAACTAGTGCTCTCTAGTGAGAAGTTTGATTATATATAGATAAGGTGAGAAAAGTATTATAAAGGAGATGGAAAACAGAAAAAGCACATTTGCTTCCCACCAGCTGGGCTCCAGTGCAAATCATGAAGTATAGAAAATGTGTATTTGTGCTAAGAATTTTTACCACACTCTGCTGGCACGGTTGGGTATAGCATGAATGAAGCAAAAACGATCCCACAAAACAAAAATGCAGATGAGGAGAACGTTCAATTAAATGCCAATAACTTCAGATTTATAATAGGGAATGCAATTTGATCCTTAAGAGATTAATCTGCTACTTTAAACATCACCAGTCCTACTGTCTGATTTTGTACCCTCTTTACTTGAAACTCAGCACTTCTTCATGCTGAAACAAAGGCAGGAACTGCGCCTGAAACACCTGAGTGCAGGATCTTGGGGTTGCTGCAATACATGAGAGAGGACAAGCCACCTGCCTTACAAAGCCTATGAAAGGTTTGGCAACATGGGAACAAAGACACCACATAAAAACTGTTAAGAAAAGTCCTTTAGAAGGGGATACTGTAAATGAAGCCATCTTTCCTTTCCTGACACTTTTTATTACAAGATACACTGAGAGTGAAGGATACTGATGGCAAAGTTTGGTAGCACGTTGCTCATTCATCTTGCTTGGTTTTTTGTGGTCTCTTCATACTCCATACTTCCATCCCTTTACACAGAGAACGGCAATCTCCAATTGTTACTATAGAGTTTAATACCTAGGATATTTTCTGCAATTCCAAACTACTCCACTGAGCACAAGTGAGGGGGAAACAGAAAGTGAACAAAAGATAGAGGTAAAAGGATGTATATTTATTAATTACAATGCACATTAATTTCTGCAAAGAGCATCCAACAAAATTCTACCAAATAAAATTTTGGATATCACTGTGCATGAAGGATCCAAAGTCAGTTCTACATAAGTAGTTAAAGTGGTTACAGGCCTCACTGCATCTGCTTCAGCAATGCTTTCTGCATTTGGATATTCTTTGGCATACCTGTATCGTATACTGGTAGACTCCTGCTTTTGGCTGCCAAGGAAATGTCAAAATGCTGGGTGAAAGAACTATTGGAACATAAATTTCAACATCTTGCTGGTTTCGCACTGGAGCTGGTAATGTATGAACACCTCCATCCTACAAAAAAAGAACAGCACAGAATCACAAATGACATCATTGCACATCCTACAAATAACCTTCAGCCAACTCATTTAGGACATCTCAGATCGAAAGTAATTGTTAAGGATCCTTCCTGAACAACTCTTGTGAGCAGTCAGTCAGTTCATTCCAGTTACGCGTTGCTACTGTATTAAATGAGTAATATTACTACGAAGATTCAGGTGTCCACACTTCACTTATAGGCAAAGTGCAATCAGAAATGCTCTCACTACTGCTTTTCGAGGCATGGTCTAGAAAACTAATTTGTTAACTCCTCAATTCCATTTAGTCCTTGCTCACCCCGCTCTGCAAAGTGGAAGAAGAATCTCAGCCTAAATAATCCAGCTCATCTTGAATCTCAGCCCATCCTGGAACACAAGCTTCTGTAACTTCATAACTTTGCTATAACTGTGACCTTATAACCTTCTTGCACAACATACTGTTTCTTGCTGGATTCCTGAATGAAAATTTCAGAAGTTCTTACTGGCCCCCTCTGACACAGTAAATGAGTATGGCCCATCATACACAAGGACCAACCCTATCCTACTCAAGGATAATTAAGATTTCAGAGTAAATGGGTTGAAGTGTTCAGTCTTCCCAAGTTTCAAGCAAAAGCAAGTCACTTCCACACCACATGCCCTAAGTTAGCTATACATTTAGCAGCCTGCCCAACTAGCAGAAAGTTAATGAGTATTAATTTGAAGAAATTTTTAGGCTGATCTGTTTGGCAGATTTTCATTCCAGTTTAACATCACTTACCAAATGAGAGAAAACTTCCCAAAAGTAACTGAATGCAGAACAAGGCCAGAGTTTGATACTGATGATCCCACCACAATAAATTGTGAAATTCACTCAGAGAATGGTGAGAAGACCTTTGCACCTACACAAGGATACAGTATGTCCCACGTACAGGATCTAGCATGAAAAAATACATCAGTGCTGTGCACTGCTAGTGTAACAGGAGTTTGCCATCCATTTAGTAGCAAAATCCCACAGTGTTTATTCAAGCTAATCCTCTGTTGACAGTTTTCTTGAAGTAAGGATTTTAGAATTTGAAACCTGAATCTGTTTAATTAACAACCACTTAGACCCAGGAAATTTTTATCTTTTCTACGTCTGCCATCTGCTAAGTCTCCACTGTGCAAGTAAATTATTTTTAAGCCTACTGGAAACAACAGTACAGGTTTTTTTTAGAGACATACCTCATCCACTACTGATGTCAATGCAGCATCAATAATGGTCTGACCCTTCTTTATTGCTTTCACATAATGATATGATCCATTCAGAGATGACTTCAGGACCTCAAAATACTCCTCAGACAGCTTTGTATTAATTCGGATATTCTAAAATCATAGCATTAAATAAATATTGCCATGTGAAATTAGCATTAATGTTTTGCAGAAAGCCATAAATATAATAGCAATAAATGAATGAGAAAACTGCTCACTAATACAGTTCAAAGAAGCTCATCCGAAACTAAGAATTTTTCCATAGGAAAACAAAACTATACTTTTCAGACACAGCACTAACTCTACAGAAAATAATTACTGCTTATGATAACGACAAGAAATGTAAGTTAACATAGAAGTAGCAATATTTAGCACTAAAAATTCATATTTTAAAATGACAATATTAAGAAATTACATTTAAATACAAAATGGGAAGACCACAATTAACACATTTCTTCTGAGATTTGGCTGCAAATCAGATCTACATCTGAAGAAGCAAATAAGTACAAATTAACAATCAAAGAAACTCAATATCCTAAGCCATCATTTAATTAAATTATTTTGCTTGCAAATGAACTATTTCGATATTTTTCTAATAGTTTTTCAGGAGTGCCATATGCATGGTACCTAATGCCTACAATTTATCTCCTTGACTACCTAAACAACGACTGCTAGCTAGTCAACGCTTTTTCCATAATCAATTGCAAGGAAACTGCAAGTTCCTCAAGGGTATTATAAGCCTATCTCACATCTTTTCCATTAAGAATAGGAAAGATTGCCTCTACAAGGCAGGAAATTATTTTGGGCTGTAATCAAGTACAGCATTAGTACTGCTCTCCACAAATTTAATTTCCAGTGCACAGCCTATGCTGCATATTTGAAGCACATTTCTTCCAGTTTTTCTACAGCACTTACACTCTAATGGTCACTTTCACATGAATCACTGCTATACTTCAATCAAAAAAGAAAAAGGAAAGGAAAAGCAAGAAACAACAAGCTTTGAAAGTCATAGCTCTGTATAAAGGTGGCACTTAGAGAATTTTAAAGACGGATTTAGGAAACAGACACTCAGAAGTATATCAACATCTCACTTACATCAGATAAATACACCTTATTGCTTGATTTATCATACACTTCAATTGTAATTTCATAAAATCTGCCTGTTTCTAGGACCCATCTGTCACCTGGATGAACTGCAAATCCTACAAAACAGGAAATATTGAACAGCACAGACCAACATCCTCTATGCATTGAATACAAACACTAAAATTCTAGCTTTAGCCCACATTTTAAGACGTCCTTTAATTGTTTTAAGCTGCTTATTACAGATGAAAGCAAAACATTTACTGTTAAATCCATTTCACAAACACTCTTCCAAGATAAAGTCAGACAAGAAACAAAAGGGTGCACATAAAGAGAAAAACACCAACAGAAGAACAAAAGCAAATTACATTAAGCAGTGAGAAAAATTATGCCAGTACCAACCTAAATAACCAGGATTTACAACATAGATAGTGCTGTTTGGTAGCCTGGAAACACCTTGCATGCGAATACCTGAAATCTCAGTAAAGGAACACAAAATTTTTAATACAAGATCAGCATCTTCCTTTGGTTCCTTGTACCTGAGAGATTTGAAGCTACTTCTACACTAACAACAAAAATCATCCGAGCCACCCAGAAAAGGCATTGAGCATTTCAGAGATTACAGTAGAGAATCTAGTGCTCTAAACACAAAAATTAAATCAAGTCCCATCACATTCCCACACTGACTGAGGAGAACAGGCATGATTTCATTGATCTTTCTGTAGCCTCATTTCTTAGAAAATCCTAAGGATTAGGCTGCTCTTTTAAGATGGAATTCACAGCTGTACTGCTCTTCATGTCCCCACCAGGTGCTCCTGATTTTCAAGGCTGTTGGTACACATACACACCATTTCACCTCTCCGTGCTACAAAGGGAACAAAGTTTGTCTCCTGCCACAAGGATCTGGATGGAAAAGCATCACCTTGGAAGGATACTCTTGTGTCCAAGTATGAGATTAGTTTGCCCCTGCTGCATTGCAGTTACAATGGATGTTTCCTGGTCCAACCTGGCGACCGGCCAGGATGGGTCTCCCTCAGGGCCAAACACGTTGTTCTGGAGCTGCAGCTCATACTGATCAGACGGCATCATTAATTCTGGACATAAAACGAGACAACACATGAAACAATAAAAGCAAATATGTTAGTGTTTGGATGCCGCTAATTATCGCTGATTAATTTTTTATTGATGTCTAGAACACGCATTAAATTAGTATTTTTAATGGCTTGTAAAAATAGCGCTTCTGTGATCAACATGTGCACACACAAAAGTGAGCTGCCTGCTTTGTTTGCATTTCTTTGAAGTGCAATTTCCAACTGGTGTCACCCACTGCTCAGACCTAACATATAATTCGTTCCCAGCTTCAAAAGTGGTGACATTACTTTTTATCAGTTACTGATAATTTCTGCTGCTCCATCCTGTGCTACAAGCTGATGGCAGGCCTAGTAAAATACTTCATATCTAGCTGTTAGTTTTCTTTGTTTAAGGGAATTATTAACAGCACAGGCTCTTTGTAACAACAGAGGAAATTAGAAACTTCCACACCTGTAAGTGCAAGTAAAGCCAGCTGACCAACTCTTGTAGTAGTGCAAGAAACTCATTTGTCAAGAGGACAATCCCTGTTAGCAAAGGCACTACTCTCAATTCAGTTTAACTAAGAAAGTCAGACACAGTTTCTCTGTCAATGCAGAATCAGAACTACAGCACCAACCCTTCAGTTGCCCCCAGCTTTGTGTCCTGAACAAATCTGTGAGTACACTTTTTAAAAGCGTAATTTTTGTGAGAGAAATTCTGAACGACTGCATCACTGGGGTTCAGAAAAACAATGTTAAATATTAACAAAGCTATCTAAACCTATCAAAAATTTATCTGCAGTGAAAAACTCATACCTCATCTCAAAGAAAAAAAAGAATGAAAGAAAAGGAAAAACGGGGCAAACCTGTAATCTTCCCTTGTCTTATTTTCTGAACTCTGTACTTTATTGATGTTCCTACTAGAAGATAAACATCGTATGCTGGATTTAAAAGGATGTTTTCCAGAATAAGCAATCTGACTTCTGCTGGAGGTACATGCTATTGATTGAGGAGAAAAAGGAAAAAAAAAAAACAATTCACTTGTTTGAAACATGCCATACTGCAATAACTTAAAACCTATAAATTCAAAGCATTTCTTTCTTTAATTAGCTCTTTATTATCATCTTAAGATTTGCACAGACAGGGAAATGTACATAGATTACATCAACTGCAAAAATAAGTTAATGAAAAATAGACAAGAAAACTTATTCAAATCTATGCAAGCCCTTAAAAGTAACTGAATTAATAATTTAACATGTAAATGACAAGAGAAAGATATTTAGGAGAGTGGGATTCAGTGTAAGGAGGGATTTTTTTTTCCCTGTTAAAAAAGGGAAAAAAAATTGTCAAAGCACTCAAAGAAAAGCTGACTTTGACTGCTCAATTATCGTAGTGATGAAAACCTGTAACATTAAGTGAACACAAACTGGAATTGCTTTGTGCCAGGGGGATGGCAGAGCCCTCCCATTCTTCACATCCACCAGACACCATTCTTGAGCCCAGATGGGTACATGCAGAGCAATGCCTGGCCATTACTTTCTTGGCAGAAGCCAGCAGTGCTGATACATGAATCTGCTCTGATATCTCCCCAGCATCAGCATCAATACTGCTGTGAAAACTTACCCTCCGTGGCATTGTGCAGCTGCTTTAGCACTAGTGGGTTAGCTGTGTTCATCTACCACCACAGTTTTGAGCACAAGTTTTTATCCCCTTTAGTCTTTTTTTTTTTCCCCCTCCCTCACTCCTGGTTTAGCAGCAGGAGCTGGTTGATAACTTAGAACAATACAACATCTAGAAGCTATGGGTCTCAGAAGTATCTACAAACATTAATGCATCATGTCTTGTACTTCAAATATTCACCATCTATTCATTTTCAAAGAGAGAAATGGAGACAGAGGAGGAATCATCTGGACATGGTTCAAAAAGAAAAGTGAAATGAAATTCTTCTGGACACATTCCAGAAAGAATCTCTTTTACTTCATTCCCTTTTTACCACTAGTCTCCCCAGCAACTAAAAGTGGGAAACAATTCCCATCTATGCACAGTTTGGTAATGTTATGCAAGGCTGAAGAAAAACAAGTCTGTGTTGGACATAATTTTGGTTAAGTTTTTGGGAGAATACAGAAATGCTTGGGACAGATACACAGCAGCACAGTTACTATTCAGACACTGAAATTTACTTCCCCTACTGTAAAAGAAAGATGCCTCCATAAAACATCATTTATAACTTCATTACATAGTCTGTATCAAATTCACTGATTTACTACATTAGAAATACAGCAGACAACTGTATAAATTCTACTGCATTTGTTCGAGGGATACTCACTGAAAATGTGCAATCTGGCAGCAGTGAAAGATTTAAATGAACTACCAAGCACAAGCAAAGAACTGCAAATGCAAGTAATGGCATTTCAATTACACTTACCGTGTCAGCTCAAAATTAATTCAGAAAAATGTAAGACAAAACAAATCAAGCTAGAAGCATTCAAGAAAAAGTATCAATAAGGAGTTTGTCTTTAATACTGCATAATTTTAGGGCAACTATATTCAGCTGAATTACTTATCAAAGGCAGAACTTCACCAAAAAAAGGGTTCTTAACATGTTCTATTATTTCTACTAGTGTTACCTAGAATATTTTCATAGAACAATTTTTACAGGTATGGGTTAGGTAATTCTAGCTTAAGCAAAAACATTAAACATGTAGCAACACAAAAACCTCAAAACCAGACTGCAGATACGAGATGAACTTCAGAAAAAAGCACGATGTTGTATACAAAGATTTCTTAAGGTTGATAGCAGCAAAATGCCAAGTATTCCCCTTAAAATTTACCAGCAACTGAGATGGTTTTACTTACTGTTACCAGAGTTAAATGAAAAACTGTCACACTGTTACAAAGAAAGAACTATTGTGGTTCTATAACTGCTGGGAAAACTGCCAACACAGCAGCTGAGATCTCCTGTATCACTGACATTTCCATTCTAAAGCTCTATCTTGGAAACCAAGATCTAACAAGGTGGAATTAAATACAAACCAAGAAGTTGTATGACGGTCATCGCAGGCACAATAGGAAATAAAAGTACATCCAAGATAGCAATTTTCATTCCAGTTATTTATTAATTCAAAAAAGACCTAAAAAGTTCTAGTTTGAAAAAAAAAAACAAAAAAAAACAAAAAAAAACAAAACAAAAAAAACAAACAAAAAAAAACAACCAGAGAAACAGACTTAAAAAGCCGATGTACTACTGGACGTATTACTACTATCAGCATGATCCTCATCAGATACGTAAGACAAATGGCTGGCAGTAGTAATAAAAATCTCACAGAAGTATTTGAAGAGTGCTGCTCAGCCATGGGGCCTTTGTCAGAGTCTGGTTTAGGAACAATTTCTGGTACTTGTGCCGGGTTAAGATGGCTGCACCAAGGTAACTGCATCAAGCTCCAACCCCTTCCACAGAGAACAAAATTAGCACCTCCTGTGACACTGATCATGGAGTCAATCCAGTAAGACTGAGATGCAGCACTGATACCCACAATGGCAACAGATGATATTGGAAACCATACAGCAATATACTACTGTAACAGAGAACTGTAAGACTAAATTTAAAAAAATAGAAGGATGCATGCAAGTTTCTTACCTTATAGACACTCTCCTGTATTCTTGCTTTTAATTTAGAACTCCCTGTTTTCATTCCAGACACCAAAATTGTATCTCCTTGCTTGGCAACTTTTTCCATCTCTGATATGTAGGAGGGTGGAATATAAGTGGATTCTAAAAACTTGAGTATACTGAAAGGCAGAAAGAGAGCATAAAAATTAACCATCTTTATAAACCAGTAGAGAAACACCATCTATTCCCAGCTATTCCCATGTTTTTTTTGCAAACTTAAGATGTCTGCCTGGGACTAGATATCCAAATTTTACTTATTCTTGAACATATCTGCAGCTAATTTATGCGATTGATAAGTTTGTTTGAAGCTTGTCTGCCAGCTTTCAAAAGGTATCAGAGAACTGCACGCTTCCAATAACAGTTCCTCAGTTTTTACAGTAGGTGTAGACTGCAAAAGCTCTGCATTACTGTGGAACGGGAGATGTGAAAGACCCCACAGCTTATGTTTATAAAAGCAACAGCTTAACAAACCAGAACACAACTCTGACCTCTATAAAGAAGCGTGGATGTATTTAATAAATGACTAGGAAGAAAAAAAGAAAGAAAAAACAGGATCCCAGTGTGCTGACTCTGTTTTATTTCCAACACGTTGGTGTCAGTGTAAAGATAAAACTGGCAGAATACAACAAGAAAATGTGGAGCAGACCCTAATTTGAGTTAGTTTAATAAAAATGGAAACTGACATTTCTGTTTGAAGCCATTATAGTTCCATTACTCTAAGTTAAAACTAGAATAATAAAATCAACACTATAAAATGGCAGAGCACATAAATAAAAAGCCAAAAACAAAACAAGACATGAAGTGATCTGGGCAGAAACATAGGAGCAAAGAAAATCATAAACTTGATCTCTATTCCTACTCCTGCCACAGATGAGCTCTCCGACTTCTGAGGAAAAACTCCACCTCCTTTACATGGACAGAACAGTATTTCCCAACTACACAAGGACACTGGAAAACACTAAACTCATTAATGAGTTGGGGAAAAACAAAAAAAATCACTAATTTCCAATCAATTTATTTTCAGAGCCAGTACTGGTAATGAAGCAAGCACCATGACTTAGTTATCAAGTGAGTGCTTTCTACTCACTGCCTTGACAGATGGAACTCAGTGATTTCATCTGGCCTTGTGAGCCGTACCAAACTTGCAAGCAGCCTTTTGGTTCTTTCTCATTTAAAGGTTAGTTACTTGAAAGCTATTTCAACATTAGAACTGGGTGCTGACTGACACCTGAAGCAATCTGAGTTGAGAGAGCCCCTTTCTGGATTTTTTGCACAATACTCATTCTCTAATTAGTAGATTAGAGACACCTGGACTGCTCATTAGCACCATCAGTTTTTAAATTAAATAGAGATGAAAGTGCCAGGCTACTGAGTGGACAGTTCAAACAAACAAAAATACATATATACACATACCCCAACCAACACGTAAGCATTATCTTAAGTGCTCACTGGGTAAACTGCCTAGAAACAGGGAAATATTTACACAGAAACTTAAAGGACAGGAGTTTCATTGTTGTTTTTTGTTTTGTTTTGTTTTTTAATTTGAGAACAACATAAATGAACTTACCGCAGTGCATTGTGAGAATCTGAGAAGCCATCAGCCTCTGTGTCTTTTACTATCGTCCAGTCAAACACTAACCCTGCCAACGTGCTGAAAGTGTTTCCTACAAACCAGCAATTACAATAAAACAGAATTACTAACACCCATAGAGCCTTCCCAGAACAAAAGTTAGTTTCCCCTGGAATTCTCTCTTATCCCTAGGAGGAACACTGTCACTATTCTATCAGTACTTAGCTATGGAATTCACATTCTATTTTGCTTTACTGAAGTGTGCAAATTCAAGATCATTCTGTTTTTCACAGAAGCCACCAGACAGGGGCTGAATGAAGGACAGGTGCAGACAGCTGCACCTAAGATATTCTCAGCACCAGCCACCCCTTTAACTACAAAAGCCTTACTGCTTCTTGAATGTTGGCGGGACTCGAAAACAAGAAAACCCAACACCTTTCACTTACAAATGTGGGTCTGAGATGCCTTTTGGGAAACATGAGATCACAGCACTGATGAACTACACTCCCCACATATATCGCTCCACTTTTTAACACCTTTTATCTACAAAGCTGAACCAAAAGACTGCAAAAAAGTAAATATTAACAAGGAGCAAAATGGAATAAACAGACAAAGCAGGGATATTTCATGATTACAATTAAGTACAATGAGCTGCTAATCTGAAGGATTTTAAAATTTCAGTGTAGGCCTTGCTCTGAATTGCAGCATCCACTGGGACAAATAAACGCCAGCATTGATTTTGAAGTATACTTTCAATCGTGTTCCTCCATCTGGTATTTGCATTTACAATAAAATAAGAATCAAAGAAAATGTATTCTCAAACTACTGTGCTTTAAGGTTTACGATATCATAAAGCCACAAAGAGATTTTAAGACAGAATTGTACAACCTGCATATTACACTGCCTTTCTCATTGTTTACAACTTATTACAGATAGCCATTGTAGCAACTGGACAGATCAATATGATGTGACAAAGCGTAACAACAAAGGATTGGCGCAACAGAAAGGTTTTATAAAGGAAGGGAAGAAGACTGCTCACTCGTAGCTGGAGATTGCAGGGGAAAGCTCCAGCAAGAAGAAATCTCCAGCCAAAGATCCTTCCCCAGTGGCAGTCAGCCCTTCAGTGAGGTCTAAGAGAGGTGCAGCCAGGCTCCACCCATTCCTGACACACAGCTGAACTGCCTTCACCTGTGCTCCCAAGGCTGACTGGGTCCTTTCCCCAGATGCTCAATCAGTGGTTGAGGCCAGGACTCAACAGTTCCCATAGAGCCATAAATCCCAAATAAATAGGATTTTAAACAAAGAACTCCAAATGTAATGTATATGAAAATATAATTAAAATTGCTTGGAATTACATTATTTAACATGTAGTTAAGTTCAACATTTTAATTATACAAATTCTAGCTCTGCAAAGCTGTATTACACCTTTTCTTACTCCAACAAAAGGGTAAGCAGAGAAATACACTCACTGTCCAAGATGTCCAAAGTTCTCCCAGGTGCAAACCTTTTAATCAAAAAAGTTTTTTTGATTAAAAGAAACTGATTTTCAAAGCTTTGAGTGTTTTCCAATCTCTGAAACTTAGTCTGGGATGTTTAATCCTAAGGCTTGTAATAAATAGCTTCTTTCAGCAACTTTTCACTCTAAAGTAAAGGTTTGTTCTGGTTGTTAAACCTCTGCTCCTGTTCAAACTCTAACTTAGGCAGTGTCCAAGGGAAATTTGTCCATCAAGCACGCTTGAGAAGTTGCAGAAATATCAAACCAAGAATCTGGTATTACACATAATATAAAAAGAACCTTACGCTATTAACACAGTGCCACCCATAACCTGTAATGTTGGCTTGACAAATAAACTGATACACGATGGGTTCATTAACTACCCTAAATGAACAAGTCAAGCATTTAGAGCTGTTTATAACCTACCATTTCCTTCCCACTAGCTGTCCTAAATATCATTTAGTTTGCAAGAGTGTTCATGTGTGCACAAAAATAGACTGTAGAAAAAAGCATATTTTTTTAAACCAGTACCACAGTTCGTTCTGATGGAGCAGACAACAAAGAGCAGAAGTTTCATGCTCTTAATAAATATGGATTTAACTCACGTATACTGACGTTTATGAGCCTGAATTACACTTCCCAATAATGAGTGCTTCTGTAATGATTAAGGGATTGGTGATTGGTCCTTAACATCATCCCTGAATGTCCTGCTACATGTTTGGTTAGACTCGAAATGTCCCTTCACAAAATTCTTCACATTATCACAGTCAAAAGGAAAAAGAGAGAAGAAAAGTAAAACTGACTGCTTCAAAATCCTCAGCCTAGTTAAATCCTAACATGATATTTAAACAGAACAAGTACTGCAACAACTTCTTACATTATATTCTTAGTCCTGACCTGAAGGTATAATTGCTAACAGCTGACATCTTTATTTTACTGACTTTAAATTCTAATTTTCAAAACTACTCTTAGCGCTACCGTGGGCAATTAAGGAAAAAAGGCAGGGAAAAGACATTGGAAATCAAGTAGCATTTGATTTTCTTATTCAGGTAGTTGAGTATGTAGGTTTTATACTTAAACAAAATTAATAGATTATTGAATACGTTATCCAGAGAACTTCCTTTAGATTAGTCAGCTCGGCTTTTAATATTCAATACATCAGACAACAAAGTGCTTCAGCGCTAATAAATTGCTTACCTTCTGAATCTAAAGCTTGAATTTTTAGCTCTAGAGGTGAATCTTCAAGGTAGAGCTCTCTTGTTGTGGATACAATTTGTATGCCATGAATTATATCAACTATAGCATCACAACGAAGAACCTGTCCAGTCACTTCAAGAGAAATCACACAAAATCAGTAGCACTGGATGTGCTCATCATCCAAACAACATCAGTAACAAGATAAAATACACTTCAAATTTAAGCTGATGGTGCAAGACACAGACATTGAAGGAAGTGAAATTAGGTCATGACCTTGGCTAAGAAATGCTCGGTCAAATGGTGACTGTGGCTAAACAAGCAGTAGGGAGAGTAGAGAAGCAGCTCCCTCCTTTACAGTTCCCTTCCTCACTGAGAAAAAATCTTAAACATTTTTCATTTCCAACTACACTAACAGTAACATTTTCCGAGTATATATTGTTTGTACAGTGCAATTGTCAGACACAGCTCACATCCTAGAGAACTTAATGACTGCTACCCAGCAACCGTAAAATCCTATGTCACTGTGATTTAGTGACTGCAAGATAATTATTCAACCATCTGTTTCTGCATATCTATCATTCTAAAAACTAAGCAGGTACGTTGTCTGACAGACATAAAGGCAATTTCCAGCCTTCTAAAAGACAAGCTGTTTACAACTATCACCTCCATGTATTATTATTTTTTAACTAATTACCTAACAAAAGTTAGAACTTACTTGTATCTTCAGCAAAGATGATACTTGTCAGACGTGTGGGCTGTGAGGACCGTGCCTGCACAACTGCCCTCTGCGAACACTGGCGCTCACCCTGATCTGCAGGCTCTATGCTCGCGACCTCTGGCCTGGTGGAGGACCTGCAAGATTAAATAGTTGTATTAGCAGTGTTTGAACTACAGCCGTAGAGAAATCAAAAGGCTAGCATAAAGCCATCAAAATACTTTACATTATACTTTCACTGGAGCTGAATTGCAACAGCTCCTCAGGAACTTCAGCAAAAGCAAGCTTGGGCTGAGAATGGGAAAAGCACAGACCAGAAGCCCACCACAGAATCACAAGGTCGGAAACGACCTGCAAGATCATCTAGTCCAACCACCCTTCCAGAGCCAAGGCAGACAAAAGCAGTGCCCTCCCTACTGTGACGACTTCACAGGTGGGGCAATTCAGCCTCTTTAGAGCTATCTCCAGCTGTTTACAGAGTTCCAAAACCTTTGGCCTGATCACTTACTACAGTTCTGATGGAACCATTTTTCTGTCTGACAAATGCAATCTAAACCATTTAGTAGATTCCCACCTGGTTAAGATGATGACATTAATTGGATTCTGACTTCGTTGCAAGGAGGTTCAAAAACATCTACCTCTGATCTATGGGAAATATCTTATAAATCAGCAAAGATTTGGAGGCAGATTGCAAACCAACAGCAGTACCACACGTGCCCGTATTCAGAGGCTGGTTTTACTTACTCCTGTTGCTGGTATAACCAACCAATCCAAAGGAGCGAAGACAGCTTTCCTGTTGACTAACAACGTACCTGTTTCATAAAACATCTCAATACACTCAGCTTTCCAAGTGATACCAGTCACAATCTAGGCAAACACCGACCACTTGGAGTAAGGTCAGAAACACAACTTGGGTGACAAATCCAAGTGTACGAAACAAAATACCTATTGATTCAAAAATCTATTCAGCTCTATTCAGCTCAAAGCCACTGAGGCAGGAACATCGCTTTCCTTATAGGAACTTCACAGGAAACAAAAATAACTCTGAGCCACCTCTCTGATTCCCTGCACATGGGTCTGGATTTTATCCTGTTGTACCTGTGCAGGCAGCGAGGCCCCAAAAGCCTGTCATCCAAGGGCATAAAAGCCCAGCTGGAACATTTTTAATTGTGCCTGCTAATTGGAGGCACACAGGATCATTAGACACCACAAAGCATTATAATATGCTTATCTTGGGCAAGATCCATTAATTCAATGAATTATTACTTCATATTATTGGTGTGCCTCCAGCAACGTTTTGCTTACAGAAAGACCGGTCTTAAAGGATTTTAAAACAACAGCCATAACAGCTAACTTTGAATTTTCAAAATGTTTTGTTAGATTTGAGATACCTAAGCAGTGCACACAAATATCAACATATTTTTATACTGGCTTCACAGTGGCTCTACAATAATGCTGTGTTTGTATATTACCAGCACATTTACATCTGCTTTAAAGCTACTTATTTCAGAATCACCAATTCATTATTTTCCTGTTATTCTGTAGCTTCCTAAGCAAGCACAAAACAGTTTGCCAACATTTAGCAAGTTCCCTAACAAGATTAGTATTCACAACCAGGCTATCTTTTCTCCTGTAGGCTTTTTAAGCTGAGCTTGCAGACCTGACTTAATAAGCATTCAGGCAGTTTAAAATAAGCATGTACCTATGGAATTGAGTTTTATTATTTAGTTCTTCACATTGTTTAATATTCTCTGCCATGAGAATTTTTGATTAATTGAAGATCTGGCTTTTTTACAGTCTGAAATTGATTGTTTACTACACAACAGGGGTTTCGCTGTATTTGTTCTTTTAATATATCATTATTTCAGTACATAGCAACTACAGTTAGCACTAATAATAGCATTACAGAACTAAACTGAATCACAGAATAATTTTCACATTAGAAAAAGGAACAAAGAAATAGTTTGAGTTAAATTTTAGCTGTAAACATAGATAAGCTCTACAATTATAAAGAAAATTCTAAGCTTTTATGGCTGGATATGGGCTAACTCTTAGTAATAAAATCAAAAATGTAGTGTCAGCTGACAGGATGCCTGCTTATCTGAGGCAAGTACCTGAACTGGGTAGGTGACGTAGGGCCTACGGAGATTAACACCACAAACCAATTTGCCTGATTTCTGTCTTGCTTGCTTGCTTGTTTTTTTAAACACCAAGACCACAAAATATTTGATGAACCCTCTGTATCATTTGTCAACATCAAAAAAACACATTGTGTTTTCAGATGTCCGAGTCAGGGTCAAGCACAGAAAGCATAAGGCATAATCAAGTAGGCTATATATTATAGTGGCACTACTCTGCTGCAAGACATAAAGGGCTCGCTCTTGTGTCCTAGACAGACAAGAAACTTCTACTTTAAAATGACACAAAAGAGTGCAAATTATATCATCTTCCACTTACAGCAGGTCTTCAGCAGCACACCAGTGTGTGATATATTCTGAAAGCTAGGCTTGTCAGAGGTCAAAATTAGATCCTGAGAAGCAAGCAATGGGAAGCATGTCTGGCATGAGCTCTCAATCTCATATCAGCCTCTAGGAGGAGTGAGGTGGGGGGGGAGGGGGGGAACTAGAAAAAAAGGATGAGGTGGAGGTGAAAAAAAGCAAAGAGAAGTGCCAATATTTATTTCCCCTACTTATGGAAAAACTGACAGAAGTTGCAATTATGACAGCCAGCCCTCTCACTTATTTCCATTTCATTCATAAGCTTTTCTCTCTTGGACACAGAGCTGAGTGGCAAGATTACACCTATGGATCTATCCAGCTCCATTCCTGTATTTTTATTTACTGTTCTGTGATATCACATACGAATACTTCAAGGATTATATTTAATCTTATCAGCTGGTTTAAAGACAAGGCAAACATTATTTCCCTACATCCAGGAAAACACTACTGATTTGCATTGCTTCCACATATTACATTGCTTTGTCAGATCTTTGGACTAAATGTAACTGATTAAATGAGCAAAAATCCACCTTTGCAGAGATGTACCATAACCAAATTGAATATTTCAGAATATTCAGGTAAGTAGGCAGATGCACAACCAGAGAAAGCAGACAGTAAAGGTTTTAAGGAGTTTCATAGGACTAGATTGACCAATGCAGTAACTGCCTTATTTCTGCTCGTTTTGTATGCCAGCAGCGTTAGCCCACTCTAGAGGCTAACACTGCTGGCATACAAAAAAGAACACGAGGCAGAATAGCATACAGGCAACTGTAGTTATATGATAAAAACTATTTTCCTAGAGAATAGAGGATATGGAAACTGATCCCACTCCAAAAAAAAAAAGAAAAAAAAAAACAAACACAGAGGAAATCTGGTAGAGTCGCCTCAAATCTTAAGGATTTGCAACTATCCAGTGGGAGATTATCTATATTGCTCACTCAGTCCTCTCATAGGATTTTTGAAATACACTAGGAAAGCAAAAAGCAGCAAGAAATCCTCCATCCAGTTCTGCTTTAAAGGCAAATGGAAACATCACACACCACAAAATGAGCCAAGAATGAAGCTTTCATTCACGAGATGTATAAAGTGATCAGTTGACGTGACATTAACTTCAGAGGAGGCCAAGTTAGCCAGTGGTGATTGTTTTCACAATCCGACACAGCCCAGCTAACTTGCATACTTTATCAAATCAACAGGTGGCCCAAAGCATTTTACTGCAAGTGCTTACCTTTGTGTCTTGCCTGCAGGAGGGGAAATAGCATGCTGCACTGTCCCCCTGCTAGTCAGCTTGGTGTTTTTGAACTGCAAACATGCAACTAAAAGAATGCAACAAGTAAAGGTTTCCCTACATGCGTTTTTCTGATATTACCTTAACCTGATTTCAAAATAGAAAAGTCAGTTAAAAATGGTAGTTTCATTCTGAAACAGACTTCGCATTTTGCATTGTTTCAGACTATCCAGCCTCTGAAACCTTGTCATATGTAGACACCCTTCAATCTTAGATGATCCACATCCACATGAGAGCAAAATTTGTAGAGCGATTCGTAGATGTCCAGCAGTGACAGCTGCCAAACTAACAAGAAACATGAATGCCTGCTCTCCCTGTCCTCCTTCCTGGGCAGGACGTGCTCCGACTCAGAAGAAGCTTCCCCAGGAGTAAACCTGCACTGCAGGTTAACACATCTGCTAAGGGAAAAAGCACAACTATTTATTGTACCTCTTCAGTTCTGACAAAACAAATATACCAGGCTCTCATGCCACCCTCTCTGGTTTCAAACCACTGTAACACTGATGGTGCAGGGCCACAGCAGCACAGCCTGCCTCTGTACCCAACCTCAGGCTGATCCTGAGCTGATTCTACATCCACAGGAGTTCCCAATGGAGCTGAGAAAGCACCCACTAAAGGGTGGGCACCTCCCAGAGGAGAGGGAATGCTTTGCCACCCTCTACAATGGCCCTACCAGGAGGAAATGCAGTGCAGGTGGAAACCAAAGGAAGGGGTAAGAACAGCAGGCAGTAACAATCACTACATAACGAATATTTTTATAGCAAAGGAAGTGACAATCAGTGTCTCACACTAGAACTTTTCAGTTAGAAACTAAGACAAGGCTTCTGTAGACTCCTGCTAACACAGGTATCCAGGAAACAACAGCAGTGATGAAAAAGCCGAATATCTTTAGATTGTCAGCAGCAAAACAAGGTTACAGACTTGGTCAGCAACCCTGCTGTGTTATTACAGAACGCTGCAAGCCATCAGATATATCTCACGGAGTGATAAGACAAATTTACAAACCAATAACAGAAATGCAAGATAAGGAGTCAGAGAACGAGCTTTGCCAGCCATCTATTGCAACAGCAGCGTTGCACATAGGCTTTGGTTTCTCAGAAAGCACCATCCATGACAGCCCAAACAGCACCGAGCCACTGTATCTCAGCCAGCACCCTGCCACGAGGGCAGCAGCTTCAGTTCTGCCACCAGCATCCTCAGCAGCATATACAAAACCTTTCAAGAGAAATCAGCTCACCATCATCACAGTGGCAACAAGCATTACATGGCCACTATCATCTTTGCATAGCTGTAGCCCTTCCATAAGCAAACTGACCGTAGCGATCTAAATTTAATCAGTAGTATTTCTCAAAGCTAACTTCAGGAGCTCAACTTTCCATTGATTCTTACCATAAGCCACAATTTTGAAGACATGAAATAATACTGTTACAAACATGTCAACACATATAGATGCTACACATAACTTCTGCTAGAAATATCCTGCCATACTGTATGCCTTCAGGGAAAATGTTTTTGCTGTCCACTCTCTCCAGTTGTTATTATGTTGAGGCAGATTTCAAGGAAAGAATTCTCCTTCTCAATGCTTTCAATCTGCCAGGTGTAACTTCAGGATCAAGGTAATTAAAAAACAAAAATGTGATTTAAGTGCTGAATATATCCGCACAGGCTGTCTTATCCCAGAAGACAGTACTATGAACAAAACTTACAGGTAGGAAAGCCTTGTGTTTGAAAATAAAGCTTTAAAAAGAGAAGGGGAAAGAGGGGAAGGAGGGGAAGGAAAGAGGGGAAGGAAAGAGGGGAAGGAAAGAGGAACCCTAAGACCTGAAAGCACAAGCACCTTAAAAAAAATAAAAAAAATTAAAAAAAAACATCTGAGGAATTTTCAGCATCACAGTGATCATTTTGATCATTTTGCTTTCGGAGGTAAACATGGAGAGATAAACTCCAAAGGAAAACTAGAAGAAATTAAGTCACAACATATCATAGATAAGAAATGGGGCATGGACCCTGGATGCTTGGCATGACTAAAGCTGCACTTTTAATACTCAAAGGACAACTCTGGAAGACAGATGCTCATAACATGAGAGCAGGTTTCATATGCTACTTCCCACCCTACAATCAGCTGCATTAGACAACCTCAGTTCCTTCCTTCCTCAGACACATCAACAGCCCGAAATGTCTAATTTTTGCTTTTACACACGCAAACCTAACTCTTATTTTACAGATATGATCACTACTTCTGAGCTCATTATATTGGTACTTCCAAACTTCTGCAGCTTAATGGCCTATCTCCGTTAGCAGCTACTACCAACAGCCTTTTCATAAAGTACAGGAAACTTGTCAGCAAGTCAATATAGACTTGCCTCTGCAGTCTTTATCTCTTTCTAATACCCTGCAGCTCAAGGCTCGCAAGGGCAAGGATGCAGAGAGATGCAGATGCAGTCTAGCAAGCACACTCAGAGCATGACAAGCATTACTGCTTTTGCTCAGTCCCACACACACAGCTACTGCTTCCTTCTGACAGTTTTGCAAGCACATGTTGAGTTTTACCACCCACATCCTGCCAGTCCCTGCAAAGCAGAAGTGAGCAAAAACACATTTACAACCCCAGTACAGAAAGCGATGGCATCCTGTATGAAGCTGGTATAGGTTCCTTAATTCTCAACCAAAATCTATCTCTAAAGACATAGAGGATGGAAACTGCTGAAGCCAATGTGCACAAGGTATGTGACTCATGGCAAACTACCAGCATAATGTGCTCTGTAATGACTACAGATCACTCTCATTTGATCTCTCTCTAATGGACCAAGTATGGCATTTCTCTAGAGCACAGTCTTATCGTCCATCCATCCATCTATCCATCCATCCTTCGTGTGATATACAGATGCCCACATACTTCTGACAGTGTCTGGCATGTGCAGGAAGGGCAGCAGCCAGCCCAGCCAGCTGGTCACTGGCAGAACAGGGAAGGCTGCCCACACTTCCCAGACTTTACTAGTACTTAGATGAGTTTGTTCCTACTTTCTAGAATGTACTTCACCCCCCACAACAAAGCCTTTAAGGACTCAGTTACCTCCAAAGATTTCCTACAGAAAGGAAAATCCCTGCACTTTGCCACTAAAGCCGTCCATGTAAGTAACTTACAACACCACGTGCAGCTGGCTCTAACTTGCTTCCGGCCAACTCTGGATGCTCCAATACGTGGAATAACACCTGAGTTACCACAGACCTAAGCCATGGAACTACACAGGGATGGGAAGGGTAATAGCACAAATAAACTGATACAGTGAAAACAGACCTAGAACAACGTGCTTCAGTAACTGCCAGCTACCAAATAACAGCTGAAAGCTGCCAGCACCCGTTTGGCCTCCTCCTGAACATATCCCGGCTGCCACAGTTTCTTCAACAGAAACTTCCTGCTCATATAAATTATAGTCTAGGTATATTAAATAGGAGACAAGGAGCTGATGGCACTCATTTAACACGGAGGCCGCGACACAGTTTCTAAATCTGCAACAGCTAATTGTCGTTCAGTCCCTCGCTCGCCTTGGTAACCAAACCCCGACGCGGAGGTCCCTCTTTACTCAGCGAGGAAGGGGCATTTCTACAGCGGTAACAGAGCGCGCAGCTCGGGCGGCGTGCCCACACCTGCGCTGCTGCAGGGCGTGAGCGGCAACAAGGCTGCAGTGCGAGGACACGTGTGGGAGCGGGGCGGGAACGGTGTTTCCCCTCAGGGATTCCGCACGGGGAGCAGGCGGAGCGCCGAAGCGACGTGACCCCGCGTGGCGGGCGGCCTGGCGGCGCGGCTCCCGCTGCGGCACGGCGCGGTGCCCGGAGGTCGGGGCTCGCGCTCCCCCCGGGCGGAGGGAGGGAACGCCGCAGGTGCAGCCGGGAGAAGTGGCGGACAAAGAGCGGCGGCACCTGCACTCACCATCGGTAGCAGCCTTCGCTGGCCTCTAGCGTGAAGTTGACGCGGGTACCGCGGGTGAAGGGCAGCAGCACTTTGGGGATGTTGAGCTTGGAGGAGGCGGCGAGGCGGTGGAGAAGGAGCAGGAGGAGCAGCGCCCGAGGCGCGGGGGGAGCCATGCTCCGCCACAGGGAGCGCCGCCGTTGGGGGCGGGAAAGGGCGGCAGTGCGCCGCGGGCGGAGGGACGTCAGCGGCAGGGCAGGGCGGGACGGCGCCCCGGGGGGGGCGGAGGGGTAAAGGGAGGAGAGGGGACGGGCTGGGCCTGCTCTGCCCTGTCGCCCTGGTGTGGTTGAGGTCGATAAGGGACTGGTTGAACGTCCGAGGCGCGGGGGTGTGCGGCAATTTGATTATAATGGGCTTCACCGATAAAAAACGCAACCTGAATCCTCCCCCCAGTTCAGAAACACCAGTGAGGAGGTGCGTGTCACCTCTCAACTTTTACATTATGCATTGCTATATATTGCACTGTCACTGCGCTGGTTGTGCTGTTTACTGTGTTACTAACAGCTAGGCTAAACAGCGCTTTTATAATAAAAGATGCATCCTTCACATACATCCTACATCCTTTCTATGTCGTTCGAGTAGGAAGACGTATTCTCTTGTACTCTTCATGCCATAGGTGAAGAAGTGGTACATGGACCAAAGTGCAGAAAGAGGTTAAGGAAGCCAGAAAGGGAACTCCGTGAGACGTGAACTCTGTAAGCCAGGTGAATGCAGTGGTGACTGTGGTGTGAGCAGCTTGGAGCCCCTCCAACGAGCGCAGTAAGTAGGCGGATTTCCGTCAGCTGGCCTTATGCTGGCTTGACCTTTTCCTGTAGTGCTCAGAAGAGCGGTCAGACAGCATGGGAAGTAGGACAACATGGCAAGAAGAGAAGAGAGTGAAGACTTAACCAGCACTGGTAGATCTTTAATTATTTAAGAATTCAGAGTCTGAAATGGAATCCAAGAAGCACATATTTCAATTAAGCGTTTTTTTCCCTGTTTCTTTGTAAATAAATACCTTGCAAAACATATGCTTTACCACAAGGTACTTATTGGACTTTGTAGTGGAGGGCAGCACTGTAGTGCTCATTTCACTTTGTTGCAGGTATTTTTTGCTGAAAATTTAAAATGAATGGATGATGTACGTAGGAATAACTGTGGTTCCATATGATGGAATTTCTGTATTTGATTTTTTTGAAGTTTGGACACACCTTAAAGTACTCTGAAAAAAACACTGTATTTTGTAAGTCAAAAGCCAGACTGATATTGCAGTCATATCTTGTTGACAGTGTCTGCTCACATATATAATTATCTCGCCGTATGTTTAACAGTATGATCTCTTTACCATTCAGTACATGAGAAAAGTCAAGCTCCTTGAAGTAATCACTTCTGTCATGAATGAAGTTGGTTAGATATTCAGTGAGAAAAGGGACGCAAAGAAAGGAAGAATCATTTTGTTTTTAAAGTATTTGAATTCTGTTTAGAGAGTTTGGATGCCATCCAGGGGCATAGCTGATATGTTGCCCACTTACAATTTACATTAGTGAGTTCACTGGTTCTCATCTATTCTAAGCAAGTAAGTTTGCACAGGACTTATTTACCTAGGAGTATACTTTTTTTCCAGTATTTATTCAGCTATAGTGTGTTAGTTGTCAGACTGTTCCCTGTTCTGTCCTAGGGAGATGTGTTGTGCTGGACAGTTCACTTCTCAACTGCAGCTTCTGTTTGTATATTGCTCATTTTCTGAATGCACATAATGAAATGGCATGACTTTAGAGAAGGGCTGAACTTCACAGCTGCAATGTAAATCACTGGGAACTGGGCCCAGAAATATTTATGGTATTAAAATTTCTGGCAAATCAAGGCACTACACACTACACTGCTCCCCAGAAAACTGACACTTCTTTGTGTACTCTGTCACAGAGTTTGTAACCTTCTTTCATAGATGTGCTCTGGAGAAAAGTTCAGAAAAGACTCAGATATTAGGAAAGGATGAGATAAAATCACCCATGATCAAATCAATGCCTTATGTTTACAGTCAATTCCAGTGTAATTACAGCAGAGTGGCTAAGGAGTAGATAGCTTTGCTTTGAATGAGATGAGAAAAAAGTGTTTCCTAGCTGTTAAAAATTGGTTTTGCAATCTGAGTGTATCTTAAATCTGCAGTACCTGATGAGTAACTATTCTGTATTATTGGAAGATTGTTGTTCTTGTATAGTTAGACCTGGATGACTTAAAATATTTCATAAGTAACATCAACGTGCGCTTAAGACCTGAAGCAATTAAATATCTGACATAAGTGCATACTCAGAAGCTTTCAAAACAATTGTAAGAAGTGCATTATGGAGGACACATTGATTAGCAACTCTGCAATTTCCATTAGACAGTAAAATTATGAAGTGAGTATTCTACTTACTTAAATTGAAAGTACGCATTGTGGCACTGCGTTATCATTAGAGACTGTTTTGGAAAAGAATAGCTTAGGAGGAAGACTTGCTGCGCACTCTGAGAAGTTACTAAACTTGTTGGTTGCCAGTATAATTGCTGCAGTGCTTGGATTTCTTTTTCTATATTGGTATGGGACTAGTATGGAGTCAGCACGTCTTTCTCAGGCTGAAATGGCAATGCAAAGTGTGTAGAAATATTTTCATGTGGAATGGTGGTTAGCTGGCACATTAGACAATAGGAGCAGGAAAGATTTTTTGTAAAGTGAGACGTTTAGGAATGGTAGGAATGTAAAAGTAAGCCTGATGAGGAGCAAAAATGGAAATGTTTTTGGTCACAAAGAATGCAATTATTGAATGATAATGGGGAGTACCTTAATCAGCTGTTTAGCTGTGAGAAGGATAAAGGCAAACAATAAACTGTTATTCTCCAAGCAGCTGAGACTGAGTAGAAGAACTGTGTTTTAAAGAAATTTGAGAGGCAATCAAAATACACTGAGTAAATAACAAAACACCAGGTGCTGATGCAGCTTTTTCACTTGTCTTCTCTTAGAATTGCATCAGCTCTTCCCCTGCCTCAGATCTCAAGGATGTACAATAGGTGTCCTGTTTTAGCAGTACAACTGCTTGCAGGGCTTATGTTCAGGAAGGCTGAACCAACTTGATGTGGATACTAAGCATATATCTGTACACGTTCCTGGATTGAGGCCTGAGTATCTGCCGAATTCTGATCAAAGAAAACATCAGCTTCAGAAGAAAAAGCTTACTTAAAAAGAAAAGAAAAAAACAAAACAAACAAAAAAAACAACTAGCCAAAAATCACCTGCCTTTACTTTCAGGCATTTCATATTTTAAAATGTCTGAATAATTTTAAATCTTCCAAAGTAGTTCTAAGCAGAACAAACAAAATACCAAGTGTGAACAATTGCAACTCAAAAAGTTAAATTCTAGCCAAGTAACATAATGAGGTCTGGAAGATTCTATTGAAGTATACTTGTTTAAGCTTAGCATTACTGATAGAGCAGTTTCAACTATATCCTACGTGGATATGTCTATATGTGTTAACAATATAGGGCTCTGTGTTGCATGAGCAGATAAATGCATTGTGTGCAGTCTAATTGTATGGACAGTTTCATGAAACTAGAAAAATCAGAGTTCACATAGTAGATCAATGAAAAAAAAATCTGTGCTGTTGCCTTTATGAACCTTTCAAATAAATTAAGGTCTGAAGAAAAGCAACCAAGTAATTGTAATTGTAGTATGTTTAATGGAAAGACTGCTCTAAGAATGTGGATTCCGTGGTTGAGAATCCAAGGAAGATACACCAAGCTGAGTAGAAAATAAAAAGGGCAGGTTAATGGAGTTGGAGAAAGAAAGTGGGCTGTTAGTAGAATATCAGAGAATATGTGAGAATATCAGAGATATCAGAACCTTTTTTTTCTGGTGTTCTTTGTTTAAGGAAAGTAAAATTATATCCTGCAAAATAGCTGGGAAAAATGGTCAGTTTCCTTCCTTCTTATCAGGCCACATCTGATAACACTTGAGCTGCCCTCGTTGTGTCTATTTTACTCATCTATGCTCTCAAAGTACAGTGCTTTATGTGTATTTCCTGGCTGACTATTTCTATAGCTTTCATTGCTTTGCTTTCTTCCTGCTTAGTTTGCTGTTTGGTTCCATCCTCACATCTGCAGAGCCCTGTAAAATATCTGCATCAAAGAAGCACCAGCCATGGAAGTAAAGTAGTCCTATACATGAAGATGCACTTTAACAGCCAAGAGAAGAAAAGTAGATTGTAACAAACATCCCTTCTTGCTGTGACAGGAGTGGTGGGAGTCAGTAGTTTGCAGATCATTGTACTTGAGTGTTTGGTTTTAATCAGCCATTATTTCAAAACTGTATGAAAGGTCTTAGCAACGTGCAAACCTACACAGCTGCTCAGTCTGACTGGCAGAACTCACTGAGTTTGCATCCATCCTGCTGTCATGTGTGCTTCAGGTACCTGCCTCTGCTAGGACTCTGATCTGCTGCTACAGAGATTGAATTGCCAGAAAGTGCATTACTTTTCATTACTTTAAAATGGATATCATAGAAACAGAGTATATAAAGCAACATTCATTTTTCAATTATTTCTTTATTGCTTTCTCTACTGGTGGAGTTATCATGTTCAATTTACTGTATTAGACTTTTTGTGTCTTCATACGCATATTGAAGATTTTATGAGAACACTCTCAGCCTTACAACTATTCTCTGCAAAACTAATGATGGATTTATAGCAACTGTAAAACTGAACACTTTCGTTATTCCTGCCAGTATTTTCTTTCCAAGCTGCGTCATGAGAAGATGTTTGGCCAAAGGAAGGCATAAATTCAGGAAATTACTAAAATCAAGGCAGCCAGTTAATGGTAATAAGGAAAGAGTGTTAAATTCTAGCAAAGTTGATTTCTTTCAAATTATTTGGAAGGGACCACTTTTGTTTAGAAGCATCACTTAAATCAGAGCCAAATCTCTCATTCATTGCTTTATCTAGTCTGCCCTGGCTGCCATGGGTAGTTTTATTTTATAAAGCCATTTGATGTGCAAGACTTTCCCAGATAGAATAAAACACCAAGGGCTTACTCAATTATTCAGGATGTGTCTGATAACACTGAGATTATGAAACAGTAACAGCAGATAAAAATAAACGTTTTTAACATCAGAGTTTATCTACCTTTCTAATGTAAATTTATGGTTATTAAAGAAGCCTATTTATAGCTCTTTTCAAAGTGTTACATAATAGTGTTTTTTCCATGTGCCTTTATACAGAGATGGAAATCATATTAATGAGCTATTCACTGAACAACTGAATGAATGCATGAGTGATGAGAATTCACAAGAAATAGAAGAGTAACAAACAAACAAATATCCCAACCTTTGTTTCCCCTTAAATACATCAGGGAAATTTAGGAAATCACAGAAGTCTTAAACCTTGAAAATAATTAGTCAAATGTATAAATAGGCTTATGAATATGTTTAATGACTTAGGTAATGGCAATAAGGAAAATGAATTATGATCTTTTCAAGGTTACTCGATTTCATATTATGGTATGTACACCTCAGAAGTGTTAAGTGGGCAATCAAATACAATAGTTCTAAGTCTTTTTAAATGTTAACACTGTTCCAAACTGTTTTCTTATTTTCTATGCTTTAAACACCAATATGGGACAATTTATTATGCTTCAGCATCTCTTCTATCTTCTAGCAGAAGTACTTTGGGCAGAAGTCTTGACTTTGCTTATCCTAGCACTGGTAATGATTGTGTTATCCAGATGCCTCTTGAACACTAACATGCACAAGGAACAAACATCTTCTGGGAAGCCTAAAGCATTGTTTGACCTGCCTTACAGTGAAGAAATTTTTCCTTTTGTTCAGCCTCTGCTCACCTAGGACATGCCTTCCAGCCCTTTCATCACCTTTGTTGCCCTCCTCTTAATGTATTCATGTATCTTAAAATCCTTTTTATATTGTGGACCCACAACTGCACACAATGTTCAAAGAAGTTTTCTGTACCTACTTACTCAGCAAGATACTTCTGTATTTTTCCATGCATGCTTGCAGTATATAACATGCATTTCAAATGTAAAATTAGAGTTTACTTTCCACTCTAAGATCACAGAAGTACAAAAAAAATCAGGGACTCTTGCTGACCTTGAAGAAACATAGCACAATTGCTGTTATTTCAATAATGAGTTCTTCCAAAGAAGATTTAACTTACTGCAGTGGAATGATAGAAGAAAACGCAGGAGATGCTGCATGGACACCAGAATACAGTATGTTATGTGTGCATTAAAATCTGTACGGATCGAAGTATGAAGTCTGATTGCACCATCTTGTTCAAATTAGCTCTAAAACCTACAGATTATCCTTCCTGAGTCTATGATTGTATGATTCTTTCATATACCCAAGTAAATTTGGAGGTGCGAGGATATTTCTGTCAAAGTACTTTTAACGATTTTGCAGGTGAAAAATGCTTGAGGTATTACTGATTGCTTAATGATTCTTCCAGCAGCAAGTGAAGGAGTTACACAGAGATCAGGTGATCTTATTTATTAAGGTATATCCAGCTTCTTTAAGTATGGACAATAGCTCTTAGAGATGCATAAAACTGTATGCAGTAGCCTCTTTTTTTTTTTTTTACAAGTCTAATAACATTCAGTAGCAATTGCAGGTGTTTGTACTTGCTGAAGTTGTTTTCCTGGTGGTTTTTTTTTCCCCCTCTTCTTCAGGTTAGGGATGAAGCTCAACTCATTCTGATTTCTATTGCAGCACCATTCTTATGTGGAGAATTTAATTCATTAGGCTGTCAGTTTTCAATTCAGCAGGAGGTTAATATTAGTTTGTCCCAAGGATCTGTGTTATAGATAGTACTTAATGTATTCATTAATTATCTGGAGAGGCAGAAATGAAGGGTAGAAGAAAAAATGAGGTCAGCAGGATTTGCAGATGACAAAATTATTTAGCGTAAGTCTTTATAAGACGAGGCTGTGAGGAACTTCATAGAAACAGAAGTAGACAAATTGGCAGCATAATGCTTGATGACAGTCAGACATTGACAAACATAGCCTAGTGCACATAAGAATGAAAATTCTGAACTGCTTGTTTGCATGGTCCTGTTCTAGCTTATCAGTCATTGCAAAAGGCAAAAGGAACATCCAGCACAGTATAGAAATCCTTCTCAGTGCTCAGTAGCAGTCAAAATCTACATAAGATAATGTGATGCAGAAAAAAAAAAGCATAAAACTGATCCAACATGATAGAAAAATATTAGTTCCAGTTCAAAGTAAAAATTCACAATACACTAGGGTCATTCCATCCCTGTTAAGATAGGGACATGTCTGAATAATTTGGAAGTCCATCTTCAAGTCTGTTTTCTTTCCAATGCAAGTTGGAAGCCCTTCATTGTAACGCATGCTGGGTACATTTGCAATCTGAAGAGTGTTTCTCTTCCTTTGCTTTTATTTAATAAAGCTCAGTACCATTTAGTGATATTCCCTTGAACAGATTCCTGTTGCTCGATGAAGAAAAGATCTGTTGTCTACAAGATTTCATCAGTTCACTTTTATTCTTATGCGATTACCCTGCACATATCAGCATCACTCTTCCATTTTATTTCTCCTAACTAGCTGGCATCTTGGTGGTGCTGTTTTTTAAGTTCTCTGTAAATGCTCTCTCTTGGGACCCCAGTGACACGTTTGTTTTCTGTTTTTTCTCCCCAACTTTTTTATTGGCTTTGATTCCTTTTGAGGAAGTTTCCACTATCTCAGATCAGCTCTTTATATAACAAGTGTATTAATAAGGGGATAAAGAGACAGTTATGAGTTTTTTCTCATTGCACATGCTAAGGTTAGGGACAAGGTTATTTATAATATAAGCAACTGTAATTCTACAAGATTAGATGCTTTTGTAAGTTGAACTTTGCTCCAGAGTGAAATTAAAGTATTTTGGAACATTTGTTCTTGCTTCTCTCTTGTGGAAAAAAAAAGAAAAAAAAAAAGTGGATGAACTTGGATGAATAATAACTGATCTCACCACTGTCACGTTCTACTTAAAATTTGTAAAACCCTTTAAGTGTCCTAGCTAACAGCCCCAGAATTGCCATGCTGTCTTAAACTCTGTAGCTTGTAGTTACTATTTGTGAATTGTTCTCTCCATATTTTTATGCAGCACTGTTCTGAATTAGTTACAAAAATGGAGAATTTCGATTTTATGTTTGTCGAATGAGGTTACTGGTAGATTCCCAGCAGGATGTTGTATGAAGGCCTATGTTTTTGGCAATCCTTAAGTTGATGAAAAGATTATTTTTCATTAACTTTCATTTCACAAAAGTGATGCCCAAGGAGGCTGTGGATGCCCCATCCCTGGAGGCATTCAAGGCCAGGCTGGATGTGGCTCTGGGCAGCCTGGTCTGATGGGTGGCGACCCTGCACATAGCAGGGGGTTTGATACTAGATGATCATTGTAGTCCTTTTCAACCCAGGCGATTCTATGATTCTGTGATTGTCTTTGCTCATAACTGACTGTTTTAATTGGTAATATTCAGACTCAAAGCTATTATTTGAATAAAGATTTGTTATTATTTGAATATTTGAACTGTTTGGTTCTAACTAACTCATTAATATGACAGGACAGCAGAGAAAGGTACTAAATTATTCACTAGCATTTGGCTAAATTGGAATGAAATGATCTTTTCAAATTGAAAAACACTTGGTAAAAAGCAAAGAAGATTTTTCTGTATAAATAATGGAGTTTTTTTTATTATTTAGAATTCAAATAAATAAATAATCCTACACTTGTGTAGCTCTGTAAAACTGTGTGCTTTCTTTTACTGAGTTCTGAATACATTTGACCCTCAAGAAATTTCCTTTCAGATCTGATCTTGCATCTGCTTAGCTGTAAGGATTGTAATGCAAATCTACTGAGAAAAATTACACTGAAAGCCCCATAACCATTTTTTCCCATCCAATTTATGTCTGAATTTCATCTTGCAATGAACTAAGGAGATCAGTTATGCTGCAGAACTATGTGCATGTGCAAGTGCTATATTTGCAAAAATAACAAACGCTTCGTAATTCAAATATTAAGCAATATCTCAGTCCCTTAACTGTGCCCTCTTCTTAATCCTATATCTTCTTGTAAAGGACATAATTTAATTAAAACCAACTAAATAGAGCTCAAAATATTCCTTCAGTGCAATAACCATCTGTAACGGAACTAAATATTTTACTGACTTCCTACATTCTTTTGAAAAAATCGCATCATTATAATTATGGGCAATTTGCCCCTCAGCAGATTTATGCACACACTTATTTTGTACACTGCAAGCTCTGTGAATTGTTATACTTAAATTACATATTTTGCTTTAAATTGATCCAGAGATGTGAAATAAGTGTATCTGAAAAGTGGAAATCCAGTCTGGAATTCATGATTGCATTTGCTATAGCAAAATGTTGGCATTTTGCATATAGTGCCCTGAATCCTGCTACAGTCTGCGCTTTGTTCCACTGATATTGAGGTGGTACACATTCAGTCTAAGGCTAGGGATAAAAAAACAAAAAGACCCCAAGTTTTTCCCCTTAAGACAACAAGGAAGGCAAATTTTGAACCGGGTAAACCTACTTTTCTTTCAGATGGGAATGTAATGAATTGAAAAGCAAAGCATGGGTGTTTTTAACATTTTCAGTACTTAAATGAAAAATTAGAAAATAAAGTCAGTTTTCTTAACATGTTAGAGACTCTCAGAGACAAAACATCGCTCCCCAAAACAGCTTGTCTGACCCACACACCTAGTTCAGGCTAGTGACCTGAAATTATGCCTGGCTATTGATTTTAGCTGGTTATATATTTACATGCATTATGCATTTGAATTTAGTTACAACTTGTTGTTTACTTTTATCTTAGTGTTGCCCTTTTGCCCACTAAAGAAGCAAATCCCTACCATAGTAGCTTACGTCAATAATAAATTACATTAGTTGCATTTTAGTTACGTTATTACAAATAGATCACACGTCATTTGATAGTGCAGTCAAGTGGACAGATTTACTTTGAAAACAACTGAAACTTAATCTGTGTTATGTAAGTATTTGGGTTTTGATTAGTGAACCAACAGCTTGTATATCTGGTGTTGAAAAGCAGAAGATGTCCAAAGTTTTGTCTTCACATTAAGCTGTTCTTCACCCCCGCCCTTCCATCCCTTTTCCTCATTTATCCAAACAGTAGGGAAATGTGATTGTCTGATAATTAACAAAGTGGGTAAACAGTTCAGTGTCCCAAAGCAGTCAACCAGAAAGTAGGATCCTTTTCTAGAGAGGTCAAATTAGCATGTATTGTGCCAGAATTAGAAAGGGATAAACAGTACTTATCTTTGACTACATCACAACTAGTCAATCAACTCCTCATGTGATCCAGGAAGAGGAAAGGTGAAGTGCTGTCAAACCCAAAGCATATCACACTTCAGGGATCAATGTGAGTAAATATTATGTACAATTTATTTCATACTGAAAACAACTCACAATCTTTTCTTTCTGAAGTGAGATATTCCCTAGTGAGGTTTCTAATTAGCTGTAAGTTGAAAAGTCTGCCAGGTCACCTCAAGTCCAAAATGTGCTATGAGGTTTTATGGTCATCTCTGTATGCTGGCATCATGTCTGATGATTGGAGCAGTTATAGTGGAGTAAAAGCCATCAGCAAAATGCATTTGAAAACACAAAGAAGGTACCTCCTCACAGGCTTATTTGTCTTCACAGTTCAAGTGAATCAGATATACTGCAACTGTTCAGCTGTACTTACAGGGAAAATGGTTTCTAATCTGGATAAATTCCGCAGTGAGCAGGGAATACTGTGTTTCGTGAGGAGGCTAATCTGTTCAAGGGAAGGAAGCCAGCAATGAGTTTTGCTTTCTTCCTCCTGTTTCATTATGCTTACGTTCAAATAAACCAGTAATAGCTTGTGAGAAGACAGGCTGTTACAAAACATACAGACAAGTTCAAATAAAAATATGCTAGAAATCAAAACAAGAAAACAACAACTACACACAAAATGTATGAAGTACCGAAATTAGACTAACTATAGAAACTAATTCGCATCCTCTTTCATGTGCATAGTTTTTTAGTCTTAAATTACCTGTTCAGGTAGTGCTGCTGTATTGGCATAAGCCCTTCTGACGAGCTACCTTACTCAAGAGCACAGAACAGGCAACAGTTTTCTATTTTCTTTTCTCCTTATTATTGAAGTTTGTACTCTGAAGCCTTATCTCTACTGCACAACTAAAATATAACCTGAAGAAAAATAAGTTCCTTTTCTGCCATATCCACCTCGCCCACCCAGGTGCCACTGCTAGGGAACTGTCTCCCCAACATTCCTGCAAGCCAGGGGAGTTGTACTACTCATAATTATAGGAGTAGTAGTATTGATGAAAGTGTCAATTGCACAAATAACTCACAAGTACTACTTACTTGATATGTCTGGTTTTAAGGATGTACAGGAGAATTTCCAGCATTACTAGATTTAGATGTTGCTCTTATTAATTTTATTCATAAACAGTTCTGTAAGGGAGCCCCTGCCTCAGGCACCCCTTAGAACAACACGTTATTAGTGAGCATCCATGATGAGCTTTGGTTTAAGCCATGGAGAACTCAGTGTCAGAGGCAAGGCTGATACTGCTCTCACAAGAGGAAAGCCTGAAAAACAACAAACTTCACTGCATATCTTAATTCACCATATTTGTAACAGGTGTTTTTTTTTCATACATACAAAATTGCAAATATCTAGCTGCTCTGCCAGGTTTGAATGAGGGATTTTCTCTCTGTCTCAGAGACAAAGGATGCATGGATTTCACAGAGATCAAGAATTTTAACGGAAGCAGTAAGAGACACAGGTGAGCATTGTAGCAATTGGACAGATCAGCATGACGGGAAAAGGTATTTCACTAGAAGTGTAATGACAGAAGGAGCGGAAGATTCCATGTTTGCAGGTTCCCTTCACCAAGAAGGAATCTCCAGCCAGAGATCCTTCCCCAGTAGCAGTCAGCCCTTCAACGACATCTAAGAGAGGTGCAGCCAGGCTTCCTGACACACAGCTGAATTGCCTTCACTTGTGCTCCTAAGGCTGACCGGGTCCTTTCCCCACATGCTCAATCAGTGGTTCAGGCCAGGACTGAACCATGCAACCATACAAAACTTACTTTTTAGTTACTCCCTTATTTTTTAAGAACAAATTAATAATTGTTAAATTTGAGAGAGCAACAAATACTCTCATGAGTTTTGCTGATTAGAGAAAAGGGGGACTGAGTAGGAAGAAGAAATGGAAATCTGCAGCACACAGCAGGTCAGGGAGCTGGACTGCCTCAGCCATTGTCTTACTTTGCTTTTTCCCTGCATTTCTGGTGGTGAAAGAAGTAAGAAAAGCCACCGCCGCCACTACCACCCCCTGCTGCTGCATTTAATCACCATGTGCCACAAATCAAGATGGTATAAGCTGCAATTAATGCCATCCTAATATAAGAATGGGTGTAATCACAGCAGCTAAATGAGAAGGCTGCTAATTGCTGGTCATTGCCATGCTTCAACAGATGAGCAGCCTATTAGCGTTAGAAATGAGGGAGGTTTATTACTGCTATGTTATGTGATCAGCACGTCTTTGTCAAAATAACTTCCTGCGGAATAAAAGTAAGAAATGAGCTGCTCCCTACACAGTAAGAAGAATTTTGTTGGGATGGTTAAAAAACCATGGTTTTGCTTCACTTCAATTATGATAATTAATCAGATGGTGTGGAAAACAGAAGAGGATTGTCTTTTTCTGAATTTCTCTTTGTGAATGCTATGAAGGAGCCCTGACTTTGACACTTTCCCACAAGCAAAGTGTTTCTTAAACTTTGACTGGAGCAGGATGTGCGAAGTCTATATTTGTCCCCATTATACTTCTATCATCTCTTTATATATGTGAATAATATGTATATATAAAGTGTTCCTTTGCATATGTGTTTGTTTTTTTTTTTTTTTTAATTGCAGTACGGCCAGGAAATGCTGGGATTTCTATTTATTTGATTTTTATTGAGGAAAATAAATGCAGATTTTGTCCCAGCTCTGGGAATGTGAAGCAGTAGAATTTGCCCCAGCTGGATTTTGTGTAAGTTCTGGCTGGCAGCCGCTCCAGCCACCCCACAGAGCACCCCAGAATCATGCCCTGCATGCAGAGCTAATGTGGGTGCTCCTTTGGCTCTTTATCTCCTTGCTGATTGGGCTTGTCCTTGCCTCAAAGATTTCTAGCTTCCTTTAGTAGTTAAGCTGTTGCAGAGCCTTGCCTGCTTTCTCTAATTTCTGTGAGCAGTATATCCAGTTCTGGATCAATGCCAGTGGAGTTCATTTTATAAAAACGTTGCTTGAAGACTGAAAAAGGGAATTTAAGAAGTCCTGTAAGGATTGTTATCAATGTGACAGGAATGTTCTTCACCTTTTTACAAGTAAAGTGAATATCCCTACCATTCTGCTGTATATACTGCTTTGCTTTTGAAACACTGTGTAACAGATTAGTTTTTTCTATCAATAACCACAGCTTACTTGGATGGTGTGATGTGGAACAATTAACTGAGAAGCGGCTTTGCCTTATTCCAATATGTTTTACCATTCCTACATTCTTAGAAGCATTGCATCATAACCACTCAGCAACTGAAACATCTGTTTTCTCCTACCAGCCTTAATGTGTTGGACTATATTAGCTACCTGTTTGTTAAAACAAGTCCTTCACAATGTTGATATTAATTTATGATGCCTAATATAGTTTGAGTCTGATTGTATGTTAATTCATCTCTAAGTCACACAGTGATATTTGAATCATAGAATCACCAAGGTTGGAAAAGACCTAAAAGATCATCCAGTCCAACCGTTCACCTATTCTCAATAGCTCCCACTAAACCATGTCCCTCAACACAACATCCAGTCTTTCCTTGAACACCCCCAGGCTCGGTGACCCCACCACCTCCCTGGGCATCCATTCCAGTGCCTGACCACCCTTTCTGAAAAGTAATACTTCCTCATGTCCAGCCTGAATCTCCCCTGCCGTAGCTTGAAGCCATTCCCCCTGGTCCTATCACTGATGACACGAGAGAAGAGGCCGACCCCCAGCTCACTACAGCCTCCCTTCAGGAAGTTATAGAGAGCAGTGAGGTCTCCCCTGAGCCTCCTCTTCTCCAGGCTGAACATTCCCAGCTCCTTCAGCCTCTCCTCATCAGCCCTGTGTTCCAGACCCCTCACCAGCTTTGTTGCCCTACTTTGAACACGTTCCAGGGCCTCAATGTCTTTCTTGCAGTGAGGGGCCCAAAACTGGACACAGTAATTGAGGTGCGGCCTCATGAGTGCTGAATATAGGGGAACAATCACCTCTCTGCTCCTGCTTGCAACACTGATTCTGATGATGAGAACAAATTAAAAAGGTTCAGTCTACTTATGGCAAGATATTCCTATCCAAATGTGTAAACTTTTCATGGTGCCTGTGGGAGACTTTATTTGAAGGCCTTTGACTCTGAAATAGAATTTCTGAATAGTTCAGAGCTAATACAGCCTTTGAAGCCTGGAAAAAGGCTAAGGTATCTGGTAGGGTTGTTGTGTACTTTCTCCTATTTCTGTAGTTCCTTTACTTTTGTTGTCTGCGCTCAAGTAAATATTGACATTGACATTCCTTTAAGATATCTCTTATGGCATTACTTCATTGCAATTTATGAATCTAAAGCTAGCACAGAAGTATAAAAATATCGATGTGGTTAATGGATTTGGAAATTGTAGGGAAACTATTATGTATGGCTGAACTGATGATAAAGCACATGGTGAAGGCGGTGGCTGGCTCAGGAAGCACAGGTGCAAGCAGTTCAGGTGCTTTCCATTCAGGTGCTTTCCACGTGACTGGAAGGGGTGGACCGTGAGTCCATCCCTCCTTGGGCTCATTGAAGGGCCTGCCTCTGAATAAAGAATGGCTCTTGGACAAAGGCTACTGCTGGAGAAGGAGTGTTCTGCAGCTAGGGACCCTATGGTTGGTTGGGTGTGACAACTTTTTCCTCTGTGTGATTACTGATATTCCTTGTATTGTGAAGAACTTGCCAGAAGCTGGTTTGCTGCTTCCTATGTCCAACACTAATGTTTCCAGTATGCCTTGTGATGATTGTTCTGATGATACAAACCTCATGTGCTCCACTGAACTGTTGTCTTCTCTTGAGACTCCAGAGTTCTCTTAATCATTCCAGACATTAGTTGTGCTATGAGTATCAGAACATCCATGCTCCTGGCTATGTTTTATGTGCTTGGCTTTAATTTGTAAGCAAAGGACTTATTTTAGTATTGTGATTGTTTTTTCAAGTGATTTTTGTTCTAGGGGTTCCTCCTAGACTTTATTCTAGTGGCAGTGTTTCTCTTCTACTTACTGATATCTTTAGAGATATTCCTTAAACTGCATTTCCTTTCTTTCTTTCTTTTTTTTTTTAATATTTGGTTAAGTACTAATGCATTGTTACTAGGCAGTTATTATAGCAGTGGCATTGAGAAGGGGTAGCAATTGTTACTTGATTAATGAGGAGTGTACATGAGGCCATCAACAACACAAAGTAGTCCTGAAATCTGAAATGCAATCTTTTCTTGGTAGAATGCAGAAAACTATATTTCTAAGCATTTTGTCAGTGTATGCTAAACTTCTATCACTAGCTGACTACCAGATGCCTGAAAGTATTGCTGTTCAGAGTAATTGGAAAATGGGAAGATATGACAGAGCAATTTTGTTTTGTTATACATTATACAGTGACTACATATCAATCATGTCATCAAAGCATTTAAAAACTGGTACTAAACTAAACTAAACTAAATGCACTTAGTGGACCATGTTAATTATTATTCAGAGACAACAGACAATGTGTTATTAACTTCACCGTGTTTTTCCTCTGTGTTCCTGCCCACCCTGCGAAGTAGCTTGCTGCACCTCTCAAGGGGCCTCTGATTTCTTCTTTGAAAACTTTTGTTACTTTAGAGAGCACCTCACTGTACTCAATACAGCTTTCTCCATTTTGGTACTGACTTGTTGATGTTTACACTGCATGAAAGTGACTTAAGCCTCAGGCTTCTTTCAGTGGTTGGTTTAAGGCTCTAAGCTGAGTCACTCCCGTGAATTTGAAAATGCAATTTAAGGACTTCTTGGAACAAATCTTTGCTGGGATTTGTATCTTCTGAATTCTATTGTAATAGCCTGTGTCTCTCATCATGAAGATATGATTCCAAAGGCATGAAGTGGTGGCTAGTGGTATCATACTCTATTGTTTTAAAACCAGAGGATTTCAGTTAGATGTAATTCAGCAAGGGAGAAGGACTCAAACAGCAAAGATAAGAATGTGAGAAGAATAATGTTGTCTTTAAGGAGCTTTCAGGCCTTGCATTTCCAGCTGTTCAGTACCACAGTGAGGAAAGAGAACTGTATCAGTTTCTGAGCTATAAAAAGCACAGGCCTTTGTCTGCTCTGCTGGATTATCGGAATCAATAATTCCACATTTTCTGCATACTGTGAAAGTAAATGTCTGATCTCAGTCATGTCATCACATGGCAGATCAAAGCCCTCGGGATCAAAGAGATAAAAGAAGCACAGGTTCTCAACATTGGAAAACATTAGATGAGTTTCTCAGAAATTTTAATTAACAAATATCTATTAAAAACAAAAAAGTTCCAGTGAGAATAAATCTCTCATTTCTTTTTGTTTCTTTCCAACCATTTCATCCTATCTGCAGTACACTTTTTTTTTTTTTTTTTTAATACTACCTGTTTCAAAAGCTTAAGCTCAAAATAGTTGACAGTGTATTATTTGTGATGTCTCGTATTTCTGTCTGGATGATGTCTTGCCCCTAAAAGAACAGATGCTTTTTTTAAGCATTGAAGCTGAAGCAGTCACTGAAGATTGGCACATTGCTTTTCTTTTTTTTTTCCCTCAACAGAGCTCACGTTGCCATGACGAGAAATGGGGGAGAGATGTTGGAGGTGGCAAGATGCCTCCATGTAGAGGAGGGGGACACCTATGAGTCTGGCTCTGGTCAAACCGACTGGAATTATTCCATCTCTTGCATTACTCCAACTCTGAACGTTGCAGTCAGTAACAGGACAGTTTGTAGGAAGCTAAAATAGTGCTGTAAGGTGCAGTAATTTGCAAATGACCCAAAGGATTAATCACATGCAGATTATGGATAACTGGATCTGCAGACCCAAGTCTCACATTATCATGGTTTTGCTGTCACTCTTGTCTCTAACTTCATTGTTTTTTAATCTGGAAAAAATCATTGTGTTTTACCATTCGTCAATATTAGTCATTTCACCAAAATGAAACATTGTAACTAAAGTCAATTTCTGTTCTGCCTGAGGTTGAGAAACTAATGAAGGGTTTTTGCTGTCACTTCCAAAAGGAGATCATTTGCCAATTTTCCTCATTCTCCTAAATACGCATCACATTACATGGGCAGATGTAATAAACCAATACAGATACTGGTGGCCTGACCAGGCAGCCTCTTTCCTACAGGACAATGTTCAGACACATCTTTCTATTTCCCAAAGTAAGGCTTTCCTAGTAAGTTGGACTCCAGTACCCTGCTTTAAATGAATCTGCACAAGGGGATCCCTTCAAAGAGGCCAATCACATCAATAGAAGAGAGTTCCTGGGAAGACCAGGGTTGTTATCTGAAAGGGGGAAAAATAAAAGAATTTCAATCTGAAACCACATTATGAAGTTTTTCCCTTTGAACTCTTCCCTTCCCAAAGGTGTTTTTTATGGTTTTTAACATGAAATGAATGATCTCCCGGATGACAAAGAGCAAACTAAAGAGACCAACCTTGAGTTAATAAGTTGCTGGTTATTTATTATAACAATGATATGTCTGTGCTTTCGAGTATGCAGTAATTAATAAACTCCCTTACCACAGGACACCACTGTTATCCATAATATTGTCAAAACCATTCGAGTTGTACTTTGTGTCTACAGAAGTAGAACTGAGCAGGGGTAAATTGTCTTGCAAGACAACTGTTGTCTTGTAAGTTTGTCTTGCAGAAATAGAGCTATCAGTCTGAAAATAACATCAATACACTGTATAAGCTGGGCTGTATTTAATTTTCTCACTTTCATAATGCATTTGGGTCCTAATTTTTGAAGGATTGAAAAATGAAATTAGAGAAGCCTGTGTGTCTGTGTAATCTGTAACTATTTTTTAGTTACGTGCTTTTATTCTGGGAGATTTCAGTCATATCCTCAGAGTTTCTGCTGACTTCTGTTTGTTGCCTTGCTTTTGTAACCTGAGAACTGAAGGTTACAACTCAGGGGAACTTTTAAAGGAAATACCTTTCACCAGGAAGCATGGAATCAGCTATTCAGTACGTTTTGTGAATGTATATGAACTTAAAAGATTCTTATTTGATTGTGGTATTTTTTTTAGATCAAAGCATTTCACCTATGCATATTTCAAACAATTTAAGGATTGGCTGACTTCTAAAATTTTACTTTGTTTTGAACATTGCAACATTAAAAAAAAACAAAAACAAACAAACAAAACCCCAAACATTTGAACTCCATGTCTTCCTTGAGAAACTTTTTGAGAGTGAACTGAAAATGTAATCATTTGCTACGCTCTATTTTGTTTATTTGTTTTTTACAATGCCATAATGTTTCCTAATCCACTTGTCTTGAAAATTCTGCTGGTAGAGTGCTGGATCTCCACGCATGTCCAAAATCCAGAGTGGTCATTTCTGTGTGTATTTTGGGGCTAATTCATAAGGAGGTTTATGATGAGACTGAACAATAATATTATGCCTGGTATGACTGTTTAAAAACTGCTACTGGTTTAAGTGACAGTGGCAGCACTCATTTCAGTAATGAAGTGTAACTGTTTTCACAGCTGGATGGTTCATTCTCTGGAATGAGGGCTGTGCCCACGGAGGGCTTGCAGGGTGTTGTGTCCACGGCTGCAGTTCTGCTCCTGCCAATATTGCTGCAGTATTGACAGTAACAACTGCTGAATGCTCAAATACATGCAGAGAAACTCTAAGGAGTATTTTCTAATTTAGAATATTTTAAATCATGCGTCCTGCACAAAACAGGTGCATGTTACAGGTAGATGGCAAAAATAATCATCCTGCAGGTAGAGTGAAGGGTTGTTCTGAACATTCAGAGCAATTCCATAAGGTGTCTCCAAGAGAGCAAGCACGTCTGTGCCACTGCTGCAGAGAGAAAAGGGAGCTCTTTGAGGAGCTTGCTGTGGTTGCTCTGCAGGTGAGAATTGTCTAACTGCTGGGGCACAGGAGGAAAATGAGAGCAACAAATGCCACCACGAGCCAACAAAGAGAAGGTTCTTTCATTTGCTGTTGTTTGGGTGAAAAATTAATGGTTGAATCAACGTTCCATTTTGAGAAGTGTGGGTGTCAAAGTTTGGATGTGACTGCTAAATGGCAGAATGCACCTGAACCACAATTTTACCACACCAACAAGTGAGGAAACCTGTCTGCAAATGTGTTTTTTAATTTAAGTTTAGGAGTTAAATGAAAATGAAATAACGTATTTGGAGCTAATGAGCCAAATGACACTAGAACTTTAATTGAGCATCCAGCATTAGCTGGTTAGGGACAAAGAGTAAAAGGTATGCCGGACTGACATTGAGGCACATGCACAAAGGGCTGGAGCGAAGTTAATTAAAAGATAATGTCAAAGGGATGGAATGTTTTGCTGGGATGACGGTCTCCTGCTGCTCCATAAGTGCTGAGGTGACATGCAGGCATCCATCAAAATGAAGGCCAGCCGAAGGGGGCAGGCAGATTTAGAAAGGCGAGATATTTGTCTGCAGCTTTCACACAGGCGCCGTGCGCCTCCCGAGCGCTGCTGTGCTTTGTGTGCTGCTTGACGGATACTGCCGCTATGGATGGGCAGTTTCTCGTGACGGTGCCGCCGATGTAGCCGTACAATTGCATAAGAAATGCAGTCTGCACGTTCAGGCAGGAGGGAAGGCCCAGCACGCCGCCCCGAAGCCGCCCGCCGCCCCGCCCTCCCGGGCCCGGCCCCTCTTTGTCTCCGCCCGCGCGGGCGGGGCCCGGGGCTGGCTGTGCCGGGCCGCGGGGCGACCCTTCCCCTGCGCGGCCTCGTGGCGCGCCCCGGCCCGGCGCGGGGATGTGAGTACGGGCGGGGGCTGCGGGCGGGCCGAAGCCGGCGCCGTGGCAGGGCTGTGCCGGCGGCGGGCGACTCTGAGGGGTGGGCTGCGCGCGGGCCTGGCGGAGGCCTGCTCGGCTTTGGGGCCTGGCGGCGGGAGGGGCGGAGCCGCGAGCCGGCACCTGGCGGCTCCTGCAGTCCGGGCCGTTTCTCTCTCAGGTGAACGCTGTGCTGCAGGGAGCTGTTGGGGTGGGAGCACCGGGTCTGACTGCGCGTGTGTCCTGTCTGAAAGCTCGCTGTGTTTGCACGTGAGCCTGGAAACGTCTCTGGTTGAAGTTATGTTGTAAGGCAGAGCGTGATGAACATGGAAGGCTGTCAGAGAGAAGCAAATGTGTCCATTAATTCATGTCGGCAGTGAACTATGTATGCATAATTCACAGGCAGTACATTCTTTAGTCCTTTCTTTCTTTTTCCTCACTGTTTTTTTTTTGAGTGTCTTGACTGTGCTGCTGGGAAGTGAGTTGTGTATAAAGAACCGCAAAGCAGTGAACAGGTGCTCCTATCTGTAACTATGGGGAATGGCATCCTCAGGAGCTATTCCTGATGTTAAGCTGTGATTGCTAAGAACTTGTAGCTTGGGAATTCAGTGAAAAAATATTTAGATGCATAAGCAATTGGCTAAAAATGGTAATTAGTTTGGCTTTTGCTTTTCAAGGCCTCACAGAACTGAGTTATATGAAGGTGTTCCACCAACTTGCTGGCCTATCGTGTATTCTCCAGACTACAACATCACCTTCATGGGACTGGAGAAACTACATCCATTTGATGCAGGGAAATGGGGAAAAGTAATCAACTTCTTGAAAGGTAAAAAACAAACAAACAAAAAAACTCAAACAAACAAACCACTTAGACCAACAACATTTGAATGAACCAATGTTATTAATGCAGACTTGTGCTAATAACTGCCAGTGTGATAATGACTGTATGTCATTATTGCTCCTCGTATAGATCTTAGCTGTGCACTTTAATCATTGAAGTGCTTTAATATGTTTAAATAGTTGCAGACTTAAATCTAAAGAAGTTAAACTGATGGCAGAATTTGTGAGGTGGGTTGAATGCTGTATTGTACTTTTTTGAAGATGTTGCACATTAAACGGATGAAATCGTTAGAGCAAGCCTCCTACACCAGGGCTTTTTAATACAAAGGTTTATTTCACAGTCCTTTGGAAATGTCGGTTCTTGCTCGCTCCACTGAACAAAGCTCAGAATTGTCTCAGTCATGGTGCCTGTGCAGGGTGAAACTCGTGAAATGTGATTGAAAATTCAAGCTCATTAAACTTGCTCTTCTCAGTGGCATGAATAATGCTAGTCAGAGTAACCAGCTTGGTGAATTTCACTCTGGCCTAGAACTTTACAAGGCTGAGTAAAAAGGATTAAGGAGAAACATGAGCATAGCAGTGTGTTAGACAATCTTAAAATATTTCTAGGCTTTGGGGTTTGAAGACAAGTGTGAACTGTGCAGAATTTTGTTGTTTGACCTTTTCAAGAAGGGTGCGTGTAGGATGAGAACTATTTTCACCTCTGAAGTGGGTGGGCACCAGGGTCTTGACTTGAAGCATAGCCTGAGTCAGGTGCCATATGTGCATAGCACAGTGCCAATTTTTGATGTTCAACAGAGTTGTGATGATTTTGCCTTTTCTTGCAGTGTATGTACAAATGTGTGAGAATATTTCCGTTAAGTTTTTTCTTGAAGATGCTGTTTGCAATTCCAGTTTCTTTCTTTTTGAGGACTATGCCTGGATCTGAAATGAAATGCAGACTTCAGGTTTCTGGCAACAAGTGGAAAATCCCTCCTGCATTAACTGCAAGCTTACAGTGCATTTTGGAAGTACCATGTACACTTTTCTGTAGCCAATGTGCTTCCAATGCTTTTACATGTGGTGTAATAAGGAAGGAGACAGTCTGTCTGGCTTGGGAAACCAGGCAGTTGATGACTGCCTTGCTGCAGGCTGTAACGTAGTTGCTCGTGAGAGTGCAGGCAGTCTGCTGGCAAATGGCACTCTTCAGTGTGAAATACCAGTGCAACCTATCTAAATCTTTGTCAACCTCATGATACTACTTTGATAATATCTCTGGGGGAGCTTTGAAATCCCGCTGGTGGCAAGAAGAACTTTGTGTTGATGCTCATTATTGCTTCTTAAATAACTTAAAAAATGTAGACAAATACCTCAAGGAAATGCAAGCGTAAGGACTAAGATTAGGGTCAGAGCCTTTAAAGCCTTTATCTGAAACTTGAGTTTTCTCATTAAGTTGGAAGGGGGAAAACAAACAAGCAAACAAACCCTTGCCAAAACGAAGGCTGTCCAAGAGGCAGGCCTTTGCGGCTCATGTGGACCTAATGACTTCTTCAGCTGATGATCTTTCTCAGTAAAATGTTGCCCTTCCTACTTTAGGCTCCTTTGTATTCGTTTAACTGGGTTACATGACTTAAAACACTATTTATTAGCAGTGTTTTGGATCTGACCTCTAATGATCTTTACTATCAGAGTCTTGGATTTCATGACTTTTCTTATTCAGAACCTTTGCCTTTCTTTTCTCCTTCCCTGTGTAGTCTTTTTTTTTTTCCCAGTTCTTTTCTGTGTGAAATGTCTACTTTTCACTCTCGTCTTTCTCAGAAAAACAGTTTTCCCAAATATTTCACCCTCATTTCACCATAAAAGAAAAAAGCCACAGAGTACCTTATGACATTCCTGTTTTTCTCTGGCTCTGTAGCAACTCCTGGGAACACCTGATTTGTGCTGTTTCCTATTATCTTCTAGAAAAATCACAGTGAAAATCCTCATACGCTTACTTTCTTCAAGAATGGAGCTGTTAGCATGTTGGCTTTATGTCTGACGTGAGTGAATGAAATGCTTCTCAAGTGCAGTCCAGGGAAATGTAAGCTTGCCAAAATAAATATTATTGCAGGTGCTGTGCTCGTATAACACTAAGAACAAAATCTTTTCCATTTGAGTTCTTCCCTCCCGCCAAGTTTAAAATTGAAGAAAAGGTCTGATCTTGGAAATCTGCAGCCCTGCAGCAATTAAGTATTAAAACTTGTCTGGGAAAATCAGCGTTGGTGCCTGGTATTTGTTATTTGTAGTGATCCTGTGCAAAGCAACATTGTTTTTCTTCACTATTTGACTTTTTTAGTCAACACAGACTGGAACTTTCTGGCAAGTATATCCAGATATAAACATTCACACTGTTGGCATACAGAAATCTTGGAGTGATACTTTGTGAGTTACTCCTTTAAAAGCAGTTTTAAAATGAACTGTCTCTGAAGGAAAGAATTATTAATGGCTGTTTATTGGTATTTCTTGAAATTAAATGAAGTAAGGACGTGACAGAAATATCAGAATTAACAGTAAGTTTTCACGTCCATAAACATCCAAGTAATTGAGTTGTTTTTAGTCTTGATTTTGTGTGTACCATTTGAATTTAGAGCTTTGATACTATTATCAACTAGATTTACAAAAAAATCATATTAAAGGAATATCTGATGGTATGAACACTGAGAGTTCCCAAGCATATCAAATCTTAGGCTATAAGGAGCCTTGTAAGCTTTCTTGCCTGTCCATCCTCAGTTGATACCTATTTTTTCTTTTAGTTGAAATGTGAGGTTACCATGAATACACTATGAAAACTATCTGAAAAAAAAATTGATAACTTCTCTTTAAGAGCTTGTATAGAGAGTATGTATTTGCAAAACTTGCAAGTAAGCAACAATGGTTGCAGTGATTTCTGTAACAGATGTAGGAATTAAGCTCAAAGCAGTTTCTTTGACCAGGTGGAATATGGGAATGCTATATGGCATACAATGACAGTTATAATTTTTCTCCTGTTGTTTCAGAAGAAAAACTAATTGGAGATGACTTGATTGTGCAAGCACGGGAGGCTACAGATGAAGATCTTTTGGTTGTTCACACAAGGCGCTACCTTAATAAGTTGAAGGTGTGTACTTAAACTAATATGCTTTTCAAACAAAGTGTCTAGAATTAGTACCAAGTGCAGCAGATAGCCCACTTGATTCAATACAGAATGAACTTTTACAAAGCAGTGACAAATTTTGAATTCAGCGTTGTCATTGTGAATACTGAGAGAGAATAATGAAAATATTAGACAAGCCAAAGTGTAGGAGAGGGATGGGAGAGAGAGTCTACCATCTTACATAGCCATGTTTCAGTGAAGTTTAATGAACATAAGGAAAATAATAATGTTTGAGATGAATAATATAATAAATAATAATAAATAATATTTTCCTTGCTGCCAAGGCTTTGGTCTTAAATGTGCTTTGTTTTAGTCTAATGAAGTATGGTTCTGAAATTGAAAATGTGTAGAAGAACCCTGAAATTGATTGTTATGCAATATTTTTTCTTTAATGTAAAGTTTGCTGTATGGATTTGAAGCTTATATAATCTTAGAAGAGCATCCCTGCAGGAATTCTATCATCAGCCTGAGGGGTAGGGAAGAAAGAAATGGAGTTGTACCTAAAGACTACCTCTATTAGTGGAGTACAGAGAGAGTTGAAAGGTCAACAAAGGGCATAATCTTGTATGCTGTGTGTGTAAGAACACTTGCAGTAGCAGCTCATACAGGGTTGTATATTCACAAAGAACAAAGAGCATTCATTGGCTGTTTCTACATAAATGCAAGTTTAACAAATGAATGCTTCAACTCTAAAACATAAGAGATCTTCAGTTTTGAAAATACAGTCATCCACGAAAGGAATTGAGTAGTATCAGTTAAGATTGCTTTTATTTGGCAGCTCTCTACTGGAGGGAAGAGATTTGTTGTAAAAATTGTCTGAGAACTGTTGAGTCCTGGCCTAAACCACTGATTGAGTACCTGGGGAAAGGAGCCGGTCAGCCCTGGGAGCACAGGTGAAGGCAATTCAGCTGTGACAGAAAGGGGTGGAGCCTGACTGCACCTCTCTTAGACCTCATAGAAAGGCTGACCCCCACTGGGGAAGGATCTCTTCCTGGAGATCCCTCCTTGGTGGAGCTTTCCCCTGTGAACCTGGAATCTTCTGGTACAGGTGAGCAATCTTCTTCCCTTCCTTTATAGCACCTTTCTATCATGCTGGTCCTTCTATCATCACGTGTCTGTTGTAATGCCTTTCCCATTGTGTTGATCTGTCCAATTGCTACAAAAATAATCTTACATTTTGTTATTCAGAATAAGTTACTTTGAGTCATCTTTGCCTGCCTACGGTGTAAAATCACTTGTATTGTTATTTCTGAAATGTTGATGGTTTTTTTCTGTGTAAACAATCTTTGATTTGTCTGACTTTTTTTGCTTTATTCCTTTGCAGTGTTCACTTAGGCCTCTTCATTCATAGCTATGAAGTTATTTGTAATTTCATACATCATTAGATTTGATCTTATTGCTGCTATTCTTGATATTGAGCTTTTAATTTCAATGAAACACCCACCTCTTTTTACTGAGTCACCTCTTTGAAGCAGTGTAATGTGCGTAGCTCAGTTTGAAATACATAGTGTTTTTAGTACCTGTAGGATCTCTTCACTGAAAATTGGCTGATAACTTGTTTCCTGGGGTTCAAAACCAATGCTGTCTTGTACTTTCAGATGATCTTAATTCTCTCTTGTTCCCCTTTATTTGAGACCGTAGTTCCTACAACTGTAGCAATTAGAGGATAGCATATTGGTCTTGTCACCGAACTCCTACTAAGCAGCAAAGTGTTCACTTATCTAGCAACGTTATTTTTTGTTTACATGAAATGGCCCAGGGTTCCCTGTTTGCTGCCTTACGTAAAGTCCACTGCTATTTTTTTAATACAGACAAATACAGATTTACCAATAAAATGATATAATTTCATGTTAGCACTTCTGAAGATTACAAAGATGCTTGCATTGTGGGAGCATCTGGGTCTCTTAAAATAATGAATCATTGGAGTACTCCTCGTTTAAAATTTCAACATGAAACACTTGCAAGGGCGGGATGGTGTGTGATATCTCAGTTGCAGCTGAAGAAGCTGTCCTAGGAATGGGCTGAGAGTTGATTGTAGAGAAACAAAATGTTAAGTGCGAAGTAGATCAGAGAATACTGTCAGTCAGTTCTGCCTTAGGAGAAAGAGTGTCCCTGCTTGCCTGCTTAAGATAACATGAACAATCCTTACAACAAAATGTGGTATTTTGAATTGAGGTTACTTCTCCCTCAGTACTATTTCATGAACCTAGATCCGTAAGGTAGTGATGAGACTTTGGATAATCAGCTTGTTGTGCTTCCCTGCTCATCCTCTTGTTCCAGTGCTAGGTAAAATAATGGATTTAACGTATATCAGTGTCCTGATTTGTGGAAGGGATTAGGCAATGAGGTTAAACCTGTGTTTAGAACTTGTAGGTCTTATACTTGAAACTTTTTGATCTATCAGGAGTTTTAGGATGTGACTGAATACTGAAATGCAAATGACATGGACAGTGTTTGTTGTCAGCCAAATGCAAGACATGTTTTTCTGGAACAGATCTGAAGCAGGTAATCAGTCAAGCAAACTCACATGTTTTAATCTGCTTTTATGTATTTGCAAATGATGTAGGTATTTTTAAGAAAAAATCATTTTCTTAGAATTGTGAATATTTACATGTAGTGAAAAGTAAAACAAATCAAGAGCAAATAAAATTGTTTGGAAGTCTGGTTTTGTACAAGATCAATATGTAACATCAAGGACAATTGTGTCACTTTTTGAAGAAGTACATCAGTCCTTCAGAAAAAATTTTGCATGAGCCTGCTGGGCTCTGACCTTCTGATCACAGTGAGTGTTTTCTAGTGCTCAAGTGCTTGTGTGCTTTGACTCTCACCCTGTCATCTGAGTGAATCTGCTCTGGGACAAGAAGTGCGTGTCTGTTTGTCACCTGGGTGCTGGCAGTGTGCTCAGGAATGGAAGCTGTAGAGGCAGCCTTGTAAAACAGTTCAGCCTGTGTTGTTTTGAACATAATGGTAGCTGGTAACTGAATATGTTTGGATAAAACGCTGTACAGGAGGGCTTGGTTAGAGGGAGCAGTATTTGACAAGTTTCAGTATGTCCACTGATCTGCAGGCTCAGTAGAGCATTCTTTGCAGCTAAAACAACAATTAGGCTTCTTAAAAGGAGAAAGTAACATTTGGTGTACAGTGAGTTGTTTCTTTTCAACATCTAACTCTTCAGTTGGGAGAGTGATACACAAAAATGGTGAGGTTTGGCAGCTTGCCTTTCTGTGGAGTAGTCCCTGGACACCGTAAGGTATCACCAGTGCGGTTATCACCAGTGCAGTATCTTATTACTGTCCTTTATCCTTACTTCCTACTTCCTACTATCCATACTTCCTTTAAAGGTGACACAAACAATATTGTCCCCAGCAAGCTTCTGAATTAAAGTCTTGTTAGGTGCTTGGTGTTGGATCTGTGAATTCTCCCATGAAACTGAGAGCTGCTCCACAACTTGGAAAAGATTCAAACATAGTTTTAAATTTTGTTTTAAAAGTTTTACAAAACAGTGCTTTTAATGACGTGTTATTGGTTGTTTTGAATTACTGGGATGCAGTGAATGTGTAACATGAAAGGCAATGCATCAGAGGATGGTTTTGGTTGTGTGTGGGTTTTTTGTCCGGAATGATCAACATAAAACTACTGTCTCAGCTTTATCTTCCTAGTAATTTGCATGCTAATTTTTAGTGCTTGAATAGTTAATGCCACATATTCCAACTTGGAAGTTTTTTTATCATTCTTAAGAATGGAGGATTTTAGAGTTAGGGAGTATACACATTGATGCTAATTGAACATTTAGAGGGATATTCTTGTAGAACCTTACTGTAAAATATGGAGACTGAGTTTAAACAGGGACAGTTAAAAACTCTTAAATTTGTTTAGTTTTGGGGTGTATCACGTTTCACTTAGGCTATTACATAAAGTTTGGCTGAGTGATGCTGACTTAGTCCTTATTTTGGGAGGAGGAGGAGTTGAAGGAAAATTGTTGAAGCAGTGAAGGGTTAACCTGACTTCTTTTAAGAAAAATGAATGATTTTTGAGTCCTAAATTTGTACACAGAACTGCTTATCTGAAGCACAGGGAAGAAAATAATCACTAATAATTAAAAAATAAAGAAAATAAGTTAAACTGAGTTGATAGTTGAGAAGAGTAAGTGAAGTAACATTGAATAGTGTTTGTGTGGTTTTTACTTCTTCCTGAATGCAGGCCCAGTTTTAATTGGTTGTATAATTACATATTTACTAGAACATTAGTAGGGAATCGGTAAACTGATGGCTAAGTGAGAGCAAATATCTACCAAAAGAAACAGCATCTCCTATTCCTCTATAATATGTACGATTTGAAAGCAAAAAGGAGTGACTTTTAAAATTAATGTTTGAAGAGTTGGTTCTGTATCAAAGGAAGCTAATAATCACTAGTGTGAAAATTTACATTATTGAAGGTAACTGACAGCATGCAAAGCAAAATTGATGTCCTTATCTGTTCAAAATCATTTCTAATTTTTATGACATAAGATGCATAATTATTGAAAACCAATTTCTTTCAAGTCCCTTTGCAAGTGTATATATAACTGTTCTGAGAATTTATTCTGGATAATGTTGGAAAGCAAAATTAGCAAGATGAAGAAACAAGCAAGAATGCCCATGGTTTGAGGCAATGTATTTCTTACATTCTGCAGTGTAGTTTGTTTTGAGAACCATCAATGTCAGCAGCTGTATTCTTGAATCCCAACACTTTCCTTATGGCCAAAGACTAAATCCCAGACAGTGAATGTCTTTGGACTGGGAGCTGTTCTTGTAAATATCCTTAACTTTGAATAGGAAGCTTTACTTCTTGCTTGCCTGCACTACGTATGGATTGCTTGCAATCACTTGAAAACCTGCAGGAAAATACTTGTCAATTTGAGTCCTTATTATTCCTGCTTCTTCCCACTGGGATTGTTATTATTTGTTTGTTTTAAGATTGAGTGTTTAAGTGTTTAAATTTTATGGCAAGCTTGTCATTTGATATGAGAAAAACATACTTTATGCAATTGTAATCCCTTGCAATTCCATTGCAGAATGCTGAGATTTAATCTAGTTTGCTACATTGTGCTTATTTTAAAGCTAAAATATCTTGCAGAAGGATTTTTTCAAGTTATTAGAAAATAAAGTGCCTTCTTAGTGACTGAGAGCAGATGCTATAATTAGTGAATAACAATATGTGTATTTGTATGTTGACTTAGAGTAATACAATAATGAATTGTTGAAAGCAGTGCCTGTGCACATGATGCTAATGCCAGTGCCTCCCCAAAACCAAAACACAAATAGTACTCACCAGTTAGAGTGATATCTATGAAGTCACAGTAACTTACTGAGTACCAGAATACCCTGATGTTGGCATTTAATTGTTTTTCATCAAAATTGGCCAGTTGTGTATCCTGTCTTTGCTGACCAGCAGCTAGCCTGCAGAATGCGGTCTGCTTATATTTGTTAATGTTGAAGAAAACAGGATCCATATGAAATATTTGTACAGGCTTTGAAGCTTCCAGTTCTCAGGACTTGAATGTCTTAGTATTGATTGAAAAGGTACAAACTTGCTTGTGACATTGGCTGTGAAGTATATTTAGGAGTTTCATCCCTGGTAGCAATGTCATTAGTTCTCTGAAGTAATCTTTTGTTTGTTGGCATTTTTCCATTGAAAGCATTTACATACTGCAAATATTTGTTCTAACCTTCAAGTCACGTTCTTGATGATACGACTTTTTAACAAAATGTTTCCTCAAAACGTGTTTTAGAAGTATTTAATATGCTTAACAAACTTTAATTGATTCTCCATGCAAAAATTTGCACTGTGTGCATGTAGGTATTCAAACATCTTAGCCAAGTGGTTTGGTTTTGGTTTTTTTCCTTTCTCCTTGGTATATTCTATTGAATTGATGTGAGAAGTACTTCAGATATTAACTGTAGGTTGCTGTTAATTCTGCTGAAAGACATTTGATGATTCTTTTCCCCAACCCCAGGAACAGATTTATTTTTTTTTTCTTAAATACTGCCTGACTGAAAAATTCTTGACTTGGTACCATTGGATATTAAAGTACGGAGAAAAATAGTGGTGGTGATTAATTGAAATTTTCAGTTGTTAACAGTGTAACAGGAAGAAACTGTTTGGAGGTTGCCAGCAGACATTGTTGTGGTCACCTTCACTTGAGGGGAAAAAAAAAAAAAGCAAACCAAAAATCTTGCTAAGGCCTTATGGGTTCCTTCTCAGTGAGTAGTAATTGATGAGACATCTAAAGGACATCATTAAGACAGGCTACATTAATTACAACTTTTTTTCCCCCTCCTAGTGGTCCTTCGTTGTGGCTACGATCACAGAAATTCCACCAGTCCTCTTTCTTCCCAACTTCCTTGTTCAGAGAAAAGTTTTGAAACCTCTGCGAACCCAGACAGGAGGAACAATAATGGTAAGGAGTTCTTGATTTGCTGTGATGTATTTATACAGACCTGTGAGTTGTAATGCTGTTTGTAACTTAAAGCCTCAAACCCCAAAGCCCTGTTGAGGAAAGCAAGTTAGTGTACAGTCCTAAACATGAGCAAAGTCTGGCACTTAGCAAATAAAGAGATGAAGGATGAACCTGATTTTTGTTGTCTGTAATTTGCAGAAGCAAAAGAAGTAGTAAGGGGCAGCCTGTGCAGGGAACGAGAGGTGACAGGAATTATGGCAAATGCAAAAACTGCACAATTTGTAACTGTTCAAATACAAGCAATTTCTAGGAATGGATAGTTGTGAAATTAATAGAATAGAAGATACTTGAAAGCACATATTTACTAAATGGCTGTAGTTTGGTTACTTTCCGTATGAAGCGCTCATATCTTAAAGATGAATGTGATGATGTGGTTTTTTTTTTTTTAATACTTTGTATCTAATTTGACTAATGAAAGTTAGTTCATTTGTTCAATTGTGTATGCTGCATAAGCAGCTCAGCTGAAGTGAGATGCAGCCTGTTTCACCTTGACAGGGTTGCTTTCTGGTCAGTTAAATGAGTGCTGTGAGGAGGAGAGATGTGCAAGTCACCACACAATCTAATTTTGCCTGAGAAACTTCCATGACAGATGTTGAAGATGTGGAAAGAAAGCAGTTAATAGCTGTAGCCAGGGACTTACTGAGGAAAATATGCCTTCGTGTTTGTGAACCACTAACTAATGGGACCCTTTCTTCCCTTTATTCATTCCTTGTCTGTGATAAGATGGTAACAGTACCAATCTTTTTGTGGGTAATTGTCACAATTACATAAATGGAAAAAGAAGTCCTATCTGAAATCCTCAGTGTTATGATACAAATGGATCTTTGCTACATTTTAGCTACTACTGAAGGAAGCTGTTAGAGTGGATGCTTGTGAAAAGGATAGAAGCAGATATTGCTCCTTTTATATTCATTTGAAGCCAATTATTGAATAACATTGTTCTGCTGGTTGGCAAACCTCTCAGTATGTTTATACCAGATATAAATGTAGGATTTATTGCAACCACTAGATATTTAAAGTGAGCAAGATTGCGAAGCCATAATAGTATGACAAAGAAATGACATCATTTTCAAAAGTAGCCAAATAGGTAACTTCCCATTTCTGTTAAGAGTAATATAGGTACTTAGCAATTTAACACTGGAATTGAGATTTCCTATTTTTAAGTGTGTGCCTTCATGAATGTATGAAGAATTTGTTAAGGACATTAAAAAATAATGAAGAGCTCTTCTCTGAGTACTGCATAAAAGGTGGTGCTGTGCCTTTTATCTATCAAAATGTGGAATGTCAGGATCTGACCTGAGAAAGTAATGTGAGACAACCCAAAGCCTTGATGAAAGTTTTCCAAATACGTGACAGGGCTTATGTGAGACAGACTTGGGGCAGTGCTACGTTTGGGTCCTCTTTGCTTTTTTTCTATGTGAAATGATAGTAGAAAGCTAGTTAGGATCAGATAAGAGCAGAATGAAATACTTAGCTTTTCTGTTATATTTGTATCTTTAATGGTACAACAGCTACAATGTCTTGATCAGGAAAAATGGCATTTTCTTTCAGTATTTTAGTACTTTAAATGTGCATCCTGTCTAACTGCTGGATCTGTAAAAAAAAAAAAAAAAAAAAAAAAAAAAAAAAAAAAAAAAAAAAAAAAACCTGGAAGCTATAATGCTATATACTTAGATTTCAAAGCTTAATGGTCATGATGCAAATTACACAAGAATTTGCATCACAGTTGCCAAAAATATATGCCTATGTATATTTAGTAAGTAATGTTTTGTAACAGCATAATTTATATGGGAATTACTTCGGAAAACAAAATTATTTTAACTTAAAGGATGAAATCACAAAGTTAAATGTTAAGTGTCCATTTGCACTTCTGTGGTATCTTGATGCTACTTTTGGAAATTCTTTAATCTCAGAAGAGATCAGTAGAGCCATGAGAGTCTCCTCAAGAAGTGTTGTATCAGCAGTAACCAGAATTGTGTGTAGTAAAATACCTTCTCCTGGCTGTTTGCATAATATGGGAATGCTGTCAATAGGGATAAGCCTTCTGTAGGCAGTACCAAGTGGGGTTTTGTATAATTAAGAACATATTCTTGAGCAATCTGTGTCTGTGATTCCTAGATGTACTTGATGTCAAGGTGTGTAACAAAATATTGGGACTCAAGTTACTTTTCTCTATCCCCTTTTGTTCCCTTCATCTTTGGAAGCACGATGGATTTATCTTATTGTTTCCAATACAAATTTTGGTTTGTCATTCTGGAGATGTAAGAGGATGTATTAGTTACTATGAAAGAAAGTGAAAAGTACCTCTTGATGCTGAGTTTTGTTTCAGGCTTATTATTTAATTCAGCGGAGGATTGGCTGCTTTTTAAAAATCATGTGTATGATTGTATGTGTATGTATGACATGATGTACTATATATCTTATCACATAGAATACATTAATATAAATATGTGTATATATGACATGATGTACTATATATCTTATCACATATAGAATACATTAATATAAAATATAGCATATACTTATGTGTAATCCTATATGTGATTTTCTTTTTTAATAAAATAAAAATGCATCTTATTAATATGGCTTTAAGGAATCTTGCAGTTAAACACTTCCTTGAATCCTACTGGTCAGAATAACCTTTTTTTCCAATTAAATTTTATCACTTTAGCCCCATGTATCTTTTCTACTGTCAGTACATTTCATTTCCTCAATGTCATTTGATTTCATAGGGGAGTAACAGGCACAGATTTCATTTGGTGTCAGAAAGCAAAAATTGGTCACATTTATATTGTGCATGTTACATTATTTAAAGAAACAAAACAGGACACTTAATGCTTGGCATTTTTCTGTTCCCACCCACAGCTGAAGCTGTGTTAATCAGTATTTTCAGAATTTTGAGCTGAAGTTCTTCCTATTTCTTACATGAGAAGGAAGGGTATTGGAAGATTTCTGCTCACTTTTTATTCCTACCAATGCTTGTACCTTCAGTTTACCATTTGTCTGCTAGGGGTCAGTGTTCATCTCCACAAAGCCCAGTTAGTTCAAAATATGCTCAACTACAGGAAAGTAAAATACAGATGTGAAATCAAATATTTTTTTCTACTGATTTTACTGCGTATAGTTTTGTATGGCTTGTGTTGAGAGATCTGATTCAGAATGACTTCCATTGGTAAAGCATCTGCAAATGCAGTGGGTGCATTAGAATGCCAAGAGCTGCGTTTGGGGTGGGAGCACTCAGCACTCAGCGGCTGCCTCATTAACTCATCAAGTTCTTATTGTCATTTCCTTCAGGCAGGAAAACTTGCTGTTGATAGAGGCTGGGCAATCAATGTGGGTGAGTACAAATGGAAATTTGTATTAAATGATACTTTGTGTGTTTTTAAAGTCATTATTTTCATTCAGTATGATGTATATGCTGTTTATAATAAAGAGACTGGATTGTGTTCAACTAAAAGAAACTTGAAATGGAAAAAAAGTACTTATTTTCTTATGCTATCATCCTTGCTGCAGTTTTATAACTAGATAAAATATTTGTTGATAGGAAGGAGATAACCAGGTAAAGATATGATATTTATACACTGTGTGTGGATTGTAGTAGTGAGAATGAAGTGAGGAAAAAGGTGTTCAGAGTATGTGCAAATATTTCAGTAAAATATTCCTTTAAATTACACAGAAGTTAAATAGATCTTGCTAGCCGTGCTGTACACATGTAACACCAGACCAGGAGCTTGGTTGACGTGCTGTACAGCTGGTCTATACCAGTTGGTCTGCTTTTGGCTGTGTGGTTCTTCCTGAAAAAGGCTTGACTGAAGAAATGATGAAGAATATAAATCTGCACCCTTCCTCATGTCAAAGTAGTGATGCAAAACCAGTGAGCTACTGAACTAATGGTTTGTCATTTTTGGTGCCCGTCAATTCTGAGATTTTTCCATTATCTTACAAATACTTCTGGATATTTCTGAAGTCAATAAATCTTGCATAGTGTTATTTGTGCAACATTCCAGTTAACTTGTTTTGTTTTAAATAAGCTCCAAGTGGAAGGAAGTCTTGCTGTATAACACGTGTAATGTAAAGCTATCATTTTTCTCCTTTAGTACCAAATGATATTTTAAAGTATTATCTATAAAAATCCAGTACTAAAAATTAAGCACATCTTAAAAAAATCCTGTGATTTATTGATGTATAAATGAGGGTTGTTAAATTTCTTGCCTAGATGTTTGTAGCGGGTTTCTTAAACTCTTTTGGGTTAGTATAGTTTTTAATTTTATGGGAGGGCCAAGCACTTTTTTTGTTATAAAGAAAGTGCATGTTTGTTTAAAGATAAAGATTATAAAAGTTCCCTGGTATCTTGTTTTTACCCCATCCAACTTTTTTATGCTTAGGAGGTGGTTTCCATCATTGTTCAAGTGACAAAGGTGGAGGATTTTGTGCATATGCTGATATCACACTGGCTATTAAGGTAAGAAATACCATTTTGAGAGTATTTTCTACTATTTGTGCAAATGGAAAAATGTTCCAGAAATTCATAAGTACTAACATACCTCATATCAGAAGAAATAAAATGTTGTAGAGATGGGTAGGAATAGGAAAATGATGCGATATTTAATGTTACACAGCGCAGTGCATTGGCACCTGTGAAGTGGAAGGAAAGAGATACAGGGTCGGAATTATGAATGGAAATGCAAACTGCTCTAATTGCATTAATATATTCTTGCAGGAAAAAAAAAGCAAGCTAAAGCAGATTGTCTTGTAGTATCTGCACTGATAATTATCCCAGTCTTGCAGTTTGAGCCTGCAAATTCCATGTGAGTTTTGGTGCTCCTAATGGAGACTTAAATAGAGACAGAAATCTTTTCTTCAAATCAGGCTGCTCTGTGCGGTCCTCAGAGTAGCTCAAATTCACGAATAAGAATATGAATGTGTCCAAGATAATCACTGAATTTGGATGAATACATGTGCTCTTTAGCTGTTGAAAGGCTGAAGCAGGGGCTTTCTGCAATTAGAGCTTATTTCTATCAAGTGCCCTGTGGTGCATGTATAGTATAGTAGTATATTTTAGTATGTATACTAGAATATTTATAAAATATCAGTAATAATCAAAGCATAAAGACCTAATGATTGCAGCACACTAAATGACAGAACACCCTAATTTCTGTACACTGTAATTTGCAGAAAGCAATCCACAGCGTTGTGTTTTCTCTATCATTAAGATACAGATTGAGAAATTATAGCAGATAGCAGTTGACACAAAACCTTTACATTTTTTATGATATATATTTTAAAATAGTAATTTTGCAAAGTTGTAAGACCCAAAGAATTAGAAAAGCATATTTTTAATTTGTAGACATGCAGTAACAGATGAATTCTCTTACTAGCCTAAAAAGTGACTATAATGCATACAGCCCCTGCTGTGGTCAGTTTTATAGAGCTGGATTCCATCAGTGGAGTATTTCTCCCTTCCTGCTGTTAAGCCTCACTCGTGCTATCATTTATGTCTCAGGAAACAAGCTGCTCACCATTTCAGGGTCTATGCAGCTCTTGCTTCGCTTTGCCCCAACATACGGTCACTGCTGCTGCTGTCTCCGACAGCACCAGTGCCACAGTCAGCTTTATAATCCCTAGCTGGACCTGTCCTGTGCCTGGCTGGAGTGGGATGTGGAGACTTGCCACCTGTGCTTATGCAGATCCAGCACTACTACAACAACCCTTCTTATCCTGGGCTCTCCTGTGTTATTCAGTGCCATTGAGCTTAAGCCTTATTTGCAAAGTCTGTTTAGCAAATTAGTGTATATTAGGGTATGTCCTTCATCTTACTTTGAGCCTGGTACATTCTGGGGGGAAGAGGATATGAGTAAAAATAATTGTCTTCCCTCTCTTCACCAAATTCTTCTACAGGTAGGTAGATACCTGCACAGATGACTGTGAAATGCATGGTTTTTGCATTTCATATGATGGATACATACAGGTTTTTACTATATAATCACAAATCTTGAAATAATTCAACCCTTTATTTGATGAATGAAATGACATGCATGATGTTAAAACTGAAACAATAATACAGTGTGCAAGTTTCAAGTTAGGTGATAGATTAACTGAAGGCTTCTTAGCTGACTGTTTGTTTGTTTACCCCTCCAGTTCCTATTTGAAAGAGTACCAGGGGTGTCTAAAGCCACAATTATTGATCTGGATGCTCACCAGGTGAGTAATTTTGCTGTATTCAGTTCCGTTTAGTTAGAAGTACAAGTGTGTGATACAGACCACCTTTCTGTAATACTAACATGAAATATTAACTCATGGGATCCAAAGTTAATCATAGGTGGTAAAAGCTGATAATATTTTAGTTGTTTTTATTATTTTATGTTCCAATGGGCTGTTAAGCCCGTTCAATAAAATTAAACTGAGTTGCAGCTCCATCATGTGGTTAGATATAAAAATATTTTTGAATTGAATAGTCTGAAAAGTAGTTCAGGTTCTCGGAAGAAAGTAAAATCTCTTATAAGGAAATGGCAGCTAGTTCAGCTGCATGGTCATTGCAGCAGCTTTCTCAGGAGGTGAATTTGACCTTCAGTGTTATAATAGAAAGATTGACTTCAAGCTAATGAAGTAAATCATGCATCTCTCTTCCCTGGTAGAGTGATTTCTATGGATGCTGAGAATAAATCTAATCTTTAGGAAGATTTCCAAAATAAATCCTAAAAGGAAGGAAATAGTATTTTTAGAAAAGCACTAATGTGCTGAAATTGCATCCCATCTAAAGCATTGAAGATTTTTGTGGATAAACCATTGCAGTAGTGTTCCATCTTCTATCAGTTCTCTTTTCTGCAAGTTAAGGCATCCTAAAATTGCCAAAAAACAAAGACATATCTTATGCAGCAAAAAGATGCTTTGTGTTTCCCGTTCTGTCTGGGTATTCCCATCAAGGTGTGGATGCCTTTGGTTTTGTTTTTTTCTTTGTTTAGTGTTAAATTTTTGTTCATTTTTTTTCTTTTAAAAGATTTCTTGGAATGCATTTTTGTATTCAGCTGTCATGCCTGTGACCTCAGCCAGCATGCTGAATTGCCCCTTTCTGTAATTGTTTCTTTCCTTGGGAAGTAGGAGGTGTGTGGAGTACTAGCTCAGCAGATGCTTTTTGAGTGTGCAGACATTCTCATCCTGTGAGTGTCCCAGTTCTTGGTGTGTTTGAGTTTTACTGCTTATAGGAAAATGGTTTACCCAGAGGCTCTTGTATTCCTAGATTTATATCAGTAATGTTTCTTTGGACCAAATGTGCTGAAGAAGTAAGTAGGCATTGCCATGTTTTAGCCTAAAGAAATATGAAGTATTGTAGTATCCTATTCCTGTTATTGCTTGTATTGACTAGCTTTAGCCTATTGTTTCTGTGTTTGTTTTTCTTGTTTTGTTTCCAGTGGGGGAAGTCATAACAGAAATATAGTTTAAGTACTTGCTGGGGAAGATTATGAAATGAACACAAATTATATTTCTGAAGTATTGAGGACATATCTGGATTTCTGTTTCTAGTTTAAATTAAATCATTCTAATGAATATATGGAGAGTGAGAGAATGGGTTCCTTATGATACATTGATTTAGATGAAATTATCTTGGTGATTACTGTGAAAGGGTAACTGTACTAGTTGCAACAAGTCTACATGAGAGATAAAAGAACACTATTCAGAGATGGGAGAAGGAGAAAGTATTCAGAATCTGTTTTCTTTTGAGCATCTACCTTTTCACCTGACACATCTTTGTAGGGAATTTGTGGTGTTAAACATTAAAAAGTTAAACTATTACATTGCCTATTTAGTGTTCGTAATGTTTCCAGTGGCTGCTTATCTCACCAAGGCTTGAGTTATCAGGAAAACTGCAGTCTGATATTTTATTCTTATACAAGGATGTAAGTATCCTTGCAGCAGACTTCTAAGTATTGGAAGTTATCTTTCCAGTTGTATAAAAATGTACCTGTTCTGCAGTCTTGGCCACACTGCATTTGTGAAGCAATTATCTTCTAATCTTCACTTCTTATTTCACATACAAGAGAAAAAATATCTTGTAATTACCTTCGTGGAGATAGTAGGGTGTTGATTATTTATTTTTTTTTTTTAATACCTGCAGTCTTCAGACTCATACTGTCAAAGCCCACAAGATTCTATACCTGAAAATAGTCTTCAAGGCCATAAGTAAGGGATGTCGTGGGAGTTTTAAATAGTCTTGATTACGTTAGAATCTGCAGATTATGGTTCTGTGTGAGTGTGCTAGAAAGAACTAACTCTAAACTTCCTTCAGGGAAACGGCCATGAGAGGGACTTCATGAATGATCACAGAGTATATATCATGGATGTGTACAATAGATTTATTTATCCAGGAGATGGATTTGCTAAACGTAAGTATAATTGAAGTTCATATTCCAAAAGTGAAAGAATGGCCTTTTTTTTAATAACTTTTTCATTTACTGATAAGTTTTCTTGCAACACTGTTATCTTTTCTTCACTTCACATAGAACATACTACTTTGAATGATTCTGCTACATGTCAGAATAGTGTTGATTCTGTAGTGTTTCACTTTGCTTTGAGAATGAAGTGCCTTCCTTCATTTCTGCACTGAATGCAAGCTGTGGGTATTGGTTAGACAAGGCAGGGGGAGAAGCATAAGCATACCTTTATTTCACTGATGTTGAACAAGGAAAGCATTAAAAAAACAGTACTCAGCACTCACTAGGCAATAAGCATCATCGTGTATTAGATTTATTCATGCACACTGTGCTGAATCCATGCTTAGAATTTAGGGCTCCAAGTCCCTTAAGTTAAGGCATAGGTTATGCTGAGGTGGAAGTCATATATTGAAACAACTCTGACATAATTTGATTGGATCAGATTTAGAGTTAAGCATAACTGCCTAAAAGCAGGCAAAACTAGGCTTTATGACCTTCGATTTCTTTCTACTACCTTTCCGACACTCCTTTTCTATTTTTAATGCTTTATTATAAGTGTTTGAAATAATTTGATTTAAATTAAGAATAGATGTTTGCTCCTTCTGGTAGGATTACAGGGTAAGAACATTAAATTGAAAATGCTTGGGGCAAAACTAAATCTTGTTATATGTAAAGCAATTCACGTAAATTCTGTTAAATTTTTAGTGTCGCAATAAAAGTAAAACATCTTAATTTCTTAGTGATGTTTATATTGTGGATTTCTTTTTCTCTGCAGTAGCAGTTTGGTGTTCTCTTTTTATTATGCTTTACTTAGCTTACATCTTACATTTATTCTTTTTCTTTGCAGATTGGTGAATAGTGCTGTAGATAAGTTGTTTTTCATCAACGTTTTGCATTTGTGATTTAGGGAGATTTTTTTTCCCCTGCATTGAATTCTGTCCTCAGTGGAATTTTTCCAAGGTCACTGTGCTTACAGTTGATACAAACACAAGTATTTGAAAAATGTTCTTTAACTGAGGAATTTGTGAAAACACACTGCATTTACTTGTTCAATAACACAAACATTTCAGGTGCCATAAAACGGAAGGTGGAGTTAGAGTGGGGTACAGAGGACACAGAATACCTTCAGAAAGTACATACTCATGTGGAAGGAGCATTAAATGAATTAAAACCTGACATTATTGTTTACAACGCTGGAACTGATATTCTGGATGGCGATCCGTTGGGAGGACTTGCTATTTCACCTCAGGTTTGTATAACACTGAAATATGTGGAGATTTTCATTATTTGCCAAATACTGGAGTTGGTGCTAAGAGTGAATTGCTTGTGGCAGTTTGTGAGGCTGAGGTAAGGAATGTACTTCGCAGTAAACCAGAACATTTTTCCATTATAACTATGCCTCCATTGCTCACTGTATGTTTGTTTATTCTTCGTTTCCTGACTGTTTCTTCATGTGCCTGTTTAAATGTCATTCACTTTCTCTCTAAAATATACCCATACTGAACATGCAGATAGCATTCAGACAGATGTATGCATCACACTGCACTGCTTTTTCCCTGTATGATCATTCTCTAGTTCTGTCTGTTTCCTTTGCCCCTCATACAATCCACTTGATGTTTTTGTCACTTGTGCTTGGTATGTATCTTAACACTTAATTTCCTCTGTAGCACTTCTGTCTATTTTAAAAGTCTCCTCTGTTGTCTCCCATATCTAGCAGTCTTGTGCAGCCTGTTTGTTATTCTTAACAAATGAAGAGTTTTTATCCACTTTCTCCATTCTTTCTTATAGCACTATCACTTCCTTGTTCAGTTTAGTTTTTCTCCCTCGCTTAGTTTCAGATTTAAATTTTCATTTGTCCTGCATAGAGGTCTTCACCTTCTCAATATCATAACAGATAAGTTTTTCTCAAAATATGAAATTCTATAGCTCTCACATTTCCTCTTCTTTTTTGATAATTCTTTCCCTGGCAGTTCCTTGTCCTGTTTTCAGGCTTGTCTTTCTTTCTTTGTCTACCAGTTCAATACAGGAAGAAGAAAATGCTTTCTTGATTTATGAACTCTTGAAATCCTTCCTCTAAAGGAGCCATCACTCAGTCTGTTCTGTTTTTCAGCACTTTAGTTCTCAGTCTTCCACAAAGCTCTAGTTTCTTGTTAGTTTCTGTTGCCTTTCTGATGCAGTTCCTCATCCTCATTGTCTCCATCACCAAGCTGTGTGTTCTTGCTTTCTGATTGCCTCCAGATACCTTAATGAGTCTGGGGTAAAAAGATTTGGGAACTGGTTGGAATTTCCAGGTTTTCCTTTGATGACTGTGTAAAAGTTCCTCTGAGAAATGGAAGAGGTTTGGAGAGGAGACTGCCATCAAGTGATAAATGAAAGACACTGATGTGCCTTTTCAATTTTTTTTCTGCCATATCTTAATTGTTAAGAACAGTGAGTTGTAGCCAGTTGGGTGCTGTTTATATAAAATGTCACTAAAATTATTACACCTTTCCTTCCCTCCGTCTTTACAAGAAGAGGTGAAAGGCAATGTGTGCCATTTCTTTGTGTGACTGCTGTTTCAGACATCTGATGGAGAAAAGTTTCTGAACTGAGGGCAGGGTTTCTTTTCTCTGATCTTGTTGGCTTAGGAATGATTAATGTGTTTCACCAAGCTGGAAATCCTAGCCTAGTGGAACTGCCAAAACTGAAGACATTGAGCCTCTTCAAAGCGAAATAGTCCAGTTTTCAGTTGTGGATGCTGTTTTTGTTTTGAAGTCTCGCTGTAGTGTTAACTGTACTCAAAATGGGCTTCCACTACAGACAGAAAGTTTGATGTGCAGCAGGATTCTCTCTAGCTTGTTTCTAAATTGCAAGCGGAGTAGGCTTCAGTCATCTTCAATTTTTGTGTGTTCTTTTGCAGTAACATGCAGAAGCTGGGAGTAAACCCATGTCTGTTTTTTCAGAGCACCCACTAGAGATTTTGGAGGATTTGCTGAGGCAGTTCTGCTCCCATGAGTAGTGACTGCTTCCAGTTCTCCTTTAGGATAGCATTTTCTGCCTCTGCTGATTGCTCCCCAGAGGTGTACAGCTCGTTCTGTAATTCTGTTACTTCTTTGCAGGATCTGTTCCCAATATAATTCTTTACTTTTCTGTCTTGATTTTCATTTGTTAGTGTTTGCACCCACTGTTCTTTTACAGAGTCGTGTCAAACTAAAAACATCTATTTCATGGTTTTGCAAAATATTTTTCAGCTACATTTTTGAATTTTCCATTTGCTTGTGGACAGTTTTGTTGTTTTTTTTTTTTTTTTTTTTTACTTCCTAATATCTCATGGGCAAGAATTCTTATAAGAATTTATAGTAAGCAACTTTTGTCTGTTGTGTCCTCTAGAACTAAGACAAAGACTTTAGATTTGCTGTTTTTGTTGGTCGTTTTTTTTTTTAAAGGCTTATAATGTAATGTCTGTAACAAGGCTTTTAAAATAATTCTGTGTTCCCAATACAAAATACAAGGCTGAATTACTTGTTAAGCATCCCGTACTGCAAATCCATAAGCCAGCAACTAAGTCTGTTAGAACTAAAATACCATATTGTACCACTTCAGTTTTTTCTAACTGTTGTAAACATGCAGGGAATTGTGAAGAGAGATGAAGTCGTGTTCAAGGCTGCCAGAAGCCGTGGAATCCCAATTTTGATGGTGACATCTGGAGGCTACCAGAAGAGGACTGCCCGCATTATTGCTGATTCTATCCTCAACTTGCACAACCTGGGGCTTATTGACAAGGACCTAGCAACCAGCGGAGCTGAAAATCCTAAGGTAGAACAGATGATTAGGGACTCTGTAACAGACTTAACCAATTTATCACTGCAGTGATGGTTAAAAGTTTTTTTCCTTAAATTTGGTGTTTTAGGAGCAGGAAGTTTCCAAGGTTAATATAAGAAATTCACAAAGGACTGAGCTTGCCTGTAAAATAACCTAGTATGGACAGTGCACAGTTGCAGATTAGCTGTGTTTAACTACTGAAGCTGTCTAGAGCGAAGGCAACAAATTCTTCTGTGCTAATTTACATGTACTCAAGAGTACCTTGTTTCAGTTTATAATCTTACTGTAGAAAGCTTTAATTGCTTCCTATTGTTATGGATTGTCCACTGTGTTCAAAGAACTGTGTGGTTGGACTTTCCCAGGCCCATTTGGTGGTATGGTTCACACAGTGGCTGGAGTAATCTGTACTAAACTTATTGGTATTATTCTTAGATACTGCATAGTATTTATTGCTTTTTTAAAGGTTGTTACAGCAGTTCTGTGCAGTCTTTCAGTTTAACACTCAAGTGCAATAATAGGGAGAACAGTTCAGTTGCTTGGCTTTTAAGCCATAGCCTATCGGAATGAACATTTGTTAATGTATATTTTATTCCTGTTTACTACAGTGACGTAGATTCTGCTTTTAAGTACACTGAAAATAGAATATGAAATGTCTTTGGCTTTGTATGCAGATGGGCAGTAAGGGATCAGCAATAAGTGTAATTTTTGCCTCTTGAAATGAGGCCTGCATTTAAAGGCAGTAGTTACTATGCATTGTAGTTTGTTTACTCTGACTTACTAGAAAATTAAACCTAATTGTAGTGTTCTGAGAACTGTTGCAGAAAATGTCACGTAGAATTATGAAATACTTTTTATCACCAACTTGTCATATATAAGCCTTGCAGAGTAAACTTCAATTTTTTTCCAGCTAGTACCGTTTTTCACTTGCTTGAAGATTACTGATAGTCATAGCTACAGTCGTAGTTGGTAACCAAATTGTTTGTGTTTAGAAATAAAAGACTGTGAAACTTCTACAGTAAGCTAATGTAATAACCTTATATGGGAGGTTCTAGGAGGTACTATGATAGGAGAACAAAATAGTGCATTCAGATGCAAATTATTGGTGATTGACTGTAATGTTTGTTTTTGTTGGTACATTATGTATTAATTGCTGCTTGTAGCATTGGATCTTAAATGTACTAAATTCTATATTTGGCAAGAGCTTTCTTAACTTCCAGGTATTCACTGGTCTTCTGTTCAGGTTTGAGCCTTTCTGTGAAGGGACTCTGATGTTTTCCATGTAGTAGAATTGGTGTGTAAGCTATTTAAGGAATGTTTCATTCTGATTAGAGTACTTACCTCAGTATGTCATTTTTAAATGTATGATGTTTATTAATGGTTGGAATTTGCACAATTGCTATAAATAGCTGCTTTAAACCAGATTTGGCATATTGCACTAATCTTGATTTGCCGCACCATTGTTAAAAGGCACTTTTAAACTTCTTATTATAGGTGGTCAGAGTACAACTAATGTGGAGATTTATTTTTTTCTACACTGTCTGTGTTACTGAAAGATGTTGGTATTCTTTCATATAATTTTTATAAAATTATAAATGAAATTTCTATGAACTAAAATGCTGTAATAGTGCATATTCTGTTTGTGTTAACTTGTTTGTTTTACTTTAACACAGTAAAGATTAAAATAACGTTGAATAATGCTGGCGACTTTGCTTTTCACTTATTTTGTCTGTGAATATTTTGGATGAAACACTTCATTAAAAAGGTGCTTTTTTTGGCAGTTAAAATGTAGCTGAAACTGCAGCATATCTCAAGGATGAGCAGTACAGTGTTCGTCAACAGTGGAGGACTTCTCTTGCAATTACCTTGTTGGCCTCTCAAGTGAAGTTGGAGTTACGTCTGTAAATATTAAAGGAATCATAAGGTCATCATAAGGTGTTATGGTTGCTTTCTAATTCCATGTTGCGTTCTAGACGTGACTAAACTGTTAAGTTGAATTTAAACTTAGTGCATTATGGTTCATATCAAATCTTGTTACCAGTGGACAAGGTGCACCAAACACTGTCACGGACACATCTGCAGGTACTTGCAACCATCAGAACTGGCTGCTGGAAAGCTGAATAGTAGCAGATGATGATGGGAAAAGAGGTGGGACTTCTTTTCATTTGGGGTTTTCTTTTTGGTTTTGCTTCCTTTTTTTGAGTTGCGTTTTTTACTATAAATCTTCCCATAATAGGAAGGAATGTTTCACAACTGCTGCCTTAACGTGTAATAAAATACATCTCCTGAAGAAAGGCTGGTTGGTCATCTTTCCTAATGAGATATCGGTTTTCACTCAAATTCTTTAATTAAGAATAGATACATCCAAAAGCTTATAGTACAAAAGAATTTTTTTCAGTCAGCCACATGTGAAATGTGTTGAAAAACCTGAGGAGTTGATGCTGTTGTCCCTGATCTAACAGTTGGCCTGGTGAGTTTGACCCCTATCTCCTCACCTCTGTGTTTTACAGTCTATATACAGTGTAGAAGTCGGTGTTAAAATCACTGTGCATTGTGTTAATAGTCTCACAATGACTGCATTTTAGATATAGATGGTAATATCAATCTCTTTCAACTTGAATGTGATTTTTTTTGTTTGGACTTCTGATTTTTTTTTTTTTAACCCCTTGGATTCTGAAGTCCCAGACTTCTGTTAATACAAGGAATAAATAAATAATAAATAATAATTTATAATTACAATAATACAATACAATACAATAATAATACAATACAATAATTATAATATAATAAATACAAGGAAGAATTTGAGAAATGCTGTTGTCAGCTATAATAATGCTGTGGATTGATAGTCAGTTTTATTGTGTGCAGGGCAGGGACATTCTACAATGAATAATAGCTGTTTGACACACAGATTCCCTACCCCTTGCAGCTTGAAGAACCTGATGGTTCTGAAATCTGACCTTTCCTTGCTGCTGCACACCAGTATCTCAGCCCTCTCTTACGCATACAATTCTTTTGAGTGCTGTCTGCATACTTTTCTGGTGGGCTGTGAAGTGACTCATTTCTTGTACTTCACAAATTATGCTACATAATTGTGTCCTACAGCATAGTCACTTTGGGGAGAATGCTCTGACAAATCCAGATGTTAATAAGTTGATAATCTTGGAAATGGTCTTTGCTCATACTGTTCTGCCAAAAGCTAGAGCTGGCGGACTTCAGGGAGCTGCAGCTCTATGATCTTGGTGCTGTGTACTCTGCTAGTTGCTGAACAATTGGAAACATTCTGTGTTCCAGAAAACTGCATCTCCTTGCAAAAGAAGGAAGTTCATTTATTATCTCTAGTCAATGGGAAATGATCTTATAATCCCTGGTTGATTCTGAAATGCAGAGCATGTCAGAAACAGAAGGCCTAATCCCAAGTGGTTCTGTATCTTGAATTTACCTTGAATTTAGACTGTCCCAACTAGAGGAAGGCCCAAAGTTGTTTGATAGGTACTCGTGTTTATCTTGAGTTTTAAATAGTTGTTATTTCCAGGCTTCTAGTTTTAATTTGACCCTGATGTTTTTTTTTTAATTTCTTGGATTTCCCATCCAGTGCTCATCTACTTTTTTTTGCTTACTGTTATACTTTGTGTTGACAACTTTGCTAATTATTTTTTTTCTTACTTCAAAGAGGAACAGAATTAATTCCTTCCACAAAGAGATAACATTTTTTCTTATTACTGTGTTGGATTCTCTCCTATGCTTACTGCAGCAGTGAAAAGAGAGGAGACTGGTTCTGTTCATTTCCCAAATCAGTGCAATATGGTACCCACCTTTAGATGATGCTTAGGAAAAAGTAAACTGCTGCCTTACTTTACTGCTGCATCTCAAATGTGCAAAAATGCTACGTCTTGTGTATTTGAGTGGCTCTGAATTCAAAATGGGCTGATAAAACAAATTAACTCAACTGATGAGATAGAGTAGGAGGTCACTGTGGTGGGGCTGTGGCTCTGGCTTACTTGCTCACTGCAGTTCTGACCTTTCTCCCAACATCTGAGACCAAACTTCTGGCTGGGGATGGAATCAATGCAAAATTTTTGAGGAGGGTGTCAGTGCTGTAAGGCACACCTTGTTATAGCAGTCCTGTGGTATTGTGTTGGACCAGGGTGATGGGCTTTGGCACGTATTTCCTTCCCTTTTCCTCCCTCCAGAACTAATGTTGCAGGTAATTAAACTATGTTGTCAAATATAGAGCTAGTTATGCATCTCATTAATCATATCCAGACTTCTGTGTTTTGCAGTTGAATGTAACTTCCTTTGAGCTTGGCTGGAACAGAGACTGGAACAGATTATCTTTATTTTGGAAATCCATGTCTGAGTTATATAAAAATGAGGGAAATAAATCTGAGGCCAGCATAGAAGGATGCTGCTTATCTATGCAGTGTCTTCAAGTTAGTCCTTAGAAGAGTTGTAACAAATGCAGTGCTTTGTAAGAGAGAAAAGATGTCTCCTTTCTTTCAGTTTTGACATCGTAAGAAAAATTACAGTTAATCCTGCTAGCCAAATGTAGCTTGTCATTTGTCTGTGCTTTTGCCCTTGTATTTACTTAAGTACAGAAGAGAGTAAAAAGGATTTAGGATAATTGAAGAGAGGAGACAAGGAAACTGAAAATTTCTTGAGTAAAAAATTGCAGTGTGCTTTCTTTACATAGGATGTGACATTGAGAGCTGCTTTTTGTATGAATTGGGTACAATTTTTTTTTTTGTTATCAGATATCAGCATATTTTATTTTACTTTTTATGTCTTGCAGAGCTTCTGTTTTCATTCTTTACTAATCTTTCCTGAGACTACCACCCATCAAAATTGTAACCAAGAACATTTAACTATTTTACAGAGGTAAACATGAAGGCTAAGTGGAGTTTGAGCTTAATTGTCTTGTTTCTTAGTTACAGCAGCTGCTGGTCACTTACTGTATGGATTCTCAGCAATGGATGTGTACAGATACCCTGCATGTGTGCCTGAGTCAGTGGCATGGATGCACAGCAACTTCTGTTGATAACGCTTTCTGTTTTGGGTTAAGTAGCTTGGTAGAGAATGAGATGTTTGCTTCTTGAATAGAAATCATTCATAATAGCTTGTTCAGCAACTGAAAGAAGATTCCATTTTAACTTGATTCCTTTGAAAAGCAAAACAAATTGACAAATATCAGAAGTAAATGGAGATGTTCTTATGGTGCTTCCAGAAGCTAGTGTGTCTTGATGGTTCTCAAAGGGCTTGGAATACCACTATAGATTAGATGAGTTAGTCTTTGCCAAGACTACATCCTGTGATAATCAGAGAAATACAGATTAATGGAAAGCAGAGAGAAAAAGGAATAGCTGCAGGTGACATGATGCAACTGCTGTAATCACTCTCAGGTTGATATGATAATGCTGCTTGGGCTTAGAGGAAGGAATGGTATCAAATGCAGCCCTGCTCATTGCTTGTAGGAATAAAAAATGGGTGACATTCTGTATTAAAATTCCTAATTCCTGCTTTTCCCTTCTTCCAGAACACTTCATTATTTGAACATCGGGAGATTCAAATGATATTTTCTTAAAAATACAAAAAGTGTGGATTTTTTTTTTTTTGTAGCCTTCATAAGAATTCTCAGATGGGCACAAGCCATGGATTAGCTGCAGTCCAGCAGTGCACTTGAGCATGGGCTGCAGCTCAGGCACCCCAAGGAGATGATAGCTGCTCTGTAAGAGGGGCTGCACTTCTCTGCATAGCTCAGCAGCACCAGCTGCAGCCTGATGGCTGGATGATAATATCTCTGAACACTGGGCATGTGATCCTTGTCTCAGCAATATCTTAATGTCAGTTTTCAGGTAGCCTTAGGAGGTTACACAGTACACTGCCTATTATGATCCATGTTTTAAAGCAGGTTTGTAACCATTTCCTAAAATGCTTTCTGTGAAAGTCTTTAAACTACTGGGACTTGCAAACAGAAATATTGAAATTAACTTTTTCTGGAGGAATTGTTTAAACTTCATGGTATGCTGGCTCTGAGATTAATTTTGAGGTGAAATTTCTCGATCTCTCCCATTATTTCTAAGAGTCACCTTTTGTTAATTAAAAAGCAAAAACAACAGAACGCAATTTCTGTACGACTTTGTTTTAGCAGCGTGAAATGTGGAACTAAGAGAAAATAGTCCTTAAAGGATTTGTACTTACATTTTAAATTAAATAATGTACTTAAAATTATTCATACCATGTTAGGATCAGAGAGCAAAATTCTGCGAACACAGATTGGATTTCTGTACTCACATCTCAGATACCCTCTAATGAGGTTGTAAAGCCAGAGTAGAGATGCATCGCATACCTCCAAACACAACTGGCAACAGTAAGTACTGAAAGTCAAATAATTATTTTAGATGGTGGAAACAGAAGCTGGGAGTCTGTAGGAATTGCAGCATGCTATGTTTGTGTACAGGATATGTACAAGGCTATGAAGTTACAGTGCATCTCCTGAAGTGTTACAGCAGAACTTCTGCTAAATTTTACATGGCAAGAATTGCAAGACCCACTCTTCCATGCAGTCTGCAAATTGAAAATTAAATTTGAGATCTGTGATATCTTAAATAATGATCAGAATGAAATGGCAGCTGCGAAGTTGAGTCTGATACTGTTATGAGTACTGAGTACTGTTATGTCAGAATGCCTTGCAATTGACAATAGCTTTTTGTGCGTTGATCTGGTTTTATACAGTATTTATAGACAGGTGTTTTCTTACAGGATTGCCAGGAGTGTTGCTATCACTCTGAATGTTTTAGCTTGTTAAATAATAGATCATTAAGGTTGGAAAGACCATTAAGATCATCTGGTCCAGCCATCAACCCGTGCCTGTGACATCTGTCCTTTTTTGAACACCTTTGGGGATGGTGACTCCATCACTTCCCTTGGCAGCCTGTTCCACTGCTGCTCTAGATTTCTAAGAATTTTTTCCTAATATCCAATCTTAACCTCCCCTGGCACAATTTCAGGCCATTTCCTCTCATCCTGATGCTGTTACCCAGGAGCAGAGGCCTATCCCCACCTCACCACAACCTCCTCAGGTCAGGCAGTTGTAGAGAGCGATAAGATCTCCCTGAGCCTCCTCTTCTCCAGACTGAATAATCCCAGTTATTTCAGCTACTCCTCATAAGGCTTGTATGTGTAGGGAATGTAAGGCTCCATTCTCATGTTACTGTTAAAGTCTCAGTGCACTGCATTAGTAAAATGATTATGATTATTAATAACCATTCAGATAGTAACAGTACTATAAGAAATAGTGAACTGTCTGAATTAGCAGTTAAGATACTTTATTTGATTTGCAAAAAGAAAAGCCTCATTGTGTGTACGCTGTTGGTTTACAGAGGAAGAGGTAACATAAATGATCATTGTGAGCCTTTTCACTTTGGAGCTTGTTGTTTAATATGTGCACGTTGCTTTCTTTCTGCTCATGAAAATGCTGTTTGCCCAAATGAACAGCATACACAAGCAGGAATGTGCAAGGCAAGAGTGTATCCTTCCATGCCAGCATGCTGATTGAATTAAAGAATTTCATGAAGTGTGGCAGCAGGAGTGCTGATGAACTGCAGACATGTTTTTAGAGCTGGCTGCTTATGCTTGTGAACAATATTAAGAACTCCAAAAGCTTACCTTATTTTGACCTCAGAAAAGTAAATGTGACTGTCTGAAGGTTAACAGGCTATAATGGTTATGTTCTGAACTGTGTAGTTGCAGTAATTCTATCTTATTTGTAAGTACCTGAGGTTTTTGATGTAATGGGTCTACAATGAGAAATAAAGCTGAGTCAGCAAATGAATACAATGAACTGCATTCAAAACAATTGCCATCTGTTTTTTTTATATCCTTTCCTGTTAAAGCTGGAAGGCTGATTTTTTTTTTTTTTTTTTTCCAAGTGCTACAACAGAAATTAGGCATTCCCGTGTTTTAATGTGGCTGCTTTTATGTTGTTCACAACTGCAGAGTTACATATGCTGTCTCACTTTCATACTCCAAAGCTTCTTCAGATTATTTGCTGAAATGAAATATTTTCAGGATGCAGGCAAGGCCAAACCTTTTATTCTTCCTTAGGGGTAAGCAGTCATTACTTAAGCCTTACTAAATGTTGTTTTAAATAACTATATATGTTGTAATTCTATTTGAATGATTTGTTATTGAGGTCAATTTTACCAAAGAAAAAGGGATGAGAGAGGGATGGCAAAGGGTAATAGTTACTGTTTGATGAAAAAGAAAAGAAGAACAAGTAGGGGGAAAAAAAAAAAGCTTTAATTCACACTATCTTTTCCCAGATAAGGACAAGGAAAACTTCAGCTCAAATGTGGACACCTACGAAGCAGTGGCAAGGTCAGTGCTTAGAAAGTTGGGCCTGATTTATTGTGCATTTCTACAAGGGCAGCGTTTGGAGGGTTGGATTTGATTTAGTTTTTATCACTAAAGTACTGTCAGGAGAGGAAAAATAAAACTACCATACTGTGGATGAGCTGAAATCAATAATGGTCACAGAGAAGAGGTATAGTTCTCATATTTTGAGTTTGTTTTCATTTTGAGGCATGTTCAAAGACCTTGAAATTTTCAACAGTATGGAAAATTCAGCATCTCAGTAAAATACCGTCTTTGAGATGTAGTGAGTTGATAGGATCTGCTTCCACACTGGACAGCAAAATGTATGTACACCTTTCAGTCTACTTAGTATGGTCACAGCCTTTTAGAAGCCTGTGTTCTGGAGGTGCATGGCATCCTGCTGGTGACCTATGGTATGGTTGATAGGGGGCACTTGGAAATGTTGGTGTTCTTTTTTGTTTGTTTTTTGAGTTTTAGCAGTGGTTTAAAGAGTATATAGAGACTCACAGCTTTATTTTAGTTTGCAAATTCACAGTGGAGAAAAGAATAATGCCACTGAGCCCATAATGCCTCTTGAGCAGCAACTGTTATCTGTGCTGTCTGAAGGCAAAAGTGAGCCATGCTTTAAGGCACAGGCAGGGAGAAGTCCCAGAGGACATCAGAAAATGGTAGCTAGCAAAGGCTATTTTAGACTTAAAGTTGATTGTACTGATACTTAGAAATGTTCTGGTTTTTTGATTGCTTTTCATTTTTCCTTTCTATTGTTGGCAGTAGCTCAGGTTCACCAAACTGAACTCCTGGTGTATCTGATACTTGTGGTTCTGGTTACGTTTCATCTTTCTTCATCTGCTGTAGCTGTTTTGCAGTTCATCCACTTAAAAGGAGGTGGAAAAGATTTTGCAAATTAAGGGCTGGCTCAGTTCTTCCTTTGACTATCTGGAAGAATTCTACTGAGAATAAAACTGTACATCTGAAAAATATCTATGCTGCTTTCACAATGATACTTCCACTGCTTCTATGAAAATACTTTGCTTCCCTTTTGCACTCTATATGGGTAATTTTCAAGCTATTATTTAGCAGAAGACAGGAGGATCCAGTCTCTGTCATCAACCAGAAGTTGGGTTATTTTTGGTGACAGAATACTGCACATGAAAGTTTCTTTGAACATATCTGTGTGTTGCAAAGTATGCAGCATTCTGCTCTACTGAAACTGGGTTCCTGAATTGCATTGAGTCTGTTTCTTACAGGAAGAAATCATGGAATTGAGTTGGAAGAGACCTTTACAGGACATCTGGACCAACTCCTCCGCAATGGACGGGGACACCTACAGCTCAGAGCCCCATCCATCCTGAGTTTGAGCGTCTCCAGGGAAGGGGCAACCACCACCTTTCTGAGCAGCCTGTGCCGGTGCCTCACTGCTCTTACTGTAAAAATTTTCTTCCTTATATCCAATCTAAATCTCTCTTCCTTTAGTTTGAAACCATTTCCCCTTGACCTGTCACAGTAGACCCTGCTGAAGAGTCCCCCCCCTTCTTTCTTATAGCCCCTGTCTGGAGTCTGACAGGCTACTCTCAGTCTCCCTACTAGGCTCTAAAAAAGCCCCAGCTTTTTCAGCCTGTTCAAGTAGTGGAGGTGTTCCATCACTTAAATCATTTTTGTGGTCCTTGTCTGGGGCCACACTCCAACAGATCTATGGCTCTCCTGTACTGAGGACTCTATGTCTGTACACAGTATTCCAGGTGAGCTCTCACAAGGCGGAGCAGAGTGCCATCTCCCTTGCCCTGCTGGCCACGCTTCTTTTCAAGATGATATGGTGGGCTTTCTGGGTTGTAAGGGCATGTTGCTAGCTTGTGTCCAGCTGACAGTTATAAAGGCTACCACAAAAATGACAGAAAAGGTAGGGAGTTGCAGTGATTGAGAAGTTGAAGTCTGACGACCAGAGAGGCTTTCTTCCATGAATAACTAACATACGGAGCCAAAGTGAGGCCACAAATTGTAGAAACAATTTGCTTTGCCAATGATCCTTAAAGGGGGGGAAGTTGTTCTGGCCCATCTAAATAGAACTCCTTTTATGCCTAATAAAATACGAATTTCAAGATGAAACTTCAGTGTTAAAAGATATTTAATTTATTTATACTTATTTGACTATTTTCTCATGAATTATGGAGATGTCTCAAAGCTTCCCCTTCACAAACCTAAGCAGAAGTGACAAAACAGTGGTTCAATTTTGATTGCATACAAATTGTAGAGGAACTTATCTTTGCTATTGGTGTGTGTGTGTGTGTGTGTGCGCGTGCATATAATTATTTGGCACTATGTGATGACTGTTCAGCCAGTTTTTACTGCAAACAAGGATTGTATTTTGTCACCAAGGCGATTTCCTTCACAGCAGTCCCAGGTCCAGCTTATGACCATAAATCACTGATGTGTAACCAAACCACAGAATTTAGAGAATAGAGGCTTTTTTTTCCCCCCAGATTTCAAGAGCTCTCCTTGTTTCTTACGAGTTCCAGGACCTGTGGTTGAAAATGATGGCCATCACTTTCTCTTTGATTTCATCTTTATGACAATATCTGATAGGGGTGGGGCTCCAAATTAAGTGTGTGATGGCTTGTGCTGTGGCTAATTATCTTTCCCATTTGTTACCTAGTAGAATTTTGTAACTCTGGGATTTAAAGTTTGTCAGTCTTCACTATCTTTCCTCCTGAACTTGGACATTTCTGCCAAGGCCAACAATGAAACGAGCACATTAAAATAATAAATCTCCAGTGAACAGACTAAGTTATTTACTTTGGATGAACAAGACTACATGTAAAACTGGTGAGTGTTTGGGGTTGATTGGTTACTGGAGGTGGGAGTGCTCTAAGAGTCAAATGCTTCTACAACAAGCTTTAGTTGTGGGAACATTTGAGTCTGAAACGTGAAAGAATGCAGACCTTTCAAAATATGGTATGTGAGAAAAATGTATGATTTAGTGTTTCCATTTCCATAGAGGAAATAGCAGTACTTTGTTTCAACCAAATGATAAATTTCCTTTAGTCATATGATGAGGGAAATAAATACCCTCTTATTTCTCTCATAGCAGCTAAGAGAAAAGTTTAGGTATCTTAAAAATAACCTGCTAATAGAAGGACTTGGTTATATTAGTCATTAATCAGAGGATTACGTTTTCCCTCTTTTTAGAGAAGACTGCTCTAAAAAATAAATAGAACTGTTAATCAGAACTTGAGATGGGATTCTGCGGTCATTTGCACTGTCAGACCAGTTGTAAGCATTACTGCTTCTTGGAAAAGCTATGGTTGTTTGTTGAATAACAATAATAGTAATAATAGGATTGCAGTGCTTTGGTAAGACTGTGTTTTGGTATATGATCTTTGGTAGCACATTTTCTGCAATGAATGTTCTTCAGTATGTCATACAGCTTCCAACTGTGTATTGTAGGGAAACATGGACAGAACAACCTCTATGCTGCATCTGGGTATTTCTTAGAGTTCTAAGTGTGGGATTGAAAACTGATAGAACTAGGAAGGGCTTTTGTGTGTCTTGGGAAATAGTGTTGAAACATAACTAGGTGCAATAATTACATGTGGCTAAACATCAATAATAATCATTGCTACCTTTATGCCTCTCTTGTTTATTTTTTTGCTACTTAATCCTAAGAACAGGAAGGTTTTCGGAAACTGCATTAGATGTCAGAACTTAGTAGGGAAGAAGTGAACTGAATTTGTAGGTTACTGAGCTACCTGATGCCTAAGATGGTTTAATCTTAGTGTACTGCGAGGAGTGGGATCTGTAGTGCTGATTTCCTCAGAAATGGAAGTAGTTGTTTGAGAGCTGGAAGAAGATTCATGCTTGTTGTGACTGTCTGGAATGAACATGGCTGGCTTCTGGCAGCTTTCTCTTATGGTATTGCACAATGGAATTCAGTTTGAGTTTGGGAGACGTAATTATGTGATGTTGAAGCAGTTGTACAGTTGTACTATTTCCAGTGACACAATTTAAAACCTGCTTCCACAAAATTATACATCAGTGGGATGATCATTGCAATTAAAGTCAAGAATGCCCTTGTATGTGTTGTGGCATAGTCAGAATTCTATTTGATGGAGTCTGGCAGAGGCGTGTGGTCTTGAATTAGTATCCTTTCATAACAGATTTGTGGCAGGTCTCTTAAATGTGCAAAAAAACATGAGGTGTGTTATTGAAATTTAAACCTTTATTGCATTTATAAATAAGCATTCTTCAGTAATAATATTTTTAAAAGTATGCAGTTCAACAAGCTTTGAGCTACTGTATAAATCTCTTCATAAGCTGCTTCTTGGTCTACTTCTCATTATGGTACCATAATTGTGTGGCCTGGTTTGCTTCCAGTAAATTGCCTCTCTGGCCCAGTGGCAGCCCTACCACCGTCTCTTATTCAACCTCTCTTCACAGGAAGAGTCCGAAAAAGCGTAGTAAGGGGAGAGATGACCAGTGGCTACCGTACACTCATGGGGAACTCAGCTGCCCAGATGGGTTGTGTAGTCCTGCAGAGGAAACTCCTGTGCCTTGAAGAGAATGTATACCAACTACCCCTTTGGTAGCTCTATTAAAAGATGTCTTTTTCACGTGCACGCAGTTATATTTTAACCCTCCAGTCTATCTTTGGTAAGTTACTTGCTTGTTGCAGAAGGCCTAGTGGTTTTGTATTTTAACTGGAAGAAATGTCTATTGAATGTGTGTTGAATTTGGAAATCTGATTTGGCTCAATTAAAATGTGATTAAGCTTTCTGTCTCCATTGTAGAAGCTGTTAGTGCTCTGGAGAAACATTAAATGTTGAAGGCTGGCCTGCTGGTTTTGGCTGAAATAGAGAGAAATATGCAACGCTCTGAGAAATTCCAGGACTCCCACTAGGTCAAAAATTTTCTCTCAACTGTAGCATTTCATCAAGTTCCCCTGGTAACATGTCTCAATGTATCACAATCATGATTGCTTGGAAATCCACCAGCTCTGCAATGAGCTGAGAATATTTATTGCAAGTGCTAGATGGCATTCTCTTAGTAGAGATCTGGTTAGTTATTTCCATACATCCCAGTTTCAGAGTGAATGTTTCATTTATCTTACTGTATGTTACATGCTTTGGATTAGACAAATTCAGTTATGAGTATGTATCTGCTATATATATATATATATATATATATGTAATTAGTTATTATTAATTAACCAGTCTGAACATTTAAATCCAAGCTAAATCACAAGTTAACAATACTTTGAGAAGCTCTTGGCGTAATTCGAAACACTGTGGAGATCTTCAAAACCCCTGTGTTAGTCACCTTGTTATAACCAGACTAATTGGGAACTCTGTGATACCGGCTTGTTTCAGCACATCTAATTTTTACAAGACTCACTTCAAGCTGATCTTTTTATGGAATGTGATTTTTTTTATTTTCTTTTCCCAGGTAAAAATAAAGAAAGCTTTTCTTGAGGTTTGTGGTGCACCTGTTCTCTGCTCTAAAGCTGGCTGACAGCATAGCTGAAATCTCACAGCAGACATTTCCTGGCTTTGGTACAGTGTTTTCGAGCAAGCTGCTAAAAGTGGTCTAGCAAGTTGTTATTTCAGGAATCATTTTCAACTGAAGGAACAATGTGATTTGCATAAAGAACCAAGAAACTCTTCTTTTGTTGCTCTCTGGTCTAAAGATGTCATTAATATAGTAAGTCTGTAGTAAGATGAGCTGGTTATTTCCTCTGGAGTCAGAGTATGTTTAGTATTTTTTGACTCTGTGATGTGCTGAGTCTCCTAGACCCTTGTTCTAGGATGCATGTTTCAAGACCATTTCATGAGTCTTCACGGTGACCTGATGTACTGTTTCTTCATGAGAAACTTGGGAATCAGAGGTGGCATATTTCATATTGTGGGCCTCCCAGCATCGTCTCCAGTGGTCCCATATGGTAAAGGGCTATATCAGTTTTCTTTTCAATACCCTACCTGTTCTGTTCTCATAGAAGCACTCACTATAGTGTTCAGAGATGGTTTTTGACTTCATGGCTGCTTAAAAAATATAAAAGGTCCTAAACGTAGCTAATAGGACATCAATAAACATTAACTGGGACCTAATGTTTGGGCAGCTTGGGCCTGTTTAGTTCCTGTTAAGTCATGTGTGAGGCACCGTAGTGATGTTGTGGAACTCATGCAGAGGGAGCTGCCAGAAGTTGTGCCATGAGGATCTGTGTGACAAGGAGCATCCTGCTGGGCTCATGGCTCTGTCCAGTGCTATAACCACTAGGGGACACTGCCTCATTGTTACTGGGGAAATTAATCATTACATGTTTAATGCCAAATTGCAGAGGTTTTCCTCCTGCTGGCTTAAGTTAATCTCAGATACTATCAGGTACTATTTATTTATTTGTTTTGTGCCCTAACTATTTACAGTGCTGCCATATGCTCAGGTTCTACTTTAAGAGCTGAATCGATGCCCAGAGAAAGGCAGCTCTGCTGCTCTTCCCCAGGTGAAAACAAATGCCTTGTCTTATTGCTCTGTGTCTCTGAAAAAGTGTCTTTGGGGGCACAGCTTTGCTTCCTTTGGGAAGGAAGAAGGTACAATTTTTGTTCTTCTGTCTTCATCGCAGACAACTTTAACAGCTTCCAAACTAGGCTGTCTGGCAAATAGTGTTTGGTTTTTGGTTTTTTTTTTTCTGAATTTGAGCCAAATGGGAATACAGAGACATTTCAGGGAAAACTGACAGAATGTGCTGCTCCTTTCATTGACTCCAGTAATTATAAACTGATCCCATGGTAGCAGCAGGACTGCATCTAGATTTTAAACACCATGATTACGTTCAAATAACTGCTCCAACAATGAGGAATATCTCAAAAAGTAGTAAATATTCTTGTGTTCAATCCTACAGCTCATTCCTGTTGTACCAAGAACTTACCGAGTTTGTACGTCTTTCCTCGTGAATCAGATAAATGCATCTCCTCCACGAGCTGCCTATTTTCTTGTATACTGTGCATCGCTTCCCCTGCAGATTGGAAAGAGGTAATTTGCTGGTTAAATTACAGAGCTGGCTCCGTTATGTTGTCATGAATCACTGAGATGTCTAAGATTGAATTCAGCTCTGATAAAGTGGTGTTATAGCAGTGAGGAAATATGATGGTCTGGAAGTATTCATCAGTCAATTCCTATGCTGTGTCAATACTGGTATGCCCATGTGCATTGTATAGGAACTGCTTACATTTATCTGCAATGCATCTTGCTGATTTTCAGCGTCTCCCTCTGTACAAGATCTCCAAAATGTTCACTTTATGTGGAAAATCTTGTATTTTATTAATAATGGTGATGCAAAGAACCTAAAAGAGGAGCCTAGAAGGAAAAAATAGAATTTTGTCCTCTATAAATGACTCTTACAGTCCAGATGTGCATACAGAGCTTGATCAATTCTATATAGCTGGAGATCCAAACCAGCTGCATAAGCAATGAAAAATGTAAATAGGTTTGTGCTCACATTATTAGAGAGCACTTGGGTTTGTCTCTAAGACTTGCTATAGGACTGCATCAAATTCTCTTCTGTGTTACATCGATTAATGTGGTGGGTTTTTTTTGTTGTTGTGAGGTCAGTACTCTGCAGTTTGACCTCTACTTATACCTCCCAGGCCTGCTCACACAAACTGTGTTTTTGTCTTGAATCAGCTCTTCTCTCTGGGGGTGTCGCTTCCGGAGTTAGCACAGCCCCCAGCTGCTAATATGATCTCTGCAGTTTGACTAATATGTAGTGCTGTATCTTCTTCCATTTCAGTGGGGCTAATGTTAAAGGAGTGAGCCTGAGTGCAGCGAACTCAGTGAAATCTGTGATGAAAGCAGCCATAATCGAATGTTTGTTAGATTCATGTATGTTCATAGAATTAATAATAAAATAATAATAGAAAAGAAGTCAGTAAGCAGCCCAGCTCAGTACAACTAGGTAGATGAGCTGTAAGACCTCACCATGCCACACCTGGAGCAGATCATCCAGTAAGGAAGATGTTGGCTGCACTGTGGGACTGGGCTGGGGTAGGCTGGGCTGCTGGGGGTTGAGCCCTGGCTTGGTGTCTGACACACCTGGTGGAGAAAGGATGGGCCTTCATTGGGATCTGTTGCTTTCTGCTGTCAAAGCAGTTCTGCTGCTTGTGGTGATTAATTTTCTGTATCATTTAGAGGGCTCTTCTTTCCCTTTGGATTAAGGACAGCTGTAATTCTCTCCAGGACTGTGATCCTCTTGTATGTCTAACTGAGGGTTGCCCGTGTGCTGCCAGGGAGCAAACCGGATCCATGCAGTGTGTGAGTGAAAGCCAGGTATGCTATGCTATACGTGGCAAGATGTTATAAAGCAATTTTTAATTATCTTGTCATTTAGAAGCAGAATATTTTTATATTGTACTCACTATTGAAATCATGGGATGTCTTTTTCAACTGCGGTGCTGTTACCAGCCATTTCATAGAATAGAATGGCTTGGGTTGGAAGAGACCTCAGGATCATGAAGTTCCAACTCCCCTGCCACAGGTGGGATTGCTAGTCATTAGATCAACACTAGATCAGATTGCCCAGGGCAGTGTCCAACCTGGCCTTGAACACCTCCAGGGATGGGGTATCCACAACCTCTATGGGCAGCCTGTTAAGCACCTCATCACTCTCAGTAAAGATCTTGCCACTAACATCCAATCTAAATCTCCCTTCCTGTAGTTTAAAACTATTCCCCCTTGTCCGATCTCTATCTACCAGCATAAAAAATTGACTTCCCTCCTGTTTATAAACTCTCTTTAAAAATTGTAAGGCTGCAATGAGGTCTTCCCGCAGCCTTCCCTTCTTCAGGCTGAACAGTCCCAGCTCCTTTGACCTATCTGTATAGAGAGGTGCTCCAGCCCTCTGAGCATCTTTGTAGCCCTGCTCTGGACCCTCTTCAAAAACTCCACATCTTTCCTGAGCTGGGGGCCCCAAACCAGGATGTAATACTCCAGATGAATCTCATGAGGGCAGAGTAGAAGGGGGCAATCACCTCCCTCTCCTCTTCTGACGGAATCTGGGATACAATCAGCCTTCCAGGCTGCAATGCACACTGCTGGCTCATGTTCAGTTTTTCATCAACTAAGATCCCTTGGTCCTTCTCAGCAGGGCTACTCTCCAGTTCTTCTCCCATTTTGTATACATATCTGGGATTATCTCAACCTGTGTGCAAAACCTTGCACTTTGCTTGATCCTCTTTAGATTCATGTGGGGTCACCTTTAGGTTTATGAAGGTTCCTCTGGATGGCATCCTCTCCTTCTGCTGCATCAACTGCACCACTCAGCTTGAGGTCATCAGCAAACTTGCTGAGAGTGCACTCAATCCCATCATCTGTCATTGATAAAGATCTTAAAGGTCCCAAGACAGATCCATTGGATACACTGCTTGTCACTGGCTTCCACCTGGATAGTGCCATTGATCACTACCTTCTGACTGCAATATTCCAACCAATTCCTTATGCATCGAAAAGTCCCTCCTTCAAATCCATATCTGTCCCACATAGAGCCAAGATTTGGTGGGGGATCATGTCAAAGACCATGCAAAATTCCAGATGGATGACATCAGTTGCCTTCCCTTTGCCCACCAATCCTGTTACTCCATCATAGAAGACCACTGGATTGGTCAGGCCCAATCTTCCCTTGGTGAAGCCTATTGTCACAAATTACGTGCTCATAATTTAAATTATGACATATGTATTACAGATCATCCAAGTTCTATTTAATGTTTTTGTTCTTGAAGCAGATAGCATCACTGGCTAATAGCTGTTGTTTCAACAAAGGCTGAATTAAATTCTTTTCTGCTTGTGGCTGTAAGCTGAATTCAGCTCAGTGTCTCACCAACTGCCATGAATTGCAGATTAAAACAGAGCCCGGAGACAACCCAGGTTTCTCAGTACTGTGGTTCCTGTGGGAACTTCAGGTGCTGCAAGTGCTTCAGATGTTGCCTGCCAGCTCCACCTTCAACCACATCCCTTCCTCCCAGAGGTCAGAGCTGCAGCTTCCCTGTGGCCTCTATGCTTGGCATTTGTTCAAATCCATGAATCAACCACAGGCATTCCTGGCCCAGCTCCTGCAGTGCCTGTATTCATGGCCCTTGGTTCTCTGTAAGCACCAGGCCAACAGTGAGTATGCAACCTCGCCAAGAGGCACATGAGAGACTCAGGTTTGGGTATACGCTACTGGATTCTGCTTAAACTTCACTCTCTGTCAAATGAACATTAATGACAGCAGAGCCTCCTGCTACGCGTGGTGCCTGCCCTTGGTGGTGCCACACTGCATCCTCAGCTTCCAGCACTGCTGCTGACTCCTCTCTTGTTTTGTCCTGAGATCAATAAAAGCTTCCATTCATGAAGGACTTCAGCTTCAACGAATGAATAGATGCCAAGTAGCCAAACCCATGAGTCTTGACTTCTTGTCTCTCTCCAGCAGTAGTACCGCATGTTGGACGTGCTTGGCCTCAACCCCGATGGCTGTAGGTGCTTGGGGAGCTCAGCAGGGGAGCAGGGTGGGCAAACCAGCAGGACCTGAGCCAGGTGCTTCAGAAGAGCTGTTGGAGAAAGTGCTGACATTTCACTCCTGACAGCTTCGTACCTGGAGCCAGATCTTAGCATGGTGTAACTTCCACTGCCAAGAATTTTGGCATTGATTTGATGTATGGGAGTAATTCAAAGTAGGTGGAGATGGTGAGAGGAATGAACCCAGATGAATTTTAAAATGCTTTTCAGTGAAATTTTGCTATAGAGCCAGATGATCTGGAGAGATCAAGCTCTGATGATTAAATTCCATGTTTAAATAAGTAAACATATTAGAATCCTTTAGCATTAAATCATGGTGACATTATATTAGGCCCTGAAAAGACGATTGAAAAATTACTCATTTAGCAATATTCTAGAGATTATTTTATGTGCCTGCCTTTAATATCCTCTGACATGTACTTTTAAAGTGATTTATCCATGCGTTCATAGATGCCTTCTTTGCTTGGAATACAGCAGAACCAGGTCTTTGATATTGAGATCAACATAATTGTTCTTGGAATTTTTCTCTGGATGAAACTTTTGGCACTGATGATAACTTGATGTGAAACAACCCTGTATCTGGATCTCATTCATTACAGATCTTGAAAAGAAATGTCTTGGCTTCCAGATAGGGACATGGAACTCTTTAAATGATGAATTTGAACTATAAATGTGCATGTACATTTCAATATGCATTCCTTAAATACGCAGAGCTTATGTAAGCATCAGATTTGTATATTATAGGTAAGTGAAAATTTTAATATTTTGCAGGCAATGGAATATGCACCTTTGTATTAAGCTGGGTTTACATGGGGTAATATTTGGCAAGTATATTTCCTTGAATTCTGTTTTGGTTATGAATAAAAATCAAAAGTGTTCCTGTGCATTCAGTTCTGTCAGCTCGTTTTTGCTGTTTTTCCTGTGTTTTGTGCTGGGGTGTCCAGCAGTTGTACTGGGTTCAGCAGTACCCAGTACTCTTACAGGGAGTGCTGGGCTCCTGCAGGGAGCTGGGATCCTTGGGATCCTGGCACCTGGGCTAAGAGCAGTGCACAGTAAAGCACAACAGCCTCTCTGCCTGTTCACAAATTACCACAATGCAGCAGCAATGCAATAGCTTTTCTGTCTCTGATCTGGATGTTTCTAATTCTGAAAAGGTGTTTATGGGCTGTGACTCATCCCGCTGCACAGCAGCATAACTACTTGTAGTGTGTAGCGTTTAACTCATCCATCTATCACTTCAGGTTCAGGTTTATCACTGCAATGGGAGGGTGGTTCCTGGAGCCGACACTGTGGATGTGCACTGGGTGGAATGGAGTGCAGTACTGGGTTGTACTAAAGCAGCTTATATGAGCAGAGCCTGGCAATTCCAACTCAGAACCTTGTACACCATCTTTTGTCTCAGGCTGACCTATGGCATCAGCACTTAAGGACAAGAAGTGAATTCAGGCTCATCTCTGTGCTGCCTAATGTTTGGCCTCTGCTAAGTGTACCATGACTGAAGCCAGCGGTGGTCATGTGTTTGCTTCAGACTATCATAAATTGCCTTTATTAATGGCAGATTATATAAATTTCAGCCAAGTCTTTATCAGCTCTTAGGCCAGACACCAGATAAACAGTTGGCCTCAGTCCTGGCCTCTAATAAAACTGTGCATGAAACTGGATCTCAGCTTTGCTCTTTGAGCACATGCTTAAGCAGTGAGCTGGTTGCTCGGTGCTGTAAGCTGGCAGTGCTCCTCAGCCCCGCTGCCCTGGCTCTCCTGAGCACTACAGTTGGGGTTGCACCACACTTCTTTACACCTCCAGGGCTTGGCTGTGCCCCGCATTGCACAGTTTGAGGCAAGCTTCTCTCAACATCTGAGTTCCCTGCATGTGACCAGAGGCACCAGGAGAAATCTCCTACAGTGGGGAAACAATTCCCAGCTGTGCTGTGGTCACTCCAGTGGGGCTTTGCCCAGCTATGTGTGCTAGCCTTGGGGTCTGGCAGCCAGAGCCCTGATGGCACACGTGGCACAGTGCTGTGGGGCTGCACTGCAGAGCTCTGAGCTCTTGCCTTTATATACTGTTTTTCTAGCATATATATATTTTTCAAGTCTTTGAAATACTTTTTGACATCTGTTCTTTATTACACAACAATATAGCTGTCCTTTTAGGAAAAGAGATATTTTTCATTATCTATTTCAAAGTTAACAAACGTGTTTCAGAATGCCCACGATAGCTGGGAGAGATTTGTTTCAGGTGATTTGACCATGTGGTTGAGTCCAACTACAACACTGTTTCCTGTTCCATGTCTATGTTTTACCTTGGTTGCAACTAAGCAGGTTTCTATCAGAATTATGGATTTGCTTTTATTGAAGAAATTCTTTGAGTTAGCCTGGATGGATGGTGTGCAACTGGCAGGGAGCCCAGCACTGGTGTACTGAGCACATCTGCTCAAGGGTTGTGTTAGGACCTTGCATGGACAGCACGGTCATGTTGGGGATTCTCTCCAGTTAAGGTGTCACAGATATTTCAATTTTTTTACACCTAAGTGAAAAAACTATCTAAGCTTTGAAGAAATGTTAAATATAACATGAAAAACTTTAAAACAGAGACACGTAGCATCAAAAATTTGACCTCTCTTTCCCCCTTTTGTATCACACGGTATCAGTTGTGCGTCTTCCTCTGCGATGCCGGAGCTGAGCATAGGACCTGATCTGCTTTCCAAAAGAAGGATATAACAAAGGCATGACAAAGAATACGTAGTCTGCAATGGTAAGAGTGCAGTATGTCCTGAGCAATTATCATGGCACCACCTCAGTGTTGCATCTGGGATGTGCTACAGGTACCTCTCTCCTTGCTCCTGCTCTGCTCAGGCGGGCAGAGGAGCCCCGTGCTGCACAGGGCTGTGTGAACAAGAGGTCTTGCTGCTGCAAGTAGGGTGGGGGTTTCTCTTTGTCCTTGACTTGGGTTTGCTTGTTTGTCTTAAGGAAATGATTCAGCTTTTAATGTACAAGGAAAGGGAAATGTTTCCTACAGAAAAGGCTAATGAGCAGAGCGTTTCATTTGCTTCTGGAAATTTGTAGTTTTTTAATTGTATATATGTAAGGGAATTTTTCTTATCTCTGGGACAGTTGGAGGATATTTCAACCTTAAAATATGAATTTCCTTTTTAGCGATGTTTAACATATATTGAAAAGAAAAAGGCTAGGCTGTATGTATGAACAGCAGTGTTGTGCCCTGAAGCACACATCTCCCCTTTTGACCATGTGAGTCAGTCCACGCGCAGCTGAGCAGGTAATACAGGATTTTCTGTACCTGACACCTTTTGCAGATGCTGTGCTGGGGCTTCCAGCTCATACTGCCATCTCTTTGGTAGAGAAAATTAAACAATAGGAATAAAAAGATAGAGGGCATTCTGTAAGCAACAAGCACCATGCTGCAAGAATGTGGATAGCAGTGTGTCTTATATTTGCTTTAGGCATTATTTTCAGTCATATGCAGAGCACTTATCTCAGTCTGCGTTTGCAACCCAGAACAAGAGTTGAGCATTCTTATGTATGAGGTTTGTTCCATTCCAGATAGCAGCATCATGAGGGCTGCTCGTCTTCTGCAATACAGGAAAACAGTCAAGGTGAGCCTCCTGAAAACTAGTGTTAACTGGAGATACACAACTGACTCAGCTCGGTTACCACCTGAAATCACCCAGGGAGTTTGATCCCTCTTGTCTTTTCCAGTGTACAGAACTTGTCTGAGGAACAAAGAGAAAGCTGCTGCCCTCATAGGCAGGGGCACTTTGGTTGCAAAGCATGCGACTTCCTCATCCCTGTCCAACATATTTTGATAAGATGAGAGACAGTGTGTCCCTGGGCTTCGTGCTGCTCAGGGCTGCTGCTCAGTGCTCTCAAAATACCCTGAGGTTATCTCCCAAGACAAGGAGCTTTGTATTCTGCACCTCAGAGCTGGGCTACCACCCTCTGCTTGCTCTGATCTGCTCTCTTAAGAATTCTGGTGTCACAACCCTAGCAGACTGGATGGAGAAAATAAGAGCACTTTGTCCTCTACATTTACAACACAGCAGGGTGCAACTGGCTTTAGGCAGGACAGGGACCAGACCAGCAAGGCTGAAAGGCAACTGAGTTTGACCACTTCTTGATGGCCAAATGCTACTTGCTGTATTTAACCATTGTGGCTGCTGCAGTCATGGACAAGGCAGCAGCTCTGCATGAATCCTGACCCACCAGCAGCAATCCTGGCTCCAGCTGGCAATGCCTCACTGCAAGGCATGTTCTTGTTCAGCCTGTAAGGGAGCTTGCTGCCCTCCTTGTGCCTTGCCAGGTGTTATTTCTGATCCCTGTGTGCACACAGCTCCATTACAGCGTGGTACAGTTATCCTGGAAGTGATGGGTTACCTGCAGCAAGGACCTTCCTTCAGGCTGCTTTTTTCATCAGTAGTTTCCCTGTTCAGATTGAAAACATTTTGTAGTTGGCTCTGAATGCCAGGCACACAGCAATATCAGTTTAGACCTAATAAAAAATCTTAAAAATGAGGGTTATCATGTGGCTTTGCATGGCTCCAGAGTGATATCTACAGGCTGCTGTTGTATCTTGCTGCCTTTAAAGATTATGGTGCTGCTTCTCTTTCAAGGGATGGCAGTTTACAAAAATCCTTCAGATAGTGTTGCAATCTGAGGAAACAGTTCTACAGGTCAAGTTGTTAGCATATTTTTATTAAGTAACTCATGCTTATGACGATCGGAACATACAATGCATTTCCTTTTCTCCAGGGTAAAAGCATTGTTTCATTTCTGGAGAACAGAACTCTTCAGACCTGCTGCTTGCAAGCTGTGGAAAGGAGGGAGGGAGAAAAAATTGCCTTTGACTAATTTAAGGGGTCTTCTAATTGTCTCCAACGTTCAAACAAGCTTCTTTTCCTACATCTATTAGGCCCTTTTCTGTGCTAAATGGCTCCATTAAATGGTTTTCCAGGTCTTAAGCTGGCCAGACAGCTATTAAAGTCAATGGGAGTTTAGCCTCTGAAAGAAATGGAGCATCAGTTCTTCTGCCAGGTGAAATATATCATTCAACAAAAACTAAACCCTTATTCAGAGAATCTAACAAGCTAATGTAAACAAGGGCATAAAGCTTCTCGAATCCTGCTGAGCTGTTTTTGCAGAAGTAATGTCTTTTACAGCACTAAAGCAAGTTCCATGGGAAAGCAAGCTGGGAAGTGCATGTGGGCAGCTGCCTCCTCTGGGAGGTAGGGCTGGGGCTGCCCCGGCCTGGGTAGCCTTAATCATGCTGTGTTGGAAAGCATTACCTGGCCAGAAATACACAGTGGGTGAATTTGCAAACACATCCGTGACAAATATCCTCAAATATCCTTAAAAGTGACTAGAATTGTAAAGATTGTAAATTCCTTGGCTGTGACCAGGTGCAAATTTCCAGCAGATTAATTCTCACTACCCTATCTTAGTGTGTCCTACAGTAGAAATTTTGAATTAGATGCAGTTTTATCTTCTGCAGAAAATCTCAGAATAATTTTGATTTTCCAGAAAAGTAGAAATAGTTTGATAATGACACTGGTGAGGAAAAGTGGGACAACAGTTTCGTTTTTATCATGAAAAATATTTATTTTGTCATTTCTTTGAAAAATAAAAACAAAAAACAAAAACAAAGATAGTATCTAACTTCATCTTTTTAAAGACTTTTGGGCTCTTGTTTGTCTGCATGTCCTCCTCCCCTCCTGTGCTCCCAAAACGGGGATGGCTGGCCCAGCAAGGAAAACTGGTGTTCTGAAGTGAGAATGGTTTATTAGATCCACTTGTAGAGGTGTCCTCTCATTGCTGTCTCTCACTGAGTGGAATCTCTGGATCTTCTCTGTGGCCTGTGCTGCTCCCATGTGTTGCTGAACCCACCAGCAGCCTGTAAACGACAGCGGCTGCTATGCTTGGGATTCCTTCTATGCAGAACATACCACAGTACATTCATCCTCCTCACTCATCCTTTTCCTGTGGTTTTTGTGTTTTCTTTTGCCACACTGCCCACAGTGTGATAGGGAAAGACCATCCTGCTGCTCTCCAGGTGCTGGGGCCAGGCCTGGGGCAGGGCAGCCTGAGGGAAAGGAGGGCAGCGAGGGCCTTAGGGTGAATGTGCCCCTTCAGCTCGTGTCTCCTTGCTGGCAGGGTGATTCACATCAGTGATCAACCACAGGCTTACAGAGCTTCACAGAATGTTTGCTTTTTAAGAGGAATAGAAGGCTGAATGAAAAGCTGAGTCAGGATTTAAAGAAGTATACATGTGCTCCTCTTTATCGCCTATGGATTTGTCAAAAAGCGAATTTCTCAAGCACAGAGGTTTCTGTTTCTGTTCCTCTCCAGGAAAAGCCTAATTCACTGTACCAGAAAGTTGTTCACTTGAAAGGCTGCTGATGTTCTCACGCTGCCATTCATTATTAGAGATGGGCTGGTTTCTTGCTATTTATATTTGATTTTTATTTGGAAACAGTAAGAGGAAAAATGTGCCCACTGTGAACATTTGGTTCACACAGATCTGCATATTATTTCAGCTGGAAAAGTGCATTATGAATTCACTGTGGCTCTCCCAGATGAAAACCGGCACTGGTGTGTGTGCCCCATGAATCAGGAGCTGGCATCCTTTCTGCAGGAAGCACCACATCGAGTTGCTGGGCATATTGTGTTTGTTTGCTGATTTTTTACTGACTGCAATAGGAGCGGCCACCCGGTGTGCTGGGCAGCCTCAACAAGGTTTTGAGACGTGTGAAACAGATTTGCTTCTTCCCTGAATGAAATCAAACAAAGCAGTGATCACATAACCACACTTTTGTAAAAGCTTGTAAGTGGTGTTTAGAGATGGGCACCATGAAGAGATCAGTGCTGTTAGCCAGCTCTGCACCCTGTCCAGCTCCAGCACCACAGCTTTCTGCTCTCTCATCTGGGTCTCTCTGCCTGTCTCTGGTGCTGGTTTCTCTTCTTAGGACTGTGCTCTGCCTTGTTCCTGGTGGCACACTGCAGGTGGCTGTGGCAGTACAGAAGGGTGGTCTGTGCCATGGGAATGGTGCAGGGTTTCTGTAGCCCCCAGTTTTTGCAGTGGCACCGCAAGCAGCAGCAGTTTGGCTGGGCTGGGATGCAGGCACAAGGTGATGTGGCATTGCTTTGAGGTCCCACTGTGCTGTTTTTGTGAGGACTCAGAAGGATCATGCTTGCTTGAGCCTGGATCAGAGATCTGCTTGCTTCTCTCAGGAGCATGGAGGGGTTTTATGTGGGTGAAAGAAAAAGGGGTCACAGCCTCCACAGTTCTCCCTCAGCTGCTGGAGAAGGAAGAGGGAAAACAAGAATGAAAAGAAGCCCAGTAACTAACTACCCTTCTGCTTTCTCTCTTGTGTAAAAAGCTTAACTTGATGTCTGCTGTGTTCTCCACCTCCACTGTCCACTGCACCCCAGTAAGTGGAAGGGCTACAGTGGGTGTGCAGAAGGAGCCCACAGGGCATTCCCTGGGCTATGAGGACAGAGGAGCCTGTGACTCTAGAGGAGGTGAGGGATGGAAGAAGGGGCGAGGAGCTGGTGTGGGGAGAGGGGGAGGAACCAAGAGGGGAGATCAATGGCTGGTGGCTGCCTGCAGGTGGGTGGTGGGCAGGGGACACCTGCAGCTCTGAAGGACTCGTTGTGCCCTTGCTGTTGGGCAGCTGGCCCCAAAGGTTTGTTTCTGCTCCTGCCAAAGGGCAGACATGGTTGAGTTGAGACACCTGGTGCAGGTACCAGCGTATCAGAGGAAAACTGAAGGCAGTGCAAAAAATTGCCTAAGTATTTCCATATGTTTCCAGTAGGTTTTGCAGGCCATTCTGAGTATTACACTTATGGATGTGGTTATGCTGTTCCCAGACATCAACCTAACTGGAGCAGCAAGAGCTGAAATGCCTGCAAGGCTCCAGCTGCCTTCTGACCACAGTGTGGGTGGTGAGTGGGCACCATCCTTCCTTCCTGAGAACCTCCCTGTGCCCCACATCCGCTGAGAAGTCCTGTGAGGGTTTGGTTTTGGGCCTCAGCCCTTGCTTCTCCTTTTGGGGTCTGATGCGTGGGGCATGTGTTGATCTGAGTATTATCAGATGGATATTTTGGGTATGGATGTTTTCCGTAGTTCCTTGTGAAGTCTGGGTCTGTATCAGTAGAACTACCTGAGTGGGGAGAGTAATAATGACTTTAATCTTTCCTGCTACTGATGAGAGGGCAGAGAACTGGGTCACAGCTGTAGCTTGTGAAGAATGACCAGGTAGTTACAGAGAGACTCTGGGAATAATAAGCAGCATGGATTTGTCACCCAGCCTCAGAGCAGGGCACTTGGAAAATGCTGCAAAACGAACATCTGGGAGTTCATACATGTAGTGAAAGATTTCCTGACCTTAGCTAGCCTTACATACTCACCACACCTCTTCGTGTAAAAGCCATCACGGCAGCACTCTGCCCGTGCCGGGAGGTCTGTTTGTCCCCTGCTAATGCTCTGCAAGAACGCACTCTCTGTTTGCTGCTAGATTGCATTCTCTTGGGTCCCTACCACCGAAGGAAAACAAATCTGTTTACAAGAAACAAACAGCTCTGCGTAAACTTTGCACTACAGCTAGGAGCTGCCAAGTGCATGTTCTTCCAGCACAGAAACGCATACTTCCCCACCATAAAGGGCTCAGTACAGCTCCAGGGGTGTGTGGCTATGAGATCATGTCGCTCGGGACCAGGAAGCACCAAACTGTGCCCTGTGTCTTACAAATACAGATGTGTGATGATTATCTCATGATAACCAACAGAATTCCTGCTGTATTTGTGCTTCTAACAGTGCCGTGGGAAGAAGTGGCTGTGATGTGTTCCTGAACTCCAGCAATGTGTGGAACCAGGAATTCAGATAATTTCCAATTGGGATGATAGATAGTAATGCTTAAACCACTAACATCACCAACTAAGGTTGCAAGAGATTAGATAAGAATACCCTTATTGTCAACCACATTCCTTCTATTACCAGATGATTACTGTTCTTTCTATGTGTTTCTCCGTTATATATGTTCATTGTCTCTAGTCTAGGAAGGCTGCAGCTGCAGCAGAAGTGGAAGCACATGAGAAAATGACTCACCTCCCAGGGGCTAGACATGGATTTTCAACCCAGCAAAGCACAGGAAAAATGACATGAAGGTGGAGCTACTCGAGGAAAAAAATGTCATGGCAAATAACTGCTTCGACTGTGGTCTATTCTTCAACAGACTTGTAGGCTGTGAAGTAAGTGAGGAAAATGTGCTTATTGTTTCATTATAAAAGATCAAGTATACTAAACACCTTAAACAGCAAATGATCTAAAGGTTACTGCGGTTAGAGTTGATCCGTGCTCTGTTCTGCAGAAAGTTTTAAGAGGTTGTTAGAGAATAGCTTTTCCCTTATGCTTCTTATAAATTCCTATGCTCTCTCCAGTGAGATGGAAGAAATCCCATGCAGACCTACCAGCACTTCTTGCAGTGCCAGCACGGGAATTGCAGTGTCCTGCAGGAAGGACCTCTGCCAAATGGTTTTGCACTGTTTGTGGCCATGTGTGACACAGGTCCTGGCTACATGAAAGCATTTTTCCACAGCAGTTTGAGTAGCATTTGGGTGGTATATCCAAACTCATCTGAAGCAAAGCTTGCTTCAAGGATCACTTCAATCTGTCTCAAGTATTTTTAGGCTTCCAAAAAGTCCCCAGTGTGGCACTGGTATGTGGTAGGGCCTCTGAAGCATCCCTACGCCCTCATAGTTTTAGACTGTGCTTGGGAAATCTCAGCTAAGGGCCCCTGCAGCCAGCAGGTGGGCTGCTTCTGCCTTTTGTTTGCAGAGCCCCGAGGCAGGAAGGAGGCAATGGCAGTGGTTTTAGTCTCCAGCCACCTTGCAGGCCCTGTCCTACAGGAGCTCTGCAGCTTCTCCCTGTGGAAATCTCACACAGAAAACCCTGTGTACCTACACAGTTCAGAAGTAATGCAAAATCTCTGCCCACTTCCCAGAAATCTGGCTGTGTGTGTCTGCATGCCTGTGCGTGCCAAGTTCCAGCTCAAAGTGAGTTTTTGCACCTAACTTACAGCCCCCTGAAATAACTTTATGGTGGAAGCAGTGACATAACTTTCAAGCAATGTAAACACGCTGCTATCGTGCGAGCGGTCTGTGATGCTTTTACAAGGTGTGTGTGCACCAGGAGGTGTCCCCAGGGTGCCTGGCAAGACCCTGCTGGACAGGGACTGGGTGGCTGTGGGACAGAAGGGCTGAAGGGGAGAAAGCAAAACGGTTGGACTAGATGAGCTTAGAGGCCTTTTCCAACCTTAATGATTCTGTGATTCTATGAAAACCGTTCTGTAGAGCTGTTATTGAGAAGCTTCAGATAAGCTCAAGTCAGAGCTCTTACCTGCCAAAGACTGCCTTTAGCAAAGGGAGAGGGGAGAATGCCCTGTTCAGTGCATGGACCTCAGGCTTCAGAGCACAGCAATCGCAGCATTCTTGCTGCCAGGGCTACAAAATGTTCCTGGACTGGCTCAGGTCTGCGTAGGGGAACCTGAGAACCGTTTAAGCAGCCAGGTACTGCTGGAGCAGCCCCAGGTACCACAGATTTTAACTAAAATGTAAATGGCCTGTTGCAATCTTGACTTATTACTATAAAGAGGAGAAAATGTTTCATTAACATATAATTCCTAAATGTAGTTAAAGTTGTAGTTAAAGATGGGTTATTGACAAGAAGGGGTGCTTTTTGGCTAATTGGTTGCTAATTGATATATAGATGGCATTCAGCAACCAATTTGCATTGCAGAATTTGTAAGGATGAGGTGCTATTTCAAAGCTGAAATGCCTTTGAGCATTGAGTAATTCTGAAATTATCCAAGAATATATGTGCCTTTTTAAAAGCATTTTGTTGTTCCCGTTGCACTTATCACTGGCGTGTTGGAAGGCAAGCTATTTCACAATGTTTTTTTAGTTACTCAATGCTCTGATTGATGTGGAAACGCTGAACCAGACATCAACATGGGCAAAAGGACAGCTCTGGTTATATCTACACTTCTGCACTGTATCGCTACACAAACTGTTGACACCACAAACACACACAAACATATTAGAAGTCCAGTGGAGTGATACATCTGCAACAAACATCTAATCTATTACCAAACATGTGAACAAAGGAATTAAAAAGTGTATTTGTGGAGATTCTCAAGAAAGAGGTGTCTCAAAACAGCAAGAGCCATCGTAACAAGTCCAAACCCTAGAATCATAGGACGGTGTGAGTTGGAAGGGTCCTCAAAGCCCGTCCATCCCCAACCCCCATCAGCCCGGGCTACAGAGGGCCCCATCCAGCCTGGCATTAGGTACTCCAGGGATGGGGCACCCACAGCTCTCTGGGCAGCTGTGACAGTGCCTCAATTTCCTCTGAGTAAAGAACTGCCTAAGTGTGGTCCATCCATCAAATCCATTTCTCTCCAGCTTAGAGACAAGGATGTTGTGTCAGATACTGTCAAATGTGTTGCACGTGTCCAGGTGGGTATGTAATCTGCAGGGTGAGAGGAGGAAATGAGCCCAGTTTTGAAATGTGAATCAAACTGTGTATTTCAAAGCTTAACTGAGTCTCGAAGGCCATCCTGCAAGGCTTCTTTGGCATTCTTCTCAACTGCTGCTTTGTCTTTAAGATCAGATATGCAACCTGTGGTATGGCTGGGTGGGAAACAGACAGCAGCAGCCCCCACAGTGTTCTGGCCTTGGGCATCACCATTTAATTTCTATAGTATTTTAATATTAAAGACAAGGAGCACCTGTAAACTTTGTTTGAAAGTTTCACATTAACCGAGACTGGAGTACTGTCTGAATCCAATTTATTATTTTCTACTTGCTACTGTTAATTAGAATGGCAGGGTATAAAATTGCCTGAGTAGATTCATGAATAATGTATTACTTTTTATTAATTCAATTTTTTTTTTCAAACTGAAATTTGCAAATTGAATGCAAACAGCTAATTAAAGGTGCTAGTGCCAGCCAGAACTCGATGGCGTTCTCAACATACCTGCTTTTGCCCTAAGTGCAGGACTGAGATTTGAGTAAGGATGTTGATCCTGCCTTAAGATGCTCAGTGTTGAGGTTATTAATCCTGTGCTCCAGCACTTCTCCATGTGGTGCTTGTGCTGCTGGGGCTGTGCAGAATGTGGGTAGGGACTGGCTGCCCTATGCTGTCCTCACAGCATGTACTGGGCACTTGACCCCAAGCAGAGACTTAGAAAGCCAGGAATAGAATCACAGAATCATTAAGGTTGGAAAAATAACGCTGAGATCATCTAGTCCTACCCTCCACCTACCGCCAGTATAGCCCACTAAACCACATCCTTTGGTGCTGCATCTATGTGTTTCTTGAACACCTCCAGGGACAGTGACCCCACCACGTGCCTGGGCAGCCCATGTCAGTGCCCTAATGCTTTTGGAGAAGAAGTTTTTCCTAAAACCAACTGTGAACCTCCCGTGGCACAACCTGAGGCCATTCTCTCTTGTCCTACCACTGTTACCTGGGATGATAGGCAGACTCCCACCTCACCACAACCTCCTTTCAGACAGTTTGTGGAGAGCATATGTTTCTTGGGGAGCCAGGAACAGTACACGGGTGAAAGCAACTGCCTCCAAGTGGTAAGAAACAAAAGTGAGTGCTATATATATTGTTTTTTGTGGGTTTTTTTTTTTCCACCTAAAACCACATGTATTTTAGTGAACATCTAGAGAGCTCACTGCTATAGAAGAACTCAAACTCTTGTCACAACGTTGTCTGGACCAGGTTTTTGCACGTAGTTGGCACAAACTCTGTGCTTAAGAACAGTTGTACTTGAAACAAGCCTTGCATCTTTTATTACAGATCTTAGGACTTGTTTACTTAAGTCTCACCAGATGGGGAATTCAAAATACTGTGCACGTGTATTGACTGCGCACGTGTTACTACGTTTGCTCCTTTAACTCCATTTCCCTTATGGCTTCACTGCCTACAGTTCTGTTAGCAGTTCATGGTGTTTTTTTCAGCATAATGCAGTACGTTTGGTCATCATTTTCTAAATTTATTCTAAAATAGAAATCTACTAAGTGTCAACATGCAGAGCCATATGTACATATGTGTTGTATTTATACAAGATACACAGTATGTTCTGGTATGTTCTGTGCTATTTCCTTCTCAGCTCCTTTAGCAGGTGAGAAATACAAGGGGAGTAAAAGAGACACCAGGGTTTTTCACACAGGTCCACCTTGCCACCCTCAGAACCAGTAAGACTTGACTATTACAGCTCATTATTATGGGCCGTGACCTCCCTCCTTTGGTGCTGCACTGGCTTCTACTTTGCTCATCCCCTGGTCTTCCTGACCAGTATCTCCATCCCTGTTGTTTCACTGTCTCCTTTGCATCCCTCATGAAGACTCTCGCTTACAGGAGTCTTGCAGTCTGCCACTATCAGCAATGCAAAACTTCAACCTGAAAACTGAAAGAACCAGAAATAACAAAGCAGTTCTAGACAGGGGATCCTTAACTTCTCTCATAGCATGCAGACAGGTGGTTGTGGTCGCTTTGTTTGGTTGCCCACCTCCTTGCTGGCAGTGGCTGCTGTTCTTCCCAAACACAAGATTTTAGCACCAAAGAAGCTGTGCTTGTCTTGCTGGCACACGTGTATCAGAGTCCTAAAGATCAGCTCTCTGTGACAGGGAATTTGCAGTTCTCTTCCTTAGCACTCTTTTGGCAGCATAATAGGTAATAACAGTAGAGATAGATATCAAAGTCTGGCTTTATCATTTCTCATAAGGCTAGAATGAAAATAATGAGGAATAATTTTATTTCTCAATATGTGAATAGGGAATATTTTATAATACCGTGTGATTAATTTACTTGAAGAAAATGAAGTAGATTAGTTTAACATATGTACTACTTCTTTCCCCAGATGGTCATTTAACCAGATAGATATGCAAACCAACAATTAGAGCATCATTTCCACTGTTTATAGTAATGTTTTCCTGTGCACTGAAACTTGGCCTAGTTAGCCAAAGGCTGGTTTGTGCAACAACTGAGCACACAGAACAAAGCTTTTAGCAGTGTCATGGAATGATAAAGCACCATCAGTGAAAACTTGGCCTCCTCTAGCCAAAAGGAATTTTGTCAAAAGCATTTTGATTTGGACTGAAATTTCTAACAAACTGGTGTCGGTCACTTCCATGATCTTCTCTTACTGGCTTTTAAACGGTGTCCAGAGGATGATGTTAAAATGTTGTTCTGTGATTTGCTCTGACTTGGTTCTCAAGTGGCGTTCCCCTAAATGATCTTGTAAAGTCTTTGCTATTACTTAATTCTTTAGTTTTCTCAACTATTAACATGTGAGTGGGTTAATTACGATGTCTTGTGCTTTTGCTCTCAATAGTTTAGGGGCAAAATGTTATTTGGACGCAAGATGACCCTTTCTTGGCTTCAAGGTGCCAATGGAAACGTTCTCCCTTCTGCTGCTATTGTTTTGGTGACGCTGTCCTGGCTACAGAAGCCCATCCTCCCTGCATTACCCGAGGGGCAGCTTGCATGCAGCGAGGCCGCAGTGCCTGATCCAGTCCCACTGGATTGGTGCCAGGCTGCTGCAATGCTCGTGATGTTCCACAGCTCAGCCGAGCTTTCTGTAGGCAAAGGCCCGCATAGGAATTCACATTGTCAGAGGGAAGTTTATTTTCCTGTAAAGCCTGAATGCACTTTATTGGCAACAGATGGGGCCTCAGCTCGTCAGAGGCACTCTTGGCATTGACTGAACTTCCATGGTCACGTTGTGGCTGTTGAAAAGTTTTCAGAGAAGCTGCTCGATGTTTCCTCAGTAGCTGTTTTGAATTCTGTGGTAAATAATGAGCAGAGGTCTGCTGTGCTGCCATTTTTTTTCATGAGGTTTTAAATGGTTTTTGTGCTAAGATGAATTTTAATAATTTCTGCAGTATGCCATTAGTTAAAATGAAGCAGAAAAAAAACAGTTATTGAACTAGACTGCTGTGATTGGAATCTATAGCTGATATATTAAAGCCCTGCTGTCATGTTTAATAATTGACTCAACCCACTGGCAATTCTGGAAAAGAAAATGAGCATTAATAATAAGTTAACTGATCATTATTTCTTTTTACCCCTTACTATTAGAACAATATCCTGTACTAAATCAAGTAAAAAATACAATAATTCTATGTCGTGCATACTCTGTGCTTTTCTACCTCTTCTATTCCCAACACTACTTCCACGCAATTACTTCTCTTATCCTTGGTGTGCATAGGCATGAAGGGAGCCTTTATGGGATGCAAATATTATTTAAAACATCTTTGTTTTCACCTGAATCGAGGAGAAATGATCTACATTCAGACAGGCAGTACTTGAAAGCACTTTCTGTGCTCTCATTGTCTTCTAATTCCCCAGGCTGCTTTGGCAAAAAGATGGTGAGAACAGAAACACCCTAGTGAAGTGGTAGGTATATTGCAACATATGAGCCTCTCTTATGAAGCTCCCAGCAATTGGATTGATAAGCTTTGGCTAAATACCACCTCCAGTTGCACTTCAGCTGGAGCTCCCTCAAAAGAGCCATTTTAGTTTGTAACTTATATTCTCCATCTCTGCAATCTGTAACAAACTCATCTTGCGGTCCTTGCAAAAAAAGAAAAAAAAATGCCATTTTTGCCCTGAACTTACTAATACTTTTGAGAATCTGAGATAGGATGGAAATATTGCCCTAATTCAGAGTATTATCTCCTGCTGATGGCTCCCCAGCCCGTGCCTAGAGTGAGAAATGCTGGCAGCTGGGGAGAGCTGCCCTCTGCAATACAGAGCCCACCCAGAGCCTGTAGTGAGCCAGATTCCTCGGTACATTTACCTCTTCTGTTTGGTTTGCCCTTTATTCCAGGAGAAGACAAAACTGCTCAAACAGAATCCTGGGCTTAGTGATGTCAATGAGAGCTTATCAAACACTGGGTGATGCCCACAGCTGATGGTTTGCCCGCAGCAGATTGGTCTTTTTATCGTTATTCATAATTAAGATGCTGAATTTACAGATACACCTGTTTGAGGAATGGCTGAGCCTCAAAGCCATACTTGTTTGCGTCCTACAAAAGGTGATGTGTGTTTGGGTAACAGTGGTCACTGGGCACAATTTGCCTTCATTATTTCTTGGTCTTCTCCCCCAGCCCCAGCTGTGTCTGGTGAGAGGTGTGGGCTGGCACTGGCTTTCCATGGTGTTTTCTCAGACGTACTGCTGCAATCCTTGCTCAGACTGATGACTTTGAGTGTGGTAAATGGTGGGTATAGAGGTGTTGTAAACAGAACTTTCTGTATGACAGGGCAATTTTTCTAGAGGTTTACTTTTAAAAAGCTATTTATGGTGTGCAACTAAAAATACTATGGTTTCTAGAGTTTGAGTATGAGAACTGCTTGAAAAGTATTGCCTCCCATTTTATTAGAGTGGCCTATAGCATCAGCAGCAGGTGTTGGTGGTATGGCAGTGGAAGTTTAACTTCCCACCAGTTTTCCATTGCATTTTCTTGCTGACACAATGGTGTTTGATAGGGAACTGCAGGTGAAGCAAAAGAGTGGAATTGAAATGGCACCCACTGACTTCATCAATGCTTGCTGAACATTTATGGAGACCAAACAGTGGATATGAGTACAGCGAGGCAGTGGGCTGTGTTTTGGTGGTGGCGACAGTGCCACTGGTGCATGTTGTTACAAGCACAGTATACAGGCTCTTCTTCATTGCTGGCAAAAATGCAAAGCTAACAGTGGTGACTATATTGAAAAATAGTGTTTTGTATCTAGGAAAACCCACTGAAAATCTCTTGGTTATTGTTAATAGTCTCACATGGGATGCTCTGAGCCATGGGCACAGACCTCCTGCTTCCTGGGAGATGGCTTTGGCCATGCCGTGCTGGTGGAGCTGTCAGACTCAGTCTCTCACCATTCCAGGTCCTGAGAACCTTTCCCTACTGCTTCTGGGTCTCCTGTGCAGGGCCATGCTGGGGCAGCTATGCAGAAACGCAGTGCAGGGTTTGCAGCTTGAGGACGGACAAGCTGAGCATGCTCCCAGAGCCACAGCCCCTGCTCTGCTGCTATCAGCAAAGGGAGCGAGTTCATCAGTTCTCTGAAGGGCATTGAGCTGCAGCTCTGTTTCAGATTTTCCCAAGGAAATCTCTCTTCATGAGAGGCTGCCCTGGGGTCAGCTTCCTGTTAGCACAAGGGCAACAGGAAAATGTCTTCCAGCGCTCACCTTCCATGCCTGTGATAAATGGAGTGATGAAATCCAAGGAAAGCCCCTGTGGAAGTCATTGTCCCGCAGTTTGAGAAAGGAAGGACAAAAGAACTCCCTGAACTTACTAATTGGTTGTAGGGCTGACAGAAGAGCGTGTGGATGGATGTGGGGGATGTGCAGGGATGTGAAAAAGGTATCAAGGTATTTTTAGAAGGACCAGAATTAATGTTACTTTTCTGTACAACTCCCCTTATAGTGAAGCTTGCTATATTAATATCCCTAACAGTTTGAAACAAGTAATTGACTCAGTGCACTGGAGGATATTTACTCGCTAAAGTTTCTTTAGATAAAGCCCCCTGATACTATGTTATCTGACACTTCTTGCTTTTCTATATTCAACAGGATCCAAAGTACAAGCCTTTACTCTGGGAACCATTGCCAAAGAGATGATTATTCATTAATGGGGGATAAGGAAAAATTGGCTTAGAAAAATCTCACATCTCTGGGGGAGTCTCTGTGTTAATTTTCTGTCAAACTCCTCTTGGTATTCTGTGTAAGCATTACTCCAAATTAATAATGCAAAATAACTAGAAAGTTGCAGAAACCCCAAGGAGAACATTGCATTTTTTTTAGCCGAAATGAGTTTAATTAATATTGTTTGATGCATCCATTTGCCCCTGAAATCTGCTGAACTATTTCTGGCACAGGTACCTGAATAATTGCTTCACTGTGCACTTTATATAAAAAATATAAAGGACATTTTATCTCTCAATTAGAATTGGTGGAATAGTAATTCCAAATAGGGTGTATGATTAATTGTCACTATCATTACTGAGTATGTTTCTTATGAATAAATACCTTCATTAATAAATCACTTTTATAGAATATAAATACATTTTTGGGAGATACTTCCACCACTCACTGAAGTAATTGTTCTTGAATATATCTACTCCTTAAGCCAGCTGTATTCTATTAAGAAAGATACGAACCATAGTTCAGGGAAAGACTGTATATTTTTGAAGCCTGCAGGGAATATTTCTCTCATATCAGAATTGTTTCTATAGATATAATCTTTGACCTGGAAGCCCTGTGTTCTGAGCATAATCTGTGAAGCAACAGGGCCCTGGAGACAACCACATGTGTGTTTGAAGCCCAGCGCTGCAGGGAGATGAGGGGTGCTGACACCAGGTTTTGAATGAGCTGAGTGGTTTAAAGTAAGTGTTCTGATCTGCAGAGCTGTATTAAAGTGCCTTCAAGTGTAGCAGAATTTGAACACATCCCTTTCTGAGTGGTAATCTTGGGAACCTGAGCTATGCAGAAACACAGAAGGGCTGCTGTTGTGGTTCTTGCCTATCCCTAAATTTCATCTTGCTCTTATATTCATATTCATAGTGGAACCGTACAAATTAATGACTGTTTAGCAATAAGGATTGAAAGCAATGCCTCCTCATAGCTCGAGTCTTGGAAGAATGATGAGAAGACTCATTTTAGAAGGATACTGACAGCATCTGTCAAAGCACAGACACACACTGTAGCCTTTTCCCACAGTTAAGCAGGTTCACATTTGAACATTTATCATGGTCTCTAAATTTTTCACTTGCTTCTCAGAAGACGGATCCAATCTAATTTTGATATTTTTATACAGTAGCAATCCTCTTTTCATTTCAGGAATCTGCTCTTTTTATTCCTGTGACCAATTGTTCATCGACTCCTTGTTGACAAATGCCAGTTACTGTAGTTGGTGGGAGGAATTCAAGGAAACTATGGATTACAGCTTGTCTCTTGTTGGCTCTTCACTCTGCAGTCCATCTGGTAGACAAAATTCCTCAGTGTAGTGCGCCGAGGGATAAGAATGCCTTTGTCCTGGGCAGCACCACAGCCACTTCAAGGCACACACATGGCGTGTGGGGCTCCCTGCTCTGAGCTGCTGCAGACACCACAGGAGAGAAGGGCTGAAGACCATTTGTGGAACAAAAGCATTTGCCTGCACTGTAATCTGAATTCAGTTTAATTGGGTAACTTGGTTGGAGGTGATTGAAAAGAAGTAATAGTGCTCCTAAAGATACTAAGCCTCTTGTCCTGTACTGGGGACATACCCTTGACTATCAGGAATGCAACAAGCTGAGCTTCATCCCCAGGCATGTTTCTATATCTTTTGCCTGTTTTCCCACTACTGGAAAAAACCTGCGAAGGCCTTCTAATTGTTGTTACAAACACAACAGCAACAGCTCCCTTGTGCACTGGTAAAACGTGTTGATGCCACCTGTTTCACTGGGAGTTTCTTGGAATGAACCTTGCCCTCCAGTTTGTCTTCACAAATCTAATTGATAGAAAAAGTCTGGTTGTGGACTGTTATTTTATTTTTTAAGGATGGTCAGGGTCTCTAAAGAAATCCTCTTGTGCTGCCTTGCAAAAACAGGACAGCACTGCTGTGAGAAGGGACACAAGCAGGAGCTCCTGTCGCCCTGCAGCAATGTGCTCTAAAGGGCACAAGATCGTGTGGCTGTAGGAGAAAACTAAAGGAATTAAAAATAAAAAAAAGTCCCAAACCACCCTTGTCTACTAATGCCTGTCTTGGGCTCTCTGATGGCTACATGGGGTGTTAGCTTCATGGACTTCCAACTTCGTACCACAGAATTAAAGTAGAGGCCTTGCAGGCATTTCATATAACTTTTATTTTTTTAATCATAAGGGTTTTTCTCTAATATATTTCTCATCCCCCAGGTACAATATATCTAATATAAAACTAAACAACAACATGCAGAAGTGCTCAAAGGTTGGTGCTGAATGCTGTCCTGTGTTCTGGCAGACCTTTTATGTCCCCCAACATGTTCAGGGCAGGCTGGTACACTTGTACACAATATGCTCTGAAAAATTGTCGTGCTGTGCTTTTGGCACATGTAATAATAACACTGTGCATTATTTGCTAGTGTATTTTTTACATAATTATGTTCTGTGTAGTATTTTGCTATATCCTATTTGAATTATTTTCATCATTCAATACACATACTGAGGAAATTCTCTTTACGGTTGTCTTAAAATTTAGAGAGGTTTTGCTCTTTCTAGTGGATCCTACCATAGTATTAAATATGAGAGACACGATTCCCACCAGTACGTCAATGTTACCAAGCAATGAGAAGATCATTTGCACTGTTTTTTTAAAGAAGAGACTATATTGCATCTGTCTCTCAGAAATATCAAATACCATTTCGTAAGTAGACATTATTTCTAATTATGTGTTCATCTTGGGTCATTGTTTTTTTTTGTGACCTTTATTTGAATTGACACATCAGTGAAAAGAGCAGCCAACCACTGAAGAAAGAGTGGATAATTCTCTCTGCCTGCCTGCTTCGGTGAGGATATGTTTACCATATGCCTCATGAGGGATTTGAAATATGTGATTATTAATTAATGTTTTTGGTTCTTTTCCTCTCAAGTTTTTATAAATGAAAATAGAAGTGCTTCTCCCAGGTTTACCAAATTAGAATCAGAACTTCAGCTCTGAATGCTGGGAGAAAGAAAACCCCATTCTGTCATCGCTGAAGGTGTGATTGCTATGCGAAGAGCCCTGTAATCCAGGAACAACTTGTGAATGTGGGAGAGGAAACGACCACTCAGCCATGCATGCTGTACTTATATGACATTTCTTCAAGATGTGAAAGATAGTAAGAAGAACTATCTGCTGAATAAAAAGAAATAAATTGAAAACAAAGCTCGTACGTTGTATGGAATGCAGTGAAGCTGCAAGCCCACCCTTTTCAAGGAGTGGGGAGGATTAGGAGGCACCACTTCTACAGCACCCAACCTGTTCTGCATGCTGTGATTTAAATATTCTGGTAAGAGAAAGGGGAAAAAAAAATCTGCAGGATATTGTGGGTTAGGCTGTCCCTGTTCTGATTACAATACTGTGGCTTAGACTTTTTGATGTCGATCTGCCTTCTCTTCATCCCTTGTCTGGAGGACTCACAGTGGGAGGGGGGATTTCAGACAAATGCTGTCCTTATGCTACAGTTCTCAGTGATTTTTGGGTAACGTCTAAAGGAGGACCTTGCTGACATTTTAACTTGATGAAAACCCTGAGATGAGTTTCCTAGGCAACAAGGAAATGGTTGTGCTGATTTCCACCCAATAAAGGCAAACCAGTTATTTAATGGATGACTAAAATGGAACAAATATTTTAAATTCTTAAATACCATTGAGAAGAAACTAATTATGTAAAGCAAAAAGGCAAATTAGCATAAAATTTAGAAAAGAAGATATTTACATTTGATATCAGAAACGTAGTCGCAGGCCAACATATAGGGCTGTGACTAAAAGCGATCACGAGTCAGCACTTCCGCTGCAGGGGAAGCTGCAGAACTTGAAATTCTGTTTTAGCACAATTAACAGATCTATTTTTTTTCTATTTCTGCGTTGGCAGGAAAGTACCAGAGACACTCAATTCATTTCATCTTGAAAACTGTGAAGGAAGAGGATAGTTTGTAGGTACCAGGAACGGGCTCTCATTGAAATACAGTCCCAGCGTTTCTCAGCTGAGAGTTTCCTGCTCACCCTGTGCAGTCTGTGGGAAGCAGGGCACAGGGGCAATGTAAAGTTGGGGCTCCAGATGCCAAGGCCTGCAGCTGCTTCTGCTCAGGGTCAACCCACAGCACACGGCTGCCTCAGGGCCCCCGGGGCCCCAGGAAGCCAGAGGTGCAAACGCGTCTGCATTGCACAAATTGGATTCTGGGCACACCGAGAAGCCTGTGGTCCTGAAGCTCTGCAGGTAAACTGGTGGGAAGACTGAGTTTGGACTGCAATTCATCCAAGGTTCATCAAACCAGGCACATTTTTACAAAGTGGATTGATTTTGACTGATAAACCATTTCTGGACTGACAAAGAAAAACAAGATAAAGAAATTGTTGGAGAGCTCTCAGCTGGGTCCTTGCCTGTGGTATTTGCTGAAAACAGAGGAGGCCAAAAGAGTTCAGATCACCAACACAGGGAATGTGTTGGCTGAAGAAAGAGACATCCATGGACTAAGATCAAGATGTTTCAACCAATCTCCAGAGGCCTGCTGGTGTCACCATTTGGGCCATGTACGCAGCTTCTTCATTCCTTCCAGAGCACAGCGCTGCACTGCCCCATGCCCACATCATGGCAGCAGTGTCTGCCCTGCGCTCACAACATGACAACAGCTGTTGCTCCATGCCCACGACATGATAATAATGTTTGCTGTGCACCCACGACATGGCAGCAGGGGCTGCCCCAAGCCCTCAAACATGGCAGCTGCAGTTTCCCTGTGCCCACAGCATGGCAGCTGAGGTTTCGTTGTGCCCACAACATGGCGGCAGTGGCTGCCCCACACCCACAACATGGCGGCAGTGGCTGCCCCACACCCACTGCAGGGAAGCAGCCCAGTATGATTTTTGCCTGTGGAAAGCAGGTCTGTAGCATGGCTATTTGTGTCTCCATGCCATGTTCCAGCTTACAAAATGGTGGCAGTAGCTGCTCCTGGCTCAAGCTGACTGCTGATGAGCTCATCAGGAACACTCGAAGACAGCCATGTGTCAACACAGCCATCACAGAAGCTCTCTCCTGCCGCAGATAACAGGTGGGATGACTGCATTTCTACAAGGCCTGAATGCACCTGGGCTCGCAGCTCATTTTGAGGCATGGCACTGACTGCTGAGTGCTCCTGAACAGCCTCTTTCAGAACACAGCTCTCTTGAATTTCAGGTAGGCAATGTGCTGGATGGGTTGCCATGTGCCAACATCTGACAGTACAGGGAATTTGGAAGAGAAGCTGGGGTTATCCCCTCAGCCCCACTGTAGTGATAGAGTGAATGGACTCTTGGTAATTTTTAGAGTGAATAAAAGTGGGAGGAAAACTAGCTCACAAAAAGTAATAGTTGGCAATTAATGAAAACCAGCTTTGCTCTTTGAAGACTTCACAGATGCAGGGATGGGACAAATGCTTTTTGGTCGAGGTTCAGCAGGTTCAGGGGGGTCACGTAGTTCACAGCACAGCACTGGCCTGAGCTGCCGGGTGCGAGTCGACAACTTTGATCTCCTGTGCTCCTCCCAGTTGGCCGCTGCTGTGTCAGAAATGCCTCTGTTGTTCGTGGGGATGGGAACGTGATAAGGAATTTCAGAGCAAACTGAATGCAAAGCATCAGCTCTTTCCTGCCTCCAGAAGCCAGTATGGCTCCAGAATCGGCTGCATGGTAAATCTTCTCCTATAGCCAACCTCATTCTGAGATATCATACTTCTCTTAGCTCTTGCTTCCCATATACCACATGAACAAATAAGCAGGAACAAGCCCAGTGACCTCAGTCAAGTTGTGTTAAATCTTTTGCAGCCACAAAACATTTCCTCTGGCTGCCTGAACTGTAAGCAGACACCTGTAAGTTATGATTCTTTGCGGCTCAACCAAAGGATAGACAAGGAGACCACTGCTGCCACTTGGGAAAACCCATTGGCATTTACAGGAATGCTGAAAACATTCCCTTAGTAACATGGGTGGGAGGAGAGCTGTGCCTTTGAATCTCATCCCCAGTAGGAGCTTCTCAGCCCAGCAGGAGCATGGGGATTTCTGACACCAGGAGCAGATGCAAATGGCTGCAGGGCTTTACATCCCCACTGCAGGGAAGCAGCCCAGTATGATTTTTGCCTGTGGAAAGCAGGTCTGTAGCATGGCTATTTGTGTCTCCATGCCATGTTCCAGCTTACAAAATCTCCCAGTTCTTGGCATCCAAGTGAAAAGTAAATGAGGGAAGCATGTGTTTGGGTGATATGACACACTATGTGTTGCCTATACAAAGCATCCCCATCTGTGAAGCCAGCAGGATCTCGGGTACCTACAGACTATTAATTTTTCCCTGTGTAAGGACAGCATGAAGGAAAAAAGCCAACATTTTTGAAATCCAGTTCTAGGTTTACACTTGGCTGAAATGTCTTTCTGTTGCACAACAGCACAGTGAGCTGTGCTGGTAGAGATGGGATAGAGCTGGAGCAATTTTTTATTTAGGTGTACAGGAAGAGAATAATCTACATATACTTCCCCCATCACACGTGGATTTATGTGAAATATTGACATGATTATGTCCGTCTGTCAAGGTGATAGTAGCAGATTCAGCTTTTTTTTTTTGGACACACAGTTTTAAAATACAACTGTTTACTGATTTGTCATCTTTTCTCTTAGAACAAGGAAGGGACAATCTTGCTTTTTCACCTCAGGGATCTATTTAAGTAATCTCATCCCCTTATTGATGAATACAATCAGGTGTGATTTTCATACATATATACTCAAAACTACAGCTACCAGAGTGGCCCTTATCCTATGGGAGCAATGTCACCAGCTGATACAGTGAATTATTATTTTTAATAGTAGTTTTCTTTCCATAAAAGGTAGAAAAAGTCAGTATACTTTCTTGTATACTTTTTCCTGTTTTACAGAAAGGAACTAATTGCTCAAGGTTTTACATACGGTTTACAAAACTGTTCCAATTGCAACCAGTACAGCCAAGCAAAATATTTGCCTATTTACTGCTCGGACAGTCTGACAGTTGGAGCAGGGCAGGTGCCAGCACAGCTGTAGCATTTACCTTTGTAAATGATAAGGGTTTGAAAGATGACTGTGTGCATTAAATATCTGCGGTCAGGAGGAGACAGTCAGAAGTGCTGAGAATACGGAGCTGGGGATTAGAGCAGTGAGTGCCCAAGAGACTTATTGTAGGTAACTTTGTTAGAAACAGAGAAAGTAAAAATCAAAATGCTGGTTGTTGTGTGGCAGATAAAGTTTTGGGAGGTGCTGCAGAGATTGGAAAGTGAGACTGGGACCAAAGAAGGGAAATGAGGGAACTGAATGAAGCTCTGAGTTTGCTCTGTTAAAGGCTTTTGTCCAGTCAGTTCAAGTTACAGCAGAGAATCTAGCAGTGATTCTGCAAATCCACCAAAATAATGTGAATTTTACTTAGAAATACTTATTTTTTCCCTCGCTAAGAGATGCACATTTTTTAAAAAATCGGTTTTGAAGGTCCAACCTCAGGCAGTGCTGCAGCCCTGCCTTCCCTCTCCTCACTCCCAAGAGCTGCAGGAGGCAGAGCTCTGCATGGTTTTCATTAGGCAGAAGGATGAAGCGAGTTTTTTCTACAGCTCCTTATTGCTAGTAGTTGACAAGGACAGAGGGAGCTCAGCTTGTCTTGCCTTTGGTTTCATACCCTTAGCAATAAATAAATAATAAAAATATTCACCCCATGAACTGTGCACGACACATCATCATTTCCCATGGATTTCCAGATCATTAGGAAACCATGCCAGGCCAGCTTCCCATTGCATTGCAGAGTGGAGTTATGTTGGGAAGGAGAGGTCACTGAGGCGAGTTTCAGCTGCAGAGTGGAGCAGCACGGAGGGCAAGTAGCTGGTCCTGCCCCAACCACACCTCTTGTGTCCATCACCTCCAGTTCTGCCACAAAACAGGCTCAGGGAGATCAATTTGAAGTAGTGCGTGGAAAGAGCCTTAGAAAATTGCTAACGCCTTTCAAAGGGCTCCAGTCTATCCATTCTTGAAAACATGCGTGCAAGATCGTACAGGCACTGCTGCTGTCCTGGCCACAAAATTTAGCAGCTACTGGTGATGGCTGTGAAGGAAGGAGGCTGGAGCTGACCTGGAGGGGATCAGTTACTGGCTGTATCTGTGTTAACACACTCTAAGTAATAGTTCTTTTCTGGTTACTACTTCAAAGAAGGGATATTGGGCTTCTGAAGCATCTTCCACCCCTCTCCTGGTAACAACCTTCAGATTTGCATACACGGTAACCCAACCACAGTTAACTTTTTGGTGAGAGGCAGTGCTGACAAACGCTACTGGGCGAGTTAGAAAGAATCAACTTGCAGAAGCAAGACAAAACATGCAATTCATTAAGCCACACCATATGATCATCTGAGTTCCAAGAACTCTTCAACTCCAGAAAGCACTAGTTAAAATGAGACTTTCAGCTAGCAGAAATTGTGTGGTTGTCAGCAGGAGAAAGCAAGGCTGCAAACTCTGCTCCATGCTGCTGTCAGCCTGCGCTGGGGTCTGCTGCAGGCACAATGTGAGCAGGCTGGTGCATGGCTTTCTGGCTGCCTTGTAGTGAGTGTTTCATTGCAAACTCCACATTAATGCAAATAACTTGTTTGAGTGTGTTTCAGATGCCTGCAGCAAGAGTGTGTGTGTGAAAGGTGCCCCATCAGCCCCCCTGTCTGCAGCTTGGTGATCCCAGGGCTGCAGTGGATGGCTACTGGTCGCTTCCAGTGCTCTGTGGGCAGTTTGTGAAATTAGGTGTTTGGAAAAACTCGATAATATTCAAGTATACTGGAACATTTCTTGGATCAGACTTCAGCATTACTCATGCATCATTAATTCTCAAAATATTAAGGGAACATTTATTCGTATTGGGCCCTATTCCGTTAAAGAGATACAAAGCATCTTGCTTGATCTGAACCATGATGCAACGCACACCAAGACAATCCCCCATATAAGGATAGGCAGGAAACCAAAGCTGGGGCAGAAAAGAGTTGTGGGGCCTAAGTTCATGAGGAAACGTGGATTTTCTACCACACACTGTGGTGCGTCCGTGTTTTATTACTCCAGAACTGCTAGATCTCATAGTGAATGCTTGTATTGCTTAACTTTTACACAGTCTTTTCTGTTCTCACAGCAGACTAATTTCAGCTTCATTTGGCATTCCTTTAATAACTAAGACCACTACTAACTTTGCCTGCATGTCTGAGTATGATGAAAACGCAGCCTTAGTACTGATGGTATTGGGACTGCAGCTGCAATCATTAAATCCGTTTTTCAGTTTCTGCCATTCCAGCAGATTCTGCTCTGTTCCAGACTTAGCACTGCCCTGGCATTTTTGCTGCATTTGTTACTGACGTGCCAGAAATACAAACAAAATGTTGAGTGAGCCTTGTTTTTGACCTTCTCTCTACTGGTATATAACTACTGTACCTACTACTTAACTGCTTGTATCCCAGCTCCTGTGAAATCAGTAGTTGTGCACAACTTTTTGCAATTGGAAAAATTTGCAGCATGTCAGCAACAAACTACTAACTTGAACAGTTTTTCTGGACAGGCGATGCTGTTCCCTGCATTTTAATTTTGGCTTGGGGGCTGGAGCGTGATGTTGGCAGGATAGATGGGCAGCTCAGAGACTGCACCTGCCTTTTTATCACTCTCCAGACCCTCCTTCCTGTTACTCCTGAGCTCTTAATCTCCACTGGGTGACCTGGCTGCCAGGGTGACATTTTTGATGACAGGCTGACTTACAGCAACTAGCTCACTCTCTTACTTTACTGTATATTAAGTATTGTAGTTCATGGCTTTCTCCACTAATGATTCTTTAAGATGGTTTGTAAGTATGTAGACACTGTTTGAAATAGCAGCCCAAGTGGACACGGAAGGCTGCAGAAATGGCAAGGGCCACGTGTGCGATTAGAGGAAGTCAGGTAACCACAAGGAGCGTGATGCCCAGGCTGGCAGGAGGAGGAGCCTTGTGGTACACGTGTCCTGCCCAGCACTGCCTGGCTCCCACAGAGAGCAGGGCACTTCTGCCTCTGGGATCCCTTTAGGAACATTGATTTATGCAAAACCAAAATCCCTCTAAAGAAATGTTTGGATTTCTGCTTTATCTTTTGGAGCTAAATAGAATTTGCTCTCTCAGCATCCTCCTAATTTCCATGGAATGACACAAGCTTCTGCCAGCTCCTACTCCCTGAGCTCCAATGGGGCCTCTGGTTTGGAAGACACAGAGGCAGGAGGGAACGCGAAGCAAGGCTAGGTGGATAAGCCAGGTAATCTCTGGGCCCTGGGGACATTTATTCTCCAGCAGGCAGAATTTGCATGTAAGAGTTGACCAGCTTCCCCTTCTCTTGCATACAGGGTAGTTTATCTTGGAAAGACTTTTTTTTTCTATTTTAATGGAATTATTTTAGATATTCATGCTGGCTATACACACAAATTTGAAATGAGACATTGTATTTGCTTTTAGAAAGTGATTATTCTTTGTCACAGAACTGATTTCTTGAAGCAAAACCATTTTTTTATTTAATCCTTCTCACATGTTATTTCTCTTTCTACAATGTGAAAAGTAGTGCACAGAAATTAGACCCTTGTGTATAATGCAAAAGGCAGGCTTTAAATAAGAAAGTACTTTTGACAGACTGTAGGGTTAAATTCGCTAAGGTGAGCTGTGAGGAGATGCAATTCTGGGAAGCAGATTGGAGGCAGGTGAGCTGAGCCGGCTGATTTCCAGTGCTGGGGTCTTCCTGAGCTTGAAAACAAGCCCTGTATCACTGCTACCTGCTTTGCTTTTAAAGCTGGTCAGTGTTGATGGAACAATGGCAAGATAAAGCATGAGTCTTTATGAAATCCGAAGAGAGGAAAGGCTGCTTGATAAACTCAGTCGCTTTATTTTTCAACAATTGTCTCATCTCTGGCACATCAGGTGGGTGTTAGCATTTTCAAGTTGTTAGCACTGCGGGGAATCGTGATGCAGAAAAGCCTCAGCACGACACCACTGGAACTGGACTGTGGGCACCACGTGGTGCAGGAAGGGAACCACAGTCCTGCAACAGTCAGACATCACCCATGGTGGGAGGAAGTGGGGAGAAGCACAAATGATGATGGAAGCAGTGACATAAATGTCACAAGGGAGGCAAAAACTGCTTTGTTATTTTTGTCAATTGAACTAGAGTGGAAATTGGGATATGCTCGGAGTGGTTTTGCAATGGTATAACAGGTCTGTGGTTATGAACTACGGGGCTTGATGCAGCGGTAACACTTGGTAAGTGGTGCATTTTCTAGACATGGGATCTTAGCTAGGAGTGTTAAATAGCTGCTGTAGTCCTTCCCTAGCAAAGACAGCTGCTTCATTTTTCTCAGAAGCTTTTCCAAGCAGCCAGCCTTCCTTCCCACTGTCTCTCTGAGGGGCTCACAGACTGCTGAATGTCTTTTCAGTGTCTAAGGAGCTGGCTTAGTTGTTTAATGATTTTACATATATTTACATATATGCAATTTTTTCCTTCAGGGATGCGAAAAGGTGAAAGATGTCAAATTACACTATTCAGTTTAAAGAGATGCTCCCAATGAACTCACTGTGGGGTTAGATTACCTGCACAGATTTCTAAGGAACTCTGTGGTGGAGCTAAAATTGGAAGCCAGAACTGGACCTACGCAATGACTGTGCTCCCATAGTGGAGGTTGCCCTGGGTTGCAAGGAGGAGTCTGTGGCAGCCCAGCATCACTGAGGGCTGCTACACAGGCTGAATGCCTGTGCCAAGCTAGGGGCATCCAGCCCCTACAAAGGGTCTGCTCCTCTCTGGCATTTTGCCTGGTTGCTCAGGCAAGAATGTGTGCTCTCACTGTCCATTTGCAGTAAGAATACTTCATTCTCTTTTTGTGTGGGTCTGTACAGGCACAAGACATTCCACTCAGATCATGAATTCCTGAGTTCCTCAGGCATCTTCATGAAGTACTTCCAACTATCCTTGCTGGCCTTCTTTCTCCAAGGCTTCTGCTTAGGAGAAGGATACAGCATCTTACCAGAAAAGCTGAAAATCAAGATGAATATCATTTTTCTTGGGTATTTAGCTATGATCAGTTACTCCCTATGATATGGAAAAAATTGAATATGAACAGAATTCACCTAGCCTCCTGCTACAGATAGAAGTTTAATAAGTGCCAGCAAGTGGATGAAAAATAAATAAGCTTACCATTAAGCTAATGAGTCCCATATGTTTTTATAGTCAAATAAAAGTGAACTGCATGTACTGAAGAGCCAAAAAGCAGATGAATGAACCACCACGGACATCCCAAGATCACATTTAAAATGCAAATGTTGATATTTCTCACACACTTTTCCCTTATGTAAATCAAATCTAAAGAAGGCATCTGGTGGAAGAAAACACGTTTTGCCTTTGAGCTCATACTCAGGTGAATGCAGCAAACTGAACTTGAGAGAATACCTACTGGCTGCTATAGTTACTGGAGACTGCAGACAGTTGGGGAGTTACAGAACAGATTTGCCATCATGTAGGAAGCTGAGCCTTAATTTATATTCAGATCTACAAAGATTCATTTGAGAAGCTTTTTCTAAAAATGCAAGACACGCATTTTTCTCCTGGTATAAAACTAAAAATGTAGGATTTGAGGACTCCAGAAATAGTTGTAGTCGGAAAGCACTTTAATACCAGAGAAATCATACTGCTTCCAGGTTACCCAGAAGAAGAAAAAAGGAAAAACAAATCTCATTTTCTTATGAGATTGATGTTACTTCTGCTGAAAAGATATATTTAATATATATATTATCATATAAATTCTAAAGAAACGTATATTTTTATTCTTCCTCAGGGAAGAATTTTGGTTCCTTTGCTAAAGGTTTGGGCTACTTAGCTGCACTGTTGCAGTTCTAGCTGCTTAGCTGCTGCTGTCACTAATAGTTGTTGGTTTGCAGGTCTAACAGATTAGCCCATTTTTCTCCACCAGTGATGTCATTTAATTGGGCAAATTACATCTTAGAAATACTTCTGGCTGAGGGCTTCTCTCCAACAAAAAGTATGCCAAAATTCCTCTCCTTCCCTTTGAAGGTGCCACTTTGAATTAATGAAGCTACAAACTCAATTTGTGTGAGATGGACCTTCCTGCCCTTCACCCCAAACCGTGCCTCTCATCAGGCCTCAGCTCCCTGTTCCAGCTGAGGTGCAAGGATGGAGGCTGCAGTTACGTTGCGTGCAGTTACTACAGTGCATGCTCCTGGGTGCTAATGTGTACTGTTGAGAACAAAGTAACTGAATGGTAAATTTGGATCCATTGCAAAAGGAAACATGGGATGAAGTTCTATGTGATGATGGCTGTTTGGGTTGAGGAAAATGGTTCTTGGTCAATGCCATATTCACATACTTCTGCAATAGATGCCAACTTCCCCAGTGATACTGGGAAGTGATCTGGGAAGCAGCATGTGTGTAGACTCAGTTTTCTTGTGAAACCCCTCACACATAGTGATATATATATATAATGTACCAGGCACTAAATAATGCTTGGCTGAGTGGTGTTGGGTGTGTTTTGTTATCTGATTTTCTTTTTGTATGTATCATATATTTTGTCACAGTCTTTCTTGCTTTTTTCTAATAACCTTAAATTTCTGATTTCCTTTTTAGGGAGAGCAAAGAAGAAAAGTGCCCTTTTTTTCCTTACCTGCCTTCTATTTTCCCTATCCTTGGGTAGGATGCATTTCAATAACTTATCAGGTTTGTGCTCTGCTTTTCATGCCTGGGTTAATGTAAATATTCCTTTACCCAGCAGCAGCAAAGCACTGAGCAGCAGCACTTTGTCAATGTGTTGATACTGTCCATATGGTTTCACATAGGGCACTTAAAATCACCTATGAAATGCCTTGGAAAATTCATAGTTGCTAGAACTTCACTTTCCTTATCACTGCCACAGTAATTCTCATTAAATTGACTTCCTTTTAAACTACCTTCCTGAAAGGCTAAAAGCTGTGAATATTCATCGTGTTTATTTAATTAATAGTGCCCTCTCAATGGAAGGCTTAAATAGCCAGCAGGTGACTTCCCCTCAAAAGGGACACTTTGCCAGCCCAAGCTGTGTGTCCCCACTCGATGCATACTTGAGAGCTCTAACTGGGGACTGATTTTCACAAAACATCTTTTTAAACTTGTGCACAAAGTTTTTAGTCTTTTTTTTTTTTTCTGCGCTCTGAAGTGAGAATACAGATCTTAGCAACTATGAAACAAGAACTGAGCCCAGAATGGAGAGAAGTGGGTAATGATGTACTGGAGCTATACTGGTCTTTAATGCCAGCTGAAGTATTGGCTTTCACCTTCTGCGCACTATCTGATTACTCAAGTATTTGCTGTTGTTTTGCAATTGTTTTCTTGTTTGTTTATTTTCAACTTCCAGGTCTGTTGTTCTGAGATCAGATTGCATTCCTTCAACTCGAGACAGTCAGCTGACCAAGGTTTGTTTGTGCTCCACATTACATCCATAACATCACTGAAATACAACCTAGCACTGGGGAGAGTGCTCTAAGTGCAATATAAGGGTTATGTGACATTCCTTTGGCTGCAGCATGGTGCTGTCATGTGCTGACATCAGCTGCCAGACTGCTACAAGCCACTAATGACAACTTCCTTCCCTCATATCCGATTGTAAAGGCACTAATAGATCCAAACTGGAGATCATATCTTGCTCACCAGATGAAAGGAAATCATTCTCCTCCAGATTGGCAGAGTTAAAATGGGAACGCCATTCCTACTTCACCACAACTAAAGCTCATTTTACGTTTCAACACTGGGGAGAATAGCTGCATTTTTCCTGTTTTTTTCTCAGTAACCAAAAAAGGTTCCGTCTGGGAGATCGCACTATCCATCCTTATGAGGTGCACCATATGTTTTAGTCTTTTTTAATTACTGTAGCCTTTACGATCTCAGATAAATGCCATACTTAGTGCTTTACTTTACAATTAATTCTCTCCTGCGGGAAGATTTTAAGTCTCTGTCTCTCATCGTATGTGAAGTGTAAAGGAGAATTGCAAATTTACATTCTTATGGGCAAACAACGGCTCTGTTTAGAAAATAAACTTTAAACTACTATTACATCAAGATGCTTTTCAGCAAACACTGTTATTGCCACATAACAGCAAATGCTGGAGATGAAAGACATTCTCTTTACAGTGTGGTGTTGCATAAGGCAAGGCATTGGTTTATTTGAAGATAAAGGTCTACATAAATAAAGAAGACATCAGTTCAAGTCTCTGCATGTTTCTAAGACAACCTGTATTGAGGTCTAAGCGTGAATTTATGTCTCAAGCAGGATTTTGGTAACCTGTGAAGAACTGAATCTATTTGCAGTTCTCTCCCACTCCTCAAACCCACATGGACTTTGCATGAAGTGCTTTGTGCACAGATCTCTTTCTCTCTCTTTCTCTCTTTAAAAAAAAAAAAAAAAAAAGTTGTAAATAACAGCTTGCAAGCTTAAATTCAGCCCTGCTGAATCTTGTGCAGAGATGACTAAAGTTCTGCTGGGAAACTTCTGAACGGCAGGCAGCACTTAGGTGCAGAGCTGGTGGCGTCACCTGGGGCCTGCAGGCTGCTGAAATGTCACAGCTCCCTGTCAGACACAGGAGGGACTGTCTGCACCCAGCACACACCTCAGGGTGAAATTCAGTAGCGGTGTGCTGAGGGGTGAGCCATGGCTGTGATGGGTCCTGCAGGCAGCTGCTGGCCTTGGGCCGGCTTCACCAGAACCCCACACAGGGCTTGTGCTGAAAATAGGGGCGGCCTGGGTCCTTCCCTGGTGGAAGAAGCTGGCGCAGGCTGGAATCCAAGTGGGCTCCAGGTTTTCTCTCTGCTATTCCTCACGCAAGAGTGAAGCCTGGGCCAGCTGTAACTTTTCTGGAAAAGCCCAGAGGGCCAGCAGGTGACACATGGGTGAGTGGGGCTGTTCTGAGGAGCTGCTGCCATAGTATCTTGGTAATACCAGTTTTCAGTTGACAGATTTTATCTTGAATATGCACATATGCATCTATAGAGAGAAAAGACCCTCTGTGACCCTTTATTTTTGCATTCCTTTGAAGGTGCATGCTTACTCTGGAGAGCACCAGAATAGGATCTGTGCACAGCTGAGGATCTGCCCACTGCTGCCTGAAAACTTCAGAGCAACGTTCCCCCAGAAACTGCACTGATAAGACAGACCCATCTGCTGCAGGTCAGACCTCACTGTAGAGATTTTTTCCCCTAATGGCTGTAAAACTAACAGGCTTCATTTTCATTCTCTCTGGCATTGTTAAGGAAAAACGGGGATATCCCTAAATAGTTTACATCTGTGCTCTGAATCTCGAAGAAAACACCCAGCCAATTTTCAGGAGAGAAACTGGAGACAGCTGTGAAGGGGGTGTTGCTGCTGTCTGTCTTAAGGGGTCATCTATTCCCTTCAGTAGTAACAGGAGAACTATTTTCAAGGCAGTTGTGAGTTGGTCTGTGGTTGTGAACTGACTAGTGCCACATAGTATTATAGTCTTGTTACTTCTCTATGCAGCAGCATCCATAAATTCAGCACAGAAACACGTGCTGTAAAAGGGATATCTGTTGTATGGATTCAGCTTCAGCTGTAGTTTTAACTATAGAGGAGAAAAAGAAAAGGAAAAACCTCAGCAGGATTTTCCAGAGCAGGTAACTGTTGTGCTACTTATCCTTTAACTGAGCTGATTTTGTGTGAACTAGGTGTATTTATGCAGGATGACATCTCCAAGCAGTCCTTGTGGGTCTCATGAGGTAGTTTTGCTAACTTGGCTGGCTGCATGTCTGTGCTGCCCAACAACAGCAAGGATGCTTTGCCTCAGTAGATTATAACTTTTGCACGTTTTATAAATGCATTATGGCAGGAGTCAGTCCTCACTGGCTCACATGGCCTTCAGTTTTCCAAGACTAAATCATCAGGCCTCCACACTGATTCAAGGTTTTATTAGCTTTACATGTTATTCAATTTTGGAAGCCTCTAATGTGAGACCTTGGTCCTAGCTGGACAAGAAATATGGTCTACCAGACCTTAGTGACAGTTGCCCACATCCACATGGCTGTCAAAATGCAATTTTAGTTATTGCTTTGGATCGTTTACACATTAAAGCAAGCAAGAAAATCAGTAATAACAATTGTATGTTAAATAAGGCTGGAGTTGGTTGTCAACACAGTGAGTTTAAGTCAACATAATGCTAATTTCTTGTGCAAAATGTGCTGAGGCTGTTAATAGAGAATAGCTTTGGGGAAAATTAATGATTGCTTTGGTGATACCCGCTTTTTCCTTGTGAAGACAGTAGTACAACTAGCAGCCTGTGCCACATCTGTTTCCACTTTTGTCTATTGTTGGTGAACAGAGCCAGGTGGTGTGATGCAGCTCTGCCAGCATCAAGGCTGGATCCACTCCTGGACTAGGGTGCACTAGAGCTGGTAACGGTAATGGCTTGCAATAGCTACTGAAAGGTGTTATGGCAAGGAATTGTCTGTCATGCCCTTTCCAAACAATAGACAGCATCAGGTAACAAGTTCTGTGCAGGGTAACATTGTACCAGCTGAGGGAATGGCCATGAGTTTATTAGTATAGCAGGTATTAGGAGCTCAGGGTGACATCAAGGCATAGACCCCAGTATCTTGGGCAGTATGCAAGTGTTTCTATTTGATTCACCCACAAGAGGAAAACTATAGTCTGTGTGAAGTAATTATAAAAGTTTACGTGCTTCTTTATCAGAGGAGACCATGCTATATCTCTGAAATGCACAGGGCCCTCCTGTGCACATTGGCAGCGAGTCTCTGCTTGGAAAGGCTGAGCTGGAAAGCTCTCATCAGAGCGGTGGTCTCTGTCCTGGTCTGGTGGGTCACAGTGGCTGAGGTTACACCATATTCCTTGTGAAAATCTGGATGCTGGTTAGAACAGGGTTCTGAGTGCAAGTTGTGTATGAGGAGTGAGCAGTGCCTCATAAATGGAGTAGATGGGACAAAGCAACAACTCCACTTAACAAGTGAAGTGACAGAAAGTGCTGCTGGGGATTTGAGATCCTGATGGAAGGTGAAGAACTGGGGAAGGCTTGAACAGCATTTCCCTCTGTGTTTCTGAGTGCTGAAGATGAGACAGAGGTAGTTTCATTTATGATTCTGCTTGGTTGTGAAGACCCACATGTTTTCAGCAGCTTTCTGAAAACTCAGGGAGTGTGAAAAGTGGGCAATTCCATATGGGAAAGTAGAAACCTGGGAAATGATAAAATGGTACTTCAGGGACATGAAACACAGAATATCAGATGGAAATATTGCTTTGTCTCAGGGGTGAGGCTACAGTCTTCCCTGTACTGATAATGAAACGTGGTGGGGGAAGAAAAGAGCTTGTGATTGGGAATATTTAGGACCACAATTAAACACTGAAAAAATAATTTATTCTTAGGAAATAAGGGAATCTTACAGAGGCTGCTGCATGTGAAAAGCCCACAGATAACTAACGTTGTGTACATGGGAGTTAACCACAGGTTTTTCAAGAACAGAAATATGAGTGTATTGTGACCTGTCCGCAGGTCAGTCTGTGCCATGGCAAGCACACATACTCTATTTTTGTAAAGTTTTGTGGTGTGAGCACTGCACACATGGGCAGAGACACTGCCTCTAGCAACAACAGCTCCATCGAGTTGTTAGAGGGTACTGCAGCCTGAGGTGCATATGTGCTCATCTTGGAAGCAAATGGAAGAAATATTTATTTGAAGGTGGATATACAAATACGAGTCCTCGCACTGATGAGAGCAGAAATACTGTCATGAAGAGAAAAGCTCCTGGCTGCTGAAGTTGAAAAGGTAAAATTCAGTAGTCGGCAAGTATGTAAACTAAAGGAACGAGTAAAGGAATGACAGAAGATACAATTTACTTTGGGTTGAAAGCTCGGCAAGTCCTCACTTGTGCTGAAAGTGCAGGCAATTTAAAAAAAAAAAAAAAAAAAAAAAAAAAAAAAAAAAAAGCCCCACACAAACTTCAGAGAAAGCTTAAAGTTGGTCGTGCTGGCTGGCTGCCCGCCTGCCCCTGCAGCCTCTCCAGTTCCATCCCTGACAGGTGGGCTGTACATCCCCCCTCAGCCCCAGCTGCTGCCCATCCCCTTGCTGCAGGGCTGCTGCTCAGGGCACAGAGCTGTGCAGCCCCACTCCTTCAGCAGAGCCCCGTATTCCTACCCTGGGCTTAGATATTAACAGGATCAGGAGACTGTGGTCTGGTGTAGCCCAATGGGGGCACTTTGCTGCTTGTGTTTCCATTGCTGTCAGTCCCTCGGTGATTTTACTGCCTGTCGGTTGCTCAGTCGATGCTCTTTGAAAGACACTTTTTAATTCCTCCTGACCTCTGAATTATTCTGGACTGTGCCATCAATTGTCACACAGTGCAGCAGTGTGTATGCAGCTTCACTGGGTGTTTCAGCCCTGCTCACGGTTCAGCTGCCAGGCTTCTGCTCATTTACTTTCCTCTTGCAACCTGCAGCCATCTTGTCTTTCACACTGACTGCTCTCCTGCATCCTACCTACTGCTATATCCAGCAAGGCTGGGTGCAGTGTTGACAGATCTCTGCACCCACAGAGTCCCACTGACGTTTGCAGGGCTGGATGTGGGTGCAGAAACCCACATCAAAAGAGCCCACACAGGAGGAGCCCGTGGGCTCTGGGTCCTAGCAGGGAACCTTCAATGTTTGTAATGTTCTGCTGACATTTCAATACTGTTATCCCTTCTTAATTTAAGAGTGCTTTTTAGAATCCAAACATGAAGAACTACTTGGAGGGTAACTGCACATGATGCAGCATGTTGGCGGTCATTCTTATCTCGGATATTTGCGTTGTTTGGTTTACAACCTGCACATAATTCAATGCAGCAAATCTGAAGAGGATTTGAACAATGGACATTAATCATCTCATTCACCACCAAAGGAGATAAAGCTTCATTTTTTTTTTTTTTTTCCCATGACTTTCAAGGTCAATACTGAAACATTTTCGGAAAAGAAAGCAGGAGCTCATTGTTTCAATTTTATCCTCAATTTCTTCACTGTCAAAATGTTCAGGAGATCCTCTGAGAGGAATGAAGATTGCCAGGAGGAAACAGGAGAGGCCAATGGGGGTAACGAGAAAATGCAAATCTGCCTGCTGTCTGCATGCCTCTATTGTCAGATTTAAGTCTGTCTACTACTGCATAATGAGAAATCAGTCCAAACTGAAGCGTGTCTGATGCACTCAGCCAAAGTTTCTTGGGAACTTTACTATACATTATGAAAATGAAGGCAATGAGCCCTGGAAGAGAGCATGTCATACCTGCCTCTGTGGTCAGAGGGCAAAGGAAGAGGCTGATCTTGGCGGAGGGTTTGTCTCTGTAGCCAGGTAGTCCAAAAGCTCACAGAGCAGCTGATGTTTGTAGATGTTTGGGTGCTCCTTCACAGAGGGGCTCTGCATGCTGGCACAGTAGCCGCAGACATGTTTTCTTCTGAAAATCTGTTAGCAGTGCCTGTAGTCATGTCTGCCATGAGAGCCATGGCTTCTTTTGTGGATTAGTTGATGGTGCAGAAGGCTGAGAACAAAGAATAGCTTCCAGTCAAGTTCCAAGACAAAGATTGTTTTCCTGCCATTTTTCCTGAGGAGCCATTTCTTGTTTGCTTTATGTACAACTTTCAGATACTTGCATTAATCTGAATGAATGCCTTCCTGAATGCTGCTTGTGAGTGCTCTTAGTTTATCAGTTCATTAAATTAACAGCGCACCACAGCAGGGCACATTTGCTCCTTGTTCAAAGAATTATGCTTCATTGCTCTGTTTCACATGTGCAGCTTCCTCCAAGAGCACTGTAAGAGAGTGAAGGGTTTGGCCAAACAACTGCAGAAAAAACAGTTTATGATAAACTGTTAGAGTAAACAATTCTCACACCATGTTCACCCACTACAGTAGGAATCCTCTCGTAAGCCATTTCTTTAGCTCCCCACTGTAAGAGTTCAACCATGCAGGTCATGGCAAGACTTGGCAAGCCTCGGTGATAAAAATTTCCAGAGCAGTATGAGATTCCACTGGGATGTTCAGAGCAGAAGTACATTGGCTTTGTTTGGATGGGGCTGGTCTTAAAATGGCACGGTTTTCTTCTGATTTGAAATAAGTTAGAATACTGATGCACTGATATTTCAAAGCAGCCACATCTGCTTAAAGCTGTTCCTATATGACCTACACATTTCTCGTGTTTCCCAACTCTATGTTGCAATAAAAGGCATGCTGCTAAATGGCTGCCTTAGTCCAAGTAGGCATTGTTTTTCTGTTGCTTTATGACATCTTTCTGAACTCTGAAAAAAAAAAACAAGAACAAAAAACTGTGGTTGGATGAGAACCTGTGAGAAAATATTTCAGTCTGAGTCTGCCCACACTTGACAGTTTTTCAGCCCTGCTCTGTGGTTGTTCAGAGTAGCACTGCTTTGCAGTGGGAATGCTATAGCCATGTGGAAGAGATAGTTATGGAGTCGGTGTGGCCAAATAGCTCCTGCAATGTACAGAGGCAGGAAAAAAGGGGTAGAGGATGCTGCTGGTAGGGTCCCCACTGGTCTGCAATTAGGAAATCATTGTTTATGGCTTTTTTTGTTTGTGTGTAAGTCTTGGATTCTGAAATATAACCCCTTATGTCAGAAGAGAGAATTCCTCTGCTTTGGGGTTTTCTTGTGGAAAAGCTCCATCTGCTTGTTATTGGGTCAAGTTCTCTAGGCCCAACAATGCCACATATAGAGGCTTCTGTGTCCACCTTTCCTGACTGTTTCATGGAAGGAAAATGCAACACCAGCTCTCTCCCGTTTGGTGCCCCGTGCAGAGAGAGCTGCAGGATTGCTGAGGATGTGAAAAATGGACAAATGAAAGTCCAAAAGAACATTTTTCCTCCCTGAGTCAGACTTCCAAAGAGCTAGCTCAGCTTTCCAAAGCTAGTCCCTAAGTGGATATGTGCTAATCCCACCCATGGTGAAGGCCACTCTGTATCCTGCATGGACTCACACGGCCTGCCTTACCCTTTAGGTCCCTGAACACTGTCTTTTGTCAGTTTTCTTTCATTCGGAGATGATGAATATTTCCTTTTAGCTTCATTTTATTAAGTCCTGGATGCATCAGTTCTTCAGTGTCACTTGAATACAAAGCAGAATATTTGAAAAGACCTGAAGATCTTAGAAAAAATAATTACTCTATTTCTGAGCCATATTTTTACTCAGAAAGATGGAGTGATGGCAATGCCTAAGGATGGACCACAGCATAGGACTCCATCTTCCAGTTAAGGCTTCAGCCTGAGACCCTGAGCACAAATTCTCTGCGTCTTCTCCCACCTGAAGGTGCACCAACTTGTGCTGCTTCCATGTTTGTTTCCTCCACCACTGAGTGGTGTCCCTCACTGCAGTACGTTCACCTGTTCACCTCTGGGTACAGCAAGGGCACTGGGCATGCTGTTGCACAAGAGGTGAGAAAGACATTTAACTTTTGTCTTTCATGGGTCTGGCTAGCTGCCTCCTGCTAGGAGGGTCTCCTGCTGCCTCTGTCTGTGTTGATAGAACGAAAGTGGTGGTAACAATCAGTGGACATTTTCAGAGTGAGGAAATTTCATGCTGAAGATCTGATGGACACAGGGGTATGGTTCAGATCCCCTCTTGGATCTGAGGAAGAATCTTTGTGCCTGAAAGCTTGCTGAATTTTTTCCATAGGTATGAATCGGTCTGATTATACATGTCAGTCCTAGGCTACGTCTTGCTGAAGCCATCACAGCCCTAACAGGGAAAACTGCTGGAGCAATTCCAGGAGTCCCCTTAATTCCTGTTCTAGGCTATCACAGCCACAGGGTGGACTTTTGTGTGCTTTCCCAAACCAGTGTGACTCGAACCCTGGCACACAGTGCCAGCAGATGTGGGCTTCTCCCACCTCAGCCACAAATCTATGGTGCAAAGTACAGATGAAACATCTGACTGCTGCCTCCCATCTGCTTGTGGCACAGCAGGGTGGCAGCAAGTGGCACACATAGATTATCACCAGAAGATTTAAGGAGGCTGTAAATGCCACCTTCAGAGCAGCAGTGCTCATGGTGCGTTTTTGCTGAGGTGGAGAGAAATGCAAGTCCTCCAGCAAGTTATTCATCTGTTCGTTCTCTGATTCCTTCTTCAGTCAGATGAAATTCAAGACTGTGTAGGATCATTTTAGGAGTGTTGATTGTTTCCTCACAAAGTAAATAGCATTTTTCTCTTTAGCTAAAGTTGCACAACAGTTTTGTGCAGTTGTGCATGCCTTGAGGGTGTCCAGCAGTGACTGGCAGCAACCCCTCTCCCCATACACATTGCTGCATTGCACAATAAGGCAGTCCCACTTTCCCAAGCTTTGGCCGTGTCAGAGACAGGATACCACATTATTCAGAAATGGAAATTCTTACCCTGCTACTTTTCCATAATTGTACACGCATTTTGTCAGTGCAGATCTCAAACTTGCCTGTGAATGGGAGCTGTTGAGGGCCAGAGGCAGCCCAAGTTTCTCCAATTGCTAGGTAAAGTTCTGTTTTTACTGTCAGTGAGAGTGGGCTGGGCTATGTTTGCTAGAACGAGAGGGGAGGGCATGCTGAGGCATTTCCCCTGCTGTGGCAGAGATGGGGGGAAGCAAGTCAGCGCTGCTAGGAGCCAGAAAACCTGTTGCTCTCTCTCTCGGTCACCAGGAAAGCTGAAGCCAGCATCCAGGCTGTGGATGCTCAGCTACACCCATCTGCAGATAGCTGTCCCAGTTACCTGTGCTGAGGCCAGGCTGCTGGGACAGAACCCTTTCACTGAAGGTCTTGGTGGGGCACCGAGTGCTGGGTTTGTCTGGCCCTGCCTGTGCAGGACTGGGCAGAGCAGTGGGCTGCCAACCTCTCCAGCAGGCCTCAGGCAGGATGAGCGGTCAGGTCTGGATGTCTGGGATGTTTGGGCAGTCCCTTTTTTCCATAACTAAATGCTGGAGGAGATGGATGAGGTCTTTACTATTATGCCAGCCTGGTGTGTCCCTCTGCTGCCTGTCCCAGGACATCACACAGGAGCTTGAGCTCAGCCCTAGAGCCAGACCAAGAGCTGGCAGTGGCTTGTGTTGCACAAGCATAAGGGCAGGGGGACCGAGCCTGGTGTGCCATGCAGGGTGGGACAGGCTGCCTGTGGCTCAACCAGGGTGCTTCCGGGAGGCCTGCAGGCACAGCCCTGCTGCTTGGTGAGGGAAAGATACCAGGGTTATTCTTGAAACCCTCTGAGGGATGTTTTCTCAGTGCGTAGTGCTGCTGACTTGGTTCTTCCCAAAGTCTAGTCTCTGATTTGTACCAGGTCGGGTCTTTACATTTAGTCTCTATCGTCATATAATATGACAACTGGGCCATCCTGATGGAAAAACTTGGCTCAAAATGACCAAAATGCTCCTGTGACAGGTTGCAGCGAGGTAAGTGAGGGATGGCTTAGATCTCAGTCAGCAGCAGTGGGGCAGAAAGGAAGTGAAAAGCCCTCCTTAGCACGATTTTGAAGCCGACTTTGATTGACTGAGCGGGCTTAAAGCGGGCAAACCCAGCTGGCAAAGCACCTCTGCCCCCTCGGCAGGCGCAGGGCTCGGTTTTCACTCCCAGCTCATTTTTAATTTCTCTTAATGGAAACCCAGGAAATGGGATGCAGACCTTTCTCTCACGTGAGCTTTACAAAACAGCCTCCCTCCTCGTTACCGGCTGCCCAGCCCCGCTCCGCGGGCTCCTCGGGCTGCGGCTGGCCGCGCTGCGGAGCGGCTCCGCTCCCGGGCGAGAGGGGCAGCCCCGCCGCAGCTTTCCGGCCCCTCCCTCCGCCTCCCGGGGTCCCCTCGCCCCTTCCCCGGCGGAGCGGAGCGGAGCAGCACGGTAAGTGCGGCGCGTTGCCGTCCAGGGCGCCCGCCGGTGCCGGGCGGAGAGGAGCCGGCTGCAGCCCCTCGGAACGGGGGACGCGATCCAAAAGCCGTTTCCTGGCTACCGGGACAAATATGCAAATATTTCCTTATGCTGTTTCGTTTCTCTCCGTCTCTCTCTTTTTTCTTGTTGTTCTGAAAGTGGCAAATCGTCAAACAACAATAACAAAAAGTTGCTGTAGATGTTTTGGAGCTGTTGCTTTATGGAAAACAACTCCCTGGGTGGAGGCGAGAGCAGCTTGCGGTTCGGTGGGAGTGTTTGCAAATCAGATGTCACTTGGAGGTAGGGGAAATCTGGCAAAATTACCCTGTGAACGCGGTCTGCAAGCCGTGCAGGCTCGCTCGCCTCATGTGAGCTTAACGAAAACCAACGGGAAGTTTGCAAGGAAGAGGAGAAAATGCATGGGATGACTAAGAAAAGTGCTCGCTGCCGGGTTTTGCTGGTGTTTTTCGATTCCTGAGGCTGGGTGCGAGCACTCACTTGCTGCCTCCTAAGGAGAGCAGAGCGTGGGTCTGTGTCAAGATATGGGGAGCAGCCTTGAAGCACTGGTGGAGCAATTAAGCCGCAGGCGGTATTGTCTTGAAACTCGAGCGAGAGCCAGCCTGCTCTCTGCCCCATGCCTCCCCTCACCTTAGCGCTCTCCTGTTGCACGAAGCCTTGTGCTGGAGCCCGCTGTCCGCTCTGAGCGGGGCCGAGGAAGTAGGGCTGGGTGCGTGGTTTGTGCTGCCTGCAGGAAGGTCCCTTGAGCTCACTGGTGCCATAGCGGGACCGGCTTCTTCCTTTGGTACCAAAGGAAAAGATGTTATTGCAGATGAGTTCTTGGTTTTTTTTGCGCCCGCAGGTATTGAGCAGAGAGGTGATGATGGAGGGCGTGTCTTTGCCTCTGGCTTTGTAAAGGATCATCAGCACCTGAATGCACCTCCTTCTCATGGAAGGCTTTGCTGAAACAAAGGCATCCTTGCCCTGATGCTGGGTGGGAGGCTGGGCACAGGTGGTGGATACGGCTTTACTTTTAGCTTGGCTCAACTGTGATTTAACAACAGTAGACGCTATAGATTGTGGCAATATAATTTGCAGGTGTAAAAGTACTTGAGAAAGATGCAACTTTATAGTAGTAAATCACCTTTGTTATTCGGGTGGGTGAAACTAATTTCAATACAAAAGATTTTTCCTGGAGTGGCAGAATGAGGCCTATGGAGGCCAAAGAAGGCTTACCTACTTTTTAAACTGCTTATTTTCCCAAGGGTTATCAATTGGACCTGTGAAATCGCTTTGAAGACGGACGCAGCTACTCTAGCATCAATAGAGATGATGTTGACATAAAAATACCATCCAAAAATCACACCTTTAATTGGCATTAGTGTGTTGGCAGACCTTTTCCAGTGGTGCCTTACCCTTCAACAGCCATATTATTGTAACTGTATCATGTGCTGTGTCTCATGGGCAAAGGCTCTGGGCAGGATTTGTTGAGTTCAGTGTGATGACTGAAATTGTAGAATCACAGAGTGGTTTGGGTTGGAGGAGAGGTTAAACATCCACCGGTTTGAACTCCACTTCCCTTTCACCTTCTCCAGTGAAGACAAGAAGCCAGTGGCAGAGGAGCTGAGCCCTTCAGTCTTGGTAACATCTCAGTGATTCCACTCTTGTGGAGCTCCTGGACTGGGACCGCTGCACAAAGCTGCTTTGCAGGCTGCACTAAGATAGTGAGTAGGCAAACACTAGCCTCTCAGTGTATTTAAATACTAGGAAAAATGTGTTTTTTTTTTCTTTAAATTCAGGTGTTTCCTTGAATAGAGAGATCCTTCACGTTTTTCCTTCCTTCTGACTGTCCACCTGTCCACTCACTTTAACATCTTTTCAGTTGCATTAGGTGGTTATACGTCATTATAGTCTTCTAAATGTATCTGATCTACATAAAACTGGCAGAAGCTGTGTTTATTTGAACTTGTGCACTGAGTGGTAGGTAGCCTTACAAGGGTGATGATGGACAGCAAGTCTCATGGTACCTAACAGCACCAGGAATTACATTCAGTGTCATCTGTACCTTCTGTCCTGGTCACACCTGCAGCATTGGAGAGCAGCAGTAACTTGTGTACGTGAGAGCTGGTTGGGGGTGCATAGCTGGGAACCAGTGGACCCACTGGAAAAGACCCATGACCATGCAGGAGTCTGCACTGGAGTGCTCATGGGAATGGCTTTATGCTGTATGTGGGCAACACAAAGCCCTCCAGGCACCCCAGTCTGGCTTTTGACTCTAATGGCAGATAGCTCTGGAGCAGTAGTGCAAGGAGATGGCATCTTCCCACCTGCTGTGGCTCTGGTTGGTATTCAACCCTGTTATTGTGGTTTGTTTGTTAGTTTATAAAATATTTTGTTTTACTGGATAGTTCCTCAACAATGAAAAGGGAGGTGCTGGGGCACTTCCATGTGGCCAGAACTGCTCTAGTCCTGGGGATCCCTATTCCTCAGGATCTGCAAAAGCATAAAGTAGCTCCATGCCAAATCCATGCTGTGACCTGCTTTCTCTGTGTTGGCAATACTGCTTTTTGCACTTTACCTCTAAGGGCTTCCATGGTTGTCATTGCTGTAGTGTTTGGTATCTGCTCACAGTTCTCAAAGCCTACGTGGAGGCTCTTGGGTATGGAGAGTAACCTGATTGTCATCCTCATGCCCTTGGATTTTATATCTTTTGTGAATCAAACTGAGCCCTGCCCTTCACAGCTGCTTTCTTTCTTTTATTCTGGGACATGACAAAAAGTTTCTTTCAAACTGCTGTTTGGGAATTTTCCCATGCTTTGGAGTTTCTTCACCTGGTCTGTGGGTAAAAGCTGAAATTTAACTGCTTCTGGCAAAACCAGAAGAGTTCCTTATGTTATCCAGAGATTCTTGTGGTTGTTGAGACTTCACTGGGCACAAGCTTTCCTACAGCTGCCTTCTGGCTTTTCAGCATCATATCCTGAGGGAACCAGAGTGTGGCTAGCTGGCCCTAGAGTGTTTTGGGATTGCTTGACTCCCTTCTGAGCCAGCAGCCTTGGAGAATGCTCCCATCTTTTCTGGAGGTGGCCATAGTCACAGGTGTCTTAAGTTACCCAGGAAGAGGGCTGTGCCTGCTGGGATCTCTCCTTCCTCTCCTGTCCCAGGGCTGAACTGTACCTATGCGTTTCTTTTTTAAATCATATGCAGATCCCTAGTGGCAGAAAGAACCTTGACTCTTAATTATTCTACTTCTTATCTCTTCTTAGAGGTACCAGCAGCCCATATGTTTAGAATAAGGCTCTGATATAGTTTTATGGTTTCATGTATTCACTTTTGTTTAGCTTTTCCCCTCATTCTCTTGCATTAGAAATTTGGATTTCCTGCCAGCTCATTGGCACAATATTAACCTTTCTTTTTGCTGGACGTGACATACTGCTTTCAATAACAGAGGCTTGGATTTAATGTCCCAGGGGTCCTTTCCAGTTCTATGTTCACATTGATTAGGAGCTGAAAGAGTTTTATGAGAGGGGCTTTCCAAAGGCTGGTTTGTTTTCTCCTGCTTACATTACTGTGGTCTTCCTTTAAGAAATCAAACTCTTGAAAGAAATGTATATCCCACTTAAATATGAAATTGGTCTATGAAATTGCAGCTCATTCGAGGCCCATTTGTGCTCCTTCTTTTGAACATGCTTAGGGCAAGATCAGACCTTGTGACTTACCTTTCAATTCTTCTTACAGACCTACCGTATTATTCATGAAAATTAAGTTGTGCTAATTACATCTCCTGTTCTGCTTTATGCGAGACATACATTCCTGTCTGACTTGCTTGCTAATGAACATTGTGGACTGAATCCAAACCCAGACAGAAGTTAAAGCGCTGTCACAATCCATGCATGCAGCTCACTCTCATGTCCTTGTCCAGATGTGTCCTCCAGGCATCCTCCAGCGGCCAGGAGATGTCACTGACTTTTATTGCTGAGTGCACTGCATCCTGTGGCTTTCCTCAGTGTGGTCTCGTTTTTATGAATGAAGGCAGGCAATGAGTGTCGAGTTGTCCAGACTGGTGCCAGGAGCCTGGTGTTGTGAGGACTGGGTGGAGGCACTGTTGGAGGCAGTCTCTGGTCCCACCATGGGATGCCTGTATACGGCTGCGCTGCTGCTTGGGGTGGGCTGGGCTCAGGGGACACTGGGGAGAGAAAGCCATGGAGAAGTGTAACTTCAGCAAAGTGAAGGTTTAAAAATTGTACCTTCTATTTCAGAGACTTCTTCCCTGCTGATTTTGGTAGGATTTTATTTTCTTGGATTCTTAGAATAAAGCTTCCTTCAGTTCAGTTCTGGTTTTTACTCTTGATGCTATTTGGTGAACAAACCCTGGAGACAAGGAGCTCACTTTTTCTTGTATCAGCAAAACTTTTTAGTAACTGCTAACCCCTTACACCTGTACACGTCTGGTGAAAGAAGGATCTTAGCCTGATTTTGTCTAGACTGGTGATGGAAGGAGAAAAAGCAATTCCTGGGGCATGGATACTTTTTGGAAACAGAAAATATGACTAGCAAAAGTTATATCCCCAAAAGAGCTGGCGGGAGGGATCTTCTGGGTGTTCTTAATCTACCTTGCTGCAAAGTCAGCCAGGTTAGCTCAAACCACCTTTGTTTTGACTTAAATTAGCTGAGTCTGCAGTAGTGCTGTGAATGTTCCCTCTGTCCCTCCTGCCAGACGTGTGGTGGGGGACTACCAGCCAGCTGCTGGTCCTCAGCCAACTCCTGCTGCAGCCAGGTCCAGGAGAGGCCGTCTGTGTCCTGTGGGCTTCGCTTAAATCAGAGCTGAGCCATTTGCCCAGCATCAGTTTAATTAGCTTAAAGAATGTGCCCTATGCACTCACATTCATGCTGTCCTTCACCTTCAGCTCAGCATATATCCCCTAGTCCTAGTTCTGGTCTCATTAACAGTCCTTTCTGGGAAATTTCACAGATCACCAGAGCTCTGTGGCAGTCAGCAGGGGTGGGATCACTCCTTAAGAGGGTCTGCATGGTGCAGATGGAATAGTTTGGTGTTTGATTTGCTGATTTACCCCTGAAAGGAGAGGCCTGCTTAGTTACCTGATGATCTGTGAATCATTTAAGATGATACTGGATATGCATGCATAGAGTAATTTAAAGGATGCCTATAAGATTTGAATTGCTGTTTAAATTAAAGGCAATTTGGTGTGTATGTTTCTGTGACAATCCCATTCTAAGCATTTTATAGAAGCAACTTCTAGGACTTCTGCTCTTCCTTATGGCTCACTGGACTTTGCATACCAGGTTACTAATATAATGAGGGGAGCTAGTAAAGAAGTTTTGCTAGTATATCACAAATACTTGAGATACAAAGGAGACAGAATACATTTAGAACCCGAGATCTTTTCCCAGATGAATGCTGCCTTAAATATATCACTGAAAAGGGGGAAAAAAAGCCCCAACCCTGACAATGACAACCAAAAACCCAAATGTTTCTGCCAATGATGATGATTTTTTCTAAGAATTAAAAACAACTGTTTAGAAATGATTAATTATTGTAGCATGTGAGCACGGTAAGGTTTCATCCATTCACAGTAGTATTTCAAATGATTTAAAGTTGTTTGTTCAGGGTTTGCTTTTACTATGTCACTAGATGTCATGGATTTGTTCCAGCTGTCCTCCACACATGTATTGCTTGTGATGGATTTTGCGTGAGAACAGGCTGCCAGATTTTAGTCTTGATACCAAAGCCCAGTTTTGTTTCAGTTTTAAAACAATTTTGCTTTGCAGAATATACTGCTGGCCTTTAATAGAGTTGGTAGAGAAGATGCTGGCTACTCTTCTTGCACTGAGGCTGGGCCTGGTTTCCACATGTGGAAGGGTTTGAAGCTGAGAGCAAGCATGGGCATCTGAGTGGTGATCTTACCTGTCCCCTCTGAGCACAGCCACATCTCCCCTGGCAGCAGCAGTGCCTGCTCACTGCTTCCCATTGCTGTCACTGCCTCTTGGCAGGAGGCGGCAGCCTTCTATCTACTGGCTGCATTCTTCCAGTGAGCGCTGCCTAATTTGCTTTAGGCAAAATCAAGTGGATTATCTCAAGCCACTAATTAGACTATCAAAGATAATCCTGCTGGCTTTTGGGTTTGTCTTTTTCTTCCTGAAATGCGGTGGGGAGGATGGGGAGAGCTGCTCAGTGACCACGTGAGAAGGGAGCTGGGCAGTGCAGGGCTTCGCACCAGCGCAGCTGCAGCTGAGGGACAGCGGGCACCATGGCCTCAGCTGAGGCTTCAGGAAGTCATTCAGCTACAGAGATCTTTCTTCCTCATCTGCCAAAGCTTGCCCACTGGTTCCAACAGGTCTTTTTTTTTCCTTTTATTCAGTTCTTGTTACTGGAACACTTACATCTGGTAGCAGGTCATCTTCTTCCTATTTCACTTTTTAGTTTCCTAAACTAATCTAACTCAAGCGTGGAGCTCTGTTGAATAATCAATATAATGCGCTGTCTGATTATCTTGAAAGACTGAGTATGATTAATGTATTAAAATTGGATGGCCACTTGGAAAGGATATAATCTGATACTGGAGAGAGCAGATTGATTTGGGGGAATAGCATAGATGGGTCCATGTGCTCAGAGGAACTGCAGCGTGCTCTGAAACATTACAGCTTGCCTTTAGAGAAAACCAAAACTGCACTCTGCTCTCTGACACGCTGTTTGGTTTTTTGGCATGGTTGCTTGCTCTCAGCCAGAAGGATTTGCTCTGTGGAAAGTGTCTGAAATAATCTGCAGGCTTTTGTAAAATGCAAGCAAGAATAGCAGGAGTGCACAAGAAGTGATCTCTCTTCCTTTTTGTTAATATTTTTGCATTCTTTTTGAAATGTCAATTTAGTACACTATGCCCTGGGGTACTGCAAGTGTCTGAGTATTTAGGATGTGTAAAAGAACATGACTGTGCAATAGCATCCCCTCAGTCTGGGCAAGCAGGTAACCTTTAGAGCATTGCTTTTATTCTTACATTCAAACAAGGTGAGCTAGTAATCAAAAAGGATATTTACTGGTAGATTTATGTTTACAAAAAGCTATCCTCATGTACAGTACAGTAGAAAATATAAGTTAGCAGTTTATCATGAAGCTGAAGCATACCTCCAGACTAGACAGTGTCACAGTGAATTATATTTCCTGGTTTGGCTGCTGTGATCTAAGGTTGACTCTGAGGCTGGAAATGCCTTTTTTTTTCCTTGCTTGAGCACTACTGGCTACTGTGATGTCCTAATGTGCAGCTAAGGGTTCCAGGTGCTGCTAAGTGGGATACATCTCTGCATTGGAAAAAAACACTCAAACAGGCAGCAAAGTGTGTGTCAGGCAAGCATGTGTGTGTTTTAAATAAACCAGTCTCCACTGGGTTTAAAATGAAATGTTTCCATTTCTTTTTAAGCCTGCTTTTCTAAAACTCATTTGAAGAGACTAAATAACATCTGCCATCAGTGACTTCCTTGGGCCCTCGCCCTGCGAGCACAAAGCCTCTGACATTTGGGTTGCCATCAGGATGGGATGCAGGGTTGGGTGTTCCTGACAAGCACCTGGGCGGCAGCGTTTGTGTAACAATGCTTACTAACTTTTTCTAGCTGGTTTTCAATGAGATATTTCCTGATGTGCAAATGAGGTATGTCTTGTTTTTTCAAATAAGCAAAAACTAATTTAAAATGCTTTTTTTTTTTTTTTTTTTTCAAATCATGTCCTGTTCTTACTCTTTAATGAGCGTGGATTTTAAGTTGCAGAGTGGCTGTAGTCCTTCTGACCTGCTTCCCCTCCCCTCCTTAACTGACACTGATATTAGAACTATGGGAAAACTTACAGTGCTGGCAAAAGGGGTGGAAAATCAAACGTTAAATGTTTTGCTTGAACATTTTGTGGTTTCTCCTGAAATTCTTTGTCTGAAACAAAGGATGTTCTTTGTTCTTATCTGGGGGGGTGGGAGGGGAAATGGATTTTATTTCAAAAAAATCTGCAGTGTCATTGTGGATCACTAGGGTTTCTACAGAAATGGCACGAGTTCTCCACAGTGTTGTGATGGTTGTTTTGGTTTCTTTTTTGTACCTGAAACAGAGAAGGTCATTTACAAGCTGTCCAGAAAGTTGCCTGATGTGATGATGAAAAATTGCTTGTTGGCAGGTTCTTATAAATGCACTCGGAATCAAAATGTTAGTGATTTGGAAAAATCTTGAAATACTGTAATTTCACATGACCCCCTCTTGGAAGCTTCTACGTTTTGCATTCTTTGCTCCAGCACAATTCCCACTGAAGAAATGCTTTAAAAAAAAAAAAAAAAAAAAAGATTACGGCTTGTTTTAAAAATGTCTTTCCTTGTGTCTTTAGTACTGCATTAAGTTATGTTTATATGTCTTAGTCTTATCCTGATTTATATGATCAGAACTAAGCTTTCTTGGATTTGTCTGGAGTCTGAAAAGATAGGAGCTGGGCCACCAGATGCCAGTGATACCCCATGGGCTTGCAGGCTGTGGTTGTGCTGTGCTGCTCAGGGTTGTGCTATCCTTTCCCCTGCCCCATACCCTTTCCCTGACCCTGCCCTCCACCTACAGACATGAGGAGCAGTGATGGGCGCAAGGACTGGTGTGAGTAGGCAGCTGGAGCTGCAGCTGGAAGGGGATGTCTGCAGTCTGGGGTGCAGGAAGAGTAAAGGCCTGGGAGGAAGCAGCAGTAGCAGCAGGGGCATAGGAGTGACCCACACATTGCACTTAGTGTCTGCACATTGCTGAGAACAGGCATCAGGGCTTGAAGGCACTCTGAGGCAGAAGAAAAATGGTGGCCTAGTGATAGTGTGGGTGCAAGGACCTTTTAGTGATGTATCTACAGCCTCTTCAGTCAGACATGGTTAACAACACAAGACAGCATCATGGTAAAGTAGGTGCTAGTTGTCAATTGGAGAGCATCCTTCTGTTATTTCAGAATTACTGAGACACTTAATTGCCTGTTCATTAACTGCCTCAGACAAAAATAAGATTTGATTAATTGTCATTTCAGCAAATTAGAACCTGTTGTACAGACAAATGGAATAAAGCAGCCAAGAGCTGGCTTTCTGCAGCTAGCTGTGACCTGCCCTACCTGCACAGCGCTCAGCACCCATCGCTGACCCTGGGTCCTTGGGCTGTATGGAAACTGGAGGGGCCACTGGCATCAGTCCAGACTGTTCATGGAGTGAGGACCAGAGAGTGCTGCCCATGGCACAGTGGAGATTACAGTGCTTGGCAGAGCTACATGTGAACACAAATGCAGACAGATGGCAAAGGAGAGTGTGTTGGCCCTAATTCCTAACCTTTGAGATCACTTCCTTTTTGTTGTTGTTGTTGGTTTTATTTCTGTAAGCAATAGTCATTGCAACTGATTAAGATCAAATTTCCAAGCTGATTGAGATCTTGAATACATTATTGAAGACCGTATGTTTTTCTCTAAAATAGTCCAATATAGTATGTTATTTTTAACTTATATACATTCTGATTTTAAATATAACTGATTTTAGTTATGTTATTCAACAGGGAAGATGGAATTTGCACCTTTGCTATAGAATAAAGTGGTTTATCTAATAGTCAATAGAAGAAAGGGAAACTGCAGATTCATTATAGGAGCACTGAAAATCCCACACAAGGTATTTGCAGGTGTTAGTCACAAGGCTGAACATTTAAAAAGCAGATTCCTTGCCTGATATTGTTTGGCATTCTTCTGGCCAAAAGTTGAAGTTCCCTGAAAGCTTTTCTTCTTTTGAGCCATCTTTCTGTCTCAGATCCTTCCTTTTCCAAGATCCCCAATTGTTGCTTCCCTTTAATGTTTTCTAAGAGCTTTCTCACCTGTTTGAATGCAGCTACAGCTTCTCCCTCCATCTGCTGAGGCTTGGCCAAGAAAGTCAGTAGAAACCTCTCCTTTCTTTGGCAAGCCCTTGCCTAGTGAGGCTGGATGCTCTTTCAACCTCCCAGTGTAATTTGATTTAGAAATGTTTGAAACTTTGACAGTGTTGACATTGGGATTACATAGAATTTTCTTTCAAGAAAGTTGGGGATTAGCACAGCCATTAACTGCTTGTGCTTCATGCTTTTCAAGATCTAAACACTGAAGGAAAATCTACACCAGATTGGTGTCTTTGTAAACCACCTGGGTTTTAGGACCTGACAGTGTTGTTGGGTGTGGACGAGTGGGAGCGATGAGACTCAAAGAGTCTCTACCTCCTCTGAACCTCAGCACTGTACGTGTTTGTCAGTTTCACCACTGGTTTAACTCTTCTCAGTGCAGAATTTGGGAAGAAGAGAGATTTCATCCTTTGCAGTGCAGGTTTGAAGGTGATAATGACTGTGAACAGGGAACAAAAATAGATCAATAAAAATAGAAGAACGCTGATGAGAGAATTAATAGAAGAAAGTTTTGAGGGTGGTTTTATTTTTGTGTGTGTGTTTGTGATGGAAAGCTTTCTTCTATTAACAGAAGAAACTGACATGGCTTCTTATTTAGTTGGTGGCCACGCTGGAGTGGAGTGGTTGGGGTCTTGCAGTATGCCCTATTTAGTGCCCTCACTGCCAGAGGTCCCAGACCTGAGCTTCACTGGGGCTCGCTGGACCTCACCAGGCTCTCCGTGCAGTGCTTTGTGTTGGCTGTGGGGTTGGCAGTGGACAAAGCACTGCGGTGGTGGTCTTGGGCAGGGAGCTGGTTCCTTCGGGTAGGGGCTGTGCCACCACTGCGCGCTGCACCCTGGGGAAAGGGAGCCGTGGTCCTCAGCAGCCAGGCAAGTCCCTGTCCCAGGGACTGGTGTTTGGAAACGAGCTGCTTATCAGCCCCATCTGGGTGGAGGAGGCAGCCCTGTGTGCTCCGGCCATACCTGGGTCAGGCGGTCACACGGCTTTGAAATGCGAAGCAGCTTCCTTAGCATTGCAGGGGGTAAAACGTGAATTGACCATATCATAGGCACATGGTACTTCCCTGCTCAGATTACACTACAAAATCTGGGCAGTTCCTAAGATAGAGCTGGAAAAGGGGATTTGGGAGTGTGAGCAGCACTTGGAGCAGAGCACAGCTGACATGGCTGGGAACAAAAGGTGATAGGAAAACTCTCTGCATCTACAGTGCTGCGCATCCACAGGTCAGCAGAAATTTTTCCTAACTGGATGTTTGTTGCAGATTTGTTGGGAGAAGCATGAGATAACTTTGTCTGAGTGCTGGCTTTGCTTTATGCCTTACGTTCTGCTAGTTGCAAAGATTGTGTCTGGCTGTTTACTCTCTGATTTCATACTTTGTTTTCCAGATTTACTTTCTATCTGCTCATCAGACTCTAAAACTCTTGATTAATACCTTCATTTAACTGAGTTTAAAGATTTAAGTAGGTAGAGGCGGGTTTGCTTTGTTAGCTAAGGCTGCTAAAGCTGTGCCTATTCTGCTCAGGGACAAAGCTTTTTACAGTACGTTTTTCTGCAAAATTCTCTATAAGCACCACATGTGTGTTAGTGCTATTAGTCACATCTTCACAGGCTTTTCTTGCCTCTCCTCAGAAGGGAGCTTCTTACAAAAACAGTTATTTTTAATGTTGCTTCTGGCCTTTTGACTGTGAATTCAGAGAGCATTTTACCTCACATACTGAAGCGAAAGTTCGGTTTGTTTTTGTTAATGTAAGTCAAGAAATAGCAGTGATTCGGTGTGACAGGCTGAATGTGAGCCATATGAGCTGAGCTGCACAAGCATAAAGGATGATTGTGCTGCAAAATATCTCCAAGTAATTCAAATTTTTGACACACTTACCACTACTCAAGTTGCATTTCCCCCTTCCCACCACTTCTGCCCTTCCCCCGCCGTCAGGGATCTGATGGGATAGAAATATATATGCATTGTCTCTGGAAATGGTGAGGCTTGGTTTAAAAGTGCTTTCTTTCTGTGAATTTGATTATAGCACAGTGAGAACTTCAGAAAGGGATGGCAATAATTCTATATGCTTACTTACAGAGTCTTAACTAATGACTCTGCAGGCGAATAGCTCGAGCTTTAGCTGCTAACTTTTACCATTTAGAGTGTGTAAGGGTCACTGATTGCTCCGTTTGGCTAACATGTTTTGAAACACACTGACAGATCGTAGCTTTGTGGTTTAAGAAGGGCAACTTGTGCCTTGAGCCGGGGGAGCAGAGCTGGCACTCAGCTCCTGGCGTGGGACGAGGGTTGCATGCTCAGGAGGATGCCGTGTCCCCAGGAACCCGCAGCACTGGGCAGCGTGCCACTGAGCCCCTCTTGGGTGGAGGACCTCGTAGGGCCGTTTTTTTCCAATTAGGCACCATTGATTTCTTTTGCGTGTTTTATTTTCTTGGTTATCAACTTGTATTTAATCTGTCATTTCTCTGTATGGATGGCAAAATGATGCATATTCGTAACAGGATTTTACGTCCAGCCCTTCTATTGATTAAAATTCTGCATCTCTTAGCATTTGGATGTAGATAGGAATAAGAAATAATGGTTCATTTTTGAGTGGTGTTTCTTACAAATAAATGAAAAGATGTATGTATGTGTTTGTAAGTGTTTCATATTAGTGCAACACCTACAAAGTAAGACATATTTTACAAACTCTTAAACTCAAGGATTGAATTCTGTTCTCTTGGGGAGTTCATCTTGCACGTGGAACAGACATATCCCAGGGTAAATGAGAACAGAATGTGGGTTTTCAGTGAAGTTGTTCTAACCCATTGGACCAGCACAAACCCCCTGGAGTCATTAGAAAGGACCCCGCTGACCCTGATGAAAGTGGAGATAAAGTCAAGAATTAAGGTGGTCTAGGCTGTGACATGCTTTTGCTGCTTGATGTTGTGTGCAGTGTTTTTAAAGAACCAAACACAAAGCAATATATTGGACATTATTTTTAGGGCAAAATCCCAGATAAATAAATATCTGTCATCAGGTTCTAAATGATTCCTTGCTTCACTTTAGCAATGAGCTATCCATTATATAGTCTTAATTTATGGAATGTTAAACAGTTTCTGGCATTTCTCTGCCCCTGCAGGAAGAACAGATGGTACACTGAATGAGTTTTGCTATGGGATAAAATGTTTCAGGTCTTCAATGGATCGTATCCATCTGTAAGAAAGGAATAACATTTGTGTAAAATAAACAGGGTACCGTCAAACATCTTGAAATTCTCTGATGAATGAAAAAAAAGTGTGTGTAATCTAAAGTGGTAGTGTGCATTGGGAGGTAACATGGAGAACTACTGCTTAATGTTAGTTTAAAGGTGAACATTTTCTTCACTTAAATATCCCAACTGGGAAATCATATATGTGAGGATCTGGAAGGCAGTGGTAAGAATGGAACATGGGCAATATATACTGACAGTAGTCTCTTTATAAAAAGAACATTACGCTTACAATCAAACAGATTAGCTATGTCTTCTCATCTTGTCTCCATGCAATAAAGTTCTGTCTTATTTGATTTATAGAACTTTGGCTGTTCTCAGAGAAAACTGTTGAAGTGATGGAAAAATGGAATCCTGACAGTCTTTATCATATTGGTGTATAATTGGTGTATAGCTATCCCAGTAGAACCGAGTAGAACATCTCCATTGTGATTCACATCTTGCACCTCCTGCAAAAGTGTGTCCTAAAGCCAAACACTGGAATGCTAACACTGCAAGAAGTTTCATCTGCTATTCTCCTAAGTGTCCAGAATCTCTTAGGGATGATGAACCTCCATCATTTTTTCATAGCTTGAGTGCAGTTCTACCAGCTAGCATTTGGGGGAATTATTCCTTTCTCCTTATTGGCCTACATACTTCTGCTGTTCGGGTTTGGTGAGAATTTCTCCTTCTAACAATTCTGTAAAATTTGGTCATATTCTTTGTAAAGTTTTCCTTTGCAGATTGAAAAATCATGTGTTCTTCAGCCTTATCTACGTGAAAATAAGGGAATTAATCACCAAATGTCCCCATAAGGGGTGTAAAGACAAGATCGCATCTGCGGGGGGATCAGTACCATTCTAAAATGGATAGTCGGTAATATTAATTGCTCTCTAGAGTTCTGCTCATGTCTCTACAGACTGGAAGAAGAAGCTTCATCAGTGAAGTAACTTCTATAAAACTGAAGTTAAACTAAAGCATTGATCTGTAGAGGCTTTAGATTCATGGACCCATCTGGCTTTGTGCTTTTTGTAGCTAAGACGGTATCATCGACCCATGTTTAAAAATGATTCTGCCAAAGTTGTAGCACTCTTACAGCGATTGGCTATCAGATGAAAATCCTCCCTCTCCCAGCCTCCCCAGGCAGTCAGATGGTTGTGAACGTCTGACTGAGCTGCCAAAGCGTTTAAAATCGTTGTGGGGAGTGGCGGGGTCGTGCCGCAGGAAGGCTCTCTGCAGGTGCCGTTTCTGCCGGATGGCTGCGCGTTACCGCAGGCTCAGAGCCGGCGTCCGTGGAACTCTAGCAGAGGAATTTGAGGGAAGGCTGGACAGCTGGAATACCTCTCCTCGCACTGTGAAGAATCCTAATCACTTGGGTTAACATTAAAAAAAGAATTTTTTTTTTTCCTTTTAACCAAGTGTCCTGTGATTTTGGGAGACTTTATTTTGTCTTGTATGTACTAGCAACTTTTCTATCTTAATTCCTCTTGCCAGTCTTGTTCTGGCCTGTGCATAATGAGCATGGAGCAGGGATGTGGTTATCTTCTCATTCTTCTTCCCTTCTGTTAATAGTTTCTTTCCCCATACACAAATCATATTAGAGTTGCAGTTGGAAAATAAAATACTTTCCTCCCATCACAGGAGAAACACTGACCAAAGTACGCGTACGTATCTTAATGTACCAAGAACAAAAACAGCAACAAAAATGTTGTCAAAGGAAAAGAAGTATTCCTGTTATTTCAATCATATGCACATCTACCAAGTAATATATGAAAAAAAATAATCAGTTTGCATTTTGTGTTAGTGAGAGTTAGCTGAACGCACGTGATTTAATGCAAAAATAGAACTTTGAGCAGTGGATTGCTCTGGATTCTCTCTCCATCTTAGGAGGAATGTCTGGGTGCTGTCTGACATGAAAATCAAATCAGCAGTGTTTTAATTTTCCAAAAATTCTATGCAAGAAGATGGGTATATGTTACTTCTTATTTTATGTAGAAGTATTTGACTTCCTTGCATAAATATTATAGTAAGTCCGCTTGGTTCTTTCAGTGATAAGACCTGTTTTAAAATTTTTAGTTTTGAATACCCTACCTTTAGTTGCAAGTTATGATAGGCTTACTTGTATTTGTTGATGATAAATATTCAGGTGTATGGGTAGCTTACTTGCACAGCAATCTATACTAACTTCCTGCGGTAATGGAAAATGTAATTCATAACTTACAAAGTAAACAACACTTGCTCTTCTAATATTGTTCTGGTCTGTAGGGTAAATAGTGTACAGAACCACAAATCACTGTGATCAAAAGAACTAAATAGGTGCATCCAGGGGCACAAATTGACTAAAAGTGTTTAGATGAAGAACGAATTATCTGTGATGACTGAGTATGTCTGCATGAAATTCTGTACAGTCTGCTGAAAAAAGCACTGCTCTTCTCTCCAAGAAAGTATCCTTACATGTGAGGGGAGTACAGTAAGTATGCGTATTTATTTGTGTGTGTGTGTTTGCATGTTGTCACCTTTCAAACTGAGATAATACTTAGATATTCTACTTACATGAGTTTCAAAGTACATTGCTTTAATTTTATGGCAGCCCCTGAAAAGCTTTAACTCTGTGTCAGGTTGGTTGTCAGTGAGTTTTAATGAGGCTATTTCATCTAGAACACCTCTAGATCTTAATCTTCAGTGAATGAGGCAGTATTACTGGCCGTGGTGCCTCCCAGAGGATTAACATGGCTCAGGGCATTGCCCACCCAGGTCTCCTCTGGCAGGGTGCTCGTTCGCTGTGTCTGTAGGAAGTAGACATGTACTGGGCAACATCCAGTTTGTTTCCCATCACTGTGTGCTGCAGAAGATACCATAAGAGGTCTCAAGCATTGTCTGTGAGTTGGGTGCCTGGGCCCCAAACCTGCTTGTCGTGTCACCTCGAGGATTTGTTGCCCTCTGAGAAGCAAAACTTCCCTCCCTCCTGCTCAGCCCATGTATCTGTGGTTTACTTTCCAAAACCAAGAATCATGCAGCAGTCCTCAAGTTCTCTTACTCAACTCTTCACAGTCTTAGAGGATCAGCAAAGAATAAACACAGGGTTGAAGATGGGTGATATTGTGAGAGTAACTTCTATTAGTTATGCATGGCTTTGTTGTTGTCTGAATGAAGGACTCCAAGATGACATAACGAGTGGGCATCTTTTCACATCTTGATATCCAACAAAACAAATTAATTTCATTATCTTCTATGGAAAGTTTGCACAGGAACGGTTTTGATGGATTACATCTGTGGCTGCCGACTGATTAGCAGCATGATAGATGTAGGCTTCATTTGCAGGGATTTGCTTTCATTCATGAGGAAAAATGGAAGGTTTCTTTCAAGCACATTTTTTGCATTAAAACTTTGAAAAGTACTCAACAAATGGTAGACTTTGATTTCCGTTTGCTTAATGCCTGTGGTAATTAACATTTCTGTGAGAACATTTTAACCAAATGTTCTAGTTTTTCCTACATTACAATGATTTTTTTTTCTCTAGCAAAAGAATTTAATTGGTGTGTATATAATAACTGATTTGGGATTTGTTTTGTCACCATATGATAGGAAACTGTTGCTGAAGGATTGATCATTGTTTCTTTTTCTGGACTTTATTAATTTTATGATAGGCAATGTGGCTCGTGGTACATGCATTCACCACAGATGTGCTCTGTCTGCAGTCCGTCGTCTCATATGTGGGTGGAGAGATGGTATGTTTGTGAGTGCTGAAATAAACCCCATTTATCTTTGTCATACCAAAGGATACGTGCAATGTGCTGTGTCGTGGAGCTTGTAGTTCATGCTGGGCTCGCTCCTGGTAAGCCTTGGACACAGAAGTGATGGTGAGGGCAACTGTTTTTTCTCGTGTTGCTTATTCTCATCCCTTCTCTGTTCTGAATAGAGTGCAGCAAACTCTCAGGATCAATGTCAGGAGCAGAACTAGCAAATCTGGGGTGATTCCAGCTGTAAGAATGTGCTCAGGGCTGTTCCAGGGTTGTGAAGATGTGGGAAATGAAGAATTCTGGGAAAATTTGCTGTAATCTCAATGACTCGAGACAAAGACATTTCCTTGAAATGTGAGGTGAAGAGGACAGCAGCCTTCAAGAGCAATGCCTCTAAAACCCGACAAAGATCTCAAACTGTGTGCTTTCAATGAGTAAATTTGAGCTAGCTTTTCGTCCGCTCCCTATCCCAGTTTTTCTCCCACAGCATTTATCCAGAGTAAGAGGGCAAATATTGCCCTCTCTGTATGGAACAAAGTCGGTGATGGCCTCCTGTGCTGTCCTTATGTGTTATTAATTTAAGAGCTGGAGCACAGGCAGAACAGTGGGTGTGCAGAAGTTCACCTTGTGTCCTGTGAGGCTCAGCTAGGTGCGTGCTGCAGCTGGGAGAGCAGGAGTATTTTCTCAGCTGTGAAGCTGAATGTAGCTAATGAAAGGAGTTGGTTTGTTGCTACAGTTGTTACTGAAAGCCTGTTTGCTCCCTTGAGGGACAGATTTGGATCCCGTTGAGTCACAAAGGGAAAAGGTTTGATCCCAGGCCTTTCTGGGGGACTTCAGTACAATGTAAAAAATCATTGTGCATTTTGTCTGGAAGATGTCATGCATGGCCTTCTCCTAGGAAAATCCTGATTGCAGACAGCAACTGTGTGTGTTATGGACCAAAAAATGCATGTTGACAGAACTCTGTATAGAAGATGTGGAGAAACTGTGAACCCCAAATAGTAGGAGACTATGAAATGTTCACTCTACAGTCAGGGTTATTTTCAACTCAGCAGATAGGGTTTCACTATTAATCATGTCAGTGACAAGACCAAGACACGTACTGAAAAATTATTTACTACAAAATTATAGTATTAGCATTTTGTTTTGACATTCATTTGAAATTAATTTGCAGATGAAGTAAACCCCTCTGTGTTACTCTGGAGAGCTTCAAACCAAATTCTTCAGTTCTGAAGTTAAAGTTCAGGCTGGTGAGAGGTCCTGCCTTATAGATAAAGTACGGAAAATAGTGTTGCCATTCCCTTCACTCTTCTCTCAATGAGAACAGTTGTTAATTATTTCCAAATTGGTACATGTGAAAAAACACTGCTGTTGGTTAAATAGTAGGTTTTCTTTTGACTAATTTATGTTTTAGGGTGGGGAAACATTTTGGCTGTTCCAGATAAAAGGTCTGTACTGACTCTCACTGCAAAGGCTTGTGACGTTCAAAGTGCTGGCCGGGCTCCCACAGAGCAGAAGACTGGATTAAGGAAACAAACCCAAAGCTTGAATCCGTTCTGTAAAGAAAGTTCTAAATATCATCACATGCTACTGTTGGATACGGTGAAAGGGGATGGAGATATGTGTGAAAACAAGGTATTCAGATTTTGCATGTTACTGTCATTGAGACTGCAGCTGGGTTTTCCCCGGGCATGGAAAGGGCTGCCCAGGGAGGTGGTAGAGATGCCATCCCCACAGGTGTTTAAAAAATATGTAGATCTGGCACTGAGTGACATTGGCATGGTGGGGATGGGTTGGCTTTTGGACTCGATGATCTTGGTGGTCTTTTCCAGCCATAATATATCTATGATTCCTTAGTAACAGTGAGCAGCTGCCCTGAAAATGTGTGAGTGCTGGTGAGCAGAGAGAAGAGGCAGAGGGCTGGATTAACCTGGAGAAAGTCAGGGAAGTGAAGAAGTGTATCTCATGACCTGAAAGGATTATTTTTGAGGAGTCAGATTATGAGACCAAACACAGGCACAAGATCTGCTTTGGTTACTTATTCCTTCCATCAGAATGTCCTCCATAATGGACATAATTTACTGTGAAAACTAGGGACTTTTTCTCCTGAGTGAAAACTGAAGAGTATCACTCGCTAGGTAAATGTTAAAAATTTCTTTCCTCCTTTCATCAAAGCAGCTGCCAGTAGTTACAGTGCTAACCTGAGCCTGGAGCACTGAGGCAGTGCTGGTGATGCTCCAGTGGCAGAGCTGTGTCTCCATGTGCGTCTGCTCCTGGTGGTGGGGAACCCAGGGACACACTCTGCCTGAGTGCTGCCAGAAGAGCTCTCCCTGTGCTAATTAGTTCATAACTTATGAGCTTTGACACGTTTTTGTTGGCTGCGCCTTGGGAAATGTTTTTGAATGGCTGTTGTTGGCTCTGCTTTAATCTGTTCCCAGATTTTTTTGGCTGCTATGGAAATACGTGGATTATTTAATTGTGTTCTGGAGGTTCATATACAGTCAGCTGAAACTTGGTGATGTTAAAGTAATAATTAAAAAAAAAAAAGTATATTGATATTAAACACCTTTTCACTAAAAGTAAATACTTAGGCTGCTGCAGAGCTGCATGGCCCTGGTCTGGCTGCAAGTGCATGCTGATCCTCCTGTACACAGACATGGCATTTACATTGTCCTGAAGGAAACCAAATCTTCACTGGACTGACAGAGACTCGATCTCTTGTGCTTTAGGAAGCCCTGCAGCCCCACAATGGGGAAATAGGTTTAAAAAAATGGTGGATAGGGCTGGCTTAAAAGCCTGCTTGTCTCTGCCTGTCTGCACTGCTCCAGGACCCATGATCCTCTCCTCCGTGTGGCGCAGGCTTTCTGCAGCCATAGCAGCACTCCACGTGTTTTGGCTGCTCCAGCCCCCCGTCCACACACAGCCCCTTTGCTGAGCAATCCATTGCCAGTGTGTCAGAGCTGGGACGAGGACCAGCTCCTCCACGTGTGCTGGGCGGGATGCTGTTGCCGTTCCCCTCCTTTCCCCCATGTGAGTCGTTTCTCTATCACTCCATGCAGCTGCCATCCTCCCACTGAGTCACTTTGGATCTACTGCAGTGGTGACTCCCAATGACATAGAATTTTGCTGTTCAGTGAGCCAAATACCTGCCCTGTTGTTTTGGGCTGGGCTGGAGCAAGGGGGAGCATTGAAGCACTACACCCAAGACATGACTCTCCCTTCCACAGCTTTGTCCCGTCATTCACTTGGAACAAGGCTGCGTTTAGTCTCCAGTTCTTCAAAAATGGATTTGAAAGCTACACATTCTGGAGGAATATGTCCCAGAGCTGCCTGGTCACTATTCCTAACGCTTGGCTGCTTCAGCTGAAATACCTTGGGCGATACTTTTCCATTACTCTGGCGTGTTGGGTTCCTGTTTGGATTTGAGCACGGGCAGCGTCCTGGAGAGCATCAGGAGCATCTCTGCAGGGCGCCTGTGCTGGGCAGGGAGGTCTTGTCGGAACCGCTCTCAGGAATCCACGTGAGTTATGATTTTGTGCTTCTCACTCCTTGTTTGTCTCACACTTGAGTTCTCTGTTGAATTAAGTAATGATCCTCTGGGCTCCCCAATGTCCATTTTTTTAAGCTTTTCCATGAAAAGAAGGTTTGCAGTAACTTATTTCTTATTGAAAATAAAGCTAAGGAAAACCACCTGCAAAAGCTATGACTCTTGAAAACTGTCTGATTTTGCCAAGAACTGGAGCGTTGACAACTCTGAAGTGACTAAGTATCTTGTACTTTACTTTCAATAAGAAAAGGGCAGCTCCTTCAAATTGAATTTTCACTGGGGTTTATCGTACCTGTCTTTTCACCCAGCCCAGCTGCCCCAAATGAGGAGGTTGGCTCCAGCTCATCTCAGGTTTCATTAATTAGGCAGTAGGGAATGGCTCTGCACACTGTATGTTGCATAAGAGCAGTAAAGGAAATCTTTGCTTTTCATTCATCCATCTGGTGAATAGCACTGCAGTTACCTCTGCTAGCAAGATGGGCTGGGAGCAGCCAGCAGCAATCACTTCCAGTGCCTGGTGAGATCACAAGTTTCCGGATTGAAAGGGTGTGAAAGGAAGGTTTAATCCACGGGCTGGCACAGCCCAACCAGGAGTTACTGGGCTTAGGGTTTTTCTGTTTCTCATACAAGAAAAACCTCTCAAAAATTTCCATTTTTCTCCTGCATTTTAAAGGGATTGTTTTAAAATTGATACTTCCTTCCATTCCCTCCCTTCTTCCACTCGTAGTCTAAGCTATGACTGCAGCCATTTAAGAGCTGCTGGCAGCTGCAGCAGAGCAGCGAGGTCTGGCTGGGGAGAGGTGCTAAATACACAAGCAGAATGCCTTGTTGTGTGTACGATATGAGTGTGCATTTGTGCTTCAGCCTCTACTGTACCTACTGCAATGCTCTTACCAATGTGTTGGGAAGAGGTTCAGCATCAGAGAATGGGCCTGTGTTTGGTCATGGCTTTGTGCAACTTGAGCCAGATTGTACTGGGTTGCACCAGGAGGCCAGGAGAATCCTTGATAGCATTGCTGTCTTGATTTGTGCACAGGTGGTGAGTGCCACTACTGCATTCCCTTTTTGCTATCTAACCATATTAGTGTACGTGTGGGCTTCCTTCTCTATATGCATGAGACCTGATTGTATAGATGGACAGACAAGCAGAGCATCTCACAGCTCTTCCCTGCAGGGACTGTGCTCCCTGTCACAGTGCAGGGCAAGTTGAGCAGTTGTCTGCCATTTTCTGCCTTCATTTGGTTGCATCTGGCCCCGCATGCTGCTCCAAAGGAGAAAATGCATAGCAGAACATTACTGCTGCTTTTACTATTCCAGCAAAGAGCCATTTAGTGAGGGACACAGAGGTAGGATAGAGAGAACAATAATTCTGCATACACTGTTTGTCATAGCTCTGACTGGCTAAATCACAGATGCTTCTTCAAAGCTGGACATCTCATGCAGGTGTTCTCTGCAGTGGACTGAATTTATTCTGCTTATTGCTTTTTGTTTATAAACTTCTGTCTCTTTTTTTTTTTTTTTTTCCCATGAACGTTTGAAAGAATGCTCTTGATCCTGCAGTATCTCTTTCACACATGTACACCTTCTGCATTTGTTCTGCTGTCTCAGGAACAACCTTCACCAGGAAAGATCATGTTCCTGTAAAGGCTTTGAAGCAAAGCACCTCTTGTCACCTCTACTTACTTACAATGAGCCTTATGGTTTAGCACTGAAATGAAACCATCTGGAAAAAAATCTCCCAGTAAAGTACTCCTCATAATTTAAAGATCTTGCACATTTGAAATGTCTGGATGCTGTGTGGAACACATTGGTTTCATCAGCATTTTCAAGTAATACCAAACTAATCAAGTCAACATTCTTCATTTTGACTATATGTTATGACTTTGATTCAAGAAAATCATTTTCTGAGATATTGTTTTGCAGAAATCTCAGTATTTGTAAATTTCTGTTCCCAGACTGAATAAAAGTGCTAGTTGCAGTTCTGGTGGCTGCTGATGTTAGCCTTCAAGGTCATGGTGCACAGGTAGTGGTTTCGTCTGCAGCGTGAGGCATTCTCATTCCCTTTTCCATTAAGACATGTGCTCGCCCTTCACGTTCATCTAAAATCTCACTTCTTTAAAGCTGCTATAAAGTGCTTTGCCTTTCCTAGGTATCGAGTGGAAAGAAGGAGCTGAGGAATCATTGTATGACATTACGATTTCACAGCTCTAGCTTTTGATGCTGTTAGCTAGTAATTAGCTGCTGTTCCCAGAGCCCCTTCCAGCAGCAAGGATCCAGAGGCTGTCCCACATCTGCTGTGTGGGTTGGGCAGGGCTCTCTCGCTCAGGTGGGAGCATTTCCTCAATGGTGCTCAACAGTTGCGTCTGCCTGCTTCACTCCAATTTTTTTCTCTGTGCCTGACATAGAGGCTGTTTCTATGATATGCAAGTTTATGGGTTCGCAGAGGGGAGCCATGGGTGTGGAGAACAGATGGAGAAAGTACAGGGAAAATGCAGTGCTTTAGAGGAATAAAAAGAGATGCTTTTGTTGGAGTCGGAAACAAGAAGTCTCTGATGAAAGAAAATGAGCTTGAGGATAAGGAAAATTGTGATGTTATCAACAGAAAAAGGCTTTGTAGGGATTTGGACCTTATCAGTTTGAGGTTGGTAGCTTGAAAACTGAATATTCAGGGTATCAAACAAGAAAGGATACAAGGTGTCTGAGTGACTGAACAAGGCATTGAGCAGCAAGTATGGAAGGTGGGGAGCAGAGATGGTGCTCATCATGGCCCTGAGCATTCCAGCCCTCTGCGTGAGTGAGAGGAAAGGAAGCAAGGAAATAACAGAAGAAAAACTGGAAGTGCCTGGGCAAACATGCAAACCCTCGGGCAGCAAGGAGGTGGAGGCAGCTGGACCAGATAGGGCAGTCAGGGATGTCCTTCAGGAAAATGGGACTGTATTTGTGAAGTGACGGGAAGAATGCAGAGAGGGAAACAATCTGCTATTCCTAGGTTTATCTTGGTAAATCTTCAGCAGTGCTTGAGCTTCTAGGCAGCCTGGATCAATGACTTTGTGCTTCTTACCTCAAGACAGGAGCTAATTTGGGGTTTCCTAGTTTGGAGTTTCTGTTTTGGACCATGAACAGTTGCTGTTTGGATGTAAAAAGTGGATGTTGTATACAAGCTATGGGCAACCAGTGCCCTACCTGCATGCATGGCCAAATGTGGGGCTGTGACACCCAAAGCACCTGGGAAGAACTGGGATGGGAGAGGAACAGCAGGCAGGGCTGGGCACAGCTGCACCAGCAGTGATCCCACAGGAACAGAACTGACTTCCACGTGCCAAAGCATTAACACCAGGAGGTACCAATGGGAGGGAACTATGACTGAAGGCTGCTGTGGGAACCTTACTGAGGGAGCTTATTTTTAACTGTCCTTCCATTCTTTGTTCCCTGGCTAAAGCAAGGTAATAATTACACACTTTGATTACCCGCAGAAGCTGCTGGAAGTAGGATAAATTATTGATTCCCAGACTGCACCCTGAAAAATTAATTTCAGCACCACCTATTGCAAAATACTCCCTTGGACAAAATATCCTTCTTCTGGGAACAGTTCTGAAAAAGTGAGCTTCTTCCAAGCCATTAGCATACATTCTGAAGCTTTTATTTCTCATTGTTGGTGTCTGTTAGCATGCTGAACTAATATACTCAAATAGTAGTAAAAACCTTTCATTTATAAGAACTGTATCTCTGAACGACGTACTGAAGTAATTCAGATTCCAGGACAGAGCTGTGGAAATTCTCAGCACAGTTTGTCCATATCTTATCAGAACAGGCACGCTTTTCCCACGGCCTGGCTGCTTTCCAGCAGTGCCTAAGCAGACTTGTTGGAAGCCCGGTTTGAATGGGAGAAGTAATCTTTCTGAATGGATTTTCTGGCAGGATTCCTGTTGCGTGTGTGGTTTATTGTTCTTGGTGGTGTGTCTACATTTAACCCACTAGATAAAAGTTTCAGGGTCTTTCTTTTTCTTCTTTTTTTTGGGAGGGGTTCTGGAAAAATAATCAGATTGTAAATTCTATAGAATCTTATACACAAACTTTTTTTTTCTGTTTTATCTACTTTTCCGTGCTAGTAGTATAGCATTTTGAGCATGCTTTTGATGTAAAGGCCAACAGATTATTTCCTTGGACTTTTCCACAGTCAAAGGATTGAATGATTAAATAACAACAACTTTCTTTTCCTCAACCCATTTTAGCAAAGTTTTATCGTGCCAATTCATTTGATTTTTAAATAGCCATTCTATTCACAGTGTAGTAGTTCTGTATAAAGGAACAGTCGTGCTGTCAAAAAGAAAAGAAGGTTCCCACTGGTGGTGCATCCTGAACCGGAGTGAACGCCTGTTGGTTGTGCATTGGTTGTAACTCCAGTGCATGCAATCAATCCCCCATGCACTGCAGGCCTGCTGTGGAACTGAGCCAACCTCTGAGCTGAGGATCCGGCCTCTAATATGTATTGCAGGATAACTAATATGATGTTTAACCACTCGGTAACAGCAGTATACAAAGAAGTTCTATTTTAGCACCGCTGGGGCAAGAAAATAACTGTTAATGCTGAGAACTGAAGTGCAAATGATTGCTAAATGGAGGAAGGAGGCAGAACAAAACTCCTGTTATTTCGAGTTCACATGTGTTAACAGGCAAATTCTCAGGCTGAGTTTTGGCCATGAAAGATCCTTAAGATTTGGATCTTTCTAATTAAAACAAAAAGATTAAATATCTTAAATTTGTATCTACAGAGGAGCAACTGTCCATTTGTTTATTATCTGCCAAAAAAATCTCTCTCATTTTTTTTTCCTAGAAGGAATGACTTAACAAAGGGACACGAAGTATAAGGACCTTATTTTTATTTTAATATGCATATATATTCTGAGCAGATTAAAAATAGAATAGCAAAAGCCTTTTTTCTTTATAAAAAATAGGCATTGGAGTAGCGGGGGGGGGAGCTTGTAACTCCAAACTTAGTGCCTACAATGCTTGGAAGACTTCATGATTAATTTCATACTTAGGTTTCCAGATGTTGGATTTCATCCCAACTTTTAAAGACCTCTAATGTTTAACAGGATATGTGCTGAGTGTAGTCTTTAACAGAGTTTTCTTTCATAATTCTAGGGTCCATGAGAAAAGGTAACTCGGGAAAACGCTGCAGAATTGGAGCTGAATATACAGCCTTCTAGGAAAGAAACCAGCAACGCTTAGAAGTGCAGCTTTGGACTGGAGCTGTGTTTTTGGGAAGACTATGGATAGGCACCAGAGCTGGCAGTGGAGCTGTCTGAATGCTGCCTTCTTCATGCTGCTGTGGAGCGGCGTTTCCCATGCACAGAAGGACTGCACAGGTGTGGAGTGCCAGCCCCTGGACAACTGCATCGACGATGTGCTGGAGCCTGGTGAGTGCTGTGCCACGTGTCTGCAGCACGGCTGCACATGTGAGGGCTACCAGTACTATGACTGTGTCAACGTGGGCTTCGTCAATGGCAAAGTACCCGAAGGGCAGTCTTACTTCGTGGACTTTGGAAGCACTGAGTGCTCGTGCCCCAAGGGAGGGGGTAAGATCAGCTGCCAGTTCATGCTGTGCCCAGAGTTGCCCCCAAATTGCATTGATGCGGTGGTGCCAGCAGACGGGTGCCCTCAGTGTGGAAGAATAGGCTGCCTCCACGAGGGGCAGAAATACGTAGCAGGACATACCTTCCACATGCCCCCGTGCAAGGTCTGCCATTGTCCAAATGCTGGTGGTGAGCTGATGTGCTACCAGCTTCCTGACTGTAACACGTTCGCCTTAAACACCATGAGTCCCATGGATGCTGAAGACAACGAACCAGAGAGGCACTACGACGATCCGTACAGCTACGACCAGGAGGCACCGGAAGGAGACAACACCCAGGTGGAATCTCCAAAAAAATACAGGAGCTATTCTTCCCATTTCGAGCAGGAGAGCATCAGCCAAGAGCAAAGCGAGGATTACGACTACCTACCAGCCAGCATTGCCCCTTCAAGTTCAGCTGTGGCTGATACATATGCTGAGGAAACAACCACTCCGCTCACCACACCAGCACCAAAGCTCCTCTCTGAATTTCGCAGTGCCACAGAAAGAACTGAGCGAAAGAGGGTGCCCAGCACCACTGCAGCACCTCCCCAGCAAACAACATATAAGGAAGCCCCAGTAACAACCATTGCTCCTCTGGAGCACACCACAGCTACAACCGAGACACCCAAACAGCTGGGGAAACTGGAGAGGAGACCAAAGGTTAAGCAGGGGGACAAGGAAAGGAATGAGCATGAAAGAGCACCCCATTCTAAAATGAAAAAGCATGCCAGAAAAGAAGAACAAGGGAACAGTATTCATCTAGACTTGAAAGAGGTGAATTTAACAGAGCCAAGTTCAGCAAAATCTTCCCATGAAACACATGAGGGAAATGCCTTTCCCAAGGTAAAGTTCAGTGCAACAACCTCTCCCCCTGTTGCTCTAAAGGAAGACCGTAGTCAGTCATCCCAAAAGCAGTCACAGACACTTTATCGTTACCATCCTGAGGAAGTTGGGGACCCCAACTCTATTCACGCTAACCCCAGATTACCAGAAGGTAAGGACTATTTCCAGTGTAGATATGTAGATGTCTATGTAATGCTTACTTGCAGTGGCATTTCTCTTTCCTTATTTTCACTCCACACAAATATGAAGTCAAGCAAATCTCCAGTTATCTTCTTTTAGCTCTTTCAGAAGGTGGTTTGTCTTTCATATGACTCCACTGCTACTGTTTCACTATTGCTTGCCTTATTTTGATTTTGCAGACTGTGGATGCTTTTTTCCTGTGTTTTAACTTTATTTCAGATAATGATTTTACCTTTCATTATTTTCTCTTCTTCATTTCTAATGCAAGGTCAGATAAATCTTTTACTGTGCAGGAAAGAAATTGGATTTAGTTATTTATCTGTTTGGATTCTCCAGTTACCAGCTGAATGTAATCATATTTGTAGCTTTCATCCTTTACTAGAGGAAGGAGTGAGATGGTTATGCTTCTAGGGCACAGCGTGCATCCTACACAAACATTTACAGCACTTGTTGTAATATTTACCCTATGGCTGAAAGGCTGTCTAAGCTCATTAGTAGAAGAACTTGGTAGATACATTCAAACACCACTGAGGACTAGTACAGAGAAAGGACTGCCTCCTGCTTTGGATTTTTTTGGGGGCTGGAAGTTGATGATGTTTATGATCAACTGTGGCAAGTGTATGCATTTCCTCTCTGCCTCTGGATTCCTCTTGACATCTTCAGTGAATGTTGATTATACGCTTTATGCAGTGCTCATTACAGTAATGAATGCAAACTTCATCGCTATAAATTAGCACGTATACAGCTCATATTTTCAATTCATTTTTCATCAAATCAAAAATAATATCTCCATTTTCAAGATGTGGCACAAAATGTTCTCATGAGAACTCAAATGTATAATACTTGCAGTGTGAGTCGAGAATACTGATTACTCCCTAGACAGTGATATTTCTTCCTGGGTTACCTAGGTAGCCCTTCTACGTGTTAGTCCATCTACTCGAGAAGTTTACGGGAGATAGGAGGTGGTAGGTTTGAGAAAGAGCGGAGGCTCTCGGTCCCCATGTAAGCAGCATACCTTGTTTTTACCAAATTAAAGGGGTATGAGGTCCATGAATGGAAATGATAGCCCCTTCTTTCTCTTTCACGTGTGTTTTTATTGTAAAAGTTGACTTCATAGTCAGCCATAGCAGCCATAATCCAAGTCAGACATTGATGTCTTGATTTCAGCAGAACAATGCTCTACGGATCAGTTCTACCTGCAGAACTTTACCGCATTACAGTAAGCCAGGCAGCTTCCAAGAAGGCAGCTTGAACCCAGCGCCTTGAAATGAGAAAACATTGGCTGAACACACATGCCATGCAGAGGGATGTCATTAACAGATGGAGGCTGTCAAATGTGATGTGATGGATAGTTTACATGCTTTAAGCCTTACCTCTGTGCTACCTTCTCTTCATAGATGCCTGTTTTATTTCACATCTAGATACGTTTGTTCTGTGAAAGATGAATCTCCTAGGCCTGGCTGACTGATGATCCAAGGGGTAAACTGGTTCCAACCTTCCCGTTTGTCTAACCTGAATGAAAGAATAACACCTGTGTCTGCTCTGTGAAATGTGAGTGGCAAAAAGTAGGTGCCCAGATTGTGCACTGAGTTCACCTGTGCTCAGATTTACACTGCCAGGCTATGCGTAAAGCTCTTCCCTCGTTTCTTGCAGCCTACCGCAACATCTCTTCTGGGCTGTGTATCAAGGTTGTGTTATGCACAGGTCTGAGTTAGTACCACTGAACAAGAACCTATCTTCTGATGATATTTTAATCCAGTCTACTTAAATTGTTGTTTTTTTTTTCCCCTTCTCAAAAACGAGACATTGGTGAAACATTCTTAAATTTTCAGTAATAGAGTTTAAGAAAGGCTTTTGGGGTGAAAGAGGTCTTCTATAGAACTAGCTGCCACATTTTGGAGTCTCCTTAGGATGCTTTCAATCTGTCATCCATGGGAACTGCTTGGCTGGCACAGGACTAGCTGAGGTTCTTGCTGGATAGTAACAAAAAGTGATGCCCGTGTGCTGTGTGGGAGCTGCAGAACCTTTCCCAAAACCAGAAATCTCCTTGGACCTGACTAGTTGCAGTGCTCGTGCCTAGGGACTGCTGGATTTTCACTTGTGGTGGCGGTGTTCTTTTAATTGATGTGGTTGTGACTCATATGAGCAGATCCATATGTTCCATGTAATAAAACACATACATCTTCTGTCTCTTTGGTGATTCCTGAGCTGGTGATAGAGGGCAAGTGAAGACATTAGTCAGCCTTGAAAGGAACATTAATTCTGCCTGCAGATGTAGAATGAAAGCATAAATTTTGTGCATGTTATTTCTAACTACGAAGTGGTGTAATCTGCTCGAATTGCCAAATATCTTTTCCTCTCATCTTTAAAACCTGCATGGCCATGTTGCTGTTCCCCAGCAGGGCTGCTGCTATCATAACAAAGTGCTGCCACACCTCCAGCTGCATTCAGCCTCCCCTTGGGTGCTGCACACAGTTAGCCCTACAAAGGATGTGGGTAGGTCCAGCTCTGGGGTTGCAATGTGGGCCTCATTGCCTGCAGCCCTGGGGAGGATCTTCTCCAGCCTGGCTGCATGGGGACGCAGGAGCCCCCATGCTGTGGGTGCCCAGCATTGGCTGCCCTGCAAAGCAGGCTGGCCTAGGGGATTGCTTCGGTTCTTTTTGCATTTAACTGACTTATCCTGCTTTTCTCATCAGTCTGTGTGTGGGGGTGGACTTGCTTTATTTTAGGTTGTCCTTCCTTGAAATCTTCAGTATACTTACTAAAATTTCATCTTAATTGCTTTTTTTCCCCGGTCTTTATTTGGGTTCCCAAGTCCCCAAGTGATACATTTTTTTGTGTCTCTGGGGACTTCCTCCCTACTGTGTTATTTATTTTAGTATTTCTTTCTCCCAGGAGCTTAGAGAAGTATAAGGGTCTTCACAGAAACATTTGTTGCCACTGAAAATTCATCCTAGAGTAGATCGCTATTGCATTTTTTTTCCCTTCCTATTGGCTGTGTCCTGGAATCAGTGGTTGGATCCCTGGTGCCTCTGGTTAATCACTTGGCTTTGTGACTTATATTTTCTGTATCTCACTCCAGTATTACATGTAGCTGAGCTTTCATCTGCCAAGTCTCTGCTGCCTCTTATGCAATCTTATGATAGAAACAACGTGAGTAGGTGCTCGGGTTAATTTTGCCTTTTGATGCACATTCTCCTTTTGTGCTTCATTGTCCATCTGTATGTCAGCTGGAGGCTGTGAGGTCTGGGCTGGGCCAAATCTGTCTGTGTGCTGCTGCTGCTGTCAGACCCAGGTGTGTACAATGAGGTGTGCTATCGCACTGTGTTTCACAACCTCCTGCAAAGCTATCTATTTAGCATTTTCACTCATGTTCTCCAGCAAACTGCCGTTTCTTTCAGGATTTCTTCCTCATTACTGTTTCAGAATCACAGAATTGTTTGAAGGACTCTTAAAGGCCATCTAATCCACTGCACTGAACAGGGATACATACAGTTCTATTAGGTGCTCAGAACCTGCTCCATCCTGACCTTGAATGTCTCCAGGGTCGGGGCACCACTGCCTCTCCAGGCAATCTGTGCCAGTGCCTCACCACCCTTAGTGTAAAAAACTTCTTCCTTATATCCAATCTAAATCTCCCCTCCTTTAGTTTAAAACGATTTCCCCTTGTGCTGTCACAGCAAACCCTGCTAAAGAGTCTGTCCCTTTCTTTCTTACAGCCCCCCTGTAGATACTGGAAAGCTGTTCTGAGCTTTCCTCAAGCAGCAGTTCTGCTGATTACCTGGGTGCTACATGGGGTTGGGCCCCATGGCTCCCTATGGCAGCCCAGCACTCACAGCGCTAAGGGAGGGAGAGGGCACTGCTGTGGTCATTCCCAGTGGCCCTGCAGCAGGCCCAAGGGGACACTGGTGGCTCTGGGGAGCTGAGCCCAGCAGATGGTACCTGCCCCAGCAGGGCTGGTGGCTGTTGCTGCACAGGGGTTCACCATCCTGTGCTCTGTGTCAGCCCGCACCACTCTGCTGTAGAAACACTTCTGTCTTCAAACTGAGTGCACTTGTCATAGTTCCCATTTGTACACTGTTCTCCAGCCACATGCAGACCTATTGAAGCTGCTGTGGCAAATGCTAATTAATTCACTCCTAAAGGAATAGTAAGTGTAAAGTAGAGGTAATTACTCAGCTGAGAAAGTGTAAATTAAATACTGTTACCAAGGGAAAGGATGAGATTGATAGAGACTGTAGTCTTGATACAGTCTCTTTCCAAACATTGATCTTATCCTGTCATTTACTGCAGGAGCAACAGAGGGAGTTTTAATTTCTGTATTTCCTATTTCCTCATAATAAAAATGCCCTGAATAGGGAAGGGCTTAATAAAACATATTTAAAGATCTTACTGTCAGGTTTTTATTATTTTTTTCCTACTTGTTTCCATTTCCCCATGCACTGCCAGAGCAGTGCTGTTCCTTGGATAAATGTAGCTCAGGTAGCGAGCAGCCTCGATGTGAATGTTTTATGATTTGCGTTCTGCTTTTGGCAGCCTGAATAGCAATTTGTGTCTAGCTGGAACTATTGTGTTTCAGAACAGAGGTATTTTTCCACTTAAAAAAAATCACCAGTTGTGGATGAGTTTATCATGGTCATTTTCAGAGATAAGGATAATTGCTCTCCAACTGAAGTAAATTCGTGAGACAAGATCAGTGGATTGGAAAATAGCAGTCATTGCAAGTGAACCCTTATCAGAAGGAGGCATTGGGAGGCTCTTGTGCAACTCCTGAGGATGTAGGCAGGTTTTTTAGCCATCCACCTACAGCGTGTTTGCTCAGGGACTGAGGCTTATGAAGAAAGACCTCGCTTTTAGTAACTGAGGACAGATGGGAAACAAGAGATCTGTGGAGCACACCTGCACTGAGGGCTTCCCTGAGCACACCAGCTCTTCACCCCTTCATCCTGCTGCTGCTGTAAAAGGCACAGAGGGTGGGAAAGAGTGAAGCTTTGGAAGCACAATCTCAAACTGCAATTACTTTGTACTTTTAAATATTAGGTGATGTGTTTTTTCATGTTTGCTTGCAGTACCTCAGGCTTAAATCTGTATTATATACTTGGTCCCAGCTCTCTCTGCAGCAGGAAGAAATCAGCTCTGAAACCTCAAACTAAGATAACTGCAGAATAAAAATAAACCCGGGGAGAGTGGGATGTAGGGAGAAAAAAGCCTCCAGGCCAGCAGTATGAATTGGGCTGAGCTACAGCCCCAGGCGAGTGTTCAGCTGTCTCTTGGGTAGGCACAGCTTTGAGAGGGATAATGGAGGAAGATAGCTTCAATGAGTGTAAGACAGGCAAGAGTACTTACAGAAAGAAAGGGATGAAAATGCAATAAAATAGAGAAGCTTTTTAAGAGAGAACCACAAAATAGATGTTGTTGTTCTGCCCAAAATGTCATTCCCACCTTATCAGGTGGTATCTGAATGCTACCATGTACCAGGGGCTTCTCCTCTTAGTCCTCTCCCCTTGCTCATCTCTTGCTACATTCCTATGTTAATGAGAGCAGTAACTTCAGGCTGGTGTGCATTTGACACTGCTCATGGCACAGGACTGTGAACACAGCACAGTAAACCAAACCCTGCCCCAGCCACGTAAAAGGAGAACATTCACACTAATTGTTTGCAGCCTTTGAAATAAACAGTAGCCAAAGGTATCAAATCGCCAGGTGCTGCTCTGCCACATGTGACTGAGCTCCTGCTTTCAGTGGATGCACCACTGAGCTCATGTGAAGTGCTTTGAACGGTTCCTCTTAAGGAATTTGAGCACAAACCAGGAGCTGACCTAACCTACCGGCCTGGGCATGTCGGCAGCAGCTGAATTGTGGCTATCCAGACTTGCCCTAGCCAGGGGCATGCTTTCTAGGTCAGTGTTGATGTTTTTGTGTTTGTGCCTAGTTGATTTCCCTAGACAAGTTGCTGCATGACTGCTGCTTGCCTGTGTGTGTTTTGGGAGCTGCTGCAGGTCAGGCTGTTGCTGGCTTTCCAACTGGCAAGGTTCCACGTGATCCACAAAGCTCTGAGTTTAATGCATTCTTCTTTCTGCTTTTTTTTCTTTTCTTTCTTTTCTTTTGCAAGAATCCCCCTTGTGAGCCTCACCCAAGCCTTTCTCACCACAGACCTTGTTCCAGTCATCATCTGTCCCTTTAATAGAATGGAGATACCTACCAAAGGTCACAAGCTATTGCGAGTTGACCTTGCAAGTTGAGCTGTTGGAGAAGATGGGTCTCTTGTTTTCTTTTGTCTTCCATAAAGTTGAACAGAGCAGCTGCTCACTTCAGTGTGATCTTATTCATAAGGCTCTGAACTCCTGGGGACAATGGCTGGCAGCTACAATGTATGATACAAGGTGGGATGAAGTTGTACGTTCCTTCAGGTCTTGCTAATCTTGCCTGAAGAGCAGAATCTTTTTCTCAGCACTTGGTGTGATGATGTGGATTGGTCAGGTTTTCATCCACTGACACACATTTTATACACTGTGCTCTTCTTCCTGAGGCACAAGTACTATTTATTACTCATTCAGCTGACTGAATAAGGGAATGTACTGTGCTAAGTGTTGGCACCAAGGGCACCCGCAGACAATGTTTGAAGAAGGAGTGAAATGGGATGAAACTTCAGCTTCCAGCAGGGAGTGCATGCCTCACTGCTGGCCCTGATGTGAACTCAAAAGGCAGTGTTTGCCTGGGACGGGTTTTCCACAGTGACATGGGACACAGGCAGGTATTCTCAGGCATCCTTTAACTTCATGGGATTTGGGTACCAAGACAGTTTAAATCCAATATGTTGAAATAATAAATGTGACTGGAGTTGAGCATCTAATTTATTATAACGTGTTATCACCTAAAACCCCTGGGCATCAAAATATCTTTGGAAACTCACTCTCTGTACCTATTTTGTAGAGGTAAACATCATCCATCTTTTGTGATAAGTTAGTTTCATCTGTGGTTTGCAAGAACGTTTGATCTCAATTATGAAATTAAAATGTGCTGGAGACAAACTGTGGAATTGAGATGGGGGTCGTCTTGTGCCACTTAATTAAGCTCATGAAAACACAAGAACCCTGGGCTCCTGGGTATCTCAGATGATGGCACCTTTATAGTACGTATCTGAGAGTACTTCTCTTAAGAAACAGAATTAAAATGAGACTTACTTGGAGTAGTGTTTGTGGTGTTATAATCAATCACTGAGGTATTGACACAGAGTATAGCTTGTTAGAGGGAAGCAAATAGAAGTAGTAATTTCTGTTCCAAATTTTGTCAGACAATAACCTTTTGAACAGTTTCAAATATGTGGGCCAGAGGAACATAGCATATGCTTACTCATGAAAGGATTTGTAATTTCATTACCCCAGGCCTCTCAGCAAGCCATATCTCTTACCTCTGAGGGATTCTTAGGTAACAAGCCAGCAGTAATTGGGATTTTATAAAGATCTCCTTATGTGTGAGTGGGTTTTATGTTTTATTGACTATTCCCAATCTGTCTGTGCTGTGTCTGAGATGACTGATTGTCTTCTAAATCTACCAGAAAGTCCAAAACTCCTACCCCAAAGCACTGGTGTTGCAGACACCAAGCCCAAGTCTGAGGGGAGGACAGGAAAAAAGCAGTCATGCTATCATTTGGATCAGCACACCCTGCTGCATGTTGCCCTGCCAGTACTTGGGGCAGGGGGGCTGTGTTGCCTCACAGAGCCCTTTGCCCTGCTGCTACAAGCACATTGCAGGGAACAGGTCTGCAAGCAGTGATGTTATAGAGCCTGAGGGTCTGCAGTTGCTCACTGCCTGATGGAGCTTTGGGATTTACTCCATCAATGGACCCTGCTGATGGTGATGTACCTCATTAGGTGGCGGACAGTGGCTAACACGGGAGCTCTGGGTATTAACAGGGAGGCAGCTGCTCACTGCAATCTGTCTGGAGACCAAGGGGCAAATGAGGTGCACAGATAGGTGCATGTAGCTGAAGTTAGATGTGTCCAGCTGCCCATGGCAGATTGCTCATGCTGAGTGCAGTTTGAATACCAAAAAGGAAAAAAAGTAAAAATGGGGAACTGTAATTCCTTCTCCTTCCTTGTCGCAAGTGCTAGCTGCTTTTGTCTTGCTTTTGTGAGCTATAAGGATGCTGCTTGCATTTACAAGGGCTCAGAGATATTTGTAGTTTTGTATTACTGAATACTAAAATACATGTTTATGGTTCCAGCAGTTCTGGGTTTAAAAACTACTAACAAAATTACAGAATGGCTTATGTTGGTGGAGCTATAAAGCCCATCCAGTTCCAACCCCTCTACCTTAGGCAGGGTTGTCACACACTAGATCAGGCTGCCCAGAGCCCCATCCAATCTGGACCTGAATGCCTCCAGAGTTGGTGCACCCACAACCTCTCTGGGCAGCCTTACTGTCCTCTGAGTAAAAAAACATCCTCCCAGCTTCTTACCTAAATCTCCCCTTTTGCTGTTACCAACCCTATGGCAAGCTTCTGCTTGCATCTCGGGCAGCCTGTATTGCAAAAGAGTTAGATTTGTTTACAGTGTTATATACCTTTCCACTAAGGTAATTTAAGTTGAGCATGTGAATGTGTCTCATGGATAAATACGTTTTTTAGGATGAACTTTATTTTGTATGATGTCAATATGTAAAAATTTAATTTCAAGAAAAATGTGCATCTTCTCCCTTATGTTGGTGAGCAACTGTGCTGCATATCACAGAACATCATAGTGGATTTATCCCCTCCACCTGTGCTGCCTGTCAGTTCTTTCCCTTCCGATAGGCTTGGAAGAGCCAACTTTTGTGGACTTGTGGTTAAGGAAGCATCCTTTCACCTGTGTTAGTCACCTGCCAGAGAGCTGGCTTATTTGCAGAGCACAGAACTGAGGAGAAAAATCAGCTCTTGCAGCAAAACTTCTGGGGATACTTCAGGTTCTTTGTCGTACCTCTCAATATATGTATGTTACTTCCTGTTGGAGTTTTGAAATGTGCTGTGTGTGTTACTTACTGGAATGCTTTTCCGAGCACAGATTAAATGGTTTAACATTATAAGGTTATGCACCTTGTATGAAGTGAAGAATCAAAAATATTTCTTGTATTCGTGTTCTGATTGAGACATCATCCTAAAGAGTCTTAGAAAACAATCATTTTTCGTTGCCAGGGATTTGTAACAGAATGTGTTATACATAATACCAAACCTCCTGCGAGTCAATAAGTGCATGACACATGCAAAGGGAATTCCAGAAAGTATAGTTCCTTACTGAAAAAGTGTCTTTTTAATGAAAGCAAAGATTGCTATATAAAAAAGTCATTTGTTACAACTCTTTTCTTAAGGTTAAAGTGGTGGTTTGCATTGAAAGCAGAATGAGAAACTTTTGAATTGGTTTAAAGATATTTAAAAAGTCTTTAAATAATGGTCCTGAGAAATCACTAGCAGGAAGACTTGTAGATAAGAGTATAAAGTCAATTAATTATCTGTTTGGTGGCACGGAAAGCCCTACTTGGTAGTTGCTCAAGGAACGAGCAAGTTGGTGGCTATTTCTCTGCAGTGCACAAGCAGGCACAATTGCAATTCTTCAGATACCTCTATAAAACATCTTGTTTATGGCCTATAAGCTGCTCCGGATTAGTATAATTTTCCCTTATCCAAGAATTTTCATCTGCAATTTGCATTAAGTTTTCTTGCGTTGGAATTGCTTGTTTCATGAAACTACCAGTAGTTGCCATTTCCAGGTTCAAAACTACACTATTCTAGCCAAGGGATTTTGTAAGATATTTACTCTGAGTAACTGTTTTTGTTGAAGATAACACACACTTAAGTAACGTCTCGTATATTAATGATAAAATTTTTACTGGTTCTCAGTCAAAGCTGATAAGCATTGTCTTAACTTATGGCATTGAAATCAAAAGAGAGTTCGGTACAAAGTCTGTTTTACATTACCAGGTTACATAAATGTTTAATTTCAATTGGTTTGGCTTATGTGTAGTCACAAGCAAGTTGTGGTTTTGCTTGTATCTTTAAGTGAGATTGGAGATAAATGCGTAGGCTTTCCAAGATCTTGTGTACATGTCTCAGACTTTGGGTTGTTGCAGTAAACTAATTAACGTGCTTTAAATATATTCTTGAAATACAGAGTTGTGTCTTGCCCAGGTATGGCAGTGGGCAGCAATGCTCTCTGGACTGCATGTACCCCTTCTCCTTTGTGCTTGGCCCCAGGCTCAACAGGAGACAGCTTGTGCTGCAGCATGCCTGGAATCCACTGTGGGACAGGCAGAAGCTCCCACCACTTTGGCATTAGGTGAAAGTTGACCAATCTAGATGAAAAAGAGTTATAAAACTTGTTTCTTTGTTATTTCTGATGGATACAACTGAGCAGTTCAAGTCAGTGGAAGCTTTTAGAGTCAACCAATGTTTGCCTTTCAGTGTGAATAGATTGGTATCCTGAAAAATTCTGGTATGGTGCAGCAGATGCCAGGTTAAGTTTACTATTTATTCTCACACTCAAGTGCAAAGGTTAAATTAATTGAACTCTTTGGTGCAGAAACTGATCCACCTTTAACCTTCAGTACTGTGTTACTGTTCTCACTTGGGTGAGTGCCGACCTTGCAGCATGCCAGCACAGCCTGGCGGGGCACGCTGCTCATCTGCAGCAGGATGGTGGGATGCTTCACCTGCACTGCTGCTTGTCTGCACCACTACAGGCTATGAGATCTGACCTTTATTAGGTAACACTGAAGTCCCTTCGTAGTGTGGTGAAGCGGCTTTATGCAGTTTTGAAATCTGACCCTGAGATTTCAGGGAGTTTATCCATTCTAAATGGAGTCAGTAACATTTCTTGAAATAAGACTTTGAAGGTCAAATCCTGTTCTGTCAGTGCCATATTAACCCCACTACTTCCAGTAAGGTATATACTCATTTCAGTTTTATTACTTCTTCCTGTATTACTGTGAAATAGTAAAGGGCAACTGTTAACCATTAGAAATCCTGGAAACAAAGTACCCTCTTTAAAGAAGACCTCCTTAGGTTTCACGTGTGCATTGGTGAAGTGAGCTGCTCTCACTCCACAAGGCTTTCTTTGCAGCAAAAAACCCGTATTTGTTTCTGTCTGTTATATTTCCTGTCAGGCTCAAATTCCTCTCCCAGATCTTACAGTTAATTTATAGCAAGCAAATACCTCGTGAAATGTCTGATCATTATACAAATACGTTATTAGAGCCATTTGTCTTTTTGTTTGTAAATTCCCCAAATTGAATGTCTGGGTAATGGATGTTTATGGAGATGCAGTCAATAGCATTGAGAGCACACAGCACAATGTGGCACCGAGGTCACGAGCGAGCCACCTTATGTGTAGCAGGCAGGGGGGGCTCAGTGCCTCTCATCTGGCACTGCAAACCCTTTCCTTTAGGAAAAAAAGTGCTGGTGTTGATGGATGAACAGACTTCTCTCATCCATGCTAGTGCAACAGAACCGATGTTCACACTGCTTTGTTTTATGTCTGGTGTGGAAAAGCCCATGCTCCCCCATGGAGTTAATCATGTGCCTGCCCACAAGCATGTGGATTAAAGTCAGTTTTTTTCCATTGAGAGAGAGACAATTCATTGTTATATTTGATAAGCCTAGAGTATTTATGTTATCTCATAAATATATTAGCGTGAGGATCGTCCTTGTGTACTGCCATCATACTAAGTCAGAATACTGTAGTTCCTGGAGCAGATCTTGCCCTACTTTGGTGCAATTGCAACACAAGTAGGCATTTGTACTAGTGCAGAAACCTTCGCAGCACTTTCATATTTTATATCCTTTAATGCCAAGAAAGAAAAAAATATATATGCTGCAAAATAAAGGAATTAGCCCATATCCTGGAAGGCCAGAGGGCCACTGTGCTGAAGTGGTGCTTGAATCTATTCTCAGAGATGAAGTGGAGAGGCTTTCTAGCCCTGCCTTGTTTGTTTTGGCTGGCTGTTTGCTGCCACCTTGCTGAGGTTTTCTTTGGCTGCTTGAATCTGCTCCAGAGTCATCAGAACCTGGAAACTGCCAAAGCTGATGATGAATACAAGGGAGAGAGTGTAGCTGCAGTGCAAGGAAAAGACCAGTCAGCCATGGAGTAAAGAGCACTGATATCTCTGGCACTGTAGCCTGTGGTATGCTCAGTGCTGTGGGTACATGTTGCCATTCTCCCAAGAATGGAAAACAGATTATCTTCTCTCATGCCCTTCCTTCTGGCAGAGCTAGTGATACAAAGCAGGTTTATCAGCATTGTCTCACATGGGACTGAAGGGGTGAAGTTGAGGTTTTATCTATGCTGTATCTTGATCTAATTAGGAGAAGATGCAGCACACAGGCTCCTGCAGAGCAGCTTTGGGCTGGCACTGTGTGTGCAGCCAGTAAGAAGAGTAGACAAAGCTGTACCTGCATGCAGAGGGATGCAGGCTGAGCTGGAGCCTAGAATTTCAAACTGGTGTTCATTCCAGAAGTTACACAACATGCGGGATGAATGTGCAAATGCAGCCAGTGCTGGTGTATGGATGGCACATTACTCTGTTGGGTGTCAAATGCTTTTTAAAAGGTGCTGTGACTTCCAGCTGTGTGTTGGGGAGCTTTAGATAAGGCTGGAAAATGCCCTTGTTTTGCTTGCCTTCTTTTCTGATTCCCCGGTAGAAAGTCTTAGTTACTGACTTTCAAACTGCTGAGCAACTTTTAGTCCCTTGTACATGCTTTAGAAAACAAAAAACAAACCAAAACCAAATCCCTCTCTTCCTGACACTGAAGCACGTCCAAGCATGTTGCCTGTGTCAGGCTGTCCCAAATGGAGAGGTCAGCTGTGTGGTGGTGGTGGCCACTGCCACCATTTATTTAACTGAGAGTCGGCATTTTGTAAGCAGCGGTGTTTAACTGGCAGCATTAGCCCTGGGTTTGCACAGTGCCACAGGAATGCTTGCTAGCTGAATGAAAAGACTTAAGATATAAACACATGGAAAATCCAGTCTTGTTCCGAAAAAGTGTAGTGTTGCTGAGGTCCCCATAGGTTTGGCAACTGGAGGTCGGGCCACAGCACGAGGCACCCCTAGGGATGCAGGAAGCTGTTTGTTCTGTAACTTTTGAGCCCAGAGATTCAGTAAATCCTCACAGCAATGCAAAGTAGGTCCTGGTTTGCAAAACCAACATGTGTGGGGCTCTGCGTTTCTAACTGCAGCTTGCTAACAGCAGTGACTATGTAAACAGGCTTCACCTGGCACTGTGTTTCAGGGCACCATTGCTCACAGCTTGTTCTTGCCTGGATTTTTCTTCTATAATTGCCAGTTATGCAAACTGATGGATTTAACAAACTTCTGCCTTTCGTAACAAGTATTGCATAGAACAAGGACAAAGTGAAACTCTAGCATGTGACTAAGTTGCTTATCAAGCATTGTGCCCCACATGTAGAGGAGACAAATTAACACCATCCTCTGCTCCAGCATAGAGCTGCACACCTGGGGTGTCCCAGGCATGGAGTGGTGGCTGGGAGTGGAGGGAAACTGCCTTTGTGAGGGACCTCAGTTGTGCACCTGGTTACCCTCAAGCCTAGGAGCACGTTCATAGGAAGGTTGCTGGGACAAAGAACATCTGCAGAGGAGCCAGGTAAATGAGAGCGTGAAAGCGAAATTAAGGCATTTCTTTTGCTCAGACCCGCAAAAGGCTAAACAGAGTGCTGTCGAAATTTTAAGTAAGTAAATCAGCAGGCAGGTGTGTCCTATGTTGTCACACACTATGAGCTGTCAGAGGGGGGTGGGTGACAGGGTGGGCTTGGTCGTTTTTCTATTTTACTTTCAACCCGGAGGCGGCTAAATAGGAATGGTTTAAAATAGTATCATAGTTGCCATGGTTACTCGTCTAAATTGAAAATAGAGGTCTGGACTAAGCTTATAGTCTGTCCGCCAAAGCAAAACTTGGACCTGAGTGATGAAACCTGAGTGGGTTTGAGGAGTCACGCCGAAGCTCGCGCTGCTGCAGTCGGTGATTCAGAGCACGCGGCTGTGCTTGACGTCACCGAGCAGCTCCAGCATGGGTTCACATGGGCCTGGAGACACTGCAAAGGGAAAAATCCTTCAAGCTTCAAACGTTTTCCTCTTTTTTTCTTGCCCCAGGAGGTCTGGAAAACTCAGAAAAAATGCCATAATGCTGCTCTGCTGTGAATGATTTTTATTTTGCAGATGTTACTGTGCAACAAAGCAGCAGCAAATTTAAAGTAGTTCAGATAGATAAAAGCATCCCATTAAGGTAAATTCAGTGTATTTGTCCCAGGAATGTGTGGCAAATGTGTGTCTAATTACAGATAAGGCCTCTAAGCCTTTCATCTTCTTTCAGTGAAAAAGAATCTGCAAGTAAAGTGGAAACACAAACGTGTTTTAGTGAAATGAGATGAAGGTCTTTTCAAGGATTTGGCTATTGCAAATGAGTCCCGCTGGAGGGAATGGAAGTGTTTCCTCCTATCCTTCTGCTCTGTGGGTGGCACTGGAATTACCAGGACAACTTACCGCAGTTTGCACTGGAAATCTCTCACTTTGAGATAAAAGTCTGTGGCTCTGCTTTTGGAAATTCCTAGTTCCATCTGTTCATTTTCAGATGGGAGGGCAAATCGGTGCCAGTCCGGTGAAGATGCTGGAGATGCACAGAATACATCAGCTGAGCCTGGCCTAAAAAGTGCATGCTTAACATTGTGTCATATATCCTCTCCAATTTCTTGCTCAGTAGGTGGTAGAGAATTAGTGCTTAATTACTTGCAGGCTGTGGACAACAACCAACCCCCTTGAACTGTTTACATTTGTGGGTAAGGCTGGAGCTGAGTGTTCTTTGTGGGTTGATCTTTCTCAAACTCTATGGAAGACTTTATAGCACTTCTTTTTTATCTTTTATAACATACATGTTTGCTTCTAAAAAGCTTTTATTTATGTATTAAAAAAAAAACAAAAAAGCAACATACTGGAAACAAGAAACCCACAGCCAAACCATATACATTTGTGTATGATACATTCAATTTGTTTTGTACAGCTTTCCTCCTTGTCAGGAGGCACAGTCTGTTGTCTGTGCAACTCTGGGAGACCATAATGGAGCAGAAAGTCAGATCGAAGCCTAAAAGGTGGAGCTGGAGTTCTAGACATGCTTGGATACAAGGAATTACATCCAGCAAACATCACTTGAATAAAACATTAATTTCCCATTAAGCAACATTATGTTGCTGTGATAATTGTTCCTGTTTTGAGTGATCCTTACTTCCTGCATCTCTCTGGTGACTCATCACAGCGGAGATCTCGACCATTCTCCTTTGCAGATGCTCTCAAGATGTCTATTCCCAATCTGAGTCAGCTTCTTTATCATTATCCTCCCCTCTCAAAGCTATTGTGCTGTGAGAATGTATGCCTTGCTAAGGACTTTCATTCTCCTTCTAGTATACAAGTGACTGGCAGCTCTGGCTGCACTTTCAAATTTAAATCAAGTTTTAAGAAAGGTTGTGAGTTAAAAATTCAAATTTTGCATTTTAACATCTTGAATCTGTTGTGCAGCACAGCCTCATGTAACCCTCATGTGCCCCTGGGGCTGAAGGCATGATGCACAGGTGTCTTAAGGGCAGAATACATGTGAGAGTTAGCTGGAAGGGTGCTCTTCTTGAGGTTTAATGCTATGATTAATGTTTGATTGTCAAACACCACCAGATTGTTTGCCAGGAGTCCTGTTGGTAGCTCGTCATGCTCAGCCTCTGATGGAATTTGATGTCTGACACGACGCAGTGCCATGAATACACAATTTGTTTTGGTTTGTTGAGCCCTCACGGCTTGAGCTAAGTACTCCAAATTGGCCCACAGGTCCTTAGAGTTGTGCTGTTATTAGTTGTATGGCAACGTGACTCCTGGGCTGCATATCTGTGTGATTCTCTACGGAAGATCTTCAGTTTTGTCTTTCCCACTCATATTGTTGGCAGGTATTTAAGCTTCATACGTTGTGTTTGGGTAAAGGTTTTATTTCTGTACTGAGGAGAAGTCCGAGTAGTAAAGTTGCATGCTGATAACAGCACTCCCTCCATGAATGAGGAGCTGTGGCACAGGGCCATGCCTCAGACAGCTCTGAGATAAATCTGTCACTTGAGGTGGTTACCTCAGCTGTCAGTCTGTTAAAATTACGTTTTTAAATTATCTCCTCTTTATATAGCCAAAAAATGATTCAGTCCTCTTGCTTATTGTATTACCTCAAGCTCTTGGTATGTATTACATATGCAATCAAGAAATTAAAGAGTCTGAGGCTGCAAGATTTATTTAGTGGCATTAATGACTGCTTGCTAGTAATTTGATTCAACAAGATGAGAAATTTATTTTTGAATTGTCTTTTAATGAGCAGATGAGTGGGTTTCTGTATCACTCCAAAACTTCAGTCTGTCACTTCATGTCTGTGTTTTTACAGATGTAATGGGTTTGTTATCTCTAGGTGAGGTAGCAGGCAGCTGTGGCAGCTTCTTCGATTTTAAAGGAGTTAATTTTAAATATCCCTATTAGCTAACAGAAGAGGAAGAAACTTTCTTGTTTGTTTTAGAGGCATTTTCTTCTACTGTAGATTTGATACCTTAAGAAAACAGAATTGCTAGAAAATAACTGTGAGTGGTTCCCCACTGAATTTACATTATTTTTGTGCCTTGTGATCCTATGTGATCAGGATTGCTGTGATCGGAACAGGATGAGCAACACTCTGTGTGTGCGAGGGGGGAATAAAAATAGTTTTAGTTAACTAATAGACTTACGTAATGCTCCAACAGTTCATATTTCAGCTGAAGTTTTCTGGAAGGAAGGAAAGAGGGAAGGAAGAGAAGTGAGGTAAAGGCAGCACCTGGGGGTGGGGTGCCTGAGCTCCCTAAGCAGGAAATCAGCACCAGGCACCTGTGGGTTCTGCAGAACCGGTGAGCGGATGGCCTCCATTCCATCAGCCCAACCAGCTCAGCCAAACACATTTTCCTCCAGAGCTCTGAGATGCCTCTGTGGGAGGAGAAATCTCACAGGCGTTTTCCTCTTGCAGTTTCTGCACTGAGAAGAATTTGTGTCAGAAGATGTAGGTCTACCCGTTTAAAAATTATCAACATTTATTGCTTCACTTAAATATAGTCTTAGTTGTCCTAAATACTGGTTGTGCAAGCAGAGTTTTGGGAGGGTAGAAATTTCAAAAGAAGTCTTCCAGAGATGATTTTCAACTTAGTTGATAGTCCATGGCTTATTCACAAATACAAACCTTGACGGTGTTATTCAAGTGCCATGTTCTACAAGACACTGCAGATCTACGCCCTTCTGATTTTTTTAAGCTATCAGATGAAGCTGTAGAAAGTGCCATACACGAGATCTAATGAGACATATGGCTGGTCTTGTTGTTTTGTTTGGGGTTTTTTTTGCCAGCTGAAATAAACTTGCCACTATGCAACTTGTTTCTCTTCTATGTAAGTAAATCATTACTACTATAATGCTTATACCTGTGAGCCAGAGCTAGTCGAGCCAAGTCTGCCTGGGGGAGTTGGGAGCACATTGCATAGATATAGTAAATCAAGTGAACAATGCACACAGTTTGCGTGAACTTCTCAGTGTTAGCAGAGGTGGGGATTACTCAAAGGATAATTTCTGCCTGGATAGGACGATCTGCTGGCTTCTTCCCAGAGGAAGGAGTGATGTAGGCTGCTCCAGGCAGAGCTGCAGCCCTGGGCTCTGCCACTGGGCACCACCAGTGGGGCCCTGCCTCACATGAGCAGTGCCTGGGGCTCCTCTTGGTGTCGTGGGGTCATCCCAGCACCCAGGTGTTTTGACTGTTCATCCGACTTGAGGGAATTTGCTGGCACCTCGCAGGTAGCAGCCATGCTGCACCTCCTCTCCCTTTGGCTCGGCAGCCAAAATGACTTCGCACCAGCGAAAGCTTTGGCATGAGAGCTGGCAGACTTCGCTTGGGAGAGTGACATGGAGCAGGAGCTTGGTTTAAAAGTTTAGCCTTCTTGTTAGAGGAATCTTTTTAGAGGAGCTGTTGCCAGGAGAACTGGGAGATATTAACCTCGCTCACTGCGTTATCTTTTATCATGATTCCTCTAATGTAGTTTCCTTAAACCCTGCCAGTTATAAAAAGAAAATGAATGTGTTTTTTTCATTAAAAAAAAAAAAAATAATAATCTGTTCTTTATGAGAGAAGGAGGATAGGAGGGGGACTTGCATTGCTGTAGCTGTAGAAAGTGGAGACTGCCGCTATCAAAAGAAAAAGACCTTCTTAAGATGGTAAAAACAAAACAAAAATAAAGCTGCATGTTAGCTGGGACTCTACATCTAAAAAAACCCAAGAACATTCTGTAAAGGTGATGTGTGATGGACGTATTTGTTTCACTGAGGTAACAAAGGAAGAAAAGAGTCACGTGAGCAATGAAGATAAAATGAAGATTACCTCAACCATGCTACAAACAACTTCATTAATGGGAGCAATGCCTCATTTTAGCAGGCAAAGCCATTCTTAAGGCATTGGGAAGATTTTCAAGATTATGGATAAAGAGAGGTTATTGTGAGTTAGACTGCTAGGATTCAAATTTATGGCTTTATTGAAGGGAAAGCATCTTCAGCTGGAAGTCATTCTATTTGGTGTCAGGTCAGGCCGACCTTAGAAGTTAAATACAAATAGTTGCTGAGGACGTGGACATATTGCAGTGGGAACATTTGCTGGGATATGACTGTAGTTATTATCAGAATCACTTTTTAAATTGCTGATTGCAGGTATAGCCTTGTCAGGTTTTGGATCACTTGCACTCCTGCAACAGTTGAGTGGATGGTGCTGGCAATATGGTTCACAAACTCAGCTTATAACTTCTTTTCTTATGTTGGCCTGGATTGTGAAAATATTACCTCAAGAGTTAAAAATGTCAAGTCTTTCTTTTTAGCAAATATCAATGGATGTCAAGAAAACATATCAAATTTAATTGACTTCTTAAACATGAAGTGTTTTGGAACTATTCCATGGAAATAACATTTAGAAAGTCTTACCTGCCGGCACTGTTACTGTTCGAGTTGGATCTGTAAGTTGTTGGCAGAGAATTGGGCAATTTGGGCTCTTGCTGCTCTTGGGCTGAGACTGTTTGAAGCCAGATGTTGGCTCTTGGGGATTAATGTAATCTTTTGGGTTTAAATGCCAATGCATTGTTCTCGTTTGCAGTTTTTGGTTTTTGTTTGTTTGCTTGCTTTATGTGCCAATCTCCTGGTACAGATGTTTGTACATCTTTTTTTAATCACTGATTCTCAGTGACAGCTGATGTCATCCAACTTTTTGTCTTAGATGCAAATTGACGCAAAGCCTTGGGAAGCTGTGAGACAAAAGTTTCTCTAATCCTAGGCAATTCAGCAACAGTAACATGGGAGAAATTTTACAGAGGAAGGGAAGGTAGAAAGCAAAATTGTATTCAGAAGGCTTCTTTTCACTTCTTTCAGTGTTTAAGATTGCTTCCCCTCTGGATAACTATAATCTGCAAATCGAGTGCATAGAGTTGCACTAATTATTAGTTTAACAGATGATGGTGTGGGAAAGTAATTAGCCTCAAACAACAAATTGTCATGCCAAGTCAGATGGTTTTGCTTTATACCTCATATGCTGCAAATGTAAGTAATCTTAAAATCGTTATGAATGCATGAAAGCTGTTAACTCAGTTTTCCATGTTCTTTCAGCTTCTTGAAATGCTATTCACTCAGTTATAGTGCCAGTCAGTTCATGTGCGCACTGTGGAGATTAAAAGTCATATTAAATCAGTGAACTGCTGCACCTGAATATAATCTTTTCCAATTGTATGGATTCAGTGTAAGTATCATATCACTTCCATTTCATCCATTGGTTGGTGCAGAGGGACACAGCGCATGCTGGTACTGCCTGCAGTGTGATGGATCGCCTCTTCCCAGGCCCTCCATGCCTGCTGGGAATGAGCTCAGGGCTGAGAGCACTTTGAGCACTCTGAGCACTGGGAGCCCTGACTGCAATCGGCAGCTTTGCTGAGTCAGGGAGTGAATGTGCAAAAGGGTTTAAGAGTGACTAAGGGCTGAGGGGAGCAGATGGATCCTGTAAGCAGCGTGGTGCCCCATCAACATAATGTCAGTAATTGAGGGTTTGCTAGATGGTTATTTGTTTGGGGTCCTGACACAGAAGGGGAGCGATTTTATTTTATTTTCTGTTGTTGTAGTGTTTCCAAAAAGACACAGGAAAAGTGATAGCATTGTCAGGGAGATAAGAAAAGAGGAAATAGGAAGTATATGTGCAGTCAGCAAAGGGAGAAGACTAAGGAACTTAGAGATGAAAACCAGTAGTGAAAGGTAGAAACCTTCCAGGGTAAGAGCCAAAGGAAACCAGTTGGGCTCAGATGGCATCACTTCGTGTTGTAGGGGACTGGTGCTGTAGTTACCTGTCTCTGCTTCTGCAGCTGGGCTGCCAGTGCTCTTATCTGCTTGGTACCGTGCCATGGCATTCAGCTCCTGGTCACAGCTGTTTGCACATCACTGCAATAGCCAGTGTAATGTGGATGAAGCAAGAAGGTTGGAGAGAGCACACCTAACCTGCCAACATGTGGATGGTGCTTTTCTGTTGACAAAAGCTGAATTTGTAACAAACTGCCTAGAAAACTGATGTTCCCAAGAGCTTTCTTCCTGCCTTTTGCCCTATAGCCGATCTTTCATTACAATGTGGTTGCAATGCATTTCACTTGAATTTTAAAACAAACAACGCCTCCCTGCGAGCAGCCTTTCCAACAAACTCTGCTGGTGGTCCTAACCTTGCTGAAAGGTATGTGGCTCAGTGCGGGTGCTTCTCCTGGAGCTCCTGGGCTCCCCCCAGCATGGCAGCTCCTGCCTTTGGCTGCGCTGCCCCTGCAGAATGCCCTTCAAGTGTGCTCTCAGACTGCACATCAGTCACAAGGACGGTGTTAGGCCTCAGAAAGCTTTTTGTCTCGTCTGAGGAAAGGACTGGAGAATCCTTTGGAACAGAATGCAGCTTGGGCTGGTTGGGTTGGGACTTCCCAGAGTGCTTCTTTGTTGGAAACAAGTACTGGTACACTTGTCTTCAGTTTTTTATAAGCTTCACTTCTCTGATGTAATAATGATTTCTGGTTTTTATTTATTTATGTTTTTCCTGGTTTGCCATGCACTGTAAATGCTCTGCTGTAGGCATATATATCCCATCTTCATTCCACACTTCTTTGTGGCAGGTTTACGCACATTGGCAAATCCACACCAGAAGTCTGAATTTGACCCCGTATTTCCAACTGCATGGGTGGGGAGGGAATAATTCACCACCTCTCAGGCCTGCTTGGTGCTTGTAATACATGCAAGCCAGTGTCTCCCAGTGATTAGAAAACAGCTGGCAGCTAACAAAGAGTGCTTGTTGGCTGGGAGAAGCAGCAGATTCAAAGCTGAACCTCTCCTTGATGAAGAAAGATACATTCCTTGCTGGGGGAGGGATCTGGCTGGTGCCCAGCCATTGAAAAGAACGTGCTTTCCCATCCTGCTCTGTGTCACACATTGCTCCCACTGTGCTCCCTGCTGAGCTCTTTATAAGAGGATTTCTGCTCACACAAGTTAGTCAGGTATTGTGCTTACTGATTTACTTGGTTTTAATGTGAGCTGGGGCCTTCTGAAGGTGAGGAGGGTCCTTGCCACAGAACCTCACCTCCTTTCCCACCACCAAGATCCCCTCTGGGATGTGCAGGATATGCTGCGTGGCTCCTCATAGGCCTTTCTGAAAATGAGAAGTTGGAGTGAAGTTGCATCTGCAGAGGAAAATCAGGGAGAGAACATAAGGGGATGCTGCTGGTACCCTCCTAAGTGCTATGGATTTCCTTTGGATACTCTGTAGTGTTGTATTTGGCTTTTAAGCTTTATTTCAAATCCATTTGAGACTGCAGACACAGCATATAAAGGTGTAATTGGCAAATGCAAGGAAAAGCAGATTAGACCTCAGAGAGAAGTCATCATTTAAAAGTGTCTGAGAATCCTGCTATTATGTGTAGAGCACTGCTTCTATGGGGTAGTTTGTAACAGAGCTATTTTTTGCTGAGTACCTTCATGTACATAACTAACAAAATAAATCAGGTTGTCAGCTACAGAATTAAAAATCTGCGTTGCAGTGCCTTACACAGAATGATGTCAGTGTGTATAAATAGTACAGCCAGTGTGCCTAGACAGCATATGAGAACTCGGCACTGAGATGTTTCTCTCCTTGTCCTGGTTCTATTAAAAGAATGGGAGGGGGTGAGTTTATCTTTCACTCATCTTCTGGTGCTCTGACCTTGCTTAGAGAACCTGTTTCTCAGGAAGTGTATTGATGAAGCAACAAAAAGCACTGAAGAAAATACCTGCCCAGTGCTTTTTGGTCGCTGTGCGGGTTATAAATACATCCTTTTGATTCCAAGGGTGGTAATGCAGCTGGATGACTGAAGCACAGTAAGGTGGTAACCACACACTTGAGACCAAGCTCAGACTGCGGAGCTGCTTTTAGAGTGAAGGCAGTCTATGTAACTGGCTTTTAATGATGTCAGTGGTTACTGTGATCGTGCTTGAGCATACAAGAAGCTTTGTATGAAGTAATTACTGGGATTACATGAAGATATTACTTGTGTTTTATTGGGCTGTGAGTGTATTTTTCCTTCATCCAGAAAAAAATGGGCTTCTAAGTGAAGATGTAAGGATTGTACTCATTTTCCTTAGAAATTATTTGGCCACTGACAACTCTAGAGAGGTGATAGAAAATCTTTTATTTTAAACACATGCAAACATTACAAAGCTTGACTCTGCATCAACATCTTGAAGCCTGGGACTATAAATGAGCAATGTCCCATTTGGAACTATTGGCTAATTCAGCTAAGGGAGCACAGTTGTTAAGCTAACAACAACCAGAATTCAAAGAATATTATAAGGGATCCTTATCTTCCTAAGCATTGTGCTTGTCTACGTGGACTTGCATGATTTGGTAGTACTCCACAATTTCTCAGCCACTAAGAGCCTGATGTTTCAACCCCTTCCCAGATCCCAGTTTCTTGGGTTATGACTCAGCAAGTTATTTTCCATTTGCAGCTACATCCAGATTTTTCTGGCTTTCAGTATATAGACACTTAGTTCCTTTCTTAAGTGCTCCCCCAAGAGGTTTCTATCACTGAGAAGTGCTTTGTGTAGACTGTATAGCCAACAGCCTCTGATACAGAACTAAAACCCTACACATATTACTACCTATTAGTAGGCTGACTGGAACAAGAAATGTGGACAATAATTTTCAAAATTGAACCATCATAATGTTATAATTTAGCTATAATTTGATCTTTGAACAGACCATTAAAACTACTTCCCTGCTTTGATTTTCACCTACTTCTGTTCTCCATCATCTCCTCCCTTATCTACCTTCTGTTTTGTCACCCTGAACTATTGCTGTCCATACATAGATGTTGCTTTCCCTGCTCGTGTTCGAATATCGGAAAGGAAAGAAAAAGAACACTTGACTCTTTACTTTCGTGTGTACAAGTAACAAACCTGGTATTTTGGAAATATATAGCTGAAGCAGTATATGAAGTTCTGCCTTTTTTTAAAATATTCTCTTGTTCTCTCTCTTTTGGATGTCTCTCACAGTAACTGTAAAGAGTCTTTGTGGGAGAGGTGAGAAGACTCCTCCACCCTTCATTAGAATTTGCCATCTTTTCCTCAATGTTCCAAAACATTCAAATCGCAGAGCTCTTCACAAGTCAGTCCCTTTTCTCTCTCTTCATCTCTGGTTCCAAAGTAAAGTATGTTCAGGAATGTAAATTCCTTTAAAATTGGCTGCAATCCTCAGTTTCCAAGTAGGAAGTGTAGCCAGAGTCCATTGCAGGAGATGCAGTTCCAGCTGAGAGTTAACTTGCAGCCATCTCAGGTGCTGTGTGCAGGGTGCTGAGCCTGCACCAGTGCTTCTGCAGCACTCAGCCCTGCTGGGCTGGCCAGGATCTCAGCTCTGTACTGACTGTGTGGCCAAGCTAGAGCCTTTCCAGCTGTGTTTGTGCTTGTTTAAATCAATGTGCATGTAAAATCTTGAGAAGGAAAAGCATGGCAGCTATCTCTACAGCTCACAGAATCCATAAAATGCTGAGTCTGCTGAAGAAGTAGTTTCTGGAGAGACAGATAGAAGCTGTCAGCTAATGAAATGCTAATCAATTCACAGCATTCTTATGTTTATTTCATGCTTTGAAGGAGACAGATGTTAACTTGTTGAATGTTCCCTGTAGGAAGCACTGTCATACTTGTTCCCACTGTGACTTGTACAGGACTTGAGTAAGCAAAGGGCTTCATTCACCATGTGGACAAGCTTTATCAGTGCCATGGAACTAAGGACTTACTGTAAAATAGGCATGCTTATAAGTTATTCTGCATATTGAAGGGCTTTGTGCTCTCCTTTCAATAAAGATCAGATATGTCTTGTAGGTTGCCTTGGGTGCTGGTCAAAAACCTACAGAGTTAAGTGAAAACATCCACCTTTGCCACAGCTTGCAGTAGTAGTGACCTTATTTCAAGGTGACTTCAGGAACAGTGCTTACAAATACACAGTGGTATCTTTTTTCTTGATGAGCAGAAAGAAGCACGGCTTGCTCATTTGAATCAGCAAAATGGAGGTGAAAGAAAAAATGTGAGTTTTGTGTGTGATCTGGGAGGCATTACTTTTTGACAAGAGAGAATTAAACTCTCTGTGTCATTGCATTTCTTTCAGTATGTGGTGGCCAGAGGCTCAATGGGGACACACAGTTCCGCAACAGGGTGAGCAGGTCGCTTAGCCTGGAGATGAGCAAAATGAGTCACACAGTGCCTCCCCTGTAAAACCACAGCAGCAATATCAAACAAGGTGCTTCGTTTACAACTTGAAAATCCCAAATCTTTAATTTCTAAAAATCTGATGCATGTTGCATGGCAAAAGAGAAATTAACCAATGCACTTCCTGCTGCTGGCTGCTGAATTCCCCTAAAAGATTCCGAACATCATTATTCACCCATCCAAATTAGTATTTCCTCCCACATTTGTGGGGGATAAAAGGAAGTTTGTTATGTTGTTGACTAAAATATCCTGCTGAATTTCCATTGCAATAACCGCTCTGGCACAGAGTGCTTCCTGGAAAATTTAAACCTCCTTAGGGTTAATGGATCAAGGCAGAACCGTGGGCCATCAGCTCTTCCAGCCCATCGTTAATCCAGGAAATGCCCTGGGCTGCCATCATTATTGCTGAAAGTCTTGCACAAACACTGATTGCAGAACTTCATAAAGAAAAGCCAAAGGAAATGAGAGAGCTCTTCAGAACACCATAAAATAAATAAACAATCTAATTTATAATTATAAACCTGACAAGGACTAGCAAGGAGTACAGTAGGATACCCAAATAAGGAAGGCTGGAGCCCTACGACTCTTCTGCTCAGTTTAAGGATTCCTATGCACTAATTAGAAACTCAGTGGTTTCCTTACTCCTACGTTCTGAATTTTTTGGTGAGCAATCCTCAGCTGTGTTCTGAGAGAGATGGAGGGCACGTGCTTCATGGGTAGCAGGCAGGCTCCTGAAATATGTAATCTCACCGTTTCTAACCTTCTGAAGGTGTGCAAGGCTGCCTGGCTGGGCCTGCTGTGTATGCTGTTAATGTACTTTATTAAGTTACTTTCAAAGTTGTATTGAAAAATGTAGCGGAGAAAATGAGCTGACACCAGCAGCTGGTGATGAGTCAGTGAATGCATCTCCCCGGTTTGTTTCAGCGTGGTTCTTAATAGAGATGAGCATTCAATTCACAGTGAATGGCTTCTATGATAGACTTCACTTTTTTTTTTTTCTTCTTCGCATGAGTTGGTTGTGAAGAGAGAAAATTTTGGCCTTTTTTCCACAAAATAATCTAAGAGTGCTTATGGTGAACAATTTCTGCACAGGGTCTCCTGCAATGCTGCTCAGTGCGTATTCAGAGTCCGTGCTGTGTGCAGGTGTCCTGATCAAAGCAGATAAAGCTTGGTTATCTGCTTTGTTTTCAGTATGCAACTACCTGACAGCCTACAACTGCATCACGAAAGATGAGTGATTGTGGGTTTGGCCTCATGTGACTCTTTGTAATGAGCTCCCTTGTGCCTTGGCTCTTTGCAATTAAGCTTTGCTGGCACTTTTAGGGAACTGAACTCCAGAATAGCAAAGTAGTTTGGTTTGTCCTTGTCCCAGTCCATAGACCCCAGACATTTTTCACTGTTACATTCTCATGCATCAGTGTGTCTTGATGGGTGGCTGTCCCTACAAGAACAGTGTGGGGGTTTTAACAGTTGCTTGGTGAAATAAATGATTTTAACACACAGAAGTAGGAGAGCACATAGCCTGAAATTAAAACCTAATATACACATCCATTTGCTTCTTTATTTTTGTTTGCTTTTTTAATTTTTTTTTTTTTAATTTAAAATAATACGGGGGCATTTTTTTTCTGTAATTTATTTACCATTTATTTACCTGACAACCTCAGGTCAATCTGTAACTAAGAACACGTTTGAAAGTGCTTTCATTACTAAACAGTAGATTAAGTGATCCTACCCAAGTTTCCCAAGTGTTCTGTCAGTCTGTCCCAGACAACATCATTAGTCCTACACCTCTCAATTTTAACTTTAAATTTGGTAGGACTGGTGGAAATGCCAGCTTTGAAGGAAGGAGCCTACCCAGCCACAGAAAGGAGCACGCAAAGAACATTCTTTACCCAAGATAAATTCTCTACACGGGAATTGCAAGAATAATCAGAACCAGGCTTTCCCTAGCCCCAGCTCTTTTGAAAGCTAACAGACAGCACAAATACACTCTGTGCAATATCTGGGGAAAAAATGTTGAGGAGGTAAATACAACCAAGGCTACTCTGAAGGGCAAGAAACGTTATATCTCCTTTGAGTTACTGTAGTAGCTAATTGAAGGATGATTGTGTATGAGCTGCTGCACTTTAAATTCAATGACAGAAGGATAAATCCAAATAAGTCAAATTTTTAAAGGCAGAAAGAAATTGTTTAAGTTTTTAGCTGATGAGGAAAGGTTAAAGAATGTATGTAGCTAGGTTTTTTGGGACCCCTCCCCCCTTTCAACCTGGAGCTAATAAAGGGTGCTGTCATGGAAACATTAAAGACCAAACATAGTCTAAATTATCTGACCTCTGGCACAGGTAATGCAAGTTTTGACTTACTATGATTATCCAGAACTAAAGCCAGAGGGAATATAAGGTTGCTGTTCATTCACACTTTGAACAAAATCTGCCAAACAATCCTGGCTGAGGTTATGTTGATGTATGTCTGTATTGTACAGTGCATAGTAAAATGAGAACATTCAGTTTGTTTTATCCAGTTTTTCATTGTGCCTTTGGGCAGACACAACTCTTCATATTTTGCCAAGCAAGCCAGCATAAGGAATTTATGAAAAAAGAATAATGTAGGAAACAGAGCGTTTTCAGATTGAAATGGAAAGCAGATGCCTCCCAAGGAGTAAAGGCAATATAACAGGAACATGGGTGAATGGTGGGAAGGATTTCTAAAGAGACACAGGTGACTGAAGAGGAAGTAGGAAAAGGCAGAAAAATGCTTTGTTGCACGATGTTCAAAATGAAGGCAGGTTGCTGCAAGTGTGGTGGGCAACTCTTACATTACTGTCGTGATGGCATGGCAAATTGAGCCCGGTAGGAATGGAAGAAGATGATGGAAAAGAGGAGAGAAGGATTAGGAACTGGACTGAAGCCATGAGATGTGTGTTGAACTCTCAGCTCAGCCTATATTTTTCTTGCAATCTGCTTTATTCGTTATTTGCAATGAGAGGAGCCTAAAAGCCTAATGAGCACAGGTGGGTTAAACCTCCTCCCCACCAATGAGCTAACTGAGGTCATGGAAACACTCAGGAGCAACTTTCATTTCAGTAAGATTTAGGGTCAAGTATGCTCCTGAACAGAGTGATTTTGAGGAGCCTGCAGTAAGCAGCACAGAATGACCCCTACACTAATGTATCTGGGAACGGGTCCTGAAGAAAGCTTAACCAATCCTCATGATGTAAGTGATAGTTCTGTTTCAAGTGAAAGCAGCTGGATTTAGGGCTGTGTTGTCACCCTTCCCTCCCTCCCCTATTTTTGCAAGATAAATGTTCTTCTCTACTTTACCTTTCCTCCATGAAAATGTCTTCTTAGCTGTCTCAGATAAATCAAGAGAAGAACATGTTACACCACACAACCAAATGGTGAAATTCAATGAGGGAATTTAATAAAGTCTCTCAAACTATTGATAAGATAAGAAATGACAACCTATTAGGAGGTAAAGCTGGAGTACATTTTTTTATTTATTAAATCTTTAAACGAGGAAGAAGTTGGAGAGGATAAAAGTCCCACTGCAAACATGTATTTTTCAGTATCTCAAAAACTGCTTGAAGTTAATCATTGTCTGAAGTTCTTCTTTATTTGCTGTAATATATGATTTTATGTTCTCAGAAAATTATTTGATAAAGAAATACAATGCCTTATTTCTCCTGTGCAAGCAAATAATTCTTGTGATATGTGTATAGATATCTATAGATATCCTTTCCTTTAAAAGGGGAGATAGACATAAAAGTCTTAGCACTTTTTTCTTTTAATAACAAAGAGGGAAGCAAGTCCTGAGCATTGGCTAGGCAGGAAAAGCATCACTGTGCTTTGATCCCCTCCTCAGCCACGTGTGCTGATGTAAAGGCAGTGGAAACCACTCCTGTTCTGAGCTAATGATGTCTCGGTCCTTTTGCACTCATTTCTGGTGAGTGACAATGATTAGAGGCAATCTATCCCACCAGATGAGCTTTGACACCAAATAAGATGTTAATAAACGCTGGTGCTGTACTCCAGTAAATCCGGAGCCAGCCTTCGTGCCTGGCCACTGAGGAAGTCATGGGTGTCAGTGGACAGACCCACTGACTGCCTGCACCCAGCAGCTGGGCTGTTCCCTTGGCCTGCTGCAGGTGATGTGGCTGTGGCTGGTTTATGCCCTGTCTGCAGATGGGCAGTTTGTGCAGTTGCTTTTTCAACATTTCTTTCCAGCTTAAGGGCTGCGGCTGTCAGGTTCCCATCTGGATGAGCAATGAGGTCCTTCAAAATGAAAATGTGTTCTAATTTGAGTTCTTATTTTCTGGAAGGCTCTACATCCTTGTTATTACTCATAGTGCACAAACTAATTTCCTTATTTCATTTGTTTCTTGTTTGTTTTCTGATTACTTTTTTGTTGTTGTTTTTATTTTCCCCAAAAAAGTGAGTACAATAATTTTAAGGAATATTGTTTTCCTCTGCTATAGCAGCTGAACAGCATGCTTCATTAAAAGAACAAGCACTAAGCTCAGTTGTGACTGTTGCCACTTTCACACATGAGTACCTGAGTCCAACAATTAGCAGCATAAATTAAAGCCAGTGTTAAGGAGAGAGCTGCTTGGAGTCAGAGCCCAACACGTTGCTCAGCCTCTGAAATGCTGCTCTTCTCAGTGATTTGTGCTTCATCTGGAACATGGGGCAGTGACTTTATATAATGGAAATCTTTATTTGTGAACAGTGTTACCATTGAACTTAAACTGTGTCTTGGATCAAATGGATGTACGAAGCCCCTGCAATATGTATGCTTATCTCTCTGTTGACAATAATTATCATCTAAAGCTCTTTAATGTGTTATGGTTCCTACAGTTATTTTTAGTAGGGAGGGAAATCATTGCTTATTTTAAATGAATGAAATCTGGGTAATGTTAAAGCTAATAGCCAAAATGTAATGCGTGTGCTGCTCTTGAGTGGAGAGGTGGATGAGTTGGTTGGTGTGATTGTGAGGAAAAGCTATGAAGGTTCATCTGCTCTGAGAAAAAGCAGAAGACTTAAGGTTCATCTGTCTTGTGCTGGGTAGACAAAAAACCCACCATTGTGAGCAGGGAAATGGTGGACAAGAATATAGTAATAGCTCAGTCAGTGAGCCTGGGCATTTGCTGAAAGAATGGGTATCTGCACGACTGGAGTGATTCATTGGTGCAAATGTTCTGCAAAACCCAAGTAAGAATGGAAGAAATCAGAGGTGTTAAATTGTGTTAGTGCTCTGAGTGGAAATTCAGGTGACGCTGAAATCAGTAAAACTTGATTTAATGTCTAAAACCTCTGGAAAAAAAGAAAAGCTGAAATATTCTTTTCCTGCTTGATCAGCCATACAGTTGGCTGATGTTTCACAATTCATGGAGCACAGTTTGTGAATACTGGGGAATAAAATTTGGTGGGGAATGTTTCTTGAAAATCTCTTTTGTCTGCTTTACTATTCTAACAAATTTATGGTTCACTGTGCAGGGAAAATATAATCTAGTGACCTTTAACTGTGTGTTTTCCTTAGTGTAACGTTTGAGCTTCAGTTCTTAAAAAAGCACATATGCCAGATTTTTTCTGAATTGAACATGTGCTTCCTTGGAAGCAGCACATAAGAGCTGCATGGGTATGGAAAACCTTAATGTGACCCCAGGTCAATAAGAAGTCATCCCACTGCCTATCAGGTTGGGGCTGGGGGCTGGGACAGCATGACATTTTAAGGCACAGAGATGGATGAGTTAAAATTCTTTGGAGGGAGAAACGTTTCTGTAAATATTTGCATTAAATTATAAATGTCTCTAAAAGGCAATAAACAGTGTTTTGAGATTAGGCCAAAATGTGCTTTAGTTTCATATCTTTAGAGTGATGTAGAATGATAATTGTAGAAGATAAGTTAGTAAATTGAAAACAAGCGAGGAGACATGATGCCATCTTGCAGTACAGCCTGAAATAAATTACCTTTTTTTTTTTTTCCAGTGAAGAAATGCATAAATAGTAAATTATCTGTTAAGAGGTATCTTCTTAAATGACTTCATGAAGTATTGAAAATGCACACAGTATAGCAAATATTCAGGATTATGGTTTTCTCAAATGAGTTTGCTTTCCATGAGAGAGGCAAATTTACTTCTAAATCATGAAAGCCCCAAATAAACAAAGATCCCATCGAAATTCTAGGTATTTTAAAGTCTGTAACACATCCAGCTTTAAGTTTCCAACCAGTGGTTTGTGATCTTCAGTCTTGTGCGAGTATCTAGTTGTACGTATTTGTTCTCTCTAATGTACAATCAAAATCTCATAAATCCATGCTAATGACTACAAGACCTCTTATGAATTATTCAGTTTTTTAAAATTCTTGATTGAGATGAAATGCAATAGCTTGTTCATTTTATTGTAACTGCATTCTAGGTTTAATTATTTGCAAGATCATAACAAGAGGCAATATATTTTGTAAATATGACTGCTTAATATTATGGCACTTCAATGAGGCAATCTGATATTGAATCTTTAGTGAGGAATTAGTAGCTCATTTTTATTTGAATTATAAATCAAGTAGGATAGTGCAATATAGATTAGTAATTCTGCTGTGTTCTTAAACTAGCAACACTGTAGCTATGAATGTGTTTCAACACTTGGTAAAATTAATGGTGTTTCTACCAGGAAGTGAATTAAAACTGTGTTGAAAAACTGTTCTGTAGTAATGTTCTGTAATTATCTGGTACCAGCTGTATTTTCTGCTTACTCTGAATGCAGATATCATTCTTCTCATGTCATGTAGCAACTCTTACATATAACACAGCTTTCAAGACTCTTAAGGACAGCATTGAGTCTGCTTTGGGTTGCCTCTGCCCCTAAAACTTCAAGAAAACAAGGTAAAACTTATAAAAATGTGAGGTGCAGCCTCATTTCCCCTTCAAGACTCAGGATCTGTGCACAGGAATTTTTTTGTGCCTCTTCACTTCTTGTAAACATATGGAATATCATGATTGGATTTTGTGGGCACAAAAAACATGGTTTCTTTTTTGTGGAAGCACAGCCATGCCTCTTGTCCATTATTAAAACTGGTTAACTGCTTTTCTGGAGTCTCTGTTGGTTGATTCACTGCCAAACCATAGCGAAGGGTTGGGCGATATGTAGCACAGTGTTTGCTGCTATGGGCCATGAGACTGCTGCTGTTCCATCCATTGGAGTTAGTGACAAAAAGTTATTTTCCATGGACCATCTTCCCTTTTCACTGGAAACTGTAATTAAAAAATGGAAATATTTTTACCCCAAGTGGGTAACTCAAGTGGGCTCCTTGTTGGAAGCAAGATTCTGGGTCCTTGCTGCTCAGCAGAAGCAGAACACCTGGCAGCAGCCGTGCAGAGCCCCCTCACTTCCAAGGCAGCTCAGGTTCAGCCCTGAGCTCCTCTCATCCTGCCCATCCTTCGTGCTGTGGCACAGGCACATGGCGAGACCATCCCCAAAAGGGCTCCATCTGGCAACTGGAGTGCTCAGAGCTGCTCCTCTCCATTGTGCTCAGGACTGTTGTGGCACAGCTACAGTGTGTGCAAAATGAACCTCATAGGCATCAAAGCATGCCAAAGGAAATGCAACTTGCTCATTTTTATCCCGTAAGATCTCAGTCACTAATACAACATGCATACTTTCTTTTTCTTTCTCTCTTTTTTTTTTTCCTTTAGATACAGTTTTCTAAAGTGGTTTTCTCATAAACAGATGTGTTGTGATAGCAAGCATCATGTTTTGAATATATATTTAATTTTTCTAGTTGCTTCTTCTAAAGCAAGCCATGCTGGTGATGAGAACTTTACAGTTTCCAAAATGTAATACTGTCTCCTAAATTAACTGCAGCAAGTACAAAGGAATAGTTTATCATTGAGGAGTTTTCTATTATTTGCAGATGTACCAACATTCTTAACGTTGAAGATAGCACTACACATCATTTAAACTCCTTGATCTTGATATCCAGTGGCCATTTAGCTCTATAAGATTATACATAAAGTGCTGAACTGTAACCAGTTCAGCCAACATTTATACTTGTGTTAGATTTAAATATATATATATATATACACACATATGATGCAACATACCAAATGCAGACAAAAGAGAGGATTCAGCTAACTTCAACAAATCTGGCCTATTGGAGAGGTTGCCATCTAACATAAATGCAGGATGAGAGCGTTCTCTATTAGGATGAATAGCAGCAGAGGTGTTTTGTAAGCCTGAATGCAGTTCCCTAGTTCCCTATTAAGATCAATATAGTGCAAGGCCAGTCTAGTTGAGACTGTTTTCCAAATCTTTAGTTTTGTTGGTGTAAAAATCAGGGTGTAAATGGTATAGATCAGGGAGCAGATTATCTTCAGCAGTGCCAGTCTGTAGCAGGGTCATTTTTCCCCAAACCCTTGTAGAGAAAGAGGCCTGCTCTGCCACTGTAGGCAGAACTGACTCAGGAGAGGTTAACTTAAAAAGAGGCTGAGGAATTATGTCGTTCCACACATCTACATCTCAACTTGAGGCACAGCTTCAGGGTGCTTTTGAGTTGGTTCCTCTTCATGGTAACAATCCATGCCATAGACAGGCCTGGGAGGATTAATAACATGCACAAATTGTTCCTTATCTCCATATAAATGGATTTTAAAGCACTTCAGATGGAAGGGAACAGGCACTGCTCCAACTCGTCAGCACAGTGCCACTGCCTCTTAGTCTGAAGCACTGTCTTTATTATGTGTGCTGACATGTATATCAATACTGTGAAATCACAACCCTGAAGCATTTATAGCACGGCTCCTGTCTCTCTGAAAGGAATCACTTAACTGTATTCTTGCCCAACAGTGTATAACTGCTCCCAAAGTTTGGGATCTGGTAGTTGGAAGCAGGGCCATGTGCTCCGGGTTGGAGCTGGCCAAACAACATTTTTCAGTTTATTTTTCCAAGTGCATCAGATTGGGTTGTCTACAGGGCAGTCATGTCTTTTCTTCTATTTAAAACTGTCTTCTTTCTCTAATGCTACACTGAAAGACATGAGCAGGTGATCATTCTATCAAGGAACTGCTAGTATCAATGTTATCTTTCGATCATTTGTTGTGTTTCTGGGGCAGAGGGCTGGTGATTCCATATCTGCCACTAGTAGAATGAATTTGCGAGGCTTGACATATAACTAAGCACACCACGTACTACTAAAATATCTCTTGCAGTAGTATGCATACAATTCCAGCACGTTAAGAATTATGTTATGATAGTGGCCATTGGCCAAGTTATTATTCCGCAGTGAGGAGGGTTACACTGCAGATTAAAATCCAGTCCAGTGGATTTTAGTGTAAGTAATATTAATGATATGTAAGAATGAATGCAAGTTTCTATTTTAAGTAACTTGGATTTCTGTCTTCTAAGAATGCAGCTGAGTACAGTTAGGCTTGAGCTTGGATACTCCAAGGTTGATTAAGGCCAAATTCTGTTGATTCAAACAGAGTCAGTGAGCATACAGCCACTTGCTGAGAACTCTGTTTCCTTTCCTCACTAATATCATGTAATTCTTTGATGTTTTAAAAAGAAATTGTTTTGCATACGATCAAATGAAATGTATAAAAATCCGGACCCGTTGTTATTTAAAATATCTTCTCAACTAAGAAAGCAGAGCCAAACACGATACATTCTACACCAAATATTCACTGTGTGTGTTTTGTACAGGTTCTACAAAGGAACTGATTGAGAGCTGCTGTGGAGCTGGACAGCAGTGGGCTATAGACAACGGGGAGTGCACAGAAACTCCTATCAGTGGAGCGGATGGTGATATTTGCAGGTACGTAAGTCAAAACCAATCATGTAGTACTGATGTAGGGAGCAGCCTGTTGGAATAAATTAGATGATTTTCCAGTTAATGGAATGTCCAAGAAACTGGGAACTGTTTTATTTTTGATGTAAGTTATTGATAGACTGCAACATACCGTGGTAACACAGGGAGAAGGATTTCTTCCTCCCTTTCCTTAAAATCTAATCAGAGCAAAAGCCTTTTAATAAGGTTTCTTCTTCCTCTCATGCGAGCAGAGCACATATTTTTGTTTCCGAGTTCTGTGCACATCTGTGGAGTTGCAGATAAATAGAAGAGCAAAGTATCTAAATGTGTTTGTGTTCCATTTGGCAAGTGCTAAAGGCAGCGATTATCTGTACCATTAAATGGCGTGTTTACTTTCCAGTTTGAATGGCTGCTACTTCAGCCATTGATAACACTGCTGCTATCAGTAGCATCTGGTCTGAGCAAGGGTGCCAGGTTTGAACTCATTAAGAAAAGGAGGATGGGTACAAAGTAATGTGAACAATGTATTACGCTAGCTGCAGTTCATCCATCTGTTCTTGCCCCTGCCACTGAAACATGCTTCAGGGAGAGCTGACTGCAAAGCTATCTGAGACTCCGAAGATCCAACATAACCAAGTAGATTCCTCTAAGAGTGATCCCAGTGTTGTCAGCATTAAAGAAGTTTGGCAAATTTTTTTTTTTTTTTAATCAAAGTTTGTATCACTGCACCTTTGTGAAGTTACTGGGAGATCAAAATCTGCCCCCACTGGGAGTTGGCATGACATAACCCATACACACCAACTGTCCACAAAGTAAAGGTAGATTAAAAAATTCCAGCCTCAGCGTAAGTAAGTGCAAATCCAATACATTAATGAGTTGCACCTGCACATCTGAAGCTGAGCTTAGATGAAAAAGTTAAATCCTAAATGTTTCAGTCCCTGTGAATCCCTAGGATTTAAAAGAATATGCGAGCAGAAGTTTGTTTGTTTTACTTCAGAATTTCTGTTCTGTCCCAGTTTTAAGGATTTAAGAAACACCTCTAAATATCCTGTTTAAAGGTACATTTAATGTAGAGAAGTATTTGAAAAACTTCAAAGCAGAGAAAAATCTTGCTGCTTTCATTAGAATCTGTGCCAGCACGCGGAGCTGCTCACCATTCACATATCTGTATGCCCAGTGTTCCATCTTGTGTGCCCGAATCCCTGCAGTAGCACAAGCTCCTGAGCTGCTGCTAACTCAGCTTAGTGCCTACAGTTTAAGAAGCAGACAACAGATACTAATTGCAAGAATTAGTCACTGTTCTTCCAGGATAGTTGATATCTAAATCTGTGTTTTATAGGTGACCTCAGTGCACTGAAAGACGAATTTTTCCATATGGGGTCTTCACATGGCAAAAATGTAAATGTTGAAGCTACTTGTTGATGTATCTCAATGGCTCTGGACATTTCTATTCACGTCCTGACTTAGCCTATCTTGTGTAGTGAACAACACTAACTGCAGGGTGGGAAATGTGTTAATTGGAATTGATGAAGGTGAGCCTTTGGAAGTGTTCAGGCTAGGGTTAGCAGAGAGCTTAAAAGCAGGCAGGTAGGGGCAAGTGATGTGTAAAGTGCAATGCCCTACTTCCTTTGAGCAGTAGAATGTAAAGTGTTTCTCAGTCTTGGACACGCTGATTTTTTTGATCTGCACAAAGGTTTCATACAAAACCTCATTGCACAGTGGTGTGAATTTTGTGGTCTTTCCATTTTATCCAGGACTTTTAAATGTCATGCAGTAAAACAAACATTTCTTATCTGAAATCTTTATTTAATGTGATTTGTCTGTTTTCATTGATGATACAGACAATGTTGGTACTGTTAAACAGTGGGAAGTCATTACATAGGAATGTAGGAGATGTTTGTTGTAACTGGGATTACCAGGAAAAAGTTGAAAGAGTAGAAATTCATCTAGATGAATGAACTTAAAAAGGCAAGTTACAGGAAACCCTGGGACACTGATAGCCAGATCTAAAATTATTCACATGCACCACTGGCTGTATTATGGACAGGATGTCAGTCTGGATGAAATGTCATCTGACCCCATTTAGTTGTTTTTATCTCATGACTGCAATGTGTTATCAGAGCAGAGCAATGTTTGTTTGTGTGGTACCAGCATCAGGTGTACAGGTCGTGACTTTGCTGACCCCTTCATTGCAGTTAGCAACTCGTATCACTTTAGTACAGTGGCACTGCTGCACTGGTAAGCTGCAATAGGTAAGTTGCTTGTTCTTGAATGTATTTGGATAATAAGCATTCATATAACTCAAAAAAATACATATATTTCTCTAGCTGGCAATTAATACTAGATTAGAATGCAAAACGTGGTGGTGGTGGTAATCCCCTTCCTGTAATCAAACTCAAAACACCACTGCCTGGTTACACTTTTCTTATGGAATCCAGAGTAAGCATATGGTTGTAAAGCAGACAAACCAACCACTGGCATTCTGAAAGTAGCCAAGTGGCTGTCACCAGTTGGTTCCAACTGGAAGAAAAGATATGGCTTTCTTTTTTATTATTTTTTTAATTATTTTTTTTTATTGAACCATTAGATTGAAAGCTCTAAATTGGCAATGCTTAGAAAAGAATAGCTTTTGTTTCCAAGGATGACAGTATTTTGTAGCAGTGATAATAGTATCTGACTGACAAAAATTGTTTGCTTGCAAATATTTCTCTTGCAGGGCAGTTGCTTTGCTTTGAGAGACTGGTTGTTGGAATTTGTAAACCTTTCATTCACCAGTATGAGGGACCCCCATGAGGCAGTATGCCCTGTTACTCTGCATCAGCAACAAACAGACATCCATGTTGTTCTTGGGAAAAGAAAAACCACTCAATTCCTTCATACCACCAAATCTGCCCAAAACCAAGAGTCAACCCTTACTTGTAAGAAAATAGAGGATTTCATTTGAAGTTTAATGATTTCACTCTCACAAATGCCCAATGTACAGCTCATCTTTTCAATATAACCTATCAAGGAGACTCCCTGTAGCTTGCATCTCCCCAGTTCTCACTTTTCCCATCATAGAGCCCTTTGCTATCACAAGACCAGGCATCCCTCCTGTGGTGCCAGTCTGCATGGTGCATGGGTCAATGGGCTGATCCAGGGAGCAAAGCCAAAGGAAAAGGGTGATCTTTTTGTCTGCCTTTTGTATGTGAATGGAAAAAAAACAAAACAGGTATCTCTCTGATAGGGGGTAGAAAATCCACTGTAGATTTTAAAGTAGGCTCTAGCAAAGTCAGTAGGTAATGAACTCAATTTAATTAAATTTCATTTGGGAATTTTGTTGTTTGTGATTCAAATCTGTTTCATTTTGACCTTCAGTGAATCTTGTTACATGTTTGATTGAAGAGCTATATGCATTGGAAATTTAGGTTCTCAGTCCTTAGTACTATCCAGAGCTTCTGTCCTGTGGCTGTTGAAGAGGTGTGTGCAGGTACATTTTCCTTTCCCTGATTTTTAGAGAAAAAGGTATCTGTTTCCTTTTCTGAAACCTTCTGAAGGCCCCTGAGAAGGGAGTGAGGGACTGTTGCACAAGCATGAGATGTAAGGTATGTTGATGGCCAGACACTGAGAGACAGTGACCTCAGACTTGACCTTATGAGCCTTTATCAGCGTGTCTTTTTATTAGAAAGGAGAAAAAATACAACCTGCAAAGCTCAGTGGTATAAACTGCACTATATTAATATTGACATTTATGTCAAAGAGGCATTGAATGTGTGGAATGTATTGTGAATCCAGTAGCTTTTTTTACATCCTATCCTGATGTCCTCTGAACTTCAGTGAGCATTTGCCCTCTGTGATCCTTTGCAGAATTGCTCAGAAGCAGTGCTGCATCTCCACCGTCAAGGAGAACAGCTGCCTGGCTGGCATGATTGCTGCAAAGGAGGGAGATGCATGTGGACCAGAGGAAAGCGATACCTGCGGAGGATCATCATATAAGGTGAGCTGCAGTGTTGCTTCTGGAGCTTTCTTCTGAATATGAGTTGACTTCATTTCATGCATTTAGCAGTAACTTCTTGATGCATTATTATGGAGCTCAGTAATCTATAAAGTTGCAGGAGTGGGACAAGGGAATTATGCAGAACAGCAGGTTTTTGGCTGTTAGTGTTGAGGTTTCAATTGCCTGATGATGCAGCCCCTTTTAGAACTTCGTGGTAATGTTGATATGAACTACATTCATCTCTACTTTTGAGGTTTAACTTGCTGTATTACTTGTGCCTCCCTTCTTTGCAAGTAACGGAAAAGACCATTTTGATTTTTATGGTGGTGGAAGACTTTAGAAAATGACAGGGCAAAACTCAATCGAAGATATAATGGGAAAACCCATTATTGAACAGTTTGCTTGGGTACAATATTGAATTGCAGCCTCATTTCTCATTTAAACAAAACGATGAACTGGATGAACAAGTGTTTTAGATGATGATGGAGGCTTTTGTTCATAAGCCATGGCAGGCCATTAACCAGCGATTCAAATCACAAATCACAAGCCACAGCCTCAGCTTGTATAAATGAAATTTGCTTTATGAGAATCACTGGAGCCAAACCAATTTAAACCAGTTTGAAGATTCAGCATCTTGCTTGTCTTGTTTTTACCAGAAGGTTACATTTCAGAATTAACTTCACTCTGATAATAATTTACATAGCTATATCTAAGTTTAAGTGCAGCTTCTGTTGTCTCAGCAGGAAACTCATTAGTTCTATCTGTTCTTATATGCTGGTGATTCTTGTGGATAACTGTTCACTGGAAAAGCAAAATACATGAACATCTACTCCAGAGTTTAAAGTTTAATTAGTTTTGCCAATTTGTCATTTTCAAAACTACTGTCTACTTAAGCCTGGAGTTTACCATTAGCATACAAAGAGAACTTCTGCATTTGGAAGCAGACAAAATAATTCTGAAGTGTGATAGAATTATTAGGTTTTCACCAAGGGTTTTTTTGCACACCAGGCAGAGCGTAGGGCATGCAGTAAGTCTTATTGCACGTGCCATTCCTAGGAGTGAGTGGGGTGGGAAAACTGCATCGTTCCTGTTTTAGCTGAAGCGAGTCACAAAATATTCTTATAGAACAGTCCTTTGTGCCAGTCCAGTGTGATGTTCTCAGGGTTTTTACTTCCAGGTAATAAACGTGTGGGAGCAGAGCAAGTTGTGAATGACACAACAGTTCTCAAGATATGATTCACCATGTCAGTGAACAAACGGTTGTATCTGTTATTAAATGAGTTGTAGAATTCTGGTGAAATCCCTAAGTTGGATACAGAAAGTCAAAGCTGCTCAAGTTTTTGCTTTTTGGAAGAAACTTTTTGGTGCATATATTTTTCTACTGGAAAAATGAGACATCTGTATTCATCTGGAAAATATGTGAACCCGAAAGTGTATGACTGATTTAGTGCCCTCTGTGATGCCTGCACATGGGATAACTGTGAATCAAAAGTGTCTGAAAAAAACACATTTTTCATGGCAAAAATTACAACATTTTACAGCACTTTGGTGAAAAATATACTATATGTAACTCCTTTTATTCTGAATATGGAAGTTGAAATACATATATGAAAACTAAACATATTTACAGAAAATAGAATTTTGAATTGAGTTGAATGTGAAGATTCTGGATGAAAACAGGGTTTTTCTTAACCCTAACCTTCTATCATGACCATAGCTTATGATAGTTGGACTTTTTTAAAATGATTAATTTGGACATATGGTTTACTCCCTTCAGAGTCAAAAAGTAATTTAGCATCTTCAGGAGTTGTGCTGTAAACTTCTCACAGACGCATTTGAGTGCAGATGTCAGCCTGATCTTGGGGAAAAATGCCAAATCTTCAGGGGAGCGCAAGTCTGCAAACGTGAGCACTGAATAACTTCTACTATCAGTGATGTTTGGGGAGCTTCCAGAATAAAAATCATGGACATAAAGCATGAGCTGTTTTCAAGGGCACACAGTGAAATGCCCAAGAAACTCTGAAGCTGCAGTGTTTGACTCTTGAAGAAAGTGACTCAGCAGAAGAGTTTCTGCAGGTCACGCTGCTGGTGAGCAAGTTTTCCTGTCTCCTGGGTGGAGACAGACTTGGTTTTAATGCGGATGCCAATCTAGGATTGTTAATCATGAAACACGATTCTTTTCCATTCCCATACTGCGCCCAACCCTTACAACAGTGCTTTTCTTACTTGCTCTCCTCAAGTCAGAGATCTCTCTCTTGGGAAGGAAGAGCTTAGTAGCTTAGTTCAGTTTCTTCTGTTCAGCCCTTGGACTTTCCGTTGACATAGCTAACTGGTGCCAGTTTGAGTTATGGCCTTCATTTTATGTGTCTGACGTCTGCTCAGAGACTGAATGTTTGAGTAGGCTGAAATCACTTCTCTTGGTTCAGAGAGGTGCTTGGAGTTTAGCTGCAAACTCTAAATGAGCGCTGCTGGGGTGTGTTGATTAGTAGACGTGCTGCAGAGGGAAGGAGCCTGAATTGTATAACTATTCAATCAGAGTGAAGGCATCTTAAATCTCTGTGCTAGGGATGTCAGGACACTTCTATTTAAATCCAGACAAATATTTTCAATTCACTTATGACCTTTGTATGTCTCTATATCAGACAGTTCCTCAGCTTGCTTGCTTGCTTAAGGATCCACTTTGCATACAGTATGGACTTTTTGAAGTGTGTATGCAGTTTGATATAATTTGTCTAACACATTTCTGGTCTAAATGTGCAGTAGGCTTATACATGCTGGAGTAAAGCACGAGGCTGTTTTTGTCTGCAGCCTGCAGCAGCAGAAGCTGCAGGAGAGACTGCATTTAAGGGGTGCCTCATTGCATCAGCCTAGCAGTGAAGCTGCTGCTTTGGATTCACTCAGGAAGAAACAGAAGGCAAATAGGTTGTAAAATACTTCCTGGCCTTTCTCTGGTGTCGCTTTGGTGGGATGGGGTCCAGGACAGTCAGGTAAGTAAAGGTCACAGTGGTTCTGCAGAGCAATGTGCTGTAAGGGAAATAGTGTCGCTGACAGAGCTCAGGGGCTGCTGCTGCTCCTCATGTCTATGGAATGTGTTTACAGTTCTTTCACACTGCTTCAAGCAACAGAACATCTTTCAAGATCTAATGCAAAGATATATGTATCTGTATTATTTTGGTACTAATATACTGTACACAAAGCAACATGTAAGAGCTGGAAAAAGGCAGTCTGTAGCACTGCTACATCCTTCCATGGGAAAGGCTGAAATTGGTGCAACAGCAAAACTGTGGGTATCTTAATTATGACTGATCCACTTGTGCAAGAATGGCAAAAACAAGCACAAGTAAAGCTTTGATGTTTGCAACCTAAGTGCTTTTCCAGATGTTCCACTGTTAAAGAAAGTGAAGATCAGTTCCAGGTGTGTGGGGGGGGCTCTTCCCTGAAGCAGACTTTATGAAACCTTCATTACTAATGATCTCTTTCTTTTTCAGCAATGCTGTGATTGCTGCAATCTGGGCCTGCGATTAAGGAGTGAGGGGAAAACTTGTGAGTCCAACATAAATCTGGGCTACCCCTGCAGCCACGTGATGCTGTCCTGCTGTGAAGGCGGTGATCACTTCATCCATCCAGAAATAAAAAAGCATCCTGAACCTTCGCCAACTGCAACACCTGAGAAGAGTAAGTGTCCATTTTTAATTTGAAGACATTGCAAATGCAGGCTCCATCTTATGCTGCCACTTGGGGAGGTGTTGCAAATAGTAATGCTGTAGCAGCACAGTTGCCTTTCCTCTCAGACCAAGTATAGAAGTTGCCTTTCCTCTCAGAAGCAAGACTTGTTCTTAAAAACTGTTTTGAAGTAGAAAAACATATATGTAGGTGTTTCTAATCCTCAAAACATACCTTCCCTTTAGCGATTTATTCCCCTGAACTGCTCAGTACGGAGATCTGCTGCACATCAAACAGAAGTGCTGCTTCTTCTAGGTGACATGCAGAGTGTAACGTGAAGACCAGCTGAGTGCAACCTGTATGGTAGCTTTTTCTTTTTCTTTTTTTTTTTCCTTTTCTTTGTTAATCTCAAAGATCTTTTTTGACCATTGGTGGACAGGAAGCCACCAATCCTTTGTAAGAACCAAAGCTGAAGTTTGTCATTGCCTTTTTGCAGAAGCTGTCCTGAAAGCTTTTGTGTGAAATGAACTATGAGTTTTTTCCAGACAAAGTAGTCCCATCCATTATGATAGCAATCAAACCTGCAGAGAAGAGATTTCCTACTTTGCTACTGAACGTTACAGGAGCTGTCCTGGTGCACACACTGGAGAAGTCCCAAAGCACTGCAAAGTTTAGTTTGTTCTTTCAACATGTGAAGTTAACAGTGCTGAAGAAATCCCTGCAAGTCAAATGAAGTGTGACAAAGGAAGCATGACAAACGTGGAACTCAAACAGCTATGCTTTCTCCCTGAGCCCAAAATCACGCTCCTTCCAGCATCACTCTGCAGCCACCTGTCATGCATGAATTGTTTTGTAACCTCCTGGATAGGCTAGGGTTCACATTTTGTCCATTCTCTTCTCATGAGATAAATGGTGCTGCTGTTCTTTTTTTTTTTTTTCTCTTGTCAAAATAAGTAATGATTTATTTCAACTTAGCAGAGATTTCACTGAGCAATGAAATTCATGCGTAAGTGTTTAAGACAAGCTGACTGCGAAACTCACTGGAGAATTCATTTTAATGTCACGAAGTCTCCCCAAACTTGGTCAAGAGATGAAAGATGGCGAGTGCTTTTGCCAGTGATCAAAAACAATAGATAAGATGTCATTTTTAAGTGGGCCCCAGAATATTTGTAATGCTAGCTGCAGAATTAGCTAATAAATAAGTAGGTAGTGGCTTTGAAAAGTTTCCAGACTAACTGGTTAACCTTTGCTCCTGAAATTAAAAAAATATCAGTGAGGTTCTGCAATGGAGGCAGTTCAGATGGGGCTTCAGTGTGGCACAGTGTTGCAAATGGTGATAGTGGTGTTTGTTAGGGTGAAAGGGGAGCTTGTGACCTCGCAGCATCAGTCTTTTTCTCTGTGGCTCCTGTGAAATGTCTGTCCATACATCTCTACTGAAAGACACAGTGGACATTCAACACTGGGCTTATCTTCAGGATGGATGCATTTTCTCCTGTCCATGAAGTAACTGACTATTTTGGGTAGATTTTACTGTATCTGGAGTTTGCATAAACAAATGCTCCACACTGTGCAGACCTAATGCCAGAGCACTTGGTAGAGAACCTGCATGTTTTGTTCTGTGTTAGTTTCAGAGATGGAAGATCGCAATGAAGCTCTGTCCATCAGTAATGAAGCCGAACTGTCAAATAACCTGCCTGGAGATGACCTGGATGAATGTCTTCTGTATGGTGGGGAGCTCTGTCAGCATTTGTGTATAAACACTGTGGGGTCCTACAAGTGTTCGTGTTTCCCAGAATTTACTTTGCAAGAAGATGGGACCAGCTGTTCTCCAGGTGAGGAACGTGAGCAGGAAACACTGAATAATGCTGGCCTTCTTCTGCCTTTACTGGTCTACCAAGGGTTGCTTTTTTTTTATCTTCTTTGTAGGTGCTGAAGTTTTTAACAGGGATATTTTCCCTGGAAATTGTGCTGGTTAAAGATGTCAAGAAAAACAACATCCTAGGAAACTTAGATTGTGTTTCATTTTTTGTGTATCTATGGCATAATATCAGGGTGGGCATTTACTGTGTTCAAAGCAAGACTGTTTCCACTTTTCAGACAGGGAATTGTGAAGATTGTTAATAGAGTATCTTTTCTCCTTAGAGTAATTCTCTATTTCACAGTTAGCTTTCCCTTAGACAAACTTTATTTGCTTCATACACACAGCATTAATTCCCGAACTTCAATTTTTATCTTAAATCATTAAAATCCAAATATGTCAATTGCAGAGGAAGTCATGAAAAAAGCATTTATAGTGTAGTAATTGTATTGATGTCTGGACTTCTCCAATGGCAAGATTTCAAATCAGATAACCCAAAAAGTTGAAACCTTAGATTAGTTACCAGTGTTTTCAATTACTTAACAAGCAAAAGAAGTGTTGCTATCCCATGACAAAATTCCTCAGACTTCAGGTTCTTTCTGCCCAAGCCAAATAATGAGCATTCATTATGTCATTCTTCTCAACATGATGTTACAGCACTTACATCAATAATGTGTTTGACAGCATTTCTGCAGCAGCTGTCTGCTCTGTTATGTGTATTAAAATTTGGGGGAAAGAGCCTGATCCAAAAGAGGTAAAGAAAGTGGTTCTTATATTAGTTCTGCAAAATTTGGCTTGATCATCCACCTGGAGCTTATCTTTGTTTTTTGTTTTGCTTTGCTTTGCTTCTCTTATTACTAACTCCATTGAAACGTGGATTTGGGTTAATCTTGTATCTAAGGAGTCAGTATTCTTGGCAGACCTGCAAGACTGCAGTGCTTATGGCTGTGCCAAGAGGTGCAGAGGGGTTTACAGAGCTCAGCTGAGAGCTGAGTTGAGACAAGTGTAGAGAACTGCGAATGACACAGCTGAGATGCATAGGAAGAGTGAAGTGTAGAAGGGTTGCAACTGTCATCATGTCGTGTAGAGTCCAATTAAAGGCTGGGCAAGGGAGATGGCAGGGCACTTCCCTCACTATCCGTGTCTAAAGCATACGTGCTCTTCCTGGCGGTGTGGCATTCTGGCCTTTTGCTCCTCATCATTCCCCTGTGTATGTGCACATCTGTCATGTTCTGAGTGTGGAGGCCTTCATCAGACATCTTTAAATCTCACTCTGCTGTCCTGTGGGTAGATATTATGTTTTGTGTTTCTAGCTGCCCCAGTGGCATTTGGATATGCCATAATTGTGTGTCTTTCATTGTGTCTTTCACCATTGCCTGTGGTTTGTTTTGTGATGAAATCACTCTTCCCAACCTAAAACTTGTATAGCATTTGCACTTATTCGTTTACTGTTGTCATTGTTTGTTGGGTCATGTTTTTCTGTGGGTGATGAGAAATATGGATTTAAGTTTACATTTTGATGATATTTAGAAACTGGATTACTCTTAGCAATGTAACAGAGCTTCTTTAAAATAATAATTTTAAAAAAAAGAACCAACAAACCAAAATCCCATTCTGATACCTTTGAAGTTACTGTTTGCTAGAAATCTTGATGACAGCAGCTGTCATGTTTCTTTCTTGGTTTTGTAAAAGCCATTGCAGGGTATCCTTTTAAAGGTGAGCGTCTGCTTTTCATTTTTTATTGAAATACAGAAAGAATTTGAACTTGCTTTGGGTTCTGCTTTTTTTCCCTTCTTATTCCAAATGAAGACCAGCCACTATCCTTAAAATAAATCATTATTTGAAAAAATTAGCATTTTGATTCATTAGATGTTGATGTATTTTACTCTATGGAAGTTATCCAACCTAACTCCTTAGTCCATATCCATGGTGTTCGTGAGCATCTCCATTAACTTGCAGCTCTCTGCACGTGTGCACTGTTACACTTGTTCACATCAAACACTTGGCATCCTGCAAAACAAACTGTTCAGCTCCATTCATAGACAGTTGTTCATGTCATCAAAGTGTTTTCTCCAACAAACCATGATGAAATGGGATGAATGCAACTGGTACCCTTACCGTGGGGTTCCTGGAGGATATGATGCCACCCCTAACCCACATCTGCCTCCCTTCCTTACAGATCCTGAGCGAGGACAGGTAGCAAGGCTGGAAGTAGAAGCCACTATCCCCCCAGCAGCCTCTCCTTCTCAGCCTCTTCTCATTGTGTCCTTACAAGAAGAGCAGGATAAATGTAAAGGTATGTCAGAGGGATAAATTGCAGATGCAAATGGATGAGGAATGTTTGAAGAGTCAGAATAAAATTCTGCACATCCCTTCACGGATCTGTTTTCAGTGCACATCCTCAGTTGTTTACCTCTGGTATAAGCCTGAGGAATTATCAAGGGAAACCTGAGGAAGTAATTGGAGGCTGTACTGTGATTTCAGGGTTATTACACACCTGCTATTTAGTTTAAAGTAACCACCTCAGCTGTGCAGTGTAACTTAAACAATAGAGGTGGCACAGGTGTGTTTCTGTGTAATAGGAGGATTGTAAGTAGTGGTTAGAGATTCCTGGGCAGGTTGTTTACAAACTGCACTCCCCTTTGTCTAAGATAGGAGTATATTCTGATGACCCAGCCGTTTGTAACTTCAGCTGGTCTGCATTGTGGATATTAATGTATTTTGCAATTTTATTTTGTATAGATAATGGCCCCTGCAAGCATATCTGCAGTGTTGTGGAAGGAAATGTTGTATGCTCATGTTTGTCTGGATATACTATCATGGCTGATGGGATTTCTTGTGAAGGTAAGTGGTTGAGGTTCAACAACAACATGGCTAGAAGATTTTTAAATCATAGAATGGCTTAGGTTGGAAGAGACCTTAAAGATCATCTACTTCCAACCCCTGCCATGGGCAGGGTTGCCCCCCAGCAGATTAGGCTGTGTAGGGACCCATCTATCTTGGTCTTGAAAATCTCCAGGGATGAGGTATCCACAGCTTCTGTGGGCAACCTTTGCCAGTGCCTTACCACCCTGAATAGAGAATTTCCACCTACCATCCAACCCAAATATACTTTTTTTTCAGTTTAAATCAATTTCCACAGTCTGTGTACTTGATGAAGATGTTGAAGAGCACCAGTCCCAAGATGGAACCCTTGGGGACACCACTTGTGACAGGGCTCCACCTGGACGTAGATCCATTGACCACAGCCCTGAATTCCATCCTTCATATCCATCCATCTCCAATTTAGAGATAGGGATGTGGTCTGTGACCATGTCAGAAGCCTTACACAAGGCCAGCTAGATGACACCAGTTGCCCTTACTTTGCCCACCAATGCTGTCAGTGAGGTCAATGGTCTTTGACCTCAAGGTATTTCCTTAAGGAGTCTTTATTTTCAGTATTGTGAATTGCAGTACAGAGAAAACTACATCCTTTGAGAGCATTTGGCAGAAGGAGTACCAGGACTGCTTCTCAACTAACTTCTGAAGCATGTCTATCCAGTCTGCCTATTATCAGATGAAGACAAGCCTGGTTTTGTGCTCTTTTCCCCTGATGTCTCAGGCTTATTCTGAGCCCTCCTAGGTGTCTCTTCCCACTGCCTCTTCTCCCCAGGCTATGTCTGTTCAGCTGAAGATGTGCAGCTTCTCTTCCTGAGAATAGTAGCTGGCAAAATGTAGGCATGTTTGCTTCCTTGAGGAATCCTCCCAGAGCTACAGATCTGCTGAGTTTTCTGTTTTGACTTTTGGGTTTTTTGTTGTTGTTGGGTTTTTTTGCTTACCTTGAAAATTAAAGGCTTCACTGGTAGGATGAATGTGCTGTTGTGAGTCGGTGCAGCTCCCTGGGTTTCACTTGACACTGAAATTCAGGCATCCACATGATGAACAGTGAATTTCAAGGCTGCACCATTATAATTCACATTATATAAATTTTAAATTGACATGTTTGTGTAGTCACAAAGGATGTCTTTGCTCCAGAAAGATTTTGGAGTCAGAAGCAACACCCTGTGACATACCTTCATTATAAATCTGTAAGTATGAGAACAGTAACAGCCAGCAGTGAAATGCAAGTAGAAGTTTCTGAACTCAGAATTGCTCACAAGTGATCCATATCCCTCTTAATCTCATATCTTATTGAATAACAAATCATTTTGATGGAATTCCAGATACCCTGTGAAGAAAATGGGAATTTAATATCGCCAGATAAATTCACTGTGCATTGCTTACTCAAGTGTGGTGGAAGCTAATTTGATTAATTAATGTCAGAATCAAAAGGGACATTTCAAGGCAGTCACTTTCCTGCAGGAGGTGAAGAAATTCTGGAATGTCACTGGAAGTAATGAGTTTAAATTTTAGCAGGAAACATTTATAATCTACATTTAAAAAAGTATTTGATGGTGAAGGTGATAATGCACTGGAATATGTTACCTGGGAAGTATGTGTGTTACATCTGTGTCACTGCCTACTTTAAATCATAGAGTCATAGATTGGCCTGGGTTGAAAAGGACCACAATGCTCACGTAGTTTCAACCCCCTGCTATGTGCAGGGTCACCAACCACCAGACCAGGCTGCCCAGAGCCACATCCAGCCTGGCTTTGAATGCCTCCAGGGTTGGGGCATCCACAAACTCCGTGGGCAACCTGTTTTAAGGGCTCCTTCTGGGATGACAAGGGCGCAGAGGCATGAGCAAGCACTAGATGATCTCTGATGGTTTATTCCAGCTGTATGTTCAGCCTAACACTGTGTTTTTTTATAGCAAGTGCTGATGTGGTAGCTCCAAGACACTTCATTTAGAGATCTCCAGTGTGAAAGTAATGTTGTTTCATTTCAGGAACTGTTCTAATAGAATTCTGTTTCTCCCTTTTGGTTGCAACATGTTGATACAGATTTGGATGAGTGCCTCACAGGTGCTCACGCTTGTTCCAGAGCACAATTATGTGTGAACACATTGGGATCATTCTACTGTGTCAACCACAGAGTGATCTGTTCAGAGGGCTTTATACTCAACAGGCATAGAGAATGTGTTGGTAAGATGATAGGTATAAACGGTTCACCACAGCATCATAATTCTCCATGCTCCGCAATGCATTTAAACCATTTGTGCTAAAATTTTCTCTAGCCATCTTTGCATATGACATTTCAATATGAGTTAGTAAAAACACATGTGCACGGCTTGCTCAGCCACTTAACATCATGAGTTGTATGCTGTTCAGCTTTTTCCTTAGCAATACATTCTCAGGATACAAATAACTTTGCTTGAAAATCATAAAAGTTCATAACCTTGATGAACACGGCTGTACTGATTGATGGCTGTTGAAGTGGACTGACTGCATAGCAATTGATCTCCTTGCACAGTGTCCATACAGCCAAATTCCCAGACTTAGGAAACAGCAAAACTTCATAAATAAAGCTAAAGAAGTCTGAGTAGGCCCAGGCAGTGGAAAAGATCTGTTCAAGTATGTTGGAATTCTAAAATTCGGATTAGTCCTCTGATAATTCTGGCACAAATTTGTAGTATAAAAGTCAAAGATGCATCATACTTTTGCTATATCATCCCTGCTATTAATGTTCTTGTAGGAAACTAATCTATTTTTAAAAGCGTGTTTGGGAGATGTTTATTTAAGAAGGCAGGACCTGTGCTGATGAAAGAATTTCTTCTGGGGGTACTTTTCCACAGGCCTGAGCTGCTGTAGTGTTATATAGTAATGCCTGGAAAAACAGAGCACTTGGAGACCTGTCGCTAATGAAAGCTGTGGTGTCTATAGCTACAATGTCATGGGTGAATGCATTCACCTTCTTCCATCTGTGTCCTTCTCCCAATTTTTTAACATTCTTTTTATCACCGTCACACTCTCACAGTGTCACAGCTTCAGTTTCTTTCCTATCCTTTAAAGCTCTGTGATCTCAGCGTAGTAATGAGCATCATATGGCATGAGGATGTGAGGGGGAAGTTTATACAGATTCATAGAGTAGAAATTTGACTTACTAGCTTCTGGGTTTCCTTAAACTGTGAAAATTGGATTAATTTGATTTTTAAAATAAGGTGCACTGATAAGCATGCAAAATTAACGAAATTGCTTTGTTTAGAATAAATGGCTGAGAGAATGCCACTGGAAGGAAGGATACGTTCTGTAATAAAATACTGGCTTCTGAGATGGACTGCGGTACTTGCAGTTGGCTGGTCTGCACGGTGTCTTCATGGCTTCAGAGAGCCTGCTGCAGGGACCATGCTTCTGAGCGTAAGGTCTGGCAAGTGAGCAGCTGAAGGAGCTGCCTCACCTTGCGTTCTGCTTCTGAAGATCTTGCCATTAATCCCCTGGTGTTTTTCCTGGACTATTCATTAGTGACATGTCTGTACTTTTCTGCATCTGTCAGCGGTGTTTTGAAGCTATGTTGATTCACCCTTGTCAGCAGTTTAAGCAGAAGGTGCTGCAGCAGATGCCAAGTGCTTCCTTCCACTCACTTTCTTCCTTTCCTGTCCTCTATCTCATGACATTATTATTGAGTTTTATTGTGACTAATGCAAGGCACACCTCAGGCATTGCTAATAAAACAAAAGCTACAGCTGCCATTTGTAAAGCTAAAGATCCTCTTCTGCCTCACTAAATAGCAAAGCTCTGTGCTGCTTTGATGCAGGTCAGTTCTTTAAGAGGTTTCCTTGTTAAACAACCTAGGAAATGATGTTTCACTTCCTGCTGGCTAGATTCACTCCATGTTCTCCCTGCTCCTATGCAGCTCTGCTCTGTGAGCATTGCCTGGAGAAAGCTTGCTGTATTTGACACTTTTCCTACTTTTCTGGTCAAAGAGGAATGCCACATGCACTTTGTGCCTCTTAATTTTTTCAACTGCTTCATTTGCAGCTATATTTCCCCAAGGGATCCTTTTCCAGCTTAGCTGATCTGTGCTCCATCTTGAACTGTCTCAAACACGGGAGGAAAGATTTGTTCATTTGTTTGCAAATTGTTGTTTTCATTATGTAGCTGCATGCTTGAGGGATGGGAAGAACAGCCCTTGCACAGCGACAAAACAGCTGATAACCTTTTCTTTGAGTTTCCTTTAGTCGAACTCTGTAAGCTGATAATTCCAGGTGCACTCAGGAGCAGGCATCCAGAATTCCCTAAAGCCAGTCATGCACAATGAAGAGCCACCAGCTGCTTGAATCGCTCACACCAGCTTTGTGTGATGCTGTGAAAAGACATTAAAATATCTTTAAGGATGAAAGCCCCACGTTCCTCAGAGCCAGGCTGGGAGTTTTCAATAAGGGTTGCTTTTCCTGGTGACTTTCAGGCAAAGTCGTTACCGCCACCCAGATACACTGATGAGAGACTACGGATGTATTTTCTGTGCTATTTCCATGCAAACATTTCCTCCCACTGGAGTGAGAAGCAAGTGGTCATTTTTTTGCTGACTTGTACGGACTGTACTTCAGCAAAGCCACTAAGAAATGGTGGCAAAATAATGACAGATCTAAATAAAACAGGTGTGTTGCATAAAACAAATTGAGCTGATGGTATTTGAAGAGAAAGAATTCATGAGAAGCTAGAGATGCAAGAAAAAAAAAAAAAAGGTGCAAAAATGTTACTCTAATGTGGAAGAAAGTGCTGAAAAGAAACCAACACAGCAGTAGGTAAATGCTGATACTCCTTTGCAAAAATGTCTGTTTCTTAGATGCATGAAAGCTAAGCATATCTATTTTATACGTCCCAGTGCTCAACAACAGTTCCAGGAGAAAGAGAAGTATTATATGATTAAATTTCATTTTGGCTTTTACTGACATAAGGTGAGGAATGTTGCCACACACATAGAGTTAATATTTCTCAAAAATTAACTGTAAAACTTGTTTTTAATATTTTACTAAATTACTTTTTCTTCTTTCCCATTTTTATATATAAAACCTTGTCCTAACTCCCAGTCTTAATCATGCTGGAAGGCAGTGCTTGTTCAGTGTTGGCCATTAAATTTGTTTGAAACTGAAAATATACTTTTTTTCCCAGTGTTCTGCCAAACATCTTATAGACTTGTTGAGTTGTTTCTGATACTGGAGCCAGATCAGTGATGGGCACTTTTGATTTTATGGGTAACCAGTAGGGTTGTAACTAAACATAGTCAGACCTCACTTCCCTCTACCTTGTGCCATAAGGATGGAGCAGAATAATACTGGGTCCAGCCTGGGTTGAAAAAAGCTATTTCAGAAGCTTGTGTGCCTACTACAACACAAACTGGGACCATAATTAACCAAAGATGCCTTTTCCCACCCTCAGGTGAAGGGACACTGTTTTGTGATAGGCTTTGATGGTGATAGCAACAGCATGGATTGACGGAAATTCATGGGAAAGATGCTGCAGTCTTTCTCTCCTTCTGTGGCATGGCTCCTAGTTTAGTCTTTGCATCTCAGCCCATGTCACAATCATTAGGTTTCAGATGTTGGCAGGGTATGACTTGTGCACAAAACTTTCATTGAAAGTAAAGATTCTGCGTACAGTCTTCTACATTTCTGTGATTTTGATTTCCTAAGTTGCGTTCTGACCAGCTCCGTTTGGTTTCTGAAGTACTCGGGATTTTGGAAATTAAATTAAAAAAACAGACAAAACAAGAAATTTAATTAGTTTCCTTCCTTTCCTTCCTTTCCTTCCTTTCCTTCCTTTCCTTCCTTTCCTTCCTTTCCTTCCTTTCCTTCCTTTCCTTCCTTTCCTTCCTTTCCTTCCTTTCCTTCCTTTCCTTCCTTTCCTTCCTTTCCTTCCTTTCCTTCCTTTCCTTCCTTTCCTTCCTTTCCTTCCTTTCCTTCCTTTCCTTCCTTTCCTTCCTTTCCTTCCTTCCTTCCTTTTTGTGAAATCTTAACCCTCTTTTTACCTGCCTGCATGCACTGCTCCGGTGGAAGACTTCTGATAGATTCAGATTGTATTTCAAACATGCTTTCTTCCTTGCTGCAATTTTCATACTGAAGTGATCTAAGTTTGTAAAATGCAGTGCTGTGCTGACAGTGTATTTATATGGGACTTTTTGTGGCTGGCAAGAAAAGCCTTGTAAAGCCTTTTAAATCAGTGTCAAGTCTTGCTCCAGTACATGGTGTTGAGTGGCTCTTTATTGGTATTTTTGTCCTCTTTTTTAATTTGAAGTTTATTTGAGAACTAAGTCTAGTTAGGTGGGAAAAGTCCACACAGTTGATGTTCTTCTCTCAGCATGTGAGTTTCTTTTATTTTGAATTTTTCCCCATGATCACTTTTGAGAATGCTGATGTCTACTCTTCATGGTATTGGTTAAAAACTGAGAAACTGCAAGGGAGACATAACCTTCCAAAGGCTTTGGAATAGTACCTGCCATTGAATGAAGAACCATCATGTGGGACAGGCAGAAAGATATCCAGCCAACAGCAGTGACCTTGCTGCAGAAGCTGACTTTGGAAAGCAAGTCAACAGCATGTGAATAGCAATAGCTAACTACAACAAAACAAACACACATACACACACACACAAACCCCAATAAATAGAATACCCATCAACAAAACAAAACCGAAAAACAACCCCATAAATAAGTAAAAAGTGGACTGACCCCAAGCTAACATTGGTTTTACAAATCTCAGTGCACATCAGCCGTTAGCTGACTTCAGCAGGAACAGAAACATCGTGGTGCCGCTCTTCATTTGTTTGGCAGAGAACAAGCTGACACATTTTTGAAGACAAAAGCTTCTAACAGGGCTTTTCCTGTTTTCATTCTCCTCAAGGGGAAGTAATATCTCTGATGTTGTACTTATCTGGGAATGATGTTCTACAGCCAAAGCAAAAATCTTACTTAAACAATGCTTGCTTTATTGTGTGGTGTGTAAACAGCTCCGTGTGCAGGGCAGTCAGATGATTGGTGGTAGCTTTGGTCGTGTTTGGCATCTCTTTGTTCTAGAAATGCATCTTAGCTGTATGGAGATCTCTGAAAGTGTTTGATTGTGTGAGGAGTGGGGAGAAAGTTTCTCCCCAAATTCTACTTCTCCTTGTTGCTTTTATTTGCTCATCTTGATATCCCTCACTTTCACTATTAAAACAAGCAAAGCCTGAATTGGAAATTATTTTATCAGAGCTATCACAACGTGTGGCACATTTTTTCCAAACTGTATCCTACATTCCAAAATCTAGTATTTAAGTGATTCTTTAAATAACTTTTCCAGTGCTCTACCTGCTGAAATCAGATCTTTTAAAGGATGTAAATACAAATTTATGAAGTTGATTTAGCCTTGGGGTCCTCGCTCCATGTGTTCATGTTTATCCAGCTACAATTACATTATTCCTTGGGAGGTAAATCCATTCCATGACTCCACCTGCAGGAAGGCAGGAGGTTTCAGTACCTATCTCTCACAGCAGTTCCACACCAGCAGCTCCTCTGTGTAGCAAGAAGGAGCAGGACTGATACATAGTCTGAGCTATGAAAACGTGGTAATGAGCAATCAGTGCTTTCACTCTCAGTTATCCAAGAGGTTTCTATCCAGTTAATTTGGAAGCCCTCTGCCCATCACTGAATTTCATCATTTCTCTCATAGAATCATAGAATGGCTTAGGTTGAAGGAGACTGAAAGCTCATCCAGCCCCAACCCCCTGCCATGGGCTGACTGCCTCCACCAGCTCAGGCTGCCCAGGGCCCCATCCAACCTGGCCCTGAGTCCTCCAGCGGGGGGGCAGCAACAACATCTCTGGGCAGCAGTGCCAGCACTGCACCACCTCTGAGTAAAAAAATTCTTCCTAGCATCTAGCCTAAATCTCTCCTCTTTCAGTTTAAAGCCATTACCTCCTTCTCCATGCCCTGTCCAACACTATTCCCTGGAGGAGGGAGAAGAAGGAAATCTCTCTGCCATTGTATCTCTTAATGTTACTCTGCATTAGCAGAAGGTCCTTCATCAGAACGCTGTGGCAACGTCCGCACTGCATATCTTTTGCAATAAATGATTTGACTTGAGCTTTTGACTTCTTCCAAACAAGAGCAGGAAGAGACAAACTTCTTCATAAACATGAGGCACTGAATTATTTAACCATTTCTTGTAGACATCAACGAATGTGTAACGGATACACACACCTGCCAACGGAGAGAATACTGCGTCAACACGATGGGATCATTTAAATGTCTCCAGGAACTGAGCTGTCAGCCAGGTTATGAACTTAAGGATGGAGAATGTGTTGGTAAGACAAGTGGTTTTGCACTGAAGCAATTGCTTTTATCAGGAAGGGAAGGGAGGGGATTACAAGGCATTTTATTGTTGCTGATCTGTGATATCAGGATTGAACTAAAAAAAGGCTGAACTTCATGGAAATGTTTGGCTTTTTAAGTCTGTTCAATACTTTCACTTATTTGAAGCAATTTCCAACAATAACTATAAATAATTTGGAAAATATAGGAAACCTTGTGAAGTAGGATTTGCACTGTTTTCAGGGGGTTAGAGTGAGATCTCAGTAATGGAGGAATTCATACTGTGCTACTCTGGGAAGCTCTGCTCTTCTCTGAAGGGTCTGATGCTGTTTGCTGTCGGACTGAATCACAGCCTGAACAGATCATGGGGCTGGCTCAGTGCGGGCCTTCCTGTGTTTAGGATGTCTGTCTGCATTTATTTACATTGTGAATGGTCATGGGGTCAAGAAGTTATTCTTTAGCCCCCTCCCCTCACCCCCCCCTTCTTGGTCTGTATGTGGATCTAATGGAGGATCTAAGTTCAGCAGCAATAGCCTGGCAGAAGTTGCTCTGCAGTATATGAGTGTGCATAAGACACGTGCGCCCTGCTTTCCAGGACAAAATCAGAGTTTTAATTATTTTTACACAAGAACTTCCTGCCAGCTGGAGTAGGAGGTACCTAAGGAAAGAACTTAGCTCCTGGCATGTAGCTCAACATTGTAAAATAGAAATAATCTGAACTCTTGCTTTATTTATAGCACTCATAAGTAAACTTCGGATTTCTTAGGCTGTCAGTTATATTCCATTAGAGTCTGTGACATATCAAACATTTATTACCAATATGGTGTATCTAACGTTTATTACCATTCTAAATTGTTCTCTAATCCTAAAGCTAGGTTGCAGCAAGTTACAAAATTTACAATTTGTTATTATAAGTAGCCTTAAAATTAATAAGTTACGGGAAAGTCTGCAATTTCAGATCTACTCAATGTAAAACTGCCCACATGTAACTGTTTGTTCTGCAGTTTTATGAAATCACCAATTCTACATTTTTCTTTATCTCAGTCTACACATGTAATGGAAAGAATTATTCATATAATTATCTTCTGGGAGGCTGGTGATGTTCTCTTGTGACCTTAACATTTGACTGAAGAGTTGAAATGGAAAGAGAGGGGGCTGGTGGTTCTCCCCTTGTTTGCTTAGAGGACGAGGAGTTCCTCATGTGTGCCTGTATACAAAATGAAGTCCTAGCCCTTTTCAAGTGAGGTTCTCTTTTATTATCAGAATAAGTAGAAGCTGCTTGTACCTAGAATTTTTGAGGTATGTAAACTGTATGAGACTATTTTGCTTTTGAAATAGCGTTGTATATGTTTTATTCACACTCAGTTTTAATTTGAGCCTTCAGGATTGAAATCTGCAGATGTTTCAGAATTTGTAGTTTGCAACAGATGCTGTGAACACAGCATCAGGGACCTGCACCAAACCGTGGCACGACCTACCAAGTTCTGAAGCTTGTGCTGAAGTGGCTGTTGAAGAACAAACACAGCAATTCTCCCTAAGGCAGTTTTGGATATTTTATTTAAATGATGCCTCCTAACTTCCTTTCTGAGTAAAGTTAAAAACAAGCCAGGAAGTCTATTGAAAATGACTAGTCACAATTTGGTGTTGTGATCTGCTTAACAGATATTGATGAGTGCGAGAGAGGAACTCACAGCTGCAAAGTAAACTTCGTTTGTCAGAATACAGAAGGGTCATTCTACTGTGAGTCAAAGCAGCGTTGCATGGATGGGTTTTTACAAGATCCTGAAGGAAACTGTGTTGGTAAGTTTGACCAATCACACGTAAAGCAGCAATGCCAAACTTCTCTCCCTTTTAGCCAGTTCAAGGGGTGTGCATTGACTGCATGTATTTTTCTTTACATCTGCTGTGAAGTTAAACATTGCTGCTCTCTTAGAGATACGCACATTTGCATATTGAATTTTAAACTGCTATCATAGCAGACCTCCTTCAGCTTTTATCTTCAGAGAACAATAAATTGAAATGAAGGAAAAGAAGTGACAGCTGGAAGAAAACAGACCTGAAAGGTTAAATAGCTTCTCTCACTATTCTAATGCTTTTTTCTTTTTTTTTTTTCCCCACTAGATATTAATGAATGCACATCTCTTCCTGAGCCATGTAAGCCAGGGTTCAACTGCATCAATACTGTTGGGTCTTACACCTGCCAGAGGAACATGTTGACATGCAGCAGAGGCTACCACTCCAATGAGGATGGAACTCGATGTGTTGGTAAGACCAAGCTCCAGTCTCCACCCAGGTGCCTTCTCAGAGGAAGAAGTACATTTCAGGTCTAAAATAACTTGAGTTACTTCCAACAGTAGGAATTTGTTACATGCATTTGCTGTCCAAGTGGCTCAGTGGTTTGTTTGCACTCGAGGATGCTTCACTGCTGCAGGGAATTCTGGGTACCATGAGTGACTTTGCTTTCAGCTGCTGATGAGATTTACTTACTTTCTTTCTGGAGTGAATATGATTTATTTGCTTTTTAATCTCATTCTGCCACTCGAATCATGATCCTTCACTGTTTTGCACAGTATCTCACTGTAAGCAGTATGACCTGAATCTGTGCAATGCAGCATATTGGAAAGAATGACTTTTTGGACTCAGGAGTGCATGTTCTTTGTGGCACTACAGTTGTTCCCCATTCACACCCAGTTGTGCACATTTAGGATAAATTCTAATTGTCTTGTGAAGAGGATATTGGAATATTCACATATACTGGCATGCAGCTCAATACTGTCTTGTATTTGTTCCAGTGGGTGTATGGAGTTACTTAGTCAGAATAGTATATGTCCTATCTTAGTAGCATTTGTTCCATAAATGATCCTATTAGGAACAAGAAGGCTGAAAGCTTGATCCTTGGTAAGGCTGGCTTTGTATGTCTGAATCCCTGCGTCCTGTCCTGCATGGGGTTGGAAGTCATAAAACAAGAGCTGGAAACATAAATGGCAAATTAACACTTGTAATAAATGGCATTAACACTTGTAATGTCACTTGTTGTGATCACTTGAGAGTGATGAAATCTTAATGATTTATTATGATTCTGGAGGTGGGTGGTAGCCATGTTTGAGGCTATCTGCTAACTTGGCCGTGTCTACTGACCTGCAGTGAAAACTGCTGGAATGGATAGAAGACCCCAGGCAAAAAAATTTCCTCTTTCTCATATTTTCTTTTTATTATCCTTCATGATTTTTCCCCCAGAGCCATCTCCTTTGCCAGTGAGAAAAAGGGAAAAAATTAAGTGGGGGATGCCAGGGACAGTTAAAATGTACCTGAGGAGACTGAGAAAGCTTCCTAATACAGCTCTAGGGAGTTGCTTCTTAAACTTAGGACAGCAGTGTGGTCTCATTTGCTGTCTTGTTATACAGTAGCCTGAAATATTCTGAGTGTTATGAAATGAACATCTGTCCCAGCTGTTGTGTAAAAAGAGTTCTTCCTCTAATTTTTATTAGTCCTGTTTCAGCAAAGACAATAAGATTGGGTACATTTGCTCCACTTGAAGCGTGGTGAATCCAAGGGTTCTGGGGCTACCACTCTAATTACTGATGATACATTTTTCTTTAAATTACGTGACTGACAGTCTTGTTAAGGAGGTTGTACAAGGGTGCTGCTCTAGTTTGGGAAAACTAATGATTGAGATTGACTGGTGATTTCTGCTGTGTGAACTCTGTCTGCAGTCTCTTTCCATATTTATTGGTGTGACTTCCTTTGGGGAGGTGGAAAGCATGGGGATGAAAATGAAGAACATGTGGCCCTAGCTTCCCATCTGTATGCTAAAAGCTATTTTCATCAAGGCATTACAATGGTTAACTAGATTCCCGGTTCAGATGTAGTCACTGTAGTAAATTCACCATCTGGACTTGCCTCTCCAGCAGAACTAAGCTTCTGTGGTCATCTCTGTTTAGAGGATTCTGCTCTCTTCAAAATGATTGTTCTTCTGATCCAATAAATGAATTACTAAAAGCTGCCTCTTAGATTTAACTGAAAAGCACTGTAACTATCATGGAATACATCATAGTTCTGATGGGATGATGTATGAGCACTAGTTAAAGACTGAATGCAGCAGGAGATATAGTTTGGATAAACTAATGAGGTGGTTGCACTCATAAATTCATTGCAAATAAAACTGCTAATTTACAAATGTTTATCCACAATTTAGAACTTCTTTGTGGTGATACTAGTGATACTACATTTGATGTTAGAAAAAAAATGAGAAGACAGTATTTCAGCAGAAATGAGCCTATCAGGAATCCTTTCCTAGTGACTGGCAATCCTGCCATCACCGGCCCCAGTGCAGGCAGGGACTGCATTGGTAGGAATCTCTGCTGAAGTATTTCACATCTCACCATGGTTGGTACAGTTTCTGCTTCTCCAAATCCAAGATTCTGTTATAAGGAGCTTGCTCCCATTTCCCTATCATTCTATAGAAAGTGACTGCTTTCCAGAGCTGAAGGCTGTTGCGTGGTGAAGAACTGTCCAGGAACCCTTTGAAATGAAATAGTGCTTGAATTTATGAGTTGAAATAGGACAGTAACTGAAAGCACTGCAGTAAGGAGATCCTCCTACCTTAAACTGACATTCCAAATAATTTTACATGAACAGTAACTTGGATTGTCAAAGTAACTGAAGATGTGGATAATAGGAAGGAAGCAGGATCTGATGGCTTAGGAAATGGAGGTACTCATAATACTTGAAGAAATACAAGTTTCTGTGGATTAATCACACTTTCTGATGCTTCTTGTCACAGATGGTTACAGAGAATTGTTAAATACTGATGAGCTATTTAGCCATGTTGCGAGTCTTGTAAATCAGCCTGTATTGAAAACTTTCATCTCCATCTGTGAGTTTTTAAAATGAGATTGGAAGTGGTGCATGTGAGTGCAGAAGCAGCTAATTTGTTGGTGTTGGATTTCAGATGAGAAACTATGGGGAATAAAAGTGTGAGTTGACTGGGATAAGTAAAAAAGATCAACAGTGGGGAAGAGCAAAAGGTACACAACAGAAGCAGGATTGAAAGAACAACAGGAATTGACAACAGCAATTGCTTTTGTTTAAGGGATGAGCAGAATTTTCTGGCTGGTTCTTGGTTTGCTTTAGAAAGCTCACAGTGATTCGCACAATGGCAGAGCATCAGAACAGGGTGTTTAAATAGTATGGTGTGATCAGAATTAAAACGTGTTTACACTGAAATGCAGAAGGTGCTGAAAAGCTCCACTGCGTTGAAAGTTGCCACTTTCACTTTTAAAATAACATTGCTTTTCAAAAGTGTGGCTTAGAGATATGTGAGTCTGACTCTGAGAAGAACTGAGTGGGCAAAACAATTCTCTCTCTGCCATCAATTAGACGAATCGTATACTTTCTGTCCTTGTTATTTACTTCTGTTTTTATTTTCTTTCCACAAATTGTGACGTTTAGCAAACTTTATTTAAACTAATTGCTTTCTCTGGTTCTGCAGATGTGGATGAATGTCAGACTGGCGTGCACCGCTGTGGCGAAGGACAGATTTGTCATAACCTTCCTGGGGCTTATCGCTGTGACTGCAAGATGGGCTATCAGTATGATGCATTCAGCAGGAGCTGCATTGGTATGTAAGGTGCAGGCTGAGATGAAAAAACTGATTGATTGAGCCTTGGACCTCAAGGCAGTATTTAGCACCATTGTAGTGTGCAGTTATTAGTTCTGCAATGCAGTGCCTCAGAAGATAATGGATTCAACTCCAAAGCAGCCGCCGCTCAGTCGACCAGCTATTTAGAGCTCTGCCCCTCTGCAATGGGTGTGGACCAGGTGTCCTTGGTTTAGTTTGGCTGCAGGTTATCAGTTAAAGTCATCTGCAAAGTATTTTCCTGCAGGTTATGCTTCTCCTGCTGAGGAAATTTGTCTTTCTAAAGTCTTCTCAGCTTCCTTCGTTAAGAGACCATGATAGAGCATTCTGTGTTTTATCACTGCTATACACCAATTAGAGCACAAACAGAAAAAAATCTGAGGTTGCAGAATTTCCTGCTCTGCAAATCAATCTCTGACACTTAAAAAAATATCCTGCATCTCTTTTAATGCTTTTGTTTCTAAGTCAATTGTATATTTGCTTGTTATCTTGTCAGATATAAATGAATGCTGGAATTACCCTGGACGCCTGTGTCAGCACACGTGTGAGAACACCCCCGGCTCCTACCATTGCACTTGTTCTTCTGGTTTCCACTTGTCTTATGATGGAAAGCATTGTGAAGGTATGAGACTTGTTTTCCACGAGGGTGAATTTGCAGTGTGAATCAAGGAGCTCTAGAGAAGTTGAGATGAAGTGTAAATACAGGAAGCCTATGATGTGTGCATGCTGAAATGCATGGTACTGAATTAAACATTCAGACTCAGATTGGAGCAGACACATCCTACTGCCTTGTACTTACCCAGTCAGCAATGCACCTGAAAGTCTTCCCCATAGCTCCCACACAAGCACTGTTCCCCAGGAGCTGGGCAAAGCTGCCAGGTTTGCAAAACTGATACTCTTCTCCAACTAAAGAACATTTCTTATGACAAACCTTCCAGTATATATGATTTGGATGCATTACTTTTACAAATTCATTGGTGCTCACTGTGAGTAAAACTTCTCTTAGTATTTATTTTCTTTTATCAAAAATCTGGAGCTATTGTAAATTTCTGTTGTTGCAAAAGATAGGAGTGCTGCAATTGAAATATTATAGTGGAACATCTTTTGTCCCACAGTCACTTTTGCTGTGACTTAAAAAGCAACCGAAAATTCTGTAGAAGCTTTTGGATCCCATTTAAAATATTTCAGCTAAAACAAAGCTTTGATAGTTTCATTTTTGTTTCTGCAATTTCTTCTTTTCCCTCAAATACCTATTCCTTTCCTTCCAGAGGAGAGAAAAAGGAAAGAATGGTGGTGTTAGAATAGGAGAGATTTCATTCAAATTTTAATACAAATGAAGTAGTGACAAAACTTTAAAAAAGAAAATAATGAAAAGAATGAAAAGATTTGTATATTTTTAACCTATTTTTAATTAACTGTAGCATATAAAGTTCGAAACAAATGTTGGCCTGCTTACATTGGCATATACATAAATGAAATTCAGGTGCATTGTACATCCTTGTGCTCCTGGTTCTCTGTCCAGGGAGCAGACCCTTCTACTTGGGACATATTGGCTTATCTTTATCCACTCTGTCAGTAGAATCTGATAGCTGATTTTGGAGGCAAGAAATAATGAGAAATCATGTTCTGAACCAATAAGGCAATGTCTGTACCTTTATTTTTGGGTACAGATGTGAATGAATGTGATACAAGTCCCTGCAGCCAGGAGTGTGCCAATGTTTACGGTTCCTATCAGTGTTACTGCAGGCAAGGATTCCAGCTAGCAGAAGATGGCCATTCTTGTAAAGGTAAGGCTGCTGCTTTGTCGGTCAAGTGGAGTACGTATCACTCCTTCACAGTAAGGGCTGTCTAAATTTCACCAGCACCCGATGCTGCAGGTGATGCCTGAGGATAATGGTGAGTTACACTCTGCTGCAGAAGCTGCAAATCGTAACTTCAAGTCATTTTCATGCCCACTTGGTAGGTACCAGTGTACTATACAACCAGTGATGTTATTGTTTCATGGGGCTACAGCTTACAGCTGAAAAACTTGGGGCAGGAGAGGGGTTTACTTATGTATCATCAGCTGTAACTACCACTCAACCAAGTCTGGATGGAGACTTTCTCTGACTTCTGCTGGTGAGGAGTGAATGAGCAGCAGAATGATCAGAATGGAGTGAGGAAGGCTTTAGATTTTCTCTTAACGTTAGCAATACTGACACGTACTTTAGAGAGTCTCTGTTTAAGAAATGGTGAACAGTCTTCCAAGCACAAGAGAGCTCCAACAACAATCCTGGAGGATGAATTGCAGAGGTACTGGGATGGCATTTTCAAGCCCAAATGTACTCTGACTCACTGTTCTTTTCCATGAGTTCAAGGAGCAGTTCAGTGTTTGATGTTTCTGAAAGCACCATCGGCCATACTAGAGCAATGTCAAACCTTCATGGTTGCATTTTTCTTTAAGAATATTTTAGAAATGAATGATGTACAAATTTCCTTGCATTCTACTGCCTTTCCTTTCAGATTTCTAATGTTTTTTTTTTTCTTTTCATATTTGTAATTGTATTTTGTTGCTGTTTGTTTGCTCGTTTTCCCCAGATATCGATGAATGCACGCAAAGCGCGGGCATTCTTTGCACTTTCCGCTGTGTGAATGTTCCTGGCAGTTACCAATGTGCTTGTCCTGAGCAGGGATATACCATGGCAGCAAATGGAAGGACCTGTCGAGGTAAGGAGATGTTTAAGGAACTGAAAGAAGTATGTCTTGAAGGTTTAATCCTCAGGATGATTTAAGACATAAGATTATTTAATCAAGTCTCTATTTTGGATGTTAGTCATTGTTAAAATGCCAGTATTTGACAAAATTGCCAGGTATTGGTGTTAACAGTGTCATTTATCCCCTATTTTAGAGAAGAATGATGAGGCTATTTAGCTGTAGATGTGAGCTGATTATTTCCTATGGGGATTCACATCATCACCTGAATTGAGACATCCGGTTGTTTGCCTGGGCACCATGGTTCATCAGATCTGTTTTTTTGGAGGTGCCAGATGTGCAAATCTGTGACTTCATTGTAAGTTGTGATTTCCTGCACCAGAAAACTAGGAAAGTGAATGTAGGAGCTGTTATGGGGATGTGGGCACAGTGAAGTTTGCCATCTAATCTTAACTATGTTGTTGTTTCTCGGTATTAGTGTAACTGACATGTGTCCTCCCCTGCAACACCCCTTGTCTCCAAATTCATAGAAATGTATGCTGAGTGCCTCGTGTTTTTCATCTGGTGTGCAGCTGTCTGTTTTTGAAGCAAAAATACCCCTTTTCCAGAGGATGCACTAACTCTGTAATGAAGATTGAAGATCTGATTACCTCTATGTACTCTACACGCATTCCTGCATTCGGTTACACTCACTACCAGGCATTTCCTGCTCTTACTTTTTCAGGAACGCTTCATATAGCATTTGGTTACGTATTCCCTATGCTTAAATTCTTTTCTTGGTGGTAACTGCAGTGAATTTACACTGTGTAAATCACAAATGGCATGAGCATACTTGAACCTGCCTTGGACCACAGAAAGGAACTGAATAATAATAAGAATCTTACCAAGCTGTTATTGTTTTTAATCTGATTTTGAGTAAGACTTCAGAATCCACCTCCAGTTATATCCATGTGCACTTATATTTATATGTAAAAGTCAACTTCCAGAAAACCTGCAGCTGTCACTTTCCTCAGGCTTTTGTGTTTGCCATTAATTTTGAGTGCTGGCCTGCTTGTTGCCACCTCAGCCAGCACTGAGATTGGAGACGAGGATGTGTTCCAGAGCTAATGGTGTGAGTCATTGCCTTAATCTGCCAGCACAGCCTTCCTGAGCCAGAGATACCCAGTGTGCTCCTGGCGTAGAGGTGGAAGAAGAACATTTGGCACACACACATATAGATTGCACATTCATTGTCTGTCATGTGAATCCTCACTGCATTCTCAGCCTTAGTGAAAAGCGCTCCTTTTACATAGAGCTGCCCTTGCTGAGTTGAATGGTAACATACAGAAAACCTTTCCAAAGAACCTATACTATCTGGCACGTGCAGCCTCCTGAGAGCATGAAGTTGGTCTACTTGCAGAACTCAGCAGATGTGCAGCAGCTCTGTGGATGGCTGGGTAAGCTGGCACTTTGTCAGGCATTGGAAAGAAGACTTGGATATTTGCCATTTTTTTGCACAAATAAACACACAGCACAGACTTCTGAGGTCTGTAAGCATGTAGTTACAAGTCTAGGCAGGGTTAGGTATTGAGGCCTCCTGAAAATATGGTTAGAAAAACAGTCTGAATTGATAACAGCTGGATTATAATAAAAAAGGTCATGTTGGCTTCCATCAGGTGAGGATTTGGCCTCACTTGCCTATCATCTGAGCTAGGAGTTACTGGTGGTACATTCTTTGTACCCTGTTTTTTTCAGGCAAATGAGTCGTGTCTCATGTAAAAGCATCTCGACATATGGATCTTTTTGGAGAAACTGTGTATGGTATTTTGCAGCATAGCCAAACTGGTGAAGTGAGTGTTTTCATGACAATGATTACAATATGGAAGAAATTTTCTTTTCACCTAGAGGCACTTTGGAGAATCAGCAAGGGATTTAATTTACTTTGATTCTCTCTTACTTCCTATTGTATACTTTTCTTTGCAAGACTTACAAACCAGTCATCGCAGTGTATGAGATCAGTTCTCATCCCAGGGCGATGTGGGGAGAGGGAGGTGATAGGTTCCCTTCAAAGAGTCTGTGTCCTCTGTGACAATTGGCAGAACTGCAGAGTCCTGCACAGTTCACGTGGTTCATCTGTTAGCATTTATTTCATTTTAAAGCCTCCGTGCGTTGTCTAGACATTTGGGAGTACACAATGTGACTGTGAGGTCCTTGCCAATATTTTCTGTTTAAGCTAGATTCCTGTTATTGCGTCTGGTTTTCAGTGTTTTGAGGTCCATGGCTTGGGTATATGTGTTATTTAGGGACCAACATTTATGCTCTAGGCCATTAAGTGTCTTTGAGCTTTAACTGTTCTTTATTGTCTCTTCTGTGGCATTATTTCTTATAAAGAAGGGATCCTCATATTTAATTTAATTGCATTAATCTTAACTTAATCCATATAAATGCTAGTTAGTTAGATGTTTGCCAGCTATTCAGCTCATTGCTGTGCTCACACACCAAACCATACGAGCATCTCATTCATTTAGAAACATCTTGCAAGGCATAGGCTAGCTGTGAGCGTGGAACTACTCATGAAACTGTTTAAAAACCATTGTCAGTCCGCATGGCTGCGAGGATCCTACAGAGCACTGCGGGGATGGACAGATTAGCTGCTCTGAAAAGGTTTCTGCTGCCTTAGCCTACCACTATCTGATTATACTATTCTGTTTCTTTTAGCCTAGCTTATAACATTACTTACTGCAGTTTCTGATGCATCAGGACCAAGAGAGAAAATGACAACGCATATGGTTCTGTCTAGATGTTCTTGTTCAATTTGAACCTTCCATGTTTTCTTTTGTTGCAGTGGGAAGTGTCAAGACAGGAAGATACTGGGTTTTAAAACTTTTCTTTCTCATGTTTATTCTCCACTGGAAGTTAAACCCCGTGTTGCATCAGATATGCTTGGAATGAGATTAGCAAGGCTCACAGGAGTGTAAAAATGTTAGCAAAGACAAGAAACAAACCTAGGCCTTTGCAGAAGTCAGCCCTGGCCATGTCTGGCCATGGCCTTTGGCATGCAGAGAGAGGACTTGCAAAAAGCACAAGGGAATGGTTGGCTCCCTTGTTTATTGCATGTGATGTGCAGTGGTACTGACTACTTTTATTAACTGATAACGTCAAGGAAGCAATTTTTTTTTCTCACAGAAGACATGAATTATAACAGGATTGGAATCTATGTACTTCAGTTGTAACAACAAAAGCCAAAAAGCAATATGGTGAACCTGACATAGCCTAGCTGTTGTGCATTTCACATCCTGTGTTTCTTCTGGGGCTCTCACAGAGCCAATCTATGGGCAGTGAGCTGAATCACTGAGGACACAGCAACCAAGCAGCTGAAGTGGGAGCCCTCAGCTCACAGAACGCTGACTTGCTTCTCATGCACACACAGTCCATCTCATAAGCACATTATAGCCCAAAAACTGTGATTACTTACTATGTCTTTTCCCTTTGATTTCTTCTCCTCAGATATTGATGAATGTGCAATAGGAACCCACAACTGTTCAGCTGCAGAGTCTTGCTATAACATCCAGGGCAGTTTCCGCTGCCTGTCCTTTGAGTGCCCCTCCAACTACAGAAAGGTGTCTGATATGTAAGTATGGCCACTGCAGTAGTAGCCATGTTGGAGTTCTGTAGTGCTTTGGTGTGGGAGTGGTTCTAAGCACACAGAGCTGTAATGAACTGCTTTGGTTCCTGGAGCACGTAGAGTTTTCATGCACAGAATTGTCAGTTTTTCTCTTTTCCTTCTTCCAGACCCCAGAGATTCCATTTATCTCCTGCTGCTGTAACAGCAGTCACCAGAGCTCCAGTCATACTTTCCCTACTCACCAAAGCTCTAATATGACTCTGTATCTAAGTTTTAAAAAATCTACTGCTGCAACTCCTTGAGTGGTTTTAGGGCTCGTTGGTTAAAATTCGTGTTGCAGCTGCTCAGAGATGCTTGAAACATTGAAGGGCAGTAGGATAAGAAGGCTGGCAGGTTCAGGAACTGTTGGACTGCATAGCACCCAGTTCCTAAACCACTAAGAAGACGTGGGAGCCCCAGCATCTCCCTGCTCATTTCCTGCCAGCACTTTGGAAAGCCAGAGGAAAATTTAAAAAACTCCTGGGTTGCAAAGTGGGAAACAGTTGACTTGCAAGAGAAACAGAAATATGGAGGAACTTGGGGAGAATCTCTTTCTGTCAGAAATGCAAAGCTGCATTTGCTGTAGGAAATCTTAGTTGCTTATCACTTAAAACAGTCTTTTCCTGCCTAATAGGATTAGCAGCTTTTCAAGCTGAGGACTGTTTTCCCTTGTTTTGATCTTCTTGGAGCACTGTCCCAAGCTTATGCTGTCAGTGATGAATCAGACTCCCTCCAAGCTCTGTGCTTATGTTTCTTGTGCCATGATTGTTTTCTTCCTCTGTTGTACTCTGACAATTTTATCATCTACCGTTTCTTTACGGATGCTATAAAAGCAGAGTAAGCAGCTGGTGATTACACAGGTGAAGGATGGGACTTTTGTTTGCCTAGCACAGGCTGAAGACTTCCTTGACGTTGCAGTTCTCTGAAGTGCATACATGATTTACCCATTACATGGACACTGACAGTTCTTCATTTTGCTTCTCATAGGAGGTGCGAACGAATCAGTTGCTTTAATTATCTGGACTGCCAAAATACCCCGGTGCGCATCACGTATTACCAGCTGAACTTCCAAACCAACATCATGGTCCCAGCGCACATCTTCCGTATTGGACCATCGCCTGCCTATGCTGGAGACAACATAATCCTAACTATCAACAAAGGAAACGAAGAAAACTACTTCAGCACCCGGAGGCTGAACTCATACACGGGCATTGTCTATCTTCAGCGACAGGTCAAAGAGCCTAAAGACTTTTTGTTAGATGTCGAAATGAAACTGTGGCGTCAGGGAACATACACTACTTTCCTTGCCAAAATTTACATTTTCATCACAGCTCATGCATACTGAAGCATGTATTGACGTTGGAATTTATTGGTGCTATGCTCTTTACCTGTTCTACCAAAGCTTAATATTGTTGAACTGGCATTTAACGTATCTAGCCTTTATGTTATTTTTCTGTCATTGCTTTAAACTTTTTTTATTGGTTGTGTAAATTAAGTTAATTTTTTTCTTTGTTGTTTTGCTTTCTTATGTAATTCTTCACATCATCATTTGACAATGAGCAAAAGAAGGGTTAGAAAGGCAGTACATACATTGTGTTACATGCAGGAATCTTTTCTTAGAAATTACTTTTGGGTTTAGTCACATCTGCAAGGTATCGCACTAGAGAGGAGAGATGTTCACTTAGGAGCATTGCTTTTTGCATTAGGAGAAAAAAGGCTTGAGCAGTTTCTCTTTACTACACAAACTTATGGTTTGGCTGCTGAAGTTGTCCTTGTTGAGATACTGTGTCAAGGGCTGTGCATATGCATTGACAGTTGACTCACCTCCTATTACAGGTTTGTTTTCCTCCTTCCATCTTTTATAATATGTTGCCTTAAAATATATATAAATAAAAGAAAACTCCACCAGTGAACTAAGCCTATGACTGAGCCTTGCTTTAGTAGGACTGCTCCTATGATAGACCTTGGCAAGACCTTGGCCTTCAGAGGATATTGTGTTTCAGGGGAAAAGCTCGCACTGCCATTTTTAGTAGTTTGCTATAGGTTCTTGAATTCTTCTCTGCACAAAAGCACTGTGTTTAGGTAACCATTTGTGTAGACTAGATGTATTATAATTCTTAAAGGAAAGTCAAAGAGGAAATTTGGAAATAATCAACTGCTGCCCTTTATTTTAAGTCCTGTGTGTGCTGCTGAGGAATCATTTGCAATTTTAAATAAACAAAAGGGGAGTTGCTTCTGTTCTTTAGGAAAATTACTTCAGTTGTATTACCAAATGACGCAGAGGAAAATGCTAGTTAAATTGGTGGTTTGTATTATGCCGTTTAGAAACAGCACAATTTCAGTTTTGAGTTGGATTTCCTCTAGTTCCACAGGAAACTGGAAGAGGTCCAGAGCTGAAGGCCAGATGTGGTAAAGCTTAGTATAATCAAAGTGTTTGTTAGAATTTAGAAATGAACATCAGAGAGTCTCTTTTCTGAGGGAAAAGAAAAAGCTCCAGTGTTGAAACTCACTGAACTTCCTTTGTTCTGGCTATAATTACTCCGTAAAATGTTTTGGTGGAAAAACATAGCTACAATATATTTACACTGCATTTTGATAATCTGTTCTTTGCTACAGTCATTCCTATTTTGACCGGTGTGTACTTATAATTTTTCAAAAAAGAAAGAAAGAAAGAAAGAGAAATCTTACGGCTTTTTATGCTATAATCAATACTTCTATTATACTGTAAAAATAGTTGTTTGAAATACATCTTAAAATCTTACAACTACCACCAACAGGGTGAGAGGGGAGATGTACTGTGTTCATTATGTCCCAAGGCCAACTTCTACCACTCCAGGTAAATGACTTATTTAATTCAGACTCCCTTATTGATGATAAAGCAGAAATCTTTCTGTGTCTCACATCATAAAGACTTACTGCTAGAGAAGAAATATTGCTATTCCTTGGTTGTAAAACATGGGATATCTGTACGTTTGCATACGTTCAGTGTCTTGGTTTGTTTTTGTTTGTTTTGTTGTTTTTTTTTGTTTTTTTTTGTCTATAAAAGTAATTGTGTAAAAGCGATCTTCCATCTATCTTTTGTTTTCCATAGCTACCAGTTTCATAAGCTTTTAGCAAAGAAATGCTGACAGGGAAGCACATGTTTATGCAATTTGTCATCTCAATTAATGCATATCTTACAGCTACAGGCCTGGAAAGATGAAGAGGCAACTGTAAGAAGGAATAGGAGAGCCTTCCAGATTCATTATGCTGCATACACGTTAAGTGGTGATATGTTTCTCCATGCCCCAGTGGGACACATAGGAGCCACTGAAACCCAGAGTTTTCCATCAGCATTAGTATGTGATTGAGTGTAAATGATATTCATGCACCAACAGCCTTTCTTGTCAGAGAACAAATGGACAAGGCATTTGTTACTCAGAGACCTTCTGCTGACTACAAACAACTGCAGTCAATCATATTAAGGACCTGGCAGTTTGTAGCACAGACTTTTCATTTCATAGACAGGTAGTTGATGAAGAAAGTTTTAGGAAAGGCTTTGCATACGATTATAAGAAAAATGGTATGTTATTAAAAAATGTCATCATTAGCACTGTGTACAGCAGGCATTTGATACATATAGAAATGGCTGCTTGTTGCAACTGGTCCAAGCAAAGAAAAGACTGGTCGTAGAATGGAAGATTGGAAATGAGGTTTATGTGACTTTTTTGAACAATGGGTGTTCTGTTTAATTTTTCAGATTATTTACTCCCTGCCTCTATGAAATGACCTCTTTGTATTTGGTGATTGTATTTCTTGGGTGATCCAGCAGTCCTGAGGACTAAGGAAAAAGAAATGAAAACCTGTGTGTGTGCTGGAGACTTGAGCAGGTCAATTACAGTTTGAAACATGAAGGGTGTTTTTGACTGGAATTTTCTTAACATGTAAGTAGCAGTACGTGGGTGAGAAAGCTGCTTTTTAGTTAGAATTTTGAATGGCTTCCTTTTTGCACCAGGGAGGAAGTATTTTCCTATCTCTTTGTATGTAAAAATACACACATATGGATAACTCCAGCTACTGATGAGTTGGTACTAGTATTCCTTTGTGAGTTTAATATAGAAAACAGGTATCAGAGTGCTCTTCTTATGCCTTTCTCGTTCTGTTCATACTGGTGGGTAGGAGTATGGTTGCACATCACTGAAGAGTCAGCTGTAAATTTTAGTGGACTCAAATTCTGCTATTAGCTCCAAGATCACATGAACAAAACTTTATCCACCTTTATTTACATCTTTGTGTTGCTCGGCCTCTAACTCTGCCTTGCTGGTCTGTTCAACTTCTGCAACACTTTGTATCTCTTATTCTTGCAAGTTGGGACAGAGAAAGATTCCAAACTTAGGGATTTTATATTTTGAATCATCTTTTGAATTTGATACTGTAATAAAGGATAAACGGCAATAATGGTTTTAATATTATGGCACGTGATGGGCTCTTCTGCAAAGGTCCCATTTGAAACATTAGCAGTACAAGGTGGGGATATTGCAGGGAGCAGGGGAAATCCTGAGCCTTCTCCTCATTCCTCTGCTGTGAGAAGCAGTCAGTCAAGGAGGAGATAGCTCCCCTGCACACACACTTCTTTGGAGGAGGTACAGCTGCTCCCTGTTAATGGATATTACCTGGGCCACCGCTCACCTGTAGATTGCTACAGCTCTGGGAGCCTGGAGTCATTGTGAAACTAACGAATTGGCTCTGTGTCCCCAGCTGGTAGTGCTTTGCTGGTACCAGCACCTGCCTACAATCAGCTTCTGGGTGGAGCTGGCCTCTGGGCAAGGGCTATTTATCCTTTGCCTGCTGGGTCTGCGTGTGCTTGTGCTGTTATTTGCTTGTATGCTATTGGAGGTGGTGGTGTTCTGAAAAGTGTTGCTTTTCAGAGTGTGTCTAGAAAGAAGAGAGTGCTGAAGCTGTATGCACGAGATGGAAAGCAAAGAAGAGCAAGACACACAAAAAAGTAAGATTTTATGGTTGTTTGGTGATGTTTGTGGTGATGAATCTGGGTTTCTGTGTAGTCCTAGGTAAAGACTTGTGTGTGTGATTAAAACCAGTGTCCTTTTATGGGTAGGTAAGTTTTTTCCTTTAGACCTTTGAAGGGCAAAGTTGCTTTCATCTGGTTTGCAGGATGGGGGGAAGCTGCTGCAGATTCTTCTTCCCTGTTCTTTATAGTTGTTTTCTATTTTTTCATATTTCCATTATTCCTGCTTGTGCTATGAGGAAGAGAAAGTTCCAGCTGGGGGGAATTAGGATGCTAGAGTAAAAATAGATTCTGAGGTTAAATAAAAATGTCTTCCCATTTCTAGGATTCTCTGCGTGATGGCGATGTTCATTTTGAAACGGCTATTGAAAACTAGGATTTAATTATATCCAGTTTCCATCATGTGAAATGAAAGTCACAAACTTGAGCTTTTTGTCTTCTAAAACACTTTTTTCTCATTTGCCTGTGCTTTATAAATAGTAGTCTATGGGTGGGACCATTCCAGAGCTTAGGAGTCCTTCATTTTTTGTTCCTTAAGGGCTTTTGTTCAATGTACCCTGACACGGACTGTCAGAGATGGCAGGTTGGTGTCTCTCCTTGCTCTGGAGCTCTGTGGGCTCATTGCTGCCTGGTGTATGAGAGGAATGGTGTCTTTCAGCCTACCTGGCTCAGGTGTCTTCTCAGGAAAGGTGCAATGCTAGCTTCCCATGAGCAAAAGCTCCTGATAGAGTAAGGTTATAAATTCTAACATGTGTTACGGATTTTCTGTTTTTAGCTGGGAAAGAAGAGGGAAGGATGTCAATGTGGTGCCCTATATACTGAGAAGGGAGGGAGGGGAGGAGATCCTTTGTGCATCAACAAGTCTTCTGAGACATAGCCAAGAACTGTGCTAACTGCAAAAATTCCCCACAATAAATTAAAAGTCTCATTCTATTTTGGAATAATAGCAAAACACGCAAAGTGGTGAACTTCTCTGTGTCATCATTTTTAGAAAGTAATTGTGGAAAATATTAACAACAACTGATTCCACTTAAATTAAAGAGAAGATATGCTAAATGGAGATATTAAGGCTTTGAGAGAATGGAAGAGTAGATATGCCATTCTGGTTATTGTGGGCACCAATGAGCTATGCTCCAAACAGGGGTTTTGGCTCATTGTGTTTACAGAACTACTGTTTGCAGACACATGCTCTGGATTCTCCCAAGTATCGATGGCAAGGAGTTGTACATGGAATGCTTTCAGCTTGGGAAAAAGGCTGATAATCTTAGAATGAAGTATGTTTGAAGTAGAGTGCTGCCATTTTGGGAATTTGAACAAATATGTAAAGAGTGATAGGGGGTTGACAAGCACACATCTTTCTAGGCAATGTATCATGATGAAAAGTTTGCTTTTGTTAGCAATGGCAAAGTAAATTCTCTAAGCAAAGGATAAAAGTCATAGAAGTGAGAGATCCTTGTTACAACTATGAGACAGAACAGGCCACATCTGACTGTAGCTGTAATACCCAATAGATACTGGTCACTGCACCTTGAAAGTGAAGATGTTCCCTCATTAAGTTGGGATGGCAAAGCTCAACTCCCAAATGCATTTCAGGGTAGATTGAAACATGTCTTCCCTTGCTGCCATGCGGAACTTTTTGTGTTCTGCAGTTAAGATAGAATGTTGAGCTGCTGCAGTGAATGTCAAGTTCACTCACTTCTTACCAATGTCCTTCACAGGCTTATAAAAGAATAATCCTAGTTAATCTTAACTGCTGCAGATAACTGTTACAATTAATCTTATTATCTTTCAGGTGTACCTTTGAAAAATAGCTTTCACATTGACCAGCAGTATTTCATACAGCTTCAGAGTGTCTAATGTACAAGAGTATAATTCTGGAGTAAATATACAATGCTGTCTCAAACACCTACTGCGGGTAGGGAGGGGGGCTGTGACTGGCCATCGGTGTAATCATCAGCTTTGTGTCACAATAACCGTGTTCTACACTTCAGATGTTTTTCTAATTAGGCCAAGTATGCAGTATTATAACCAATATATTATATTGCCTAATGTAAATTAATGTGAATGTGCTGTGGTATTGATGAAAGCAAAATGTAATTCTGTAGTAACTCATGTTTGGTATCACTGGAGTTGGGAGGGCACAAGTGTGGAACTCAGTCGTGATTGTCAAGGATTTCTGAAATCAGCATAGCACTTGAATTTGCAGTTCAGGGGAGTCTATAACAGGAGTTGTATTTGTAGAGTGAGTTTTTCTATAGCACACGCTCTCCTGTATCTTCCCATATATTAGATGATGGTTCTCCAAACTGGACTTGCACATGCAAGAGTCTGCATTCTTATTTATACAAAATCAGCAGTTACTGATGCAAGTGATCCCATTAATTGGAAAGGCTTGAGTACTTGACTGGGACTCAGAAAATCCAGAATCTGTTCTGGGCTCTGTCCAAGTGGGTAACTGGATGCAAATCTATTGCACTTAGTTACAGCCTCCAGAAGTTCTTGCATTCAATACAAGAGTTATAAAATAAACCCTCTTGCTTTACTCTGTAACAGTGGTATCAACTGTGTATGTTGTGGTCACATAGGTATTATTCCAAGGTTAAAGACTGGCATAAATTCTGTTGATTCCTTCTTCCTGGTGATCAGAAAGTCTTGTGTAGCAGATGGCAGAGATGGAAGGGGTGAGATCAAGTGGGGTCACAAGAGTTTTTATGTCATGTACCACTAGCCATCTTCTGCTATTATTGTTGTTTAGTTGTTTTGATTGATAAGTGTTTAGAGAAAAGGAGGTACAAAGTGTTCCCTATCTCTGCTGTAGGTGTGTTGTGCTGGAAATGTGTGTGTCACTTAAATAAAGCCCAAGTCTTCATGCAGTGCAGAGAGGCTTGAGTTGCTTTGCACAAATGAAACTTACCTGCTCAGGACTGCAGAAGTCCCTACTTCGCAGTGCCCATAGTCTGCCTGTTTGTAGAGATCTCTGGACTTCCACACTGTATTTCGTGTTTCTAAATCAGCAACAATCTTCATCTCTTCCATTCATGAATTCCACTTGCAGCCTCTCTTCCCTTCTGCAGTTGCATCCTATAGTTTTCTTGTTTTTCCCCCTATTGTAGGAGGCATTTTTCCTCTATCTGTCCCTATAAAAAGTTCAAAACCACGATCATTCAAATATCCATCTACCTTTTCTTCATTGATTGCTTAGAGACTGCACCACTGTTAGCAGCTTGCTAGTTTCACAGCAGTGCTATTGATCTGCTAGTCCAGAATCTGAAGAATAGCAATTTAAATTACGCTATAGTTTTAAACTCTGCAGTGTGGCAGGTTTGAAGGCAGCTGTTCTGGATGCTGCTGGGAATTACCAGAGAACATGTTGTTGAATGAGTGTCCTGGGAAATCATTAATAAATACTGACTTATTTTCCCTTTTTTAATTTTTGTTTTTGAGTGCACTTGTGGAAGAAATCAAATGTGGTGTTTAATGTTATATACTTGTTCTTACATGTTTTCTATGTAAAAGTTTTTGATGGTTTTGAATTCTTCAGCTTTTGACCCTAAGCATCACCTCTTCTATCAGTTACCTTGGGGAAGGGCAGTGGGCACAGCCATGGCAGTGTCTGGCACGATGTTCAGGCCCTTCACTCAGTTCGAGGCATGTTGTGGATATGGACCTGGTTATTTTTATTCTCATTTTTGCTTCTTGTTTTAATGGTGATATAGCTGACAGTCTTGAACAGCTGAAGTGGAGACACGTTTCAGGGAAAGTAGTTGCGTGGTAATGATTGAACTGGTCATAGAAAGTGAAGGGCTGATGGGATGATTTCTTTTCTTTATCTGTTGACACTGGAAGATTTTGAGGGGGGAAAAAAAAAGTCTAAGACTAGTTGCTACCTGAAGCCACTGTTTTCCTAAACTTGCCTCTTCTCAGTGGTTTTTGCCATTACACTAACTGAATTATTTTGTAAATTGCTATATTGCAGGCAGGGATTGCCATTTTCAAATGCAAATCAAGGTATTTTATTATCTCAGTTGTACTGCAGCTTTCTTTTCAAAATCAATAATGTAAAGATTTGTGGGCAGGCTCACTTTCTTCTAACACTGATCTAGTTACTTAATAAAATAATAGTTTCCCCCCCTACCTTCTCCTACTGTTTTTCTCCTTATTTTTAATCTTAGCCACTGAAGAAATATGTTTTATGAGAGCACAGAAAATGATGCATTTAAACTTGTCACAGCAGTTCGAAGATAGAGAGAATATGTTTTTCTTCTGCTGATTGCTTTTCTTGGACCATTAGTTGTTCAAAGCAGAGAGGAAATAGAATGGGGGCAAGTCAGATTCAGTAATAATTGTTTGGAATTGAAACTGCACGTGAGCTCCCCATGTGTATTTTTTTAGTTCTTGTTTTCAAGATGTTAAATTGTTCTTTCTCTGCACATCAGTATCTTGTTGGGAAATACTTGTGTAGTAACTGTGAATGTGGTGGGCTGGTTTTCTCCATGGTGTAAAATGAGGCTGTGCCACATCCACCTGTGCAGCTCTGCTGCTGGCTGCCAGGGGCTCCCCTGGACCTTGTTTCTCCAAACTCTAAGTCAAGGTTTTGGCCATGCTGCAGCCTGATGAAGTGCGTAACTCCACCTCTGGTTTGTCTTGCGAACAAGTTGAACCACTTCTTTAACCTGTCCTGCAAAACAGGCTTTACTGGAAAACTGGGCAGCCAGGATTTTTTTTTTTTCTTTCAAGTCAAAACTTTAAGATGATTCTTCTGTTTTCTGGCACTGCTATTATTTTAAAATCTTGTGTGGAATGTGAAACTGAAACGTTGTATTAGCATAAACATTTCAAGGTCTTTCATCAGATTTTTGTGCTTGCTGTCAATGTATTTCATCATTGTTGCTCCTTAATGAGATCTGTGGGTACCGGCTAGACAGACAGTCATAAGTTCACTGTATTGCTTCATATGGGCCTTTCTGTTTTTTCTTTTTTCCTTCCCATGTCCGTCTCCATGAGTTTTGACTAGGTTTGCTTGGCTCCAAGGGTGCTGAGACAAACCAGTTTCTAGATTTCTCCTTATTTGGAACAAGTGCCCTTATCGCTGTTGCCAAGAATATTTTGTGCTTTGTGGCAGAGGTCCAGGAGCTCACCGCAGTGCTTGGAGTTCTGAGGTTCCCAGAGGAAACTTGGGCTGGGGCAGTTAGCTCAGAAGTGCAGCCTATGTCTGAAGGTGTTGGATAGGCTATGTGCAGTTCTGAGTCCTCTTCCTTGATGATTCACAATCACCGTTGCTGTAGAAATGCTGACATCTTCAATAACTCTCACATTTCAATTCAATGCTGAGATGAAAGGATTTCCTATGTTAAACAAAATTTACTTTTTTTCTTTTTGTAGACATCTCAGTTTGCTTGAACAGTATTTTGTCATCTTAAGATGTGTGGTACATGTGAAGACTCCTAGAAATATTGGAGATGCTCTGATTTGATCTTCATTTTCTAGACTATACAAAAAGATGATTTTTGAGCTCCCAAAGAAAAGTCCTACCTCTCTTCTTGTTCCAGCAAACAACAAACTATCCAACTCAGAAGAAAACTCCAAGAGCCTATAATCAGTTTGTCAAAGGGAGGGAATAAGTGGAAGAACCACTTAAAAAGAAAAATAAACAGGGGATCACCCACAAAAAAAATAAAGTTCCACAAAACGAAGGCTTTCTTCTAAATGCAATTGGTAAAAGCCATGACTGAACTGGTTGCAGTTATCCTACTCGTGTTGTCAGCTAATGATTAGCTAACAGGCACAATAAACATTTAAAACTAGCTTTAATGGTATAACGTTTTAAGGACCTTAAAACAATAAACTGTATGGTTCATTACCTACTTCTAATGAGTAGCAGTTAGGGAAGTAGCCCACCTCCAGGCCAGTCCATTTGTTGTGCCATGACCATCTGATCTGCACAGTGAGCCCCGTCTCTGTGTGCTTGGTCCGTGTGCTGGATACTGAAAGACAGGGGAGATGTGCTCTTGGAGACTTTCCACTATGTAGAATTGGAAAGCCCCATTTTGAGACATTGCTGCAAGGAATGAAATCCATCAAATTTTAAGTGCTGAGGCTTACCATGGTTCTGCAGATGCACTTGCCAGCAAATGGGTTGGCAAGATTAGCGTGTAGACTTTGATGAAGTCATTGCGGTGTGGCATGTGGCTGGCTTTAAAAAAAAAAAAAATGGTAAGAAGCAAGATTTCCCCCTTGCTGAAAGCTGGCAAGAACAGAAGGAAGGACTATTTTAGATTATATGAGCATAGGGCTTTGAGCAGAGAGCTAGCTGGCTTCACTGGCTTATAGCAGACTGACATAATGTTGAAGAAAGGAGCCAGAAGAGTGGGTGGATTTCTTGCTGGCGATGAATACGCAAGCATGGCTAGCATTTGTGATGTGACTGCACATTGAGAGTGGGTCGTTAAAGATTGGGCTGTCTCAGGTAGCAGCTGTGGCCAAGAGATTGCATCTTTTCCATTTGTGCCTGGGAGAAAATTGTGATCTTCATTAGGGATGCAGGCACCATTGCCCTGATCTGTGGCTTTGTCCCTTGCTCTTGAAAGATGGCACTGCTGGTATGCTGCTGAGATGGAGGCTAGCCCAGAACATGGATTTCTTGGGCCTCATTTTCTTTATTGCTGGGGTCACCATGCATCTTAGCAGTGTATAAATGAATTTCAGTGGGTAAAAGCTGTATCTGTATTCAGGCTGCTGCTTACTGGCAGAGTGAGGCCAAGGAGCGTGAGCATGTGTGTGGCTTTGCTTGCCAAAAGGCCTAGTCTCCCTTCTGCCCTCTGCAAAACCATGGTGGGACTTCACCCAAGAGAGCTGTTTTGGCTTTGGATGTTTGTGGGAATGCTCTTCTCAAAGGACAGAGAGCTGCTGTGCTGTGGGCACCTCCTTGGGAAGAGACCAGAGCTTAATTCCTTACATTTCTATGGAATTCACTAAGTGGACAAATCTGCTAAGCTCCATTCACCTTGCTTTCCTCTAGAATGGGATACATGCAGTCCATTAACATGCACTGCATGGACATGTGACAGACTTCTTTTTTTTAGATACAATAAAAATAAATGCTATCTAAGCACATGAAATACAAGTTTAGAATGTTTCCAATTTGCTTTAGTCTTTCTTATTTCTTCTGGGAAGAACTGAATCTAATTTTACTACATCCACAAGTCTTACCCTTAAATCCTTTTCTAGATTTTCCTTCAGGGTTTTTAAACTGATTTTATCATGCATATATTGCACTGAGCTTACTGGCAAGTTTTCTTCTGCCTACTTAGAGTTCTGGGTCCTATAGACAGGATTTCATATGGCATGCTCTGTGGTCTCTGCCACTAGTTTTGAGTAGGGAAATGAGGTTAATGTTGATGTAAAAACAATCAATTAATTGGAAACTATTATGTACAGGAGTGTGGGAGGGATGACAGGAGAGAGCTTCTTCTATGCAAACAGATGAAAGGTGCAAAGCAGACATCTTGAAGAAGAGATGACATTTTAAGCGCTATAAGCCTGCAGGGAGAGATAGCATCACTTTTGAGATGTACCTGGAAAAAAAAGAAAAAAAAAAAACACCAGACAAGCTTTAAAACATACAAGCTGAAAAAGCATTTTTGAGCCTGTAGCTTGCTGCTTTTTAACACTGCATCCTTATGTGCAGCAAAGATATGATTTCTTCCCTTTCAAATCTTATCTCTCTCGTATCCCAAGATCTCCGTGACCAAAATTACACTGGTAGGTTTTGACGTGTAGACTTGTTTTCCCATGCTTGATAAGATTGTCTGCATTTACTCACTTCTAAGGCACGTATGTTTTGTCCTGGATGCTTTGGGGAGGTTAAGCAAAGGATGGGAGAGGAAGAGTTTATTTTGATACCCTCCTGGGTTCTGTTGCTGAATGTTTATTCACCTAACAAGTTTCAATAAGCAGTCATTTGTACTGGATCTTAATTTAGATTAGGGGTGTCCTATGTACTGAGTAATAACTTCATTGTTTGTTATTAGGCTTTAAGTAACAGACAGGAGTGGAAAAAAAACAATGGTCCAATACCTATAAATGTACTTATTGTGGCAGTAAAGCCACATTTAACTCCCCTGGAAAAAGAAGGGGGAGGGAACCAACCAAAATACAGGCCATCTGAGTTAATAACATCAGAAGGGCTTCAGAAATTATGTCTCTTATGTTCACATGGGCAAAATCCTATGTATCCACAGTGTTGAGGTGAGGTTTGTTGAAGGATGATAGCAGTTGACATTATGATAAATGGTGGCAGAAAGTGGTGATAAATTCAATGTGTTACTTATTAGGACAGGCAGCGATAGGATAGTAAGTGATGGAAACTGATCAAGTGATTTATTTTAAGCGGAATTGAAAAGCATTCAAGCCCCAACTAAAATAGATGCCTTTAATGTAGACTGTATGCAGAGAAGTTGCTAAATAGTTGGGGAAAATACAGAAGTTGCAGCTGAATATTAACCTAAATGTCTTAATAAAAATGTAATTTGAAAAATACTCCTATGAGTCCTGTTAAGCTTGCTGAAGTAACTTTAGGTAGTCCTACAAGGCAAAGTTAGCCTTGCAGAAGTTCAGTGCTCAGGCTTCCTCACAATGCTTTTGTTGCCACATCAGTAGGCAGAACTGGTTTAGGGGCTGCACTGTATCACATCTGTATTGTAGTGCAGAATAACCTAATATGTTCAGTGAATAAAGGTTTCCCTTTACCAGCTCCCTGATGGAAAACACGAGTCTCATTTAGAAGAGGAGCGGGTCAGAATAACTTCTCCTGTTGTTTGCTGCCTCCCCCCAGATCGAATGAATGCGGTGTTTATCCTCATGACCTCCCCAGGTGCTGGTCCTGAGAAATGCAGAAAGTCTGCAGATTTTTTTGGAGATGATCATCTCCCCAGTTTTGGTTTAATGTGTCTGTCCTATAAGAAACGTACAGCATCTTCAGAAAGAACTTGTTATGAAGAACAAGTACAAACCATGCAAAGCTAGAGCAGCCACTGATCTTGTTCTGTAAGCTATGGACTGACATAAGCTAAAGCAAACCAAAAAAAAAAAACAACCACACCAAACTCACTTGCTGTCAAGGACTGTTTGCAGCTTTCAGAGGAAATACCAGAACAGATGGGTGAGAAGACTGTGAATGATATGCTGCATTTTGCATTCAAGGAATAATTACAGGGAAAAAAAAAAACCAACAGTTCCTTTCTTTTATTTTATTCTTTTCTTTCTTTAAACGTTGTCCTATTGTTGAGGCAGAAGCTTAATACACTTCATACACTATGTGTACTTAGTTGCCCTTTCTGTAGAAGATTGTTGAGCCAGATAGATGTGGTGTAAATGTACAAAAGCTTTAGAACACCAAGGTTTATTGTGGTCATGGAAACATTCAATGTAACCTTAGATCACCAGTTTATGCTTTAGAATATCTTCAAGAAGTTTCTTTCTTTTTCTCCTTTCCCCTAAATTAGTCAAAGCATTCAGCCTGAAAAGTATTGGTTGCCTGTGAGGTCCATCAACCTTTCTTTTTCAGATGTGGTGAAATGTAATGGTCTTCTGTCTCATACAAGTGCCATGAAAATATGTGGATGTGCTGTGCGTTAAGCTAGAAAACTGTATGATCACAATTAAATCATATCTTATCTTATCCAACTTCTATAAATAGAAATTAATACTAATAAGGAATAGAAATGCAAATCTTGGCAAATTGATTGAAGGGACAGTCTTGAGGATCCTTTAAGTCACACTTTCTTCAAAATTTAATAGGAAAAATTTGGTGCTCATTGGATTTTTTTTCCTTAATTTCTCAACCATCCATTGCTGTGTGAAACAATAGATCATAAAATAGAAAACCAACAAAAGTCCTTTGCTTTTTCTGGATTGCAGCTCTTAAAGTTGATTCTGTAGTAACTCTCAGCCCATCACACCAGTGCCATGAAGCTCTAATCCAGACCTGGCCCCAGGCTACTGCTCCTTGTTCCTGCAGCAAGGTACCCCAAAAGGCTGCTACTGTGCTGTAGTTTCCTCTCTTTCTGTTTGAAATGGAAGAAATTGCATTTTGTACTTTATTGGGTGCCTACCACCAAGTAGTGTTAGGGACACGCTCCTTATCCCACAGATACACAAAGGGAAATTCTTGGTTTTTGCTCTCCATTCCCTCGAAATTGTTGATCTAGAGGGGCTCTCATGAATGAGAGGGAAAGGGGTGGTAGGAGAGTTTCTAGAGATATGCAAGCTTTAAGGACAGGAGTGGGAACTCTGCTGTGTGGGCTTCATGGGGGTGCCACCACATATGTCTGAACTGAGATGATTTACAGTTATTTCTTCACATAGATGAAAGTCTTAGAGCCTTTCAGAAAAATAATGCAAACAGAGCAATGTCGAAGCTGCAATTTGGCTGTTTAAATCTGCACAGATTACAGAAGCAGCCTTTTACCTAAGCAAGTATTTTGGTACTGAATTAATTAGCAGTTTTCTTACTGCAGTGCCTACACAGGAATTGCATCCCACACCTGCACCCTCCACCTCACTCAGCTGCAGCCTCAGTCACATTGCCAGGCTCAGGATGTGCTAGCACAACCTGCACTGATTCCAAGTCATTCTGTGGAATCCACTGTGTTTAGAGTTATACCCACAATGACCTTGCTTAATTAGCTGTCTGCATTGTGTAAATTGTCAGTGCATCAGGTGGAGAAATTTGACTGGTGCTGTGTTTGAAATCTGAGGTAGAGCTCTTTGTTCTCAGTGGGCAGTTAGTGATGTGCAAGGTCCTGCACCTGGGTCAAGGCAATCCCAAGCATAGATACAAGTTGGGTAGGTAATGGCTTGAGAGCAGCCCTGAGGAGGATTTGGGAGTGTCATTTGATGAAAGACTTAACATGAGCCAGAATTGTGTGCTTGCAGCCAGGAAGGTTGCATCAAGAGAAGTGTGACCAGCAGGTTGAGGAATGTGATTCTGCCCCTCTGCTCTGTTCTTGAGAGACTCCACCTGGAGTACTGTGTTGAGTTTTGGGGTCTCCGCCATAAGAAGGGCACGGACTTGTGGGAGGGGGTACAGAGGAGGGCTACAAAGGTGATCAGAGGGCTGGAACACCTCCCCTACAAGGACAGGCTGAAAGAGCTACTGCTCTTCAGCCTGGAGAAGGCTCTGGGGGCAGGCCTTATGATGACCTTCCATACCTAAAGGGGGGAGCCTACAGAAAAGCTGGAGAGAGGTTTTCTGTAAGGGCATGTAACAACAGGAGGAGGGAAAAGGTTTTAAGCTAGAAGAGGTATTGAGGAAAAAATGCATTATTGTGAGGGTGGTGAGACACGAATGGGTTTTCCAGCAAGGCTGTGGATGCCCCTTCCCTGGAAGAGTTCCAGGAGAGGCTGGATGGGACTGTGAGTAACCTGGTATAGAGGGAGGTGTCCCTGCCTATAGCAGGGGAGTTGGAACTAGATCATCTTAAAGGTCCCTTCCAACCAAACCATTCTATGATTCTCTGTTCTCACAACTTGCCTGTGTACTGCACAGTATTACAGAAAGGTGATATTACAGCTGTCATACCCCTTCTGGCCCCATAATTCTTTCTAGCTGTGCAAATGTTTTTGTTTTTACAAGTCCCAGTAAATTTATGGCTGGTGGCCACTACCTTCAGTTATGGCATAAATTTATGTAACTAATGTAGCCTGGCTGCAAAAAAAAAAAAAAATAAAAAAAAAGGCATGAAACTGCTGAGGTGGAGCAAAGTGCAAGTTAAGGGGTGTGCTGAGCCAACACTATTTATTTTAAATAGAGTATGCAAAAATTGCAATGGACAGCAAACAGCTTTCAGAGGTGACGGACAATGCAGATTGCTAGCTAATGCCTAGCTCTGGTGTTACAGGTAGGCCCTCATTCTCAAAGTTCTGCTTTTTGGAGCTTTGCTTCCCTGTGCTGGACCCTGGGTGTCCTGGTGGATGACAGGTTGGCCATGAGCCAGCAGTGTGCCCTTGTGGCCAAAAAGGCCAATGGCTTACTGGGGTGCATTAAAAAGAGCGTGTCCAGCAGGTCGAAGGAGGTGATCCTCCCCCTCTACTCTGCCCTGGTAAGACCTCATCTGGAGTACTGCATCCAGTTCTGGGCTCCCCAGTACAAAAAAGACAAGGATCTCTTGGAGGGAGTCCAGCAGAGGGCCACGAAGATGGTGAAGGGCCTGGAGCATCTCTGCTATGAGGAAAGGCTGAGTGAACTGGGTCTGTTCAGCCTTGAGAAAAGAAGACTGAGAGGGGACTTGATCCAGGTCTATAAATATCTAAGGTGTGGGGGGCAGAGTGGCGAGGCCAGACTGTTTTCAGCAGTGTGTGGAGACAGGACAAGGGGAAACGGCTGGAAACTGCAGCATAGGAAGTTCCGCACAAATGTGCGCAAGAACTTCTGTACAGTGAGGTGACGGAGCACTGGAACAGGCTGCCCAGGGAGGTGGTGGAGTCTCCTTCTCTGGAGATGTTCCAGACCTGCCTGGATGCCGACCTGTGCGACCTGCTGTAGGGAACCTGCTTTGGCAGGGGGTTGGACTCGATGATCTCTGGAGGTCCCTTCCAACCCCTACAATTCTGTGATTCTGTGATTCTGTGCTGATCTGTTGATCCTGAAGCGTGAGCAGTCAGGCTCTGAGGCTTGGCTTCTACGGTTGTGTTCACACCACTAAAGCCAAATAATTTGGCTCTTCTGAGACAACATTCTGAGTGAAAACAATACCTAAGCATTATAGGTATGCCTGAATGAGAACAGTATTTTTAAAATCTTTTGTCATTCGTGATAAACTGTTGCCAGAACTCTTTCTCAGCTTCAGAGGATAAAGGTGTCTTTAAAAAGAGGAGTATCCACTAATCCAAAGTAAGGTAGTGCATTACATTCCTCAGCCAAAATAGTCAGAAAAAACATGATGGGTACTGCCACTACACCTAAGAAAAGTGTAATATCAATACCTCAAGGTTTTTGTTCAGAACTAAACAAACTTCCAGAAAACTGCAAACCAGAGATTCCTGTCATGATTATGTTTTTTTGATGAAATACAGATACAGGCAGGCTTTTCAAGTTGGATTACTTCATTCCTGAGGGCTACGTAGGCCATGCATCACATTCTCCAGAAGAAGCTTAGTTCCAAGGGTGGTCTGGCCTCTCAAAAGAAGCAGGGCAACCAAGAAACCAATTTATTCTTTAATTCATTTATTCTTACGAGTAATCTAATCAAAGTCAATGGAAATCCCCAGTGAAATCTCCTCAAACAGGTGATTTCTATCATCTTCTGGAATTGAGTAGCTTGCAGTAGAGGAGAAGGTGGAAGTTAAAAAAAAAAAAAAAAGGAAAATGTTGGAAACATTGCAGTAATGGTTATTTTGATTAATGTATTTCAGTCACTATAAATATACAGTTCTTAAAGACGTAGGAGGAAAGGTAATAAAGAGGCAATCTGAGGAATCTATTATTTCTAATATCCCCTAGAGTGATTATTTGTTAAAATTATGCTTGTCACCTTCCATTTTTATATGGAAGAAAGTACTTAGACTGGTTTCTGAGCCTTGTGTACCCCACAGTAGTGTGTGCAGAAGGGTTTTTTTTATTATTTACTGAATAGCCTCCCATGAAATGTTGAGGGTAGGAGAAATATAGCCTTTGTTTTTTGTGGCAGCAAGCAAATTGGGAAAACTCCTCTGATCTCCAAATAGTTCAGTCAAATGCTAAGAACTGTGTAAAATCTCTGCATCAAAAAGATGAGCACGTGTGTATTATCCTATACTTGATGGAAACTGCAGGGAAACTATACTACAAAACCATTAGGTATAGGCAAAAGAGAGTTCTATATCAATTTACAAAGCCAGCTGGATCTTCTGCTTGAATAGGAAGATAAGCAGAGGAAAATGTTAAGGTTTTATTTTTAATTGATAAATTGAATGGAAGTTCTCTCCTCTAACTTAAAAGCTGTTTTCTACTATGGGCTGTGCAGCCATGGTGTTCCTACCACAAAGGAGCCTGTTGGCAGAACTGGGTTTGGAATGAAGCTTCAGTGATACACAGATCATGAATCTAAATTCAGTGTTCTGGTTTACACTTTAATTGAAGTGTGCATACATTAAAATTCAAATGTGTAACTAATGTAAAGGTCAGTGAAATGCATGTGCTCTTCCTACGTTTTTAATTTTGTTTCATGCAGACAAACTTTCATACAGAGGAGTTGGGAAACTTAATCCAACAGTTTATAAGGCAAATTATAACAATGTCTTAATCTAAATTCAAATTACTTTCTTGTGGAGGAAAAATATAGCCATCAAAAACATTGCTGTAGTAACTGCAATTCTGTCACTTTTGTTATGTAACCTTTGGGGAAATTAGAGATTACAAAGCCCGTTTCTGATTCTTAAAACCTATAAAACAAACAGTAAAAATTGCCTTGATTTGTAATCTGCTCCTTTTGATTAGAGAAAAAAGTGCAGGCTAGAGATTTATGAATAACCATGACATTGACATAGTTTACTTACAAAGAAGTTATAGCCATAGCTCTCCATTAATCTGTAAATGCCTATAAATGAGAGCTTATTTATAAATGTTAGGAAAATGTTTGTAAGATTTACAACTGACATATGATTTATCTCAGGGAGTTTATTGTTTCAATTATATGTAATTAATAACAGTCATAATTTAAGATTTCTGGTTTACTAAAGGCTTTGCATATTGATTAGCTCTCTCTCATTTCTCAGCTAGACATTAAGAATGTCATGCTTTCAGTAGTACTTTGCATGATGAAAACCTACAGTTCTTAATAGCAAAAAATGGTGCAGATCTTTTCTATGTGATGTAGATAATACTCAACATCTAATTAGCTGGGTACTGAATTCAGGGTTTGCAGTTGCAGAATACTAATATAATATCTTAAAGACTTTAGCTCTTATTTCTCTTGGTTATGAAGGTGAAAATATCACTTTGTAAGTGTGGCTGTTGATCCTGGTATTTCTTGTACAGCACAATATCAGTATGCAGTGTATCTTTCCTATATCAGCTTTGTTCAGGGCACTGATAAAGTATCTCTGGTACAGGGAAGTTAGCAGGGACAGTGAGAGAAGGATACCATCCAGCCACTTTCCTCAATTACACATCACAAGACTGCTGGGTTGAGGCAATCTCTTGCCCAGGCTTGCCAAGCTGCCTGAGTGCTGTGGCTGCAAAGGGCTGTTTTCTGCAGTAGGAATAGCCAAGAAATCCTACATTTTCTGTGAAAACCACCTTTGCTATTGCGAATGCTGCTAGGATTTGTCTGCTCCAATGGTTCTGTGTTCACTGGACAGCTGGGTTATATTGGTGGACAGATTTTGTTCTTTTTGTTTTTTTTATATCACCTCAAGTACCAGGCAGCTTTCCTGTTGCAGTATCTTTGGACTTGTCTCAGTCAAACTCCTGAATTTGCAATAGGAAGAGAGATCCAAGCATGAATGCTTTAGCATTCTCTAGGAGAACAGGGCAAGGAAGGATAAAAGCCTGTTCTTCCTGGGTTTCTGTTGTTTGCTTTTAATGCATGATCTAAAAATGTAAATTATTATAGAGCCTATGAGTGCTTCCAGGCTGCTCTCAGAGGAGAAACCAGGCCCAGGAAGTCTTTGGTACAGGACAACTACTAGCAATCCAAGTTTTCCCAGTTTGACAAAGTCCTCAGTTCTCTCAATGTCAAATCAGTCAATGCATTGCTAAAAATACTTTACTTATGCACAAAGCCATCGTAGATGAAAGGCTGGCGTGCTTTGAAGAGGAAAGCATCCTAGCTGTCTGAGCTGATTGAGTACTCCAAAAAAGCATTCTGCAGATAGCTGCTCGACTTCGTGAATGGATTAGCTTTGGCTACACTCGCACTCTTTTGTATTTTTCTCTTGCATGAACATATAGGCTTTTTCTTTCTCCTCCTTTTTTTTGCAATGAGAATGCTTGCGGCAGGCTAATTTTAACTTGGAAGCGCAGACACCAGCAAGTGATGACTTTTAGTCTTACTTTTGAGGTCTGTTTTAGTCAAGAATGTAACACATTATGTTTATGCTGCTAGGGAACTGCAACAGTTCACAAGCCCTGAAAATAATCAAAGCTGCTGTTACCTATTTGGGTAGCTCATCAGTACAATGGCAATTAAATTTATTATTTTAATGCTGTTAACCAATATCTAAATTTACATAGTATTTTTTTCTGAGGTCAATAAAGGTGTAAAGACGACAGTGTTTAACCTTTGGGAGCTTCCATTTCTCATTTGCAGTGGAGATTATGTGCTCCTGTGTAAAGCTGCAGCATTTTGGATCATCATAACATTGAAAGATGCACAATAATGTGATAAAGGGGCTGTCTGTTTGCCAAGCAGCAAGGTTATGACAATATACAGTAAGTGGATGAGACAGGTTGAAAGAGAAACTGTGCAGGGTGAAGCAGTGAACAAAGCAAGAGGTGCTGCCGTTGGATGAAGTCTCTGAGAGTTTTTCCAGTAGCCATCTCCTTACACTGGTGTTGCAGTAGCACTGTGAGGATGGTGAAGACTGGATGATTGTCATGTTTTAAATAACTGAAATGTCCCGGTTGGGTAAAGTTCTCCTGAAACTTTTGTAGAAGTTTTTTGCTGTTTTGGGAAAGGCAAATAGGCCATATCTCAAAATGGAAAGCTTTTGAATGGACTTCAATTTGATCGTAATGGAAATCCATATTGTTTTCAAAGACAAATGAAGGTTAGGAAAGAAGGAGGAGAAGTACACTGGATCCAAATATATCCGAGGGTGGTGTTCAATTCTCAAAAAACCATGGGCTCTCTTCACGATCTGATTACATTGGGATTGTGATCTGATACTTAAATGGTAATGTCAGTGGTCCTGAGAGTTTGGGTTTAGCAAACCACTCCCAGGTGAGCCATGTGTAGGATAAGATATAATTCAACTGATAATAATTTACTTGCTTAAATGTTTAGCTGAGTTGTTCTTGTTTTCATACTCAGTCTCTACTTATGATGACATTTTCAAATTGCAGTATTAAATGCTTTTTAATGTTGAATTCTTGAGCCTCTGCTGAGAGCCATTACCTCTTCAGAAATTTGTGGCATTGTGGTTATTCCTGAGGATAATCCTTACGCTGTAGAAACTTTGCTTGATCCTATTGATTCATTTTTTGTGGTTTGATGTCTTGATGAAGTTCTAAGTCATGTTTCCACAACTGCTCATAATAGTGTCACTGAACGAAGTGCTTGCATTATATTCAGTGTCAAAAGCGGAGGCCAAAGTAAGGTGGACCCTCCTGTCTTTTTTTCTTTTTTCTCTTACAAGCTGTCATTGTCTAAAATACAGACTTTGCTTGCTAACATGCTCAATAACCAAGCTACAATAGCTACAACCACTGTGAATCTCAAAGCTAACACAGATGGAAGTGTATGCACTGGGCAGTAGCTGAAGTTGGCAGCATCCTGAAACACACATACTGATTCCATAGAGATGCCCTTCATAGAATTCATATATGTTGTCCATTTAGGGCAGGGCTTCAGAGTCTTGTGATGCAAACAAGACTCTGGCACATTGGTAGGTGCTGATGGCTGTCCTGGGGTGGGGACTGACTACTGCATCCCCAGGGAATGACAGCCAGTCCCTTCCAGATCTCTAGCCAAGTTCTCAACTAGGTGATGAATTCTTGATAGCTGAGCTGGGTCACCAAGTTCTACATTGCTTCTTTAAGGATCCTTGGAAAAAAAAAAATTGAACTAAAAAAAAACTTCAGGAAACAAACAAGAAAAATCAGTAATATCATTTACACATATCCCAAAAAGTAAAATCAAAAATCCTGCAGTTCTTGCTACAGAAGCTAACACTTGTCTGCTCATGATGGATGTGTGCAAATGAGAAGCGAAAGTTTGTTTTATTCTTAACAGCCTAGTGCCACAGTCAGAGTTTCAGTCTCTTAATCAATCAATGTCAGGCAGAGCCACAGTCAGTATGCACCACAGTTAGCACTGTGCTACCCTATTACTCCCATTACTGCTCCTGCTGCTAAGCGGGCTCTGTTGCAGAATTTTGTTCATCAGAAGACTGTTTTGCTGAAAACATTTGTTGGGCTTTGAGACATCTAGATTCCTGCTGGCTTCTCAGTTGGCTTTGTTAGTCAAGTGGCTGGGAAGAGTACATCTCTGTAGAACAGGGCGCACTCAATAGGGCTGAAAGGCAATGCATCAGCTATGTGGAGGACTGGTGGGGAAAACCACCATAGAAGGATTGGGCAGAAATAAATAACTGTGGGTGATTCAGAATAATGCTGGAATCTCCTGTTCTGGTGTTACTGCAGTTACCAAAGCAGGCTGGTATAGCAGCTCAATCAGCTTGCTGTTCTAACCCAGCTGGTGTACAGCAGGCAGGGGATGCGTTGCCCATCAACAATGCATATCAGCTCTTGACCTTCAGTTTATTGTTGCCTTTAATGTGGTACTGAAACATAAATCAAGCCAAATAGATTGCTTTTTTCTTTTCTTCCACTTAACTTTATGCTGCAGTCTCACTGCATTGCTCCAACTTCTACCTTCAGTTTTTTCCATCTTGGACTGATAGCTTGGATGAATTAGGGGGAGTATCCATTTATATGTATATATAATGTTAATACAAAATATCTTCTAGAAATAGGAAGACAATAAAGGAGTTTAGAAATTTGCTGTGAAGTATTTCTTTGAAGGTTTGAAGTTTTGTATGGCAGTCTTGAAAAGAATGCAGATCAAGAGCAAAAAAAAAAAAAAAAAAAAAAAAAAAAAGATGGGAAAATCATTTTCTACCTGACAGAGAAACAGAGTTTGGATTCATTTCATTCCAAGTAGCAATGAAAATCCAAGCTTATTCTCTCCTAAACTACGGCTTCTAGGAAAAGAATTCACAGTTTATGTGAGGGTGCTGTAGGAGATGGAGGGTTTTCATCCCTTTCAGCCGTAGACTCTACTGGTATTTCTTTCATCATGGTGTCTAGTAGATTCCAAACCATGTTTTGGTGAAAGTGATCTCTTCCCTGAATCCATCATCACCATTGCTGGGGCAGTGCCCTCAGAGACCTTGGGAGATGCCCACCACTGTGGGCTGTGCCTGGAACTCCCTCAGCCACAGAGCCCTGGGCTGCTGCCTGCCCCTACCTATAGGACGTACCTTCCCTGACCCAGAGGGCTGTTTCAAATCAAAACGTCTATGCACATCAGTGATATGTTATTACTTCACATATTTCACATTTTTTCTTTCTTCACATTTTCTTCACTGTGCTGTGGGTCTCAGTGTGAAGCCAGCCCTGCTCTCTACAGCGGCTCACGGCTACCACCTAGTGCTCTGCTCAGCATTCTTGCTTGGTGGGGAGCAATTGCTTTGATTTGCAGTGTAAGGTTGTGATGAATGGCTAAGAAAAAATACTTAGTCCTCTGTGCAGCAGCAGCAGCCTTGCAGGATAACTAAGAAGTGTGAGGGCAAGCACACACTAGGATTTTTCATGAGGTGTCAGTAAATCTGTTTTTATGTCTGCAGAAGTGTGCTCTAATTAATACTTACATCACAACCATTCTTTTCCCCCCCCCCCCCCCGTGGATGTAGGAATTTTTGTTTGCTTGTTTCTGTCCTTCATTTGTTCACATACAGGTGACACAAAAACAGTGAGTGGTACTGCAGCAGAGGCTTATCAACGTGAAAAATGGGGATTGTCAATGCAAGCAATAACTTTATCTTCTGGTTTGTTCTGAGGTCCCTGTCTGTTCACTCATGTCATCTTTTGGATGCTGCCTGTGCTGTGAACCATTCTGCTCTTTCACAGATGGGTTCTGTGCAGTCTTGGGGGTGCCCTGCTGCAGGAATTACCTGCTGTCCTTCCTCTTTGCATCCCAGGCTGACTCGAACCTTCAAGCATTTCAGGGCAAACAGCACGTATGCTTATATTCATGCCAGGAAATGATCACCTGTGCGGCCCATAAGAAGGGCATTACGTTGTTTCAAATGTTTTGGACTAGCTCCTCACAACAGAAACCAAAACCATGTCGCAGTGATGCACACTGACCACAAGACCACTGTGAGGCCAGGGGAAACCTAGATAAACACTTGTGCTAAGCAGAGATAAGCCTAAGCACTGTGCATGACAATCTAATGTTTTCACACAGAGATGAGAAGTTTCTTCTAGAGTGGCTGCATTTAGCACTGAATATCTGGGTATGCTGCAGTCATTTCCACAGCTCCCAGCAGAATCAGACACAGAGAACAGCTTTTGACTTCAATCGGCATGTTAACACCAGAAGCAAGTTAGCAAGGAGTATCTGTCTAGTAATCCTACAGGTATTGTTAGTGTTGAAAAATGAGAAAAGGAAGTGAAAAGAGCTACGGTACGCTGTAGATCACTTCTAAAGCAGAATTGAGTTCAACTGCTGCAATGCTGTGACAAATCAATATGAAAGGCTTCTGAAATCAGACTGGAGTGAAAATATTTTATTCAGGTGCTCTAGAGTAGCTTGGGAAGACTTTTTTTCCCCTCCCTAGAGGCAAGTGGAAGGCTATTTTTTGTACTGTGACATTTCCTTTTATTAGGATTACAGATCCCTTCTCAACTAAAATTTGTTAATTAGGCCAGATACTTCAAAGCTGGTTACAGACTCTCCTGATCCTAGATGCAGATCTGTCTAGATGAGTCAGATGGAATGCCAGAGAGATGAAATGACTTGCATGGAGTCCTAGTGAAGCAGTAGCAAAAACAAAATATGGAAGCCAGTTCTACAAGCCTGAAATCTACTGATCATAGTGTGCTTCAAGGATGCATGAACCAGGTGAAGCTTAACTGTAGAAGTGCATGCCTGGTCACTTGCTTCCAGTGAGAAGTTGTCCTGTGGGTGCAGTTTAAGTGTGAGGATGGACTGGGGTATGTGCTCCCCTGAGGTCAAAGGAGATGCCAGTTAAGCTTAGCTTTGTGTTTAGATGGCAAAAAAGCATTATAGCAACTCATTAAAAAAGGAGCCACATAAATTATCTTATTACTGAAATATTTTATGAAAGGTTTTTTGTTTCCTTCGACCTCGAAAGAGATGAGGCCTATGTAGAATGCAGCTCAGCACTCAGCTCTGCTTCATGGCTTTGGCAGGTTAATCATGCCTTGGGATGTTAGCCAACCATGCTGATTATTGAGTTACTTATTTATGTAATATTTATTTTTTTAAATCCCAGGCAGATTAAATTTTGGCAAGCACTGGCTGCTAGAGTGAATGATGCACAGAAGATCATAAAGAGAGTAACGTAAATCCAGCTTCCTCTTGGAACAATTTCAAATATGCATATTAAAATATGCTTAAATCACAATGAATGTAATGCTTATGTTTACCAAAACACAGCATTCATTTACAACCTACTTGCCCCATAAATCCATCTTTTACAAGGTCTGCAAGTCTCCTGCAGTTCCACCTCCACTTTAACTCAAATCTAAGAGAATTTACAGAGAAGGGAATCTACTTCATATCTTTTCACAAGCCCCTTTGCTAAAAGGTCGAATCTTGCACTGATGGGCAGGAGGTAGACTCATTCAGGCCTTAAGGAGGGATGGCTTAATAACTACTTCATTTATATGAGAAAGGTCAGTTATATTCAGTAACAGCAGCACAGCTTTGCCTTGCTATTCAGAGGCCTTGATGCTCTTGAAGAGTTCCAAGTTTGCTGCTCCTGTACCTCTTTAGATGCTTATTTCTGGGACTATATCTAAGTATGGGAAAGAAAGAGAAGAGCAAAGCTTGTTTACCTGATTTGGCAAATCAGCTACCCTTGTTCAGAGCCCAAAGTGAGCATAGCTCCTTGGTGATGTGTATGTACCCTATGCAGAGCTGCAGTCTTTCATTCTGTTTGCTCAGTCATTATTGTGAAGGGAAGAAAAAAGAAAACCACATTCCAAGGAAAGGCTTCTTCATTTTCATTTTTGTCAACTTTTGTGCTTGTACTTTCTTATAAGCTACAGAGACATGAGGATTTTTGTTTTTAAACATTTTCTAAGAGCTCCTTGTCTGTAAGCCTATGTGTCAAGCTTCTATCTACATATTTTTGAATATATATATATATATATATGTCAATCCCAAAATAATCATTTACAATACAAATGCTGAGGTGGACTGGATTAGACTGGGAAAATATTGTGCAGTGTGCTCTTGCCTATTTAAAAAAAAGAACTTTAAAAATTCATAAAAATAAATAGCACAGAATTATGACTGTGAAAGTACTATCTGAGTGCATCATTACCCCTTCAGAAGTCATTAACACTTATGTGTTCCTTGAGCCTCCATCGCTCATTTCTACTTTGTCCTTGTTTTTTCTCCTGAAGTGGTTCATTTGTGTAGTTAATCGTACTGTCTTCTACAATATGTCTGTTTCAGATGTTGGTGGTGGGTTGTTGTTTCTTTGGTTACCCCAGAAGCTAAGTAAGAATCACAACTCTTGTCACAGCAAGGTTGTTCTGATGCTTCTATGGGGTGCTTTGTAGTACCTTCAAAGAAGCTTAGCCATGCTCTCATTGAAGCCAGGGATTTTTGGCTAGAATTTGGCTTTGCACCAAGTTCCTTGCTTTCACTGAAGGGTTAAAGTGCTTTGCTGTGTTTTTCTATGTTAGATTAATGCCTGATTATTTTTTTTTTTTTTATTTTATTTTTTTCATTTAAAACATAGTTGTTTTTTTTCCCCTTGGGAGGCAAAGCCAGGTGCACTGGCCAGGTGGATTCTCCACAGTAGGACAAACTCCAAGAAGAGCAAGAGGTGTTTATTCAGGAGGCTAGATAATGGAGGCAGCATGCTCCTTCCACAAATAGTGGCAGGAGTGAAAATCTTGCCATAAGAAACCAAACTGGAAATGGACTGAATAAACTGAGGCTGAGATAGTAAATTTCAGGAGTCCCTTTATAACTGTTCATCATTTTTCAGTAAAAGCAAATTCTTGTTGGGAGTGTTTTGTGTGTTTGGAGGTGGGGACTTCATTTTATTTCTTTATTACTTTTCTAATTCAAACACTTGGCAGATGTTATGTTAGATGCTGTGTGGACTGTTCAGTTAGATTTAAATGGCAATCAAAAATGTGACTGCCACATGTGCATCTAATCATGAGCCAGCTTCAAACTGAGCAGTTTGCAGTCACAGCAGCATGGAGCTCTATGCAGTTGAGTCATACGTGTCTGTACTCATGATGTTCTAAAAAGAATATGTGGGTTGTATAGAACTTCATGCAGTTTCTTACATAAATATCAACTTGATTGCTTTCTGCCTCTTGCTGCCTTGTAGCATTCACCATGGAGATGGTTAGTACTCCAGACTAGTCTCTCAGTGCCTGGCTAAATAACCTCAGGCATTTGGTGTCTGAAGTTGTCTTTATAGGAAAAATGAGTCCCTGCGGAGCACAGTACTCTGAGTAGCATGCAGCTTGTATTGCTCTGGTGTGTACTATCACTAGAAAATGAGCTCAGAGGATTTAAAAATTGATTTCTTCTGCAGAAGGGGGAGAACTGTACTTTAGGCAGGAATAAGAGAAGTGACAGGGGAGAAAGTAACATACAGTTAAGACCTGCACGAAATTCAAACACAGATGTCGGTAAAGTGATTTCCATCACTGACTGCTGTCCTTGACTTTATTTCTGAGAAGTAAAAGCACAAGAGAGCTAGGTTGGCCAGCAGGTAAGGAGGAGTAGCATTTCTGCTTTTTGGATGCTTGTACTGCAAATGCCATGCTGTGAAGACATCCCAGTTTGCATTACCTTGAAGTCTGCGTTCTAAGTCTAGAGTTTGGTTCTAGCCAATGCCTTTTTAGTTCAATACTGAGGGAAAGGGGTAGCAGCAAAATATGGTCTATATAGATGCAAGGTTCAACATCTTTTAATATCTTCTCCCTGTTTAAAGATACTGCTTACCTTCTTTTCATTTGCAAGGAAAAATACTTGTTTTAGTCTGCTAATGGCCCACAGGTCTAACCCAGCAGAAAACTATACTTGCTGATAGAGTGGAGTCTTGGGATCCCTGCCAGCTGTATATTGGAAATAAGCATTATGGATTTTAATGAGCCATACCATGCCAACGTCAATCACATGACTGGAATTAAATTTGCCAGCACTGCCCTCATTTGCCCATCAGTTCCAGTGTCCATTGGCAAAGTGGTGGATTTCTTAAAAGCTATAAACATGTTCATGCCACAAAGAACACATTTCCCCAGTATGCACTTAATCAACAACACTAATTGCAAATGCAAAAGGAAGTTCTTAGATGTTGGTTGTAAATGAATAATCTGCTGTATTGAGCAATCAAACTCAAAATCCGCTCCAAAAAAACATGTTTTCATCAGCAAATTTTCAGTATCAGAATTTCTAATTTGTAAGTCTGTCCATGAACTATAAAACCAGAAGAATAAAAGTAAGTAAAGTCATTGTATTTCAGTATTCCTTTGTGCATTTAAACCAGTTCATTCCATTACAAAGATCAGTTTCTTCCTCCTTATTTCTCAAGGTCTGCCAACTAGAATATCACATTTTACTGGAAGTACAATTTATGTGTGATTTCTGGAGTGGGATGTGGAATCAGGGTATCTTGGGTGCCAAAGCCTGAAGCACCCAGAATGAATGGTTCTTGAAAACTACGAACTTCCTTAAAGACTCTGAAGACATGAGGTTGTCTTATGTGAGCCAAGACCAGGCCTTTGTTCTGCACGTGTTTTCTGCTCTTATTTCAATTGTGCTTGTGGCTGATGCTTCAAGTCAATCTTCAGCTGTCCATCTGTGAGCCAGAGACATCACCAAGGGCAGCGAGAAACCTCAGAAAGGAGGAGAAAATGCAGTTTCAGGGCTTCTTCAGGGCTCTAATCCGATGTTCTCTTGCCTTTTTGAATAATAGATCATATATTAATAAAGAAACAAAGCAAATTTGTATCTCTGTGAGTTGAAAGTATTTCTGATTCTTTTCACAATCCTCTTTCCTGGAGGTCTCACCAGGCTTGTTAGGTATCTTCATGTATCAAACAGCTGAGATGTATTGCTGAGTTTATTGTGAAGTCTTTAGAACCTTTAAATGAAAAGATTACACCACATACAAGCAGTAGGATAATGAATCCAAAAATACTTGTTGACTTTCTAGACCACATGTTTAAAAGAGCCTCTGCTTGTAGTTGTCCAAAATGGACATTACAAGTTCAAATATCAGCCTTCTGTTACTTTCAGAACAATTGATTTCATTGCTTTTGGATAGTTGCAATAATCTACTCTCTGCAGAACTTGAGTCTGTTTTATTCAGAAATGGCTCTTCAGTCAGTGATGTAGACAGTTCAGTCTTCAGACAGTGGGCATTCTCATCCTCTGTGTGTTGACAGCCCCTGGATGACTGTGGACAAAACTTTAACCAGGTTATCGGTCAGCCCGATACCTGCTAAGTTAAGTAGCAAATTCAGTATTTCTTTATTATGAGCTTTATTGAGCGTGATAGGTCAGCAGCAGTAGGAAGTTTAATGCTAGCTGTAAGGTGACTATCACAGTTGTTTCACTCAATTCAGTTGCCTTAGAGAAGAGCCTCACTTTAGAGTTGCAGTTTCTGTTCTGCAGGGAAGGGATGGAAGTAGGCCGTAACTGTGTAGCTGACCATTAACTTCTGCCCAGATTGATGATGATGTCAGAACTGCAAAGGAACCCCCAAGAAAAAAAAAAAACATATATATATAAATGATGACTCATGATGATTCAAGTTGTCCAATTTGTTCCAAAAGTATTTGGGTAAAAATGTTGGCATTGACCTTAATCACGTTTCACTTGATTCTGGCTCCTTCCTGGGTTAATGGCTGATGCTGGTGAGTAAATTTATTTCTCTCAGTGAAGTTTTCCTATTCCTGGAACTTGTTAGTTGTGCAAGTAGCTGATGTGCAAGTATTACAGTGCTAGCTCATAGTTTAATTTAAAGCAATGTTTCTGTGATCATCTTTTCATAGAAATATCCTTCCAGATTAAGGAGATACACCAAGTGATGCCTTCTGAGCTGTGTCTGAAGGGTACGTGAATCAGGGAGTTAAATAAAAGCGATAGTGCTCCCCTTCAACTCAGTTGTGTGACATATCTGTCAACCTTAAGTCCCCTAATTCCATTACTCAGCAAGCTGCTGAAACTAATGTTGGTTTCCCAGCTGTTAGTGAGGAAAACTTAAATTTTTACCAGATTTCTGGCTTTCAGCAAATTAATGTGCAGACAAGGTTCTTCAGGGAAGAACAAGAAGCAGAACAGTTAGGGATTTTCATGATTTAGGTAACTTTAGGGGAGGAAAAAAAAAAAGGCAGTTTTCTCTATAAAATCAGTTTAGTCCCACTACTGTGATTTACTTGTATAAATGGAGGTCTGTGTGTGTATATATGTATATATGTAAAATTCTTTCAGGTTTCTTTCCCACATGGTAAATTCTTATCTTACAGAGGGTTTTTGATGTCAGTCTTGTCTTTCACTTCTTACTTCATTTCATTATCATGAAGTACACAAAGTGCCACCTTATCCTTGCTTCCACCGTCAAGACATCAGAGGGGCTACTAGCACATATTTCTTTGTCTACTTCCACTCTTCCATTTGCCTCTTCTGCGCAGCAGTATCCACCTCTCTATGTCATCCCTGATACAATTTTTTCACTGTGCTGCTTGAGGAACAGACACCTCTTCACACACACATAGTCCATTTAGTTTTGGCCTCTCCTTGAAAACCTGCTTCTACAAGTGTCCTCTGCCTCAGCATCCTTGGGGAACATGAGCTTACTCTCATTTAAAGAAACTAGAAGAGTTTAATGGTATTTGCAAGACAGAGGGTTAGGAGGCATTGCAGAGCAGTAATCTCAAAAGCAGCAGAGGGCCCTGCCAACAAGGCAGATTTCTGTTTTACCTGATGGCCAACTCGAGCTGAAGTTTGAGTGACAGTTTCAGTCTTGGCAGAATGCATGTAGCTGAAACTGTCCAGAATTACTCAAAAGCATTTTGTCCTTACTCCCAGAACTTGGGTAGGGTTGCAGAGAAGTTAAAATCTCTCCACCATCCCACGTATGATTGGGATTTTTGGACATAGAAATGTCTTTGGTAAGCCAACTGTTTTTAAAAATGTTGTCATATATAGGTAGTAACTGTGCTGAAAGCCATAAGGCATTTTCGTCTCAAATTTTAACAGTCCATTGCTTTTTATGCATCGATGATGACATCTAGTGGTTTCTGATCCTCTTGCATTGCCTGGCAGTAATTTTTCCTGCACCTTCCACCAAAGTAATTAGGTTCTTACAGGGTTTTCCCAGCAGTTTCCTCTCTCTGTTCCTTCTAAGAGGAAGGAACAGAAAGTATCGCGTTTATCCTAAGCCAGCAGTTTTAAAACTTCAAAAAGTGTTTATTCCTGCAATAGGGTTTCTTAGGAGACTGGGGGCAGGGGGATGTGGAGAAGGGGATTGAGATTTTTCTGGGTGTTTTAAACCTCCTTTTGCGGGGAAAGTGAAGTAAAACCTTCCCCCTGTGGCAGGGCTGGATCTGAGGAGCTGCAGAGCTAGGACTGATGCATGGCAGAGGCATGAGAGGAGGCAGCCATAGCCAGGCTTGACCTGCAGCTCCACACAGAGGGAGGAGCAAGGATGAGGTAGGCCTAGTGAGTGGGATGTGCTGAGAGGGTGGGATGTTGAGGGTATTCTTCCCACTAGATACAGTGGGGTCAGCAGACACCTGGAAAGGGGCAGTTGGCACGGAGCAGGCAAGGGCTGGGTTTAGGGGTACAGTGTGTTCCCTCAGCAGATGTCCCATGACACAGCTCAGTGTGCGGCAATGTCCCCCCCTCACTGGGGGTGCATTCCCTCAGCTGATCAGCACAGACTCTCTGCTCGGTGCAGGGTAAGATATCCTTGGGACAGGGGACAGCATGGAGCCAGCGGAGAGCATTGCAGGAGGCTGGGATGTGACGGGACAGGCTTACCACAGGAGGTAAGGGCAAAACATGGGTGGGTTGGGGAAAAGAAACTGAGGGGTCAGGGCTGTGAGTTGGGAGGGCTGGAGAGTGCAAACAGAGGGACATGGCCACAGAGACAAATGCCAGAGCCAGGCTGTGATCTGCAGCTTTCCGTGCTGTGGGGCCGTCTGTGTCATTGCGTCACCTCTTTCCTTGGGAAAGGCATGTGCCAAGTACGTTGCTGACCCTGGCACATCACTTTTTTTTCATTAACAAATGAAAATAGTGATAGGGAAAAGGAGGTATTTCTGAAGGAAACTTTCACTGTAAACTTTAAAAGATGAAATCTGCTGATTCAAGATAACTGATGTGCCCTACTTCCTTACATCTGTCACCTCATGTTACGCACAAGATGTGACCTGTGAGCATGCGTCACCAAAACAAGCTAGATTACATCTAGGCACGTCAGAGGCTCCAGGGGTTGCTCTGAGAAGGGCAAACCCAGGCACGCTGCACAGCCTCACTGACACCAGTAGAACTGATTTCCTCAGTGTTTATGCAAGCTTTACTCATCCAGATACCCCTGTTCAAACTTATGCAAGTTCAAAGCTATTCCAGGTTTTAGATACAGGGTTCATTTGATCAATAATAGCAACTCCTTGGTGTTGTTCAGTTTTCTAATGCTACTGGCTTAGTCTCCCAAGTAGCATAGTGACCTGGGAGAGGTACTGGGCACTGTTCCCAGACGCTGGTGCCCTACTGCATGAACCTCCCCTCTTAGCACTTATCTTGTAAAATGGTATTATCAAACCTGGGCTGGACTGGGTGAACGATGACAGCTTAAAGACTATTCAGGTCTTTTTTTTTTTTTTTTTTCCTTCTGGACCTTTCTATTTCCATTTTGCCCAGGAGGGCCACAAATTCAGTTGCATGGGCCAAGATAAAGACCTATTTCCAGCATCCACCCAAAGAACACCCATTTCTTACTTTTTACTTTTTATTTATTTATTTGCAATCGGAGGCAAGAAGCTGAAAGATGAAAAACAGTAACTCAGGTGAATAAATCCCAGGTCATTTCAGGCTGGACCTGTAATTATCTTACAATGCAGGAAAAAAGAAAAACCAGCAACAGAACAGAAGTTCTGGTGGTAACATGTTACAAGCAGTTTGTTCTCTCCTGTGTTCTATGGATTTGTCAAAAGCACTACTGGCTTGTTTTTCTCATAGTGAGAGTTATGGGACTCATTATGTAAAGAAAATGGTAATCTCATGGATATATTAAAGCTGAGTATAAGACAAACAAAATTCTAGACAAATATAGAACTGAATATTAGCATAATATGTAAAAGTCATCCATAATTTATAATATGGATGCCATATAGAATGGTAAATAGTATCAAGATATAACTTGTGACTGCAGGAAGAAGGCAGATCTTGGAGGTTAGAAAATGAAGTGATGTTGAGAGTTCATTTCCCATATCTTCTCTTTATCATCACTTCATTTTCGTCAGGTTTTCCAAGAGGAGACTAACTTAGAGAATTAAAATACTTGTAGGTTGAAAAAGTGTTTCCTCAGAGGCTTGCTCTCCTCCAGAAAAAGAGAGGCCTTGGAGGTTTATAAAACTGACAACCAAATTTACAAATACAAAATATATTAAGAGGAGACAAGAAAATTCTCTATCCAGATAAGATTCAGGACCAATAAGTACAATGGAAATAGACTGTGAGAGTTTGCACTGCAAGCATTTTTATGATGTTCATAGATGGAAACAGTCAAATGTATTTGTTTATAATGACTCGTTAAAACTCATTCACAGAAGTAAAAACTGTGAAATTTAGATGCTACTGTTTAGCATTAAATTGCTTTAGAATGTTTCAGTTAAATTGCATTTTTGGCTTCTCCCTGCCTACATTTTGTACACAGCCCTGATCGTTAAGTGCATGCTTTACATTCAGGTCTTATTAATGAGGAGATGTGAGCTGTTGGGGGATGTTCCTAAGTAAATGTAGTTGTGCTTAGAGCAGGAGGAGTTTTGCTTTTTGCTTGCATACAGCATTCAGCCAGCTATTCTGCTGACTTCACTGGCCAGGGTCAGGTGTCAGATGAGTACCAATTTTTGGATTATATTTGAAAATGCTATCCAATGCCTGAAGACTCTCCTATTTCACTAACATAACTGAAGCCACCATTTTGTACTGCTGTATTTTTACTGTGGGATCTCTGCTCACCAAGTAACAAAAACAGCCCTTTGAAAGCAAATTCTTGGCAGTTCATAGGAAGCTCACCATTTGAAGATATTTATTTGTGCCATACATTGGGGAGACTAGACAAATATATAAATTACTTATTTATAAGCAAATTGTATGTCCAAAGAGTTTCTCTCATTCTATTTAGTCCTACTGATGAATGTGACCTCTGATCATAATTTATTTTCCAGGAGGACTTGAAACTGCTATTTAACTTACCTAAGTAATTTCTCATTCTTCCTGAGGCACGTCATCGGAAGACTTCCTTCTTAATTATAAATATAGGAAAGGGTGTGAAAAGGACTTGGACATTGATATATATGGAACTGTACGTTCTATTAAATATCATTGTCTTTTGAATCACTAAAAATAAATTATAACTGGTTATAAATGATTAATTCAATTTCCTTTATTACTGTGTAATTTAATTTTTATTTGCCATGCATTTCCATTATATTTTTTGCTCTCTCATCATAATATATTATTTTTACTTCACCACTCCCCAAGATCCCCTTCTGTTTTCTCTCAGTAGAAATATCAGACTGCAGATCATCGTTACAAATATTAGAACAGTTAATGGCTTATTGCCAAAACCTGCCTTACAGATAGAGCTTGCCCACTGTCACACTGTCTCAGTGGAAAACAGTGTTTCATGTGCTTTAGTCTGTGCTATTTTCAGGTGTCAATTTTGACGGATCTATTCCTTCGTGAAGGTTTTCTGTTCTACAGCTCATTCAACATAAGATGTGTTGAACATGGTAGGCAGTATAGTCAGATCACTGTGCCTTTCTGCATGCATAACCCTGCTAGAGTAACTTCCAAGTCTGGGGCACTCAGAGCATTAGCAACAGGCAGGTAGTATTTGACTTCCCTGACTGCCTGTCCTGGGTGAATTGTGAAGATCAGTGAGTATTGGAACAAGATTGGAACTGCTTGGCAAGTGCTCTTTAAGGTCCTTTCCAGCCCAAACCTTTCTGTGATTCTGTGTCTTCTAGACTCTTGGAGACCTGCTATGCTGTCAGTGCTTCCTTCCTCTGCCCAGGTCCTGGCCATCACCCCTGACATAACCTCTCCTGGCCATGGAAGCTGCTATCATATGCTCCTGCTGCAAATTCTCTCTGTCAGTTTTCTGGGGACAGTCATATCCTCCATGGGGAAGGCTTGCAGAAGTACAAAAGACCTTTGGGGGCTAGAAAAAGGTGGTGTCATTTGTTCTTTTCAGAATCTCGGAGAGCATTTTAAGAGTAGTCTTCATCCTTCCCTTTCTTGACTGTGTACTCAGATCTCAGATTATTTCCCAGATATTACCACTGGATATAAATGTAGAAAGGAGAGCATACCCTACGTGTATTTAGGTTAATCCAAGATAACTTAATGTGAGGTGAAGGAGCCCTTTTCCAGCTGTTCATCTCTGCTCGTTAACCATCCAGGATCTTCCTTTAAGGTTTCTCATCTTGGCAGCACTTCTCAGGCAGTTTCAGCTTAAGTTCTCAAGAGTGGACATGCTTAGTATCTTGATTGAACACTGTCTATATTAAGCTGGTGTGTACCTCAAAACCATTGTAGTTCCTAACTCACCATGGTTCGATTCTTCCTGCATTCTTCACTGGGTATCCTGAAGAGTCCACTGGGTACATCAAAAGATATATTTTCCATTTCCTTCCTAAGCATTTACAAGTAGGAGACAGCGGAAAACCAAGCACTCTTGGGAAGCTAGGTATGAATACTGGGATGCTGCCCAGTCCTTTTACTTAACTCAGCCATTTTTGGGGCTTCAGATACCTGCCTAGGGGAATGAATAACTGGTTTCATAGCAATGCTCTGCATTATAGTATTAAGCCTGACAGCCAAGAGAGAAACTGCACATGTCATGAGATCAGAGATCTCAGGGAATAGAACTCGTTTCTCCTTTTTTGATAAAGATTAATGTATACACTTCTTTTTGTTATTAAAAAACAAACAAAAAATTATTTTCTTTTCAACAGCACCAAGACTGCTATGTGTTTCTGTGCATGGCTGTTACTAACTGAAAGAGCAACAAACCAACCCTGTCAGCTGGTTGCAAAAGGACAGGAAGGGAGTTTTCTTGTAGATGTGGAACTTTACCACCGTAACATAGCTTTGCAGAAGCACAGATACATTTCTTTATTTTTAGCAACAATTATATTTCCCTAATTCAATGTCTCTTTATATATCCAGCCACACATGCACTTATGAAATGCTCTTTGCATGAGTGATTATTTTTCATTTAGGGATTTGTCTGCTTGGCAAGTGCTCTTTAAGGCTGTGCTGCAGAGGCCCATGAGTCAGTTCTATCATCAATCTGTGTGTATGCAGCAGCTAGTCAGTCTGCCTGTTGTGTGTGTCATTTAGTTCTCTCTTGAATACATAAACTGTAGATGGAAAACATCACCTGTTACTCCTCAGTAACTTTGGAACTGTGGTGCATCTTTGTGATCTATTGATTAAGACATAGGGCTGCATTACAGTACTCCAGAAAAAGAAATATAGAGATATGGATACATTATCTCACTTTATCAGGGATGAATGCAATTGGATATGATTATGCTAATCCAGCAATAATCTGATACTGGGAAGACCTTTAAATTCTCTATTTAAACAATGGCAGGAAGAAAAAAAAAATGCAGCAAACTTGATTCATCTTTTCTCTACCAATACTGTTCTTTTTTCGTTTGTTTGTTTTTAAATTATAACTGCATAGGAAAATATGGCGTCTTTCAGTTAGGTGATTAGGACGGCTGATTCATTGATGCTTCTTTACATCTCACATCTATCCTCTCCCTCCCTCCCTTTTTCTACTTGACATGTTTCAGACCAGATGGACGTGCATAGCACAGGTCATGCTAACAGTCGCACTGAGGATTGTGCTGCCAAAGCAAAGCTGTAGAAGCTCTTTTCTGCATGTGTTTTGCACACTGGGCATGGGTGCATTGAGTGCATTAGTATTTGAGTGCAAAGTCTGAGAGAAGTGGCTGAAGAAGAGGGACACAGTTTATAGTCCTGAAGAGAGATGATGAGCCATTTATTACTCTTATCCAATTTGCTTCTAGTATACAAACATGAACTTTCCAGCATATATTAATGCCCCTCCACTAACCTTTTCTAACACTGTTAATTGTGACTGTTGCAATCAGCAAGGTAGTGGGCATTCCTCCTGCCAAAAGGGAAAGGCTAATCTTGCAGCCTTCTCCTCCCAAGGCCGCAACCAATGTCTCCCAGTGAATCTGCTGCCAAAGGATATTCCTGCTAAAGACTGTTCACGCCCTGTAACTTTTGTCTGTTAGCTAAATATAACATGGGAATAATGTTACTGACTCAAGGTAAATGGGCATCATTTTTCTTTGTAAAGTCTCTGTTTGGAATACTATATTATCTATGGCTTTAGTAAGGAGACATTTTTCCTAAGGTATGTAAATGCCTTGATGCCATATTGCAGTATGTTATACATTGGTTAAATTGATACTGTGGTGCAGTATTTCACTTTTTTACCAATTCATCTGCTTTGATTTAAAACATTCAGTCTTGGAGGTTAGTCTCACAAAGCTGGAACAGAGCGATTTTGTGTTCCGAAAATCATTTTCAGACAAAAGATTTTTACAATCCTTTTCTGTCCTAGAAAATATCATTTTCAGTGCTACTACCAGTATGATTACTGGGTTCAAAAAAATATCATCCTAAATGGGAAATGTGACCTAGAAAATTTGTATTCTGAGGCACAGACAGGGTCAGGCTTTTTGCAGAAATGCAAAAGAGTGATCGGTATTATTTAAAATAAATAAGCAAATAACGATTGTTTTTCTGCAATATACTGTTCAGTGTCCTAAGGGATTTGTCAGGAAGTGAGATATACAGAATTTCCTCCTCTGGTTGTATTAGCATCCTCAGGTCCCATCTTGAAGGAGAATGCCAAAACCAGCAGACTAGTCTGGACACAGGCAGTCCTCCCGGCTCCTGCTGAGCTCTGTAGTAAATAATTTTTATTGGGCCAAATAGAGGGGACAGGGTGAGCATGACTCAGGGAAATCATTTAGGAGGAAAGATTTCAGTTTCCTTCTCCCAGGACTAGCTCTTTGCCTTTAAAGCACTACATTCTGTGTTCCAAATATAGCAGCAATCTTGGAAACAGAGTTCAGATCACAGAACTGTTCCCTTGCAGGCAAGCACTCTAATCTCAGCAGTGTGGACTCATTACTGTGCTGTTTCAGTAAAAGCATTTTTGAATTATGCCCTGGGTCCAGCAGAAGGGAAGTGAACACGACCACTCAGTAAAGCTGCTATGTGGTGGTTAGGACACGTTACTGGGAGTGAGAACAGGAGCACAGAGCAGAACTGCTGCTGGGGTGAATGGTCTAACCACCTGTGTTTCCACCTCCACTTTCAACTCTTTTACACCCAGTTGAGTTGTTGCTAGCCTCAGAGAGACTCGTCTGCTGCCCCTTGTTCTCGGTTATGACCTATAAGAAACAACTGAAATCCAGAACAGGCCTTCAGTTTTCACAGTATACCTAAGAGCATGCAGGCAGCTGTTTCTCAGTTCTTCAGACAAACTGAAAGTCAGCTGCCTTGGGCACAGGGATGGATGACTTAACAGCTCTGTCATCATTACAGCACTTCTGCATCTTCTAGGTAGAAGCTGATATTCAGCTACTGCAGAACATACTCTCCTTAAAGCATCATTCTAGTTCACATTTCTAGTGTTCACTTTAAGAACAAAACCGTACATCTGATTCTTGTCATAATCATTTCATGCTCTTTTACAAAAAAGAAAAATTGTTTTTTTTTCCTATTTTTCCTCTCAGAATGCAAATGTAAACATGACAGATGGGGAAAATTTCCTTAAGAATGTGCTCCTTTGTGTGTTGTAAACTGGAGTACTTGCCCTGGTGGAAGAATTAGAATTAATTGGCTGGTTGAGAGTTCTGGCATTAGGAGATTTTGTCAAAGACAATGAGCTCTGAAATATTGTATGCTGCTGCAACAAAGGATTGGGGGTAAATAAATGGTGGTAATAAATAAATGCATGGTATTCTTAACGCCCAACCCAGTCAAATGTTTGTTACGTATGCATATTGTTTTTTGGCTTGTGTAAATGTTGTCAATGTTACTAAAACATACAAATCTAATACTGTTATTACTGAAGCTTTAGGGGAGCAAAGAAGCCCATAAACAGGAAAGTTAAAGGGTTTACGTTAATTTGGCTAATCCTCAGTGCTGAAAGATTGCACGGAGCCTGCACCTCCTGGATGAGAGCTGTCTTGCTGTGGCAGGCTGCCCACAGCTGGTTACATAACCCTGCACACAGAACCAGCTGCTGGCAGTGAACCTGTGCCAAAGGAACATGAACTGGCCTCGTTCTGCTGCTACATTCCAAAGTAGATCAGGGTAGAAGCCCCTCTGCTAGGTCAGGGGTGTCCTGGAGATGGAACATGCTGCCCTCAGCTACACTGGCCCAGCAAGAGTCTGGTGTCAATCAGCCCAATCGAAAACAGACAGTAGGGTAGCACTGAGTGGCTTTAAGGGGACAGAGGCAAACTATTCATAGAGGTTGAGAAATGTGCCTTTGGTAGAAAGGCGTAGCAGACACAGAGAGGAGGAATTACTATGTTAAATCTTTAGCCATACAGAGGCCCCGTTTGTGGGTTCATGTATTTCTGAAAAACATGAAACCAACATAATGTATAAATTGGTTGAACTCTTTGTCTGCAGGCCATCATCATGCAAAAAAAAAAAAAAAAGAATGCACTTGCATTCCTTTTTCATAGCAAGGATCAGCTTTGAGACATCAAAAGGAAGCAGAAGTGCAGGAAAGCTGGATTTCTTCACTGCATAGTTTTAGATGATGTAGATAGAACTGTCAACACTGCAATCATGTTATCATAGTTAGTATTCATAGGAGGCATAAAATTGACCTCTTTGACATAACTACCAAGCTGCCAACAAACCTAAACAAGTTGTGACAATTCATTGCTGATTAAGTGGCGTAAAACTCACCTCCTTCACTGTCCTTTGAGAAGCAGGAGAGCTCTCAGGAAGGTCTTCAGGCATATTTGAAGAGACCACTTCTGCTTTAGGAGGTTGGTAAACACTCCTGGTTGTAGTATTAGTGCGTGAGTTGGCAAAAGTTCAGATATCATAGTAACAGATACAAATATTTGTTTACAAATGTAAATATTTTGGTGAATGACACAAGTAACAGTTTGGAGACTTGAATGTTATTTTGGCAAATGGACTGCATGAATGCTTTGAATTTCTTTACAAAACATCAACAACTGTTGTGTCTGATAAAATGTAATACTGGCAAATGCATCTAAGGGTCTCACAGTAGATTTATATTTTGGTAATACATTTACATACTCTGGTATGAAATTTAAGTTCACCAAGATTCATTGAAGTGAGAAGCTGTTCAGTTCTTAATCTGTCAGATGACATACAGTCAGCAGTGTTGACTTAAGGAAGGGATGGGGGTGTTCACCTAAAAAAGGTACAGTTCAAGAAAACTTTTCTTAATTCTCCTTTCTGCCCCTTGACTTTTACATGGTATCTTGCACATTTCCTTTCTGGTAAGAAGCAGATATGTTGGAGAATGCACTCTTGCTCAGTTAGCATGGAGACAGTGAACACGGTGCTGCCCTTTCCTCTCTACAGTCAGAATCAAACTGAGAACACTTCCTTGTATTGATTTGCAGTGCTCTTTATGTTTAGGAGCAGTGAGATTTGACAAATTATTTGCTTCCCCCAGTGGCTTTATCAGTAAAGCTGTCCTAGTTTGACTAAATGCCAGGCTGTTTTTCGTAATACCAAGTGATGGGAAATGAACCAGAGACATTCTGTTTGAATGGCTGAGAAGACTTCCTAATGAACTAGAAAAGAGTCAGTGGAATAGATGGCATTTGCAGGATTTTTATGGATTGTGAAAATCATACAAAGTACAAGTTCTTAGCATTACACTAACAAAAAAAACCACAAAAAAACAGTGTTCTCCTGATCACTGGAGGAACTAATAATGAAAGGAGCACTGCTTTAGGGGATTTATTGTAACAATAACAATGGAGATTATTATTAACAATTATTAAAAACTAGTAAGAATTGTTCCCATCTTTTTCTCTACGTCTGCTCTCAGTTTTGTAAATTAAGGGAATAATTTTGCAGGAGGTTGTAACTAATTTTAGTAATACAATCATTAATTCTCTTTTTCCCTTCCCCTTTTCTGCACATCTGCGATTAAGCATTAAACAGAGAATGTTTAAATGTTCCCTTTGGAAAAATGTGTGTCATGTGGTGGGACAGGAATGGGAAGCTGGAGCCCCATTCTCCATTTCTTATTGTGTTTTGTATAATCTTGGTTCCGGACACAACAGAAGTTTACCCAAAACAACAATTGTGTCGGTACTCAGGTACTGATGGCATTTCCTAACAGCTCACAAGGATCAATCAAAATGTTTTAACATTCTCAGTTAGAGCCAAATACTACCCTCCCTTCATGGTTAGTTTGGTGAGATCAGAGAAACTCCCTTCCCTATTTCAGTTACTTTGGTGACATAGAAAGGAAAATTTAGCTCATAAATTTCAAATCTTTGTGCTGTCAGCCTCACCAACACTTAAACTGGACCAGTTTCATTTGCTCTCATGGAGGAAACCTTGCATAGTGGATGTAACTGATTGAAAGTGAAGCATTCAGAAGTAGCAGGAGGTGAAACAAGAACAGATTTTTACCTCTTATAAGGTTTTTCGTACTATTCATCACCATGGTGTTGGGGTGTTCTTCATGTATCAAAAGTTATGCTCCGGACTGCAAAGTAATTCAGGAATCTAGCTCCTTTAAGACACATGCTGCAATGCCTCTGTCAAGCTTCATGTTGACTTTGTGCTTCCTTTTTCAAGCTCCCTTTATAAGGTTGGTAGTAATTGTCAGTGGTCTCTGATGAAAAGTCCTTACTTCATCTGTGCAATTATTAAATGTATCATAAAGCTGTAGTCACAACCTGAGGGTAAACAGGGCTGGCTAAGTTTCAGCCATTCAAAAGGGAATGGGAAAGCTATGTTATTAACTAGACGTATGTTTTTAGTATTACCTGGACTGGTGAAAGCATACATTAGGTGCAATTCCATTCTGTGACTTCCTGTTCCCTTAGAACAAGGTCCAGGCAAAAGAATTTGTCGCTGTCTTGTCTTCTCTCTCATAGCTCACGGTCCCTTCTAGCAGCACATGAGCTTCAAGTCTCTGTCTCAGCCCTTTTAAAATCTAAAATGTGTAAGGGGAAATATGGGAGCTAGGAACAGGACTTAGACTAATCTCACTTTACTCACAACCCTAACCTCTCCAAGATGAGTATGTTACAAGTTTTTTTCCCAGTGAATGTTGAATTACATGCTGCTCTGTGTATATTCCACAGACAGGACAACAGCCAAATAAACAGTTTTGTTGGGAAGGCGAGGGTTATGGCCTTCTACCTCCCTCTCGAAGGCAGCTGAGCTCATATCTCCTACTTCTTAACTTCGGGCTACTAGAAAAATAACATCCTCTACTGCTTATCAGAGCTTAAAACAAATTTGTACTTATTTTCTAAAGAGTTCAGTCTTGTTTCTGTGTAATGCACTCTTTAATAATGCCTACCACCACAACTTTCTGTAAGGGCATGGACTGAGGTCTAGGTCCTGTTTAAGTGCAGATCTCAATGCAGGGTATTTTCTGGGTATAAGCAGAGACAGAAATAGGAACCTCTAGGGATCTTTAGCATAAAAAATGCAGTAGCTGTGGAACTCTGAGGCAAGTGATATGCAAGAGAAAGGAACAGTTTTAGCCATAGACACTAGAACTTACCAAGGTCTTTGCTTAGGCTATGAATGGAAACGGAGAGGCGAAATTTGGAAGGAAGAGCAGAGCATGCAGTCTCCCTATTAAGACTTGTGCACTCCCTGATCAGCAGAATATGAGTTTCTGTCCACATCACATTTAAGTACTTATCTGGGCTGAACAGTGCTGTAGTATTTTATTGTTAAGGGTGCTAGGTGGTATGAGCACTGGGGGATTTTGTCCTTAATTTTCAGTGGAAGGTGCTTTCCCACCCCCAGGCTTTCTCAAAGTGAAACAAAAGTCCCTGTATCACCGGCACAGAAATGACCACTATTCATCTACTTGCTGTGGCTGAGGAAAGGATATACTTTTTTTCTTCCCTTTTTAACCTCCTCCTCAGCAGCTAGACTATCCGTAATGGCAAGGAACAAATGCTGTCTTGGCATATGCTTTTTTCTTTATTAAATCCTAAGTAATCAGATGCTTTAAGAACTTAAAATTTCATAGTACCACACAGGCATGAAAATGTAACTTAGAAGTTTAAAAAATGACTACGTAGTTCAACTCACTTGTTTTGTAGTTTGGAAACCAGCTCATGGATTTAGGAGGTAAGTTAACATTGGGGACAGGAGATGGAACTTTGTCTCCCTAATTTTTACGGTGGTGCTGTTTTGTTTTATATATATATATATATATATATATATATATATAAACAAAAATGCTGTTTTGTTTTTTATATATATATATAAAACAAAACACACACACACACATATATATATATTAAAAAAAACAAAAAACAATTTTAGCATTCAATGATTCCTGTTTCTTACATCCATCAGTACGTTAGCCAGCCTGAGAAATAAGTTGGTATGCTCTGGTTGGTGCTGCTTTTGCATCTATTCCGACCTGTCTATGCTTAAACCACTGGAGGGCAGAATAGAGACAAAGGAAACCTGTTTTGAAAAGAGGGCTTTCTGCGTGTTGCAGAGATCTATGTATGCATGTAATTTATTTTCAATGTTCTTCAGCTCCATTTCTAGTAGCAGTAATTAAGGCTGAACAAGTGAAAAGAATTCAGGCAAAAAGAATACGGGGAAAAATCCAGTTGTTTTGATCATTCAAAACTTTTCCAATATTTAGCAAATTCTTGTTATTTGTCTGCTGGAATAAGAGCCCCTGTGCCCTCCTCCTCGAGGCTACATCTCATAACATGCTGCAGAAATAAAAAAAATCTTGTCAGCAGTGTATCCTGTCCACAGGCTTTGCCTAAATAGTGCTGTCATGTTCTGTCTCATAGCTCCAGTTGTTTACAAGTGTAATTTATACAGACTTAGGTGCAGTGGTGCTGTAGTCTTTCTGTGTCCGTTTTGTTTTTAAGGGAAGTATATTCTGCCGAGAAGCAGTAACATGATTAACAACATACAGCAAAACCTCACTATCACTCTTCCAACAGTCTGGTAACATAACATGACAGAAATTAGTGAATGTTCATATCACTGCAATGAGGTAGCTGCTAGTACAAACGCCTAATGTATGCTATTGATCCTACTCCCTGTGACTAATAGAAGCAATAACCTTTGAAGCATAAAAGTAAACATAGAAGTTCTTGTGGTGGAACAAACAGGAGCAGCAGAAGCGGTGTGAGTTAGCATTCAGGGAGTGTGTTTCAGATGGGTGAAGTGCCACTAACCCAAAGTGTGCTGTGCTTGTGTCACCCCTAAGGCAGGAAAGGCCATTCCTCTGCATCCTGCTTTGCACCTGTCATAGGGACTTCCACGTTTCTTGTGATTACAGCTTCTTGTTTTAATGCCACAAATGTAATGCCTTCCATCATGACATATAAAGCAGTAGCTGCCGCTGGACCTATGATGTAAAACAGAAAGCAGAAATCTGTTGATATGAGGAGGCAGTGCCTCATCACCCTCTCTGCAAGCAGTTTAGCAACTGATGCCAGTGAAGGCAGTGTTTTACTAAAAATCCAGTTACTGTTCTTGTTCCCAGGTTACTCTGACTGAAGTAGAAACAAGCTCAGGTTCAGCTTGGAAGTAAAACGTTTGGATAACTGAGGGTAGCATTTTACCTGTGGTTTTTGTTGTTGCTGATTTGTTTGTTTGATTGATCAATTGTTTGGTTTTTTTGTTGTTGTTTTTTCCTCTCTCTTTAAAAAAAAAAAAAAAAAAAAACCACCAGATTAGTCTAGACTGGGAGAATAAGTGGTTTAGAAGATGCCATAGCTGATGTACTTTAACAGCATACGTACCAGAGACAGTGTTCATATTGGTGTATACTTCCTCTGGACCCAATGAGTAGTACTAAAGGCTCAGTGTGGCTTTGACAGCTTCCTAAGACCTTGCTTAATTTATTTCTAAGTGGTATTCAAAATATGTGAGTTAAGTTCTGTGCAGTAACCAATTCTGTAGACCCACCTACCTGCCAGTTCTCCATCCAGAACAATAACCCAGCAACTTCTGTGAGGTTATTACACTGTTTTGCTTTCTCACTCCTACTTTGATTTATGGTTTATCACAGTTCAGGTGTGAAGGGACTGGAAGACAAATCATTCCCTGTGAAAGTACATATCTTAAACATGTTCTATGTCATATTTGCCTGGTTTTATTTCCCTACAAATAGAAGCAGCCATTTATGTCACATTACAACACATCTAAGAGGTCTTAAGATACTCAGTTCCATCTTGAAAAAGGGACCCTGGAGCATGAATACCAACCAAAACAGATAAAATTATAATGTGCCTGCTTGCTAACTCTAATCAGATGCAGAAACAGCAATCCTGCTTGCACCTGGCTCCACATTTCCAGGACTGACAAGGTGAAGGCGTCAGGCCTGAAGCACAGTGCAATGATGGAGAAAGACATTTAGGAGAAGACAATTCATTTTTGACAAGGGGGTCTTCACTTTACTGTTGTCAAGTTAAAATATTCATGTCTAACCCTGTATTAGCAGTTTACGTTTTTGTCACGAAGTGAAAGCATGTTTTTGTTTGCTCATTCTGTTCTTCTGGAAATCCTGCTTCCGCTATTAAAAAACTGACTTCTTTTTACAAACTATGAATACCAATTCAGTATAACAGTACATTTTCCTTCTGGTGAAGACAGTATTTGAAGTACAGAGAGGCCATTAAAGATAGTAAAAAAAAAAAATGCAATATTTATGCTTTTTTTTTTTTTTTTAATTGTAGACAGGTAGTTTCATGTTAGAGATAAGCTTATCTGTAAGTGAAATAATTACTTTTTAATTAAGATAATTATAAAAACAGGAATGTAAATACTCAAGTATAGTATTCCTGAAAGTTATTTTTCTTTCACACTATCCACAAGCTTATCTTGCATACCTGAACCCTGTTTTTATTTAATGATTACAACAGCATATGCTAAGTTTTAAAAAGAGAGTGAGCTATTAGAGTCTATGTAGACAATTAAGTTAAAGAGCTAAGGAAGGCTTTTTGTTGTCATTTTTCTTGTTTCCCCAACCATTATATTTCAGCTCATTTTCCAAGGAACTGTTGGGATTCTCCCATCACTCTCCAGTTCTGAACTTATTTCCAGCTAGATTTGGTGAAGTGGCAATACTTCCTTTAAGTTCTATGAAAACAGATGGTCAAGTGTATGGGAACAGACAGCAGCAGAGGCTGAGCACTTACTAGAGAAACAAGTGAAAAATGGTCTGAACACTTCAACTACAGAAAAACAATTTTATATTTTGAGATGACAGGAAGTCCAACCATAAGCCAAGGATCAGAGGTCAATCAAACTGCATTAGGTCTGCTACTCAGGGATTTACTTCTGTTTTATCTATTCTGATAAATCACATGAAAATATCATAAATTGCATCTTGTTTCTGCCCTGGCAAGGGAATGAACCTGCCAGAACGAAAATTTTCAGTGTGATTTTTTTTACCTTCTTTGTATATAGAGCAGTATTGAAAAGCCAGATTGCACTGTTGGGTTGCGAATCCATTTTCTACTTAGAGGGAAAATATCTCATGTGTTGTCTTAATATATAAATGTAGTGATTTTGTAAGCAAAAACAAAAATGCAAGAGCAAAGTCAACAGTCTGTTGTGATCAAGGCAAACTTAAGGGAAAAACTAACTCTTTATGGGCCTAGAGGCTATTATTTATAGGCTAGATCCTGTTTTTAGTCCTAGAAAGTAATGAATGAAAGTTACCATGGCAGTTTTATGATTGCTTTAATAAAAAGTGGAAGTAGGCATATGGGATTAGCATTCTAGGGGAATATTTCTTATGCCCAACTACTATCAATTAAAAGTGTGCATTTGTTTCCCCCATTTCCTCATCTTTTTACAGACAAATATTTTTCTGATGTGTCTGTGCTGCATAGGGACACATGATGTCCCTGTTTAAGATAGAGATTTTTCTACCTGGATCGACTTTTTGATTGTTTGTTTGCTTGCTTCCCTATGTTCATATGAGCTGACACTACAGAATTTGACATGGAGAATTATCCCCCACAGGTCTGAGAAGCAACACTTCTGGCATGGTAGTTAAGATGTTGTAGGAAAGCATTTCCAAATACTTGGAAGCTGTGTTACGCATTCATTATGTTCTATTATCACAGCTTGTTGTCTTTCTGATCTGCCTGTGCTTGTTTTAGACTAATATAGTAGTAGTGTGGGAGTTCCATGTCTCAGTGCCAGAATATCTATTATATACAATGGATGTAGGAAATTCCTACATCTCCTGTGCAGATGTGGCACTGTACATGAAATTTCCTTGGCCTTAAGAAAAATAAAACTCATTAAAGATATGCAGTGGAGCAAATGAGAAGGAAAACCAGTATCTGACTTAGACTTCGAGTGTTAGTATCAATATGTATGGCAGAACAGCACCTATTATGGAATAGTCATTGCTGTTTGCTGCTGTGCTGAACTACATGGATCTGAACAATACCTCCTTGATTTTGTAAGGCACCAAATGAATTTGGGAAGGTGCTGAGTACCCTCAGCTCCCATTGAAAAGGGAGGCTGTAGCAAATTAAAGCAAGATAAGAGCACTCAGCACCTTGAAAATCAAAAGTAATCTTTTGGCTTGTCCAAACTGAGAAAATGAAAGTTAGGCAGTGTTCAAAGTGTAAACTCTGTGAGCAGAATTAACACCTACACAGAATTAGCATCTTTTTACTTCTGAAACTGAGTCTCATTGAGGCATTTATTGTACTTTAGCAAACATAGAAGGTATGTTCAAAGCAAGTAGTTCAATTTAATACAGCCTACCTCCCTGTGTTTCTTCCAACAGCTCAGCTCCACTGCAAAAAAGCACTGACGTCTTGTAAAATGGAGGTGCCAAGTTTGTGCAGAGCTTAAATGATGACTCAAGTCAAGGATAACTCCTGGACTCTTGCTTGATCTCTGTGTCTCCCTTTCAGATAGATGTAACAGTAATTGAGCTACTTCATATAGCTAGGCTGGGCACTGATACCTTCCAACATTTCAAGTAGCTGTATTTTATGATGCAGTAACCCAGTGCAAATTGGTAATGTACTTTCTTGGGAAAAAAAGTAATTCAAATAAAGCACACGATGACACTTTTGTTTGTGTGGACTCTTCAGAAATTGGTGCATGGCCATCCTGAGTGCTGTCAACTCAGTGTCATTTGCAACTGGATTGAAATCGGTAGACTTCTCGCAACTTTAGGAAATATTTGAGTTAGGATTCAATTGACCACTTTGGTTATTGATGTGTTGGTTTTCCTAAACATTTTAAAATGGAAAATGTTTCATTAAGAAAAAGTTGAGTACTGTATGTTGTCTTAACCAAAATGAGGAGGATCTAACTTTAGAAAGTTCCCAGTCTGGTTACTGCTTTGAGGGTAACATGTTTCTGAGCAAATTATGAAGAAAAATCCAAACTCAGCTTCTGAGTTTCTTCAGGTTTTTCTCTTACTAATTTAATAACAAAGATGATCAGATGTCCTTTTGTTAGAATAATCTTTTATTAGAATAGACTCCCCAATAAGCAAACTGATTGTGGAAGAAAACCTGTCACTTAATCTTTGAAACCAGTGAAGAAAATTTAATCAAACTGAAAACTTTCACTTCACAATGAACTTCACTGGTGCATTATCTGAATATCATTTGAACTGAATATTTGAATGTAATCTTTCATCTCATAATTTAATATGCTTTTTAAAAATACCTACTTAAATTCTCTAAAAATTTGAAAATTTTAACATATATCCTTGAGATTTGATATCCCAAAGGCAAATGGTAGTCCATATGTGTCTTTATGCACATATGGAGAGAGAGAAAGACCCCCTCCTTTAAGCCTGTCACATGAGCTTTTGGGGCTCGACTCACAAATTTTGAAAGAGTGAGGGGTTGGTAATACTGCAGAAGCAGCAAATTAATCATATCTGTTGAAAAGAGTTTTTAGGTTTATAGCTAGGACAGTGCAAATACTTGTTAGTGCTTTACCTGGTTGTGAAATGGCAGGTTCATTTTCTCATGAGATCATGAGAACATCTTCTGTTGCCATTGTCTCCAGTTCAAGCTGAGTTGGTACAGGATGGCATGCATAATCATACGGTGCATCAGTCTGGCCCAGAAGATAACACATGTCACCACTGTATGTCAGTACTCTATCAGCATGCTGCTGAGATTTGTTCTCTGACATTCGTCAAATACCTTGTCTTGTTACTACGTGCCTGAGGTATGAATGAAGGAAGGGGGAATCTTTTCCAGATCAAGATAATTCTCACAAATTCCAGTGACAGAATTCTTGAAAACAAAGCACTGCCGTAAAAATAAAATGTTATCTTTTTCTGGAAAGCAAAAATTTAATCATCTTCTGGAGGACGGGGAGTGAGAGAATAAACTGTTAAATTTAAATCAGAGGAGAGAGTCTGAATGCAAAACACAAGATGCAAAACTTTGAACAGCATGAATTATTCAGTGTCCTAACCTGTATATTGCAGGCTTTTCCAGAAGACTGAGTCATATATAAAAATAGACAGTTCAAGATTAGTCCAGGTTGTTAGTAACAGAAAATATTTATGTTCTAAAGGGTATTCAGCGAGTTTGGTAAGGCAGGATGCTGTTTGCAGAGTATAGTCATCCTAGCATAGCCATTACTTTTACCAGTAAACAGCACTGACACCTTCAACAAAGCAGGCAAGTAGAGAACGCTTTCCGAAGTGTGACCACTGTCCTGTCCACTTGGTGCTTGTGATTCTGCACTGGGACAGCCAAAACTCAGCCTTGAAAATTTCTCCTTTCCTTTGCCCTCAATACCCCTCCTTAAGTGTAGCGAAAGGAGCTTCAGACTTCCATTGGCCATTGTCTTCCCCTAAATACCCTAAACAGATGAACTGATGCCTCAGAAAGCTGTTGTGTTCATGGCATGCTTTTGCATACTTTAAGGCCTGATAAAGTGGTAGTCTTACAGAAAACCTTCATCCTTTCTAGAGTTATCATAATTTTTACGCTTAATTACATTATGATCCTTTTCCTCAATGAGAAGAAACAAACAGTCTACGTTAGAACTTTTCTAAGGAAGACATCTGTATTATTATTTCTCTTTTTTGGTACTGTTTATACAACTTGTTTTCAATGCAATTGACTATACGAGTGTGCAGCACCTTAACCCTTTGCAGCAGGTTCACTTTCAGTTCAACAGGATAATTGATCAGCGAAGGTACAGCAGGCAGGTGAGAATAGCCTGGAATTTGCCTGAAAGGAAAAAGGGATTAGAGAAACCTGGGTGCAGTGTTGGACTGTATCTTCCTTCCTGTTTATAACTTTGTGGTGGTGATGTGATTGGTATCTAATTGCTGCAGGGTTACCTTCAAACAAATGAGATTTTAAAAAAAACAACAACCAAACAAAAAGTCCAGCCCAGTAACTCAGATTCTAACAATCTTGTTGGGATAATTATTTTACCTCAGTTGGGCCTCTTCATTTGGAACTGATCAGCTGATCCACTGTGTGTGGCACAGTCTCACTGTGCATCACTGTATCTTTTTCACAGTAAACAACAAGTCTGCTTATCAAGATGTTTCACAATGCATATCTGAAGTAGATTGTTTACCATTTGGTGTTGTCCATGATATTTACCAAATGCATGACATCAAACAGTGATTCTGTGACATGGACCCCTGGATTCTATTCCCTGAGGAGCCCTGGTTCCCTTTGGGAATTTGGGCAAGTTGTTCTCTTTTGCGTGCTTTGGTTTTCTTACTTGTAAATTGGGAATTCTGTATCGATCTCCTTTTAAAAAGTAGCTATTTCACAGTTGTGTGCAATAATATGGAGTAGAATGAAACAACAATTGCTGATATCTATTGAATATCTTCATACTGTATTTCTGCAATAACATGTTTGCCTTTGCATGTTTTGCAATGGAACAGAAGATGAGGTCCAGATCATACCTTACATGGGCAAAAACTACATGGGTCTGGAAACACAGAGTTCATAAATCCAAGGAAATGCTTTGAATTTGCTTATCAGAGGATTGGCGTTGCCTTTCTCTCTCTAAGCAGGGTGTGGCCCTCCTAATCTGTGAGCATCTCAAATCCTGGAGGGAAAATGCATCTATTTGCAGGTACTGTAGAAAAGATGTCACATTAAAGCAGAATTCATGTCCTCGTTCTCCATTTTGTCAGTCCACTTTTATGCCAGTATTGACTCCAATAATGACATGTCAGCATGAAATGCTAATATAATAGTTCCTTTTCTGACTGCTCTGCCAGCTCTCAGCTTCAATGGCAGTACAGCTGGCAGCCAGTGACAGCTCGCTCCAAGCACCACCACTCAGTGGGGGAGAATGAGGAATTAATGCCAAGAGGTAAACCATTGATTAATGTACTTGAGAATTAACCCAGTTTCTTATGCCTGCCTGGGAAATGATTCAAATTGTACTCCTTGTACTCTATGTATTTAGTAATATGATAGGAAATGCACGTAATGCAAGACAAAGTTTTAGAAGGTAAAGTGACGTGTTCTACAGCCTCAGTACCCAAATTCCACATGGATTTACAGTTCACAGTTTAGATTAAAATGCTATAGAAGTGCACTTGCAGCAGTCTACTGCTTAACGAGATGTGATATAATATTTGTGTTAAATTGGAATACAAAAATGGAGTGGCTTAATCAAGTTATCCTTACGCATAAGGCAGAAGTGGCAAAATTAAACTGCAAATTCCAGTTCAGTGCTCATTTGATCTTATCTGATGTGTCCGGAGGTGACAGGTTATATCAGGTCGTATAGAGGTCAAGGGGTCACCTCTGCTCATAAGGTAGAGACAAGGAGAGGGATACACAGGTCATTTATCAGGGGAAAGTGGAAGCGGGGTGCAGCTGGGGTCTTTGCCTTTGAAGTAGAGGCAATCACCCATACAGATCACAGGTAAAGTCTACAAGTTTCCTGATGTTCAGGCAATGAAGGATGAGACTACAGATGAATGTACTTCACAGGATGGGGACAACTACAATTGGAGAAGCAGAAGATATGGGAGCCTGGGTTGGTCTTTAAAACAGATCAGAGTTTGGATTTGGAGAGCAGGAGACAGATGGTGGCTCCAGGCTGCACTGAAGTTCTGGGAAAGAACTTATTTCCTCCAGCCTCTTCATACTTATAAGGGAAATGATAAGAAAAATCACACCTTTGCTAAAAGACTATTCTGAATCTAGTTTCAGACTGATTACGTCGGGATCTGTAGTTCTGTGCACCTTGGTGATGGAGGGCTGTGACTGGTTGAAGGAGTAGAAGTGGAAAATGATCAGTCTGCCTGTGTCCTTTCAGAACTTCAGAGACTGTGTTAGTAGGCAACCATAGGGAAAATGATGAGAATGAAGTTTTTAGTGGAGCAATACTCATGAAACACTGGCTACCTTGGGTTACTATAAAAGTCTTTTGTGGCTGGGGCAACTTTAGGATCGCTTTCATATAAGCTGCAGCCTTTCAAGTCCTACCTGATCCTGTGGTTGGAATGAATGCAGGAATAATTAAAAGTAATCATTATTCATCTCTCTCTCTTTCTCTCTCCCACTTTGCTGCTTGAGCTAATTCTGAAAGAATTAGCATTATCCAGAAATGTCCTTTTGTTATCTTTTTCTAAAAATAATTATTAGGAATTCTTTTACTGCTTCTATGACTGTCGTGTGTTGCTCTGGTAAATAACTTTAAAAAATCAAATATTGATTTATATATTTGGCTTCTCTTTGTTCTATACAAGAGCAATGATTTCACTTAGCTATTATGATGGATAAAACTTCAGAGATAATTAAATACATTAAATCCCTAAGGGAAGACTTACATCAGGTCTGAAGTATTCAGACTTGAAAGCATTTGGAAAGCGTTAAACCCACTATCATTTCAATATTGTGCCTTTGAAATAAAAACAGAACCCCAAAAGCCTCACTGAACAGATGCAATACAAAGTTTTTTTGTTAAAAAGCATCTTCCTGTATTCTAACAACAAGATCACTATACTGAAGATATTTCCTTGCCTAACTGTGTACTCTTATGTAAGCCTTTAATACAACCAAACTAGTTCAATTAAACGCTAACTTGAGACACTTTTTACAACTGTGAGTGGAGGCTCAGAGCCTTGTTCTTTCATACCACTGGCACTGCCACATTGACCCTGCTGTGCTAGGCCTAGTTAAGGCCATCTGTGTGCCTTTTTAACCCTGCCTGAATCTAGCCATTCCCTTTTCTAATACTTATTAGTCAACGTGGGCAAGAACAGAAAAATTGTTTAAAACTTCATTTTATTGCAATGTAAGTTAACGCTTACTTTCCATAGTTAGAATTATTCCTTTCTGTGTATTGAATGCACGAATGTGGAGTGCAGTGAATATCTCCCACTTTTTCTCAATTTGTTCTGTATGAACATGGGACATGTTGGTCGTATTAAAGCAATTGGTAACCTGGCTGACCTTATCGTGTGGTGTTGAACCAAGCAGTCCTTATTAGGAAACCCCAGTAAGGAGATCTTGGACTGTAATGATTTGCACTGTCAATTACGTTCAAGTATAAATGTGTTTTTTTTCTATATTATTTTTTCATGTAAAAATATGTTTCTCCACTTTTGATGAAAAGCTGAAGGTGAAAGTGTGTCCATGTGTGAGTAATGCACATCTTCCTCGATCAGGCAGTATTGTCATACAGTAAGGCTCCCTGCAGGAGTCCAAGACTGCAGAGGCATATCAAGCACTGTCTGTTCGCTCATTTTCTCTTGTCTGTATTAATCAAGCAGCCATTGGAGACTCAGATGTATATCTAGAAAGCCTGGCTTTGCCTTCAGGCTGGAAGCATAAGCTGCCATGGTAGTGGTTTACTGCTAAGTGTTTGTAGAGGCAAATTTTGGCCGTGAGTTTTCCATGTCAGGTGAGATGAAACCAAGCTTTTCAAAATGCTGCTTTTGCAACTGTACAGATTTTAGGGGGCATTGGGACTGAAGAAGTGTTACACTGGTCCTTAGTTTTTTGACTAAGATATAGTTGTAAACAGAAAGAGTCGACCCTAAAACTAAAAACTAAAGAATATGAAAGCCTGATGTTTTTTGGGTTTTATTCTTTTCTGTTTGTTTTGTTGTTGCTGTTGAGGAAAGCAGTATTCATGCTGAATAAGTTGATCCAGGAGAACTCAATGTACTTTGTCTTACTTTTGACAAAAGATCTTGAGGAGCATTGGTCTAAGACAACCATTAACCATTTTAAGGCAACCTTGCAAATCACTGTTTGCTCAGTTGCAGTTATGGTACGGTGTCATACAGTGCCAGCAGCCAAGGGAATCGTTACAGACAGAATGTCAGCAAGCCTAGCCAGCAGGGTAGGGTGTTAAGGTTCTGTAAAAAGACTATGTGCATCAGAAGATTGATTAGTTAGAGAGTGAATCCAGTTGATGGTAATGTGGGAGACTTTGCATCTCTGTTTTGTCCGCTTTGTGAATAGTTATCTGTAAACTTAATGTAAAAAAGAAACTTTTAATATTAAAAAGGGTTAATTCTTAACTCATTTTTCTTCTGCGGACAAGAAATATTTTCTGTAAGTCATAAATAACACATTTTAATAAACTGAGACTTTGATTACTTCATGTGGTCAAACTTGCATTGTAATTTTGCAGAGGCTGTTTGACACCGTTCCAACATTCAGTTTCTGCTGCACGTATTAAAAGATCTACATATTTCAGACATGCACAGGTCTTCATGGTCTACTGGTGAACAGTGTTATTATTGAAAATATATTTGACCTTCTAGCAAAATAATTGACTTTTAACAGAAAGTGATTTTTTTTTTTAACTTCATTGTTTTCATGATTTACTTTTAATTTATGTTCCTATACTATGCAATCATTTTTCTCAAGCTGCTCTAATTCTATAGTTCAAACAAGGCTTCCATTTCACCCCTGAGCCAGGATCCCTGATTTTTCTTTCAACTAGGAGTGCACACGCAAATATTTGGAATCAGTTCAAGGTCAAATTCAGTTCCTTGGAGTTTTGTCTTGAATTTGAACTTTAAGAAAGAATGAAAAAGTGTAACTTTTTGTTAGTGACAAACACTACTTAGTATGTTGATTGGTGGCATGAAAGAGCAAGAGGACTAATGCTACCATTTGCTCCATTTCTGGAAGGGGAAAGATTACTCCTCTTAGTGTAACTATTACTAGGGACTAGTAAGTAATTCAAGCAATATCTAGTTTTCTAGTTAGTCCTTTAATTTATTTTTCCTTATGCTAATCATGAGGAAAAAAACAGTTTTTAGAGAACAGTTTTGATGTTAACTTCTGTGGTTCCCTCCCTGATCCCCAGAAAAAGAAATAATGACTTAATATATTTCCAGTGACTTCAGCAGGTGCATGTTGAACTAACATACATTTTGGTTTAGTTTAGATTGGAAATGTGTCTTATGGACTTGTAAAGCTAGTTCAATTAGGATTGAATTAATTTAATCAGGAGTATGAAAAGTATGTACTATAAGCTGCTACATCAACATTAAATCAGCTATTCTACAGGGTTAAAACAGTGCAGTGCTGAACATAATTCAGAGTGACTCAAAAGTTTGGCAGAGGTATGTAGTCTCTTTACTTTCAGCCTGATCAGTGAGGGTCAAAAGTCACTGGCCTCTGACAGTTGCTCACTTAAACGAATTAGTGCTTTCCATTCACTTCCGTACCGAGCGTGTCTGAAGAGCATGAACTGGTATCACAAACTGTCCTCAATGAATCTTCTGCCAGCAATTCAGAAAAACAGAAAGGCATATTGTGACAGATTGTTCACAAATAGAGAAGATTCCATGGGAAATATATTGTTTATTTCCCCTTGGGATGACCTTTTATTATCCAGTTGTAGACGTGCAAAAAATACAGAAGATAAATATTTACTAATCTTGTCCCATACTTCAGCAGGATGAGAAGGAAAGAACTTCTTCCAGAAAGCCTGAATTGTTTTCTCTGTTTTCAACAAAACATTATGAACTTCTCCCCACAACTTCTGATATTTCACTTTATTTTTGTTTATGTTATTAAGAAAGCTTGCATTTCTGTCATTGTAGGTTCTTTTTGGCATCGGACAGCATTCACACGAGTGACCTACTCTTTCTCCCTCCAAAATTATGGATTTTGATTAATGAAATGAGGAAGCCAGACTACTTTGTTTTCTACAGCACATCTATTAGTAGCTGCAGCCGCAAGGTAAGTGGCTGTTTGGAACATGTATGATGATGACTCCTTCTCTATCTTGCGTACTGAAGTTCTTAAGTCCGGCAAGGGTCCTAATTAAAAAACATCCATTGCTGTTGAGACTGTAGCCATTCTTTCCTGTGTGTGGAATTCCTTTGTTCAGATCTGACAGTTCATCTTTAACTCTGATTATTTATGGCTTACCTGATTTTGGCTGAGCTGAGTTCAGGTCTGAGCAATTTCCCAGGGTCTTTGTACATGATGAACACTTCAGTAAACTTGCTACCAATGCCTTTGATCAATGTTCTTGTATAAAACTAATTATTCAAGACAAAACAGCCTACTGATATAGTTCTTAGCTCTCCTTTGAACTGCCAGACTTCTGGATAGCGTATATATTCTAACTGTAAATGATAATAGTATTAATTTCTCCTTATTTACTGCTTCTACCAAATGGTCTGCAGTAATTTCAGGCTTTTCTTTTAACTTACCAAATGTATTGCTTATTTGTGTAGTGTCAGTGAAGTGGGTCTTGCACTGTAATACGGAGAGATACATAGGAATTTTCCTAGGACAGAGGGATGGGTCATTTTTAAAGCAACATACAGAACAGCAAATGAAAGATCAGGATCATTTGGATCATTTGGAGGTTGCGGGAGTTGCAGTAAAGTGCTCTTAGATAACTTTAGGGAAGGAGAGTGTTTGAAGGAAGAATTTGAGTAAGAACTTAAAATTCACTGTGGCTTAGGAACTGGGGAGGTTGTCTCCAGGATAAACAGAAGGATTAAAAGAAATAAAGACAAGAACAGGAGGAGACAGAAAATGAAAGATACAGAGAAGATCATGTTAGAAAAAGTGAGAGAAGGCAGGGAGGAGAGCCCTGGTTGCAGTAGTTAGAATCTGTGCAGATAGAGAAACCACTGAGTTATATCACCAGAGGTTTGAAAAGTGCAGTTGATATAGAGACCAAAAGAAACCTACCAGAGCAGTCAGAGAGAAGAGTCATTTGATTATAGAAACAGGAATGATTTTCAACTTCTTTCACAAAATCTTATGCAAGAGCTGTGAAGACATCCTGAACTTCGAAGTAACAGATGGCAATTCCCTTGGAGCTGCTGTTTTATTGATGCTATCAGAGGTCTGTTAGAGAGAGAATGTATTGTTTTCCAGAAACAGGCCTGATAAGAGCTTTTCACAGATCAACCTTCCAGGGTAAAGTGAGTCAGGACAGGATGAGTCAGCTCAGGAGTCAGAATGAGCAAAGTTCCTTCCCAAACATTTGATCTGAATTTGAATCTGAGCTTGTAAAACCTTGATCCACAAATCACTTGAGGCTGGGAGAATAACCATATACTTTAGTTTCCATTTTTTAGCTTGCTGAGTACAAGTTGTTTTTGTATCAAGCCTGTGTATTTTTACAAACAGTTCAATAATTTCATATTTAATTTCCAGTTGTTCTTATTAATTTTAGAGGAGACAGAAATCTGAATATTAAATATGCACTCCAGGGTTTAAGCAGAAAATATTGCCATTTATTAACATTTATTAATTTGCTCCCACATTTTTATTTAAAAAAAAAACACAAAGGAATTACATGAATTACACTGCGTTTGAATTGTGTTAAAAATCTCTGAAGTGTGTCTTTATATAAGTATTGTAAACCTAGTTATAAGAGGCTTCCAATTTTACAATACAAAAAAAACCAAGGTATTTGAGTCCATCGTGTCCCAGTTTGATTTCCTCTGTTATCCAAAATGATCATATTGACTTTATTTATGTATACTGGTTTTAGCAGTCCAAGCATCTCAGTGTAAGAGGTACACCTGCCAGACTGATGAAGTTATTGAGTGTTTGCATTTGACTGTTCCCCATACAAAGAAGAGTCATAGGATTCCCTCTCTTTTAAAAAACATAATCAAAAATTGTTTTATGTTCATATGAAACATCTAATTCAATTTCTGATGTTTGAAGATAACTGCGTTTTAATTGCATATGTCAGCAAACAAGACCCATTGCTAGAGATTGTTTTCATCAATAGTTTTTCAGGTTTTGCTGGCTCTTTTCTCCCTTCTTCAGGAAACTCATGAGACAAATCTAACTGGGAAAACATGCAAAGGGGATCAACTGAAAACTTTCCTATGGGACTGAATCCAAATGTAGTAGAACACAGTGGTTAATGAATTTGGCAACAAAGACTGACATGTACATCCAGGCATGGAGATTGTGTACACTCTCTGGAGAGTGCCAGATGTAATCCAACTGCAGTGGCTGTAACTGAGCCTTTAATATCTGATTCTTCACTGATTTTTTTCTAAGTGTGTTTGTTTGTTTTCTACGTGTACATAAAAGCCTATTATAAAAAATTACCAGGCTTGTTTTCTCCTGCCATTGCAAAATACTCCCAAAAAAGAAAATCACAGCATTCTCATGAGTACTTCATCCAAATACAGGCACCTCATTACTGTTCTGACCTATGTGTTCATGTGTATGTGATGAATTGATCTGATCTGATCATCTAATGTTGCACTGTAATTCTTGAGCTAAGATTGTAGCTTGATCTTTGGTGTAGTTTGCCATGCTCTTTCTGCTCAAAGTGCCTCTTTCTCTCTTCATGGACTGTAAAAGATAGTTTTATGGTATTTCATTTGAGTGGACTGAATATAAACCTGACACCTGATATGAAGACAGTAAATCCATGTTTGCAGTTTCTGTCTCATTCAGACAGCCTTCACACCAGAATAAAATCTCCTTTTGAATTCGATGAAATCAGATTTTATTAATCCATGTACAAATGAGAGTAGGAACTTGTCCACAAATGTTGAATTATTCATTGTATGTCTCTAGCAGGGCTTTCTAAGATATCCTGTATCTTTGATCTATGACATCATTAGTTGTGAAAGCCAAGAGGAGACATTCTGCAACTGAAACGTAAATTCCCAGATATGACCTGAAACATAAATTCCAGTAATATTCCTCCTCCAGGTGATCTCTTACTTCATACAAAAGCTAGTTTAACAAATGTCACCACTCCCATTGCAGTCAGCTTTGTGCAATTTGAAAGCAGTGATGCACAGCTAATTGCTAGTGCATTGTGCTCAGTTATAGCAGCAGTGAATGATTTCCAAAAGTTGATTATTCTTGGATGAATGATTTTTCTTACCTCTAGTACACCCAGGACTGCTGAAATATAATTTAGTTTTAGTGCAATGATAGCCAAATTACTATATACTGTGCTTCACTGATACATCCGTCTGTGGTAGTGAAATTCATTAAAACTTTGCTGTGTGCATGTTCTTGGATAGCTTTTGATGTTGATGTTTTATGCCTGTATGGTGCACATATTCATCAGGCCACATGCATTAGAGGGGCAAAGGACAAATAGAAAAATGGAATTGAATACCTGTAAATGCAACCTAAAGTCTTCAAAGAATTTCTAAAAAAAAAAAAAAAGTAGATAAAAAAAATACACATATACAGTAAGAATGAGAGAAATTAAACAAGTTTATGTGAGTAGAAGCCTAAATTTCTATTTCCAGAAGAACTTGGGAGTGGATTTCATAATGAGTTTGGGTAGCTAGAGACACGGTGAATGACACATGTTGCCTGCTCACTAGCAGGCAACTCTACTTAGAGACTTATGAAGCCCCCGTGGGAACAGGAGCTCTTGAAGGTCGTGGATACAGCAGCGAGGTGCTGCTTGTTTTACATGATTCCTCCAGAGCATTACTTTCACAGAAGCTGGATGAGGCAAGTGCATAGTGCCTATGGAAGCCGTGCATTTGAGATCCCAGGAAATACCTAGCACGGCCAGAGCTGTCTAAATGGTGTTGTAGTACCCTGCATTAACTTTTGTTTGTTGGAAGTCAGTGGGTTTTGGCTCCAAGAATCTCAGCTTGTGGTTTTTGTTTTTTAAAGCGTGTTACCAGATTTTTAATTACTTAGTCCAGAGTATAGTGTTATCCACTAGAGCTGGAACTTGTCAAGACCAGATCCTATTGTGATTACTCAGACAAAAGTATCACTGAAGTTCTGGAGTTTTGCCCGAATTAGGACTTCAGTGTTCAGCCCTTGGTCTTTTATGTCATCAGTGATCATAATGAGGTTATTTGTTAACGTTCTCAGCTAAATAAGATCTAACAACAAATCATCACGCGGGCTTGACAGAACAAAATATGTTTTCATGTTAAACGTGTTCTTCAAAATTACGAGCGCTGTTTACACCCAGGAAATTGCTTCATTTGTAGCAATTTCCTTTTTTTAATTCCATTTCCAATTCCCATTATGAAACTCCCAGGCATGTGGTATGGCCCAATAAATAGGTGGGGTAGGACCAGGAAGGAGGAAATACCTGCCCTTTTGTACGTTTTACTCCCATTTAGGGGAGGAAAGTAAAAGAAACATACACAGAAATCCAAAGTGAAGGCAGTTAAAATAATTAACAGCAAGATTAGCACTTGATTAACACTTTTTTTTTTTTTCCCTATCTCACTTCACAACCAGATGTAAATGGAATATTGTAGCTGACGTACTAATAGCCCTTTTAATGTGAAAATTCCAGTGCAAATTATGAAACTACGCCCCTCAAGTCAGCTGCAAAGGTGAATACCATTGTACACAGCTTTCCGATGGAGTAGCCATGTGGCAGCAAACCTTTCTGTGAGATCAGTCACAGAGCTGTGAGTGAATGCAAGCCAGCTGGATCCAACCCTAGGTTCTGTTCAGTTTACTGCCTTTCTCCTTTAGGATAAACATGTCCCCAGAGGGGCTGTGGGATGCAGTCCTGTGCGTAAGCCCTGCAAGGCGCTTTCTCTGTGGGACTCTGCCAGGGCTGGCTTTCCCCAGCAGATACCTGGGGAGATTGTAGGAGTTTCCTTTCTGCTGCCACTGGGGTGGTGCTGCTCCCGACCTGTGTGTTCCCAGACTGGGTAGGAGTTTGTCTGTTTAAAAACTAGGTAGGGGTGTCAAGAGTGCTGCTCTGTCTTTGTTTCCTAAAGACACCAGTATAATGAAGTTGTAAGATAGCCCACTGCTCCCACTCTCCTACTACTCTAGCCCTGTTTCTAGTCTGCAGTCATCCTTTAACACTAACCTCTTGCTTCTCTCCTTAGGAAAGACTCTGGTTTCTGTTGACAAATGTCTTCTGATACAGTGTCACTGGGAGTTTCATGTCCCTGCTTACAGCAGGGCGTGTAGTTCTTTAGCTTCCTACAAATAGTGAGATATGATTGCAAATCCAAATGTGCTAAAGGAATGGGAACCTTTTTTTTTTTTTTTTTCCTCATCCATATCATCTTCAATGTGTTTCCTTCTCAGCCTTCTTCATCTGCTCATCAGCTTCCCCACAGCCCCTGCTGCAATCAAAAGGGTGTTTTCCCTTGGAGATCTCTTTGCTAATGTTGTTACTATTAAGTGAGCTCTGAGGTGAGCACTGCTCTTCAGCAATGATGTAAACAGCACAGCTTTGGCTCAGTGTTTGCAATTAAGAGAGAGCTAATGAAATTGGAAAGAAAAAAATACAGTTATCCTGAATGAGATTCTCACAGTAGAGCACTGAGTTCAGAAATTACATCTCAAGTCAGTATTTTCCATCGATTTTTCTGTAAATAGAGCTGACTAAATCCAGCTCCTGAAAATAGGAAGCAAGAGTTCTTTCATTCTTCCTTCTCTTGTAATTGACATAGACAAATGTCAAAACCTAGGATATTTGTAGGAGGCTGACTTCATGCATGTGGTGACTTCAGACACCAGCATCTGTAGCTAATTGCATGCAAAGGACTGGGGTGACATTCCTTGCTTTGACTCAATAGTTGCCAATAGACAGAACTCATTGGGGAAAGAGCCATCAGCTAGTGAATACACAAAGGCAGTTCTTAGCAGAGTGGATAAGGTCATTCTGGTTCACTTACAAAGTGTTTATGAATAAATTCAGGGAGGTAACTAGTTTGTAAAATGTTCCTTGGCCATTGCAAAAAATATTTAATGGTTTTCTACAAAAACACGTTATTGTTTGACTAAGTAATATTTATTCAACAGCCAAAAATATATTTCAAGTCCCACGTTTCATTATCAGCTATCCTAATCCTATTTTATTAGATACATGTATGAAAGCAATTACAGCCAAACTATATGCCTGCAGCTTGTGCCTACCAGACATGTCAGTCCTGTACTTCAGAGAAAACATTTATGGCCCTGGCTACCAAGACTTTGCATACCTAATCTTGTCTAGTTCATCTCATGATTGAAACAACTTTTAGAAATTAAGATAGGTCATTTATCTGTTTTGTATAGATTACATGTAATGTAATGAGACTTTCTTAAAGTATTTCAAACATACTACAGATAGTAATATAAGTAACTGCTGCATCTTGGGAGCCATAGCAAAGAGCTAAAACACTATGTGGGGTTCTGGTTCAGGTGTGATGTTGTATTGTGTAAGGATACTACATGAGGTGCTGCTCAGGTGCCTTACGTGTAAGGAAGGAGACCATCCAACCACACCCTGCATTCTGTTGTTATCATCTCATTTATTTCCTTACTTTATTTTATTCTGCAGCTTGAGCCCTGCTGCAGGTTATGTGCAAGCAGCAGTAAAATGGTAGATTTGGAAGCCCCTATTTTCTTTTGATAATACCCATGCATATTAATTCCTAACAATGTTTTTTCCAAAAATAATTGGCACACACAGTTGTTAGGCGTTCCCTGTTAATTTCAGATCTGGTGCATTTACAGATGCCACAATTTTATCAGCCTAAATTCAGATAAATCTAAATTTAGCTTCTAGACTGAACTATAAATACGCAATAATGAAAAACAATTTTAAATATTCTCACAAAGCATTTTCTGCTCTTTTCATGTATCACAAAAATACATACTATGCAAGCAGCCTTGTAAGACTATGAGGGCAATAGTGAATAGTTCTGAGCTGTGCATCAGTTTTAAAATATTTCTTAATAGTTATCATTAGAACCTCAATGTTCTGATCTAATAATAGATTGACTATAATCAAGCCACTGGCAATGATATAGGGAGAAAAAAGATACCTCTATACACCACAATTTTTATTCTCCTTTTTATTCTCTTTTACTTTTTACCTTTCTGTCCGACTCCTTAATTGAAAGCTGGGAGGATGTAAACATGGCACCTGGAGTCAATGGGTTCTTGGCACAGGTGCTGCTGGGTGTGGGTGAAATCAGTGCTCTTTGCTGCCTCAGCTGAGCTTCAGCATGGGGGTTTCCAGGGCTGGGCAGGCATTTCTAGTGCTTTGGGCAGGCCCAGTTTAACAGCTTGATTTCTTCCTGTGGTGTGTAACCAGTCTGTTTTGGTGGTGGTGGAGCAAATGAATCTTTCAGGTGATTTTCCTCCCTGAGCTCTGTGTTCCAAAGAATGGGTTTTCAGTGTCAGATATTGTTTTGGATTAGAAAGGGTTGCAGTCTACTCCATCCTTATGTACCCTTGGCTGTGGGAAACTCAAGCGTTAATGGAATTTCAACCCTTACATCCACATAGTGGAGGTCTTGAGTTCTTCAGTGCTGTAGTAGTGTTTTTCCAGGTTTTTATAGTATCTAGTTCTGAGGAGCTTTCTATTCTAGTTACATCAAAAGTTCTGATTGTACAATGCACAACTCCTCTCCTTTAAAATGAAAAATGTAATTATGAGATTTGTCATTGACCATCAGCAGGAGTGACGAAGCTCTTCCACAGTGCGTGTGAAGGGAGAGATGCGTCTCTCCTGAGCTTTCTCTTATACTTATGATCTTGTGCCATACTACAGTGCTTAGGAATGGTGAATGTGAAGGGTATACTGCTTCTTTGATCATCTGCTTTATGGTTATGGAGCCATGCATGATTTCTGAAGTGATATAGTCAAAAAACAGTTGATACTATCTTGCTTTTGTTCAGATTTTGCGTTCTCTTCCTGGTTTCTGGATACGTGCTGTTCACAGTGGCTGGAGAAGTATGAATCTTGTACATCATTCGTGTTTTTTGGGATTTTTTGTTTTGTTGTTCTCTTCTTTTTCTACAGAGCATGTTCTGCACGTGTTCTGACCAGTGACTGTTAATTCTAAGCAACATCTCAGCATGATACAGGAGCTCAGACTTTTTTTACCTAGCTCCTCTACTACTACTTATGAAGGCTTGAGTTTAATTGCAAGTACTCCATAGTCACACTATAACGCCTTTCTTGTACTGTGCACTTGTTCTTATTAGTAGATAATGTCTTTAAAAAAAAAGTTGGGAGCAAAACAAGGCCTACACAGAACAGGCAGGGAAAGCAATCCAAATCTCTCCTTTTTCTTTTTTCTTTTTTATTCTCCTTGCTGTCTTCTCTCTGATGCATGAGTCTGCTGCGTCCTCTTGTTCGAATCATCAAGGATCTGCCCACAACTTTTTTTTTTTTTTTTAACAGTATTGATGTTAACCACAAAGCAATCACGTTTGGGTAGCCTTACTACGGCATGTAATCTATGCTTTGATGTGTCAGTGCTGCCCATGATAAATGTATACTCTACTTTCTCTAAATAATAAAGCTGATGTGCGTTGGCATGTATGCTTACGTTCCTGTGCTTTAGTGTTAATAGCAGATTGTGAAGGCAGTGACCACATCAGGTGTTTTTCTGCATCAGCTACTCCTGAAGAATCAACTTTGTGTACACCTTTAGTAGATGTTTAAGGTTGCACAGACTTCCTGTACACATTCCTAAAACTTCTGAGGTGGATCTGTACTTTTTTTATTTGCCTCTTGTATAAGAAAATAACATAAACATAAAATTACTTTCAGGAAAGCAGCAACAGATCAAAAAGTAATCTCTGAGAAGAAAGGTTAATTTTGAAGCTTTTTTTCCCAGAATAAAATATAGATTTGAGTACAATCAAGGAAGACAGCACAAGTCCTCTACTGACTCAAGATAGCCTTACATTAGACCAGATTTATACCTAGTACCATACAGAAGTATAATTAGCCCTAGCTTTTCAAATGCTGTAGTTCTTTACTAACCAGACAAACTGTTTTACTTGGTTGAACTTTTGGCAAGTGTTTCATGAGCAACCTAGCAGATTTTTATTGCTATTTTAAAAATACAACATTCAACAATCTTAATCCAAAAATGCAAGACACCACAGGTCTTTTTTCATTATTGGATTGTGGTAGGTATTGCTGAATCTAGTTCAAACAATTGCTATTCAATTTTATGGCTGCAGGCTATGCAATAACCTGGAATATAGTTTTCACTCTGATCAGTCACATGAAAAATATCTATTTACCACTGTATACCCTTCAGCATCCTTATTCGTTCGTTCTGGCAATTGTTCTACAATTTCACCATTATATTATGAAAAGAGTTAAGCAGTGCTCATTTTGTTAGGCAGCATCTTATCAGTGTTCAATTGAAAATCCTCCCAAAGCCAGACAGTCTGTGACTGATGGGGTAGGTCATAACATTCAGCCTGGAGTTTGGTGGACTTTACAAAGGGCCATTGGTAAAGAGATCACAGGACCTGTCTTAATGTGAGGGGAAAAGTAAGAAAGAGAAGTCTTTTTGAAGGCTTTTAAGGCTTTCATAATTCTTTGGGGAACATATAGAAGAAATTCTTGATGAAATCACATTACATTTATCTTCAGTTAGCTCTTCTAGTTTCCATTATATGTCGATAATTAAATTTTAAAAAAAAAGACATCTAAAGAAAGAAATCTGAGAAATGGTGGACAAACTAAAAGAGAAAAGAACGTTCCCCTTGTGCCTGTGAATCTAGAATCTTGGTCATGCTGCGAAAACGTATCATTTAATGCAAAGGTAACATTCCATGTAGAGTGAGTGCTGCCAGGTTAGCTTTTGACTTGTGCCTTGAGGAAAGGAGGCTGTAACTTTTGACAATGAGAAGGATCAATTTAGAGATCAAGAAAAGTAGATGATTATCTTCATGAAGGTCAAGAAAGTAGACTGTTTTAACTTTGGAGATTTGGACTAGTGATCTTAATTCTCTTTTTAAACCTCTTAAAGTCTGTGATTGTAGATGTAAAGCTATCTCAAAACTTATTTTTTTTATGTCCTTATAAATATGTGGCTCTTTAGAAATTCCTCGTTTCTGGTGGTATTATGTGTTCAGCTGCTGCTGCTTCAATGGGAGGAAAAAGGGTTGTTTTGTTATCGTTATTATTTTCTTTAAGCAAACAAATCTGTCTTCCAAAAAATAATAGGGAAGACTGAATCTTTCTGTATAATTTCTAGTGACAGTTTGTAAGAGAATTTAACACGAGGGAAATTTGTTTGGAAACTTGGTTAGTATGTACCAGCTGAACTCACATGCTCAAATGAGCTACCATTCTTAAGTAATGCCAGTACAGAGGGTGTGTAATAAAGGAAGACAGCAGGTAGACTCCGGAATAGATCTTGATAACTAATGTTTATCTTTCTTTAAATATGATCTGTGAAAATTGGCTGTAACACTCACTCTGATTATAGCTTTACCTACTACAAATTTCACTAACATTTGGTTGAGAGAGAAATAGCAATTATGCAACATGCAGGTGCCCTGATAGCACTTAGAGGTGTGTTGATGAAGTAAACAGCCCTGCAGGATCAATTTTCCCATTTTTCAAAGCAGAGTATGTATTTTCTAAATCTGCTGATGCTGAAAGATATGTTTCTTCACATATCCAAATCCCTGTGCCAAGCAGCTACAAAGAGTACCAGTGAAGGAATGACCTTGTTACATCTCTTGGAGGCTATGCTCTAATATGTCATGCAAAGGTAAACAAATACCACAACTTGATATAGAAGTGCTCCATGCTCATCATTAGTGCAAGGATTTTGGAAGTTGATAAGCAGGATATGAAAAATTCTCACTTGTATTTTATCTGTGAATCTATGTAGAAACTGTTACAAAAGAGAGAACACACCATGGACACAGGGGAAGTTGATGATATTCTCTACTGCACCTCTGCAGCACTTTTTAAAATAGATAAAGCATACAGAACCATTTCAGATCCAGCTTGTGCAGTTTAAATTACACTACCATATACTCACATGAAATACTTGCATAGTGAAGTATTTCCACTCTACAGAAAATTTCTGCATTACTGAATATGACTGAAAGAGAGCACAGAAGATACTTTCTGTTGTTCTCCCTGTATCTCCTGAAACATCTAGATTTTTTTCTGTATATTGCAAATTTCGTAGTTTCATATGTTGCATCTCAGATGTTGCTATCGTGTCACACTAGAGATCTTTATGGAGCTCCTTTCCTCTGTGGTGAGGTCTATAAGAATTTCCATTTCCTGATTATATTATTATCTATTTTCTCTTTGGTGCTTAAAATCCTAGGTCTGATCATGGTCTGAAAAACTGAAGCAAGTAGCAGAGCAAGAATTCTGGTGTGAACAGCATCAAGTGAATCCCCAAGGGGCACTTCAACACACAGGGCACAGCTAGATTCAGTAGTTTTCAGTTAGTGTAAGTGACTTATGACCTTACATCAAAAGTGGTAAATACTTTAGCCAAGAAGTGCCACCAGCCAAACTTTTGGAATAATCAAAAATGTAAAGTTCCAGAGCTGTTAAGTGAAATTAATGTAATTGTTGTTCCGAAATAATGTTACCCTATTATTTGTAATGGGGCAGTTGAACCATCCAAACATAGATATTTCATTTCAGAAGCATTTCAACCTGTTTTTCATACCATTTTTTTAACCAGAAAAATGAAAATAAAGCTATCAGAAAAACTGGCAGGTGGTGGAGTGTTGTAAGTGATGTAAGTTCTGCCTTTGGGTGGTATTTCACCTAAAGACACGTTCAATTCAGATTTCAATTTAAATAACAGAAGGGTCTCTCTGATAGCATTAATTGCTTTCCCCAGACCAATGTTTAATTGCAGGCAGCACACAGACCTTCCCATTCCATGCTGTCAATAAACAAAATCAGTTTGTTCTCTTCCATCTCAGAAGATGAGCAGCTGGGGCCCTGCTGCAAGATATTAGACCCATGTGGAACAGGGTGGAGCTTGGCTTCATATCACTGCTCTGAGTCAGCCAAAAATTGAAGGAGGTTCAGGATCAAATCCACCTGAAGTGACTGCAATAGTGATTGCTCTGTGAGAAGGAAAGATTATATCTGTGTAGCAATAGTTCTGTGCGCTTTCTGCGTCCTTCCAATATACAATGCTGGTTTCTAAATTCAAGTTGAATTTAAATTACCTAAATTTAGTTTCCAGAAAACTAACTAAATGTTAGGAGAGAAGAGAGAGCAGGCGTCAGGTGGCTTTTCTGTAGGTTGTTATTTGTTGGTTGTTATTTTCCAGTCACCTGTATCTAGTGCAGAATGTAATGGTTTTATGCAAAATAAAAGGATACTATCAAGGGTTTTTTTTTGACCTCTTCCTCCCCTTTCACAATCAGTATGCAGTATTTATAATTATAAAAAGGCTTTTTGCTTTAAATGAGGATGCTCTGTCTACTCTCTTCTCAAGCCTGATCAAGCCTTTTATTTGATCCCAAATAGCCCATGTTTTTAGTTTATAGAATTAGGAATAAAGGCTTCATATGCCATTTAAGATACAAGTTCCTTCTCATTTAGAAGTGTTTGGCATTTACGCTTCTTATTTAAACAAGTTAAAGCGTTTCCATTATTAAATATTGCTTGAGGGAACCAATGAAGGAGAAGAGATTTGGCGTAAGTCCCAGTGCAATTTGAAGGCGAAGGACTAAGGATGCTCACTATCCTATTGAATGACAGTAATTAAAATTAATGAAAAATCATTGCATAACACCCACCACTTGACATATTTCCTCAGGTGCTTTTTTGCAAAAATCTGAGAGACCTGTAGCTTAGCTCTTTGAAGTTCTCCCGCCTCTCCTCAGTCTCACCTCTGCTTTCATAAATAGATACTTGAACAAATATTCTAGGAAAAAGCTTATTAAGTTGTTTGAGATGAGAGAAACTAAAGTTCTATTGTAAAACTACAGTTTTGCACAGATTGGTCTGTTCCTCAAATTCTTGTTCTTCTGTACTTCAGTAGCCTTGTACAGTTTGATTTGCTGTGCACTCCTCAGGAGAGCTATTGGGGTGACACAGCAGGGCTGGCTGGGTATTGAGGGTGTGAAGGAGTGGGAAGAAAATGTTTTTAAAAAAATTGAAATTATCTTCAGGGGCAAGGAAGATAAGGAGAGAAACATGTCTCAAATGGGGCAAGAAGCAGATGGGCAGAGGAAAAACATGTTTTTCAGAAATGAAGCCATTTCTGACTGTCTTCAATACAGCAGAAACCCAGCAGCGCTGCAAGTGAAGAAGAGTCTCCCAGGACTCCTGTTCTTCACTGGCTTCACCTGGGGAACAATGGAGATTTCCTATGCTGAAGTAATATAGGCTCCCAATGTCCTTCAAATATAAAAATCTAGACATGATTTGAGAAGTATTTTATAGTAGCATTACCTATGGATGAATCCTCATATACCTATTTATTTATAAAATTTCAGATGTTGACCAAATTGTTCAGAACTAGTAACTAGAAGTGAAAAGGTCATCCCAGTGTATCCTAAATAAAAAGCTGGTTTTGGTGGTTCCTGTTAGATGCATAGTTTTGCTTCTTTCTGTTATATGTAATTATTACTTTGTTTCATAGAACAAGACTACTTTTCTCTGAGGGCCTTTCTCCAATCTGCAGCAAGGAGAGTTTGGTGATAGCACACAACTTTTCTATTTTTTCTATGGCTACATGCTGTTGAATAAGGTGGCATTAGTGCTGATTTAGGAGTTTAACACAGAAAAAAATATTCAGGAATCAGTTGAGGGTGTACAAATGTAGAAACTGAAAGGTGCTGTGTTTCATGTTTCTTTTTGTTATTTTTGCAACTAGCAGCAGAGCTCTGGTAAGTGATAGGACAAGAACAGCAGGAGGAAAGACAAACCATGTGAAAAAATGCAAGAGAAATTCATCTTTTCTGTTTTGATTTTCTTTTTTTTTTCTGTAATCAAGCACTTGTAGAAAGAGTCTTGAAGGAACCTTAATATATTGCACCTCCTTGCCCCCTCTCAGTACCTAAGGATATGTATTTGCTTCAAGATGAAGTAAAAATTGTGCATTTTTCCCCTGGTGCAATGCACTTAAGGAGGAAAAATCTGATCTATTTGTGTTATTTTTTTTTCTTTTGGGGTTACAAAACCAACATCTGTTTATTAAACATCTGTCTTGTAAAATTTTTGGTGTGATTTGAAGTGACTTTAAAAAAAAAAAAATTCTCTTGAATTAGCAAAGCATGTAACATGAAAAATATTGATGCTTCATAGACATGGTGTTCAGCAGAGTCAAGACTTTTTGCCCCAAGGAAAGAAGTTGTTTCTGTCCCTGGTACTTCTTATTCTGAGTTATTCTTTGTTTTTTTTTCATGTTGAAAATCAGCAGCGAAGAAAACTCACTCAGCAAGCTGTAAAAACAGCAACAAATGTTTACCCTTTGGGATATGTACTCTAGAGAGTACTCCCCACCCAAAATGTGTAGACACTTCGGGGTCTATGTGTACAAGTTTAATGTGGAGTGCAGGCAGTCAGCCAATTAAGAAATGATTTTTTTTAGGTTCATTTTTTTTCCTATCTAGCAGGTTAATAAGTTATCCATGAAGCTACAGAAGCTTCAGAACTGGAATTTAATAAATCTGTTATTAAATCTCTAAAACAAACATTGAGTACTAGAGAACAGAAATTGCTATGCATAAGATTTGTTTAATACTATCATTTCTCTCTTCTCCACTCTTTGAACACATTGCTTAATCGATGGTGAAGCTGTGATTGCTGTGATGCTGAAAGATAAGCATGTGGTGCCTTTGAGTTCTGCTGTGCATTTTCACTCTGGTAGCAATGAGTTGCCTTTTTGTTTTTGTTTGTTGATGTTTATTAATAACCAGAATTCAAGGCAAGATTTCCATGTTATTTTAATTACAATGAAATCTGCTTCTAATGAAGTTAATATGAACATTGTCACTGGCTTAATGAAGCAGGGTTTTTAAATTTCCAATGTATGTTTTCTAATATGCAGTGGAAAAAATGACGTAAGCATACCCCGTTCAGCCTTCTCCCCAGAAAGCTTGAGTTACAGGTCAGTTCCTTTGTGCCTTTTCTGGGATGACTTTGTGATCCAGTTTAAAGCAGGTTAAATAAGAATGTCTTTCAGCAGTCACACGTGTCTTTGAAAATATTCTCATGGAGTTTGTGCAAATTCCTCAGTCAAGAGTTCTTGGACAGTGGTTAGTTGTGTGCAGACATTGACTCATGAAATACTGCTTGTCTGGAAGCCTATATCAGAAAGTGTCATGCAGCGACATTAACACACCACTGACTGTAAACGTTCCATAGTAGAGACATTTTGGTTTCCTAGAACTGAAGAAACCATAGTCTAAGACACACCAATCTGCCACTGTCAGGACATAAGTATGACTGACTTACAAGTGCTCCCAGGAAAAAGTGTAAATGGCTTGCTTTACCAGAGCTATTCAACAGAAATTTTGCTGTTTTTTGAGTTAGTTCTGGAATTGAATTTTCAGCCGCCATTCTTGCTTGTTATATTTTGTTTCTTCCTGTCTTGTCTTCTAGGTTTTATGATTACTTATTTATAGGTTTGTTTCTTCCAGGCAGTTAAATTGATCTTTAATTTTATTTCATGACCACAGAGGAAAACAGTACAAGATTGAGCAAGTTGGGAAGCAGTCAGGTATTGTATGCACTTTCCTGAGGCTAAACAGACCTCTGCTTTAGTGTATTGGCTGTTGAAGTGTGCTCTCCTAAGGAGGAGAAAGTTGAAGGAAATCTAGGGCTTTTTTTGTTATTATTAGATAAAGTGGGAATAAGGATTTGTTGGTTGCTCAAATGCATGTGGTCAGAGTAGAGTCAGGATAAGTGCTTGGTTACTGATCTTACACTGACTCATTTGAAAGTATGAGTGTGGGTGTGGGAAGAACAGAAAAAGCATATCTCTTGGTGGCAGAACAAACCATCACTCTGAGTCGTGGCTCTGTCCACCCAGGTGTCTTTGGAGATTGGAAGGCAAGGTATTTATAGGTAGGTTTTATATCAAGATCTAATGCCTCATTACTACCTAAAAAAGTGCCTTTCACTCTAAGGACCGCTGGATTACAGCGGTGGGGTTTGAGAAAATTCTGCATTTTCAAACTTGTGAAAACAGGGCTGATGAGTGCCTGAGCGGTGTTTGATACTAATGGAATAGGGGTTGCCTTTACTTGCCAGGCAGCTGTTCCATAGATGCAGATCTGCAACGTTGTTTTGGTTTTACTAGTGATCCCAATACTTTGGTGAATAGGGTTTGCCACTTTGTTCCAATGCCTTGAGCAATTGTCAAGTTTTCAAAAGGAAATTGCTTTACTACAGTTTTAATTTCCACTTAAATGGTTTTTCATCTTTACTTTCTCTGTGCTTTTTTGGAATGGAGAAGAATCATTGTTTTGAAAAGACACAGCAGTTCAGAGATTTGACAAGTCCCTCTGTCAGGTTGCTTGATGGGCTGAAAAATACCATGCCAGACAACTGTGATATGCAGCTGTACCTTCTAGGACTCTTCTAGAAGAGTCCCAATTCTTCACTTTGTAATTTAGTGTATGTAGAAGTTATGAGAGGATGCTCCTTTATACTGCGTTGCCGAGTTCAGTCTTTGTTGAGGGCTAATGTTACAGAACTAGATTTCCTTTTCTTTCTTTGTCTTTTTTTTTTTTTTTTTTAATTTCTAGAATATGCATAATCACACAATACTTCTGTTGGAACTGATTTCTTTGTGTGCGTGTTCACTACATCCTCCCCAAGAGCAGGACATTCAAGAATTGGTCTTCTGGTCAAATACGTATAGATGGTGATTGAGCTTCCATTTCATGTTGCCAAAATTGAAGGTATTTCCTGTGCTGAAAGGTCCTATGGAATTAATATAGAGTATGAGTTGGACCAGGACTGTAAGCAGCACTTGTATATGCTGTTGCTCTTTCTGTGAGTTCTTCTGGGAAGGGTAGATCACCCCAGAAGGACATCCTGAATCATGGCACGTGACCCAAGCATGGAGCTGTTCACCAAATCTTGCAACACTAATATAGGAAATACTTGGGAACAAAATACTGCTAGCAGACAAACCTAAAACAATTGAAAAGGGACATAATGCCTTACACAGCAGGTAGTAATCTTCAGCCCAAAGCAGAGGTGCAGACAAGGAGCACAAGCAGCTTAAAAACGCAGAGAGAAATTCATGCGTGAGCCACCAGGGCAAGGCAGGGATGTCTCCTTAACGGCCTTTATACAGCAGTAGAGGGTGTCAGAGATGTACAGGGGGAACAACCTGCACCAAGTGACTGGGCTGGCTGAGTTTTGTCCTAATAACACTTCTTTACTAAACAAAACAGCAATCAGACCACCTTACGTATCACACCTTGTACTGGGGGATCTTACTGCCGAGCTCAACTCTGAATTGCTGTGGCTTTTGCCACCCAGAAGATGAAACCAGGAATAACAAGCAGTGCAATGTTACTTTCATGCTATAGATCAGTCAAGCATATGGCTAAACAGGACTTGGCTATTTCTGGACACAAGATATTAGCAGGTACCAAACAGGGAATCCACATTAAATTCTCGTAAGCTGTAGTAGAACATTACTTAATATAATTCTTCAGCTTTTGCAGAAAAGAACTGGTGCTGCTTTGGCAGGTTTAAAGGTTGTGGCTTTTTTTTTTTTATTATTGTGATTATGTGAGGATTATGTACATGTGTATTTTTGGCTTTTTTTTTTTTTTCAATTTTTCAATCTTGAAAAGGGCTATAATGGCATTAAAATTTCCACCATATGTAACAAGCACCCTCTTTGCCTTGTGATACCAGTAGGAAAAACATAAAGGGAGATCTCTATGTATAAGTTTCTGATTTCAGTGAAATGATTGGATGCACAAACAGAATTTTGTATCAGTTTTATTTTTATGCATAACCTGAAAAATGCTAAATAAAACATGGGATAAGCTCTATAAAATGCTCTGATAATTTTTCTGGATTTATAGTGCCCATGTTAGAGAAATAGTGTTTACTTAGTATTGACTTTTTCTTTGTTTCTTTCTTATCAAGTTTCAAACATTTTTGAGGGTTTGGCAAGAGTCCCTGATCCCTGAAGCTCTAAATGATTTATCACCTCCCTGTGCATGCACTGAAATAATGGAGTGCCAGATGCATTGTGTGCTCTGCTGTGGCATTCTTGCTCTTTGATCCAAACTCATATGTGTGCAGGCAGAGGCACACTGATGACTCTCCAGCCAGATCACCTGTGTCTGGAAAGTTTACCACTCATATTTTTAGATGGGCATATTCACCAAACATATTTGTAAGGTTGGGATGATATCTTCCTTCAAAGTCATCCTAAGATTACTCAAGTATTTGTTGACTGTATCTTATATCTGTGGTGCTGTGGATATGGACCCCAACAGTAAAGTAGTTTTATTGTTATTTTGCTGTCTCCTGCAAAGACATTTATAGGGTGTTTTCTCTCTCCTCTGAATTTCTGTATCATCACCTCATTTTAAAACAATAAGGAAATACATCTTTCCTGTTTAGTCAGAAAGCACAATTTCCTGGGTTTTTATTTTGTGTTAGCTTTTTCTCTCATCTTTTCTATAATCTTGTACCAGAAAGCTCTCCAACGCAGGTTCTGCCCCAAGTCAAAGTCCTGCCTCAGTGCTCCTTGGCCATGCCTTTTACATGTCCACAGAGTCTTTCTGCAAACAAATTTCTTTATCCTTATCTAGAAATTGCAGGACTTTTTGGTTTTGTTCTGTCTGACTCCAGAGGACGTTAAAACAAGCATGTCTCAGAACTTTGAGTACAGCAGTGACAGGTGCACCTTCAGATGTAATAGGAGCAAAAGATGTTTGAAAAAATAAAAATTGTGATTTAAAAAAAAAAAGTTTGCTCTACACGTACAAGGTGATTAAGGCAAATGGGCGCTGTCACCCATGCGGATGAAAACCTTGGCCCTTCCACTACATCTTGCTTTCGAGGATACTTCAGAAACTGTTATGTAAAGGCTGTTTTTCTGTTATACTTCTTCATTTTTGGATTTGAAGAGTGGACTATTCTGTGGTTAAGGAGTTGGTTAGAAGGTTGGGTCAACGGCTCAGTCTAGGTGGAGACTGGTAGTGAGCGGTGTCCCCCAGTGGTCTGTCTTGGGACTGATATTCTCTAAGATCTTTATTGTTTATTAGATTGATGAGATTGAGTGCACCCTCAGCAAGTTTGGTGATGACACCAAGCTGAGTGATGTGGTTGATAAAGCAGAAGGGATGCCATCCAGAGGGATCTTGATAAAATAGAAAGGTAGCCCCATGTGAACCTAATGAAGTCCAACACAGCAGAGTGCAAGTACAAACTGGGAGAAGAACTCCTTGGGAGTTGCCCTGCTGAAAAGGACTTAGGGGTTCTGGTTCATGAAAAACTGAACATGAGCCAGAAGTGTGCACTTGCAGCCTGGGAGGCCAATGGTATCCTGACTTCCATCAGAAGAAGAGTGGTAGCAGGGACAGGGAAGCTGTTGTCTCTCTCTGGTCTACCCTTGTGAGGCCCCAGCTGGAGTATTGCATCCAGGTCTGGGGCCCCCAAAACAGGAAAGATGCAGAGCTTTTGGAGAAGGCCACAAAGGTGATTCAAGGGCTGGAGCATCTTTCCCATGAAGGCAGGCTGAAGGAACTGGGCTTGTTCATCTTGAAGAAGAGAAGGCTGTGGAGAGACCTCATTTCAACCTTCAAATTTTTAAAGGGAGTTTATAAATGTGATGAAATCAACTTTTTATGTGGGTAGATAATGATAGGACAAGGGGGAATGGTTTTAAACTAAAGGAAAGGAGATTTAGATTGAGTGATGGGGAAGTTCTTCACTGAGTGAGTGATGAGCTGCTGAACAGGCTGCCCATAGAGGCTGTGGATGCCCCATGCCTGGAGGTGTTTGAGGCCAGATTGGATGTGAGCCCTGGGCAATCTGATCTAGCTCTTGATCTAGTGGCTGGTAACCCTGCCTGTGGCAGGGGGTGGGAACTTGATTCTTGAGGTCCCTTCCAACCCAAGCCATTCTATGATTCTGTGATTTTGAAGTGAAGTTTCTTCTGTGCTTTTTCTTCTGTGCTTTAACAGCATGCTATTGCTTACCACCTTTGGAGAAGGTGCGTCTTGACCTAAGAATCTGCTACTGCCAATTTTGAAAGGGCTGCATCTTTGCCTCGCAGTCTGATTCTTCACAGGGGATGTGGATGCTTAGGAGATAAAGCAGCATTCTAAGGATCTGGGCATCGCTGTTCTCACTTACAAGTAGATAACAATGACGCTAGCTAAAATTCTTCCTCAAATTTCTTACTGTAGAATGTGCAAAGCTTCCTTTTTATTGTTTGTATTTGGGGTGGGCTTGCTATTTGGCTTTCTCACCTTCTATGCAGTTTTTTTTGTTTGTTTGTTTGTTTGTTTTTGTTTTTTTTTTTGCCTTCAGAAACAGCAGTTTTCAGTATACAACATCTTTTTTCTTGCTGTTGAATTCTGACCATGTTCTCAGCTCTGCTTAAGACTGCTGTCATTGAATTGGTCCAGAAGGGAAGCAGTTATAACCAGCAAAGTTTTACTTGCTCAAGGGAATCTGGTTTGAAAATAAGAAATCAAGATTTCTCTATTACTAGTAGTTAACCCCAGAACTTTATCAGTTGAGTTAATTTTCCATGGTGCTGGAATTGTGAAGAAAACAGAAGTGTAATGACCAGTAGAGCCTGAAATGTAATGCATGATCTTGCTTCTCTTAAAAAATATTTCAAAACCAGAAAATGTTTTTAGTATTACATGATGGCAGAATGCCATAGTCAAAATGCAACTGTTAATAAATTTACACTCCGCAGAATTGAGAGGTGGTTGCACAGGAAGCATTTTGCTGCTAATGACAATGCATCCCAGACTAAAAGCTTGCAAGAAATCCTTGAGCTGGTGGTGGTAGGATCTTTGCCAGATTTGAATTTCTGCTCTTATGTCTTTTGTATTAACTAACATTGTTTCATCCTTTGGATGTTGTAAGTCATCTCAGAATAAGGAGCATGAAAGTAAACAAACAAATCAAAAACAACTAAACAGGGACATGGCTTTATATTCAAATAAATGTTCCACAGTATGCACTGGTACATAACCAAATCAGCTGACCAAGGATGCAGTTTAAATAGTTTGAATGCATCTTAGTGTCATGTTTGTGCTGGGTGTGTTTCTTTCATGATGTTTTACAGTTCTGGGTTCATGATCAAGATGCTCTTTTAAAAGACAATGGAACAAAGTCACCTATCTATAACTAGGTTGCTCTGAAATTAGTACCTCCTGTTTATTGCTATGGAGACTACAAAAGATGCAAGGAGCACAATGTCACTATTTGATAGAGAAAATTCTCAGCTATAAAACACTGTTTTCAATAGTCACTGCCATTATGTATGCACTGTTTTGCAGCTGTTTTGATGGCATCATCACTAGGAAAATGTTGCCCATGCACTCTGTCTTTTGCTGTGCAACATCTGCTGTTTGATCTCCATAAACATTTGGCAAGTGTTGATGAATATCGATGAGTGCAATTGTTTCTGCGGGGAGGAACTCAGTTCCACTCCTTTGCTTCATATACATGATACTTGCATATGAAACACCATTCTGCCAGACTGCCCCTCTGCTGCAATCTATCACATGGCAACGTCATAGAATATCGGTGAGAAGGTTCATCCTCTACTGCCATCCCATCAACATCCGCCTCTGACATTGTGGGCCAACATCATAAACAGGAGGGCATAACTTTCTGGGCAGCCATTGTGCATAACATTTCAGACCAAGATGAAATATTCTCTGGAACATCACAGGGCTAATACTGCAGCATGAGGACCAAAGTTGTTGGATCTCCTCGTTGTTCCGTCAAATGTTTGCTCTACACAGGTCCTTCATGTTTCTGTATGTCAGTTAATGTTCCTCTGTCTTTAAAACTGACATGGAAATGGAGCATGTGAAATGAATTCTCACAGCTATTGCTTGCAAAAGAGCCTGTAAGATGGCTCCTCATGGCAGAGATGGGGCCTTAGTTTGTCTCGTACGATGCTGTGTGAGTTTATGTACTTTGTGAATTTTTAATAAGTAGAAATGCAGTTTGTGGGAAGGATGTATCATATAGCTAATGCTGCACTTTGTCTATTTTTAGGAAAACATTTACTCTTTATGATTGTTGCAATCAGGGACAAACATTCTCTGTCAATGCACAAATTTAAAAGTTAATGTGTTGGTTTTGATTCTGAAGTCGTTTGGGCAGGTGATGCTCTGAAATAGCTCGATTGAAGTTAAGGAGTAAATCTGATCAAAGATGACATCAAAAGCAGTACAATCTATAAGACTATTTTGCTTGCATGTAGAACAGATTGTTTTATAGGAAAGAAGAGAACTGTATTGAATTACTTTAAATTGTTGTCAGTACTATATCCTGATCTCATTGCTGGATTTTCTAGAGTGACAAGGGGAGAACAATTGATTGTTTTTCAAAGGAGGACTAGTTTTGAACTGTTTGATGGAGATTTTCCTACAGTCAGGTCCCAGAATATGTCTGAGATTCTTGATGGTTAAAAAATGGGACTGAATGATGGGTTTGAGTGTTGGTGAAGGTCTTCAGGGCTGAATCGCACTGCAGCTGACACAGTGAGGCAAGTCTGTGCATTTTGGATGCAGGGAGATAAAAGTACTGATTTAAGGGGTAAGGTAGTACTGATATGGCATTCTCAGTGTAGGCAAAATAGCTATCCTTGAAGCAATGCATGATGAGTGGGAACATGGCAACCTTCTCCTGTTGTTTGCTGTGTACCTGCAGCCACTCTAGCACAACTATCTGCTCCAAGTAGGAGCCTCCCCTGCTCTTTTAGCTCTCTGAGTTCACTGAGTGAACCTCAGGGTCTAGCAAGCAGAACTGTAGGTTTAGAATGGAGTGAGATCAAATAAAGCCATGATTTCAGATGTGAGAAGCACACAGTTAAATAAGTCTGTGTGTTTCATGCTGAGGATCGATACTGATTAGACACTGAGAAGGGGGAAAGAGTTAGCAAAGCAGTGTCAGAGCAAGGCAGGGAATGCTCACGCTGCGTGTTGCCATCTAGTGGAGCTGCTGCAGGTTGTTCCTCTGCTAACATGCTTCATCTCTTAGGTTTGGTTTTAAAAGGCTGGGTTAAAAACTTCTTTGCTTTTTGAGATGTATTTTTTTCTTTTCCCATCTGTTCAGTGCAGTGCCAATTTAGTTCAGCTGTAAAGCAAAATCTGAAAGAAAACATCTTGGTAGTGCATTTGCTAACTTTTACTTACAGCACACTGATTTTATTCTCTGTATAAAACATCCCTGATTTCTGTGAAGACACATGAGTTTCTTCTTTGAGTTTCTTCTTCTTTTTCAAGATTTCCAATGTAAAAATGTATTCTCTCAAGCTTCCATCACAGCTTTTAGTGGGAATCAAGAACATATGTCAGTACTTGAATTAGTATCCTTATTAGTTTTGAGTAACAATGCTTGAGTGCTCTTTCTTTTATTCCTTCACAGAGGGCAAATCTAAGTTCCTGTAGTTGAACAGAACTTTTGATTTGGGTCATGGTGGTTTTTCTGTCTTTTGTTTGTTGGGTTTATATTTCTTTGTTTTATATTTAAGAACCAATTAGGAATTTGCTCAGCGTTTCAGTGCTGTATTGTTGCAGAAAATCTGAGATATCAATTATCCAAGACAAAATTAATTAAGAATGTTCTGTGTCTGTTACTGCATGTTTCCTCTGGTTAGTTAGTTCGTGTTTGAGAAAGTCTGTTCTATTAATAAAGGAAAGGTGTGGTAATTCTGGGGATGAGCCTCTGCTCAAGGAAAGCAGGGGAGTTACCAACTGAAATAGGAAACTCATGTAATAATTTTCTAATGAAAGGTTCAGTACTTCAGATCCAAATTCCCTACAAGAAGAGGAACAGAGATATAGGCAGTACCAGTTATTCTTTAAGCTATTGCTGAAAGAGAGCAACTGTAGACAGAATGAAGATGTACCTTTGCTCTCATCCTGTGACAAATTTAGAAACTGTAGGGAATTACTTCTATTTCATGTATGTCAAATATTTTCTGTGTTCAGAAGTATATAACAACATTGAGATGCCATGTTTTTGAAGACAGTCTTTAGACCAACTTACAGAGCAAAGAACATGCAAATATTACTCAGACAGTAGTACATGATAAAATAATTCCAATTCAAAAACGTATTTCAAAGTAAAATTTACCACTGCACTTGGAAGAGTTTTCTCACTGGAGATGCAGTTCTAATAAAAAGACACGCAGAAGTACTGAACATGGCTGAACTTAACTCATCCCAGTAAATATTAAAAATCAAAGGGTGGATAAGATGCTTAATCCTGTCATCTGTAGCCGTCTTGCTTTCAGGATCTGGCACTTTCTCTCTCTAATGCTTATGACAAATCATTCATTAACATTTCAAAGCTAGTGTTGAGTTCTTTAAGTACTTCTGTTCTTCTGAGTGTAGCTACCTGCTCATACAAAAGTCCTAGTGACTGATGGCAGTGCTAGATTACATATCTTCTCTTCAGGCAGGAAAATGCGGAATAAATTTTCCTTAGAACAAGCCTTACTCCAAATTTCTTGTCCCTGGGAATCCTTAAAAAAGTTGGCTTAGAAGCTCTGGTAACTGTTGATAAACAGTTGTAAGCCTCTCAGCCACAAATGCATCTGGTTGAAAGCCTTTCTATACCTGGCAGATACTGGTATTGAGACATCTTCAGTTCATGGATTTGACGTAACCATTGCAACTTTCTTCTAGTCTACTTGCTGTTTGCAGCAGCTTGGTTGCACTGTGAGAAGGCCCTATGCCAAGTACTTTGTTCCAAATGAAGGATCTAAATCATTTAACGTTTCAAAAACATGTCTAGAAATCAATAGAGGGGATTAGAAAATCAAATCTGTTCAAGTTCAGTGTAAAGCCACGAGGGTTGAAAAAGTGTCAAAGTATACTCTGAGTCAAACCTGGTTAGGCTTAGAGTGAGCCTTAGTAAAAGCAGAGCATGAGCCAGAGCCCATGCTGGCATAAACCTGCTTTGTTCTGAACTAACTGAGGAATGCAAACTAACACCAGCTAAAACTTGAGCAGGAAGGGTTGGCTTTCCAGCATGAGAGCAGTGTTCAATTTATTAAGCTATGAAACCCAAATCAATCAAACATGCAACTCCATGGAGGAAAACTTCAAAAGAAGTCTTTCTAGAATACTCAGGGAGCTTTACATTTAATCTTTTTATTCTCTATTCTTTCTTGCACCAAAAATCATTTGAAGAGAAAGATCAGGAAGAATAGTATTTAGGAAAAAAGCAGAAAGCAAGCTCTCCAAGCAGAAACTGGGAGGTATTACCATTGAGAAGGAAACTGTGATGGCCATGCAAGTTAATCTGTTCTTCTCCGGAACAGCAACATTGAAAACAAGCTTCTTCTGAAAATGGAGATCGCTGTAAATCGACCACAGGAACTATGGCAACCCTGTTAGTGCTAACAGGCTTGCTTGAGTGAGGAGATTCTCTTCGCAATTACTATCAGTATCCTCAAAGGAAAAAAATCTTCACATCTGAGTGCTGGTTTCTAAGGATAGGCTGCAGATCACTGAGAGGGGTAGAAACTGGAAGAGCAGTGGAAGGGTGTTTTGTTTTTCTTTTTATAACTTATTCAGTCTTTCAACTTGGATACGAGTTAATCAAAATCTGTGTTTATTAAGTTGCAGTCAAAGCTGGTAAAAAAAAAAAATGAAAAATCATATTTCCTGTCCCAGAAAGAATCTCTGAGCAAATGTTTGAACTAACATGCAGACTTAAAATGAAGGAAAGTGGATGGTCAGTTTGGGCTTTCACTGGAGGAGTTTTAAGGACCACTTCTACAGAGCTTTTCCATTCTTATGCTTTGAATGTGAACCTTTTCCTCTGATCTTCTAGACAAACATGTAACAGTAGGGATGTCTTCAGAGATGACGGTTTTCTATCATGAACCCCAGTGGGTTTTTTTTGTTGTGGAAAGGGAGGAAGAGAAAAGGGAAAAGGTAGATGTATATTGGATGCTTCCTGGCTGTTTTGTCGTAGTCGTATTGCAGAAGTATGTCTTTGATCTATTTTAGATCAAAGAAATGATGTGAAAACGCTAGAAATAGCTGTTTAGAGTTTGGGGTTTTTTTCCTCTTCTTCCCTTCAGTTGCTTTGTGGTCAACTTTTACAGGCTCTTAATGCTGTCAGATTATCTGGGAGATGCCGAAACCATCTTTGTAATGGATATATGATGTAATTATATTTCAGTATCCTCTAAATTGGGCCCTTTTACTACCGCAGCACTCCCAAGCACACACAGTTGAAAGTGGTCGTGAACTATCAGAGGGGTCCCAGAGCCTGTTGTAGTAGAGCTGTCTGTGTGAACGGCAGATGTTTCTCTCTCATCTTGTCAAATAATTTCTCCAAAGTAATACTCAAGGCTTCTTGCTTTTGACATTCTGCTGCAGCACTAAGAGACCAGAAATAAGAACCAAAGTCAGGGTGCAGGGATAAAAAAAAAAAAAAAAAGTCTTCCAGGACTTGAAGAGTTGGCCTTTTCACCTGTACTTTCAACACCTACCTTTAGTAAGTCTTTGGTGTGACAAAAGCTGCTGACTGATCACTGTGCATTCGCACTGTGTGGTGCTGATCTCCACCTACCTGTCAGCAAGCTACTGCTTATATAAAAGAAAAAGAAGCTCTATAAACTTGTTTGTTTTTGAAACTAGAAACATGTTCTTTCGACTCTCAGTTTACAAACTGTGGCTCAGCCTAAGTTGTGGAGCTAAAGGGGGGGGGGGGGGGGGTGGTACGTGGAGCCCTTGATGCTACAAATTGCATGACCTGGAAGCTGTATTCCTACTGGGAGCGCTGCTGCATTTTCTTTATCTGAATGCACAGAGGTTTTCAGGCAGTGATTGGCAGGAAACAGGAATCAGGGCATTGACTTACTTTGTTTTTAGGTGCTTCTGTTGTTGAAGTATGTTTCTGAATTGCAGTGTGTTGATTCCCAGAGCTCAGGGAGTTGGTGTTCTGGGGTTACATATGTTCTCCTTTGTTGTGTTCTTGTCAGTTTACAATTAATATATTGCCTTTGTTTAGAACTGTTTTTTTTTACAGCATACACATGGGCAGTTCACCCAGAAACAAAAATCCAAATACATTACTTTAGCCAAACAAGGCATTTTCTTTGAGAATATATTAACTTCACTAAGAAGTATTATTACTGGAAGAAGGAAAAAGCAGCTTGTACAGAGTGGATACTGCTTAAACTCACTGAGCATCTAGATACAAGCTCATTTGATAACCCCTCTGGCTGTTGCTGAATGTAAATGCTCACCTGTAACTGGGTCAGTTCCACATCTTAAAATCTTCAGTTAACCTAAAATGTGCCTAAATAAATCTCATGAAAGTCACTGGTGACTTCCCTTGGGTGAAGGCTATAGAACAGCCAAGTCTTACATGGTGGCTTTTAGAAAATAATTTGTATTTGATAATAATGATTTTCTTTACATGATACTTCATTTTGTGATTTATATTCCCAGAGTAGCTTGGATTGGGTTTCAACCAGTTTTTGTTTGCTTGTTTTTAGCAATCTGTCTTTCATGTGAAAACTGCAAAACAAAATAGGTGTGTTTTAGAGTAGAACAAAAGACAGGAGACAACTACATGAGCTGAAGGAAAAGAAGGGCGTTTTAATGACTATTAAAAAAAAAAAAAAAAAAAAAAAAAAAGGAAAAGAACCTGCCATTTCCCACAGTAGCAATTATAGAATGAACCACTGGAACATGACTCCAGGCAGAGTGACAGCAGATAAAGGAAGCCAGATGGTTTTCAGTTTTATCAGTCCCTGAGAAGAGTTATGAAAAATTTTTCTGCAAGGGCCATAAACCAGTCTGCGGTGCTGGGACTGCCTTCAGTGCTGTGGCTGTGGGCACAGGAGCAGGTTGTGAACACCCACGTGTTGACCTGGGAAGAGCACTATCTCCTGACAATGGCTCAGTTACCCTCGCAGTCATTTACTCATGTTTGTGCTGTGTAGTTTTGTGTCCTTTTCAAAGCAGCTCCATGTGTTTTGGTCATATGGAATTACACATGATTTAAAGCCTAGGCTAGCTATTTGAATGTGCCACAGTCCTAAGAAATACAGGACTTTAAAAATGCTGATGTTTTACTTCTGTATTCTTTATTTCTGTGCTACTTTTCATTCTTTTTTTTTTTTGTGTGTGTGTGTGATAACGTAGTAGAAAAAGATTCTTCCTGATGTGAATTTTCAGTGATCAAAATAAGCAAAAAAATAAAATCCTGAGAATTGTCTCTCATGATTAAAGAGGCTATAAATCAAAGCATGGAGGTAACTTGCTACATCTTGGCTTTCTGCTTTTGTTCTTTGATCTCCACGTGCAGATGTTCAGCTGGTGCTACAGTCAGGACTGGCAGTGGCTGACCCTGGAGCCCATGTTCCCTTATGAAGCCAGCCCCGTGCCCTCTGCCACTTGCAACCAGGAGGACAGGCACCAGAGCTGCCCCATCAGCTCTTTCCAGACTGCCACCTGAGCAGGTTCTGTGCTCACAGCTTTGGGGTGCTGTGCCATTTCCATGGCTGCTCACTGCACTTGTCTCGGGAGGTGCAATGCACTCTGATCTTAGGAAAACTGATTAGGCCAGGGAAGTAGCTCTTAAACTTCACTGACCTCCGTAGATAGAAAGGGAATAAGGCAATTTAATCAAATAGCTCCTATTGACCCAAGTGCCTACTGTCGCTTGTAACAAAATAGAGCAGTGCTGAACATATGTATAATGTTCTGTACTGCACCAAAGCAAAATAAATGATGGTCATTGTGTAAGCAAGTAATAACATCGCCCAAACAGAAGTGTTCCTGTTAATCATATTTGACTTCTCTAACTTGCTTGCTTCTCCCAACTAAAAAGGCAGGTTGCTGAAGTTGTGACAAATGCTTGCTCACTTAATGAAATGAAAATTGTATTCCCCCTCTTTCCCCAGTCGTCTGTGCCAAGAGTGCTTGGGATGAATTGTGTGGCCATGTTTGTAGGCTTTCTCAACCTGAACTTTTTTAATGGAATTCCTCTTAAACTCATCTCTAATGTGTCTTGTTCCTGCTCTTTCCTTTGCACTATATAATGGATTCTTTAAGCTTTGAAAGTGAGTTGTTGTGGCCTAAAGTAACAAATCAGTTTTGGAATGCATGCTGTCTGTTGTAAATGATTTGGGGGTAATAAATTTTCTGGTACAAAGCAATAGGCAGCATTTTCATAATGCTGAACGGTTTAGACTTGTCTAGAAGGGAACAATGTCGCTAAAGCAATGCACAGGTTCCAACTATTTGTTATTACAAAAGACAGCCTTTTTTTTTTTTCCTTAAGGTAGAATCCTCATCAGATTTCATGCTTTGCTGCAACTTGTTTTATTTCATATGTTACACAAATAAAAATATTTGAGCATAATTGTGTATCTGTTCCATCTTTTAATGCAGAATTTTTTAAAGCTGTTTTAGGAAAGCTTATACATGCTACCTTTTATATTAACGGCCTGTTAAAGTGGTTTTGATTACTTTCAGAACTTTTGAATTGTGCTATGTTTGAACCTTCACTGAAAAGTAAGGCTAAGATGTAGAGCTGTATGTGTTGCCTTAAGTTTAATAGAATCTTGTTTTGTCCCTCTTTAGATTCTCTCCATGGCACGTAAGTTCATGGCAGTTTCTAAAACTTTCCATTCTAGAGGCAAACATGGAAAATTAGTTCTTGGGTTCTCCAGGAAACTCTCAGACTAGAACTGGACTTTGGTAAAGTTGAATGTGAAATAACTATCAAGAGACAAGGCTTTTCCATACTAGTATTTGTCTCATTGGTTCTGGGTGTCTTGTAAGCTATATGAAGCCTGGAGTCATTATCTGAGTATTGCATTCTACTGATCACAGTGCATGAAAAAGTTTTCCTAATATCCAGCATCCACAAGAGTACCTTTTCTGTACTAATGCATTCTCTTTCCACACCTCCTTGCTTGCTGCAGTACTGCAGGGTGCCAGCCTGAGACAAATGATCAAGGTGCTTCCTGGTTGCAAATGATGAAATCAAACAAGGCAACTTTCTCTTTTACTTGAGAGCAGTGGGAACAAAATGGATTCTGTCCATATGTTAGTCTGATGCCATGGCATCGTCATCAAACCATTGACCATCCAGACCAATTGCTCATATTCCTGAGCAGGAAAAAATTGATGACGTTCATGCACTGCAACAGTGAAGTACTTGCTCCTCTAATGGGGAGTGCCAGCAATGCTACAAAGCTGATATTACTTTATAATGTCTCTAGATGCAGGCCATTCAAGTGCCTTCTAAGTGTTCAGCAAGGAATTTTGTGGACTCCTATTGCTGAGGAGGGAAATGTAGTTTTCCACTTCCCAATCCCCCTCCCTAGCTTTGGGAAAACTGGGAAATTGTGGAGTTGCAACAAGACATGATATTATATACATGCAAAAATGAATGACAGAAGGAACCATAGACTTTTGCTAGATGGAGCATGTCACACACAAAAATTTATGCATTTGAGTAAATGAATATTTCTGTGTCAGCCAACAAATGTGGCTTCAAAGAAAATAACACCTAGGTATAACTCTTGTGTGACATAACAAGCTTTGTTAAGCAGGTATAGAGTAGAAAATACCTGTTCATTTTGGGTAGGGTGGTCCATGATGAAACTGGAGCAATGCAGAAGGAATTTGTACATTCAAGTTGGATTAAAATCTGCTTAAGTGTGACCTCTGGCTGTGAATTGGGTAATAATCATTGCATAAATGTGTTTCTAAGATCTTACTAGGTTTAACCCATACTATTTTGCTTTTGTCATTACTCTGGAAAGAAAAGGGAAAGCGCTAAGAAATGGTTGATGCAGAAGATAGCCAGTTGCTCACAGTCCTCTAAACCAAGTGGAGACAAGCTCGAACTGAAAGCAGCTAACACTGGTAGTTGCATCAGATTCTCCACAATGGAGAATTTTAAGATAAATATGATGGTGACATTATATCTTACAGAAGTTTCCTGTGAGAAATTAGGATGAGAGCTCTGTCCATCATAGTAGCAGTTAATAGCTGAAGCCTTGTTCTCTGGTGATAGTCACAAGTGCCAGACAACAGTGAGAGCATGGGCGTGATGGAGACTGACAGTGAAAGTACTTTAGCTATAAAAGCTCTCTGTGTGGCTCTTGCAATCTGTAGTGTCTGCAATATCCGGGGTACCTTCCCGTGTTTCAAGAGGGTCACTGAGCAGATGTGCAGGAGGTCTCAGGTAGTCCCGAAAGAGGAGGAAGTGCCTGCTTCTGTTTGAGAACAGGGCTGAATTCACAAGCGGGATGTGCTGGCTGCTAGTCTAGTTCTCAAGTGAGACTGACTCAGCTGTTGTCTGCTGTGTAAGGGTTGCATAAGCAGGCTGAGGATGAAGAAGAGGAGCTGTCTTTGTAGAGCAGGGAAAGCCTGGGAGTATCTTGATTAAAAGAGTATATCAATCATCTCCTTGTGCAGTGTCCCTGTGTGTACCTGTCTGTAATCCAGCAGGAGGATATGGGATTGAGTGCCTACCAGAGTTATCTTTTCCTTTCAATATGGTTATTTTTGCTTCCTGCATGACTTGTTATTCCTAGGAGTAAAAATAAGTGTCCAGGAGGGCAGAAGCATTTGGTCCAAGCAAGAGGGGTCTGGCTGCAGTCTGGTACAGCTGAGGTGATGTTGCACTAGTACAAGCTGTGGGGAGATGGGAGGCAAAGCCCCATGGGCGTCTGTTCCTTACCTGCTGCCCTTCCCTTCTTCCTCCTCCACAGGTCTCAAAAGATGTAATCTAAGCATAGCACACTTGCTTCTCATTTCTGAGAGGTATGGATATTTCTTAGTGTGAAGGGAGAAGGGACTCTACCTAGAATGAACATCACAGGTGACTACATTGCAAGGGACTGACGTGCTGTTGGAGATGTCTCTCTCCAGGCCCATATTTCTGAATCCGTTTTTCCTCTCTTAGAAACCTCTCTTAGAAACCAGGAGCTGTATGGCCACTCAGGAAATTAACTTACTTATTGATCTTTCTGAGGGCTTAGGGATGTAATTCTGTCTTTATTACATCAGATTTTAGAAGATATTTTTGAACAATGGCAAAAGCATAAAAGTCACAGGAAAAAAAAAGCTCACTTAGAGGAGGAAAAAAAGAAGCCATTTCTTCCATCTCATATCCAGGTCTGTGCAGATAATCACATCAGTATTTAGGAACACGTGTATCATAACAAAGCTGATATTAGAATCAATTTAAAAGCCTCAGTCTTTCCTCACTTTACCTGGAAGGAAGAAGTATAGAGTTTATTGTATTGCTTTATTTCTGCAGCATATTCTCAGAACTACTAATCTTTATTGTTCACCTTTGCAGCCTGAAACTTGACTGGGCAGCATGAGAGGTTTTTCATGAATTTGCTTAAGATGTTCTCATAGCAGCCTGTGCTAATTTTAATACAGCAGATGTCTTATCCTCTTTTCCTAAGAACACCAATGGCATGTGTGACTTCCTCAACCAGCCTCAGCAAAAATGTGCCCTGAATCTGCAGTCATCTTAAGCTAGATCAATTGGGTTATATCATAAGAAAACTGAAGGCTGAAATGTTCTTTGCAGTTTGTGCTCTTCTCCCCCTCACTCCCTACCCCCAATTTCCAGTATTCTGCAATCAGAATTTCTGTTTAAAGCTACTGTTCATATATACTACTAACACACAATTTTGCTGAGGCTTATCTCCTAAAATGCTATTTGAAGGGGCTATTTTTAAAATTAAAATGGACTGACTTGGTGAGTTCCAAAGTGACAGAAGCAGGGCTTAAAAAGGTCACTGCTTGACTTGGGTGCCCAGCTGATGTACAGATAAGCTCAGGTAGTCAGTTAATCTGATTAAAAAATCAAGACAGCCAAAAGTGAATTTTCTCAAGGATTTTGTTTTCAAAACTTACTCCATACTTTATACAATACCTTCTATATACAGGAATTGAAGTCAGATCTGGCCGAAGACCAGATGGTAACACCATAAAACTTTTCATCATATCGCAATTAAACTCACTTTTGGCAAAACAGATAACATTCGTGAGGCTCACCAGAAATGAAAGAACAAGATGTAGTGGTGCCGATGTTTTTTTTTCCTTATTATAACACCAGCAGATGTGTATCACATTCCCAAAAGGCAAAGGATCCCAACTTTTATTATAATGCAGCTTCATTTTGAAGCTGTCAGATCTCAAAAGTGAGAAAAAGCAGAAGACAGTCTGTCACCTCGACATTTCTGTTTCCACGTTTTCCTTATCACCAAGCAAAGAATGTATTTTTTCATTTACACCTACCTGTAATTTCAAGTAGCACAACCAACCTTTTTTGCATTAAAGAGCAGTGGAGGTGTCATGCTAATGATACGTTCCTTTCTCTGCCTTTTGAAGGGCAATTTAAATTGTCTTCTTGAAGCGTGGCTTTCATTAGTGATGCTCAAATGTATGCATATAAGTATTGTAAATGGACGCAGTGTAGGAGTGAAGGTATTTCTTTCCTCAAGATTTAGCAGTGATTTTTTTTGTGTGTGTTATTGAAATACAAATTGCCATGTCAGTTGAAATCTGAAGTGTGGGGTGTTCTTATTAGCACCTCTTGTCTGAAGTCTTTTCATATTCAAATGACTTAAGCTACAAGGATTACACATTAGTTGCAATTTGAAAGAATGGGCTGAAGGGCTTCTTTCAGCTGTTTAGTTTTCATTTGAGAGTATAATAACCTTGCTCGTTTTTTAAGCCGTATTTAATTTTCTAATATTTTGGAACAGAAATAAGAGAAGGTTAGCAACATTTAGGCCTTGTGTTAGCTCAGATGGATAATCTGTTATTTTGATCTTGCCTTTCCCCTCATGCCGGCTAAATATTTAAAGAACAATTGAGCACGAATGGCTGAGTACTTCATTTTAGGATTCTATTTTTTTTTTTTGTTTATTGATGCATCCACTTAGCTTTAGCAAAGAGACTGTAAATAGATGGTTGATGCCCAAGTGGTATCACTATGGATTTTTGTAAGTGTATGTTCACACACTAAAATAAGTTTTTGTCTTCTCAAAACACGCATTGTGCAGCTTTAGAATGGAGTGTTAAAAGAGCACTCAGCATGGGATCCTGGGGTCTATCAGCAGGGCCTTGGCCTAAGTGTTTGATTTGTAACATTTCTTGAAAGCATTTGATTTGCAATAGCTTTCATGCATTTCTTTGATAGGTAGTCTAGAGAAAATTGTGGCTACAGAAGCTACTGAAAGCATCAGAGTACTGAATATTTTTGGATGAATCAAATATCATGACCCCATGATTTTAAGGATCTATGAATACCAGAGCTTCCTCAGTGGTGTAAGGAGCACACAGAGAGCACAAGTGTAACATGCTGGCTGCAAATAACTTTCCATGCTGCTGTGAAGTTCTGCGTACCCATGATAGAGGACCAACTTTCTTACTCCTCTATTAGTAAGCTATTTGTCATCTCTGCAAAGTATCTAAACTGCTTGTGAAGATTTTTGGTGGCCAAATGAAGTCCTGTCAACACTATGCTCTACTCCCATTCAGTTGCTTAATCTTTCTGAGATCACTGAAAAGAAAGTTATTCTGAGGCATGTTTCACCAGGTAGCTAATTTCAATATGTATCCTTTTCCCACTTATTTATCATTCGTTCATCTTAAATCTTCAAACTGAGTGCATGTGCTGGAGATGTTTTAAGGAATTGCTCCTCTCACTGTAGTGCTGAACCTTTGCTCCCAGTACTTTTGAAATAAAGCTGCTGTCTTGTTAATAGCATTCATCATAAAATTGCCAAAAAAAAAAATCTGAGGTAAATTAGAAACTTCTTCAAATGCAGCTATTCTCTTTTTCATATGGAAGGATCTGGGTTTTATTTCCCTCCAAACAGAGCCATTTTAAGGTGCGTGAGGGGCAGAGGGGAGATGTTCTGCTGTTTTCCTGCAAATGTTACTCAAACAAAATACCTTTGGGAATGAATTCGGCTTAGTGGGCTGCTTCTTTGTCAGTGTTTGAAGTAATTCACCAAATACCTTTCCAGAAACCATAAAACATTGTTTTGCCATGATGACTCCAAGCCAATATGGAGAACAGAGATAGAAACCTTTGAAAATCAGCACGTGCTATTACTATTTCCCACTGAATGGGCTCTTATTCTTTTCCTCTGGAAGAATGTTCATCATTCATTGCAATATCTCCACCAAAGATTCTGCACTGCTCCTCTCAGCCTTATCAGCTCCCACAGATAGCTCCAATAGCTGCTCTGTTTCTTAGACCACAACCCTCATATAGCTGTGCAGTGTCCTCTTGTCTCTGGCCAGTGGAGTAAAGAGCAGGAGAAGGCTGGGGAGCCAGTGGGGAAGGAGACCTGCTGAAAGAAACACAGATAAAAGGAAGTTTCCTACCATCTGCCTTATGTTGCAGTGTCATTCTTGTCCCAAAACTGCATTTGCATCCATCATGAGATGTGACATACTTGTCATCCCTACCGTGTGGCACTATCTGCAGACTTATTCACCTGACCCTGTCCCTAGTTGCTGAGCACATGGGAGGGCTGGATGATTTGTTACCAGAATATGTATGATAGACTAGCTTGTAACACAGAAAAACTGAGGTGAAAAGGATATAAGAGTATTTTGCTAGCAGTCAGGTTATATCTTGGGAAGACATGGGGAAGAGTTGGTAGATAAACTACTGGATGGTGGGTTTGCTTCAGGTGTTTTAAACAGGAAAATGTTGATGAAACTCTTGATATCCAAAATGTGAGTTTCCATATATTACTATCTACCAGATAATGATCCCAAACTAACTGTTTTGTTCCTGGTACATCTCCTCCCCAAACTACTTAACAGCTGTATGGCTACTTTCAAAGGTTGAATACTGTTCTAAGTGGACTCTTGGTGCGACAATACAGGCAGAAAGTAACAGGAGTATGTGGAGACTCATGAGCCCCATCTCTACTTTGTCTGTTGATGGCACTGAGTTAAGTCACAGTGTAGATTTGCTGCAGAAATATGATATTCTTCTAATTCATTGGGGAAAAAAATAATCCTGACAAGTGCTCTTGTTATTCTCAGAACAATTATGGGGTTTAAGTACTGAAAAAACTTGCCATTAATGCTTTGCCAAGAGCATGTGCTATAACTTAACAAAATAGGTAGCAGTTGGATTCTTTTGAGGATGGCTGTTTGCCAGCTTCATATGGATTATTGGAAGGAGGGAAAAAAATTGACCCTACACCTGGCATTGACAATTGTGTGGCAATAGGAAAACACATCCATTATCTGGCTTGCACAGTGTGCTGCTTAGAGAGCAAGAGCAGTGGGTGTGTGTGCATGTGTAGCAGTTGATGTCAAAATGACTTCTTATCTTATACCACCTGGATCTTCTGCTTAATATGTTTTGGAAATCTTTTTTCCCACCTTCTATATTATGTGGTAATCTTATCCAAAGATTCCTTGTGATACATTCTGAAGCATCACTAGCTGCTTACAGAAGAAGCAAAAGATAAAATCAAGGCGGCATTGTGATTTGGTGCTCACAATTTCAAGCCACCTGGCTGGTTTGTTCTCAGCCAAATCTCTCAGATCTGGAAATGGTGATCTACAGGATTTACAGGACTGTCAAAAGACTTTGGAGATGCAAGGTCCGAGCCTGTCTTCTTATTCTTGCCAAGAATGGAGAAGAGCAAGTTTTGGAAAGGAAGCACAGGGATAAATCAAAAGGAGAAAAATTACCTCCTAATATTGGTTTGAAAGAAAGGCCTCAGGTTCAAACTTGGGCAGAGGTTCAAGTTGGTTCTTTATCTAAACCGGTTCACCTAACCCTAGTTATCAGCATCTTTGCAGGCACAAGTTGCTATGCTGCCAAGGGAAAGAACCTTCCCGGTTAAGAAATACCAGGCAACTTGCCTCAGCTAGTTGCACTAGTTGAAAGATTATTCTTTTTGTTTTAAGATTTAGATTTCACTTACACTTTTCACTGAAGTCTCTTCCTTTTCCTTTTTTTCTTTTTTAATATGCATCTAACAATCTTTATGGGATGTTTTTAGTCTTTGTTTTGGACCTCTGAGACTTTCAGCTATCCTACTTGCTTCTTTGAGAGCAGGACTTGTGCCTGTTGCTAGATACAAGGACTGCTCTGAAAGTAATGCCTCGTATTTTATGTTGTTGGCTTGCAATGTCAAAGGCAGATGGTGGTGGTTGAAGCTTCCCACCAGTGTGCCATGAAGTGTTGGTGCTGTGTGGTAGATGGCAGCAGAAGGGCAGTCTGACAGAATGGTGGCTGACGTGGAAGTGTGTATGAAACAAAGGTGTGGGATTTAATTCCTCCATGCAGAAACCATTGTACTTTTTGACATTCAACACTTGCTGAACATTTATGGAGACCAAACTTGATGTGAGAGGTAGGTGATGTGTTTCAGCAGTGGCAACAGTAATGTGAAAGACAAGCAATGTTCTGGACTGGCATACAGATTTTCACAAGCATAGCATACAGGCTTTTGTTCATGGCTGGTGAAAAATGCCACCACAGTTAATGGTGGTGAACATGTTGAAAAACAGATTTTTGTAGCTGAGAATTTGCTCTATCAAATAGGGTTATTGTGCTCTTTGTGTCTCTTGTTGTTTCCGTGGAAGTAAATAGAAATACTTACTTTCAGAACTACACATATTCTGTGAAGAAACACGTACCTTGAGTGTTTTAGAGACCTTGCAATTTATTTGCAGATAGTGGTAAACTCTTATTTGTGTAATCCATGGGAAGTACTAAATGTGTTGTAGGTATTTTTCTTCTAGTACAGAACCTTGCCCTGAAAAACAATAGAAGTGAAGCATTTATGGAAAAACTGGCCATCTGTCCAAACACGGCTCAGTTTTTTGTCCAAAGGCTATTTTACTGAATTTGGTGTTGAGTGTTTGTCTGTGCACCTGTGGTTGCACACAAGAACACTTTTTCTTCCTTAGATAAATATTTGCATAGGAGATACTTGCACTTAATACTGCTTGTTTTCATTTTGGTTTAGTGAAAATGTTACTGTTAAAATAGAATAGGGCAGAAATACGATGCAACTCATCTACACGTAGCAGGTCAATCTGCTCCTTGAGGTGAGCGTGTTTCACTGGCAGGTCACTGAAGAGCTTCCCCAGCATTGAAGCCAGGAGCCGCAGGCTACTGGCAGCATTACTGTGGGATAGGACTGACCTCAAGGGACCTAGGGAACAGCAAAGGTTTTACTTCTTCCTTTGGGGAGGTCAGGCACGCAGCAGTCCTTCCTCTATGCCCTCATTCAGTACATTTGTTACACTTGAACCACTCAGTGAGTTTGAATGAGTTTGAATTCTTGGAGGTCAAACATATTTCTGTCCAGATACCTTGCCATGTCACATACCTCTGCAAACACTTACCTGCTGGGCCATCCAGAATGCCTGCTGAAGTGGCAAGCTTGCCTTGGGCTCTGGGATCCTTGTCCTGCAAAGAGTACAATGCTGGGCTTTACTGTTGCTCTTTGCTTCAGCATTACTACAGTGATCCCAGGTGTGCAGGCTTACCAGATACCAAATAGGTGGCTTCTTCTGGCTGGTCATTCCTTCAGTGCTGCCCTGCTCCAGAAGATTGGAAAAAAGTCTTTATCTTTTTGACTGTTTGAATTACCAAAGTCTTATTGATATCTTCTAAGGATAAAAAAAGCATCTTTAATGAATGAGTTGCAGTTGGAGTTTTGTTTTTTTCATGAGGGATGAGTTAACAAAGTGAAATACAAATAAAATTCAGCTCAGTGGTTTAAAACTGAATTGCTGACCTAAAAGAAAAGCTACACCAGGAGAAACTTTAAATCCTGCGTTCTGTTTTGCTGCAACTTAGAAAGCTTTTCTTAATTTGTAGTTTATCTATGATTTATCAGAACATAGGTGATTTTTTTGCATTGCTTTGCTTTGCTGTGTGGATTTGGCAAGTCTCTCATTCTGCAGAATTATTATATGCATTGCAAATAATTTAAGTCCTTTTTGTTGTAGGGCAGTGTTCATTCTTGGAAATGGTCAATAAATAGCATGTCTAGCAGTATAATACTTATACTGGGAATAAAGCAACCCCTGTGACATCATAAAGTATCAATGGTTAATTATTATTTCTTTTATGTTCCATGAATTTCTAATATTTGGTGCTGCTCAAGCCTATATCCAGTTTTTCCAAATATCTAGCTTGCTATTTCTGCATAGTAGTCTGCTTTTAAGCAATTCTTAATCTTTACTTTTCTCTTGCTATCATGTCCAATTGCTCTTTCTGCAATGATTAGAAACCTTCTTCACCCTTTAAGAATGGCATACAGTCACAAACAATATATTGAGATGAAAGGGAAATACTTGACCAGCATGTCTCAGCAGCTCTTTGATCTCCCAGCGGAAGGCTGGTGCATCTTCCAGCCATCCCTTTCGGAAGGTGAACAAGTGAAATATTGTCTTGTTGGGGCAGAGAGGTCTGCATACTTCACATAGAAAGGAAAACTGACCACCTTCTATACACCACACTGGAAGGAAAATTTAGGAGATGTCCTGGGGGCGGGCAGGGGGTGTGGGTGTGGAGAGAAGAAGGGCACGATAGCCAAGCTGCTGTTAATTAATCGGCCAGCCGCTCCTGGCGTGTATGTGTATATGAGGTGTCTTTGTGCTTGTGTGTGTGAATTTGACAAGAAAAATGTTGGGTAGTTTTGAACTAGTCTATCACAACAGTCAGAGTGCAATTTTAGACACCTATCAAGAGCAAAATAATGGAAAGGCTACACTTTTAGGTAGTATTTGGCTTCATTTTGGTATGTGCTATCTGTACTGAGTTTAGGTTTTTAGGAAATTAATTGAGAAACATTACTTGAATAAGCAATACTAGCTTCTAGTGGTCTAGTTGTTCAGATTGTGTGAATTCATGCTGTGATAGCTTGTATATTAGTTCCAACACTTGGGGGTTTTATCTTTTAAGATGTATGACTGCACAAGAAGGACATAGATATTGTTCCATTTGACAGCACTCGGATCTGGAACCTTGTCAAAACCACAAAAAATTAGAAACCTTTGTATTATTGCCCTTTGAATTTAAGCTTGAGTGGTATGGTCAAGGTCATAGAGAAAGCTCATGGTATGTTGATGGTGGACCATGAATCCCGATTCCAGGATTCTCATAAAAAATGCTGCGTTTTGCTCCTTTGAGAAAGGCTTGTAATTATCATACTTAAAATTACAGCTGGTCAAATGCAGGAACCAAGCAGACCCATCAAAAGCGTTTGGCAGGCAATTTGCCAACACTCATTTCCATAGTCTCCTGTAATATGGAAAGAAACCCACGTTTGCATTCTCTGTGCAGACCCCAGCCTGCAAGCTTCTCAATCTTGACTTCTGATCATTATTATAAAAAGGAAGGAGGCAAACAGACTTCTTGGTTGTGTTTTGTGTTTTTTTTCCCTTAAACTTGCCGTGACTGTGTCTTACAGCCTGTCTAACTTCTATGCATTTTGAGGTGTTGGTTACACTGATAGTGAGCAAATAATAATTTAGGTGTAATGAATACATGCTGATAGACAGATAAATCTTTTTCTTGGATTTTTGCGTACATAAGAACCTGGCACTGCTCCCACTCCATTGAGAGCAGATGAGATGCCTATAAGATTAGTCCCATATTAATGACTACAGAACATTATGTCATATAGAGGTATAACAAAAGATTGTGTCATATAGGTACTAAAAAAACCCAACATGGTTAACTTCCTAAGGCAGTTTCAAAACCTGTTGGTTCAGCAGATCTTGCACTAGCATAAACACTTTTTTCTGTTCTTTAAAATGCTTGCATTACTGAAATGCTGATTGATTTCTGCTGTACTATTGTCCAAAATAAGACCTTTGGAAAATACTGTGTGATATTGTTTTCCCTTTACTTCTTTTGAAGTAGTTACAAAATGTAGAGATGAAACAAGATACCGTAAAATGCAATCTAGATAGATTCACCCTGATCCATGGGTAATGAAAGGGATGCTGTTTATGGTCCCAAGAGAAACAGAAACATTTGGGCAGTGTGCATGACAAAGCTTGTAAGCAATATCCAAAGTATCAGATACCCAAAAGCTAGTCAAGAGTGACTCAGCATACCAAGAGTTATTTTGCCTCAAAATATAGCAGATATCCTACAGAAAAATTTTTTTGTATAAATGTGCAGGTTAACACTGTATATGCACTCAGGTGCATGGAGGAGAAGATTTATTTCTAGAAAGGCTTCCATGTAAAGTTACATATAAGATTAATACTCATGATGGATGTCTTCAGAATATTGATATCATGTTACTCTCTCCATCAATCACATCATTTTTTGCAACTAGTTTGTAAATGAAGGTCTATCAATTAAAATGGCAAAAATAGGGTACGCAGTTATTAAAAGAAGTTGCTGTATTTCTTAGCAGAGAAAGCAGTTGCTGAGTTCAAGATCCCAAGGACTGGTGTAGAACCAGTTTCTGCTCAATTAGCCCTGTCCTGACGGCAAACACATCCCCCATGAAAACGTATCCAATAAAGGGCCTTTTTCTCTTGAATTTAAGTTGTCACACCCATGAACTTAAGTACTGATAGTAGATGTGAGGGACTTATAGCTTGGAAAACCTTTAGGCCACTATTTAAATAATTCCAGAAAGTGTTTCAAAATATTAAGCCATGTAATTATTACAGTAAATTCTCTCAACTCAAATCCTGTTTACCTTCCTTACTGTGGTAATAATCAGATACTGCTTTCTTGAAATCATCCAAACAGCTGCTAGCAACTGCCAAGCACCTCTTGCAAAGTTCATATTAGCAAAAAATAATTGGATTTAATATCTTTTACCACAATTTGCAACAACAAAAAGGCCAAAAAACCTAACCTACCTTATAAGAGCAAAGAAGGATGGATAATTGAGGAGACAATCCCTGTCTCGCACATGTAGTGACAAGTTTTACATGATTTTTACTGCAATAATTACTGTATCCTGCTGATCAAGAATAATTATCATTACCATGGCAACTTCCTACAGAAGGAGTGATTGGGGGTGGGCTAGAGCAGAACAGTTCCTTGAGAGCAGCATTCAACACGCACACTTGGTGAGGTTTCGTGTGCCTTGAAATATTAATATTAATCCTCTGTGCATCCTTTAGCTTCCATATCAAGTAAGAAAGTGGGGGATGCTGCAGCAGCACACTAATCCAACTCCTGTGGAGCCACTTCAATTTTAATGCTGGTTATTTGTTCATTTAGAGGTCAGAAGCACAGAGTCCAGTGCTCCTAAATCCAAAGAACTGCATCTTTTCTGTGCAGGTGCTGCCTTTCTTCTTATTGATGAGGTACTGATATTGAAGTAAGCAAAATGAAGTTCTGTGCATATTGATAATGGAGGAAGGTGAGGAGACTTAGCTGACTTTTTCCTGTTGTGCATCTAAACTAGATCCTTGGGTAATGACATACATCTACTTTTTTTTTTTCTTTTCTGTATTTGGCCAGTGTTTGCTCTTTTAAAATCTTCTGTCCTCATGATTTCTTGCAACATTCAGTGTATGTTGATCTCTCATTACTTATAATAGCATTTCACCTATTCAGAGATTATACTGTTCCAGAAGCACTTTTCAGGATATTTCAGATATAAAAATAACATTTTTAAGACTATCAGGTGACCCAGATATTTATGATTTGTTTTTCAAAAATCACTCTAACTTTATCACATGTAACATAGAGCAGCCAGTGGTTTAAATAGACAATCAAAATAATTCTTAGAGTGAAGATTATGCTGTATGAGTTCATAAAGAGAACTTAGGACATTCCAAAGCATTGATACATCTTTCCTGATGTTTCCAAATGGCTGATATCAAGAGTTAAGGCAACACATACCCAATATTTTGGAGAAACTAGAAGAAGATTTGAGATACACAGCAAGTTTGCAATATTATGCTGTCTTTCCATCCCTGAGGGCATAGTCAGTTGGACTAGCTCACTGCAAGCATTGTCAAAGTAACTACATGTGAGGAAGGGCTGGGTTGAAGATGTTTGACATTCTGAAAATGTGAACTTCAGTAACTGGTCCACATTTACCTGCTTTGTGTAGTTTTCTTAATAATACTGTGTCATGGAGTGATTTCTTGGTGGGACTGAGAGATTTTTCTCCCTCACTCTGAGACTTTTTCTTTTGTATTCAGATGTATCTTCTCTCAGTCCCAAGTTAAACTGGTGCCATATAAAGGCTACTTCTCAGGTTTGTAGGTTGGTAATGGATGATATTCCCAGTCTCTAAAAGTGCACCATTTGTAGATGGCTCTTGATAAGTTCAGCTAGAGGAAGGATGTCATTCAGAGCTTCTGAGACCTGTTGCAAAGCATCAGTGTATGTGGATACAGTGAATATACTTGCTATGCTGAGGCATGCCTCTAAGGGATGAATTAGGTTGGCACTGTTGGCACTGTAGGAGTTACTTTCTTTTCTTCTTTTGTGCCTGGTTTCTTCACTCTATCTTGTAAAGAAAGATGTAGTGTGATATGTGTGTCTACTCTAAGAGATCAAGTGTATCCTGTTTCAGGATGGAATTTCATAGCCTGTTTCAGGAAAAAAAAAAAAAAAAAAAAAAAAAAGAGTATGTAACTCTTGGCTTCACCAGCTGATAAGTGAAGGGAATGCTTTAGAAGGGTTTTTCTGAAGCACTAAAGTCTACAGTGAAAACAGGCCAAGTATTCGTGGTCCTTAGTTATACTGCCATGAATTTGACTGTAGGATCCCACTTTTTAAGTATTTGGGAGACAATTTTCACTCAGGCCACTGGAACACTGTGGTGAGTATTGGTTTTTTGCTTTGTACCAAATTAAGCCCTCTGCTCCCACTGGTTCCATGGCAGTGCCCATATCTATCAAAGAAGAGGTTCAGCACACAGCTCTCTTTCTCTACTTGCATCCATTTGGCCTCCAGTCTCTCTCTTCTTAATTAAGGTTAAGTTTCCTTTTGTGTTTGTGACAACTCCTGCAAGCTGAGTGGAGGTCTCCACAAGGGTGGAGGATGTGAGGAGAGAGAGGGATATCCACAGGAGCAGCAATATGGTACATCTCAAATAAAAGGGCACATCTTCTGTATCCACCATTTCACTGCCTCCACATGTGCTCTTTTCTTTCCCTTGGTCCTGCAGAAGCAGTGGTGTTACAGTTATAGCAGTGCACAGCCCCAGGAAGTGAAAATTAAGAAGGCAGCAGCCCTTTGACACTTCATGCTACATGCACTATCACTGCTGTTAACCAGTCTTGCTCTTTTCCAAAGATTTGTTTGCAAGTGTTGGGCTCTGACAGACATTCAGGATTTGAGCTCCCATTTCTTTTTCTGGCACACAATTCCACGGCCAAGAAATGACTGCTGTGGCTGATTCAAAATTATACTGCTCTCAATGCTGATTAAAATCTTTCATCTCCCTTTCACTTCCTTCTCATTGTACCACCTTTAGGTTTGTGTGTGGCCGCTGAAGCACTTCTGAAGTAGTAGTCTTAATCTATAAATCTGATTTTTGAAGGCACAGAGCTGCTAAATGAGGCCCTAGCAGTGCTAGAGCAGGCAGGCAAGCCACAGTGTGAGCTCAGTGCCCTGTGTCAGCTGCCAGAGGTGTTGGGGCTGCTGTCCCCTCTTGCTGACAGCAGTGCTGCTCGCAGCCTGGAGTTGCCCTTGTAGGACTCCAGGTCCTCAGCATCCCAGTGAGCATGCTGCTCTTTTTGGTTAGCTGTTTGTACCAACTTTAAAACATCATCTACAGCAGTGCTTTTTTCTTAAACAAGGAAAAGGGTTCTCTGACTTCGTTATGGTAGAGATAATACTCCATAAATATGTGCGTTTTACCACCTTGCAAAGCTTGAGATAAACACAATTTTCATCACAAAGTATGAAAGCAGTTGTTGTTTTAGGAGTTGTTTACCTGCCAAAATGGAAACATAGCCAGTGGGGAAGGCAAGATGAGTCTGAGGCTGTTTTCTTCCTCTTAAGGATTTTAATAGTGTACAAAATGCTGTCCTATAGAAGTCAGTATGCTCTGAACACACAGATCTGTAGAGCAGAACAAGTGCTCTTTTCAGCTCTGGTAAAACAGTGATTTCTTATGTAGATGGCTAGTCTATCTCCAGTCTAGGAAATTATCTATGAGGACAAGGTTAAGATAACTTATGTTCTCTATTACTAATTAAAGAAACATCTCTGTAACAACTGAAGTTTGATGAGAAAGTGCTTGTGCTCCTCAGTGCTGATATTACATCATCAGAGCAGCCTATTGGGCTGGGCTGTATGAGCTTCCATGGCAAGTGAAATTACTCAATTACATTTAGGCAGCTTTGGAATGAATTGCAGGAAGGCAGCCAGAAGTCGGGAGCTGCAGGAGGAGACGAGTGGCTGGAGGTCAGGGCCTGGGGGTGTGGGAGGTCAGGACACACAGTCAGAGTGGGCCCTTCTGTTCTTAACAGCTTCTAGTCTCAGCTACTGTGTCCTGATAAATCATTAATGATTTGCTTCTAGTTTTTGTAAATAACGAAATTATGGATTGATAAGTTTTGAATTGGAACTGTTTCAGTTTCTGCACTTTGTCCTGCTTTTCCACTTGTGGTAATTACTGGGCACAACAATGACAGCAAGAAATGTTTAGAGAGTGTGACCAAATATCACATAATTAAGCAATTTGACATTGGAATGCAGAAAACAAAATGTAACAGTAAAAGACTGGTCTAGATTTCATCTGCTCAAAGTAATAATAAAGACATCAACAGGGAAATCAGTCATGCACATATATTATTTGTGTGCACTTAAGTTGGACAGATAGGATAATGGATGTAGTATACACCAGATGTTACATTTCCTGAAAATAGATATGTTAAAGGAGCTCACAAGTGGTTGTCAATGCCCCTTTCATTACCCCATCAGTCTAAATTTATCCAGTTGAAATAAACATCTTAGTTAGTCTGAACTTGGGCTTCACCTTTAAATATTCTGTGCTACCTTTGCATGCACAAGATAATAGTTAATAAACTTTTCCATGCTGTGTTACACAGTTTCTCACGTCCTCTAATAGATTAAAGAGCAACTTTCTTGATGCCTCAGTTTTCAACAAGAACCACCACCAAATAGGCTCCCCAGCACTAAAACATAATGAAGGCCTGCACTTCCATAATTATTTTATTTTGTGGATGAAAATCACACAGAAATAATACTCTCAACTACATGTACAACTAGGTCATAGCTGTAGTTGTCAGTGCAAAGAAATGGCTGTTACAAGGCAGTCACTGATAGAAATTCCTGTTATGAATATACATGTAGCTGTAGCAGGTTTTCATAGGGTTTTTTTGTTTTGTTTTGTTTCCTGTGGAGCTCGTGCTGGAGAATTTCATGGCATCTTTGATGCTGTGTGGTAGGACAGGTCTCCTGCTTGAATGGTGGTCATTTGTTCACTCTCCTGGGGGCTTTGTTGGCTGGGGTACCTTTGCTTTGTAAATCAAATGCAGCTTCTCAGCAGAGAAGGCATACAAGAGCAGCTGAAATGTGCTTTAGCACTGGCATGGGATGTTGTGTCATGTCCTGTTCACAAGGAGAGTCCTTCCCCATCACAGGTAGCTGGGGCTGTGTCCGCCTGTGAATGGTGTGATGGCAATATGTGACCTTCTCTGCATGTTTAAGCAGTACTTCTAGTTCATACACTGAGAAATGGATAAAAAAAGAGAAGCTATCTTGCTTGAAGGAAGCTTAGAAGTGAAGTCCCCAGAAGGGACAAAATTGGAAAGAAGCTGGAAATTCAGAAAAGTAATTTTTGAGGAAATATTTCTCTTAGAATCCATTAATACAGAACTTGTTTTATTCTATAGGACATCATTGCTCTAGCACATGAGGCAGGATTTTTTATGAAACTGTTTTTGAAAATTAGCATACACCAAAAAAAAAAAGGAATTCTTTTTAGAGAGAACATCATAAAAAAGTAAATTCTACTGAATATGAGGGAAGTCCTAAAGCTAAAAAACACACTGTGATGAATGCAGTAGTTTCAGAGTAGTTGGCCATGATTTTATGTACAGTTGTTTTTAAGCAATTAAAGAAGGAATAATAGAAAGAACACTCTTTCAACATGGTGTAAAAATTGCAGCTCAACAACCCAGTGTGTAGAGCACCAGGAGCTTGCATTAGCGTTTATTTCCTCAGTGGGTTGTGGGGAAAAATGGCTCTTAAACTAGAGAGTTGTTTCTGTGTGTAACTTATTCTGTGAGTTTTGCACATTCACAGCTGTACGTTTGTTTCCTATGGTGGTTATTGTCCCACCAACCGTGGGGATACCATATTAATTTCAAGGAACTACGGGTCCAGTCTCTACTGTAGAAACTCTTCAAGTCTTATGTGGAGGAGGGAAGGAATTTATGTTTCTGTTGACAATTGCTTTCAATGCCAGGAATCCTTTATTAAAAATTTCCACTCGAGGGGCAATGAGCTTTGGTTACCTGACCTTTTGAGCAATTGTCTTCTCATTTTAAGATTAAATCTGATACCAAATAGTGTTTTTCTGACAGCAGATTGATAAGAGATGCAGTACTTTGATATAATTTCCATGAATTTCATATTCAGCTCTGGTCCAAGGAAAAAGATGTCTTGGACAGCTGAACAGACTTGATGTTGGTATTATCAGTCTTTTGGGATGATGAGAAGTAATTCTCTATACTATAGAATAGGTTCTGAATAAAGAAGACTGAAAAGGAAGTACATCTGTACAGGACAGGGTCTTTGGAGTGTGTGGAATGCACTTGTCAGCAGGTGTATTTGTGCCAATAGGTTAGATAAGTGTTACTGTTTACATACCAATTTGCTCTGTTATTGAATAATTTCTGTAGTAACCAGGGTAACAGTTCCATCACGTGTAACGTTCACTACTCCAAAGATACAAATCTTCCTAGAGAAACTTCATTTCATCAGGTTACATAGAGGTTTGGAGAATTTACAGCATTTCTTAGACAGGCAATAGGTCCAGTAAATAAACAAGACTGTCCCAGGTCTGAGGTTTGTTCACAACCCTGTGGGAAGTACTTGAGTCTTCCTACTGACTAGATTGGATTTAGATCTAGTTTCTAAGTTCTGTTTAATGAGATCAGGTTCTTCATTTTTATTTTTACTTTTTTATGCTGCTTCCATTCGTGTATATCTGACTAGAAGCACCTGAGGATGATACAACTCTACATCATGGAGTCAGAATAGGAGATGATGCTTCTTTGAGTTCATTATGCCCATGGCACAGAATGAGGAGAGAGTAACTTCTGGTGCTTTTTCTTGTAATAGAAGATAATGAAAGTAAACTTTTGTTACTTGCCTTTGTAAAAATCACCGTATCTATCTTATCTGGCTGTACAGAGGAATGGTGGTTTCCAGAGATACACCTTGAATCTCAAATTAATCTCCTGACAGTGGAGGAGATTTTGTTTTGCTTCTGCAGCAAGATCCAGAAATTTAGTATGAAACCTTCTTCCCAGTTAGATAGCTTTAGAAAGGGGAAAGGAAGCTGAAAACATGCCTGGAGAACAGATTTCTCTTGAGGAGTATTAATAAAGATCAATATCTGCAGCTGGAATAAAACGGCCTGTGCACATCGGGGTGAGAAGTGATGCAGTTGGAGTAGTCTGTATGCCAGAAGATTTAGTTTATCTTGATTCAGGCTGGCAATAAATGGTCAGCATGGAACTGTCAGGCTAGGTAGGAGGAGAGACTTTCTACAACTTGCCCCTGAAAGGCAAATGTAAACTACTGGGCTCAGTGCAAGAACCAGTTAGTGAAAATCTGTAAATCCTGGCTAATAAAGGGTCTTATTACGTTACTGTACACTTGTGTTTTGATGTGCTCCAGCTTTTTGTGTTGATGTGTGATCCATCTAGAAGTGTGTGCTGCGGCAGCAGGTTGCCGATTTTTGCTAAATCACTTGCAGACATATTACAGATGTCTCCCAGACAGTTAAAACTTGATCTCAGTGTATCAAAGCAAACTGGCTACAAACCTGTATTAAGGGGATGAACCACTTAATAAGTTCAAACTTTTTTATCCCACCTTTTTCTAAGTGTGGTAATTCTGCAAGTCAAAGGCTTTTATATTATCAGTGGAAGAACTTTTTAACTACTGAAAGTAAAGACTTTGTGTACTATGAACAGTGCATAGCCTGATTGGATGCTGAAACTGTTGCAATAGGCCTCCTTACATGCATGTGCAAGTTACAGTTGTATAGGTCATTTTGAGAGTAATATAGACATTATACTGTCCAAGTGAAGAAAGGTTAGGGAAGAGGAACATAAAAGCTAAAATGAAGAGATCCAAGTTGCTAAATTCTATGCAATCTGTGAAGAAATATGTCTTCAGAGCCAAAGAAAATGGGGAAACAGCTCTATAATTACCCCAATCAGACAGTATGCCAACAAACAGGAACAATTAGTGATGTTCCCCAGTCAATAGATATTTCTCCTTAACTGAGTGATCTATTGAAGAGATATGTAATTAGAACCATGTAATAATAGGTTTGGTAACTCTATCCCTGTCAGAAAGGGAAGAAAATCCATCCTACTGATAATTGCAGGTTCCTCTGTATTTCACTTCTTTACATCCTCTTTTCCCCCTTATCAGATTCTTTAAACAAGTCTTGTTTTTGGTTCACTATATTTTAGTCAGAGTTATTGAACATATATATAGCATACAGTGAGTTAATAAAAAATAATACAAAGAGCATTAGTCATATGACTCCAAGAGAAGTTCCTGTCTTGTAGTATGAGATAAGACATTAAAAAAAAAAAAAACACCCTCTGATAATTTTAAGAAATCTTTTAATTATTTAATTACTATAACTTTAAAATGTATCTATACATAGGTGTATTTTAGACACAGGAATTAATTTTTGGAAACTCAGGTGGTACTGTAGGAAATTGAATCAGTGTGGCCTGATGGAAGAAACAGTCTGTCTTAGCATCCTATCTGTAAAAACATAAAAAGATGATGATGCCACTTCCTGGGTAAAAAAGTTAACTGCTGTTCTCAGGAAAAATAACCATTCTGCTGTGCTAGATCTCTTGACAGGGATGAACTGCACAGCATCTTGAGGTCCTTCCTGAGGTTATCCAGATATTCTATTGGAAAGCTTTATTTACGTAAACTTTAATTTCTCACTGCAAAAGTACTTCCAAAAAAGAAAAGTTACTGAGCCTGTCAGTAGCTCTTATTCTATTGGAGGAAATTGCTCGTGCTGCAACTTGTACTTCGTGGACATAAGTTATAAGTAGGCAGGTTTACTACTTACTTAAGTTCAAGTTCTTGGCTGGCATGTCTTCTAGTGCTGTCCATTGGAGATGGACCCAAAATGCACCACCTTCATCTATAAATTCATCCAATGCTGATTGCATGCAACAGATGAAGTGTGGAAGCATGAGCATGCTTTTCAGTGACACTTGTGTATTCACATTGCATGCAATACCTTTCCCCCCCAGAATAAAATAAAATAATAGACATTGAAAACATGTAAGTTTTGTTGGCACTTTGTTTTAGTAGTTTGCAATAGTGTTAATTTTGTTTTCAACTATAAGAGACATATGTACAACCCAGGTTGGTAGCACCACGACCTGGATGGTAGGAGGTTCTCCCAGATGTGAGCCCTGGATCATGTTAATAGTGAGAGTGATCCACTGCTCAAATGTTGTATGCTCTAACACTGGTACATACTTTTGATATTTTTGAAGAGAGATGTCGAAGGAAACCTTTTGTAGTGCATATGCATCACAGCAAGTCACCTGAGCTGTGCTGTGAATTCTTCAGCACCACCTACTGGTGCCATTATTAGAATATTAATAGGTATTTGAGCACTTTCATAGAATCATAGAATTGCTTGGGTTGGAAGGGAACTCAAGGATCATCAAGTTTCAACCCTCCTGCCACAGACAGGGTTGCCAACCACTAGATCAAGAACTAGATCAGATTGCTCAGGGCCACATCCATCCTGGCCTTGAACACCTCCAAGGATGGGGCATCCAACAATCTCTATGGGCAGCCTGTTCAGCACCTCATCACTCACTCAGTGAAGAACTTCCCCATCACCCAATCTAAATCTCCCTTCTTTTATTTTAAAACCATTCCCCCTTGTCCTATCATTATCTATCTAGCCAAGTAAAACATTAATTTCCCTCATGTTTATAAACTCCCTTTAAAAATTGGGAGGCTGCAGTGAAGTGTCCCCACAGCCTTCTCTTCTCCAAGCTGAACAAGCCCAGTTCCTTCAGCCTCTCATAGGAGATATGCTCCAGCCTTGAATCACCTTTGTGGCCCTCCTTTGGACCCTCTCTGCATCTTTCCTATGTTGGGGGCCCCAGACCTGGATTGCAATCCTCCAGATGGGGCCTTACAAGGACAGAGTAGAGAGGAACAATCACTTCCCTGTCCCTGCTGGCCACCCCTATTCTGATGGAACCCAAGATACCATTGGCCTCCTGGGCTGCAAGCACACACTGCTGGCTCATGTTAAGTTTTTCATCAACCAGGACCCCTAAGTCCTTCTCAGCAAGGGCTACTCTTAAGGAGTACTCTCACTTCATAGATATTTATTTATTATAGATATTAGAGCGCTTTGTGAGAGTGCATCTTGTTTGCCTGTATCCAAAATGTTTACCATGTGGCATTTGTAGCTTTCCTAAGCAAAGCCAGGATAGTGAAACTAAAATCTGCAACCCTTATGCTATAAACCAGAAATTTGACTTGAAGGGAAAAGAGACTCTGCCTTTCTTTCACTAGCAAGCTTCTTTCTATTCCAGAAACAGCATCTCATTTTTGACACACAAAGCTGTCTACAATTAATTGAAAATCTCAGATAATATCAGATTTAGAGCAGAAGTCAATTTTCACCTTTGCAGATCTGCAGACAGATGTCAATGCAAGAGACCTCAGGAGGCACTGCACTCCAGTCTCTTCACAGAATGTAGTGGATCTTCAACACTTTCCAGCCTACCAGTGAGATCATGAACAAAATGTTTCATGCAATTACTGCTGTGCTAAGGAGCTGAGACTTGCTGTTTGTTGTAGCACCTGCAATTTCTGCCAGCCTGATGGACAGGTTTGCCTGTTGGATGCTGTAGCTGCATCACAACTTACTGCTACTTCCAGAAAAGTCCATCTGTAGCACTGTGCCTAATTATGACCTGTGTTGCATTTTTTTTACGTTCTGGAAATAATATATATTGTGCAAGCAAACAGACCTTTTCAGTTTTCTAATCTGACATAGAATTGTTTTACCCCAGTATGTTCTTTTAATTAGAAGAGTCATATGTCAACATCTGCAGGTTTTTGGCTCTTTGTTGTTGGTGTTATACAGAACCAACAATTCTTTTTCCAGTGCTAATATATGAAAGCTTGATGAACAAGACGCAGAGTTACACCGGCATTAAAACAAAAATCAACTCTCCTGAAACATAAAGAACAAGATAGACTTCCAGCTATGTAAAGTCCATCCACATGATAATTTGCAGTTTCCCTCTCTTTGCGTACCTTTACATCAGCAAGTAGACTGCTACAAGTTTGAAGCCAGTAGCTGCCAGCTGTTTTCAGAAGGGGCATAGATGTCCTGTCACGGGACCCAGAAGCTAGGACTTTCCCTGGCAGGGGATCCATTCCCAGAGCAGTACCTTGTTGTCTTGGGCGTCTTCAAAACGTGATTTCAGATATGCATAGCAACAGACATTCAACAGAACTCCCTAATATGCCATGGTGATTTTAGCTGCCTGAAAGCAGTTTAGGACTTCCTAAATTTGTTCAAATAAGTAAGCATCGTCTTTCAGAAAATTACCTACAGAATTCAATATAGTTAATTAGAAGACAGATCACATAAACAGCATAATAGTGTACCTTTCATCCCATAATCTTTGTCCCTCCGGTGTTCATAGATAACCGAGCAAAAACAACCATAACTGACTCAAATCTTTTCAGAGAGAACCAGGATCTTTGTTCCTAGGGCTATTTTCTCCTTTTTTTTCCTTCTGTCACCAAAAAAAAAGGAAGCCAAGAATAATATTCTTATGGATTCCCAAACTTCTTGCTATGAATGTAATTCCTTCCATTACTACAAAGATAACAATCTATACTTGCTCTCCTACTGTCAGCAGTAAAGCTCTCCTCTGAAGCATTGCAGCCTGCAGAGATGAAATTTTGCCATCTTGCTTCACAATTCATACTTTGTTTCTACAAACAGGCAAATGGCTTATTCGAAGAATCTGCTTTTTCAAGTGCATTCAACAAAGATGCTGCACTTTCAAGTGCGTTCACTTTCCTTTTGCATTTTTTCCTTGTTAATTATTTTTGACCAACAAAACCAACCAGACTAATAGCTTTGTAGTTGCTTGCAGCCTCAATTCCACCTAATGACATGTTGATCTTTCCTGTGTATATCCACGTTTAACTTCTGTTCTCTGACTTTGGGATTCCAGTTGCTATGTTAGTTCCAGTGGTTCTTATTGGCTGAAGGGTCTCACACAGATTGCATTGCCTAGCAATGACACTGATTTTCTGGGAATAACATTTGGTAGCACATACAGGATGAAACAGACTAGAATGAGCCAGCAGAGCTCAAAGAAAGAATAACATGGTTGCAACTCCTCGAAATTCAGATCGGTCTTTCTGCTTCTGGTTAACATCTATTGTATACTCTCTTCCTATTCTGTTTTCTGTGTTTTTGATATAAAATCTGCACTATGTGCAGAAAACAATGCAGAGGTATTTATGGAGAAGATGCATTGATAAGTATCTGATCAATAATTGATGTCATCATTTCTTTCAGCTCTTAAGGCTTTCAAATAAACTGCTCCAAACAAAACATGCTGTGGTAATTAATTTTTACATCTGAAAATGAACGAATATAAAGGTTGCCCTTTGAAGTGGAGCATATGTGCCCTATCTTGCCATAGCATGACAAGGAACAGCATCTTCCAACCAATATAGGCATTTCCACAGCTGAGCAGAGCTGTGTGGGCAGTATTCTTGTTTATTCAAAGTTTCTAGGGTGAAGTTGAGGAGAAAAATGCTGACTTTCTCAAATTGAGCATTAGTCCAAAGCAGTGCTGAAAGCCTTCAGAGAGAATCCGTAAAATGCCCTTGGCTGTGTGGGGTTTTCTGCTACTGCAGAACCTTCTGTAGAATCTCCCACTCATACTCATGTTTGGTTTTTTTTCTCTCTCTCTTTCTCTCTCTCTCTCTTTTTAATAGTCAGCATCCCAAGACAAATTCTAGAAGAACCCTGATCTTAGATCTTCCTAGGGCTTGAACTGATCTTTTTGTGTGTATCAACAACCCGCAGTTAGAGCAAGATGGTATGGCTTGCAGTGGGAAACAAAGCATTAGTGTGGACGTGTGCTATGGAGAAAGTTACTGAGATGAAAGAAAGGTTTCTAGACTGCAGGCATTTCCAGTTCAGACGTTCGTGTAATGTTGCTTCTGTGTATAAGCTGTTGTAACATCTTGAAGCTCCCACCAGCAGTGGCTGCCTGCTCTGCAGAAGAGACACAGGTACTCATTCCTGGTCTGAGCAGCAGAGTGCAGGTGCTTGCACTGCCTTATGCTAGAGCCTACAGAGTTCACAGGTGGTGAGCCTCGGGAGTTAGATGTCCCTCCTCCTGCTTTACTACGAGAGAGAGCCTGTAGCTATCCATAGCTATCCCTAGCTATTGTTAGGAGTTAGAAGATACAGCCTCCTTTCCTGATTCTGATTTGCATTATTAGCTTTTAAACTAATCTATGCAGCTTCTCAGGGAACAAGATGTGCTTCTAGGGATATAGAAGCTGAGAAGCTGGTCTCTTGTTTACATCTTATATACACTTTGCATTGCAGCTTGCCTTATGATGAGTGCTTGTGTGTTAGTCTACCTTAAGGGGTAGCTTTATTAGATGGCATTTGTGAATAAAAGAATAATTACTTATAAACACAGATATACAAGGAAGCTATAAAGAGAAAGCAAGCTCTTAGATCACACTGGAATTTCCCTATAATCTCAAGTTGAAATTCCTGTTTTATTTCTGTCTACTGATACCTAATAGAAAATTGAAACCATTTTAGCTATCTGCAGTTCACACTAGTTTTGCTCACTGCAGTTCAGTGAAATAAGGATTATTTTACTACTATACATTTGTTCTTCTCTTGTCCTTTGATTAATACTGTCAACATGTTAGCACATCCTAGAGCTCAGCTGGCACATCTCCTTTAGCCTTTGGTGTCATTCTAGTAAATTCCTATGCATAATGTGGAGGATCAAATGATGCCCTCATTTTATGTACTTTGGGGTTTTTTTTAGGATTTATAACTGTTTGGATGTTGGCTTGCTGTTTTCTTCTGTGAGCTTTCTCTAAATATTAAGCTGCTATTGCAGGTGGAGAAACTGAGAAATGTCTGAGGTAGCTTTGCGCCTGGTCTGATGGGGACTGCAGGCCTCTGAAGTTTGTAGATCACAAACTTGGTTGTGCTGAGGGTGTTCACAATCTGTAACCCAGGCTGGGGTCAGGAAGTAAGATCTAATCATTGGGTAGGTACCAACTTTCTCATATTATTCACAAGAAAGTTGGTAGAGTGAGTTATGATTTATAATAGAAATCTCCAGCCCTTCCGCAGAGGGAAAAATAAAAAATAATAACTGCTATTGCATTTGCCATCCCAGTGCTTCTTAAAGGTGAAAGCATTTACTGTGAGGTAATGTAATCTAAAGCTCGCCCTCTCCCTCCCTTTGGCCCCTCCCCCATTTATGAGCAACTACAAGCAAAACAACTGCAAGTAAAATAATTAGTTGCTGGTGTACTGGAGCTTGTCAGGTGCCAGCTACAACGCTCTGCCAATGCCAAACTTTTTGTTTGCATGAAAAAGAAAATAAATAAAGAAATATGTGTGAATTTTAAACTGAACCTCTGAAACAATTAAGTGGAGCTGAACAAGTTCATAAAACAAAGACTAATGACATGTCCCCCACGCTGCTTGGCTGTGTTCCCCCATTGATTGACTTGTAGAATGTTACAGGCGTTAAGTTGGTATTTTTCATTAATTGCGATGAAATATGAGAATCTCTTACCATTCCCCCTGCTCAGTTCTGCCCAATTCTTGTAATCAAAGCTACTCAATCATTACAAGAAATCATTATTTACTTGTGAGTAGGAAAGAATCAAGGCTACTCCACAAATTCTAACCCTCCCATAATTGCTGAATTCCTTTCACTGTTCGCCTTTTCACTGTATGCTGTGGAAGTTTGTCTTAGCTGCACAAGAAAGGCTAAACGTGTAAATAATACTTTTGTAGGCAAGAGGGAAATGACAGCTTTGTTTGTAACAAACTTTTTGCAGCAAATGCTTTACACTCTGTTTTCCTTCCACATGTGAATTAATTGTAGGTCGCATGCAAGTATCAATTAGAAGATTAGATTTTAGGAAAGCATGTTCCAATGTCCACCTTAAATTTTATTTAGAATAACATGAAACAATGCTGTGGATATAACCCTGAAGGCAACTACACGTGAAGTCATTTATCACCAAAAAAAATGTGAGGAATGCTGAAAATAAAGTTAACGTTCATAGTCATATTTTCGTTTTTTTAAGCTGTAGTGCTAGAAGGCATTTTTCTTCATTCTCTGAGCATTTTCCTTCCTTCTTATTCTTTTTGTTTGATATCAAAACTGTCCTTGTATCAAAAGAGAAAATAGAAATTATTTCTTAAAATGAAAGAGATGTGTAAATGTAAGAACAGAACCAGCTTTTTTCCCATTTTCCCCTACCTAGAGGATTTCTTGTTGCCTCGTGACACATTAAATGTAAGCTCAGACTTAAAGATCTTCATTACCAGAGCCCAGCCAGCTCTCATTACTTGTCATGGCACAAATGCAGCCCCAGCTGTGTCCTCACAGTTGCAGTAGCCCAATGCAGAAACATGATGGGACAACAATTAGAGTTAAGTACCTTGACTCTAAATAGTGATAGTGCTTTGGTATCCACACGTGGCAGACAGCTCAATGGGATCTGTGTTATTATGATTAGCACAAATAAATGGGAGAATCCCAGGAAGGCAGGCTTTTTTTTTCATGTGGTTCTGCTTACAAGAACTGCTGCTGCAAGTGGCTAATTGTTGACAGACAATTATTCTCTGAGTGTGTGCTCATATCCAGTTGTGCACCATAGCATACCAATAAGTCGCTTCCTCTTCTTTAATCTCCTAAATCCACTCTTAGCTGGATGGAGGAGAATATCTTTCAAGTCTGCTATAGAATTTCCAGGTACATTCTGAACCATGTAGAAATAGAACAGATGCAAGTAAAATCAGTGGAAGGAGTGAAGTGTGACATCAAGCTAAATGCAGCATGAAAGGGAAGGAGGGAGGGAGTGAAACATGGTGAAACTGATGGGATTTGATCAGCAATAAATGTGAGCAGTACCTGCAGGCTCCAAGAAGATTTTGTAAGTGGTGGCTCTTCCAGCTGGGTGTGTGGTTTGCAAGTGAGGTTCCTGTCTTTTGCTCTCCTTGCAGCATAGCTGGGGTGGAGAGACATTGTGTGGTGACTGGAGAGCAGAAAAGTGGTTGTGCAGCCATGAAGGTGGAATTACAAATTGGAAAGCCTCGGGATTCAGATTGCAAAGGAGTAGAGTTTAATTACAAACTCTCTCAAGCATATTACTTCCCAACTTGCAGCAACACACACAATACTAATACATGCTAGCAGGCTGCTATACAAGTTGTTCTACCATTTGGCAATACAATTTCAGGAACATGTTTTACTGACTGAGCTCTCTCTTGCAGAGCCAGCTGGGAATGATCCTCATGTAGCTCACAGTGCTTGCCGAGCCACCTGCCGAGCCATCTTGTCTCTTGTGACTAGGATTTTAATCATTATGAGAACAGAGTCATTAACTCGAGACACTGAAAAACTGATTAATTGTTCCTGTTCAGGATTACTAGGTACATCTGAAGAGTGCAAAAGCAGTAGCTGAGAAACTGGTGACTTATAGAAAGCTTAAACTGACTGTGTTCCAAGTCAAACACAGTAAGCGGTAAACCCGATGGAATGTGAAAGAAATTCATACCTTAGTGAACCATAAACAGAATCACTGGTGATAAAATTTAATCAAAATGTTACATTGCCTTCGGGATTCAAATCCAGCCTCTTTTGATGATTAGCAGGATTATCAAATGTAGATGCTCTGTTGAATACCATAATGTTGTAATGTTGCACTCCGTGGAACATCAATGCCAGAAATAATTTAACACCTGCACATAAATCATTTTGCAATTATCTTTTGGGAATTATTTTATCTTAATCTTTTTATTTTGTTCCAAATAAAATTAGAGAGGAACACTGAAAGATGACACTAGGTGAAACAGAGGAAGGATAGGAGCACTGTCAGGTTATATAAACTAAGCTAAATGTCTGTTTTCCATTATTTAATTCTTAGATTGACATGCAGCTTTGGCTAAGGATTGTGAAACAGAATTGGTTTGTGTGTATGTGCATATAGTTACTTTAATTAAACTTTTAGCAACAGCAATATTGAAAATATATGCTCAGCACACTTTAGCATTAAGAAGAGGGATTTAATAGGTGGAAAGCCTTGAGCCTGTTGATCCTCCTTCCCCTAGAGCAAAACAGCCATTTAGTTTTGGGACTTATAAATTTATCAGTCAGAAGTTACAAAAATCTATTCTCTGATCAGGGAACAGAAGAGAGACAAACTTAATTCTTCCTAACATTAAGAGGAGCTGGGGGTATAAAACCCCTGTGCAATAAGAGAAGGATAACCGCCCCAGGTAACCTTTCAAAGTGGTGCTGAGTGACTCATTGATGTTGATGGAAACTGTGTGGCTAAATCCCCTACCTAGTGCTTTGAAAGTCTAACCCCCAGTGTAGGAAGCATATAATGATGGACTGTATTTATAGAACTATATAGGAAATAAAAATACTGTTACACTTTGGTGAACTTTGATTATGTTTTTGCATTCGATCAGCTGTGTTTCAGCAGTGTTTTCAAAGCTATTTCTTCAAATGCTATTGCAGATAAATATGTTTTCTGGTCTTAATAATCACTTTCTAGTAAAATCTAAAAGCACTTAACAGCCACATTTATGGTAAGAAAGCAAACTGTGAAAGAGGCAATAGAGATTCCACTAAATATTATGTCCAAAAAATGACAAAATGCCCTGCTTGGAAAGTGTCAATAAATAGCAAGCCAAACCCAGCATATATTAAAGCATGCTTGCAGAAAAACATTTAATCTAATGCTAGCAACTAGCCTTTATATTGATACAAATTCTCTTTATTTTCTGTACCAGTTTTTCATAGCAAGATTTTCCTTTTAGTGCAGAAGGGAGTGTAAGTCGGCTGCAGCAGGGGATGGGTGCCTGCCCACCTTCCTCTTTGTGAACAGGAAGTAAAAATGGAACCTTTTCATATGTCTTCATATAAAATAAAATCTAAAATTTTCTCTAGCCTATTTACTAATTTTCAGGTAGTGGAATGGCAAAGTTAAATTGTGTAAGGAACAGTGTGAGTTCTCTCTATGAAATACCCTCTCTAGAAGTGAAGTGGGATGCTGCTTGACAGCTGGCACAGCCTTTAACTTAGGATTCTGTTTTCAGTTTTCAAAATTTGATCAAACTTAACAAATTTTCAAAAGTGAAAATAACCAAGAAATTCCTGTGCTCTTCAGTGGTTTTATTATTATTTCTTTCTAGAATGTTTCCATAGAAGTGCCTGAGTCTTGTCTGGGAAGACGAGTGTGAGCTATATTGAGGACTGAACAGAACAGACTATTGATTTGCTTTGGGCACTGGTGATTTAAGCATGGTTTCTGCTGCTAAAGCTTTAATAATACATATGCACACAAAGGATGAGTTACAAATCTTGACACAATTGACCTTAATTATAAAATCTTAAGTAATAACCCCTTTATCTTTCAGTAATTACTACGTAGTGAGTTTTTTTTGTGGAGGCTTTTCTTTCTCAGAAGTTTGGAGATATACTGAAGTCCTTTTCTCAGTGGCTTTGTGGCACTTATGGCATCTGCAAAACTGCAAAACATCACTTCTTTTTGAGGGCCTTCTAGTGCCCATTGCTGGACACATGCTCAAGTATTTAGCAAGTTTGTGCTCATCAGCTCAGGCCTGTGCGGGTTTTGGTCGCTTACCTTTGGAATGATTGCTTTCAACTTGTGTTTAGATAAAAATGTTAAGCCTTCTATGTCTTCAAATTTGGAGAAGGGTTGGGTGCTTTGTAACTTGGTTTTTCAGCTGGTTCAGTGTCAGAAGTGGGGGAAAAAATCTCACCCTGTAAAAACAAAATAATAATAAGTTAGGTGGTGATAAAGTAGGAATTGCCAGAACAGAATGAACAACCTATGTTCAGCCTGTTACTTGTTCCAGTGTGATGCTCTCCACGTCTTTCAGAAGAAGGGGAAGCTGAGTGCTCCTCTTGTACTCTGAATAACTTCAGGACTTCAAGAATTGGATCCCTTGGATGCCATTCTTTTGAGGTTTTAAACCATATTTTGTTTGTTTGTTTGTTTGTTTTCTTTTTATTTTTTTAATTAAAGTTATTGATTATTCTATGCCATCTTAGGAATCATCAACATAGTTTAAAGAGAAGGTTTTTGATCTCAGTCTTCATGGAGATTGAACTGTGTTTTCTTCTGCAATGCCATCCTTAAGATCTCTAGCAAGGAGGTATTGAAGATAACAGTTGAATTTAAGTGACTTCTGCAACAGTCCAGAGGCTGCCACAAGTAAAGGGGGCCTTCAGTCATGCTCACAGCTGGATGCACGTGTTCTGTTTTGTATTCTAGCTTTTCCAGCCTGCTAAACAATCACTCTGATTAGCTAGATTTTAAAACGAAGTATGTAACATTAACCCAACTATTGCTAACATAGCTTATGCAAATCTCTCATCAGAGATGGAAAGATTATACCGCACTCAGTATAAAGTAAGAGTGGAGAAATCCTTCTTAATTTGAAATGAAAATTAAACTGGAGAATGCTAATGAAGAGAAAGATGCTGTATACCCACAGGAATTCATCACATTAGTGCATGAGCCAATCTGTTGCTTCAAATTTTTCTGTCTCAGTTTACTAGAGAAATGACTATTCTGGATTACTGGCATGGGTTTCATTGTCAGCAGTTGATTTCTCCACTCTTTTCAGTAAATTTTAGAAGCATTGCAGTATGGAAAAATTATGATTTAAGTATGAAGGATGTCTGACTGATCTCTGAAACATCTTGGATCAGTACTGGAGCGATCCAGCAAGGGGAGTTAAGGATAGAACTGAAATTCCCTGAATTCCTCTCATTTGCACTTTCCTAGGCTAGTCATATAGATGCACATTTTTTCTAAGTGTTTGCATGACTTCTCTTTCATGTACACAATTTAGGGCTCTGATAGAGAGTTTCTGGCAATTCTTGCATTAAAGTGGTAAGCTATGCCAACATCCTACACCACTGCCCAGTCCAGCAGGGACTTCACTACCACTCCTGATCACAGTACAATGACTTGTCTTGAATGTATGACAAATTAGACCTAATTTTAAAATGCCAGAAGAAAGGAGAACATCCAAAGCAGCAGTACTTGTTCTGTTAATTATGGCATGGTAATAGTTACTTTTGATAAATGGGTAGCAACAAATAGCTGAGGGGTTCTCTTGAGCTCATAGTTTGAATGCAGAATTGCAGCCTTGATTCCAGTTTCCTGTTGTTTAAGGTTCAGACACTTCTAATGATGACCTGTAGCTAAAACCAAATGTGCTCCACCCATTGGAAGGAAATTAAAAGGTGGGAGGATGGGAGAAAAAAATGTAGCAAACTCTTTTTATAATAAAGTGAAAGTTTAAAATATAAAATCAATTCTGAAAATGATATAATTGACAGTTTGTAAAGAGGTCAAAATATACATCTGAATCATAAAATTCTACGTAACACACTATGTGGTCCATTAGCCATTGTATCAGGTTGCTTTTTTGTTTTTTATTATCTTGGGATTTATTTTAATTTGTTGTTATTAGAATAAAGTAAATTATACAGAAAAAATTAAAACTATGACTATGCTGCTGCTGCTTTTATCTTGACAATCACTCTTGAAAATAGTTCTAGTTAAATAACGTTTCAGTCAGTTGCCAAGACTCCAGACCAAAAAAAAAAATAGCAATTTTCTTTGTTTTGCACTATTACTTTCCCTATTAATTAGCAGAGAAACTCATATTGAAATAATGTTATGGAATTTGAACTTTCTTACAAGGTTGCAGCAGCCTTAGTTATCTAAGATTAGTTATCAATTTTAAAGTGTTTGGTTCACAGTGGTAGCAACTTCTTAAAGTATGAGATTTCAGATGCCTTGAGGTTTGTTTAAAATATTAAGTTGTTCCTTTAAAACATTTCATAGAAATGGTATTCTTACTGTTGAGCTATGGTACATTTGGTTTAAATGAGCAAATAGAGATGCTGGGACTGCCATCTGGGAGGCTTGTTATCCAAAGCTGGATATATCAGTGGGCTTCTAATTGCTGCTGTACTTCCAACACTAATATTACGGACAAAAGTTGGAGAAATTTTATCAGCACTTGCTTAGATTTCATTGTCTTTAGTACACAAATTCATTTATAGAAGGAAAGGAGAGCAGTTAATAATACCAGTTAGTATCATTCAGGGAGATTAGTCTTGCTGAGTGAGAAGAGCACTAAGAGAAGCTACTTGCTAAGCACGAACTCTCAGTTTCTGTACTGAGGTGTGTGCATGCATGTATACTCATGTGATGCACTTCTATTCAGCCAGCTGTTTATGGTCAATTTATATATCTCATAGGTATATCAAACACAACAGTTTGGTTTTCCTCCACTTTTTGCAATCTGACAGAAGGCAGCACAGGGCTCCTCCTGAAATACCAGCCCCTCAGAGTAATGTACTTTGCCACTGTTAATCCTGATTTGACAAGTATACGGGGCAGTAGTGCAGCAGTGAAGAACTCTGTGAAGGCCTAATGTGTTGTACAGAGGGGAGATGGGATTTTTTGTTGAGGATAAAGAGGTGGAAAATGGATGAACTCACTGGATGAACTGAAAGCTTTAAAACTAATCACGATCCTCTCCCTTTGATCTACTGTAAAGCTCTTATATTGGTACATGTACAGGCAGGAAAATAAGCTATAAAATATCACTCTCTGGGCTTTGATTTTCAGTATTAATTCTTTTTGAGGCAAGTGGGCACACTGAAAACCACAGAAAGTTATACACAGAATTCTCAAATCATTAATATTGAAGGCATTCAAAATCATTTGCTTCCAACTTAAGGAATAGCGCAGCCCCTACAATTCTGTGATTCAGTAAGTAAATCACATGTAAAATATCCCTGTGTGTATTCTAGAGAAAGTGTTGCCTCACTTGACTTTATAAAAATGCACTCCTTTAAACAGAAAGCTAAACTGAACTGGTTTCATTTATCATATCTGTGAATGTTTATTGCATTGCTTGTTCTTTTCTGAGGAGAAAATAGAAGGAAAAGCCTTGATTACAGGTTAAATAGCACGTATCCAAGTGTTGCACCAAATCATTTCTTATATGCTTAATGCATTTGCTTTGAATCCAAAGCCTAGAGGTTTAACTTTGGATGCCTTGAAATAAAAGCACGCTTTGCTGATGAAGAAGGCATTTGCCTTCAGGTTGAGAAAAACTTAAACTAACGTCATCTCAGCGTGATTAGAGCTCATGTACTACTGACCTAGGGGCATGCATCAACAGGCAAGAGTCAGCAAAGACAATAAATTCATTCTCTTGCTTTAGAGAATGTAGTTCTCCAAAGGTGAAAATCTCTTCAACAAGAGTACATACATGCATAGTAAGGATCGTAATTATTAAGAAAGCAAAGGGCAAAAAATGTATTTGGGAGTGTCTTTGTTGTACTTACAATATTTAGAGTACGGGGTGCGTGCATTGACATAAAAATAAATTATTTTCAAACAATACAAAATTAAAGGTCAGTCCTAGAAGTGAGGCTCGGTTTAAGGAAATTGTACAGAGATAGAAGACTTGCAGAGTTTGGACTTCAATTAATTAGTGTCAATCCTGTCTTGAACTTTGTGTTTGCCATTTAAGTGCAGTGCATGCCAGACAGTTCCAATTCAACAATTTTTCAAGGAAGGATCGTCTCTTTGGCTTGTGGTTCTGTGGTGTTTACACTTAGACCTTCTACCTGGCCAGGCGTTATTATATGTGTTATTTCCACAGCAGAATCAAATCATTGTAACAATTTCCAGGCCTGATTCCATTACTGTACTGAAAACATATCCATGTACAACTTGGATATCTTTTCTGCTCTTTCCCCTTTCCCTCCTTCCCATCACTCTCAGCAGCTGGCGCAGGCATCAGGCCAGCCAGAGGGACAAGAGTCTTGTGGGTTGGTGGAGTGAAGGCAGTTCCTTGACCTCAAACATAACTACACCAGCAGTACCAGCTGGCTAGCTCTGGTAGAAATCCTGCCCCTCCTGTGTAAACGTGCGCTCATTTTCCTGTATCTAGTTTATGTAGGAGCATGTTGGGTATATTTCCTCTTTGTGTGCATAAGATCTCTGTTAGGAATGCTGTAGTGGAGCACGCTTGTGATGGCAGAGAAGTCCGGAAGCAGCAGGAAAGCTTCAGGGGCCAGCAGAGATGCGGGGTAGCCTGACACGGTGCAGCTCAGACTCCTGCAGAGCCCAGTGCCTGCTCGGTGCCCATGATGCACAGCAGGGCTGCCTGCACACAGCACTGGGTGCAGGGCCAACAGGTTCAGTGGGGCCTTATCTCTCCGTAACGTAGGCAGCTCTGGCTTTCATACGTTTGGCAATCAACAGGCCTCACGTCTGCACAGCCCCAGGCTGCCTCTCTTGGCAGCATTCTCGCCCATTGGTTACTTGAAGCGAGCTCCACGTCTCTCAGCTTGTCTTCTGCAAAGCTCCCTCCAACCAGGAACTGCAAGGCTTGTCCCTGGCCAAACAGCATTTAATCTCTTCAGGTTCTTTTGAGGGCGTGGTGTGATATGAACTTCTTAAGTCATTATACCAAATGCTTTTAGAGTATGTTTTAGGATTGAGAAGTGCTATTCAGAAAGAATGCAATTATCTTCATTGCAACTAAGGAATGAGTACACGATTCCATGTATAAATACACTGACAGATCCGCATAATACTTTCAACACATGTATGCCTTTATGCTCAGTGTTTGAACCTGGCCTTTTTATTTTAGGTGCCTCTAGAAATGGGAACAGGCAGTTTAAAACTTCTAAAACTTTCTTAAACATAATTTAAGGACAACTTGACAATGAAGAAAATGCATCCTTCACTTGTTCTGCTGTTTAAAAACTCAGGGAACTGATTTTCGTGCCGGAAGAACAATGGGAATAAAAGATGTTTTTATGAAATCAATGCAATGATAAACATCCCCATCTTTCAACAAATGGGAATACTCCAGCCTCCAAGTACATCCTTGCCAAGCCAGTAAAGACGACAGTCCAATGCTTTTTAGTGTAGAATAAATACCTCTGAAATTTTTTCTTTGTGTGTAGAAAACCAACAGTGGAACTGTAACAGTGGCACCCCAAATAGTGAAGAAATTATGACTGAGCAGAAATTTTCACAAATGAGAACAATAGTATTGATCCTTTCTAATCCAGTCTCTAAAATTTCCACAAGTGACTGTTTGAAGCATGAAGCATTTTTAAGCTATCATGCAAGGTGCCCTGGCAGTATTGCCTTAAAAAATTGTCACTGGAAGTGTCTTTATATACTTCATTATCAAGAGTAGCATAACAGGTTTCACCATGCTTTAGTACCAAGGGAGTACCCTTACTACCATAATCTCATTGACTTGGCAGAGCAACAACTGGAGGCGTGTGAGGACAGCCTGCTAGCCCAGGCTCATCAGCTCTGGGCACGGGGCTGAACTGTGTTCCATCAACGTGGGCACAGGGATCTCCATACACCTCCCCCAGCCTTGTTTCAAAGGGGAATGAGTAATGTCAATTAGATTCCTGCAAATATTTTCTCTGGGTTAAAGCTAGATAATCTATGCACACTTGCACTTGTGGATTGCCTTAGTGTTTACAATTTAGTGTTTACAAAGGCATAAGTGAGCTGAAATTAATTAGTAGTAAATTAACGTAAACTCAAGCTTAGCAATACATTTGAAGAAGTGATGAAAAGGGAATAAATCTTTAATCTTCTGTGGGCAAAAATACCACAGAAGGAGGATTCTGAATTTGAGAGCTTAGAATTTCTCTGGATAAGGAATGTTTGCACTGCAGCAATACTGCTCTCTTCAGAGAAAAACGCAACAGTAGCTGTACATCTCCCAGTTACTGGCAGTCTTGGGGTTAATTTCCATGGCAAGCACAGTAATATATTGTACTCTGGACATTTTTGTCATACATACATGTCTCATCTGTCTTGGTCTTGCTACACAATTTTTCCTTGCAGGACCACATGCTGCACTCTGTTACTCCATGTGCTACACCAGATCGTGCTGCTTTTTACATCAGCTGCGTATGTAGTGAGCTGGAAGAGCATCTGCCAAGCTACAGATCTGTTCTAATGTCAGCTGGCTTCTTATCTGGCTGGGCATTGGGCATGCTTGCTCCCAGGGTGTATTAATTTTTGAAAGTCAGATATTTGCTGTCTGACTTGAGGTTCTATCCTTTGGAATTCCTGAATTCTTTCCAAAAAATTTCAACCCCACCCCATTTAAGACCTACCTCATAGGCTCCTTTTAGCATGAGGGGTTGTTCAAGTCTTGTCATAAACCAGGAGAGGATTTTGTTTCTTCTGCATTTTGTTACAAGACTATTCTTCTGACAGCCAGTTCCATAAGACAGTGGTGCAGTTCTTTCCTGGACTTTCTAACCAATGTAGCTAGGCTTGCTGTCTCACTGCAGGTGTCTAACTCTGTAGCTGCAGCAGTCGTTTTCTTGTAGGTGCAATAGGCTATCTAAGATTAAATACCTGTTTTAGAGAGATACCTATCCTATCACCAATGGAAACCATTTCAAACAAATCAGTGTGCTTTATTAAGATCCCAGTGCTTTAGGTGCTGGCACTGCAGCTCACTCACTGGCGGAGCCATGTCCGACCTCAGCTATGACAAGTGTTTGTTTCTATAGGATGTGAACAGCTCTTGCTTTTTGCAGCTGAAGAAAAACTTTGAGGACAATTGTGTGCAGTTAACCTTGGCTAGACTTGCAAAAATGAAATATGCTTCTGCTTGACATTCACTAGAGCCTTACCACAAGTGACCCACATCACAGACAGCTTGCAGTGCCTGTATTGGAGCAGATCAAACAATCTGTTAGCAGGAATGAAGTTATCCAGAAGTTCTCAGTGTACCCTTCATTATTTCACTTTTGGTGCTGCTCAGAGCTCCCTTGCTCACAGCTGCTGCTGTCCCCATGTCCCCATGTGATGCATCTTTGTGCTGTGTGCAGGTGACCATCCTGAGGGGCACAGCTCTTGGATGAGACACTGGGACAGAGCATGGAAATAATAACTACTGCCTGTAACATCTATGTCAAAAACAAACCCAATTACTCTTGAAGCTTTCACACAAGGAGTCATAGATGGCTTGGGTTGAAAGGGACCTAAAAATCATCTAGTTCCAATCCCCTGCATGGGCAGCATTGCCAGCCACCAGATCAAGCTGCCCAGGGAACCCATCCAATCTAGCCTTGAACACCTCCAGGGATGGGGCGGTCACAAATTCTCTGGGCAGCCTCAGGCAGCCTCACCACCCTCAGAATGAAGAATTTCTTTCTGTTGTCTAACCTAAACCTCTGCTCTTTCAGTTTAAATCCATTCCCTATTGTCCTATTACTATTTACCTACGTAAAAATTTGGTCCCCCTCCTGGTAATAAGCTCTCTTCAAGTATTGTAAGATGACAGTGAGGTTTCCATGGAGTCTTCTCTTCTCCAAGCTGAACAAGCCCAACTCCCTCAACCTTTCTATTACCTTTGACTAATAAAATTGCAGAAGACTGAAGTGTAAATCCTCTACAAATACTTGGTGTATTTCTTCAATTCTTATTTGAGTACAGGGAGAATTAATGGTGTATCTCAGCATATGTCTTTATGAGGATTAGGATCTGTAAATGAGCTGAAGGAGGAAATGCTAGAGCAGTGGAAGGAAGCTGGTCTTTGGTGGCCTCTTCCAAGTTCTACTTGGAGAGCCCCATGTGCTGGGGCACCAGGACTGTCCCTGGTTATTTTGCTAACCTTTGAGGTAATTTTTTCTCGCAATTGAAAGAATTATGCTCTGCCCCTATCATAACCAAATACAAAATATTGCCAGCAGGTGGCATGCAAAGGGTGCTGTTTCTGATGGCTTTTTTCTTTGGTGGGGTTTCCCCTTAAAAGTACAATTAGGTAGAAATGGGAGCTCAAAAGATAGTGACATATAAATATGCTGTTTGCTGAAAGGCATCAGATTGCTGCTTCAGCATCAGTAAGAGAAACAGACCTCTTTTACTACTTCCCAAGAAGTCACAAAACTCACTCCCATTTCAGGAGCTCATTGCAGAGCTCTGGAGGCTGTGCCTGTTTGCTTGCTGGAGCTGAAGCACAGCGTGCTGCCGGGTGCTGGCCCTTCCCTGCTCAGTGCTGTGCACTTGACAGCGGTGCTTGATTTCTGCATGATGGCAGGCAAGAATGACAGAAAATACAAGGCACTTTGTTTTGTGGTGCCATTCCAAATTTTTCTGTGACAACAGGTCAACAGGCTGGCCTGCTGCCATTGGGAAACCACATTTGGATGAAAGAAATACTATTTTTTGTTTGTAGCCTTATTACAAATGTCTGGGTTTAAGAAACTTCTGCTTCTCCCACATTAACGCTCTAGACAAATCTTGAACCACCTTTGTGGCAAGCCCTAACAAACGCTGTCACTTTGACCTAATCCACTTTTCTGCACAGCTGTGCTAAAGTCACCTTTAGTTTTATCACATTTTAATGCAAACAAGGCCGGAAGGGTGCTTGTTTGGATTGAAGAAGCTGTGACAATTCGTCTGAATGGGAACTTCAGTAACTGGGAAGAAAAATGTGACAGGGAGCTTTATCACTGCATTGTACACAACAATCTGAAAATTATTGCTTCTTTAGGGGCCTATTCTCTCCCTGAGGCCTAGCACAGCCTATGCTAAGCAGCTAGACAGGACTGTGAATGGTTTGCCAGTCCTAAAGACAGACTTTAATTCTATTGTTTGTGGGTATCCCTGACTTTCCTAAGAGGATTCAAAGACAGGCTGCAGAACAGGACAACCAACATAAGACTTCGGTCAATCTTTAAAATTCAAGTAGAAAAGAGCTCTTCCCTCAGCACTCTAAAATTGGTCAAATTCCAACAGTGTTTGCTTTCAAAATTTGCATTCACTCAAAACTAAATGAACTTGCAAAATGTGCTTTGTTAAGTCGTTTTTATAAGTTTGCGTAACCACTGATTTCCTGTAACAGCATGAATAAAGTGGGGATGAAAGATTTTTCTTTTTAAAACCTTGAAATTACCAGAGTAAGAGGAGTATTTTAGAAATTATACATATATAAACATTTACCAAATATGGGCAAATATTTATATAGGTACAGGTCATGTTTGTACTTTATTAATATATGCTTCAGTTAAATTCCAAGTGAAACTGGACAAGTGCTTGAACGTCAAAAAGCTTTATCACAGACTTGGGTAAAGCTATTGCAAACCGAATATTTAGAGTATTTGCAGAACAGAGTTGAATGAATCCTCCTTGAGACTACAGAGTAAAACCTTAGATAGAGGGGAAAATAAGGGATTCGATCTCCTAGGAGACAGCAAACTGCAGTTCAGTGGGATCACAGCAGCTCAGGACTGCTGTCTCAGAGCTGCAAGCAGAACTGGTAAAGCAGTGCACATTGTGAAGGGCTTGCTGCCTATTCCAGCAGCAAAAAAGAGCAACTCCAGGAATGTGTGCACCTGCCTGGCCTGATGGAAAATAGCAAGTGAAACTCCTTCAAGAGCTGGACATCTCCAGTTCAGAGTGAAATGTCTAAAACAGATATGAAAATACCACACTGTGGCACAAATGTTAGATATGTACTTAGCTAATACTAACCTCTTGCAGCTGGTATGTATTTAGATGCTTTGTGACAGTGCAGGCATAATGTGTAGTTGGGAAAACCTCCTCCTTAATGCAAGTGCGTACAGGTAGACAGGAGGTCAGGGCTCAAAATGCCTCTGATCCCCTGAGAAATCAGCCCTTGTATTGACAAAGATTGCTAAAGGATGAAATTGGTGCATGGTCTTCTCCCTCTTCCACACTACCTTTAGTTGGTAACCATGCAAGAATAATGGCAGCACTAAAACCCTGAAGTGATCTTGGAATTTGTGCTATCAGACAGAAAAGGTAGCATCTGCCCGAGCCACCTTTCACCAAATCTGCTTCAGAAGTAACGTAATCCAATAGCTATTTATTTTCTTTAAATACTCTGCTGTATGCGCAGTGGCTGGGAAATATTTTATTGTGAAAAAGTGATTTTCTGGGAGAACTGTAAGGAAATAAGCATCTTGGGCTTCTGTAGTCTTTAACAGTAACAGCAGATCATAGCAATGCGATCGCCTTGGTTGTTTGTAGAAGCCCTGTGCTTTCTGAGGTGTATGAGACATTGAGTTGGCACTTAGGGCCTGGGAAGAAACTCCCGTTCTAATCGGGAATTACAGAGTGAAAAACCCAGCAGCAACTTTTCCTACAGAAGTCGTAGGGGTTTGTCACACAGCGGTGGACAGCTCCTCCATGCCTCGGGCAGGTGAAGGGCCTCCATGGAACCCCTGTGGGTCTGCTCAGGGCACCTGGCCTGAGGCACACAGTGCCTGTGGAGGCCAAGCAAGATGCCCAGGTTGCCACCCTCAGTCTGACTGATACCCTGGCTGGAGGATATTCTAATCAGTTTCATCAATATCTAATTAGTTTCGTTACATAGTAGTATCATGACACAACTTTGCAGTAGAAATGGGATGCTTCTGCCTGGATCCTCAGGATTTTACCCAGGTGACAGCTAAACATCTTTCAAAGGCACCTACAGTCCTGCAGAGGTTGCCTCTTTTCTTCAGTGTGTTACATGCACCTTAGCCCTGCCCACTGTCTATGTCAAGCTATAAAACTTTCTTCACGCTACTGGATATGCTATTAGAATTCTCTAGTTTTTACGACTTCTATGCCAAGGCTTGACTGCTGTGTGTGGCAATTGCTACATCATATAGACTTTTCAGGTCTTTCCTTTGCATCTTCTTATCACTTTTGCCAACAATTGCTCGTCACCTTTCTTAAACAGCATGTCCTTAACTTTCCATGTATTCAAAAGAAGAGAAAAGTGAAAGCTAAAATTGTCCACTAATTACTTGCAGGTTAGCCCAAATATTTACAAAGTGGCAAGTAGGAAGGAGACGCTTGGAGGCATTTAGGGCTAAAGAAATGGGCAAGGTCTTTTCAAACAAACCAAACCAAACCACAACTACAGAATCCTCTGGTTTTTTTTCTACAGGAATTTCAGATTATCCTCAACTTAGCACACTTGGAAAAAATGATTCTTCTCTTCCTCTCTGCATACTTGGCTGCCTTATGCTGACTGTACTTTTTCTGGATAAATTGGTAAATTCTTAAGCTGGGGTCTGTTCCTGTGCTCAGTGCATCTCTAATGGATCTGGTTATGCCCACAATAGCTCTACACTCAAACCACTGTCATGGACTTCATTGCAAGCTAATTAACCACAAAGTGAGTTACAAGTCCCAAACTGAAAACATAATGAAAATCAAGGTCAATTACCTAGTTGTAGGAGAATAGGAGGAGTCTTCTGCATGAGAGTTCACATTAGTGTTCCCACTCTGTTGAAGACTGCAGTTTTTAATATTTAGTAGGATTGTATCTTTTAAAAGCAGGTTTTAAGTCTGCTCAGTTATGAGGTTGTGAGTGGTCTTCATACTGATTTTTAAGTTGTTGTTGATTTTTTTTTTAACAAGTTAGTACCCACTAGAGCCAGACTACAGAATGAGAAAGAATAAAATTCTTCTAATTCATTCTTGGAGAATATTCCAGCAGTTGGGATTTATTCCCAGGATTATAGGGATGTAGAGTTAATTTCTGACAAACCTCAACAGTTTATGGGAATCAGCTTTGAAGGATTAGATCTTTGGGCAGTGCCAGAGCTGCTATTCCAGAAAGTATTTCTTTGATTTCTTACAAATAAAGCCTGTAGGTTTTGGCCAAAAACTGGAGGATAATAAAAGTCATGTTCAATGATATTTGAGACTGGGGGTTGATGAGATAAGAGGAGCATCTGTACATGTTACATCAAGAAGGAAATTCCATTTAATTGGAGACCACAGTCTTTTTATTTGTGTTCTGTTAGGGATGATGTTTTAGATTTCATAGCATTATTATCATGAAAAAAGACCAGCCATTGTCTACACAGTTGCAATCCAATATATAAAAACATTATTTTTAAAATTGCTAGTAAAGTCTATAGATTGGGTCATTAGATTCATGAAGACAAGTGATGTGTCTGAAACTGTCACTGCTCTCTCCTTGTCATAGATCTTTCATTCAGAAGGCTTATATGAGGTATATTTTAGCTTCATGGTCATGACTAGAGCATGAAAGGAAGTCTGTAATTTTTGCTCACTCTCGCCTAAAGCAGAGGTTCTAAGGGAGTCCTCTCAAATGAACTGCAGAAATCAGCCTGTTTGAGGCCAGCCATGAGTCCAAGCGGCTTTTTAGCTGAAATTCTTAATTCAAAGTAGCTATTTCTTGAAAGAGTGAATAAAAATACATTGTGAAAGTCCTGCTAGATGATACTCTCTGTTATTACATGTCTGCTGGTTTGATACACCCAGCCAGTACTCTGCTCTTCCTAATCTTTGCAGGGTTTGTACAGCATGCTTGGTAATGAGCTCTGCCAATGGCTGTGCTTATCCTGCTCTTCCCTTCCCACCTGGTGCCCTTGGACAAGTATAAATGGGGTCAAAACTTGGATCTCCTGTTCAAGCTTGCATAGCAATTTAATTGCTAAGTGCAAGCTAGAAACAAAATCCCACTTGCTTAATTTTGTGAGCTGCCTGGAGGGAAGTATGTGGCTTTTCAATAAAAGAGATGTGAGTTTTCTGTGCACTGGAAGAGATCTAATATATAGGAAGTTAATATTGTTAGGAATTGCTTTTCAAGATTAATATTAGCCTACAGTATCATATGGGATTCCATTCAGATTTGGAAGTACTGGTGGAAACCTCACTGCAGCTCAGAGTGGAGGGGACTACATGTGGATGATGGCAAAACCCCCCAAAAAATAGGGCAGTAAGAGCAGCAGAACATCTAATTCATTAATGCATTGTGTATGAACTCTGCAGAGACTGTACTGTGAGGCATGTTGTGCATAAGGGCACGTGTACCATTAAAAGCTCTCAAGTCAAGTATGTTGCATGTTTTTTATCAGTGCACTAAAGATTCTATGAACAAAAAGAAGCAGTCTGAACATAAAGCTTTGATTTTGTGTGAGAGAATTGTAACTTAGCTTCTGTAGCTTTTAGCTTGTATTGCAGCACTCACTGCTGTGCCTTTTCTTTGCATTTTCAACTTTCTTCCCAGCACATGAAGAACATTAGTAGTTTCTTGGTGCGTGATTATATTTATCTTGCACTTTATGGAATTGCTGTAGTCTCAATTTCACACTATTGTATTTTCATCTCTTCAAGCACGTTTCATCAACTCTACTTTCCCCTGGCATCTCCTTCCTGCATTTCTATACTGATAGAAGGAGGGAGTGAGTTTGCTTTGCCAGTGGCTTCCTTTCTTCTGTCCAGGATAGGCTGTCTCCCTCTTCTAATTTTCCCAGCTGAGACAGTCCCACCTTTCACCCAGCCAGATCACATCCCTCACTCAAAATCCACGTGCTGACTCTTCTTAACTTTCCTCCAGCAAGATCCAACATTACAGCTTTGCTGTGCTGGCTCATCTGATAACTACTTGTCCTTCACTCTCTGATCTTATCTATTCCATTTTCTCCATGTATTCAAATGGAGCTCATTCTGTCTCTTTTCACCCTCTTCTGCAATATTTATCTTTTATGTCACATGCTCCCCAATCTCATTTTCACAGCAATATGCACTTTTCTCCATAATGATAAAGCAATCTACCTCTGACTTCATGTGATTCCAAGTGTTTCCATTACATCCCAGTTTTTTCCAGTGTTTCAGGCTCAAGTCAGTACTGTAACAACTGAAGTGATCGACAGATCATCATTTCACCTCACCATCACCACTGCTTTCTGTCAACAAGTTTCTTTAGTAAATTCTTCTGCACCTGTCTGTTCTTTATTTGGGAAGCACATTACACACAGGCAACACTGCTAGCCTTCCAGAAGCCTCTTTCCAGCCCCCTCTGTAGAGACGTGTGATGAAAAGCCAAGGTGAAGGTTGTAAGGCAGATAGCTAGCTAAGAATGTTTGCACTGTTAATTGTGGTAAATCTTGTGGTAAATGAAACATTATCTATTTGTGCAATAGTCTCTCTGGAAAACAAGGAAATGAACTTTAATTTTGCTGTTGGGCTGTAAGATGCTCTTGACTCATGTCTTGTGTAACTGCACAGGTCAGGGCAGCAGGAGAGTATTTTGAGGATAAATGAGTATGTGAAAATGCATATTGCATTTTGACTTTTACAGAAGAAATTATGAAGGTGGGGGTGACAAATTCTACCTTGATACCAGCGCTGCCAAAAGGCTAAATGGTAATTATGAAGATTTTGGAAATGTCTTGGTATAACTAGATCCTAAGTATTTCAGATGCCAAATACAAGGTACTTTATGAGCTGGCCAGGGATTCATATGGGCAATTTCTATTAATGGAACCTGTTCTGGTGCTTCTGCATAGCTCTGATGCTGCTGTGTACTCACTCACTTCAGCTCTGTATAGATATGTTGAAAATAAGCAGTGTGCTTTTCCCATGGTTTGGAAATTTAGCTTTGTGTAGTATTACTTACAAGTACCTCATTGGTTCGTGGCCTAGAATCCATGAGCAAAAACTTTTCCATTTGATAAATATTGTAATTTTAGCTACTACCACCACCACCAACAACAAAAGTCTAAAAAAAATGCAAGTCACAGTGAGATAAATACATTGGTGCTGTAATGTTCGAAATACTTTTTAGTTTGGTTAACTTTTCTGACCATTGGTTGAATGTAACTGGGCCGTAGCTGAAGTGACCTCTGTAATATGGTATACAGACAGATCAGCTTTTGAAGTCTTATGTTTAGTGTTTCAACAAGCATTTCAGTAGACATGCAACAATGCAGCCTCAGCAGATGCTCGTCTCTTCTTCAATTATTGTTTCAATTTTTAAGTACAGCTGCAATACAAATGCTTCATTTAAATTTTTCTTAATTTGTGGATACTGTGGAAGTTCATTTTAAATTTCCAGTGACTTCAAATGTTTCAATGTTGGCATTAAGGTTCATTAAGTAATGTTTTTTTTCAAATAGTAAGTAATTAGAAAGAAGCTGTTTTGCTCAAGATATCTTAGCAGGAGCCATATTCTACTTGTTCTGTCCATTACTGTAAGTAATTAGATTGGCATTTCAGATGAAAAATGATATTAAAGGCTATTTTTCTGCATAAAAATTAGAAATATATATAGACAATAAATGGAAAAATATTCTAGCTAAGTGTTGCATAAATGGGTAATGAAGAATTGGATAACTTAGGTCTCTGGGTCTGAATTGCTGTAGCTATACTGTCTGTCCCAAGGCACCAAGTGAGTCATATTAACCTACTGTTACTTTGCTTTGTACTTTTTTGTTTTTAACTTCCGAACGCTTGCAGTAAAGCAGCACCAGGGGACAAGAGGATCTTGCTGCAGGGCTGCTGGTTGGTTTATATATTTATTTTCCAGGGATCTGTCTGTCTCTGTGCTACAGACTTGTGTGGTAGCTGCATAGAGTAACCGGAGATTAATATTCTGGAAACCACAATTTATGATAGCTGCGATCGCACAAGTATCAGCTGACGATACTGTGTCACGTTTTATTTCAAAGAAGTAGCGGTAACAATGGCTTATAGTAATAACAGTAATGCTCCTATCCCTGGGGGAAAGGCAGAGAATGCTATCTTGCCACATGATCTCATTTCTTTTAAGCTTTGCACTAACCGCTGACATATCACATAAATGCCTCCTTTATTACCTGCCAGTGATTGTCTTCTGTATTGGGAATAGCCTCCGGAACCCACGTCCACATGCCAGCAAAGTGCTTTGCTTACTCCATGTGAATTTGTCTCTGTCTGGCGCTCCATGAGGCCCCTTTATACACCTGAGCATCCTGACTACCTCGGGTAGCCTAAATTACACTGCCTCTGAAAGGGCTTTGTTCAGGTTCCTCGGTGGAGCTGGACTGGGAGTTGGCACAAGCCAAGGCTATGTTTCCATATTTGCCAAGTAAGTAATTTGCCATTTTAGTTAGGGGTGGGTGTTTAAGTGGTGTCCGGCTAGTAATGTAGTCTGGCCACACATCTTTGCAAGGATTCTGGCTCTTATCATTTTGATTGCTTTTAAACAAAAGCAGCATTCAGTCACATCACTTCCCTTATCAGCTTGAGAGCAGATAAAATAGTTATTTCTCAAATTGCTTCTCTCTCTGGTTTTAAATAGACCTATGTAGATATGTTTCAGTCTTTTTAGTCTGTAGACACTTGTTTCAAGTAAACAGAAGTTCATATTCTGTTTTATATGACTATTCATCCAAACTCCATTTCCATTTGGACAAAGCCCATTCTCTGTCTTTCATTACACCATGTTTTAACCTGTTCTGTCCAGCCTTTCTTCTGTTAAATGTAGGGGAGAAAGTAGCATGCAAGTCAGTGAACATTTTCCTCCAGTGCTGATGGTCTGCTATACACACAACTCCTCAGGCTAGTATGTCGCTGGTGGAATAGGCAGATGGCACCATTCACCTTCAGGGTTGGTTTTTTCCTTTATTTCTCTTCAATTTATAATTTTCAAAAGGCAATGGTAACAGCAAACTGCTGTGTCTGTTTTCTCTTCCCATCTGCTTTGCAGCTTTCTACTTAGCATAATTTCTCCAGGCCTCTCAAGATCTGCATGTCGTTCTCTCCATTTCTGTTCTTCCAGCTAAGCCTGGAGGCAGATTTGCTGGAGCCCATTAGCACAGCTTTCCGTGCAGCCAAAGAAATGAGTTGGTCATTCACCAGTCTCAGTTTTGATCCCCATGGAGGTCCTTCCAGCATTGCCTCTGCCTTGCATCATGGTACCACCTTGATCCTTTCTAGTGGTTCCTGGAACTCTGCTCTGAGTCCTAAATCTGTCTTGCAGGTACCTGGTTGTTCATGCACGGCTTCTCAATGCTTTTCACACAAGAGCAGTGCAAGCATTTCCAAATTGTCATCTTAGTTTTTCTTGCCACAAGCACTCTGCAAAGAGCCTATTTGTTAGTTACAAACATGCCAGAATATTCAGTAAGCAGAACTGGAGTTCTGCAGCCTTTTCTCTGAGCTGTGATTTTGTTCGAGTTATTTGGGCTTCTTGCAGATGACAAACTATGCAACTCTACCAGTGGGGTACCCTTAAAAGAATGAATTGGTCAAATGCTACTTTTAAATATTTTGGGATAAAGCATTCAAGGACTTATTTTCCTTTCAATATTGTATCCATTTTATTCCGTTCATATAATCTCTTCCTGCTGAAATTATGACCAAAGATGCACTTGTATGCTATGGTTTCAACTGCATAAATATCTACTTCACTTCTGTTGCCACTGCTCAAGCTGTCTAAACAATGGCTGTGAAGGATGGTAACAACTAACATGGAATAACCCTGGGAAAGTATAATAATGCAAACTTAGAATGGGGGCGAGGGAAATTGTCTTATTTTCTTTTCTTCAGAAACATGAACTTACTTCCCCCATTTGTTTGCTTTAGTTTGCTGATTTGCCAGGTGCACGGATCCAGTAGACCAGGGCGCACCCAAGACATTTGCCTGGATGGTTTTCTTTCCTTTTGCATTGCTCTTCAGATCCTGTTGCATAAATTAACACGTCATTTTCCCACATTTGGCAGCATACAGTCAGTGGTTAAAAGGTGCTTCGTTCTCTTCTTCGCTTGTGTTGAATCAACAGAGTACAGAGTTGGGTAGGATGCAGGTCTCAAGTATGAAGTGTTTTATCAAAGTATCTGAGTTTTCATGTTCTGTTGAGTATGAAACAATCATTGTTTCCTACTGTTTGCTCATAACTAGGATAGTAATGAGTTCTTGCTTCTGCAGTTGTTGGTCTTGTTTGGTACTTTCACAAATTTTTAATTAAATGTTTCCTTTTGGTAATCTCTGTTTTGTACTTGCCAACTAGTAGGCTTTTTCATTTAATCTGAGTCCTGTGAAAAATAAATACCACAAATTATCCCTTCAGTATGGGGATTGTTCTGCCCCTTGCTCTGTGCAGAACTAGAGGTGATTGAGAATCATTAAAAATGCTACCCCTGAAATGAGCACCAGCGCAGCCCACAGGAGCTGGGAAGTTTTGGTCCAGTGATTATCGGAAGTTGTGACTTTTGAGTGACACATTAAACCACAGTTGTATTTTTGAAGAACAGACTGTCTTTTACTTTACTTACTTAAAATTCTGCATGGAAGGGGTGGCTGATTGTTTTGCAGATGATTTTTATCATTTCAGTCCCTAGTGGTACTTCACATTTAAAAATACTGTTAACTGATGTAAGTATTGTCAGCATCGTGATTTAAAATGATTGCAAAGCAGTCGTCCCTTAGCTGAGGAACGCATTCCTTTCCTGAGTGTCACAAGTGCCTTTGGTTGGCTTGCAGTGGAGGATGAAGAGCTGGAAGATTAGAGCGTCTGTCCCTTGTGCTTTCAAAATGAATTTTCATTCAGTAGTGGCTAAAGCTGGTGGACAGATGGCTTCAAAAAGCCCTTTAACTAATACGTGTTGCCAGCCCTACATCCTCTCTTCTGTTAAACATTTCATTCATTATGCAGTTTGAAGAAATGGTGAGAGCCAACTCTTTCTGCCAGTGTCACCCCTGCACGTAACTCCCCCTTCATTCCAAAGAGCTGTCAAGAGGCATTTTTCTTCGAAAGGGGTGGCAATCTAAGTCTTGCTACAATCAGCTTCTGAAGAGGAAGGGCCACGCATTCAGCCACAGCAGTAGCATTTGCTGGGATGGAATTATAAAAGAGAAGAAACAAGAGGAAAGAAAATTTCAAAGGGTATCAAGGGGCTCAAACAGTTTCATCAGATGGAGTGTGTTGCACAGACTTTGTTTTAGAGATCAGTGTACACAGAGAGCGCCTCAGGTGCCGTGTGGGTTACCGACGAGGGAAAAGAGAAATGCAGCTTTTCCATTCTGCATGAGTTTTTTAATGGCTTCAAGTAATTAGAGGCTGCGGAGAAATAGTGGCTATTTTTCATTCCATGTCCCATTTTAATTCAGCTCAAAATCACCTGTTGGTAGAAGAGGAAAAAATCAACTGCTGGTTCTGCCTCTGGTGAAGTGTTCCCTTAAAAATGCAAGGAATGAGAGTTCCTCTGGGAACTGTGATCTCAGCTTCAGCAAACAGCTCAGCTGTGGGAGCTCAGGCACAGCCGTGCCTGGGGCAGCACAGGGTGCCAAGCCCTGGGCTGCAGAGAGAGGCTCTTCCAGATGCTCTGAATAGCTCAAGTGTGCCTACGTTATATTTCACTGGTTTTTAAAGTATTCAGGAAAGCTTCTCATGAGAAGGTGCTGATTTTAACTGAAGTGCCAAAAGATGTTTCTTGTCTATTCAGCTGTCAATAGGCACGTGCTCAGAACAAAAGGCCAGGATGTGGACAGTTTGTAGCTGTGTTCGCTGAGGCAGCCCCGTGAAGGTGGTTGCCTCAGGTTCTTGAACAGAGCTGCTGAGCTCACCAAGGCTGTGTGCTCTCATCCATAGGAAGAGAAAAATTGCTTTTATCCCAATGAGAAATGAAAACTGTACTTCTTCTCTTATGTTCCTCCTCCTTTCCCATATGCATGTGCATCCAAAATTGATGTGCACTGGAGTTTCCTGATAACATGGTGTCCCCACCATGGAAAGAAGGGAAGGAAAAACAGGATCTGCATTCTGATATTGTCTGTGATATCTTCTTCCTGTTGATGTTTCTGTGAAGTATAAAACGTTTTAGAGTAACTCCAATCATTCAGAGTAAATGGAAATAGACAGGGAGAGGAAATGTATTACTTATTTCAAAGCACATTCAAGCTTCTTTAAATTTGAGGAATTTAAAGCATTCAAGTTTTCTGGCTGCTTACTATGAGGAGAAAGGATAGGAATTTTTCCCCAATTGTAGTAAGATTTCCGTAAGTTGCAACAATTTTTTTTTTTAAGTGTTTACAAATCTAAGTCAGTTAACTGATCATATGAGAAGCTCTAAACATCTCGGTATTACTGGTGCACAGATCATGAATACGTGTGAAAAGCAGTTCTGTGGATAAATTTTGACTCCAGTCATGACTTGTGAGTAACTTCACTGCACTCTTGATATGTTGGGCTCTGCAAGCAGAAGATGGACTTTGGTGGGACTGCTTGGTGTGAGTGCTTGTGTTCTAAAAATTAGTGCTTTGTTTTGGAGCACCAAATTCATGTTTCTGTACACTTCATAAAATGCAGAATTTAAGTCTAAGGCTTCATACATCTGTCATTTTAGGGGAGATATACTTCGTCTGTCTTACATTAGTTAAGAACTTGGGAAATTTTGTTTCTTCACTGCAACGTGACTTTGCTCCAACTTTATTACCAAATTCTTGGTATGCAAAACCAAGGGATATGCTTTTAGTGAGAGTTAAGTGGGATTTTGCTTAAGTGACAAGTCAGAAATCAAAATAAATCTACATTTTGATACCTTCTTCTGTGCTCTACACACCAATCCCATCTTTCCTTTTGTTTTGGCTATCTAAACAGTCATTGTCTCCTAGTCTCAACTTCTTTCCACTGGAGCAGCAACAAAATTATATATGCAGTTTCTATACAAAATCTGATCAAATAAAATATTTCTGAAACCTGCCTCCCTTTACGGGTGATACAGAAACAAGAGATAGCTCTTCTTAGTGGAAATTCTCACAAGTTGGCAGGGGACCATGAGCCTAACTGAAAAGGAGGTGAAGTATGAATTTCACCTAAGAATTCTTTTGAAAAAAGCTTGTGAATTCCAAGACAGCAGGGAGTATGAACTGTTCAAGCTAGCTGTGAAAAAAAAGATGCTGCCAAAAGTTGCATAGCAAAAGACTGAATACAATTCATCCACTTGTAAAAACCACGATTACATGCAAACTGACCAAACAATCTGTTAATTCCGAAGATATGTGTTCTGCACAAGCAAATTGTGCACACTGTCACCACCAACAGAAAGCTGGAATACAGCATTTTGCTTGGAACAGATCAGTCACCAAAGCAGGATCCATCCCCTAAGCAGGGAAACAACGAAATTCTGTGGGGCCAGAATCATAGAGTCGTAGAATTGCTCAGGTTGGAAAAGACCTTAAAGATCATTGAGTCCAACCACAACCTAACCATATTACCCTAAACTCTAACAACCCTCTGCTGAATCATGTCCCTGAGCACCACATCCAAATGGTTTTTAAACACATCCAGGGATGGGGATTCAACCACCTCCCTGGGGAGCCTATTCTAATGCTTAACAACCCTTTCAGTAAAGTTTTTCCTGCTATCTAACCTAAACTTACCCTGGTGCAACTTTAGGCTGAACCCAGAAAGAAGGAAGAACCTGAGATACTTTGAGGGGACCTCAGGTTCCTTCACCATAATTTGAGACAATATTTCCAACAGCAAGTGTGAGAACACCGTGGTAACCCCACAGCAGCAGGCTGTACCTAGCATGGCTGGTACTGCTACACTGACCTGCCAGATTCTTCATGGACCACATTGCATCTCCCATAGAAAAGGGAAGTAGTATCATTCATAAAACTGTATACATCTGTGATTTGAGTGTTCTGCTATCCAAACTCATTCAGTCACCAAGGTAATTTGGCCTTAAACCATGCAGGGCTCAAATGACAAACCAGCAGAATACTTCAGTGGACACTGTAGAAAGCACCTCAGAAATATCTCAGACACTACTGTGATTTCATAGTAATTGATTGCTGATGTTCAAGCCTTCATGGGAACCAATCATGATGTGCTATGGGGAGAAATGGAAGCTATTTCAGGAATTTTGAAAAAGGTAGCAACACATGAAATTCAAGAAATATTGCTATGTTATGTCAGAAACTATACGTTTTATTTTTTATCTCTGCTGGAACTGAAAATTATCAGTGTAATGTGTAAAGTCAGAATGTATCCATTCTTTTTATCACCAGAAATCTCTTCTGAACTGTAAGCTAGTGTGAGTCCAGGTGTAAAATGCAATTTGGAAGGAGGTTCCTGTTATTGAAATGCATCTGGTCACTGAGATCAAAAGAGGTTTTGAATGGTTTCACAAGTGACAAATGAATAGGGAGGGATTTGGCAAAGAAGCCATAGGAAGGGGCAGTTCGAAAGAACCCAGTCATTCCCTGTTCCTGGATTAAATCAGAACAAATGAAAGACAATGAAATTCAAGAGAAGACTGAAATGTTTAAGTGATGGAAGATAATCTGTTCTGAGCCAAATCCTGCATTCCAAAACACCCAAATCTGAATTAACTTCAGTTCACAGCAGCATTAGTCAAGGACTTTAAATGCGTTAATATACAGGACAATATCAAGGAAAGCTTCGGAATTTGTGCTGAACTGACTCAGCTCAGTTGCAGGACAGATTAAAACTGTGACTTGACTATGACTAATTTGATCTGTAGAAGTCGTGTTGGGAAATTCTGGGAGCTTCTTAGGCTGTCCTAATATTTTGGCTGCTTTTCCCAAATTCACAAGCACCAAAGGATTTAAATGCAAATTTTAGGTTTCATTGTGGGGCAACATCAAATGTATGAATCTATATCACATCAGAGCACAATCCAGATCACTGCTTGGTAGAAAAGGAGACTATGGCACATCTACATGATAAATGATAGCAGAATTAAGCAATCTTGTACAAGTACTTTGCCAGCAGTCACTGAGCCATATTTAGGTGAATCCAAGAATATTGCAGAACAAAAGTGCTGGACATGCTGTTGACATAGTCATGGTTCTTCAGTGCTCATCAGACATGACCTTATACATTATAGAGAATACCAATAATTTTGCAATGCAGGCACATTTCAATGAAGAGGAAGGTGGTTTTTTTGTTTTCAGGAAGCGATAAATTCTTTCTACTGAAGAATTCTGTAATCTGAATATAGAGCCTAATAAGAATCAGCTGATCGTGGCTATGCAGTACTTGTCTCCAATTTTCCTCTGTAGAGGTACAGATCTTCATGTTACTTTCTTCATAGCAAAGTTTCCATTTTAAAACTGGAACACTCACCTTGTAAATCCTATTCGTAATGCCTTATAGCTTAGAAAATGAGATAGTATGTCCTAAATCAATAGGCCCCCCACAAAAATGCAAGCCTCAGTAGTGTAATTATCATGTAATGACATTAAACTGTGAATTTAGCTTTCCTGTATAATAAGTGCCTCGGTGGCTGAGATTGTAAGTTAGTATCTAATACTGTGCGTTCTATAGAGATCTTTTTTGTTCTGTGGTGGTGGTGTAATTTTTCCATTGCTGCAACATTAAACATAGCAGAACATCACTTGATTGCATTCTTCAGCTAGTCAAATTTCTCTGTGACTTCAGTCCACTTAATTGAGTTGAGCCACTGAGGTTTTAATAAGCAATTTTAAGAATGGACCACAGGGTTATTCCATAGAAGAAAGGAAGGTGTTTTCTCCCCTGGGTTGCTTATGAATACTGGTCTTGAAAGATGAAATCAATCTCATAACATAAGAAACTAGTAGAAGAAATTGTTCAGTATAATACGTTAAAGTACATTTTAGTAGTTTAACTGAATAATAATTGAAAGTCAAATTCACATTCAGTCATTCTGTAATCCTACTTACCTTTGATTTTGTTAGTTAATGCTTTTCAATTGCCAAAGCAATAACTGCAGAAGAAGGGAATCATTCTAAGCTAATTACTTCCAAATATTGTGCTATTAATACCTCAGGCAATCCAGGAAGTTGCCTTCCATTTTAAGACTTCTATGGAAAAGAACTGGAGCTAGCCTAGAAAAAAGCTCAGGATGCTTTGGCATTCAGAAAGGTGGAGAAGGGAGAATGTGCAGGGGAGAAGGAGCTGTCAGGATCTGCCAGGAATTATGCATGCCTAGGCAAAAGGTCTGGAACTCGAGTGTTGCTTCACAGCAATGTGGTTGCAGTGGTGCTTGCAGCTGCATAAAATACAAAAGTCAGCCCCTACTTTAGTGGGATGCCATCAGATGAGTGTCACAATACATGCAGTATACATGTGTGCACACTCCATTTTCTATAGTCTGGAAATGGCATGACTCTTGGCACTGAGCAGCAGTGGAAAGACCCTCTGATGTGTTTCTTGTCATCTTCAGCGGCTGGGGGAAAAGGGGATGCAAGCTGGTAACTAAGATCTAGTGGAGCGTGCCTGCATTCCTGCAAGTGTGGCAGCTCTGTGCTTCCATGTTGTGTCACATACACCTGAAGGTAGATTCGTCCCCTTCTGAGTCTTGCTGCACCTGAGAACCCTGTTTACTGGCAGAATAATCTGACTTAGCCTATTTAAAAACAGAATGCTTTCTTTAACTGTATTGGTGTTAACATGATAGATATTTCCAGGAAACTCATAAAGGAAAACATCTTTTCCAAGAGATTCACTTAAGATTGCTAGTGCTGCAATGTAGGTAGGGTGCTGTGTGGCTTTAAATATTCTGGATACGTAGGGTGCTGGTATATACTAGTGCTTCATTTTAGTAATAGTGAGATGTATCGTTGGCATAATCTTATATCTCAGTGGAAGGATTAAGGGGTATCAGGATGCTCAGCCTCACTCTATGACATTGTGAAGCTGTGCTATTTCTTGACTTGAGACATTCAGGAAGAGTTACACATGTAGAAGTTATTTTAGGTGATTGTCTCATTTAAGCAAATAGAAATGCTAATTTATGAAATGATCCAATCTCCATTCATCATTTCATACTGCATCAATCCAACTCCTAACTCCTAACCTTCAATGAGATGCAAGTCAGAACAGAATTTCAGCAGTTTTGTCCCTGGAAAATCAAAGACAAATCTTAGTAACTAAGCAGGTTAAGAATAAGCTTCTAATTATTAACATTCTTGAACAAACTACTGAGGAATTGGATGAGTGAGAAGATCCATAGCTGAGTTAATAATCACTTTTTGTTTATGCAACCATATCAACTTTTAGTTTAATACAATTTGGGCACATCATTGACTTACAGATGCAGCATATTGGAAACAAAGAACAGTTCTGCCTTGCTGGAATGAATTTGCTACTTCATTATAGTCATGCAGGGAATGATGAGATGGTACTGGGAGAATACAGAAATGAGAGTAAGGAGAGAGGAAGCAGTGTATGAAAGAGTTAATATGGGGGAGGACATAAGGGATAGTCTAGATAGTAGTCTCACTTGTAAATGCAGTCTGTCTGCATGGATCGCTGCCTATTTATTCTGACCTCTGATTTTCAGAGGGAGAAATTAACTATCTGTGAGAAATAAATATCTTATTTCTTATTAGCTTCTGTGTGTATATTTATGTAAACAAGGTTAACAGTCTAGAACTTGGTTATGTGAGAAGTGAGAAGCTGCCTACAGCACATTTCCTTTCAGTAGCAGCATACCTAAGTGAGGAGCAGTTACAATCCGTGGTGACTGAATAGCAAAAGGACAACCCTGTTGATTTTATTCTGTTTTTTTTTTTTTGTTTTGGGATACAGTTGTTTTTCCTTACTCTTTCATCTCTGAACTTCCTTCGTTGCTTGTGTACTGCTTACACTTACACTGCTTACAGCTTACATAGGTTGCTGGTGTCTCAAAATACTGTTGTTATCTGATAGCTATATATGCATTGAATATAAATTGTATCACTACATGCTGCAGGTCCTGCTGTGCTCTCAGAAGAAGGATAACTTCCTGAGATCTTGAGCCATAGATTGCACTCTGATGTCAAGTAGCCATCAAAACATATAAGCTCACAGGCAGATGACATACAGGGCCATATTTATATTGGAGTGCTTGCCATCACTAAGGCAAGATTTCATTGTCCACTGTTATTCTGTGTAGGTTTTTTGCTGACCACAATTGGCAACAACCATAGATATGATATAGTCACATAAAGTCAAATTTAACATGAATAAATAACTTGCTGTGATTAAAGGTACATTTTGTGGACACTGTTTATGCTCTTGGAAGTTACATTTTCAAGCAAATATACACAGGAAAGGTGGTATCATGTCAACAATAAGAAATTACAGAGATTAACTTCCTTGTCCAGTTTCAGTTCAAGGGCTGAAGCAGAAGCAGTGCTGCCTGTGGTATCTCCCTTGCTTCACTGGTTAAAGAAAATCTCTATTCTCTGGATGGAAGGGAGGGGAGATAAAGATATGATTATACGTTTTTCTTGTGAAAACAATGTGTTGTTTATTAAGGTAGATCTGCAGGAATAACAGGAAATAGGTTTTTGGGAGAAGTACTGAAGAACAATGTATGAGTAATCCCAGGCCATGATATATTTGGTTCTGCAAGTTATTAGCACTGATGGGACCTGGCTCTCTTTACACCAAACCAAACTCTGCATCTTCATTGATATCTTGTTTTATTTGATTAATTATCAAACTGATCCTTCTCTATTCAGTAAGAAAGAAATGACAATTCTTCAATAGAGGAAAATATGTTGTCTTTAGAAGTGGAAGAGCTACCAAAGAACCTGTCCAAGCCTTTCCAGGAAAGTAAGAAGTTTTACGTCCCTGTTGGTTTTCTATCAGTCCTTCTGGATTCTCAGGCAGGTAGTTGAATCTGCAGCTAAAAAGATAACTATCACTCCCATGTGACTGGGAGCAGTTGGCAGGGCCATGTGCACAATCTGTAGGAATGAGTTCTGAAAGGCTGTGGCAAAGGTTTCCCAGTGCCAGGCACTGAATTTTGAAATGTGTGCGTATGTATGAGAAAATTGAATTCTGACTGCAAAATGCAAACACTGCTTGACTCCCCCAAAATGCTGCTGTTCTTTTTAATCATAGAATCATAGAATTTTTTCAGTTAGAAAGGACCTTTAAAATTCATCTAGTCCAACTCCCCTGCAGTGAATAGGGACTATCAAGTGGTGTCCAGCCTGACCTTGAGTGTCTCCAGGGATCGGAGTCCAGCTCTCTGGACAACCTGTGCTGGTGCCTCACAGCCCTTAGTGTAAAAAACTTCTTCCTTATATCCAATATAGATCTCCTCTGATGATTGATGCCAGCTCAATGATGCAAGAGAAGTTGGGTCTCAGGGATTTTACTCATTATGTACTTGCATTCATGCTGTTGAAGGCAGAGTCGTGGCAAAAATCCTATTCTTTTGTCAATGGTCTTTTTTTTCTAATCCACTGGAAGGTCAGATCAAAATTTATTTGGTGATTTTGTCCTTTCAGAGAATTTGAAAACAGCAGCAGTAATCACTACACCTATTTTTGAAATTACTTTGCCCAAGTACTTGTCTGCTGGGTGTTTTGTCAGTGTTAATGTCTCCATTGCTGCCATTATTTCAGAACACTTGCAGTGCACAGCCTGACTAAAACACAAGCTGGGTGCAGAAAGCTCCATGCACAAGAGCGAGCTTGTTGGCTAGATTTCCCTGAGAGAAACTCCAAGGTGCCTTTGTAATGTAACCTTATTAATGATGGAAACTGAGTCAAAAGAAAGTATTGCAAGCCACTGAGGTTAACCAATATGCCACTTAAATATAACTGTAGTTTGTGTTATCTGTAACTGAAGAAGGTCATAGGATCTACCGTTTCAGTGGGAGTTTGCGGTGCCAACAAATTAGCATCAAAAGCTCTGGCTTGGCATACAGAGCAAGGGAATGACTGCAGCCTCTGAAACTTCTCAAGAGAGCTGCGAACGGAGAAGAACAAGCTCCCTCGAGCTTGTGATCTTATTGTCATTTATTACTACAACCCAGCTCTTGTTGCCAGCCTTAATGGGCTGAGAAACTGTCGGCAGAGCCTTAGAAAGCGAGCAGCAGGGCTCGGGATGCCAAGCTGGCCGGTGGGAAAGCAGACCCATGGGAGGTGGGCAGCTGGTGGGAGCATGAGGCCGCAGCACTGGGAGCGAGCCTGTCTCACTGCTTCACTGCTTCCTGCTCCAGGGCTTGGGCAGGGCAGCAACAGGATGCGCCCACAAGGGCTTTCGAGAGGGTAGCAAGAAAACCAATTTACTTCTAGAGTAATGAATTTAAGTGCTTTCGCCCTTTCTTTACAAGACTGGCTAAGAGGGCGAAAAAAGGGAGAAGGCAACGTCTCCCTCTTCTTCCCCTCCCTCTTGCAAAATCCTACATGCCCTTTTGGCAGAGATCCATCATTCACTTAATGTGTCCTGCTGAAATCAATTCATGTGTCAGGATTTGGAGAGAAAGAGACCAAGATTTGTTTGAACCCATCCACAGATCACTCAAGAGGATTCATAAAGGTTAGAGGAGGGAAAAAGAAAAAAGAAGACCGTTCAATTTCGTGTGATACATTAGAGAATGATGGATTCCAGCAGAGAGGAAGAAAAGTCTGATTGTATAAACCAGCTAGTGCACAGTCCACCAGCAGTTCCATGGAAGGAAATTTGCCTCCTTTGGCAACTGAAATCTGCCCTCTCTATAGTGAGCAACTGCACTCTGCTGTGCAGGGAGCTCGGGGCTGGAGGTGCTTTGCTGTGGGCAGCTCAGGTGCTGTTGTCACCACGTTTCTCCTGGGATATGCACAAAGGATAACTCCCAGTCCACACCCCATCAGGGTTGGTCCTCCACTTGTCTTGGCTAACTTCATGTAATCGGGGAAAATGCCCCCTGCTTTAGGATTCCTTGGTGTCTGTCTGCACTGCCACATTCAGTTAAGTCAGCATAAAACTCACCTGTGTCATAAAAACTGGAAAGGGCTGTGGAGTGAAGAGAGAAACAAACATTTGGTCCAGATGTCCATAACTGCCTGCTAATGAGAAGCACAAAGTTATGAGCTGGACTGACAGCAGACAGCATGCTGAGAGGTTTGCATTTTTGCTGTTGCAACAGACACAAGTAGGTTTTAGCTGTCAAAATTATTTTTAATTAAAAGCACATACTTAAGTCCATTAAAAAGAAAGCAGTTTAATCTCACTTTTGAATAAGAAGGATTGCTAGAAGTGTCAGTCAGCAGGGTGCTCAGCAATACATAAGCTCACTACCACTACCCTTCTTGCTTTTTAGGCAGAACGTCAGGCTGGGAGGCTGGAGCTGTTCTTACTCTGGCTGAAGCTCTGCCCAACGACATTAACCTGCTTATGGGCTGATGAGCTGCTTTATAACTTCCCCATATGTAGTTCCTCTGGTAAATAGCAGAGGCCCCATGTCACGCTTGCTTAAAGCAATTTGTTGAGTTGTAAATATCACTGATCAATTCCTCTGACTGAATCCTGTGACCTTGGGTGTGATCCATAGCAGTGCTGACTTTAATGTATTTTCTAGCCTTAGCAGAAGTACTTTTAGCTGCCCTTTCCCATTAACTTCCCATCTCACTAATAAAATACCAAGAGAATTATATTCACCACTTCTGCCAATTCTAACCGGAAGCAGTTCTGACTCAGGAGCATGAAATGCCTTGCTTTGACAGCTCCAGGCTCCTGCTGCCCTGGCTGGGTCTGGCAGTACAGGTCCTCGGCATGGTAGTACAGCCAGACATGCATTACAATACAAGTTCACCCAACCACAGTGTCAGACTTAAATCTAAGGGCTTTTCAATCATGCCCAAGGCAGCCCAGGGAATACGCTTCCTGTACCTGTGCTGGGTTTTATGGTGAGATTCCCCCAGCTTGAAGGCTTAAAGCTCCAAGTCTGCTCCTGCCCTCCCCCAGACCTGCAAGTAGGCACTTCTGAAAATGCTTGGTATTTGTTTCCACTTGATCATCTCCTGAAGGAGGAAAAATATTTTACTGAGTTATTTTATAGGCTTTTGGTGGGATGATTGAGGACAGGACGCTACTACCTGACAGGAAGGATATTTGCACTCAGGATTTTTTTTTCCTGACATTTGAGGTGATTCCAGTGACACAGGCCTACGTACTACTAAATAAATTATGTTTACACTATAGATCATGGGTCGAAAACCTGGGCAGAGCAGCTAGTTTGGCCAGGTTTCTCTGACTCAGACTGCTGAGCCCTGACACTATGGCAGTTCTATGTCCTCACACCAGTATTTTAAGTAAGGTCAAGAGCTAACGAGCAGAATGTGATCTGCTCTTGCTATCTTTCTGTGATAACATGCAAAATCTCTGCATGTTTGATTTTGCTTCTAGTCCTAGAATAGGATACTGGTGCAGTGGGTACTGGATACAGCCCTGTGGGAGTCTGGATCTCTGTGGTCCCCATGGAGATTTTACACTTCTGCAGCAAAAATCCTCATCCCTTCACACCATCCTAGTGAAAAGTTCACTTTGCAATACCGTCTTCTATATTTCTCAATACAGCTGAAGTAGCTTCAGCATCTTCATGTCACGCAGCAGTTTAATTTCAGCTGTCTTGGCGCTGTTTGCAGCAGATGTGCATTTCTGGTTTGCAAACCTGGTGGTGGGCAGAAGAGCAGCTTGTGGTCTATGCAAGTGATGTGGGTGGCAAGGAAGTGTGAGCTGCAGCCGACGAAGTTGCTGGAAAGTTTCTTCACTAGAATCTGAAGTTCAGACAAATAGTCCGTGCTGGCTGTAATTTAAATTCAATCAATATTCAGTTAAAAAATAAATAGAAAGCTTTTTAGATCGGTGATGTAAGGGAATGTTGGTTCAAGGAAGTAATTATATATTATGTAGAAAAAGTCAATTTAAGTTCTCAATAATTTACTTAAGTGATTTACGTGACTGATGTGTTGTCTTGACCCAGCAGGGCAGAGAAGCAGACACTAAGTTATGGCATGGTTCCAGCAAAAGCAGCCGTTGTTACTGTCCGACATAAATCATTAGCTACTGTCTCATTCCAGGTGTACACAGGTGCTGTTTAAAAAAAAAAGAAAAAGAAAAGCGATAAATTTTATGTTTGTAAACATAACTCTGTCAAAACTAATCCTGTTTCTGGCAGATGAAGATGTTATCCATACCGCTCAGTAAGGCAATATACATTTTCAGGAAATAAAGCTCCCAGTATATAATTAGCTTAAAATGGCAGTCCATAGGGAAGCAAGCGCTGTATGTTAAGCTGGGTAGCTGTGAAAGAAGCTGCTCTCTCTGTCAATATTGCATCTACGCTTGGTGGACCATTCCAAAAATGTCAAGTAAATGTGGCTGGGCTGAGCAGAACAGCTCTGGGCTGAGTCTCTGCTGTGGGCTGCGGGCAGACACTGCGACATCCCAAGGAGCTCTTTGGCCTTCTCCCACTTTCTATACCCTATGTGTGGAAGATAGAGATAGCAATTTGTAGCCATGGCAACCATGCTGGTGAATGCTGCCTTCCACTTTGCTCACCTACCTGCAATACACAGGTCCTTTTAAAGATTGGCTTTTGTGCTGTGCTCTTTTTGTAGAGGTGAGAGCCAACTTCAGCCTCTGAAAAGATGAAACCCAAGTGAGCCACTGATGGTGTGGGTAGGTCTGCTGCTAACTTGGAGCTGAACTGCAGCACGTCTGAATGCACAGCACTGAGCCCCTTGCACCTTCCTCATGTAGGAGAGGCTAGCTGTAGCCTAAGCTTAAGGCACTGTTACCCTACCTGCTATCTCTGCCAGTGCTCATGGGAAAGGTTGGGGAGGTGTGATGAGACCACGTGAAAATCTTTGAGCTAACTGCATGTTGTACAGCTGTGCCCCTTGTTGTACTCAGCCTTCCAAGCACTTGGCACAGCAGTGTCAGGGTACGACTCCCTTCAGGCTTTGAAGAAGCATCTTCCCATGGCACGGGGACAGGCAGAGCTCAGAGAAGCAGATCTCAGTTGTGGAAATTGGGTACGGCTGCCCACAGCGTCTGAACGTGGTTTTCAACAGATGCTTTTGAAGCTCTGACTTCACCACTTTTTAAAAAATGCATTGGAAGAAAATAAGTATTTTCTTTAAAAGAGTTGAAGAAACTGATAATAATAATGCATTGCAATATCATTCTTCCAGTGCTAATTCAGCCTTAGTGCTAGTGTTCATCATCACTGCTTAGAGGCATTGGAAAAACATCTACCGAGGGTTTTCCACATACATTCTTCTAGTAATCAGTAGCTTAACATTTCTTGAGCTTGGTTATGTAACTAGATCATTAGATTAACATTCAGGACCTGTTTACTGTGACAGAAAAACAATACTCCTATGATCTATCATGAGCTGGTTTTAGATTTCTAATTCCAACAGTAAATATGGTTGATAAACTTGCAATGAAATTAACATGATATCCCTGAAATATTAGCAGCATTTTGTGCTTTACAGATGAGAATAGATGTTGAAATTAGTTCTCAAGGAATTAATCTGAATTTCAGTCCTTTCAGGTTTTTGTTCTCTTCATACAGCCTATAAATACAACAGGCAGGGTTTATGTCATTGGACTCGTAATGTTATAAACATTTAATGAAGTTAGATTTGAAGTACAACACATTGTAAAATTGAGCTGATCTTGCTGGGGAGACAAAGGGAAGAAAATTGTTCGAGTCATTTGGAAAACAAATTAAGAATTATATTCACTTAACTTTGAGGTGGAGGAAAAAATACAATCAAGACATATAGACCCATTCTAATTCTACAGACAGGACTGGGACCAGAGGAAGCCTCTGTCCATGTTAGGTGCCATGCTACATAAATTAACAGCGCTGTCAGCAGCTGCAGCAGCCCAACATGAATCACTTGGGAGATGACAAGCAGTGCTTTCCTAGAAATTGGAGGAATCTCACTCTAAACACTGCTGCTCAGATCCATTTTTCACAAAGTAGCTACTCTAGCAGCTGGAGATTTCAGTGCTATCAGCCGTATGTTTTCACTCTAGCACCAACATTTAACTTATTGCGGGACGTTCACCTGCTCCCAGCATTGCTCCCATTTCATCAGGCATGGCTCTCACTGTTCGGCTCTCAAGCATGATGCTGTGTCCTTTGGCTGCAGGACAAAGCTCTCCCTCCCAGAAAGGCCTGCAAATGCTTTCCCGTAATTGGCTTTCTAAGGAACATGTTGGAGTGTAAGCTTCTCTCACCTTCTCAAGTGGGAGCAAGGGACTTCACTGGCAGCCAGATCAGCTTGCTGGTACGGTTTAACAGCACCTAGCATCCCCTAAAGTGCTAAGCGGGAAGAAAAACAATAAATAAAAATAAATCCCTATTAGCAAAGGATTACTGTGTAAAAATCTAAGACAATGAGCAGGAAAAGTGAAGGGCAACGGACGTGTTAAAATGCTGCAGACAACAAGCTGCTCAGAGGAAAGTGTATTTGTTCTTTCTTTTTAAAACTCATTATTTATCATCTCTTTTCTTTGGGCCTAATGTCTCACTAATGAATTCCAGGGGGATTTTTGAATCATGGTGATATCATGGGTTAAACCCCTCTCTACTTTTTGAATGTAAATTCTTCTTGACATTCTTACTTATTGCAGAGCATTGACTTCTTTCCTACAACAAAACCAAGCGCTATTTGGTTTTGCATAGTTAACATTTTGCTAATGGGTAGCCAAGATTCTCTCAGCAGCTCAACAACATTTTCTAAAGCACACTGGCGTTGTTGTAGCAACTGGTGGCTGATCTGTGAATAAAGCAGATGTCATTGTGGCAGGAGAAAGAGAAAATAATCTATCACCCAGCCACTACCATTCCTGCCCAAACAAGTCATCAAAATGACAACTTTGGTGTGCAGTCATCAGTTAAGATCTGCCTATCACCTTAACTCATCTTCTCGATGCATAGACCAACATTATGTTATAAATGCTGAGAATTTCTCAGCTCCTCACTGTTGCCTTTCTCATGAAGACGGCGCAGCGACAGCGAGGATGTGCAGAGGCACTGATGGTGTGCCAGCTTCCCTTTAAGCCTTGATTGATTTTGCACTTTCATCCAAGCTGGTCTGGCCTAAATAAACACAATATATATTCTGGGAAGTTTTTCTCTTTACTGCTTCATTTGAATGCAGTTCATGTGGCTTGCAACTAAAGATGGGCAAGTGTCAAAATATCCTGACTCATACCCAAGAGGAAAGACAGAAACAGAAAAATTACTGTTCCAACTGCTCAGAAAGTTTTAAATCTGTTTACGTATTTTTTAGCTTCTGTTCTCAGTCTCACAGTTTGTACTTAGAGAGCACAGCTCATTGACCTGAGTGAGTCACCTCACATCTCCCTCCTTTAGTAAAAGAAAACACTGCACAGTTCTGTGCTATCCTGCTAAATGCTTCCCACTAGAATGTTGGATAACTGTTTTATTTGCTTTCAGTGATGATGCATTGCAGTAACTTCTTGCTTTATGGAGACCCACAGATTTTATAGTCAGTTTTAGCTTTCCAGAAGCTTTTGTCCTCACTGCTGTCTGCATCTTCTGACTTACAAAGTTTGCTCTCTGCTACCTACTTTGCCTCACATCTTTGGCAGTCATTTGACTTAAGAAGACAAAACCGGAGAGCAGGTTTGTATGATTGCCCCAGTGTGTGACTCATACTTAATGTGGAGGCTATTTAATGAGGCTGAGAGCAGGAAGGACTGTCCTCACTTCAGCTATATATGGAGTACAGTGAATCTACTGCATGCAATGAATACATTTCTAAAACGTTAAAATCCGTTTATACATGTAAAAATTGAGGCAAATTAGATATTGCTCGAGTTCCATAAAGCAGCATGGCAAAAGCTAGAAATCTGGGCCACAGTCCTAATTCTTTCACAGGCTTCCTTTGTGCCCACTGGCCAGCCCTCTCGTGCTTTGTGTCCTGATTTCCTGTCTGTTTAATAGTGGCTGACTAAGGCCAGGCTTAGTGCAGAACATTTGTTCAGCTTGAAACCATAGCATTCTAGAAGGCCAAAAGGAGTTATACTGTTGATTTGTGGTGTTGGTGGTGTTGTTTTGGTTTTGTTTGTTTGTTTGTTCTTTAAGATATATATATATATATATATATATATTTTTTTTTTGGTAGTGATAAGTTATACACTTTTGTGTGATAGTGTTACGGTCCAACACTACTGTCTGTGCTGCATCTTCTGTGCTCTTCTCTGTTGACTCCCTTCTCAAGATGTCAAGTACTTAAGATACTCTGTAGTTATAAACAGTTCTGATCAAATATAAATAATTTGAAAACTAAGCTCTATATGGACAGATGTGTAGCCACCCATAGTACGTATTACTGCGGGCTCGCTTATGAAGGAATAGTTGCTAGGAGATAACTTAAGTGCATGAAACAACTCACAAAACAGTTTTCTTGCTGATTCAATGAAATAGATGCTTGGTTTTGCTTTGAGCCAAATACCATTGCACTACGAGCTGGGCAACAACTAAGCAGCCTTAGCTTGGGCTGAAATTTGTCCATTCAGCTAAGCCTTCCTTCCCTGGGACACTCAGTAATGAGTCTTCTGTGCTCTGAAATTTTCAAGGATTTTCCTTCCTAAATGCTGCTTCTGTTTTCCAAAGCTTTTCCAGGCTGCTCCCTATCTCCAATAGGAGATTAGTTTCTTTATCATTCTGGGTTATTCTTGTGTCTCTCTGTGATACTTTTCTGACAAACTGCTTTTCCTTGACCACACCAAAAAGTAGTCTGTTAAAGTTTGTTGGAAATGGCCTCTCTGAAAAATACTGTTGTCATCACTTGGAGAGTATCTATGCTGTGAATGGGTCAGAGTGTGTCACAGGAAAATGTAATGCCAGTGACTATACCACAAGTGCCTTAAATTGATTTTGATTTAATTTATTCTGTAAGCTCTACAACTTCAAAACTAAGCATCATCTCTGGTGCAAGTTCTTGTGCTATCCCATTTGAAATGATGGGTCTACCTGATTGAGAAAAAAACCTCAGCATTCCTTTTACAGTTTTTGCTACAATTTGTTATACAAGTCTAACCAACTAGAGAACACCTGTTCTGGCCCATTATTTAATTTTGTTTTAAATAACTGCCAATATGAATTTCTGAATAGTACTGAAATGATGAGTTAGGGGGACATGGTGCATTGGATGCAGAGTAATTCCAGATCTCTTGTTTTGGGCTGAAAAACTAGAGGCACATTGTGAGAGGACGAATGGTTTTGGTGCTGATCGTAGTGCTCCTCCATTGTGTTGTATCTCCACACACGGACAGAAGGTCATGATGCACAGGCCGTCAGGGACTAGGGGTGGATCAGTGAGCTTATAAACACTGTAGAGAGCTACAACTCCAAGTGCTGGGAGAAAATAAAATAACAAGTAACAAATATATGCTGTAGGCAGGCATGCTGGTGAAAATAGGACAGTGAAGCACTGCAGTACAAGAAAGTTGTGCATAGTGTGGTGTTCCCAAGGAAAATTGTCTGTCCATTAATATCAATAAGAGGTGCACAAGGTTTATGTGCTGCTTGTATCAGGTTGGTGACATACTGCTAATGAACTGCTGGTATGAACAGCCACAAAACTAACTGTGGATCTGGTATGATACACCAAACGTATTTTTTCATTGTAGAGAAAGGCTGCAAGCTAGCAGAGGAAACACAAAAATTAACTTTACATTTTCACATGAAAAGAATTTGGCTATGACTTAATAAGCACAAGTGCTGATAGAATATTGATATCATTCTCTTTACCTTAATTCTTGGTTTTGTGCATGCAAGCCTAGAAATATTTCCTTAAGTATATATGTAAGGTATGATGTAAACATAATCTCAACTTGTCCCAGAGATATCAAATCCAGTTACAGAGCAGAAATGTTTCTTAACAAGAGTTTGATACAGTAACATAGCTGACAGGAAGAAAAGATGTACTTGAGAGCAGCAAGTCATGCTGCCCTTAGAAGTGTGATTTCTCTGGGACTTTTTTGTGGCCCCTCTTAGTTGCCAATGGCACTACATGCTACCAATGAATCCATGAATGTGTATCAACAAAAGGGAAAAAACATACTTCCCTAAAACTCCAAAGCACCAAACTTAAAGGTTTTACAGCATCTCTTCTGAGCAGGGTAAGAGAATCATCAAGTTTTGGTATCCCTTCAGTCCTTTAGATCTCTTCTCATCTTGACTTAATCATATGTTATTGTTTGTTGCCAGAGGAAGAATTCCCTTAATTTTTGTTCAATAGTAAAACACCTGCCTTTGAGGAATTCTTGGTATGGTTTTGACCACAAAAACATAACTTAGGTTAGCAGACTACGTCACTTTTCATGGTGAGAGTTATCCAAGATAACCATGAATTGAGGAAGAATGTTTTGGAATGAAGCTGAGGTTTATTGTTTGCAGTTCTGCTGTGTGATAAAATTCCTGTACTCAGTTCAATTTGGTACAGTTTGGGAACAGTAACGCCTTGACTGAGGTGATACCCTGCTGGCTGAGAGCAGCAGTATCAGTTAGATTGGGCCATCCCTGTTTGTGCACGTCTACCACTGCATCTGCTGTTTTGCCAAAGAGAGCTGGAGGGCTTGTTTGGTTGAGCTTCTCGGAGCTATCAGCAAGGGGACTATAATAGTCAATGTCCTCATTTTCACAGTGCATCTCTCTGGGCACCATTTTAATGATGGACATTAAAACCTTGTCAGAAGTGCTTCTGTGGAATCTTCACTGGTATATGTGCACCTGACTGCAGTCTGTGATTCTGTATTCAACAAACTGTTTTTAAAGTGTGATCAGTAACAAACCATTTTATAATCCATGAGGTAATTCATTAAAAGCTTCGTGTAATATCATAGATGTCCATTACTTTCCTGTTCTAAGTAACTGTGTACCCTTACAATAATTTGACCAAATGAGCCACGTAAGTGTATATGTTAAGGATGTTTTTCATTTGATTATCCCTGTTGAAAGTCATGCCTCCATTAGGCTATGTGCATACATGGCAAAGAAATCTTAGTAATTGACCAATATGAGTTTTGGGTACTTCAGGTATTCAAGTGAATTGTATTCAGGTTAGTTGTCCTTTTAAAAAGGCACCGAGGTAAAATCCTTAAAACCTGTATAGGAATCTCAATCTGGAGTAGCATCTTTTCCACGAGTCAGGCTGTTAGTATCAAAAAAGGAAGTGATATTTCATAAATAACAGCTTTCCAACTTGCAGTTGTGTTTGCTCTCTTACTCTTTCTGCTCCTCTTACTCTTCCTGCGGCTTGAATGTATGCTTTCTCTAAAAACCTCTGCTAGGTCGTTAATGTGGATGGCAATCCAGCACTTCCCTGGGTTAGTGCAGATGAAAAGATGTATTTTCTTTTGAGGGCTGTATTGTTCTGCAGTTGTGTGCATTTCAATCCCATTGTGTGGTTCTTCACCAAGTCAAAACAGAGCTCTTCTATCCCTGAGGACAAAGAACAAACTGTTGTCGGGGGGAGAAATATCTACAAGATCGTAAATCTTTCTCCCTCTCCTGTTTATTCTTTATGCCATTCAAGCACATTTAGAGAATGGCCAATTAACTCCAGACACAGTGGATTCTGATGGCCAGATTTCCCTTATCTAAGTGGACACTGCCAAAAATTTTCAAATGCTCTCTAGTTGAATGCATTTGGTTTTCCTTGACCTTTAATTCATACTTTGCAAACTGATACTTCAGATTTCAGTCAAACTGAAATTTTCTCTAAGTAGTGCACAGATCAGCAGCAGTACTGTAAACCCAACAGTTGGGCTAATGTGTACTGAATTCATTTAATTATGCACTCCTTTATTATATGAGCAAAACTGTTGAAAGACATTTTTCCTTCAAGAATTATCCTGCTGGCTGTCCATTGCATGTCACTGCATACTGAAATATACAGGAAGCAGAAGACTTATGGGTTACTTTCCTATGGAAAAAGTTACAACTTGTAAAATAGCTGTAATCAGTGAAGAAAACACACTTCTGATGATATCTGCTAATGTAAAAAAAAAAAAAAAAAAAAGTAGAAATAAATACAAACAGAGGAGAAGAGATTCCAAAGTTAAACATTAGATCTGAGCTACTTAACCATAATGGAGCATTGTAATTAACACCCATTATTGTATGTACTTCATTACATTTTATGCCTTCTCAATTCTTGGTGCATGGAATTCAGAACAAAAAGCATGAAAATTCCATGAAAATAATTGCTTTTATATAGCTTTATATTGACGAGTCATAAGTTTGAATGTAAGTTATGTTCACCATTTTACCTAGCTCTTTCGTAACCTTTCATGAATAACAGAAAAATTATACGACATGTTAAGTGGCAGGTCTGCAAAAACCATATTTAATTCCAGCTATGCACTGCAAGGAAACTGCTTGGGCTTTTGTTCTTATATGAATATATGTGAGAGAGAGTTTGAAAGAAAGCCACGTCACATTCAGATAGCTTCTGAAAGGTCAGGCTATCCTACTGAAACTGCAGCATCTCTTAAAGTACTTCTGGATGTTTTGTCTCAAAAAGTTTTCTGACAATTCTCCCCATTGCAGTATTAGATGAGAGTTATGCCTTAGAAAGAGGATTGGTGCCAAGATGCGTGTCACCTATTTCTTGCCACACTTGCTGTTATTAACAGGGATCAGTGAATGTGGTGCATACTGCCTACTGGTTTGTTGCCCTTACTGATGCCTCATTAAAGGTGTGAGATCCTGTATTATCAGCATTATCATTAACTTTGGGCCACGTTTCTTACCCAATGGGGAAAAAAAAAGAAAAAAGAAAAAAAAGAAAAACATTGAAATTGGATTGTTTTTATCAGCCACAAAAGAATCCAGCAGGAGGAACAGAAAGCTTCCAAAAGCAGAAAAATATTTGCTTCTCTTATATCTGGAGAAATGAACAGTGATGAAAAAGGAAATGCCATAAAGGGAACAGAAGAAGGTTTAACTGGGCTCTGAAAAACAAGAGAGCAGTCTTTAAATTTGCCTAGGTGTTTTTTTGGGTTTTTGAGCTCCGGCCTTTTGGAGGAAAGAATAATGTAAATGCCAAAGAGAGTTGGACAAAAAGTAAGCATTGTATCCTATCTATGAGAAGCAGACGATGTGTATCACGCTAGTTTTTACAGTCACAGTCTACAGTCTTCCACTGATTAAAATCAAATTTGACAGTAACACAATATAGAGGTTTAACTGACAGCACACACAGCACATTTGCTAGTCATAACGCCAGAGTTTAATGACTGATGCATGTGGGAAGCTAATTCGGATTTTTTTTCCTGAATGGGATAAGTGAGCATCCAGTTAATACCAATCATGAATTCAAGCCATGTGACAAAATTGGTGCTACATACCATGTTCTTGTTTTGCAAATTCTGCAGATTGAGCTGCAGGAAAAGAGCCAGTTTGTACACACATCCGGAGAGAAAGTTCATTCTGCTTTCTGACACATCCACCAATTGCAGCTGAATGTATCCAGCTTGCTGCTGTTGTGTCCACAAGCTAATTAGCCTTTCTCTGTTAAATAGCCTAAGAATTACAAATTGTATGCCTGTTTTGAGAAAAAGTACAGGTTGAACAAGCAGACGTAGTATAAATAAAATATTTATATAAAAATAGTCTCTTACAAAATATACTCTCTTATCCTATGGTTGATTTTCCAAAAGATGGAAGTTTGTCTGGAGTTTCTTATTTTTAGACATATTTCAAACAGGATTTTATTAATGTTTCTTTCTTTAATTGAAGGAAAAAAAAAAGAAAAAAACCTTGGTAAAGATTTGCGACCCTTACCACTACCTTTTGTTCCAGACAACTAGCAGCAAACAGGGGGAAAAAAAAAAAAATTCAGTGTGTTTGTGTATGTACATATATATATATAAAATGCCAACTTTTGTACTTAAACATCCAGTACACATCCTGCAAGTCCAACTATTAGAAATATCCTAGGAAAGAACGATATATACAGCTCCAGTTTTACCTTGCTGTTTCTAGAAAATTATTCCACAAAGAAAGCAAGCTATCTACTTTAATTGCAGAATAGTTCCAAAAATGTCGGTAGAGTTCTTTTTAATTAAATAAATTAATATTAGTTTTATCTGAATAAATTGTTAAATATTGCTATTATTATGTCCCACGTGTCCCAAATCCCTGTGCTAAATCTGCAGCATGCACACGCACACAAAAGGCAGATAAAGCAGTGTCTACAGAAAATTTCAACAGTTCTGCTCGCTGTAGCAAATGTTATGAAGTGGAAAGATGGGCAAGACCAGCAGAAGCTTTTCACACGTGTAGAAGCCTACATCTGTATCATCCGCACACTCACTTGGGCGAGTCACAGCGGGGCACTGTCCATCGCCTCCTGTGCAAAGCCCGTGTCTGAGGGTTTGTCCCCCACTCTCCCTGCTCCTTCTACACACCAGTTTTTGACCATCTTTTTTTCCAAACCAAGAGTTCATTGCCGTGGTCAGAAAATTTTCTCCGGTGTCTCTTCACAAGGCAGTCACTGCTTTTTTGCTATAGAAGCGCAGATAAATTGAAGTCATCTCTCTGTCTCATGTGGCAGGGGGCTTAGTGGAGTTTGGGGTTTTATTATTTGTTTCTTGGATGACTTTTGTTAAGAGTCTGAAATATGTATCCACAAACGTAAGAAGAAAAGACAGGGATCCATTCATCAGCATTTCTTCTGGGAGAGCAGGTCTTTGCTACGGTCTTGTGTAGGTTTGTTGAGCGCATGTGCAAATGTACTCATGGCAGGGACACGGTCAGCCTGTCCAGCCACAGACTCACTTACAGGTATATACTTCTGTTCTTTCACTGCATGTGTTACATTTAACATAGCAGCACCAATGAAATTTGCAGTTGCACTGCCACACTCTCGAGTACTGGTGTGTGTTGTAACCTCGACCGCAGCACATCAGGTCGCAGCCATTGGACTGCTGGGCCGTCTTGTTGCACATCCTCCCCTGCGTTCCCACGCTGCCTGTGACGGGGTCTTCTTCACAATAATTGGGAGATTTTTCTATGTACACTAAATCTGTATCCATGGGTTTGCGATACGAAAGTGGCTTCTTTATTTTGAGGAAGGTTGGACGCTTGTTGCGACTTGCCCTCACTGGCTCGACTTGAACTGCTTCGTTGTATTTGTCCTTAAGGATGTAGCCCAGCTCCCGGAATTTCGGCAGAGTTGTCCAGCATGTTTTAGTGGTACAGGATCCCGAGACCCCATGGCATTTGCACTCTAACTTCATGTTCTCTTCCAGAATCTGGATTTGGAAGAACAAAGAATGATGCATTAATAAAAACTAGACGCTTTTAAAAATCAAAGTGGAAAAAAAAACAAAACTAGGGTTATCTGATGCACGTGGAGGAGTTTGTTCTCCATCATAAACTGTCACCAGACATAAGCTGGGTTCCCACCAAAGCTGTGGGTTCTGCTTTCCTGGAGATGCTGTTGCAGGTATCAGCTGAGCCCTACATGCAAAGCCAATTCTCCACTTGCAATTTGGGTTAAGCAGGGAAGGTGACTGCCTAATTTCACAGCCTGTGGACCAAGGGTAAATTGAGATCCTCATTAACCACAGCTTTTGTTCTCCTTCATTTGCCAAAGACTTTTACTGTGTACTGTGCTTCAGATTTGTCTCTTGTTCAACTTTTGGCATATGGCAGCAAAGTAAGGAACTTAGAAAAGCCCACCTTTACAACTGCAACTTTACACAAAACACCAAATGCAGAATTCCCTTTGAACTCAGCAACAGATACCAGACCTTAATTTTTGCAAATAGAGATTCCAGAATAAAGCACATTTTGGTTCTTTGACCTGAAAATGGTGTAAGCTGGAGCAAGTTGCGAACAAGCAGATAAATGCTATCAATGCTTATCCTTCTGTTGGTGCCACGCTCATCAGCAGAGTTGAGCAGTCATTCCTGCGGGCATCATCTATTCAAAGTGTTGCAAGTTAGTGCTCCAGTTTGGAAATCTTAGGTACTATTTCAGTATACCATAGCCTTAAATTTGCCTTTGCTTAATGTATAGTTTAACACAGTCTTCCCAGTTCTTTCTGGAAGCTTTAGAGTATTTTGCTATCTCTCACGTGGATAATGGAGCATAAAAAATGCCCAGGCTACTCTTCAAGAAAACTGGCTTTGTCTTAAAGCATGAGGAGTAAGAGTAAAGAGAAGGAATTCCATTCATGTTTTGCCACTGATTCTTGTTAACAAAAGAAATAAAAATCTACCTCCATAATAATGTAAAAGCTTCTCAAAATATTAATATCATGACTTGCTCCACTCTGTCTCACATTCTCTTCTATGTTACGTCTTATGTTTAAGACTGAGTTGTCACTACTTCCCTTTTGACAGTAACAAGCTTCGTGTTCCCTTCATCCTTCATATTCCTTGAAAATATCCCTGTATCTTCTCCCTCCTGCTTTTTGATTACCAGCCCCAGTCACAGCCAACTAGAACTGGATGCCAACTTAGACCCTGCTGTTTGTCCTGAGCCCGATAGCTGCCCTCACTTCATGGCTATACTATGCTAGTGCTAGAGAACATACTAATTGAGAGAATCATTCAAGCAATTAATTTCCCACTGGTGTTGGCTTGCAAAGAGAACAGAACAATTCCGATTGCATTGTGCCTGGCCAGGCAGATAGCAGCAGAGGGAAGCCGGGTGGGGGATTATCTGTGTTCAGGGTGTGGCCTCATATTTTTTCCAGTCAATTCTCAGCAGATCTGTGCAGTCCCAAACCTGGGCAGCCTGGAAGGCAGGAGGGAAGTCAGTGACATGGAAATCTGAATTAACCTTTTGCTATAATCCCCCACTTTTAGGCTTAGATATTAGGAAAACTTACCATGCAGACACCAGCTGCTTTCTACTAGCTTATTATTCATGCCTGTTCCTATGTCACCGAGGCACAGGAATTGCTATTACCTAACCTTAGGTTAGTATGCACCTGTTTTCTTAATTCACTGTTCTTCCTCTGCCCCTTTTCAGTGAAAAAAAAAAAAAAAAAAAAAAAAGATTTCAAAGGCATTAAAATGGCTTTGGTTTTATTTCAGTCCATCCAGTGATGTGTCAGTACAGGAATACTGTAAAAACCCCTACAAAGTATATATCTAAGATTTTGATGGCTGTGAACTTAGCCTGTATGGTATCACATTATGTGCTACTGTTTTAAAATTAAATTTCTAGGCAAACCATCCACCCAATGGCTGCCATAAAACTCAGATGCAAGAAACTTTTATATTCAGATCTACATCTTAACTTGTAGTTCTGCTCAGACTTTGGCTTACGTTTTGCATTATCTTGTTATCTTGAGTTTCTCTCTCAACCACTGCATACTTCTTTTATTGCTCACTCATTCATAAGGTAGTATGCTTAGAAGATAGATTAGGAGACAGAAAAGGAGTTATAGCACAGTAACCGGAAAAATAACATAAATTCTTTTAGTCTCATTTGTACCTTTTTAAAAGCTCTCCTTTTTTTAATTTGAAACTAGCCAGGGATACATTTCTGGGTCCTAATTCAATCACTGCTTGCGTTCAAATGTCTGGTCTTATAGCTGGTCAGATGTTCAAACTTGCAACAAAATATTTCTAACATTCAGATCCTCCCAATTGACTTGAAACATTAATACAAACCGCATAATGGCCTAAAGCCGTCTGTGCAGGTAGAGCTTTTCTTTCCTAAAGCATACATAGTCTATATTGCCTTTTGGTTTATTTCATTACCGTCCCACTTACAGACAGGGATCTCTGAGAGAATGAGCAGTGCCCCTGAAAAGAGCTGAGCAAGCAGCTGGAGTGGTCCAGAACCAGGCTACTGTGTGCCGTGTGCTGGCCTTGTGCTCCAGGCGACAAAATGCCATCCCCAACCAGCCACTGGATTTCTGGTCTCATCCGGGGCTGGATACAGGCAGTTAAACGGGCTCACTTCACCTGAAGATGGGAAGTTTGACCAATACTAGTTGAACCCAAGCTCTGTGGGTCCCTTTTAGGTGACAAAAAACACATGGGGGTGTAGGCAGGGAACGGACAGACAGATGGGAAAGAGTTTTGATGGCTTTTGTGGTTTTCTTTACATAATACTTTCTAAGATGTTCTAGCTAACTCTCCCATTTCTACTGGCACCTATTGGGGTTGCATTTCTGAGGAAACATGCTAAAATCATTCAAATACAACTGCCTAATTTGGGCCTACTGCACTATGCCATCAAACTTTCCATCTCTGACTCTCCTAGCCCAGACTCTCAGCCTCCCACTCACAAACCCTTGTATTGGTTTTGTTCTTTTTCATACATCCTCCTTGCAGTTTCTTTCAGTGCAGCATTTTGCAAATCCAGCTGGAGATTAATTTGATTTTATAGCATTAGAAAATAGGCTACGTGTAGTTTGAATCATCTGTCCCAGGCAAAAGCTGGTAATGGTAATTTGATAATTTCGTTGCACTGTGATATTTAGTACCTGGACTCTTTTTTTGAAAGTACTCTTTGGGTAGGAACAGGATGCCTTCCCTGTGGTTTCCATGAGCCAAAAGAAGCACTCTACCCCTTCTCTTCAGCACTCAGTCTGTGTTAAAAAGAGGAAACACTGAATCTTTTGAAAACAGGATTTGCTCCTTTGGAGGTTTTAGCCAGCAGCTCATACTTTTCATGTTAGATTAAGACTTCATGTATGTTGCAGACTGATTTTCCTAAAGTGTACGAGGCTTGAAGGGTGACAAATTTTAAATCTATTTCCTCTGTTTCTTACCAAATGACAATATCCAGCTCCGTTAGCCTTGGAAAGTAAACGTATACACCAGCGAGTGCTCTAAACTGGATTAGATGGTAACAAAGAGCTGGAGTTCTTTTAGCTTTGTCCACTTTTTCTTTGAGTTCCTATGGTAAACTGTCAGTACTTGTTTCTCTCTTTCTCTCTCCTTTGCCATTAGCCTCTGGGAAATAGTTTGTGAGAAGAGAACTTGCGCTGGCTCTCTCTGTTGATGTTATCTTCAGATATAGTACCTTTGGGCACTGCCATAAGGAACATAACATGTTTTTTCTTTGCCTTTAGTTTTGTAGAAAATCTGTAGGGTGTGTCAGGTGAGGGTGGCAAGCTGAAGCCCTGGAGAGCCGTTGGAGCAGCAGGAACTAAAGGGGATTGTGTATGTGGGTTTCAGCAAACGCAGAGGTGGCTGTGTGGCTGACACGGTCAGAAAGCTGGTTTCCCTCCTGCAATGGGTTTTCTCAGCTCAGCATCCCTTCTGGCTCATAACTGATCCAGTCTGTGCTGCGTACCTCCCCGTGTGCTCAGTACTGAAGCGCATATGGCTTCCTAAATGCATCTTCCAGGGCAGCCTGAAGCACAATGTGCCCCCCAGTGTGGACAGGTAACGCTGAAGCACAACGCTTCACCAGAACACAAGAAGACTCAATGCCAAAGCTGTCCTGACTTAAAAGCATGAAATACACTCAACCATCACACCTGCAGGGCATTCTTCACCAAGATTTCGCACAGACACTCCTGCCTCACAGCATGGTACCAATATCATAGTGCTTGAGGCCAGGGACCCTTTAGTGCAGCATCAGAAATAACTCTAACTCCAGTCTATGAGTGAAGCATATACAAACAGGGAGACAGTGGATACTGATTTCTATCTTACTGGGACCATAAACTCTCTCAATTTCATCTGATGTTGCATCACCTGATCAGGAAATACCTGTCTCCTATAAGGGCTTGCAGATACATCTCTACTAGAGATCAGAGAAAACAAAACCACCAACAAAACTGAATTTTTCACGCTGGAGAAGAACACGGAAGGACAGCTCTCTGGGAAGCAGTGCCAGTGCCTCACCTCTCTTTGAGTAAAGAATTTTCTCCTAACATCTCATCTAAATCTCCTTTCTGCTTAAAGCCATTCCCTCTTGTCCTATTGCTATCAGACTGTATAAAAGTTGGTCCCTTCCTGTTCATAAGTTCTCCTCAAAGACAGAGGCAAAGAATGCACATGCAGGCTGAAAAAGAGCTATCTCTATCTGCTTAAAATAAGTAGAAAATTACTCTGCCACTAATTTCATTTAAGTGTGACAATAATCTCAAAACAATAGAACCATTTAAGTAACTTGTTAGGACTGTCTTAACATCAGAGCTTTGAAATTTGAGGAAAATAAAGATAGTACTTAGTGCCTTTTGACTTGAAAACAAAAATGAACATGAAAGAGCATAAAAGGAGAAATGCTGCCAAAGAGAAACCCTAAAAAAACTTTAAAAAGTGTGAGAAACTGTGTATTTTAAAAGTACCGACATGGAAATCTAAAGTTGGCAAAAACATGAGCGAAAAGATTATTTACCACCAGTGGATGTCCAGTAGCGATATTAATAGAACTGTTGTAAAATGTGTTCTGTAAAGACAAAACATTTTTTGCATATCTTATGGCAAACTAACTGTGAATGAGTCTGGAATTGACTGTGTCCCACACTAAAAGTGACTCATTCCAGACAGTCTTTCATATTTCAGTTGATTGTATCATCAACGCCTTAATCAGCACAGTGAGATGATGGCTTTTCCTTATATTTTTTCATTAGTAAATCTGTGTAAAATCATATGTGAAATTGAAGTCAGCATCAGACAGATTTGTTACACAGGTTATCCCAAAATGCTACTACCAGTGGTAGCTTAAACCTTTTTTCTAAGAAATTCTAAGAAATTTTCCATTTCTAATAAAAAATGGCCAGGAAATCAGCATAGAACATGACCAATCATACAGCAATCAAATCACCATTACATTTTCCTAGAAATATCTGTCTAAAGAAAATCATGCAGACTGTCTAAGGACTAATTATGAAGACAGCTGTGAGAATGCTGATAAATGACAGAATGCTAGAAACATCCCAGCTTGTACCCAGTACAACCATTTACTTTCAATATTTTAAAGTTCAGAAACACTTCTTCCAAATTCTAACTCATAACTCCTTTTCATATGAAGAGTTCATAAATTCTGTTCTCTCATAAATTTAACCTTTTGTGCACTCCCACAACGCAGGAGGTTCCTCACCTTTCTTTACAGAGTTTGATAATCATTTTGATTCTTTCTCACCTCAAACGTTAGTTGCCCTTTACTTCAGCTTTGTAAAGTTACCACATGCAGCAGTTATTTTCTAAATACAGCTTCTATTTCCACAATGTATCAAATGAGTAAAGAAAAATACAGATGTTAGTCATTCAGAATGGTCACACCGCTCACGTAGTGGTGTCAGCATGCGCAAGCCAAATGAGATTTTCTTTTCTTTCCCTTGGTAAGTTGCATCACTTCAATTAGAGGACAGAAGACCTAATACCCTTCATTCAATGACTGATGCTGTGCAGAATAGCAAATGAACCCCCAAGTCTGAGAGCACCAGTAAAAGCTGAGAGGAATTAAGCAAAAACATTTTCTCCCATGTATTTTTCTTTTAGCTCTGTTAACTTTCAGGACTTGCTGTGCATTAAATCTATTATCACTGCTTCTGAGACCAAGAACGAAAGAGCAGTAAAAAACCAATTCTTACGGTATACCTTCACAATTGTTACCTTTGACAAATAGTTGGATATAGGATAGGAAGGGTGCCAGAGATATAATGAGACAGATTCTCACTCTATATTAAATGCTCTTCTCAAATTTAACCACAAGGCATGACCCTTGCCTTTCTTCAAACTGTAGGGACAGCTCTTTGAAATAAAACAAGGTGTCATGATACTTTGGCTTTCTGCCACTGAGGGGTTCCTCTAGGAGAAAACCTTATATCCCATCTAGCTGTTCCTAGGATAAGCTTCTGCCAAAACCTCTCAGCCTTACAAAAGTATCTAGAAAAGTGGATTCCATGTATGCGGCTCAAAGTCTGTACCTTGCTTGCTTGTTCCTCAGTATTTTTCTCTGACGGCTCCACAAATCTAATCATGGTCCCTGAAAGTCAAATAAGGTTCTTCAGTTTTTATTTATCTTCATCAAGATACTGCTGGAGGAGATAGTGGGCGCGATGTGGCAACACCTGATGTTAATAGCTCAACAAAATCTGATATGAACTTGAAAGGAATGATACACAAAGAAATCCACACTGCCACGTCAGGCAGTCCCTCCTCAGAGCAGGTCTCCTGCCAGGTATTCTCCCTCACCCCCTCCATTTGCATCGTATCTGATAACAGCTACAAGCTGGTAGTCTGTGGGATTCCTTGCCTTTTTACGTCTCTCATGAACACATTCCTGTTTTCCCCAGAGAGAATGTACCTGCGCCTTTCTCTCTCTGGTCATCAAAATGTAAAGCGAAACCATTAATTCATGAGCTGGAACCATGAGCTTCAGGCTGAGTTTCACATGCTCTTAAGGGATGTGGCTGGTGACAAAAGTTTTTCTGAGTAACACCAAATACAAAACCTTCTTCCCCACCTTTCCTTCTGTTAGCAGGAAGTCCTTTATAAAAGCTTTTCTCAACTATGAATTACGAAGCTAATGCTTAGATAAAGTTTTATACCAGGAAATGGACTTAAAGTGTTGTTTCTACTGAACTGCTGGCAAATAGGTTGTGAGATTGGGGGTTCTTGGTGTAGGATTTTTTGTTTTCCAAGTTGCTAGTGACAAATACACTGTACTTGAAAATCAGCTTGAGAGTTTAAGTGGTTACTGCTGTGATGCCTTTTTGGTACGTCTGTCCACAAGAATGGTCTGACTTATACTTTGTTTCTATAGATTTTTCTATTTAAAAGCAAGACAAGTATTTTAACAGGAAAAAAAAGGAAATAATTTGAAAACATTGCTGTCAATGTGTTTGATAAACTACTTGCTAGTTAAAAAAATAACTCTTGGGAGACCCATTATCACCTAAGATTAGACTGGATCAATGTAGTGCCAAGTAAGTGTCATCATGTTGGAAGTTTAAAAATCAGTCATAAAAAGGAGTTTGGAAAAAATAGTTCTGGAAAAAAAAAAAAAAAAAAGGTTTCTTTTAATGTGCTTTCACCTACAATTATTGGAAGTTGAATTTTCTTAGAGCCATTCAATAACTGGGGCTGTTCAGCCTGGAGAAGAGGAGGATCCAGGGAGACCTGAGAGCAGCCCTTCAGTAACTAAAGGGGATATAAGAAGGAAGCGGACAGACTCTTTAGTGGGGTTCATTGCATAGGACAAAGGGAAATGGTTTCAAACTAAAAAGGGGCGTTTCAAACTAAAAGAAGGGGGATTTAGATTGGCTATAAGGAAGAAGTTTTCTACAGTAAGGGCAGTGAGGCACTGGCACAGGCTGTCCCGAGTGGTGGTGGATGCCCTGTCCCTGGAGTCACTCAAGGTCAGGCTGCACGGGCTCAGGGCATTTGATGGAGCTGTAGCTGTCTCTGTTCATTGCAGGGAAGCTGGACCAGATGATCTTTAAAGGTCCCTTTCAACTTAAAAGATTCTATGATTCTATGTGAATTTATACTTGCTATTTGTATAAGTGAAAGTATGAATTCCTAATCCCAGACTGAAACAAGGGAATTAAGGGAAGCATTGTCTAGGATGCAAAACTGACACTGTGGGTATGATGGATTATAGCTTGTCAAATACTCTTCTTGTCTGGTTTGCCTTTATAATGAAGCTAAAGCAGACTGGAAAACGGGATGATGGTGCTACAGAATTATGGATAGAGTTGTTGGTTATATTATCTAGTTCACCTTCTTATCACTACCTAAGTTTTCTACAGTGTGTATCTTCCTCTGCAAAAACATACTGGACAGTCTGTTCATGCCAAAAGGGAATAAAAGGTGATGATGAAGGTGTTTTGAAAATGGAGAAACAACATGACGTTCACTGACACTAAGATGATTTACAAAGAAAATGACACAGCAATTTTTCTGGATTTGGACAACATAGCATTTCTTCTTATACAGAATCACAGAACCACTCAGGTTAGAAAAGACCTTCAAGATCATCAAGTCCAACCGCAACCTGACCATACTACCCTAACTCTTAACAACCACCACTAAAGCATGTCCCTGAGCATATCATATGTACTTTCCTTACATTCTGGTGACACATTAAAAATCACTCCAAAATACTTCTGAAACAGGCCTGTGATCTGTGTAGTATTGTATTATGTATTTGAAAGATGATGAATGTCCATCATTGAAAATGACACTTTCCCTAATCTTGCTTCATTCTCTGAGCTCATTGTATGGATCAGAGACTTATGAAGTCAGCTAAATCTTGACCAAGTAATGTCTGCAGACATAGACCTCTTCAAAGTCAATATAATCATTCTAACATCCTGTGTCCAGTGAATCTGGTTTTAGCTTTGATCTTGGGATGGTGATCTTCACTTGTACTCTGTGCTTCTAAATGGCAATGCATTGAGATTTAGGGTGGTGTGCCTTAAAAAATAACAATAAGAAATAAAATTTGTCTACAGTTTATGCGTTAGGATGCCATTTCAGAAGTAATTGGAAGTACTCCTAGATAAGATGAACCAAAATTTATTTATGTTCCTCAAGTTGAGAACACAACAGGTTAAAGACTTAGGGGTTACTCAGGTTTTGTTACAGCCTTGCTCTGCTAGTCAGGGATGTCAATGCCATTGCTTTGGTCTATCTCACACAGCCTGAGTAATACTTCACTGCTGAGGTAAAAGAGGAGGAAGAAAAAAAAGGTAGGGAAAACAGGAAATGACACAACTCAAATCCATCCTTGTCACAGCTAATGTACGCAAAGTGAGGGATGGTACAGGGTTGACTCATTCCCACTAAACTTCATCTTCCATTTAACTCTCCCCACAGGTAGCAAAGCGCTCAGATGAAGTGCTGCTGGCACTGAATAATAAAGAATTGGGAGCACCCAGGTAGAGCATTTTGACAAATGCTTAAGCTGTCAAGAGAAAAGTTTCCAAAGTGTGATAGAAACCGAACAGCCTTACTTGTTCCAGACAACTCATCAGAAAACACCTCTTGTGCTAAACTAATAAAGCCAGATACTGGCGAGAGCGCTAGTTGCAAAATAATATCACTTCATATTGCTTCCACATATTTTTAACCAATGGCCATACACAATTATAGGCTTTTTAGTTAGATTCCAGACCATGAGAGTTAACTGTTAGGTACACAGCAAACAATACAATGCAAGGAGTATTTCTCATGATTAAAAATAAATTAGTATCAGTTCTCTAAGCCAGTATATTTGGTAAATAGTGGATGATTTACCTTTCCATCAAGCTTTCCAGGTGATCTCAAAGTACTTCTACACTAATGTCTCAGTATTTCCTTTGCAAAAACTAGCTTAACTTCTTAAAGAACTCCTTCAGCCCAGAAAGAAGCACCAGTTATCTTCATGTTTGGTTCACAGGGAGAAATCACTTTGAGTCAAAATATTTACATCATAAAATAACATACTGTTAATTACGATATTCTGGGATATCATAATTAGGGTGGGAATAACTCTTCCACAAGGAAGACTTCCAAATTATATACCTAAGAGTTTTCCCCCTCCAATTGCAGTTGGGACAATAGATCCATGCTTCCATGTTTTCAAATAGCTCCCACTTATCAGAGATAAGATCCTACCAGCACAGTCTATCTCTGTAGCTTAGCAGCTGCCAAGATTAGCACGCCCTTGTCCAGGCCAAGAATTTTAACGTGGATCTTCTGGCCTGTTGTCAATTAAAATTTCCTCCAATGCAGAAGAACGTGGAATTTCCTAATTTTATTTACAATTCCCGGTGCAGTCTAAGTAAACCTCTCTGGCTTTCTGTCTTGCATACTAGATTTTTCTCTTTTTCATTCTAACAGATATTTTAGCAATAGCTGAAGCTTTTAGTTAACAAGTGAGTAATCACATGTTAACAGAAATTCACTTTTAAAGAGCAATATGTTGAAGCACATTATTACCCTCAGTCAGCTCATCCTCCATACCAGTCATAGCTTTTGCTCTTTGCCAGTGGATCTGACTAGCTGTGTATTATTTATTGATGACTTAAAAACCAACATCCAGCAATACCATTAATTGTTCCCCTTAGTAAGCCACTTATTTTCTATTAATTGAGCTTTGACATCAACACTGATAACAGAGTGTTAACCAGTTGCTGTACGTCTTTAGATCATAAGATCATAGAATGCTTGTAACAGCTTGTAAACATCAGCTTTACCCATTCTATAACAGAAACCATGGACATCTGTTACGCATTCAGTGTATTAATCAGATATTAATTTTATAAATATCCCTTTGGGGGGCACCTTCAGATGAAGTGTAACTCCATTATACAGAATTTTAAAAAATATCTTAATGCTGTGGTGTTCTTTAGTAGAGTTATTTGGATCCATTATGTTCCAGAAAAAGTTAGATTACACCATTTAGCCTAAACTTCCCCTGACAGTAGCAATATAAACTTCTCAGACCAATTTCCTAAAAAAATAGAGCTTACACATTTATGTGATGCCTGTCTCCCTTCTGCTTTTCTGTCTACTTATACTCCACTGGAAACAGTTGAACATTTATAGTATTTTCAACCCAATACGAAAAGGATAGCGTGAAGCAACTTCCACAAAAATAAAAGATCACAGGGAGGAGAAAGATCCTGCAAAAGCTCCAGGTGGCAGTGTGCATGCTCTCACTGTTACACCCCGGGGGCAATCTGCAAAGAGTCTGCCATGGCTCATAGGACAAGCTTATGCAGGAAGATGTCTCCACTGCTTCACAGTTCATGTTTTCTTGATCTTTTCTTTTTTTAACCAAGGTCTTAATCCAAGCCTTTTGGACAAATATTCTTGACTCCTTATTGAAATTCTTTATTTATGCATTAACTATTGTGCCATGTCAACAGATAATTGTTTTACGACTGTAGGGCTTATACACCCAAAGATAACAGTATGTTATGACTCAATTAAAATCTCATGTGTGAATAGTCCTGTAAGAGCACACATAGTTGTACTCATAACTGCACGTAGTCTTTCATTTCTTATAAGACCTAATATGCTTATGCTATGTCCCTAGCAGGCCACCAGCTGACACTACAAAGACAGCCTATTGCCACAGCAACTAGCAGTAAACACTGGCTTAGATTTTATTTAGTTTGTGATTTCTGATGCTTTCATTCCGTCTGTCTCAGGGGACCAAATGCAGGCTATGTGGTACCGCTCACTTTTAAGTACCAGAAGGCTTGGGGTCATTTCAATAACCGGTCCTAACACAAATGAATACCAGTGCCTTTTGGCACTAATTGGCAATGCAGAGCAAAGCATCCTCTCTGCAATTACCTGAAACCCTCATCCTTTAATAGATTCGTGCTACACTTTTCCAGTACCAAACAGGCCTTGTTTGTGTCCTTGAACTAAAAGGCTGTTCTTCACTGAATCGATCATTTAATTGTTTACTTCAAAATACCTGGAAATTCCATTAAAGCAGAAGTCTATTTCATTTGTACAGCAAATTCTAGCAATTATTGCTTTGTGTGAGTCTTTCAGGGCTTTGTAATTTCAGAGTTTTCTGTCACCAACTGTCTAATATAGCACTTGGACCAAACCTTGGTTTAACTTCCACCTTTACCAAAACCTCTGCAATGCATTGTTCCAAATGTCTCCGTTTAGCCCAACCATGAGTTCACATTGCTGAGTCATCGTGTCAAGGCTCTTGGGAATGTTTCTGAAGGTACTTTCAGCTCCAGAGAACTGGGTTATAAATGTAGATCGCAGTTTCTGTCCCTCTTGACCCAAAACGGTTTGCAGAAATTCAACAACACAAGCATGGGGTTGCATACTGAATGGCTGTACTTTGTTAGAATAATGAGACTGCACTATGTAAGATCTCCAACATCATTCAGTGCAAACCCTGCATAGTAGAATCAGTGCCTGCTTGTGTACTAAGACTGTTCCTAGTTAACAGCCTAGTCTGGCCCCCGGTTTCTTGCTAACTTGGCCAGTAAGTTCTTCAGTTGTTTTTTAGTGCCTCAAGTTTGCAAACAGGAGTGTTTAGCTTCGTGCAAGCATATCAGTGTGAAGTGTGACAAATGTCACCTGGTGAACACGGAAGCAACCCAGCTCTGCTCATTCTGTATTTCTGGCATTTTTTCAACAACTTTGGCTTAAATCTAAGCATGGGTAAGGTTGATAGATGCTGTTCTCTCTGTCTTGTGATTTTTAGTACACGGTCAGCATAAGGCTTACAGTATTGATATCCAAACACAGCAAGAAATTTGCTTTGAAGTTCTCATGCTTTGTGACAACTATGTTTATTTCAAATCAGTAATCTTAGTTTAAAGTCTCAAGCAAAGGTGCTGAAATCTGTGGGAGTCTTTCAGGGCGACCTGAATAACCTATACTGCAACTAATTTTGCTATATTTTCTATTACGTTCCCCTCTGGGTTCTGAATGACAGGTGTACACACTGTGGGAAGTGTTGGTAACTGTCCAGACAGAAGGATTGAATTAAGTTAGAGAAGTCAAAAAATGTGAAACTCACCCAGTGGCTTTGCTGAGCAAATTAATTGTTCAAGCAAGCATCTGATTATTTCAGTTATAAAAGGTGGGTGATACTAAATCTGGAATTTGAGATCTTTGTTATTTATTAACAGACCCTGGCCCTCAGACCCAGCTATCTTTGTCGGCAGCATGGCAGATTGTCAGCTCTAGTAAGCACATACATGAAATGCATGTTTTGCTCATAATGCCAGAATCCTCTAAAATTGCGACTGCAGGCAAGTGATAGCATTCATCATTCCCTAATCTTCAGCGTAAATCAGGAATTCAGCTTTCAACCACATGAGATATAAGAGGGAGTTAAAAGCCAAAATACAAGGAGGACTATGTATCAATTTCTGATTAGCTGGAAGTGGAGGACAAGTGGAATGAAAATTCATTCTTGTGGATTACAGTTTTTGTGTAGTCCAATTCCCTCTCATAATTTAGCCTAACATTAACGCTCCCTTTATCTTCCCTCTGCGTTGTTGAGAAGATGCAGAGCTTGTCTGTCAAGTTTGGTCTTGTTTTAAGACTATTATTTAAAAAAAAATTCGGGAAGTTATAAAATAGAACTTTGATCCTTTCAAATACAACCACAATACTGTGAGAGTGCACAGCTGTGTATTGGGTTTTTCACACCTAGGAGGTTGCCCAGCAGTGTCTTCTTGTGAACTGCAAGCACTCAATGGGGATGGGAACTGTTGGAAGCATTCATCTTTGTCCTGTGCTCCCACCAATATTAATGAGAGTTTTCCCATTCAGTGCATTGGGGTTGGCCTTACTGGAAATCCTGCTCCCCACAGCAACTGTATGGTGAAGAAATTGTCAGGAAGGACTTTGCTCTACTTAACTTTAACTCTACTTTCCTGATTTTGCTGAGCTGTGGTGCCAAGCTGTGGGGCAGGTGAGGGAGGAAGCTGTTAGGGGAGCTGGATGTAAAGGAGCAAGCATTTGAGTGTGCATTGCAGCCAGTCCTGGGCATGTTACACTCTGCTGAATCGGAACTTGGTAACAAGGCAAGGAAAGTTATTGCTGAACAACACTTTCCAACTTTTAGCCCCTCTAAATCAGGCACGTACCACAGCTGTGATTGTTTCAGCAGTAGATAGGATCCAACAATAAAGAGGAAAGTCATTAATCATTTCTGTATTTAAAGAGCATCCCTAATTCTAAAACCCAGAAGCTTCTGAATGCAAAAGTCAGGAACTTTTGTGTAGCCATGCCAAAAAAGAAAGTGAAAAACAACTGGAAAATAGTAAGTGCAATTGCAAGGGCACCGTTGAGTTCTGGGCGTCAAGAAACAGGCTGTGTTGCTGATGCTATAATATCACTTGATTGCTGGTGCCAGGACTATCAGGGCAGCCTCACCCAGTGCTGTTCTGCTCCAAGCTGGTCTCCTAGACTCTCTGGAGTCTATGGTAATTTTCAGCAGCTCCAGACACAAGCAAGTTTTATTCCGGTGAGTGTGTGCCATTAGATATGTTCTTTCTGATGGAGTTGTGAGGCAGTTGAATACAGAAATACATGGTTTGGTTACTACTAGCCAGCTGTGCTACGTGCAGAGAGTTTGAGGCCAAAATCAGCTGTTGTGTACATGTGGAAAGTAATTATTGGCTTCACCGTGGGTCCGCTGTCCTCCTGGATGAGCGACGGTGCCCTGCTAACACTGCACTCAGCAGGCACTGAGCATCAGGAGGCTGGAGCCATTCCCAGGTACAGCCCAAGGCTGCAGGCTGCCATCCCTCGCTGCCTGCCCCTGGCCCATCACAGACAGGACCAGAGCCTGTGCGTGCACATCAAGGCCAAGGTCAGGCAGAGCTACAGAACATCATGAAAATTATAAAGGCTAAATTGTTTGGTAGCCTATTTTATTAGTCTCTTTTCTGACAATGAGCTAGTGCTTATTACCTTTTAAAAGTTTCATCTGCAAGAATTAGTATTACTTCTTGTAGCAGGTTAGTTAAAGGAAAACATATTTGAATGAAGCAGAAGAAACCACCTCCTCTACAGGACAACTGAATCCTGGCAGTGGTGTGGTGAGGTCACATTGTGTGAGAACTGGAAGAGATTCAGCAAAGTTCAGTGGCTGCAGCCTCCTGCGGCCAGAGATGCTAGCAAAGGGCTGAGTGTCATAGCTGTGAGCTTTACAGAATAGCTCAGAAAAACTCCCCAACTCCATGTTTTCCAAATGCTCATGTTTCACCTCAGCTTTATTACAGCCTTCCCTAAAGAATACAATACTAAACACTTCCTTTTGTTATGATCATTGCATGATCCACTTTAGAAATACCTCCTGGTTTCTGGTAGCTTTGCTTTGTATGTACAGTAACACTGTTAGGCATGTTTTCCTATATGCTCTGGAGCTGAAAGAGAAAGCTGAGATGCTACTAATTCAGAGGATGGAGATGAGTTGCAAAGTTAGCACACCTATGTATGCCTCCAATGACAAATGCTGAATAAAAATCCACCTTGATGTGCTCTTGAATTGCAAAAGCCTTCTAATGTAGCCTGTGGCCATGATTTATAACAGTGACTCATAATATTGCATTATACTTAACATGATGTAACGCTGATGCAAGATGCCATTTGTGGAATTTCAATGTCACAGAGAAAAAGAGAGGAGGGAGCAATCTGGTCATGTACCATGTCATGCTGTTGAAATGAAAATGATACGGCCAAAGTACGTAGAACATTTCAGCACCTGCTTTGCTATTTTAGCAGAATAACTGGGAGAATAACATTTTTATTTCCTGGAGCATAAACATCCCTCAGACATACATTATTGTGTTACTTACAGTAATTCAATTATGTTTGTACTTGAAAAGACAAATTTGCTAACAGACAATTCAGTCTTGCAATTATGACCCCTCACATGGAAGTTTACAGGGCAAATCAGGATTATGCCTTTAAATTAATTCAAGGCTTTATCTCTTTTTTCTGACCCAGCGGTTATGAATTCTCCTCTTGTTCTCCCTGTCCTGCTTACTTCTTCCTGCAGTGAATCAGCATTTCAGGAAATACTAATTCAAAGAGGAAAGACACCCTGGACTCTGATTCTGGAGGTCAGAAATAGCTGCTCTCCAATGGATTTGACAAATGAAGCAAGGCTTCTTGAGATACTTGGGGCCAGTTCTGTAGGGTGTATGCAACCCCTGGTTTGAACTCTGCCCCTTACCCTCTGAGTGGATGAGGAAGTTTGGAGCCCTGCGGATGTGCTACACAGCAGAGGCCAGCTGATTTGGGGAGAGACAAGAGAAATGGAGAGTCAGAGCCCTGTCTGGTTTCTAATAGTATGGAAAACTGTTAATTGCTTCACCCTGCAACAGAGGGAGGAAGCATGGGTGTTCATTCTGTAGGAACCAGTAGCACCAGCGAGACATCAGCCTTGGTAAAGCAAGACCGTAAGGTGGAAAGCCTTGAATGGAGGTCTTCAAAGAGACTGGATCACCTCTCCTGGTAGCTCTCTGTGAGTTTGCACCATGCAGCCCTACCTATGCCCAGTTTCCCTGGCAAGCCCAGCAGTTATGCCTGCTGAAGTTCAATGTCTGTTGTCTCCTGCTTGCTGAGGTGGGGCACGTGAATCGCTTGGTGACACTCAAGAAGACAACCATTTTATTATACATGTTGGATTCACCAGAACACATCCTGAGTCACCTGCATCTAGTGGAAGTGGTCACAGCATTGAGCTTCATGGAGTTCAAGAAGTGTCTGGACAGAGCTCTCAGTCATATGGTCTGATTTTTGGGTAGCCCTGTGTAGAGACAGGAGTTGGACTCAGTGATCCTTACACGACTCTTCCAACTTGGGATATTTGATTCACAGGTTGGTCATGAGCACCCAGCAGAGTGAGGCACAGCACACAGTGCAGTTTCACACTGCAAGAGCAAAAATGTGGAAGAGGCTGACTTTTGAATACAGTAGCAGTGCCTATAGGTGAAGATAACAAATCAATGAGAACTGAACACCCAGTTTATTTTTGGAAGCCCAGTAGGTGCCAGTCTGTCTCCTAGGTGCATAAATACCATCAAAAACCTCGCCATGGGCAAGTAAAACTAGACAAGAATTTATAGCCCAGAGGAAAGCCACCGAGAATAGATTGTGTAGAGGCTGATAAGATCCGTATTGCTCCAAAAGAGAGAGTTCCACCTCAAAACAAGACGGTCTTTGTTGTGAAAGGGTTAGGTTGTGAGACCCAGCTTGCCAAATATCTGTAATGGCCTCTCTCTGCCAATTGTCTGTAAATACTGTGATCTCTCACATAAGTGAAAAGCCTGAAAGGAATCTCTCTAGCAAAAACATCATTTGTTCATTTTCCACAGGTTGGTGGAGTAACATGCCTCTTCTCAGCCATGTTACTCTTTCTTTTCCCTGAAGATTTCCAACAGAGATTTGTTCAAACAAAGATCAGTAATTTTGCTCTGTAAGGGATGCAGGAAGAAGCGTAGAAATATCTCTAGATCAGAACAGTTCCTGAGCCTGCTGGAGAAATGGCAGATCGCCAGAGATAGCACAGCCACTGTTCTCCCAGATAACAATGCGCAGAGCTGAATCTTCCAGGCATATACTTTTAGGAAAGCGAACTGTGCACACCTAGGTGAGAAGCAAGGAGTTCCTGTCTTCTGGGGAGGCTGCTGGATGCTTTGCCTTTGCACTGACCAGATCCTCCTTTGCCCTGATTCCATGCCTAGGTGACAACTGAGCCAAAAATACAATGAAGTAATGAAACCAACTTTTTTTTTTTTTTGCTATATCTTTGGGTTTTACATCTGAAATAATCTTCAAAGACAGCAGCTCATTCCATTTGTATTTTGAATCATGGTGTGTCATTACTTGCAAATGTTTTACTGCAGTCTCCTACTGAATAAAAGCAGCCCTTTCAGGAGAGTAGCTCTCCCACTGAACTGAAGCTCTGCTAGTTCTGATTTCTGTGGATTTGTGCCTGTATGGCAGAGCAGTTTAGGTCTCGATGTTCCACTAGGCTCTTCCATATGCATCTTTATTCCACCAGAAGCCAGGTAATATAGTCACTGAACCTCCAGTCATTTGATTCATCAATATTAATGGTCAGCTGCTGATGATTTGAAGTATCATGTTTGCACTAGAGAGCAAGACCCCAGCACTTGGGATACTGGGCAGAGTAAGAAACAGAATCATTAAGGTTGGAGAAGACCACTATAAACATCCAGTCCAACCATCAACCATCACCACCATGCCCACTAAACCACGTCCCTCAGTGCCACATGTACATGTTTCTTAAAACTTCCAGGGACAGAGGACATAATCTGACCTATGAAACTACTACAGTCGTACTACATAAAAAAGGAAAGGTTCAGCTTCTGTTTGGGTTGGAAATGGCTTGTCTTCAATACCATCTGCTTCGCTCCAGCATATGTACCTAAGTGGAGATGTTTCAGAGCCTACAGGTAATTACCACAACAAAAACAGTATCCATAAATGAATCGCTGTTCCTAACTTCCTTCTCCCATTTGCTTCTAAGTCACACTAAGATAATGCTAAAATGAGGATTAATGCACAGAACTGCAAGCAGCAGAGAAAGTAAAACAGAGCTAGGAAAGCAGGAAGCTGTGGAAGATGGGATTAACGAGATGGTCACTCCTGTGCAGGGCCAGGGCTGGATGGGTGCACACAGCAAGAGGCAAAGGCAGCCAGGCCAGGGCAAGCAGCTCCCAGAGCAGGCAGGGCACGTGTGTGTGGGGCTGCTGGGTTCTCGCCTTCCCCAGTGCTGCTGCTGTGAGAGCTGCTGGCAGTAACCCCCTCCCAAAGCATGGGAAAGGAGCGGAATGCAGTGCAAAACAGTAACTGCATGTGTGTGACAGTGAGGCTGTGGCCGTTGTGCTCAAGTGTTTTTCTCTTTTAGAGGTAGTCCTCACACAAAGAGCAAGGTTTAAGCAATTGGGTTGAAAATGATCCCTTTTTAAATGAGTGAGAAGTTCATGTCTGAACCTGACGGGAATCCCATTCACCCACACAGTAGCAGGCGAGCTTTTTAGCGTAAGAACCATTTGACTTTCCAGTTAAAATGTCTGTTTGCTTTTTCTTTTTACAACTGCAAAGAGCAACATTCAGACAAATGGTTGGCAGACAGGCGGCCCTACCATGCCTTGTCCCCTGCCCACTGCACGTGAGCCAGGCACTGGAGCACACTGCAGCACATGGCGTGGTGCAGGACATGGCCGGGCCTTTCAGGGGTGCAGGAGGACCTACCTTGCGCCCAGCCTCGTTGTTGTGCAGGTTCATCAGTGTCCGCGCGTTCTGCTTAATCTCCCGGGCATCCACAAACACTTTGGCGAATCCTATTCCGTATCTGATGTCGGCAGAGCAGCCGCCCCATTTCCATCCTTCCTCCTTGTGGTACTGTCCCTGTTTCTCTTTGTCACAGCCGCAGTCACTCAGGTTTCCCTGTGTGCAGGCAGCCGTGATGGCGTGGGCTACTCCAGCAGCAATGATGGCATAGGTGAACGCTGCTTCTCTGCTACCTGAAATGACAACAGTGCTGTAAGTGCATGGCACAGCATGGGGACATGAGTCAGAAGAGACAGGCAAGTTCCTGCAGTGCAAACATCAGATGGCTATTATTAGAGTGCTGCAAATCTGCACGCATAAGCAGGTCTCTGCTCTTCTAAGTATTGATTTCTGTGGATGTTCACTGTCTGAAATGGTAGTTCTCCTTAAGGCAGTAGGAGACAATGTATTATTCAGGCAACTTGTATGTGCATTTCCAAATGGAATTAGAAGTAGTCAAACTGAACTCTTCTTAGCAAAAAGGGAAGGAAATGCTGGAGCTCAAGAAGCAAATAAAAAAAGAAAACAGGTGGAACTGGGGAGTGAAAATGCTACATCAACCATATCCAATTTTTCCTAAAATCAACCTAGAAATATGACTGTGTTTATTATGGAACTTGTAGTCAGAATTAGAGACCGTGAAAGGATTCCTCAAAGTAAATCATAAAACGTTGATTTGTAACTGCAGAACTGGCAGGTGAGGCTTTCTAGAGTTAGTGCCGTTTTATGAACATCTGAGCATGGAACAGAAACCCTTGGCTTTAAGTGTACGTGAGCAGTGCTCTGAGTGCCCCTGTGCAGCCACAAGCACAGACAGAAGCTGTGGCATCTTTCTCATCCTGTCCCACCTTTATCCATAGCGACATCCTCACTTTTTCAAGTAGAGCATAATGAAAAGTGCACTGGTAAACAGGGAGGGTACAACAAGTAGTTGCAATTTCTCTGCTCAGAAGGCCCTCCTCAAAGAGGCAATGCACTACACCAGGTTCCATTTCATAGGACTGCAAGAGTGAGACAGCATCAGAAAACGGTTCTGCGTTGAAATTTGCCTTCAAGCCTGTCTAGCTCCCAGAAGTCAGCAAATAGGATAGGTGTAGGCACAGTCCACTCTGAAACTCTTCTGTGATGCTGCTTTAGCATAACATTTTTGCTACCAAGTGGGATCAGCATGAGAACATATGTTTTCCTGCCAATTTTAGATTATAAATACTAGCACTGGACTTCTAATTTCAGCAAAGGATCTCAGTTGGAAGCACTGCTTTAACAGGCTCCTTGCAGGCAGCTCTGTTACCCTGCAGACGCTGACAAGGGAGGTCCTGCTCCAACCTGATCTCAGCACGTGCAGAGGTTGGAAGGCACAACCTCATCCATTCTGGACTCCCAAAGATGAACCAGTTTTGGAAGTGACCCAATACAATTTGTGGAAGCCATAACTTTAGGGAAATAATTGGACCCTTCTTTTTTTTCTTTCTTCTTTATTTGTTCAGCCTAAGCCTGAAAAAATAAAGCCTGTGCATCTGTGCCTTAAATTTCATCTTAAAATTCAGTTAAAAATTCAAGATCATACTGTTAGCTTTGATATCAACACAACACTGAGATTCTCAGATTCTCTTATATATATTTTAACTGTAGATAATGGTGACTGTCGCATCCAAAATACTGAATAGAAGGTAGAGCACTCCTGTTTCAGGAGGATGAAGAAAGCTTGTGAAGCAGGAGATAAGGTGAAAATGTGTGCTTCTGCCAGGTTGTTGCTGGGGATGGGAGTAAAATACAGGATAAGGAAAGAGCAAAGGGAAAAGAACTGACAGCGGAGCACCACGCACTGTGAGACGTTCAGCCCACATTGGCCAATGACCAGAACAAGCAAAACAGTTCTTCCCCAGTAAAAACAGACCCTAGTCAGTGGGCTGACAGCAACATCAAGGATTTGTCTCCTTTATGAAACTGAAAGGGTGCAGGAAAACCCTAATGCACAGTCATTGCCTTCTCTAACTTGATAGAAAGGTCATACAGGAGCTGGAAAAGTATACAGTATGTTTTCAGCAATGAGATCAGGAAAGAGCTTTTGGAGATAGTTTAAACAAAATGTTACTCGTTGACATGAACAGCTACAACTGTCTCCTCAACAACTGCCTGACCCATGAGCTAGCACCACTCGGTGGAGGCCCAGGAATTAATTCATCTTGCAGTCAATTCCCATTAAATTCATCCTTAAACATCAACTTATTTTAACTCTATGATTTAAAAATAAAAAAATAGTAATTTTTAAATGCATGTAACAAACAGATCAAATGATTTTAGTGGGAGACAAATCATGTTCCCAGACACCAGATCTATTTAAAGAGTGTTTATGGAGGATGAGCACAACTCGAGCTGCCAGAGGTTGGTTGGGGATCTTTCCCCCACCTGTGCTGTCAGCCCTGCAGAAATTGCTGAAAAACTACAGAAAGCAAGGGGGAAAAGAGGGCAACCACACAGCCACCTGTGAGCAAGCAATCCTTCCTGCTTCCAGATGGCTCCACTTTCTTACTGCCTAGAATGAGCAAAGGCTAAGCACACACTCAAGCTGAGCTCAGATGTGAGAAACTTCAAAGAGGGGTCTGGCAGGCTTTCAGAAGCTGTCCTGTCCCTCCGAAGGCTGGTGATCCCTCAGAGCTTTCCAACCATGGCAGCACTGCCAGGCATAAGTGTTGCACTATTGGAAGTGATGCTGGAGCTCAGCTGGGGCTGGCTGGGACAGAGACAGACACCCTGTGCCTGAGGCACCACTGCCACCCGTCAGCACTTGGCTGGCACAAACTGGGTGCTGACATCTGCCTGGCTCCATTCCTCATCCAGAGCAGTCTGAATAAGTGCTGCAGTGCTGGGCAAGCACAGAGGCTGTTCTTCACGTGTCGAACACAAATATCACCCTGCTCTTTCAGTCTTTTCAGGAATACACAATATACATGTTGTGCCCACTGCAAATATATCCCCTCTCCTCCACTGAACAGTGGGTTGCAGCAGCTCTGTTGGTGGTAGCATGGCATCCATGACTTCCAGTGCTTCTGCAACTCCAATCCACAGTGCAAACCACCCTCCAAAGCACTGGAGTGTTGTCTTTATACCCCTCACTAGGTAGTATGGGACAACACCAAGCTCCTTAACCGAGACCTGCCCAGGCCACCATCACCACCAATCAGGTACCAGAAGGGAAAGCAAGAAGGGAATCACAAATAAGTGAAAATGTAGACGTTACCAGCACAGGTAACTTTCCTATCACTGAGCGTAATTATATACAACTCATGCATACCTTGGAGTATCAATCCTGCAACGCACACAAGTCACATCTTTGCTCTCATGTTTGTACGTTCGGCTGATCAGCAAGAACCTGGTTCAAAGAGAAGTCTGCGTTCTGGTATTAATTCAGCTAGCTTAATGTTTTTATATTTAATCTTCAATCTTCTTATTAAAGGGCTTCATTCATGAGGATTAAAAATGAGAAGCTGTTTTCAAAAAGAGGCAAAATAACTTGGTGGTGCACGGGAAACAGGGCCTAAGCCTGCATGACATGGGGCAGGCTTGACTTGCAGGAAGACAGCAAGTGCTTATCCATTGGGTACCTCTTCTGTGTGTTGCTAAACAGCTTGGCCCTGGTCATAAACTGACTGAGCTGTGAAATAAAAAAGACAAATTTCTATTTATCTCACTGGAAAACATGGGATGTATTTTCTGCTATTTAAAGCCAAAGGGTCAAAGAGGGAGTTATCTGCAGTGACATGAGCTGAAATATGATTGTGAAAATATAAAGATGGAAAATACAACGTACCTTGCCAATTATGTGCCATAGCTAACATTACTTCACCTCTCTCTATGAAGGTCATAATTCATAATGAGTAAAAACTAAGAGCAGAACTCATCCTCTGCCTGCTTTGGGGTGTGCCTCCTTCTTTCTTGATAGACGATGTATGGTCTTGGAGATTTGGTTGGTTTTTTCTACATCTTTCGTTAACCCAATATTTGTGAGCAAATAGTAGTTTAAAATCATTGAAATATCCCCTTCTTTTTTTTTTTTTCTTCCTCCTTTTGTTAATGGCTCAAAGTTTTGAGCAGTTTGGTGCCCTTAAAATACTATCTTGAAAGAAAAATGACAGATCCCTATAAATTGGCAGAACGTTCTCTGAAAAGATTAGTGCCTGTACTTTAAATAACTAGAGTTGCACTAAAAGACATTTCAGTCTTTGAGGGGGGAGTTGCTGCCCACTTTCACAGGCTGAAGTTTGGTTCTCCAATGGGGTGATTCTTAGAGCGAAGGCAGCCCAGATATAGTATCTATTTTTTAAAATATGAGCTTTAAGCTCATAAAGTTACTGCTCATGGTACCTGCATTACCACAATCACAGCCAGGATCTTGGGGTTCAAACAGCAGTTTCCCCTTTTCAGACAGCTTTGATCCCTCCACACCACGACGCCCTTTCAGAAAAGCCCAGGTACCGACCCTGCAGGAGCAGAGTCTTCTGCCTTCCTAAGGAAATGTAATCTTTTTGTTTCTCTGAAACATGTACTCACAAGACACGTCTGAAGGCAGGTATGAAAACCTTCTGATGGGAATTCCAACTACAGTGACCTTGGGGCAATGTTTTATCTTACCGTGACAGTCCCTGCTTAGAAAGATTGACTTTTTGGCGTAGAGCAGCAGGCTGGGGTTTGGATGCTTAGGCCATATTTCAGCCTGGCCTTTGTTTTGCCTGCAAATAACTGTTCACGTGCAAGATACTGACATTAGAAACTGGTTTCAGGGGTTGGAAACTTTGCACAAAAATGCAAATCCTGGCCCTACTTGATTAGGTAAAAAGGTTCCTGTTAATCACAATATTTATTTTCTGTATCTCTCAGAGCTTCTATGTATTTCAGGGTTAGCCACTGGTTCTGAATTTATCAAACTCTCTTCAAATATTGAACCTCTTTGGATAGTGCAGCAGCACTACCTGGTGTCCCACAGGCTTGCATAGGGAATCTGTGCAATATGAAAACAGCAAGAATTTTCATGTTGATTTACCTGTGGTTGTCCCCTAGGAGTCTTATTTTGTAACTTAAAGAGTCAGAGAGTCTAAAACCTGACACAAGAGACTATACCAGTACTTAAAATCAAGAAGCTCTACACAATGACTGAGGATGGAACCACTTTTTGAACACACCTGTGCTTGGATCTTTTCAAAAGTTTCTCTATTTATAACAATAACAAAATTAGGTTTTAACCAGACCAGACCATAAAGGAGAATGAACAAGAACTTGTTCTTTTTGCACACTAGCAAAGGAGATGCTTCCTAACTAGCAGCTGCTGAGCAAGCTCATTGAAGTTTGGATTGTGGGATGGTTGCTAAAAGTAGACTGCATCAAGATATGTTAACAGCCTGTCCAGCACTGATGTGCACATCTGGACATGTCTGCACTGACCGTTGAGCCAAGGCATTGCCCACAGTGCAGGCTGGTGCTGAGCTGGCCCAGAGTTTTAAAGCCAGTTTGTTCATGTGGAGCCTTCTTTTGATTTCAGCCTTACTGACTTGAGCAATGTCAGATGGATAGAGGTATCAGGGGGTTATACTGAAAAGCTTTCCAATGCAAAAGAAACCAAAGAATCAATGGACTTTACTAAGTCCAGGATGAGTAACTGGTTGAAACCACATTTGCTGTAAGGTTCTTCAGGGACCACCACTGTATCTTCATCCCTTGGATGCCTCCTTTCAGCCTCTCCCATGCAGGGCTCATGACAGCTTCCACAGGGTTGTGCCACCTTTCTTCTTGTAGATCTGCACTGACATGAGTTCTCACTTTGTTCCGTCAAAGAGATGCAGAGATGCAGTCAAACAGTTTGTATTGGAAAATTTTCATGAGTCTCACTGAATAGTGACAGCGATGTTCCATTATGACCAGAGGACATAGCTTTGACTTTTTTCCCTCTACATGCCATGAAAAGTACAGCCATCCTGAAGGAATTATTGAGATAGTTACTCCCTGCTTGTACCCTGGTGCATCACTGCCACAAACAGTGAAGCTCCTGCTGAGCACTTGGCAGCACGCTGCAGGATGGGCAGCCCTCAGCATAGCACCTGATCTTCCTGAGATCCATCTGAGCCCAAAGCTGACGGCAGATTCTGTCAAAGGCATCTGGTTGCTCACGTACTCTGGATTTGAAGCATATTTTAGCTGGGCAGGAGTAGTTGGGAGTTTTCTTGTCTATCCTGCTTTAAAATCTTGGGTTTTGACTGTGGCTGTCTTTGGGAACAGAAGTGCTGACCGCTGTCACAAATGTACTTGGTTTCAAGTGTCTCCATAATTGAAACATTGCATCATCTCCGTGGTTATTTAAAAATTCTCTTTGTGACTTTACATTATTAATAAGATTTCTACAGAATTGTCTAGAAAAATTCCTTGTGTTAACCTTGATTGCAGTTTTACAATTTCCTGTTGTAACTGGACCAAGTCTGGAGTAAACTGATGTCACTTTTACTGCTCTTTCTCTTCATGTTATTGGCACTATTGCCACCAGCTGTCGTGATAAGATATCCATGGTGTGTCAGTAAGGAAGAATCTCTCTTTTGAAGGACAAACCAGATAAAATGACACAAGAAACAGAGTGTATAGGCTGTGTACTGGTTGGAAGCAGGCTATAATGAGTGGAGACGCTCTGTATGAAGTATGGATTAATTGAAGTGACGACTAACTAACTGTAACTCTACATCTAATTCATCACTAGAAGACAGATTAAATGTAAATTTGTTAAAATACACAGACACATATGCTACAGAGAAGAAAAGGAAAATGTTGTTTGATGCTTTCTTTCTGCAGACTTCAAAGGGTTTCCCCAAGGCTAGAATCCCTGTTGCCATTTTAAAAATGGGAAAAGAGAAACAGAGAAGAGAGGAGGAGTGCTGAGGTCCCTCAGCCCATGGGGCAGAGCCACTGGAAGAAATCAGGCCTCTCGAATCGCCCTGTAGCGTGACAGAGGGAACTTGAACAATCTGAGTACGTTTGCATAGCATTCATAAACTAGATCACCCAGTACAGGTGAAGGTAATGAAATCTGTTTTTGGAGAGATGTGGCTCGGTGTGCCATCAGAATCATAGGCTGGGAAATAGTTCACAGGAATATGTGGTATCCAAGGTAACTTATTTGCATGGAATAACACACACACAAATCCTATTAGCATAAGAGTTACTTAAGCACATCCTCCCAAATTGATATTAGAATTTGCTTCCTGCACGTGCTCAGCAGCGCAGCGGCAAGGAGAGCCACATCACTGTCATTCTGAAGTCATAGCCTAATCTTAGAGAGAGTGCATCAGTGCTGCTCTCATCCCAGCACAGCCGCCCAGAAGAGCAAGTGGGATGAGGTCATGTGCCCCAGTTCCATCGCCAGCAACAAGACAAAGGTACCCATGCACCTCCAAGGTAACTGCTGCAAGGACGCAGCCAGCCAGGAAACACCGCCAGCCTCTGAATGCTATAGAAGGTGCTAATGCTTTAGTTGCTATTTGAGTGGTATTTTGTAACACACACAGTGTCAAAGGGCTGAGAAGCAAGAGCTGTTGCTACTAATCAAACTTATAAAATTATTATTATTTTTTTTTAAGAAGAGAAGGATGCAATATATTTGCATTAAGCGTGACCTGGCTTGTTCTTGTAGCTTCAAGTATGTCCCATAGCATACATGGCTCTCCACATTGCATGTCTCTATCTCTTGTTTAGGGTAAGGCACAAGGGCCTCATCTCCCATGTGGGGGCATTTGGCTTTGTGGCACATAGGGGTTGCCCTTCTTAACCAGAATCAGATGTTAGCCTCCATTTCTGTGACCGGTAGCCCAGAGCACACCCCCACAGAGATCTTAAGAGAGAAAAATCTAGGGAGTGGATACTTTTTCCTTATAGCCATAGAAAGTTGATTTGTGTCAGATATTGTAGGGCTCTACATATGCCAACAGATAAGGAGCAGAGGAACAAGGAGACAACCTGAGCAGTTCAGGTAGTATTTCATGGAGTTAGAGGGCCCTAGGATTTGAAGCACCATGCACGTATGTAAGATTCACCACTGCAGATCTCAAACCCTTTGTGACTTTTATTGAACGTTATTTTTAAAAGTAAATGCATAAGCTGTTTAAATTTGAAGTTTTGCTTATTCCTTAAATGAGTTTTATAATTTGGATGATGTTCAACACTTGACTCCATTCTGAAACCAGCGATGAATCTGCCCTATCCATCTTAGCATCGTAATGGATAGATAGAACATATTAAGAGTTATCACCTCAAAGACAGATCAAAGTCTACTTCCTTCAATATTGACTTTCTTTAAAAGGACCTAAATATAACCCACTAGCTAAATAATTCAGTTTTGGGAGGGGTGGAAGAACTGAGTGCCTGTTTATGCAACAGACCACAATAACTCCGCACTTTTATGATTTGCTAGGGAAGAAACCCTTCTCACATTTTCTGCTTAAGGAAATGTTACTCTTAGACTAAATGAGCCCAAACCTGTCAGCCATCCAAATGGACTCTTCACCGACATAAGTGGCAAATACTTGCATGGATCACTGACAGGAACAGCTCAGCTCAAGGAACAGAAAGCATGAGCTAATCTGAATAAATGGTCCATTTTCAGATGTTTCACAATGTCGGGCAGTGTGGTTTTCACGTACCCTACTTGAGTCACTGTGTTTGATTATCACAGGTGTTGAAAGACCTGTAGCTCACACCGGACTTTAAAATTTAGCTTTTTTTTTTTTTTTCTCTTTGTGTTCCTTCCTTAAGTACCTCAAGGTATTGGAAAATATGCCTATCAATGTGCACACGTGATAAAATAGCGTTCAGTTAATGCCAAGCATTCTTGGGCTTTCCCAAGCAGAGTGGCAATACTGTCTCTTTGTAAGAATGCCAAGAATGGGGTTCTAGGGCCAGATCCTGCCATTTGTCCATATATGAAGGAATGGCGCCTGGAAGGCAGTCCAGTCTGGAGGGTTTCCCTGTATGCCAAAAGCCACAGCTGTTGTAGAACTCTTTGGGGTTCTCACAGAACATCCGTGTTATCCATCACGCAAAGCGCTGCTTGACTGGCTCTGTGGTTTTTGTATCTACCTTCCAGATGGGGAGGAGGCAGAGAGACCTCAAGGCTGGAAACCACAGATCCCAGCTTCACCTTCTGGACGTGGAACGGCATACCGTGAGTGATCGACTTTCAGCTGTGGCCCTGAAAATGACTATACCTGTATTTGGAAAATACTTTTCCTCTCTCTTAGTGCTTTAAGTGCTGTGGAATCAACAAATATTGAGTAAGCTGCTCTACCCTGTCCTGTGTTCTGCAGTATAGGGCCGTGAGAGTTTTAGTCTCAGCTCTGTTTTCTCAGATACTCTTGTTTATCATTACCAGTGCTATTTTAGTTAAGAATTCTAATCTATTTTGTACCGTTGTAACAACTGCAAAAGATGGAAATGGGATCTTCTAACTGTTGATAGGAACAGTCCTGTTGCAAATGCCTTGACATCAAAGTGCAGCATACCCACTTATTCCTGGTGGGAGTCACTATAGAGTCACTATTTCACACAGTAAAAATCTCTTATGATGAGACTGATTGCTGGAGCTCTGTCCTAACAGTTAGAAACCTCAGGCCAGAGTCGCCGCTGAGGGCTCTGCACCCCAGCAGTGCAATTCTAACTCCAGTCAGCATTCAGTCTCAGACCTCTGCCTTTAACCAGAACCAAGCACCTTTTTCACATCCTCAGGTACACAGACACAAGCGATGCGTGCAGGCTGCCTTCTCCCAACTCCCACAGCCATGCCCGTGCCCCCAGCGCATGCCCTCTCAGTGCCACATGGATGGGGCCGGCCAACAGCTCGTAGAGAGGCAACGTACCCACTTTCAGCTCCTTCCCGAAGACGGTCCTCTCTCCCAGGGCAGAGCAGTTCCAGCGCCCGTTGCGAAACTGGAACTGGCACTCGTTGATGCCCATCTGGGACCCTTCCCCAATGACGATAATAGCGTCGGGCCTGCTCTGGCAGATCGCCCGCTGCCGGGGGGCGAGACCCGGGATCTTGTTGCAGATGATGCTGGCTCCCAGGGCCACCACAGAGGAAAAGCCCCTGCAACGACAAAAGACCGAGGTGGCTGCGGGGAGGCTCTTCCCGGAGGCAGACGCGGCGCGGTGTCGCGGAGTCCGGCGCCGGCAGGTGCCCCCGGAAAGCCCCCGCCTTTCCCACCGCCGCTTCCCTCTCCCTCGCTCTCTCCCCGGCTAAAGCGGAGATAAGGAGAGCGTGGGCTCTTGCCAAAACGGGACCCAACTTCCTCATTCGTAAATTCAAGCGCATGCAACAGCGTTGCGTGCCCGGGCCACGCACGGGCATCGGGCTGGGAGGGTTCTAACTCTCCAGTCGAACATTCAGAGGGAGGGGAAGAGCCCACGCTCCCTGCCCCGCGGCCGGGCGCACCTGGAGGGCAGCGCCGCGACCCGCTGCTGTCCCGAGCGTGCGGCGTTCCGTGCGTGGGAGCGGGACCGCCCCGAGCGCAGGTAGCGGCGGGTCGGGGGCGGCCGGGCCACCCCGCGCCGGGCACGGAAGGAACCGGGCCCCTCCGGGTCCCACCTGCTCCGCTCGGTGCCCGGCTGTCGCTTCGCCCCGTGCGAGCTGCGCCTCGAGGGTCGCTCGGAGGTGCGGGGGTTCTAACTATCTCTTACAAAATCATCGTGATCACCGCCACCGGGTTTTTTGAGACTTCCCGAGTTAAATAGTAACAGGTCTGGGCAGGTTAGGCTGAGAGCGAGAGGGAGCGCAATTGTTATAAAAGGCGGAAAAAAAAAAAAAAAAAAAAAAAAGTTACTTACCCGATCTTGATATACACAATCCCCAGGCTCAGGAAGATGTGGAAAATCCAGCGCCTTGTTTTCCTGTTCATATTCCTTGCTTGCCGTGTCTCAGCCCAACGAAATGATGCCCGCGAAATGATGCCCGCGGCGCTGCTGGGCCGGCTTCGCTCCCCGCTCCGGGCCGGGTCACGGCAGCGCGTCCGACCGGGGCAGCCCCCGCCGCGCCCCGCGCCGCCCGCCGCTGCCTGCCGGGGTCTGCCCGGGGCCGCCGAGCATGGCCCCGCGGGGCTCCGCTCTGCCCCTCTCGCCGCCTTTCCCTCGCTCCCGGATTTGTATGCCTGTCACACGCAGCGCTTTATTGCCGGCGATGTACGGGGCTGCGGGATCCTCCCGAGCGCCGGCGGCTCAGGGCTCTCCCCCCGGGTTCAATGTTAAGTATCTCCCCGTCTCTCTCTTTTTTTCTTTTCCTCCCTTTCTCTCTTCTTCAGCTACTTGGGCGTGTTCTCCAAAGGAGGGAGTTGTCCAGCCAGGGGGAAGAAAGGCGGGGGAGGTGGGAAGAAGGGTAACGAGAAATGGCAAACAGATCACCTGCTTGCCAGGAGGCTCACAGCGATCCTCCTCGGGCGGAGGGCACGGCTCCTCCGAAGGGCACGGCCCGGGAGAAGGCGACGGGGACGCGGCGGGGTGGCACCGGGGGGCGCCCCGTGGGCTGCCCCGGCGGTGCGCCCTGCTGGCCGCGGGGCGCCGGGCGGCATGGGGCCGCCGTGCCGGGCCCGCACCGCACCGCACCGCACCCGCTGCTGCTGCCGGCACGGGGCAGAAGCTTCAGCTGACCCGCGGCGGCCGCCCGCTCGGGAGCCGCTCAGCACCTCGGGCCGGTTTTATGCTCTCGCGGCAGCCCCACGCTCCTCCCCTCGTTCTGCCTCCACGCGCGTAACTCGCCGCTCCTCTCCCTCCCGGCTGCCCGGCCGAAGCGGAGAGGAGAGGGGCGAGTCCCGGACATCCCCGCACCGGGCGGCGGCCGCCCTCCGCCCGCAGAGGGCGAGAACGGTGCCCTTCGTCAACCGCGCGTCCCGTCCGTGCACCTGGAGCGCCTTTCCCACTTCGTCCGTCGGTTCCGCTGATGACAGCGATAGGGACAGCCCCGGCGGCGCGGCCGAGCGGGGAGCGCCGCGTGTCCGCGGGATGCCCCAGCCCCACGGGACGCGCACGGGGCGGCCGAGAGGAGTATCGCCGCTCCTCGTTGCGGGAATTTGCGCGGATGTGGCGGCTATTTTATTATCCACTTAAAATATTTCTAACAGGGAGGTTACCTAAATGATAACAGGGGTGTGGTGCTGGAATTGTTCTGCTGATAGTGTTTTTCTGAAAACAAAACAAAACAAAAAGCAATAAAACGTGCCCGGGATCCGCGCTGGAAAGCCGCAGAGACACCTCCGCGGAGCACCGGTCCCGGGGCGCCCCAAAAGCGGGGACGGCGGCGGGCGGAGGGCTGCAGACGAGGTTACTCCAGAGAAAGGGCACGGAGGGCTCTTGGCGACCTCCTCCACCGCCCCCCGGCCGTCTCTCCCGCCTCGCTCCATCTCCTCTATTCTCCTTTCCCCTTCTCTCCATCTGGTCTCACAGCACCTTTACATCCACCGCGCACCGAGCCCCCATCCCGCGGGCAGCCGGCGGGCGGCAGTCCGAGCCGGGCGCGGGGCGCAGCAGGACTCGGCCGGGCAGGTCGGGGCGGGGCGGGGCGCGCGGCGCTGCCCGCTCTCTCTGTTACGGCGCCACCTTGCGGGCGCGGCGCGGCCGGCTGCCACGGCACCTGCGGGACGGCACCGGCGGCTGGGCGGGGGCTGGGCCCGGCGGCGTGACCCGAGTCGGGAAGCGGCCCTGAGCCCGGCGTGCGTGAATGGGATCGGCTTAATGGGAAATGAATAGAAGGCTTTAGGGTACGTCTTCCCTGTGGAGGGGGAGGGAAGGCCCCCGCAAAAGGAATGGGCAGTTCAGAGAGGCAGAACGGCGTTCTTCCAGCTTGCATTTATCTATCATCTCCGTAAATCAGTGAGGAACGTACGGCGTTGAGGCTAAACGTGAGCCCGGCCCCAGCTATCGTGCCGGGACAGGCATCCCGCGCCGTGCAGCGGCACACGCGGCGCTGGCAGCTGTGCGTGGGGGGGTTGCTGGGGGGCGATGCAAACAGGTGTGCGACAGCCGGAGATGGACCGAGCGGCGGTGCGCTGTGCACAGAGCGCTCCTGCAGCGAGCACGTGCCGAGGTGTTCGCCCGGCTCCGGTGGGCACACGGCCAGCGCGTAGGGCGAGGCGGGGAGGCGCGGAGCCGCCGTGTAACACGCTTCCATTTCTGTAAAGGAATATCCGTGTGCTCCACGCATGTCACCCTTGCGCGAAAAGCAGATGTTTTCTGCGCCTTTATTTTTTGCTTGGTTCGGTGCCATCAGTGTTAGCGCAGTGCAAACCTGCAAACCGACATCCTGTGAGTCGTAGAGCTGCTGCTGAAGTGGTATCAGTGGCACGGGGGGGGAAGAGAGGGGCTCGCTGCTTTTAGTCCAAATGGCCACATTGACTCAATAGTCCTTGAGCAGAAATGAGTACAAACAGTCTCAAGAGTCTCATCTTGAAAACATACTCTCCGGAGAACAATCTCCTCCCCAGGTTAGCCTCTGATCACAAAAAGAATAGGGAGGTCATTTTCATTTTGCCTCTGAATTTCATCCCGTTCCATGCTGTGGTGGTCTGGCACACCAAATGCTGCTCAAGTGCCAAATAGGCTCCATTTCTGCCCTTTCTTTATTCCCAGTGCTAGAGTCGTTTTGTCTGACCCAGCACCAGCAGGGTGGCTGGTTAGCACAGCACAGGGTATGGGGCAGGTCAGTGCTAAGCAAACTGTTGTCTTAAGTTTCTGTGAGAGCAGAAAGTGGCAGAGCCTCCTCAGAAATTAAAGATAAACCAGTTACTGGGCTGATCAATATCTTTTTCTTACTCTGTTGCTAAAAAATTGTGACCCAGATATAAGCAAGTGTGTGTGCCACACTACACATGCGCACTACACATAAAATAACATTCCTGGCCAGATTACAGAAGGGCAGTTTGTCTTTTTTGGCAACGTTTCTAAAACATTTTAATCACCATTTAAGATGTTCATAGACCTTACATGGTCCTTCCATGCATGTGTTCTTTCCAGTGCTCCAATGTAACTCATCTTTACTTAGTTACCATGTGTATGCATATACCTGTCTTTTTCGTACTGCCTTCTATCTATTGATCTATAATCTCTTCATCATAAAATCAGTATGAGATGTTATGATGGATAATTCTATTAACAGCATAGCAACAAGTAATACAACACTTGGAACAATGCTTAGAAATGTCAGAAAAGAAGTAATTCGGATGTAGTCTTTGGAAATAAAAACATACTTGAAACCGTTGGGTTAAACCCATTGGGGTTAAAAAGAATCAGCAATCCTGATGTATGTGAAGATATCTGCAGGTGAAACCTGGCCCTCAGCTGTGACCCAAGAGCACTGTGCCTGCGATGTATGTCTGTCCTGTACGGCCAGAGCCAGCCTGTGTCTTTGAGTTATCAGCAATTTGTCTTGCAGTTATCAGCAGTTCTGCTTAGCTGAGATGGCGTCCCAGGTTTTGTCATTTGGTGCACTGATAATCGGCAGAAATCACAGGGTTTTCTTTCTTTGTTTCAGCCAATGCAACATGGCTGTGTAGTGCTGTTATAGAGATTTAGAAAGGAACTTTCTTACACTGCCAGGCACTCTCTTTTTAATAATCCAGCACCTGAAAGAGTTTTTGCACATCCATGAAGTGCCTTTGCTGGCATCATCAGACTCTGCAAGGGAACAAGCAGAAAGGAAGGCAAGATCCTTCCCCATGCAGCAGCCTCTGGGGCAGGCATGGGACAGCTGCAATGGCTGTGTCCTGAATGCAGACAGGGCAGACAGCAGCGGCCCACCTCACTGCCCAGCCTGCAACAGGCAGAGCCCCTGTTTGTCTACAGTCAAGAGCATTCAGTCCCCGCTGTGCAGAAGCAGGGCTGGTGCATGGCAACTCCTGGCTCTCAGCCTGCCGTGGGCTCTGGGGCCTCTGCTGAGATGCTCACTGCTATGAGGAAACATAGGAGAAGACTGAAGGAGAGCGAATAGTTTTATTCCAGATAGGATCTGTTCGCTCTCACCTTTTACTACCCTTTCTTTATTTAGCAGCAGCAACTTTCTTCTGAACAAAGCCCAGGCCCAAGCTACACCCTGGAGCCATCCATCACTTTTTGCCACAATGGTGCTTCTATTGTTAATTGTTTGTCAGGGTTGCTTTTTGGGGTTAGGCAGTGCAATGATTTAGTACGCTAGCTAATCAGCTCTAAGAATATATTCTCAAAATAAATTAGATTATGGAAAAAAAAAAAAAAAACAACTTTAAAAATCCTCAGGTCTCAGTACGCTGCTGGACTTGTGGACTGTGCTCACAGGGGTAGCACCAGGCCCAGGTCCCCCATCAGGCAGACTGGCTGCTGCTCTCAGTGCTGATGGAGGTGCGCGGAGCTCGGAGCAAAGCTTGCACAATGCTGCCTGCTCAGTGTGTGGTTCTGGTCAAGGTTATTAATGTCTCATTTTTCATAAACATAAAGAAACGCAAGAAACATACCCATGTAAAACAAAAAAAGAAAGGTTGTCTGTCTTTTTCTTTTTTTTTTTTTCCCTTTAAGATGGCCTCTGATAACACAAATTCACAAGGGAGAATGTGGTTAAAAGCCCATTTTGTAACTAGATCCTGGATGCACATACCATCAATACTCCAGCTCTGGCTCCCTTTTATCAGGCTAATCATAGCTGCACAGTTTTGTTGTCAAAACATCTCCTGTAAAAGTCAGACTAGAGAATCCTTTCAGTAGCAGAAATGTGATCTTAATATACCAACACTCGCTGTATTAAGAATCTCCTAACTCCTAAAAGGGTGTTTAAAAAAAAAAATGCAATAGTTATAAATAAATAACATTCCCAAAGCCAGTTAATTTCCTGGGCTCTTCCTTGCCTGCTCCCACAATATATCACTGGCAGCCACAGCAACTCATCAGCTGCCAGGTGCACTTGGGGGCTGCAAGGCAAGCACTTGGCAGCCTGCTGCTGGGCAGGAGAGTTGGTGCCATGAGGGGCCATCCAGGGCATGGTTGTATCTGTGCACAAGTATCTCAGTTAAAGCCCCTCTGCTGTAGTCTCTGGTGTGTCTGCTGGTTTCTGGAGCTCCTCAGGCCAGGCCTTCTCTGAGGGTGGGTTTGCTCAGACTCTTGAATCTAAGTATGGATACGTGAAAGCTGAAGGAAGAGCTTGCTGAAACTGCCCAACTTGAATGGCCAACTCACCAGCTCTGTTTTGGAGAGGAAGTCGTCTTTAAGTTTTGGGTCCCAGAGTTAAGGACGTGTCCCCAGGAGAAGATACAGTCTTCAACCTTTTAGGTGTTAAAGAACCGCCGTCAGAACACGCAGGTTGTATACCTGCTGTTTTGAAGTTGACTTGAATGGATTTTTCTGCACTCTCTGGAGGATTGGGCAGCTCGCAGTTACTCTGAAAGGTTTCCTGTGTCTTTCCACGTGTGTGTCTGCTCTCAGGCCTGATGCGGGGGCTGCATTCCAAAATGCAGTCAGTCTTCAGGCTGCCTATGGCTACGGATTTTGCCTTCCTCTGAACCATCTTGAGTGCTTGGAGTTTGGACCCTTGGTATGTGCATGGCTGCACATACCAGAAATGGAGCTAATGATTAATGCACAGGAAGTGAGCTGCCGTCTCAGACAGCAATCCCTCACAGCAGTAGCAAGGTTGGAGAAGCAGACCTCTTTTTGTCAGTTGTTTTGAGCAAAGTATGGGAATCCCAGTGTGAACATCACCACGTGCCTATTGCAATATGGCATGGAGGCCTCCAGTTCCATAGCGGCTCATTTCTTCTCTTTTAATCTCTTGTTCCCTACAGGTAAAAACATGGCTGTTTATTTAGGGGAACGCTACTCACTTGGGTTTTTGGTACTATTTCTTTTCTGCATGGTTTCTTTAGGAAGCTTTCCTGATTCCACCTCATAATGAGTCACACATGAATGTACTGGGCATACACTGTATGTAAAAGCTGATATTCCCTAGTTGTCACAGTCTGCACTTAGGCAAATACTATTTCCTTTAGTGACATTTCCTTTACACATTTATTACTGGACACAGAGGTGAAACGATGAACTGTCAAAGCAGATTGTCTGTTGCCAAATAAAGGTCTTAAACACCATGGATCTGGTCCAGACAGTATGACACAGTCTTCCAGGCAGCCAGGACCAGAGGTCTACACATGCTGTAGGGGAGAATTTGACAGCTCTGGAAATACCAAGTTTGTAGAGAGGAGGAATAGCAATAGTATGCACGGATGGAAGAGAGTTCTGTTGTAAAAGCAGCTGTCAAGCAGGTGTTTTGGTTACTTGTGGCCAACCAGTGTTGAATGTGGGTGTCCTGCTGATGCGTGGTAAGGTGACAACCTGCCAGATGCCAGTGATTTGCCACGCAGTCTGTTGGACTGACAACTGTTTGCAGTGCTGGGGCACTGCGTTGAGGAGTCAGATGAGGCAGATCTGGACTAGATGGTTCTGTGGAAAGGATCACAACATTTTGTTGGACAAATGGCCTGCGTGCACAGTGATGCGCAGAGCAGATGGCACGTGTGGCTGGGTGGGGAGCAGCAGCGTGGACAACAAGGGTGTTGTCCATTCCCCGAATGTGCACAGGGCGAGGTCACAAAAATTGTGTATGGGAAGGGGTAACAAATAGCATGAGGAAATCATGTGGAGATCAGGGGAAGCAAACTCATGTTCATGGCAGGAAGGAGAGAGGGTGGAGAAAGTGAAATGGTGGGGAGGAGGGCGCAGAAAGACACAGGTCTACTTTCTGTTCTGATGAAGGTTGACCTTGGATGCATTCACAGATCTAACAGAAGAACTGTTGAGACTCACTAGTGGATGAGATTCATATCACTAAAATTATAGCTGTAATTAAAATAATACTCTTTCAAAATGAAATTCCCCTCCCTCTTTTTTTTTTTTTTTCCCCTGTTCAAATGTTTGAGATGCAGTTTTACACGGCTGATATCAAGGTGTCACTAGAAATGCATGAGAGCATGGTGATATCATGGTGTCAAAGAGAGTTATGGGCAAGGCACATAAACCTAATGAAACATACTGTAACTTTTTCCCCTTCCGTTTTAGGCATTGCCTAAACTGTAACCATAAAACTGTTCTTAAAATAGCACTACAAGTGAAAAAAGGAAAAGTACTGAACTGGATTTTGTTTTTCAGCCAAGTTTGTTCAAACGGCCTTTGTTAATAGGAAAACTTGGGGGGAATTCTGTGGCCCCTAAGAGAGGGAGTTGAACTGCAGAGGTCAGGGCTCTTACTAATATTTCCTATTTCCCTGCAGGGGACTTCCTCAGGAACTTCAACCCATCTACCTGTGCACAGTTGTAAGGCAAAATAGGTTTTCAGTTGATATTTTCTTCCAATTACGTAAGTAATATTAACTAATCTGTCAAAAAGCATGGTCAAGGAATATACCTGAATAGGTTAATTTGCACTTCTGGAAATGTCACTTGTAAGGGCACCTGAAGCACATCTGTCCACCACAGACCTACTAGCACACATCCACTCGATCTTCTAGTTATGTATTTCCAAACGGTATGATGGAATAAGTAAATTAAAGGTATCAAATATATATTGTAAATTGTTGAGGATGTAATGATATAGAAGACAACTGAGTCCTAACATAATTTGTACAGTTGTGAAGATGTGAGGTGGAAACAAATGAGAAACATGCCACAAGACTTGGGACTTTTGTGGTTCTGGCTTCACTGGTTTCAGCTGATCTCACTGGCCTAAGCCAAATGAACAGACTTGGCATCAGGAAACCAATGCTGCATTGTGAATTTATGTTGTCAAGTAAAGGATGAGGGGTAAAAAGGAAACCAAGAGTAAGGCTGGCAGTCTAACCAAGGTGTCACATGGTGAGAGCTTGTCCAAGAGGGAATGGGCTCAAGTTTCTCCAGGGGAGGTTCAGTTTGGGTATTAGGAAAAACTTCTCCAAAGAATGGTCAGGCACTGGAATGGGCTGCCCGGGGAGGTGGTGGAGTCACCATGGCTGGAGGTGCTCAGGAAACATGTAGATGTGGCACTGAGGGATGTGGTTTAGTGGGCAGTATTGGTGGTAGGTAGTTGGTTGGATCAGATGATCTCAGAGGTCTTTTCCAGCCTCTGTGGTTCTGTGATTCTAAGTGCATAATTGGGAAAGGCTGTCATTTCTTAAGATTCTATGCAGAAAATCATCAGTAGTCTTAAACTGCATTTGTAGGAGAGGAATAATAAACTGGGCATTAGGAGAAAGATTGGAGGTTGGAAATGGTTAAGGATAATTAAAATAGAATTGTGCAGAAAGCTGAGATGGTCCTTTGGGAAGGGAGAACTCACCAGAGCTCTAGCAGAGAGACAAAGAAACCAGCCAGCTTATATTTCTTGAGGGAACAGGAGAGCCAGGAGGAGAAAGTGTTTGAAAAGGCTGGAGCTGAATCAGTGGGAGCTGTAGATACACTTCTTCAGATTCAGCTGGATCTTACAGCTAATTAGTTGGGAAGGTGACAGTTTGGAGAGGTAGGGAGAATGAGTTTGTAGCTATGTTAATGCCATTAGAGTGGAAAAAGCATGAGCTGAGCATTCAGTTGGCCAGCCTGTGGGTAGGTAGTCTAGACTGGACTGAAATTCAGCTTGAAATAAAATCAGGAATTTTCAAATGGAGAAAAGGACAGGGAGGAGAGGCCCACAAAGAAGAGGAAAGAAAAACTGATTGTGTTTTCTGAATGAGCAGTGACCAGAGGGAGAATTTGCATAGTGGAGAGATGACAAAGAGAGACTGTAGATGAAAAACATAGATTAACAGTTCCAGAGTCACCAAAAGAGTCAAACAAGGGCTACGGGTCAACTGAAGGCACAAGGAAATAGACATGCCATTGTCGGAAACTGAGCTGTCAAGTCAGAATCTGACACCACCAAGAGTGGAAGTGGAAATCTGGGAGGAGGAAAAGGCCTTAGCATAGAGGATGAAAAGAGGCTGGGCAAACAACAGAAGCACAAACAAGAGAGAAAGGGCTTGGAAGCTGTAGGGAGAGGAGGGAACCCGTGACCATTTGTTGCTGATCCAGGGAACTCAGAATAATGATGATGCGCAGAAGAGGAAGGGGACACAGGAAGGTCCTGAGAATTGCAGATGGCTGGGTGAGCCCAGGGACGGCCAGGAGGGGGAAGAAACTCGGTAGTGGCATTGAAAAGCAGGTGAAGATGAGGGGTGGGTATAGCTGGGTGGAGAGGACAGTATGCTAGGACAGGGACTCGATCCAGAGCTGTCAAAGGAAGGGACGAAGGGCATGGTGGGAAGAGGATAGGCTTGGCACGGAAAATGGGAGAGCGTAAGAAGATAACAGGGCCAGATGCTGCTGTGAACAAAGGGTGAGGTCAGAGCAGTGGCCTAGTGGCAGACAGACACATGTACAAAAACAAAACAAGAGACAGCTCCTGCCTGTGATTTCTAGGTACAGTGCTTGGCTGCCTGCAATCGGGAGTGATTGATCACAGTCAGACTTGTTCTATTTTGGCCCTGTGACTTCAGATGCTGTAATCTAAGCCCACTGTGTGCTTATCCTTGCAGAGTGGATAACGAGTTGAGCACAGGGATGATTTTGGGGAGACATGTCAGAGTGCTTGTCCCCAAACTGCATTTGTAATCCTGCCACTCCTCTCATCCATCATCAGACTCATATAACGCTGGCAGCGTGCTTCCTGTTGGAGTGTTGTGAATTTTCAAAGGCAAAGTACACTATTGTTTAATAGCCAATTATTCACCGGCATTGATAAACAGGCTCTGCTTGTGATTGCTGCAGCAATTACTCACTCTCCTAATTTAGACACAAGGAAAAATCAAGCTTCCAGTTGATCATTTATATCTTTGGCTTCTGTAATACACATCACAGTGTGCTGAAAACAACTCCACCATAGAGGAAACTGATCTGGTCACATTGATAACGTGTTTTACACCGGTTCTGTCACTGAGCAGCACGACTGAGCCCAAGCTGAAGGGCTGAGGCTGGGCAGCTTTTTTTTGGCTTTGCAGAAATCGAAATATGACAACCTTTCTGTTAAACCTTAAATTAAAAACAGAGATGAGGGATGTTACTGTGGCCAGGAGAGAACTCCCTCTGCAGCTAAACAAGCAAATAAAGCAGCTCAAGGATGTTTAAGTAATTTGACCTCGCCTTCCCCCAGACCACCCTTTGAGTGCTGATGGACCCATCTCCAACAGCAGACATCCAGGGCTTTGGGGAAAGCATGTGGGAAGAATGGCAGGGCGCTGACTGCCCAGCTGAGACGGAAGTTGTGGCCACGTACAGAAAGCTGTTAACAATCTTAGTGATGGTGAATTGCAAGCGTCGTGTTTGCTCTTTCTCATAATCAGGAGCAGTGAGATGGAAAGGCATCCACACACAGCTAGGACAAGGAAACACTTTTATTTATTTTAGCATAATTACAATTACTCTGCAAATTGGCTTTCTGTTGAGAAGGACACAAGAATTTCGTGGTAACTGCAGGCTTGAGTCTTCAGCATCTGAGAGGGTGAGAGCAGTGCCTGGGCAGCTCTTGGGCTCTGCTTCTCAGCAGGTGCTTTCACTTTCAAGGCTGTGCTGCTGGCAAGCATTCAGCTCCTTACCCAGCACAGGTGAGGAGGCAAAGTTCCTCCTGAGCCAGGTGAGGAGTGAGCACAGACAGACCCTGCGCACAGAGCCCTTTGCCTCTGCAGCTCCCTGCCTTTTGCCCTTCTAAATTCAGCTTTATTTACCAGGCTGCCCAGGAGAGGAGCAGGAATGCAGCTGGGGCAGCTCCTGGTGCCTGGACATAAAGGTGGCTGGAGGGGAACTGAATGGCACCAAGTTGTGTCCCCACAGGCTCTGATTGACACTGGGGCAGCCAGCAGCATTCAGCAAAGATGTTCCAAAGCAGAGCAAGCCTGCAGCTGGGCTGTGAGCAACTTCACTGCTGCTTTGTAGGGGAGCGAAGCCTTACGCTGCTCTCCTTGTATCAGGCCGTTGTGAGGCTGGGCTCACATCTCTGCCAGCCCCGATGCTCCAGGTGTGGGTGATGCAAGAGCATTCCAGGCTGTTATCCTGCAACTGGGCTGAGGGAGGCAAGGAAAGAAAGGGCTGTTTTGGATTCCTCTTATCTGAGGCTGCCATGCATGCTGAGGAGCTATGCGGTCCAGTTGCCCTGCTCCACCAGAAGCTAAGTACTCTCTAAAGTTTATTTCCTGTCTTTATAGCAACTGTCTGTCCCTGTATTATTTTGCTGAAAGCTATAGGCACGCTAAAAATAATTTTTGGAGCAGTTATTGTCGCAGACTCTAACAATGGCGAGCCACAATCAGAGCGGCTGGGCAGTGGAGGATGCCTCTTGGCCAACCTCTTCTTTACGAGCTTCCATAATTCTTATTTTTATGGTCTGTGCTCAAGCATTCAGCGTTCCTCACTGCTGAGAAGAGCTGACGGCTCACATTGTTGTTACCTTGGAAGGGGCAGTTATCACTGGTAATCCACCCTCCAAGGCTTTTCCTCAGGATAATTATGGTTTCAGTGATTCATCTTGCAGACCCTGCCCTTCCTTATTCACACAAAATATCCTGCTCCCTGCGATATTTCTGGGTCAGGCTCGTGCCACACACGTGACTTCCTCTTAGGCACGCAGACAAGAGAAGATGGATTTGGGAGTCAGCAAGGACAGGCTGGCTGCCCCCAGTGTGCAGCTCCATGTGTGCCCAATGGGTGCCACCAGCTGGGTGCCTCCAGGCGTGGTGACAACCAGGGCTGCAGGGGCACTGGGCTGCTGCCGTGCTGGAAAATGTCACTGCTCCCATCTTCAGTGGAAAACATTATCACCGGCACATCCTGGCATGTAATTTACTCGTTTATTATTGTCTAGCATTGGCTTAATGCTTATGGTGCATTTCTAAGGTACTTAAAGAGGGTTGTGGTTTTTCAAGGAAACATAACTCATGGGGGGACAGGGGAGGGAGAATCCTGAAAGTCTTGGCACAAATTGAGTCAATTCTTACTGAACGTGAAAAACACAACCTGTGCAGGCTTTGACATGAGCTGTGCGTGGCCCAGAGGCTGCGAGGAAGGGAATATGCCCGGCGGTCAGGATTACCGCACACAAGACCTGGGCTTGGCTGCTCCTGCCTGGCTCAGCGAGCTGCTTATGTGTCCTGTGTTCCCATGGGGTGCACCAAGGCCAGGTGGCACCCAGTCCCTGAGATCTCAGGCCCTCGCCCTGCAGGTGGGGTGGGAATCAGCTCACACGCTTCATGCAGTTTTGCTCTGTCTGAGCTGCTTCCCAGCACAACGCAGTGGTGGTTTGGTGGCAAGCTGCTACCGCCAAGCGCACTTGATTTTACTTCTGCTTTGGGGTGTAATTAAGGAAATTAAGTCTTTAGTAAGGCCCCTCTGGGGACAGAGAAAAGGAGGAAGAAAAATAGCAGCTTGCATACAACCTGAAAGGTGGCAACACCCACAGTTGGTCCTGCAGTCCTTCCACAGGCTGTAAGCCAGTTGTGGAAGCTGTTCACTGTGCAGCAAGGCATCTGCTGATACACTGAGAAACTGGGGTACGAAAGCTGCTCTTTCTTTTTTCTCCTATGTTGGAACATTTTTTTCTTTCCTTTTTTTAAAATACACTGCCTATTAACCTCACTGTATCAACACAGTCAAGCAGTAGAATGCTTTTCCTGTACCTTTCCAATGCAGGCGGAGCACGATAGCAGTTTCCAAACACGGGTGTACAGCCTCTGGTATCAAGAAATGACAAACAGCACACCCAGTGACACCCACATAGTGAAAACCTGTGCACGTAGCAGCCTGAATGTGTTGGTAAGGTGCTCCCAGGTGCACTCAACCACTGCCCTCCAGCAGGTGCCATCCAGCAGATGGGAGGTATGAACTCCCTACCCTTCATTTTATGGTATAGAGTTATGAACGGTGTGACTTATTAGTTGTCTTTTTTTTAAGTGAAATATAAGAGTAATTTTTTTATTCTCACATTTCCTTATTTAAAAAAAAAAAAAAAAAAAAAGTTAATGTAAACAGTAGCCAATATGATTTGTTTTGAAAATTCCTCCACAAGCCAATGCTTACGTTTGCATTTCAGTTGCTCAGAATGTTTAAGAGTATTGGTTCAAAGAACTGAGGCTTTCCTGGCAAAACTGGGACTCAATCTGGTACTACTGACTTGACAGCAGAAGCTGTTGAATACTTTGAACTAGATTCAGTCTATTGAAAATACTTTTTTTGGCACAGCAGTTCAGGAACAACACCTCAGAGAGCAGTTCCTGGAGGAAGCAACGCTTATTTCAGTGCCCAAAGCGTCAAAGTTGGTTGTGCAGTATTGAAGCAAAACTGTTCGCCCAGTGCAGGTACATCTTATGTTAATCAGCTTCAATTTCTACTTTTGTCTGTGGTTTTAACCAAATAGATTGAGTGCTTCAGCTTAAATGTGCAACTTATATATCCAGCTAGTGATTTTCAAACTTACAGTAAAATTAGTCCTGTTTTTAATGAACTCTTCTATGCATGGCAATAGTCATCTTCGTTTCACACTTGAGTGCATATGTAGACTGATAGGATGGCTTAGGTTGGAGGGGACCTCAAATCCCACTCAGCCCCAACCCCTGCCATGAGCCCTGCCCCCCACCAGCTCAGGCTGCACCCAGGCTGGCCTTGGGCACCTCCAGGGGTGGGCACATCACTGAACGTCTGTGGTACCACAGACTTGATTTCAGGAGCACAAACATAAGAATCACCTCCACTGTCCTCAACTGAAATATCAAATGGCACCAGGACAGCCACCAGCTGAATGCACCCATATGCCAATGAGTCACATGGCAGCAGAGAAAATAGTGTTTTGCTTGGTTACTTGTCTCATGGTAGCAGTTTTCAAAATGCTTGGTTGGAATGGACTGATCTCTGACCAAGCGAATAAGGTCTAATGTTAACAGAAGCTACAGGTACGTTTTAGGTTGGGTATGAAATGCAACACTGAAAGATTTTGTGTGCAACTGTTACAGGAATTTAGATTGCAAATCCATACTGTCCTTTTTAAAGCTTTGACCGTAAGCAGAAACGTGGAAATTAAACAAACCACCTCTGGAAAATGCCATGCGTGCCATGTTCTTAGAGAGCTGAAAATGGAACTACGCTTGGATAACTTCTTCTCTGTGAAGCAGCAAACTGTATCACTCCCTTACCAGCCATAGAACAAAATTTACATAAACAGTGATGACACAAAGCCTTATCTCATGAGCATATCTCATCGGCTCAGCCATGGAGGTGGAGAAATGGCATTATTTTTAGTATTTATCCCATATTCCATGATCACAAACCACATTTGGGTAAAATATTCTGCTGCTTATCTGCACACCTATGATGAATGTTGCAGATGTGTTTCTTGAACCTACAGCAAGGTCTGAATAGCTAATCATCCTTAATGCAATACCGTAAGAGGGAAGCTGTTATACAGATAGACATTTAATATTGCTTAGTAATATGGCATCTAAAGGGCTCAGACATACTGTGCTCCACATCTTCAAACACTTCTGAGCTTGTGGAGAATCAAATTTTCAGTTCTGTTTTGTGATGTTTTACTCTTTAACTTCCGTTTTACAATAGGAGAAACATTTGTCATGGCTTATCTGCCTGACAGATAATGTGTTTGGTGCTGGAAAGCTGATGTCTGTTGCTTGTACTCATGGCAAGTTATAGCCTGGAAAGCATGAGAGGTGAGAAAATACATAATTTTCATTTTTGAAGGAAAAAACATGTGAACTTCAGGCCAAAATCCATCCCACCGTATTTATGCTCTCTTGTTCCTACTCCACTTTGTAAACAACTTGTGATTTACCTGCTGAAAGCTAACCTCCATATTTCACACACGGAACTCTTCCCAATTCAGACATTATGAACTCTGCTTGCAACACAGATGGTACGGATAGTGGGATGGCTGTATTCAAAGGTACCAGTCAGCCAGGGTTCTGTTAATGTCTTCCTGTAATGGAAATTGCATTCCTATGCAGAAAACTTGAGATACTTGAATTACTAATTGCATTTTTTAGGGCTCAGTTTACTGCAGAAAAAAAAAATTGTGCGTGGAGGATCTACAAATATTTTATTGCTTCTCGAAGCATGAAAATAAAGAAAGAAGGGAGGGAAGAGATGTGGCAGTGTTTGTGGCAATTCACATTTGTCTTCTACTGAAGGCTCTCTGCAAATGAGAGGTTTGATTGTGGAGGAAACTTTGGATTGTGGAGGGACTACACAATGATCGATCCGATATCGGTGTCCATGAGGGAAACTGCTCAGTATCAAATTTGCTGATCAGCACTTCAGACTTTTTTATTTTTTCTTTTGGAAACTACTTCCTGAATGCTGGCATTTAAAGTAGGCACCCTGCAACTATGACATACTACTCAGGAGCAGCTTAGATTTGACTACTGGCATAGTTGCTACAAATGCAGTCTTAAAACGCCTGGGATGTCCACCTGTGAGTCAGCAGTGAAACAAATTGGCAGAGAAAGGTAGAAAACTTTATGTATAGTTGTGCTTTATGTAGATCCAGAAATGGACTCTGGATTTCATGGGACCGTAGTGCTGCTGCAAAACCCAAAGAAGAGTGAGTGGGGGAAGTCTGATGAAGCAATTTTGCTTTCTGTATGTTAAGAGTAGACTGGAAAACTCCTGTGTTGCCCTGGCCTGCAATACAACAACCTGCAGTCAGTGCCTGAGACCTGAAGGGCAGGCGATACAACGGATATTTTCACTTTAACAAGGTAATCTTTGCAAGGAACTTCTTGGCTGAGTTTTAGGATTTGTGAAACACAACAGAGTGCGCTGAGTCACGGTAATCTGGTGGGGACAGAAGTCCAGCAGGAGTTACAATGCAGAACAGAAGCTCTCCACGTTTCCCACATTTGACTACTCACTCAGTAAACAACAAGCTTTTCCTAGCTGTGAGTAATGTTAAAAAAAATGTGCCAATGCTTATTAATCATCTCTTACTTCATCATTATTCATGCTGATTTGCACAATAATGAGTTAGTTGTGTACTGTATTTCAATAACTTGTACAAATGTACTCGTGCTCAATGTGAAATCCTGCACACAGATTAAGGGAAGGATCTCCATGGACTTGAGCTGAATCAGGAATCAAATGTCTGCTCCTGCCAAAGGACAGCTTTCCAAAGCTTTTTGCTGGCAGTTCATTCATGCAAAGCAAAGAGCTTTTTGCACTTCAGTGCTGAAACTTCTGTAGCCAGAGTTTAGATGAAACTTTTTTTAATGGCATCCTTACTATGCTGTTAACACGTTCCTTGCTTTTGCACTCTTCAGATACTCATCTACTCTAGTTATTTCACACTGTATTTATTTATTCATTACTTATTCTCATGTCTAGTGCTCCCACTGTTTTAATTACCTTAGCATTTTGTTTTGTTTTCCCAATGCTCTGATAAAGTTTGATCTTCCTATTTCACTTATCAAAAGCACCAACAGTAGAACACATCAGTTGGTGCAGAACTGTCGTATCAGAACGGCATCTCCAGTGTTACTGCACTGTAAGTGCTGAAATGGAGAAGGTATGAACAGCAGAAATATTCTGACTGACTCAGCAATGGAAAATGGAGGGATAGTGCATTTGTTCAAAACATGAAGAACTGAGGAAAAACTGTCCTGTGCTATCTTTCCGTGCACTGGTTTCAGCAGCTATGCATCGCCTGTTTCACTGCTGCGTAAATTATACAGCAATTTAGGCAGCATATGCCAGCTGATGAAGTAATAATCAGGATGGCATTACATCAACACCTAAAAACAGCTTCACATCCTTCTTATTAAAAAAAAAAAAAGTATCAGGGAAAGTCTTTGTACTTATTTTAGTGTAAGATGCACTTTAGTTTTATGGACCAGGTCTTAACAGCATTGATCATAGCTTATATGAGAAGTCAGTCGAAAAAAAGTACTATTTGACATTGCACAAACTTCTTTTTGTTGGGAACTTTATACTATGTCTCTCTCTTCTTCATCCCTCCTCTTCTCTGCACTCACCCTTCTTCATTTTAGGCAGCTCTGCAGGAGGAGCCACAGAAGGTTCCAGTTGTGCATCAGGCTTCATATGTGGCAGCATTTCAGGATGCTGGGATCAGTGCAACTACTGATGACAGATCTATCTCCAAAGAGGCACTGTACTGAAGGGAGTAACAAGTTCTTAAGGCAATGCAAAAAGGTAAGCGTTGCAGAAATGCTGTCACAGCCTGATTAAGCACCCGGTGGGAAGGCAGGGCCAACCCAGGGAAGCTCAGGTGTATGCAATGCAATGCAGTGCACCTGAGTGACAGGAAGGGCGCCACCCATCCCAGACCTCATTTAAGGGTTGGCAGTGGAAGTAAGGGTATCTTGCTGTCTACCTCAGGTCTTCTGTGGGTAAGCAGATTCTTTCTTTTGTTTCTGTGTCTTAAGGTGCCACGTTTGGGCATATCCTCAGTTACTGCAGTTTAGGACTTTGCTGCTATGGTGCCATTACTGTGCTTTCAGTTGTGTTACAGTGTTAAGCGTAAGGCAATGTGAACTCCCTTGGTAGAACTGGGATTTGGAATTGCAATCTCGATCCTTTTCTTTTGCTCTATCTAGTTTTATGGTTTAAATAGTCACTTACTTCAGTTTACGAAGAATGCCAGAAATAGTGTGTGTGTGTGTGTGTATATATGGCAAATATGTATATGTATGTATACTACTTCTGGCATTGAAACTTTATATATATAATTATGTATATTAATTATATATTTATATTATTATGTATATTATAATAACATATATAATAATGTAATAATATAATAATTATATATATGTAATAATAAAAATTATGTGTATATATATATATTTTTTTTTTTTCAGTGAAGTTCTCCTATATCAGATAGGACCATTTCAGTTTCCCAAAATGCAGTCCTTAAAAGCACTATGACTTGCCACAACTTTGTATTTCAGCAATTTTTTTTTTTTTTTTACAAAGCTTTTTTGCACAGTTTTTTACTTTTTTTTACAAGGGGCTTTTTACAAACTCTTTGCTGTCATGGGTTTAATAGTCAAAAGCAAAATTCCAGTAACATTGTACGTGCAATAAGACAAATCTTATTTCTTGTATTGCAACAAAACATGCATTGCCATCTGATGTTTCCAGTAGTTCCTGTCACAACTTGTCTTCATAGAATGATTTCATAAAATACCCAACAGCTCGTTAGATGAAATCTGCTTTTTTTTTTTTTTTTTTTTTTTGGCTGAATCCAGCTGTATCATCTGCTAGAGCCCTTAAACCTTAGCAGAGGTCTGAAAGCCACACCTGGCTCTGATGCTTCTGGAGCTGAGAGACATGGTTTGGGAGTTCCAGCTGAACCCACTGATATTCAGTTGAACATGACACGCTTTTCTTTTTCAGTCAGTGCATTTCAGGCATTTTTTTTCCCCCTTACGTATATCAGATATTTATGCAGACTGCTTGTAAATTCAAGAGATGATGAACTCCCTATGTGTACCTGTTACTGAGCCAGGCCTGCTGCTTGCCCAAAGTCAGCAAGGGCTATTTTGGTGTAAGGATGGCATGGCGTTGCAAGTGACCACTGTACTGGATCAAACAGTCCAGGAATCTAAATATAAATAATATGGAAGTTCTAAGTGCATGTTGCAACATCTCTCTGTATATGTTTAACAGCAAGAGGTTTTGCCTTGCATTTGTTCCCTCTGGAAGGACAAAGAAGTACAAAGGAAAACTAATGGTTAAGAATGCAAACCTTTGCCTATCAGACAAACTCTAGCGGAGAACACCTTTTAAGCTATGGTAATACTAACGTGTGGTGGAATATCCTCCTTAGGAACTTTGTTAGCTCCAAGCTGTGCAGAAATCTCACAGTAATTCTTGTGGCAACACTATCATAATACAGTGCCTGCCACAATCCTAGATCTGTAAGGCAGTGTAGCAAAGGTAATTCTTAATGCATTAAGTTCATAGGTTGTGAACATGGCAGTAAGTGCTCAAAGTCTCCTTGGAAATGAGTGTTTGCTGGTAATGTTTTCTGGTATAGAAAAATCTCAGCAGGTGTTAGGTTTCATTCTACCAGGAAGATGTTCGAGCACACCTTCCTGCATCGAAATGCAGGGAACACAAATAATTCTCCTGGGATGTGGATCAGCATAGAAGCTGTATTTTATTTTCAGAGCTCTACTGGAATGCTTCCAAGACCACCATGACAAAACTACTTCAGTATGGGTGGTAAACATGTCTCTACTGTTACTGCAAACTTTTCTGCACTGTTTGCTATGCATTCTTTAGCTACTGTTTCTTGAGTGGAAGGATTCTTTCTGCACTACCACCTCATCCTTGGACCCCTCACTGGATATACAAGTGGAAAAAGGCAAACAAATCATGTATTCTGTTAAGCAGGGACCATTCATAGAGTGGAATCTGCCGGTCATCAAAGTAAGAAATAATCTGATTGTTACATGAGAGCTGAACCACAGTATAATTCTTCACTAGTTTGAGCCCTGTCACTTTACCAAGCTGCTTCCAGTTACAAGGAAGGAAATGCTTGCAACTGCCATGGGTGAGACGGTCACTGCTGGAAAGATGAGGGGCTGGAATTAGTATTATAAATGAAGAACTCATTAACTATTTAAAAATAATCAACTGAGCATAAACTGCTTAAGGCTGCTTATGTTCTTATATAAGACTATATACGACGTGGCAGTATCTCTCTCTGCCGTCTGATTACAATACATTGAAAGTATATAGAGATATTAATCCCAAAGTTCGGGTACTTCTCCCTAAATGGCACTTGGGAGTCCACAAAGAGAGGTTCTGTTTTTAACATTCTCTGATCAGTGCCTTTTTTCAATGTTGAGATGTATACAACTTCAGTCAAACCAATAAATTAAAAGCTACGTGTACTTTTTGTCTTCTGAAGTTAAAAGAGAGCCAGCAGCACCGACAGTAGTAATATGAAGTGTTGTATTAGCAGGACAGGTATCTGCATATCAAGCCTAAAACTTGCATATTACATCAAACTGAACATTAACAGGCTATGCAGCTGCTGTTTTCCATCTAGTTATAGTTCTTCCCTAATGCAGCCTTTAATAACATAGCATGGAGCGTTGTAGTATTAAGCGTTATGTATTGTCTTTCATAAGCATGCACATTATGCACAGATTAGTGTTCAGTATGCTGAAGCTTTTAAGGCATTTTAAACTGCAAAAAATGAAACTTCAGGGTATCTTTTTTCCCTGAATAGTGCCTGTTGATGCCTTACCAACTATGCAAAAATTAAGGTGTAGTCAAGAGAAGAGCTCACCTTCTCAAAAGTTTACATTCATGAGCAACACTTAAAACTTATGCTCAGATAACAGCTCTGGAGTAAGCAGAATTCCTACACATTCAACAGTTCTGTTGTAAATTCATCTCCTTTCTTGTCAGTGAAGTCTCATATCAAAAATCACAATTTACACTGGAATTTTTTTTTACTTAACGCTAATTCCTGTTAAAACCTTTTTTAATACTTTTTTACTTCAATAGTATGAGCGATGTTTTTCTGTCAAATTCACTTGTTGTGTAGAAAGTAACATCAATTCACGGTAAGAGTTCCATAAAGTTCGTTTATTGAGTAAATCAAGTGTGTACACTTTGAAGAATAGACAATTTCCATTAGCATACTCAATATGTTTATAGTATCTAGGATTCTGTCTTGCCATAACTTTAAAAACTGGCTGCTGTAAGCATAAGCCATCAATCTTACAGGATGATCAGCAGTTAAGGGTCTCTGTAGCCCTAGGCAGAGCACATCTAGATGAAGTCCTCCAGAACAATGGTGGTACTGCACTGTAATGACATGAAAAAGTTACCATCTACTTCTCAACATACAACTCCATAGCAGATATGCAGTCATTCACTTTGAAGACGTTCCTGTAGGACTGCAAGTATTCCATGACACAGCGTGATTTATTGGGAGAGCCTATCCTGCTTGCAGGAGCCTACCAGCGTTCAGGTGAGTCGTAAGTTGATCCTTGGAAACTTCATAAAGCCAAAGGAAGGTATGTTATAGCTGCCTGTTTGCAAGTACATAGCATGAGTACTTAACTGAATGTTCAGAAGTATGTAACACCTCCATCCTAATTGTAGGGAATTTGATCTTAGTCTTGGAATTTGTTTTCAGTATTTTCTTTGTAAGTTATCACAACACTGATGTCAACAAAATGACACGTGTGCCTTGAAATGCAGCATTTCACAATACTGAATTCCAGTTAATAGTACGCTCAAGTCTCTACAGATTGGCTGAGACACCAGTTTCATTAAACCTCAATATGCTTAGAAACAGCTTCATTTCTCTTCACATACCAAACCTGCAGAGGTTAGGATGGAGCCAAAATGGTGTTATAATAAAGCCCTAAGAAAGGCAGCAGGTTGTACAGTTACCTCCTTGTGAGCAAAATCCCTGCCCTAGAACTATGCAACCTACTACCTCTTCCTAGGAGCCCAATGCTTCCTTTTTGCAGTTCTTGCTTAGCAGCTGCTCTGTGAAATCAGCTTAGCTTACCAGCTGCTTTTGGTCTTCTGCATTTTTAGGCCAGGGCATGTACTACAAGTTTACAGTTAGCACTGTTTAACAAGTGGTTAACTAGTAACACTCCTGGCTTAAATACTCATTAATAGCTCCATTTTCACACTTACTATGCTGAACTTTCAGTCCCAAAAAGTGTTTTCATGTTTGGTGGTTGTTTTTTGTTTTTTTTCTTCCTTGTTATAGGAAGATGTCAGCTGGTCACTCTAAGGCAGAAGCAGCTAGATGGGGTACACCTAAGGCTTATGGGGGAAAGAACACAATCTCTAAATGCCTTATAAAAACAGTAACCTCTTCAGACAGAAGTTACAATTTTGGATCTTGGGCACTCAAATTTCATAGCTTTACATTCTCCTAACCAGTTGAAGGGATGAATCCAGGCTGCCCAGAAAGGCTGTGGATGCAGGGGGGTTGGAGATTCATGGTCCTTGAGGTTTCTTCCAACCCTGGCTATGCTGTGAATTTTGGCCATTCAACACTTTAATCTTTGTATTACGTTGTTTAAATCTCACTTGCTAGAAAAGCTAGAGAAAAATAAGCAGACATATTAATGAAGTATAACTGTAAATTTTCCAGCTTCTACTGAACAGTCACAGAATGTTAATGTATTACAGAAATTAAAACAGTTTATGTCACAATGTATGAGCTTGAGCCAAGACTTCTTTTAGATTCAAAACCAAATTGTTTTAGAATGATTTCCAGTCTATGGTGTATTCAGTTCTATATCTACTAAGAGATGCATTGTTGATGTCCAGACAGTGCTGCGCCACTCACCTTGGAAGAAAAGTCATATTAGTCAAATACCATTTGGGGTTTGCACCACTCAAACTGACTGTTAATTAGTGACAGAATTTACAGGATTAATTTGATTCTTTACAACCCTAAACTTCGACAAATCTGCTTTTAGTCAATGTGGAAATGCATGACAGCAAAGGACCGCAGTTTGTTTTACTCCTCAGGGAAGGCAATAGATTGTATAGTTATCTCCTGAACAGGGTAAAATAACTACCCTACAACTATACAATCTACTACCTCACTCTGATAGAGAAGCATGTACTTAAGCTCTTTGCTGAAGTAGCTAACCACAGTCTCATTCCAGAGTATTAATATTTGATGCTTCAGTTAGCAATGTTAACACAACTTATTAGAACATCAACCATTTGTATTTGATTACCCCACCTTAAAGGAATCAATCTGTTCTTACATTTTATCCTTAGAGAAGATAAATTAATGTAGAGAATGAGAAAAATCTAGAAGTAATTACCTGTAGATGTTGCAGAAATATGTCTCCTACAATAAACACTCCAAGTGCAGAAGAAATTGAACAGTCTCCATTGTTGATTTTCTGCTGCTTTAGGAAAGACAGTAGATTGTATAGTTATCTCCCAGTTGTGGGTATGACCCTAAAACTATACAACCTACTACCTCATCCCACAGCGCAGGCATCTTCAGAGGTGATGTCCAAAGAATGGTGCTTTCATAAAGACAACTTAAGTGAACTGCAGACATTTACAGTGTACAATACTGGTCACTGGGGGGGAGGGAATTCCTCTCTCTCTCCAGTTGTGCAATAATGTTGCTGTAAAGGTAAGATTGCTTCATTTCAAAAGTTTACCAACTGTTTGGGTCTTAATGTACTTAATCTTTAGACAGCTAGCAAGCTGCAGCAGTCATAGAAACTGCAGTCATTACACTTGTCTGTTACAGGAAAAATACTATTAGTATTCCACAGATGTAATCTCTCATCTGAAATATAAGAAAATGTCTATGAGAAACATCATATGCAGATCTACGTTCCTTCAGAAGTTAAAGTAACAAAATCTAGGACCATAACCATGCAGGTGATGTCCATGGATCAGTCTAAGACTCTAATATTTATAATTCTTAAGAAATCACTATTTTTATTCTACTTATTCACAATTTTAAAAATATTATTTTTAACAAACTTAATAAGGTCTTACAACATGACATTAATTGTTGAACTGCCGTACCAAAAGGCCTCTTAAAATATACATTGCCTTTAGATCAGAATCAATTGGGCTCCTCTGACTGCTCCCGATAGAGCTTTAAAGCCAATTTCTACATTACCAGAGCTCAACATGACCTCAAGCTAAAAAGTCTTACAATATTGAAATCAAAATACTTTCCAGACTGATGTGACTTACAGTCCCCTTCTTAGCAAGGACATCTTGAGAACAGAGCTGAAGAGGAAAACTGATCATTTTATCAATGTGATTTCTAAGATAGCTGAAAGTGCTTACTGAAATGCACAGATTTTCAAACATTAAATACATGTCGTACTCGTACTTCATCCCAATTCTGAGCTGAGGTTTTCAGACCAGTCATCAAACAAAGCCTTGATAGAACAAGAGCTCCTAATGCATGTTAATGTCCTTGCCAAAAAACACAACGCGTGATCCAATGCATTAATATACAAAGGGGTGACGTTATTCCTTAAGCAGAGGAAAAAAAAAAGTACTTTCCACCCCCCTCAGAGCTTTACTCCAGAATCCTTTGTACAAATATTGATGACAAATTTTGGTGAATCACACTTAAAGTCTTGCTTGTAACCACTTACAAATCAGAACACGTGCTTTAGCATGCGCAGATGGACACAAGCAGTTGGTCCTAATGTCCAAAACAGCAATAAATTACAACAGTAGCACTGTGACAAAGGCAAATGACCATGGAGCACAGGCACATATTGCATCCTTTGAATGAGCTTGGTTAGACATCCTCCTGTCGAGCAAATATTTGGAAAGGACACTGACAGTCCTTTCACAGTTTCTTATTCCTACGTGCAAACCTTCCCCAGCTGAGCAGAATTCATGCAAGGAGCCCATTCCTACATAGAAGAGGTGCTGCTGAGACCTCTGTCCAGTCAGCCTTGCTACAGAGGGTGCTGGTTTGCTGTTTTCAATCTGTCATTTAGTGAATCCATGATGTCCAAGACATTTCAATTCAGGTGGATCTTTAAGATGAAGCTGCTGCTTCTCTCAGTGCTGAAAATGTTTTAAGCGCTTTGGAGAAACTAGACAGATACTACTATACAAAAAAAGGTATTTAAAGAATATAAAGCATATAAAATTTGTAGGATACTTGTCAGTTTCCTTTTTTAAAATGAACCCAGGATACTAAAATTACTGTACAGATTATAATCTGTAGCATTTCACCACCTATAGATGGAGTTAAAGCCTAAACAGCTTTTATTATTATTATTGCTATTGACAGTAGGACTTCTCAATTAAGTTCTGCTATAAGAAATTCTGAACTATTTTCTAATGCTGCTGTGAAACTTTCCTGTTAGGTATGTGCAGCTCCTGAAGCATTTGTCTGCTTTGAGCTTCCAGAAACAAGATCCTTTCGTCATTACAGGTCTGGAAAGGCTATCTATTACTTAAGGTCAAAAATGTCCTTGAAAAAATGTTTTGAATGACATCCAATTGTTATCTTGTGGTTATATGCAACAGTCTGGCTTGAGATCGATGGTGAAGTGCACACAGGGCACTAGGAAAACCTCATTCTGCAACAAATACACCTTATGAAAGATCATCATGTATCCTGCCTTTTAGCTAGAGGAGAAAAGCAGTTTTATTGATGGTACATTACTCTGGTAGGTACTTACTGTCTTTTTTACTATTCTGTTTAATAATAGAAAGGTATAGAATTAAAAGAATCAAAAATTCTAGTCCAAACTGTCCCTTGAAGGTGTTGTGTGACATTCATGCAATCTAACCCAGCAGTGTTGTGCTTCACACCACTTCTACAGTTAATGGTTATTTCTCAGCTCCTAAAACCCGTCTCACCTAAGTTGCATTGTCTTTTCAAGGAGTGAGATCTGCCAGGCTGCCCTGATGTTACACATTACATATTCCTGGCACAGGTGGGCAGAGAAGCTTGACGTACTGCATGCCTGATAAATTATACTCCTGGCACAGCCTCTACTGATTTGGTATCTTCTCAGCTTTGTGTGAATCTGCTATGGATACATCCTTGCACTGAAGTCACCATGCTGATGATATCATACCTGAGTACAGCAAACCTGTGCTGCCACCAGCACGCTCACTACTTTAGCAGTAAACATTCATGATTTTTATATTTTAAGAAATACATGTTTGTTAACTTCATCAACTGCTGTGTTCAAAGTCCTGTTTTCCAGTCACCACGTGCTTGTATTTAAAAATATGCAAAGCAGTAAAAGTGAAGAAAACGGCACTGTAATTGTGCAGCAATTATGGAACATCAAATGAAGCTGACCAAGTTCACTACCAAAATTTCCTCCAGTGATCTGCAGCCCAGGGCTGAGGGCCCAGCCTGTGCACAGTGCACAGCTTTAACTGCGTGGTAAAGCTCTAGCATTCGCATTACAAGCACTAACGCCAACATCTGGTGCTTTTGCCCTGTAATTGCAGTAGCATCACCTGCACTGGAGCTGTGCTTTGACTCCCACTGACACTTTTGGTGAGGGAATTCCTGCCACCTTCTCCAGCCGCACGTGAAGACCCCACACATCGAGCTTCCACAGTGAGTATGTGCAGACTTGCAAACTTGCTTTTTTTTGGACTGGGAGGGGTGTTGGGGATTGGAGGCACAATAGTGTGATTAGGGCAAACTTAATTATCCTCCACATTGCTTCCCCTCAGCTGCCCTTTACTGCTGTCACACACTACATCCACATCTCATGGCTCCTTCCAAAAGAGCCTAAGATCACATAATTACTGAAATAAAAGCTATCTTTAGTGTGAGTTAAAAACCCATCTCTATTCAGTTTTGGATTGTACTTTTTTCTTAATACTGTGCTTGTCTTGATGGAGCCTTACTCCTACTTAGCATCCTAGAGAAGAGACAAAGTAGAATCTAAAGAGGCACTAGCTTTCTGAAGAATGCTTCACTTGAGTTTCCTGAACTACCTGTATATATTTGAAACCTCTGGAACAGTTATAAGCTGTATAAGAAAAAAAGCCACTGGAATTTACATGTTCTCAGTAACACACAGTACAACAGCAGCGCTCTTAATCAGTCTGTAACCTGTGGAACAGAAGGAAAAATAGCTCAAGCTGTAGTTATAGTTTGTATCCCTTACAGCGTGGAAGGGATAAAATATGACTTATTATAATGAAAGTTCCATTTCATTTCAGTGTGACCCTAAAAGATGAATGCTTTATCCTCCCACTTGATTTTGTCAATTTTGCAGCACAGAATAAATAACCTGAAGCTGAAAGGATGTTTGTAGAGGCAACGCTTCTTATCCTAACTGTGCTTTACTGACATCTGTTGTTATATGGATAAACAGATGCATCAATTTGAGGTATATAATGCTGTAGTACATCCGTCTACAGAAAGACCATTTGTAAACAGCCTGTTACCAAAGACTATTTCGCTCTAATGTTTAAATTCAACTTTTAAAAACTCAGTGGATAAAATAAAGTACAGCAGAAAAGATGAAGCTTTAAGTTTAAAACAAATAAACAAAACTCATGTATGACAGTTAGGACTTTCTTTTCTTTGCGCCAAGCAAATTCACCTATGGTGAAAACAGGCCCCATCCAAGAAAGCAAACATGCTTTAATGAGAATGCAGGATGTGGTGATGAAGGCCAGAAGCCTTTCTAAGAGTCATCTGCTTATGGCCAACACCTTAAAATTCAGTATTATTAGTATTTATTTGGTATGTATTTTATTTTTAGTATTTATTTGGACACGATAGTCAACTTAGCAGCAATACACTGGAGTAAGTGTAAATGTGCAGCCACACAAAGGACTGATATGCTTTAACTCCAAATATGAGCAGCACCAAAATCCATGCAGCTGGGCAGGTCTAAGTGTCCACTAGATTAATACCTTGGAGAGTCATCAATAATGTCTGTATCTCGTGTCTCCACCAGAAATGCCAAACTTTGTCAAAAAATCTACATCCCACTGACAATTAATTGCTTTAATATAAAGCATCCTGGTTTTGAGTAATTATAACATGAAATATTACTGGTTTATTCCATTTGCAATTATTATGTTTGATTTTCATGTATTTCTCTGGCCACGTCGTTACAGAAGGAATATAAATATCCAGAAACACAGCTTGAAAGAAATTAGGAGTCACTACTGCCCACTCATGCATGGAATGAAGCACATCTCCTGCAGAAAAGTAAAGTATGTGATCACGATTAATAATTTTGAACGTGAACAAAGAATGACAGGAATGCAAATTCTAGCAACATCCTCTGCAGGTACTCAGTTTTTACGTTAGCATTAAACTATCTGCATCTAAGTGAGCATTAGTTCTTTAAAAAAAAAAAGCAAACTACACAAATGAATGCCACATATTCTACTGTAAGTTTAACCCTTTCCACGCTAGTCAAAACTAAGCCCTACTGATGCACTTCAGTTACTTAGTGTTTAGAAATTGCCTCTTGTTATATCCATAAACCCAGTGTTCTACTCCAATTAGATTCCTGGTATTGTTTTTTAAAATGGCTTGGTGTTTGATAGAAACAAAAAAAAAAGACTGTGCTGAGTGTTAAAATCAGTGCGTAACTCTTAAAGAGCAGAAGCCAAGGTTTATTATTTACTACTGCACAACTACAAAAGAGCAAAGCATCTGTATAATTTCAGTTGACAATGCAGAATGGGAAAAAAAAAGGTCTGTTGAGGCTTCTAAGCGTTTACAAATAGTCTGTGAGTACGTATGGCTGTGCACGCACACGAAGACTCACGGGTCTGTGTAAAGATGTTGGGAGTGCACTGAAAATGCAATAAAAAACTGGTGTGTAACGTGCAGTTTGAACTCATCTTTTGCAGATGTGAATGCAAGATCCTGTGACATGACAGAAAAATCAGGTTTTCGTATTTCCCATTCAGCATACACTGAGTATGCAGCATACAGTGGGGTACGGCCCTGGCAAGAACCTCAGCAACATGAGGTAATGCAGTGCAGTAAGGGAAACAACTACACTGTGATGTCTTATTTTCACAAATCCTTTTGAATACATTTGTCAATCAGTACACTGGCAGTAGAAACATGGATATGAGCATACTGCAGTTTAGCTACGGCTCCAAATGCCATATGGTTCTCAATAGAAACCATCACTTCAGTTGTTTGATCCTGCTTCAAACAGGAATGTGCGTTTTATTACCAATAAATGCGTGTGTATTTATTCACTAGATCTGTCTCTTAGGACCTGCTACATTGGGAAGCAGGCAAAGCTTTTGTTCCAACAACCCCAGTCAGTTTATCAGAATGCAGTTAACTACGGGAAAAGTGGAAGAAATATAGGATTGTTTTTTAAAGACGAAAACTTACTGATACTTTATTGGCAACATTACCAAAACATTTATTAATGGTTGTTTTTCTCCATGGAATAGCAATTAAGAAAGCCCTTTTACCTGTTAACAGCATGTTACAGGCAGCTTGTTTTATATTAATATGCAATCTTTATGCAACTAATAATTACAATTCAGCAAACATTCAAGTTAGTACACATAAGAACATTCCCGATAATGCTGTGTTATGTTATTGACAACATAATTTGACATCTTTTGCCTCTTCTACATCACGGGAGCCTTTTATCTGCAAATGAAAGGATGCTTCCACTGCCAACAGAGCAAAATACAGAAGGTGTTTATCAAAAGGAAAGTGAAAATAAGGATATGCTTGGTAGTAGTAATGGAATGATGCATCTGTTTCCTTCTGACAAGTCACTGGCCTTATGTAAAGTAACTTTCTAATACAACTATATGCATCGATTTTGCATTTCAAGATATTTGATTTATAAAAAAATATCATCCCTAATACTGCTAATTAATAAGGTCATTTTCATGAAGATAGCTACTATGGGGCAAAAAAGGAAAAAAAAAAAGTTATTAAGTCTCCTCTTAAAAGCTGATTACTGAATAAAGACTGCAGGGTTTGGAGCAGCAGCTGCAATGAGTCCAGGGAGCTGCAGCTGTCCCACAGTGGTGCCTCGTGGGCACGAGGCCCTGGGAGCTGCTCATCTCCAAGGAGTGGAGCTGCTCATCTACTTGAGAGAGCGGCAGGGACACCCTATTCATTAAACGTTGCTGAGTAACAAAATGTTACTGATTCTGAAAGGACAAGCTCATTTTCCCAAGTCCAGATATGCGTTGGCTTTGACCCCACATTGCCAGACGCCATTCTGCAGGGTCACTCATGTTTTGCACTCATGTTCTGCAGGGTCAATCTATGTTTTAAGCGAGGCAGTTTCCCCTGCTGCTGCTTTTGTTAGCCAGGAAGCTGCTCGCACTAACAGCGTGTTTAAAGAGAAGCACAAAAGATGTGCAGAAGGCAGATCTATCAACGAAGCTTAACAAACCTCCCGCGTCGGGCTGAGTCCCCACTCCCACCCCAGAAATAAGGCCCGGGGAGCCGAGCAGGGTGCCGCGTTTCTCCCCGCCCCGCGGTGCGGTTAGGCTACAACAGCCTGCTACCAGCGCGGAGCCGGCCGCCGCTCCGCCCCGACCCGACCGAAGGGTTCCGTTGCCATGTGGCCGCTGTACGGCGTCCCTTCCCTCAGCTTGAGGCACGCTGCCCGCGGCGCATTGCGGCCCTCAGCCGCCTCCCCTTGGCGCGCCGGGCCCCGACCGCCCGCTCCCCGCACGGCCCGGGCCCCCCCGAGGCCAAGGTCTCCGCGGCCCACACACTTGCTAGCGGAAGTGACGTACCCGGCGCTGACGGCATCCGTAGCCTATCCCCGGCGGGCGGCGCGGCCGGGCCGCCAATCAGGAGCGCCCGGGGGCGGCACTTCCGGGCCTTCAAGTTAGTCTGAGGAGAGAGGGGGGGAGGGAAAAGGGGGAATAAAAACGCCTCCATTACGGTAAATAAACCGCCCGCGGCCCGACGATACGAGGGCCCCGCGCGGCGGCTGCGACCGCACAGCGCTTCCTGCCGCGCCCCTCCCGTAACCCGCACCCCTGGGCAGCACCCGCTCTCGGGGCCGCGCGCCGAGCAGAGGGGTCGGGCCGGGCCCACAACGGGACGAGGTGCAGTTCCCTCCTTCTCTTCCTCCTCCCGCCGCGCCCGAGCCCGGGCGGCCCGCAGCTCACCGCGCGGAGCCGGGGCCGCGCCCGTTACCTGCCGCAGGGTGACCCGCAGCCGCGCCGAGACCCGGATGGAATCGCGGCCGCTCCTGCCGCCGCTCGCCGCGCGGCACCACGGGAAAGCGCGACGCGCCCCGCGCCGTCCGCCCCATTGGCCGAAGGATGACGGGCACTGCCCACGGACGAATCCGGGTAGGAGGGGCTATTCGTCCATCCTCTCCTCTCTCGCGCTCTCATTAGGCTTGGGGCCGCGCGGCACCGCCTCCACCTGGAATGGTCTTTTTTCATTGGGTGGCGGGAAAAAGAGACCCGCCTCCCTCCGCCATTTATTGGAGGCGGCAGGGGGGCACTCCTAAAATGGCGCCCCCCGGCGGCGCGGTAGGGGCTTGAGGTGCGGGTGGGACCGCGCCGTGTCCTGTCCCAGAGCCCTGCGGATGCCTCAACCTCACCCAACGAGTTTCTTTCCATGTGCTCAGGGCTGGCCGAGGCCTTCTCGGCAGCGCACGTGCTGCTGCTGGCAGGGGTGGGGCCGGGCCCGGTGTCGGCTGCGTGCTGAGCTCCGGGAGGGCAGTCAGCGGCTGGAGTGCTTCTTACTGCTGCCCCGCCGCTTACAGGCACTGCATCCCAGCTGTATCCAGCCGTGGCTGCTTGTTTCATCATTCGCGGTTCGGCCGGTTGGCACAAGATGCTTAAGTTGAGAACTGACACCAATGGTTTTGAAGAAGTCTGGAGCTTTGGGATAAGCCGATGTGAATCAGGGTTGTCTCAGCTAGTCCACTTTTCAAGCAGTGCACACCGGGCCAACCCGGCTGTCACCTCTGTAACTGTGTTGTTCCAAACATCTTTGCTGCTGTGTTCCTGATTAGTTTCTGCATGATTTGGGAGTATGCAGCACCTGTAGGGCGCAGCAACTTCCAGAGGAGGTGGTCCTGCAGATTGTGTGTCTTCAGTGCTGTTTTTGTGGGTTGGTAAAAGCTCCCAGAGCTAAATGCTGAGTTTAAGATCCTTCATACACAAAACTTCTTTCCTATGTCTCTTGATATTGACCAATAGAGTACGTTTTATCTGAGTGATTGTTCAGGCTGGAAAAGAGTAGGCTTAGGGAGACCTCTCTGCAACTCTGATGTGGTTGTGGCGAGGTGGGGGTTGGCCTCTTCTCCCAGGTAACAGCAACAGGATGAGAGGGAGCGGCCTCAGGCTGTGCTGGGTATTAGGAAGAATTTCTCAGAAAGTGTGGTAAAGCTTTGGAATGAGCTGCCTGGGGAGGTGGTGGAGTCACTGTCCTTGGAGGTGCTCAAGAAGATGTAGATGCAGCACTGAAGGACGCAGTTAGTAGGCATGGTGGGCTTAGGCTGGCAGTTGCACTAGATGATCTTAGTGGTCTTTTCCAATCTCAACAACTCTATGGTAGCATACCTTAAAAAGTGCACGCATAAAGAAGCCTTCAATCTTTGCTAACAGGCCTTTCTATTCTTTTGAGAAATGTTACAAATCACGAAGCTTTTGTGATTTCTAGACAATTGTGAGAGTTTAGAATGTATATGGTGAGGTCCTTATGCATGTGGTGTCCCATCCTGCTTCACCAATAATTACTTTTATCACGAATGGGAGAACGGGACATGGGGCCTTGTTCTCAGTGACTAGAGTGGCGAATGGTTGACTGGGAGCCAGCTGGTTGGTCTGCAGAACAAACAAAGGAGTGATGCCTCCAAAGCCAAAAGTTAAACCCAAATACGGTTTTCATCCTTGTTCGGGTAAAACTTTGTTGCATAAATTTTGCCAGCTGTTAACTTTTTAATTTTCACATTCAGGTGTAATTTGATTCATTCTCTGATGAATACAGAAGTAGCTGCACTTGACTGGGTGAGAAGCTTCTCTCTGGTCTCGGCCAGGCATCTTTCATAGCTCCTGCATTTCCACTGCCGGTCACAAGATGGGGTCAGAACACCCAGGAACGACGCTTGTTGCTCTCAAGCACGCCGCAGTGACTAGCTGTCTCGGCACTAAGTTTGTCTGGCTGAGATAGTTCTTCTTGACTCACAGACAACAATCACTAGAAGTAGCCGTGATGGGATTTTGTATGTAAATTCAAATACACATTTCTATTAATTTCTGGTGTCTATAGTGAGAATTGCTGGAGCGAGCTAAGAAGGTCCGTTCTAGCTGTTGGATAAACAAGAAGAGACTCGGAAGCATTTTTCAAAAATGAAGCATTCTACAGATGACACATTTATTTCCAGAGCAGGAAATAATGAGTGGGGATATTCTCCCAGGCCTGCTGCATGGCCTGAGGCTTGCTGATTCATGGGTGGCCATTGTTCGTTACACCCATAATTGGAAAGGCACGTTGTTTTTGGCTTAGGAAAGAGAACAATGTAACAATGCGTAACAATGACATGTAAGACAAAATGCCAGTTCATACAACTTTGCAAATTATATAAAATTAGAAGACAGCTAGAATAGTAAAGGTGAAGAAAGTGTCAGAAGACATGGTAGTATTGGAGCATGGAGACACTCAGCCTGGTGTATGTGGCACAGACACGCAGCAGTGGAACTAGTGGAACCTGTTTTCTGTTTCTTTCTGGATTTCTTCTAATGCAGAAGCAGCAACTGAACTTATTCTTAGTTGGACCCAGTCTCCTCAGTTATCAGCAACACCTGTATTCACATGGGGAGGTTTGGCACTGAGTAGGCACAAACTAGCCCAGAGTTGAGCTGGGAAGGAAATCCTTCTATGCGTAGAACGTAATACCCGGGGTTCTATGGGCTTCTTCTCAGATAGCACCAGTAATATTGTTGTGTCCTGTGTTTACTAGGTTTCCAAAAAAGTAGTTCTGATGCTACCAGGAGAGCCAAGGGAAAGCCAGTCCGTTAACTTTTAATTAATACCTGTACCTGTAAGTTCAAAAGATGCATTCATATGAGTGTGTCGCCAGCTGTTCTTTGCCACTGGACAAAGATTATTAGGCAGATTACTGTTGTACCCTAATTTTAAAACATATTTACATTACCTTGTAATTCTCTTACAGAAGTTATTAGCTCACCTTAATAGGTAGGCTTATAAGGAATTGTGTTTGTTGGTGTTTTAAAGCTCAAATGTAAAGCTTGGGATGTGAATTACGCTTCTAATAGCGAGTAAACCTGACATGCTTGCAGCTCAGTGTCAAAGGAAGGGAGATGGAGTCACAATGCACACCTATCCCTGCCGTCCCTAACTGCATGCTGTGCCAGCAGCCTGTGGTACCAGCTCAGACACCCTAAAAGCTACATTTTCATTGTTAACACTTGCTTTAGTGCTGCAGTGTGGTTGAGGCTGTTTTCAGAATTGCTGTATGTCTGTGGGCTTTGGCAGCACCTCCTGGCAAGCAGTGCACAGAGACTCTCATATTAATGCTTTCAAAGTACTGTTTAAATTAAATGTACTTTCATGGGTCTCGATGTGAAGCCTTTTCTTAGAGCGTTTTTAATTCTTTTTCCTTGGCTTTTTTGTCCTCCTGTAGAAGTTACACAGGATGTACATGCTGTTCTTGGAGGGTTTCCATTTGATGGGAAGTCTGCTCACACGCTTCAGCTTTGTTTGGCACTTCTTGCACTTTTTCCAGTTTGGTAGAAAAGTCACTGTATAACTTTGAGAGCATTTCAGCTGTTCAGTGCAGAATGCCCATCAGCAAACTAATTCCAACCACGTCAATTATTACCAGAATATCTGCAACACCAACTGCTACTTTTTTAAACAGCTTTTCCCTTTCCTGTGTGAAATAAATTGACTGAACACGTAACTTTATATCATCAACATATCTTTCAGTAGTGTTCGGAATAGTTCCATGCCAAATGAAATATAAATAATTGTGCCCGCCAACACTGCCCCAAGCTGCTGGAGCTCAAGGAGTGTTTGGAGAATGCCTTCAGACATAGGGTTTGGTTTTTGGTCATTCTGTTTGGAGCCAGGAGCTGGGCATGATGGTCCCTGCTAACTTGGGGTGTTCTGTGATTCTTTGTTTTTCTCTCAAGCAGTAGGCTACCTATGTTCGAGCCTAGGAACTATTCAAACTCAAGGTACCTATGGATGAAGTTTTTTTTATCAAGCCAGTGATTCCTTTGCTCCTCAAATAAGTGACCTTTAAGTGAGGGGAAAAAAACTAATATAATTTGAAGGTTACAGGAACAATTTATTTTTGTGATAATTCAGTCTTATGTGGAAAAATGCATAATTTGTGCTTATTTACACTAAAGAGTTTTGAACCATAGTGAAATAGTGCAGAAATATCTAGGCAGCCATTTCATTCAACTATGTATTTGTGACTTTGAGGCTCATGACCATCAGCTGCCCATACTTTGTGTTTGGGTATAAAGAGTTTATCCTAAATCAACAAGACTTGCATTGTTTATTTGGGAATACAGAATTCAGTAAATCAAGCAGAGACAATTGTAATTTCTGTTAACAGGTAAAAATGGTATCATTTTTTAACTTTCATATTCAGAGGCAAGTCCTAAGAGCACTGTGAGAGTCCAGTTCCGAACATTTTACTCTCTGAAGTCACAGTTTACTTGCATACTAGACAGGGAACGTAGACATTTTCAGTTCATTCATATTCAGGGAATACAGACATTATCAGAACTTAACTTTTGTCTCCATAAGGAGCGTGAGTGGGTTTTAAACCAATGTGTGTTGATGGCAGCAGAATTATCCATAAGGAAGCCTTTCGTGGGGGACCTTGCACTTACAGAAGTCTCTAAGACATGAATATTAAAATAATTGTGTGCGTTCCAGTTATTTTCTGTTCTCAGTGTGTCTTCTCCATGCATTGCTTGCCGAGGTTGGGCATGACCAGGACAGGAGGGGTGAACAGCACCAGGCATATGGGGCCCAACAGCATCTCTCTAAAGGCCTCCATGCTGGTGTCTGACTGCATCAGGCAGCCCCTCTCTGCCGGCAGCCTGGCATTCTTGAACCAGCTCATATCTCTGTAGTAACAGCTCCATGGCAGCAGCTGCTCCCTCTGACGGCTTAATTGGGTCTTCTGCATCTCTCATCTCAGCAGGCCCTGTGAAATACAGCGATTTGCACCAGAATGTTCCCTTTTGTTGGAACACCTTGGGCTTCACTTAGGTACTTCCTTGGGTGTTTAACACTCAAATGTTGAAGTCGCTCAGTATCTGTAGCTCTGATTAGAAGAGTTTTACATCTCAATGCAAGACAAATTCCTTGAGGTGGTAAATTATTTTATTATTTTATTACCTGCTTTTTTTTTTTTTTTTCCTTTTAGAATCATCTTTTGCTTTTATTCAGTCATTTGAATTCACATTATCATTGCCTTGTGCTGAAAGCTTCTCCAGAAAGTCAGCCCCCACCTTGCTAGCAGTGTTTCTTACATTATCACTAACTGCTTTAAAACATTTTTTTTTAGGGAACAGGATCACTCATGACATTGAACATAAAAATGGCATCTGTCTGAAGAATATTCCAGTAACAAGTTTCTGGGGACCTACTGCCAGATACTGAAATATATGAAAGGTTTCTGTGTTCAGTGCAAGCAGCAGGCCTCATCCCTGTAGTTCAGGAGAGCTACTTTTCTGCAGTCTTTCTGATTCAAGACCTTTCCCAAAGAAAGTGAAAGGAATACGTGGTGAGGCACTACTCCAGTCACTGAAGACAAAATGCCTGCTTGAGTGTTCAGTCTGATTGCAGGCTAATCAGGATTGTCTAGTCACTGGAAAATGTAGAAGACAACTTGTAATCCCCATTTCCCAACGGCAGCCTGTTGCTGCTCTCATCTTGAGTCCTCCTTTTTCCATAATCTGTGTCCCACAGCTCACATCAGGTGGTGCAGCCTGGCAGCAGGTGCTCTGAGGTGTGCTCTGGAACAGACAGGATGTGTGCAGGTGTAAGAATAGGCATGTGAGGGCAAGTATCAATGGAGGTGCGTGGAAACCTTGTGCGGGAAGCACAGTGTTATTTTCAGCACTTACAGCGCTCGGTCACAGTGCCAATACTGAATGCTTTCTTTTTTTGCTTTTTTTTTTTTTTTTTTTTTTTTTTTTTTGCTTTAAGTTATTGTGAAGGATATTTTCTTTAAATTTTTCTGTGCTCTAAATAAGTATCTTGTCATAAAGTTTGTTTTCTGTTGGTAGAGCCCTTTGTTTGGTGTCGAGTGGGGCTGCAATGCGATCAGGATTCAAGGAAGAATTCTGTCTGCTTAGGCCATGGGGACAGGATCCAGGCTCCATCCTCACTGTGGCTGTGGTGGTTATGCAGGCATTTTATGCTAACTGGCCTCAGCTTATTCTTGAGAGTAAATGTGGCAACATTACAAAAAGCTAGGTGACGCTGATCAAAACATGCCCTATCAAATATTTGTTAATCTGCTACTCTGTCATATGTTGTAACTCCAAAACAAATCGGCTGCACAATCTTCTGTGGAAAACAGATGTGCGAAGTGGGCAGGGAGCGCCACTGTACCTCTGACACCGTGTCACTGAAATGAAGGGAATTCTTCATTTTAACCTCTACTACTTGTTTCTATAGTGAGACTGTGCTATGCACTATGTTCCTGAAGGAGCTGCTGTCTGTCATTGCCCATTGCTTTTCTTCTGCTCTGCATTCTGCTGCAGGAGAGCGAGAAGCTGGAACAGCAATAAATCTAAATTTATTCTTTCTTGATGGGCTTTTATTGATCTTCCAGCAACCCTAAAGCCAAAGAATGAAGCGAATATTGCACCCTGAAGACACTGGTGATCAGAGAATTAAGATCACTTTCCCTTCTCAAAATGCTTTATAAAGTAGCTAGATGTGTGTGTGAATTATTTACACTTCAAAATACGTAGAATCCTGTAGGAGAAGTCTTTATTAGCAGCTGTGCACAATTGATATGCTGACAGATCCAGACCTAGAATAAGTAGATTTTTATCCAAGAGCCACAGGAAAATCTCAACTCATTGTTTCTGTGCAGGTGGAGAAAGAAGTACTGAAGTGTTTGACTCAGAGCATGCTGTTCTCAGCAGACAACTGGAGCCAAGGAAAAGAAGCGGCAAGAGGTATTTGTTTACTAGTTGAAGGTTCTTTTTCATCTGTGAGTCAAAATGAAGGGAAGATCCTACTATTTTTCAGACTATTGGTTGTTTTGACCAAGATGTAATATAAATTTCATAATATTTTTTTTCTTTTAAATATTTCCATCTTATTTAAAAAAAAAAAAAAAAAAAAAGTTACATCTCTGTATGGAAACCCATAGGTAAAAGCAACTGACTGTGTTTGCTGATGGATGGGAAGTGAGAAGAGCACAGGGGGCATTATTTGCATGTTTTTCTATTCAGGACTCCTCTGGCGACATTTTGTTAGTCACTGTAACTTGCTATAAGTTAGGAGAGAGCTGGCTTGTGGACTTGAAGCAGGAGAAGATCAAGAGGAAGAGTCCTGATGTTATGGAGATAGGCAGTGCTGCACCAGTGTAGGGATTTCTCCTGGCATTTGTTGGCTGACAAGCCTTACTGAGTCTTGTCAGAAGTGCAGAACCCCAACTGTTTTATGCAGTCTCTTGCAGTAGCTATTGCAGGGAGTATCACTGCTGCTGCTGATACTGAGGTAACCTCCTGGTTAGGAAATGGGGTCCTCCTATCCCATCCTGCCACTAGCTCATGACTGTTTTGCTGCAGTGTGTTTAGGTAACAGATTGTCAGCATGCCCCTGCATTTCTCTTCTCTTTTCATTAAGAGAAATCTGCCCACATGTAGCCCACAGCTGCAAGGCTGTCACACAAATTTGAGTCAGGTTAAGAACACGAGAAGATGATGTGGAAAATAAATACATCACTCAGGTAAGAAACGACTTAATAGGATGCTGCTGAAGTCTGTGGGCTTGATTATTCATTTAGATGGGCTATTCTTGGTTTCTTTTCCCCATGATGGATTCAGTCAGGTGTGGTTCACTTGCTGGTAATTGCAACCACATTTGTCATTGAAACAAACAAACAAACAAAAAATAGTACATAAAAAAGCACCCAGTTCTACAATATCCATCTGCCCTTGCCCTTGCAAACACCTGCCATTAACTCGCAACAGATCATTCTAGCTAGGTTTAATGACATGTAGTCTTTGTTAATTACCAACATTTAAACAATTCCATATTGGTCTCCACACTGTGTATCATGCCAGGAATTGGTGTCGCCTATTTGGAACTGCTCAGCTTTCATAAGCAGAAGTAATTCCCTGGGAAATTGTGACACCTGCAAATGTATCTTAGTATTCCGAAATGGCACTGCTAAGCATGCTGGCTAAAGCTAAGCTGCATACCATGTCCCACTCCTACAAAGTTGCTTTCATGCATGTGATTTCATATCTGGTGTTTTACCTTCAAGTGTGCTAACTTCAGGAAGTTCTACCAAAGAACTTTCTCTGAATTTGATATATAATCATCTGAAAGTTAAAGTATTTGTAATTTATACACATATGAAACTGGTCTACTTTTAACTCCAAATAGTCATTTGCAGTGCCAAATAAAAATATTTTTGAAATGACAAATTCTTGTCTAACTACATATATATCAAAATGGGTGAACTGTTAATCTGGCATCCTGATAATCCAGCCTGAATCCTAAGGCTGTAATCAAAAACTGCAGATATGATGATATCCCAGTTGTTTTCTGTCTTATTAGATGAAAACAGCTCTATAAAGTGCATTGGAGATCATAAGATCTTCACTGATTATTTTTGAGTGTTATTTTACGACACTTATTGTGTAAGTTTTTGCTGAACGTAAATATGGCCAGAAGTCTGATGATTAAATATTTTTTCACTTAAAATCTATGAAAGTTTAATAAAAAATAATTTATTCAAAGCATTTAAGAAGAAAAAACTCATTTTCCACTAAGGAAAAAATTAGAAGCCCTTTTTTTTGACAGAAGTTTCTAAATTGAGACCTTTGTAACTTAAAGAATTTAATGTATTTCTCTAGTGGAGCACCTTTGAGGAATGCACTGGTGGCAATTATTTCATCTGCTGTTAACAGCAGACCTCAAGATCTGTTAATTATTTCTCTTTCTTTAAATTTTCTAAAAGGAGAGTTATTTCAGTCAGTATTTATTGTCCTCAAAGAAAAATCAAGTAACATTAATGTAAACATACTGAATACACAAACTTTAACTCAGTCCATTCAAACCTTTTGTACCATGGCACTGGACTTATGGCAACTGTGTAACTTTACAAAGCATAGCTTGCCCATTACAGAGGTTTCTAAATAATAAATACAGCTCAAAACAAATGAACATTTTGTGAAATAAAATAGTACTGGAAATCAAAAAGCTGCAGTACAGTCAAACAGGAGCTGTTCCTTAGAACCATGTAGATAGAACAGTTCACAATGAAACTCCCTCTAAAAAAATAAAATGTTAAGAATGGCTGCCACCTAACATTAGGTAAATCATGCAAAATAGCACAAATTATAGTAGCTGGAAAATGCAAAATAATTTGGTAGTCATCTAATCCTTCAGCATCACCGTGAAGAAATCAAGAGGGATTCTCTGTTCCTTCCTTCAGCTTTTTTCTTTTTTCTTCCAGTGTTTGCTTAAATACTTTTTTCAGGGTATTGTAAATGTACGGCCCATCTTCAGAATCAAAGCTTGTCTAATAAAAGGCAGAAATTGAAATGCAGTTGTTAAATAGGCATCACATGGCAAAATGCAGAGATGAGCAACATTTAAAAAAATAAATCAGTTTTCAGGTTTATTTAAAAAAAAAAAAAAAAATACAAACACGGAGTGCTTTCATTATGGAGTACTTAATGGTAAACAGTTTTGCCTAAACATTAAAACAATGAAGAAATGCTATGATTATTTTAACAGCTGGCATGTCTGTAGATTTACAAGAGATTAGGAAGCAAAATGATGAACTTTCTTTTTAAATACTTCCACCTGCTGAACTACGATGTAATTTAGAAAGCAATTTAATCTGATGGGAAGAGTCCAAGTAATACAGTCCACCAAAGCCTTTGGTAGGCTACTCTCAGAGCCTTTTTATTCCCATCACTTAAAAATCATCTTTTCCCTAATATGAAGTAGTCCATGAATTGGAAGTGATCCAGAGACAGAAAAAGGAGACGAAAGGACTATGGCTCCAGTGACAGAATGGGGTTTTGTTGAGAATATTCCCTATCTTTTATGTAGGATGGTAACCACAAATTCTGAATGGAGACAGCAGGGGTACACCAAGTGTGAAGGGACTGCTGTCACTTTTACTGCTCTGCTGGTTCATGATTTAAACAAACAAATACCATGCCTTGGACAGTTACTTGCCTTAGTGAAAGCTTTAACAGCACGAACAAGTAAGGCCTCCTCCACATCAGCTGGTAGCGTTTGCAAGTTCACCACACAGTGTAAAATACAAAGGATAGTCTGACACTGCTCCTGGTGGATAAAAGGAACAGCAGCTCATTAGAAGAAATCTTTTCATGAAAAACAATTAATTTTCCATTTTTGTTTATTGCTGTTTAAATACCAGACTGTGCCCTCCTGTATTGAAACCTTCAGGTGTAGGAGGTGAGGAGGGAATTTTCACAAGCCTAAAGAGCTTTTCTATATAATTGTGACAGTCACAATGGAAGAAAATCTTCTCTCGTGTGTCTCATACTGCTCTGGAAATTTCTGGGTGATCAGGCATATCCCCATTTTGATTTTTAAAAGAGATTGAAGGTGCCTTTTGAATGTTTAATTACCATGTTTAAAGGTCACAAATGAATAGAGTAACAAAACATGCTCAAACAATGCATTGACATATAAAACATCTACCTTTTTCAGTAAGTTAAGTGCATCTTGTGATTCTATGGAATTTTTTGCCAACATGTCAATATCATCTTTGGATATAATAGGCTCTTTCAGTTGCTCTATCCAGGACCACATCAAGCTACAGAGGATGAAAGGATCTCTCTCAGTAGAGATTTTATCCCAAGCTCCATCTCGAGAATTCAGTTCTTTCTTTAAAAAAAAAAAAGGAAAGGAAAGAAAAAAGAAAAAAGAAACTACAAATGCATCATCTGTTTACTTTTGCTAATATTCCTTTCAACTGCAACAGTATTAGGCTGCTTACATTCCAATATGAAAAGAAGACTTAATGGTTACAAAAAAGGAAATTTTTTCCATGATGTCAATGTTAATCAGCAGTAATGCAAATGATTCTTTAACACAGAAAGGTGATGTAAATAGTGCAGCTCAGAATCTCGCTGTTATCTCTCAGAATATATAACACAGCATTGGATTCCTACTTCCTGCTGGGAGGATTTGGTTTTGAGAATAGCAGTTAAGTTTCTACTGAATTATAGGCAGAATCCTCTGATTAGTTCAGAGGAAGCACAGATTAAAAACAACATATCTCTAACTTAAAATCAGTAGCACTTTTATGCTATAGGAGCTAAGTTAAACCAGAGGTAACAGCACCAATTTTCATTAGTTAGTGAAATGGATGAACACAATCTGAAAAAATGTTCTAACTTCCTGTTGGGTACTGAAATTTGTAGGTTCATTTCACATATTATTGAAAGATTTGACTCCTAACTGACAAATACAATTTTTATTTTCTTAACCAGAGCATAAATCTGTGTCCCAGCGTGCCATTTCAAAGTGGTGGCATTTTTGCCATTTAAGAATTAAATGCAGTGGAATATTCAGAATACATAACACTGAATGAAATTAAAAATTACCTGCCACATTTCTACCTTCTGCTTCACTTCATCCTCTTCCAGAAATTCATTTATATTTGCAAGTGCTTTTGCTGCCAAAATTCTTCGAGCTTCCAAACTTAATTCTGACTGCAGAACAATGTGTGGAATTGCCTCTGACGGATCTTTGCTACCTTGGCTTTCACATCCAATGGAAAAGTTCACTTTAGAAGAAGAAGAAGAATCAGAATCCTCTGAGACATAGACTCTTCTGCTGTACATACGAGTCTCACATTCTTTTCTATGGCCAACCTCATTGGTGAAATTATGCCTTGGTGTTCCAGGCTCCCTGGTATAGTGGAGAGATGCTAGACCTGAAGAAAAAGTTCTGCTGCGTTGTACTTCTTTGGTAGAGTTCCTTCTCTGATAAAGTGAAGATCCATCTTTTTGCCCATCCAAATTAAACTTAGTCTGACTCCAAATTGTACACGTGTTACGCACTAATGCTTCTTTGTTCAAATCCAGCTGAGGCTTTTGCTCGTCTGTGGCAGAACTGTCCTCACCACTGTTCTGCTTAAGTTTGTTGCACAGTAATATCTGAGCAGGTACCGTCCATGCCGTTTCTCCTTGCTCTAAGAGGAACTCAGTTCTCCTTAGGTCTGAGTCACTGTAGCTTAGACGTCTCCTCACGTGAGACAGAGGCTGAAGGCATTCGACGTTCCTCCTTTTCCAAAGAGGATCACATTCATGTGCAAGGGAGAAAAGAGAATCCTGTGTGTCACAAGTGGCCGAGTGGGTGTGCGAGGAGTCCGACGTGTCACTGTCCTGCCTGGCAAGGTCTCCATCCAGCTGTGTCGACACCAGCTGGGAGACAGTCTTTTCAATTTCAGCTGAGAGATCTGCTATGTTTAAGAGCTCTGCCTCTACCACTTGTCTGTTTTCAGCCAAGTCTAGCAGCAGCTTGCACACTAGGTGAATGAGTTTTGGCACGTGTTTGAGGTGCCTGCTCTCGTAACCATGGAGCAGGTGTCTCTGGCGGGTCAGGTACTGGGACAGCGTCACCCTGTGTGCCTTGGGCTCACAGCAAGCAAATACGTTTCTGAGAGGAATCAAAAACTGAGTGAATTCTCTGATGCACAGTAACTGCCCTCTAGTCTGAATAGAATTAGGCCTTTTTGCTCTGACAAAAAGAATGGCTTGATCAGCAGTCATTCTTGTTGCAAAAACTAAGTAGCATGCTACTAGAACACCTGGAACACAGAAACACAAGCATTGGTTCAAGAATTTTCAAACAAAAACAATTATTCAGAAGAACTATGGGATGAAAATGAATATAGGTGAAGATACAAGCATTGTGCCCACTATTATATGATGCTGTGGGGTTAGTTGCTTTTGTTGGACCACAAGACAGTAAATCCATTCTCACTATGCTTTCAGTGAGAGCAGTAGAGGCTTCTATGGGAAAAACTTACGCAAATAGGTCTTGAAAAAGCGAGGAGTAAATGAAATTTTGGGTGACTTTTTTTCCCACCAAAAGGAAACTGTCCCATTGAATGCAGCAGGGAATTACTGCACTGAAATTAAAAAAAAAAAAAAAAAATCTAACCTTGCAGGTTGCTGTTTTTACATACTAAAACTGATCTCTTCCAGCTACTGACAGATTGTTTTCACAGATTTGTTTAATATTTTAATTACTTTATAGATCTTGTAAAGATCTTTACAAGATCTATAAAGAGCTGTAAAGACTTTAGAGATCTTGCAGTGAATTTAAATTATTAATAATTTATGAACAGAGGGTGCTTTGCATCTTCAGAATGGCAGTTCTGGTGTCGTGCAGCAGAACAACATACCTGTCCGTCCAAGTCCCGCATGACAGTGAACAGCCACTCTGCCTTCCTGCAGCGCAAAAGCCATGACTTTTACCATGTCAAGTATAGTAGTAAGAGATGCCACTCCATAATCCTTCCATCCAAAATTATAAAAGTAAACTAAAACAAAAAGAGAATGAGTTATTTGCTTTACTGAAAGTGAAGTTTTCGGTACTATATGCAGAGGAGAGATGACTAATAGTAAATTATAGTAAAAAAATTGTATAAAGATTCTTGGGGGAATCTGACTACATACTGTTTACAAGAGATTATTTTCCTATTTCAGAGTACTCTTGCTATTGCAATTTGATAAATGCATGAAGCTAGCACTGGACTGTCAAACTCCAGCTGCAATGCAAAAAATTTAACAAAACTGAATGATTCATACAAAAATTACTGAGCTATCTAGAAGTAAAGCATCATTTTTCCCTTTTAGAAATTAAAGCACTGCTTCAGTCAAAAGCTTTTTCTTATACAGAGGCGCATTTACGCATGTCATCACATGAAAACACAAAAAATCCTGTCATTACAAATGGCTAGATATTTGGGAACTGAGAAGAAAGTTAACCAGCTGTTGTCCCTTCTTTCTTCTAAGTGGATAATGTGTTATTCACCATGGATTATATTTGCCCAGCTTTATCATAAAATGGCCTGGGTTGAAAAGGACCTCAATGATCATCTAGTTTCTACCCCTCTGCCATGCCAACCACCAGACCAGGCTGCCCAGAGCCACATCCAGCCTGGCTTTGATTCTTACACCCTAACTCGTGCAACATTTCTTACATAGCTATTTAAGACATGCAAATTCAAGTAAAAATATCTGGAGCTGAAATGAATAATGAATGAGGCCCAGCAGCAGGAGTGCACATACTGCCAGCCTCCATGAACGCCTCAGGAAGGTAGGTGAAGCCACTTTCTTGCTCCAGCGGATTCCCACAGCTCGCGTGCTCCCCAGGACGCTGCAGGTTAATTATGGTTTTTATGCCACATCTAAGGAAGGAAGAGATGAAATACGTGTTTATTCCTAGTGGAGAATATGGACCTTTACCAAAATCCAAATATAGGCTGAAAGAGAAAACAGACTGGGAATTCTATTAGTAATATGTACAATAAACAATGGGTAAATTTTCTTACCTTTCAAACTGTTCAATGATGTTGTACTTTTCAATTAATTCTGTTGAGGGTCGAGCCATAGCCAGTATGTTATCTGTTATCCTGAGGAATTAAAAAATAATATTTACTATTTTTACATTAATAAGGAGAGTAATTATGTTAATTCCTGGGAATTAATTTGCCAAGCTAAGGCTGCTGTGTTATTTTCATTATGACAGACGTGCTGCTGATGTACTAGAAATTCTTTTTCAAAAAACTCTCATCACACAGTGTTAGTGATGAATCCTGTTAAGTGGAGACAGATATCACACATCAAAAAGCCTTTACTGGAATTGTTCGAATGCCAGTCCAATTAACATAGTAAAACATTCCTTTGAATAGAAATGTGAGCTGCTCCCTGTTTGGCCCTTTAAAGCTGTTATGCTTCTGTGCAGCATTCACTGTTAGATCAGTAAGAATGTGAAGGTGTGCTTCACATCAGTAATGCCGAATATGAATATGCTTTCTTCAAACATATTTCATCTCCAATAAATGTTTTTACCTCACTTGAAATTCCGTTATGAACACATTCTAACTCCTTTGCATTTTAAATCTCAGTGAAAACTGTCTGTAGTGCAGGATATTTTTATTAGAATTCATGTCAGTTTACTTTGACTTCTCTTTTAATACATATAAAGGCTGCAGTTACATTTAGTGACAGTAAATGCTGCATACTACCAAGAAGAGTAGAGCCCTTTAATAGCTTGCTCCTGGTCACTCCATCGAGCCGGATTCTCATACTTGCACGCACGGCCACCGCATGCCATCGAGCACTGCATGTGCCCAGGGATGACGTGGCGAAGGCGCTCCCCCACTTTTGTGTATTTTGCCGTCGGCCGCCTTGAACTTCCTATAACAGAGGCAAAAACCCCTTCAATAAGAGCCTCGTGAATTCATCTCCACCATACAAGTATTTGTTCAACCTCAAATGATAAAGTTATAAAGAGCATAAATGTACAGTATATGTTTACAACTCATTTTTCAAGGCAGACTCTAAGGATTCTGAGAAAAAAACAAAACCCTCGCATTACTAAAGCTGGTGTTTGTCACAGCAGATGTGTTCTTTTCCTGATGAAGCTATCGGCGTGCAACACCCTGTGCAGGGCAACAACTGACAGACACCTGAAATCAGAAAGAGCCACATCCGTGTGGTGTGGCAGGTGCATGAAGGTGTGCTTCTATTTTATGTTACAGTGAAAAGCATGCATTAATCCTCAGATAAGGAATCGATGAACAAAACATAAAACACAGGAAAAAAAATACTATTTTATGCATGTATATATAAAATACGGTCAACAGAACAGAAGTGTATGTATTTATTAGCAGAGTCAACAACAACAACAGAACTGCCAACAGTCTTAAGGAGAGCTACTTTACTTTTTTTCTCAGGAAAAGTTGCATCCATCTCCTCGGGGCTCAGCGACGATATTGCCACCATCACCCGGTGCGTCGATGATGAGAGAACCTCAACAACTGAGCTCCGGCGCCTCTGGATGATGCGAAGAAGCGGATCGGAGGAAGAATGCCTCCGACCCTGGAAAAAGTTGCTAAAAATACTCACTGCTGAGCGCCGCCGGGGTGAGCCCTGCATGATGACCAGCACCAGTGACAGCACAGCACAGCTGCCGAGCAGGCACGGGTCTGAAAGCCAAGTTGCTCAGCACTGAAGTTGCAGCGAGATGCGCATCCCTCCTTCTGCTGGAGCAGCTAGTCAGCATGGGCTGAGCTGTCTCCATAGTGACAAACAATGAGGGCTCTGCTGCCAGCCAGCCCCGTGGCAGTGACATTCTATATGAATTGTTTGGGACAAAGTGTTCCGCTGCTGATGAAAATAGTTGCATTTCAAGTAGATAATTTTGAAAATGGACTGGGAACAACCAAAACATTTTTCCATAAACAATGTGAGTATTTTAGTTAGTTGTAAATAACATACATTCAGAACTCAGTTAGGCACAAAATAATATATTCAAGAGAACAATCAAAATGTATTTGGAGGCTCTGCTTCCTGAGGAATCTGTAAGTACATTATACGCCCCCAACTCCTGGTTTTACATTCCACAACCACCTCTCTCCCTCTGCTGAGCTGCTGCAAAATGCATCATTAGCTCTGTAATAATTGGGATTAGTGTGCTGCTACTGAAATGGCTCATTACACGATGAATTGTAGACTGTTCACTCTGGACCATTCATATCTTCTAACAAACACAATTTGTTACTCAAAACAAAAGGCTTATTTTTTTTCAGGGCACAGCTCTTTTATTAACCAGAGCTGTTAGCCCTACAGAGTGAGATAAAGCAGATTATGGGGAGGAGAAGATGCATCAGTTGAGTGCTTTAGGCTTTTGAAGGTAGATATTAGGTGGCAAATTGCCTCCCACTTTGCTGCCAGCGTGCTAAGAAAGAGAATGAGCTGGCCAGGAAGATTACTGCGCTCTCAAAAGCACAACATTCTCAAGCAACTTACGTGGAGAACGGATTACAGAAATGTGGATGTGTTTTTTTTTTTAAAGTCATCCAATTGTCTGAGTGTTAAAGGGGAGAGAGCAGAGAGATGAGGAAAACTCACCATAGCTTTGGTCAATTAACAGAATCCCACTGTGTTTTCCCTAGGTTGTATACTTCATTCAGTCTGATTTTTCCTTTTGTGTTATGGAAACAGTAACCCTTAAAGAGGAATTGTGGATGAGAAAGCTCTTTTTTTATACAAAATCATGAGGCAAAAATCTGCTGTTTCTTCCAGGTACTGAACAGGGACTGAGTGACTGAATATTGAATACTGCAGCCCCACTCTTAAGACACAGTAAGGATTTCTGTAGAAACCAGGCATCTGGACACATCTGTGGTGATGTTGTATGTGAAAAGGAGAATGTTAAGGCTCAAAGATCTGACTGTCCTAATGAAACCGATATAAGAACATTGGGAGATACTTAAATATGCTTTTATTCTGGGTGTCAGGTTGAAGAGAAGGGAAGGAGATGAAGAAGGTTCTTCAAGTGCTGCCTATGTCCAGCCAACAAACAAACAAAAAATGCTTCTGAGTTAATTACATTCTTTCTCACATTTCATTCTTAACTCTTTTTCTTCCCAGAATTTTTTCTCCTGTATATATCAAGTGATAATGGAGCCAGAGATGAGCAAGTGAAAATGCTGCATACCATTATTTTTCCACTGAGTCTAGCATGATTTGCAAGTACTCACCCAGAAACTTTCAATATTGGAGAGGGTTTTTTTGTTGAAGGTTTTTTGTGCCCTCAGCTGGGCAGCTTCTGAACATGGAACAATTTCTCTAAGCAAGAGACTTGGCAAACTGAAAGTTACTGAAAAGTTCTACATCTTAACACATCGTGGCAATAAGAAGTCACACAGTTTGCTTTTGCTATAGACATTTTATGCTTAAAATTTGGAAATAATGTCCATTTTTCCCCTATGGAAAATTGCTTCTTTTCAGAACTTATTTAAGCTGTTTATATCAATAGCATAAGTAATTGACAAAATCAGTGGATGATAAAATCATTACCTGAACTCATATTTGCAAGATACACACTGCTCTCTAGCAACGAAGAGTATGGTTGTTCATTTTGCAGTAAAACTCCTGCAGCCATTGCAGTACCTGTGGAAACAGTAATAGGTTTGCTGTCAATTTGCAAGCTCAAAAATGCAAAATAAAGCTGAATTAAAGCTCAGTACCTGGCACCTGGTTACAAAGTCATCCAAAGGTTAAGATCTGGGCATTCAGGCACAGAGCATTACTTCCTTTTTGGTGTGCAGTCTTAAAATTCACCAGTTCTGCTATCTGTCCTAGCAATAAGAAGTCACCTGTGTATTTCCAGCTCCAGCGTCTGGCTGATGTTGTACCTTACAGTTGTGTTCTATATGCACAGGAGCCACTCACCTAGAAACCTTTACAGCCAAATCAATTTTCTCAAATTCTTAAAAGCAAACATACAACTATAAATCCTGCACTGGAAGCTTCCAAGGGGCCGTTCCAGCAAAACCAGTGATGATAGCACTATTTCCAGATCATACCATTCATCATTTTAGTCCAAGCAGACTGTGTAAGGTACGTGCCTTCTCTGTTCTCTTTCCTCCATTCTGTTTTAGTAAGCTGGCAAGTTTGAAATCACATATATGAAGATTCTCCTTTAATAAGAAAACAGAACACAAGACTGTCTAAGCAGAAAGCATGTTTTCCTATAATACAAAGCAAGCTGAAGAGATTGTATCTGAAAAACATATAATACAAGGAAAGCTGTCAGTGTGAACTTATTAATCAGTCACTGTGATGTTTAAGTAAAACAACTTCATGGCTCCTGAGTGCACATCCTTACTTCTCTTATCTCAATAGTAAAATAGTTGCAAATATAGTACTAAAAAAAGCATGTCCATGCTATAACTATTGAAACTCTTCTAAATAAACCTTCAGTCCCAAATTCTGCGAAAATAATACTAAGATTCAGTGCCACAGTGTTCTAAGAGACAGGTTTACTGCAATCATAATAATGAGGATTATTACGTGGTAAACAGTCCAGTGCTGTGTTGAGATATTAACTGCTTGTCATTCATTCTGCATGAATATTAACTATATAATATATTAACCATAATTCTGAGTAATTGCTTTAAGTAAATAATTGAATCAATTCACATGAAATTTAATGTATAGATATTATATTATCTAACACATACTTATATTGAAACTATTCTTCTATATGTGTTTATGGACTTTATTCCACATCAGTGTCACTGAGTACAGCTCTGTCCCTTACTTATGGTCCCAGCTTATGGTGGGAACAGCATACACATACACAAAGTAACCCATCAATATCTGCTGCATCAGTGGCCTCAAAGAGATGAGAATTGCATTTGTCTGTGAAAGCCAAGGGGTCTTTTGAAAGTTCATTGATGCTAAGCAAGACATTCCTTATGTAAATATGTATATTCTGAAGAATGTTCATTAAGATGAGTCTTAATGTAGAATAGAGATGCACATTCTCTACTCAGCTGCTTGACCATCTGACTGCACTTTACAAGTCCATCCCATAATAAACAGGGAGGAATACATGCTTGTACTTGCATTCTGAGAAGCTCTAGTATCCCTGTGTTTTTTTTTCCAGTGGCTTTTGAAATCAGTTAGGGATGATTTTCAGTCAGAGGAAACTGCAGCTCAAGAAATCACTATTTTATCCCCAGAAGTTCCATTTAGGGTTAATACAATTGAACTGCCAAAAAAAAAAAAAAAGAAAAAAAAAGTGTTTCTATTTCTCAGAAACTTCTCTCAAAAAATCTTGATAGCTTCTCCAGGCAGCATTTCAATATGTCAGCTCTCATCACACAGGCAGTGGGAGCACCAGCAGTCACACCACTCGAGACCAAGGGGTAAAGGCTGTGTTTTGAGATAGTAAGGACTAATTTGGTGTTGCTGTTACTGCAGAGGTGCATTACATTCCTGCACTGATAAAAAGAGTGTTGAGAGCTGGAATAGCGTTTGGGTCAAAGGAACAACAACTGCTTTTCCAATGTACTGCATATTCTTAGTTTTAAAAGGTCCTCTTCAGCATTTTGTTCATCTGTTAGCACCTGATGGACGCTAGAGAAAATCAAGCCTCAGATGTTATTCCAGGTCATGTTCTTTATGAGCTCTCCGAGGGAGCTGAGTCACGTGCATCGTGGCAGTCATGATACCACCTTAATCAGATCTGCTCTGTGCCATGCTTTTCTATTGCCATGACAGCAAAGAGGCTGCTCTTTTAATCCTGGTATCACAACTTAAGAAATGGAACAGTGTCTTAGGTGATTGATGTTCCATCTCTTTACCGTGGGAAGCAATGTCGTTAAGCTTGCACAAACAAGACAGGTAAAGAAATGGGAGTAAAAATAACATCTGCAGTGCTGGCTGACTGAAACAAATGTCAGAAGTCAGAACCACAGTGCCCAGGGAAATGGGTCTGTTGGAGCCAGACACCAAGCACTAAGGGGATATTCCAGCAGTCCCCTTTGAGGCATGCATTCTGTACTTGCTTTGGTGTTTCTCTGTGTACCTTGGAGGGCTTTTCCCCACTTCAGTGCAAACCAGATCCTAGCAGAAAGGATGTCTCAGATTTTGTTGCCAATTCACTTATTGCATTTGGTAACAGATGACAGCTGTCACATCCAACTTGCTGTGTCATATAATCAGAGGTGGATTTCTGTCAGAGGAAATTGCACAGGCACACTGTGCTTCCTTAGGTGAGATCAGTCTGTGCTCCCACTAAGTTTCTAAGGGGTGATGCAGCCTCTAGAATAAAAGAACCCTTAGTGAAGGTTAAGCTGCAAAAAGCCATGCAGCAAGTCGGACAACTGAAAGATGGGTGCCTGCAACTGGCTGGCGGGCAGCTGCCCAGAAAGGAGGAAAGTTCACAGCACTTACACCACAGCCCAAAACTGGCTGAGGTGTCATTCTACCTTGCATACAGGATGAGTATTTCCTATGATTGCAGGATCTGGAAATCAGTGTTTTCCATTTGCTGGGCTGAATTTTTGCTTCAGAATGGACTGAGAGAAGGAAATAATGTCTAATGTTTTAGCAGCCAGAAAACAAGCCCCAAAGTGCTAAGATTCCCACTATACCTTAGCAATTAATATGGTTGTTTAACAGATGCAGTTACTGTCTTCAGAACATGCTTTCAAACAGGAGAGTTTGCGTTCCAAACCGGAATGATTCCAGTGGTGGCAGTGCAGCTGCCAGCACACAGTAATCCTCCCCCCATTTCTGTGGAGCTGTTTACTAACAGTGAGGACCCATTTCCCCAGATTTGTATGGATCTGGTAACCTAGAATATGACAGCAGACCACACACTGAAAAGATTGGTTTCATGTATTATCATGAAAAATCTTGGGTAATCTTTCCATTGTAAATACATTCTTACATACAAGAGAGGCAAAGGCTGATGCTTATGCCTGTCACATCAAATGTGGAGATCACTTGTAGCATTTTCTTGCTTTTAAAGTGATTTGTTCTCCCCCCTATAGCATTTACAGACACGGAACAAGCAAATGGGCAACCTGCTAAAGGAACACACAGTCAATGCAACTGCAGGTAGGGGCCACACTAGGTTAGCACCTAAGCCCTCAGGTAACATTTACTCCATGGCCTGGTTCTGTAAGTACTTATGTTCTTGAATGGCTTTGCTCCTGGGAGCAGTCCCACAGAAGTCAAGAGGATATCTGTCTAAATATCAGATTATGTGGCATGAAGTTTCATTGCCTGAACGCAAAGTTCTGAAAACTGCACTAATTAAGATGTTTAGAAATTAAAGACCACTCAGTTAACAAGACGAAGCAAAAATATGACCACGTGAGGACTGTTTGTAATTAATGACAAGGTTAAGAGCTTTGATTGTTATGAATGGTGAAACAAAATTAAAAGCACTAGCTAGGAGCTACATCAGCAATTGGAAAAGGCAAATAAACACACTACAGGACAAAGGGAAGACGAGGTATTAATTTGAACACATCTTCAGTTCAGAGGTTTATAATTTGCACAGCAGAACAGTACTGCAGCTGTTGTAGGACTGCTCTGATTTCACACAGCCAGAACTGATTTGTTACTTCCATAAGTAAGTGGTATTTTAACCCTTAGGAAAAAAATTTCAGCATTTGTTTTAGTTCATGGTGAATGTCATTTAATCATTACGCATTGTATTTAGAGGACTGTAACTGCTTTCACATACAAAAGAGACAAAAGAATTTAATTCATTAGAAAGTTATGTAGGTGCTGGTCTGGTGATTCACTATTTGCTATTAATAGCTTTTTTTACATGAATAGCAACCGAAAATGGGCAGGTCTATCAACTGACTGGATTCGTCTCATTGAGTCACGTCAGCTTTCAGTGCTAACGCAACAGTTAACAGAAGTTGTCTTAACCTGCCTTGCACAGGCTGGCAACCAGTAATTACTATTGAGAAGTACAAAAGAGGGGTGAAAATGAATAAAGGAACTGCTCTACAAACAACACGAGTGAGTCTGATATTCCTGATCCTGTACTGTGACAGATTTTTGTATGTAAGACTACATACAAAAGAATGGAATACCTTCAGTGCTGCTCAGTGCTACTGAGGGAATTTGAAAGTGGAAAAGATCTAAAACGGAACTCTACAAGGTAAAGGGGTTACACCTCAAATAGTCAAAAACGTAGTAAATTTAAGTGAGTCTTCAAACAGAAGTGCAGGAATTTCAGTCTAACATCTTACCTGTGACCCTGCAAAAAGAGTGAGTGAATGCTGATCCCTTCATGGCTGCAGTACCATCCCCAGAAATGCGCTGTAGGGACACCCCGTTTACAGAAGAGATGCTGAATTATGTTGCTGCAGTGTTTCCTGTGGTTAATTGGATTCACGGTGGTAATCTGGGAGGAGCCAATAACTATCTTTTCTTAACTTAAGACTGTATGAGGAATGCCTTGCGGGCTATGCAGATAATCATCTCATGAACTGCTTTCTGCGTCTGCCTAGATTTCAGAGGGATTGAGGCAAAGAGGCCACGCCAAGCTCTTCAAAGAACAGAGCCCTTCACACCACCCTGCTCTGTCCATTCCGTTCACCTCCACATGCTATATGCCCCCAGAAGCGTGGGTCTGCACGCACCAGCCAGGTGAGCACAGCTACAAAGGTCACTGTGGGAACGCACCCGCATCTCTGCAGTTCAACTGATACATAACCTTAAAGCACCACGAAAAGAAAATCAGATTCATCCCTTACTGTTCCTATCTGTGGTTACACCCTGAACAATTTTTTTCATTTTTCATCCAGTATAGCAAAGACTGTCATTAAAGCATATATACTGAGTGCAAATTCTCTGCATTAACATCCCACAAGCATAACAAAAAGAAGTTATTCTGAATGCAAAGGATGTGATCTGCTAAAAAAACCAAAGACTTGATTTAATTAATACAAGCCAGACTAAAGTAATAAAACAAGCTAAATAAAATGAGATTTGATGTTCTATTTCACCAAATCAACTACAGTATTATCTGACAAGAAAACAGATTTCATCTATTTTCACAGCTTCGCCACGTGTCTTATTAAAACAAATTAAAAAAAAAAAAAACACACACACAAAAAACCAAAAAACAAAGCACAAACAAACTAGCATTAATTAAATGCTTACTCACTGCTCATCATTAATACCTCCCAGTTACTTAGAGGGCAAAAAAAAGTATGCTTGCAAGCTTCTGTAGATGGGGATGTGTTTTTTATTTAAACAAGTTACAGGAGACAACTGGAGGCTGATGCCAACATATGTGTTAATTCCAAACGTGTTGTCTCAGATAAACACCTGCCTTGCTGTCAGGAGGGAGATGGAGCACACAGAAGAGGATCAAATGGTTACAGTAATTTTCAGAAATAATGATGTAGCAAGTTGTCACCGTTACTGTTGTATGGTAATAAAGAAGAACAAGGCAACTACTTGAAAAAAGGACCAGGTAGTCCTTAACATCACGCTTTTTTGTACTGATATTGCAGGGACACAAAAGAAATCATGGGCATGAACTCAACTGCAGCTGATCATTTTAGTAAATAGCTGACATCATACATATACACACATATCAGGCCATCTGTGCAAAAAAGTCTTAATTGAAAATGGGACTTAAAGAGTCTGAGGTGGACCCTGGGCAGTAACCAAAGCACATCACTGCCTCAGAGGCAGAACGCAGCGCTGAGCTCCTACAAATTAAATGCCTTTGGTGGGAACCTGCTCTAAAATCTGGTAAAGCATTTGGTAGGAGGAAGTGAGCAGATTTGTTAGCAGATGAAAGAACAGAAATACGCTTCAGACAATTAAGAAACATTAACTAAATGGAATTCTTAATAGAAGCATAGCCTTTTTTGGAAAGTTTACACTGATTATACAACAGCAATTCACTTATTTGACTCTGGAGGAAGGTTTGGTTTTGGATGGTTTCAACGCTTGGTGCAGCAGCCTGCTGCTCTGCTGCATCCGTAGGTATTAGTGAGTTGCTGCCTCTCATTCCTGCACTTGCACTCTTCAGAAGGAATGGCAGCTCATTCAGCTGAACAACTGATTTTTTCCCAGAGGTCTGAAAAGCTGAGCTAGTTCCAGGAATGGGTGCCAAACATGTTTGTTCCAACAGGCCCTGTCATTGCATTGTTGTTAAGATGAGGCTTTGTGCTAGGGATGACTTTTTGGGGGAGTCAGCCATTAGGCTGAAATAATCTGCTATTTTCAAAGGAAGAGTGCTCAGAGTAGGTGGGAAGGTGGTGACTAAACTAACAATCTTTCTCTCCATGTTTGGCATTTTCCTATTTAAACAAAATAAGAATCCCATGTCCTCTGGAAAATTCTTTTGAACTGTGAAAACCACTAAAAGACATTAACAGGCTTTTCAGGTAAGCAGAGCAGGGTCACCAGGCTGCGGCAGCTCATTCCCCCAGCATCACATGGGCTGCCTCCCAGCAGCAGCTCTGCAGTGTGATAAGCAGAGGCACCTGTCCCATGTCCTTAGGTAGAACTGCATCAGATTAGGCAGGCAGTGAAGTGACTCACAGTGAACCGAATGCAACTGAAATGTCTGACCATCATTTAGACTGCGGTGTTCTCGTTGCTACACAAGAGCACCAAACTGTTCTAAAACCTTCTAGTTTACTAAAGCTTATCTTTCTTTAAGGTGGATTTGAATTTAGCACAAGCCGCATATTTAGATTTCTAGCTGGCTTGAAACTTCTCCAGCTTCATCTTTTGCTTTTTGCTCTTCTTATAGTTTGGGTAATGAAAATCAATGTAGCTTCATTTTCAGCTTGCGTGAAAACACTGCAGGGAATGCTTTCATTCTTGTGTTTTTCAGAAACAGTATGAAATTTTTTTAAAGACTTCTTACAGGCTTTGCCATCACACTGTAAATTGATCATAAAAGCACCTCAATTACACCAGCACTGTTACTCTTGTGAGACACATACACGTGTAGATGCTTCATGAGATCCCAGAGCAACAGCCCACTGAGGAGCCCCGGCCTCATTTGTCATCTGTACTTCCTACATTCATTCCTTTCCTCTTTTGTTCCACTTTTGGATAAAACTGACAAGATGGAATACAACAGAAATGCAGTGAAATGTTAGGAAAAGGCAGAACTGAAGATTTCAGTTCAAGAGCATTCTAAAACTGACAAATTGCATCACGTGTTACTTATAGATCATTCAGTGCGCTCACAATGCAACAGGTGACCACCAGCTATGGAAACAGGCTACAGGCACTTGTTCAGCCACAGGCTTTGAAATTAGAAGTGCAACTTCAAGGAAATACAGGTTGAAAAGGGAGAGGAGAGCTGCCACTGGGCTACAGCAACCCACTGCAGCTCTGCTTTGTGAGACAGCTCATTTTCTGACCATGGAGCACAGAGGCAAAGCCCTCATCCAGTCATTGCCTGCTTTGGGTTAGCAGCTCTATTTCTGAAACACCAAATGTTGGGTTGCTGGAAAACAGCAAAGTTAGGCAATTAATTCCTTCCCTCATACAACTTCTGAAGAGCCACCACAGGCTTTGCTAATTTGTGCTGACCTTTCCAAAAGCACTGCTTAATGTATGCATGACATCTAGCAAACATAGGCCCTGCAGCAGAACAGGTATGGAGGAAACACACAACAAAGCTCAGCTGTTCAAGAACAGCACATAAGGTGGCAAAGAGGGACTGGTGAGGAAATGAAGGAGATGGGAGGTAGGCAGTCCTTTTAAAAACACACGCAAGGAACAAAATGCTCGAGCTTTGCCATGTGAGGACTGCTGGAGTGAAGAAGCAGAGCAAGTCAGCAAACTGGCCAGGGAGCATCAGGGAGTGTCAGGAGGGACACAGCCGCTCATGAGGGCTTTGCTGGCTCTCGGGATGAAATTCAGGCCAGGAAGTGCTCCACTGGAGAGAAACTGAAGGAGCAGGTACGATTTTATGTTATTTACAACAAACAGCTATCCAAAACCAGGAGCAAAGTCGTTTACAAGTTCTTCTGACAAACAAGCACAGCCAGCATTCGGGCACCGCCGTTCCCGTTCTCTGCGGTGCGAACGCGGCGTTGCGCAGCACCCCGGCGCTGTGCGAGGCGGGGCAGCAGCACCGCAATCCCGCGCCGCGTCTCCCCGCGCCATTCGGCGGCTGTCCCGTCCGCTCGCGGCTCCCCGGCAAACCGCGCTCGGAGCCGTTCCCGTGTTTCTGACGGAGACCTGAAGGCACGCCGTTAGGGTCGGCCCGCCGTTAGGGTCGGCCCGCGCTGCCGCTGTCTCAAACCTAGTAAGAGGATTACACCGCTAATTATAGCTCTGGAGCGCTGTTCTTACAGCACGGCCTCGAGGACCGCCTCCGCCGCTCGCTTTGCCTTTGTTTCCTCGCACATGTGGCTCTGTGTATGTTTTATTACACCAACCGCCCACGACAAGCACAGAGGGACGGATGTTTCAAGCAACACGTCATTGCAAACGCCAGCATCAGCGCTGCGCGCGTCCTTTCGGGCTCCATTACCCAACGGATACCCCGCCCCGCGCTGCCCCGGCGGCCCGGGACGCCTCGGGCGCGGCCGCCTCCGGCCGGGGCGTGGCGTCACCCGCCGCCACTGATCGGCCGCGCTGGGCACGGCGCCGGGACGGCCGCGCGCAGGGCTGGGGGCGCCGCACCCACCTGCACCGACGCTCCGCCGCCGCTCCGCCGCCGCTCGGCGTGGGGAAGGCGGGGCCGGGCCGGGCGCATGCGCTGCTGGCGGGGGAGCGGAGTGTGGCGGTGCCGGGCCTTGGGAGGGCGGCGAGGAGGCGGCGGTGGGAAGCTGGGATGCGGTGTAACATCTCTTACCGCTTCCCGAGGCACCGCTTTGCTTCCTTCCCGTAGGCGCTGCCTGGCGTCCCGAGGCAGATTCCCAGGCTGCGTCAGTAGCGAGGTTGGGTGAGAGGAAGAATTCCTGCTGGCTTGAAGAAGTAAAGGCGCAATGATTTGTAGCAAAATTTTAGAAATACAGCTGTTGAATTGTATTACGTGGTTAGTTCTTGCTTGCAAAACTGTAATGGCTTTTAGATGTTGTGAATAGTTAAGGATGTAGCATTATAGACTAGAAAGCATGTTGTAAGGCTATTCGGCTTTACAGCAAAAGAAACAATAATTGAAACCATGTGAGTAGGCTTGCCAGGCATCAAAAGAAGCCTCCTTGTCTTCCAGCACCCCGGTGTATAGCATTAGAAGGCAGGCTGCCAAACTTACCTCTATCCAAGAATAAGCAGGTGCTCAGAAATAAGGGCTGAGTGAGCAAACACTACAATTTTGGTACCTGTAAATTACTTCCTATAGCCATTCTCATACTGAACATGTGTCAGTGAAGAGAGTTCATGTAGAGGGTGAGTGAAGAAGACCACAGGATGAAGGAAAAGGCTGCTGAATGGGCTGTCATGATGCTAAACGGACACCAGACGGTAGAAGAGACCATGGAATAGAAGACTGGAAACCTGATAAATCACTGCCCGAGATAGGTGTGTGTATGTTAATTATCTCATGGGTAATGATGAATATGTACTATCTGTGCAAATTGATGGACTCTGAATCATGTCATCTTTGAAGCACTCATGGTGGAAATATCCCCAGCGCTTCCTGGCACTGCTGATAAAGAATGCCTGACTGAACGGTAACAAACCTGTGCTGTTAAGTTTCTAGGCATCGATTTCTTCGATCTGCTCCTCAGCAGGAGCACTGCCATGGGCAGCCCTGGCAGGTGGTGGAGCCTCTGCTGGGCCTGGCCTGGAATGCTGAGCTGTGTGTGACTTCAGATACCTGCTCCCACATTGGTGCTTGTGTAATTACATGATACACAAACTTCCTGCAGGAAGAAGCATGCGTTCAAGTTTGGTGATGTTTCTGGGTACATTAGTGAGATTCCGTAGGGCTGAGTTCAAAGCAGACACCCGTGGAGTAACTCCATGAGGCTGAACCCACCTTTCCCAGATCTATGTCCTGCTGTTTGGATCTTAAAAACCTTACCTGGCTGAAATTTATTATTATTATCAGCACATGCCACCTTGTGGCAAATTAGCAGCGTGTGTCTGTGTGATTCATTCTCAACTCTTCACACTTTATTCCTTATTAAGATACTTCCTTCTATGTGCCTTGTATTTGGGGGCTCAAATTGCTTCGTCTCAAAGTTCCTGTGCTTCACTGCAGTAGTTCGTACGCCTTTTGGAGATCCACCTGTGATGCTTTGCACTTTGATCTCATGTTCTGCCAAAATAAAGAGTGTTTGTTGGCGAGACATGCTGAGCACTTTCCAGTTCAAAGCCTGCAGTTAGCTGGTGAAAACTGTACCTGGTTAATCTGGTGAGTAAGACGCTGTGAGGAGCACAGGATGTTTGCCTTCAAACTTGTACCATGATTTCTGCATCCGAGTAGCTCCTGCTGCTTCCCTCTCTTGTGCAAGCACTGAATTTAAATGTGTTATTCCTGCTTTTGTTTTTTCAAGTCCCACTTGCTTACTGTCACAGTGTCCTTTTCCAGAGTAAACACAGCGTTTACAAAGATGATTTAGACTTTCACTGCAAGCCTTTGATTTGCAGTGCTTATGCAGGCGCATCACTGCACGGGACAATGTCTCTCTTGTTCACAGTGAACGTCAGTATTATGGGAAGGGAACAAAAGGCTGAAAGGGGTAATCAGCAGATGCAGTGAAATAAAGCTGTAGCAAGAAAAAATAGCTGCAGGGGCTGCTTCTGAAGTTGGAGGGGTGCTCAGTGGAAGGTGGCAATGCTTTCCAAAGAGGCATTCAAGAAATGCTGCTGCAGTAGTGAAGATGTGACCTGGTCTTTATTTTAGTAATCTGCTTTCATCGTTCATCCGTGGGTAATCTTTGGATCTTCTAAAAAAAATCCTTAAGTACTTTTCATTTTATAAAGTCTGTAATGGTTGGAGTTGCATGCAACCCAATAGCTGCAACTTAATATGAGCCACAATGGAAGGAAATAAATTTTAATAGGATACCATAGCAGCTGTAAGTTTGCAGGGAGCTAATTTAAACCATATTCTCTTACCACTCTGCCTTGAGCATTAGAAACAAAATATGTTAAGTGAGGTGTAGTTCAATCTAGTGGTGATTTGGGGATGATTAAAGCTTATTAGTCTACAGGCTCCAGCTTTTTGGTGTTTTTAAATTTTTTTCTCTTTGATTTTATAAGCCTTCAATTAAAGGGGGTTTTCCATGGCTTCCACATTAGCTTGGGTTGGTGGACCTACAAAGGATACATGCCATAATCCTTGTGATGCTAAGTGACTGCTCTCAGTCACCTCTGCACGCATGTGATCAGTTTCTTAATAATCAGTGCCTGCTAAGAGCCTCTGAGTGCATGAAAGCAGCTATCTGATAGCAGAGTGGGTTACTAACTAAATAATAGTTTTCTTTCCCTCTAAGGAAAACAAGTTTACACTGTGGAATGGCCGCTTCCTAAGGGAAATGAAGGGAAATGTTGAAAGAGGAGGGATTAAAGAAGTTTTTGTTTGTTTGTTTGTTTTGTTTGTTTGTTTTATTTTTCCCCTGGAAAGATAGAACAAGGACAAGGAGGAATTGCTTCTTGACAAACTGCATGGGATGGCTGAGAAGCAGAGTGGGACGATGGCTCTATGCTGGTTTTAGTTGCCAAAGCAGAGCAATCTGTCCCAAAGTTTGTGTAGGAAGGCGAGATCAGGAAGGCTGAGCTGCAGATGTGAAGCCTTGTGTTAATGGTTTTCAAGGCACTGAACAGAACCCAGAGAGACTTCAGGATTAGGCTTTGACAGAGGGAATTACACATATTCAAAGGAAGAATTCTCATTGGGGAGGTTCTGATTTGATATAAGGAAAAGTTTTTTAGGATAAAGGTGGTGAGGTAGTGGCACAGATTGCCCTGAGAGGTGATAGGTGCCTCATCCCTGCAGACATCCGAGGTCAGGCTGCTTGTGCTCAGAGCACCTGATGGAGCTTTAGGTGTCCCTGCTCTGTGGAGGGGACTTGGACCAGATGGCCTTTAGGAGTCCCTTCCAACTCAAATGATTCCCTGATTCTACGAATCCATTGATGCTCCTCGAGCTGGGTATGCAGAGGGCAGGGGCAGCTCTCATGTGGAGATGGGAGTGCTGCTGGGGAGCTATATTTTAAAGCAGGTTTGCTTTGGCTGTGATCTCATTGCCCCCTTCTGTGAAGGTTGTGTCAGTACAAACAGCTGCAAGCTGTGTTTCCAGAGCTCGAACTGACAGCCACGTGCAGTTGTGCAGGAAGGTCTCAGCAGACGGGCTGCTTCATCACTGCCAACCATTCTGCAAACAGCCCTTCTGATAGCATGGATTTCATTTTTTCTTCATTAAAATTAGAGTCCTTCAGCGCTCAAGGAAACCGCATTTGATTCGGGGATATCATGCAGGCAGTGAAAAGAAGTTTTTAAAAAATCAGCAGTTTTTTTTTGGAGGTTATTTGCTCAGCTCTGCTATTAATGTGGTGTTGTTTGCCAGACTGTGATCAAAACCACTTGGCAGGAGAGACTTCGTCAGGAGGGCGAGCCAGTGGAGTGGAGCTGTCATCTAAGTATGTCCAGAAAAACTGTTCTCTTGGCATAGAAAACGGACTGTTTTCAGAAATAATAAACATGCCCTCTAAAATTATGTTCCTTCTCTGTAAAATCATGGAGGGTCACCAGACTTTGACCCTACAGAAGGAGCGTAACACTTTATGAGACTTCTGTCAAAGCACGTGACAAAAAATAAATACGCTGTAATGAAGAAGTGTCAGTGTGATGGCTGAGATGTGCCTTCCTAACGCGTTCTGCCTCCTGCTGTAAGATGTGCAGTGCGTGCTGCCAGGCAAAGGAAGCCCATCTGGAGGGGATATCAAATCCATCCATTTTCTTGACGTATCAGTTGATGTAATTAACTTTTGTTTCATCTCCCGAGTAAACCTTGTAAACACCAAAATGTGTCAAAGTAAAATATAATTTATTGAAGGGTGTAATTTGTAGAAGTCCTTATGGTGTTTCAGCTGCTGGATAGAGCCCCAGATGCTGAATATCCATAAGGAACAAAAGCTCCATCCGGCCAAACCTTGGTTGTTCTCTGAGCAGTGCCAATAGATGGGTGAGATAGGGCTGAGGAGGGCTGTGGGGGCCACCTCTGCCTGCAGCTTTGTGTCGGGGCAGTAGCAGCACCTCCTCTTTGCTGCTCAGGATTTCCAGGTATATTTTTTATAGTGGTTCCTTCTTTCTCCTCTGCGGAGCTGAGGAGATCTGCTGTGTAAACTCGTGGATTGGGAGTGAGAAATGTCATTCACGAGAGCCCAAGTAAGCCAGTGTTGAGGCTTGGCCTGCCCTGAGCTCCCTGCTGTCACCGCTGGGTTGGTGTCTAGTCAAGCTAGGTGAAAAAAACACTCCATTCCACCACAATCAAGAAATTGCAGCTCTGTTTTTGAGGACTGTGCAGACTCGTCGTCAATGCTGCCGGGATGCCTGCAGATTTTCTGAATGAACACACCCACAGTACTCAGTGTAACCATCAGCCCTTCCTCTGTCGTTCAGAGGCACAAAAGCACTTCCTCACTGCCACCCTCAGTCTCACATACAGCACTCAGCCAGTCAGATGGCACTGCTGGGAACTCTATCGCTGCTGTTATACTTGTGAAGGGTGTAGAAGATACTGAAATTTCTAAAACCTGAGCTATCAGCTTGCTGAGGATGAGAATGCAAGTATTCGGCCTTGGGTTTTGCACACCCTGCCAACTCACTGAAGTTTTATGTTAATCAAGAAAAAGAGAAAGTCTTCCATTTGGTGGTAGTTTAGATTCTGCTCGGTTATAACTCACAACCCCAAAGCATAAGAATTAAGTTTAATAGTTCATAAATTACACAGCGTGCAGCACATGCTGTTGTAATCTCCACATAATCCATACGAAGTATTAACACTGATGTCTAAACAAAATTCAAAGTCACTGTAGGCAATCTTAAACCTCAGCTGTACAGTTTTCCTGAACTATTTTGGCTGTAGACGTGACTTTTCACCCCTCTACCCCCATATGGTATTAATTCAATTGTTTTGTATGTTATACATGCGTAAGAAATAGAAGGGATTTCCTCCAACAACAAACAGTGAGGATAAAAAGGTTGGTGTTTATAAAAATGTCAAACTGAAAGGCTCTTCCATAGCTTGCTGGAGGACAGGCTATCCTTTAAAACTCAAAGGCTTGTCATTCGGAGAGGAAAGCTGGAAGCTGATGCCCAGTTCCCACTCACTGGGACTCTCAGCAGCAAGCAGGCTGAGAGGAGGCTGAGGGAACTTGGGCTTGGTTAAAAAGATCAGGAAACAGCTGCAGAATTATTTGGTTCCCAGGGGTGTGGGTTTTGATCACCACCGTTTAGTTTTTGCTTAGGAGCTCAGCATGAACTGGAAGGAAAAGAAGCTCTGAGTACGGTTGGCTGTCTGCTGCAGGGTGTTGGAAAGGGAACCCTTCCTTGCAGCTGAGTGGTGCTGTCTTACGGGAGGGCTGGCAGGGTGACAAATGAGGGGTCAGGAGAAGACAAGGGATCATCACAAGTGTGTGCCGTTTGTTTGCAAGCACAAGGCTGTGCTGGAAGCCATTGGCCAAGGGCAGGCTGGCAGAGCTTTTGGAGTCCTTGGGCCCAATCCTAACAGTGCTGATCAGCTTCCTGCCTTGGAATCAAAGAAAGTATCAGCAGAGAGCATGGCTGGAGCATATGGTATGGATTTGGGAAAAGGGAGCGTGCGGGAGCTTTGTAAGAGCAACGGGCTTGGGAAACTGCTGTCTTGGTTTGGTATGTGAGCTCTCTGGGAGTGCATCTGGGATGGACTGAGATCTCAAAGAGCCTTGGGAGGCAGGAGTAGGAGTTAGGACCAAAATGGTGGAGGGGAGGTGAGGGAGAGAAGTTGGAAAGAGCATGCTGCTTTAGTACAGCTTGGAGCTTTAGGAGGAGGCAGCTGGTGAGCTGGTGTGCAGGAAGAGGGACCAGCAGCATGGGTTTGAGGAGGTTCTCCTGTGTCTTGCCGTGCACTCTGGTTCTTCCATGGCATCTCTGAGATTAAACAGGAGTTTCGTTGGTGCTGGAGGATCTCAGAACATTGCAGTTGGTCTGCTGGTGCCAGTATCCCAACGGTCCGATGCGCAGAGGCGTTTCTATTGCCACCGACGTCAAACCTCTTTGAAACAATGATCCTCATTAATTAAGCTTTCTTTGAGACAATGATCCTCATTAATTAGGCTTTTTACAGTCTCAGCTTTTGAGTCCTCTTTTTTGGAACCTAAATGATGAAAAAGCTGCCGGAGAGATCCGACTGAGGCGGTCACACGCTGCGATGCTGCTCTTATCCCTGGCGATGTACCGGGGAGGCTGGCGCTGCGGCGGGGCCCGCCAGAGGGCACCCGCGGCCCGAGATCCGCCGGCCCTGAGCCGCGGACCCGGCCCTCGATCCCCAGCCCCGGGATGCTGCGGGAGCCCCCGGCCCTGCGCAGTGAGCGGGAGGCGAAGGGAAGAAGCTGGCGGATGAGGCCTAGAACTGAGCTAAGCGAACCCGTCTGCGGCTCAGATCGCTATCGGGTGGTGGAATTTCGTCCAAAAAATTTGGAAGTGTCATAATATACGTACAGAAAAGCAAAATTGTTTAAACTTCTTAAGCGGCTGTGTCCATGTATGGGTTTATGGTTCTGTGCTGGATGTGGTAAGTAGAAATGTGTCGTATCAAACGGCAGGCTGCAGGGCAGACAGGGCAGAAAACAGCTCTCATTTGGCCTGAGGTGGTGGCACTGCACTGATGCAGGCAGCCTTTGCCCTCACAGAGTGCAGACCAGGAGCTGCCTGACTTCCTTTAGCACCACAGCAACATCAGTAGGAACCAAAACAGGTGTTTGGTAGTGTGAGCATCACCCTGAGTGGGGTCCCAGGATGGGGGTTTGTTGGAGTCCTTGGTGCAAGCTGGGAGATCACCAGGTGTGCACCTCCACTGAGGGCACAGCTGTTTGAGTACCCACTGAAGCAAGCAAGGTGAAACCAGCCTTCGTGTCATCGCACCACTCCATGACCAGTGTTGGGCAAAGTCCTGAAAGAAGGTTTTAGTGGGATCTCTCCTGCCAAGGCGTGAGGCACCAAGGAGGCGCAGCACCTTTGCTCAGCTTGGCCGTACAGCACTGAGATGGCTCTGGGCAGCACACCTGTACTGCTGCAACTGTGGAGTTCCGTGTCACAGGAAAGGCAATCCTCCCCCCATGCACACATCTGTGGCAAACCAGTGCCATCTGCTCCCTACCATCCCTCAGTTTCCTTGTGCCCAAGCCCTGCACCCTTATGACCAAGATTCCTGCAGCAAAAGTTTCATTTTTAAGCATCCACTGAATCTCAGCCAAACTATAGAGATTAAAACAGATAAAGGCTCTCAGGAATGTAAACAGCATACAGGAAATCCTAATCCATGTAGCATAATTTTATTCTAAAAACATTATTCCATCCCAAGGTAGTAAATCAGTTTAACCTTCTGTGTGTGCTGTGCCTAGGATCCCCAGTTCCCATTGCCTTCTGCAGGTGAAGCTCCGCATAGCTGCTGGCCATGCCCTGGTCTGGTGGTGGCCACAGAGGCTGCCTGGGGCCGTGGACATCAGGCACTGCTTGGTGCCCAGCTTGGCACCACCGAGCCCACCCTGCAGGGACTTCAGACATCTGGGTGTTCAGTTTGGGAACTTTACTTTAAGCATTTCTCATCAGTGTGATTTTATTCAGCGTTCAGTGGGCGCACTCTGCAGCACATCCAGCTCCAGCCTACTTAGTTCCATGAGAGTGGGGAGACATTTTGCTCCTGCTCTGCTGGGAGCGCACTTTGGTGGGTCTGTACAACACTTTAAAATAAGATTTGCGTAGAAATGCAAAGGCAGAGAAATAAGCTAACAGAAAAGAGCCACCACCACTTAATTGTTTTATATTGTGTGCTCGTTATAGAATTTAATTGGCTCTTAACAGGCTTTTTAACTGGCTGTAGTGGTGCTCAGGAGAGTCTGGCAAGTCAGCTTTAATATGATTTTAATATGTATAAAACATGGTGCTATTTTAGAAATAAAAAGTTTCAATTAGCCATTATTGTGTTAAATGCCTGCAGCACCTCCCCGCTGCTCCATAAAGGCACAACCAGGTGGAACCAGAGACCAACACTGCTGCAAACCCACAGAATGTGGGGTTTGCTCTGTTTCTTCGTCTCTCTGTTAAAATTGGAGGCCCCGCTCCACACAGATGTAATCATTAACTTGATTTTATAAACTACCCTATTCCAGTCAGTGAACAGTGGGCTGCCTCAGCACTCATCACCTGTTCTCAGCATAGGGGATGATGTGATATCAGGAGGGCAGCTCTTGTTCGGCAGCAGATGTGGGGCTTGCTTGAATTGAACACCGGGGTGATAAGGACAGTTCCTTTCAGGCCCCTTTCTGTTTGGGGCCTGTTTAGCATCTAGAAATAACTGGTACAGCCATAGCTGTGGTTTCAGACAGGCTGTAATTACTGACCTGGTGCACCCACCTTTGGCTCACGGTGTGTTTGTGCCCGGCCATCATAGAGCACACTCGCTGCCTGCAGCTCTGCACGTGGCTCCGTGCCCATACGTGGCTGTGGCAGTGCTGTGCAGGGTTTGGTTGTGGCTGGAAGTGTGGCACAGCCATCCCGAAGTCCCACAATGAAAGATTTCTGCTCCTGCTCCCCATCACGTCACTGAGGGGCTCGGCGCCATTTCCCCGTGTTGGAGCTGTGCATCAAAGCCATACGTTGGTTTTGTGTGTGACAGGTGGAGAGCTGGGTGCTAAAGGCCGTACCAGAACCGTGTCAGCACTGTGTCAGCATGGGCATAACAGCACCCCAGAACTGCTCCTCTGCGACGCTGCTGGGCAGGACAGTGCAGGAGCTGCCCCGAGCAATGCAGACGACTCTGCTATTTCTTTCGGTTGGCTAGTTTTCTTGGGTTTGATAGCAGGTCCGGGTGGAGAAGGGAGAAAGACAGCTCTGTATGAGCTGTCAGCAGGGGAAAGCGTAACCGCGGCCCTCTGACAGCCGTGACATTGATCGGGGCAGCTGAGCGAGCTGAGCCAGCGGTGCCCCGTGTCAGCCCCGAGGTCGATGTGCGGATGGGGCAGTGCCTGGAAGAGCTGTCTCAGCCCCAACGCTGCCTCTACCGACGCTCGCGGCTGGTTTGTGCTTCCGAGAATTGCTCCCCTCCTCTGTGAAGCAAGGAAAAGGAAAACAAATCCACCAAAACAACCGCAAAACAAAGGAAAACAACAGTAAAACAACAAACAAACAAACAAACAAACAAGCAGAACTCCGCTATTTTAAAAGGGGGGGAAAAAAAAAAAAAAAGGAAAGAAAGAAAAAGAAAAGTAAGAAAAGTGAGGGACTCACCGTTTATCCCAGTAGGACACTATTCACTGTGCGTGCTGTTCCGCAGCACGGCGGTCGCACGGAGGGCAGCTCCCGGTACGGGCACAGATCTCTCCAGAGAGCGGCAGCTACGGAGATGGATTCCGTCCGTTTGCAGGGTTTGGAGGAAAGAGGTCCGGAGGCGGCGGAGCGGGGATTTGCCTCTGTGCGGGGGCACAGAGCTCCGCAACTTCTGCCCGAAGCCGTAAGGAAGGAATGGCCGGGCCGCGTGGCCGCGAGCATCGCTTTTGAGGTCCGCGTGTCAGCACGGAGCTCCCCGCGGCCCCGAGAGCAGCGCGCTGCTCGGACGGAGCCGCTCCCTCACCCTCCTGCCCCGCGTGATGTCACGGCTTCCACTCTTTTCCAACCGCTTTGCGGATTTCCTGGACGCCGAGTGCCAGCAGAAGGCAGCGCCGGGGCCCGCAGCGCTCCGAGGCCGCCCCGGGGCCGTGGGGACGGGGCCGGTGGTGCGGGGATGTGAGAGGGGAGGGGGGGGGGAGAGGGGAACGGGACGGTGGGGTCAATCCATCTCCATCTCCATCTCCATCTCTGTCTCCATATCTCTATATCTCTATTTCCATAGCTATATCTATATATCTACATCTCTATCCATATCCATATCCATATCCATATCCATATATATATATATATATAATCTCTGTATCTATCTGTATCTATATACTTCTGTCTAATCCATACCCACTCGTCGCCCTTTCTGCACAAAATCGCTTTCCCCGTTGCACTCAGGGCGTTTCCTAAAGTACCGCGATGCGAGAGCGTTTCTCTGGCTAATTTTCGTGTTATGGTCTCTCTGAGCAGGGAAACGCAATGGGATCTTAACGAAAGAAAGATGGGAAAAAAGACAAAACTCTCCTTCCCTTCAAAACGGGAATGAACCGCCCGCAGCACCGGGAGAGATGCGGAACCGCGGGGATTCCATTCCCCCCATTTCTCCCTCAGCCCTCGGAACAGCCGCGGTGTGACAGTGAGCGGCAGAGGGCTGTGAAGTGTGCCCTAGGAGGGACCTATGAGTCCCGAAACGAATGTGAACGTTTTGGTTAAAAAATAGAAACAAATTGCGAACAGTGAGGTGGCTTTAGGAATATCCTGCATTTCTAACGGTACGATAAACGCTTCGCCTGGTGCAAACAACACAAGCACCCGTCAAATGCGGAGCGTTTTCTTTTTAAGAAGACCACGGCGCTTCCCTTGCAGTAGATGGAAAACGAAGTGCGCGTAATTCGGGGCTGCGTTCGTTCGCCCCATAGCTGCCGAATGGCAGACAATGTCCAGCGCGTCCCCACGGCATGGGGCTGGCTGGGAAGCAGCAGAGGATCGCATCCCCCGGCGCAGAGCCGGGCGGGAGGTGCGACATCGGTGCTCGAATTTGAGGGTTCTGTGAATTAAACGATTTCCGTCATTTTAAGAGTCACGATTAAAAATAGTTCTATATATTTACATGTATATACACCAACGTATTTTCTTTGGGCGGAGAGATTCGCATTGCAGCGATTTTAAACCATTATCCTAGGGTGCAGCCGGAGGGTGAAAGCTCCCGTCCTTCCCGCAGAACAGCGTCACCGCCCCGCAGCGGAGCACCGCACCGATCCGCACCGCTGCGGCTCCGACCCTCGACCGTGTCGGCGTCTGCGGGGCCACGAATTGTCGGAAGTGCCCGGTCGGTGCTGTGCCCCGGGGTGGAGGCGAGGGGAGGGGAATACATTTTTGCCGAGGACGCTCGAGACCCCGCAGTGGAAAAGGGGGATGGGGAGGGTGTTCCCCAAAGCCCTCTCACGGGTTGTAGAGCGTCGTTTTAAATTGACGGGACGCGGAGAAAACAGAAAATCCGAGCAGAACAGCTTCGTGCCAGCACATTGTGCGGGTTACGGGGGAGTCAGTGCGGGACGGAGCATCGAGCAGCTGAGAGCACCTGGCTGTTGTAGGAGGCACAGCACTGCAGACCGAGAGTGACACCGGCACAGTGACCGGCCCGGCTCAGTGCCCTCCGCTCCGTGTGGGGTTCCCGCTGCACCGGGCCCGGGGCAGCGACGGGATGCAGGGCTGCGGGATCGGCCCCGACGGCGGCTACCGGAGGACGGCTCTGTACCCCCTCCGCAGAGCCCCGCTCAGGGCATTCAGGCAGCGAGCACGAACCGTGCGGTGGTGCGCGGCACGGCTTGGAGAGAAAGGAACGAACCCCGCTGTGCCGAGCGCAACGTTCGTCAAACGGCTCTAAACGCCGGGAGAAGCGTTCCACTCCGCGCTGCGCTTTGTTTCTTTTCCCGACCAACTGCTCATCTCCATAGGGATGTGGCCGAGCTCGGGTCCTTCCGCGGGGGCCGGCGCTGCGCTGCGCTGCGCTGCCCGGGGCCGAGCGGGGCCGTGTCCGAGGAAGAGGGGAGGAAGCGGGGAAGGGGCGGGCAGGTGGCGGGCCGTGCCAGGAGCGCCCTGCCGTAAGGAGGAGGGGGCGGGGGGGACACGGCAGCTCCGGCACCGCATTCGGTTGGGTGTGTGCCTGCCCGCTGCCCGCCTTGGGGCCCGTTTGCTTTATATGGCAGCTGATCAAATGCTGCGCCGTAACCTCCCGCTTCCAGGTACTCGCCCGCCCCGGCCCCTTCCTTCCTCCGCGGCCCCTCCCGCGCCCTCCCCCGCCCTCCGCAGCCCCCGGGGCCGTATAATAGAGCCGCTGCCCGTCAGGCCGGGTTGGGTTGGGGAGGTGCTGCCCGGTGCCGCGCCCCGTGCGTGCGTGCGGCGGAACGGCCGCGGGCCGGCGGCGCTCGGGGCGGTCCCGAGGCACTCGCGGAGCCGGAGCGGGGGGGGGGGGCCCGCTCCGGGCCCTGCCCAGGGGTAGGGCGGGGTAGGGGCGATGGGCAGAGCCCCCGCTGCCCGGCTCCCAGCGGCCGGGGGGCTGCGTTAGGGCCCGGCGGCCGGGCTCGGCTCGGCACGGCCCGGGCGGCGGCGAGGATGCAGCACCCGCTGGAGCTGGGGGCTGCGCACTACTTCCCGGCCGAAGCCTTTCCCGACCACCGCTCGCACCGCTATCGCAGTTTCATGATTGAGGAGATCCTCACCGACCCCCCCGACGCCAAAGGCGCGGCGCCGCCAGGGGAGCTGCTCAAGTTCGGGGTGCAGGCGCTGCTATCGGCGCGGCCCTACCACAACCACCTCGGTATGTCCCGCCGGGGTCGGACGGGAGCGGGGCCGCGGTTCCCGGCGCGTGTGAGGCCGCTCCTATGGGAGGAGAGCTTGGGAACTTCCCTGCAGCTCTCCGGGCGGGGACGGGGCCGCATGTGCGGGGCGCGGGCGGCGGTGGGGCCGTGGGGAGCGGTGCTGTGCGTGGAGAGATGGGGGATGGAGAGTACGAGCCGCGCGGTGTGGTGTCGGGACGTGGTGCAGGATAGGGTATTAAGGACAGATTTCTTGTTGTGTTTCGGTTTTGGAGGGGGTTGTTTGTTGGCTTTTTTTTTTTTGTTGTTGATTTTTGTTATTTTATTTTACGTTTATTTTATGTTAACGCGAATATTTAATCTGCGATCGCAAACGCTTTTGCTTCTAAAGCTGTCTTTATCTGCAGAGACGCAGTTCATTTATCCCTCGAAGCGAATGGAACGGGAGGATTCCAAATTTTTGCTTTCCTCTTAAAAAAGAAATCAGGAAAGCATCGAGCCCCGTAATGGGGAAGTACCTGTATTTGGAGCTCTGGGAATTCAGGATTGTTTTAGACACGGGTCTGAAATGCCGGCCCGCACCAGTGTGTGCCCGTGTGTGTTCCTCGGGCCGGGCCCGCCTGTGCTTTCGAAGCCCCCGGGCCGTGCTCGGTGCTGGGATAGCGGTCGCGGTGCTACATAGGGCAGCGTGATCTGCCCACTCGTGCGAGATCCCTGGGCGCTCGGGAGGGCCCCGCACGTCGGGGCCGAGCACGAGTCTGACTGTGCGGCTGTGGGCCCGGCAGCGCTTGAATCTGTCAGTCGGCACCAGATCCTAAATGGTTCCTAAAGGCTTCCGCGGGTAACGCGAGGATCGCTGGGTGGGTGACTGCCTGCCGCCGGCTGCAGGGCACGGCGTGACCCCGCGGCTGAGGTGGGAGAAGGGCCCGGGGCCGTGCGCGGAGCCCAACGCGAGAAGCCTCCGGGGCCGCCCGGCTCTCACGGCCGCTCTCTCCCGCAGCCGTTCTGAAGGCGGAGCCGGCGGCAGTCTTCAAGTTCCCGCTGGCTCCCCTGGGCTGCTCGGGGTTGGGCTCAGCTCTTCTGGCCGCCGGCTCGGGGCTGCAGGGCGGCTCCGCCTCGCCCCACCTCCCGCTGGAGCTGCACCTCCGCGGCAAGCTGGAGCCGGGCGGCCCCGAGCCGGGCAGCAAGGCCAAGAAGGGCCGCCGCAGCCGCACCGTCTTCACAGAGCTGCAGCTCATGGGGTTGGAGAAGCGCTTCGAGAAGCAGAAGTACCTCTCGACGCCCGACAGGTACCGGCGGGGCGGCGCGGGGGCATCGTCCGGAGAGCAGAAGGAAGCCGCGGGCCGGGCCGGGTCTTACCGCCTCTCTCCCGCCCGCAGAATAGACCTGGCCGAATCGCTGGGGCTCAGCCAGCTCCAGGTGAAAACCTGGTACCAGAACAGGCGTATGAAATGGAAGAAAATAGTAAGTGCCGGCGCCGGGCCCTCCAGGGGGAAAAAAGTATATATATGTATGTTTTGATACGTGTTATGTCCCCGCTCCATGCGGCCACAGCACGCTCCCTGCTCCGCGCAGTACGGCTCGGGCAGCGGGACCTTCCCCCACCGGTACCGCAGACCGGAGCGCTGCTTTACGCGGCTATCGCTGTGACCTCCCCGCCCCGCAGGTGCTGCAGGGGGGAGGCCTGGAGTCCCCCACCAAGCCCAAGGGCCGCCCCAAGAAGAACTCCATCCCCAGCAGCGAGCAGCTCTCGGAGCAGGAGCGCGCCCGGGACGCTGAGAAACCCCCCGAGAGCCTGGGCTCGCCAGCTGAGGTCAGCCAGGAGGAGTGAGGGCACGGCCCGGCCCCACCGCCGCCGCCCGGGTGCGCGGGGACTCCCAGCGCCGCGCCGGGCCCCGGAGCGCGCAGCCCCGGGCGGGAGGAACTCTGTGTGCAGCGGCCCGGGCGGTAGAGGACGGGGGCAGAGGGCGGTGGGGCCGCGGTCGGAGCACAGAGCGCACGGCTCGGGTCCCGGCCCTGAGATCCGCGGTGCGCTGCGGCCGGGGGGCACCGGGTCCGCCCTCGGCGTTGCTCGCTGCGTGAAACCCTGTGGTGCCCCCAGTTACTCGAAAACTGCATTTTATGATCGGTTTTATTAATGCGAAGATATTTACTTTATTTCAATAAAGTATTTTATGGACTATTGCTCTGAGTAATGCTTTTTATTTTCTTTTTAATCGTTTCTTTATGTTTTTGATTTTGTTTGTTGTTTTATTTTTTTCTTCGTTCTCGGCCACGCGTCACACCCGGAGGCCACCCGGGCCTCGGCCGCGCTCAGAGGGGGAGACGATGGTCGTCATTTCTCTAAGAAATGCGTCATTGCCGTCTAACAGGCGGCTGAGATGCGGCGGCACATCTAAACGCCGCTTTGGGAAAGCGCTGTTGGTGCCGCTCTGGGCAGAGCTCGGGCACAGGGAGCAGAAAACTTCCACCGACCCCGGGGCTCTGCGCTCGTTGCGGCGACGTAGCAAGGAGCCGTGGCACTGTTTTATTTTTAATTTTCTGATTCCTTGCTGTACTTTTTTTTCCGTCGAAGTTTCGAATGATAGAACATCTACAGCGACATGTAATTATCATCGTCCTGGAAAAAAAAGAGCAACAACAACAAAATCCAGAAGCGCTGCGGGAAGTGGCGAGCGGCAGGGAGCGATGGAGAGCCGCCCCAGGGCCCGGCCCCGAGGGCTGCGGGCTTTCCTTGCAGGGCCAGGCCGAGCCTTGGCTGCGGAACGCTAATTGCAGGGCGCTAATTGCTCGCCTGCTGTGTAATTACGGGCGGTCATTAGCCCGCTCCCCCGGCCCTGCCTGCCCCAGGTGCTCCCGGTTCCCGCTGCCGGAGCACGTTAAGCAAACCGCCGGGCCGAGCGATGGGGCGTCGGTAAGCGTAGGATACGGCCGTGCTGAGTAAACAGGAAGCCAGCTTTTATTCTTACATTGAAACGACTCCTGGATTTAAACAAACAATCAGCTGGAAAGGTTCGGCGTGACCTGGGGACGGGGATCAGCGTCGGGAAGGGCGAGGACGGCGCTTTCGAGGAGCGGAACCCCGCGGTCCGTCCGCCTCTTCCCGTCTCCTCTCAGCCCGTGGTTCTGCTGCAGCACAGCAGCTTCAGCGCAGCCGAAAGGAGGAACCGCGTGTAATTAGAAGGCGGATTCCCGGCTGCCTTTACCTGACTTAACGGACAGACAGGCTGTGCCCAACGTTAAGTAGCGCTTTGGAAACGTTATTCCTGTTGCACTTGTGATATCGTGTTAATATTTTCTTTTCACATTTGAGTAAGTGGTGAACAAGTGATTATTTTTCACAGTCCGTAAAAGCGTTAAATAAGAAAACTCATTTTACTTCTTTATTTTTTTCTTTTTTCTTTTTCTTTTTTCTTTTTTTTTTTCTTTTTTTTTTTTTTTCTTTCTCCAGACAGCGCTAGGGGAACGCAGCGGCACCAGGGCGCGTCCTCCCGGGTTGCTGCCCTCGGTTTGGGGACTGGGGCAGGCGGGGTGCGACGGAGCCCTTCTGGAGCCGCGAGCAGCCGCCCGGAGCCGCTTTCCTATGTGTGGCACCGCGGGGCGATGGCAGCATTCCACCGGCCCGGGAGCTGCAGAGGTGGAGCAGTAAGGCTTCAGGCTTCTCCCGGCAGAAGGAAAGATCTCCCCGGGGAGCTTCCAGCACTACGGGCCCGGCCGGGAACTTCCTGGCGGCTGCGGGACGGGCGGCCCCGAGCGGTATTCATGTTGGCTGCCAGCAGGCAGTCCGATGGTGTGCGAGCGGGGTGTGAATGGAGAGCCGTGTGCGGGGCACCGCGCTGCTGCGACCTCCGCATCGGTGGAATTATTCTCCTAAAAACGTTTGTTTTAACAGCGCTGACTTTGACGACAAACTTTCCTTTCGGAAAGAGCTGCCCGCACCACGGCGACGTGCGAACGGAACAGAGCGGCCACACGGATGAGAATTAAAACCAAATTCCTCTTACTACGTGAGAAATCAGCCGAAAGAAAACGAAATTATATCCGACTTAAAGAAAAAAAATCGATATATATTTAATATATATATATTTTGTATAAAATACTCGGTTCGCTGTAAGCCACTGATGTCTTAATGAGTTTCTACGTTGTTCTGTTGCAGCCGTTCCGCTGCGCTCATTCCGCGTTGCGCTCCCGGCGCTCTGAGCCGCATCGCACCGCCGCCCGCCCGGAGGGAACGGCAGCGAGCAGGTTGGTGCCAACGCAGACACTCCCAATGCAGCCCAATGGCTCCGTTTCTTAATTACCTCTCACAGCTGAACGAAGCGTGACGCGGAGGCACGGAGCGCAGCCGGCTGTCGATCACAGCGGCTCGGAGCTGCGGGGCCCACGGTGCAGAGGCTGTCCGCGCCCGGGGTCGTTCGCAGCGCTGGGCACGGTGCTGTGCTCTATGTGTGAGCCCTGCCGGGCCCGCACCCGCTGCTGCGAGCTCTCCCGCTGTCAGCGCAGCAGCAGAGGTGCCGCGGGCGATGTTTTCTCTGTAAGCAAAGCAAAGGGCGTGGACCGAGGGCTGGAAAAGCACCATCAAAGCGGTTCCTTCGTACGTCTAAGCACCGATCAGGTCACAGTTAATCGGCGAACGTCATGACGGCTCTCTGAACAAAACGCCCTTCAGGTGAGTTTTCAGCTCCGACGCCCTACATTCGCTTTTTATGAAGCTTCTCGAGGAAACCCACGCCAGGCTCTGCCCTCCGTCAGCTCCCGGCCGCAAACAGCCTCGCGGGCAGACAGACGGAAGGCCCTTGGCACCGCGTAAGGGGAACGGCTGCGGGGAGGGTCGGGGTGCAGGGCAGCCGTGGGCCGGTTGGGGCTGTGCCCGCCGCTGGGCTGCACCTTTCCGTGCGATCCGCAGGGAATCGCCAGAACCGGAGCTCCGCCGTGCGATGACCGCCTCCGGTGACATCGATGGCGTTCGTCAGGGGGCGGATTTCGTGTCCCGAGACGTGTGTGAGTAAGCGCCCAGCTCCGCGCTGATGGAAACACGCGCTCACAGCCCGGTACGGTTTCACCGGTTTACAAACGCCGTCCATTAAAACACGATTATGTACCAAACGGGTTCTTTCTATGCGAGATCCTCAAATCCGTTGTTTACATTGCACCTATATTAACAAACCACAAAATAAGCCCGTAGCGTTTTTAAGAGAGGTTTTAGGCTGGGAACGTGGAAACTTGCCTGAACGAAATGACACGGAAGCTGAATGAACACGAGGAGATTATCTGTGTCTGAAGGTTGGGCATTAGCCGCAATGAAAAGATTTATTTTTCCGACGCTTTTTTTTCCCCCCAGCTGGTTATTTCCAGGGCTGCTGGCAGTGTAGCTCGCTCTCTAAACAGATACTGAAGCCCGTGTGCTCTATGTAAGGGTGCTATTCAAGGAGGGAGGCTCTGAGTGCCACAGAGTGCCTGCTGGGTTCAGGTGCAAATGTTCTTACAGCATTACTCATACTCGAAAAATACTTGTTATCATACTCAGAAGTTACTCGAGCATGACTTGCAGTGGAAAATTGTGTTAAAATAATGTTTCTTTGTGACAACTGATCCCAATCTAATGTTTCATAGCTGATAGCCTGGGAACTTGCCCGTGCAAAATCCCTCTCCGTCAGAGACGCGAGGATGAAGAAAACAGAGCCATGAGGAGAAGAGGCGGTTGTGCAGCGGTTGTTTACACACTGAAAGCTTTGTGTCACAGCAGCTCCGATTCTTTTCTGGAGGCAATTCTGCAATCATTAGAACTGGCAACCCAAGCCCTGCAGTGGCTATTCTTCTATGGCTTACAGCAACCTCCAAACTCGCACCGTGTGTAGTGTGACTGTTGTGTCAGGTAAGTGTGTGTAAGTCATCCTACAGCAGCAGGTTACGTCTGATTTGGTGGTCTAGGAAGTGACTCCCAAAACACAGCAAGGTCTGCAAGCAAGAAGCTGGCTGTTCCATTTGGGCTAAGGGGTTTTTTCCTTCTCTACCGCCCAGCTGACTGCCAGCTCCCAGCTGATCCCCCAGTTGGAATTTTCTGAGCTACTTAGTAAGAGCTGAACGTGAACCACAAGTTTTGGATGCTAACCTCCCATTTACATTGCTTTCCAAACTGAATAGTATCTGAAGTACATTAAAATAGTTTTCAGTAAATGCTTGAACAATGATCATCCTCTTCTCCTTTTTGTCAACGCGACAGCTGGGCTGTTGGATGCTCCCATTTGCTGGGCAGGGGCTCTCCTTAGGATGCTGGGCCCTAGTGGAGCTCTGGGCTGTGCACCAGTCCCCACAGAGGTTCAGAAGCTCCTGCTGTTGTTCAGCCTCCTCTGGCTCTGGCTGTTCGAGGTGTGTTACTGCCACAGCTGAGATGGAGATGCCACTGTGAGGATTTTTGTTGTCCTTGTTTTGTTTTGTTTTTAATTCTGTGATGAAAGTTCCCTGTTAATGGGTGTGAAAATGTATTCAGACTTGATACTTCCAATTCCAGAAGTTAGAAGTACTGCTTGTTTCTTGATCAGCACGCATTTCTCATCGGAATAGCATACAGACCACACGTTTCATATCTGAATGTCCTCTGCTAAGGTCATAGGTGATTTGAAATTAAAGTTCATTATTCACTGGTATTTGCACTAGTAAAGTACAAGTGCTCAAATATTTGCAGAAATCAAAAGTGAAGCAGCTATAAATATGACTGAATTTGCTTCTGAATTTTAATGAATATTTGCAGAATTTTGGTTTAGCTGTAATGTGTGTGTGTGTATGGTACAGAAAGCTTGTAAATTCCAGTGCTTTACACTTCCCAGTGTGTAAACTGCAGCTAAGCCCACTGGATTTAACTTTTATATCCTTAGTTTAAATGGAAAAATACAGGGAAGTTTGAAAAAAAACAAAAACAAAACCCTTAAAAAATACATAGAACATCACAAACTTTACATAACCACATCAATTAGTGGTCTGTAACCTTCGCTGGCTAGCAGGTACAAACAAAATAGTGTCTGGTTGACTCTTTCATCCCCAGCAGGAGCAACGTGAAGGCTGAACCCCAGGATCCACAGTTCAGGATAAGTTCTGTAAGTCAAGATTTCTCCCTTTGTTCCAGAGAACTGATTCTTTGAATGGAAGTTAAGGAATTTGTGACAGTCTTCAGGAAACTTTGTCTTAGCCAAATTTTGTATTTGCAGTGTGAAAACAGGCTGTGTGGGAGAAGCATGACTTGGAGTGGGGAAGGAGGAATGTATCAGGCTTAACACACAGCTCTCCTTGCAGAATGGATTGGGTGATGCTGGGTCTGTATAGATTGCTTAATTGTAGTGTTGCTAGTCTGGGGTGGGTGCACACTATTAGGTCATGGTAAGTGACGAATTTCGAGAGGGAAAGTTGCCATTTATTCATTCTAATTCTTTTCTCCCTCCCTCAAAGGAAGAGGAAGAAATCAGGATAGACAGAGAGTTGTGTGTGGAAGCAGTGAAAGAAATCTGATAGTATTCTGGAGAAATATGAGGAGCAGAAGTCAAGAAAGAGTGTTGAATTTCAAAGGAACACAGGTTGTTAGGAGCTGGCAAGCTTGGTCAGGGCAAGCTGTATTGGTACTGCTGGATGATGTGCTCTGGAGACAGCATGCAGCATTGGGTCAGCCACCTCTCAGCATCCTCGATGCAGGGAATTTCTGTTTAGTTTTGCTGTTCTTCTAATCCCAGTGGACCAGGAAATATTGAATGACAACAGGTTTCTATGAAGGTCTTACATCTATTTTCCTGATACTTAAAATAAGACTCGTGCTTATATTTCTGCTCTGGGTTTCTGATACTCCCCTCTGCTTTCACTGTTTTTACAGCGCAAAAGTAGCCCGAGGAATCTGGAAGGTGATGGACTCAGTGCGTAGTGCATGCTCCCACTGAGCCCACGGACAGCCAGAAATTCTCACAAATGGCCAGAAAAGCTGTAGATGAAGTGGAAGAGTGATGGTCTGCTGCCAAGAGCTGTAGCATTGGAGAGGGTGTTTGCGGCATTCATGTGGTCAGAAAGTCATACCAACTGTCTCCTCCCTGGGCTCACAAATTCCTCTTCTCAGAAAGGGTCGTGTTTTCTGTTTTCCAGGCTTTTAAACACGTAGAAGGCATTTTCTTGTTTCCTTGCTTTCCACCATTCTGCAAGCAGGGTTTTTATATATACAACCGTTTTTTAACTTGCTGCACTTTCCTTCTACCCTTTGATCTTTACTCTTTCAGTAGATCCCTTTTCATTCTGTTGTATGGTGTATTTTTTAGGTTTAGAAACTGTACTTAATTCTTATTTCAGAAGATGACTCTTCTCAGAATGAAAAGCAGATTGCCATGAAGGCAATGATGAGATCCTTGTGGTTTGCTGTGAGCCTTGTAGCCTCTAGTGTAAACCTATTGGATCTTGTTTAACAGAGAAGCAAAGCACCACACGTGCAAATGCTGCTCAGAAACATCTATCAGGGAGAAAAAAGCCTCTGTAAGCAAAAGTATTGTATGACCTCCCATTATTAAAACAGTCACAGTGTGTTTGAGGGTTTATTTATACTATGTTGATTCTTAGGAGTTCCACTCATTGACCAACATCAGTCTTCTGGTTGTTGCAGTGTCAGGTGGGCACTGTCATCCTGCTGTGTTCTCTTTTGTGTGTGTTGCAATCTTTAATTTTTACTAAGAGATTTATAAAAGCAACTGACATCCTGACAGAACTAGGAAGTTCTAAAATGCTACAGTTAATAGAAAGTAACTGTATTGTTCGTTGGGTTTGGAAAAAAAGAAATTAGAAAAATGAGGTCTTTAAAACAAATGTTTTGGACTGTGTACAGTCTATTAGATGAGATGACCTCCAGTGAAGGTCTTACCCCTTTACGAATTTGGAATAGTTATGTTTGGACTGGATAAGAAGAGAATACTTCTCTATCAGAGAGCCCATAATTGGTGATACCCAAAAGTGGGCCAAAGACTTTGGCATGAAGCTGTGTTTTCTGCCCTCTGAATAAAATTCTCTGCTTTCTCAGGCTTGGTTATATATACTCTGTACAAATTCTCTTCTTTGACCTTAGGTTTGCACATCTCATGTTTTCCAGGTGCGTTTCCCTGATTATATTTTTATTTGTGTATTTATGGTAAATGTGTCCTTGGATGTCCCACAAAGTCTGTCAGATACACATTCTGTTTCTGCATTCAGTGCAGACAAAAGCTTCAAAGGAAGGGTAATTTTCAATGCTAAAGGTGTTACAACTAGATCTGCCACAGCTGGGAGGTGCATATGGGGGAAGCACTTGCTCATCCCACAAGAAACTTGTAAGTTTAATCCTGAATCCATATATGCGCTGTTTTGATAAAGAAGCTTCGGTAGGGGGTAGAGGATAGGAAATAATGGTTGTTCCAGAATGATGTGGGCATAGGTCCTGTCCTGTTAATTCCAAATCAGAAGTGTTTTCCCTGCACTTGCCAATCTCTGTCCACATGAGTAGAGTCTGATTTGTTCTATCAGATCCCTTTAGTTCCTGTGCAGCTGTACCTGCAAGAGCTGACATTAGCTGGTGAGCCACTTCTAATTCAAATATTAGAAGATTAATAATGAGATAATTCAGTTATCACATTTATTTATCTATACTTTCTCTTGCTCACTTCAATCTTTATTCATATCAGCGTGTGCTGAAGGTTTCAGCATCCCTACCCTCACCACTTTTCTGTCAAGGTAGTATTTATCTGCTGAGAAAGGTGACAGTAAGAAAGCAGGATTTCCTAAGAATCTGAGGACAGATCTGAATCTGTTTTGTGTGCTGCATTTGGTAGTAGTCAGTCATGTGCTCAGTGACAGGTAAAAAAGAGGTAAGTAAATTGTCTCTTTGCAGGCATTTGTTGCTCAGGGGTTTTCTGAGGTAAAAGTGCCAATTAGCCTGTAGTCATCTGTTGCATTTATTTGTTGTTTCCAACCAAGTAGGCTTTGGTATATGCCACATTGTCTGGAAACATGTTTTTTTTTATCTGTGCAACATGTAAAGAATGACTTCTTGTTTGCTTTTTTAATTTGCCACTCACTAATTTCATTTGATGTATTTTGGATCATGTTCTGACAAGGACAATATCCTCCTTTTCTCTGTGCAACTTTTTGTTCTGTGGGACTGTGCCAACTTTTCCTCCAGCATCTCTCTGCTCTCCCCACGTCTCAGCCATACCAGGGAGTTTGTACTGATTTTTGACACTATATTTGGTCTGTGATGCGATAGTCCTAGTTCATAGCTGAAGAGTATCTACCAATGATCTTGTACAGTGTTTCTTAAAGTAACAAAAAATCACTAGTGTGGAATGTTCTGGTTTGTGTGTCTCCATGTATGATGGAGAGTTCTGGCTGTAAATTCATATCAGTCTGTGATATCCTAAATCCCCATGTATCAGTGTCCTTGGAGTGAAACCCAGTCCTTGCCTCAGAATAATCCCTCCTCGCGCAATCCTGTTGCCCTCTGTTGGTTAGCTTTGATTCAGGATGTTCCCAGGCCTTCTAATTACCAGAGGACTTATTTAAATTCCTGTGGAAGAGGCCTCAGTGTTTTACTCTGGTTCGTGTGCTGGCTGAGGGGTGCATCCTTGCTTTCAGAGAAAAGGGTGGAAGCCTCTTTGTAGATTGTGGTTGCAACCATGTTCATTTATAAAGCTGGGTTTGATTTCTCTTAATGAATGCACATTTTAAGAGCTGGAATTCATTGATGTTCAAGATCAGTTACTGAAAAGTTTGTATCGCCTGTTTAGAAGAATTGGTCTGAAAGCAGCTAGAATCAGAACTTCTTTTCCTGTGTGTTCAATGTTTAATTTATGTCCATGCAGGTTCCCAATGGATTCACAGAGATGCTTGGTAAAGTCAGATGGCACAAAAAAGCCTACAGGAAGAAAAGAAGGCAAAAAGAATGTTTATTGCATAGGGAGATATGAAAAAGGTCTCCCTCTAAATGCTGGAAAATGGTTTTATTATAAACCCAGATAATCTGATGAATTAAAAGGTTGGTGAGGAAGGAAGATGAGAATTTTGGGGGAAGTAGAATAATTTTCTTGTTGACTGATGAATCTGGAACTGCTCTGAATTCAAATGGATATCTGGGATCCTGCCATCTTATCAAATATATTCTGACTGCATCTAGGCAATGTGTTCAGGATGTCGTAAGATATAACTGAAGACCAAAGGTTGAGGAGGAAGACCATGACAGAGCTAGGAATAGCTTTCTTCTTTAGAGGGGTGAACTGGAATGCTGGTCAGCATGCTGCAGTGACTTGCAGGCATGTTCATCAAAGTCTTTGTGCCTAAATAGGCCATGGATGTGAGTAATGCTTATTTCTTTTCTGTTATAAAATGCTTGAGATCTGTGGCTGGGAAATCAAGCACGTAAGTGCAAACTACTGTTATTGATAGGAATGAGTTTCAGATGGCACCAGCTGAAAACGTGTCTTCTACTTTGCCTGTGATCCACTGTGGATTAGACTCTAAGCATAAAATTAAGAAACCTGTTTCAGTTGACACAGATATTGATATAACATGATCAGATATTGATAATATTACATGAAATAATATGATTGGTTAGAGATACTACCTGATGGTTGTAGGTAATGCAGCTAAATATTACTAAGTAATAGTAATAATGACAATAAATCCACTTACATAAAAGAAAATACATAAGAAAATCCTGCAAAATCTTCATTTTTTTAATGCTTCCAGAATGAAGACGATGTAGTCTCTTGACACCAGGATTTATGAAACAACCCATAAAGACCCATGGTACAGCAATCTAAGGAGCAAACTAAAGATGTTTTATTGAGCAATGTGCGTGTATTTATTTGCACTTGGAAAGAGCAGCTTTCTGTGTGAGTCCATGCAGTGTGAGAATTTCACGTATTGATGTATTTATACATCACCTGAGGTGTCTTTATGCTCTTGGTAAAACTTGACTTGCCAGGTGTGATGCTCCTTGGAGGTCCTTTCTGTACTAGATGAGGCACTGAGTCTGTTGAAGCAAGCATCCCTCCTGGCCTTGCTAAGCCACAATACCTCTGCAGATATGCAGAGAAGTCAAAGACTGGCTTCCTTCGTGTTAGAGTGAGGAAAGACATCTGGTTCTTCTATTACTTTTCAGATGGCTCTTTGCTTTTATTAATGCCTAATACACAAATAGCCAAAAATTGAAGTTTAATACATTAATGCAGATGTTAAACCAAAAATAGCTCCTGTTTTGCATCCGAAGATTTCAATTTGGGGTCACCTGTGGGTGGAAGTGAAGCTACTTTTCAGACACGTACAATAATGTAGGATAATGTGGTGTTGGTTAACGTGGACCTGATATGTAATTCCAATGCCCTGCCTGTCTGGGAGCAGGCACAAAGACCTGACTGTGTAATGGAAACCTTGATAACATCAATTACTGACAACTCTCATTTGTTTGCAGTTTCAGGCCCTGTCTGGAGATATACTACTGTTGCCTAAATCCGTTAAGCTTAACCAAAACCATGGATGTGATGTTATTTGGCAGATAAAAGAAGTGAAAGGAAGGAGAGAAGATAGCAGTGTGGTGTCTCTTTATTTTTTTTACAGTCTGCTTAAATTTCTAATCTGCTGCAAACCACAGACTGAAATTTTGCAGCACAGGGATGCACTGAAGTAGTGCTGGATAATAACTTAATAAAAACGAAGAAATGAAAGGAGAATAAAATAACTCCCAAATGGTTAAGAGTGGGATTCTGGTTTGTGTTGGATCCTTGTCCTGAAAGCTTGGAGTGCTCGGATCCACCTGAAGGATCAAAAGTGTCCTCAAGCCCTTAAATAGATGATTCGGAAATAGCTGAAATGTGTTTCATTTTATGGTAAGTTTAATGTTTCTAATCTCAGTGCAATTTACAATTACAATAAATATCACAAAAAATTAATGTGGCCACTTCAAATACAAAGGAACGACAGAGTGTAATCTGAGAAAATTTTATCAACATGCAATTTCCTTAACAAAAACACCAATGTATCATTTCAGCATGCTGAGAAATATTTATCTTTTGGGACAGCAAAATCATTTGCAGAACGTTTTAACTGCTAAATAAATATTTTACTGGCAACTTCTGAGGCATCATAAATGCAGTCAATATAAACAAAGCAATGTGGAAACCAGCTCTGGTCTCAGCTGCAATGACTGTTGGACAGTTCGTGGTAACACAGGGCTCTGGGATGCATTTGGCACGGTCTCAGCATTTCAAATATCTGATTTTTTTTTTTTTAATTTTTTTTTTTTTCCAGCTATATAAGCAAGTTTGCTTAGTTTATTTGAAGGCTCTGGCAATGGAAGGCACAGCGAGCTTTCAGTATTAGGGATGCAACTGTTTAGCATTTAACAGAAACTCGTTTTTTCACAGTTAAATCACTTTTTTTTTTTTTTAATTGAATCCTGTGCTTATGAAAAATACTGGATCTGCAGCCTCGGAGACTGTCTGCTTGGCTGCAGAACAAGAACATCATGGCCATGCTTGCTTGAACTTCCTCATGGGCCCCTGCCAACGCGCTTCACCTCTGACCTGTAACAGAGTTTTTGAATGTCTGTTTTATCTGTAGTCTCTTCTCAGACTGTCCCACTGAAATGGCACTTTTAAGGATGATTTCAGCACGTTTCATCTGTCCACTGGAAGCAGAAACTTGTTTCACTGGAGGCAGCTGAAGAATTACTTTTTCATTACCATGAGTGTCACTGCAGTCTTTACTCCCAAAGACTGCCAGTCACATTTCCTCACATCAGGTCTGAGACAGAGCTGTGATTTGTTGTATTGCTATTTGCCATTTTTTTAAGTGATATACCTGACTAAGCTAGGTAATAATTGCCTATTTGTCAGTATAGGTGCTCACTTTGTGTTATTTGTGTCTAATATACAATAGCATTATGCTCCTATTGAATATTTATTAAAAAGCATATCAAATATTTGAAGGTCTATGAAAGTGTCCATCTTCTGTATTTATGAAAGGATCTCTGTTGACAGTCATTGGTTTCGGTGCTGCAGTGGTTTCTTGCTTGTTTTTATGTGGTGTTCGACCTGTTTTGTCAGACACTGCTGTTAAGCAAGAAACTTCTCCATGGGTAATAGCTGCATATCCTTCTGAGCTTAGGAAGAAGATTTTGGCTGAAGCTGGTTTCCTTATTAATTTGACTCCTTAGTCTTATATGTCTGCAAATGATTTCTGTCTTATCTGTGGCAGCTCCAGAAGATCATTCAAAAATTAACTTTTTTTTTTTTTTTAAATTTCATTGAACATTTGAGGAAAACGTAAATAAATAAATGCTTAGTAGGTAGTTTGGGATACCCTCAGCTTCTCTGGATGCAAGACATTTATTACTGTGATTTGTTTTCTGCCAGTTCTTAAAGAGTTTGATTATCTTAAAGAGTTTTTTGCATATTCATCTCCTACTTCTAAAGAGATCTTTTTGTACAGAAAGCAGGAAATATAAGAGAACAGGATTTTCAAAGACAATTTAGTCTTTTCACAGCAGAATTTAGCCTTTGTTCCACGTCAATAACAAGGCAATGGTCTTTAAAATGTGGTTGAAAATTAGAGGAGCTGGCATAAACATGGTAATTGCAGATAGCCAGGGTAGTTCTTGCTCGGGTTGTTAGTGACTGGTTGAAAATTGTTGCAGAATGCAGTCTGCTTACTTAATGCAAAATGAGCGTTCTCTGCGTAAGTATCCGAGTTCGCACATCTAATGAAGCTCAGTGTGGCTTAGCTGGATACTTGTTAGCAACTTCTTCAGCAGTAAAAGGGTGGAAACTGTGCCATCAGCTGCGGCTGGGAAGTAGAGATTTACTTAAAGCACTTCGGCTGAGAGGCATTAAGTGACGTGCATTGCTGCTGCTTGCATTTAGTGAGGAGAGGACTCCAGTGGTCATAACTGCACCACCTCATCAGGGAAGTCACGTGGAGGAAATGATTCATTACATCCGCATCTACATAGTTTGTAGATCTACAGAAGGTAAAGGCAACAGGTGTGAAGGAACGTTTACTCAGAACTGTGCTTTATATAGGTTCCATTCAGGATAATGTGTTGATAATACGATTACGTCAGTACATCTCCTCTACAGTCTGCCATGCTCTGAGGTACTTGGGTGGCATTTAGGGCACAGATTACTCCTCCATTCATTGACATGGACTTTCCCTAGGTAATCCACGTGTTCTGTATTACATTTCATAGAATGGCCCAGGTTGAAAATGACCACAATGATCATCTTGTGCTGTGTGCAGGTCACCAACCACCAAACCAGGCTGCCCAGAGCGACATCCAGCCTGGCCTTGAATGCCTCCAGGCATGGGGCATCCACAGCCTCCTTGGGCAACCTGTTCCAGTGCCTCACCACCCTGTGTGTGAAAAACTTCCTCCTAATATCTAACCCAAACATTTCAGGGCTCATAGCTTAATCTTTTTATAAATAAAGCTGTAGCCTCTTCTGGTAGTGAGAGAGGAAGCGAGGAAGATTCTTGATCTTCAGGACCAAACATGGATCTCAGTCCCCAGAAGACTGGATTTTGTGCTGGCTAGCACAAAATGTAAAATAAAACACCTGTGTGGAGCTGCGTGCCAATGCTGAGCCATCTGCAGCACACCTGCTAACTGCTTCATTGGAGTCGAGTCTGGGAAATGTGAAATCTTCTGACTTCATATCTGTAATTGAACAAAAGATATGGATTATAGCTGAACTCATATCCAAAAAGAAGAATGAACACTGTAAATATGTGTCTCTGTAAACAGAGAAACTTCTTTCCTGTTCTCATTGCATAATGTGAAATCAGAGTGAATTGGCTGGAGATATCTAGAAGCAGCTTGCTGGGGGCTGGGTCAGACTGCACCTCTGAATGCCTGGGGCAGGAATCAGCTGGGCAACATTTCAGATGTTTGTGCCTACTGACTCTATTTTATCTCTCTGGGTGACACATCTGTCTGCTTAGCTTTCAAAGCTGAGAATTAACTTTGTGTGTTGAGCAGGACACAACTTGGCCTAATATGAATGTCTACCACAGACTCTTGTGACTCAGATTTTTTAGCAGTGTATTTAGAGGATAAAAGTCTTCCAGTTTTGTAGCAGGATGCTTTAAGGAGCAAGCATTTTCCTCCAGTGTTTGAAGCGTGGTTAACAACATCAGAAGAATGTTGTATCATACAGAGACAGATGAAGGTACGTTTATTTCACTTATAATGCATCTTTCAGATGTGACTGGGAAATAATTCTTGTGTTCAGAATTGGGTATAAAAACAGAGGCAGAAGTTTATTCAGTCCAAAAGCCATTTAAATAGCCTACGTTGCTAAGGTTTTTGGTATTAACTGCAATTTAATCCTTGCTTAAAAGGATTTTTTTTTTTTTTTTTTTTTTTTTTTGATTAATTGAACACACAGGAAGAAGCCGACAATACTTTCCTCACAAAAGAAACAGCTATTTTTAGGGCTTTGCTTAAATTTTAGGTTGCTTTGTTCCTGTTAAATCTCAGCCTTTAGTTTGGCAAAAAATCCTGTTTTAAAAGCATGCTCTGAAGTTCTGGATCTCCAGCAGGGCTCAGAATTATGCACGTGCTTCAGGGCTTGGCTGAATCCATTTTAAGAATGTGTTTTACAGACTCGAGATTAGCAGTGCTTGGTAGAAGATGACCAAGATTCTTGCCTTTACAGGTCTTAGGATGCGGTTTAAAGCTAGCTCTGCTTTAATAATAAGGGGTTGGGTAATATTAGGCTTAATTGGTAATGCTAGGTATTATCCAATTAATATTAGATTTAATGAAAATTACTGTATAGGGAATTCTACTAATCATACCTAACTGAATGCTCTTCTTATTGTTTCAGATAATTTAGGGGTTAATGCTTATTGTGAGTTCATTATTGTGAGTTTTTCTTTTAAAGAAATGTTTTTTCCTGTCTTAGCAACTTGAGTTTCAACTGTTCTTTTCATTTCATGCTATCATTATCCAGCAGGACTAGAAATAGACAATGAGATGTACGTGTGCACACAGGTTAGCTGCTATATTGTTATGCAGACTTCTGACTGCCACTTCTGAGAATTAGATTGACAGAACTCCACCTATTTTTCCCTTGAAACAGATTATTTACTAAGCTGCAGAGAATGGTGAATAATTTGCACCAATTAAAAATCACAGATCAGTCTGCTGCCTTAGTCCAGGGAGCACTACGTGCTGATCTTCTGATATTGCCAGGCTCTTTTTTTTTTTTCTTTTTTTCCCTTTTGCTCTCTTTTATTATGCATAGGTTGATACCTGTTAACTGCACCTTCCTATAAATAATAATAAATATGTTATATAGATATCCCTGTTGCTTTTTGCAGAGTAGAGTGCCTAGTTGTTTTTTTTTTTTCACTTTTTTAAATTTTTGCTGTAGTTGTACTCTGCAGTATTGACTGGTCAACCACAACACCAATAAGTGGTGCAGAACTCTGCTTCTGTGGGTAGGATGCCAGCAGCAGCCAACTTGCTGCCTTACATACTGACTAGTTAAGCTTGTTAGAGATGTCTGCACAAATGGTATTTTCGGGTCTTTTAAAGACTTACCAAAATAGTGGCCTAGTTCTGAACTGTTTTCATTTTCAAGATCACATTTTCTGAAATGAAGCAAGGGAATAGCAGAGCTGAAGATAAAAGATATGGAGATGTGCAAACTGATGTGTCACAGTTATTTATAGGGAGATCTTTAGTGTTTACTAACTGGAACAAAAAAAGACGTAGCATTTGCATGTATCCTTGGTTGCAAGCACATTGTTTATGCAGAAGAAAATGGTCTGTTTGTCTTCATAAAGGTTGATGTTGCTGTTAAGATTTTAAGAGTGACTGCTGAGAAAAAAGGGAATTTAGAATCATAAAATCATAGAATCACTCAGGTTGGAAATGACCTTAGAGATCATTGAGTCCAATCACGACTGAACCATACTACCCTAACTAGGAAGTAAGAGGAAACTATGGGGCACTTGTCTTTGGAAGTAGTTCATAGGCAGACCTGTTCTTTGGCCGTGGCAACAAGCAACTTTGACAGAAGATTGATTTCCTTCCAAAATTCCTGTTTGCTGCAATGAAACATTGCTGTTTTCTGATTTTTCTATCTCTGTTCTAAGGAAACAAGACATACACGAGCACATTTTCTATCAACCTTTCCAATTCATGCCAGTTCCAGCATCTTTTGTGAAGTCATTAACCCCTGTGGCTGTGTGAGGATTTAGTGGATTTGCTGGTAAGCTCTGTTTGCATTGAAACTGGGGCAAAGTAGAATTGCAGAAGAGTATAGAGCAGAAAACCACTGGAGAACAGACTTCATTAGGTTACTGACCAACTGGAGGGTCAGCTTTTTTTTTTACCTTCATTTTGTGTGTGATGATGGTAGAATTAAGTAGGAAGAGAATTTGTTTTCTCATCTGTTTCCTCTAACTCCAAAATTCTCTCTCCATTTCTACTCAGAAAATATCAAATTCATTAAAATATTCCTATGTATTTGGCACTGAATTTTTGAACTATGTGACTTGGGACATATTGCTCAATTGAATTTCCTATTGGTTATAAAACCAAACAAACACACACACAAAAACCCAAAACAAACCAAAACAAACGAACAAAAAAACCCCCAAAACATCAAAAGACCCAAACCAATCATTACAATGCTCAAGGTAAAACATAACTAACAGGTAGCACAGACAACAGATAGTATTGTGACCATTCTTGGAGATGAGAACTTTCTACTTCATCCTGATATTACAAATTGTAACAAGTATGATTAATCAAATTGGAAAACCTTTCAAAAGTTGCATAGGATGAAAGGAAGAAGCAACTTGACTTCAATTCTAAAATATATCCATTATTATTTCTGTGCTCTATTTAGTTGTTGACTTTCAAGTCCCTCCCAGTTTCAGATGAAACCTGCAGTTTCTCCTAACGGCTGGTTGTTACATGGTAGAGGTCTAACATAGTTCCCATCATTTGCAGAATCAAGTAGGATTAGTATATGACACATTTTGCTGCACCAGTTCTACATTTGTGTTTAAAAATAATGTCACCTGCATTGGTACTACGTTACTGGAAGTAATAAGGCAGGAGGGGATCAACAAATGAGTCAGTTTGTGCAAGTATGAATTTAAATTGCTTTGTGTGTCAGGTTGGTTAACACATAGTGCGTTCTGGCTGATTTATTCCAAACCTTATGCTTTAAACATTGTATTTATCAACCCTTTATTAAATATACAAAACAAGACCGCTCTCACCAAAGTCTGTCACAACCTATTTTGTTGTCGCTTGGTATAAGTGGAGGAATGAGAGCCCAAGCCACAAAGTCAGCTTGTTTTAGCCTCAATGGCTTTTTAAAAACCCTGCAGCTTAAAATAATACATTATTAAGGCATTCAGACTTGTCAAAATTAATAATTAATATCCCATTTATGTTCCCCACACATACACAGAGTCTTTCATCCAGTTCAGTTGCTGCATCAAGGCAGTGCTATCTGTACTGCAGCCAAGTGGCTGCAAATTGCAGCCTTTTGACATGGCAGAAGAGCATCTGGGAGCTTGGGTTGTCAGCTCAGGGCTTCTGTCTTCTGAGTCCCTAACGTACAGACATATACAGACATAACCTCCTTACAGAAGGTTATCTAACATTAGTTTTTAGTTATTGCTTTGTAAGTTATCTCAGTTTGTGTGTGATCCGATAGCCTGATCTTAATAATATCAATGACAATTTTAAGAGTTTTCTAAACAGCGTTTGATCCTGGGGGGGACTTGCTTCTTGTGATAAGGGGGTAATTTAACAGGTGGTTATGGATGTTATTCAGACTTCCTGTAAGAGTGAATAGGACTATTCTAATAACATAAGCATCAAATTTTGTCTTCCTTTAGAAGACCACAGAAACCACGTCTTGCAGAACTATTTCAGTTTCTGAAGTCAGTGCTCACTGTGTACAGAGCCCAAAACTTGCACTGGGAACGAGAGAAACCTCGGCAAGAATAAGAATTAAAATTTCAGAGTAAGGATTGTCAAAGACAGTAGAAGAATGGGCCTAGGCTCTATGTCTGAGTTACCATGTAGGCAGCACTTACATTAAAAGCAAACCAACCAACAAACTAACAAAATCCACCTAAAAACCAGCAAGAAATAAAACCCAAATAAACAAAAAAAAAAACCATACAAAATCCCAACTAATCAACCTAAAAAAACCACACAGAAATAATAGTGACAAAAAAAAAAGGGTGAAGTTTTTGTATCAGCATAGTAATTCACACAGAGCCAGTAGGATTAACAGCTGATGAGACATTCTCAATACCTTTATTTTTATCTTCAAGATAATGCATTTCCAATTTATCCATCATTTAAAACTGTAGATGCATTTGACTAATTTTCAAATGAATAGAATCTGTTATTTGGCTTTTTGCAGTGTTCTTGTCCCTTGAGATGCCATGAACATTTCCATGTGTTTGACTTTTTTGTGTTCTTGTTGTTTTGTTTTTCCTGGGAATTAAAATACATACATATAGGAAATAATGCAAAGAGATGGAAATAAATACTTGCTATAAATCTTTACAGGAAACCTAATTTTAAAAAGTGCTGAGTTACCTCAGCTACCATTGATTTCAGCTGAAGCTCTGAGTGCAAAACACTTGTAAAGTCAGACCCAAACCTCTTTTCGATCAGTGTGGACGAGACAGTCAGGCTTGTTTTCTTCTATGGTCAGCGAGATGATTGTCTTTGGGTTCCTAAGCTGCCTCAAGCAAGGGAAGGTGGATGGGCTGCTGAATGGACCTGTGTCATCAACAGCCTCTGAAAATGACTAAGACTGCAATATTTATCACATTTATCTTACGGGAATATTAACTTCAGACACAGCTTCTGAATGCCTTCCCAGCAGAAGCTGAGACATAACTGTACAGTGCTAGAAAGGAAGATCTTACCAAGCGAACTAGTTTGATAATGCCTATGAGTACTTTTTGTTTGTTTGTTTACTTCCTATTTCATCTCACTTGAAGAAACCTTTTCAGTGTAGAACCCATATCTGGATCCTTACAAAAGCTAATTATCACTTTCTTAACATGAATGTGCTTTTCAGCACAAAAATTGCCAAGTTTCTCCCAGCAGAATATAAGAAGGTTTCTAAATCATCTAATGTTTATTACAAATGTACAGAAACAAGACGTTTTTATATAAGAAGTGAGTTTTTTAGACATCACTGATGGTGTACCAAGAAAGTAACTTCCCAGTTTTTACAGAGATGTCACTTAAAGTGTGAATGTGAGATGAAATGCAGAGTGTTTTACTGTTACCAATGCAAGACAAAAGTCTGTCTTGCTGCACTTAGGAACAGGAAAATACGACAATTGTTACAATGAAGTGCTTGCCTTAACATCAAGTAGAATTATTTTCTTTGTTCTTTTTAAATGGCTTGCATAAATTTACTATGTTCTTAGTTATTGCATCAAGTACAAATATTAAAATATGTTGTTGCTTTGGTACGTAATTCCTGCTTTCTTTAAGTTGTATTTTGAAAAGAGTCTTTTTTCTTCCTAAAAAATAGTAATTATTGTTAAAGAGTAGTACAGCAATACTGAGAATAGTACTGTTACTCTCATGCTAGGGACAACTCAAGTCACCAAACATAGTAAGTTCTCTGAAGGATACATGGATTTGAAATCATTTTATCCCCAGTAGTCACTGGTTGGAGGTTAAAGTAGAGAAAAGAACAAGAAAGCCCCAGAGAAAGCACTGCAAATAGTACTGACTACTTAACAGGCATTATAGTATTTTCTGGAGGACAGTATGGGAACTTCAATGCCCCCAGGCATATCTGGTCATCACCTGTTACTTATGACCATATGTTGGGTTGTGTTCCAAGTATTTAACAGCCCAGGAGAAATATTAATGCCCCAGCAGGGAACTGTTTAAAAGCTTAGCCTGTGTGAGAACTGACTTTTGCAATGATATAGTTCCTGAAATGACAAAAATGACAAGGGCAGATTGGTCATTACTTTGCCTCTAGGACAAATTTGTTGAACTAGTTTAGAAATCCATGAAAGCCAGAGTTACTACTGGAGCATAAGTGGTACAGGCAGCCTGTGATTCTGCAAAGCCCATGTTGCACCATAACAATTAGGCAGAAAGCAGGAGCACCAGCTCTCCAGGTGCTCAGATGCATTCCACAAAGAAAAGGAAATAAGGAAACTTTTGTTTGCAATCATGAATTACATTTCATACATTTGGGGCAAGCATGCTTTGGGTCACAGAATCACAAAATGGCCAGGGTTGGAAGGGACCTCAAGGATCCTGAATGTCCAACCTCCCTGCCCCAGGCAGGGTCACCAACCTCCACATTCAATACTAGACCAGGCTGCCCAGGGCCCCATCCAGTCTGGCCTTGAACACCTCCAGGTTGGGGCATCCACAGCCTCTCTGGGCAGCTGTTCCAGCACCTCATCACTCTCTCTGTAAAGAACTTCCCCCTGACATCCAGCCTAAATCTCCCTTCCCTCAACATAAAACCATTTCCCCTTGTCCTGCAGTTATCAACCCTTTCAAAGAGTTGATTCCCCTCCCCTCTGTAGGCTCCCTTTAGGTATTGAAAGACTGCAATAAGGGTCCATGTTAGCACAGCAGCTGAGTTTTTTCTGACATACAAAAGAACGTACATGCATACTGCAAATTGAACCTCAAATTTTTTATGTGATGGTGATGAAGGAATTTGAATTTAGTCTCTTGAAAACGACACCTCCAGCATTCTGTGTGTGAACACGATGCTGTGGTTTTGGAATCAATTTTCTGTTCTTCAGCACTGATACCAACATCACTAGGAGTAGGTGGCATGCAGGCTTTCTCCATTAATCTTTCTTAGCTTCAAGGCTGTATGCTGGCACGTTTAACTGAGCTTGTAAGCCCTGCTGTATTTCCAAGAACTGATCTAGTCTGCTGCAGCAGTGCCAGTCATAGTGGAGATGATTTACTGTTTTTGTTTTCCTGCTGTTTAAATACTGCCTCAGTAGTCACTGAAGTGTCTGGTAAGTGTGAAATGGGTTCCCCAGTCCTCTCTCCCAAATACTTAGGAACGAAGTTCTCTGCATCATCTTTTGCTAGCATTACAATTTCTGTAATGTTTCCCTTCATTCAAAGACTCAATTAATGATTTTTCAGTGCTACTTCAAGCTGCATTGAAATAATCTTGTTTTGAGATAGGTTAAAAGTAAAATCATCGCTAAATGTGCAAGACTGCAAAAATATATCTTACCTAAAATACAAATCCAAAGTGAGTAAAACCGTTCTTTTCCTCTTTCTCTCATGTCACTCTTTTAACTTTATGTGAGTAAAAATGGTGTTTGATTTGGCAACAATTAGGTAAAATTAAATGAGCTAGCAGAGCAAACAAGACTAGCTGTTTATGTGTTGTAGTTAGTAGACTTGGAGGAAATAAGAAGGCAGATGGCAGTTAGTGGTGGATCTCAGCCACTGATTGTAAGAAAGAGAATTCTATGCAGACTTTGATAACAGAATCTGGGATCGGCAGCAAAGAGCAAATATGCATTTATAAAGTAAAGTAAGTAAAACAAAAACAACAAACAAACAAGAATGATTTAAAATGAATGGATTGAGTAATACGCTCCTCTTCCAGCATCCCAATTTGTTGGGACAAATAGTTGCTGGGGATTTTAGCAGCTGTTGCCCTTTTTATTGCTGGCTGTGCAATGCTCATCCTCATGCCTGGTGCTACAAGAGTAGTGGTGTTTGTCAAATGGGCTGCGTGTATTCCTCATGCATTCTTGTGTAGATGGTGATCAAATGCAAACATGGAAGACTGCCATGTTGAGCTTATGTTCATTCCCACACTAATCTGAACTGCATTTACTCCTTAAAAGAGATGTTACAGACAAGTATAACTTCTGTCAGTTTTGCAAATTCATTTAAATTAACTGGGTTGGATTTTTTGGAAGCTTTTTCTCTTTTGACATGAAAGCTACAGGTGGTTAGAAGCAAACACACTGCATTGGTCAGGATATCTCTGTTGCTTGATGATGTGCCAGAGAGCCACCGATGAGATAACTTAAAAAAATAACAATTAAGATTTTTCTTCTAAATGCTTAGACAGTATGCAGCTGAAGTTATTTAATAGAGTGGGAAGTGAGCCTAGAAGGACATTGTCTTTTAAAATAAACTCTCATTCTACACAAGTGTTCGTAGCTGGCTGCAAATTATATCAAATGCTCTGGCATGTACTGAACTTTGATGTGTAGGGAGTAAGGTCTTCATCTGTTTCAAATGCAGAAATTGAAATAAGGCAGTCCTGATGTGCAATTCTTGTCATCAGCTTCAACCACTCAGGTAATTCAGAATAGGATTTTTTCTTCTTTAAGTCAGTTGGAGTTTGAGAGTTTTGGTTCTCTCTTAAACAGCGATGGTTCTGTGGTGAAGCATTAAGCGTCCATTTCCAGAATCAGAATTTTGAACCACTGATGATGTTTCATGTTAGCTTCAACTTTTAGGTGCCACTTCCTGTTTTATTCCTCCTGGGGTGTGTTTGAAAGAAACTGGAAATGTTTGAAAGTCAGACTGAACTTTCCTAACTGCAGTTCTCCTGCAAAATAGCCTGTTTGATATCTTACAGACATAAGTGTGCTAATTTTAGGAAGGGGTTAATAAAGGTGGAGCTGGAAAAATTCTAAAGGAAGATCAAATTTAAATGTCAACATCTTCACTGCAATTTTGAAGAGAATTGAGGGAAAAGGGATACAGAAAATTACAGGCTTTGCTAAAATTGTGTCTCGGAGTAATGTTTTCTTTCCAAAGCCTTGCATAACATGCCAGTATATTTTAAAAAGGCACATCCCAAAACTAGCAAATAATCAAGTCTTTATTAAACAAACAAACAAACAAAAAAGAACACTTCTCTATCAAATAATGGAAGTGTGGTAGGAAATGGGGAAAAAAGAAAAAAAAAAAAGTGGATGAAATGGATGGCTAGGCTGCACATTAAACATAAGGAACGTGATTCCTGATGCCCTGCAGAAACATGTCCCCAGTCAATGAACCAATTCAGAAAAGGGAAAACAACGTGAAATGCAGCTAATTCCGAAATGCTTTGAAGTGATGCAAAACAATTATTTCACTAACTTTATTTCTAATCCTCGCTTATTGTCAATATTGGAAATAGAAAGACTGAAAATCAGAGCTTTATATGAAAAAATGGTGAAGTAGATCTCCGTATGGAGATTTGTTTTCACATATAATTCAAAATGACAGTTGGATTTTGTATTTAACAAAATACACCTCTACTTTCCATTGCTGTAGCATTAGATGAAAACTGTGAGCATGCTTCCAAAACAGACTTACAGACAAAAGCAAGTTTTAATACAAAAATTTGGCACTCGGGTGAGCGTTTTGCAACTACTTCTCTGAATACTTCAGTGATAATCATCAAGAACCCACAAAAAAACCCACATTTTCTCTTTAGGCTGCTGAAATCTTCCAGGCAGATATGACGGCAAAGAATCACTGACTTTAAGACAAAAATGATTCCTTTACTCTCAGTAGCCCTCTGCCTGGCAGAGTGTGAATCACACAGGATGTTTGGTGACCATGGTAAACAAGGTGCTGGGTGAATGAGATGTGAAAAAAAAAAAAGAGCAGGTAAGGAGCAGAACTCAATGGGCACCTGGGCTTTTTGCTTCCTGGATTTTGCATAGAACTTCTGCCATTGTCAGTTCCCAGGAGCTGAATGTGGGATTTGCTCCATAAAAATCCAGTCTGCAGCTGGGATGGAGTTGCTATCCTAGTTGGTAACTGTAGTTGGCTCATGCTGTCTGTGATATAGTTATCATGCAAGCGTATAGCGTGCAAATTGGTAGATTGCATGTTTGTACTGATCAGCAAACACGCCGTGCTTTTGAGTCTGACATTTAGGAATATCATGCCCCTTAGCAAACAGTGACAGAGTACATGAAATATCAGAGACTGGCCTCAAAATGTCAGATGAATTTGGTGTGTTCATCATTGCTGTTTCCTTTGCTGCTTGCAAGTTAGAGAAAAGGAGAGTAATGTCGATTCCTATTAGCACTCAAGTTTGTTTTACTTCTAGTCAATAACACACAACAAAATTCCTGATAAATATATTAAGAGATGTGACAAATTTTTGGTATAAAATTTTTACCACTCAAAATAACAGCAGAATAAAGCAGGGAGAATTAATGCCCTATAGGGCAGACAAAAATCCCATAAACTGGAAAGAAAAAGGTTAAATGTCACCAAGGGAAGGTTGGGGGCAGAAAGGCAAGAAGAACATCTTGGACTTGTCTAGAAAACTTTTCAGTAGTTTGTGCTAAGGAAATGTTTGCCTTGTTTTCACTGTATAATGGACACTTACTATTAACGAGACTGCAATCTTCTCCAAAAAATGTAGTCAAGAATCGTGCTAACTTAAGTGAATACTAATTGAGCCCAGAGCAATACAAATACGAACATTTTCAATGAGTTTTTTGGCTAAATTCCTCCAGTTTGGAGACACAAGCATTTGAGGTGCAATATAAGAAGCATGACCCTTAAAAACAGATTGCTTTTCCTAAATGTTGGAATACTCCTATTGGAAAATGAAGCTTCAATTTGGCCTGCCTAAGGATTTAAAATTTAGACAGTACAAGCTTACTTTGAAAATCTGTAGATGTGTGTCAGATAACACAAAATCTGTGGACGTGGCCAAGCGTAAACCAGCATGATAGGCACTTTAGCTGGTGTAAATTTATGGCTGGAACAATTTACACTGAGAATAAACAGTTTAATGGATAGCTGGAAGGATTAAAGGATGTTCAATCCATCAGATTAAACATGTCATTCTTGCTGGTGAATAGTGCCATTATCTGACAAGAGACTTGGAAGTTAACATTCTTTCAGAGGGCACATTTTACTAGTTTACATCCATTGACAAAGGCTTTCATAGTTCCGTCAGTGATACCTCAGCCCTGCTGAAATCCGGATACAACTTCCATTCATTTCCATCAAAGATTTCAGTCTTTATATTTTTTTCTTATATTAAATACTAAGAAATTACTGATGAGCACAGCTGTTTGCAACGAGTTTCTCTTTGACTCCAAGCAATGAGCTTTGAAATATGGCTCTGACGTTTGGCTAATAGCATGCTGTTATGCTTTGGAGGTTTACTCGACCATTTTTGCTAAGTGTTACTAAAAGAAATAGTGAGATAACTAGTGCCAGTTTCACCATAAGTTGGTGATATTACACATTTTTCCTATTACAATTAGGTATACTAATAAGGAAAAACCACGATAGTTTGAAAGTCAGACGGAAAGAACTAATTTGCCATGGGTTGTATCTGGTGAGGTGGTCCTTTGTTTCCTACTCTCTGGTTCTGGTTTTCCCAGTTCAAAACCAAGGAGGCAGTTTATTTTACCCTTTGTCATTAGCTGATCCAATGCAAGAGGATTTTTTTCTTTCTTTTTTTTTTTTTTCTTCTAGATAAGACAGTTTATGAATGGAATTTTGTTATTTACACAGCAAATTTGGTAAAGTCTAGAAAAAGTATAATGCTTAACAAAAGCCAACATCATTCTAAAACCATTTTGAAATACAGGAGGTTTAAAGCTTTTAAGTGAAGAAAAAATGCAGAAACTGAGCTTGTAACTAAACAAAACAGGCTTCAAGAGTCAGACTACAGGCTTGTACTGTACAGCAGCTCTCAGCAGTTATAAGTTACCCATTTCTAGTCTGATATCTCCCTAACCCATTCCCAGGTTTTTTAATGAAGCCTGGACTTCACTACAGCACTGAGCTGTACTGAATCAGGGGGCAACAAAGAATCACTCTGAAAGCACTGGTTAAGTCCTACCTGATCCTTGGTCTGACGTAAACATCAAATTCAGCATCTGACAAAGATCTAAAAGATCTCTTTTCCTGACTCCTAAACAAGAAGACAACAACCAACAGCACAGCTTTACCAGACTGCACACAATTACAGAGTTTTCATGGCCTGTAATAAAGTTTTCATGTAACCTGTAATAAAATTACTGTGATTGAAATCAGTGCTTCAAATGATCAGTGGTAACCCTCAATCTTAATTTTCCTGGCCCACAGCAAATCATGATGCTATTTAGATCATTCTAACTCAGATTTCTCACCTCGTGGCATTACCTGTTTTGCAAGCCAAGAGAGTACACACAGGCAGCCGCCATGACTGCTGATGTGCAGTCTCTGAGATGAGGTGATTTGGTTTTGAGTTTGAGATCTGGCTTTATTTTTATGACTAACTGAATATGTTTTCTGCTTCTGACCTATCTACCATGGTATCAGCATTCAGTGGGGTATGGGAACTGTTGATCACGGCCTGAACCTCTGATTGACCACCTGAGGTGAGCGATGAGTCAGCTGCAGGAGCACAGGTGAAGGCAATCATCTGTGGTACTGGAAGGGGTGGAGGCTGGCTGCACCTCTCCTGGATCCCATTTAAGGGCTGACTGCCCCTGAGGAAGGGTCTCCTTCTAGAGATTGCTCCTTGTGGAGTTTACTGCGAGCCTATGACACTGGTGAGCATTTCCATTTATTCTGATTATCTTTCCACTGTGATAATCTTACTAAATCCAACCTCTGTGTGTTGATTGTACAAGTGGTTGCCTGGGAGAGATCTCAGCTGTTAGCACCTGGATTGTGGCCTGGGTACTCAGAAGGGGAAGGCACTCGTTCCAGGTTACCTGAGTGAGCAGAATCTGTTGCAGTTCTCTCTCTGTTCTCTGCCATCCTTCTGGTTTGTTTTTTTTTTTTAATGTGCTCATTCCTTTTCTATTTCCTGGTGGAAACATTGAACTGCCTGGGACAGCAGACTTGCTTATTTCCGGTTGGAGCCTTCTGCCATTAGAAAAGCATTAAAAGAGCATGAAACTCTCACACTCTTTCCTCAGAATTTCTCCCATTCTGTGCAAGGACCACAAAAGCCTCTGGTAGTTACTTCACAGCCTGTCTTCCACTGAAAGATACTGAAACTTTTAGATATTTAGAGGTGTTGGTTGGGTTTTTTTTGGTAATCTCTGTAATATGCAGGAATTCTTCGAATTCTCTTTGAATCTCCACATAGCCATAATCCTGCTTCAGATGGAAACACAGTTCAGTTAGAAAAGGAGGTGGATTTAACAGAACTTACCTCTGTTCATGAAGCGCAAGAATTACCACTGTTTCATCACGGGGGACTGCTTGAACCTCCCTGGTAGCAATCTCTACACTTTTAATTGGGATCTGTCTTTGTTATTTTGGAAAAAAATCAGCTTTCTGAGAGAGTGATCTCCAGTGAAGCCTGATAGAGGCTTAGTTTTAATTGGAAGTCTTGGTAAATTGGTAAAATTGAAGCATTCATTCCCATTTTTCTGTAATACTGTGTGTGTTTGTTTGTTTGTTTTCTGAAGAGTTTACAATATCATTTTCAGAACAGGAAGCATTTTTCTGTTCAAATTGTATTGTGCTTTTTCAGAGGAAGGTGTAGGGCAGCAACTGAAATACAACGAGGTGGATTTTGTGCATCTCATGGTGCTTCTGAGGGTTTATTTTTGCTGCGTTTCTTTTGGAGCAATGCAATATAAATAGGAAGAAGGATGTAATCATTGGGAATCCCTCTAAGATACAACGTGTACTATTTGGAGTTTTCATAAGTCATTGTCCTGGTTTCGGCTTGGATAAAGTTAGTTTCCTTCATGGTGTGCTCTTGTTCTTTGGATTTAGGATGAGAATAAAGTTGATTAAAAACCTATGTTTTGGTTGTTGCAAAGCAGTGCTTACACTTGGCTGAGGGCTCGTGGCTCCCCATGCTGCCCTGCTGGCCAGCAGGAGGGACAGAACCAGGGCAGCCAACCCAACCTGGTCACAAGGGTATCTCATGCCATATGGCATGGTGCTCAGCAATGAAACAGGAGGGGTTGGCTGTCATTATACCTAAAGTTTGCTTGTTTGTTATAAATACGTACCATTGGTCCATTTCTCTCATTAAAATGTGTGGTAAAACTGATGAGGAGCAGAGTTACATATGTACTAAGTGTACTGATTGCTTGCAGAAATCACCTGCAAGTTACAGGTACATAAGGAAAGCAACCAGCAAAGTAAGTGGGTAGTGCTACAGCAATTCCTTATTTTTCTCTCATTCCTGCTTTGCCTGTGCTTGCCATACAGGCTTCTTGGCAGCTTCTGTGTCCAATGGTAACTTCTGGGTTTCTAGCATAATCTTACAATTGGCTCTTCCTTCTTGCTGAAAGTGTTGTAGAACTAAAAGGTTGAAATAAGAACAGACTAACATTTGGAACAGCGTACTTCCATGAAATGCAGAGAGGAAGGTGGATCATAATGTTTGAAGAGAGATAGAGAACACAATATTTTAATGTAGAGAAGTGCGAGAGAAGAGGGATGCGATGCATAAGGCAGGCTGCAGGTGGTTAATAGAGCTGTAGGAAGAAGGAGGGGCATCAGAAGCTGGGAATTTTATAATGGAAAGTCTAGCAGTCACCACTAAAACAAGTTATGGACATTAGTGCAGAGTATCTGATGTTTATGGAAGTGGTATGATTGGGTAGAGAGGATTCCCTTAATTTTTTCTTTTTCTGTTTATGCATTGTGCTGCAATTTGTTTTGCTTTACTACTTTAAAACTCCTATCAGGGTAACTCTGGAGTAGTAATTTTATCTTTATCATGGGAGTCATGCTGTTGAGTAACTTAAATATGAAATGTAGCTCTGGAGACAAAAGCTCATTTTGAACCTACAGGTGTAGAAATGTATGGAAAGATCCACTTATTGTACGAGGTTGCTTGTGCCTTATGACAAATCTCAGCTAGGTTTTATGCTTCTACATATTCATTGTGAATATTAAAGTTTAAGTATTCTGACAATCCAGTGAAAGACATAAGTGATGCAAGGAACAGCATTTTTCAGTAGGAGGAATGCAGTTAATCTCACCTCTTGCAAAACAGCCGAACTTTTGGAATAAGTTTGTGGATTCCATCGAGGTTGTAGCGAATAAAAGTTCATAATTTACTTTAGTTTGGTGGGAAGAGGGTTTCATCCATGCATATGGGGCACCTCGCTGTCTGCTTTGCAAGTTCCGTCTTCATTCCTGTAATAAAGGTAAGAAAATCCAGTAGGTGTTATTACTCACACTGCCTACTGCATCTTAAATGGAATGCACAAAACTATTTTGTGCCCTGTTTACTCTTTCTGGACTTGCAGTAGTATAATAACAGTAGATTAAATGATGCTCAGTGCAGTCATCAAATTTCAAACTGTGGCTGTTGGATCATCTTCCCTGGTTTTCATCTGCTGTGTACTTCACAGACGGGTTTGAGTGAGGGCTACTTCCAACGCAAATTGTAATCACTAGAAATAGTCATTCCTTTGGAATCTGCACATTTTTATTTCCATGTGAGATGCAATTTAATCATTAAGGGAATTTTTTTTTTTAGCGCCAGCGCAGCATACCTTTATAGGAGGAAGTTGACCCCAATTTTGTAAGCGGGTGTTTATGAAGTCAAAGGTGGACTCTTAAACAGACTTAGAAGCTGGGCCAGCAGCAGAATGCCCGATCTGGCACACACAGGAGAAATTATCCACGATTAAAGAGTTTCTGATTAATATGGCTTATGTGCCAAAACTGCACATGCAGCGTATGATCTCAATTAGAGTGAAACCTAATTCTTCAAGGCTAAGCTCCAGATTCATTCTGTAATTTCTTCTTTGTTTAACTTGGACATTTTCTGACAACAGGATCTAAAAGAAACGTGGGGGAATGGGGCAGTAACCCCCTAACCATTATAAACTGCAGTTTTGTTGAAAATATCGTTCTCAAGGTATTGCTCTGAATACCTCGACTATTGAGTTTTTAGAGGAGTTGTTGTGCATTCCTCTCGGGCGCTGCCATTTAGTATTGCTAATGGAGCTGTAACAGTTTTTGGGAAAGAATGAATACTCGTGTGCAGGTTTTCTGCTTAAAAAGTAACTCCTGCCAAAGAAAACTGCTTGAAGGTGGAAAGGAATAAGTATATAATCACGCCACTGTCATTACCTCTGATATTAAGAAAGTAGGAAATGTCAAAGGTCTGTAAGAAAAATAAGTCCAGGTTTAATGAGTCTGCTGGAGGGGAATTATCAACATTAATCATTTAGCCAGTGGACTAACATAGCTGGCATCAATAGAATAACTTTTTCCATCCTGTTTTAATACACAGCAGTTGCTCTAGCTTTTCTGGGACTGCTTTTTTTAACCACTAATCCCAAAACATCCTGGAAACACAAACTCTAATGAGCTAGTATCATCGCATTTTAAGTGCTGTTCCAAACCAATATTAGAACTACTTAGAGGGAATTCGGCCGTCAGGCTCCTCGTGTGTGGGAAAGGAGGGGTTCCGGACCCAAGAGGACCCGAGCACGGAGCTGCACGGCGACTGCAGGAGACGAGTACAGCTCTGTGCCTGCGGGGAGCGGGCCGAATACGGAATTAATGCCGTTCCCTGGCGTGAAGCGGCCTTTTTCTAACGGAAGGCTATGCTTCGGTCTAGCAATCTAGAGAAAAGGGTCCTTTCTGGAGGAGAAGGAGCCGTTAGCATCACAGCACCGGCCAAACCTTAACTCCATTTCAGATGTCAAATCAGGTTTTGCACGGTGCACCTGAACCTCCTCCATTCATTACGGCCCCGCAGGGCCGCCTCAGCCCGGGAGCTCCTCGCAGACCTCCCGCTCCTAAGCGGAGGGGCGCGAGCGGGGCGGGGGCTCGCCGTGCGCGGTGCCCATCAGGGGGCGCCCGAGAGCAGCGCTGCGCAGCGCCGCTATGGGCGGTGGGGCAGCGCCGGGTGCCTGCAGCTCTGCGGGCTTTTTGGCTTCTCTTTTTAACGGATTGTCGTGTGTTAAGGAGGAGAAGGTGTCTGTAATTTAGCACAGGGCAAATTCTGAAGCGCGGTATGGAAGAGGTTGTTGAAAAGTTGATTTGAGGTCTAAGTTTTCTCTGACAGAGCTGTCGGTTGCTTTGCAAAGAAGTCGCACGTTGCAATGTTTTCTATTTCAGTTTTTGTTTTAAATAAATAAGGAGGAACCTAAAACTTATCGTTGAAAGGAATCTGATGAAGTTACAGAAGGATGCTGTCACGAGGTCCAGTCTAACGCTTCTAATGACAGAGGAATCAATGCCCTGGCGGCTGTGCAAAGTGCGTGCCTTGAGAGCAGCACGTGTGCCTCCTCAGTGCTGTAGTTGAAGGAGAAGAGTATTTTACCTGGTAAGCTAAGAGTGGCACTGAGCCACGTTGCGGTGAACAGCCCGGCAATAGGTGCTCTGACTTTAAGTAACTGGGAGGAATCCATTGCTGCTTCTGAAATAATTTTGCATCTTGAAGCGACTCCTTTTCTTACTCTGATCGACAGTGGCTTCAGTGGACAGCTTTCCATTGACATCAGAGAGCAAGTATTTACACGCTCTCTTTCTCCTGTAGCATTGTAAGATCAGATGCACTCGCATTCCGTGGTAACAGAATAACCCCTGTGGCTTCTGCGTGGCTTTGGCAGATATTTTCTGTGAAATGGAATCCATATGCTGGAGTGACCCTTAATGAAACCCTTTCTCTAATTGCTGTATTAAGCTCACTATTTCCTTGTCACTGTTTACACTTTTAAATCTATAATATATTCTAAATTAAGCATGTTTGAATGATAGCATTCTGATTTAATTATAGACATTATCGTTGATTAGGCCAGACAATCTAAACAGCACATCAGCTTTTCTGGAACAACTTCATGAGCGTAGCCAAGCAACTAAGATTCTTATTCTAATAAAATAAAAACAAGTAAAAGGATTCCGTTAAGCAAATTAGAACTTCTGACTCCATAATTTTGCAACATAGTAGTTGTGTTTTCTAGATAATCTCCAGCTAAGTAGTTTTCTGCTTAGCTGTTTTTTCTTAAAATACTTTATTCCTTGTGTAATTTAATTCTTACATCCATTCTTTATTCTTCCAATTATTCAGCATGCTCGGAGTAGAATGAGGGTAGTTAGCACAGTGGAATTCATAATATCAGACTTTGTATGGTTTTGTTTTTGACTTGAAACGAAGAAAAGGTTTGGTCTGCACTCAACTTCACAAAGCCAGCACAGTAAAGAAAGAGACCGCTAGGAAATTAAGTTGGAGGGAATGTGGAGCGAGGACCAGAGTGGAGAGAGCAAACTCATGAGTACCTTTACATGCACAGGAACCTGGATAATGGCTTCTGAAATCTCTGGTGGTGCGGATTAGAGGTGACTGCATTGGAGATGGGGTGCTGTGAGGCGCTGTGTGTTGCTTGTGGGAACTGCAGTTATGGTTAATGCTGCTAATGCACGCTGCATTCTGAAGCAGCTGCAGTTCCTAAAGCAGCCTAATGCAAAATGTGCCACCCTGTTTTATAAGCCTGATACTGCTGTAGACTCACTTACTGTATAGCTCTCTACAGCAATTACAGCACAGTTTAATTTACAAATTGTTATAGCATTTAGCCATTACCAGTACAAAGTAGTTCCTTTCTTTGTGCAATTGAAGCCTAATTATTGTGCCATATGAAATGTTCAGGCATCAGGTAACACTTTATTTTATAGGGAAAAAAATAACCATTTATTTAAATTGTAAAATCTGTTTATTTACAGAGTGGCTGTGCTTGCTCTTCAGGTTTCACAGCAATTACATTGGAAGCCATTCCTGAAAATTTGGGATCTTGTTTCTGAAAAAATAAGTTATTAACAATTGCTTCCTACGCTTGCGTAATTGCTTGGCCATTTTTTGTGGGGTTAATATGAAACGTGTTTACAGGTCAGTGATTACAGTTTGTTGTGCCTTCAAGTTTAGAATAAAATCGGTCGTAAACGTTTCCCAGTGAATTGGCTTCGTCTGTCTGTGAGCTTTCTTTTGTTCACATCTTTGGGGTGGTGTGTCAACGTAAGGTTGGAATGCATGTTTATGTGGCTTGGGGACAAAGTCCTGGAAGCTTTGCAGAACTTCAGGTGCCTGCTGCAAATCCATGTGGACGCAGCAGCACTGGAATCTGGGGTGGGTGGCAGTGTGTGGGCAGTCATATTTCCCTGCAACCAGAAGGTTTCAAGCAGAACTGTCAGATGATTCCTCACTTGAAAAATGCTTCCTCCTTATGTGAGTCTTAATTTTATACTTCTGTCCCTGCCTGTAACATTACATATGTCTTACTGCATAAAGGACCTGTGTTCAGGGTACAGGCTTGTACGTAGACTCTTACAAAATAATGCATTAAAAAGTTAAAGCTGCCCATTATGAAACGTGGGCTATTTACATAAGAACAAACTTCCTGAAATTAAAGGTTTGTGAGTATCTTTTTTTTTTTTTTCTGGTGGGAAAGGTTATTCATTTGAGTTGAGCCTCCTTTTCTGGTCAGTTGGTAAAACTGTGTGGCAGGAGCTGTGAACTCCTTTATTTCTCATGGAATTTTTACCTCTGTGACTGTTGTTGTTCCAGCATGTGCTCTGAGTGCCGTCAGTGTGCAGCCTTGGGCTTAAGAGACTAACACAAATTAAGTTAATTTTATACAAATAGCTCTGGTCAGAGAAGCTCAGTTTTCCAGAATTGAGACCACTGACTGTAAAAAGGTGTTTAATTACAGTATGTCATTAATTAGCCCCAGTATTTCTGTCAAAAATGTTCCCTTTCTAAGCACCTTATACTCTTTGATTTTTGCAGTTAGCAGAAAATGTAACTCTTATTGTTTTTGTCTGGTAGATTTTCATAGTGTTTTTGATACTGTGAATTCATCAGTTCTATATTATCTGCATGCTGTTTCACCATCGGTATTCCATCCTCTGTGGCACTGCAGCCAAATTCCCTCTCCAGTGGCATACTCAGATGAAAAACAAATCCAAATCTGGAGTTGCTTGAAAGCCTGCTATGATCTGCATATTTCCAGCTGGACAGATGACTTTCTGCCACAGAAGTCAAGTGAATTTAAGTGTGTGCGTAATCAAAGACCTCATTGGCATTTGGTCTGTCCTTGTGCTGTTCTTTCTCCATGCCCTATTTGACTGTTTATATGGCAGTTCACTTCAGTTTTTGAGCTTTTTCTATGGTTTCCTCCACCCATTACCTTTTCAGTGTTTGGAAGTTGTTTCTCTCCTTATCATATATTCCTTCCCAAGACATCATGTTGCTTTTTTTTTTTTTTTCCTCTGCTCATGGACTTCTCTCTCTTACTGCAGGTTTTCTGCTTTCTAATTTTACATCAATTTTATTTAGTAAAATTGAAATTTACTTCAGTTGCTTCTGCACGATCAAAGCCTACTGGGATAAGGATACAGTATAATAAAAATGAATGTTATTTTTTTATATCTGCTAGTAAGACCTGATCATAAAATGGCCTGGGTTGAGAAGGATCTCAAAGATCATCTAGTTTCAACCCCCTGCCACATGCAGGGTTGCCAACTGCTAGACCAGGCTGTCCAGAGGCACATCCAGCCTTGAATGATCTAGAAATGATCTAGAAATTTCTGATCTAGAAATGTAGGTGTTCAGACATGCCTAATAGTCTCTTTTTTTTTCTCAATCTAGTTTCTTTTTATGTATGTAAATATGTTGTTGGGAAGGAGAGATTCAATCAACAGATCTAAAAACAAACAGGACTTGTAGGGTTTGTCTTCTCTCTACGTATGGGCCTTTCTGACTTCCCTTGTTTATACTGTTTTGCCCCGTTGGTTGGCTTTCAATGATAGGATTTACCTAGAGAGGTGCTTGCACAAAACAGGAGGCTGAAAGGCAGAATAGAGAGCAGGGTCAGCGTCACAGATGAGGTGCATTGGGTGCGTCCAGCTGCTCCCATGAATGGGTTGCAGAGCTGAGCAGCATAGAAATCAAGTACCTTTTCAAAAGGTTTTCTAACTGAGAATTCGAATATAAATTCTCTGCTAGAGGTAAAATGTTTTTATAATGAAAGTCTGTGCCTCTGTAACTTGGAGTTTGTGTTGCTTCTCATGACAATAAGGTTTGCTGTTGTCCAGTCTACGTGTCTTGGACTGTGAGGTAACTTTATTCAGTAGGAATCACAGTCAACTCTATCCACAAAAATAGAGTAAGGTGCTCCGATATGTTTCGTAAATACAATTGCAAATGTACTTTCTGTTAACTGTGGAAATACAATAGCTCTAGATCTTAGATTGTAGTTCTCTTCACCAGCAGATGGAAACCCAGATCATGAGACTTTGTTTTGCAGACGTGTTTGGTGGTTGACACATACTAATTGGTTGTCAGTGGACTTCCCAAAATTTCCACCTCCAAGTATCTTGAGGTTTGGTTCCAAAGCTGTGGAGGTCTGGAATCCCGTAGTCTTCCCCTAGAGTTTGGCTGGTATGTTTGAAAATGGAAGCAAGAAGGTAGGTGGACACTGTACTCTTATAACAAGAACCAAACAACTTGAATGTTTATATAGTGCTGTAAAGAATTTTCATAAGATACAGCATTTTATTAGCCTGGCGTAGCTTTTCTTATAGAAAGAAAAGAATCATATAGGATGAGTGTTCCTTTTTGTACCATCCCAGGTGCTTGAGCATTATTAAAGCAGCTAAAGTACTTTTCTATAGGACTGGTTGCTGTCTCTAGAACACGTTTGGCTCAGTCTACAGGGTTTGGCTATTTGTCTGCACTGTTTGGCAAAGAGGATGTGTGGGGCAGTGATGGCTTCTTCAAAAAATGCCTGCTGGGGGTATTCTCCTCTTTCTGTTGGTGAAGTTCCTGTTGATTGGGCAATGGCAGTTACAAGGGACTGTACTACTTCTTTCCTTTAAAGTTTTCCTGATCAGTAATCAAATCCATGTATATGGTTATTTATTTTTTATTTCTGACCATTCAGTATGGCTTCTCTGACTGCTTAAATTTAACTTCTCTTACTTCTTTATGTCTTCAGTGTTCTCTGTATATTCATTCTTATTTGAGATTCTTGGGGTTGAGACAGAATTTGAGTAGGGTTCCTGGTTAAACAAGCAAACAAATTATTATGACTTTGTGTCTTAACTTTTCCTTTCCTAAAATACAACTTTTGGGAAACTTCTCTCTCTTTAGTTTTGTTTTCAAGATTTGGCCCTATCTCTAGCTGTCTTATCACAGAACATGCTCCTTTATGAAATATTGTTCCTACTGGTGAAAATAAGAGATAATCCTCTGTCAGAGAGGTGAAAAACATGGCCCTGAAAATATCCAGCACACAGGATTACGTCCTTTTTTGTACCTGGGGATTGCAGTCTACTTTCAGTTACTTCTTTGTCTTTAGGAGCATGGAATTGGCATCAGTCATGTTGGAACTAAGTCCAGACAGCTCTGACATTGTTGCTGAGAGGCTCTTGATCATGAGCTTTAATGAAGGATAATATTTGCAGCAGTAGCCGATGTGGTTAAATAAATGAGGGAGAAATGTGATCAGATATCTTCCAGAACTTCTGCTGTCTGCCTTGAGTGTGCTGAGGTGGGACTGTGACACTGCCACCTACTTGAAAGAAAAGGATTCATTAATCCTTGACTGGTCCTGTTTTCCAAAGCATGGTTTAAGCCAAGTTTCAACTCCATTGCAACTTACCTTTCTGTATCTGCTTTACTGTAGCACGGGATGTTTATAAGCACAGGCATGTCAAAAATCTTGAACAAAAATATTTCAAATTCCTGAATAAAATATTTCTTTAAAATGTAGCAGTCTGCTAAGCGTTAGGCTTTGTGTTTATGTGTTGAAAATGTTGCAAAGAACAAGATGTACTAATGATGTAGCTAAAGCTGGTCTGTAAACTGCATTTTTAACAACTGAATGTTAACAATCAGGCATATACTGTAAATACAGCATACATCTGCAAACTGAGGATATACTAGGCTTAATTTCAAACAACAAATATATTTGAGAATTAAGCTCTTCATTGTTCCATGCTGTGGGAATAGTGGAAGAAGGACAGGCATTCTTTCTCCTTTCTTTTGGTTTTGATTGACTGATCTGGAAGGTACTTACGTGGCACCTGTACTTACAGACTGCTCACACTCAACATCTACAATCTTACTGGATCAGCTCTGGTGATTTCTGAGCTCAAATGATTCTGAACGTCCTGATTCTTAGTATTTTAATGAAGAGGGAAGATAATGACATAAGTACAAGATCCAGAAGCCAAGTATAGGGGATACATCAGAAAATTGTGTTTTTTAAGCTAGGAGACAGCAGAATTGTTGAGAGTATTGTTTTTCAAACCTATTGGATTTTAAAGCCAACTCCAATTTCTTGCATTATTATCATCAGTATTTTTTGTAAGTAGAGGGGAAAACATTATCTGTCATAATTTTGTCAGTAAATTGAGACCCAGCTAGCACAACCTTGTAAATCTTTGTTGGGTAATGACAGGTTTGCAGAGAAGGGTTGGAGAGGGACAGGCATCATTGTATGGTCACTAGATCCAGCAGGACTCAGACACTTCAGTGGTCAGTGCTGGGCAAGGACCAGAGGCTTCATAGGTGTAGTGGGCTGGTGGTCTTTGCTGCGGCAAACGCCACAAATGATTTTCAGTTAAAATGTTGTTATTCTCAGTTTCCCCTAAAGAGTGTCAAGAAATCTCAAGCTAACTAGAGTGTAAAAACATTGCAGAGATGTTTTCATGCAAGGTGCAGATTTATGTGTTTATTTTGCAGAAAATCAAAGCATCTGTATTTACGGTGTTTACAGCATTCAAGGTGTATTTTTTTTCCCCTCCTATGATTTTAAAATGGGTAGCAACAGCGGTGGTTCCCCTCATTCTGCTCTGTGTGCACAGATGTAGACGTAAATGGCAGTGTAACCAAAATCCAACCACACGTTCTGTGTCTGGAGCTGAACCTTGCTGTATGGTAAGGAGTCACGAGCTGAGTACCAGCGGTCAGTGCATTCCATCCAGTGTGTAACTTCATACTCCTGCAAGTATAAAAACTGACAAAAACACAACACTGTTTTGGTACATGTAGAAAATATTCACTGTAAGGGGAAATGGAAATTATTTAGATTAAAGTCAAAACAACAATTTAACATCCCTTTGTGTACACAAACACTCTTCTGAAAGTCACAAATCATAGATGCTTGATGTTCAGAGTCATTTTAAATGCTACTTACCTAAAGCCAGGAGATGAGAAACATGTGGCAGACCTTTTTTGCAAAAGTTCAGGGAGGGGAGGGGGAAACAAGAGGATGTTTGCATCTGCAGGAGGAGGGCCTAAAAATACTCTAAAAGCCGACAGTTCACTTAAATCATTAATCCTACACCGAAGACATTTCCACATTTTAATGGACTGCAATTAAACCCAATATTTCTTAATACGAGTGTCAGGTGTTTTCAGCAGTGATGCAAATGACTGCTTAGTGCTATAATTCTGAAGGGGAAGGCATTTAGACCAGGCTCATTTGAACAGCCAAATATAAACAAGAGCACATAATTCCATCTGCTTTTTGGCAATTTGTTGTTCCTTTTAGGTTCTCTTTTCCCGTTTGTCTTGTGGACACAGTTTGCAGGAAATGTCAGCCCGTGTGATTGATAGCATGAGATTGGATGTACTGACTTCATGCTTTCATAAAGCAAGACAGCTGTTGGGAGAAACTTTCCTTCAGGAGCTGGAAAGGTTTAAATTTTCCATCTCTTTGACTATTTGGCCTGATGAAGGATTGGGTTTTACCAGACAAGTAAATAAAAAGATGGCTAAGATGTACTAGAAGGTCATTCAAATGATCTTTAAATAGCAATTACTGGAGGAGGGTGGAGGGAAAGCCCTCTACATTCTGAGTTGGCCTTAAGTGAGCCCTAAAAAAATTACGCTTGTGTTCTCTCAATTTTTTTAAACATTCTGTAAAACAGACAGTTTCTAATAATGTGATTTTACAATGGAAGCTTGTTACAAGGCAATAGACAAGAAAGTGGTTCAGTTATTCCCTTGGTTGTCAGCTGTGGTTCTGAGACTTTGGATCACCTCCAGAGTTGCTATATACTGCAGCATGCTGATCTGCAGTTCTTTTTTTCTTGCTACACATGATATGTTGGCTTAATTTTTATTTGTTATGGTTTGGTTTTTTTGATAAATTAACTGTATCATAATGAGCATGTTTTCTTTCCAAAGCAGACAGTGAAAAATGGACAGCCTACTTTTTTACTTATATTCTCATTTGAAGGATATGATTTTATTCTGAGGGATAAATATTTTATGGATGCTATGCATTTACTCTTGAAGCAGATCAATTTATTTTGGAAATGTACCTCGTTATCGTTTTTGCTGTTATTTTATGTTCTTTTTTCCTCCTGTTTGTTTGTGAATGTGCATTAGTTGGTAGGTAGGACTAAAAACTAGGTTCCTGGCTACACTCATTCTGAAAATTGTAGTTAGATTTGTGGTTATGCAAGGCTAGAACCAAAACTCAGGAACTGAAGCCCCTTGATCCAAAATATCAGTGAAAGGCAAATTGATAGTGGTTGATGAGTGGTTTTTCAGTTTGAATCAGGCTCTAAATTATTTTTCAGTCTGTATTTTTTTTAACAATCACAGTCCTGGCTCAAGACCTGTTAATGAGGCCTTCCAAGCTAGTTTGGGCCTTTCTGGATTTTGGGCTTCTATGAAACTCTACTGGGTATAGCGAAGAAGGTTTGCAAGTCAGTAGCAAATATCACAGCCTTGAACAGAAAACTGTGTGTTCTGTAACGCATCTTCCAGATAAACTGTGCAGTATTAGATGGAGGAAGTGTCCTCTTCCTGATGCACGCAAGAGAGACAGAGGATGAACTGGAGAGTGCACAGCATCTCTGTGCCCACCAACTACTTACCAGTGCTGTTGAGTGGCGTGAGCTCGCCCAAATCCTCTCTCATTTTTTGAAATTTAAATGCGAGGCAAAATCCCTGAAGACAATGTGTTTATAGAAACAGTTGTGACTGCAAGACAATTTGCTATTGCAGCAAATCCTAAGAAACCTCAAAAAAAAAAAAAAAAAAAAAAAAAAAAAGCATCTCTTAAAATGCTTTAAGAACCAGAGTGAAATAGAAACAGTTACTCCAGGCAGACAAATGGTGACATTAGCTGCTGTGTGGATTAAGTTTTGCAATGCTCTGAGGTAAGAGGATACCAAGGAGCAACGTGGGTCACTTCATTTAGATCCAGTAAACATTTCCGTAATCAGTAATCATCTGCAGTGTTTCTTAACCCTGTATGGATCCCTGTAACAATCTAATCACTTACAAAAATACACAGTTTCAACATCACTAATTAGGATTGTGTAGTACTGGAAAAGAGCCAGCCTATATCCTACACACACAGCCAGTTTGTTGAATATTCAAAGAGCTAATTGTTTGTTTACAGCTAAACGTTCGTTCTTTTTTCTTCCTGGTTTTTCTTCTTCTTTCTGTTTTCCTTTTTTTTTTTGTCTTTTTTTTTCTGTCTTTCTTTCCGTCTTCCCATTTTCTTCTGCTTATAAATTAGCCTTGAATTTGTCTTTCTATACAAGGTACTGTATTCACTCTTCCAATAAACCCATTTAAACAGGTAGTGTTTCATCACAGAAGAATTTAATGCTTTGCATTTCTTTGTCACATTGTGGCTGAACTATGATAAATAAGGTTCTGGCAGGTCACTACTTATTTTTGAACCACTGCTCTACTAAGTTCTCAAAATTCAGTGCGATCAAAGAGCTGCTTTACTGCTGTTAGTAATACTTTCATAGCATTAGTGCTTTAAGGTCCCAGCTGAGAAGAGGCCCTACAACCCTAGACATTGTACAGACATAGAATAAGAGACAATCCATGTCCCAACATATTCATAATCGACTGGCAAGAGCAGACAAGAGTATGATGTTCAAAAAAATGAAAAATACTAGTGAAAGAGTCTCTAAACCTTTTTTTAATATTCTCTGTCATAAATGCTGGAATATGCTGCCTCTGGAGAAGTTAATTCCATCCATTTGGGTGCTTTAACATAATTTTTAAAACTATTTAAAACTATTTTACATCAGAAATGAAAGTGCTGATAATTTACAAAGTACGCAGGAAACAATTACAAACACTTAGAACTGTTGGTGTTTTTTTCCTAATGATCCTTTTATGTTGTATTTAATACACATCTAAGAAATTTGTAGAAGTTACAATTCTGTAAGATAACTGAGCTTTTTTACTGATTAACCACACTATTGGATGCCAGTGGAGTATGGATGTTTAGTTGTTTCAAATGATGATCAGCAGAAGTAATGTCCTTACTAGTGTATCTTTGTGAATGAAAATAGTTGTTCATGCACTCTGAGTGATATTGAAGTACTCAAGTGACAAAATAGGCTCCCAGGAAAAGTTGCCTAGAGTTTTTGATGCCTATGAAATGGTTTGCATTCTTTTCTTGGTTCCCCAGCTATCTGTCCTACAGCAAACTGGAGGATTTCAGTGGAAGTCGCCTCCACCTCATCCCAGCAAAGAAAAATTTTATCTCATGAGACAATCCTTGTTTCACCTGAAAGATTCTGTAGGTCATTACATTGAAAGTTATAAATAAGTATTATCAAACTGATGTTTACAGTTTCTTGTAAATATTTCCTCTGTGACTTCATCTTGCAAGAGTATAGCAAATTCCTAGTTGAGGTTTTTGGCCTCTAAGAGATGTCGATGTAAAAGTAATGAACCACTGCTTTATTATTGCGTATATAGGAGGAAGAAACTACGCTTAAGGCTTTTTGTGTCCTATAGAGTGTGGAAGCACTGACAACATGTATCCCCTATTTTGGATTTGTTGAGAGCTTACCAAAACAAGCATGAGATCTTACACATCTTACACCAATATACTTAGAATAAAAACGGGTATGAGAATATGATGTAAGATATTATAGTTCTGCACTGACCCATGCTAACTCCCACTTACTGTTCATACTGTAACTGTGGGACGGGCTGACTGTAAGAGGTGATAAAATACTGTATTCTTCCAAGTAAGTAGGCATCTGAAACAAAGTTAATCCTTGCAGAAAGTTTAAAGAGGGAAAGATAGAATTTACTGAAATTAATTAGATACAGAGCAGCTGTAGTTTGTTAATACTGAGCAGTACTCAGTGAAATCCACAGTTGTAGAAAGTGCTAAGTGTGCTTAACACTTAAGTCTGTGTTTCAAGAAAGAAAAGACTTTCTTGGGTTGCATCATCATACTGCTTTATGTTGTTCCATTCCCAACTGATCTGTGACTGCTATCTAACCATGGAAGACTCATAAGATTGTTCAAAAAGGCTGAGATTTTTCAACAGAAGCAGCTTACAATTTGGAAAAAAATAAAAAAAATAAAAAAATTGAGGATCTTCACCCTCTGAAGCTTAGCAAGTATGTTTCAAATTGCTCCTATATTTAAGTTGATAGTGAGCTTTATCACTGCCCTGCTTTCAGCACTGGGATGAGAATGCTGTAGTTTTCTTAACGATTCATAGTTCAATTGAAACAAAGGAAATTTATTGGTCTTGGAGATGGGCTTTGCTCCAAAACTGTCATAGACAGTTGACAAACAGAATATAAGAATTAATAGAAAACTGCACAACAGTAGTGTTTGGAGGGCTTCACGTGCCTTAGGAATTGCTTGACTTACTGGCTCTAACAGAAGCTTTCTTTCTTCTGCCTTAATAGGGAGTTGTTGGTTTTCTTCATCAGAACTTGCCAACTTCGGTCAGAACTTTGCCTGAGCAAGAACTGCGTGATCAGTTGAGTCCTAAGTTGAGCTTTTCAAATTTAGTTCTTAAATTCTGAGCATTTAGGAAGATGAAGATGCTGAGGGGATTCCAGAAAAGCCTTGCATGGAAGTGATTTCTGGCACTGGACACCTGATGAAATGTTGCATTCTGAAACAAACAGTTGCATTCCTTAGCGTTGGGTTGTATTCAGCCATACTTCAATATTGATGTGTATCTCTGAAATCCTCTTAGATTTCACCTGCTTTTCAATTCGTTAATGAGTGGATAATGTCATCCTGCGACCACTTAATAAATTACAAGGGTCATGCATTATATAATTAGTAAATCTTCAAATCTTGTTAATTGTCTTACTGTTGTAGAAAAATGTTGCAGGAATCCTCTTAATATCATGAGAAAACTGTAATGAGGTTTCAGGTGTTGTATTGAGAAAATATGAAATTAGTATTTGATCTTTCTAAATGTTGTGGCAAAACCTGATTTGTGGCCTACAATATTAGCCTTCACTTGCACACAACATCAAGTAAACATAGTAACCTAATATTCAGGTGAACACATTTGGAAAATAATGTAAAAAAAAAAAAAAAAAAAAAGAGTAGTGGTATAGTAAGAACAATTAGAAAGAACTTTGCAAGATCCAGTATCCAAAAATGAGTTGCTAAAAATGAGGTGTGATAAATAGGCCAACATAATTTCTTATCAGATACAATAGCAGTTATTTTTCACTGTGTTTTGATGTGTTTGCACATCAGCACTTCTAGGAATCTCCAGGCGTTTCCCACAAGAAGTTGATGAAAGTGAACAAAAGAGGAATTTTAGAATCCCGTTGGATGAAGTACAAACTTCATTTTTACAGAGAGCACAACTTCTCCAATGTAGACGTGTTGCAGCACTAAAAGGCCTGTTCTTTTCCTTTCTCATATAGCTTCTATGAATCAATGTTTATGCGCAGGAATAAAATGGGTAGCTTTTCTTTTCCTTTTTTCTTTTTTTTTATATTTCTAGAGGACTTAAGGCTCTGGTCCTGATCAGTATATTTTTGTCTGTTACTATAAGTAAATAATAGCACTGATAACAATTCCTTGTGGTTAACAGAGGATGGAGGCAAATAAAGGTTGTGTTACTCTGCAGCATTTTCAGTGGAACTACAATATAGCTGTTGGAGGGTTCAAGAACTTAAAATGCAATCCATCCATTTTTATTAAACTGCTTATTAAAGAATTCACTAACAAATCATAGAGGATTGTACTAACAGAAGCAGAGTCTGCAAATCCCATATTCATACAGGCTTGGCACTGCAGAGTGATAAGCTGACTGATGCATTCTGTATTGTATAAGTAGGTTGGGTAGGAACTTATACAGGATCATGTATTTCCTTACAGGCTCAGTTCCTCTGTTTTCTTTGGAGGGCTGAATACAATCTTGTATTCTTTTCCACACATGCATCCATTATTTTTCATTTATGGCTTGACATAACGCTTTGAGCAAAAAGATCTTCAAGAAGGGCAATACATCCATCTACCTTTATTGTGAGATTAAACAAGAAATTGTAAGCATAATGAGGACTATTTTACTGTTTTCTGTTCTCCAACCAACTTAATACCACAAAATGTTATTGTAAGTAATGCTGTGCTACCTCTTTCTCGGCAGAGTCACCCATATTGCCTTCATCTTTTAAATCCCTTTCCTGGGATAACAAGAATGTATTTGAGAATCTTAAGATCAGCAAGTGATATTTAAAGCAAAATATTTCATACAATACATACAATGTAGGCTATCTCCAGGAAACTTACAGGGACTGGATTCTGATTGGATTCATGGCTAGAGCCATGTGAAGGAGTAAGAGAATGCCAGTGCTTGCTGGTGTTCTGTTCCTTTATCCCCTGCTCTCTGCTTGCAGAGGTGAGTACCTTATGGTCGTCTCCCAAATGAATAGATGGGGAAAAGACTTGCTCCCCTCAGCTGTGCTTTGGCTGTAACATAAGGCTGTTGCAGACAGCCAATGAAATGGTGAATGTGGTAGGGGAACATCAGTGTAAGGACTGTGATTCTTGGGCACTTGGTTGCACTCAGTTTGGCTGTATGAGTTTTATAAGTTTTGTTCTTCCAGTGGAGGTTGTGGTTTTTGAAGAAACTGGTTGCATTCTTGTGTACCATCATTAACAGCTTAATAAATGTGGGCAAATATTTGAATACCTTGATCTTTGGTTTTGAGTGTTTTATGTGCTGACTCCACTGCAGTTGCTTGCTTACCCCAATGTTAAACAAAAATAAGACTGTCAGCATAAAGGTCTTGGAAAAATTGTTATCCTGAAATGTTGCATTGTGGGTTTTTTTTTCCCTTAGCCATAATGATAAAAAAGTATTTTGTCAGTTTCAGACAGCTTTCTAAGGAAGCATTCTTATTGTGTTAGATGGATAGCAACTAGAAAATTTTATTTTATATTGATTCAGACTGTTGTGCAATTTTTAATTGGAGTCTTAAATCAATATAAACTGATAGCTATCCCCATAAGTAACCCTGAGGTATAATTAAGTGTATGAATCAAGACACATAAAGAACAGGTGATAAAATATTACACCAGCATTGAGAACATTAAAATGCTGACATTTTGAACAGCTGGCTTTGCCTTTTTTTCCTTAGCTGGAATAAATAGTAATATTAAAGGATTAGCATAACCAACAGCAAGTGTTAAGTGATTTGATTTCATTCCAGGCAGTGGGAAGATTTAGGAGCCTGCTTTTTGACCATCATACAGCAGAAGCATTTATTTCTCCCAAATATATTTTTAAACAATGTTGTCTAGATATGTTTATATTATGTTGATATTAATTTGATGTTGAATTTGGAAACTTTTGGTGTATGAACCGTGGTATTTTTTTAAAAATGTTTTTAAATACCACCTTCAAAAGAGTAATCATTCTGTTTTGTTTGTTTTAATTAATCGCTTTGGTTCATCGATTTATCATGATGAAATCTAAAGAATAGATAGAAAGGAGGGAGGAATGTTTATCTTATGTAAAAATGGATCAGACTTTTTCCGTATCAAATTGAAATCTCAATATAGGTTTCAAAGTAGTAAAATGGGACAGAAGTTTTGTGGTAGCGCCATTTCTAAGGTGAGGGAGAGACCAGAAGGTCACAAAATAAGAGTGAATATCCAATATACAAACTGGAGGTGAGAATAAAATATCTTTTGGGACTTGAAATGGATGGTATTTGATTTTATATTTGATCGTAAGAGCCAAATGATGTGAGAACTAATTGAGCAGTGCGGAAGAGATTGTTATTGAGCAAAAGTAAGCAATTATATGTTGTATCTGAAGGACAGCTTCAGGTCAAAAACAGATGCAGATATGGATTGGTTTGCACAGCTTCAGGTCAGGCTGAACAAGATAGGATAGGGTTATACTTCAGGGTTTGGAAGATAGTGATGCACGTTATTTTGTCTGGTTGTCATACCTGAAGGTCCCACATAGGCTGTCTCTGACACCAGCTTCTCTGGCGTCTCAGTTTTGTTTTTATAAGGTCTTAATGTCTTTTACAATAAAGAAAAAATAGTTAATATGAACACTTTCATTCCCTTTCCAGTCACATGGTATCTCCTTGTTGGACAAAGCGCTCTGTCTCTTGCAAGAGCGTCACTGCAGACTTTCAGTGTTAGGATTTTTCTCATCATTCCTTTTAGAGCTTTCTGGCCCTGCAGCTGGAGCAGGAGACCAGCCTTTGTTTATTGTTTTTCATGGATATCGGAAAACTGAGAGTGTGGCTCTGAGGAAGCATCTGAAGAAAATGCATCTACACTGTTGGAAGAAGTAGTGAGAAACTATTCAGCTTTGTTTTACAGTTTTCTTGGGTAATTTTGGAAATTGAAATGGTGTTTGGGACTTTGGCACATCTGAATTAGATTTCTCACTGAAGTGAGGAGAATTCTTGCAGCGTACAGTGCGTGCAGTTGCAAAGCAACAGTCAGATTTTAATGTTTACAGTGGTTTTTTGAATAATAAATCTCCAGAATTCAAGAGAGTAAGAGTAAGGAGTAGTGTTCACAATTTTTGAGACTCTTTGATTTTCATTGCTAAAGTGTTTCAGGAAATGAACTTGATATTAGCTTAGTAGTTACGGACTCTGAGTAGATCAGACAGGTCTTTGTTCATTTTTTTACTGATTCTCAAGTTCAATATGAGGAGATGTGCTCAAAACTTAGTTCTGCTTTATCTTCCTATGAAGTTTATAGCAGGGCCCTTCCCTGCCGGAAAGGAGCCACACTCTTGACTGTGTCTTCAGTTATACCTATAAGGAATCAAGGAGACTTGAGAGCTACATTCTGCTAACAGGCATTGACATCATTATGTGATGTAGTGACCCAAACTTAAATCCATATACTATACTGCTTCCATTAAATGCAAGAAATTTCATCCTACAGATGCAGTGTGGGTGGTAGAGCATGATGTGACAGTTGTGTGAGGACATTACATTTAGAACTAGGTGCCAGAAGGTGGTTCTCACCCTCCGCTTTTATCACTTGGCCTGTTCAGCTAGCCAGCAAGGGTACTTTTCCCACAGCTGTAGGTGTTTGGAAGAATATACTCACTCCAACTGCAGGTTTACTAAAGATGAATATGTGGAAAATGGCTACTACAACTAGAAAAGGGTGTTATTGCCCCTCAGACAGCTTCACGTTGTCTGTGGACACAAAGCTGTGTCATCTCCTAGGTAGCAGCACTAGTGCTAATGCAGAGGTGGTGGTGAAGTTGCTCAGCAGCTTGGTTCAATAGTGTGTAATATTTTACTGACTTGCAGCCTGAATGATGGACTCTAGACATATGAAAGTTTCTCCAGATGTCCACTTTTTATTCCTTCTGGGTTTTCACCTTCTGTGACAGGCAAAGGAAATGGTCTATAATCCATGGTAGCTTTTCTTGCTTTGCTTTAGGTGCATTTTTTAACTTTTTTGTTTTTGTAAGTACTTATGAGAACAATAAAAATAGAAATAGAATAAAAACAAGAACAAATAAAAACTGTGAAACATCAAATAATTTTGTCTTTTAATATCAACTTCCTCTCATTTGGGAGGCAAAAGGAGAATGGCACTTGTGTCCCATCATTTCTTTTGTGATGTCTTTAATATGCTGCTTGTTCTTGTCCATCTTCCTTTTATCCAGAGGACTGTTAAAGCTCAAAAACTTTGGTTGTCTTCCAGGCATTGAAATGAGGTTCAAAACAAATTTGTTTGCTTGCAATGTATCAACACTGTACAACTTTCAGATCATTCTCTCGACGATGGGTGTATGAGCTGAAGATCTCGACTGCAGAGTATTCATGCCTTGCTGTTAGCTCTTCCATTTAAATTTATATTGAAAAACAGCAAAGTACTCCAATACATTTTTTTGAAAATGGAGAAATTGCTCCGTAGCTTACCTCAATACCTTGATTTCAGTTATGACATAGAAGCTCTGAAAAGATGATAGTCTTTCTAGACAAACTTATGCATGTAGAAGTGTGCATTAATTATTGAGAATGATGTATGGGAATAAAAACTGGAGACAAAGTGTTTACATATTGCAGTTACAAAACTATATCAAACAGTAAAATTTCAGTGAATTTTAGAACTCCTGTTGTTGTGAAGCATCCAAAATACTTTTGATGGTACAAAATTATCCAAAATGCAGAAATTCCTCTGTTCCTTTTTCTTCAAAATTTCAGAAATTCAGGAAAAGAAATGTTTTGCAGAATATATTGTCTGCTGCATTAGTCTTTCAGGTTAAAAAAAAAAATAATTCATTTATTGTAGACTTTTCATACGAAATTGTTATTTCTTTCTCAGGTCTTAAAAGTACGTGGGGAAAATAATTACTGAAATTAGAGGAAGATATAAAATTAATAATTAAAAAAGGGATCATGTTCACTTCGTGACAAAGGTGTGAAGTTTATAAAGCAACACCACTGCCGCTCTCACAGTTACGTAAGAGACATTTTGCACCATTTTGTGTATGGGCTGTTTGTTACCAAAGGTGTCCTGTCCTCTTAGCATTGGTGAGGGCACCAGTGTTAAAATAACTTAGGTAGATTAACAGATTCCTCTTGTTTAAAATAAAATAAAAATAAATAAATGAAGCTCTCCACGAACTTTTTGTTGGAATCTCAACGTATCCCATTTTGCAGATCTGTGTATTTACCTTTATTGAACGTAGCCTGAAAGGACACAGAGTGAGTAGCTGTTGAGACATATGTCCCGTTTCCGCTAAATGTATTGCCTTCATTGTTTGTGTGTCAAGATTATAAAGACTTCTTGTTCACATAATGGATACAGCTGGCTGGATTGGGGGCGGGGGTTCTTACAATAAAAAGGCATTTGATTGCTGCTGGGATCCCTGTCAGTAAAATACTCAAAGATGGTTAATTGGACATTAATGTGTCAGGTTTTCAACAAAATAACAAGAAATTTGCCAAAAATAAAACTCGAAGGAAACACGCCTCCAAATTGTACAACAAAGCTTTGTTTAAAATAGAAGTTAAAGCTGCTAAGATTTATGACATGTTGACATAACTGATGGTAAAGGAGTTGGCTGAAGCTACGGGTGTGAAGGTCCAAATGAGAACATCTGCATTAAGAAGCTAATTCTCTTAAACATACTGATCAAAATATTAATGCTACATGTAAACACAAGTGCTTTATCTGACAGTGATTTACATTTGGAACGACCTAATCCAACTATGCACTGCATCTTTATTCATTACCAGCAGCCTTTACTTAACACTTCATGCCCGCTTGCACAGGTGGACAATCTACTCAGAGTGACTATTGTGTTTATGTTATTTTTTCATAAGCAGGGTTTGAAATTTGTCAAACTGCATCATTGTTTAACTATGTGCCAGTCAAAGGGAAATTGCCAGATGGAGCGGCTTTCCCCTAACCTTGCTCCAGGCAATGAAATTACACATAGGCCACAGTCTTATGTCAAGTCTTTAAAAAAAATAAAAAATAAAAAAATAGTCAGGCCATGAATAGGTATGACTATGTGCATTCACAAAACCTGGCTTTCTTATGCCACTAATTTTATATGAAGGCTCATGCCAATGGTAAATAAAACTTCATGTCCGTCATGTCACTCATTAACTAGGTGCTCATAATTTATATATTTAAGGCTTGCTTGTCCGCCAAGCAATCAAACAGTAAACCATGTTTTATAGGTGTTAGTGTTTATAGAAACTGTAAATAAATGTCAAACAAAAAAAATCAGGTTTCAGAAAAATGATCAGGGTTAAGTCATTTATCATTGTTCCAACTGGAAAAATCTGAGAACCTGCCAGTGCCAAAGCAAATGTTTCCCTGGCTTTTTCTAACTTGCAGCTTAAACTACCAGATTGTAGAATTCTATTAGCAGGATTTGATGAAATGGAAAATTTGTAGATCCTGCGTTTAGCTGAGACTCTCGCTCAAAGAATAGGACAAGCTGGTTCTTTTTTAACGTGGCTGCCTTTTATTGTTATGATTTGTTGCTTTTTTTGTCTATGCTCAAAAGTAACGATTAGTTGAGATTACTTAGGCAGAAGTTAGGCTGCTTCAGAATGCGGGCAGAGAGGTTCTGTGCAAGTGAAGAAAAGCAAGTGTAAGCCTCTGCTCTCATGGCATCCCTGCAGTGGGCACTGTCTGCTTTGCTGGGCCTGCTGCAGGATTGTTCCTTATGCAAAGCACAACGGAAGGAAAGGGCGCACAGGCACCTGCTGCCCAGTGTTGTCACGTTGCTGCCTCGCATCTAGATGAGTGCTTTCAGGAAATCGGAGTGAAACGCTGCATTTCTGGCATGGATGTTTATGCACCAACTTTGGGCCTACGCTTGTGTGCTGCTGGGTAACGGCACGCTACGGCTGTATGTGAGGTTGCATGCTGAATGTGGCAGTAACATTCAACTACAGGATTTGGAGAGCAGGAAATCTATGCGTTCACATACTGCTGCTGGCATTCAGTAGTGCTGAGGACTGAGAGATGATACAGAGGCTGCCTAGTAGGTCCATAGCAAGGTATGGGAGCCAAAGACAAAGTTCCTTCACTAATTAGAAGATGGTGGAGATGCAGAGCTACCTAATAACACAGAGCAGGAATTATTTTTGTTTTCTAGAGGAGGGCAAGTGAACAGAAATTATAAAGGGAAATGAACTGAAGTGCAAAGATCACTAAGGCAATGTATGCCACAGGAAACAAAATACAAGTGAATACAAGTGAAGCGTAAGGGAAAATAATGATATACCTGTGTTTTGTTTTGCTTTGTTTCTAAATCACTAGAGGTATGTTGGTGACCATGAGCAGGAGGGAAGTTACTCATACATTAACAGTGATGGTCAAATAGCCTATGCATGCAAGTGTTGAGTGTTTAATGCTTTTGCTTGTTTGTTTGTTTATAAACTTAATTGTAGCCATATACACCTGTACTGAGGTGTTCCTAGTAAAACTAAAAATTAATCTAATAGCTCAGTGGCTTTACAGACTGGGTGAAGAGCTACTAATGTCTGGAAAATAACCAAGCTCTGTGAGGTTTCTGAAGACATCTAGAGGAAGTGAACCTGGTGGGCTGTGATCTGAACTAGAAAGTCTGTGGGCTTCTGGAATGTGGTGCTGCTCATGTTCTTGTACCTCAAATTGCCACAGGCTTGTCATGCCTCCTTTTGACAATGTAGAGGGAAACAACTTTTTATTAAACCTATTTATAATGTAGTCTGTATATTTTCAGAAGTCAGGGAGGTATGGTAATTCAGCATTACCTTAGTCTTAAGTCTCCCATGCTTGTAAATTGTTTTATTGCTGCTGGTACTGGTGAGGTGGATCGTGTTGATGAAACCTGGGTACTGACTATCACTTTGGTGCATGAGGAACTAAGAATTTTGCTACAGGATGTTCATTCTGGAAAGTATGAATACTGTGTGATTGTAAGCATATCCAGCATCTTGACTCTGATTTCTGTTTTTATTTGGAAAATAAACCTAGCTTTTTTAGAATAATAGTCAGTCTGTCTTATACTGGAACTCAAACTTGCCTGGAGTTTTAGAATATTAATAAATAATAATTGTACTTTATGATATCCATTCTATTTTTCTTTCTGTCTTCTCTCTGTATGATAAAAAAATTCATTTTGAGCCTAAATTAATTTTTGAATTGTCACTATTGGGTTTTTTGTTTTTGTTTTGGTTTTTTTTGCACAAGCTTTGAAAACCATTCACTGAGAAAATGTGCTTTGGCACGTCTAGCACAGGCCCTTCAGAAGCGTTTATGAGTTTTCTTTCGACAGCTACAGGGAAGGGTGTATGACACATCAACTGCAGTATTTCCTGCGTGTTGTTGTGCCCACCATAGATTACTTTAGTCCTCAGTTATTTGAAAACTCATCCAAATTAAATAAGTAGACTCTCAACTTTTGGGTACGGTAATGTGTGGTATCCAATTTCATGGTACTGGTAGTGATTTTTAAAAGTGATGTTATTTCTGCTTGTTTGGCCAACTCCTGCAGTCCTCACCAAGGGCTCGGTTAACAGCGATTTCTGAGTGGTGCTGTGCACTTGTATCAGACAAACAAGCCTGGAGGTTTTTTATTTAATTCTTACTCAGCAAAACTCCCATCAGCTGCTCAGATTTGTGACTCAATGAAGCCCATAGAAAAGTTCCCATAATTGTTAAAAGACTTATGTGAAACAGTTGTAATTCACAGTACGAATGTGGCAATTTAAATACCATATTGCTGCTCAAATTGATTTAGCAGTTTATGGATGGCATTTTAAAATATATAATCAAGTATATCTGTTCTGCATTTTCTTGGTTTCTGAAGACAATCTCAGATTCTATAGGCTTAAAAAAATATAGGCAGTAAATACCTTCAAATAGCTAAGGACATAATTCATGCCTTGTAATGTATGTTTTAAAAATCAGGCCCTTTTCTGGCTCATTACCCAGAGACTGCAGGCTTGATTTTTTTTATTTTTTTTTTTTAATTAATATAAGAACACCTTCTTTATGGCATGTTCATGTTTACCCGAAAGTCACATCATTTTTCAAATTATACAGGGTGTCAGTAGTAAGTGTAATGGCCTTTATTGCTAGCATTCCAAACGGAGCACTGCTTCCCAACTTCCTCCCCCCAAATCGGTCTAGGAAAAAGAAGAACTAGAAATCTTTTCCTGGTAGTGTTTGTGCGCTAATGAGTGCTATACATAAAAACGGCTCGGAGAAGCAGTCAGGCCTGCTTTTATGTGAGTGGCTCATAATAGCAAAGCTCTACCAACCAACGCACAGCAGATACCTGTGTGTTACTCTCTCAAGTCAGACTCCGTCACGCATTGGTCACTGTTTATGTTTCTGACGACAGCGTGTGGCTGGATAAGTAGGATTCTTATTTGGTAGTATGGAGCTCACATAATGCTCTAAAGACAGCCTAAGCATAAGCAGACACGGTTCCTGTTGACTTTCAGGTGTCTGAAAACCTGATTGCTTCCATTGCATGTTTCTGATTTTCATTTCATTAGGTGAGATCATACTGTGCTGAGGAATGGTGTACAGAACTAGTTGAGGCTTTGGCCCTTAAATTTCTTCTTCTGATCACAAGAAATTTGTCATCCTTTCTAATTTTGTTGGCTTTCCTTAATTTTTCCCTCTCTTTGTAGGCCTTGGGGCTTTTAAATAAATGCTAATACACCTGTACTTCTGTGTCTGCAAGTTCACTATCTACCACTGGGATTCATCAGTGCTGCATTCACAGAAGTACAACAGCACTGCAAGATGGAAAATGCAAATAATTTGCAGGATGAAATTAGAAGAAATTACTTCAAAATTTTATTGGAAAAAACTCTGGTTTAATTAAATCTGTTTAATTTCAGTGTGAAACCTTTTAGATTAGCAATCTTGTTCAGCATTATAATCCTGCACACCTTGCAGAGTTCATGAAATTATGATTTTTGTGTAGCTTATATAAAATGAAAGTATGATAGCACTTCCTTGTGCTATTTTGCTAAGATGCAGTTACCAAAAACAAGCAGTGTGTCATGCTGAACAAAAAAGTAATGAAGCTGAATGCTGCTTTGGCAATCTTCTGGAGTGCTCATTTAAATTTTCCTTTGATGTTGCACAGTGTATCTTAACAGTCATCAGTGTCAGGAACATGCGTGTTTGTTGATGAGGAATTCAACTCATAGTTGTATTTTGCAGCTGTCTTGGTACAAATCCTCATTTTTGTTTGTTCCTCTTGGCAACGTTAAAGCTATACTCACAAACATTCAGCCTTACTTCATGTAGCATGATCTTTTGCTGGCATGTAGCTGGTGTAGATCCTTTTGAAAACGTTTACATCTCCAGTTGTCCAACTTCCAGCCCCATTTCTCAAGCACAGTGTGGCCAATGTGATAAGCCATGCTGCTGAAGGAGATGTATTATCAAGGCCTCCTTTGTATGTCACTAACGCCCAGTTGTCTTTGTCCATCATTAATGCAGTCATTATCAGAACATGGCAGTTCAAAGAATGGGGAAGTACAAAAGGATTCTTGCCTCCCAAGCAAGTAGGATCATTGCTGCTGTGTTTGGTAGTGGGGAGCTTCTTTGTAGACATGTAAAAGCTCAGTGAATTTCTAAGTCAAGTCTATTAATCATTTTTCTTGATGATTTACTTATTGACTAATATATCAGTGTGGTAGAAAATGCTTCTCTTCATGGTTAAAAAATGTGGAATAAGCCTGAGTTTCACAAATCCATAATGTTGAAACAATATACAAGAGGGAGACGAGGGAGATAATAAAGAATGTCTTTCAATATGTCATCTACCACAGGATATAGATTTGTATTCTTTCTGTACAATATGAATAAATGTTTAGCTGACTGGTTATTTTTGATCATTGAAGACTCCCCTTTTGTTTTCAAAGCAAATCTAGTTAATGCTTGGGCTTAGTAGTCATGGATGGTGCTTGTGCTGGTGTAAGTGAAGTTGATAACCTATAGGCTTCAGACTTCTGTCTCCTGTCCACATCCAGTAAGATCAGGTTGCATTCTTGTCCTTCCTTTTTCTGAACCGCATTTCAGATTTTATACTGCAACAAAACTTCACACACTTCGCCTTCTGTGACTCAGTGATAGAGCTGGTGTGTTTGCTTCTCTGATCTCTTTTGGAGCTCATGAAGACTTCTGCATATTAGTGTAGCATGTAAAAGAGGAGGTTGGGAATAACCATCCTGAATGTCTGTTGTAATAGTTGACTGTTACAGAAGGGTGAAGTTTATTCCACAGAAATGGGGACTGATTCGCTTTGCTTACAAGTTTGTCATCAGGGTAAGGGAGCTGAAAGAATATTTTTATAGTCCTGATTCACAAAGCTGTACTGCTATAAACTTATAATGACTATTTATTAACCACAATTTATGTGAATGTAAATAAAAGCGCCAATTTTTATGCATTCCTACATATGATCAAGAATGAAAGGAAAGATTGAATTTCAGAATTTCGTCAAATCAGAGACAAAACCTTACTGAGATACCTCTTGTTTTCAAGAAAAGGCCAATTTTCAAAGACATATATATTTTTTCAAATATTTGAATATACAAGTTACAATTATACTTCTCTGTATTTAAAAAAGAAAGATATGATTAAACTTGTAAGTAAATATGAAATTATGCATCCACTTACTGAGCTGCTGATAATTGCGTAGATTTTTCTCGGAAACCCAGTTTAGCCTAAAAGGAGACTTTTGATGAATTCAACTGCAGTGTAATCAGATAAAAGTCCTTAGAGATGCTCTCATTGTCAGAAATTCTGAAACCATATTGCAGTTTTGGTATCATTTGAAGACAGATTGGTTTAAGTCATCTCTTTGACTCTTGCTTTATAAACTATAATCCTATGTAAAAAGTTTATAACATCTGCTGATTTGTTGAAAACTCTAAGGCAAATCTTTTCACTGTGAGATCATAAAATAATCATTATTGTTATTACTTTTAAACAAATGTTTTATGGATACAACACAAAAATATGGATTGCATTTCCTATGCTATGATTCATAAGCTGAAGCGACAAGTTTCACAGTGTGAATGCTATTTGAACTCAGAAAATACTATTACTTCTTATCATATTACTTGGTTTATGTTTTCAAAGTGTAAATCTTTTTATTTGGAGTTATCAAATTCTTGTTTCTACTTTGAGTAGAAATATCTGTCTTTGCTCTCATGCTATTGTATTTGTTTTCTGAGGTAGCTGTGTTTAAAGGAGTTTCTCTTCTAAGTTCACTTACTAGCTTCTTAAAACGCTCTGAACAGTGACATTAATCAGGTTAACTGCTTTGGGTTCTGCAGTATTGGTCAATGGATTTGTTAGCTTTGTATTCACTTCTAATCAAGTTGAGAAAACAGAGAAATCTTTTCCGAAATTATTTAGCTAAATGGTGAGATGTATCATCATTTTCTCAGGGAGAATTTTACACCACTGTTTTGTTTGAAATTCTTTCTACTGTATTTCTTGCCTAACAGGACTTGTAGAACCTACACACGACAGGCCTTTATGCATTGGGATGGGCACTGGTTGTCTGGAGGTAAGGAAGAACCAACTGAGGAGGAGCAATTGCCTTGTGTTATTTCACAGGAGACAGCGTGGCTCTAAACAGTGCATGTGGCAATGTGTGAATCCAGTTGATAGTGCATTTAATATTGATATCATTGTCATTGGTAACAATGCAACTTTGAAGAAATGGGATAAAATTCATTAACAAATTAGCCTTATTGTGGCATTCTTCTCTCTCCAGGGAGCATTGCGAAGAGCACTTACACTAAGTACAGTTAAGACAGCCTTGTTTTCCTGGAACTTGTATTTGCTTGCTGGACATCACAACTGCCAGCTAAATAGCCAGATATTAACTTCTTTTAAATTGTTCAAAGAATTGTATCTAAACATCAGCATGAACTTGAGTTATGCAGAGCTTAAGTCAGGCTTTTTTATGGCAGCTTTTTAGAGCTGTTGACCTGGAGAGCATTCCAGTGTTTCAGTGAATAACATTCAATTTTTCTCTTCACACATAATGAGCAGTGAACTCCTTGATTGTTGTTGTCTGTTCTCTCTACTGAGAGACCACTGCAGCCAACAAATCCAGTGTTTCATGCTACAATCTAAACAGAGTGATGCATTGCAGGTGCTTTCCTCGTCTCCTCACACCTCTCAAAAACATTAGAGGGGATTTTCAACTTCCTATTCAACTTTTAAATGGAGAGTCAGGTCAGACTTTGGATTAGAAAACTAATAAATCTTCCAACTTCACTTATTGTACAAGTATCCAGCTAATATCTACTCTTACTGTGTCTTGCAGTACTGTGCTGGACTGACCTCTTCTCAAGCTGCTAGAATGATAGCCTAATGAATATATCTAAAGGCGAGACAGAGAAAATAACAATTCTCTGATGCTTGTGCATAAAAATTGCACCTTAAATTGCTCTCTCTGTTAATCACTCTTTGTTTGAGTTACCCTGTAGGTGGCCGTTTCCAAAGATGGGAGCTTCAGTGCTGTAAATAAAGTCCAGCAGGATGCAAGGTGCTGAAAAGAGTGACTTCACTAGTTCTGTTGCTCCGCTGCTGCAGTGAAATGAATGATTGTTGATTTGTATTTAATGCTCAATTTCCTCTCCATTACTACAAACCATGCAAGACAGACCTTGTTTCAGGCTATTCATATGAGAGCTCAATCTATCCGGTTTCACATCTGCTAAAAGCCCCCATGTCATACTAATTACAGTCTTCCCCTGGAAAGAATTCAGGTTTTAAGACCAAAGAAAGATACACTTATTTATAGCTAATGTTCTGATCCATACAATTTTCTGTTTGCAAGATAAAATCATACATGTACAGTTGTACAAATATTCAAATGGAAGAGAGATACAAGTACAGGAAACAAGTGTAATGATTGTGACTTTTCTAAACATTTTACAACTCAAAACTGGAAAATACAGTGCTTTAATTTCTCAGCCATAGCAATTTCTTCATCTAGGCATCACCATGGAGCATAAGGTAATATTTGTACTCCCAATAAAATCAAAGGAGATGAAAGATTAATTCTGCATAAGTAAGCCAAATTCATTTTGTAACAGAGGAATGTTTCTAGGACCTTGTTTTTGTCTCACCTGTCTTTTGTTTGTCTCTTTTTGGCCAGCTCCCTGCCATTATTATTGTTATTATTATTGACATTGTCTTTATATTTTGATCTGTGGGAAATGATGCTTATGTCCTCGTGTTTATTCTGTCAGATGTCATTTTGTGGAACTGCTGGTTTCTAGCTTTGTGTTTGCTAGGAGGTGCCTCAGATTCCTCTGCATTCCTTGGTCTGAATGAAACAAAACAAATTGGATTCTTTTTTCTGGAGCTCAATTTGTCAAGGTCCTAGTTGAGATCAAGGGCTCCATTAGCAGTATAAGACTTAAAAGAATCTTTTGTCTTGATGTGTCCAATCTACTGCTTTTACAAAAAATTATGGGATGTAATCTCTTCTGCGATCAACTTCAATCTTAAAAATAGTCATTTGTTTCACTGTTTCCACTGAATTCTTATTCCAATCATTGTCTGAGAATATTAGAAATATTTTTCTAAATTTTAAACTGGAATGTATTCATCATCAATTTTTACCTATATATTCTTCTGCATTGTTACACTATAGTTTACAATTTTTGTTCATGATATTTGTCTTGAATGCTTTGGAAGTAAATTGGGAGGGACTACAGCTGGGAATTTAGCCAGGCAGGAAGGTTGATAAATTCTTCTAATCCTCCAATCTCACTCCTCAGTCAGTTACCTAGCAAGTTCTTCCAGAGTGAAGATAGAACAGATCCTCTACCAGGATGATATATTTAGCCCAACTCTTTTTTTTTTTGTTTTTTGTTTTTTTAATAGTCATCAATAGCAGATGCTTAAGAGAGGCAGAGGAACTTTGTCAGGCATGAAATTGCACTCATAGGCTGCAGCAGTTTGTAGAGTAGGGATTTTATGAGCCAGAAGTTCGTTCTTGTTGCTTCATAGCCGCAGTGGATTTTTGCTCCCAAGAATTTGAACAGACACTTTTGAATCCAGGCAAGTTCTTAGCAATCATCCTCTCAGGGTCAGCTCTTCTGCAACTTAGTGTGAATTACATAAAGATTTGCCTTTTTCTGTTTGCTTTGAACCACCTTGTTAATTTTATAATGATGCTCCATGGTTGTTTTTTTTTCCTCCATTATAGGAGGAAAAGGAGTTAGGGAACAGTAGTTCACTATTCTGTGTCATGATTTGCTAAGTTTCTCCTATCTGTTGTCTCTGTCAGAGTCCTTGCAGTGGCTATAAAACATAGTCTCATTCATTTGTCTTTTTTTTTTTTTTATTTAAAAAAAAGGCCTTTATCAAGATCAGTTTTGGTGTACGAAGCATTTTATTCTGCCTTCCATTTACGTCTGTACCTTTTTTCTGGAATCATAGTGCTGAATCCATTGGTACTTTGCTATCTTCTGAATATCTGATATCACTTTCAATGTAAAAGTAAAAATAAAATCACTACTGTGAGATAGTGCTCCTTCAGTTTGGGCTGGGAATGGTTTGATTTCCTTCATCTTGAGTGCATTTGGAGCTTTGCATGCATTTGATGGAGTTCTTTTTAATAGCCTTATACTGATGAAGCATCCTTCTTCATGTTTTACATCATTATCCTGACTGATAACATCGATAGATCTTTACTATACCTTCTGTGTTTTCCTTTCTTCATACTTTCTTGGGAATTGGCAAACCTCATGCAGGTATCCCTGTGGCTCTTTTGCATTGCAGTTACTCATTCTGTACTATATTTTATCTTCTTTTCTTACTTGTATGAGCCTATTTCAGTGAGTCTTTATCTCCACAATGTAGATTTTTTTCCCTACAAGGTTTTATTTATCCATGCTATGCAAGTTGCTACTAGTTAAGCACATCTGAGCAGTAAGAAGTTCCAAACTTTCCATGCATCCTGAAAGCACAAGTTTTTCAACAGTTTTACATTGCCCAAGTATTGTCCACTTCCATTACATTCATCTGAATTGTAGGCTCCACCATTTCTTTAACTGGACTCAGTGTCACAAATCAAAACTAGCACTTACTTCAACTTCTTTTTGTACCTGAAAAGACTTTTAGAAGAGCAGGCATACACTTTTTAAAACATTGATTATGTTTCCCCCTTAGTGTGGGGACTTCTGTACCTTTTCAAAGTGTTCTTCTGTACCATGGTGATATTTTTCCTTTTAAAACATGAAATTGAAATCCCCTGTTTTTCTGGGTTGTTGACCAGAATAATGCAGTCCAGGATTGTTCCTTCAGACTTTATTCTCACTTTGTTTTATAGGTAATCTGGATGAAGTGTTCTTATTGAATAGCTGATAGAGCAACATAAAAATCATGTATCTCCTTCAGTTGGTACCTTTGGATATTGTAAATGGAAATTCCTATCTTAACTGAAACCTATAGCTTAAATAGAAATTTCAATTTATCTGATTTTGCACATGATTATGTCTAACGCATAGCCAAGTCTGAATTTCCTCAGTATTGTTAGTCATTTCCTCTGTCTCTCTGTCTCTATTTTTTTTTTTTTTTTTTGCTGGATTTTCTCTTGGAATGGGGATAAAAAAGGAACATCAGATTTTAACACTCAGAAAACAATCGAGAGATTTCAGGAATGATTTATTATTATTATTTGTAAGTTCCTTCTGTTTTGGAAAAATAGTGCAGCATATACTGAATTGCATGCAACAGATCTAAGATTATTCTATTGCAGCTAAAATGAAGCCTGACGGAATTTAGGGGCTTTCAAAGGTATTTACATTGCAGGTGCTTTTTGGCCAACTCTTAAGTAACCCAAATAATCCAGTTTAAAATTTCATATGATGTTATGTGATGCATCATTTCCTTGTGTATGCTTCAACTGCAGCAAATTATTCCATATATAAAAACCTTAAGTTTTTCTTTTTTACTCCCACTGCTCATTTGCTGGTGAAATACACATTATATTTACTGCTCATTTACAGTGCAGTGAAGGGATTCCTATAGATGGCCCAAACTAACAGCCTCATACTGATAGAGAAAAATAAAATAAAATGCAAAGTTTGCACAGGCTTTATGAATCAATTGTGAACTGTGGAGATAAACAAGTCAGAGTGAGGAAACAACAGCAGGAACCAAGAAACTAACTACTGTTATGGATGGTCTGTGTGCCTGGTCCTTTGAAGTTACTAGTTTGGTTACCTTAAGAAGTACTTTGCTTCGTATCGATGCATGTAGATGAGTTGTGTCATGTAGATGTTATGCTTCTGGAGAGGGTATTCTTTATAGTCCTTAGGGTTACCTGATCTACGTCTGTAGGATTGCTCACGTGTACTGCAGTTCTGGAAAATGATGTTTCTACACCTTTTATGTGAAATATGGTGAAGCAGTTTTTCCTTTTTACCAGGAAATCATAATATAGTCCATGAAACTCTATGGGCTTTATTCATATCAAGCAGGGATGATGGGAAACCATCATCTGAAGAGATATGAGGAGTTTTGATGTAAGCTTGCTTTGTTCCTGGAGAAATGTGGAGTGCTGCTGACAGAGAATATGTGCTTCTCTTTAAAAAGATTCCAGTGATAAAACAATTGTGAAATACAGTGTGATCAGACACATACCACAAATTAGGAATGCTGTGGCTCTGTATAAGAAGCATATACTGTTTAAATCAAAGTCTCTGTCTATGAGACAATACTAGCAGTTCAGTATCAGTTCAGTATCAATCAGATTCTGTATTTAAATAATTAATTAACACACTAATGAGAACCTGCCAGTATCAACTAAAGTTCAATGTCAGGTATCTTGGTTGCATCAGCGATTTCTTTTTATGCATGAGTCATACTGCATCCATCACACTGGACCTCTACGTAGAGAAAGAACATTTTTATATAGAGAGATACAAACACATCATAAATCATCTGTCATTTGCAATTTCTTGGTATGAAGTGTTTATGGTTTATGAGTCACAGCTGTTGAAAAGCTTATGATGAAAAAATGATACCTTAGAAATGGCTGCAGAAGCATGAGCTGCAATTTATTGCTATTACTATTTTAAAATATGGCAGAGTTTTGATTCTCAAATTATTCATATTGCTCTCTTACCCAGCTATTGTATAAATGTAGCAGGAAAATATGAGCATGAACAAATATATACCAGTGCATTTCTTCTGAATACTTTTAATGCTCATTTTACATGTATACTTAATACTGATGGGCTTTACAAATTCTATTTAAACGCATTTGTCCTTAAATGGAGTGATACTGTTCTTTCTCTGCTTGTTGATGCAGAAATCCAGTGAAGATCTCAGGGTCTGAAAAACGGCCAGTGTTCTGCTGTTTGTTTGAAGAAGATTGTTTCACCTGTAAGAACTGTGCCTCATTGCATTCAGAACACCTGAATTCCGTTTGTAGACAAAACCTTTAGGAATAGATATAAAACAGCTAAAGCTTAATTTGCCATAAAGATAAAAAGCATTTCATCTGTGCAGTGTGTCACAAGTGAAATATTGCCAGAAGTGCTCTGGATTTCTGTGAGAGGAAAAAGATGGTGGTAGATTACAAGCTGTCTGCTCTCAGTGGCATCTGCCTTTGGTGGTTTTTGCAGGAAAGTAAAGAAATACTGAATTGTTGAGGTCTAAAGATTTTCTTCTGAAGAGCAATGGGAGCAGTTGCTCCTACTATTCTGGAAATGGTTTAAATTTCAAGGCCTTTTAGCAGTCAAAATATGCTTAGGACTTGTTTTTCTGTTTTATTCCTTTATGCCTTACTGTTACTTGTAGTTTTTGTGACCCGCATTTATGTAGTATCCAGGTACTTCACATTCTTCTATCTATCTATCTGGCAACAAGCCTGGGAAATATAAAAGTGTTACTGTTCTTTATCCTGTTTCTGGATGGAAAATGTAAGCAAAGAAATAGCGTAGAGAACTTTCTTACATCTGCATATGACATCTGTGAGAAAAGGGAAGCTGGGAAACCAATTGTAATCTACTGCTTTTATAGTGAACTGTTCAGATCTCGGAAGGCATGAATAACTTCGTGCCCAGCTGGAAGTGTGAGCACACTTCCATGAACTTTACAGGGAGGTATAGACTTAAGTCAGCTATTTGCAAATAAAGCTAAAAAGGGTTTGGACTGAAAAAAAGATTCCATGTGTAATTTCTTACAGTCAAGCACGTGCATATAAACTCAGTCTCGTTCTCTAAAAATACAGGCGAAGAGATTGCCAAGGCTTTTTTGACCTCTTGTAAAGAAAATACAGACTCCTTCTTGCAGAAGTGTCTTCTATTTCAAAAAATTGCTCCTGCAATTCTGCTTCTTCAGAATATAGGTTGCCTAATCTCTGTGTTTTATCTTATTCTTTCCTTTACACTACAACTTCCCACTGTTTCCCCTGCGCGGATGCTAACACTGGTTCTCTGATGTGGCTCCCAACCTGGCTATGTCAGCAATACTTCCCACAAAGGAAAGCACAGAAACTCATAGCTGGGGAGAAAAACATAAAGCAGACACCAGGCCTTAAGAGAATAATGGCAGCACATCTGCTGGGAATAGCAAAAAATCTTAAGCCATTGTGAGCCATAGTCAGCAAAAGCAAACAGGAGGGGAGTCAACTCTTTACTGTGGTAGACCACAGCAGGACAAGGGGAAATGGTTTCAAGTTGAAGAAGGGAAGATTTTGGTTGGATATCAGGGGAAGTTCTTTACCAGGATCAGGTTACTCTTACTCTAGTCACATGTAGGTATGTCTCTTCTGATTATCCCTGTAACAACTGTTTAACTGACATTATCTCATGAAGTGACGTTCCAAGCTGTGAAATAACCTTATAAGCCAATTTTAGGTTTTATTTCAGTAAAAACTTACATTTGCAATGAAGCTTGAATTTGGATTCCTTTCTCTCACCATGTTTAAAATAGTTCAGGCTTTTTCTTCATGTTAGTTTCAGTGTGGTCAGCAAACCCTTTAGTTCAGACATGCCTATAGCATCATATTGTTTTTTATGATGGGGGTAGCCTCCAGCATAGCACTGACAGCCATCAACAGAAAGTTCCATACATTTGCAAAAAATACAAAAAAGAAAATGAATTGGCTCACAGGCTTCAGTAGTACAGCCAATTCTGCTGAGAGGTTTTATGCAGACTTACAGATATAAACCTACTAAAATAAAGGTTTCAAGTAATAATTTGTATTTATTTTTTATTGTAGAGAGCTGCTTTTAGTATTTTTTTTTTTTTTCAGGAGCCTCTTATACTTTCTCCTTCGGATTTGTTTTGAAATACAGACCTAACCTTGTTTGTATCAAACTCTGAAAAAGAATTAAATAAAATGAATGCTTAATTTTTTCTTCCCAGCATAAGTAAATCCAAGAGTTGCACAGCACAGTTGCACTTCATCCAGGGCCAAAAGGAAATCAGATCCTCACAAATGTGGTGGTAGCTTGACAAAGTCTCTTGGTTAGACATTTTCATAAAAGGAAATAATTTGTCTTATTTCTTTATTTACTATCCCATGTGACACTGAATTTCAAGAAACTGTCAGCTCACTGTGGTTTATTCCTTTTCATGACAGATGCAAGAAAAAGAAATGTTGAAATTGAAAACACTCATGTCACATGCATCTCCCTGTTTTGCTGGAGCCAGTCAATACCCAGTGGACACGATAATAAATGAGTGTCACTTTACAAGAATGTCTTCAGTTGCATTATACATCTGAATGTTTTAGCATTCCATGGGACTTTGAATTAGCCTTGTGCTCAAAGCTTACTCTGGGAAATGCTTGCTCCGGGGGAAGATGGCGTATGCATGTTTAGAAGCCATGTCTGAATTGATTTTTATTTGTATTTTTTTCCCCACTACCTTATATAAGCTATTCCGTGCCTTCATTTTACTTAGGGTAGTCTGTGGAGAATTGCATCAAGTAGTGTTCTTGCCTGGCCTGAAACAAGCAGCAGCACAGAACTGCACAGTTTGCAGATGGGTTTTCTGACTGTCTGAAATAAAGAACACAAAATATGGTTCACTTCCTCTGGTAAAAATGAAAGTAAACATTTCTGCTAACTTTCTTTGCACATGAAAAAGTTTAGACAGTCCTGAAAAATGAGCAGGGGTTTATCCTGGGAGAGCAGTTGGAAGGGACCAAAGCAGCTGGAGAGATGCAGATATTTGCTACCTGCTTGCTATCTAGATAACAAATAAAATATACGTTTCCTAAAGCAGCAGTGTTATCTGTATTAATTTGTGCCGAACAGAAAAAAACAGGCTGTGTTGGGCACAGTATACTTATTGTATCTGGCCTAGCTAGTAAAGGGAACACTCATGTCCCTGATGAAATTTATTTATACCACGTGATTTCAGTCTTGTTCTTGGCACTTCTTCAGACTCTTTATCTCCTGGTGGCTAACAAGATAGCCAAAGAGCACAGGAGTTCTTCAGCGTGATACCTCTGTGGCAATTTAAATGAAGAACCTTGCTTTGTAACTGTTAGTGTTTCTGTTATCCTGTGGCTCGACTCGGCACCAGAACACTTGCTGCCTCTTTTCAAAAGGCTAACTTGAATGATAATATTTAACATAATTATTACTTCTACGTTGAGTAACAAACCAGACTTTTGGAATTAAGCAGTTAACTAAGCAGGCTTTTTCATCCCCTCTATATGCTTCTCCATAATGTACCTTAACTTACATGCTTTGTCTCAGTTTTATACTGTATTATCCAGCACGTCTTGAGAAACCATCTTTGATCTTGAGGATTGAATAGACCCAGCTATAACACATCAGGGGAACAAGCCAACAAAGCTAAGAAAAATGATTATTGAATTTCCATGTTTTTTCTTCTTTAAAAGTGCCTCCTGGAGCCTCCTCTTGGCCCCAGATGCTGAAAACCAGATACTGTTGGTGACTATTATGAATTCCAGTACTCTTTGCTGTGTGTATCTACTTTTCTATCTGTATATGTTGCAATAAAACAACATGAACAAGGTTATAAAAATAGCCTGGAAGTGATTGACACGCTAATAATGCTCCACCAAGTCAATAATGCTCATGTAACAAGCTCCTGACAAAATAATATTTTCGGTCAATAATACACATTTTAAAAATGAACTGTTTGTTTTTAATTAACCTCATATTTAGCCATTTAGTCATGCCATGTCCATCAACTGCAGCAGAGGAAAACACGTGCTGTCTTGAAACGTTGTGTTGTTGCCTTAAACTTTCATCTCTTCCTTCTTGGCTTTCTCTTCTGCATTCCACTTTTGCATGTTTTAGAGGATTGAGGCAAATCATGGCTTGTCATGTTCCTTTGAATTCTGTGCTTGTCCTTTCTATGAATGGTGTTAGGTGATTCAACTGTGACAGAGCATCCCATTGTGTTGTGACAGATTGTCAAGGTGAACTTGCTGTAAGTACTTAGCAACAATATAGAGCTTCTAATGTGTCACTTGGCAATTTTTCTGTTTCTTTTTCTTTTTTTTTTTTCTTCTTTTTTTTTGGCTAAAAGCTGACAGTCTTTAATCCATTAAGTGATCCAAAAAGCAGTGTTTGGAATAGTGTAATGCTCAGTAACACTGAACAGGACAGAGAGTGCCCACACATTCCTGACAGGGAGGAAATAGGTCCCACGGTCTTAAAATGACTCTTGTCGCATGGCGCTAAGCAGTACACTGTGGGGTCTTGCTTTGAGTGTTTCTGCCTTGTAACAGAAAAATGGTATATTATCAGTGAAGGAATTTTTAAAAAGAAAATGGATTCACAGTCCAGTTATGAAGGAGATTTGAAACAAATTCTAACAATTGTGATGCGATATCAGATACGTAATTCCTCAGGTTGCATTATTTCTGTACTTACAAACAGGCACGGAATTTTTATTTCATTCACTTAACAAAGAAGTATTTCTGTCCACAAATCCTTGCGACTGAGGTGTGATAAAGAGTTTCTTTGTGTACTTCGGTTCATTTTGTGTTTTCCATTGGACTGAATGGCATATCAACATTCACAACTTTTCATACATTTGCATGTGTTCTATTTCTGCCCAGGGTTTCACAAACAAGAGTTTTCATAGAGATGAAATAGAAATGGGATTTGGCTGGAGAGTTCACTCCTCTCCGGGCTTCATGCTGGGCACCTGAGTTCAGGTTAGACAAGCTTAAGAGTTCTGGGCTTCCCTGGCAGTTCTGTCTCTCAGCTGTTCCCAGGATTTCAAAGTAGCTCCTTGTCTTTTGTGCAGGGCTTGTGATTACTGTATGTTTGCATCCTTCTCATTAAAAATATTTTTGTAGCTATCAGTGCAATCAAATTGTGTGGCTGAATTTGTATTAGAAGTAGAAACACGAAGCTGAACTTCAGACATAGCTTTTATAACTTCCTTAGTGCTGGCTATTAAGTGCTTTTGTAAATATGATGTCTTTATTAGCTGCTTAAGTGCTATGTTAGGAGACTGTCATTAAAGAATTGTGCTTGGGCAGCTTTTGTGTGCCTGTGTGTTCAGATATGCTCACATAAAAATCATAGTGCATACAGAAGCATGTGCTGTCAGTTGATACAAAAGTCACCTATCTTCCTGAAATCAATAGCAAATTGGCAGCTTACAAAAAAATCTGGTGAATACTTATTTAAACCTTATTTTAATTACTGTCATTACTAGTGCCACACATTTCAAAATTCTAGATGTGGATAAGCCATTTTATTCCTACATAATTTAAAGGAATTTATATATAACCATATATCCAATTAGCAGCATATTTCAGTGGCAACCAAAACAAGGAATTTCCACTTTTGGTGCTTGTTGGAATTCGCATTATATAATATCTCCATTACTGAACACAACCAAGTAAGTGTCATTTATCTTTTGAGCAGAACGTGTTTCCTGTGATGCTTCTCAGTCTGCATTCTGCACCTGCTTTACATTTAATAAATACCTGAAAAATCATGTCTGTTTTGTTGAATTGTTTTATCTAGCCCTGATATTCCTTCCAAGAGCCCTTGAAGCATTGAAGGTAGGGTGGAAATAAGTACAGTATTGACTCTGTCAGTTGTCAGTGCACCCAGAGATGATAATACAGCCTTTTGGGATGCTACCTGAGTGATCCAGTTACAATAGTTTCACATTTCAGCAGATCAAAATGACACAGCAGAATGTTTGGAAGGAAGAGAAGAGGGTCAGGATCCTTGTTTCCTTTCTCATAAAATTCAGCTGTGCACAGACACCTGACGTGGCAGTGTTATAACCTGAGTAATGAAAATGAATGTTGAAGGTCGCTATGGTTTACAATAGCTTGTAACACAAAAACAGCAGGAGAGGAGTAAGCTGTAGAAAGGGTCATGGAAACTTCTTTAGAGCCTGTCTACCTGATTGTGTGTGACAAATTATCTTATTGTGATGTCTCAGCTGTAGTTGAAGATCAGGGAATTTTATTATTTTTACTTGCTGCATTTGTGAAATATGCAAAAGTTGATGTATTTTCAACACTTTCCTTATTTATTGTTTTCCATCGTATGCAAAGCAAGCAAATAATTTGGGAGGATTTGCATTTCACTGAATGCATTCATATTCCAGGGAGCACTATTAAAAGGAAAAAAAAACCCTGAGATTTTTATTCTTCTGTTATTGGATAAAATCCTCAAGAATATATTACTGCAAATACGTGTATTGTAATACATGGGTGCATTTGGAGATATTAGAGATATCTGGAGATATTGTGGAAGCACTCATACAAAATGAACAGGATTGAGAAGGAAATTAGCTTTCTAATATTTTCCTGAGATCTTGCCTTTTCTGCCTATATGCTACAAAGGCCTCATATTACCATGCTGACAAATTAGTGCAGTATTGGAACCTTGAAACATCCTGGACCAGATTTTGTACTTATCCTGTGATGGATAAGGAGACATTCCACATGTTGTTTGTACCTCTAGAGATTACTTAATGCACTTAAATGAAGTTGCATGACTTTAGATGTGAACAAAGTAGGATAATTTAGGCCTGAGACTTCTGAAAATGTTCGGCTTTGAATCTGAGGGATCAACAACTTTTTTCACTGGTTCTTCGCTCATGGTTGTCACTGAATGCTACAAACTACATGGCAAAAGATGTGATTTGCTAACCACAAAACATAGCACTTTTACTATCGCTTCTACTAATGAACTCTAAAGCGATAGTATTTCAACAAATACATAAGGAAGGCATATATTTCTCTTTAGCCTTTTTATGTTTGTACCAGAGCAAAATATTTTTCCTTTTTCCAAAAGGGGATGCATAGTCAAGTTTTGAGGGATTTTTCTCTGAAGAGATATCAAATTTCAGCAGATTCTAAAACAAAAAGTTACTTTATAAAAAAAATTCTTAATTTTTTACCCATATTCACTCATGGGTCTACATTAACCAGCTTCTGCATGAGGTAAGGATTTAATGCCCAGTCTTAATCTTTTTATATTTGCTAGTGAAGATTTTTACTAAAATGTTTAAATCTTAGGTAGAATGCCCAACAGGAAAGGGAATAAACTTGAAAACTAAAACCACTTTCAGATGTGAGAAGGAAAACCTGAAAATGTCTTTTTTTCCTGTTTCCTATTTGATTGCTAGTGGTGTACACTTTTGGCTCATCTTTGAATTGCTCATAATCCAGTTTTATAACTGCTTTAAGAAAATGGAACTTTCCTTTCTTGGACTTCCTTTAAAAATTCTCTCCTCATTGCAAAGCTGACATATTTTACCTTATACACACTTGGGAAGAAATGCTATTCAGAGAGCTGTTAAATTGGTCTCAATTTTATGCACCAGTTTGATGATTAGTAAGTTTTGTAAACAGTCTGGGAAAGCAAACAGCAGTGTTAGTTCACTAGTTTAGGTAAGGAGCCTTGTGTGGAAAGGGAGAGATGAATGAATGCTTTTGTGTGATTTTGGGACATGAGAACAAAGCAAAGTGCACTAATGTGATTGCAGTGGTGCAAGTTACATTCGGTATGGCTTGGGAAGCTGAAATGCCATTATCCTTCAGTGTGGGATCCTCGGTGAGGTTATAAGAGTCACACAGTCTCTGTTAATCAGAAGAGAAAATGCAAGCCAAATAAAGTGGGAATGATTCAAGTGTTCTGGACATCATCCTGGAGCTTAGGCTGGTGCCAAATGCAGAGGAACTATGATGGCATCTTTTAGTAAGTTGTATTTTAGGGGAAAAAGAATAGCTCTGGGAACGCGAGCTCCTTTTGTCATCTGAATTAGATGGAGTAAACCTCAAGACAGATAATGAGTTTAGCTTCACATCAAATTCAGTTGAGTAGTTTTCAGGTCTTACATAGTTGGTATCTTTATACCAGAGATGAAATTTTATCTGAATGGTTTTGGATCTGTAGCCAGTATCATGAATCTTCACTTTAGTAAGGCTTCTGAGACTTTTGTAGAATCATAAATTCAATTGAGTTGGAAGGGATCTTTAAAGGTCATCTAGTCCAACTCCTCAGTTGAGAACATCTCTTGTACTACCTCTGTAAGATATAAAGTGGTAGAAGTATAGAAAATATTCTTGAATGGCTGCACACTTTATGGAAAAGCAGTCTCAGTAGCTATTCTTCATTCCCTGCTACAGTGGAAGGGCATACTGAATGGCCATTTGAGGTTGGTTTATTCTCCCAAATTTTGTTTGGAAATGAAAGAGATATTTAAGAAAATAGAAGCACTGGAGGTCTGCAAGTATGTTGGAGAACAAGCTTAGCATTGCAGATGATTTTGAAGAATAGGATGTGGATTTTGGTTAGTTATTTTGTCTTTATTGAATAGAGAAAAAGATATTGAGTGCTTCAACACAATCCATGGACTTGAGCAGCAGTGTCTGCAAAAGAGGACTCGGTATCTAATGGGACTGGATGGAATTAGCAATGTTTCATTGCTGTGAAAATGCTAACACAGTGATAAAAATTAGCAGTAGAATTATAACCAGAGATGCATAATGTTACCATTCTTCTGTACTCAGCAGTTGAAAAGCAAGGGCCTTAGTTGGAGAATCATAGCTAGTCTTGAATACCAAATTTCAGTACAAGTGTTGAGTCAGAAGGGCATCAAAGGAAGTGATTAACAGTCTGCAAACCTGAAGTACAAGAGGAGAGCAGTGCTTGCTTATAGAAGAAAACGCTTGAGAGAAAATAACATGAAATATATTGAAGGCTACTGTAACGAATAAGAGAATTACCGTTTTTAAAAACTATTTTTTTCTCTGTATATTTAATTGATAGTATGAACTACAGCAGAATGCCATAGAGAAGAAAGTTCATGTTCTGTAAAGAATGTTGCCATTAAAATGATAAGGATTATTTGTATGGGTTGGGAATTTTCTGCCATTAGATGTATCGACAGTAGGCTAGAAAGGTATCTGCCAGGAATTGTGCAAGGAAGATGTTCCTATTATTGAGATTGATAATAGAACGTGTAATATTTTGTGATATGATTTTGTGTTGTGGGTTTTGTTTTTGTTTTTTTAGCTAATATAACATTTTGAGACCTTTTGGAGACATTAAAACTTATTTGACTTCGTTTTTTGGTCAAGATTTCATTTGGAACAATTCATTATGAGTTACCACTGAAAGACGTAATGCAGCAGACACGATAAATACAGCACACATGGCACAGTTTTGGTTTTTTGTTACCTAGTTTTACATGAGGGAAAGTTTAAGTGTTTATATGCATGTGTTTCATTCCCCTTCAGCAGTTGTGGAGATAATAATATTAAGCAGCTCAACTAAAAGAAGCACTGTAATGTGTGTACTGCCTACTAGCCCCAGAGAAAACAGACAGGAAATATCCAATAAAGTGTAAAATATCCAGTTAGAGCAGTTAGTTTTTTTAACTTTTATTTTGGAAAACAGACAAGCTATTGAATGTGTATCCCTTAGCTTCAATCTTCCTAATCAGCCTTTTGCTCGTACTGCTTCTTCAGTACTCCAGCAATAGGAATTTCACATTGTTACTTAATGCATCTGTAACGATGAGGCTTAAACTGACATGGGAAAGTTTACCCTTACTCCAGTTCAGTGTTCAGTTCAGAATCAAGTTCAGTGAGGTCAGTGCACCTCAGGTGGAGCTAAACATCTAATCCATGTCTGCAGCAAGGCAGTCAGTTGTGTAAGCTATATGTTTTTGCAGGCATTCCATAAAGCCCATCACTACAGGTTGTGAAGGCTCTAATAAGCATGAGTAACTGCTTGCTTAGGTTGTGATCAGTTATCCTCTCCATGAAGTGGTGCTACAGGACAATGGGTAGAGAAAGCTTTTCAGGTCTGTGACATGGCATCTATGCTGATCACTTCAATTCTGCAGCATTTGGTCGTATGTTATGCAGTGGATTGCAAGACTGAGAAGCCCATCTATAGTATGCTCTAGGTGTCAATTTTCTTGTTTGTGCATGTATATCTGTTCTCTTAAGTTTGAAACATCTATTATGATTTGTTTGTAATCTTACTTTTACTTCTATATTGACATAAGCAAGGAACTTGAAATGGCCATGACTTTGCTTTAGAATATGTGTGTTTAAAAAGCATGAGGAGTTGGAGCATTAAGTCTCCTTTTTCATCTCCAACACACATATGGTGTATCAGGTGCACACAAGTAATATATCTAAACTTGCAAGCAAGTTTATATCTTTACATTTGATATATTAAACATATACTGTGCATTTCTAGTTGTATACTAGTACAACAGTACTTGTATAGTAGAGAAATGGTTTAGAACTTACTAAGATGGTCCTTATTTTCATCTGACTTCTGCTCTGTATTTCTCCAAGGTGCAACCTGTGAGTGAGCTGCTTGCAGTCCTTAGGCTCAGTACCAACCTGATGCCTGCATGACAAATCTAGTGCACAAATCACTTACCCATTCCTTCTGAAAATGGGAGGAGAAAGTAGTCTCCACGATTGCTGGCAGATAGCCACATGTCTGGGTGAACTCACCACCTTTTATTCCAAAGTAAACACTCCTTTTGAAGAGGTGAGGCTCCTCAGTGTGACATTCCTTTTGGCTCACTGAAGAGGCATGTAGTTGAGCTCCAAATAGGCAGCTGATGCCGATACGGCACTGGCTGGGTATTCTCAGCATTGCCCTGCTTCCCTTAAAGTTCTTCCAGAAGTACTATTTTCCTCTCACTCTTGCAAAAAGAGAAGCAAAAGGGATTTGTTTAGAGTGTTAGGCAGTATGGAGGTTTAATCTATTTTTGTGGTGGGGCAACCTGCAAATTGGAGTTGTTGCAGAATGACAGAGAGAAATGTGCAAATAAAACCCATTAGATTTTGTTATGGGAACCCCTTCTTCCTCAATTTTCTTTCTGAGAATATTTAAGACAGTGTGTTGTGTTGTAAGCAAAACAGGAAACTTTAAGCACATATTCTGGCTTTTTGTTTCAGTGAAAATTTAGAGTTTATTATTGTTTTTAGCATGGAACAAGTATCCTTATGCCAAGAAATAAGCGCATCTGACTAACATATTTTGAATTTGAAAGCTTTGAGAAACAGCTCAAGAAATTATTTGATGTGTTCACAGACAGCTTTGAAATGGAAAGGATTCCTAAATGCGTGGAATAGATTATTCATTAGCCATTACTCACCTACCCTGTTTCTATTAGGTAACTGTTGGTCTTTCACATTCAAGATCTGGATTTACTAGGAAGACCTGGCAAGCTTCCTTGCCAAATATGGTAAATGAAACTAATTGCATTGCCTGTTTTCAGGTTTGTTTTCCAGAATACACAAATACCACTGGATTTAGAGGCATTATTGAGGTAAACATTTGTGCTGCTGTTAAATATTATTGTGGCACCAGAGAAATACTTTATATTTAAGTGCTGGCCATCTGTGGATTTGAGGTTTCGTCTATTTTTGATATTATTTTTAGTTCGTTTTGCTTTAGAGCACAGGCTTGCTGAGTGGTAACTCTTGAAGTTTGAACAGCTGCATGGTTGGATTTTGTCTGCTCTGCATACATGCACAGCCCTAGTGGATATTCTTTTTGTTTTGTTTTTGTTTTGATGTATTTTTTTTGTCCAAATAAATCTGGGTGAGTATCCACAGTGAAACTGGGCTCTAAATATCTTTTTCTTAGTGCAGTAGCTGGTAGTGTTGGGTGAGTGGGAGTATTTGGTTGTTAGACTCAAGCTAGAATAGTTCATAGAAGCCAATACCATTATGCAACAGTTGCAGCGAATGTGAAGAGAGTACCACTGCCATGGCAGGTAGTAGGACGAAATGAGGGGGAAGATAATATCAGGAATGTAGAGATGCGTCTTCTCCTTTTGCTCCAAGACGTGGTTGATCATTGCAGGCTTGGTTGCGTTGTTTTGGAAGAGCCTGATGTCAGAAGAGACTTCAAAATCCATCTGCTTCAGGAACTAAACCTCAGGATTTTGTGGCAGCTCAGTGTGTCAGTAATGTCATTCTCATTGACATTTTTATGTGATTCTTTTTCTTCTACTTTTCAAACTGAACGTTTTAATGGACTCTTGGATTTTGAAGGATGGGGAATGAGCAGATCCTAAATAACTTGGATATATGCATGCCTAGAGCACTGAAGTATTTTACCTCTGAGGCCCCTCATCTGTTCAGTGATGGACAGGAGATAGAAGAATAGAGGTTAAGATAAGAACAGCAGTCAGGAGGAACTGTTATGTAAACCATATAAAATTGGGCATCAGGAAAGTACCAAGAAACTGTAGCTTGTTTTTTGAAGCTACAGGTTGCAGTTGTAAAAATTTATATTTGTTTATTAATTTTATACATTTGAATTTCATGTGAAGAGTCTTTGAAAGAAAATTTCATTGTATTTGTTGGATGGATATCATTAAGAAAATTGTTTTTCTTGTGTTGAAAACATCAGTGAACATCCCTGAATGGAAGGTGTTTATGCTCTTATTGAAAGGGTTTCTGTGCAAGTATTTTTGTTTGTTTTCTGTTTGTTTTTTTCTTCCTTTTTTCTTTATAATAGATAATTGTAGATAATTGGTAAGGGGAAAAAATAGAGTTATAAAATGATGATGTGTGTGCAATCTGAGTTCTGGATTCCTGTTTTCCTCATCTACATTTTGCTTCGGGAGGGGCTCATTTTGTGTTTATTGGAGGAGGCTCAGATGTCATGGTTTCTTTAGGTCCCTATGTATGATCAGAAAATTCAGTGTGTGTAACACATATGCACAAAACAAAACTGACAAAAATCATGCAACAAATATCCCCTAAACCTGTATGTTCTGAGCAGTCAAGTAGAGGGCTCAAGAAAAGGAAATGATTAAAACACTGCAGTTTGGGATAACAAGGAGAAGACTTCAGAGGAAAAAAAATAAACATGATGAGGTCACCCAACCACATCTGCGTAAATTGCAGGAGCTTAGTCCACCTTGAAAACAACTTATCTACTTTGGGGAAAAAATGATACCATTTATGTTGGAGAGAAGACTGTTGTGCAATTATTTGCCGAACGATTAACTACTTATTTTTTCCGCTGCAAAACTTGGGAAAAAAGCTAATCTTCTAACAGTGAATGTGACCACAGTTTGCAGACAAAGTAGTCTAGGTACTTTGTGTCTTATCCAAGCCAGTGTAGTTTTCATAGGCTTTTACAGGAGATGGGAGACTATCGTGTGTTTATAATGCAGATATCTTTGAGAGCTGAATATGTAACCACTTCTGCTTTGTGTCTTGGTATACCTACAATTGAATTATCTGCAATATTGCATTGCATCTCCTGCTGGATGTATTTCTCTTACCTGACCATTTTAGGTAACCTGAGCTAATAGCACAGTAGTTGGGAAATCAACAATGGTCTAAAGAGCTCCGTGCCAGAAGGTGCAGAGAGTCCTCATGTCCCACTGAAGATATTCCATTACTTCATTACTTCATCTCATCATGCAGGCATGTTTAGTCATTAGCTTTAGAAGTGAAAAACTTCACTACGTTTCTGGCTAAGTGTTTTTTTTTCTCCTGGTTATATCCACACAGACATCTCATTAAAGCAGCAGAAAGTTCTGTAATAGCTGTACCTTGAGTAAAACTCCTGGCATTGATAACGGCACAAGCCTATGGGACTAAATACTCTCTGTGTGGATCCTGTTTGTTTTTTCCTATGGAAATCCAAGTTTATACAAGGGCCATCAGATAGAACCTGCACGCCATTATTATTAGTAATAGTGGTTAGGAGTGCAGCTCCAAATGATGCATAACATTTTTTCAAAAGTAAACCATAAGCCAAGTTAAATGAACTTTAAAAGTGAACATGATTCATAACAGATACAATTTTAAAACTGACCAGACACAGCAAATGTAAATTCTGTCCTTTTAACTGTAAAATGTTTAAGCTTATTTGCAAAGGAGTTTGAAAAATTAAAACCATACCTCCTCTGTATTTCTCCAGCCATGAAGAAACATCAGAGTTTGCATTTGAAAGGGTGGCAATACAAACTATATAGACAGACCAGATGTCTGTTTGAATTATCTTGCTTGCTGAGGGGAAGTCTTAAACTGATGATCGCATATGATCTGTAATGTATTAAAAGCATATTCTTTATTGGAGTCCCTATATTACATTTCAAATACATTTCCATGGAATGTTTCGAAACGTCATTTAAAATTATTACTTTTTTCATTGAAATGACATGTGTCCCCTCAACACTAATCTAGAACTTTATTTTATGATTCTTTGGACAGTTTAAAGACATGAGATCACTTTTTGTGGTTTCGTGTGCCTCGCACTACCTCTGTTCCTTCGTCAGTGCTAATGCCAGCTTCATATTCACCCTAACAGTTCAGCTTCTTGGCCTGCGTAGCTTTTGCTTCAGTTGATCAGAGGTTTGGCTAACTTAAATATTTAGGCAAGATATAATAACTGTATCTCAAACAAACACTTATTATAGTGATCATTTGCAGTGTTTACTATTGTTAAGGAATACAGTTCTGGCTTCCATTCTAATCCCGCTTTTTTTCCATTGCTTCTTGCTTCCCACCCCATTTCCCCATGATTTCACTCACCTGGAGGGTGATTTTGCAATAAGGAATTGAAAAGCTGGAAGTCAACAATGGATTATGTGAGAGAACAACTAAATTAGAACTTTAAATATGTATAGAATTATGCTGTGTTTATAGTCTAGTGGCAGAACAGCCAGTTGGAGCTGTATAGGTGTGTATATATGTATATAAATAAACACATGCCACATGTATAAAACTGTATATATATATATATATATTTATATATATACGCACACACACCCCAATAACAGCGCATTAAAAAAATCATGTCTGTTTCAGTACTGAAGGTAGGAGTGCTTCCTGAAGTCATTGGGATTATAAAATATCATTAAAACACTTAAAATCTGAAAGCTGCTTTACTGAAATAGGAGACTTTAAGAAAGTATCACCTCAATTGATTTAAATCACTTTCTACTCTTGAGCACTTAATCTATCCTGAGCCTTATATTTGTCGGCTAGGATGTGTTGTGTCTAGTGAAAGTACCTTGGTTTGGAACATGCTTCAACTTGCATCAGAAGTGAGCTATGAAAAAGTGTGTACTTCCAGGCCATAGGACAATTATCAATGCATATTTTCCTCTACTCCTGTTTCACTTAGAGCAGTGGAATTTCATGGAAATATTCCAAGTATTTGATCAAAAAGAAAAAAAAAAAAAAAAGAGGAAAACAAAAGAAAAAAAGAAAGAATTGGCTATATCACACCACCAACTTCTATTCAGTAATGTAATGCATAGAGTAGCATGCAGTGATGTATACATGCTTAAAAATTTTATTTTGTTTACATTTGACACCTTCAGGAGGACTCTTAAGGGTATGGTCTTGTAGTTGGTGGATCCTCAACTGCTTCTATGATCTAAGAAGGTGAAAGTCTCACACTGAGCTGCTCTCAAAACAGTGAATTTTCTGGTTCTTAAAGTGCTATAAAGAAAAACAGGTACACAGATCTGTCTCTCTACTGGATCTTAAAAACTGTCTGAAACTTGAGGCCTTAGCTGTGCATGCATTGAACTGTAAGCAAGTAAATTGACCTAATTTCAAACTGGGAAATAAGAGTTCCTTATCCTTTCAGGACAGTAAGCCTTGCTGTGTGGCTTTTCCCTAAGCTTCTTGTCCTGTCATCTGGTGCAATTATTTTTCTGCCTTACTCAGACCTTGGTGCATACAATTCCTCTGTATTCTTCTTCCCTAATGAGATTCAAAACTGGACAGCAGTTTGGGATTACAAAATATGCTTTTCTAATTAGATTACAAGCTAATGAGGGCAGAGATTTTCTGCCGTGCTGTTTGCACAATGCTGACATGGTGCAGTGTTCTCATGCAACTGCTCTAGGCCGTACCGTCATCTGCCCAGGGTTTAACTGCACCTACCTCCTCCTTACCCACCGGAGTGTTTTTTGAACTCTTTTTAGCACAAAGAAAACTTCTGTTGAATCAAAATGTTGCTCTTACTAATTGTCACGGAGGAAATACTTGGAAGTTAGTTCCTCGAGGAGTAGAAGTGTGGTTCTTCTTAATTAGTATTACCAAGGTCACCTTTATTTTTGTGCATTTATTTATGGAAGGTAAAATTCAATATTGTTTGTCTGTCTCTGCTTCCAATGATGTAACATTCTTCCAAGGGGACAAAGCTGCAAATGCTTCAGTCTTGCTGAAATTTATGCACATTTAGAATAGTCAATACACTTAGGGCTTACGAGACCTATTTTCCATTAAGCTAGCATGTATTTCTTGTATTTCATCATGCCATCTCATGTGTTTTTTCCCAAGAAACCTTTGTTCCAGATCATCTGACTGTTTCAGGAGCACTTGAACAAGAAGAAAAACACGACAGCCAATTAAAAAACAATTTTTTTGCTGTGGTGTCATTAATCAAATGCAAAGCAGTCCAACCACTGACACCTGGCAGGGTTAATGTTTAAGACCCGTGGCAATTATAGCTCCCCTGAAAATCGCTTGGCCAGCAAGTCACATAAAAGCCTGTGATTATGAAGGAAATGGGAATTAGCAGAAAAATTTAGGGAAACCAGTTGAAATACATTGGTAGCAAAAAAGGCAGAGAGAATTCTGACTGATTGGAGCTCCCCCGGGGAGAAGAAACAAGGTCTAGGGGTCACTCCTTCACTAAATTAGTAGTGTCTGTCATTTGAAACCAAAATAAAGCAGGAACAGAAGTAAAAGATTTTCTGTGGATAAACTGGGCTCTGTTCTCTTGCACCTACATCTCAGGGAGGCCAAGTGCAATTAGCGGGCTGATTTTTACCAATCCTAATTCATCCGTAATTCTTTTCCCTTAAATATTTCTGTGATGCCCAGAGAATTTGACACACTCATTTTTTTTTTGCAGTGAGCAATCCAAAGATCACATGCAGACATTCTATCCGCTAGCACCTTATCTGTTACATCCTCTGTTGTGCATCTTTGCTGTTTCCAAAAGTGACTCAGCTAGAGTAAACGCAGCTTCAATGAAAACTAAGGCTTTTGCAGTTAGAGCACACTACAGTGCATATACTTTCTGCGGTTAAAGAACATTAGCTGAATGCTTTTTTTGCCAGACACAATCTTACCTTACAAAAATGTCTGGTAAGTAAACAGTAGTTTTAACAAGGAATTGTGACTATTCAGAGCCAATTTCTTAATATCAATTGCAAACAAATTCTTAGTCTGGAACTAATGATCAAACTCTTGTTACAAAGTGTGGTGCCGTAATCTTAGTTTTATGAGTTTAATTCATGTTAGGAAAATGTGGGGAGGGAGGGAGTGGCCTTGCTTCTCGCCTGACCAAAGATCTGTTCCGCTTGAAAGCAACTCTGTGCTGTAGCAGCTTGTTCTCTGCATCCATGAAAGTAATCATTTGTTGTGTGCTCTGTTACAAACACTTTGCTGTCTCGCATAGTTGAAAAGTAAACTAGGCTTCTCGTTAACTTTATGTTACTTGGAATTGTGAGATACTCTAAAGAAGTAATTAATTTCAGTGCGTGGGACTAATTCAGTAGAGATGGAGAAAACGATAAAATTGTTAAGACGTGAGACACAAAAACACTACACAACACTGTAGTTATGGCAAATTACCGTGGAAATTCTGGAGCGTGGATCCAAACCAATATCATGCAGTTTCAGTGCTGGAGGATAGAAAGTCACTTTTTGTAGCACAAAACCTCAAAATGCCATCCAGGTATCAGAATGGTGTTTTGATCATCATCTTAGCATCTATGAGGCAACAAAGTAAAAGAAAATTTGAAGCTATTTTGGACTTTTGTTGTTTTATTCAAAGTTGCTTTTCATTATTTGTGTTTCATGACCAGTAGCTACTTCATAGCTTGAATGGGGTTGTGCTGTAACAGTGTCATTTACTTCTAGTGGAAAATCTTCTAGTGGAAATCACCACTAAATAAATAAAAGTTTGACAAGCTATGCTTTGAGTTAGCATTTTTTGCTTGTTAATAAATGTTAAGCCATCTTTTGCTAAAGGATCTACAAACCAATCTGTTACCTCTCTGTAATACCATCCATCAGTGTACTTGTAACTAACAGCAGATTAAATTTAGATAAGCTTAAATTTTAATTTTAATTTACTAATTATAAATTCATAATTAAACCACATATAATATTACTTTGGTTATTTTTCTTCTTCTTGCCGTGTCTGCAAACTCAAGAACATAGAAGTCAATCTAATATCCTTTTATCACTAGTAATTAATCTTTTAGCACCAGGTTTTGTTAATACTTATGTTGGCTGAAAATGAGTGTACTGAATGTGCCAATTGCTGTCAATTAATAATACAGAATTTTTAAATGGTGGCAAAATTGTTTCATGAAGGCACCTCATTTGTGTTAACTTTTCCCAGTATAGAAGCCTATTTTAAACTCAGATACTCCTGGAAAAGAAATGATATGGAAGTTATTCTTCATTCAACTACATGTAGCACAAAAAGTCTTAAGATAGAAATAAGAGCTGGCAGTGTCGTCTGAAGAAAAATAATCTGAGATTTGCTAAGGCTTCCCAAATGCAAATCATTATTCCTAATGTCAGTGATAATTAAAATTGGAACCTACTTTGTTTCACTGTAAAGTTATTTTTCCTGAAATTTAGAATCACTTAGACATCAGAATGGGAAACATTACTAATAGATGCATAGAGGTGGAAAATTCACATGGAGAAGAATAAGTTATTGCTGTGGGCAGTGTTGTCTTCATGGTCTTTCACTGTTCTGCACAACAAGAAGGAATGGAGAGTTTTTATAGCCTCTCTGCAATGCTCCAGTTCTGCAAAACCTGCAATTCATAGCTACCATTGTTTTCTTTGAGGTCAGTGGAATTGCTAGCTAAAGATAAGTATGTTCTTTATAACTATATAATGTTACTTCTCAATGATCAGGGAGAAAAACTGTATAATTTCAAATATTTTGATGGTAGAGGCAGTAAGAAGAAACTTTTCTGTGGTTTGAAAAATTTCTTTGAAATAAATACAAAGCATAGTAAAGAGAGATGGAAATCAGGAGCAGGGTTTGCATGCATGTGTGCAACAGGCTTTGAAGGACCCTGACTGAAGAAAGAGACACTGATAGCATTCGGACTCAGAAGGGAGAGCCACATGTGGTGGGGAACTGAGCAAGGAATGCACACTTCAGAAACTGAAGCAATCAGTGAAAGAAAAGGTAAAGAAGTGACTGAGAAATGTGTCTGGGAAATTGGAGTGATAGGAAGGGATATTCTGGCTTTTCAAAGTAGTTTATAGATTTAAAATAGTGCAGTGAACAAAGCCCTGGTAATGCAATTGGTACTAAAATCTTAATGTTCCAACTGCACAAATAGATAGGTGTTTATACAATAAGAAAGTAAATGTCATTATGAAATGGAATATGAAAAATGCAAAATACGATCCAGTGCACAAAAGACACTTAAGTCAACCGTACACAGGCTATTTTCTTGCACGTTTGAAATAGATAATGCCATACTCTGCATTTTGTGTGTTTTAAAATGTAGACGTTTTTACATTTCAATGGAATATCTTTCCAGCTCATTCTGGAAAGGGGATGAAGGGGACATTTGTTTCTTTTTTTTTTTCTTCTTCTTTTCTTTCTCATTTACACTAATGCTAAAATTACGTGTGCAGACTTAAATAGGTAAAATATTGACAAATACACTAAAAGTAAGTTACTTTAGTTATTTCTTTTTCTCAGTCTTTCATGTTTTCACTACAAATAGGTCAACTAATTTCATTCATCACTTTATTTTTTTAGACAGAATATATATAACATACGAATAATAACCATGAAACAAAAATATCACTTTTGTATTATCTGAATTAAGGCTGCCATGACTCACTATTAAGTATTGTTTCCAGTTTTTTATTTCCACAATATTTCTTCCTAAATCTATGTTTGCCTTTCAGACGCATTGTTGAGCTTTATGTTGATATCTATTCCAGATGTTTTCAAGTCCTCCTAATTTGTTTTCCCTCTGATACCTACTTACAAAACCATTTCACTTGTAGTTATTGAATTGTATCTGCTAGCTGCAGTCCCTTTGGATGTAACATCGTTCTTCCATCAGGATAGGTTTTCCCACTGCTTCTGCTATTTATTTCTGTATTTCCAGAGTAGTGTCCAGGTGCATTTAAAGTCTGGTTTATGTCCTTAAGAGTTCACAGGTTGAGACTTCAAACTTAGAAACAAATTTATACTTAAGTCCATACAAATAGTTTATTGATTTAGTAAAGTAATACAAAATTAGATCTCACTTTTAGAAATGAGATAAGAAAGGTTGGGGTTCTAGTAATCTAGTAACGGCTACCTTCGTGCATTATGCAGTAATAGATTTTGGTGTTGCTTTAAGTTCTGCATTTTGTTAGTAGGTTTTAAGCACACACTTAGGCACTTCTGGTACCTTACCCATAACAGTTCATCTGGTTCTATAAAACATACAACCCCTTTTTGGTAAGTTATGAAAAGGAAAAAATATCCACCACTTCTACATACTAGGGTTGTTTAACATCCAAACTGGGATCTGAATTCCAGTTTTATAGTATCAGACCATCTTGCAGAAAGAATTCTAAATGAAAATACCTAAACTAAGCATTTGACCACGTGTCAAGCAGCCTAATAATCAGAAGTTCAGGGCACACAAAGCTCTGAAGACTGGACATCAGAAACTAGAATTTGTAGGTATATTTACCTGAAGTCATTGACATTTCCCAAAGAAATGAACATTTCCTTAAATTGAACAGCCTATCATTGAATCTCAAAATCATATGTAGACTGACTTCAAAAATCATCTAGCTCTAACCTTGCAGTAGATGGACTTGCCAGGTCTCTGCCTGAACCAGTGGCTGAGCACCAGGTGCGACTAACCCAGGGAGCTCAGGTGCAAGCAGTGCACTGAGTGATCTCAAGGGGAGGAGCCTGGATCCACCTCCTCCTCACCCTCATTTAATGGTTAGCAGGTGAAGGAGTTGCTTCTCTCTGCATAGAGACTGTGCTTCTCTTGAGCTGTCACCAGTTATCGGAAGGGTAAGCTAATTTTCTTCTTTCGTATTTCTTGTTGCTCTGTAGTGTTTGTATCCCATTAGAGGGCACTACTATTGTCTTCTTTTGCTATACAAATGCCCATGCTGTGGACAGTGTTCTAGCCACCAAGTGAGGCACTAGGTGAGGTACTAGATCTAGCAGTAGATCTACAGTAGTAGTAGAAGTAGTACTTCTGAAAAATTTACTGTAGATTTTAGATGTGACAGTATGAGATCTTGCCATCTTAGGTTTTGATGTTCAGTTTCCTGTAATGCTCCTGCTGCCTGTTGAAGATCCTGGGGCAGGCTTTACTTTGCGCTTAATGAGACAAGAGTAACTGGAATAAATGGCTTAACAGTAAGCCTAAGGATAGGTGTGAATAACAATATACAAAGCTTTGAAAGATCAGGAGCTATTGTGTTAACTATCTATTGGTAAAGTGATATTTTTCTACTAATTCTGTTAATTCTTCATTTGCCAATTCTTTTTTTAATAGCAAAAAATAACAGTGAGAAATGAGGTGAATTTTGGAGGACCTTCTGGTTTGAAAGTGAAGGTTGATGGGCAGTACTCATGCATGTCTTCAGCTTAGTTTAATCTGTTTTGTTCCAGCTATCATTAACGCTTAGAGACAGCACGTAGGATTATTCTCTCAAGAAAATTGGTTACTAATTCTTAGTGAAAGGAGTTTGAGAACTACAGGTGTCATGCAGGCAGTCACTTTTGTTTTGCAGGCATGGCCACGATGGATAACAAGATTCTTAATGCTATCTTGCATTGTCTTAAAGGAATTTCTTATTTAGTAATTTTTATTTTTTTTTTAATAGGATTGACTTAATTATTTTTGAGTTGGTTATTTTTTTCCTTTTAGTAAGCAGAGGACTTGGTGCACGTGGACCTTGTTGTAGATGATAGGCAAGGTTTGGTGGATTACAGTTGTAGATATAAGAAAAGATAAAATAGTTGGCTTCTGTAATGCTACGCATGAAAGAGAATTTTAAATGATTTTGTTTAAAAGTTCTGTCTTTGTATTCTTTTCTATAGAAAGCTGAGTTAATAATGCCATTTGTGTTTTGAGTCAGTAATGCATGGTACGTAGAAGATTCTAAGGAAACTTCTAAATGGGACATCTTTGATGCTTCTGCTAAGATTCAGGAGTTTTAAGAGCAAGGAAGTCTTCACTGTGACTATTAGGAAAGTAAGCACTAGAGATTCAGTCCCTTTTGTGTAGAGATTTCTTTCTTTCTTTCTAGCCACCCAACAAGGAAAACAAATATCTCTGATTTTTGAGATACTCTGAGAAGGAGTATGGCAATAAAGCAAGTATCAAGTGAAATGAAAAAGTGAAATGAAAAAGTGAGAAAACCTGTGAAAATTTGACAAGTTGACTCACTACCATGAGTCAAGTACAGGGAGGAAATGATTTGGTGGCCTTGTGAGTGTGGATTGTGATACTTTAAATCCTTTATTATGATAGCATATAGAAAAATACCACACATGAATCATGAGAATAAATATCAGTGGATGTAGATGACGTTGGATTTAGTAATAGTATTTGGTCTGGGCGAGTCCTTGACAACTCTGAGGAGCCAGACCAGTTTATGTTGTTATGAAAACGTTTGTGTGCCTGGGTTTTGTTAGCTGGTCTAGTCTCATTTTTTTTCCATCCATTTTAAAGGGGATTTGTGTGTGTGTGTTTAGGTGAAAATTGATGTGACAGGGAAATTTTTCCAAACTTCTTTTAGAAGCTGGATGATCAGCAACCATCAATGCACTGTGAAATCTCACTCTTTGTTTCTTACGTCAAGTTTTCATGGATTTTTTTTTTAAATAATATTTGCAAACAGTTTTGTCTTTCTCTGCCTCTGTAAGATGTGTATAGTTAAATAGTTAGCCCATAGGACAGGAATTATTATTTAGCCCATGTCAACAGATACAGTGAAGCTATGTTTTCTAACTACCACACATATTGTCCTCAGCATTCATGGGCAAATGGAAAATACTCTTGAAAAGTTTTGGCAGTCATGGCCAACTTAACGCTAGTATCACACCGCAAACATCAAACCTGCATTTGCTCTGCAAATAACCTGCTCAGTCTCCAGTCTGTCACACTCAGTTGCGTTTATAGGGTTTTGTAAGGAAAGACCAAGGGGAATTAGTAATGCTGGTTTAAGACTGTCAGAAATTATAAAACTTCTCTCACCTCCCTTGTGCTTGTCCTAGTTTCTAATGCACTTACAGCGTGTATTAGGATGGCAGTGCAGGCAAGGTATTAAAAAAAGGCCAAGCTGCTAATGTGAAAATTGGTCTCAAAGATAAAATTCTTTCAAATAAACACATTTAGTGATTAACTAGAGAAGGCATCAGTTTTCTTGGCAAGACTCAGTTTCTGGTTACTGTGGTCTTGGCTATAGCTAACTTTTCTGTAATTACAGGTTAAGTTAGTATGCAATGTAAATAACACAAATAAAGCAACCTTTTTTATTTTTTTTAGAGATTTCAACTCTATTGGGTCCTGTTATCTGGTACATAAACCAATCCTAAATCTATTAAATTTTATCTTCAGGAAATTAGTATATATAAGTAATGTAAAACTGTATTTTAACTGAAAATTGTTCTTTAAATAGCATGGCATTAATATTCAGTTGTGCATACACTTTTTAAATGACATTTGTGTGTAATTTCTTCCTAGAACAGGATATGAAGCAGCACACAACTACAAAGAAAAATAATGGCTGAAAAGCAAAAATGAAATTCATAATAGAGATACTAAATTTAATGAATTTCCTGTTGAGTTGGATTCAGTTAATGAATTGGGCTCAGTGACCATTTTGGGCTCCTTCCAACCTGGGATATTCTATCCTTTTCTATAAGGACTGCTTTAAGAACATTTTTCAGAAATAAAATTTTTGTTCATTTTTTTTTTTTTTTTTAACATTGTGCTTTATCACTGTTTAGTAAGAATACCATCTGTGTTAGTAAGGTTTGTTTGAAGAAGCAACACTTTTTCAAGAGCTCTTTTGCGTCTTTATATCTTCAAGTGTTCTTATAAATGAGCTATTGCAATTACTGGGTTACTCTATAGAATATAACCTCTTTATTGAACTATTTGAAATATTGCAGGGTAGGGATAGAAGGGATGGTAGGCTGGTAGGGATGAACAAATGCACCTACACAGATCTTCTGTGACAGCAGTGAAACTTTATGCTGGTGAATCTATCCATGTAGCCACTGTTAGATCAGGACCGGGTCTGAAAATCCTTTTTTTATATGGTATATTCATAAAAAACATATGGAAATATTGTTGATGTACATCGTGCTTCAGAAAATGATGGAATTGTTTGATACTTATCTTGGAGTAGTGATTTTGCTCAATAACCTTGTATTTTTTAATTTGAATATGCCAGAAATATTGACATTATCAAATTGCATCTGGCTATGCCACAGGCAGGTACTTGAACCTACCTATTTTCACACTTATGCTCAGGCACTGAATAGCAGGTCTATTGAAAAAGCTCAAGGTTGGTTCAGAAGGCTGTGTGAATTTGCTACAGTTTAGAAGACAATTATTTTAACTCATTGGTATTATCAATTTTCTATTAAGATTAATTACATTATGCAGGTTACACAGATTCTTGCTTTTAAGATTGTTAACATGCTAGAAGCTATGTTTATTGGTCAGAGTTTTCTTCATACTTCCAATTTTGAAATCTTCATAAAATGGGAACGGAATTGGGAACTGTGAATTTTTTCAGGTAGAAAAGTTGCATTAAAAATAAGGACAAACCTGTATATCGTTCCGTGCCTGGATTATTTAACTGTTTTCATTCATGATGATATTTTTTTCTTATCTGTAAGCAGTTGTACAGTATTTGTAGAACACAATCCACCCAACGCTGATAAGTTTTGTAGCTACTAAAGAAAACATTTCATTTTGAGGATTGCAAAACATCCATAAATGGGCTGGACACAGGCACAAATTACTTCTCAATTGTGATCAGCCTTTCCTAATGAATTTGGACTTCCCAAAACTTCTCAAATTGAACTTGCATGCATAATGTTTCTATGAACTTCTCAAATGCTCACAAATAATGACACTTGACAATGGATCCTTTGAAAAGAGATTGTATTACCTTTTAGAAAAAAGATGGCTTGAACTGTGCAAACTTATTGGTAAAATAAGTAATTGTCCTACAGAAGATTACGTTTCTTAGGAATCTTGGCCTTTTCAGATTTAAACTTGAGATGTAGGCTTTCCTTTTCTATACTGCTCTGCAGCTAGTATTTGTGAAATTAATGGTATATTTTAGTCCAGGTAAGTTAATCATAAAGAATATTCTTCTCCCTGCACTTCAGATCAGAATACTACTCTTGTGAGTTCTATATAGAACTATAAAAAAAAAGTCACTATCATTCTTCCCTTTTCTTTAAAGATTGAGTAACTAGTGCCATATTTACTGCTTTCAAAATATTCTTACATGCTGTGATTATTCTACTTGGGGTGTCTCCTTTTTGTAACTTTTTTTGGTACAAATAAATCAAAAAGCAGTGAAATAACAGAATGGAATAAATATACCCACTGTTACTGTGCCTTCTTGGAGAGTTATGGTATGGTAGTGAAGAATTTGAGAAGGCTCTCTCACTCACTGGCCACCAGTTAGGTACTCTCTGTTCTGCACTGGTCTAGAAACTGCCTGCAAAGCATATTCCTCTAATAGATTGCCTCAAAATATACTAGATTGAGTGTTAGATAAGTTGGTATTAAATCCTTGCTGCACATTTGCTGTACTGAAGACTGTATCCACATCTCCAGGGATTAACAAATTTAGAGGCTCAAGCTAAAGACCATTTGATAAATATACTCCATAAATTACATATGGGCTTTTGAGAACTGTGCTGTGGGATACATATCCCAGCTACAGAGCAAGTCAAGGATGGCCAATGTGTGGCTTTTCCATGGCGTGTGGGTTTGAAGAATGTTCTCAGGTATGTGTCTGAGGCTGGGGCTCTGTCAACCCCACGGGCGTTTGTGCTGCGCTGGCCTGGGGCTGCTGCCTTAAGGAAACCAAGAGATGTGGGGAGATGAGGAGCAGTGAGGGTCTATGGAGCCGGTGTTGCTGGGCCTGCTGTGGGGGCACTGGCACTGAGTGTGAACTGAGAGGAGCTCTGCACTGTGCTGGGCCACATGGTGTGTCACGTGCACATCAGCTATGGTGTGAATTGTCTTGGTGTGAATCTGCTGAGGTCAAGAAGCCATCCTGTGTTCTCATTTTTTGATTCGTAATCCTTACAGTTTTCTTTTTACACTCCTACCATAGCAGAGGTAAAATCTTTCTTCCTTATCATTAATCCTCGGTATGCATTTATTCATATAGACCACCCTGATTCTCTACTGCTAACAGCCTGGTACTTTTTTCTATGCTTAGTTGCATCATTGCAAGCACTCAGGAATCAAAACCCATTTTTTAATGTTATCTTGGGAAAGCCTGCCCTAATGAAGAAACATTTTCCCACCCCCCCCACTTTCTAACATAATTAAATTCAAATTAATGGTCTCAACATACTAAATGTTGGCACAACTTATGTCATGGATAAATCTCGTATTTCCTTCAGTGTTGTGATCTGATATACACTGCCACATGCGTGTGCTACATATTATGAATAAAGCTTTAAAAAGCCTCCTTTTATAGCTGTTTATGTTATGTGATTGAGTTCTTGTAGAGAGAGAATTTGCCAGGACTAAAGGTTATTACTGGCTGTTCTGCAACTAATATTGCATAGAAGTACAGCAATTAGGCTTGACAAAATATGAGCTGCTTAAAAAATACGTGCTTTTGAGAGTTGGGCTTGTAATGGAACTTGATTTAATATATGTTACTGGCAGTAAGATTTTAATTAGAAGATATAGGAATAAATATCTTCTCTTCAGTTTCCAGTTTGGTAGAGATTTTTCTGCAGGTGAACAGGGTGTAGTTCTGAACGTAATATAGGACACTAGGGAGATGGGATGGATGATACAGTATGAGTGTATTCTGAAATTTGCAATAATTATTACTGTAATGTTTTAGGGGAAGAAAAAATCAACCTTTCTGTAATTTTATCTTTCCCTCCTAGGACCCTAGAAGTGTTTCTCAGTGGATTACCTTTATTATCTTACAACAAACACTAGAGGTTTTGACCAGGAATAGTTGCCATGCACCTAGAAGCACTAATTTCTATGCTTTATTATATGATTGCCAAAAAGGACAAGGTGGAAAAAATGCTGTAGAATTGTCAAGAAGATTCTCACTCATCATTCTGCAAGTGAGCCTTAACTCAGACCTTTTAGCTTAAAGCAGTTGTGTCTAAAGTAGAAGATAAAGTATTCACACATCTATAATTTCTCTCACCAAGCTAAATTAAATCATTCTGAATCCTACAATGATTAAATTGAAAGAGATCTCTAAGTCTGGCATTGACATAGGACTTCGAGTCACTATAGAAGGAACACACATGTATTTCTTATCCTAAACTGAAAAACAAGTCAGACAAAAACAACAAAAATTCCAACCCTATAAGCAACAGAAACCCTTAAACCAAGCCCTAACATCTGATTAAAAAAACAATGTGCTTAATCAATGTATGGGTGTTTTTTTAGATCTTTAGTCCTTGTATGGTTTTTTGCATCTGGCTCATGTTTTCCAAGAGGTGTCACATGTATGAGTCTTTTATCTGGCTCAGGTTTGGCAAGAGGAGTCAATGCCAACTCCACTGACACAATCAAGACTCTGTTCCCTCACTGAGATGTTCCATGTTGGTACTTTTCAGATTATATTTTGCCAATGTTATTGTTTCATTTGAGCTTCTCAGTCCCCTGGGATTTAATTTTTAATCACCAGTCACTGATAGTCTGGGATAGATGCACTATTTATAATCCACAATTTTTTGTATGCTGTGAATAAACCGAATGTCTTCTTAGAAATAAATATTAGGCTTAGTGCCTCGAGCTCTACATTCTCCATTAGCTTGTAATTTAGCACTATTTCAAACAGCGACATGAAATGCAATTGTAATATAGCTTTATGCTGTACAGTGTTTAAAATCAAATATTATTTTCTGAGAAGGATTCACCTTAAAATTAATCATCACCTGAGTAAGCAAAATACCCCCACAGGAGGCTACTTAGTTGGAAGAGGAATGTATGCGCGCTCTCAAGCTTAACTCCTCTTGCAATAACTAGTTTCTGCAGGTAGCAAGTTCATTCAGATAGTTAAATCCAAGGTGCTACAACAGCTGTATTCTTGTTTCTGGGTTTTGCAGTAGTCTTTGCAGATAGGGCTTTAGGCAGATGACCTTCACAGGACACTTGTCCACATCAAGTGATGCTTTCGCACTGGCTCCACCTATGGTCTCGCTCTCAGCTGGATGCTTTGTCTGAGCGTTTTGTACATTATCCAAAGGATGTTTCCCTGCTTCTTCCTATGTCTGTGGGCCTGGTGACCAAGTGAAATAACCAATAAAAAGTAAGAGCTGTGTTTCTTCTCTGTATCCTCTCTGACTTTTTAATGTTCTCCTTCTGAGTAGGTTGTTTTGGAGAGAAATGCAGTTTGTCTTAGAAGTATGGTGCAATATGATATGGTTTGGTGCATTCAGGATGTTCTCGCAGTTGTAGAGGTAAATGAACAGTTAGCAGAAGTGTTTGGCTATGTCAGCTCCACCACTTCTGGCCAAACGAGCCTTTATATCCTCCTTTCAGTCCTCACCATGTGCACTTCAAGCTCATTTGGGCATAGAGGAAATAGGATGCTCCTCAGGTAGCTGTTCCAATGTGGTGGCTAAGGAAAGGAGATACGTTCAGCCTTGTATCCAGGAACTCTACCTAAGAAGGGAAAACAAGTTGTGATTTTTCTAACTTGGTTCTTTGGAACTTTCAAAACTGTGCTGCTTTAACTCTGTACGAAGTGATGTCATTCATCCTTCATTTCGGTGTTTGAGTTTATCCTCATCTATTTAGAACTCGTTTAATTTGTTTGCCATGATTTTGTACAGAAGTATGATTTTTAGGTATCTAGTGATAAACAGTACCATGACTGATCACAAACACCTCATATGTGCTCATATTTGATTTCATAAATTAAGAAATACTGAAAGGATGAGTTTTTTTCCATGCTCATTTGAGATCTCACTGGAGAAATGCCATTCAACTTAATGCTATAAGACTAAACTGTATGTGTATGCAGCAATATATACATTAATACATACTGAACTGGGCAAGGAAGGCAGTGGTATGAGAAATGAAAAATGCATATGGCAGAAGTCTTGAAAGTAATGTAGCAAAGCAGGCCGTATAGTCTCAGTGAATCTTGTGGAAGTTTCTCAAACTTTTCTGTTGTGATGCACTGTTAGATTTCTATTTTGGGATTTTCAATTGAGTATAGGCAGTTAGAGGGAAAAATCATATGCTGTTAAATAATACTGCTGTGAGTTGTTTCTAGGAAGAGCTTTATTTACATACCTGTCACAATTGCCTTTGGAGATTGCCCATATAATGACAAAAAACATCTTACTGTGTGTATTTTAGAGCATTTGACAGCTTGAAGACAGAAAATAACAGAAAATAACTTTGTGTAAGGAAGGCTATAGGCTATAGTCAAGGTATTTCTAATTTAGAATTCTACACTAGCATAAAGAGTATAATTATTTTTATTTTGCTATGTTTTCTAAACTGCACAATACAGCCATTCTTCTGGATCTTAAAGTTGTCATTTTACAGTACAGTTCAGGACTGCAGTGGTAACATATTTTCCAAAGGTCAGTTTTCCAATTATAATCCAAAATTTGACATTAATATTTTTTCTTATAGCCATGTTGTAACCGCATTCTGTTAATTTCATAAAGATACCATTTAGCTGAGGTAGGTGGTATTCTGGGCATACGAACAGTCACCTAATGTCAACAGTAAGCAGTAACTGTAACTACTGACTTCCCATCACTTTCAGAAAAATATTTTCCCCCAAATTATAGCATGTAGAACTAGACAGCATCCAAGTCTCTCACTGGGAAATCACAGAGATGTTCTTATTGCGTTATGTACTTCAGACTACCTTTAAATCTCATTAGAGCTTGCTGGTTACCTTATGAGCTCTTCGGTTAATAGCTGAGATAAATTTGTTTTCCACGTCCCAGAAGTTGCAGCAACTAATGATTGTTCAGTATTTGTGTCTTTAGGCCTTTCTTAATGAAAGCACACCTTTTGAGAAACTCGAAGTGCTTTATATAAATATTAGAATAAAATATTTTACTTTTTATTCGTGGCTTTCAGTTTCTAATATTTTCTTTACATTGACTGCCATAAACTCATTAGTGATTCTCTGGAATGTTTAAGAGTAACTTCCATGCTAATTGCTCAGAAATCCCAAGTTGCAACCTCAGCAGCCACAGAAAGATCCACCATTGGCTCTGTTCTCGAATATCCCAAAGCTTTTTTGTTTTTGTTTTATATTTGTTTTGAAGTGCCAGCTATAATGTGCTGCTGCCCTCTCACACCCCTGAAGGCAGCACACATGAGCTGCACACAAGTCAGCAGGGTTTCTTTCTGTGATAAAGCAAGCAAATGTGGAGATCTTTGTGGTCTAGACTACAGGACAGATCTGATTTCCATATTTGCCAAACAGCATTTTACTGATTCTTATTGTAATATGTAGACCTAACTTGAGGCTTAAGTTGCTCTGAGATTAATTAGTTTAGAGTGATTTTCTAATCTGGGTAGGTAACCTTACACCTTACAATCAGCATTTCAGTGTTATGTCACACAATTCCTGCTCAATAAATGTTTGCTGTGTTCTAAATTGAGCTAGCGAGTGGTATGTGCACTCAAACAGGTAATTATCTGATGTCAAGGGCACTGGTTCATAGCCAGATCCAGTAAACAACTCCATAAAACTCAGTTACTGAAAGGAGCAAAATTCCTTCCATAAACGGTGAAAGGCTGCTTCTCTTCCCATTCTGAAGCCACGGGCACAATAATTTACTATTTCATTCATGCTGATGTAGAACATGCCAGTTACAGTTTTATATTAACAAAATGCATGTCATATTTCTGTCCCTGTAAACAAACAGGTAGTTTCTGATGCAGTTGTTCAAACACATTCCAACTGAAAGCTTTGCTTTCTTGCAAGTTTTTTGGTTAATTAAATTCAAATGTCCAAATATTTGCAGAAGCAAATATTTAGTGGGAAAGGAGGCAGGTGGGAGTAGCCAACAATCTAACAGAAGTGGAAAGCATCCTTCTGGATTTAGCCAGTTCTTGGCAATCCTACCATCACTTCTGCTAATTGCTGTGGAAAGTCACAGGAGAGCCTTTAGTTTCTTATTTTTTCTAGTTTTTGAGCCACTCTAATTGATATTGTAGGGAAGGAATGATAAATGGGGAAGGGTGGAGAAAGCTGTAGGAATTTCACCTTTTGGATTATTTACGTGTAATTTTAAATTTACCGTTAGAGATCCGCAGATGTGAAATATTTGTGAAATATTTGAAAACAGTAATTCAGTGCCGTTCTTTTCTTTCATCTTTACATAACTTCTTTTAATAATTTCAGTACGTTCCTGAATTAGGGGGAAGAGGAATGACTTTCTGGCGATTTCATCTGATAATTCAGAAGTAACACGTGCCTGAAAATGTTTCACTTTATCCAGTTATCCGCTACTTAAGTTAAGCAGTGAGATATTTTAAAGTATATTTTCAGTAAGTATATAACAGTATTTTTACAAAATTGTATCTGGTATCAGTTTGGATTTATGAGGACTCTGCATGGAAAATAAAATGACTCCAGTGAAATCCCAAGTTTGCTGAAATAAATGAAGTGCAAACAGTGGAGTCAGAGCTTCATCTTTCAGTAATTTTTTTATGCTTCCTAAATTTAACTACTTAAATCCTGAACCTTTTGTGTATTTCAGTTGCTGACACATTTCCAAGGTCTTCTGAAAGCAAAGAGAACCTTTAAAAATAATAATAATAAAAAAAAGAGGCAATGCTGTTTTCCTTGTATTGCTGCTGGTGCACCACAATGCTAACCTGCAACTTCTAGCTATTTCAGCTCTGGTCTTCTGAGCAAAAACATTTGGTTGAGTAGGTGTGTGCCAAATTACGTGGTGGTTTTGTAGCACATGGACAAATGTGTTTTGCTCTGGGACCACCAAACTCATTTTCACTTGTGACTTGAACTAGGTTTGAACCCAGGCCTCCAGAAGGAACGAAGGAATATATTAACCTCTCAGTCCCCACTGTATTTAATCTCATGGCTGATGTGCTCATAAACATACGGACATCTTATGCCTGCCTCAAGCTATAATGTGTTCCAGATAATAATTTTCTTAAATATCTATGTAAAATTATACTAATATTACTTGCTGTAATACCAGTTAAGGTAGTGAGATGTCAGTTTAACATTTGTTTCAGAAATTTTCATTTCTCATGAAATCTGAAGGCATATTTTGTGGTCAAGCAATAAGTTGAGAAAATTCTACACACAGAAATGCTAAATTTGTACCTTTGACATCCACTAATGAAGATACTGCTTTGTTTAACAGCTCCTACAATGCCTTTGGTAAATAAATTTTTGGTCCTACAGGCAGAATTCCATTTTCCACCATACTCTGCATTTCATTTATCCCACAGCAAGGAGAATGTGGAATAAAACTGGCCTGAAATAGTAATTATTGGAACCAAGTACATCTGGTACAGAAAAGAAGTGTGGAATTCTTTCATCTTTGCGGCGCGTGATAAATTATGCACACAAATTCATTTACCATGGATAAATAACTTTTAAGAAAGAAACAGTGCATTTCATAGTAAGGCACTGAATATGGTGTTCAAAAGAATTTTAGAAAAAGAAATCTGAATTGACACATGAGGGTCAGGAAACTTTTAAAATGAACTGTAAACTAAACTTGCATCGTGACATAAAGTCCAACTTTTATCTAATTTCTGCTGGATGTGCAGCTGTGGCTTCTGAAAACTGTTTATTTTTGCAAAATAAATTATCAAGTGCTTTCTGCATCGTTGAGTTTCAGTCTTCCACAACTGTTAAATGCAATTCTGAGTAAACAATGTTGAAGCAAAGGAAAATTTCTTAAGAACCTAATTTTACACTTCAAATCCCATTATTCTAGAGGGTTTTTTTATGAATCACAGTGAAAAGTTAGCAACTGCATTTTATTGGAAATAAAAAATAAAAAATAGGAATTATTTTTGTCATATGACTTTTTTTCTAAGCAGCTCTGTTGCATGAGGTAATCGAACGATAGAGACATTCTAAAATTATGATTTCTAAAATGTTTGCTATTGCATGGATTCATGCTTAACATGCAACTTAACTTGTAACTTATGTGATTCAGTATTCAGGAGTTACCTCTTTATTCATTGGGATGCACCTATAGCTTGCAACCCAGAGGAAGTAATTGCTTCTGTCATTATATGGTGAGCTTAATGACCCAAAGCTGAAAGATGTTCATCTTCTTTGAGGTGTTAGAAAATAAATAATGATGGAGGAAGTTGTTATTCAATGTTTTTGACAGTGTTTTGCTTTTCCTTTAGATTTTTATCTAGATAACTGTGCACCTGACACCAGTGCAGGTGCCCTTCTCCAGAGGGATTAACACAGCAGTTCAGTTGCTGTTAGCAAATCTGGGACTTGTTGTGAGGAGATGCTAACAAATGTAGCAGAAATAGCAATGATCTGTTGACTATGAAGACTTGAAGTTTTGAGAAAGGTGCTCGCAGCTTAGCTGAGTGATGGAAAAGCTGCCTGCAATTTGTGTTTTGGGTGTTTTGATTTATAAATGGAGCCAAATCCTGAGGGGAGTTGCTGGGTTGTGCACGCTAGATACATCAGTGGGCTTTTCTATTTGTTTATCATCATTATCTTACTCATCTCTTATGCCAAATTTGGTGAGGAGAGATATATTAAAAACATTCCCTTCGCTGAGAAGATTCACACCTCTTTTCAGCCCCCATCAATTATACTCTCTTAGGTTCTTTCACCTATCAGTCAAGCTCATGTTTTCCCTCTACCCTTTCCATCAGCCACTCAGCCTTGTGTGTAGTTCTGATTCCCCAGTGATCTTCTGTGTGGCATCACTTAGCCAGGACCTGCATTGTGCTGGTCTGCCTGCTGCCACTCTACCAGGCTGTGCCATTTGCTGCCAGCACATCTGGCATCCAGCTCCCCAACTTTTAGGAGTAATAAGAAATTCTGTTCAAGTCTCCCATGGCACTGATCCTAAAATATGCACTGTGGTATCACTGACACACTTGCAGTACTGCATTTTGAACCCCTGGTGTAGTGCAGTGTCAAACTGCAAGGCAGTCTTGGTGAGAGATGTGAGAGATTCCTTAACATAACTGCACCAAAAAAAGCTGTATACAAAAAGAGCAAAATCTGTAATCTTCAGATCATCTTCACAGGAAGCCTGCTTTACATTCTTTTTGACCAAACCAGCATATCACGTTGGGGTGAAAGAGGCTATTTTGGTTTTTCTGGTGTTTGAGTCACATTGTCTTGGTGTCTATGGATTTCACTCGTGCTCTTCTCATGCCTTGCCCTCCTCCACTGTTGCTTAATGTGAGTACATGAGTACTCCTGGTGCAAAACAGCTCTTTCACTGCCAGCCATCAGCCCACTGCATGAAACTCTTCCCAGAAGAGTGATGAAAGGCAGTGCTGGCACCTGATGATGGCATACTGTTCTTGCTAAAAATGTTAAGTACCTAGCTGTAGGTAATGTGGAATGCAGTGATGTAGCCATAACCCATACCTCATTTATTTTCAGCTGAAGTATGAAATACAAGCCGGTCTGCCTTGCCAGTTGCTTGGTAATCACACGCATGTAGATATTGGTTGGCAGGTTGATTTGCAGCTGGTCACTGCCCAATCAAGTTTGTATACACAGCACGTGTATTTTAAATTATAATAGGGATAATAATGGGAACAGATGTGTAGAACTCAAAAGCAACATTTATAATTAGTGGCTGACATGTTATTTATTAATGCTGCTTTGTTGTACATCATGGAACTTGCTCATGAGTGAAGCAGTTACGTGCATGTGTCTGGGTATAGGCTTATGTCTGTAAACTGACCCAAATAATATATCCCTTAATTACAGATTTAATTTTGTTGTTTTCATTTACCTGAGAAACGTAACAACCATAACTAAATGCTCATTACACGTTTTGCCTGGCAATCTGAAAATCAAATAAACTGTGTATTAGGGAAAGGTATTATTATTAGTATTACAACCAGGAAACCTGAAAATTCGAACAACGTTTTGTTCTTGCACGTGGGAAACTTAACACACAAGCTTAGAGAGAAATTGAAAGCAGTCAGACAATGAAGTTAATTCCCAATATATCCATTTGGTGATTTCAGTGTGAGTTATGATGTGGAAAGCTGACTGCCATCCTGCAGGGCTGAGAGACCCAAAGCTTATGAGAAGAATCCTTGTGAAGGTAAAAGCATGCAGAGGTATTAATGCAAAGGGAGACATGACAATGCTATGTTGAAAGATGGCTGCAGTGTTAATTTCTTACTAGCAGAGTGATTTTGACAGAGACAGTACAGCAAAAGCAGCTGAGCTATGATTTGCTTTGTTTGTCTGACAGAGGTTATGTTAATTGCTTTTGGGCAAACAGCAACACCTATCACAGAATGAATGCATTTGTCACTGGTCTGCCAATGAACAGAAATTCATGTGCAAACACAGGTGTAAAGTCCTAAATAGATTTCTTAGGATTATTTCTTTCATAAGGGTCATTATTCTTATAAAAGACAAATTATGTACATTCCTTTTGTGCTAGTCACTAATAATTCTGAAAACATGTAATATATGTTGGCTAAAGGGCTGGTGATGTTTTCCTAGAAATAGCTGAGGAGAGCAGGTGTCACTGCACGTTTCAATAGATTTAAGTTTTAAATCTTGTTTACAGCCTTATTTTAAGTTATATTCAAAGTAAGCGTTCTATTGTGTTCATCTCAGAAGCAGGAAAAGATATTGAAGAGTTTAGAGCAATTCTTAACCAGTGCTAAGTTAAGACCTGTGGGTAGTAAAGGAACAATGCCACCATAAAAATGGAAGGCATAAATGGGGATGTCTTTAAAAGCCTGTTTGTATTCCAAGTTGTTAATACTGAATCTAGTAATGCATTTACTAATTATTAATATCTCAATGTAATTAATTATATTAATGAATACACTTAAAAGTTGAGGTTGTAGTAATTAAATGAATCTGTTCATTGAATGAAATGATTTCTGCACAATGGCAGTAACTGTTGAGCCCTTGCTTGAATAATCACTAGAGCACGTTTGGCTGCTTTGTGCAAAAATGGCATCATCACATGGTATTTCCAGTGAGCTTCAGTACAATGCTAAGAACAACATGCACATAAAGGCAACTGAAATTCATCTCCTTTACGTTTTTGCTCGTTTAGCATATGGATGTGCTAATATATGGACATAGGAACATCAGAGAATCACAAACCTAGCCTGTGAGTGAACAGATGAAAAACACTTTTTCTCCTTTGAAATGCAGCAGTCACACGCATGCATCAACAAGTTTATTTTTGTCATTATCTTGTATGTTCTCATGTGGGTTTTACTGTACCCATCTGGCAGATTTCTAGGTGACCAGAGCTTTGTCTGTGGAGTCCTTTCTTGTAGAAGTTCTGGATTTGTGTGCCAAGCATGTTTGTGTTAAGTTTACAAAGAATGGCTAAGCAAACAATTTGCACAGCTTCCTTTACAGGATAACTTGCAGAGGAACTTTCAGAGTTGTTAAATGGTTTTTTTTCACCCATTGGTTTGATAATTAGTGTGTAACTAATAATTCTCTCAGATGGAAATTCATCAGATTCCATGGATGTGAATTTATGGCCATTGCGGAAGAGTAATTTGTTTGGATTTCCCTCATGACTGAAAATGAGGCCTTGATTACTCTTCTGGAAGTAACCTGGGAAGTGAAGGCTGCTCTAGTATTTACTGCAGTAATCAGCTGCACTAACAACATAATGATAGCCTGCTGGTGGTGTTTCAGAAGGCTTTTCCGAACTTATGTCCACTCAAATCTTTTCTCCCTGACAGCTGTATTCCAACAAATCTTGCTAAGTTACAAAATAAAAACCAAGCTCCATCACTGCAGATAACATTGATTCTACATGAACTGGCCGGTCTAACAATTTCTTCAAAAGAGAAAATGATAATGGACCCAAGTAAGTGTGTTGAACATGCATAGGTAGATGCCACCCCACGCATTCGCCCAAATTCATTCTACCGCAGTTATTTTAACTTTTAGTGTTCCTTGGCAGTTTGTGCTCACAGGTGTATTTAGTGAAGTCAGTTGCTCCTGTAGTGGCAGGCTCACTAGGACACCTCATTGCCTGTGAGACTAATTCTCCATGTTCTCTGAGAACTTGTGAATTATTTGGGGGCAATAGGATTGCCTTAATTGCCCTTAATTGAACACGTGAAATCGAGCTTGCCATATTTGAAGAAATGACTTGTCAAGGTAATCTGAAGCAAGCTCAGAAAACTTTGCAGGCCTGCAATGATAACACTACTTTGTTTTGGGCTTGTAAAAGCATCCCATGACACTGATTTTCTGTTATTGCTGGCTGCTGATAGTTTTGACCTTATGGCTGAAAGCTGGAAATCTGGTTAAGAACTGAGTCACTGAAACTCTTAGGGATTCCATGGGTTGGTTTGGTTTGTTCTGGTTTGATTTAGTCTTTCTTTTTTCTTCCTTTCTTTCTAATCGAGACAGAATTACAATTGTTTTTATTCTAGTAGCGTTTGAAGTAAGCTGGGGGAGGGGAGGAATGGAATCAAGAGTAATTGTTCAATTTAGTGATATTCATTCAATTTATCTGTAAGAGATTTCAATGAATCTGTAAGATTTCAATGAAAATACCATATGAAACATAGCAACCCGCATAGCAGGTCACAGTGATGAATAAACTTGATGCTTACTTTTCTTACAGTAAAAATATTTCTATAAACAACCTGTAGAATTGGTATTATTTTTTTTGAGATTAGAAATATTAGCTGGAATGATAATTGTTTGACTTGATAATTGAACAATATACCATTTAAAAAAAAAAAAATAGCTACAGAAATCTCTCAGGATAACTAGTGACTGCTGAATGTATGTTGGAATTATATAGAGACTAGAGTGGGATGCGTGGAGAGGTACACAGTTCATTCTGGTTTCCCCAAATCCAGAATGAACAACGTGTTCAAGCTGTGTGGAGCCTGGCAGCCTCCTGTGCTGGCACTGCTAGCAGCCTGAAAATCATGACTGGATCCTATAAAGGCAGTGTGTGTTTCAGTGCTGGATTCTGAGACCTAATTCCAGCTCTAAAATCACAAAACATCTTTTCCACATGTAGAAGGAAAAGAAATAAGACATATAAATACTGAAGAGTTTTCAGACAAAAGAGTGAGAAGGAAGTTGCCCCTCCATTTGTGTCTTGTAAAACACATTTCCAAAATGATGGGTCAATACTAAAGAATTTTAACATCCTCCTTTAAAGTCCTCCCAAAAAACAGCTTATCATCTGGGATGAATCACTGCAATATCATTTATTAGATAAAGTTCACTTTTGCTGACAGTGTGTTCCACAAAAAAGTGTGCAGTATCTACAGTTATGCAGTTGCACTGGTGAACAGGAGAGGAGCCCTTTAGAGTAATGTGCCTGTATGCACTCTGTTTGCATGTGCTGCTCTTTTGGAAGGAGAAATGCTCATTACAGCTATTTGTGTTAATGTAGCACTTCAGAGCCTTGGTTGTGTGCAATAAGCCTATAACAGACAGCACTATCAAAACAGAAAATGGAAAAGGTTCTTACTGTTGGCTTTTATTAAACGGTGAATTAATGTAGTTGTTGGTGACTTACATTGTTCAGGGGTGGGTGAAGCCTGTGTTAGCTGGAGGAATGCACAGTAGGTGGAAAAAGACATACTGTCAGAAATCTTAGCCATGTGTCTTTCCTTTGTCTACATACAAGTAGGCTTTCTTTGCTTTAACAGCTTAAAGAGGGATTTGATATCAGGAAGCATATGCAGGAGGAGTGCAGAATGAAGATGGTTTCACATGTAACACCACCTCTTCCTCTTGCTTTCCTGCAGAAGTACCCACATGGTTTCCTTGTCAGAGAGAAGGAAGCCACGGGTTGGTGTGGCAAGCAGATGCGATGGGGGTGGTTTTTTTGTTTTAAAGATGTGTTGCAGTGACCTCTGTGTCTACACTGTGTGCTGATGAGTGCCAAGTCAACAGAAGGGTGTTCTGGAGGCGTGTTCTCCTCTCCTCTCTCCCACTTGTCCCATAAAAAGAAGTTAAATGTTTTAAATGGATAGGATTGCTTTCCCTGGTGTGTAAATCATGTGAGTGCAGGGCGAGTTCTCCCTGCTTCCAGTAGGTGAGTTGTAAACTGATGCCTCATACCTTGTTTATTAACGTGGAATGATGCTGTCAGGATTAGAAAAGATTCATTGGAGTTCTTCAAATTCAGTTATTTGGTGCACTTGTGTTTGATTCAGCAGGTTTTGCTGAAACTGTGCTTTAATTCATGTATTTAATAGATCTGAATTTACCACTCTGCTGGTACTTACATTCAGTGCTATTATGCTAATATTTACACTGAAACCGATTTATCGTTAATGCTTGCATTTAATTTAAAGAAGGAATCTGAGTGCTATTGTTTTTTTGTTGCTTTTTGTAAAAATAAACAAAGAGCCCTTCGTCACCATGCAGCACTGAAAAGAAATCAAGGATTGCTTGATTGGCTTTTAGTCACTGCCATATGCTTTTTTCCTTAGCAAAGGGCAGTAGGAAATTATTGCATTACACAAGTGGAATTTAAAATGTTGCTGATGTACTTAAGGATGCTCTTTCCTGAGAAGAATCATTATGTATGACCATGCTCTTTAAAAATGTGATTACAACAGTTCAGCAGATGGTAGACACTCGGGGTCAGCTCTAAGGAGATCTGTATTTACAGTGCATTAATAATGGTTTAAACTTTCTCATAAATAGATGTTGATTAATTTTAAATCCATTTGTAGAAACCTAGCGTTGCCAGACTATTTCCTGAAACCACAATACAAAGTATGATAAACACCATCCGTTAATCCAGACTAATGTACTCCACACGTTAAAAAAATTCACTAAAAGGATTAATGTAATTTTTCAAACATGAAAAAAAACAGATTGTATATTTCATATGTACTTTGTGTGTTGAATTTTTGACAGTCAACTCTTTTCATTGATGGAATTATGTGTTTTTATCCTTGGCTGTAACATACTTTCAAATAATTTATATCTAATTTTATATTCTGTTTGGGATTTCTTTTTCACTTTGTTACACAGTTATTTCATACCATGGAGTGGAAAATAGATTAATCCAATCAGGTGAAGCAGCAGGAGGAAAACTTAGGAAAAGGCTATTTTAAAGACACTCTGACATAATTTTGCTGGAAATAAATGGCATTAAACTGTAATTCTTAGTATTTTGACCCTACATTCTAGGTATGGATATATGTACAGATCCTAACACCTGTTTGCAAGCCCCAGCAAAAAAATCATTGGGTGGAAATCTTGATCAGTTGATGTCAGTGAGAGTTTTATCGTGCTCTCAAGGAAGTAGAGATGCACAGTGTTTGTAGACATCTAAAGTATTCAATCTCGTGCACACATATATACATAGTTTGGCTATAGCACCTAAATACAGATAGATGTATACTTGTATGATTCTGTATGTGAGCAAGCAAATGCAGGAGCATGTGCTCAGTGACTTCAAAAAACTTTCTGAAATCTAAGAGCAATCAGATTAAATACTAACCAACAGCTGAGACCACATCACAAAAACGTGAACGGCACATTTAGGTTTACAGGTCATTTTATTTTCCTCCTAAAAGCTTGGTTAAGAGAGGAAATTCTCAGCGTATTTTAACCTATGGACAGTGTATAGGTAAACAAGAAAACAGAAGTTGATCTTCAGTTGCTATGAATCAGTTACCACACTCCTGAAATTTTGTTTTAACAAGTTTTAATATTGGATCTAGAGTGCGAAGAACTGCTGCTGAGTTCTTAGCTCAGTTTTAATGTACAAGTCTTTTGAGCAATTTTTTCATAAAGACACATAATTAAAGGAAACTCTGAGTTCCCTTCCTCCTCACTGTTGGTCTGATTTTAGAAAGATAAAGCCTAGATTACCTATGCAGCAGTAGCTCTAGGAGCTCCAAACTTTGGCATAAGCTGTACAGACAGGAGCTATCGGATTGAGATTTCCTTACCAAGATCATTTAAGTACTGAGAAAATTATTCTTTTTCATCTTTAGCATCTTGTTAATGCCAACTGAATTGTAAAGCTTTAGCCTATGTGTGCCCTCCTACTGGAATGGATAAAACCTGAGAAAGCTCAAAAGGTACAGAAGTGACAACATGTAGCCCAAAGAAAGAAGTCACAAGTGTCAAAGTAGATTAAGACTGAAGGACCTCTGTCAGTGTTAAAACTATTGCTTAGACTCTGTAAAATGGATTAATCCCAATTAGTAATATACTTAAGCTGCACCTTGAAATCACTCTAAAATTAAGAACCTGATTAATTCAGATGGGACAGATTTCAGAATACACTTTGTCCTGAGACAAAGGAGCAATGATGATATTCTTGTGAGATGACTTCATCTTTATGTTCATTTCCAGTCTGCTTTTTAGCTCAGCATGTGCTAGCTTTCTCTTTGTCTTCGATTCCTGTACGCTTATGCGTAGTCTGTTTTGGATGGCTAAAGCAGCTTGTGAGAATTTGTGTGCTTTGAAGAAATTATCACTCTGATGTCATTAGTTCTATTCACTTTATAAGTTGGATGAAATTCTGGCAATCATTGCACCCTACACTTCAAAAGTTAATGATTTGTATGCCTTGTAACATAGCTGTACTTCCTAAAGCATGATTTTATAAGCTTTACAAAAGATGTGTGGTGCCTCAGCACTCACCTCTCCTTTGTATCTTAGCAGGATATTTTCTCTAATGTGTTTCAGTATCACTAATGACACTGCATTGTCAGACTTGTGTATTGCTATCATAACAGTCCTTTCCCTGTCTGTTTTCTATCCAGTTATCCTTTCTCAAAATGTTTTCCTACAGTTATTTTTAAAGTCTTCAACGTTCTTTTCTGATTGAAAAAGTGAGCTATATGTCTCATCATCAAGAAACTCATTCTTTGTTCTCAGTTTCTAAGAAGAGTTTCTCCCAGTTAGGAGCTAGAACTGTGCATCACCTCACAAACCCAGTAACTGCCTGCGGCAGTAAGAGCGCTTTGTGTTGTATGTATGCTGGGTTCTCTGTGCTATATGCAAGAGAAAGACTGCTCTGGTTTCATTCCCAGTCATGCCATGTGTAAATATGGAGAGTTCCTATGTACCCAAGCATGCGATTTCCTAATGCTCTCATGTTCTCCCCCCCCCCCCCCCCAATTTATTAGTACTGTTGTTTAACATATATATATATATATATATATATGATTTGCCTGTCTAATCCCCTTAGATCAGATCTGAGTAGGTATGTTGGTAGTCAGTTTCAGTTCTTAACAAACCTAAATGAGTTTTATGCTCTGTGTGCTGATATTTCTATCCTCTTAAATCACTTCTGAAGTATTTACAGAGGTGTTAGCAGTCCCTCAAATGCCCTGATTTTGAACACTTTGGAATGCGTTTGTCATAAATGTTTCCAGTCTTCTTGTTGTTTGGTTGCTTTATTTAACCAATTGCTAATTAGAACGTTGGCCCTCTTCTTAGGTTTATCAGCTGACATGCTAAAGAACTTTCCAGTACTTCCATTTCCACCAAATGTTTTTCCGTTCTGTACTGTATCGTCATTACTGCTGGATATTCTGAAGATCATTACTGCATAAACCAGCTATGTTAAAATACTGTGATCTTATTTTTGGAAGCAAGGAAAAAGAGCATCAAGTGCATTAGGGAAATACTTCATAATGACCTCTGTTATCATTCTTTTGGATCCATTAAAACTGCCTGTGCATGGTAAGTGCCGTAATCATGGAATTCTGCGGTAGCCCAGAATATGCTTGATGCTGAAGAAATTCATTTGCAGCTGTCCTTGATCCTTGACTGTTTATTACTGATGAAATTAAATAGCCCTTGACTGAAGTGTCCATTTGTTGTTCAGGTCTATAACACAGATATTTTAGAGCTTAGGAGTACTTGCTGTTACTCTTATTGTAAGGTGGTAGCAAGAGCGTGAGAAGTTTCAGCAGTTCGCATCTGCTGCAGTAAAAAGAAAATGTTTGACTTCATGCCCAGCATTGCTAAATACAGAAACTAGGAAAAATAGGAATGTAAAAATACCCTTTCCCTTGAAAAAGCTCTGTGATGCTGTTTCCCAGGATATGTGGGTTTTGTTGTTGTTTTGAATAACGCGGTGATGGATTTTGTGTGTGTGTGCTAAAATGACCGTGTTTCATTGTTTAATTTAGTCTGATGTAAATTGTAATAGGAATAAATTGGAATAGGAATTGCAACAATTGGGATATTACATACAGGAGATACAGCAGTTAGAATGGCAGAATGGTACTTTGATCTCAGGCTGCACTCCCTACTTTCCCACCTCACAATCATTTGGTGAATATGTCTCTCTAAAACTTCTGAAAGCTGGATATTATAGATCTCCTAAGTACTACCTTACGCTGCTTAATACAGTAATAAAATATTATTTTTTCATGAGCATAGGCTTAAGTTCAGCAAAACAGATCCTATTTAACTGCGTTCATAGGATTAAATGCTCTCTGTCAAATGGAGAGTGAGAGTAACGCACTGTCAGGGAATGCGCAGCAACTTAATCCCATCTGAGTGAGCTCTGCATTGCAGCTAGCCATCAAAGCAGTTTAATAACTTTAAACATTTGAGAGTCGCACAAGGACTGCGTGCCACAGCACTGGGTTTTTGCACCTCTCCTGCCTTAGAACTGGCTGGTTGGTTGCTACCTTTCTTTTTTCATAGCAAAGAACCTTTGGCAGAATAAAGTTGATGGCTACTTGGTAGTATGCATGAGTACTATATATAGCACAGTTCTTTTGGTTGCTCATTAGTAATTTCCTGCGTGGTGGATGCAGCATTAAGACTAGAGTACGGAACATAAATCTGTGGCCCTCTAGTCACTCACTTTATTAGGATAGGAAAAATCCTTATATGTTGCAGCAAAAATTCAGCCTAATGCAAGTACCAGCTGAAGCTGTTCCTTAAACTCTGTGGAGATTTGGCTTTTACAACAATTTTGAGGGGATAAGAGCACTACAGTCAGAAAGCACAGGCAAGCACATGAGTGCATTCATTGTTGGCCCAGATGGCATGACTTAATTAAATAAAATATCTATGCTGCTTATGTGTTGATGTCTGACACTAGCCCTGGGCCAGGCTTGCAAATAACTGTGGTTTGCTAACGTGTGGCTTTTCAAACAAAATCTGTATTAGCGCTCATGAACCATGAGTAGTAATGTGGCCCAGGCTTGGGGCACAAGTTGGGTACTGAGAGATGAACAGAGTGAGGTCTGAAGGAGGAATTTCACAACCTTTAAGAGACGGTACATTTGGATGGAATGCACTAACTGAGAAATCCTAGAAATCAGTCTGATGAAGAAATAGTGAGCATCCTTTGGTATTGGTTTTGATTTGTTTCAAGTATGCTAAGAGCTTTTTTTGGCTGTTCTATTTTGGTGGGAAGCGTAGGACAAGAGTGGATTAATCAATTATTAACTGATGTTGTCTTCTAGCATCTCAGTGAGAAGAATTGCAATGGTGGCATTAAGGCACCCTTCCAACTTCAGGCTTACCTCAGACTTCCAGTTTTCACTATGCTGCAACAGCTCCCAGCACGACACTGCTTTAACTCAGAGAAAGCATCCCAGCCTCCTCAATTACTGGTGTCGTTGAGGGATTTCTGACCATTTCTCACCCAGGGCAGTTAAGGAAATTTCTCTGCTTTACAGCAGTAAGATGTCATCTTCCCTGGAGTAGCATTCCTCAGTGGCAAATTCTGCTGTCTGGTAAAGGATACCCAGGGAAGCAGAATGTTTGGATTGCCAAAATGGTGATGTTTTTTCCTCTGTTCTCCCAATGGTAAATATCGAGGTTCCACTTTCAGCTATAATGTGTGAAGTTACTGTGAAAAGATGCTGTCTGAGGAGCAAAAACAGACAGTGTATTCATGTCTAGACTAAAACATGTGCAAATTTCCAGCTTGGAAAAAAGGTCCAAAGAAAAGTGCTGAAAGAGGATTAAGTAAAAGTTACCTTTGCCACCTGTAGCCGATCAAGAATGTGAACAGCAGAGTGGGGAGCAGAGGGAGGTACTCAGGGCAGGGAAGCACAGGGTGGGAAGAAGTGCGTGGAGGGCAGGTAGAAGGCTTTGGGGGAGTGAGATGCAACAAACAGTAATTGAGACTCTGCTGTGACTGGGTGAGGCATTTGTCCCCAGGGTTTTGTATCTATGTCCTTGTCAGAGCATTCCCATGTCTCTTGGGAAGTATATGTAAGTAGGTATCAGTCAAAAGACTAAAAACACCCTTTCAATTGAAATAGTTTAATATGGGGAGTTACTGCATGTTATTTCAATGGGAACTGTAAGGGATGTTTCTTAATTCCTACTTAAGAGGTGCACTTCATGCTGTCTGGGAATTCAGGTATTATTCGTTTTCACTTTAGCGTTTAGATAATTTGCCAGGAACACTGAAAAGTCCAGATCACTTCATTCTGCAAAACATTTCCTTTTTAACTACTACAGCCCTTTTATTCAGACAGACAAATATCTGGTCATGCTTTGTATTTGATAAAGAGTTAGCAAGCGAGTCTCCAGCTGGGAGAGAAAACAGCATTTGTGCTGGGTTTTCCTGCACTCCTGTCACCCTCATCCATTTTCTGTGGGAGTGCAATCTCTCATTCAGTAAAACCTGGAAGCACGATGTACTGAGCTCAACATATTTGCCTAAGTAGCGTTTAATTTAACCCTAGACTAAAGGTCTATTACAGTTTCTTTTAACAATATATGTCTAACCTTTAGAATCAATTAAAGAAATGAGTTATGCTTCAGCGCTCAAACTATGTGGATTAAGAAGAAATTCTGACACAGAGGAAAGCATGCAAGTGCAAGCTGCCCCGGGGCAGCCTTAATGTGAAAACTGACAAGCCAGTGCATACTTTCTTGCTTGCTAATTTACTTTTTTTTCCTCAACAAAATGGTGACCTGATCATGGCAGCTCCCTCATCACATGTGGATGATCCTGTGAGCGAAGTCAACAGGTAGCATAGCAACTCATTCTTCCTTTTGAGTGTGTGAAGAGTATTACTGTGATCATTTTGATAGCTTAAGAGAAAATGAGTATCTGAAATAATAAAAATGCTATAAATGATAACATAAGATTGCAAGCAGGAAAATAAATCTTGCACTATGTCTTATACTATTGCGTTCAGAGCATAATCTTGCATAATTCAGCTGGATCAGAACAGAATCTTGCTTCTGCTATGAATCTTTGGTTGTAATTATGCTGCTAGTATATCTTCTATCTAGTAAAAAATGGGCAAGCTACTTGTTCCAGGCTTTATTTTTTTCCTCATGGAAGGAGCCTGCTAGCATCAGATACAGAGCATCATGGTGCCAGGGGCATTTGTGACTGCTTCTTCAGATGACCAGTGAATTTCTTGGGCAGAATTTTGCAGTCTGGGAACCCAGCCTCTGAATACAGAAACCATTTTTTTTTGCCTCCCTGAGGACATCTGACAGGGTGCTAGCTCTGACTGGAGCTGCTCTAATGCTGCACTTCTGGTCTGTGTTGCTCAGTAGTTTTTATCTGACCCAACCTGAGTGGCTGTGTCAGTGCAGCAGGGTGTGGTGTGGACTTCACACACAAGGTATATAGATGTCCAGATCGTGAATGCTCCTGCACTGACACTGCTATGGGTTCTGGAACAACTAAAATTAAGGCTGATTTTGTTCTCAATGAAAGCAAACTTGTATTTGTTGCGGTGCAGACATACCCCACGGAAACCTTTGCATTTAGGGCTGGTTTCAGCCAGCACCAAGATAGCCTATCAGTTTGGGAGCAGCTTGTCTTCCAGTTTGTTAAACTTCAGAAACAGCATTATTGTCTTTAATGAACTGTTTGCTTTCTATAGAGAAAATAATGCTATCTCAGTTAGAGTTACACTGACTTATGAAAATCCTGAATTATGAAAATCCTTCTAAAGCTTTAATAGGCCTGCTGGGCACTCTTCCTGTTTTCCTTGTAGCTTGCCAGCTTAGCCCTGGCAATGACATTTTAATCCTCTGTACCCACCAACGCCACCACCTTGTTTAGCCAGACCAAGAGGCTACAGCTCTGGTCATTATATTCATTGCTCTTCACAATAAAACATTTGTACTCAAGCTGTCAGTAAATGTTTCTATTTAACTAGTGATTTAGTGTCCTGGATTATGCTGAAAATACTTTGAACTGATGGTTTTCTTAAAAGGCCAAACCGCTTTTTACATTGCATCCAATATTGCTTTGAATACACTGAGAAGACTTATCCAGCACTGAATGTTTCTGCAGTCCCTCATGTTAGGAACAAATTCAGAGAATGAAAAATTGCTTTGAAGGTTCTCAAAAGTTCTCACATTTGAGGGAAGAAGTCGATTTTATTATCCTTCCTTAGGATTAGCAGTACTCCTAATACCAATGGATTTCCCTGCGCAAAAGCAAGGAAAGTAAGTCCCTTAGCAAGTATTGGCTTGCTTCTCAGGATATGTTTTCCAGGTGATTTGTGGATTTTTTCAGTGTGCTTTCCATTAATCTTAGGATGAGTGCTGTGCAAGTTCCTAGTCAGCACTTGGAATATCTTCCCATTATTTTTTAAAGTATACAATTCTTTGTAAGTAGAGCTGTAGAGCTGTACTAGCAAGTACTGGTTTTTGCTAGTTGTGTAGAAAAGCATCAATTCTCAGAAAATGCTCCCATGAATACATGTAAGATACATATATTCTTGTATTCTTTTTTTTTTATATTTTATTTCATCTTATGCGTATGTCTTTTTATATGGCTGAAAAAAAGGACAAATCAAATAGAGTAGCTAATTACAGTTTCTGGTATGTGGGTTATAATAATTCACAGCGGTTTAAGCTGAAGGCTGTTGAAATGAGTGTATCTTTCTGTTGAGCTTCCTGTGCTTTGTAGCCACTTCTTAAACACCTCTCCAGCTCCACACGTTCATCACCAAGTGCTGCTGCAGTCTCTCAGCTCCAGTCCCCAGGAAGGTCAGGAACAGCTAGTCCACGCAACACGCGTATTTTTGACACTGAATGATTTTAGAAAGGTAGTTTTAGTACCGTCACAATGTTGCTCTGAAAAGTTTGCATGCGTAGCTGTAATTCCAAGCTCAATTTCAGCCGTAAAGACAGAAATAAGATGATTACTTACACAAACGACAACGCAGAGCGCGTTTGAAGGCTGACACATAACACAGTGCGTGCAGTCCATGAGCCTTTCCTTTACAGCTGTTGCTGTAAAACTTTGCCTGTCAATTAACGGGCCGTTCGCGGTGCAGACCGCGGTGATGAGACCGCGGAGCGCGGCCCGCTGCTAACCCTGAGCGGCGGCGATGCGGGGCGCTGCGCTGTGCTGCCCCCTGGCGGGCCGGCCGTGCGCTGCAGGCTGTGGCGGGAAGGCACCGGGGCTGCCTGTGGCGATCCGTTCTGAAGCAGATTTCTCTAGAAAATGAGCTGCACGCGATTTTCTTCTTTTTACTGTTTCCAAACTCTCCCAAAACAACCGAAGAAGTGTTAGCGTGCTTGTTTTCTTGCATTGAAATCAATGTTGAATCCTCTCTGTGTTTCCCCCCATGCCTTTCTGTCCTTTTATTTAATACTTCACATCTTGTCAGCTGGTCCTTGAGAAAGGAGCACTAGGGCTGTTTCTCTCAATAATGTTTTGTCTGTCTGCAGTAGTAGGACTTTGGAGCACATAATTGGTGTGAGAAGGAGGCGGCTCAAAATGCAGCATTAGCAGTGCAAAGTAGCAAATTTTACCGCTGCACAGCACAGTGATTTCTGGTAGCAAGATGTACCTCTATGAAAGAATCCCATGGAAGATCATAATGAGAATTTAAACAGTTTAAATGTGATAGCATCAATGGTAGATAAGTATGCACAAAAAGAAGCAAGTTTGCAGTTATATCCTTCCATACTAATTTTGGCGCCTTCTGATCTAATATGCAGTTTTATTTCATAGCTAAGTGTAGGAATCAAGGAAAAAGAATGCGTACAAAAGAGATTTGAAGCACTGAATGACAACATTTATCCACACACAATAACAAAGCACCACTCAGCAGGGGTGAAAATGAAGAAGTTGTTTCAAAGAGAAACTCTTAGAAACCACAACAGCCCTTTCCTGAGATGATGCAGAGCTCCATGGTCTGATCCTTAGCTGTAACTCGCAGTCTGTTCGCACCCCTGAGCCTCTCGCTTTCTGATTAACTACAGAAAACCTTCCTAATGAGTGCATGGCAGGTTTGTATTGACAGCATGGGTAAATATTGAGTGTTTGGAACTAATGGAAGGAAAATGCAACTGTTGTAGTAACTGAGAGGTTCTTATTAATAAATAACGTGTTCTTTAACTTCCATACATTGTGTGTCAAGTGCAGCTGCTGAACTGCCGTAGCTGTGCATTTCATTGGAAATCCTTATTTTCAGAAACGTTGTAAAGAATGGAGAGAATTTTCTGCTCACTTAAATTTGGACTCCATACCATCAGCAAAGGCAGAAATCTGAGCACGAAGGGCCAAGGCAGGTTCTAGAGGAGTAAGAGTGAAAAGCATCAGCCATTTAAAGTGCTTTCAAAGAAAATCTGCAACTTCCTTGTATATTTGAATCAGATTTTTGTGGAAAACCTCAGTGCATTTCCACTGAAGGTAACACTTTATAACAGCGGTGCATACTAAACTTTGTACTCGAAACTAAATCAGTAGGTAGATGAGCTCAGATTTCTCTTAAATATAATTACTTGCCCAATTGATCGATCGTGCAAGCAAAGCATCCCAGCTGTGTTGTTTAAATGTTGTGTTCTAATGTATGCTGCTTATTTCTTTGGGTTGTGCTCGTGAAGTAACGTGAATATTTGTGTTAACATCGGCTTGTAATAACAGCGGGCATAGTTCAAACAGCTGATGCTGTAGATCTGTTTGCACAACAGGATGTAAACGGGACTAATCTTGTTTAAGGTTGGTAATGTTTTGTTACTTTTGTCTTGGTCTCCTTTGGCGCTGCTGATGTAAGGAAGGGCCCTGGCTCTTGCAGTATAACCTTGATGGTGCTCTACACCTGCTTGCACTTAGGAAAAGAAACATTTGTTACTCTTATTTATGTAATTGCTTAAATTGCATTTTAATTTTAACAGCTTAAGTATGTTGGTGGAGAAAAATGTTTTCTGAATGAAAGTTTGATCCAGTGCCATAGGAGCCAGCGCAAGACTTTCCACTGTCTTGAGATTCTTGTTTTGAGCATTTAATTTAAACAGTGCTGCTCTCAACCATTACTGAGTAAAATTACAAGCTTCTCATGGATAGAAAAATCTGAATAAAAATGTTTCAAATGTTGATGCTTAATTTAATATTTTTTAAAAATAAAAAGTGAAAATGAAATCTTTCCATTTTATATTTTTCACGAAATTTAAAGTATACAAAGACTTGCACTTAGATTTTTGAAGACAGTGTATCTGAGTGTTACAAAACTCAATTTCTTGCTAAAATGGAAATTGGATTAGATTCTGTTGGAGTAAGCTCAACGATTGCTTAACTTCTTTTGTGTTATTCTTCATTCCCATTAATAGGAATAACACGATACCTATACTCAGCAATTCCCATCACTGTGGGCTCTTAGATAAACATTAGGAAATATTAGTCTCAAAGTTAAAGGCTCCATTTAGCACATTGCCCAGCTATGTATTTTATATTTGCAAATAGGTCTGGCAGTCCGGCCTTTTTTGACCACTCATTACACTAATGCTCGCTAGCTTTCATGGCAAAATTCTTTTTAGAGCTGAGCAGGTTCAGAATGTATCAGGGGGCCTTATCACTCAAAGTAAACATTCAAAGCATATTTCCCCTTTGCTGAAAGATTTACATTAGTTCCCTGTTAGACAGTGTATCAGTTACAGCGCTGTGTTTCCTCCATTTCATAGGTACGAGCTTCCCCTTTTCTGCTACCCCAATGCAAACTTAAAGCACAGCTGCTACAAAAGCAGAATCTGGCTGCATGCATATAATAAAACTCTGAAATTATTCAGTTGGAATACTGGAAGTGTTAAATCACCCCTGTCTTTACATGTAGAGCTTTGATGCACTTGGTTGTGCACAGCAGCACAATATGCTGCACGGGTTACCAAAGACTTTTCCAGTGCTACTGTATAAACATCACTTAGCTGATCTGATAAGGCTTATCTCCTTGCCTGTCCCTAAGATATGTGATCCTCAGCTAATCTGAGCAACAATTCAGGTGATGTGCTCACTGATGAGCCGGCATGGAGGGAAGTTATGTTTTAGAGGCTGGATTTTCCAGAGATCGAGATGGAGCCCGAGTTGCCATGCTGTGGGTGTCAGCATCCCCTTGCAGCTCTGGAACCAGGAGCCTGGGCTCTGCAAGCTGACACAAGAGTCGAGGTATTGCTGGCACAGGAATGTGCAGGGAGGTTCCCACGTGGGAATGTGACAACAGGAATGAGGATGGATGTATTTTGATCTCTGTGTGGATGCTCTGCTTTATGTGTGAAGCAGCTTTGGATCAACATTAAGCAGCAGCTCTTTCTCAAACGCATAGCAGACAAATTCGTATCACCCAGCTGAATGCACAGGCATTGGCAATTTCTGATGATGTTAGACAAAAATCACATTGTTGGTGCATGGGATCTTTTTCAGTTAGTTATGTAGGTGGGGAAAAAAGAACTAAAATTCTAATTGACATAAACAAGTTTCCGTTTACAGAGGTTGCTGTCATACTGTGCTCATATTCCCTATTTCCCAGGAAAGCTTTCCTTTTTGCCACATCTATTTATAAACTGTGACCTGATATTTTTTATTCAAGGAAGTTTTAACAGGAACCAGATTAATCTAAACATGGGGGAAAATAAAACACAATGAGGAATGAGAAAGCAGAGTAGGCTGGGAAAAAGCTCTTGTCCTACAGAATGGAGAATTGTGTATTGTGTTTAGCGTGGGGCTCAATTCTTTCCCCTTTTCAAAGACTGAATTTTGTCCTAAGTGACTACTAGAGATCTCCATTGTCTGTGCATATCTAGAGATCACTTCGTTTGGAATTCCTGTACTGTACATTTCTATTAAAGATGTTTAATAGGTAAATGTTGTGTTCGGGCTCTGGAGGTGTTGTTAGCTGAAGTTCTGTGAAAAGAAAGTTTACAGGAAATCAAAAGAGATCATCGTAGTGATCCTCTGTTTATCATGTCTGTGGCTCTGTTCAAGTTTAATTCCTGTGATTTTCATTAAGGACTCTGAAATAGATGCTTCTCATCACAACATAAATTCAAAGAACTGAAAGATAAATTGATGGAAGTCTTGGTGTAAGTTTGTTTGTTTGTTGCATGTTTTCCAGAGATGAAAATAAAGGAACAGGTAATTACCTTGACGTATAAGGGCTGTGCAAGCAGGTCATGTGAACCAAAGGAGGCATAGAGTAGGTCTGAACTTAAAAGTCAGAGCATTAAAGGTTCTGGGTAAGTAATTTACAGCAAGGTCATCTTTTTCTTCCTCGGAGAATATTCCGAGAACATTTTTTCTTTGAATGTGAAATACAAAATGGCTGTGAAAGCTCGATTCTTCTCACCATGGAGAAACACAAGTTTTTGGGGCATCAGAACCTCCCCTGTAGTGTACAACCCAAAACGTTTTGGTTTAGTTTGTTTTGTCACGGTTACAATCGGCAGTCCTTGTATTAAGGAGACAAAAAAGAATGCTTGTACAGTCAGACATTCCCACGTATCCATCTGTGCAGCTGAGGCTGTTTGAGCTGGGCACACAGCAGCTGCCACTCAAAGTCTTGGGAGTGTGTTGTCCAAAGTTTGTTTCCACGTGGGGTAATAATCCTGACCTTAAATGTATTCCAGCTCTTAACTGAGTCTTTTAATTATTCAGCGAACTGAGAGTTCTGTGCTTTGGAGCTTCTTGGTTGTAGGGCTTTTATAATTCTTGTCCACCATACTGAGCAGAAGTCTAAGTGAAACTCGGTCATATTTTAAGCAGTGACTGTTTAAAATTGCAGTCAACGACTGACTCCTGATGTGATGTTGTTGCTCTGAAATTCCACAGTTTAACTACTCACTGCACTTTATCAAGTAAATGCTCACTGGACACTTCGTACCTAATCATTTTGATCTACCTTAATCAAGATTTCTTCTAATCTGTCCAACTCCTTGGCAAATGCAACAGCCAGCTATACTAATATGTTAATGGCTGTAGCTCTGTTATATGTAATGCTGTCTTAGTTTATGGTCTTCAACAAAAATGCAAGAATTGTCTGCCTTCTGTCAGGATTTCAACTCCTCTGGCTTCATTGAGGTTCTCAGGCCAGGGTGAAATAACAAAATTTGTGCAGAGGTGAGGAGTGGTGTAAGATAGACTGTCACAGAGATGAACGACGGAATGCTTCCCTATGAAGTATTCCTATGGGGAAGAAATACCTCCAATTTACTCTCATGTTTGTCCAGAAAAACCATAAAGAATTCACTTTTATGGGGATTTTGTCAACTTTGTGAAGTCTAGAGATATTTCAGAACCAGTTTGTATGTATATGTAAACACAAAGGCTAAAACAGAAGAGAGCTGTGTGGTTACAAAGCAGGAGACTCAATTAATGTTCACTCAGCTCATCACAGAAACCTTTGTGTGCCCAGGTGTATGTAGTTGCAAAAAGTTTTGCTTTTCATAACTTATTTCTTAAATATTTCTGCTTTATTAGCTATGTGCAGCACTGTGAGAGATCCCAATTTGAGGTGGCTTTTTTTTTCTCTGAAATGAGAGCAGGTGTTTCTATATGAAATTTTGCAGTAAACGTGAAACTCAGTCCAGTATTTTTCAGTTTGCAAATGAATGTTGTGACAGTGCTGCAGTATTTGCACGTCACGTGTGAATTCCATTCATGGAATCAGCCTCAGACTGGGGTTTAATTCATTCTTCACATTGATAGGTATTTGTCACTTGAACATATGTCTTGTGATTATTTGGCTTCAGCTGAATGTGAGTCAATAGAACCACCACAAGGCATTTTTTTGATTATGAGAATGACTGTGAAAATAAATAGCTTGTGTGGCATCAGAACCCTGGGCTGAGAAGTAAAATATCTGATTCTGAAAGGAGAAGGATGTTACCTTCACCAATATACTTGCTCTTTCAACAAGCACAGATGAAAGCAAAGAGCGTGCTTTCATTTAGAGTATTTGTGGTGTTTTTGGGGTCAGTGAATAATTGATCTGGTCTTTCAAAAACCATTGCAGAAATTGGAATCTTTTGTCCAGTGGAGATAAAAATGTCATTTAAAACATCATTAAGTTAACGACAAGGAGAAGCAGGCTGATTTAAAGCCTTTCTAAAAAATTGTTAGAATTGGTAGAATTCTAGGGCAGATATCTCTACAAGGATAACATAATCAGTGTTCAATCCATATATGTGCACTCTTGTCAGGTGGCACACAGATAAAATTCCTTTTGCAAAATGCATAGTATGTGGTATTGGACTCTCCTATACTATGAGCACTTCTTGCAGGCAATGGGGGATAGAGTACACTGCCTGCTTATACCTGATGTAATTACAAATTAAGGCAAAGCAGAAGCTTTGCCAGTGATACTTAGAAAGAGACACCAGTATACAAGGAGAATGTTTCAGTTTTCTGCCTCCTGGTTTTGCAGCAAAACTGTACACTCTTAAAGCAGACGCTAGTATTTAGCAGCATTGCATGAGAGTGCTTTGTGTGCACGAAACAGAGCTCCTTCTAAATCCAGCCTGTCCATTTCATTGCATGTAAAGGGTAGATAATATGGTTTTACTTAGGAATTGCTCTGCAAGGATCTGTTCCTCCATCGCCGTTCATGATGATGAACGAGTGGAAATGATTTCAAGAGATATGAAAGAGTTACTTCATGTTTTACTCATGTCTTACACATACATACACACACATACATATATACAAACATTAATGTTTTTACATGCTTTCTCAAGGAAAAGGTCTGCATGAAACAGTTACATTAGTGGAGTTTCATGTGTCTGTGCAGAAGTGCAGCCGTATAAAGAGATGCTTACGTTCTGTCAGGCAGTGAACAGGCTCTTCTTTCCAGCTCTGCCATTTTGTCCCCAGTGCAGTTATGTGCAGCTTGTGTTTGCAGTGTAAGACTCATGCCAAAAAGCTGGCAGCTTTGCTCCTGCAGTTCCAGAGGCTGAAAACTTTTCCCATTAGCAGCAGAAGAGAACAATGCTGATAGTTTCTTCATAGTGAATGCTGGGACAGACTTCAAAATGTAAATTTAGATTAAACAATCAAAAACTTGTATAATTTGCTTATGTTGTCTGTCAGAGTATAAAGGAGAAATACATTTGTGCTTTAATATCTTTGAATGTAAATGCTTGGATCCAGAGATATATTTGGTCCAATGACTGCATAAATGAACAATCATGGAGATGCAAGCTGCTCCTTTAATTCTTCGTGTGAACCTTTCCTAAAACTCTTTATAGCACGTGTGAGCCAATAAAGAAGTAACACAATACATTAGAGTAAAAGAATCTCATCAGTTCTTTGGGCTGGAGCTGTCTTGTGTTAGATTTCACAGGCTTTGGATAAGTTTGCATTCTTATTACTGAAGATTTTGCATGCGATAAGCCAAATTTTACTTGTCTTGATCATGTAATCATCCCGCTGATTTCAGTTAGCCATTCCCCTGGATGAAGTCTAGCTTGTTTTTGGCACGTTGAGGATTTTTCTTCTTATTGAAAGCAGCAACCTTAATATGACACAGCACTGCATTCCAGTTTGCAAAGGACAGGAAGAAATGGACGCAATAATACTTGGGTGTCTCAGCAATGCTATTAATAAGTGTTTTAAGATGTGAAAGTGGGAACTTGGAAACCGGACCACCACATACTCTAATATAGACATGGATTTAATACAGCTCATTTATAATTGCTGATTGCTCAGAGGCATCGCGGACAAAATCCTTAATGTAAGAGGAAAAAGTGTAGGCTGTCACTTTCAGTTCCAGACTTCAATTTCAACTGTATGAGCAGGAGCAGCTGCATGTTGCTATCAGGCGTATGAAGTTTTTAGTGCTAAAAAGGCAGCTGGACTGGAAATACCCCAGAAGTACATATCCATTTGTCTGGTTAACTTCAGCACTTAGACTATCAATCAGGTCAGCCTAAAGAAAAATGAATGACATCAGTCAAAACAATAGGATATCTCTGTGCAGTGATTAGCTCCGTGTAGTACAAAAACTTAAATAATTTGTTCTTTGAAAATGTGATGATTGATTGGCTTCCATTAGGCTTGGATTTTAAAACATTCCATGAACTCTCAGATAAAATGGCACTAAAATGTTATTGCAATAACCAAATAAATCATATTAGACCATAGTGTATATAAGTACTTTAAAACATTATAGATACTAGAACTCTGTGTATAATAAAAAGGTGAAGAATGTAATCCATGATTTTTTTTTTTATGCTCTCATCTCCCACCAGCACTGTCCTGAGTTGTTTTCAGGGATTGTGTTCCTATAGATATAATTTAAATACAAAAATTCATATGTACTCATATGTAAAAGTTGCATAGTTCTGGCTATGGTTGGTCAAATGGAGAGGTATTTTAAGCAGAATGTATCTGAGCTTTTGCTGCGATGTCCATTTGAGCAGCTGACAAGTATGCAGTTACCGTTTAAACATGGTGCTCTTTTCAGTATGGAATATTTGTGGTTCTATTCATGGTCCTTTCATTCTGGCTCTAGAATCTCTGACGTGTAGCACTGATTGGTCTTTGTATAGAGGAATCAAACAAAATCTTGCCCTGATGTTTAGGGTGGCAGTGTGGTTAACACTTGTGATTTATGATGCTTCTCCTAATATTTTACGTTTTCCTAATAACCCAGACTCTGTAGGCAAATAGTTGTGCAAATCATCACTTCAAAATAAACTCTAGGCCCCATGCTTGGAAGAATTGCCTAAATATTACAAACCCTAAGCGTTATAAATCAGGAGGCGAGGAAAATAATCCCATCACAAACGTTTTATTTCATATTTCATTATCTTGGGATCTCAGTCATGCATTTTAAGCACTGCTGTTGAGCTTAAGTAATTGATGACATTGTAGACCTTCAGAGAATCAAAGATACCACACGTACACCATGCACGTGCTTGCCTTTGAAGTCAATTGAAAGTATGTGGCTTTCATACCACTTGCCAATGCTATTTTTTAACTTGTTTTCCAGTGAGATTACAATGAGCGTATTGAAAAGGCCCAGATACCTTCAAAACTGTCATGGCGTTTACATTGTCTGTTCTCCTCTAAACAGTACTACCTGTGATCTAGAATTTTGCTCCTTGCTGGAAGTACTGCTCACAAGTTTACCGCATTTCTGCAGCCAAAGACAGACTTGGGTGACAGCATCACGTTTAAAACTGCCTCACTCCAGGGCTGATGAAACATTTTAGGTATCCAAAGGGATGGCCAAGGGGAAGATCTCAGATCCACCTGTTTGCATTTATAAAGTCATTGCTACTAATAAGCATGTCAGTCTCCAAAACTTCTACATTTTGAAAAGGGAAGGCTCAGGGGGACCTTACTAGTGTGTGTAAAAAACTGATGGGAGATGGTGGAAAAAAAAGCCAGGCTTTTCTCAGTGGTGCCCAGTGACACGATGAAAGGCAATGGGCATAAATTAAAATGCGGGAGATTCTACTTAAATGTAAGAAAAGCATGTCTATGGTTCCAGGTATGGAATACTGACTGGATGTTGTGTTGAGGGACATGGTTTAGTGGCAGCTATTGGTAATAGGTGAACGGTTGGACTGGATGATCTTTTAGGTCTTTTCCAACCTTGGTGATTCTATGATTCTATGATTCTATGAATACGTTGCCCAGAGAGATCATTGGGTCCAGCTCTTGGAGACAATCAGTATCTGGCAAAACACATCATTGAGAAGCCTTCTGCACTTGACCCTGGTTCAAACAGAGGGTTTGGAATGGACAATCTCCAGAGGTGCCATTCAGCCTCATTGATTTTGTGGTTGCAGTGCAAACATTCCACTGAAATTACATCTTCAGTGAGAGGTGACTAATTACTGGTGATTAATGGCCATGTTATACATTTCCTGATTTTGACATTAGCGTTTTGTATCATCAAAAGAAATGAAGTTTTGTTTCTTTGAATCAGAAAACCATATTCAGTATTTATTATTAACTTATATTTATTCACTTAGTTTGATTGCAGGCTATCAGAGATAGGCTTGAATTGCCATCTGGGCATCAGTGTTATAGTCTACTAATGTAAGGAGCTAGCACAAAGGCAGCACTGTCCAGCTTTTTGAAGTGGGATGTAAATGAAGCATAGCCTTAACGTTACACAGTAAGAAATTGTGTCCCAAATTATTATTGTTCAACAAAAGCAGTAGATGTAATGTTAACTGTTCAGACTAGTTCAGACTAGACATCCCAGTTCAGACTAGACATCATTTGCATTTTGAAACAAATCTTCATGTTAACCAAAGCTTGAGCTTTTCTGTAGTCTTGGTTGAGAATACCTGTATGTGCAAAAATCATTTCCTAAAAATTGAGATCAAAGCTAGAGCTGCACTGTGTTGTATTTCCCAGTGCCATCTGCTGACAATAGCTGTTGCTGCTGGCTTACTTTTTAGATTTTTCCTTGGTAGACTATTTTGGAATTGGGTGCTTTGAGGGGAAACAAAGAAAGTGCTTGTGTATTTGTGCAGCTCCCCACTCAGTGGGGCTGCCATGTCACACTGGCTGGTGGTCCTGCCCCTGGACCTCGCTGCCTGCAGCTCAGGCAGAATGAAGACTTGGCTCCAGCCTAGATTCGGGTACAGGAGTTTTCTCTCCTGCACGCACTGTCTGCTACCTTTCACAACGAATTCTCAACCCCTACTAACTATGTTCCTAACAAACTTCTCCTCCTTTGCGTATTCTACTTATGGCACTGTTGGGAATGCAGTTATGAAGTAGTTCTCATTCCTAAGAAAAAACTAGTAGATAATTATACTTGAAATGTATCTCTAAGTGATTTTTTTTTTCTAGGTGAAGTCACATGGCTGTTTAGGCCCTAGACTAAAGCATCTCTCCATCCAGTGCAAAATAAATAGGCTCGTGGTAAGCATCCTTCCAGAAAGTACTGAGTTTCTGGTCATGTTTTGTTTGCAGCCGCACATACAGAGTCTGAGAGACAGCCAAGGGTTTCAGACAGCACTCTGTTAGGTGCCTGTCTCTGTTCTACTGTGCCACTCTATTGTAGAGCAATTCTTGTTTAACCTAACATGCCTTACAGTGCATTGATATGGAGGAGTGTTGCCCATCTTGGCATTACTGCAATCTGCAAAGAGAGATCTGCTAGGAGTTGAAGGCCAAAGACAGCCCAGACTCAAGCTCTTTTATGCAGGCTGATTTGCAGAGGAGTAACCATGAAAAATACTTTGTTCTCAAAGCAGAAAAGTGAAGATTTGAAGTACTTTGCAAGAAAAAAAAACCCGCAAAACAAACGTAACAAATTTAGTTAGATACTTCTTGTACCAGAAAAGCAATAGAACTAAACCAGCATTTTAAAACATGCATTAAATTATTAGTTGCAAATCTTGATGGTGACTTCTCTAACAGCTGTTCTAATTAATAAGACATTCTCTCAGGTTGGTCAGGAAAAGATCGTTGCTTATCCAAAAGAGATGTTGGCTGTATATCTGGTGGCAATAAATAAATCTTAGTTATGTTACTTATTTCTCAAGTAAGTTAGGATTTTTTTCCCTATATGGAAAGTGTTTTTAACTGTAAGTATTGTACTTTAAAGTTGAGAACCTGTTGTCCACAGTCTGTTACTGGCTTTCTTGTAATCACAAGAATCACTGCATATAACTTTATAACTTTACCAAACAGCTGACATCCAGGGAAGGTTATATTTGGATTTCCACTATTATTTTCCATTTTCTCATGCTTCATCTTTCTTCAAACCTGTAGCTCCTTTGTGGTGGCAACTTTCATATTTGCCTTTAATACTTAGCGTTTGTGGGAGAGCTTGAAGGAGTAGGGCTACTTGTGACAGCAGCCCCCAAGTGTGGAAACATTTTTATCAAGCATTGTCATCTTTATTGTAGCATTTTCAGAAAGCTATTCCTCTATTCAATGCCTTTACTTTGGACAATGCTAGAAATTGTGTTACTAGAACAACCAAAAAACAGCATTGTGCTTTAGCAGAAAGCATTTTGGCGATCCTGTCTTCCTGAACTAAATCTGGTATTACTTAACAAAGTGATTTCCTCTTTCATCCCTCATGTATCCCCACGTGGACGTCACCAGCAATGTTCCCATCTGAAGTGCTGCTTTGTAGCATAATATCACTTTTGCTCTGGTCCTTGCTTTTCAGCGTGTTCGTGTTGACAGTTCTCCCTTCTCCAGGCTGGAATAAAATATCAAATGGATTTCCATTTCAGGCCTGTGAGTTAGTGGTAGCTGCTCATGTTGGGCTTCCAGATGTGTTTGTAGTACCTTCATTGATTTCAACAGCTTTGGAAATCAGCCATGCAGTGTTACACCCTTTGAAATAAATGGCCTGCTTTTAGAAAGTTGCTCCAGGACCACCTTGCACAGCACTCTTTCTCATAGGCAACACGGATGCCCGGAGGATTTCTGTGCATGGCATTTGTGTGACAGAGCAAAGAATAAAAAATAACAATACTGTCTGATTTGTTGGGAAGACAGAAACCAAAGAAACAAGACAGACTTGGACAAGATCTTCCTCATGCTTTCATGTCAAAAAATCCACCTGGGATATACGCTGATACTGATCTGTTCAATGTCAGTCCTACAATTATCCCGTCTATTGCTTTTCTTCCCCACATGGCAGCTTCACCAAACGTTAGGAGCTTAGCTTTGCTGTGGACTCTTTTATGCTGGAGGGGACAGATCCAGTTTTTGTACTGCACAAGACATCTGTTATTGGCACACTTCATTACAATTTCAGGTAGAGTGTAAGACCATTGTGTTACACAGTGCGGAGCACAAACAGTACCTGAAATAAATTATACATGGTAATAACATCAAGGCAGGTAAGAACATGTAGTACACCATTACTTGAAGACAAGCACCTTCTTTAAAACAATAGTGATGGCAACAGCATTGACTCTTAGTGGTTTTCTGTACAGAATCTATGTTTCTGTTTTAAATGGTATGTGAATACTTATTCTATTACTGTCTATCTACTGGAGGCTGTGTCTTAAAGCTATCTAATAAACCACTTCTGCTTGGAATTAGCCAAATCCGTTCATAACAGATTACCATCAATAGCTTTTATAGAGGTGATTATCAGTTTCAATTGTCTGCCAAGTGGCATTAGGTTTAGTGTTTCCATCCGCCTAGTCATTAAGCACATGTCAAACTCAAAGTAGTTGGTAATTTCTGCAATTAAGATCACCATTATTGTTTCCTTTACTTAACAAGGAGTCCAAATTACATGGTTGAATATAACCACCATTTGTTCCCTCCGACACTTAGGGTCTGTACTGCGGAATGGTGTTAATCCTGTGGGAATATGCAGTTAATAATATATTGGCAGATAAAGTTTTCTACTGTGATCTCAAGAGAACGTATTTTCCTGAAGGCAGTTATTTTGAGGAAAATCACAGATATCAGTCAAGGGAATCTCCTGGAATCTTAAGAAGAAATAAATTAAATGCTGCTGCTTAAATTTATGTATATGAATAAGGAGATAGAAATAGGAAAGACGGCTCTATACCGTCAGATTGAAACCTTTTTTAAAACTGTTATAAGAACTGAGGAACTCAAAAAATGGAGGATTCATGAATATTCTCAGGAGGGAACAAGCAAAGCCAAGGAAAAGCATTGCAGGGAGTTAATGAACAGGAATGAGACAAAAACTGTCTGGGAATTCCTTGGTCAGTTCATACAGGACCTGGCATGGAGTCCATTCCCAGGTTCTAGAAGTTTCCTACTGACTCCTTCAGTAACCTCAAGTTTATTTCCAGCTCTTAATTCTTACTGTTCTGAGCATTATGCAATAAAGTATATATATTTGTTCTGTATGACCCAGCCCATCTGACACGCTGCACTGAGGTTGGATGAGTGATGAGAACAAGTTAGCTACTATTGCATTTACCACTGGCTACTATTAATTAACATCATTAAAATGAATATTCATCCTAATTCAATGACAGTTTCCTTCAGGGACTGATAGCTGTTTGATAACTTCTAAAATAGCTGTTCACTCTTTTTCACATCTTCAGGAATGGAAGTTTAACACAGTAGACAATTACATGGCAGTAAGAACCAAGTGTTAGTGGTGCAATGCCGCAGGGACTCCCAGAGGAAGGCTGGTAAATCATTTCTACTTAACAGTGGTGCCCTTCTCTATGTAAAGCAGGACTAGGGAGGAAGGTGGTATCACTACAACCTTTTCTGCTTGTTGGTTTAAGCCCAGCTGTAACGTTACTTAAATGTTGGTTTCTGGATTTGATTGAATGTGTCTTTATTGAGAGACGCAGTTCTCTCATATGAATGTGACAGGTTTTGTTTTTTTTCCAAGAGAAAACAAACCTATCTAAGTCACTTAAAGAAATGTGTAAAAGCCACAGTGAATTTAATTTAATCTGAGCGTATGTTTAATCACCTTTAAGGCACTTAAGGGATTTTGTTGATTCACAAATTTATTAACAGAGGCTCTTTTAGATCCTGCTTCATGAATGTACAACCTCTTCAAATTAAGAGTAAAGCTTTCTGTCTGTTCTCTCTTTTGGCCAAATCTAGTCATTCCTGGAACTGGCAATGTGGGGTACCTAAACTGCTGAGGATTCCAAACCCTGCAGAGCTAGGAAAGCACCAGGTAGAGAAAACCAGGTATAGTGAAATACAAGAGGTGATGTGTTTTTGCTTGGCTGTGCACCCTGCTTTCCTTCCCTGCAGGTGCACTGCTTTGCCCCAGAAGCACTCACTTCTGTCTTGTGGTAACTATAAGCAATACCACATTTGACTGGGAAGATTTTTCACTGTGAACATTTTTTATTGAAGGACACAGGTAATGTTTTCAGTCAAATATAGAAAATTATATTTATTTTGGCGTCTGAATGAGGAGCTGCGAGATATGGTTTAGTAGCTTGTGGTAGCAGTGCTAATGAGAAGACAGTTGGACTAGATGATCTTATAGGTCGTTTCCAACCTTGTGATTCTATGATTCTCTGATTTTCTCCCGGACATAATTATGTACACTTTAACTTCCAATTTAAATAGAAAAAAGGGGAAAAAAATCCACAAAAACTATTACCCTTCCAAATTTCGAAAACATGCATTGGTGCTCTCCTGCAACATGTCCATTCATAGCAGATATATTTCAAGATAGTTCAAACATTAAGTTGTTTTGTCTGCATAACTGTGCAGTCACTGGGTGCATGCACATACTAACGCATACATCTAAACCATGAATGCAGGCATCTTAATAGATTTCACAGGCATGAAATGTTTCCACAAACATCCAGCATCCCCAGTCCGATGTAAGTTTTTAAAAAGTTATTTTATTCTTACTGATAACATTACCTAGTCCCTTCTATCCACCAGTATTATCGAGAGAGTATAGAGGGCTATCATGCTCTAACTGAAGCATACAGAGAAACAGAGATAACTGGAAACAAGGTTTATTCCTCAGCAAAACAGTGATGTTTTGATTGGCTGGTACAGCTCAGCTCAGAAAATCCTACGTGCCAAAGCATTTGTGGACATGAAAAGCCATAGCACATGTTTGAACAGCTCCAGTGACCCTGTTTGGGGTAAACACAAGGACCTAATTAAAGTGCTTGTGTTCCAAGAGAAGTTCATGGAGAGGGGCTGCTCCCACTAAAGCAGGCTCTTCCAGTGACTTCCACAAGAACTGGCCCAACAGCCCTTGTGGAGAGGATGGATGAATTCCGGTCCTGTTGGGTTAGTAAAATTTTGCTTCAGAGCCAAGGATTTGTAGGATAGATTAAGATGAGATACCAGTCACTGTAAAAAGGAGCTCCAGCACCAAGAGCGCCTTTGTAGCAAAGCTTTACTGAGGGACTATGTAGGAAATGCGCCTCTCCCTCCGACCACACGTTGTAATTCCTCCCTTAAAGCAGTGTCGCATCTCTTTATCGCGGGTATAAATATTGATAAGGCTGCTCCGTCAGGCAGGGCTGTGTAAGTGAACCGGAGAGGGAGGGGCTGTGCGAGAGCGGCCTGGGCCCTGACGAACTGCAGACATAGCGGGCCTCTCAGGCACTTGTTACAAGCACATAAACACTTGCTGTTTCAAGATATGGGAGAAGGGCAGCAGCTAAAAACAAGCTAAATCAGAGGGTCTGTGTGACTCTGCTATTTATCAACTCCTAATTAACTGTTAATTTGCTGGTCTTTAGGTTCAAGCATAGCCCTAATTCATCACAGGCAGCAATGACAATGTCAGAGCTGGGGGGAGGCACTCTGCACAGCACTTTAGCTCTCCTTTCATTAACAAAAAAACATTATGTGAAGCAATTCATATTGCTGTCTGCAGCAGAGATAAGGCTGCATGTAGAACAGAGGAATATTCCAGCAGAGCTCACAGGGGACCAAAACATGTGTGAGCTGGCAGCTGGCCTCCTGCTGCCACCCGGGCAGTGGCCTCTGCTGCACAGACCTGTTTGGGGACAGCCTTCTGCAGATGGAGAAGCAGCAGACTGTGGGGTCTCCCACTGATTTGAACTGTGTTTCCTGGGTCTATTGTAGAATTAGTAACCAAAACAGTCTGTAAGAGCTGCTATAAAGAATTTGGCCTGAGGAAAGTCATGGTTGGTTGGTTGTTCTTTGCCCATGAGCAGAAAATGCTCAGGAGCAACTTTTTAGGGCTTTTTTTTAAGTGTGTTTCGACAGCATATTTTGCATACGTGCCTACAATCTCATCATATCATCTTAGAAAAATCTCTCTCCAGTGATTTAAGACCACCTTTTCTTTCCAGAAATGTTGCTTTTGTGACCCGATATAACGTGGTACCTCTCCACATTAGGGCTTGATTCATTGGTACTTGCCCAATGCAGTGTGCTGAGCAGCTCCATTTGGCTGATGGCTTTGAGGTGTGCTGGATGGGCCTGACAGCCTCCAGTGCTGCAGGCATCAAACCCTGGGATCCATCCTGACCACACTGGCCACATGCATAGTGTTCAGCACAGCATAAACAAGGCTGGGAATGCTTGTGGCAGGAAATGGTTTGCATTGTGTCTGTAGCATTTGTGGCGCTCTCTAAACAGCTTTTAATAGTAATGTATGTTTGCTTTTTGTTATCAAGCTGTGTACTCCCCATTTCTCTCTAGTGCTGTGATCATTGCTGCCCTCTCCACAAGCCTGCCATACACCTTATTGAAATTATCATTTTCATTTGTTACTGAAATTCCTTACAAGAAGCAACAGCAGAAGGAAAATATTCTACCCAGGGAGGCTAAAATGAGGAAGACTTTTAACACAGAGGCCTCATAGAGAGCTTGTGACATTTACACACTTTGTGTCACTTCATATCCCCTTGTTCTAACACCTAGTTAATGTTTTCCCTTTATGGTCTTCCGGGCATAGAGCACCTTATTAATGTCAGGCCTCCCGCTCTCCCAGCCCGGGCTGGCTGCTGCCTGCTGAAATGAGCCCTCCCTTCCAGCGGATAATGATTTTGGGAGTACCTTGAATTCAAGTTAACAGGCAAGTTACACTAGTTAAAGTGCTTTTTGTGCTCTGATAACAGAAAATGCTTCATTGTTTACACCAAAATTTGGCAAAATGCTGAAGTATTTACTGCAGCCTGGGGAGCTGAGGTGCTGCTTGGCAAAGATGGCTGCTATATTAACACTTGGAAATCACCTACTGCACAACAGGAGCTTTTCACTGAGATTTCAATAAGCTCATCTTCATTGAGTTGACCTATAAATCCAACACTTCCCCTTATTTTTTTCCCTCTGCAAGCTCGTGAATTTGGGAAAAGTGATCTTGAATCATAACTGTGTGGCTCATGCCCATATTTGCAGTTGGACTGGTTTAGCCCAAATACAAATGACCAAATAAAAAAGGATGCCACAAGAATAAAAGGCAGAATGGCTTGTTTTTCTGTAGGGTTAGTAGGGCTAAACTGGAAGGAAGAGATGTTGATCCACAAATGCACTGTAGGATGATTTTGTAATTTATTGACTCATTTGGAGTTGTCCACCCCATCTCTTGCAGCTCTTGCTTCTGAAAAATGGATAGAGTGGGAAAGAGCCCAGAGGTACTGAGTTTTTAAAGCCTTGTGTATATGGATTGCTACTGATTGTCTTCTGGGTCAATTAACATGACAAAAAGATAATTGTTATATTAATCCATTTCTTAGAATTTTGTTGAATTACTCTTTTTCAAGTTGTGTTATTTTTCTCAATCAGAGTAATTTGTTGGGCCTAGGCTGCATATACTTTGCAGCCAAAAGTGCAAAATGCATTGTATAAATGCAGCTGCATTCAGGAAATGCAGATATGTCCAAAGATTGTAGAGCACTGCTGCAGTGCTTCAGTGGATGACTGTAAATCACTGCTGCAATGCTTCAGTGGATCTCTGCAACACCCCAGCATTCAGAGTGCACTGCTGACTTGTCCTGAGCTCTGTGAAAGATGAGGTTCCTCTAGCAGCGCTCAGAGCTCTTGTCGTCTCACTGCACACAACATTAGGGGTAGTAGCTGGGCAAAGGATGTAGGACTGTGACTGATAGAGAAAAAAAAATCTGTCCTCTTGTGTGTTGTTTCCATATGGTGTTGTCAGTGAGCCCAGGAATGCTTTACTGACAAAGAACTACACTGCACTAAGAGATGGACTGATTTAGTAAGAAAAAATGGGAGAGCAGTGTTGCTCTGTTATTGTGATTGCTCATGAGACACTCCATTCAAGCCCTGTGGCAGCTCTGTCTCTAAATCTTGTCACAGGAATTCAGAATGATAGAGCTGAACTGCTCCACTTCCCACAGAGGGAATCTGTGTTTTCAGAACAAAGCTTGTTGTAGTGGCAGAAGTATGAGGCTCATTTGTAGTCTTGTGAAAATGATAAACGGCTTTGCACCTTCGCAGGAAGGAAAAGCATTGCTTTTGGGGAATTGCCATCCCGCAGCAAATTGCCAATGGGCTGTGAAGGTGAATACTTGCCCCCCGAGCCTGCAGGCAGCTCATTGGCTGCTCACTGCCATTGCTGGGTGCTGTGGACTTTCACACGGGTGGAGTCTATGAGTCTCCACATTTTGGGACCAAAGGAACAAAGATACATATTCATCTCATAGGCACTTCGCCCTCTTTCTTTCTAAAAAGACATGCACTACTGGTTTTCGAAAGCTGGATACACCTGCATGTATCCAGGACTTCTTGGTGGTCCCTGGGTGAGCAGCAGGCACTGTTGTGTGTCTCCTCTGTTGGTGGCCTGGAAAAACAGCAGTGTTTCCTTGTGCTTGCAAGCACTGTAGAACGTCCCTTAATGTTTCACCAAGGGCCCAGGAGGCATATGGGCATTTCCCCAAACCTTGCTGTAAGCCAGTTCACAGCTAAGGCGACAGGGAGGTCGGTAGCAGTGGGACCCCTGATTTATTTGTCAGCTACTCTTCTTATGAAACTGGTCAGTTCACAGTAGCACCTTATTATTGCCATGTATTAGTGATCTAGGTGACTTATGAATCGTGTTTGTTTTAAATTAAAGCTTAATGTGGAGACAACACATTCTTTTGCACTTGCAGTTGCATCGTTTAGTTAGCTACGTTTGAGGATGTGGAATTATTTTAGTGAATTGTGCTTTCCAAATAATCCTTAGTTAAGATGTAAAATGACAACTGCTCTTTAGTGGTGGAAGTTAATAAAATGAAAGAAAGAAAGAAGTCTCCTTAAATGACTGTGAAAATCCACAGAATGCCATTATGGAAAGGAAAAATAATCTATTTTCTTTGTGTTCTTATGCACTTGTGCCTTCTTTTCCCATCCTACATTTCATTAAGGTGCCAAGCAGACAGTGAATTGCCAATAGAGTATAAAATACAGCTATGTCCAAATAAGCCTCTAATTCATTTTGATGACAGATTCCATCCCCATAATGGGTGCAGCCCACTTAACGCAGCTGTCGACAGCCAACTATTATGAGAAGCGTATGAACAACATGACTGCTGTATCTTCTCAAGTTCTATGAGATAAGTCCTCCATTCTCCCTCTCCCCTCTCAGATTTGATGTATATGCAAATATCCTTCCCTGAAATAAATGTTTGCATGATGGCAAAATAAGTTAATGAGTTCCTGGCTGATGAGTTCCAAGTGAAATGCTTTTCTGTACGGTAATGCCTCAGCCATGTGTATGTAACCTGAGGAGGACTCACTTCTGGAAAAGTACATTCTAACAGGAATTTTTCTTCTTCCGTGTTTTCCTAAGTCGTGCATCTCTGTGGTTTATGTCAGAGGATATGAAAGCTGACTTCAGTAATTCAATCAGAAGAGATGGAGGCTGGCCCACCAATAGCTCTGCTGGGACTTTGGCTGCCTCCACATGCCCCAAGTGAAGCATGCTCTAGTGCTGAAATGCCTGTATAAAGTGCTGCCCTGTGACCGTGGATAGACATTCCTTTTCAATGTCATCAAGGTCCCCACGACTGTCTGTACTTCCCTGGGTAATCAGTTCAGGCCCCCCATCTGCCTGCCCCATTCCAACTATGGAAAACAAAATGATTTGACATTTATGACACTCTTCCGTAAGATAAACGGAATAATAAAATTAGATAAATCGCATGATTACTAAAAAATCATGCTAAAAAATCATTCACTTAAATGAATAATATAAAAAAGACCCTTTACAAGCTGTTGAAATTTTGTACTGAATAACTGTATGTCCAACCAAGCAATTAGATCCTCAAATTTGCCTGATTATTTTGACTGATTCTTTGTTTTCTCTCTACAACTCTAGATCTTCTTTACAGTGACACTTCAATATATCAAAATGATTTAAGACCTACTTCATCATCACATTATCCCTTCAATTGACCAGAGCTGGAGCCTTCACTGCTAATTCATTTGTCTGCTTCAGGAGAGGAAGAGTCCCCTTAAGCTTCCTTATCTTTCCTTTCAAGTCATCCTGAGACTAATCTAGACTTCCTGAAGGCCCTCTTTGTAAATGTGTGCTACATCTGGCTCTGTGATGCACTTGGGTTGTGAGTTCTTGAATGCTGTAATTAACAGACTCAATTAACAGTGACTTGAAGGTGCTCGGCATCTTGGACGATTGATCACCAAGATTGGGAGCAGAAATCCTAAATCATAAAGTGTCTGTTTCCTTTAACAGTGGACAAATTCAGGTAATTTCTTCTGTGTTGTCCACAGCAAGTGCTTTAATCTCAGAGAGTCATGAGTATGACATGAGGTATGCTTACTCCTTGACCTAAGCTGGGTTGCTTCTCTTCCCTATGCCTTTTCATGCCTGATTTCTTTTTCTGTCAAGGTTAAAAGTTTTTTCTTTGTTTGTCAAACAATATTCTGTATTGCTGGCAGGTACGAAAATTGCTGTGATGTGCTCCTTTTTGGGATGCTGGGATTTGAGCCTGGGAACCGGTGTGTGCTAAATTCAAGCAAAATCTGTGCCGATTAATTTTGCAACAACTGGGGAACACATATGGGTGCATTTGGAGCAGGGGTAGGCACTGTGTTTACCTGTTAGCCTTCATGAGTGAGCATGGCAAATAAAATAATAGAGACAATGGTAAAAGGGTGCTACCCAGCACATCTGATGGTACAAGCACTGCTGCTGCCTGTGCCATGTGCCATCCAAAGCTGCCCATGTGAGGGTAGCCTGGGAAACCTGGAACTAATCTGTGACTTAGCTTTTCTTTGTGGTTGTGCTGTGAGGGTCAGCTATAAGGGGAGGAGGTTTTAGTAGCTCTGGTGTCCTTATTAAGTTTATCCTAGTGGGATTGCATAAAAGAAAGATTGAGAAGTCTGCAAGAGCTGAGTTTGGGTTTGCATTATACCTACTTCCACCCATTTCCAGTGCCAACCTTGTTGGGTCTCCAGGTGCTGCCCCAGAAGGGAATTTCCACAGCCTTTTGAAAACAGGATAGATTAATAGATAGATTGCATAGATTAATTGATTCTTGAATCAAGGTGCTACAGATGAATCTTGCTTGATTCAAGGGGATCTGGTTTGACTGGCACTTGAACTGAGTTTGTGTCCTGCCTTTGTGGGCTACATGAAGTCTGAATCAGAGAGGAGGAGGGGGGGACCTTTCATTTTAACTCCCTAGTTACAACCTCCCCCAGCTCAAGAAAGTCCTATTAAATTCATACCTCATGTTGACTGTGAAAGCTGAAGGAGAAAGCAGGATTTTCATCTCCTTCCCCACATCTGCAGATCTTCAAGTGAGAATCGTGGAATCATTTAAGGTTGGAAAAGACCTCTAAGATCATCTAGTCCAACCATTAACCCATCAGCACTGTCCCCACTGGGGCTGCCATCCAGCACACCACGTGTCCACAAGCCCTTCTGGCATCTGTGCATCCTGGCCACTGTGAGCTTGGGTCTCTCTGCTGCACTGCTCCAAGTAGGAATACACAGTCGTGTTTGCATACGTGGAGTGCACTTAGAACTATTGTTAGTAGGATCAGATTAGATGTAATTTAATTTTAATGGGGATGTTTATGCTGAAACATCTACAAGTACAAAGAGCTACAAATCATATCTGCCTTTAATTAATTCTCTTGATAAATCAACTTCTCAGACTGCACCAAATTACCTTAATGAGGAAAAATTCTTGTTTATATCAACAACGTTAACCAAATGTGGGATGTTTATAGTGATAATTCAACAGTGTCCTTCAAGGAGCACAAACAACAATGATGGATGTTTAGGTTGTGTCATTCTTTCTGTTCTCTTCCCTCCCATCAAATAAATAATGTGTTTGGTTTAAAAACAAATGGCTAAGAGGTAGTATTGCTGAAGGGGAAATGGGCTAAATTATAGCACTAAATTATTTGCTTAGGTAAGCGAAGGTCCCACCTACTTTGAGAAGGACCTTTTATAAATCAGACTCATCCTGAGGACTGGCTTTATTTTAGGGATGCTTTGGTTGATGCTATTTTAGAAACAAAGTAAACTTTAGGTAAAGCTGGGAGGGTCTGAGGAGTTCCCCCTCCCCATCAGCACTAGGGAGTGACCCACTCCCCCCATGCACCTGCTGGTTTCTTGCAGGACCCACAGCTGGAAGATGTAACTTGCTTTCCAGCACGTGCCGCCGCCTTTCTCTCCATGCTAGCAGAGCACAAGTGTGCATTGTGGGTACCAGCACCTGGCAGGGCAGCAGCAGGCAGAGCAGTGCTGCCAGGTGAGATGTGTGCTCGCCTGGTGGAACATGGCAGCTCAGCTGGGGGTGTGCTGCTGATCCTGGCTTAGCTGAGTGCTGTGTCTTTTGGGGCTGCTGATTTAGGGCTTCTGATGTCAAGCACGATACTGCGCCTGACTGTGGGCGCAGATTTTGAATGGCAGTTCGGGTTGGGGTGGTGGCAAAGGAGGAAGATGCTCATAGAACCAGAACATGAAAAGGTTCATGTGGTACAGAGACTTGTGAGAAGAATGCAGTCCTTCCTGACAGTGTAAGGCTGGGGCACAGGGCTAACCCTTGGGGAGGATTTTACTGCCTCGCTTGGTTCTCTCTCATTTCTTCTTTTTAACTACAGCAAGGAAACTCTACATGGGTCTGCTTGTGATTAGGGCTAAGCAGGACATGCTCAGCAGACATTATTTTCTAATGGACTTTGTGTGTTTCCCTGCATTTTTGGAATTGCTCTTTCCGACATATTTGCTCTTTGAAATCCCTCTCCATTTAATTTCTTTCACCTAATTTGTCAGCATGATTTAGAAAGCGTTCACTGCATTTTTCTTTAATTGGAATTCAGATATTTGGGGGTTGTATGGAAGACATGCACTAATTTTAAGTGGCCTATTTAAGTTAGCATCCTGCCTCATGGGTATTTGCCTGTATTTATGAAGGAGGGTTCTTGCCTGTCATTGCTTGGGTTTTACCCCAACAGTTTCAGGAGAATGTCAGTATAAGAAGGATGCAAACATGTATTCGATTCATTGGTTTTTGAAAGTTGAATGGACACACCAAAGAAATATCTTTCATCCAGCCTTGTTCATTGTATTCAATTACACGCTCACCATTGCTACGCTCACCATGAAAATCTTCAGTTTTACAGCGCCGTTGAACTGGTGTCTTTGCAAGCATTTCTACTTAGATATAACTAAAAGCTGTATTCATCCCAGTGAGCCGTAGGCTTCTCATAGCAAAAAGGCCACATTTGAAACAAACTCTTACTCTTGTTGTGATGTTTTATATATAGAGGAAAAGCATCCTTGTTAGAGCAGCACGGCCACCAATGAGAATTATGCTTTTCCTTTCCTTTCAGTTTGCTGTCCCTTTCCCTTTCCAAAACAGCTTTCCCCTTTCCAAAACAGTCATTCCTTGGGAAAAAAAAAAAGTAAGAAAAAAAAAAGTTTTTTATTTAATAAATCAAACTTGAATATAAATAACACTTTGCAATTATGAGTGTTTAAATTCCAAATTTTTTAGGCTAATCACTTTCAGAGACAAACAAGAGATTGAATTTATATCGCCTGCAGTTGTTATTGGAAAGGTATGCTTAGAGATTGCTAAATGAAGTCAGTCCCAGTGCAATTATGATCACTCAAGCATGCTTTCAACGTATCGTGCCAAATTAGGTAGATTTGAGCAATTTGACTTCCTGTAACAAATCTCCAGGGCACTTTTGAGAAAGTACAGACTGTTTACAAACACTCTCAGGTTTCATGAGTAACTCAGCGCAGCAGCAGCCCTAGCAGCACACAAGCACACACCTGTCAAGCTGTGACAGCACGGGCTTCTCATGCCACATGTGCTGCAGAAAGACCTCACTCTCTCCGTTTTGTTATCCTTTATTTGCAATTTAAAAACTGAAAGGCCACCAAAGTTTTAATTACCTCGGACTCAGGCTTTTGAAAACCAAAATGCTACAGGCTGTTAAATGTAAATATTGCCAGCTTGTTTTCTTGCTTTCTTGATTTTTTTTCCCTTGAATTATTTGTTGTTGTTGTTGTTGCCAGAGCTGAACTTTTTACTTTCTCTAGCACAGAAAAAGTCAGCATGCTGAGTTTCTGTATCTGGACTACATACAGTGGTTCTCAAGAACTGCTCTTGCCCTGTTCTGGATCCAAAATAGAGGCCAGTACCTCTGCAAGAACATCTCAGCACATCTCAGCTGTGCTGAGCTGCTGCTGCTGCTGTGCTGCTCACCACTGTGCTGCAGCAGAAGCCCTTTGCTGCTGAGTTTGTGTACAGAGAGTCAAAATGCACTGCTCTGAAAAGCACTTCTTTGGGTGCAGTGGGATGTGTGGATGGGTTAAGAGCAGCCAAGAAGAGGGCAATGCTTCCAAGCCCTTCCAAAGCTCTGTGTACACACTCACATGGGTCCACAGCAGGAGCAGAATGCAGTTACACCTCAGTGCTTTGTAACAGTCACTTTTCTGTGGGCCAATAAAGAGCAAAAATCAGCAGCTCTAGGTGGGATCCTCTGCACCTGTCTGGTGCCTCTTGTGGCAAACTTGGAGAGGAGGAGGGTGAGTGTCCAAAGTCATCCTACTGCAGTTACCAGCTCATCTGCTTGTAATATCCCTTTTCTAAAGAAGAATGTAAAGCTCACTGAAATGCTCTGGCAGCTGGGATTTTTTGCTCAGTTCAGTTTAACTGTTGTAAGGGCTTGAACTGGTGCAGAAAACAGGATCTCCTGGAGGGCATTCCACTGCCTCACTGTCTTGGCCTCACCAGATCGCTCTCTGCCAGTGCTCACCATGCATCCATGTAGTTGGGTTTGGTGTCTCAGGGCAGATCTGCTCTTCCTGCAGGTACGCTGGGCATCTGGGTTCTCATCAGGCTGAGGCATTAATTCAAGTTTGCCCTGCCTAATGAGCAGCCTGTGCAGGCTGTGCTAAAGGCACGTCCAAGCTTATTGATCAGTGAAAAGCCCCTGCAGCTAGTTGTATGATTGAAGGCTTTCTGTTCTGAGAGATACCTGAGGCTGCTGCAGCAGCGGCTGTGCATGGTTGCAGCCCAGAAGCAGTCCTTCAGAGCTGTGTGTGGGGCTGCTGGGTGCCCAGAGCAGGCTGGATGCAGTGTGTGGTGGGTTGGGGCTTTTGCATCTGCTGGTTTTGTGCCTGCTGCTCACTGGCTCTGTTCCTGTGATGTGAAACACTGCATTTCAGCAACAGTGTAGTAAGTCTTCTGCAGGAGATGGTAGTGCATCATCTGGGAAGCATTTCTTCCCAGCCTTTGCCAGCCAGACACTGTTTACTTCTAACTTGTATTAACAGTAATGAAGTAGAGAAAATACTTGTTGTGTATAATTGAACAAGAGATTCCTAACTTTTGAGGGTTTTTGTTGTTGTTGTTTAACAGCTGTCATTGCAAATTTTATCTTTTCTATCTTTATGCAAATAAGTCTTCCCAATTTCAAGAACACTCGGTAATTGGAAATAAATAAGGAGTATTTATTTAAAAGTCACCTCCTGTAGGCAGCTGAGACCCAAACTCTACAGTGCAGAGCGGGTGGTGATAAAGCCAGCAGTGCCTTCTATCCCACACCTTCTCTTTGAGACTCCAAAGCTACAGCCTTGTACACACTGTATGGGAAATAAGCACTGTCAGATAACATGTAGAGATTTTTCCAACTTTGACTGTCTTTTCCAAGAAATGCAAAGGTCAAGTGGAGTGAAATAGATTAAAAAAAAACAAAGGGCAACAAAGAAAAGAATTAACTGCAGGTTTGAAATAACATAACGACGTTGAAAAAGAGCAAAATGGACTTGTAGCTTGAAATCTTATTTGAGATTATTTACGTTCATCATATTTCTGCTTGTAAACAGAGATTAGAGCATAAACTTAATAAATCTCCCACTAAGGCCCAGAAAGGCACATGTGCATTGCTAATGTTTTAAAGGTTCCAGTAAAAGCTCTAGGTTTCACTAACAAGGAGACACATTTTTTGTAACGAAAGCCGAGTACAAAATACTTTCCTGTGAATTAATGAGCTAATTTTTGGATTACGCTCACAGCTGTTACTACATGGGCTGGCTTTGGTCATTGTAATACGTTGTGATAGTCCCCCTAGTAACAAGCAGAGCAGCCCCAAAACTCCGAGCAGTTCAAAGCTTTTGATGGCACACAGGTCCTTGAGGCTTCCCGGCACCCGCTCGCTGCGATGCATGCTCTCCATCCGAGAGCATCCACATGACAGCCGTTTGCAGGAAGGCCTGCTGCAGCAATGCTTTCAAGATGTCAGTAATCAGCTAACAGCAGACATTACAGCCCTTGCCATCCAGGTTTAGGGATTTCTGCGTTCCTTCAGGAACGGTCAGATTTAATCTCAGTCATATAGAGCATGGGCTCTCTAAAAGAGATCCAGCCTTGTCACGTGTCACGCTGTTTTCTCAAGCCAAAAATAAATGTGTTTTTTTTTTTTTTTACCTCCAACTTCTATGTTTCATTCACTGCAGTGGCTGAAATACAACATGTGCCCCTGTGCTGCTGAGCCCAGCCCAGCTGCCCTGTGCAGGGCTTTAAATGGGAACGGCTCCAGGAAAGGCCTGGAACACTGACCTGCGGCTCCACTCGCTTCGTGAATGGTTGGGATTTGTCTTTCTGCTCCAAACTTTACTTCTAGGAGCCCTCGGGTCCCCTTCATGCCTTATGCATTATACACTTTCCATTAACAGATGCCACATGTTAACAGCTTTAATAGAACTTATTAGGTTTAATGGGATGGCGGTAGGGAAGTAGCAAGCAGGATGATGGATAGTTGCAATTCATCCATTAAGAAAGCTTACTTTAAAAGTCTTTGTCGGTGTTTTACCTGTGTTTAAAGCATCTCTAAAGCGATCAATTAGCCAAGAACTTTTAAACAAAATTTAAACCTCAGAGCTGACTTGCAGCCTAACAGAAAGCACCAAAGATAAATGACTTGTGTAGCGCCTCGGCATTTAAACTAATGTGTGTGGGGAGGGTAATTGCATCGTTTTATAGGCTTTCATTTACATAAAAAGGAAATCAGTGCTTGACATGGAACAAAGTTATGTGAGAAATAACCGCAATTTGCTGGACTGCACTCTAATAAAATTCTGCTTGTTTAAAATGAGACGGCTGTTTTCACAAACTGATTGTATAAGCAAGGACAACTATTTTATGATCTGTGCTTTCTTCTTCACCCCAAACGCTGTGTGTGCTGCAGTGAGTTTTGCAGGAAAATGGCTTTGGCTTTGTAAATAGAATAAAAAGGAGTGGCTGGTAAGCTACCTTGCAACCACACTTTCCCACTGTGAAATTGTCAGAAAAAAATGTCTTATTGCATTTAAATATGAAGCACTGCATACACTTTTGGAACTGTACAGCTGGTTATTAAATGGAACTCTTTCCTTGCATTACCCGAGTTCTCTCTGGCGTTCTGCTGAGGTGTTGCTGGAGATGTGTAAACGTTCATTACTTCAGCTGCTGTCCAATGGACTTGGATGCCACAGGCTGCTCTGCTTTCAGGCTGGATCCCAACAGGCACAAAGCACTCCTGCTTCTGCCCTCTCTGTTACGGATTCTGTACCAAAATGAACACACCGTTTCAATGAGCTCTGATTCACGTTCACCTTTTTTGATTTCAGACAAAGTTTTCTTGGGCAGATAGATGCATCCATGTTTCCTTACCATGCGTGCTGCTTGGCAGGAGGAGAACGGGGCGTTAATGAGATGCAGTGCCAGCATAAATGTAGGCAAGGGGATGTGTCTGCATGGGGGAAACAGGACCTGTAGGCAGTGTCAAAAGTCAAAACGTCATTAGTTGTATTTCTCTCATCCAGTTCAGCACTCCTCTAAAGTCCTGGGGACGTTCAGGGCAGAGCTCCGAACTGTCACATTCCAGCTCTCTGCTCTCAGGAAACCAATGAGTTCAAGACTCATTCCTCTTCTGAAAAGTAATTTTTATCTGTTATATTTCTGAAAGGTGCAATTGTTACTCTGAGTAAGAGTGACTCTGTTATTTAAATCACGGAATATGAGTAAGGGTTTATTTATATCCAGTCAGTTCCTTAAATGGGAAACAATGCACTCGTGTTTGTTCTAATGCATTATTAATTTCAGTCTGCTGGATTTCTTTTCTTCTGGAGTATGAATCTATTGTCGAGAAAGAGCCAAATTTTGTGTATATTTAAATATATACAAATTCCCAAAGTTTGAAATTATATGATTTGTGCTCTTTGCAATGTATTTACCCAGAAAGGTTTGACTCCAGTGCAGCATCTGGTTCCCAGCGCATTCCTAGTCTCACACCCAGCTTTGGTTTTGACAGGAGAAGACCAAGAGACAGAAGGTCATATATATGGGGCCCCTGACTCAGCGGGAGGCGTGAACTGTGCGCAGGCTGCCTGTGTGCCTTCTGCTCTGTGTGCTGGGAACAGGGCAGCAGCACGTTGCACCATGCCAAAGAGCTGTGGCCTGAGGTGTCTGATAGGGTAGGGAGCAGCAACCGCCTCTGTGCTCAGAGATCTTCTGCCTAACCCGCATCCTCACTGGTTTCAGGTGGGACGTAGGCACCACGTTCATTTTACTTTGTTTGATAAGCAGTACAAAGTAGCTGCTCCTGACAGATAGGCTGTGCAGGAGCCTATGAGGTAAATGGTGTAGGTATGGTAGGGTTGGTGACTTTCCTGTATAGCAAAGGCTGTATATCAGTGGTTAGAAAAAGCATTGGGTGCCTCTAGGGGTTCTGCAGAGTGAATGTGTGAGAACATGGTGCAGGAGAGGGAAGACTTGGTGCTGCCGGCTGGGCTGGGTCTGCACAGCTGCTCTTGTGGTTTTAGGAAAATCTTAGTCCAGGTGTCAAAATCAAACTTAGTAATTGCTCTTTTATTTTCAGATTGAAAGGGGAGACCAGCAAGCTGGGACAGCTCTTCTGCTTTATAAATGCAGTTTCCATTCGCATGAATGCAAAAGTACAAATTCAAGTAAGTCTGAGCTCTTAGCATTTATTTTTTAGCTATGTTTCTGCCAGATACCTGCATCAAAAATCACACTACTTTCCCAAGGCAAGTGACTGCTTCTATGCTGTATCTGCAAACAATTAGTCAAAAAATGGTACTTATTTGAACTGTAATGGTCTTAATCTTCCTATGCAAGAAAACTCCTAAGCCTTGAGCCAATATTGTGACAGTTAGTTTATTATTTGATAACACAGGCATTCTGTATAACAACATTGCTCTGGATGTGGAGTGTCCTTTAATCAAGTGCAGGGCTGGAGAGAGAAATCATAGACGTATCAGTCTTGTAAGTGATAGGAAGTCATCAGCACTAATTGGTTCTGCAGAAAGCACAGTCCACGCAGAGCAGCTCTTCTCACTAGACCCCCCAGGATGCCTCTGGCAGCTGTGCAGGGCAGGACCACAACCCACATAGGACATGAGCGGTCCTGACATGCTGGAGACAAATGCTGATGATCCAAACTGAGTATCATCAGCCTTCATGTTCACAGTCTTTGAGACGTGCACAGCCTCTCACTTAGATCAGGAATCCAGAGTTGCTCCATCTACTTCTGCAAATCCTGAGCTTGGCAAGCATGGGGAAGGTGGAAGCTGCACCTGGCTGCTTCAGCTGGCATCATTCTGTGCAGACATGGAAATCATTCATTTCTCTTTACAGACCTGGAAATTCCTGTTGTCGAATTAAGTTTTGGCAATCCATGGGGATATAAGACATACTTCTCAGACATGTTTGCTAGTAACTGGCGGCTGGCACGCAGTAATTTATACTGATTCAGAAACTGATATTCTGTAGCTCTCACAGCAAAGTCTGAAAACCTTATTCTCTGCTGAGATCCCCCCATAAATTTCTATGGCACATTTCAGTTCCCAATCTGCATTTAATTTAGGTTTAATAAGACTTTTATAACGTAGTGTATTCACTAACGCCCGGCGATTATTAAAACCTGCAGAGGATTAACAAGTTCCTGGCTCACGCCGGTAACACCTCCATGAGCTGCAGGCCTGCAGGTGGAAGTGCCCTGCCCCATCAGGGATGGAGAGAGGGCAGGGGATGTCACCTTCTGCCTGGCCCAGAACAGCCAATGCCACAGCTGAGCTACAATGAAATCCGGGTGGGTTTTACCTCTTGGTTGTGGGAGCCAGTATTTCACCCCCTGGCTTTCCTTCACCTGCCTGCTCACATCCTGCCACATTGCCCACACTCCTGGTCAACTGACCTGCAAACCACAGACAAAACATGAGAAGTATTAGACAAAATAGTAGGGAAAACGTACATTTCCCTGTCAAAATATCTGGTTGGGCTGTCGGCGCAGGCCTGACAACGTCTCCTAGCTCATGGCATGCAAAATGAGGATTATTTCTTGCAGTGTGGGAAAGGGATGCGGCACGCCAGGCAATCAGAGCCGCCCCGACATGCCGAATGCTGCTGATAACATCAGGGCAAAGTGCCTGCCAGCAAGTCGGCAACAGCAAGCTGCCAGAGTGGGAAGGAAAGCACGATAGCGTCATCTCATTCTGCTCGTAAAATAACAACGTGTTATTTTACATCACCTAGGCACTAAGTAGCATTGCACTTGCCAAGCTGTAAGAGAAGTCTTTGTTTAACAACTGGAAAAGGTGCTTAAATCACTCATAAAATATTGCCTGGGTTTGACAAGTTTATCTAGCAGTACTGTTGAGATCCTCAACAACGGTGTTTCTGCACTGAAAAAGAGGTTTTTTACAAAGGTGGATGTTTAACTATTAAAAGCATTAATAGCAGTTTAATGTGATGCTCTCGTGCTGCCTGCCCTGAGCCTTTAACCACTTCTGCAGGTCTGCACCAGGCTGGTGTGCAGGATGCTGTTCTGCTGAGGATTGCGTTGGAAGGCAAAGAAAAGAGGGGATGGCAGGAGACAGGCAGTGGTTCATTTCAAACCATAGGCAGTACTCTGATCAATGGGAATTAAAACTGAGATCCCCTCCCGGGGCAGGGAGTGCCAGAAATTCTGTGGGTCCATCACAGTGAGTTCTTCGTGCACGAGGGGTTATCGAATCTTAGAATTTAGTCATTAAACTGTCATTGTTGTCTGTGGCTTCTGAAATTTCATCCTTGGATTTCCCCCCTGAGCACAGCAGGAAGGCTGTGATGAAGTGTCTTTTATCCCATTGGGGTTTTTTCCTGCTCTCCACCCAGAGGCTGCAGCACCATGAGGAAGCCCCAGGGCCGGCAGCAGCCGCAGGCAGTGACACTGCTGCTCTCAGGGCCATGGCGTGGTGCTGGCTGCCCGAAGCCGGCCCCAATTCATTACCTGCTGAGCAGGGAGGTCAAGCACTGAGCCCTTGGTGGGGCACCTTGTGCAAAATGTGTGTCCTGGGAGGAGCCCCTGACAGCTTTGATTTTTCCCACACGCAATCTGTTGGTACAAGATGTAATCTGTGAATGAAAGGGCCATGGACAGGATGATTGGGGACAGCTGCTCCCCAGAGGCTTCCAGTGGCTGAGCTGCACTGAACAGCCATGGCCCCGGGACAGGAGAGGTGTCAGGATGCAATGAGGCACAGATGGAAGCGAACAGTGCTGATTAACTATAAGTATTTTTCAGCAGTGTAATAGTACTTAAAATGAAAGAGATGGGACTAAAAGAAGGTGTCTGGATGCAGCCTGCTGCAGCCCGAGGATGCCCAGGCTGTATCCCAGATGGGCACCCCATGTCTGCGGGTGCCTCTGTGCTCAACAGCACTTAGCTTCAAAGAAGACGAGCCTTGCAGCAAGGCTGCCCTTCCTTGTAACAATGAGAAGATGTGTCCCTTTTTACAGACACAACATGTGACCAGACTGGGATCAGCAGGCAGGGCAAGAACTGCTCCCTTTTTTACTGAATCTCAGTGGCCTTTTTTCCTTTCTCCTGCATGAAGAGGTGATTGCAGCAGGTGCTCAGGGCTTCCTGCTAACTGTCCAGAGGTAAAACACAGGTGTGTGCTCATAGACACACCTGTAGTGCAGGGGTGAATCCTGCTGGCCTCTGGTCTGAAGGCTGTTTATTCACAGACTTCTTCCAGTTTAATTTATGTTATCAAATCTGAAATGCATGGAGAATAAACACAGCACTTTCTTGATTCCTTTCTGACTCAAATGGATGGCATTCATTTTTTTTTTAATTGGTTATTTTGACATTATAATAACAACTCTTAAAACTGAGCAGGTGGAAATGTGCAACTGCAAAGCAGGTATGAAGAATCCATGTTGTTGTGATTGGAGATACATGGGAGAAATTCCCAATATGCAGAATAGCAGATCTAATTTATGGTGTTTTTATTAATCGGTGTTACACAGTGGACTTTGGCTCGGACCAGCAGTTAATTTTAATGAACCTTGAATACATGCTTTCTGTTGGCACATCACAATATCTGTGATATTTTTCCCTCCTCTCAACAGCTTTCCTTGTGCTCCTGACATTCTGCAATGCTCTGCTATCAGAAAAAGCTGATACCAAAGTGCTGATGCTGTAGCCTGGGGAAGGTCTGCTGTTTGAGCTGGTTTTCCCCAGAATCAGTTACATCAGAATCAGCCCACAGGTGCTTTAATTTCCCTCTCAGTTTACAAAAGCACCATACAGGGCACTTTGTGCTCTAGCACCTAGCAGCTGGAAGCTGTGGGCAGCTCCTGGCCCAGGCCCTGGTCAGAGATCAGCGACAGATCAGTTGTATGCTACCAAATTGCTTTTGCTGCTATCAAAACCCTCCTTGTGCTCCACCATGTACCAAAGGATTACATATAATGAAGGCTGGATAATCAGAAAGAGGAGGAAAATTGCAGTCCATTCCCACTGTGTAATGGAACGATTTCCAATTTCTAGGTAGACCTAAGCAAGTTCCTATTCTGTCTCTTTGTGCATTCGTATATTCAGGGCATGCAGAATCCCCAAATTGCTATCCTATTGCCCAGGAATTAACAGCTACCCCATCTGGAAAAAAAAAATCAGTTGGATTATATGATGAACTTTCCATCTGAGGTTGTGATTATTTTGTCTTCATTATAATAGGCCCAGTGATCATTTTCCCTTACTTTAGAAGAGAAAAAGACCAGCAATTTCCGCAGCTCTGGCTCTCAAAAGTATCTGTCATTTTGCCTCCTTACTGGAAATGCCACTGCCCTGACCAAGCAGATGGTTTCAGTGCAGGCTGGATTTTGGGAGGCAGCAATCCAGTCGTTGAATGCATGCAACGCTGGATAGGAGCCAGAGCAAGGGGAGAACCAGAGCAGAGCACCTTAATAGGATTAATGGTATGATTATTTTCATATAAAACTGCATATTGTTTATTTGTTTGTAGACAGCTTAAGATCATGAAGTCTTGTTTAATACAAAAGCTACTACTTCAGCTCTGCAAAAATACATCTTTCATTTCTATGGTTGTATGCGGTGGACGTATGCATTTCCTAACAGCTGGAGAAGAAAACCTCCCACTGTAACTAATTTGTGGTAAAGCATTCAAGTGTTCATTAGCATGTTTAATTTTGCAGTTTAGAAAACAAAATGTCCCCGATCCAACAGGCCAGGAATGGTTTGGAACACAGTTTTGTAACGAGCAGTTCTTCCTGCTGTGGATACTGTAATGCTGATGGTTACGGGCACTTGGAAAACACAGCGTGGCAGTGGCTTTCAGTAGAACTTCAGTTTATCTACTCGGGCTCTCCAGATGATGGCTGCTCTCTGCAGGAAGTGTGCTGTAGGCAGATAGCATGCCCCCCATGAAAGGCAGAAGGTGTAAAGGAATTCAAGAGTGGTACGATGCAGAGTGCTTCCTTATCTTGTCCTCTTGGGTTACACCACTGAGGAGCAAGGCAGTGTGATTTAGTTCCTTCAGTGGCTTTAAGTCTGTTTGCAGATGAGCGGGGCATGGTTGGAAGCAAGTGACTGTTTGTGAGGAGGAGCTCAGTAAGACTTGCATGCCCAAGGTGCTGTTGGTATGACTGGCTGCAGTGCAGCTCGGCCCCAGGTGGCCATGCTGGGCACAGACACATGGATGGGACATACAGATGGGACATGCAGACTGTATAGCAGTCAGATCATAAGCCAGGGCTACAGCTAGAAGGCAAAACTTGTGACTAATGTATAATTTGGCATATTACATACAGCAAATGATAGGCAAGTGGAGAAAAAAAAGAGGATCGACTCTTTAGTCATGTCCATCTTCAGGCACTACAAAGAAGAAATACGAGTCGTTTGAGTTTCCTAAAGGTGAATCAAACTCACCGTCAGCCAGCAGTCTGGCATTATTTCTCAAAAAGGGCTTTTATTTGCAGGTGGGTCCCAGGCATTTCTCCGCAGGTCATGGTGGAGATTATGTTTCAGGTCAGCAGCCTAATGAGGAGCTGCCTGCCCTGCCAGGCGAAGGAATGCCATATGGCTTTTCTTCCCTACTTAACACATTATGAAAACTAAAAGAAACATCACTTGGAGCTGTCTTGGATTGTTAAGAGTTCACAGGGGAAACAGGACTGAATGTGTGATGCGGTTTGTGAACAAATGTTAGCGAAATCAGTTTTGTACCGAGCAATATTGGTTTTCTGCTATTTAACAGATTCTGACAGTTATTGTTTAGTATAGTTTGGCAGCATATTAAAAAGATTTGTTCTCTAAACAAGACCCCACTTAATTGTTTACCAGCCTCTCCCTTTCTGTTTAATATAAGTAGAGGCAGCTTCCACGTTTGTTCTTCCAAAGCGAGGCGGCACAGGGACAAGTCTGACGGGCAGTTTGGCCTCCCAGCTATTTCCAGGGAGATCACACTCCCGTGCATACCAAAGTTAGTTGCCCATGAATGTGTTGTGATCAAATGGCTGCCAATGTGGTGCACAGGTGCTGTGCAGTGCAATGTCAGGAGGAACTACCTAAACACTGAAAGAAGTCCATTTGGAGAAGTAGGGTTGTTGTTTCGGGGCAACTCAGTTGGTAAATTCTTGGTAAAATCTTTATCCTCCAAATCATAGAATCATAGAATGGCCTGGGTTGAAAATGACTACAGTGATTATCTACTTTCAACCCTCTGCTATGTGCAGGGATGCCAGCCACCAGACCAAGCTGCCCAGAGTCACATCCAGCCTGGCCTTGAATGCCTTCAGGGATGGGGCATCCACAACCTCCTTGGGCAACCTGTTCCAGTGCATCACCACCCTCTATGTGAAAAAAAGACTCTTGGCTTAAAAACTTACGAATTTTCATTGCAAGCTTTGTCAAAGTTTGTCTGGGGACTCACTCTGACCATGAGTCTGTCTCCCTTCTCTTGTTTTTGAGTGGGGGTTGCGAGGCTGATGAAGGGATAGACTCCAGATGTGAGGAGGGAGAAAAAAGGGAAAAAAAATCTGAACCGATCCCAACAGAGAGTGCTCTGAATCAATGGCCTCCATAGTCTAACAGCCGTGAGCCCCAGCTCCAGCCAACAAAGGCATTATCTGTGCCAGGAGCGATGCCGCTCTCCGACTGTATTTGTACTACAAGCTTATTCATATTCAGCGGAAGTGCCCTGGGTCGGTGAATGTTCAGCTAGGTAACCCCAGGGTCAGCTTTAATTTCTCTAAAAGGTGGCACATGGCAGTGAGTGAGCTCTAATGATTTAGACAGTATCTATTTCACATCAAGAAGTTTCCACTCTGAACAGACCTAATCGAAAGTAATCTGAAAATTAGGGAAAATAAAAACCATGCCCACAATGACCTAAATACCTATTTCCTTGAATTTTATGCCCTAAATAACCTCGTTCCTGGGAAGTTTTATTTGTCCCTTCTGCTAAATATACAATTGCCTGGGAGAAATGGTTGGTCATAATCAAGGTTTTTAAAGCTGCAACTGTTAAAATATTATTGTTCTACTAAGAATTCTGGAGGGGAGAGCAGCCAGTACTGGGGGAAGTGGGAAAGGAATATCTTTAGGCTGTCAGAGTATGCACTGCTGTCCATGGCAACACCATTTGTGCAGCACTGCGTTCAATTTTATATACGTGTATGTGTGCATAGATATGTGTGCACGCTGTACCATGTGATGGGAGAGAGCTACTGCCACAGTCAGGCAGGAGGATATGGTTTTTTATGGGATGCTGAAGTCTTCAAAGATGTATTCAGGTGACCCCTGCAGTCTGGGCATCACCGCAGCAGACATGTTGGCATGCTTTGCCCAATCCTTTGTTGTGCACCCGCGAGTAGCAGCACTTTTGCTGTGTTTGTGCTGTGTTTGTGCCCTGCACAGCTGTTTGTTCTGTGCCTTTGGTCGACCATTCCCAAGTAAAGGTGTGGTGCACCCAGGAGATAAGCGGGCATGCAGTCTGAGCCTGCTGGAATTTCTGAGCCCTGAGTTACTGTCAGCTGCCCACATTTGTGCTGGAAAATCTCAGGCAGAATCACGCTCACCCTCTAGTCAGGCATGCAAACCTACACCGATGGCTGAAGAGGCAGTGGTATTTGGTTTGCTAGTAATTAACATATTGAAGTATTTGTTTTGAAAAGCTAGTGATTTCTTTATGACCTTGAGCCATCAAAGACTAAGTATGCAATTAGTTTTAGCTGCAGTGAGGCATTTAAAGTCAAGCATGTGTTTTAGTGCTTTGATAAATCAGGGCATAGCAGAAACAAATTTGAAAACAAAAAATATACATAGAGTCTAGGGGAAAACCATTTCAGCTTTGCAGTCATGCCGTTTCTAAAGGGCGCTCACGTCACGCAGCTCTTTTCCTCGGCGATGGCATTGTGTGCCCCTGCCATGGGATCTGTGCCAGCTCTGTGCCTGCTGTGCCACACTGCCATGCTGGCAAGCCCAGTTGGCCCTATGCTGTGCCATGCTCAGCCCAAAGCTTTGTAACACAGCACAGGGACTATGAAGGAAAAGCCATTAATATGTGTTGCCTTCACATATGAATGGAGCTGTACCTGATTAAAATTTTAATACAAAGAAAAATTACAGGTTATTTGCCTTGATTAGCCTTCTCATTGGAGCTAAACCAGAGCTCCCACTGGCACCAGCCCTGAATGCACAGGTTTTGCCTGTGTTTGCCCTGCCATCAGTGAGGAGGAAGTGACATTGGGGAGCCACTGTGTGTGACCTGTCGGCTCTTCTGTAACAAAAAATCACAGGCAAAATGGCACAGAGCTATCCACCAATGCAAACCAATGTAACACGTCCTTCGAGTTGCACATAGTGCCTTAGACTTTCCTAAGAGGATTTTGTGGTTATTTGTCAAGAAAGAAATGCGATTTAGTGTCCCTGCAGCCATGGAGAGCAGGTAGCGATGGCACAGGGACCAAGATTAACTGGCCATGGGGACACTGGGATAAATGGATGGGGAATGCACACAGCACTGGGGGTAGCTTCTGTAGGGAAGCAGAAAGAAATGGGCAGTGGGAGATGATGTGCACAGCCATACTCTATGGGAAATTAAGACTCTCACTGACACACAACAGTGGCTGTGAGGTCCGAGCCTGTCCCAGCCTCCCACTGCCTAAGGAAAAGGGAAATGAGGACCTGAAGGGTGGCATGATGTAGTCTTTTGCTGACAAAGAGAAATAGAAACTGAGAAGACAGAGAGAAAAAAGGACTTGATCTGTCTGATGTTCTGCTCCCATGCTTGGACTTCAGTCTGTCTGCCTGCAGGCCAGTGGATGGGAAGAAGGTGCTGATGTGTGGTGTGAACCTCACACAGATGAGTGGGAATGGGGCCATGCAACAACCTGTCTATTTTAAAATGTTTCTTGCATTCTTCCTCCGTTACCATCTAGGCATCTTGTTGCAAAACATGGACATCCTAAACTATAATTTGCTTTTGTTGAGCTATTGATCCTGATTGTGCCTGAGATTTGGGGAGTTTCCCAAATACAATAACTGTGTTTACATGCAGTAGTCAGGGAGGAAATTGCATGTGAAAGCACTCAATAAGGAGATGGTATTTTGTTGCAATTATACATAAGCCTTGTGTTTACATGGGGTTTTTAAGGAGAATTCAAAGCATATCTCCTTTTTGTGATGCATCAACAAGCATATCAAATGATTGTTCAAAAAGCCTGTACTTTTTGCCAAAATAGAAACCAAATGGCTGAATGATTTCCAACAGAAAAAACTTGCCATAGCAATTCCATGGTCTATTTAAAACTCCTTTATAAAACCTTTTAAATAATAAAACTCTACACTCCCTATTAAAAAAAAAAGCACAACTCTACTGGCTCTCTGGGTTTCAAGTTTCTAAACATTATACGCTGTAGGGCCACTATATGAAGCACGTATTTGTCCCTGCATGGGCTGTATGTTCCCTTCTTTCTCCACAGCACTGCCCATGTTGCTCCCATTGTGCCACTGGGCTCCATAGGGCACTCATAATTTTGCTGAGGTCCCCAAGGTTGGCCTGAGCAGCTCTGGAGCCATTTCCCTCCCAGGACATACAGCTGAGCTGCTGCTACTCCTGCTGAGCCTGAAGAGCAATGGCTGGAAGGCTCTGCTCTCCCCTTGCACTGTCTGCTATAGGAGCATTGGCTGAGGGCAACAGAACCACTCGTGAACAACTGTCGAGTGTGCAAATGGTGGAAAGGAATAAAAGAAAATAAAAAGAATGACGACTGTACACATTTAGGAGGAGTCTATTTTTGGAATGAGTGATAGCAAGGCAGAGGCTGATCCTAAAACCATTCAGAGGATAATTTTCTTTTCCATTTCTTCATGTGCTTCTTTTCAAGGTGAAACACAACCTCCAGCACACTGGGGTCTCTCCACACCACCGCAGCTTGCTCTGCATGTGTCCCTTGGATGTGCTGTGCGATGTGCATGGAACCCAAGCCTGCAGCAAGGGGTGAGCGCATGGCTGGCTCCTGCCATACACCTGCAAGGCATGCAGAGCTCATGAGCAAACAGCTTCGAATTCAAAGCTCCTTTGTCACATAAACTACAAATTGTCTTTCCAGTGCCACACGTGCACCTTGGCCAGTTACATGATATGTTTAAAGGACACACTTCATTTTGGGGTTCGTGTTACAGAGGCCTCCTAAAAACAATTCTCTTTTTTCCTTGCAGAAAAGTCTGGTAATTTAGGCTCAAAACAAACACGTTAAATACATTACAAACTGAAACCATGCTCTTTGCACTCTCATTACAGCAGCAGGCCAGCTAACCTCATGTGTAAACACGCAGATTGGCTAATTCTCTTGTTCTATAAACAGGATGTGTTGCACTGAGCTGTGGCATGGCACCTCTGCTTCAGAAATACATTCAGCTTGGCAGGCCCAGGGCAGGGGGAAGACGTGCACCGCACTGAGGGCAAACAGATGGGATTAGACATAATTTAATCACTTACGTGGGGCTGAGCTGATTGCCAGGATCGGAGTGGTACGTGCACAAGCCAGGGTTTGGAAGCGACTCTCTGTGCAGCACCTGGCCTGCCAGCGCTCCATGCAGTGTTTGCACATCCCTGCTGACCTCAGGAAGGCTGTCGGTCTGTCCTATCCATTAGTCTTCCCATCAGTGATGGCTGGCTGATGCTTTGCCATGGTGAGTTCTGCTGCCAGAGCTGCTGCTCCCATGCTTTTTAAATGGAGGGTGGGGAATGTGCGGCTCATGTTCTGACGCACCAGCAAAGGGCTCTGCTATGTGAACACAAACACTTGATAAAGGCCTAGTAGCAAAGGAACAACTGTGGAGAGGAAACAGAGACACATTCTGGGTGTTGTGCTCCCCTTACCCAAGCCTGAGGCATTACTTACCCCCTTCACCCTGGTCACTGACTGTGGGAGGTGAACCACTCAGCCTCTGGCTCTGTTGCCATTGTCAGCACAGTGACCTCCTAATACCCGGACAGTGAAGATGCAAAGGGCCCCACTGTCTCTCCCAGCCTGCAGCCCACCTCTCCTCTCTGACTGCATCTCTTTGCTTGGAGGTGCAGGTGCTGCAGGCGAGCAGCCCCATAGGGCACCATTCTGTACACCAGGGCCAGGTCATCCCTGCAGTAAATCAGAGGAAACTTCTGTGATTTAAATCTTCTGGCATATGTTTCCATGTTTAGTGCTGTTTAATGAAAAGTGCTTTTCTTGTGTGCCTGTGTACACAGACATATTTGGCCATGTTTTTCCAATTACACATTCACACAGCAGATCGCATTTTAATGAGACTCAGAGTCTGGAGTGATGGTAGCTAAAAGCACGTGGCCTTTTTGCATGCACTTGTGATATGCTAAAAATCTTCTAGCTTTTAACAAAGCCATGTTGTTGATAATTGTCTGTTGCAGAGGAACATTTAGACCCTGAAAGTTTGGATAAGAGGAACTCGCATAGAGTCCCAGACTCAAAAGTGTAATATTACCATTGGTGTACATCGGGGGATTTCTTCAGCATGGCATAGCTGTCTGCCAACGCCAGTGCCTCCAGCACTTGCCTGAAGCACAGCTGGCTGTACACTGAGACCCAGTGTGCACTTCCTACTTCTACCGGAGACAGATCAGATGCATAAACTTCTTACGCCTCAGCTGGAATTGGTGGCAAAGCACAAGTCATGGCAGGGAGTCCCAGTGTGCCAGGTGTCCATCAGGATGAACCCGTGCTCATTTCTGTGATCACTTCAGCAACCACAAGGTCTGGAGAAAGCACATGCCATTCATTCCATCCATAGCTATGCACTTGAGGAAGATGGAAAAGCGGTGGCTGACAGCAGTAACAGTTATCCATTGGTGAAGTTATGATGCCCTTTTTCGATCCATCACTTTTTCTTTCCTCCCTTCCCTCTTTTTTTTCCCCATCAGACATTGTCTTGCTGTCTTGACTATGATGAGTGGTTGGTCTTTTCCTCCCTAGTGTTGCACTTGGGGACTCTGTCCTTGCCATGGTTACACAAACAGCATCATGCCATGCACTTCTATGTACATTTAGTCAGCACAAATTGCCCACTAAGTGCTTGACTCTCCAGCCTTCTGTAGGTTATTCAGCGTGAAGCTGCAGCATACGTAGGACTGGTGAGTAGGATCCCATCTATCCCAGCCCAACCTGCCAGGTGGGAAAGCGAGCCTGCTTTCCTTGGAACCTGAGCTGAACAGCAATGTGTACTTGTTCTAAATAGCTGTGCATTTCAAAGGAAGAAACATTTTTCTGATTGGTTTCAGGTTTATAAGTTTCAAATTCAATCAGACAAAGCATTTCTGGTTCACAAAGCCAGACTTTCTCAGTCAGCCTCTGCCTCCAGCCATGGGCATTTCCCAGCCACCTGCACCCGTGCCACAGCTGGTGGGGAGCTGGGATGTGCCCAGCAGAACGAGAAACTGCCAGCCCTGCAAGCTTGGCTCAGTGCAGCTCACAGACTGCCCTCTGCCAGCCTCCAGCCCCAGAAAGCACAGAGACAGGGACACTGGTGAAGCTGTGGGCCCCCAGCCTCTCCCAGCCTGCCACATCCCCACTCCCCAGAACTCCCTTCAGCTGTGCCACGTGCCTGGAGCAGGCAGGCACCCCGCTTGTCCTTGCTGTTAGAGCTCAGGGACCTTCTGACGGCTGGAGCATGCTGCTCAGGCTGTGCCACGTTTGTCTGCAAGGAAATGGGATGTTTATGTTTGTTCTAATCGATACTGATGGATTACACTTTTGTTCCGTTTAGCAGCTGTTTGGACCATTTTATACCACAAAAGGCGATTAAGATCCAAAGTACTGTAGGGCTGTGTTATGAGTAAGAGCCATTTAATGGCAATAACAACGAATAATAATGTGAAGTATGGCTTTAGTCATTATTATGTCTAGGGTTAGTTTGTTTTTTGTACCTCTAAAAGCATACATATATGTATGTATACATACACACACACACATATATAAGGAATACACCCGTCTGCTGATCTCTTGGAATAACAGTCTGTTCATCAGGCCTGTGCAAGTCTGTACCCGCACACGTACTGCGATTAATGGGGATTCCTGAGACAGACATGTGCATCTGGAGGGCTTCACCTGGCTCAGTGCTTGATGACTGTTCAGGGCCAGCATAGGTCTGAGAAAGACATTTCCCTGGATGTCTGCATATAAATAAATTGCTGCTGACAAGGAATAAGTATAATAGAGGCTGGTTCCTTGTTATTGGCTAGAGCAGTGAAGGAGATAATAGCTGAAAATATGGCTGTAAATGGGAGACGCTCATTTATTTTGCACAAATTCTTTAAAATTAGACCTTATAACTAACACTAAAACATATGACTATTACATTTAAATGACTGCTTAAATCCAAAGGAAAAAAATCATGTGTTCTTATCCTGTCTGACAGGTGGCTTACTTCTGATCCTACCTCTTAATCTTCTAAGTCATGTTTTCTTTCAAACTCTGTTATTCCATTTTAAAAGGAGATTGGGTTATGTAGGACAATGTATTATGAGGCATAATACTCACTGCTGGTAAATAAAATATATTATTAGGAAAAAAAAAAAGAAATTCAGGATCACTGTTGACCGGTGATACAAGAATGATACAAGAAGACACAACCATTTTTAGAGGTCTGGGAGACTGGGGTCAGACAGCCTCAATTTTCAGTCTTTGATGTATGTATCATTGTGAGCAAGCTGTGAGCTAGAAGATATCCAAAAGACGTGCTCAGATATCTCTGCTTCTCATGCAGCCCCTTCCTTGTGCACGCAGTGTCTGTTGTGCTCCTCCTTGCAGGCACAGGACACTCGGGACACATCTGGAAGGGCTCTGTGTGACATCAGGCCCACTGGGCATTTCCGTGTCCTGGTGGGTGTGTGTCAGGTCACGGCGAATGAGGTATACATGGTCGCTACTTGTCAAAGGCCAAACAGAGCTAAGCAAAGAGCTCCAAGAAATGATTATGATGAGCTCACCTGAGGGCTTCTTCTCTTTTAAACCCCGTCTCCCCTCTCCTTCCAGGCAGTGTTGCTGCAAAGGAGAGCACGCTATTGAGGTGCATCCACCATGACTGCACTTTAGAGACAAAAATGGGAGCAGATGCTCTTTGGCTTATAGTCAGTCCTCCAAAGTCCAAGAATATCCATTTAAAGAGACAGAAAGAGGCATGCTAACATTGTCCCATTAGTGGTTCGTAACATTTTTTGTCTACTGCAAGGCAAGCATGAATAAAAAAGAAATTCCCTGGTGTATGGGAACTGTTGAGTCACGGTCCAAATCCTGATTGAGCACCTGGGAAAGGACCCGGTCAGCCCTGGGAGCACAGGTGAAGGCAATTCAGCTGTGTGGTAGGGAAGGGTGGAGCCTGGCTGCACCTCTCTTAGACCCCATGTAAGGGCTGATTGGCAGGGGGAAAGGATCTCTTCCTGGAGATCCCTCCTTGGTGAAGCTTTCCTCTGTGAACCTGGAGTCTTCCAATATGGGTGAGCAGTCTTCTTCCCTTCCTTCATAGCACCTTTCTGTTGTGCTGGTCCTTCCATCATCACATCTCTGTTGAAATGCCTTTCCCATTGTGTTGATCTGCCCAATTGCTACACCTGGCTGTATTGGGTTTATGGGTTTATTTCTTCCCCTGCTCCTCATTTAATAAGCTAAAATTGTTAGAACTCAGGAAAAAGTATTTCATGAAGCTTCTGTTGGATGATGGTTGAATTGGTGTTGTTGAATGAGAAAGATAGAGGAGGAAGGTCAGGAATAGATTAGGAACGGCTGTTTTGCTATCTAGTTTGGTGAGGTACCAGTTAATTAGACCAGCCAAAGAACTGGGAGAGGGGGTTACCTGCATTGTGAGTCAACAGTCATATTAATGTTCCTTAATGGCTTGCAGAGGGACTGGAGGAAAGTTGAGCAGCAAGCACTGTGCAGACCTCCAATGTCAATAGCACTAGGCAAACAGTAAGTGATTTTTTTTGACAGCAAATGCAGAACCTGTGGAAACAGAGTCCGCTCTTTACATCCACATTTATTTCCACAGGTGTAGCAGGATAACTAACCTCTGACCTGAAAATCTATGCCCTTTCTCACTATGGCCTGTCTTACTCCATACGAACAGCCTCTCACCTTGTGGTCCTAGCCTGCAAATGAAGAGTCTGTGAGTATTCTTCCTTTCACCTCTCCCAGTCTATCTTAGCTCTTTTATTTTACTTGCAAATTTCCTGCTGTGTGTGAAATGATGTTCCTGTGGCAATGGCAAAGGTTGCACGTGCCTCCCACTTATAAGTCTGTTTTGACATTACCAAGGTATGGGTGCTTCATAAGAGAAATGGTAGGAAAGGTTTATGTGGATTTTTTTTTTGTGGATATGTGATTCTTAAAACACGCATTACCCCATCACAAGTGAGATTTATCGATGTGCTTTGTGTCTCTCTCACAGCAGAAGGGTAACCACCTGAGTGACAGTCATTGCAGTTCATGGGACAGGTCTTGAGAGAGGTGTGGGACCTGCAGTAAGGCCTGGAACTGATATTAATTACTTTTCTATCATTAAGTGTTACAGCTTTTCTTAAGCTTCTAAGCTATGCCCTACATCAAATAAAAAGGTAAATCACCACGTACCTTAGTGGGCTTTGGATCAAGGAAGCTGCCAGCCGCGTGGTTCTTGCTATCCCAAAATGGGACCCTCTGATGTTGCTTATTCCTCATATACTGCTGTATCCAGTCAAAGCATACAGAAAACAAGCATCAGAGTTTTTTAACTGATGTTAATTGTTCAGATAGTATTTGTGACACTGTACGGATGATGAAGAATCACAATGTTCTGGGTGATTTATCTTTTCATTTTACTCTAGACATAGCTTGGAAGCTTAAGAAAAGCAGTGGTGCCTAGAATCACACATAACGAATTGCTGAGTGGGGTCACTTTCTTGGGAAATTTGTGGTTAGTTCAGATTTCTTCCAGTGCTGGTGGCCTAAGGAGCAGCCAGAACCTTCCTGAAACAGGATCAAGTAGGAAGTTGCAACCACTGATCAGCTGAAGAATTACTGAGCATCCAGATCTGCCTGGATGTTTGAGGGGGGGAAAAAATCAGTGGTTCTCAGATAACTCTCTGATAGGTGAGCCATGGTGAACGAGTCTGGCAATGAAATGGTGTCTTGGAGAAACTGAAGTGTTTAGGTAGAGGGAAAGAAAAGTTTCTTTTGTCTCAAGAGCAGAAAAAAGTCACCTCACTTGATGAAGGCTTAATCCCTGCAGATGGTCTGAAGCCACAGCATCTTTGTTCTCTCCATGCTAGCATCTGTTGAAAAGTTGTCATCACTGCTTATGCCAAATGCTGGATGGGGAACAATTTGTGTAAATCCTGCTCAAAATAACAAGCTCGTTAATAGCTTATATTCTCTATAAGCAGCCAAGGTACACTTAGCCATGACAGTTTTCTTTCAGTGGACTTTGAGGTATTATCAGCTGTGACAGTGTGGAGTGGGTGGAATGTGGGGAACAAAAGCCCCACACAAAGGAGGCACTTTAGGTCTGGGCTCCTCTGCTTCCTAGAGGCCACACAGTGCTGAGCTACAGTGAGATTCTTTTCTCTAATTAATATTTCGTTCTCTGGGAGAGTTTTGAGTTATCCCTTGAGATATGTTAAAGGTTTGCACATTTTCAGGAAGAGAAACAAGGCTGCTGAACTTGAATTAAGAAAATATGTTGAAAGGAGCTGCTACAGCCTGTAACTTTGGGCGAGGGACACGTAAAACCATACAGTATTACTGCACTTTTCATTGTATTACTTGTTCTATGTCCTATTTCATGGTCTGTTCCAATAAAGTCATGCATAAATGCTGCTAGGAACCATTCACCCCTTTTTCCTTTCTACCTCCCATGGACTGAGGCATCTGATACTTCATATTCTGCGGTGGTATTTGTTTTCCACACTGACCCACCAAAATATTTTATGACAGTAATAAAATAAAGTGCCTGTGTGGTTAGAATTGCTGAGTTTAGCAAGGAAGGTGAAAGAATGGTCACTGGAGGAGAACTGCTGCCACCAGCAAGTGCAGGGAGTCCAACCAGGGCAGGCAACAGGTCATCCAGGCTCCATGGTGTTTAGCTGTATGAGCCATGGGAGTAGGGCTGTGTACCCTTACAGATGTGGTAAATTGGGAGCTGCAGTAACAGAATGACATCAGTCATGACCAGCAAGGCTGTAGCCACACAGCTAGCTAAAAGGTGAAACTGAGCCACTTGTCATGGGCTTCACCTTTCAGGTGCTCTGTCCCAGGGACCAGGGAAGAGAACTTACTGCAGGGCTCCAGCTGTATGTAAAAGCTGAGCTGCTCCATCCAGTGGCTTTCTGTTCCCTTCACCAAGGGCTAGTGTGAGGCAGCAGTCTTTTAATCCAGCTGTTATTCCTCAGGGTACAGCTTGTATCCTGAGCAAAGTGATTACAGATCTAGCCTTGCAAACTGGAGGTACAGTAAGAAAAATGATGCCACTATGTTTTGAGAGGTTTACCTACGGGCGTATCAGACACCATTTGAAGAAAGCCCTCCCTGGCTGTGCACGGAGAGAGAGGCCCTTAATCTATCTAATGGCTCCCATGACATTGATGTACTGTCTCTTTCATTGTTGTGTTAAGGACCTCTCAAGCATTCTGCTTGTGCATCACTGAATGGTGTTATCCCAGCATGTTATGGCTGGTGGCACACCTGGGTTAGAAGGGGTGCTGTGGTGTTCCAGGAGAAACAGATTAAATATTGTTGTCAGTGCACCTGTAGAGCTTCCCTGTGTGAGGAGTCATGCAGTATTATGGGCCCAGTTCACTGGCCTTAAGGGACAAGGGGCTTTGTGAGGCTGTGAGCAGAGCTGTGGCCCTAGCAGGGCTCTGGCCCTCCCTCAGCTAGTGGCAAGGTGTGATGACAAATGCTGGGATATGAGCTGCACAGCTTGTGCTGCAGCCCAGTGTATGGAGCTGAACCAAGATGGCCCAGTGACCTCTGGAAGGAAGGGTGCATCATGCTTTCCTCTGGCTGCCAAAGAAAGCTTTTGAAAGAGTAAATGAAAGAGTAGTGTAAACACAAGGCCTTTTTAAGACGTATCTCCTTGTCACTTAAGTGAGTGCTAATTATTAATTTGATGAAGTTGAACGTGAAAGCAAGACTGCAAGGCTCACTTTTCAGGGGCAGATTTCCTTTGCATATGGTCTGCAAGCAAAGGGAGAGCCAAAGGAAGGCAAGCTTGGGCTGGCAGCTCCAGGTTTGGAGCAGTGGCCATGGAGCCAAATGTTTGGTAAATACAGTTAGCTGGGGGAAAGAAGTATGTGAAGTTTGACAGAACAGTGACCTAAAAATCAGCCTCTAAGTGCATCTTGTGGCAGACTGCAAACAGGGAGATCTTAATTAATTATAATTATTACACTTTTAAGAGAAGAGGAGAAGCAGACTTTCTCTCATGATATACAGAGAACAACTTCAAAATTGTTTACACAAATGCTGTGAATTCTGTAGGGTGGGTACTACAAATCCATGTCAGATGTTAATGGAAAGAACAGCTTTTGTCTTGCAGGATGGCAGCGTGCCACTGTTGAAGTAACAAGCACACTCACTGTGGTGTGCTCAGAGCTGCCGGGGCTGGAGATGAAAGATGGACATAAATCAGCCAGCCTGATGTGGGCCTCTGCCCGCTGCCAGTTTGTAAATGATTCCTGTCAGTTTCAAGCCAGAAAGTGCAGAAATCTGAATGCTATTAGGAGTCATTCAGCTGGAGCATCCAGCAGCTTCTCTGTGCCTTTGTGTACAGAAATTGCCTCCCCGGTACTGCCATCCTTTGCACACTGAACATTGAATCAACAGACGTTCAGTTTCTAGACACGGTTAGATGTAAAATCTACTGCAGCAATCTCTCCTGTTGGCAAAGTGAGCTCCATGTTGGCAAAGTGAGCTACGAATATTTCACCTGACTGCTGAAGTGTCAAACACAGCATCCACTAAGCACAGTGCTGCTATCGGAGCTGCTAGATGTCCTCAGACAACCTTGTCAGAATAAATGTGGATGCACAGGAGCACTCTATGGCCTCAGATGGCTGTGAGGAGATCCAGGTGTGTTCTTGCTGTGTGTAGAGCTGGACGATAGGATGAATAGGATCACTTGCAGTTTTGGTTTGGGGCAGCATTTGCTCGGCACTGAACAAGGCAAAGGGAGATGGGATGGTCTGGGGCCCATGAAGTTACTGCATGCAGCCTGCAGCTGAACAGGCTTTACCTCTGTTGTGAGGATGAGGCTGCTATGTGGATGGGAAGCACCAAGTCAGTCAGATGGTGAAGCAGACCTGACCCCATTGTCTAGTACGTGCTCTACTTTTATGTATTATAATTGTGTAGGAGAATTGGTTAAATGCAGAGCCCTCTGGAGTTTGCCCCAAAGAGATGAAGGAGTTGCTTGGGAATGGTGTCACCTGCACAGGGGGGGCAGCCCACCTGCAGAGCCAGAGATGCTGCTATCACAGTGTTCGCAGTGAGGGCCAAGGCAGAGCTGCACACCCCACCCCGACAGCTGATGCATAAGCATGTGGCTGGATGAAACGGACTATTTGGGGTGTAAATGCATAGGCAAAGGGAAGAGATCTGGCGTGGCCACACAGCATTATCGACTAGCAAGAGAAGATAGGAGTGATGATTTTTAACAAGCTGTTACATGGTCGCCTTAGAGACAAGACTGTAAAAGCCACAACTGGCCCAGAGGAGAACAGCAAGAAGTCCCCAGCAACCCAACAGGCCAGCAAAACAGTCCTGTCAGTACAAAACTACCCACAGGGTGCAACTCTGCAGCAGCATGTCAGGTTCCTTTCATAGGCAGCTGTGCTAAGATATCACTCGTTTCTGAAGCTGCGTGGACTGACTCAAGGCCTTGTGGTGGTCTCGTGGGGCTGCTGGGAGTGGTACACGTGCATCGAGACACAGGGCATCCCCAGAAGCGCTGCAAGAAACCTGGTAAGCAGGCAGCGTGTCCCCGAGCCTGCAGAGGTGCTCGGCGTTTTGTTGCGCCAGGTCCTTACGGGCTGTGGTTGTTTCTGAACTGTGAACTCCCCCAGCTGGCGAACGTGTGCTATTACCGTGAGCCGCCTTAACCTCCTGTCCAAAATGTCGCTGTGAGGACGTACTGCAAGGAGGTCCCAGAAACTCAACAGGCTATCCAAGGCATTACTGTTTTAGCCTGTGAATTTGTAAGGAGCTGATGGCCAACGTGTGACCTTCTCTGCTGAAAGAGAGAACGAGAGACTCAGAATGCTGCCTCTCTTGCTGCTTTCAGTGAGGTGCTGGTGCCCTACTCCCTGCAGCAACACTCCCTGGGTCCTTACATACTTGCCATGATGTCCTTGTCCAAAAGTCATTCTAACCCTCGGCTGAAAGTAAATTTTCAGCCTTCTTTCAGATCTCTCAATTTAGCTGAATGCACAGAGCCGTGCCCTGGAATCCACTACCTTTAACCCATCCATCACGTGTCACCTCTGGTTGCCTGGTTTGAACGCTGACAGCATCTAGCTGGCATCAGTGTTGCACATAGTCTCTGACAACCTTGGGACAGACATGGGCAAAATCTCCCCAAAAAGAAGCCATCAGCAAACAGCACACTTGGCCTGCTGTTTTTCTTAAGGAATTACAACAAAAATTCATCAAGTGACACCTGTTTGTTTGAAGAGATGCAGCCAGTGAAAGGAGCCATGTTATCATCCCATTGTCTCACTGTCATCTACGTCATGGGGTTGAAGCCACAGTGCCTAAGCAGGGGACTTTGCAACACAAACCTTGAGCCTTCTGGGGCTGCCATAATGGGCAATTGAATGGTTCTTTGCAGGTCACAGTCAGTTCCTTTCACTGTTCTCGTAGTATGGGCCAAGAATGATGGAGCAGCCTGGGTTGGGGGATGCAAACAACGTTGTGTTAAGAAAGAGAACTGCAGAAGCAGCAATGGCTGCACATTTCAATGGCATCACATTCAGTCTTTTGTGATAAGGGAGGAGTACATGGGAAAGAGCACCACTGACTGGAAGGTCAGTCTGGATGAATGGCTCAAAGCGTGCGAGTTATCTGACCTTGCAGTGGGTGAAAGGGGCAAAGCTGCAGCATCTGGTGGCCTCCAAGAGGGGAGCAGGAAGCAGGGAGTACTGAGTGTGTATCTTTGCCTGAGGATTGCAAATGATGTGGGTAGAGGGCAGACGTGTCCAGGTGGAACACAGGGTGTGTCATAACCATAAACCAAGTAACTGCCCTTCAGTGCTGGGTAGGAGCCAAGACCACATCTGGAGGTGATGGAAGGGCCTGCTGCAAGCAGACCAGGTGCTGGCTTAGTGCTGAGGGACGCTTGCAAAGGCTCAGCACAGCTCCCCAGTGCCTGCTTGCGCTGAGAGAGCAGCAGAACAGGGCAGACTCTGAGCCTCTCGCCCTGCCCTGCACCCCCTCCACCAAGCCCACACTGCCCCTCGCCGACCCCACAAAAAGGCCAGGCCCAGGCAGTTGTATACAAAACCTGAAATAGTTTACTTTGCTTTCTCTTTTTTTTTTTTTTTTCTTCTTCTTTTTTTTTTTTTTCTTCTTCTTTAAACTTTGCTCTAGGTTTACTTAGATTTCGTGAACTCGATACAAGAGCATTTGATATGAATTGGTAAATAAAACACCGTCATAGATAGATAGCCACGATAAACTTTGTTAGAAATGTACATGTCGCGAAAAAATAATAATACTAATAATAATAATCATAATAAAAAAAGCTGGCGTGACGCCCAGGCCAGCATGGCCCCGATGGCCGTGGGCTGCGGGTGGCTCTGGTTCCCCGCGGGCGCCGCGCCCCAGTAATGTGTGTATATAAACAAAGCCCATAAGAAATGTACAAATATAAAAAGCTACAAACATTAATAAATTACATCGTCACAAAACACGGAAACACTCCACAAGGTGCTAGTAAAATAACTGTCTCCCTCCTCGTACAAGAAGTTACGCAAAGAGCTGGTAAGGGCCGCTGCTACGGACAGCGCCCGGAGAGACTTTCCCCTTATAAAAAACAGGTGGTCATTATTCCAAAAGCTATGTACAAGCTACATTCTAGGAAAAGGATGCCTCGGGAAACGCATCGACATGGCACGGCCGGGGGGGAACGCGCCCACTGCCCCCACTCCCCCACCACACTCCGTCCCCAACCCCTCGCTGTCCTCACCCCCGTGGGCCGGGTGCTCTCTCACCTCCCGGCGCGCTCAGCGCCGTGGGGCCAGGCGAGGATTAACTTTTTGCGGACTAGTCACTCTCAGCACTCTGAGAAAGGACATCTATATTAAAAAATATTTATAGCAGGATTCTGTACACTCCGACCGCCGAAAGTTAAGAGGGTTGTTATCGCTGTGCTCCAAGTCAGGCGGAGCTAAAGGAGCAGCTTCCCATTCCGGTGGATCTTCAGGATCTTGCCGAGCCGCTGCTTGGCCGTGGCCATCCCCTTCTTCGTGCGCTTTCCTGGAGGGAGAGTGGCAGTGGTGAGCCCCAGGCTGGCTCCTGCCCCACGCCACCCCACAGCAGCGAGCCCTCAGCCCCGCACTACCACCTTCCCGACCCCGTCCCTACCCCAGCACCTCAGGAGACCACAGCTGTCCCTCGAACTTGAGGGATCTCCCATGACCATCCCAAACCCAGACGTGCCTCAGAGACGAGCACAGTCTCTTGCCAATCAGCACCACCGCAGCCAGGCAGGTCCCAGTGTGTACCTGGGGCACCAACTGCCTCCACGGTGCCCATACCCTGCCCTGAGTCTGCACACACACCCCAGCTCAAGGGGTGCCCCAGCGTGACCACCCAGCCCCAGTCACTCCAGCACTATCTCGTGCCTCAGAGCTCACCAGAGCAGTACCTCTGTGTAGGTATTGCTGCATGCACAGAGGCACCCAGCAGGCTGTCAAACACTGCCTGCTTTCAACACACTCACATGCAGGCACCTCTGGGATCTCTGAGTACCTCTCCACTATTTCACACATCCTCAAGGGAGAATCTGATGCACAGGGCCCAGCTTGTGTGCCATCTCACTGACACCACCATCGTGCTTTCCTTGCCCTCTCTTTCCCTAGCACTACAGACACTGCAGTCAGCCCAGTCAGAAAGTCACTGAATGCATACACACATACACACGTTCAGACTCGGGTTAGCACCAATGCACTACAAAGCACTCAGAGTGGACAACCTTCCCTTTCCTCATACTCATGTGACAGAAATACCATCACAAACCAAACCCATGCTCACAGGCTGCACCATTCAGGAAGGTCTGTGTTCCCGCACACTTTTCCACAAGGACTAGTGCAGCAAGCACAGCTGATCTCCACCTCATCTCTCACCAGCTCCCACTTCACAGACAGCAACTTCATGGATCTCCAAGGCATCTGAGACCTGACAACTACACGAACCCACACAACTCCTTCCTATCACACCACTAGTGGTGTATCCATGTATAATACCTCAAGAATCTCAGCTCCTTTCCACTTCTCCCATCGACTTTGTGTTCCAAGCCATGACGGTGTGGGTGACACTTACCATGGGACTTCTCAAGCCCAAAAGGCTTGAGTGACTTCCACTCTATAGCCTTTCTCAACAAGAATGTGCTTCTACAGCCACTGACAGTACTGAAAGGCAATTTATAATTTTGTCATTTTTCATCCTTTTGCCTCATTCTGAGTCATCTCTCCTCCCTGAAGTGGTCTGAGAGCTCCCTGATTCTGCTTCATCCCATCATCCCTTCATTACTGATGATACCCCGCCTGGAACTCCCTGTGTTCCATGCAAGAGAGACAGGTTGATGTCCGCTTGGTGGTCCCAGCTGTCTCAAGACCCTGCACTGGAGGTTCTGAAAGTGCTCCTTTCCCTGCATGGATGGGTATGCACTTCTGGCACACGGTTCCTCCCCTCCTTTGAGGATCGAGAGCTATACCATGAGCAAGGTTCGTTCCACATGCCCATACAAGCTCTCTTCACGATGCCCTGTCTGGTTTGCCCAACTCACTGGCCTGACTGGGGTCAGGCTCCATTCAGCACTTTTCTTCCCACCACTTCTTCCACGGACCTCTTGGACCTTCATGACACCATTTCACCACAAAGACACAATTCCAGGCAAGAATTTTCACTTCATTCCAGTTCTGTAGAGAGCCATAGGTGTTGCCAGCTCCTGGAAGGGCCCTAGAGTCTACTGTGAGCACATCCTCCTATATGGCCTGCGATGCTTTACTGGTTGGCACCCCTCCACTATCTCTAATTTGCTCCACTCACATACAGAAGAGTACTGGAAACAACTGCCACATAGCCTCACTTTTTACAACAGGTCTTTCCTGTGAGATCGCATACTTGATCTTCATCATACACAGTGCACTTGACTGGAGTTCCTGCCCGTCCCACACACCTGCCTTCATTGTGCTTTCTCAGCAAAGTTCAAGCAAGGAACAGGATGTCCAAGCCCAGGCCCCAGACAGCTCCGGCTTTTTAATGCTTTCCCTACAGCCGATAACAAGTGATCTCTTCGTCTCTTGGTTCTGCTTGTGTGGTTGGGTAACTCCCAAGGCTTGACATTCCTCTGCTCCCTTGTTGCAGCTCTCAGGACAGCTTTGCAGATTCTCACTGCTCTACACTTGCCAGGCAGGATGTCCTTATTTACACCTCTGTATAGCTACTGCACAAAAAGAAGCCTAAAACAGCAGTGCCTGGCACGGCCCTGAGCACAACAGCCTTCGTAGATGCCTCCTTCCCTTGTCAAGGCTTCACCAGACAGGCTGGACTGTGATGTGACCACTGCGTGTCCTCCTCAGAAAGCCCAGGGCACGCTCGGAGTATTTCCTAGCATAGGACGCCTCACAGTCTACAACAACAAATGCCAGGCAGCAAAGCACATATTTAGGCCCACGCTGCCAGGGCAGCCAAGGCTATGGGTCAAATCTCCAACCAGGTTTGTCCTACCAAAGCAATTCCACAGACCCGTGACAGACACCACACACGGAGGCCCTGCAAAGGGCATGGATTATATGACCAAATCACCCTTCCCCATTCCTACACCATAACCCCAGGCGTTTCCTGGTACCTTTGGCGGAGGCATTGTTCTGCGAGGATGATGAGGGTCTCCTCTGTGTGAGGAAAACACCGGGTGCCATCGGCTGCGATCCCCTGTTAGGCTGGGCGGCCCCAAAGGTGCTGGCCCCTGCGGTGTACTCGTGATCTGTGAGGCTGCTGGCATGTGACTCCAGCTTCGGCTCTGGTGAGCTGCCTTCCTGAGCTGGTTTGTTCGCGTTGTTGGTTGACAGCTTCTTTTTGGTATTTTTTTTCTTCTTGCCTTTTTGTTCCTCCTTTAAAATGACAAACATGAAGCTCAGATTAATCCTCAGAAGACCTTTAGCTATGGCAAGGGCCAGTGGTGTTGCTTAGGGTCCTGATACAACGAAAAACAACGAAGTTTGCCACGTACAAACTGCTCAGAGTCTGTTCCGATACCATCTCGCTCCCAGCTCTCTGCCACATGCACACGCTGCCCTTCTTGCATCTATATGCGCCTTGTGCAGAGCCTCCTTGCTTGTTAACTCAGTGCACTGCGGTGAGAGGGAGCCAGCCAGCGCCAAAAATGACCCTGCCTTGGGAGACCAGCGTGGTTTTGTATGAGCAAGCCTTTCCATGTTCCGCATACACTGACATCTCCTATCTTCAGGTATCTTCATATGCTTTCGTAATAGAAGGACATTAAACACCCCACTTATTCACAGAAGCTGCTTCTTGCTAAGGTAACACCTCTAGCTGCCCCTACACACACAGTGAGCAAAGGGTCTGTCACTGTCCTCTTTCCCTCGCCTACCTACAAGTCCAGTTCCTGATAAAATGCCACTTCCCAACAGCACCCACCACAAAAGCACAATGCCACCAAATGCCACAACTCCAGCAACTCCCCAACCTGTCTCCAGCAGACCTCGTACTTTGTGGTGTCACATTTGTCCGGTCAGTGTGCATGAGGCACTCCGCACCTACCTGACCCTTACAGAGACCAGAGGATACTTTTCTACAGCCAGAAGTGTGCCTCAATACATTTGCTAAACTGATGTTAGCTGCCCTTGGTTAACCAAAGCTTTGGGAGTAAGCCCTAATGCTCCCCAGCAGCCAACTCACACAGACAAGGCAATCACACCACCCAGACCTCCAGCACATCAATCTGCCGCTCACGCACTCTCCTTCTGGGGATCCTGCTTCTATCTCTAGCCCGCAAGAATGCAGGTAGATATGCATCCTATCTCAGTGCTTCTCTGCATGCCCAACAGACTTCCTGCTCTGCACCATTTAATTAATTTAAGTCAGCTATGTATGGTGCAACACTGCTGGATTTTCCTCCTCTTTATTTCCCCTGAGACTGATAAGCCTTGCCAAACTGGCACAAATAAACCCCAAGAAGGGCTAGCACTGCTCTGGTGTTTGGCCATGACTGCAGCTTTCATTTCCTGACAGCTACTGCTTCTTAAGCAACCTCACCTGCTGTGACAACTTTGCGGCTGCAGCGGCGAGGCCGGTTTCGATGGAGGCAACCCTTGTTCCCTCTCGCACCGGTCTGTCTTGCCGAGGCACTGAGGGGCCGACTCGTGCTGCAAGGAAAGCAATCAGAGGTGAGGCAGGTGCAGAGTGCCCAAGTGAGCTGCATAACCACACACTGGGCAGCGGGACTGCCCTCCTGAGCAGGAGATGGACGTGCAATGTCACAAGCTAAGAAATGGGCTGCTTGTCACACAGCAAGCTGTGGAGAATCCTTCATTAGTGGCCACAGCAAAGGCTGCCCAGGGATCCCCTGGCCTTGCACTGCCTCTGGTAAGCTGCAACAAAAACAGCCTTCCAGAACATCAGCATTGGCTGAACCCAGAGGAGACGATTCCTACGTTTCCTGCTTGTTTCTCTTTACACAACACTAAAAGCCGGGGCTGATCAACTGTCTGGGCTTTCACTACTACACTACTGCCAGCAATCCTTCCTTCACAGGAGCATGAGGAAAAATAAATCAAAAACCTACCCCAAAAAACACTTCTGCCAACTGATTGATGGAGAAAAACTAACACATCAGTACAAGTCCCAGCATGTGAAATCTTCCCCCATTGTACTGGAAAGGGTTAATCCTTCACATTACAGAGAAATTGCTCATTTTTGGTCTTACAGTTTCCGCATTCCTTGAAAAATGCCTGGTTCCTTAGGGACCTGCATGGCTTAGTCTGAGTAACACAAATTGTAAGAGCTTACCTGTTGGGCTGTAAGGGGCATCATCGGAACTTTTCCTTTTCTTTGATCGAGATTTGAATACTGGATTATCTTCATCCGATTCAAGAGAAGGGTAAACTACAGTAGGAAACAAAGAGTAGTTTCAGTGTAGGAGACAATTATATACTGCAGAGAGGCCCACTTGCTCTATACAGCAATGGTGACCACAGGCATCACAGCTAGAAGAACAAAGTCCCCCAGAGGTACTGCTGAGAGGTAACAGCTGGAAACCATCTGGGGACATTCTCCTGCTCTTATCCATGCTACACTTAGAAGCTGATGTCACTGAGCTGTGACCAGCTACTTTTAGGGTACACAGAGAAAGTTTTCAAACAGGAAAAATGAGTCTCCCTGTTGCCTGTGGAGTGGCAGCATAGCTGGAAGAAAGACAGACAAGTTTCTTTTCCCAAGTCAGACTGAAACCCTCCAGCTCTGCACTGTGCAAACCTCATGATCCCTTGTGAGACAAGATGTGAATCTGCACACCAAGGAAACACACGCAAGGGGCGTTTGCAGATATGAACAAATATGCATGTGTGCACACTTACTCAGACTGCTTTGTTGTGCTTACCGTAATCTGAATCTTTAAAACAGGCATCTAAGTGGTCCTGATCTTCATCATAATCTTCAATGTCAATACTGTTTTTTGTGCTTTTCTTTAGTAACCGTTTGCCAGCATTTTTGTTGCCACCGCCACCTGCTTTTTTAGAGTTCTGTGAGGAGATGGAGTTATTCTTGGCCTGGTTGGTCCCCCAGGAGGCCTGCAGGCAGGAGTCCGACGACTGGAGGTTTGCCATGGATAGCATGCCCTGGATTGCTTCCTGTGTGCTGGGTGAGGCAGGTGGCTGACTGCAGGAAAACATGGAGAGATAGAGAAGCTATCAGCGATTCCATGAAAACACACACTGCTCACAAATAGCTGACTCCTTTCACCTGACAGTGCTGCTAGGGCAAACTTCCTGTAAACTTGCTGTACTTTAACCAGGTGAGCAACCAGCACTGGTTATTTTTACTTTAAGAGCAACATCACCATGCATTAAATTTGGGCTTGCTGCCTTGGAAGTCAGGAAGCTGTGAACCACTTGGCTATGCATCTGATGTGCAGCTCTTTGGTGGCTGTCGTTGCTGGTGTGCAAGGACAGAGGCCAGGTAACTTTTCAAAGCTCCCAACAGCGCAGCATTTCTACCCCCCAGCTCTGAGGGTATGAGCCCCTCACTCACACACCCAAATTCCACCTTCCTGTAACAGAGCTACAGAGGACAAGAACCATGTTTCCTTCACTGAGCTGAAGGATGAGGTTCCTGCTCTTGGCCAATGCCTTCCCAAACTCCTTTCAGACTCCTCCATCCCTTCCTTCACACAACAAAATGTGAGAGCAAAGCCTGAAGAAGGTGAGGGGGGACCACAGAGGTACCACCCCAGCATGCAGGCTCTCCTGCAGCCCAGTAAAGGGAAAGGCTTGGGAAATGAAGAGGGGTGACTGAGCAGCAGCATCACTGCACGAAGCAGTGGAACAGCCTGCACAGCCAGGGCTGACAAGATATGGACTGGATGAGAGGACTACAGGGTGGTGAAAACTTTGCTCATCTCATCAGAAAACAGCAATTCTGTGAAATGCAGAAAACACTGCAAAAAAAGTTATGCAATAGAAGCCCCTAACAAACATCATTTCCCAAGTAAATTAGCAGTACCACGTCACTTTCATTTATTTGATCTTAATTTAATCCTCTTAAAGCCTTTACAAGACTCTGGATAGAGTAATATATAAGACATAGAGGGAGTTTCTGGGCACTAATTGCATTTATAAATAATCCTGCAAATGAGTTAAGACTGCTGTCGGTAGCTAACAGCTCAAGGAATAAAAGAACATCGAAACATTTATTTAGTGAAGAGACATTTTAATCCCCTTATTATCATGCCAGATGCCTTAGCCTCCTCCCTGACAAAGGCACATTTTGCACCACGTATAAGAAGTTAACATATTTTCTTTTCAATTCCCCCCCCAGAACAGTTTTTGCAAGCACTGGACTCTCAAAACAGTGCAAACAGACCATCAAAAACTGACCACTAAGTGGGCAAATCAGAGAGGAACTGCCTTAAGCAACACAAGCTTCAACAAATAAATTGTGGAATATGATCAAAACCAGTGGTTCTGAGTCAAACCACAACCTGAACGTGTGGGTAACATGTCTTAAAGAGACATAGCTGCACATGGAGCAAAGTGTTTCTCATTAGGACATGTGCTTGCCTGTGCTTCTATTGAAAGCATTTCAGCTTTCTAAGCCAAATGAAAAAAAAAGGAGAGAGAATTGAAAAGTAATTCTTAAGCTCTTGAAGGCTGTATCCCCTTTCTGTAGCTTCACAATAGTTAAAAAACAAACAAACACAACCAACACATTTATGAAAGTAAACTATGAGTTCCAGCTATGACCTATAACTTCAAAAACGGGAGCAGAGCTGGAGAAAAGGGCACTCTAATGAACAGACTGACAGCAGCTCGTGCCTTTTGCAGTGGGCTCAACTCCAGCATTGTGCACGGCTCCCCTTCTGAGGACCTTGTTTCTTTTTACTCTCATAAAGCAACTCTGCAAAGGACCCTTTCATGCTGTTAACGGAGAAGGGGAAAATTTGTTGCTAAAACTCATTCCAAACAACATCTTCCCCAGAGCTGACCAGGGAAGGGCACATTGCCCTGTGCAGCACAGATGGCTCTGTGTCCTGCACAGTCCTACAGGCAACTAGCTCTTAGGCCTAGTAAGCTAGGCGCCTTGGCATCACAGGGCAGCTCCTTGCTGTCAGCAGTATCTTCATTTTGGAGCAGTGCACAGAGCAGCCCTTTGGGCTATGCTCTGGGGCTTTCACATGGCCTGTTTCCCTCCTGGACTTGCCAGAAGCATGCTTTCTCTGACAGAGCACATGATGACAGGCAGACAGCTGTGATTGCTGATGAGAAAACACATGGTTCAGCCCCAGCACGTTAAGCTTTCCCTGCTAACCGAGGCCCCGTCCCCACGCTGCCTGGGCACAGGACCTTCCCAGTGCCCTGAAGGGACATAATGCAGGGAGCCAGGGCTTCCTTTCACATCCCACCCCTCTCTAAGGGTTCAACACCTCTCAGCAGAAACTTTCTTTCTCATGTAATTACTTAATCTTTCACCTATAGCCTCATACATAGCACTTGAACCTATTCATTTCAGTGCAATACAACTCACTGAAGGCTGTCCTCTCCCCTGGTCCCCATGCTGCCTGCACAGCAGCAGGAGGCACTGAAGGGCAATGGGGAGGGGAAGTAGTAACCTCATGAATGCTTCACTAAGCATCTCCCAGGCTCACCCCAAGACTTGGGAAAATAGATAAGGGCAAAGGGAAGTCAGAGGAAACACTGAACATTTTCTAAGCGGAAATAACTAAAAGCATAACTGCCTTGTGAGGTTAGACAAAAAAGGAAGCAGAACCTGCTTGGAGTTCTAAACAGATCAAAGTCAGCAATCAAAAACAATGGCTGGGGAAATCCCAGCCAGACACACAAGAAGGAAAGGGCTGTGCTGAGGGCTAAGAGCCCTCAGTGAGAAACTGCAGAATCTCCATCATCCCTAAATATGAAATTCTGCAGGGCAGTGCACTGGATAACCAGGTCACACTTCACAGCTGGACATGCTGTGATCCAGCAGCTGCACAGATGCCTTCTCAAGGTCCCTTTCAGCTGATGTTGTCCTGGAATACTGCATGTAGGAACTGCTGAAAAACACTGATGCATGTGAGGAGGAGGTAATAAATCACCATTCTCCCTCTGTGATAATTTCCCCATCATTTCTGCATTTCCTCTCACCCCACCACAGCAAGATGTAAATGAACCACGAAGAAGTAAGGCAGAGACAGTAATGACTTATCAGCATTGTGGAGAAGTGACAAATGTATAGAACTGTGAAACTCACTTAACTTCAAGTACAAAATCAGTATTTTCTTCCATTTTTTAATCAAACCTGGGAACAAATAACTTGCTCAGTTCAAAATCACATGAATCTTCAATTTTTTTTTTCCTATATTCTGCTTGTTTTCACGTTTACAGCAACCTTTCTGAAGGACCTCTCTCCTCATCTCTTCCCATCTTGCTACCACTGGCATAGGTGTAGGAAATGTACCTCTCACACAACCTACATGAATGCCATCAGGACTTTTGGTCAGCTGAAAAAGACAATCTAATGTTTTACTGAATCAAGCTTCACTCAGTTCAGGTAAGGTCTTTCACACAAAACAGCAGCAACAATAACAACAAAAACCCTGCCCTGATTCCTAAGTTACTACTGAGGGTCAGCAGCTTTGGTGCTGGTCTTGTCTGGGCTCCATGCTTCCCACCTCCGAGCTGACCACTGTGTGAGCAGAGGATATTCCACATGGGCTGCCTGCACTGCTGCAGTCTGGAGTATCCAAAATATACATAAATATGTATGGGTATGTAGAGAAATACATACGCATACATAGCCATTAAGAGCCATAAAAATAAGAACGCAGAGAAAGACGAAAATTGTTTCTGAGTCAGGCAGGATCACATTGGCATTACATTGTGACACAGTGTGTTTGCATATCAGGTTTCTTTCTTTCTATATTTTTTGAAGCATGTTACAGCCATTTGAAAAGCCTGGCGTAATTACGAATTGAAACATAGCAATTTCATTTATCAGGAGCTTTTTTCAATCAAGCTGCAACACACACTGCCAAAACCTAATTGTTTATACAAGAGCCAAAATTGATATGACACATTCCCACTGAAGTACCGCACACAGTGTAGTAATTCATGCAGTTTAGTTATGTGACTGCATTTGCGACTTTGATTTCAGAAACCACAAAGTCTACAAATAGACTCGATACAGAGCCCAGGTTGAAGGGGGAAAAATGAAAGGTCTGAGTACTGTTCCATTACTGAATGGCAGTTTTAACCCATGGCAGACAGCAAAATATGTAAGTCAAGAAAAAGAGAGGATCTTTGAGGATCATTTCTTTAATCTATATTTTTAGCCTCCCTCTGCATTTCTGCACATCATAAGCAGGCAATGAACCACACTGTATGTAAAATAGTACTGTACACATGTCCAAGGCAGTGCTCTTAAAATGCCTGCCATTTTCTTCTTTCATATATCGGGAGCTTCATGTGTGGGAATCCTATTACACCAGCAGCTCTATCCCCACCGTGAAACACACCTTACAACCTGCCCAAATGTCTAATGACCTGCCAAAAGGTGAGCTTAAATTTGATATAAGACTCCATAACACACCATTATGCAGAATGAAAAATGAACTCAGAGGAACTGCTAAACTGACCAGTACCAGTATGAGTATTTCAGCGGTTTTTGAAGACCAAAACTCTCGAGAGATGAGGAAAATCCAGAATCCCTATCACATCTGGGCTCAGACAACAGAAAATATTGTATTTCCTGGGAGCTGCAGACACTTTGGTACCTCTCCCCATACTCTCCACAGTCACTGGTTTTGAACAACTACTCCTTCCTAGAGGGATGGCGGTAACGGAAGAAAACCAACACTGAACTGAGACTGGATCTCTTCCCTAGAGATAACAGCCCTGTCAAGATAAGCCTTCTAAGTACTGCTGCCATGCAACTTGATTTTAAAATCAAATTTTCACCTGCAGTCCTGCTGTGAGACACCACTGGAAGAAGTGTCATGGGAACACATGAGGAATGAACAGAAACTCTTCCAGGAGACTGGACACGCTCACCTGTTGTACTGGGGGGTGAGGATCTCTGCCAATGAGCTGCAAAAGTAATGAACTCTAAACACTGAGGCACACAGGCAAGTCTGGCTCTCACAGGGCTGCCTGGTACTTGCCATGGGTACTGTGAGTGAAGGCAGTCTGCATAGTATGCTCTAATCTCCTGTAATTATCCATGCTGTGAAACTGACCGTTACCTAATAAACAGAGCTATGTTGGAACGTCCTTTGGTTCAACAATGTTCCCTCATTTAGATTTCTCTGAAACTCTGTTCCCAGATTGCAGCTTATAAAGAATTCCACCTATCATCTTAACATTAAAAACCTCTCCACCTCACTGATAAAATTTGCTCTTTATGGTTTCCTTTGATAACTTATTCCATATGTTCCCCTTTGACCGTGAGACATATCCTTAGGAATTCTCAGTTATGACTTTTAACTTCCAGTCTTTCCCAGGTTTAGATATTATCTTCCTCTCTGAGGGAAACTTCTGATTCCACTTTAGCAGGTCCTTTCAAATGTTCTGGCCACGCACACCCAACACTCACAGGGCACAGCCTGGGTGAGAAGGATGGCACCAATCTCACTCTGCTAACTCCGTTCTCAACTCTCAAACCCACTACTACTGCTGTTTTTACTTTCTGCACAGAATATGAGGCTTTGCATAGTCAAGGTAGACCTAAAGAAAGCAGGGAAGAAAAAGATGCTCTGGGGGGTCCACAGCTTCCAAAGGTATGAATCCGGTTCCTGTGGAGCAGTGGAGGGTGCTTAGGTTCTAAAGATGGGACAAGATGGGTTAAGAGTTCTCACACTGTTACCAGCAGTCTGAGAGGAAGAACAGGGCATAGGACATAGCAGTGTATGTCTGCTGTGCCATTCTGTTCATGTTAGCTGTAAAACCAGTTGATGGTTCCAGAACTCCTTCCCAGAGCTTTACTCCCAAGGTTTGAATTAAGGAAGACATTTCCATATGTGAAAAGTCCTACTCAGCTTCTTTTAAAGGGGCAAGCATACCCTAATTCTGTTATCTGTAGTTTAAGATCAGACTTGGCATGTTAAGAGCGGAGGCAGTGAACTCAAACTGCATTCACTGAGCTTTCTCTTCCTTTTGAATGATTCATCTATTATAGCAATATTGCTAAAATATTTGTTCAGTATTTACAGATGTGAAATGCCTCTATTTGTTTAAATTATACCACCAAAACCTTTCCCACACACTTTTTCCACCTCTCTGTCCAGTTCACAGGATAAAGGAAGTATTTGCTTTCTGGAGAAAAAGAAAGGTTCATTCTCTCTCTCTCACACACACAGAACCATAAAAGAACAATTCTTGCTTACAGGTTAAGAGTGAAAAACATCCCTTTGTGCATACCTGTTGGTGTTATACTCTAAACCCCCAACTTCCTTGCTTGCCTGCAAAAGGTCAAGAATTCCTGCTGAACTTCCACTCTCTTTCTTTACTTTGGAATTGCGCCCTGGCTTTGCCTCTGTGTCAATGTGAAGTAAATCTTCATCTGACGAGTCATCACTCTGCAAAAACAAGAAAAAGGTTCAAAAAATGTGAACTTACTAACATAGTCAACAAAGAACAACACAAGAATTTCTACAGCCTGCTACTCTTGCAAGATGTAGGGCTGGCCTTTCTAAGTTGCTCTTGCTAACAAGAGGTAACAATAAAAATTAGGCACACAACAAAATCAATCTCCTTCCAGCCTGTAGACATGGCAGGCTTTCCTGTTCCCTTGCAGCACTGGAGAACCAGCTCTGAGATCTTATCCTGTACATGGGATCACATCACACCACTGTACCAGCAGTGTTTCCAGGTGCTGTGTTCAGCCACCCTGTCCATTTTTCAGAACAGAAGACATGAATTTGGGGCTGTTTCTTTGTCTGCCCAGACACTTTTCACAGCACAGTTCTGAGTCTTGCAAGATTCAATGTAGCCAGCTCAGGCACAGGGACAGACACACTTCTGTCATCCTTGCTGCGACAGGACAGGAAAATCCAACAGAGGAATAGGATGGACATGTATGAGCGTACCATCCAAGGACATTAAAGGAAGCTACCCGCATCTATTTGGAGCTAATACCTCTCTGCACTGTAGACTGTTATAAAACAACTTTTTTCTCCCTTCCTGCCTGCTTTCAGGCCTCTGAAGTCGTAGCCATTACTGCTTAGAGTGTCATTAGTGGTTTCTGCAGGAACTGTTCTCTCAACTTCTGTGCAGCGAGATGTCAGCATGCTTTGCCCTGCTCCCTGTGCACCGTTCTCCAGACTTCAACACAGACTGAGGCAAGGAGACAGGCATTTTTAGATATCCCTGAGCCAAACCAGGATGATAAAGACGGCTGAGCTTTTAGGGCCAAAAACTCCAGTCACCTATAGTTTTGTGTTAACAGATTATTTTTCTTTCTGTGACTGATTCAGATATCATAACATGGATTTATGTTAACTACAGCTAGACAAAACATTTCAGCGTGTCATTTAATTTCCAGCATTGAGCTACAATGCTAACACAAACAAGAGCAAACTTATGTCTGTGCTGTTAAACTTCTTACTCTTCTCCAAGAGAGTGATCAGGCACTGAAATGGGCTGCCCAGGGGGCAATAGAGTCACCAACCCTGGAGGTGTTCAAGAAACATTTAGATGTTGTATTGAGGGACATGGATCAGTTGGAAATACTGGTGATAGGTGGTCAGTTGGACTGGATGATCTTGGAGGTCTTTTCCAATCTTGGTGATTCCATGATTCTTCATGCTAAGCGTCAACAGGCAGATTGACATTGCATCAAGTTAGTGACATGCTAAAATATGAAGCTGAGCCAAGGGCATGCTAGCTGTAAGCCCATAAAAGGCAAAGGGAGAATCTACTAGATGATAGTAAATAAAGCTTTTAATGGCTACGTAATGGGACTAGCAGTAATGTGAAACACCGCATGACATGTTCAATTCTATTAGCATTACTCTGAGTTTCTTTTGTCAAACGGTGCCAATTTATGTTTAGTCTTTAAAATGTCTGAGAGCTACTTATCCTGAGCAGATGGGACTGCAGAATGACGTAGAGGATATGACAACAACCTGTAAGAAATCTTCATATTACCACCATTCCCTGCACCGTGCTATCACCTAGCATGGGCAGGAAAAAAATGCTGTCACCCTGTGAATGGAAATCACTGGTGATTACACCAAATCTGCACACCTGCCATTAAACACTGCCTGGCAAGTCTGAGCCAAGGTTCCAGGCAATTTTTGGATAAGATTCCACAAACTCTAAGAGATATATAATGGATGCTTGCTTGTGATAGGAACAAAAGTCACTGTACCTTATATGACACCGACTCCACCTTTGGCTTTTTAACAGGAGTATGCTGTAGAGTGTCTTTCTTATCTGAAAAAACTGAATTAAAAAAGGGAAAAATGAAGTCATAGTTCTCTTAAAAATATATATATATATATATATATATATATATATATATAGCACTCCTAAGCCTGAACTTCAAAAACAATTCAAATCCAGTTCTATTGACTGACAGTTAAGATATGGTTTTCTTTACAGTAAATCAGATAACACGAAGAATAATTTTGGACAACCAACACAAGACTTTGTCGTGCAGATACAGACAAAAAAGGAAATATCCTTACAGGGCAGTTCTCTCTTCGTAGTGTTTTTCTTCCTTCTGATTGGAAACTCATCAATTTTTAGCTCACCATCATCTGACACATATTCATATTCATCTCGTACAGGTTTTGCTTTATCCTCCTTAAAATTCTGCAGTGATCCAAACACACTGGTATTCAGCTGGGTTTTTACTCCCTTTGAACTGAAAGAAAAAAAAGATGTATATACAAGTCAGTAACAATACACAGGCTGAAAATCATTTTGGGAACAGATGGAGAGGAAGACAATGAGTACCTTTCCTCACACAGAAACCTCAGTCAGCCTCAACACTTACAGAGGTGCCAGAGCAATTCAAATCAGATCACAAACTCATTTCTGTACCATTTTATCTCCAAATACAATGCAGACCAGAGTGGCATTCCTGACTTCAAATAAGCCCTACACCATTAAAAGCTGTCTCAAAGTGTATGATATATGCAATGCAGGCACAGCATAGAATTTTGCCAGTGTTTATTTAATATTTTTTTAAATACACCCTGAATAGGATCTGCAAAAAAATAATTGAATATAACAAACTCAAACTAGGAAGAACCTGAAGTGATAAAACATGAGATACAGCCTGCACATTGAAGGCAGTAATCACAACCTTCAGCTAAGCAGGGTTATAAGCAAATCAAGTTCTGGACTGAAAAACTAAGTGTATTTCCTACACTGACCAGAAAGGCAGAGTTTCACCTACTGGTACTAAAAAAAAATCCACATAAATAATCACAGGATTTTTTAACCTCCTTTCTTACAATATGAATATTGTTCTGGTTTTAACTTACCCAAGTAACTTCTTATTAGCAAAAGAGAATGTGAATTTGTTGTCCTTATTTCCCGATAAAGGCGTCTTTTCAGATTTGTGTTCCTCTTCCATTTTTAGTAGTGAATCAGGCTTGCTGTTCTGAAAGGCAGAAAGACCCAAAAAAGCCCAATACAATCAGTCAAATGAGCTGTTAGTATTTCAGATTCGTAGATAATGGCAGAGAGTTTGCTGATTTTTATGCAGAAAAATATATTCCTCACAAACATGCTAAGTGATGGACAATGATAGCATTCCCTAGATGAGTCGAGTTCTGTTTAGTTCAGGGACTTGTCCCCATTCAAGAAACACTTCAGCACCAGTTAAGCAGCGCCCACCACAACCAAGCCTGATGCCAGGTTTAAATACTGCTCTCTTATATTGGTACTGATTGAGGTAAAATATTAAACACTGCTCTTCAGCATCATGCTTGTGCAGCTGAGGACAGAACCTGCCCAGTACCTGCAAGCTCACAAATGTGACTGCACTTTATTGTCAGGTTCCATCTACTTCATTCTCACCTCCAGAAGAGCTTGAGTTATATACATGAATTTAATAATTTCATACCAAAGTCATTCAATCTTTGATGGACTTTTAAGCCTAGCCCAAATCCCTTCCTAATCTGTACTGGCTGGGTGACCTGGTCACACTAACCATGATAGTTGCTAACACAAAAAAAATTCAATTGGATGTCTCTGTCAAGAAGCCAGGACTCTCATTAGCTTTCTCCACATGAAAAGACAATTCTCTTCCAAGGAATTTATTTGCACTGAAAAATCTCACTATTAAAAGTCTTTTCTCTGGCCTTACCAAGAGTGAGAACAGATAGTTCAGCATATACTTTTGAAGAACGAGCCCCACACCTTTATCAATGCTTGCTTTGTTATTTTCTGCTGGAAATTGATAGCCACACTCTGCGTAGGTAGATCTATGTACATTCCTCCACCCTTCTGTGTTGCAAAATCAGAAAGAAAACAAAAAAAAAACACGAGACCTTACCTTATATTTCCATTTGGCTTCTGTTTTGCTTTTGTTTTGCTCTCGAACTTCATACTTCTCCACCTCATTCTGCTTAGTAGGTGTTTCCTTATTGGGAACACTTAAAACATTCTTTGTGGCCTGGTGAAGAAATTAGCATGTACTCTTAATGAGGATCAAGCACTGGTATGTCACACAAATACATTTTTATCTAGAGTAAGACATGGCATATTTATGAAAACTTCTTTCCTGATTCATCCCTCTTTGAAATGAAATATCACTGTTCAAAGAGTTCAGAAGATTACTTGCATTTCTCCTTCGTATATTAACATACAGGATTAGTGTAAAAACATGTTCATCTCCCTGTCTCTTGCTCTGTGAACATGTTTTGCAACTGCTTATAAGCTGCTATGAAATTTGGAAGCACTTAGGAAAAACCTTATGGATTCTTCTCAACAACAAAGTGTACAATGCATTTTTCTGTGAGTGCATCAATGAAATCCCCACTATTGCTGAAATTGCAGCAAAACTCAACTATTGGGTATCAAAATGAAACTTGTTAAACGAGCAAAAGTGGTCACAAATCATTGCTTTATCTTCATTCACTCATTTGGCACAAAATCTCATGAAAACAAAATGTTTCAGAAATGAGCCTACTTTGATAACTGATTATGGAAATCCACTATAGAAATGGCAAACAAACACACACACAAAAATACAACCAAACCCCTAAAAAGTCATTTAATTTTTGCCTCCTCTTAGCTTGTAGAAGGATCTGACAGTAGTTTGCCAGATTCAACTTGAATAGATGTTTCTTTCTTCACATCAAATGAGTTACCATGCAAGCAGGCAAACCAGGTTGAACAGTCAGGTAAAAAAGAAAAAAAAAGAGAGAAAACTCTCATTTACTTCAGCAAAGACAATGGTGGTTGATTATTTTTTTCCATGAGAGCTAGGGACTTTAACCCCACCACGGCAACAATGGGGCAGGGTTAAAATCCAACCCACCTTTCCCTTCTTTGGCGTCTCGATCTTTGTCAAAGCCTCCTTTGTGTGCGCCTCCAGCAAGTCGAGGTTCGGGATGGCTGGCGGTGGGCTCTCTTTTGCCTTCTTTCCTTTCTTTTTTCCTTCTCCCTTAACTTTTGGTGTTTTGGGAGGTTTGGGTGGTTTGGGAGGCTTGGGAGGCTTAGGGGGTTTGGATGGCTTGAGTTGTTTGGGGGTTTTCACAGTTTTCGGAGTCTTTTTTTTAGGGAGCTTTTCTGCAGGTGGGGACGGCGGTGTCACTTGGACAGGTGATGGTGCCTCCTCCTTCTCCACAGGGCAGATCTCCTCGGTGTTTGTGTTGGCACTCGTATCTGCTTTGCTGGCTTTCGAAGCGTTCTGTAGCAGAAAACAGGAGGGCGTTCAGACCCACTTGTGCTGCGTTGGATGTTCCCTCTCACTCTCCCTTCCTTGGGGAAACAACTGCCAGTAATCCCCCCTTCAGAACTGGAGTATCTACATTCACGAGCACCCAGTGTCACACTGATGCTCTTCTCACTGCTAATTTCCCCCAGCAGCTGCCCATGCATGACTTTGACCTGGAGAAACTCCAGTGCCACTGTGTGGAAGTTAACTCTCTCCAGATTGCATCAGGTAGGACACTTAAATGGACGGCAGTACAGACAAATGTGTAACATGAATGGGCTTTTGTTTAAAATGCTAATCAGCTTGAGCACAAACCAATTTAACTCAGATGGGATAAACGTAGCAGAATCGTGTTTCATGCCCTCAGGTAAAATAAGCAGTAAAATAGCTGCCCAATTAAAATTAATACTGTCTGACTAATTATAAAGAAATTATTTTCTGCTCCAGTTGCCATTCTGACGATCAGAAAATGTACATACTACATCAAAGAGGATAAGATAGATTTCAATGCTGAGGTCTTTGGATATAGTTAAGTAGTGGAATGCAACACAGAGTCTTCTCAAAACACAAAGGAGCTAGCTATTGTCCCCCTGCACTGTCACACAGCCCCACTAGGCGGAACGTGACACCAGACTTACTGGACAACAGCTCCACGCAACCTCTGTGTTTTTGTGAGTTTATTTTAAAAATAATCTTCACGTTTAATATAATAAGTCTGCCTAGAAACCAGCCAAGAGCAAGGCCTCCTACTGGGACAACGCACAGAGTGACTGACTGTCCCTAGCTCAGAGAATGTCACAGGTAAGACCAATGAACATAAGGGCATACCATATATTGAGCACAATTAGAGGATAGCAACAGCATTCTTTGAGTTCTACTGTGTTTTTGGGTAGAAAGCAGATAAAGAGAAAGGAAAAAAAAAAAGATGAAGAGGACAGCGTGGTCAGTCCAGCTAGAAGAACACAGAGGAGAAGACACAGGGCAGGCATGCACAGCACGAAGTCATGGAGAAAGCAAACAGGCATCCAAAACATGTGGCCAGTTAGCCATAGACAAGAGTCCTGAGCAGTAACCCTACTGCTTAAGCCTCTTATGAATTCTTTTAATGAGCAGAATGGGGAAAAAAAGATTCAAGTCCTCGGTTTTACAGTCTATGTTATTGAAAAACATATAACACTGCTAATATGATGAAAAGAACACAAACCTCACTTAATCTTATTTCTTTGGCAAGGTCCTTGATAAGCTGTGCTGGTTTGAAGTTTTCAGGTAGTTCATCTTCATGCTCTGCTAAAGCCTAAATCAGAACAAAGCCAGACTGATGTTTCTGTGCATGTTTTTTTGCAATAATGTAGTAAAACTCATCAAGTGACACCTTACTATTTTTTCCTAAATACTGAAATCAATACTGACTACACGTATAATATGGAAAAACACTCATATATACTTTATTTCCCCTTCTGGGTATTATTGCTGTTCCCTCAGGACAGCTATTGACGAAGTCAGCAGTCTTTTTCACATATTATTGCATGTTCACAACTGTAACATCAGTTTGCTTACCCTCTTATATGAGATTCTGAGAGAGACTCCTTTTCTACACCTACAAGGAGAGACTGTCTCAGAATGACGACTTCATTGCACTCAACAGGCACACACCTTGCCAGCAAAGTAGCTTGGGAGCTAGTTTCATTCATGTGCTATGTTACAGTGTTCTAAGTTCAGCTTTGCCTACTTGCCAACACAGCCCGACTTCCTTTTGCTCACTGCTTCACATCTGTGAGGCAAGTGGAAAAACAAACAGGGTGAGATGAAGAAGAGAGCTTCCACACTGGCCAGCCCTGCTGCAGGAAACCAGCAGCAATTCAGAACTGGGGCTCAAGCACTCTCTTATTGCTGTACAGACAGCAAAGTCCCTGGCTACACTTAAATATGGGACAGTCACGTAAGTGACCTAAGCTGTATTTGCTACACTGTGTACTCAGCTGCTCACTCCTCCTGAAAGAGTCTGAAAGTCCTAAAGCTGCTAGTTCCCCTGCCCGTGTGTTATGATTGAGTGGCCTGCCTCCTGCAGTTAATTCCCCAGAACTCTAGGAGCAACATACACAAGAACAACGCTGCCGAAATGACCGCAGAGGGAGATTTGGGCTGCAAATCTCTTTAAGCCATCTCTCTAGGCAATATGTATTTCCTGGCTTAATTGATGTGTTGATTTGCAGGAACTGAGCATCTTGTGCACACAAAAATGCAGGTGTTGTTCTAGGCCTTGCTCGCATACACAGCCTTTACTTAAAGATTTGGCACATGAAAATGCTCAGAGCTACGAAGAACATTCATTCAGTATCTTGTTGATCATAAGCAAAATTGACATTTTTTTAGACCCCGGTGTCCCTTTTTTTCACTTGCTGACTCATCACATAGCACCAAGGAATTCCTGCTGTCACACTCTTCCGCTCTCCTGGTCCCTCTCTGGGCTTCCAAAACTAGCTGCTTTGCTATGACAAAATGGTTTGTCATTTGCTTCTTGCGCCAGTGACTGACAAACACAAGGAACACAATATTAACACAGGGTCTTCTCCTACCTGTTTTTTAGTCCACGACCTGAAAGCACCATTGAGGATTTTCGCTCCTTGGAGTAAATGAGCGGGAGGTTGTTGCCCAGCTTTGTGCAAACCTAAGTGGAAAAAACAGTGCCATTCAAACAATGAGAACTGAAGCCTTTCTGCATAAATTCTCTTTTTCTAGAAAGTTTAACTCTGAAACTTAACTTTTTAAAACTTGGCCACCACAAGCAAATCCCTATTAGGACTTGATGGTAAAGAGCGTATTTATTGTGCCATAAATCCAACCCTGACTTCCTACAGTGTGTTCCTGTAAGTTATGTTTACACTGGCAGTCCTTTCGGTTCATTTCTTGGTTGCATACTCAAGCTAGCTCCCATGCTCATACATCCTAGGCTGTGGGAATACAAAGCTAACAAGAGAAGTTCTTTCATTCTCCTGAAACAGCAAGTACTGATATGTGGAAACAAAGCCATACCAGGCAAAGCATTCTTCATGAATACAGATTTGCCTAAGCTTTTCTGCACAGTACCTTTTTTGTTTACAGTCAGCCACAAAAGTGACTATCGCTCCCTTCTAGGCAATACTCAGAGGGACTCCTCACATTGCTTATTAATTAGACACATTTTACTTGCTATAAAATACCCACTGAGTGTCCGTAGACTCAGTCATAAGAAATAGAGTCAAAGAGCAAAGCAAAATTGTAAATTTTTGTAAAGAACACACATGGATGTCTGGATCAATTCTGAAGGAATTTGAATTAGATGATGTTGAATTTCACAGAAGACTTTGCTTTAGTTCTCAGTGTTCCTGCTGGCTCTATCAATGATGTTTCAGTTGGGCCATTACTTCTGACTTGCCCACGTATTTCTACCAGAATCAGCAGAATTATGGCAGAAGAAGTGCTATTCAGCATGCTTTGAGCTGACATTGCATGAAGCTATGTTAAGTCAGGGAATGAATTCTCAACTTAGACGAGCCCAGGTGGTTGGTTACGATATTATTTGCCTCTGAAAGAACTTAAATCTGTTTTATAAAGAAGGTGAAATCTTTACTTCAGCATAGGTAGGAGAGACAGGTAAGGTCCTTCTTAGAGTAAGGTGCCAGGCTGATTCAGATGACAGCCAGACCAGACCTGCATTCAGCTGGTACGTGAGAATCAGTCATCAGATATGAACAAGATTGACTGTGGCCACCTGTGGCATACCAGTAGAAATTACGAGTAGCTATTTTCAGGTCCCCAAATCTAAGCAATTAAAGCAGGCAAAGAAATTCAAAGTTCTCTGAATTGAATTCTTTGAAAAAAAGTTTTACCTTTGAATGTTTCTAGTAGATGCTTTCCCATATACCAACATGCAGTCTCATAGTTTGGAAACTGGGTTAGACTGACAATTTTCAACCGTCTTTCTACTTCATATGCCCTGCAATACAAAGCAAACTGATCTTAAAGGCATAGCAGCTCGCAAGTATGTTGGACAGTGACAAACGCTGTTCATATGAGCCCAGAGTTCATTTTTCTTATTTTCTTTGTGCCACTACCAAGCATTCTGGCAGCAGACCAAAAGCAAAATACAAAAATAACACTGATAAGAAGCTGTGTGATTTAGGTGTCATTATTTGTCCAGCATCAGTAAAGACTGCTCTTACTGTTTTAGCCTGGGCAAAGAGCCCAGCTGAGCAGGTGAGTGCTTATGCAAAAAGCAAACAGCGTGCTGCAAGGGAAAAATCCCAACAGTGTAACAGTTCTTCCTTCACGTTGGCCACATCAGTCCAACCATTTCCTATATCTTTCCATGCAATAGAAGAAAAACGGCTTGGAATTACCACTTCAGGAGAAAACAGAGATTATAGAAAATTGTGACATTTTAAAGATGGATTACCTCATCTGCATTTCAACACTTAGACTATGTAGAAAATGTCCAGCAAAGGCTAGGCAGTCCACAGGTGTAAGAGTTGCATAAATCCAACCTAGGTGAGAAAGAAAAGAATCCTAAGAATTAAAACTGGGCACACTGTAAAGAAGAAATAATTCCCCAGATAATTGCCATAATTTACTTAAGCACCTTACTTCCCAGATAGAAACACAGCTCTTCAGTCCAAGTCAGCACTGGGACCCCACGTGCTCAGAACAAAGTTGCATTTGGGCCCTTCATTTTGCACTAGAAAGGCCTGGTGCAGAAGGTGCTAAGTACCTCTGATTAAGCTTCAACTGCGGCAAGACCAGACAGACAGAGAAAGGGGGTAGTGGTCCAAGTGCCCTTTCTTGTTACCGTCAAAAGCAGCCGCAGCACCTAGTATTAGAGGTTGTTTTCACATCCCCATAAAATCTGTGGCAGTGTCTGACATTGAGCTTGCTGTAGTGCCTATCCAAGCTGAGGCTTCCAGGCAGCACAGCTAACAGCCTATCAGGCAGCCTATACAAATTCGTGTCAGCCTCACATGAAACCATAAACACACTCACACTACACAGGCTCCTATAGTTCTTTGGTGTCAAAGGGAATCAATGGCAGGAAATGTTGTGGGGGTCACAGTCAGCAAGCAATTCAACATGAGCTCTCCCTTAGATACTGTGACCATTAATGTCATACTCGGATAGATAGGGAGGACTCTGCAGAGTGCTTGAGCCCAGCTGGACCAAGGGTAGAACACTGGATGCAACAGCTGTATTTTCAAAATAAAAATACAAATATCCTGTTGCTCAAATACTGAAAGAGTAAAACTTCTGACTTTCTTTTCTAAGCGCGTGAAATTCGACTTCATACTTTGTCAGGGAAAGGTGGTCAAATCACATTCCTGCAGCACTCTGGCCGTGCTGTTTCAGCAGCTGTAAAACAAAGAGGAAACCCCACCTGTAGCTGCCCGCTCACCTGAAGGAATGAAGAGTGTCTGTCCTTGTTTAACCGTGCATTTGTAACATTTATCTACCTGGTCTGCAAAAAACATTTCACTGTGGTTTGCTGCTGATTGCCAGCGTTCATAGAGAGAAATATTTGCCGAGGCTGGTTTGATGAGATAAAATATTTTTTCTCCCTGAATTAGAAAATACAACATTAGCAACAAGCAGCCAAATCAAGCAATGCTGCACTGATACAAGCACAAGCAGACACAAATATGGCATCGTCTATTTTTACACCACTTAAGTAAAACTTACAAGTCAGTTTTGTACAGAGGGCTGGAATAATTAAATCACTAGCTGAGCACATTTGCTCATATTTGTGGGACAGATGGCACAAAGAGTTTGTAGTGTCAGATACCATTACCCTGCAAAGCAGGATGGGGCTTCTTCCAGGCCTTAGGACAAGTGCATGCAGAAGGCATCGAGCAAACATTTAGTAAGAAATTTACAGACAATTTAGTGAGAAAACACAAACAATTTCCACATGCCAAATTGCTCTGTCTGTCTGTAGACTGGCACTACTGAGTGCACTCACTAACAGCACTGAGGGCTGTGCTTATTTCTTATGGGTATAACTGGACCATGGGGAAAAATTACTAGATCGAGAGAACTTCAGGTTGGCTTTCCCGTATAAAGTATAGCGTGATTCTACCTTCAGCACATGGTACCAGGCAGAAGCTCCTCCCGAATCTATGTGGAAGTCTGTGTAGCTGTCCTTCACACAGATCAGGCAGTACTTGGTCACTTTTGGCTTGGCCAGAAGAGCATCGTCAGGCCAATAGTTTTCCACCCAGGACAACTTCTTCACTATATCTGGAGGCTCTACAAAACTTGACATCCTTTATAGGAAGAATTAAAATGATCACACACCTCTTAAATCAAAGGCTGCAGCAATCCTGATCACAAGTCTTAAGTATTAATGTTAATGTTAACTAAATAAATCTTGATCGGATGCTGAAAAATCACAGTTATGTTTTTAGTTAGACTGGTTAAATTACATGAAAAGCTCTGAAGAAGGAAAAAATCTAATTGGGGTTGATAAGGTGTTTAAAATACAATATATGAGATGTGTAAAATGAATGTAATTTATACAAATGTCTACAATTATTTACATTAAGCATACGTATTTATTTCCATAAATACATCACATAAATTATATCATTATTAGCCAAAGCTAAAATGATGTAGTGCCATAATAAACAAGTATTACAGTCATTCATCGCCAAATGGGCTAAATTTAATATTTAAATACTCCAAAATTTGGCCTAATATCTACAGGGGGTGGAAGCTCCCTGCTGGACACTCAAATATATAAATTCCATGGAAGTATCTGCGCTTCAAACTAAAATTAAATGCTCCCACGTGTCATTTATGTTCACTGTCAAATACGGATGACAATAGCTCCATTTAGAACGGCAAGGAAAGATGGAGCAGTGCATTCAATTAAAATGTCACTGTCTATGCTAAGAAATAAAATATTTGCTGGTTAATGTCTAAATTAGCAGCATATGAGTGACAGCCCCAGCAGCCCTGCAGAACAAAGACCTCCCGTTATTCTCTGATAATGGCAGAAAGCTAAAAAATCTCTACTGAAAATACCAGTAATCTTTGAAGCCTATAATTACTACAGATGCTCTCTGCTGAAATGGGTGTGCGCTGCTAAAACGCTAACTACAGGGCTGGAGGTAATGGCTTAAAATAAATTAGCTGGTAATTATTCATCAGCCACCTTCTTTAAGGCCACCTTAAATTTCATGTCTCCTTGCCAAAATGGAATGCTCCCCAAAACAACCACTCTTTATGTTTTTGTTGGTGCTCATCATTTTACCTGTAGAGTCTGCATAGAAATAAATCTTTTGCTCCACAAATTCTAGATATCTAGAGCCACAAGAATTGCAAAAGCAACATTGTAGATGCATCCGAGTGCTTATGGAATAAAGTCACAGCTCAGCTGATGAATACAGCTGCATACAGCACAAAGCAATAACTTGAACTCTTAGGCATTTCCATCAGCTAATTATCTTATGTGGCAAGCATGTCATTTAAAACAGGAGAACAGTAGATTTCCTATCACTGAGGATTGATGATGTTCAATAGGCAGTGCCATGACCATTTCACTGCACCACCAAAGCACCCCAGCCTCATATTCAGACTCATCTGCTCCCGTGTGTGACATGGGTCACATGGGAAAGTTGCTGATAGTTAAGCCTGAACTACCACGCCAAGCACAGGCCCACTCACTCCATCTCTGATCACTCCCTCCATCATGCTACAGCATTTCATTTCTGCGCTTTGCCTGAAGCGGCTACAGATGGACAAAGCAGTGGGAAGCCATCAGCACAGGAAGGTTACCTGGTGTCTGAAAACTCCAGGTTGGTCACATTGAGCACCCTCTTCCTGTTGGTACTGTAGTAGTAATCCACAAACTCCTTGAGCTTCATCTTGCAGTCCTTCTGCTTGGTGACATCCGTGACATCAACGCTTCTCTCCGGTCCTAAAAATTAATTTAATGATGAAGAGAGACTGCCTGGAGGTCCCACTGTGTGTGCTTGGGGCTGAGCTCACATTTACAGAATATATGAACACCTCATTTTTTCTATTTTCCAATCTTCTTAGCCTCTGTAAGTTTTTTTGCTTTGCTTCTAAAACAAAATTGGATATGTATGAAAGGGTGCGTTTGCATTCATGCCCTATGACATAATTATTTCTGTAGTTTTTCTCTTTAAAGGATTAATGATATTTTCAGTCTACTCTTTCTTTTTTTGCGTGGTGAAAATTAAACGCAAACACTTGGACATGCACAGAGCAAGCTTTACTCACCATGCTGTAACATCTTTGTGATTGAACGTATTACTGCACAGGATATTGAGTAAAAAGTTCCTTCATGCTCCAGTATAGATTTTACTTAGGAATTTTTGAAACATTTTTCAAGAGTACCATGAAAAAAATTGACTTTTTTGTTATTTTACTTATTGAAATTCCCCCTCTGTGCTTTAGTACAGAGAATGAGCTGCTCATACATGTGTACTTCCTTGACAAACCTTGTTGGATGCCAGTTTCCAGCATAAACACTAGCAGTAGCAGCTGACTGCATCAGTGGGATTCTGCACAGGGCACACCATAGGGAACATGGAGAAAGTCACAGCTTTATGAAGACTGCCCATTTCTAAGCACACTCTCCTACCCTTTCTGCAAGAAAACAACTCTCTTTATTTTTTTTCCCTTCCATTTTAATTGATCATATTTTTGTTTTCCCAGTGCATCATTCCTAACTTTTATCACATTAGAGAGAAAAAAAAAAAACAATCTTTTTTTTTTTCCCCTAAAAACGTCAGTGAAGTAATAACACACTTGGCAATCTCATTGGTGCTGTTTTGTCCTCTGCTACTTCATTTACGTTGTTTCTAGAAGACATTCTGGGTCCAATGTAATAAACTGAAAAACAGTGCCTGTGAAACCTCATTCAGACCAACCAATCCCATGGAGGTTATACCTCCATATACGGAGTGTATTGGTTTTGTTCACTTTAAAATCTGGTGCCAGCTTCAGATTAAACAGCCTCTGTTCTTCCCTTCAGCTCTTCACTAATGGTGCTGTTGGGAGGGTGGATGATTTCAGCTAGAGGCTGAGAGTGCCAGCAGATGCATGAGGAGCACCCAGGTCAAGCAAGAAAATCTGCTCACGTAGCAGACGGGCAAGGAAAATATGTTTCCTGTAGAAACAATGGGACAGATATATAACAATAAAAGCAGGAGTCTTGAATTCTCCGTTACTGTCAGAACCTCACTGCATACAATCATTGCAAAAGGAGCAGGGGGAGTCAAGAACAGCAATGGCCTGGTAAGTAGCACTCAGTATAAGGAGGTAAGGGAGCCCTGAAGCATAGACAGATACAGAAGAGCTGGAGTTGCGGCTCCAAAAGGACCACAGTTTGCCAGAAGGCTGGAAGAACGCAGATCTGAGACAGTAACATAGAAGAGTGAAGGAATGAGAGAGAACAAGAGATGAGATCACACATGCAAAAGAAGGATATGGAGACAAGGTGAGAGATTTCAGAACAGTTTCAGGGCTGCTGGCCACGGGATGTCTTCCAAGGTTGAGTGATGTGATGACTTGCAGGAAGATGCAGCACAACACCCTGCCCAAGTTAGGGACAGAAGGATGCCAGCATGAATGCGAATGACCAGCAGCAGTGAAAAAAAGCTCTCAGTGAAGTGACAGAAGTGCTGAAATGGACTGCCTGTGCAGAGTAGGTGTCTCAGTCTAGTAATTCCTTCAGCATGAAGTGAGATGGCAGCAATCAATTAAGGGCTGGCCCCAGGAAACAATTTCTTGATACCACAATGGCTGTTCTCTTAATATAGTGCTATGGAGTGCAGTGCAGTATGGCACAGACTTATTCTGAAGTACACAAGTTGAGACAAGAAACACAAGTGAATTAATTGCTAATTACAAGTTACCATTACATAATGAATCTTAAAATCTGCTTAGCTGAAGGTGTGATGTCAGTATTTCACAATAGCATAACCTCCTTCCTAATTTGGTCATAAAACACACATACACTCCCCTCTCCCCAAAATTCCCCTTCATTGCTCTCCGTGCGTGTGTGTGTGTGTCAAAGTCTTCAAATAAATATAGGCCAAAATATGTCATCGTTTAACCTGTAGCTGGCTGCCACCCTGCCTGCAGCAATTCTCCTAAGTTGCTTTCATTTTATTGAGGCAATCAACCTGATCCAAACACAAGGGATGGTCCCAAGGTCCCCCCCCATCCCATTCCCAAGAACTCCTTGGCATATCACGACATGGCACTAACTCAAGGAGCTGCCTGGGCAGGGCTGCTTGGCCCCGGAGCCAATACAGAGCAGCTCCAGGCAGGGTGCTTTTTTCCCCAATACCAGGCCCAATTTTAAGGAAGCAGCTGAGCTCTAACGATACATTTCCACTGCCCCAGATACGCACCAACGTAGTTTTCAACATCGCTGACGTAGAACGTAGGTGCAGGCACAGACAATCCCAGGCCATCCTTCTTGGGAACCAGGATGGGCTCTGTGAAGCCATTTTCTTCCAAATACTCTGTTGTTAGCTGGCTGCCTGGCACTTTCACTACTATATCTTCAGCACTAGAAAAGCAAACATAGATTCAGTGGTAAGGAGCTTCCATGCAGAGCTTGGCATCTTCTGCATTGTGCTACTGGAAGGAAAAATTACGGGTAGGCAAAAATAAACTGATATCATCTGTAAGCAGCCACTTCTTCCCAACTCCCATTTTGTTCAGTTGGGTGCCTCCGTTTGTTTTGAAACAACCAGAATATGCTTGGACCTCTATTATTTTATTCAAATGCTAAAAAATGTGTTTTTTGAAAAGAAATCCACTTCTTAAATTCTTTACAAATGCCAGCTATGCTACGATTTTCCTATATCACTCTGTGTAGCTCTACTGAAGAGTAAGCAATATGTGAATGTATGTCTTTTCTTAACATTATATTTTCCAAACAAATAAGGGCTACATTTATTCAAAGTCTACAAAGAAACTTGAAGGTATGCAGACACACCAGAACATACAGTGCCAGCAACTAGAGAGAAAACAATTTGTTGGTCATGAAGCATACAAGCTCATATTTGCGAATATATGTATATACACACATTTATTTGTTTTTTAGAGACAACAATTCTCTCAAGAACTCTCAAAAACCAAAATGCCTACTGGAATAAGCATTCCATATGCAAAGCACCTCTGAGAATCAGTCAAAACACAGTCTTTGAGAGAGGCAACACTAGAAACAATAAGCCCTGAGGTCTTGGGCTCAGCAGAGCCGATAGTCAGTAGTCTTCCAGGTGGCACTGGGCTATGCTCTAAGCTGTCACTGAGACCTGCCCTGTGGAGACAATAAGCAATGCTTTAGCACCATCCAGTACACTTCTTGAGTAGATTTAAGTGACTATGCATGATGGAAAGTGATGCAATTCGCAGCCTGGATCTCTTTGAACTGTGTGGATGATAACACCTATCTGCAAAACCTCACTTACATGCAAAGTAGGTTTGTAAGACAAAAGCCGTAAGGCAGCGGGTTACAAAGCACATGAAGCACAGAAAAATCGTCTGCAATTGGCTCACTCAACTCTAATGCACCAACTACTGGAAACTTCTGAAATAACATCTCATGGTGAGAGACCATTTTCTTAACTACAGGAATCTGTCTTGTTACCAGTGATCAATGCCAAAGAAATTAGTGTTAAATATTTCAATTTAAAGAGGGCAATATTTAAAACGTTGCATAATCTCAAATAAATTGCCTGGGAAAGACTTCGCAAATCGTTTTTAAGTAGTCAAATAAATGGTTCAGGAAATACTCTGCAAATCATTTTCCAGCAGCTGAGAGAGTTTCAAAGTGACGAATCAAAGGGCAGGTTTATCAAACGATCCCTCATTCAATTTAAAAGTCCAATTCCTAGATCTTTTCAAGAGCAAAACGTTTTGAATTCAAAGTGAGAAATGACGAGGCTCTGGATGAAGGAGAGCCCGAGGTGTGCTCTAGTAAAGATGTGGCAGGTCTCTCTTCGCACCACCTCAGTAGCCAAGCCAAGGCTGGGCTCTGGGAAGACATTGGTGCAGCTCTGTGCCAGCAGGCTGGGGCCAGAGGAAATAAGGAAACATTGACGTTTTACCCCCAAAAGCATTACCTCGGGGAACCCTTAAGGCTAATACATGACTGCCCTCTTCTGCATCAGCTCTGAACTACAGCTGACATTCGGTTCCCAAAAAGGAAGGTAAGGCAGGTATGTCCTGAGGCTTGGCATGGATCATAGCACTCCATATTTATGCAAGCAAGAAGAACTGAGGCTGGAAATGTTAAAGAGCTAGAAGTGAACTTTATGAGAACCTCACAGGAAGGCTGCATCTGGTGAAAGAGGTTCTTGTCACGTGCTCTTAAAGCTCAACAGTTCTTTGCTGCCCACAGAGTGCACGTTAGGCTCGTGGAGGGCTTCCTGCTTCAGAGAACCAGCATACCTCTTGACAAAGTAGATACTAATTAACTGCAGCTAAGCTCCTCTTTAAATTCCAGGTAATCTTGTGAGTTGATAATGAAGAGGAGGAATGCATTTGGGAAACAAAGAGCACAGACTAGAACTGTGTGCAACAACAGAGCAAAGCGTAAGACTGGATGAATCAAATTTATCTTCCGGACAGCTGCAGAGCACATTCATGGAACCCAGTTACCTCCTGGGTATAAACTGGCATCTGACAGGCTGGCAGAGGTACATCTAGCATGCCTGGCATCAATGAGACATCAAATAAGCACAGGAAAGGGGTGTAACATGCAAGCTGAAGAAATGCATGGTGAGAGAAGCAGCAGCAACTCATAGGGCACTGCGTGTTATCCAGATAGGGTCCTTCCTCTGCTCTCCTGCTGAATGCACCCTGTGCACTGCAGTCTTTCAATTAATTTTCAGTCTGCATAAATATTAATATACCATTAAACCTCTGTAGTTTACAGTGCCCATACGTATCTCACATACTTGTTTAAGTCCAATTTGCATCCGTATGTGCCACAGAAATGTCTAGCAATGATGGTGCCAAAATGGGGAGCAACCTCTATGCTACAATACCTGAACAATTAACGTAATTATTATTATTAATACTCCACTTCCATTTTGGCATTAAAAATTCAGGAGCTGAATGACATGAACCCAACTTTTTTCTTGTTTGCTTTGCTCAGGGTTCCTTTTGATCTGAGCTCCACAAAGGGACAGTCTGGTTACAGCTGGGTGTTGCCTTCCGTGAATCAGCAACACTTCTGCCTTTAAAACAAGATCCCCTTTTCAGTTCATCAGATTGTTGCCACTGGGTTTTGTAGTGAACATCTGCAGATTTCACTCATTTTCTTTAGAAGAGAAAATTTCTCAACAAGGCCGCTTTGCTAATGCCACAAGTGCCACTGCCAGTGGCCTGCATCTCACAGGGACTCTGAACTACAGACTCTTCTTGCTCTCCATTTTGGCAGAAGAGATTTTCTTATCTGGCAGCACAGATTTTCTTATATGCCCATGTAAGTGGCAAACAAAAAAACAAAACAAAGCAAAAAACAGAAGACCATACTTCTTTCACTGTTTGGGAACAACACAACATACTGAGTCAAATTCCTGTTTCTTTAAATTAGAGAAGAAATCCCATACAACTCTGTGTAACTATCAGTGAGGTGCTGAAAGCATTAACTGAGAACTCATCTCCCTGGAGTGACTGGGGAAGTGAAGACATCCACTAAAAAACAGAATTCCTATCTTCTCTGGAAAGAGTTTGTCATCGTGATCGTTGCCTTCTTAAGGTACATTGCTGGTTTGCATTTTGTGCACAGACCCAAGTTTTCGGTAACAGAAGCCACCAGCACTTACAGTTTCCCAGCCATTTCTAGATTACTGAAATCATTCTGCCTAGACCTTGATCTCTCTTTTTTTTCCATGAAATCAGCTTTGCAACCTTTCCAATCGCTCTGTATTAAAAACGAAACAAAACAAAAATAAAACAGGCCTGAAAAAAATAGCTGAACAGATAAAATTACTGAGTCCTGAATCAAGTGAAATACATCTGTAAGCACTGCAATGCTCTGCTGGGGTATTTCAGCCTTCACTTTAACCAGCCTGGTGACTGTTATCTGGAAAGAAATGTGAAATTAAATCCTCTCTGAAACAAAGAAGTTGTGTTTACCAGGCACATTTTACCAGCCTCCGCAGATACTTCTAAAATACTCAGTCATTAATAATTGAGAATTTACTTGGCTAAAGCCTACATTCAAGAATGAGAGGAAAATCATCACTCTTACAAATGGCTGTGGAACAGCCTGATAAAGTGTGGAACACACCACCTAACAATTAGCACTATTCATTACCCTAAATAAGGGAGTCTTTATCACTGTAGCAACTGAGGATGTCATTGTTCTTCTTTTCAAGAAGCAGAGAGACTTCAGCAAAACCATCAGTATTTTCAAGAACTCGAGAATTCTGTGCAACAAATTTCTTAGTCTCTTATTCAAGCCTATGTTGTAGGGGCCAAACACATTCTTGTTCTTGTCTCCACAAGTACTAGCATCTACTGAAATCTGCAGGAGCTGGACTCAACCAACAGTAGATTTTCACGCTGCTGCAGAAATGGAAAAGGAGAGAGCCTGGGACATCCATAGTAGAACAATTCACTCAAACATCATCTCCTTGTACCACCTACTGCTTCTGGGGAGAATCATGGCCAGCTTCATATGAAATGGGCTATATCTGCTTTTCCACTAGAACACTGCTTACTTACACCACCGAACAACTTACCTTGGAAAGGTACGACTTCGAAGCTCCTTTATAAAGATTTGGCTTCCATTCTGTACAGGCTTGACCTCTGTACTCTGCCCAGTATCGTGTTTATGCCAGTTTCTTTTCTTTTTCACTGAAAAAGAGTGATTTGGACAGTACCAAATGCTAAGTAGAAGAAAATGAGGACATTTGAAGGAATGACACATCACAGCATTTCTTAGGAGAGCAGAAAAGAGGGAGTCCCTACTATGGTGCAGTGCCAACTTTAATACCACTCTCAATTCCCCATTAAACAGCTATACTGTAGCCTGAAGATCCATTACATACTGAACAGTGCTCGTTCTGTAACATAAGGGCAACCAGACGGATAATTGCTGAACTGCACAGCTACCACAGGCTTCATGCAAACACAGGCTCTGGACATTTTGTACTTGTCATATACACCAAAAGCCCTTGGAAAGCCACTTTTCTGCTCTGTCACTATGTCGTTATGAATTGATTTGTTATAAATTACCTGCATCTAAAGGTCTGTCCAGCAGTGGTAGATTTGACATCAGTTTGGTTGGGCTTTGAAATATGCCCTGCACAAACAGTCACATAAAAGGGAAAAGAGAAAAAAAAGATGCAAGGGCACCACAAATGCAATTTTTAGAACTAACTTCTTCCCAGGTTTTGAAAGTCCAGGAAAGCTTGGGCTTTGAAATGAGGCCATCAGATGGAAGGCCCCTTAACTATGCTCCCAGCTGGCGACTGACAGGCAAGTATCTCACGGAAAAAGGGTCAGCTGAAATAAGCATAAATAAGCAAGTCAGATGTCTACGTAGCTCTGCCTTGCCTTTAACAGCCAGATAACACAGAGCAAGTAAAACTGGTCCAGTTTTACCTTGGTCAGCACTATCCCTCTCAGCTGTTCCTGCTACCACAGTCTGTTTGAGCAGGCTCATTTTTGTAGTAAATGGTTTTGTTTCAAACATATGTGATTTCAGGCCAGTTGGAAGAAATTTCACCTCACAATTTTCTTTTATTTTTTATCTATGTTTTATATTGCGAAACTCAACCTCTAGCCCCCAAACTGCCAAAGTAGCAACGTGTGGATGGCACTCTCTCTGTGCTTTGCACATGCACGCACACATTTCTATGTACTTTTTCATTAAGAAAGGAATCTGGAGGCCGCAGCTATAGGAGAAAAGGTCTGGAAAAAGCTAACTTTGTTTTCCTGACCACAACCCTGTGATAACTCAAGCAAAGACATCCTCTGAGGAATCCATCCCGGGTTTTGCATAGAGCATGCTGGTTTTATTAGTTCCATGCAGCTCTCCAGCCTAGCTGGATATATTCATTAAAGCTGCAAGTTCTTTATCTTAATGACTCTCAGGCTTAGTGCATTAATTCAATGCTCCTGGTAACAAAGGAAGCAAGCCCTACATGGATGCCAAACCTTCCTCCTCTTCTGTCCCTTTCCGTGTCGGCCCCCTCCCCTCACCCTGATCTATTCAACACTGAGACTCTTAGCACAAGTCCCAGTGAAACAGGTGCTGCTTGTCACATGGAAAATTAGCAGCATGTTTTTTTATTATGTCTCAGATAGCATGGAACACTGCGAAACAACAGCAGCAAATCGGCGCTGTAGAGAAATACACTGCAACTCCCCTCAGAGCACCAGGGAGCCTTTCCTCTGGTGCTGCTGGGATCCACCTCCAGCACAGCACCAGCAGCCAGCACCCAAAGCCATGGATTGCAGCGAGCCGCTGACTGGAGGCCATCCCACAGCATCAAACATCGGCGCTTGGCCCGTTTTCAGCCCTTCTCTTTACATTTCATCTGCACCACGAAGGCCTCAGTAAGGATTAAAGGCCATTAACATGTGCTACAAATACGAGCTCTGGCCTGAAAGGGCGCTTTTTTTTTTTTTTTTTTTTTTAAATGATTACAGATTTATTTTTCTGCAGAACTTTCTGATCTAAATTTGACCTTTGGAAAGCATGAACCCCTGCTCCTACAGAAAGAGCCTCTGAGGAAAGAGAGAATGCATTTCTATGGCCTCAAAATGTATAATTCCAGGCTTCAGAGGTACATTTTTTCAACCGTATTTGTGAAGAAGGGATACCTCAAAGCACCCTCATGGTTCTCTACTGACATACACGGGAGGCTTTAACTACTTGAAGACACTCCACTCACGTGCATTAACTTCACTGATTCCAAATCATGTATCCTGATTGTCACTGCTGCAAATCAGACAGCAATCGAGCCAAACATCTCAGACCGTGCTACGAAATAAGTCAAGCCTTAACAAAGCACTTATATCTTATTTAATTGATGTCAGAACCGTTTCTGTGAACACGTATAATTTTTCTCAAAGAAAAGACCCTACAGATTTCATTAAACTGAAATGGCTTAAAATGTCATATGACAGGAAGCAATTTTCTGAAATAGTAGCCACTAAGCCACATTGGCAAAGTGGAAAAATGTAAGAGGAGGAAAACGATTTTTAAATTTGACATCTGGAAAACATATATTGAGGAATGCATGTTCCAGAAATACACATATATTTTTAAATCCAGACAAGTTGCATAACAGACAATTGGTGTCTGTGTTTCCCTCTGCTAATCTTGCAGTAATTAAATCCTACCAGTGAACTACGGCTCTGGCACAACACTTATTTGTTACAAAACTGATACTGCTAGATAACTAGTTTAAGCATATATTGTAACAGCTAATAAACAAATGAAACTGATCATCCCACAGCAGTCCCAGCAGAGCCCAAGCGCTGCAGAGCAGGATGTACTGCATACAAATGCCTGCCAGAATGAATGCATTAAGTCAAGCTGTTCCTGCTGTCATGTAATTGGTCTTTCGACTTTTCTAGCCTATTGCACTCCGCAAGAGGTGGCTACAGGATAATAGGGTGTTTTTCTCAGCAGAATCCATGATTCCATTAGTTAATGGTGGAAACTGCTACGCAGCTTGAGGATCCTGTGATCTTACACCAAAACAGAAGGTGAGGCAATCAATTACTAACGCTTAAACGTTCCCGAAATCCTCACACACTGCTACTTTGATGGTTGGTCCTGTACATCATCTAACTTTCCTTAGTGTCTTTGCAGGGAGAAAACAAACTTGCATTGATGTGCCAGAGAACAGCATCACGTTCTGCACTTCTACCACACTGATAGGCTGTAACTAGCAGCAGTGTTCTACAACCACCTTCTCCATTCTGTACCGTGTGATTGAGGGTCATACTGCCAAGTCAGATTCTATCTGGAGTAAAAAGAACTAAATAGCCAAAAGCCTTCTTAGACCTTCAGAGGACTGCGGTTGGTTTAATTCTCCTCATCTTGACTGGTATATTAAACTTGTAATCTTTTTATTGGAACTGCCATTTCTTGAATTCTAAGATTATGTCTTAAAAAGGATTTATGTTTAATTCCTGATTACTGACTTTGGCTACTTCTGTCTGATTTCCCCCCCTCACACTAAAAGTAGCTGCCTCTCATTCCTAATTCAAAGCAAAATGGAAGAAAATCAAAGCACTGGACATCTCAATGCCAAAACCCTCAGAGGCTAGAAGGCCTGCCCAACAAGGCCCTCACACAGTTTGCAGCTCTACCAGTTGTACCTTTCAGTACAACCCATTCTAAAATGGCAGATGATTCCCTCTAAGATAACTTGTGGTTGTTTGACAGTTTTTCTGTGATTTTTGGTGTTTGTTTTTGTTTTGTTTGTTTTTTTTTTGCTAGGAATCTCCCAACAAAACACTACAAAGGCAGATTCATTCAATCAAAACAGACATACTGACTTTGTGAAGTCCATCATCACGACTTGCCTCCTGAGGGCTTTTAGCCCAGTTTGTGTGTGCCTTGCTTGTACCACAGTTGTAGCAAACTGTCTGGGAAATGGAGCAGCTGCAGGTTGCTCAGGTTTCCAGTTTGCAAGTGCCAAAGTGGAAAAATGATTCAACTTTTTGCCCACAAAACACTTCAGAATTTTCCTCTTTTATTTTTGGAATATTTTAAACCTGAATTTTCAAGACAGGGCAGAAAAAAACTGGTTGTTTTTGGTATTACTGAGCTTGAACAGAGCAGAAAGCAGCTTCCAGCCATCCCTTATTTCTCACTAAAAAGGAACATTACGGTTCTGTGCTCCTGGGAGATGAGCACAGCGCTCTTCCTCCGTGTGTGGCTGTAACACTGCAAAGTAGTAGGGAAACGTGCAACGCTGTTGCGTATTTACAATAAATGGCTTTCAAGTAAAGCATTTAATCTTTTACAGCAATTGATTTCTTTTTTTTCCCCCATTGTGTAATAGAAAGAATTTGTAAATTAATCTGACCAAAAGCAAACACATCCCACAGTTCTTTCCCAGACAAAACTCCCACTGAGATCAACTGTCACTTTTATTCAGGAGAACTTTTGCCTGTGAAATAACAGCCAGAATTGGCACCCTTGGTGCATCCTGCAATTTCAACTGCTGCTGAAATTGCTGCACTTTCATACCCAGGCCAAGCAGAACACATTGATTCTTACTCTTCTCATCAAAAGACAAAGAACGCCATGCAGTTTTAAAAAATCACTGTGTTAGAGCTAGCTGCCTCTGTAGGGTTTTTCTAATCCACAGCCGTAGGTGCCTCACAGTGCTCACAGATGGAACTGTTCTTTTCTTGCACAGTCTGGGACTGAACAGAACAGTGAAGTGCTCACATTAGCTCACATGCACTGCCCAAGACTCATTGGGACTGGGAACAGAACTCACATCTCCAGAATCCAATCCCGTTTCTTCCCACCAACGTCTTTTTTTACATCATGTTTTGAATTCATAATTTTTATGCCACAAACCAGTTAAATGCCTCTTTATATAACAAAAAAAACAACCAACCAACCCAACCCCCTCCTTTTCTTTAAGCATACAACGTCTAGTATCTATCTAAGCAAGTATACTTACGAGTGGACTTCCCGTGAGTTTTCTCACAATTTGGACAATGATAGATGTCAATATCTGGCGCCTCCTCTTCTTCAACACCCACGCAGCTGGAATATTTAAAGACAAATATGACATCAGCTTGAGTCCATTTCCGAGCAAGCAAGCAATTGGTAATGAAATAAACCCTCCACCCTATCAGCTGTGTGCTTCCTATGCTGACCACGCATGGCAATACCAAAGCCAAGCTCAGGTACTGCTGTGCCGGTACAGTCAGAGCAGACATTCTGCAGTCCACACTTGAGATGCAGGGCTGAAAAGTACCAATCCAAAGGGCATGTATGTACTGGGCATGTATGGACCGCTACTGGGGCACTCCTGCCAAGGTACACCCCATGCAAGGCTTCTGTAGGTTCCATCTCATTACAGTATACAAAGATAAAGAGCAGACACACAGATCACAGCCCTGCTGGCTGCGAAGAGGATAGGCAGTATCATGGCAGCTGCTGGAACACCCACTGAGATTATTTTGGATGGCACAACGTACATAAGAGTGCAGCACAGCCTATGGGCACACAATGCGGGTGCAAGCCAGTGGCAAGGCACAGCACTGGGGGAAAACAAAACTGAACTGCAAAGAAATGAAGTACCCAAGATAGATGTTGTGCAGTTAAAGCACTGAGCAGCCAGCCAAAAAATCAAATTCTGGAATGGCACTGTTCCCCAAGAGGAGGAAAAGCAAACAGGATTCTGCTCCTGCTTGTTCTGCCTGAAGCTGCTCAGACTGAAAGGCACATTTTTGTAATGTATGAAAACTCCTTCCGCTTCCTTGCAGCAAGCTTGGTGCTGTGGGATGCAGCCTTTGTGTCACAGCTCCATCAGAGTTTGGCAGGCAAGGGGACCCCTGTCCTTGCAAAAACCAGGCAGAGCACCCATGACCACAGCCACCTTCTCTGCCTCACATCCTAAATACTTTTCAGTGCTCCTCAGTCATCAAAACACGCCAATATTTCTCTTCTGCCAGGGAAAGTGTTCAAGCATGTACCATGGAAATTTCAGCTCTGTACACACGGGAGCATTCAGCCCTCCTGCACGCTGCTGGCGATGAGCACAGGAAGAGCAGAATTCATAGGCGACAGGTAACAGGTTTTGTAGGTAACAAAATACACCGTGACCCTCTGCCTTTAACAAAGGTGGGTTTGAAACCACTTTGGATTGAAGTCACACAGTGATGCACAACTGTAAAGATCGGGATTACAAGCCAGAGATCTTGCTTTTGAAAAACAGCATCTAGCAAAACCCCACCAAGCTGGAAAAAGACAAAGAGGGTGAGATATGGAAACAAATCTTTTCTGTAACCATTGTAAATATTTTGTCAAAGCAAGATTCTGCCAGAAACCTTTGCGGACATTCATCCTGTTGCAGTCACCACTGCAAGTATGGGACCCAGCCCTAACCAAACCAAAGAGCAAAGGTGGGAGCAACCAAACCTGAAGAAATTCTTGTTTCTGTGAGTGCAACCTGCAAACAGAGCAGCAGCACTGCTGGAAAACACTAACCTATTTCTGAATCACGTAAAAGCAATCACAGATTTGGCTCATGTTTTTTGTAATAAACGGTTACTTGAAAATACACAAAATCATCAGGTCTCCTTGGGCAGACAGCATGGAAAACTGAAGACTAAGTTTGCAGACAGGAAAAAATCATCACAACAACACAGCCCTTGGAGTCAAGTACATACAGGCAGTGAAATTCCAGATTAAGCACTAGGAAATTTAAACAAACCCTGGCAGATTAGAACAGGCGTAACAGAATGTGGGGGATTCCTCTACCCATAAAGCTGCATCAGCTGCTTATGTCACTGGATTCAGCTTGTCAAGCTTAGTAAAGGTATGGATTAGGCTTTGTACAAGGGCTTGAAAAGTCTATATTTAGCTTAAACTAAGCAGATGAGACCCTCGGGCACTGCATGGATCACTACAAAGGAGGTATGAAAAGCTCTGCAATGGGCAAAGGCTCCAGTGTGGTGGGAGCTATTGTTCTGAGAGCAAGTACAAATATTTAGCTAGAACAAAATGAAAGAGTAAAAATAACTGTCCTCAGACTCGAGTGGTCCTCTAAAGATGCAGTCAACTTTTCCAGCTACAACACAGCTTTTGAACGTTTGGCCATTTACAGCTGCTCACAGCCAGAAACTGCTAACTTTACTGAACCTGAAGCTCAAGCGCAAACATCCCAAGCAATCCAGGCTATCGAAATGCCTCATCTGATCTCTAAGTATGAACCAATTTCTTGTCTCAAAGAATAGTGCTTGCCTTGCCAGTTGCTTCCACCGGCAGAACTGCCATGTGAATATAGGCACAAAAATAGAATTCCCATAGTTAAAGACAGTCCCTAAAGAACACTCCTGTTTTGCTGGAGACTTTGCTGGGCTGCTGTCAGTTCCACAGCAGTGACCTGTCCTCAAGCTTGAGAGCACGTTTGCACCTTGAAGGTGAAGCATGAGGAGCATGCCACCCTCAGGCAGAAGCCAGCAGGGTCCTGGAGAAGTGTCCTCTGAAACTCACGTGTGCATTTGTTCCTCAAGAGGACCAGTGGAAAATATAATAAAATCAAAACATTTCTGAAGGTGAAGAAAGCCATTTCATGAACCTCAGCAGAATGGCACTGTCCATTCCCTCAAGCCCTGCCTCCTCCCACAAACTTTAGCACAAAAGGTGCATTGTATTTTACAACTATTTTTTCGTGAGAATGCTCCACTTCGGTCCCTCCAATTTCTTTTTTTTTCTCTCCCCAGTTCTATTTGCCTGAGAGAAATACAAACATAAAAAAAGGCTGGAGTCAAACATTTGACCCCCTACAGTGATCAAACGGGCTTGGAGTCAGACAATGCAGGATCCCACGCAGCGTGCTGGGGAGCAGCCTCCAGCAACAGCCCCTGCTGCACTGATTCGCAAATTAATCTGTCAATACAAACCCTGGATGCTCTGCCATCAGCGGCAAGGAACTGGAAAAGCTCTCAATAGCATTTCTGTGCAGTTATTCAGATCTGCCAATGAGGTAAAAGTGGGCATAAGAGGTTCAGAAAGGGAAAACTGCAAATGCGGCGTTGAGGCAGAGCTCACAAAAGCACAGTCTGAGCTGGAAATAGGCGTAGGGAGCGGAGTGCTGGGACAGCATGGCGTGTGGGCATGGCTGCCATCCTGCATGCAGTCTGTGGAGCTGGAGGGGAGAAGACAGCAGCTCCTGCAATAGGAGGGCAGGAAGGGAGCAGGGAGCATGCAGCAGGAGGCAGGGCTGAGGGCCTTGGGAACGACAGCGGGAGCAGAGTTCGAGTCATTTGTATCAACAGGCCAAGAATCAGTTTCAAAAAGCCTGTAAACACCCCAAAATTGTGCTGACATCCTAGTAAGATCCCGTTCTGCTGCAAGAGCTGACAAACCATGTAGCGTTGCATTTATACAGCTCAGCATTGTGTCCAGGTCTGAGACCCTCACCTCAGGAAAGATATGGATCTTCTGGACAGAGTCCAGAGAGGGTCACGGAGATGCTCAGAGGGCTGGAGCACATCTCCTGGGAAGACAGGCTGAAGGAGCTGGGCTTGTTCAGACTGGAGAAGAGAAGGCAGCCTTCCAATACTTAAAGAGAGATTACAAACAGGAGGGAAATCAACTTTCCAGATGGGTAGATAGTGATAGGACAAGGGGAAATGGCTTTAAATTGAAGGAGAGGAGATTTAGATTGGAGGTCAGGTTGAAGTTATTCACAGAGAGGGTGGTGATGTGCTGAACAGACAGCCCAGACAGCTGTGGGTGCCCTGTCCCTGGAGGCTCAAGGCCAGGTTGGATGTAGCCCTGGGCAGCCTCATCTGGTACTTGGCTGGCACCTCTATCCATGGAAGGGTTGGAACCTGATCTTTAAGGCCTCTTCCAACCCAAGCCATTCTGTGATCCTCTCTCCAGTGAAGCATTTTACAGACCTTCCTGACAACTCGCAGAGTGAGCGCTATCTCTTGCCACCATACCGCAATGTGGAAGCTTTGCCAAAACAAACACATTCTTCTTGGGGAAAGCATCAGGTTCCCGAAACATATTTGAAGGAGAAAACTTCTAATTGGTGAAGGTTAATGAAGGAAAACCTTTCCCAGATGTCCTGCAGAGTCTCATTACCCAGGACACTGGCACTAACACGCACACCCAATGAGAGGCACGATGCAGGGAGCAGCTCCCACCCACTGCTCCCCAGGCAGAGAACCTCCACTGCTCTGCTGAAGTGCAGTAAGGATGGAAGAAGAGGTTAATTATTGCGTATCCAAGAGTATCTTGTTGGGATGATATAAAGCAACTTAGTAGTTGACTTCAAAATGTTATTAAAATTATTTAATTCACGTTGAAGCAGTGTAAAATTCATTTGATAATCAGATAAAAGTGAAGCACTATTACTACAACTGCATTTTAATTTTAACAAGTAATAATGAAATGTAAAGCCTTTGATACGGTAGCCGTTTAAACCTGTATATCACATCTTACAGCAATTTAAGTGAGAAATAGCACAAACAGAAGCATTTGCAATCAGAAATTAGAAATCATATTTTTATTAGAATCTTTGCACCTTGCCACTTAAAGATAAAATTGCCTGTGCTCACCATGAAGAGGAACTCAGATTTCAGTGTTCTGACAAAGCTGGTGACTTTCTTAGTCAGGCAACAATAAAAAAAGGTGGACACACCTGAATTTTCATGGCATGAATGTCTACGATGGCCTTCGTTTCGATGGCCTCATCTTCAATGAGATGACATATAAGTAATTTTTGACCCATTTAATTAATGGATTAAAATTACTCCATTCTATGATGATCATGTAATAACCATTATCAAACAGAAGACAAGTAGAGAAAAATATCAAAAATAATCAACAAAAGGTAACTTGGTGGGAAAGAACATAAAATCTAGTGATACCTAAAGAAAACTTCTGAATACAAGCCAGCCATGCATTTACCTGTTCCCAATGAGCACCAATCATGGCACAAACTGCAAAGCAACACAAAATGAATGGCGTTTGCACAGAGGTTTCTAAGAAGTGCTGCAGGATGGCACAGCTGGGAGCTGGGGCAGCCCCTGGGTTGCAGTCAGCTGTGCTGTGCTGCAGCCATTCAGTCCCAGTCCCACTTCTTCCCCAGCCACAGCCCCAGGTGCTGGAGCAAGGAAAAGTGACCCCATCCCTACACACAGGCCCATGCAGCAGCACTGCAGATGTAACCCGTTAGCTTTCATTTCATGTCATTTATCTGCTTCTTGCTGCAGAGCAGAGTGTAAGAAACTCTGCTAGAGCATTACACGTTCTTCACAAAGCAGACCTTAAAATACATTCTCTTTATCTACAGGGGAGGCCAGCACAATCGGACCTTTTACAGATAAGGAATCTGTCACAAGCAGGACTGAGGAGATTTGATGAGGTTTTCCAGCAGGATCTGAGCACAGAACAAGTCTTCAGAGCTCACTGCTGGGTACAGCAGTGTCTGCCACATCTCCAGCCAAATGCACTGTTCCACCAAACAGAACGCTGGAGTAGGTATTTAGTTTAACTTCCATCTCCATCCTTTGCCACTTCACTAGATACACGCTGAAAACTTAAGAATGTTAACACTGGTAAAAAATGACACTTCAATCCTTATTTCACACAACCATGTATCTGCTTCTCCCTCTCTCCCAAAATCAGTCCAAACCCAAATCACTTTCACCACCTGCCACAAACCTGGAAGGGCACCACATGGATGAGTAAGTCCTTCATGCTTCAGCAGCAGTTTTCATCTAGCTACTTCATGAACACGACTCCAGACACACAGGAACATGTTGCACACCACGTGCACGCAACCTCTGAAGCACGAGGGCTCAACATGACAAAGTATAGGGCAACCTCTGCCTCATGCTTGCAGGGCAGCATAGTGCTTCCCTCTGGTACAATGCATGTGCTCTGTGTTGTGAGCACAGCCCCATGTGAGGGTACCTGGACTTCAGAACACCGGGCACTGACCCACACCTACTGCAGAAAGGCTGTGGTGCCTGACAGCCCGTTAGCAACTTTCTCTTTTGCGCTAAACAGCAAATGACCAAAGCCACCTGGAGACCTAGCAATACAGTTGTCCTCCCCCTCAGCACTTCCTTGCCTCATCTGATAAGAACAGCAGAGGGTTCCTGCACAGGGTAAGGCACAGTGATGCCTAATGAGACTGTGGGGTGATTGCCACTGCAGGCTGCTGAGAACAGCTTAAGCAAAGTCCTCTAAAGATCGGTTCGCACTAGCAGTACCTTTGGGTAGGGAGAACAAGCAAGAAACTCCCATATCCGTTCAGATTTAAGAAAGTACTATAAATACTGGAAAATGGTGCTTGATCTCATGCTCCTCCTTCTCTTCTCTCAGAAGCTGGAGCCAGTATCAATACGTGATGCAAGAAGGAACTGTGCTGATGGACCCAGATCTCAGCACACATGGCCTGAGCCTGGGGATGGGCAGCAGGGTGCTCAGGGCCAGGCACAGGCAGCCTCAGCATGTGAGGACAAAGCACCAGAGCCCAGGTGGGGCAGCTGTCACAGACCAAAAGAGGCATTCATGGCATTGTTATTGGTCATAAAAGTGGTAATTAATAATTAACCTGACCTCATCCTCAACCCTTAACAACAGGGTATCTACCGGTATAACTTCTTGACATGTAATTTAATCACGTTACACAATAATGCTCTTCTTTAACAATAAGATGCCATTTACAGGAAAGAGGACCATCCAGTTTCAGAAGCCTCCACCATCCAAACAGAAGCATAGGTACTGCAGGAAAATCAGGACTTGTCAGCAATGGAAAGAACCACACTTCACATTTTAATGGATATCTTGTGCATATATCTCATTTGATCACATGTTTATTACTCATTTTCACCTAACAAAGCAGTTTCAACTGCCCCCAAAATGAAACAGTCACTTGGTCACACAGCAGTTATCAGATGGGCCAGTGCTGTGACAGAGATTTTTTGTGTCCACATCAGAGCATCCAGAACTGCAACATATAACATCTCTAGTATCCACAATATTATATATTAAAAAAAAAAAAAAAATTAAAAAAAAAAATCAAGAAAAGGAAAAGAAACAAGCAGTTCCAAGGGGGAGCGAATCTGGTGGAACAGGCTGTTCTTTGGATTTCAGTCTCACGTTGCTCTCCTGGTGGCTGTGTTACTGGGTAAACTCCGAGCAGGGCTCTCTCATGTATGCTCTCCTCTGTCTGATAAGCAAACAGACAAGTCCTTCACTAAATAGAACGATCTGTCTCATCTAATCAGCTACTTATTTTTACAGAACATACAGGATTTTTTGAGACCTCAAGCCTGCTGTCAGATGTGGTTAAAGCTAAGCAATGGGTTGAAAAATCACTTTGGAGAACAGAAGGATACACTCATAAGTGCTACTCCACTAAAAAACCCAGACGCAAGCATTGTTAGGAGAAAAACAACGTGTGCTGGCTTAGGCACAACTGCAAGCATCCAATACAAGGGTCTTGTTGAATAAGGCCTAACTGAGAGGTGATCCTGCCTCCACCGTGCAGCCAGAGCCCTAAATTGGGAGGAAGTTGGGGATTCACTCCGGGGCACACCTGGAGCCACCAGCAGGCTGTCCTGCGCAGCAGGACCTACAGACGGCAGCACTGAAGTAGCAGGGTGCTGCTGTACAACACAGCAATATATGTTCTACTTGTTGTTGTGACTCTCTTTAATCCCAAGTAAATTGCATAACTTCTTTGACTCAGTTTCTCCACTTATAAAACAGTGTTATTAATAAATGCCTGATAACCTCAAAGGCTAGTACAGTATAATTAACAAACGTGCTCAGTGCTTTGAAGATGGGAATCTCTGTGCAAGCGCTTGGATGTGCGACCCACACACAGATCTTTTGCAGGGCCATAAGGCCCCCCCTCAGCCTGCTCTACTTTGGGCTGAACAAACCCAGGGACCTCAGCCACTCCTCGTACACCTTGTCCTACAGACCCTTCACTGTCTTCGTAGTCCTCCTTTGGATGCTCCCTAATAGTTTTATGCCCTTCTTTTGTTGTGGAATTACCCTTTACCAGTTTTCACAGATCCACATATTTTCAAACTACTTTGTTAAGCTGACGCTTTCCTTTGGGTTTCCACAGGTCTGCACCCATGGGTGGCTGCTGCCAAGACTCACAGGGACTGGACAGGGTGTGTGTTTTGCTTGGCAATGAAACCAATTTTTCAAAGCAAACATAGAATGTAGGTGAAGAAGGAAGAACCAACCTCCTTTGGCTTATAAAAATCTCCAAGACAGTTCCACAAAATTTTGTAATGTTCAAACTGAAAGAGCTTAGGGGGAAAAAAAAAACAAACACAAAAACAGATAAGATTTGGACACTGGAACAGGCTGCCCAAGGAAATGCTGGAGTCACTGCCCCAGAGGTGCTCGAGAAGAGCACAGATGTGGTACTTAGGGACATGGCTCAGTGGGCAATGTTGATGGCAGGTGGATGGGTGGACAAGATGATCTTAGAGGTCTTTTCCAATATCAATGATTCTATGATTCTATGGTGAGGGCACAACAATCAGAAGGGACAGGCTTTTTTTCTCATAGAGTCTAAAGGAGTGCAAACTATGGATGAGCAACATTCAGCTGGGCCTTAGAGAGGAAATAATCCACACAAATACTGCCATTAGGTTACAAACAAGCGCATGCAGCATGCACTGGGAATACTGTTCTAACACAGTACCTGTGTTCTAATCACTCCAACAATATCCAAGCTTCTGAGTAGCTGCTATACCCATCACAGCCACAAAATCATTTGACTACTTGGGAACATGGCATTAAGAAAAGCCAACAGCAAATGCTATAAGAGGTTTTATTCCAGCAAAGAGGCACAACAAATCTGCGTTGCCATGAAGCACATGGACCATGAAAGTGTGCCATGCTGCATTCCCCTGGCCAGGAGGGCTGGGGCACAGGCATTGGCTGGGAAAGGTATCTGGGTCAGTCTGGCCTTCCCTCAGAGTGCTGTTGAGAAAAAGGGTATGAACTGAAGTCAAGAGGGACCCCATGTAATGCTCTCCTTTCTTGTGAAACGTGGTTCTCCACTGCTTTGAAAGCAGTTGTACAATCCCTCCAAGCATGGAAAGAGGGGAGAATGCTATCATAGGGACACGGCAGTGAGATACCTCCATTTGCACTTTGTTATTTGGACGCTGTTTTGGGAGGAGGGGTGTTGCCTGCTCCTTACAAAGCTTGCAGTTGTATTGAAAATAAGTTGCTTGTTCTAAAGTAGGCGCCTTTAAGTTTTAGAAAGAGGAACAGACTACATCTGCTCCTTACGATTCAGTAATGGAAACAGAATTGAACTACACTGAGAAGCTGCTCTCACTGCTTCTCCCCTGTACCTCAGCCAGTTGTACAAGTTTTGCTGTCTTGGATAAACTTTGCTCTTTGGTTGACTGACCACATTTTGCAATTCTATTTTCAAACTTGTTTGCAGTTGTGGTATGCAGCAGGGAATTAGCTCTTTGGCAGAAAGCATGGATTACTTGACCTCTACAAAACTTTGTAAAAACGAGTGAAATCAGGACCTCCCTGAAAAACAAATGTTACAGCCAACTAAGCCAGCTGCAGAGCATGTTTTTAATTGCAAGTGGCTGAGGGACTTCATGGACTTAGTGGCTATTGCAGGTGCTCTCTTAGATAAGTGAGAAATCTGCCCTATTTCTGGTGTGTGAAAACATTATCTCTGCAGTACATAGGCATTAAGGCATACATCTATTTGTTTATCACAGACACTGCAGAAGAAGTCTAAGAACAAGTATCTCAGACCCCAGTGATGCAAGAAACCAGGGCTTGCTGCTCTGGTTGGTCTGCTGACCAAACATCACAACTAGAGTTTTTAAAACAGATTGAACTTTTTTTTTCCCCCTAGAAGGAGCACCTGGAATTGCAAAGAAAGCCAAAACAAAAGTAAGTACAGAAACAAAATGCAGACATTGAGAACTTAAATTGCATTCAGAGAATCGCAGATTTTATGCAATCAGCAATATCCAGATCGTTCACGCCTGAGTCATAAAACAAGTTTTAAAGCACGAAAAGCAAATCATGTTCAGTAGCTGAGGCTATTATTACAGGATACCTTTTCTCTGAGGTGTAATAGTTTCATCTCTATTACGCTGAATGCTGTTAATGATAATCTGTCCTCGGTCGCTATTTTTGTTAGCAGGTTATTTGTTGTGGATAAGACTTCCTGTTTTTCTGAACGCTTCCTATCTGATCCACTCACTGAAGTCCCCAGTGATATCTGTAATCTCAAGGCATTACAAAGGAAAGAAAAGTTTCTGCAGAGAGTTACTATTTTTACATGGCTGCATTGCTGCTATTCATAGCCACAAAATGTTAAACTGCTGCAGCAGTTCAGATGCAGAAAACCCATTTTCAGCCTCTTCTTACATTCCAAATGCTTTCAGAGAGATTCTTACAAATTTATGGTAAGAAAATTAGCCCTTAAAATGTACTGCATGCTGTACCACTACTTCACCATAGAAAGAAGAACATTAGAAGGAAAACTGTGTTTCTCCCCAAAATAGATAGTAAAAAATTCCAAAAAAAAAAAAAAAAAAGGAAAAAAGGGTTTGGGTCTTGAATCAAACAGCTGAGTGAATCTGAGATATGCTTTCTAAAAAGCATTTCAGAAGCCACTTGGAAGCCTGCATCTGATTTCAGAGTGTGGTATTCACACCCAGAAGCCTCTGATCTGTATGTTAGCGACTACATAAAATTATTAGTGAACAAAACACACAACATGCTCAATTCTTTCTAAACTACTGGCCTCAGCTATCAGGAGAGAAAGGGAGTTCTGCAACACAGCCAACAGACTGCATGAAAACCAATAGCTTTCCCTCTCTCGCCCCATTTCTGGCATCTCAGACCTGTGAACAGCCACTCCTGGCTTTGTGAGCAGCAAGGAAGGCCAGGGGAGCCCCTTCTTATCCCAATGCCAGCTGCAAACACCCCAGCAAAGACCACCGCAGAACAAGAAAGCCCTGGGCTGTTCTCCCAACATGGGACACGCTACGTGAAGCCCACGGCTGGTTCTTGGCAGAGGGTGGTGCCAGCCATGGAAGGAAGCCTGGTAGCTCCCAACCTGGGGCACTTTCTCCATTTCACATTCTATAAATAGTTTCTACAGCTTTGCCTCATGAACGCTTCCCAGCAAACGCCTGACTGCAGCACAAAACAATCCCTCCAACATCTCCATTTCACCCAAGAGAGACAATTCCAGGCTCTCTAGCTTTTTATAAAACCCTTTTAAGAGCTCAGTTCTCTTTCTCACAAGCAGCTCACCTTCCTCTAAAGTGTGCGGTTATGAATGGAGTGAAATAGCAGCGATGTGTTCTGGCCATAACAAGGTCCCCAGATGACGTGTTCTCTGACATCACCCCATCACTGCAGGGCTCAATCAGCCCGACAGCCCGTGCTGCTGTTCCCAGGACACGGGCACCACTCCACAAACAACAACTACTCACCTCATCTACCGCGTGTGGGTCAAGAGCCAGGTGCCTTATAAAGCAGCACAGGTTTGGCTTCATTTTTTCTTTTCTTTGACTGTGCGTTTGGATTCAAACTATGAGCCAAATTCTGGGTCCTGTTCTCGTCTTTCTGAGCTGCTCCCGGGGCACAAAGGGCTGAGAAGTTGCCTTAATTGCTCAGCTGAGAATTAAGCCAGCACAGGGAATACCTCGGTGCCACAGAACCAGCCTGTGCAATCTAATTTCACATCAAGTAACAGAAGTTCTCAATAATATATCAAACAACTAATTTAATTTTCTTCTCTTAAGAAAAATGTAACTCTTCCAGTCAGAGTAACACAGAGTCATGATCTTTACATGTTTAATGTATAGAAGGAGGTCTGGAATCACAATATGCTGTTACAAAAACATTTTTTATCTCTTAATATCATGCTTTGCTAACATAATTGCTTAAAAATGGCTTCCCAACCTTTGCCATTACACAGAGTCCTGAATATTTTCCTGATGTCAAACGCAGAGCAAACACCTACCAACATCAGTTTTGTTTTTCTTAGATCAAAAATCTGTTAAAGATAGACAACAATTTCAACACAGTTCTTGCCTTATGCTGAATTAGAAGCTTCTTTCTGACAACTGGAGAAACTACAAAAGATACAGTCTAGTTTTTGGCCAACCAGTCCTCTAAGAAAGCAGGGGCAACTCAAAAGCTACTTTATATTAAAAGAGCTATCAGTGGTTCCAGTAACACTGGTGCACTTGTTAAAGCACAAACACAGCTGTAAATGGAGTTAACAGTGCCTGATTTTTAAACCTAGCAGCTACTCAGTCTGGGTATTCACAGTGGTACCAACGTGAAGACTTGATAGTTGTAGAATAAAATGTATCAGTCTAAACAAATACTTAGCAATTATCAATGATCTGTCACATCTGCATTTAACGTGCTAATACCATATTCACCCCTAACAAAAGATCCAGATTCAGAACTTTACTGCACTAGTTTTATTTCAGAATGTTTTTTTTTCTGGTGCACCCAAGGCTTTACTGCAGCAGCTGTTTGGGATTTGAACACAGGTCAACATGCAGTCCCCACCTCCTTTCTGGCCCTGCTATTTCCCCTTTGCATGCCAAATTCCTTCTCATTGCAGGAGCCAGCCAACACCGCTGTTCTCACCCAGCAATCATGAAGGCCTCCAGGAAGATCTGAGAGTATTTTACAAACATCAACTTGCATAAGAATCCAATTTACAGAATGGTTCTGCATTTAAACCTCCACTGTGCTTAGGAGCCACAAACCTTTCCGTGATGTGTTCATTGTCAGAGAAACTCATGAAAAAAACTGATTCTAGATTTACGTTAGAGACTATCCCCAGAAAAGCCATTTTTAACTTTTGCACAAGAGCCTTTGCACAATACAGATCTAAAACATTAGCCTATGCCTAAGAATTGTACGATCACAACCCATGCACATACACACAGACGTTACGACTTGTATCTTATGATGCAGTTACCAGCTGAAGTTACCTGGAGGCCTTCCTGACCTCCTCTGTGCAAGCCAGATTTCAAGACAAGAGTTTCAATTCTTGCTTCTCTGTAGGGGCTGGAATAAAATAAAGCTTTCAGGGCATGCTCACAGGACACGGTGCAGCCCGTTAAAAAGCTAGAACAACACAGCTCCATCAGCAAATGCTCTGCCCGGGAATGTAATCTCCTGTGTAGGACTGGTTACACCAGGGCCCAACTGCCATAATGCTCCAGATCCCAACAGGTGGAACAGCCAGCTGCACCCAAAGTAAGCATGCACATCCTGCCCAGAGAAGAAGGGGGAAACCACAGCCTGCTTATCTCTTCAGTAAAAGTGCACCTGGCACTTTTGCAGCCGTGCTGCTTCCACTTAGCCAAGCTAACACAAGTGGCCTCAAGCAGCAGCACTTGGCACCACGCTCAGGGCTGGTGCTTGGCAGCAGCACCCTGCAAGCCATAATTAGCTCAGCTAGCCTCATGCAAGCTCAGACCTGCAATTCTGTTCCCTCCAGGAGCAATGACAAACTGTAAGCACTGTCCAAATAATCTCTTGTAAGCAAGTGGTATCTATTTGAAATAAACCTCCCTCAACACTGACTGCATGCCTGAGTTTCTCCTAACTATTCCTGCCCTATGCTAGTAAGAGCATGAGTCTCTAAGAAGCCTTCTCCTTGAGTAATTTGAAATCTACGTCCTTTCTGTTCTTCAGGAATTTCAATGAGTTTAAAGTTCTTTTGATCTCTAAGACCTCAGCTGCAAACTATGGCCTGAAGAAGGAAACACTTTGTCTCTTATTTTTCTAAGGGTGCACTGGGACACATCAAGCTGTCCTGGGTTACTCTTCCACAGCTTCCTCTGAAGGTACATCAGTACAGATTTGAAAAATACTGATAATCCAATTCTGACTGCAGACCAGATGAACTGAAGTCATTCCTAAGGGTCCAGGATCAGAAAAATGCCAGTTTTTCCATCAAGAAAGAAAAAAAAAAGCCATAGTATTTTAAGGGTAGATGCTCATGTGAGATAAATCTAACCAGCAATTAGCTGGTTAGCAAAAGGCTGTGGATGCCCTTCCAATCTTTATCATGAGCAGCAGGAAAGGCCATCTTTAAATACAAAGCTCAATGTCTTGTCACAAGTGTCTCCATGCTCATTTCAACATTCCAACAGCCCGCTATCTATCACTTTTTCTCTGAAAAACATTATCTGGAAAAAAAGAAAAAAAAAAAAAAAAAAAAAAAAGTTCACCAGTAGATAATTTTTGCCACACAGCTTATGTTGACCTAAAGTCCTAACTCTGAATTCACGTTACTTTCCCAATGCAACCTCTTTCAAAACTAGGAATGGCAGTAAAGGTAGGCAGGGTCCCAGCTTTTACTGGGATGTTATTCCCTGCCACTGAATACCTGTGCAGTTTCTTAGTTTTGTACTGGAGGAGAAGCTAAGAAGCAGAGAGATACAATCCTGCTTTTTTTTCTATAAATGCAACAATAAGTAGGTCATGAGCCAAGCAGAGATGTAATCTCTCTCTTTTGCTTTAAGCAAAACATGTAAATTTAAAAAAACGAATCAGGACCAAGGAGACATGAAGTCCACGTAGAAGACAAAACATTATCATAAATAAACCGTGAAATATCTTTCTTGTACCTGAGCATTCCCTCATTCAGTAATGTAAACAGGGATTCGTATTAGGACTCTGAGATGAGCATTTCCTATTGCGCTCCATTTTCTGGAGGCTGACACCTGTGTCATGGTGCCATAGAAACAATGTATTTGCAATCACCAGGAAGGAGATGTTAACATGCCTAGCAAAATGTGAATTCACATCCACACACAAAAAACCTAATCATCTAAGTCAATTTCTGCTGTTAGAATGCATCCTCTCCTGTACACGTGGGAGCTCAATTTGGGTCCACTTATGTCTTATTAATAAGAGACACCTAAATACGAATAATGAAATAAAACAAAGAAAACGCCTGAACTGAAACAATTGAAAAGCATGCTAGAAATTGGAAGGCTGCTTCTGAAATATGGACAGATCTAGCCCAAGCCTTCTCATGACTGAATTCCACATCAAATGCTTTTTTTGCTGGGTTTCAGAGGAAGTTTTGCCTTACAGTCCTTTTTTGCCATGTAAATATTCAGAACAACCTTCCCCTTCAGTTTAGTTCCTGACTGGGTTGCATCGAAATATTTTTTTCTTTTCGGAATTGACTTTAAGTTTCCAGGATAAAATGCCATAAACTTGAATCCTCTGAACTCAATAGCAGAATTTATCAAATTTAAGGGAAGAGAACCTGCTCCTTCCGAACGCAGACATTAAATCACTTCTCTCTCCACCAGCTGAGACACGGTTACCTCTATACTTACGTAGACCTACACAGAAAGACACAAATAACGTTTTTACTACACTACAGTTTCAACCCTAAATATACCCTATGAAGTCCACCAGAGAATTACTGCTGACTTGATCTGAGAGATGCTCGGAACCTGCAGAATTTAATGCAATGTAGAAGGCTAAGATTATATATTTAGATGACAGGCATTAAACTGTTTGCTGTGACTCATCTAGAGACAGCTCCAACACGTACTCATTCCAATATTTACTCAGTTGAACTGCTGACAAGACTTACAGGCAGAAGATACACAAGTAATTGATGAACCTTTCATTTTTAGTCAACGAGATTGTAAATATTAATAACACAATTGCTCATCTCCTACGGGTCTGTGTGAGCAGAGAAGGCAGGGCCTTTCAGGGGCAAAGAAACCCAAACAAATACAAAGACTTCTGCCATGTTGTCTGCGCCAGAGGATTTAAAATACCACCTAATCCCTAAGGAGGTCTGCCGCTGCAAACGGGAAATTTTCCACCATCTCTATCAGTAGCCAGTCTGTAAACCAAGACACAGGAAAGCAAACAAACCAAAAACACCCCAGCGTAGTTAAAAACGCCGCAGAGGGAAGCAATGCAATAGGCCCTGTGTGAGAGAGGCAACCGCTGCCACACAGCCCTGGGGAGGGGAGGCTGAAGGGGCCCTAAATGCCGACAAAATGGCGTCAGTGACATCACAGCACACAACCCTGCTCCAGTGGCCCTTGTGTAACCCTCCGTGGCGCACACAGCCACATCTGCTGCAGCACGGTGCCAGGGCAGGCTCCCATCTTCCCACTGACAGCAAATCCAGAATAAAGAGACAGCTGTGCTGTGCTAGCCCAGTTCTGTCAGTTGGACCTGTTTAAAATCAGTTTAGCCCTAAACATTAAAAGAAAACCCCGATGATCAACTTACCAAGTTTCTAATTGAAAGTAAATTCTGTATGAGATGACACCACAAAAAGCCCATGCTCATCACACTACTGGGAGAAGAAACCGGTGCTGCAGATGTGCAACTGCTGAGAGCTGCCCAAGAGCCCTGCAGGAGGGAAAGGCTCTGAACCTGCATGCTGTTGGAACTGCCTCGGCATCTGTGCATTCCCTTACAAAACCTGGGAGGAGATGGCAATGTGGGGAGAATCACAGAATGGCTTAGGTTGGAAGGGACCTGGACAATCATCTAGTTCTACCCCCCCCTTGGAAGGGACCTGGACAATCATCTAGTTCTACCCCCCCCTTGGAAAGGACCTTGACAGTCATCTAGTTCTAACCCCCCTTGCAAGGGACCTTGACAGTCATCTACCCCCTGCTATGAGCAGGGTTGCCACCCCACCAGCTCAGGCTGCCCAGGGCCCCATCCAACCTGGCCTTGAGCACCTCCAGTTGGTGGGGCACCCACAACCTCTTTGGGACAGAGTTCTCTCTCTGCCAGTGCCTCACCTCCCTTAGCAGCTTGTGGTAGCAGTGGTAATGAGAAGATGGTTGGACTAGATGATCTTATAGGTCGTTTCAAACCTTGTGATTCTATGATTCTATGAGTAAAGAATTTCCTCTTAACATCTAACCTAGATCTCTTCTCTTTTAGTTTAAAGCCATTCCCCCTTTTCCTGTCACCAGTAGACCATGTAAAAAGTCCTGCCTATAGGCTCTCTTCAAGTACTGGAAGGAAGTTGCCCACAGCTTAGGCTTTTGGCTTTGACCTATATTTTCTCATTTCAGAAAGAGATTAAAAAAAAAAAAAAGTTTGAGTTCACACGTTAAACTTCTCCACTCATCGTAACTGCAGAAAATGAAGGAATTCACGCTGACCCCATGTATGGCTGATTACACAGCTTCCAGTGTAGGAGCAGCAGGCCAGCCAGTGAGCTGAGTGCTGGAGAAGGCACTGGCACAACCGACACGGTGAAGGTGAAAGACAAAAGAGATCTGAGCACCAGATGTATTCGTTATTGATAAACCTGTCCAAAGTCAAGTACTTCAGCAGGTACTCATCACTAATTTCAAACATAAGTTGGTTATGTATGAAAATTTCACACCATCTGTGCCTTATATTACAGCATTTTTCCACTAAGTAGCACTTGTGCAAGGCATAACTCTCCAAGAAGCAAAGCCTACATCTTTATTTAAAGCTCAATTGCTCTCCTCCACCCCTTAAATAATTGTAGAGCAGGATTTGGAGAATAACGATAAAAATTCTCCTTACTATGTCTCGAAGAAGGGGCTAAATATTGCAGATGATCATCATCATATTTATGTAGAAAAATGAGCCTGCATAATTCAGTCAAGCCAGACTAAATGGAAAGCACAGCCATCATGGTGTCTGCTCACAGCCCATTAGGGCCAGTGTGACAAGTTGGCTGCGATGCACATCACAGTCTCAGCCTCCCATAACGGAATGACATGTCAGGGTCATAGGGATCCCTACAAGACTACGCCCTCCCTTTATTAATATCATCTGTCCTTATGTATCTTTGGCTTGTGAGTAATTGTTATTGCCATCACCTGAATTCCCGCAACTTCCCTAAAAGCATCCAGGACAGAAAGGGCTCTTAAGAAGTAAGTGGAGCACCCAGCCCCCATGTACGTCAAAACCAAAGCCTTGGGAGAAAATCTGACAGCTTGTGTTTCTTCAAACTAAGCGATTCTGATATCAGCATGCAATTAAATGATAAAAGCAGAGATATATATTACAACCACTTTTGCCATATCCATCAAAAGTTCTTCCCTCAATTGTTATTCTTGGGTCTTGATGAGCCACTGCAATCTTTTCTGGAGGGTGACTGGAAAAGTTCTGATCTTGATCCAGACAACTGAAACTGAAACAGTGCCGGAGTCCACCTGCAAGACTGGAACCTCAACCTGAAGTCTCTCAGAACAAGCTGAGCAGCAGGCTGCAGGGAGGAACAGCAAGAACTCTACTGCTGGCCAACAAAAATCCCACTGAGTGTAAAATCATCTACTCAGGCTGACAGGCTCCCAAGGAGTTCTAAGAAGAGGTCCCACTAAATACGAGTGAAACTATATATACATATCAAAATGCAACTACCATAATTCAGAGTAACAACAAATCAGTCATCTTACACGAGCAAAGAAAACAAAAGGTAGTTCTAAAAGATAGCTGCCGAGCTCCAACAAGGTGCCAGACCTCAGAGTTAAAAGCTTTTATCCATTAGAGAAGCACGTTTTTCTCTGTCCTGACCTATCAGAAGCACCTTGGACACGCAGCCTCCATTTTGCATTTGCCTCCCAATTAGTGCCCACCATGTGAGCGACTGCTGCATGTGGACACCTGTCAGCTACTGCTGGGCTGGGAGCAGCATCTCGCATGGCAGGCTGCTGGCTGCACTGCTGCTGCTGGCAGACTGCGTATGCTGAGGGCCCCAGAGCCAATTACAAAAACTTACGGATGGTGATTTTATGCTTTGCCTTGTTATAAATAATAAGGTTACATTTTGTTCATAGATCTTTTGATTTTTTCTTTTCCTGTGGGAGACTTGTGGATTTTAATGGCATTAATTTCTATTTGCCAACCTTGTCCCTATAAATGAGGATGTTCATTAAATTAATGTTAAGTGATGAGCACTATAATTAGAACACATTTAAAATGCAGTGCATCTAAATCAAAGACCATCCAAGATGTTCTCTTTTTTATTAAGATATAATTTAAAGGAGGCCTACTGTTTAGTTTAAAACAAATGATATTTTTCAACAATCTCTTTCCACTAAGGCAATGCGCAGTCCAAGGCAATACACCACACAGTGGCTCTTCCCACTTGATAGTTTTTCATGTGCTCTGGAGTCTGATTCTTTTTGCTAGCTATTATATTAATACTTAAGGGAGAACACTGAGTTTACTGCTTAGGTTTTGCCACCAATAGCCATTTAAAAAAAAAAAAAAAAAAAAAAGGAAGGAAGGAAAATAGTTTTGATTCTGGGAAGCAAAATGTTGCAACTTCGATGATATATTTCCCAGGTTATAGCAGTTGAAGTTTATGCTGTTTCACTAGGAGCAGAAACTCACTGGAGATAGACACAAGCACCCTTGAGAAGGAAGCAGGTAAGGTAGGAGTATGTGCACTGGGCTTGTTATAAGCCCAAGCCAAGGCCCAGCTTCGTTCCTAGAGTGTGCTTTGTGTCATCCCATGTAGATCACTCAAGAATGCCCAGAGCTGCCATTCTGCCACTGTAGGCCAGGCTGCAGGCCAGTCAAGTTCTAGTCTTCAAATACAAAAGTTGCTCAGTGGGACTCACTGCACTCTGTCACTTCATGCATATGGCACTGGTCACACAGCCCTCTCCAGCCCTGCACTATAAGCATAGGATGCCCTGCTTGATCCCAGCTGGGACATGAGGTCCCAGAGCAGGCAAAAGGCTACATCATACAGTGCTCAGGGAACAACTGCTCTCACACAGCCCAGTGCGACCCATCGCTTAAGCACCATTATCTTCAGTCAGGTACAGAGCTGGCATTAGTCCTTTCTTCCATGCAGAGGATCAAGATGTGGGTAGTTGAAATGATTTGCTGCAGGTAATATGAAAAATCAGCTAAGTAGATACAGTTCTTCCAACTCCTACTGTTGGAAAGACAATGCTCACACAAATATATGGACAATAAACAAACGTAGGCTGAAAAGGTTTCTGAATAGGGGTGGCAGTAAAAAGTGCCAGATGAAACTCTTTTCCTCCTTGTTATTTTATATCAAATCTAAATTCTATTTCATCTCACTCTTGTATAATTTACAATAGTTAAAGGCTTAGTGATTTGACCGCGATGTTTAACTCCAGCTGACCGCAATGTCTGTCGTCTGAATGACATAAAGGCAACACCTTGAAAAGGTCACATTTACCAGAGTCAACATGGAGAGAACACCTCATGCATTCTCTCAAACAGCAACATATTGCCATCTATATCCAAAACTCATCCTCTGCTTATGACATCTTGATAACCAGAGCCTGATTCTGCTCATCAGGCTGTCATGTAGGACCATGCTAATGGAAATCAAGGGACACATAAAAATAGCTGACATTAAAATTCAGATTTACAATTCCAGTTTCTTTCCCAAATCCGTGCAGTAGTTACGAAGTTTGTCCTTGAGTTTCTTTGCTTCACTGCTGCCCTCTCATCTTGCCTTCTGGTCAAACCCTCAACCATATGCCACTTACAGTAGTTGCTCTCAGCACAGGACATTTGTGGAGGCACCTGTTAGTGTGCCAAGGATTCATTGCTGAAAACAGGGCCCTGCCAAAGGCAGTCTGTTTGGCGGAGAAGCTGCTCAGCCCTGTGTGATTACAGCTGTTCTGAGTCTTATTCGGCTCCTTCTCCTTACCGGATTTTCCAAAAGCATATGGGAAATAAGCCAAGGGGGAAACAACAGAGAAAGAGGCAGTGGTAAAAAGCAGAAAGAAAACAAAAACTGAAGGAGAAAATTGCAAAGCTAGAGTGAATTAAAAACAAAAGGGCAAGAAGTACATTAAACAACATAAAAATAACCCGCCTCACAAAATCATCCTCTTATTTTGCAATTTATTCTTTGTGCAACTCAACTGAAAGAAGTGGTGTTCGTCCACAAAAGAATCTGGCCACATGCAGCAATAAAACTTCCTTTCTTTACAGCTACTTTGACATAAGGAAATTGCAGGGAGCCCAGAAGTGCTCATTTTGACCTGGTAGCTGGGGGAGGTTACGCTGGTTGGCAGACTGCACCATTATACAAGTGTTCAAAAGCTCTGCATTGTATCTGAGCTACGCAACAGAAGATTTTGATGTGGGTAACAAAGCTCTGTGCTTTAAGGTGTAAGCTGATAGCCTGCAGGTGTGAAAGAAGAATTTGTATGCACACTTTTTTCTCTGTTGCTTTCTTTCCCTCCCCTTTCCTTCCTCCAGTTACTTTCTGTTCTTCACATACAGTTTTCCATTTCATCCTCAACTGATGTGCCAGGTGCTAGCTAATGACTGCAAAATAGATATCAGCCGAGACACTGCTCTGACTCAGTGTGATAGAGCCCGCGTTATTCTGGTACAAAACATGAAGGCAATATAACATTCAAAATATATACTTAAACGGACCATTTCTGGCACCCTGAAGAAAAATTAAGAGACAAAGCCAATTATGTGGAGTGGAATAAATCAGGAGTCAGCGTAGTGCCTTGTGGGTATTCCATTTTGTTGGTGCCAGGGTCTCCACGCAGCTCACGGATTGCTGGCTACGACTACAGATGTAAGAATAATCTCTTGTCTAAAGACCTTGCTGAAATTTGTGCAGTTGGCCTACTCCAGTCACATCATCTATCCCCATCTCTTCAGAACTGCCAGGAGAAAAGGTGCTCTGATATCATCTAAAGCAAAATTTGTGCAAGCGTGTTGCCGGAAAGCTTTCAGCCAGGTATACTGCTCAGCAGACAGCACCTCAAGTGCCCCAACATACATCTTTCTGTCTGTAATCCCTTCTCAGCACAGTGCTTTCAATGAGTGAAAGCCAGGGCTGGATTTCTCAAAGGGCTGACAAACACACCGATGGGCTGCACACCTCCTACCTCCCCTTCCACACACCTCACCAACACCTGGATGCAATGCACAGTCCCCTCTCTGCTTGAGTTTGTCTTTTTGGTCAGGACTCTAGAGAAGAGGACACAAAGCACTGCGAGACCTGGGATTAAAATGGTATGAAACTTGATCGTGATACATGCCTGCAACATACTTCATTTTGTTTGGGTAAGAGAGCTTGCCCAAACACACCCCAGATAATGGGAATGTTCTCTCTGACTGGAATTTCTGAAAGCACTGAGGTATTTCTGTTTGTTTCTGCAAGAACCAGTTGTGTCTCATGCATCAGCGCAGATTTCTTTCCAAACAGGCTCAGCCTTCTTGTTTACACACATTTGAATTTACAGGTTTCTTTTTCATCAATATGCAAAAATCATTTTCATAAAAATGACATTAACACCTTTTGGATCCATGCTACATTTGATAGGGACTGTTAAGGAAAGACTTTCTTCTACCTTTTACCTCAAACAACAGTTAGCAGAGCAGAGTTCAGTCTCAGCTGCCAACAGCAAGCAGTACGCTGATTTGTAGGTCTTAAAGCTATCCTCTCCTTTCAGCACAGACTCCACATTTGTGACCTGCAAGCAACAGAAGCCACAGAGCTTTGCAATGCACGACGTAGAACTACATTTGGTACACAAGTTGAGCTCAAGGGAAAACAGCTCAGCTTGCAGGAATGACAGAGCAGAAAGGAGCACAGGAAGTCACGTGAGAAAAGCTTCTGAGAGAGTACAAATGCTTGAAGTAGAGCACTGTGCCCTGGAATCCAAAGTGTTTCTTTTCTATACAGGGGGGAAAAAAAAAAGAAAAAGAAGAACATGCCTATTTCAAGGATGGGTCATTTCATGCTATCGCAGCCAGTTCAAATGAGAGTTAACCCATTTTTCTTTGTCCAAAAGGAAGCAGAAGCTTTCCAGCCTCTAACCAAATATGTAGCTTCAGTGGTTGCTATCAGGTTACTGCACAGAAGAGCCTGATGTTCACCTTGCAGGCACAATGCCTTCAAACCTGTGATACTCCCACGAGAATTTTGCCTATCACAAGAAGATTTTCCCTCCTCTATTTTGAGCCAAATGCTCATTTGTCAGAGGCTCCCTGTCCCCTGTAAGCCATGTTGGCCCTCCACCAGTCTGATCCATCTGACCCACCTAACATTAAGCAATTCCTTCTCTCTTTGGGCTCAATGCAGAAAAACAGGTCAATTAAGGCCGGACACTGAAGTACACAGAGCACTGATAAAACAACAAACTCTAGTGTGTGGGATCTGGATAATAACTTCAGTCCTTCAGCAGAGTAACTTCTCGTGCCAAGTTTCTTGATGGCTGAAATCTAAAAAACCAAACAGGGAAAGTACTGAAGTTGTTGCCTCAGTAGAATTCCCACTGCAGTCATTAGAAGCTTTATCTAAGAACAGAGTAGCTGCAAGCCGAGTGCTGTTCCTGGGGCTCACTCTGGATTTAAGCTCTCTGTTGTTTTAGTAGCTGTACAAAAAAAGCAGACTCGCACACAAAATTGCCCTTTCCCTGCTCAGGCTTGCAGCTTGCTACGAGACTGGGAGGGCAACATCCAGATAGCCACAAATCCCCTGTGTAACTGCACACACCTTCAGAATGGTTGCATGGCTTTCAGTGCTGGATTGGTCAAGCATGTCATTATTTACCGGTTGCATATAATCAAGTGTTGAAGCAAAGTCTTTAATCAATCCTGAGTACCAAGTGCAACAATAAACAAAAAATACTGGCTGTGCATTCATTTTCACCTACAGGTTGGGAATCATGGGGCAAGTTCCACAGGGAAAGGGAATTCAAGCACTGCAACAAGACAAGGCTCTGTAACAAGTAGTGGAAGCAGCTCTTGGAGAACTGTGGATTGAGAGTTCTGTTTAAGAGCCTGACCTTCTCCTTCTCACAGCAGCATCAATGATATCCCAGCACTTTCCTTGTGCACAACCAGCCCACCTGTGCAGCCAGGACAAAGGGATGGGACACTTTAGGAACAGAGCAGAGAGACCCTGTTCAAGGACGGGAACTGCAATACCTGGTTTGTTGGGGAACATCACTGATAGGTGAATGGTTGGACTAGATGATCTTAGAGGTCATTTTCAGCCTTAATGATTCTACGATTCCAATACTTCACACTTGTTTTTATTTGAAGCATTTAACTACATGGCTAAATTAAAGAACAAAAGGAATCAATATTTTGTACCTTGAAACACTGTTGATACAGCAGCTGACTCTTCAAAGAGTTCAGGACCTTTCTGCCTCACTCCACACAACAAACCTGCTCACACAGAACCCCCACACAGCTGTGAATACATCTCCCAGCCCACACCTAATGGCACCTGTGCTATTTAACACTGCCCCATGAAAAGCTGTAAGATGCAACCCATACAAAATATAGCACCAAAATATTCTCACATCACAACCACACACCCAAGCCAGCATAAACTGTTCCGTGCAAAGAAGCACTGCAACTTATCCTCTGTTTGTTTTCATTAATATGTCACTTTCTGAATAAGTACAGGTCAAAACCACTTTAGAAAATTGTCTATTATTAACAAGTGGTTTTTCTTCCTCAGCAGAAACAAGCCAGTACTATTGAATAAATGAAATATTACATATCTCAGACAAAAAAAAAAATCAATCAAACAAATCTTTCTAGATCACAGCAGTCTGAAATTACCGCACAACCAAAGTTTCTGCCAGCATCACATGCTACTGCAATACTACAGGTCTGTGGGTCTTTCTATGACCCTTTCACTTCTTCTTAAAAAAAAAAAAAAAAAAAAAAAAAAAAAAAAAAAAAAAAAAGGAATATTACCACTGCAAAAATAGCCATACAATATATACCCGTAGCACTGGCTACAATAAACCCACGTCTGCAGTTTGGTAGAACCCTTAGCCATTTTCATTTTCTGACCTGCAGTTTAAAAGGAACACGAAGTCTCAAAGCAACACAGCTCCCTGTCACAGTGATGCTATTACACCAGGCAACTTGCCTGCAGCGTGGCTCAGGTAACAGCAGCTGTAGTGCGCTCCATTGCTGAAGATGCTCATTCTGCTGGTCATCAGGTCAGCCATTATTTCTGCCTTCAGCTGATGCAAAGCAACCTCTGAGGAGATGCAGGTACTGGTCCTTGACAAGCTGTGAGCAACAGCAGTGCCTGGGAGCTTTGTATTGCTACTCTGATGCACCTCAAAAACACCTGCTGGCTTTGGTAAGCAGCAGGAAAGGTTCCAGCTGACCAGCTCGTGTGCTGATTAGACACCAATGTGAATTTAAAGGGGAGCTCCAGAGAGCTGAAAATGTAATTAGAAAAATATACATTAAGAGACTCCTGAGCCAAAGCACTGATCTATAATGCAGTGCCATTTATAAAGGCAACGTACCTTTTCCAACCAAAGAAGCTGGAACTGTAGACAGTAATTTTACATTTCTCTTTTTCTAGCAGTGAGCAGGAGACCCGTGTTTGGGCTGCTCTCTGCCCTCCCTCACACACCTCCATGTTGTCAGCCCTCCGCCATTCACTGAGAGCCTTTCTGCAGCCAAAGACAACTGCCCTCACAGAAAACACTTCTCTGTGTTTGAAACACAGGGAAATACAGGAGGAAGGACAGGCAGAGATGTGTGCATACGGCTGCAAGCATGTGTGTGTATGGGCTCGCTTCCTGGGCACGGTTAAAAATTTTCCAAGTCTTTCTTTAAGTAAAACTGCTACACTTATCTATGATTTTAACACTCATATTTTCGAGAGCACAGAGCACTGCCTCAGGCTGATCCTTCCTACTCTTGTTTTCTATCAGGGAATCATTTTCAGGTTTTGTGGACAGTTTAAGAGAAGCATTTTGTGCTGCTTGAATCAATAAGAGGAGAAGGAGTAGGGCTCTCTCCTAGTGCCAAAAGAGACTTCACGTCATTTCCCCGTGCACATATGACAAGATCGGTTTGGATTTCAAACTGCACAGAACTTGCATTTACATGCATTTTTACATTAAGAAATGTGGAGTTACAAATAATTGGTTGGAATTAGATGTTAAGCTTACCGAAACGTGGCCCACAGATTACATGACACCTGACTATAAAACCCCGTACACCAGCCAGAGAGCTCATCTATAGAGAGAAATGCATGAGTAACTTTTGCTGCTGAAGTTAGACTGGCATTTAGCTTTCTGAATTTAATGTCTACATGACAGTTCCATCAAGTCTCAGTCTTAGTACTTCAGTTGCTGGGGCTACACATGTGCATGAAAATAAAACAACTGATGGCTGCCATAGCTGTTCTGCCCTCTGAATGCAGAAGACACCCAGAAAATACTTCTTTTCAGAACTCAGAGCACCATTTGCACAAGCAACTGTGCACCAATACAGCTCCTCTTTGCCAACCACAAAACCAGGTCAGCCGCTCTTCAAAGGAACGGGCAACTGCTCCTTTCTCCAGCAGCTGTTGTGTGCCATCATTTGCAGAGCTCCGTTGTTCCAGGAATGCAAAGCTTGCCATATCCATTCTAGCATCTACCTATCAAATCAAGAATCCACTTATCTGCGCACCACATGCAAAGCCTGTGGACTGAAAGAACACACTGGAGATGTGCGATAAACAAACATGACTAAAGTACTGATAAATGCACGCAAACATGTTACAAATAAACCAAACAGCAGCAAAGCCCCAGGCCACATCGCTGAGTTTGTACAACAACCGCTGTACCAAAGTGTACAGAAATAACATTTCTACTACTGCTTGTGTTACATTTGCTGTAATTGCATCTCCATTTATATCATTCAGTTCTAAATCTAAGGTAACAAACATAACTTGCATAGGTGTCATTATGCTAAGATCTCACTGGAACTACACAGCAGCATTTTGTTGGTTTCTCATTTCCATTCATTCGTACGCTTTTGCATTCTTTCTACACAGCACTCCTGATAGCACATTGACATTACTGTTTTTCATGCTCTATTTTGCATGGCAAACGATCTGAGCCAACTGCAATGCCCACATGGGAAAATCCAACGATGAACCAATGGTATACCAAGGAGGGAAGAGGGAAAAGGAATGTTTTTCACTTTCCTATTTATGAAGAACCTATTATATTCAAGCTGTCAACAGTGCTAGTTAAGGACGTCATTTTGCACCAATTATTAACAGAAACCTCCAAATCACTCTTGACTTTCTGTTGTTCAGTCACGTAACTTGCTCTCGTATCTGATCTTCATTAGCTTTCAGCATTTCAAAAATGTTTTCTTCTGAAGATTCATATCCAATTTCAAATGATTTAATTACGGATTGATCACGTTTTATTTCCATTCCAAGATGGTAAATTGGCTTCATATGCACACACAGACACCTGTGCTGCTCTCTGTACATCTTTCACATACAATTCCTTTGCAGGTATGGCAGACTCATCTCAAAAGTTATTAACTAGTTCAGCAGTATGAAACTGTTCTGCCCACCCAGTGCTCTTCATTGTCTCATTGCTGAAGACACCCACCATGGAGGTGGTACATTTTCTCCTTTGATATGGAGATAGGATAAATACCTCAGTCTGATAGATACTATATGCAGTAGAGAAAACAAAGCAAAACTGCACTTTCAGAAAGAAAACACGGTAGTCACAACTGTTTATTCAGAGCTGTAAGATATACAGGTTTCCTTAGTTCAGACATTAAGACAAATCACTGGGCTGACACGGGACGTAGCGGTGCCCTTTATGTCCACCATGAGTCATAAGGACCTGCTCCACTTGATGAAATTCAGCTGTGAATGTGCACACTTCATTGACTAACTGGTACTACTGGTCTCTTCTTGGTCTGCAAAGGTATTGATTTAACTTCTATTAAGTCGTATGACATAATAGGTTGGCGATGCTTTGATTTACAGAGAGAAACATGAGGCTCAGCATAATATGACAACAGGTGAAAGCAAAACAAGCTCTTTCCCAACAGCTATGTGTTCTATAAGTAGTAAATAAGTAGTAAATAAGTAAATAAGTAGTAAAAAAAAAAGAGTCCTAACTAATGATGGATCTACTGGTGGTACTCAACTGACAGTAAACGTGACACGCTGTGCAAAGCCAGTCAAATCTACACAAGCACTCAGTAAGAACCACACTGAACACAGGGCTGGGTCTTAAAGCCCCTTTTCTCCCTCCCGACTTCAACAGAATTTCTATTTATGGAAATAGGGCCCAGAGCACTGCTGTTGCATAAATTCCTTCTGTGCACTGCATTAATTTGTGTTTATCGTTGTTTATCAGCAATTTTAGAGCACATGTCTACTTAACTTATTAGCATGTGTCCCAGTAAATTACTCATTACTGCTTTCAGAAGAGTAACTCATCCAAAGGCGTTGCTTTGACAAAAACAGTCGCCTGTTAGGCACTGCAACAGTGCAAGCTCTCAGGGATTCGATAAGCAATTCCTAGAGAATTAATTTGCTATAAATCATCCTTACATTGTACTTCACAAAGCTGTTCTTTTCAGCTCTGCTTTGGGCTGAAATCTCAGAGGCTGACTCAGCACCACCCAGCATTGCTCCCCTGCCACCAAGCTGAGCTGGCGCTTCTCATGTGAGCAGCACTGCAGACGTGGCTGAAGCAATTGGGATTCCCATCTTCTGCTGAGGGAAAAGAGTTTCATGGCCATTTTAAGCCAGGAGCACGTGCAGCAGGATTTACACAGCTGGTTGGCATGCAGTGGTCTCACCAAAAGTCAGAAGTGATTTCTGGTCTTGTAGCTGTTCAGAAGCAAAGCACAGCAATACCTAACACTTTCTAAAGTCACACATATCAAGTCCAGCTGACATTTAAACAAACTTCCAAAGGAAGATGTTGTCTGTAAGGTAGGTTTGGCCAAAGTAAAGCTTAAACCAAAGCAAACCAAAAGCAAGCTGCAGATCAGAAGCCTCATGGTTCTGGGCAAGACATGGCATACCAAAAATTCCTTTGAATTTGTGGAAGGAAGAATTCATAAACAGTATCAGAACTTGATTTACCCAGGTGCTTTAACTGGAATAAGGAAGCAGCTGGATTTCTGGGGAACACACTGCAGCAGCCTCATCTGCCCATCACAGCCCACTGCCACCAGTGCCTTGTTGGCTGGTTACCCCCGTGGGAAGCTAAAGACAAGCTCTGGCAGCAGAACTACACACATTTAAGACGCCTGTCCTACTCATCTTTTACGTGGATTTGTGTCTCTTAAAGGCACAAAACATTTCAAAGGTTATAAAGCAAATCTGAAATCAAACTTAAGCAGCAGCATCCCAAGTAACCTGCCTAAAACCAACTCCCTCAAATTTCATACAATTCCAGTGGATAATAAAGGAGATACTAATTTCTTTTCAAATTTACTTTCATGTAAGGAACATGTCAGTCACCACCAAACTTTAGTCAATTTTCAAAGTACTCCAAGTGTGCTAAGGCCTGCTAACTTCACCTTTATACAACTGATTTGTTCCCAACTAACACGGGAACCAGTGAAGATTTCTTATTACTGCATTATTTTGAGCTGCAGAGGAGCAGAACAAGTAACAGGACCTGAGCTCTGCAGTAACGCTCACTGTCATTAGCAACGGAATGACGGCCTTGAGATTGCACGCTGTTGTGTGCGCTGCGTTAGGCTGCTGCAAATTGCTGCTTGCTTCAACTGATTCCACTGTCTGCAAATTGACATTTACTGCACGCAATTTATGAAGCAGATTTCCAATTACCAAAGAACTGTAAAAAACGTAATGATGTTACATTTTGAGACACGGATTAAACGTCTCCATAAACATGCTGAATTGTTCATACACCTGCAGCCCTGGTTCCTTCAGCCTACAATGCTTAGTAGGAGATACTGAACTCCAGTTACGTCTCTGCAAAGCCTTAGGTGAAACATTGTTTTCATTCCAATACACATTTCTTGGCAAAATTAACGCTCCATTTCATGTTATGCTTTAAAACTATCATTTAAAAGTTATATTGCATGTATCAAAATGCTACACTTACTGGAACTCGTATGTAGTAAGAACTGTTACCAATGGCATTCATTTGCAAAGCTACTTAAGTTGTTCTATGGGAAACGATATATTTTCTCTTTCTCTCCAGCCAGTTTTTAGGTCAGTTTACAAACCTAGCATAGTGTTGATATTGTTTCCCAGCTTGTGGCTTATGAGCACAAAATGAGAGCTCTGCTTCTCTTCTTCTTGAAAGGGAAAACTTTACCAAAGAGTGAAAGCTGCTGCTGCACGCAGGCTGCCTTTCCCCTCGGATATTCATTGCAGGATGGTTTGGCTGCACAGCAGCCTTCCTCTGTGCACACACCCACCCTGGATAAAAGCACGTCCAGGCACAAGCACACACATTGAGCAGTAAGCCACCTATCATGCCTACCTCCCTCAGTGGTACCAAATTCACAGAACTCTGGGGAGTTTACTCACAGCAGCGACCCAAAACGCTGCAGAACACCGAGGTTTTCAACAAAGGCTCTGAGAAATACTCCAGCTTTTAGGAGCCTTTGCAGAGCACTGCCACATTTGTGAGTAGGAAAGTCCCCATGAGTTAAATTCTGCTCTTCTGAGGATATGTTCCGCTCTCAGTAATCTCTGTGGGAACCAGACATGGACATCTGTGCATATAGCAGCCGCTCATGTTTAAATTTCTCTATTTCTGTTCCCTTGGAGGTTTGTGGCACAAGCAGGAGGCAGGACGGAGCTGCTCTCCCATCAGCAGGCATTTTGCCACCGACTTCCGTGGGAACACAAACTGGCCAGCGCAGCTGAACCGCGCCTGATGTTGGCCGTGTTTTGCATTTAAAATAAATGGTTCTGCTTTGGGAAGAATTTCTTAGTTCCAAGAGTGCAACGAAACACAGAATTGAAAAAGAACAAAATGAAAGAAGCAGCAGACAGCTTCAGATTGTGACCAGCAGCAGTCAGATGGACTCTGAGAGCACAACCCCACCAAATTCGGTGTGAGTGCTGTTCAGAAGCACACTCCACAAACCATACTTGCTTGAATCAGCTTTTTGGTATAACATGATTCAGCTCTCCATGAAAATGCAGGAAAAAAAACATACTCAGAACAGCGATTGTATCAGCTCTGTCATATCAGGGAAAATGTCCCTGCTGCCACAGGCCCAGGTAATACACATCTCCTCTTCCTCCTGCCTCCAAGGGCTTCTGTTCGTGGTAGAAGCAAGCAGAGACATTTCCCACGTAACAGTGACAGGATGAGAGGGAATGGCCTCACTTTCTGCCTGGGGGGTCCAAGTTGGGCATTAGGAGAGACTACTCCAAGAGAGTGGTCAGGCACTGGAATGGGCTGCCCAGAGAGCTACTGGAGTCATCATCCCTGGAGGTGTTCAAGACCTGTGGACATGTGGCACTGAGGGACATGGATCTAGAGTGGTCACAGCCATGGACTGATGGCTGGACTCAGGGATCTTTCCATCCAGCATCTCTGATTACACACAATATGCTGAATTGGCACTTCCAGCTGTCCTTCGTTTTTGATGCAGATACAGAAATAATTACAATTACTGCTTATTACAGCCCTTTGAGTAATTTTCCAACAGCGCCGAATTAATTTAATTTCAGCAACAGTAATATATTTTTTAAATGGAAAAAAAACTGTAGCAGTAGTACAAAAAGTGATATAAATTGTATATCAGAATTAAGTAGTTGGAGAGTCAGGGAGCAGTTGGTGGCTATCTCGCAGATTAGTTGTACACACACACAGTGTAGCAGCTTTATTTGTATCTCTGGGCTGCTCCTTCTGCCGCACTCCCTCCCCTTCCCTTTGCAAATCACAGCACTCCCGCAGTGGGAGGCTGCTCTGTGCAATAGCAGCAAGGAGCTGGGCCAAGCAGCCGGAGCCTGACCTCACAGAGCACTCCTGGGCACTGCCAGCACGGCGCACGCAGCTCCTGCTCCCAGTGCTGCAGGTGGCTGAGGCACGTTAGGAGCTGCCCTCATTCGTGAATGGGACACACCAGTGATAAACTCAGTGCAACATGGGGATTTACACCATGTCCTCACAGCTGTTCTGCACATGGCTTCTGCTGGATATTGCAGCCACCCTAACGGCACCAGTCTGCCTATCTACTCCTCAGGTAACACAGCTTGCAAACATCAAAAGTGAATCTGAAACAAGCATCTGTCTATACTCACAGCACTCAACAAAGGCAATGCACCACATTCAGCCCAAAAAGCAAAAGAACGTGATCACTGCACATCACCTGAGGATGTGCTCACGTACTTTTCTCTCTGTTGCAGTGAGCCAGAGTAAAGTCGAGCTGGTAAGAAACCACTGAGCTATTTACGAAGTGAAAGCAGGTAATTTCCGCTGAGAAAAAGTGAAACTGAAAATAAAATTAAATTGAAAATGAATTATTATTATTATTTTTTTTTTTTTTAAAAAAAAAAAGGACAGAGTGATCAAATGACTCTCCCCAAGCTTCTAGGAGAAGCATTCTAGAAACTGTAAGCTGTATGCAGATTTGTTGACTCAAACAGCACGTATACCAGGAGCTCAGTGCACTGACACACACACACACACACAATGGCAGCAGTTTGTTATTCCTCTGCTGTGCCATGTCACTGCCAAGCTGCAAGCTGCACAGCATGCCCAGGATACATGCTCTGTCTTAAAGAAACACTTTTCTTAACATACTAGATAGCAGGGAAAGAGCCCATGCAATTACAAGTTTGCCAGGCTTCCACCAGGGCACAATGTTACAACTATCATCTGTAGACACTTGCCATGAGTGTGCCTGGCAGAAGGAGAGCAAAGAGAACACTGCAGCAGTGGCTGCACAATCTGGGGTCAGAAGCAACCTGGCTAGCACTAAGGATGGCATCCAGCAAACACCGTGCTTTTATCCCACCTTCCCAACAAACTCCTGGCCCTGTTCTGACCGCAGCTGCCAGGAGAACCCTTATTCCTTTTCTCTTGCAATTATAAGCTATTCATTTTCTTCACTCTGTCAATTTTATATTTAAAATATTTATGAGGAGTACAAGGGATATTTTATCCAAAAAGTTCAAACCACTTGCTATGTTCTAATTACATGTTATTGCACCCCATAGGTAAGATGGATCAGTATTATTGCCAGTTTGCTATCAGCTTGTTACCTATACACTCCATACCACAAGTGTGAGAGTTAATCCAAACCCCAGCCACGTCAGCTGATGGACAGAAACTCAGAAGGAAACGAGGAGCAAAGCCAGGAAAAAAATCTTGCAGCTCCATCTCCATTTCCTCTGCCTTAATACCCATGTTTAACCAGTGTGTCTGAAAATACAAATGTCTTCAAACTGCCAACATACTTAGTGCACAGTTCTGACTCTCATAGCTTACACAGCAACTTTAAATCCAGGCTGTCTTTGTGCTCTGCAGTTCTCCCAGGCACAGAGATAGCTGCAGCACATCAGTGCAGGGCAGGTGCAGCGGTGTCCCATCCCTGCAGACACCAAGGTCAGGCTGCATGCTCTCTGAGCACTCACGGAGCTGTGGGTGTCCCTGCTCAGTGCAGAGCAGTTGGACCAGATGGCCATTAGCAGCCCCTTCCAATCAAACAGTCCTGTGACTCTATGATTTCACTGCACATTCCAGCTAGAAGATCAATTGTGTTGCAGCAATGGGTGAAAGTGCTGTTCATGGAATGAACATCGTAACAAGTCACCATACAGCACTCCAATGACTGCATGTGGTCAGAGCAGAGCTGCCTGCTTAGTGCTGAGGACACCTCTTCCAGCAGGGCAGCTCCTCCAGCACGATGCTGGGTAATTGGTTCAATACTCATCCAAAGGGCGGCATGTCATTACCTGAATCCTTGTTACCAGCTTTGTCAACACTGAGTCTTTCCCCTGCATAGTGCTCAGCTTTTATTACTCAGTCCACAAGATCTCGTAGGCCTTATCTACAGCTACTGTACAAGGAAATACATATACAAGGAAATACAATAAAAGGATTTACATTTCAATGAAAATTTCTGTGTCGTTAGGATGACCTGAAGGCATTCAAAACCAGGCTGGATGTGGCTCCGGGCAGCCTGGTCTAGTGGTTGGCAGCCCTGCCCACAGCAGGAGGGTCCACACCAGATGATCATTATGGTCCTTTTCAACCCAGGCCATTCTACGATTAATAATCCAGGATAGCTTTCAATAATAATAATAATAATGAAGTGAGAGTAAAACTACAGGAGACTACAACTAACATCATAGGATGAAATGCAGCTGCAGATGTAAAAACCAACAACCATCAGTACCACTTCTGACACACTTTATAGTATTCTAAGTACAATGTGAAGACAAAGTTGGTGCAGAAGGCATGGAACATCTGACAAAGAGATTCTGCAGAAGTTAAATGCATTCTTTCTCTTAATTCTTTGAAAACCCAGAGAATTACTCTTCAAATGAAGCAACTATTTCTACAATAAATGCTCAACAACTTTCTCAGCCAAACTCAGAAGAACAGATGTATCTTCTGATTAAAGAAGCATGGTGACTCTTAGCAGGAGGACATCAACGTGTTGATGGAAAGGGCTGACCAAGAAAGAGGGCTCACCACACAAAATAATAAGATACCGCATGTAGAAACAGAAACTAAGCAAACAGAATGGAAATCCCATAACTTTTTTGGTCAGAACTGAAACAATAAGTCACTAGAACAGCTCATAAATGAATTTGTTGGCTTCTCCTCATCATTAGACAGGTGAGGTTTCTTGATAAGAATACGTAAGTGTTCAGAACACCGTCCAGCAGCATTAACGTCTGCAAATCTAAAGGGTCTTCTAAGAACCAGTCCTAGCATTTCAAGATCACCTCATCCATCCATGCAGGCCTACAGGGGCAGGACAGAAGCGTAGGAAATGGCACTGTGATCTTCCTCAGATATTCTCCAGCACTCTCTGCCATCTGTACGACTTTCAATGTTAAAGCTTAACTGAGAGGTCGTGTATCCAGACCAGAAATCAGGCAAGTCTTTAGAGTGAGCAACCCCTACCCAGCAACTAAAATAGAGTACAAGCATTACTGTTTCATACACAAAAAGTAGACATGAATGAATGGAGATTGCTAAGAGATTGCCTATGGACTTCTTTTCTAGCTAGATTACACACAGTGGGGAAGCAGCATAAAGGTTCTTGGTCATTCTTGAGCCTGGCTGCTTTTGATGGTGCTTCTGTGACTTACATTTCTAAGGTGACGATGGAAAAAGTACTTAACAGCCCTGCAAGTTTGCTATTCTCTCCATCACAGATGGACAGAGCTGTGACCCAGGAGACACTTCCATTGCACAGACCCAGGCCACACAACAGCTGAAGGCTGAACCCTTTCACTTCAGCCTTCTGCCTGATCCATGGACCCCGGGGAGACGCTCAATACAGGGCATTAAACTTTGCTGTAGCTCTGGTCATTTGGTTGTATTCCTGAAAAACAATCAGTGGCTCTTTCATGTGTTCTCATGTTATTCTGTGCTCATCCAAGAAAGTAATGAAAAACGTTTGCATTCGTTTCTATCCGGATTGGAATGCTGAAGACTTTGAAGTACCTGTTGCTAGAAATTTACAATGAGACACTGATCTACACCAAGTTACTCATAATAAAGATCTGAGTAGAAAGGGTAAATCATAACCACATGGCCCACGTTTAATAAGTGTATTTTTATACAGATGAACAATCATAAATGCATACTATAATCACACATACTACACATGCAAACCCCAAGAAAGCCAAAGACTTCATCCCATTGTTCAAACACAGTGCACAGTGTCATCGAGCCAAAGGAACACAGGAAGATTATGAGCATTATTATTTTTTAGTAATGATTATGTATTAACTAGATTAAAAAAAAAAAAAAATCACTATAATTTGCCTATATCTCAACCAGCCTTTTCAGACTTGTGAATGGCACATATGAGATAGGAACATCATTCCTGCCAGTTTTCACGTTTCTGCTCTTTACCACTGAGATGTTAACAGCACAGAAAGGAGGCTGAAGAAGAAATCACAACTAATGATCCTTAGCTCAAATATTTCTCTTTCTTCCCCACTTCTGTGCCAGATGAAAACTTTCAGGAAAAATGTTCTCCCTGAGAGCAAATGTACTGTATATACAGGAGGAACATGAAATGGAATCCATAGGCAACTCATTAAAAACAAAAGGGCAAGTGTAGCTGCAACTGCTCTCAGAGATCAGATGAATAATGGAAAATACAAAATGCAGAAGCGCTTTTCATTTTCAAAATTCTGTGGTCCTTTTTCATGACAGAATATATTCCTGCTTAACTCTGTGCCTGACTCGATTACCTACTAATAGTGGATAAAAGCTGGATGTGCTCATGTTAGAGAACGACACAGCTGTGTGAGCATATGGAGCTGACAGTGAAAGCCTCTGTTCTCGGCGCAGGACTGTGGGCCCATTGCTAAGCTGCAGCAGGAGGTGATCCCTCCCAGTGATCTGCCCTGGAGGCGGTGAGCAGGGCAACTCCCCTTCCCCACGGCAGGCATCCTTCCTCTCTTCAGCCTCTGACACCAACCCCACCAGATGCCTGCAGAAGCTCAGCAAGAAGGGGGTTTCACTCTCTGAGACCACGAGGAAATTACCTCCTCGCATGCTGGATGCACTCCCTGGCTGGAATTCCAGCTATGGAGAAAACAAAATAGCAGAACAAGAGGGAACTCTTGCAGCTTGACCAGATTGCATCCTCAGTGAGCACGGACACCACCACTCATCTCTCTGTGACTTTCTGTCAAGAGCTACTTGGCCATTATGTGGAGGATAAACCTAAACTGCATCTCCTGTTATTATGACAATACCATCAAAAAGACAGGTGCAGCAGCAACTGCATTATAAATCCTATGTATTAATTAGCGTATCTGGAAAAAATACTGAGTACATTTGCATATTCAGATTGCACTGGACTAGCAGTTTAGGAAGCCTTGTTTTAAAGTATAATACTCACTGATCTATGGCTGGTGTCGTTTCATGTCTGCAATATTTTTTATATATCTTGCAAGTAAGATGATACATAATTTACACAACATAGCAATTAACAGAGGAGAATCATAGAATACAAGAAATCTGCTGAAAACCTTATTATTTCTATATACTCTATCTGAAAGGTATTTGGATGCAACGAGCAGCAAGATCACATCTCAAAATAGATGGTGCACGATGCCCTAAAATAGCTCATGCACAGCCTTATTGTTTTCAAATAAAAACCTGGAAAGGAATTATTATTTATATCACTCAGCAAGTCTAGGAGTTTCTAATACACAGACACACATGGCTGTGCTCCCTGCCGCGGGCTGAGCACAGAAAATGGCTACTGTGAGAAATCCAGCTCGCTCCAGAGTTTGCTCTCTACACCACCCCAAAGCGAGACCCCAGCGCCTCTATCACATATCACAGCCCTGCTTAATGAAATGCCCTGGGAAAGCACTAGCTATTTTATATACAGAACTTACGGCAAGCAGGACAACCAGCCCTACCAACCAGAAGGTCAGTGCCATGCAGAAGATGAGTTGTGTTCACTGGAAGTACGCTGTAACAAAAATGCAATACTACTCGTCGGGTTTTACATTTGCCGTGACAGAAGTGGAATGCCTGTGAGAGCTGTGAAGTTTTGTTAATGAAGCTTAGAGCAGGAAGAAAGATGCCTTGCTTGTGAAAGTGAAAGCACAGCGCACTGCTCGGCATGGGCACGAATCACAGCCGTCCCGCCAACGCTGCGGCCCAACAGCGTAACACAAACCCACAAGGGCAGAGCGAAGCCAGCTTTGCACTGCTCCAGGCACCGAGTGTTTGCTCAGCCCTTGTGCAATCACACAGCTGTACAAACCGTACCCAGGCTGCAGCCTGTGCGGCCGTACACAGCACAGCTAACCAGGCTGTAAAAACGCCATTAGCTTTCGCTGTGGATACGCTATCAGAGAACTGAAGGGAACACATCCTAGGCTAACCCTGCTTCCTGAATCTTACCCCTGTGAGCACAGCAAGGAGCCACATCGCTTTTCTGGAGCCTTCCTCCTGAGCTGCAGGGCCACCGCAGGCAGCCGGCCTGCAGGACGCAGCCGGGCACCTGTAACTGCAGGCACCCAAATAACAGGAGGCTGCATCCACTGGAAAAAGCACGTTGATTGGAAAGGGGAAAATATGCTACGGTAATATTAGCAGTTGGGTCTAGAGAGGCCTATAATGCATCTGGAACATATTTTCTCCTCGCCATTTTTTCTCCATTCGTAGCTACACCGCCGCAATCACTTTTTCAAGATATTTTTATCCATTCCCTTCATTACAGAGCTATTTAGCAATAAGGAAAGCACGGCGGGTTGGTTAATCAAGCCCCAGTTTTCTCGCAGAACTGATCTTTTGTTGCCTGAGAAACGACATCGCTTTCACTTTCCTGGTAACAGCACAGCACCTGCGGAGGGTGCAGCCCTGCTTCTGCTGGCCTGAGCTCAGCACAGCCCAGCCAAAGGCCTGTGCTGCTGGGGAGCACTCGTTCATTTATATATACTCATTTTATCATGAGTTCAAAACTTCACATACCATACTCACAACTCATATATATAAATATATATACATATATATATACATACATATATATATAAAAATCTTTTTCTTGGCTTTTTTCTAAGGGAAACAAACCTCACTACAGTGGCTGTATGGACAGTTCATCCAGAACAATCAGCATGGTCTATGGGGTCCATAAAAACACTTTGCAACAAACTTTTTCTTTCTTTTTTTTTTTCCTGGAACGGATCATCCGTAAGGAACCACATTCCAGGATTGGTGTTCATCCAGCTTCTTCACAAATGCCTGCTCTGGTCTCCAGCAGACTGTAAAGCTGACAAACTCTTCAGGAAAACCTGAAATAACATTAAACTAATAATTTACTTCCTTGTCCTATCTGAACTCTCAAAATGAAACGCAATCTTTTCTGCACAATCGACAATTAACCTCAGTAACTCCCTCCATTGTGACAGTACTTTGGGAAACTGAATGGTACTTCTAGGATCACCTAAAAGTTAGGATTATCCTATCTTTAAGTATATTTATGTTCAGATTCGACCACAGCTGGTGATGCAGCCATGTAAAAGAGAGGACCCAGACACTGCCAGGCAAAGACAGACCTATTTTAAGAAAAAGACAACGCTGAATGTTCCAGTAGAAGAGCTGCATCTTCCCCATACGCAGTTTTCAGTTTTGCAATGTAATAACAAGTGTATTTCTTAATCCAGATGGAGTTCATTTCATGCATCAAGATTCTACAGCTAAAAATCATCCTAACCCTATGTTGCTATAGGAATTGGAATAGCAACTTCTAGTTAGCTAAACATTTTATAATAGTACTAAGATATCGCTGCAGCTATAACAGTGGCAATAAGTTTGCAAGTTTAAATACAGGAAAATAAATATGAAAATAAAGTCATAGAATTATTAAGGTTGGAAAAGACCTTCAAGATCATCCAGACCAACTCTCCACCTACCACCAATATTTCCCCAACTAAACCACGCCTCTCGGCACAACATCTGAATGTTCCTTTAACTCCTCCACCACCTCCCTGGGCAGCCCTTTCCAGAGCCTGACCACTCTTTGGAGAAAAAATTTTGCCTACCATCCAACCTGAATCTTCTCTGGGTCATTTTATTTAAATATTGTATGATCCTCCTACATCAAAAAGAGCAGATACAGATATTACAAGTACTGGTAACAAAACAACCATTGCAGAGAAATAAATGGTTCACCTCCTTCCACCTACATGAAAGAATAACCCAGAACAGATTTCTAGCAGAACAAACTTGAGCAAAAGGACTCACCTTGCCTTGAGTTCTGCAAACTCCAGTCACAGGTGACTTGAGTAGTTGGAAGCCTGCTATTAAGTGTAACTACATCCACCTGTTAAGACTTTGCATCCACAGACTGTCAGCAAAACTAGCACAGCTGCTCCGAGCTGCAGCAATGATGCACAGGAAAAGAGGGCATCTCTAAAAGGGGCAGCTCCTAAACCCTATGCAGCTTCATAGATGCTAACCACCACCACCATCCAGAAGCAGACAAGGTGGTGCTGCTCACAAGGCATGCTCTGACAAATGATTCTGCCATGTCAATTCAGTGACCACAACTACCAGAGGCCGTTGCGTACATACAGGCTGTAGGATTTCCATGTGACCTTGGTGGCTCCTTCCTTGGGTTCCCACTTTTCAGTCTCATGAAAGTTGAGGAATCCAGCAGGGTAACTGCAACAGGGAAACCTGGGAGTGCTGCGCTACAGAACTGTTCTGCCAGTTTAGGTGCAGCGGAGGAAAGGCAACAGCAGGACCAGCACAACTCCTGAAGAGCACGAGAGTCAGGATCTCAAAGCATCCCAGCTCTACGAATCTCTATGGCGAAGGTTCTGTCCTTACAAACAGTGGTGTCCAACAGCCCTGCTCCACTGTCTGCAGAGGCATTTCTTTTCCTTTTGTCTCTAAGACCGTCCCTGTCCTCTCCAGGGCTGGAAGCACAGAAATGACTGAAAGTCGGTTTAATAAGAAGGCACAAAGCAGTGCTCTGCGAACACGCCGGTGGCTGCACAGTTCAGTACGCCTCATAAACAGCGGCTGGGGGCCCTGATGATGGGTAACATATGGAGCTGTAACAAAGGGCCTCTGAAAGCTTTGCAGAGAAAGGAACAGAGCCAATGATGACCTTTCTTCTTAGAGATCAGCAACACCCCGTGCACAAAACCAATACAGACGCCTTTGTCCAGCAGAAAAAACCTACCTGCCATGTACATCAATTCAACCCAATATGCTATTGCAGCGACTCTGCTGCATGCAGGCCTAGCTCCAGAGCAGCGACCAGAAAAAGGAGGGAAGCCTCTGATGTACCACTTTCTCCTGCCGCACAAAAGTTCAGATACAGCAGTGGGCAACTGCTCAGAAGCATGTGAGGATTAACTGGGGATCTATAAAGAAAGTTCTAATGCTGCTTCACATGAGAAATCCTGTCTGCAGATCACAGAAGTTCCCGTGATGAGTGAGACCTGAAGGCCCCGAGAGCCTGGCTCGTCCCTCCCAGCCCTCCTTCAGGACACATCGCAGAGCGGTCGCTTCCAACCACAGTCGATGGCACATCAGCATTGGGCTGGGAAGCGCACATCAGTCATGTGGTGATGGCCCAGCTCTCCTTCCAGCTTCTAAATGGCACTGAGCAAGTTTAACTTACTTTTAATATTTTAGTAATACGAGTTTACCGTCAGATTCGTTGAAGTGCCACAAAGACGTTACCCAGCATTAGGGGACCACACCTGACATGTGAACAGAACCTGGAAAAACATGTACTGAAATATCTGGAAGCTACGGTCAGGGAGGAAGCATGAAAACCCCTGACCTGCTTCTACAGAACCGAAACAGGAATGGCATTTTTTTTTCTGAAATGTGCTCTGTGTACGTTGAAAAGAGAAAGAAATCGTTTCTAAATGGGCAAGCCTCTTTAAGAGTGCAGAGCTTTGCACACTCGGTCACTTTTGTTGCAGTGCAGCAACTATACAGGCATTAACACCAACAGTGCTTTGAGCACCTAGGAACGAGACAGGACAACTCTCCACGACCAAATCCCAGTGTATATTTTTCACAGCTGATGATTTATTGTCTCATACAACATCGAGCAAATCAAACAGGGACAGATACAGGTGGTTCCTTACTCCATCAGCCACCTCTTTTCTCCAACACGGTTATCTGAGGCTCCCTCGGAGTGCGGTCTCCTCAGTTTTGCTCACTATGAAACCCACCTCTGGGGCGCTACTTTGGGGCAGAGCAAAGGCCCTGTGCCCCCTCCGTCGGTCAGCTGCCCTGACACAGAGCCCGGCACCTCCCCTCGGACACGCGGGAGATGCAGTCGCGGCGCTGTCCTGCTCGGGTACAGCCAGCATCGCTTCCAGCACACATCGCACAGCCACGCTTGGCGCTCCTTCCCCGCGTCCTTAACCAACTTCCCCGTCTCTCGCAGAGGAGGAAGGAAAAAAAAAAAAAAAAGGAAAAAAACCCCAACGACCCCAAACGCTCCAACGCTCCCGAAGTTCAGTTCCACACAGCATTAACTCAAGTACGCCCGCTCTGCCATTGTCTCCCGCACGGCAGCCGCCCGCGCTCGCTTTCCATGACAAAGCTTCAGGGCGAAATGAATCGAGGGCCGAAGTCCGCCTTTGTCCGCCCTAAACAAACTCTCCCGCGTCCCCCCTTCGTCTCCCCCGGCGGCGGCGGGGCGGGGGGCAGCGCCGGGAGCCGCGGGGAGCCCCTCCTTCCTTCCTTCCTTCCCTCCTTCCCTCCCCGTGAGGCGGGGGCCGTGCCGCGCGGGGCGGGCTCGCTGCTGCCGGGGCTTCCCCGCACGGCCGCCGCCGCCGCCGCCCCGCCTCAGGGCCGGCGCTCTCCCGCCCCGCCCGCCCCCGCGGCTCCCGACACGGAGGGGCTTCCCCTCGCCCTGCGGAGCCGCCGCGGCCCCGCGCTTCCCCCTCCGCCCGTTCCGCGCCCCGCCCAGTCGCCCCGCCAAGGGTTAAGCCGCAGGGCCGGCCCGGCGATGGCAGCCCTGTCAGACGGGAAACACCCGGCTGCCCCAACAGGGCCGTGGAGCGCGGCGGCGGGGTTTGTGTGTGTGGGGGGAGGGGGGTGCGGGGACCGAGATCCCCGCGCGGGCGAGGCGAGGCGCGCCCGGCCCGGAGCCGCGGGCGTGGAACCCGCTGACAGCGCTGCCGAGCCCCGCCGCCTCCCCGGGACGCGGCTTCACGCCGCCCGAGCCCGAGCCCGCCGCCCTGGGTCCGTAACCGAGAGGACGAGGCGGGAGGTGCGGGACGCGGCCCGACCCGACCGCTCCCGGCCGGCGGAGCGGCCCCGTAGCCGGGCTGAGGCGGCCGGCGGCACGGTCCGCGCTCCGCTCCGCGCACCCCGCGGCGCCCGCCCCGAGGAAAGAAGCACAATGCCCCCCCCGGCCCGATGACACCGGAGCCCCGGGGAGGAAGGGGGATGGGGGGGGGGCTTTGTGCGGGGAATCGAAGGAAAATTTACAAAACAAAACAAAAAAATACAACGCGGAGAGAGAGAGAGAGAGACGGGGGCAGAGTGGCTCCTCCTCCTCCTCTCCAAAAAGGCCTGTTGGAAAACTGCACACGGCGGTGGCTCCAACGGCACCATCGCCGCGCTCTGCCCTGGAGAGAAAAGGAGGCGAAAGGCACCGAGCGAGAGGGGGGGGACCGCGGCGAAAGGGGGGAAAAGGCCCGATCTCTTTGTGTTACCTGCCGTGAAACCAGTCCTTGCAGGCATCGCATTCAATCATGAAGCGGGTTACGTCGTAGGGCAGCCTACAGATGCAATAGACGGGCACCGTCGCCATGTTAGCTCCCTTCAAAACAACACCGGACTCGCGGAGAGGCGAGCGGGGCTGGCGGCGGCTCCTGCCGCTCGGTAGCTTTGGCGGCTGCTCCTTCCGAAACGCGAGCGAATTTGCGATGTCGAGAGACGGAGCGGGGAGGGGGGGAAGGGGGGAGAAAAGAAGGGGAAAAAAAAAAAAATCAGATAATGCAATTACGGCTCCTCAAGGGCGAGCGAGCAATGTCAGAAAAATAAGAAAGGGCTTCGCAAAGTTTGGCTGCATGGTTCCTCCGGCTCCGCGAGCGCCGACCGGACCGGGGCTTTTTTGTTGTTGTTGTTGTTAAATGATTATTATTCAAAATGTTTGGCGAAATGCATTATATTGCATGCCCCCTGGTGACAGTACAGTACCGAGGCTTTTCATAAACACTCCGAAATGTAGCCCTTTCCTTGTAATGTCCTTACGTCAGCTTGCAACATTGCAATATTTCCTCTGCCGGGGCTGGGGCTGGGGCGGGCGGCGGAGGAGGGGGAGGCGAAGCGAGGCGAGGCGGCAGCGCGCGGCCGGGAGGAAGCCGCGGTGAGTCGGGCTGCGCGCCGCGGGGCTCCGCGCCCGGGGGGGCCGCGCGGTTTTGCGCCTCGCCACCGCGGGGACTCGGGAAAGAAAGTGGCCTGGGCGCGGCGGGGCGGGGCGGGGAGCGCCGCGGGACGGGGCACGGAGCGCAGGGAGCGCTGAGCGAGCCGCTGCTCCGCGTATGTGAGTGTGTTTGTGCGCGTCTGTGTGCCCCGGCAGCGCGCGAACTGCGCGGCAGGCGCAGCAATCCGCGGCTGCGGGTACCGCGCTGTGCTGAGAGCGGGAGTGCGACCCGGAGGGGTGGAGGGCCTGGGAACACAACCTGAGTGCGTGTTGGTTACTATTAAAGAAAAATAAAAGTCATTTGTTTGTTGGAGTTATATTGTAGGTTTGGAAGGCACCCACCACTTCCATCAGGGCCAGCCCCATCGCTGTCGCACGCTGGGCTCCTACCCCGGAGCTGCAGGTAAAAGCCCTGCACCTACCAGAGCCATGGGCTGTGGGGTACCTGCCGAGAGTCGCCTGCACCACTACTCCTGTCAGCTGCAAAAGCCCAACTCCACGGTGCTTCCTCCTCTTAGATGAGTGAGTGGTGGTGGCGAAGGCAAAAGAGGAACCCCTGAGTTTGAGCTGAGATTGAGAACGCAGAACTTCTCTCCCTCCCTTTGCACAGAGTCCTAAGACCTCCGTCTGGGTGGTTTTGGAAGGCATGCTTCAGGGTGTTCTGCTGGGACACACGTCCTGAGCATCTTCAACAGCTGCTGACACTTGTCCCTTCCAAGTATGAGAACGCCATGCAAAGTAGTCACAAAGTGTCACAGCTGATGTGCAAGTGCTAGTTATGACTGATTTGGTGTCTTGAATCCATCTCATTTTCAGAGGGAGGATAATATCTATCTGTCTTAGAGCAAAAAGAGAAAAAACGGGCGTTTCTAGGTGTTTTTTCAGCAGTCTGCCAAATCCAAAATCACCCTGTAGTGGACAAAGAAAATTCAAGGGCCCAAATAACTTCAGGTTTTGCAGTGTCAAGAGACAGAGCGGAGATGGAGGGAGGGGGAAAAAATCAGATAAAGCAATGTCAGAAGAATAAGAGAGGGCTTCCCAAAGTTTGGCTGCATGGTTCACTGGGCTCTAAGAGAGAAAAAGCCACTGTTGATACAGGCAGAACCTATCTAGGCTGACTGAAGAGAGACAGTCAAAACTGCTCGCCTTGCCCCTTGGATTCCTGTGCCACAGAAGTGACTTTCAGGCAGTGCTCATGCAGAGCTACGTGTGAACTAGTGCAGGGAATGGCATTCCTGGGCCCACCACGAGTGTTTACCAGTGAAACTGAATTTCTGGCATAGCTCAAGGTGTGGTAACACAGGACTGAGATTATAGGCCTACATCATGACTCAGTTGTTTTGAACGACATCTTGAGATACACAAAGTGTCTGTTTTCCTCAGTGCTGAGCAGCAGAAGTATATACCTGCGAAAAACACAGCCCCCATTTCAGCCTGAATTGAACTATCGAGATTTTAATTGCTCAGTGTTTCAACCCGGAAAGCAGAAGTCGAGGGCGTAACTTGGGTTCACATCGCACCAAGGGAGGTTCAGGTTGGATATTAGGAAAAACGCTGAAAGAGTGGCTGGGTGCTGGAAGGGCTGTGTCACCTGGGTGCTGGAACGGGCTGTGTCACCCAGAGGAGCTCGAGAAACATGGAGATGTGGCACTGAGGGACGTGGTTAGTGAGCTAGTGAGCTGCTGGTAGGTGGGTGGTTGGACTGGATGATTGTAGACATCTTTTCCAACCGTAATGATCCTATGAGTCTATGATAATGCAGGATGAGGAGACGAGGCCCAGACAACTGCTGCATGGGCTGTGAGCACCTTTCTTGTCCTCTCCTCACTGCCACATCTGTTAGAACCTCTCAGCTTTGCAGGAGAGGTTTAAACATATTCACTGATTTTCATAGAGTCAGATGCTCTTGCAGTGGCGGTCTGGGCTGCCATTTCTTGAACTTTCCAGATGTTCTTATCATTTTGAAGCGTTTGTCCTATCTATTTGCTCTACAGCAAGTGCTACATAAGCTTATTTTACTTATGGTGCTCTGTAGCTATAGACACATTGTCCCCAGAGTTATTTCCATGCTAGTGCAGAGAAGTAAATCAAGTTTTTTGGTTTTTGGTTTTTTTTCCCTTTGACCATATCTGTTCTTTAAATAAATGTTCACAAAGAAGCTGTCCATGAAAGCAACCTTGAAACAACAGGGATCACTGGGCTTCAGCAAGAGAGGAGCTTGTGGTGACTGCATACCTCTCTTCCAGAGTTCCCCATCTGACACCACATCTTAAAAACATTGATTGCTTAGATCTCACAGAACGCTGTACTGTGCTATCTTGGCTTCTGAACCAAAGTAAGGAAGGAAGAATTGAAATTGTAAAAGAGGGCTAGGTTAAATGGCTCTTTCATATAGCAAATTAGCTTAAAGATTTAGTTAAAGAATGGACTTCGTAACAGTTAACACAGATTGCATTTATCACTCCATACCTGTGCTTTCCCACTTAAACACTCTTCTTTTGCTTCATTTCAGCACACAATCTCATGTTACACAGAACCTTGACACGAGGGAGCAACTTTATTGGACATCAGCATCATTCTGACGACAACACTGTCTTCAGCACGGGTCACCAGAGTCTGGCAGGGTACATGAAACCCAAACGCCCATCCTACCAGAGGCCAATAAAAACTTACCAGTTTCTCTTATAAGATTTTAAAGTCTCAGATGCATTTCTTGGAGGATAAAACTCCAATCGTTTGGGAAGTCCCTCACAGTCCGTCCTCTCCTGCCCTGCTTCTCAGTACTGCTGTGCCGCAGCGGGAAGCGAGCAGGGATTCCTCCCCCAGCCACAGCCAGCAGAGCCCGGGAAGGGCAGCAGGAGCGGGGTGTAAAGCAGCAGGATGGCTGCCACGTTTTGCTCAGCGACAGGAGCGAGCGGTTTGGTGAGAGCAGTGTTTGCACTGAACGTGGTCCTGACGTTCGGAGCCCAGGAGGCATCGTGCCAGCTACGCCTTCTCGCTCCTCACACACCTCACAGCAAAGTGAACCTCCAGGATACTTACATACAGAGTAAGTGAATGCAGAGCCCAGGAGCACACCATGCCAGCCCATGGAGCCTCACGGAGAGGCCTCGTAGCTCAGCTCCGCTTTGTCCCGTGCTGTGGGAGCAGGCCTGTTAGCGGCCCCGAGCCCGGCTGCGGCCGTCATTTGCTGCATCTGGGTTACGCACAACGGAACGCCCCAGCATTTGGGAAGCGTTTCAGTAGAGGCCCGGTTGTGCTCGGCAGCCCTCTGCAGGCAAGCGGGGCGGCGGGAGCTCCGGCACTGCTTGGCACTCGAAAGCACACAGCTTCTACACAGCCATCCCTCCTTCCTGCACCCACAGCCGCTGCCTGCTTCCCAGTGCCTGCCTACAGCGGGCTTCTCTTCTCCCTGGAAGCAGCCAGCACGGTTGGGCACTACGCAGAAGCCTTCTGAAAGTGATGCTGGTCACAGTTGCTCAGGTGTCACGGCAAGCGTGCAGCCTCATGCAGAACGTCCATCGATGCATTTAAACCGTTTGTGAACAAGATTTCACAACACGGCAGTCGGGCTCCTATTCTGTTATCACTCAAAGCACGCTGCCGTGTGAGAGCTGCCTTCGGCCTCCATCCACTGCAGTACCATGGCCCAAGGAAGGGCTGTGTTGAAGACTTGAAGCTCCTTCTGCAGTTCAGTTCATACAAGGAGCATGACACAACTTATCCTGAACGGTAACACAGAGCATTCTGAGCTAATACAGCTCCTGAAGGCAGCAAGGAGCTCGTTTGTTACCACTAAACCAGAAGTTTGCAAAGAGAAAGAAAGTTTTAGAATGTTTGTCAGTTTTTTTTTGTTTCAATTTGCTGAGAACTTGTGGTAAAGCAGAAGGTAGCACCTAAACAAATTGATCTGGATGAGAGGATTGAGTGCATCCTCAGTAAGTTGGCAGATGACACCAAGTTGGCGGAACTGCCGATCTGCCTGAGGGCAGGAAAGCCCCACAGAGCGACCTGGACAGACTGGATTGCTGGGTTGGGGCCAATGGGATGAAGTCCAGTAAGAACAAGTGCTGGGTCCTGCACTTTGGCCACAACCCCAGGCAACACTACAGGCTTGGGGCAGAATGGCTGGAAGACTGACCCGGCTGTGGGCTCTCAGTGCATCGGGGCCAGTTCCCTCCCTCCTTGTCAGGCAATGGGAGCTGAGAGGAAAGGCCTCAGCTGCTCTGGAGAGCTGTGCCATAGGCTGGGTCAGGTGGAGCAGTACAGTGCAGCTTCAGCACAGTGCTCTCCAGGGTCGCAGGACCCTGACACCAATACAGCCTTGCCTTCAGAATGGACAGGAAAATACTGTCTGCATGGAAGCCAGCAGATCTGACAATCACTGTCTTTATTCGTATCGGATTCCACTCTGGAAATAGCAAGGCTCTCTTCTTATAGACAGGATGGTGTGTGTAAGGAATAACAAACCATCTACTCTTTGGACCTGTCCCAGGAGCTGCATGCACAGGGTGCGTGGCACGGAGCTGTATTCATCCTTCACACTGTGCCCCAAGACTTGGTGCCTTTCTCTGCAGGCAGACAGCTTTGGTGTGGCCGCATTCCGCACCAAAGCAAGGAATCACCTCAGTAGGGCAGCTGAATTCCTGTCAGTGAGGAGCTATGGGGCACCATCACCTTCCACGTGTCAGCAGCTCAGATGTGGTGGGGATGGGGCCTGGAGCAGCAGCATCAGAGCTTCCAGTTACAAAAGTGACCCTTGAAGAGCTCCCAGGGGTGAACAGTGTGTGGCACGTCAGTTTGCATGGCAGTTCCTGCAGGCAGGGTGAGCTGGGGAACAAAGCATCCCTCCCCACTTGGGAAACCGGCTTACCTACCAACTGCCTCCTGGAGAACACATCTAGCTATGCTCTCTCCAAAAAGAACGTGGAGACCCAGATCGAGTGCCTGCCCAGAAACGTGGCTGCTCAGATTTCTGGCTGCAAGGAGTGCCTGAGCTTGCTGCTGCCACTGGAAGGTGGCTGAGACACCTCCTGCAGAGCTCAAGGAGGAGGTGGAGAGATTTAGGAGCATCAAAGAGTGTGAGCAGAAGACAGACTGGTGGAGTGACTCCCAGCCATACCACCAAAGAAGGCACTGGGGTGATACACCCCAAGTAGGTCACCACTGGGAAAAGGGAGGGAACCTAAGAGATGGGGACAGATGGAAACAGGTCTTTGCTCGGTGTCATAGGCAAACCCTCTTCTTACCTGCCTCGCCTCTCCAGGTGCCCTTATAGAATAAAAGGCTCTGGAACTCCAAAGACAGGTAATGTCTCTCGATGATGTCTGAAAAGTCGTGGCAGTCAGGTGACGTCCCAGCGACTGGAAAAAAGCATCACCACATCCTTTTTTAAGGTAGGGTAGAAAGGAAGACCCAGGGAACTACTGACCCGTCAGCCTCACCTCTGTGCCAGGAAGATCATGGAGCAGATCTTCTTGGAAGCTATGCTTAGGCACAGTGTAGAGGAGGTGATAGGGATAACCAGCATGGCTTCACCAAGGGCAGGTTCTGCCAGAGCAACATCATTGCTTCTCACTATGGCACCGAATCAGTGGGCAAGGGAAGAGCCACTGATGTCACCTATCTGGACTTCAATAAGGACTTTGACACGGTCCCCCATAACATCCTTCTCTCCAAATTGGAAAGATGGATTTGACAGGTGGACTGTTCAATGGATGACAAAGTGGTTAAGAGATCGTACCCAGAGAGTGGTGGTCAAAGGCTCAATGCCCAGAGGGTGATCAGTGGCAAGAGATGTCCCTTGGTGGTCAGTAGTGGGATTGGTGCTCTAACAGCACATCAACGACATCGGCAGCGGCATCGAGTGCAGCCTCAGCAGTTTGCAGATGACACCAAGCTGTGGGTGTGGCTGACACACCTGAGGGATGGGATGCACAGACATAGGCAGGTTCCAGCAGGAAGCCCAGAGCTTCTTGAGGCTCAGCAAAGCAAAATGCAAGGCCTGGCACCTGGCTTGTGGCAACCCCCACTATCAGTACAAGCTGGGGGTATAAGGATGAAGCTCAGCCCAGCCAAAAAGGACATGGGGGTACTGGGGAGTGGTCAGCTGAACATCAGCCAGCAATGTGCTCTCACAGCCCAGAAAGCCATCTGTATCCTGGGCTGTGTGAAATGCAGCGTGGCCAGCAAGGCGAGGGAGGTGACCCTGCCCCTCTGCTATGTGCTGTGAGACCTCACCTCGAGTACTGTGTCCAGATGCGGAGTAATCAAAACAGGAGTGACATGGATCTGTTGGGAGTGCGTCCAGAGAAGGGCCAGAAAAAATGACCCCAAGGATGGAACACCTCCCTGCAAGGACAGACTGAGAGCAGGGGCTGTTCAGCTTGGAGAGAAGGCGCCAGGGAGACCTGAGAGCAGCCTGACAGTATCTAAGGGGGCTGTCAGAAAGAACTCTTTAGTGGGGTCTGTGTGATAGGACAAGTGGTTTCAAACTAAGAGGGCAGATTTAGATTGGATATAAGGAAGAAGTTTTTTACAGTTAAGGGCATTGAGGCACTGGCACAGGCTGCCCCGAGTTGGTGGATGCCCTGTCAGCTCACCCAAGTCAGGCTGCATGGGCACAAAGCACCTGATGGAGCTGACGGTGTCCTCGTTCATTGCAGGGGAGCTGGACTAGATGGCCTGTACAGGTCCCTTCCATCTCAAACAATTCTATGACATTTCTCAGGGTCATTAACAGGAAATCTTAGGGCAGAACCAGTGTTTTGTGAGAACCCTTTGCTAGCGCACAGACACACTGCACCTCAGTGCTGCACCATCCCTGCACAACTGGCAGCAGAAATGAATGCAGAGAAGAGAGAACCACCAGCTATACACAGATCAGCTGCCTCAATCGCAAGCAATAAAACTTGGGCTGGCTCTTCATTTGATACCCACGTTCTCAGTCAGGGCACCAGGGAGCGCTGGTACCCAGTCTCTAAGCACCTCCCAGCTACCAAGAGCTTGTTCTCCCTGCCCAGCATCCAGCAGCCCTGCTGCCAGGAGCCAGGCACTTCAACAGGCCACAAGGCAAGGAAGCGATCCAGGCATTGTGCACAAGTAGCACAAGCCAAACTTTCATCATCATCTGTGGAAGAAATCAATGCTTTTTGTTACACGTGGGGCAATGATCTGGATCACTTTGGCCTACCTCCACATCCTAACTTTAGCCGCTCGTGTGGATGGCTTGTCACCCTCTGGTGCACGTGCAGAGTTTGGTGGCTTGGTTACAGGACAGAAATGAGTGAAATGACCGTATTTCCAGCACACGGCACACAGGTAACACCTCCCATGTACTTAACAGCAGCCAAGATTTATTTTTATTGACGTCACTGCATGGCAGTGCCTGGTTTGTCTCTGCTACTGCAGTAAATGATGCTTTGGAACCTCACTGGAACATGAGCTTGGCTACACCTCCAAAACAGACGAGTGAAGAATAACACGACATGGATTCCACTATGTGAAATACTACGTAGGTAGAAAGGGACATGATCCCAAGAATTTAGGCAACATGAGCCCCAGCACGGCGGCTGCTACACCAGGAAAACTGCTCCTCTCCAGCTCACTTCGCTTCTGAAGGGAGAGATGAAGAACGATTGCTGTAATTTGCACAGAACACAGCTGCACCGCTATAAACTGCATCCACACGAAGCGCAGAGCTGCTAATACTGCTCATGTAGACACAACATGAGATCAAAAACGCTCAGGGCAAGGCTGTTTTTAACAATGTGTGTCAGGCACTAGAGTAAACAGATGAACATTTAGATAGAGACAGCAGACAATAAGGGCGGGCCCAGACAGAAATGCTATTTTGCTATCAACCAAGTATAAATGAGTAACTATTCGTGTTATGTCAGTGCGATCCATTATGCAGAGAACGCTCCTGCATAACGGCATCATGTGCTCTCAGCTACAAGGAGCAGAGCCGATCATCTTACATCTCACACACAACACCGGGGCACCTCTGCAAACATCCAGGGCACGCTCTTTTTCTGCTTAAACTCACTGCCCACGGCATTTCCAAGGAACGCTTCCATCTTATCAGCTACGCTGCACTTCAGAGCGGGCGTCTGAACAGCAGTGACACGAGGACGGAGTGCTGCTCCGACCGGCTGTGTGGCTCCAGCACAGGCAGCACGTGGAGGCCTGCTGCTGCTCTCCACCTGCGGCCCTCAGGACAGCGCGGACGCAGTCTGCTAACTCAGGCGCTTCATTGGGGCGTAGGAAAACCTTTATTTACAGCACGTACTTAAAAATATTCGACAAAAAAGGCATACGGTATTTTATACTAAAAGAATAAAGATTTTTATTAAGCACTGTAAGTTGCATTCAATAGCCTTCAAATACACCACACCACAATCCATCTACAACCAATCAAACCCAACAGTAGTTCATTCTTGCACAATCCATGAGTTGGGGCAGAACTCCCTTCAACTTACATTAAGATACCTACTTAGCTCTTGCGGGCAGGGAATGGGGAATTACACCTCATTTCTGATCACTAATGTGTGATGAAGAGCATCAGGAGAATTATATGAAAACGAATATAAAGAAATGATTCTGATTTTGAAGTACATTAAGTTTGGAAACACTAACAAAAACATCAAAATGATACAGGTATATTTGCTTATACTAAATTCTTGATGGGAAAGTTCTCAAGAACAAGCCATTTGTTTCCTGCTACAGAAGGGGGGTACTTTTTTTTTTTGAAGATTAAAGCTTTTTTTTTTTTTGTTTTTCACAGAATTTCATATTTGCTAATATGAAGGCATAAAACAGCAACAGAGAACAATAATGCATACAGCAATGAGTACACCAGGGTAACGTTGATATTCAAAACGGCTAGATAATTTTTTTTTTTTTTAAGTTTTAGAATAAATGCAACAGAGGTCAATAATCACAAAATTTTAAGGTTAGAGCAAGATCAGTCAATGACTAAACATAGTTAACATCTTTTATAGGACTATTACTGATTATTAGCTTTTTGTTTTGCAAATGGGCACAGTACTTGTAAGAATGGAAGAAAGAGGACAATAACATGCATAATATTAACTACACACTTTAAAAATTATGAACCATGCAGAAGTTTAGCTCAAATAGTAGTACTAATGGTCTACGTCTGATTCAAAACCACATAGTTCATTGATCACGGATGCATGGTATTAGTCACAAAAAGTTTCAGAACACATTGTGTTTATTTTGAAAGGTCATTTGCATCTTCTATGATTTCAAGTTTATCTCCATTTAACTTGCTTGTAAAGTATGTATGATGTATATTTAAAATCAGCAGAACTGCAATATTACTCTATAATTTTTAGTTTCGATAGTTTGCACATTTTAACACAAAAGAACCACATCAACGGTGATGAAATTTAAGAAAGAAAAACTGTGGTTGTGCCTTTTTCCCCCCATAATCATGAAATCAAAGCCTTAAAGAAAGCTTTATTGTGACACAGTAATGCAAAATCAAATATAATGGCATACATATGGTGCCAAGTACTAAAAATTATATTTTAAGCTATATATACTTAAAGACTGCCAAAATTTGTTTTCTTTATATTTCAAAAAACAAAACTACAAGCTTTTGTCATAACCAGTTTAAACTTTATGTATACTTCATTTTAAGTGCGGGAGTCAAATGCTCTTCATTCTCTTTCTTTTTTGTTTTATTGTAGCATTTTGACTACAACTGGTTAAAACTAAAAATGTGTTGTTTAAATCTCTGACATCAAAGAGGGATCCGAATTTCCAAAGTCCTCATTTTTCTCTTACGGAAAGGAAAAAATGTACGTAACTGTAGGCTCTCTTTCTTTCCAGATATTCCTAATCCTGACCCTTCCCAACATCCTTCACCCTCTATAAAAAATAAGTTTACTCTTCTTTTTTTAAGACAGTGGCCTCAAGAGCATCATCTTTATGGCAAACACTGTCTGCATTTAGTGCATTTAAGTGAGGATTTGTATTGCACATTTTAGAGTCATTACTCAAGGCACTTTCAGACTGATTGGAAGCCCTGATGTCTCCTGTATTCCCATTCATCTGGGAAGCTGGTTTTTCCTCATTCACAACTCCGTTTTCAGCCAGGGATCCATCTGAAGACACAATTGAGGATTTAGATTCCTCTGATTTTGACTTAAGTTCTTTGGCTACTTCTTCTGCTGAAGCAGCATAAGGAGGTTTGCCCTATTTTTTAAGAAAAGAAGAAAATTACTGAAGAGCCACCACCACTGTATATTTACAATCCCATACAAGGCACTACGAAAACAGGCAGCATGCAGAAGTCCCACAAGTGAGCACCGACCACCGAAACAAGAAGGGGCACAAAAGGAGCAGCACAGCACAGCTGTTAAGCAGGCTCAGTGTCTGAGTGCTGCCTGGCCATGCCTTCTGGTGGTAAAATGGTGGTCCTGTGGTAAAATGCTCTTTCTACTCTGACCCCTCCCTTATCTCACAGCACAGCAGCTACAAAAGTGTATGGGAATATCAAAACAGGGAATCAACATACAGCTTAATTCTGCTTCTTGCTTCACCTACGTGATAGTTTAATTTTATGATTACATGTTACTCAAATACAAACCAAGACTCATCTTTGCACAATTTCTGGAAGGTGCAAAAGGCAGCGTGCAATATTCTCTATTCTAGTCTACATTCCTGAGGGTAGAAAAGCAATTTCATACAGTGAGTGTAGACTGCCTGTAACAACAGAAATCAGACTTATGCAACTTAAGAACGTATATTTAGTTTTTAAGCATCTGTAACAATGAATCTTAGTGCTCCAAGAACCACAACAGGCTTTAAACGACAACACAAGTAGGCTGGGTTGCTAAGAAGCAACGTACTTATCTGGTATGCTGTTAACAAAGTCAAATATTAAGAAATGACTAAGATATGGACATCTTACACAACTCACTGGCACACAGCTTCATGCTTCAATAATCTTAATTTTTACATGCTGAAATCAGCATGGTCATTACTCTCCTGAACTGCCTCAAGACTCTGAAGGTAAAATACAGATCAAGACAGAAAGACCTTATCTTGGGAAGATACAGGCACATTTTCTGTTTGATGAATAGAAATTGCTTATTTCAGTTGCATTCTCCAACCTTCCTCATGTCACCTCACAATTAGTGACAGTAAAGCCACTGGATTCTCCAGGGAGGATCTTGTGCATTTCTCAACCTGGCCCTACGAAAACATTCTTCCCTTAACTGCTCAGGTTTGTAGGACAGAGAAGTATACTGTTGCCAGTTAATCTTTACTAGGTAATAAAATCTACTTGTTATGCATTAAGCTTCCCAAGTTATCCCTTCCTGTTAAAATGAACATGTATTACAGTATAGTGACTGATGATGGCGGAATCTGACGAGCTCAGGACTAGTTTGTAGAAAACATCACTATTTGTGCTCTCTCTCTAGATCACAGGCACAATTTTAGATTAAGATACATGTAATTAAAAATATTTATCATCCAAATTACATATTATTAACTGTGACTGCTCAAATTTGCTGTCTGTTGAGACTGTCTACCATCTTATCTACAGGTACTTCCTACACTGCACTTACACATGTAAGCCTGCAGGAAGCCTGGCATACTTGGGAGCTCCTACTCTGGGCTTCCTTTGTTTTGTGGGTTTAGGTACTTGGAAACAAGATGCTGTAATTAACATAGTGCTTTCTCTTCTATTCAAAGTACACCAGATAGGTACATCTGTACACAATACACAATCTGAGTAAACAGGAATTCAGCAAGGAAGAAAATTATTTCAAAATATTTCAGTTTTTACACCTGGAATAGCATAAGTTGCTGTGTTATCTGCTGGAGAACATCTCTGCCTCCTATCTGCAAGTACTTCCCCAGACTTAACAATCATGTCTACACGACAAATTGAAGAACCATATGTATATTTATTGTGAAAGTTCTCTGCCTGTTTACTACCCACTCATCCATTACCCCTGGGATCAATAACATTCAAAACTGCATAGCAGCAAGAACAATGAAAAAGGGAGGAAAACACAACTCTGAAGCAACTGGCATTTAATATGAAACATCAGCTTGCTTCAGCTATATTTAAAGGATCCATGGAACAGACAATAATTACAGTCCACAGACTCTTCCTTATATTGCCACCAAAAATGAAACTGTGTTCAAGCGACAAAGGTTGCTGGGTTGTTTCCTAGAAGTTTAGAGTAACTTCTTAGATTGGAGCCACGGAGCAGCAAAACGATTTCCTACTGCTATTATTTGTTTGTTACGACTTTGGACTGTGACTCCAGAAAAAAAACTGAGAAAGAGCGGGGGCGGGAATAGGAACTGCTAATTTGTTTCAGCTTTGTATTTCTCTCATTTTTCCAAATTACATTCTATTCCCACAACTGGTTAGAACTATGCAGGCACAGCCTTCACATCCACATTTTCCACTTGTGTTTTTATAACTAAAGTGTGCTAGCGACTGAGATGCAAAACTAGCCAGCCATCCACCTCTGGTTGTGCAGCTTATAGCTTCAAATTGTAGGCAAGATCATTGCAATAAACACATTTGTATTTTGAAGCTGTGCTTGTCAGTTTTAGCTAGTCTGGAAATCCATGCTACACTAGCCTGTAAATGAGTGTCAGGCACATGGCTTTATTACCTGAATTGCTCCCTGGCTTTTATAGCCTCTCCCATAGTACCTTCCGCCTCTTCCAAAAGTTCTTATCACTGGAGTGGAAATAACTCCTCTAGGACGCCTGTAAGCATTGAGAAAGAGGAAATAAAAATAAACAACAGATTCATACACAAGTACTTTCAATTTCATTTCATTTTCAGAGTGCTTTTTTCCAGCCTTGCTGTCCAGTGGCTAACATTTTCACTTCTCTAACTAACCAGCATGACTGCCTAAACAAGAATTAATGTTCTACTACCTGCAAGTGCAGGAAATGTAACAAACTTGTTCTGCTAGCAGTAAGATGATGAATTCTGTGTTTTACTTTTTGAGAAACAATAACTGAGCACTTTCAAGCTTTGCAGAAATATTTTCAAAGTGTCAAATTATCCTTACAGTACTTTCAAAACAGATCTCAAAGTACTTTTACATTAAAAACGGGGCAAGAATTTTGAACCATTTATAAACACTGTGCCCTCCATTCACTAACACTCCCCACACACAGATATGCTCACACATCTGTAATTTTGAATTTCCCCCATCAAACCTGAAGCAATTTTGTATTTTGCCTTTCCTTCATTCAATTTCTTCCAAGAACATGGGAGGAAAAAAAAAAAACAAAACCACAAAGCTTCACAGCCAACACGAAGCCAAGTTTGGATTCTGTTGAATGAAGTCAGGTGGTGCTTTTGTCTGTTTTGTTTTTAATCGATTCAGTAAAGATTAGATCAGATGGAAACAAGTTTTCCATCAGTTACAACTATTTTAATGCAATCAATTACGGAATTACAACTTTCTTCATCACTGTGTCAAGAACCACAAATCATCTGAAAATTCTTTTTGCTACCTGTGCTGAAAATACACGACTGCTCTACTTTCCTCCAGTTCAATGCCCAATACGAGGCAGTCACAGCATGAAGACTGACTCCTCTGAAGCGAGCACAGACTAGCTATATGCTGCCTGGTGCTCCTACATACCTAATGTTTCCTCATATTTACTGTTCATGTATTTATTGTTTCATTCCTACATGCCAGTGAAGTCCTTGTGAGCTGTACAAAAGACAGCCTAAGAAGCAACTAAAGGTGTTGCTCAGTTCTGCTGCTTCCTGCTGCGCTACAGCAACCCAGTTACACTGAACTGATGCTGCAGAGGAACACTGAGCTGTGCCATGCAAGTCCTCCCGCATTACTAACCCCCCCACGAAGCAGCATGAATTTAAATAGTGGTATTCAAAGCCAAAGCAAAGGACACAGGTTAGAATTGTGTTTTACGACTCTTACTACACTCTTTCCAAGGATTTTAACAAGAATTACCCATCCCTTTTACTTTTTATGTGGTGAAAGTACGTCCTTCAGAGGCTGAATAATAGATTTTTCCAACTCAGAGTGCAGCTCACTAGATATACTGACGGATCAAAGCTAATAAAAAGCAGCTGGTATAACCTTAAGAACATTCAAGTTTAGTGTTGCAGAGACATAAGACAATGCTGTAAACAAGCCTGACATGATACCCTCTGCTGAAACAGATAAAAAAATGAAACAGAAGTGTGAAGAGCTACATGATAAACTGCAGTCAGTGAACTGTGCACCTTCCTAGAAAAGTGCTGGTTAGTAGGAAATCCACAGACAAGGAGCCCAGGCTTCATAATACATGGCCTTAGGTGGAGTAACAGCAGTAACACTTTCCTACTAAGAAACAACAAACAGTAAGAGATGCCTATGGTAACCTCTCATCTTTGAAGAACTCTTTAGTAACACTAGACTTTAAAAGTTTAATGCCAGTTAGGACTTGATGGAGACAGGAAGATCTAGCACTGACAGCTTCCTTGTCTTTCTGAGGCGACAACTTGAATTCAAACCTACCAGCCCCAAGATAGTGCTTCTTCAGAAAGAAAGGGTCAAATATTTTATACTCCGTACTCAAAAGCTACAACTGGAGAACAGCACTTCCTCTGCCACGAGGGCATTTTATGGATCAGAAAGGAGCAGCAACAGCCCTTCGTATTTCTACTGATACTCGGCCGAGGAAGAAGCTAACCTGGGACTTTCCAGTGCTTGTCTCTGGTTACTGATGTTATCCAGAAATTCAGGTATTTACTTCTTCAGAAAATGGAGGAGCTGCTATTTTATGAAGTCAAGGGTAGGTATGGATGTAAGACAGCTCTGAGCCTGAAGATGCCTCCAGATAATCACTCAGGGGGCCTCAATCTGACAGCAGTCTTGACTGTGGCAATACAAATTACCTGGACATTTTTCACAAACAGGCCCACAGCCAGTGCATTCCACTGAAAAGTAAATATGCAGTGGAGTCGTGTGCCTCAGCATGTCCCTGAGCTTACTCTGTCTCCCACTGCTGCTGTGGAAGAGCAGAGGTGTCCTATGGGTCCTGCTACAACTGTTTACCTTAGGATACCTGCCAGAAGTGCCTGAAACAACACTAGATGCATGTGTGCACCACTTTAATGTCAGCTCTGTTTTTACACCTATGCTGTTTTCTGCTCATGAGCTTTTCTTCCTTGTTTCTGCTGTTCTTACCCCTCCCTGTCCCCACACCAGCAGATCACTTCTCTCCCTGCTCCCACACTGCCAGTGCTTCAGGTCTGACCATTTTCTCACTCAGTCCAACAAGACCGGTGTTCCAACAGCTCACACTGACTTTAGCACCATGCTTTCGATACTGCACATTTCATTTAGTTGATGAATACAGAGGAATCTATACAGTTCAAATCTTAATTCTTCCAGATGCTTCCTAGGTCACGATGGCATAAATATGGCTACTTTCCTCCATTACTTTAATGCAGTCGAACAGTGATACAATACACAAACTACATAACTTCACCACCATCTACCATAATGGATGCAATCTTAATTACAGATGGTAGCTCTGCAGTGCACAGAACAATAAACCCAGGGGAAAAAATATAATCTTAAAGTAAAAGACTACATATTTTACACAAATTACTTTGTTTTCAGAAATGCTGTACACCTGTAATTTCAGCTGTAGTGAAATGGAATGAAAGAGCTGAAGAAAATATTCTCTTAAGAACATCTCCCATCATGACTGTAGCAGAGAACTATTAAACTGAGAAACATCCTTGTTTGCTGCTTTGCAGAAAAATTACATAATGAAGTTATTAAAAAATTTATCACACTTCATTATAAATGCTCTACCGTGACAAAGAAAATAACTGAATGCTGTGACAGTTTTGATCAGGTATAATGTATTTACTGATTTCATGTAAGGAAAAACCCTCGAGCCACCTCCTCGTGTGAAACAATTCAGTACATCTCTCAGACTACAATTTTTTTTTCGCACATAAAAATGCTTATGCTCATCTGAATAACTGATTAAAAACATCTTAAAATGAGCGTAATTGCTTTTCTTGAATACTCAGTGGGCATAATTTACCTAACGTATCTTCAAACGTATTGCATGAAAGACAAGCACATCGCGCAGGCGGCACTTACCCTCGCGCTGGTCCTCCCACAGAAACGACCTGCAGAGGGAACGGCCCTCTACCCCCTCGTCCACGTCTGCTTCCAGCCCAATGGCCGACTACAGTGCCGGCAATTTCAAGTTTCCCTCCCTGAGAAGGAATAGGTTGGACTCCTGCACATAAAAGCAAAACCAAAACTTGATCTTTTGCAACATTGAAGTTAGTTGAGCACAAAGCTTGCTGGACCCAATTTTATTACTTGTACACTTTCCTCTTTTTGGCAGTGGTAAATTATTTGTTCACACTACGGCCTTTCAGAATAATTGTAACTTCAAGAGTCCTTCTCACACAGCCTTTTAGAAAAACATATACAGTTTCTGAAAAGCAAAGTAATTGAGTACTTCAGTTTCAGGAACTAAAAATGCAGTTTAGATAAGCATCACGAAACTGAAGTGAAATGTAAGATACCTGAAGTTTCTTTCCTGCACTCCTCATGAAGTACTTTTCGAAAGTTTAATAACTCATTTTTAGTGAACACCAGCTATTAGCCTAATACACAAATAGCAGCCTAGGATACCTCCATAAAGAAGTTACTAGGCAGAATTATCTGCACTATTGCCACGCTGGTACAAAAACACAGTGAAATAACTGATCTCACTGTAAATGCAGATTTACTCTTTCACTCCAAAAAAAGTGGCTAAAATTGCAAATGCCTGAAATCTGATACTAGCTATTACTCACGCTGCTCATCTATACCTGTGCTTTGCACTTTCAAGTCAAAGCCAGGGTAAAACATGTATTCCAAAAAGCTAAGTGCAGCTGAGTCAGGAGTTACTGGCAAGACCATCAGCACCGAAAGGGTTACAAAACATTGCGTTTACACAGCCACAGTTAGTCTCCAAATGTTAATCGGTGATTTAGTTCCTACTGTATTAAGTTCAAAAAGGTTTGTACTTCCCTGTGTAACTCTCTCAGATTCAAATATATATTGTTATGAGTTACACAATGAAGCGTTAAGAGCTACGCTTGCTTCCAGAATAAGACCTCGCAGGCCAGAAAAGAACAGCTACATGTATGGAAAAATTCCATCCTAAACGAGGGATCGGAACTTACAGATCTCCACTGTCTCACCTAGCGTAGCAGAAAAGCAATGGACACACAAATAGACCAGCCTCACACCTACGTCCAGACTGACGCTGAGGTGGAATGAGTTAGCAGGAACACAAGCCGGTAACTTCTACGCTACGTTGTGCTGCAGAAAGCTCAAATCGTCCCCACATTTTAGGAAAGGACTGTTAATACAATCCAGCACAGCTCAGCGCACGACAGGCTGCACCCTCATGTTTCAAAGCGCAGGAGACAGAAGGGCTCGTTGCGTTTGCAGCTATTTATTCTGTGCCCAAAGGAGGATTTCTAGGCGCGAGAGGCTGCTGCTGAGAGGTGTGCGGGCCGGGACAGGCCGGCAGCAGAGCAGAGAGCGCGGCCTCGCAGCAGCCTGAGGCTGCGGAGGGGAGAGCCGAGACAGTTAAGGAGAGAGGGAGACTGGAGTCAGTAGGAAGCCTCAGACCAAACCGTGAAGTGAAGGAAGCTGCTGGCAGAAGCTCTAAGAAAAGGGTTCGGGGTATAATTACCGCCCTGAAACTTGCTAGTCCTGTTGCTGTCATTGCCAGAGAAGGCTCCGGAGTGTCCTGCCGCTGCCGCCACCCGGAAGGCCCGGTAAGCGCCTGTGGCTACTGTTTCCCCATAAGGGCCTCCGAAGCCATAGACTCCTGTTAGACCCAGGGTAAAGAAAGACAGGGGAAAAGCTGTGAGGGGAGCAGGCATCAGGGAAAGCCCCTAGCAGAGCCGCTGCCACCTCCTTCCTTCCTCCCAGCACAGCGCAGAGCAACGCAGTGCCTCTGGGACAGCCTGGCCGAAGCCCTCCCGCTGGGCTCTGCCACCTGCAGCCCTTCAACTGGCTTTGGAACAGCCACCCCAGCCTCCGCGGCGTGATGAGCACCAAGATACTCACAGCTACTTTTTGGTTACAGTGGTGGCACCTCAATGACGTCCTACTCATAAAGCCCAGCATCAATACATCTAAGGCCCTCTGTGACCGGGGGTGGTTTTGAGGAAGGAGATGATACCAGAAACAGCCAGGAATGGTTTAATCAGTGCCCTCCGGTATTTACGCTCGAGGGTGCCAACTGCCCACAGCCAAATGGCTGTGGCAAAACAGAGGAGAGGGAAAAGCTGTCTTCAACCCTGTCAGACCACGTCCCCTCATTTATGAATCAACATGAACGTTTTGAAGCAAAGTATGGTTCAAGTAAGAGTCTTCTCAGATCATCCAGTGTTGGCTTGTTCATCTTATTTTTGCTTTTTCATACAGTAGCTGTATAAATATTTTGATCTGGCACAGCTACTAAAAATTCTGACGGAAATATGCAGCAATACAGCACATTCCATAATGCCAGGCTATAGCTAATAAAAGTAACAACAAAACGCAGTGATTGGCACAGGACAACGTGTGCCAATCACTTCTTTTTACATATCTTTCCTATGAAACCAAACACCAAACCAGTTCAGTTTGGGGAATGCGAAGACAAGATAACCCTTCACGCCAATGAGCTTCACACTGCTGTCCCATCACTTACCAGCAAAGCCTCTCCCCCTGCCCTGAGGTGGTGGGACTGGCCCAAAGTGTCGAGGATACATAGAAGCTGGATAGAAAGGCATGGCAGGTGGAGGTGGGAAAGGGAGAGGATGGTTCTGCCTGGAGAAATTTAATCCTTCTAGGATGCTCTGACGCATCTTTTCAACCTTGGCTGCCTGCTCAGCCTACGAATAAAAAGAAGGTCATAAATGGATGTTAGCATTTTGATTTCAATTCTCTAAAGCTGTATTTATGAAACAAATTCAGACAAAACCAAAAGAACAGAAGGGTAGATAAGTACTGCAAAAAACTTTCATAAAGCCAGCTAGTAAATTACAATCATCTATCTTGCATATCTTCTAACAGTTCAACAACATATCAAATGTTCACAAAAAAATCACTCTGTATCAGCAGAGATGAAAGTCTGAATTCTGAGACAGTTTAGAAGTTGGCAACGTAGAAATCTTAAAAGGAACTGAGAAACATCAGCCTGTAGTGTCCTGAAAACTTAATGCAGTCCTTCAAGCTTTAAAGGGAATAATCATCATAAACTTGGGCTGCAAAACCAAATTTATGTCTGGAGGCTAAGGAGTCCGAGTGTGACCACAGCCTCCATCAAGATTTAATCTAAAAGGAGTTTCCCTTGAGTCAGAAATAACAAATAAGCTCTTTTGTTAAAAGACTTCTTATCTCCCTAACAGTCAGCAAAAATAAAATGCTTTGGACATTCAGTAAACTATCAACTTCATCTATCTCCTGCTTTCACAGCTAGATAATAATTTTGCACAAACTACGTACATCAAAAATCTAATTCGTCTTTATCTTATGATGGGTGCAAGAACTGTGAAGGAATTTTGAGCATAAGAATCCTAAGATGACCTCACAACCTGTAAAATAAATTAGAAATTTTCATTAATTGTAATACCCCAGCAGCTTAGTTCTTTGTGACGCTACCTTGGCACAAGAAGATGACTTGAATGAAGGAACAGAAAGTTTTCAACTCACAGTAAGCGCTTTAGATCATAACTGCATTCAAATTTCAGTTTGCAGAGACAGAAACATTAAAAATGGACATCAGTGCACTTTTCCAAAACCTACCAAAATGCCATTTCAACCATCAGCAACAGAGCCAAGATTAAATAGAGCTGACAGGTCACTACTGACAATTCATTTTGTATTTCCCTCTTAAGGAGAGATGAAACACGAAGTAAACGACTGATAAACCAAAATTCTGTACACCTAATATTCTGCCGCACTTCTGCAATTACACACCTGACCATCACAGAGGTCAATGAGCGGAACTTTCTCCCGGCTTGCTTTGATGAGCTTGGTCTGGAATAACTTTCCATCAAAATACATCCATGGACAGCAGTGCTCCCATGGAATCGGCTGTCCGCAAGCATCGTTTGCAAAAAGTGCCATATCGACACCACTCATAAATAAAGCAGACAGCTGAATTCCTCGGGGATCGAGATTCTCAATCTGTTTTGGAAAGAAAAACAAGTTCAGTAAGAAAATAATGAGATGCAATTCAGTCATTCCACCAGTTGCATTATTTGCTAATTGAAAACATAGCGATTATAAAGAGTTGTCAGACTTTTCACATGTAAAGGCCAGTTTGACCAGAAGAATCCATGTGAAGCTATAATCTGCATACGCAAAACTGCAGTGCTCTGGAAGGCTGTTCCCATCCCTTCAGTCTGTAGGTAAGAAATAGAAGTGAGAAACTATTTCCTTAACAACAAAGCTTGATAAGCAATTTGAATACAATTCATTATCAAGAAGCCAGCAGAAGTTTTACTTAAAATACGCACCTTACATTTGTGGCACACAGTGCCTGCAACACGCGCAGTGCATATTTAAGCATTAAGATCACTGATAAATACACAGTGCGGGGTTTTTCTAAACAATGCTAAAGCTATTACAGCAAATAAAAGCTTTAAAACACGTACAGAAGAAATCACAAGTAGACATTTTCATTTAAAAATTCATTCCTTTTGAGATACCATTTTTCACAAAGTTCCAGGAATGAGCTCAATGTTAGCATTCAATTTTTCTGCCCATGTACCACACTTCCTTCCCAATGTTTTTAATAATGGACGTTATAACTTGGCTTAAGATTATGTTATTTCAGAATGTCTCTTATTGATGATGTTTTTATGAATACAACAACTTCATTTGGGACAGATACACAAAGGCAGAATTACAGAACGAATAACTGCTGACAGTGATAGCAAAAAAGTATTTGCTTGCAGCAACTACATTCTTAGCTGTAGAATAAGGAAACAGCAGCAATGATGTTTTCTAAAATACTTTTGGAAATACCAGCAACTTCTTGGGAACACTTTAAACATCTCGGCATTAAATTCTAAAATTAAACTGCATTACCTTCTGTATGCATAACCTTTTATGTCCAAAAGTCTATCCACTCATTTTGCAGATATACAGCTGGGATCAAACTCAGCTTCTTTCTGTCAGCAGCGAGAGAATGACTAAAGAAGTTTTTCCTGCTTATTTTGATGTTATTTGGTATATGGAAAGACTATTCAGTTGTCCAGTTAACTCTGCCACCAACATTGCTAACATGAATTATCTACTTGCTGTGTAACAAGTTCAAATAGATTCTAACGTGTTTTCTTTCCCTTACATTTATAAGTACTTCTATGGCTAAGTGTTGGGGTTCCACAAGCAGAGTGATTTGGTTTATTTCATTGAGACTGAGAAGTCTTTGCCAGGTTGCCATAGGAATGCAAGTCAGACTCTGCTTTTGCACACAGAAAAGAAACTGTCAGTTGCTGGTTTTGAAAATGCTCTTGCTGACCAAGTTGTAGGGGCAAATCATTACTTAGAAAAAACTAATAGCTGAAGTCCGCATGAGCTTAATTATAGTTTCTTTTGGGAAGAACTCTGCTAGGATTGCTGCTTTTGTCTGTGCCCCTTGGCAGTGTATATACCCATGAATATGAATAATTCTGGGAGCTAAGTACCACATTTTCCTCCCTAATTTAACTAAGGAGAGCACGTATCCAAGCACGGCTCAGAACAGAACCAGTCACTCATCTTTCCTGACTTAAGTCTTGCATAAAAGTACCTGCAAGACTGCCTGAAATGACTTCAACAGGCTACATGACAAGGTGATCAGCATCTCCCCTCCTTCATTACACTGATTAAAAACGAAGAGGAGTTATTAAGCTCCCTATACATCCAGACATCCCTCCGAGCTTCCGTTTAGGAAATACACTGCCAGGGAAATAAATGTTATGTAGAAAAATGTAATTGTAACTGTTTCCATTCAGAAAAACTTTTACTTCAAATTAAGTAATAAATTACACTATTTTGAGTACAGAACTTAGGTTCAGAACAAATTTCTGATAGCAACATAAAAGCAAAGAACAAATCTTGTATATTTAGTTCAAGGCTAAAGGCTAGAAGAGGAAATTTCATTGTGAGCATGTGAAAGCTAGGTGAGGAAATAGCCCAAAGTAAGATGTGGCACAGAGTGACAGGCATTGCAGATTTACAGTTACAACAGCACACCAACAATCCTATTTGTATCTACTTCCTATAATACCGTTGCATTAGAAAAATAGAAACTCTGAGATCTTACCTTTTAAAATACTGAAATTAATTTTTCCTACAGTTCTGCATTTAGTACTTACTAGGTATGACCCACTAAATTAGCAACGTGGGCAAGCTGAGAATAAATCTCTGAAGTTATGGCAGGTAAGAATTACCTTGAGTTCCTGAAGCTGGTCAGGTTCATAGAGCTTTGGAGACAATGCTTGGGCAAGAAAAGCATCAAGTTCCTGGCGACGAAGTATACGAACCCCTGGCCACTGTACCATGTACCTGCAGATGAAGCCAGCTGTTAATCACAAGCTTCCTTCCATTGACAGATGACAAATCAAGGAGCACTTTACTTGATCAGAAGTCAGCAGAATGCAACAAGAAGAAGAATTTTTTTTTGGTTGTCTAGACTTGAATAATTAAAACAGACAAAATACCAAAGAGATTTAAAGATTAAATCAAAGATCGCACTGAAGACAGACTAGCTGTGAATGAATTATGAAATTCACAACAAGGCAGTCTGCTTCCAAAGAAGGAGAAGATAGGCCACCAAAACAGATAAGTGATAAGCCTTGCGACATACCTAAAAATTAAAAAAAATTGCCTTTACAAAAAAAAAAAAGAATAATGGTAAAAAGGTTTTGTGAATGTGGTCTCCAGGTAACATATTAGTCAGAAATTACCTACTCAGTGAATTTAATTCTCGTCATTTATAACAAGTGTCCAATAAAACTTCATGTCTTAATAAACAAGAACTTATACACGCCCTATGTTACAGGAGAGGAACACTGCCCAAATGAAAGAGGAGCTCCACTTCGTTTAAGATGCTATTAAGTCCATTTGTTGTGTTTTTTTTGTATTCTTATTATTCAATGAGGAGAAAAAGAAACAATCTTTAGTCTTCCAAAGGCAAGACAAAGTAAGGTAGAACTGGAAACAAACCTACATTCATCATTCTTAAATGGCTTAAAAATTCTCCTGTGCAGCAAGTTAGCTTGTAAACCTGGCTGAAGCCAGGGTTAGTCATACTGACACAAACCTTCCCAAAAAGAGCAGCATCTTTCATTCTCAGTTCAATTTTCTGTCTGAAAATTAAACACAGCAAGTGATTTGAATCTCGTCACCTTCTCTTTAATACTATACTTCAAATGTTGGTTAACACCATCTCAACCAGATGAGTAACTACCACAAGGAACCTGACAGAGCATCGTTCACATGAACTTTCCATCTCAGCAAGCTGCTAAGCAGCTGTTCTCTGAAAAGCTCACTCTTTCACTTTACAGCCTCATCAACCTAAGATGCCAAATGTATGGCTTTTTTTTTTTTTCGAAGCCAAAACCATGAGTACAGTGAGGGTTAATTAATTCAAATGCTACAGAGGCCTCTTAGCAACCCAAGATTTTTTCCTTCTTCAGTTCCTTAGAGACTGAAGAAAGAAGCCTTGAAGGATACAGCACGCTTTAAAGACTACCAAAAGCGACGTTCTAAAAATGATACAAGACCCTTCTTCCAAAGCTGCAAGCGTTGTGTTAAATGTATCACAGAGATTAACCTGTACAGTAAAAACTTTATTTCATTCTGTTTTACCTTCAGATAACACTGACCTTAGTACACAACAAAGCACCATAAGATGAGTGGGCACATTAGTTGGATTGAGCATTGCTGGTGTATCTGATCTCATACAGGCCAAAAACGCCCTCATTCTTCGGTTCTTGTCTTCTACTGCTTTTCCCAGCCACAGCTTCTTCAGATTAGGACACGTCCATTCCCTGAAGGCAAGAGCTTCCACCAGCTCAGGGGTTTGCGGAGACTTTCCTTTGTAAGCAGCCCATTCCTTAATTATCACTGGTGAAACTATAAAATGATAACAGATGAGAAAAGTTAAAAAGGTTTACATATTTAAAACCTTGTACGCAAGAGATCCTGATCTAAAAAGTATCCCTTGGACATTGCTCTGGATCACACTGTTGAACTGGCAAGTCAGACTCCGTGTGGACCATTTCTAATTGCCATCACTTACAAAATAAGTACATGCAGCCAAGAGTACACTAAGAACATTACATTAATAATTCCAAGTTGATAAGCAACACAGAAGAGACACATTCATTTTCTAAAAGAACATAATTTGAAAACGCAACTTTCCTCTAAAGTTGATTAAAAACCTACAGAGATACAACACATTCAATACAAATATTTTCCATTTGCAGCCTTTTAGGAACAATATGATTGTACTGATGATAACTTAAATGAGATTTAAAACTTAAGCCATGCTTGCCTGTAATTCAAGTAATGCAAAGGAATTAAATCTCCAATATGGGTTTAATTAGTTGGGTTTTTTTAACCTAAAAAGATCAGAACACACTAATTTTTGTAAGCCTTTCAATAAAAAGCAGTGCTGTAAATTAAGAGGCTACTGTTTTTGTGTGTGCTGTGCTATCATCTATAAGAACAGTGTTTCACTCTACACAGATGCTAAAGCATCTCCCCTTTTCACATATGAAGACAACTAAACCAGAACACAAGTTTAAAGTCAAGACTGACAAATGATACCTTTGGCCTTGGAGCGACCCCAAGTTTGACACAGCCCCAAATTTGCTTGCACTCCTCTTAACTCAGAGCCCAGTTATGCAGTGTGGAAAGATTCAAGGAGCTTGTTAGTGAAGCTTCAGGTTACAGCCCAGACAAATTGCTTTGCTAGTGAAGCGGTGCATGAGACAAGATCTGCTCTTTCTGCTGGAAGCCTCGCTGTTACAGATCGAGAAAAGAATACTGCTGGTGCCAGGAGAGCTCTCACAGCTACAAAGTCTCCATCAGCAATCAGACAGCAGCCTTACACGTGATTTTATGATTAAGGTCAGGCAAACCATGGCAGAGGCCACCATCTGGATTTAAAAAGAAGCTCTGGACTGTCTTAAAGCAATCTCTCCTGCTTATCTGGACTAGAACTACTACAGCACTGTAGTTACACCTCACAGACAGCAGGCTAAGTTTTACAAAGATAATGTGCAGCAATGAAAATAAATATGCTGATATATTTAGTTGGTAGCCTCACTGCAAAATCATGTTCTATTTTGGTTGCTACCAGATTTTATATGCTGCTAAGCTATTCAAGATGGGCTTTAACAGCCAGCAGAGCACTTTGTTATTTGCAAAGGATCTATCACACTGTTGTTTACTTCTTGTTTAGGCCTGGGACAGCAAGCATGAACACGTAAGATGCATCTTCTGAAGACTTTCAAATAGTAGGGCTGTTCCAAAAGTAATGCCTCCTGTTTTATGATGTTGGCCCACGATGTCAAAAGTAGATGGTCATAAAGCAGTAGAGGCTGACACTTTCTGCCAATATTCCATTACCTTTTGTTGCCGTATGACAGATGGCAGCAAAGGGGCAGTCTGACAAAATGGTGCCTGACAAAGCAGTGCAGATGAAGCAAAGGGGTGTCACTGAATTCCTTCACGTGGAGAAAACGGCCCCTACGGACATTCACTATTCACTGATGCTTGCTGAACGTTTATGGAGATCAGGGAGCATACCATAGAGCACACTGCCCATCCTGGCCGTACTGTCCTACCACACCCACTCTACAGGCCAGATTTGGTGCCTTCCAAATTTGATCCATTTGGACCAATGAAAGATGTACTGCATAGGCAACATTTTCCCTAGCAATATCACCACTGTATCAGCTTTGAAATGAGAGTAACCTCTGCTGCTGCAGATTTTTACAAGCATGGCATGCAGGCCCTTGTTTGTCACTGGCAAAAAATGCAGAGCTAATGGTGGTGAATACGTTGTGGAATAGTGTTCTGCAGCAGATAATTTACTCTACCAAGAAGTGCTCTTGCACTCTTTGTGCCTGTTGTAATTTCCATGGAAACAAATAGGAGGCATTCCTTTTGGAGCAAGCTACATAATTACTCTGGATCTTGGAAGCAAGTGATTCTTTCAGACCAAAACTTCTTAGTCCTTTCATCAAACAGCTAGGGATCACAACGAGGCTACTACACAGAACAGTTCCAGTCAAAGATTTCAGTTCAGCAATGAAAAAGCTAACTGCTGACAACTAAGTTGTGTTCTGGAGTTCTGCTCTTCTTCCCTTCAAGCTCCTTTTGATACTAGAGGCACTATTCCTAGCTACACTCCACATCTCTCTTTGGATGCCCTGTCAGAGCCAACCAGATGCAAATTCTGTAAGCACCACACTTAAAGCGTTCCCAGAAGACCACTTACCCAGCTTCCATCACTTCCTTACAAAAGACAACTGCAAGGATAAAGACCTTTGCAGAACACAAATGTTTTATTACCTTCATAAACTTTTTGCTAAAACAACCCCAAGGTTAAAAGAAGAAAATATTTTGTCTATAATTTCTATCCGAAATCTTATCCTTCAACATTCAAGTGCTGTTCAAAACTTTTAATCTTCGGTATGGCAATTTCCATGCTCCTACGAGATCAAGATCAAAGAGTGAGTTGGTTTGCTCTCAAAAGATACCTTCTTCAGTAATACACTACCTGTAGAGGTTACACTGAAGAGGTATCTTGCCTTCAGAACTGTGCAATGCACTAGTTATTTTAGGAAAGGTAACCATTCTTTTTGGAGAATTGTTCAATATGGAGTGGCAAACAGCCTCCCTGCAGTGAACAATGGGAGGACAGAATTACAGTTGTATCAGCTGACAAGTAGTCGCAGTACTGTTCACTCACATTTAGCATTTAACAGGTGAATCTAGGACTAGTCCGTATCTGCTTATTTCACCAGAGCATTTCTTACACATTGACAACTCTGCACTGGGACTGCTGCCAAAAACACCATCTTCCTCAACTGCTGAGTATCTCTGTCCTCAGAGGAACGTTTTGTGTTTTCCTTCCAGGACTTCCTCTTTGAGATAAGAAACGTCTACCCTGAAGACGACATGAGCTACAACAAACACTCAGGATAAGTGCACGTTCAGTCACAACACCACAGAACTAATTATACTGTTTTTCATAATAAATTTCCTCCTGTTGCTGATGAGTAGATTTGAATACTCACAGTAGCCCAAGGAATGGTACAATACACTGATGTCTGTTTTAAACATCAGCCTCAAGACACTTGAAGGTCAGTCCAAGTGCAGAAGTTCAGCATCAACCTGCGTTAAGGCAACCTGCTTCATAAACATACATGAATGTCACAAGCTCCAAAGTCATAAGCAATAGCATGCAGCATGCTCCAGCTGCATGTTAAAACCTTCACTGCTACCTGTGACTCAGATGTTTTCTGACAAATTCTGACTCAGACATTCTCTCGAGAAATTACAGGACAGGGCAATCACCAACTGTATGAAGTTTATCAAAATCATGCACCAGATTCTGCATCTGGGACAGGGCAACCCTGGCTATACTACAGGACATGGGACAAGAGGCTAGAAAGCAGCGCCATGGAAAGGGATCCATGGTTCTGGTTGACAGCAACTTGAATCTGGGTCAACAGTGTGTCCTGGCAGACAAAGGGTCACCCGTACCCTGAGATGTTTTGAGCTCAGCACTGCCAGATGAGGGAAGGGAATGTCCTACTCTGCTCTGGTGCAGCCTCACCCTGAGCACAGTGTGCATGTTTGTGTGCCACAATATAGGACATAAAGATACCAGAGCTCATCCAAAGGAGGGCTGTGAAGATGGGGAAAGATCTGAAGGACAAGATGTGTGAAGAACAGCTGAGCTCCTGTGGTTTGTTCAGCACAGAGCAGAGCAGGCTGAGGGAGGCCTCACGGCCCTGCAGCTCCTCACAGGGAGCAGAGAGACAGGGCTGAGATCTGCTCTCTGGGGACAGGGTCAGAGCCCGAGGGAACGGCTCAGAGCTGTCAGGGAGGGTCAGGTGGGGATTCTCTTTCATCAGAGGGCGGTGGGCACGGAGCAGACTGCCCAAGGCTGTGGGCACAGCACCAAGCTGCCAGAGTTCAAGGAGCGTTGGTTTGGGTGGTGCTGTACGGAGCCGGGGGGATCTTGATGAGCCTCATGAGTCCCTTTCAACTTAGGATGTGCTATGATTCTGCGATATTCTCTTAGCATTTTTTTCTCCCCACAAACTGACCATGAGCTGTGAGACATCTCGGCAAATGAGATAGCTAATGCGGATTAATCAGGACTCTTTTAACCTCATAATCTTCACTGACAGTACAGCTTGAGCAAAGCATGTTTGATTTTGCAAAAGGGCAATTGCTCAAGATACTGTTTTCCTTCTGGCAGAAACAGTGTCAGCTGAGTACATCCTTGATGGAGAACAGTACATCACAAGGTGGCTAGGCTTAAAATAACAAATCCTCAGATCCAACCAACAGTTATGGCAGCTTGTACAAGTGTGCATTTCTCCACAGAGTGGAAAGGGCAGATGGTTTCAGAACCTGAAAAGAAGAGCAAGTCAGACACTTTGACTACCTCCTCTCATAAGCAAGGGGAAAGGAGCCAATAGCACACCCTTGGCACTAGAAGCACAGTGAAAAATGTAGCAATTCAGCTCTTCATGTCCCCTGGGAGCAGACACGAGAACACGTCCAGAAAAGGCATTACCTAGCAGACAATTATTACTAAAAAGCATCACTACTTCTAAAAACAACTGATCTGTTGTTTTTAATTGACTTTTCAACTACATAAAAATAATAATAAAAGACAGAAAAGATCTATGTTATGATAGATCCATTATCTTACTGTCTATGCATTTAGTAATAATACCAACACCCCGAGTTTATTATACACTTTTCACAGCTTCCTATAACCTTCTCACACAACACACCTACTAATCATTCACGTACAATTACTATGTTGCCAGAATTTTAGATATACAGGATCACATTACAGAAATACATCACAGAATTTTAGACACATTCGCACAATTTGTGTCTGCATAAACCTAGAGACAGCACATATCTTTTAGAAATTCAGTTAATTGTTCTGATTTTTTTTTCTGCTAATTACTCTTGCATGCGTACTTGTTTTTTGAGAGCACCAATAAAAGCAGAATCACAATTATTTGTCTGCTGTCGCCTGTGCTGTAGCCCTCACAGAAGTCAGTAGGAGCTACCGAGTGTGACAAAGGATATTTCAGAAATCAGCTCTTGCTGCTTAGGACACCATTCTCTGTATCCTGCACCATCTGCCCAGTTCTTGCTCTTCTGTAATTGAGATGACCAAATGAAATGCATTCCTGTAACTTACCCCCTTCCAAACCACAAGCTACCATCTCAGCTAAAATCTATCTTTACCAGCAATTGAAGCTTTGTGGTGAAACTACTAGGGTTCGAACAGATGTTCCAATTTTGGGTTTTTTTTTTAAGTTTATAAAGCATGGTCAGTTCTAAAATAGAAGTAGGTCAGGTAACTGAATGCATCCTGCAACAATATTTGCTGGAGCTCCTGTCACTAAACAAAGTTAGCAGTAGCGTTCTTAGTCCCCACTGAGAATAAACCTCTGAAAAGCAGCATAAATGAAAAGACCAATTAGATGGGGATTCCAACAGTCTACAGAGAACATTTCAGGTTTACAAGGTGAAAATATCCTGAAAAATCAAAGCAGACCTTCAGCAGTTAGTTACTTTGCTACTACAAATGTTGTAGTACACTTAAGGACAAAACTAATGAGGGCAAGTTAGTGCTGCAAGTAACTTCATTATTTTAGTCCTGAAATAACCTCATAACCTGAAATACTCTTATTTGAGATAAGACTTCAGCTCTTGACAATGTGTGATGAGGAAATCGAACAGGGTGAATATTAATTCCCACAACATAACTAAGAGCAATAGTTTTTCAACTGCTGGAAGACTGTCACTTTCCTCACGAATGTACACAACAACTGATTATTCTTCTATACATCAAGACTGCGAATAATGCTTGCAGACGTTCTCCATATCTGCTTTTCGTACACAGACAGCAGACTCTCACATACAAATACGCACTTCTGCTGCTGCTATCCACTTAGTGCTTCAGCAACGCTGTAACCTTTATAAGATGCTACTGTAAAGTTCAATCATTTCCTTGCATGCAATTCATTATAAGTAAGTAAAACACTCCAGAATGAGGAGAGTGAATGTTCTGGAATGAAAGTAATTCCTGGAAGCAGAGAAGTTAAGAAGATAACTTCCAGATTAATGTAGGGATTAACACTCACCTTTTTGATTGAACCAGCAAAAAGATCTTTTGACAAGCCTGTTCACAAGTTTAGTTTGCTTTTATTTACACCACACCTAATTTCTGTAGATTTTAAACCACCTATTTATGTTGACACTTGAAAGTTACTACACAGAACTGCTCAGAATGCAAATTTTCTCAAATCAAGTTGTAACATGTACACAGAAAAATCCATCAAAAATAACATTACTTGCTGCAAGTCTGAGAGCAGTTTGAACACACTTTTTGAAAAACAAAGCCTGCAGCTTGCTTGGAAAAGGGCAGCACTTAAAGTTCTTAAGCTACTGCAAGAAATAAAATCTCAAATTAAAAACATCTTTTTCTATTATCCATGGATCAAATAAGCCACAAATTTCCCCAGTTCTACAGCTACATTCATGAAACCTTATTAACTGTTCTCGCTCAAATTACAGCACCAGTGAAAACACAGCAACAGGGGTGAGCAATAAGGAATGGATTCCACAGTACGTACATTCTGGTGGAAGTCTGTTCTTTCTAAAAGCGAGTCTTTCCGTTTTCTTTCTGCTTTCTGCCAAACTAAACAGGACTCCGTAAACATACTGACGAACTGGCCTATAAAGCAGAGCAGCAGGAGGCAGGTCTTTGTTGGCTTCATCTTCTATAGAAACGGCAATTTTGATTTCACCCTTTTCCATGAAAGAAATGAGAAAAATAAGAGAGGTTAGAGTGAGCAAAAATGAAGCATTTAGGTATGCTCAGTAATTCAATCCAGCTCTAAAGCGAATCCCATCTTGTCAGGAACATGATTCAGCAGTAATAAGGATCTTACGTATGTGAAGGTAACTCCAGAGAAGGATTACCCTGCTACAATCCACTTCCTTTCTTCCAGTAAATATCCAGGCTCCAATTATTCCCAACACTTACCTATTCTTTTTTCACATTTGTTTTAGTTTTGCTTTTTTTTTTTTGGCCTGGATTACCTAAATACTGATTTTTACATACAGATACTTCTAGGAGCAAAACAGTATATATGACACTTGCCTATAGAAGCAAGACACTCAAAGCACATTTGAAGAATAAGTGACCATTTGCAATCTAGACTGATTTTTAGCCTTTAAAAAAATATTCACGCTGCTTAAAAACACCAGTTGGAGGCTTTGGTGCAAGGATCTGAAACAATACTAGGGAATCACTGTAAAAAATAACATTATGAGAAAGCCTGGCCAAAAAACTGCAACTGGGGATTACATAAGTAATATTGTTTTATATGTGGGTAAAGTATTTTATGCTTTCTTTTTCAGAAACAAAACACGGAAGACCTTCCAGCTCTCTTAAAATAGCAGCACCATTCTATATTTTCAGTATCTGTGCATCCAACCATGCTAAGTTTTTCCTGGAAAACAACTCATTCCTATTACTGAAGGTGTCAAGAATCAATAATGTCTTTGAAAGCTTATTCATCATTCTCCTTTTCTTTCTGGCATCAGTGATGTCAACAAAAAACTCCTTAAGAACAAACCTCATCCTTTGCCAGGGATGCATCTCACAGACTAACCTGCTGTTTCCTAAAAGGGCATTTTCTTTCCATTTTAAAATGCCACCAATTTGTCCTTTTTATGCAGTAGAACAACGAAAACCTGTAATGTAATTCATTAAAGTTTAATTCCTTCTCAAGTAAACACAACCTGCAGAAGATCTCCATCAATCCAATTTCTTTTAGTGTACAAGAAATTTTTAAGCAAATTAACAAAAGTTATCTGATGCAAGGAGAACACAGATTTACAGCAACACTTAAAGGAGCCACACTCGTGACACTACCAAATCAACTCTCCAGTCAAGGCATGAGGTACAGGAAAACACCATAGTATTCTGTATGCCCAAAGCCTTCATGATCAACGTAAACCAGATTAAAAGGCAGAAACCAGTGGAAGCTGTAAATTGCTGCAGGTGTATATTTACACAGAAGTTACTAGCTTGCCTCACCCTCTTTGTATCACTTTAGCTTACATAAAGATCTCTACCATATCCACAGCATTGGATATATGGTTAAAGTACGGGTAAAGTTGAAGTATGGGTAAAGTATGGTTAAAGTGTTTTTCTTGTATACAGACAACATTCAGTTAGACATAAAGGATGTGTAAGAAGTCTCTCTGTATGTATAACAACAGCATAATCCAGGCAGTCTCTGCATGCCAATTTCTAAAGCATCTCAGAATCACTCAATGATGTACCTGCCAACATACTGCTGGCATACTTGAGGTCCCTAGCGAACATTCAAAAGCATTTCAGGTAATAGAGAAAAAAAAAAAATTAAGCAGTACTGATTTGATTTATATTGCAACAGTCTCTAGATTTATTTTTTCTGCTAGGATTGAATTCCCAAAATTCAGTTGTTTAATTAGTTTCTTCCCATTGTGAGACAGGAAAGGTCCAGTAGTATTTAGATGTACTAAGAGAATATGGCCAAACAAACTATGAAACAGAACTGGCACTAATGGTCTTCATGGGTCTCTTGTTTCTTCTCCACTTTTCCTTGATAAACATGAAATGTACAAGAATATGACAGCAATACCAACTATGGTGCTAGATGTACAGGAACCAGTACTAAGTATTTTGAACGCTACAGTGGAAAAGGATTAGTTGTCTCATTCTGGGACTCTTCTGTTTGCACACAGAAGGAACAACGAACAGAATTCATTTCTTTTAGAACTCGTGTAAGTCAAACACAGGGCTGTGCAGAACACTGCTGCTCTGCCTCCTTCCACTACTTACTTTGGCAAGAAGCTGTCCCATTGCTTTTCAAGATGTTTCTATGTGGCCACCAAGACAATTTCCCCGCCCTCCCCACTTAACCTACTGCAGAAAAAGCGGCCTAAGCTGCGTGGAAGGGCTTGCTGCTTACCTGGGATCTAGCACATAAAATAAATCAGTGACCAAAGAACTCATAGCATCATCAAGTTCTATAATTGCATTTTATGAGACAACAAAAGGGATTTATTACAGGTGCTACGTCTTTATTGGGGTTGGCTATTAAGGATAGGAAGGATCACATTACAAGGGAAAACAATCTAATTATTTTTTAACACTGAAACCAGAAGAGACTTGGCAGAGACACCAAAGCACACATCACACTCTAAAAATGGGCAATACATATGTACACACATGCACAGACATGGACATCTGAAAGTACAAAGATAAAATATTAAAGACAAAAGAGGTTTGTTTGTTTTTTTCAAATAAATAGTGATTACAGTCATCTCATACCTAGAGCAACAATGTACGAGCCAGATCAGTGGCTGCATATCGAGTGAAAGAAGTGCTAGAAGCACTAGAACTAGACCAAAGCTCAAAGCTTAAAATGGGATGTAAAACTACAAAATTATTTAGCCAGATATATAAGTGCAATTATCGTTACAGAAAGATTGTTTTTTAGCACATAATTTTACAATGTCGTACCTTGGTTAGGACATGAAAGATGTAGGGATACATTAACCCCTTCTTGTGCCTGTGTTCTGCCACTCTTAATACTTCAGGTGCTACTGGAGGTAATGGAGGGGTAGTAATATCCATGTGGTTTCTGGTGGGCATTGACAACAGGCATGGGATTTGTGGATTACTGGTTTGATTCCCTTTGACATCGGCTGCCTGGCTTCCTGAAGAAGCGCTAGAGGAACCTTCTGCCTGTAACAGAACACACAACATCAAGTGCTTTTTAATGCTTACAGAAGATAAGCCAAGAGAAATCGCAGATTTTCTTCTTCATCCACAGTGAAAACAGTGAAAACTCACATCATATTCTAGCAACATGCAGAATACACTTCATAGCGCTGACTAAAAGATTTTCGGAGAATATAGGCTTTTAGTCCTCGTCTGCTGGCAGAAGACAATTACTAAATATATAAATATTACCCACAGTGAATAAACCTTTTGTAAGCAGCATTTGTGTTACACCTCTCACAGATGCTATTGGAAACAAGCAAACAAAAAAAAGGGACTTCATTCCAAAAAATCCTCATCTTCAGAACTGAAAGCTGCTCTTAGCTTCAGAAAAGAGTTCATACTAGTTTCATGTCTATAAGCTACCATAATAGTTTAGGAATTACTTTTGCATGTGATGACACATTACGCATGAGTATATTCATAATTTGCACATAAAATTTCAGATTTTACAAATTCTACAGAAAGTACAAGAATGGGGGGGTGGAAGAAGTCCTGAACAAGCTAAGCTTGTTCACCAGGCACTGCTGGAAAATACAAACCTGTGTAAAACAAGAAAAAGTTCATCCTCCAACAACCTCCTAGAAGAAGGCGAATTTAGTAAAGTAGGCTCTAAAATACCAAAGGGGAAATAGTATTTTAAGAGTACATTTAAGCACACAATAGAAGAGGATGCTACTGTAAGATTATACTTCAGAGTTGGTAGACTGGACTTTTAATTTATGATGATAATACAGGGAATAAATGGTTAAAGCCTGTGGTACAGAACCCTTTAACAGAATGTAATGTTTTCACAAACACAGATTATCATTGCTCTTTTATATTTTCACAGCTCTTATATTATCTTTGTCAGTTTAAAGATTGCTGTTCCTGTCTTCTACTACTCCAACAATTAAAATGCAGTGTGACACTGAAACATGAAGTTTACTGGACTGGCCATTACAGGGAGGAAAACAAAATTCCAAACCATATCGATGTTCTCCCCATTCTCATGACCCAAGTTCTTCCTGAATCTGCTACAGTGATCTTCAAACACTTAAAATGAGAAACTACCACAGCTGAAAGTATTATTTTTTTCAGCGCTATACATCCACTCAAGTGAGATGAGCATGCTTTTGTCACGTCTAATCCCAAAGTGAGACAACTACAAGGCGAGAATTTTGACGTGCAAGTCACAGCAAAAGGAGTGTCAAGACTGGTGCTGTTTGATCAATGCTCGGTGCTTCAAATTACCTCAGAAACTCCTACAGCTCATCCCAAAGTGAAAAATTTCAGGAAATATTTATTTTTCTAATCATTTTGTAGACACACCTCTTCAAGAAATAAGATGTACTTATAATTCTCCCCATTGTTCCCAAGAGATGGAACTGCCGTCTTCTACAGAGGGCTGAAGAAGTGGTTTGACATTCAAGAAAAGTATGTAAGTAAAACAAATTAAATTGGTTGCACTCAAGTTGGACTGCATGCATACATCTCCTGGAAAGCTGAATCACTGCTTTTACAGCCCTAATTCTGCATGTACACAGGGGCAGGCAGCCGTGCCCTGCTGCACGTCCCACCAGCCACCACCCAGCTGTGGGAGCAGTGCCCCGCCGGCTGCCCCCCATCTCCGCTCCGCAGGGCAGCACAGAGCACGCAGGGCTGCAGCTGGGGTGTGCTGGGCTCGTGCATGGCCATGGTACAGACAAAAAGGAATGCAATAGGTCACATTAGCATTTGCATATGGTGACTAATCCACAGGCAGATACAGTTATCGTGCGGGGCGTAGTCTGCAAAAATAACCACCACCGATGGATGAAATCACCAGCCTGATATTTTAAGCACAAAGCCAAAGTTTACTGGAATTCCTGTACCAAAGATACAGGGAAAATGGACTGTTCTTCTGCAGCACAAGTAACTTAGGACTGCTTTCTTTTTTGCTTTCTTTCCTTTTTTTTTTTTTTAAACAAAACTAATGCTAGAGCACAGTTCCATCACAAAAACGCTGAAGTATCACATGGAAATGAGTAGAGCATTCTAAGAATGGTTCAACATCATGAAACAGATCATCACACTTTCAATTTGACAATGATTCTGTATCTTGAAGAAATCAAACTGGATGATGGTAAGTCTTTAATAATGGCTTAATCACCCCACCTTTACTTAGTTAAATAGCAATACACTGTAGCTGGTCCCACGGAGCTAATTCAATACAATTATGTGACAGTCTTATCAAGCACTTGTGAAGGACTTTCACTCTTCAGCTCAGCTTTAATACACCTATAACAGTCCGCAGCTAATGCTAGAACACTGTCAGAGCTGTTCTCACTATACTGCACCTTACAGGACACGGACCCTGTACATGTGGATATCATGCCATACTCCTTTGTAAACATGCAAGGATGAGGCTGTTACCTAAGGGGTTCATAGGTTTGTTTCTACTTCATATTTAGTATTTTCCAAAACAGCATACTTAATTTTTATGTATATGCTGAACAACATTCCTTGGAAAACTTCTCACTACATTTTAAAGCTATTGTTTTGCAATTCACAAAAACAAGTAAAAAAACCACAGTAAGTCTCACAGATCAATTTTGAAACTTCTACTCAGCAGTTCACTATAAAACTTAAAGCACAAAACAATAAACTGTAATATTTGGAACTTCATTGTTCCAAGGAATTACCTTTGTTTGGTCTCCCAGGTCTCCACGTGTTTGACTTTCTGACTGGGTTCCTGTTTTTTCCCAGCCTATTTTGTTCCCACTGACATGGCTGAAGGACAGCATAAAGAAAAACACAGCATTAAAGTACCACGTAGGACGCATAAATCCTTGGTTGCTGTTAATTGAACTATTAACACCAGAGAGGACTTCAAGGTATGCTATGTATTAGAAATGTCAATTCATAGATATGAATTTGAGATTCCTACTTTCATTCATTCACACTGTATCAATACTCGGATCGCATTTCAAAGTAACAGGGAATCCTTTACGAGGACTAAATGATGTTCATGCAGGAAAAATTCTTGATTGATCTTGAAATATCTGTCACCATGGCAAGTAATTTCCCTTGGTCAGAAGACAGCAGTGACAACACCTAGACTTCCATTTCCAAACTAATTCAAAATGTATTCCATACAATCGTTCTATAAAAAACACCGAAAAATATTTTATATATGTGTAAAGTGGGTAATTTTCCAATTCAGCACTGCAAAACACATGATATAATTTATTTAAAATTGACAGACTGGATCAAGAAAAATCAAGCCGAAATCACCATGCGTAACCGTAGATATGTGCAGAATCAGTACTGAGTGGCAGCGTATTTATACTATGACACATGATCTTCCAAAGGCAATCACAGACCTGCTGAAGCCACAGGTTTTGATTCTCACATGGTAAGCCACTACACCCAGCCTGACAAAAGGTAAACACAAACTGCCTCTGTTCCCGCTCCCTTTTTGTAGGTCAGTAAGCAGTAATTACAAGGAAGTCTGCACAACTTTATTGCCAAGGACAGACATACGATCTACTGCAAGTCTTAAAACACTTCAGTGATAAACAAAGCACATTAGTAAAAGAGAACAAAACCAATTTCACTGCAGCATCGTTATACATATAGCCTGTCAGTGAGAGCTCTTAACTCACAGCATTAGATGTTGGGTTTCTGACATCAAGTTTCTCTGCAAAACCACACTACCCCAAAATATTTGAAGTGCAGACACTACAAAATTCAGTGAAGTTGCAGACAGCTCTCAGTTACTGAAGTTTTAATGAATGTGAGGTGGTATTTCTTTTATACAAAGAAAAGAACAGGAAGGTTTTATGACATTTACTAAAATCTCACTCCTTCCTTCTTTCAATAAAATGTAAGACCAGAAGTGGAAAAATGCTGAACGTTATTTGGTTTTGGATTTCTGCTCATTAAGGAACAAGGTGACAAGAGCAAACCATGGATATATTCAGTCATAGTGACCTAACACTGTTTTCTGAAAGTCTACCACATTGTTAACGAGCAGATTTTGTTACTATCAGCATACTGAACAATTCTGAAAATAAGAGTAGGAAAACATCCTTGTGAAAAACTTACTTCACTGCACCTCCATTGCCTTCATCGTTGTCGGAGGAGGATGATGTAGAAGAGGCAGGAAAATAGGTTGAATCCACATGATTAGGACTCCCACTCTGAGCTGGATTTATTGGAGAAGATCGTTCATACAATGGTGTATGTTTTCCTTCATGAGGAATGTTACTGTAGTTGTTCTGCTCAGAAAGATTTTTTCCACCTGTTTCCAAGGTGATGGCTGGCTCAGAGAGAGTGTATGGGTATGGACCCTGACCTTGGGCACCACCCTGATTGGACATCTGCTGGGCCTAAAATACAGCAATATTTCCTAAATAAAGGTAACAATAAGGATCTTCTCTTAAAAAAAAAAAAACAAAAGCATACTATTTATCCAAGTACATTTTCCAAACGTGCACATCAAATCTCAGCCATCTTGGGCATCCACATAACTTGTTGTACCACAGTCCTTGGCTTCTTTTTAGCTTCAGGGTGAAAATGCAATCACTGAACGCTCAGGCTAAAAAAGTTAGGCGTAACCTTTCCCACTTAGATTTTAATTCAATGAGCATGATAGGTTTCTCTCAAGGAGAAGGGCAGAGGGATACACTTACCACAGGTTTTGCTTGTAGTGAGGTCTGTGGAATGTTAAGCATCTGAGAAGGAACATATGGTGGCACTATCCCAGGCATTCCAAACTGATTTGGTCTGGCTGCTGCATTGCAAATGGGGAGGAGAAATAACAAACAGGAGGAAAAGAAAACCACTCATGAAAACGCTCACTATTTATTTGACATAATTTTTACCATTTTTTTTCTTTTGCTTTCATGGTTTATTTTTTCTTGCTCCGTTAACAGTTCTCCACTATGCCTTAAGCGAGTTTCATTCATTTTTTAACCCATAATAGAAATATTCTGTAGCTCGTGAAGTCTGTTTTACTTGCCACATGTTTTCCTCTCTCACTACTGTACAATAATTTTATTCTACCTGGAAACCAAAGGAAACTTCAAAGAAAAAAAGCCCAAGAGATGTGATAAGCAAGCAGCTGGCAAAAAACAATGTCACAAATACATGTAACACTGGCATATTCTATCACTTGAATACTGGATCTAGCATAGCTTTAATACACTTTTCATTGTAGCTTGTTGAATGCTTAAAAAAAAAAAAAAAAAAAAAAAAAAAAAGCATACCAGTACAGAAACAAAGTCTTTTGAAAATTCCAGCTCAAATTACATTTTAATGTTAAGAATGAGGTGTATGTGCTAAGTGCTATGGTCACAGGGTTAGTCTGTAAACCTTGGAACAATCTGGGATGGGTATCAATTAGTGTATAGGTTAAGCACATGTGTTGTGACATCAGAAAAATGAAAGACTAGGAAAGGAGTTCTAAAAAGCATCAGGTAAGTCCAGTGAGGAGTATGAAATATATTTTGTGGAAAAGAAATGGCAATTGTCTTCATGACTGGAAGTAGACATCAGTTTTCATTCATTTCCAGCACTACGTGTGGATGCCACCTAATGCTTAGAACTGACTCAGCAGTAGCTAAGAGGAAAGTAAGTTCAGGCTGTTACTCTTTCTGGTATAAGAGCACAATCTCTGCAAAGACTCTGAAAACTTTTTCTAACACTGTATTCAAACAATGAATACTGCCTGAGTGTATGTTTTTGTAAGACCCTACTAATAATCTAGGGTTATTATAATAATAACTTAGGGTTACGTCAGGTTTTAGTTAAAGTGAGAAGCTTTATTTTCTTAATTACTTACCTATGTAATGTGGTGGATGAAATGGCATAGGTTTATTAGTTGCTGAGTAATAAGCAACTGCTCTCTTAAATCGAGTAACTTTGTCATCTGTTCTAGACTAAAATAAATAAATACAAAAAGAAATATCTATCAGGATCAGATCCAGGCATGACATCTACAGGTAAGCACAGCACTGCAGAGTAGTCAACTATAGCCAACTATATGTGATATATCACATACAGTATTAATGCCTATGGAGCCATGGAGATTCATCCTCACAAAAAATACATCAGCCCCTGTAAGGATGAGGCTTGAAAAACACTACATATCTTCACGTACACGAAGCCAGACTACAAAACCTCTTTGGTTATCAAGCAAAGCACTGCAACTAAGTGTAATAATTTTGCCTTCCAAAAAAAGTAGACAATTACATTAGGGCACCTATGACACTGCATACAACAACAGATTCCTGTATCACCTGATTCAAGACCCTATTTTTACTGAATGTAATTGTGCAACCCAAATATAGGGCACAATTGTTTAAAACAAACAAACAAACAATATTTTCTTCATACTTTACCTGTGAGTGCTGAAAAACGTCTTTTGCTATGGCATCCAAATCAGTGGTGTCCTGAATATTACGGACGTAGTCAGCTACAGCTTTGATCACTACGTCACAAGGTGGTAAAACTAACTGGTGAGCACGTACCTATGAAAACAAACATGTTAACATGAGATAACAGGATAGATAACGTAACCCGAGATCCTTCAGTTGCACAGTAAAGAATTAGCCCAACTGTTTACTGAAAATATATTCAACAATGTCTACGTTGGCAGATTTAGGAGCTAAACATTTTGGGGGTTTGCACCTTGCTTTCAAAACTTCCAGTCAAACAATGACTCACGTATTTCACATCTACAGTATGTGTGTATGTATCTACACGTATGTAAGAGAAACCTCACCTCTATGTAAATATTTGCTGCCTAAGTACCAGGTCCAACAACAGACAAGGTCAACAATGCTAATTATTTTACTGCTTTCCAGTTGCACACTTCCTCTAAAACAAAACGCTTTAACAATACGGACATGTGCATTTTATAGAGAGAGAAAATAATCAATTTTCTACCCTCAGATGTCTGACATCCTATACTAACAGACTATTCTGAAAGCACAAGAAACATGCAAGTAGAAGCGTGCTAAAAATTTCCCTCAAGCTTGTGACTGAGTCCCTCCAGACCACACATTTTTCTCTACAGAACCCAGAATACAGGCTACTCAAGATCTTAGGAAAATAATGAATTCCCATTGATTCACTGGTCACTGACTCAGGCCACGGGTTTGAGAAGATAAGAATCGCTCTGGATGTTACAGCACAAGAACTCTGTTTGTAGTAGGAAGAAAGAGCTGGAAGAACTTTGTGGGATGACTTCCAAAGCCTCTGCAGCTCCCACAGTTCTGCAGCTGACAACTGCAGATGGCTCCGCTGCTGTGCCAGAAAGTTTTAGACTCAGATCTTCGGCCTGAACCCTTCCAGTGTTTGCATGGAGAAAGGAAGGAAACCGGATAGCCCTGGAAACCCTGGCCTTCCATCTCAGCTCTGTCAATAGGCTCCTCTATATCTAGCGTCCTGAAAATAATCTAAGGATTATTCAGCGTACGATTACAGGAATTACCTCTCTCATATGCACTACATGATCCTGTGTGCACTACAGGAAGTTCAGGCCAAGCAACCACCACAGCCCACTGCGAAGTTAAAAGCTGTGGGCTGTGCTGGAGCTGGGTCTCAAGAGCCGCTCGCTGCAGGCAGGTCGCTGCCTCCCCGCTGCTCTGTGCAAAGTGGGCAGAAGAAAGGCCTCGCCTCCAACTGCATGCCCTACATTTCAGGGAATGCCTAAGAAGCTTGTTAAAATGTCTGTCTGGAACAATTCTGGAGCGCTCCACGAGCAGCTCTACAGGCAGCTAGGTTTTTAACTTTTATCTGCCCGCTTCAAATATACTGGAGATTCAAGACCTGAGAGGTCACAATTATTGCTTACGAGTTCTAGTTTTTAGATACGAGAAAATGTAAAAAATCCTTCTGCTTGCATTCTACAGAGGTACCACACTTTACCAAAAATACTGCAATTCAGCCTTGTCAGAAATGTTTATGCAGAATTCCTATTAACACTTCACTAGGTTTAGCTTCGCAACTTGAAATCCACAACACAAGCACTTTTTCTTTCATATGCAGTCTTCCACATTACTTTCTCTCCTCTGCCTGTATTTGATCATTTATTATGCACTTTCTTACACTGCTTTAATATTTAGACCATGGAAATTTTGCTCAGATTCCCATTCGTATTAATTTCCTTCCCCTTGTCTACTTTCTAGAAGTGTCAAGATATTCATTCTTTATCTGCACATTCTCTGCCTGGAATGAGCTCCACATTTTATGAGCCTGAACGAAGAACAGTCTGATTTAGTTTAGTCAGTGGCACAACAATTTTTTTAATTATTATTTTTATTTTTGCAGACAGTAAATTTAAATTTCCAGTGGCATGCAATCCAAACATACAGAGCAATCCCAAACATAGATCACATTCACACATAAGCTTACAGATAATGACTGATAAGGGATTTTTGCTCCAATCTGCAAGCTGTTCTAGGCACACCTACCATTTTATTTGTACACCAATTACACATCTCTAAGGCAGCTGAGTCATAACATGGCTGTGTCACGTTAGATGTGCTCTCTGCAGAGCACCTTGGAGAAATCCCACGTTACTGCCTAAGTGTTCTTGCAATGTCTGCTTCAGAATTCAGATGGCAAAGAGAATAAGCAGTACCATCAGGTTTATGTCATTTCCAGTATAGCAGTATTTTTAAAACATTAAACTGCATCAAGAGAAGATCCTGTGATACTCAGACATTCAGCTCAGGCTGTGCAAGTCCAAAGCTCAAGTGAGATGAATTAAGGGCTCACTATGTGTACCATAGCTGCTCTTAAAACAACAGCTTGAGGACCTCAGTGGGGCACACTCTCAGCTCCTGACGTGAGGCTTTCTTAAAGTGCAGATTCACAGCATTACAGATTTTGAGATATTTCAGACATCTGGTTTTTCTTTTCTTTTTCTCTGTTTTAGAAGATACCTGGTCAATAAGTGAGAACACCTTCAAAATGAAACGCACTGTGAGCTCCTCAGAAACCAAAACAGAGAAGTGGAGAAATGAGATCAACTTCCCCATTAGTAAGAGGATTTCTACTCATTTTAGAACTTTCTAGCAAACCAAAATTTCAGTTTCGTACTGGGTCAGAAATGAGTTCCTAATCATTAATTAAAATATATAATATATATTAAAATATATCATGAATTAAAATATATTATTAGGCATTTATTAAGTATGGGAAAAATAAGAGAGCAGTAAAATTCACAGAAAATCTGTTAATTGTTCAAACTTGCTGCTAGCTGCACTTAAAGAATTTCAGAACAAAATCAGAATCATACTTCCCCAGGTTTTTTTAGGCTTCCTCATAGAAGCTATTTTTTCCCTTCTCATCTACAGAAGAGTTTCATACAAACAACATGAAAAATGAATTTTGAAAAGGCAAACATGCAGGTAGATTACATTTTCTAACCTCATTCCTTCCACATGTGTGACATCTGAAAAATGCATTTGCTTAGTTCTGAAAAGACTCATTTTATGAAGGACCGCTGACAAGGATCGCCAGCAACCTACCAGTGCACTTTGGCAGAATTAAGTTGGGAGAGGAAATTAATCCTACAAAGGTATTTGTCGAAGTGAGAGGCTGAGAGCAACGTTACAAGCCTCGAAGCTAAAAGATGACATTTTTTAAAAAGCCTTTGTTTTGACAAAATCAACTTGCAAAACTGCATTATCAGAAGGGAAAAGGCTCACATAGACAGAACTCCGCTGGATTATCAGGATAGTGTAGGAAGCACTTAAGCTACACTTGGAAAAACTTCCCCATTCAGGGACAGCTAGAGTTGCCACCATCTCCTGGCCACAAAGACTCGAGAGGCTAATCAACACTAGTACTAGCGTTTACCATTGTGCTGCTGGAAACAGATAACCAGTTTACTTTTATTTTCAAAGCACTGAAAAAAGAGACTTTGTTTAGTTACTGTGCCGTGACACACAGGGAACATTTTTTACATCGGAGAGAGAAAAGGCTGAAGACCTGAGGAATCCAAGTTATCTGCGTTTTGTTATTTTTGTCTACTGAGATTCCATCCAAACAGTTTGCATCTTGTCTCAGCCTGTGAAAGTTAAATACAAGGGAAGAGCACAAGCATAAACTCAAGGGATGACACAGGCATATAGAGTATAAGAGGATCTGCGTGACACTCCTGAACAGCAGCATGAACTTGAGTTGCCATCCTGGAAGACCTAGACAAGCAAGTGGAACAGGCCACCAGGAACCTTAAGCAATTCAGCAAGTACAAAAGCAAGCATTGCATCTGGTCACTACGCAGGCTGGAGCTGTGCCATGGAAGCCTGAGGCAAACCAAAGATGAGCCACCAAGGCAGAGAGCAGAGGGCAGCTGGGGCCAGGCCGGCATCCCAAGAGTACAGCTAGCTGACCAATCTTGGGATGGTTCCTGCTCCTTGCAGCTCATTATATCACCTCCCTAACAGCGCTTAAGCTTTGGGCTCCCAGTATGAGACAGAGCTCAAGAAAGCAGAGCAAGCTCAGCTGAAAGCCATGAAGACTGTGAAGGAGTTGGAGAGCTAGGTTTGTGAGAAGAGGCTGAGGGACGGAGGCTTAGTCAGCCTGGCTGAGACAAAGCTTTGGGGGTACCTTGCAGCAGCCTTCGAATACCCACTAAAAGGCCATCAAAAGCACACAGACTTGGCATAGTTGTGCGCTGCAGAAGGACAACAGATAAAAGGCACAGAGAGAACAAGATGGGTCCAGCTCTTGTGCCAGGAAGAACATTCTTCCCATGGGGATTGTCACGCTGTGGAACAGACTGCCCAGACAAGTTGTGTAATCTCCAACCACAGAGGTTTTCAAGGCAAGTCTAGGTAAAGCACTGAGCAACCTGTTCTGACCTCAAGTTGACCATGTTTTGAGCAGGAGTTTGGACTGGATGACCTCTCAAGGCCCTTTCCAGCCTGAATCACCACTGTGATGACCCTTCACGTTCAGAACACATTAAGCACATTTTAAGCGTTGCATCTGATGTGTAGCACACCAAGCACCTACTCAGCTTAAGCGTCTCCCTCTGGCAGACATCCTCTGAAGTCAGTGGAGAAAGACAAGAACCTGGAGCAATTCACAGAAGCAGCCTAACCTGAGTATTTCTGGATTGCCTTCTGGAAGCATCTCTTTTTGTCCCTGTACTAAGGAGCCAAGGAGATTAGACAGATAATTTTGCTGGGTAAAAATAGATTTGATAAATTGTATGGTGGGCATATCAAGGGCTTGCCAAAGAGTTCAGCAAATCCATCCTTTCAAATCCATCCTAACAGGAAGATAATCCATCACAAATGAAGACATCCATCTCATACAGTTTCCCTGCATATTCCTCTCCTTCCAAAAAGGGAAGTTTGCTAAGGCTCATTTCTAAGATTACCTTTCCCTTGTATATACAGAGTTTGCATTTCTCTGATGCTGTGTTCTCCCAGATCAACACCAACTCATTCTAGAGATAAGAACTGTCCCTCCTAATTCAATTCTGATGCAAAAATACATTGACTTTGAAGCTCCACCCTGTAGCAAGCTTTCCAGAAAAGGAAGCAAATTTTTTTTCTAAATCTCTCAAAAATAAATCCTGAAGCACACAGATAACACACAGTATAATGCTAGCTTCCAGACCAGGTCTAGACAACCAAATTTTCTCTCAGGAGTTCTAACAACTCTTCTCGTTTCAATTTCAAGTAATCTCATTTGAATTTGTTGATAGAACTGTTGCTGCTGTTGGCACCTTACAACAGTTGCTGTCATAAGATGCTGTCATTGACAGTTAGGCTCATTTCCACTCTGCCAGACAAGCCAATTTTCTACCAGTGAAGACTGGTAATCTCATACTTGATGAACTAGTAAAGCTTCTCTTCTAGGAAGAGTAACCATTCTGTCTCATTAAAAAAAAAGTTTGAGAAGAAATGAAGAAAATAAACTGTATGTTACTATCTGTCATAGATCTCACTGACAAGCAACTAATCAACCACTAGGAACTGTAACTGTTAGCACTGATGCTCAACATTATACTTAGATATAAAAGATTAAAATGTTTATGCAACAGTAAGATTTTTAAACACTAAATGAGCTGAACGAGGTGTGGAGTAAGAGCCCTGGGTTTGCAAAATCCTTAATAGAAACTCTAGGTAGAGGCAAAAAAAAAGCACAAATTGACAGTATAGGCCCTAATTCCCACCCCTTTCTAACTTTCATGATAGCTTGTGATTTTTAACTGTACTGAAATTACTTCATGCTTCTTTAACTTTAACTTAAAAATGTGCCTCAAGTTTTATTAAGCATCCATAAAATTTAGAAGCAGAGTTGTTTTCTGTACATCTGCAAATAACAAATGCTGTCTCCACAGAAATAGATGTAATGACATCACTGAGAAACTTCATATGAAATAAAACTGAGTGAAGACCTACTGAAGCAAGTTATGATTTTGAACCATGAGGTACAGCTGAAACTGAAGCTAAAAACCCACGTTGTTCCACGACCAGTAACTAAATGGGAGACTGGCGCCATTTCTGCCTCAGCCCAGCTTCCTTGACTCTTCTGACATGGATATCAGTCAGGAGACAGTAATGCTGCAGCTAGTTTGGGGCTATGCATTTAATAATTGACCAGCCAGCTGCTGTGAAACGAAGCAATGTGTTGTGCTAGCATTTCCCTCAGTAAGGGCAATAATTTGGGTCTTTTTCATCAATAATAACGTATCAGCTTTCATAGAGCTCACAACAAGCAGATGGGAACTGCTTTCAAATCTGATTATCATTGGTCAAGAGATTAAACAAAGGGAGGACTGCCTAAATCAGCCCAATGATTTCTAAGGAAACAAATTTCATTTCCTTAGGATGTCAGGTAAAAAACTCAATCGGTGCTTTCACTGGAAATGTAAACGCAAAAGCAAAGATGACAAAGTCTAATTTGCATTCTAGTAGAGTAGCTCAGTAAGCATTTAGAAGGCTTTTCAAAAGATCTCTGCAATCATACTCTGAACTTCCTACAATACGCATCTACTCAGTCTGAAACTCAAGAAAATACCCTACACATCTGAAAGCTTTATCAAGCACCTTGAGAGAAGTCCTACATCTTACCCATCCTAGACAAAAATGAAAACAGACACAATCCTTCATTCTTTCATTTTTTCACCTCAAATATCAGAAGGTTGTGGCAAATGTGCATGTTTGTATTGACTACGACATGCTGACGCCTTCCTAAAATCAGGAGTGGTAACAAAAAAGTGGATGAGTGTAACATCAAATTGTCACAGCTATTTGCTAAGCAATGCATGCGAAAGCCTTAAAAAAATCTGCTCAAAATCTTGAATCAGTTTTTAAGCTCTACCTTGAGCAAAATAAGTTTAATTTTTTCAGTGCTTAAGAAACACTAGGAGTGTCAAAAAAGAAAAAAAGCTTACAGAATTTACAAAAAGCAAATTCATTTGCTATATGGAACACTTTAAGAGAAAAAGACATGTTTGTTGTGGAAGAGAAAAAGAAAGATCACTATTACTCCATTCTCAGCGTGTCCACATTCCCTCTTATAGCTTCTTGGCAGATGCACAAAGCAAGTTTGATGAAGCAGCAGAACAGACATACTGTAAACTAAGAGCATCAGACAAGCTACTTGCCTCAGAAAAAAAAAAAACAAAAAAAAACCAACAACCTACTGAAGACAGAACACATTGATTTTCTTGCACAACCAACACTGGTATGTTTCCACCTTAATTTAACAGGTTCAGGTAACTGACAATTACACACAAACTCACATTAGCAGAATATAATTTAGTAGGAAGATACCCTGTTAATTATTTTTGATGGCTGAAGAACATGACTAGAGTGAAATATTCTCCTTTAAAAAAGTAATAAATAAACAGAGAGAAGCTACATCTCAAAGTGAAACCACTTAGTGAAGCTATTGGGAATACAGCTTACGTAGCTGAAGGGCAATGAGGAAGATCACAAAGGCAAAGTTTAGCCTGGTAAGGCTGATCACCCCAGGTATCCTCTGCAGTCAACAGAGAGGAGCACCAGAGGATGACTGAGAACAAGAGCTTTGCATAGCTGCTGTGACTCAAAAATCTGCATGAGCCATGCAGGCTAACCTGAGTCTTTCTGAATAAGCCTCCTCTTGATCTTCACTGTACTAGCAAAACATCTAAAGTAATAATCTATTACACAGCTCTGATTAACTGTCATGACTGATTTTAGTTAATTGCTAGCAGTTACATAAAACTGTACCTTAAGTGAAGCTAGTGGATGTTCTGGACCAAGTAAACTCCAATGAAATGAAGCCAAATCTTCATCAGGTAGAATATGGTTACCTAGAAAAAATACAGAGCTTTATTTCAGAAACGCACCTTAAAATATTACATACTGATTCTACATGCAGTCAAACAAATCTGCAATCAATCCTCAGTTCCCAATAAATATGTTTATCAACAAGGGATTAAACCTGCAGGTATCTTTCTGTTACTGGACCTCACTACTATTGCCACTCCCACAAAACACACTTCCCTCTGTCCAAGGAGCACTGTTCAGGAAACCCAGGTCACCTAGAGAAGCAAAAGAGCCAGTACAACACATGGCATCAACCTCATCTGGCACGTCTCATCAGAGGATCCTTAAAGGGCTTTCGTAATTGAGGTGTGGTGGTACACAAACACACTCTGCTGCCCTCCAACAAGTTGGAAAGCCCATCCTGCATCCCAGCACGTGCTGTTAGCAATGCACATCAGAGCCGCTGCTCCAGGACACAGCAGGCACGTTTACCCAGCCCTCAGCAACACCAGCAGCTCCAGCAACACTCAGCAGGACCCCAGTTCCTAAGGATTCTTTTACTGACCTACCAAGTCAGACAAGAGCCTGGGCTGATGGCATCAGAGTGATTTGGAACTTCCTTACTTGCCCCAATGAGCAAAGATGATAGCTCTTAACTACCAGGCTGTTCACACCACATGGAAGATCACTTAAAAGACTGTTATGTTTTATAGAGCACATTATGTTCATAAAAAAAATCTCAGAAGGACACACTTTGAACACGTGAATTAACTGAAGGCTAACTAATCATCCTCTGACAGAGTTCAGTGTCTGTGACTCCAAGCTTCATAAAGAACAAGACAGAACACGTTGTTGTACTTTTGGTAGAAAACTTACAAATATCCTCAATGCTTGGTTTTGACAACGTAGCAGATGAGCAGTGAATGTATAATTTTCACTGCTATCAATACGCTTGTAGGTGGCATGGTTTGGGTTTTTTTTCTGCATTCCAGTCTGTACAACATCTCAAGCTCACACCTAACTCAAATAATGCAACAATGCTAAATTAATCACAAGAATTTTCTTAATATTTTGCCTGGAAAATATCTGAATTTGCTTTTAATGCTCTGGAACAAGTGAAAATTAAGAAAGCTGTCCACTGTCTGGTGGCTAGACGGTATCTTCTAGAGAGGGAAGTCTTGTCCAATCAGTAGTACTTCACCTCTTCCCAAGGTCTCCAGCAGGAAGACATTATAATCTTTATTTATTAGGAGCTAAACTTGAAACCTTAGAAAGATTCAACAGGTTTGTCTGTAACAGTCAGATTCTTACTAATCTAATCAAGGTAGGATTAGACAGCCATCATAATGCAGGTCTGGGAAAAACCAATTACAGCCAGGCCATTAGACATTTTTGTGCTAACTAATGGCAACTCCTGCAGATTCTAAGATTATCTTAAAATAGTCAGAGCTTCTCTCTCTTCTACCAAAACTTCAATCCTGTTTGGTCTCCATCTGTCATTTCAGTTAATTCCATCCTCTCCAACACACATTTTTGACAGTCTGACCATTTGATCAATTCCCACAATGTGCAGGGTTCTGGAGTTCAGTATGCTGAAGCACAGCAGTATCTTCCATGCTCAGGTCACAGGTGATGCTGTACTTACCTTCAGTGGCTCTAAAATTTTACACACCCAGACCGTTACAAAGTACTGCCACAGCGGGAAAGAGATCAACATTATATAAGCAACCTCTATTTCTTGACCTGGCTGAACAACCTCAACATATATTGATTTTCCCCATTTTAATGGTTTATTATGATGCATGCCTTAGGTTGTTTTAATTTTTTGTTTGTTGTTGTTGTTTTAAAGCAACTAGAAACTAATTACACTGCCCTTTTTAAAGAGTTCACTGATGTACAGCCCTAAACCTCACACTGTTTGTTTTTCTTTATTACCCCTCCCTCACCTTTCTTTCGTTGTTTTGTTTAAAACAATTCTTAGGTACCTGAATCAAAAATTACAAAAGAACCAAAGTCAGCTCCCTGCTTACATCAACAGGGATTAGGACAGAACTTTAAATGGGAAGCTGTAAGAAGGAAAAACCTATTAGAACTAATAAACAAACCCTTCCTTTAAAAATCCACCTGGTTGGCACATTCACAAAACCATGTAGCTGGATACCCACATACAGAGATGGTATCCAGAAATGTAACTCAATCCCAAAGAATTTGCTATCAAGAACGTTTTCTTTTCCTGCCCATTTAGGCACCCTTTCACACACCCCTCCTACTGTTGAATGTTTGGCAAAATCCTTCAGGACTTTTCACCTCTTCACCCTTTAAGTTAATGACAAGAAAGTACCTGAAAACAAGCAGTTGAGTTGTGTCTACACAGGGAAAGTGATTTGCAGACCTGAGGCTGAATATCGATAGTGCTCTTCTGACAGTTCTGTCCACCACTACGTAACTGTAAGCGTTAAACCAGCAGCTTCACTGCCATTATTTCAGAACACATTAATTTATTCCAAAGCAAACCACTAGCACCAGCAGTAGGTTGTGTCCTTGTGCCCAGAATTGAGGAGCATACACCTTCTCACGTAATCAAGTGCTCAGTTCTACTTTCCCATTGTGCCTTCCTTCATTCTACTCACAACATTCTAAAGACACTCAAAGAGGCTATGGGAACATAGGCAGAATAGACACTCAAGTCCTCAGATAGACAGATAGATAAAATGATAGATCTGAATAAGCCAGCCTGCTTAACACGTTGCACACTATGCACAATTATGAGCAAATATGCATTCAATATTTCATTAAAAAAACAAGTTACTTTATTTCTACGGATGTCGAAGTTGAGAAACATTGCTGGTACTTCCAATCAAACAGTATCTGTTTGTTGTAAGCTTACACAAACTTTGTTTATATCACCGAATACCCAGCTTTCATAACATTCACTAATACACCAAATTGCTCATTGCAATAAGAACTCTGACGATCTTCTGTTCTATTTTGCTTACTCATACTGAACGCACACAGCAAGGAACACACAAAGCTGAACTTCTATCATCTGAACTGCTTTCTGAACCTCTGTACCTATTTGGGGAAAAAAAAAGCTACAAAATGTCTCTACTAATGATCTGAAGTAACCCACGGTTTTTTTCCCTCTTACAAGCATATAGAAATGTAAGACATCAAGAAAAAATATTCAGAAGCTTCTTCCAGAAAGTTTCAAAACCTTCCAAAAAAAGGTACCAGTATATTTTTTCCACAACATTTAATGTAACATGGCTCAATCGGCCAAGCAACTGTAAGGCTCTCACAAGTTAAAATAACATCATTAACACATACTTCAAATTAATTCTCTAAAGCATATCTGCAACTGTGAAACTGCTTTTCAAACAGTAATTCTTACTCACTGAATTGGCATTCGACAACTTATTTATAGAACCCAAAACAAAGCCCAGCAATAATGGAGTGCAGTACAATTTACGCAGCTTTTGTTTTAAGCTGCAGCTCAGCCAATCATCTGCCACTCTTCCCCACAGCCAGGAAAGCAGGTAACAGCTCTCAATAGGCAAAAATCACACTAACAAAACCCAGCTCCAGCTAGTCACACCTGCGGCTTTTCTGCTCTGAGACAACTCTGCTTCTTTCCTTCCTACACACAAAGTATCTGCCTGCGCTAGAAACAACTTAATATTAAAGACTATTAAAATATCATGATGCTAAAGCAGTATCACATAAGCCCTTCTCATCCGCAGCTTTCAAGACTTATGTTTATATCACGCACCCGCACCAAAATACCAAGTCGGGGAGAAAACAAAATGAAAACCCCTTCTGCTCAATTTCTCTACTCAGTTCCACATGATCAGCAACATGGCTACTCTGTGTTTATTAACCCAAATGAAGTCAAAATACTCTTAGGAATAAATCTTACTCGTTGGAGTGAACTCATATTAGCCATTAATTCGTTCTTCCATCCAAGACTGTCTGACCATCCACTATGCCATAGCACTGCAATACAGCCTGTTAAAACCGTCCCATTTCAGCAGAGATGTGAAACTCAAGTAAGCCTCATCTGTGGTCCTTAAAAATCCTGCCCCACTTAGCCTTAAAAGCAGGAGGACTAAACAACTATCCAAACAAAGCTGGTGGAGCAGAGGGAGGCTGATCATTCGGTCTTTCTGTGGTGATCTACTGAATTTTACTGAGTTTCTAATGCAGCTGTCATATTCATTCAGTATTTATCCGGAGAGGGAGAAGTCCCTGCAATGCAAAAATCTGCACTTCAAATACACTATTTTGAAGATATGGAAGTACACTTCTCCAGTCTGAAAACTGTATTATTAAAATCAGACCCTGTGTGCTACGGCAGATCAGAGCCAGTAGAACTGTCCTGAATTCCCCTCTCCGCCCCCAGCACTGAGAACATTTTGGCAAGGCAGAGCTTTGCAAAATTCTTACTTCCTACTCCTATTTCCAGACAGCCACAGTCCGCATCACTCACAGGTCGCTACAAATCTGGCATCTGCCTGACCTCGTTAAAAAATAAAAAAAACAAATTGCATCCTACCTCAAGAACAGCCAGAATGACAAAAAGACAGGCATGGTTTTGCTGAAATGCTTTGTCACATCATGCACGCTTTAAAACGTTTAATAGCAACTGAAATCATAAGTCTCACTACTAGCATCAAGTTCCTTTATTACTTCACTTACCTAAAAGAGCAGCAAAAATAGGAAAGCGATTTGGATTCAGGTCCAGTTGCTTGGCAACTTCATGCATTAGGTATTGGCTTGTTGTGAGACTTTTCCCATTACGGCTCAGTTTTAGGGCATGGGCACTGAAATAGTACGGGATGTTGCACAATGCATAATCGGAGTCATATGCAACCAAACCATGGAAACCTTTTTCTCTGCAGAAAGCAATTACTTCTTGATGATGATCCTCAATGCTCTGTGCAACCTGTAGTGGAAGACAGAGTAATTAGCGACAGTGCAAAATGGCAGCACTGATTCAGCACATGTACTACGATATATTGCGTCCTTCTGAAACCATAAACGTGCATTTGAAACACCTGCAGAATATTTACAGTAATTAGAAAATCCGATGACACGGCACAGACGGACAGGCTGCAAGGAGCGCTCGGGAGCACAGCGCCAAGTGCTGCAGGCCTACACACTGGAGTGCGCTATGCATTGCTCAGCCCATCTGAAGTAACTGTTTATTAACAGGAACACTCAAGCTCTAAACACATTACTGCAGCAAAGCCTGCGTTAGCTCCAGGAAAACAGCCCTCTGGCTGCGGCTACTCAGCAGTTCCAAGCCAAAGTGCCCCACAACAGCACCCCTTCCACGAGATCACTTATCAAGCTTTATAGCCCTGTTCTAACAGTAACAAACTATCCAGAGGCAGTAGGGCTAATTTTCTTAAACTTCCAAACGCCTGTGTGCACTGGGAAATCCAACTGCTTCCTCTTTCCACCTTCCAAACCCTTTAAGACCACTCAATGCCTTCCCCATCTACACCAACAGCATCCAGCAGTTCAGAAACCTTGCACGAGCTGCACGCTGGCCCGACCCAGCCTCACCACGCACTTCTCTGTGACAAGGTACACAGCAAGCTGTACCAGAACAGCAAAGCACAAACTGTGAGTTAAAGCCACTGCATGCACTATAATGTTGGTGCCAGTGCCAGAGCTGCTGCTTGCTTGCAGTCACGGCCTAACCCCAGCCAGCAGCTCACCCCAACAGTGAGCCCCATGTGACCATCCTTTGCCTGCTGCTGCCTCGAAGGCACTTCCTAACCCAGCACTGACCACAGCCTTGCACACAAGCTGTTCACACTGCTTCTCCCATGCAGCGTCTCCCTTTCAGCAACGTCCCCAGCACCCAAAGGCAGCACCCTGCACAGACCTGCACCCATTGCCAGAAGCTCATAGACCTCTGCTCCCAGCGCCACCCTCCTTCTTGAAGTGCTAAGAAAACAGGACTTCTTTGGAGACATGCATATGTCACAGTGGCTCTCAAAGTTAATTGTGTTTGTGAGGAAGAGTAGAGTGTTCATTCTCCCTGTCCCCTGCACACCACACATGGCCCTGCACACACAGCAGAAACAGCTGTAAGCACCACAGCAACAACTAGAAGGTGTCAGGTACACACCACGACCAACTCAAAGAAGACTGCTCACCAAAAACTTAGGTCTCAGTATGTTTTAAATTAGGGCATTCCCAGGTGCTTTTGGTTTTGGTTTTTTTATTTATTTATTTATTTTAAGGGTACATCAATTTAAATTACATACAAGTATTTAAACCAACCATCTCTGAGTGCACACCAAGAAAGTTTCTGCTATGATCTCTGGCAGCGCTGTGAGGCGGGCTGTTAGAAGAGGAAGCCTGCTCGGATCTGCTTCCTCCTTCCATGCTCCCCTCCCCTCCCGCGCTCTGACACAGCGCTCCCAGCCCAGAGCCCTTTATGTAACACAACTCATGCTCCAGTCACTGGGCAGCTGCAAGGAGGAGAGCTGTGTGTCCCAGAACAGACAAGCTGTAGTACGGTGCTTGTGCAGGGCACGAGCCGGGGCCGGCAGCTCCCAGAGGACCAGAGTGTGCAGCCGCAGCCAGGCAGCCACATGGTGGGAATCACAGTGGGTTTGGAGACCAAATCTCACATGAACAGAGACGCCAGGCCAGAGAGAGAACTCTGTGAGTAGCAGGCACGTGTATGTTCTCACAATGAGAACAAAGTCTCACCAAAGAAGGGAAGGTGTTAAGATCCGCGGTGATGAAATACCGAAGTTTTCGCAAACGCACTTTGTGTTAAAAAGCTCCTTTTAGGAATGACGGCCCCTCCCTCAAACAGACAAACACCAGGTCACAGCACAGCCAGGAGCCCGTAGGATACGTGTTGTAGCTGGGAGGAACCTGTTATTTTTGCATCCTGCTGAAACCATCTGCGAGCAATCTGTAATTGTTCTGGATGGAATACGCTCCTTTCTCACTCCTCTCTAATTACCAAATTAGATTAAGCCCACAGCCAGTCCCTAGGTCTGCACAGACGCCTTCCACTCAAGGCTCAAATGTTTCCTGCAAGTATGAAAATGAGTTTTGTATTTAAAGTGAATCAGTACTCTCAAATTCAACTGCTCAAAGTAAACAGTAAGAAAACACTGGAATTGGCAATGGAATTGGTATCTGCCTCGTGCACGTGTAAATAAAGTCACCCATACATGCAAACAACAATCACACGTGTGAGGTCCTTCCGCTGCATGCCCACCAGGGGGGCTGCTGGGAAAAGAGTGGGGGGAGAATGGGAAATATCCACGCAATAAAGCTGACTTATAAAGAGATTAAAGTGTGTAAGAGGAAAAGAAAAAAGAGAACAAGAATATGATTCAAGCGCAACAGTTCTGAACAGACAGTATTATGTATGCAGCCACCATAACCATGAAATACATCACCTACCCTGGACGTGAACCAACCCAAGCAGCTCCCCAACAGCTGCACAGAAGCATCAAATAGAGCAAACCACCCCCTGTGCAGCACAGCACAGCCCTCCGTCCTGCCTCACAGCCAGCACCAGGGAATGGCCCCACGCAGCTGGCTGCGCCGCCTGCTAAGTGCTCACCTTACACAAACATCACCCTCCGCTCAGCAAAACTGAACTCCCTTCCATTTTTATATGAGGATTATACATGGGGCCCAGCACGACACATCCTAAAACTGTTTGTGGAGATTAGGGACAAGGCCTATTACCGCAAAACGGCAAAGCAGCTAATGCTGCCGCTAAGCCTGAGAGCAAACATGGAGCTACAGGTGACACCGCTGCCAAGAGCGGCACTTCAGCATTAAGGAACTGGCGTGTAGCACTGCCCGTGTCAGAGCCCAACGTACCCAAACATCCGATTCCTATCACCGTTAGAACAGCGGTTTCGTATTGCATGCTATTTATTGCGATACTGCAGTAACATTTATATTTTAGCGTGGATTTTATGTCACGCATACGCCACTTTCACTATGGATCTCTACATCTCCGTAACAAGCCGAGATTGACGGTGCATCCACAACCAGAGCGAGGCTACCACCCTCGCCGCACGGGGTCTGTAACTTTGTGCTCGGTGAACGCGACAATTTCCCTGCTACAAGAAAACGCGCGGGCTAGGGGCCGCCTCAAGTTTTCAGCAGCGCTCCTACAGCCACGGACATCGCTACGGCCGCGGCCTCCAGGCCGAGCGCGGCTCCCCCGGGCAGGGCCGCACCCCGCCGCCGGGCCGCCCTTCCGCCCGCGCCGACCCGAGGCGTTCAGCGCTCCGCTCAGGGCCCGGAGGAGCTCCGCGGCAAGTTGGAGCGCGCCGGCCCGGCCGGGACTTGTTGCAGACCCGGGCGGCCGATTTCTTTTCCTCCCGACTCCCGGCGGGCAGCGGCGCCGGGCCGAAGAGGGACATTTTGAGCGCGCGGAGTCTGGCCCCAAAGAACATGGTGGCCCAGGGCCTCGCGGCTCCGCTCGGGGCCCGGCCGGGAGAGAGCGCGGCGCTCGCTCGGCGCTACGAACGGCGGATCCCCGCGGATCGTGGCCGCCCCCGCGGGCCGACATCCTTCGGCGAGGGCCGCGCGGTGCCCGGCGCCGGACAAGGCCAGGGCAGGGCAGGCCCGCCGCTGCCATCTTAGCGCGGCCCCGCAGCGCAGCCCGCCCCGCCCGGCTCGGCCCCGCTGGGAGGTGGGGGGGGGGGGGCGCCCGCGAGCGGCCGGCCGGCCCGCCCGGAGCAGGGGGGATCGAAGCGGGCCCGGGGCTCACCTTGATGTGGAAGCGGATGAGGGCCAGGCGGATGCAATGCGCCATGCAGACGGGCGGCAGGAACCAGACCTTGGGCGGCGGGGTGCCCTTGTTCTGGACGTGGCTGACGATCTGCTGCGCCGTCTGGCGCTCGTTGCCCTGGCGCTTCACCCACTCGTGCAACCGGGCCTTCTCCAGGGCGCCGTTGAAAAACACGAAGAGCTCGATGTTGCCGTTGAAGCAGGCCTTGGCCAGGGCCGCCAGGTAGCCCAGCATGTGGTTCCACTGCCCGCCGCTCACCCAGTCAGTGTAGAAGCCGCCGTACAGCCGGTGCAGGCAGTTGTCGGCGTCGATGAGGAGGCGCAGCGGGGTCTGCGGGGGCCGCTGCCGCCCCCCCCCCCACCAGGCTGCCCCGCGCCAGCTTCTGCAGCTCGACGGGCACCACGGCGCTGGGGCAGTGCTTCTCGATGTAGTCCTGGAAGCCCTGCACTCCCATGGTGAGCACCGGGCGGCGGCGGCGGCGGCGGCGGGCGGGCGAGCGGAGGCCCCGCGGCGGCGGCGGCGGAGGCGGCTGTGGTGGCGGTGGCGGCGCGGTCCGGGCTCGGGCCGGGAGTTGCGGGCGGGCGGTGGGAGCGGCGGGGCCGGGCGGGCGCGCTGGAGGCTGCGGGCGGCCGTTCAGCGGGGGGTCGTATGGATCAGGGGGGGGCTCATGGCTGCCGCGGCCGCCATGTGCTGCTCTCACAGAGCCATGGCTCGGGGATCCGGGCTGCTGCCGCTGCGGCTCCGACTGCCGGGGGGAGGGGGAGCGGCACAGCGCAGGAAGCCAACCCGCCGCCGCCGCCGCCTGCAGCAGGGAGAGCGGAACGGGCGGGACTTGGCGGCGGCCGCCGCTGCCACTCACCGCGCGGGGCGCGCGCTCCGGAGCCGGGCGGGAAGGGGGGGGGGGGGGGGAGGGGCGCGCCCCCGACACCGGTGCCCGCCCGGTAGCCGCCGCCGCCGCCCTCACGGACCCGCGCGCTGCCCTGCCCTGCCCTGCGGCCCCGGCGCGGAGCGGCCCGCGCAGCGCGCCCGCCGCGGCTGTTGCATAACCCAAGCATGCGCGGGAGCGCGGGGCCGCGGGCGGAAGCGGGTGGCGGGGAAGGGGAGGGGGCTGCGCGGGGGCGGAGGATTGGGGCGGGCGGTGGGAGCCAGCGCGGTGCGGTGTGTATGCGGTGCGGCACGGCACGGCACGGCACGGCACGGCTTGGCACGGCTTGGCTCGGCTCCCCGCGCCCCGCTCTGAGCGGTGCCATCGCGGCCGAAGGGGTTCCGAGCCTCGGAGCGGGGCGGGCGCAGATCGGGCTGCCGCTTCCCCTTGGGTCGGGCGGGGCAGCGCTGCCGCCGCCACGCAGGGCCGGGGGCTGCCGGCACCTGTTGCCCGCGGCTCGGGCTCCCCGCCCTCGCGGGGCCGGGCAAGTGCCGCGCGCTGTGCCGGCCTCGCCGCTCCCTCTGGCGGAGCCGCGCGGGCCCTCGCGGCCGCTATCGGGCAGCGCTACTTGCGGCCCGTCCTCGCCTCGCGCAGCCCAGCAGTTAGCGCTGCCCGCGCGGCCTGAGGGTGCCTGGGAGGAGCGCTTGGATTTAGGCCCGGGCCCTCGCCGTGAGTGCAGATAAATGTACGCACAAACTGCCGGGAAGAGCCCGACCGGCTGCAGGGGTAACGTTGCTGCGGCTGCGTGGAGCCGTTTGAAAAAGGCCCAGAGCTGTGCTTGAAGGAGTAACGCTAGGCTCAGAGCACATCGAGCTGTCTGTGCTGTCTGTTCACACCGATGTTTTATCAGTCCGAAAAAAAAAAGTTACGAGACTTTGTCGAGGCTGGATTTGCACCTAAAGTGAATGCCCCGCCTGAGAGCAGTGATACTGGCAGGGCTGTGGAAGTAGTCAATGGGAAATACATTTCTTCCTAGAAATCCGTTTTCGTAATGGTCTGAGTGTGGTTCCCTAAGTAAATAATCACATGGACTTGTTTTCTATAGCAGTCATCACATGTTACAATAACATCTAAGTAACAAAGCACAGAATGTTCTAAAAAGCATACATGGCCACACTGCTAATATGAGGACAGAAGACATAGGAGAAAGAACAGTTCTATCTACTCCAAAATTGCCCAAAACTTGGTCAAAAGAGCAAGTGCCGCCATGCGTGAGGTGCACAGAAAGCAGCTGCTCAGACGTGCCTCCGCATAATAGACGCTGCGGCTGTGTGAAGTGCGAGGTTTGATCACAAACAGCCAAGGGACAGTTATGTACTCCTTCAATACACTGTTCAGAATCCAATCCTTTCTTTCATTCCTTTTTATTCCATTCTTTAAAACAGGCATTTAAGACATGCTTTTTTCATCTTTTTTTGGCCATACAGAGTGTAGCCCATGCTCAGATTATTCTTGAGGAACAACTGGTCACTGATCGAAGGACAAATCAACATCTGAGCACTTATTTCACAGGATATTTATGTTCATTACTGTTAGGAATGACAAGTCACACAGAAATAAAACATTTCTTAAGGTTACTTTGGTGTTTATTTTTCATTTGTTCATTCTGTTGCTCTTGTTTTGTAAAAAAGAATACTAATCCAAAGCACCTGAAGTGGTAACTTTGTGATGCTTCCCATGGAGTAGGGTGAGCACAGCGTTACTGAGCGCTGCAGGCTCACTGTGTGAAACTGGACACAACCCTCCCTCCTTGGGAGAAAGAGAAGAGACAGGTAAAGCAGGATGGGAACACAGTGCTTGAAGAAGTCGTTTGACACAAATAGCTATTTTTTTGTTAAGTAATATTTGGCTGGACAAGAAGGCAGTTAGAAAAGCAGTATAATTCATGGAGAGCAAAATTATGCAGGAAAGCAGGTAGAATAAGATTTAAAAAGCAATTAACTGAAGGCATGAAGACAAACAAGGCATTTTTTTCAACAACCAGCAGCAGAAAGCCTGCAGGAGTCAGTCGGCATGTAAGAAAATGGCGTAACAGAGGAAAGGCACTGAGGAGCTTGTTTCTCAGCACAACACATGACGGTCTGCTAGCTGTGTAAGGGAAGGGTTAATAAAAATTATTATTAAAGTCAGTGACTCATTAAACAACCTGAATAGAAGAGAATTAGGAGTGGCTCCCTAGAAGGAAGGAACTGAACAATCATTAGGAAGAACTAATGAATAACCATGTCAGGGCAAGAACATAGAGATGAATGTTATCATTTCAGTCTTTCTTCGTCTGCTAACGAACTCGGGTCCCACCGTGAGATGCATGTGGATATAGGCAGTGGAATGGGCTATCCAGGGCAACCTTGGTGGGTACGTGTGCCTGGAGATAATTGATACATATATCCGTGAGAAATACTGGTTTTATCTGATTTCCCTTATTGTTTCTCCTTCTCTCTCACCCTGCCGCACATCATCAAGTTCCTCCTGCCACAGAACTTCACAGTCCTCACTGCTGCTGCAGTAGCAAAGCTGTCCTGTCTGCTTGCAGCTGGGATGGGGAGCGGGCCACAGCTTGTCCTGATGCAGGGCACCCGCACGCGTTGTCACTTCAGTGCACAAGGGGACATGTGTCTGTTCTACCAGTATCTCTGTATGGAAATACAGACATTTGGAAGTAAGCATCCAGGAACTGCTGAGATTCTTGTGTCGGCTGAGATGTTAGCTGCCCTATTTCCCTTTTCTGTAATCTGACTGTAGTAGGGGTAGATTGTATGCAGTGATAAAATGGACCCTATCTTCTCTCGCGGTAAATTTTTTGCATATGTACTTATTCAAATCTTTGTTTACAGAAGCTTGCAGACTCTTCGTGTGGATTATGTAAAAACAACAACACTTCTGCTGGGACACTTGTCCAGGTTGACTCACCTCCATCCTTAGTATGTGAGTTTAGTAAGTTATTTCATTGTTTTCCCTTTTTTCCTAAGTTATGGGGCATGCCTACCACTTACCCTAAAATACTTCCAAAATGAGAAAAATTGAGGTAGAAAATTACTTTGGTTAGAAAAATTGTCAGTCACTGAAGTCTGGCTCCAGCTTTGTACCACAGCAGTTTCTGCCAGGTGAGTGTCCCTTTCATGTCTCTTAGCTCAGTGCAATTAAACTATATAAAATCATACAATTTATACAACTAAAGAATTCCTGTTTTCAGGTATCCCTGTAAGCTTTCAAAATATCTACAAAGACCATCTTGCTTAGCAAACAGTAACTTTTTTCAAATGTCTAAGGTAGCTAATGGTGGAACGTTTTCTTCTTAGGACAAAAAGATGTGCATATGGGAGGCACCTGAGTCATTGAAATGCTCATCAGTCTCTCCATCAGCATCAGCTCTTAGATGATTTTCAGGCTATTTCTGGAACTTCTTACATTTTCAGCTTTATGCAAGATGTGATTTGAGAAACCTATAGGTGATTTTTCAGCTTAAACACATTTAATGCTAAAACAGTTCAGTATTCCCTTAGTCTACAGGAAGGAATGTTATGCTTCCAGCAGAGGTTGGGTAATATCAATTCTCATAGTTTCATTTATAAAACTTTATCTTTGCAAAGCACTTTCCCAAAATTTTTAGTTTCTACTCACCACAATCAAATTCCAGTATTTCAACTTAATTTGAAATTCAGCTTCCAAGGGAATTTAAAATGGTGAGGAATTGGTGACATTAGTGGCCAGTGAATATGCCTTGCATCTTTTCACTGGTATCAGCTTTATCTGGTGGCTGTGTCCGTATCCTGTCTGGTTTGGTGCAGCATTGAATTTGTGCAGGAGGGCTGGTGCTCAGGAGGAGAATATTCTTCTGCACATTCTCACTGACAGCTATGAATGCATCAACTAATTTTGCATCATCATCACTTGCTTTTCAGTAACCACGTTGACTTTCTGCCTTTCTCAAATTCTCTGTCTCTTAGTGTAAGACTGACAACTGCTACAAGGACTTTAAGAGATGCACAGTAAATGACCGTTTACTGACTTCTTGTTTTTCTTTCTTCCTTCCCAGCTGGCCAAATAGACCCTTAGTGTTCTGTGAAAGCTGTCAATAAATTGTATGTCCTCTCTGCCTAGACCTCTCTGCCTATCCGAGACACTGTTCTGTTCTGGTGCTGAGGAAGTCTGCTCTCCTCACTTGCTTCATGTAAATGGTTGCTGGTGGTGACTGTACAGGAAGAAGTCGTGTTTTTTTCCCTCCTACTGGCACATGCTTTTTCACTTACCTTAACAGAATGTATGTTTATCCGAAGTACATTCTTCCTCATTACATTTTTCACTCTTAGTCAGAAGCCATGTTGTGGTAAGCTGTTTTATTTCATACCTCTTCCTTTACTGTCAAGACAAACACTGTTGTCTCTTTGTTAATTCCTCCCAAACTGCTAAGTTTTCCCAAGCTGTTGTGCACTCAGTGTGTTTTCCACATGTGTCCCGTGGAACATTCCTATGAAGAAGTGCATCCTGATGGCCTACCTACACTGTGCAGTGGCCCACCAGAGGCACCAGTGGAGGAATGATTCCTTATTACTTGGGAATTCCACTTGGCGTCTTCATTTTGCAGGTCTGTTGCTCCTGTGACAGAAGCAGCACGATTATCTCCCTGTGTTGTGGTGGTGCCCAGCAGCCATGCTAGCAGTTTGGTGCCAGCTGCTGCCCGCGCGCCTGGAGCGCTGCTGTGGTGATGAAAAAACCCCACCTACATCACGTGTTGTACTACCTGGTGCTTGTTCCTCCTCAGACAATACCTATTTTATGTGTTTGAAAAAAAGCAGGTTTGGGAAGTCTGTTTTGCCTGAATGATCTGTACAGCAGTTCACAGTTCTTGTACAGAATGAGTACTGAGGCAGAGAGGCTGAGTGTGTCACAGCAGAGGGGCCAGGAGGAGCTTGGTGGCTGCCGAGGTGGGCATTACACGGCTGCTTGCTGGCAACCACTTCTGCACTGCACTTTTTTTCTGTTTTCCTGGGCCAGCTGACCTGCTAACACCCCCATCTAATGTATTTTTTTCTCTTCCAGTCTTTTCCAAAGGCATCTGCCACTTTCCAAATACTTTCTTTAAGCCATTCAAGTACCAGTAAAATATGCTAGGCCAACATTCAAATCCTTTGTGGATGGAACATATCTGAAAACATGCCACTTACTATGGGGATGGCAGAGGAGGAGAAAAGATCCCTGCAAGCCTGCTGTGAAGGCCGTGTGCAGACGGAGCAATGTGTACCCCGAGCACCCAGGGAGAGGATGGTGCTTCGGCAAAGCAATCGCTGCACCAGCAGAACTGCAAAACACTAAATTATGCTTAGAGACAAACCTGCCGGGCACAGACATCCAGCAAACCATAATATCACTGTAGCAAACCTCCGGGGCAAGCAAATGACTGGCAGCAGGTCCCCTGAGTGTATGGGAAAGGCGGCCGCACGGGGAGGGGCCATGGGACGCCAGCTGGAAGAATTACTCCTTTCAGAGAACAAGCAGTGCTTTCACTGCCATGGTGCACACTATGCAGATTACATCAGGTCCATTTGCCTGCTTTAATTATTTTGAAAAAACAAAAGCATGAAAATTTTCAGATCTAAATTTGAATTTTCAAGAGTAAAAACATAAATAATAAAGGCATTGTGGATCCAGCAACAGGAGCTGGTGGAGAGCGATAGCATTAGTTCTTAGAAAACCTGGAACAGTAGCATGCTGTTCCCTTGGTATTAATGACTACTTGTGTGAGACACACAAAAAGCCAGTATTTGAAGTATATTCTACAGTGCTTTATGCAGAGGAATCAGCAGTAGTACAGCTACTGACACGTTACTATAGCTAAATGTGACAAGAAATACGATACCTTTGCAAGTGGTGTAATCAGAAGAGATTGTAGAAGCTAAAAATATATGCTTGGACCATTTCAGAAGAGCAACTCTAACATTTTAAAAACATGTCATTTCTGTTGACATTTATGCTATTAACACAAGTATCTAAAGCACGTCAGTGAAAGAGTTCACTACCTAAGCTTGGAGTAAGAATGCTAGGTTCAGGAACACGGTCCAAGCCAGACCTTGGTTTTCAGTCTGCTAGAGTAACTCAATTCTTCATCTTACCCAAATGTGGTGCCCTTAGATTCCAGAATGTCACCCCTGAGACCCTTGCCACTGTATCTTCTGCTGCTGCAAAAAGCCAAGTGCTCTATAAATCAAGCAAAAAAACAAAACAAAACAAAAAAACCCACCTGTTTTGAAACACAGAGTGGTGGAGCAGTGGATGGTCAGATCTGCAGGCACATTCCTTATAGCTCTCAGAAATCCCCAAGTTCTGGCATGATGGGCAGGACACAAGGGGTGCTTTGTGCCCTGCCCTCAGTCCAGCTCCATGCAGGGCTGCAGCGGGCACAGGGTGAGGAGAGGCAGCAGTGTCCCCTCGCTGCCCTGCAGCCCCATTAGCCTGCTCTGGGCTGCAGTGCACCAATCAGAGGGCTGCTAATTGTGTCCTAATGACAGCCTAAATGACACTGCTGATCATTTCAGAACCATCAGATCACTAATCACTAGCAGTCTGTGTGGTGCTTTAAGCACAAGGAGCACTGTAAAAGCATGAAGTGACATAATTAACATTCACAGTGGCCTTCAGCGCCATCCAGGTTCCAAACTCTTGGTCTCGTGCTCCTCACCCAGCCTCTTCCCTGTCCACAGGTGTTCTGCAGCACTCCAGAAAGACAGGAAAGAAGAGCAATTAAAGATTGCTGACATGTTAAGTAAAACTCTACAAATATTAATAAAATCTGCTAGTAACAAACATTAACTAAAATCCTCAAGACTTCCCCAATGTAGAATGTCTTACCGTAAATCAGATTGGATCTCAAACGAGCCTCAGTCAGCAGCGCCAACAACATTGGCATAATTTCTGCCCACAGCTCTGTGGGACCCACGGGTGCCCAATTTCAGTTCCCAAGGCTGGCATGTCGGCACCCGCCAGCAGCACGCTGCTCTTGATGGAATGTTTGCTGGAATTCCCTCCAAGATGCCCACAGTCTGTTGAGGAAGCCATTTTCCAGAAAAAATATTTAGAGTGCAAGTCGCAGTTTTCCCCTTCAGAAATTCAGCCAAAACACACTGAATCTGCTAACCACTGACAACACGGTGCTGGTCAAGATGTTTATACGTAAAACAGTGTGTCAGTGAGATGAAAGTACGCATCTTGCCCCTGTAATAGATATCTAGTAATGAAATGGAAAAGCTTGCTAAGCCCTCCTCTAAAATACGTGCTCTTAGCTTTTTATTTGAGCTCAAGAATATAGGTTAACTGTAGTGCTGGGGATTTTAAATGCAAAACCAAAGCCATTAAAATTTTGAAAAGACTTTTCCAAGAGAAAGGGAGGTTTGTTTTCTCATTGGAAAATAAAATGCATGTAAATAAATCAACTAATGTTGATTTTTTTTTGGTGAAGATTTATGTGAGATTAATCCCTTTACAGTCCTAGAGCGTATTAGGTTTCTCTAATCTGCCCTCAGTTTATGTGAGATTGCAGCACAGCAGGGAGCGAGGAGCAGGCTGTGCTCAGTGACCAGGCACACTGCTTGGGTACACGATGCACCCAGAGCCAGGGAGTTTATACCTGCAGTTGCACGAGCACCTGTTTGTGTGAATGAGCCCTGAAACTGCTTTAAAAGAGCCCTTGGTTGTGTGGATAAGGTGTCTGGTCACAGAACAAAATTGGCACTGGGAATGAATTTTGCAAGTGATTTTTAAGATACCTATTTTTCAGTCCTTTGACCTGGGAGTTCTGCTTGCCATGCAAATGATCTGTCTGGCCTGCTCAGGTAGTGCTGTTGGCAGGTTACTGGGTTCCTCTCCTTTCTCTGTAAGGCTGTGCAACCATGGTGTCTTTGGAAATGAGAGCCTTGCACATTGCTACTCAGTGATTGTTGGCTTTTTCTTGGGTGTTGGTTATTTTTTTTCATTTGTTTGTTTTCCCTTTTTACTACATCAATGATGTTTGAACCCAAATAGATACAAGACAAAACCATTCCTGCCTTTTCTGTTTCAGGAAATGCTCACAGATCTGCCAGTGTGCTCCTGCAGACCCCACAGCCTATACAGAGCAGCAGAGCTGAGCAGGTATCAGGTAAGTGCTGGTCTGGCAAGAGGTAACATTTAAATGTACACCCACATTTTCAAATTAATGATTTAATTTTTTTAGAAGAGTCTGAGATATTTGTGCTGTAGCTCTTCTGCCTGACAGAAGGAATATTGATTTATACAGATTATTTTCTCTTCATTTATCCCTTTAATGCTGTTTCACAATGTTTAACCTGTGATCTCCTCAACTTTAATGTAAGTCAGAAAAACAATTGAAATGCATTGAATTGAATATTTATGAAGAATGCAAGAAATGAAGAGCTAACCTATAAAGTTTGTCCCTGGAAAACCCCACTTAAGAAACTTGTACAAATTTGTATCTTAGTTCTGGAGGGGAAAAAAAAAAAAAAAAAGTAAATATTACATAGTTCTCAGTAATGAGTGCATTTGTGGTTTCCAGAAGAATCCAGTTTAGTTCTCCAGATACTCTCTGCATATAGACTGACTTTTGATCCCCTCCTGCATAATACAGCACGGGAGCATGCCTCTTAAAGTCCTGCAGCAGTTCAGGGCTGTGGGTACCTTTGATGTGCTGCTCTCCTGGCACAGAGGCAAGTGGGCTTGGTAGCAGTGTGGACAGGATGGTGGTCCAGGCCAGGCCGACCCACCAGCACGTGGCTGCTGAGCTGCTTGCCCACCTCGCCAATTGCACCCCCAACTTCTGCTCTATTAATAGCCACGTTACAGCCAGATCAGAATATAAGGTCTGGGATGGGCAGTGCATGCTGAAATAGCTTCGGGACTGGGCTGCAGTCAAAATGAGTCTGTGGTTTTATTTTTAAACCGGTTAAGCATATTTTAAATTGAATAAGCATTGTCAGAACTAATCATATCTCATACCCAGCGCTCCTCTGAACACTTCAAATACATTTCTCACAGAGCCTCATCCTGGCCTGCAGCTGAGTGGTTTTGGTGCCATTGGGCTGACTGACTCAGTGAGGGTCACCCGCTTACCTGCTGGGAAGAAAAAGCCCGTATCTGCCTGAGTGGTTACCAGGCTATGGTAACCAGGTAACAGCTTAGCAACTTTGAAAAAAATATCAGCAGAGTAACTTTGAATGGAGGTAGATGAGCAATGCTCAGACAGCCTCCCCCATTCCCCAGCCATACGCCAGCAGCATCTCGAGGAGCTGCAGGGCTGCGGCTCACCCACCGCGGCCGTGTGTCCAAGCAGGGCTGTCCCAGGGCAGCCATCCTTCTCCTGTTCCCTTTGTACCAAAACACCAAACCCCACAGCATGTCTGCAGAGCATCCTCCCACAAGCTGATTGTTGTTCTTACACTGTTGTGAACAAGAGTCAGAGCTGCACGTGGAGCTGAAATCTGGCACCAGTGTGATGTGACACATCCACCACAGTGAGTGTCCAGCACCAGGCAGCATGCTCCCCTGAGGGCTGCGCTGCCTGCAGGAAGGGAACTGCAGCACAGAGCTGGGTGTGCCTAAGAATGATGGCATTAGTGCAAGTGCTGCTCACTTCGTTTCATCTCACACAGCTGAAAAATACTTCACAGTTTAATTGTTTTGCTTAGGTATTATTCTAGCAATCTTAAAGATTATCCTTTTTTAAATTTATTTATTTGTTTTTATTTTTACTTCTTTGTCCTCACCACCTGTGCCTTACTGCTGAACGTATTACTGTGCAGTTAAGGAATCCCTAAGTGCTAATGGCACACAATACTCCCAGAACAGGCAATTCTCAAATTTTGCAGTAAAGCTGCAGATTATGAGAGCAAATGCCTACCTCCATCCACAGACTGGAAGCTTATCTAAACTGGCATCTGTTATGTACTCTGGCAATTACAAACATACTTGAAACTAGACGTGTTTGAAATCTGAAGGAAGACTCATCTAGTAACAAAAGTGAGAAATGACAGCCCGGAGCTCATTAAAATAAAAGTTTTTAAAAATAATGTGCTGAAGATCTTGTGTACTAAATAACAAAGTGATTTTAAATGCCTATGTATAAAAAGTGTACAGAATGAACAGTAAAATCCTGCCTCCAATGAGTTCTGTAGGAATTTCACTAGTCAGTGCAAGGGCACCTGGACTCTACCCACGCTCTCTGAGAGTGCTTTTTGTATTGGCTTATGTAACATGGTTCTCTGGCAGAATTTAATTAAAGTGAAATGTGTAAAGCATTTGGCATGAAGTAGTCAAAGTTTTTAACATACACTATTTAGAATGAAATCTAACTTAGAAGCAAATAACACTAACTTTGTGCATTTCAATACGAATTACTTAATGGAGAAGCATTTTTACCGTTAACAAATATGTCCTATAAGATTTCATTTTTAAGATCTAAACAAATTTAGAGGCTTTCTTTGAAATGTTGCAAGCTGAAGCAAACTCACTGACTTGACTTTATCTTTGCTCTCAATTATACCACAGTCAACAATTCTTTACTGTAACTTAATACTGAATAAGTGTTCTTGCTGACTGCTGAGATCAAGTGGGAGGAGGAGCTCGGCAACAGTAGAACTCTGTTACTCGTGCTTTTATTTACAGCAGCAGTTCATATACTTAGTGGTTTTTATTTTTAGGCAGGAGAAATATAAAATATCCGTGAGGCTAAAATTACTGTGTTTGAAGATTTTTGGTCTGAAAAGTTCCGTGATTCCCCTCGCAGAGAGGGAACATCTCTGACTTCTCAAACAATCTGCAGACTTTCTGAGGCAGATAGTTTAAGGCATGTGTTTTGGACTGCACTGACTTATAAACATGTACAATTAACATAGCTTTCTTGTTATGGCATTCAAGTTACCAGATCAGGATGATACATTAAAAAAGCATGCAGATAAGGCATCATTTGCCCAAACATGTCATCAGAAACTGCCTTTCTGAAGGTATGTCTCAAGCAGAAGAATGAAAACAGATATATGATACGGTTCTGTTTCAGAGCACTCATAGTACCACTATGATGCAGACTGCCTTCACGACTTCCTAAACTCAGCACTGACAAAGGGAGACTGATCTGAATTCTCAGAAGCGTTATACTGAACTCTCAGTTTAGTACAAAAATTCTTGAAAATATATTTGGTGGAGAACTGAGCCCAAGTGACATTACTGGAAAAATAAGGTTTTCTTTGGCATGGGTCACTGCACCATGACAGCCTCTGTTCTTTGGAAGTGTCTCTAAAATATATCAGATTATTTCTCTCCCTTATAGCCTCCTCCTAAATAAAAATAGAATGATTCAGCTTCTTCACAATGCACAGGAAAAAAAAAGGAAGTTAAAAATAAATCTCAGTTCCTTTTAGCACACAGACCACAGCTGTCTTTTTACCTTTAAGGATAAAGCACGCTGGTCCCATTGCCCTCTTCAAGGCAGCAGGGTTATCACAGGATGGTTTTTTGCTATTTGAGGGGCTGTTCCGAGTTAATTGGTGCTTACAGCAAGGAGAACTTCAGCAGTGGTAGAGAAGCTGGGCATCTTTGCTGCCTGCAGGACTACCACAACATGTCTGACTCCATCACCAGAGAGCTGGCATATAAATGGAATGAAAAATTCACTGAAATGCTTTGATGTTGCATACGAATCTGAAAGGAGTAGGAGAGTTTGTTTTTAAAAGGAAATTAATGAAAGACCTACAGATATGCAAAATAATGGGTGGTATAAAAGAAGATAGGGAAATTCTTGTTTTTCTCCCAAGGTAAGGAACCCGGGCATTCACAAAGGGAGGTATATTATGCAAAAAACAAAGCAAAACACAAAAGAACCCATTCCCTGTTTGATTTCACACTGTGCCGTTGCTGCCAAGCCTGCCACCTGACTGGGCACAGCCACACCGGGGACCCCAAAGCAGCTCTGCTTACTGCTGCCTGATGGCAGTCACCACAGGTCGCAGCCATGAGATGTTGCTGCGCTGAAAGCTCATGACTCGAAGTGAAAGACTTTGCAGGAGTTAAAAAAAAACAACAGTGCAGAGAGGTTTTTTCATCAGAAAGCCTGCTGAAATTATGCCATTTTCCTTGGAGGAAGTCCAGTGTACATGAAGAATTGATATCGACCAACGGCTGTGGCAGAATATTTCTGAGGAAGCACCTTGTTCATATTTTGGCAGCATGAGAATGTTGGGTTTTTTTCCCGATTGCAAAAGTTGCTCCACCTGCCACAAAGCCAATGGTTCCAGCCTGCCGCCCTCATTCCATGGTGTGTGGTGCTGGGGTGAGCACCTTCCATTGCAGCACAACTCAAACCTATCCCTGTGCACCTGGGGCCGAGCACGTGTGTGAGCCATCGTGCCAGGACCGTGGGCCCCCCAGCCAAGGGACCATGGGGCACACTGCTCACCACATCCCATCTCCCTGCCTTAGTTCAGCACAGCTGGTTTTTCTTTTCTGCTCTTTTATTTATTTATGTATTTATTTATCTATTTACTTATTGCTATCCATTGTAAGAATAAGAAAAAAAGGAATATGATTCCTTAAAGGATACATGCAATGGAAAAAACAAACTCAATTCTAAAATGACTATTTCAGTGATGACTTGTAATCTGTGCAGTTTCATCTACTTGATAATACCCAGCTTAGCGTTAGATCTAAAAAAAGAATGAAATGAGAAAATCATTCCTTTGATATGCATTAAATTATTCAGTTAGTAAATTAGTGAATCTTATTCTGAGTGTTATTAGCTATTAGCATGTTACACTTCTTGATGTTGTTTATGAAGAATGCGTATGAAAATGAGGAAAAGATTTCCCTTTTGAAGTTGTTGCCACTTGAATTGTTGACATTTCTCTTAATTGGTGGCTGTCCTCTTGAATGCAATATTCTGCTGTCTGTTTTTGTGAGATTCCTAATTTTTAATTTCTCCTCTCATTGAGTAGACTTTTCTTTTTTTCTTTTTGAACGAGTAACTATCAAAATAATTAGCCTTTTTCGAGGTAACCATGTTCTCCTAAGATATTTATGGAGTGTTTTCCCCACTCAGTATACTTAGGATTTTTTCATTAGAATTCCAAGGTCGCCTGTGGGCCGGTCAAACCACACCTGGTACCACTGCAGGCAGCAGGAACTGTGCTGTAGATTTCAGGAGGAACAAAATTAGTCACTAGGAATTAAAAAAGAGCTTGGCCTTCAGTTTGAATTAGAAATATGCCTATTATGTAGGAAAACCTGCAAACATTTCTTCAGGCTCCAGAGTAGGGTTGAGGAGGGAGTGAAAGCTGGGGAAGGACAGCAAAGTAAATCCATCAGAACAAGGATCCATCACTGCCTTTAAAGGACCTGTTGATTTCAGCCACGGGGCCAGCAAGCCTCCGTTACACCGCTGGATCTCCAGCACTGGAGATGTGCACCTCTCTTTTATTTAAAGTCAGTACAGGTTAGATAAAATTGAATCCATTCAAAATAACAGTCCTTCTGCATAAGAAGTTATTTTCTAATGTAGAATCAAGGAACTGCAATTTGAATGCATTTTGTTTTAGAAATGATTGACCATCTTGCACTTGCAACTAAAGAACACAGCAGATAACAAAGCTCTGTGGAATGTTATATGTTGCTGCAGTGATCTAATCCCACTCTGTTCCTGTTTGGCTTCTATAAACCTTCTTTTCCCTTTCCTTGCTCTTGTCTTTAACCTCAAAATCTGCCTTGCACGTTGCCAGCTGTTGTCTTCCTGCTGAAATGCAATCTCATTTTGGCATGCCAGGCTCTCTCCTGCCTAGATGCTCTTTCAAAACAGGCTGAACATCATCACCCTTTTGCTTCCTCCGCCTCCCTGCCTCCTTCTGGTCTCTCTCCCTGCTTCCTTGACCCTTCATCTTTAAGGAGCCTTCAACACAAATGTAAATTCACTCGCCATTCCTAGACAGTCTTCCGTTCCAACTAAAACCTCAACTTGCATCCTGGCATACCTTCTTGGTACTCTCTTCAATCTTCTTTTGGTTTGTGCTCCCCTGTCACCTGAACAAATTCCAGTGCTTTGCTTTTCCAGCAAGACCAGCCTCCTCCAGCTCCCTCTTTTCCTGATAGCCACTGGCGCTACCTCCAGCCTGAGAGCTCACGCTCACATCAGCTATGAAGCTGCCTCCTGACCTTACTTAAACACATCGACATCACCTTTCAGATTGAAAATCAATATGGAAATAGGAAAAACAGAGGGAAAAAAAAAAGAAACAAACAACCAATCAATTAAAACAAAAAAAAAAAGCAAGATAATCCAGTGTGGGTGCCTATATATACAGCTGACCCCAAACCATTACAGAATCATATCTTACAGGGAAGCTTCACTTTGGAGAAAAGCAATGTTTATAGAGAATTATTGTATTTTGTACAATGCTACTGAGGTAGCTATTAAAAGTTGTATGTTGTAGTCTAAAATACTGCAGTGCGGCTCACAGAAGAGCCAGCACGGGCTGTGAAGCGGCCTTACATGGTGATCTATTTCTGCCAGAATATAATATAAGCTATTTCAAGAACCCATTTACAAGTAAGCTGCCTGGGTAGAACCCTGCCTCACTGAAATCAATAGGAGTTTTGCCAGTGACATCAGTGGAATGAGGTTTTCCTCTCATTTTTAGCTTGTGCAAAATTAAATATTGGGTCAGGAAAACTGTTAGTTCTATTGCATGCAAGTGCCAGTGATTTTAAATACAGCATTTGCTTAGGAGGATTACTAAATGGAATTTGCAAAGTGATTTGTTAATGGAAGTTATTTTGTCAATTCATCCAGATTTCCTCCTTGGATGAAGTGCTTCAGCATACCTCTTCTGCACCAGTGAGAGCTGTGTGCTCCAACTGCTGGCCTTCAGCCGGGAGAGCGCCGTGCTTCCCTTCCCAATGGAAGAGCAACAAAAGTGGCACTTAATAGTACAAATTCATAGCTTAAGAGGTTTGCAAGCATCTAAGTGCTGCATGTGCTATGATCATTTATCTTTGAACTTGTTGGTAACAATGCGTAATTAACAAGTAAGCTGTAGGAACATGCAATTGCTGCGTATTTACATGGTATGTGCCAGGCATTGTGGTGTAATCACAGGGTCTATACCTGCTCTGTAGAATGAGGTGCATGGTGCACAGTGTGCTCTATTTTATAGTATTTCCCACAGCCACCCAGTGAAGCAGAGCACAGCACAGCAGGGTTTGACACGCTTTGCTCCAGTGGAGGCAATCCCTGAGGATGGAGCTACACAGACCTGCACCCAGCACCGGCATTTTGGCATCACTGTGTGTCCTGCTCGCTTGGGTGGCAATGCACATGGAGCTCAGGTTACTTATGCTTTGGATTGCTGCTCTTTCAGTGATATAAATGGAGTCGACTATGCAGTAGGGCAATTTTTTTCCTCTCACGTATAACATGATGCATCTGTATAATAATTACAGGTAAAAGAATGCATGAAAAGAAACTATTTCCTATGAAGCTTTTTAAAAACACATGCCAGCATGTGACGACTTCTTTGCCCTAAAATTCATTAGGATCAGATTACCAAATGTGAAGTTGCATAATGTAGGCACTGGGGGGGGTGGGAGGGGAGGAGGGGGAAACAGCTAGTGGTGAAATGTGCAAAGAAATCTGATGCAACTCCAAGCTAGTCATCTTTTACTTGATTCAGCATAAATCGCATGTAAAAATAAATCAAAATACTGTATTTGAGATTCACTTTCGGCAGGAAAAGGAATACTGTGCTTGTCAAAGTGACACAAGAATTTCTGTGCCCAATTTCTAAAATGGTGTCATCAGAACACAGACATGAAGTATTACCCATTCTGAGCAGAAAATACACACCGTGATGGGCAGCAACACAACACTACTCTGGGTATAGTACTGACTTGACAGAAACGCTGATGTACCTGTTGATGCTTATGAAATAAAATGCAATTCAGCATACAGGGAAGCGACCTAAGAGTGGCCTGGTCTCCTCTGTGTGGAACAAAAAGCTTCTTCTTGCAGCTGACCGAATGGTCCAGAATTAATGAATCCCAAGTCACTTATCAGCACCAAGAATTAACATTTCAGTCCGTCTCAGAAGATGCAGCTCAGGAACACTGATAAGGTGCACTAAGTCCTTCTTATACTGGTGAATATGAAGATAATTTCAGAAGAAGCTGATTTGGAAGGAAAACATAATCTCCTTTTGGAAAATTCGTATCTGGAAAAAATGTTAATTGGTTTTTGACTTGCATTCCTCAGTCACTCTATGCAGATTGTTTTTTTAATAATTATTTTTCAAGATTTTCATAAAGTGTACCTTTTGCAAAGGACCTGGGAAGAGATGCCCACACATGTCCTAGGCACAAACGCAGACGCCATCAAGATTTCACGAGTTGTTAATTTCCACTTCTCCTATGAACAATCATGAAGTGCCTGGGTGACAGTTGCAGCAACTGTTTACATTATCTAAAATACCAGCACAGTGTTTTTGCTGCATACCAACAAGAGCCGAGGTCCATATTCTACAAACGTTTTCAAAGGAAATATTTGAGGCAAGCTGCCAGCCTGGGGTTTGAAATTCTCACTGTGGTTAATGGTGGCATGCCGGGCTGGGGTTGACTTTTACCTACTTTTCAATATTGCATATGCATTCCAGTACTTTCTTTGTAAGAGGACACATGGTAAATACTCAAATCCCTCTTTTAAATTTTTATCTGAAAAGATGCTGTTTTTCAAGCCGAGAAGGGCAGTTTCCTCCCTCTGTTCAGGGGCAGATAATTTCAAAATGAGGACTTTCCACCGGCTTCAGTAGGGTCTGGATCAGACACCTCTGCCAGTGCTTTGATAGAGTTGTTTCTCATAAAGATGCAACAACAACCACAAGAATCCTCTAATTATTTCTGGAGAACTAATGAATAATTTTTCAGTGGTGACATGTTGCATTCTTTCAGTCGTTATTTGGAGCCCAACCAGTCTATATGCCATTGAAGGCCTTGTCTCGCATAGACAATTTGTGAGACAAATTGGGATGATGCTTTTCAAAAGCTCTGGCTAGGAGCAGCTCCCAGTCGTGAAGCGTGCAAATGATGTTCTCTTCATGGCTAGAAAAGCTATCTGCTAGCTGATGTGAAAATCACAGATGCTGATAAACTGTGAGCCTCTCAGTGAACATGTCTGCCTAAGACTGAAATGGTTTTCTGTAATTCCTGCTTTCTGTGCAAGATTTCTAGGGAGGGGCTTCGAAAGTGAGAATTTTCCCAAGGACAACAGGCAGTGGAAACCCGGCTCTTTGATGTGGCCATGGAGCTGAGGAGCAGATACCATGAGATGCAAGTTCATGGAGGCTGAGCAGAATTAGGACAAATGTTTGAACACTCCTCAGCAAATCACTCACACATGATTTATGGAGGGAATTACTTGCAGAACGGTTACAGCACAAGTTTTCCAAAAACATAAATTCAGGAAAATCAATCTGCTAACAGACAAATAATGAACAGAGGAAGAGGAAAATATTCTCAAACAAATCTGAAACTGGAAATTATTCACTCAGCTCAGTTTACAGTGACCAATTTTTATGGTAGTAGGAGCTTGTGGAGTGGGAGGTAACTGTAAGAAGAATGATTGATTCGGTGTCTTATATTGCAATTCTGGAAGGGGTTCAACATCTAATTTAAAAGCCATTTTCTTGCTCTTACCCAGTAAAGAAATCAAAATGATAGTCAATGACTGTGAGTTTTGGGCAGATAGCATCTATTTTGTGTCCCTGAAGTCCTGTGGTCACCGACACAGGCTGGTTCATAACAAAGAGCAGTTACTTATTATGAAAGGTTTCTCTTGCCCGAAAATAAACGTGCCTGAGGAAGGAAATTGCTGTCATAATCCTCTTTGCATCTTCCCATTAGAGGGGAAAATATTTGCCCTTCCAGAAAACACTCAGAATTGGTTATAAACTTGGTGCTTTCCTTCAGCCTGTGAGTTGAGGAGACCTGAATAAGCTGCATCTTCTCCAGCCCATCTTCATTCCTTCACTGTAATTAAGAGAGCAGTGATTTACTTCCCCCTAGGAAGAAGACTTTGGGCATCCCTCTCCCAAGGCCTAGCCACAGCCTGGCACAGGTACTTCCTGCTCCAGACAGAGGTGGCTCTGAGCATCCTGCTTATGCCAGTGACACGATGGGTGTGCAGCCAACAGTAGATCTCCTTAACTCCTTAACTTGCTGATTCCATATTTAATTCCTAATTCCTGAGCAGGCAGTGCTGCCTTTCACAGGGATGGCAGATAGGAAGGAGTCCACTTCAGGCCTACAGCTCTATACCGCTAATATGTCAACTTCAACAATTTACATCTACAAGAGCTTTAACTCTGACAACAATCTGAATGCAGACAGGTCTCAGCCAGCCTCTGTAGAATGCTTGACCCAGCTCAAAACTTACCACTAACCTTTGCCTTTATCCTGCCCAGAATCCCCCAGACCGTATGCATTTGGGAACCTGGGCTAGAGAGGGGGTAAGAAAGATATTCTGCCGCTGCAGCCCCCCAGTCCTGCTAGCTTTTTTGTCTGTTGTTTAATCTGTTACACATGATTAACTCCTCTGTGTTTCTGCCTGGCAGAATCCATGACTAAAAATATCCTGTGAGTATACGGTGCGTGCTGCAACACTGGCAGAAAGTAAATAAGACCATAGTCCTCATAATCACTGTTTTTGCTAAGAACTACTGCTCCCAGCAGACTGGCTATTTTAGGCTGTAAATGGAAAGCTGAAAATGAGATTTTTTTTCCCTGCCAGTTCTTCTCCTGGGAATTCTACTGCTTTCTGCTCTGCACCTACTCTGGGTGTTGATGGCAGCATGCTGCTAACACTAGCTCATAGGGGATGGATCACTGGAGCTCGTTCTGAGGGGTACATAGGAACATAGGAAATAATTTCCACTGATATCATCGTATCATTTGGATGAAGTGTTTGATCAAAAGTGGACGGGGATATTTTGATTTATTTCATGAGTCAGGTGGCAGTTCACTTATATTCAGTCAGAAAGGTTTTCTTTAGCTCTCTGCACTTCCTGTTCTAATACTGGTAAATGTATTTGCCTCTCTCTTAATTTTGCAGACCACCTTTTAACCTCTCATTTGATGATCTAAACACAAACACTCTTGATTTGTAGTCCCATTGATACCAGCGATGCCTGGCCTTGTCTCCATGATATAGCACCTAGATCAAGCATATCATATAGATCTAATGAAAGATCTTTGCACGGTGTGCAAATCTGAGGAGCACTAATTATCATTCTTAGACTTCATGCATTATGCATCTTCTGCTGGAAAAAGCTTTGTGTTTTCAGGAATTCAAAATATTAGGCTTTGCTACAGCAACATGCAAATCTAAGAACTTGAGAACAAATCATAATCTTTAGCATTAGCTGTATCTTTCTGATGGCTCAAACATTGTTTAGAAGGATTTTCTAAGAAGGATTTTCCAGGAAACACCCTAGCTATTTCGTGGCATGGACACTGTTGTTGTGTCAGGTCTGTATATCCCCATTTGTGGAATACCACTCAAGAGCATCCTTGGAGTTGCTGAGTAGCTGCTGATTTCTTTTAATCACCTGTAGTACTACTGTGGAGTGGTCTGTGTATATAAAAAAATTAACTTTTAACTTCAGAAAAACATCAGTCAAACTATTTTCTGCACTGAGGAGAAGGAGTGGGTTTTTCTGGGAGCAAACCTACGGGATGACCTCAGTCAGCAAGGGTCATCCCTGGCACGAAGCGGATGAAGGAATTTTAGATGACATGAGAAAAAAAAAAACAAAAACAAACAAACAAAAAAAAACAAAACAAAAAAACACATCAGGAAACAGAAGGTTTTAAAGGATAAATAGAAAAACTGCTTTGCATTGTGCCAAGACATCGCATGGGATAATCACTGTCATAATTATGATCTGTTCTCATGGTATTCCCTTTTGCTTTGTCATTTACAGTTATCATGTGCATATCTTCGAGCAGTCTGATACTGTTCACTGCTTGGTTGGTTAGACCTTAAAAATATTATTAGCTTTTTAGCATTTGGAAGGTTGGAAAACTATTATCTAAGGAAGTGTTTGGAGCACATCACAAATGGCAAGTGACTGAACAACTCACTCTTGACCTACTGTTTTTGAAAAGGCCCTGTCTCTCTGCATTTCCTTACACAACACAAGCTGCAGCTGCCTTTTCTAATGCTGCTGCTTCTCTTTTTGTGGCAGGATCTTTTACCCTTAAACAACTGGTTCAGGCATTGCCTTCACCCTCATCCTTTTCTAGTCCTTTTTCTGAAACAGTGCAACACTTACCTCCTGCTTGCTGCCCACCTTCTTGCTCTATTGTCAGCTTCCTCATCTAGAAGGAGGGTCTTAGTTACAGTCATGTCACTTGTTCTTCCTTTTGTGCAGCACTTGACACAGGAGAGGACACCACCTTTTTCCTCCCAGGGATGCTCAAGGCACCTTCCACATTCCAGGTCCTTGCCTTCCATGCTGCAGACTCACCTCTTTGCCTTCTTCCTTTGCAGCCTCAGTTGGAGGAAAGAGAAGCGGGGAACAACGTCTCTGTTGTTGTCAGTTTTGTCAGTTGCTATTGAAGTAGAGAGTCACAAAAGAAAACAGGAAATAGTTCATTTGCTGGGAAACAAACAAAAAAAATACCAAATGCTTGTTCTTACTGTTCAAAATTATAACAGAAAAACGGCCGAATTGGAGACAAGCAGCAAAATCAGAATCTACCAAATGAATGAGGAGTGTCATTTTCATAGAAATATCAAACATCAAAGAACATTTCTGGTGTTAAAATGTAAACAACAGGTTGAGGCTTTGGAAAAATCAAGCAGTGAAACTGTTACAGTCAATATGGTAGGAATAAAATAATGTAATATTTCATTAAGGAATTTCCAAGAGAGGTGGAAGTGTGCAGTTGCCTTTCAATTTACTGTTTTCTCAGCCAATATAAAAAGTCTCTTAAATAGAAAGAGTTAGGTTTTGGGTTTTTTGTTTTTTTTGTTTTTTTTTTTTCCCAAGCTAGGAGACACCAATTTGCAACATTGAGATGTAATTAAATAGCTTGACATATTGCTTTAGGCTCCTTCAGTTCTTTCAAAGATTTCATATCACTCATCTTTTGCCTGGACTGTAAACTGTAATTTTACTTACATTATATGAGTAAAGAATTCACGTCCATGAAATAGGAGATACTCAGCTGAGTACACTTTGAAGGTACATCTTAAACTGACCTTCAGACTGAGCACCCAGAAACTGTGTCATCCAAAACCTATACCCACACAAGCTTTCCATCCCACACAAATAGTAGCCAGCAGCATTCTGATGTTCAATAAAGTCTGCAATTCTAATAATTACTGAAACTTTTCAAAGTTGTGCCTAAATAGAGGCAATTATGTATCCATACCAGTGTTCTTATGGTGTCTTATGACTTGTGTTGGAAGGGTGCCTTTAATGTTCATTCATTTCCAACCCCTCTGCTGTGGGCTGGGACATCTCCCACTAGATCAGATTTCCTGATGACCCATCCAGTCTGGTCTTGAATGCCTTCAGTGATGGGGCATCCACAACTTCTCTGGGCAATCTGTGCCAGTGCCTTACCATCTGAGGAAAGAATTTCTTCCTAACATCTAACACAAATCTCCTGTCATTTAGTTTAAAGCAATTCCCCTTTGTTCTACCACTATCTGCTTTGGTAAAAAGTTGGCCTCCATCTAGTTTATAGCCCTCTCTAAGTACTGGAAGGCCACAACAAGGTCTTCCTGGAGCCTCCTCCAAGCAAAACAAGCCCAACTCCCTCAACCTTTCTTCACAGTAGAAGTGCTCCAGTCCTGTGAGCTTTTTAGCAGCACTCCTCTGGACTTGCTTACCCAACCACATCTGTCTTGTGCTGGGTGCCCCAGACCTGGACACAGCCAGATGGGGAAGCAGTGCTCAGCACTACAAATTCCCAAGGATGCCCAAAGCATTGGTAATTGTCTGCCTTCAGGGATATCTGTCTATTACTCAGGTTTTCCCCAGTTGCAGACTTTCGCTCCTCACATTACTGTGAACAGTCCTCTCGTCTTCAGTCTGCACTTATTCATGACTAATTTATACCCGCATGATCACAGGCTAACATTAACCTTTAACTCCTGCAGCTCTTCCTGCTTGATATTCACCCCTTAGGGTATTTATAAATAGTTACAGTCTCATGCTTAATTTGCCGTGCTAAAAAAGATGTACTGATGTTTATCAGCAACAGAATCCTTCTGCAGAATCATAAGTGCCTTCCTTCATCTTGAAGATTAACTCCAAACAGGCCCCTTGCTTTGCAAAAACAGCATTCCCATTCAGATGCAGAAATTGATCCCATTTTGATCTCCTCAGTGGCCCCATGGCGGCGTGAATCAACATGGCGCCCGGCCCCTCACACCTGGGTGAGGCCTGGTGGCACCGCGCTGCTCCCGCCAAGCATTCCAGCTCCACTGAGGAGATGAGGTGGCAGCCTCTGAAGCGCACAGAACTGGTCCCAGCTGATCCTGAAGTGGTTGAGAGCAGCCCTGAGGCACGGTGCATGCCTGCTGACAGCACCGGGCTGCTGAGGTTGACCCAGCCTCAGCTGAGAGTCAGATGCACGCTGTGTGAACAGGCCCTTGGCAGAGGAGAATTATTATCTTCCCCAATTGGCGCCTCCTTCTTTGTTAACAAATACTTGGAGGGAAAAAAAAAAGAAAAAAAAAAAGTGTTATCCTGCCCCATAGAATGTGTCTATCAAAGAGCTGCAGCTTTGGGAGAACTTCCTTGGGTGAAGACTACACTGTGTCACCAGGTGCATCTTCCCCGCAGGCCACACATTCCTTGTCACCTTGTCCTTCCCTTCCCTCAGTTCCCCCTCTCCCAGCAGCCACCCCTCACTGACACATGGCATTGCTGCCATGAGGAGAGGCTCCCTCACAGAGCACAGGCTGCTCCACAAGGCAGCACAGTACTGTCCTTCTCCATCCACACCACCTTGGTGGGCACTTTTCCCAGGCAAAACCTTCCCTTGTGCTGAGCTGCACCATCTGGAGGAAACATTTCTACGAAATACCTACTGATCCATTACAGAGTGATGCTCTTCTTCCATTTTTGCTGTTTTTGTGTTCTGCAATACAATCCTATGGGTTGGACTCAGAAGTGCCTGAACCTGGTGATTCCCAGGGTAGCAAACGGCAAGGTGAAGATGTTCCTGAAAAGCTAACAACCTCATTTTTATAGTTAAAGCCTATAGTGTTACTGGTCTTGCAAGCATGCAGAATGGCAAACATCAGTGCAAACAGGCTCCTCCAAAAGAAACAAGCACTCTGACTTAGGAAAACCAAATATTGAGCTTCGTGAAGAGACAGCAAAAAATTCTTCAGAAACTCTTCTCTTCGAGGTAAGCTCCCTGCAACAGAGCTGCTTTTTAGATCACCTTGCTGAAAATAGTGACGAGAGTGTTTCAAGCCATCATTCACAGAAAGGAAAAAGAGTCTTCACTCCGAGGTATTTATAGCAGCACATTTGAATACAGGGGATTTGGTAAATTCAGAATTCTCAGTGCTGAACTTTACTAAGAAACTGACTTTGCAGAGATGAAGTTACACCTCATCAGGCTGCCTAACTGTGATAATTAACTTACTTGCAGCGCAGCACTGAAAAAATTCTCTGCTTTAAGATGAAATGTTTCACGCTGTAATTGCTCTCAGCATACAGACGTCTGGCAGGAGCTCAGAGGTTACAGACTGACTGCATCTGTGGAGCATCACCCATCAGACAGCACCTCAGTGTGTGAGGTGGCCACTGTCATTGCTTCACTGCTGGCCTATAGGAAAAGGAAAAGCAGGTATTGCAGGATGAGGCTGCACATTCAGACACAACAAGCTGCAGCAACAAGGCACTGCAGCACCACTTTACTGAATTAAAAAAATAAGCATCTAAAGAAGCAGACAATAATACAATTGTGCCAGTGATGCAGACTCCCAGTTGGTCTACGTGAACCTGGATTCCCAGCTGTACTGCTGCTGCTGTCACTATGGCTCCCAGTGCTCCATGCCCAGGGCAGGGATGGCACTCACTGGAACACTCCCATATTTCCCCTTGTGGAAATCTCATTTAAGGTCTGGCCTCGTCCAGAGGCAGCGAGATGGGTTTTATTTATTCATGGTTTTGCTTTGAATTCAATCAGCCAGCCTCAGCAGTGTCCACCCAGGGACTGGGGTGCAGAGGGGCAGATTTTAGTGCAGCCCATCGGCACTGCAGGTCCAGTTGGCACATGCTGGTATAGTCCTGGTCCCCATGGTTCCCCAGCACCTGCACAGGGCAGCAGAGCCCCAGCACCCACTAGCCCCAGTCCCATGCTCCCCTGTGCACTGGGATGAGCTGCTCAGCACAGTTTCCCCAGCACAGTGTAACTGCAGGACAGGAAACAATTTCCACTGTGTGCTGAGGAGGAGGAGGGCTGAGGGAAAGAAGGGTGACCCCACAAAAGCACTGTTCTCCAGGGACGAGATGCCAGAGCAAGTGCATCATCATGGAGAGATACCCAGCGAAGGCAGAAACAGCTAATTTTAGCAGGAAATAGGTTTCTGTTCTGTTTCAATTTATCCTTAAATTCCCCCTCGCCCATAGCACACAAGGATGACTGCCAAGGGCAGAGCAGCAGCTGATCAGCAAACAGGGCACCAATCCGGGACACTAAATCTTCCAACTCGTTCCCTGACAAAGGCAGATGCCAGGGCAACCGTTCCCGTCTCACGCAGAAACCACCGGGTTCCCCTCGTTGCTCTCAGGGGTTGCAAACACACTCTGTGCTTACACCGGTTTTTAACAAAAACGGGATTGCAGGAGACCATTTTTGCAGCCACCGAGGGCGTTTTGCTCACAGCCGCCCCCACCGCCCCTGGGTGCATGTGGGCAGAGTTCCCCCAAATCGTCCTGCCAGCAGTTGTACACAGCAAAGCATGAACTCAGAAACCAAACATTTTGATTGGGTTTCTGCCACGAGCAGAGCAGCGATAAGGAATGCGACTGGGTTGAAACACGCTGGCTCCCAGCTCCGGCCTCGCTGCTCAAAAGAGGTTTTCAGAGACCCTCGCAGCTTTGAGAGAACGCTTCTGGGTGATTAAATGATCAGTGAACTCTGCCCACTTTCGGATACTAAATTCATCCAAGGAGATCAAGCATAAGTCAGGTTTTTGATATGTGGAAGGACTGCAAAAATAGAGCCCATCTGATGCTGGCTATTACAAAAACAAGGCTCGGGGAAGAGGCTGTTCCTTTCAGTTTACTTAATTAGTTTATACACTGAAACTATGAATAAAAGGGCTGTGCAATTGCTTTGGCTTCAGTAGTAGCCCCGCAACCATGACAACGGTGAAGCATTACTGAATCACCATGACAAAGAGCTGAGACGAGGCTGCTACAGCAGGAAGGGAACTCGGGCCAATCAGAAGTGGCGCACGCATGGAAAGCACGGCCTGCAGGAATCGTACTTCAACGCCTGCTTCTTAGCGCTGTATGAAAATAAAGATCTGGGAATGGGTCTCGGGCCCCTCGAAGCATCTACGGAGGTTCATTTGGATCATCGCCTTCACTGCTGGGTAACGACGACGTCCTGCAGCTGCTGCTACCTCCTTAAAAGAAAAACAGAACTGAAAATGCACGGAGCAGAGCTCTGCTCCTGCCAATGGCAGGGAAATGCAGCCACAGTTCCAGCAGGGCCAGCCGATGGGTGTGCCAGGCCTGGGGTGTGCACCAGTCCTGCCCCAGGGACCGGAGGGCAGCACCAGCTCAGCGCTAGCAGGCCAGGTGCTGCTGCTGTTCCCGAGGTTCGCTCACAGTGTGCTGCTCGGTGAGCTGCTGCACTTCAGCCTGTGGCTGGTGGCTGCTAGCACCCCATCCCATGCCCTACGGGACACTGCTGTCAGAGTGCCCGGTGCTCCAGCATGCACACTGCACACCTTTCGTAAAGAAAATAAAAAAAAAAAAAACATATATGCTGTTTATATACAATATAAACATATTGTATATAATATGATATTATATGTATATATAAAATGCTGTTTATAAAGAAAAATGAAAAAAAAAATCACATGTTCATTGCCCGCCCCTCCCTTCTCCATCAGACTACACTCTCATGAGAAATAGGAAATAACTTTGAAACCAGAGGAAGGGACCAAACATTTGCATGGTACAGGTTTCCACCACTACAACGTGCCTTGCCACTTTCTCCTCTTGTGGCCCCACCAAGCAGCCCCATGCTGGTACCAGAGCCCACTCCTTGGGCAGCAGGCACAGCCCCTGCATGGCCCCAGCAGTGCATGTACTCCTCTGGGAGAGGATGGAAGAGAGAGGGAGAGGAGCACTCAAAGAGCATCTGCCCAGCACCAAGGCAGGGCAGCAGGGTGCAAGGTGAGGGTAGAGGCTTGGGGAGCTGCTCACAGATAGGCTCAAGGCAGGGGGCAGAGGGGCTTTTAAAACTACATGTCCTTGAGATCACTGGGCACAGTGTTATTATGCTCTTTCACAGAGTCTCCATCATTTCTACTGATGGTCCATTTATTTTAGGGGACTCATCCAGTCCTTACACAGCAAACTTGGAAAAAGGTGATGATGCCTCTGCACCAGCATAGCAGCAGTCAAACCAAACCGGCTTTCACAGCCTGCACGGCCATCCCAGACCATAGAGGGCAGGCAGAGCTGTGCTGAGGCTGCTGCCCCTGCAGCAAATGGTGTCGGCATTACAGCCAGGTGTGCTGAGCTTTATTTGGAGGGCTGAAACAATAGGAGGCATCACCCAAAAATAGCTGAGGGCGGTCAGGAGCTGAGCTCAGTGGCAGGAAGGCTTCCCTGTCTGCAAGCATGGAGCTGGGGTGTGGGTGCTGGCTGCTTGGGGGGCCTCAGCCCCATGGGGGAGCTGAGGGCTGAGTGCCCAGAGGAGCATCCGGGCAAGAGAGAGCTGCTGCCTGCTCTGTGCACGCCCAGGGAAGCTGAGCCCTGCGCAGCCTCTGGAAATAAACAGCACTGCACAAGACATGCAGCCGATCCATCTTTCCTGCAGAAAGAGCTCTATGAGCCTGCAAATGTGGGCGAGGTGCTCGGGTCAGAGGAGGTAACTGAGCAGTCCTGCAGCTTGCTGAGCAGCTATGGAGCACTGCCCCATGGAAGGCCTGCTCCTGCTCTGCGTTATAACACACACACCGTGGCACTGCAGGGATGCGGCTGCAGCAGCACCAAGGTCACGCTGGTCCTGCTCAGGGGAACCTGTGGCTCCCCCACACAGCACCCATGGCTTCTGAGCGTTCTGAAACCCTTGGGGCAGGTGGTGGAGCTCCTCCTGTGCTTGTACCTCTCTCACCTTCCTTGTACTGCCAGCACGCTCGCAGCACTGATACCTCTGGGCTGGAGATGGGACTTCTGTAAACAGCCACAACTCAAACTGAAAGAGAGTATTCAGTTTTGATTTTTTAGCAACCACGTTTTCCACTGAAGGACCATCCAGAGAGACAATCTTTACACAATTCTACTTGCCCAGTTTTATAATAATTGATGTTAGAAAACAGTGAAGAATAACGGCAGGCAGAAGCAGAAATAAAGGCTTCTGAGCAGTTGGCTCCACCAGACTTGTGTCCCTTCACTTGCAAACACTGGTGAGCAAACAGAAACATTTTTCACATCACAGTGCTAATTGCCATCTTGCTTTCATATCATTAGTAATGAACATTCATCAGCAAAAATACCTGGAAATACATGCCTAGATTCTTATTGCAGTGCAATCATTGACCTTGCACCAGCATGAGCAGAGCCACAGATCTGTCCTGCCAGCGCTGTGGGCTCATCAGAAGAAGAATGCCCTCCTCCCCTCCTCACTCCCCCAGTACCAGACAGCACCACCAGGTACACGAAAACAAAGGTTCACTCTGCCACCAATTGGTGAGTGCAGCGCTGCTGAGCTTTCACCACTCTTATTTACAGGTTTGTTTTTTTCTTAAACTAACACAGACCTCCAATTAAAAAGAACGGCAAAGCCAGGTTCAGCTGGACAATAACTCCTCCAAGTGTCACGTTAAAGTCTGTGAAGTCTCCTCATGCACCTACATCCCAAGCACTCCCCACATCAGCTGCTGCCAGGACCTGCACCCGCAGCCAATAGCCCCGGCAGCCCAAGCTCTCACATGCAACAGCAAATATTTGAGAATTATTTTGCTATGTTTGATGTTTTTAGCTGACTCCCAATTTCCGTGGCTATGCTAACAGCCCTTGGAATCCTCGTTAAACATCTCACAGCCGCAAATATCTCCATGTGTCCCCAGCATCAAATCAGCATCTCGCCAAGTTTATTCCTCCCTTTCTTTCCAGAGATTCTCCTGCTCCAAGTGCTAAAGTGCCAAGAAACTGAGGACTGAAAATAAACCATTTACACATGCTCTCAAATCTCGCTGAAACTGTTTAATTCCAGAGAGGATTTGAAAACTGCTCAACATTTTTTCCCTAAGACAGTAGCAGTTAAATTACTTTTCTGCTTCAAAAATCATTGTTGCAGGAAGTTAAGCTGCATTTTTAACATTTGCAATTACTTCCCTCTATTGCCACAATACATATCTATATTTTTGTTCAAATTAAACTGTGTTTCCTAGGTGCACAGTCGTGCTGACACACTGAGTGTTTGCACTCCCTGCTCTGACAGCAGCAAGGGTGTCAGGGAGAAATGCAGCATCTTCCACAGCTCCTGTTGCTAAGCACCCTTGCCTCCCAGTACTGCATGCTTCTCTGGGCTCTCCTGCCTTGGAGCACTGCCCAAGCTCTGGCAACACCACTGCCCCCACTGCAAGGTCACACTGGCCTTGGGAGAGGTGGGGGGGGGGGGTCCGGGCCCTGTCAGCTGCACATGGGGTCACACAGGCCCTGACCATTCCCTGCTCTGGGCCAGGCAAGGCAGCAACAGGAGGCGCAGGCCCACAGCTGCCAGTCTTCGGAGGCCTTGCACCATCTTACACCTTGCCGTGCTTTACTCAGGGAGCCCAAGAGAAGATGAGCTGCTGCCGATGCAGCTCCATCCCATGAACCGCAGCCAAACAGCACTTCGGTACTTACTCTGTACCTTATGAGAAGATCTCAGAGGAATTTGACATAAATCCCATTGTTCTGCATACCTTAGCTAGGGTACAGAAGTGTGATTCTCCTGCATACCTGCTCCATTAGGTTTTGGGAAGCCTTGGCTCTTCAGCCAATCAACCCTAAAGCCAGGCTACTTCGGCTTACAACCATCATTTCACCTCATCTCAGCAGTCACCACACTCCCTGTGTTTACAAGGAAGCTGTGCAGCAGCCCAGCTGCCATTTCTGCTTGTCTTCACTGGGAGCCTTCCCAAAGCCTGAACAGCTGACATCACCAGCCACCTCTCCTGGTGGTGATTAACCTCAGATTGATTAACATCTCTGAGGACGTTCCCAGGGACAGACTGAGCATATCCAGATCCCATACAATAACCCAGCAATTCTTCACTGCAAATTATTCCGAGACTTCAGCGGCTCACGGGAACAGAGGCAGCAGGAAGAACAACCTCTGGGAGTTTGCCCACAACTTAGCTAACCAGAAGGTGGTTTTTGCCTTAACTCTTGTACAACCCAAACCTCACAGCTACACTATTAATAGCAAGATCGCTATAAGTAGTTTATATACTCTTAAACCCTTGTTTTACACTCAAAGGAGTTTCAGAATAACTGGCAAACACCAAGGAGTCCCATTATACTGGGCATGGCTGCGCCTACAGCAGATGTGCTGGATTGCTTTCATAGCACCCTGTGCCAAATGGAAGGATTCATTTCTCTGTTCTTACAGTTGTTTTCCCAGGAGGCAGCACAGGCCCTGAGCTGGAAGGACTGGCAGGTGGCATGGAAGAACACTTCCCAAGGGTCAGCATCAGGCAGCGGCTTGCTGGCACATGACAATGCCAGCACGCAGCCCTGGAGCTGCCCACAAAGTTGGGCCTAGCCCCTATAAAGCATCAGGAGCACTGCAAGCTCCAAAGTAAGGCTGCAGGTACCCAGGACGCGTGGCAGTGACCAAGCCTCAGGGCCCCACTGCAGCAAAGGCACAGCCTCCTGCTCACAGCATGCGTGGGGCTGCCCATGGGGGGGTCCCAGCCCTGCTAGGAGTGAGCTGTGCTGTCTCAGTCCTTGCTCACATCATGGAGCTGCTGGCGCTGGCTCTGAGGCTCTCTTCTTCCGAGCTCCACTGCTAACACACAGTACTGCACCTCGCAGTGATCCCTTCCCTTGCCACCTCAAAGTCATCAGCTAAGGCTTAACACTTCAGCACACTGTAATTCAGATTTAACTTTAAACTGTAACACTAGCTTTGCACTGAGCTGACAGGGGCACACTTGTTACTGCTCTGTGAGGAACAGGGGCTGGAGGCAGTAGGGATGGAGCAGCACCTGAGCGCACCCTGAGCAGCGCAAGCACCCCTTACTGCACGAGCAGTAAGCACACGGGCTGCAGCCAGGAATTGAGCAGAAGAAAATGAAATAAAGGTGAATATCCTTTGCAGAAGGGGGCAACAAACATCCTATGTGCTACATCTCTCAGTCCTCATACTAACCCCCGTATTTAATCTGAATTCCCACAGATCATTTTAAAATACTTATCTGGAGATGGGGGGCTCTCAGCTTCTTGAAGTTGTGGCCATGAAGGAGCTCAAGGATTTGCAGAGGCAGCAGTGGATCCAGGCATCAGAAAGGCAGGGGGAAGCCCTGGGAGGTGGGAGGTTGTGAGCACCTGCCTTGCAGCAAGGAGCCTTCAGGACTGTTCGGGAGCGAAATGCCAGGTGGTGGCAGAGCACAGTGATGCTGCACTCGATGGCACAGTGCTCACCCCAGAGCAGTACACCAGGCTGTGGCACTGCCATCCCCACACAGAGCCATGGGATGGGGAGCACTCCATGCAGACTGGAGGGACCAGGAATGTGAAGGGAAGGAGCGGTGTGCAGCAGACCCCTGTGCGTCCCCTGCTCCAAAGGGAACGGAACCCTCCTGCGTCAGGAAAGCCGAGGGCAAGCAATACTTAACCAACAGCCATCAGCACCTGCCTAGCTCTGCTCTCAGCCAGGAGGTTATTTCCATTTCCTTAGACACAGGCAGGACAGGAGGCAACACAGAGAAACACAATGTTAGCACAGACATCTGTTTTTGCCACTGGGGCTTCAAATTTTGGATTTCCCAGGCATTTAACAGCACCTTGCTTTACGGTTCCTGAGCTCAGCTGTGCCAGCAGCACACCCAGACCCGGCTCACGGGCAGCCCAGAGCTGAAGTGGTAAGGAAATAGTGACCAGCGGCATCAAAATAAGATTTATTATTTAGAACTGAGAGCTGGAAGAGACAAACATGGCAGATAACAACAAAACAATATGCCAGGCTCCGGATGCGAGAAGGGATGATACGGAAAGGCTCGTGGGCAACTAGAAATTCATATTTCTCCAGTACCAGAAGCAGAGTGAACAGAACATGGGCTCTGACCCTGCTGAGGGGAAGCCACTGAACTCTGAGTGCACTGCAGTGGGTTGGAAGAGTTTGGGGCCAGAATGCAACAGCGAAAGCAGCACTCCTGCTCCTCGGGGACTGCACTAAAAGCCACTGCTCTACAAAAAAAAAAGTTGAGTAGTCCTTTGTAATAAATGATTACTCATGAGATTATTGCTACAAATGGCTCTGTACATCGCCCCAGCCCAGCAGACAGCTGAAGCCTATTGTGAGTGAATCAAGGAAAAGAAATCTCCCACCACCATAATTTTTGCTTGTTGAAGGCACTTGAAAGTCTTTTAAAAATTGCTCCAATTACTGACTCGTCTGCAGAAGGATTTCAGGCTTACATTTAAAATTAGAAGTGACTTGAGACCTGTATTTAACTGTGGCAAGAAAATGCGGCCAGTCTCAAAGAAAAAGAAAGAGCTAAAAAAAAAGGAAACGACAAGTACAAAGTTACTCTCTAGTGAAGTCTCTGCAGGTTTCTTTACTTGATTTAACCAGATTTTAAGTATTCTCTTTACAAAAGAACAGCTCTGACTGCGAGAAATTCAAATGGACTTGGAACTTATCTTTTTTTTTTTTAGTGGAACCTGAATACATGTGCCTAGCTTATTTTTTTGGATAATCTCTTAAATTACAATTAACTGCATGAAACAAAAAGCATTTGAAAGAATGCCTCCTCCTCCTCCTCCTCCCTCTTCTCCAGAAACTGCTCACAGGAACCTGGCTCACAACAGAAGGGAACGATTTGGAACAAAGTCCTTTTCCCCCAAAATAATTTTCCTTTATTTTTTTTTTTTTCTTTTTTTTTTTTGCATAACATTTTTGTATTTCCAACTATAAATAAAAAAGGAAAATGATTAGAAAGAAGTTACAAAATTGTGTAGAATGGACCAGAACGGCACAGAATTTCTCACACACGACAAATCATTTCCCATCTTCCTCTTCCTCCTCTTTAGCTGCAGCAGGACCTGGCGCTTGGCACCGGAGCTGCGGGGGCCACGTGTCAGTCGCTGGCGATCGCATTTTCAGAATCTAAAAGACAAAATGGCCACGTGAGATCACAGAGCGCAGCGTGCCGAAGGCGCTTCCACGAGAGCCAGTGCAGGCTCTGCACGAGAACAGAACCCGAAATCCTCAGAGGGCATCGCGTGTGTCGTACTGAGAACGTGGCAGCGTAAACGTTCCTAAAGCCCTTTGTCAGAGCCCAGAGCCTGCTGCAGCAGAACCAGAGCACCTCACCCATTCCTTCAGAGCAAGGCACCCCGCTGGGGGCAGGAGGCTACGCAGCGTCCGGGGCTCATGATGGACTTGGAAGGGGACGTACTGAGCACCAGGTGGGAGAAAGCAGCGGCTCAGGGCCAGCGCACGTCCTGCTGCTGTGCACCCACTGCACCGTGACATCACCAGCGTCCTTCACTCTACATCCCAGCAACACGCACACTGGTTATTGGGTCTGCAAGCACATACATTTTTATACAGCATAAAGCTTGCTAGATTCTTCCAGAAAAAAATGCAGTGAGTACTTCAGGGCAGAAGGGAATACATGGGACATGGGGGAAAGGATGCTGTGCAAACAGTCTGTGTTTGGCATAGCTCCTGGGGGATTCCCTGTTTTGGGCTTTGCTCTCATTAACTGCAGCCCCAGTTTTCTCCCTCCCATCTTTCTTGCTCTGCCTGTTCATAGAAAGAATTGCTTTAAAGGAAGCAAAGCTGTCTTGGTTGCCATCCTTCCACAAGCTTCTGCTCAACGTCGGTTCTGCACGTTCACCTGAAACCACCCCAGTTCTCAGCATTTGCCCACTAATAACAACTAGTATCGGGCACAGGAGAAATGAAATGAGCCAAAATTTATGATCTCCAGGTAACAGGGAAAAACCTTAAGATAGCAATGGGACATATCCCATACACATATGCAGCAGGTCAGCCATCAAGCCAGAATGACAGCGAGCTCTGCAGCTTCCTGCCTCTTGATAGAAACTCACAGATACTCAGCCCATGTCCCAGTGGACAACTTCTTAGCTTCTTATTCTGAAGGCAGCCTGAGCTTTTGGCCAAAAACGGAACTGCCCTCTCCACAGCACTAAAGGCATCACTGAATTCAATTACACACAACATTTTCTGTGTTGGAGAAAATGATGGGAAAAACTGCGCCTTGTGTCTTGTAGCTGCTGACCGGAGGGAAGGAAACAAACACTAAGAAACGTTGTTAGGTGTGCTATATCTGGTTTGATAAACAAAAAACTGAATGCTGAAGAAGTTTCTAACTTATTTACAAAGTAACTCAAAAATCCCCACCAAACTACAACACAGGAGTAAATACTTTTTATAGGCCTTCACAGGGAAAAGAAAGTTCTACCTTTTCCTTCTGCCTTGTAGGCAGGTTGTCAATGCGCAGCTGCAGCAGTGCGCTGAACGTATGCTGCGCATCCATTCGGGGCGCGACACTGAAGTGTAAACTGAGTGCTCCTTCCTCCACAGACTTCAAAAAAAAACCTCTACAAATAAGAATTCCATCCATTCACAAGAATTCCACCATTACAGCACATCCCTAATCACACCAGGCCTTATTTTGTACATGGCTTCTCCACACTTAGCAAGAAAAATCTAAAGTTTAGTAAGTCTATGTATATAAAAGTGAAGGCTTGAATTATGCACCCTCTAGACTTCTCATGGGGGAGTTACTTCAAGGGAGAAGCTTTACAGTCAAATACAGATCCAAGCATATGTAACAGCAATCCTGATAGCAGGCTATCACTTTGGATGGAGAAAAAATATAACAAAAGGGACTGCACACTTTACAACAAGAAGTTGCTGCCTTCTGGAATGAGCCTTCCAGATGAAATCAGTTACAGGTACTCTATTTAGTGACACAGCTAACATCAGCACCACAGTACATTCAAGTCCCTTTGAGCAAGAAATTCTTTCAAAATGCAAATTTGTAACCTGACAGCTCCTAAAATCTGTTTTATTACAGTGCACTTCTGCAACTTATCTGCATTAGTAACAGATCACAGAGCCAGGGCCGGCACAACGCCTTCCTGCTGCACACACAGGAAAAACAGACCTTAGGAAAAAGCAAGTCCTGCTCAGGCAAACCTCACCAGCTCGTCAGCCACAACACGGTCTGCATGTGCTCAACAGTTAGTTTCAGCAATATAGACAGGAAGATAATTGCATTTACCAGGCTCATTCAAGAGAAGCGCAGCAATCAGCACAGCAGTCAGCCTGCACAAATACCCAGCTGAATCTCAGCTCACATCTGCATTGGTACAGCTGCATAAGCAAAAGTCAACCCCATAGAAACACACGCACACAAAAAGAAAAAACGGACAAAAAATAACCCGTACTCGATTCAATAAATACCCATGTCAAGAGATCCCCTGTGATTATGTTTTTGCCATTTTATAAATTCAATCCTATAGCAACAGAGTCACCCATCTGTGACAATGGGACTCAACTTGTGATACTCTCTGATTCTGTGGCCTCTGCAGAGATCTCAGAGATTCAGCAGACACACCTCATCAGCAGCACCATCGTTTCCCACAAACATCACCACAAATCAGGGATTGAGAAGGGTGGGAGAGGAACCAGAACACAAAAAATTTCACGCAGGAATTAAACGGTCACAAACTACTGCATCTCCGAGCCAACACACATTACTGAAATTCAGGCGGGGGTCCTCGCAGCAATGCAGAAAACTAAGCAGGTTTTTGCAATGTTATCTAACTTCTGAGATGCCAACCTTGCTCAAAAGTCATGAAATCTTTGCCATTTTTCAGGCAGGACGAGGAAAGCAATGCTGAGGTCAAGTAATTTCAGAATGAAGACTTCTATTCAAAACTCTCCAGGGCTGACTTTCAAAGAATGAAGAAGGATGCATTTACCACTCAAGCAGTGCCCATATCAAACTCATGTTTATTGAACAAAGCCAACATAACACTCTGAACGCTAAGTCTATGGGGAAAATCTCACTGTTCTCTGAACTGAAAGCACTGCAATAGGACCACAAAAACACTTAAAGAGAAAAAGCAGCTACTGAAAAAGCCAAGTTAACCTCACGAATGACACAAAGGTATTAGTGACTTTCTTCCCCAAATATCAAATGGCAAAACCCGCATCTTGATTAAGAAGTTCGTTTCAGAAATACTGGCATTTAGCACTACTGCCTCTTTCCAAAGAGGAATCAATTTGCAGGAGCGCACAGACTGCCACGCTTGGCCGGACAACCAGCCCGTTCAGTTCAACAGCCTGTTTCTGATAACCATCAATGTCAAATATCTCAGAGGAAAATGAAAGAAGCTGTGCCAGACAGTGATGGAAGAGGGGTAGGTGTAAAGTAACACCTGAGTAATATTAACTCTAAGTTACAGAATGAGACCACGGTTACACAGGGCAAGTTTTCACATCAGCCGTTGAACACACGGGCCAGGGAGGCTGAGCCGGGGTGAACAACGAACCTTGAAGGGTGCAGGATCCCCTTCCATGCTGCCCTGCAATGATGCACTCTCGACATCAGACCAGTCGCACTCCCTTTCCTTACTACCAGGTGTGTGACTCAGCAGCAGGAAGTCCTCTTTCAATATCTTGTCCCTCCACCAAAGCTGTAGCACCAGCCCTGTGGTGCCTCCTGCTCCAAGCTAAGGCTGGATGACAGGGCTCAGCACAAGTTGGTTAAATCCAGCAAAATGCACAGATCACTGGGAGCCAGCCCTGCTGCCTGAGCAGCGCCGATGCCTGCTGTGCAAACACCTTTTGCTTTCCAAAGGCTTCGTATAAAGCACGGGCACACAGCTAACAGTCAAGTACTTGCCCACTGATCCTATTTAAGTGGACTTCTTAGGAACATAACTCAGTTTTTAAGAAACAAAAACTGTTTCTTAAAACACAAGACAGACATCCAATGACTAGCAGCTCCCTGGAGCAGGGCATTCTCTTTTTCCAAAGCTGCAGGCAAAGCACCTTTGCTCACATTTTTCTCAAAAAGTCGCCCAATTTGTTCCATCCCAAGTCATTTGCTTAATTGCTATCAAGGCCCAAAGCTCTCCTTTCAGCATGATCAGGGACAACAAAACATAGCTGGAAGTTCACAGCCTAAAGAACTGAAGCCAAGATGGCTACCACAAAATTCAAGTCATGAACACTGAAATGAAAGCATCAACCTCTGGCCCCACCGCCAGCTAAAAGCAGCCCACTTAGGAAAGCAGGCACTAAAAAGCTGAAAGCTTCATTTTAAAAGTGAAAGTGAACACGGTTAGCTCTGGACCAAACCTGGCACCAGGCAGCCCCACGAGCTCCCACAGCTTTGGCCATGCTTGGGAGGAAGTCTCTGATGACCAGCAGCACAGGGCTGGCACCTGACATGCAGGCAGCACCCACAGCAGAACTGCACGTCAGATGTGCAGAAGCACAGAAGCAGAAGTACCAGACCTCTCCCTGCACAGCCCTTCCTCATTTCTACTGCAGCCTACACCGACATCAGTGACTGCCAAGAGTGTGCAAGCAGCACAAACTTGTACTGGGGCCAAGTATCTTCGATGCCCTCCCTCACATTTAAATTATGCCAGGCTCATGCTAATGGGGCTTCCCTGGTACTGGCAGTGTGGGATGCGCATGGTCCAAACGCCTCATTTACCACCTACCCAACTGCAGTATTGCTGGCAGTGCGAATGAGATGCTAAAGATACCATCTCTTAAAATAACCCATTTAATGTTCTGGCCCGGCCTGCTTTGCAGCAGCGGAGCACCAGAAACGCTGCAGGAGCAGCGAGGTGCTGTGGGGTGGCACTACAGCTCTTCTGGAGCACCACTGCACGTCTACAGCTGCAAGAGATGGGACGCAGCCCTGGGCAGGCACCGAGGAGCAGTGGAGGCACGGCATCTAATCCTTCACACTGGAAAACAGGCGCAGTTACCTGGGAGAGCGGGGAATGGACACGCTTCTGTTTTCAGAAAAACACTGGGTTTTTCACACAGTTTTCAAGCACAAAATGTTTATTTTTTCTTCTTTTTAATCTATACAATTTCTTGGGGCTTTTAGTGCCGCTGACTCTGTCAGTGTACAAGGGATGGACTATACAACAGGCAATAGCGACAAACTGTAGGATTCAGTGCAAGCCGAAGGAAAACTGGTGTGAAAACATATTTTCCATGTTTGCTCATGAAGCATACAGACATGAATCTAAAAAACCCAAACAAATTAAAGATACATGTTACAGAGAACAGAAATCTCTTACTACAGTAAGTATTTTGCCCAGGCAGAAGACTCTGCATAATTGTCTATAAAACTCAATTCTAACTGAATTGATGGAATAATATATTCAAAGGGTACAAACAAAATAATTTAGACAGAATAATGCTCGAGGTACAATAGAACTATACAATTCACAGCTCGGCAGCACAAGACATCTCTGCCCGTCAGACAGTAAAGAATGTCATTGCAGTAGAGATACAGAGCAACGCGCCTTCAGATTTGGCCACTCGTTTGGCTCCCTGTGCCTGTAGGGATGGCCCTTAGTGCCGTCCATAGAAGTGGAACTTACCATCAGCAAATCAGTGTCAGTGGTTACCTTGTGCCTTTAGACTGAGAGGTGCAGATGCAGACTCTAAGCACAGTAAAAGAGGCAAAAAGCAACCCGCAAACAGGAGAGAGGTGTCCGTGCCGCCTACGGTGCAAACTTGATTTAAAAAAAAAAAAAGAAAAGAAAAAGGAAAAAAGATTCAAATGAAAGGTGGTGAGATTCCAAAGCTGAAGCATTCATTGCTCACAGAGGAAAAAAGAAAAATAATAGCTTCACATTTTTATTCCATTTCAATGTGAATTCTGTTAGCACTTGAGTGGCAAAGCACGTTCTTAGCGTCTGTTTTGGAACTGAAGGCAGAGCACATGTGTGTACTTACATGGCTCCGACAGCGACCTGCGGATGTGCTCCTGCAACCCAGATTTCCATCAGGCTTCTCACTTAGGAACACGCATAGATTTGTAATTTAACTAAATTATAAACGCCCGGCAGGGAAAGAAAATGTAATCCAATTGGCTACTGTGGTCTGGAAGAAAGCAGAACTCGTGCGTCCACTACAGCAGTGGCTGCAACCTGCAGCAGCTTTAGCAAAGGCTGTAAGGAATGGATTGCACTGCCCGAAGCTATTATCTGTTCTTATACACAGCTCACTAGGATCACTCTGTCAATGCTCCTATTTTCCAATGTGCATTTCACTACTCCTTGTACAAACACAATAAATTTCCATCAGTATCTCAAACAAACTTCACCTCACTTTTTTTTTTTTAAAGCCTCGGAAATGAAAATTCAACACATCAGTTAAAATTAAAGCATTTACAGCAGAATGAAACTGATGACTAGCTTCGACTGTAAACCTTCAGTATCTTTGCAAAGAAAAAGAACTTTACTCACAAGCAAATCATAAATAAAATACACCTTTCAAATATTTTTACATCTCTTTCCAGCTGGAACTGAAAAGCTGATATTCAAGGCACTGTACTCCTGCAGGTTAGTACAATTTCTAGTCATCGATTCAAGTACATCAACTTCAAGGCTTGCAAGTGTAAAACATCAGAACACAACATAATAAAGTGTCTTCAGCAATGACATATATGCAGATATTGCCGTAACAAACAAACGACCTGTTGCGAAACCCATCACAGTGATTGCTGGATGCGGTGTATGGCTGTGTAGGCTGGCAGGCCCGCTGCGGACCCGCGCCTCTCTGACACATATGGCATCTACAGATGGACACGAGGTCGCTATCACCGTCACCTATCAGAGCCCGCTGAGCTATGTCAGTCTCACACGTGGGCCGGGCGGGTCGGCCGCGGGCTGCTGCAGTGGCACAGGGTACATCTGCAAGCAAGCTTTGCCGAGAGCCGAGAAATGAGCAACGCTCTGCCCTCCTACCAGCCCTGGCCGTGCTGCCGGCCCCGACCACTGCACTCCGTAAAGCGGCGTAGGGAAAACTCCTCCGTACTGACAAAGAGGCATCGCATAGGGTGTTACTGTGCCAGAAGGGGTAGTACCTGGCATAGGCACTGGCATGGATGGCGAAACTCCAGGAGTTAGCGCAGACATGGGACAAGACACTGGAACAATGCACCTTTTCCCCAATCCTGTTCTGACTGAATTAACCTACAAAAAGAAAAATAAAAAAGCATGGCTATTAAGTGTCTATCTTCCCACCTGTGGGACGCAGGGGCGGCATGCACAGGAGGACAGCCCAGCTCTTGGCCTCCTCACACCTCTAACTTGTATTCTTTCTTGGAAATTAATAGCAAAGGTTGACACAGGGAAGGACGTCTCAGTATAATCTTACTGTTTAAGGAATCAGGAAACATTACTGAGCAGGTAAGAATGTAATGCCGCAGAATCCCTGGAAAAGCTTTAACGTGCAAAGTAATCCCCCTGTTGTCCCTCAGCGCTACTGCATCTTGTGTGCAGAAGTAAATAAATAAAGCCAAATGCAGAATGAAACCAAATCTCACTGTACTTCTTACAGCCCTTCAAACCTTTAGCACATTATTGCTGTAGAAAGCTGTTCATGCTGGGCCGTTCGCCCAAGCACAACCAAGGGCAGCAAAGAAGGGAAGACTTTGTGTAGAGGTTCACTACCCAGCACTGGGGCTGTGGGATCAAGTCAGGTAAACCAGAAGGACTCAGCAGGAGCTGACCCTGCCCAGGGGCTGCTGGAGCCAGTCCTGCTATTTTGCTGAGATTCAATTAGCATTCACTTCAATTACTCTGTTTTTGCATGCTAAGCTCAGAGAAAGAGCTCTGTCTTCCTAAACACGGGGATGGCAGGGGCACCCGAATTACACGCTTCATAATGCACAATGCCACCGAAACAATAATTATACAAAACGCTGCCTGGTCTCAATCTGGATGAGATTTACAGTACTTCTTTGCTTTTTAAACTTCACATAATTTGCAACTCCCTGCCATGGGTCTCATCAAGCCAGCACCTATTCACGACACAAGAAAAAACAATGCTCTCACTTTGGGAGTGTCCCATTAATACCAAAAATATTTCACATCAAACAATAGAATTAGCACGAAGGTGAAAATTAAGAGGAAATGAACATATGTATAGAAGTGAGTGGAATGCTTACTCTAGTCTCTGGTTTTAGTCTCTCAGTTCAAAATAGAAATGACAATGGCACTCTGATGCACTGCTCTGGGGTGCTCACCTGTGCTCCAGAGCAAATTTTACAAGCACACAAGCATCCAGTGCCTTCCACTGCTTTTCTAATTTCTGATCTGAAACGTGAATGCGATGGCAAACGTCAAAGTAAGAAATAGCTACTTTGGTACAATGAATTTAAAATCATTCATCCATAAAGATTCACCAAAACTAACAGCAGAGAGCAAAGACCAACAAACGGAGCGACTGAGGACGTGCACATTTACACAACATGACGACTTCTGATGGCTGTTCTTAGAACCACGCTTGGCATCCTCAGAGTGATGGTTTTCATCTTGCTAGATGGCTGTGAGTGAAGTGGCTGACCAAGAACGCCGGTAGAGGTACCGAGCTTATATAGGGAGTCTCTTCTAAAAGCAATGGGCTTATCAAGCAGCACTGAAAATGCAAGATGACGTTTTAGCATGTTTAAAACTTATACAACTGAAAAAAGCCTTCTTTTCAGATCTTTTCAAATGTTGAGTAATCTACTTCTTTACCCGATTTATGCTGCTTTACCGTTCCTTGCTCAGCTAATCAACTCAGGAAAGCAGCGGCTATATTTAAGGCCACGCATGTCAGTCAGGAATAAATGCCATCGTGTTGCAAACCCAAACGTTCCACATACACATTGAAACCTGTTTGTATGATGACAAAGGCATGTTCACAATGTAAGGTTGCACCCTCCACCTTGCGGCACACTTTGAACAAGCAAACCCATGCTGTGAGCAACAAAGACAGCCAGCTCGTGACTCCCCCTGTACTGCAGCCCCTTAAACAAACTCATTTTTCAAACCACAATCTTTGGATAACCAGCAAATCAACACCAACGGAGGCTGAAACCCTTCCTCCTGCACACAAAAATTGACTGGAATATTGAGATAAGCAAGCAGTGGTACAGTCCTCAAAACAGAACTGGATTGCCCAGCTGTAGCAAAGCCACAGAGGCTGCAAGGCACCTTGCTGACAAAATTTGTAATGAAGTTATCTTGGGAACTGAAAGCAAGGGGCACAAGATCTGAATCCCATACCAACTCAAAGAGCCCATGCTTAGAGCACGCTGAAAACAGATGTAAAAACAGCCTGCGCTCATACAGGACCAGTGGCTTCTGCTTGTTTGTTTTTAATCCTCTAGTTCTCCAGTTGGTTCTTATCCCTCCTTTTTCAGTGTACCAAAAGTTAAGAGGTGTTACTGAAGATTTGTGTTTCTGATCTTCAAGCTTCCAGAAAGCTGCTCTGACATTCAGAGGCAGCATTGATCAGCTTCAATCAAGCACAGATGCATATTTGTAGCATTCTTTCAACCCAACGGACGTGGAAGACACAGCCAAAGGTGTTAACAGTCCTGTTCCATTCTCACACCTGCAGCTATCTCCACAGCGCCCGCTTCCCAGGCAGGCAGCTCATTAAAATGAGGATGCACTAAACGCAAACAGATGTGCAGTGATTACTAATAGTGCCTACACCACCACACACGTCAGCAGCTGGCACGGACTGCCACAGATACAACATACAGATATCACAGACTCAGAGCATGTTTACAGCTTTTCTTTTGGTAATAATTTTTCTTTAATGTCCATGCAGTCGTGTAACAGTACAAAGGGACAAAACACGTTTGCTACACTCCTCGTCCCCAGTCATCTTCACACAACACCTGTAGCCACACAATATCCAGTGCTTTTTACACAGAAAGCAGCTCACAGTCCTAGATATGGTCCACAGATGGACCCTGTGGTGGGGACCACAATTACTTGTAAGAAAGGATCACTGCATAACGCCTTCAAGATGGATAAGCATGACGGAAATTGCTATTTTCAGGCAGATTGACTTAATTCTGCCTACTATCTCCTACTCCCCTTTCATATTACTGACAGTAAGAATCCATGCATATTTCCACATTTAAATAAAACCTCTGAAAAGGAACATTTCATTGCTCTAGCAATGAAACTGGAAGCCTCAAGGTTTCCCCACAAGCTTCTAATATGCATTAATGGAGATTTGCAGCCAAACAAATTGGCTTTTTTTTTTTTTCCCTGATGGAATTGTCGCTTTCACAGAAACAAAGCAGAATTTCAAGTCCACCTTTGCACCCAAATTATTGCTTCCTATACCTGTGACAATAGAATAAAACCCCTAAGTCTTTAGGCAGCTTATTGAATACCTAACTTCAAGATTTCTCTTCTGTGCTTTCAACCTTAAAAGCAGCCTTCATTTAATTTAAAAAGACATTGATAACACATTGTATTCACATACCAAGCAGATTTGCTGCTGCTGGCCAGAAGCATCTTACAATAATAGAATCCTTAGGGTTAAAAAAGATCTCTAAGATCATCAAAAGTCCAACTGTTAATCCATCACCAACACGTCCACTGAAAGGGCATCTTGAAAGGAGGTGGGGGGAAAATAAACACCTGTTTTCAGGGTGAAAGAGAAGACTTGAAATGAGCCAAACTAGCTTATATGTAAATAGCAATCTGCAGACAGCAAGAGAGTATTAAAATAATAATACCCTTAGCAATGATTTATTGCAATTTTATTTGTGGGAAAAAATGGACACAAAGAAGAGAGCCACCTGGTTTGATGTCTTTGTCATACCTTGTGTGGACTGCACCCCAGGAGGATGCTCACTGGCTGTGTGGAAGAGCTCAACAGCTCCTACTCCTGCCTAAAAACTCTTCAAGGAGACACTTTCCAAACCCATAACCTCCAAAGGAATTCAGAAGTGCCTACATTTCCAATTATTACAACGGGCCAATGTTAGCTTCTCTCACAACAAAATACTTGGTTGGACTATGAGACAGCTGGCCCTACCACTTTCCTGCTGGTTTGTTCCAGTGCTTCATCATTGGCTCTATCAAAGATAAAAAGAATGATAAGCATCACCATGCTTCCAATCTTTCTAGCTTTTATTTCCAACATAAAACCTTATTAAAATTTTCTCTGATGAGCTGGGAATCTGTTTAGTGCTCCTTAGTTCTTTTATTGCAAAGGTAATCTTGCATTTAATCAAAAAAGACAAGAAGATGGTCTTAACAGATGGTCTGAAGAAGTACAGCCTGAGCTTTATATGCTCCCTGTTAGAAAGCTGTTTTTTTTCAGTCCTTTGTGATTTCTTGAGTGCTTTTTGTCTAATACCATTTTGAAGTGTGGATTCCATACTGATTTATTGCAAGTACAACATCTCCCCATATAACTCCAAGAACTGGTGTCACTGGGTCACTCTCCTGGCTGCCCAGGCTAAGTATCCTCTCTGCTTCCTCCCTCTCCTCCTGGCTGTTTTTCCTCCCAGCATCATGAAGCATTATTCTTCCTTCACTTCAGATCCCCTTTAAGGTGAATCTGAAAAGGTACTCAACTTCTACAGCAGCCCTCACACAGCTTTAAAAGGCTCCTTCATCACATCTGTGGCCCTGCTTTCTGCTTCCTATGGCCCAGGAGGCTGGGTGGATGCAGCACAGTGGCAGCTCCTGCTCCCGGCACAGGGAACGCAATTCAGCAGTGCTGTTCAATATTGGAAGGCCTGAAGTAGCCCGCGGCATGCTGTGCCACTCCTGTGTCCAAAACACCCTAACAACAACCCTAAAACAGGAGCCATCCACATTTACATCTCTTCTGCAGCCCACATCCCCACTAGGACTGGTGCATGAAGTCACCTGCCACCAGCTGGCACAGAGCTCTCAGTCCCCAGCTATGAGTGTTCCAAGCAGCAAGTGACAATGTGAAGAACAGCAGGGAATCCCAACCTTTCTATCTTCTTAGTCAATGATCCAAGTTACTTCAGCCTTGGTAAATCCTTGGAACAGACATATTCTGAAAAGCCAACCCTCTAAAACCCAGCATGTTAAGACTGCACATGGCAGAAGGTAAAATTAATCTTAAATTGATGTTTACATCATTAAGATAAGAAGACTCCCCCACATCTCTTTTCCAGAGTTGTAAGCAGGCAGAGCACCCCCACCAGATCCTTCCAGCTACCACAGGAGCCTCACAGAAAAGACCACGAGATGTGAAAAGCACATCAAAGAGAGTAAGAGACAACAAAGGAACAGAGCTTGTGCCCTCACCATGGCTTCCCAGAGCATCTCCAGAAACCTTCTATTTGTGTTTACTGGCACCTTCATGACTTGTTTTCTGAGAACTAACAGGGTCTTGACGTCACTTCTACTCCAGAACACGTTTATGCTGTTTAAACCATCACTGTGGAAAGGGATTATTTACTCTCCAGCTTTTGTTCATTAATGGCCACTATGAATCGATACAAAACTGCTTAATAAGCTCACACAAGTGCTTTTCCCTGTGAAGTCAGTGATCGACAGAGACCAGCAGGTACAAAAACAGACACATCAGCAAGTTCCTGCTTCAGCAGGTCCCACCTGAACAGTGACTGAGCTGCCACTGCTGCATCCAAGCCTTCTGCCTCCTACATGCCAAAAAAGCAATGGCTTTCTACCCAGGTCCAGTTATCTTGTTTTTAAGGGATTACCACGGAGTCCTTCACTAGTTTTACTCTCGCAATTTCTTTGCCTTTAAAATTAATGTTTTCCTCTATTTGGCTCAATTTCCGCTCTTCCAAAAGAAAAAAGAATCCAGCAGAAATAATTAGTTGAGGAACCATCAGTCTGTGAGAATGAGAAAGGGATCTGGAAAACCAGACCAGGGTGGGAGAGAATTCTGAATTGGGATTCTGGCTGTGTCCTCAACACTGTCATGCAGTCACACAAACAAGCACTGAACGCTGACACAGACACAGACACACACCGTGGTACTGTTTGCCTGCTACGGAAAATAAGAGAGGACAAATGGGGCACCACTGAGTCTGGCTTCATTGCACTTCACTTCCACGGAATTCCTGAGATGGTATTTCCATGAGGCAAAGGGCCTTACAGATGCACAAGATTAGTACTGCACAGTGCAGGATATCAAGCAAGATTCAGAACAACACTGAGCAGTGCCCTGTCTTGGCGCAGTACCTGCAATGCTTGTGCTAAGATAAAAGCTTGCTGCCAACAGGCCACTAGGCCACTAGCCCAGGCACTGCCTGCCTGAGGAAGATTCATGTTAAACATCAAAAAGCAGAAAATGTTAGCAATAATAAAAACTTAAGTCAAAGAACGTACGGTTAGTGGTATTAAGTATTGCTGCATGTTACTGTTAATGAGCAGTTTGCAATTTAAAAATATATATTTTAAAGTATATATATTGCGGCCCGTATAGCTCCCAAAATTATTCCAAAAGACAATTTAAAAAAACCAACAAAACTGTTTTAGTACTTAATGAAAAGAGTTGGACATTTATACGAAGCAGCTATCTGAAGTAATTTAGTTTATGTCCTCCTCCAAATCTGAGTTCTGCAAAGGCTGTCAGACACATAGCAAAAGGAACGTTCTTCAAGGAGCGCCACTTACTCCACATGTCTCATTCTGTGTTTGCATGGGATTTGCCTTTGGCTCCATGTCCTGCCTTTTTTGGTTCTGCTTCAGTTGGTTTAAAGAAGGCTTTGCCTGTGCAGCTCCAACAGTTTTGCTTGTCCACTGGTCAACCAGCTTGTGAAGATCATCGGTGAACGTTCCCTTCTTGTTGTTACTGTTGTTGGCCTGAACCTGCAGAGTTGATTGCGGAAGGGGCTCGGGACACGTTACAAGACTGTTTGTAGAGGATCCTGGAAAATCACACACAAAGAAAGTTGACAATGGCGTCTCCATTTCACCACTTATCTGCTCACATAGCTTCCCACATACTGCAATTCAAACAGAGGCTTTCCTGACTTTGCCCTCCCCCTCCTTTCTACAGAACACCTTTGCTTAAAGAAATGGTCCAAGTCCACTGGTCCAAATGCGTTCAGATTATGTCTCATTGTGTTACCTGCCCAGAACTTCTCTCAACTGAAATTCACGACCAAGAGAGAAGGACTAGATGCACAGAGGCACCCCCAGTGCCACCGACACTGCCAGGCTTGCAAAGTCTCTCCGTAGAAGACTGCCATGGGTGTGTTACTTGCTGCAGCTTCATGTGTTTTAAAAATGTATTTTATTTGCATAAGTGTTCTGCCCTCCTGGAAAAATTTAATTAGCACACAGGTTAAGAGTAGAGTTGGCCTCAATGTCTCAAAGGCTCCAGGACCCACAGGCTCCCTCTGCCATCTTGACATTTTGGGAGAAAAAAACATTATGTGAAGAAGAAAAAGGAGAAAGGAGGCCATAAATGGGCATGTGAGTTTCTGACACAGAGATACAGAACTTCTGGGACAGATGAAGGCGGATGGGAAGAGCACTAACAGGAACTGAATTTTATAGGCTTGTATGTCACTAGGAAGAGATCTGTCCTATTTATCTGTTGGTAACTACAAGTCTGACACAGCAAGACCGGCAGCAAACTGGAAGAAAGGTTCTACAAACAGATTTACTTTATCTAAATATTTTAAATAAGACCATCTCTCCAAGCAAAAAGTTCATGGAACTGCAGTAAAATTGTTACAGAAGCAAACACAAATATTCAGTTTTCCATTTTCTGTTAATGAGCTACCAGTCAATGAAACTGAATAAACAAAGTATTCCTACGGTCATATAAAATACATTAATAGCCTTTAAACGATCATGCATTCAACCTGCAACACAACTTGTAAGTGAACACTGCTCATTTCCTTTTCCTTTTCTCGGGGGAAAGGGACCAGTGAGAAAATAAGTACTTGGACAGGAAAGCTCTTCAATTAGTGCTCAACATTTCATGCATCTCCACAGGAACAAGAGAGTTTTAAGCTATAAATTCCTCCAGCAAAAAATTGCAGTCATATAAAAGTGTGTATTTAAGGGAAACAAACACACACTCCAGTTTTCTGGCAGCATGCGTGCACAATCTCACACACAAAGACTACCACGACTGTCTTGCAGCATGCGTAGATCCCAAACATCACAGCGCATGCATTATTAGGAAAGTATCACAACGTAGATAGTCTAATTTCATACCAGTATAAGTGCATCAGCTCTACTCATTAAACAACTAGCTTTTAGTAAAAAGAAAAAAGAAAACTCAAAGAAAAAGCATCCCATGCCATGAAGGAAATACTGAGAAACAAAAATGGGATAGTTACTACTACTGTGATCTTTGCCTAGACATAGTCGTTTCAAGGTGGACCCTACAAGGTAAAACAATACAAGACATACAGAATTAGGTAAGACTGAACATAACAAATCTGACGGACAAGCTTCTGTACTTTTAAGCAATCAGAGAGTAGTTATTATGCAAGAAAGGACAGACAAAGTCAGCAGTTCAGGTGAGTAAAGGAAGTCTAAGTAACTGGACAGCTCAAACCTTTATTAATGTGCAGCCATTCAGAAGCTTTGAGAGGTACAATAGCATGCCAAAAGCAAGGTCCCATGACTTAAAGATGCATTTTTTTGTTTGTTTCAAATTGCCTTGGCTTCCTAATAGGAGATTTTGATTCCTATTTATGCAGGAAATGATGTCAATTCAGTTTGTGATAGGAGGCCAAAAATGCTTTCAGGAACAAGTAACGCTAGTCTGGCTGCAAAGACAAACTGTACAATCACCCTGAAACATTCCGTTTTACAAGTCCAAAAAGATACATTGTTCTGCAGGTCTGAGGCCAATTTTCTCAATTATTTATTAGCATGATTTGTGTCTAAATGTGAGATTCTGAACGTTAATTAAAAATGAGTTTCCCTTCATCTCGTCCAAGTGCAGAAAAACAATCCAGCAGAGTAGCTGAGTTCTCATTTAACCAAACTACGTGTTTTTTCATTATTATCTTGTTAGAGCCTTCGTTATTTTACATATTCTGTTGGACAGTTATCTACAGTGCCAGATGTGTATAGAGAACCCTATTTGACAGTTAGGTCTTGCCAGACATTGGCACCATTTCCATTAGAGTGCCAAATTTCCTGAAAGGTATTTTGGACTTGATAAGAAGAATATCGTTATGGTATGGGAGGAGATGAACATCTGATATGGGGCATGGTGAGTTTATCGTGAAGAAGCACTTGAACACATGAGTAAAATCAAAAGGCTGGGCAGAAAGCAAGATACAGAATGTATGTGCTTTTCTTTATGCTAAACTGGTGCCACTGTTTAATTTTACTGTGCCAGAAATGCAGCTTTAAACTCAGAGATTGCAGGTCCAGGTTGACATGGGCTCTGAATGAGTCTTCAAAGGAGAAAGGAGAGACATCACTCAGAGACTGGAGAAGAGAAAATAAAGAAGAGAGGGAGGAAAAAAGGGAGAAGAAATGTTTGTGTTCTGATATGGGTGGCATGAGGAGGAAAAGAACGATTGGTTTGAAAGAATTTTTTGTTATTTCCTATAGCTTTATGAAGTTTATATTTCAGGAAAATCAGGACATGACTACAGTAATGTCTTATGCAAGCATGACCAAAAGCTTAGTTTCTCAACTCAAAGCTTAGATGAAAAGTACAAGTCACAGTCACAACTGAACATCGTGTTGCATTTTTTTGGTAATTTTTTTCTCTTTTCCCTCATATATTTTACAACACCTATCTTTTAAAGTTAGCTAGCAAACCCCATTATAGCAACATCAGCGGTAGTAATATAATAATATAATGTTAATTTTTTAACTATCCTGCAGCATTCTGCATGTAGCAAAAGGTAGAAGTTGGCACAGTCTGTATGCAAATGAAAAATGCCTGCAAAAACTAAAAGCAGGCAGCTGACTTCAGTACGTGCTCAAATGCATGTAAAAATGTTTAATCACCAGCCCCACTGCTTCCTGAGCACCAAGCCACGAGCTCTGTGCACCCCAGGTGCCAATGCAAACCTTCTGCTCCAAAACATTCGGGAAGTGACAGATAGCACTGATTCTAGACACGCACAAGGTACCCACGCTAAGGGAGCCTGCTTTAATACAAGACCTACAAAAAGGTGAATCACCAAGAAGAGCTGTTTCTTCCCAGCTGCATCACTGCAGCGCTGCCTGGGAGAGGGGAACATTACCTAGCAGGGACTGACGAAGACCAGCTAAGATTTGATTTAAATTCAAATTCAATTCAAAGTGCGCTTGGTAAACCTAATTCACCAGATTAATTGTATTACTTCCACAATAAAGGTGTTTAATAGCTGGAAAAGAAAAGGAGATGAACCCTAATTAATTGAGATTTAATCTCTGACTGTAAAAGTTAAGCTAAGTTAAGCTTTATTTCCAATTCCAGAGGTAACATCTGAAAAATTAAGAAGCTATTGTATCTTTCAGGACAGAAAAAAAATCCACCGTCCCGTATTTGTGCTGTGACGGCTGTCAAAAAACATGAAAGCTAAAACAAAATTGAAATGGCAGTAAGTTGTTAGACCATTTCCATAATCCCATTCACATACAATATATTAATTACTACAGACCTGACGAGAATAGCTTTGCATGAGATTACAAGTCTTAGCCAAGTGGAGCTTTTGAAAATCCCACTCACAGTCAGTGCAAACTCCTCTCTAAGACGCCCTTGCAATTTAACCCATGGGAAAAGGTTGGGCTAAAATTATGCTGGAGACCATCAAAAATATTTTACTCCATGAGAAGTTGAAGAAAAAAGCAGTACTGGACAAGGGGACAGACCAGACAGCAGTGCTGGGAGAACCTGAAAGCGTTCGAGCTTGATGGGCTTTGTAGCCAGGCACAACTGTCTTTAAAGCATCTGAACACTACTTCACAGAAGCATGATTCTAATTTACTAATACAATACATCTGAGCTGCCCTCCCCAGAGTGCTGTTATTCCTCAGTCAAATGTGTAGATGTAGAACATTCCTGAAAATGCAGCAACTCCTCCCAGCAACTCCTAAATAACAAAACAGCGTTGATTTGTGGGACGGATCCAGCTGAACTGCCAACTCTCACAGAACTACCTGCACCCAAGGGTTACATATCAGGCCCACATGCGCTTGCTCCCCGTGTTTCAAACCCACTCTTGGTGCTCCTGTATGCAGAGGTGCTCACACAGAGCACCATGCAGGAGCTGCTGCAAACCCTCACGTCTCCTTTGCACTGGGCAGCCCATGTTCCTGACAGAAAGAAGGGCCACGAGCCAGCTGGCCCTCTCCTTGCCATCATGGTCACTTTGCACTGTTCCCTGAGGCCCATGGCTGCTCTGGACACCCACTAGATGGAACCACCAGACACGTCTGCGGGCTCTGGCCACACAGCCCAGCTTCCTCACAGGTCCCCAGTTCGGTTCTGCTATGACTCACAAATGGGGGAGTGCAAATCTCTGAACACTTTGCCCAAAGAAACTGAGAAGAGAACATATGGGCTGAGAACAGAAAACCAATTTGTTGCGCTGCTGATTACTTAAAGTATTGGGAAGCTTCATAATTGGAAGAATTCACCTCAGTTTCATTCACAATATCCATGCACTCAAACTTCTTTAATACGCTGTTTGTGAACTGCCACCTCCCAGAGCTTTAGTATCCTCCTAAACAGTGGTTCTGTGAAAGTAAATGAAACCACTTTGAGATTTATATGTGCAGGAGAAGAAACTACTACATCCGTTATAATACCAGATGGCCAAAATCACATACTGAGATTTCCCTCAGGTACTCGGAAAAACCTTGAGGGCAAAACTGTTATTAAAAACTGGTACGAAAATAAAAGCAGTGTGCTAAGCAGTAAGCATCAGTTTACAGAACCTGAACGCTTGGATTTAGGACCTCAAACAAAATCAAGATTATTCTTAAAAGTATTGTTTATTTGTAACATTAGGGGGAGTGTTTTTAAGTGGTCTTGTGCCTTTGATCTATACCACGTGGGTAATGATGAGCAACATCGCACTGCAATGGGAGACTTGGTATCAATGCAAACAAACAGTGGGTTAACCAAACATTTTCTCCTGAACATTATCAGCCTTCCTAATTTTATATGTAAGTGGCCTATAGTACCTGGTCAGCCCAACATATCTTTATTGTACAAGCAAAATCTGTTTGCCTAAAGGGCAGCAAATACTGCTAGGTAAAAAGGTTTGCACTTTTTAATTAAACAGCTTGATATCATTTGGTTGAATCGCCAATTACTTTAGAAGTTGTACAGATAAGGTATAAACAATAGGTGCACAATTATCTGAATTGAGAAATACTGGATCCTAACAATCCATTTCAGAGTATCATTTAATAATCTGATACTGCTTTGTACTGATTTCTGCTTTGATGAACTGCTAATTGACTTCATCTCAGAGGTCACATAAGGTCATAAGAAAATAAACTGAGCGCAGTGCTTCAGCCAGATCAGTTTACACATAAAGTTGATGGCACTCTCCTTTGGAGTAACCGCATCTTCCCGCCACTGAGGTGTACATGAGAATTGCTCACTTAAACTGATCGAAGGGAATGCATGGGGAAAAGCCCACCTAGAAAAGACATTTTGAAAGAACTAGCTGGAGCACTATCGTCTCAGCATTTCCACATGCAAAGAGCGGGGGAAAAATTAAAGAAAATAGAGTGGATATAAACAGTACTGTAGATCGTGTTAATACAGCCCTTGTATGGAAGTTATACCCTTCAGTGACCTTCTAGTATTGTATCAGCTTGCTACATGCATGTCTTCATAGTCCAAACATGTGTGAAAGAGACCATTCGTCTACAGAAGGATGGATTTCTTTTTGTTGTCGCTGGAACCGGGACAGCAGACATGTATATTTGCCACATTGCAAATAAAAAAATTACTTCAACATAAATCACATAAAGTACAAAAGCTTTGATAAGTCCAGGATAAAATTTACCATTAGGCTATATCATAAATGATGAGATCTTCCACACATGCTTTTGGTGCCCAGGCATGAGCCAAAAGCAGTGCAAAAAAGCTTTCATATGAAAAATTAATATAAATAAGGTGTGTTTGTGATGATTACTTAAAAGAAAGATAAAGAAAGATAAGATGGCTCAGAAAAAGGGGCATCCTGCCAAACATATTAGAGATATAAAACATGAGATTGGAAAAAGGGGTAAAAGAAAGATGGACTGTGATAAAATACAAAAGAACAAATACAAACAGATGGACAAAGACACAGGTCCACTGAGGAATCTGGTACGAGGTTTGCTACTAGATTTATAGGTCACTCTCTCAGACGTTTGGTGGAAAACCGTCCAGCCTGTAAATGAATATAAAGGGAAGAAAACAAAGACACTTATAAAGTACAAGTAGCTGTGATCAGATGTCCTATACCATCAGTCAAATCAGCTTTGTTAGTTAAACATCCACATCTCCATTTTAACTTTGCCAAAGAGGATTAAGTTAATTGACCGTACACAAAGGATGCAATAACGGCAAAAGAGAACAGATAGATATTTTGTAGATTAGTTTGGCAGGATGTGCAATGAGAGGAAGGTACTTTAATCATCATTATAACTTCCACTATGCATGGCAACAAGATCAGTCAAAGCCTACAGAGGTATGCACTACACAGAAGTACCAGAAGTCGGGACCGGGGAACAGCCAATCTACTGCTCTACAGTCATTTAGCTGGGCTTCCAAAAGCATGCACAACGTTAACCCCTTAGATAAAGGAGACATAACTTGGTTCTATTGTTTTTCCACACCTCAGAAGGATTAGTACTTTATAATGAGGATCTCCAGGTCTAGCCATATCAAGGCACTAAAACAACAGCCCAAAATGGACCATGGGAAACAGTCTCCTATCCGTCTTCATTTGTTAATTTTTTTCTCTTCCCTTTCTATTTTTTCCCTTTAAGAAATCCACAAGGCAGACTCCAGAAAAAGTGTCAGTAGCACTGCCAGCAAAGGTAGAAGGTATTTCCTACCTAAAATCTAGTGTGCCTTCTTGAGTGTTGACTCTGAATACTTTGTGAGATACTGTATTTTTGTTCTCCTGACAATACTGCAGTGATATTTTTAAAGATAAGCCTGTAATTTGGATTGCCAAATCCACTCCTAAAAGTTCAAGCATAAGGGAAGCAAATTGATTTTAGCATGTGCTGGAGGATATGCTGAACAGCTGGTAGGAAAAAATCACCTTGGCCAGAGCTTGCGTTCACATCACCTCCTTCGGGGCCTAAGCCGGAGCAGATGTCAGAAGACAAAGAGGCTTTGACAGAGCACGGCTGCTGTGTCTGAACAGACTTCCCAAATGTGGCTGACACAGAGGAAGTTACTCCTGTGGTTTCGAGAGATCCGGGCTGAGCTTTAGTTGTTTCTTTGTGAGGTGAGTCTTTAGAGTCTGAAACATTACCTGAAAGAACAAAAACAAAATACAAGCAACAGCAAATGCTAGCAAACTGCTGAAGAAATATCAGTGCCTAAAAACAACTGTCTCCAAGAACAGCAGTCTACAATTCAGAAGTACCATATGAAGCACAGACTACACAGATCACCACCACCACCAAATAGTTTACACACACTGCCACTGCTCTTGATCCTCCAAGAAGCTTGTGGGGTAAGTTTGATTTTTATAGTTTCTTTTCTGAGTTTTTCAGAAGGACTGGAGTCAAGAACTCAAAAAGCACTGTTTAGAATTGCAGAAGTACCTGATTAGGGCAACGGAGGCACAAGACGACTGAGCAGAATAAGTAGGTTTGCACTCAAACCTGAGGTGAAAGCAAGTCAGTGGAGAAAAATAAAAAGCTGCTGAGAAGACATGAGGATTTTTTTCTTTATAACTATCTATCTATATATACACATCTCTATAAAAAATTTGTATCTGTATATCTGTCTATATAGGTATATTGGGTAAGGAGACATTTAGCAAGATAGTAGCTTCGTAATCATTTGTGATACAGATTCAACAGCAAAAGCAACTAACAGAGGCAATACTAATTAGCTTATATCCATAACTGCATGAGACTATCTGCCCTTCATCTCTGAGAAATGACCTCAGAAAGCCCCAGAAATGAGGAGTCTAACTAGGTAAGGGTGAGAAGACTCGGGAGTGAATACAGGTTCTCAGAGTAATGAGAACTTCAGTCAGTGCCTCAGAATAGTGACAAATAATAAAGAAGAAATGCAGGAAGGAAAGCATGCACCAAAGAAACAACATAACTGAGCAAACTGCCATTCTCTAATTTAAATGGTGTTTAAGAGGAGGACATTATAACTCAGAAATAGGCTGAAATTCTTTGAACTAAGGCTTTTACCTTGGCTGATATGAGCCAAGGCCCATGAGCAGAAACAGAGAGATATGGGTTCTCTCTGTTAGACAGAAAATGGCTACAGACAACCCAAGAACAAACTGGCAAACGGATGGACAAAATCACAGACATTCACAGCATCTCACCACAAGGAAGGGAGATAAAACCTACACCGGTTAGCCAAGCAGCAGCAAAATGGTTATGAAAGATTGAACACTGCTTCAGATCCTGTATGCAAAAATAATCCGACTTGAGATGGAGCACAGAACATAGAATCATAGAATTACAAGGTTGGAAACAACCTATAAGATCATCTAGTCCAACACTTTGCCTCTGAATCTGCTTTCCCTGTCTTAATTGGAATCCTTAATTAAAAGCAAAACCCTCTAAAACAGTCATAAGAATTCCACTGCATCAGCCTTGCTAAGCAGATCTGTAAAAGTGATGTGCAAACGAGACCCACCAGATTTGAAATACGGGGTCAATATGGAAGCATGCTACTCTCCCACATAACCGTATGAACTAAGCTGAAGGAAAATTGGCCTATTCTACATCCTGCTGAAGAAATAGGCACTGGAGTGTATCGATATTTGTTATCTGTAACGTCATCTTCCTACTTTCCAAAGAGATCATGACTCAAGATTGTCATATTGTTTGAGAGCATTTGAGAAAATCTCAAAGTATTTCAAAGATGGTCGAAGCATCCATCACAGATTTTATTAACTGTTTTCTTATCTCCCACTGTTGGGGAAGCAAATACAATCCCATCTTATTTATATAGCATACTGTAGGAAAAAATAAACAACAACAGGATACAGTACCCAATCAATAGAGGACAGCAGCTCCTAAGAAGTGAATGCAAACATCAATAAATTGCATTTGGAGAAACGATGAGAAAATATAACCAGGCTGTATTCCAAATTAAAGTGGGATATTGTTTGTCTGCCAAACACTGTCAGCAAATGCAGGGAAGGTACAGTTCAGCATGGGGCACTGTAACAAGATGGTCTCAAAGGAAGCCCACTTCAAAACCAGTTCACAGCATGCAAACTTAAGACACCATTTTAAGAAGAAAAAAAAATCAGTAACTTTTATGCAGTCCATGCAATTACACAGCAAAACCATAACAGCCAAAACCAACAGGGAAGTGGAAAGTAACCTAGTGCACCTACTTGTGCTTGATGTTCCGCTCCTGAGCTGTTGAACCAGAGGGTTTAATAGTTTTCCACCTTTCAATTTATTTTTGCTGGTTCTTCGTCGACGGCCGCTTGGTGGGGCTGAGTGAAGGAACCCCATGTTGGGAGGGAGGGGCTTCCCTAGCCGAATGTACAGAGCCTCTATCTCGTTCTTCTGCTGAGTCTGAAGTTCGGCGATTTCTTTCATATGCCTAAGCATAAAAACAAAACGTTTGCTAGCGTGTATTTGATAAAGCACCACGCGTTGGCAGCAGAACTAGCTGTGAGATGAAACAAAACAACCTTCAATCATAAAAGCTACCCAACAGCGTGCGAAGTCAGAACCACCTACTTAGCAAAGGTGGCGGCTGACTTCTCATACACTGATTTGTAAGATAGAGCCCCGGGTAAAAGACTTCAAATATGCTAAGTAAAAGCAATCAATTTTGGAATTCTGATTTAAAGTTGCCATAAAGTCAGTTTCAAACTTTTTGTATTAGTGTAGTTCTGTATAAAAAACTTGTAGCATCTATATTCAGCAAAACCATTACATCATACATTAAAGATTTTGCTTAGATTACCAACTAATGCTAGCAATTATCCATCGCATGTCAGGAAAGAAAGGAACATTAATGTTTTAATAAAGCTGTGAGGATTGGCAGCACAGCAGACCACTGAGGCTTCTCAAACCTCCCTGAGATTGGGCAGATTGCTGAGGTTTAGGCATGGTGTGAGGTGAAGTGAAGGTTTTAATTTAGTATCTGTTAGCAGGTATCTCTCAAAAGAGTGACATCAGGGACAGTGGTGGGTCTGTAGGTCTGCCAGTCTGAAGCACTCTTGCAGAGAAGGACATGAAGAGAATGCCTTACAGCTCTCTATGCAGACATCCACACTAGTTATGCGACCTTACGCAGCACCCACACTGGATCCTAATAGTACACACAAACACACCACAAGTGCTACCACTTGCTGCTATATCAATGCAGTTTTTAAGCAGGGAAATTGGATATCACAGCAGAAGTTCACTGATTTAAAAAGAATTATTCCACTTCCAAATGGAAATGGAAAATAAAGTGAGGCATAAAATGATGCAGGATGACATTCAAGGGAAGGTCTCAGTGATGCCTAATTTGCTCAGGAGCATTTTACTCACTACAGCTACGCAAAACACATTTGCTTAGCACACGCAGAGATGCTGCCTAAGTATCTCAATGCATTCTACCCCAATACTGTTCGCAAAACCAACATACTTTTCTCTCAAGTTCTGCAGTTCTTTCTTCATGTCTGCATCTTCAAATTCAGAGTCATTGTCACTGCTCATGTACGATGACTGCGAGTGGAAGGACGTTATGTTGATGGTAGGAATCTTTGTTCCCTGCCCGTTCGGTGAATCGGGGCCTTGGGAGCCCACTTTTCCAGTCCTTTGCAGAAAAGCTGCTGCTTTTTTAATTAAGTCAGAGGCTGCGCTGCTGCTCGGAGGGGACGGCTGAGCCGCAGCAGCCTGTCGATGGAAAGGTTCCTCAGCAGAATCACTCGAGCCCTGGTCACAAAGGACATCAACGGATGAGGCTGTCTGCACCCGTCGGACAGCTGTCTTCTGGTCGGGGCTGGAAGGGAGCTCATCCAAATAGACGTCCGGGGGCGCAGAGAACCTTAAGCAATGCGGCGCTGCTAAAGTTAATTCATCTTGCGTGCTGCTTACTGAAAACCTGCCAATAGTTTTGGCTGGTGTACCACTATCATGAGTTCCAGCTTGTTTTCCATAGGAACCGGAGTCTAGAGAGTCATCCCTTTGAAGGTTATTTATCACCCCATCTGCTGTCGATAGCTGCATTACATTATCTGTGTGCGTAGATGAAGTTGTAGCCTTTGCCTTCTCGTTCGTTTTAGAAGTTTCCATCTGTTTAGCTCTGCTCGACGATGTGGGTGCAACCTGGAGAGAATAACAGAGGTTAATTTTGAAAGTAACTGTAACAATCAGATATAAAACTATGCGTGGTTTCTGGTTACCTGGAGGAGGCCCTTTGCTGGAGTCACAGGAGCTGGAGTGATGCTCGCAGCTGACCCTGGTTTACAAGTTGGAGAAAACAACAAATTAATGTCTGGAATGGTTTTGCATAAAGCAAGCCAATGGCAAACTCAAGGGTAACAGTGCAGCACTGAAGAATGATGTAAATACCAATTCCTTGTAATGCAGGATCTAGGATTATTATTTTTTTTTAATGCGGGAGACAGTAATGATAACAGTACAAATTACCTGCAGGTAGACACTAGCTTCAGTCTATTCATTTGGGGAATTCAAATAACAAAAAGAGTGTGAAATTTCTTAAGCCAACTGGAAAATTTTGGAGAGGAAGTAGAGTGAAATTTGCATGGTACACTAGACCTGTATGACCAAGGTATTCTTCGTGTCTTGAAAAAATAAGTAATTCCTCTCAGATATTCACGCATGTAAAATGCTGCATTTGACCACAAATGGACCTTTACTTTACACCTTTCATTTCACAGGTACCCACACCAACAATTCAAAGTGTCTGAAATGAAGTTAAACATCACACTGCTGAAAGCAGAAATTACAAGCTTAGAAAATGCCATTTGGACCACAAAATATGTGAAAAAGCATAATAATGTAGACAACACTATTTCACCACTTGGGCCACTGCTTTTGAAGTTAAGGCAGTGTACACAAGCTTTTCAGAAAGCTGCTTTCTTACGGCACACAGTGAACATACAGCCTTCATATTTCTGAAACAGCGAAATACATTCTTGCTTTATGGTATCCAAGATACATTAATTCTAGTACCCAGTGCTACATTTCACTTACACCTGCTCTTCTCCACCTTTAGTGAGACAAATTAACACATGAAACTCAGAGCTTTCCTCTTGCACTGACCTAAGTGATGGACTCCAATGAGCCATGAACATTTTTGGTAATTTACATGACTCGAGGTCCCTTATTTATTCTAGGAGTACTGCACTTCCCTGTAGCTTGAAGAGGCAGTGTGTGAGCTCCAGCTCTGAACCAGCCAGAGGTGCTGCAGGCGGCTGCAGGTGTGCCAGCAAAGAACTGTCTGCCATCACACAAATGTGGCACTGCTTTGCCAGGACAATCTCAAAAAAAAAAAAAAGACCAGCCCTTCCTCACCCCACACCTGTGACAGGGGCAGGAGTTTCAGGCTCCTCAACACTCAAGGCTTCCCATGACTTGCAAGACAGGTAAAAGGAGCATTACAACCACTCAGTTTCTTACTGCTGCTCCTACTGTGTTACTTTGGAAACTGCCATTATATCTGCGAGTACTTAATGAAAAGAACTTCTTCCTATCTCTCCATAGGAGTTTCAAACATCTTACAAGCCTCTCCCCAGAGATGTTACCCTCAACCACATGATTTTCATCAGCTCCTTTTTACGCAGCCCCAAAAATCCAAGGGACTTTCTGTTCAGATGTTTTAATGGCACCAGAAATTTACTGTTGAGATCACAGACTTCCACACAAACACCCTATACCGTAGGCATATATTACCTACTTATGGTTTAAAATAAATCTGCCTGCGAGGCAGTTTATTTCTAGGAAGCTTGGCAGGAGTGAGCTATTTAATACTTGTTATATTACAGCAGGGTCAGCACTGCGCCGGGCACTGCTGGGCAGTTAACCAAGAGCTAGCAGCAAGGAGACACAGGCGAGGACCGGGCACAAGTACAGATCCATCACTGCAGTTCAGCACTGAAAGGAGCATTACCTCTTTGGCTTGCTGACCCACCTCTTGCTTCCAAGGACTCAGTCCCAACGCCTGCGGCATCAGACTTTTCAAGCTTTCAGTAAAAAGAGAAAAGAAAAGCATTTCAGCTTCCAGCACAAAGCCAGTGCATTCTCATCCTCTCTTTCTCTCTCTCCCCCCATCCCTCTATACTCACACTATCGTGCAATGTGAAACTATTTTATATTGTTTGTGGAGATGCCTCTTAGCTTTTCCTTTAACTCATTTTTTTTCTCCCTTGGAAGACAAAGAGGAGGCAGAATCACAGAGGAGACTGCAACCTAAGTCAACATGGGCACTGAATTATAAATGAATTTCGGTTTTGTTCTGCTTTGCTCTTCCAGCAAAACCACACACTTTGCATCCATCTCTTCAGAAAATCCCAGATTTCAGAAGGACTAGATTCAATTACTGGAGAGAGACCACCTTTCATAAACAAGGCATTGTAACTGCAGTAGGTGGTCATTAATCACCACATAGTTCAAACCAGTTGTTCAAATGCAGCCAAACTTCCATAAAATACTGCATCTTTCCAACACTTCATCCAGCTGACATTTATGAAACTGGCTCATCCTTGGCAGTGGTGATAGCATTATCTCCAGAAGTCTTTTCAAAGAAGGTAAACATTGATCTTCTAGCAGAAAGTGCTGCAAACCTTTTTATTTCATGAACTCAGCATTCAGTCTGAGAAACTGCAACACATATCCAGAGCGAATGGTGACCCAAGCCACCAACATCAGTAAACTAAGTAAAATTAAAAACACAACAAAACCAAAACAGGAAAGCTCATCTTTCCTTAGCTATTTCCCAGGAAGTCAAAAGAGGTCGCTCCTGGAAACTGGGCAATCATCTACCTATGGAGTCTTCCACCAGCTGCAGCACTTGTGTGAAGTGTCCTGAGGTGTTTATTTTATTCTGACTTAGAAAGCAGGTATTGTAATCCCTGCCAATAATTAATATTAGAAAAATCCTATAAATATTTCATGTTCGGTGCTACTTACTGTACCTCATTTTCAAAGAGAGAGCGATATAGGCTGTGTTTGGAGTCTGTGCTATTTCAGTAAGCAACTACATATTCTAAAATTGGTCATAAATGCATAACATGCAAATTAAACATTTACTATTGCTAACTTTGTGATAACGATACAAAGCAAAACTATTCATAGACTATAATCAGTCTTCAGAGGAGGTCTGTGAAACTGCTGTGATTCCACCTCATTCATAAATGGGACACTCTCTGCCAGCTCCCTGCTGCTGTGTGCATTTGCTGCGGTATGAGGCAAGGGTGAAGCAGAACATCCCCATGTAACCAGCTACACATGCAAACGATGCACAGACAATACCACGTCAGAGCCAGCTGACCAGACAAACACTATCTTCCCTCTTCAGAACTTAACGACTATTCCCATGATGCGCATTACCGTAAACTACAAAATGTCATATTTCTGCCTGCTTTAGAAACAGGATATGATGAGAAATGTGAATTAAGATATTATATAGCTTAAAAACCCAAAGGAAAAATTTGGCTTTCACTGGTAAATGCTTATGTAAAGTGAGTCAAGTTCTAACTTTACGAGATGCACTCTAAGAGAACATTCACAATGGAAAGCAAGCAGCGACAAAAGGTAATACACAGAGGAGCAGATGTAAAATGTTTAGAGAAGCAAGAAGCCCATACACATGTTATACTACAGACTGTTTCTGGGCTCTACTTTGGTGGTGTCCATGATTTAGAGACACAAAAGGCAAAGTCACTGCACTAACCAATGCTGGGTAAGGTGTGACCTCAGGTGGCACAGCCGGCACAAACTGGGCCTCAGCAGCTTTCACCTCCTGGCAGCTATCCGTGGTGTTATGGCCTGGTTCTCTCAAATCCAACACTAACTTGGGATCTTCGGTGAATGGTGGCAAGTTAAATTCACTGTCTGCCTGTTCCAGTGGCACAAAAGCATCTGGAGTTCCTGCTGATGCAGAAGAAGTCGGGACATATTCCTGGTAAAGTAAGTTGCGCAATTTCTCATCGAGGCTTTTTATTGTGTTGTCAACGAAATCCACCCGGGGTGGCCCCTCTCCATCAGACTCCACAGTGCATGGCTGCTGCTGCTGCTGCAGCAGGCTGATCCCCACGCTGGCGCAGGTGACAGGCTGTGTCTGGGACAGCATCACATGCTGCTGGGATGTGGCCATGGACACCTGAGTGGGGCTCTGAAGTTGAGATCCTGCCAGATTGAGAGACTCGGATGCAACAGATGCAGGAAACACTTGATTCACAAAGGAGTGCTGCACCACGCCGGGCTGGCCGGCCTCTGGCAGGTGAGGGATCTGGGCCGCAGGCTGCCGCTCCAAAACAACAGCATCAGAGAGCACAGGGAGCGGGCAGAGCTCTGCTGTCTTGGCAGGAGCTGGCGGGACTGCTTTGGGCGGCCCGACACTGCAACACGCTATCTCCACGTCAGGGATACACATGGCTTCATCTGCCTGCTGCTGCGCCTGCTGAGTAGGCTGGGCAGCCAGGGGAGCATCAGCGGGCTCCTCCAGAGGGGCGGCACCTGGGGCTGGAGTGCCAGGTGGGGCAGGTAATGCTGCTTGCAGTAGAGAACATTCCGGCTGGCCTCCGTTAGCAGCTGCCTGCTCCAGGATGTTTGGAGCAGGTCCTGGCGGCGCTGGAGCTGAGAGCTCTGCCTGGCTCGGCAAGCCAGCTGAAGATGCTGCAGCAGGAATTTGTGCCAAAGATGGAGAGGCCCCAATGGGGCTGTCACAGATGCTTGCTTGTAGAGGAAGCTGCTGACAAGCTAAGACACCAGGCGCATCCGGCACCGCAGAGTTTGCTTGCTGATCATCCGACTGCTCCAGGTCTAGGAAGGACACAAACAGCATTTGAACTCCTGATGGGCTGTACGAAGTGAAACAAAGTCACTGCAGAGCCTCTTGACTAGCTGCAACGACAACTACACCTAGCCTGAACTTTTCCCTACAGAAAAAATTAAGGCTGCAGTGACCCATCTGGATGCTTTCCTGTACAACTTACACTAGGGAACTCGCTTTAGCAGGGGTTGGACTCATCTCCAGAGGTTCTTTTCAACCCCCGTGATCCTGTGATTAGAATTTCAGCCATGCTATAGCGAAAGGCAGACACTTAAAACTCTGGAACCTCCCCCAAACTCAGATAAACATTTCTAATTTGGTTCAGTACAATAAACACACGTATGTTGTGTATGGCTCAAAGAAGGCTCTCCATCGAAAAAGACGCAAACTAATTTTGTGTGATAAGTGTTTCGTTATCAACAGGAACGTTACTCAGCTCAACACTTGACCAATGACAGGATAACATGGATTGTTCAAACTACGTGATGTCTCTGGCACAACTGTCTTCAATTGTTACAATGACAATGAGGCCTAGGCTGCATCAAGTGCACCTTTTATAGGGTAAGGAAGAAGAGCTCTTCTACATCTCAGGAAGTTTTCTTTATCATCCTGGAACTAGAAGCTGAGGAATACACCTCTAAGCCAAGGCATCAGAGTCCATTTCTCCCCTCACCCTTTGCCCTTCTGAAGCCACCAGAGTTTTCTGAAGGACTGGGGTACTGAGGATCAAAGCCAAGAGACTTCTTTTCCTTCTGAGACAATGTTTTCTAAAAAATCTAAACTTTGTAAATACCTGGACCTTCAGACTGTTGTGCACCCTGAGGAACTGGTGGAGAAAATTCTGGTGCATCCGTAGTCGGGTTTTCCACCACAGGGCATATAATAAACCACCTTTTTCCAGTATGCAAAACTAGATACGAAAATAAAAAGTAAACAATAGTTTTGGTTTATTCCAGATCACCCGTCATAAGCTAGTTTTAATTTTTATATTTATATTTAGAAAATCCAAATTCCTGTGGTAACAGCCAAGATTATGGCTGTACAATGGCTCCCATCTGATTCTCACCCCTGAGAAGCCAGTTTCTGTAAGGGAGACTGACACCACCTGATTCTGCCACACATTTATAGTAAGTTTATTCTCAAGTATTAATTATCCTTAGGTAATAATTGCATACAACACAAATTTATGAACGGTTCTGCAAACAGTTAGCTTACTATGGAAAAAAAATGTCAGTTTGGTAAAGTTTATCCATTTTAACTTTTCTAAGTTGGAAGTGTTATAGCTAACATTTCTTTCAAGTCTCATCTCAAGGTCTGGCATATATAAATGGCAAATGAGAATTATATGCACTTGGTAACATCCAGCATAAGTAAAAATGTTAAAAAAAAAAAAAGTGCTAAAAAATGATATTACTTTTATAGGCAAAAATAAAGCAGGTATTTTTAGCAGAAGATCTAGTCGGTAAAGATCATCCAATTTCTGCATTCATTAAAGAAGTCCTGTGTTATCCTTTCTTCCTGTAATTAAGAATTTTTGAGACAATGCTTCCTCCATCGGAGATTTAGCTTTTTTTCCACGAACACACACTTACTCAGAGATAAAAGGACCATCCCCTTCCCTTCCACTTGGCTATAAAACCCATAAGATGCAATGGCATGCAGACACCCCGAACTCCCCTCAATAATAATGAGGTAGTTGAAAATGTATGGGTTAGAAATTTCAATTAAATTACCAATGCAAACATATCTTTTAACTTTCTCTTGTAGATGTAGTTATGAAAAGAGTATGCTTCTTGATTTTTACACCACTGATTATCCACTGATGTAATTTAGGGCTTCCGTAGATGTCCCAGGTGTCAGTCAGCTTAGCCCTATGATCGTGAAGGTTGCTAACAGCAGAGATCACTGTTACACCCTTATTTCTAGATACAACCACCAGTAAAACTGGTGATATCTTCCTCAATCTAGAAAACTTCTGCATAAGTTAATCAGCAACTTCAAGCTAGAGATTAAGCTTTTATTCAAAAGCACATTTACCATTTTGTTGATACACAGGAGTCTTCACTTGAGATGGCCGCTTCTCCTATTCAAAGAAACAAACAACAAAAAACCACTGTCTTAGTATCAATGCAAAAGCAGCATTATTCCAAGGAACCTTTATATTTAAGTTTTAACTGAGTTAAAGAATTGCTTTTCTAGCTAAGAAACCTTTTTTGTTTTTTTTTTTTCTTTTGTTCAGTGCGGGTTGTGAAACTTCTTTACAGTAATTGGACATTAACAAAAAGGTATCAACCAAGAACTCTAACATTTCTCACCTCATTCATTTCTGTTCCATCAGTATCCTGCTGGGGACTTGTTCCCTGATCAGAACTCCGTTCTCCTTCCGTATCTTCACTGAGCATATCTTCTGCTTTATCGATAATATCTTTCATCTGTTCAATAAATGTCTCTTTCTCACTCTGCAATATGAATTCATTCTCTACCTACAAAGTCACATCAAAACAGAGAAAAGAACTATAACTTTTTGGCTAATGCCCCATTCGGCTTGTAACAAGCCCACATGAGAATAAACTGGTTAAGGCAACATGTTACATCAAAAGCCTGTGGACAGCTGCATCACCAAGTCTTACCATGTAAGTAGCAATTTCCTCGGGTGCATCACCATCCAAATCAAACTTAAAAGTCACCATTTTGTGATTGTGTGTTTCAAGCTGACACTCCACCATCTTATCTCCTGTGTTACAAACCTGCAAACAAATATTAAAAAACAATTATTTCTGGCACAACTGAACTAATCCTGACTTTATCCCTAAAGAAAGAATACTTGCATTTAATATAGTCAGTTTGGGTCTGTTGGTTTTCTCCTGGCGTGAACGAGCACGTGTAGATTTCTTATGTTTCTTTGAAGACTTTCCTTCTTGTTTTCCACTTCCTATTGCTCCCTCGAAGCTGTCACTCATCTCTTTACCTGAAGCAACATCTGGACTCATGTAGCTTTGCAAGACAAAGGAAGAAATCCCCCAGAATGAAACCGCCATCACACAACAGAGTTACATATAGATAAGACAGAGGAAAATCAGAATACAAAAAAGTGTATATTCTGGCCCAGATTGAGCCAGCTCCTGAGAGATGCTCAGTAAGTGAAAGGAGCTCCTCTAAGTCAGGCATGTACTCTGGCTATCACACCTAGCAAGAAATGACCTCTCGAAGTTTCTGTCAGTACCATAAGGAAGTGTCGTCATTATTTCAGTAATTAATGCATTACTAGGCTTGAGTTCAAACTTGTGCACTGCAAAACCTCAGAATGAGCTCTGGCATGTTTTAATCCTTGTCATAATGATATATCTGAGTGGCTCAAAGTACAACTCTCACCAATACATCATCTCCTATATCACTCTTGGGGATGGATCATTACAGAAGGTGATATAGGTGCACCCATTCCAAATGGGAAATAAGCTACATACCCAATTACTCAAGTATAAAATGCCTTTGTACAGATTTAATGGCATCAAAATCAGGGATCATACCACTTGAGTTATTTTAACAGAAATAAATTACTTGCTGAACTGAAATTTGTTGTACATACATCAAGGTTAGGATGCAATACCCAATCCAAAGACCAGGCATTTCAGTTGGCCTTATAAAGACAGAAAATTCACCCTCTGAAAAGAAAGCATTTTTTTGCTGAAATGATTATAATGATACCTTTCACAGCTCTGTGACAGAGTTTGAAGTTTGTCCTGTATTGCCTGCTCCTAAAACATAAGAAAAAGTCATTTAAGTAAACATGTTGTACTGCCAGACAAAAACACCCTTAAGAAAGGTTTGTTGTTGAGATATTATTAATATCCTAAATCATTCTCTTTAACCTATTCATCAATTTTGAAAATGCCCCATTTCACCCTCCTATCATCATTTGTGTCCATCTTAGGACACCAGTGCGCCAGCTCCCTTCCCTGCTGCTGCTGCTGCTAAAGCAGAAGAGGCAGTGAAAGAAACGAAGCGCTCCTCACCACAGTGGAAAAGTTTTACTGCAGGACAAATTCACATCTACGCCTGATTCCTTTTGAATGAACGTAAACTGTACACCAATGTGTTTTATTGCTTTGTATAGTCCACTGAAATAATATTAGGTATTTTAAGCATGCTTGGCTTATTGTGAGAATTTCTGACGAACTTCCAAATAGAAGACAGAAATCCTTTTCTTAAAAATACACTCTTCATATAATGCCCTCTTGGTCTCAACACAACAGAAGTTTACCCTAAAAACTTCCCTGTTCCCTGGTCCAATGCTAGCCCTAGCATCAGTGGTGTTTCACCATGCACAGACCTGATAGGATGATGCCCTGCTACTACAGCCTCATTACATGTATGGGTAACAGATACACACACCTGTGTTTGTATATAGCAGTACATGTATATACACACACATCAGCTTAATAAATATATATATAATCATATATATTTATAAACACGTATAACACTCTTCCATAGACATGGTTACAAACAACCCCCTGGACTGACACCACTGTATACTCAGACCAGAAGAGTTTTTAACTGTAGTTAAAAGCTTTGAGGTTTAACCAGCCCACACCCCTCATTGCTCATAACGCCACTCACTGCCATGCCAAAATTGACCGCAGTTTCTATAAAACTGCAAAATTAATGAACAGTGAGAACACAGACATAATGTATCTAGATTTTAGTAATGCACTTCATCAAGTGCCTCACAAAATCTCATTTGCCTGATCAATACAAATTGGTTTGGATGTGAGTACTGCGACACAATTTAACAAAAGACAGATAAAAGCTAATGGCAGAGCAGTAACAAAACATGACATTTGGAGTATCTACAGGCATGAAACTCCTCTTACATCCCAGAAAACCTTAGCAAAATATGTCATAAAATCAGCACGGGGAGTACTTGGACCAATGTGACCTTTGCACAGTGTCACAGTGTGATGCTCGTGTGCTTTGCTCAGGAGCCAGCTGTGATGATCAGCACTTACAGCTCACTACTGCTGCAGGCTACCAGCATCTCACATATCAAAGAGCTCCAGAGGCCAGCACCTGCACTCTGGGGTTGGCTCTGACTGGAGATTTCACAGGTGTGAGCAGAGGGAGGGAAGCTTTGAAAGAAATAAATCTGGATATCATATTGTCACTGTTATTATTTTTTTTTTTAATCACACCTACTCAGTGCCTTTTCTGCATTCCAGGAAAAGAGGACAAAAGTGTGACACTGGATTGATTTCTCAAACTGCGTAAGAGAAGGCACATAACTTACAAGTGAAACATGAGAATGAAGTTAACAAAACAGCCATTACCTGTTCCCAAGGATGCGATAAATTGCCAGGACAGACTCGTGCCCTGGAAGGCACCCATTTCTCACTTAATATGGGACAACTTGCACCCCCCCTACATCATACTGAACCATAGCAATGAAATCTGTTCGTATTTCCAGAAGCTCAAACTGGAGGGGCCCTGCAGGCAAGGCTGTAGCTTTGGCATCAGCATGGATTCTGACAAGAGCTGCGCACACAGAAAATAGGCAGGTTGGAGGAGAAACAGCTGGAGTAAGGGATGGAAGTAGGGACGGAAGTAGGGGATTGAAGGAGTAAGGCCTAGTGTGGTCAGGCTTTACTTAGGGACTCTGCACACGAAGCATGAAAGGCGAGTCCTGCTAGTTCTTCTACCTATATCTAACCTACAGTACATACAGAAAGTCACCAGGAAACATCCTACAGCACAGCACGATTAATTTCTGACAAGAACTAGGCTGTCACTGCATAGAAGGGCAGGCAGAATGAGGTACCAGAATCCCGTTTCAGATTTAGTCTCATTCTTATGCTACAGCTTCTGGAAGAGGATTTAACTGGACGTCTAACAGAATTCTTAGGCTGCACTGCATAGGAAAGGATCACAACAAATGCACTGGCTAAAAAAATTAGTTTGAGCAGATGTAAATGCTTACTTTGGGAGGAAAAGCCTCAGAACAGAACCTCAAGAGAAAGCAGAAACAGGAGAGCAGAATTGTTGAGGGACATTTCCATTCAGAAATGGAAAACTTATTCACCAAAATCTAAAATGCCAAAACCTTTGTTTTGCTTTGCTTATGGGTATCTATCAAAGAACTGAAGAGAAGGAAACATTCTGTGACATTCTGTCAAGACTGAAGCTTAAACAATCATGGGAGTGGTAAGAAAAGCCAAAAGAGCAGACAGGGCAAGCTGACAGTTTCAAAAGGAAACAAATAAAATCTATCTTGCTTATATGACCATTGAGAATTGGTAATGTTTGTGAGTATTTGGAAAAAAAACAATCCCAGGGCCAGGATAGAACTCAGGCAATACAGGAATGTACAATACCAGACAAAATACAAATAAGACCCAAACTACAGGGCACGAAGGGTGAAGAACTGGATTATGAAATAATTTCTTAAGGCAAATGATGATTAGTTGCACAATTGCTTGACACATTTAAAACAAGACTGGACAAAACATGGATGAAACTCTGTAGAACAGCTTCTTACTGACCCACAGCACTCAAAGACAGTCTTTTAAATTCTGTTTGTGCTCAGCTACTGACAAAGAGGTGCTTTGTAGCTGACTTGTCCTGCAGCCTGATCACTTCAAGGAGATGTTTCACAAGCAGTCAGGGTGCAGCACGCCGCTGGAAATGGCCAATTATTTGCTGAGTTAGCATCTAGAGCTGGCTCTCTATCGTGAGAGTGGAGAATCTTCCTAATGAACTAAGCCCACAGGCATACAGGAGGTTAAGGGCAGGCTGGTGAGCGACTGAGGAGGAGACGGCTCTACCTCTTGCGATGTCTCTGCCACCGCCTGCACGGCTGAGCCAGGAGCGGGGAGCTGCTGAGCCAGGGGCTGGGAAAGGTCTGGCTGAAGCTGCAGAACACCCGAAGGCTGTAGAGGCAGACAGTGATCTATGGGCACTGGTGGACTAGCTGTAGCAAGGCTGCCATGAATCTGTGAAATGCTTTCTGGAGCGACGCGGGGAGGCAACAGTTCAGGTTGCAACTGCAAAGGCGGTGACATGACTAGCGAAGGCTGCACTGGGAGTACCGGCACCTGGGCTCCAGTTTCCAAACCATACTGAGTATGTCCAGTAACCTGCTGCAACACAACAGACACCTAATTAAAACACAGCTCTACTTAGCGTGCTCCTGACTTACATATCACAGCGCTGATGTCACTCTGGTTTATGGAAAAAGGGTTTTAAATCTACAGTGAGAATGCATACGTGTGGTCTCTAATTGAAAGGGCAACTGCAGTTAAAGTTGGCTTTAAAATGATCAAATCAAATCAAAGGATTCTTCCTAAATAAGCGTGACAGTGCGTTTATTTAACAAGTGCTACTTAGTTTATAGAAACAAAACCATCTTTCACTAAGAAAGCGAAATCTTAAGTCCAGTTTGCTGTTTCCAATATCACAACGTACAGAGAAATATATACTTTATCAGTAATTTAAATCAGCACTTTTCAAATCTGTTATACATAAACCACCTGCAGACAAAGGCTATGCAATTAACTCTTTTTATCCTGAACATATGCAGTGTCTTGCAGAACACACTGTCTTCCACTTGAACATTTCAATCCAAATTTCAGTCTTGGCACACTAAACATTGAGGTCCTGATCCTGCAAACAATTCCTTGTGTAACTTTGCACAGAGGAAGTTTCATTTATCTCAGTGGATTTCTTCAGTGCATTAAAATAACCTGTGTGCATGAACACTTTGTGCGAACAGGACCTATGTGATTAGATGCCTTAGAGACTGTGTTGTTATTCTGCATAACAGTTCTGTGAGTTGTATATTTAAGAACAGAACATTCTCCTTTTAGGAACTTTGTGTATTTTTCCAAGGGGACCAAGCTCATAGGAAGAGGAAAAAAGGAAAGAAGAATTAGGGAAGAAAGAAAATTTTTCAGAACTAGGTAAAACTGCATGACTTGTTTGAGGAGTATCTACCATCACCTGGAGATTCAGAGCATTGGATAACAAAAATAAATAAGTAAATCAGGACTCAAATGAGAATTAGGGCTCACAGTTTCATCGCAGTGTGCTCTGTGCAGAATGTAGGTAGGAGCTCACATTATTATCCCAGGTTTTAAGTGGATAAAAATAAAGATGCAGTGGGCCTTGCAGCACACAACTGTTACAAGACTGCCTAAGTGGAGGTTTTTAGAACAGTAACTGCAGCGTATGGAGCAGAAGAACAGTGACAACTTTTTTTTTTTCATCTTTATGTAACTCAAATAATTCACAAAATGTCTCAAAGTATAAATTACCTGAGTATAACTGAACACAGAGGCGCTTGAAATCAACTGCAAATATAGCTCTGTGTAGGAATGCCTCTGTTTACAGAAATGCTTCCTATGCAAAGTGTTTTAAAAGATAGAACAGTGCATTTTTTAATACCCCTATGCTCTTGTCTGTTTTTTTTTTATACTATTTTTTAAATCCTGAAAAGTATAATTTTTGTGTTTTGTGTGTGTTGTGAAGTTTTGTGTGTACGTATTTGGTCTGCTTCTGGTGTTTGCCATGCCCAACTCAGTTCTTTCTAAAGGCATTGGAAAAGCTGTGGCTAATGAGCTCAATGGGAACTGCCTCTGGCTCCACATTGCCTACACTCCCACAAACAATATTTCTGTACCAAATATATGGCTGGAGACAAATTTTAAAATGATGCATTGCTTTGAAGATGCCATGACACGGCAGGTTGAAATGGGACGTTATGAATTTTAATCAGCGTGTTACAACAAAGTGATGTAGCAGAGCAGAAATTTTCAAGAACGCTATTATTAACAGATTTACTGCCCTCTCCTGCTTGGGTAAGGCAGCATTTCATGTTGTCATATCACAGATGTGGCAATGGAAATGTTTACAGACTCTTAACAAGCCCTGAATCAGCTCATTTGTAAGCAGCGCTAACATCTGAAGCTTCATGTTATGCTTCATTTCCTTTAAGGGGGAGAAAGGGTCTGCGGCTTGCGTTTGTTCCCATCTGATAAACCTCTTCCATAGAGTTTTCTGGAGTTGTTATCAAATGGTCATTTTTCTTGGCTTTACAAAGCAAACTTCTAAAGCAGTTCTATGTCAAAACAGCTCTCAGTTCAGTTGCTCCTGCCAGCTCATCCGTATTTTGCCATCTGTATACAATGTCCCTGCACCGCGAGCGTACCGGCACAAAGACATTAGCATCACCAGTGCCATGCAGCTACTGCCAGGGCTTAGTCACTCCTTCTGCCCCAGGAGAACCACAGCTCACACTTCCCTGCCACTCTGTTGTAACTGAGATGGGAGAGGGAAGACAGAATTCAGAAGTGGGTACTTTGCCCACTTTTCTCTCCTTACACCCACAACATCCATCTGCCCCCATGTAAAGACCTCAGCACTTCACACGAGTTCAGTTCTAGCAATCACCTCCAGAACCAAGGACAAAGAGTTAACAAAACATCTTCATGCAGGAAACCAATCTCCCAACTGCATTTAGAGTGGAACGAGCCCCCGGAACGTTCAACAGCCACCCTACAGCCTAGCACCGACACAGCCCAGCGCCGGGCAGATTACCTGGTTACCGGCCCCAGGGGCAGACAGTGGCTGTTCTGATGGATGAATTACGCCTGGCTGAAGTGACTGAGGAGGTGGAGGTTGCTGCGGCTGGGAAACGGCTTGCGTGCTCTGAGTGTGATGGGGAGAGGGTGCTTCGCTCTGGATTATCTGCTGGAAGGTGGTCGGGTACATCTGCTGCTGGGGCAGCTGGGACACCGCGTGGTGCGGCGGCAGCGCTGGCACTCCCGGCGGAGCCACGGCAAGCAATGGTATTGTAGCAGCCGACATATTTGGCACTATTGTTTGGCAGGGCAAGACCAGAGAAGCCACAGTTGTATGAGGAAGGTTCACTGCTTGCATGGGGAGGGCGGGGGAGTTTGGTGCCATGGGCAAAGTGGGGTTCATGGGGAGGCTCGGTAAAATCACAGCTGGAGCGAAATACTGAGAAGGAGCAGGTATGGGGGGCACGTTTGCAGCAGGTATATCAGAGAGGTTTGGAGGAAGGTTGTCAAGTCCTGCCAGAGGAGTAATTGCAGGAATGACAGGAAACTGAGGCATCTGAAAAAAATATAATATCATATAAATCGCAAGAGCTTTCATTGGTGGTACAAAGCAGTTTCATTTGCCATACAGTGTGCAAAGATCACCTGTGCCATGATAATTATGTCTGTTAATCACTTCCATTTATTTCCTGAGGTTTACAGATAGTAATAAAACCTTAGTTATTAAACCATTAGGGGAAAAAAATTAAAATTTCATTTTAAGGGGATATTTTCGAGAGTTTAAAACTATTTCTCATGATAATTTGATAGCCTTCAAGCAACATCCTAGTTAACAAAGTATTGCTTCCATTTTAACAGAAGGGAAATGGAATCAGACCAGACAAAACACTGCACTCTTTCATGCAAAATACAACACGATGATTAAAAATCTTTGTTTTCATGTTTGTCTGCATCACAGGCAGCAGAGGAAATGCTGTAAAATGGTTTTTAACACCAAAACCTCCCAGTGACACTGCAGACCATGATAACTACCCCATTATCATGGAAGCAGCTTGCTTCTTCCCCTTGGGATAAGCTGTTTCACATCACAATGGCTGCCACTAGCAAGCACAGCAGCAAACCATTCCAGGCATAAGAAGGGTCCATCCCTACCAATGAACCTGGGAACAGAGCTGGGAGGGAGGTAGAAATTGTGGGGAAGCCAGGAGCTCAAAAACAAAAAAACGGACAACTTCTCATGCTCTAAAGCCTGGAAGGGGGAAGAGAACACCATGGGGGAAAGTGCAAAAAATATGCAATTATAGCAAATTTGTAACTAACTGGATTATCTCGGCATGGCACAGGATTATTCACAAAGGATATTTTTGGTTTTCAAAACAAAAAAATATGACAAAGAAAAATAAAAGTATTAGGGGAATGTTGAATACCTATGGACTGAATTGCATGCATGCAATATAGCCACACACACACACACACACACAAGAAAAAAACCCAACAACTGCAAATTGTGTTAATTATTAGCTAGAAAGCTTTACTCAAACAATGTATTCACACAGTTTTCAAGAGATATTACCTGGGAAGGGGCAACTGGAGGAAGCTGTGGCACAGTTGAAATCTGAAGGGGTTTCAGTGGTGTACTACTGGCTGCCACCTGAGAGGTCTGGGGCTGGTACTGGGGCAGGAGATGGGGGGCAGGCTGGATGGGGCAAACCGGCTGGCTGGCAAGCACCTGCTGCAGAGAAGTTTGCTGTGATATGGGTTGCTGCCAGGAAAGAAAGAAAGAAAGGAAGAACAAAGAAGGTCATAATATGTATATTATGAAGGAATCAGATCACTGGACACAGCCATGCTGCACAGTCAGATCAGAACCAGCACTCAGTAAAAACGCTTTATAGAAGGGAAGGGTACTCCTAATTTGAACACTGTACAAGAGCCTGTGTTTAAAACACATTTGAACTTCAGATACCTGATTACCTGAAAAGACAAGCTGTAGCTGTTTTGGAAAGGTTATTTTTAATGACTCAATCTTTAAATCCCAGAGATTGTTCTGGTTGGCCTTGTAAAATCCCCACCTACTGGCTTCAAAGAGTCCCACTATGCAGATTACGCCCCGTTAATCTTGGCATTTAAGAGCTGACTATGTAATGCATCAGGCGCTGAAATAGACAACACATTATCTGAGATGTGAACAAAACAGCAATTATCATAAAAGCTCCAGCTAGATCCCAGTTACGTGTAAGGTGCTGCAGTAGCAACGTGGCAGCCAAAAAAGTAATTTTACCATTACCTGGGGAATGGCGTTCCACTGGCCTGCCAGATTTCATATAGCACAGCAGGAAAAAAAAAGCTGCATAAAAGCTGAAAATAATCAGCAAAAAAGTTTCACATTTTCTGTGATTCTGACATCTCCTTCTTCACTTCTGTTAACATTGAAAATACTAATATATACACGTATATATATTTTAAATCTTGCTTCAGAAGCATAGTACTGAGGCACCAAGCTGGCTCTGGATATACTTGGACATACATCAATCAGCCCGAGCTCTGCAGCACATAAAATCTAATACCATGCCTGGTGTTCAAAGGTAAGTTCAAAATGAACAGCTAAGCAGCATTATCTTTCATTTTTGCCACTTGTGCTGTAAGTCAGTAGAGCAATATTTTGCTCTGCGCTTTTTCAGCAGCAGGATTTGTCAACCAGAGTTTCTAAATACATTAGTACAATAGAACTGTACATGATGTATCAAGGGAGCCAGATGCCACTTGCCCTTAAGCATCAAAAACTCAGCCACAACTGCTAAGCTTCCAATACTGGGATCAGTGAACAAACAAGCATTCGGCTACTGGCACGCCGTGTCTGGGGCTGAATGCCCTGAATGCCACAAGCAGCACTGGAGGTGGCACCGAACAGGCACTGACCAGCTCTGCACAGCACCAGCTCATCTCCTGCATTATTTCTCAGTCCCAGCAGAGCATTCCTCTCGCACCTCCACGCAGCGTATGCTTGGGCTGATAAATCTCACCAGCACAAAGCCAGCTCAGGTATCTGGGCATCTGCAGCTGGGTTAATCTGCAGCTCAGACAGGCTGCCAGCAGCTAACTGGGAATTGAGTCCACTGATCGCGGCTGCTCGACCTGCTTGCACTCAAGGGGATGCTGAGCAGAAGGCAGAAAAACCGTGCTCACAGAACTGAGGTAACTTCCTAAGGCCTCCACCTTCAGTCTACAAAATGCGTGTGGTCTGGATGAAATGCAGCGAGTGGAAAGAATCCAAATGAACTGCACTAATTCTGGCTTAATCTAACCTCAGTGTTATAAGTAGACAGATACCCAAAATGAAAAAAATAAAATACTGAGGAGATGCAATATTGATCGCCTCCATCTGAGTCATCAGCTTATATTCATAAATGATCAATACATTTCACTGTTTTATAGAGCTGAATTTATCACCCTGACTTCATGTACTCGGGCTGAGAAACCCTACCGTCCTACAAAAACCTGCAGTTCTCTGCTGCTGAGAGTAGAAGGAAGATTCTTCATTCAAAGTAGGTCTTCCTAAATGGAACCAAGAGCGATACTAACATTTAAGAGTTCCTAGAATTGGTAAACGCCAATTATCAAAAGCTGAACAGTCACTGAGCTACTTCTCCCACAGTACTGTGAGATGGACTCAGGGGTGTTCTTACACTGCAAACTGGATGTGTTTTCTTCACATGTCTCTGCTTCTTTGGACTATCCTGAAAAATTTAAGAATAAAGAAACTGCGTAAGTCTAGCCTTGATCTGGGACTGCATCCAGATTTATCCTGAGGGTGATTCCATTTAATGGAACTAATGGCCTCAGGCATGAACTTTGTCCCAGAGCTTACATCAAGGCGCATCTTCTATCAGTGTCCAAAGGAAGTATACATGGGCACAAACAGAAAAAGGGAACTATGCAGCCCGACTCACTAGAAAACAGATACAATGACTGCTCTGTCTTTTTTTACTAACAGAGATGGAATTATTTCAAGAAACAGCAATGCTGGGAAGGAAGAGTATATAGAAGAAATTAAGTTAGGTAAATACCCTATCCAAAACTGCATTTGCCAGGTGAACAACGTGTTTCGATCTGTCAGCATAAAGCTTCAGAGGCCACTAGGAAGATCACTGTGATCAGAAATGTCCTCAGTGTGCTTGAGAAAGTGTACAATTTTTGGCACAAAGAACCATATCATCATCACTGTCCATTAGAAAAGAAAGATCTAATGCATCATAAAATTTCACATAAGCAGGCATTTTTCAAGGACACCAAATTACACTGTTTTTATACTGATTCTTTCCGAAGAATAGGGCATGTTAAAAAAAAATTAACACCAACACATTTTGGTAACTAGGAAGGTATGAAGAGACACAGTATGTGCCAGACACAAAACACGCAAGCATTCCCCAGCCTCATCAACAGTTTCTACCCAAGGAAGCCAATGTTTTGCTATGATCACAAAAATGAGCCACAGATCAACTGTTATACAGGTCTGAGGCTACATTTCTTACTGCCTGACATCACCTTCGTACAAGGAAGCAACTGCAACCTTCACAGCTGTCCCTGCTTGAAAGCTGTGTTGTGTAAACACTGTTAAGGAACAGGACTTTGGGGGGAATTTGATGATCCAATGTGCATTATTTGGAGACAATTCAGAGAGATTCTTTTCTTAGAAGATTAAGAGATTTGACAGATGCTTCTACTGAATTACAATTAAAAGGCCCAAATCAAAAAGCAGCACCCCCAAGTACCTGAAGACAACTGATCCCAACATCAAAGCTGCTTTCTCACCTTTTAGAAATATTTTGAGCACAAGTTGCCCAACAACGAAGTGAAATTAATAAAAGCCTATTGTAAAAAACAAAACAACAGTGAAGTACTATACCGAAAGCAATGTAAGTGCTCAAGAACTCAAACTTATCGCAGGCACTGTCTTGAGTAGAGCATGGACAAGGTGTGAGGTGAAGCCCCTGGGCAGCAGCCCCTCACCTGCTGGCTGGCCAGCACCGGCTGCGACTGCCCCAGCTGCATGGAGGCCACGGTGGTCGGCTGCACCACTGGGAACGTCATCGCTGGCTCCTGGTAGTGCTGGGGCCTCTGGGGCACCACCGCAGGTGGAGCCTGAACCACGGGCAGGGCAGGCTGCAGCAAGGAGAAGGCAACGTTAGGGGAAAGAGAAGGCTTCCTGCTGAAGGAGTCCCTGCAACTGCCAAGAGTGTGCATTCCAACTAATGGTCAACTTAATACTTAGGTCAAAACAGAGGAAGACGACATAATGACAACTTATCTGCAAGGAATGGAAAGATCATTAATCTAAAAAGGTGGAAAAGAGCTGTCATTCCAAAGGCCAATAAGACAACCACACTGCACTGCATTTCATCTGGAAGCAAGCATGCAAGCCAGTAAAACCACTGAAAGCATATACACAGTGACAGAGGATATATCAACAAGCAGCCACTAATGGAGTAAAGCAGTAACTTCACAAAGATTTTCATTATTTCATAAAGAATCTTCATCTTTGAAAGAAACAGGTAATTTCCTTGAGATGGATGCCAAGAAAATAAATACAGAAATGAAAAAAATTAAAACCGTGAAGGAAATTAAGACAAAAAAACAGCTTAGGTAAGGCTTGTACCAGTAACAGTTCTGATACTTCAGCTCAGAGTAGGTAAAGATGTTAAAGCTAAGCAGTTTCTCAGACTGACGTTTATAAGCCTAAAACAAAAAGGCTACTTCAGCTCCAGTTCTGAGCTGGTGTTATCTTGATAAATAATCTCCCAGGAAAAACACAATGATAACTCATCTTTCTTACAAAAATCATCAAATTAAGGAAAGCTCCGAGTCAGATTTTTGCCCATGAATAAAAGTTATTATTCTTCCAAAATCTTCCAATAAAGAGAAAGTAATGCATTTACGTCCAAATTAGAGACCTACCAATGAAAAGAATGAATCTGCTCTAAAACAGTATGCTGCACGGCATAATGTAATAATAAAAACAATCTTTAAAAGATGTGCCTTTCGAGTGCTATATTTAGAGCTAAGTTAATGCTTCATGCGAACAAGAAACGAGGAAGGATGTGTCTCGGCAGAAGTATGCACATGGGAAAGGTGGTTTCCACAGTGGAGGGATCTGGCTACGGGTTTTTTCCTTCAGGTAAATGGAGTCATGTTTCAGTGCATTCACAAAATACTATTCACAATTTCTTGCAGGCATTTTGGAAAACATAAGGTAAAACCAGGGAAAATGAAGCACTCCCAAAGTATATTGGGTAAATCTGGATCAAGCAGGAAACAACCACTGGTCCTGGATTTGACTTTTCTTCTCTTAAGTCAAATAGCATGAGACAAAGAATTAACCTACCACATCATTACTGTCATTTTTACTGGGTAGGCTGCTTCCACTGCTCAGGGTAGCTGCAGTCACCCAATTGCTCTTCTCTGCCAGCAGGGTTTTGCCAGTGCAAGCTTCATGACAGGGCTGGAACAGTCCAGGCATGTTGGCTTCTCCATAATCACAGGATTCAAAAGGCGGAATATTTTCTGCAACTCTTGCAGATCTCATGGGAGAAGAACTGGTCTTCTGGCTAATTATGTATTGTAAAGATTCACGTAACAAAGGCAGGTCTAAACTTCTGCCACACGGCCCGCTGGTTTGGGGGAGAGGTTGAGACACTGACTTGTCTGGGATCCGGCTGCACAGGGAGTGAGCGCATTCAGCAGGCATCAACACTTTTGATGTGTTCTGGTCTTTACCAGACTGAAATAAGCAGGCCAGGCACATCTGACAAGCCTGCTGGAGAAACATCAGCTCGGTGGGGTTTGCTGAGTTCCCGAGTGCCATCAGTGGTGACATGCCTGCTTCCCCTTCCCTGGTCTGCAGGTCAGAGCTCCCTTCCCTTAACTCCGGGGGACAGGACATCGCATCCGGAGCCAAACTCACAACAGAGTCACTGTGGCGACGAAAAGCACATGGAGCATCGCCTGCCATGTGCAGCAAGCGTGGCCTGCAACAGGAACACGGGGCAGCTGCGGCTTCTAAAGGGAACACTGCACTGTGCCTCTCAGTGGGATCACCTGAAGATTTGTGTTCACTCACATTTGTTTGTTCTTTCACCAGTAATTCCATTAACTGCTTTTGGTCAAGGTCACAACAGTGTGAAAGCCTGACTGGGCTACCAGTCCTCGATTTTGGAGCCTCAATAATGGAAGTACTTCGCCGTCTCTGTGCAATATTAAATCCAGAGCCAGAAAGGTAGTGAACGGATGTTTGACCTTTGTCACAATGGGGAGAAACATCACACCCAAGAAGGTCTTGAACAAGTGAAGGAGCAATAATGTGTGGCTATATTGACAGTGAATGAAAACAAACAAATGTCCTCAAATTTATGCACAAGCTTAAAAGCAATAAATTAAAAGCTGTAAAAACAGCTACACTGTTACTGCAGCTCAGTGAAAACAGACTGATGAAAAACTCTTTAATTGGGAAAAAAATAAAAAAGACAGCTGCTAGGAAAGCACATCTTAAAAACGGCACAATGAACTAGAAGTAGGCTGTCTACTCAATGCACACTTTAGATCAACTAGAGACATAAGTACTAAGCAAGTATACACTGCTACAAACAAGCGAGAATTATATAAAGCAAGCCCTGCAATCTACACCTACTGAAAACAGCATAAAAGCAGTCATTAAGTATGATCTAGGCTACAGCACAGCTTCGAGAAGCTTTAGACTTACTGCTGAGGGCTGCTGGTAGTGCCCCAGCTGCGGGAGGCTGTGGGGCAGCGCCTGGCCCTCGCTGAGAGGCGGGCTGTACACCCGCTGGATTGCGGGCGGCACGGCGTCGGGCACAGATGAGTAGATGACGCTTTGCTGGCTGCTCTGCGAGTCTGAATAAACAGTGGACCCCTGACCACTGTCGAATGTGCTGTCAGCTGAAAAAAGAATTACATTTTATTTATTTATTTATTCACTTATTTTGAGCTCAGCAACTTACAGTGTTCAAGTAATGATTTCGGAGCAAGGTCAGCATTCGTTTATGTAATTTGAATTTTACTACCTTAGACCTTGCCATTCTAAAAATACGTTATACAAAACAATTGTTATTTTCTACAAAGGGCACGTACTGCTCCTTCTAAGCCAAACCCCAAGAGTAATCCTCATGGATTTCTGTGCACAATGATATTTTAAGCACACTGATATTTCCTTTAAAGGGCGCGCGTATGGTTGATAGCAAGAATTGCAGACCTTCATGGATTTTCTAGGATAAAAGGATAGAAAACTCCCATTGTAATGTTCACAGCAGATCGTGGCATCCTGGAGTCAGTTCTTCTAGAGAGGCACTGATTTTAGCACCTTTTTGATCGGTGGCGTAGAAAAATACACAACCTTTTATATGCTTTGCATTAGCTCCTCAAATAACCACCAACTTGAGTATACAACAATACCTTGAGATGAAGAATAGGTAAAATAATTCCATTGGATTAGGGGAAAAACACACCGTGAAGAAGTCACAGGAAAATGTACTATGGATTTTTTGACTGATGTATGTGACAGAAGGTAAAGCAGCATTATTTAAGCAAGCCTATAACATGATGCTCTGCATTAGGCAGCAGCAGCAGTAGGGCAGCTCTCACTGTAAGCAGGCTATGCGGCACTACAAGAACAGATGCTAGAGGAATTATAACCAAAATGCATCCTGATTTTGTAATCTGTAAGTGAAAAGCTTTTAGCCACCTGCGCATAAAAACAAAATCAGAGAATGAAATGAAACAGCTACCTCAGTTCAGGTTTGTGATCATTTAAAAGGACGATGCAGAGCTCCACCAGTGTTTCTCATGCCCACTGTTAGCCCAACGAACCAGCAGAATCGCACAACCTGACACTGGGCAAGCATGGCATCTTCTACTGCAGAAAAACAAATCTTCTAACTGTACCACTGAGCATTACTGGTTTAAAAATATCTTTTTACAGTGTTTGAAGCCTGTGAAGTGCAGGTGCTCAGTACTTCCTCAGTATAAGCTACCAAATTTTTCATGAGAAGAATAACAAAAGACAATTGAGAAGGTAGCTGCAAGCACCCAAAAGGCAAAGAGCTTATAATAGAAATTTGAAACTCAAAGAGAGAACAGTTGTATAGTTAACAAAGAAGGCTTAAGTTACAGATGTGTTTAAATCATCTTTCCACTGTAAGGGGTAGGGATTTCTGCAGCATATACACTTTCACTTTATTACAAACAATTATTCAGGACACCAAGGAAACGAGAAGACTATGGCAGCATAGGATTAATTATTATAAAAGCCGTGAATCTCTTAGGTTTTATGAAACAACATGCATTACAGTTCACATTATTAACTTACATTTTTACATCTGATCTCACATTGTTATTTGAATTGGTAGAAAAGTAATTTAGAGAGCTCGTAGGCACTAAGAAACTGTTGAAGACATTTGATAATACCAAATGTTAAAAGCTGAGGAGTAGTAAGTAAATAAAGAAAGAAATTTATATTTACTAAAAAATATTGCTAGTTAACCACCAACAGAACTGTGGGAAGCACGATGTCATTGCACCATCAGAAATAAGGAATAATAATCATCGTGCTCCTCAAAGGATTAGTATAAAGTAAGTACATTATCTAAAATAAATGAAATAAGATCAATATGACTTGAGAATAAGCTTTGTAATACTCCAATATTCTTGAGAATTATGCAAATACTGCATTTCTCACATCTGGTAAAGATTTGTTTTCTTGTAGAGGCGTGCTTGGTTGTTCTAGTATTCAAAGCAGGCCTCTGTATGGCAATTTATACAATGCCTGCATTAAAGCAGCAGCTGTCTCTTTGCTAAAGTACCTTGACTTTAAATATGCTTACATAGAAGTCTAGAACAGTAAAACAAAACCATCATAATAATAGTTTAGTAGCAAAATATGTACATCAGATTTTAACCAGAAAAAGTGGCTAAAAAAAACTCTCACAAAAATTCAAATATTCTAATCTAAAATTATCTGGCAATATTTCCTTCAAGATGTTTAAAGGTATAAATAAAGATTTCAGTAGCAGGCAGAACCTGACTTGCTAACAAAGACTGATTTTAGGGGACAGACAAGGCTGAGTTATTTTAGGCAATTATAAACACTGCTTCCTCGTGCCTTGCTGTTTGCTGGAGACAAGTCTGATGCTCAGGAGTGAAATGAAGAAACACAAGCTCTGCAAGGCCAAGTAGTTCCTTACTCCAAGACAGAACAAAACCAGTGCTTGGATTTATAACAGGAGGCATAAACCCACCTGTCTTGAAATAGCCCAGTGATTATTTTCAAACCAACCACCCTCTGAACATAGAGAAGGTAAATCGTTGGCTTGTGGCCATCAGTGCCAGGAGGAACGCAAGCAACTACCTACGCTGACCCCCCACAACATAGACCAAGCTACTGCCTCATTTCAGGTCCACAAGCTCAGGATAAAACAGTGAGCCTGGATGGACAGAAAGCACCTGCATGATGACTTAAGAACCCAATAAATGTTGTCAGCCCACAAGGTCTGATATTGTCAAACTAGTCCAAGTTTTTTCCCATAGAAAAGGGAAATCCTGAGTTACACCACGTAACATTCAGAGAGCCTTTTTTCTCTGCTCTGGGTCACTGCACAGACTCACAAAACCACCATATAAGCCATCAAGAGTAACATGCAAACAGGAAGACCTGGGTTTGGATAAACACCCCCACATTGCAAACACCACTTGAAAAGGCAAACAATGAACACCACCAGCCACTGCAACCACCTTGGTGCCAGTTCAAGTTCTGCAATTGTTTCACACAAACTCAGTAGCAATCCCACCACCTGTTCAATTTGAAAACATATTTGTCTTTTCTGCATTTATTGCTACTGAAGGAGTTATCTTTAAACAGTACTTTTTCTTGAAACCATTTCTTTCGAGCCTTCTGCACTTGCCGGATTCCCTTGTTGCCTCTGAGCTAACACGCAAAACCTGCATGGCGTCCAGCTGCTGAGCTCACATACTTGTTAATTTTCATATTGGGACATTCATTATCATGCGTACACAAAGCAAACCTGAGACTTACATGCAACGGATGTGATGCTGGTGGGCAGGTTTTGCTGGAAGGGATGCTGGTCTGCCTCGGGTTCCTCCGACTCGGACAGGATGTGATGGCCCGTGTGGGAAAGGTATGTGACTTGAACCTGTTGTGGAGGCGGCGCCTTCGACTTCTCCAAGCACTCAGAATCTCGGCGTTCCTCTGACTGTATTCTAGGCCAAATTCTCTCTCTTCTCCACAGTATCAATGCTACTCTGTCACGTATTGACTTGGCAACTATCTTGAGATCGTTTTCATGAAAAAATCCAGAGTCAATCTACAGAAGAGGCACAAACTTAGCAAGGCCATGTTTGCACAGCGGTGCACAAGCAGAAACGCACACGGGTTTTACTTGAATCACTTCCTTATAGAAAGCATTACTTTGAAGAAAAACCCAACATACTCATTGCTCACAAGAACAGGAATTCAAGAGCTTGATGGGTTGTTATTTATTCATTTATTGCGAGGGAGGTTTTTGCTTTTTGGGGGAATTAAAACTTCTTTCCCTAGTGCTTTTAAGAACAAATAATTTTTATAAGACTTGACTACCTATCTGATCGATTTATTAGCCAGTTAATCTCCGATGATGAGAAGAGAATAAGCTTAACTGAAGTTGGTTTGTTTGGTTTTGTTACAACTAACAAAATAGTCAAAAGAAAAAAGCATCTTTGAAAAATGGTATTTTGACAACGCAATTGGAGTAAACCTCATTACCTCTAATCAGAATTTATTGCCTTAACCTTTCCAGCATACAGAGTTTCCCAAATTGGTGTGCTTGATAACACTGCAAGTCAATATGTTAACAGAATTTAGACTCAAATTAACTTCTAACACAAAGTCAGTATTGACTTACTTTCATAAAAGATTTTGGCTAAACTCAGACTGCTCACATTTGACTGAAAAGGGGAGCAACATTTCTCAGAATTCAACTCCTCAGAAGATAACATGGAAAATTTGTTTGTATGCTCTTTGCATGAACTTCCTAGTCAGACTCCTACTCTTTGTTAGCCTAATAATGAGCTACCAGAGAATTGCACGTTAAAATCTGCATCTCCTGAAAGATGCATATTCGACAAATTTATCTACGTGAAGGGAGTCTAGAAGTTCTCATTTTGCTCTTGCCCAAAGGCTACAGTTTTACAGCTTATATCTTTTTTACGTGTAAAATCAAATAGGTACAAAGGAGCTTAAAATACACTTTTACAAATGGTTGTGGTATTTTCCACTGTCAATGTGCTCAGACTTTACTGATGTTCCTGAACAGAGGATCTGCAAACTAATGGGTGTGAGTTACTGTATCAAAGGACCAAACAGGTCCAGAGAGCCTTGCATGGCATTAACTAAGGGAAACAGTGGATTTTTCTTGGCAAAGCTTAACAGAAAGGAACTAAAAACCTGGCATATCAGCAAGTTTCTACACTACTCCTATTCTGACATCTCTACTTAGAGAATGATCACCATTTAATTAAGACATACTATTTCATCACACAACTGACTGTGAAACATGTTAGGTTCCAAACCCAGCAGCATGTTTCAAGTTTTTTGCCTATACCATTTGGACAAGCTGGAATATCTGACTACTAAAAACCTATCAATAAAGATAAATAATTCCCTGCACTCAAGAGATCTCCTGCATTTTTCACTACCATAGCACACAAAGCAACACGAACTGATGAAAATACATAAATTTGGTGTTTTGCACTTCATTTGGATTAGAAAAAAATATCTATGATTGCTTGTCCCTCTAACAGATTCAAGTTTGAAAGCAATTAATTAATTTGGGTATCACAGTAGTTAGATATCTTGGAAGCATACTTATACTATAAGAATTATTTCCCATGAAAAACAAAATATCACAAGCAGGGTAATCTACAGAAGTCCAGAACTCCAAATACTTCCATACAGATGTAAAATACAACAGTAAGTAACTATAGTAAAGCAACTTTTAAATGAAGTTCTGTAACAATATATTGGACAATATATTGGACCTACTGCAAACAAGTAACAGGATGACAGAGGAGCTTGATTTTCTCATTATTTTTGGGATACATGAGATGATGACTCCAAGTATGGTAAGGTGACGTTAGCAAAGTGACTGCTTCCTAAGCAGAAGGAGTGTTGATGACAACATCAATAAACAGGATCCTTTGGGATTTAGGATATAATAATAGGAACACACGTGCAAGCACAAGAAAATGCAGACCCTTGCCTAAGAGCTTACTTGCTCTTTGCATTCATGACATTAAAAAACCTAAACTGCATTAGATATATTTCAAGAGATTTCAGACAAATGTAAAGAGATCAACAGCTAAGATAAACTAGCAAATTAATTTTCAAAATATAGAGTAGAAGAGACTTCTTTGATCCTTGAGTGACTTGCTGTTTTGAAACAGCACTTCATGTATCTGATTCCACATCCTTTTTCAGTTTTTCAGTTTTCCTAGTTCACCCTTTTTGTTCTGGCATTCAATCTCAAGATCAATGCAAACTGCTTAATCTAGAACAGTTTAAACTGAAGTTACTTTACCAGACTTGCTCCTGCTGTCCTTTGAGATTTATGCACTAATTATACATATATTTGCCAGGAGAAGTTTATTTTACCATTTCTTGTGCAACATCATCAGGAGTTTCCTTCTCCAGATCAAAAGTAAACTCAATGGCTCCATTATCTTTGGGTTTTCCTTTCAGTTTCTTAGGATCTTCTACCCAGAGTCTTAAGGCAATAGAGGATTTCCTACCATGGTCTTCTTCTGCAAGTTCCACCCTTACCCCAGTATCTTCAGCAAAAAAGGCATGGCTTAATAAGTCTTTAATTTCATATCTGCAATGGATATAAAGAACAGTCAAACACTGCAAGTCTTAAGGACATTCTGAGAAACTTGTGACAATAAATTGCCATTAGAGGCAAAAATTTGCAGTTTTCTTCGTGCTTATCCATAACTAACTTGTATTCTTAGCAGAAAGAGGCAATATTTCTAGAGTTGCTGAGGATTGCTGTGTTTCCTATTTAACAAAGCTTCTACAATATTCATACATCTTAAACATACTCAGAAATGGAGATTACACCCTCCCTTCATGTTCCTTGAGTATCTGAGCTTAATGAGTTCTAAAACAAGGTTCCCTCTAGACAGTCACCTGAGGTTCCCAGGAACTACATTTCTGAAAGTCAAGATACACACAAGCAGACCAGGAGAGACCAGCATAGAAGAGTAGTTTCTAAAATCAAAGCTGAAAACAAGTCCACAACTTTGCTTTTTTACATAATTCTTTCAACTTGAGAGAAACACAGCAATTGAATTTATTCTATTATCTTCACATTATACAGCAGGAACATAACCATTTGTATTTCCATTCCGCTCAGAGGAGACCCAGAATCTAGATTAGGAACCCACACAGTTCCAAAGTCTCTGCACATACATTAATTAAACAAGACTTGACTACGTGATACAAACCTTTCTTCCTTATTTTTGCAAATGCACTCCCCAATTATCTCCTTAATTTCAGGATCTGTAACTTTCTCAAAGCTTGCTGGCTTTATACCCTAAAACAACAGAGGAAAACAGTTCAGTTTGAAAAAATATATATATACGTTCTATCTCTTAAGTAAGGATGCTTTTATATACTATGTAGTCAACTCAGCTACTTTGAAGAAGATAGTTTTAATTTAGTATCACTGCATTTTTAACACATTGGCTTGTACGTTACTCAGTCTTACATCACACACACGTCCTTTTTCTTTACAAACAACTGCAGACCTTACTTTTGCATCCTGTGGACTCTGAGGTCATTACTCAAGAAACAGACTTAATACTCAAACAACTAAAAAATTAAAGAAGAGTAATTGTGTTTTTCTTCAAATAAGCAGTTTCAAGAATGAGTTGAAAATACCTTCAAAGACCTATGTGGAAATCCAGATTTCTGTTTCCCATAAACCTCTTGTTTTTCTACATCCCCCAGTACTCTCAATCGCTCCTTTCCCCCCCTCAAAACAATCTGAAACAAAGCAGGTTAGAGGGAGAGCATGCCAAACAGTCCTATGTTGCTCTTGCATTTCCTAAGTATGTTGTCTGAATCTTACTGGAAACAAATGGAAGGACAAGCATAACCTATGAAGAAACTAAGTCGCATTTCCATCACAAGCTAATTTCTTTTTTCCTGGGAATATGGCTCACTTCTAGATTTGAAACTGTTAGCCTATGAGCGTGTCGTTTCAAGGAAAAAAGCCAACTGTTTTGTCACACAAGAAAGCTTACAGAAGCAGAACTACATTCCCCATGTAGGGAGATTTGGCTCTATGTAGATGTAAGAGGAATAATTTGTATTTCTTTCAGGTTAGGTGGGGCTGTTTTAAGAAGACAGAGAGGATTAGAAGAAACACATATACTTGTAGGGTAGTCCAAGGTCACTTTTCCCTACTCTCTAATATTTCAGGACAAATACCTTCACTCAGCAAGATCCTCCTCAGGGTATTGAGCCTCTGAATTACAAAAACACACATCTTACCAACATAAAGAGAGACTGCAGGAGAAGCAGTGTGCAAGTACTCAAACTAAATAGCAGCTTATATATCACGTCATCTCTGCACGTACAATCAAAATGTACTGTAAAAATAATTAGCAAGGAGACCTGGGAAGTTAATGGACACGTCTAGCTGCGTGTTTTCAAAGCTCAGGCTGATGTTTTCCTGATGTGAGGTTGTGGATTGGGAAGAAGGGAGGCTCACTTCAGAAAACAGCAGCCACCCCTCTGTGCCCCTGCCCAGGCAGGAGGAACTACCAGACCTTTGGTAACATGCAACTCACCTCCATTCCCTTCAGCAGAAGTAGTCATTTACTGTGAATACTTTTCATCTCCACATTCAGTTACAGAGAGTAACAGTGCTAACACTAAAAGTTATCCTTTTTATTTCTGATGTTCAGCTTAAATTGGAAACAAAAACTCATATTTGAAAATCTCATATACATCTACTAAAACAAGGTATGTATGGACAATAGTTCAGACATGAATTTTGAACTAGGTTTTGCAGTTAGACTCTATTACTTAAGGACTATTACTTGCAGTGAAGTCAATAAGCAGGGAAAAAAAAACAACAAGGAAACATGATTTCCTTTATCTTAATAAAGACAAAATCCAATTAGGCACATGACTGAATGGGATTTAGACATTGAACTCCATTCAAACCCTTTTAAAGTTTCACCCTGAAAGGACAGTAACTGTGATTGTACAGCAGCAGGCAAAGAAGCCTGAAGCCCTGAGAAGGGCTCACCTATCCCTGTCTTTATTTAAAAGGATCAGCCCTTACTGAATTTGGTCTTGAAGAAATGTCAGGGATGAATTTTGGCGAGGGCTGGTATTTCCCTGTGTATTTCTGAATATTCGAACATCAGATTTTACTTTTACCTCTTCATTGGCATTCTGTTGCCACTTCAGCCTTAGATTTGAGTTTAAAATCAATTCATCTTAACTTCAGGTCAATCTTTACCTTTACACCTTAAAGTTCAGAAGAGTAAAATACGTAATTCATGAATTTTGAAAACCTCACAGAACAGCTGCAGGCTCTGCTTCCTGCTTCTGCCGAGGCACAGAGGTGGTGCCATAAGAAACTATCCTGAGAAGACTGACTGATAGAAGACAGCCAGTTTGCTACAGGAAACCATCTATTTGTGATGTTACTGACACTTATCAGGAAGAATGGATAATAAACATTATAACTACTAGAGCTTCATGTTTACTGAAAGACATCCCCCAAATGTACAAAGGTATCAATTTAACTGCAGGAAAAGAAAAAAAAGAAAGCATTATAACTAAGAGGCAGAGACAGCGTCCACCACAGCACCTGAGGAGCTTTCAACCCTCTGGAGAAACACACTGCTCCTAGATGTGTGCTCACAGGAGCCTGCCAATTGCTTTTTAAAATGGAAGTGTTCCTCATGGGTGTTTTGGCACAACTTGAGCTTATGAGAGGCAGGAACAGTATAAGGCAGGTCACTGTATACCTCTTGGCTTAATTTTCCAGAATCCACAAACATCCCTCCATTTAAGTGGTCTGATGAACTCCGACACAGCTAGGATGGAGCAGGGCAGGATGTGTTGGGCAGCTAGGAATTAGGTTTGTCTCAAAACGTTCTTTTGACAGACCTGTGATGACTGACCCTGATTTTTTTACCTTACAAATCCCTTTCCTTCCTACAAATACCATTAAACTTTCCACTTCTTTTGAATCTGCCGAGCACCTAAGCTACAAATAAATGATTAAAACAAACGAGGACATAAGATACACAGTAAAGTACTGCACAAAACTGCTTTTCCAAGGCAATGCCCATATGTTACAGGATGCTTTAGCTCCTTACTCTTCATTAAAATCTCCAAGGCCATCTCATTGTAATGCTGAAAATCCTCCCTGCAGCACTGTGCCCTAATGCTTACAAGCCTCCCAACAACGGAGGGGGTTGGTGTGAAACACAGGTTTCTAGTTGAAATCAAAGGATCCATCTCATTCATTTATTCAAAAGCCATCTGTCTCCCTTGAGCATTCCCAAGGAAACATGGCACCAAAATTCAAAATATACTAGCTAAGAAAAACTGCACAACTGTCTCAAACTCGAGTAAACTCAACATCCGTACTTCTGAAATGGAGGGCTAATTAACTGACATAAGATGGATATGGAGAATTTCATGCAAGTTGTTTAAATACAAAAAAAGAAATAAAACATACCAAGTCCAAGTCTAAGGATAATCTAAGCAGATTAATTGCAGATCTAAGAAAGTATCTGGAATACACAATTCAGTGATGTTCATAACACTGTCTGACAGGAATTTACCTCATGTGTATAAGCAATACGTAACCTACAAATACAGAGAAAACATTTGATATATTTAAAAAGGAAACAATATGAACATTTAATGAGCTAGACAGAACACTATAGGCATTTGGGTTGTTTTCAAGGGTGAGTTTATGTAGCTAAACCCAACAAGGTAGCCACGAACCCCTAGCAAACACAATTGGCCCACAGTGAATTCTGCAGGGCATCAGTAAAAAAACATTGGTCTGGAGCCTCATGGGAAGGTCACAGGCTCTGATGTTTCATCACTAAATATGCCCATTGTCTACATATAAATCTCTTGGCAGAATGATTAAACACGCAAAAAAAATAATCTGACTAAGAAAAACCATCAAGTTATGCATGAAAAATGAGATTATGGCATCAGAATGAAGGTCACTGCAAATATGCTGACCAGGAAATCTCTTCAAAATTAACTGTAGTAAACGTGGCCTTGACCTGTTGCTTGAAAAACACGTTACATATATCCTCCTACCACACGTAACTGAAATCAGCCAACAAAAGTTTTGCATTTATTATCTCTTGCCTCATTTACTTTGTTGGATGCAATGCTGCAGTAAGACCTAACGAGTACAAGATCTTTAACTGCAATTCCCATTTCTCATCGCAGACTCAAACAAGTTTTAGTTCCACTGTCTGTTATATAGGATGTGACAAAAAAGTAAGAAATCATCAGGAGAGGACCAGAAGAAGGAGATCATTTAAGCATGTTCATTTACACAGCAGATCTCTGGCTGTATGGGTGGAGGGAATGGCTGTAACAACCACGCCTGCTCGAGCACAGCAACAAGCCCCTCTGTACGCTTGGGAATCAGCTTGGAAGCGATTGTCGCATCACCCTGGACTCTTATATACTTTCAGTTGCACATATACAAATAAGAGTGGAAAATTAAAGCAGCGATTGAACTATGAATCTACAGGCAGGGAGCATGAAAGGTGAGCAAAATAATAAGTATAATGATCTTTCAATATAAATACTTGTAATGTTTAATATCTTACAATAATAATGTTTACAAAAGGTATCTGTTCCCTGTATCAATATGGGTTACCAACGCATGTGACTTTATAAAAGCTATGACTTCAGATGTCCCTTGCAACCTATTAGCGTACACAAATTTGATGCAGTGTTAGGATGCGGAGTGCAAGTGGTTGCAAATCCGAGCTAATGCACTGAGTGTGGGATGCGGAGGGAATGTGTGTCCCAGTGCAATCCAAGTCAGGTTGGAACAGGCAGAAGAACAAAGGAGTTACTGCACTTTTGTTGCAAGCAATCACCTGCATGATTCTAGTATCAGCAAGCAATGCCATCAGCACCACCGGTGGTTGCCATTGAGATAGGCTGGTTTAGCAATAGGGATCAGTATGTTAGAGAGTTTTCTTGCTGGATGTCGGATGACACCACTGTGACACTCAACCCAAGGCAGAAACAGAGTTATTGTATTTTATATTCTAGAAAGAAAAGTATCAAGAAACAAACATAAAAAATGTTTACTGTTCAGTCTCTGTTTAACAGAAAGAATAATGTTTACATTCCTGGTGCAAAGAAATTCAATCAAAAACAAAGTACATCTCCCACTGAGGGGTTGTAATACACGCAGCATTCTGAAGCACTCCACTGCTGATCCTGCCCATGTGAGAATCTCAGCAACCCCTTCTGCCTTAGTGAGAAGCTCAAACTTTGGGTAGTCCTGGGAATAAAACTGTGTAATTCAGCCTCTCAATTTTCATCTATGCTCTCCTTCTATATCAATGCCAGTAATGGGTACAGCACGACAATGGCTACCCCATGAGAAGTGCTTGCACAATTCTCCCTTCAGGTGGTCCCCAGCCCAGCAGAGTGGGCAGAGCCAACGCTGTGTGACAGCTCAGGCCACAGGCACAGCATGCTCCCCACACCCAGGTTTCTGCATCTGAGCACAGAGGCAGTGTCCCCCAGGCCCAGCAGCGAGCTGTGGCTGACTCACATGGCTCCAAGCGGGGTCCCCGTCTGCCGCCAGCTCTTCTGCAGGCACAGCTTCTGGCAGAAGCTGCTGAGCCCCCAGGAGCTGCTCCCTCTGGGACCAAGGACCTTCTGTGGGGCTCTGCTGCTCCTCTCGCACCCTTGCCTCAGAGGTCCTCCCCCTGCTCCTCCTCCATATCTGACAGTCCATGCAGCTCATGGCATGTGACAGGGCATTTTCCTCTCCACAGGGAGAGGTTAACTCTTTCCTTGTAATGGCAGCAATGTCATTTTGTCCACCAAAGGAATCCTGAGGCCTCTGCTCCAGTTGCTCTTGTCTTGAGCTCAGCAGAAAAGAGCAGTACCAGTGTCTGCATCCAATGCATGCTGCTTTGTCCTATTAGTCAGATCTAAAACACCTCTCTTACGAGCAAAGTGACCTTTTAAAACATATCCACAACAAACATTTTCTCTCTCTCTTAAGTTGCAAGAATAAGACCACTCTTACAAAGTTATAACTTACATATAGCTCTGCTGTGTAAAGGCTATTGCCACAGAGAATGAGTTGGCTCAGACTTTCCTCAGAGTTTAAAAATGACTACTTAGGTCTGCAAATTGAAATATAGTATCTAGTTAGGAATCCTCTGATTAATACTTACTCTTTACCATCTTGGATATTGTTTTGATAAATGAGGCTTATGAAGCCTTAATCAGCAATATTCCAGATGGCTAAGAGTTGTACACAAAGCTTTTCTAAGAATGTGGAGCATCAGAAGACACCTATATTGTTTGTGGCTCTAATCCTTTATGTCCATGCACAGGTGAGCTTACCATGAGCCAACCGCTAACAAATTTGGCATGCTGCTCACACAAACTCTCCTCAGAAAAACCATCACTAGATTGATCAGTCCAAAAGTGCACCCACTGCTACATTCAGGAGATGAGGCCCCCATGACCTAAAGCCAGAATACTGTTCTACTGTCATCACGTGAAGCATAGGGAGATCATTCCTGAAATACACACAAAGATGGCATTTAGAGCAGATACTAAAGGACCACATACCTAAATTAAGCCAACAAGCCATGGTGCCAACAAAACAAACTTTTCCTTATAGGGGAGGAGTGAGCAGAACAGAAATACAATGCAAGCAGCTATCCTCATAAGGATTCAGGCAAGCAACTGCACCAAACATCAGCTGTATCCCACTTCTTTGAAAATATGTAGCACTCATTTCCAGCCAGCTCATACTGCAGAGCAGCGGGGCTTGCAGTCAGCAAACCTGATGACCCATCTTTTCCTCATTCCCTTCCCTACAGGGTTGGCCCAGCTATTAGTGCAGGAGCTAGCAATGAAGTTAACTGCACTGCAGAATAGCTTCTGATGTCTTTTTCACTTCCCTCTCTGAGTAGCAGTGGGTTGAAATCAGCACTCTAAGAAGGATTAAAGTAGCCAAAATCAGGGCCGCAGTCCATTGGGAAAGATTCAGCTTTGCCAAGATACAAATGTCAGCTTGCAACAATTTACATAGAAATGAGATAAAGCTGTTTCACTCTTCAGATGCATCTTTCTGCTTTCAGCACATCGTGACATCTCTTTCATTTCCAGCAGGGACACCCTCCTGTTTCTTGTGATAGTGACTTAAACTTTTAAACAGACTCCTGAATCATTTGCATCCTCCCTCTCCCATCAGGGTTAGTAATATCACAGCTGGTTAGCACAGCAATCCACAAGAGCACCAGATTCGGTCTTGATTAACATCTTCATCAGTGACCTGGATGAAGGGACACAACGCACCCTCGGGAAGTTTGCTGGCAACACAAAGCTGAGAGGAGTGGCTGACACACCAGAAGGCTGTGCTGCCACTCAGCAAGACCTGGATAGGCTGAGAGCTGAGTAGAGGAAACTTGTGAGGTTCATCAAAGGCAAGTGCAGAGTCCTGCACCTGGGGAGGAACAACCACATGCATTGTACAGATTAGGGGCTGACCTACTGGACAGGAGTGCTGCAGAGAAAGACCTAACGTTCCAAATGACAATAGATTGACCACAAACCAGCAATCTGCCCTTGTATCCAAGAAGGCCAATGGTATCTTGGGGTGCACTAAAAAGACCGTGGCCAGCAGGTCGAGGAAGGTGATCCTCCCCATCTACTCTGCCCTGGTGAGGCCCCATCTGGAGTACTGGGTCCAGCTCTGGGCTGCTCGGTTCAAGAAAGACAGGGAACTGCTGAGAGTGTCCAGTGGAGGGCATCTCCCATATGAGGAAAGGCTGAGAAATCTGGGGCTGTTCAGCCTGCAGAAGAGAAGGCTGAGAGGGATCTTATCACAGTGCTTGTAAGTATCTACAAGGCAGGAGCCAAGTGCACTGGATCAGGCTCACTTTGGTGGTGCCCAGCAATAGGACAAGGAACAATGGGCACAAACTGGAACACAGGAAGTCCCATCTGAACATGAGGAAAAACTTCTTTTCTTCAAGAGTAATGAAGCACTGGAACAGGCTACATGGAGAGGCTGTGCAGGCTCCTTCTCCAGAGATATTAAAAACCCATCCGGAAGCTTTCCTGTACAGCCTGCTGTAGGGAATCTGCTTTAGCAGAGGGGTTGGACTACATGATCTCCAGAGGTCCATCCAATCCTTACAATTCTGTGACCACTTGGCAGACTGGTTCTCAGTGATATTAGCACAAAATATACCTAAGAACATTAAAATGCACATCATCTGGCACATGCAAATGTATGGGTATTGATGAAAGCATCTCTAAAAACCTGTGCAAGAGACTATCATTCACTAAGTCAGAAACTGCAATCTTGAGCTCAGGCAATTTTAGCCAACCACAGTACTTTATCAGACTTTATCTGTACCAGCATGATCCACTAAACTAAATGGAGAAGGCAAGTGGAATCAAATGCATTTCAAAATTGACCAGTTTTTATTTTTCATTTGTGAAGATTTTTGCTCTCTGCAAGCAGTGGAAAAAGAGAAACACTAATTTAGGACCGTGCTTCTGGCTGAGATGGATTCACTCACTACATCTACCATACTTGTAATGTAGCTATTTTTGCAAATTGTAGCCTAGGCCTACTTCAGAGAACTGTTCTTCACATCCTGAGTGTGCAGTCTGCATCTTTTGGTGATGGGAATGCACAAGGGCCAAGGCACATGGCTCATTGCGTCCTTTTGTAGAAACTGGAAGGAAAGAAGTACCTGGAAAAGCCTTTGACAAACCAGACTGTTTAGCGTAACCTATGGGGCAGAAACTCCCATATTCTTGTTTTTACTTATCCAAGCAGAGCAGAAGATAACCACCACTGCCAAAGCATTTGGCAAGTCCCTTTTCTCTGCAGTCAGTGATTCCTCCACTGATTTGCAAGCTGACAGCATCTTCCAAACTCAGATTTTTCAAGCACTCACAGTGCAGCTCATGCAGACAAATATATTTGTCACATGGAGGTGAGGGTGCTGGGAAGGATACTTTTTTTTTCAGGATAGAAATCATTTTAGATTGGCTTCTTCTATGCCCCGATTTCACCTGCAAATGCAGCAAACCCATTTCCATGGTTCCAGTCTGGGAATTAACAGAGCTTGCAGAACAGATAAGCTCAGACATAAAGCTCCTCTGGCTCGTTCCCAAACTAAACATTGCCATATTTTCCCCTTTATATTTTCAGATAATTTATTACACATACAAGGTGCAAGAATCTGCGCTGGAAATCTGAATCAAACATCCTACGCCACATAAATATTTAGTCTCCGATCTAAAAGTTAGGGCTTTGTTGGCTTGGTGGGAAACTTGATCAATTCTGACAACCCCTCTTCAGGAAACAAGACAACAGCAGAGGTTCTTCCCTGCTCGTTTTCCCCAAGTCTTGCACACCTTTGGCTGGGTGAGACAAAATGGGCAAAGATTACTGAAAATACCACATGCAACTGCAGCGCAGGCAAACATAATTCAACACACAACTGCAAGCTCTTTGAAAAAGCCTGCAGCAGTTTCTGCAACTCAGAACTAAGACACCTCCATTTCTACAACAAACTGCACACATAGGACAGCAATGACATCTCACACTGAACTACGCTTTTAAACTTTCTGATCAGCAAATTCCAAATTACAGACGTAACTGAAATTAAGGAAGTTTACTTACACAGGTTACTTTCCGGTAAATTTGAGCAGCATTCTGGCATTCTGAGTAGGGGTATTCTGAGGTAGCCATTTCCAACATGCACATTCCAAACGCATAGACATCAACGGATTCATCGTAGTGTTCCTCATACATTTCTGGGGCCATAAATTCTGGTGTACCTACACAAAAAAGATGGTAAATTATTCATGAAGTCTGAAAGGTTTCCATCACAGTCTTGTTCTGCCTGCAGAAACGTGTCCATTGCAAATGTGCAAGGGAGCATGCGAGATCATTTCAAAACAGGGAAGTAACTAGAATAAGCTCAAGCATCCTCCAGGGAAGAAACCAAAAGTGTACACACACACATAGATCTCACTGATAGTATACACAGAGGGGGAAAACATACTGAAGTTTCAAAAGAGAATACCAAAATGAGATATGGCATGGTGCCTGAATACACTGAAAGCTACAAAATGGTTTCCTCCTCTGGATGAAGAGAGGGACACGCACAGAGGTCTGGGTGGTGAAAAGGACCAAAGAAACAAGAAGCTTCGGTCTTGTTTTTGTCAATGCAAATTTGCATTTCTTCCTCCAGAGAGATGCGCAGCAACCACCGAGCTGATGAGACAGCACTTTGAAAGCAAGTGGTATCAGAAATTCATCTAGGAAGTCATGCACAAAGCATTAAACATGATTCTACCTCTGCTTCAATAGTACAGACCAGTGAGACTACTTGCAGAATAAAGTCCTACTCCAAAAGGGATTAGGGTGTCAGGAGACCAATAGAACTGGATAAATGAAGGGAAACATTGTACTTACTGCTTCATAACGGGAAGTTGCAGCGTTATGACAAGTACAATGCCTGCAAAAGTTCTCTTATACAGAAAAACGTGAATGAATGCAAAATGTTTCATCAACAACCTCAGAGTAACTCCTACGCTTCACACAGACTCAAGAGCAGCTCAGCCTTTGTCAAAAAAAAATCTCTGCACCAAAAAGGTGTGGTCTGGCAGAGCAAAATTAACACTTAGGTAATTCATTCCAGGAACTTTATCTCCTAAAGTAGTGCAAGCTTGGGAGTCAAGAGCGATTTTTGTTTTCACGTGCAGAAAAGATGAAGGAAGGAGATTAACACAGTTGTTTTCTGTGGGAGAGAGCAGTTCCAGTGAGCAGTAAGCTGCCAAAAGGAAGGTGAGCAATCCCAGACCCATAACCTGGCCTTCACACAGCGGGATCTGCCTCAGCACCCACATCCCCTCCCCAGAGCCCTCCACCAGCTGACATGCACTGGCAGCTCTGCTTTTTGGCAAGGACATCTCTACCATTAGCACAACTGTAATTAAACAACAGACATCAGGAGAAACACTTCTCAAATTTATATATGATTGGTGACCTGATTTAAGTTGTTGGTTGTTTTTTTTCCTAATGGTAGCATAAACTACGTCTCTCAAAATTAGGGTTTGTCTCTGAAACTGCTTTTGCATGCATCACAAAGTAGGCTGGGCCTAACTCACTAAACAAGCCTCAGTTCTGGCACTGCCGTAACATTCACAGAACTCTACATCACTCTCTCCTTTTGTTGATGCTCCTTTCACCTTAAGGACATTCCTTCCTTCAGCCTTCATAAATCAGCTGGATCCCTGTCGTGAGAGCATAGCAGCCATGCTCTGAGTTCAGCTCTGACCCCAGGCCTTTTCTTCCAGCTTTCACAAAGGCTGTGGCTGCTGCTCTGAAATGGTTAACAGCTGTCAGAGCCTTTCCCAGAGATGCTACATTGTTTGAGAATGAACAAGACACAGACACAGAAGTGGATCTCATGAATTATGGAGCATTTAAAGTTCCTTGCACAACTGAAAAAGTGATAGCAAGTAGTCTAAGAAGCAAATGATATTCTTGACACCATTCCAAATCACCATGAAAATGACATTTTCCACCCAACTCTTAGGGGCGGGAAGGAATACATGCAAGTACTCCTAACAAAGCAGACCACGGAAATGCGAAGCTGCTCAGCAGCTACTCAGCTGCACTCTGCAGCACAGGCTTGGCCCTGGCTGGCCTGCCTGAAGAGACACACCGCAAGGTCAGGCAAGCATCAGCGGTGGCACAAATGCAGCAAGGGAAAACCTGGACCTCAGCCACACTGACTTCATCATTAAAAATAATGTAGAATTGCAGCTACTAATATCCATTTAGAGCTGCTCCGTCTAGGAAGATGAGGTGAGCAGTGAGGACAGCAGGGTGCACGCAGCTCTGGGACATGCAGCAGGACGGGGAAGCCAGACGCTGGGGCTGACACCTGTGGGATTCCCTCCCCACCCTGCCTTCTCCTCTTCAGCCTTCCCATTTCTCTGCCTGCGCTCCCAAGCCTCAGCTTCCTGCTCTGGGATGGGGGGAATTGCATTTTTTTCCTATCCTGCTGTAAAGGTGGGAGCTGGCCCAGCATCACCAGTATTTGCAATCCCCCTAATTCTTTCCTTGGAGCAGCACAACTTGTGAAAAAGATGAATTTGGTTATTTTGCCAAAAAGAATACAGATAGTTAGCCAGCAACCTGCAGCCCTTTCCATCATTGAATTTGTTTGACACAGCTATGGTCTGACAGTGCTGTTACAGGAACTCATTTTGCAAAAGCTAATATTGATATTTCTGATATTCCCAGCCCATGAGCAACTGTTACACTGCAAAATAAACTATGGGAAGGAATACTGCCCCTCAAAACAAAGAAATAAAAATACACTACTACAAAGTAAAAGCTAGAAGAACTTAACAGATACAAACTAACATGATTTCACTGAAATCAGCAGCATTAAGGCATCCCACAGCAGCAAAGCCTATATCCACAGCATCAATCTTACAGCAACTTAAACAATATTGGGTTCTCAAAGTGTGAAGGCTGAAACTTGCACAGAAATCATACTAAATATAATCCCTAAATGCATGAGGCCCTATAATTACTTCGGCAACCACCGCTTTAAAGATAGCATGCCATTTTCATAGTTAGGAATAGTGGCTGTCACCAGCAGTCTGCTAATTCTAGTCATCTCAAATCTTATTTCCATTTACATAAGGAGCCAAATTATGACCGTGGGCACAGTAGCTTCCCTCACTTTCAGCATCCTTCCTCAAGGATTTATAACTTTCTAGAAGCATCACCTACAGACCTGAACAAGGCCAATTTGCTGAGAAAGATTAAGGTAAAAACAAAACAAAACAAAATGTTTGAGAACTCAGGGAAAGGATATCCCATTTCTGTTTTTCACACAGAAGGCATTAAATTTCACTTTTGCAAAGGAATGACCTCCTTGACACCATTCAGAACACATCCTCCCAGTTCAAGCAAAATCAAGCTCTAATACATTTCTACGTGGTACCCACATGAATCAGCTATTGTGTACCCTAGTGGGAATTTCCTTCAATTTTGTAGCTACTGATTTTTAATAAATTGCAGCTGTTTCAGTAGAACTCTGCCAGGATCACATTGGGGCATAGACAGGCTCTGCAGAAGCAATTTATTTTGCTGATGCCCGGTGACTGGGGATAAGCTGTTCCAGCCAGGGCAGCTCTCCTGTGACCTCCCCACAAAGACAAGAAGCCTCCTTCTGCAGGGCACTCTCTGAGGACAGGCTGCCAATGCCTTCAGCTGAAACAACTGTACTTATTCCCTCTCACTGGAAGCATAAGATTTCTCAGCACCACCTTGTTGGTGAGACAGCAAGGCAGCATGTGGCTTCCATCCCCCATCCCTTCTCTTTTCCCTCCCAAACAGGCACTGAGCCTGCTCTCAGGGGGATGAGATGCACAAGCTGTTGGGAACTGTTGCTGCTTCTCTTGGAAGAGAACAGAGAAGAATTTGTGGATGCAAAATAATATTTCAATTAAGAATTTACCATTGTAAAGGAAAGAGAAGGCCAAGGTAATATTTCCTAGATAGGCCTTACAGACGGACTTCTTTATAATGGTATGAAGGGAAACAGTCACAAAACCACCTCAATCTCTACCACCAGCCAATACACAAAAAGCAAAATTACTGTGAAGTGTGAAGGGCAGACAAATTAAAAAGACAACCATCACACCAGCAGAAGGAAGCCAAAGAGAACAGACTGATTACCTATTACACTTTTGGCAAACGAAGCTCTCTTGAGGGTTGCCAGACCTAAGTCTCCTATTTTCACAGATCCAGTTGGTCCAGTAATAAAAATATTGTCACATTTTAAGTCTCTGTGAATTATTGGTGGAGTTCTCGTGTGCAAGAAAAGAAGACCCTTCAGGATTTGCCGGCACCAACTACGCAGGACTTTTGGTTTCATCACTTTAAATCTCTTCAGATACCTACAGAACAAACAGGAAGAGAAGCTGGTTATAAAGAAAGCAAAGCGTTATTAAAGATTCTCGGGGCTTTAGCAGCTGAAGTTTATTTTTTATAAAAGCCCCTTATTAGATATCATAATAGCAGCTTAGAAACATCACCAAATTGGAAGAGATCTTTTTTAAAGGAGGAATTAGAGCATTCATTTGGGGGGAGGAAGATAATAAGCATTTTTGGTGCAAATACAACCAAATATTAGCAAGTCTAATAGCAAAGCAATTCACTCCATGCAGAGAACTGATTTAGAATATGTTTTATATCTCCAGAACAGAATAATACTGAAAATCAATTTTAGGCACAAGACTTTGGCCTCTGTATCATGCACCTACATTTTTACTATATGCCTAGAACACTGAGAAGGGGGAGGGTTCATTTTGGAAAAACATAAAAGCTGCCAATGCATTAGCAGAGCAGAACACTGGATATACTCAGTGATGAGCATTGCTCCCATTGGGGCTGAAAATCTGCTCCAGAATTCATGCCAACTGCTTTATATCAACCTTAACAAGATTGTCAGTAGCAAAGCTATTAATATTGTTTAGTAGATAACCTAGAGCATCTCCTGCTTCAAAAGGAGATGCTACCATTCGAGTGCTATTCTGGCTTTGATAACAAAACACACAAGCACAAGAGCAGAAGCAATCACAGAAACACATGCTGACAAATGGAAACGTCACAGGCACACAATGAAACAAGGCAGAGAACTGCTTCCAGTTACATAAGTGAAGCAGAAGATCGGGGAAGGGGAGACAGAGGCCGAAATTCTTCCTGTCAAGTCCATGCAGTCTAAGCACAGGGACGAATGACAGACACCAGAGAACAGCTCCATTTTTATCCTTTATCTCGAGGTGCCTTTTTTCAGTATGCAAAAGTAGGATTTTTCTAAAAATTTCCATAGCTATTCTTAGACTGCTCGCCAGGAGCACAGTACTTACGTCTTCAGTGTTCCAGAGGTCATCAGTTCGGTAACCAGCACGATGCACCTTTTTCCTTTTGCACAGGATTCCCAGAAGTCATAAAACCTTACAATGTTTGGGTGCTGTAGACCTTTCAACATTTCTGCTTCTTCCTTAAATCTCTGTCTCTCTACTTTTGTTAATTTTCTGTCCTATAATCCAAAATAAAACACCATTAGTACAGAATGGACAGAAAACAAAGCCACCACGCTGCTACAACAGTCAGAATTCTTGTTATATGCTTGTATCAAGAACACTTACAAAATCTTTTACGTAACAGATGAGCAATGTGTATGAACTAGGGCACTCGCCTTAAACCCAGTGTCAAGAAGACAAAGACTTGCCTCAGAACAAAGAGCTGTCTGTGCTAAGCTACATGACAGCATTAATATTTCAGGCAACATAAACATACCAGTGTCCTGATGTATCAACACACGGCTATTTACTTCTTGTTTTTGTGAGGATCATTGTCTGAGAGATTAATAAACACAGAGTTTCACTTCCAGGTGTGCAACATCGTCAGTAGCAAAGCTACTGCCTCCCCTTACAGCCCTGAATACTGGACGCAGTAAATGGCTGCACCTGTGAACACATGGCAAGGGCTTCCAGGTGAGGTCCCTTGAGTAACCCCACTGCCTGTGCAGCTCCTTCTGTCTCTCCAGGGATGAATTAAGACAATACCGCGTCAAAAACAAAACAAAACTAAACATTTTTTTCCTATTCTCTTTGCTTGCAGCCCTGCTTAATTTCAGAGCTCTCTTTAAAACTGACAAAAATTGACTCAAAAATTCTTCTTCACGGTTTTCTTTGGCTGCATGGCTACAGTTATAATTTTAGCTCAGAAGCGTGAGCGATGCCACGTTCTATTACTCCATTTTTTCCCTGAAGAAATCTGGGAGCATTTACTCCAGGCCGTAAAGCATAAGTTTAAGCAGCACTGAAGCCCAAGAAAAGCTGCTTTCCTTCAAGAGCTCCTGGTGCCAGGAACAGCCATATGCAACTCAGAGACATCAACCAAGTCCCCCCCAACCACTGCCATGTTTCTCAGCCCATTCTGCAGGCTCAGCACAGGAGGGCTGCAGGGGCAGATATCCCAAGTGACGCTGCCTGGCCAGCAGAAGCCTTCCTGCTCTAATTAGCACCACCCAACCTGACAGCAGGCACCTTACTCCACACCTGGCCCCTACAGAGGTGTTTCACCTGGGGCCATGCAGTCACTTGGCTCACGTCCCGCAGACAGCAGGTTGTGCCGGGAGCAATGCAGTCCAAAACTGCCCTAGAAATGAAGCGTTTTAGTTCTCTAAAAGGCACAATTGTGTAACTGTTCTTACTTACAGGAATGCGGGCTCACAAATCACTGAAATTAATTAGTTCATATAGTAACCTCGGACATTCTCTTTTTCCCAGTTAACTGGGGATGTTTGCAGCAGCGCACACTTAGCAAATTAAATTGGCAGCCCACTCGTTTGTAACCGAGATCCAGAGCGGCAAGGTCACTGCCATTTTTGATGCAGCCTGCCCTCAGCTGTGATTCCAGAGAGCTCAATGCAGCCATGAGAATTCACAGGGCTGCAAACAAGCTGGCTTTGCACTGAGATCTCACTCAGAAAAGCCTGGGTGGCAATGATGATGTTTTATCTGGGCTTGGAAGACAAAAGGCTGCTGCTCCACAGGCACAGGGCAGTATTGCCCTTGGAGAACCCAAGGACCTGGCCCCATCACCAGGGCAGAGGGGAGCACCCGGTCCAGCAGCTCTTGGCACACTGCAGCTCCTGCTGCATCGGGCTTCCTGCATTCTCTGTATTAAAAAATAATAACAAAAAGGTTGCCTAATGAGCCAGCACAAGAGAGCCTGAGAATTGCTTTCAAATCCATCACTCCTTCCCCTACTGCTGAGTTTCCTCTTAATTTAAGCCCTGTAGGATAAATCAGACACCGCTGTTAGGGAGGAAAAGGAACGAGCCCTTGTGTGAGACAGGAAGAGCTCAGCCAGGGCCAGCAGGGAAAGGGAAAGAAAGCAATGCAGATCTAGCAAATTTTGAACAGCCTTCTAATTAAATGAAGTGATACTGAACCCCTCAACTCTTGTTTCCAGATTTCTGAGGACTGGGAGAAATTTTCCACTGCTACATTATGGACGACACCTAAAATACACTCTTCAGACTTTACAGACCATCATAGTTTATATATTCTACACACTAGGAGCATTTAGACTGGCAACAGAATATAAAGTACTTAAACACAAGTTGAGCAACAAAGTGATTTTGGAAGACATATTTTCTATATAGTTACAGGTTTGTTATATTTCCCCAGTCAAATACCAGCTGAGCTCACACTCCTCGGGAGGCAGCCTGGGCCCATTTCTAACACAGAGGAGGGCAGGATGAGGCTGTGGGCACAGCAGCTGCATGGGCACAAGGGTGTCCCCAGCACAGAGGTGCTGTAAGGGCACGAACCAAGCTCTGCAAATTCCATGAGGCTCAGCCTGACATGAGCTGTTTGCCAAAACATAAGCTGTTCCTGAAAGGGCTTAGCAGTTCAACCGCTTGCTACTCTGGAGCAGCAAAACCTGAAGGACTCACTCAGCATTTTGTCCAAACCCAAAAGCCTTCAAAGGAATCACTGACCCTTACTCCCTGTCATTCAGCCCCCCCGAAAGTGGAATAATTTTGTGCTGGACACAAGTATGTAAGTCAGAAACAACTTTAGGACAACCAGTTTTAAGATGGCAACAGGAAAGGCCATGCCAAAGATACAAACCCACAGAGCTGGATGTAAGGCATCACCATGCATAATTCAAACTCAAAATCTATGAAAACTTGGGGGAGTGAAGAGAGTTTCCAGATTCACCCACTGAGTCACCAATTGTCACGCTGCCTGCATGGAGAAGGTTTGCAGCCCCACGCAGCCAAACACGCGGCTCTTGGGAATGCCGCTGTAACACAGCACACCTCCACTCAACAAGCTCTGCTTGGAGCTGCCCTCCAAGTCAGTCTGCTGCACCACACTGATGGCACTGCTTCTATTCTGATCTTCCTCGAGACACGAGACTTGAACAGAAAATTGGAAGATGTTTTTAGTGCGATCTGAGAGATATCAGCTGGCAGATACCCGCACACTTTGTCTCCTTTTAAGGTACCCCAGCTGCTCGACTCTTTCGCCCTCATGGGGACGCAGCCTTGGCTCAGGAAGCTGCATTGTACTCCCATTTCAAATAACCAAAGGTTTCTAAGTCTACTACATAGCACCAAGGTTTCTAAAATAAACTTCAACCTTCGAAAGTGATCACACTGAGCTGGTTTGGCCCTTCCAGACTAACTGGCTTCAAACAGAACCAGGCACAAAGCAAGCCAGCTGCTCAGTCTGCATTACCCCTAAGAAGGAATCTCTGAATTTAACCTGTTCTTCCATCTTAATAAAGATAGAAGTTCATGTGAGGAACAGTCAGCTTAGAAGGATTCAGCCAAGATTTGTCTACTGCAGAACGAGAGCAACAGTGAGACCAGATAAAAGCAGCTTTCTCACAGAGCTGCATCAATTTTGCACATACACACACAATACAAACTCTTACGTTCAGCCTGTTATTTTACTGCAGTGACATAATCAAAAGCAGACCTAGCAGCGTGGAAAGCACTAAGATATAAGAACAAATTCACTCTTGTGAGCAGACAGAGGATTGCACCCACAGGATTGTTAGAAAACTCATTCTCAAGTGCAGCACTGTCAATCCATGGTCAGCTGCCTTAGCTGTGTTTAGAATTTCCCATTTTGTTATTACATCTATTTTGAGCTCCTGCAATTACCTATTTACTGTGTGCTCCTGGAGGAGCATGGCACAGCAGTGTGCACGGCTGGTGCAGGCAGGCTCAGCATCAGCAGGTGCACAGGCACTGCATCAGCAGGTGCACAGGCACAGCCCAGTCACACATGCAGCCAGGCTGTTCATGCCTCCGTAATTTAACCTTTCACATAAATAAACAGGCATTAGTTGGCTTGGAGCTACACAATGTATCCTTTACTATGAAAGGCAGTCCGTAGCAGACAGACAGATAATAAGTATTAAAAAAAGGCTATAAATTGTAAGCCACCTTCTCAATGTTAATTTTCTTAGCGTTCAAATTCTTCCTGCTGCAAACCGTACGATAGCTGCACGGGCAGCCTTAAGCATCAGACTACTGAAAGCTATTCCCTTCTTTTTGGAGGAACAAACCAACACCCAATTAGTACTGCATATCATTGTTCTTGGTAAATTACATATCAATTCACGGAGACTTGAGGAACGTGGTGTTTGTAGCAGGATGATGCATACAACTAAATTTCCTATTTGTTACTCATATTTCTACTAACCAGCCACCACCCAAGCATACGTGCTCTGTGCTTCTCCCTGTTCTTTCCAGGCAGAGCTACCAAAGCCTTCTCTTTGTTAATATAAAATCTAGCCCTTTATTAATTTCCTTGGTGAAGTATGCTAGCGAAAACTGGCATCAGTACATAAATGTGTTAATAAAATCAAAGAGAAGGCTATGAATTACGTTTCTGGAATGACACCCAAATTAACAGCAGGAACATGTTCTGTTAGTCATCCCCAAGCATAATTTCCTCCTGGCTGTAACATATGGGCTCTGACTAACTCTTTGAAAGTTATACAAGCAGGAGGCCAGCTTTCACCTGAGCTTGTAGAATATTCCTAAGAAAGATTAAGAAGTCAAGATTTCTTGCCTCCTACCTGTGAGAGGGTGACAGATTTGGGAATGAACAGTATTATCAACCAGTAAAGAAATGACATGAAATGGAAGAAAAATTAACATCATACCAAGTTTTACTTTGACACAGTAACGCCTAATGATGGCTAGAATTACAGAGCTGTACTTACTGCTAGCTATTTGTTTTTGCCTAACCAAAACAAGTCCACAGGTTGGAACATACTTCAGTCAGCCTGGTGAAACAGAGGTGAGCCAGGAGCAGCAGGCCAGAAGACAAGGGTGGATCTCACCTCAGCGCACACTTCACTACATCAGCTGTGCTCCTGTTTAGGGCTGTTTTCATCTTTTATCCAGGCTAGCGATGAAGAAAAGAAAACTGAAGAGGCACTTAAAATGTGGGAATAGAAATCAGATAGCTAAATCAGCAGAATGAACATCTGTTTCAGACTGTTTGATTTTTATATCTGTGTGCCAGAGCTGTACATTTGCTCATGCTCTCTAAACAGAGATCAACCTTGAAATATCAATCAGCAGCAGGATTCATTGACAGCTCTCTCCCACACAGCTACAAACTGCTTTACTGCAAACTTATCACCAAAAGTGCAGTTCTGGTCTGGCCTGTGAGTGTGAGAGCCAGACACCAGGTGTGGTGGGAGCGCACAGCACACACCAGACACTGCTTGCTTTGCTCCTGCTGTGATCTCAGGACATGTCAGCTGGTACCTGCATATCACTGTTAATTCCTTAAATTCTGCACTAGCAGTATTGTCTTTTTCTGAGAAACAGCATGGTTTTGGAAAAGTTCTCAAAGTAACTAGCAAAATAAAAAGATCTTTGAGTAATAGAGATTACACCTGTGCAAGGTAGATGATGTGGGGTCTGTATAGTTTTACAGAGGGTGACCAGACTTCTCACTTCAGGTCAGGGCTGAAGGCAAGGTCTGATACAACAGGAGTTATGCAGTTTGTAATAAGTGTAAGTTAGCATTTTCAGAATAATCCTGTGCTTGACAGAGAAACACATAGTACCCAGATGCTCTGTCCCACCTCATGGCTCTCCTCTTTCTCCATCAATGCTTCACAGTTCTAGAAATTAATTCTCCAATTTCTGAAGAATACAATTCAAAACCTTTCACCCATGCTAGAGAAGATTGTCAAGAGTGTTTTCCAACAGCTAAGCCTCATTTTTTTTTTTTTGTTTAAGTTATTCCTTATGAAGAACACTATATTAAATAATCTTTGAGAAATACTGGTAGAAATATGTCATTCTTATTGACTATGGAGCAAGATAGAGTGTACTGCAAAATCTGATCTCTTCCATCTTCATAACTTTTTGCAAGTTCTTCTATAAGAAGCAACTTCAACAGGAACAAATCTGGCTTACTTAACCTTTAATACTGTAATTCAGAGATCTTAAAAATTCAAGAAGGAACCAAAAAGCAATTCTGTATTTAAAATGAAAACTTTGCTCCTGTAGTACAATCACTTCTCACTTTTAAGATTAGTCTCATCCACTATCACAAGAATCAGGATTTCTCCCAAATTCAACTGGGAGCACAAGCAGGCTTAGACATGCAGCTCTTTGGACTATGAAGAGCTCAAGATGTTACCAAAGTAGGTCCTCTCACATACCAGGTTTATGCCCTTGTTATTATTATGCCTATGCTACCAATTTTTAATTGCACCCAGGATCCTTTATTCCCATTCCCCATACATCCAGTTATGAACTTGTGTCACATCAAGCAGTTCTGAAGTAGAAAATCCCCCTCCTGCAAACGGCCAACAGATGCCATTAGACAACTTGCGAATCAGGAAAGATTTTTACAGCTTCATTGCACATCAGCTTTCAGTCAACATTTTTCTTCACTAAGTCACCCTCTGTGAAATTACAGCCTACTATTTGTAAGCTGTATTAGTGAAGCGCAGGGAGGTTTCCCAGTGGTAGCTCATTTTCCAAATGCATTAAAAGCAATCCTTGCCCAAAAGGATGCTCACAATTCAGTGAGCAAGTCCTACAGGAAAGGTTGCAAGAAATTAAATTCATTTTCTGTAGTTGCTTCTAGAAAGCTACTGAAAATTAGGAGCTGAAATCAAACCACTGCAGCTAAATCTGGCAATGCAAAAAAGCTGAGCTTTCTTTCCTGCTGGATGGAAGTACAGTTTGCCCCTTTTTGAACTGCTTAAGGGATATGTCCTATGGCAGAGTGAGAATGAAACTCACCTCTTCTGCTGAACTCAGAAGTTAAAAAACTCGCCCTGCAAGGTGCAGCAGGAAGATGAATCAACATCTCAAAGCAAAGCTGTATTCAGGGGTCACGAAAATACATAAGAAACCCAACACCTTGGGCAGAGACTGTTTTACAGATCAAAACCTCCAAACCCAACTATGGTATGATAACCTACAGTTTATGAAGTTAAAAAAAAAAATGTCGCAAGCAATTGAACTAATTGCAGGCAGCACTTCATTAACTCTCTTAATCACCAGTACTTCACAGGTTCCACATAAGCTTATAAATCTAGATGAAATACCAGAAACAGTTCAGGCATGCCTGAAAAAATTACTTTTTCAAATGAAACTGAGATAAATGTGTGTGGGGAAAAAAACCAACAACCAACAGATAAATCTTGTGACATGAGATCACCAAAATACAACCTCTGTTTGTCACTGAACATAGAAATAAAATAATAACTAACACACAAAACAAACAGAGAGGAAAAAAAGAAAACACAGACCACTTCAGGGCTGTCATGAGATTTGATATTTTGCTGTTTTCTGGAATTCACTTCTGAACTAGCATTCATTAAAGTTTATGCAACAGTTCATGCTGCTTTTAAAAAAATCTTTTGCTTCACTTACTTCACGTCATCCATAAATACAGTATTAGGACACGTAAGCTGCCTAATGCTCTCAGGCAGCATCTCTGAGCGATGAAGCCGAACTCCCACGTGCCCGTGGCCCCACTCCTATGTCTCACCCACAGTGGGCTGAGCACAGGAAAACTATCCTGACTTCTGCTTTTATTTCCAGGAGTTTTTAAAGAGTACCAGCTGTAGGTTGGAAGACACAGAAAGATCATGCAAATAGCCGGAGGTACAGCGGCTGATGGCTGGGTGCTTGTAGTAGCTGTGGTCACGAGGTAATCTTCTGTCAGAGCTGGGCTCTGCCACACAAAGGCAGATAGTGGTGGCTGCAGCTGTCTCCTGGAGGGGGATATTTCTGTGGGACTCCCTCCTGGGCTGGGTTGCCACAGCAGGAATGGAAAGAGATGTTTGAGGGCAGCTGCTGCCCAAAACCATCTTCAGGTGTCTGAAAGGGAACGCCAGAGAGATGCCACTGCCTGCAAAGGGCCGCCATCTCTTCAGCCGAGTGGGAGGGGGAGAGAAGCCAGGCTGCCCATGACAGATAAATATCCATCCATCCATGCTTTTTCTTCAAGCTTCTCTCCTTACTTCAAGGCAATTTGCTAATTAGCTCATTTTATGAAAACGAAAACCCCTCGAGTTTCTCTCCTCTGTGCACAACACTGTGCTTTCCACAGGGCCTGCTAGGAGAGGAGCGTTCCTCTCTGAAGGCTGTGGCGCCATTTTGGGCTGTGGGAGACCCAGCCCGAGCTGCTGCCCACCACCCAACACCAAGAAAAACTGCTATTCATCCCACATTACCATTCAGCTTGTCAATGGCAATGCTCATTCGGACAATTAACTTTGCCGGTGAAATTAACTGGCACAAAAAAGAAATAGCAGAATAAGCCAATTTTTATTTAGACTTGCCCTGGCAAATATAATTTAGCTGCCTCTCATGTAGCATGCAGTCCTGCATTTCTAGCAGCAGATTTCATTTTCCTTTCAATTTCATCCCATTATTGCTACCATTTCCCATCCTGCTATAATATATCAGTTTGGGACTTCAGTTGCAAAACACGAAACACTTCATAAAGTGAGGTCCTTCCCTGTGAATAACTTACAATCCCAATAAAAGGACAATACTCACAGCCACAAGCATTCAGAAAGAACAAACCGTTTCCTCAGCCCAAAGGCAGCTACCTAGCACAGATCTCCCAGTGCTTGTCAAGCGCCTGGTTCTACAAGGAAATCTGCTATGCACAGAGATGTTCTCATGGGTTTGCAGCTTCATTAAGGTATTCTGTAAATGATTAAGATGTCCTTTGCATTAGTAGCAAAGGTAAGAACCAGCTAAAACACATTCATTACTATTTACTGACAACTGGAGAAGGTGACATCCGTATAATGATTTCTAGGTAAACTTCTAAATGCTTTCAATATTTATTAGTTTTTACTACACTAATTAGAACAGTCCCTTAAGATAAACCACTATCTTTAGAACTTGCATCTAATCAGAAATGCATTAAGAGGAAACATATTCAACCTATTGAGAATGGAGTACTGTTAAGTGGGAACATGTATTTTCTACCTCTAAACCTCTTGAAACTGTGCTGTATTCACGAAGCACAGGTTTACACTGTCTCATCAACCTTAGAGACACTCACCAAGGAGGCCTTCAGGCTTGGTACATAATTGCAAACCAACTACAACTATTACTCAGTAGGTTTTGTTTTTATTTATTTATTAGCTATTACAAACTCAAAAAAATTGAAATTAGCAGAAAAACATAGCACACCCCAAAACTTCTCACCAAAGCAGACAGCTGGACTGAAAAACATTTAACAGCCTTGGTTGCAGGAGGTCAGAGAAGCATTCACAAGTTCTCCAAATTTTTAATCCTACACAGTGATGAATGCATCTTGTGTTCAATTGTTCTTTTCACAAAAATTGCCTCAAGACATGCAAAAAAGAGTTAAAATATCTTTCTCACTAGTTGCTGCCTACCCAACACAGCAGGATACTCTAAGATGAGAAGACCTGCCTGCAAAGGCCATCAGGAGGCCCCTCTCCCCATCAGGAGGCACGTTTCACCAGGAGAAGGGCATTCTGCAGACAAGTACCTCTGCTTCTGAACACTCACACAATCATTTATGTGGTGTCTGGAAACAACTTGGGAAAAATTTTAAATGCTAAGGAGAGCTGCCACTTTTCCTGCATTGCTAACACCGCTTGACAACCTGTTAGAAAACACTCAAAGGCAAATGCCTCGCTCCTGGCCAGGATATATTAATCAACGTCTGCCACAATGGTTAAGAACTAAGCTGAGAGCATCACATTCATAACCAAATAATTTTTTTTTTCTTTTTTGCAGATCCTTTTGCAAAGCATGACATTCTGCAGCCTTGCCCAAAAAAAATAATACTAGCCTGACAGCTAAAATGTACTAACAGCTAAAAATTCAAATTCACATCCCTTCAACAGCAAAGCATGAAAGAGTAACAACAACATAGTTTCATGAGAAACAGATCCTGGCTACTTCCCAATAAGATTATATGTTTGGGTTGATAAAGATAATAGCAATGACATAATAAACTCAGATGTCTCTAACACATTTGTTTCACATTAAGTAAAAAAAAAAAAAAAAAAAAAGTGATACAGAAAATATGTATTTAGGCAAGTTATTAAAAAAATTGGTTCAAAATCATTAAAAATAAAAATTATACACATAAAAATTGCACCTCCTTGATGACATTCAGGAGCCTACGTCTTTTTTCTAATGAAGTGATTCACATTTTTATAATAAACTGTGAAAAAAGCACAGTTACTAATACATTTTACACCTTGGAAAGAGTTAGAATGCTGAAGCATAAAGACGAGAGGTCACAAAGAGACTGAGATGATTGCATAAGCCAGGCACAAGCACTGCCAACGCTCCACCGATCATGGTTGTGTAACTCAGGCCGCAGGCTGCAGAGGCAGCCATGAGCAGGATAGCCAGCTTGGCACGGCTGAACGAAGACACGGCAGCATCACCAGCCAGCACGGCCTCTGGGCAACAGGAACGAGAGGTTAAAGTGGGAGCAGGGAGCAAGAAGGGTCTTTGAATTTCCCTGCTGTGCAAAGCATGTTCTTCAATATGCATCTTAATGTGGGTCTAGAGATCAATGGGCCACAAGCATCACTACAGAACTGGGCTACACAGATCGTGAGTCCAAGGAGCTCAATCTGCTCCATGTGTCAGAGAGAGAAAAGAATTATTTGCTGACAAAGTTCAGTGTGGGAAAACTCTTCTATCAAATGCAAGGCTATTCTGCAAGCTGAGATTCCCGTCAGCAAAAAATCACACTTCCGCTTTCTTTTTTCTTTCTTTTTTAAAGCACAGCAAGGTGGCCAGCAGCCTCCATTCTGCTGCCCGTACCTCAGGGCTGAGTGTTCTCCTAAGCAGTATGCTTCACTTCATTCAGCAGGCCTGGCCTTGAATCAGAGATTAATCTGATCTAAAACATGTACGAACCAAGGTCCACGGGAGATCCAATGAGATGATCACAGTGCTACTTTCTGACTTGAAACCTCCACAACCATACTACCATCAGTTGCTCTTGGCCAAAGTCCTGGAATACTAATTTGGATGCTGGTTATCAAACACGATCAGGAGCACTCAAATCTTGGCTAGACAAGACACATGAAAACATGAAGTCAGCAGCACCAAGTCTCAACAAATTTGAGCTGTGCTAAGTGATAGGAGCTCTTGCAGCTAATCTTCCAGCACTAGAGCTGGAAAACTGGACAAGCAAAAGAACCCAAAAACAAAGAAAAAAATAAAACATTTATTCATCTGTATCTTGCACTGATACATTCACAGTTGGTGGGCATAGATAGGTATTTTATAGGTTGGCGTGTTCAGACCTCCTGAAGGCAGATCTTCAGTTAGCTAAAAATCTCAAGACTACATATGTATGTATTTTAGAATGTAATGCAAGGAATGTTTGATGTACTGGATTTAACAAGCGGCATCAGACATTCAGAGACGCTGCAGAAAGTCAGAATCAATCAGAAAATTGAGGACAAAATATGCAATTTTATTAAAGATTTCAAGAACAGTATACTTCAAATACTTTTAACTGAGAAAAATCAAGTTATAGATAGGAAAGTAATGGCCTGGTAGCTTGGTCTTCAATCTCAGATTTAATGTGTAGGACAGATACAAGATATTTTTGTTAAAGAAGCATTATTTGTCAGAAAAAAAAAAACCAAAAGACTTAAGTATGATTAACTACATATTATTTCCTACACTTCTAAAACCCAACAATAAACATAACTAGAAAATGAAAATATCCAAACCAATCAATTCTCCAAGGCAATCATTTACTTTTTTTTTTTTTAAATATCACAACAGGCAAGATGCTTGATCACACTTAATAGCAGTATTTAATAAAGTATTTATTTTCATTGAAAGGAAGTATTTGTGTTTCCTTCCCACGCTTCTACTGACTCCTTACCCCAAGACAGCAGCACTACCTGCCTTAGATCAGTTTGTATCAAAGACATCAGAAAGCTATCAGGAAACTCCTTTCAGTTTGGCCAGTGCTTGACTTCAAGTGCACTAACGAGGCACTACAGAAGAGAAGAACCCAGCTACAAGAATTAACCCAGTGGAAGTACTTGCTCTCTACTATTAATTAAAGCAAATAAAAAGATGGAAATTTCTTGCAATGAAACAACCAAAGAAAAGGACAATGTTATATTAATTTGAACAACATCACCTGGATTATTATTTTTTTTTTTTAAGACAAACTGCAATGCCTGCAAAATTTAGTACTGAAGAACCATGTGGTTCAACACACAGTAAACAAAATGGTTGCGCATTCAACAGATGAATAACATTAGTGTTAAACACTCACTAAGGTGTTACAAAGACTGTTTTTACCCCATATATACACCTCTCCAATCAACACATGTTAAAAATGAAGAACAGCAAAAAAGTCTGCTAGAAGTTAAGATAAATTGTCCAGGAACAATGCCCAGCGTTCACGCAGTTTCAAAATGCACTATAAATATTCTTTAAACTTTCCAAAATTCAAGTATTTCATCTCTCCTTGGAGATTTTCCTATTAATAAGACCAATCAATATGCCCTTTTAAGACTGAAAGTGCTGGTCTCTCTGAAGTCCCTGTGGCTTGCACAGCATGAAAGCTTTTTCCTAGTATGAAACAACAGCTTAATTACTAGTGACAGAGAACCAGCAATTCAAGTAAGACTTATTTTAATCTCCGGTAGTAATGGACACTCACTGTAAAGAATGCAAATCCTGTCATTCTGTTTCTCACAGTCACCAGCATAAGTGACAGGCGAGTACACAGAAAGTTTCACTGGTCAACAAGTTATTGTTCAGTCATGGGAAAATGGTACTCACAGAAAAATGAAAGCACAGATGTCATAGAGTAGACAGATAAAGAATGAAGAGAAGAAAGCAGAATTTAACCACATCACGAGACACACCAGCAACTGCCCGGGGACAAAACATCACAGGAGATGGCCTTACAGGAAGGTGTTCAAGGCTTACTGAAACTAAAAGCAAACCAAACACCCTCAAATTATTGTATTTACCTTTGATTTCTGCTTCAGTCAGATAACTGTTCCCATGCAGCACTGCCTGCCTACCAGGCACCCAGCACCAGCTTCCCCCAGTGCTCACCTTGCAGCATCGCGCTGCAGGGCTCCACGCTCTGAGCAAGAACAGCTTGCAAGAGGTTAGGGATGCAGTCACATGAGGCTTGGTCCAAGGGGAGGGTATTGTCACCAACAATCCTTTCTAAGGAGTTTTCTTGGGAGAAACCAGTTGAAATATGTTCCACATGAAGTGCTTATGCTTGAGACTTCTGAACTTAAACCACTTCTCCCCTGTGAAACATCACTAACAACAGGCTTCCACGCTTCCGCATGTGCATTCATGACCCTCAATTAAGCTGCAAGCATTTGTTATATGTGCCAAACAGCAAAGGACACCCCTGTTCTTTAGCCACCCACATTGATCAAATCGGGTTCTGTTTTTAGGTTCTGCTCTCTGACTTACCTTTCAGGTAGGGATCATTTATTGCCAGCTCATGAGAAAGAGGCAGCTCGCCCTGTGGAGTGGAATTCACAGAGCTGCTTCCCCAGAGCACAATGACCCAGTGCAGCCATGCCACCTGCCTGCTCTTGGGAAAGAAGAGGCAGACCTTCTTTCTAAGCCCCCCCAAGATATCCTTTTCATCACACCTAATCTTTTTCAAGCAATTCCACTCCACTTCTACCACTGCAAACCTGGTGCCAAAAAGAGCAAACCGGTCTGCACAGCTTCTCCTTAGGCCAGCAGCAACTGGCTGGGCTTAAATTAAACACCCCCAGATCACCAAAATATGCTTTCTGAACACTGCTTTTCCACTGTACTGCAGCAAACAGATCCTAAAATAGTTTGAAGAAAAGAGGAGGGGGAGAGGAGGGAGGACAGAAAAACTACTTCCCAGCTCCACATATCAGCTCTCTCAGTTGATTCCCGCTGGGTCATTACTTCTGTCTGCAACTCTACTGCAGTCTGAAGTGGTTGTTTTGTCTGTGTATGGAATTCTGGAAATTTATAAGGTATCAAGACTTGCACCTCCTTCAACAAACAGCCTCACTTCAACCAAATCATTTCGCTTGGGCACTGCTGTCCTTCTGAAATCAGAGTACGTAGACAATTAGCTGCATAATAAACTCAGGTGAGATGCCATGATAAATAACACAAATAAGGCATGAAGATATCTTGAAAGCTTATATAAGAGGACAGGGCTGTCTTCAAAACCCATCATCACATTAAGGTCCAAGGCTATGCACTCACCCAGAGCTGGCCATGCATGAGCCCAAGGCGTGTGTTGCAGTCTCAGTCCCCACAGCTGCATTCAGGAACAGCAGCTTGTCTCTTTATTAACAACTCACACTGATATGCATGCTAGGGTGAGAGTTATGAACAGAAGTTCATACATGAAAAGAATATGAAAAAATATTAAAAATCACAGTGCAAGTGAAGGTTAACTTCGAAATAGCAAAAAAAAAAAAAAGCATGCAAACAGATTCCTTTACTCCGATTGAAAGCTGTAAGGGGTTTTTAAGCCTTCATACAATTTCTAAATTAAGCTTTGTTACAAATACCACACAGTGCATTAGTGCACATTTCTCAGGCACTTGTTGACCACAAAATGTTTCAAAATGCTAATCACACCTTATGGATCACAGTTTGTCAGGAGGAGTCAGATGCAGCAATGATGCAGAGGTGTTTCAGAAATCACAGCAAGTCCGAGCTGATTCGGGCAGCCCTTTTAGGCAAGAAAGTTTCTCTCTAGAAACTGAGCCTTCCGTTTATCCTACCAGGCAGAGCTTACAGACACCACAAGGGCACATCCCAGGAAATCTGGGCACCTGACTGCGCTGCTGGTCTGCGGGAAGAGGTGCAGGAGTCCTTTCTTCCAACTGGTGGCAACTGTAGAGCTCTCAATCCTATAAATTATTATCCTGTTAGTATGCCAAGCAGCACCAGTTTGGGCATATGCTTATCTGATTTATTTAACACCATCTGCCTTCATGCGCGAAAGAACAGTTTGAGTCACACAGGCTCTGAGTTATCCAGAAGAGCACTAGTGGAAGTGATTCATGCCTTTACTAAGGAATACTACACAACTGTTAACAAGAGCACAAAGACTCAGTTTTGGTTAAGAAAACACCGTCAAGGTCCATTGGCTTAATTTTATCCTGAAATGGAAGCATATGGAAAATCAGCCTACAGGGATTGGTGGCATTCTCCTAAACAGATGTTCTTGCCATAGGAAACATTTAGAAGGGAAGCAGGTGTGATTTGTGAGATGGCCTACAGACATAACCCTTTGCCATAACAAGAACACCATTTCCATTCAATTCTTGCACTGTGCCAAGACTTTGGAAGAAAGAAGAACGATCATAAAACACTGACAGAAAGACTGGGAGGCGGAAGGGCCAACACTCGCTCTGTTCTCACAGAATAGATGGAATATATGTTGTGCAGTAAAAATTACACCCAATAAAAACTGCAATAATCTTTTCCATTAGGTGTTATTTCACAAAAAGATACTTCAACACAAAGATACTTTTGTAACCAATTTAGAGCTGATTTGCCACCAATCGGATTAGTGTCTCCTGCTATTACTGCTGCCTCTCTCAACCACCCTTCAGTTAATAACCAGAGATTTCTCCTGGTCTATTTACTGGGCTGTTTTGCAGCCCACGCATCAGTCAGCAATGCCCTACTCACAGACATGAGGCTTTGTGAAACCTAAGTGTTAGCTTCCATGTTTCAGCCTCAGCCAAAACTTCATTTATTTTGACATCAAGTGTGTGTTTTTCCCAACTAATACCAAAAGCAGTCATGTATATTCTGAAATTACAGATGCCAGCTTTATGTGTTCAGGTTGCTCTAAGCACACTGGCAAGCTGTTTGGTAACACTCAGCAAGACTGCAGCCCTGCAAACAGCCACCTTGGAGAATGCTCAAATGTTTCAAGAAGGTATCAAGAAAGGCTCATCCATTCTGCAGGCCCTCTGTAAGATGCACTCTTTCAAAAACAAGTCAGACATTATAATCTCCCCCCCTCATTCTTGGCACTTAAATTAAAAAAAACATTAGTAAAAACAACACCGGAAGGGTACTTAAAACAAAAATCAAGATGATAGCAGGAAATGGCAAAACCTACAGAGAACATCCCCACCACTTCCACAAGGTCAGCTGCCACGCAGCGCTGCCAGCTCCCTGTTTCAAGAGTGGTTGCTCCAAGGAACCCCCATCACCGCTTCCACCTGTGAAAGTCAGGCAGCTGGTTTGCCCAGATCACTGTTTCACTTAAAAATAGATTTCATGTGCTCTGTAGTAGACAAGTAGCCATCAGATTACATCAATTCATCTGTGCGCTCAAGTTCAAGGTTCCACTGCCATCATTTTGGTTAGTTTTCTGACTCTGAGCCTCCAGCTACTGACAAGAACATACGTACAAAAAAAAAAAAATCAAATTTATAAGCAAAAACGTAAATGCATCAGCTGAAAGGCATCATGATTCACAAACAGAACGAGAGCCTTCCTTTCTGGTTTTGAATAGGAAGCACTCTCAGGGAAACAAAAACCTCTGTATTTTCACAGGTATGTGAAAACTGATTCACACAGTTGTAAGCCTGACTAACTTGAGAGCTAACATGGAAGAAAAAAAGAAGGATTTGCTAATAAGCATCTCATTTCCACGTTCTTCTTTCCAGACTTTCTGCTTTATGGTATGGTGTTGCCGGTGCTGGACAAAAACTGAAAATTCAAGGCTCCAAGGTCAGTGCCAGGACACACCATATAGCCTTGTTCAACAATTTGGCAACAGTCATCTTAGAACAACCACAATTTTTGTCACGCCTTTCCTAAAGCAAATTCATGTTAAAACTCTATTCCTCCTCTGCATTCTGCTTAATTATGGCCAGCTTAGATTCACTGCTTCTTGAGTCAGTTTCATCCTCCAGTCTCGCTTCCATTCCTTTTGCAGCCCACCCTCAACCTGGATTTTCAGCTTGCCAGGCTAACCAGGCTAAGGTCTAGCCTCCCCCTACAAGCAGTTATCCTTCATGCAGTCCCTCTGGTAGTCCTGCACAACATGTTTTTCCTTCTTGAAGACAGCAACCACAGCTGCAATAGTCTGCACCCAAACAAGTCACTGCTTCTCATGTGCTTTATCCATCTGGATGTGAAATGAGCACAATTTTTGTTGGCTTGGCTTTTATTTGAAGTTGCACCATAACCCTTGCACTGTCTGAAACCAGTTCAACACACTCTTATTTTAATTAATGCAAACATAATTTGCCAGCAACTCAATTTAAAGATGACTTACGACCGTTCAATTTACGTTGGCTCCTTCCCAAACTAAACCAAACTTACATAAAGCATGTGTTGACTGAAATAACAGTGCTCACAGGTCCCATCAAATCAATATGGATGCAAACATAATCTTGAATATATAGCCAATGCCACAGCGTAGAATAAATGAACGAGGCTTAAGACAGGAGCAATGATTCCTAAATGATTCCTGACAGACCTGTACATCAGCTCCAGCAAACCTCTCTAGGCACTATTTGTCAATACTTAAATGCTCTAAGTTGGAAACTTCTCTTTTACCCAACCTGCATCTCCCCAGTTTCAATTTACACCCCTTAATTATTTTCTTCAACATAGCAAGCGTGAAGAATCACTTATTCATCAGAGGCTGAGCTCAGGCTTTGGGGATTTTCCTTAGAGATATCTGAAGAATAATATCTAATGTCAGTTGTCTCCCCCCCCCAGCACCCCGATCTACTTCTCCATCTCTCACAGCCAGCTGCACACTGCAGCTCTCGGTTTGCAGTCCAACCAATTAGTCCACATCTTCCCCCAAGGGAGATGCACGGACAGCATGCAGGCAGTTACCAACACTTTGTGTATTGCAACTGGAAAACAGAGAAACATCAGTTGAAACCAGAGTTGATGACTCACTTCAGCCCCCTGTTGAATTACATCCCCTCTCTTATGGGGAAAGCAGAGATTCTATGGTCATTTCACAGATTCTCAGTTCACGTTCAAAACCAGACAGTTTCATTGGTCAGCAGGCCCCTGAGGTTCAAGTGTTGAGTTATTAATTTAGTTTAACTATGAGACCTGAAACCCAATACTGCTCCTATTTGTTTTCTGGAAAAGCTTTAGGGTATCTCAATGCACTTGCTCAGCATTAGAACCATGTGACAGGGCACCCCAACTAGAGGAAAAATACAGAGAAGCCTACAGGCTTTGCGGTACTTGGGATATTAATCCTTCAGCAGATTTCAGAAAGGTTTGAAGAGGCTCACACACCCCAATTAGACACTCTCCTGAAACAACACCTCAGAAAGGATTGTGCTGCTTATCATCACCAGGCTCCCTCCCTTCTCGTGACCGTGCTCACACTCACACCAACTGGGCAGGATCACTCCCCTTCCCCAGAACACTGCTGTGCACACAGCGACTGCTCTCAACTCCCCAAGCAGCCTCACTTAGCTGTGCTGCAATTCGCTAGCAGACAGTGGCAGCTGGTGCCCTCTATATCCATGTTACATAATTGTCCCTCTGCATGTGGACAAATTCCTCCACTATCAGCTCTAATCATGTTTTTCAGTGTACATTCATGGCAATTCTGAGAGGAAGGAACACTAGGAACGCACTCTTGTGAATCATCATCTTGCTTTAATGCCGCATGTGGCTGCATCGTCAGAGCCTGCCCTTCAAGAAAGCCTTTGAAGAAACAACCGTTGTAGTGGGAGAGGTCCCCATGGCAATCTGACCTGTGAGAGGACCCAGCAGAGAGGCCCTGGCCTGGCTCCTCCAACACCCAACTCAATGAGCTTTTTGTTATCTGCTCGGAGAGCACCTGAGGGGAAAAGCCAGAGCACTTCCCTTCACTGGGTTTTGTTATCTGCCTTCACAGTCAGGATGCCAAGAGCACTTATCTGCACATCTATTTTTGAAGCCTGCTCATGAATTGTAGTTAACGCAGCTCAAACTCCTGCACAGTCTTCTCTCTGCCACATTTTCAGCTTTGGCTCCTTATGATATTCACTCTCACTTTGCCTTCTTCCCCCCACGACAGAGCAGCTCTAGGAAACGCAGAGAGGTGTCACTGCTTCACGTTACAGTCAATGCTGCAAAGGTACCTATAGGAACCCCTCTGTCAGACTCAGCAATTTCTGTAGGATCCAACAGGAGTATGGGCACTGCTGCCAGAAAGCCCTGTGCCTTGGGGACACAGACATTAGCACAGCACCTGCTAAAACCCCACCTGCCTTTGAGCTTTGTTTTGAAAACCTGTGATGCTTTTGGTTACAAGGTTATCACCGGTTCCACTAAATAGTGCAAATATTATTTCAAAGTGGGTTTTCTCTGTGCTCCCTTACACAACCCAGGGCCATACGTGCCCTGTGGTGCTCAGACTGTTTTCCACCTGCTGCACACACAGTGCTCAGTCTCAGCTGATAGAGCTCAATTTCTGAGGATAAAAAGGATACCTGAATGAATTCCTTCTCAGCCGACAACCTCCAACTGCAACAATTCACAAACGCTGTTGTGCTTTTATCATAGACAAATCTACTTCAAATTTTTCATAATTTTGACTTCACGCTGACAACTTTTAATGAGCTGGAGAGCATTGTACAGCGCAGCCAAGTACTATTGCACGTGTTGCCCTCTTTATTATAAGAAGCTGGATGTGAGACTTGCCATTTACTACAGGTAAAGCGAGGGAAAATCTCCTCACGCAATTAAATCTGCAGGTAAATGAGAAAGGAATTCTGAAACATTTCAACAGAAATACTGAAATGGAAAAAGATACAGAAGAAACATAAACCCTAAAAAAAAATGGCATGCACCTAAATTCAGAAGAAACCATTCCTTAAGCTCTGTTCAAATTAACTGAATTGAAGCAAGACTTGGAGGAATTTATAGCTATAGGTCTTCACAGAATTCAGATAACACATCGATATTCTCTGCAAGCCCAGTCAATTGTGCTTTACCACACATGCCCACACAGAGGAATGGATTTAGGAACCACTAGATGCAAATAAAGGGAGAAAGCAGAGCCAGTTAAGCCAGGACAGCCTCAAATCCGGCTCCCTATAAATTGCTTGCACAGCTGAGATTCAGCAGAGCATCACTGACCGAACAATCCCAACAATCTCACACAGCAGAAGAGACAACCAGGACCCGAGCAAAGAGCAGCTCAGACCCCAATGAGAGAAACAAACAAACAGGATCTGCAAGGCAGAGCCAGGTGTCTGGCACCACGCAGTTGTTGGACGACTACTGTCATCACCTGAAAGCTGAGGCATTTAACTTACTGCTCTCCAGCAGAAGAAAAACCACATTTATAAAAAGACATCACCAGCCCTTCAGCGTTAGCTCAGAGGACGTTCAGTTAGACTGCAAAGAGGATGTAACTGATCATTGTCTTATTATAGCTTTTATACATTGGCTGCTGTTCCACGGAAAGATGGATTAAATACCACGTCTATTTGGTTGGACTCCAAATTAAAAGCCCTGATGACCTTTCATTCTCAATAGTAATATTTTTATTTTTTTTAAAAAAGAAAAAGGCCTGATCCTACAGAATGGCAGCCTTAAAAGTACATGGCTTAAAGTGCAGGGGACAAAAGTAGGATAGAACATGCCTCTGTCCAAAAAAGATCCACAAAGCCCAATCCTGCAGCTTTCTACCCTCCACACCCCAATGAGAGCCCTGGGTACCACGGCAGACCAGCAATAGGAGCTGCTGGGCTCCACGTGCTCCCAGCACTGCAGTCCCCACAGGGCTCGGCATGAGCAGGTAGGGCAGTAAGCTGGCAAAGAGACATTAAGCCCCTGTAACATCGTGTTAAGAAGGTTTCACAGAGAGATAAAATTTTGCAACTCATTAAACACACACAGCTGATATTTTTGAACACTGCCGCAGGCTCAGCCTTCAATAGGATTTAATATTTCCTACTTTCAGCTACCTAGGTGAGCCATGTGAAAGGACTAACCATAATCCAGGGCTTCCGAGGGGAGCCAGGAAATACATCTGTAGGAAATGGAATGCCCTTACCTACTGAAAAAAAGAATTAAAAGCTGGGGTCATTCTCTCACCCAAACACTACATTAAATCTGGAAAATTTCTCTTATCTCTTCCCACTCTTTCAATTAACCCAATTCCAGAAATGTGACCTCTTCACAATTGGTTTTACCTTTCCTAAGCTCCTGCTAGCTCCATTTCTGCACGCAGCTTGTTTGTGCCGAGTTTCTTAAGAAATGAAAAGTCTGCATGCTGCCAGTCTGCTGCATCTCTGGCTTGCCAAATGCTCTGCGGTAACAACACACAAGGGCAAACAACCAAAATTCTGTGCAAGTAGCAGCACAGCCTTTCTCTACTGCAAACAAGCCAAAAGGTACAAGTGCAGCTCTCACTGCCTCCCATCTCTCTTGAGGGAAGTAGGGATGTCTTGCTGCCCCTTCCAAAGCAGGACAGTGATCTGCAGCAATGCAAGGAAACACAGCCAATAGGCAATCTTCCTGAGATTTCACTGCTCTCAGCATACTCTACTGAGCCTTTTATTTTGATGAAAGCTTGGTTTTTAGCTGCAGATGACAAAGTTTTCCAAGAGCACTTGTTTTCTACTAACACTCTTGAAACCAATACGTTCAGATTTCCTACAAATAGTACTTAAAAAAAAAAAAAAAAGGCTAGAAATCTAAAAGTTGAAACTCAAAGAGCCTCCAAACAGCTGTAGTGAAATTCTAGGTATCTTAAAAGAGATTGCTAAGCGTTCAGCAAAGGACTTCTAGCAGAAGGAAGCTGGATTAGCTGCGCCAGCATTCACCCAATGGCCAATGCTCACAAACAACTCAATGGTTGGAACACTGGAGTAAAACATAAGAACCTAAAGATGGATTCCCTTATGAAAAAACACCACACAATGAAGACTTCTTAAAAGTCATTTAGGCATGCTCTGCCTGCCAGAGGTACATTTCACATTCTGCACAACAATTACCGCAGTCACATGCTGCAATTTATTTTAAAACCTGCCTACTTTAAAGGGTCTTTTAACAAAAATACTCCTTCTGAGATCTTATCTAATTGCTACTAAATGTAAAGAGGACATTGAGAATTCCAAAATCTTGTATTTATCTCATCTGGGCAAACTTTTTTTTTCTTCTCTTTATTAATATTATTGCATGCAACTCACATCCATCTCAGCTATAAAATGGGCAAAGATCAAGTGCCTAAACAGTAAATTGTTGCTATGAAGGCAAATAGCAACTCAACAGGTAGCAGAAAGGCTATTTAAATCAAATGAAAACAGCCATTATTTAACAAATTCTCCTATCTATCGGTAGTATTGTCACTAGATGCATCACATTACCTACTCAGTAAGGCTTAACACTATGAAATGAAGACAAATCACTAGCATAATGTTCTGTAAAACAGAAAGCAAGAGTTACTGGATTGAAGAAGAAAAGAAAGCTAACATTGGAGCATATACTTTCACCTGCACATGTAGGATTAAGTAGAAGTCAATCAGCTGAAACGGTTATTGCAGATATGTTTATCTGGATATATATATTTAGGTATATATTTACATGTGTGAAAAGATGCACTTAGATATTTCTATTTACAAGTACTCTGCTTTGCTACTGTGCTCTCCATTGTACCGACTGCAGTTGTACTACAGCCCCATACCCTGCTGCTGTGCACCATGTATCATCGCTTTCATTATCTCTCCGATAAAAAATTGTTTGTTCACTTACATGGGTATTTTAATCTTGCAAGATAAGTACGATTCCGAAGTCCTGCTTTCATCACATCACTATCAGCACAGACAATTATTTTTAAATCAAGTTTGCATGGCAATCTTGGGCAAATGAAAAAAAAAAAAGCCTGCTGCTCTAGGAATGCTCCTGCATTTCAGATACAGAGGATCATTAAAACAGCTTAAGTGCAAGGCTTGTTGCAACGCATGTATAAGCCATGGCTCAGCAGTTTTAAAATTCTGCTACTCATTTGGTTGGTGTATGAGCATTTTAAAAGGAGTATACAGCTATTTTTTCTTAATGGATCCATTAAAACAGGTGCACAGGCTTCATTAACAATTTTTCATCCTACTGTCTTAGACTTCTGAGATAATTAACATTTCAGCATGTTTAACATCTTCTAGACAAACCAGTCCTCCCATTTTTCCATTCACGCAATTAAACAGACTGCTTTGCCACAGTCTACAGTTGATGCCAACCTCTGTGCATGTATCCTGAGAAAAATACACACACAACTGCACTGAGGTGAAGGAAAAATTGACTTTTTCAGAACTGATGCAATAGCAACAAGCAATGAGTGGGTTTCATTTCATTCACCCAGGCTGGGTGTTACTTTAGAACAGATGAGAAGCATTCCATCGCATCCACCACATGCACTGCAAAATACTCCATCTTTGTGATGCTGTAAATAATGCACGCATCCACAGAATGACACAGATCAGAGCGCAGCAATGAGCTGGCTGCTCCAAGGCAGTGCTTCCCAAACGCCAACCCAGCAGCAGCGCCGCGGGATTCAGCACTGCCACCCTCCTCATCCTCATCCACAGCCACCCCAGGGCAGTGAGGGAACCGCCAGTGACACAGGGCCCAACAACGTGACATTCCGTGCTCAGGAAAATTGATATGAAAGGCAAAGAAATTCTTCTGCTGCTCCCAGTAAAGGAAAAACTGAGAAAAAAGCATGACCCCAGTAGCTGTCAAATCTCCTGACAAGCACATTTATAAGTAGCCCAACTGCAAGAAGCAGCTTCACTGGGAGCCTGCATCTTATTAGGAGCCAAGGACTCCAAGATGACTCTGTCAGCCCACAGAAATCCATTTCCAAGTATAAGCTCTATGTCTCTTAAGGTACAAAAGTCACCACTCATTGGAAATTACAGAGTTCTCTCTTCCTACCCACATAAATTAGAGTATCGGAAATGTTTTAATGGCTTTTTCTGCCTTTCTCTAACAGATACCTCAGCTTCAGCTCTAAAAAAATACAGAGATAATACAACGAAGAAGGAAGTACAACAAGGACAACAAACACTTCAGTATAAATAGAATACATGCTGCGTCAGTTTTGTGATTTCTTTTTCCTTTAAAAACCCAACCAACCAAACACGCACATCACATGTACTGTCAAATTAATTGCAACATCTGAATTAGTGGAGCTGCAATTATCACTCTCTGCTGATCAGCTGCTAGCAGAGCACAAGAGGTTATGAAATGCCTTCTCACTTCTTCATATTGGTTTCTACTCCATTTTCCATCGCCCCTCTGCAAACTCTGATATTACTTTTAGCCTGAACTATCACATCATGTTGGTTAAAATGGCAGTGAGTGCCCCCTGAAGCCCCACAGTGCAAACCCCTGCCCCTCAGGCTGCATTGGGACAACAGGTCTCAGCTGAAGCCCTCAGTGAGAAGGCAACTGACTGCACTGAGCTGCTGCTGATTTACGGGCTCATTGCTGCACACAGAAGCTGTCCAGGAAAATGCTTTGAGGAGATTGCTAGTTATAATAGACAGCACTTTAAGGGATTAATCAAGGAAGATGATTTCAAGGGACAAATGGCCAGGTGCACTCGCATACACCCTGCAGTGCAGGAGGTGCTGCAGACTGGATCCTGCCACTAACTTTTTGTGTTTGAAGTATGGGCAGAAATACAGCAAAAGGGAGAAACGAGAGGAAAGATGACTTAAATTCGTATTTTAAAAAACAAACAAACAAACAAAACCACTGGAAAGTTTTCATAAAGCACCATCCATTTTTAATGAAACCTCCCTAATGGCGCAGAGAGGAACCCAGGTACCAGCTGATGAGTCAGCCTGTAATCAGCTGCAACAAAGCCAGATCAGCACCAGTCACACCTCTCACACGGATTATCCGGGATTTAACAGCCACACCGATCTCATTTTCAGGTCCCAGGTCAGGAAGTTGAGTACTTTGTTACGCCCTCTTCCTACGAAGCTCATCTCCCAGCCACAGAGCCTGCAGTTTCAACGATCCTCCCAAGACAAAAGACTCGTTCCCCACCTGGGCTGCACTGCAGAGCAGTACTTTTTTATATACATCGAGCCCTCGCTCAGCAACAACACAAAAACAAAGAAAGATAAACGAGGACAGAAAAGAATTTGTGTGCCAGAATTCGATAAACATCCTCAGTCCCCTTCTTTGCAGCGGTTACTTCCGAATGCAAACAGACTCCATTGTTTCCCAAGTATCTCATTTCAGGCACAAGAGATCACTGCCACAAAACAAAGCTATGTAGAGGGAGGTTGTTCTTTGAAGCCCACATGCCGGTGTACAAGAGCCTGTTTTGAAGGAGGGGAAGAACACCTGAGAGAGAGAGCTCTAAAAGAAATACACATACTCTAATAAACGAAGCTTTGTACTTCACACCGGGAGGCAGAATTGCCTGCTTCCAATAGTTTTGTAGCCTCAGCAGTTACAAACTTGTAGCACTGGCTCTATTTAAGCAAGTAAGTAGGTATACATTTCAGACAGCAGATAAATGTTTTTAAATACTTGCTGTTTCTCATGGCTAGTGCAGCTGGGGTTATTTATTGCCACCTTCCCTCCTAGCACAGGGAGCCTTCCCCGGGAACTGCCTGGTGGCTTTGCTGTATGGCTCCTGGTTGGGGTACAGACATGGGCAGAGCACTCTGGGCTGCAGGTGGAGGAATTCAAGTGGCACAGCAGTGAAAGAAATCCCACAAAACGTTCATCATTTATTTATTTCCACCCACTAACACACAACCACAGGTATCGCTGCAGGTCTTTTTCCCATTTTTCTGTGGTTTGAAAAGGGGGATTAATCCCCTTCCACATACGAGGACACACTGCAATGTCTTTAGCATAGAGGAAGCCACAGGGTGCCTTCATAGGAGTATCTTGTGTCAGGTAGGAATCTATCCCAGTTGGCTCCATTTAACATGAGACTATAAAAACAAGGCATAAAATTGACCCGAGGCCAAGTAGGCTCTTCTGAAATCATTGCTGCTCCACCACCCAGCCTGGCAGCTGCCAAGGAACTGAAAGCAGCATGCTTTTCCTTAAGACTGAAGGATGACGGACTCAGCTGTAGGTTCCCCTCCTGCAGGGCAGGAGACTTGCCCAGCTCAGAGAGGTGAAACCGACTGCAAACATGGAGGCCTTCTGGCAGGCCTCACCCCACAGCAAAGGGCCCAGGCTGTGGTGGAGGATCCGCTGCTGTGAGGCACAGCCTCCAGGCCCAAAAATGCAGGCTCCAAAGTGAGATTTCTATTTAAAGGCAAAGTGATCTTAGCTACTTGACACCAATGGGCTCAGCAGTGACCGGCAGCCAGGGCAATTTATAGCTCCAGCTCGCTTTAGTCCAGTTCAAGAATCACTGCATCTGAGGATGTGCAGATTGACAGCAGAAGCTTTACCCCTAAAATAAAAAAGGCAAGGAAGTTATAGAAAATCTCTTTGTCTCCTACAGCAGCACCAAGAGAACTTCAAATAAATGCAAAATATCTCAGTGTCTCCTGATGTTTGTCCCCCTCCCTGTCCCGGTTCTCCATGCTGCAAGTCACACAATCACAGAATGGCCAGGGTTGGAAGGGACCTCAAGGATCATGAATGTCCAACCCCCCTGTCACAGGCAGGGCCACCAATCTCCAAATTTAATACAAGACCAGGCTGCCCAGGGCCCCATCCAGTCTGGCCTTGAATACCTGGAGGGAGGGCGCAACCACAGCCTCTCTGGGCAGCTGTTCCAGCACCTCACTGCTCTCTCTGTAAACAACTTCCCCCGACATCCAACCTAAATCTTCCCTCCCTCAACTTAAAACCATTTCCCCTTGTTCTGCAGTTATCTACCCTTTCAAAGAGTTGATCCCCCTCCTGTTTGTAGGCTCCCTTTAGGAGTATACAGGCTTTGGTCAGGCTGACCTGCCACAAGTACTATTTGAACTCATTAAGGCCAACAAAATTTGGGATAAGTTAGTATAACTCACATAAGAAGCTGAAGAACAGCAGGACTGATGCTACAACCCCAGCAGCATGTGCCAAAACAACACAAAGGAGAAACCTGGCCAGAGGGATGACAGATGGGCTGTGAGGGACCTTTCTAGCTCATTCTTACCAATTCATTTTACTTAATACACAGCCACCTGTGTGAAGCAACAGGGTATTCCCTTTACTTCCACTAATTTCTATACATAGATGAACACAAAGTTCATCCCAAACCACCTGTGTTTTTACAATCACACTGTTGCCATAGGACAACACATTCTCATCCTCCATTAGTTAGCTGAAGGCAATATAAGTCTCCTATGGCAACTGAGAGAAAAGCAAGTCTTTTGTTGCTAATAAAGCCACAGTTGTTCTAACATCCAAAGCAAGTTTAGTACTAAATAGAAACAAGACAAAATCCACATAAACATGGCAATTTCCCTCAGTTAATCAGTAAAACTGAGAATAATGCCAATGTATTGAGCCAGTTTTACAGGAACTAGATATCAAGCATTTCAGCAAAGAGCTGTGCTGGTCTGCAGCAATTGGATACATCTGGAAATGCGATTTCCCCCTCCCTCCTGCACTCTTTCTATTTTAATAGACAAAATTGATTCTGCTCAGTCAACCACCACAGCTGTATTAGCTCCAGCAAGTACAGCGGGTCACCCTAAATGTTCCTTTAACTGAAAAAATCCAGACAGCCTCAGGAAAAACAACATTTGAAAGCTGCTTATTGTACAAAAATCTGGAATAAACACCATAATTTTAATTCTTGAACCACACAGCAGAGAGAAAAAATCCATTCTAGAAGCAGACTCTGGCAATCTTTTATACTTCAGTACATAGAATTCAGTTCTCAACATATGAAGTGGCCAATTGCCATGTTTTAATAATACCATTATTTGATAGATATTCTCAATTATTAACCTTCCCCACCTGTTTGGTCTTTTAAAAAAAGCTTTAAACAAGTCAAAGCAAACTGACTGGTATTTGGGCAACATCTGCAGGGACTGCAATACCACTGGGCTGTTCAGAACCACAGATTATTAAGGTCCATACTTGGCTAAACAGTTAATGAAAAAAAGACAGTTGCCCCAAAACGTGAACAGAACTGGGAATAGTCAGCTATCATCCATGCAGATGCAAACACAACTGCCCTGGATTAAGATGAAATAAAAAGCCTTCTGAATAGTTTTCTGGAGTGCTGGGCTAAAAAAGGCCTTTGAGCACCTCAGAAAGAATTGGTAGCTTTAGTATTTTCTATTTACAGCTTCCCTTCTCAAAAAAAAAAAAAAAGAAAAACATTAAAACAACCTCCCAGAACAGAGCAGAACAGAGACTGGTATGCAACAGAAAAATGCATATTTTTTAGGTGGGAAAGGGGATTAGCTGACTTTCTTAGAAGCCATGATTCAGCACTGTTTCAAGTTTGCTTACCTCACCGAAAACAGCAATGATTTCAAATCAACTTGACTAAAGTATGCTGAGTGACTTTTTAATAACATCAAAGACTACCTAAAGTGTTTTCATTTTCTTTGAAGAAATTTGGAATGAAGATCAGATTGAGTTTACAAGAAGAGGCCAAAGGAAAAAAAAGCAAATGTTACTTGAGCCCATATTGGCCTGTTTTCCTCAGAGTTCATGAACAGTGTTTTGCGTCCCTCTGTGGCAAACAAGTGAAGAGCAGATGACATTAGTCTTATCTTACTTCTTCCTTAGTAGTTTGACATATATTCCTATGCCATAGCACTTCAGTTTACCCATTAATCCCACAGCATGCATAATAACTAGTAAGTAATATAGCAGTATATATTAACACAGCACGGCCAAATTATTTTCCAGGAAATCACTTATTAAAATTGGATTGAGTAGACTGCAACATGTGATATGAATTAAAAGGCGTGTGCTGTTACATGGAAGATTCTGGAGTACAAGGGAACAAGTTTCATCAGCTCCATGACTGAGCTTACTCGGAATAACACTGCAGCTATGATGGGTTACGCAAGATGTGGCACAGTTGGTAGAGGGCTGTAGAAACATTTTTAGAATGCAATACTGGGATTTTGTGAACTGAAACCCAGGTAAGTCCTTTCAAGTCTAAAATGGAGCTTCCAAAAAACAATTTTTGAGTAGAATTGTGTTTTTTTTTTTTTTCCTTTCAGCAGCTGAGCATAATGGGTATCATGCCCAACTTAGCTGTGCATGTTTGGAGAAAGCCATGTTGGTGTTAGCAAACAGAACAGTCACTCTAGAGAGGTTCTGGTAGAAATCTATTGGAAACTGATTTACACGTCAGTCTAAGCTAATCAATCTTAATAAAGGATTAGGACTTGGTTCCTCCATTTCAGTCACTGATAAGTGGTAAGATGAGAAATCTGCAGTGAGGAACCGCCTTCATTTCACAACTCCATGGAAAAACAAAAACAACAACAAAATACTGGTTTCCCTCCTCCTGCCAAGCTAGGTTTCAGGCATGCTGAAATCAAGTCTCATCAGGACAGCATCCTTGTCTTCCAGTAGGCCAACATCACTTCAGGGAAATGATGCATTTCCAGATGTAACTTCAATTCCACATGTACAAACTTAAGCAATTGGAAAACCTGTTCTGCTACTGCATGACTGTTTCAGATATTCTCCAAGCATTACTTGCATAAATCACTCCTATTCCAGAGCAATGAAGATGTCTCTTCCAACAGCAGTGCCAAGCCCCATACATCTCACACAACGCATTTGGCTGTGCTCTTACACACCCACAGGCTGTTTGGGTATCACACATCAGCACTTACCCTGGCCTGAAAACACCACTGTAAGCCTGCCACAGACCCCACTGAAGCTGTAGGTTGGTATCCTGCTGCTCATAGCAAACAGCTGCGAAATGGCAAGTCTAGAAACAGACCTTCTTCCAATCCAACAGCTCTTCTCAACACCTACCCCAAAGCCATTCCTCCGGCTGGGCTCCTGGGATGCAGATCCATCCACACCTCCACCACAGCCCCTTCACACCCAGCGATCCACCCTCCCAACCCCTACCACACCTCTGATACCGCAGAGCATGGAGAAGCCCTGGCAGCAACAGAAGCTCAGCTGCTGCTGCCATCCTTCTTTTAGCACATCACCATCAGCACTGCTGAGCTCTCTCTTCAGCCCTCTGTCACGCTCTAACCGCAAAGCAAAGCAACCACCAGACCACAAAAGCAAGCATGTTATACACACGTGAATCACATTGTGTACCAACTGCAAGCACTAAGATGACAGCATCCAAAAACCAGTTCCTCCTCCAAATCAGCTGCAGACAAGAGATGGACCAAAGGAACCTGAAATATCCTTTACACCAAAACCCGATTTTATTCGCAGGCTTCTCTTACTGCAACAGGACCACATACATCTAGAGAAAACAGCTTAAAAAAGACTATGGGAGCATACAGCCAACCTTTAGGGAAAATACACTCAAAAAGCAGAGGAAAGGAGTCTCATTTCATTCAAAGGAATGAATCTGAAGCCTGGCCCAACATATTTCCTATTTCATATAGTGAATTTGAGAAGCAGTCTATTAATAGTTCACTACCGTGTTCCTATTCCTGCTCCTCTGTATCATGGAGACAGCTCTACTAACAAACACCAATAATGCAGACACGTTTTCATATTGTTGCCATGAAGCAGAGCTAAACCAGTTGCTTAAGCTTAAACAGCAGCATCTTAAAAACTGACTTGGGAGAGATAAAACTGGTCTTGGAGATAACTTAATGAGCTCATAGTAATATCAGATTCAAGCTTCCAGAGGAGTTCTCCCTCCTTTCTTCTTCTTTTTTTCTAAATTATTCTGTTCATTTACACTACAAAGTTCACCCAGCCAATAAATTAACAGCCCAGATAGTAACAATCTGCTCTTCTGACATCAGACAAATGCTGTCAGCCAACAAGGACATCATAAAAGACAGAACTACCACACCAGTGACAATCAGCAGAATATTGCTTTACCCATAAAGAAATTTCCTGAATGCTTAAGGGGTGGCATTATATAATATATATACATATATACACATATAATCTCCCTGCCATGCCTGTTTGTGTTTGGCCATTTCAACACCCTGTGTTCAGTAGCTCTGCACAATCAGCTATTTTTAGCACCCCAATTTCTAACTTCACGTGGAGATGGAGAAAGCGCTCGCACAGAGCACCTCAGTAATCAGCACTGAAGAAGGAACCAAGACAAAATGAGATCTTTGCATTTCAGATAGCACTGTGTGAGACTGTTCCGCAGCTTCCCCATGTGCTCCCAAAGGAGAGCAGGATGGGGATGTTGGAAGCCATTCATTTAACTAGAAAAGCACATTTGGCTTGCCAGCAGCAGGTTGGCAAAGGCCTGCAGTCCTTATTCATGACCTAACATTTTACTTAGGAGTACAACACTTGAAATACTGTTACCGATGCCTCACCACAGAGCAATTGTATGACACCAATTAAAATTAATTATAGCTGTTGACAACCTTAGAATGCAAATCCTTCCAAACTGCAAGGCACAGTAATTCCATTCCAATAGTTTAGTTTCAAGAAGGAACAATACATTCATTTTCTCACTAGAATCTGACTAAAGCTTTCATGTCTTCGCAGACAGGTCTAAAACCCAGATTGCACTTGGTTATCACTTGAATCCTGCTGTAATCCTAGCCATGATTTTGCTTCTGAACCCTAAAACCATCTTTTCACTGAAATAAAAAAGCACTGAACAGGACTGGCTTGCAAGGTCTTGGTACTGATGGACAAAAAGAGGCGGGCACCAGGCAGCAGTACCAGTGGGCTGAAAGAGCTGCTGAGCCAGGGCAGGGGATTAATGCCTGCGCAGGACCTCAACTGCTCACTTTTAGAGTCTGAGAGTTAAAAACAAGAGGCACACCTGCACCTGCAGGAGAAAGGCAAAGAACACCACAATGCAGTTTCCCCACAAAAAGGTCCTCCAATTGTGTGAGTCTGTAAAGGACGTCATTTTGTCTTCAGCAGCTCAGCAGTCATGGCTTCCTTCAGCCTACTGCTAAGTATATCTGAGCATAGCATTCCTACAGACAGAATCACATCAAAACAGTGCAGCATACACAAGAGCATCTGGAAGACTGTGACTGAAGCCATTCCTTCACAGCACTCTGATGCACACAATAAGAATCCCCAGCTGAAACAAGTGCTGTACAAGTTAAAAGGCTCCAGACAACACAGAGAGACACACCTACTGACTGCCTCCTCCTTCCAATTAACCCTGAGGCGAAGGCCTCACATGCCAATGGCAGATTCATGTCATCCAGCTGCACATTCTCACTGCAGACCACAATTCACACCTCCCTCCCCCCCCCAATACACGACACAGCCTCTGGCATCACCTGCACACCTGAGAAACCTCCATCTTTAAAGAGACACGGCAGCTGTAACACTCCAGGTGATTGGCACCCATTTCTCTTAAGTACCTTAACAATAAAGATTGTTCCTACGGTCAGAGGCCTAAATCAAGCTCTGCGCTGCATTTGGACTACCCAGTAGTAAGACCTGGCTTACACTGAAGCTGTAAGCCTGTGTACACTGAAGTCAGTAAGCCTGTGAAGCTGTCACAGGCTGTAACTGAAACAGGTGGGCACTGTGGAATTACTACAGCTGATTTCTCTACAAACAGTGGGCTCAAGAACTCCTGAACAAGCATAACGAGGAACATGAAAAACAATCACCAGTCAAACCTCACACTTCACTGCAAACTTCCCAGCCTCCACCTTCGGTTAAAATGACCCAAACAGTGGATGTCAATAGAATGGGCTCTCCAATGTACCAGGCAGTCCTCTGTAGCTGAAGTTCTTCTGTTATGAAAAATATGTTGGAAAATCTCTAATCTAATTCCCCTACTGAGGATACTGAGAAAACCTGGCAGCAAAATGAATTCCTGCTCTGTGTGATGGCTCTGTTATGACAGAGCACGCATGCACCGGTCAGAGCAGACAGCTCAGCAGCCCCAGCCCTCTTCTGCACACACAGTCCCCCAGAAGGGATCTGAATTACTGCCCTAAATGAATTACAGGAGTAAAAGCCTCTCATCAGGGCTCAGTCCCCAGCAGCAGCCAGAGATGAGGGCCTCTCAGCCCCTCTCCCAACACCACAGATGCTGAGCTCTCCCTTCAATCCTTTCGGCAATCCTAGAGCCTCCCCACCCGGACCGCCAGCCCCCAATGATGGGAGTGGAAATTGGACTGAACCCCTCCTCCACATCGTGGCCATGATGTGCCAGGCCTCCTCACACCTCACAGCTCTGCCTAATGACAGCCAACGAGAGCTACGATGGCAAAAGCTGAGGAGTGCTGCCTGTGCTTCCTAGCAGGGAGCAGCACTGCAGTGAATCACAACCATATTGTTACAAGCAAGCCATTGGGGAATAGGGATGAGGAGGCAGCACATCCATCTCTGCCCATCCCATCAGGCTGGTGGTAATTTACAAAGAGTTTGTGCCAGCCCTAATAAAACAGACAGCTCAAGCTGAGTGCATCACAGTATTCACGTGTGAATAAGTGTGGTGTACCATAGTATTTATGTGCTGCTCACACTCTCCCATGGCTCATAACACTGCCACACAGCAGGAAGCTCAGGACCAAGAGGGTCCAGGGTCAGAACCAGGAGTCAAACAGCCTGATTCCCACCCAAATCATGGGGTGGAACTCTGAGTAATAAGTCAAGGGAAAAATAAAATCAAAAAAAACATACAGATTACATGTTTTCCTAAAGTCCTATTCAAATGGATGTTAATGGAAGTGAGGTAAGGAGAAGGCCCTAAAAGATTTGCAAAAGAAATAATATCCTGCTTTACATATATTCTCACTTTAGTGAACATAGCAGAAACAAAAATCCAGAAGGGAGAACATACATGCACTACAAAATAAGCGTTTAAAAACCACATCCTAGAACAGTGCAAGGCACTACCTGCATCTTCTCTACTCGTTACCAGGTGACTTCACTGCAAAGAACCAGAACCCAAAGCAGAGCTGCTATTTTTAGCCTTACTTTTAGATGTATCAGAGCACAAAGCTGAACTGCAATACGGGCTCAGGGCACCTAACAGAAGACACAGCCTGAGACTCACAACACAAACCACCAGTGTCAGGAGAGAGGAAAGGGCAAGGAAGGGCTGAGAGAGACAGCACAGCTCCCATCGCCGAAACAGCATCTCACACCCATATTCGCTGGGAAAGGACAGCGTGCTTCTGCAAATGCACTGCAGTCAGCGTACACAGCGAGCGCTTCCAGCCCAGACCCGCTGCCAAACGCAGCTCTGCCTCGGCACTGGGCTGCGGGGCCGGGGCTCGGCTCAGCTCCCCGCAGCCTCCGAGAGCCGTACGGCCCCGCGGGCAGTGCGGGGCGGAGGGAGTTAATGCGGGGAGGAGTGCGCATAAGGTGGTGGGTGCGGAGCCAATGAGGGCACTGCGCTATAGTTAGACGCTGGGTACCGAGCGGTGGGGGCTATAAAGGCTGCTCGGAGCCGAGCTGCCGGGGGTGACACCGGCACGCTGCCCTTAGCGCCGGGGCTTACGAAGCAAAAAAAAACCGTAAGGGAGGGTGAGCTTACCTGAAGTTCACACCAAGCGACTTCCACCCACGTCTCCGTGTCCAGTCCCTTATAGACCGTTTTGAAGGATCCCCTCCCGAGTTCAATATCAAACTTGAGGAACCTGCCATCCAGCGAGGTGGCGACCGCTTTCATGTCAGCCTCCTCCTCGGGCTCCTCTTTCTTGGTCTTGCCCTGCTCCCTGGCCGCGTCCGACGCCTCCTTCCTCTCCGCATCCTTGCCGGCCTCCTTCTGCTCCTCGGGCCCCGCCGCACCGCCAGGTGCCGGCCCCGCCCGCAGCGGCCCCGGGGGCTCGGCCTCCAGGCACACCTTTTCCGCCGCCCCGTGCCCTGCCTTCGCCCTCTCCGCGATTATCCTTCTGGTTTTGGGGAGCAAGATGATTTTCCTCTGATGCTCCGACTCGGGAAGGTCGAACGCGGGCTCCTCCTGGTCCGAGTCCACCACGCTCCGCCGCAGGAACCGCTGATGGACCATTTTGGGGTCCCTGGAGCACGGCGCTCGGGGCGGCGGCGCGGGCGCTCCCGGCCCCGCAGCGGCGGCCGCTCCGCTCCCGCCGGGCCCATCCACGTTCACGCCGCCGTCCGCAGCCGGGGGAGCGCCGGGCCCAGGAGCGCCCGGGAACCCGCCGCCTCCCCGCCGAGATGCCGCTCCGGCATCGCCCCCGCTTTCCATCGGCTCTGAGGTCTCGGCGCCCGGCCTGGGGAAGTCACCGCGCTCCGTGCCCGCGCCGGGCCGCCCCGGGGCCACCTGCGGGGGGAAGGCAGAACGCAGCGCCCTGACGCACCGCCTCGGGCCCCGGCCCGGCAGTCCACCCCCCTCCCGGAGCCGCCTCGGGACCGCCAGCCGCCCCGCCTGCCCCCAACCCCCCGGCGAGGAGCCGAGAGCGGCGGGGGCAGGTGCACCTGCGGGCACAAAGGCGCGGCGGAGCCGCTTACTTACGTGCGGAGCGGGGGGCCGCCGTCCTCAACGCCATGGACGGGGATGGGAAGAGGGGCGGGCACCGCCGCGTGTGCGCGTCGCCGTGCGCGGTGCGCGAGTGTGAGTGTGTGCGCGTTGCGTGTGCGGGGAGCGCGATGCCGGAGCCCCGCGCCGCAGCGCTCCCTGCCCGCAGTGCCGCCCCCGCTGCTCAGCGCTGCTCAGCCCTGCGGCAGCCCCCGCCGCGCCCCCATGGGCGATGGGCGCCGGCCGCCCCCCGCCCGCCCCGGCCCCGCTCCTCCGCCCCCACCCCGCGCCGCCGCCGCGCTTTTGTCAATGGGAAGCGCTCCGCGGCGAGCGCCCCATTTAACGCACCGGCGCTCGCGGGCCGCCAATGAGGCGGCGGAGGGCGGACCCCCCCGGCACGGCCCGCCCCCGGCCGCGAACAATGGGAGGGCCCCGGCCGCCACCGCGCCCCGCTGCGCAGCGCCCTCCGCCGCCGTGCGGGGCGGCAGAGGGGTGGCGGGGCGAGCGATCCCAGCGATGCTGCGGTGGCACCGCGGAGCAGCCTCGGCCGGGGGAGCCCCGACGCCGTGTGCGTGCACAGGTGACTGCGGCGAGCGGTCGCTACGGCAGGTGCCGCGAACCCAACCCCCTTCGTGCTCGTAATTTTTCATAATCGATGAAACGACGAGCATAACTCATTCATAGCGTTTGATAATTCACTGCGGCACCTCTGTCGGAGCTGCGGGTCTGAGCGCGCCGCCCGCCACATGGATCGGGATTTTCCTTTGTTTGCTTCTTCTCTCCATCCCCGGCGGCCGACACGGCGCCGTACGAGCGGAGAGCGGCCCTGAAGCGGACGGGGGACCCCGAGCTGCCGCCCGGGGCCGGGCCGGGCCGCACACGCGGGGCTGTGCCCACCGCAGAGAGACGGGGCTGCTCGGTGCATCCACAGGAGGATCCTGCACCCCGCCCTTCACAGCCCTCTGTCGTAGGCGTGAAGTTCCAACAAACAAACACTATATGGTTTGGTAATTAGGATTTAATTAAATAAATCTGAGAACTTATTGTTCATTATTACCTGAGATTTCTGAGTGCGAAGAAGGTGTATGCCAAGCAATCATAATCAGTTTTTTTCTTTTAATTATTCATTTTTTGATGGGACCATTAAAAAAACACCAACTTCACAATAAGAAGGCAGGTGTTTCTTTTAATTGAAGCTCTGCTGTTTTTTGTAAAGACGTGGCTGGTGAATAATAACTCAGTGTTTTGAAACATTCCATCTTTCAGTGGTTTGCTTTTTGAAGCATTCCCATACGATGCAGTGTTTGCAGGACGTGCAGTCGGGGCACAAAGCACAGCTCTGTGAGCACACACAGCGTGAGGCTATAAAGGCACTGCTAGCAGTGCTACTCTAACTGCCCAAACAGGAGTCTTGTAAGCAGAACACAGGAGGAAGGCACCAAGAGGCAGGCGAGGAAGGGTAAATGCCCTGAATCCTTCTTCAGTCCCAGGAGAGAATGGAATGGCTCTGACTTAGGGCACTGCTATGTTGGGGCTCCAGAAAGAAGAGTGCAGGTGAGGACTGGTGCTCCCCTCATTGCCACGGCCCCACGGGTGGAGGTCTTGCCAGTGGCAGCACCATGATCTGTTCTGACCGCTGCTGGAACGCACCACCCGCCCCTCACTGTGCCACTGTTTGGTCTCCATAAATGCTCAGTAAGTACTGATGAATGTTAGTGGGTGTCATCTTTTTCCACATGTAGGAATTCAGTTCCACCCCTTTGCTTCATACACACTTCATGTCAGACATCATTCTATCAGACCACCCCTCTGCTGCTACCTGTCACATGGCAACAAAATGTCACAGGATATTGGTGGGAAGGTTCAGCCTCTACTGCCATACCACCAACATCCGCCTCTGACATCACGGGCCAACATCATAAAATAGGAGGCATTACCTTCAGAGCAGCCATCATGGATAGGTAGGTAGATAAATAGATAGATAGATAAATAGGTTGGTTGATTGATCGATCGATAGCTATTTGTTAGTTTGCAGTAAGAAAGTTTAGCTCAGTTCCCCATGCTAACAGCTTGACCTCCCAGTGCTTGGACACTGAGAAATTTTGTGTTTGTTTAAAATACATGTTGGCAGTGGACTGTGGAAACATATATATAGGCCTTCGGACTTCTACTAACTTGTTTTCTTTCTAATTTGTTACTCGATTGAAAGTGGGTCACGTACTTACGGAAAGCCACTTCCAATTGTATGGAGGCTGTGCTCTTTCTGCTGCATGTATGAGACCAGCCCGAATGCTATGTTGCACAAGGCCTGTGTTTTCTTTAAAAGGATAATAATTTAAAGACCCACTTTCACAATATAGCCTCAGTTAGGTCATTTCTGTTCTGTTCTGGCTATTTGTTTATAGATGCAAAAGTCATCAGGTTAGTACAAACGTTTATTGCAGACATGTTAAAAAGGGTCTCTGCAGTGAAATTGTGGATGCTGTGGCAAACTCAGCTGGCAGGAAGAGCAGAGCAGGCAGCAACAGTGGGGAAATGGCATCACCTGAATCCAACGTGCAGAAATGCCTCTATTTGTCTTCTCCAGTGACACAGGAACCATTTATCGTTGTAACATGCATCCCCATGCCATGTCCTGAAGGTGAGGTTCCCTTTCCAGGAAGGCATGTTATCACCTCCCCCACCAAAATCTGACCCAGGATCATTAACAGTTGTTCAAAGATTGCTGTGTTAATTCAGAAGTTTGTATTCAATTATTTATCTGCTTTTTTTTTTTTGCCAGGAAATGATGGCGTTGAGCCTACAATAAACGCAAATGGGCTGCCCAATTAATTTCCAGATAATTCTGTGTGACCACGAGGATTGCAGGAGCTCAGATAGCACAGTGGTGTTTTTTAAACCTCTCTCCCCTTACTTGTGCCACTTGCTGTTATGATCCCTGCCATACTTTAAAAACACAATTGATGGCTAGAGCTAAATAAGGTGTAGAGACAGGTAAGGAACGGAGCAGAACAGGCAGAAATAACAAGCATGCAACAAACATGCCAGCAAATAGGCTTGTTTTACAAACAAGAACAAGGAGCAACGGCAGGTCTTGAGGCCACAGGGGCTCGTAGCCACTCTCCTGGCTACAGCACTGAGCCCTGCTGTGAGCAACAGCTGAAATCCTGAAGTGCTTCTGCTGCAGTGGTAAACTGAACTGAGAAAACAGACACCAGGTAAACAGCATAGGTAATGTAGAGACTGGCTGAAAACAAACACCTGTGTGTATGGAGAGCTAGCACCACGTGACCAACGTATGGGATTTCTGGCCTTCCATGGGCTGTCCTACTGGAACACCACGAGGCCATCTGAAAATACACGACAACCTGAGCTAACAGGGCCTGTCAGTGCAGGCAGGGCATGAGCAAAGAGTGAGCACTGTGCAAGGAAGTTCCGTGGGCACTATGGGTAAGTTAGAGCTCTGTCCTCCTTCTGGGCACAATTACTCTGCACTGCTCTTTTCTGTGCAGTAAGTACTAATGGCCAGACAGCAAACATCAGCCAATAGTGTGGGTGTTAGAGATGATCACAGCCAGCTCCGGATGGATCCCAGAGCTCCTTGTCGAATGCCAACCAGAAGAACGCTAATAGAATGTCAGTTTCGGTACTTGATAAATATGTGGTGCTATGTTTCTTTGTTAAGAACATGAGAAGTACTCCAGTGACAAGGTGCTGCACAGTTATTCCTTCCAGTTCCTATAGGGAAGCCGAAAACCCACCACCTGTCCTGAGCTGTCTCCATAGATGTCATACCCTTGATTTCCACATAGCTCTGAGCACAAGTGTGTATGTGGGCACATAATTAGCCCACATCCCAGCTTCAGTTTTATTACACTGACTAGTTCCTGGTGCAGATGTAGGCAGATGTGGGGTGTGATCAATCATTTTGATAGGATGAGAGGAAACGGCCTCAAGTTGCACCAGGGGAGATCAGGAAAAACTTCTCTTGAAAAGCGATCAAGCACTGGAATGGGCTGCCCAGGGTGGTGGGGTCACTGTCCATGGAAGTACTCAGGAAACGTGTAAATGTGGCACTGAGGGCCATGGTCAGTGGGCATGGTTGGTGGTACATGGATGGTAGGACTGGATGATCTTAGAGGTCTTTTCCGACCTTAATGATTCTGTGATTTTATGATTCTGCTATTTAACCACTGATCTGCTCGCTCTTCGCATGCGAGTTGAGGAAAAGCACACATCTGAACTGCTGTGAGGTCCTTCACACAGATGCATGCACACGTTGCCCTTGTTACAGAAAACTTTATAAAGATAAAACTTCAAAGGCCAATTTCCTAATGCAATTTTTAAGCTTAAAAATAAATAAAACATGACACAATTCAACACCTCTCTCCTCCTATATAGCAAGTATGCCAAAGCCTTAAGCCAGCACTTTATATTCTTATTTTTTTTAAAATCGAACACTGTGTATTTTATTGCTTTCAGGAAGAGCAGCGATGACTACCAAATTCAACTGGAGTCAGTATCTTCTTCACCAGAACTTCTGGTGCACTGCTGCTTTTAGTTCTTTAGCGGGGATGTTGTCAGTTTCCAGGGCCCAGTGCCAACTGATTGTGTAACCAAAAAAGAAGTGCAAAACAATGTCTGCGATAGCCGAAATCACTAAGCTCCACCAAGTGGCACCACGGAGAACGCGTTGCCGTCAGGCTGGGAGCTGTGCTTTGGAATGGATTCAGAGGTGACTGTGATCTCCGCTTAGCCTGCCTTTATTAAGCATTCAGCTATTTTTGTTTTCTAGCTCCTACAAGGAAGACGAACAGGGCGTTGCAGAAAGATGCTCTGCAATGTAATTATTACTTACGTAACGCTCAGCTCTTGATCCTACTCATCATCCCACTGGCTACGAGGTTAATTGTCCAAGTGTCACGCTCCCGCACATTCTGCAGCAGTGTTTGCAGAATGAGTGCCTGCACAAACATACATGGGGGGACTCAAACATCTGTTGTTACTCATTTATATTCCGTCAGTGCCTAAATAGCATCAGGCATGAAACGAATGGTGTTACCAGCACAGAAAACAAAGATGGCTCCTGCCTTGAAAGGTTTCCAACTGTTAAATTAATCCGCATGCCCGTATGAAAACACTCTGAAAAGAAGATTGCATGCAACATATGCTAACAAAGCCAATGGATCCTGCAGTTCAAGTTTACTTTTCTGCTCTGGTTCAGTAGAGGACTCTTAAGTTACGAATAGGTTGAGCTCTAGAGCTCGTCTGCTTTTTCCAGTTTATAGCTGAAGTGCTAAAGGCGATCATCTCTGCCCAGAGATTGAACAGAACTCTTTTCTTGCTCATGAAGGTACAAAGGATGTTACCTTATCTTCTTAACAGAGCATTTTCCCCTCTCAGTGAATCTATTGAGAATTGCAGGACTCACCCAGAGCAGAATTCTGCCTCCTGGAGGTGCCAGACAGAGAGGAAGAGCTCTCTGTTCTCATTAACACATGTGAGGATGCTGAAGCTGAACATACAATGGAAAAGCTCCAGCTACACTAGGGCAGGTCACATGGGGATATTATTAACAAAAGCCTATAAATACAGCTCATGATGTTCTTATCTGCAGTGCCTTTCTTAGGGAAAGGAACTACTAGAACCAGACTGGGGAGTCTCATCCCAGCAGAGAACCCCACAAATTGTTCCTCTCTTTTCTAAGGATTTCTCTGCTCAGGAAGTAGGTTTTTAACATCAGCAAAAATAATAAAAACTGGCCTCAAGAGATCTGATGCACGGGGATTTTTAGAAGAGTTTATATAAGCTACGAAGAAGTGTATACAGAATTTTTATAAAGCCAGGAAACAATGCCAGAAAGCCTGTGGATGAGAATGCAATAGCCTGAAGGGATTTTATCAGCTGTCGTTCTCTCCAGATGGTATCCTGTTGAGTTTTGCCATAAGCCAAGTTATCTCCTGGTTGGACTAACTAAACCACGTATCTCAATTCTCATTCCATGAAACATCTTACCAAACAAAACATGGTCATCTTTGTTTATCAATCTCTTGTTAGTCAAACCAGAAGGACTAAAGCTCAGCTAAATGCGGCAAGATGTCTAAAAATAATCTTAGATTTTAATCTTTGCCCCAGGCAATTCAAGATATTTTTTCTTGCTTTCTCATGCTGCTTGTCTAAGTAACGTCAGGGCTGACACTGAAAGTACTTCCCCAGCATGGAGGAAACACTGTCACTGTGTTCCCAAGGTTTAAAGATGAATGCCTTTTAATATAAAAGTTTCCTAGCAACATGTGTTCTCAGCCTAAAATGTGTTCCAAAAACGGTGATGCTTTCAGTGCTGTCTCTATTCCCCTGTTGAATGTAGTCTCTGCGCTGTGTTGTTATCCCTGACTTCACAGCCCATTGTGTCACTGAACAGCAATCTTCCTTTCCCAGGTTCAGCTCCTCACGTCTCCAGCTTTGGTCTTACACACAAAACCATCTGCCTGCCCTCTTCCTGCAGTGGGTGTGCTCTGCCTTTTTCTGTAACTCAGAGGAAGAACCTCCTTTTTATTTATTTATTTTTTTTCTGATGTGGTTGTGGAGTTTATCAGACTCCTGAATATTTCTTTATCTTTTGTTATTTAGACTGTAAATTCACCCAGACTCAAAGCTATTTTATCCATGTCTGCAGGCTTCAGGCAGCACCACTGTTTGCATCTTCCAGTGTTCCCTATGGCCAGCAGTACGAACAAGCACACGTAGCTTCCACAGCAGGAGCTGCACCTTGCATGCAGAGAAATAAGCACAGATAAACTCTTATCAAATCGGGTTTTAATATGCTTAGGAAAGCAGTAAAGGAAAGGAAGAGGGGAGTGGCAGAATATCCTAGGATGCAGTTTCCTCATGCCCATGAGACAAGAGAGAACGTGACCATGGATAACCCAAATCCTGCACATCCATTGTCACTCTGTGTTCACTCTGACAGAGCAATTATAGGCAGCATTTGTATTGTTGTGTGACAGCCTGTCCTTACATGCTTTCCTTCAGCTTTTTTTGCAAGAAAGGCATAAAAGAAAATGTTCCAGGTCACCGAGCACTGAGGAAAACCTTTGGATTGCTGGGTGCACAGACCACACTGGTAGCAAATGAGTCCTGTACTGCAGGGATCACACCCTGTCCCAGGCCACTGCCCTTTCCATGCAGGGCCTTGTGAGTGCTATATGTATGGCAGTATTGTATGGCAGTGTGCAGCACAGGTACAGGGCTGGTTGTGGGGGAATTACCTTGTGCCTGAGAAAAAAAGCATCCCATCCCTGACTGCTCTTGGAGGAGTCAGGCTCAAAGGCCTTCTTTGCAAAGCCCAGACAGACTGCTGTCTCCCTGGTAACCAGAAACACTGAAGGAAGAGAAGTAGGTGTACTGATCCTCCCTGTGATAGGGCTGGGAGCAGAAAGGGATGCTCAAGGACCAAAAGGAGGAAGTGCGCAGCCTTCAGCACAGGGGAACGTGCTTCACACTCTGCTATGGCCAATCCTCAGCACTTCACAGGGGGCTGTGGGGCTCCTGGTGGATGTTCTGGCACCCCTGGCCCCAGAACGCTGGAGTACAAGGGGCACTGAGCTCTGCAGGATGTGCAAAGGCAATCCCAAAGGGAAATCAACCTGCTGTAAGTACTTGGGACTCATTAACACATGGTATCAGTGGAACATGAAGCCAAGGTGATTCAGGCCATCTCCTTGTCAAACCCATCTATTTCTAGTAGTCTTTATGGGAAGAACTATTAGAAAGCTGTGCAATTTGCTCTTTGCTTGGTTTTAATCTCAATTGATTGCTATAAAAACCTCCAATCTGGCAAAACCAGGAGGCAGATCTCTAGAAAACGCACCCCAGAGCAGCACACAGGAGTAACATCTGAGCTCCTATCATACCCCTTTCTCACATACTGTAGAAAAACAGTAGTGAAGCTAAGCCAGAAAGTTGTGCAGAAGCATAACTCAATTTCTTCATTTCAGCAGAACAAGTAGCTCGTTCTGTTAAATGAATACACCTGAAGCTCACGGTGCTGTGCAGTTCGCTGGTGTCACAGGTAATGCAAGGCTGAAGATGATGGCTCAGCACACACACCTCTCCTCAGGAGCTCAGACACAGCTTGCCAAGTGGCCTCAGTGTCATCGGTGCTCCAGAAACAGAGGGAATGTACTCCATACCCTAACCTGCCCTCATTAGCAACCACCCCAGTCAGCCTCATTCATGAGGGCTCATTGCGGAGGAGTCAAGATTGCCTAGAAAAAATCCAGCATGTGCTCTGCGAGGAGATACACGAACCCCCTGCAACTGCTTTGAGAATTCAAGCACATACAGGAGAAAGGGGATCTGTGCCCCCAGTTAATCAAGACACGAGCATTTTTTCTTTAATTAGGACAAGTGTGAAGCACAAATAACTTTGCACAAGAGTCCTCCTTTTGCACTGGGGGTTATGCAGGAGGAAGAGGCTGTGCCTTTCGCTCTGACCCCTGAAATCTCCACTGCTTGTGAGCCAGCAGCTTTCTGAGCACAGATTCCTTGGTGCTGAATGTTACCAATCCAGTAACATTCTCACAAGGGACAGATTTGGACTTGGCACACAGCAGGCGTATCTTGGATTCCTTCACTGAATGTCAGGGGTGTCTCACCCTCTCCCTTTCTCTCCCAGGGGAACGCGCTGCAGAAGGATTCCTGCCGACTCTGTGTTTGTTTTTTTTCCTTATTCTGTTAGTTCTGGGATAAAAGGGATATGTTTGCTTCTTGCTAGTTAAGGAAAACACTCAGATAACTTTCACAGTGATAACTGCACTGAACACAACCAAAGCTTAAGCCATATATTTTCATTTGGTTTACAAGACTTATTTTTCTTGCTGTCCTCTCCTTATCAGCTTTCACATTTTAGGTACTTTATTTGTAGATATCTGCCTTCCCCCATACTTCAGTAGCTTCAGCCCTCACCAGGCTTCTGCTCTGCTATTTGCCACTTACCCTTATCAGTCATATATTTCACCTGTCTATCATCACACTTCTCTTTCCAGCCATTCACAAAAGCCAACCCCAAGATCACAGCTCCTAAACACATTTATTCTTGCCTTGAAGCTAACCAGAGAGGTTTGTAGCCTTGGCATTTTACCCACAGCAATGTGCTGTGTTAGAATTCCACTTCATCCGCACGGAGTCCCAATGACTTTTCTTGTTACACTTTGGAATGCTAACACTTATATTTGATTTGTGTTTACTTCAGAGAATACTGTTGGAGAGCAGCATTTGCAGTTATTTCATGCTTTTTCTTTCCGGGATGAAGACAAGAAGATGATGGGCAAACATATATTGGTGAGATACTGGATTTGTCACGCCTCGTTGATTAGTTACAGCTCACTGTGTTTTTGAAACTTAATTGGCTCTGTGCAGCCCAGTGGTACAGGACATTTTGGGTCATGTTGCTCGCAGAGTCCAACAAAAAGAAAACGTGTATTTTCTCTTAAAACAAAAACCTCCCATTTCCACACTGGATTCAAGTGCTTTGATGTTAAGATGACAGGTGTCTCATCTGGATTCTATCTCCCCATGCAAGAAGCCCTTAGGCTTCAGATTAGATCAGACAACAATACAGTTAGAAATACAGAAGGATATAAACTATGCCATTGCTGACTACAGCTTTTCCATTGTAAGCTTAGGAGCCCTTTTCGGTCATTATTTCCCCCACTCTTTACAAAGTCAATTGAATCCATGTGACACTCCTTCTCCATTTGCTGCTGTGTCATGCCAGCCATCATTTGTTCTGTGGCACAGAGCACATCAGTGCAGTGAAGCACTGTAGCAGCAGGGCGAGGTGCTCCTGGTGCTTTGCAGTCTCAGCGCCATGGAGTCCTGTGGCTGCTCAAGAAGGCCTTCATCCTTAGCAACCTGAAGGCTGCTTCAGCTCCAGACAGCTTCCAGCCATCTCAGTGCTGTCACGATCATGTGAGAGACAGGCCAAAAGTCTGCTACTTTTGTCTACTGCTGAGTCCTGCATTGCTCTGGCACAACAAAAAGTTGCATTAAAAGTCCAAGTCCTTTTGAGTCTGATTTTGCTGACCAGGAGCACAAATGAAGCTCCTTGAGCCTGTTTTGGTTTTTTTGGTGTTTTTTTTTTTGTTTTGTTTTGTTTTGTTTTGTTTTGTTTTTTGCAGAGATTCTTGTTCTTAAGTTCTCACCTTACATCTTCATTCATTATTTCTACTCTATATTGCTGTAAAAAAACCCCTCTGATTATTAAAAAAATCAAAAAAACACACTTGTAATTTTCCATTGCCTTTGCAATTTCAGAGGATCACGTTAGTATTTTTGTTGGAACAGCTACTTAATGCTGTTTCTGCTCTGCATATCAATGAGATAACAGCAAAATAACACAGCACCTTGAGTGGGAGGAGGGCTGAGCACTGCCATCACTGCAGCTCTTGCTAAGCGTTGGGAGTGCAGTGTGCTGTAGCAGTTAGAGAAACCATTTTGCTCATTTCAGCCGTCTGCATTTTCATTAAGTCGGTGTGGTTATTCCTTCCCCACGGGGCTGTAAAACTGTAAATAGCAAAAGGAATGAGAACAGGCAGTCAGTCAAATGACAGAATATTAAAAAGGTCATAAGTAGTACACAAGGCCAAAATAATTGAATGGATGTATTAGAATTCTCTAATGGAGCGAATTATTAGAGAATGGAATTCTCTAATAATATCAATATGAAAAAATGGCACAGAACCTTTAATTCAAGTATTGTTGAGTTTGGAAATTAGTTTAAAATACAGTTTTTTTCCAGCACTCTAAATTATTTTCCTGATATAAGCTAAATTCTGCCAGCAGGATCATCCTTTCACTGGGGGGCTTAATGGCGTTCTGTTCTGTGACAGTGAAGCAGAGTTAGCAAGAGCCTCAGCTGCTCTCCTGGCCCCTCCATACCCAGAAACACACTTTCCTTTAAAGGCTAACATGCAGGCTCTGAGAAAGCTGGCAAGTAACCTGCATCACTCACAAGCATGAAGGTCTGCTCAGGGCAAATCTCCCCATTGGTACAGAATTGATGCACACTGGTCATGGCACAACCCCAGGGAAAAAGAGGTAGAGGGAGAAGATCAGTGGTGGGAGATGGATGCCTTGTAAGCCCTTCGCCCTGGCACAGGCAGCCCAAGCTGCTGAGTCACTGGTTATTGCAAATGAGGGGCAGAGCATTTTCCGTTCCCAAGCACAGAATGGGCTGCCTTATAGACAAACTTGATGATTTCTGCTATTACCCTCCTGAAAAAGAAGCCAGGTCTTCGAAGATTTCAGCATCTGTGCTACTGCCATAGCTGTAAGTATTGTCACACCTAGCAGATTTTCATTTAAAATGATAGATAAGCTTTTAGGGCTTCTGTCAGGATATCATAAGGGAGAAACCCGCGTTGCTACTGGAGACCAAAGTGAGGAGCAGAATCAGGCTTTCTGAAGTACTGACTGACAGCATGCTGCAAACACAGTCCTAAGCCATGAGAATTGACATAACCTGAAAATCACCTTTTTAAATAGGCAAAGTGTATTTCCCTGGGGAAAACAAGTGCTGTGTAGCTTTCACACTCAGCTGGTTCTCAAGGTGCAGGAAATTGCAGCTCCTGCTCCCCCCAAAGCCGCCGGTCTTGCTTGTTCCTACTGGCGTGCTCTTGGCCAGCCACATAAATTGGTTCACAACATCCAGTGCCATTTAGTTTCAGTCTGAGCTGCCAGGAGCAATAATTTCCCAAGGACACAAGGCAAAGCCTGGCATCTTGCTGATTCTGTGATTCTGTGATTCTGTGAATGGTGGAAACCAGTGCAGGAAGCAGTGGTGGGGTTCAGCAAGGAAGTCTGGTTTTCCTTTGGCCTTCCTTTGGCACAGAAATTGTAAAATCCTCCTGTAGGAGGCATTGCATCCTGATGTGTACAGCAAGCAGAACAGCTAACACTTCTGCTGCTCCTTTATAAGTGATCTGCTTCATTTTCAAAATAGTGATATTTAATATTATCTTTATTTTTAACATGCTTCTGTAAACAAGGGCATAATGCAAAAAAACCAACGTCCAAATTATAAGCTGGAAAAGTAATTAAAGCATGGGGCTTTCAGGTCACACATCAGCAGATCAGAGGGGCGCAGTAATTAATTTTTGGCAGCCTTTGACAACGGGGCACGAAACATTCTTTAGTTCACTTCGGGTTTGAATGAACTTGAAAAATAGAATACTTTGTACAGAATTTCCACTGAACTGTTATAGACGAATTCAACTTACTTTTTTTGTTAAATAATGTAGGTGTTTGCTAAAAAAATAAATAAAACCAATTATAAAAATATATATTTTTTAATTTTTAAAACAAAATCCTCAGTCTTCCTTTTTGTGCACTCCCCAGCTACAGCTGAACCTTTGCAATTTCATTTGTGAGGCAGATTTCTCTGTATAAGGCAGTAAAACAATACCTCAGTGGGGAATTCTTCAAGATCTTTCACTTGAGCATTTTTATTCTCTAAAATGTTATTCCAGTGCTAGCAATACAGTCCAACTTCAATAAGTAATTGAAACAGTATCTGTACTCAGTAGATGGACATCCCTGATCTGCACCGCAGGGAAAGAAAAATATGCCTCTGTTCTCTGCACTGAAACCTGCCCATGGAAGCTGGCCCTTCTTGCTGAGCTCTCAGTATTTGCATCAGGATTAACTGTTCTGTGCCAAACCCTGCTATGGGGCACAGATCCCTTTGGATTAATTACTAAATAATAGGACTGTTGGAAAAATAAAAGATTCCAGTGTTATCTATTGAAAGATACCTGCTTGTCCTGAAGATTATTTGCACCAAAAGAGTTCATGAAGTAGATGCAGGGGACTCTCACTGCAAGATCACCTCTGCTTGGACATGCATTTTCCCAGTGTGACAAGTACTTGTTTTTTCTTGGTTTTTTTTTTTTTTTTTTTTTTTTTTTTTTTTTTTTTTTTTTGCTAAATCATAACATCATAGAATCATTAAGGTTGGAAAAGACCTCTAGGATCATCTAGTCCAACTGTCCAGCTACCACCAAAATATTGCCCTCTAACCATGGCCCTCAGTGACGCATCTCCACATTCCTTGAACAGCTCCTGGGACGGTGACTCCAGCACCTCCTTGGCAGCTCGTGCCAACACTCAACCACTCTTGCAGAGAAGTTTTCCCTGATACTCAACCTGAACCTCCCCTGGTGCAACTTGAGGCCATTTCCTCTCATCATATCAAATAACAGCGAGAAGGAGTGAGCCCCCTTCCTCCCTGCCCTGGGCTCCCTCTCCCACCCCTCAGCAGCCCAAGACAAGCAGGCAGAGCTGGCAGAGCTGTGTGTTGCTCAGCCCCCAGCCATGTGCCATGCACCACGGTGCAGCACGGTGCCCTAACAGGGGAGCAGGCAGGAGCTTGTCAAAGGAACGTCACGAACAAATAAGTGATGCTTTGCAGGTCCTGGCCTGCTCAGAGGGATGTGGGCAGTTAAACACAAACAACTCAGCACTCGTATGAGGGGACAGCTGGAGCTGGAGCAGCAATGAAAGAATACAAGGAGGTGGGGATGCCATGTGGGGTGCATACAGCAAGGCAGTTCGGTCCTGCTTGGGGAGGGAGGAGATTGCTGGGAAAGCAATATTCTGGCACAACGCGGATGCCCCAAAAGAACTCTCTGCTTTAATCAATGTACCCCAAAACATCTTAGCTGCACTTGTGTGGGTAGTTGCATGATATCAGGCTTTGCTTTATCAGAGCAATACAACACAGGCTTTGCAGAGCCGCCTGTTCAAGGAGATGCTAGATAACAGGCATTGCTCATGCAGTATGGGGAGCAAGGCAACAGTAAAGGCAGAACCTTTTGCAAGTACATAGCTGGATTCAGTGCCTCTTCAGACACTTAAAATAGCTCAATTTGCTTTGCTTTTCTTACAACAGTGCCTTCACTCCCATGCTGGAGCGGAAGAGTATTTTCTCACTTGAATAATGCCCCTCTAGCAAAATGAATTATAAATAGATAGAGAGCAAGTGTTGCTGAAGTGTAGAGGGCTTAAGTCTGTCTGCCACTTCTGGTTTCATAACCACGAACACCCTGCTTTCCAAGATTTAGCCCTCCTCATTTCCATTCTTCTGACTCAGAACTGGGCCTGTGTTAGATCCTTTCATAACCACCATATGGTGCCTAGAAAGTCTTTCAGATATTTACAGTTCCCCAGGGCCTGCTCTAGATTCAAGACATGAATTTGAGGATGACAATCATTCACGCCAGGGCAAGCAATTTTTAGAGGGCTTTTTCCCACTTCTCCAGTGCTCAGTGCATTTATCCAGAAAATGGGCAGCATCTCAAGACAAGCAGATCCTCAGTGAAACACTTCCCAACAGATCAGATGTTATGTCTTCTGATTTAAGATGTTTGCTCTTGCAATAGAAGTATATGGAAGTACAAGGTTTCTCATTATTTCTCTAAACATCTTTATACATTCCCTTCTATTCATATTTTTCCTACTTACCATTTTTCTGACATTTCTTCACCGCTTTTCTCAGCAAATTATTTCCAAATTCCTTCTGCCAACAGAATCGAATGCTGTCCTTCAGGTGAGGGTGTGTTGCTGATCTCAAATATTACATGGTCACATTTGCAATATTACTTATCTCAGCCATTATCCACGTTTTACCAGTTTATGAGTTGGCCATACCATCACACACTGATCAGCTTCCTTTAATTTCATCCAAACAACGATCTCCTCTCTCTGGTGACCAGTGGCAGAACCCAAAGGAACAGTGTGGATCTGTGACAGGGAGGTCAGGCTGGGTATCAGGAAGAGGCTGCTCAGAGCAATGGCCATGGCACCAAGCTGCCTGATTTCAGGATGTGTCTGGATAACACTCTCAGTCATATGGTCTGATTTTTGGGTGGTGCTATCAGGAGCCAGATGTTAAGATCCTCGTGGGTCCCTTCCAACTTGGGATATTCCACGATTCTATGGCTGTTATGTTTTTAGGTGCTCCGAGTCTCTCTTCATTGTGGTTGGTTTTAATGACCCTTAGTTCTATCAACATCATGCCTAGGTTTCTTAGTCTTATCTGAAATATTTAGGTTTTCCATTTTTCTAAATCTGCAAATAGAAGCCTCCTCTTTTGAATTACATTCTTTTTTCTTGAGCTTTTTAAAATGGGAGACATCCACATTTATTTCCTTGTCCTCTGTGTTTTAATAGCTTCTATAATTTCTTCTATTCCAGACAAGGATAATTAGTAACCAGTCTTGGATTTTATAATTTCATAGTACTATTGTTGCTAAAACGAATGTTCCCATTCTTCTGAAGGCATTTGGAGACAGCTGGAGATGGGCAAATTGATCTGAAGAAATAAACAACTGATGTTTCCTACAAAAAGATCAAAGATATACTTTGAAACTCAAGAAATGAATTTGTTTCTTCATGTTCTTTCTGAAAGTTCCACTTTCTCTCTGGTTTTGGCCTCCAATGGAAGCAGAAATGCTTAACAACAATTGCGTGAGCCAGCTTCCTTAAACCACTTAAATCCAAGGAGATGCTGCAGATGATGCAGGCAGGTGGTTTTGGGGAGATTTGTGCCTGTGTTATTGTCCCAGGAGTTTGAGCAGACTTTCTCCAGGTGTCTAATATGTTGCTGTCATTAGTTACAACATAAATGAGCACAAATGAGATTGTGGTTTTGCTTCAAAAATTGGTTAAGCCAAATACAGCAGCAGAAGTGATCTAACCTCCAAAAGCCAACTGATGGGATGAAAATCAACGGAGTGCTCTAAAGAGCATGGACTTACTGGAAAAAAAATTGGAAGCAGAGATCTTTTGCAACAAACTGGACTCTGGAAGTCATATTACATTTCAGATGCTAGTTCTGGAAGAGGCTTGGCAGCTCTCTAGCTTGGTTGGTTTTGCATAGCCAGGTTTAGATGCAGAGACCAATCAACTCTTGGACAAGGCCACCATCTGGCACACAGGGCTGTGGAAGTGGCTGCTGGTTGCAGAACCTCCTGGGAGCCAGGTCTGCCAGGAGTGCCTCACCAGGACGGCCCCAGTGAGGAAATCTGAAGCAAGAGCCACCTCTCATCTGCCCTTATTAAACGAATGCATAGGAAATGGCCTGTTTAAAGCATGCACCAATCCTAGATCATGAGCTGCTTTGCTGTTCTTCACTACTGTGAAAAATACCATGAACCAATGGCGATGGGAAGATGCAGCAGGGTCTTGCAGCCTCGCTGCCAAGTATTATTTCATAGGGAAATATGGGCAGATTCCAGCTGCTCATTCTGGAGGTGAAGTTAATGAACATAACAGCAGGAAAGAACAGCTTCAGATATGGAAAAAAAAGGAAATGCAGCATGGAAACACACGGGGAGGAATAAAACTTGTTGAAGCACACTGTGGCATTATTTCTGCTGACAAAAAAAGGATGTGCCTTAACAAATAGAGGCAGCAAGTGCCTCAGCAGACCGTTGTTTTCTGCTAGAGCTGGAAAATGATTCATGCTATTCAAAAAACTGCTTTGTGACATCAGTAATAAACAACATAGGGCACTTCCTTCAACGCAGTTCTATTTGTCAGAAGTTCTCTACTTTGTTCTATATTTTTATAGTGGCTTACAATGGTGCACAGCTTTATTCATAACCCATATCAACATTCTTCACACCTTTTTTCTGCAATTCTTCTGTCATTTCACACAATAACCCAATGGTAAGAGTTAACAGACCAGGTTATCAGGGAACCATCTCCAGCATCCATCACAGCCGAGGTGTGAAGTAAGCTTTGTGCGTTAGCTGTGCTTCCTCTACACAGATATTCCTACAGCATTTCCTGAACCCAATGTATAAAATAGCTGAATAACACATGTGCCATGAGGTTGCTGTATCTGTGAAGTGACATCAGTGGTTAGTCTGCTCCATTGCCTTTTCTGGGAGATGCACTACTCATACAGAATCTGAAACAGAAAAACTTTACTCAGAAACATAGGATAAGATTGTGCAAACACAAACATGTATGAAAAAACTTCTGCAGGCACTGATTGCCCAATGCTGTTGTTCTTGGGCTTAAAACTGGAAAATCTCCTTTGTCACATTCATAACCAATTGTATCAGTCCAGGTATCATGCCATTAATCAAATAACTGCTGATAAATTGATTTGTAAGAATGTTCCCTTATTGCTATTATTAAAATAAGACTGTATTAACACATGCAAAATAGCAAAGCTGAGTTGATTAATAATTGTGCAAGGATTTTTTTATTATTTAGATTAGATAGACATTCTAATTTCATGTCATTATTTTATGTTGAACACATTTTTAACAATGATGGGATACCTTACTAAGGATAAGAAGAGCTGCCAGCAGTTTCCATTGAATACTGTGACATTTCCAGAGTACTCCAAATGATTCCAGAAATCAAAGAATGCAATCACTTCTGGGCAAAATCCTTTTTGTACTGTTACTAGCTAACGATGGCTTACAAAAACAAACAAACAAACAACACTTTTTGAGGGTTCAATTGCCTTGAAGGGGAAGAAGAGAGCTGTGTTTTTGCTACATTTTGACCCCAGTCAGCCAAAGCCTGAATCAGGCCAGCTTCCTGATGAGAGCTCATGGGTTTGGGCAGTGTGGCTGGGGATCCTCTCCATCCTAGCTGTGCCTCTCAGGAGAGAGGGTGCTGCAAAGCAAGGGCTACAGACTGCTTATCTGCACTAAAAGATAGAGGAGAAAAGGCCAGGCTTGCTGTCTCCAAGCTCTTACTCCATGGGCCTGGAAATGCCTGATTCTGCTCTAGGTAATCTTTCGTTAGACAGTCGTACTCTGACCAGCAATTCAGCTTTAGAGACTGAGCTCTCCTTTATGCCAGATCTCTGACCCTTGAGAGCCCATGCATAGAGCACACAAGTACAGCCCCATGGCCAAGCATTCCTCCGTATTAGCATCAATTATATCACTTTGCTGCTGGCAGATTCTTGCTCCACAAATAAAAAGAGAAACAAAAATGGAGAGAGTTTTGATAGCTGTGCTTGTTTGGAGGGAGATTAACAGCACAAAAAGGGAAATAGAAAGTTTTTCCATCATAACTCCTGATGTATCAAAGCTTAATCGGGTTCCTTTGAGCTGGACAGAATGTATTTAAACAAGGCACTGCAGTAACATAACAGCACATCAGCCACTTTAGATGCTGTATTTCCCAGGCAAGAAAGGCCCCGTATAACTTCAGCCATTTTAAGAATCTGAAAGACTTGAAATTAAATTAGAACAAATTGCGATGCAAGCTTAAAACAAAGGATTTTCATTTCTGATGCAAACTCAAAGTACCATAAGGGCATGCATCAGTTTGAAGAGTTCTGTGATTCAGGGTTTCCTGGAAGAGATTCAAATGAAATTGAAGTGGATGTCAAAGGACCCACATGGAACCGAGCTAAGCACCTCTGTGTTCATCCATGTCCTCTGCAAGCCAAGGCATCTCTGCTCACCTGTTCAGCCACACCTAAGCTTGGAGATAGGCTCCAGGAGTCTCAAGAGTATGTTTTCATGAGAAAAGCACATGTTCTTTATTTTTAATATCCTTCTAGGAGTTGCACAATCCTCTCTGCTTCTACAGCCTGCCCCTGGGGTCTGTGTCAGCCTCAAGAGCCATAATATCTGAGACAAGAATGGAAACAACAATTTTGGGGGACAAACCTTTAGGTCTACTTGGAGACACGTTGCTTAGCTACGTGGACATTTACATCTGTGTCACTTGTCAAGCAAGACAAAAAGACTGCTATATTGGATCAGTAGGAAAACAAGCACTTGAGGGGAGGTCATCCATCCACACTGGTGCTCTGGGTCAGGCTCGCGGAGGCAGATAATGCTCCTGCCAAGTTCCACAGTGTTCCAGCCTGTTCTTTAAAAACCTCCAGTGGTGGATAATCCACGTCTCACAATGTGGGCCAATGGCCAGAGCCTTAGCAGAGGATGATTCCCTGCGTGAACAATGGTCCCTTCTATTATGTTTTGGCAAATGCAGAAAGGAATTTGCTCTATCTCGTAGATCAGGCTAATTCCCTTGCCTGGCTAGGTTCTGTCAGCTGAGCTTTGAAGATACCCAGTAATTTTAGTCCTAGGAGAGCATTATGAGCCGTTCTCTGATGAACGCATCATCAAGGACAACACTGTAATGGGTTTTTAAATTGTTTCCCTTAGTCATAGGCTTAAAATAAAAATTAAAAAGAGGCGGAAGAAATAGTACAAGCATTAGACAAATGTAACAGGAATGCTTAGGCACTGTGAAAACCAAGGGAGAACATAATTACAGACCATGTTTCACAAAGTGTGAGTCACTGGAGAAGAAAAAAAAAATGCTTTACACTTGTATACGATCAGCTGTTCGGCTGAACAGTCTGGAGCCTTGGGTACCTCTGATCCCTAAGCCCAGGAGCACAACCTTAAGCAGCAATGCTGGGAGTGCTGCTAGAACCACAGAGCATGCAGGTGGAAAACACCTGCAAACTCAGAGCATGGTGAGAGGAGCAGGCCAGACACCATAGCACATCATATTTTTAACTACAGGAACGGCTTTAGCCTGAGATATCATTTAGATATTGTGAAGACTGGGAGAAATACTATTTTTCCAAACATGCAAGAAATAGCACATGCACAGAAGAGCAGCATGGTTCAGATTTTTAACCCAGCTCCTAACAATGGGAAAGAATGAGCAAAGAGTAATATTAAGTGTTGGAAGATGGAAGTCGAGGTCAGAAACTTTGAGGCTAAAGCAAACAGCTGTCTGGAAAAACTGCCCACATCAGCACTCATACTTTTGCACAAGTAGCTCCTACCCTGCTGACTGCAGGGCAAATCCTCAGTGCCATGCTCCTGTCTCATGCCTCCTTACCAACTGCAGAAACATGAGCACATTATATTCAATGCATTACTCCAGTCCTTGTGCTTGGTGTGCTCCACACAGTTCACTAACTCAGCTGCTGCCAGATTGCTTGCTTCTCTGCTGATGGCCTCTGCGGGGGTTACATCAGTGTGTAATGCTGTCTGATGCAATCTGTTGCAGATTTGCATCTTGGCCAGAAAGTTATCCTACAAAACTTGCAATAGGGCTCCATCATGCCAGTGGCTGTGGACAACACTTCTTAGGTATGATGAAGACCACACATGTATACCTGTATGCAAATACACAGACCTGAGCAGCCCCAGCTGCACTGAAGATGCTAAGGCACCACACTGTGTGGGGCACAGCAATCCCTTGTGGGCTGCATTGCCCACCCCTTAGGAGAGCCTGGAGGATGAAGGAAACGATGTGCATGGGAATCAGCTACAGAGCTGTGAAAAGATCCTCCCCACTATTGCAGCCAAAGATACTAATCAAGTCCTCAGCCCCCTCAGGGCAGGCTCACAGAGCAGGAAAATGTAGCAGCAACCCCAACATACCCGACCTCCAGGCCACAACTAGTCACAAGGCATGGGCTCCCTCCTAAGTCCTTGTGCAGAAGTCTCCTGGAGGCACAGTTCTGCACAGCAGCTGAGGTCAGTTTTGAGCTAGCTTTGCACAAAATAAATTGGCAGATGACCACTTCAAGTTTTGTGCTTTTTTTTTTTTTTTAATAAATAAATAAGAAATTATATTAACATTACTTTAATAACTTCATTTAGTTGCACAATAATCTATTCCCTCCCTAGCTGCGTGCCAGAACTGGCTGAGACGTCACAGAGGTAAGTGATATAAATGCTGCAGCCATCTCTATGGAACTGCCTAGAGATATCTGACTCATGCTGTTCCATGCAGTTAATTCTGTCTTCAACCGCTTTTTTCTTTTTTTATTCATGGAAAGAAGCTTATGCATTAATTTCCTAATTAACGCCATTAATATTCTATGTAAATGAAATGCCTTTCTTTCTGTGTATTTACATGATATCTCAGGATGTACTACAGCAAGCAACAGACCAACCACTACCAAGGGTATAGAGCACTGCCTGGTGTGCCTGTAGTACATTCAGCATGTGCCAACACATCATCTACATTTCAGATCTTCCATTAAAAGGAGAAAAACTTGCCACAAAGCATACCAAAGTTCTACCTGCTTCTTGCTGTCTGCTGTACAGCTCAGCCAGGATAGACTCTGAACACACAAAACTCAGTATCTTAAAAAAATATATTCCCACTTACACTTTAAATTGTAGGATTGTTTATGTAGTCAATGCTTCCCCTGGCCTGGAGGCTGAAATTCCTGGTTTGAAATTATAGCTCTAGTAAGGGCAAAAGGTAATGTCAGCTTTGGGATCTTACCATGCCTCTCCCTATCACTGAGAAAAGTGAGGCAAGCAGTGATGACATCCAATCACTTAACAGGGCCATATTCCAGGTGGGTTTACATGGGCACCCACAGCCACACGTATGTTGTCTGTATATGGATGCAGACTGGAGATACACGATCCTTGAGTAACATAACAGCACATGAGCCTGATCCTTCCAACCTTGGCATGCATACAGCATACATATATAAATGTATGCACGGGTTAACTCTCTCAGCTATTAAGACCTTTCAGCTATCAGCAATAACTCAGAAAAGCTGCTCAGATTGCTTAAATTAAGTCACTACCATTTAAGCAGGAGTTACCTTCCAAGATTTTTTATTATTATACATCACTGTAACAGCACTGCAGAAGTCTCATGGCGTTCCTAGAAAGACATCACTGTGATGGTAAAACCTTCAAGATGCAGAAACCTGTAATTCCCTGCATCCCTCAGGTACCATTATTCCATGCGGAGAATGTTTTTATAACGTAATGGTAACTCGGTGGTACTGTTATTGCGTTTTAATAACACATGTTCAACTATGTAAGATGATGGACATACGTGCTGTGAAAAGCCATGGCACTGTAATCGTATTCAAAGCAACTACCCTCACAAAAAAGGAAGAAACTAGAAACCTGATTTTATGTATGTTAATTACAGTGGGGAAAAACTGATGGCAGGCAACAGAATAGTGCAGCAGTTAAAGCACAACAGTCAGGCAAGGGAAATTACAGATTTCTTTTAAAATTAAAATCAAACACCGGCTCTAGACACAAAATATGCAAATATCCCTACTGAAATTCAGCTTCTTCTCAGAACCAAATCTCAGGCTCCTCTTTGGAGCACTACTGCAGCAATCCTTTGTGCGTTTGCCTAGCAACAAGCCTGCTGGTGCCCGTACTCTCAGGAGTGACACTATTACCAAGACAGTCAGATCTCTACATTTTCCTGTATTTTTTTTCTGATGTTTCATTTATTTATTTTGAGGCAGGGCAGTGCTTGAATATTTCTCCTCGCTTGTTCCACCTGAAACAATGAGCAAGCCAGCATGCAGTGGGGCTCTATGCAGCTGATGCTGAGGTGTGTTTTTCACCTGCAGTGTCACAGAAGATATTGTGATGGAGGAGTCAATGACCTTGAACAAGCACTGTCTGCTCTACTCATGCTTTGGGCCTGAGAAGCCCAAATGCAATTCACGTAACCTGTAATTTGTTATACTTTTGGGAAAAGTAAACTGTAAGTGAATCCCAGGGTGGAACGTGCTGATTCTGACTGGGCCTGCAGCACATTGAGGAGGTAGCGATGCACACAACAGCTTCACCTGAGCAAATACAGGCCCATGCTGTGCTGCACAAACTCCTTGGGTGCAGGACATTCTCAGCCAGATCTCTCACCAAGTTCTCATGAGAACATCCTTTAGGAACAGAGTTGTTTTCTTGTAAGGAAGTCATCTATTAATCATCTAGAGTGAGCAAAAGGGAGAGCTTCTCTCCACAGAGAGGATCTGCTCTGCACAGTGCACTGAGGGAAAGTCTTTTCTGGGCTCCATCCGATTCCGCATGAACACAGGATGCTCGACATCTAAAGATGTAACATTTGTTCATGTTCTATACTCTTTTCATGTCTTATTAAAGCAGTTATCTCATTAAGCTGTTTGTTGTCAGGCCTTTTTATTACCGAGGTTCAGAAAGAACCCTGCACTGCCTCTCTTACCTCCTCACCCCCTGCGCAGGACAACAACCAGCACAGTGAGGAACCAACTCCTTCCAGCCCTCTTGCTTATGTTGATTTAGCCACTGTACATATTTACCAGAAAAAACTGAAGCCAATTTTTAATGTTCTCTCATTGTACAGTTCTATTCACAATTACATAATCTAATACATGATGTAAGCATGTTTACTGGCAAAAGCTGTTTTTTAAATGATGACCAAGGCACCTTATGGCTTTAATTTATTTATAGCAATGAACAAAAGATTTAGATACAACTCTTGTTCTCATATTGCCAAAGGCAATCATTAAATTTTAATGGACAACTTGAATCTGCCCCAAGAGATATTTCCTCATCCCTTCCACAGACTTGCAGGGTCCTGTTCCCTGGACCTGCCTTCTACTCACCCCGAGTTGAGAAGTGCACATGTAAGCACTAAGATTTTGGCCAAGCTTGATTCAAACCCTAAGTTCTAGAAATGATGAGTAATGCACCAAACCTATGTCTGATCCAAAGGCCTCACATCTTTAAATGATGGATTAGAATACTTGGGGCAGATGTTGTTCATTCCCCATGGGTAGGATTTCCAGCGATGCATTGCGCCCCAGTCTGAGCACAGAGAATCCTTCACTTACTGTCTCTGACAGTCACGAACCTTGTCCTTCAGCAGATGGGTTTTGAAAAGTTCTGCAAGGAAAGATCTTCACTCATCAGCCAAAGTGACAGCAGAACAAGCCTGCCACTAGAACCAGGGTTCTGCAAGGCTTCTAATGTAGGGTGGGACCTCTGTGGCTTTCCCTCAGCAGTGGCAAGGAAGAACCTGCAGAGGACAGCACACCACACACCAAAGCCTTGGCCCTGTAAATGTGCACCTAGCAGTACATCCCCAGACCATCACTGCCAGAGCTGCCCATGTAACTTTCAGAACACACATGGGGCTGCACATTGCCACACTGAAGCACTGCCTCCACGAACCAGTATTTCTGTTAGAAAACAAATGTAACAAAAGTGGCTGTCGTGATGTTATAATGTATTCTGGTGACCGACACATCCATGTCAGTACAGATCCAGCCATAGACTACAACTGATGCTTCAGAAGTTGGAGTGTTCTTTTTCCACCCTCTGCACAAAATACATGTGCATTCCATGGCCCATGTCTATTTCAGGATATAGACAGGTAATGAAAATTTAATTGCATCAACACTAGCATAGGAAATTATGACGATGAAGTTGTTTACATGATAAATACGATAAATAAATAAGGAAGATTGCAGAGAGCTGTAATATTGCTTCAGGTTGTGCTTATGCACTTCCATTTTTCACCTGAATATTAAAATTAGCTTACATTAAAAACTGCATAGAGAATCCAAGACCCACGCTGGCTGCAGCGTTTGAGCTTTTTCCACAGTAAGCATCTTTCTATCTCATGAATCCTTTTTCACAGGCCTGTTGATACAATAAAAAGCTATCACTGATGGTGCTGTGGAATAGGTTATGCTGCAAAGTTATAAAATCGTTGCTCTGGAAATGCAGATGGACCAAAAATATCCAAGCCCTCATGCAGGGCTGTGGCGCAGATCCTGTATACCATGCAAGCACAGATTTGCTGCTTCCATATTAATCTGCAGCTCCCTAATCTTAAAACAGCAAGCACTTTGTAAGGAAGAAAGAATTTTGCCCTCCATGGCGAGTTACCACAGGTGCTCAAAGAGCCGTGACGGAAACATTTGCACAGAGCCTACAAAAAGGAATTGTTCACTCTGCACACATAAAGGAACTGTTGAATATGCTCCAGAGGATTAAAGAGTAGTTAAAGCACTAGGGACAGCAAAGAGATCACAGTAAGACAGAGCAGAAAAACACTGCGTGGCAAGGAGGGGTCAAAGACAGATAGTCTACTTAAGTAACATCAACCCTATTGAAAAAAAAAAAGCAAACAAATGGCCAAAAAGCTCCAGACCACACCACCAATGACAAAACAGATCAATATGGACACTAAATATGTTTTTCCCAATTAAGTTGTAAAGGCAGCTGGAGCAGTTGGCTCAAAACAGTCTGGCTGTCCCTGCTGCTGCTGTATTTTTTGTTTCTACAAAGGACTACAAAGTTAAGGAGAGAATCTCACAACTACAGACTCTATCAATTAAAAGAGTGACATCCAGAAAACCTAAAATAGGCAAGGTTATGAAAAGGTATGGCAAAGGGATAAAACAGGTAAATTACACAGCAGGTAACAATCATCACCTTACATCATTTACTGCAGGCTTGGTTGGTTTTGAATGCACTCAGCAAAAGCTCACTGCAGGATTTCCTTCAGCTTCAGCAAGGGCTGGATCAGCTTATGAAAACCTGAGCGTTCTTCCCTGTATCATAAGGATGCACAGAGCACAGACAATATTAGCAAGGTGCTCAGCCATGCCTCTACTACTTGGAAATCACATTGGTATCAGCTCCATCCCCATGAGCTATTTCACTTTAAAAATCAGCTGTCTCTTTAAAGATGCATCAGAATGATAGCTTGGTCTCAGTGGGATTGCACTAGCAGGTCCAGGAGTATTGTCTGGCAGGCAGAACACACGGCTATTTTCTGTGTTATAGTATTACCCAGCTAGGATATAAATGGTGAGTGGGCGAGATAGTTTATGTTTCTCTCCCTGGTAAGTCTTACTGTATATGTTAATGGAATAAAATACAGCCCTGTGCCTGTTTGCTTCTTAAATTACTGGAACCATGAAACTAAAGCAAGGTGGGAAATAGTGTTATTAAAATTAGGCATGTATTCACTTACTGAGGGCTTCTTCCTTATCCTGGCTCTTGGTCATTACAGTAACATGAAGCTGCTTTCCACACCAACTTCATACTGAATTTTATTTGAATAGAAGGGTCAAGATATCATTCAACTTCCAAAGCAAAGAAGACCATCTCTAAATTTGAACATATGTGTAGAGAGACAGAATACATTTTAATCTTTCTCTCTTTTAAATTAAATTGCTGGCTCTACAGCTGCGTAACAGGAAAGCCTGTTCAAAAGCCTACAATTGCATGCTGTACTCATACTTCGACAGAGTAACCCAAAGTATCCTCGAATGTACTGCCTGCAGTCCTGGCTTACCTTTAATAAGAACCCTTTTGTCCTCTCTGAGTAATTTCTGAAGGCAGGTTTCAACATACTCTCCATTTCTGGCTTTTAACTTCTACTAGAAAGGCTGACAGCGGCTTTCTTTTCAGCACAGATACCAGCATGGACAGGAATCTCAAGGTATCGGATGGCCCCTGCAACAAGCTGTGCATTGTACCTGTTACCCACCATCCTCCAAAGGGATGGCATGCAGGTCCTGCAGCAGGACAGCCCTCAGCACACTGCTGCACCCCTCATCCTGCATCTGGGCTGTGGCTGCTGCAGGCAGAGCAGTGAGGAGAGCTCTGCCACATACCCTCACCTCAATCTGGCACGCTATTACTTACAGGAACAGTTTTATGGCTTCCTTTGTTTCCAGCTGCTCAACCAAGGTTTAACTCACAATTCTGCTCCTTCCTCCAATTACTCAAGAGGGTTTAAGAGCTATCTTTGTTAAAAGCCTTGAGAAAAGATAAACAAATCAATCACCTTCATCAGCCATTTTTCAGTCCCTCTGAAGAATGAAAGCAGATCAAGAAACTGCAGCATACTCTTAGTTAAATTGTGCTGTTTGGGCTTCCTTGGGATATATGTATATATATTTCAGGTCTTGTGTAACTGTCCTTAATTATAATTTTGATTAATTTCCTGAATGGAAAGTAATACCACATACAACGAGGTGCACCACTTAAAAACAAAAGAAATCATTTGGGGGATTGTTACTACAGCACAGTAATACGGACATCTATTTTCTACCCTGAGCAGCAGTGAGACAAACTTCCTCGTTGCACTGCTTGTTGACAGCCTTGTTGTGCTTCCCAGGCTAAGGCATAAGCACCTCTCTTACGTGTCACCCAATTGTACAGCTCCTTCTAAGTCCACACTAACGCTTTTATTTTATGTTATCTTATTTTCCTAGATAGGAAGATGGCAGAGCAGCAACAACTAAGTACTTCAGAGCAGTTTCATTTTCAGCATTTTGTATTCGTCCTGACAGCAGTTGCTTAGGAAGCTATATATTCAGAGTAATAAATGCTTCGCTTCCCAGATAGCCAGCACCACTGCAGAAGCCTTTGCTGAGCAAACTTGCACATTATCACCAAGACACTAACCATAATTGCTGACAACAATCTAAATATGCAGACCATACCATAAACTGAGGCTGTAGAACACTGTGACTGCTTAACAATATTAGACAAAGTAAGGATTCCAGATTTCCTTCTTGCCTTCATGATTAATTTCATCAGGTCACAGATATGAAACAATGCAGCATTTCTAAGCTAACAATATTATTTTTGCCCGCATCCAGAAACCCCTATTTTGTCTTTTTTTTTTTCATTTTTTAACCATTTCAAACATACTGTTCTGTGCTCTGAGTTTCTAGCAGTCATGCCTTTAAGATGTCCTGAGATTGCCCAGTGTGCTGGCATAAGCACCCATTATTCTTACACCCTACCATTAGAGTTTTGCTTCTGAAATGAAACCCAAGTCCCTGCAAGTGCAGCATGCAGCAATATCCAAACCACAGTTGTCTTGAGCCCAGCATTAGAATGTTTCCTGTCTCGCAGTCATTGATTATCTCTTGTTTGTGTACCAATAATCCTGCAGAAAAGAATGCCGGAGAGAAAGATAAATTCATGTCTCACCCCTTCTACCTGCTTAAGGAGCCAGAAAAATGATTTGGTGGTACTCAAAGAGGAAATCCTCAGAAGGGACTAATGACTTCCCCTTTGATTGTAACCCTTTTACAATCCATCACACTGACTGGTAGATTTAGGGCTTCACAGTTAAACCTGCTGGCAACAAGCTGCACAGCAGACAGGATTCACACACAGTCTGCAGCAGAGACGGTTCTCACCCAGGGAATTACAGCCTGCCTGCATCAGGGCCTTCAAAGCAGCTTTCCCTGGGACCACGGACCCTGGCACAGGGCTGTAAATGAGAACAGCCAAATGTACTCTGTGCTTAGGGTTGCTAGAACGTCCCTTAGAAGTCAGATCATCAAATCACAGAATGGCTGAGATTGGAAGGAGGCTTAAAAATCATTGAGATCCAACTCTCTGCCATGGGTGGGATGTCAGCTTCTGGAGCAGGCTGCTCAGGGCCCCCTCCAACGTGGCTTGAATTCACTAGACAACTTACGTATTGAAACGCTTCATCCTGAAGCACCTGATCCCAAAGCAAATCTGGGGATTCTATGGGCTCCAGTCTTGTCAGCACAAGCTGCATGTGCTGTGGTGTACATGGTGAGCAGAGATCCAGATCCAGAGCCCTCAGGGAGACAAATGGAACGGCCCTTAGTATTCAGGCTCCAGCGTGGGCAGCTCCTGACCTTAGATAGAAGCACAGCTATTTATTTTCATCTCCAGCTAGACAGAGGTTTTAATATTTTTGCATCTAAATCTCACCCACCTGTGCTCCACTTAAAACACTGTTTATCAGTTCTGGTTCATTCCCTCCACAGCTCAGTATTTCAGTTTGTAGCACTGAACTGATGCTCAGCTCCTTCACAGGAGCAGTGCAAGCATTAAGCAGAGATGCTTGCAGTGCAGTTTGGCAGATGTCACAAATGCCACAGTAGACGAAGTCCTCAAGAGTCCCAGCTGATCCAAGCTTTAAAATTAAAGCTCGTGCATCTCAACAGGGCAGTTGCCCTAAAGTCACATCTGTCATGTGCCTCACAAAGCTTACAAAACAAACAGATGTGAATGAATTAGAACAAATTCCTCGTAAAAACAGATATGTTTTCATATCTGTGAGCTGTGTAATTGACATCACAATATTCTTGTTAGCTTTTTATACTTCTTTTATGACCTGCTAATGACTTATATATTTATAAATTGTAAATCAGGCAAGATTATTCACATCTCATGCAAACATCAAGGTTTAATAAGAATATAAAGGTCACACAAGTAAAACTACAAAAGCCAACAGTGGGGAATCTTTGCAAGCATAGGCACCTAATGAAGTGAAAACACAGTGCTAGTAAAGTGGCTGCGCTGGAAATTATTCTCACACACAGCTTCAAACAGTCAGTCAGTAGAAGAAACAAAAAGCCAGATGGCGCTGCTTTCGTTAGGCTGCAGGCTGCTGACGGCTTACACGTCTGTGCATTCCTGGAAATAGGAACCACATGAGAAAACGAAAGCGTTAGCAATGTATTCCTGAGGGCTGCCACACCAAGCTGTGTTTCCATAGACACCAGGAACAGCGTAACTGCAGAGGGGAAAGAGTGGCTGAAGCTCATACGTGCAATGAAAGCATCTGCAAGTTCTGCCAAATGTGCACAGCACTTTCAAGCCTAAGCTGATTAAAAAAATCAGCTTATGTATTATATTTTATTGCTTTAGTTCAGCCTCATCTGTAGGCTGATCACTGACTGTATCTCAAAACTGTTGAGCACGTTTATGTCAGTTTTAAAAGCAATGCAAAGGACTTACAGGTTTTCTAAAGCACGTGCTCTGCCACAAGCTACTTGGCAAACTAAGTGGTGCTGAGTGACATTCAAGCAAAAGGATCACAGTGAAGATTTCTGGCCTTGAAATGTACATTTGAGGTGGAATTTCCTGCTGATACTTTAACCTGTGACTTGGTAATAAAGACACAAGAAGAGCAATCCAATTGTGCAGGCATCTTATGAGGTGATACAGAACTACCTAAAGATTTCATGGGTTCCTCCAACGAAAAGAAAAAAAAAAAGAAAAGAAAAGATAATCAAAACAAAACTATGCTGCCCAATTCCCGACTTTCCAAAAACCTGCCTGTCAACGTGATAAAAAGACAGGTGTGAGTGTGAAAGGAACATAAACTGCTGTTTGTAAATTGATATATCAGAATACCATCATGGCAAAGAAGCTATAAATAAAGTCTTAAAAACTGAAGATCATGAGCCAGCAGTGTGCTGTGGTAGCAGTGCCTGGTCCCATCCTGGACTGTATTAACAGGAGTGTAGCCAGAGATGGTAGGAAATGAATGCCTGAGTACTCTGTGCCTTTGGAAAACTGCTCCCAGGGTTGGGCTCCCAGAGCAGGACAGACATCACTGCCAGTGAGAGTTCAGCACAGCGCCAGTGAGGTGGTAAGGGGCCAAAGCAGTCACCCTGTGAGGAAAGGCAGCGTGAACAGGGTTTGTTCAACACTGAGGCTTTGAGATCTGGTCCCTCTTTGAGTGAGGTACTGGACAAGAGAACCTACTGGGGCCTTTCTGCTGTAATTCCATATACAGAATTCCATATATACTTTCCATTTAATCAGACTGTTCAGGGATTGATTTTTAATCAGTAGAACTTCCATGGTCTTATTCTTTTCATATTTACACTATTGTCGACAAGCTGTGTAAGGATGTACAATTCAGATTCACGCCTGTACAAAACCTGGCATTTTAAAGAGATGCATTCTCCACTCCTGTCTATAGATAACCTGCCACCCTCTCTAATACAGGAGACTTTCTTTTTCATTAAACTCATTGTCCTGTAAAGTAGCACTGACAACACTTGTGTGTCTTTACATGGAGAACATCTGCACTGCATTCTGGCATGCCATTCACAGACAGCATCGTGGAAACTCCTTTTGGTCTATCCTCTCCCTGAGCACTTCACTTAAACACAAAGAGCAAGGTGGTTAGATCAGTGGAGCACAAGAAAACAACTAAGTACATAATCCAGGTGAAAACAGAAAGAAAAAGATAAGGCTCTTCCCTAGGCTTGCTAGGAGTCATGCTCTAAGAAGAGATCAGGGACAATGAATAGCTATTTTTTTTACAGTTAATTTAAGCTTGTGGGAGAAAGGTTGGCATGTTTCATAAACTAAGCATTACATACATTATTTATTTTTAATGTTAATTCTAGAACAACGGAACACAAGAATGTAATGCAATTTTTGGTGGGGAAATGCAAGTTTTTGAAGGAATAACAGGAAACCAAAAAAGGAAGAAACAGCACAAAATAATACGCTTTTGCCCCAAATAGTTGCAGTGATACAACACAAATCCACCCCTTCCCAAAAGAAATAAACTAACTACATGTCTTTCAAGAGAGGAAGCCTTTTTTTGCTGAGGATAGCTGACAGAGCAAGGAAATAAAGTTTCATGAACATAATAAATCTACAAGCCATTAAAACAAAGCAGAATGTGCTGATGGAGGCAGTTCTACCTGATATCAAACACTGTTTTTTAAATCACAACCTCTCCATTCATGTCAGTTAGTTTAGGCTGTCTCATTTCTTCAGTACCAGTGCTCTCCTCCTTACACCTTTCTCTCATTTTACTTTATTGAATGGCTGATCTGTTTTTCTCATAGAGCGATCTTACCAAAAGCCACTTTGTTTACTTAAACTTGTGCTCTAGTGCAGAAGTACCAATTTGCAGTTACTTGTTTTAATAGTGACCACAGAACAGGCAGTGCCACATACTTTTTATTCTGGGCTTCCTTACACTGACTCCATGCACACATAATAGTAATTGCTCAGGGAAAATGAAGGCCTAACTTGAAAGTAAAAAAAAATTTTAAATGCCATTGTAATTTTAGCTGCAATACAAAATGCTGTTCTCTCTCTGGTTAGGTTTCATTAGTATTCTAGCATCATTTCACACCTGTCACATAGAGTACATTTGGAACAAGACCAAGACCAAAACAGTTATCCATGATATATGGCTCAAGTGCCAAATACTGACTGTAACAACCAAGTTGCAAAGATGGAGAACAACACATCTTTTCTCTCTTGAAAACTGCCATCCAGGTTCCAATGGCTGCTGTTACAGTGGTCCCAAGGACCCTCTGCAGCCTCCAGTATGCGCTCTGTGTAACGCTCATCAAAATTCCTGACTCAGACCCATGTGGTGACACTTGCAGAGTTCTCATTTTATAATGACTATGCACAAATCCACACAAATAAGAAAGACCTACCACATAGTTTTGTCATCACACAGCTGCAAACCGATCGCTTCGCCAGCCTATTAACTCTTCCGCCACCAGCTTGAGTCTGCAACTATTTTTCTACGTGGATCACAGCAAAATATAATGGTTGTTATTATTATTAACCCAGCAGAACTAACCCAAAGGCTGGGTAACAGGAAAACTTGTTGAAGTTTATTGTTAAATTGACACTGAGCTGATGAGCACAACAACATAAAGATGCAATGCAGAATCAACTGCTGCAGACTGTACACAAATGCTGGCTTGCAGGTAATTTCACAGACTCACACAGCACTCAGGCTAAGCTGTTTCTCTGTTTCAGAAGGATTGCACCCATTTCCTAAAGGCTAACAACGGGTGCTGTTTGCATAAATCTCTTTGGTACGTGGCTGTGCAATGCAAATGTGAGATAGGACAGATATCTTCCATTCCAATATACCTTCCATTCCTAAGTGACACCTACAGAGAGCAGATCTTTAATTTTTTAGGCTTAACGGCAGAATATTTTCATCAGTGTCAATGAAACCTCTACAACTACAAACGGAAGTGATAAAAATGCATTTGCCAAGAGCTTTAGAAGATGAAAAAGGGGCAATTGGAAATATCCAGTATCTCTGAAAACATCAATGGACAGTTAATGGAAAGGGTTCTAACCAGCTCCTCTTGGCAACTATACCACAGCAACCATGTTCAAAGATTTTTAAGTTAACTGGTTAAGTGTCTGATTAAGGCCAGCCTTGTTGAGTTCATGACCAGTATTTGGGCACTATGAACCATAAAACTAAGGGAAGTAATGTGCTTTTTCAAGCACTGGACTTCATAGCAGCTGACATCATGGTGTAGTTTATAGCTTTGCTTCAAAGTGACCCTAGTGTCACCTCTCACTGTCTTACTCTATCAAAACAATTGTGCCCACCCTGACAAACTGTACCACCACCCAAACAACTAACATAGAATTCCCACCCTCTAGAAATGCTGCAGGTAAGGTGACCACACAGCAATGGATCAAAATCATGCAACAATGTTGATTTTTCTTTTTAGAGCTTATTTTATTATCTGCTTTTATTGTATATCCTCCTCACTGTAAAAAAAAAGAGGTACAAATATCTTTGCTCTCATATATTGCTTCTTCCATTTTCTATAAGCTATAATAACAAAACTTCCTTTCTCTTTCCAAATAAGTGTATTCCAGCTGGCTTTTCTAAAGAGAAGCAGAGAGGGCTGCAAGGAATCAAGATGCATGAGGGCTTCTTAGAAAGTCCAATTCAATAATTCCAATTGAAGACAGTAACTTGTAACTGCATGCTTCATCAAGGGGATTTTCTAAGAAGAAAATTAATTATTAATTCAATGCATTTCTGAGAAGAGTTGAACTGGAAACTTCTTTGACCTTTAGCATTAAGACTGGAAGCCTAATTTGGGCCCAGTTTGTGACTACCCACATCTGGTTGCCCGTATGCTTTTCCATGAAATCTAAAAGCGAATTCAGCTGACAATTATGCTTCTTTAAACTAAAAACATTACTGTAAGCTCAAAAACAAAAGTCAACAGTGAGGAGACATTGCATCTCAATGCTGACATGAACATGAATTTTGGAATTCCAGTGGAGGAAGTTCAAAGGACAAGAAAAATCACAAAGACTCATGAAATGTTAAGGCCATCACCACAGTTTCAGCCTCCCATTTCTCAGTAACGCTCTCATATTAGATGAACCATGCCTATCTATTGCATGAGGAAAACTGCAGTCATATGGCATGTGATATTTTATCTGATGTGCCAAAACAGCCCTAGATCTGCATTTTAAGGCAGACACACAGCAGGGCACACTGCTGTTCAAGACCTCACACACACCTTCTGTCCAAAGTTGCACCCCTGCACAGCTGAGCCCCCTACTCTGTGCGCTGTCTCAGAGCACAGTTGTGAAGCTCAAACTAAGGACCAATTTCCAAGCACACACCTGATGTAAAGTGAGAACAGCCAAGCGCCCAGAGCTCTTTTTGCAAATGCAACACGTTCCTAAGTGTAGGTCCTACAGCTCTGCATTTATTGCACCAAGCAGTGCAGCCACCTCTTCCTCCTACAGGAGTTGATGATTGAAGAGCAGAAAGTAATGCTTCCACATTGTCTCTTTACGAGTATGGCCTAGAGGAGCCGGGTCTGTACTTCGTTTTCGGTAGGTGTTTATTTACGTTCTGTAAAGTATGTTTCAGCACTATTCAGGGCATGAACCAAACCCAGCGAGAACAGTTTGTAACACAGACGACCCCGAAGGCATTAACCTGCGGGGTACGTTGTACCTCAGACGCCGGCACGGACCTCTGGAGAGCATTTTCAGCGCAGATGCAGCGCTGCCAGCCCTGCTGCCTACCGAGGAGCTCAGCGGAAAGAGCCTCAGTCCCACACAACGCCAACGGCGTCCCGCAGCGCCGCGCGCACAGCTCGGCTCAGCCCAGCCCCGGGGCGGTGTGCGCGGTACCGGCCCTCCCTCCTCCGCGCCGCCGGAAACTTTCTCTCTTAACCGCGGCCAGAGGGGGGAGCCGATACAAAAGGGGTTCCCAGAGGCTGCCGGCAGCAGCCGCCGAGGCCTCTCCTGCTCCGCTCGGAGAGCCGAGATGGACTCCAGCGGCGAGACCCACGAGCTGAACGGGCGGGCGGAGGGAGCGGAGCCGGCGGTGGTCGAGCGGGTAAGGCCCGCGGCGCGGGGCTGGGGCGGGCGGGCTGCCCCGGGGCTGTCACCGCGGAGCGCCGTGCTGCCGGCGATCCCGGCTGTTGCTGCAGCCCGGCGCTCCCCTTTCTGCGGGGTACGGCGCGCACCTCCCGTTTTGTCTTGGATCAAAGACGGGCCGGGGAAAGACTGGAAGATCCTTTTCAGGCCTGCAGAGCTCCTGCGTTGCCCAGCGCTCAGCCATCAGATGTCCTCCTCACCTAAAATCTCGGTACGGAGACAGATTTCTGATAGGAATTTTGATAGGGCAAGAGGGGTTGGCCTTAAACTGAAAGAGGGGAGATCTAGGGGGAAATTTCCCACTCAGAGGGCGTTGGGATGCTGAGCACAGGCTGCCCAGAGCTGCCGGCTCGCCATCCCTGGAGGTGCCGAGGCCAGATGGGATCGGCCATGGGCAGCCTGAGCTGCTGGGGGCAGCCAGCCCACGGCACAGGTTGGGGCTGGATGATCTGCAAGTCTGTTCCAACCTACGCCATTCTATGCTTGTATGATTTCTGCCTGGGAGGGATTTCGTGCAGGAGCTGAGCTGCCCTAAAGTCCAGGACTGCACGTTTGCATGCAGTCATCACATACCAACAAGGGAAAGCACAGCTTTTCACTACTCCATGTAGTCAAAACACGTCTAGAGATGTACACTGGAAAACATTTCATCCATATTATGTTTACATATAAAGGGTATTTTCCAAGCATGCTGCTTTTCTAAAATGCCAAGCGGCTAAAAGAGCATCTTTCATGTTCTTGTGAAAGAGACCAAACTCTGAAAAGCTTCTCTCATTCTTACCGAGGACTGCCACACAGGAACAGCTGCAGCAAACCACAACCCACATTGCTGGCTGGTCACAGGTGGTTGCAAGACCGTGCCTTCCCTTCCTAGAGCCCTTGGCATGGACAACAGACCAGAAAAATAAAAACCAATCTGGTTTTAATAAATCCTGGAAAGTATCTAAAGAGAAACAAGGGATGTGCAAATCTGCTGGCCTTTAAGCCACTGAATTCTCAGAATTTGCATTTATTTTTTAACAGCCAGACTCATGATTGCATCACAGTACATGTAATGGGGATTTTTTTTTTCTTGGTCTGTTCTAAGAATTTTTTTATGGCTTTCCTGTTTTGCTTCATCTCCAGTTGCATGCGATTATTGTTTCATTATCGCTTTCCCATAAAAGCTGTGTAAGTAAAAGAATAAGCAGAGAGACTTCATATTGTATTATGCATACGCTCTATTTAACACTTCAGAGAACTTCCCAAACACCTTTTCATTTTCTAAAATATATATTAAAAAATTATACACACAAGATGAAACAGGCGACAGATTTCTTAAAAAACAAGTTTTGAAGAGTAGATACCTTAAGAATATGATCAAGTCCAGCATTCACACAAACAACCCACAGGGCCTCAACGTGCAGGGACTGGAGCTGGAGGTGTTTATGTGCCTGCTGTGAGGAGAGCTTGCTGATATCTCTGGCAGCCCTGAAGTTCTTACTGCCCATCCTAGCATCAGCCCCGCCCTCAAAATGCATTCTCTTGCACATTGCTCTCTTAATGGATTTCTCTTATGCTGATACAAAATGCAGGTACCTTCAAAGGAAAAATGGCTTGCCTTCAAAGCAGGGTGGAAGCACAGTAATTTTGTTATGTTGAGCTCACTGCAATTCTGAATGAGTGGTTGCATTCACTCTCAATTTGATTTATTTTAACTTGGTCATTAACTTGGATAATATTTTTCACCAACTGTCACTCTTTTAGAAAGAAGCTGGGCATTTCTTCCAGTGCTGGCCTGGCACACCTCGCTGACTAATGGCAATAATTACGGCTGGAAGCTGTGCTTGCCTTTTGTGCAAAGGATCTGTTCAATGCCAACAGTAACTGTTTTTTCATGCTCCTGTGTTTGCTTCCTTTGTTCATGCCCCGTATCGAAACAGTCCAGGAGCTGCTTTGCTGTGAAAACTAGCACAGCTTGGGCTTCCCATGATGGCAAGGAACGCCAGTGGAAATAGTTAAGGGTCTGTGAAAAAGTGAGCAGCTATTGGATGGTTGAAGAGAACAGCTGTGGAATATTTGCTTTCTATAATGGTCACATTGTTGCTAAAAACATATTGAAGTTTGTGTACTGATTCCTAAGCACTTTGGGACATGTCAGTTTCTTGGCATTGCAGCACAAGTAACAAATTTCAAAATTTGTAAGAACTTGTAATAATTATCCTGCGCACAGAATGACACGGCACATTCCAAAGAGGTACGGTGTACTTCCCATCCAGTCTGCCATGGTGGTGCTAGCCTCACAAGCAAGTAGCTGGGACAAACAAGCAGTGCCTTGGCAACACTGGACAGGCAACCTGCTGCCCAGTGGTGAGGAACAGCTTCTGTTCCAGTTGCTCTACAGACAAGTCTCATTTATAACTTCACTTTGAAGTCATCAGGTATGCTGATTACTGATGCCATCACAGCTTTAGGAAAACAGTGCTCTGCCCTGAGCTAACAGGACCGTAACGTTCCCTTCTATTTGTGCAAGGTTTCTAAAACTCAACAATTAACACAGCTACCACTTGTTAGCTTTTTTTTTTTTTTTTTAAACATAGTTGTATTTTCATTTTCTGTTTTCCATATACAGTGTGGCTCTTATTCAGTATAGGCTTTTAAAGGTGCTAGGAAATTGAACACAGGCTGAAGTGTTGCTTTGTTTGTTTTGGTTTTTAATATATATTTTCTAGATTACCTGCAACCACACTGCCTCCAGACGTGACTGCAGCAGCCTCCTAAGCTAAGTAGTGCTGTGTTAGGTTGGTACTGGAACAGACACATCTCCCCCAAATGGAATTCCTACAGGAAGTGGCACTGATGATTCAGAGCCAGATTTAGGGATTTTTTTTATGAGTCAGTGCTAAGTTGAACAAGTGGTCTAATGTTTTGCTGGGGGGGAAGGAATCACATCTTCCCAAGGAGGTGTACACAGGATCTAATATTCCACTGTATGACTGGCACAACTTGCCTTGGGAGATAGTGGGGGTTTTTTTTGAGAATTTTTTTCCCTATTTTCTTTCTATATCAGAAAATCACAGAATTGTAGGGGTTGGAAGGAACCTCCAGAGGTCATCAAGTTCAACCCTCCTGCCAAAGCAGGTTCCCTACACCAGATCGCACAAGAAAATTATTTGAAACAGGGGGAAAGTCTGATTTCAGTGGCCATATACTGACCCATTCCATTTCTACTACAGATATTTGGGCAGAAATTCTACATCCATCAGCATCATTAAATAACTGTATAAAGTCAGTGGTTCAATTCTACAATGGCAGGGTTAGTCTTAGAAAGAATAAATTTAAAACCTCTGAAATTGTGTTTTGTTTCAGTTCTATGTAATTTCTTTTATGTCTGACCCTTCTTTGATATAAGTGGAATTTTGTGCTGGATGTTTTCAGCTTATGTTTAATTAGAAACACTACTTCAAAACACAGCAAAGAACCATTGACTCTGAGATCTCCGTGACTCAGCCTTATATTTGCACAGCCTTGTTATTACTTAGCAACTTTCCATCATTTGAAAATAGGGACTGTCCCTAAACACAAGGATTTCAGAAAACTCACTCTGTGATGTTACAAACCCAGAGGTTCTACTGGCCAACAACCAGACCAAAAGTTCATCCCGTCTCATTTTAAAGCAAGGTTGCTTGGCTTTTAAGTGTGTAAAAACTACCCTGCAATTGCAGTAATCACTAACCTAAAGTAGGAAGAGGAGTGCATACAGAATTAGAGCAAGCCAAGGGTTTTGAAGATTGTTTCAGAGTAAATGTACTCAAAGGCAAAAGCAGGTGTCACTAATCAGACACACAGTTCTTAGAAACCTTATTCTTAATATATCAGCAATAATCAGTGCTATCTGCCCAATCATCCTGAACAAAACCATGGGCCTACTGTGTTTAATAAGCACTTTCTACTGCAAAATGATTTAAAATTACAATACTGTGAATGCCTGTACTCACACCAAAATGAGTGTTAAGTATTAATGTTTTAAGAACCAGGCCTGACATGCACTTCACACAGAGCTCTGGGTCCTGCAGTCCCAGATGCTGCTAGGCAGCTGCTGTGACAATTGCTAATGAAGGCCAGACCTCTGACTTATGGTGTGTGTGTAGGATGCGTGCAGAATGTTTGCCTGGCTAACTGCAACACTGGCTTTCTAGGTTTTTAAATAAAAAAAAGGTAACTGGTCCTGTGCTACTGCAAGTACTTGCTAATTTCATTCACAAGAACAGTCACACAAACGTCAGTGTTCATAGCAAATCTCAGTCTTAGCTTGCAAATTTCAAGGTGCTACCAGTTCAGGCAACATTTTTCTCAGATGTGTTAATTTGTAAGAACTTTCTTAACATAATCCCTTTAAGAAAATCTGCATATGAGGGGAAAAAAATTTAAGAAGCTAAGTGAAGTACCTGGGTATATCCCAAAAGGAGAGAGGTGAATTCTCAACATTTGCACTCAAATTTTATCTTTCCTCCCCCATTCATAGGGCAGTGACAGAAACAAACATAACTAAGCTTTAAAATATTCTCAGTTTTCACTACTGTTCTTCTCCTCCACCTGTCCCAGATGACTGGCATGTGAAAAACTCCACCTGCCTTCTCCTGGCAGACTGACTGGTACCATTCTGGGCAACTCAGAGTTCAAGCTGGACAAGACACCAAAACAAGACACCAAATTGCTCCTGCTCTTCCTCTTTCTCAGACTTCCAGCAGACTAACTGGACTGCTTCAGCAGTCACTAGTGCCTGACAAATACCCCGTTCAGCAAGCAGCCATATAAACTTTGTCACACGAAGCAATTTACTGTCATAGTAGAAGCATGAATCCTTACCATAACTGGTCACTGCATTTAACAAAGATACTTTATGATTTGTTCTCAAGGGTTTCCATTTTCAGCACTGTTTCCTGCCTGTTAAATCAGCAGGTGTGCCTTGGATCTGATTCAACTCAACATTTAAGGACATCTACCTCAGTGCCGTGTCTGTTTTTTAATAAATGTAGTGAATAAATCCTTTCTGTATTTCAGGGGGACTCAGTTATTCTGGGCGTGCCATTAAGACAACTAGTGAAGCAAAGCAGAGGCAAAGCCCGTACCCACAGAGTTGTCAATAAGATGACGTATTGTAGAACTCAGTTCCCAGTGTGAAGTAAACACAAGGTTTATTTTTGTGGAAGCAGAAAACGTCAGCTTCTGGTGCAGCATCCTGGCATCACCCCGGGAGCTGACGGCCCTGTGGGCACTAAGTGCTGCTGCCCGGAGACAAAGCAGCTCCATACAGCCCTTGTGCAAGCACCTGTGACTGTGTGCTGCCTTTCCTTGGACTCGTTTGACAACACAAAGCACACTGATCACTTAATCTGTACCAGGCAGTTGCTGTGATTACATCACAGCAGAAATAGGTCACGGGACTCCCCTTGCCCAGCACACATGCTGTCCTGCCAAGTGGCACCTACACATCTCACAGGGAATCTCCAGTGGTTTCACTCTCCCTGCATTCCAGCAGGTGACAGTAGCACGGTAACTGCCACTCAGTGCAGCCATTTGGCACCTCCCTGAAACCACAAAGCCACATAACAGCATCCCCGTGTAATTTCTTCATGCAGGACTATCATTAACCAGAGGTTAAGGCAGCAGCTCTCCTTTCATTGCCTGTCTATATATTGCCGTGCAACACATTGTCTGTTAAAAACTGCTTCCAGAGTACTGCCTGCATTTGTTTTGATCCTTTGGGCAGTTGTCTTCAAGTTCTACCCTGAGTCCATGCTAATTTGCATTCTTTTGGTTTTATGGTTTTCCATCACGAGACAGGAGGCTCCATGTCTTAAGAAAAGGGAAACAATCATTTCTGGGGCTTCCATGATTGCACTTCTTCCCAGCACGAGGCACAGCTGAGGACACTCTGTGCCACAGATCTGGGGCCTCTGCCCTCCCTGTGCCCAGCTCCAACTGTGTCTAGTCTGCTGGCAGCAGCGCTGGCTGGAAGCCTCCTCACAGAGTAAAATGCCTTCTATTAGACTCACACCTAGTAAACAGCTGACTTGGGATGCTAGAAGCACGAAGTTTTACTTCTTTGCTAAAGTCTTCTCTGCTTATCAAAGTCCAGAGGTGACCCAGCTTTTGCTTCCATAGCAATTCAAATGCCATTGGCTGCTGTGTGCTGGCTGGCCATGCAGAAACGGGATTAGCAGACTGCAAAGTCCTGACTGTGCAGTCCTGTACTTGCCCCGGAAAAGAAAGAGTCTGCATTCTGCTGACTGCATAGGAAGAGCCCTGTATCTCATAGAGGTAACTAAAAGAAAGATGTAGTCCAGATTGTTTATTCTTCAATGTAATTTTTTTTAAAAGTAGTCACCTCAAGCTCATGATCACATTCCTAAGTAGAGTGAAAGCTGTCATCAGTACGCTATCAGCACAGCTCCTGCTGCAGCATCCTTCCATCAAGGTTAAGACTACAGCATAGCTACCTTTGCCTGTGTTACATACTGAAGCCTTGTGAACTCAAGGAATAATTTAGAGGTTTGGATGTTTTGGTTTTGGTCAGGAAATAGTTAATTAGCTACCAGACATCAGAAAATATAATTTCATCTATCAGGAAGTCACTACAAAATTCTGACGTTTGCTGAGAAGAGTTTCTTTTTTAAACTCATACCCAGAAGTCAAGTTTTGCTGTTCCACATGTAATTTCACATCCTGTCTTACATATTATGTAAGGTAAGAATAAAGCATCTTAATCTTTTTTTTCTGTGCAATTAATAGTGAAAAATCTTAGTCTGGATTTTTGTAGTGAGTACTGCCAGTGCATCTTTCCTGCTGCTCTAGGTAAGGAAATGAGCATTCACACCTGCTGTGGAGCTTGTGGCAGGGCTGCACTAGGAGCAGACACTAACTCTAAATATCCCAGTGCTAGAGCAGCTTAGTGCAACCGGGAGTGGAAAGAGGAGACTGCGTGGGGAGAGGAAAGGTGATGAACTGAGGCACAGACCCCTGAGTCACAAATTTCATTTTTAGGCTGCAGAACACAGACGAAAGCAAACTCATAACTAGCTTCCCCACTGAAGCTGGTATCAGTTTCAGAGCCATTCTCTTCTCTGAGCAACGGAAGAGTAAACAAGCCATCTGCACGAAGCTACGGTTACATGGTTTAATTCCCTCAGCAGAAAGAAGTCTGCTGCTGCCCCATGACATTTTTCTCTCAGTAAAATATTTAGACTGTGGTTGGTTACGGCATGTCTGGTGAAAATAGGTCAGGTTGGGCATTTGAATGCCCTGGAAAAACTGGGAATGTATTTGCTCTATGTATCAATATCTATCCTACTAATAAAATGCTTTTAAGTCTGGTTAGTGGCAAACTTGGCTCTGGAGTTGGAAATTTGGTGGTTATTAGAGCCACTAAAGAGAGCGATGTGAGGGCGTTTTCTGCATTTCTCTTTAAAAAGAAATTTCCCTCACAGTATTTTCTGGCAAGCACAACATACTTGTGCAGTAAAAACATCTCTCAGAAGCAGGTTTGAAGCAGTCAGCCAAAATAAACCGATATTTGAATATTATTTTTATGAAGTCTACAAGTAAGATCCACAAGAGTGAAATCCTAACCTGTCTGGAGACTGCAGAAGAGCAACACCTCACCTTCCTTCATCTAAGGGTTAGGCTTCCACACCTACCCAAGTTACACACACTGCATCTACCCCATGAAAAATTAGGAACCACTGGAGACACGCTGCCAAATTCCAGGTTAGGTCACCTGAATCGTCATCAGGAAATGCTCATTTTATCCAGCCCTCCAGATTGACCAGCTCTGGCTTTGCCCCACAGTAGGCTGGTTTTTTCCTATTTGTTTGCTCAGGAATTCAAAGACCTCTGCTGATGGGAAAATAGAAAAAAAGCTACCCTTGTAATTGGGCAGTGCTTGGCAACCACGAGTCATACGATATTTCAACAGAAACCGTTGTCTGTGTGAGGACCTGGACGGTGGTACAGCAGAGTGAAAACAGCAGGAAAAGAGGTCAAGCAAAGCTCATACAGTGAGCAACTCCCATGTAAATCCTCAAAATGAGACTCAAGACTAATGATTCTTCAGAATCATTAGAACAGGCAGATCTGCGATGTCCACTGAGTGTGAATTTAATAAATATTTGTGGCTTTAAGTATGTCTTTGGGAGTTTCTTCCTTCCAGCCTTTCTCAGTGCAAGTACTGCAGATTTTCCAGTCCTTACTTTTCTCATGGTAGAAGCAATTGTTAGAGTGATCCTTCAAGATGGACAAAGTTTATCTGCCCAAGTCCAGTACAATCACTACAGTTCTGCCATCAGATGGAGGGCAGTGGTAGCAGTGAAGGAGAGGCATGTAGAATCTTAGTCCTACCGTAACTTTATCAGTATCCCTACAGAAATCAGTTGATGGGCTAAGTCATCTCTGACTCTCTACACTAACTAAAATAGATACGAATAACCTTTTTTCTTCTCCCACTTTCAGTACAGACCATCACAGTGGTTTCAGAGAAATGGACCTATGAATATCAACCACTACGCAAACAAGAAGAGCGCTGCAGAGAGCATGCTGGACATTGCGCTGCTGATGGCCAATGCATCACAGCTGAAAGCTGTGATTGAGCAAGGACCTTCTTTTTCATTCTACATGCCCCTTATTGTTCTTATCAGCCTGTCGCTCACAATGCAAGTTATGGTGGGAGTACTCCTGATATTCCTGGGTATGTAGCAACTGCAAGAGCCACTGATCTGTATTTTTCTTACAGAATGAAACCTGAGTATGTAGACTCCGTTTATTTTTAAAAATTGTTGTTTTTGAATGCCTTGATGTCGAAATTGATTACATTTTTCTTTAAGACCATAGAGATATTACAGCACAGAATCACAGAATCACAGAATTGTAGGGGTTGGAAGGGACCTCCAGAGATCATCGAGTCCAACCCCCCTGCCAAAGCAGGTTCCCTACAGCAGGTCGCACAGGTCGGCATCCAGGCAGGTCTTGAACATCTCCAGAGAAGGAGACTCCACCACCTCCCTGGGCAGCCTGTTCCAGTGCTCCGTCACCTCACTGTAAAGAAGTTCTTGCACACATTTGTGCGGAACTTCCTATGCTGCAGTTTCTGGCTGTTTCCCCTTGTCCTGTCTCCACTCACCACTGAAAAGACAGCAAAAGGAATAAGGGCAGCTTTATGTGGAATCTTCAGTTTTGATTAAGATCCTCATATTCATTTGTGAAGAGCATGAATATTCCTCTTTTCAGAAAGTCTAAAGGAGGAAGGAAACTGGTGAAATACCATAAATGAAACATTAGTTGGTCAGATATGATCATGCAGTCTGCCCAGTTTCATAATACTGTTTTTGGCAAGACTTGTTACTTAATCTTATGACCAAGATATATTTACTCCATATCAGTCATATCATAAGTAATATTATAAGAATATATTGTGAATATAGAACTCTGGAACAGAAATGGAGGTTGGATTGTCCATCTTCACACTGGTGTTTTATATTATCATCATTGGCTTGCTTGTATTTCTGCAATCAAGTCGAAGCTTTGGTAACACATGTTAAAAATTCCTGTTTTTAAATTTAGGGAATTATTCAAAGCATCTTAAATCTCTGGGGAAGGAATCATAGAAATGTACTTATTGCTGGTAATAAGCTGGTGATAAGCTCTCTTTCCTCGGTAGGAGCAAGATTTTACCCTAAACGCATTCAGTGACATTAGTCAAAACCATGACATAATATCAACATACAGCTTCCTTAGCCTACTACAGAGTGATAGCCAGTATTCACATAGAGCATTTACTAAGCTATATGGGCTACCTTGGGCATTCTGATGCTCTGTTCAGTGTTCCAGTTTCACAACTGAACAGCTTTGTGATCAAGGAGGAAGTTCTCAGGAAATGAGGATACATCTGGCTTGTAATATGGATGTGCAGCTGACATAGCTTTTTTATTCTTACGAAAGAGACTGAGAACATCTGTCTCTGCATTTGGCAGAGTTGGCACAAGGGCAAAATCCAGGTCCTGGCACAGGGGAGATTCCAGAATGGGACTGGAAAAAGTAAGCTCATGGTACTGGGGAGTGTGGTGAGAGTCACAGAAAAATGAGCAAGAACAGCAACAACCACTTATCTGTATCATGGTTGAAGGCATCTCCCTGGTGGTTGTGTTAGTTGTTTACAGCCTAAAAGCCTGCTTAAGGACTCATTTATCATTTCTGCCAGGCATTTCCAAACTGGCTTCCTCCTCAGTAATTTCTTTGACAAAATTAGCAAAAAAAAAAAAAAAAAAAAAAAAAAAAGTACAGAATAACCCTAACTCCAAAGCTGTGGTTCACAGACTGCTTTATGAATAGGGAGATGCATCAGGAACCCAGCCTGGGCTCAGCAGTGGCTGTATGTCTGGGTCTTTGAGTACACCAAAGTCACACAGTATGCTGGTTGGGGTAACTTTTGTAGAACATACTGTTTTGCTAAGCTCCAAAGGTACTGAGGATAGGAAGCAGGCACGAAGGTACAAAGATGAAGGCACTGCAGCAATAGCATGCTTTCTACAGTGTGCATTTGGTAGTTTTGGCCTACAGAACAATTTGCTGTTGCCTTAAGCCCTCTCTGAAGGGCACACAAGTCCCAACAGAAGTCCAAACCATCGCCTGGTTTCTTACCTTGAGACACTTTCATCCCAGGAGCTACAAGTTCTCACTGTTCTTTATTAGGGATTAAAAGCTTTCCCTCCTTCAAAATAGCATTTTGTGGTACTCATAAAAGCCCTATTTTTGAGCTCTGACAAAGAAGGCAGGCAAACGTTTTGTATAACACCAAGAGGCCCTTTTCCTCTCAGAGCTTCCCAATTCAGCCCATGGTTCTCTCCTAGCTTTTACGCAGACTTCCTCCCATTTGTCTTTCTGATTCGAGACAACTCTTCCAGAAAGTCACACCAATACAGTTGTGAGCCTAAAATAAGGGGTGCTCACAGTCTTTTTTTATGAAAAAGGAAGTGTTGGAAATTCCCCCTCAGACTAAAGCAGCACTGAGACTCCTCCAAAGAATCTCTATGTCCTTCTACAATCACATGTTCAGAATATGTAGCTTAAACTGTAACAGATTTTCCAAAATTGGTATTTTGAGGAATGTTCAAACACGTCCCTGAAAGTGATTTGGCAGTCCTAGCATTTTAAAATAAAAGTAAAGTATGTGTTGAAATAGTAGAGTTGGCATGAAATGGCAGTATTCTAATTCCACTGTAAAACAGAGAATAGCTCATCATTTTTGCAAACAGTATGATTTGAAGTACTGTAGTAACAGAGATAGGATTGCTGCAATCCTGCTTCAAAATTTAAAGCCCCACCTCAACTACTAAGCTGCCTTTTCTGTAGTCCTCATTTTGGACAAAGGGACAGCTCTGAAAGTGGCAGTTCTCCTTCAAGCATGATTTCTTCTCACTCACAAAACATGTTAGGCCATTAGAGCCTTTTTATTAGTGTTAAAGCCAGCCAGCTGTCTGAAATGTCTTTCCTACATACTTAAGGATTAATGTTCCATTTCATTTATTATGCTTCATTTACATGAAAGCACCGGATTCTTTAGTGGCACTATTAGGATGCAAATCTCCACATAGCTCCCAATGCCTTACATTCACATAGAAAATCATTTTCAGGTTTAAGTATTGCTGAGCTTAAGTTATTCCAGGTCAACACAGGCGTGCAGTAGCTTAAGCTGTTGAAGTTGTTCCCCCACACTGTTTGTCAGTGCTTTGACCACTCTGCCCAGCCATACAGCAAACAGGAGTTGAGCAGGTGCCCAGAATTCCTTCAGACCAAAACAGCAGTAGACTTCCTAATTGGAGACACCAAGGGAATCTGGCTTTTAATGCTTCAGTATCTTGGATGTGTTTATCACCACTTTACTTAACTGATTCAGAGTGAGCATGCCCTGGTTCTGTGGTTAAGTTCCACAGTGTTGACAGGGACATTTTATTAAAAATAAAGTTTACTTCACACAGCAGAGCTGTAAGCATATGTATGCACCTATCATTAGAAAAAAAAGTCAGCTTTATTTATGTTGCTGAAAGAACCTGTCAGGTATAAGCTTTTCCCTGCAGGAGAACAGAGGCAGAGAAAAATCTTGGCTTTTCACATGAAGACAGCCAGGCCCCCCCATTCTTCTTTGCCTTAAATAAGCACATTTTAGTCCATCAAGTCTGTTATCAGTACAGTGTAGCTTATCTCTGTGTTTTCACAAGGCCTGGAATCAAAGCTTAAGCTAAATTAATAGTATCTGCCTTGTGTGGTCTTCCCTATCTTCTATTAGCAGTTTAACCAAAGAACTGCAAGAAGCAGAGAAAAACATTTACACAGCTGGTGCTGCCTGTGACAAGAACTGCAGCTACACCACTCTGAAACCTTCCCCTGTTTAACAGAGAGTGCCTTCTGAAAAGTCAGTGCAAGAACTGGAGAGGGGAAAAGCTGTACAGCTGGAAAAGGCACCAGGACAAAGACGTGCAGCACTTGTTAGGAGGGAGGGCTGTCTGGGAAAGGCCTGGAGCATCTAACTGTAGGAAATGAAGCCCGTCAGGGCTTCAAGCTCCATAACTGAAATTATTTTTAAAGGTTTGAAATCTAGTTTTGTTGCAGACTTTAAGAGATCAAGAACTCAGAAGGTTCCTTGTAATGTTGTGCATGCCTTTGTGCATTCACAGAGATTAGATGCTAATTACTGGAGGCTATTAGGCGCCTTGTGATTAAAGATCTTCTCCTTAGCTCTTTTACTGACAGTGCAAAATCGTCCTTCCCTTTTAAGTATGAGTGCTGCAAATAGCTCCTTGTAAGAAATTCTTTAACTACATGAATAATGAAGACTTTTATTCTGGATTTTGAAATATTCATATGCTTAAATCTCTCTTTTCTCCTTTCTCTTTGAAGTAAAATATGACCTTAACAACCCTGCAAAACATGGCAAGCTGGATTTCCTCAACAACCTTGCAACTGGACTAGTGTTCATTATAGTTGTTGTGAACATTTTCATCACTGCCTTTGGAGTTCAGAAGCCAGGTACCAAGTCAGAGTAAAGGCAGTAAGCACAAGGTGAGTATTGCCTCTGTGCCATAAGACAGTGGGATGTAGCACACAAGAACACACTGTCCACCGTGGCATAACTTGTAAAAACAGCAGTGAGTTTCCCTGTGTCATTCCAGGCTTTGCAGATAAATGAGTTGTCTTTAGACTGCTGCAAAAGCAGACGCTATCCTGTAATAACAGTAGGAGTTCCCTGCATTTGTAAACACAGAGTTCAAAAGTTGACAGCAGTGCTTAACTTTGCGAGGGACCCAGTGTGTGTGTCACAGATAGGAAGTGACAAGGCCTTCCTTCTGGCTTAACCACTCCTTTTCCTCATTGCTGACTAAGCCAATTATGAAAGTAATAATATATTGCTTCCTCCAAATGTCTTTTTTTGTTTGTTTATTTGTTTTTGGCAAGGAAAATTCTGCAATATATGGCACCCAGTCTGTGAGGAGGATTCTTAATCTTTAGTCAGGGAACTGCTAGGGCTGATAAATCCAAAATACAATATGGACCTCATGGGAGCCCTTCAGTACCTGTGCAGATAAAGCGATTTCTCCTTCCTCCCAAGTTGCAGAGTTTGTTGTTTATGTCAGATTCAGCCCAAAGATGGACACTATTTGATGTGTGGACATAAGGATAAATATGGAATTGTGAGAATCAAACTGGGCATCTTCCTGGTGTCATAGCTATGATGAACAATTTGAGAAGAAGTAAAACCTAAACTGCAGGCTTGCAGTCCAAGAAGCACTGTGTTCCAACATCTGCCTTTAAAATAGCACTGCTCAGTCAGCACAGGCCAGCATTGTTCTGGCTCTGTCTTCCAAATCTCAAATCACAGATCTCCAAATCACCTTCAGAGGACCTCCTGAAGGAGTTGCTTAGTTTTCCTGGCAAGCCCAGGTGCTCTGGCCAAGCCTGTAATATTGTGTTTGAGTGAACTTCCAGGCAAAGTCCTCTCAAGATACTACCTGCTATGAAAAAGCAGCTCAAGGCCTTACACTGAGACTTTCAAAACACATTCTGCTGGTATTAACACTTTATATGAAATGCAAATTGCCCTTACACCTCTAAACTCATTCAGTCAAAAAGCAAAGTACAAAGCATTAAAGCCTATTAGTCTGAAGAGGAACAACAACAGAAATCTGTAGCAAGAATGGAAACCAGACAATAATCTATTGAGATGCTGAGCAGGATGGGGAGCTAGGATGAAGAGTCTGCTTTCACCAAGACCTGTGCAGTTCTGGCATAGAAATGAGATAGTTTAATTGCAAGTCCTGGCCATCTTTTCTACGAATATTAGGATTAGTTTTAACAGTAGATGCATGGATTCTCTGAGACATTATCAAACAGATACATCCATCTTAGCAGCACACATGAGAACAGCACTGAAACACTGGCCACAGAATTACACTGACAAGAAAAATAGGCTGAAAAATTGCTGGAGTTTTAGCTGTCTTCACAAGAAAAAAAAACACAGAACTCAGTACCAAAGGGCTTAACAGAACCCTGCAGCTGGTACAGACTGATGGAGAGCTTCGTGCACAACAGGCCAGTTCATCTTGGGGAGGCATTAATGCACATTAATTCTGCATGGGGCTGGGTTCTGAACATCACTGTCATGAGCTGTATAAATGTGCAGAGTGCTTCCCCCTGAAAATTTTGCCAGCTGCCCACGGACTTTGTCTCCTTCTCGCACAGCTGAGTTGTACGGAAGCACCAGTGGGTTTGTGGGCTCCTTCTGTAATCCATATACTCTCAGTCCAAAGGATGTTATGGTCTAATTATGAGTAGGACCATGGATCACTAGTTAAGAAGTTATACTTTAGGTGAGATGTCAGTTTCCATGTAACTCATCTGAAATCAGCATGACAGCATGAAACAGTTGTGCCTAGAGGCTGGTGATAGCTCATACAAAGCTGTATTGCTTTGCACAGCCAGAGCATTCTTCTCATAGAGAAATGTGATCTGTATCTACTGCTGAAAATGGTTTAATAAATTTGCAATGCCTTGATAAAGGGGAAATAGATAATTTATGTAATCTGGGGTAAAGACAAGACCAAATTTTATACCCTTAAAAAACAATAGCTGCATCTTCCCACCTCACCACGCACATGGAGTTTCCTTACAAAATGGCTAGATGCAGTGCCTAGAATTCATGATTTTTAATCCAGATTTGTAAGATTAGGAATTTATTAGTTTGGATAATTACATCTGTTTGCTAATTTGTACACATTGCTTCTGCTAAAAATACCTGTATGTAATGATCATCTGAATGGGATTTGAAAGAGAAGTGTTTTTCACAGTGGGCTTCTGTTACCTCAGAGCCCTAAGAAAAACAAGCAGTCATTTGCTGGCCTCATTTCTACTACACACTCTTTTGAAGATAGAGCTTAATCCCCCCCCAAGGTAAATTTGTCATTTACTATAGTTCCTGAACCACTAATATCTCCGTATCTTTGTTTCTAATTTCAGAGATCTGAAGCATTCGTTCTTCCATAGATGCCATCTGCACTTGGGCCAGCTACACTTGGACACACTAAAAAAAAAAAAAAAGGACCTGAAGAAACCAGACACACAGAGCAGCTTTCTCAGGTTTCCAACAAGCAACACATCATTGGAAAGCTGGAGTTTTCCAATGTGTTAATACTTCAGTTGTTTGGCATCTAAGAAAAGATTGCTTTTGACCCAAGGACACTGCTTTTCCACAGACTGGCATTTCAATTCATAGATCATTTTTCAGAAAAGCAGCATAAGCAGGTAGTATTGACTGATGGGACTTCACACATTTCAGGACTTTCAATTTCTGTGCCTTTTGCTTTTACAGTGACTTGACATTTACACAGTGGTAAAAAGCTGCAGGCCTCCAGTCTGGCACGTTCCCATTGTCCTTCATTTCACTCACTTGACACCTATGCTGTCCATAGCACAGCAGTTTTCCCTTGCCTTTTCCCAAGGTAGCTGTGTCTTGTTCTCTTTCCCTCTCCCAGTTCCATTCTTTAATTAAAGCAGTGCTACAGCTACAAGCAGTAGACTGTCTTCTGGCCAGTTTTTCCTCACAGGTAGTCCTGCATTTTGTTTCTTCATCTCTGGACCACAGTTAAAGCTCTCTTCTGTGTGCACAGACACAGAAGACCTCACTGCTCCATTACTTACTGCTATCCTCCATGTTCTGAGCATTAGACATATTTCTAGGAATCCTATCAAAATAGCTATGTATTCTGTGTCCAGCTGGAAAACTAGAGGATACAGGGTAAACTTCACCTGCTGAACTGGTGCTGAGAGCCTGCCAGCAGCTCTAGTAGGAAGCTCGTGACTTGCTTTGTCCTCTTTGAGATAGCAATTGCTGCAGTTACGCTATTTTTATGAATTTATAGCTAAAATAATTTTAAATACATACATACATATATATGTATAGATATATATATATCTTTCAGGTTATTACCTGCTGGCTCAGGGACTGATGCTTTTTCTAAATACAGTATTGCAAGACATGGTGTATATTAAAAAGATGGTAGCAATTTTTACACTTTCAAAGAATCACATCTGCAGTCAGAAAGTCCTGCTTTACTACATCATACTTTCTTGCTGTTGCAGATTCGTTCTAATGCATTTTCTTACAATTAAGTTTTAAATGCTGTCTTGCACATATTAATAGAACTTTGTCTTCCATGTATCTCATCTCATTTCTGTTTTTATTATGTTCCAAGGTCCATTCATGTATCATATCTTCATTTACATGCTCTATGGCAGTTATTGACAGGAAACAGATCAGAAACTTGTCAACTAGTAATAAAATAGGCCACATTCTTTTTGATTTCTTTTTTGTTGCTTTTAACTTAACATGCATTTAACCAGTATTTGACTAACAATGGTTTTAACTACGTGCACTGTACAAATTTAAGCATAGCTCCAAACAAATACCGCATGAGGTATTCAGGACCTCAGGACAGTTTTGTTTTTTCTTTTTTAATACAAACCAGTGAAGTGTTTATGCATGCTTGTGTTGCAGCAGTGTCAGTGCTGCACTGCAGTGAACTGACTGACCACACAGCACTGCAGAAAGCCTTAAACATACTTCCATCTTGGGAAAAGGTGACTGTAGGCAGCAGCCCAATGTGTTTTTGGCAATTAATGCTCTAATATTCTGATCTGTCCTCACCACTCTAAAGGCAGATGTAGACAAAGGCCCTACTGATGCATACTCTATTTATACATGGTGATAACATGGCCTGGTTTTGAATGGAGCTTTCCATTCCTGCACCACTTGTTGCCACTCTCTCACGTGCACTAAAGGGCTGCAGTACAGATGTATCAGAAAGACAAGGCACAGCAGCAAGGCTCCCTATCCCATCTCTCAACCACCTACACTGTAGCAAAGTAACAGTGTGCAGAGCACTGGGGTGTGAAGCATTCACCACGTGATATGTCAACTACTGATTCCAGTGGACCCTTCCAAGACAATTTTGGGGGCATGCAGGAGGAAAAGAAAAATACTTAATGTTGAGTGCATTGCTGAATGCCAAGGGCTAATCTGTATTTAGTGGAGATGCCTGCTCACCTCTGCTGGAACCAGACTTAGCACAAGAAGTCCTTCAGTCATCCTGAGCTGCTGGAGGTGCAACTGCAACAGCAAAACAGGGGTGACTGCAACTTCAGAAGGCCTGATTTCTTCTAATCCTGGCACACGAAAGCCTGATCTTAAGGCCATCCATCTCTGCTGGACATCAACAGTATTCAACTTACAACCAGACATCTGGGTTTTTTGTTTGTTTGCTTTCTTTTAAAAATAAAATTTAAAAGGATGATGGTTTATTACTGCATGTTTTGTTGTGCTTAAGTAGAACATGAAACATTTCTTCAGACATGCAATCTGGGTTTTAAGTCTCTGAAGCCTCCAGAGGTCATGTATTTTTTATCAGACAAAGGCATCTTCAAGTTGGTTTCAAGTATAAATAATTAAATCTCATGATTACCATTTTTTAACATTAGGTACTTATTTTAAATCTTAGTATGCATTTCCTAGGGACAGCAAACAAATACATCAGTTTGAATGAATCTTTGGTTCACTGTGCTTCTCCAGAGTTCTTGGTTGTAGGCAAACATTGCACTTAAAAAGAGGTCATCAATAATGAAGCGAAATGAATCTTCGCTGGCTCTCTCAGGAAACAGTTCATGCCAGGTCATCTGTTTACTTGTGTAATTCTTACGCTGCCCAGCAGCTTATGAAACATGCTGCTCTGGTTGTTCTCATTAGTCCCTCAGCATCAAGGCCTGACAATGCTGAAGTTTTCAACATAGCTGTATTTACTTTAGGGGATGACAACAATTATTTACTGGAAGTTAACTGTAAGCGTTTGTCTTCTAAAACAGGTCACTAGCTGACAGCTGAACACAACAGGCTGAACTAGCAATATAATCCTGCTCACTGCTGCCCTTGGCCATCACTCAGGAGGTTTTGGCCACTTAGTTTATCCAGACAAACACTTTATCCTGTTTCTGCTATGTGTACCATGCCTGCTGAGCAGGATGTGTGCAGGAGGAGGGACATGGCCTTCTGCCAGCCGGTATCACTGCCCTGTGCTCAGAGGGATACTGCATGTTACAATAAAAGCTCATACGGTTTTTGTTGGTAGCAGCTGTAAGAGTCATTACAACATCAAGCATTCAAATATTTACAAAAGAATTATCAGGAAAGAGTGGCAGAACCCAAAAAGCTGTACATGCTTTCCTTATTTGCTAGCTTAGAAGAGATGATGGTGCTGCAAAGTGTATCTGGTTCAGTAAGCACTACACGTGGCACACATTCATGCACTATTTTACACGTTTCCAAAAAAAGGCAAAGATCCAGTGTGGAAAACTGGTCAAACTGGTCATCCTACAGTGTAATCTGTCAAACCACAGGAAATGAGGCTCACTGGAAACGTGCTTCCTTGGGCAAGAAGAAGCTGGTGGTAGGCATTCATATGTATAACTCAGTTCTGATAACCCGCCCACTTAACTTGAAAATAAACACTCCTTGTAAATCTGCAGACCTCCCTTAGGTTAGAGGCAGCACACAGCATGTCAACTGCATTGCGACTGACGGGAGCAGGGCCTCTCTTGGTTTGGATCCATGGAGGGAAAACCACAGTGCTGCCGTAGGACTCTGTTACACTTTCAGATCAGTGATTCTGAATTTAAATAGATGTTATTTACATTATAATACTAAAATGTGATCCCGTCTTTACATAGCCAATACCACAAACGCTTCATTTCCATTAAGAAACGCAAAGCCAGTAGTAAATCAAGAGACTCGAGACAGCCTCAGCAGCATTGTTGCACCACACACAGAGCAGCAATCTAAAAAAGCTAAAGTAGTGCTGTTTAGTTCTTTGGACAGCAGCTTTGTCACTGTCATACCAACATCCAGAAAAGGATACCACAGGAGAGTACCACTGACATTGCATTTCACTTAGAATAACCTCCGGAAACAACTGGTACCCCAGAAACCAACGTATAGTAATTATTTACAAATTGCCACTTTGTAGAGGGAGTCATGGCTTGACACTACTTGAATACACATAAATACATCGACCTTCCCTCAACGTGCCCCACAACACTTGGTTCCAAAGCACCTGCTCATGCTGGGTATGGAGCTGCAGAACTGGTGACCAAGCACAGCCCACACCCCAACTGCCTGACACCTTCAAGCCTTCAGTACAACATACCTGGTAACAAGGCATCCTCCAATGGGTTTGTGCTTGTTCATACAGCCCTCCAGCCATCACACAATCTTCTTATCAGATCCTCTCAGCCTAGACAAGAATCAAACATCCTTTCTCACTCCACTGTTGCCCATATATCACCTCCCCCACATTCAGTTACCCATCACATCCCCAGGTGAGAAAGGAGAGCCTACCTCCACAGCTGAGGTACATAACGAGTGAGGCAGGAGGGAGCCAATCCCAGTGCCCCAAGGGAAGCCCCCACTCATGGTCCCATTTCTCACAGCTGCTGGTGATCACAAGTGTCAGGAGAGGAGCCACAAGTTACCCAGCATACATCATAGCAAACAGTGGAAGACATGGAACATGATCTTCTAGAGAATCCATAACCATCTGTGGCGCAACCTGCCATCTGGGTTCTGTGTGGGAATGGCAAAAAGATGCCCTTCCTTGTGATTGCATGCAGGGAATGAGTCTGAACTCCCTTTTTCCTCTCTCCACAGACTGTTGAAGCAGAGATCAGTTCTCATGGCGCTCTTCTTCTTGTATTACTTCCTGGCACACACTGTTTGGTGCCTAGCTGCTGTCCTGGGGCAGTGCCACAGCCCCACGGGAGAGGCAAACCTCTTACTGGTCTCCCCTGCAGCTGGTCTAGGAGTTCTTCCTCTGTTTTTTGGCAGGATAGGACTGAATTATTTAGGAGAAGAGTTGTAAATCAGCAGCTACAATACACAGAGCCACACCAGAACTACCAAACACTGCCAGCTGTTTGCCCTGGCACCAAAAATATATGAGAGGAACAATTTCATCACCACCCAGTATTACCCCAACTGTTTGGCATCAAGGAAGAAAATTAATTAAGCTGTTGGAAATTAATTAAGCTGTTGATTCTCACATCTGTGCTGGAACTGTGAAAACTATGCTGATAAAAATCACGTGGGAAAGCCCAGCAGCAGTCCTATCCCATGCCACCTCTGAGAGCACGACTGTGGCACAGGGCCGCAGTCATCCAGCCCAGATGCTGTAAGCCTCCCATCTGCTGCCATGCCCTTTGTTTTCCATAGGTACAGCAGCAGTGTGCTTGTTGTTTCTGGGTCTCACCTTCCTCTTTAGGGGCAGGTGAATGCCCCTCTTTGGGAATGGCTGCTGGCAGCATGGGCAGCAGCAGCAATGAGTAGGGCAGGAAGCCCCTGCTTGCTGTGGGAGGCTGCAGGGTAGGAGGTGCACAGGGCTTGGGCACCCACCGCCATGGCTCACAGCCGCACCAGCAGCCTGCATGGAGCAGCCCAGCTCTTAGAGGTTTCTGCTTCACTGGTATTTGCAATGCTATTAAAGATTTAGCAGCACCAAAATGTAAGAAAGCTTTTTCTTGCAGCTGCAGACTAGCATGGCCTGTGCTCCAAAATGGAAAGGGCAGTTTGGGACTCACCTGAAATGCTCTCCTGCGCATGCAGCAAGGCAGGGCCCCGCTCTGTGCTTCTGCTCCATCAAGTCTGGGGTATAGAGCTGCTGAGGTTTGTGCAGCCATGCCGGTTTGTCACACACATCCTAGCTGTAGAGATGACCATGAGAACAGCTCCTTGCCCTAAGGAACCTCATGGAGGCTGGCATGGGAGGCCTCTGTCCAGCACACCCAGCAGACACACTGCAGAGGAGCGCAATGGCTCAGCCACAACCCTCTTGTTCATTGCCAGACTTATCAAGACTCCTCTTGAAGCTCACACAGGAACGGGCTGCTAACAAGTCTGTCTGCGTGCTCTTTCCACCTTCAGTGCCTTTAGGGGTGGTCAAAGTAAACCCAGGTGAGCCACAACACAGCTGTAAGACCCACACCAGCCTCACTAGGCAATGATTCATAGGGCTGTCGAACCGACACCATGCCAGGGCCTCCCACGTGCCCCACAGCAAATCAACCACTGGAGAGCAGCAGGCAGACAGCCGCCATGAGGACAAGGCGTTGGGCCCTTCTGGGAGGGCAGAGCACATCACACCACACAGCAGCGCTTTGCTCAGTACAGACTTTATTACAGTTTATATTGCCAGCTTCACATAAAAAAAAGAATGTCATTAATTCTTACAGAATTAAAGAAGACCTATGTGACAATAAATGATTACAAAACACAGGCCCTGTGCAGTACAGCAAACAGTTGCTGTTTCTTTGTGTAACAGCAACACTTGATCACACAGCTAAGGCAAGACACGTTTTCAGAGTAACTTCTGATTATGAGAACAGCAGTACAACACATCTGCAACTGCAGTTTTTAACCAAATGTTTTCAAATTATTACAGTATAAGAAAAAAAACAAATGAAAGAACTTAAGGAAGACAGCTTTGCCTAGGCAGTTGCAGCAGCAGCTATCAAGCAGCCCCGCATGCTCTGCAGTGAATGATCACCTCATTAGAGCCCTCGCTAGCAGGCATGCCAGCCAGCACTGAAGCACTTTAAACAGCAGGCTGTCTGCACACGGGGCTGTGCACACCGATAGTGTGAGCTGTCACCTCGCCTCCCAGCTCAGGATGCAGACGCCCCACTCTGCCTGAGCTGCTCGGCCTGCCTGCTCGCTGCTGGGAGCTGCCCAGCAATCCTGCTGGGACCTCGGCAGCACGGACACTAGGGCTGAGACAACGGCGTGCAGTTCAGCTTTGCTTTAAATCAAAATGCCCATTGATGAAAAAAAGCAAGGAAGGAAGACTTTGGGGGTAGATAGTGGGACAGCAGTGAGGGGCTGCACTCCCTGGAGCTGCAATGAGCCCTGCTGGCACAGCCCTGTGGGCACTGTTGACATCCCGCATGCTTCCACTCTTGTCTGTCAGTCTGTTAGATGTCAGTCCTCCTGCCCACCTCTCCCCAGTGCTATGTTTGCAGACATCAGAACTGCTGGGCTCCTCAGCCCATGCTGCTCCTTATGCTGCAGGAGAAAAGCAAATATTTTTCTTCTCCAACCAGAGCTGCACAATGTGAGAGGTTAAGCTGAAAACAGGACTGCTTTCTATTAGCTCCTCTATGTCTACCGTATGTTTACCACAGCGTTTACAAGAACATCCTCTATCCTCTGTGCGCTCAGCCACCTACTGAATTTTGCAAATGCAGGACAACTTCCCCCCACACACAGCTAACACACTCCCAAATACCAGCACAGCTACAGCAGCAAACACAGCCTGACTTAACAGGGGAGCTGGGAGTCTGCAGCAATACAGGCTCATCCAGGCCCTACATAATTTACTTTGAAGTGAAGAGCCGTGCTTGCCCAGAAGGACCTGACTCCCAGGCAGGTACATATGTACCTCCTCCAGGAACTAAGTACAGCATTGTCACTTCATCTGCCTGCACTTGCTGCACACTTGTGAAGAAGTGTATTAAGCCATGGCATTTGTTCCTGAAAGAAAAATCTTCAAATAAAATGCGTATCTCCCAACAGTCTCACCTGCAGTGCTCTGTTCTACCCCAGAGAACTACAGAACACCTGCTGCAATTCTGCCTGACTTCTTGAAACCTTTTGTAGGGATTACGGCAGTGAAGGGAAAAGGAGGGAAAGGAACCAAGTCATTGCTTTCTCCAGAGACTACACACTACACAAACCTATGCACATAACAGTTCTAAACCTTGCCTCAATTCTCACACTAAAAACTAGCACTGACAGAGGAACGGATAATTTTCTGTTCTTTGCTGTCAGGTCATCACCAGTGCTGGGATGAATCCGAGCTTATTCTTCCTCCCAGCCCTAGCCCTGAGGATTGCTTGTCCTGGCATTTTTTTCCTAAGAGACATTCTCATCTTAAGCAACCTAAGAAAAGGAAGAAATACAGCCACAGCCTTCAGTAAACTTTCCAATTCTCATTGTTTTCAAGGCTCAAGGAAGCCTCTTGGCATAAGGAAGTGGGAGGGCCGCATGCAACCTCACAGCCACTGCTGCTGCAGTTCAGACAAGGCACTGACAGCTTCTGCAGGCTACAGCAACAGTTCACAGCAATTTGCAACCTGTTATTTAAGGGTGAAGTGCTGGATAACCCCAGCAGAAGGAACCTGCCTAGCAGCATCATAACCTCTGGCTTTGCTTTGAAATGAAATGTGACTGTTGAGAATATTGTGAATAATATTTCCACGTAAAATGGAATACTGTTCCTGTGATGATGTTTCAGAGTTGGCTTTAAGGCAAAGATTTAAAACCCCTTTGGATTTCAAATCTATTTTTTCTAGCCCCCTAAAAAGGTGCTGCTTAAGGGATTTAAGCAACAGAGGGGAGCGTAACAGTTAATTCCAAATGCTATAAATTACAGATGGTTTGTTGGAGGAAAAAACAAACAGCAAATACAACAGGACATAACTAAAGCCCATCCCAAGATGGAAGGCAGCACAGCAGCAGCTCATGGTGCAACTCAGGCAGCAAAGCTGTTTGGCAGTGCTACAGGAAATGCTCTCGTCACCGTCAGAGTTCTCTCCCTAGTAAGATTCCCAAGGAGATTAGATCAAGGAGACATGAGAGATGGTGGGATGGAGACAGGGGAAAAGTAGTCTAAAACTGCCCTGCTGAGTGTTACTTTGCCTGGCATTTGTATGTTTTCATCAATCAAGCTGTCAAGTGTGTATCAAACCCTGTGGCCCACTGCAGACCTTGGAGTATGTCCACCTACACAAAACACTGCCCAGTAGGTTCTCAAGATTTCACCTCCTGCGCACTGTGCAGGAGGCAGAAACATTGTCAGAAGAGTAGAATCAGGAGCTGTTGAGCCCTTTCATCTCTCAGATGCTTCTTGAAAATATGCTTTGGGTCTTTTATTCGGAAGCTTGGCCCTGTACACAATTCTTCTTTTGGACTACACCCTTGCTACTGTGTCTGGTGAGTTGTCCTGGAAAGAAATACAGCTACTGTGAGATGATTTGCTTGCGAGAAAATGTTGACATTTTTATAGCATGAATGAAGCTTATAGCTTCAAGGCAATCTTCAATCTGAATGTTTTGAGAAAACCACTTAGTCTTCCATGGGATGGCTGCCTGAATAAGTAGCAGCTACAGCACAAGGCACCATGCACTGAAGGATCCCAAGAGAAATTCTAACAGCTTTCAATTTGATTTGGAATTTTCATTCCAGTGAAAGAAGAGACAAAGCATCTTTCTCACTACATCACACACAGTCCCATCCCCTCACCAAATTCTTTACACTCTTGAGCAAGCAACTGAAGAACTACCCCCTGACACTGCCACTTCCCACTGTACTGAGCTAGGCAGGACCATGGTTAGAGTCATAGACCCTGCACGCTTAACTTGCAGCCCTGTCTCCCTGAACGACCCTCAAGAACTCTGATCTTATTCTGTTTGTTGAAGATGCTATTTGCAAGTTTTCCAGGTTCCAACTTACAGACGAAAAACATAAAACCAAAATGGCATTATGAGCAACCTCAGGCTCTCCAAATAGGTAGACATATTTTTGGCCATTAAAAAAAAAAAGTCAAATTTGACGTCCTTGCAAAACACTGTAGATTTCTTGGATGTACAGTCCCCAGAACACCCCACTTGGAAAAGACAAAGCCAAATCTGAGAAGTCTCCTTAGTAATTTCAAGTGCTTCAGATCTGACCTTGCAGTCCCCCAGAACATTCCTGGGCTGGGTGCTGGCCTGCATGAGCTCCTGCGCATTCAAACCGTGGTGTACAGCTGAACACAAGCTGAACAATGCAGGTGGAAGGATGCACAAACAGGAGGACTGCAACACATGGCAAGGACACGTGTATGACTAGGCATATAGAGGTAACTGGCACTGAAAAGCTTTGCAGGAGCCAGTGCCCACCTGAGCTCAGGTAGTAAATATAAAGGATTCAGACAAAACAGACAGTCCTGAGATAGAGATCAATTTCTTAGTAAGGCTTTGAGTGTGTGTGGTTTTGGTTTTTTCTTTTAAGCGCTTTTCTTAAATTAATTACCATAAAAGACAGGCTAGCATTCGTTAAACAGTTGTGTTCCTTCATTCCAGTATAAAATACGCATATGCAAACCCGTGATCAGATAGGATATCGTTTCAGAGTTTGTATTAAAAATACTTTTATCCAAATGATAAATATTTTAAAATAAGCATTTACAAAAATAAATGGTCCATTCCCACAAGGAAGGACATATATAGCTGCAAATCTAAATACATCTTGAGGCAACACAATTATTGATGAAACTAGTTAATAAAATCTTTGGTATGAGAGTATAGTACATTAATATTCATGCACCGTTGTCTTCCCTTGGCAGACACACTGTACAGATGTCTAAGCGAAGAGGCAGCTTTTCCTCAATTTCTTGAGATGTCTTCCAAATACAGCATACAAATTTTTCTAACATGTCTTCCTATGATAATAGGAGAAAAACCCAAGATTCTCCTGGATCTTCCTATTACTTTTGCATCTAAAACAGAAATGAAGATGGGAGGAAAAAGAACACGAACACAGTTAAATTTCATTCTAGTAAGTGAGCAGCATCTACAAAAAATAAAAATCAATACAAAAATTACTCTAGAGGAAAGCCTGTTTCCTTCAATATTGCATGCATCAGCTGCCAAGACAGGATAACGATGAATACCAGCGTTGCTGCAATTGCAGACACACAAACAGGAGCCGACTGAGCTAGGGATGGCAGCAGCTCTGCACCCAAGCATTGCCCTGAGCACTGTGAGGACCTGGCTCTGGTGGCCATTACTGCTGGGGAACAGAGACACTGCATAGGTACAGGAAAGAGAAACAAAAGCTGAAAAGTCTTGGAAAAAAAGACCTGGGGAGCTCTGGGGACCTGGGAGCTCTGGGTAATTAAGTGGGATCAAGGGAAGTTACAGGAAGTTGTCTGGGGTTCTTTTTGAAAATGCTGGTGCTAAAACAGGTGAAGGAAGACAAAGGCAGCTAAGAAAGCAGTAGGGTTAGCCTATGCTATGGCCTAATGGTTCCCTTTTAGTCTTAAATCCTGACTCCAGGGAAAGTCCTGCTGAGGGACTCAGATCTGGGAACGAAAGGGAACACAGCCCAAACATCCATGAGCTGGGCTACAGATCAGGGTCAGCAGCCCACAGCTCCTGGAAAAATGTCAGCAGCAACACCCAACTGTGACTGCTGTGAGCAGGAAATGAGGAGCAGACGGCACCGATCCAACATGAAGTTTGAGTTCTGCTCCCTACCTACCACACGAAGACTGACACCTCCCACACTGCAGAGGCACAAGAGGATCCCTCTGCACCAGCTGTCCGCTCCCACTGGTGCTTGCTCACCAGAGTCAACCCAGGATCACATACCAACACCTCTCTGCTAAGAGTCACCCTCTGGGAGAGCAGCAGGCAGGACTAGGAAATGGAGCAGGTATCTGCAGCGTGATGCAGAAGCTCCCAGTCACCAGGCATGGCAAACACCCCGCACTGCAGGGTGAACACTGCAGCTGCTAAGGCTCAGTTGGCTGCACCAAGTCCCAGCACTGCAGATGGTCGTGGCTCCCCAGAGGTGTGGGACCAGCGGGTTTGGGCTTCCCTTCTGCCTCCGCCTCGTAGCTGCTGGGAGCCGTGACCCACTGCCATAGCAACAGGAGCTCACATGATGACTGACTTTTAAAAGAGCCCCTGTTTGTGGCATCCTCTGTCGACAAACAATCCATTATTTATATCTCGGCATGTCTGAAGTGCAGTTTGCATCCTAACCTCATTAATGAATGATGACACCTTGACCTGCTCTATTAAGTAAGCTGTGTTAGACTGAGAAGCGCATTGCTCTCCCCATCACGAGCTGAAGTAAGGCAATCAACAGGAAAATACCAGGGTAGATTACCTGAGTTACAGCAATACCAAAATAAGGCAAATCCTGCTGCTGCACTGAAACAGGCGAGGAAAAACACTGGGCCTAGAGAAAATGGAAAAGGGGACTCATTAAGACAGAGCAGAGAAGTGAAAGTTTATCTCAGTTCATAAATCATCAATTGCTGTTCATATGCATAACTAAGTGTACTCAAATGAGGTTAACACATTCACAGTTATGTATGTGCTGTAGCTAACGTACTATGAAGAACATTTATTGTACTGCAATTAGTTTTTATTACAGTTACTTTGACACCATTCATTGTTCATCTCTGTTCACCTGTGTTCTAGTCAATGGAAGCAAGAGTCTTCTGAGGCATTTTCTTAGCCTAAAACTTGGTGTAAAGAAACCCTTTAAATACTACAACCAAATAGTAAGCAGATCACTGGGACATAACCCACACAGTGCAGTGTCTTACTCCAAAACTCGCCTCTGTTGAGTCAGTGTACTGCCCACAGGGAAGAAGTATTGTGAAAATACACCACAAGATAACTACAATTCCATACAGTTCCATTCCAAGCAAGTTGTTAGGGTTTTGTATGTTCCCTTTCTTTGCTTTTGCCTACCACTGAAATTGCTGCTTTCTCTGAATCCTGCTGCTCCACTGGCTTCAATCACACCTCACCGTCCTTCTATACAAAGTGTGTATGATCAGGCTTCATCAAAACAGCAAATGCCAGAGAAGGAGAACAGAGCTGATGCCAGAAGCCCAGGCACTGCCAAGCATCAGCTCCGTTGCCTTGTTTCCAATTAGCACACAGGACTCACTTGATTCCTGTGGCTCACTTATTCCAATAGCATTTGTGCATGCCTCCATATAAAATGGAACAGGAAAGAACTGTGTGTGATTATATATATATGTATATATATGTATATATACACAGATGTTCCACAAATGATGCTTTCATGACAAAAGCAAATATTCTTGTTCCTGTTCACGATTCTGAAATGCAGTGCCTCACACATACCTCAAACAAATCTCTCACTGGAAACACTGCTTTAATGTGCCTGCCTGGAATTACACACAGCTTAATGCTGATGCTCAGTATTGATGCTCAATGGAACCTTTCTAATTCATGCTTATCCATTAACGAAGACCTCAAAGATGTATATCTGCCTCTTTATCATCTAATCATTCCATTTGTATTTATGACTTTGCCATGACTACACCTACATTTAAACTGCACCTGTCAGTCCAGACTAATGAGTCAGTGGAGCCAACCACATTAGAGTATTCAATAAGCAACCAAACAAAACCACACAATGAGTTACAATGTGTTCATTTCAGCCTTCTTCCCAGGCAAAAAACTGTCACAGAAGCTTATATAAGACTCTCGATCTCTCATAATCAAATTTTTAAATAAAACATCAACTAACATTTAAATGAGAAAAAGGTCACAATGAATTAAAAAAAAAAAAAAAATTACATCTTTCTTTCAGTTTCTTTCATTCTTCAATTCCTTTTCAAAACATCTTCTAGTGACTAAAATTACTGACCTCCCTGTAAACTGGACATTGAGAAAGGAAGAGCAAGTAAGCTTAACATGTTATTCTACAGCAGATATACCTAAGTTTACTCTCGCTCATCTGTTATTTTGTTGTTTTTTGTGTTTTGTTTTTTCCCCAAAGGATTTGTAATTAAATTGGAAGCTTAAAAAAAAATAAAAAAAATCTGAAAGCTATAAAAAAAAAAATAAAAAATCCCAGCAGCAGGATAGCCTTTATTATTCAAGCATTGGAGAAATCATAGTAAATGAACAGCTTAGCTAAAACAGCACAAGTAAAAATACCACTGTAAATATTGATTAAACTCGTCTCTTGAATTTCCTGGCACTGGTTGCCTCAGCAGCAGCTCAGTAAGCTTCCTTCCATTCATTCTGCTTAGATGGTGACAGTAAAGACATCGTAAAACAAACTATGTTACATGAAATGCAAATTATATAATAAAATAAATTGCATCATAATCTGAAAAGCCATTCCGTAAAGTGACACTGTGTGCATTTATTTACCCCTGTCATTTAGCATACATTTCTCCTTGTCAGTGTCTATCTCTGCGGAATCTGTGGTTTCTAGAAACAAAAGCAACATATCAGAAGTTAGTATTCAGCTCAAGCAAACACAAACATAATAAGCACATGCAAAATACCACACGGCCAAAAAATACCTCTTTTTGACATGAAATATTAGCCCCTCTAGAAGTAAATCATTGCTACACTTACACCTGGGTGTATATTGATCAGAAGACAGCCACAGGTCATTTGAATGCACCATGAACAGCTGTAAGGAGCTGCAGCAGTACCTCCCATCTGCTTAAGCCCTGCCTACAGAAGGAACGTTACATACAGCAGCTCTTGGATTCACACACGAGGGACACCGACTGAAAATCCCTGGCACACTTGATTACTTCAGAGCAGTCAAACTGCTTCCCAAGTGAGGAAAGCATGAAGTACTCCTTCTGCAACGCCAGAAACTTGTAGCGTAACACATACAAAACATTTGTGGGCCAAAGCACACGCTAATCTGAGAACAACCTTCTGATTGAACGTACCACCACCCTTCTGTTCTTGAGTAAGTCTCTGGGCATTGGTGCATCTGGCAGACGGAGCCCTTGGAACAAACTGCTTGGCACATATTGCTTACCCAAATTCTGCTCTCGGCTAAATACACATACAGTCTCTTTTGAAATCTGGAGGGACTACATACTAACATTTGGCATAAGTAGTTTTGGCCTCTAGATGACATTTTTCTGTGAACTCAAGTAGAAAAGGAGGTTGACCTTAAGCTTTCCAAGAGTTAGCAGCAACGAAGCCATTTAGTTGAAACAAGAATTCAGAAGGCAGCAGTATTGCTAGGTCTCTTCTTTCACTTAGAGACCTGCCATGAAGGTGTACTCCAAGCTAATCCTCCGCACTTGTAGGACGAAGGAATAACAAAACAGCCTCTTGAAGCACCTGAGACAGGACAGACATCAAGGCTCTCCTCAGGCATGCCAGGATGGGTGAGAGGACACTAAGGAAGCTGCTGTGGAGTAAAGTACCCAAATAGTATCTGTGCTTCACTGGAGCAGGCCCAGCCTGATTCTCCTCCATTTCTGCATGTCTCCCATCCCGTGAGGGGGGACAGCATGGCTCTCCTGCAGAGCAGCAGCATTGCAACCACTTGGCTGCACACTTGGGAGCCACTGAAGGAGAAAGAATTGCTGCAGAGCCTCCCACAACGTACTCTGTCAATGGCAATCACACATGCAGACTGCGTGTTTTGAGGGCAGTCTTCTCCAGATAACCTAGCACACAATTCCTCACGCTTCCAGCTCTGCACTCCTGTCAAGCTACCATTGGGCAGAACTGAGCGGATCCTTTATCCTTCTAGTTCGTGTAAAAACATTCTCTGAGTCACATGGAAAACTCATTTGGCTTCAGTAGCTGCGTCAGGGTCTGTGCCATGTGCCTTCTCCACCCTCTAGTGGGAACTCGTAGACATTGCTGAACATCTCACTTCCAACACTGTATTCGAGGCAAAGAAACTTTGTTCTTGCACAAATTTTGAAGGTTTCGTTTGTTTTTTAAATAAGAACAAAATCTTTGAAAGATTCACCTGTGTGGAAAATACTTTTCAGATGCACAGCTGCATGTAATCTATGGCATACAATCTATTTTGTCCAGGCCACAGATCACCAGTGCCCCAAAACATTTCTTACAAGCCTGCTTGCTTCAGTTGGACCTGTGTCCTTAGAACAAACTCCCCATGTTAGCAGTGACTGTTCCCTGGGGTCCCTTTGCATAATGCAATAGCAGCCAGTGCTTTTGGGGGACCACAATCAGTCTATTTTTAAACTAATATACTGAGCTCTATTGCTAAACCAGCTTGTATCAGTCACCAAGGTGCAAAGCTGAGCATGCTTCTGCTCTGGCTAACAGCACTGTGCAAATTTCCTTTCTGCTGCCTGTCCAGCTGTGACAAGAGCAAATGCAGTGGGAAGAGTCTTTGTCTCAACATCACACAGCCTCCAACAAGGGTTTTATGGGTACAGATGGCCTTGGGCACAGCTATGCTATTATGAGCACCCAGCTAACTTCTCTATGGGATGTAGGCAGGACTTGGCGAAGATAACTTAAATCTCATTTTCAGAAATGGCTCAATAGTCAAAAGTATTGAATGTTAACAGAACTTAAACCATCAAAATACTCTTAAAATTACGTTCTTAGTTGCTGTTAATTACTAAAGACTGTCATTCAGTCAGTTTGGCAGAAAAACCTGTGGCTCTACACCTCTCCCTCAGGTGAAAATGACAGATTCACAGCTATTTGATCGAGGAGCCTGTTCCCTTCCCCCTATGGGCATGACTTCTGCAAGGTGATCAGCAAATTACAAGCATGCTTTAAAGCTGCCATGAGGCTGATTCCATAAGGTCTCCCTGTTCAGTATGATTTGGGTATGGAATTTGGAAAGCTGGGGCAACTTGGCAGCCTGTCTGTGCAGGCAGTGAAATGGTGTAGTCTCCCAGCTGTTTTCTCTTTGTGCTAGATAGACACAAACCTTTTCTTTCAACACAAAAGGCTAAACAAGGCTAGAAAATGTTGTACATCAAAAAGTCATTACAATTTATTTTTTTTGGTAATTAATATGCCACAGTCTAGAAATAAAGGAGATACAATTTTTTTGTTTGCTTTTGTTGGTGGTAGTAGCTTTTCTTTTGCTTGTTTGTTTTTAAAACCTGTTGACTTTTGGTGCAACACTTTGAATCTAACTGGAGCTTCACCCACATTGCTAAAATTTCCCCTCAGCACATAACTGAGTTTCTAATAACTAGAGATCAATTGTCCAGTGAAGCAATAGAGCTGTTAGACCGTTTATAAGGACTTTTTATACTACAATCCTTTTGCAGTATCATTAACTTAAACATAGACCTTTTCCTCAAGCTGCTCAGGTCATTTCTGTGTGCTGGAGGCCTGAACATACTTTCCATGCATTTGGAACACCGCTCTTTTTCTCCAGATCTCTAGATGATAAAGTAAAACCAACACATAGGAAAGTCAGGCTTGATACTTTTCTTTAGAGAAATGAGCTCCTTTGTGTATAGAGTCAAACTTGTATATATGTATGTACCTCAAAAGCATTGAGGCCCAAACACGTACATATTTTTGGTGGGCAATTTTATGGACATCAGTCAGGCACGTGAACTGCACAAAATATGTCCTGCATTTAATGTCACAGAGATTGGTGTCTCTGTTCAGCATCAGAAGGACCTATGAATGAAGCATGATTTAACAACATGGTTGCTTCATCTTCAACTGGACACAACTGGACGATCTATGTATTGGGGGAAAGGCAAGATTCCCAACCATTGGGTTTTTGTGATTAACAAATCTGAGGTTACTTTGCTGTAATGTTCTGATTTGCTACCAATTAGAATAAGCATAGTGAAAATAAAAAAGCCAGGAGGGGCCAACCATTACGTAGAGGAACTGTCCTTCATATGAATGATATTGCTAACTTACAAGTAGAACTTGAGCTGTTTCAAAGGCACAGACTCGTATTTCAAGGCTATCAAAGAATTTCGAACAGCCTACACCAGCCAACAAAGAACAACTATGCAGTCAAATCCACATATGGGGGATAAATAAACAATCATTTAAATAATCTGAACAGAAGAAGTGAAATGAGGTTTCATAATTCACTGATGAGGAAATAGACAACTCAGTCCAGTTACAAATCAACTTACTCAAGATTTTCCTGCTTGGCAGGTCATTATAGAGCTGTTCAGCATTGATCTGTAGAGCCCTGTAAAATTCCTGACAGTGTCTCTCTCCTTTCTTCTGAAGGTGCTTTATCAGATCTGAGAGCCTGGTATGGAGTGATGCCTTTGGATTCCTGAACTGTAAGAGAAAAGCACTCATCAGAAAAGAGATTACAACAGCTAGAGAACAATTTCACATTATTTTATGGTATGACAGAGAACTGAGCCCATTTTATATTGCCAAAAACAATGGGCCAGAAAATTAAGGGAACCTATGTATACGTTGCATGGGACACTTCAATACACTGAGCTCCATCTGGAAGCATCTCTTGATGGTGAGCACATTTTCTCTGCCTTTCCTCTTTTATTTTTCCCTAATAATGTGACAGCTACTCCACATTTGATGTTTCTCCCCATTCTATTCAATACTTGCCACTCTACAATTTGATTCTGACAGCAAACAGAAAACATGAATGTACACCCTACGGAATTCTGATGTTTTCAGGTTTTCCCTTAGTTGCCTAGTGGTGATCACCCAAAAAGGTATTTTATACTGATGACATTAGTCACAATATTGGAGTGTTCATCATCCCAAGACTACACATTTGATTGCTTCCAGCACTGCTGCATACCCAATGCAGTGTTTATGAATTCTCATTACTCAAGCACCATGGCAAGCAGCTGCAGAAGAAAGCTTTTTTTTCTATGGTCTAAAATATGATGAATTCTAGAAGACATTACAAAGAGAATGAAAATGTGCACTCTACCCACATCAAACTGATCCCAGAGTATCTGGAAAGCGACCAAAACCATTCTCAGCAGAGCATTAGATTTCATACCAGTGCAGCAGATAACATTTGCAGTACATTTAGTTAGGATCAATTCATTCTCTAGGGGGACAGGAATACAATGTACCTGATACAACACGCCTTATTCTGACAAAGTTCTCACAAGGTCAAATGGATACGGGAGGATGGTAAGCTTCTCAAACTGTCAATAGAGTTGACAGAAATTTCCCTGGACCTATAGGAAAGCAGTACATTTATGTCTGCTAAGTGTAGAAATAAAATAAAGATATATTCTTTTCATATTTATTTTGAAGCTCCTGAGCAAAGGAGGCCTTTCTCCATATACAGTTACGTTAACTCCATCCATTTCTCAGCTCTCACACTTATAGCTGGGAAAAGGGATCAGTGGGGTGAAGCAGCAACTCAGCACATGCACGCCAAATCCATCTTTGAGCTGCTACCTACAGAAAAGAGGTGATCTTATCTGAAAAGTTAGGGATACAATTTTCTTAACACAGAGGCACGCTATGTGAAGACACATTTACTAATCCCAAAAGTGCTTAAGGTCTGCTAATATCACCTCCAATAAAGATGAGTAAGAACACCCAAGGAGATGGGGCAGACTGTGTGCTTTTTTATATAAGTGGACAAAAGGGTCCTAGACAGCTCGCAGAAAAACAACAGAACATTCAGAGATGGAGTAAAATTAAGTTACCTTTTCCGCTTCTGTATTGGTAAGAATTTGGGGGTAGACTCTGTTAAGCTGAAGAATAATTTTATCAACCACTTGCTCATTCAGTCGGCTATTGCTTGTAAGAAAATACATGTCGTGTTGCAGCCGGTGACAATACGACTGATCTAGAGACAGAAGAACACAAAGAACAAACCACAGTAAGTACTTAGCAAGCCATTTTTAAATCGTGTACATTTCATTTTTCTAAGAGTGGTTAAATACCTAAAATACACTGAATTAATACCTAAAATCCAGTAAATTACCAGCAGATAATTTTGGAAAGCTGACTTGCAGCACAGCTGTGTGCTTCAGAGATCCATGCACTCAAAATTACAGGTACCCAAATTCCTGGCAGTCACCTGAGCATCTCTGTCTTCCCAAAGGAAGAAGCTTCTAAACCACTTGATGTCAGGTACTGATGGATACCTCAAATACCTTGACAGTAACCATACAGTCCTAAAGTTAAGCCACTGAAGGTTTTCTACCATTTATAAATAGAAAGTTTGACTGCATAGTTTAAAAATAAGATTTTATTTTAAAAAAATGATGGAAATGTGTTTCATACAGTAAGGTTCTCTCAGATAGAATGGCAAAAGGTCCATATGTGACTGGAACATAGCACAGGGCTGGTCTTTGCCTGCTGCTGAGGACCTGATGACAGCAGGGCTGGTGGTACAGGATGGGAGGCTGGGAAGCTGGGCACAACAGGGTGAAAGATGCACCGGTATCACCCCACCAAGAGTCAGTGATGCCTTTTGTCTAACAGGAGAAATCAGCAATTTGCCCTGTGTAAACAACTCAGAACATTAGGAACAAAATCTCTGCTAACATGCCATGAAACTGTTCAAAGAAGGCAAACTTCCCTTCCACATCACCTGGGAGAGGGGAGAACAAGCATTCAGAAAGCAGTAATTTTTTCTTACCATGACAGTACACTCAAACACACATCTCACTAAAACACCTTTTTTATTTATTTATTTTTTATTAACCTGGACATCTGCAAATACATGAATCAACACTTGCTGTCATTTTGGACACAGTTTCTAATTTGATAATAATGGATTTTGTAGGAGTTCACCTCTTAGCTAATAGCTTTCCCTACAGCACAGTGTTGTGCCACTATGAAATTAAAGACACAGACATGTTCAGGTAGGATTACTGTGCTCACATTAGATTTAGAAACAGAACCATCTGTTACAATGCCTGAAATAAGCATTAAAACACCCAACCTGCATGAGTGTGCTCCACCAGCTCCACTGGTCACCAACCCTGGAAGCACACACATCACACCTGATCGGCACAAACCCCTCCATCCAAACTGAACAGAATAAGAAAGCAGTGCCTTCCCCATACTTAAAGCACATACACGGGTTTATGGTATTTTATGGCATTTTATGGTATTTTTTATGGTATTTTTTATGGTATTTTGGCTACCAGAATAGACCATCATCAGCTCTCTGTGCCCTGTGATTTAGGGAAGATAAACAAAAGAATGAAGGGGAAAAAAGCCAGAAAACAGACACGTGATGCACTGCACCTTTGCAAAGCCCTTGTCCTTCCTATATCATGTTTGTTAATTTTGTTACATCCCCCTTTTTTCTGCACATTTGTAGCCCTAACTGCACTTACAGGAAAGGGTTCACAAGAATCTGGCATCATGATCACTGTGAAGTTACAACTTCTCTAGAATCAAAGTTGCTCCCACTCAAATAAAGGCACGTGGCCATTGATACTGCACAGAGCTGCAATTCCACAAGCACAAAAGTACTTCAGTTCCATTCTCTCTTTGCATACAGACACGTCTCATTTCCATGTGTTTCTAATTCCTAGCCTTTCTGCTGCTGGCTCTCAAGGCAGCCTCACAGCATGCCGTTAGAAACACACCGCGCTATTTGCTCTGCAGTTCCCTTTTGATGCAACAAGTTCAACACTAGCCTCACTCAGGGCTGAGATCAAACGTCTCTTCAAACCCACTCATCTGGATGCACTACAGGCTGAGGTGGGGACCAGGAGACACTGATAGGGCATCAGGCTCTGTCAAGTTGTCTGCCCATGCCAATACATTGTGGGGAGTGAGGTGCACCTCGCTCGCTACCTCCTCCCTCCTCTGCATCACTTGCATGATCCACAGCGACACTGGATGTCATAAACAACTCTGTTCTTTCTGCAGCCTTACAAAAAGCATGTGTTAAATTGAGGTCTAACAAGCTAGAGAAGAAATTTAACTTCAAAAAACACCTTGACATTCAATCAACAAACCACAGCAAGTACCAAAAGAACAACAAGGTCCCGACAGATTGAATATATCTTAGTTTGTAAAATAACAGCAGCCGTGATGTATCATCTCTGCTTCCCACACACTCCATCGCTGCCTCATCATGGCTGATTCCATGCAGGCAGCACGTGGAAATCTATCAGCAGCAGCCACAGCAGTGAAGCTAATTGTGACCTGCTGGAGATCATATTTGAGCTGACACTCTTTTCTGAGCAGTCAGGAACGCGGTGTGTCCTCATGGCACATCTGTACAGATCCACTGAATCATCACTGGTCTTATCAAGGGCTTTTTGCTGCCATCTGAAACCCGTGCGCTCACACACTGCAGATTGCATTACACTGCATAAGCCTCACTCAGATTTTCTGGGTGTCTCCATTTTCCTTTGATCTAAGCCAAACACACAAGCAAAGAGTGAGTCAGTGCCCCCTGCAGACAGTGCTACCTGTGCCATCTGAGGACATGCCTCAGGCCTGGCTCCAGCATCTGTGTGATGCGCCCCAGCCTCATGGGATGCTCCATTCTCTGCATCCTGCAAAGACACTTCACACACCTGGACCACTGCCTCCCCACGTTACTTCACTCTGGGAGGAGGGACTGGGCACAAGGTTTAAAACATTCTAGTCAGATGTCATCATGCTCAGCACCATCAGAGCAAAACCAAAACCCAGCTCCTCCTCTGCCTCTTCTGAAGCCCGCCAGCTCTCCTCTAATTGGAGAAGTCTTTGCTCAAAGTCTTCGCGACAGGAGCAATGGCTGTGTTCAGCTTCTGGTACATACACCAGGGAAGAGAGAACACACCACAGAACCACCAACCAGTGCACCAGCTGCTAAATTACAAAATAATAACAATTACATTAAAAAAAAAAAAAACAAAACCAAACACAACACAAATCGTCACTGATGCTAATGGCTGAGATGCAGCACCCTGCCCAGGGGTGATAAGGATATCTAGGAAACACACACGTGCATTTCAGACTCCCACGTGCTGCTCCACAGCCTTGCTTGCCCCAGCCAGCTCCTGTCCCCACCAGTGCCACCAGCAGCACAGTGTCCCGAAGAGATGACAGCTACTCAAAGGAAAATTCAAAACCATGCTATGACAACTTTGTTTCTAAGCCGTAGCCACACCAGCATTGCAAGGACCATCAGTCCTTCAGCCAGCACTTGCCTGAGCAGCAGAACTGTGAGACTGAGGTCTCAGCCACAGAGCATGGCACTGTCAGCTGTCTGAGGCCACGGCCTGCAGCTCCACAGCCAGCTGCACAGCCCACAAGAGGAGCAGGCACCAGTGGGGGGCAGCCAGCCTGCAGCACAGGTTGGAACTGGATGGGCTTTACGGTCCCTGCAAAGCCAAGGCATTCTATGACACGCCTCTGCTCCTCCTTCCAAGGGAGGCTTTCTGGCTTACCAGCTTTCTGTCAAGAGACATCAGATGAATGCTGGGGACACCACTAGCATAACTATCAGGTTACAGTGGCGGTCAAGAACTGCTTGGTAGCTTTGTTTTTGCTTATTCTTTCCTTAGAAGACTCCAAATAGCTCTCTGTATAAGGAACAACAAACAGGACAGAGCACACTGGATTTTTGTCTTTGTGTACACTCTTCCACATCCTACTTTTGCTGCCCTTTCAGATAAAAAAATGCGTATTCCTATGGACACATCACCCTTAAATTGCACCCTTAAACCTACACCTAGCATGGTTTAAACAAAAAACAAGCAGAATTTCAAACTTGCAGGCCTGCGCTCAGCCCTTCCATGCTCGATTGCGGCGGTGAACTGTGCTCCCTGCTCCAATCCCAGCCTGGGCCCAGGGGACCTGAAAGAAGCCAGAAGCTGTGCAGGTGGGCATCCCCAGTGAACCACCATATTGATATTTGCATAAGGACTTGTGATACTGCCTCTTACCACTGTATCTTTATTATGGTGTTGATCGCTGGTTATTCTACCTTAATAGCCTGCCTCCTTCAAATTACCAAGCAGACAGATGAGATAAAGCAGATAGAATTTCAACACAACAAACAAAACCCCAATAGATCTTCTTGTTCATCATGCACACCATTCATAAACATTAGTTCTAGAAACTCCAGTGGCATCTGCTGGGCAATGCAAGCTCAGGTTGCAATTTCCTGCAGAAATACCCAATGATTTTCATAAATGTCACAAAGCTGAGCTGATAATTAAAACCTTAAGGCATGCGACCAACAAAGTGCACATGTCTCTGCAGACTCCCTGCTAAAGCATCTCAGCAAAATTTTAGCTTTCACACTCATCTAGTTGTTGCTTTCCCCCTTCAATAGCTCAACAAAGGGGCGTGGAGGACTTAAGAGAGGAAATCTGACTGCACGGAAGTTGCCTGAAATGATGAAACTTCACTGTTAACCAAACCCCTTCCCCAAGAGGAGTGATGGCTCTGCTCCCCAGGCCTGGAAGTGCAGAGAGGTGGGAGGCACCAGGCCCCCTCCAGGCCAACTGCTTCTAACTGTGAGTTCGTCACCAGACAGTGAGAGTCCTTGATAGCAACCTCGGTAACTCAGCATTATCTGACTGTCTTCTAAAAACAGAAAAAAACAAAGCTTTAAATGGCTCTTGAGAGTTGAACGTGGTGTTTCCTTAAACACTTTCCTGTACTCCATGTAAGAGGTAACCAGTGGGCCTTTGGTAAGCAGGAGCACGGTGCCTTGCAGCTGCTCGATCCTAATGAGCAGGAGACTGCGACCCAGTGTCAGTGGCACACTCCCCTCAATCCCGTGTGCCAGCTGAGCTGTGGGATCTGGCACACAGCTGCTGCCTCGAGGTGCGTTCTTCTGCCCACGTCCATTACAAATTCCCCACTTGCAGTGGAAAAATGCATACGCTTAAGTTCAAACCCACGCCTATTTCCATTCAGCGACCGCGAGCCTCAGCACAAGCTCACACGTCCCGTAGGGATGGAGCCCTCGCGTCCCAGCACCAGGCTCACACACAGCCCGGCATCGCCGCGCACTTGCCAAGGGCTTGAGGTTACGCAGCACCGCCGCTTCCCGAATGCCACCCGCAGCCCGGTGACTCACGGGCTGTGACTCACGGACGAAAGCCAGCTCCGAAGCTGCAGCAGCTGCAGGGGTGGCCCCAGCGCGGGGCTCCCGAGTTTACAAAAGACGGCGTTGAGAAACGCGCGATGGCACAGGTGAGCGGCTGCACGCCAACGGAGCGCCCCGTGCGCTGAGCCCGGACACGCAACGACGGGGCTTCCGAGAAAAAAATACAAATAAACTTCCGAAAAACACACGAGACCGCCAGCAGAACACCCGGCACCGCCGCGCCGGGAGGCGACTATCGGGACGCGACCGGCGTCCCCAAAGCGATGCTCCCGCAGACCCCACAGCCCCGCACTCACCGAGCATAGCGGCCCAGCCCGGGGCTGCGGCCCTTCCTGCCTCCGAGCGCTCCGGGGCCGCCCCGGGGCCGGGCAGCACCGCCCCGTCCCGCCCCGTCCCGCGCCACCGCCCCCGTGCGGCCGCCGCTGTGGCCGTGCTGGAGCTGGGGACTCAGTGCTGCGAAAAACACCTCGAGCCGGCGTTAAGCGCCTCGTGAGAGCCGAGAGCAGGAATTCACACTCCCAGCTGTGAGGTTTGTAACGATTAAATGCAGAATGAGCACGGCCACGATTTGCTTTTTCCTCAAATAGTTTAACTGTTCAAATCCCGGATATAACTTCTTCACGAGGAAGCACAGGAACTCTGCGTGTTTTAAAGCTCTCATTAGCACAACATTCCATAAACATTTAATTACCCGTTGACTCATGGAGGCAATGTGCCATTCCTGGCTACAAACCCTGCAGAGAAACAAGGCTGAACCTTGACTTTGCAAATTATGATAAGGAGATACATTATTTATTACTGCAAGCTTATTTTCTTTTACTGAAAAATCTGATATTTTTCTAATGTATGGGGAAATCCTGCATCCTCATATGGCAAAGGTACAGAATGAGCTGTGAGCAGCTCCCAGCACCACAGCAGAGCCTGGGACAGCTCTGATGAAGGCAGCACATCCCAAGCTCTACAGTACCCCCAGGCATCACCCATCACTGCCTGCCCTTCAGCCTGAGGCTGTCCCCTCCCTGTGTTGTATGGGAGCTGCCTGCAGCACAGGGTTCCTGCAGCCCATCTTGCCACGAGTACCTCCACTAACAAACAAGCCCCACGATATGCATGCTACAACTCCTTCCTAAAAGGGAAGCAGCCTCCTTACCTTTAGAAAGATTAAGAATATAGAATAAAAAACTCATTGAAGTATTTTTAATATTGCAAAATACGGCGATGTTTATGGTGCCTGTTCTTGAGAAAATGGAGAGGGTTCAAGCATCCAGAGTTAGTGCCATTTACCTTCAGGAAGGCAGATTTTCTGAGCAGCATGAAAGCAGATTTTTGACTTACCACTATTATTACAGCACATAGCACAACCTTGACCTTGTTGTGGCAACAGAAAGAGGCACTGTCACTTTATGTCTCCTTTCACCACACTCTTAAGGCTATTTCACCTCTCTACTGATATACTGCAGCAGTGGGACAGCACACACGGTGACATATGGCCGTGTCACACAGCCACTCACAGCACTCTCCTGGCACCTCCACCAGCACCTCAAGGGCAGAAATGGAAACACCCAGCGTGGCACAGAGCAAAGCCTCCCCTACAAGTACTGAGCACGGGGTGAAGCGGAGCTGCCAGGAGAGCTGCAGCATGCACTGACTGCAGGTATTTTTGTCCCATCAGCTCTGATGATGATACGGGAACCGGTGGTTAAATATAGCTCCTGCTCACACCCATGGCATGTACGCCTCTGAGCCTCCCCTGCACAGTGTGGCTTGGGCTCAAGGTGCTGGGAGAAACGTGGCCATGCCCCACTCACACAGCACTGCGCTGGGGTCCTGGTAGCACTGCCCACTGCATCCCCTCCTGAGGTCATCCTAACGTGGGATAGTGTTGGTCAGAGGGGACCTTAAAGGCCACCATCCAGCTCCAAGCCAAGGACAGTGCCCGTGGCACTCAGCACAGGGCTGCGCCCCGTCCTCAGGACCAGCAGCAGCGATGGGCTGGTACAGTCAGCTCCACAAACCCCTGTGCTCTGGGCGCAGATCCCGCGTGTTCCCAGAGCACCTGAAGGCAGCAGCTGCTTCCAAAGCACAGGGACTGCTGGAGCTCGGAGCTGGAGCTCGGCTCCTTGGCAGCCCACCCCGAGCTGCTCCCGCGCGGAGGGCAGCCGTGCATTTCCTGTCGGCTGATCCCAAAGCCGCGGCTGTTTCCTCCTGCTTCTTCCCAATCTGTTTATTTATGGAGTTATTTTATTTGCTAAATGTTATACCCTTGCCGAGGCAGCCCCAGCACGCAGTGTTTTCTTATTTATCCGTTAATTGTTACATCGCAATCCGACTTGTTATTTTCCCACGACCGAACGGGAACGGATCCCTGGCAGTACAAACTCTCGTGCTTAAGGAAACGCGAAGAGACGCGCTTTACAAGCTTCAACTGCACGCTGTGCTCCCTCCGCCAAGCCTGAGTGCCCGGCACGCAGGCAGCCCCGAGCAGAAGCCCCAGAACCCCCGGCTTCACCCCGCAGCCCCCGAGCAGAAGCCCCGCAGCCCCGGGTCGGGTCGGCACGCCGGTCGGCACTCACGGCTCCGGTAGAGCATGGCCCATGGGCGGCGCGGAACGGATCTCTCCTTGCGCCGAGGTCAGGGCGGCCTCGAAGCGAAAGGAAAAGCCGGGGGGGGGAGCTGCAGAGTCGAGTCGAGCCGAGCCGAGCCGAGCCGAGCCGAGCCGCCCCCCCCCCGCCGCCTGCGGGCTGGTTGGGTTGGGCGCTTTTTTTTTCTCTCTTCCTTTTTGGCTCCGCCGCAAGTCTCAGCTCTTTGCTCCCTGCCCAGCCCGGCTACTGGCTGCAGGAGGCTTGTTACACAGCCTACGAAGATGCTCCGTTGCTTGTACAGAGGATAACAGTCGGTCTCACAGTGGTCTTCAAAACCACACAGCTCAATATCTGATCCCTTTTAAAATAGAAATCAAATTATACATGAGAAAAATGCTCAGCCCATTATGTTCTCTTTTTTTTTTTTTTTTTTCTTAAAGCACTGAATTGAACAGGTTGCCCGGAGAGGTGGAGGTGCCTCATCCCTGCAGACAGCCAAGGTCAGGCTGCTTGAGCTCTGAGCACCTGATGGAGCTGCAGGTGTCCCTGTTCAGTGCAGGGGAGTGGGACGAGATGGCCTTCAAAGGTGCTTTCCAACTCAAATGATTCTGTGATGACTCTATGAATTCTCTGAAGGCAGGAAGCAAATAAGGCCATTTGGGTATCCTCCCCTTAAAACAGGTGAATAAATAAACTGAGGCTGAGAGAGCTGCTAAAGTGAGATGGAGCAGAGTGCTGAGCACAGAGCACAGCCCCTGCCTGAACTGTGCTCACACTGCAATTACCACCTTGCTGAGCTCCACCTGACTCGGGGCCAGGGAGGACAGAAGGGTGCTGTGCAGTCATGGGTTTGGGAGCGATGGGCGCAGCCTCCAGCTGCAGGCACCTCCTGTGAGGACACCAGCATGCACGGCCATGGGGCTGTGACCTTGAGCACACAGACAGCCTAAGCGCAGACGTGCTGAAGTGCCAGGGACCCAGGAACAAGCTGCTCAGCTCTGCCTTATGTCAGATGAACTTTCATTCCCTGCTTGCTGCTCTGCCAGAAGAGTTTCACGTTTCCCCCACTGCAGTGCATTCTAGCCCTAGCTAGCACAAGAGGAGACTGCTTCTGAAACATCCTGCCTTGGAGAGGGCTGGGAACTGCAGCATTCCCATCAGCTGATGCATTCTGGTTGTGGCCCTTAGCCATGGATAGTGGTGGGGTGACTGCATGAGAGCCTTTCAACATTGACTCTGTAAAGCAGCCTTCTTTGTAACAGTCCTTAAAATATAAGTAAGAAAGATCACCTCTCCCTGTTACTGAAGGAGGGAGTGGCTCAGGTTCCTTGTATCACACAGAGATGTGCAGAGGAATCTCAGAAGCTACTGGCTAGCATGCTGCTGAGCTTTATGCTTGGTCCTTTTAAGCAGAGGATTCAATTAAAGTTTAAAAGTTGTGCTGTGTGACATTGTAGATATAAAAAACAAAAAGTTGAGCAAACAATTTCTATCTGACACTAAGGTTTAGCAGATTCACTAGTTCCTGTGCTTCCAAAGCCACACTGATGACCAGGATGTTTGTGCCTCTTGCCTGCTCCACCCCAACCCCAAGCTGTCCCAGCCCCCAGGCTGACCCCCAACAGTGGGTACCCAGCTGGATGCTGGCATTTCCAGTACCCACGTGGAAAGCCCAACAAAAGCAACATTCACTCCGCGGCAGCACTATGGTGTCCATCCATGCTTCCTTGATCCACGGCTCCAAATGTATCCTTTGCCTTTTCCCAGCCACAGCAGACAGCTCAGGGCCATACGGGCAATGACAGGCAGTCTAGCAGCAGGAGCCAGGCTTCCTCCCAGCCAAATCAGCATCATCAAGGAAACCAAAGGGACTTGTGATTGTTTCTGTTGTTGGATACCTCCAGTCTGAAACTCCTCCCATCAAACACGAGAGTGGGACACCTACATATTTTCGTTTGGAAGCTCCGATTTTCACATCAAACTTACATTGCACGTTAAGAAAACAAGCAGTGAGAGCTGTGCCAGGGCTCACAAAACCCACAGTGCTGTGCTGTGCTGTGATGAGGGCTCCCCATCCCTGTGACCCCAGGAAGGGCTCTGCCAAGGGCGGGGTGCAGGGCTCCATCCAGCACTGCATAGACACTGAGCCTTCCCAGCATGGCAAACAGATTCTTTTTCATTTGTTCCAAAGAGTGGATTTTCATTTAAAAGGATGTCAGGATCAGAAGCTTTCCTACAGCAAACAGCGTGTCAGCTGGCTTAAAAACCAGTCCCTCATCAGTACTTAGCTTAAGATCTTAAAAACTATCTCTTAGTTTTCTGCAAGCAGCCAAAGCTGAGCAGAAGAGCAGTGCAGCAGTCCCAGCAGAGCTGTCTGCTCCAGGAGAGCAGCCCTAAAGCCCAGGGCAGGGAAAGAAAATGAGCAGTACTCTGACAAACACAGCTGGCAGGTTTTTCATCTGCAAGGAATTATCCTACCATCAAGGAATTATCCTATCATCCTGCAATGTGCAACGATTCATTTCTGAGCACCTCTGCAGGGAGGGGGCTGCACTGTGCTTGCGTGTGCAGTTCGGGGTGTTTCAGTTGTTCCATAAAATGTGCATGGAAATGCACTTCCTTTGGAGCAGAAATGGGAACCTGAACCTGAGATCACTGGCTGCCAAGCATGTAAGGGTTAAAAAGCATGTGTACTTAAGCCTCTATTATAGGTTCTCAGCTGCTTTCATCTCCCTGCACAGCGCTCCTTTTCCTCCTGACAATAAATAATGTTTATGTGAGCAATAAAACCAACTCCAGGGGGTGCAGCTGTCATAAACTGAGCACAGACCCAGAGGGAACGGAGCCACAAATCGCATGAAAGACAGCATGGGTGTTGTTTCCTTATCCTGTTGTAACTGTGCTGCCTCTTGGATTAGACACTTCAATAAATGCCAGTGACTGGTGCTCTGCGCGGAGGCACTGAATGCACCCACCTGCACTGCTGCTTCCTGTGGCCTTCTGTGCCAACTGATACTTCAAGCATGCATCCTGCGCTCTTTGTGGCTATCAGAAGCATCTTTTCCCTGGCACTTCTCGTGCTTCTCAGCTCTCCCCTTATTAAAGCCCTTCTGCACGTTCCCCAGCCTTCCTCGTCCTTCACAATTTCCTGAAGCTGCAGCAATGATGGTTCAAATTCTGCTTTGCTAACTCATTACTACTTTTACTTCCATCATGGAATCAGATTTACCTAAACACCTGCTGTCTTCTTGCTTTACTCTAGGCTGCAATGTCATTGCTGGGTGAAAACTCACTGGGTGCAGCAGCAGCAGCTCCTCAGGGCTCCTAGACCAGCTGGGGGTCTGCGGCTGTGCCCTGCTGCACCACTCCATCCATGGCCTCTAAACACAGAGCAGTGCAATTAAGCAGTAAGTCCTCCCTTCTGCAGAACAAGAGGGGCTTTTAATTAAAAAACATCTTACTGTCATTCTATCATACCACTGTGTAAAAATATGGGGGATTTTTCTTCCTGATATGTTTACAATAAACACGGGTTAAGGAAGGCATAATGAATGTGTTATTATGAGCAGTGAATTTCTATGAGGCAGAGACACAAACCAGCTCCCATTCCTCTCTGGAGGTACACAAAGCCATGGTGCTCTGCCACAGCCACAACACACAGCGCACTGCAGAGAATGGCTGCTGACGGCCAGCCTCAACATTCCTTATTTTATTTATATCAGACCTCAAAGTATTCCTGTTAAATAACCACTTTGTAATATATAAAACTTTCAGATTCAAATGAATAGTTAACTTCCTGCGTTATCTTTAAGGCACATTATTTTGATCCACTTCTTTTTGGTCCAGAGAAGCAAGTGCACTTCAGCCAGCAGCTAGCCAGGTATCTGACACCTGGGTTTATTGTATCTGTCTGTGTGTCCATAGACCTCAACCACATGGACCGAATTCACTGTGTGCAGAGCAGTGCTGTGTCCTGGCACTGTGGGTCTCTCAGGTGTGCTGCTGCTGCTGCTGAGCTTGGGCAGCCGCTCACTGGCTTTGCAGCGCCCCGAAGCTGCCGTGTCCCGAGTCCACTCCTCTTGGAATCTGTAGGCATGAAGGGAAAAGTTACTTCAGTTTTGCTTGCTCTAATGAGAATACAGAACCTTCCAATCTGTTTTATTTGCATATCGGGCACTTTGCAAACTGCTTGTGCTGTAACACAGGGACTCGCCTCTTCCAGCATTAAAAGCAGTAGGTGGCAATGGTGCAAATAATTGAGTTTGTAAAAGCTGGTGCAGTCCTTGGAAAGATCTGTAGAGTTGGAGCAGATGTCATCTTTTTATTTTCAATAAAATGAGCTTCCAGGTTCAGTTTAATGCAGTGCTAACTACAGAATACTACTAAGAGCACTTGAGTGCTGTGAGTGGTGCAGAAGGAACGCCCTCGCTTGGTTAGAGGGGAATGCAGCAGTCCGTCCACTTGCATTCTGGACAGCCTGGCCCTATCCTGTGCACATCCTATGCAGCCTCTGAGCGCTGCTTGCATTGGCTGCAGGAAACCAGCAGGAGCGCTCGCGGGAAGCATGCTTCTTACAGGAATGCACAGAATCACAGGGAAAGGGCAGAAGACAACAGCACTGTTACAAGTAACTGCTCTGGTACAGACACTGCAGATACATCTGTCTTGTAGAGGGCATTAAATCTCCTCCTTCACTGGAAAGCTGTTACGAAACTACTTGGGGCATGAACTACAGCCAGGTAGTGTAAAGCATCTGAAACCACCTCTGCTTTCAATCCGGGATGGCACTGATCAGCACAGAACAGAACCCAAGGAGGTGCCCAGGTTAGCAGGGAAAATATGACCCCTTTTGGCCCCCTAATGCTAGTTTCCAACTGGGCTACTCCAAACCATCCTAGTCAGAAGGTTAGAATCCCTGTGTTCCTAGCTGGAAACATGAGAGCATCCAGGAGTGTCACGTGCTGAATATCCCACCAAGATGCAAATACTTGACATTTGAGAAATAAGCGCAAATTGCTGACACAAAGGAGCAAGGCTTTGGTTGGTTGGTTCTGCTTTCTCTTCCACTGCATTTTTATTTCTCTTACATTAAGTAAACAGGAAACGTGCCCTGTAACTCCTGCCACTGACACAGGGCCCCAAGACTAAACCACAGCCCACTTCCCCCGCCTGGCAGTTCTGTGAAATAGGTGCATCAGAAGGTGCTGAGACTTCAGTGGCAGAGAGGTGGTGGAGCACAAAGCACCATGATAACTGATAAGGGGAAATGAATAGAGAATCTCATGTTGGGACAACACAGAGTGCAGCTGTCTATATAAAAAGCACATAAAGGCCCCTCGGCTGTGCCAGAGTCTGCTTCCCCCCTCCTAAGAGCTGCACAACCAGACAGCCCTCACACAGGGAATGGCATAGATTGTGCACTCTGTATGAGACACAGTCTGTGTTGTTTGCAGCTGCTTCACCAGATGCTTCTTGCAGTGGAGTCAGCCCTGCACTGCTTCCTGCAGCACTGCTGCTCTCCACACACAAGGATGTCATGCAGACTGCATCCCTGGGCAGTTGGATCCTCACACCAGCTGTGGGCTCAGACAGAAGAAATGGAAGCTCAGAGGGAGAAATGAGCTCAGCTCTGCCCCTTGTGCAGCCAGCCTGGTGCCAGGTCACGGCATGCAGAGCTCAGGCACAGCCAGAGATCCAGCTCGGCGTGTAGGACAGCAGCATCTTCAGCCAAGCTCAGGCAGTCTGACTTCTAACATGAAATCTAATGAAAATGCAGAATCAGTGTGAGCTCCCACAGCCCTTCATGGTGCACCAGGTGCAGAAGACACTTTGAGGACCCCGACTGTCTTGCAGGAAGTCACTACTGTAGAAGTTTTGGAGCCTTAATTATCCCTCTGATGCACCCCCTTGCTCTGCAGCTCCTGGTGGGGGGCTGTGACAGTCACTCAGGCTATTCTGGTGTCTTCTACTACTGTTTGTGTTTTCCATCCAGCCCTGCAGCACTTCGTCTCTCAGCATGAGCACTGCCCCTCATTGCAGTAAACTTGCACCACAGCATGCTGCCAGCAAAAGGCCATCAGATCCTTCAGCTTTGCAATCTCCTCTACTAACATGTTTAGAGGGGGAAAGCAGCTGGGAAACTGCCCCGATGGGACAGAGGGAAAGATGGGAACGTGGCCAAGGGTCTTTCCCCCTCTGGCCAACAGCCATGTCCTCCATGGGCCTGGGCACACGCTGACACTGTTCAGAGCAACACAAGGTTCTGATTTGCACCTCCGGTGGAACCCCTTATAAAAGGTAGTGGAAAACTTCAGCCTCACTACATCAAAGGGAAAAAGAAAATACACTGTTTCACTGTGGAGGCCAAAGCTATGAGCTAATTTTGCCAACTCTGCACACTGCTTCTTGAGTCGACTCAAAACGCCAAGCTGCCTCTCCTAAGAGCACGTTAGCTTTTTTGGGGGAAATCTTTTCACTTGGACATCTTTTGTGTTGGATTGCCCTTACTTACTCTATGCCAGGCATGCTGGTAATGCATCTTATAGTCAAAAAGGGCTCCAGCACAAAAATTCAGGTGCTAAAAATATCTTCTGTGGGAGATTACACTAGCCTCTTTCTCTGCAGAAGAGATTTTTTCTTGCTGATAATATGCTCCAGCTGCAGTGGATATGTGAAGGAGGACTTGAAGCCTACCGAGACGTGGGCTTTTCCATTTGACTCACTCCTGCAGTCAGATCGCTACTTCACAGAGAATGCTTTATAACCTGGCCTAGAGCTGTGTAAAATAATTCACCTCAAGAATAGTCCAAATGTTGCTTCTTCCAAAGGCTTTCACAGCGGGGGGAAAAATCACTAAGTTTTTTTGCTGATCTTTACATATATTTTTTGAGTGAGGCTGGTTTCTATCTGGTTGTCCTCTCAGCTGACAGAGCAGTAAAAGGAATCATAGAATGGAATCACAGAATGGCTTAGGTTGGAGGGGCACCTTGAAGCCATGGGCAGGGCTGTCACCACCAGCTCAGGGTGCCCAAGGCCCCATCCAGCCTGGCCCTGAGCACCTCTGGGGATGGGGCACCCCAGCTCAGGCAGCTGTGCCAGGTCCTCACCACCCTCTGAGTAAAAGATTTCTTTCTAACACCTAACTTAAATCTCTTCTCTTTTAGTTTAAAGCCATTCCCCTTATCCTATCACTATCAGACCATGTGAAAAGTCAGTCCCCTTCTGTTTGTAAGTTATCCTCAAGTACTGGATGGCTGCCATGTTGTCTCCCTAGAACCTTCTCTTCTCCAACCTTAACAAGTCCAACTCCCTCAGCCTTTCTTCAAAGGAGAGCGACTCCAGGTTCTTGATCATCTTAATGGCCCTGCTCTGGACCCACTCCTACAACTCCACATCCTTCTCATGCTGGAGGCACCAGGTCCAGACACTGTACTCATAAGAGCCAAGGAGAATTGGAAAATCACCTCCCTTTCCCTGCTGCCACCCCTCTGGTGACGTAGCCCAGGCTACTGCTGGCCTTCTGGGCTGCAAGAGTACAACTGCTGGCTCATTTGCAGCTTTTTGTCCAACAGGGCCTCCAAGTCCGTCTTTTCCAGTTTACTCTCTCCCACTCTGTAAGAATGTCTGCAATTGCCCCAACCCAAGTGCAACATTCTGCACCTGGCCTTGTTAAACCTCATTAAATTGCCATGTGCCCACTTTCTGAGTATGCTGAGGACCCCCAGAATGGTGTCCTTTTTTTCTGTTGTGTTAACTGCACCACAGCTTGGTGTCATCAGAAAACCAGCTGAGGGTACACTTAATCCCACTGCCAATGCCTTTGATAAAGATGTTGAAAAGGAGTCAATCTCCAGGTGAACTCAGCTCTCCCTCAGCGTGAAAACACTGGACTGTCCATTCTCCCTTGGACTCTCACTTCTACTTCCATGCCTTTCCTGCATGTCAGTGTGTAACTGTGCCATTGGCACAGCCACGTCTGCCTTTACTGCCCTCACGTGCCAAAAGCAGTTTGCTGCCTGCCACCACGCTGGCTTTGTGAGCTGGTGCACATGTTAGTGATTTGTCACAGAGGCACCACTGCCTCGTGGAGAAGAGGTGGCTGCTGGCTCAGGCTGCCTAGCTTTCCTGGCTCCAGGCAGGGATCCCAAGGCAACAGACTCAAATTTACTTCAATTTACTCAAATTTACTGCTCAGGAGCTTACCCATTTGAAAAACAAAAACAAAAACCTCTTAAACTTAGAATGGCACTTTAAGTACTGATGTCTGATGTCCTCATGAGACCCATGGTGACCATCTAATCCAAAGCAGCGTGATGCTGTCTGCCGTTCTGAGGACGGTCTTTCACCTTGGACGGACGAATTTAACATCCTTGGTTTCGTTCTGCCACAATTCTGCAGGCATTGCACCCTGGCTGCCAGGATGCCCATGGGCTGCTCTCATCTCCTGCAGCTGAGGATCAGCCTTCTGCTAATCTCCAGCCCTGTTTCATGCAGCAACTTGCTGCCTCTGCTCCAACCTTCTGGGGGAAGCATATCCCTCCCAGTACCCTGTGCCTTGTAACTTGCTGTTCCTACTCAGTATCAGTGAACTATTCCAATATTATAAAAGAGCAAATAGGCTTACAGCTCCTGCATGTATGAGCTGCTGCTAAAATTTGCTATTTTTAACCTCCTTATGGCTCCTTATACCCAAGTGAAGCAGCAGCATCAACAGAGACTACACAGCCATTAATGATCCCAGGTACTTGTAAACATGTTTCTCAGCATTTTAAAGCAATTTGTTCACACACCCAAGAAGCCAGAATGGGGCTCATTATAGTTACAGCAGCTGTCATTAAAATTCAGTGTTTTCCAGTGAAACTACATATTCATCACATTTGTTCCACACTTCAAACATGAAGGGATGAGGACCTCGTTTTAGGGCAGACAGGATCAGAACAACACATTGGAGCCTGAGTTGTCCAACAGCCAGGTCCTGCATTATTTATAACTTTCATGTCAGCATTTTGGATCTCTGTTATGGTACCTCATTACAGTCAAAATGATCTCATCAGCAAACTAAGACAGATGATAGCGTTGTGCTCCTGAGTTACTCTACAAAATATAAACTGTGTCTTGCCTTGCCTGAAAGAACTGGCTTTTCATTGTATTTGTTACTAAAGCACATTTGTTCCTTAAAGCAGCAAATCAAACCGTTTGGTAGACAATGTACATAGGCAAGATCTGGATCAGTCTGAAAGGCTGTTCTCATCTGAACAATGATCAGCCAAGACATCTCTGGAGCACAGCATGCTGAGACCTCACCTAGTTGCGACACACACCATTCTGTCCTGCAAGGGGTGCAGAGCTGACAGACCACTTGTTGTCTCTGAGACTTGGCTCGAGACACGTTAGCATCATTTCCACACCTCATCCTCTGCGTATATCCACTTAACAGAAATAAACAGGAAAAGGGAACAGCTTTTACTAACCCTGATTAAGTAGACCTTATTCGGGTGAGAAAAGAGAGTGTGGTAAGAACTGATAACAGACCACGCTTCTTCCTAGAGCAATACCAAAACCATTTTATTTGGCCTGTAACAGTTTGGATACTATGTCCGATTAGAAACAGCATCTGTTCTTTATGAGAGAAACAGCTAGACCCCTTCTCTGCTGTGCACAGCATGATACCCCTGTTCTTCCAGCTGATTTTTGCTCACCGGTCATTAGCCAAGATCACATCACCTCTGCATCCTGCAAAGCAAGCTGACGTGGCTGACAGTGGCCTCGTGCATCAGGAGGTGGGTATGTGCCCCAGTGCCCAACACAGCATCTCTACTGTTCAAGCAGTAAAAACAGAGCTTGCAGGCATTATCCTCCTGCCCTCTGCGTTTCCCCACTGGGGAACTGCACACCCTTCCAGTTTTCTAAAGAAATAATCAAACTGTTTAGTTCTGGCCCCAGAGAAGCTGCTTATCCAGAAGAATTGTGTATTCCCTGCTCGTTTCAGTTAAGAAAAGATGTACAGAATTTGGTAAACATAACACAGCAGCTTCTGCCCTGTGGAGTGGTGTAGATAAGCAGCAGAAGGAACTGAGACTCCAGCAGAGCTCTAAGCCCTGTAGATAGCCTTGTGTTTATTTATCCCTGTTATTTTAAAAGCAGATTACACTTTTTCAAAACATTTACACTGTGAAAGACCGAAGTTGTCCAAAGTTAAAAACTGCATCGTTATGACTTCTGAAAACTGTTAAGGTTATAAATTTCATTCAATTAGCTTTATACATCTTTCTGAAAACACCCAAAGCTAAGAATTGATTAAACAGCCATCAGACTTTCATGTAAGTGCTCCATTGGAACAAAATTTCCAGCTGCACTGTGACATGGAAGCAGGTTTGCAATCTGCATAAAGCTGTTTTCTGCAGGTAACCACTACAAATCACAGGTATTGCTGTTCAGAAAAGCTCTACAAAGGAGCAGTGAATTAAAAGCAAACAAGGATCGTGCTGTATATACCATACACAACGACAAAGGAGCACTTAGAGGTTATCAAAGACACAATGATATGTATTTGTACAGATGGCACAAATTTCTTTTGCTGGTGACAACACATCCGGACACATTCAGAGGTGTTTTTGAACCAATAAATACGCCTCTGCCCACCCCACATGCATTCACACCACAGGGCACACCTCGTTTCAGCATGGACATTTCTCTGGGCAGCCACAGGGTCGGATTTCCACCATGGTGGCATTTATGGGGCAGTGGCACACTGCAGCTCAGGATCCCACTGTGCTTCCTTGCACATACTGACTGCCATGTTTCTCTGGAGAGCCCTCCAGGCAATGAGGAATGGGAACACCCTGGGCTGACCCTGGTTAGCTCCTCTCCTAAGGCTCTTAGGCAAGCTTGCTACCACGCAACCACACAGTGTAGCCACTTACCTGCTGCTGTTTAGTATCCACTTAACAAAGCCAATTAAAAAACCTTTCTCTACTTAACCTGGCGCAACCTTCTCTGCATGTCAGGCTTCACCAAGCACTGCTGTGAATAACCATGTGCTCAGCTTTTCTGCTCTGCCACCTTTGGGCAACACAACTCCCACAGCACAAGCAAGCTCAAGGAAACCCATATGTTCTGCCCCAGCAGGTGAGCCTGCCTACTTCAGGTCAGTGCTGCTGCCATACCCTGACCTCCTCAGAGCAGTCTGCTAAGCACATCTTTTACAAATACTAAAATTTCTTCAACAACCTCATTCAAAACCACTATATTTTAACAACCTTACCTGTAGAAGCCTTGGTTGTCATATGCCATGTTAGTCACATCGTCAAATACAGAATTATTCCTGAGTTTTTTGTTGTTGTTGTTGTTATTCCTTCCCTTATAACCAAAGTAAGCAGCATGCATGTTCTCCAGTTCTTCAGTTCTGAGCTGATACCACAGCTGCATGTCCCTGTGAATAAAGCAAGGAGTAAAACAGCACTGTGATGAACAGCTGCATACCTGAGCTTTTATCTGACCACAGATCTACAGGAGTTTAAATCTAAATCCACGTCTATTATCTCACTAGCCGTGAGGGGGCTGTGGCATGTGTCATATGGGGAGCAGCTGAGGGAGCTGAGATTGTTCAGTCTGGAGAAGAGGAGGCTTGGGGTGACCTCATTGCTCTCTACAGCTGCCTGATGGGATGTTGTGGTGAGGCGGGGCTCAACCTCTTCTCCCAGATAACAGCAATAGGATGAGAGGGAATAGCTTCAAGTTTCAACAGAGGAGGTTCAGATTGGGTATTAAGAAACATTTCTTTTCCAAAAGAGTGCTCAGGCACTGGAACAGGCTGCCCAGGGAGGTGGCGGAGTCACCATCCCTGGAGGTGTTCAATAAACATTTAGATGTCGTACAAAGGGACCTGCTTTAGTGGGCACTATTGGTGGTAGGTGCACGGTTGGACTAGATGACCTCGGAGGTCTTTTCCAACCTTAATGATTATATGATTTTATTGACTTCTTTAAGAGAAGAACGTGTTTGGTTGCCTTCAGAATTTCCTCCTGGATGTGCCCAAGGCACTTGTCATACTGCTTTCTCCAGCTCTAGGGTTAAAAAAAAAAAAATCACAATTGCTTTTCCTGTTTTTAAAAGAGTTCCAACATTCACAGAGTCACTAACAATCACATTGGCTGCTGGGATGAGATTAGATTGTGAGGACTGGCAATGCTCATTTCCATGACTTCTCCATCCTCTCAGGATGCAATCCTGCTTCTACCAAAGAAAATGGGTGCTATGCTTGTGCCATGGGGTGAGATCTGTTAGTAGGCTATGCTATGGGAGGGTATTTGGATGCCTCTGTCTGACATCTCCCCAAATGCAGGGACAAAGCACAGCATGGCACGTCCTGTTGGATCATCAGAAACCTTACAAGCAGGCTTGTAGGCAAAGGTGACCTTTTTTAGCAGATCTACTATGAGAGCCAGAAAAAGCAGACAGGTAGATTTCAAAGCTGAAGGGGAGATGAGGACACATTCCCTGCTCTGCAGATACAGACTGCCTTTCCTTTCAGAGATGGCCTAAAAGACACTTATTTAACCAGCCTCCTCCTAAGTGTTCTCACTTTGTATTACCAAACCTGCATCTCCTCTTTGGATCAAGAAACACTTTGTGCATCCAGAAGTTGGTCCTCATTTTCCCACTACATCAAGTGATCTAACAGAAGAGGCTCCCTCTATGTGCACTTGCTCAAGCTCTCAGACACCCAGCTGCAGTAAGGCTACTGCCACAGGACAGAGGGCAGCAGTACACTGGGAAGCAAAGGGAACCATTTGGTGTCCCGGGGCAAAACTGGGTAAAAATGCCCAGATTAAAAGTCTGTTTCTCTGGTAGGAGAAAAATAACAAGACATCAAAGTCATGCGGATGGCTAATTTTGACAAAACTTCATTTTAAATAAATGAATAACAAGGACTTTGATATGAATAGTCTTATCAGAAAGAAAAGCAGCAATCCTGAAAATGCCAGTCATCCTTTTCATTTCAAAATTTATTTAACGCTGTGAGTGAAAACCTAATACTATGAATGACACCAAAAGCTTCTTTGCCATGCAAAATCCTTTCAAGGGAAATGAGGAAAAAAAATTCATATTTTGGCTTCAGTCAGATTTTGAAATTACAGAATTTTTCCCCAAAGAGAAGGTCTGGCTCCCACCCAGGTCTGGATAAAACACAGCTCAGAGCACAGAGACCTTCACTTGGGTCCTCTCCGTTACCTCACTTCAAATGCTTCTTTGAAGAAAGAGGTGGCTAAAAATCAACAAGAAGTGCAGCTCATTGGCTTCAGCTGGGAGCAGCCAGCCCACTGGGAGAAGAAGGGAAAAGTGAGAAGGAAATGAAGCACAGGTGCACATAGAACACTTTTTGCAGCAGGTAAATTTGAGTGGATGCTTTCATGAACAACAACTGCTTGAATTTAGCATTCAGACACATTTGGTCACTCAGTCATCCTTCACAATACGTTTTTATAATGGACTGGATGAATAAGTTTTACTTCTTTCCTTGTCTGTTTGTAATTCTGCCCACTGTCTCGTGCTTCAAGCCGCATGACAAAATCCTAAGTCTTTCCAGCTCTCGTTCGTGGCATCTGTGTGACAGCACTAAGCACACTTTGCAGATGGTGAAGGCTTTGATGGTTTTGACATGGTAGATTGGATTTCCCAGAGGAGTTAGATGAGAGTAAAGGAATAAAAAGGAAGAGAGAGAAGAGAAGTGAAAATACAGCCAAACTTAAGTAATTCAAGGAGAGAAAGACTGGGCCAGAGAGCAAAACTTGTATGTTCAGCTCCTGCATAATTCTGGGTAGATCTAGATCTGTCTAGGTCCACTTTAGTCATTCAATATTAAAAAAAATAGGCACCTAAATACTTTTGATTTTACATTTTCCTTTGCCTAAGTTCTCCTCTATAAATGAAGGATTAAGTAGTTTACATCATCATGGTGTTCTAAGCATCAAGTCCTGGAAAGGAGCTCTGTGCTATCACACCAATGGAGTGCACATGGCATACACCTTTTATGCCAGGTCTAAAAACCTTCTCTTGACATACCTTTCAGTCCTTCTCCTTTCACTTTTCTTCACACACTTGATGAGACAGCAGGTTAAAAAAGCCATGGACATCAGCAGAATGATGGCACAGCTCACGATGGAAGCAATCACTGCAACTTTAAATCCAAAAGTCTCATACTTCGATATGGCTGCAGCAAGGCAAACACAGGAGAACATTTCTGAGGTCAACACATTTACCTCTCATATTTTCATTAAACCATGCTGAAAACTACCTGCTTTACACTTATGCTAATAATAGCTCAGTGTTAAGCATGTGTTATAATATTGAAGTATCTTGGCTTCAAACTAAAGCTACACAGATCTTAAACTGGGCTAATTAAAAATTCCTGTTTATAAGTCATTGTTCACAAGTATTTTAGCATTGCAGTTAAACACAATGCCTTTAGCACTGCAACTAAAAAGCACAACTTGGTCGGTCTAACAAATGCAGATGAGCTACCAGACTGTTTTAATCAATGGTTGACAAGGAGTGGAAGTGCAAACACAAACACTGAAGGGTATGTGGGTTTAAAGAAGCCTTTTATACTGAGGATGGCTCTGTGTTTTGGTATGCCATATGCCAGGAAGTGACCAACTGGTCTTCCTCTGTTTGGGGATGGAAGGGTGGTATCTGTAAGGCTATGTATTCAAGTGATCTGACATCAGAAATGAGTTTATCCAGACAAAAGAGGAGTGAGAATGCGGTATGACAAAGCTTATGCAGACCTCTGCCACCTTGTTTTGAGCTCTAAACATATCTCACTTCAGAATTCATCTAGTTCTTCCAACACGAATACCAGCACAAGGAATGGTTCAGCTCTACACAAAGTGGAGGGTTTCTGTCATTTATTTTCTTTACTGGAGTCTCTTAAATCAGAGATATGAACACCTGAATTTCAGAAGGACTGATAAGAGTCTAAAGAGCTACCCAACTACCAATGATTTAAAATGATACAAATCTGACATACCAACTGAGCTCCCCAATTCAGATACTACAAAGCTCAGCTCAGAGTACCATGCAGTAGATTTTTGCTTGAGTCTACTTCCAGTCAAATTACTGTTTTATAATAAATAAGAAGAAACACAGCATGAAAGTTAATTAATGATGTGCCATTCAAATGCTATTTGTTAATATGGTAACTTTCCCATGCAGCTTCCCACAGGCAACAGCCTGATATTGTTGAAAAATATTGCTGTGTTTCTTTTACAGCAAGTTATCTTCAGAAATGAAAGCCAGCAGATTAGAGGTCTGCAAATACATTTGCAGATTAGTTGGTCATATCTCTACAAGAGATGTTCGTAAAGAACAGAACACCCTGTAGTTACAGAGCCACGTTTGTTCCGGGTGCAACTCTACCAGAGCCGGTGATGTAAGATCAGGCAGAAATCCGATGGAGTCTTTTCTATGTCACAATAATTAACGATGTCAGAACACATATGGAGCGCAATTACAGTCAGCGGGGGCAACTTTGAAGGAAATTGAATTTGTCTTTTTTCTTGCACAGATGTCTAGAATTAATCCTCAGGTGGTAGGAGGTACACAAAGCTAAATAACTACACTGCAGCCCAGAGGGAGTGGGAATGGTTTCTGGAAGAGCCTTACGCTTGCAGGAGGGCACTTCTGCTGTCCACTGGGTATCGTTCCCCTTCCATATGCAGGTGATGACGCCGGGCCCCTCCAGCTGGTGCTCAGCCGCACACTGGAAGGCGATGACCGTCCCGACGGCTGTGCCATTGCCATGAATGATCTGCAGGGTGCCCAGCTGGGGAGGGGGTACATGGCTGCACTGCCCTGCAGAACAAATACACGAGGCAACGCAAAATGAGAGCAGAAAGTGGAGGTTCACTTCGGTTGGTTGATCATAATCATATTTTAAATCAGCCCAAGTTAATGGGCAAAGCAAGGAACAAAGCTCTGCACAGGCAACGTTGCTTGCACTGCCAGGTGCCAGTCCATAGCCAGACCCTGTAATGCCAGCCAGAAGCTCCTCTGCTCTCCATCCCATGCAATGTGGTTCACTTATGATGCTACACAGCTTCTTTTACACAATAAACATTAAAACCAAACAAATAAAACCAGGCAAACTCAAACAAAACAGAATTTGATCTATGAGTGGCATGGTCTCATTGGACACGTTCTCATATTGCTGGGCTCTGTGTTTAATTAAGTGCTCAGGATGGCATTTTCCATTCAGGAAACATTCATCACACATCTCTCACACAAACTTTCCAAGACCTAATGGACTGACCACATCCTCCAGCACCCCAGTCTATATGGTAGCCTCTTATCACAACCTTAAAGAATCTTCTCATGTTCAGAGACTACTGTACCTCTGCTAGCCCTGGCTAAGATGAGCTGACAACTCTTACAGCCTTTGCACATGGAGGGGAAAAGGAGAAAAGTGGCCAAAGAGAGACATCACATCTTCATCTCCATTCACAAACACTTCTGTATCACTCATGCGTTACACTTTTTTTCCTTTTGGCTTTTCTCTTTCTATTTTTTGCAGTACATACAGCTGTTCTTTGAGTTATTCTCCTCTCAGCAACATATTGTTACCCGCTAGCTTTATACATCAAGTTTTGTTGCCACAATATTCCTTGTTTCATTCATTTTTAACATAAATGTTAATGGTCAGTCATGAAGGCAACACATAATATCCAACTATACTTCAATAACAACAACTGCATTTTTCCATTCCTGTACCTGTGCACTGACAGAACCTGAGAATTGCTTTATTTATTTACTTATTTATTATGTCTAACACTCACTTACTTAATAGCACCATTGCTTCTGCATCAGAAACCAAATTTCCCGTCTCTCAGCTGATTTCCAGATGACTTCAGCAGGGCCACGGGCAGCTCAGAGGCAATGGGATTGCTCTTGCAAGGCCAGAGTGGCAAACACCAAGATGGCATAGAAAAATAATAAAGGAGAGAAAAATATGCTTTCCACATGTAGAAATAGAAAGAAATTGAGAGTTTTAATAGCCTCCTCAAGAACACTTGGGCAGAGCTGCAATGTTGATATCAAATCTATTTCATTTTTTCATACCAAAAAACCCTCCAGTCATTAATTAACTCTAAGCTGCTCTGATCAAACTGCAGGAGATGGGCTTACTATTGACTCATCTTCAGTCTACACTCTTAAAAAACCCAATCCCTGGAAAACCAAAACCAGAGGAATCTCAGCAAAACACCAATAAAACCACAGAGTCAATTACTGGTCTAATCTAAGTAAATACGCACTGAGGACTGCATTTTAAAAACATGCCTTTCTTAATTCCGTATAGGTTATTACTGCTCGTTTTGCCTTCTCTTTCAGCCCCTCACAATGGCAGCAACTTGCCTTTACAAGAGCAAACCTTTTCTAGAGTGTCATTTCCCTTATCTCCTGTCCTTCCTTCCAACATCTGACGCCGGAACACACTGATGTGTGAGCTGGACCATCTTCTACCTCACTTTGGAGTGGGACCAGCTTCTCTCTTCACCTTAAACACCCAAGACGCCTTGAAAAGCCATAATCATAAGCTGCAAAAGACCCACATCATTGCATTTTACAGTTTCAAGGCATATTTAGGTACCAGATCACATACTTAGAGCTCATACAGTGACACTTCTAGCTGCAAGAGATGCAGAAAGTATCTCAGAGCCAAGTCGGATTTCCTCAGCCTCCTAAGCAGTCCTCATTAGACTCTTTCAGCAGACGTGCCATTTTACCTGGAATCATGACAGACCAAAGAACAGATAATTTATCTCTTGATGTTTTCTTCCAAGTTCTTTTTTTTTTAATCTTTAATCCACCATTGGTCATTCTGACTAACACATGGCTGTTGCCAGCACTTTTACACTTGCCTGCATTGTCCTTGCCCATAATTGCATATGTTGAATGATTAAAACCTCAGAATGTCAGTGACCTTTTGTCATTATTATTTAAAAATACTTCCTTCACTTGATCACTGCAGAGATCTGCAACAGCCACTCGTTTGCCAGAGTGCCATTAAGCTGTGGTTATTTCCTTGCTTTGGCCAGGGCTGTAATAGCATTATGTCATCCCCAGATGACATTCCTGCACAGATGTAACTGAGGCTGTAATTCTGAGTCTCCTCTTGACAACATCCAATAAGGGATAAAATTTTGAAAGCTCCTATGCTTGTGTTTACACAGAACCTTAGCTAAACGTTCATCACCTGTACTCCACATACCTGCATCTGGCCATACAAGAAATGCTGTTTCTTCTTCTTCTTAGAGCTTTTCAATACCATTTCTTCTTTGGCCAGCACCAAAACATTAAAGGCTTTTTTTTTTTTTTTTTCCTTTAAATAAGAGCTTTTATTGAAAGACACAGATGGGATTTTTGCCAGTACGAGCTTCTGAATTTTATCCAAGTTCAGATTTAAAACCACTGGATCAGATTTGCCCTAATTTTCTTTGGCAATAGTCTTCTAATAATTCATTTGTGAATCTCTCTTGTGAGCTCCAGCATCCCTTTCTATTAATGATCCATGAAGTCCTTGCAGTTACTCATTGCACCCACTCTTCTGCCAGCTTACTTTTATCCTTCCACTTCTTGAAAATTACTGTTTTAGTGTGCTTCCACCCTCGTATCTGTACAAGGAGATGTTCTGCATGGATCTAGCCTTTGAATGCTCTCCAGGCATGCTTGTTTGACAACACCTGCTACAAGGAGGAATTTTTGTTTTCAGCTGAGGTCTGTGATGGAGGCTGCATTTTCTGCTGAAGTAAAACACCAACACTGCACAGACACTCGCACTGGCCAGGTTTACATCTCGATTTGTATTTATTTTCTAAATATCTAGAAAATATCAAGCCTTGGATTGCAGTAACTGTCACTAGTCAGAAATGTAATGTCGAATAAGAGCCATAAATATTGCTTATTTCACTTTTGCAACAGCTGAATCTCAAGCCCCTCAGAGTGATGCTTGGCAGGCAGCACTTACAGCTGGGAGGACTGTGCAAGGCATTACCGTGAGCCTATCAGCCATGTGTGAGCAGTTCACAATAAACATCCCCAGCCATGATGTGCTGTTCAGTTTTGATTAGCTTCATGGCTTCCCTCCTAGATTTGATGTGTCTCCCAAACCTAGTTCCCATGACTCATAAGTTGTTCGCCAGTCCCAGGTTGTGCTCTGCTTACATTTTCAGAAACAGGCTGCTACTTCTAAGCACAAGAAGAAAACTCACTCACCCCTACTAAGCAAAGGGTGAAAATCACTTCTTGATTTTGAGCTCTAAGAGAAGCTGTGAAGAGAACTGCTGGTTCATTCACTCACTGCACAGGACTCACAAAGCACCTCATCCATGCTGCCCACCACCCAAAGCATTGCTTCAGCTGCAGTCATCGCAGACCAGAGGCCATCAATGGGTCAGTTTGGGCATAAGGAGCTTTAACTACCTTAAGTATCCTATGGGCACACATGCACGCCCTCGTAAAGAAAGAGATCCTTCATACCATGCATTTCTTCAGTTCACACTAAGAGGATATTTGACACTCAGAAAGTGTCGGAATCTGAAGCTGCTGTCTGACAAGACAGGAGGGCACTGGCTGTAGCAAATAAACACATTATTTCACATGACAAATAACTGCCCCCAAAGTAAAAACACTAAAGTTGAGCATGCTCTGTTAATTCTTAATTCACACAAACCACTGAGTTCAGAAACATCCAAACATATAATTTCCAGGTGCTGAAACTTAAAGAGTAATGTGAGAATTAAGACAAAATAATCCAAAAAGCCTCTTTCCATGCAGACACAGGGTCGTCTGTATTGCAAAATCAATTCGTCAGGAAGAGTTACCATATGGTTTCATTGTCAGCATGCTGCAGATTTATGTTTTGCTGATAAGGAAACAGAATGAGAGAGTAACTGAAGAACGCTTGCCCATTACACATTGCCTGTGCTCCTTCTCCCTCCACGCAGCAAAACACAGCAAATGGAAATCAAATACATTGCATACATATATGCCAAAATGATCTAAAATACAGCAGCAGCTATCTGAAAGCATTTTGTTAAGATAGCCACTTGCTGTCTGTGCAGAAATAGAGCCATCCGTGACTTCGCCTCATTATTTCCATACGCGCATAATTCAAGCTTTTGCTTTGCTTATTGTTGACTACTTAATGCAACTAAAACATGCTGTAATAGCCAGATGCCAGAAATAGACAGAACATTAGGTTCTATAAAACCCGAAGAAACTCAGCAGGCTGATGATATTATTTCTGCAAGTCTATTTTCTTAGAAAAGCACGCATTAGAAATTACTGTTCCTAAAGTCACAGGCGTAATGTCGAACATCCGCAGCAAGCTCGCAGAGGAGCCCGTGGAAAAGCTTGCCATGGGAGAACGAAGGAAGAGAGGGAAGAGAGGGAACACACCCATAGCCCACACACCTCCAAAACAGATGAGGACCAGGCAGCATTCCCTGTTACTGTGTACCAGCAGCTAAAGATCTGGTTAGCAAACTGTAATTAGAGATTAAGTTGACCATTTTGCAGCCAACAGACTCTAATTGGATTGCATACGTAAGAAGAGCCCATTTGCCATCACATGCAAGCCCAAAACTCAGGCTTGCTCCTCTCGATGGCTTTCCCTCATTCTTTCCTGCTGAAAATTGACTTTTCAACGCACTGCTTGCAACAGCAATGATGGCAGAGCATGGTGGCACAAAGGGAGCTTCCCTTTTGGTGGCCCATTCAGGGCTATGGAGAGCTGAGATCCATTCAGACCACAGGACCTGAAGGGTCGGAGCAGGGACAGGAGAAGGGACTGATGGGCAGATTCCCTTCTGTCCTCCCAGTATTTTTCATCTAGCTTTTTTGCCTTGGTGCATCAAACAAGCTGCAGTGAGATTTAGGAGTCAGCACCAAGCACTTCCCAGCTCTGAAATGCTCCCTGTCTGCAGGGCTGTGAGCAGCTTTAATCCATGCCAAAGCCAAGTCACACATCACCGAGATGCTAGGTTAGGGTGTGCTGACAGCACGCACAATCCACTCCCATTTCAAACATAAATAACATTTGGAATTGGTGTAAAATGATTCTTATTTGCGTCTTTCATGTTACTCTTAAGCGAGGATTTGTTCCAGTCACTGTACTGCCATCTCTGTGATTGATTTTTTTTTTGCCAATTTACATCAAAGTCAGGTTATTCTCATCTGTAGATTTTACTCTGGGATCTAGCAACAAGGACAATACTGAGTATGTTTCTTATGGGAAAGATTAATTGAGAAAAAAGAAGTCGATGGAAAATGAGGTATTTGATGAAGGCCCCAGTAAAGCAAGAAACAAGAACAGATGGGTTTTCTGCACATTATTACCCTGTTTTCCAACAGAACTGAGAAAGTGGGTTATGGCACTTCTGAAGAGTTAACAGTTTAACTGAACAGGAAGGGTCCACAAGGCAAATGTGAAGCATTCATCTCTCCCTCTTTTTTCCATATTAAAAAGAATGAAAGTGGAAAAAATAATAATCAACCAAGCATCCACTATGGAGCACACCAGAACTGTGCCTTGACGTGAACTGTTCGCAAACAAAAAAGACCCAACAGCTGCTTTTTGACTGCTCAGTGAATGGAGCTAATGATGGGCTCCTCAATTTGTCACCCCAAAGCAGGTGATAAATAAACAATGCAACTTGCAGAACACACAGTTTGTGCCCTACTTTCTAAAATAAAACTCAAAAGGGGATAAAATTATAAGGAATAATTTGAATTGAGCTTTTCACCTGCACTTGCTCAGACCCCGATTGTATAAGATGTGCTGAGGTAGATGGAGCTAAATAAACAGAATAAACTATAGAGAATACTCTACAGAATGCTGGGAAATCCACATACCAAGAGCCCAGCTTAGTAGTTAGCACCTCACTAACATGGATCAGGTATTGGTGGGAAAGCAGGCAAGCTTTAGGAGCCTCCAATCTTCAGCAAACCATTCACTATGCTCTCCTTATCTCAACGCCCTCCCTTCTTCCAGAGATAACCAAGAGCCCATGAACGCTAGCAGCCCTGCCAGTATTTACAAGCAGCTTCATTCTCTTTACCAGCAAGTAATCACAGGCCAAAAAAGAATGGGTGAACACAGCAAACGGTGTGCACACCTCGGGCAGGAAAGCAGAGCTCAAACCATTCCTATAAAAGGCTTTATGGACAAAAACTGATGATGCCACAATGTCAGAGCTGAGCACTTTTTACATTACATAAATATATACATATATTGATTGACCATGTTGCTGATAGGCATTTCTGAGGTCTGGAGACATCTCCAGGCGCTTTCTTGTAGAAATCTGACAACCTGAACCTTCTGACTAAAAGCAGATGCTCTGGTGGAATCAGCCTTTCACTTTTGTTCCCTTTAAAATGCCAAAACCACATCGTCCAGTCAGTTCTAACACAAATACATCACTAGCATCAGTCCTACCAGTGGCTCCAAGACAAGGCCTTGCTGTCAGAAAATGCTTAATCTCTGTGGCTTTTCACCTGCACAGTGATTTAGCACCCCTAAGGAGGTGCTAAAACCTGCAAAACCATTTGGCTTTTTCTCTTTATAGGAGATGAATTTTTTAATTTTTGTTTTACACACCTAACTTCAGCGATTTTACATTGAACCTGCAAGCAAGCAGGTACAAATCCAAATCCTGCCATACATTTGGGCAGGGCAAGGGCTGCTGCTCTCACTGCGTAGCGCTGCCAGGTCCCCCTGGATCTATATGGCAGTGCTGTGGCACAGCCCCAGGATGCCCCCCACTCACTACTAAGTGCAGCCACACACTGGGCACACCTCACTGCAGCTGAGGGCTATCTGCCTCGAGCAGCTGGCATTGTCACTGATAAGAGCAGATGAAGAAGCTGCTCACTCCCACATGACAACTGCCCCATGACAACCTCTGCTGGATGGCACTGGAACCTGGATCTGAGCTAACTGCAAAACCCACCCCAAAAGGAGAGCTTGGGAAGATGAAAAAAGCTTTTTGCCTTAAATAGAAGCATTCACTTTTGGCCCTAAACAACTGGGCATAAGAACTCTATTTGCACAAAACATTTATTTGAAAAGAAACCTTCTGCCCATCCCCATGGCTTCCAGCTACAGGAACCCACCTGAGCATTGGATTTGCAGCCTGCTCTTCTCCCCTTTACTGTTCCTTTCTCAGTTTGCTATTTGAAGCTGCTAACTGCACACCAGAGAACTGTGTCCTGACACTCACAACTGTCAGCAAGAATTTCTGTGAATAATTGATTTTTTTAGACACTGGTCTGAAAGAGTTAGCAATAGCACGCGATTTACTGTGCTGATAGAAATCATTCATGAACTGAGAAAATAACAGTCAGACTTAAAAACCTCCTGCATGGTTTCATGGCTTCTGGTCTCTCCCATCTCCCTGCTGCCAGGCCGGCTCTTCTGGCCAGGTTGTGCCGAGGGCAGTGATTCACAGCGGCAATCCATCAGCACAGCTGCTCGCAGCCTCCCCAGCCCTAGGAGCCAGTGGAAGATGACATGAAGATGGATGGGGACAGCAGCGTAAGGACAAGGAACCACTCCATTGTGTTTATGGTGTCGATTAAAGCAGTAAATGATTGCAGGTGGGTTACACACAGTGACAACTGGCTGAGGCAAGCAGACCAAAGGGCAGCCCTCCTGGCACGGCACACATCCGCGACACTGCGGTCTGAGCCAGATACACTGCTGGCAGCTCTAGGAAGGCTGCATATCCTGGCAGCACAGCAGGCAGGGACAGCCCATGGCTGTATTTACAAAGAGGGAAAAACTTAGCTCTGTCTGCTTTAACAGTGATGGCTGTGCACTGCAGCTCCTCCTTGCTTGCACAAAACCACACTGTCCTAGAATCACAGTTTGAGTTAGAAGGGACTCTTAATGTTCACCTGGTTCAACTCTCCTGCAACAAACAGGGACACCCACAGCTCCATCAGGTGCTCACAGCACCATCCAGCCTGACCATGTGTCCATGGGATGGGGCACGACCACTTCTCTGGGCAGCTTGTGACAGAGCCTCATCACTCTTAGTGCAAAGAACTTCTTCTTCATGTCCAATCTAAATCTCCTCTCTTTTAGTTCAAAACCACTTCCCCTTGTCCTATTACACAGACCCCACTAAAGAGCCTCTTCCCTTCTTTCTTACAGCCCCCTTAGATACTGACAAGCCACTCTCAGTTCTCCCGGAGCCTTCTCTCCTCCACGCTCAACAGCCCCAGCTCTCAGCCTGCCCTCAATAGGGGAGGGGCTCCTTTACTGTGGCCCGTTAATTGCTTATGGCTGCACTACAGGAAAGGCAAGCAGTTAACCTGTCCTCTTCCCCTACACAGCAAGAAGCGGGGTGCTGGGCCGGCCCTGCACCTGCATATGGCTCTGCTGCCAGCAAACTGCTATCAAACCAGGCACCCATTGATTTATTTTGGTGAGCACTTGCTCTTTCTGCAACTTCTGCATTTCTCACCGTCATCTGAAGACAAAACAAAAAGCAAGGCAGGCAGGCTTCCTGCAAACGCAAAATCCTCTTCCCATCGCTCTTCAGGCCCACGGCACCAGTCCAAACTGCTTTGCACAGTAGCACAGCTGCTTATCTGCAACAGCATTTGAAAGACAGCATGACAATAAGAAGGCCAAGTGCAAACCAGCAACTATCCCATACGCTGCCTTGTCCCTGTCAATTGATTGAAGGCAAAATGCTGTGGTGCCGGCTCCATCAGCACTGACCAATAGGCTGAGTACATTGTGCTGATTTCTGATGGGAGCCCATGGGCCCCCAGCTCAGCTCAGCAGGAGCAGCCAGGGCTGCAGGCCCACCTCAGTCTTGCCCACATCCAGCCCAGGTTGAGTTTGGGTGGTTTGGGCTTTATGGTGTGAAGCTGACTTCTGATTTGTGAAACATCAACGTGCTGGGTCCAAGACATTCGGCTCATTTCATTCCCTCACAGAAAGTTGTAAGCCTAGACATAATTCATCTCTATATCTAGGTAATTTAGAAGCAGCCTGGACAAGGTATTGGAGAATACAACAGGGAACAATCTTGTGCTGTGGAGGACTGTGGTAGACAACCTCATAACTCTTCTCTATTTTGCACCATTCTAGAGTTTTCATGACAAGTACAAAAATCATTCTCTCAAAGCAATAACAATGCCTGGTGCAAATGCACAGCCACTGAGATCCGCATCCTGCAGTACAGGAGCTGAAGTGTGGCTGGAAATCTGTGACTGCCACTTCAGGTATCTTATTTAATAAAAGGTTTCACTTTGATCTCATGGGAGAAAAAGGAAGTGGAGGTTACAAGCCTATGCACTCCAGGTCACCTCACCTTCTGCCCTGCAGGATGGAAATTCAGGATGAACATTTTCTCCGCCTGCCTAAAAACTGAGGTAGGGACCAGAGCAAGGAGCTGGGACCCAGCTCACCACCATGTGCAGCACTTGTAGCTCTGAAGCACAGCTTTGCCTTTGCTTTCCTGGAAGAGCAACCAGAAGCTCACAGTGACGTGTCTTCAGTTGCTGCACCGGCAGAGATAAACTCAGTGCAAAAAAACCTGCTTGTAACAAAAGAACCGATACCTCGAGGGACACCAAAGGCACACCCAGCCCGGTGCACACCAGCAGGGCCACAACAGCCACCCAGAGCACGTACACAGGGATATCTCCCCCAGCAAACTGCAGCCTAAGTCGGTCCCAACCCAGAGACAGGGCCTTTCCCTCAGAGCTGCCTGCCAGGTGACCTCTCCCAGGAGCCCAGCGGGACGCACTGCTCACAGCCTCCTGCAGCACACTGCCCAGCTGCACTGCAGGCAGTCTCCTTCCTGGTGCAGGAAGGCAGAGGGACAAAACTGAACCACAGCTGCCAAGAGTTCAGCAGCAAAAGACCCATCTGGGCCACAGTCCTGCACAGAAATATTTCCAGCGTGTTTTATGTTTCTTTCCTCTGTTGGCTTTCTTTGTGGCAGCACTGATGTGCCGGCTCGGGTACCACCCAGCCGGAGCCCAGCACAGCCCCAGCGACACAACCTGCTCAGGGCTCGCTGCGGCTCCGCAGCCACGGGGCCGTCCCTGCCTTCCTGACAGGCAGGAAGCCTCAGTCAGCCCTTACATGAGCAGTTCTGCTGTTTCTCCAGACAGAGCCTGCAATCACCCTGCTGGGTCTGCACTCAGTACCCTGCGTGCTCTCAGGGTGAGAGTGAGGGAGGCAGCAGGAGTGGGAGGAGCTGGGCACACCATTACCACACATCTATCCTGCACGAGGCTGTCGGAGCCCTAAGTGGTCAAGTATCAGGCTGCAATGAACTTCTCCTAACTTCTTTCCCATACATAGACTAATTCAAATGGAAACCTTGAAGCATTTCTGTTCATCCGCTGCAGGAGTGCATGAGGGCATCTGTCCGTGCTGCCATTCCGGGCTGGAAATATTAGTCAATCAAAGCAGCAATGAAAAATGATCACCAATAAGGACACAATAAATGAAAAACACAGTAGTTGTCATCAGCTCTCCCTAGAGGTCACTTCTCCTGCAAATATCGCTGCATGAATAACATGTCCCACTTTAAATTAAGCATCCCAAGCAAGAGTTTAATTTAAAACTATACAAGTAGCTACAATTTAGCAATCTAAAGCACTCAGCCACATGCAGCAACCAACTGAGAAGTATGCAGACCTCCAGAGCGGTAGGGTGCAGAAGGAGCACTTGCAGAAGAACTGCTGACCCACTGCCAGCCAGCCCATTGAGCCCACAGCTGCAGACCTGCATGCAGGCACATCTATACCCTGCTCCTTTCAGCCCTTTTGACTCCAATTCAGCACCTCTCTGGGTCCTCTGGCCCACACCACTGGTGCAGCAGGTCTGGGGAGGGCAGTGCTGGTTGTTCTGGTTGGACCCAGCTGGGAGAGCACTGCACAGCCATCCCTGCCCTGATACAGGTTTCTCCCTTTCAGCCTCTCCACACAAAGCCCCAAAAATCCTTTTCTTTACTAACGGGAGAAATGTCTCCTGAACAGCACTGCAACACACATAATGCTATATTCTCTTCTTCTAGCTTCAAAAGTACAGACTGTAAAATGCTTGTGTTTTCTAGGTGAGGAATGCAGTGATGCAGTTTGACCCCACAGTCAGGTTTGCAAACACCCAAGGCATTAACTGAGGGGATTCCAGGCTGGCCGCCATTTGTTTGTCACGGATCCCACATCTCTGGGAGCCCTGCCACAGATCAGCACAGGACAAGATTATGTGGGATCAGAGGGCTGAGCACAACATGGGCCGTGCCCTGCCCAGTACTCCTTACTGCGGGCACAGCAGGGCACAACCGACACGAGCAGCCAACGACACACGATTTTACAGCAGACAAAAAGCTCAATAATTAGTAACAATAGCAAAAATTAGAGCAGCTCACATTCGAATTGTTAATTCTCAAGCATGTTTTCCAGAGCCCACTCCATATTTTCAAAATGAACTGCTCTATTAAATTCAAATTAAATGCACAGTTAAGCACATTTAAGCTGATGCGACCTAAAGCGCCGCTACGCCGTCAGCCCGGAGATGTTTGCTTCTTTTTGTCGACGTAATAAAACCCGGCTCATCGACAGCGTCCGTGAGGAGCGCACAGACAGATGAGACCACAGCCAGACGGGCAGTGCGGGGACGGCTCCGCGTTCCGGCAGCGCTGCGTGGCACGGGGAGACGCGGAGCACCGCGCGCAGCAGCGCGGATGGGCGCGGTGAACCCCGCAGCCGCTCGGCCCCGCTGCCGCTTCCCCCCCCATCTCCTCAGACCCCGCGTCGTGCGGAGGTCACGGCGTTAGGGCCGGACCCTCTATCAGCTCCCATTACCATCAAGTTAATCGCCCCCAAAGAGATTCACAGAGGCTGCTGGGCTCCACAGGATCGAGTTGAGTAACGAAACTGGAGGATTGGATGGGGGACGTGGGGCGAAGAGGAAGCAAAAAACCGGTGATTCATTTCCCATTTTACTCCTCGGTGCAGCACCCTATTTCATTAAAACACCGATATCTCCATTTTCTCCCCAGTCAACGTGCCTCTGTTGGAAGCTCTTTCGCTCCGCGGGTTCCCGGCGCAGCGCTCGCTACGAGCCGGACCTTTCCCTCCGAGCGCCTCTCGCTTTCACGCCGCCCGACCCCCGCAGACCCGCGCCGCACCCGGGCGAGCGAACTCCCACCCTCCGGAATTCAGCCGCTGTTGCCCATTTGGGGCACCGCAGCCTCCAGCGTGGGCCGTATCCCTTGACCGCGATCGGGGTGACCGCCGGAGCGTTCCTGTGCCGGGGGCTGAAGCGGGGACACTAGCCCCCGAGCGCCCGGCCCGGCACCCGCGGTGATCCCCCGTTCTCCGCCCGCGGCCCTGGCGAAGGACTGCGCCGTGCTCTGAGAGCTCCGCATCCCCACCCGGGCTGGGGTCCCGCACCTCGCCGTGCCCATACCTGAGTACCCGCGGGGGCCGCCGCCGTCCCGCCCGGGCGCAGCGGTGCGCGGCTCGTCCGGCCCCGGCGCAGTGGCTGCCGGCATGGCTCCTCCGAGCCGCGCCGCACCGCTCCGAGCCGAACCCAGCCCAGCCGCGCAGCCCGGCAGGTGCAGCCCGCGCCGCTTCCGCCCGCCCTCCGCCGCCGGGCCGGGGGGGGTCGGAGTCCCGCGGGAGCCGCCGCCAGCCCGCCTCGCCCCGCCCTGCCGGCACCCGCAGGGCTCGGAACGGGAGGAGGGGGAGGCGGAGGGAGGCGGCTGCCAGGGCGCTGCCCCAGCTCCTACCCGCGGGTTGACCCCCCCCCGGGCTGACAGCCGCATCCCTCTGCCAGTTACCGGGGGCTCGGCACGTCCTGCTTAGGGCTTGTCCTGCTGTTACCCTGCGGAGCTGTGTGCGTGATCACGTACGTGCGGTGCTTGGTCTTCAAAGTTGTGGCTTTTTTGCAGTAGGATCTGAAACTAAACTTGGGAGGTAGATAGATGACGTGAAGGAGCACCGGAGGCATCGCCCTCCTGCCTGCAGCCGGGTGAGACAGCGGCTGCTCACTGCCCTCACTGCAGCCACCTGTGACATCCTGCTCCCATCACCCACTTGTTAGCAAGCAGCACGCAGTGAGGTTGGGGCTCAGCAGTGCTCAGAGGTGTTTGAGGGGCTGATGCCAGCAGCTGGCCACAGAGGTATGCAAGGTACACAGTGGAGCGAGGTGCCTGTGCAGTCAGGGGAGAACAGAGAAGCACAGAGATGCTTTTCCCCTAGGCCATCACCACTGTGCCTGCCATGCTAATAATGAACACAGCTGTGCCACAGGCATGGGGTGTGGGCCTGCCCTGAGCAGAACTCTGACTGCTGATTGCAATAGGGAGGGTGGGCAGTAATGCTGACCCAATTTCTGCAGTCCTGCAGAAGTCTCAAGTCTGGCTGTAACAAAAGAGAATTTTCCCCAAGTAAGGAGCTGCCATCTGCCTCTGAACACCAGCGATGTGATCTCACTTTCAGAGCCACCCCTCCAGCATAAATATGCTTTAAATTTAGTAAAAATCAAAATAGTGGAAACAAATATAAGAGATAAGGGGAGAGAGAAGAAAGAAAACAAACAGCGTGTATCAAAAACGAAGATGGCTTTGACACAAAAGTGCCATTTTCCACACTGCACCCCTCACTTGGCTGTCAGCAGCGGTGGAGCCGCGCAGCCCCAGCCGGATGCTGCTGGTGTAGGGGCTGGTAGCTGCTGGATTTCATTAAGCTGCCCTAAGGCACTGTACTCCTTCTGATCCCAGCTATTAGGGCTGGCTCAAGGCACTCCAAGGGCACAGGGCTGCGGCTGAGCTGTGGGCCCTTCAGCAGCCATGTGCTGATCCCCAGCTCTCCCCTTTTCAGCCAGCCTGCCCACCTTCTCCTTCCTTCCTGCACCTCTCCTGACTCCTGCTGTGCATCAGCCCCTCGTTGCAGAGCCAACAAACTTTGCTAGGAGCCCTGAGCTGTGGCGTGGGTTAAGCAGTAATTCCATAGAAGGACAGTAGCTCTCAGCTACAGGTTGCTAATCTAATCAGATAACACATGCACAGGTGTTATAGCTGGAAGTCCTCCTTGGGCTCAGCAGCTGGATTCCTGAAAGAAAAACTTGACCCTTTGAAATGGTAGTGAGATCATCCATTGGGTTATAGGAAGTGTCTCCATTCCCACGGTGCTTCTGAATCAGCACATGCCCCTGCTGAAAGGAGGTGCTTCCTCCTCCAGCAGCAGAGCAGCCCTGAGCACAGCACCTCCAACAGCTTCCACCTGACCCCACACCTTTGCAGAATATCTCAGAAATCCTCAGGAGATGTGTAAAGGAGCCAACAGGCCAGGATATAGGGAATAGCTGGTTGGGATTTTCATAGAAGGGCTTTCAGGGTGGGATATTTATGATATGAAGAATACAGCAACATTGTTCAGCACTGATCAGTCAGTTGAGCAGACACGGCCTCACAAATTTGTGTTTGGTTTGGGATTTGGGCAATGCTGTGGTAATCTGGCATATGCCACACTTCCTTTCCCATCTCTGTTTCTTAAAATTATAATAGAAAGCAAATAACAATAATTCCATTTCTCCATTTGCATTGTTTGAGCAGAGTCTAGGAACCAGAAAACAAAATAAATGGTAAAAACATGCAAATCCTCACATTATGAATATGTAGAACACAAAGCACCAGGGGTTCAGCAGCCCTGAGCCCTGCTGTCAATGTGCACGAGTGCACTCCGGAGTGCTGAGCTTCCACTTCCCCACTTCACTCCAATACCAGCATCTGAGATGCTGAAGATGGTTCCAAGAGGAACAGCATTGGGATAAACACACGTAGAGTAAGGAGAAACAAAGAATCTTTGGTGGAACTGGGGAAGAGGAGACAGAAAGCAAGCGGCTCATTCAGAAAAGAAAAGCGTGTTTAAGAAGAAATGGGCAAATGTCAGGTTCTCCCATCCCAGCTTCTGGGAGATGGACACTTCTAAGGAGAACTGCTTGTGTTCACTCCGGATTTGGAAAGGAGCTGCTAACTTCAAGAGTCTAAACTGTGGGGTGTTCATTGGGGCACCTCTCAGGCTGAAAGGGCTCTGACAAGATTTTTCTGTTCTTACATTTACGATCCAAATGTGAAAGCAGTTCCAGAAACCAGAAGCTGCTGTACAGGAAAAGACGCTGCGTGGCACTGAGTAGAGGGATTATACGGAGGAATAAAAATGTGAGCAAGCAGTGGGATTTTCCTCTCTGCTTAAGACCCAGAGCTCTAGGAAAGTAGATCTGCTGTGAAAATCGGAGCTGCAGATTTCAAACAAAAGCAGCTTTCTGCAAAAACACCTCTCTCAGCGCTTGGCATCATTGATGTGTAGCAGAACTCTCTGTGTCAGGGGAAGAGGGTTTGTTTCTTGGAGAGGATGACGCCTTCCCTCCTTGTGGACCACCAAAACCAGGCGGGAGCATCAGGTTGGCCCTGCTCAGTGACACCATGGTATCAATATTGAGAACAGTGTGAGGTTCTGCCTCCCACCCCCCTCACCAGGGCCTGCTATGCTATGCTGCCATCGTGGGAGCTGGCGTGGAGAATGTCATAGAATCAAAGAATGATTTGGGTTGGAAAGGACCCCTAGGATCATCAAGCTCCACCCCCCTGCCCCATGCAGGGCCACCAACTTCCATATCTAATACTAGACCAGGCTGCCCAGGGCCCCCATCCAACCGGGCCTTGAACAGCTCCAGGGATGGGGCATCCACAACCTCTCTGGGCAGCTGTTCCACCACCTCACCGCTCTCTGGGGACACAGGGTATTGATGCCCATGGCACAGCCAGCTCTTACAGAGGGGCATCACCTTCTTGGCACAGCGAGATGGCCTTTCTCAAAGCACGCAAAGAGGGGAACGTGGGCAGCTTGACAAATAAACTCAAGGCTCAAGCAATGATTTTTAAACTATCCCCAAGAAGATGGACAAGGCTCGCTCCTATTACATATCAGCGAAAAAATGTTCAAGTCAGCAAAAGCTTGGCTTCAGTTTGCCATTGCATTGGAGCCTGGGCATCTTCCTCACACACAGCGTTTTTCACCACGGGGGGTTTTAAGCAAAGGCACGAGATGTATTCCTGAATGCACCTATTTTGCTAAAGCTGAAAATAAACGCACACTTCTACATCCTGTTTTTTCTCTCCAAACAAAAATAGCCAGGACAGACACAATGTGTGCCCAAAAGCTCACGTTTATACCAGCGAGAACAAGTGCAGCACTCAGCACCTCTGCGAAGGCTCATTAAAGGAGTTATTTCTCCCCACAGGACTTGTCAATCTGATTCCACAGACAAGGCAAGTAATTATTAGGATATTTATGCTAATTTTATTTTCTGACCGCAAACTAACCCCTGGAGTTACAGCCCTCCAAAACACACTGTGTGATCTGGCAGCGCTTCAAGCCCTGCTGACTTACCTCCCGTAATTAGTGCCCTTACCTCAGTGGGTCCACTCAGTCCTGTACCCTGGCGCTCTGCAAAACCCCAGGTGCTTATTTTTAATGAGTACAACCATGAAGAAAATATATTCGTGACACAAGTTGTGAAGAGAAGCACCAGCAACTCGTGGAAGTGCAGGCTGTACGTATGCTGGCGGCTGGAGTGAGATCGAGCGGATCTACCCATCCCCTCACTCCCTGTTCATCACTCTGCGTACAAAGCAGTTTCATTTATGGAGGTGGCTCTCTGTAGTAACTATTTGTTAGAGCATACCACGTAGCAGCATGAGCAGAAGAGCCATAGCTTAAATATTTTGCCCAAAGCAAAAACCTCTTCTATTACTGATGTGTGTGGTTTCTTATAACTGCCTGTGGATGAAATTATATTCTTGAGGGCTATTAAATGAGATGTCTCAAGTCAGCCTCATTCAACTGAGAAATATCTTCTTTCTAATGAGAAAAGCCAAGAAGAGCAGCAAACTTTCTGATAGAAGCCTGTTAGGTGTACAGTTCACATAAAATATTTCATTCTCCAAGTCCCATCACCTGGGACTGCTTATTTTGGCTTACTCCAAATTGCTGACCTCGGCTCCAGCTCACCAGCAGCCCCATTCTCAAATAGACAGCAGGCACAGCAGAAGGTAGGAGCAACTCCTTGGGAGTAAATAAAGGAGGGGCATCGCTTTGGCCAGCACGGAACCCCCCAGGGCGTCCTGCAGCCCCATCACCCCACATGAAATCCTAGCCTAGATCTAGAAAACTCCAGGCATTCCAGGCCTTACAAACGCTCACATTGGGCTGAAGTTCTTCTTGCAAATAGTAGGCTTTTTACCCTTAGGAAGTCCTAAGTGTTTCTCAGTTCTCAGCTGGAGTGTAGGGTAGAGACACAGCTGGGATGGATCTGACTTGTTCATCAGGAGAAAACTCAAGTAATTCATTGGGCAGCAGCCATATGAGATCCCTTATGCATGGTCAGCATGTTTCTTTGGCCCTTTTGTCACAGCTGCCCAAATTGATCCCTGCAACCCCAAGAGTCAAATGGGAACATGCTGATATAAAGCAATAAAACACCATCTGCAAGCATGCAGGCATGTATGAAATACTGAAATGTGAATAAGGCAAAAAATATCTTTTGAGAAGCTAGCCCAATAGCCTCCAGGAAAACATTCTTGAGTTTCAAGCAAAGCAGCCTTGGACTCACCTATTTCTAGTGTAGTGATCTCAACTGCAATCACATTGGACACCCACAGGATCTTCAACATTACCAGCATGAACAACAGTGATGAAGTATATAAAAATTTACATGTGTCTATACTTATATATATATGTATATATACTATATATACACAAGCAAATCAAATACTGAAATGAAAACTGTACTTGTCTGCATTTTTCTCCTGCAAATTCAGACAGGCCAGAAGGAATCGCTCGTCCACACTGAGTACCTCTCAAGACTGTGAAATGGTTTGTGCTGCTGTTGTCAAAAAGCCAGAATTGGCCTCAAAGACAGAGAAAAGGAGGAGTAAATATGTGAAACTGTGCATTCAGTTCCTACGCTGAGGTTCAGGACAAGCTCGCTGCTATAGAGGTCAATGCCATCTGAAGCTGGTTGAATAGCAAAGTACACAAACAAATATAAAAATATTTTCTTGAAGTTGAATAGCACTGGTTCAGCAGCCTGCTGATGCTGCTCCTGCTCGTGGGGCTTCCCCAGACAGGTGAGCTTTGTGAAACTCTAAATACGTACTGTGCTCTTGAGGTGGTACAAAGGCCTTTCCAGTGAAAACTGTAATCCAGAATATGTCATTTGCTCTTTGTTAACTGTCTCTGTGGCGTAACTGACACCAAAAAAAGGACACCTCATAGGTCACTATTTAAATGAGGGAGAGGAAGATGGGAAAATGAGAAGCATTCCCATGTACGATTTTTCATCTTTAATAGAAATGGTTTACATCATTTTAAATTAGATTACAAATAGCTTTTACTCTGTGTCTCTATGATAATTGCAAGACTCTTTTCTCAGCACAGTCAGCTGCCTGATTACTGGAACACATCATTTTTGGCTGTCTTCAATATCTAACCTCAAGTGAAAAAGCAGTGCAGTTGTGCCATTCCTTTGGAGACTACTCATGATTGAGCAGTAAGTGATCATGTCCTAAGAGCACCAAGGCCTGGACACATTTCAGGCCATCCAGACAAAATGATGAACCTTGCATTTAAAGAGCATGTGCAGCCCACTTAGCACGTTCATCTTTCTTTCTCCCTGTAAACACACATCAGAAGGGAGAATCATTGACTGGCACAGTGGCTTCATCGCAAGAATTATGATCTCAGGCTGAGATCCTCATCTCTCCTCATCCCTAAAATAGCTTATATTTAACCTAGCTGCTTGGAAGGAACTAAACATTAATCTGAAGGAGTTGGGAGAAGTACTGGACGCATTGCTGCCACTGAAGTTAGAAAATACAAGCAGAAAAAAACAACTTGTTACAAATCCAGAATTACTTGATCCCAGTTCTAGACCCAATGGAGTCTAGTGGTGTTTCATTCTTTTAAATTCACTTTCTTGTTTAGGAAAAGAAAAGCTGGGAAACTGAATGAAAAGCATAGCCTAAAAATAGAGAGGGTGCATAGGATGAAGCAAAAAATTCAGGGAAGGCAACATCTCTCCAAATGAGAAAGCTGCAGAGGAGTTGCAAGGCATCTCTCCTCTTTGTATTGGAATGGTGATCAAAGAGTGCTGTGCATTTCTTCCCAGAAGAAATATTCGTATGTTGTTGGTTTTGCTTTCCTGCAGAAAAACGACTGTGAGAGCTCTGACTGCTGTAGCAGCAGCAAAATTCAACCACCTCCACGTGCTCAGCCCCGACCAGCAGGGCCTGTGCAGGGCCAGCCATGGGAACCAAAACACATACAAAGAGCTCAGTAACATTGTTTGATAGAGCAAATTCTCAGCTACAAAATGCTATTTTTCAGCACAGTCACTACCATTAGCGATGCATTTTCACCAGAGGTGAACCACCACCTGAGCTGGGAACTGTGCCTCTTCCGTGGCAGCCAACCAGAGCCCTTACACCAAGGCCTCTCCGAGCCACAAGGTTCAACCTCCATCCCACCTGTAACAGGCAGATTCTTTTTGTAATTTTAGCTTCTATATGAGAAACAGATTTACTCCTGTGTGCTCAAAATACCATTTGAAATAGAGAAAAAATAGTTCTCTGGAGAGATAGATGCACACGCATCCATACAAATACAAATTCGCATTGCAACATCAAATAGGAGTGTGGCATCTAGATTAAGTGCATAAATATAGTGGTATTTTGTGCTTGCTTGGTTTTTAAACAGCATAAGAGCAAATTCCCTCCAGCTCCAGCATAGATATTCTGTAAGAGGCTGTTCTACATCTGCAAGAAACAGTAAACTGAAGAGAACAAGATGATTTCGTATTTTACTTTAAAGCCAAGTAGAACATAAAGCGAGTATTTCTCTCAGAAGAGCTTTCTTGGTTTTAACTTATTCACTACAGTAAAACAAAGGAGAAATAGATAAAGTTCTGCATTCTGTGGGAGCTTGTGTACTCAGGCCAACTCCCCCAGAGCCCTGCGCTGGCAGGGAGCATCTCTGTAACCAGGAAGAGCAAAACAGGAGGTTTGCAAGGCTTTCACCAGAGGAAAGAGCAGTGCAGGCATTCTGCACACTCTCGCAGCCTCGCAGCATTTGTTTGCTGTACTTACTTGAAGAACTGAAAGAAATGGGGCTTAAAGGAAACCCCATGTGATAACTTTGCTTGCGCGGTCAGTAACGGCGTTTCCATCCTGGCATTTCCGTCTCCCATATACAAAAGCAAGACAGTTCTGATGTGTGAGCGCCAGTGAGGTATAAGAAAGGTTTCTAAAGCAAAATGGCCTGACTTGTCTTACTGAGACATACATTTAACACTAGCAACAAAACCCAACACCCCCAGGGGATCAGTGAAGCAGCTGTACTTATCCTTTCCCTTCCTTCTGCTGTAACTCTGACCCCAGTGTCACCAAACAGAGCTGTAGTTGATAGGAAGCCATTGCAGAGCCAGAGACCTTTTGAGGTTGCAGGAAAGAGCTCTCCAGTGCTCCTGCTTGCAGGCAGGCAAACACTGCGTTCAGAATCCAGAAGTGCAGCCAACTCAAACTATAGATACCACCCAGCAACAAATGCTGGAACAAACAACAAACCAGACCCATGCCTGCATCCGAATCCCCCACTGCTTGCAGCCTGCCTGCTCAGCACCTCCAGGTGCTTTCATTCACCCAGAGTTGCCCTCCAAGGACCCCTTCCTTCCCACCCATTTCCTTTCTGGCTCACGCTGCTGCACACACCTTCCCACCCAGAGCTGCACACACTTACATTGGCTTCTATGCCTATGCTGAGTTCTGCTTTGTTCAGAGCCCCACTGGGGGAAATCAGTACCACGATCGCACACGAAGCCGCTAGAAACAGTGTCATTAACCAGAGCATCCCATAACCAGAATGCCAGCAACAGACACGCATCTCACCTCTGCTTCAAAAGGCCACCCTGGAACTCTGTTCTGCCCACGAGGCTGGGGATACTCCAAGGTGCCGCTGTGCTCCAGCAGTAGAACGAAGGGAAGGAATCAGCAAAGACAGAGGCTGGCATTGTGCTGCTGCCTCCCAAAGGGAGCAGCGTCTCCGGGGGCACCACCATGCACACCGCCACCGCCAGCTGCACGGGATGAAGGCACTGATGACAAAATTCCTTCCTAAACATTCAATTTGCTGCTATTAGGTTCATAAGATCCATCATTGCTCCCCTGATACTGCTGCCATAATTATCTGGAAACCTATCCATAGCTCCAGGTCAGGAATTTCAACTGCAAGTAGGATGAATTGGAGGTAAAAAGAATGAGTAAACGAGGACATTTTGCTGTCTCTTACAAAACCCCTGCCTTCCTTACAATGGGATGAGTGGCTGCTCCAGCAGCTGGCACACCTGCAGCACAGCAGCTCCAGTTACTTATATTTCCCAGTGAAAATTTTCCTTAGATTCACAGGCAGGGAGAGGCTTCCTCTATGCAAAGACCTGCTTGCTCTACACAGTGCCTAACCTTAGCAGCCATCATCCATGGATTTTCCTGTGAGCATTTTATCAGTTTTAGATATTAGCAACCTTAATCAGAAAGCAACAAAACAGCTAAGAAAGCCTCTGTCTCCCCATCTGACACAGATCTAGAAATGCTAGCTGACAGGCTCTGGCTCTGGCCTCTATTTAGCGAGCATCACATTGTAGCACAGCAATCATTTTTCTCCTGTTCTCTGTAAAGGGGGAAGTGAAGTCACCATCATTCTCTCAACAACGTGAGAGATTAAGGAGTTCATTTCCAAATTGCTGCAATAAAACACAATTGGCAGGCAGGAGGAGAATGAGAATTAAAAAAAAAAAAAAAAAAAAAAAAGAGCGTAAGAGGAGCAGGAAGAAGGAGCAAATGGCACTTAGAAGCAAGGCATGGCACTTGCCTACCTGAACTGCACAGAGGGCTGAGGAGGGGGAGTGTGACATCCCTCCCCTTTCACACCCCGACAGCTCCTTCTCACTGCCTCAGTCAGTCTATAAATAAAAGTGTCCTGTCATCATCTTCTCTGATCCACCCCCTCTGCTCTCCTTCAGGCTGGTTCTGCCTTCCCTGTGCTCAGCCTTCAGGATCACCCCTTTGAGCCAGAGATGTCCTGGGAGGCCTGGAAGCCACTGACTGAATGTGCAATATTGGAGAGGTGCTCAGGTGAGGCTTAGCACATCCTCAGAACAGAGCACGGCTGTGCCCTGCTTTCAGGTGGGGTGCAACCTGCCCCAAGGGTTCAGTTAAGCACTAGCATCTCCATCCAGCTTCATCTTCTCCTTTTTCCTTTTTCTTTCCTTCTTAAAACACAAAGCAAAACAAATCCCAGTGTTTATGTAGGCACAGTGTGAATGTATGTACATTTGATCTACGTTCCCCCTTGCCTCATCTTCAAACTCCAGATTTTTATCAGGAACAGAAGAAAAACGTTCTTCCTGAGGCACATGTGATTCAGCCCCATGCTCTTGCCTAACCCTAGAAGGGAGCTTCCCTCATTGCTGCAAGAAGCAGGGTCACTTGGTACCACTTGGATGCAGGTCTGGCTGTCAAGCTTCTAGTCCTTCAAAACACAACAATATTGGGGAAATGGCAAGAGACAAAGACTAATGTGCCTCCCTTTGTCCCCATTTGCCTTCTAATTTGCTATCTCGCCCATGCAGAATACAAACCCTTCTGGGCAAAGGCTCTTTGTTCCCACACAGTGCAGTAACACAATGGGACCCGAACATGCCTACAGAAGTTGCCCTGATATATTTGTATTACCCAGTATGTCATCCTGAGGTTGCTGACATTTGTATTTCTGTTTTTAACATGAGAATCCAGAAAAGTGCCCATAAAAGAGTAGAACCACCTCAGAATGCATTTTAAAACCGTTTTCCATTTCACACATCCCCATCTTCCTTGGGCACGGAGAGCTCAAGGGAGGTGAGATAAGAAGCAGAGCCCTTCAGGTTCCATTCCCTCCCAACAGACACCAAACAATTTAACTCCCTTCTTTTCTAGATGGCTGCATCTGCCCGGCACAGGCTTGATTTATATCAGGCACTGCAGCACTGTGCTCAGGAGCTTGCTAACCTTCCAAAAAACCCTTTAGTGCGTCAGCTCTATCCATACACATATCTGTGTTTCTTTCTTTAGACCTTTCTTTTTCTCCCTTGTGAGAATGCAGTACTTTTGGCACAGACTGAAACTATTATTCCAGTTACTGTGGGCAAATGAGTGCAATGGACAACATGAATAACACATACCAAGTATGTCACTGAGTCAGAGGGCTCTGAGGACACACTGGAGATGCCTCTGCTGGCTCCCACAGAAGCACTCAGCAGTTGGTACAGGGTCTAAAATTTCACTTTTCATCACTTAGAGCTCTGAATACTGAAGAATACTGAAGAAGTTGGAAACCACATGTTGTGTTATGGTTTGTGTGCCGGGACAAAGAATGGAGGAGCTCCTGAACCCCATGCAAGTCTACACTGGTACACAAAGCTTCCTGGAGATGCAGGTTACATAAAAACCAAGTGACAAAAAAATGAGTCATCCCTTCTTTGCACTTTTGCAATTTGCTGGAGGATGTGGTTCTGGGGTTTATTTATAAAGAGATAGAAATGCGTTTCAGTTGAAAGCACTTTGCTCTATGCCCTCGTGCCCATGTCTCACACTTGTAATAGTTTGCCACTGAAGTACCCACAGCAGAGGTGAAATGGTCAGGATAGTAGCTTGGGGTCTAGGAAAAGGATGTTTGACTTCTTGTAGTTCTTCCCTCCGCAGACAAGATGAATTTTGGCTTAGATACATAAAGGTGTTTGGATCCTTGTTCTACGGAAGTGCCTAATTCTTCTTACATAGGAGCTACAAATATGAACTCCTCTTCCAATATGGAATCGACTATTTGAGCTCCACACAAATAATTAAAGGCACGAGGACCACGTGTGTAAGTTAAAACACGCGGGTTTCCCCCATGACCCCTCTCCTACAGTGAGCTGCGCTCCTGGATCCCAATCCTCCTTCCAGAGGGATTAGCAGGGATTGACTGCAGGCAGGCTGGCAGCTTCTGAGCAGGGATTGTCGCCTGTCTCTGTGCCCATGCATTCCTGTGGTGACCGCTGCTGGGCAATGAACTCTTCAGTATTGATCCTAATGACCCGGAATGAAGTATGAGCTCACCAAAGGCAAAGTTCAATGGTTTGGGATGAAAACAAGAAATTTGGGTTAGATGTAAGGAAGAAACTCTTTACTCAGGGAAGGGTGAGTCCCTGGCACTGCTACCCAGAGCTGTGGGTGCCCCATCCCTGGAGCTGCCCGAGGCCACGGGTGGGCCCTGGGCAGCCTGAGCTGGGGGGGGGCAGCAGGGCTGGATGGGTTTTAAGGTCCCTGCTGGCCTAAGGCATTCTGTGAGCCTATCAAAATTTGCTAATGAAAGATGGTGGAAATCTCAGGGAAAAAACCACGAGATCTCATAGATCTGCTGGAGGGAAGAGAAATGGGATTATTTCATGTGCAGTTATAAATACTGGAGCTCACAGACAGCACTATTTTATGGCTCTTTGGTTAAACACACCACAGCATCACCAGACCTGAGCTGAGTTCGCACGGCATGACATTACAATGATGGCACACAAGAGGAGGGGGATGCTCCCAGTGCTAAGCACAGTCCTGGAGAATCCTTACTCACACAGTCACACTGCCATTAACTTTCCAATTAAAAGAATCTCTTCTCTCCCTTGCTCAGCATTTTACTGAGAGCATCAGACCTGCCCTGTGCAAACCAGAGTGCTAAAGCTTCAACTGAGGCAGTCGCATCCCCCTGCTGCCGAGCTCCTTCACTGACACGTGTCACTGCTCTTGCACTGTTATTCACTGTGTGTTGTCCTGGATTCCAATTTCTGTGTGTTTGAGTGCCAATTTGAATGCATTAATAGCCATTTTCATATATTTTCTACTGAAATTGAAAGTATTTTTTGTGTTGCCTTGAATTAGAAATGAGGATACATGAATCCTAAATAGTGTCAGGGCGATACTTTCCTCTACAAATGGAGTTCTTCATAGGAGCACAGACATCTTTCTAAACAGCACTATTTTTCTAAAGCAAACGCATATGACCTCCAGCAGCCTTGCTCTTCCACCAAAATTTGGTTGCAGAGCACTTTTGTAACAGTCGTATCTCGGAAAGCTGTCATCCTGTCACATCAGGGACTATGGTCCATATCTCCATAAATCATTCTGACACCAGCTGACAAGAAATGTCCTTTTCGTTATTATTATTTCTATATTTTTAGAGAACAGAACAGCTATCTGTCCTTTTGAACGAATACACTTTGAAATTTTGTGTCCGGCCTGAGTTTCTACAGATAATCCATATGAAAACAGCCCAACCCTAAGTTTGTGACAGTGCCATGTAGCCTTCAGACACTGACCTTCCTACTGCACACCCAGCACGCTGCCCCTGGCCTGAGTGAAGGGCTGCAGGGGTCACCATACCTCATGGCTTCTAGAAAAGCTTCCAAGTGTTTTGCTCTGCAGGAGCAGGGCAATGGCATTTGCCATTGAGCCAACACTCTGGCCCTGACACTCACTGCTACGGGTCCCGGTTTTACGTACCTACAACATACTCTAATGTCAGGTAACCTCTCCCGACTTCAAAGAACAGCTGTTCTCTTGGTGGAACCCACTCCACCTCCAGACAGACCCATCCAGGCCCAGCACTGACTGCTGTATGCATCCCAAAGCCAGCCCACATGGGCGTGCAAAGCCCCGGGTCAAGCGAGTCCTGGGGATTTGGATCTGCGTAATGAAGAAGAGGATTGGACCCATGTGATACCAGCATCTGCTTTAGACACTTTCACAAGAGGCACATTGGATTTGCTTTATCCCTTCAAAATGTCACCAGGAAGACATCTCTAAGAAAATAGGAAAGTGTCTGCGTGCTGTTTCAGTGTGATTACACCATTATACAAGTACTGTAAAACATTACTATACCACGCCTAGCACTGACTATGGAAATCAGGGAAGAAGTGTCAATATGCTACACATCCAACACAAAAATGATCCCTCAGGCAGAAATACAGACGTAACTGCAATAATAATATAGTGTCTGGCTGCCTCTGTGCTGATGGAAATTGGGGGAAATTAACTAAAGAGAAAGAAAATGAACTAAAGAGCTATTTGCAGTCAAAGAACAAGGGAAATCTGATGAGATACAGTCACTCTGCCAGGGGAGGCAGCACCCGTGTTGTAATGATGTGATACTATCACATCAGTTAGCAATTTCTATGAGATAAGCTTTGCTGCAAGGAAACAGGGCCACAAAACGGAGCAGCAGCACCGGGCTTCTATGAGCATCAGGGCAGCTGAAGTCACAGTGTAAATCCCTGATCAGATGGAGCTTGAGAGGAGGCAGAAAGTATCTCATGCTGAAAGATCAAACTAAGGTATGTGGTCAGATCCTCAACTAATTTAGCAGAGCTGTGTCTAAATCCATCTATTTCTATGGCCCAGGAACTGCTTGCTGCCCAGTTCTACAGAGATGGTTTTGGGCTGAATGCTCAGTGTTTGTCAGTGCTGCAGTCCCCCAGTGTGGTTGTAAAGAGGTTATTACAACATGTCATCATATTAAGCCATCTGAACTTTAACCTTTTGCCTTTTTCACTTCACACAATGGATTTATCAGAGTGGTGTATTCAAATGCAATAGATGCTGTGCGACATCATCAGTTTGTTCATTTAGCAAAGGGCAGTGCCTGAAGGATATGCACACATGGGCTAATTCCAAGCTCCTAACTGCACTCACCTGGCAGGGCCTCATGTTGCTCAGCCTCAGCAGAAAGCCCCACACGCTCACAGCAAAGCTCTGAAAGGGTGAACAAGTTCATACTGGTGGCAGCTCATTCCAGGAGTGCCACTACTTTCCCAGCCATTACTGCATGCTACTCCTCACCCTCATTATCTCCTGCATTAGACACCTGTCAAAGTCCATCCCATTTTGAGGGAAGAGAATAAATAACTGAATGCTCACCATGCCTGCTTGCTTTGTTGCTTCCTTTCTTTCTTGCACTTGGCAGCTCTGTCATTTTTGATTTGCCATTGCCAACCGTTCTCTCTGCTGGCATAATGTTACATTTTGGGAGGATAGGAAAATTAATAGAAAAGCACTCATACTGAATGCTGCACTGGGATGATATTAGGAACACCTAATTGACTTGTTAATGAATGCCTCGTGCAACAAAATCATTTTGGTTCCAACTTCTTAATCTGTGATTCTCTGTTAAAAAAAAAAAAAGGATAGCAACAGTCACCAGTTCAGTTAAGTGCAAAAGAAGGATGGTAGGCAACTCAGAAATAGGCAGAGGCTCTTAGGGACATGGCTAGTCAAAGAAGGGCCTCACCTACCCAAAGTGCCCATCCCCTTCATCCCCTTGGGGTAGGGCAGATGGAGGCAGCTCCTCACCACGCCATGTGTCTGCCAGGCTGCAGGTAGGCTGCAGTGTGCAGCCCGAGCTGTCTGCCATCAGGGTGCCCCACACTGCAGCTGTTACATCTTTCAGCTCCACTTCACTTAAATTTAGTCCCTGTTTGGACTTGGCTGCTGCCACCCCAGTGGTGTTCACTATGCTGGATCACAGGGCTGAAGCCAATGAGAGGGAGTTCAGCAAGACCAACTGCTGGGTCCTGCACTTTGGCCACAACAATCCCAGGCAAAGATACAGGCTTGGAGCAAAGTGGCTGGAAGACTCTACAGAGGAAATGGACCAGAGGATATTGGTCAATGCTTGGCTGTACATGAGCCAGCAGTGTGTCCAGGTGGACGAGCAGGCCAATGGCATCCTGGCTCGTATCAGAAACACTGCAGACAGTAGGACAGGGAGGTGACCATCCCCTATACTCAGCTCTGGTGAGGCCACAACTCAGTGCTGTGTTCAGTTTTGGGCCCCTCACTATGAGAAACACATTGAGGCCCTGGAGAAGGGCAGTGAAGCTGTGAGGGGTCTGGAGCACAAGTCTTACGGAGAGTAGCTGGGGGAGCTGCGATTTTTCATTCTGGAGAAGAGAGGAAACCTTCTTGCCCTCTACAACTGCCTGACAGGAGGTTGTGATGAGGTGGGCGTTGGTATCTTCTCCCAGGTCACAGCAATAAGATGAGAGGGAATGGCCTCTAGTTGCTCCTGTGGAGGTTCAGGTTGGATGGTAGGAAAAACTCCAAAAGTGTGGTCAGGAACTGGAATGGGCTGCCTAGGGAGGTGGTGGAGTCACCACTGTCCCTGGAGGTGCTCAAGAAACGTGGCACTGAGGGTTGTGGTTTAGTGGGCAATATTGGTGGTAGGTGGATGGTTGGACTGGATGATCTTAAAAATCTTCTCCAACCTTACTGATCCTGTGATTCTACAATTCTCCATTTTCATCATGGCCAGCATACGAAATTTGGCTCCATACAGAGAGCTAGAAATGGACTATTAGCAGCATAAATCTTATTTATGCACTAATACGAAAGCATAAGTAGGATTTAGGTGGTGCTTAATCCCCGTGCTAGCCCTTCTGCACAGAAACAAGCTGTACTTAGAAGAACAGATTTTAGGACAAAGGAAAGACTTAAGCTTACAGCCTTTTTGACAAACACTGCCAGTGACTTCTCTATCTTCAGCTTTGGAAGCCCCACTTCATTACAAGTGATGATAGAAGATGAAGAATGAGAAGAAGACCAAGGTCCCCATGCACTTCGGAATCATAATCATTTCAATTGGAAGGGGCCCTAACAGGCCATCTGGTCCCACTCCTCTGCATTGAGCAGGGACACCCACAGCTCCACCAGGTGCTCAGAGCTCATCCAACCTGACCTTGGGTGTCTCCAGGGATGGGGCACCACCACCTCTCTGGGCAATCTGTGCTGGTGCCTCACCACTCTTAGTGTAAACAACTTCTTCCTAGTATCCAATCTGTATCTCTTTTAGTTTGGAGCCATTTCCCCTTGTCCTGTCAGCACAGACCCTGCTAAGTTCTATCCAGTCAAGGTTGGGTGCTGCTGTAGATTTATTCCAAGTCCCCAGTGACCTGCAGTGACAGCCTCAGAGGAAGGCAGCACTGTGCCCTGGGCTTCTCATGCAGCTTCTTTAGTACAGGAAATGGATGCAGACTGAAACAGTTTCTACTACAACAGCACTTTGACACACACACCCTTTCTCTGGGTGTGCTTTGCTGTTGGAAGCACAACTTGGTTGCACCAGCCTTCAGCCCTTGTGCCATTACCAACATGATTTTTTTTTGTTTCCTGAGATGTTGCCTGAAAACAATGTATTTTTTTTACAGTTATCTTATAATCGAACACTTCCTCATAGAAAATGCTTTGAATAACTGAAAAACCTACCTAACAAAGAAAGCTTTTTATTCTAGCTAATGATTACAAAATCCATCAGCAAAGCAGCACAGATCTGAGCTCAACCTTGGTCAGCTCATGTGACAACTGGTGAAATGAATCTGCTCTCTTTGGCACAGCTTGCTGGAGAGATACCACTGCTCTTACACAGACCTGGCAGTGTGGGTGGGTTGTGGGGAACCCCAGTGAAAGAGGCACCGCCTGCACTGCGTGTCTTGTCCGATGCTACATGAGATACACAGTGGTACAGATCAATTTCAATAGCACGGCTGCAAGGAGAGATAAGAACGGGCATTATTAACACAGCAAAGATGATAACACAGGGAAAACCAAACCTCACGTCCAACAGTTTGCTACAGGGTTATGAATATTTAGTATTTATTCTAAACATGAATGCCTCCTTTCAGTTCAAGTTTATCCTAAAGAGAAGAATTGCCTTAATCCCACAGTTTTACTACTTAGAGCCAGCCATAAAATGGAAACGGCACAGTGCATCTCCACAAAACTTGAACTACTCTTCTTTTACCTCTCCACAATTTCTCCCTCCTGCTTGTTCAGTACAACAAACTCATGTCCCTGGGGGAGGAGAAGAAGTGGGAAGGAGATCTTTCCTCCTCACTGAGCACCCAAAAGCCCATTTAGCAGCCATACCTTTTCCCAGATAAGAGGAGGCTCTGGGGAGGCCTGAGAGCAGCCTGTCAGTACCTAAAGGGGCTGTAAGAAGGAAGGGGGCAGATTCTATAGTAGGATCTGTGTGATAGGACAAGGGGAAGTGGTTTCAAACTAAAGGAGGGGAGATTCAGATTGGACATGAGGAAGAGGTTCTTTATACTAAGGGCAGATATGCACTGGCACAGGTTGCCCAGAGACAGTGAATGCTCTGCCCCAGAGACACCCGAGGTCAGTCTGGATGGGCTCTGAGCACCTGATGGAGCTGTGGGTGTCCCTGTTCGTTGCAGGGGAGTGGGATCAGATGGCCTACCGGGGTCCCTTCCATCTCAAGCAGTTCTGTGACTCTATGACACACCAAGGAAGGCTGATGGTCCAAAAGGAACCTCTGTGGCACACCTTGGTGCCAGAAATAACAGCCAGGAGAGGGGCAGATCACGGGCAGATTAGAGAGGGGCTGCTATGCAGGCACTGCGGGCAGAATATCCCTGAGTTTTCACTGATGTATTTTTATTTGAAGTGGCAATAAATGCAGTTCCTAACAGCAGTGTGAATCTGCAGCACACAGCACTGCGATCAGGGAGTCTGAGTATAGGGGAACCCTGGAAGAGACATTGGTTGAGGAGCTCCAATTCCAGCTCAGTCTGAATGCACAAACCTCACAATGAAGAATACATTAAAAAATAATAATAAAATATCCCTGAAAATCTGATGAAAAAAAAATAATATTTGACAAAGAAAAATAGGTCTAAAGAGAGGTCAATAGGAATTTTACCACCTGATTTCTAAGCAGCTAGGACGTGGTTTCAAACTGTGAAAACACAAGGAAGGGAAATTCCTCCATTTCCCCCCATTTCAGAAAACAAACCCATTATTTGAACCTGAACCGCAGGGTTCGGCATGGCTGCTTCCTCCCGGCGTTCAGGCTGTTATCGCTGCCAGCAGCCCGCGCTGCTCGCCACGCTCTGCATGAATCAAACCAGCATCAGACTGATGCATTTCTTAGTAACAGGCAATTAGATCTATCAAAATTATTATGAAACACTCTGCTCGCAGCGCTCGCAGGAAGGATACAGATGGTTTGCGATTACAGCAGGGTTTTACAGATCTTATTCCAACTTCAGCATAGCGGTGAACTGAAAGCTCCCTGTGAGAGCCCTGGGGCACAGAGGGACGCCTGGCCTCGACACTGCACCGCCAAACCCAAGGAGCTGAGGATCAGCACGTTCTTTCTGCAAATGCTAAGAATGTTACAAATCCAGTCAATACAGCCCGAATCCCAGCCCTGCTTATGAAAAGGCAGCACTCATTTATTCTAGTCTGCTGAAGGTAAATTCCAACTAAATTGCATTCTGAATTAGCGTTTCATTACCTATAATGCATGCAGAAAACTCTTTTGGAAGGGTAATGCAAAACAAAGCCTCACGCTTTTTAATTGTCGCTATTAGCGTTCTCGCTGCCAGCTCTCGTTTTGCTTTCCAGTGCATCTGATGCTTGTGCAGAATCTGCTAAATCTGCCATTACAGAAAGTGCTAACGGAGGTAATTAAACTTAAGGATTGTTGACATTTACTAGGAATCACTGCTGGGATTATTGACAGTGCTGTGCTCGGTCCTGAGCTCGTATGGAAGCAACATCCAAGAGCTGAGCGCCCCGCTCCTGTCTGCAGGGCTGGGCGGTGGCAGGGCACAGGACATCTGTGGCACGCTGCGGTGGCACTGGGCCTTCCTTGAGCCCCCCAGTGGGTGGCAGAGCTCTCAGGTATCAGCCACGCTTTGTAGTGGCACAGACAGAAGGCTTCAAGAATTAACACGTTTGGCCTACAGATAGGCAGCTGCTTTCAGCTTCGCTGCGCAGAGCTGGCATGGCCATCGTGTATTTTTATAGACACTGGTGATTGAAACATAAAAATAAAGGAGATTGAGCTTAAACAGCCTGTCAGGGTTTGCGTGGCAGGATGGCTGTGATTAATACCCAAACAACACGTTGTTGGTTCTCACTAGATCAAAGTAGGATAAATCCATAAATTTGAAAAAATAAAACCAGTGTCATAATACAATACCCAAACTCCAGCAATTACTCATTTTCAAGGATGGCGCTGCTGAATAATAGAAGATTTATAGGCATCCAGTGGAAGTTCTCCAGTTATTGTAATGAGGGGCTGTGAACATGACAGTACAGAGACGGGCTGTACCAGTCAGCACCAGTTAGGAGCTGCCAGCTCTGCAAACAGATCCTGCTTTTGGCCACAGGTACTTTTTGTTAAGGCACTTTGTTCAGCAGGCACTGCAGAGCAGCACTCTATTCCAGGATGAGCTCGTTAGCAAGATTGTACCAATCTGCAAGCAATAATTTTGTGGGTGTAGACACACAAGATGTAGGAAAGGAACTGGGATTGAATTTAAGACTCCTGATGCTTAGAAGCTGCCCATGCTGAAATAGCTGGAGCAGGCCGGGCTCCTGACACCCCATGGCAGCTGAATAAAGCCCCAGTGTGCTGCACCTGCCTGCATCTCAGCCAGCAGCCCCACGAATGGCATGATAGTATTGCATCTTTTTGCTGTTTTCTTTCCTGCTTGGCAACACAGAAAGAACATGGCATCTTCTAGAGGACTTTTCATCATCTTTGTTTCCAGATTTGTCTCATCAGCAAATTTCATATTTTTTTGGCATTTGCTTGGACTACTGCAATTTTGTTTTTGAGGGGACCCAGATGTGCCTGGTGGAGCACCAGGCCCAGCACAGAGCATCCTTCCCTTCTTGGAGAGGACGTCAGTTCTTAGCTCAGCAAGGCAACTTCTTGACTTCTTTCTATATTTAGAAAGACTTTTAACTATCACCATCACCACACATGGCTCCTATTTGGGCAATGATAGCAAAGGGCAAACAAAAACAAGCAAGTAGGGAAACGACAGTCAGCGATGTACGAGGCTGCTTTTGAGGAAGGCAAGGAGCTCCAGCCTCTGGACGCCAGTCCCTAAGCACCTGAAGCAAGCAGGTTGCAGGATCAGCTGTGGAACACACCTGAGGCACTGGCCCTGCATGTACAGAGAAACTGACGAAAGCAGGCAGGCTGCATCTCCCTGCATTGCACTCAGTCTCAGCGCAGTTGAGTGTGGATTTGTGCGCCTGCTGCACTTCAGACGCCTGTCAAAACAGCTCCAGTTTGTGAGACAGTGAGCGCTTCAGCGTGGTGTGCTTCTGAAGATGGGAATTCAATTTAGAGTCAACGCACCCTGCTCATGCTTTCAGATGGTATTTTTCCTGTCAACCAAACACACAAGCAAGGCTAAAGTAGCATTCCAAGGGGAGGAAAGGCGCTCCAGAGATGCAGGAAAAAGGATGAACTTGAAGAACAGGAGGCTGTTAGATGTATCCAAAGCATGGGGCAAGGAAGGAAGTGGCACTAAAATGGAAATTCTTCAGAAACTGCCATAATTCTCTGAATAATCCTGCTAGTCTAATTAACATTTAACTGCATTAATTGGTGTCTGCCCCCTCAGCAATTCCAGACAAAAACAGCCAACAAAAGCTCCTCATATGAGGATGCTTTGGGACACACAGCTTGCACAGGCCCAGCCTGGCAGGAAGGCACAGCATTGCCCACCTCCCCACAGCACGCTGCTCTTCCCCCCCTCACTTTGCAAGGTTTGAGACAAACCTGCCTCTTCACAGTTCAAATGCACCTTCTAAAGTAAGCCTTTGTTTTCAGGATCTTTTTTTTCCCCCCATTTAATTTAACCCAGTTCCACCCTGTTTCTCTCAGAGCATTGTTTAATTATGTTTCTCTCAGCCCTTGGGGATTGCTTCTTTAAAAATCACACATGATTCTAGTAATTGCGGATGATGACCAGACTGCAGGAAGCACAAGTCACATTGTGGTTTCTCAGTTTGCAATATACTCCATAACATGATGCTAAAACATACATCTGGGGACAGCAGCCACGTGCTGCTACCTGCTCTGGACTCCCACATCCTCCTACCTTAAGGTATAACTAGGAAAATGAAAGCTCCGTCAATGTGGAGCCAGCCACTATTTTTTCTTATGTTTGATGAATTCACCTTTTCAAGCAAAAAACATCCGACCATCTCCCCCGCTACCTCTATCACTTGTAATAGAGGACCTACCTTTAAGTTCTGCCTCCGTGAATTCAGTGAGCCCCCTTCCTATTGATAAACAACAGTACAAAGAGACACTGCACTGTGTCACACAAACTTGAACAGTCTGTTATAGCTGATTAAATCAGTCGTGTCACCGCATCATCTAACATGACTTCAAGGAGACTCTTTGCCATCCACCTCGCAGCACGCGGTATTTCTTGACGCTGGCTAGCAGGAATTCAGAGCTTGTTACCAAAAGGGATTTCCTCACATGGACTGACAATCGCACGGCCCATACCCTCTCTCCAGAGGCTCAGTGCTGGAAATACACCCAGCTCCTTCATCGTGAATTGGACACGTGCAGGGCTGGTCACTATTTGAGCACTGGGTGTTTCTGGCACAGGCTGCAGATTTTCTCTGAAGGTACGCAGCTGTACTACTAGAACAGTACAGGGTTGCTCCTGGCTATGGGTACACCAGCCCTGAGGTATCACGTAGCTCTAAGCCTAATACAGCACAGCAAATTTATTTCCCTGTCGCTTTATTTTAGCACAAAGGTTTTCCTATTTTAATTCAGTTCCTTGTTCCTTTTTTTCCCCCCTGCTGTGGTTTCAATGGTACTTATTGCAATTAAAAAAAAAAAAAGATTTCTAAAACCTCAACATACGATTAACCTTGTGGAATAATTAAATGGACCAACCACCCTATGAACAGCTCAAAGGCACTGGAATCCCTGAATCACTCACCTACCCATAACAGCCTATGGAAACGTCCCAATCTTTTCACGCTTGCTCAATGCACCCAGCCACTACACCAACACCACAGGCAACTTTCTGTGTTGAAAACTAAAATTTCCTGAGACTCCCTTACAGCTTCAGTACGTTCTGAATTAATACTGGGCTGTTCATCAGAGCAAAAACGTGCTGACCCTTATGAAGCGTGAAAGTTACAATGCATGCATAGGCCAACACACAGCGCTTAATTATTCTTAGCAATTCAGAACTCAGCTGGTACTTGCTGTCACCAGTTTCACACTAAACACTGTCATCTTCAGCTTGGAATCTGAAAGCAACTTCTTCAGTATTGGAAGTAGGACAGCATCACTTATCTAAGTTCAGCATCGTCGTGCAAGTTGCTGAGCACTATGGCCCAAGATCTTACAAGCACGTGGGTACTTGTAACAGTGTACAAGTCTTGACAGATTCTTTCCTATTCTGAGATACTGGGACAACTGATTATTCCTTTTCAAGTTTATATACACTAGCTATAGAACGTATGAAATCACTTTGACCTGAACAGCAAAGTGAGAAGCTTCCATGTTAGCAGAGCATCATCCTGAAACACAGGAAAACTACTTGCCATTGGCAGGGAAAACAGGCCCTCTTGACTGAAACAATTTGGGGACTTAGAAATTATAGTTTTCCAACACAGCATGCATAGTCTAGACACGGGAACACAGAGTCTCTTCACATTGTAGGGATTTTCATTCATTTCCTTATCAAGCTGAACATGACTCACCGTTGCTCAGCACACACCGTATGCACATGCTGAGCTGAAATTAGCTTTAAATAAGCTTTCTGCAGGGCAGGGCAGCACAGACAGTGAAGGGGGAAAAGTACTGAGGGAAAACTTTTTTGAAAGCTACTGTCAGTCAACAGGAACTCAGCACTGCAGCCCAGGTCCTAAGATCATTCAAACGTCCGGGTAAAATCAAAGTCATTTATTCCAGGTGAGGGTCTGTTACTTGAAGATTGAACCCTGTTGCTAAGACATGCCCGGGTACCTTTCTTTTACACTGTGCACATAGCAGAAACGTAAGTTCGTTTGGCTGTGTTTGAGCAAGTCATCTATGTAAGCTAGTTTTAGCTTCCCAAAACTCTATTTTAGAGACTCCAAACAGAATTCCTCCTTCAGTCTAATCTCATGGTCATAGATCACACAATATCCGTGTGGGCAGCCAGTAACTGCTTTCTGAAAAGCCAATTTTATCACTATTTCATTTTACAGCAGAAGGTAATCACTCAACTCTGTCAAGCCTCCCTGGGCCTGCAGAGTGCCCAGCCAAGTGAAAACACAAAGTGCAAGCCAAATGAAATCCCTGCCATGCCCCACACAGACCTAAGAACAAAAAAGAGAAATGGTAGGTGTGTAAAAAGGGAAGGTGCTTGTTGACAGGATGTGCAGGCGCTTATATTTAGCAGCCAATGTTCCATGCTGCTCGTGCAAGACCAAGACAAGTAACGGGTGTCAGGTAGGTTAACCGCAAGCTTTGAGCTACATTTTCAGCATTGCTGGGCAGCCGCTTCTGGGAAATTATGCCAGGATGCAAAACAGGCAGGAAAACCCAAAATTGTGTGTTACCTCAACAAAAAGAACAGGAAAAATGTTGCTGCATTTCTCAGGCCTAAGATCTACTAAAGGGAAACATTTCTCTCTCTCTTCTCCCCGACCCCCAGCTCTGTGCACTGCTAAGTGCCTGTTAAACTGATAGCTCAATTGTCTTTGTTCAAACCAAATAAATCAAGAAAGATGCTCCATTTCAGAACATCACTGAAAATAACAGAGCCTGTTCTGTTCTTTTCAGGACAAAGTATTACTTTTAGCTTTACCACCTGACATGTTTCTTTCCCATTAACAGCCAGTGTTCTGCACAAGAAGAAAGAGGTTTCTTTATTCTTTCTTAAATAATTTTAAACAGCATGGCAATACATTGTGCCACACCTCCCCAAGTACTCAGTTACGTATGCCTATGCTATTCATGCAATTCATTTACTGGAAGGACAAGTGCAGAAACAAGATGTAAGAAGCATCTCTTTCTATTTTGAGTGGCTCTCAGAGATACACATACAGCAAAGGCACCTCTGGGCTCGTGAAAGAAAACATTTATACAGATGGCTGCTCCTCACCAATATGGTATTTAAAAAAAAAAAAAAAAAAAAGTAAATTCAAAGAAAAAATCAGGGAAAGTGATGTGAGGCTTGGTATTGTATCTGTCTGACCTTTATAAATGCAACACTTAAAACAGAACTCCTCCCCTGTTTTGCACATGAAACTATTTATGGGAAAAAGCACACATCTAAGAGATCTCCAAGAGTGGTTACAGGCAGAAGTGATGGTACAAAAAAAGCAATGTTTAAAACCAAGAAATAAGCTCATTCTAGCTGATGTAGCTCTTAATACCTGTAAAGTTTACTGGAATCATTGCTTATCCTTGTCCCAATATTGTATAGGCTTTTACACATGCCTTACCTTGCTCTGGAAACAACAATGGAGATACTTCACTAAGTTGAGCATATGCTCAGTATCTGCAGGATCTTTTGCCTTCTAATACTAAAGACTCACCATCAGCCCCTCATCCTCACTAACCAGCGTTGGGTATTTTTCAGTTACAACTCTTCATCCAACAGGCCCAAATGTTCAGGTCTCACTGAGAAGAAAGAGGCACGACCAAAATGAAGCAGACTACAGATTCATACAGCCAGCACCCTGACAGCAGCCAAACACAGGTGATGAGGAAAGAGTACTGGATTAGAGGAAACATTTACTGATGCCTCCCCCAGAGCCACATTGGTTTGCACACCAGGACAAACTGAGGCTTACAATCTGAGAGCATAATTATAAAACTAAATGGAGAGAGAAACAGACTTTGGGACCCCTGTCTGGCAGAGCTGACCGCAGTTCTGGTATACCTGCTTATTATCACGTGAACCAGATTGCAATCTTAGGTCTTCTTTTGCATTTATGTATTTAAAACAAACAAACAACAACAAAAAACTCTGCTTCCTTTATGTATCAAGCTACTCAGGATTCAAGGAGCTCTGGATTGCTCCTTGCATTCTTAGAAGATATGTACTCACACTATGAAATTCATCATGTTCTCAACCTTCATATCGCTGAATTCATTTGTAAGAACAACTCACGTGTGCCCCAAGAAAAGAAATAACAACCCAAAGTCTGAACAGTGCCTGCGATGGAAAGTACAGCAACAGTGGCAGGGTGGCACAGTCCTAGGTGTAGGAAATGAGGACAAGCTGAAACGCAGCAGCTGAGGATGCACAACTGAAGGAAGAAAAACTGCTTACCTTTGGAAGGCCTCAGGTGGTCAGGGATCTCCAGTGAGATACCCTCACCTCCACTGCCAACCCTACAATGAGCTCCTGGAAGGGGGTATCCTGGCTCCATCCCTTCTGGTCACTCAGGTGCATTGCATTGATAACACCTGAGCTCCTCTGGGTTGGCCCTGCCTTCCCACCAGGTGCTCATCAGGCCATGACTTAGCATTTCTGCTACACTGCCTCAAAAAGAACGGGGTATCTCACAGTAGGTGAATACAAAGCAATTCCAAGTTGATGGAGACTGTTCTGTCAGCTTCTCTGGAAATTTAACTGGGCTTTGGAAAAAGCTGACTGGGTAAGCATCACAGATTTGGACTGATGCCACAATGCTGACCATGGCTGAAGGCATGCGGTCTCATCCTCTATCACCACTACCTGTTTCAATTTATGCTGTAGGCTGAGTGTTTTCATGCTGTATCAAAAAGGAGCAGAGCTCTGGGATCTGCAGTGGACTCACATCAGCTCTCCAGACAAGGTTTAAGTTACCAGCTTTAGGCTACAAAAGCTCTTGATGGGTGCGGGGGGGCTTAGCCATACAGTGGAGATTCCCCAGGCAGGGGCCATGCTGTTTCCCCTGTAAAAAGAGATGAGCTGGAAATGAAACAAAGCTACTGCACAGGAACCACGGCACAGATGCCTGCTGGTGTGGTCTCGTTCCAAGCAGACCATAATAATTTTCACAACTTTCTAAAAAAGAACATTTTTGGCAGAAGGTGATCTGAGGTACAGGTAATATTAGATAAGTGCCTTGACATACTTAAAGTTACTTGTAAGAAGAAAAAAAGGCAAAATGAGGAAATGAGGATCCTATGGAAAAAAATGCAAAAAACAGTGTGCTAACAAGGTTTGCTTTTGGTTAATAAAACTAGAAAACGAGTGGTTTATTCCTTTTGTTGTGCTTTACCATTCTTCTTTCCTACTTCTCTCTTGGTAACAAAGAAAGAGCAGAACAAAGGGGATGGACAAAAGAAAAAAAATGCACTAAGATTACAAACCCAGTAAATTTTCAAGGCAAGCATCCTAAATCGTTACATTTAGACAGGAAGCCTGGTGGGTCTGGTGGGAAGAATAACACATGCTGGAAAGAATTCCTTTTCATAACCTATACCATAAAAATTGCCTTGCAAGGAAGACTTTCCACATTAACTTATTGGAAGGGAGGAGGTAGGGAGGACAGAGAATATTCAGATCATTGATACTTTACCAGCAGCTAATTAAATACATCTAATTTTTTAGCATCACCGACTTCAGATAACTGATTATACCTATGTTTAAAAGAAAAGAAAAAAGCCCCATGCAACCAAATCCTTCTCTATAGGTAAGAAATACACTCACTGATGGAGACTGCTAATTTTCAGCAATTCTAACCGATTCTGGCTGTATGGAGCTGCTCTTTCTTTCTACCAACATCACAAAATGCAAAAGGCTGAAGAGGAAACAAAAGTTAAACCAAACCATTTAAAAATTATAGTACTGTGACAGATTTTATTTCATTTTTATCAGAACTACATGCTTGCTACCACTAGGAACACACAGTCCTTATTTTTGTTTTTATTTTCCCTCTTTTAACCTATATTAAATGCCAACCTAAAGCTTGCTGTGCCTTGGAGATCTGGCTCAGGAGTTAACTGCACGAATTTTTATTTAAATAGATAAGCACTTAAGTTTGAAAATTAGACAAATACAAGTGAACAGGAAAATTAAATTACAAATTCAGTTCATACAAATATGTCTTATTCTAAGCACTAAGTCCTGTTAATTAGCTCAGATCTTTTAAAAATTCTTAAAATACTTATGAAACATTATTTACAAAATATATAAATAAATCCTAGGGCACTTTTAAATTAACCAGTACAGCAATAAAAAAGTCACCTTTTTGTACTGTGTGTACTAAAAATGTTCTTGTTTATTGATCATATCCCAGTTGGCAGTATAAAACATTTGTTCACTTACATTAAAATGGGTTCAAATAGAAGTAAGGAAGGTATTGGTTTCAAAAGAAAACAAAACAATATTATAAATGCTTAAAATCAATGAGGCTTCTTAATGTTCTTCCCTGCACAGTTTTGCAGTCATTTTTAGAAGTCCCTTCTACAGTATTTGTCTTGTGAACAGGTCATCTCAAAATAGCAGAGACAAAGTTTTAGCAAAAGAAAATATTCAGTACGTTGCTCACACTTCACAAAGACCTTTTACCAGGAGGGAGAGGACAGTGAGCGGAATGTCAGTGGCCAGCACAAGCCTTTACAACATTTAACTTAAGAGGCAGCATTTATAGAACTAATCACAGACTATACACATCCTGCACTGAACAGCAATCAAGAGGACTGGAAAATATACATTTAGGAAAACAAGAGACCAATGGTTTTCCATTACCTTTGATAAAATTAATGCTTTTCTCCTTGTCTTTTTTTTTGTCTTTTAACCAGCATCAACACCACCAACAACTACAACTACCTTTTCCATTAACATAACATATGCCAGATAACTACTGTACGTGAGAAATGTACAATAAAAGGAGAGAAACCACTGAATTTCCTATGCAGACACATGAAAATATAAAGCCATACAGATTTCAAAGTGCCATGAATACCAAAATTCAAGTGATGGTTTATAGCATGTACAAAAGAAACTAAATGAAACTTGCTCTACGGGTTGTTGAGCCCTTCAGCTACATCTTCAGTTTCCCCTTTGGCTGCTTTGGCGAGAATTTCCATCCATTTCAGCTGCAGCTCTTCATCTTCTGCACTGAAATATATAGTTTGCTGGGACTGGCAGAGCTTAAAGACATGCTTCACTTCAAACTTCTCACCAGAACCTGGAAAACTGACTTCGTATCCCGGCAGAGGAATAGGACGTGGACCCCGTCCATCCTAAAAGAAGAGGAAAGGGAAAATGTAAAATTCCTACAACCAATTCTACTTGAAGACTTGAATACAGGTCCAGCAGTGTGATTACTGGGGATTTTCACGTAACTCTACATAACCTACACATTTTCTTTCACTGAAAATCATTTCATTAGGTACAGGCAATCGTGTCCAGCTCCAAATAGCTGCACGTAGTCCCTCTGGACCCTGTGGGACGTTTGAAAGTTTGGTTCAAGGATGACAAGTACACAGAGTTGAACCCTGAGAGCCACAGTGACAACTGCCAGGGAAGAGACTGGGAAATAAAAGAGAATTCCAAATTTCCAATCAATCAGCGAATCTTCTCAACAGGTCTTGGGTTATTTATGACCCCTGTCAGGATTGCAAAGGAAAGTCAAAGCCCAGATTTTCTGCCATTCTTTAAAAGCGAGATTAACTCAGAGATGTAGGTAGCAATAAAGCTCTCTAACAGTCACATCCTGAGCATAAAGCAACTCCCCTGCTAAGCTGTATGCAGGTAGAGAGCAAGCAGCCTGTTTCACATCATGCCAGCACCTTCAGTGTTAGGTCCCAAAACTCAAGTCCAAACCAGTCAGACACCAAGCATCTGTAAGGAGACGTTGTCTTCTTGCAGCTACGTGTGTAGCAGCCTACTGAATATCTGCATCAGAACTGACAACATTCTCCTCTTCCCATAATGAATACAGATGACTCTGTACATCTATAAGGAAGCCAGAGCCCTGAGAACAATAGCAATTAAAAATCTGTTTTCTAACACTCAGGCTAAAACAATGCATGTCTCACAACTGCTCACATCAATGCAAACAAAGACCTGCATGTACAACACATATTAAATCAGGAAACCTGAATTAATTTATTTATCTACCATTTCTTATTGTTATACAAAAATGTCAGGGCCATAAGCTTGAAGACCACACATTATCTGAGGAGGTTTAAGGCAGCTTCATGTCAAACACAGAAGAATTCAGCTCCTCTTCTAAGTGCTTTATTAGCATACAGTTTCTAGGTACTGCATACACAGCATTCAGAACTGGCACACAGTGAGCAGACCCAGACCTGGCTATATGGCACAGCCAAAGCAAGATGGTACAGGACAGCACAGTGGGCACAAAATGCACAAAAGCACAAGCAACTTCCACCATGTCTGCTCTGCAGATCCCGTATTTAAGTTTTATGAAATATACACTAAGCCTTACCACATGGCAAACTAGAATTTGCCCACGACAGTGAAAAATTACAACATTTGTGTAAGAGCAAACTGATGTTTGAAATGTACGTGTTGCACCTACCCAGCAGTGCAGACACAAATTAAACAGACTGCCTTTGCCCTTTTCTTAATATGATGTGCTTGTGACTTCCTATTTACCTGCCTGATCCACAAGGAAGGGATTTAAGTAATTTCTTAGAAGTGCACTGCTGTCAGATAAGAGGTGAAGCACTCAGCCTCTGGGGGAAGGTCTGTTCCAGGCACCCTCAATACAGACATCTTTTCCTACACATCCTTTTGTATTGTACAAGCCCTCTTGCACAATCACACAGAGCAGCAGTTACCCTCTTTCATCTTTTCTGCTTTCAAGTAGGCTTACAAAATCCTTTTGGTTTCTACCTCCACTTCTTACCCACTTCTGACCTAACCTGAATCTTGCACAAATCATTGAAAGATCTGACTGGGTCACAGACCAAGACATACAGCTCTGCAGAACCACAAGAAAAGGACAGGCTTTGTTCTGTGCAGAACCAATTAAAGCTTCAACAAGGTCAACTAGTGAGCCACAGAAAAAATCTCTGATTTAATAACCCCAAGCTCTACCAAAATCAGTTACTCCCTCATTCGCTAGGAGTAAACCACATTTAAGTGACAAACACAGGATTTTTCTTAGGGAGTTATAAAGCACAGTTTCCACTTGGATCAAGCACCTGGCTATGCCAGATTCCTGCTCTGCATTTCTCCAAAATTAGCTGCTTCTCTAGCTAGCTGTGCTTCCTTAATTCTGCGTTTCTCACTGACACAGAAGTTAGTATCAGTGCCTTGGAGCCAGCTGTCAACACAGGACAACAGGAGAAGAATGAGAAGCTCCAGTCAGGATCTGTGGAAAGAGCCCAGTAAAACCAGCCATCCTTAAGCCTGAGGTGGTTTGTGCTTACAAGCAAACTCCTATAATTCTAGTTGGATAAACATGACAAACAGCTGCACAAATCCAGTCTCTGTCTGAGGACAGATCAAATTGGTATGATTTCCACACATAAATAAACTGTGAATTTTATCCTCATGCATAAAGCCCTGCACAAAATTTAAACTGTGAACACTCAGGAGATTTACTCATTCTCTTGGAACAAGTGTATAAAGCAAAAGAACACAGCTCTTGCTATTTTAAAGCCTGAGAGTCATTCTGCTATTTGCATGAAATTCCTTCTGCAGCACACAGTGTGAACGCTGTCAGGGCCACCATTAGTGTAGCAGGAGTCCCAGGCTGGGTTTGGTTTATTCCTCCTTCCCAAGAGGCAACTTTTTTTTTTTTTTTTTTTTAAGATAATCCCACAACTAATGCTCCTATGGTCACGCTTCACTTGATCAATACCTTTAATATCACTGTTGGCAATATTATTTCCAAAAGGTACCTCTTTTGGGAGCCGTATTTCTCATGTGTTTTGCATAAATTCAAACTAGTAGAAACACTGGGTTAATATTAAGGATTCACTTTGTAACTTTTTCCCTTCAGCTGGATGCTGAAGGGAAGATGAAGAAAGTATGTGAATGGGAACAGCAGTCCTTTGAAGAAAGGACTCACTGATGTTGTTTATAGTCTCAGCCTGTACTTCTGGTGTCTGATAGTAAATCCAGGCTTGGTTGTTGAATGTAAAACAGATTAACCTTGTCCTGTATGCTTTTCTGCTCTTCTATCAGGTGATATATCTCACATCTGAAATAGCTGAGGACACTAACCACTATATTCAACTGTCATAAAATTGACAATCAAATGACAAAGGCACCCTTTCCCCTAAAATACGGGATCTTACTAATAACATCAGAAGGCTCAAGATCAAATTTGGCAGGACACAGAACAAAGAATACAGCATACGAAGCACAGAACTTCCTCCAGCTTTTGACCGTGGCTTTGCATGACTGCCAGAAGAGGGTCTGGGGGATTGCACATCTTTCTGCTTGTGCTAAATATATCTGTCTTACGTCTCTTGGGTTATTACTTATGCTGTCCTGAGACAATCAGCTGAGCACTAGGAGAAATTCTCTTTCTAGGTCATACCATGTAAGAGATGCTGCATTCCTGCAACTTCTAGTTCCAGTCACCTACAGATGACATACACTGCTCCTGCGTGATGAAGGCCAAAGAGTTCAAACCTCTCTTTTCCTCCTCTTGCTCTCCTTGCCCAAGCTTATCTGTAAGTTAGGATGAATTAATGTATTCAAGAAAAACATGAGAGGTCTGAGAATGGATTTATCTTAATATCAGCTGCAGTCAGGACATTGATTCTTGGCCCTGACATCAGGCCTCACATCAGTATTTGATGCTCTCCAAGGAGCAAAAGGCATTCTGGCACAGTTTGCATGGAATACAGGGCTTGCACTGGTGCTTTGCTGATGTATAATTTTCACATCAACTGAAAAGTTTTGCAGTAAATCTCTTATCTCTACTTTGCTTTTTAAAGCTTTTTTTTTTGTTTCCCCTGACTGACTTCGCAGAGATCTAAAGATTGGTTTTGTTGCATTACATTTTAGTGTTTTGTCTGAGGCAGTTTGCCTTTTCAACTTGTAATTTCAGTCATGCATGTCCTGTTGACTGGAAGGGAACCCAGGCAGCTCACTGCCCATGGGAGAAGTTGGATATTTAGCCAGTGAAGGCTTTAGCAAGTGGGCTTTGTCTGGAACTCTAAATTTATCGTTTCAGCTTCTCAAGCACTACAGCATTAGACATGCTTGTTCAAAACCAGAGGTGTTCTCTCTGACAAGAAGCAAAATAAATACAGTTCCAAAGACAACACATATTTCTAGCTGAACATTTGCTACATGGTAAACTTTATTTCAAATACCTGTATAAAATCATGGGTAGTATTTAGTTTTCAGACCATTGCCAGCCACATGCATACAAAAATGATGCTAATTAAAAGAAAATCCTTTGTATCATTACACATACAGCAGGGTAGTAGCAGGCTGAATGTGAGCCCCATTCCTTCTTTTATTCCATCCAGAAGATGAAGCAAAGCTGTATATAAATGTTATCAAATGCCAAATACAAAACTGGAAGTGGGGGATCTGGTGTCAGTGCTGTCACATGATATCATCAGGGCTAAGGAAGCATGATTTGAATCTCTGCCTTTGAGTTTACTTACTTTTATCACAGTCAAATGCTAATTATCTTCAACAGTTCATTTAAAAAAGAAAAAAAAGCTTCCTACAGCAATTATTTGAAGTAATGATAAAATCATGATGCTATGACAAGCTTTACCAAAGGGCCTCTCCTTTTGAGGAGTACAACATAGAAGAGCCTTAATTATAAGAAAAAAAGAAGAAAAAAAAAACAGGAAAAAAAAAGCTTGAATTGTGATATTTAGAACTGCTTCACAGTTCTACTCATTTTATAGTAAAGTGCTTTCCTTAATATTAAGGTAATATAACTTTTGAATATATCCATCTGAAGCCTCTGGAAAACAAAACAAAACAAGAAGATATTTATCCCTAATTTGTCCTTCATTGTTAAAAAAAAATTAAAATAAATGTAAAAAGCTGACTTTTAAAACATTTGCTTGCAACTGTATCAGTAGCAACTATAGATAAGAAGGACATCTGAAATTTCCAAGGCTTTGTGCTAAATTCAGAATACCAAGTTCATTTCTGTTGTTGCAACCAAGTCAAATCCTTTGACCTATTTCTCAGCTAAACTTATGCTTTTTTTTTGCTGTACGACAGCCTTCATGAATGTCACTTTACCTGGCTAATTCCTTGCAGGTACAGAACAAGAGGTTCAGTCTTGGGGATGGTCACCCACATTTTGTACCAAGTCTTCCCTTTTTCAAGGAACTGGAGGTAGCTGCTGAAGAGGCTGTTTTCAGGTGCTAATAAGCTTTGCTTCTGGAGAAAGAACAAAAGAGAGCTGTTTCAATCATTTTTATAGAGTAAAAATACTTACAATACTTAGTTTTCCAGAGTCAAACAATACTGAAGGACAAATGCTGGACAGACCACATCTTGCCTGGATGAGGAGCTTACGAGATATGGTTTAGTGCTTGTGGTACTAATAGGAATGGGAGGGTGGTTGGACTAGATGATCTTGCAGGTCGTTTCCAACCTTGTGATTCTGTGTGATTCTGTGTAAAACAAAGTTTAATCATCATTATATACCATCAAGAAATAGCAGAATTCCATGTAACAGAAGCAGATGCTGAACTGCTGTTCCCAGTGGACAGGAAGTTAAATTTCACTTCTACGAAGTAAATTGAGAATGGCAATTAAGTTGACACTGCTAGTTTCTTGCTTAGCAAAGCAGACTGGGAGGTGATTTCAAATGAATGAAAAATGTGCCTCAGCATCAGTGAGTCTCCTTTGTATGTAAAGGATGGTGTTGCTGCAAGTCTGTACAGAAGACAGCTCTAATATCACTGGTAAAGTAGCACGAGCCTAGAAATAAGAAATAATGGTTGCTTGGAACCTGCCCCACAGAGTGCCAATCTTCCACAACCCACTTTCATAATCCGCTTCACTGCACAGCCAACAGTGATCACACTTTACACATCTGAAACAAGTATTTTGGGAAAGGAGAGAGCAAAGAGAAAGCTGGTGCCTCTCTACATTTTAGAATTACTGTGTAGACAGTGCACTTGGTTCATTCATTCACAGGGCACCAAGTGCTCTATGCTTGTTTTAGATTACTGCTGCAAGAGAGATGGGAGATGTTTGGAGTTTGGAACACAAACTGTATGCAAATACTTGTGCTTCTGTCATTCACATCTTCTCAGCACTGGGATTAGCAGACACTCTTGTGCATGGCTGCAGAGACATAAGCCAAATCAGAGAGTGCTACGGCAAAAAAAAAAGATAGAAGAAATTTCTGCCTTATGATAAAAAGCAAAGAAAAAGAAAATTCCTTTTCACATCAGACTTTGCACAGAAGTCTCCCAAGGATTTCTGCTAATAACATTTGGAAAGCAGCAGTCTCCTCAGATGCTATTAGGTTTGTTAAGACAGTTTCATGTAAACAGGAGGGAAAGAAAAAGTCTGCCTCTGATCCTTCTTTTTCATATCCATATTCTCTTGCATTTTACCTGATCCTCGGAGGACTTAGCACAAGGCTAGATGCATGAGAGTATAAAGGAAAAATAAGTGTTTCTCCTTGGGTTTTTGCAGCTTTCTGCTGTAATCTGCTTTCTGAAGTAAAGCCACAGGTCACATTTCACTGGTTCGCTTTTTGGCTTTTCAGATTAACACAGCTCACTGCTGGGTACGTGTAGGTTTTCACTTCACTGGCAAACAGCTCCACTGAAACAGCATTGGAAAATTTATCTTGAGATTCCTCAGACTGTTTTGAGGCATATTAAGTGCACTTCATCTGTAGGCACAACTATTTCATATACATGAAGTTTCTGATGGTGTAAAGCTCTGAATCCAGAATCTGCTCCATCTTCTCCATGCTCTGTAAAGATGTGAGTTTGGGGAAGGACATCACACATTTGTAGCTCTATATTTCTTAGACTCTAGGTGTGCTTTGGGGCACAAAGTTGAAAAAGAATTTGAGTAGCAGAGTTCAATTTGGCACACAGCAATAGTTTTTATCAGTGTGCTGACCTCTGAGACATTTAATAGCCTGGAAATAAATATGACATTCTGGGAAGTACAGGGGCAAGGGTCAAGGTGGATTTATTTGAACAAGCATTCACTGCAAGAGTTCTGGATGAGCACCAATAGGTTTGTATTTCTTGCACAGAGTTTAGCTCTTTTCCATGCAGGTTGCTTCTCTTGAGGAAGTATAACAAAGCTGAAAGGCAGTCTGGAGGCTATAAGGAGAGGCTTCAAGAAAGAAGTTTTTCAGTTTGTTGTTTTTCAGCACAGTTTGCAACTGTTTGCTGGTTTTCCACGCAGTATTCAAGCCAGGTTAGCATATGTCAGCATATGGGGGGAAGAATGGCTCATGAAGTTAAGATCTCCTGGTGTTTCAGTAGCTCTTTCCAGAATCTGTTACACTCTCTGAAGATATGCCTTTGTGGGTCCACTTTCAACTGAAATGAATGGCCCCTTTTATGCATGCAGTGACTTCTGAATGACTTCTGGCTGTAATTCAAAGGTAAAATAAATAAAAATCTTCTAGATGACCCATGAAATTCATTGCACGTCATAGCACTCACAGCTCTTCCTGTAGTCTAAAAAAACGCATTGGTAAGAGAAGGTTCATTTACTGGGAGATGAAAACAAACCAGTTTGCCAATATATTTCTTGTTTTTGTAAAAATAAGGGTAGGTGATGCTGCTATCACAGTATAAAGCTTGATGACATCCATAGCAATTGTGAAGCAACAGCTTATGCAGTACAATTTGCAGAAGTTATGTCTTGGAGAAAACAGTCTGCATGCTAGCAGGGTTAAGAATATTTCAGTGAGTCCTGACAGTCTTTCTTTTTTTGCATGATCAAGTAAGAAAAACGTGTTCTAATGATATTTTGGCAGGAGTGCAAAAAAACCCCAAACTCTACTTTGCCAAGCTCTGCCAACAGTTATTGTGAGAAACTCAAGGTTGGAAATGCATTGTAACAAAAAGCAGCCAGAAGCTTTTCCTATCTTTTGTTACTTTGAAAGCTGAAGCTTATTTGCAAAACCTGTGTGCATCCCTATAAACATCCTATGGGAACACCCCCACTAACAAACAGAATTCAGTGTGCACGAACGTTCAAATGTCACTGTAGGAAAAAAAAAAGTAACCAAATGATTTGATTTGTTTTAAACGCACTTGAATAACAGTAATAGTAATAATGGTAACAGACACACGAGGGCAGCTAGCACACCAGATGTTTCTTAGATAAACATCATACCTCTGCAGCTTGCCTTTTCTTCTGTTCTCCTACTGCTTCCACTCCAGGGCTGCATGGGCTCAGTGGCAGCTGAAGAAAACACTCTTTACACACTCGATTGTGACGACTGTTATCTGCAAGTGGTTTGAACTCTGAGCATTTTGCACAGATCACCTGCAGCAGAAGGACGGTGCTGCATTAGTCAGCATTAAAACGTAATCTTATTTATACTCTAAACAAACTGAATTGCAGAACGGACGTTACTGAAGTAAAATCCTGAAAGCTTTTGTAAATATAAAATAAAGTGATCAATCTACAATGCTTACTTTATTTACCTCCATTAAGAATTAATATCTTTGTGATCCCATCCCAAGAAATCCATTAAAGAAAACACATGCCTCCTGGGGAATACTTTATAACTGAGTTAAAAAGAGCTTAGGTTTACAGAGTGATCAGTGTTTCCCAATGCCAATCATAAGACAGTTTTGGAGTGAAGGTGGCTGGCACCTCCTTATCAGTAGGCAGTTCAGCCTGAAAGAACTGAGGCATCCAAAATTACCAACCATTTTATGAACACAGCCCAATATAATATGCATTACAACTTTCGTCTGATGCCAAATTAACAGCTTTTGATTCCAAGAACATGCAAAGAAACATCAGTCCCATGAAATCAGTGCCTGCAGAGAGTGATGGATCTGCAGCTCTGGAACTTGCTTCCACACTTAAACCTACTACTTGCTTTTGCACAGCTGCTCCAAGGAGAGAAACTGTCCCCCAGGGTGCAATGCAAGGGCAGTCAGATGGATTCAACATCTATTCAGAAATTACTGTATAATAATACACCACAAATGCCCTTCGGTTACAAGTATATGTTATTACATGCTTCACTGCAGGGCTGTAAGAAGGTAACTGCTTTAATTCAGCAAGCGTTAAGAGCCGTTCTGCCAAGTTATGTAAACAAAAGCAAGCTGGCATTTTTAGAAACATGATAGTCTTTCCTTGAGGCAATTTAACTTCTTTCATTTGCTGCTACTGCCATGTCAGAAAACACTACATAACCAACAACTATTTAACGATAAATTATTAATAATGTAATTCTTATCATCTCTCTGTCCGTAGGGGAAAATGATTATTTCCCTTCTTAAATAATACTCAGCTTTACAGTAGAGCATTTGAAACATAAAGAAACATTTTATGATTTTAGCTATTATTAAAAACTGAACAAAAAAATCCGGAAAGCTGAAAATCCCAGCTCTTTGCAAAGATGTCTCCTCCACAGTAATTTTGTTTCGATTGCTGAGACTGAGTATTTTAAACATCTTAGCTATGCATTTACATCTCCTTCCAGCTGAAAATTTATCTCCACTTCCCAAATGAATAATGGTATTTAAATAACATCATTCTGTACTCGTAACACTGGAACACTGAACCGTGAAACTCGAGTAACAGAAGGGAGGTTTGAAGTCACGTTACAGGAATCAATCTTGTGTTGGCTATGGATGCCATTTCCAGAAAAGTCTGAAAATTAAGCTGTCAGTGAATGGCACTGGGAAAGGGCAGCTAAGTGCCCTCTGCAACCTGGCCCTGCAGCTCCAGCACTCATTTTTTCAAACTTTCCAAGCACTTTGGAACAAGCAATTCTAGACAATTCTGTTTTAGGAAAAGATCATCTTAAATATTGTATGTTCAGTTGCTCATCCCAGAAAGAGCTAGCAAGAAGCAGGGCCACTGGAATGCCATTTTTTTCCTGCAAACAGTTAGCAACCACCTCCCAGATATATGCATGTTCCCAGAGAATGCATCACCTTTCTTTTTAACCACTGATGCAGCACGTGCCTGTAAAGCAGCACAGACTACGTCACTTGAAAAAAGCAGCAGACATTTGCTCTTTTCTACCCTACCTCTGAGGCACTAAAGCAAGTGGGAAGATCTGCTCTGTCAGCAATCTACACGTGAACAATCTATTTAGTTCCTGCACTGAAAAAATAAAGAATATCTTCTATGCTCTCTGCAAAAAAAAACTAAAAGCCTCAATGCATTCTGAAACTTACTGCTCCACACTGCTTGCAGTGGTGCCGCCGTTTAGTGATAGAGTTAAAGCTCTCACTGCAGCTCTTGCACGCCTGCTTCTCCTTGTCCCGCTTGGACTTGGAAGATTTCCTACAGGAATCGCTCTGAAATGAAAAATACAACTGTATGATTGAAGAGAAAAAATACACATCACAACGTAACTCAGAGCTCTCACACTGAGAGAGCAAAGCTCCTCCTTGGGTTTCACAGTATTCGAGTAATTCCAGAAAAGAATTCATGCTAACTCTGCTAATGGCTGAAGGCGAAGGTGGAAATGCTGGTTCAGTCACTGGGTGCTCTGTGGGATTACGTGACTTCTGATCACCAGAACTAATTCTCCACGTCCAGCCTGACTGCTGACACCACTCCTACATCCTTCAGCCTCTCTGAGTCTCTGTCTTGATGTTCCCTGGGTACAGAGGAAAACAGTATCTTTCTGCAGAACTATTGCAATCACCCTGGCTTGTAATGGGGACAAAACCACAATAATTACTTCTAATTAGGCTGGATCTTTTAATTTTTACTAAATTTACAACGGCTGCTATTGCAACGTTTCAAACTTTGATACAAGCACATGGGATGTTTTGCAATTCAGTTTGGTGAAGCACAGTCAGATGGGACTGCTCATTCAGGAAAATCACCATACCCTCATATTCATACATATTAATTGTTCAGCAACGCAAAACGCCTGCAAATCCAACACATGCACAAGCAGAGCGAAGAATTTCACTTTTCTTGTAAAGAACCAGATGTAACCAGTACAGCACTGAGTTCCAACAACTGAACAATGCCTTGGATGATTCACTGGCAAAATGCTCCTTTCAGACACTATTAGAGCTCCCCAAGTAAGGCACATAATTAAGGCAGCCTGATCTTCTTTTACTGACAAAGAGCAATCTACAGAGTCATGCTTTTTATTTGTATCACAGAAGTTGGCCAGTCTCTCCTGTTTCTTATTCCAATTTTGATGACAGTGCTATTTGATTTTTTATGAGACTGCCTTTCCTTCCAGTGGCTAGGAGCGGATTCCCCTCAAGTTGTTTGATCAGAACACTACATCACTGGCAAGCATTATTTTCTCCTTTTCTTAAAAGTCAACATTTGAACACAGAATAAGAAGCTTTTTGATTCTTCTATTAACAACGATTTCATCTGTGTCACTAGAACTGCAAGAGCATGAATGAAGCCACCATTTAAGCTTGCGAGCAAGACAATCTTGAAGAATACAATCCAAAAAATCAGTTTTGGGCTTTTGATTGGTACCTTCATATGCCTGCATAGGAAAAATGCTGAAGCTCCTCTAATATGAACTGAATGTACCGCTTAAATGGAAATTGGTCTACTTGATTTGAACTTGAACAGGAATATCCCGCAGCACACCTATGCATGCTTCTATAATACAGAAATGACTGCAGCTGAATATTTCCTTCCAGGGTTCTCATATTTGACTTCTCATCAATGTGAAACACTCTGGGCAGTGTTCACTTTCAGAAATACACGACCCGTGTATTTGACAAAGGAAAGAAAAACTGAAACTCTATTAGGCCTGGTTTATGTTATGACAGCTATGCATTGGTCTTTAATTTTAGACAGATCTTATTTTAGACAGACTTTAATTTGCGCTGTAGCATACAGCAAACTTTTGATACTAATTTCACTGATCCAAAAAGGCCCTGTATGAAGAGCTCCCCATGTTTGATAAATACCACCATGTTTCTTAACACTTCCCAACATTATAACAATACAGTAAGAATACAGGAGTCTGAAACATTGCTACTGTGGCTGCAGGAAAGATAATAAAAATGGTAACGTATTTTCTTTACAACTTGACAAATTTGAGAAGAAAAACACTGAATGCATCTTATTTAACTGCTGACACTGGGAAAAGAAGCGAGACGTCCTTTACTTTCAATCCCTGTGGAAAGCAACAGACACTGCTGCACAGGCAATCAGCCATCTCAGTCAGTGATGGCTCAGGAGGTTGACACCACCACGTAAACCATCTGAAAAGAGAGGTTTTTTGTAGTAAACAAGGAAATGCACCGTAATTCACAAACCTCATTCGTCAAAAGTTACTTTGCATCTGAGTCATTTATTACTTAAATGACATTTACTGTTGATGTGTGTTAAAAGGGAAACTTCACTTTCCTCAGCCTTTAAAATTCTGGTGGAAAAACTGGATAGGTACAACTCATGCGTAGGACTGTAATGTTTGCAAGGTCAGGGCCTGTGGCTGGAGTGCTTAGGAAAGCAGACATCAAATCAGTAGTGTGATGGGAAGAAGCAGAGAAGAAACACCACAGCTTACAGGAACAGCAAGAAACACAGTGGGCTCAGCAGATTGTTTTCTGTTGTTTATTACTTGTAATGTATTTCGATTTGTTCCTACAGCCAGCCTCAATGCTGCACACACAACATACACAAGGCTGATGAGGCTCATACGGGCAGATGCATGAAAAGATGTTTTCAATCTTTTTTTTTCTTCATATGCTTACATAGCTGCATATTTTCCAGTTACAAATTACATGTTTGCAGACACCCACACTGGGGCAGAACATCATAATGTACTTCTGGAAATGCTGAATATCTGTGAGAAATTAAAATCCTTTGTGTATTTCATACTTTGCAACACAACAGAAGTATTGAGCTTGTTTCTCTATATGCCAATGTCAGACATGCAGGACAATCTTTCAATGGGCAGTACTTTCCTTTTACAAACAGGAAGTTTACTATTAAGCCATATAAACTGTGCACTACAGCAAACAGCCACCACATACTGCACAACAAGCAGGTTACACCTTCTGCTTTATTTTTATTGCCTGATTATGATAATGTGCAACACTAAGGAAATGCTAGCAGTTTCTTCAATAGACTCAGCAAAACCACAGGAAGGAGGTATCAGTTTGCTGACCACCACTACCACCAAGTGGTTTGCATGTGGAAGCTGTGAAGCTCAAAATGTACTTGCTCATAAAATTACTGAAATGCTTCTTTTAAAGGGATATCATTAAAAACTAATTCTTTTCTTTTTTTTTTTTTAATAGAACTGCAACTTACATCTGAATTCACTGCCCATGCTAACGCGATCCATATACATATGCAGAAATACATATATATATTTAGCTTTGAGATGTTCATGCAACTTTCCTATTTATTTCAGGAATTAAAACTTTCTTTTAATATGCAACTTAACCAAAAATATTTAATTTGTCACAATACACCATGCAAATCACTGACATAAATACCTATAATCGACCAGAAGGATCTAAATATGTTATCTAGCTACAACTAAAGTGTGTTTATCCCACAGGCCAACAGAAATGTTCAAGTACCATTTAGGCAATTTTTTTCATAGTTACTTCCCTATAGCAACTGCAACTAAATCAACAGGGCCACCAATTGTAAAAGTGGCCATAAATAAATAAAAAATGCTTATTGCAAATAGGAAGTGTAAACAAACAATAAGTAGCAACAAGCACACTGATGAAGACACTTACTTGTAATAAACTCTTGTTAGAACAGGTCAGGCTGCTGGCATGTTTAACAGTGCTTCAATGATAGTTTGTAAACTTTACCAATAGGTCACAGCCTTGGAGAGCGATTCAGAGGAGCCTTCTAAGTAGCTCCAAGCTAATCTATAATATCCTATAGTATGTGTCTCACTGTGTTGGTTTTTTGTTATTGTTGTTTCTGCGTTTCTCAATAAATTTCAGCTGACCCTAAGGCATTTCCTGAAAATCTATTCTTCTCTGAAAATACTTTAGAAGGGAGAGATATGAACACTAAAAAAATAAATACATAAAAATAGACCTTACTAAGGACTCAATCCTCTTTTTGAAGCAGTGCTTATCTTGCTCAGAAGCAATCACAGATGTTATAAGAGCAAAATGAAAAATATTTTTTTTCTAAATATACCTCGCCTTTGCAGCAGCCAATCACTGGCAGGCCAGAGATGTACAAAGGCACTACCAACTACTCCTCTGTATTGGCAGAAAGCATGCTGTGAAAGCAATCCTCATCAAAATTTGGTTGTGAAGGTGAAATGCTGACTCGTACAAAATGTCAGCATTAACCAGTCTGGTTTCCTTTTGTTCTCATCCCCACAGGCATTCAGTACAGCTCCCCATCAGAACTTAAAAAACCACAACCCTGCAACAGTAACAATCAGCATCCCTCACATTAGGTTCACCACTGGTGCAGCACGCACCAGGAGAGGAGGATGTACACTCCCTGATGGTGCAAAGCCCTGCGAATAGCCAGGAGTATCACTCAGACAAGAAGTTAAGGACAGCACAGCTGCATCAACTAACAGTGGAATATAAACCAATACGCTGGAATATTTCTGATTTTCTCCTGATGGAAAAGAAACATAAAGCACCCCACACTAACCAAGTATTAGCTTTGAATTACTTACCCCTCCAAGCGCACCGCTGTCTGCTCCTGGCATCGATTCCACAGAGCTCGTACTTGCTATCTGAGGGAAAACAACGACACAGAACAACTTGAACACGGACCTTCTAAACATCACAATTTAAGTAACAGAAGCACTGGCAACTCTCATATCTCAGGGATGTCACTCAGTTCTCCACGTCTTTTCCTTGCCACTTACTGTGAGTCCCCACTCTTCTGACATCAAGCGGTGGTGAAACGCGTTATTTTCCTTGGGAATATTTTTATATACTTAAAAATAACAACAGCAAACTTTTTCTTGAAATGCTGCAGATGACAATGAAGTGCAGAGAAATGAGTGTCCCCTTTCTGCAGGAACTAAGCCACAAAGGGCTCTGAAGCTTTCTGTAAAGATGTCTTCAAAAGATCACTGTGGCAGTAACCCTGCTGGAGACTGACTGGCAATGACACTGAATTATTTCCCTCTTGACAGGTGGGACTTTATTACCATTCCTCTTAGATGTATTGTAGAAGTGTCCAAACTGACAATCTCACTGGATTGCACTTAGGCAGACTATGTAAGAGATAAGCAGTAACCACGAAAAACAGAAAATGCACAGTGAAGAGAGAGAGCAAAGGAGTGACAGAGACATGTTCTTTTCAACAGGCTCTGGGTGGTGGTTTTTTGTTAGTTTTTTTTTAAAGGAAATCTTAGTGAAAACAATATTACCAGGAACCATAACTGCTATATGTTATTGCATAGGGATAATCTCAAGAATCAGGCCCAAATGTCAGACACTGCCAAAGCTGTTTACCTACATGAAAGTGTAAGTCTTCTGTAGGTGATTCACAGGCAAAAGATCACCCCTCAATGGCTGTACGATGCTATGTAATCAGTAGGGAAAACAAAAGCACGTAAGGATTGCGTGCAAAGGCACGCAGCAGACACACAACTGAAATTAATCACGAGCACTGTAACATATCAAATGTACGGCCAAGGATGGGAGAAAAGCAATTTGGCAGTTTTTCTACAAGCTTATTATAACCAGAGCCCCGTTTCTAGTAGCTGTTACAGATCTAGCCTGGAATTTACAAGAGCATCTGTATTTCTTGACTCTTGAGAGTGAAAAAGGAACGTTGTTGTCATTTTTTCCTCTGAAGCATGCTGCCAGCATCCTACCAAGATGATGAGGTATGTATGGTAGATGCTGCTCACAGAAGCATACCACTACACAGAACACTCTCACTTTGTCCAGTTGTCCTTACGGAATTACATCCATCTCTTTTTAACTGACAGCAAATTTCTGGTACTTTTAGCCTTGACATCAGTTTTCAAAGCTCATTACCCAGATTAGATTATCTCCTAAAAATACAGGTTAATATTCTGACATAAAAAATATTAATGTGCATACTATGATCATATCACAGCCAAGAGATGAACCAGAACTCTGTCCTGCCTCAGTTTTATGAACGACTGGAGTATAAACATGAGGCTACACCATTAACACAGAAACAAAATAAAACAGGATTTACAAAGCAAGATAAGTTATGAAGTTGAACAGACACTGTCTTAATTAGATAGAGAGAAGTATGCCTATTAGTTTGCCTATTAGCAAAAGTTTTTTTTTTTTCCATCAGAGCATCAATAGTTCTGAAGGCAGCCAGGACTTAAGAATACAGACACAGACTGATGATTTTGCAATTTTTCAGAGTATTTTTAGCTGACAAATAGTTCAAGATCAGTAAGCTATATCGCACATTTTGAAAACACACCATCATTGGCCACTGTAAGTGATGTGATCATAAACTCTGGAGATTTGCAAAGATCTACGCTGCCAGTCTGTGACTTGTGCTGGGATGAAAGAAATGTCTAACAACATCCAACATCTCTCTCGAGTCCCCTGGGAAATCAGTTAAACAAAAATCCAGCATTACAAAGTCACTGAGACAGATTGGGGAAGTGGAGGCTCCTCTGATTGTTACACACAATATAAAAGTCGGGGAGGGAAGTGGTAAAAAGATAAAAAGGTCCCCAGAGTATAATCTCTCCAGATAGATCCTGTGCTCCAAGATCTTCCAACTTTGACACTGATGACATCAATACAGGCAGCTCTGCATCAAATTCCCCAAATTTCTCTCTACCACTTTCCTCTTTAGATTTTAAGCAATTACAGTTTAGATTATTAACACAATTTTGAAGTTAAATGAAGAGATATTGTCACGGCTTCCATGCGACTACTTCCAAAAACAACATTCCTAGTAAACACAGCACAGAGAGTTCACTCCAGTTTCAAGACTATTAAACATTCAAGACTATTCTGCATATGTGGTTGAAGAGTTGAACCTTTCTGAAATAGACAGTATTGTTAAGATCCCTATAAAATGCACTTATTTCCTTTCATCTGCTTACAACTTTTTCAATAATAATAATAAGAAAAAAATAAGTAAAAAAATACATCTCTGAGGAGATGGGGAAAGGTAATAGAGGAAATCTCCCAGGCACACAGACATCATTCCAGGCAGCCAACCACTCATAACACTGAAGAATTACACCTGTTATGCTAAATGAGCCACTCATCTGGAAAACATGACTGATAGGCCTCTTGCACTGAATTACCCTGGGTAATTTATTCCATACCTGCATGGTTGAATAACTATGACTGATATGCATTTGAGAGCCAGAGAAATAGAGCTGACTGTACTGTAATGTAAAACAAAACCAAGAAATAAGACGACAGTATTTGAAACTTAGCTGAGTAACTGCAGCTTAACTGTCAGTGTAACTGATACAGCAAAGAAGAATTAAGCACTCATACTTACTGATGAATCCGGAAGATGTTCCTCTTCTTGAGAAAATGAGCTATTGAAAGCTCTAAAGGTTTCACTGTTCTGTTTGTGCTTTTCAATTGTTGCTTGGATAACCTGAAATAAACAGGCCAGAGAAGACAAGATGTATTACAAAAGGAGCCTTAGAAAAACTTACATTAAAAATACTTCAAAATTATCATTGGAGAAGTTTAGTCATCATTCTATTGAAAACCCCTTTCACTTGCAGAAATGAAATTTGAAATTTAAAAACAACTGTGAATGGCATTGTTAATTCACCACCATGAGCTCAAAAACTAAGAACACTATTAGTGTTTCTTGTAAGTCAGACTGCAAGAATACAATCTCTTACTCTTCACTTTCTTCTACTCTGCACTTGAGGACTGCAGAACATGGGAACCCACTTGAAGCCTCTGCTCACTACAGTGAGGCAGTATTCAGCAGGGGACACTGAGGGGAGCACTAGATTCTCTGTAATCAGTTTTTCCATATGGGACTACTCTGCTTCCTCACACAGCCTCATTTGTACAGAAACCCAAAAGATCATTTTAAAACCGGAAGGTGCTGACTGCATGGCGATTTCATCCATTTAGTACTGGTTTTATATTAACCTGAATCCATTCCCTCTTCTCTTCTTCTGTCCTGTTAAGACAAAAGAAAAAAATAATCAGACATCATCAACATTCTACTCTCAATATTTTCATTAAGTGCAAGTACTGACACCCTCACACCTTCATATGCATAAATATTTTAACTTTTATATCTTCTACTTTATAAAAATTATTTGTAGTTATTGACCTTCATTATAACCAGACAAAATAACTGCCAAAGTGTTTGAATTATTACTACAGCAGAATCTAAAAACACTACTATAAACATCTTACACACTGAACAAAGCCAATCAATATGGCACTTTCAACACACTAACTGAGTGAAGGCCAACAAACTCTTGCACATTTAAATGAATCATCTCATATGCTCATCTTCTGGCTTAAAGCTATACCATACCATCCCAGCCATATAACCTACAGCATAAATTTGTACATAAAGATTCACCAAGCCCAAAAGTCAGAACAAGCACCATACCTGGCCTGTAGTTCCAGTGATCTCTTTTTTCCTGTTATTGAAAATGTATGAGCCACGTTTTGCTTGGCAATTTCTTGGACCTGTCAAAAGAACACATCAACTTCTTGCCTTCAGTCTTCTTTCAGTCATTTTAATGACTTAAAGGTAGATCAGTTATTTGAAATGCTTAGCTGAAAGGATCACTCTGAATACAATACAAAGGTAGAAAAAACAAAGGGTTATTTTAGTAATTACTTATCTCACTACAAAACCTCTGAACCTGCAGTGTTCAGACAACCTACAACAGAGAGGGAAAAAAAGGGGCTCCTGAGTCAGCTAGGCAAAGAATGAAGGCTTTCAACCAAATCACTATTTGTTTACCTTCACTTTATTACATGCTAATAATAACTCTAAAAAAAGAGAACCAAAGCTGGATTTTAATTGCTTATGTATTTCTATACAGTCATATTTTTTTTAGATTCAGATGGGATCTGGCACTGTCTACTGGAGAAGCAAGTCTAAGCATTAAAAACAGTGAAAAGAAGAGAGACAAACCTGCAGTCCTCCAATGTCCATCTTCTCTCGAACACTGAACTTCTGGCCTATCAGCCTGAGTTTTGGCACACAGTACAGCACCATGCTGTTAAACTGTAACAAGGAAGATATTTAAGTTGAAGAGTTCCACATAGGACACAGAATGTATTTTGACAATTTGGGACTCTTGCGCACCTTACTCTGTAATTAACAGGGAGAGATTTAAGAAGTAGGCTGGAGTCACACATTATTACTTGAAAAACGCAGACAAATAAAAACGTGCCACCCAGCCACTTCCTCTGACACTACGTGCTCACTCTGGTACCCATTCAACTGTCTTGAAAGCACAGATGATCTATTCTGCCAGTGTCAGAGAAGCTGGCCAACTCGCTCAGCAGTGTGCAACAGCTGAAATGCCCCCTCAGAAGCACATCACAGAAGTGCAGCCTCTGAAAGGCTTGCATGGCACAGACCCTTTTAAGCCTGACAAATCATTGGCAAAGGCATGAGCAAGGAAGGAGGAAGGAAATCCTAGAGGAAAAAGCATCAAGAGCAAATTGCTGCTCAGAGGAAGGAAGAGCTGGGCTCAGTTAGTGGAAGCCTTTTGTGTGGAGATTAGAGAGATGGAAATGTATCAATTCACAGCACAACTCTGAAAATAAAAGAGCAGCAATAAAAAAAACTCACCAGGAATAAATACCTATCCTGTGCTGTGCCATTCTTTGCTGAAAGTTTCTGAATGTGTCCTTCTTTAATGAGCTCATTGGCTGGGTTAACAATATCCTCTTCACCACCGAGTCTCTCGTAGACTTCCAAAAGCTTGTGCATCTTTTCCTGAAATTACAGAAACCCAGAAATTAAAATCTATACATACATTTCACTTGGCCTATCACCCACAGCATCTTTTTCTGTGGTAAGAGTAAATAAGCAGGAAAGAAAGCATTCTTTCCATTGTAATCTAGCTTTGTGTTCAAGAATTAATACCTTTTCCATGCTCCAATGCTCTTTCCCTCTCAGTCTCAGTCACTTGTGAGTTATAACTGGATTACACTACTTTAATGATATTTTTTTAAACAACATATTGGTATCAATCTGTTTGATATTTTTAGATAATCAGTAATAAATATATATCACTGGAAGAAACATCATGAGGTCCAGTAAAGTCACTTGAAGAACTGAAGGCAAGCATGTTACCAAATTGTTTTCAAGTCTGAATTTGTTAATTCAGCTTCGACTCAACATTTCAGAGTAAGAATTCTACTACAGTAGGATCATTTTTCAGCTTTTGAGAAGTTTCACCTCTTGTACTGTTGCTGGCACAATGGTAGGTAGGTCTCCTTTAAGAAGCACCATCACATTCTGAATTTATAACCTATGTGTAAAACCTCAGCTCCACAGGGAACCCCAGTGCCACGGCTGCAGTCCTACACAGGTGCCTATATAGCAAAAAATAAGCTTATTAAATAGGCCTAAATACATTTTAAAATATTTTCATGTCATTCTGCATCCTTCTACCTTAGCCATTAATCTTTATGAAAGGGGTTAGCTTTTCCTTCTCAGCAAAGCAGTATATATTCTTAATGTTTAGCTGACTTAATGTTAAAGTCCTACACAGAATTTAAACGGATAAAAGTAACCCACTTGCAGCTGCTATATTAAGTAATGAAGCAGCTCTAACAAGTCAAAATAGCAAAAGTGCTTAAATCTTACTACTGAGCAAAAGCATTTGGAAACATTTTGCTTTCAACCACAGGCTGGACAGATATGCTCCAAACTCTACTATAAGCAAATGGTCAGAAAGTGAGGACAGATCTATGCAACTGTGCTCAGGAAATACCACCAAATGCATCTGTAAACCACACCTCAATCTGTATGCAGATTCAGCCAGATCTCAGGTCTTCATACTCTTTCCTCATTCCCATTTGACACAAACTATTTCACTGTAAATGTACACCACACTAATTTCTATGCTAGTCAATTCACCTATCAAAACGAACCAAAAAGACAACTAAACAAATAATACTCGTTAAATAAACACACTGCAAAACAGAATGGAATGGAGGTGGGGGTAGACTCCAACAAGGAAAGCACCTAAGAGGGCCAGTAGACTTTTTCCAACAAACTGGAAGATGAGGCAAAGGCTCCAATAGTTCAAAGAAAATTTAATGCATCAGACTACTTTTCTGGAGGAATGACTGGGATACTAAGAGCAGGTCCAAAACCTGAGGGACATCTGTCCAGCTAGGAGAAGATATTTTGAAAAGATCGTTTCGGAAGCATGATTTATTTCTTCCACAACAGGAGGAAGCAGCCAACACGAATGCTAGCCTTCAGATATTTTGCTATGGCCCTTGCTTTTCTTTTGGTTTGGCTCTGACCCCACACAGCTGCTCACACCGTCCCAGGGCTTCGCAGAGGTGTGTGTGGGACGTGCCCCACAGCTGGGGCTGCTCAGGCAAACAGTGAGCAGAGCAGGAACAGGGCAACCACAAAGTCAAACCTGAAAGTCTTACTTGGATAATGTTCATTTGAGTCCTTGCTCAGGTAAAATCTACTAATCACGGAAGAAATCAGTGTAACGAGACGTCAGGTTCTGATCAGCAAGGGGTACAGAATTATCACAGCAGCCTTTCCTTTTTTGCATACTACCAGAAAAGCATCCCACATGGAATGCAACAGCCTGGTGGCTTCATGTACCTGTTGCCTTTGCAGGTGTTGTAGAAAGGACCCAGCAACACAGTCATTACTTAAGGACTTGCTCAAAACCCAAAACCAGAAAAATTTCCACTGAAATCTAGCTTGAACAAGAGAACATGCAAGACTTAAATAGAAGTAGACAGTTTCAAAATAGGTTTTCTCTGAGACATAATGAAAACAGACACCAGTTGGTTACTTCCCATAACAGCCTCAGGAAGGGCAGACTCATGGCATCCTGACAGCCCCAGAGGGCACCTGGCAGAATCATGTACTATTGCCCAGCCCTGATACCAAGAACAACTCAAACCACTTGGTTTCTAAAATAGAATTTACAAAAAGGCTGAAAGGGAAGATGGGGGGGAAAAGAAGCAAATGTATATAAACAAAGCAAAGTGAGGACAAAAAAAATAGGAAGGATCTTCCTTTCAATTCTGTTCTATCCTATGACATTTTTTTGATAAAGACAATGTTTTGAAAGGACAGAACAAAGAAATAAGGATCTGATATGGAAGAGTAGATAAACCTTGTAACCTATGAACAATCACAGAGTGTTAAGCGTGATAAGGGCGCTTTAGATCTGTAAGATATAGAAGGCCCTGAAAAAAAGTGCAGAGTTTGTGTTGTATGACTGGCTTCAAAATCTCCATTATCTTAAGTTGCCCAACCTGAAGCATAGCTTACCAAGGCTACTACTGACACACTCTAATCTCTTCTCTGCGCATTTAAAACAAGCCAAAATTCAACTAGAACAACCTCCATGCCAGAAAGGATGTAACAAATTAAAAACAGCATAAAAATCTGCAAGGACACTTTATGAGTAGACTGATTTGAGATACTTTAAACATTTTCAGTGAAGAGCAAGTAAAGATTTTATGAAGACCTTCTTCTTCAATGCATTGTCCCCTTAAGAATAGGGAAAGTAAAATCTGGGCTGAAAAAAAATCATGGTAACCAAAACAGGAAAATTCATGATAAAGAGAACTCAGATATCCAACTGATGTTTGAGGCCCCATAACACCATATTTCAAAATCCTCTCCAGAGATGCTTTGCAGAGCCTCTGGCAATGGAGAATGATCAGTTCAAGCTAGCATTTCCATCAAATCACAATTCTATTACACAATTTCTACTCACCATCTTTCTGATGGCAGCATTCGAATGGTTTGCTGCTGTAGATATGAGCTCCAGTGATTCTGTAATAAAGAAAGCACACTATTACCAGATGCAATCAGAAGAAGGTGTAGCATAGCTGGTTTTTTCTTCTCCCTGATTAGTGTTTTTCCTTCAGAACTGCTGCTGCAAAAGCAAGGACTATTATACTCTGCCCTCCCTAAACTGAAGGGAAAGCTTATAAGCAGTTGCACACATAATAACTTTGCATATTCAACTGGTACATGGATATCTATCTAATCATTTGCTATTTCTCTCCTAAAACCACACGTGTGACAAAAAAACTACCTACAGCCTAGTTCTTCAAGTCCTTACAAGCATGCTTTAAGTGCGTTTTCCTAAAGCAGAGTTGTGTGCTCAACGGTAACATGAACTTTACCTTTAGACTTCTGAAAGAAACAAGAACTCCTAGAAACCAACCGAAATACATCCATCGTTTCTCTTTGTTAACAGTCTAACTTGCAGTCCTAGGAAGAATACATGCTTATAAAACCATTCATATTTTCCTCTTCCACCTATTACAAGGATATCCTCCTGCATTTGTCTTTGGGTATACACCTGATTAAATAAAAATTCCAGATGTTCTGCCATTACAAGCTTCAATACTTTGTCACTGTTTACTTGCTAAATCTCCATTCAGTGCCTGAGCTGACATATCAGCACACTTCTTCTCTAGAAGAACTCCAAAATCCCTCTGTATTAATTTGGGCAATAATTTGATAAATTCAACTCTCCATTGCTACCACAGCCCTAGCTTGAAGTATCTGAACGTGTGAAGAAAAGAACACTCTCCAGGATTTTATTGTGTTCATTAGACAGAGAGGAGTTTACACTTACTTTCAGCATCTTTCCTGTCTGGAGATTCTTCTGGAAGTTTCTTTAGATAGTCCTTCAGGAGAAGCTCATAACGAGGAATCCTCTGCACAGGTTCAAGCATGTGGTGCTGCAGCGTCAGGTTACCACACACCTCCTGTTTCTGTAATGGAGAGAAAACAACTGCAGAAGGCAGAAGGCTTTGGTCATCTTTGGTGTAAAACAGCAATGAAAAATGACCTGCATAGTTAGAGGAGCACAAAAAAAACTTTCCAAGCAATCAGAGCTGACAGGTCTTTGTCTCCTATTTCTGACATTTTCTGCAGATATACAACATTTTATGTTTTACATTTTGTGTGTTTTCTCATACACTCAAAAAAGTCCTTCCCACACATGGTATTCCCTCCCCCCACTGCCCTCCAGGATGAAATAAAACCAGAACCTCCACAGAGACACACTGCTTGCTGTACACAACTAACTGTTAGAGCAGCAGATACACTGCTCACACACCATCTCGGAAGCAGTTACCCCGAGTTCTCTCATTTCACTTGACCAAGGAAGGGGTTAGCTTTAGGACTGATTACACTCAATATTACCCAATAAGGCACTGAACTGCTCTGTTTGAAACAGCACTGAGTTTCGCATTGCTTATTCTCACAGAATCCCTATGAAGTGGTATTTCTATAAGGAGCGGGAGGAGAAATGAGAAACATTGTTGAAAAATAACTGACTGGTGTTTAAGTAGACAGAAAGTTTCTCTTAATGATACTGTATCATTCCTGAATCCTGCATCAGCATCTTAGCCACATGCACACACAGCCTTCTCCAGACCATTATTTGTACGTCAGCTCACTAATGCCATGTCTTGTTTCAGCATAAGCAGCCCCTCCATGTTAATTCAGTATTCTTTTCTCAGAAAAAAGCACTTGTTTCAGGTATGTATAGTTTTCCACATAAATATCACAGTCCAAGACACAATGCTGACTTGCCTCATTCTTGAAGCAAAGCCTGGAGATAAAGAGATGACTGTCTGGTAGAAAAACATCAGCTACCCTTCTGGAAATTTCAAGATATAAATTTGTTTAAAAAACAAAAACAAAAACATAGCATACTGAACAGTATTTCTGTTTATAGAAGATTAAGTGAATTTATTATCTCTTTGAGTTTTACAGCACATTTCCCAGAAAATACAACTGGGATGGAAAGAATCTGAGATTCCAGGAAGCACAGATACACAGATTTGCCCAACTGCCTTAGTCCCTGGTTTGTAATATTCCCCAATCCACTTACTAATATAGCCTCCATTGTCTTCTATTCCTGCAACACAATGAACCCTAACACTGAACAACAGGGAAGCAGAGGAAGACGTCAATTCCAGACTCATGTCAGTTGGAATGAATGTGCCAAATGAATCTTCTACAAAAAGCCAGCAAACACAAAGTAACTGCCCCAAATACGAGAACTTTTATATTACGTGATCTCTGAAACTTTACAGAGTTTGCATTACAATTCAAGAGGGAAGATAAACTTTTGTTCTGCATTTAATGAGTTCACATAACAATCCGAAACACACAAATATAGATTGAAAAAGTTCTTTTTTTTGATGGCTTAACTAGAAAACTGACAAAAGAAGAGTCCTAATAAACTTAGCAGCTATCAGGTTTTCACCACAGTAAGTGGATGCAAAACATACAGATAGAATGTTTGTCTTTAAGAACAGCTAAAGTAAGCTCGACAAGTCGCAGCCATTCACATAACACCTATGTGATTTTTTGTTTTCTATTTGCTCTCATTTAGTGTAATTAATAAATGTGAATGCCTGTGTAAGTACTCCATTAACAGCTGGGGCAGACATTGCATTCTTGCAGGATCACAGCAGGCTTCTACTGGTATTCTGAAATGTAAAGCTGAAGGTCGTAAGAGGAGTCACATAAATGCAATTCCGCATCCTGTATGTAATTCTGTACACTGTAAGAACCCTGTAGTAATTGTTCCATGCCATGGAGAGATGTAAAAGCCTATGGCAGCTCCTCTGAAATAGAAATGCAACTGCAAAATCATTTGTATATACAAATAGTACAACCAGAACATCAGGCTGAAGTTTTCCATACGCTAAACCACCACTTTCTGATACACTGTAGACTTCTGCTGTAGTTCTATTAACAGAGGCTACAGCAGTTCCTTGAGTAGCAGGGAGAGAGGACTCAAAGGACACTGGTTGCCTGTAAAAGTACCTGTGGCTCCAGGTAGCACAGAGATAGGCCAGATGAGTCAACTAAGCCTCTCAGGACAAATCTCTCCCAAACTCACTATACTCACAACAGAAGCAGAAGGTGCTGTGATGCCAAAGCTAAAATAACCTACAGTGAAATACTGCCATCAGTAGGCTTCAGAATCAAATCTCCTGTTGCATCCTCTGCCCTAACACTGCCTGCCAAAGTTCTGCTAAAAGATGCACATGGTCTTGGGCAGCTGCCAATGTGTTTTGCAGAGAGGCAGCTAAGAGGAATTATTTGTGTTGATGGTACGCAGTGCAGATACAGAATTTCAGGGAGGGCAGCTCTCCATGCTGCAGAGAGAATAGTTACTAACTAAATTATCCCTCAGAAATGCATGCCAGAAGACAGCAAAATGCCCACGCACACTGAAAGCACAAGTTCTTCTAAGGGCTTGCACTAGAAGAGGCCCAATTTCCTCCAGAGCTGTGCCTCTGCTTCCCCCTTCCACGGGACCAGGTCAGGCAGGGAGTGCTGGGAGCCCAGCCGGAGTCCTTGGGGGCAGCAGGCAGGTGAGGAGGGCCGCGGAGCCCCTTGCAGAGAAGCCAGAGCCCCAGGGGCCCAGCAGTGCCTGGGCTCAAATTCCAGCCAACAGATGCACTTAGCTGCACAGAGCCTCAGCGAGAACAGGCTGGATTTAGACAGAAAAAGGTTAAGAAAAGGCCACATACAGTGAGAGTCTGGTAGAAGAAGAGATTTCCCAGTTCCCGCTGCCTTTCCTCTGCTCTTCCAAGAGGGAGCTTCTGTCTGAGAAGGCCGGCAGCCCTTACCCTCTGCACAGGGCCTCTCCTCTCCCAGCTTGCTGGGATTACTTGATTCCCGACAGCTGGCCAGCCGACAAGCTCCCATTTAGGGCAGCAGCTGTGCTCCCTGCTCAGCTTAACCCTCTCCCTGCCAGGCCTCACCTCCCCTGAAGGATGGTCCACACTTCCAGAACCTGCGGAGAGATGCCTGCAGGCCTGCATCCTGCAGCTGGACCAGTGCCTCAGACAGGTCCCACTGACACTAGGGTAAGCAGAGCTCTTCCTCCTCCCCACACAGCTTTCCTCACGAGTATGATCACACGAAAATCCATGCTAAGCACCCTCTGGCAGAGCTGTGGCCCTCTAGCACCACGCACAGCTTAGTGAACCTCAGAAACACCACATCAACAAGGGCGTCAGAAACTCCGACAGCTTCCTCCAGGTGGTGCCACCAGTGATGAGCCAAAGTCAAAAGCATCAGCCTCATAAGGAAAATGTCCACGTTAAAAAGCAACACTTAGAATTAGTAATGAGAAAATGAGTTTACAGATGGATATGTTGAGTATCAGAGCAAAGGGTGCCCTGCATAAGGTAGCACATAAGGCACGGCAGCCCACTAAAGAGGCAGAGAAGTGCTCAGGAAGGACTGAGCCACCAATAATTCTCCATTCCGCTGTGTAAATATGAACAGAAAATACAATGTACGGCAAAGCTATCTCACTCTCTCCCTTAAGGAGAGAACTCACCCCATTCTCCTCACATTCCAGGACATACATAGGTAACAGAGAATTCCAAGATAGTCAAAACTGCCAGGCAAATGGGTAAGTTTCATTCTTTAACTTCCGCTTCTCCTCTTGAATACTCAAGGGGGAGAAAAAGCCAACTATGTGAAAACTCTGTGTTGCACAGGAAAAACAGAAGAAAAATCTGACAATAAAATTGTATTTCTTTTAATTCTAAAATAGTACCACCCTGTAGCAAAACACTGCCATGCACTGGAAATAAAATAAATGAGGATCTCAACGCCACATCAAGCTAGTTAACAACATACCTGTATATTCTGAACAACATCTTTGAAAGGAGATGATCTCTGCATGCACGTATTCACCATGTCCATTGCCCTGTCAAAGTTCTTCACATATTCTCCATACATCTTCAGGAAAGGAGCCAGTTTCTGCAGGATGTCTCCTAACCGTGGGTTCACACTCCTATTGGAAAGAGAACGCTAAGTACAGAAATCTGTGAAAATCAATTCTATTTTAAGAGAGAATACACAATAACAGACTTCTACTGTTATCTCCTACCCACCCATGGAACCCAGGAACACATCTGGGCTGGCATCTCCCAGTCCAGCACCACACCAGGCTGGCCCTTGCTTGTGTTTGGTACTACCAAGCAGCAGCAGGAAGTTCAGATGAGCCTGAAGACCTGCAAAGTCCCCATTAGTACCAACAGCTCTGCCCAAGTTCACAGTTCCAGGCAAGGAAATCCGTTTGCTTTCCTCTGCAGATCTGCGTTTTTAGTTAAATTGCACATAGGAAAGAACAATTGCTGTGATTTGCTGGATTCATACTACAAAGATACTGTAGTATCCCTGGGGAGCTGTGGCAGCACAGCCACCCTGCACCCTCTTTCCCTTCTCAGCAGCACAGCCTGCACCACTGAAGAGCCAGGTAAAGCTGAAGCTGTCATTTATGGGGAGACATCCAGAGGGCCTCTACGGGAGCTACATGTATAAACGACAATGAGAGCTGCATATCCAATTTTCTCATGTTCCAGTCCTCTTGACAGAACCAGTTGAAGATTCCCTTCCATTTTTTCCCCAGCTTTCCTCGCTGAACTCCTGACTCACAGTCTGTTTACACTACTGTCCTTTAGCCACAAAATGAGTTCATGCCCTGCCCTGACTTCCAGTCTCTCCAGTCTTCCTTTCCTTTATTACATCTCTCCCTGTAGACACAGGTCGAGTGCAAAGGTGCTGACACTTTTTATTCCTTATGGATATTGATGACCTATGAGAAGAAGACTGGACTCTAGCAAGAGGGATGGGAGCTCATATCTTGACTTCATCATTTAGGATAGCTGGAAAGGTCAACTTTGTTGACTTTAATATGAGATAAGGTGCAGCATCAGCATTATTAGCACCTTCCACTGCAGGGCATTCTGCAGCCACCATATCATCCCAAGTCAAGGGTCCTACATCTGCATTGCAATTAAATGGAGTGATAGGCAGAAAGGTTAAAACTTACTACAGTTGCCAAATTTGGTATTTGACTATTATTACTTACATTAAAACAAGAACTATTTTCTTAAAGAAAGTGTATGTACAGTGTAACAAATAATATTTATTATTTCACAGAAGGCCAGCAAATTATTGGGTGAGATCTTGTCCAACACTGTGGTACTAAACTACAATAGAAACAGCTGCATAACAGATGTAAACTCATTCATGGGCACAAGGCTGTCTATCTTATCTTTCTAGATTTTCCTTTGTTTGGCTGATAAAATGCTAATTTTATAACAGTGAATTTTACATAATCACTACATTAAAATATCAAATGGATGTGTCTCATGAAGTCTCCAACATGGCACGCAGAGTCCAGACTGCGATACGATGATGTGTCCTTCTTTGGAAAATATCCATATTTTTCAGTATTTCACATTGGGGACAAGATCATCCATGGAGCAAAATAAGCACTTCGTTTCTTTCCTAGTACTACAATTTCACAGTACTGCAAAACAAGGATAGTGGGAATACAGTAAGAAAAACAGCTCCAATAGTACTCTGGTCTGGAATAAAATTCTCATGAAGTACTGTAGAAATGCTGAGTGCTCCTCACTGAGGACTACTGTATTCAGGAACAATAGAGATAAAAGAGGTTTAAGAGACTCCATGCTAATGTGATAAACAACAAGTGAACTACTGCATCAAACAACTAAAAATGCTGGAATAAAATGAGATGCCCGGGTCACTAAAGTTTCTTGAAAATATATTTTAAAAGTAATTGTACTGACAGTTACCCACCATTCTTGTGTAATTCTTGTTTTGAGCTCAGGAAGAAGAAATTGTCCGTGGAAACAATAGATAGAAGAAATATTTGAAAAGATGCCCGTTATCACTTCAGATGAAATACCTGCTTCTGACAACTTAGTGCAAAACACCTGCATGAGACAAGACAGTACCAACACAGAGTTTAAAAGATCCTGAACACGGCGGCATCAGGTTGTAGTACTGCAAAGCTGACTGCCTCAGAACAGAGCCACAACATCTGACTTCTGGCACTCAGTCCCTGGGGATCACCAGCTTAAGCATTCTCAGGAGTTTCACTAAACATAAGCCCATTGTCAAACAGGGTCAGATTTATGCATAAGGGCTTACTTCTCCGTTAGAAATGTCTGGCGTGGTTGTAAGTCAAACAGATTGAAACTACTGAGAAGATGAGACATCTTGTATTTGGGAGTGTAAGCTGCAAAGAAGAATCAGTCCCTGAAGAGCACTTACTGTTATTTACACAAAGCAAAATCAACCCTTTGATTATTTTGTTTCTCTGTAGGAAAATCACACTGTACTGAACAAAAGTGAAAGACACTCCCTGGGTTTCTAGGGGTCTTGAAACAGCCTTTGCTCATCCAAAGCAAACACTGGAAAGCTTTCCACAGAGGTTGTAGGGTTGGATGGTGGTAGATGACTCTCTGAAGGCTGCAGCTTCTAACAAGATTTCTAACTAGGTGACAGTTTGCCCTGTCTCTTTTTTTCTTAAGCAACGTTAATCATCTTCATTTTTCCTTTGCTCTTACTGCACATTCATGTTTTTCTTTATATAATAATTACATATTCCATCCAATTGAATTACCTGATCCAACAGATGGAGTCTTTTAACATACGCTTCTTCTGTATGGAGCAGTTCATTTGCAATGTTGAATAGCTTTTGGGGCTCTGTACACTGTTAAGAAAAAAAAAAAGAAAAAAAAAAAAGAAGTTACAAATAACAGAATCCATCTGCTCCAGCAAAACTAACCTTCACCAACCGTCCTCCCTCCCATTTTCTCCAGGTCAAACGCCCTGCCGATAAGAAGCCCAAAGTGAAGGAGCTTAACACATTTCAGAATCTGCTCCACACTTCTCACCAAAGCATCAATTTGCCTTAGAGAGATTTTTTAAGCCATTTTCTGAAAGCTGGAGAGGACATCACTTTATTTCTTTGTGTTTTCATTTGATATGTTTTTCTGTTTTTCTGGTTTTTTTTTTGTTTTTTGGAAACATCCACTAAATCTGGAGATATATCTAGTTTATTTGATTACTGAGACATTAGACTGCAAATTAACAGTTCTCAATTTTTAACTTGGGTCATGCATACAAAAACAAACAGAAACTAGAAAAGACCTGTTTGGGCACACTTCACACTCCCTAGACAGTGCAAGGTTACTCTCTGCTATATTTCTATGAGCTCTGTGCAGCTTTAAACACTCACCAGTTTCAGCAGTGTAACTGAAATTACCCAGCAAAGCCCTACACTGTGCTCATTAAAATAAATAAATAAGAACTAAATCAAAAGCTTGAATACAACTAGGAGGCATAAACTTACTTCACCATTTAGCAAGAACTTACACAGACTCCACAGACTCTTGCTTTCCTGTGTGTTTAGAAATACCTGAATTAGGGTGACACCAGCTCTAGCTTTCTGACAAACTCTAGATACCTTTGAAGGTCTAGACTTCAAACTCCATGTCTACATGTAATCATATCAAAACTGTGTTCCAGACTTGAGGGCTGGTTGGTAGAAACAGGAGTACAACACTGGAAAGGGGCAGCAAGGATAGTAAAGGGTAAGGAAATTTCAATGGGCTGGAGCTGGGAAGAAGACAACTGTGATGTAGGTTAGAGAGATGTATAAACGGTTAATGGAACAGACAGCAACAGTTGGTGCAATTATTCACCATTGCTTGCATTGGAGAACTGACTGCATCAAATCAAACCACTGAAGTGCTACTTCAAGACCAAGAGCTGCTTCCCTAAGCACCACATCCCTGCGTGCACAGCCCTGGAGCACACAGAGCAGCAGGCAGCAAAGGTTCCCACAGGCTCACAAAAGGACAGACAAATCCGCAGAGAATGAGTTCAGCTGAAGTCAATTAAAAACAAAGCCTGCTTCTGCTCCAGGAAGCACCTGGGCCCCCAGCAGCAGCAGAGATTTCTGTCCCTAACACCTATCTCCATCTGCTTGCCAGCCCCTCACTAGACACACAACACGGCTAGAAAGTGTCACTGAAACTCTCTCTTTAAGCTTCTTCAATGCCATCTTGTTTTGATTACGTGCAAAGTTGAAAAGAAACAAATTGAAATTAAAAAACACATTCAGACAAACTGCTGTGCAACCAAAAGACCTGAAAGCCTTTTCAAAGCTAGCCATGAATCCAAGCAAACCAGGCCCACAGCTACCCTACACGAAATAAGGTACCACTTAGCTCAAGTACCTACAGCTCTGTGACAGAAGCAGCAACCAAGGGACAGTGAGGACTTTTGCTGTATTGGAAATGCTGGATTGAGTGACTATATGATATATGCTAATATTCTGTTAGAAAAGAAGACACAGCACAATGCTTTGAAGCCGTTATGGAGAAACACAGCTTATTACAGATTATAATGAAAGACACTGCTGGCCATTAAGATTCCAATAACTGGGATCTCTTGCTGAGAAGGAATTTACTTGCCAGATTTGCTGAGTGCCTGAATGAAAGGCACTGATGTCATCCGGCTGGCACACCAGCACCCAGAACATCCTCTGATTTGTTTGAGTTCTGAATTTGAAAAATAATTATTTTCAACCAAATACATTCGCTCTCGAAAGTAAATCTTTACATAGCACAGGCACTTTCTAACCTCCTGACCTTCACCATCTGCAACTGAGTTTATACTTACAAAAATCTTGCTGACATCTGCTCGAAGACTAAACGACGGCCGAGCACAATATCAGCCTGAGCTGAGCATTATGTTTTAAGGCAAGATCATCTTCAGCTGCTCCTTCTGCTAGTGGCAGACAAGCATGTTTTTCAGACAGATCTGCAACTTATTCACCTTTCAACTGACATAACGTTGTACTTAAAATAGTTGATGCAGTGAATTACGAGGACAGCCCAGCTCCAACCATCCTGCGTTGTGTTCTTGGAAGGACAGATTTGACACAGGCAGAGCTGTACAGCAGGGAATATGGACAACATATTTCATGGTCTGTGTTTCCTTCGTTTCGAAGGAAAACTAAAAGCATGCAAACTGAAATGCATTTATATTCCTTATGTAACAGCTTTATGTAAGTCTCTGTTCACATTTACTAACACAACTACAGTAAGACAGGAATCGAAAGAGTCCTGCTTGCTGAAGTAAACAGGCTTCAGCCTAATGACTTTGGCAACAAAGATGGCTGGGGGAAAAGAGTCCTCTTGTTGAGGTAACAAAGAAAGCAGAGACACAGCATGCCCAACCTAAGGGGATTTGAGACACACCTAACATCTCTAACGCTGAAGTGAACCAGTAGCAAGGAGAATCACAGAATCACAAAATGGCCTGGGTTGAAAAAGACCACAAATATCATCTAGTTCCAACCCCCTGCTGTGTGCAGGTCACCAACCAGTAGACCAGTCTGCCCAGAGCCACATCCAGCCTGGCCTTGAATGCCTCCAGGCATGGGGCATCCACAGCCTCCTTGGGCAACCTGTTCCAGTGCCTCACACACTGTGTGTGAAAAACTTCCTCCTAATATCCAACCCAAGCCTCCCATCTTAGTTTAAAACCATTCCCCTTCTCCTCTCCATGATCCACCCTCGAAAACAGCCGTTCCCTTTCCTGTTTATACGCTCCCTTCAAGTACTGGAAGGCCACAATGAGGTCTCCCCGGAGCCTTCTATTCTCTAAGCTAAACAAATACAGTTCCCTCAACCTTTCTTCATAGGAGATTTTGCATACTTCATACTTGATTTTGCACCAATTCAAAGGGGCGGGTATCTGGGGCTGTCACCGTCTCCAGCCTACTCAGAACAGGCACCTGGTAACAGGCCTCTGCTCATGCAGGTGGCTTTTATCAAACACACTCAGCTTAGAGTACAAACTGCACATGATCTGAGTGACTGCTACAGGGGACTGGTGAAACGCATTTAGCTTTGCTAATAGAGCCCTGCAGAAAAAGTGTGCCATTTACAAGGCATGTAAATGACATGGCAAATAAAATACTCAGCTTTCCACTTAAAATGAATTCTAAGCTCTTTTATTCTTTGTAAATACATTTTCCTCCTCCTTTGCCCACCATGACCACTTGGCAGGACCACAGTCCCACACGACAGCCATACAACCACTGCAGGACCTTTTCAGAGCAGCTGAGCTGGCGGAGTGACAAGGAAGATGAGAAAAGGGAAGTGTAGGTGCTTATTTGTGACACAGGAAGCTCACTGCAGTGCTTGGAACAGCAGTTGCGTGATGCTCTTTCACTTCTGCGTTGAAGGTCCAACAGTTCGTTTTCAGCTTTACTTGTGTCCATAAAACATTTTAAAATAAAGGAAATGCACCACCAGCACGAGGTTCTCATAAAAGGGCAGATTTCCACCTGCAGTGGGAGTACATCTGCACCCACAAACACGTAAATTTGCCAATCACAGACACAAAGTGAGTAACAGCAGACACTGTTGTGCAATGAAGGGCCCCAAGCACATCAGCGCTTCCTGAGAGTCTGACCAGCTGCCCACCAGGTGCCAGGCACTGGGAGAAGGGGCTGCAGGCATTGCCCTCCTTCAAGCTGTGGCTGCCTGGAACAGGGTGGTGGGCTCAAGCCAACCTGTTGCCCTCCCTCCTCTGCAGAAGGTCCCAAAAAGACCATAGACAACTTCCTAAGCGAAAACGTTAAAGCAATATGGAAAAGTCGTTGTATTGTAGGGCTTTTTTGTAGTGCTGAGATCTTACTTTATTCAGCATATTCAACGAAAGTGAAGACGAGAACATATCCGATTTTTCTTAACTTGCGCTCTATGACTGGCTACACTGGTTCGCTCAGTGGCTAACTTGTGCAGGTTCATCTAAAGGCTTGCAAAGTATCACTGAATCAGGAAACAAGACAGAAAGTTCCCAGACAAAGCTCTCCCACTAACCTGCTGTAAGCCAACTGATGCACCAAATCAGGAGGCCTCCACAGATTCTCATAAGAAAACGATTACTTTGGCCACACTCCCTAGTGTCAAATCAGGAAGTGAAGATAATCACTTCATATCCTCTTCAAGGCCAAGTCAAAATCTTTTTTTCCCAAATACATGTGGAGATAATCTTACCCAGAGGTCTGACTTTCAGGACTGCAGGTCACGTTTTCCAACACAAACTGCACTGTGAAATCAGAAGCACAACTCCAGCTAGGTACAGGCAGAACAGGAACACGTCAGTGACTGTACGAGGCCCAGGGGGGCTCTCCATTATCAGCATTATTTTACACAGCAGGTTCTCATGAAGCGGGACAGATGGAGAAAGGCATTTTTTTATGATTATTAATGAGCACACGTTACTATTAGTGAAAAATATCTGAACAAAAGGACACAAGAAAGCATTACCCATCTCAGCAGCATCACTCCACTGCTCCCAGGCAGTGGTGGTCAGCAGAACCTTGGATGACAGAGGCTGCAAAGCATGACAGCTCTTCAGTCATGCTTTTGTCATTGCTTTTTTTGTACCCATCAAGGCTAACGTACCTCAGTTCTCAGTGCTCCTGACATTTTCTGAAACATTATCAAGACTAATAAGCTCCCCTTGTTCAGTCTCATTCTGATAAAAGATTGCTGGAAATCCCAGCAAGTCACTCCTGTGATTTAAAACGTATCTCAATAATTGTGTGCTAACAGTGAGATCTGTGAGCTTGCGCTGCAGACTCCCAAAGGAAGCCACACCACACTGCAGAGCTGAACCCAGACTAAATAAAACAATGCAAGTCATCCATCAGGCAGCATGACTTCACCAGCCAAGGGATGTGTGAAAGCTCGGGTGATAGACAGCGCTCCGAAGTACAAATCTAGAGAGGAGAAAAGCAAATACGATTCTTTTTCTACTAATGTTTATTCATGAACTTCGCTTAACGCAATACCCCAGGAATCACTGAGCCATCGTTAAATCATTCTGCAGCTGTACTTCCCATGCATCCTCCTCCAACTACAACAAAGCTCTCTGGAAAACGTGACTGTTTCATGAGAGTGCTGGTTACCTCTGCCGCGCAGCTGCAGCCCGGTACCGGCAGCGGGAAAGGGGAGGCAGGAACAAAGCCCTGACACACAGCCTGCCCTGGGACAGCCCGGGTGGAAGAAAGGCTCTCTCCTGCTCACACACCAACATGGGTGCTCACTGAGCTCTTCCTCCCAGCCGTTCTGGCATGTTGCTTTCTGGAAAACTCCCCGCTTTCTTAAGGGTGATGTGAACTCAGGGCAACCACATAACAAGGCAGCTTCAAACTGAATCATGCTTGTTGGAAGCCATGGCTCTGTACCCTTACAGACTCACTCTGCAGCATCCAGATTTGCATCAGAACCAAAGGGCAGACTGAAAGGGTGCTGTGAACATGTAACACACCAGTTGGCTACACCTGATCTTGAGCTGGTGCACACTGCGTCCCCAGAAGAGGGCACAATCCTTACACTGAAGGAGAGGCAGCATGTCTTTAAGCCTTTCCCCACACGTGGCCATAAAACTGGGCTCACATCTTGTGGTCAGTGTCAAAACAGCCTTCTCAAAACTGAAATCAACCCAAACTGCAAGGATAGACCTGAAGTACATCACATTAATGTCACACCTGTCCTCCCGTACTCATTCAGATGAGAAGTCCCAATAGGAAAAAAAGGAACACAGAGCATTTCCTCCTCTAAAGATTTTGCCCTTTTAGAAATTCATTAAGAACCCTACTAACAAATATGATCATGTAACTCAGTGTTTAATTACATTATTTCACACTATATGGACATTTAGCCTAAGGAACACTATTTAAAAACAGCCATCAAAACTCCAATGTCTTAGACCAGTAATTATTTGTAATATTTATCAGTAAAACTCTTCTTAATGACACTGTAAAGTATTCCACTTGGGCTTGCCGCAGCTGCTTTTATACTGCATGCCTAACTTGAAAAGGAAATCTAATACCCAGATTAAAGAATCATTCCAATCATTATTCATCATTTTCTTGCTGATATGTTGCAAGTAATAATTTTTAAATAATACTTTAGTTGCACAAATACCTATATACATATATTATGAAGATAAAATAATTGAATGATTTCATAGTATACGTGTTTATGTATGAAGATACACATAAAGGAAAGCGAACAGCAGCAGACCAGAAGCCATGCACTGTGATGGTGACGCCTGTGATGTGAGATGTAAATGAGCTTACACTAGTGGAATACTGAAGAGATACCAGATGTTAATGGACACAAACTAAGTTTTAGCAGATGGTAATAAGAATCTCTCCCACTAATAGCTTTCTGGAGGATCCCCCACACCGATTTCTTGCATACAACACACATTTCCCTTGGCAGTGCAGACCAGTAGTCCTGCTGGATCCCATCTCATATTGCCATGGATTATTCCTGCGCAGGACGCGGGCTGCCTGCCCTGCAGCCTTCCTGCCCAGCTGACAAGCTGCTCCTCTGCCATCCCCACCAGCTACCAAGTGAGACTGCAGATCTGCAGGCAGGCAAATGAGATCACATCCTCTACATATACAGCAAGCACCCAGGTTTGCCAAGCAGACCCAGCTCTCATGGCCCTCACTACTCCCCAGTCTGCAGGATGCTTTATGGTGTTCCAGTCCACAAGTCCTAACAAATGGTGGCAGGGGTGAGCAATAAGAACTGTGCTCAGGCTCCCTCCTGGATAGAGACCCTGGAGATCCTGACACCTGAGCTGAGGCTCTGCTGTACTTTGGAGCCTCTAGGATGAAACACTACTAGCTGAACAAATGGAAGTTGGTGCAATTAGGATGGAAAGTGTCAGTTCCTTTACAAGGATACAAGCAACTTTCACTTTGACAAGGACTACTTGCCAAAATAAACTCTCAAGTTTTGCTTTCAGGTCAGCTATTTCTGTGACACCAATGGTATCCATGACACCAAAATCACAGTTTGCATCCTTTCCTCTTGCTGAACTCCCACTGGTACCTGACAGACTTAAGGGAATTCATCTGAGTCTGTGGTACTTGGGTCTGCCAATATGCAGCATGCTCCAGGCAGGCAGCAACTCCCACCTCATGCACACCCAGGCAGCAACTGGGCAGCAGGAGAAGGAGAAGTCTCTTTGAGAGACTGATTCTTAGTTACGCAGCACTTTGGCAATATTAAGCCTCACTTCTTTCTGTTGTCTAACAGAACCATCAGTGTAAAGGTAGGGTGGTAAAACCAGTCAATTTCAACGAGTTTAACATGCACCAAAATTGCAAAAGGAGCAGCAATTAAGGATTGGATGGGCAACACCTGTCCCAGGCAACAATGCTGGTGTTTGAGCCATGTGAATGGAATGTGACTCTAGTCACACAAGCCTGAGCTTGTAATAAAGAGAAAGGGCAGCAGCATAAAGCAGTGCATTCACTGGAGAAGTTCCGGGGCTTTTCGTACCTTCCTGGAGGTGTGTTTGTCTCAGCACACTGTCAGCTTGGAAAAAAGGGGGACATCACAGAGCTTTAATTTTACTCTGAAGTTAAAGCTGTCAGCACTGAATGACAGAACTTCAAGCACATCACAGACTTGCATACAATTTCATCACTCTGTAATACTCACTGGTTGATCTGATCTAGGAGCTACCAAATGAGTTTAAACTGTCACCTCTCCCAGAGGGACAAACTCTTGACGTGCATAACTCAGGATTTATTCTGTGACCTCAGCAGAACCACTCCATTCACACTGAGATGTGAGCACTACAATTCACTAGTCTGGTTGTTAGTGCTCATGGTATTGTTCTGAACACAAACCGTACTCTCATGATGTCCAAATGAAAAACAACCCAAACACAAACAAACAAAAAAAGAAAAAAAAAATCAAGAAGGGGAATATTTTGCAGACATATTGCTTGAAGCATCTTGTTTTCCTGTGATGAAAAGTCTAACCTATTTTTAAATGTAACTGTCCTGATAAACAGAAAATCAAAGGAATGCCATTAACGTTAAACAGATGCAGCAAACATACAACAGCATGGACCCCCTTATTTTCCACAAAATACCCTCAAAATAACTTTTTGCATTCAAAAAGTAGCCACACTAAAAGAATCCCAGGCTTCTTTAAAAAAAAATTATGTATATATATACACTGCTAAGTGAGATTTCCAATGTGAATGTCCTTCCAGAATATAATGCCCCGACCCTGGAAGATTAACTATCCAATTAGCATGTCATCTCATGGAGTCCCACTGCAAACAACGTGATCTCGTAAGTAGGAGCCAAACCTGCACAAATTCAAACAAAAAACACAGGGTCCAAGTCTTTACCTACAAATGGAACTTCAGTTTTAACAACTTGTCTCTGCCTCTGATGCACTCTCATAAGAAGGAGCCTTTTAAATTAAGACTGGAAACCTTTCTAACAGATACAGTCTAGAAAAGGAACAAGCTATGACCCAAACTGAGCAGGAAATCAATGTCTGTCATGATCCTCTGACATAAGAGCAAAGAAAAAATCCCAAACACAGAAAAGTGGTGCAAGGGATCTCTGAAAGAGTCAGAAACAGGCTTCAGTAAAGTAACATTAAACCTCCTTACCTTGTTTATATCCATATACTCTAACTTTGGCACTTCCGCTGTTTCTTGTTCCTCGCTACTTCCTTCATCAATATCACTGTCTTCATCCTGTGTGGAGTCTCTCTTCTGCTCTGCAGAGGAAGATTTGGTGCCCTTTTTGTCAGGTTCCATCTCCCCCGGATTCCCAGACACACTGGGCTTCTTCTGCTCTGCACCTTCTTCGTTGGGGAAAGTTTCCCCTGCCACGCTACAAGAAGGGCTGTCAATGCCACTGTCTCTGTTGGGAATTTTACCATTACCGTTCAGTTCTGCAGTTGAGTCTTTACTGCTAAGCTCTCTAGAGGGTTCTTTGCTCACACTCACAGCAGTACAGTCTTCATGGCTTTTGTTATCGCCTATGCTTAGCTCTTTAATTTTCATTATGTCTGTGTTGGATAGATCCGCACCGCACGGCACGTCTGGCTCATTTTCATCTGCTTCACTTTTTTCATTTGTTGAACAGCCGCTGGAAGCTACCATGTCACAGTCACACGAGCTCGACTGTTTGGATGAGTCCAGGCCTGGTTCCATCTTAAGAGCTAAATTCAGCTGGTTCCTTTGAAGAATATGTACAGGTTGCCTGCAGGTGAAGAGAAAGCACCCCAGCCATTCACATTAACAATGAGAGCTTTCAAAAGCACCTCAAAAGAGACTGGGCCTGATTATCATTTGTTTCAAGCCACATTTCTTACAGCCCCCTGACAATACCAGGAGGCTGTGTACAGACACTGCTGTAACAACATTCACCCAATATTCAGATAAAAAACACACCATTCCTAACCATAAGTTACCATCAGAATCCCAAATCTTTAACACTCCCCACCTTGCCCTGAAGTACAGTTTGGTTTGAACATTTGGGGCAAGAGGAATCATCTGTTAAAAAAAGCATTTGTTTATGGGTTTGTTTAAACAGGAACTCACTTTCTTCAAGAGAACAAAGTCTTTGTGGCAAGTTATTTTCTGTCATAGAGGGGACCTTTTTTGAAGCACAAGAAAGCATTACTTCTTCCTATCTGAAAGAGACCTTACTAGATTTACCCAGGTGGTAACACGCTAAAGGGCACAAGTACAGTGTCTCTGTCTCCATTCTCTCTTTATGAAAACAATCATTTAGGTCCAACAGCCAAGTTTAGTCTTGAAGAGAATTTTCACGTGTTCATGAAATGAGCTGTTTTGTACATCAGCTCTGACCCCATTCAATGTTTCATACTTAAAGTTTCTAAGGAAACTGTTATACACTCTGCCATTTCAAAATACACTGACACTGAACTATCCCCCACCTCTAAGCAGCAATGCAACAGTAAGCCTGACACTGAGTCTTAAGCAGAGAACTCAATTATTTCGTATCACAGTAATCAATTTCCTATAATGCAAAAACAAGTCAACTTACTAAAAGCAGACTCTGAGCTACTCACTTGTGGGAGAGCACTCAAATTCAGCAGATCTTACACTCCAAGTTACAAACTATAACCACTGCAATATATAGTTTAAAAGGTACAATAACATGTTTACCTAATACTTTCAAATTTCTCAATGAGAGTGTTGACTCCTGCCGATATTGGTACTTCCTCCTCTCCAGGCGCTAAGCTCCTTGATGACTTGGGATCAGCTGGTAAAGGCCGAGAAGGTGCAGGAGGAATTCTTTCTTGCCCAGGCTTGAGGTGGACAGGCTTAGGAGGTACTAATAAAACAGGAGGAAAAAACAGGAGGATAAATCTTCATCTTCTTTATCTTAAACTGGAAAAAAAAATGCAGGCACGCGATGCAGAATGAGGGATATCCATTCTTTCAACCTTCATAAATTACACTCAGCGCAGTCCCAAACTATTCCTTACACAAAAGCAAACTGTTGTACACTAAAGAAAAATGATGGTCTTCTATTTTGCATCTCTCCAGTTGTATAAAACGAACAGTGAGGCTCGCTGAAATTTACCGCTTCCTTGTTACCAAACAGGATGCACAGCTCGCACTTCGTTCTTGCAAATAGGCTCACCATCTCAACCACGCCACCGAGTTTCCCCTCCCATGACTTCTCAAGACTCCAGCACTCTGTTCAATCTCTTATGTCGGGGAAAAAAAAAAAAAGGAAAAAAAAAATCTGAACCAAAACAACCCACCACAGAAACAATCCCACCATGGATTTCAGTGCCTTCTATTTGCTTGGCCAAAAAACCCACAAGCAGAACATAATAGCTTTTCTTCCTTTCATTCTCCCTCCCCCATGTCTTCCGTGGTGTAGTCTTCATAAATTTCCTTCCTCTTTTGCTTCTACATTGAGTTATATACTATATAAATAAAACACATTGTGAGAACGTGTACATTCTGCTTAAGAATTCATCGGGAGGCAAAGGTGCAAAGTTAAATACAGTATTTAAAAAAAACAGTAATTAAAATATATATATATTCAGCTCTTACATTGTTTGCAGAGTAAAGGGTTTTGGAAATACGTAAGCAGTAACCCATGGCAACAGGTTCACGTGCTGCTACAGTTTCAGACAGAGAAAGCAGCCACATAGTAGCAGACGTTACAGTAGAAGGTAGGAAAACTGGCAGTGTGATTACTCCCAAATGTGCACTGCTTGGAGCACTGCTGCCTAATGATCCCATCTGGGCTATTCAAGGAATTAATACACAAATGGGGGAACTCTACAAATGTATTTCTTAAACATTGTTTTCAAGAGCAATGTATTTCAAGCATTTCCAATTTTTAAATAGTCAACATGGCGCATGGGTGTTATGAGATTAACACTGTAATGAAGCTTTAATCAGCAACTGTTCTAAGTGTAATTTCAGCGTTACTTTCTTGACGAGGCTACAGCTGAGACGTACGGTCCCAAGAAGTCAATCTCTGTTGTCCCTACCCTGCAGAATGCTGACTGTTTCAAGCTCCAGATCAGCCTACGGTCCTCCCTCCTCTGGCTATGGACAGTCACTGTCTGAGGTCAGTGATGATGAATGGCTGGAGCCTTTGAGCTCTGCACGCAGTCAGCATTAAAATTATCTAAGTGACTGAGGTCGCTTTCCACCAAAGAATAAGATCAAACCTAATGATTTGAGCTCTAATGGGATGCTTCGCATAGGATGACTGCCTAGGCAGTACGCAAAAACATTTGGAATTCTTGTCTTAAAATGAAGATGTTACAGTTCAATTTTGAAAACTTCACCACAAAACCTGTTTTACACACACACAAAACAGTCAAGCAGGAAAAGAAAATTATTATTGCATCATATAGGTGCGTCATGCAGCAGCTACAAAATAACCTACCCTACATTTCCTGTTAGGTTCTTAAGAGCTTAAAACTGGGTTACAACACTCTGCAGGTGAACTTCACTGCATCTGTGATACGATAAGGTGTAATAAAAAGAAGGAAAATAAAAAGTAGTCCCTTTGGTTAGTTCTGAATTCTGGTATTTACCAAGGTAATTTGGAGGAAAAGATGAATCAGCACAGGGGCAAAGATCCTGCCTTTCTTAAACACTGCTTACAAAACAAAACATTAACCACAGATGTCTACTGAAAAGTTGACACAAAGAACCTACGTCCAGAATTTCAAGGAAGTGGTATTACTTGTCACAGTATCACAACAGCCAGGCAGCTCGTTGTCCAGCCAACAAGCAGGTATCTAGTCATAACTCAACAGAGAAGACAAAATAAAGTCCACATTAAACTAATCTGCAAAAAGTGTTCACACCATATTGCCGATTTCCACTCTCAAGTCCATTAAATGACATGGCAAACATTTGTTACCCCTCATGCATTTTACATACATTTAAACTAAAAATCATTTTAAACTCCTACAACAGCAGTAACTGATAGATCTGCATACTGAAAAAAAACATAACACCAGATGAGCTCCTCTGTACCTGCACTGTCATAATAAGTACTAAATGAACAGTCAATCCTATAAAAACCCAAAGCTGCTGCTTGCACATGTGGGTGCAGAACCCGCAGATGGAGCTCAGCCACAACCACCATCGCCCTCCTGTTCCATTCTAGAGGCACCAGTGTTGTTTTGTCTCTCTGCACTGAACTCCCCTCTGCCTTGCACGCTCATTCCACAGGCCCAGCCACAGAGCACAGAACCTGGGTGAAGCTCTCAGTGCCCAGCTTGCACATAGACAGGCAAAATGGTGGAGAAAGGGAAGAAAGGCAGCTGTGGAGAACAGTTAGTGTCATGGGATGTGTTTCAGGTGGTGGCTGAGAGCTGAAGCCACGTGCTGGAATGGCTCTTCCCCAGCCTTCCTCCTGAAGGTTTTACGTAGCAACTCAGTGTTGCGTGGAGGAAGCAGAAACCAAACAAGATACACTGCCTTTGTTGCAAAATAAACAAGTGAAATAACGAGAAGCAGAGGGACAGAAATAGAAAACGGGAAGACATGGTTAAATATCCGGGAGAAGTTACAGCCCAGGGCTGGCCCATACCTGGCTGGCCCATAAGAGCAGGGAGTAAGGACCCCTCCCTCACCTCATGGCAGGGAATAAGGATCCTTCCCTTAGCATGACTAGAGCATCTCAACCACCGTGTTACTTCAGGCCTCCCAGCCCACAGGTTGTCCATCTCACAATAATGCCAAGGGTCAGTACACACTTGGTAGGTGATCTGATGAAGGCTTTCCTATCAAATCATCCCAGCAGTGGTGGGCTTGTCACAGCTTGCAAGGAGTTACGTGCTGTGATTTGCACTCACAGTATGTATGTCTAGATGATACATATGTATATTTAAATACAGACACTTAAATATATATAGTTTATATGATTTCAAAGTGCGTGTACATAAATACATAAACAACATTTATAATTTTATGTATCTGTATATGATAAGTCAGACTATGAAGAGCTATTCCCTGGGAAGCAAATACAGACAAAAAAAATAAAGAAAAAAGAAAAGAAAACATGACCCAACAGCACACAGCCTCAGGTAGCATTAAAGCAAGCTGTTCCTGGAGTCTCTGGTAGTGATGCCAGCACGTTCCACTCAACAAATCAACAAGAAAGAGCTTGAATGAAGAATCCATGTAACTCTAGGATAAAAGCTTTGGGAATAAAAGTTCTTGCCTAAAAATGCCATCAAAAACTGGACGGAAGATTCATGTATGAATCATGAATGATTCATGAAGAAAGGCTGAGTGAACTGGGTCTGTTCAGCCTTGAGAAAAGAAGACTGAGAGGGGACCTGATCCAGGTCTATAAATATCTGAGGTGTGGGGAGCAGAATGGCGAGGCCAGACTGTTTTCAGTGGTGAGTGGAGACAGGACAAGGGGAAACGGCTGGAAACTGCAGCATAGGAAGTTCTGCACAAATGTGCGCAAGAACTTCTGTACAGTGAGGTGACGGAGCACTGGAACAGGCTGCCCAGGGAGGTGGTGGAGTCTCCTTCTCTGGAGATGTTCCAGACCTGCCTGGATGCCGACCTGTGCGACCTGCTGTAGGGAACCTGCTTTGGCAGGGGGTTGGACTCGATGATCTCTGGAGGTCCCTTCTAACCCCTACAATTCTGTGGTTCTGTATTTTACAAGGAAATGCACCACACTGTTACTATTACTTTTTTAGAGATGGCCACCAAGATAAGCAAGGATAGTTTAAGGAGAAATGTCAACCTAAACACAGGCAATTTAATACACACTGACAACAGTTGGGGGAACTGTTTCTGTCCCATGACTATTTTCGTATTTGTTATTTTGATTATTTCACTTTTCTAGAGGCAAGAAACATTCTCCTATCTTTCCTTAGCGTACAAACTATGAAGGTAACAAACTATTACTTCTAAGGGACAGAAACCATTTCAAATTTACAAAGTCAATAAAAGTGAAGAAAAAAAACCTTTACCATCTCCCAACCTTGCAAAAGATCGTACATACTGTCCTCTACTGTTACATGTACGTTAACTGCAGATACTGTTTAAAGGTAGTTTTATTATAAAGAATATAAGTGAAACAATAACACCACAAATTTTAAGATGAAGCAGAGTCTCCCAGGAAGATGAATGGCACTTCTACAACTACATCTTGTAATACTTACACAAATCACACAAATACTTTGTAGTTTTGTGTAACTTGGCACACTCTGAGCCAGTAGGTCTGATTTTCAAATATTGGGTACTGTGTGACAAATTCCCATGGGATGTCTGACTGGGACTTGTTTCATGTTAGGTTACTTTTACAGCAGCATAAAGAAGCCCAGTTAGCTGGGTTCTGTCTAAAAGAATAATAGCAAGAATAACTATTCAAGAAAGCATTGTACCGTTGGGTCATCTACTTCATTGAGTCTGGCAGGACTGTGGAATTAACACAGCCCACATATCTCCTGGAAGTGATGAGTTTAGTTTATTTTTCATTTTTAAAATACATTAATTCTATTCTGGCATTTCCTGTTGCTACATGTATTTCTTAAAACGAATGGAAAACAGATCCAGGTTTAAATAATAAGCTATTCTAAACACTTTAAAAAAAAACTAATGACAGAGAATGAAAACAATATTGCTAAATTAAATTTAGATTTCACAGCTATATGAGGTATAGTAATAGTAAAGGGAATGTAAATCAGTAAGTTAAGCAATCAATTTCTTCTTGAAGGCTTCCCAAAGATGCCTCTAAAACTGGAAAGATAATACAACCCTCCTACTTGTATCGGAACCTCAGAGCACAGAATAAGTACTTTGCTTTGACTTAAAATTTAGAAAAAATAATTTTAAAATGTCACATATGACAGAAGCTTGCAGAATTGCTAAGAGGTCAAAGCCACTTGCCTTGGGGTTTCTGCAGAGGATGCATTTTGGCCAGTGGAGTTTTGGGTTTGGGCTTCCTTCCAGTCTGATGGATACATTGCGCCGGGCTGATATGTTGCAGTTCCCCACATGCTTCCAATGCTGGATTTGAGTCAATGTGACATTTGATTTGAAAAGGAGAACAAGGGCAACCTAGAAGGAAAAAAAAGAAAAAAAGCAACATTTATTTCCTTTTATTAATCCTGGAGAAAATGTATGCTAGTTCTAGAAGCACATCGTTCTCATCATATCCTAAGGAAAGGGGCTAGAAGTGCAAGCCATTCACTCAACCAGTCTGTCCAGTTTCAACCTCCATACTGAAGTAGTTGCCTAGTTCCAGTCACCAGGAATTTTGGTAAAGTTAATAATTAATTTACTTTTTTTTTTTTTTTTTTTTTTTTTACAACAGACACCCAAAATAAAAGAGTAAATATAAAAAAGCAATTTCAGGAAGATTCCTCCAGTCAGAAATAGAGGTATAACGTCATGCTATTTGGTAAAATAAACATAAACAAGCAAGAAGCATCACCTAAGTTATGGTGAATGTGTCCCATGTGCGTGGGAATGGTACAAGCTCCACTCCTTCAGAGATGTAATCAGTCAAGCTGTATTTTGCTGCTATTTACTATTCGCCCTTACACAAAATATTAGCATGCTCCCAAAAGGCTGCAGTCTAAAAGATCCCATTAAGATATGATCCAGTGGGAAAAGAGAGAAAGGTGTGATGAATGTTTGCTTGCCTTTTAATTCCACATTCTCAATTCATTTTCTGTGGGTACTGTGGAAAACCCATATGCTCACTTCCACATGGTGGATACTTCTTTTTACACTTCTCTTGTAACAAGTCTCCAGGAACATCAAATCTTCAAACTACCTTTGATAGTGTGTCATATAAGAAGGCATAAAAGTGGTTTTAAAAGGCTGTGGTTTAAAATTGCTGCAAATGAACGCAGGAATATATTGGCTTCCAGTAGGATGAAAAAGTGGAAAACCTATCTGATGTAGAAATGTGAATGCCAATCCATAAATCAATAGCAAAGGGAACTTGACAAATTCCTGTTTTGAAGTAGACTAGCTAATTGCCCAGCACCCTTCAGGAGAGGGAGCTGACCTGCCCCACGTAGAAAGGATTCATCTGAAGGTGAAAATCAATCTTAGCCTTCCTGTGATGTGTTCGACAACACAGCATTAGCCTCACAAATGCAACCTAGTCTTGGTTAGATTTACAGTAAGATCAAAAAACTGAAACAACGAGCACCTTCACCCACAGCAACTGAACGATCCTGGGTTTACACTAATGGTATTAAATCAGGATGTGACCTTTGGGATCATGACTTTGAAACCTGAGCCTCACGGACTGCTTGGGAAGATTAGCTGATGCTGAAACTTTTGCAGCAGTACGGGTTTAAAGAAAAAAAAAATCATAAGATATTAATGTTGCTGACAAAAATAGATACAGACAGCACAAATATATTGCTCTGCAACCCAAATATACAACCCTGAATTCCTTGTCACGGCCGCCAGTTACTGCTGCTGAAGCTTCATTAGCATTTCCACTACTGAATCTGCTTTTTAGCACACTTAAGATCAGCTATTAAGACACGCTTCTATTAGAAACCAGACATTTATAAGCACTAGGTTTTATTCAAATATGATTTCACTTATCAGGAAAGTGCAGTGAAAGCAGAATAGATTGTTAGAGCAGATTAACAGATTATTTCAAACAAATCATCACAGAAGGAGCTTATGCAGCTGCCCCAGCTCTGGGTACCAAGAGCTCTCCGTGACAACAGCCATGCCGTGACGCGGCAGCTTTCAGGGCAAGGACAATCTCCTTCCCATTCTCAGTAGCTCAACACAGCAAGAAATTAAAACCACGCACATGAGAAAAGCTGTAATTCAATAAAATATAAACGGCAGCATACAGAAGAGCCCCGAGTGCTTCAGCAGGAACTGGTGATGGTGGATGGGTGGCAATCCTGGATTTTCTGCACGTGCATTCGTTTCTAAGAATGACTTGAACAACCCAACTCTCAGTGGGTGTTTGTACCTACAGCAGCTCCCTCCTACAGCAGAATCCATGCAAACAATCGTGGTACAAAATCTCCTGATGAAGGCAAATGCCTTCGTCCTGCCCAAAGCGAGCTCTGAACTTGGCTCCACTTGCTCCAGCACTTGTGTTCAGAGGCACTTCCAGAGCAAATACTTTGCAAAGCCTTACTACTTCCCATTAAAAACACCTTTTAAAAAATATATATATATATCATCTTCCAAAAATACAGCATTTTTGTACCATCTTGTATATTGCTTACATGTTGCTGCTGTTCACCTACTGCCTGCACTTAACCTTCACAAATATTGATGACACACCTAAGGAGCAAGTGAGGAAGCAAAGCAGAAAATAAAATTGATAAGGTCTGAAAAAGATGAGAAACTTGGAAAGCCACAAGCACCTAAAGCACAAAATGTAGTGCTGGCCATAAATCAAGAAAAATATGCATGGATGAAACCACAAAAGTAGCTTTCATTCTTTTTTATTTAATCTCAGCCAAGATGGTTCCCTCTTTTCATCTCTGATGTGGCCCCTAAGGACTGCTTTTTGCACACAAGACAAAAATCCACTTTCTTCACATATTTTTTCAAGCACTATAAAATGATCTGTGAAAACAAGATTTACTGGATTATTTCCCATGGAATTCTCCAAAAGTACAACCCACAGCCGGAGGAGTGTGCCAGGGTGCTCCTGGGAAGGGACATGGAGCGAGAAGATGCATCTCTACCAGAGTCCTCTGAGCTGCAAGAGGAGGCAGCTCAGAGGACTCACCCAGCCCTCTTCCAGAGGAGGATTCGGGCAGTGCCCAGTGGGACACAGCAGCACCTTGCCATGCCAACCCACCTCCTGCTCTCCCTGGAAAGTCACACAGAATGACCAAGGATTAGAAGGGATGAAAAATGCTGGACTTGCAGAAAAGGGCTCAACAAACTACACACACTAGAAAGGCAGTGATAAATAATACCTACTTTAAAAGTTCACTTTTTCTGAAAATTAATATCATCGGAGGATTTTTCCAGACATCCATAAAGATGAATCTGACTTTATTTCATTGCATTACATTGCATTTTTTATTTTTTTCCCCTTCTTATGGCAGTACGGCAATGCTGAACATGCAGTGCATACTGTGAGCCCCATACCTCCATGGACACACTCAATCCACGTGCTTTGGGCACCAGCACAACCAGCAGTCAGGGTGAGGCCATTCCCAGTGCTGCTGACAGAGCTTCCACTGCTGTCGCCCACAAGCTCCTCAGGCTCCCACAGCCTCCAGTTTCCTAATAATTTGCTGAGTTAGGCTGTCATTGAAGTCAACAGCTTCAAAAGGCAACTCAGTGTAATGTGATCCACAGGGTCCAACTCTAAGAGCACAGGAAGACATTATAATTCTCTACTCTTTCTTCAAGCTTATAAAAGGGAAACTACTCCAGATGGAAATGAGCTGCTATAGCACAGATGCATCTGGTTGTGGTGACTCCACTCCTGATGGTGTTTTGCAAAGCGCACATCAAGTGTGTGAGTGACCAGCAACAGTCTGACCAAATCCTGTGAGAAAAAAATTCAGACAAACAAACCAGAATATAGGTAATGGCACAAGATGCTTCTGCAGTTAACCACTACGTGCCCAGAACTGAGCAAACTTAACAGCAACTCTCCAATATTAATAACCAGAGCTATTTTCATTAGGTATTGCAATGGGAACATCGCTTCTTCCCACCTCCTGGCTACAAACTGAGCATACACAATGACCCCTAGCCTCTCCTAAAAGGTTCTCATTATTCCCAGTTCCAACATCTCTATTCTCAACTGAAACATCCACTTAGGCATTCCCTGATGCTGTCTCTGGTAGGTTCTCTCTTTGTTCCTCCTCCTTACTGAAAGCCTTTCAAGGAGCAGAGGCTCATGTTGTCCTTAAGGCAGAAACCTGCTGCTAGAAAGCAAGGGGCTGCAAGGGCAGAACTAATGTATGCTGTGAATGAGAAAACTGTGGTAAGAAGAGCCCTGCCACAAATTAGAAGGTGCTGATTATGCCTTCCTCATGTCAGCAGGAATCTGTTGAGTGGTATAATACTTTGCCCTTCACACTCAGGCAGTGTTACAGACACAGTTGTTTAAGGATGTTCTTAGAGAAACTAAAGCATTCACCACGCTGGATGGAAACCCAGTTTTGTGAGCCTTAGGTGCAATGAGCTGCAATGAAATTTGTCTTGCAAAGCAAAAGAAAGACATCACCTCTAGCAATGGCATGACACTACCCTTCTTGTTGCAGCCAGTTACAAACACCCAGCAGCACTCTCAGAGGCCTCCAGAGAGCTGCAACTTTCACCCCCTCTCCAATTTCACGCTGCCCTGCCTCAGTCTTGCTCCTGACCCCTCTTGCTGAGTTGGAGGCAGCAATGGCCTGTCCCCACGCTGCCATCTGGCACATCCTTCTTTCTCCTTTCACACCGCTTAATTAACTCCAGCCCTTCCCTCAAATCCACAAGAAACTCACCTCCTCCTCCTGCCCAGTGCCCAGATGAACCACTGGCAGAGCCTCATGCACGGCTCCCCAGGTCAGCCTGCACTGCCTCCTGTCCTCATGTCTCCCTGCCTCCTGTCCCTACAGAGCTGCAGGTGCCACCAGCACCGCTCGCAGGCACACCATGTAGAACTGCAGAAAAGGCAGCATGCAATGGGGCTGCACTCATGTCCTTCTATCAAGCTCGATGACATTAACAATGGTGACTGCACATAACATCTATTCTTCTGGCATTCCAAAAAGTCAGCCTCAGTAAGAAGAGTGACAGCAAAGCTATCACCATAAGCTTACAGAAACAATCCAGAAGACATTATATTTGAAAGCAAGCAATTTTATATCAACAGAGATATATATCACTTACTTGTATTCAAGCAGAGACACACACATTTTTCTTCTTTGCTCAGACTATAAGGCAACCAAAAGAAGGCAGAGCGGTTCCTGCTGCAGCTCTTGTTTCATGGTTTAAAATGCCATGCTCACAGGAACTGGCCTCCCCCATCCCACTTCCTATGATCAGTGTGGTTAGGTGACTCAAAGTATACAAACGTGGCAAGTATGAGCTGAGGCGCTTTACTAAGCAAAAGTCAAAGGAGATTGCTGCAATCTGCAGAAATAGGCACTTAGCTTTACGTTTCTGAAACACAACACGCAGGATGTAGATGATTTAGAATCCTGAATCTTTCTAAAGTAGTAAAGAGGATAAAGCCACATGTCTTTAAAAGCCTTCTGTTTAGATACAGTTTGATATTAATGTGAGAATGGCATGTCACAGAAAGCAAAAACTCCCAGTGCTCTGCTCTGAAACTCAGCCCCAAGCGCAGTCACACCGTAGCCTTCCCAAAGGGCCAGCTCGGGGTGACTGTGGAGCCCCTGAATGTAACAGCATTAAAGTCTGCTGTGAAACAACCCACAGAAACGACAGTGACTGTAACTCAGCAGGGACAGAGCTAGCCAAAAGATTTCTTTAAGTCCTGAAAACATGCAGCCCTCCTTCTCTCCTTTTCTGGTTTCGGCTCTCAGAGCAGAATGCTCTCCTGGGAAATGATGGTCTGTGTCCTTACGAGAAAAATACAAAGTTTGTAAACCACAGCAAACTACTGAGTGTCTGAGGAGGGCTGTGAGAAATCGTGTAGATTGCGTTTAACTTACAGCCACATAGAAACACATCCAGAAGAGAGATTTTCTTCCAGAAAAAGAGCTAAAACAAACAGATTTGTGTATATAATGCACAGGAAGGTCCAACAATCCCCAGACCTGCACCTACAGCATTTTGCCCTCAGGTTCACTGTACTTTTACCCTCTTCTGACTTCCTTTAAATGTCTCAGGTAAGGACACTTCCTTTAACAGACACTTCAATAACACTCTTAGGGTTACCACTGAACATAGCTGTCACAGTATTTTACATAAATCTGCATGAAGATCTCCCACCTTTAACATCATCAGCTAGTTTTAAAGCAAATTACTGCATGCTAACCCAAATAACTCCAGGCTATGCTTCACTGGCAGCGGTACACGCTTTATGCCCCTTGCCTTTCATCATCTGAATCAAAACAGACGTTATTGAGAAATCAGTTTTTAGTTCTGAGTTGTTCTTCCCTGAACCGCTTCTAAAAGCCAACTGCTGTGGGAGTACAGGTCCCAAAAATGAGCTCACTACAGAGGTACAGCATGTGCTTGTCAGTCCTGAAGACCTGCAAATAGAGGTAGGTGCACTGCTTTCATTGCATTTAACAGTACTTGCTAATACTTGACCACTGAATAGTTCATTATTGCCTTCACAAGGGGATGAGATTTCACTGTTGATTTATAACCCCTTCCAGCGCTTCTCAATTTTTCACAAGTGCTTTTCAGTACTGTTAAAAACCCAGCAGTGTGATCTCCCACGTGCCTTGGACAACATTCTGCTCACACAGTAAGGTCACCTGGCCTGCGGCTGCAGGACGAGCAGCACTGCTGTCCCTCGGGGTCCTGGCCTCCCCCAGCCACTTCACCAGTGCTCTCACAACAGGGTGAGATGGTAAAACCCTTAGGTGCTGACTATAAACCCCTAAGATTCCTAAGATAAATGTTTGCTCTACATTTATGTGTATATTTCATAAATTATAGATGTGCGTAAGTGGAGAGAAAATCTCCAAATGACAGAAACGAGGAGTTTCGCATGTAATTCTCACACTGCACTGCTTCAAATATATGTCTAAAACATCCCTACTGAGACCTTCACACTCCTCATGTCACAAACCAAAGGCAGAAGCATGAGCTCAGGAATCCAGCTGCCAGAACACCACTGCACACAGCCCTGCGCCAGGGAAAGCGAGAGGACAGCCCACCAAACCAAAGAGGCACTCAGCTGTAGCTGCAGGCTTTTTGCTCTGAATACAAGCAGCCATCATCCCATCCCAGCCAGCTCAAAGTAACGACTCCTAAAAGATTGCTTGGATGTTTCATATTCACACCGCAGCCAATCAACAAGATCTGCTGGGTGTAATTCAGCTTTGAATCAGCTTGCAGCAGACAGAGACACTTTAAACTTTCCAGGACAAGTAAGATGAATCTGTTAGCCATGTGGAAGGTCACTTTTCCCTAGCAAAAAGCAGTCATTTCACACCAGGCTGCCAAGCCAGTCCTCCTCAGAAGGAGTGAAGATAAGAAAACGAGCAGGGGAAAGGCAGCAAGGCCTGGTTCCTGATATTGGTGAGTTAAAAAGGAATGGAAGTAGTGACCAGAAAAGCCATACTGGGAACAGCCTGAAACAAAATAAAACTAGGTTCACTTTAAAAGTAAGAAAGAACGAAACTGAAGCGAGGCATTACAGAATACCTTCCCCAGTCAGAACTAACAATAGGCATGTTAAGCCCAAACACAAAAATACTTCAATTTCCTGTACGAAACAGTACGAAACAGGATGTGGTGGTGCAGTCAGTGCTCTTTTACCTGTGCTGTCTGAGGCTACTGGGGACACAAGCAGCAGCTGCCTGCTCAGCCAGGCCCAGGCATGGTCACACCAATGGGCAGCCACAAAGCTGCATCCAGGTCACAAGGTGCAGCCCACCCTGCTCCAACTTTGGCAAAATAATTCCAAGGCTTAACTGAAAATCCCTCATGGGATACAGGAAACAGCTTTTCAATTTTAACTTGTCATTCAAGTGCTGGTGATTACTCAGAGATCAGTCGATTTTTGAGTCTGGCCACAGTTTTACAACATTTATACTCAACGTGCTTTTCATACAGGCATACAGAAAGTAACACTGCAGGATACTGAACCCACATCCCTATAGCTGGAAGGCAGTGCTATGAACTTTTGCAATTAATCAAAGTAAAAAGGACAGACTAAGACAAACTCATTCTTCTCAAGAAAGCATTTGCCTGGCTTTTCCCCTTGAATGGTATAATTGAATTACTCCAGGCTAAAATAATAGGCACAGTAACTTTCTGTGACACCAAGATCAAAGGTAGAAAAAGAAGAAGAAGAAAAAAAGGAGATTCTTGTATCTAGTAAAGAAAGCAGGTTAAAGAGTGACAAAGTAAAGGGGTAGCAGCCTGGGGCAGATGTCAGCTAGAGTGACACTACAAGGGACAAGAGCCCCACCAGTAGCAGCACGTGTCAGGATGCCACTCACTTCCCAGGGAAGGCAAGAAACATCCTCTGCAGCAGAAAGGCAGCCAGGGAGAGAGGGGCAGCCAGGCTCATCTCTTCAGTGCAGCGTAGTCTTAGTTTATTTCTGCCTCCTGGAGTGTAGAGCAACTCATCTGACTTCGGTACCAGGTTTCAGATTTAATTCCAGCAGCAGGCAAGGTCCAGGTGTCAGAAGTTCTGCTTAAGTTACTGCAGGTGCCCACTTGGACTACAGATAATCAGATTTACGTTCACATATTTCATTACAAGTATAATGAAGTCCAGAATTCTTTAATCCATAAAACCTAATTTTGCTTTTTCTCTTTTGCAAGAAAATGGAAGACAATGCTTCTCCCTTCCTAATTTACTCCTGACTTACCACTTCCTTCACACCACGCAGAAGAACAGCAGCAATTCAGAGTACCCTCCCCTACCCCTTCCCCTTGCACTCCCCAACAGGCTTCTCATCTCCCTTTGCAGGTTATGAGCTCAGTTCAGTGCTGGTCCCCAGATACAGCCTGACTATTCCATGCACATCACTGGGAGATTCCCCTTGGGCCACCCCAGAGGCTCCACTCCACACAGTGCTGCCTGACTCCTGCACACAGCATCTGCAGCCATTACTTCAAAGGTCCCCAAGGACACAGCGCAGGATGCTGCTGCAACTGCAAACTCATTTTCACCACAGATTTCCCAAATGAAAGCTGCCACTGCACCCATCCCTAAGCCCTCACTGATCCCAGAGACCACACTGAGCCCCCCCACAGCGGAAAGTTGGAACACCAGTTATTCAGTGCAACTCTTTCTCTTTTTTTTTTTTCGCTGACAGGTAACAGGTTTTTCATTATGAGAGAAGAGTCCTGATTTACACTTACACTGATTATGCAAATCAAAGAGTATATTTCAAGTTAATAACACTCCCGGGAGTTCACATCTGTACTGCTTTAACACAGGAATCATAGCACCAGAACAATCTGTTACTGTAAAAATCCAAAGAGATTTTACACAGGTTAGACACAAACAAATTACCCCAGCCAACGCCGCTCCAATTTGTTCCTCTCAGATTACCTGCATCTGAGTGATTTACTGTCTTGAGGATTCTTTTCCTAGAACAAAGAGAAAGATGGCAGATCTGCCTTTTGCAGAGTTATTTATATGGTGGGAAGGAGAAAGAGCATTACACTGCCCAACCTCCAGTGATTTACAGCGCGAACACAAAGGCCAGGACACAGCCAGGTGCTAAGAACCATCACTGAGACCCCAATCTTCTTTTCAACCTGCTCACAGAAAAAAAGGCTTCATTTATTTCCCCTCTTACTTGAAGCTTCTTACGTTTTTTGCTAATAACAAAAGGAACATGCAAGACTCTCTCACACTGCTCTGCTGATGTGTTTGTGAATCTTCTTAATGGCACACATTACAGTGGGTAAACTCTCATTTAGCCAATACGGAGAGATTATCCTTCACTTAAGATTTAATGACAATATAATGCATCTCCAACTGTGTCCCAATTAACTGTCTTTTTTTTTAATCTTGAAATATTTTATTGGTTTTAGTAAACTGATAATTATCTGTTGCTCATTTAAAAGACTATTTAGGTCCTAAACAAAACCAGGCAAACAGGTGTTTTTTTTGCTAAGGAACTGAGCTTCTCCAGGAGAGGCTACCTTTTCTCCATTACCACAAGGTGCTGTAAATTCCATACTGAGGCATTTAAGCAAAATCAAATTCATTACTGAAAACTGTAATGAGTATTTTAAAGTGATATGCTATTTTGGTAGCAGAACTGCCTATTGCAAAGTATTGGCAGTAATGCACTTCCAGTATAACATATTTCAGCTCTAACTGCTGCTTGGTATCATCCTACTGGAAGCGTCCTGCCTTGTCAGAAAACAGCACGGTCACGTAGTCTTCAGGCAGCTCAAACATGCAGTCACATTAGGCCACCAGAAATCTGAAGGTTGAGATGCTTAGCTTGTCTTCCTCTCCCCTTGCGATCCAATAACAAATAAGGGATTTGCAGTTACAAGTACAGTTGGAGTACATGTATATCTGACCTTGAGCTCCTTCAGAAGCAGTACAGCCAGCACAATGGAGGCCTCACAGAATGGCTCGAGTTGGAAGGGGCCTTAAAGTTCATCCAGTAACTCCTGCCATGGGTAAGGTTGTCACCCACCAGGTCAAGCTGCCCACGGCCCCATCCAACCTGGTCTTAAGCACCTCTCTTAAGCACAGGACTTGGTAAGGTCTGGCCATGAAGTTCTGGATGCCCACATCTCCTGGACCTTTGGTCCCAGCTACAGGGCATCTCAGCTGACTGGATCAGCAAACCTCCAATGTCTGCATACACTGCAAATCTGCTTTGTCTGCTGGAGGATGACACTTGCATGGAAGATTGTTAGATCATTTTGTCCATTAGTATCTCGCTCAGAAAGCGAGAAACATTTCATTGTATCTGCTTCAGGCCTCCATCAGGGCTTTAACCAAAACACGTATCCTGACCCCCAAGCAACAAGCAGCAGCAGGCGTACAGCCTGTGGCTGCACCTCTCCAGGCTGTCAGCCAAACCTCCAGGAGCAAAGCTGGCCCAAGCGCTGCGCCCACCACAGGCCTGCTGCTCAGCGCTGCCTTGTGCAGAAGAGTCTGATGGTTCCCAGTTCCTACCCAGTGACTCACGAGGTAAGATAAAAAACACTGACATACACATCGTAACCAGGTCCAATAAAAAACCTTCAATGAAGCAAAGTGGTTGAGATAAGGCGCCGTTTCCCAAAACAAGGCTAGTCCCACTGAACTGAAGCAACACTGGGCACTCCTGATGTCAAACTCAGCTCTGCTGCCATTTCCAAGGAGGTACACAAGCATATTCTGCATTTTCCAGATGGAAGAACTAAAAATCAAATGTTATTTTGCTTGCACTAACATCATCTTGGCCTAGATAAGTGCTTTTATTGACTGTGATCTACTGTCTCTAAGGACTCAAGCAAGAGCAGGAAAAAGAACCCAGAAAGGTTAAAGGTGCTCCACATAAACAACGCAGGGATAAGTAAACTGGAAGAGAATAAAAAGCACTGAACTGATTCCAGTATTTTGGATCCCAGAGCAGACAGGATGGGATAAAGCTTCCTTTATATTTACTTCACCCTGGCAGGCACCAAAGAAAGTGCACCAACTCAAAGGCCTGTAAGAAGGACCGTGCAAAAAAAGCTACAGTAAAAAGATCTATTGTCGGTTTTCCCAACAAAACTCTAGCTAATTTACCGTATCTGTAGTAACCATTTCTTTTCTGTTACTCCTAATCACATTTTCATCAAATCAGTAGCTACTGACAGGCTGTAAGAACATTCTGCAAGCACCTAGCTGATTATCTGAAACAGCAGCTGTAAATCACAACACTAAAATCCCGGTGACATACAGCCAAATCTTTGTCCTCAAGAGAAGAACATACCATTGGATTACAACTCTGAAAGTTTAAAGAAAGCTAGGAAAAAAATGAAACTCAAGATGAACACATACATATAAATACACACACATTACAATTTCAGAATCAGATCATAGCATACACTGTGCTAATGCAAATTAAGACATGTAAACAATTTACATTTTCTCTTGCTCAGTGACAATCTTCAATCCTGAAATAAGAGTCTGGTCTGTCATTACATGAAATGCAACTGGCATTTTCGAAGAGAATTATATGGATGATAAGGACAATTATAAACCATGTTACTTGCTCAGGATGTATCTAAATAATTGTGTATAAAATTTTATTTCATAAAATAGCGTTTACTGTACGGCAGTAATTGTTTCAATAATTAGTGGTTTTCAGGAAATTCCTGCCTTGTTATTTCATATTGTCCTTTTATTGATGGAGAATACGGAATACGTACAATGTATGCTTGCTGGCAAAGCTGAACGATAAGGGGAGAGGACAACTGGAAATAACAGAGGGATTTAAGAATAAGGGTGATTATTGAACTTAGAAGTCATGAAGAAATACACAAAGAGATCTAATAGTAGAAGAAAGAAGAGGAAAAAAAAGGTTATTGAAAGATTATTTCAGATACTGAATGACTTGTAATGAATTTATAATTCTGATCTCTTACTTTACTTGGCTAACTACATAATTACTTCATATTGTCACAATTTTATCAGTCCTTTAGAATGGGTTATGGATAAATGTGTTCTGTCATTGTTGTCATTTTTCTTTGGATTTATTATCATCTATTGGCTCAAGCTAGCATAAACTGCTGCAAATATCACAGCACACAGAAAAACACCTTTGAATGGGTCACCTTTTGGAACAGTAACTTTATACCCCAAGCAAACAACTGAGTGAGCATCAAGCAACCAAAGTGACATATACACCTTTAAATCTGCCAGTACACTTTGTGCTTCCTTAGCAGCACATTGCTCAGTGTCAGCAAACTTGAAAATTCAGAAGCCCTTCAAAAAATAACAACAATAAGAAGAGGCATAGGAAAGCACACTCACAGATGAGCTGCAATGAAGCCTGATTATGCCTTCATGTTTGCTCCAGCCCCCTGGGTGCCCAGCACCCCACAAGTGTCTGGCACCAACCACTGACCTGTGGCATCAGAAGACGCTTCTGCATCCTGAAACATGTTGTGATTGTCACCTTAGTTAGCACTCAGAAAGCGCCTTAAGCTATGTTATTCTGCTCATAAATTCATTGGGCTAATTAGCTTAGGCTTCACCCTTCCTATACCCAAATGGGGCATTCATAAATATATGCAAAGTGTGCATTATCTTCCACCTCCCTCAGCAGGGAGTGACAGCTCTCTTTTGAGAAACCCAAAAAGAAGATGACAGCCACAGGCTCCAAGCTCAGGTTCTTGTTCCCCTCTAAGCAAGACACCAAGCCATGCTGTAACCCCAAGGCATCAGCCCAGCAGGAATTGCATCCAGATGCCCAACACAAGAACCAAACCTGAGGGGGACTCCCAGCCCACAGTGCTTTTCACCCTCCTGAGCACTTGCTGCTCTGCAATCACCACCCAATGTGGGCTCCATCCATCAAGGCTTTAACTGGCAGGTCAAAACACTCCATGACAACACACGTATCCCAGGACTGATTTCATCTTTGGAGTTCATCTTTTTTGTACACCTTAGTTTCCAGGTATAAAATGGGAAAAGAATACCGTGTTATTAAAGTGTTATGAAAATAACACACCAGGTTAATGTTATGAGGAAGGCACAGAGCACAAGACATACAATAGAGAGCTACTAAATTCCTCTACCATTTCCTAAAGGAAGGAGATGGATTTGATTAAGGAGAAGTGTGCCTGGCTTAGATTTTGATACATTTTTTGTAATCTTAGAATTCTTTAAATGTCATCTAAAAACATTAAGTAATACTTAAACTCAATATTGGAAATACATGTAAGGGCATAAAATCTCAATTTATTCAGTGATTGTGTTAAAAGAGTGTTGAAAACACAAATTATGATGTTAAATTAAAATTCCTTAGTTTTGGCATTTGAAAATGATACCATTTTAAAATATTTTAAAAAACTAAGCTACCAGAAAGGCAGATTGCTGGATTCACAACATCTGAATATGAAGTAACACGGCTGCCAAATTGAGTGACTGTGGTATTCAAAGAGGATGCGAACAAGTCCATTAAGGCATCGCCATCTGGACACGGGGGACTGGGAATGGTGGGGGCAGGAGCCTCTGTCCTCCCCAGGGAGACACTGCCTTGTGAGACCATCATTACCTTTATTATTTATACCACAGCACTGACATTTTACAGACAGATAAAAGACCAGAAGCCCTGCCCTTGGGAGCGAGAACCTACAAGGACAGAGCAAAGCTATATGACCAGCACCAGCCCCAGTGCCCAGTTTCTCCCCTTGTATGGGGAAGGAAGGAGATCACAGATCGGGAGCTCTCTCTGGAATAGGCAGTGACGCACTGGGAACACCCAGGCACTGCAGTGACAGCCACAACACTAAGCAGCAGTACCTGTAAGTGATGACAGGCTATCAGACAGAGGATTGCTGAGGAAGGTCAACCTGTGACTTGCAGTGTAGAATAAGTAGGTAAGAACCAGCAACAGCATGAAATACCCCACTCCTACTTAACTGTTACTGATGTCTTTCATTTTCCTTTGCATTATGGCTGTAGAAATGAACATCTTAATTTGTGTATGGGTGGCTCTTTACGCTATTTCAGAGAGATGCAGACTGTCAGCCCAACACGGAACCATCTATTGAGCAGTCAAATCATTTTTTCATTCCATTTTCATCAGGTCCAAACCCATACTCTGTCTGAGCTGGCACCATAAGATGGATACCAGCAATAACAGCTCCAGAAGGCAGCAAGAAATGGGAAAAAAACACAGGCAAACATTTACCCCCAGGAAAAATCACTGGCTTCCTTCCCCTCTGATGCTCCAGGCAGGCCAGAGCACCAGAACTTGGATTCACTGAAAAACTCCCTCCAAGCAGGAGCACCTCCAGTCACTGCATCCTGACGGCGTGCTGCCTCCTCAGAAAACCTGCTCTCACTGCCTGTGTCATCAGGGAGAAGAAACAACCTCAATCTGACACATTTTATCTCAAAACTGGGGCAAGCTAGCAGCTCACACATTAACCACTGCTGAGCCAAACAGATCGGCGGTGCTTTACTTTTCTGCAGTAATGTGACTGCCAACAGTCGCATTCTTAGACTCCTATTTTGCTCAAGAATGTTCCTAATTCACGTAAAATTAATTAAAAAGGCAGGAAAAAAAGGTCTGACATATAGGAGCGTGCCAAAAGCCACTCCCTTACTTACTTCAATTGCCATTTTCAGACTACTTTGAAGAAATCCAGGGTCCAACAGCAGAGAACGCCATCCCTTGCACTGCAGAAGCAGCATTAATTCCATTTTGTCACTTAACTTGGAGCTTAAAGTTGGAAAGAAAACTCATTCCTAGAGATTTTTCAGATGTTCTGTTTTCTAATACAAATGGAAGTTTTTTCTATGAGCTGAAGAGAGGCAAGTCTCACTAAGGAAAACAGAACTCTCATATGCAGCACCCATCTACAACCAAAAGATCCCAAATTTGACAAATAACCATTCACATGCATTTCTTTAATGAAGAAACATTCCAGGTTATTATTACGTTAGGAAATATGCCTTAAACAAGAACATGTTCATTATCCAGACTAGATGAGCTTTAAGTAACCAGGTCTAGTGGGAGGTGTCCCTGCCTATAGCAGAGGGGCTGCAATGAGATGATCTTAAAGGTGCCTCTCAACCCAAACCACTCGACGAGTCTGTGATTACAAATCCATGCACCAAGGCATTTGTAAGGTGAAAAAATCTGTTTTATGTATGCCTTCACCTTCCTCACAAACATTTCCCCACATCCATGAGCTGGATTCACTGCTGCTGATGCAGTAGATTAAATACAGTTCGTACGTACATCTGAACACATACTCACATACCACCAGGCCGACTCCCAAACTTCCTCCAACACCCGATCTACTTAACACAGTTCTCAGCACTGAATCCTCACCTTGCAAACGCTTCTTCCATAGCATAAAGCCCTGAATGTGCATACGGAATTCGGAGAAACTTTTGAGAAGGATCACCAAGTTTTAATTAGCTTGCTTTTGTTTATTTTTACAAAGCACATAACCAAATTTCCTTTTGTCTTTTAATACAGAGGAAGAAATAGGTTAGTATTCATTGTGGATAATTATCTCAAAAAGCTGGGCTCATGTTTCTGCACAATGCTTTCAGAGGTACGCAGACAAATTATAGCAGCCAGTATCAGTACCCTTTCACAATGCCATATTTTGGAGAAGCTATTTATTCTTGGCTTTGTCCTCGACAATGCTTTAAATCAATTGCTGATTTGTCTGGATAATTAACATCCCAAATCCAATTCTTCACAGATGAATTGGAGCGGGTTTGAGTATCAGAGAATGCAGCTATTCATCAGCAGACAGTCCTCACTCAGTGGGTGCACAATGGCTTAAATTTTACTGCACACTGAAGATGATGCAATTACCAAGCTTGAAAGGAATGTAATCTATACCACCAAAGAAAATGTTCACAGCAGTATGATCAGTGAAGGATAAACAAGAAAGCAATATTTTACCATTACAAGAAACAAAAGTACTGATCTGCAAAACCCAACTGCCTACATAATGCGCCACTATGCTGATAAACAGTAAGCAGTTAAATAGAAAACTCATTACAGAGAGGTGGATTAATGAAAATGTGAAATCTGCTACCCTTAGGAGGCTGCTATTAGTCCATTCACATCAATCTAATTCTCACTTTTATTATTATAAGCAAACTGGTGGCAAGTTATTCATCTCTCCAAAAGAAGCACCTGAACTCTTCCTCTTTTGACCTTCCTAGTCAAAACGTTGCCCAAAAGCTCAGCAGATCTGGCAGTGCAGGACTCATTCTGGGCTACTACAGTGCAGTTTGCAGCCAGCAGCCCTGTAACAACTTCTGATGGCCCGGCGAGTGCTCTGCGCCCTGCCTCACAGCCAGCAACAGCACTCACCTTCCAGACCCCAGAACTTCATCCCAGTCACAGCGTGTGCTCCTGCCTTCCATCCGAGTGCTCCCAAATTATAGGTCTAGCACTTGTCTTCCCAGCAAACACAAACTGGAAAGCTAATCTCCAGCCAATCACATCCAGAACACAAGGCACAAACACCTTTCCAGGAAAATAAACTGCTGTGGCCAAAAGACACGGGCAACAGAAGTTTTTGTAGGAAGCAAAGAACTTACTGTTTTGGCTTGTTTTTAAGATAAATTAACACAGGTGGAAAAAAATAAGAGAATCTTATTTCTTCAGCCTTTCTTCAAGGTCCCTTCATTGGCTCTGCCAACAGAAAAACATTTCAATTTCTGCAGGTATTCAGATACTCCTTTTGTTGAAAGCAAATTTCCTGTATATTAAGGATGATTATACCTGCTGTATTTCACATGACCAAGCTTCTACTTTTTCATCAGCTATCCAGGATCATTTACATGTCGCCGTGGATCTGTCTATACCTTTCAAGTCATTTTCCCACCAGCAGATTTAATGTCTTTTTGCCTCACCACTGAAGCCACTGATGCCATGTTGATAAACCAGTGACATGTTCAACTTGTATATTTGCTCCTCACCTTTCCTCCCCCTGCTTCCCTCAGCTGAGCGACCTGAATGCCCCACAGGTGTCTGCAGGAGATGGCAGCAACATGGGCCAGGTCAGCTGCCACTGTGTTCAGGAGGAGACTCTTCATTTGCACAGCATGATCTGAGAGCATTCTGACCCAAACCACACAGTGTATTACACTGCCTTCTAACCACAGCTTGCACTCCTTTTCTCTGGGTAACGTTCAAACTAGCAGTAGATGCACAGTCTGAGACTTGCACATGCCCCCAGGAGTTAAGTAAGCGGCTTAGAAATAAACCCACATCACATTAATTCAACATAGATTCCCATACTATCGGGGAGAACTCCTCATATCGTTCCCACGTAGAAAGGGATGAAGGAAAAACAGGATTAACTTCACTTTGAAATATTCTCTTACTCTTTGCTCAGTCTTCCTCAAACAAAAAAAAAAAAAACAAAACAAACATTCAACCCAACTGCTGTACTTGGGCACACAAGTGCAAGAATAAATCTGGATGCATTGATTAGGTAATTTCACTGTCAAAGGACTACCTCAGGATTCCAGATCGTCAGATTGCATTTCTACATTTTAAAATAATAACAGGAAAAGTTAATGAAACATTTTCATTGGATAACTGCACAGAACAGGCACAAGAGACTGCTGCTCTGAAAATGCATAGGTAGAAATGATCTATTTTCGCATGCAAGAGCAATCTTCCAAATCATACATTCTAGAAACTCTTTGTTTCAAGAGCACTCAAGATACAGCTATGCTTGAATTTTTGTGAACATTTTGTCTTTCTGAACTGCAAAGGTGACACCATGTAATCTAGTGTGATTCCCCTGCCTTGATCTATCCACGCAGAAGATGACCAAATGAGCTCATTGTAAAAGCAGGAAGACATAAAAGTCACAGGTTATACAGTAAAGTACTTGCTATCTATTTTTACTATGAAGGTTTTTTTTTTGTATAAAAGCATGAGGAGAAAACACACCATTAATGGGAATGTTTGCCTGCCTTTTCTTGGTATTTTCAAGTTACCTTCCTAAGCACAGGAGTGCTTGAGAGCTCCTTGGGCTCTGAACCTCCACCTCAGTGATTTTTCATTTCCCGTGAACACTGATGACAATAAGCATAGTTTGAGCAATTTTCAACAAAATGAAGCAAAAAAAGAACTCATTCCAACAGACAGATACTCATCTCCTGAAGCAGACAAGAGAACTAATTATAAACATGAAGCTCAGTGATGAGAAAAAAATTAATTACTGAGAATTACTTTCACTGAATGCCAATTTACTAATTCTAGCACAATAACCAAAGGCATGAAACGAGCATTTCCCAAACACACTCAGCCTCTCGGACACACGGCCATTGCTGGAGCAGCAGAAGAGCTTTGGTGCCCCTGGCCCACCTGCACCCACACTGCCCAGGGTGCAAGGAACCCAGCTGCAGCATCTGACAGAAGACACAAATAATGACTGCAAAAAGCCCACACTGGGACCCATTCCACACCTCACCTGGTGGAAAGCAAAGCTAACGCAAGCACAAAATACAACCAGGAAGTCAAAACCTGGTGTGAATATTAGATGGAAGATATTCCCAGTACTCGACTACCAAACTAAAAACCACCAACTGTCAGGAATATTCGGTCTTTCTCCAGTCTGGGTCCTCCATGACCTAAATATTCACTGATTAGCACTTCTGTGCATTTAACTCTTCAAGGGCCCAATCCTACAAGAACGGAACCTCCTGCCTCTCCATCCACACTGCTGAAAACGAACAAAGAACGCTGCTCCTTTATAAGGGAGACTTACCATCTCACAGGGGCAGGCTGTGAGCTCCGACAGTCCCCTGCATCTCATACCACCCAACATGTCAGTACGTTCACGGCAATTGCTGTTCACTCTGCTTCTCATGCCAACAGGTTCCTGTGCAACCTGCTGTAGGGAACCCGCTTTAGCAGGAGGTTGGACTTCATGATCTCCAGAGGTCTCTTCCAACCCCTGTGATGCTACGATTCTATGAAAGATCTGCATTAGAGGGCAGAACTTCACACAGGTGCTGGCAGTGGGACTAGAGATGCAGTTTTATACCATACCTAATGCAGCTCATCCGTTGCGTAGGGAAGCATGCTGAAAGCAGGCCGCACTCTGATGGGAGCCAGCAAGACAAGACCACAGCCCCCAAAAGACAGAACCGAGCCATTTTGCTTTTCCCACCTCACCACAATACACAGCACATCAGCAGGCTGCACCCAGCAGAGCCCAGTCACAGCACAAATCACCTCTGCAAACAAATCAACACAGATTCATCTTCTTGCTTTCTCAGACCGAAGTGTCAGTTGTTCAAAGAAAGCAGCCCACATTAAAGCCAAGCTGTCTTTGATAAACCAAACAGGTTGAGACCTACAGTATTTTCAGTGAAGCATTTCCTCCAGATGCATCATTCTGGAGGCAAAGGGTTTTTAATGCCACATCTACATTTTTAGTAGAAACAAAGCTTCAGTGGATCTCATGCTTAAGTGAAGATGCTCTGTTTGGGTTTCCAGTTGGAACACACAACTGCAGAAACATTGTGGTTTTTTTGTCTTCTAAACAGTTCTATAAAAATGGGACTCAGTTTTAACAACAAAATGTGAATTCACCCATGCTACTGAGTTTATCAGTTTTGGTGGGGGAGCAAGCCAACACCCTGTGTCTTAAGAAATTAAATTAATAAAATTAAATGATTTTGGACCTGGCACAAAGTGCTTTGTGGCAATCCACATACCAGCACTCCCCATGTACCAGGGAAAAGACCAAGCAGAAGGACTGCACTGCAAGCTAGCACCAGTCTTGGACAGAGCAAATACAGATTGTTTCTAAACACATACTGCAAAAAATGTGATTGCATTCAGTAGCCGAAAAGCTTGAAATAAAGTCTTTCTTTACTCCACACAGAAAATGACAAAATGAGCAGAAAGATATCTGTGTCTATCTATCTATCTATCTATCTATCTATCTATCTATCTATCTATCTATATCTTTCTCTGTACATATCTCGGTTTGAGGCACCAGTGTCTCTTAGAGTACTGCTGCTAACTTTACATGAAGTAAAAACTGTAATTTCAATCTCCAGGATCCATCCTTGAACACTTAGAATGCTGCAAGCCACTGAGGATGTCAATCCACCCTACTCCCATTGCACCTTCATACATCTAGAGGGTTTGGATTTCATTAAAGCATCAAGGCTGTCTCAAGCCGTGGGAATAAGGGGAAGTAATTTATTGTTAGAAGAAAGACAATTACTCTCCTGGTTCACTCAGCAAAGAATTCAATTGATACAATCACCACATTTAACTTCAGTATCACTAGGTACACAGAGTACATGAGGAGGAAAGAGAGTGACAGGAGTAGCTGAAATCTATTTCTGGTCTGATCTTTTTTTTCTTTTCAATGCTATTCCCAAATTCATGACTTTCAAGTTCTTGTCTCTAGCATTTAAGGTACGTTTCCTAACTTTAAGGCTCTTGAAAGCAAGATGTAAAACCACAAAAATCTGTATAACCGAACTGCAGCAGATTCTTGCTCTTACTTGTTCTCATCACTGATTTATCTCATTGCTTTGGGCCTCTGCTCAAACAAAATCTTTTCTCAGATACTCAAGTTGTATTTCCAAAAAACTGGATTTTCTGCACAGTTGCTATATTTGAAATGATAACACCAAGCAACAGTAAGGAAAAGGGGAAATAATGTCACATAGACATGAAGTTCTTCAAAGGGCACCATTCTACTCAGCTCCAGGTAATTCCTGGATTTCAGTTCCAGTGTTAGACAGAATTCAGTACTCATCTAAATTTAAGGAAAAAAAAGTCTTTATATGACTTGTGTAGCAGCAAGTAAAATGTTAGGTTGATAGGAATAGAGGGGAAAACCTCCAGCTCTTTGTTTTCTCATGTCAGGCAAGTGTAGTAACATGGCAAAGACAAAAGTCATGTTGTATTTGCTTTTCAATTGACTTAATAATGAAACATGCTCACTACTCTGCCACAGGAACAGCCAAGCCCATATGTTCTAGGAAGATGTCAAAGATAATACACTTCATCTCGAGATTCACATATGACAAGGCACAAGAAACAATTGCAATTTTTACTTCAATGAATCCAAATTACAGTGGGTTTTTTTTTCCCTCAATAAGTACACAGATATCTTAAAAGTATTTTAAAAGTATTAATTACCCTTCTCCACCGATACTGAAATGTCACCTCCATCATCTCCACAAAACATCCACATGTTACTTCATTAAATACACACAAATTACACAGCTTGCTGTTACAAATAATAAGCAACTACCTTCCCTCCCACCCTACAAGCCCTGCAAAGATGGCACTAGAGAAAGATCTGTACATAACTTATCTAGTTCCCAAACTAAATATTGCCTTAGAAGAGCCCTGAGATCTGTCACCCCAGAATACTAACCCTAATGTAAGCATCTGTCTAAATACAGACAGCATATGAATGCATATGCCAACAGCTGTGGGACTGGAGACCACAGCCACTGCCTTTCTTGCACACCTTCTCTTCTTGTACCCCCCCCCTTTAACCCAGTTTTTCGCTCCCTTCCATACACTGCCAGCACTTCAGAAGAGCTTGAAGAGCCCTGTACAGCCCAACCCTCAGCAAGCTGGAAAAATTTGTACAAGGTGGAACTGTAGTGCCTCAGAGAGAGGGAAACTGAAGACAAATTCCACCTCACACCAGACAGGGTGTCTTTAGCAAGTCTCAATGAGTGGGGAGGGGCAACCTGCATCGCTTCTTGCTAAAACCTCCAGGCACTTCTCTTGTACTAGGTGCATTCAGTTCCACTTAGCAAAGAAAAGAAAATAACTGTCTCTTCACCAAAATCCGATTTCTCCTTCACTGCCCATAGGCTCATGCTATATTCCAGCCTTAATTTGAACACAGATGTTCTTATAAGCATCAGTTTACAGGTAACTTTCAGAAGTGATGCCACAACTGCACAGAACCATGCAAGAGCTCAGCAGAACTTTTTGGGGCTGCAACACCAGAACCACGGGAAATGCAGACACCTAATTCCTGGCTGCAGGTCCTCATGTCCCTGTTTAGATTCCATCTGAGCTACACTGTGAATTCTATATATTACAGCACTTACCCAAAAAGCCCCACAGACACAATGTACACTAAAAGCTGGATAACACCGAGTGCTGAACCAACAGGAGCTGTAAGATATTCCCTGCAACATCTCAGAGAATGCACAGATAAATATTTAGAAAACAACAAAACACAGAAGGGGTGAAGGGAGAATCTGATCGAGGTCCCCATGTTGTCATGGTGACTTCAGAGCCATTATGTACTTCAGACACATTTAGAGGAAAGCTACATTTTTACCCCTCCCCAAGCAAATAATGCAAGGAGAAACAAAAATCCAGCCAGCTTGTCATAAGTCAATCAAATGGCAACACAATTCTTTGCTTGGGGCCCCCTAAAATACTTTAATAAATACTTTCATTGCACTGTGATGCTTGTACTCAGACAGCATATAAAAGGACATCAGCAGAAAAATAGAACCAATATCTGCCAAATCGGTTTTCTCAAGCAAGATGAAGATGCTGTTTGAAATGTTTCTGTCAATGCTTTATCAGACAGGTTTCTGCCTTCAGAATATTTAAAACATCACTACTTACAACACCATTTCATTCCTCCCCATTTGCAGATGCTGTTTGCTAGCAGTTGGTTTTCCTTTAACAAGTACTACCAGTTCCACATGCTGCTGTTATCACACAATCAAAAACCCTCTCAAAATCTACACGCAAATGCCACACAAATACGGATTTTAGAAAAGCAAGTAAAGAGATGATAAAATCAACCTGGCTCATTACAGCAGCAAACACAGCCAGTGCTTTACCACCAGCTTCTCAACTGCTCCCACCAAACACGCACTGCTAAGCACATCGACACCAAGCAGCGGCAAACGCACAATGAAGCCAAAGAGCAGACAGCTGTTAAGGCACCATTTTCTACGTGATACCTGAGCAGACATTACCGAGCCCACAAACAGCACGACTTCAGCAGCTCGCAGGCTTACCAGAGGCGCACCCGCACAGCCCGGCCAGCCATCTGCCCGCTGCCACCTCGAGCTGGGTAGGAAACCGCCGCGTCCACTTCTCAGAAGGATCGCTCCGACAGCCCCCACCCTCCAAGTTAATCAATTAATGAAGCGAGACTGTTTTTCCTTACTAGGCACCGTACGGACACTGGGTCACTTGAAGGTTGCCCGTTCTTTCCTGCTGTAGGGCCTCCCAAATAACAAACGCCCATCCAAATTCAGCTTCTTTTTTTTTTTTATTCATTCAAAGCTGCAGGAATACCCTCAGCCCTTGACAATGCCAGCATGCATGATGAAAGAGCAAAAGTAGTTTGGAGGCTGCCGAAAGCCGGCCCCGGGTTTCCATGGCAATAGGCGGAGGGGAGCGAGGGGAGGGGGCTGAGGCGCTGACAGGCCGCGCTGATGGCTGCGCAGGGCCGGCGGGAGGGGACCACCAGCACCAGCACCAGCACCACCAGCACCACCAGCACCACCACCCTGTGTTCTTCCACATTCGCTGAATCTCCTAAGGATGCACCCTGCTACTCGCAGTACTTGGGTGTGATGGGGAACGCTGGCCGAGGCACATGCTGCCCATGAGCCCTGCAAGGAAGAGCAGAAGAACTGGGAAAGAACTTATTCACATACTGGTGTTTGCACTGATGGCAATTCCCATTCAATTGCAATTAAAAATTTGCTAGCAAGGATGAACCTGTTGCAGAACCAAGACTGTAGCAGGGATGACCAGTTTCAGGCAGGCTCGATAAGGAGCATCAGCTTATCACTACAGCACAGCAAGCAGTGCCATTGCTGGCATTATCGAGTGTATTCTGAAGTACATCAGTCAGTGATTCTGTTACTGGTGGCAGCAGACAGGAGAAGCACTGAGTGACTGCAGGGCAGTGCCACTGCTGTGGTGAGACCCCAACTTGTTCCCACTGCATCATTAGAGTTCCCCTTAAGAGATCCACCAAAATAACCCAAGGCAGAATGAAGCCTGGCACTAAAATCCCAGCAAGGCTGGCTAATAGTCTAATTGCTATGGGTTTACAGCATTGGTTAATGTACTAAAATTTAAAAATAAGTTAGAGATGACACTTTGTGTCAGCTATACTGGTGTATATACTGAGCTGAGGTTGGGCTCACATACATACAGCCTTCACTACATACAATTTTAAATGTCACTGTTACCACGATGATGATCTCAGGCTAAATATAGAAGACAATGAAACACAAGACAGTTGCACATGGCCACCACATGCAGTGACAGCAGTGTGATGTGTTAGACTGACACAACACTTGGCTCTCCAGAGCAACAGCAACTTCCACCGGCATCAGTTCACTATTAACTACTACTGAAGCAATGTACTTCAATTCTGCGTGCTAAGGAATACCCATTCACTACCTCTGAGCGTACAGGAATTGCTGAAGGTCTTTTAATAACAGCTGTCAAATGGCACACCAGTCAGATCTGTTGCCTCAGCATCTCAGCACAGGCATTGGGACACCTGTGTCACACCAGCTCCCTTGGGATCTGCAAGCACAGCAAACAGCAGCACAGCAGCTAAAGGGAATCCGCTCTAAATTCCACGGTGTGTTTACTTAGCATTTCCAGCAGGCTTATTTAAAAAGGGGAAAGTTAAGCACAGAATGGAGCTGAGGGCCATATGAATGGCCAGCTGCACTGTTGAGTCAAGGTTAAGACATTGTGAGAAAAGTGGAGAGCCAGCTGGGCATGAGGCTGGAAAAGCCCAGCCTGGCTACAAGGATTTCATGTATAGAAACCCTGGCTGGAGCTGGTCCTGGTCCCACAGCTGCTCCAACACACCCAGAGCAGCTGCCTTCTCTTATCTCCCTCCTCCACCTCTGGGTCCCACATGGAAATATAAGGTGGCACTGGAGTGCCAGTGCTCCTCAGGAGGTATAGATGGTCTCTCCCCAGCTGTGGGGAGAAGACCCCTAACCTGGGTCTTCTGGTCACTGCACTGTCTTCTGACTCTGGTCACAGCACTGATTTCCACTTTGGTTTGAGGTGACAAAATTAAAGTAACTCATCTTGCGCAAGACCAACTTTTTTTTGAGAATTAAAAAACGTTTTCCCTAACAACATTTCACAGTGTGAAGCTGAAACAATTTTCTATGTATACATACATCATGCCTAAAACGCACACTGCTGGAACAGGAATAGGGAATCTGTAAAGGAAAGGTAGCCCATCCTCCTGTAAGCAGCAAACAGCCTGATCCGTGCATTTGTACAGATTCTCCTCCCCAGTCAAATACGATTTCAGCATTTCTTCTCTATGTCATAAATCAAAAACCCTTATACAAATAAAATGGAAGTCCTACTTATTCTGTGACATCACCTTAAGAACGCTCCCCTGATCACACAGTGCGCAGCTTGCACCAAGCACAACTCCATGCCTTCCCATGCTCCCACAGCTTCCTCACCAGTGCATCCTCGTAACCACTAGTAGCAAAGCATCGCTCAAAGCACAAATCCTAATCTCTAAACAAACTCAGAAATAAATCTGCCAGCACAAACATAGCAAAAGGTTTTTAACTCCACACAGCCAGAGACCAACGTAGCTCAGCTCTGCTGCAGCCAAGAGGCAACAGAGCAACTCTTGGGTCATAGCCCCACAGAACAGCACAGAGCAACAGCATGCAGCTCAGCACACGCAGCCTGCTCCTGCATGTTTCTGGCCTCATCCTGCACTGCCACTGATGCCAACTCTCTTGTGCCTCTCCCTTATTGGCAGCAAGCTCCAAATGCTATCAGTCTGCAGCATTCCATGTCCCCTGCCCAGTGGCAGACATAATCCAATGGCCCGACGACTTCACCATGCGTCTCCTTCCCATGGGGAGAGCAGGCTATTTGGCTAGCAAGTTTTTGTAAAGCTGAAAGTAAAAAAAGAAAAAAAAGAAACAAAACAAACAAAAAAGAGAAAATAAACAAAAAGCCACATATATTCTGGAGCCCTTGACTTCTTCATCCATCTGCCTGGTTTGAAATGAGCCTGCGGTCCTGAGAGCAGTGAGGGACAGGCAGCACAACGGCAGAGCCTTGCTTCCCTTGCTTCCTCAGGAAGTCAGATTAAAGAGTTGCTGCTGATACAAGGGAAGCTCAGCCAGCCCCGGGGAATTTGGCCGGGAGTGGCTCAGATGTATTATTCTTTTTGTTAAGAGGTAGGCTGGCACATGGAGACAAAGGCTGCAACCAAGGCACAGCAGAAGGCCAAGAAACTGCTGCAAGAGCATATATTGTAAGAAGTCCAAGAAAATGTATCTTTATACATGTCTATAAAAATCACATTTGTACAGGTATGTCTGGAAATGATAGCCAGAGCGTTTCTCCAAAGACTCCCTGGACAAATAACAAAGCATTACTGCTTCCAGCCTCTATAACAGCTAAATAGCAAGACTCCCACAAGCCAGCATTCCCGTGATTAAGAGGCTAGTATCACTGTGCTCCGATGTAGTAACACGCATCATGCCACGTCTCCTAGTAACAGGGCACAATATCAGATGTGCAAAGCTGAGAAAAGAAGAAAAAAAAACCAACAGACTTCAGTCTGTTATTGAGAAAGACAAAGTAGAACAAAAATGACAAGCGAATGGCTATTTATTACTCTGTAATCTGCTTGAAGCTTTTTATGAGAATTGTTCACACTGAAAGAAATGAAGAATTAATCTTTTGGTTGCTGGCAGCCCTCAGATTGCTGATAACCTCTTCCTTGTGGGAAAAAATTAGGTATATAATTAGAAAAAAGAGGCCATTGTTAAGGATAAGCTAACACTTCATATCATGTACACAGCAAAAGAGGGAACAAGGAGATCCCTGACATTTGTTCACCACCTATTTAATAATCTAGTAACCACATCCACCTGCGAGTAAAACTAAGGAAAGCTGTCAGCCTGCCTAATTGCAACATCATACATTTGATACAGACCTATGATTGGCTACATATTAATAGCACCACTATCAGTTGTATCAATTAATAGCATCAACTGCAGAAAAAAAGTCACTAAAACCCAAAGGCAAAGTGACTCATTCCAACCAGAAAGTAACGCTGCGCTGAAGAACCATTTTTTGGAAGGTATTAACTTTTAAATAACCACCACAGAATCACACTCACATCTGAGAGCTATGCAGGCACACAACGAATGCACTGCAGCCGCCCACATACAACAACTGAGAGCCAAATGATACAGCAGCTCCTGAAAGCAGATTCAAGAGACAGCTGGCAGTTCGTAACACGTATTTCTGTAATTCTCTCCTGATCAAAGATGGCTGTGTTGGCAGAAGCAACTCAGGATACCTTTCACGAGCCATTCAGTTTTTCCACACACTCTAACCCAGTCCAAGTCACTAGAAATGAGCCTATAGTGATTGTTTTTTTAATTTATTTTTTACAAAGCTGGCTTTTCAAAACGCTTATGTTTCCAGCATTTAAAAACCTGTCTCTGCTAAGTGCTAGCACTTCCTTTGTGCAGAAGAGGAAAATTCCTCATAGGAGCTCAAAAGGCTTTCAGATGCTGCCTTGAAACAAAGGCTGCTTTAAAATATTAATCAAAAAATCTTCACCAAACACTGTCATTTTTTTCCTTGAATCTGCATTTATTTGAGTTGCATTTCCAACTCTAAAGCATGATTTTTGCAACCTGAAGTTTCTCTGGCAGCAACGGGTCACATCAGTATTCATTTGCAAGCTAAATTTTTGATAACTAAATACATTTTGAGAAAATGGAGTTAGCACTGCCGTCAGTCAGCTCTGCTGCCAGAATACACCCTGTGAGAACCCAGTAGGCTGTTTCTGCCTAAGATACACATTTTTCAAGCTGAGCATCCTTGAATTGGAGGGGGTGACTGAGTGGCACTGCATGGAGCAGGATGCAGGCTGGGAGCAGCAGGACTCACTGCTGGCTCCCTCCCCACCTGCTGTTCTCCCGCTGGGAAGTTCAGGTGCACCAGCTGAACCTCATAGGATTGCAGAAGCTGCTCCCACAGATTTTTTATTTATTTATTTTTTTTGAAGGATAATCAAGACTTTGAAGGTTGAAAGCAAGCGTATTATACCTGCAACATTCTTTTTGTAGAGGGAAGTTAAACTACTGAATGCTAACAGTCAAGGAGAGCTAGATGTCCCGTCCCTGCAGACAGCCAAGCCCGGGCTGCACATGCTCTGAGCGCCTGGTGGAGCTGTCGGTGTCCCTGCTCAGTGGGGTTGGACCAGATGGCCTCCAAGGGCCCCTTCCAACTCAAACGGCCCTATGATTCCAGTTAATTGTTACTCAACTGCCCAAATGATCTCCACAAAATAAACCTTTGCTTTCCTGGACTTAAGCAAACTAAACTCAAGTACTGCCCCGGTCTTATGGATTCGTGCAATTTATTTTAGACACTTCCCCTTAAAATCCTGCAGAAAAAAAAAAAAAAAAAGTTATATCACTTGTTGGGTTTAACTGGTATCAAGAGAAGGTTAAACATCCCAACAGATTCAGCTACTGAAAGTTCTAGAAGAAAAAATAACAAACAAAAACAATTCTGTAATGAAATGAGAGGCATCGGTCCTTATATAAAGATCTTTGATACATCCATTTTACACCACATACTCGATACAGGTTTTACAGGTCACTGTACACAAACTGTACCTAAAGGCAGCGCTGATAACACCTTCAGCAACAAGCACTGAAGTACAATTAAACTATTTCAATTCTCATTTTATTTATGTGGTCAGTGTATGCTTCAGAAGTAGCTCTTTCATGAACTCCTGAACTTGTATGCAATCACTGATGTGAAATTTATAACCACTTGTAAAACATTCAAAAAAGAGGAAGAAAACTGGAAAGAAGAAGCAACAAAATACAACATGCATATTTATTGACAGTTGACTTTGCAATTTCCAATTTGGGTTTATCAGGACAAAAACCATGGACTCATTTCCTCCAGTTTCCAGTGAAACCCATTATTAAAATACAGAGTTTTAAATAGACCGTGACTTCACACAAAACACAAAGATAGCCTTTGTACAAGGGGAAACACACTTGTGTGCTCTGAATGGCGCATAACACTGAGCAGCTCAGCAAGAGCAGGAGCCAGGCCATGTCTTTGTTAATTTTATATATACGTGTATACACAAAAAAATTAAATATAGATGTCTAATTAGTACACATGCACATACATGGGAACGACTGTGTAGGCACCTTGACCTTCATTCCCTTCAATAACTAGGAACCTACTAAGAGATAGTTTGCTGCTCTTACAGTAATTTTTCACACTTACTTTCACAGATCCTCTGTCGAAGAGCGATAGGAATAAACAGTCATTCACAAACAACAAGACAGTGAAGAAATCTCTTCCAAACCCTTCCCACACTGCTCCTACAGAGGACAGTGCAAGAGATAGGCTCTCTGTTACTGCTCAGGTGAGCAGCTCTGCAGTTCACCTGGTGTTACGAAGACAGGCTGAAAAAGGCTCCATCAATTTTCCTTCTCGTGCACAGCTCTGCAGTGCGGAGCGCCAGCCCTTGCCCTGGGTGAAGCACTCTGACAGCTGCCTGCTGGACCAGTGGGCAGCTTTAATTTCATTATTACTACAAAAGCACCTAACAATCCCAAAGGAAAGCAGAGCCAAGTGAGATAGGCACTGTACAAACACTTACTAAAACAGTCTTTGTTCACAATCCAAACAGGGAATGCTTGAAAGTGAAAGAAGGGAAAGAAGTCCTGTGTTGCCAAGGTTTCCCAGCAGGCGCAGCTCAAGCAGGCACTCCTGGCCAGGGCTCAGCCACTCGCTTCCCTCTGGCAGCAGCTATCAGGTGAGAAAGTAAGTGGAGCCTCAGACTTCCCCCCCAAAGCATGTAAGTGAAGCACATCTTGGATTCACACAACTCCTCACTGGCACACGGGCAGCAGGGAAATTTTGATGGGAATCCCCTGCTAAAACACTGGCACAACATCACTAGTGCTATAGAAATCAAATCGTACATTAGTCATGCTCCCATGGAAGCAGAATGTGTAATTCTGCAGGGGAAAAAAACGCAAAGGAGTACACAGAGAATAGACCCAGTGCAAAGAACTTAGCACCATAAAGGCATTTCATGCAAGAAGAAGTAAAAAGAACACAGTATTCTGCCATACAGATTCATTTGTACTGAGCACTAAGTGTATTTGCTAAGAAATCATTCCCTTAAACGACTTAAATTGGTGCTTCCAAGCAAAGCTTCGAGGCTTTCAAAGCACTCGCTTCCTCTCCACGCTACGCTGGAGCACTCATTCCACAGCTGCCATTAGAAGTCTTAATGATCCAAAGGCCTTGTCCTGCACAAGTAGAAGTGCTGGATGGACTATTACAACTCTATTAAAAATTGATTCTAAATGTATCCACAGACACATGGGAAGAGACATCATGGCTCACACATACATTTTTACCAAAGTAATAATACTCAGGAACAGAAGTGCATGTTTGTAAGAATGCACACGTAAATACGTGATGCTCTAAAGACAGACCAACTCTCATTCTGGAGCACTGGCCAAAAACCCACAGTCTGGGCCAAAGAAAGGGAAATGTTCAGCAGACCCTCAGCAATGGCAGCACTGTGCAGTAACGTGCATTTTGCACACAAGCAACGGTAAAAGAACTCCAGAGCAGCAGTCGTGGTGCTGAGCTGCTTTCAGAGCTCCTGCCAGGGCTGCTTTCCTCAGCAGAACACCCAAAGGGAAGCATGGGGCTCCTGCTTCACTTACTCTGTTTTCATATGGATTCAAAGACAGTAAAAATGGTATAAATCAAATGGCTCTGTGGAAAGTTGCATGGTAACAAAAAGACTGTTATTATATCAGCAATTTTTGTACAGGCTATTTCTCCGCATTTATGACAAACTTCTTGCATTCACAGCTTTTTTTCTGCAGCTTTTGCAAACATCTGTATGTGTGTACGCTTTCACATAGAAGAAAGTCTTTTTTTCTTTTTTTTTTTTTTTTTTTTCCCTCTTTCATATTTTCTTCCACTTTATGTAAAATGGAAGGCTTCAATTCACTCAATTGCTCATTTCTCTACCAGGCTTAAGAGGTACAAATGACCTAGATTCCTTGCCAGGAACAAGCAGCAGCACACTTGCCTGACATGGCAAGCCAGCATGGCTTACTAAGCCAAGGCAGAAGTTAGAGCTGTACAGAAAAAAGATTCTGAGCATTCCTGTTAATTTCTATATTACATCAATCAAAAAACAGTGCTCACACAAAGATCTGTGCCATGATGACCAAGAGAAGCCTGCAGTTTCTAGAGCCTTCATCTTGGATTCTGGAATGTGTTCGATCATAACTAACCAGGCTTAATAATAATCTTATTACTACAAAAGACTTTTTCCCTCCAAACCCCAAAGCACTTTATGACGTAACACTTCTGTTGACGTGGAATAACTGATCAATGACAGAAACTGCAATCACCTCCCAGCTGAGATTTAGCAGGCTTTTTCTCAGAGGAACCAGACAAAGGAAAGCCAAAGCGATAGGCTGAGCTCCTTGCTGCTGGCCAGCTGCCGCTCTGCTGCAGCCACTGCTGCTCGTAGGAGCACTGCTGCTCAAACAGACCATCCAGGGCTGCCCTGGACCCAAAGCACGCTCACTTCCTGCAGCAGGATTTACTTTTGTTCTCTCATTTTTTTCAGACAGCCATGAAACTACATCCTGGCTTGAGGAATAAAGTTACCAGGCCCTCTTGCCTTGCACCAACGTGCCTATTTTATGGCACCCAGGGCTTCTATTTTGAATGTTGAGCTTCTAAGCACAGCCTCTTGCATGGGTTTAAATGTCTGGCACAAGATAGTCAAAAGAGTCCTTTGTTCCAGCTGGCTGCCAAGAGGTTTGGATTTAGGCTGGTTATCATTTGTTTCGTCCATACTAATGACATGCTTTAGACAAACATTTGGCAATGCATTCTTGGCTGGAAAAACCTATTTTCTCGAGGAAATATCTTTCCATATTGCTAAGTGGATAGGAAAGACAGGACCCCTATACGGAAAAGGTGGAAAACTGTACTGGTTACAAAATAAAACACAAAGCAAACATACTGGACTACAGAAAAAAGAGCTGGGCAAAAGTGAAGCAATGAAAGGCAAGGCACAATATTAAAGAAATACCCAGGTTTCCCACAGTGAGAAAATGTGTACACCATGGAGTCTAACAAATTACCCATGCCCTCTGGTTATTTGCAACAGTTTTAATTCAGAGTTTCACTGAGCCGCCGTGTGACTGCTGTCCTGCCACGTTCTTCTCCAACCTGTAAAACACGATTTTCTACACGAGTAAGGTCAAGTTTGTATTAAGCTAATTAATTTGTTGCCTTAGGAATTTTGCAGACTTCTGGCTGCCACCAGAATCAGTTCAGATCCTCTTTAATCAAAAAGAAAACTAAGTTTTATGCCTTACTCCTTGTCCCCCTCAGTGTACGTGCTGCACCTTGAAAAGATTCTTGAGGATGCTTTTCAAGTTTGATTTTAAGAAGAATGAGGGAATTTTCTTAACCTTGCAGTGAGCCATGGGCAGGACAGAGCCCAGGACCACTGTTACCACTGCCACCAACAAGGCACAATGCTCTTCTCCAGAGCCCAGGAAGACCCAGAATCTGCAGCTAAGGCAGCAATAATGTGCTGTAATTTACTAAATTGAGATTCAAAAGACGCTTAATTGAGGCTAAGGTTTATCAACAATAAATTCATCACACTCACCTGGCTCTGTTTCTAATTGGCCATCCATAAACTCCCATCACCTCATTTCAAACCTAATCTGAATATGGTTTAAAGGTTAGGCTTGCATCTGACAACTGGTTCTTTGTTTTCTTTATAACTGTTTCATGGGGTTTCGGGACAAAGCTGAAGAAAGGAATAACAAAAAGTTGACCACAAGCAATGCAAGAGAATAAAAAAGAGTGAAGTGAGAAACAAAGAGTTTCCATAACAGATGGACAGGGAAGAGGGAGGGCAGCAGGGAACCCCGCAAATGTCCTGCAAACTATTTCATGCCAGCTTAGCTTTGTTGAGATTGGACAAGGAATTTCTCCATTTTAATATACTGACAAGGTATTGGGGTGAAGAAAGTGAAAGGGGAAGAGAAGCCAGACATGCTTTTAATCTGCGCTCGGGATAAAAGACAAAGCAAGACTGAAATTTAAATCACAAAGGCTGACAATTAATTTCAATTTTGCCAGCCCTCCAAACACAAGCCTTAATGTTCATCCTGCCACTGAAGAGCTTTCCAAGCTGTGTGTAGGCCTGCCAACCTCCCATCTGAACGGAGGCACCCCAACAATGCCAACCCCACGCAGACCACAGAGCTTTACCAATTATGCACTCTTAGCCCCACTTCCAAATGGATCCCAGACTGACCCTTTGACTGAGTAAGACAGCATATGAACTATTGCTTGACCTAAAGCCAATACACACTACCTGGAAAATGTAGAATTGTAGCCTTGGAAAAGTTAGCTCGAATCCTGCTACTATAAATACAATATGGGTCATTTTCTCCATAGTGGAACACTGCAAACCTGGTGCTAAAGGAAGCCTGGAGCAGCTACAGGCTTCAGCTGCAGCAGCTCTGACTCCAGCCCTGAGAAGCAGCTCTCCAGGACAGCCACCCTGCTGTGCTGCTGGGCTCTGCTCCCAGGAGGTGCTTCCAGCCCCATGTGCAGCCCCACTGCTTCACATCCCAATTCCAGGATTTCAGGACAAGCATTCAGCCACGTTACTTGGCTAACAAACTCTACAACTCTTCTATTTTTAACCTTTGTTCTTTTTTTTTTTTTCTTTTTTTCTTTTTCCTCTACCATGATTTGGGAAGAAACCTATCTGGGTTAATATTCAAGGGCATTTTTTTTTTTTTCCAAATCTTTTCTGTATTCTCTACAGCTGAAGGGAAAAAAAACAATTAGAAAAAAAAAAGCAGGCAGTGGAAACCCACAGGGTGGGCCACGTAGCAAAAGTCTGCAGCTCCTACAAATTAGCAGTAGTGAACAGACAAGCAACACGATCTTTCCAACTGTGCAGACTGAACTGAATTCCTTAGTGAGAGCCTGCTAATGAAAATGACCCATCGATTTCCCCAAGATTAATTGTGGGACAGATTTCAAGCACAGGTGGACTTGCCAGCATACATACTGCAGTGTCACTACCTGTTCGTGGATTTTTTCAGAGGAACTCAGTCACTACATCAAGAACGTACATAAATTCATGAGCCACACTCGCACAAATCTATAAGCAGAACTTATGCAAGACTTACTTTAAACATCTGCTAAGCAGATGATTCCCAGATCTTCAGCAAGAAGCATCATTCCTCCTTGCTTCTCATGTACAGCAGCTTTTTTGCCCATTACTCGTTGTCTGGGGACAGACTAATAAGTTATATTGGATTAAAATTTACAAGGTAAGCAACATTTATCAGGTATTTGGTTTTTATTCACTTTAACTAAACAAGGAAACAAATAAAAAAACTGGAACCAAATTTGACACTGTAGAATTTCCCCACAAATTCCTGTTCTTCATACTTTGTTACCGCTCATAAAAATGTAAATTTTGAAGAGCAAAACAAAGCACATAATCCAGCACAATTACCAAAAGCTGGAACACTGCGAGGAACATAGAATACACCTCCGTGTGTCAGAGTACAGGAGAATGCCCCAGTGAAACTTTCATGCACAGAAGGAGCCGCTGTGGCTCCTTCAATCTCCATGAATGGCATTAAGTGAACAGGAGCAAGAATGTCAAGTGTCTCTGAGAAAGTTCCTTGAAGCAACAGACCAGATCAGGGTCACACACAGCAATCCTGAGCAGCCAGAGCTTCATTTTGCTGAGAAATGTAAAACAGGTTGTTAGTAAACAACAAAGAAAACACACATGGGAAGGCAAAGCCATAGATACATGATTTCCATTGGAGAAGAAATACAGGTCACTTGCAAGCTGCCTAGGTTTTACTGTTTGAACAACAGTATCAACAATATACCAATCTTGACATTTTTGATTAAAAGCACAGTCAGGCACATTACTCCCAAAACCGGTGTGATTGATGCTATTGATTAGGCACAACACCTGAGCAGCACGCTCACCAGATGGTAAAGCCACATGATAGGAACAAAATCTACAGCAAACCAAGTTACTTAGAAGAAGGCACAAATACTTCATATGAAATTATGCATTCCACTATTTTTAAACCAAATACTGTTTTCACACACCCATAAGCCTCCTAGATACTACATGTTTTGAATGTGATGGCTAGGCCCACCTCTTAGTCCCCTCACTCTACTTACAAATTCCTTTTTAAGATGGGAAGCAGTGAGAAACGTTTGCACGTGGACAAAAGCATTGCTAAGTCTAACTCAGAACAACATGGAGCTGCAATTCCTTGCCACAGCCTTGAGCTGCAGGGACCAGCCCTGGTTCTCTGCCCTCACAGCCTCGGGCAGCATCGCACTGTACGAGCTCACACTTATAAAACCATCACAAGGAACCCTTTACACCAAAGTATTTTGTTGACTTGTGTTTCTACAGCAAAGTTTTCTGCTCATTTGTCTACTGTCTTCTACACGCACAAAAAAGCACACAGGAGATTGGCATCAGCCCCAGACTTTACCCCTCAGTTTTATCACACAACTTCAGCATACTGAGCTCAGCTCTGCACTGAGAACCACCTGTCCTCAGCCCCACATCACGGCTTGCATGGCCAGGTATGTTTTCTAGACACGTTGCTCTGGCAGTGCCGTGCCTGTGACACTGCACATCTGTAACTGCAGTCAGTACTGCAGCACAGCCTACACAGAGCAGGGTCACAAAGCACTCCGCTTCCCATGAGCTGAGCGGTCTAAGAACACAACCTACGGTGTCTGCCCTTCCTTCTGCTATCAACTTCACACTCAACAAGAGCATCATTTTTAATTCCAGTTCATCAGAAGGTGATTACGGTTTGTTATCTTTTGCCCTTATCAATTTTGTTCAAAGCCTTCACATAAATCTCTCAATTTTCTTTCCCTGCAGCATGTAAGCAGTTTTGATATATGGCACTGAAAACTTCCATACAAAAACATTCTGGAAATTAAATGTTCTGATTCTTTCCCACATTGATAAAGAAATAGAGTGTTCTTACTACATGACATCTTCTTTTCATCTTCAAGCATCAAGTGTCATCTGGTGGATTGACACAGAACTGCACTGAAAGTAAACTTTCTTCAGAGTATATTTTAAAGGGAAGTAAAAATAACCAAAGAAGAGATTCTATTTACCTACAACCTCAGAAATGCAAATAATACAAGTACAAAGCTCTCCTGTGTGCAAGAGGTGACAACAAGAACAGCCGTAAGACTCCCAGAACACACCTAGGCACTTCACTGCCTTACTTAGGGGAAGTTCAGGAAACTCCAGGTACCACAGCTTAGTCAGAAACCTACTGAAAAGCATTCACCTTTCAGGGATAAGGCTGAAGTAACCTCGCACATTATTTAAAACAAAAACATCTGATGTACAAGTAAGTGTGAAGGTGTTCTTTTCCTGAACCTCTAAGGTGCTGTGTGTCTCCTGCAAAGAAGAGAAAAAACTCTAAAATTACTTTTCTTTTTTTAAATGTAATCTGAGATCTGTAAGTAACTATCTGAGGCTGGAACTGAAGCTTTAAAGGAAAAGTTGCCCTCAGATATGTCAAAGCTGTTTTCCCTCATGGGGAATAGAGGGGGAAGAATACAAATGCCTCAATCAAGGCCAATGAGTGTGCCGCAGCGCTCTAAAGAGAAGAGAAAATACTTTCTCAAAGCAAAACTTCCTTCTCTTGTTGTGAATTTTCAGCACATTTCAGTCTCTCTTCTCTAAACCAACACTGACCTTTGACATCAGGATTAACAAACGTACACCTCCTTTCTCATGGGTGGAGGGAAGTATGGGTAAGAGAGCAAGAAAGAGTAGAGAGACTGTAACAAACTGCTAAGGAAGCTAAAGGGAAAAACCAAACAGAACACAATAGCCACTGCCAGGATCACTGCCAAAAAAGTAACTCCACTCACAGCGTTAATGCTTTGACTCTGCAAGCATCTTCATCTCTCCAGCCCCAACACGAATGCTTTACTTCATAGGCATCAATTTTGAAATACATTATTACACGACTGGTAAGCTTGATAAGCAAACCATGGAACAGACACCTCTGGGAAACATCACGGTTTCTAGGAAATAGAAGAGTATTAAATGAAATACATAGCAATCAGGTGTATTTTCAGGCAGCCTTTCCAACAGCCTCATTACCTGTTGTGGGAAGCCCTGGCTGCCAAGAGCACTGCAGCTGTTGCATGATTGGGGCCATTGCAATGTCTGCTCACCAGGGAGCAAACGAGCTTGCTCACCATGCACTGCAGAAGTGAGCCTCAGATAAGTTCAAACATAAATCAGAGGCCAGCTGGATGAGCACTGACAAACCCCATCTTGCACGAGAGCCTCTGGCTGGCCATATCATTGTGTGGACTGCAATTTGTCCCCAAGCACAGCCAGAGTTTCACCTCTCTATCCTATGCCTTCATCCATACAAAAAAACAGCTTCTCTGCAACCCCAGGGGAACATCTTTCGGTCTTTCCCCAAACCTGGGGCAGAGGGAAATCAGTAACTGCTGCATGTGAAGCAGAGTTCAGGCTCTGTGTGAAAAGGGAAGGAAGCAAGTGTCTCACCAGATGCCTGACGGGCAGCCACCACTGGAAGAATGTTTGTGGTCACTGCTCCCTCAGCACCCCAAGGCACAGCTGTTGGCTGGTGTTGACAGCACTCACCTGAGAGTGGACCCACCTGGTTGCAAGGGAGACCGCTTGTTTCAAACCTTAAGGGTTATCCAGACCATAATAAATCCTGTTCTTCAGGCAAAGAGCTGCCTTAGCAGTAACAAGTGGTGCCAACCCAAATTTTTGGGTAGCCTTAAAACTAAACCCATGTCCAGCAGTCCAAATTACCCAATTCTTCTCCTCTTCAGACTGTAAATAAAGTCCTCAACTGCCCCAGTTGAGGTAAATCAGAGACAAAAAGCTTCAACAGATCAGAGGAAACAAAGCCAATCCTCTTCTCTGACTTTCTCAATAGCTGTCAGAAGTCCAACTGAGCTGACAAAGCCCGAAAAGCATTACCTTAAGGCTCAATTCAAAGGTAGCTGATCCACAGCCAGATTAAGTGCAAGTACTGTATGCTGACATCTAAGGCTTCCGTTGTTTGAATTATACAGTGTAAGCCAGTACTTAAAACAGGGCAAGTTTCTGGTTCTCCCAGTTAAATACTGTAAAGAGATAAATGCAAAATGCAATCTACATAATGGCACAAAAATCAAGAATCACAGGAGCAGCTCTGAGTCTCTCAGTAACCTCAGTCACCTGTGTCCCAACTGCAAAGGAAAATGTATTTCTTATCCAAAAAAGACGAAGAACAAAAAGTCAGGTATTAATCACTGTACTGCTTCATGTGCGTCCCACTCTTGCTCTGAGGTGAAGATAAGCCCTTGCCATTATTCTAGCAGGATAAAAAGCTCCCAGCTCTACTCACATGATAAGAGGAGCCCTCTGCTGCGAGCTGCACGCAGTGCTGTGCCAGCACCAAGTCATGTTACAGCTCAAGGCCCCAGAATGTCTTAATCTAGTGCCAAGTAAAGCCACTTCAATGCGGTGTCTTCATACCCCATTAAGGATTGCAAACCCTATGTTTAGGGGCATGGAAAGAAGTGGAGAGATTTATGAGAATTAGCATGGCTGTATCTAGAGTTTCCTACAACACCCTCTTTTTCCAGCAGAAGAGATCTGTGGTCTTCTGAGGATTCAACTAAATGCCAGTTTATTCAACAGGAGCAGACGGAACTCCACCAAGCACCAGCTCCAGCTCAACAAATCTTCTGACATACATCTTACAGATTCCTTAAATACAAATCTTTCTAGTGCTGCCTTTATTGTCAGTGCCAAGTACACTGTCTGCCAGCACGGTAGTAACTCAGGCTTGCAATGTGAGAAGAGGGAGGGGAGGGAATAAGAAGAAAGGAAACAAAAAAAAAAAAAAAAAAAAAAAAAAAAACCCCATTCCTAACAAAACTAGCAATTAGGAGTTTCTTGCGACACACCAGCAGAGCATTGGTGATCAGCAGCAGCAGTACAGCTAAAAAAGCTATTCTTCTGTTGGACTCAGTTTGCTGACACACAACGCCAAGGCAGACTGTGCTACCACAGTGACTCCCTGCAAGATGCCAAGAAGTGGTGCAGGGCAGTCCATGCTTTCGTTTCCCACTTTAAATAAGATCATTGCAAAGCTCCTCACTTTGACAGAATCTACATCTTCCTATTTTTCAGGATCCAGCACCTTACTTCTCCCACCACCCCCCATAAGTACACACACAAGCCCTGAGTTGCTAATCACATGCCATGATATGTTCACAAGAATGAGATTCCTCTGAGTGCTGCACTTTCCCCCATCTTCTGCGTGGTTTCATACAAAACAAAATCTCCCAAGTTCAAAGTCTTTCTAGAGGAAACCAACCTCTTCATAAGCAGAATCACGAGAGGAGCCTATGATTTCCACCGCAGTCAACTCTCACCCATCCGACACAGAGGAAAAAGAAACAGTCTGTTTTGTTCCTACATCTATTTTCCCAGTGGAACAGAGGGGTGTAGCACAGAGCAAGAGCATGTCCCTCTCATTTCCTGCTGCTACTGACCGAAGTCCATCATACCACCTAGATGATAAAACCTCTATCAAGCTCGTAATTAGAGAGAGGAAAAGACAGTAAAATAACAACTTAGAATAGCCTTGCTTTTATCTAATGATATTGACATGTTGAAGAAAAAAAATTAACTGTTAAGCACCCTGCATGTTAAACAAGATATTATCTCACTATCTGCATCTTCAAAGAATTTTTAAATAATTTAAGGATTACCCAACATTTGGCCACAAAGGAGGGAAAACTAGCAACACGACTTACAGGATCTCTAACCTTGGCTCCTTGAGCAGCTGCTACAGATCTCTGTGCACACTTATGACCCCAACTTCAGCAAAACAAATAACAGTATTCTTGCAAAACTGGATGTAACTGCAAGGGAATATACGGAACCTCCATGAACTCACAGAATCTGTATTTCCTTTCCACTTTGGTAAGCATTTTATGCTCTGCTGTACAGGGTCTGCTCAGTACTGACTAAGCTGATAACAACATTAGGAGGCTTGTGCTTGTTTTTGAGGTGCCATCCTAAAACCCATGAAGTTAAAGATGACTGTGCAGAAAGCAGAGTGATTCACAATTCTGAATACTCCTGGCCAGATGAGATGTGACTGTGGCATGCCCAAGCCTACAAACACCATATATCCTCACTTAATAGTGGGTTAGCTAATCAGGGGATAACATTTGTTTTCTCATAACAAATCCATCCAAGGTTCTGGCAACATGCACACCATGAACTCTATTATAGCTACAACAGATTATGCTATTTTCGAAGGCCCCTTAAAAGCAAGCAAACCAACCAACACAGCAAGAGCCCCCCAGCACAACTATGGGCAACAGAGACGTAGCCATCCTCCCATGCAGCAGACCCTCAGCTACTTTGGCCACACTTCAGCACACTTTGAGCATTCAGGCCCAAACAGCCAGGCCCCAAGCATCTCCACTTCTCAAAAGAGAGCTTTAGGAGAGCTTCTAAACTTGGAGACGTGCAAAAGGAAGCAGCTGTTCAGATTTAAACACAACCAGTTATTTTTACATGAGCGGTGTATCAGCGTATGAGGGCAGGAAGAAAGTGAAGGTGTTTGCATTAACGTTCTGGATGAGTTACTGTGCCTTGAAAGGCTTTGGAAACAGGTTTGCTGGATGGAGCACGGGTCTGCTGGATTGCACCAAGTGTTTAGAGCAGATCTGCCAGTACTGAAGAAACATCCTCAGCCTGGAAGGAAGTCATTATCATGACAGCTCTCAAGAAGGGATGGTGCTGCAATTAAATAAATTAAGAGAAAACTAAGAGATTCATTTCAAATATCAACAAAAATTTGAAGATGCACTGAACATGATTTTAGCCCTTGAATTTGGGCTACGTGGAGCACAGATTTAACGGTGCACCAGAACAGCAAGCAGCAGCGCTGACCCACTGAGCCCAGCTCCAAGCAGGACACGTACCTCAGTATCCCCACACCGTGTGCTGTGCATTTCAGCCAGGGCACAGCACCAAATGCTGTCATAGTCTAACTGCTACAAACACTCCTAAGCCCCTCGAAAATTCTGCTTGCAGAAATCCACAGCAGTGTCTGTGCTACAAACCCTCCATAAATCAGACTTTATCAAGACTGCCATTAAATAAACGAAAAAATAACAATACAGAAAAATTACAGACTTCCAGTTTTTGTTGGTTTTTTGCTTAAACAAACTTGCTCAAATCCTGCAATTGTGAGGTCCAGCATGGGGTTCTTAAAAATAGGTTTATCAAGATGGAAAGAGAGAAAAATTCAGACACTGCAGTTTAATCACATCAGCAACACCAGCAAGTTTAAATAAAGAATCTGGATCACATACCATTCAAAAAGGCCAGCTGGGTGCAGGGAAAGGGGACAAATTCATAGGCAGTGTGTCAGCTAAAGGCACAACAGCACTTTTTACAGTACTGAGAACCAAAAAGACAGGACCAAACCAAGAAAACATCATCTACATCCAGTTTCTGCACATTTCCAACACTGAAAATCAAACTTGTTGGCTACACCCTTTATGAAGAAAAATCTAATCAATTACATCTTTTATTCTTGACACAATAAGCAGCAGAAATTACATTAACTTACTATAAACATTTCCATGAACTGATTATCCAACCGCAGCACCAGCCAGAAACACGTAAAGAAGCAGCATTTAAAACAGAACTCTGCACATAAACCCAACGGTAACTTGAACTTCACCACCACTACTTCCAGCCAAGACTCCCTTTTCCATTAGTGTTTGTCAGACGGATTCTTTTGCTTTACAGGCATGCGATATGGCGGATCAGCTCTGGTCCTGCCATTAAAAGACATCCAGGAGGAATCAATCCCCATGTAAAGTACTGCCTACTCAGGCTGTTCAGACAAGGCTTTATCTTGCTCCATCCCCTGTTAATCCCTTTACGTGTGACCTCCCCTCACTATCTGGCTGCAGAAGCATTGGGGGTAAATATGTAATATTCCTTCAGGCTGTGTCTTTTAACACCAAAGTTGCTGAAAAGCCAAAAGAAACCCAGAGCACTCAGCATAGTTTGCTGTAAGTGAAGTGACAGTCTTCTGCATTATTATGCCAGACTGAAAAGTAATGATTTGGATTTGAAGGTCTGACATCCATTTTGAGCATGTTTGCACACTTTTTCCACCACTAGATTTTTCAAATCTAAAGCCATGATGGAAGTTACAGAATCGAGTTACATTTGAACTGCTCCCCTTATATGTTTATGCTGTTTTTGCAAATCCTAACCAATGCTAAAAAAAACTCAATAAACTGAAATCATATTCCAAAGAAATGTATTTTCAGGCTTTTGGTACAAATGATGCATTCACAGCAATCTTAAAACTACGGCACGGGCCATTTAGAAATCCTTAATCCACTTCAGAAGTTAGATCAATACAAAATACCTATTAATGAACTAAATGCCTATTAGATGGAGCTTCATCTCTTTTCCCCACTGCCTGAAGCCACCATCAGTTTTCAGCACCAGTGCCTCCTCCGACAGCCCCTGAGGGATTTCACATATGATGTGCACTTCTATGGAATGACAGCGATGACCGGCCTCGCTGCTTATCGTATCACCACACCCAGGGCTCTGCATGCTACACCCACGGTCTCCATGCTCAGCAGTCTGACTTAACAAATAAAGCACTTTTTTTTCCATGGCAAGATAGAGGAACTTAAATTCTGGGGAAAAAAAGAAGCCAGGCGAAGCGGCAGCACGAAGATGCAGTTAATGCACTGTGTGCAAATGAGCCACTTAAACAGTGAACTTCTGATCTAAACCTTAAAGTTTTAAAAGGCTGCAAGCACCAACGTGCATTTTTGCAATCTGGTCACCGGCCGGATATGCAGATCAACATCATGTTTGCCCATCACTGTAGCAGCTTATGAATGTTTAAGACATAACGCCAGCCAAGCAGATGCTGCACAAAAAACACATCTTGGAAAAAGATTCCAGCATGAATATCCTGAAGAATAACAGTACTACAGAACCATGTGGGGAGAGGAAAGGTAACAGACCTGGAACAGAAGGAAATGGAAAAAACTCGTGGAAGGTGGACGGTTCTCCTCCAGCAGCAAACAAGGGTACTCAGCTGGCCTGGAGCAGGACAACGAGGTGAAAAGGAAAGCTCAGAAAAATCAACAGGATTTGAGTGTCATCCAATGAAGCTTATGGAGTGAATCAGGAGGTGAAGGCATGCAACCTCACGTGTCTGGACAACCTGGAGCAAGCTCTTAGCAGCTGATACCTGGGCCTGGGAGACCTGAGCAATGTATGTGCAAAAGTGGATGTAGCAGAAAACAAAGAGCAATGCTTAAAAGCAGCCTGTGCTGTCATCTTAAAGCATATTCTGCCATGTCATTTCCAAATTACAGACACCATCTTTGGCTCCTGGGTCTCCAACCCCCCACTGAACATAAAACAAGACAATACCTTATGGAGGTCCTATTACCACAGTTCACTACTTAACACAGTCACGCTCTATTTTTGGCAGTGGTTTTCTTTGTAACCCAGCTGAGCAAGGAGAAGAGGAAGAAAAAGGAGCCATCAAAACAGTACATGCTATGCTGCAGTTGAAGGTGACTTACCTGCAGGTTTCTTATTTGTGAGAATCAATTAGGATTCAAAATGCGGTACTTTGCTGGTGCACACAGCAGCCGGGCTGAACATTCCCCACCTCCTCGTGTTTGTTGCCAAAATACAACGTTTTAAGAGTTTGAGCAGTGGAACCACTCAGGTGATTCCTGCTTGCCAAGAACAATCAAACTAACAAATCAGAGCCAACCCAGAAGTGAAGGCAACAAGCTCTTCTTATGTCTCTGCATCCTGCGAACACCAACAGTGGACCCTGCTCCCCAAGGATACCGTGGCTGTGGCCACTGGCAGAGCACAAACACTGGACAAAAACAAAGATCAACAAAACAGATCCTTTAGCCTCAAAATTCACTTGTGCAGATTCTTTGTCCTCACAAGAAGATGAGCAATTTTTAAAATAACTCTTAGGATTTCCATGGTCTGGAAAACACACATTAAAAAACTGTCTCAGTGTCTTCTCTTTCAAGTGAATAGAAGAGCATCTGTTCTGCATTCCATGTGAAGCAACTCCTCTGACTGCACAATCATCAAAACCAAGCAGCTCTAACTCCGACCAAATACCCAATTCCAGCCATTCCAGGGATGAGGCAGGCTTTTATTACCAGTTTTTCATTCTAAGGAAAATTTACCCTCCCCTGGCTGGTCGCTTGTGAACACTTCATTAGAAAACTAGGAATGGCTAGACATGTATTTGCTGAAGTTGAAGATACTTTCACGAAATTAATTTCTGAAGTGCATAATAGCAAGGGGCTGTTGTTCGCCCTCAACTTCCGTATTTGGCTCCGCACTTTTACAGCTCAGGAGCTGGCTGTAAGAATTTCAATAGCGATTAATAAAACAGATACAGAAGGGCTCAGCAGGCAGCACTGTTTGTTTCTCCATGGGAAACTTCAACCAAGAGAACGACTCCCGCAGCCAGCGCGAGCGATGCGCAGAGGTGGCACACCTGGCTCCAGCAGGAAATTGGAAAGCTGAGATTTTCCTCTAGGCAAATTCATCCACCCCCAACCCAGGGCTTTGCAGATATTCCACAAACAGGAAAAAAAGGGAAAATATTTAAATAGAAAAACCATATACGCTACTTCAGTGCAAAGGGTAACAGTTCCAACATGTAGCTATCTGCTGTTATAGCCGGGGGCCAGACCTTTAATCAGTGTCAGTAACTGCAGATCCTGCCACAGCTCCAGGAGCTCTGGGCAGAACCGCGTCAGCTCCGGCACAAATCTGACTGCAGGGGCACAATCCCACTGCTGTCACAAATTTACTGGAACACAATGCACTGCTTGTGCTGGCTTTGTGTTTTCATGCCAGGTAGAGGACAGCAGAGATGGGCTGCAGAGAGGAAGCTATGCTGGTGCTCAGCCATCCTGAAGCACCCTGAGGAACCTGCCTGTCTCTGCAAGTGAGAGAACCGAGCTCACTGCCTTCCTCACTCTTTTCCAGACCGATGCAGGCAGCGCTGGGCACGCTGTGGGACAACAGCAGCATCCAGAAAACAAAAGAATAGGAGGCAGAGGTCTGGATGAAATCCAAAAATACATAATTCCATTTTCACCTTGTTTATTCAGTTCTCTATTCTTCTGCGCAGTGGAATAACTTTTTCATTTCTGTGGTGTCCATAGGTTCAATTTCAAATGTACATTCCTCAAATTCTCTTCTTCCTTTTTTGAGTGGTTTCGGCATTTCAAAGGTTGGAAAAAACCTCTAGGATCATCTAGTCCAACCATTCATCTACCACCAATATTACCCACTGAACCATGAGCAGATGGATTGATGGCAGCCACCATGGGGACACCTGCCCTTTCCTTACTTATCTTTTACTTACCTTTTCCTTCTTTTCCACCTCAGCTGTCCCTTTATTCCATTCACTTCAGTTTAACACTAACATTTTCATTCACTGTTTTGAAGATATGGGTGAAATTCCAGACACAAAGCACCTTCAGATACACGCAGGGATGGCAGTAGGTGACATCGTATCTCTGCAGAACTTATTGTGGAATGCTGCGATGTTTGTGAAGCGACAACCAAAATATGCTGAGCAGGTGATTCTTACCAAGCATGGTAAAACCACATCTGGAACCTTCTTCAGGCCTCCTTTCCTCTCTCTTTCCCCATCCCCAATGTTTGGTACAGTAACTTTCACCCCGTTCCAACCTCAAGGCCCAGAACGATTGCTGAAGTAGCAAGAATCTCATGAATGTAAATATTTGCTCAGGGTTAAGTTACCAAGAGAGAATTTCTGCTCAGAGCCTGCAAGCTCAAAAAGAAAGAATAAAGAGAGGCCAAGAGTTTAAAAAAACTAGTGCCCAGTGTTAAATTCCTTCATTACAGTTAGACACCTGCCTGCTTTTCAGAAGCCTGAAACAAGCCAGAGAAACCTCTGACATTTACATGTCTCTCTACCTTGCAAACGATACTGGGACTACTTGGCTCTTTGGACTTTTGGAAATAGAAAGGCACCAAGTCTCCATACAGCTCGCCATGATGATGTGCGAAGAAGAGCATGCTGCACCCACGCTGTGCCTGAGTGCTCATCCAAAGGCTGTAGGTTGGGTTTCCCATAACAGGCTAATGCTGAACCAGAGTCCAAAGTCTCAGTGTTTCAGCCTTACACATTAATTTAAACAGATCAATGAGCACCACAAATAACAGCAGATTCACGTATAGCTACACATAGCACAGTGGCTCTGTATACTTCAGCAACTCAAAATGCTCGTCGAGAGAAAAACGGCAAATGCCATGAAAAAAATCACTCAGCAGTCCAGCATAAAGACACTCTGTACTTCTATCTTTATTAACTCAAAGAACTTCTGAGATGTGTCAAATCAGACTCTGAGGAAATGCAAAGAATTTCAGAAGGACTGCACTTCACAGGAATTACATTTCAAAAGGAGAAGCTTCAGCCTTTAATGTGCAATTTCAGTCACGTCGCTATTTCTGTCCGTACTGCAATTCACGAGGACCCAAACCATTGAGCAGTCGCTCGCCTCTCGCAGCCGTTTCCTGTGGTCTGCTCCATCCCTCTCTGTTAACGCCTTCAAGATTCTGTCATCCAAGGAAATGCCTTTTCCTACTACTAATAGCAGATTCGAAGACCATGAATCGTACATTATTCCATTCACTGCCTGATGACAGCTTCTTACTCAGCGTCAAGAGCTCGCCCCAGCGCTGCAATCAATACTTGTAACACTGCAGTGCGCTGTACAAACCCGCGCAATGCGAAAACTCAGAAATGGCCATTCTCGCTTCTAAGAACTCTGAGCGCTCCAGAAAGTCACCAGCATCTAAAGAAAGTCACAAAGGCTGTCTCAGAGCCTGACAGATTCCTACCAGACAGAAAAACTCCTTCTCCAGGCAATCGCTGCACGACACAGCTACAGAGAGGAGCCCAGGAAGGCTGCCAAGCTCCTCAGGGTGCCGGCCACGCTGAGCCCAGGCTTCCCTACTCCTCCCACCAGTGTGCACTACGTCTCTCAGGCAGCATTAAGTGCATTCATGCAAAAGGAAAGTTAGACTTGGGCAACTGTTTTATATTGCAGTCGACCACATTACTGGCCAGCATGTCTGACCAAGTAACACAAATGGAAGAAGCAATCTGCTGCCATCATGCAGGGATGCTCCTGCAAAGACACCCTGAAGGGGGTTGCAGCATTCCAGGCCCTGAGGCAGGCAGCTCAGCTCTCTGTTAACACAGCTTCTGGAGGCAATGAGTTTGTGTAACCACCTCTCTGAGCACCCCAAGGAGCGTACAGGGAATCCTATGTGAAACGACTGAAGTTATGCTGAGCAAACCTCCTCCTCTTCCCAGCACTGCTCAGCCTGCTCCATCACCAGCCCGCTGCCTCGCACCACAGACTGAAGCCAAATAATTCAGTGCAACCCTAGAAACAAGTAAGTGCAAATACCAATAAATGAAATAGGGTTGCATTTTGCACAATGACCAAAATAGCAACAACAGTCAGTGCACCAGAAGAAAAAGCAGGAAGTATTTTGGGTGGTAGTGGTCAGGGACCGCAGAGGCAACGCGCTGTAAATACTGTCATTACTGGGAAGCCAGTTCACAACAGTGCACCCTGGGTGCTTCCCACAGAAGTACACAGCGAATACTGCCCATAGGAAGCAATGGCCATGCCAGGGAGGGAACGGAAGGGAGCATCAGCCCCTGCCTCCATTCAGTGCTGCAGGGCAGGACTCCCTGCATGAGCTCTTCTCTGCGGAGCCACAGCCTTCCAGCACCGAGATACAGCACGCAGTATCCTAAGGATGCTGAGCACAGAGTACAAACGTGCAAAGCCACTGACTGAGGAATAAAACTCAAAGACCCATTAAATTTTAAGACACTGCAAAGAATAAAATGCAGATATGGTAGCATGGTTACGCTAAACCTCTTGTAAAAGAGGGATGGGGAGTAAGGGTAGAAGGAATCACAGAATGGCCAGGGTTGGAAGGGACCTCAAGGATCATGAATCTCCAATCCCCCTGTCACAGGTAGGGCCACCAACCTCCACATTTAATACTGGACCAGGCTGCCCAGGGCCCCATCCAGTCTGACCTTGAACATCGCCAAGGACGGGTCATCCACAGCCTCTCTGGGCAGCTGTTCCAGCACCTCACTGCTCTCTCTGTAAAGAACTTCCCTGACATCCAACCTAAATCTCCCCTCCCTGAACTTAAAACCATTTCCCCTTGTCCTGCAGCTATCAACCATTTCAAAGAGTTGATTCCCCTCCTGTTTGTAGGCTCTCTTTAGGAAGGAGGGGCAGAAGGCTTCCCCTCAAGCACTCCCCAGCACACCTCCACAATACTTAGACCAACAAAGGCCTTCTCAGGTTTCACTCCTCATAACCCCCAAAGCAGGCAGTGCTTGCCAGGACTGCCTCCCGATTACCGCAGGCTGCAGAGAATGCAATGCTGATGTGCAAACATCTAGTCCCAATTTCATGGGAGATTTTCGTGGTGGTGGAGGTGTGGGGTGCCACGTCTGGCTGAGCCGAGCTCAGTGCCTAGCAGGGAGCTGGGGAGGGGAACAAGGAAGCTGAGTGCTGAGAGCTGGAGCTGGGAGAGCAGCACGGATGGATGGCGGCCACCTCATGGGGACAGCAGCTGAGGAGCTCCACCACCTCCCTCGTCATCCGTCCTCTCTCACCCACCTGTACTTCAGTTCACCCTATCTCAGGCTATCTCAAATTCTCTCTGTTTCCGCGTCTGAAAAATAAATGATGTTAATTTTTCATTTAAAGGGAAGTTCAGGGAATTTGGAATAGGAGAGATATTTTGCAAATAGCACCATCATTCGTCACGAGACAATAATCATAAACCAAGGTCTCTGAAGCAAAGCATTCACTTTCACATTAAAATTTGATAACGCCAACAAAAGCAAATGCCACAGTAGTTATTACTACTTTTAATCTACAACATTGTTTATTGCACACAGGTAAGTTAGTATTCACATAGTCAACAACTCAGAGCCCCAGTACAATATCTGCAATCAGTCATGCAAAATAGAAGCATTTATTACTTGTTTTTTTATCGACCACCTCTCTTTAATAGTCTTACAATCTTAAAGTTTTTATTATTTTGTAAAAGAAAAATATTTAAATTGTTTACAGAACAGCCTGAGGAAGCAAATGAATCTTATTCATAAGCATTTGAAAAGTTTACAGCTGGAGAGAAACAAAGCATTAATCACACCACAGCTACATTAACACTCGTTGTCCTTTTGACTCACATAAGGACTATGCAGGCACACCAACCAAAGGAGGACCATCTGCACCAGCATGACTGCTGTCTGGTGGTCTCCACAAGATTCCGACATCACAAGTAGGTACAAACAATTTGAAGGCAATACATTCATTGCCATCCAGCAGGGTCAGCAGCAGCAGTTATGCTTCAGTCAGGAACAAGAGCGTTCACCCATCGAACCGACTCATGCAGAAGGACAGAACCGTTTCCAAGGACAGCCCAAGGACGCCGTTTGGTTTTCATTGAAAACCAGAAGGAAATGTATGAATTTTAGATAGGATTTCAGAAGGCTGCAATCTCCAGATCACCCCATCCCACACAGCTTGCTTGAGAACAAAGGTTTCCCAAAAACAAACAACTAAGAACTTAATCGTGGAGCTTGCAGTATAAAAACCTAGGGCTTGCACTGAAAACAAACAAAAAGCAGCCACAAAGCCCATCCTGAAAATACTGCAATGCAAACAATGCACAAGTGAGAAGTTATCACCTTGGATTCTGACCTCCTGTGCTTTTCTTCCTGGTGCCCCAGGGTCCCAATAACCTGCTCCCACTGCTACTGCCTTAGGACTCTTCCTCCTCTTTGATCACGCTACAGAAGCTCATCCCACATGAGAAGCCAGGAGGACCATCACTGCTCTGTTGAATTAATCACTTCCATTGGCTGGAACAGAAAATCCTTTCCTACATCTGTGACAGATTTCAAGACCAAAAACACTTTCAAGCCTCAACCTTCAGTGACGTGGTACAGGAGACACTCACAAGAGCTCTGCAGGTCAGCCTCTCCTGTGGCACTGCCAGACCACACTGGATTTTCCGTAAGGAAAAGGTACCCTACTGCCATCTCCTATCTTTCTTCCCACCTCTGTGGAGGATGATACCATACCGGGCTTGTATCTATGCATCTGTAAAGACACAGAGCTCCTCTGGAAAAACAAGGTCCTGCATTCATTTCTGGCAAGACATGCAAGGTGCCACACCGAAGGTACTCTGATTCCAACTTCCTCCTGAAGTCCAGTCTGGACTGAGCCTGGGCTCAACAAGCAGGACACATCTGATCAAACGCACAAGAGCAAGCAAGCTCTGCATCTGCAGACATCACTGACACCAATCACCACACTCCAGCCGCTCTAACTTTGAAAACAGAAATAACTCACTCACTAAAGCCAACCACAGTCACCAAAACTACATGTTCGTGCACACGGTGGGATATTTATAGCGCCTATCTACCAACATCTAACTAGAGACCTTTGGCTCCTTCTGCAACTAATGGAGACAGGCTGCTAACGCAGGTATCCCAGACCACCTCCTGCAGGTGTCAGTCTGCACTGCAGGACCCGTCTGCAAACCCAGCACACTGCAGCTCGCTACCGAGTTGCTCAGGAGATGCCAGAGGTCAGACTGGGTGTCCCTGGAGCCAGAGCAGAGGGGGAACATCAGCAGGTCTGCAACTCACAATCATCTTCCTGGGGTTTGTCCAGCCTTTACCCACCCAAGAAGCACGGCAGAGAAGAAATTCCATTTTTGAAATATTCGGATTCTTTCTTCAAAAGGATTTCCTTTGAACTCAATTTAATTTTAATCACTTATCTCTAGCTTTATTAAGCTAAAAGAAATACAAACATAACCAGCTCGCTCATGTCAGCCCATGATGTTACAACCACAGCTCTCCTGGTTAGAATATCATCTGTGTAAATACAGCATCCTCACAAACAGGATGGAAACTAAAATACGCACCTTATAACGAGCATAAAAAACACTTTTATCAGTGTGTTGACCAGTACAAATTCCATCTGCATTGTGCCCACTTCTCTGTGTGGACAACAAACCCAGCTCTGCTCACTAACAATTGCCAATGGTCTCTTTCACTCCTTGGTGCTGCTGCGTTTCAGGCACTGCAAGAAGACGTTTGCCTCCAATTCTTTCCAACTGTAGAGCCATTTTCCTTTGTGTTAAAGTTCCCCCCAGCCTGCACAGGAACGAAGGTAGAGCGTATCCCTTTAACATAGTTTAACCACTCTTAATATTTGGAATGGAAAATGTGACTTAGGTACCGAGGTTTAAAAAACAGCTACGATGTATGCGGCCAATTCTCTAAACACGAATCTCATAAGGATTTTCAGGGTTTTTTTCCTTTTCTTTTTGCACGAGAACGTAGCGCTCAGGGGAGACAGCCAGCTCAACGCAACAGCCCATTACGGCTCAGAGCTTTCCAATTTGCAACTAGAAATGGTTTACATTAGAAGCACTAACAGCTCCAAAAGGTATTTAAAAAGGAGAGCGCGGAGCAAAAACTTGGCATTTCGCGACGCCTAAATATGGATCGGCAGGAAATAAATTTGATCTCCTCGGTTAATAATAGCCCTACCCGAAGAAGAGTTTCACAGAACCGGTTTTATGTGGTTTTCGGAGAACTAAAAATACCCGGCCGCAGCTCGGCGGCCGCCGGACAGCGCGGGACGAGCCCAACAAAGGTGCGGGAGCGAGCGGGGCGGCCCGGCCTGCAGCCGAGCGCTGCGCCACGGCGGGAGGAAGAGCGGAGCGGAGCGCAGCGCTCCCACGCCGCGCCGGCCGCCCCGCTCGGCCCCGCGCCCCCCCTCACCCCCCCCCGGGCCGACAGAGGGCCCGGAGCCGCCGGGGGAAGGGGGAGGGCGGGACGCGCTGCCCTCCGGCCGCGCGCACCTGGAGCGGGGCCGCCCGGGGGCCGGCCTCCGTCCGCCGAGCCCCCGCCGCCCGCGCCCGGGCGCTCCCCGCGGGCCCCGACCGCCCCCGGCCTCCGCCAAGGAGAAGGCGGCGGGAAACTTCTCCCCGGGGACGCGGGGTCCGGCGGCGCTCCTTACCCGCCCCTGCCCCTGCCCGCGTCCTTACCCTCCGGCTCCATCTGCTCCCGCCGCCGCGCTCCGGCGCTCCCCGAGCCGCGGCGAGTCGGGCCGGGCGGCGCGCCGGGCTGAGCGGTTACAAAGGCGGCCGCCGGGCGAGGGGGGTGGGTTTCCTCTCCCTCCCACTGCAGCTGCATCGCGCCGTGAGGCGCCGCGAGCGGGACGAGGCGCCCCCGAAGGCGGCGGAGGCGGGAGGGGCTCGCGGCGCCTCGGCTGCGAGCCGCCCGCCCCGGCGCGGCCCGGCCCGGCCCAGGCGGCGAGCGGGACCCGCGGGCGGGGAGGGGCCGGCCGCCCTGCGGCCAGGTGCGGCTCCCGGCCCGGGGGAGGGGAGCGGGGCGCTTCGCGAGCCGCTCTGCGGGCCTGGGGGCGGGGGTACGGGTGCCGAGCCTGACAGCGCGCCGAGCCCCGCGGGGGAAAGAGGGGCCCGAGGGGACGGAGCTGCGGGGCGCTGCCCGGGCAGAAGGCTGCGGTATTGAGGGACGGCCGCTGCTGCCCCTCCAGCCGGCTTCTCGGGCGAGCGACCCTCCGTGCAGCAGGGAGGGTTTTGTGCGTTTTGCTGGGCAAAGCCCCGCAGTCCTGCGTACAAAAGCAACGTGGTGTGAAGCTTCCAAAGGCTGCAGGCAGCCTCACCAGCTGTTGCCTACAATGCTGAGTCCTCGCGGTGCAGCTGCTGAGGCGCGGGGCGTGTGGCGAGGCCGAGCCGAAGGAGCACATGGCCACAGACAGTGCCCAACACCACTGTCCTTTCCTTGGCTCGCAGGGTGGAGAGCGAAGAGAAGATGAGCACTAGTGCTTTGTCCTCTCGAACAGCCCAGCTGCTGCCCTCCTCCTGGAAAACCACCCCACGCCATAAGGGCTTTCCGTGCTGCTTGAAGGCCGGCACTGACTCACTGCTCTGGGCCTTGTCAGCAAAAGAATCAGAATGGTTGGAGGAGAGCACAAAGGTCAGCAACCATCAACCCATCCCTACCACGCCCACTGATCACATCCTCAGTGCCACATCTACACGTTTCTTGAACAGTTCTGTGATAAAATTCATAAAAGTGGATTTCTTTGGACTAATTATTTCAGAATATAACGGCTAGTTCTAGAGTAGGAAGTATGAATAAGGACTAGCTAAACCAGAGGAAGGCAGTCTGAAAAAGACTTACCAGCAAGGAGCCAATCTGGATTTCTTGACACTGCTTTGATGAATCCCATCTATTACATTCAAGATCCTGCCTCAAAGCACTATTACACATATACGAAAGTAATACACAAGCAGCCATTTCAGAGATTAAACTCTTTGTATTGCTATTCAAAATAGTCGTAGCTCCCTGAAATTAGTCCTGTCCTTTAGTTCAACAAGACTGATCATCTCTGAAGGACTTTCTTATCAGAGCAGATCCAGCTTACCTGTTACTGTTACACAGTTGTCAGACATGGCCCATGTTCAGCAGAAACAGACTTAACAACTGTTGGACAATATCCAAGTTCTTTGCTCTCAGGAAAATGAGGTCCTTGCTTTAAGGTACTGAGCTAAGACAAACAATCGTTTACATTAAGCATATTTGATATGGCACCATAAGAGCAAATGACCATCATTCTTTAAAAGGGTTGTTTTATTTCCTGTGCGTTTCTTTCCTCATCCTATCCAGCATTTGGGTTTGATTGGCTTGCTTTCTCAAAGAGTTAGGGAATTTTTCATCGGCGGTGCTCTCAACTCCTACAGTCTGAGCATGGGCAGTATTTAATTTGCACCTCTGACCAGAATCTGTTCAATTCAATGAATACTTCTGAAGGAAATTTACAATTTAAGCAAATATTAAGTTGTGGCCATTGCAACAAAGGGCCAGTGTAAGTTTCTTCACATCCAAGAATAAGCCATTTCTTCAAGTAGGGTAAGTAATCTGCAGTCAGAGAGCAATTTCAGTACATAAGCAACAAAGAAAGGTGTGCTCTTTTTTGCAGCTCTGCAAAGGAGTTGAAGGAATAACAGCTGCTGAGAAGATAGGCTGCCACTACCAGCAAAAGCAAACCAGCCACAGGAGTCGTTCTGTAACAGGAAGGTGTTTGCTGGGATGCTTCCTCTGAATGTAGCTTAGTTGCATTTTTCCCCCTGAATTGAGAAGCATCCCATCTTTTAAAAGTGTGGGGAATGAAGCCTGGACGGGGCTCTGGGACACAGTTGGAGTAAAAGCATAGAGCTGAACCTTCGACTGACCTGCAGGCTGAAGATCCATCACCAAGTTCAGCCTTTCCTCCTCACATGACTGTCAGAGCTGCCTCCCTTCAGTCTCTCATGAAGGAAGTCATAATAGGAACTAGTTTGTCTTGCCAACACTTCTGTCACTTCTGCTGTCCTCAGGCTTCACTTCACAGAAGTCAAAGCTTCTGCTAAATAGAATATACACTGATCGGCTGTCTTCCGCACCAAACTGCATCTTGCTGAGCACCATACAGCCTTAGTTGTATTAAATCTTACTTACAAATGCAAACTGCACTTAGCACAGCATACTTCCATCCTTGAAGCTTTGAAGCGCTGGGCAACATCCACTGAATGTTCCCTTTATCATGGGATATTTTCTATTGTTTTCAAACCCTTTGTGTCTAATGCACATACACACAAGGCTAAGAGAAAAGGGCCGATACACACAGCAGAAGCAGTTAGTGAAGTTCACACAAACACTCGTTTTTTTCTCCCTGCAAGAAGAAAAAAGTTACCTGTCACAACGCATTAAAATTCTTCTACAAGAAGAGTGCTCTCAACACAAATTAATTCTCCCACATGGTAGGCTGTGCAGTTAAGTAAGGATTAATATTGCATGTCCAGGAAAGATAAATGTTAAAAGGGTAAAAATAACCTCTCATCCATCTAACAAGACACTGGAGACCAAGAAGCTAAGGCTTTGCTAATACACGGTTTTGTCTACATGCTTTTCATGTAAGAGCTGCATGTTGTGTTCTCTTCCAGATGATGTAATCCTCGGGGTGACCCTCATGTGCTTTTGCCATCATATGACACTCCTCTACTGAATATACAAAGTTCCTTTGTGTACAGATTCCTTATTTATAACTCTCAGAATTTTGATCAGAGCATGATTTTTTTTTCTCTTTGAAGAGACTACTTTTAATTTGAAGATGGAGATTTGGAGATGAATGTAACTTGTCTTTGAGTATTTATGCAGTTTCATTTTCATGAATCCGAAACTGAGCCTTTTCAATTACAGAGAAAGAAGTACTGCTTTATTTCTCATTCACAGTGAGATTAAACCAGCAATGGCAACACAAATTGAAAATTTATGGCAGCACTGAGGCTGATTCTGTTGCTTTCACTTTATATTTAGAAAAAAACTGGGAATAAATGATTCATCAAAGGTGGCTTTTGAGGGGAAATACTTTTGAGATGAACCCCACTGAGGTAGGGTGGTTTGTTGTTTTTTCTTTTAATGATACCTTAGGCATAAACAAGTTAATTCCATATTCACCAACACCAGTTACCAGAGCAGCAAGGCATCCAGAGAAAAATAAAGAACAGAGCAGCAAAGAGACAAAACTAAGGAACTGCAGATAAGAGTAAAGTCATCCGACATCCAGGACGCGGGTCTTGCGGCAGCTTGTTTGTGCAGCCGTCAGATTTTTTAGCAGAGTGGAACACTTAGTCTTTAATCCCTGCTTTGTAAGTGACTGAAATTTGTACTAGGGACTGTAGTCCTGAACACTGAGGGATTTCAAATCCTACAATTTCTGATCTCAGTGGTATACATCAGCCTGGCAGTTTTTTTGTCATTGATTCATTGATCAAATTGATTCAGATGGTAAAATACATGAAGTTGTGCTCTGGACTCTCTGAAAGCAGAAGCAGGCTGATATCATAGATAAGCTGTGATCACAGTGTGTCACCTTCTCTTTCCAGAACCTGATCTTCACAGGAACAAAAAAATCTTCTTGCAATCCCCAAGGAAGCCCACAGAGTCATTACTCATCTTTTAAATGCTGTGCTAGCAATAATCCTGTTGCTCTTACTATGATATCAGTGGTCTGTAAGAATGCTGGGTTCGCTCGCTTTGCTTCTCTCCAATCTTCTGTGTCTCTGAGTGTAAAACAAGGGCAGTGCCCCAGATCACTGGTGGACTGTGGGTGTCCTGACCAGGAAAGTTACACTTCATCTGCAACTATCCACAGTCACAGCTGATGAGGAGGAGCAGGAGGTGTTACTGACCTCTTTAGCTAAAAGCCAACACGTGTGGCAGCCAGCAGACTCTTGGTCTGTCGGTGAGTGCGGCTCTGTTTGCTAGCCACAACCAGAATACCAAGGTGAAATTAAGACAGAACACAGCAGTGTTGCAGAAACCTCTGTGCATATATGAGGTGGTGTTTATGGCGCTTCTGCGTTTGTATTTTTAGCCTACTGAAAGGTGTAGACTGGTCAGCCATGGACATCCAGCTGCAGAATTGGGGATGAAGTCGGTGACCCAGAGGGTCCTTTCAGTCCCACGTTTGTAATTTACTTTGTGTCACGTTGTAAAGTAAATGAGGAGTTAAAGCCGCCATTTGATTAACTGTTTTCAAACAAAACTGACTTTTATACTACCTCAAGAACAAGATATGCTTTATGAATGCAATCATCTGACATGGCACAGACACATCGAGGTTGATATTTTTCAAAAGCAAAGCCTTTCAGGAACATAAACTCCGTTATTCAAAATGAAAAGGACTGAGGTATCCAAATGCTCCTGGCTTTGAGCAGCACTCGGATGAAGCCTTTTGAGAAATTATTAGTTTGGAAGTAAGTAACGTAAATGGCATTGTATATTTTTACCCCCAAATTTTCAGTAAAGTAAAATCAGTGAAATTCTGTCCTTTTTTGCTTTGATAAGTCATGTATTTAAACTGGAATCTCTGAAACAGAGAAGGAAATACTGTTTTTCTGACACAGTTTGATCAGGAGTTTATTCCAGTTTGAAAAACACTAGAAATGTTGACTTTTAAGATCTGCCGCGTTGGTCCAGCAGACTTAGGTTAGCTTTTCATCAGGAAGAGAGAATTATAGCTCCTGATTTTGTCACCCCAGCCAATATTAATCTGGGTGCAGAAACCAATGCTGATCTGAGCTTTGCTCATGGCGTTCTCATAATGTTACCGAAGTACTTCAAATCAATTACTTCAGTATTTGTCTAACTTATGGGTGACCCTGCAAAGAAGTTAAAGCCAAATCGTTTAAAACTGCTCTCCTCTGACAAAAATTGTCGGAATGGTTAGTACAATATTTACAGAATTAATGCAAACATTTTTCTTTAAAAAATAGATTCCTTGACCCCTCAAGTGATTACTTAAGTTTTCATACAAAAACCACTCTTCAACCATCACATATGAAAGTTTCAAACCAGCCATCACCACTTGCTCTTCTGACAGACGTAGACCACGCGTTATCACAATCTCAGTGAAGTTTTGCCTTAATCTTTTGTGCAAATAAGCAGCCTCTTTCTTCAACCTCTTTGCAGACCGAACCACTCAAAAAAGAAAAGATGGCAGAATGAGGGCAAACCATTTAACGTAGGTCTTTCTTGTGCATTAAGCAAATTCTACTGAAAAGTCTCGGGGCCAGTGTTTCCCCACATCTGCATGCACCTCCATATCTTACCACGATCCAGTAGTGATTAAATGTCTTCTTCTTCTTGCCTTCATACCTTAATGCTGCCCAGTGTAGCCTACGTTTTCATTCAGTCTTACCACAGAGAGGGGCTGGTTGGCGCTGGGAGCTGTTTTTACCAGATGGTAAAAGCATCTATCAGATTATTTCACTTATATGAAGAATGATAGTATCTAGAAAGGGACACCATGAATTCACGTCCAGCGCAGACCAGAGCCATCAGCCTGTTTCTTCATTACTTTTCAGACCAGTTGATCACGTTGGGAGCAGACACGGGCATGTCCTGTAGCCATTGAAAGAAGGGCAGAAAACATCCGTAACAAAGGAAACTGCTATTGAAGGCATAATAGGCAGGAGACAAAAGAGGAAACAAAGCGCCAAAGCAGGTCACACTGCGTAAGCACAGCTACACTATCTTTGAATGAGTGCATGGGATGGCCCTGAGCTGACAGGTATGCCTTCCCAAGTGCTGAAGCAAGCTAGACAGAACTGGCAAGAAACAGCCAACGAGGAGATCAAAGATGCAGGAGTTCATCATTGCTTTTCAACAGAAAGTATTCGGGGGTGGTGCGGAGCCCAGTGAACTTCTCCCATCAGTTCTAAATCTCCTGCTGATCAATTGCAAAGCAGGAGCAGGTTCCTGGTTCTCTGACTCCTAAAAATAGTGTGAGATCCCCAACTGTCATGGAACGGCAGGGAAGACAGCCAAAGCATGACAGCCTCTATAAAACTGCACATTGAACTTCACTCTGCCTGCCATGCACGTGTGGCCATGCTGCCCATTAGGAAATGAGATTTATGGTTTATTTCAGTAGTTCTTGCTTTGTTCCTTTCCTTACAACAAAGACTCAACATTTGCTGCAAGAGCCTGAGCAGTGCCGGCCTAACCATTGCCTTTCACAAAGACCCTGCACAACTGGCAATGCTGGGAAGCAGCAAGATGAAAACATGTAGAAGTGTTCTTTTATTTGCGACTGCCTCCACTAAACTGGCCACAGCCTGCTGCACTACCACGAGATCTTGGCCACGCTGCTTGGAAACAGTGCTATCAAACTCCTGATGGAGGAGAGGCCAAGAGGCAACGCGGGCTGAGCTCCTGCTGCATGAAGCCCGTTCAACCAGTGCGAGCTGGAAAGAAATTACTTGTGCTGGCCCACCACCCATCCCTACAAGGGATGACAATTAGCAGGCAGGGCAGGCTCTCGGTCATGGCAGGTCCAGCACAAGCCCCAAATACTTGGTTATGTGGCATAGTGACAGATGGCAAGTGCTCAAGAACCAAGCTGAGGGAATAAAAAAGTAGAAAAAAATCCCTTAGAACTTGTGGTTCCATTTATTGTCTATCATGTGATTCTTAGGGTAATCAGTTGCAGCAATGGTAACCATTCATAAAGCTTTATGTTCCAAACCTGCCAAACTTGTCAGAAGAGCAAGAAATACATTCAAGATGAGCTGTGAAAAGCCATGGGGAACACTGGCAAAGCTAAAGAGGGGAAGGAAGGAAGGGGAGTGGGAGGGAGGGGGAGAATTCTTGAGACAAAAGTCAAATCTTTGAGCGTGGAACAAACGGGATGATTTTCGCTTTGCCATCAGCGCACGTTTTCTCTGCAGGCAGCCAAGGAGAGCGGGCAGCCCGAGCGAGGAGCCGCTCTGTATCGCACTGCCATCTAGCGTTCTCTTCGCAGACCTTCTCCAAAACAACGCCGTTGCAAGAGATGGGATTTCCATGCTCAGGCACACTGAGCGTAGCCCTTTCACATTTTCTACCCGTTAGCGAAGAATGGAATTCTGTCACGTAGAGCTACAGCTCGATACAGGACTTTTAGAAATGATTTTAAATGCTTACCCTTAATCCGGAATTAAAGAGTTAATGAGAATGAAATGACCCTTTATAAGGCTGTAGAGAACCAAAGAGAAGAAAAGAATTACTGTAGGACATGCAGTCCTTTCCCAGCAAGCTGCAGCGACTCAAGGTTTTCCTTTTGAAACACTGCAATGTTCTGCAGCCAAGACCTCAAAACCAGACGCTGGCACTACATTTAAGCATTGGCACTTGGACTTCTATGGGTGTTTTGTTGTTGTTTTCTCTATCCTAATATGTGGAAGAGAATTCTAGAAAGATGGGAAGAAGATTTATCTTCCGTACTTGGTCCCTCTGCCCCCCCTCTTAGACCACAGGCAGTGGTATTTCACAGAGCTGAGATTACGGAGACATTCCAGGCATTTAAGCAGCTCTTTAATTAAGCACAAGGGGGCTGGACTGGAAATGTGGTACTTAGAGCACCAATGCCACGTAGAAGAAAAACAGACAGACCTTCATTGGTGGACAGACTTGGTAGAGAATATGACTTAATAGGCAACTTTATATTGGCCAGATCCCCCACACATTCTGCACAAACCAGCAGGAATTTTAAGCCATCTGTCCAAACGTGTACCTTGATGTGCCGGGCACTGAGAACAAAACCGTACCACCAGTTGGCAGCGGGCAAGGAGCCGGCACTGCTGCCCGGCCTCCACCAGCTGGTGTCCCCAGGCAGGGACTCACGCTCCTTCCTGCTCGCCTTGAAGCTTCACCTTACTTAAACCAGTTTTAGACTGGTTCAGCCTGTTCCAGTATAAACTGCTGCACATCAGAATAGCTGTATTTTGGGTCAGGTATGTAGGAGAGGCCTTCAAGCAAACTCAGATCTCTTAATGCAACACTACAGGAACAAATGAAGTTTAAACCATGTTTGGAATCAACCTAACCTGGGGCTAGTCAAATTTATCCGCTTAAACTTGATGCTCACATTCAGAGAAGCATACCTGTATTTAATTTGACTCAGATATTAATTAGAAGTACTTTGATACCGTGCTTCAATAGAAAATCTATGAACTTCAATTGAAGACGACTGCTGCATCCTAGGAAACGTGCATGAAGTATTCTGGACTTACACACACCAATGTATTCCTTTCCTGCACCTTCTCATCTTACACTGTTCCTTCTTTCTGTAATCTCATGTGCCTTTTCCTATCCCAGTAGCTAATAAAGGCATGAGTTGAGCCCTTTAAGATAGAGAAGTGCACACTATGCAGTCTGTACTACCAGACTGCACTAATTTGCCAGCTGCTTTTTTGGAATTGAGCTGTTCTTAGGCTTTATGCCAAAAAATCCCTGCCCACAGCAGCTCCAGCTGCTCCAAGTTGCTCTGACAGTCCAATCTAATCCATTGCTGCCATTTTTTCCTAGCTGCCTCTTTCATATTCTTGCATACCTCCCTCTCCTTCTCCCCACCCCTACAAATACACTTCAGTTAGCCCACAAGGAGGTATTTGGGATAGGACCGGTGGCTGCTTTTGCTGCTGTTCTTCTGCCTCTGTGAAAGCAGCATCTCTTGTGCAAGAGATCTGTAGGAGGCCCCACCAATTCCTCTGAAGGCAGATGGAAGCTGCCTTCAGAGGAATTGGGGGGCCTCCTACAGGTGATGCAGAGATGTAAGAAGAAATATTCATTGTTCCTTTGCTGGGCAATGCTCTGCCAGGTCTTCTCAGAAGAGTTTTGATCCCCACAGACATGAAGAAGCAGCACGAGTGACAAGTCACTACTCCTCAGGAAACAATCTTTTAGGTTAAAATGAAGAGTTGAACTCACCTCAGGAAAGGAATCACAAAAGATCGAGACCACAGTGGCTTTAAAAGTGATTTTAAAAAAAGAAAACAAAGAAAAAAGGTTTGTGTTCTTATCATTTCCAATATCCAAACAGCTTCTGAGACTGGATTAGAAAGACAGAACACAAACATCCATCTTCAGCACTCAGCCATTCTCTGGGCTCTAACTGTAGTTCTGCAGCGGGGTGCTGATAACGATTGGGGGTTGTAAAAAGATCTTAACTGTGCATTTCACTGAGTCAGTGAAAGACATTTTGGAAAATAAAATACACTTGGGCTTCATCCATACAGCACCAAGGAAAAGAGATAAAAAATCAAAGATGCAAACCTTTTCTCTCTTCCCCTACTGCTCCAGTATTGATTCTACAACAGGAACTTAACAAAACCCCAAACTCTAGAGCCCACCCCTGGTGAGGAAAGTTCATGCATAGAGCCCCACTGGCTGTGTCTGGGTCGAGGTCGAGCATATCAGACCTGAAGGCCAACGACATGGTCAGGGAAAACAGATGAAAGACAGACAGGGAGCTGGGGCTGAAACAGCTTTCTTCCAGCCTGGCCCTTACTGCCCACAAAATGCACTGCTTCACCTCCTGCTTGCCTGGGCAGCTGCTTCCTCCTCCCACACCGCCACACAGTCAGACACACCGACAGAACTGCGCACCAGGAGGAACCGGCCCAGTTCCCAGCTGGTTTTACAGATCAAGGCATTTGGAGACAGGAAAGAAACAGGAACTCCCAACTTCTTGCCCGCAGATCTGAAGCATGGCAAACCTGTGGCACGCGGGCTGTGCCAAGCGCTAAGCAAAGCAGCAGCAGCTGAGGCCACACAGTGACCTTCAGAGCCACCAGGTTCCTTGGCTCTGGCTGCTTCAGTCACGCTTGAACTCTGCTGTTTGATTCAAGTATTTGCACTAATTAAGAAGGTTCCCTAAGCATGAAAAGCATGCATAGGCTGGAGATAGAATTCCTAGCTATCAGCTATCTCTGTGGAGAGATGAAACCACAAGGAATTTGCCTTTACAAAACCTGACTATTGAGAGCCATTACTAAATAACCGCACAAACACTAGCTAAAATAAATGAATTCCTTCCCCATCCCAATACGGCAGAAGTTCAGGCTATTCTTTAGATACAGAAAAACCTCCTGAAGCTGCAGGTTCATCAGCCTCCACTCTGAGAGAGACTTCTGCCTTCTGAAGGAGAACGATTGCTACCTGATGTTTCAATTGGAACTGGATGTGCTTTAAGGCACCTTCCAACCCAAACCGTTCTGTGATGCCATGAATAATTGTTCATTTGGGTACAACAGGATGCTAACATTCCACTTCTGCATCAAATACTCTTTATCCCTTCGTAAAGCCTTCAGTTGCACTAATTTGAGTTCTAGGGTAGAAGCCACACAGGGAAAAAACCAGTCACATCTGAGATGGTAGAAGCTGCCTGCTTACCCAATGTGATTTGGAGAACGGAAACAAACTGCCTTAGTCAGGAACAGTCTCTTCACTAGAAATGACCATCATGCATTCATTCAGTGCAAGTGCATATAAAACTCCCAATGAATACATATATAAAGTTTTAAGTACTCTTTAAATTTTCAGCATAATCAGATTTACACTGCTCCAGCCTGGTGTTGGCTTTACATCAGAAGTAGTCTATTTTAATATCTGTAACCAGACCCAGAATCTTTTTCTTCCGTAATCCCTGTTTAATTGTATCTATAATATGTAAGTTTTGACATCTTACAGCCACTTCACTTGACAGCTGTCAAATCCGATGACTTAGGAGAAGCACGTCCCAGCGCCACAGGGTTGGATATGGCACGGTGATGCAGATTCCATGTATGAAATCAGGTCTCAGATTACCTTGGAGATCCATGCGTAGCACCTAAGGGAAAATAAGCCTCCTCTGCAGCTGCAGTAATTTCTTTTTGCGGAAATCTGCCTTTGCACTGAGAAGCAGCAATCTGTGTCCTCTACTGAAAGGACTGCAACACCCTTGGGAAAGTGAAAGGAAGATGAAATCATCTTTGGAGTAGTTTGTACATGAATGTTTTTCCTAACAACTACTAAGGAATGTTTATCTGCTCAATACAGAACTGAGATTTACCAGATTTATTAGCTGCTTTGCTTGTTTTCAAGCTCACAGGACAGACCTTCACAGGTTTCCACTGTTTCCAATAGTACCTGGGCTGCAAAAATACCTTTACCTGGCGCTGATCATCGATCTATATCATCAGCCTTTACAAACACACAAATGTAAATATATTTTTTAAAGTGTAACTTCTGTAAATGTTTGCAACTGCATTTTACCATTTATCCAGAGGGATCTCCAAAAGCATGCATGTCAGTTTGCCTTGCCCTCATCCCACAAAACAAGGAACATGGCGACTTGCGGGCTTGCTTCTCTTTATCTTTAGGCGCCTCAGTAGTCCTGAAAAGCTGCCCTGCTCCTCCTCTGGCAAGACTGTAGCTTTGTTCAAGACTACAAGAAACCAGGATCCTACCCACTTACTGAATCCATGGCAAGCAAGGCAAGCAGGGCAAGCATTAGAGCTGATAGATTCCCCCAAACTAAATACAGCAACATCTGTACTCTGGAATTTTGCTGGTGACCCACCCTCACAACTCAGCACCAGCAACATCCCCCTGCAGGCACTGAATTTTTTCTGCACAGAAAACAGACAAAGAAATTGCTGCTTTAATTTATAGCTTTTAAGCTGAATATTCTACTTCCATTGTTTTATTTTCCTATGAAAGCATTTTTAATTCTGCTGCCTTAGTACTTAAACAGGTCTGTTCTTGTTCTTCTGTCACTTGCATGCATCCCTCAAATCAAACTGCAGGTACAGCTCCCACTATAGCAAAAGCAGAACTACACAACAAGGCCACACATCCCAGTAGATGTACTCTGCTGGTGGAATGCACCAACAATTCAGCAAGCTTATTTGAGGTTTTGTTAGAAATTATGCCACTCTCGAGTTACACACCGTGATGATTAGCTGGTGTAATAAACCTGATTGCTACCAGTGATACAAGTAGAATAGCTTTAAGATTCCCACCTAGGAAAGTGAGAGTTGTAGTATGGAACCATAGTTAATATTCCTGCGAGTCAGTACCAATTAATTGTTCCAGGGATATCCTACAGACACAGCAAACCTTAGCCATGCTCTCAGACTTCAAACCCTCCTTCCCAGTTTTTTTGTTTGTGGTTGGTCGGATAATTCTACTGGCTGAACATTTTCTTACTGTGTTTTGAAGAGCACATAAGCAATGAATGCATCATCTCAGGACCAGGAGCCACCACAAGCACCGGCCCTACCCTTCCCACACTGGTGACAAACAAACGTGAGCCCTTTCCTCTGCTGCTGCCAGTGCTTGCCTTTGTTAGTGGAACAGACTCAGCCCGTCTCCCTCAGAACCAATCCTGGAACACCGGTGAAGCTGTGCTGAGGATGCAGCTTCTGATGCAGCATCCTCAGATACGAGCACAAAGAACCAATTGTGCAGTCTTGCAGCAAACTTAGCTGTAAGTTCTCCATTTCTCTCAGGTAAGTGTATTCGTTTAGTTCCACTGTGAAAACAGCCTAGGAAAGCTGACAGATCAGCACGGTGCCTTCTCAAAAAGACAAGAAAGCAAAAAGCGCAAGCGGGAAACGTGATTCCTTTTCTCTTTTATTGACACTGCCAATGTGACTACCTTTACGCAGGCAGATTGCTTTCCTACATTAACATTTCCGTATTAATTTGGAAGTAACATTTTTCCCTCTATGCCTCCTAAGGTTATCCAATTAACACACAATGATACTTTTAAGAATCAGTTCCCACGTTGTCTCTTTAACAACCACTTTTTTCAGATCTGGGTAAAGGTTACTTGGCAAGAATACATGCATAGGACATTAAATGGAGACCAATCCACCACTAAAAGGTAATGCACATAGAACATAATACAGTACTTCGACATCATTTCAAATAAATACCCACATACAAATGTAGTAATTTTAAATGCAACAATATTTCTTATGAATCAATACTGTAACAGAAGATGGAAATATAAGTCCCCACATCTAGGAATAATAATGTTGTTCTTTGTGTTTTTTTTCCAGCAAACAGAAATCTTTTCCCTACTGTCAATATTATTTCAATTTGTACTTTTTTTGAGGAGGGGGAATTCCCCCCCAACAAGTACCAATTTAATCGTTCACATCAGCCTCAACAAACAGCACCCCAGAGGCAGGTACAGCTTGGTGATGCACTGCTCCGTTTCTGTTTCCTGAAATCACAACCATTAGGTATAACATGCAAGAGAAGTTACTCGTGTTCGTTGTTCACATTTGCAAACAATACTATGGTTAACTGCATCCACCACCACACGAAGCTAAATAACATCAATGCTCCCGATGCGCCCCCCGTACTGTTACACAAATGTGTTTCTACATCCTGCTCGTGTGTTTGCTAGGAGTCCGTTTGGTTCCCAAAGTGTATTCGGGTTCGTTTCGGTTTTGTTTTTCTCTCTTCCCTCTCTTCCCCTGAATTTGTAAGGATTTGCACGATGAGATATCATTGACTAACAGAATTTTTTACAATTCCTTGAACATACCATCCAGCACAGTAAGTCTACCCATTAAAAATGTGCGACAGGGGAGTTCGCTTTGCACTTATTGCTCCACGTCTTCACTGAATTCCACAACAGCCACTCCGCTCCCTCCTGTACAGACGAAGCTGTTCTAAGGTTCTCCCTTCAAATGATTAAAGGCACTACTGGCAATAATTAATGACAGAAGGCGCTGATAGATAACACCCTATCATTGACAACTTTAGAATTTTTCTTTCTAAATGTACCATAATTTGGCACAATAAAAATGAAAAAGTAACAAAACAATTCCAATTTGGAATTTAACTGGTACAGTTGTATAAAATTCTGTTAATCAATAATACTTCAACTTCCTAAAACCCAGGAATTCTGGAATTTATAGGTAACACTACTTTTCTTATATTTTTCAAGTGCCTATTACTGTTTTAACCAGAGCAAAGTCAAGTTTTCTTCTTGTTACATTGAACTATTCCTAAGAATAATAATACAATATGAAAAAAACCCCAGAATTTGAATACCCTGGATTTCTTAATGAATATGGCAGTTAAAAAAAAAAAAAATCAGTAATTTAAACATATAAAGCTTAACATTTCATAATAATAAAAAGCTGCTGAAGCACAGCACACATATAGTTTAGCAGAGCTCCTGTTTTGTGTTGAAACTCTTTTCTAAACACATCTAGAGCCAAAAAAAAATAATCTCTGCCACATGCTGATGTAGAAATCAACCATCAGAAGTCGAAGTTGGAGAGGAACTATGAGCACAAACCACTGCATTTATATAAACTCTTCTACATAAGGAATTAAAGAAGCTAAAGAGAAATATCAAAATATCAAAAGTGCACAGGTTTAATGACCGGATGAACAATGAGCGTCTGCAATGAGATAAGAAATTCCCCCATCCAAACATTTCTAGTAGATCATAAACTAATGTGGTGATCATTACATTTGAAGTAGGTTTCTTCAGCACTTGTAAGTTTTCTTACTGCAGCAGCACTTATAGGTAAAGCTTGTTTGTTTTATAGCTTGAGACATAAAAGGAAAGTTTCAGGTAGTACACAGGGAAAGGAGTTTTCAAAAGTTAGGATCGGGGCAGTGGTTTGCATTCTTTGTGCAATGGGCTACCACTTATAACCACAATGAAAGAGGCTAAGAAATGCTGTTGCACTGTTGGAAAGGCCTTCTCCATGGACTATTCTACAGCTGAAAAATGGAAAAAAAAAAATAGCATTAGAAAAAAAAAACAAAACAGTGTTTAATTCTCATAGAACTGACAACTTAATACAACGTGCTGCAAAAGCTCCATAGCAGGTTAGTTGTTGAGGGAGTCTGTTAGCTTGCTGGGGTTGAAGCAGCGAATTTAGCTCAAAGATGCTTTCCAAGCTGATGAAACAGTGCTTTATGAGTTTAGCCTGGAAGTATAGCTTTGCAGAAAGAAAGTTTCTTACAAGTACTGAATAAAGCTTTGCTGTTCAAGCACAAGTTAACAGCAATAAATGTGCAAGAAACACTTTCCAGAAACATGCAGGTCAGTGTGTCATGCAGGCCAATGCAGAGAGCATCATTCAGAAGAGCCTGCTTGCAGAGGTAGGTGACGGCTTAAGAAATTTTTCATGCTTTAGCCCAACCCATTGGAAGTGATATGAAAGACTTACAGCAAACATACATTTTAAGAAATGGTTAATCAGGAATTACAAGCCTCAATCTTAAACACAATCATTATCTAAAAATACAAACAGCAGGATCAAGTCACCTTTACCACCATGGCTCATTTCTTTTCTTTTTTTAAATTATAACAGACACTAGAAGAAGTTTAACCATGACTTCAACAAGCTCAAATAGCGGTGAGGTTTGCCTTTCAATTTATAGATCCACAGAAATGAAAGAAGGTAGAAATGATAACTAGGACTATTGTGCTGATAGCAAAATTGTTCGTGCCTGGAACTGAAGAGCGTGAGCTAAGACCAGTAGTAATAGCCACCCTAACACTGAAATCTTTATAGAAAGTTGCAGCTAATTTGAAAAAAAGCCTGACAATTAATTCAATTAGTTTCTCCAATTTACTTCTTTTGCCATCAGTATTTTGTGAAAATACTGCAATCAGAGACGTGGTGAGAGATGTATTACAGCTCCCTACTGTAGTGGAAGCAAACTTCTGTTTCTATTGCAGCACAGAAGGTGAGCACGCCGATGCCTCCTTTACCAAGTATTTTTAATTACACTTAATGCAGGAATGAGAAGAATAAAGGCCTTTTGGAAGATTGTGCAGCAAAGAAGAGAAAAGCAGGATTGAAAATTGTTAAAAAATGCCTTGCTTCTAAAATATCAAACCTGCTGCTTAGCACAATTAAAGCTCAAATTCAGGAGAACTCAGTGTTTGCTAAAAAAAAAAAAAAAAAGTAATATCAGATGCACAGGGCCTATTTTCTAAGGCCAGAATTGCTATTTGCAATAGCAGTGCTGTTTCAGCAGCACATCAGAATTAACAAACCTGGGTTTTCCCCCAGCTCTCAATCCTGGGAAATGCAATTCTGGCATTTGGCTGTGGCATCCTCATGTTTCTCGGCTTCATAGCAAGTTTTCCACAGTTCCATTGGTTTGCAGTCTCATTGTATGGGACTTCACTGTTATTTTTTTTCCTCCTAGTATCTGGGAAGCCAAAATCCCAAGCGGTTTCCCCTCTCTGGGAAAACAAGCTGTGCTCCTTATTACCTTACATGAGTACTGTGATATCTCCTGACTACTATAGGCAGAGTGGCAATGCAGAGGAAGCAAGCTGCTGATCATCTATAAGAAATGGCAGTGAGATGAGGCGGTACCACAGCGGGAACATCAGAATGGCTTTATAGAACAGGACTACTGAGCAGACAGCTGTGCAGTCTCGCCTTGCTTTTAAGTACTACTATAGGCATACAAAATTGTTTGAAAGAGTACAAAATGAACAGGGCTTTACATTAAAATGAAGTCTGAGGGTAGGCACTTGAAAACTGGTTTGAAGGGAAAAAAAAGCGTGCCTTATTGTGCTCCACAGATTTTCCACAATTTTAGAAACAACTTTTTCGCTCTTGATCTTCCATATAGGCACCAATTATGAAGTACACTTTTGTATTTTCAACCATTTTTAAATTAAGTGGCTAAAAAGGCCTCTTAGAAGTTCAACAGCAGACTAAAGTTTGTTTGTTTTTAAAGATTAATATGCATACTAAGCTACTTCATAAATATTTATTAGTGGGTGATCTGCTTCCATTTCCTGTGCCTATAATGTAGAGCCCTGTGGAACATGTTCTTGCATAAGGAATGCAACATCGTTTGTGTATTTAAAAAATGATCAGAGCTCTGAAGCATCATCCTGTTTGGATTAATACTGAAAGCTGAGAAAAACAATACTAGACCATAGTCTCATTACTTCTACACAGACACATCGTGTGGCTACACTAATATACCAAACAGATTCCTCCCCAGGTGTGCTGCAAGGAGCATCAGGACACCATAGAGATCCTTCCAGGACACGGGACTTTTCCAGAGTATAATTTCAAGTGAAACTGCCCACAGGTAGGATCCCAATTCTCAAACTTTTAGCTTTTATACCAGATGGGGGTAAATATTGCATATTTTTAGTATAAATGTGCAAGTTTCATCTGGTTAACCCTCTGAAGTGAGGGAAGCAGAGTGTAAATAACGTATCCTACCATGTATCTCCTAGCTTTTATGGCCTATAAAAGCTCTAGGACATTGGTAAGTGGTGATATAACTGCAAGTTCTTAGTATTTGCCATATCAGGCAAATTATTTAATTTTGGTTCTAGTTTCAAAATGTTACCTGTTTTCAAGACATAACTCTGATTTGAACACTTGCTTTTCACCACTTCTAGCCTCAGCAGCAAGGGAGGTTTTCTGTTCACTTCTGTCTGTGAAAGCATTTATTAAAGTATGCTGCAACCCTGGAGAAAGGATCACATTTGTGCTATAGGAACTACAATTAGTCACACCAGACAGAATATATCAGGTGTACTCTTAACACTTACCATAACCAGCAAAACCCACACAGGTTAATTGTGGAAAAAGCTACTTCCTTTCCACCATTAACTTGTTAATACCATCCCCGTACTTACGAATTAGTTACAGTTAAGACCACCGTAATACAACTTGTATTACCTGGTTTAACAACTTACTAGTACAAGTCAACTCACCGCGACGTCAGATAGTGGGGATTTACGCTGACAATTACAGCATAAAATAAGATGCATAATACGTTTTTTCTACACACCTCTCCTAGTCACAATAGATTTTATATTTTTCGCTACAAAACACCTGGTTATTAAGGACAGATCCTTCAGGCCTGTCTCCACAAGAGCGAACATGACTTACAGTAGGGTTACTGCTCTTGGCTTTGGAAGCAGATTTTGTGCGCACTCTTTTGGACTGCTCGTGGTCCAGCTCCAGGTGCTCCAGGCGCTGGGTCAGTGCCAGTTTCTGCTGGATTGCCATCCGAAGCAAGGAGTTCAGAGTCTTCTTCTCATCTTCAGCTGCCGCGAGCTGCCGCTGCATTTCATCCAGCTGTGTGACATATTCGTCACATCTGCAATGAAATACATCAACCTTTAGCAATCCCGTTTCCATCCACACAGCATGAATCCCTCGTGCCTGGCAGATATCAGCACAGTCTTATAATCTTGTGGTTGCTTGCATACAGCTTTAAACAGGAACTCTGGTCAACTTGTGGAAATCACAACTACCTTCAGTGGGGTCCTTACAGTCCCACGCTCAGCACTTTCACGCCTTTCAGGGCAGCACAACGAAGGGTGCCCCTGGATAACTGAAGCCTGGTGTGAAAGAACTCCTGTATAAGATGTGCAGGATGTCCTACAGCCCATCAGCCCGACACAGTGCACACACATAATGCCATCAATTTACTTTTGTCTCCACTTACACAGAGACCACATCCATTTTAACTTTCAGGCAGCAAAGGGAGTCAGAGGGGAGCAGTAGGAGTGCTGTAATATGGCCATTACCAGAGCGCTTATTGATGCTGTTCAAAGAGCCCCTGTGCTTCACAGGCTGTTAAGTCACCCAGGGACAACACCAACCAATTCCCAATGGAGACTGAACAGCACTGTTATAAAGATGCATCTTTAATAATTTTAGTTTAATCTACTCTGTCTCCTGATGTGAAACTATGATTAGTATTTTATTACTGCTTTTTCTACAGCAATTTGCTTTTATATGATAGCTTTCACCACCAAAATTAATTTTGAACCAATTAAACAACAGAACTGGGTGTTACTAGGAGCCCTTTAGGGGAGGCCATACGGATGCCTGCTTGGAAACTGAGCTAGCATGGTGCACCACAGTTTAAAAGTGTCTATCTTTACATGTACGTAAATGCACATTTACTGCACACAGAAGAATTATAAATATGGGTAGCAAGAGAATAATCATAGGCACCAGCTGGAATTTACAATGGCCACATCTGTAAAACACAACTACTTCATAAAAGCAATAATATCTGCAAAGAAGTTCCTTTTAATGCCAAAATGGAAAAGCCCCTGAGGTTACGGGACATTTACCATCATTAAACAACATAAAGAAGACTGGGAAAAAAAAAAAAAAAACAACACCCACACTGAATAAAACCACATTCACATGCAGATTTGTCAGCTGTGCTTATACAATGAAGTCCTCCATTCTGTTCTCCATGACTTCAAGCTGCAGGATTAGGCCTTATCCTTAACCATTTTTTTCTTGGGAAGAGAACAAGGGAAAGGAAAAAAACCTGAATTTTATTTTGGAACACATATGGAGATTATACAGTAACCCAGAAACGTTTATGTAAAACCTGCAGACTGCAATGTAGCTTAGCCTAGCAGAAGGATGTGAGTTTAGGGCTGCTGTGTGCAGGAACCTCCACACAAATCTCTGCATGCGGCAGAAGCACTGTAGAAACCCTATGTGAGTTAATGGTGAGCACGGCAAAACCAAAACAACAAAGCAGTATCAAAAAATCAGGAACCCTAAACATGCTACGATCCTATTGCTTGTTGTTTCCTCTTCAGATTTAGAGGGACATCACAAGGCAAAACAAGTCTATGCGCCTCTGTGAGTACAAGCAGAGAGGAAGACATGTAGGAATAGCCCTGGGAAGACTGAGAAGAGGAAAAATAAGTCTTGCTGCCATACCAGCCCTCCCTGCTCTCTTATGGAGGTGGCACCTGGCACCAGCTTCAAATGAGGCCAGGGCTGCAGGAAGGCATGGCTCATGACATCACTGCTCACACTATGCCCTATTGCTCTAGTTTGTTAGAAGTGCATTTCTTTCATCTGCGGGTTGGAACAAGGTGCAGACTAAAGACAGAAGGCTGAGGGCTGTTGGGTTTCCCTCCAGTTTTTACACGCTCTTGTGACATTCTAGGTAAAAAGTGCCTGGTCACTTGTGCCAAACCTGATAGCATGGACGGGCACCTGAAGTCATAAAGTAGTTGGTGTGTGAGCTGAGCTAGAATTAAAGCCATGAATTTGTCTCCAGAAACTTACTGTAGCAAGTCACTACCTCGACACACTTGATGTAGTGCAAAGGTTCAAAATATCCAATGATTGCCTCAAAAAATGAGGCATGCAGGACATAAAATGCCTCCACCGCTTTTTTCCACACAACTCTACGAAGGCAGCTTTTCCTTCCTGAGCAACAAAAGAAGTGCTATCAGTAGCATACAAACAGCTGCAATTTTTACAATACCTGAATAACTGTTGTTTTGTGTGCGGGCGGACATGGGACAGGCAGGAAGTCTAACTACTATGCTGCACATCTTTGTGCACCCTGAATCTGTTTTCCTGATCTTTAAGTGAATTGAAACAATACAGCCTCGAAAGCAAACCTTATCCTGGTGCAAGCGTGGTTGCCCTCAGTCAGGGGAACAATCCATAATGCAAAACACTGCAACAGTTCCTTTGAACCAAACAGGTGAGGACTGAAAATTGGATGGGAGAGCAGATGCAGTGTGTGCAGGTGGACCAGGATGTGCCCTACTTCTGCTGCTCACCCACTCCCCATTTCGCTTCCTCACACAAGAAGTTAGCTTCCCCAGGCACTGCAGCACAACAGCCTTCAGAGCTGCTTTACTCAGAGCAGAGCTACCCATGGTAGCAGCAGCCACTACAGCGTGCTTCTGTGGTACTTGTAGCTGTATTTCTGCTTTGCAGATGTAACAATAAAATATCTTTCCTTTTCACAATCCCATGTGCCATGTGCTCAGCTACTTCCCAGCTGTAGAGTGAATGCAAAATCATTAGAAGATCAGAACACAAAGTACCTTTGTTTTAAAAACACTTTTGAAAATATAATTGAACTCTCACTCTTTAAAGAACATAAATTGAGCATAAGGCTGTTGTGCTGTGTTGTGAACATGTTCACATTTTTAAGTGGATACTGAAGAGAATCTTTTGATGTTGCCTATTTTCTTGGGATTCATAATTAGAACAACAGAACAAAGAGCTCAAGGAAACACCTACTCGATTCTGAAGACCACCACCAACAAAAACAAATATCCACACAGTCGAACATTAAATATTGTGATGGGAAAAAGCAAAATCCTCTAAAACTGTTCAATGTCAAATTTTTGACAAATATAACGAGTCGGTTCATTTTCAAAAGCTGCAAATCACTACCTCTGACAAGTGCCATAATATTCCTACATATTATTTTCTTTAAACTTCAGCATGTACCACACTTAGTACCATTTATAGCTGAACTCACTACTGACTCAAGATCTTTCTGCAAATAAGTGACGTAACCAAAGGCACCTGGATATAATTAAACTTCTTCCCCCCTCCTCTGCAGTCAGCATGAGGCCCATAACACCATTTCCAAGAAAGCAAGACTGAGGTGTGACTGAAGGAGGCTTCCAGAGCATCGACTGCTCTCACTTCTACATGGAGAGATTATGCTGTCAGCCTACATAATGGCACAGAAGATTTAAACTCCCTATGTGTTAGTAGAGCAGCAGTTAAAATGACATGTAAATGAACAGCGAGTGAGTTCAGCTGTAAGGGGTATTAGCCACCTGCTTCCAAACCGATTCTTTATGTTAGAAATTAATATTAAAGACAGAATTTTAACACCCTCTTTCTTTCACCTTCCCCCTCCAAAGGCAACCTTCTGCTCTGTTTTGCAGATGACCTCCATGGATACCGCGTGGACCAGGACCGAGGACAAGGTTTACAGTTTATACTATTTAGATTGTTAACTGCAAGGCCAAGGTTTAAATAAAGACTTCCCAGGAGCTCACCACAAAAAGACAGAAAACTGAGGGTTGTCACTACATATGGACAACAGAAAACAGCCAAACCTGAGCATTATAGAATTATCAAGATTGAAAAAGACTGCTAAGATCATCCAGCCCAACCTTCAACCCATTACACCACCATACCCACCAAACCAAGCCTTCAGGAACTACCAATCGTAACCACCCCAGCTAGCTACTGAAGCTGTCCGCCCCAGAGGAACTCACACTGCGTAGGGATTTGCATATCCATTAAAAAAATATGTTTGTTTCTAGAAAAAGTTTTTAAAGCATAATTATTAAAAAAAAAACTCTACATAAGCCTGTTCCAGGCAAGCAAGCTCATTGCACACACCAGTCCCAATTCAGCTACACAGAAAATTCACCCAGCTCCAACTGCAGGACCCTGGCCCTCCTCTAGGTCAGCATCTGAACGACTCTGGGAAGCAAACTAAGCCCAGCTCTTGCTTCATGTGCACAGCTGTACTGCACAGACTCAAATAAAGCATGAATGCTGATGAAGGCAGAAGAACGAACACCTTGGGGTTGGCCAGCTTAAGGCTCTATGTAAGGTACAAGTAGGTCTGGTGAAACTGTACTCATTGTAAATTCCTCACTGGCAATTCCTTCCTCAACGCCTTGCATTAAAAACTCATCTGAGCTGTGCATTGAAAAGAATAAATCTATAGCCTTTATACGTGTGCATCACTGACATCTGCACTGTAAACAGAGTATAATTTATAACCAGCTACAGTTTTCTAAAATGCTTACAATCAGCCATGTGTAATCAATGTTCATTAGTAAAAGCTATTAAAGGAAGTAATCAAACCATAAATCTCTTATAATTTGAAACATGTGGGAAGGATTGTGTCCTGCACCCCTGCACAGAGGGGGAACAGTCAGCCCCACACAGCTGGGTACTGCTCTGAACTTCCACTGATAAAAACTCTCAAGGACAGATCATAAACTTTTATGGCAAATTCCCTCTTCTAGAATTCAAAAGAAAACTTTTTTTTTTTCTTTTCGTTTTTTGTTTAGACCTATTTTAGAAGACAAAACTAACGATCTTATGCCACTAGATTAGAAGCAATTTCTAAGCTATCACCCAGGCAGGACTTTTTTCCCAAGTCCTCACTGAAAGGGGGGAGCAGAAGATGAAGACCTAATCCTGAACTCTCCATTCCTATCAACGCTATGCAAAAAGCCAAACAACTACGTGGCTACTAGACTACAGATCCAAATAGCTGCTGCCGTGGTATTGCCATATAAGGTATTTTCAAGTAACCCACTTCATAATTCGATTAAAAACAAAGGGCAGACAGGCTGCGTGCCAAGAGCTGGCATCATCCTTACCTACAGCACAGGGACATCTCCTGCGTTCTGCTCTCCTCAACATTCAGCATAACTGGGCTTCAAACTAAGCACCAGGAACTCGTGGGGTGGACACAGTTACTTTGAAAGATATCTGAGGGAAGACTGAACTCATTGCTGCAACCCAGCTCCGGGGTTTATCTACAAGGAACGCCTTCACCAAGGCTGAGTGCTGACATATCCAGCATTACTTGCATTAGGCATTTTAATTGTCATACTGTGTAGAGTCTAGAGTTAGTGTTACAGTTACATTAGTGTTATAAACATGGCTATTAAGAATAGTTCTGCTGGAAAGGACCTACGAGGATCATCCATTCCAACTGCCTGCCCCCTTCAGAGCTAACCAGAAGTTGAGTCATTCTGTTAAGGGCATTATCCATTATCCAAATGCCTTTGAATAATGACAGGCAGGCACAGGACATCAACCACTGTCTATAAGATATTACTTATGTCTTCTTCTGTGGGTAACACGGCTGAATGCTTCGGTCCTGCCCTTATGTCGCAGCCCAGACTTTCCAGTCATCCTTCATCAGCTCCAGGTTGAGCAGCAGGAACAGGACACAAACTCTTACTCCTGTCTGGAATCCCACTCTGGAAATTTTCAAAGTCCCATTTTCAGTGTCTGGTTCCTCTGAGATTTTATCCTACAGGGTATTTTTAGACAAGCTCAATATTTTACTGTGTGGAGTCCAGCTACATTTAGCTATATTCTCAGTCCTGTGAGGACTGCACTGTTATCTGCATGAATTTAAGCTCCTTTATATTCTGCAGCCCCTTGACGATCAAGAACATGGGAATACTTTCCCAAATACTTTGGACACTCAGAAAAAACAATCTGACACAGTTTATTCATTTAAAAAACTCTCCATTAACAAAGAGCAGCTAGTTTCTTGTAGCCATAAGCTTTGCTTCTCACCACATTCACTAGCTTGCAATTTTCATCTCATATTACATCCTGTCACTTTTTCCAGTACATTCTAACATTTGCCACTTGTTCCTCATTGCTGACTTGTTGCCAAGCTTGTCTCTCCTTCTATTTACTGTTTATGAAAACAGTGGGGCATGGGGATAGCCATTAGTTACATCTGGGCACATTTGTTCTCTGCTTGTAAAAACCTCTGGCTTCTGCAGGATTTCTCAGTGTTCTATCTTTATTTCAGAGGAACGAGAACTGCCTGTTCTCTTATTGTCCTTGATTGTTCTCAGCCTCTGGAAAAGAAACAGAAAACGTGAAGAGCAAACTGCAGAATCCTGTCGTTTTGCAGAGGGGTGAAGATCACAGAATCACAAGGGTTGGACCTCTGAGGTCATCAAGTCCAACCTCCCTGCTAAAGCAGGTTCAGTCAGAGTTCTCTTCTACCATCAAGGAATAGATCTAGGAACTTCAGTAAGGACTCAGCCAGTGCCCTCTGATGTTTATTCTACATTCTGGTTAATAGTTCCTGGGAAGTGGCAGTCTGTCTGTTGACTTTAGAGACAGCCTTGAAAACTCACTTTGGCACAATCTAGTTTTTATATGATTAATAGTACTGAGATGAACCTCACCCTTACAGGGATCAGAAAGACAGCCATAATTTATTTCGTGTGAAGAGTTTTAAGAAACATTGGGAAATATTCTTCCAAACAGCTGCTTCAGATAACAGGTAAAGTGCAGGAACCAGGTGGCATCCATAAAAGAGAAAGACGTACCTATGCATATCTCATAACGAAGCTGAAGGCTGCGCCCTAATGAACCCTCACACCCTAACATGCATCAGGCCTTGCTGTTCATTTATATTTTGCACCACTGAGGACTCCTGTTAGCAAGTGCAAACCTATTCAAGAAAGTAAAGCAAAAAAAAAAAAGTTCAACTTCTCTTCGAGTTTTTTAACAAAGTAATCATTGCATCTTTTTTTTTTCCTGGAGAATTTAGTAGCAAAATACCAAATTATCTGATTGCAATACAGCACTGCAAGAGCTGTTACAGTCTCATTAAGCAGGTAAATTCCATTTCCAGCTCTATCAGGCAGATTTGAAACCAGCCCCCAGTGCTTTCAGCCCATTTGTACATACAACAGGGAGAGGTGTGCTGATTAAGAAAATCTGGACTTCTGCAGCAGAGCTACTGAATGCGCTTCCATAGTACATTGTGCATATCTTGATTTATTCCTTTGTGTGACAGCTTAATTTTAGGCTTCCGGTGTTGTCTAGAATGCCCCAACAGTCTCTCAATAGCTCCTTTAATGCTGGAAGCTATTAATCTGGGTTTGCAAGCCTTCCTTTGTCTCCAGCCTCAAGTCTTACTGCATTTTTATTACTTATTAAAAATAGCTGGCAGCATTGTCACATTAGTAGGATTACTCTAGTTTAAAAAGGAAATTAGGTCAGTTATTCTATTCACGCTCAATCTTCAACTCACATTATTGTTACAGTTCTCTTGCATCCTACAAAATGGTCAGTTTCCTGTGGAAAATACAGATGTATGCAGCTGTCTGCTTCACCCCACAGTCAAACACAAAGCACTGAAATGAGTATGGTGGGGCAAGGGACCCACCATTTGTTACTCATCTCTGCTGATAGAAACTTCTTGGCCAGAGCAGGAACGAGACTGACGGTGCTTAATAGATGCTCCATTAGCTGTTTGCAATGGCAGAGAAATAAATTGGGCTGTTAATACTTTACATTTTAGGCGCTCTTTAAATATCAACTTCAAAAACTGTTTTGAAGTCACCTTTGCCCAAGCACCTCGGAATACCCCTTCCCTATCTTACCTGAAATAAGGGCTCATACGTAGCAGCCACTGCAGGGAAATGCTCACAGCCAGCCATCAGGCTACTAAACCTCCCTGACCAGGGGTCAAGGAGAAAAGGAGTGACAGTGCCCTATGCAGCAGCAAGTCTTGAAAGCTACTGAAACACCAGGCATGCAGCAGGCAACCAGCAGCTCCTACGCTCTCTGCAACAGGCTGGAGGCAGAGTACAAAGGCCCAGCTGCAGTGACCAGCAGCACAAGTGCTCACAAGACGAAAGGTCGGTGGAAGAGGTCTCTACTCCTTCCATCCTCAGCTTTTTCAGTCCTGATTTGCTCTTGGCCTCTGATTGCTTTCACTACAGTTACTATGTAGAACAGAAGTTCAGAAATGCTAACTGTTCATTTAGGCAGGGGAGTTGGCCATGCATTCCCAGACAGTGCCTTTAATCACACGCAGCTCCCTGCAATAACTCTGGCACTGAGCTCTTCAGTCTCTCACTTTAATAAGAACTTCTATTCTGCCTTCCTCATGCCACAGAACCCTTTTCAGTACAAGGACAAAATCGACCTCTAGGTGACAGCACACTGAAACAAGGCAGGGAAAGAATGATTCCTCTCCTAGTTCTCTGACAATACATCCTCTCCAAACCACACTCACACTAACCCACTGAGGCAGCAGAATTAACATGTAGGAAAACATAGGCAGCTAGCTGTCTGCATCTAGGAAAAATAACTGAAAGCCAGTAGTGTATTTTTTCCTTTCCTCTCAGCTTCAAGCTATCTACAGTTAACAAAGAGATATTAGATCACAGTCCAGAAAAGGAGAGCAGGATAAATGCATGCTGTGCAGGGTTCTGCTTTCTCCAGCATAATGAGGTGCCACAACTCCATCTTCAGCTTCCTTAGTTTACATTTTGCCTTTCCATGCTTACTCATACACACAGATATTGCTGAGGAAGACTGAATCACCAGGAAGCCTGTGGTCACTAAAGGGACATTCATGCTGCTGCAGATCCACCTCCACAAAAAAAGATATGGAAAAGCCTCAGGAATCTTACAAACATCCTTGTGGTTCCCTATTGTGGTACTTTTTAGCAGATGATAGAAAGAAAATGTTATACATTTAAAAATGTATATACACACATGCACACACTAAGAGAATGCAGAGAACCACACAGCACATTCAGACTGTCCCATTCCTTTGGATTATCTTAACAGCAAGTGTCTAGGTTAATTCACCAGCAGCTCTCTTCTCTCCACCTCCTTCAGGCAGCATTGTTACATACAGGCACAGGAGCATTGTTAGGGATGTCCCTGTGAACGTCACTAAGCTGGGACAGACAACTTTTAGATGAAGGTTTTTCTTTATTTCTCGTTGTTTTTTTGTTGTTTCCTTTTTGTTTGTTTAGTTTGGTTTGGTTTCCAGGATTCTCTGCACACCGGAAGCAACTGCACATTCCTTAGCTGTGAGAGCTGCATTCTGTAATAAGGTTGCTACTTCAACGTTTCTCAAAGAGAAACATGTCAATTTTTAAAGAAATCAATGGCAGTAGCAGTGAGCAACACATAAGTCAAAATGAATTTCTCACTTGTACAGCGCATGATGCATCAGCAAGTATGTATTATCTGCTAACACCACAGAGCACAACTAAGGAGCAGAAGCAAGTTCTGATGACCCTGTTGAGTTCACACTGGTAAACGAAATGAAAGATGCCAACTGCAGATCAGGCAACCTAACAATGTACGTTTGTGTTTGCCAGCATCTTTGTTTGTTTGTTTTTCTTAATTGCTCCAGGTCAAGCAGAGTGAAATCTTCATTGAATAAGAAGCACTTGTTTAGCATTGATAAATGTCAGTCCTCAGCTTTAAGGACTTCAAGAACCAGGGATAATGGTCAATAGGGACAATAACTCAAATTATTTAAATAACCCCACATCGAACTCCTGTTTTGTAGCAGCATACTATAATCCTAACATTTCCCTCATCAACAAGAACACACTGCAGACAAACACTGTGAGCAATGAATGTGGAAAAGGACACGCCACCCGGCCACTTACTGCATGGGCAGCTTTGCTGCTTGTGGCCCGGATGCTCAGCTGCTCCCCCACACAAGCAACGAACGACATATTTTGCAGAGTTCAGATATTCTTTACCTTGTAGCAAACATTGCTCTCAGGGAAGAAAAGGTAGCAGCATCTTCTTTCAAAGCCTTCAGCTCATTTCGCAGCTTCATCATCGTCTCTGTAACCATAGCTTTCTCATTTTCATACTTGCTTTTTAGGTTGGCAAGAGCTACCTCTGCAGTCTATCATTTACCAAGAAGAACAGAAACATAGCAATTAATGGAACACTTCACCCCTTCACATAATTAAGCATTTACTTAGTATTGGGATGTTAAACTTCTGGTCAACGTCTCTTGAACAGATTAAACAAAATTTCATCTTTGAGCACTGGAAACAGATGGGATATAGGGGGGCTCCTGCTCCCACCAATGTGCATCAGCACCTAGGAAGTTATGCAGTATACATTTAGTAATGCCTAGCTTTAACTACTGAAATGAAAGTAGGCATTACATACTTCAACACAAAGAACAAAAATGTCTAGCATGTCTATATTTACACACATCTAACTTGCACTTAGAGCATTTTGCTCATCTTACGTTATGGGATAACTTTATGTTAAAATACAGTAAAAAAGGAAGCTGACAGTACATATTTATTTCTTACACAATGCTGTACTTGTACTACTTTAGAGGAGACAACAAAGCATGTCACAGTGCCTTAGCACTTCCTTAGTGCCTTATTTTCACCACTGCCCTGCAAATCTGTATTGCACAGTCCAACCACCAAAGACTGATTTTACCTTTCAACCTTGTTATTGTTACCACATTCTTGTATCGCATCCTCACCTTGGAAAACTTTATTTTACTTTGTATTTTAAGAGAGGACATAAGCTTAAGAACTCTAGAATTCTTTCAAATAGAAAATAAGTTCTTTCTTCATTTTATGTTTCTTACATTAAACATAATCTGATATGATTCACATTAGGTAGCTTCAATCTATACCTAAAAAAAAAACTCTCATGAGTATGTGACAGCCAAAAGCCAGTTAGAGCTCCAGTGCTCAGCTTCACAGTAGTGCAGCTGTGTACCTCACCTGAAACAGCTTGCCTCTTCTCAGCCTGCTTCCCTACAGATATCAGGAAGAAAAGCTCCACTGAACTTAAGAAACAGCAGTATGTCCTCAAAGATAAACTCTGCTGTATTTATGACCTGATATATATATAACCATCACATCTGTAAGACACACTAACCTGTTTGTTGGCCTTGAGCACAGTTCTCAGCGTTGCTATCTGCTCTCTCTTGGTGCTCAGCAAGGACTTCAATTTGAGGATTTCTTCCATGAGAGCTTCCTTGTCTTTGTCCACCACTGGCCCAAGTTCTTGAGTAGCAACACGCTGCCTGGACAACTCAGTTGTTCTGTCCACAGCAGCTTGCAGGTGTTTGATCTGATCGCGTATTATAGCTATCAAGTTGTAAATGTTCATCGGTTCCTTCCGAGGATCCGACACGGGAGATGGCAGAGATGACACTGGAGATGGGCTGCTGTCACCGCTGCCATTCTCTGCCTTCCCTAGATCAATCGTTAACAGCCCTTTGGAGAGAAGAATAGGAGACCTCCTTCCCTTGGCCTCTGGACTACTGCGTCCTCCTTTGCCTTCTTTGTAGTAATCCAGCATCACCCTGTTTGGAGTTTCATTGTTGCACATGCAGACATGGTGGTATAAATTGGCCAGCTCCTCACTGAAGGTGACTAGTTCATCTTGGGCCACACTGAGACTGCCCTGCGTTTCTCCAGCAACATCACTGACTTTCTTCAGCTCCTTTTCCAGCCTGGCCACTTGCTCTCTATCATGCCTGCTGGATTTTTCTAAGGACGCAATCTTTTCCGTGAGAGCTTGGCTCTCGGTCTCATATCTGTTCTTCTCTTCCTCATACTTAGACTCACATTCTTTGTATTTGGCCTTAAGATTTTTAAGTTCTTCTTTTAGGTCAGTAATCTCTGCCACAGCCACTTTGTATTTGCACTCCAGGATCTCCGGTCCATTGATGTCAACTTCATAATAATCTCCATCTTCATGGCTGTCTCGGTCCTTCTCGTTGTCCAGGGCAGACTGGCGCTCCTTGCTGACCTGGAGTTTCTTCATTGCGTTCAGGTTTTCAGTAAGCCTGCCAACTTTCTCATGCTGCTCTGAAAGGGCCCCCCGTGTGTTTTCCAGCTGTTTCTGAGATTCCTGTAGCGTCGTTAACAGATTCACTTTTTCTCTTTCCATCTGAAACACATGAACAGAGACAACCACGTCAAGGAAACCTTTTCACTGAAGTGGCTTCATTTTAAGAGACAGCAACTTAGGCCGAGGTCCACATGCTTACAGAAACCTGATCATGTGCACATTATTGAAAAGGCTATTTCATGTACTCAAAAAGAGAAAGAAAAAAAAAGAAAAAGACCCAAGGAACTATTCCGAGCTATTTCTCCCCAGATATCTTGTTGTCATTCTAAAATGGGCATTTCTTTGTAAAAATATGCTCACAGCTGAAGATAAGCTAAAATTTACTGTTATAATACAAATTTTCAAGTAAATATAAGACAGCAAGCAGTTAGTCAAGAGTGGGAGCTTGGAGTTCCATCAAAATATTTTCTGAATTGGCCTAAGAGAAAGTTATCACAAACATAGGACAGTCCAGAATGCAAAGCCTCAGAAATACTGAAAGTTTTGAAGATTCTCCTCAGAAAGTTCTCATTTTGAAAGAAATCCATTTTTCCAATGGTTCTTTCTAACAGGGCTCTTAAAAAAATAATACAAAATGACCTTAAAACTTTTCTCAGCAACAGAAATATGTACTTGGTTTCATGCTCTGCAGCCTCCCAAAAGAACATACATAACACAGAAATGCTCGGCACCAATTAAAAGCCTGTAATTTCAGAAATAATTACAGAAAACAGATACGGTTGTGCAAAACTCCTTTTGATGAAAGTGTCTGGAATAGCTATCCATTCTTTAACAAAATACTTACACTATGAAGTTTCTTGCTACAAGTAACGTAGAGGACACAGCATGTATTGCATGCCACCAAACAAAACATGACCAAATTTAGCTTCTTTTAATAACAATTAAAAAATACCAGAATATGGATTTTACGCTGCCGAACATTTAACATCCTCAAATTCTAAAGCATAGATGTCCAACCAGCTAGTTTATGTTTTTGTTGCCTTATGTTTTAATCAAAAATGTATTAAAAAAAGATTTTGTCACTTGTCTACATTAATTATATTATGTATTTTATATGCAGCCCAAAACAATACCTCTTCACCCAGTGCGGGCCAGACAAGCCAAAAGCTCGGACAGCTGTGTTCTAAAGCAACCAAAGACTTCAGAAATACAATTCATACTGTAAGGTGTCCCCCTAAAATACTGAGAAGACTAAAATTCCAATCTGAATGAACTCCAGCACTTATTTGTAAGTACATAGTTGCTTAGAGAACATGCTTACCTGCACAAGCTGTTGTTTCAGCTTCTGGATTTCAGAAATGTTTAATTCACTGAGAAGATCTGAAACCAGACTTGGTGCTGGAGGGAAGCCTTCATTTTTCTTGGGGGTTGATGTATTGTTCTTGCCACTGCTGTGTTTGCTCAGGCAATTTTGTTCAAATCCATTCATGATTTCGTCATTATTGGGCTCCGTGGCTTCATCACTGAACTTCAGACCATCCAAAGAGATGTTCAGGTGACTGTTGTACATGGAGTCATTGATGTTCATGTAGTGAGACAGCTCCTTACGAAGGTTGTTCTTCTGCTCTCGCTCCGTCTTCAGCGTCTCCAAGGCCTCTTCCAGCTGACGTTCGGAGATCTCCTTCAGCCGGATGGCATCTTCCAGCTGGCTGTTGAGAAACTCTGTTTCCTCCTCAAGTCTTTTGATTTCATGTTTCAGACCTTCAAACTCCACCTGAAAATACACAAACAGGGGAACAAACTGCTAATGAAAACGTCTGCCTATAAAGCACCAAGTATTTTTATTTCTGGATGTTTGATTTCACTGAACGTGGTGAGAAGGAAGTAATTCTTTCTGAGTCTCGCTGCTGCACTGTCGTGCTGCTGCTGCAATCACTGCCTGCTTACCTTCACAGACATCATAGAATAAAATCCCTAAGCAAATTGTCAATTGAGTTGATTGGCTCCACCTTAATTAAGGTAGCTGAAAGGTGCAATGTGTGATACAGAGGTATCACAAAACAGGCTTTCCTAGCACATTATGTAAACTTTTCTTATGTTTGATTAACAGATTCCCTGATCAGCCTTCCCACAAACTTTGCCTCAACGTTTCTGAAACAGAGCCCCCCAAAACTATGCTTCTGATTCTCTCCTGCATTGCTTTTTGTATATGTCAGTGCTCAATCCCACTGGTGGGACACACCTAGCAATCAAACTCTGCTTTTATACATTCAAAATACAATGTTCTATTATTTCTGCCATCGTTGTTTCAGCAGCACATCATTGTCAGGGCTACAACTCAGACAGTTAAATGACATCTTACAGGATGCTGTAAGTTTTTACCTGTAAGACTGCATTATTTTTAAACCTCTCTTGCACTGAAATTATGAACACAAACAAAGTGTGAGCTTTTGAATCTCTTGAAAAAAAGAAAAGATTAAAGAATATCCTTCCTTACCTTGAACAAAGAAACCATGCTAAATTATATGACTACTTTTTGCTAGCTATAAAAGAAACTTCAGGTGCCAATATGCACAAGTGCTGAAACACACCATTTAAAAAACAGGATCCAATCATGCTAATTCAGTCTGGCAACTTAAGCCTGGGAAAACGTGATGGATTCTTCTAGTTATGCCAGTGGAGTTATTAAAGCTTAATAAAATTCATCAAGTAGGATAATGACAAGGTATGAAACGAAATATGGGACTGCCATGTAAAAAATTAACTGAGCTCAAATATCTAAGACTGCAGAATATTGTTAAAGGTTCCAGAATACCAAAAGTAGTCAGTAATTACTAGCAACTGACAAGATAGCATCTGAGGTTAAATCTGGCTCAACCCAGAGAAACAGCATTTTTGAATCTCATTATTTTAGAATGCGAACACAGAGCTGGGAACTTTCACCTGCTTCTCCTAAAAGGATAGATGAGACAAAAATAGTAAAAATTAAAAGCAGCAACCTGTACAGACCTGAATTTATCAGATCACTATCTCTTCTAGTCTGCATGTAGAGCACAATTCCTCCTTCATCCCTACCACACTATGTCAGAGCACCCCAGTAAGCTTAATTAGACCAAATATATGCAGGTGAGAACAGGTACAACCTGGAACCTTCTTTTGGGCACAGTGAGGTCAAAGAGGTAAAACACTGACAAAGGTTCACATGGAAATAAGTGAAGTACATTCAGCCTTGCTTGGTAGAGCAGCTTTCAATCAGAACACAGGAGGAGAATTAATTAAAAAAAAACAACAACAAGCAAAGCTTTTACTAAGTGCTCACCACAACAGATTGTATTAAAACTACAGCTGACCTCAAAATCCTTTCATTTCAGGAATACTATACTGGTCTCTCAACTGAACAGTGAATTTTGCTTAAACAGTGGGATGAAGAGGGACCTGAAGCATAAAAATAGTGAATTGGGCCAAAGACTATGTTTAATTTAATTATCTCCAGAAATGATAACTGAGGGAAATTCCTGAATTGTTCCAAAAATGCAGTTTTCTTTTCCAAGATCACAAAGATAGCCCAGCCACGACTTCTCAGATAAGATCTGACAGCACAGAGTAACCATATCTGTAGTTCACATTTAATGAAAGCAGCCAGAAGAGAAGAACAGAACTGGTCAAGTAATGCAAGCACTGAGCAGCAATATAAATCTATGTTCAGAAATACATCCAGTTACAGACATGGTAGAGGAGAATGGATAGTAAGCACTGAAAGAAAAGTGCAAAGAAAAGATTGAACCAAGTAACAAAGCACAGCTGGAAAACATTCTACTTCCAAGAAAGAGAAAGAAGGCCATGGAAGGACTTAGACCTCAAAATAAAGCAACACGGCCTCACAACTATGCAGAAACAGTCAGAAAAAGCTTCAACATTTTTGGAACAACTCTTTGTACTGAAGTTTTTGAGTTTGTAGTTTCAAAAATAATATACATATGGAAAAGAAGTGTCTGTTCAAACGAGAAGACGGAACCAGGCTGCGACACAGGAATTAACTACTGCTATGAGAGCAATGCTCACTATTTTGAAACACTTGCCTGATTTTGCTTCAGGACAGACACTTGTTTCTGGAGACAGATGTTTTCTTCTTCAAGCTCAGTGTAGTCTTGCAACAAACGGGCTTCTCGGAATTTATATTCCTTAATATCATCTCGCAGGCGGGCCCTTTGGATCTCCACATTCTGATTGGCCTGGAAAAGCAAACCCCAAAGTAAGGGTGATTTGGTCTGCCACAAAAACATTTCAAATGGTCATTTTTCCTTTTGTGCATTAATCAGTTAGATTCTGTTCAAACAGAAACTCTTCCCCCAGTCCATAAAATTACAGAAAACCCAGTTACAGTAGCTAGATTTTGTTTTCTTACCTCTCTTACAGATTCTCACTCCACCTTCAACTCAAAAGTTAACAAGCAAGCAGGTAAATCAGCATTCACACCTATGTTGTCTCACTGACTGTAAGCAGCAGAGGACATTTTGCCAGACTGGAAGTCAACACCTGCCTCCATCAACACTTAAATGAGAAGGGGTTTTCACAAGAGAAGCAGATGCAGATAACTCCAGACAATTCAATTATTTAGGTTACAGTCCACATAAATTCAAATTCCTTCAGTGTTCTCTATATTGTTAGAAATAAGAAAGTCAGCAATAGTACCTACACAAATGGATAAATTAAGGTCCAAGTCCCCTTGTGAGTGTGCTGCAGGAACACAGAAATAAAGCACAGGTATCTACTGGCACTGACAGACAACTATAAGGTAAACGAAACGTTTGTGGTGGGAGCACATGCCAAGACCTGTATCTGGCATGTTCTGAACACAACCTCAGAACTACCTGCAACTGGAAGACAAATTAATTTACTCTCATGTCAGATAAACATTAGGCTATATAAACTTGCCTGCTTATTTTTAGCAACAAAGAAAAGAGCACTAATTCCCAGCACACTGAGAAGCAGAAATAAACATGAATCACTGAAAGGAGACGCTACAGTACAATAATGCAAGTGAGACACTGCCAAGCGTGCATCACATTTCTCTACTGATTCTCAACCACAGCAGTGCATAATCCAGACAGTTCCTCCAATACAGATGTTTTTTGCTTTGTGGTTAGAGAATGTTACTGCAAAGTCTAGGCCAAGACTCACCCTGTGATTCCACCTGGAAGCTTCCTGGCAGATTCCCTCAGCTTCTAGCAAAAAAAAAAAAAAAAAAAGCTGGAGTCTAATGAAACCTGAACTGCACAGTCTATGTTCGGAACCAAAGCTGCAGAATTATTTACCCAATTAAATGTTCCTGAAGTTTCCAAGTTTCTGTGAGCAGGTATTGGCTCTACATTGACCCAAACTCAGAGCTACAGCAAACCACACCGTGGCAGCTAAAGGCTACGGGCTGACATGAATTCATGTCCTAAATTCCTCTTTGAGAGCTGAGACCTCTCACCTTTGGCAGAAAGAGCCCCCAGCCTGATAATCCCAACTGTTGAACTGTTAAGACTGCAGAAGACCTTCGCATCAGTCCAAGTTTCACACAAACTAGGAGCTCTTCTCTGTAATTCTCCCCATTCCTGAGCAAGGGAAACGCAGTGGCAGACCTCCCACAGAGCTTCTCTCCCCAACCACCATTCAGGTTGCTTAGCTTCTGTTTGTCCGTGGATGACCTGATCTTTGCAGAGGTCAATGCCTGGAGAAATTATTGGAGTCATTCTTGTTTGGATAAAGAAGGGTTTTTGTCCAATCCTGTCCGTTTAATTCAGAGCAGCATTAAGAGCTCATTATTTAATGTGAAAGTATTGTGCTTTGTCTAGCACATTAAAAAAAAGAAAAAAATCACTCTGTTTCAGTACATACAGGAAGGGCAGATTTAAAAATAACTCCCTCGTTTCCTGAGCACAGAAGGAAGATATAACCAAGATTAATTGTCTGTTTAGCTCACTGTACCTTCCCTCTGCTCTTAGCATTTTCTTGTCAGATAAATGTGCACGCTTGCAAGCTGCAAGGTTAAATCAGTGCAATGCTATTTCACATTACAGTGAAGACTTCTTTTTAAACAGCCAAACAGTATTCACGTATTTAAAGACAGACACGTGTACATTGCACATCTTCTCACAAGTGTTGTTTTACATTCTTCAAGTACACAGAAAAGGTGAGATGACCTAGAGATAAGTTTAAACCAGAACCTTTCTGTGATTACAGCATTTCTTGCTGCTGCAGTGCCTTGGTGAATCCCTCCTTCCTCCTGTGCCCCAAACAATTCAAGTTAGGAGAAAAGAGGGAGCTGGAACACAAGGGCATGCCTGGCTAGGCTCCTGGATATACAAAAAGTCATATCTCCACCCTAAGCAATGAATACAGCATTTACAAAGCACCACTATCACTATGTGGATGCTGATGGCCATAAAGCTCTGCTGAGTGCCTGCCCACCTGGCAAAGCCCCTTAGCTAGTTAATCCAGAGAATATTCTCCATACATAAAAGTCTCCCCCCTAGATCCTGAAGTGATGACACCCAAGGCTATACACCACCCTGATCCTGCTGCTAGAAAGCCTGTCTTTGGCATTTTCTTCTTCTCAGCTTTGACTCAGACAAGGCCTCTCAGTGGGGCCCTCAAATCAGCTCAATGGGGCTGCTTAAATCTGGCAAGGGCAAACTACAGCCAGAACCAGCTAGAGGCAGAGAAATGCCAAGGCTGTCTCACCTGACTACACGTTCTTTGCTTCCAGCCATACGTGCAACTCTGTTACCTTATCCTGCATGGATTCTGTACACAGAACTGGTGTCTCCTCTTCAAATGTTGCCAGGAAAGCTAAGATGCTCTCAGAGCATTTTAGATCTATACGCTTTAAAGAACCTATAGAAAATGTTTTTGCTGTCTTGTTTATAGAAGCACACTGGAAAAAAAACAGATATTAGACTAAACTTGTAGTTGAGACTCCTCTGCTCTTTTGCTTCAATTCATAAGGTGACATGGAATATCTGCTAAAAAGCTGCTAAACCTCATAGGCCTTGGTGCAATTACTGACAGAGGCTGATGCAAACGGAAAGGAAAGAGAAAGGCAGAGCACTGCGGTCACTCAGAAACAGAACAGCATTTCAAGGGTTTTCAAAAGTGAAGCCAAGCTTTAATCCCTTTTCATAAAGAAAAAATTACCAAGCCAAGAAAAGCCTCAAGAAAGATGACTCATATCCCACTCAAAGCCTCACTTCCCAGGTGCCTCTCAGGAGTATCATTTCACTTTGGAACTAGGAATAAAAAAATCCTACAGTGGTAGCTGCGGACTAAAGTACCCAAGAAGCTCAAAGCCCATCAGGACACCACTTGCCTCCTGTGATCTCACAGGAATTTGAACTATGAACAGAGGCTGCTGAGGCAGCTCTGCCCTGCCACATATCTCAGAAGCACAACACAAGCCTCCTAAATACAGACTGAGAACACATGTGTTGGCTCTTTCTGGGTTGTTCTGCAACTCATGGTAAGAGAGCTCACAGCAGATGGATAAATAGATCTCTTTTGAGGTTTATCCACACTTGGTCCAGTTGTACCAGCCTTATGTATTAGGAGTTACTTTGGTGAGTGAACCTGACCTGATTCACCCTTCCAAGCAGAAGTTGCTGGTTTCTGTTTTATTTGGGCTAGGAGAGAGGCTCTGAAGAGCTGATTCACATGAGACATGCTGAGTCTTTCCAAGCACAAACAGACTGAACTCTATGAAAAATATCCTGCAAGGAACAAAAATCACGAGTGTTAAGAAAGAACAGATGGAATAGGTGTAACTCACAACACATCTACCCTCCCATGGAAAGCAGACAAATAAAGGACAGTAGCTGAGAAAGCACGCCACTCTCTGAAATATTAATGGAAGACAGCTATACTGAAACCGCAGTAGCAAAAATGCACAAGTACCAAACTTGTCCTCTTATAACATCCCCACGATGAAGCATCTTAGCATGGGCATGCCTGAGACTTTCTTTAGCCGTGATTAGTAGGGTGGTGCCCCAGCACTAATGCACTTAGCTCAAGATTTATTCATTTTTTTGCAAACCATTACACAAAGCTTTGTAAAGTTGTGACACTAAGGATGGGTTTGTTGCAACATTGAGGAAATGCCCTGCCACAGAACTTCTTCTCTGCACAATACTAGAGAAACCTGAGTTTAGTCTGCTACCACAGTGTATCCTGGGGCAGTTTGACTCTCTCAGAGCTTCTCCGTCAGCACCCAGCCTTGCTGCAGCACGCATGTCCTGTTACTTAGCATGCAGTTTGCTACCAACCTGCTCAAAGCACTGCACACGATCCAAGCCCTGCCCAGCTGGGTAACAGGAGGGTTAATGTCTGTGGTTGGTGGCCCAGGGCATCTCAGCTCTGGGCCCCAGCTCAGCATGGGAACTTGGCTGGAAAACACTGGCCCAAAGTTAATGATAGCATTATGAATGGCGCTGTGTAACATTATTATTACAGTCTCCCCCTTCCTGCGCTGGACTGCTTGGTAAGAGCAGTTAAACTCCAGCTGCTTTTCAAATCTCAAATCTAAATGCTTGGCAGCTTTCCATGTCCTTCACTGCGACAAAGAATGTGCTTAACTCTTTGGAGGCCAGCTAGCAGTTTGGGGAGCTGTCACCTCCATGCTGCAGAAGGGCCAGTGAGGCTTAGCCTCACTGAGGAAGAGCTGGAGAGCACAAACACCAGAGCAGGCCCACAGCTCGACACAGGAGTCCTGGCGGTGTGAGGAGGCAGTGCAGAAGCCTGAACACTAATGTGGGCCCATGGCTCCTCACTGGGCCCTGAGGTATCTCTTATTCCTCACCCAGTTCAAATACAGCTAAGCATTTTCATAATCCACTTCTAGTTCAATGATAACTTCTAATGCTTGTCTCCTCGACCAAGTTATTTCTGCTTTCAGATTTCAGCCTTCTGTCAACCACGATGATCAGTGGCCAAAACACTCCGGCTTCCATGGCACTGGTGGGCTGCTCCATGCTCTGTGCCGCTCACACCTACAGCACACCAGCAGCAAGCTGGCCTCATCAGAAACATCCACAAACCACATACTTTCAGTAATCCAAAGCACGAGCTTCTCCTGTTAATTAAAGCCTTCCCTCCTCTGTTACAAGGTCTGTAGGAGGCTTGTTTCTGTTCTTACTCATGACTCTTACTCCAATATTAAAGGCCGGCTTTAGAGTTTCCATTAGCTGTTCCCAGCAGTGACACTCTATCGGGCAGATTCATACCAGCACACTGCAGCATCATGCCAGAAGTCTATGCGACTTCAGCAATGGATTCCACAGATCTGTCAGACTTGAAACAATTCACAATTAAAATAACATTAACAAAACATTGATGTTAATTCAGCTAGTTCAGCTAATCAAAAGACTAGAGGATCCCTGCCGTCTTAATTTGGCCACAGTTAATTTATATGTAAAGTATGAGATAAAAGCTTAGGCTAAATTTATACTCCTGATATTAGTGGCCTACTTTCACGGTGCCACACCTCCTGGATGTGGAAAGTGCTTACTTCACACTGCCTAATCCCTGAGATACAATCACTTCAAAATCACTGTAGCTCAGAGCTCCATCACTGCTCCAAACAGCTTTAATGAAGTAAATCCCAAAGGAGTTATTAATCTAAATTAATGATACCACTTTATAAGCAGCAAAGGTAATATGAAAGATTTTGCTCACGTGTGGGTTATGGAAGTGGTACTCCTTTATATAAAGCACAACAAAATAAAGGAAAATGTGGTAATATTATAGAATACCTACAGAGGCCTTAAGGGTAAAGTATATGAGCTACCTCTTGCTCTTGGAAGCAGCAGCCTTGCCCCTGCTCTATGGAGCATCAGAAGCACTCAAGCATTCAGCAGCAAGGAGCTGTGCCACCGATGGATACAGTAAGGTTTATACTGCAATTCTGGAGAAAAGCATTTTCTTAACCCTTCTTAACCTCCTGTGCAGCACGTGCTAACAGCACAGTCCCACTGGGCTTTGGCCATGGTCGTCATCTGGCCTCAGGATCCTTCAGCATTCCAGATCAAAGTATTCAGGCACAAGGACTACACAAATGTCTCTAGTGCATTTATTTTTATTTTTATTTTATTTTTTTAAACCACGGGCAGAACTTCTGGCAAGAGAAGGACCAAATGAACGCAGAAGATAAGCAAGGATGACACTGAGGGATCAGCATACGCATAACCTTCACTGCTGCAGCGTTGCAGCCTGCATTTTTGATTTCCAAGTGATAAACTATGAGTTAACAGCAGCAGGACACAGGCAGCTCAGATATTCTTTCGGCAGTCTTGTTTACCACTTAGCAGGGCAGACTTTAATAACATTCAGATGACTTAATACAATTACTTCACATGTCTAATTTATGAAGTCTCCTTCCCTTTTCTCAGTTGAGCTTCAAACCGTGCATCACAGCTAGCTCATATTTTACAGAAATAAACAGATGTGGGGACACAGCAATTAGATCTTCAAACAATGACTAAATGCTGTTTCCAGAGATTTCTTTCATCCCTCTCAGTTGTTATCTTACAGATACAGAAGGCGTCAAAAAGCCCAAAGCACCACCAGGTCAGTCATTCTGAATGTATTTAAGCCACAGCAGCCTCTTCCTGGCAGGACACATTTCAGATGGAGCAGCAGAACACAGTATGCTGAAGTGTTATCCCTAGAATTGGCAAGATACCGTTTGGCCTATGACCAACTCACAAACTGCGCTCTGTGCCTGTTATATGGTCACTGACCCATAATCAGCCTTTGGCCACATAAGAGTGATACTTATCACTTCTATAGATCTTCCTATAAAAAGGATTATTTTCCTAACATGCAGTTTGATAAATCAAACTAGAACTAAACTGCATAAAAACCTACGGGTGTGCGAACCGTAAGAGTCCCTTTGCCACAAAGAAAGCTCTGTTCTTTGACCCTATGCTAGTTTCTCTTCCCACAAGAGCTTTTGTCCAAGAAGTAGAGGAACTCAAATGGCTGGGATCAAATAGCCCTGTTAGAATAACCACCAGAAACATACTGTAGTAAGACACAAAAAGTGCAAGTTTCCATTCTTCCTTACTAGATTCTCTACTTAAAGGCAAAATACCATGACAGCAGACCATTCTTAGAAGCAGATGTCTGTGCCTGTGCTGACACTGCCAATTTTATTGCTAGTAACTCATAAACTGACCCAATAAATACTGCTCCTGGAGCTACTGTCTGTTTGCACATTGGCCACATAACTGCAACGGTACGATCTTCCTTAGCTATTCTCAAAAACTAGATCCAAACCACTAATTTAACACGTTGAAATTGGTCATTAGTTTTTCAGTTCCTACAGCTGGGATAACAGAAAACCAAGGATACCTCTCCTGCTTCCAGACCTAAGCTACCCCACACAGAAAAGCAGCTTGGATTTCAGTGCTTGAGACTTCTCAGTAGCTGGTAGTTCAGATCAGTATTTTTTCTTCACACTTAGCTACATCAGAAACAGCTCAGATCAGTATGAATCTGACACACAGAGGGCAGGCAGCTTTGGGTCAAGGCCAATGCTAACTGCCCGGCGTTTGTCTCGCTTGCTCTTTCAGAACAGCAGAAGACAGCTCCCTGCAGGCACAAATGCTAACAAGGAGTAGGGGTTAATGAGGCAGCTACACTTACTAACGAAATAGAAGAGAAAATCAGTTGCTGCTGTTTAAAAATCTGTCCCCCCTTTGCCAATGACCTGCTGGGCACGGGTGGGGAGCTGGGAGGTACGTGTGATGCATCACCATCCTGAACTTATCTCACCTAAAAAAAAGCCAAAACGTCATACCAGTAAAGTACATCCAAACTAAACTTGAAAACCAAAACACAGGGTAAAAAAAGGAACAGATACATTTGTCGGGGCAGCAGGAGTACAGCAATGCTATTTATAGTACTGCAGGCACATTCCCTGGTCAGTGCTTTGTGCTTCTGCCTGAATCACGTTCTCTCACAAGCCATGCTCTTAAACCAACTGTGTGTGACCTGAAAATAAATCCCGAGTCGATTCATCAACTGCAAAACTACCGGATTAAACCAAGGATGTTTCTTTCCCCAAGCACACTATAGCACAGCTTTGAGGTACAGAGCAATAAGAGCTCTTATTATCAAAAAAAGCCAATCTGACCCAAACAAATCTTGCTTGGAAATACTGCCAAAAGCCACCTACTTTAATGGAAGCAGTGCCAAGCACAGGGAGGACAAAGCAACCTCCCTGCTTCTGCATCCTAAAATTATGCTACCATCAAACCCCAGTGGAAATTTTCACTCTCCATGGAAAAAAGAACAAGCTTCTTTAATTAACGTTTTGTAAAGCAACTTCAAGCCATTGTTCCACTGATTAGAGCACTTCCAGCTACTCCCTTGATTGTGCTTATTGATTTTTGATCTGTTAGGAGATTACAGCTGTGTATACCAGACTTTTTCCCTCCACTGCTGCTGGCCTGAAGCCCCGGGCAAACCCAAGGTCATAAAGAAGGTCACAAGGAGCCACAACAACAGAGAAGAGCTCAGCCTGCTATTACTGCAGTGCTGATGGGCACAGAGCAATTTAATTACAATATAACAATGAGGAGATCCCTGGCAAGCCACTACCAGGTAAATTCCCAAACAATAGACTACGCTGGAATCTTAACTGCCAATTAAACTGAAAAGCATATCACACAGTTATGTAGTGTCAGAAGAACCTCTGTAATCATTTCTTTAAAACCTGAAATTGAAGATATACAGCGCTCAAATGGAGCCTTCCAACTCCTGATTTTCAGCATCATTTGTGAGTCTCTAGGCAGCAGCCATTACAGCAAGAGAAACGCTGCTGTTAACATCCTTCTGCTGAATATATCAGTGGGCAACAACAATAGCAGAATCACAAGCAGATGCCTCCTTGAATACGTGCGAAGCACATCAACTGGATTTCCACGATTCCTCTTCTACACAATGGATTTTTGTTCTGTTTCAAACTGATGTAAAATGGCACACGACTACTTTTTTGTAAAAAACAAAAACACTGAATCGTCATAATTATTTTTTAATAAAAGAGGAAGATGTCAGTATAACAATCAATATCAATGAAAATCAAAAGGTGGGAAGAGAACAGCTGCCACCTGAAGGCACATGCAGTGTGCTGGGCCAACACAGCAGCGTGCTGCTCTCATGCTGCTCGCACTGCACTGACCTTCCTGCACAGAACAAGACAGGCAATGGCTGTGCCCACTTGCCCAGACATCCCTGCCTGGGGCTCCAGCCACAGAAGAAAGAGGATGGATAAAAACACAAACCAAACAAATAAAAAAAATCACTGTGACTCTTTGAATCTTTCATACATTAAAGGATAAGAAATCCAGTCCTGCACACTACATTTCATGCATTCAAGTTGCTCCAAAGAAGCGTCACCATTTTGCTTTCAGAAATGGAGTTTCACCTGCTTACTAACAGCTACTTTTACACTTGGAGCATGTTCAGCTGATATCCAGCTACACGTCTCACTTCAGAGCAAACCCTTTAGCTTTGTTTTAGCATTATTTAAACATGCATCTGTATTCTCAGTTCTAAAAAACAGTAAAAAAAAAAAATCAAAGAATACACATATTACACATATACACATATCATATACTAGAGTATATATATTATATACTCTATACACATATTATTTAGAGCACTATATCTGGGCTCAGAAGGGACCTAAAACTCACAGGTGGGAAGTCAGCTCTGCAAGGGGGAGACAGTCCCACATGCATAGCAGGGCCAGAGAACTGCACTGTCTAGATTATCCCCCAGTTTGATACACATTTTCTTATTAATGACTAATCAGGAAAATACGGCGTATAATGCAAGAAAATGAAAGACAAGTAAATTTCTTCAATGTCAATTTCAGAAAGATACTTTGTTTTATATCCTTGAAGAAATAAAATCCTACATATGTTACTGAGAACTCATATTTCTTTAGAGATGCTATTTAGCGCACTGACATTACTTGTACATCAGCTATTTTTTGTAACTAATACAGACAAACACCCCAAAAATGTATTTCCTCCTTGAGTTTACATAATCACAACACCTTTTGCTTCCCTGGGAAAGAATTGCTCATTTATTTTTCATCTTCTGCATACTCGGGCATGGCTGCCTCATGATTTAACAACCAAATCAGTCAGCTATGAAATCTTCTTTGGTGCCACCAAAATACAGGAGGCATGAAAGATCCACAAGGCATAGCAATTAGCAATTGCTCAGAACCAATTACTCCTTCCAGTGACTCTTCCAGGCCACAGGAGCTGCTGAGCTAGCTAATAACAGCATTAAAACTCATCATCTGTAACCACCCTGCTGACCTGTCTCAACAGATCATTCACCAGCAAATGTCAAAACCCCTTGTGTCTGCTCCAGCAACCCCAGGTGTATCACACGTCACTCCACAGCCAACTCGCTTTTTTGAGTGTCCTGAGAAGACCCGAAGGAACGACAGTATCCCAAACGTACTTCCAGCTGATCCAAGGCAACATCTGCTTGCATACCACACCACCACTACTGATGGAAGCAACTCAAGTGGAGCTGCTGCCTGGTTCATTTAACCACCTTCCTGTGCCACCAAATGAGATTTTTTCTGCAAAGCTCCAACAACAGTGAAATTCTGTGTCCTATCAGGTAGCTACAAAGGAGCAGGTAACTTTTCCAACCCTCCCTTACTAGCAGGTATCTGTTACAACTAAAATTGAGATTCAGCACCATTCGTTTCCTGCCTGTTCAGCCCTCCCATAGCTTTTTTTAAAAACAAACAAGAACAACAAAACACCTCTTCCTGTAGTCAGAAGACATTATCAAGCATTTTCCACATTCCTCCTCTGGATTAAATCCAGAACAGATGCAACAGAAGTATTTTCTTATTCCTCTTAACATCTTGCAACTCAGGTCTCTTGATAGGCAGCATACAGCACTTCCAAAACACACATTATAAAGGAGAGATCCATCCATAAATAATCTCTGCAACAAGATGGAAAAGAGCCACAGTTTTTCTTTCCTGAGTAGTCAGAAGAACTGACAGAAGGAATTTCCACTCCACCTCTGTGGTACAAAACAGTAGGTCATATTCCACTTTCAGCCCAGCACTTTCTTGCTGTTGAACTACAAAAGCATTCTTCACAGCAGAAGATGCACAGCATTTCTTTGGACTAACGTCAACATGAAACTTAGCTAGAGCTGAGTATGGCTACAGGGACTTGGGAAAACCACAGTGTTCACCTTGCTCACCTAGCTTAGAAGAGTCGTGACGTTCACACCAATTTTTCCCCACAGAATATTTCCAGATTAGTTTGCTATTACATCTATAAATCACCACAAAAGGCTTGTGCATTTCTCCCCAGCAATACCACTGGAACACAACTATTTGGACTTCTGTCACTTTTTGATGCGCTATACTGAAGAAAAGCCACGTCCCTCAGGACTGCCATGCTGACTTGGCTTTTTGCAGACCAAGAGAACCCCGGCAACTCTGTTCACACACCTTGTCATTGCTTAAAGCAAGTAATCAGAAGAAAGCTCAAACCAAAATGCAAATAGACATCTTAAAAGGAAGAATTCCGCAAGACACATGGTCAGTTGGCCCAGGTGTTTCCATTTCCACACTGAAGTGAAATGAACATGCTTGTTCTTTGGTCCTTCTCTCCTCTTCAGCTCCACCACAACTTACTATCTACAGAACAAACAGCTAGGATTTAGAAAAGGGGAGGCAATATGAAAGAACATGTTGAGATGACTAAGCAATATGCAGTCACTGGTTGTCAAAATCACCTGCAGAGAAACCCATAACTCGTGAGGTTATTATTTATCATGTTAGGTTTTGATTATATATATATTTTTTTAATTTAAACTTTTTTTTAAAATTGAGTTCAGTTCCAAAGTTTAGAATCAATCACGAAGCTGATCATCAACACCAATTTATATTCAAATAAATACCAAATTTCACTAAACAAATCTTTTCCATTTCAGCAGAAGAAAGCTTAAAAACTGTGTAATGTGTGAGCACTCAAGGCTGAGCGGGTGAGGTGGAAGGACAAAGCACGAGGAACACCAAAACCCGCTCATCCAGGAGTTGTGTAAAGGAAAATGCAGCTCCAAGCAGATATGTCTGGATAGCTGAAATATGACAGTATCCAGAAGGAAAAATCACCTTAAATTGCAGTGACTCACCAGGCTGGATCAAAAACTGCCAATCAGCATGCTCAGAGCAGCACTCTGTATCCATTACGGACATAATGCCACCTCTGGGGTGAGGAGCTTTTAAGCTCTTAATGAAAGTTAGGAAATAAAGACATGAGTCGTGTGTGCCTGCAGCAACTGGTTGCTTTAACCAGAGCATGTGGATTGATTCCAGTTCTATTATCCCACAGCCAGGACCCACAAAATTCAAGTAGATCTAGACTGGCTTGTTTCAAGACCTGTGACGCTCCACCCCCAAATCCCCAACCCCCAGTCTACTTCTCCGTTGTATTCCAATTACAATTGAACCCCAAAAACCCCACAAAAGTAACCTATACTTTCCAGAAAGGCTCATAATAAGACTTCTCATTTCCTCATGAATTTCACTACCAAATATTATCCATGTAACTATCCTCTAAAGAAGTAAAATCACATTTAATTTTCAATTTCACCATGTGAAATACATCAAGATTAAGATGTTGGCTCTTAGATAACTTTCTCTTCTGGCAGAAAAACCTACAGCTGATTGTCCCAGGACCAGGAAAGACTAGCACAAAGTGCTTCAAAGGAAGGTGCAAACAAATCTGATGAGTAATAACTGTGGATTGTTTACCACATCCATTTGTGGTTTACAGTCTATGTAACTCTTACTCATTCTACATTTAAGCAATGATTTGAGCTCTTTAAACAATCTTCTCCTCTATCAGTACCAATGGTAGTCCAGTTGAGCTATAGATTTCATGAACAATTACATCGTTCAATGAACATCTCAGTTATTTCACATCAGAAACAGGCAATGTCAATCCTAAAGCAGTAAAAAGTGAATGGTATCTTGAGAAAATAAGTTAATCACCCTGTGAAAAAGTAAAAAACATCATTTTCATGAGGGAGAACACAATATAAAACTTCACTGTTACTCCGTTAATCCAGAAATCTGGATTTACCATATTGTTGGATTAACAGTTTTGGCTGAAATGGATGCCTTGCTGATTCTGTGGAATCTCAGGGGAGGCACTCCATTTTGTCCGTGTGGAGCAGGTATCAATCAACTCAACAATCTTCCTCATTTTGCTTACACAGCGTAAGAAAACACAACCACAACTGTGGTTCGCTTACCTCTTTCAGTTCCTGTGCAACAGAATTAAGGCGTTCATTTTCAGACTGGGTGTTGGCAAGGACATTTCTGAGCTGCTTCAACTCTGTCTGCAGCTCCATAACCTTCTTCATGTAGTACTCTTCCTTGGTAGCCGATTCCTGAATCAAGGTCTCCTCTCTGCTCTCTCCATCTGCTGCTACCTTCTTGTGATTGGTGTGGGCCTGCCCAAAAGCCTAGGACAGTAAGAAAAATCTTTTGTTAGTAAAACTAGAACTTTGCATAAATAGTTTCCTTTTTAAATAGCTAGAACTATTTACCCCATGTTTCTCTCATATGAGACAACGCAACTTTTTACCTACACTCTCCCAGAATTAGACACTTAAATGCTATGGAGTGGCTAACAGAGCTCTTGAAAGTAACATGCAGCACCCAAAGGATGCACAGGATTGTTACTTAAGCAGCACTTCACAAAAACTCCTGTAGGAGGGAACAACCATCTATAGATGGATTTAGAGGTTAAAGCAAGACTTTGGTTTTCAGCAAGACAGCGGTGAGATGACCAGAAACTTTTGCATGTGTATCTGTACAGTTGGGTCAGACTCACTTCTACAAAGACTAAACCACTGACAACAGCCTGTTCCTTCCCTCAGGCAGGGAGCACACCTACCCTTTCTTGATGCAGCTGCAGCAAATAAACCTACCACCATCCTCCATTGCTCACCACTGGAGATGACCATCCCTCCAACCTGCTAACACACTGATTTCAGTCAGAAGCCAGCCAGGCTAGCAGACTGCTGCGTAACCAGGTTAAGCTAACCTGGGTCAGCCTGGATGAAGTAGGTCAGCACATGCTCACCCTGCCAGCACTGCTCTCTGCGCTCAGAGCCTTTATCCCTAGCAGTGTGCCAGTGAAGGGGCTTAGAGGCGGGTCAGAGATCTAACCTCTTCAGAAAGGCATGCATCCTTTCAGATCTGACTTGTTTTGTGTGTCTGTTTGGTTTGTTTGTGTTGCTTGGTGTTTCTTGTTTTGTTTTGTTTTTAAACCTGCTTAATTCTTGGGATTCATTCTGTTTGAAACTCTAGAGTTCTCTACAAACTCTATTGGGGAAGGCAATACTCCAACAATAGCACTGAACACACAAGCAAACAGCTTGTACAGATGGACACCCATCCACTGGGCTGCAGCATTAAAGAACTGCAGTCAGTGGCTGTCACTAATAAATGTTATAAAGCAACAAGTTTAACAGTTGCAGCAGGTATATATATGTAACAGTTTGCACACAGACCAAAGTCAATGAGACTAATGAACAGTATCTTAACGCTGTAGCACACACGTGTACCACAAGCCAACCCAAGATGCCCTCAGAGCCTTCATGCATCACAGCATCCTTCAGGATGCTGCTGTTCACATGGGAGTTTTTCGTGGCCACCATGAACGGTGGGCATTAAGCCAGGTGTTACTTTTACAGTTAACCATATTTTGCTAGCTCTTCAGAAATATACACACCTAAAAAATCTGCTTTGAACAGAAGCAGATTTCAGCACTTCATTACTCTGTGCATTAGACCAGATGCATTAATGGTAATTACTGAATAGTCCAAAGCTGAAACAGATGATCAAGTATGCTGGCTTTGCCTTCAGTTAGAGATACCCATAGACTGCTCCTGTCAGACAGAATTTTATCTCAGGTAAGCAAATCAGAGAAACAGGAGACAAATATCCACTGAAGAAACTGTATAGTCAGATTCACCGAGATGACCCAAGGGAAATTAAAAAGCGTCACATTTCAGACAGAAAGTAAAGCACCATCTGTGCAAGTCCTTGTCAAATGAGTTTCAGCAAAGCAGCTTAAAAGCCTAATACCTAAGATCTCCATAAATGTTAAAGGGATAGCAGAAACATACAAGCTCCTATTCAAACACGCTATCTTTTTTCCATAAAGAATTAATGTTCATTTTCTATAGACATACGCTTATTTCAAATCCATGAAACAGAGAAAGGCACTCTGGGCATCCATTTGCCTGATGAAGTGGCATCATTTTCTTGTGGGTAGAGTGCCACAGAGCACAGCGCAGTTCAGGGTACTCAAAGGCACATCTGACCAGCCAGACGGCACAGACTCTGAACATGATTCCTTCAAGTAACTTTGCAATTCCTCTAGAGGAGACAAATTCCTGAGAATAATGACTAATTTACTCTCACAACTTCTGATGCAGATGCTAAGCCTTGGGTCTCTCTAACAGCTGAGGAGAATTTCGTCATTATGCAGAAGCCACTGCTGCCAGTGATTATTTGAACACAGAAACTGGCATAGCAGATGAGATTTTTATTTAATCCAATATCCTGTCTCCTATAAAGGCTCGTGCCAGACGCTTCAGAGAAAGGTGCAAGAAACCCTGTAATCTCACAGAGTTGGGGATTGCCTTAAGCCTTGAAGCAGAAGGTTTAATGGAAGTTTGGTATAACTATTAACATTTAGTTATGTTTGCAAAACACGTTTTTATTGTTGGTTCCTAACATCCTACTGCAGTAAGCTCTGCATACTAAATCATATTCTAACAAGGCAGGTTTGTGGGTTTTTTTTTTTTTGTCATTGACAAGTTTGTCATGTTGCAGTAAAAGAGAACATCTTTTTGTATTAGAACTTGAGGGTATGTTGTTCTTCTACAATGCTGCCATCTGCTTTGCCCAACTGCAGAAATGTGCCCAGCCAGTGGCCGCTGTGGCAACGCTGTAACGTATGAGATAAAGATAAATACCAAATTCAGGCAAAAGGCTCAAGGATCACCCTTCAGTGCTCACTGCGGGCCGCCGTTATTCCTGCACAAGGCAGTTATTTGCTGTCATGCAGGAAGCCTGTACTATCATGTTGCACAGGTTAGCAGGCACCTTTGTTACAGCTGTGGCCAGCAGAGCAGGCAGCCTGGAATAACTCCATCTAAGTAGATTTATAAAGGAGCAATTCAAAACCATCACCCTCTTAACCATGCTTCATCATCTCTGAATGTACTTTGAAACAACCCAACGCATTCACGTTACCAGCCATTTTCATAATTGTAACAGCCTGTGCAGAACAGGAAATTTAACCTTAACAAAATTGTCCAAAATTACAGGGCAATGCAATTACCTCCCATGGCTACAGTCCAGGTCTGTTTTAAATCAAGCTATTAAAAGTCAAACTGACTTAACTGATACGCACGAAGCCTATAAACCTTCACATACCCAGAGGTCCTGCATCTGCTCAACTCCTTTTGCTTTGTTTTAGGATGACAGAAAACAAAGAAATATAGTTCATGTCTCTTTACCAGACTTTTGTAAGCCCTCTGCTACCAGAGAGAAATACCACTCACTTCACAACCACACCTTATTTGTGTCATTGCTTTTTGGCAGTAGAGACATTTGTCAGCGACTATTTTGAAATATAGGAGGAGTAAGGTTTCATCGAAAACCTCAACTGAATATCTGAAGAACTCACTAAGAATTGCAGCCATTGCCATTCAGCTAGATTGATGTACTAGATTCAGAAAAACAAGATCAAATGTTCCATCACTTTTATTTTCTGTTACTCTCTTTAGTATATATTTTAACAAAAAGCATTACAAATGAGTTTTGTTGCTTTAAATACATTAAATATATGCAAAATTGCATTGCTAATAGTGTTGACTATGCAAAAAAAAATAGTGTTTTATAGCTGAAAATTTGTTCAATACAACAGTGTTATTGTGCTCTTTGTATCTGTGGTCATTTCTGTGAAAATAAACAGGAGGCATTACTTTTGGAGCTACCTACGTATATGTGGTCCAAGATAATCCCTCTCAAATCAGCATGGCCCAGGCAAGCCAAAAGGTTGGACACTCATGCCCTAGGGTTTGTATCACTACTCATCTCTGGATGAACACAAAACACAGCCCAGCTGAGGTGCTCTCATGCCTACAGGGCAGCAAGGAGAGCAGCTGAACCCTTAGAAATGCACCAAATTATTCTGATGGGCAGAATGGGACTAGATAGTAAGACAGCTCCTGATAACGCACTGCTGAAGCACTGCCCAGTTGTCCTTTGTGAAGCTGCCATGCCCCATCAGTCACACTCATGCGCATGGTCCTTCTGCCTGCTTTGCCAGGCACCCCAGGGAACACTGCCTGAAGGCTAATTAGGGCAGCACTGCAGCAACTGGGGGTTTTCCTGTAACGAGCTGATGAAGGTGTACCAAAATAACTACCATCGATTGAAATGCTATTAAATCAAATCTCGTGTTTGTCAGCATTACTTACATCAGTAGACTCAAGGCAATTAGAAGACATTCACTACGACATTCTTAAATAGCTTAGAAGACCTAATTGTTAAAAATTGAGAAGACTGCTGCAAATTTAACCTTCAGCTAACAATGCCTTTAAACTCAAGGATTCAAAACACTCCACACTACTTACAAACGGGAAAAAGAATTTGGATAGCAAACAGATGAGGCAGACTCACACCAAAAAACTCAGATGTTACATAAAGTGACCCAACCCAGATCAGATGAAGTGTTGGACGAAGTCCACTTAAATTGGGTTTAAAGAACCAATTCCATAAGACACACAGTAAGAGATGAAGTTTCATCCAAATTTAATCATTACACATGTTTGTCAGAACATTTTTTGGAAGCAAAGCTCTGAAAATTATTTCTGATGCCTCAAAAATTAGAAGTACTAGCTAAGGTATGAAGTACTTCTTAGAAAGGCGGGTTAAGATTTTCAACCAAACCTTTTCCAAAAGCTCTTTCACACAGAAATGTCCACTGATCACATGAAACACGAAGAACCTCTGAAACAAACTACTCAAAGAGTTCCAAATGCTGCGCTCCCCTCACAACAGCCACTGTGATACAGCAGATACAAAACCTGGTCTCAGCCATGCCCGAAATCCAAGCAAAATTCCGAGTTTTGTGGAAATTCAGAACTGTGCTGCTTTGTTTGCAGCTCAGACCAGCTAGCCCAGAGCTCTACTTAGCCAGAAGTAGGTCCTAAAGATCATTAAATTCAGCTAGAGTATGCATCCCTTCTTTCTGAGGTTTCCTGAACTACCCCACTGAAAACAAGATATTCACTGACTGCCTGGAGCCTGGCTAGTTTACCATGCCAGATCTGAGAGCCAGAGCAAACCCATTATCACCTCAAATCCACTACTGACATCTGCTAAGAAGCACTGCCCCCAGAAGCCAGCAGAGTTCTGGGGCTTCACACAGAGCGGCCGGGTTGGAAGGGATCTCAAGGCCCCACAGGCAGGGCCACCAACCTCCACATAATTTAATACTAGATCAGACTGCCCAGGGCCCAATCCAACCTGGCCTTGAACCCTCCAGGACAGGGCATCCACAGCCTCTCTGGGCAGCCTGTTCAGCACCAGCTGCACAGTGACTGTTCCAGGCATTGGACACATCCATACGCTGCCTCTGCAGGCCCTGCACTTTATCTGCACCCATCATCTAGTACACAAGTCTAGACACATGCTGAACAAGTAAGGGAAAGAGAAGAAAGCCTCTGAGCTGCTTAAAACAGATGTACTGCCAAGGGAAGAGTCACTGAAAAACCCCTGGAGATGTTACAGAGGAACAAACAGCAGAAGCACCAACTCCCTCAGTCAGAGTGATGGGGAGTTTCCTGCGCGTAAGTGAGCACTCAAGACAGAAAAAACAACAGAGATATCACAGTGAAGGAGCTTTGTAAGATAAACTGCACACATTTATGTGCCATCATTGGTGCACTGAAGTATACCGAGACACTGCCAAGATAAAAAAAAAAAAAAAAAAAAAAGAAAAAAGCTTATAAAAATACATGGTTTGAAGGATTAAGAAAAAAGGAGGAAAACACTAACGGGGCTCAGGGCTCTTTAATACAAAACAGCATCTGGACAGTATGTGTCATCCTTGTAACACGTGCAATTTGACTTCTTCAGACAAAGAAGTCTTTCTTCACATTTCTAGCAAGCCAAAGAACTTGAATAAACAAATGCACAATGCAGGAAATATATTCTGCTAGTACAATTCTTCAGTCTGGAACACGAGTCAAAATGACTTTTTCTTTCGAAGAGAAGTTTAACTTTTTCTTCAGTGAGAATATGTCACCTCCTTTGATGACTAGGACATAAATAGTTAAGAATTAACAAAAGGGAAAATGGGCATATCCAGAATGTTGCAAACATCAAAAACAAGGGTCAGAACTTCAAAGAGATGCGAGTACTTGTTGAACCAGTCTACATGTAGCCTAGAGCCACGTGCGGTGCCTTGGTTATCATTCTGAGACAGCAACAGCGAGCTCACCAACACCTCTTCACACACAGCATGTTAAATGACCTTTTGGTCCTTTTTAAAACTGTCTGCTGTTCCACCACAACTCTGAAGCAGGCACACAGCTTATTCTTTGAATACGTGGTTCTCAGTCTCCAAAGGACTCCTCACAACACAGCATAAGAAACTCCACACCTAACAGTGAATCGCTTTTACGCTTCTGAACAAATGCTAGACAGAGATATTTTCGTCCTCTAAGTGGCTTTAGCACTGTGCTCAAGCTGCATCAGTTCCAGGAGGGAGCTGGAGACATCCCATCTCCTCCTGGGGACATTACAGGAGCTCATGAGAGGAAGCTCTCAATTTCAACACACCACGCTTCCTAGGAAGTTATCACACTTCCCTTTCTCAGCAACTTTGTAATGTCAAACTTTTCCTCGATGAACCTAAGCTTTGAGGGGTTTTTCCAGAATTTTCTTCTTCATCCACAAGAGGAAAGAAGGAGAGAGGCCCTGGTGAGCAGGACAGTAACACATCTTTCACTGAACAATACTTTTCATACCGTGTACCAGCACTATTTCCTTAAATTAAAACAATTAAAAGGGCAAAGAAAGAGAATGAGAGGGTAAAATACAGGTAAAACATCTTTCTTTCTTTTTTCCCCAAGCAGGGTTACTCTTAGTTTGCAGATTTCTAAGTTGGCAAACACAGCTGTTGAGCAGACAGACCAAGGCACGGTGGGTTCATTTTTTTTATTTAGCATTACAATATTTAGTGAAGTTTTAGGTGTTTCACATACAGTCAAAGCGCAGAATTAAGAATCAGTGTTGAGAAACAGGTGAAGAACATCAAGAGAAAAAGAAAAACAGGCAATGTTGTTTCTGCTCACAGTGAGCAGAGGCAGGAGTTGATCCAGCTGGAATGTCCAGCCCTGAGGCTCTAAAGGCAGAAAGATCTACAGGCGTCCAACTCCAATCCCCAAGACAGAGCGCTATGTGTAAGCAAGAAGCCCTGCATCCAAGGGAGAGAAGTACATCAAACGGCACTGGCACCAGCCAGTCTTCCAACGCTGCTAACGTCAAGAATCCAATGCAAGACTCTGGACTTCAGAAACCATCACTGTTTACAAAGGCATATTTAAGCAAACATCAGCTACAGAAAGTTTCCCAGTGAAAGGTTTTCTGAAGAAAGGCTCAAGTTTTTGCCCCAAATGGTTATAAATTCTTACCAAAGAAAATACCAGAATCTGGTATGAAACCCTAGAACAAGAACCGATGGGATAGAAATACCCCAAACTTTGGAGAAGGCAGTCAGCTTTGACAATTACAGAGAAATATAAAACTGGAAATAAAGTATATTTTTCAGCTCACTGAGTCCAGCTGCAAGGAGAAAGCACCAGTTCTGGTTTCGCATGCTCGAGCATAAGAATGAGACCAAGCAGGAAACCTCACTGCGGTACCAGAAGACTAACTACTGCCATCCAGCTCGCCTTCTATCTGCTTATCCATCACAGATCTGGAGATCCCAAATCATCTTACTGCTGAAGTAAATACAAGTTACATTTTTAAGCCGTTATGGAACAAGCCAAGTCTCACCCCAGGCTTTTACCAAAAGCCACAGCTTTCCATGCCCATTTATAGTACAGCTGCCATGGGAGCAAGACCACCCAGCCTGCACAGCCCAGGTACCCCATGCAGATGGGTCAAGTGTTGCCTGCTTCATCATTAGTTTTCAAAAGAAAAACATAAAAAAAACCCAAGTCATTTCATAATTCACACCATCCAGCACCTGCAAGCTCCAGCTTGCTTCAGAGATGACAAAACTCTTTGAAAATGCTATTACTGCAGTTTTCAAAATTACATACTTTAGAGACTTAATTTCCCCCACCATAGAGCACATAAATCCAGAGGAGCCCAACCTTCCTTTGTTCCCAGAACTCCTCATTATAAACCTTCTTCTTCATTCTGTTGGTTACTTCACTATCTGGAGGGATCAGATTGTTTTGTTCACAGAGCTAGGACTGCAGACACGGCTGTGTGCTCTCTGGTTATCACAGGTTTCCAGCCAACATTAATGTTTGGTATATAAGCTTCAGGTAAGATCCACAGCATACAGATCATAACTCTCTTGCAGACATTGCCTGTTTTTGATATTGAATTTTAAGATGGTTCTTCATAAGCCTAGCATGACACCAAAGGCTGTCAAAGACCAGTGGAAGTCCTACCAGTTAGCTGTAACTGAAAATGAAAAGAGCAAAAGGCAAATCAAAATGGCAAAGGAAAAGAAATGGCAGCCTCAAGTGAATGTTCAACCATCAGCCCCTCAACAAAAGAGTCAACATGCTGCTACTGGTATTTGCAATAGGGAAATTTACATTTTATATGAAACGTAAGTGATGTGCACTTCTCAAGAACTACAAATCTGGCTTTTTCAAAAGTCTAACAGAGAAGGGAAAAAACACACATCTCAAAACATTAGTAGCACACTGTCACAGGGCACCGGACCTGGTCACTGAGATGAAAACACAAACAAGACACTGGCCACTTTAGCACATCAAATATGGCAACAGTGCACAAACATAAGCAAAGATGCATATATTTTGGAAAAGTTATTGAAGTTCAGGCACTGTGGCTTAAAATGGCCTCTAAGCATTAGGGACTACTGTATTGTGATGGTAACATTATTCTGCATATTCCTTGTGCCTTTTTTTCAGCTAATGGCCATTGGCAGAAACATGCTGGGCTAAACAGAGGACAGATCTGATTCATTGGGGCAGTGCTTCGTTAGACAGAAGGAACAGATGATCTTTCACAGCTCTGACACCACATACTGCTACTGCACAGCTAAGTACTTTAATCAAGCACCTACCATGCTATAACAGCCCTATGACAGCTGCAGCAGAAAGGGCACTGTCTGTATGGCAATCTCCTGCTCAGTACCTTCTCTCCCTACCCTCACTCTAACTTTGGGCTTTGGAGGACTTTCACCCGCATGGCAGAGCTCTACCTTCTGAAGTGCAGACCACTGCTTTTCTGAAGAGCCTGCATAAACTCACTTGCAATCTGAGTTCCAGTCTGGCTCTCAAATTTATTCTGAAGAGCATTCCTCATCAGGAAGGCTGGCCAGGTCACAAACAAGCTGGAATTTCATTTGCAAGCACTTTGCAAATGGCACCAAGTAATACTGGTATTCGCCTCCCCCAAACTGAAAATCCCATGTTTTCAAATTTTGCTCCTAGCAGCTTCATTTTAATTACCAATATCTATCTCATCAACATTAAACTAATCAGGAAGTGTTAATATGCATCAGAAGAATAATTAGCACTAAAAGCCACTCAAATTTTTGTTCATATCTCTGCACTGTCAGCTTCTGGATTTAATTGCAAAATCTTTGCATCAATTCAGCATGTAATTTTTTCTTCTAATCAGATTGAAAATAAAAGATGCTTTCACACGGCTTCAATGAGCACTGCACCTTTTTTTGTAATAACAAACTCGTTCTAACCATAATGATCTGAAACAGCAATAGCAAAGTGTAAAAATAGTGCTCTACAGAGATTTTAGCGTCTTTACAAGTAGCAAGTTTAATAGAAGGAGAAGTTATACTCCTCTACGACCTAACCCTGCACTCCCACTGACTCAGTCCCTCTCGGTGCCTTCCTTCTCCATCTCCTCCTCCCACTGCCTCATCCACACAAGCACTGTGTGTTCCCCCAGCTGCACCAAGGCCCACAGTGGCAGCTGGTACACAGCAGCTGAGCTTCCTGCCCTGGTTCTGCATGAGCACTGGGACAAGGGCAGCACAGCCACTGCATGGCACCGCTCGCCCTTGTGCACCAGGCCACCCGCAGCCCGTCCCCAGCACCACAGCACATCAGAAACTGTAGCAATGTCACGGTGCAAAACAAGCAGTACTGAGGGAAGCAAAGGAAGGGAAGGGGGGTATTTTTCTGACAATGGAGCTCTTTCACCTGGCTGATGGCAGCATCGGCACCAAAGAGGGAACAGATGTCCTCTGAGATACAGAGGCCATATAGCAGAGGAGAAGTAGGGCTGTAGAGCTTCCCTGCCCCAAACCCACAGCCAAGTAGTGCCAGAGGCCAACAATGGGCTCCTGCTCCTCCTGCCTGCTAGGCCCGCATGCAGCCCTCAGCATCACCAGACGCACACCAGATTTAACAAGGTTTCAATGCAGCAGGAAGAAATGCAAATGCTTGAGAAGATCACAGTGCCCTCTCTCAAAGGCTAGAGGGACATTCCATAGATGATTTAGAGGGTTTTCTTTTTGAAACGTTAAAAACACACTGAAGCCTATATTTAGAATACTCTGCTTTGGTGCATTGCTGCTAGGATGAAAAGCGTTTATGATAAAAGCCTAATTTAGCCTGTCAGCTTAGTTGGCCAGACACTTGCTAACTGAGGGCTAAATGTAGTCACGGCTAAATCAATAGTTAAGCAGCAAATCTGCTGCACTGGACACAGCCGGGAAGGAGCTGTACCGCCACCTCATCACCCTCAATAAATATTCCATTGATACGATCTACAAACGAACAAATAAATAAATAAGCTTGAAGGATAAAACATAAGCTTAGAAAAGGCAGTGGAAATAGCTCAGAGCAATTTAAGACACACTCCATTGAAAACCATTAGTATTTGACTTCTTTTGTTCAAACATAAACGCTCTTTTGTGATTCAGCGCAGGATCCCCCGAGGTGTGAATCAAGGGCTCTGCGCACGCCAAAGGAATTGCTCCGAGTTCGGCTGCAGGTGTGGAAACTGCTGAAGCAGCTAAGATTCGGTTTGCTTCTTAAGTGAGTTCATGTGAAAAGGTGTTACCGTGACAACCCTTGAGTCAGGGGATTTAGACACGCTCACAAGACCCAGCACGAGGAATATCGGCGGCATCAGCTCCTCCCGACAGCCCTGCTCGCCCGTCCTGCCCTGCCTCGCAGATGGCAGCTCGGGCACGGCGGGGAGCTGCTCCTCAGCCCGTCCCTCCGGCAAGGCCTGCAGCCTCAGCACCGAGTCAGCCAGGGAATTCTTCCCACCCATTTCAGTATTACCCTCCTGGTTCCTCGCTCAGTGATAAGGCTTGGGTCAGAACTCATAAGCAAACAACAAAATGTTACGATCGCCTCCACCTAAATGAGTAAAAGCAAAAATTACACAGCAAGAGCTGGCAGAAGCAGAAGAGGCACAGTATTTTCACAGCATGTTCGTTCCCAGTTAGGGAAATTAAAGCTGGCAGCTACCTGGAGAAACAAGCCAACAAAAAAACCCACAGAGTGTGGGACTACAGCAAAAAGTAGTGTGATGAAAGCATAACTCGGCTGTTTTGACACGCAAGGAGTGTAAGAGCTGGATACCTCAGGCCTAGAAACCTGTGATTGAGACTTGCTCCTAGAGAAAGAAATTTCTTTGGTCCCTTGGAGCCGTGCTCTTCAGCACTGATTTCACACTAGTCTCACACATTCAAACTGCTTTTTTTAAGTTTCCACGGCATGGATGCCTTTGCCAAACCCATCCCAAGATAAGATATCAAAAAGCAATTACTTTCAGACACGGTGACCCGAGATGAAATTCTTTGAGCTCTCCCATCCCGCTGAGTTAAAATTTGAGGCGGTTCCCCCTCTTTATTCTAAATAGATAGAATATAAGGAGGACAACAGGTTGCCCTGTTGTTGCAACATCTTTTTAACATATCATGGCACAAAACAGTCTCAGCTGTGTTGCAGGAATAGAGCAATGCTTTTGCTTGAGCACTAAGTCAAAAATAAGCATCAATTATTTCAGACCACTGCTAGATTCACCAAATATCCTTCTGAAATGATACCTGTGGATCCGCAGGCTATGCAAGCTGAAGTTTTTTTAAAAACCTTTCCCCATCATTTCTTATCACAGGTAACGATGGACAGACTTAAGACAAACCAGGCACAGTCACCACTGCAAGCACTGCTGCACTCAGGAGGCTTCATCATAAATGCAGTCCTGCAGACCGCACGTGACCTGCCTTGCACCACAGATCTGCCTGCAAATGGGTCAGGCTGTCATGCATAATTCACAGTAGCCTTCCCATGACTTGTTTAGATTAAACCAGACATTGCAATCCAATCAGTCCACGCTATTAGAAAGCATTAAAAAATGGTCACCAATTAGTAGCTCTGTGTCTTTCTATGTTTTGCTTTTACCCAAGGGCTGCAACAGATTGTATTAGCTATAGAGCTACACTGAAATGGTAAGTAATGAAACACATTTATCAGAAAAGGCTTTTGGATTTCATACAAAGCAAGAGACTTCAGGAGTGTTAAGTGTCTCTGACACAGCAGAGGGAAAAAATAACCACAGCTCATGTTAACAAATCCATGCTGGACTTCAGCAGCTCAGTTCTATTTCCTGAGTGAAGAGCTGCATGGCCAACATTTGCATGAGACTGTAGTAGGATCTCCATTAAGTATGTCCACGTAACACCAGGTAACTCACACTGCATCTCAGGCTGCCACAGCTCGCTGAAGATGACAGAGCAAGTGAAGCAATAGACAATTTACTTTCTATCTTACACGTAACATTTTTATGCTCTTTCACATCCTGCAAATCCTACTGTCACACAAAGGAGTGAGTGTCACAGCCCATTTTTCATGAAGTCACCAGACACAAAGAGATTAAAGAGCATGCTCAAAGTTAAACATCAGTCAGCATGAGGAGAGGCATAAACCCAAAGTCAGCCCAGTCTCCTGGTCACGCAACCTTCAGAATCACTGCTATACCTCTCTGCTAGGAAATGCCAACAGTGAGAATTTATGGCAACTGCCACACCTTATCACACAGTGTTATCTAAATATCCAGCCATGTTTGGTCACTACATCATTGAGCATAGCACAGCACTCAAAAAAAGCTGATATATAAGGTATCTGTGATGAAGTACCAAACAGCATTGCACAAAAGGAAATCAAAACACTTCAAAAAGATCTCAGAAGAAAAACATGGTAAAAGGATTCACTTGTGTGCTTTCTGCTGGGTATCATGTCTGAGCAGAGAGAAGAGCAAGTAAAGGGCAAGAGGAGGATCAGAAGGGGAAGGAAAAGTCAATCTTCTGTTACGTAAGTCGTCTTTAAAAGATCTGAATATATTTAAAATCTGTCACTTAAAACACTGGCTTGGGGCTAAGGTTTCTGCACAGATACAATAATAAATATAGATATGCATATGTATATTTATTTATATATGTATATATACGTGTGTGTGTGTATAAATAAAAAAACACACACATAGATTCAAAGGTCAAAACAAGACAAGAAATGAATGGTTCACATGAATTCTAAGCCAAGCCCTGGTTTCTTCTAAGTAAAAAAAAAAAAATTTTATAGCTATAGGTGTGAAACAGTTTCTCAAGATCTGTCAATAAAGCCATTAACATAACATATAACATATAGCAATCCATATTTGGACATAAGCCAGAAAAAAAAAAATTGAAATAAAGAAATCCAGCAAAAGAATACTTTACTTGATAAATAAGCACATCCTCCCTGCTGTGTGACCAATTCAATCCCACTGTTTGCTTTTTGAGTGTTTTTCACCATACCTGTTCACCAAATCTTACACTGAAGAACAGATACTTATGTCAGGAGGACGGTGTCTCTCAGGAGGTCAAAAGGCTGGCCAATAATATGACAGCACCCACCTGCATAGTGCCAGATTACCAGCATAAGCCTAACCTCAACATCTGCACAGGTACAAAGACCATTGTAGAAAAGAGTGGGCTAAGAGGAACAGATAGAAAATCCCTCCTGTGCTGGCCATGCTGTGCTCAGGAGTTCCTTTCCCCATCCTGCTCAGTCTGAGGCACAGAGCAGACCCACAAACTTCACCTGTCCACCCCAATAAGATCAGAATTTTCCAACCCTCACCTCAATTTCATTGCCCCCAAAGCTTAAAGGAAAACATCCACCTCCTCTCAAAAACCCACAAAACATCACCCCCACAAACAAGAACCAAAAACCCCTGCCCATGAAACTGTTTGCTAATATCAAATGTGGAGTTTTTTGGTTTATATTTCACTGCCACTCTTCAATTCCAGCTTTCCTCAGACAATTACTTTAATACAAAGTCATCTTCTCAAGTATGAGAGGGTTCTGAAAACCATCACGGCCGCCAGTCTGCTCCAGCCCCACAGAGCACCCTGGCAGCAGAGCCCCACAGCTCCTGCATGGCACAGCAGGCTGCAGCCAATGGCCTCGCACAGGGGCATGAGGGCCTTGCAAACTGCCTACAGCCTACATGCCAAGTGAGCATTTTCCTCCTTTAACCTTTCTATAACAGGACACGAGTGTCCCTCATGCTCATTTCTGCTCAAGTGAAGCCCACATGGGCCTGTGAGCCTCTCCTCAGGCACCGAGCCACCCCAGCCGTGAGTTTCTCCTCCATCCTGGGCCACGCATGCAGCAACGCAGTGCCGAAACGTCAGGCAACGAGGGGCAGCCTTTAAGAAATGCCACGCTGCCCTTTTTTTCCTGCAGTGACACGCTGCTAGATGAAGCTAATTGAACTCAAAAGATGAGCCAACAACAGGCATTAACCCTTGCTTTCACTCACTCAGCACTGCGCACACCATCCCAGGCACGCTGTGGAACAGACAAGACACAGGCGTTTGCATTCTTCTGAGGGACGTATTAAAAAGAAGGGGAATTAGTTGAGAACTCCTTGAAAAGCAGTAAAGCAAGCACAGATGGGAGAAAGGTGATCTAAGAGACAGCTTAGCTGGAAATAATCCCTTGCCTTTCTCAGCAGTTTGAAGAGCAGTGACGTGTGTGCATGCCATAGGAGAGCAGCATTACGTTCAGACTGTCGCTAAGCACACCACAGGGATGCTTGGCTTGCAGCTTGAGAGCCTTTTACTGGTTGTATTCCAGCTCTTTGTCTGATGTAAATCAAGCAGCATTTGCAGAAGATCCCCTTCTAATGGAATATCATTAGATACTCTTTTTATAAGGGCTTTATCCACCAAAAATTATGTAAAACCTAAGCCATTGATTAAAAAAAAAAAAAAGCATATTAATCAATATGCTTGTCTTTAATTTTCTTTAATTCTTTTCTTTAATTCTTTGTCTTTAATTTAAATTTCTCTTTCAAAAAGGATAAATGTCATCGGACCAAAATCATTAAGGCATTTTTCCTCAGTTGTTCTTTACAATAGCTCAGCTCAGGGCTGTATCAACACACTGGGGAACAGCACCCATCCCACTCTTCCATACAAGCACTGAATCTTGCAGGCGGCCTCTCCCACTGGGGTCAGTGAGCCACCAGCCCTGCCCGCACACGTTGCTGCCCTCTGACTTGCAAGCCGAGTGGCTGGAGAGCTGGGAGTTACAAGCTAGGGCTGTGAGTCACAGGGCACTTCATTCATTACTGTGTCCTCCAACAGGGAGGGAGCGACCCCACCGCAGCACCCTGCCATGAAGATGAGAATGGCAAGAGTTTCGTTACACAGCTGGTGTTACAAATCAGCACACACATCTTTCCAAAACACAATCTCTGTGACTCGTGCACACCCAACTACTGACATCAAAACACATTTACTGACTGTGTGGAACGTTTCCTCAGCTCTGCTCCAGAGATGCACGTTCCCCCCTCCCTCTGCAGGGGGATCAGCAGGACAGCACTCCCACCATCAGAGCCACATCACAACCTCCATCAGCATTAAAACCACCCAGCAAGCTGCCGCCTGTGAAGCCTGCCTGCAGTAAGCAGCTAACCAGCAGCTGCTCTGTGCTTCTCAGCAATAGGATCAGGATACCAGCCAAGATTTTTTTTTTCTTTTGGAGTAAAATTACCATAACTGTAGTGGGGAAGGAAAATTAGAAGGTCCCAAATGCTTTTTGCTGAGCTTCAATCACAGGGTTGTGGGGAATGGGTGTGTGCTTCTTTCAAACAAAGCAAAGGAGAGCATGGGGCAGGTAGAAGGGTGGAGGGCAGTAACACACAAATCCTCCTTTCAGGAAGATTTCAGGCCTGATGGGCAAAGGGGAAAAAGAAAAAGAAAAAAAAAAAAAACAATCAAAAAGTTGTACCACTCCATCCTAAAGCTTTTTTGTTTGTTTGTTTTCTCCCCCCTGCATCATAACAGACCAACGAGCCACTCGTCCTGTCTGCGTCAAGCAGACATCTGCACTTGGGGACCACAGGTCACGACCAGGCCTAAAAGAAAGAAAGATGTTGCTATGGATGAAGATGCACAAAACAAGGAGTAATGCTACCTACCATCAACACCATTATTAGTCTGAGAGAAGAAAAAGACTGTGGGCTTCCACCCACGAGCACAAAGGTCGCCATCACTGAGCTATCAAAGCACAGTTGTAATTCAGTCTCAAAGTCACACTGCAGAAATTTTGGTGATCTTCTATTAAGTTCTGTGGAATGCTTTCCTAGTACAGACCGCAGCAAAATGTCAGCTTGATCCTGTTAAACAGGTCACAGTGTCTACAGCTTCCCCTATGTATCAATCAAGAAGTGACAGCAAATAGATCAGCATTCTATTAGACTGTCACTCTTCTGCAGGAACTCAAGAGCTGAGCAACTGTTAGGACTCAAATCTCAAGCAACAGTGCAGAAATATGATGTAGGTATCACCTACAATGGAATAATAATGATTAACAATACATATACACCAAAAAAGGTCAGTGATTTGTAAATACTACATTCGTTCTCGCACAAACTTTAAGTAGTAACTAAAGCCTCAACTAAAGAGTCCTGAGAAAACGTGATAAATATCCAAAGGATGTAATGTGCAACAGAAATGAGAGGAACAGCTTAGCTCTTCTTAATAACATTGAGTTTTATGTAAAAAGCTAACAATATCGTACTGAAATTACACCCTTCACCAAGGATAATACAAGGCTTATAAACGCATGCCTGAGCCTTTGTTATGAACATACTGGACAGATTCATGGAAGATATAACTTTCAAGAAGTGCATTAAGCATGAGCATACCAACTACTGCTCAGCAAGCACCTGGTCAGCAAATTGAGCAGATGTGTTACAGAGGTACTCATGGCATTGCATTCCTTGTCTTTACATTCAGCCCACAAACACAACTTGTCATGAAGATTAGTATTAATTCAATACCACAAGGAACAACATTTTTTTTCCTTGCATGCACCTTTTCACTCCTTTATGTTTAGTCTTAAGTATCCCACCATTATACTATTCCCACAGTCATGCTTTTGTTACCACAAAACATTTCCTTTTGCAAGGAAATCAAACAGATTTAGAACCTCTAAATGTGTGCAAGTGCATTTAATCTTTAAATTTAGGAGGTGTTATCCTTAAATGACACAGCAAGAAGATGCATTACATACTTCACATACACTAGAATGAAAATAAGTGTCCACATATTCACATCAGAAAAAAAAAAAAAAAAAAGCCATCTTTTTGTCTATATTTGGACACCTACAAGTGGTGTGACTGCAGCCTGGGGCACATGCGGTGCAAACATGCGGCCACGACCAGCCTCCAGCAGTACATCCCCCTAAGCAGCCTGCCATCCCCAGGCCAGCCCAGCTGCCTCCAGAGCTCAGCCCATGCCAGGACTGCAGCCAGCCACCACGGGGCTGTTGGTGCCACTGGGACCCCAACTCCCCATCTGTTTCTCACCACTGTGAAAGCTCCACAAGTTTGGGAACAGCCCTACTCTCCCACACCCAAAAATCCCCAGGGCCTAATGCAAACCTTAAGGAAGTCAGCAGGAGATGACAAACACCAATTCACCACTGATCTGGTACCTGTGGGGAAGTCAGAAGGCTATTCAAAACAATTTATTTCCTATCACATCCCACACATGCTCACCAAACTCATCTTCCAAGAGATGATGCAATGGATGTGCTTTGGGTGTGCTTCAGTAAGAGGAGTCTAGTCCTAGACTTGGCTTCAATTTTGTTAAAATGTTTTACTGTTTCTTTGATTTAAACTCAATAAATATACAAATAATTCTGGACTGTCTTTTTAGAGAAAGCTGTGGTTTAAGTTCGCAGACTTGAGAGCATGCAGGAAGAATAATGTTTCTAGAGCATCACAGCAGCACAAACCTGCAGCAGAGCCCACTTCTTGCCAGATACCTGTCACCAAAGAGATTGTAACTGTGAGGAAATCAACTGACATTGCAGAAATTCTCAGTATCCAACTAAGCTGTTCCCATAAATGCCTGCAGAATCCCTCAGTGCGATGGATTTACGTAACAATAAGATCTCACTCTCACACTAGAAAGATTATTTATTAAGTATGAACACAACTTGCTTACATAACCAGTGCTTAATAGCAGAGTGCTATGAGGTCAATGAAGAATCCAAGGAGGCACAGAGGGAACTGCTCCTCAGCTCAGCACCCTGTTCCAAGATGTCAAACTGAACCTCTCACCTCCTCCAACCCAACCCAGCACTCGCAATTAGAGAAGTGAGAAGACTATTGTTTTAGCAGGGAGCAGGCTTGGGCATTTGAAGATGAAAAGATACAGCTTCTACTCACTCTTTAATTATTGGTAACCCAAGTACTATTCACATGCACTGAGTTCAGAGCTAAAGCCTTGCTCCACTCCCTTCAGTACCAAGGTTTATACATACAAACATACACATATACATGCACACACAAACATCCACGCACAGTAACTGCAGTTAGTGTGATCTAGGATCTCACTGCATGAGATCCTCCTGACTAAACAGTGTTTTCCTGCTGAATGGGCACCACCCACTCAAGACACAAGAAGAGGAAGTCAGTCGCATCCTGCAAAGCATATATAATGTAAAGCATGTTACCCTGCGTGCTGAATTGGTTGGTGGCTTCCTCTGATGTGGCAATAAGAGATGTCTTGGTGAACAAACCCTGGCCCACAGGGTGACACAAGCAGGTATCTGTGAGCTGTCAGCACCAGAAGGAAGTGCTTTGAGGGAGGGGAAGAAAATCTGAGGTGAATTACATAAAATACCTAGGCATGCTTTTTAGGCACATTTTTCATCATCAAAGTAGCAAAAGAGAGACCAATAGCTACAGTAAGAGCAAGTGTTAAAATTACCTCGTGCTCGTGTGAACTTGGCTGCCCATTTACCTTATGTACAAAGAGCTTTATAAAAAGCTAACTTACTGCACAGCTTTTCAGTGGTCTTCAATCATTCTGACACAGAAAACAGCTCAAGGCATATATTCAGACCTACATTTACCAGCTACTGTTACACTACAAAAGTAGATTCTCTATTTTAGTGGTCTTTTTATTAAAAATTGCTTACATCCGAATTACAAGTTTCTACTTTAAATCTGAAAAGGCCTACTGAACTTCATCCACCTACAGTGACAGTGCCCAGCTGTGTAATAATTAAAGCAGGCAGCCTGTGAGTCTCTTCATCGCACTGCACAATTTTTGCTTGCAGCCTACCTGCAGGCTTCACACCGAGCGCCAGCATACTCAGCTTCCATTGCCCGTTATGGTTGTGTATTGTTTGAAAATGAAAAAGGGAGACACAAGCACATTCAGGCCTTTATTTGAAGTCTCGAATTAAAAAGTAAGAAGGAAAGGAAGGCAGAAAAACAAACAAAAAACTTCTTCCTCCTAACACAATTTCCATCATCAGGCAGTAGAGAGCAATTGCACGATGGAGATAGCACACACAGCCAGGTCAATGGTGTGCACCATCCCCAAAGCGCTCAGCTCACCCTGTGCTCCTGCAGCTGCAGGGATGGCTGCCAGGGCGCTGACACAGCGCTCCGATGTCTAACTGCTACTGATAGCAGTGCCAGAAACAACTGGCTTTCTGCATAATTAAAATGAGAGGCTACGTATGTATTTTAGTCTGCACACCTCCACAAGATGCATTCTGCAGCAAACAGGAGTAGGAAAGAGGAACTACAAAGTTCAAAAGGAAGCAAAGCTCCAGCGCGTTACTTACAAACACAAGCAAACAGGAAGCGAAGGCTTCCTCTGCAGCTCCGTCCCACCAGGCAGCCATGCAGGCGGGGAGGAAGCGGCAGCCTCACTGACATCCCGAATGCACGGCTGCTACCTTTGCACAGCCACTGCCACAGCACTCACTGCAGATGGAGGAGCAGAATGCCTGCCAAAGTAAAATGTGGAGACAGAAAGAGCGCGAGATTTGGCTAAAATGCCGCAGCACAAAGACACGCTGCACACAACACACACTGCAGCCCCTCCACGCAGACCTGCTCCAAGCTCTGTTCCAGGTACCCCAGCAGACTGCACCTCAGCCCAGTCATCCTGTGACACATTAGTGCTCCGTACGGAACGATCACCAGCCACCCACCCACGCTGTGTGCAGACCTCAGACTGTCATCCAGGAAGAATCCCTGATAAAGATCCAACACTGCACTGACTGAGGAGGTTATTCAATTCTGGTGTCACACAGTGAGACACAACCAAACAACTGCAATTCTCTAGGATTCTGCAGAATGGAAGATATTAATATATGGCTTTTATCAACATTAACACAAGTCCACTCTTATTTCCCTACCATCAAGGCTGCAGCACCTTGACATGTCAGGGCATCAAAAGGCAAAACTAAATTCAACATGAAGCCAGAACAAAAGGCATCCATAACATTAACCACCTCAACTTTTGCAAACAAAACTTGATGTCATTTTAAAAGCATGGCTAGTCTGCTTCCATTCTTTGTGAAGGCTTAATGGATGCTAAAGCCACACATTAACCAGCTGTGCCACAGTATGGGAGAAAGGAATTTTTCCTCTGCTTACAGAGTAACTCCAGAATGTCTCTGGAGCATTTTAAAGGCCTTTGTAGTTAACTATTGACAAACTCCATTCTTGCCAGCTCAGCATTAATTGTCTGCTCAAAAACACAACTTCAGAACTTGTTCCCACTATCTGCATTAAGTTTTGCATCGAGGGCTTATGTTCTGTTTTCATTTACAGAAACGTAAGTGGAAGATGCTCCAGATTTAGACCATAAACATAAGCATAAACAATATCAGAAAAGATACCTAGTGCCAGGCACATGAAATACAGGCAGATTCCATTTGTATCATAGAAATAAACAAGTACTCAGCACTTCTGAAATCCTTCTCAGATTTGCAAATGTGCTCTGCTGGCAGTGACTTGCTGCCACTTCTTTGGGCCATTGCTAGTTTCAGTAAAACAACTTAAATACATTAAGGAAGCTTCAATCGATATAAAGGCTAACTTTTTTTTTCTATGGTCAGTCCTAAAAACCAAAATTCATTAAATATGTTCTTCATTCTTCAGCTCTTAGTGCTTTTACTAAACTTAATGCGTTCTTTATGAAAAGTTACCACTTGCAGGCAGAGTCCTGGTGCTATGAACTACAGATCTCCATAAGAACCGTTCATTCTTTGGTGTTCACCACTCTTCTATCTGTGTTTAAAACACTGAGCATACATTAGGAGTCTCCAAATAACTCCAAATACTGCTTTAGAGAATCATGAAGTTATTGGCCAATAATTTTTCTTTACTTTACTTAACTCTGCATTTTACATGGCCTTGGGAATGCTCAATGCATCTATTATGCCTAACATGCACAGCTCTTCCTGACAAAGCTTTATTCTAACACACGCACGCACAAAAACTTTGCCATTGGAAATACAAAGGAACCTTCGCTAGCACAAAGCTGGCAGCAGAAGCAAAGCTGAAGCAATGTGAAGTCATCTGCCACAAACAATGTCCAGCCTGTGCTCCGCACGCAGGAAGCCTGGGACAGAGTCTGTGCTGACCACAGTGAGATCAGCAGCCAAATATAGCCCAGAAGGCGGCCACCCCATTCTGTACGTCCTCCTGCCTGACAGTACAACAAACGCCACGCACCCAAACGGATTACTTTAAGGAATTGCAGCTTATTGTTATCTCGTGTATCCTGCCTGAGCTACAACGGAATGGTTGCTGGAAAGAAACAGGTTAGAGTAAGAATAACACAGTGAGCAGTCAGAGAAGCTATAAGCTAGACTGCAATACACAACAATGCACAGACAGGTGCAGCATGCACAAAAAGGACAATTTTATTAATCCGTATTGCATTCCTATTTATGAACATAACTGCAGCGGAAATCACCTCCTGCAACAGCATTCACAGACACACAAAGCCTTTCCACATCAGTCTTAAGCCTCTATTAGTAAGCAGAAAAAAAGGTGACAGACAAGTTAGCATGGAAACAAGAGAAAGGAAATTAAAAGCAATTAACTCATTGAAATTCCATGACAGAGGGCACACAGTCTTGATTACAGGAGGAATAAATAGTGCATGCCAGTACAAAGTTGACCAGTGCTGGATCTCCGTATTTGCAGAAGAGGGCACGTCTCACTCAGGTTCAGTTCCATAAATACAAAAGAGCAAAAATCAGAATTGATTTCATACACTTTGGCTGGAAATAATGGTCAGTGCTCAGACTGCACTGAATGCCCTAACTAAAGCTGATAAGAAAAAACAGATGCATTTCTCAGAACAACTGCTCTATTTCTCAACCAAATAAGAGAAGGTAGCATAGCAGAATTTCATTTTTTTAGGTACTTCACCCTTCACACACAATACGTCACTGGAAAAAATCCACCTTCTCAACGACTTCAAGCTTCCTTATTTGTTTGTAAATAAAAGGCAGAGCACTGTCACATCATGGAGTCAGCACTGTTCACGCACTTACAAGTTCAAGTCCCAAAATTTACTCACCGTATTTTCTCCATAAGGATGCAACTCCACACAGGATACATTGCAGAGGTTTGTACTCACGCAAGTAAATGCCAGATCATGCTTCTAAGATCGAGCACATCTTCCATTTGATGGGCTTCTATGTCAAACAAATGCCCCTGGGACTGGAAAGGATGACATCGCTGTTTCCACTCCCGGCAAAACAGTGCCACTTTCATTGCTCAAAGCTGACAGCAGCTAGACACGAGAATGTGATCTAAGGACAGACGTGTATTCACGTGCTCCAGTCCACACGTGAATGCCCAGAATTACAGCCTGGCTTCAGCAGATTGTGGAAGAAAGGGAAGAGGAGCGAATGGTAAACCTCTCTTGTAACAAGCGAGGCACAGTCTAAGCTTCCACCCGAGAGCAACTGCTGCTCTAAGGAGACTGAAACCTGCTCAGGTACTTCATGATTTGCAAAAACAGCCATTTCACATACAGAGTTTTCATGCAGAAGTGTCTGAGTTCCATCACAACAGATCTAAGCTTTGCCAAGATAAGAGGAAGTAAATGAATCTCATGACTTACAAGGCAGACCTGCTAAGAGAAACCAGAGGCTTCTTGCAGAGCCACTGTACAACAGCCAGGCCCAACACTGCAATCAGCATATATGCAAACTGGAAGTGACATGAGAAACCCAAAGGTGGTTGGTTAACATAGTCTATTCCTGATTTTAGAAAAAAAAACTTAGAGGAACAGTTAATTAAAAACAGAACAAAACTTTTTTCAGGAAGAGAGCCTGTAGAATGCCCTTGTTGGTGATTCAGCAGCAAGCAACAGCAGCATCAAAACAGCTTTCCTTCAGACCACAGCTTGGCAGTCTGTGACTGTGCACATCTAAAGACTGACCGTCCTGATTTGAAGAAAATGATTTGAATGATAACAGACAAAAAGCTGGAATTGCCAAACCCTTCGAAAGCCATTCAGAAGACATCCAACACATGCAAAGAGCAATTTAACTCTGGTTAGAAATAAACACATACATCACTACAGCAAGTTCCAGAATAGTATTTTGACAATCTCTGCCTTGGAAATCCTAAGCACAGCTCTGAAACCTGAAATGACACTGGTACTAAAGAATGCAAGAAGCAAGAGAGGTGCTGAAGCAGCATGATGGATTTACACACATTAAACTGAAATGAAACAACAACCAAAACCAGCCCTGCACAGAAAAGAAGGGGATCAAACTTTTGCAATCTGTTCAAGATTATCTAAGACAAAGAAACCTGAATAATCTACATTGCCATTCCATCCCAGAGGTCTTGACATTCTGAAGTTAAAGAAAAGTAAATTAAGTCCATAAGTTTTGAGTCTTTGAAACCCAGCTCCTGAAACAGCTGGCAGAATGCATCTATTTATAGCTAAATCCAAACAAAAACATAAATTGTATTCCACAAAAGAATTAATTTCCAGCTAAAGAGACCAAGAATGCAAACATACATTTAGTGAACTGATTTCCCACCCCTCCTCCCGGCAAATTCAAAAATAATTACATGCTTTCCATCAGTTCGGAAGGTAAGAATCCCATTTTTGCTGCCCTGCTCTGAGGGTAATGATCTCCAACCATACATTTAGATTGGAAGTGCTGCTCACGCAGATTCAGTGACATTGTACATCCCCTCATAAAGGTGTGCAGATAAACTCTGTGGTTTGCATGGCAGAAAGGAAGCATGGCCAAGGTGACAGAGAATCCTGACCACAAACAGCAGATCCCAAGTGACTTGTTAAACAGTATAAGCCAGAAATGTATACACAAGAACTCCAATAAAAGTGGAAAGGGCTACACTCATACTCTCTCTTTTTAAACAGTGGTAAAGAAAGAATGGTGGAATATTGTTTAAAAAATAAGAAAGGAGCATTTTCCTTCCTCTGAGCAAATCTAATTTCAGTTTCTCGTGGTCTGAGCTCATCAGACCCCCATTTCAGCAGGGCAGGAGACAGCAGGGCTGCAGAGCAGCAGGAAGCATGGAGAGATGTTTACATTCCCAAGCAGTGCTCTCACTGACTTCCATACCCACTAAAAAGCAGTAAATGTCATTATCAACTTCTAAAAACGTGTACAACTTCATTTTGGGTTACGGACATGTTAGAAAACAAATTTTATCTGTTGCAAGGACCAATTCACAGGCCACTTCTCCTCAGCACTGTCAGCCAGCTGTCTCTCAGAGCTTGTTTTTCTTGTTTTTCAAGACAAGGATGTCTGCTGAAAGATTTTTAACATATCTTCAGCCAGAGGCTGCCCATGTGGGCGCAGTCTGCTGTTCAAATACTTGCTACAGACGGACGCTGCTAACTGAAAACTTATTGTAGTTTAATTCAGACAGAACTTTTTTTAACTGAAGTTCTGAACTCACTTTTAGAAAGAATATAACACAGGATTTGTAGCCATTAATCATCATCCCAACATCTCTATAAAGGTTTAGCTGCATGAAGGGATGACACATTTGAACCCATCTGCCACCATCCCGTCAAGAACCAGTCCTCAATGCTGGTAAGACCCAACTATGTAAGGAGTTACCTGGTCATGGGACTTGTACCTACACAGAGAGCCAAAATACAGATTTGATATTTATAGCAGTATTACAGAGATTTGTACATCTAGTCATAAACAGACAGGAGAAAAACATCCATGTGGTACTGCAGAATATTACAGAACTTCATTTCCTACTGTTGGAATTCTCCCAAGGGTAGGAATTTTTTTTTTTCCCCTAAGAAATTTCTGTCCTAAAACAAGAAATAAAAGCATGCTTCCAGACTTTTTTTTCCCTTTACACAAGCACATTCGGTGATGGAGTTGGGCACCAATTTGTGCCACCATTCTTGCACTCTCCCTCCCTACTATTCAATTGCATTTGCTTCTCTCTCTAAACCTTTTAAAAGCAAAACCATTTACACGCAAACAAACTTTTGCACACAGCTTGCACTACTGACAAAACCCTTTGCCTAAAGAGATACATAAAAGCCTAGTGTTAGCCCGTGATCAGAAGGCAGCCTCCTCCTTCCCTGAGGGTGAAATCAGTTGCATATCATGTTTATTAATCCAGATCAGCAATCCCAAAAGAGAGGTCAAAAGTTAACCCCCCTGCCCACCACTTTTTGTTGTAGTGGCTGTATCATGTCAAGTATCAGTCATTTAAGCAACAGTTTGATGCAGTTGTCCTGATTTAAAACAAAAATCCAACCATGATGCCAGGACTGTTTTCTTCACTATATGTTTATGTGTGCACACAATTGCAGGAAAAGTCTTTTCCCAGACATCCCACAACGGGAGCACAGAAATGGAGTCCAGTGAGCAAAAACTTCTTCCAAGTTTCAAACTGAGAGCCTGACAAGGAGCTTGTAAACAATTCAACTACCTCTCCATGTGCTTCATAGGAGTTTTCTGAGCAGGACTTACACAGACAGACAAGTTTGTGAGCTCCCTCAGCAGACAAAGCACCCAGCTCATTGTCACAAAGCACCCAGCCCATTGTCACACTGCCGGTTGGACAGCGGCCCAAACAATAAGCTGTTTTTAGAAAACGGGGATTCATCCTCTTATGTGGCATGAGGGAGGGATTTAGCCTTAATTTAGCACCATTTAGAAAAGATTACCCTTTAATTACAATAGGAGTTGGCAGCCATGGGCAGCCATGAAGAGCCCCGATCCCTCAGTGCTTTGGGTGCGCAGTGGCAGTGAGGTGGAAGCAGCCATGCTGCCATGTCTCCCTGCAGCTGCCGCCTGCTCCGCGGTCAGCAGAGGCCCAGGAAAGACACAAACCTTGCATTCATCAGCGTGCAAATTAGGAAGAGCCTGTGGTGGTAAGGGGCAGAGAAGCTGCTGCAATGCACAGGGAGGAGCCACAGCCCTGCAAGGGGCTCAGATGTAAAGAAATCTGAAGGCTGAGACCAATGCTGGCTCATTGCATAGCTCTTATTAGGCAGGAAGAGACCGCATGTAGGAGATGCTGATTTCTTCCACCTTGGTGTCAGCCTCAACAGGTAAGCAGGAACCAGCTCTCTATGCTACTCTCTGGATATAGAAGTGAGTACTAGGCTTCAAGCCAAGTTTTTGGGCAGCTGCACAGCATGTTAGAGGTGCAAGACTGCCAAATCTCTGCCAAGATCCAGTAGTTCAGAGCCACTCAGGAGCCTGTTGCAAATACAACCTAAATTGGAGCAAATCTAGCTCTATTCCAGAACAGGCTCCAGGAAAATTTAGATCTTGCTCAAGCAGATTTTGCTGCAGCAGAGGAGCCTTGGCTTACATCTGTGCTCAAACAATGAACTGGAACAACTCCAGTTTAGGCTGGCATGAGGCATCCCAGAGTCTACTGCAGAGTTTAATGCAACCCATTTTTGTTTTTTAAAAGATCAATGAAAACTGGTAATTTCTGTGTGCAAACAAGGCCCAGCCTTCCTCCCCTCCCCCTCTCTCCCAGCCCACCATCTCTGGCAACCTCAGAGCTGAAAGGTGATGCCACCGTCTGAGCCACCAGAACGTGCTGGGAACCAGAGAAAGGCTTGTAAGCAAGAAGGCTGGAGAAGAGAGCTGGTCTGGGAGAGCTGCTGAGGAGCCACAGGAATTACAAGCATCAAAGGAGAAAGCAAATCTTCTGAAGAGGCAAAGCACATGTGTCCACTGGGAAAAATAAGAGAGGGAGGTCAAGACGCTGAGACAGAGTAACTGCAGCGCCTGGTAGATCAATGGAAGCAGCATGGCAGAGTGCAACCCAGCAGAGGAGAGCACACACTGCCAGCTGTGGAGAGGAACATCAAGGGTAGGAAGAAACGGGAGTCAGAAGAAAAGACAGGAGCCACTGGCTAGGACTGCACACGTGCCTTCAGGTACAAACTGGCAGTCAACAGTCCTTACCCTCTGTGTGGTAATTGCTTTTAACATCTCAGCTTGTGCCAGTCTCAAAGGTGAAGATTAAAAATCGTAGCCTCCAGGAGACCTGCAATAACAATCCTTAAGAATATCACACATTAACCAAATGTATTCAGGACTTAAGTCTTTACAGAGGACAGGGAAATCACCCTAGCTGGGACAAGAAAGAGTGCAATCTGTAACCCAGCAGCATGTGAAACTTGGCAAGTGTAGTTCTAACATGCACAAGCAGACCATTTCTGACCTTTCAGCTGCGGCAGATGCTGCAGAAGAGCAAACGGGTGACCAAACTCAAGTTTCAGAAAATAAGCACGTAAGTTTGAAAATCCTGGGTTATTTGAAAACAATATCCAACTTGAAAAATTGTCATTTACACACAGCATTCTTCCCTAAAGAATTAATTACCCTTAAACATTAAGTAGCCTGGCATTGCACTGAGCCCTCAAAATACCTAAAATGTTACCTTACAGGAACAACTGGGATTTTGACTTAGTTCTTGTTGTTGATGGGTTGTTTTTTTTGTTTGTTTGTTTTTAAATGAGAGAGATTTTGCAGTTCCATATTCTGAGGACTTGTATAATATTATCTAGCTGAACGCACCACTGCAAAGTACCACATTCCTGGCATGCTGATAAAGTTCATCATTCTATCATGAACGAGAAGCAGCTCCTTACACTCTGGTGCAATGGCCTGGATGCCAAATTGCTGCCAACAGTTGAATGAAAGCATCTAACAGCATTTAAGATACAATGTGCTAAGAGACGTGTTATGTGCAGATGGAGAGTGAGCCTGGAAGGAAACCAGACCCCAGATATTCCATACATATTTAATGCAGCCTCACACCATAGACACAAAAGACACTGAGACGTTTACAGTGCCACGGGGTGCATTAAGCTACACCTCTGTGTTCAGCTTTGTGTTTTGTTGCAGCACATCTCTGTTCCCATGTGCCCTACTCTGTCACATAAAGGTGCATCTGTTCTAAAGAATACTTCCTAATTTTAGGCAAGCAAGCAAGAGTTGATAATAAAGAGCACGTGAGGACCAAAGAAAGATTTAAAGCTATGTTCTTCAGCCACTGCTTTTGGTTTCTCTTCCCATTTCTCAGAAGGAAACACATGGCTCTTCCTAAGGGCACGATAAATAAATAGCATGCTACTTACCCCATTACTATTACTCTTCCGTGGATTCACTGCCACTGCTGTTCTGTTCTTTATTCTCAAACACAATAGCAGGTAAGTCTTTACAGGACCAATGTGTTAAACACAATTAATTCAGAAACAAATTATCATCTAAACACAGTATCAAGAGAAGCAGAGAGCCTTATTTTGCCCCCAGGGACATACTGAGGCAGATCAGTCTTATTTTTTAAAACTGCAAGGAAGAATTCTCTGCCTATCCATCCAAGAGTTTATTTCCCATTCACAGCTGTAAATTGAAAAGGAATGTTCTATTTGCTGCATTAGAAATGAAAACTGGTTTCAGGCAAAGATCTCCAAGACAAAGAGGTCAAGAAAGGAAGCAATTGGTATTCTAGCTGTCCCCAAAGATATTATTCCTCAAATGTAGCTTTCCCATTATTATGGCTTTCTGCACTTTGGGAATTTCAGATCACTAGATCAGTAAGTGTAATGGGAAGCCATTGCATTCTGCTGCAACACCAGTTCCCAAGGCAGAATCAAAACTGACTCTACAACAGAAGAGTTAATCCAATACTGTACACTGGAGAACACCCACGTGCACGCAGACTCCAAACACTGGCCTGCACTTGACAGCTCTGGCCATCTCTTAGAAGTAAAAAATGGTGTTAGAGCCTCACTGAGCTAACATCTAATGGAACAAAGCTCAGATCTCCACACCTTGTACATCAGCGCCTATCAAAGATTAAGGGCAAATTCTTCATACAAAGCCCAATTCTGTGTGCAGCAGCACAAAGCTAACACATGACTATCACAGCCTGGTACTATGTAATAAAGAAACCCAGAGCAGGAGAAAAATTTCCACCAAATTCATCATTTCCTATGGAGATGACCCTGTCACAATGGCAGCAGGACAAGAAAATACATTCTTTATGAAGCACACATAGAGATACAGTGTTAACCTTCATACTATTTAGGGCCTATTGAGACTAAATACAGGACAGGCCTGTTCTGACAGTAAGGATACACACAGCTCCCCTGATGAAGATGAGGCACAGCAGACAGCAGGGCTGATAAACACCCTTTGAGGCTGGCTCTCAATTCTCAGTAAAGACCTTAAAGCCAAATAGTTGGCCCACAGGGCTCTGCTGGCCCTGAAAGCCTCCCCAGATGAGCCAAGAGAGTTCCCCAGCTGCAGTCCCACACCCAGGGGTATGAGAGGAATGAATGCCTTAGTATGTTCACTACAAAGGGTAACAATGGGAAGGTCAGAGGGAACATCAGACCAATTTTGATGTTAACGCACTTTATGTCACGCTGAAGAGGTCCTTTTGCTTCAGTCCCAATAACTCACTTATATCTTAGGGCAGACAGCCACACAGGTTAGATTAGAACCACCAGCTACAAAACAGTACAGTAGCTAAAGTAATCCCAAACAGCTTTCATTCAATGCAGATGTACCTTCAGGTATTAGCAGCTCCCTCCTGCCATTACATATCTTATTATATTCTCATCCTTTGGTCTCTATTTGTTTCCCAAGTCAAACAAACAGGAATCTTTACAAACAGAATTCCTTACCTCCTTCCACAGAAAGATTATGACCAGTTTGATCTATTAGCAAGTCCTGTAGTAGGTGCCTCAATCATGAAACTGCCTGGAAAACTGTCATCTACTGACCCAAGCACGTATCCACGGATAGAATGCAGAACACCTTAATAGCAAAGATTTCCTCTAAATTGCCCCAGCAGTTCTGATACACAGCTTACACCTCATCCCTCAGAGGCACTCTTACCTTCCTAAAAACACAGAAAGGAGGAATCACAAGCCAAGGTTCATACTTCAAGCCTAATTCTAGTGGACATGAACAGTCCTGGCTACACATTTTCTCTCCAGGCCACCACTGTACTCTCCTCCACTGGGGACCCATGAGGACAAGAACACGTGATTGCCTATGGTCAAAATAAATTCAAGAACACAGTAGCAAAATACATTTTCTCCTACTCCACTGAAGTTACCAAACTCTCATTAAGGGTGACCATAATTCATCCAAGGACTTAATCAGCAGCATACAAGGGTAGATCGTAAAACAACACAGAATACACATGAGATACAGACTTCAAACTGCTGAAAATAAGAGTAATTAGTAGGATTGCTGAAGAAAGGGGGGAAAAAAAGTGTGGGAATAAACACGCAAAGCCTATTAAAGGCCAGACACTGACAGAAGACGACCCATCTCTGCATTCCTTTCCTACGAGGTAATGCTGCAAGTGTCACAGCAGCCAGCATTCCTTCAGTCCTCTCAAAACCCAGTCAAACAGCTAACATAGCTCACATGCTCCATTTGCTAAAATCTGGGTTCAGCTACTTCATCCTTCAGCACTGCCTAAAAATAAAAAGGAAGAGGGGAATCATGAAAATGAATCCAGTTTTCATAACTGTATCCCAATATTAAGCACCATACTATGTAAAACAAACAAAAAAGTAGTAAAAGAAGCAGAATAACAGAACAGTTGAGACTGGAAGGGAAGTCTGGAGATCATCTATTCCAACACCAGCTTACAGCACAGCCAACAACAGCAGGTTGCAGAGGACACTGTCCAGTTCAGCTTCAAACGCTCCAAAGATGGAGACTCCATCACCACCACTAAGCAAAGAAAAGAAAATTAGAAAATAAGTTAAGCATGGCACGTTGGGCTTGTGGTTAATTACGTATGCGCTACACTTCAGTCTTTAATTTTTATAGACTGTTCTGTAGCAACACAAACACACCAGAGGCTGAGCTAAACAACTCTGCAGCTGGAATTGTTCCAAGTGACTCAAATGTGCTCTTAAAATATTTTTGTGATTACTGAAGGATCTCAGAACAAGACGCCATTCTAACCAGGCGGGGGAGGAGGAGGGAAGGTTTTGAACACCCCCACTCCCCAAACACCATTCTATTTAGCCATTTAACTGCAAGCCAACTCATTTCCCAGGGATTGGATTGGGTATTTTGGCTTCAGCCCACCTTTAGATAACTTCCTGAAGTGGACTCACAATAAAGAACAGTGGCTGCACTCGTTCAGAAAAGGTACTAATTGTCTTTCAAAAAAAGAAACAACAAAAATAGCTGCCTTATATTTTGCCTGTTGTGTCTGAAACCAACATAGCTGAAACGAAGCCGCTCACAAAGCTGCAGTGGGAGCTAGCAGATGTCATGCTCAGAACCCTCAGACCACAAGAGCCAAGAAGAGTCACACACATGTGCACGGTCCTATCAAAGATTACTGCTAGGCCATACATCCTGAGCTCGACACCACTGTGAGGTAAATCTTGCATATTCTCTCACACTGGAAGTACTACATGCTTGCTGCAGCTTCAGCCACCTAAATGCTGCTGTACAGCAGTTACCCAATAGAATATCCCTCCTGCACCACTGTCACGTGCGTACAGCACCCAGCACATCACAGCACCCAGAATGAGTCACCCCAGATAAACCACCATTTGATCAAGAAAAGCATCCACAAACGCTGAGTGGTTAATCTGCTGCAAGGTCACTGTCATCTCTCCAGCAGTGACAAACCAAGGCTGTCTTGTACAGATAAACATCCATGTGTTCCACGCTGGTATGGAGAGCTGCAAGACAATGGAATCGTAGAATGCCCTGAGTTAGAAAGGACACGTAAGAATCACTGAGTCCAAGTTCTGGCTCCACAAAGGAGACAGAACAGGCTGCCCAGGGAGGTTGTGGAGTCTCCTTCTCTGGAGATGTTCAAGACCTGCCTGGACACCTACTTGTGTGACCTGGCGTAGGGAACCTGCTTTGGCAGGGGGGTTGGACTCGATGATCTCTGGAGGTCCCTTCCAACCCCTACAATTCTGTGATATGGAAGAGCTCCGCAGTTTGGATGCAACTTACCCCTGGGCAGAACACCTTCCTGCTAGTGCTGTGCCTCAGAGCAGCTTGGGACATGGCTCGGCATTTTCTAAGCCAGTGGTGTACATGCTTCTGCATGCGGCATCACTGCAATGTTAGCACAGTAAATATAGACATTACAGTAATTGTTGTCTTTTTTTAATGGGGGGGGGGTTCTCCTATTCCAGAGAGAAGCAGGAATATATGCACACCAAAAAATGATCTACACACACATATGAAAGCAAGTCCTAAACTTTTAAGAAAGATAAGACAGGCCTGTACTGGAGCAGCAACACTAAATTTCAAATAAACCTCCCAGTATTTCATATTTTATTCTACACTTTCTCTTCTGAAGATCTTTCTGTACAAATCCTTGATGAGAAGAGCAAGGGGAAACTTTCTAAAGGTTATATAAAGTACTCAGCTCTCCAACTTCAGTGATTTCACAATCAACAATAATAAAAAACAAATCCAAACTCCCATGGGCTTAGGAAGGAACAGATGACCTAAGATGAAGGCGGCTGGAGCTGGCTAAAGCCTTCAAACATGCAACTGCAGCTTCTCCCTGTTACGGGTGGCAGTGAGGAGCAGGGACAGAGCCGCCTGCCACCCTTACAGCGTGCAGCTCAGATCAGCCCTTCTCTGCTCCAAGCCAAGTAAGAGCACGGCTCTTTCATACACAACATGCACAGCGAAAGGCCGGAGGGGAGAGCATGCGTATGTAAACACAGAGAAGTCTGCCCCCCACCACAAGGCACTCAAGGTACACCTATTCTTTATGAACTTCCCACATAAAACAAAAATCTGTGTTATGCTAGTTGTGTGCCATAGGGAAATGTGCATTCATGATGATTAGGAAATGTGCATTCATGATGATTAGGTCTGATATGTTCAAATAGAGGTCTGAACACAACTCAACAAATCGTGTTATTTTAACCAAGTCTATCAGTTTGGTGTTTAAAGCCCTGCACTGTACCGCAAATAGGAGAGAAGGTGCTCATCTTAAGGACTGTATTTAAGGCTGTTTTATCAAGACTGAAGTATGCAAAGTTTGGCTTGGAAATAGATTCTTGGAATTTCAGGGTGCATTTCCTTTCTGACGAGGGTGAGAAGAATTAGGAATTTAATCTCTAAACAGAATTAAAGAAGGAATGAATTTTAATCCAAGATTAAATTCCAGCAGTAAAGCATAAAATCTAAAATCCCTCCCCTTCAGCTTCTTTTCTTGCAAATTTAATGAGGAAAACATTTTTAACAGACTCGTTGATACAGTAAAGAAACTTGTGATGCTGTAAACTGAGGATGCAAGAGGACGGTTTAAAAATGAAGTCTGCTGTTTCAAAAAGCAAATAACCTACTCCTGTGCCAGGAAGCTTTTGGCTGTTTCCAAAACGAGAGAGTTCAACACTCTTCCACTGGTTTAAATTTATTTAAAACAGCTGTGTTCTCAGAACAGCCATTCTGAGAACAGCTACTTCCTGCCCATTAAAAACGTTCCCAACCCATTTAAAATAAAGGAGGGAGAAAAACAAGACAAAAATCTGATGCTGCAATGGCAGAACAAAATCCAAGTATTCCTGAGGGTGTCTCACTGAGCTTCCATGCTGCAGCACTGCTCTCCCACCAAACACCAAGGCACAACTCCAAGGAAACGCTCGCACATCATTTCCCCATTGCCAGGGCAGAGGGGTCACCGCCATGCTGGTCATGAGATTGCAGTGCCCTTCTGCACTGCCATTAAATCTCCCATGTTGAAAGTGATTAGACTATAACACAGCCTGTATTTTTTCGCTGCTTTCAGGAACGCTGCAACAAAGGCTCTTTGAAAGCACAAGCCTTCACTCACGTTCAGCTCAAAGCAGTTACAGAGTTGAGGGCACGACGCTGCGTACACATTTGTCTAGGTTAGGGGTTTAAGATTGGAAACATCTGTACGAGGTTAGATGCACAGTTAACACTTCGTACATGCAAACACAGAACTATATTAGGAGTATCAGAGGTTTTAAACTATCTGGCACGTACAACCAGCTACTGGAGTCGTGGAATTTTTCCTATTCCAAATAAAAAGAGAAGATGCTGGGACAGCTCAGGGACTTTCTAGCCTTTGTGGCTGCACTGAGAAACAAACCAAGCCTCTACTCTGAGCTCCAAAGACTATAGGCATATATTGGTTTTTTTTTTTACTTAATAGGCACAATTCCTTTCCTATTTTGGCATTTAACTCTGGCAATACTGCCAGTATATATTCAGCACAGAAAGACAAGACTTTGCCTAAGGAAAACTGTTCCCAAGACTGCACCAGGAGTTGTCTCTTTCCTGAACGGGTTTCCTACACAAGTAAGGGCACAGACCTGCTCTGCACATCCAGTACAAGCCCAGCACGTGGCAGAAAAGAGGTCCTCTGTGTCCTAATAATTCCCTCTTGCTTCAGTCAGCTTTTCTGGCAGTGCTTTCTTAACTCACCTGTGAGTCAGTCCTGCTGGAATGGCCCCTAATCTCACTGAGGTCCCAGAGGATCTTGTCACAACTGAATAACCAGATGCTGGAGAAATCTTACTAATAATTAGAAAAAATGCATTACAGTTCTGCTCTCAATGGCTCATTGTGATCTTTGCAATTGACGTGAGGGGAGAGATGAGTGCCTTTGTGCCCATTTGAATCAGCTCCCATTGCAGAAATGCCAGGAGGGAAACAGCCATTATACCCTAGCACAAGCAGACTGGAAAAAAAAAAAACAGCAATGTTTGCCAAAGTGATTATGGATTGAATCAGTGATACAACTATCCAAGAAGTTTGGATTCAAAATACAATTTTTATTCAAAATACAGATGGGAAAGAAATTGTGTCACAAAACTAAAAATAAATGCAGTGTAATAATCCAAGCCACAATCTTCTTTATCTTAATTTTTTTCCCATCAGAAAAAGAAAAGCTCCACACAAACACAAGTCATGCTAAATAAATAAACTTGGCTTAGCAAAGGGATATCAAATTCAACAAAACATTCTGCTTTTCACACATTTGAAGTTAATTCATTTGCACTATTTAGATGTCGATTTAAGGTAGCTATACAGTATGCTAAAGATCCTACTTTGTCACCAGGCTTACTTGTTATGTACAGAGGAGACAGATTTTTACATGGCAGGATCTCATTCATCTCGGAAGCCAAGCAGCCATTCAGATTTTAGATGAACCATCCATATTGTTAGGAAGGAGCAGAAAGCTGGCTGGCAAAGGCCAGAGCGCCCAGATTTATTTAAGATTACAAAGCTTATCACTCCATTGTCACTGGGAAAAAAGAAAACCAGGGTATTTTCTGGAGGACGTGGCCAGGCCTTCTTAAAGCACTGACATTCCAGAGGGTGGGCAAAGGTTTGCATTTTCTTACACATTTGGTCACACTAAAAATGTTTCTGTATTCCAAATGCAGATTGTGTTTTTAAAGCCCTGTGCTACCAGCACAGCTGTAAGGTGCAGGAGAATATCCCCACAGTGCTGAGAGACACAATGAAAATCAGTACCAAATGCGTGAAAAGGACTTCTGCAGTGGGAAATGGCAAAGATTGAACCACAGACGTTGGAGGAGAAAAGAGAATCACGTTGAAAAAGAAATAGGAGGGGAAAAGTTACACCTCTCGTTATATCACTGTTATTGACATGACACGTTATACTATATAGAAGACTACAAACCTGAGAGATAAAATCTGGGCTGGACACAAAGAAATCAATCACCATTCCTCATTTCAAGAGAGGTGATTTATGTTAAAAATAAATCCACATTTTTAATTTTTAACAGTGGCTGGTTCTAACACCTTTTTGGTTACAAACAAATGCTTCATGGCAGCGCCACCAAAGTGAGCTGAGTGCGAATGCTGGCAGGAAAACACCCTGGGATGAAGGTGCAGTGTATCCCACCTCCATACAACAGGATACGCTCCAAACAAACATCCTTCCCCAAGCACTGACCTCAAAAAGAGACTAAAAATCAATGCAACAAAATCTCTGCATGTAGGAAGCAGTAAAACCTGGCTGGTGTGGGCAGGTGAGAGGGCAGTTCAAATGTCTGTTCAGTTGGCACCTATATCGGAGAAATAAGGTTATCCATCCATCAAGGCAACAACTTTCCTGCCTAGAAACCAGAGCTAACTGACATGGCCAACTGCTCAGCATGCAGGACATGCAGACAGACTCCCAGTGAATTTCCTGCAACAACACCTCGCTGCCTGCAGCCCAGCGCTCAGCTGCACCGCTCCACAAGCACCAATTAAAGGGCAACAACAAAAATCACAGAGACAAAGGACTGCAGCACAGCGCAGGGCCGTGCAGCGCACCACAGGACGCGCCGCTCTGTCTGCACAAGCTGGGTAGGCCCTAATATGGCACGGCTGCTCCCCATCCCAAGCACCAAATACGGCACGGGCTGAGGACAAGCCGGATCCAGCCCAGCACTCGGTTCCAGCTGGGATAGGGTCAAAATTCCCAATTCAGCTTGTGGACAGGCACTCAGCACACAGAGCTGAGCACAGCTTTCTGTACGCGAGCAGGAGTCCAGTTCACTGCTCCTCCTGAGCTCCCGAGATGAGCCTGCCTGCTCCAAGGCAGGGCAGGGGACAGCCCTGGGTGCCAGCTGTTCCCTGGGCTCACCCTAGAAAGGGCGCAGGGGCAGCACCCACACGGGGTTGTCCCAGCAGGTATGGCAGGCAATGGGGGAGAACGGAGTGGAGGAAAAGCATGAGACGGACACAAGGAAGGAAAGGGCTGGAATGAGAGGAAAATAGGAAGAAGCCCCAGTTCTCAGCTATTACACCTAAACCCAGCTACTCTCCAAAATGGAGGCTCCTGCATTCATTCGGATGGCTACATTTATTTATGTCATTTCCCCCCTGCTAAGGTTTTGTGGATCATCTTTCAAACCCATGCTATATTCCACTGTTGCTCAGTTACAGATCTGAACAAACCATTCCCTGCAGTCTGCCAAACGCAGAGAAAGAGAGCAAATGAATGCCTGGAGGATGAATCACCCTCTGGAAGTCATCTTACGGCCCCACACTGCTACAGATTAGTCACAACCTCACATACAGTAGAGAGAAAGAGGAAATGGTGAATCTATTAATGCCACAGCAGCGCACAGCCCTGTAACTGCTGTTTCCACCCCTCTCCCCCTCCTAGGGAAAGCAGGCAATTTTCCAAATCATTAGAATTTTCTTTCAGATTAGAAGAAATATGTTCTTCAACTCAAAGGGATAAATTAGGTATTAACACCCCTGAAACTAGTGGGCTTGTTCCAGCAGGGTTTGAAATGGCAAGCAGGAGCTGCGATTTGAAACGGGCCGACTGCAGGGATCGCCGCAGCGGTTTGAAGGAAACCACCATGAAGCAAAATGCTGTGACGGGGCTGGAGGCTCCCAGCAGCAGGCAGGAGGTCTGACACAGCAGGGATGAACAAACTTCCGCTGGTACAAAAGGGACGTCGGAACATACAGCCCATCAGAACCCCCCTGGGTTCACCCAAGCCCCTAGCAAAGCCACTCAGCAGCCCTGAGCCCAGCACACAGCCCCAAATCTGCAGAGCCTCAGCTGTGATGTGCCTCAATTCCTGAGTGCAGTTCACCACATGCCCTCCACCGGCACAGCTAATGGCAAATGCTGAGGCTCTTCCGAGGAAAAAATAGCAGATGGGATTGCTGCTGCCAAGCTTTTGTCTCAGGAAACCTTGGATTTCATCGATTGTACAAAATTCAAAACAAATGAATGTTTGCATGATGGTCAGGGACAGCCTTCATTCTCGGCCAAGGCACAGACAAGCATCACAAACAAAAATAAAACATGAGTTTCACAGTTCACCAAGGCCCAGCTCTCAGCTGAGCCTACTGGAACATCAGGAAAGCCACTACTTCTGTAACAAGCTTTTATAAATTTAATTCAATCTGAAGTTCTCAACTGTTCACCCAAACATTTGTTGATGTTCTATTTAAAGTAGCATGTCCTGCATTTTACAGCAGAAAGCACAAGAAGGAGTTGGGCATTCTCGTGAGGAAATCAAGCTTTCAGCTAGAGCAAATCAAGCAGCACTGGCAAAGAAAAAGCAGCTGAAAACACGAATCCATACAGGTTGCTCATTTCCAGTACAGCGGAAAAAACTGGAATGTTCAACTTTTCAGGCTTTGTTTTGTTAATATGTAAGAAAGGTATCTTTTCCAAAACACAGCAGCAAATGCCCATAGTGCTCCAGACATCAGATTAAAATTTCAGGTGGCTGCATGCTGACTGTAAACCAACTGCTATTGATCTAAATGTAAGGAGTTTGGTTTTCATGGGAATGCCTTGCTTACCCCAACAACCACGGGTTTGTCCAACTTCACACCAAAGACAGCAATTCTGGTCTCTCCTTCCATTTCAAGTGAGCAGGTGTTAAAGTCTGTCCGATCAACAGCCACCACCAAAGCAACAAGTTCACTGATGTCACAGAATCACAAGGTTGGAAAGGACCTACAGGATCATCTAGTCCATGTGTGTGTTCAAAACTGATAACGAGCTCCCCAGCAGTTTGTAGCTGTCCCTTATTGTACATTTACATGCAGACAGACAGAATCACAGCCAGCCTATCAGGGTCAATTTGGGAAAACAAAACAACAAGAAGTCAAACGTGTATTTTATGCACTACCTCCTTCTGTTTTAAGAGATGGCTGGATGTAACGGTAAGGTCCTTCCCTTTCAACAGGGATCACTATAACCACTGAATTTGTCAGGAGGAGCCTGCAGAGGCATGCCCATGGCCATAGAAGTATTGCTGCTGACCACTGTCATGTACCATGGAAAGGCCTGCTCAAGCAGGTGTTGCACTATGGGCACACAAGACTGAATCCCAGCCTACACTGGCTTGTTACTACTTGATCCCAACCATCTCTTTCCTTCACCTTTGTTCCAATACAGTAAATGAGCACAGCAATACAGCAGCGCAGTAGGTAAAATGAAGTCAATAAACCTGATAACTATCTCATATGTCTGCCTGTAAGGTACACTGCGTTTTTTCCAATGGGAAAAAGAATTATTTCTCCTTCGCTTTTGAATATACACAAGTGTTAAAATGGTACGGATTAAGTATCACATGTCCCATTAATTGTTATGTATTTGAGTGAATTAACCAAAGCAGAACCATCCTGAGTGAGCACTCCACTCAAGCAACACATTCAAATAAGCTACACAAATATTACAGCCTGGGCACGTATCGCCTCCATTGCAGAATATGCCCTGCTTCATCTTAATGAGAAACGAGGCAACTCAAGGTTTCATTTGCATGTTTCTTTCGGAGACAGCTTCTAAGCCTATCCAGGAGTCCTCTACAAAGAGTTTGTGTCATGGAACAAAGTCAGTGCATGGTCCTTAAAGGCAAAAAACAGTAACAAGAGCTACTGCCACCCTACAGAGAAATGAACAGTCACGTACAGCTCACTGCTTTCTCTCCAGACATTCCTTTGTCATCTCCAAAGAATATTTTATGTTAACCAAAGATTTGGTTAACATGTTCCCTTTGTCTTCTCCTCCCCATAAAAACAAAACACTGTTTGCAATACTCTTCTGAAGTGTTTAATGTTCACAATACCTTCGCCTTGGCTTGCTCATCACAGTACACTTGGACATTCTGAATGCTGTATAACCTCCTACCATGCATCTGCTTTTGACATGAGGTACATTTGATGTTTTCTGAAGAGCAACAACTTCACATCACCACACACAGCGTGTTGTGTATTGGGAAAAAATGAAAGAGATGTTGGGAAACTAAAGAAAGGCAGGTTATATTTTGATGAAAGCAAGTAGTATGAGAGAAAAAAAAGGAGGTCCCCAGTTGTATCAGTGCTCTTACTGCCTTTGTAAGCTTTCCACCCACCCCCTTCCCTTAAAACATACACAGCAAAGAAGGCCTTGGCATTAACTGCAATGTACTGACACATGCTTTTAGAATTTCAGGGCAGTCACAGTCTGCAAGCACCCTTTTACATTATTACAGAAATAAATAATTCATAACATAATCATGCCCCTGCATTCTGAGGGATTTAAATGCAAGTCTACATCACCAATACTGCATAACCATCTAATTTGAAAGTAGCTTTGGACAGCAGCCAGTTTCATATCTAACCAAATAGTTAGCTGTAAATCTAACTGGCATCTCAAAAGCAACTCAGAAGTACTAAGCAAAGCAGATAAACTCTTTTTCAAGCTAACCTTCCAAGCCACATTGTCCTACAAATCATCAGGATGCCAATAAATGAATTCCCATCACTTCTGTGAGCTTCAGCATACAAAGAGCTGATCCTACATACTTTCCCTGTGAGTACAGCCACCCCAGCTCAGGCAGGTAGGCAGCTCTCTAATTCACACAATTAGCATCCTCACAGACAAAGGTTCACAGGATGATTTCTTAGCTGAACGCAGCCTACAGAAACAATTCTTTATTGCTTCATCTCCAAGAGGGGACAAATAACAATCAAAACAATCAACATACAGTGTGATGTAGTGTTTCACTGAGTCAGCATCTGATTTCTCTAAATTGAGGGAAAAAAGACAATGTATTTCTAAACCATAATGTTTAGTAAGGTTTGAAATCAATTTCATTTCACAGAAATAAATGTGGGGCTGAAATAACTAGCAAGTTTACCTGGGAAGACAGTTTCTACTTCAGTCTATGTATCTCAAATGGAAACAACAGAAGAAATGTGGCACAATTACCCTGAGAGATACAAGATGCAAGCCAGCACTTGAGCAGTGGAAGGACAAATTTGGGGAAAAATGTGCAATTGTCCAAGCACTCCAACTGAAGAGTTTGGTGAGATGGAGAGCCTCAGTGCAAGGACAGGACAGCCACCCACTGTCACCAGGATGATCTGAATGGCAAATATTGTGTACATGCAGGTGGATTTGCAAAACAGGGTCCAGCTCTAAGGATGGCATGTACATTCATCAAAGGGAGAAAACCGTGAAGGCTACAGCTAGGAAATACTGCCACAATCACAGACACAGGGGCATAAGGGAGAAGCTGGCCGGGAAGTTGTGCAAGATCTGACAGCTGCAGCTGCAGAAAAGCCTGTACTTTCAGCAGCCTCTATTAGAAGGTTCCCACGCTCAGAGCCCATTTACCTTGGTATGAACAGGGCTGTGATATGGGATGCTTCATAACATTAAACAAATTAAAGTATAACCAAATTTACAACACCAAGCAAGACAGGAAACTTTGCTGTGTCTATGCATTACATGGCTTTATCCTATTGATGTCTCTTGATGTAGCGGAGAGAAATAGAACAAGATTTAAGGAGACTCCAATGTCTGTATTTTAAAAGGCTGCATGAAGTCCCAGTTTAAGAAGCGAGAGACAGAAAGCACCCCTCTTCCAGACAGCAATTCCCCTGCCTTCCCCAGAAGCAACCCCATGCAACCTAAGGCACAATCCCTTCAAACTGCTATATGGCAAGTCCTGCGTGCAAAGTGCCTCTCAGTGTGCCTGGGAAAAGCAAGAAGTTATATAAACAGCAAAGATAAAACCCTCCTTTAACAACACTCCTCGTGTATCTGCTGCAGGTTTGCAAGTTCTAATGAAGACCAGATTCCTCCCCAACATCACAAGAAAGCGAGAGGAGCAATGTTTTGCCCTGCGTAGTATGACTAGTAGAGTCCTCAGATTGTTCCCAGAATTGTTTGCCTCCCAGGTTTTGACTTAATTACAACAGGACATGCACACACAAAGCAAGTTCTCCAGAATATTAAAAGCAAAAAGAATGAATCATGGCTCATCCTGTCTTTTTTTTATTATTATTATTCTTCCCAAATCTCTTCAAGCCTCTGAAATGTAGCTCTAAAAGAACAAGAAGCAGCTGCCTTCCAGCCATTTCTTGCCTTAAGGACTAAATTCATGAGGCCCACAGCCAATCAAGGGAGTGAGGTGTCACCTGTGACTGGGCCACCCCAGCATCGCCCCGCATTCAGGCTCCAGCTCAGTGAGGTCACACCAGTCTTCTTGCCTCCCCCAGTGCCATGTTTCCACATCCCAACTACCAATGGGTTCACTGATTTTCCTCCCCCTTCAGCACAGCTCTATCACTCCATTTTTTAAGACTACTTCTGATTCCCTAATCTTTCACATGGCACCTCTACTTCCAAGGGCTGATGATGCCAACACACTTGTTCCCCCCAACATTTGTCCTGCCAGAACCAAGTCAATTCCAAGTGGCATCAGCCAGAGAATCATTTGATTTGGGAGGGACCTGTAAGGGTCATCCAATCAAATTCCCCTGCAATGAATAGGGAGGTTCAGCCTGCATTTGGTTAGTAAGAGTACATTTAATTCAAAATAATGAACCTCCTCTGCTTATGCTTATTTCGCTTTTATTATGTTAAGCAGAGTCCATCAGACGCACAGGATGCAGGAAGCGAGGGCGTTCACAGGTTCAGCCGAATTGGTACAAATCCATTTGTATTTACTTCCCCTTTGACACCGCATATTTTGATGTTACTTCAAATCCACATCCAACCGACGCGAGCAGCACCAAACACCAACAGCACAAGGATCACGTTGGCCAAACACGACCACACGAGCTCACGTTTTGGGCGGTATCAGATCTTTTGCAAACAAGGCAAGGCCTATATCAGCTGCAAAGCAGCGCGTGGTCTGCCTGCATAGAAACAGCCACCAAAATAACCGGGGCAGGGGCAGCCAGGCGAGTCCCACGGGACTGCGCTGCACGGGCACGGAGCGGCCGCTCACAGGGAGCGCCGGGTCCGGACACGGCAAAGCCAGCCGGCACGGGCCGTCCTTGGGGCGGCGAACATCTCGTGTCAGAAGACCTGACAGAACACAGCACCTCCACCGCCAGCGAGACAAGAACCGGCCAGCACGGAACCGCGTGAAGATGAGCGAACCGAAGCCAGCTGCGTTTCGGCTGGGCACAAATTCAGCCGTTCCAGCACCGAGCCCTGCCCCCCCGGCCCTCCGCCGCAACGCCGGGAGAAGCGAGGAGCGTCCTCCGCATCCAGCGTTCAGGCTCGGCCCCGGCCCCGAGAAGCCCCAGGCGCGGCCCCAGGCTCGGCCCCGGCCCGGCGCTCCCCGGCTCCCTCACCTCCTTCAGCTGCTCCATCTCGGCGCGGATGGTCTCGTACTCCAGCTCCAGCTCCTCGTACTGCTGCTTCAGCTGCTGCTTCTCCTCCAGCACGGCCAGCCCGTACTCCGCCGCCTGGATCTTCTCGCGGGTGGTCTCGCCCAGCTCCTGGAAGAGCCGCTTGATCTCGCTCCGCAGCCACTCGGGCTCCGACTCCATCACCAGCCGGGCGTACTCCTCTTCCTCCATGCCCAGCGACATGTCGGCGGCGGGGGCACCGCAGCCGGCGGGCGGAAAGGCGAACGCGCGGCCCGTCCCCCGCTCCTAGCAGCGCCGCGGCCCGCGGCTGGCCACGGCCCCCCCTCCGCCGGCAGAGCCCGCTCGGGCGGCCATCCACGGGCGCGGCGCCGCGCTGCGGAGCGCCCCTCACACCGCGCCGCGGCCGCCGCGAAACTCGCCCCGAGCGCCGACCGCAGTGAAATCATTCAAAGGAACGGCCGGCCCGGCGCCGCGCGGCGCGCTGGGAGCTGTAGTCCGCGCGCGCTGCCGCCCCACGGGGAGGCGCCACCCGCGGGACTACGTCCCCCACAATGCACCGCGGCGGCGCCGCCCGCGGGGAGGGGCGGCGGGAAGGAGCGGAGCGGAGCGGCCCTCTGCCGGGCTCGGGGCGGCCGCGCCCCGATGGGCTCCGTGCGGAGCTGAAGTCGGTGACGGGAAACTGTGCAAGAAAAACAGCTTCTCGGCGGCGCGCGATGAGGAGGGCCGGCTCTCGGTCCCCCTTCCAGGAAGGCGCCCAGAGCTCAGAACAACCGCGCTCAGTGCGTCCCACAGGGCGGAGCGCTGCACGGGGAGAGCAGCGCGCGGAGCCGCAGCCGGGATTGCAGGGCCGGGCCTGGGGCTTCGGCACACTTCCTGTCAGACACCGTTCTGTCAGCCCGCCCCTCTGCCGCCGTCTGTCACACGGCTGTCCTGAAGATTGATGGGAAGATTCAACCTCTACTGCCGTCCCACCAACATCCACCTCTGATATGGTGGGCCAACATCATAAAATAAGAGGCGTTACTTTCAGAGCAGCCCTCGCATTTTAGAGTTCTATAAAAGATCAGTAGTTAACGGTTGCTTTGCAGTTGCAGCAACACCCGTGCTACAAAAGACTAAACACAGCCATTAGCAGCCCAGCCTGCCAGCAGCAGCGCCACAAATGAAACTTAACCAGTACAAGCACAATAGTAGCAGAAAATTCACCACCACACTTATGTCCCTGGTGTCTGGCTCCTCACATGCAAGCAAGATGGGTAGAAGTCAGAAGGCTTCAAAAGCAGTTGGAAAAAAAAAGACTCTTCCTTCTTAAAGGTGATCCAATAGCAGGCAGTGCTGGGACAGGATCACAGATACCATGGTGTTTCCAGCTTGCCAGAATGGAAGTACGTACAGCAGACAACATTTGGTATCGAATGAATGCAAGGTGAGCATGAAAAGTGCTGATGTCTGACATGCACAAGTGACCTACACGTATCTTGTTTGTTTACAGGGTTTCACATATCCAGAGCAATTGGTCCATCAAGGAGTTCTCTATCCACCATCAGGAGAAAAAAGCACTGTAGTCCCCAGCATTAGAAAGAGCCTGGCCAGTGGTGCAAGGGAGGTGATTCTGCCCATCTGCTTTGCCCCGATGAGGCCATATCTGGAGCACTGGGTCCAGTTCTGAGCTTCCCAGGCCAAGAGAGGAAACTGCTGAGAGAGTCCAGCAGAGGGTCTCAGAGATGATGTGGGGCCTGGAGCATCTCCTGTATGAGGAATGGCTGAGATTACTGCGGCAGTTCAACCTGGAGAAGAGAAAGCTGAAGGGGGATCTTATCAATACATATAATTATTTAAAGAGCAGGAATGAAGTGCATAGGGCCAGATTCTTTTTGGTGGTGCCCAGTAACAGGACAAGGGGCAGTGGGCACAAACACAGGGAGCTCTATACAAACACAAGGAAAAACTTCTCTTGAAGAATAACAGAGCACAGGCTGCCCAGAGAGGTTGTGCAGTCTCCTTCTCTGAACATACTCAAAACCTGCCTGGTTGTTTTCCTGTGCAACCTACTGGACAACTGCTGGAGCAGGGGGTTGGACTAAGTGACCTCCAGAGATCTCTTCCAACCCCTGCAATTCTGTGGTTCTGTGATCACTGTGAGAAGAGCATATCTGAGGGACAAGATGCTCATGCAGCACAGGACGACTTGACAGAAGTAGTGAGAAGCACTGTGGCAAGTTCAGCTGGCATAAATAGATGTGAGGCAGTAATACCTGGGCAACTGTTCAAAAAAGGATTTGCCAAACTGTTAGGTAAAAGCCACCGGATGTTGCTGCAGGTTATACTCTGCACAAATGGTAGGTAAAGACAGTGGCAAAGTTGGAGTAAGCAGGCACAGTAACTGGGATCCTCTGCCGTGGGCAGAACTGATTTCAAAAGCATGCTGAAGGCAGAACAGAGCCAGACAACTCTCTTAGTGGGACCACTGTACGTGGGAACAGCTCCATAACATCAATGTGAATGGGCCCCACTTTATACCCAGGTGAGGAGCTGCTGCTTCACCTGACTGCCCTGCTGCTTCACCCCTTCACCAAAGTTCAGAGTTTTTTCTGGAGTCAAAAATAATTGACAGTGAACTGGCAAGCAAATGCCAAACACAGTAACAACAATTACACACTTGAGCACTCCACAAGGTCTAGCACACGAAGCACCACCTTTGCTCGTAGCCACAGGGTTTTTTTAATGTGCTTTCAACTTCTGTCTGTGCTCATCATGCTCTGTCCTGGTACACATGAGCCCTTATCCCTTTAATGATCTGCTCCATGGCTGAATTTTGCTTCTGAGCCACGTGGCTGCCTCATCCATTTCTCATCATGGCCTTGGCAGACCCTGGAGCTCCTGGTGCCTCATGTGCAGGGATGTACTCGTCCCAGGAGCACTGATGCTACGTGCAGATGGTTTCCTGGATCTAAGCAGCAGTTTGATTTTCTCAACCCATAGCATGTGTGTGAAATTCCTTCTCCTATTTATCTTCAAAATCCCTTGGGAAAGATTTTGTTTGTTTGCTTTTAATGGCAGCCAAGTATCTATTTGTCCTTCACAGCCCCATTCTGTGTGATGCTGTCAACATGCTCTCTCCTGTCATCACACCAGCCCCCATGGCAGCACTGTCCCTATTGTGGGTAGACTGGTGGCACTCCACTGCCTCCAGGGTCTGTCTCACCTCACCTCTCTACTTTCCATCTTCCACAGAAACCCAAAAGCCTTTTTTCTTTTTATTTTTCTTTCTTTTTTTTACTTTAAGGAATGTGCTATGGTGGCAAATTCTAGTATTACACCCCAAAGGGATCCGTTCACATCCAAGTAGTTACTTCATAACAAACTGTGCAGATTTGGATGCAAAGAGATTCCTCTGACAGGTGTCATCAGTGGGATAAGGTGTATCTGATGATGAGAAAAAGTCGACAGGCAGAGAGGTAGAGTGTCACTGAGCTTCACTTCAAGCTGGTCAATTTTCCTCAGTTACTTTTAATCCCCCTATTTGGGTGTTTCCAGGAGGTAAGGTGCTGTAGCCACACACACTAGGAAGCTAAAAGAAATAGGAGAAGTAAATCAACAAAATCCCCATCTTCCAAATCAAACCACAGAGCATTTTTCCCAAGAGAGAAAAATAGAAGCATTGTCTTTTGCATTCTGCTGCCGCCTTTTTTAAGTATTAGGATGTCTTTTCAAATCTGTGGCATTTTATCATTTTATTTTCTCTTTCCCTAACCAGTAGCACCAACAATCTCACATGTTCACAAATGATTAGTCCACATTTATAAGAAATACTGGTTTTCTTCTGCCTCGTATGTTCTGAGCCTTCATTGTGCTCAGGCTTTAAGCTGTAAATCAGGACTCAAACAAGCCCTAGCTTTTTTGTCCTCTCCAGAAGCTGAAATTTACTTGTAACAACTTGCTCTTAGGGCATGGAGCTTCCATTCACATCCTGAAACCTGCTGGGCTTACAATTAAATGGTGAGACCTAGCCAATTTTTGAGATCAATAGAGATAATAATTCAAACAACTTCACCTGGTAATTCGTAGAATCATAGAATCGTTCAGGTTGGAAAAGGCCCGCAAGGTCATTAAGTCCAACCACAACCTAACCATACTACCCTAACTCTAACAACCCTCTGCTCAATCACGTCCCTGAGCACCACATCCAAATGGTTTTTAAGCTCATCCCGGGATGGTGACTCAACTCCTCCTTGGGGAGCCTATTCCAGTGCTTAACAACCCTCTCTGTAAAAAAGCTTTTCCTGATATCCAACCTAAACCTCCCCTGGTGCAACTTGAGGTCATTTTCTCTCATCCTATCACCTGTCACTAGTGAGAATTAAACCCAAGATTTGTTTGTAGGTTTCATACTTTGTTATTGTTCTGAACTGTTCAAGATGCAAAGGAAAATGTGCAGCAGTAACTGTAAATATTGCTTTTTCAAAAGCACTTCTGGACAGCCTAGGAAATGAGCGGCTTGTCAAAGCTGAGGCTCTTGTGATCATTCAAGGTAATGATGTAGCATAACAAAAATTTGAAATGACTGAATGAGCACAGCCCAGCCTGTGCCCATAGCCTCCTCCGGGTGCAGCCAGAGGTCACAGCCTATTTTGTTATCAGTTCACCGTCTCTAAACTCTATCTGTGCAAAGATGCTGTTGAAGGAAGGCTGTGCAGGAGGCAGGGAGGAGTGGGGATAACCTCTCAGGTTGTTTCCTGAGGTATGTGATGATAGTCACAGACTATCACACAAGGCTGGTCACAATTCAGCCTGTCCACGAGCTTCGTGTATGGACATGTAACAAATTACCATTGTCTCCTATCTTCCCATTTTCTAAGAAAAAAATAAACTGACTTTAGCAAAAAAGGATCAACGTTTGTGAGAGGTACAGTAATGACCTTTCTTAACCAAAAGAGATTCACTGTTCAAAATAAGAACCTGAAAGTGACTGAAAACTTCAGATATTCATTGGCAGCTGATAAGATGAGGAGAGGCAGGTGAGCTGCTGGCAGAAAGCTGCCAGAGGGAATGTCTGCATGCAAGGAACAAGCAGAGGAATTACAGATGCTTATCGCAAAATGGAATTTTTAGAATGTCTCAGCATAAGTAGAAAAAATGTGACTTAGCTTTCAACATTTGACAGAATGCCTTGGCTGGGTGTGGGGAGCACAGGACACACACAGCCTGTTCCCTGACTCACATGCTGAGATGCCCAGGCCTATCAGTGCTGGCCTTCTGCCATGAGCTGCAGAGGAGGGATGGCTGGGGGTCCGAGTAACAACATGTCTGGCAGAGCATCTGCCAGGTGCAGCAGGGACCGGATGCTCAAGTTACTGCTTTATTCTGCCATGATGGAACAAGCTGGAGAAGAAGGGAGATTTTTTCCCCCAGATTTCCCTTTTTCCTCCTTGCAAGCCTGAATCACCCTTCACAACCACCTACAGCTTCTCATGACCATGAGGCACATCTCTTACTTTTCAGCATTTCTCTTCTTTGGTCTTATTCAAAGAGAAAGCCTCTTCCAGTGCACAAAGATGTGCTTAGGTAAACCAGGGCCAAAGACACTCCCTGACCACAGCTCTTTGGCTTTTGGTCTGCGTGGAGGGAAGCACTGTGCCTCCAGGGCTGGCCAGGGGCTCACAGCCTGGCTGCTGCACAGAGTGTGTGGAACTGCTGCCCTGCCAACATTGCAGGCCTGCCTGCCAAGGCAGCAGACTGACATGGCTTTACCAGGCCTGTAGGTCTGTGCAAAGGGCCACGTCAGCCCAAACAGCCACGCTATCTCTTCTCAGCTCACCTGTGGGAAAGGACCATGTTTGTGCTTCACCCCACTGCCTGTTTGGAGGAAAACATTCCCTTTTAAACCATGTCCATATGCCTGATTGACAAGCAGTAAATGAGCTGCCATTGCTCCCTCTCTTTTGATGAGGTAAACACACCTGCATTTGGATTTAAGCCACTTCATTTTAGATAAATCATCCAGGCACATGTTTAAACTGAAGCAAAACAAGAATCCACAGAGCAATGTACCAGCATAACTACAACAACAACAAAAAAAAAACCCACTGCAATGTTATTTCTCTTTTCCCCTCCATCTTCATGTAGTAACCTGAAAGGGTCTCAGGTTCTGGAGGTCGCTCACAACAGAGTAATACTGTATGCAGTGTGGACTTGGCTGGTACAGATTTACTTTCCTTTTTTTGCATAAGAAATATTACTACCTCTGCCAGTGTGAGAAAAGACATTCACGTGGTGCTTCTCATAAGTTCTGGAAGGAGACAGGCACAGCTAGAGCTTGCTTTTGACTGCAGTCAGAAACAGCAGGAACTTCATCACAGTTATTTGAATTACACCTTATTTATGTGCCATGAGTAAAATCTGTGTTGGCCCCAGAGTGGATGCAGTGATAACACCAATGGGTCACAGCAGATCTGGTGCTGCTGAAGAGCACCTAGGCCACCCCTGCCTTGTGCTACAGCCCCAGCTCTGGGATGGGCACCTCCTTCTCCTTCATTTTTCCTGAAGAGCTTATCTAGAAAAAAGAGCTAGGAAGCATTTCTGCAATCAAGTGATTTTTTCACTGCTAGAATATCTCCCTGGCAATGTCAGTTTTCATAGCACAGAACACAGAAGTCTCAGTTTACTGTCCCAGAGCCTACTGCATCAGATCTGCTTTCAATTCAAGACAAGGCTCACATGAAAGTCACTTTCAACTGTTTCTCTCTACTAAGTGAGCACACTTCTGTGCACCTCAGGTCTCAGCCAGAACTCGATCTATTGTGAATGACTGAATGTCATTCAGTAAGTGACACACACACTTTAAAGCAGAGCACTTTCCCCCTGTAATCAAAGCTATGCTGTAAGTTACATCTCCTGCTGAGACATTTGCCTGCTGCACTGCTAGCTAGATAAGCAAGGTGCAAAATGACTGCAGCTCCTTCTCTACTCATTTTGCTTTGTTTTTTTCCTAAACACGGCGTTCCTTGTTACCAAATCTCTAGATTAGATAAAGGAAAAAATCTGTGGAGTTAATTGCATTAATTAAAAACCTCATCAATGAAATAATTCGAAGAAAGTCTGAGCTCATTGCCATTTTCTTCTAAGTATGTTGTATAAGCATCAGTTACAAGAATATCAAGCTTAAATAAAAATCAGAAGCAAAGTTATTTCATTTTGGACAGAGGAAACAGCTTCTTGGAAGAGGCAGACAGAGAGACCACAGCATGCATGGAAATAGCTGCAGCACAGGCAGCTCACTGACAGCATCACAAAGGAGGCAGGGTGTGATCCAGCACTAAATCAATCAGTGCTTTCTGCACAGAGCTACGAGTTATGGAACAGGCAGGTAGGTGTTTTGGTTAGTTTTTTAATGTTGCTTCCACTTAAGTATTTTAGGAATTCACTGACATCTGCTTTTTTTTTTTCTCCCATTAATTTCTAATAGCTGGAATTCCAATAGAGCTGTTTTAAATGTAACTGACATGCTTTTTCCAAGCAATATTTATTATTATGCACAATTTCTGCACCTGCTAATTCAGGCGGGGTTGATGTTTTTGGAAATACTATTGTGTGGATTGAATACTGTAATAGTAGGTTCCTATTTGATACGTATGGTTAGAAATAAATAGATTTGTACCTTGGTCTGTTGTGGGTTTTTTTGTTTGTTTGTTTGTTTGTTTTTCCTATATTGCAGTGCTCCAGCCCTTCTGCCTTCCTGGAAATGACTAAAACCACCTGCTCTCAAAAGAAAAAAAACAACAATCAGATAAAACCTGAAATTATTTTTTAAAAAAAGAAGATAAAGGCCACCATTTAAAAATTATATAAAGATGACAGTAAAGAGTTGATATGGGAGCACTGAAATGCCTCGCTGCTCCGTTCAGAGCCTCCATGGGTGAGTCCAGGAAAACAAGGATGAAGAGCACCAAGTTAGTTGCACCTTGTTAAATGCAGCCACATAAACAAGTAGACCTTAATGGGATACTTTCTGTAGTCATTTGTATGTCTGAATTACAAACTAGCTTCTGTGTATCTGCAGAACAGATACACTGCTGAGCGTGCACACAGGCTTCCCAGAAGGGGGCTGGGTCTGCCTGTATTCGAGTTAGTTGTCCGTGTGAATACAGGGCTGCTCTGCCCTCGCTGGAGATGCTCCTGGTTGACACCAAGTCAGTTCCTTTTTACAGAAAAACGCTGCTTTTACAAAGCAAGCATGAACCTATATTTACAGTGATGTAAAGAAAAAAAAATAAAGGTGCAGAAAAGTACATCCTTATATCCAGCAGTCAAATTCTTTGTCAATGTAAGCATAATGCATTCCACAGAGAGATAAAAGCAGGTATGCCACAGACTTTCATAGAAATCTTTGTGGAAGCAGACAGCTGCACTCATAGCAGCAGCCCCCAGGCTGGCCACTGCTGCAGGACAGTCCCCATTTCTTCTGGCAGCTGATGAGGGCTCCCTATATGATGCTGAGCTGTCAGTAATACATAAAAAGAGAAAACACTGACAGCACAACCTGTATTTAATTGTAGTGAAAGATGGTTTTCTGGGCAAGCTGTCTTGCAAAGAGCATGAGTGTGAGAGGGAAAGATGAACAGCAAGGAAATAAAACCGAAAACAAGAAAACAATCAGAGTGGGAGACTTGGGTCCAAATATTCTGCTGCACTATTGATTTGTACCCCCTTCTTTTTGCATTTCCCCCTCCCCCCCCACCCAGTGGGGCTGCCATTCCTTCACTTACATGAGACAGAGGCACCAGGGGAACCATCAGTGTCAGATAAAGCAGGCACAGCTACACAGGATTAAAATGGAGCATGTCTAGGTCAAAAGGTAACTTAAAAAGAGAATTGGACTCTTGCTTTCTCCCTCTGTCAGGAAAGACTGGACTGGCCAGAGTATAAGGTCACATCTTTCATCATATCTATCTGGAAGAAGTCTTGTATTTGGAGGGGGAGAGCTTGAAGCTGGAGACAGCCTAACGGGAAACCACAACCACAGAACTGCAACCTGCAACCACCCTGTTATGAAGCAAACTCACAGTATTATACAGGTAATGTCACTCTATGTAGCACAAATGAAATATATGTGTATAAAAATATGCTTGAACAGAATGGCAGCTGTTCTCATAGGTGGTAACAAATTCAAATGGTAATCACAGCCCATCATTATAATGAAGTCTGCTAGCAAAGTGTTACTGTAAATGAAAATCCACATAACATCTGATGCCCAGAATGTAACGAGCATTCTCCTGATTCCATTTAAGCCTACTGACACATAAATATCCCATGTGTGTTCCAGATCTGTCAATAATTATACTTGAACAAGGAACACCTTATTAGTTCAGGGAAACTAGCTGCACTGTGGTCTTGAAGTCACTGTGGCCATTAGCTTTTAAGAGCACATCATTGATCGCAATCTCATCGATATATTTTTGCTCTTGCACCTTCTGTTGCTTTCCAGTCTCCCTGAGCTCTCTTTGCATTCCCAGCCTCCCCTGCTCAGCTCAGCACAAGGGGATCAGTCTGCAGTAGCCACCAGGAAAGTGCATCTTTATCTCAGGCACAGCACAGTGCCACTCAGCCTTGTCTTTATCTGTTAGCAACAAATACTGAACTCCTGCTCCTGTAGGCCTTTCTAAGATGTGCAAGTAATTGCACACTGCTTCCAGAAAACGCTCTTATGGAAAGAAGAGTAATGCAACTGTTTTCACTGACCATCTGATTGCATACTGCCCTGCAACTTTGGTGGAATAGCGATACATTCTAGAGTATAATTCAATTCAAGGGAAACAAACATGCAGAAAAATGAATAAACTAATGGGAGTTATCAAATCAGTCTTTAAACCCATCTTTAGGAGCAACGAGAAGTCAGAAATCAGGCCCAAGTTAGACCAAAGAAAGCACGGTTTTGACCAGCAGTATCCGTCTCAGACTCCAGCACAGACTGAGAAAACCACAGGCCAACTTTTGCAAACAGTCTTTCATTGCATCACTCCAAAGATCCTATTCACATGAGTACCATTCCTTACCTAAGTTGTCTGCATGCTTCGCGACAGGAGCCAGCGTGGCTGGAGAAGTGTTTTATATTGCTTTACTATTTTTAGTCCAGTAAAGAAGGGGATACTTTCTCCCAGTGCAACATAACCAGATAAAAGCACATTAACTGAACTTCATCATGGCATATAACTTACAATTAATCCAGCCTGAAGAAAATTGTATAACCTGGTGCACATTCTTCTATTACACAGCACAGGCAAATGAAGTGTCACCGCTGGACTGACTTTTTATTGTTTGGGTGCTGACTCTGTGCTCTTCAGAGCACATCCTGTGCATTTTTTTTATATGGTACATATTTGTGGGGGTTACGCTTCTCTAAGAGCATGAAAGAATCCCTCAAGCCATATAGGAAATCTGGTTTTGAGTGGCCAGCAAGTAGATTTTGTCTGTGGAAAATGTGAGTCAGACTCATGTAAAAAAGCACAGAAAACAAACTGCTGAGAGGAATGCCTGACATTGGTTTAACAGCCTTCAGATAAGGTTCACAAAACTACACAATGATTATCTGAATATTTGATGTAGATAACTACTATTTATACAGCTCGATATGTCTGTGGTAGCCATGTGACAGCTATAAAGTATAACACCTTTCACACAGAAGTATACATTAATTTCTGGAGCTGGCTCTGTGTGCTGGGTGCTTTATGTACTGAGTTTCCACCCCAGTCCATGGATGGCAGCCACAAATCTAAAGTAAACCCAGCAAATATAGACACGTGTACCTGTAATGCACTGGGTATGTGGAATGCACTTGAAGGTTGGCAGGTAGTCACAACTCATTTGGCTAGAGGAGATCCAAAAAATCACAATTTCCTCTTCTAATCTCTACAATACACTTTTTTGCTTCAGAAATGAAAATAAAACTTCGTTTTGTTGAACGTTTTTGATTCACACAATGAATCCCCTGTCCTCGGCACTGGTTGGATGACCATTCTCTGGAGAAGAACAAATACCTCCTTTCCGTTCTGTACAGCATAGCATGCTGCCTTGGGGAAAAACTTTTGCACCCCCCATGTATTTGGTCTGGCCTACACAACCAAGCAGAAACTCAAGGTGTTGCCCACTTCTTTGGACACTGCAACCCGGTTATCTGAGGGGAAATCAAAGCCACAACTCTGCTGTGATTTGTGCTGGGTGCCTGGAGCCTGTACAGAAAGAAAGATTTCTAAAGGAGAGGAAGAAATCAGACCTCATGCAGTACCTTTGAAAATCTCTCCCTAAAGGCATAACTCAAAAAGCCATTAATGGGGCAGAGAGTTTTCATTATTTGAAGCATGTTTATTGCATCTCTTTCCCCTGAGGAAAATAGCACCCGCTGTGAAATGGAAGGCAGTTAATGGATTGCAGCAGCAGGAACTAAATATATTTCCTTCTCTTCCATAAGTACCAAAGAATGAAGAAAATGGACAGAACAGGCATTGCCCATAGAGGTAAACTGCTGCTCCAATTCCTTGGACAATGCATCAGTTTTACAGCTTCTAACAGAGCTTTGCTTGTCGCCAAGAGCAGATGTGCCCTGGGAGAATTATTCCTCCCTAAGTAATTCTGGCCAAAAGAAAGCACCGAACTGCTGCATGCAAAGATTGGTGCAGAGATCGAGGACTTTGATGGGCAGAGGCTCCTGGGGGCACAGGCTGCCCCTCCATGCTATCTCACAGGTACAACAGGCAGGGAAGGGCAGTTGGAAGGGTGCACCTGCAGAGACCATCCCAGCATCCCACTGGAAGTAAGGCTGCTCCCAGCACTAGGTCAGGTCTTCCATGCTCAGTCCACCTACCCCATACCTCTCTGGGTAGCATCTCCCACAATAGCCTCTTTTTTGTTGCTATACCATCATGTCAGAGCATCTGCACCGCTGTTAAAAGCACCCTCAGACAGTATGTTTCATGTCTTTCCCTTGCACTGTGTAGTAAGCTGCCAGCCCACCACCCCAGCCTGGCCCCTAAGGTAAGCAAATGCCACAGCTGTGCACAGCAAACCCTAGCCATCAACAAAGAGGCACTCCAGACTGGAGGCTCACAACTAGCTTTGCTTCAACAGCTCTTGCTCGCCAACTCTACTGCCTATTGACCTAAGAGAAAAAAGCAAACAGAATAAATTTTCCTGAGCCTGATGTCGTACAGTTCACTCACCCTTCCCTTTGCTGGCTCTGCTTTCATCTGAAGGAGGAAAAGACACGGTGTCTGCCCTTCTATTATCAAGTTCCTAGGTTTGTGGGTTATTCTTGTTTGTTTGTTTTCCTCGGTGTTGTATCAGTATTTTTCTTATCTCTTCCTCAGGTCTGAGGAAATGAAGTTCTGGTACCTTAGCTGGGATCAGCCAACGTAAATAGCTCAGTCCTTAGTCCATCAGGCTCTTCCCAAGCCCTTGAGTTCCCAGCTTTTTGCCTTCTCTTTTGTTTCTGTACAGTCTCCCTTGAAAAATGGCAAACAGTGTGAATAGAATCAGGTATGTAAAATAAGGCCCATATAATTTTCATATCTTGCTTTCCACAACCTCTTTCCAAAAGAAGAAAGCCAGGATATGGAGCTGCACAGCTGTGGTTGTTATCCTGACACTGCAATGCAAGCAAAGCAAACAAAAGCAGTGCTTAAGTGGCAATCCAAGAAAGAAACTGGAGACTGGGTTCCTCACCACAGTCACTGGGAGGTAAGGCAAAGCCAGGAGGATTCCTACTTTTAGAACATTCGTAGAATTTTTTAATAAACCAGTACGTACAGGGACTGTAATCAGATATCCCAAATTCTTGTGCTGACTTACAAGATAATGACCGATTTGCAGGGAGAGAAGCTCGCGTTTATTGCCTTTGGAAAAGAACTGAGACTGAATCATGAGCATCTTCATCCTTGAAACCAGTGTTGCACTGAAGGGTGAGGGAGAAGAAGTCATTTCACAGATGCTTTGATTAAAAATATGAAACTCACACCTTTTATATGTAGCATCAGAATAAAATACAAAGTTGGGAATGTAAACTGTGTCTGTGACGCAGCCCTAACGCTTCCTGTGCGCCCTTATTCTCTATGCACACAGGACATCAGCAGGGTGCATTGAAGAGTGGTTTGTGTGCTTCTGTAAACAAACCAATGCACCAACAGCTCCAAGCTCCCCGCAGGATCCGTGCTCTCTATGGACTGCTAGGTCTGCACATCACCAGTACAGATTTTTCTGTGCCAGCCCAAGCTGAAACTTCCACATTTCCCCTAATATTGATAAAATGAAGAGTGAAACAATGGAAATATTTTCCACAGCTTTTCCTCCCGGTTCTGCATCAGGCTCTAAATAAAGTGTGATTTCCTGATGAGAACTGAGGTGAGAAATAAGAAAGTCAATTAAAAGACTGAGATTTCTGTGGTACCTCGGTGAAAATCTTAATGAGACTTTGTACCTCAGCCTCCTCTTCCTCTGGCTTCAAGAGACTGCACTCTACTAAATTATTTACAGCTTATGTAAACCAAGAATGAGTGGAACCAGAGTGTTTTGAGAAACAGATGCTGAGGTTGCCCTTTCCTCCTTCTCTGCTCTGGCGGATACATTTCACAGCGAGGTGATCCTGTGCAACTATACTTGTGGGGCTGAATTTCTCTCCTGTTCAGCTTTCTTCCATCATTCCCTCATGCTCTTTGTCTTTCCTTCCTCTCATGTGAGCACCATCCAGTAAACTTTGAGCAGGCTCTGCCCCACCTTGAGATTAAACGCCGGCAGCTGACCACAGCCTCCTTTACAAGAGCTTCGTCATCAAATCTCTTTGTTCAATTCCTGCCCTCATTCTTTCTCCTGCATGTTTACATTCCTCACGTTCCCACTTCAAGCGCTTCACTGCATGACCCCCGCTTTGTGACCATACCTAGGTTACATAAATATCTCAGAGCACACCTTTTTTTACAGGCTTTCAGTCTCCCTGTCACTGGTTCAGCAGGAGCAGTTGTGCAAGCAGTGTTACACACCCCAGCATGCCTTCCTGCTTGATCACCACAGCACCATAAGCTTTTAAATCAATCCTGTGCTTCGTCTGGGAAGCACAGGAGAACTGAGCCATAAGCAGTCAGACCTTTCACACTGTGCATATGAATGAGGTCATGTTTTCAAGGCTCCTACACTCCTGGGAGATGGCTGTCCCTCCACGTGACACAGCAGTCGCTTCCCACTCCTCCCTGTTTTCTCTTTTCATTACAGTAGGAAAAGAGAGGAAAAAACCCACTGCGTTGCACTCAATATGATAGAGATGCTCATAGAGCAATTGCAGTCTCTGTCTCTCCCACATCTGTCAGCCTCAGCGTCATCCAAAATATGGGAACACGCAAAACCAAAAGTCCGAGAGGACAGATGCTGGTGTTTCACACTCAGGCAGGAAAGTTGCTGCAGCCCAGGGAGACTCAACACCACCAAGGAAATGCAGGGGAAAAGATGGAGACAAAGCATCATGGAAGCGGGAGGATGTGAGCAACAGCTGCTTTGGAACAGAGATGCCTCCACACCTACGCTGTTGAAAGCAAGTAAGCCTTGTGTCATAGCAGATGTGCTTAATCATGTACGAAAGTGCCAAATGATTCCTCCAAGTATTTAGCTCTTAAAAAAACATAATCTAAGTGCAGTTGGTGAGTTCAGCATACTTTACAGCAAAATTGATGTTAATCCTCACTGGCTGTGATGAGGACCAGCCTTTTTTGCCAGTGCACCCTGAGACTTCAAAGTGCTTTGCTAATATTTTCGACTTACTGCTTAACAATCCTCACTCAGACAACTGCATCTGTCCTGCTGATAACTGTGGAAGTAGTGGCTTAGAACAAGAGCTGCCTTAGATTGATGATGATGTCAATTGTATGTGGAAATGACTCTTGATTCAATCATTTTTTTTTCTAGCCACTCCACTGAAATTTTGCTATTTCAAGCACAGTTTTACCAGTACATGGAGTGCTGTGGTAAAGAATCCGAGGCAGCAGCTTGCACAGGCAGAGGGTTTGTTTCACAAATAAAGGCAGCATAAGATTATAAGTGGTTTATCTAGGTTTTGGACTAAAGTAAGCTTTATTTAAAATTGATTTCTTAAAGGCAAGAATGTCATATAATAATTCTTCCTTTTCCATAGAATGTCACTGATACAATACATATTCACTTGGCTTCTTAAAAATGTTATTAACTGTAATTTCTACAGAATGATGAGATTTAATCATCCCTTTCATAACTACACATACTCCCTAGCCTCAGGGCGCTTCCAATTGGAGGTAAACATGATGGGACCTGAGACAAAAGCGCAGGAAAAAAAGAGGGTGTGGAGCCTATTAACAAGGAGACAAAGGTAAAAGCAATTGCTCAAAGAGCCAAGCTTATCTGGAAGGATTATCAAACCCAAAAAATAATGGAAGTGTGGGAACGCAGAAGATGCCAGGAAAGCACAGGGCGGTTTTCCAGGTCCAATTGCACAGAACCCTGGAAAGGGCCAAAGCCCCTTGCTGGAACCAGCCAGTGACACGTGTCAGCCCTTGTGCTGAGGAGCTACGTGCTGCTAATCACAACACTGCTGCAAAGACACTGCACGAGGCACACTTATGTAGCTCTGTGCGTTAGGTTCTCTCTGCCCCTTCTCCCTGAGCTCACAGTTTCTCAGCATGACTAGGAGCACTGCAGCAGTGCTGCTCTTTCTGGTTATCCTGAGGAGCATTCTTACCTGAGAACCAGTTTGCTGGCTCAGTAGATCAATACCAGTGGAAGGAAGCATTGATAAGAAAGATAATGGAGAAAGTGTTTATATAGAACTTGATCTTTTGAACAACAAGAAAAAAAAAAAAAAAAGAAGAAGGAATAAAGAAATAATTGGGAAGAAGATGGCAGAAACAGACCAAAGGAATATAAGGGTCTCTTGGAGTCCAGGCAATAACAATACTGCAGGAACAAAATCACATACTGGCTTGGGTTGGAAGGGCCCCAGAGATCATCCAGCTCCAACTCCTGCAAGGACAGGATTACCAACTGCTAAATCACTGATCAAGCACTGCATCAGGCTGCCCAGGGCCGCATCCCACCAGGCCTTGAACCCCTCCATGGACCCACGGCTCTCTGGGCAGCCTGTTCCAGCACCTCACCACTCTTTCAGTGAGAAACTTCCACCTGACATCCAACCTAAATCTCACGTCTTTTAGCTGAAGGCCATTCCCCATTGTCCTACCCCTGGAAATCTGTTGGATTTTCACTGACATTTCCATTCCCTGCCCTCACTGTTCATGCAGCACTACTCGAGTCTCTGCAGTTTTTGTAACACGGCACTAGAACAAAACCATCTGCATCGTACTGCATCGTGCCACGTGCAAACGTGTTCCTTGAATGCTGCATTGGTCCTTTACTGTGCTCCTCCATTCGGCAGACCTGAACACGTTGGTGGCAGGAAGGCAAACAAAGGCACTGGGGAAGGTCTGTGGGCTCCCACATCTCTGTGACATTTCTGTCCCCCCTGCAATGCACTGTTGGTGCATCCTCCACGCAGGACCGGGTAACACTTCCACCTAGTGGACAGTCTGACGGATCTATGCTGTTCTGTACCAGCCGTGGCTCGCTGGCTTTGATTTCTCACTGATTTAGACAAAGCTTAAAACGGTGGTATCCAATTCTGCATTAGTGTGGTGAGGAGCTCATCTGGAGAAAAAGTGCTCCGATTTTGATCTGGGCCAGTATCCAAGTTTAAAACAGATCGATTTGGTCAGATACGATGCCTTGGAACTTTCCAGGCAGATATTTCATCCAAGAATCCAGGGTGGTGTTTAGGCAGGTCTGATAGATCTGAATATATTTTCAACCTAGGTCAGATTGTTTCTAAATATAATTCCACCTCCACTGAAGCTAATTCAAAGCTTAAATCAACAAGTAGACTCAGGAAAATGAGTGGAAAACACAAAATAAAACAACCAATCAAACATCAAACCCAAACAACAACTACCTGAATCCCAGTCACTGAAGGAAACCAAATACCCAAATCCCAGCCCTTGGGGAGAATAAATATCCCCATCTTCTCTCCAAGCAGTGCCTCATCAGAGTGCATGTGACAGTTGTCTCAAGGTGACCTCTGTCACCTGCAGGGAGAACTCCTGCACAGACAGCTGAATCACCTGATGAGTTGGCACCAGTGATCAGATTGCTCTGGTGACTGACAGAGAAATTTGCAGGCTTCAGCTTGACTTCATTATGCAAATATGTCTGTGCAGCACTCAAAATTAAAGCCAAAAGAGCCGCTATCCTCTTTCGTTTTGAACTCTGATACTTCAAACGTTTGTTTTAAAGATGATGTTATAAGCAGGGAAACACCCTGAGCAAGCTGTTGGAGCCATGCTCACGGGTCTGAGTTGGTGGCAGGTGACATGATGCACACAGATCCCACAGCTAAAATAACTGCACCACAATTTCAGGCTGGTGGGCTGGTACCAGCTAGGAATCAAACCATAAAAATAGGATAAATGGAGGCAAGTAGTGATAGCAAAGGATTAATAGGTTCCCTGAAGATTTCTGAGCTTTCTTTGGTATGTATAAATTTTGGCCTGCAAGTCCCTGCAGGCTTGAGCACAGAATTTAGGAGTTTCTTATTGTACCTTTGAAACATAGCAGGAAAGCCTGAGAACAATTAGGGGTAATACTGCCCCTAGGCTGAGGCTAGACTAACATTTCTGAATGTTTTGAACTAGCTTACCCCCAATTTCTGTACCAGTGAAAGAAATAGAAACTGCGTATATTTGCCATATCTCTGAGAGATCATCTCTCTTTAAATTTTGAGGTGGTTATGATGCAAAAGCCATTTACAAAATAATAATAACAATAATAATCAGAAACTAGTCACTTTACAGCATGATTGCAGCATCTCCTGCAGCACATCAGCTCCCAGGTCCTGCACATGCAGAGTCAGGGTAGCAGGGTGCAGACAGCCCATGTAAGCAAGGAACAATCCCCCATAGATCTCAAGAGGACCAGAAAATGATGAAATAGAGATGATAGGAAATCCAAGCACACTTCAGGTATTCTGCATAGGCTGGTAAAAAAAGGGTGCAGGTGGGGAGCAGAGACAAACAGCACTTCACACTGACAAACAATAGTGGTTAGCATGGGAGGAAGGCTGATGACAGGGTAGGTGTGGCTGAAGAGATGCTAGAGGAGCTGTCTGAGGCAGAAAAGCTGACGAGGTCTGGAGGAGCTGGCATCAGGTGAAAAGCTCAACAGCTTTTTGTGGATGCATGGGGGGTTCACCTGATGAGGACGTCAGGAGGAGCAGCTACATCCTGCCAGATGTTCTGAGAGCTCTGGTCAGGGGAAGCTTAACCTTGGCATAGTGAATTAAACCTTCCCTCTTTGCTCTAGCTCCTTCTTTCTTAACAAACCCCTCTCCTCATGGGGCTGAAAATAAGATGTGAAGCACCAAAGCCACAGTCAGAAGCATTTAGAAGTTCTCAGTTGTCATCATGGATGCAGGAGGCAAGGGTTGTGAAGGAAAACAGTTACCTGTTCAGTCACAGAAGCTTGTTTCTGCTCCAAGTGGGACAGCCACAGCTCTCAGGAACCCTGGAAACACACCCTATGCAATGTGCAGCAGCTGAGGGGCATTCTAGGAAGGAACTTTTTGCAAGAGAGAATACTAAAGCTGATATACATCCTCTGCATTATTGTTTCTAAAGGAGCATTGTATGCAGCATTCCAGAATACATCTTCAATCCTGGGAGAAGCAGGTTCTTTTTCACAGCTAACGTATTTCCTTCAACTATATGGAGTGATGTGTGATATTTCTGCTGCACAGGGATGTTTTCTTCAGCAATCCAGATGTAACTGAGAGGTTACAGGCTTCTGTGCCTCCTGGAAAGCATATACCTTCATTGAAAAACATCAAGGTTTCCTAGACAGTCAGCTGGGATAGAGGAAATGAAACCTGCAGCTGTAGCAGAGCTGTTGCTATTATGGGGTTAATTAGGCATTAACAACTGAGGTACAGCACACATTTTTCTGAGGATTAGTGACCATCTGGAAGAAACTGATGGCCTAGGAAACCCTGATCATCAGTGTTTAGGGGCCTGTCCTTTCTCAAGGTCACTAGAAGAGCTGCTGAGTAAGGCTGGACCAGGGACCAAATGCCAGTTCCAACCACTCCATCAGGGCCCATAGAAGTTTGCACCGAGCTTTGGGGTTTCCAGAAACCTTCCGATAATCCGTTACTGGTGAGAAGGTTTCAAGAGCATCCAAAATGATGTCTGAATGATGAACAAAACTTTCATATATCAAGCAGGTTTTAATCTGCTTAGTTCATCATATCTATCAGTTAACTTGTTTTGCAAACAAAGGTTCTCCCCTGGAGCTCCTAAGCAGCTGCTGTGCTGACATCACCCCCAAACACAACGTGGTACAGAGTTCTGCCTGCCATACCCACCAGCAAGAAATGTTTCAAAAAAAAAAAAGTGGGAATTGCTGGATAACCCATCCAAATAGAGAGACTGTCCTGCCTGTTCCATTGGAAGGTTTATATCAACATTTTTATACATATATGAGAATGCACACTGGTGTCATCATCCAAGGAGCTGAGAGCGTTTTGCAGCTAGCAAAAGTGTTGGATTATCATGTAGCTACAGTTTTGCAATACAAGGGATACAGTGTGGCTCTGCGTGGTTTAAATAGGCTTCACAGTTACGACCATCTTCTCTCTGCTCCTTTGCCTTACCTTGAATTCTGAACAAAGGCAGAACCTCTGTTCAGCTCCTTTTTAAAGTCAGTATTACTTCTCACTTCTTTTGATGTCTGTATTTCTAAGCCTATCTATACATCATTTTTCCACTCCATCTCCAAAGACTTTCTACACATTTGGTACTCAGAAATGAAAGCGTTCACGGGGCGACCTACTTAGGCTGAAGCACAAGTCTTTTCCATGTGCTTGCTCTCATAGAAACTCCCAAGACATGCAACCTACACTAAGAAGCATTCATCAGGTGGAAGTCATCTGCCTCTTAGCATAGCTGTTCACCTTTTCCTTTCTTCTCTCATCTAATCTAGAACTAATTTCAGTTTTGTGCACGTTTGTCCCTACATCCTCAGCTCATGACTGACTGCTGTTAGAGGGCTCCTGCCTTGGCACACAAACACGTGGCACAAAGCTGCTGGCTCTCCCTTTGGTCCTGAGCTCCTCTACTTCATTAGGATCCCCTAAATAAGTTCTGGAGGTGCTTAGAGGGACAGATGAGTTTCCTCAGCTGCCCTTCCTGTCCTGCTGCAGATTAGGCTTCTCTTCCCTTTTCTATAATAGAATTAACTGGAATGAATACACTCTGGCTTTTCAGCTGCCTCTGTTCATTGCCTGCTGTATTAACCAAGACTCTGATTTGGTTCATCCCAGCAGGGACTCTCCAGAGATAACCTGAAATTGCTTTTTACTTGATTACTTTATGTCTCTCAGTTGCTTCAAGCAAGGCAATTTTCCAAGTTTTTTTGAAAAATCAGAATAAATGGTTTTCTATTTTGTCACTCGGAGATTTATTTAACAGGCATTTCTCCCTGCCCTCCCCACAGCCAGAGCTGTTACTGTGGCTCTGCACAGAGGAGCCCTGAAGCAGATCTGTGAAAGCCATTCACAAATCCTCTGTTGGCCAAGTCCAGCTAAGGAAGGTTCAGCTCAGGATGGTTCCCTTATTTCCCTCCTGCCCTCTGGGTGTGGAGAAAAGATTCAAAGAATTTACCGTGCTTCATTCTAAAGAACTGAAATTCAAAACAGCTGCAAAACACACCGAGGACAACACAAGAACATAGAAATGGGCCAAGTTTGTCCAGGTCAGACTAATGGGAACTGCCCCCTGTACCCCAGCGATGGCACCTCGTCCCACAGAGAGCTGCGTGAACAGGCACAAAGGCAGCAGTGTCTGCAGCCTGCAGCTGGGATGCAAAGCCAGGCACCAGCAGGCTTCTCAGCATCCCCATTAGCTCCTGTCTGCAAGCTCCTGCATGTGGAAATGGAACCAACCCATTCCATCACAGTGAGGAGAGCACAGCAGAGCAACGCGAGCACTGAAAACTCTTCCCAGTATCTTTAAACTCACTTTTGCTCAAGTTATGAGCAGCTGGGAAGTGTGACATTTTCAACGTCCATTCCTGCCCGATCAGAAACAAGAGTCAATTGACAAAACAAATTGCTGTGATGATAATTAATTACATTGAAAGCAAACCCTCTAACACCAAGCTAGATTTTCCTTTTTTTTTTTTTTCTTTTCTTCCCAGCAGAGGTGGTCAGATATGTTTTAAAATGATCTAGAATTTAGCAAAAAATGTATTTTTTCATTGTTTGCCTTCAGCCTCTACTTACTGACCTAAGTCTAGCCTTAGGTCAATACATCACATCCAACTAACACTGTTCTCCACCATTTGCTCCATTTTCTCACAAGCATTTGCCCAGACAGTGAAAAATTGCTCTATGATAAGCAAACATATATTGTTTCAAGTGCTTAAAACTCAGGAGTTTTCGGTATTTCCCTGCTACCAAAAATACTGTTGAGTACATTTGTCTTTGGAAAGTGATTCCCAATGTCTGATAAGCTCACATGTAAGCAGGCTGTGCCCAGGAGGTGAGGACCAGCACTTCTCACACTAAAGCATTTATCTGCACTGCTGGGCAGAGGGCAAATCCCAGAAAGCTCTCTCAACAAAGTTGCCTTTCATTCTTTCCAAATGACCTTTCCCTCTTGTCTTTCTTCTACTGAGCTCTGACCAGCACAAGGCCAAGCCCACGAGCAGCTCTTCCAGGACAGCTACCCCAGCCATCAACTGCCAATGCATGGCCCTCAAGTGAGTACAGCAGACAGGAAAGAAAACAATGAAAATCTCCTCTCAAAGCGCCAAGACCAAAACAAAAGTGGAATTATTGCTTTCCTGTTGCCAGCTCTCTTGGGAAATGTTATTTCCATATGCAAAACAGGTTTATTTGAAATAGGGCTGCAGATCTCCCACTCCTAATTGCTCCAGTTCCACAGGAAATCCCATGGTCCATGCTATTAAGAGTTTTTGTTCTCAGATAATCTGGGTGTTTGGCATATGTCCATAGGGCCACTTAAGCATTGTCTCCTTTGACGCATAGTGTATGTTCTAAAACCCTTAAAGGCTTAACCAAAACCCCTTGTTGTTGTGCTCTATTTCTCCAAGTGTTCTCACTGAACACGAATAGTATTCTTTTGTTATCAGTTATAAATCTGTTGATCCAAATAACACTGTCAATTACACAAGTGCATGTTTCCATCCCTTTAAACTGCAAGCCATGCTCTTAGGCAAGTGCTATGAACATTTGAGTGCTTCTGAGTGCTGTGTTTAACTCAATAAAATACGAGAACACAAGGGGGAAGAGAGACAGAGGAAAACTGGAGATAGAGGAATGGTGGTTGGGATTTTCACAAGCCTGAGGCTAACCATGGGGCAAGTCACATTTCACAGGAGTCAATGCCATTACTTCTTCAGGAAGGGGAAGATGCTGCCATTACTACCCACCAGACTCTTGTTTACTAGCCAAGGCTGCTAAATGGCTACAAGCATCCCATTATCTGCACAGTTTGCTGACCCAGCCTGCTGTGTTGCAAGGTGGCAAAGCAGCAAGGCATGAACTTTTTAAAGTTGATGTTCTGCCTATTCTTGCACTTCAGCTCTGTGGGCTTTTTTGGGGAGCAGCATCTTTCTATACTTACAGCCTTCACATGTCTATTTAGCTGGACACTGCTTGATATAATATTTGATTACACACACTTGGAAGCCATCATTTTCAATCTTACATTAATTGAAGTTTTTCTTCATCTATGATTGCTTTCTGCAGGTCTTCAGAAGTAAAAGCAGAAGAGGAGAAAGGGGGAAAATCAATACAAGAAACCAAAATGTTCTCCCATTCCTCCACCCCAGGGAGACAGCCTGGCCACACTGGAACTCCTCAAAAACTTCCATTGTTTCAAATGGATGCTTTTTGAGCACAGTTCTTTGTAGGCTGAATCAAACTGTAAATATTCAACTAGATGCAGAAAATTACAGCAAATTCTGTCATCTTTCTTTGTTCTGGTTTAAGAACATGAAGCCAACAAATTTAATGCATTCCTTGGATTCTGTCAGGAGAGATTTTGTACCTTGCCTTTTACATCTCAGCCCTATGTCTTGGTCGTGTCTGTCACCCAGAATGCCCTGTTTAATGGTAACATCCTAAATGGCACCAAGAGTGTTTTTAGAGCATTAAAATGAATTTGTGACAAATGTTCCAATTGAGAAAACAATATTCTGGAGCTAATTTTTTTCACATTGAACACATTCAAATAGTAAAAGCATTGGTTTTGTGCTATTGCCTTTGTGTTGTAATATGTGTAAGAATACTACATAAGATCTTCCCATTCAGTTCTTGCTCTCGTATGTGGTCTAAAAATCTAATTACAGGCATAGTCAACAAAACACACAGCACCTCACTCTGTGGTTGGCTGGAGTGAGTAGAAGAAGGGCTGCACTAACACTAAATATCCCAGCCCTTGCTACAGAGCAGACACAACATTATGCTGGGCACAGAATTAGCAGTTCAAGCCCTGCAGAGTTCGTTGTTCTGGAAAATTTGAAAGATATAATTGAGGCCTTTCTAAACAGCAGTTGCCAAATTGGCAGTTTTAGATGACCCTTACATTAACTCTGCCCTTACCCATTGCTTAATTAACACGATTAGTCACCACAGCTAGAATATAAATAACACAAAATACCCCTTTTCGAGGATGTGCAAAGCTGATCCATAAGTACTGAAACTGCTGCTCCTTTGCAAGGTTACTGGTGAGTTTATGGAGTCTATAACTTACAAAGTGGAACAGTATTTTACAATGCACATGTGCCCTTCAACTAGCTTATTCTGTGGCTATTGTGTTCTAATTAGATTTTGTTGAAATTGGTGATCTAGGAACTCTGGTCAAAGGGGAGGATCAGTGATTTAAGGATATTCTGCATAACATGCTGTTTTTTAATCATCGCATGGTATATTCCTTTATCCATCTGGATACAGGCTCTGTTCAGAGATGTACATACAGACTGATTGCAAAATAGTTAACATTTTATAAGTAAAAAGAATACTATCAATTTAATTAAATCTGCTGAGTTTATATCAAAGGTTTTATATGTTAAGAGAGAAGATCTTACCTAAAACAGGTAAGCAAGGAATTGAAATACCTAGAAGACATCTGCTGTTACTTGCTCCAACAAAATCACTGCCTCAGCAAAACTGCCTATCCAACAGCCCTTTGTTATTCCTCACATCTTTGTCTTTTGTATGAGATTATTGCAGAGCAAGGAGATCAGAACTCAGCCCCAGCACAGGAGCACGTCACCTCAATTCCCTTGAAGCCCAAGTTTCTCCCAGTTCCATTGAAATTTCACCAATTTGACCTTTTCCAGCCCTAAAATGTGGTGGTGCATAAAAACAAACGAAAACAAACAAACAAAAAACAATAACCAACCACTGGAATTCACAGTACAACAACAACCAAAGATCAGAACAAGGGACAGATTACTTGGGCTTCCATTTCAGTCTCGCTGATTTACATTATAGTATTTGGAAATAAAAGCCTACTGAAACAAAAGCTGCTTTCTGCAGCCCCTGTATCACCTGATTTTTAATAAATCATCACACAGTTGTGTGCAGCACTTGGAAGTAGCCTCAGGCCCTTCTGTGAGCTCTTTGCTGGCACCAAAGACATCCGTGGTTTGCCTGAAGTCAGGTTACAGCCTTGTTGTTGCTTTGTTCTCTCTTTGCTATGCGTGGAGATGTAGTGATCTATATACCTAAAGACTGCCATTAATTAATAACAACTCAAACTATTGGGACAATGCATCATTAAGATAAACTAGTTAGGCCACAAAGGGCATGATACTTGCTTGCAAAACCACCAAGTCAGAAGATGCTGGACCATCTCACTAAGTCATAGGATCTCTATTAAATCAAATTACACCAGTTCAATTTAACAAACTGTTGAACTCTGACACAGGAAGCATTTTTAAAAAGTGGAAACTGTGAGCGTTGCCTCCCATCTGCCCCACACCGACCTCACAGAATGTTTTGTTGAACTTTAGCTGACAGACAAACCACTGCATGCAGATGAATGAATCTGTATACATGTATTGCATGCAAGAGCTCCCCTGATCTTGCTGCTTTGTGTACACAGTTGATACAGACACAGACTTGAAGGAAAGAAGGAGAAAAGGCAGTGGATAATCAGGAATCATGCTTGCTTTCTACCAATCCTTAGAGGCCTGCTGCTCTTTACTGTGGCACAGACAAATCCCAGCAGCAGGACCCCTAAGCTGGCTGGGTAGACTGCACACACGATGCTGCTTCGAGGGCTGCAAGGCAGATGACCCAGCCTGGCAAATCCTCTGTATGAAAATATAAAAGGAACTCGAATGAGACAAAGCTTTGGTACCTGACCTGAACCATTCATGATGAAATACAGACAACAGAAAATATTTAAGGGCAATAAAACTTTGTTGCTTCACTACCGGGCAACTTGGACCCACAGAATCAGAAAGCGGCACAAAGAAGCCCTGGTGGATCCCAATTTAACACATCTCCAGCTCTTACATACATACAAAGTAAGAGCCAACGATATTCACTGTAAAAGATTCTTATCAAAGTCCTGTATTTCTGACTGAAGAATTCCGGAGAGATAGAAAATTATCCAAGGAAGGAATGCTTTGTCAGGTCACCCTTTTCACTACACCCAGCCCACACAGGGCTTCCAAACAAGCCTTGATTAATGCAGCACATCCCACTTCCTACTTACGGATGCAAAAAAAATAAGAGGCTTACTTTTATTTTTAGTCAGTGACTCATTATTACCTTGCATCTATTTAGAAATAGGGAAAGAAACAACGGCTCAGATGTCTTTCTCAGGATTAAAAAAAAAAACCAACAAAACAGGAATAAAAGGTATTGAATCATCATACTGGTTCGTACTTCTTGCTCTGATTTATTTTGCTGAGATGGATCCCGAACTACACCTTGAATACCCTGAAGAACATCTATGCCCTTTCCTTTTTTTTTTTTCCTTTGGATTTGCCTTGTTAATTTCTCAGGACATAGCCCAAATCCCAGAACAATGCACCACAGCTCCTTTACTGCACTGTATTTGGTAACCAGGACCTGTGCTGCTCCTCTCCTGCTCTAGGTCTTGGTGTATGCTGGAGGCACAGCTCTGACTTCTGAAGCATCCCAGTAAATCCACGTCATGGAACAAGACACAGTCAGCCAAAAGCAGAAGTGAACTCCTTCCATGGAGAAAACAGAACAGCAGGAATTTTATCGCTGTTAGAATGTCTCATTCTTGGGTGAAATTAGCACCATCTGCTCCATCTGCGCTGCGTTTTTCCTTAAAAGCTTCCACCTTGTTGCAGAATCATTTAGAAGACCAGGGCAAGGAGCAAACAGTCACCACTTTTATTTTTAACACCATCTCAGCCACTTCTCCACTCAGAAGGGCTGTCAGTGCAATCGAGTAACACCTTTACATGAATATTCACTGCCTTGACCCTGGTAATACACCTGGGACAGTGGCAATCCCCAGACAGGTGTTATGGCCTTTCTGAAGGTGGAAATACTGCAAAGAGAAAAGAGGGCCTGGGCTTCAGTGTTCCAGTAAGGCTGTCCGAAACTTGGGGTGCTTTGTAATGAACCTGTGCTCTGAGTGTGTCTCCATCTTCACCTCTGTTAAATCAACAGCTCTTATTAGCACCCTGAATTTTTAGTGCCTGTTTAACTCATACCAGCATTCAGGCCCTTTAGGATGGGGTTTCAGACAAGCTTCTGAGCGTGCCTGCTGCTTGGAACAAATAGAATCTGACTGAGAGATGTAAATGGTCATAAAAGTCAATTTCGCTTAAAGAACCTTTCTGGCTCCACACTGTGGACTTCACAGTTCTGTTCCCACTGTGAGGACCATAGGTACTGCAAAGACACTACTGTCTGCATTCACAAGCAGCTGAAAGGCTGTTAAGTTTTTGCTCCAGGAGTTTGTTTATCAGAAATGAGTAAATATAAAACTGCCCCTCGCTCAAGAAATCAGTGCTGTAGATCTCAGGGGCAAGAATGGGCACACACAGGAATCATCACACACTTCCCTTGCTCTTACATGCAATCCTGGACATCCCTCACATTTGTCATGGACTTGTTGCTAGCATGCAGGTGACCCAATTTTAAAGGGCTGCATGGCTTCAGTGCTTGTGTGCCCACTGGAAGTCACATCCACAAGGCAATGCTCGTGCCCTAAAACAGATATATGAGTATCACTGAGTACAAGTAAGGGACAAAATAACTGTGCTGAACGTAGATATCTGCCTTGTAGGTGTCTGATGTCCAATTGCATGAATCCTGGGCATTGTATAATCATCTCTGTTTCTACTCTCAATTATATGAATAGCTAATCCCCACTGTGATGCTTGCATAAATTTAATTTGAGAAAAAATGAGATTGCAAATTAAAGGAAATATAGAAACACGCATAGTGCAATCTCTCTTCAGAGCTCACACCCACTAACAGTCTCTATTGCTTCATCAGGCATATGGAACAGCACTTCTGTAATTATCAGATGCCCCTGAGACCACAGCTGCTAAATCTGGCCTCTGACAAATTCCCCCACTTGAGAAGTAGGAAGAGAGTATTATTGAAGCAGGTGGTTTATCAGTGGCAAGCCTCAAGATCCAGGCTTGTGATGCACAGCAAAGCAGCTGGCAGTGCCTCCCTGCCTGACAGCACTGCAGCAGCTTCCTTTGCTCTCGTCTTTTGTCTGCTAAATCTCAGCTACAGCATCTATTAATATAAATGTGTAAAGATTGTTAAACATCAGAGCATGCCAGACATTTCATAACCATCCCAGAAATGCTGCATCAGTACAAGCACTATATTTAGTGATGACTACAGGAACTGGGTTGGAATAATTCAGTTCTCCTCCTCTCTCCAGCCTGTGTTATTTGCATCCATCCGTCAGCTAGAAGCTCTTAAGGTGTGGATCATTAAGTCTCAGTGCCCATGCCACTGTGGGAATGAAGATTACACACTGTGTGCCTTTGAGTGCTGTGTGTGCCTTTGAACATCATTTCATTTGTTCACTGTCAGAGAAAAGAAAGAAATTAAACAGTACACGAATCTGCTTTGCTCCAGCAGCCACTCTTATCCCACAAAGCAAGTACTACCACGTCTCCTGATTCAGAACTCCAAGTAAATCTAAGCACAAAACCACAGGTCATTTAAAAAATTAAAACAAAAAACCAAAAACAATAAATGCAGGCCAGAGAAAGAAACTGCTCAATTTGCAAGAGGTAGAACCAGGTCTGTTTTCCCTCCTTTTCAGCCAGATTGAGTTTATACTTCAGACAAAATGCTTCAAGCAGAAACTCAAATGTAACAGCAACCTCTTTGGTCAGCTGAGCCTGCAGCCTGGAGGGCTGTGCTTCTGCAGGGACAATGGCTGAGGATAGTGCCATCACCTTCCTGTCTCTGGGCTTTAGACAGAGAAGCTCTGCTGGCTTAGATGTCTCTGCTGTATTTTCACAGGAAGTCCAAGCTCCTTAATAACATTTTTGCTTTGGAGGACACTAGTCTGAAATTGGCTTTCAGATCTGTTTTATTTCCACCATGTACAGAAAAGCCAGAGCACCTCAGTTTGTAATCCAGCAAGAGCAGAGCCCAGCTTGGCAGACACGGGCTGGCTCAGGCATGCTGTAGCCTCAGCCCCTGAGGCTGAGACAACCTGAGCCTGCAGAGCTGAGCAGCAGCAGAGACAAAACAGAAAAGCATCGCTGGAGATGGGCAAGGAGAGCAAGGTGGGAGCAAAGCTGCCTCCAAGGGCCTCCATCCCCATGGATGGGGACAAGGCCACTTGATGGCAGACTTTGTGCACAAATACTTTGCACACAGCAGGCACGGAGCAGCAGGGCCAATACCTGCAGCAGAAGGGGATCAGCAAGGCTGGAAAGCTGCTAATAAATTCCTCCCACTTCTGGCCACAGAAGACAGTAGATGTTAAAATGTTCAGCAATACTAAAGAGAAAAATAAATAAATCCCATCTGGGGAGTTAAAGAAAGCCTGAACACTTTGCCAAGCTTGGAGAAGTGTGTTTATGAGAGTAGCCACAGCTTTCTGAGCTGCACAAAATATTGCTGGCTGTATCTGTGTGCCTGTGACACATAAGCAGCACTCACCGTTTTGTAAATATGCTGGCTCCACAGTTCTGGGCCAGCTGTAGCAGAATTCAATGCTCATTTTGAGATGTGTAAGCATCCAGCTAGCCAGCAGAGATGTAGGGCAGCAGCTTGGAGCATCTCCATCGTACCTGGCCAAAAGGATAAGAACTGTGACTAAGAATGAACACAGTAGCCTGTAATTAGTAATGTTGTCACTGGTAATAATGAGAAACAACAAAGAACAGGAAATGAGCATTTCGATGGAGTCTGTCAGTGGGGTCTGCAATACGTGCAGGTTTTGTCTTCTTCAACTCTGTAACCACTGGCTTAGTAGTGATTGGAAACTGCAGATTTCTGTTGTAAATGAGTAAGTCTCCTGTAAGGAAATAACCAAGGCAGGCTGATCCACTTTCAACAGCATATTAGAAAGCCTGTGATGAATTTGAAGAAAACATAATTTTGACTGGATACAACAGTTAACGGAAAGAGACTGAGGAAAAAGAGTCACAGAGGTCATCAGAGCATTTTGCTTTGTTCTCAGTGTGATTGAGGAACTGCATCAAACAAGAACCTCCTGCTTCTAGATCAAAACTAGGCCTAATCCTTTAATTTCAGAAGGTTTTAACACAATTTTTACTACTTTCACTTGTCATGTTACTATTGTGAATTAGCAATCACGGTAAATAACTTTATAGGAGGGTACAGAATGAGAAAAGTCTCAGGGAGGTACAGTGTGATCCATCCTTGTATGATTCTGCAAAACCTTCCCCAGCTGAACCTCAGTCCTCCTGCCACCCACCCAAAGAAAGACATTCGTGTCTCCTATTGCTGGCATAAGAGCATTTCCTTGGGTGAGTGGTGGTCTGGCAGCTTAGAGCAGTGGGCTGTACCCGTTAATTTCTTCTTTCTCTGCTTCCCAACAGTGTTCACAGCTGAGAATCAGGAAGTTATATGTAGAGCAGTTCTGCCCTGCAAAATGCAGCTGAAATGAAAAAGTAATTCTCCCTCACTTATGAGTACTTTTCAGTCCCACAGCAATTGTTTCAGCAGATTTTATTTGAAGAAAATAAGTAGCAGTTAGGTGAACAGGAGAGACCAATTTCTCTATCCTGACTTTTATCCAAAGAGTTGGTTGAGAGGTGTTATAGGAGTGTTTTAATCCATCCAAAACGCGATGACTTAATAAGTAATTACTACCCTGAATGAGTACCATCACTGGCCCTCCTTGAGAGAACATTTCTGTGTTTGTCTTGAAGCCTGGCTGCGTGACAGATCTGCACACCCTACCTAATTAATGTCAAGTCTAAGAGCTCCCCATCATGCAGCTCGTGTTTACAAACCTCTCCTGGAAGCAATTTTCCCAGCTTGCAAAGAGCAAATCACCTTTCCCCCTGTCTCAGGGGATATTTGCCAAATAAGGGGAAAATAAACACATGTAACACACGATAAAGAATTAATTAGATGATATCCTCTCAGTGCTTTGTAGATGCAGAGTGTCATCTACTTTAAGTGCTAAACATTACATTCAATTAAATGGCAGGGCAGGTGAGACTCCAGCACTGGAACGGGGCAAATGACTGCAGAAAACTAATGGCACAACCTGCTTCTATCTCAGTGTGCTCTGGGGAAAAGGAGATTATTCTGTTTAGATGATCTGGTCCCAGAGCCTAAGCATTCAATTCAGCTCCCACTTACAGCAATAGAAGAATCATCATACTTGGTTGAAAGCAAGTTCAGATTCTAAACACTGGCATGAAGCAGCAGTATGTGAGATATGTTACTCTAGTTAAGAGAGGCCTCAGATCACTTCCTGAGGGTGGGCTCTCAGTGCAAAGGGAGGTGAGCAGTTTCCTTGCAGGTCCCTGCAGGGAGCCCTGCCTCTGGCAGCTCCAGCAGGAGGTTGCTTCCCTTGCCATGCAGAAGAAGTATTTAATAGTTTATTGGATTCAACCAGTAGGGATGTTAATCACTCGCATACTCCATTTGCAGTCAGAGACTAAAGCTAGTAAGTAACCAAATCTGATAAAAGAAATAATTATAGCAGATTATGATACAGTTAATTTAAACGCACAGAAGAAATTCTTGTTCCAGAGTTACCTGCAATTAGTTTTTCTCTTTAAGTTGAAGTTACAAGTTCTTCAAGATTCCTCATACATCACATATACAGAGTGAACATAGGTAGTTGCAACACTTCAGCATATCTCTCTGGAAGCCAGAGCAAGAGGCATTCTGCTTAAATGCATTTAACTGGCTCAGGAAATTCCCCTTTGCTTTGTACTCCCAGTCTTTGATTTTTCTCTTGCTAATTGTGTTATGAATTATTCTTAGCATGAAATTTGTGACAGGTACAAAGGATCCATACATCTTAATTTTGGAATTATTTCTGTTCAGTTTAACCTTTCTCTCACATTCTATTTCTAATGCGGAGTCGAGTCTTCTCCTGACCAAATTTTGCTCTCTAGAGACTGTGACACAGAATCAGCTGCATCTCTGCAGTCCTATATGACATCACTTACGAGCAGACAGCATATCCTATTTCCTCACGTGTAGATACCACACGCAAGCTTACGAGCTGAGGCTTGACTAGTTTGACACAGCGATCTGAGAGCACTGCCAGCAGCTGTTAGGAAGCCAACGTGGCATTCCCAAGGCAGCTAGGGCTGCACAGAGATGCTTGGCTCAGACCTCTCTCAGCACTGCTCTCTAACTTTTTCTCCCTGTTTTGGAACTCAGAACAGCAAACAAACAAACAAACAAACAAACAAACAAGCCATGTCAAATCTTTTCTCTCTTCCAGTCTCTCCAGAAACACGGATACACAAAGAGACGAGCAGAGGATACATAACCTGCTCCAAGCACCCTGTCATCTAGCAGCAATTGTATCAGGGCAAAACTGTTAGCTTAATTTGACAAGTGAGTTAACATGACCACACCTTGTGTGATCAACAGACACACTGCACTGTTGGAATGTCCCTACTAGTCACCTATTACAGCAGCAATCACCCTTTACTCAACACACACATACTTTCAAGTGAGCGAATATGATTTGCCTGCAATACCTACTGAGGAAAAGAAATAATTATACCAAGACTTTAACAAGAATCTTACTACAATCAAATCAAACTCAGAAAAATATTTCAGTCCAAAAATAGTAGGTTACCTCTGCACACACATAGGAGTAGACCAGGAGACCATGGGAGCCAGTGCATTTCCTCAAGTAAGAATGTTAAGGGCCAAAGGCAAGCCTAAGGAAGGCATAATTAGTTAGTTAATTATTTACCTGGGGATAGCTGCAGAGGAAAGCATCAAGATGGAAATGTTTGTTTGAGCATGGCTTGTAAAAAGTGGGTGCTGGGCATCCTTTGCTTTCATGTCTGGGAGAGATATCCCCTCCTTCCCACCATTCTATTGTCTTTTAATGAAAGTTAGGTGGCCAGAGGTCTTATTCTGCTAGACGAGGCACTGTTCTCATACACAGAAAAGAAGTCTGGGATGAGTTTAATATTGTGTGCTGAAGGTATTATATATATCAGGAATGAACAATAAAGGCTCTGAGGGAGCACTGAAGTGTACTGCAGGTGTAGTACAAGAAAAGCCAAGCAGAAGGATGCTTTGCTTCAGGTTATTTTAAAGGAGGCAGTGCAAACTACAAAGAAACAGTTTGCATCTCTTCCTTCTGCCAAAGACAGAACATTAAACCCATAATCAGTGCAAATTAGTATTCAGAGCAGAGGGTCTGGCTACCAGTGAGGAGCAAGAGGGGCACGGCTCACAGGTGCTGCACAGGCTGCTCACTGAAGACAAGCATGCAGTCACTACCATGGGGGAAACTGACTGTGAACAACTCCAGAATCTCAAGCACCTTTGTCTTTCAGGACTGTCTATCCTGATTTCTAACACTGGCTCTTATCAGAACTCAAGGGGCCACTAATAGAATTACAAACAGCAAACAAATTGCTGAAAAGAGCAAAGAGAAACTCCCCTGTTTACCTCAGGCTCATCACAGCCTGGCAGCTGGATCCAGCTTGGTCTGCTTCCTGGTGCTTTCTAAGAGCAGATAGACAATGCAGAGCGAATGACACTTAACTTCACACCAAATGGAGGATTTACACCCACTCACTGGAATTATACGCCTTTCTAGAAAAGCACACCTGGTGTGATTAAAAAGCTATCTTCCAGCAATGAAATTCAGAGAATTTTTGTGCCTAGCAAAGATTTAAGTACAAATCTATTGCAGAGTGCATGAAGAGAGCTTAGGGAGCTGTTTGTCATAGTGAAAATGATTGTCAGGCCGGGGAGGAAATACAAACATTTTACTTGCTTCAGCTGATTTAGATGCTTGAGTTGCTGTCAGATTAGCAGAGAAGCTCAGTGAGGGTTACTGGGGAGCCGATCTTGGTTGAGTGCAGGCAGGGAGCAAACGCCCAGTGAGGCTCTTGTTTCTCTGAATGACTCCTGGCAAACATAAACAGCACAGCCTGCTTTGCCTCATTCACGTCCCAAGCACAGCCGGGTTCTTGGTGTGAGATTGTTTTCAAGCTTAATACCTGAGGTGAGCCTTCTCCTTCGGAGGAGGAGACGCCAGCCTGTACATGTTGTCTCAGCAGGCCAGGAGGGCAGCAGCGCTGCCAGGGCCTCCAGCCCAAGGATGGCTGTAAGGGCGGCTGCGGGTTCCAGCCATGGCAGCACCCCGCCTTCCCCACAGCTCCTTCCCGCCACCCCTGAGGATCACCGCTGCCCTGAGTCAGCGCAGCCGCATGAGGAGGCGGTTGACGCCTTCCTGCCCATCACCGCGTGCCAGGCGGCACTGCGCACGCCCTGCAGATCCTCCCCTGAGGCAGGTGAGCGCTGGGACGGGCGTGACTTTTCTCAGAGCACAACTTGAGTTCTTTCAGCTTCTGCTGAGCTCACTTCCTTTCCTCAGAGCAGCCCAGGAGCCGAGCAGAGCCGAGCACGAGGAGAAGCACGCGCCAGGTACGTTCAAACTGCACCACGAACGCGTCGGGAAGCGCAGCCACGGCCGGCAGCCCACAACCAGCTGCCCTGCTCAGCAGGTGCCATGTCTGGGCTTGCCACGAGAGCTGGGCAAGAAGGACGTGCTGTTGCACAGTGCATGAGGCTCCAGTTCATACGACTGGCGCTGTGTGCCAGTCTGAGAGCCCTGCTGCTCCTCTGTCGTGTTGCAACTGTAGGTGTGGACAGGAAGGCAGGCGGGTGACCTGCATCGTTGTCTCACTGGTGGCATTGACAGGAATAGCTTCAAACAGAGGGGCTGGTGGGTTTGTTTTCTCACCGAAGGAAACCACAGCTTCCACCACTGCCACCGCCTGGCAGGAGAGCTTCCTGAGGAGCAGCCAGGGCCAGCCTGAGGCGTGCAGTTGTGCTTCATGCTTTTTGCTCAGAGAGCTGTGGGTGCCCCATCCCCAGAGGAGCCCAAGGCCAGGAGGATGGGTGGGGTTGGTGGGCTGTGATCCTAAATAATAGAATCTAAATAGAATCTTTCTGAATAACTGCACATCTGATGCCGCACACAGCGTTAAGGTGCGATGAGGAGCTCACTGCAGTGAGGTCTGGCTGCTGCTGAGGAGAGCAAGATGAGGTCTGTGGTTTGTGTCAGTCCCAGTGAGCTCGTGGCTGGGCTGAAAAGCCAGCGTCATCCTTCTTTTGTTAGGAGGTATAATCAACTAAATCACTTTTAAAACATGCAACAATTAAGTGCCAGCACTTATCCTTTGTTTAGATCTGATTTTCTTTCCAGAAGTGCCACAGGGGAATTAATTGTGCATAATCTAACCGAAGCAAGGTGCCTGACTTCCTTACTCACAGCAGTGTGGCAGCTGGCTGGCTCTACGCTGCTGCAGGCACTGAATGGAGCTCGGCTGCTCTGCAGCACTGGGCCCAGTGCACAGCCCAGCGTCCTGGTGCTGCCTGCTGGGCAGCTGAGCAGTTAGGTCAGTTGGGTCAGCAAGCAAATGGTTCTAAGGTCCATCAATCTGAAAGCAAAGGAGGCTTCCAGCGATGTGTCTGCTCTTACCCCACTTGCAGAAGGGTGGATCTGATCCCATTTTCACTCCATGGATCTCTATACACATGTTGTGCAAATAATAACTCAGAACAGCAATGCTCATGTTTGAAGTAACTTTGTTCCTTTTGGACTGGGTTTTCAGCCCTGCTGCCCACGAACAAGTCTGATGGATTTAACTTATAAAAACAAACACTGTTGGAGCATTTAGGCTGCGCGAATAGGAAGGCAAAAAGATGCTGAAAACCACTGCTGGATATATATAACTGCACAGAAATCATGTTCCTCACTGTGTGCTGAAAACGGGTTTGTCCAGGGTGTGGTGTGCTGGTTCCTGTATTTCAGCATCAGTGGTTGCTTAACAGGGCAGTGAGGACAGATGAGCTTCCTGCATTCCCTATCGGCTGCTCACAGCCACCATGGGCTGTCACACAGCACTGCTGCCACAGCTCAGGCAGCAAAGGCTGAAAGACAGCAAGGTTTGTAGGAGAGGTAGTAACTTTTATTAAAGTAGTGGATGGATTCAAAGCTTGTTTGTCCAAAAACATGCTGGTTTTTCTGGGTGTATCAGTTTAATAAAATGTATTAATCTGCCCATGTGAGTGCTGTCTTGCATAGACTTATCATTAACAATAATTTCACAGTGTTGTTAGAATATGAAATGTTTGTTTTCTCACAATACACCTGGCAGGTAGGGACCAGTTTTTGGGCTTAGCCTTTAGAAGTGATTGAGAGGTTAAGCAATTTCCTCATAGTCAAACTGCAAACCAATGGCAAAACAGAGTTTTAAACTAAGAACCTCTTCACTCGAGGAACATTTGCAATCTAGAAAAGGAGAAAGCCCTCAGAGACACCGAGGTACCAAAATCAGAAGACCATGACCTTGGTTCTAAAGAGGGGAAAGGTTTCATTTTACTTTGGAATCTGACTTTCTGTAGGAGCTGAGACACTAAAACACTGTTCCGTTACCAAAGGTGAGATGTTTGTGTGTATGCAGTATGTCATCCTGCAGATACTAACTGAACCTGTTGCAGATCTTGGAATATTTTGGGGTTGGAGCTAGATGATCTTAAAGGTCCCTTCCAACCCAAGCCATTCTATGATTCTATGATGTCTATGGCTGGTGGTTGTCATCGAAACTGCCTATGGAAAAGCATCACTTGTCCATCTGCAAAATTTGAAGGAAGAACTTATTTTTAAGGTGCTTGACTATAAGTCCATTGCTGAAAGGATCCAAAATCTATGTAGTAAGAAAGTGCTTGGGTGTCTAAATTATGTTTTCTTATTGTGCCTTGCACAGGAGAGACTGTGTTTTAGAGCCTCAAAAAGTCATCTTCTGCATCATTCAGTATAACAGCTTTACAGGAAGTGCTTCACAAGGGGGGTGGTGTGAATGCAAGATGCCTGGACCACGGGAGGTGGAGGCAGCCATGTTCAGAACCCCGAGCACAACAAAAGATGCTTTGTCAGAGTAAAACTGCCTCAATAAGTAAATAAAGAAATGTATTAGGTGAGTTTAGCAAACCAAAAGGAAACACTGCACTTTGGGGATGTCAGAATTTTGTTTCCATGTTATTGGACAACAGCAAGAAACTTTCTGGGATTGAAATTTCAAAGTTTTCAATTCCTAAACATAAACTTGTGGAAGCATCCTTCTGATGACAACTGGGAAGAAGAGAATGAAATGTCAAAGGCTTCTCTCAGATGTGATTTCCAAATCTTGCTGGGCTCTCATCTGAACTACTTCTACTATTTTTCTTGATAGGTATATTTTAAATGTAAGGATGTCGAAGGAAACAAATAATTGTTTTGTTTCGTGAATGCAACTGTGCCTATTAAGTTACTCATATCTGTGGATGATCAAGTCAGACTACTTTTGGTTTTACTCATGATGATGAGACTTTTGTTCTTTCCTAACTGAAGGCAGCCCAGCCAGACTCACTTGGAGGAGCAGAGAATGGGTCCATGGTAAATGAACCATGATATGAAACTGCCATTGCAACAGAGACATGATTTCTAAACTGAAGTGCTTAGAGATAGATGCCATGTCTGCAGGAGAGCAAGGCAGAAGAATAGAGGTCAGGCTGATCTGCTTCTAAACAATACCTGCTTTTTTTTCTCCTTTCAAACAGAAATGGAGAACCTCAGTATCCCACTCCCAGATCTCAGCAAAGAACAACAAGGTAGGGATAATACACAAAGGTCAGAGCTTCTACTCATTCACAATACACAACAGTTTTTCCTGGACTGACCATGAGTCAGTGAGACTTGTTTCCTCTGAAAACACACTCCATCCACATTCCTGCTTATAAACAGACCAGTGGTCAATTCTCTGCTCTTCCACAGGCTTCTCATCTGGCCTTTGCACATCCTTGTATGTATGAAGGGGTTTTTTTCCATGCACTAAATGCCTAACAATTTACAGAAAGCAGTAGGTTTTAGTTGGAATCTCGCTCTGTATGTCTTTATAGCATGATCAGAATAAGTGCCTGCTCAATATTTAGAAATACTTCCCTTGCTGCTTTTCCTGAAACAGTAGCATCATCAAGACACCCATTATTGTGGACTATCAGCCTTTTTGCCCTCTGTTTCTGGTGGATTGAGTTGCTTTATGCTACGCAACACTGCTCTTTTTCCTATAAGCCAAAACGCTGCAGTCTGATGTCTATCACCACACCCACACTGAGCACAACAGGAAAACTCTCGCACAACCCACCTCTACTTCAGTGCAGTGATTGACTTGTTTTTCCTCCCAGACATTTTCCAGAGGGCTTTTATTGCTGATGACAATTACTTGGAGAATCACGAGAAAATGAACCAGTCCTTCTGGGAATCACTGGTAAAAAGCTTAGCCACCACTGATCCACCTATCCTGGCCGCTGAAGAGAAGAACAGTGTAAGTTGCTAAAGAAACCTTAACAAAAAAAAGGATTTTCGTGTCATTCTCCAGGCACTTTAGTACTTCTCTGATATATTTTTGGGAGAGAGACCATACAGCCTGGTTATCTCTTATATTTTTAGACATTCTTCTGTAAGATATCGCAAGGAGTGCATGTCCATTTCAGGCCCTATGCTGTATTTCTCCAGTTCTTCAGTCATCTATCGCACACCATGCTTCTTTCCCCACTGATGCTCTGCTTTAAGTTGCTGAATAGAGTTTACATTTTCTTCACACTTTTGATGTTGCTTTTTGTCCCTGATTTTTCCCCTTGCGTAGCAGGAGCTATGGATCACGTTCCTAACAGTGAGACTCATTCACTTCTATTTCATGATCTGTTCCCACACACTGTGTTTTATTGGAAGGACTATTTGCTATTTATTCATCTTTCAGCTCCTCAACAGGTGCAGCGTCCTGCCTGGGGGCTGTGCAGCCTGCCTGAAAGCCATAGAGACGAAAGGCGTCAGGGCAATGGCAGTCCTTTACCTCTTGCTGAAGAGTTCCAACCCATCTGTGTATCAGCAGCTGCCCAGTTCCAAGGGAAAGGGTGAGTCCTACCTGGCATCACTTCATCTGTTCTGTTAAATTTACTGTATTGCCCGTAAGAAAACTCAAAGCTTGGCAGTGATTATTAGTGAGAAAGGGTACAGAAACACTGCTTAGAAAAGTCAGGGATAATGGGAGCTAAAGAGAGGTGGCGTTTTATTTTAGTCTGTGTTCATTTCAGGGGAGAAAAAAACAACCCAAACCCTTGTTCACTTAGGTGTAGAGGATGATGCCCAGGAACTTCTGAGACTTAGAGCAATCCCTCATTTTTTTTCTTAACTGGGCTAACGACAGCCAGGACATTGCTTTGCATGGACCATTCCCCTCTGACCTCTCTGAGCTGCCGTAGTAAGAAATCAGGGTCAAGCTCTGTAAATGCCTCTGAAAATGTCTCTACTAGGATGTGCAGCACAGCACTAACCAAAACCAGCAGGCAGAAGATGCAATTCAGGTTGCTGAGCCTGGCAACAAGAGCCAGGTTCCACTACGCTTCCCACTTGCCATGTTGCATGATAAACAATTCCATGGAGTCCACAGAGTTGCTAACTGTCTTTAATACAGCATGAAGGTGCACTCACTTAAGGTGACCCTGAATTTAACTGGACACCTTCAAGGAGGTGCCCTCTTCTTCAGAATGGAACACATTCACATAGGGCAGACGTCCCATAGCCCGAAAAGCAGCCCTTCTTGGGGCATTTGTCACAGCAGGTCTGCTTGTGCTGACAGGGACCCAATTCCCAATTCTAACACAGTGAGCTGTGCTGACAACTGAGGGAAGTGGGGGAAATTGTGTCTCTGGCTATGTCCAAATATTACAACTAACAATGAAGAGATGCACAGACCTGCCAGGACTCAGCACAGAACTGAAGTTAGAGCTGCTAAGAAACACCTGTAACTCCAGCCACAGGAGCCAGGAGCACCGCACTGCCCAGCCCAGGACTCAGCAGCCTACATAGTTTTTGGTTTAGCTGACATTGCGAGTTCTGCTTTTATGCCACGAGAGGGTGCTGGCACTGCAGCACAGCCACAGGAGCCCTGCAGAAATCGGAGCACTGGAGGGAGGAGTAGCCCAGGAGCAGGAAAGCAGCTGTTGTCCATCTCAATCACCTTTCAGCTGCAGATGCTGCTGCTCCAGGCAGCGGGAAAAGTCACAGGGGTAACATTATGGGTAAATTAAAGGCAAGAATATGAGACCTAAGTATCTACTGCAACCATTTAAGTCAGTTAAACAGTGGTGTGAAGCTTCTATTGTAATGCTCTGTACTGCTGCTGGACTACAGATAGCACTGCTGAAAGGCTCTCTCTGATTTCTTGTCAAGCCTTAAATACAACATTATGAAACACTGTTAATATATCACTATAAATAAAACAAAAAATTTTCCATTTTTGTTTTGCCTGTATATCATAACAGATGAAAAACTAAAACTCCTCAAGAGATTGGAAAGAAATCTCATGCTTTCACAAGAGGATAAAAAGGCTGAAAACTCCTCCCAGGAATCCACAGATGAAGATACACGCGGTAAAAAAGATCGTTTCGTTTTCCCCTGGCACATAACTTAGTCTGATTACGTGTTCTAAGGAGACTGACACCAGAGACTTGCAACAATTCAGTAGCCATCTGGTATAACCCCGAAGAAATAAACTGTGCCAAAGACACAGAAAATAATCACTATCTCTAGATTTATTTATTGTTAACAAAATAATGGTTGCTTCCTGTTGTTGGGAAATTGGAGGAGCAAGAAGTGCTGAAAGCTGCTGCAAATTTCCTTTGTAAACACAGGACCATGTTTTTTGTGATGTTTATGGTCTAGCTGAAGTGCTACAGCAGGAGGCAGATAGTCAATGACAGTGCTGCAGTACTTCCTAGCAATCATCAATGGTGTATCAAAGGTCACTTTGGTTGCCCTCAAGCCATTTCCCTTCATGGAAAACCAGAGGCTAAAAGATGACAGGCAACATGGAAATGAGATTTTGCTGGCATTGGCTTATTCTGTCACAAAAAGCCATGCACTAATTACCATTAATTGTGTTCAGAAACAAAATTTTAAAACCAGTTAGCAGTGCTGATGATATATTTGTGTTCTAAATAAGACGTCTTGCTAACACTCCTTTATATGATCTATTCCATCATCTTTTGGTGTATGATTTTACTGTTTTTCTTCAATTCAGCTAGATTTAAAGAGAGCAGTGAGGCAAAAGCAGCCAATAATAATGCTTGCACTACCAAATCCTCATTTTTTATTTAAATATCCCATGACCATTATTATATTGTGAGCAAAAAGCTATACCACTACTGTTTCTGGTATTGCTAGTACACTTTTCTTGCTTGCTATCTCCACAATAATCCATCTTCCTTGAACTGTTTACCGTTCCTTAAACTCACACTTTTTTTCCTATTCTGCTTTGGATGCAACACAAATTGGTGGCAATCTCTACATCAGAGTTGTTTCTTATACCAAGTGCTCTTATCACAGCAGGTTGTTTGCTCACCTTCTCTCTGGATCCTGCTTTAGCAGGGGGTTGGACTAGGTGATCATAAGGGATCCTTTCCAACCCCTAATGATTGTGTGTGTGTGACTAATTTAATCATTTTATCTATCCAGACAGCGATGAAGATGATTTAGGAAGACACAAGACTGAAGGCCAACTGCTTGGAGGTGGGACAAAGTGCCAACACTGTTACTTTTTTTTTTAGAGAAAACAAGTATAAAATAGAAAAAAAATAGTTTCTGGAATTCTTTGGTTTGACTTCAGAACAGTGGTAGATTAACACTCTACAGGCAGCATTAGATGTAGGAAAACAGTGAGTCAGAATCTGGCTGCAGGAAAGGCATTTCTTGCAAGATGAAACTAATAGTAATGCTTAGCCATGTTCTAACCCATGGTTAGAACTGAACTATAAGAACAACAAAATCTAGCACTGTGGGAGAACTGCCTGAGTCTGCACAGTCACCAATGAAACACAGCAAAAGAGTTTTGAAAGCATCTATCACAGCCACTACTTACAGGGTTTGCTTTCCACTCTCTACACAGACCAGAGATCATCAGCGAGGACCACTCCTTGAATCTTGGTCCTGAGGCTCTTCCATTCTTTCCAAAAGATAAACTGGAAAAGAAGTGCAGTGCAGAAAAGATGTTGTGTCAACACAGCCATCAGCTACTGGTATAGAATCACTGATTTAGAGGAAAAAAAAAAAAAAAAAGAAAATTCAGGCCTTTCATTTAATCATTTAATATATATCTTAAATTGATTCCACTCCAGATATAAAAGTAGTTCATTTAAACTAACAGCAAGTTTAATTCATCTCACACGAATCTGATTCTGCCTGACTCCAGCTACTGTTTGATAAGAAATGTGTGGTGTCAATACTCCGTTTACATCTCCTTTAGATCTGCATAACCCACCACAACAGACCTCCTTCTGAAGAGCAGGAGTTGGTATCCACCAGCTCACACTGACACAAGCACGCTTATTTCAGCACAGTGGCTTGGGTTAGGATTGGCAGCAAAATATGCACGTTTATTGTAGACATTAACCTGCATCCTCTGTCCATAATATTTCAGGTATACCAGCTGAGGTTGTTCCCTACGGAGATTCAGGTAGGTGTTCCCAGATAAGAACCTCATCCCGCAGGAAGGAAAACTTTGTTAACATAGTTCCTTCTTTTTGATTTTTTTTTTAAATATAGAATAACTACCTGACTGTAAATCCATTACGTTCCCATTGGTGTGGTGTTGGCCCTGGGCACAATTACCCATTTTTTGGTAGCACTGCCAGAGACGAGGATCAGCTCACAGCAGTTGCAATCCTTTCTAGTGGAAATCCTAGCAACACTACTGGGCAACCTGGAAACTTGGTTTCTGCCAGATGGTGATACTGAGTTCTGAATGCCTAACTCACTTAGCTCAGAGCATTCTCCAAAACAAGATGCTAGCTGAAAGCCAAATGATAGTCAACAGAAACAGTCCCACTGAGAGCTTGACCAGGTGGTTGCACTCTGAAGGCATATTTCCTTTTGTAAGGGACTGTAAGCAGCAGCAGAACTGATGTAAGACGACCACGATAGAAAATTTTCAATGGCTTGATCACATTATAACATCATCCATCTCAATCCCAGGTCAATTCCACATCGATTAGTGCAAAAAGAAGGCTGGCCCTTCTGCGAGGACAGCTGTTCGACTAGTTCTTTTCTGCAAAGTGGGGAAGAGTTGCTATAACTCAGACTTTTTCAGCTAAGGAAAGAGAGTGTAAATGGCAGAAAAATCCTTAGGGGAGAATTCCAAGTTGCCCATCAGCAAGGAGAACATAGAACACAGGAGCAGAGGAGTGCGTTTACTGCAGCTCAACATTTTCCCCACATTGCCAGGTGCAGAAAGGAACGCAGCAATTCTGCAGTTGGCTTTTGTCCCCGCTGCGTCACCTCTCTCTGCAGCCTTTGTTACTTCAGCGCTAGATTAGTTCAGTGCACTAGACCAAGCCATTGAAAATATTTAGCTAGTACTGAACACCCTGTCTACTGCATTTGAAAGGCTCATGTGATCTGTGGACACAGCTCACTTCTGACTCAGACCAGTTCCAACTTCAGTTCTAGCAACCAAACATTAACAGGGAAGTCATCAATCATCTACTGCCCAGCTATTCCAGCTACCTGGGACCACTGCAAATAAGTGTTTTCCATTATCTTACCTTGGGGTTCTGATTTCATCAAATTTGTGGCAGTTTCTAGTGCTATTTTACTGAGTCCTAGAACAGAATATTCATCCAGCTTGACAGTACCGCTGTGTTTTTATCACAGAAATAATACAACTATGTTGCTTTTCAGAAATAACCAGAAGAGAAGATTCAACTGCAGATGGTAAATACTAACAAGCAAAACAAGTTTTTCTTGTGAATGTGGTCTTTCAGCATTCAGTTTTACTTAGCAGTGATAGCTATACCAGCTCCTAGGTACTTAGGTATTTTGTAAGTAAAAAGTAGAAGCTTTAAGAACAATTACTAAAATGCATTATAGTGCTTTGACAGGAGAAATACTGTGCAAAATACGATGTGATGCGAAGTTACCACGGTACTACTGCATCCAGGAGGCAGAGTAACACAACAGACACATAACAGGTCTGAACATTAATTCACACAAGTTCTGTCACTACAAATCTTCACATAGACAACCATGCAGAGGAACATCTGTGAGTTACAGTAGTGCCATACTATGTTAACATTAATCATTATACTTGAAACTTTAAAAATACCAAGCTTGTTCTTACGTTCTTCTTCCTCTGTATTGACATAATGAGATACCCATAAGAGTAATTGCCAGCTACAACAGTTCTTAATTTGGGAGGTGCAGAAATACTGTAATATTAGACCAAAGTAGATAGACTGATAATACTCATGTATTGATAATAATGAAGATCATTATACTGTTGTTTAAGTGACATCACAAATCAAACTGAAGCTCCCTTGTACCTTTGCTTTAGTTGCCCACTGTAATTCTGAGACCACGATTGCCCCAGACTTAACAGAAAAGACCTGGAGTTCTTTAAAAGCAATTTGGAATTATTAATTGAATAATGGTGTTTTTACAGTTGCTACAGACCATTTGGAAAGTAGTTTTGGGAACAATTTTAAAACTGCTAATTTGATCTCCCTGAAAAATTTGCAGCTTTTTCCTCTGAACAAACTTTTTTTTTTAAAATATATTCTGCTCTCAGATTCTTAGCTACAAAAAGGGAAAGAAACTTAAAATGCCTGAATTTCATAGTTACATTGCAATGAAAGACCTCTCTTTCTCACAGCATATGGGAACAAGAACATTCACCCTCAATGGTGGACAGTACGGTGGATGGGCATACGCAAGGATGGTAATTCTTTTTTTAATTCAGCTGACATCAATCCCATTGAACATAAGACCAAGAATAATTTTCCTAGCTCAAAAAACTTCTCAACTTGAGTAGTTTGTTGAAGGTCATTGGGCCTTCTTGACGAAGGCCATTAAAGCTTCTCACATGACAAGCTGTGTTTGTGATGTCGAGCTTACTGTATGAGACATCCCCCACAGAAGTACGCTTTATTCACTGACTGATACATTAGAACCTCATGTGTACTCCTAAGGGAACAGTGCCAACAGTTGTGACCTAATTTCCCCTCTCTATTTCAGATGAATTCTTTCATTTTGTTATTCTTTGCTTCGCAACTGGAGCTTTACTAGTTTGCTACTACTACTACAAAGGTAAGGCAAGGCTTCAACAGAAGGTTAAATTGCTGCAGTCCAAAAAGTGCACAAAGCCAAATACCTATTTTGTTGTCTTAGATTGGACAATTTCTCTTGGAATTGGTTTAATCACCTTTGCTTCTCTGGAAACCACTGGGATTTATTTTGGTCTAGGTAAGTATCTACAACAGTCAGTTCTGTACCAACACGATGGATACGAGGGCACGCAGTCACTTAACTACACAAGTCTAGAAAATGGCTACTGCTAAGATTCTTTAAATCATCACCTAACCTGCCTGCCTCATTCACAATTACACAGCGTGGCTGAAAACAAACATGCCTCTGTGACACAGAAGGCAGATGTGGTTTCGCACTGGTCACAAGACCTTGAGTCACCTCTCTGGTAGCAAAGGCAGAATGCTGTGCTGCCATGACAACATGTCACTTTAGCAGTGAGGCAGTCTTTGCAGAATACGTTCTTTAAGGGGCTGTGCGCTTGAGCTGCCGTTCATTCCCCCAGGACTGGGGTTGCTGAACACCCCAAGGATCAAATTCCAGCAGAACCTGGATGATGGCAGTTACTAAGAATTTTATATTAAAGAAAAAAACCACAAGAAAGATTCTTGGCTATCTTTAGGTATCTCAAAGGAAAGATGCAGACAGCAGCAAGGCATGGCTTTCAAACTAAGAACGGAAGCCTCTAAGTTTGTGCTACAGCTTTTGGTAGGTTGTGGATGGTTCTATGTGGAATTACACTTGTCACTACTTTGCTATCAGTGATGTCACAGACAGTGACAAACAGTAATCTTAGGTTCCTTAATGGTACAACCGGCATTTGTTTGGCTTTAGCTGTTATTCAGTGTTTTGTGTTTTATGTTTATATCTGGCTTATCTTGGAAAAAAATGTGTTTTCACAATTAGTGTATCGACTTCGGAGCGTTCTGGATGGTTTTGTTCCTCTGATCGAGAAGTTCAGGCCAACAGGTAACTGATCTTCTTACTGCCTGCATTCCTAAGTCCCTAGACCTTCCTCGTTAGGAAATGAGTGGAACTATTTTGGTTAACTCTCCAGATCAACGTCTCAAAATTACAATGGCATCATTTCAATAAAAAAATAAAACATTGCAATCCACTATAGCTGCTAGAGTTTGGAAATTAATTATTCTTGACTCTCCACACGGCAGAGCATTTTCACATTTTTAATACTCTGCTCTGTTGGGGACTTCAACTATTCCCTGAAAATGTCTGAATTCAAGGTCTATAGCTCCATTTAAAATTGAGTGAAAGGGGGTGGTTTCTTTTTGCTGATTTTTTAAGCAGGCTCCAGGCTCATATCTAAGTTCATGAACACAAGAGCTGAGGAGTGCTGAGAAGTTGCAACAAGGGCTTACAGTCAATATGTGACACCTAATTTTAAACACAACAGTTTTGACAAGTCTTCTTTTTTCATCACCATGCAGGTATGAGGAAAGCTGCCTAAAAGTATTTCAGAAGAATTCAACAAAACTCTCCTGTTTGGATTTATAGCATTAAAAGAACTGCTTTATCAGGCAGTCATAAAATCATAACAGCTAACACAAAACACTGAAACACTGAACAATAGAAATATATTCAGTCCACTCAAAAATGAAGTTAAAACTGAAGAGACTTGTAACTCAGTTGAGCTCGTAAAATTATTTAGATCCAAGCTTATATTTAATTCTGCTCAATATAAGCATTTGTTTCCTTCCCTCCCACATTTATTCACATTAAATCCAGCCATGGTGTATGAAAATCAACACAAAGACCTGTACTATTTTCAGCTGGTTCTGGATGTTTCAGTAGGAATCTTGGCACCAGAAAGCCACCTCCTCTTTACCCTTCTGATGCTGCAAGTCAGGCAGACACCAGCTGCCTGCTTACACAGTTGAGCCCCAGCAGTGCAATAGCACTGAAGCAGATTAATCTATTGTGGCAGAACTTAATATAGTGGGCATATAATGATTTCTCCCAGTGAAAGCTGGGCAAGATTTTACATGCAGTGACATAATGGTGCATTAATGAGGTTGTTAACAGCAGCAAATTTCATCTCTTTGAAGAGGAGAGAAATAAAATGTTTGGTTTGACCCACCCCCTAACTTTTTTTTCCTTCTGATAAAATATATTTTTTTCTAGCTTATGGGGACATCATGCATTGCATAAAATACACTATAATATTTCAATTATTCTCTTTAGTTTTTAATCAATTGCATACATATGTAGGACTAATATAAAGCAAAGCAAAATCAAGCAGTTTACCTTTACATTTTTAGTAAAAACATGAGGTCTTCATAACCATAGGGGAAGGCATCAAAATCAGACAGAATCATAAAACACAAAACTGTAAGAAAATGCAGATCTAAAAAGCCATCAGCCCTAACAGCCCAGCTTTAGTTCAGTGAAACATTTTCAAGCCTTGCTCAGAAAATTAAAAAGCCTACTTTTCAGGAGTGGTACTTAACTTTAAGCACCAATATCTATCATTCCTAAGTATTGCAGTTCCTTTTGCACACCCATAAATATAAACAATTGTGTGCAGGCCTGTACCAACACAGCACAGCAGTTACCTAATATGTCAGGGATTAAATTAAGCAATAAGGATAAATACAAGTTATTTTGTAATATTTATATTCTCATTTACATGTACATTATATTACATGCATACATAGAAATACTTTCTCACATCAAATTACTGTTGTTTTCAGTCTGCAAATAAAGTCTTGTTGAGACCAGTGTAGGACTGTTTGTGTACAACAGTTTTTGAGTGAACTGAAAACTATGTATACTGTCATCCTGCTCTCATTATTTGAGTTTATTTTTCTTTTTGGATGCCTCTTGTGCTGTGGCATAGTCAGAATGAGAAACGCTTCTTCATATGAAATATGATTTCAGATGTCCAAATGCGGTACTCAGCAGTCAAGAGAAAGAAAACAACCAGAAGCTGTTAAGGGCAAAATCAAAGTGGAAAAACATTTTAAAATCACATAGTAGAACTTATCGTGGGGGATGAACAACTACACCCAACACAGAGCAGATCACATGAGAAGAATTGCTTCTATGTAAAAAGTAACTTACCCATTCAGCTGTATCCTCTTGGGTACTCTAAGAATTTCCTGATGTTCTTTCAGATTCTTCTTCAGTCCCTCTCAGCATTTTAAACATTTCTGCCTCTTGACCAAAGACAACACTGCCATTCTGGTTTCATGCATCACCCCTGCTGCAGCAGTGCCAAGCATTCAAAAATATGATACAAGTTCCTACGAAGAGTTTCAAACTCCTTAAAAGAGCTTGTACTTGTGTCAGCCAGCATTCCCCAAGTCCAGCAAATCCTTCTTGAGCTCCCAGCTTAGAGCTCTGCTGAGCATTCACCTACCTCTACTGGCTCCCCAGAACAGGTACATTTCCCTCTAGTATGCTCACATTACCCAGACTTCTTCCTTTTTCTCTTTTGTTTGTAACGGATGTGAGGCAATGCAGAAAACAGGAATCAAAGAATGCACTAGCCACTGTCTTCCTGCAATACACATTCTGCTTTTCATTATCCAACAAGTAACATTTCTGTCCAGATGAGTTTTGGCAGCAAGGAAAGAATTCTGGTTTTTGCCCAGCTCCCTTCAAGACAAGGTTTTAAATATTCAACAGCAAATTCAAGTTAACATTAAAAATCTAGGCTTCTATGCCCATCATTCTAGGCTCTTATGCCCACTACCCAATTTCCTTGCTGAAGCTCAGCCCACTTAGAAATTCACTGAACACACAACCATTCCCACCCTAGAGCTTGCAGTAAGAGAAGTTAGCTGTAAAGTACAAAAAACTGCCTCTACAGTAGGCACACAGCACTGCTGCCAACCAATGGCCAAATAATCTGAAGGTTCCAGTGACTGAAAGCATTCAGATGTTACTGCAGTATAAAAACCCACAGAAGAAAAGGAAATACAGAAGGTTTAAGCTGGTATTTTTATTAGAACTCTACATAAAGCACCTTTGCCTGCCTTAAACTTTACAGTACTTCTCTGAACACTGTTGTTTTTTTTTTTTTTTCTCTGCAACACAACATAAGATGCTTCAAACTACTCTGCATTTCTTGATTTGGACACTGCCACCTTAACAGCTTGCACAATGGCATCTTTGTCAATACCAAACATCTTCAGCAGCTCAGCTGACTTCCCACTCCGTGGTACATGAGATACAGCCAAGCGACTGACTGTGACACCAGGCTCACCCACTACTGCAGCACACACTGCTTCTCCAATGCCACCTATGGAAAGAGATCAGACAGGACACAGATCTGTATGCTTTGACACGCAAAATATAGATTCCTTTATCAAAAGAGGAAAGTGAAAGACTTCAGGAGATAAAAGAGACCACTTTCTCCCCTTCTCCCTCCAATCCTCCCCCCTCCATTTATAGGCTCAGTGTTATAATTGCTCTCTGAAAGGCAGACTGGTATTTAGAGACCATCTGGAAAGGAGAAATAAGGCTAGGACATCTGTCAGTGAGTCAGAGAAGAAAATTCAATACTCTAACATGCATTTTCTTTTCTGCCCATTGTCAAGTAAATAAAATTTTAAAGGCTTTTAAAAATTTAAGTATGATCAGAAGATCTAAGCAAGTTAAATCTCCAACTCACATGTTTATGAGAAACATCTGTTGGTATATATATTTATAGATAGATAGATATAGATATATATCCATCCAAATCCCCCATTATGAAAAGAAAGACAATTCCACATTTTGAAGACGTTCTGAGGACAATCAGCCTAACATTTCTGAAGTTCTTACAAATGGATGGTAAGAAACATAACCTCTAGAGGGGCGTAGAACTGGCAGGAAGCCCCCAGAAGTTCAGCATCAGCCAACTGAGGGCCAGTTTGAGAATATGTTTAGACTGAATATTTACAAGCATACTTAACACTCCGAAAATCTTAATTTCTCCCAGGCTCAACAGCATTTACACACTCATCTTTCTACGATGCCCACACTGATGCCACCAGAGAGCTTTCCGAGTTGCGTAATACATTCACAACCTCTGCTTAAAGTTCTGCTGAGACTGAATTACTGTCAGTCACAAGGACAATAGGTGCAACAGGAAACTGTGGCAGTAAGAGAGATGCTGGAAGCAGGAATACTAGCAAAGAAAGCACAGGGCCAGTGTCAGCAGCGTGTGCAGGAAAGACACCTTGATGCTGGTGTATCCAGGATTGCACAAAGCTTTTCCCAGCTCAGGACAAACTGTGATTTAAGCAGACAACTTTAACCTCTAGCCAGAGGCAACTACAGTTGCTAAAATCAGTCTGATGTGGATCTGCAATTTATTCAGGCTTGTGATGCATGTACTCTCGACCTTTCTTGATTGCAGCATGCACAGAAACCTCCATCAGTATAAATCACAGGTTCATCATCTCAGTGTGATGATGCTGCCATTTTGCAAGTATGCAGTAAAATATTTGTAAAGAGTTGAAAAACGAACTAAAAAATTATGAGGCTCTGTGACACTTCTACCATCCATAATCTGGTAATATCAGCTCACTTCAGGATAGCATTCTGCTAATATCTGTTAATAAATAATAAATTATTATTATTTATTAGAAAATATCTACTAACACCAAAGTTCACAGATGCCTCTTCACTAATTCCTTCATCTCCTTCAATAGGAGCAAACCTGACGTTATTCACAGCAGCTGCTCACTGTTTACATATGGGCTCACCCTCACAAGGACATGTTAACACAGGCAAGCTCTTGAAAACCTGCGCAAAAAGACATGTCAGAGAGCAAGAGGCAGTACAACAGCTGAGCAGATGATCAGCTCTAAACTAAGGTCCTGCAGAATCCTGCCAGAGATCACCAGAGGTCCTGGTGCAGAAGCTGGGGGATTTTATGGACACTACTCTGCTTCTCTCAAGAAGCATTCTGTCTGAAGATTTATTTGGGAATCATCTTAGTACGTATTTCTTGTATGTACACATACATACACGCTTCTTACTCTCAGGTTAAGAACACTATCAAATGCCAGCAACAGATTCTCAACTGGCCTATAAGCAGGTTATAATGAAGGAGTAAAAAGAAATCCAGTGAGGATATGTAATGATCTGGGGCTCTCCACAGGCTCTGATTTGTTCTTTTAGAAGAAAAAGACAACAGGAATGTGGAAGAAAGAAATTTATCCCAGAGTGATTGCTGAAACTGTCAAACCTATCTATCTGATTTCAAGCAACCTGGAAATCAAGCTTTTGGACACAGTCAAAGCTCAAATGGTCTCCCTTGCAACCTGTAACATACTGCAGACCAGTTGCTGTAAAGCCTCACTGGGAACAAAGAAATCAAGACTCCACTTGCACCATGCATACAGAAGGGCACACAAAATTAAGTAAACCATAACAGCAATTCTGATTAACCTATTACCTCAGAAAACTTTCAGCCTTGTCAACTTACAGTTGACAAAAGCAGTAAAAAAAAAAAAAAAAAAATTCTAAAACCCATTTCTTGTTTTAATTGAAGCATCAGCATCAGATCTCATACTTCTCTCTTTTGATGCTCACAGAAGAAACTGTGAGCATCAAACCTTGGGGGTCTGCTCTGTACACTTTGACCCCCTAGGCTCTGCTTACCTTCATGGTAATGGTCCTCAACAGTGATGATTCTGCCTTTGGTTGCTCTTGCATTTTCAAGTATTGTCTTCTTATCCAGGGGCTTTATAGTGAAAGGATCAATCACACGAATGAAGATTTTCTCTACAGAAGTAGAATGATGTTATTTACAACTTAGTCTTGGAGAACATAACACAACAAAAGCAGTACAGGGAGTCCCTGTGATTTTCTAGAGCTATTATGAAAACCATCAAGGTATCTGCACTAAGGGCATGCCTAACACATGATCTAATCAACTCTAAACCTGTTCACGTAATCCTGTGTACATTCTGGTGCTTTTATGAGACAGTAACGTCCAACCACTTCACAGAATAAACTGAGACAGAAAAGCCTTGGATGAGTGACTTGAGGTCACCATGAGTGCCTGTTAGCAAAGAAGTAACTCAAGCAGCCTTCCCATGGGCAAGAGCAGAATCCAGCCACCATGAAATCCTCCTTCTTCAGACTGCCAGTCACTTTCATTTTTTTCCTCCCCCCAGACCTTTCCTTTACCTCTAACTTTGCTGTCAAACAATTCTTTCTTCTTCTTCTTCATCTGTAAGCATTCTGAATTCTCCATTGCAGGCTGACTACCTATCAGGTATGTTTATCTGAACTGCCCCAGCCTCTATCACAACATCCTTAAGAACTTAAGAACATAAAAATCAGCATTTGTCCTGTTGAGACAGGCAGGCCCACATTACTCACTAAAGATACATACAAAATGGCTACGTTTTATAAGGAGCAGCAAGTTACTAGAGCTTTGGTCTGATCTTGGGCAGCAGAATACTGAAGCAATCTTTATTTATGTTAAAAAGTCTGAGGTCAATTTCATGCTATTTAGCAACTATTCCAAGAAGATACTTCAACAGCTAAGAACTCTTGTAAGCAGAGGGAAAACCCCTATTATGTTACAGTGACAGTTTAGCAATCAAAGGCTCTCTTGTGACCACTATATTTTAGGCATTAGACACTGTCTCTACAATAAAAGTCTCTCTCCATTTTTTGTTATTCACCCTTCAAAATCATCTGTGCGTTGCAAAGCATGGTGAGAGTAGAAAAAACAACTTCCATAGTGTCCTAATTCTGACAGTTCAAGGTCATAAGAGTATCTGTCCACCTAGATAAAGCATGCAATGCTACCCCTAAGCCACAGGCAGCATTAATTGCATCACCTCTTACTATTTGTAATCTCTTCCTTGGCGTAGGCCACTGACTCACAGATGGATTTTGATGGTTTCTTTCGCATTTCACTTAAGGACTTTTATTTTTTCTGTGAGATAACGTCAGTGTATTTGAGCTCTATCATTGGAGCATTACCTCCCACTCTAGCTAGAAACGTTCATTCATAAAGATCAGGTTAGCAGTGAGTCATATCTGCACAACAGCAGATCCTGCCAGCAGCACTGGGCACACACCATGCAGCTGTACTTCGTTAACTGGCCCCAACCTGATTTGATTCTCTTGTGCCAGTACAGCAGCTCAAGCTGACAGCACAGATCACTCCTGTTTCTTAAATACACCTTCTAAAACCCTGCCCACAGAGCACTTTCAGACAGGATGGCTTGAAGGAGATCTTTGATCTGACCAGTTTGGCAACTTCCATGGCTACTAAGGCTGCCAAACTAACTAAAATCTACTCAAGTAGGCAAGATCATCATATATATATGGCATGCCATATTGTATTGGGCTAGCTGGTGACCAGCTGTCTAATACCTTCATTAGTTAATATTTACCTATACAAAGGGTAAGCAGTTAGGTTAACCAGTAGTAATTTCTTTGCTGTGGTAAAAGATAAAGGAAAAAAAAATCTGATCACCTTTTCTCAGCTGCTCTGCTGCAGCCAGAGCCTCATGCAGAGTGACTCCTGCTCCTATCACAGTCACTTGGTCATCCTTACTCTTCAGAATCACCTGCAAGACAGTGTTTCCACATTTTTCCATAATAAATCTTGGTGTTTCCAACCTTTCTAGAGATTTTATTTAAAAACTTATCTTTGGCTCTGGAATTTTTTTAGAAGGAAAAGGATTTTTTTTTTTCTTTTTACAGGAAAAACTCGGCATATTTTCTCTGATTCTGTTTGCAATACTTACCTTTGCCTGTCCAATATGGAAGTCCTCATTGTTGTTGTAAATGACAGGATTTTCAGGACGACTAGTTCTTATGAAACAAATGCCCTGTTTCCACAGAAAACACAAGTTACAAAGAGACAAAGGCACTGACATTCTAATTTGTCCTTTCGATAAAAAAGCAGCAAAATTACTTTCCCTAATTGTCTGTTTTTAACTCCTCAGTTTTACCTCACCTTTTCTTAGGACATGACAGTAACTTGCTGCTTTCTTTCCAACTCAAAGATCTTAACTTTTCTGTTCTTTTTAGGAAATGAAGAATCCTATTGAGTTAATTAGGATCTTAGAAATTTGCCATACATGTGCAAGCTTAACTTTATCAGCTTTAAAGTGAAAAAAATGCTCAGAGGAAAGCAAGCAAATGTTTTCTGCCAGTTAATGTTCAGATGTCTTTTCAAAAAGAAGCAGTAAACTATAAAGTTCTCCCTCATACTACTTTACATTCCTTTCTCTTTTTTCCTCTTTCCTCTTTTTTTCCATAGACCACACAACACATTTGTTACATATTAAACTTCTACAACTAGCACAACTGAACTTTTTCAGGTTATTTACTCCTTGCCCAAAGTAAGTTTCCATGGAAGCCAAGAGAAATATCAGTCAAGAAGATCTGACCCAGGTACTACCAAGGACATTTGACTATTATTATGACAAATTAGCTGAAATTAAATGACAGAAATCAGACAGTCACATATCCAGCTTCAGTCTTGATGTCACAGATATTACAGTAAGAGTGTACATTCATTAAATTAGCTAAAGACCAGCAGTACATTTGTCTCATTTCTGAGCCAATCTGATCCATGCTGAAACCATTGTGTAATCATTCACATTTTCCCAATGCTGGCTCACACCATTGCACACTGTTCATTCAGCACAAGCCTGGACATAATGCTTGCTGCTTTTCATGCAACAAAAACACCCTGCTGCCATGCTGAAGCCTTCAAAGCAGTTTATTTGATAGAGACATACAAAAAAAAAAAAAAAAAAAACAAAAACCCAACCAAAACATGCCATCAGCAACGAGACAAATAAAACGTTCCCCAATTCAAATACTGTGTTGCAAACCTTAGTGTTGGCAGCTATTTCCACTGCTTTTTCGGTGGCTACAGCATCACTGGGGTAAAAGACAGTGGCATTGGGAATAGCTCGGAACATGCACAGGTCCTCCAGTCCCATCTGAGATGGCCCATCCTCACCTAAAAAAAATTACACCAAGGTTACAAAATTAAGTGCACAGCCTGACAGTCATTCAGTACAAGGTTAATGAAAATCAGAAAAATCAGGCACACACAGGACATGCAAATCTACCTGCTTGAGAAAAGAATCATCTTCTCCTTAAACTTGGAACCATCTAAACAGTAAATAAAGACAGAAAGAGACTAAAAAGAAAGAGAATTGGGGTTACAAATAAAAAATGGAAAATAAAGTGCAACAGCAAAACAACACAAAAGGCAAATAACCAAAATAAAAAGGGTACAGGTACAGAAAGGGAGTCACAATATATCTATGTATCTATGTATCTTTAGATCTTTAGTATCAATATATCTATGTATCTTTAGATTTTCATGGATGCCTTACAAGCAAAATTCTTAACTGTCAGTGATATTGCTCTAGGCTTAAGCTGCTGAAATGTGAAAGGAGAACTGCATGTGTTCCATCTGAAATGGAGAATCTACATGGTACAGCTACTCTCAAATTCTTACACTTGCTACAAAACTAATGAAGGTACAAGTATTTAAATACTACTGACTGTCTCTCAGAAGGAGTATATCTGCATTATTCGTTTAACTACTCAAGCACCTCCTGGCTTAAACTGCAGATTGATGACAAGAACTGATAGCCAAAACATATATTGGTTGTTTCTGTAACGAAGAAAACTCATTGCATCCGCCACAACCCCCTCCCAATGACCTTATGTAAGGGTGCTTTGGGAATGGCACTATTCCAAAATAACCATGCAAGAAGTTCTGAATCCAGTCATGTCACAGCCTGCAAAGTAGGAGCAGGGCAATAAGCCCTCCCACATGCACCTACTACCTGTTACTCAAGGAGGAGTTCACGAGGAAAGAGGAGAGAATTTTCCTAAGAGCAGCACAAAACTCTGAAGTTCTTTAAACATGTTAAAGAAATCAGTCATTGGACTCTGCCACTATAAATTACTCATCAAGCATCTGCCAGGAATCAAAAAAAAAAATATCTCATTTCAGTCATGAAAGAAAGATTCTTAATGCCATAGTTTCTGTATGCACTCTCAATGTGTACTCACAAGGATTTTTTACCCCAAAACGCAGCCAAGCAAAAAACATATTGAAGAAAAAGAGAAACTACAAAGAGCAAAATGATGTTACACAAACAAGAACCTACCCAAGGTAGGAGAATACTCATATTTGTTCATTGACTTCTGCTAAACAGTGCCAAAAAAACCAGCACAGTTCTTACCAGTAATTTACAAAGTAGCACTGAGTTCTGCCCCAAGTGCATCTTGACAAAAATTCTGATTTAAAGTTTTGTAGAGTAACACAGATCAAAAAAGAGTAATCTTCAGTTATATACCCTCAAGACCTGCACTCACAGCTTAAACAAAGTTGAGTGCTTAATATGAACGGTATCATACTACTAGAATGAGAAGGCAGCCATTTAAACAACAAGTATATACACTATGATTTTTCCCCCCCATACCTTTGGAAAACACAGATACCATTTATTCTCTTATGACCTTGATTACATACTTAAAATTTCATTAGAAATTTTGGTTTGTCAGCAACTACTATTCTGGGAGTGAAATTAGTACAAGTTCAAAAGGCCATTGTGATAGCTGTCTCATAAATTTCTTGGGTCCAAATTTCAATGTAGTAAAAGCCCAGGCCTACCTAGAACTGCATACATAAAATTTCAGTTTTCAACAAAGATCCAGTTAGGATTCTGGAATCCATGCAGGCTTGAAGCTGTAATAGGAAGTACACTTAACTCACACTCTTCCATTTAAAATTTAGATTCCTAACAGCTGAACGAATTTTTCTGAAGTGTTCTCTCCTACAATTCTGTTGCAAAACTCTGGGTTTTTGAAAACTTGAGTTGAGGCCTGAATGAGACTTGAAACTCAAATAGCTTTATAAATTTAAGTGTGCACTTTCCAATCCCCCCCCCAAAAAACAACATTTCAAATATTTCATTTTTCAGCATTCACTTGGAAGTGTAAGTCTAGGGGACAATCCAGGTAACCTAAAGGAATTTCATCCTCTTAAATAAGCAAAGACCAAAGCTAATTAGCTTTTGCACCAACACCCTTTGCTGCTGGCTGACTTAATCTGGATTGATCTAGACTACGAAGAGGTGGAAGGACTGATTTTAAAAAGAAAAGAGGCTTGTAACAGAATCCCTCCCTTAATGACATACACAAGCCATAATCTGATATACTCTATTTACAGCTTCCTCAACTAAAGCATCCTCTACACCGATGCAAATTAAGCTTGAGGTTTGGGATGAGACTACACACATAAATAGCATCTTTAAATCTGTATACCTTAACCAATGTTACAAGTCAAATTGGATAGCTTGCCCCAAACCACTCCTCCTGCAAACCACACTGCTAGCCAGAACTGCTAAATCAACTACAAAACTGATTTATGTGAAGGACCTTAATTCATCATCCTTGTCGGATCTCCACCTCTTTCTTTTGCCTCACAAATACCTAGTATTTTTTCAAGCATTAATGTTCATTGGCATTTTCCTTCTTGGTATGCAAGCCTGCTCCTGTTCTCAAGGGTGACTTTCATGAATTTCAATTAAAACAAATTTTTCAAAAAGAACAAAAAAATCCAACTGCCTTCAAAAGCTAGCCCCAATATCACCTGATGTGTATTAAGCAGTTATGATTGAAAGACAAAGAGAGACGGTATCGTCAATTTCCTGAACTGCATAACAGGTTCACAGTTCCTGTTCTATTAGCATTTTAAGTTTTGCTTTTTGTTGTTGTTGTGTGAAATACACAGATTAATTGTTCCAGTATTAAGGAATACTGAGAGAGACCGAGGCACTTATTTAAAAGTGGTGATCTTAAAAGGCAGAATAAATCAAATTTTTTTTTTTTTTTGTGAAGCGTTTTTGAGATCTGTGGACAAAAGCATCTGAGTGAGAACAGGTATGATTAGCTTCTCATTTTAGGGACTGGGAAAGAGGTACAGTAAGCACATGACTATTCTCATCACAGAAGAAGTCAACTGTAAAGATGGAAAGGAAATGAAGCTTCTCACTTTCAATCGAACTCCTTTACATCACTCTACACTGAAGGTTAGCAGGGAAAAGTCCTACTTTTACCAAGCTAAGCTGACGGAGGCTTGAAATCTCTCTCATTCTTTCCAAATGTAGTACTGTGCCTGATAAAAAACTACCAGCGTGACTTCTTACTATAAAAGGCTGCACTGCTATCACTGCTATACCATCACAATTTCACTCCTATACTATCGTAACTTTATGACTAATCACCTCCAAAAAGCTTTATCAGTCTATCATTTGTCTGTCAGACAATGATTAAATAACAGAGAACCACTAGCAAATAACTCCAGGCTGCCCTTACCAATAGAAACACCGCAGTGTGACCCACAGAGATTGATGTTACTCTCAGAGATTGCAGCCATACGGATCTGGTCAAACGCCCGTGTGAAGAAGGTAGCAAAGGTGCTGGCAAAAGCAACAGTTCTGTCACGAGTGGCACAACCAACTGCAACGCTCACCTGAAAAGAGGGAGATCATACAGGAACAGTTAATTCCTCATTTATCCACTGTTTCCAGTAGATCATCTGTGCAACTTCAAACTCAAAATCTCCACCCATTCCTGCTCCTACTTGCTGGCATTTCCGAGAACGGAAACAGAAGCAACTCGCTCTCCTAGTATCTGTCCCTCCAGCACCTCTGCTCCTCACATCAGCTACCTGGTCTTGGTGATCCATGCTGGCAGCAGCTTCTTTATCTGCACCAAGCAGCAACCCAGTTTTAAGCCTTATCCACTACCCTCCTCCTTGTTCTCCTGGATCAAAGACTTACACTTTCAGTCCAAAGTACAATATTTACTATCTGCAGCAGACAAAATATTATTAAATGGGAATGGATTTATCTGCATTCTTTAGACTAGTATTTACAAAAATGTTCCTTCTTCAGCAGGATGGAAAAATAGAACAAGATCCTTAATTCATCTACTGCTACAATTATCCCCATACATTTATGTCCCATGTTACACATTTTACACATGTTCCTATAGGCAACTTGATGTAAATCCAAAATACCTGACTGAAGCTCATGAAACATGCCCTAAAATCTGCAGGAAACTGCTCAAGGGTCCTTTATTATTAATCATTCAGGCAGAAATTTGTTGCCATTTTAAATGTGTCTTTAGTTTTATTTGCAGCAGTGAACTCATCTAGAATCAGCTGAAGACTCAGTCCAACAGATGACTTACCAAATTATTTCCATCATTTCTGTACAATTGCCACAAGGCTAACTTTTATTAACTATTTATCTGTCCTCACCTTTATACCCCAGTCTAGCATAGAGCTCACTGTCATGTTGTGTAGTGGTATTCCATTTCCTGTGAAGAAAAAGAGCCTAAAAAGTCTTCAGAATGGACTCTCTACAAATCACACCGTAGGAAATATTACTATTGCTCACATGTTGCCATATCCACACATTCTGCTGAAAAGCATTGTCACGATAAAAATAAGAAAGAATTTAACAGACTTACTGATCAGAAGCAATTCCGCAGTATTACATTTGTAAGTTCTACCAGAGCCTAAGGTTTTCTATAAGCGTTAAGCAAAATTTAATATCCAAGAACACACATATGAGAAATATTAAAATGCAACTTTCTGAAGAATCAGACTGGCTGGTTCCAGATCCTACTGTGTAATACCAGCACTTTACGAAACCAAGAGACAAGAGCCCAGTTACCATGTTCTGCTCAGCAATGTAGCATTCAATGTAGCGACCAGGATGATCTTTCTTGAAAAGTTCTGAGAAGGTAGAGTTCTTTGTGTCTCCATCCAAAGCAATCACTCGATCATTTGCATGGCCCAGTTTTGCAAGTGCAACACCATAAGCTTTGCGGGTAGCCCACTAGGGAAGGAAAGGTATAGCAGTGCTGTTACAAGTTCCTGCTTCTAGAAACTTTTTATCCTTTATCTTTCCTTAAGTGCATGCACATAGAATTTAGAAATTAAAAAAAAATAAACCCAACACATTGTAAACATTAACGCTGTGAAAAATATGTATGAGAAGAGCGCCATGCAGGAGAGTAAACAAGAAAGTGAAACTAATAAAGCTACAAAATTTGAAAGCTTACTCAAATAAGTCTCCATTAATCAGGTCTCGAAAACAAAAACAAACAAGAAAATCAACATGACAATTTTTTACTCCCATTTCCAACCATGGAAATTCAAGGAACCTCACAGAGCTTGATTTTAAACACATAAAACAGTTTGGATAATTGACAATGATAAAAAAAAAATTAAGAAAGGCATTTGAAACTTCCTATTTTAAGACGTTCTTTCAATATCCAGGTAAGTTGAATATCTATACATCGCCATATGGCAATAGATGTTTACCAAGATACTAAAAACAGGAGGAAAGAAGTGATAGTAGTTGAAATAATGGCAAAGTACACTATAGTGAACACTGTGCACAACACAGTCTTATACTTGAAACACATCTGACAAACTTTGAGAAAGGAAGGCAGTACCTTTTCTCCCACTTTGTAACTTGGTGGTGACGGCATCTTAATGTTTCTAATATTTACTACAGGAGCATCTTCTTCAGGGAGGGCAGGAGAAAGCTTTTTCTTGTTTTGGATTTTCTCTTCTATTTCCTGAATTACTTGTTCAGCCATGTTTTTTGGAAGTGGTTTTCCATGCCAGCTTTCCTTATCTTCAACACCTACATGGTTAAAATTACATTAGAAATAAGAAAAATATCTGAGCCTTTGTCTGCAGGTTGTACTAAGTGCAGTGGATTACGACAGCCAAATATTGTTTTCCAAGGAAGAATCTCTGTAGGTTCATCCCCACTGTGAGCACTTAGAATAGTATTCAATTGCATTAATAAAGACATGTCTAAACATATAAGAGAAGGAGTCAAATTCCAAACATTTTGAACTAGTCACCTTTCAAGACCACAAACTTTCAGAGTCTCACTACCAAAATTGATCTTAAACTGGCACAAAAACCAGAAACTAAAACAAAACACATCAAGAAGTAAACGCTAAATCAGTGTGAACAGTTAACATGAAATTTCTACAGTTAAACCAAAATCAAACTCAGCTAAGTTTCAAACAACAGTTAACCAAGCTGTCTAATTCAAACAAGCCCTCAAATTATACAGCTTTGTTTTAATAGCTTCTGATTACTCTTATGTTTGTGCATCTGGCCCGAACAGCCTCTCTGCCTGACATGCTTCTCAGGGAGTGACTTGGAATAACAAGATTGTTTGCTTATGTAACGTAAAGGATCGAATAAATGCAGTCTTGTTACTAATAATTTTTAGCTGACCAGAAAGAAATTCACACTGTAAAACCTGTAGCTGATTGGCAACCCTGACTGGCTCAATATGCATTGACAGTATTTTATGGATACAATGCTAGGTAGCCAGCACATCTCATCTGCAAGAGTCACAATCATTTCTTTTTTTTTTTAGCACTAATGTTGAGAAGGGTAAAGAGTTGAAAGACTTTTTGCACTCAAAACATATACTACACACATGCACACAAAACAATGGATGTTTTATTACCTGATATGCCTTTGCCTTTAAAGGTCTTTGCAATGATAGCTGTTGGCTGATGCTTGGCCTGACCAAAGGCTTTGCAAAGTTCCTCCACACTGTGACCATCAACAATGATTGCATGCCAGCTAAAAACAAACAGATCAACTATTTCTAAAGTGTGTTAGCATGTGACATCCTCTGGTAGCTAGCAATAACAACAATTACTAACTTTGTTCCAATGCAGTGTCTTTTCAAGAGACCCAAGGTATGCCAGAAACATAAACCAGCATCATTTAAGACCATAAAATAATATGGTTTTTTTCTTAAAAGCAGAATTAATCACCAGTTAACAGCTACTAGGCAAAACCTGTTACATTACCCTACTTTTTTCAGACAGAATAGCAGTTTTTTTAATCACAAAAGTAAATTGAACATCTAACAATCAATTAAAAAACAAACAATGAAAATTGATCAAAATCTTTAGGTTGCCCCATCATAATTTGCATGGCTCATATTGCATCTGATTGTTTCACTGATTCTTCAATCTACATAAAAATATACATTTCTAAATGAAATGAAAGCCAAGAATTTATCTTGTGAGTAACGTTACTAATGCCCTTTTTTTCCTGATTTACTTGTTTTATAACAGTACCTGTGGTCACATCCCCTTACTATGAGAAAGAAATTGGGGCCCTGGAGTGTGTTCAGAGAAGGGCAACAAAGCTGGTAAAGGCCCTGGAGCACTAGTCATATGAAAAGAAGCTGATAGAACTGGGATTGTTTAGTCTGGAGAAGAGGGAAGAGCTTATGGCTCCCTGCAACTACCTGAGATGAGGTGGTGAGGTGGAGGTCAGTCTGCTCTCCTGAGTAACAGCAATAGGACAAGAGAGAATGGCCTCAAGTTCCACCAGGGGAGGTTCAGGTTGGATATCAGGAAAAATTTATTCTCTGATTAGGCCCTGGAACAAGCTGCCCAGAGGTGGTGGAGTCACTGTCCCTGGAGGTGTTCAAGAAACACGCAGATGTGCGACGTAGGGACACAGCTTCCTGGGCAGGACTGGGGTAGGTGAGTGGTTGGATCTTTGAGGTCTTTTTTCAACCTTAATGGTTAGATGAAATCCTGTATTCAGTATGATAAAAACTACATGATCTCATCAATATATCTCACTAAGCAGTCCCTCTTGGTGCTGGTTTCACTTAGAATTGAAAACATATTTGAAAAATTCTATAAAAGGTGAATAAAAAACCTGCAGTTTCAAGTGGAGGAACATACTGAGCATTTTCCAAAAACGTACCCAAAGGCTTCACAACGTTTCTGGTAGATTTCAACATGATGCTGCAGAGGTGCAGGGTCACTTTGTCCAAGACGGTTAACATCAAATATAGCAACAAGATTATCAAGCTTGTAAAACCCAGCAAAGGCCATTGCCTCCCAAACGGAGCCTTCAGATAATTCTCCATCTCCAAGCAGACAATATACACGATAGCTAGAAAAGGAAATTAAAGTAAAAATTGGTTTGACATTTAAGCAGAGCTAAATAAAAAGCAAAATTCTCCTAACAATTCACCGTGAGAGCTTGTTTTAATGCCAAACATCGGTCAAATCATTTACCTCGGACAACCTTATGTAAACTTAGACATATTAAAATGCTTCTAAGCTGCTGCATGCAAAAAAAATACTTAAGTTGAAAGGTACTGTGCTCCATTTCAAAACTTTGTCTCTAAGAAAAATCAGGTTTTAATCTTTCTAGTACAAAGTTTGAATGAAAAAGCCTGTTAAACACTGTCACTGTGACTCAGCAAGAACACTGACAATGCATGAAAGATTACTGTCTGCTTCCTCATTCCTTGCGTATACTCCCTTCCCTGGAAGGCCAACCAGTAATTTCAGGAAAATATAAACCAGGAATGAACACAGCTACACGTTAATGCCTGTTGCACAACCAAATTAAAAAAAAAATAAATCACAATCATAATTTTTTTTAGATTACGCATGCACCAAAGCTTTGTATTTAGACAAAACTGCAGTACTGCCTGATCTATTCTATGATTCAGCCTCTGGGTTTTTCTTCAGTTACCACTTGTGTTTTTGGATGACAAGGCTTATTACATATTAAAATTAAAAAGGAGTAGCATGTAAGCTTTCAAATACATAGTTTTAAAAAAAAAGTTTAATCAAATAACCAAGATAGCCATTAGTGATGTATTTATTTTTACTAGACATTAAAGCATTAGAGATTTTTGATCTAAATCCCACCTGCCTTTAGCTAAATCTGAACTCCGTCCATACAAGCTGCTCCTCAGTATTGCATGTAAGACCACCTTTTTCCTCTGTCAAGTAACCACTGGTTAGATTTTTTCCACACGTAGCATCTGCTAAACTCAATTAAAATCAGCAAGTCATCTTTCACAGAAATGATTTCAAGCCAGTGAAGTGTAGGGCACATTAACTGGGCAGCCTGCGTTTGAATGTACTAGAACTGTCACATGAAATACATCAACTGCATCAGGCTACTTTCCTCCTCATAGAGATTTGCCTTTAGACATCTACTTTCCTTGTGCACAAAAGAAATGGCAGAAGCAGCTATTTCTTTCCTCTTTGTGGAGTCGAGTGGTTTCCAGGTAACATTTTTGAGTCCTCTTTTATGACTCAGTAATGTTATTATTGACCACAACAGCTCCTCACCCAGAGTTCACGTTTTCCATTATTTGTCATTTGTCTTTGAACAGACACATCCCTAGTTTGCTCCTTCCTTCCAAAAGGACATATCAGCCTGAAAATTGCTATCAGTTACTCTCTGGAAGTTAGAAGCTGCTCCAATAACAAAATCTCTGTGCAGGATCATCATTTTGCAGTGCTGTCAGATCACAAAATGAATAAGCAAATGCACTGATTCTTGCTAATTTGATTTCTTCAGATTTCCACTGGCAATGACTTTGTAATTATCGGGGTAATATGATTTAAAATCTGAATTTAAAGTTGAGACTTGGAAATGGAGAAAAAAAGAATACAGGATTTCTTCTTTTTCCCCCACGATTGAGATAAAAATTTATTTTCACAAAGTACTCCCATTTAAATCATGAATTAGAAAGATGGAATTACCTGGCTCTGTCAAAGAACTTGCCAGTGTATGCCATTCCACATGCAGCACCAAGACCCTGACCAAGGGATCCAGTGGCCACATCAGTGAATGCTTGTCTCTGAAAATAGAAAGACAACAATTATTTTCCATTCAACAAACAAAAGAACTAAACTCCAGCATTAGGAGATGGTTCGACATACATCAGAATCTTGGCCTCGAGAATACAGTGCAAGTCTCTCCATCTAATCCCTGCTCCCCTTCTTTCACAGCTGCACATGTACCTCAATATCAGTACCACAGGCTAACTGGGTTCTCTGAGGGGTGTTACATACATCCCAAAAATTTCTAAACTATGCCTTGGATGACATCAGTTAAGAACTGATGATTTTGTATATAAATTTTTAATTCAAAGAAGTGATTTGGAACTCATAGTCCAGTGACGTGAGCAAATGGAATACAAACCCTTGAAATACCTCAAATAGGTTAGAGGGCAAAAAAGCTTTTCTTTTTACAAGCATTTTGAAACAGAAAATACTGATCTGTAGGGGATCTTTGCGCCCTCATTCAAACCTGGACACTGATTCACTTGTGAAGCCACAATATCCTCATTGTCCTTCATGTAAGCCTTTATCTTTCCTGCACCACAGCTGGCAATCCAGAATTGTAGCAGAACGCACACTATGGCTCTGCAGAAAACAACACCCTGTATCAAAGGCAGTGAGCACTCACTGGTACTGGATGTCCTTCTAAGACAGAATCAATTTTTCTCAAGTTCAGTAATTCTGCTTCTTGTAGGAAACCAGCCTCTGCCCAAGCAGAATACAAAACTGGTGCAGCATGACCCTAGAGAGAAACATCAATTTTAAGTTACAAAAAATAAAAATCAAGTTTCACAATATCCCACTATCAAGACAAACTCCACAAAGATGAGTAGAAGTCATCTCTAACCACAGAGTCATTAGGAGCAAAATAGCATGATCTGAAGCCATTTTGTAGCTTGAGGTGGAAACTCCCATTAGTTAGAGATGGGTAAAGCAAATACAAAGCAAGTCTGTCTCATTCCTTTACCAGCTCAAAGCCAGCTCCTCATCCAATTCCTTCTTTTGAAAAGGCGATCACAAGTGGCAACTGTTATATCCGATGCAACAGATATACATCACCACATACAGTAGCACTGTAAGTTCTGGCTGAGACAAAGGGTCTGCTACACCAGAGTACATCATCTGCTGTCCTTGACACATTGTTATCTTTTCTGAATGCCCCTCAAAAGCCATGAAGTGATGTGAAAGGGCACAAAGCAAAAGGCAACAAGACACACTAATGGTCAGTCAGGACCGTGGTTTTTATGCTTTGTCTAAACTAGTGTTCTCAGAAGTAATATTGATTTAAATATCATAGCAGCATAGCAGGAGTGCAAGCTACTCACTAACTTATCCCTACTTCCTCTGTGCTCCCTGCAGAGCTGACAGAATTAGGACACGTTGTGGCATGACTGCAACAGCATGGCAGCATTTAACAAGCAGAGCACAAAAGAGTTAGAAAATTAGTTAGGCCAAAATAAGGCAGACTTGAAATTTCCTGATAGAATGTATAGACAATATAACAACCTTTATTGCTTAATATCAGAACAACTTAATGTAGTGAAATATTTGCATCTCTGTAGCAGAAAAACTTGACTTCCTTACTCAAGAGAAGTCCATTGCAAATATTTGAGAACTCGAGGAAGAGAGGCCAGTGATCTACAGACACCTCCTTGCTAGCAGACCACAACCACACAGTGTAACAGCTTTTACCTTTGAGAGCACAAAACGGTCGTTGTTGGCGTTCCTGGGATCTTGCACCTTATACCTCATGGTATGGAAAAACAGCACAGACATAATCTCTGCTGCACTGCAACACGATGTAGGGTGGCTACAATCAAGACAAACCAAGCATTACCACTTGTGAATATCGATTGCTTAGGCCCACATTTTAAAAATACCACTTGACCAGTTCTCTACCTTGCAGCACTAAAAGACACAGCCGTAAGCTTTGTTTATAAGCCATCCACCGCACAGATGGAAGTTTGGTGATGTAAGACTCGCTTTGTAGAACATTCTGGAACTTTTTTTTTTTTTTAAACAGCATAACATCTTACTTTTTAAACTGCTCATTATTTTACATTACTGTTAGGACCAGAATTTTGACTTCTAAAGAAGGCACTAAGTAATACAGCTCTCACAGTTCGTCTTCTATTGAAGCTGAACACAAATTTCTGTAGTTCATTATTTTTAATAATAAATAACCAGATGAACATGGTAAAATATTAATTTGTTTAATCCTTGGCTTAAAGAGGGACAGCACTTTCCATTTTTACATCTAAACTGGTTTAAAAATAAAAATATCAAACTAGTTGGTTTAACAAAGATTCAGAAGCAGCTGAGTTTTCTTTGTGCCACTGATCCACACGGGGCAACTTCCACAACAACTTTCAAGAGCAGCACGAAGAACACTTGAAGTGCAGGCCCTAGGAGCAGGGAGGCCCATTTCAGAAGCAACTATGTCATAGAGAAGCAACAAACGTAAAGTTACATGCAAAGTTGTTTTCAGGTGGCAAATAATGAGTTATTCCAACACAAGGTAGGCATTTTATTCAAAACATAACATAAGGGCATACGATTACTGTTATTTATATCATTACTGCAAATTAAATAATGACTTTTTCAGTTGCTTTGCACCTTGAAGAGAGAGCGTCACCTGAACAGTTGAATGTGTCAGACTCGAGTTTACATTCACTTTCAATAAAGCTCAAAAACCACATGGAGTTTGTTTTAAATCTTTACTGAATGTGAAAAGCAGCATTTCTCAGCTCTTACTGCTGCAGTCTGCATACCAGTGCTGGAGTACCAGAAAGTAAGTGCTGAACACAGGAGGGTTATGGCTCCAGAAACTGGCTCCAGCTTTGAGAGGAAAACAGTCTCACCTCACTTCCTCTTCTACCAACACTTCTGTTTCATCTTTAATGTGATACTCTTAAAACATGGGATCCGTTTTGTAAATCAGGACAATGTTACTTGAAGCTGTCATATCTCCTTTTGCTTTACACACGTACATTTACCATGCGTGTTAGGATTAGACAACACTTCCACTAGAACTTCAAACAGAATATTCTCTTCTGGTAACAACAAACCTCCCCTCCCAACAACCCCAGCAATACTCCAGTAACAGAATAAAAATCATGCAGAACACTAGCAAAACAAGAATTATGGTTAGTGTCCATCCCTTGGTAAGTACTCACACACAGGGTACCAAGAATTAGCTTTAAACCACGGTTCAAACATATTAGTAGATATTTATGTATTTGAATTAATCAATAAGCCTTACATGCTTGTTTAAAGCTTTCATTCCTTTAATTTTATTAACTTTATACTTAACCATACTTCTATGAACTCCTGGTCTCGGTTAAAAAAGTTTTAAACAACCTAAAATGGTAGCATATAAAAATAAAAATCAAAATCAAAAGGTAGAAAATTCAGTAAGTGACCTGAAAATTGAAAAAGTTAAAAATACTAATGAAGTTACTTCCCACTAACAGTTGTTAACCAAAATTTAACTGCATAACAGACACCAGAAATCAATCTAAAACCAGCTGCAGAATTTTGCTGAACAAAGCCATCTTAACTAGGTCAACTGCTCTCATGTTAATTCATACTTTCCTAATAAATTCTACTAAAAATTCCTTGTTGAACCCAAATGTCTTTGGAGTACCCATACAGCTCATCAATACTATTCTCATGCAATCTTTCATGTTTTGTTCTCGACCAACAAATAATCCAGAACTCTGTGGCTCTCTCTCCCATTAACATTTCCCTGCCAGATAGCTTCTACAGTAGAACTGCTTTAACTCTGAAATGAACCCTTCATTAGGAAACCAAAGTGCATCAAAACCCTGAAAACAGTTCTTGCAATTGATGTCCATTTAGATTGCCTCCATCTACACGTGCCTACATGCTTCACCTGATGAAACGGTGGAGGACGGAATGAAAAACAAAGCTAAAATGTTGAAGAAATTTTTTTGTGACAAATGATCACAAAATCGTTACATGTTATGAAATCTAACTGCTGCTTAAGAAACTCTGTGAACTTCCAACTTCCACTTTCAGGAACGTAACTGCCTAATTCTAGGAAGCTGGACACTGCTCGGAACTGCAGAAGTTTATCACTGGCTGCAAAAGACTCCACTAGTTTTAACCAAGATGTCTGCACTGCTTATCTAAAGGGAAAGGCTCCAACACGCCCCAATCCAAGTACATTCAATCTTTGCAACCAACTTAATCAATTTTTCTCTACCTAAGGCATTTTAGACTTTTTTTTTTTTTTTTAAAACAGTCTACTGATTTTTTTCCACTAAGCTGAGATAGGACTCATCAGATCATAATTACCTATTTGAGCATCTTAAGGACCAGATCACCTGATCTTTTAGCTCTCCTCCAGACAAAGGCTGCATTTTCTTGAATAAAAGTACAAGTAAAGAATGCAAGAACCAGCATGTCAGGCCAACCATTGAACCACTTCTCTTGAAAGACATGCCACTGTTACAGAAATTACTTCCTTGAAAGAAGCAGGCAGGTTCTGGTTTGTTTGAAGTGCTTTTATTGCAAGCACTTCCTTCACTTTCATAAATGACACCTTTAACAAATACTGGCTTCCTTAGCACAGTCAATGCAAGCATGCTTTTTTTTTTTTTTCTTTCCCTTTTTTAACTGTAAGCCTGTCTAAATTTAAATTTCATTCAAACATTTACCCACCTACTTACACCATACCAGTGCCTTAAGTAAAGCTCAGTGTCTCATTCAGATTTCTAGAAAATACATCCCCCTAACATTTGTTTTAGAAATTAGTCATTTATCTAATATTGCATCAGACTCTTAATTTCTTTCCCTTACACGTTACTCCACCACTACCCTCTTGCTAACCAAATCCAACATTAACCAAAGAAAATATATGACTTGACAGCATAATCCTCCCTCCAGAGCACATCTTTCATAATCTACCAATTATCAGGTTGTGTAATAATTTCAGGCTCTATGAGACTTTATGTAGCGCTAGAATTAGCTCTAGTAATTAATGAAATATCTCTGTGCTCAGTACCATAGCACACATGAATAAAAAGCTAAACTGAAGCTATTTTTGCTATCTCTTCACCAGTATGGGGAAAACAGCATTACTACTACATGTTTGTATTTCATGCACTAGAAAAGAAAAGCAGAGGCTGTAGCAAGATCCCTGCTTTTGAATGGCACAAAGCAGAGACAGTTTGACCTGCAGACAACTGATGCTGCACAGCTCTATGGCTGGCCTAAGACACACAGCAGAGCTGCATTAAGCAGCCTGGACTGCCCAGGCTTTGCTCAGCACAGCCCCACTGCTGCATTGGCCGCCATGCCCTAGCTGGTTCCACAGATAGAACCAGAGCAAGGTTCTCGTTTGCTTCATGCAGAAGGCACGAGTAAAGTTCAGTTTCTCTGTGTGCTGAGAAACCACGTGAGGCAGACCGCGCCACAGCCGGGCGGGAGGTGTAAGGCAGCTCCAAGAGAAAGCTTTGAAACGTACAGACCACGTTTCTCTGCTCAAACCTCAGCGTCCAAAGGATTCCTTCAACTGAAAAAAAAAAACAAACAAAAAACAAAAAAAAAACCAAACCCAAACCACACCGACACAGCAAGAAAATCACCCTGCACTACTGCCAGTTTCAAAGAAGTCCAAAGGGAGGAAATTGCCACAAGACTGGATATAAAAGGCTGCGTGGAAGCACTCAAATGTATTATTCAAGCAGCAAAAATGGTTTTAATTTTACGCGGCTAAGAGCGCATTGTTTGCGGAGATTTTTTCCATAGGTAAAACACGATCAAAGGAAAGATAACCCTGGAATCTGCAGACATCAGAGCCTCGACTAAATCCTGTCCAGAGGCCTGAATAAACCGCCCGTCCGAGACCGCAGGCATTTCGCAGATAATCCCACTCGGGCTCACTTGAAATTCTGTGCAGAATTAGTTCCAACTGACGGGCACGAAATGAAAAAGAAACCGCTTGCGCCTCGGGCACGAATTCTTTGGGTTTCAGCCCTGCATCAACTCGGCATTCCCGGCCACTGCCCGCAGTCACAACAACACCCGCCGGCTCCGGGGACCGACGAGTCCCGCCGCTGCCGCCCCGGGCGGGGCCGATTCGTGCCGCGAGCCGCAGAAGCCCCGCGCCGCGCCGCGCCCGCGGCCGCCATTTCCCGCCGGCACGTCCCCGCTCCGCTCCGGCACCGGGGCGCGCGGCCACCGGCAGAACGAGGTCCTCCGCGCCACGCCTGCAGCCCTCGCCCTCCCTCGGCGCCGCCCCAGCCCTCCTGCCGACCCGGAGGGGATCTCCCCTTCCCCTCCCGCTCGGGCTCTGCGAAAGGGGCGCAAAAAAGCTGAAAGAAGAGGGGGGCTGCTCCCGGTAGGCGGCCTCCAGCCCCGCTCACCCCGAGCCGGCCGCAGTCGTGGCCTTGATGGAGCCGACGCGCAGCCGGTTGGCCGCGTCCTTCAGGGCCTGCAGGGTCTGCTGATCGGGTTTGTGGTAGTCCTCCATGGTGCCGAAGGAGAGACGGCGAGGCTCGCGTGGCAGCGGCTGCTGGGGCCGAACAGGGACGTCGGCGCTCCGCGAGGGCTGTGAGCAGCACACCTCGGCGGGGCCGTGCGGTGAGGGCGGGGAGAAAGAGAGGGCCGGGCCGCCCCGCCTCCCCGCGCCGACACAGCGCCCCCTGCCGGCCGTGCGCAGGCGCAGTGTGAGCCATTTCTCGCTCCCGTCTGCGAGAAGGCGGGAAGCAGCGGCTCTCCGCAGCTGCGCGCGGTAGGCCGCGTGTTTGCAAGCCGCCCCTCAGCGCTTGCGGGGACCGACTCAAGCCTTTCCATCGTTCGATCCTTGTTAGGCACAGTTATTCCGAGCCTGTCCTCGTTTGGAAAAGAATGTCGTTGCATCTAGTGTGATCTTCAACGGGCAGGAGAAACTGTAGCAGAACTGCTACTTGATATTTCTTTTCAAGAAAGAAGTTGCAATTCTGTAATACGCTCCCAAAGATCAGAGCATTCTGCTTTTGAGAAATATGGACTTCAGTTTAAAATACCAACTTCACCAGCCATCGGTCAGAAAATACATTGTCTCTAGCACTTCCAAACATCAGGATGCTAAAATAAAGCTGTGGCCTTAACTGGGCACATTGAATAGTACATACTTGTTCTAGAAAACCCTGGAAGTATTAGAAGTTACAATCTGAGGAAAAAGAAGAAGGTTTAAAACCACAGAAAACAAAAAAACTGAAGCGTTCCACATTCCAGAAATCTGTATTTGTGCTCCACGTTTCCCAAGGACTCCAGCGCTGCTTTCAGTGGTAGTTTGTCTCAGAAGCTGCATGACAGTGTTTGGAAAGGTAATACCTTTGAAACCATGTTTTAAATATAAACAGTTACACAATGGATATAATGTTGGTGTTTTCTTTAGGAAGGCGCTACTGATGGGTACTACTTAAGAAAACAGTGCCTTTGTTTTCAAAACTCCATGTTTCAGCAAACAGGAAACCACTTGTGTTTGTAATGTAGCCATGCTGGTTTGGCAATGTCAGCTGGTCAATAGCACCTGGAACTGATAAAATAGAATAGCAACTGACTTTATTCTTCCATAAAGAAAGCGGTTTTTTGGGTTTGTTTTTTTTTTGTTTTTTTTTGTTTTTTTTGTTTTTGTTTTTTTTTTTTCTATTCTAACTGTTACAAACAAGAAAAAAAGACACCTCACAAGAGGTACTAAATTGGGAATAGGTTATGTGCCAGGAAGAAGGAAGAAATGGAGCCAAACCTGACAGTAGCAAAGTGCAGAGTTCATTTTAGACGGCACTAGGTAAAGGTTAGCTGGTGTGACTGCCACTTGCTTTGTTCCAATTTATATCCTACTTCAAAATATATTGCTTTATTTTCTTCTTGTGGAACCAGTTATCCAAATCTCTTACTTTCAGTCAGATACTTTGAAGTGATATAGACAGTAAAACTGGCATGTGGAAGTGTGATGAAAGTCAAGTACAACCTGATTTAAATTTAATAACTAAAAATGCAGTCTGCATTGCCGAGAGCTTCCAATGACAGAGCAAGGCCCATTAGAGAAGAACACTATGAACTTAATTCGTTAATGCATTTCAGGAGTCATTGTGCAAACCTGCTCTTGTTCGAATGTACAGAAATTCTCATCATACTTTCTGTAACCTGCCACATCTGAACTGCAGTCTGGAAATTAAACAGTACTTGGTAGCTAATTGCTGTTGCATGGGAAACCATAGCAAAGAGATGCTAGCTGAAGAGGCACAGAAGAATGACTGCCAAACATGGTGGAGGCAGACAACTGCCTTTCTTAACAGCAGTTTTCCCCACAGTATTCCTGCTGAAATCTACTTTCATTCAACAATAGACTTCTATCCTCCTGGAGCCATGGAGCCCAAAGGAACAGGTTAGCAGAGACCAACAAAGCTCTGAAGTATTAGAGTAGCATTTACCAAATAATTACTGGTTTAGGGCTCATTCTTTTCAAATTATAAACCCTGCCTTAACTATTGGAGAAGTGACTCTAAGTTCAAACCCAGAAAACATGTAAAGCTCCATTAAGAGAACCTTAATCAAACATTATAATTGCTGTGTACCAGTGAGTATCTTGCTAGAGATCTGCCTGTGCTGCAGGCTCCAATAGGCCTAAGATTAACCTTATCTTGTAATAGAGCAAAGATCACCAAACTCTGAGCAAGTTACACAGCTATTCCTGTACACTTCCTTGCAACCTATCCACTAACTTTTTCTCAAGGTATCAACACTAACAACTCTCTCCAGCCATACAGTTCAAAGATAAGTCTAAATTCACTTGAGCCAGTATACTCCTGCAGTAAATCTCCTGATGACCCCTACTTACTGTGCTTTGGCTTACTCTGCAGAATAGCCTCCATGAACAGGATTCCTTTCAAATAAAATGAAATAGAAGATTTAGTTTGAGAAAGCAGCTAGTACACCTAGGTCATTAATGAATAATCTGTCCAACAGGACTGACTAGAACTAGTTTGTACTATTACTCAAAAACACATCTTATAGGTGTCGAGTCCTCAGCTCTGTCTTGTCTCCTATAGATCTGCTGATGTGGATGAAACCACAGCACCAAGTTACTAGCACTAGCAGCAGTTACTAGGTTGAACTCTGCACAATACTTATTAATTAAGACTAGTTAAAATATTGGCTGTCCTATGGAAGCAAATGACAAATTTTCTGTCATATCTGCTGTTAAACACTGCTCCTCAGACAGATGTTGACATCCGGCTCAGTTTCTCAGTGACATGGATAATTTCGTGCCAGTTGAACAGGCAGCGTATCTTGGTGTAGGGGTTAGAAGCAGTGCATGAAGTAAATTCTTTAAATGAGGCTGAGCATAACTGAAACAATAGCTATGATGCAAAACTCCAATGTATCAATACCTGACTAAAGATATACTAAGGAAACATGGGTGTACACTCTTCCAGTTTCAGTTGCAGATATTAAGCTTCCAAAAGTAAAACCCAGATGTTTATACCATGAAACAAACAAACAAAAAAGCTTATTTTAGATATGAGTGTACTTCACCCTTCTTGATGGCTATTAGAAAATTACCATAATGGAAGCAGATAGCATGAGAAATGTGAGATTTCCACACTATGTTTTTGCTTTTAATGAGTTCATGTTCAATGCAAGACAGTGCTCAGCTAGAATACAGTTGTCGTTCCCTTCTCCTTTGTCAGCCTGCTGTGTTTTTCTTCTCAGTTCTTCAAAGAATGCACTGAGTAGATCACAACCTCAACTTTGGCTCTATTAGTCCAAGCTGATTTTATTTTCTGTCTGAAGATTAAGGCCTGCAGTCAAGTCTCTGTTTACAGTGTCCTTTAGAATCTTCACTGCAAATATACCCACCAAACTGTCTCCTAAGTATGCTGCAGAAAAGACAATCTCAACAGCCTTGGCAGGCTGGACACATGGTACTTCATTTTTTGACTCCAATAAGAAACTATGGGGGATGATCTGGATAAGACTAGTATTACTACAGCTCACAACTTGATTTCTTCCATTGTTATGAAGGCTTTAAGATAGACTTAGCTTAGTTAATGTCATAGGCAGATTATTGCCTGCAACTCACGCCTCTTTTCCTGAATCCTCATGCTGTACTGAGTGCTTATTTATGGCATTGTGCTGTGAAAACAGCAGCTCAAGCATGCACAGGATGAAATGCCACCTTGTGTCAGTGCCTCCACTTTGATCTACTGAAGTGCGTGTATTTCTGCAACTTTGATCCAGTGTGATGGACTGTAAAGCAACAGCTACAGTCATAGTATACATTGTGCACAACAGCCAGCATTTCTTCCACATTCTTGCATTTGCCCCTGAAACCATGTGCAGTAAGGTTAAAATAGGGACGTAAATGTATGAACAGTCTTGCTTCAGTGTATACAATCACATCTCGTTAGCTTCAGCATAAACAACTGGACGGCTTCTTAAACACACACAGAACAATAGGATTTTTCCATCCCCTCCTCCACATATTTCACAGTCAGGGCATTATGTACACTAGAAACAGGGAAGCCAAGCTATGGCTGTCATTTGCTGAGATACTGCAAAAATGCATTGCTGACATAAGTCAATGTGACTCCATTTACCAGAGAAGGAGTTGCGTGTACTCAGCACCACTGAAATTCAGGCCATTTGGGTACTATGGGACTATGCTCCCAGTTTTACCTTAAAATTGCTCTCAGACAAAATTCCAAGATCCAAGTCTAGTAAGAACACGGAATGGTTAGCTAGCTTATGGTCCACAAAATCTAACCAACAGTAAGCAAAGGAAATGAGTGCAACTGCTGCACTGTACAGCTTCCAGACTGTGCCATGAGCTGTCAATCACTACTGGTATGGATTGTCATCTGGCTAGCCTTGAACATATGTGTATAGTATGTATGGCTTCATTTCATCTGCAGTCTACTTTCAGGAAAAAGGAAAAAAACCCAAAACCAACAGAGCTAGTTATGTAGATGGAATTCCAAACACTATTTTGGCGCATGTATGTTATGGTGCATTGCAGTTTGCTGCACATGCAGTATATTTTCAGACCAAATTTGGTCCTGCAACTTTTCTGGAGATGCAGTTCATCTTGAGTAATGTACAAGGGCATCATTACCTTTTTTTGTCAGTTGTAGCAAGTGGATTTAGTTCAGCCCAAGTGCATGCTTAAGTAAATACCCTATGAGAAGGATATTCAGCAGGCTGTGAAATAATCATCAGCTCTGCAATTCTAATTGGAGCATGAGAAACACTTCAAACATCCTTAGGTTTCTGTAGGACAGCAATTGTCCTTGTTGCACAAGCTACAACCACTAAACTGGAAAATACAAAGTTCTCATGCAGCACCTGATCCAGAAGTGCCCAGACAGGGAAATCAATTCACCTTTGGTGTCTGAAAGAGCAAGTGCAGACAAAAGATACATACGTGCAGAATATATTTAGTAATCTGGAAAAAAAATGTCATTTAGTAAGAAAAAAACAACAGCAAACCCTGTAAGATTTTTAGAATTACCTCTATTTAGTATGTAACCTATCAGAAAAAAAATATATCTTTATGCATCTTATGTAGTTAAAAGGAATTCATTGTGACTTGTTTTGGCAATTGCTCTGCTGTTTCAGGCTATTTAGGGAAGTATTTCTACTAGTAATGCAGAAGAATTACAAGATTTAAATTGTAGCATGTTATGCTAATGCAGCAAGGTTCAGAGCTACCTGAATTTGTTTAATTTGAACAATTGCTAGTAATATTACATGAATTTTTAAAAATTTGCTGTCAAAATGAGTTTTCCCTTGATCCAGTTTCTTCGTGGTTATATTAACGTAGATATTAAGTAGGAGAAGTTTGAGGCATTTGCCTGCATCTGTGCTTAGAAGACTTTGAATACGTAAGTACTGCACAGACGTTCCATTACATTTGCTTTCCCTATTTATTTCTGCTTAATTTGGATTATCTCTCTCTTCAAAAAAGCTTGGAATTTGCTTTGCCAGTTTAGGCTCTGTTTAAAGACTCAGGAATATCTGTATACAACTAAGTTCAGCGCATCGAGAATAAAGTTACCATCAGTAACTTACACTGAAAGAAATTTTTAACAGCAGCACTTTCATAAGTTACGTACATTTAGAATAAAGAGAAGAGACTTCTGCAATGACCAAATAAGCAGCATTTGTTTGTTTTTCATATATATATGAAGGAGACTGAAAGAATTCTCCTGCAGTTTGTCCTCTGCAACACTACGTTTTGACTATTTCTGTCCTTCAAAAGAACAGCTGCATTAGAAACTCTTCAAAAAGTGAACTGTTCAAGAACGAGTAAGATTGATTTATACCAAAGTTATTTGATTGTGCACACCATTATGCATCCCTTCACACGTGCAAAAATAGAAGGAAGGTATAAGGAAGATATTGTTCAGCATGACTTCAGGCATAACATTATTTAGCTGCTTATGAGTTTGAGAAAATGTTAAAAAATCCAATTTTGTGCAAAGCGGTATCAAGGATAGCAAGAAATATTCTGCATGGAAACAGGTGTAGATGTAACAGTAAGATCATTGGGGTGGTTTTTTTGTTTTTTTTTAAAACAGAACAAAACAATCCAAGTGACTAAAATGAAGCCACATATGAAGCTATGCCTTGTGCCCAGGCTCACTATGTCACTATGCAACATGGCATCTACACAGTTTTCAGATCTTACATTACCAGTGTTCTCACAGCTGCATATCGGCAGAATACTGAGCTATGTTCATTTCTAACTCCTTATTAAAAGTTCTGCATGAGTTTTTAACAGAGATTTTTAGTGTTCTCTAAGGGTTTCTTTTGTGGCAGGTTTTCCTTCCCTACTTAGATACCCCATGCCTTTCATCTTGAAGATCCAGGAGCAGGGCTTGCTGTAACCCCCCACCCTCAAATTCTATATAAATCTGAATCCTGTAAGCTCTACCTTCTAACTCAATTCTTGCGGTAAATTTGGAGCATCAGAGTATTCCTTTACAGCACTTGCTGCATGGGAAAATTGTATCTCTAGAGAGCAGAAGCTAACTTGATGCAGTAGAGAAGACAATTAGCATTACTTAGAAACCTCAGTCCACATGAAAAAGCCAGGTGGATAACCTGCTAAACCTTTCCCATCCCTCTTATGAACCACAAGTAGCAAAGCAGGATGTGCAAGCCCTATGCTTTCTAAATTAAGACCATGTAGAGCTCTGCATACATGAGGCAGACTGGGAGATCTTGACTCCGTTGTTACTCTTAAAGCTTCTTGACTTATTTATGAGGAGAAAAGAAACAGACTTATGCATTTACATCACATACCTGCATCTTCTAAGCGAGGCCCAAGGGCAAGTGCATCCATTTTAGTCTGCATATAAAGGAAGCTTACTTCTTTGTGGTTATGTATTTCCCTAAGTTTATTTTGAAAATAGTGCTTCTTGAGTTTTAAAGAATAGCTTATGGAAGAAATGTTTTTTTAAAGTTTATTTGAACTGACCAAAGAAAGGCAGTGAGGTGTGAACTGTCATGTCCTGCGCAGCAGATTTTGAGATGTTATTTAAAGGCAGAAAGCAAAAACACAAACTACCTTCTGCTTTGAGTGAGGCAACTCCATTATGCTGCTTCTAGATACCTAAAGATTAAAAACGTAACTAAAAACAAATTACGCATTGCTGTACCAAGAACGATAGTCTGTTTATGAATACATCCTGAAATATCTGTGGTTCTTATAGGCAAGACTCCTTTGAATTTTGGAAATACCTTAAGATATCTAAGAGCAGTACATATAAAAAATGTAAATATGTTCTTCTGTGCTTTAGGACACATCTTCACAAGGCTGTACTTGTCTCTCTACAGTATTTCCTTTCAGGTTTACTTGCATGGTTTTGCTGTTCCTTTCCCAGGAGCTCACTCCTCAGGGTACTCATTGGTTCTCACTGTACTGCAGAGCAGTCTTTCAGAATTGCGGTAACTGCTCTCTTTCCCAGTGCTTTTTGAGCCTATTTAGAAGCATTCTGAGAGCGACTTTGTAGTTGCTGCCTAAAAAGGCCAAACTTCACACCTGATAGCGATGTTTCAGTTACCTACCACTGCCGTTTAACCGAAATTGGTACGTCTGCTACATTGAAGGCCGCTCGTCATAAAGTTGGTAAAAGTGAATAAAGGTTAAAAAAAAATCTGATTCTCATTACAGGTTGTGTGAAAATGGAGGAAAAAAACCCTGTTGAATATACGAGCTGAACTGTTATACTTCCTAATCCTTTGAACTTCACATTAAGTTCACGTTTAAAGAGAAAAGTATCTGTATTAAAAACTGTATTTACTGATTTGACTGCATCCTGTTCATAAATACGTAAGTTGTATGAACGACAGGTTTCCTATCTAAAAAATGATTTGTTGCTACGCCTGTTCTGTTATTCAGTGTAGTGAGAATGAAGTGGAGCAGAATCCTTACCAAATATGTGACTTCAACTAATTTGGCCCATGACCATGAGCTATTCAGTTTATCCGCAGTTAAACAAAGCAAACCAGAAGTATTACTTTGATTTCCTCAACCAAAAGGGAGCACTTTGGGAGGATAACAGTAACCAGTAGCACCTAGATCCAGGGAAGACAGTTTAACAGCACCACCACCAAAAAGCACTTCCTTAACACTGACCAAAGTACCTAACAAGTTAATGCTGGATTTCAGGCTGTTTCCAGTTTCTCCTCAGTTACCTTAAAGAAAATACATGACTCCAATACTTATTTTATATGATAGTTCTGTCTGGAGTTTAGCATGAACTAGCAGAACAACAAACACTGGTCCTCAGTGACCTCTCCTGACATGGAGTATGCTTCATCTCCAATTCTTTTGGGTAGTTAAAGTGGGTGCAAGCATCCAGTTATGAGAATTTGCTGTAAGATTGTGTAATTTCAAAACCTTTTCAACAGAAGCTCTGCTATGTTTTCCCTCCTTATCAGCCTCTGTTCTACTGCGTGAAATTCGGGTAGAACAATTACATGGCAGCAATCAGATGACAGCTTCAGATTCCTAAGTCTATGATCAAAGATTAGCACTGGATTTGTTGAGTTTCATGTGCCATGTCTATAAGGTTGGAGGGGGGAAGCATGAAAACCACAGAAAGGGACAAACACTAAAACCATTCACAGCTCTACAGTGAACCTGCAGCTGTATTTCTTAATGGAAAGGAAATTGGTCAGTTTATCAGGTTGCAAATGCAAGCAGCACAGAGGAAGGCCAGAAGCACTTACAAGTGACAGATATTATTCTCAACTGCCCTTACAGCAGGACAATTTATTTCATCAATAAGCAGCACTTGTTTTTGCCCTCAGTATGAACTGAAGTTTGAATTACTTGTCTGGAAAACACTAACCCTGAACTCTAGAAATAAAAATGAACCATTACAAGATTTTAAGAGGTGCTGAAACATTTGTTTTGAGGTTTTATTACAAAAATATATTTGCAAACATACAAAATTTTGGATGAAAAATGTTCATTCTTAAACATTTATGCAATAACTTAATAACTGCAAACATACATAGGTGCTATAAAATCCATACCATACTAAAAATGTTAATGAAGCAGTATCTTCACTTGTTGACTTAAAATTCCTCTCATTCCCAGTTCCCAGAAATTTCTCCTGAAGGCCTCTTTCCCCGTCGTCTCCATCTCACAGCACATGCAGATGGCTATGGGACTGGTGCACCCACTGAAGTGGTAAAACTCAGGAATTGCTCAAAGCACATAACACACATTAAAAAATAAACTAAAAAACCAAACACAAACTAAGCCGAACAACCATATGCCCATACACTGACTAGATAAATATAAATAGACAACCAAATCAAAGATACTGCAGTATTTCCAACTTGAAGGGAAAATATTTCATCTTAACATTTGTGTAACATTGCCAGACAAAAGTGAGGTGATATATTGCACACATTCCTCCTGTTAAGATATGCTGTTCAAAGCAACACAAATAGCTGGCAAAAGGGTAGATGAATTGTTTACAATACTTTTAAAAACAAGAAGGCCCAAATTAACATTTTATTCTAAACATATTTCAGAAAGTGTTATCAGTGACTACACATGGCACAGTGGGTTTCAGAAATATACCAAAATGAAGCAGTCAGAAATGCGAGCAAAACCAAGATACATCCAGAAGCAAATGTTTAAATATTGAGTATTTATGCACAAAGCTAAACATACATAAGAAACCAAAACAAATAACTAAGCTTTTTTAAAACGTTATTCAATCATTCTCCAAATCTTGTTTAATTTGGAAAGATACACTGCTTCTAAGTTAACAGATGTTAGGCACCTTTCATATAAACTCTGCATTATTAAATAACCAGCAGATCAAGTCTAACTACAAAACTGAGGATTTTGATTTTCCTGAATAAAGCAGCAGCTGCATGTTTTGTTTTTGATTAGGCTTAACTCTTTCATTTTTAATTTAAAGTGAGTTAAACACCAGCCACAAAAAACATGCTTAGACAATGCAATTAATGTGAAGAGTAAAGTCTAAACAAACCTTTTCCTTCTCAGAACTAATAGATATAAATCCATTAAGCCAGCAGATCCACCAATAAACTCCACACTTGAAAATGGTGAAAATAAATTGCTGCAATGACTCCGTGGTCACTTCTATATGCCCTAGTTATTGCTAACACAAATCAAGTATGGCGACAAGCTGCTAATTTTAGGTTTACGCAAAAATTAAGAGGAGCAGGAAATTAAAGTTCTTAAATAACACAGGCTACATTACAAATAAACTCAAGTTCTACACTGTAGTTAAGCTTGTGTTTTACAATGCAACTTATCTCTGAAGAGATTTATCTCACTGCTCATAAATGACAGACTAACTGCAGCATACTGGAAGACACCCAAGTAGGTTCCAGTGTCTATGGGCTATACGTAGAGGCCAGGCCAAATATCCACGTAGGTGTTCAAGATGAACAATTTTTCTTGCAGTAGAAGTGATTTGATTGTTTGTCTTCCAATTCATTTTTATAGCTGGGGGAACTGATAACATACTGCTACTAGTGCATGACAAAACCAAGCCAAGGATATTCAGCTGTCAGAGTAGAGTCAAACTCCCAGAACACCACTGCTGCTCTAAGCAGTATTATTTTTCTCAACTCTGTATCACTTAAGAACTCAAAATACAACTCTTTCTATTGTTACTATATATCTTTGGATACGACTGTATCTAGCAACAAATATCATTAGTTATTTCTATTCTTAGAAACACAAATCAAATCTTCCTTCAAAGAAACTGGAAGCTGTCTGTAAAAGCCAGGGAAATATGAACCTCACCTTTGAAAAAGTGGCTCTGCATTTGGCTTACACTATGCATTCACACCCCCTCCCCCCCCCCCACAAACTGCACATGGGTTTATTAAAGTTCTTCTAAAACAAGCACTAGATTAGTTGAGACCTTATACCTAGCTGGAGTGTTACTGTTCATACCCCCACACAGTACCCTAACTCCACAATTTGTGTAGGAAGTTCCCATCTTCCTTAGCAAGGCGCAGAGTCCATATTGCTGAGTTCAAATGCTACAATTAAAGCCAATCAATTTCTTGATGAATGTGCAGGACGTTAGCATAATTCCCTGAATCCTGCACATTTTCTAACAAAACTACCATATATTTTAACTGAAAACACTGAACTCAAAGGCTGCAAAGAACTTCTCAGAAGGCAAGTAGTGCTAAAGAAAATATAGTTTCTACTAAAAAACTATGAAAAAACTAAAACAGATTAAATACATAAAAATGTAAGTATCTGTTGTATCTAAAACATACCAGTTTGTGAAAAGTAACAATTAAAGCTCATTGCTAGTCTGCAACAAAAATGACTGGGTACATTGACCATGTTAATCTCCACTAATCCTTAGGATATGCATAATTTTTTTTTTTTTTTAAAGGAACTAAATCTTTTTCTGTGTGATTCTGTAATCAGTGTTTTTCTTCAATTTCAATAGTGCTTGAGGGAAGGGGAAAAAAGCAGTGCATCAGAACTCAGTACAGACTAATTTTTTACTGAATAAACAAAAAAAATTTTTTTTTCCTTAAATTGCAAAAGCATCCTTTAAAATTAGTATTGCTGGAAAAAGTTCAGACCTGAAGTCCTGTTAACTACCTTTGTATAACTTCATGAAATAAATACAAGCCATGGGTAAACCAACACAGCAGCATAAGAAAACAGTTAGAAATCTTTCTGATTTCAAATAAGAAAGTATGATGCTAAATTCTTACATTGATGAACTAGGAAATAATATACAAAAAGCAGTAACATGTTAACTAGATACATTTCAGAGCATGAAGTATAGATAAATAATTTAGAGAGAAGCCAAGAGGAGAGCATGCAATTGTTCCCCATCTGCTTAGTTCTCAACACTGCAGTTACGATACAACTGAGGAATGAAATCCAAATAAGATATGGTCCATCCTTAAGCCAAAAGGGAAACAAAGTATTTCAGTCATATCAAACACTAATGAACAGGAAAGTGGTCTTCCAGTGGTGGCCTCCTACCTACACTTAACCTGAAAGAACCTCAACTTACAACAGAACTGTTCTGTTGCTTAAAACTAATACAATCATTGAAGATTTTGTATATTTCTGATTCCACCTTTTTAGAGAAAACAGCCTTACTCACTTGGATATCTGTTTTATGTCAAACATGAAGCAGTAAGATTAATGAAATATTTAAAAGATAAAATGATCAGCACGAGCCAGAGACTGTTAAAGTACTCAGCAAATCACGTTTTAAAGCTTTTGTTTAAAGATTTAGCTACAAACGCCTGGCTTCCAAATCCCTCTTCCCCACATCTGCCACCTTAGTCACAAGGCATTCAATTCTCACCTTAGAATTGGAACTAGGTTCCAAAATCAAGTCTTGTTCTGGTGTGGTGTAGTGTACTATACTACATATGTGCTAGTTTAAGTAGTACGTAGTCTGTAATCCTTGAGAGGTGAATACAGCTAGGAACAAAAGCCAGAGCAAACATCTGCATGATCAAAAATGCAAATGAAAGCTCATAAGCAAATTAAATCCCCTCCCCCAATAAAAAGAAAGGTCTGCTGGTGACAATCACAGTGAAAACCTAAATCACTTCTGAGAACATTACTTTCTTGAAGTATTTAAGGAATACTCTTTCCTAACGGGTTCAAATTCAAGACATTGAAAACTAAGTATCTTTTAAAAAAATATCAGTTTTATAGATGAGGCATAATTATTTCTAAAGTGGTAACATTCTAAGCAGATTTAGCTTCGATTATAGCTTAATGTTGTCTGTATTCTTGGTTAGGACTTGCAAGTAGACTTCATGAATAGTGCTGAGAAAACGGGAATCATTCTGCAGGAAAAAAAAAACATCAGAAACATTAGTAAAAAGATGTAAAAAAAAAAAAAAAGTAAAATTTAAGTCAGTTTAAGTTGTGCATAAGAGTCGCAATACGCTGCTCCCTATCTGAGGGTTAAGGCAAGGGAATTAGCTGCCTACCTGAACAAAAGGCAGTGCTGTACAGACAACACAGACTTTGAAACTGTGAAGGCAGCTAAAGCACAATGGGTACTCAGATAAAAAAACAGCAGCCCCAAGGTCAGCCCTGGCTACACAATTTCACTGTCTTCTATGCACTTTCTTTGAGAAGAGTACAAAAAAATTAAGATACAGTAAATTCCACCCTGTATACCGACATCCAAATAAAGGCTGCAGAAATGTCAAAAATTACGTGAGTTAGTTCTGCCTGCAAAATCAGTCTGAGGATTGCAGTGAGTTCTATGAAAATTCCGTGTCAAAGAATTACTGGGAAGTGAAATAGAAAGCATTTAGAGATATTTCCTGAGTCCTACTCCTTCAGATAGTAGGTAATTATCTAGGCTGAAGATGTAGTACCCTTTCTACTAAACTCTACATAGTGAGTATGTGCTCACCTTGGAGCACCCTGCAAGTACTCTGCTGAGGGGTACAGCAACTGTTGCCTCTATACAGCAATACAGAAAGAGAAGACTAGAGACGCGGACATTCCGGTCAGCTCTCTGAAGTGACCACAGCAACTTTCTTCAGACCATTAAGGTGAGAATCTCTAATGAGAACAGCGAAGACCTCTGACAACTGAACTCAGCTGCAAGATTTAGAGGCAAGCTAGTTTTGTATCTTTAAAGGAAAAAAGCCAACACGTAAATCTGGCAATTGAGATGATACTGAGGTCTGGTGTTGGCCCTTTTGACCATAATTTTTTAATTGGGAAGATATTATTTGCTACTTCAGACCAGCATTTTGAGTGCAAGACCAAGTAACATCAGCACAGAGAAAGCTAGAGAATCCTGAACTACGAGAATGGCTGTCATCCATGGTAACTTCTACTTGTTACCTATAACATAGCTGATCTGTCTAGCTACTCCCAACATTACAGACTTAATTCAGCTGAACTTTTTAGTCAGTAAGAATGGTACAGCTAGAACTTTTTGTAACTTCCATTTTAAATATACACACATTAAAGATGAGGAACAGCTTGAAGTAATTGGCAACAGGAAAGTTTTCCAAAGGAAAACAGAAACACTTAAAAGAAACTCAACCCTTGCCCCTCATACTACTGCTGCTATACTCATAACCTTTTCCTCAAGTGTTCACAAGTTGATGTGTGTGAAAGAAAGATTCAAGCAGAACTCTGTCCTTGCAAGTCATCCATCTTACAATTGAAGTCTCAGTACTGGCTACTGTACTTGTAACCCCACCCCTCAGATACTGAGTTTTCTTCAGACAGGACCTTTATTAGATGTATCAGTGCTTCCTGAAGCTGAGACCTACTGAGAACAGTAGGAGGTACTGTCTGAATCTCTGTTGTTCCAAGTGTTAAAGGTGATGAAGAATTGGCTTTATTTTCCACTTCAGTAGGTTTTGTAGCTGACTGCTGGAAAACACTAGGAGACAAGAGGATTGAAGGAGCTACTGTAGTTGTGGCTGTAACAAACTGTGGAGGTGCAACCTGCAGAAAAAAGGAAGTTAATAAGCACTGTGTCCAGAAGGAATGAATGCTGTTATAAAAAAGACTGTAGAAATGAACATAAACATATTAAAAATCGTAGCTACTGGTACAGTAAATTAGAAAGGAACTACAGAACAGCTACTCACAATGAAATGCTATTTACCAAGTAATTCAGTGTCAACAGAAATCCTTATTTTTGAAGCTGAAGAAGCTGGCAGCCTTCAGTGCTCTTACACGTAGACCCATTCCCATGTAGTTGCTACTTTCCAGTTTTTTTTTCCCCAAACATCACAGAAGATGAGCTTTTCATCTAAATCGTGAAAGGAAACTATGGGGGTTTTGTGCTGTTAGTTTTTCAAATTTCCTTCTTCTTCAGGAGTTTACACAAAGGCCAACCCTAGTGCACTTGTTTCCTATTGTTTTTGTACGTCAATGGTCTCCAAGTACACGTATGGTTGGGAGTAAAATAATTCAGAATTTCAAATACATTTAAAAATATATTTTAAAATGATCAATGAACTATAATTAAAATATTAAAGCACACAATCTTTTTCACTATAAGGCAACCGGACAGGAGAGAGAGAAAGTGGGGAAATACTTTGACAATCACCTTCCCCATCCCATCCTTCTACAGGTCTGTTTGACATTTTACCACAGAAATCCACTCTGAGGCACGTAAGGCTGACAGATCCCACAGCAGTGTTATAACTATAGTACTGAAATCGAGCAAATGAAAAACCTGTTCAAACGGTGCTGCAATACTGCAGATCCAAAAATGTATTACCATATCTGTGCTAGCACCAGCCATAAAATATACTGTATAGGAGAAAAGCACACAGCAGTTTACAGAAATACTTCCTTGATTCAGTACAGCTTGTTTCTGACCAATGAAAGCACTTCAGATATTGTCAGAGTAAGCAATATGACAATTTCAGATACCAATTACCACAGTTTTAAAATTTGCATTTTATTTTACAAGTAAACCAAATGTGCTGAAGTGTTTGTTCACCTACCTGACTGACTTTAGGTAAAGTCTTGGACTGTGGAAATACTTCTGGTTCTTTGTTTTGTTGTACAGCCTAATTTGAAAAGAGAGCATAATTCACAACTTGGATACAGCAGTAAGTAGTTTTGTTTGATAGTTTTTGTTCTTACATTATCACTGTACCCAGAAGCAAGAAAGATCAAACCTTGGCTTTGCCTATGATTGTAATTAGAAGAGGCAACCAAGTTTGTACAACCTCCAAATAGGGCACTACAGAGAATTACTACTGCCTTTGGAGGAAAAAAAACCCCACAAAATCATCTAAAGTAACATCTTTACTACAGAAGTAGCCAATAGTAAAGCAGAGCAACACTAACTGACAGAACGGTTACATGCAGCCACAGGCACTAGCCCAGCAGAGCAGCAGTAACATTTTCACCTAGTCTCTCAAACCAAGCTTATTGCTTTGGGTTATACTGAGGCATAGACAATAGATTTGCCTGCAAGAAACAAAAAGTTTAGAAGGTCCCTTACAAGTGATTCTCGGATAATACAAATCAAGGTTGTTAATTAGACAAAACAAATCAGTTTATGGCCCATTTTGCTAAATAACATCTCAGTGGAGTACACAGAAATCCCCAACAGAAGTGGTCAATACTAAAATGGTATGAAACTCCCAAGGCAAAATTATCCAAAACAGGAAGCTGTTAGTTTTGTACTTTCAAAGAAGGCATGGGCTATATACTTCCACAGAATTAACTCCTCTAGCACCAATTAATCTGCAACTGCCAATTTCTTCTCACATTACATTTTTGCTGCATTTTTCTGACACAAGTACAGGCAAATTCCTTAGAATATATTCATGTAATAACAGCAGCAGCCTGAAAAAACTCTTCCTCCATATAGAAGTCTGTCACTGATGGCAGGTACTAATGGCAAGAATTAGATTTCAAGGTTCACAATCTGATCGGTCACACACAAGAATTCCTTGATTATTTTTAAGAAGCATATATGTAACAGCATAATTTCAAATGAAAAAATATTTGCAGCCTATACAGTTTAAATCTGTAGGGACATAACTCAAAGAATACCTGCAGGGAAGGGATTTTTTTGCTGTTCAAGGTTGATGATTTACTGTGTGATTCTTTGAAGCTTTCTGGTGTTGCAAGTTGGCCAATCGAGGCAGAGATGTTTGGTGTTAAGGAAGTCTTAGTGATAGACTGCTGTTGCATTTGGTCATGCTGTGGAGTCAACCTGAGTTTCTGGAGAAGATCAACACCTGTATGGGACGTGTTTGAAACAGGTCCTGTATTTGCTGATGTCAAGGGTGTTATAAGCTGGCTCTGGCCAGCCATTAAATTCTGTGGAGCATGGTTCACTTCAGAAGGCTGATTCACTAGCGGGGTTATCTGCTTGGTAGCTTGCTGCATAACTTGCATTAGACTGTTGTTTTGCTTTAGGCCAGGAAGCATTTGAGCAGGAGCAGCATCCATTGTTGAGGATGAATTAAGTATAGGGCTTAAGCGAACTGAATAGCTTGAAACATCAGGCTGGGAAACCGAGGCTGGAGGTATAAGCATAGGTGTCAAACATTCCTGTTGACTCAAAGGATTGGCACTAGCTTTAACGTTCGGACTTTCCGATTTCCCTTGTGGTGGTTGTATTACTGCTGTCTGGTCAAAGGAAAAAGGCAAAAGCAAGTTTTGTTGCTCTCTGGCAGAGGACTCAGTCTGCAACTTCTCCATTCTCTCTGGATTGGGATACAGAGGTAAAGGCTGTTCCTTTGGTACAGAGGTCCCAAAGAGTTCTTCTAAAGTCAGATGCTTTGGCCTTGACTGAAATGGCTAAAAAGAACAGAGAAGGAAGTTTATAATTAATATAATATAATTAATTTGGAAAGAAAAGATTAATGTGCCTCTGACAAAGTCAGTATTATAATTTCAAGAAAACTATGAAAAACAGCTAAGTCAGATGTATTCAAAATACAATTTGGAAATCAACTGTCCTCTGTTTAGAGAAACGTTTAAGTCCATTTCATTTACAAGGAATATCCAGTCTATATAAACTAATCACATCCTGCCCCTCCCCCTGACTCAAAGGTTTTATACATAAATATTGTTGAACCGTGACACTGCTAATTAACTCAAGACTAGCCATGTTTCACAATACAGCAAATTCCAAGAGACTCCATCAATATAAAATAAGCTGGATAACTGACAGCAGCCATCTAAAGCTGACGGGATTCAAGCCACGTCAGTTGTTCCAAATGTGAACAAATAATAATATACTAGTAACTGCACACAACCATGCAGACTACCACTTGTACTTCAGTAAATTAAACTCTGTGTTCAGTTATGGCCTTCTGCTGAAGCACTATACGTTGGTAATTTCACAAGTTTTAAGGAGGCAAAAGTTTTACAAGTTTTAACTCCGGCAAGCCTGGCTCTGGGGAAGACATTTTGAGCCACCTGGGGTTTGAAATGTGATAGCTACAGTGTTTTGCTGAAAGTGTAATAAAACATCAAGCCAAAGTTGGTTCTGTCACTAAATCCTATACTCACATTAATGTAAGGTACTGAAAAAAAATATACATTTCCTCTAATGTGCTGAAAGTCTCTTAGATCAAATTTCCTTGAGAAATTTAAACAGCATTCCCTATGTTAAAAAAACAATACAAGGTCAGCAAAGAGAAACAGCTGTCCACTAAGAACTTGTGTATTACTGTTATTTTTTTCCCCTTCAAAAACAAGTTATGTTGTGAACAGTGCACTCCTATCAAATCATATGTTGGCTACACAAATAGAAAAATGCTTCTTCCCTTATTTTAGGAGTCTCCTCAGAAAAAGGATTAGTCTCAGTATAGGAGAAATAGGAGAAGTCCTAATAAGACAACTAAGGTGACACGTAGTAACAAAAATAACCCAAGTCATTTGTTTTCACTTTCTCCTTTCAAAGAAAAAGTAACAACAGAATGAGAAAGCAAATCAAAGGTAGGGTTGAGCAGACCTGCATGCATTTCAGCTGCTAAAGTAGCAATACAGTATAGTTCAAACAGCTGTCCAACAGATTTCAAATATTTTTGGAAGCATTTAAAAAAAATTAAATCAAACCTAATGAATCACAGGCTCATGCTTACCATTTTGCAGAAAAAAGAATGCTTTTTCTCTAGGAGTTTGAGCTAATTCCTCATTCTCTACTTGCCAGTTCTACCATAAAATAAGCAAGATTTATTCCAAGCCAGTTATTTTAGCTGAAATTGTTTCAAATGCCTTTTTCTACAGAGAAAAGAAACAGCTACTAACAACAATATCTCAAACTGTTCCTGCTTTTTTTTTTTTTTTAGGTTGCACAGGACCAGAAGTTATGTAAAACAGCTGGACTAAAATATAACCTTCTGTTCAGAAGACTGAATGGCCTGCAGCATAACTCCAGCATGTTCTTATGGTATGTCAAAACAAAGACAGTATTGTGCAATGACAACTACTATATCACAACATTGCTATGCTTGTTCCAATTTTACTAACACTGATAACAGTAATGAACATAGTGCAGTGCAGATAACATGTAAGCAGCCTAGCACAAAGCCTTGAGCTTGAAATCTTACTGAATTCTGCCCAGGTTACTCGTTTGTGCCACCAATGCTGCTATTTATTAATAGCTGGCTTAGTGCCAGGCACACTCATCTTGCATTTAATTCTACTGTTTACAAACCTTGCCAATTCCTATGCTAGGAAGTCTTCCTATGAAGCTGTTTTCAAACCTTCTCCACTGATCTTATCACTGTAAAGACCCATTCTTCAAGGACAAAAATTCTGTTAAGGAGTAAGTGACTATTTCATCTGAAATTCTGCTTTTAACCTCAGTATGATGAGCTGACTAGCCTCTCTTTATTAACTCACTGCTATCTATCAAGCTCCAATCTCGGTCACGTTAGCCGCTTCCACGGACATAGACACAAACACGAGTTAGTTCCCAACATGATACACAGCACATCCCTTTGCTTGACTCATCTCTGGCTGAGTTGCATTTTAAGCATGTCATCAACTCACTGTGTTATGGAGACCCTTCTCTGCAGGGGCTCGCAAAGAGGGCAACACGATCATTCTACTTGATAGGACCAGAGCGCTGCCCAGAGGGTTCCTCCAGAAATCATTTCAGATACATTGAGACATGCGAATTAGCAGCCAGAGCTTGTGCTAAGAAATTTAATTTCAGTGTTCTAGTTCAGTTTTGCTCACCACTGGTGCAAAAACATTTCATGACACCACCGATTTTCTTTTTGAACTGGATACATAATTCGAACCTCTAAATATCACGGAGCAGATATCGATTTGCCATTCCCACATCTGTGACATCTTTAGGAAGTAATCGATATACAAACGTGACATTCTGAGAGGGGTTTCAGGATCTTAAAGTACTTATATGCACAATAGTTTTTAATTTCACTGGTTATCTGCTCTAATGAGGTAAAAATATACTCTTACTGTTGAAATTGTTTTCTTCATTCAGTAGCCCACATTATTAAAAAAGAAATTAAGAACAATCATCACTGTATTGTATTTGAACCCATCCAGTTTTACAAAAGTAAAGTATCATACATAGCAACCATTTCCCCCCCTCAATATCTCTGCAGCTATAGTTTTAAGTTGCTCAACAGAAAAGGCATTAAAGCACACTGCTTTATCTGCTCTGTAAATTTGTTAATTATTTCATAGCATTTTACTAGAATCTCATCTTCCTAATTTTTTCCCTTGCTACTTATTACTGTTTGGCAAGTTCAGCCATTTCAGCTAATTACGTGGCCAAAAAGACTATGTTTCTTCTAAACAAAGCCTCAGGCAGACCTCTGCCAGGCCTCAAGCATAAGCATGCAGCAAGCAGAGCTGGCTGCCAGGGGTCAGTCTATCACTTGTGCTGGTTCTACATCAGAAGTGCTGTTGAGATGGAGGGCACTGTGACAGCCAGTAATCCGAAGAAATTTCTCTTGTCCTCCTGTTTTAACCCATCGACTTAAGCAGATTTTTGCTACTCATATCCTAACCTGAACTAGATATTATTTTTACTACAAATTAAGTTTTTGTTTACAAATATTAAATGAAAAGTCACACACATTTTCCTCAGGCATTTCCTTTTTCAGACATGGTGGTTTACTGCATTCAAAACATAACAGTAAAGCTACAGGAAGGACCCGGAGGCAGACTCCTCCAGATCACCTCAGTGGGGTATTTTCTGTAGAGAACTGCTCCTGATCTTTCTGTCCCCACTGGGTGGCACTGTAAGCAGGTACAAGTTGGTACAGAGAATTTAGATGTAGCACAAGCTATCATTTTAAAACCAATTTCTAGAGAGCATTATATGAAGGTGCTTTGTTTATAAATGCTTACCAGAAAAAAGGCAATTAAAGTCAATTAATGTACTTTTGCAGCCTACATTTCAACCACTCCAGTGATTACACTATTTTGAGAACAAGTTTCCCATGCTCAAAGACACTTAAATGAAGCACAGTTTATTGCCACTACCTTTTTTAAAAAAACCAACAAAAAGCCAACTGTGGCTTAATCTTCAGTTACAGTGGTAACACTAGGCTTTAGAATCTGTACATACAAAGGTAGATGCTGACTGAACATTTATCTAATATTTATCCGAAACAGATCTAAGCACTGTGCATGCAATTAAATTACCACAAACTTGAGCAACATTCTTTACTGACAGTGCTGAAAAAATGTTTGGAAGATATTCTTTGCTGCCAAGGAAGGAATGCAAAGCTGAAGTCTAAAACAAAAAAAATAATCAGAAAATCCAGCAATTCACCAATGATTTCAGTTACTAGGAGTGTAGCTACACGTTTGGATGCAGCACAGACACACCTTAAGTACAGGTCTCAGACAGGGGAAAGCAGGGCTTGAGCTTCTGCTCTGAAGTCTACAGAACAGTGTACAACAGACTGATGCCATATTCACTCTGTCGCTGTGACACAGGTGATTTTTGTCTGCTTCCTCACTCTGCAGTCATTTTGCACAGAGCTCTACACTATCATGGACTGACAGCATAGAGCCCATGACACACCAGGATCTGAGTTAACCCATTTAAACACACTTGAATATTCACTGTACCATGGACACCATCTTATATTTTTAAGCATTAAGGCAAAAAAAATGGATTGTAGGCTCCTAAGAGCCTTAAAACCCACTAGTTTATCAAGTGGGGGGTGGAGGTGGTGAATCATACCAGCTGATCTCAGACAAGCAGTCAGGAGATGAGAATAGAGACTAAAACCCATTCTTAAACTGAATTTACACTTCCAAATGTATTTAAAGTTAAGCAAAATACATTCAGCAAGATGATGCTGCAGGCATTTCTGGTACAAAAACAAAGTACTAAATAAAGAAGTAGCACCTTATATATGTTTGAATTAAACTTACTTGATCTTGCACTTGTAATGAAGTGTTTTGTTCAGAAGTCTCTGTGCTTTCTGGCTTTGTGGCATTCGCATGTTGTTGCACACCAGAACTTGACATGACACTCAAATCATTGACTTGATTCTGGGGAAAAAAAAAAATACAGACCCACTTTGGTCAAAACACTGACTTTTGACAGACATCATAGAATTCCCAAGTCTCAGGAAGTAAAATCATACCAAGATATACATTATCTGGCATGAGTTCATAACGCTTATACATTATCTGGCATGTGTTCATAACACTTTTCCTTTTAAAGGAGTGAATAAAACAAAGAAAATAAAGAGAGGCTTTTCACATTCTCTTCCTGCATTAGCTGCCATTGAGGACATTAAATCAAGAACTTAAAGCTCCTTAGAAAAAAACTTGTCAGAAATCATTCTGAAGCAATTGGATAAAGAGCTTGTTGATGACTTATTTCCACTAGATTTTAATAACGTGCAGTATTTTCAGAAGATGTTAACTGGGTTTTAGGTGAATAAGACTAAAAGGACAAGAAAGTCAAAGTAATAATAAGCTCACAACTGTTTACAGATTGAGTTGACTTTCATGCTTAACAAATACATAAACAACACTTATTACAACCTAAAGCACTAGTGGAAGAGCAACCATAGAACTAACAGTCTAGCATTTAGTAGATGAACCTAACTACACCTTATCTCTATATGGCTGAACATCAGCACAACACACCATTTCTTTGTCATTTACCTGTCACAGCAACAAAATATAGGTTAAACCTTTCAGCAAGTTAGAAACAATCTGAGCTTTATTATTGTTTTCTAAATCTATTTGAAAGAGATAAATACAAAATGGACAGAGAAACAACTCCTGCCTTTATGCCTTTTAGCCACCAATTTGAAAGGTTAGCAGGCCTCTTTTTGGGCCTGAAATAGTGGACTGCCTTAGAGTTAATTACAGAAACAAAACAAAATACAGAGATTTCCTTCACTAGAGGATAATCCGCAATGTTTCCATTCTCAGAATGAAATACACACAAAAACACTATAAAAAAACATCCATTCACTTCATTAAAAAAAAAATCTCAGAACTCATTCATTTTCACATATGGCCTGGATGCAGCAAGTACTTGAAGGATTTAAGCTGATTTGGAATCCTAGATTAAATCACTCAGACCTTCATAAATCTCTTTTTCACTCTCTGCCCCCTTCTCATGCTGACACTCTGCCAATCTCTCGTGGGCTGCACACAAGGATTACTGTATGATCCATCTGGAATGTACCATGCAAATAAGTACTTTCTGCTCCTAAATACAAATTCAAGTGTAATTATTGAGTGCCATAAAATAATTTTTAAAAAATTTAGAAAGGATATCTTAAGAAGCCATCTTCAAGTTGCTTGCCTAATCATATTAACAATGATGTATGCTGGTTACGAGGAACTCTATAATTAACACGCCTGAATCTTGGCACTAAAGCTGGAGCGGTCAGTAGAACATCCTCCAAAAAGTTTGCTCAATTCTATTTATCTACCAACTTGTTCAGAACTGCAGTCATAGCAGGTTAATGGATTAAGTTTGGCAGATTCAGTTTTCAGCTCACATACATACAAAGCAAAGTTTTTCTAGTTACAAAGGTGCTTTAAAAGCATCAGGCAGCAAAATCAAGATTGAGATGTAAAAAAGTCAGATATGTAGTACATCTGTGCATTTCCATACTGTGTGACAGCTGCCACAGCCTATTTATCAGTATTTTACTTTTCTACAGAGCTTCATCCACTATGCTTAGGAATTCTGTTACTAAGGAAAAGCTTTCAACATTCTCACACAAAAAGACCAGAAAATTAAGAATGGAGAAGCCAAAATATCTGGAGTGATTTTTTTTCCTTTCATAAGAAAAAAGCCTTCTATTTCTTCAAATCTGTCTTACTTGATACAACATTGAAAAATGAGTCATTCAGCCTTTGATGCTCCCTTTTGTGCTCTAACAAAAACTGCTACTTCGTATGAAAGCCAACATCGTGAAAGACCTTCTTCTCAAACAGGATTAATGCATTAAGCATTAGAGGCAGATGTTCTTTGGTATTTACATTAAAACATTCTGAAAACAATACTGATTTTCACAAACTAGTATCTCGTCCAGGTCAGCTACAGTCTATGGTCTGTCACATTCATCTATCCTCATGCTACGTGAAAAACTGCACAGAAGTTGGCTTGCACATGGCTTAGCCCACGTTTTTTTTTTTTTCCCCTCCCATTCCACAATGTGTTGTAGCAACCTCGAATCCTATGAAGATCTTGCATTTACTCAGTAGGAACTCTGAAGCATCCCACAGCACAAGAAATAAAACACTGAAATGCTTCTACCTTTCTCCCACCAATACAGCTAAAAGAACCCATACCATCTCTGCCACATTATGCCAAGACATTACTATTGTATATTCTTGTATCTGTAGGCTTACAAAAAAATGCCTTCAGAATTTCTAGGGCAATTTGTGCAAAACCCAGAAAAAGTAACACTTGTGTCTTCCACGTTTGAATTTGGCTCTCAGGACTATGCAAATTAATTACTTCAAGAGAACTAAGATTTTCCTTCATTATCTAAACTTGTGAATTTAATAGTGGCAACAGACTATTCTGCACTCAGAACCCACTGTTCTGAGATAATTTATTATGGGATAGACACATGGTAGGCAGAATGAAGTAGTACACTAGGGAACAGCAGGAAAAGTTTACACCTGGTCTACAGCAGTTAAAATATGCTTTATAGAATGTAAATGTGCACTGACTAAATTGCAACCCTTTTCCACGGGATTTATTTTTTTACTATGAATACTGATATCGTCAGGTATAATTTTTTTTGCTACTCCTAGAGATAATTTTCTCACAGCATTAGCAATTTTTGTGGAATGGGTCTATCAAATTCCATTTTCAAGTCATATGACAGAATCAATGAGACTTTCTTAATACAGTATAGTGAGGAAGCAAACAAGGCAGCAGTGTGACAACAAGACTACTGGAACAATGGCAGAGAATGCTTTCTCTTTAAAAGAAACATATTCACGTGTGTTAAAAACTACTTTCTATATAGGTTTTCCAACCAACAAAAAGATAAAAAAAAATTGGCTAAGTTGCCTGCTTAAGCCAAGAATTTCACCTCAAATAACCACAGCCCTGTAGGTCACTGCGCATCTCTGTTCGTATCACAAACACAGGATAGTGCACAGCTAGTGGGCTTCTTTCTTATTTAAGGCCAAAGCAATTTGGTATGCAACCCAATGAATGTTGTTGATTATGGCATGAATAACAGCAAACCTCCTCCAGTGATTTTCAATACAGAGGGAAAAAAACTAAAACACAAATGTCAGCTACTATTAAGGAATATTCACAGAAGTGGAGCTTCAGGATCAAAAAAACCCAGTCATCTACTGTTCTACAGTGTTACATATATGTTCACATTTTCTTTGTGACTGATTTCAAGACATGACAGTAGAGAAATACCGATACTATGGAGCTTTGGCATCTATTTGAGAAAAAAAAAAAGTATTTGTTGCATTTGCTTCCCCAGGTATCTGTTTTCAATACAGTGCTTTTTCTCCAGGAGGTAACAATTCAAATATACAAAATTTCAGGCCCAATAAATTACAGGTTACACGTACTACTTTCAATCTTAGATGACAGCACACTACACAGTACAACTTAGTACACAAGAATACTTCTCTACCATTGCTGTCTCACAGGTCACAAGGGATGCATTTCACCAGACTCCACACGAGGCCTTAACCCCCTTACTTGGAAGGGATTTCTTTTGCTCATAATGCAAGAAAATAAATACATTTCCTTACTCGCTCATATTCAACCTTGGCTTTACTGAGCATTTCCAAGATGTCAATAGGTCTGTTTTCACTGCAGCCATTTGTTCTGCTGGGACTTTTTCTGTCCTGAGAAACTTGTTGTGATCTCTGAGCTTCTTGTTCTACCACTCTGTAACAGGAAAGGAGAAATGGGTTTTCAAAATTGTATCTGGAATGCACATCTTCTAGAAGACAGTGAAGAAAACCACAATTCACAGAATATAAACATATTTTGTTCTGCTTAAATGAAAACCTAACACATAGTTGGCCAAAGTTACAAACACAGCACTGGTTTTAAGTCAGCATTTGCCTGCAGTAAACACTGCTTCTGTAAAACTGCCATTTTATTACAAAAAAATGCCTAAACATGTGGACATCAGTGTCATACAAAGAGTACATGCATTATAACAAAAACTGAGTAAAAGATTTTTTTTTTTTTATTCCTTACTTCTTAACATGCAGTGTTTCCATGTTCAGCCACACCAGGTCACGCTATTCAACAAAATCAATTACAAACCAGTTCTAATTTAGGACAGGGCCTACCATTAGAAAACAACACTCAGGGGAAGAAGACAGCTGGCTCATACCAGATGTCTCTGGAGCCAGTCTGGAAAGAAGCTTAGAGCAAGCTACCTTTCCTCCCTCTAAGAGCTTTGGAAAGAAGAGCAAACCATTTTCTTCTCTAGCTGCCTAGCAGTAAATCCAATTACTTGTAGGGTTATAACAATGCACTTCCTCTGGTCTTTGACACCTACAGCTCATTCACCACTTCTTCACTATCCATACTGCCTTAAGACTAAGAAAACTTGTTAAAAGATGATTAAGATGCACATAAGGAAGATGTATTCCTCATGCATTTCATTAATGAAAGTAAAGGCAACATACATTTCTACCCTTAATCCATATACAGTTCACAAGATATACATGGCCATGCAATGCACTAATGCTTATCTTCTTGAAATAAACACACACCAGCCTGTAATCCCCTCTTTTTTTAAGCCTGCATTAATCAAATATGTTAAGAAAAAAAAACAAGCACAGAAAGCAGGGCAGAGCTCTGGAGCTGGCACATCACCTAAACTCTCATGCTGCAGAGCTGATGGGGCAGCCGAGAGGTGCCATCACAGCAATCACAGAAAGCGTCAATCATTCCAGCCTCCAGTTTCTTCTGGTCAGCTAGGATTCAGGAATAACTCTGCAGCATATAGACTGCTGAGTAAATAGACATTTGTATGTACCTCTACATTACCGCTCCTAAAGAAAAAACAGCACAAGTCTGCAATTCCTCCCAGTTTTCTAGCAGCTAAGACCCTTCAGTAGAGTTCAACCGGGTTTACTTCAAGAAAGATTAGATTAAAAAAGGCAACAGACTTAACCAGGAAAATTAGTTTCAAAGCTTCTAATCATACACACTGCTTATTTATCCAGATTTTCATTATTCAGTACAACTTTCTCTATTTGTATGCAAGCATTAACCTGCAAACCTAACTCAGAATCTGGGGGCCAATCTACTCTGCCAGACAATTTCCAAGAATTGCAACATGTGCTGGTTTGGCTGAAGCAGCTCAATACTGTACAAACGTTTCTATGGTGACACCATCAGAGTACATTTTGTTCTAGCACCCCACATGGTCATACAGTCCTGACTTGGGACTTGTATAAATGTAAATCCAAAACTAGGGATGAGAGAAGGCAAGATGAAAGAAACAGAACACTTTGCTGAGATTTAAGTGTCAGCATGGCTACATCAGGAAAAATAAACACTTCAGTTAAAGGGCAAATTCTGGACAGCTGAAGTCATGCATGTTCTGCCTTGTAGGTGAAAGGAAGGCTTGTGGCTTTGGACTCTCCTTTCCTCACTAGTTGTTCCAAAAGCTTTCAACAAAACATCTTCCCATTGAAATGATACTAGCTGGTATATAAAAAAATTTCAACAAGTATATCAATTTTACAGAGGCATTTCAGAAATATTGCTACAGAGCATTTCACAATTGTTTTTTTGTGTCCACTACAAGGTGTTACTTACCTTTTTCATTTTTTTTTTTCTTAAAGAATAATAAAAATTATCTTCTCATGTAGACAAGCATAAATACCTCTTTAGTGTAGCCTCGTGCAGGTTACATTCAGATGCTGGCGGGAGTAAATGCCCCAAACTCTGTACCCCCAAAACTCAGATACAAGCAATGAGCTAGAACTGGAAGAGTATCTCAAAATAGTTTAGGTCAGATGGCTGAAATAGGTTAAATCAAGCCTACAAGCTAACCTCAGTATAAAAATATTACAACTTTCATGTCAGAAAGCAATGAAGTTCCACAAAGACTTGGATTCTGGCAAATATGAGGAAAAACTCTGTTTTATGCCTATGCCTTTTAGAAATCCTACCCTTCGCTAACAATTTCCACTTGACCCAAATTAATTCCTTCTGAAGTGGTTTGAACACTCCTATAGACTTCTTTCACACTAAGAAGTATTCCAGAATTTTCTAAAGACAACGCTCAGAAACACCTTAGCTGGAGAAAAACATCATAAGAAAAAGCTTCCACTAACACTAGTCTATACTCTGAGTACGCTCTGTATGCAATCAGGATTAAGACTTCTTTAAACAAGGCCTGCTGTTTCTTTCCATTATATCAGATAGTGGAAGAGGCACACATTCCTTCAGGGACACAGTAGTGGTTGTGACAGTTTGCTCAAGAATAACTGCAGTTACAGCACTAAAAAAATACCTGGCACAACCTCACAGAAGAGTATGGGTGGAGGACAAGGAGAGAGAGAATGTGAGAAGTGAAGATTACAAAGCCTGTGAAGAGTAATTTACTTTCCTTTTGAAAGATAAGCCACCAAAATATAAATGGAAGGCTGGCAATCTTGTTAACTCAATCTGGCACAATAAGGTCAACTCAAACAGCAGGAAAGAGAATGCAAATCTCCTTGCAACCTTTTATGGTTATGTTTTTGAATCTCCGAGGTGCTCAGAAGTCAGTACATTTTCCAATAAGCGACACAACAAAACCCACCTAAACCAACCGGTACTAACAGCCACAGTCCAAAATTCCACTGCTCACTATAAAAAAAAACAACAATGAAACAATATTTTTGGAAGACAAATAGTTACTGAAAAATACACTGAACTAAAGTATGGTAGGGCCTGCTGCCATGCAGAAAAATGCTAAATACCTCTCTCAGTATACAAAAATGGCTTCCTCAAATTCTTTTGTTACTCCTAAAGCAATACACAGGAGTATTTAAGCATTCTATATTCTAACAATGCAGAAAGACCTAAAAAAAACCAAACTTAAGTAATGAAAGTAATGAAGGACTTACTACTAGCAGAACTTCAGCTAGCACAGTCAACTTACACCAAATTAATACTTCTTATTTATTTCCATGGAAACTACAAGAGGTAGAAAGAGCACAATAACACTATTTGAGCGTCCTGTAGCTGAGAATTTGTTGTCTTTCAACAGTCACCACCACTAGCTATGCATTTTTGCCAGCAGTGAACAAGGCCCATGCACTGAGCTAGTAAAGTCCGTACCAGCAGAAGTGCCCTGCTGCCACCACTGCTGAAATGCAACATCTACCACTCACTGAGCTCATGACTACTGTTTAGTCTCCATAAACATTCAGCAAGCACCAATATCAGTGGATGCCATTTTTTCCACATAGAGGAATTTAATCCTATCCCTTTGCTTCATACACACATCCACGTCGGAGGCCCTTTTGTCAGACTGCCTGCCTGCTGCCATCCGTCACACGACAGCAACATGCCATGGAATACTGCCTTTCCACCAGCAGTCAACTCTGATGTCATGGGCCAACGTAATACAGGAGGAGCACTACTTTCAGAGCAGTCCTTGTACTAGCAAAAGACAATCATACTGACACAGGGGTCCATGCTGTTCAGAACAATTAACTATCTGCATTCTGTAAGTATTAAATCAGTAAGTTTTTATAACTACATATTTCTCTAGTTTCACTTGCATCAGAAGTTTTAAGTGACATTGGTCAAGACAGGCATGAAACAGATTTTTAGGAATGTTAACTCTAATTTCAGTTTCCAAGATCTTGCAACCCACAATCATTCCAATACAAAAAAAAAAAAAAAAAAACAGCAATTCATCTTGAAATGACATTTACACTTCATCTACTTTACATATTATGTTTGCCTGTCTTTAAAGATGGCATGATTTGAAAGACATTTTGTTGATTAAGGCATCCAGCAGAAAATTCAGAAAGCAGTAATGGTGAAGAAAAGCAAAGCAGAGTACAAAGGAAGAGAAAATACTCCATAAAACACATTCTGCTTTTTTGCTGGGGTGACTACCCCATCCCATGCTTCAAAACTCTTCCCTTTTGCAGAATCACAGACCTGCAGGGGTTATACTGAAAATGTACTTAAGCCTATTCTCATCCTCTTCAACAGACCAGACAATCAGCAGCACAACACATCTGAAGCAAAGAAATAACCACAAGACTCTCTACCTTTCAATCACTAAGCACATCATACTGCAAACTTAACCAGCTTCAGCTTCCCTTGGCCTCTCTTGTTCAGACTTCTACACTCTGAAGTCCTTTCCAGCAGTGCCAGTGCAACCATCCGCACTACAGAACAGATGCGGAAACTGTACAGCTGTACGGACAGCAGCTTGAACACTTTGTTACTGCAAACACAACTTCTAAAGTTTCTTTAAAACAAGATCATTTCAGAAATGCTCCTGCTGCACAGCCTGTGAAGAGACTTCAGGAGTCTCAGGAGCTACAAAATAAGAGCAGACGTGGCAGCATTATAAACAATCTTTTATCTCCAGAAAAAGAAAAAAAATGAGATCTGTATAATAACCCAGCAATTTAGCAACAACAAGCCTTTATTTCACTATTCAGCCAATGCTCCTTATGCAATTTTTAGTTCTGCAATATTTCTCTCTATGCAAAACAAAAGTACAATACATAGTGGTTGTATTACGTGAAAGAATTACAAAGAACAAAACAGCAGTACTTACTTAGCCATGAGTTTTGCTATTCGATGACAGTCATTCTTGTCATAAAACCAGATACTGTAAATTGACACTTGAAAACAAGGAAAAAAAAAGGCAGTGTAAGACAACAGTTGGTAAATAAATCAGTAGGAAGGAAGCAAAAAAAACCAGCCCATTGGCTCTGCAATATGTGAATTAACATCAACTCAAACGTCCTCTGCATGATCAAATACTTTCTAAATAAGTGATTACAAATAGCATGTAAGCAAACACATACACAGTGTAAATCAGATTAAATGGATGCATGACAAGACTTTGATGTTTGATCACAAATAAAAATATCAAGGAAATAACATACCAGATGCCTTCTTACTACAGTTGCAACCCTCTACTTAGAATGGCAGATTTTACCACTAAACTGGGCTAAAGACCACCCTTGTGTCAGGGTTTTTTTGTTTTTGTTTTTGGTTTTTTTGAACACTCGTTTTTAAATTTGTCAGTTTTTGCAGTTCAACGAACACATTCAAGTTTGAGTTACGAGAATTCAGTCAGAGGCTCTGTGGAAGGTGCCCTCTCCAAATTCTTTTTTCTAAGGAGTAATAGCATTGGAAGGAAGTGGCAGCAAAGCTCCAATCACACTTTCACACTCACGGAGCAGCTTAAAACTAGATGCAGATTGAACACTACTCATTGAAGGCAGCAATGACAAAACAGCAAGGGCAAAAGGTTTTCAGCTCAGCAAGTCACCAAGCTCAACCTGGCTTTCAGGACAAGGAAAACTCCCCGAAAGTTGGCCAAATTAGATACTGACCATTCAGCTGAAAGACATCAGAAACATGGTCAGCAGTGCCAACATGGAATTTATTTAGCAATCACATCATAATGATGTCATTTTTACCCTCACACATCCTCATCTCCTCATGGGATGGCCCAAAGCTGTGCCAACACAACAGATCTTCAGAACCATATTTGATTCAATTCACACAGCTAGTTATTTCATATCTTGCTTCACCAATGAAATTTACCAATGTACAGCGTAAAATTTCTCAAAAGGCAATTAGACATTTTACATATTGCCACTGGATTGTTTTCATGCCTGAAAAAGATAGTTTTAGCCTAAGTCATCTTTATATTGATGTTCATGTCAATATTTTTATTAATTGAAATCTGTAAAGGGAAAGAATGAGTTAAAGATACATATTTGTAACTAACTTTTTGTAACTAGTAACATCTTGACACTTCAAGATTTTTATTATTTAAAGTCCCTTCCTGCCCTCCCAACTCAAAATCTCAACCAAAGCCCATTCAAAATTACTTTGTCACACCAAAAATTTCAGAACTTCTAGTTACCCTAGTCTTACTGTATCAGACAAAACTGCTGTGCCCACATGTTCTTTCTATAACAACATCCTAGGACAAACCACAGTCCTACTTTATCTTCTTATTGTTCTTCCAAACAACTACATTCAAGTACGTTTCTTTAAAAGTTCTAGAATAAATAATAACCAATAAAGCTCTTCTAGTCATAAGCAAATAAGTCAATATAGCACAATTTAAAGCCTGTCCTAGAAAACAACATAAGCCAATTAAAAAGCACTTCATACATGTAGACAATGTTTATGAAACATTTATGAAAATTGACTTTAATATAACTGGCCATCTATCACATCGAAACCTAAAACACTTCAGTTTGAGCTATTTCTTTAGTCATAAAGTAGATTTTAATGCTAAATAAAAGCTCCTTCCTTTCCTACTATCTTTTAGCAGATACACTACTAAAAGAAGAAAGCTTCTTCAAAAGCATACTTACTGAAGAAATAAAGATAAGGAACCTATAATGATAACTTAATGGGACCAATGATAAGAGTAGCACACTGTTCTGAAGTAGATTCAAAAACTTGGCTCTGTCTACAGAGTATCATTCCCACCTCACCAGACACTTTGTAGTACTGACAAATAATTGCAAGGAGTCACCAAAGAACACTAACAATGTTACAAAGATCTAAAGCAGATTATGAACATGTGCCCTTGGGCATTACATTAAACAGAGTCCAACAGACTCCAGTGTTCGCCTTCCTCTTTTAGAAAGAGGACTCCTTTGTACCATCAGTTCAGCTCTCTCAGACACTTTTCAACTCTCTGCATCAACTGATCACTACATATGATACAACTTTAGCTAACAGCATCCTTGTATTCGACTCAGTACTTCTCCAACCTGGATTGTCAGATCCAGTAAACACTGGCTGAATGTTGGACATCTCATGGCATGTCTTTCCACTACAGCTCTATACCAGTTTCATCCAACCTCTCTGCTCACTTAATTTTCCACCTACTTCAACACTTCTACTCTGTCTTTTCTATACTCACTGCTAGGCAGCATCTTCAGTAATTAAGTAGAGTCAATCTGTAATCATCATCAATATCTTTCAGTTGGATTCACTTTACATTAACAGATGAAGTCATGAGTAACTCATATCAAAGCCAAACCAGACAATAAATTACTGGCAAATTGTTTTATCTTCATCTAAATTGTTCTCAGGCATTAGGTATCTGGGCAAGTTCATTATGCCACTTTTATTAATAACAGCAATTCAAGTATTACACAAGTAATATCCAACTTCTCATGTTTACCTCTTCTACACTGGGATCCTGCTGCTTCATGGAGCAGCCAGATTACTGTTCCAATGCTGTCCAGATAACAGATCCAACTCAGAGCAGGGATAACACACCACCACATCAAGAGAGGCCATGCACTGGCAACATAACGAAGGCTTCATTACACGCCTGCAGGTTTCATTTTGAATTAGTGGAAAGAGACAGCCTTACCACTCACACTCTCACAACTTTGCCATTACTCATACTACCTCAATCCACCCTCCAGTCGGTTTCATCCAGACCAGTTCCTTGATATTGTTTACACATCAGCTTGACAACCATGCTGTCTGTCACAAGAGAGAGGACAGAAACAAGACACTCAGGGCTGCAGAGGAGGGCAAAGTTGCTGAAACGTTCATGAGAATGTGGCCTGAGAATACTGTGTTGAAAGAGAAGTATGTGGGGTTCATCAGGAGTGCCAGTTTGAGAGACTGCAGACACTACCACTCTCTTGCCTAAGGCAGGTTAGCCATCTGTGCAGATATGGCTTGATCTCATCCAAAAAGATGATACATTTTAAAAAGTTACCATAACTAGATGGAAGACTTCATGGGAAGAGAGAAAAAATATTTTACAGTTCCATTTTATACATTATACAGTGACTGAAGCAGAAAGAGCCAAACTCTGCGAAGAAAGGATCATATTTTGAAATCGTCCTAAAATATAACAAATGACAATAACTTAATTTTATCTCACTCCCATAGAAGAGCTGACATAGGCATCATTTTACATTTCAAATAGTTAAAGACAAATGCACATAATTAAGCTCTTCAAGCTTGTACTTCAGTAGAAGGATTAGCTGAAATCTCAAGTCTCCCCAGACACTCTGCTCTAATCTCCTTCTCACCAAGATTCCTCATTCACTACTTTTACTTTCCTTAATTTTAATGTTAGCCTTTGCATAGATTTATAAATCAGGAGAAATCATTCTATAAAAGTCCCATTCCATTCGTATTGTTTTGGATATCTAAGGGCATTTCACAAATCCAGTTCACAAAGCTGCACAATCCCACAAGCAGTTGCACAGGGGTAACTCAGCAGGTGGCAAACAACATCCAGGATCCAGAAACTACTTAATTTGATTAAGCATAGCATGGAATGAGAAGCACTACGACTGTGGGATGCTGAGCTATGGCAGAAAACCTCTTGCAGTTCGAATGCCACATTTCAGGTCAAAAGGAATATTTTTAGCACTGCTTAACAGCTTTCAATGTTTTTTCCTCCCTCCCCCTACTTGCATTGCCTCTTCTGCTGCAAAAGTAACAAGAACAGACTCCTTATCTCTGACTAAACCACTAAGTTGATGTGCTTGCTGGAGAGCCACTCAGCTTCACTAGTCAGAGATATCTTGTATGCTACACAGTGGCAGCTGAATGGAGAAGAGATAATGAGATTTCCCTTAATAGTAGAGACTTCCTATTTTGAAACCAATCAGAAGTTCTTTCAAAGAATTTTAAAAGCCATTTGAAAGAAAGCAATTTCTTTTGGTTGCGCTGTTCAAAAAACAAGTTTAATTAATGACAATATAAAAGATCCAGAAGACACTGGATCCACACTGCAGGGTTGTAAGTCTCACAACATCCATTACTTTTGTTTCACTAACCACTGCACCATTGGACAAGGAGTAAGAAGCAAGAAGAGAAAAAAAAATCCAAACACTGAGTGTTTATTTTAATAATTAAGTTTTACGCTTGGCATCTGCCTTTTCAGGATGATGGAAATAAATCCACTCGACCTTCCAAGAGAACTATCCTGCATTGGAAAGCCTTTTAATCCAGACCAACACCGCCACTGCAGAGGGCAGGTTATAAACGAGAAGGACTCAGAAGAACACTTCTTGAAGAAATTGAGAGGTAAGTTACTCATTATCTAAAACTTTTACTAACTTTATTATTTAGCAAACTTTAGCAATACCTGCAAAAAAATATTGCTGCACAGTAGTGACCATGCTCCAAATTCTCACATTATAGATTAAAAGGAAGTACAGGACTTTCAGATGGGGCTACTACTATTTTAACTGGCAGAACCACATGCATTTTTTAGTAGAGTTGAATATCCTTTTTCACTAGATACGAGTAAGAGGAAGCAAGATAAGGTTGGTGAGAAATACATCACTAGAATTCAGTGCTTTACAAACACATGCTCTGAACACCCTGAAGAACACGCATGCATCCAGACAGAAAGCTAGTCAAGGTTCAAATGTACACAACAATATATTGCAGATTAAGCAAAAATAAATGACACGTTAAATATGAAACAAGCTAATCTAGCTTTTGAGAAGAACTCTAAATGAAAACATCTGCTATATCACCAAAAGAGAATTTAACTGCATTTCTTTCTTGATTCATTCTTACTAGGAGATATTAGTTTTCTTATTCTGTCTAGCAACAGAAGAATACTTTCTTTTACCACTGCATCTGGTATAATGTTTAACAGCACCTCATTCACCACACTGCTGTCATTTTTGCTTTAGGATGTGACTGCAGTGAATAAAAAGCTCAAATTTTAACAGTGTTCATAATGCTGCTTGAAAAGTATACATAGCCTGCTTCAAAAATTTTAGGTTTTCATACTGTTTTTAGGCTTACATTGTCAGAATAATTTTCTCAGATTTCTCAGTTAACTGCAAAATACTAACAAAGTATTGTTTTCTGAGGAACAATAGACATCAGGCTTCAAGTATTAAGTGAACCCAACAGACAGCAGGTATAAGAAAGATATCCTATCATTTGATCTATTCTGGTAGTAGCATAGCCATGAAAAGCTCCTCATTCCAACCTGCATGAACAGGGAAAAACAAAAACAATCGAAGAGAGGTCTCCCTTCCATTGGAATAATTCAATTCCCTCAGTTGTTCTTAGGATGTTTTAAGAACTCAAAAAATCCTTCATGTAAATAGATAAAGAATCTCAAGTTTCAGCTTAGCAAAGTTTAGTTTTATCACACAGCAATCTAAAAATCCCATTATATATACAAAACATAATTTGAAGAAATCCAACTGTAAAACAATGGTAAAACCCACAAACATTGTCATCTAGCTTGACAGGCAGATCATTCTTACAGCCCCTGGCCAAATCAAAACAATGGTTATCTTCAATTCGCAAAATTTCTCTTAAAACTCGTCAGTGGCTCTGCATAGACTGCTGTACATCACCCAACATCCTCAGGACAGCTCCATGTCACTTAAGAAGTGCCAGAGGCCTGAACACAAGATAGTAAGATAATAAGATAATACATAAGATAATAATGGCAAAATCCAGGGCCAATGAAACTGTGAAGTTTAGAAAACAGTACCATCATCTCTTATAAATATCATTGACATAGAGCCTGTCTCAAATGGTGGCACAAAGGCACAGTGGCACAATGCTGTTTTGATCATCTTTTATTTCTGCCATGCCCTGGGGAAGCATAAAGCATGATTTGCCATTGATCCTGTTATAACCTAAATATACTGCTGTTTGGCAGAGACAAACAGCAGTAAAAACAAACGTGATTTTGCAGTTCTAAATCAGGTAGTCTGAACTGGCAAGCTAAGGAAACAACTGTCAGTTCAATAGTTCAGCAATTTTAACAGGACAACTTAAGAGTCCTGCTCAAGAAGGATAGAGAAAACAGATAAGATTACTGCCAGCACTTTAAGTGGCATTTTGATCTTGTTCAACCTAGCAGTCCATCCTCTCCATCATTAAAAGATCTTTGAAGAACTACACATTAAATTTTTCAGTTAGACAGCACAAAGCCCTCAGAGGTGGGCACTGCCTTACCCACTGACTTAGTCAGAAAAAAATGTAGTTTTCACACCAGCAGACAGCTGAGCAGAAGCAGATCATTTACTGCATGAAGAGATCCTTCACCAGTAATTGCCTCACTTACATACATGTGTTCAAGTTTGTAAATACAAACCAGTCCTAGAGGTGACATTTTTACTTGCTTTATGTTTTTGGAATACTAAGCAGATAGAGGAAAATGTATTTAACACTGAACATTTCCACTACACGTACACATTTTTTTCCCTAATTAATTCAATGGATGGAGGTCAGGCAATTGGGGAAGTTGCATTCAGGGAAGAAAATTCCAAACCCAACAACTAAAAGCAGAATATAATAGAGTTAGCAGCACTGAAATAACAAGGAATAGAAAAAAATCTAGATATAGTTTTCTGTAGGGGATGGTGCAGAGAAGGACAAGATGGGATTAACATTTGACTCTTCTCCTGGGTACACTGAAGCGTAGCCAAAACAGCATTCCTGTTTGCCATTCAAGGGGACATTAGGTGATATCAAATAGAGATTGTGTTGAGAAAGCAATTTATCCAGACACAGGCTCTCCAAGTAATTTAGTAAGACCGTATCATTATACAGCAAACTAATTTCAAGAACTTAGTCCAAATCAAGGATATAAAAAGACAGTTTTTATATCATGAGAGCTCTCTAATCTTTGGCATATCTTTTATTCCACCAGCCTTCAAGAGAACTTCATACACACACACCCCTTCATTTCCTCTGTAAGAACTATCTCAATTCTAGACTGAACTTTTTGGAGCAATAGGATTTTTACTGTGTGCCTAACTGGAACACAGCACATGGGGACTCTAACTTAACTGCTAACCCAGTGCTGACACTAGAAATCAAGTAGTAGCAAGAATATATGACTTTTTTAAACCATACATCTCCCAGCACTCACAAATTGCTGGAGCCTAGATCTGCAGAAATTTAGCAGACATTTTTCTCCAGAGTACACACAGTACTCTAGAGAAAGAAACTAACACCTACAACTAGGTCATTCTCTCAATCCCTTCAAAGAACCACTGATGAATATTTAAAATTTCTTTTTTTTAAAACAAGCACAAAGTCTCAACTGTGGCTCTTGAAGCCCTCAGAACTACTTAATAACATTCATCACCAAGTGTAGCAAGTAAATGGATCAATACAGTGGGAAAGGCATCGCAACAAAGGTGTGATGACAAAAGGCACAATACGGAAAGGAAGGAAGACTGCTCATCCATATCAGAAGATTCTAGTTTCACAGGGGAAAGCTTCACCAAGGAGGGATCTCCAGGAAGAGGTCCTTCCCTAGCAGCAGTCAGCCCTTAACTGAGGTCTAAGAGAGGTGCAGCCAAATTCCACCCCTTCCTGTCACACAGCTGAATTGCCTTCACCTGTGCTCCCAGGGCTGACCGGGTCCTTTCCCAGGTGCTCAATCAGTGGTTCAGGCCAGACTCAACAGTTACCACACACCAAGAAAATTATCAATCTTCAGTATTCTTGTAGCACTGTATATGTTCAGATTAAATCAATGAGGCCATTAATTAAAAACATGAGAATAACAATATTGAACTTTCATAGTCAAACCCTTTTTTACTGAAAGCAGGTGATCACAATGCATTGCACTGCTACTTACATAAATCTAGCACTGTAGGCACAAAGTACCACACATCCCACTGGAACCTGGCCCACTGCATTATGCTTGAAACACACCACAGTAATAGAAAGCAGTCTAGGTTATAAAACAGAATACTACATCCATATGGATTAGAGGAAGTTATACTCACAGCTAGCATTTCTGTAGAGAAGAAAAGGTTCATGAAGCTGAAACTCCAAGTCTTTATTCACTGGTTCAACTAAGTTGTGCATGTTCAGTCGATTCACTATTGTAAAAACATGGTATGGAGAAGCAGACCTATTGTTTCAATTAAAACAAAAGCAAGGATTGAGACCTTGAACAACACAGTTTTCTGAAACAGTTATGAATTAATCCTCAAAACTCCATTATTTTATGAACTGACACTTTAGTAGTCCTGAATATCCAATATTTGTTCTTTTCTTCCAAGTCATCTCTTGGCGAGCCAACTAATGTCAATTTAAAATCATGCTTAACTCAACTACAATTAGAAATAACATAACAGTTGTGAACTGCAGAATCAAAGATACGCTGCAAAAAAAAAAAAAAAAAAGAAAAAAAAACGAAAATGCTGTTCAAAAACAAACATGTTGTACCCATAAGCAGCCACATAATGAACACAGCAGCAAAATGAAGGCCTCTGGGGCAGTAGCTTGTTTTAGGTCACTCATGTCTAATAAAAATAATTAGCTAAGAAAACAAAAGATACTCGGGCAAAAATCAGACATAATTAGGTATTAAGTATAAAGATTTTTATAGCAACACGGCCATGTTTACTGAATGACCAGCAACAAAATCTGCCAAGAGCTGCTATGGAGGAGGCAAACAGTCCTTGCCATTCCAAGGCTGTCTTTAATGTTCCTAACAGAGCTTTTGTGAAATAAACAGGTTGTCATGGGAAAACTCTCTCTTTAGTTTTTAATTTGATTGTTTTTCCTACACTATTTCCAAACTTGGAACTCAAGCAAAGTTAAGAGCACTAGGTTATTCGCATCCCTTTATAGTGCCAAGACAAAATTATTGGAACAACCTATAGTTTGTGACAGTATGCTTTGGGACAGGTTCATTATGTCTGCATTACTCACATCATACACACAGCAGACTTATTTCATTGTTAGGTTTCTGATTTGCAACTTAAAAGGTTTATTATTAGTTGTATTTATGGAGTGCTTCTGAAACAAATTATTCCTGTTCAATCCTTTTCTTTACCACAAGTAATTGTGAATTTCTTTCTGTTCTAATGAGGAAATCAAGAGGCCCCCAAGTGACTTAACTAGCATAATACATTTACAGAACCAGACAGGATATTAAAGAAATAAAGTGATGAGAGATTTTTTAATTTGTCATCTATACTGTTTTCATTAGCAACTTCACACATGTTAGAAAGCCAAGGATTTCTCAGCATTTAACAAACACAAAACCAAATGCTACTGTATTAACAAATGCAGATTGATAAACTACATTTCTGTGTGGATACATATGAAGCAATTACTAAGTATGACGATTTTTCAGCAGTAATTTTAACAGGGTCATTCGCCTTTGCACAGTTTAGTCCTCTCAAAATACACACATATATGTTAATCACTAGACAAACATTACTGCATGCAATAAATCTACTATGAAAGCTGCATATGGAGCCACATGAGTCTTGTTTTCTTCTTAGAGCAGAAAAGAAGACATAAAAATAACCCTTACCTTTTGTACACAAACAAGGTACCTTCTATGTCAGTCTTCTCCTATAAAAAACAGTACGTATGTTTAGGGAATATTCTCGCTAGCTTCTGTGTAATGTTTTAATTAGAGGTATCATTTACAATATTCTTATCTTGCCACAGAAGTTTGCCATCCCTCCTTTTCAGCAATGACCTCCTTTTTCCCTAGTAAAAATTAAATCCACTTCCAGGAGATGTACTTCATGTTCTTAACTCACTGATGTGTTACACGGCATACGCCCAGCCTGACCAGTCAGAGCCGAACGCTTTGCTCACAGCTCCTTATTCTCAGACACTGGCTGCTATCTGCACACAGCAGACAGGTCGCTTACTTAAATGCCCACAGTACCAGCACAGACAACAACAAAACAACGTAGCTATGCACCACAGCTGCTTCCCACTTGAAATTTCCAAGCTTACCACACGTGTCAAGGTCCCCAGTGCTGAGAGCCACACACAGCTCCAGGGCTGAGCACAAGAAGGTGAACTGCAGCGTATTTATGCCTTCTGAGCTTTGTGATGAGACGGCAGCAGTCAGAGAAAGTTGGAGGGGCACGGTACGGCTATGCCCTGACCCTGGGTAGCGCTTCTTCCTTAACCAACACCGCTAAAGGTGCCTCTTCCCTGCCGTCCGGACACCAAGACCCAAACCAAAAAGGAAAGCACCTCAGGCCAAAGCTACGCTTTAACGCAATGACGAACGCTGCTTCTCAAAGCCGGCTGTTCCTAAAATAGGGCTGCGAGCAACAACCGACGGCGAGATCCATCGAGCCGCCCGCCCTGCGGCACCAACCCCCGCCCCGCCGCCGCTCCGGCACGGACCGGGCACAGCTCTCCTCAGGCAAAACCGCCTCCCGAGCCGAACCCTGCCGGGGGAAGGCCCTAAATCCCAAACCGGGCGGCCGCGGCCCCATCGCGACCCGCCGCCCCTTCGGCCGGAAGAGCAGGGAGAGCTGTTCCCCACTTACCCACTCGTTAGCCTTCGGGCTGAAGCTGTAGAGCGCGACCTGCCCGGTCACGTCGGCGATACTGGTGATGTACGGATCGTGCTGCTTGAGGGCCGCCAAGCTGATCTCCTGCCCCGCTCTGCTCGCCGCCTCCATCTTGGCTCCCGGCAGCCACCCGCGGGGGCGGGCGAGAAGCGGCCGCGCGGTGTCACTGTGCGCACGGCACCGCCGCCGGCCGGAACGCTGAGCTCCGCGCCTGACGTTCCGCCCGCGCTCTGGGCCCCCGCTGCGCCCTGCTCAGCCCCACGGCAGAGCACGGTGGTACGCGGGGCTGGCTGAGTAACCCCGGGGTGTAGCTGTAACCCCCTCTACTCAGAACAAAGCACAAACAAAATAAATGCTCCCTTTTACTTTGTTACGCGGCAGCTGTCTTTGCATTTAACGAATCTGCTGTGATCATTTAAATTGCCATCGGTGGAATTGCCATCAGCCGTGCTGCCATGAGATGAAAAGACACACTGTGTAAAAAATGAAGAGACTGAAAATTCAAAGTCATGTGACACCATGTCTCACCATGGGATATCCTCCAGTACTATACGCCTATACAAAGACACCCAGTGTGAACTGCGTCAGATGAGATGTTCAGTTTACTGCACAGTTATCTCCCCACATCTGGGCATGCCTGGAGGAGGAATGGCACAAGATATAGAAAACTTCAAGGCTCACCATAGCCCAAGACTGTGGGAAGATTTTGTGTGCTCCATCCTGTACTGCAGAGCAGCACTCATGGGGCTTTCCTATGCTGCAGGAGGAGCTGCAGAAAATGGTGCAGTCAGTGCTACAGACTCAGTGGTTCTAATCTGGTGTCTGATTATTCCATAGTCTACATCAGGATGTGGAAATATGAAAACCCTTCTGAGGACGTAGAGAACGTCATGTAAGCTCTCCCTTACCACAGGTGATGTTCTTTACTGCAGATAGATAGACTTCTAGCAGTTAGCTCTTTAGTTTAATCTTCTAGGGGAATTGCCAAGTCTCTGCCTGAATCAATGGCTGAGCACCAGGTGCAGCTAACCTAGGGAGCTCAGGATCAAGCAATGCACTTGAGTGATCCAAAGAAGTGGGGCCTGGATCCATCCCTCCTCTCATTTAAGGGTAGGGTTAGCAGACAAGGGAACTGCATCTCGTTGAGACTGCATTTCTTTGGACCTATTGCTGGTTATTGGAAGGAATGAGTCAATTTCTTTTCTTTTTTTGTCATTCTGTTTTATATTGTTTGTATTCTAGGGAGAAGTTCTGTCATTGCCTTTGTTTGCCTTGTCTATCCTTTTCTATATAGGCAGATGTTTAAGGTATGATAAGGGTCTGGCTGTCGTGTGGCTCCATAAAAAGTCTTTCTGATGAATAGTAGAAAAGTCAAGTTCCAGTAGGATGCAACTTACTTATTTTCCAAGTAATTCTTTTTTTGAGTGAACGCTAATTTATTTATTTTGATGTCAGACAGTTCAAGTATGAAGTCATTTCATTTTTTTTTAAAAAGGTAATCTAGACAAAAAAATTCCTATGTATTTCATTCCACTAATTTGCCACAGAATCATGAGAACCAAACATGAGTTAAAGAAAAATCATACCAATTATGGAGAACAAGCCATGAAGAAAGCCCCATGAATCTTCCATCTCTTCTTTCTCTGAGGAGGTCTTATCTAATCTATAAAACTCAGATTTTCACTGGTTCTCTTAGTGAAGTGCATAAAATCAATTCCATTGAAGGGTAGAGAATGACACATAATATGATGTCAGAGAAACTTTGTAAAAATGTCTAGTCATGATTTAGTAATGCTTCCAGTTTAGTAATAATGACAGTATGAAAAAGTCCAATTCTGAAAGGAATATTTGTAAATAAGACATTCAACATTCAAAAGGCTCAAATGACAAATGACAAAAACTTTTTAACAGTTGATTTTAAATAGCATCTGAAACACCAATCAATTTATTTCTATAAGGTCGCATAAAACAAAGGTATCTTAAAACAAAAAACTTGACGAAGAACAGCTTTCTGCTATGCGAGACCTTTTCAGCTGTGAAAACTCCTTGACTGTATCTTAAATTAAAAATGAAACATAAGGAGCAGTGTTTTCCAGTTATGGAATTGTTATGGATTGTTTTCCTCCTTTGCCTGCTAATTCCACTTCTGCGTTTGAGAGATTTATTCTCTCTGCCCTTCTTCAGTGCTGTTGCCTTGCAAGAATACATTTTATATCAGAAATGAGTCATATGACCTGCCATCTGCTTCCTCAACCTTGAAGGACGCTGAAGTGTATGATATACTTAGATCCGAGCTGTGACCTATGTGAACTGAAATGTTTGTTGTCTCCATTCAGGCCTGTTCTGATTATTGTATATCACAGATTTCTTTGTCCTTCTCTGAAGCTATGCAACAGTCACTGCTGGGAAAAGTTCATCCATTGCTCTCTCTCCCACAGAAGTGGGATGCTGTACATCATTATGTTATGCCCTTTTGATGTTTCCTCTGTGAGCAGGACAGATTCCATTTGTGTTTCAACAAACAAATGAACATTGTGTCATGTATTTCAGTTATTTAACTGTGGTTTATAGGACAGAATATTTTGATTTATTACCCTATGTACTTTTATCTGCTTGATATATGTTAATATTAAGGTAGGTGAAATAATAAAAATCCTCTTTTACCCCTGCAGTTGCTTGTGACAGCATGACTGGGCCTCTCTACTGATGGCTGCTCTGCTCTTTGCAATTGTACAGATTCTTTCTCTCTGCCCCCCCCCTTTTTTTTTCCACACAGCAAATTAGTTATGTGCTTCCAAAGCTAATTTTGCTTCCTTTCAGACTTAACACAGGAAAAAAAAAAATTCCACATTCTGCAATACCTTTGTTTTTCCCCTGTTAACTGCATGCTGTCAGGAAAGAATACATTGCTGCTGTTAAAATGATGGAGCAGTGCAGTAAGCATTCCTAGTCAGTGCCTTTTCTGTTAGTACTACAAGTTGAATCATAATCTGGTGGAGTCCAGCAAACCCAAGTGACTCACAGAGCTGCCATTCTGTAACCTTCACTGTTTTCCACTTGAAACAAATTTCAGAAGTTTCTGATATGTCATCTGTAAAATATATTATGATGCTTTTTATTGGTTTGATTTCTGATTTCCTTGAATTGCAATAGCAGGCAATTCTCGCTTTATTTATTAGTAATTGTGTTGGTATTTATACCTTAAATTTTAGTGTTAATGGTTGTAATTCTATGGAGTTCATTTATCTGGGCTTAGTTTTAGCTAGGGCAGATTGCCCTGATGAATACTTCTCTTATCTATTGATTAGAGAAGTCTTAGCAGACTTCCATTTTGCATTTGAATTCCTTGGACAGGCTTGCAAATATTTGTCTTCTCCTTTCTGTGAGAGACATCAATTTCTAGGTGCTTTTTTAGATTTTAAAGAGGTGAAAACTGTAGGGAGGGGAGGATGCTAGAACTTTGCTGGGATGCCATTTTGTTTGAAAAATAATTTTTATTCTCAAGAAATGCTACTTGAGCCTTTTTATTTGCTTGCTATTTATTGTAGTATTTAATTCAGTTGTACTCTTTGCTCTTCTTTTAAGGCACGTTTGACCTTTGACATTGGTGAGGCTGTCAGTTCCTAATATTCAGTCTCCTCACTGTGCTTTACAGTTACAAATAATTCTTCATATGATGATTCTCTGGTGTTATACTGGTGTAGGGTAACTGAACGCTACTACGTTTGGAGGCAAAGACCCATCTCCTTGTGGCTGACATCTGAGAATTATAATTGTTGAGAACTATTTCAGGAATGGGCTTCTGTGCTACATTCACTAGCAGTTTATGCTATATTTATGTGCATGCAAAAGGTTACCTTTCCTGGAAATCATTTTGCTCTTTAGGAGTGCTGAATGAATCCCAGGCTTTTAATGTCTTCCAACCTGCAGTATGTTCTTTCTTCTCTAATGCTGTGTCCACAGGTACTTTCTTGCCATTTCACAGTAATGGATATTTAACCTTAGCTTTGAAAAATCTTCTTCAGCCCTTAGAGGAAGCTTTTCCAAATGATTGTATATTGCAGTTATAGAGAAGCAACATCTACAGTCTCTTGGTCACCAAGTTAGTTTCCATTTGTTTTTCCCTTGGTTACAAAACTAAACTTATTAGAACACTTGCTGATCGTCATTAGGATAAAAAAGCATCAGGTATACAGCCAGGGTATATTCCTTGAATTTTTAGTGACTAAATTTTTGATAAATTTGTCAATTCATTATAGTCTGAGTGTTATACTTTGTAGGAATTGCATAAAACTGAAGGGAATTCAGGGATAAAAGTAGAAGAATGGCACAAGACTTGGAGAACTGGCCTTGTGAGAAAAAGCAGAATAATTTCCTATGTTGCTGCATCACAAGAAAGAGAAAATTAAAGGAGTATGGTGGTCATTTGATGTATAAAAGATCTTTATGAAAGTCAGCTCTCCACAGCTACTGGCAAAAGGACAGAATCAAATCTGGTTACTGTGCAGCAGATATAATTAGGTTGTGTTCATTGCAATTCTAATCAGAAGGAATTGTTACGTGATACATATTAAAAAGGTTCTGATTTTTTTTTTCCTCCACTGTTTCTTCTTGAAGATCAGATGCTTACAGTATCTATCAGAAATGATCTTTGCATACTTCCTACATTTGTGCAGTGCCTCTTGTTAATTATTCCTGTTTGCTGTTGTATCATTTCTCTTCCACCTTTCTCAGGAGATTTGTGTCCCTTCTCCTCTGCCAATAAATTGCTTATGTCACCTTAATGAAATAAGCCAACCAAGTGTATCTACAATTCTCCATATCAAAAAAGGCAGTTTCTGGTCTGGGATTTGTCAAAAGGGCCTTGTGATTTTGCAACTGTATCTGTAGTACAGTGTGAATGGATGCAGAACAGTGATAATCTAAACAATTAAAACATATGGGATTGATTGATGTATATCTACTCCTCCTTTTGGACTGTCGTCACTTTAAAGAAGCGAGGTGTAGGAAAATAGCAGTGGGACTGGAGACTTATCCAGCTGTAGTTTGAGCTATTTTTATGCTGTACCTAAAACATGGATAATATGAAACAATTTTATAAAGTATCTCAGTTTAGATCTTGCAGTACTGAAATCTGATTTTAAGTATAAATTACTTTGGTTCCATTTTGTCACATGACAGCTGCAGTCATGATTCTGTGACAAATGGATGAATCTTTCTTTTCCTTTTTTTCCTTGTTCAATTGGCAAAATGTTTTTCACGATTCCTGCTTCAGATTTTCTAGAACAACCCTGAATTTTCGAAACAATAAAATGGAAGTGGGGGAAAAAATTAATCAATGAGTTCACTGTGATTTTGGACATGATGATCACCAACTGTCTTTATGACAGATGCTAAAACACTGTAAGGCATACAAAAGCCATTAAATTACACTTTGCTCAATAAAATTAAAAGAATGAAAATAGATATTTTTTTTTTACAGTGAAGCTGTCTCCACAGCAGCATAAGAGGTTGAAATAGGTCACAGGCAGCCCTCCTTACATTGCTCAAGAACATTAGAAGGATTAATCATTTATGGATTATCTCCTAGAAACAATGATCTGGTGCAGACAGGTAATCCAATCTCCTCTATCTTTCTAACCTGGTTTGCCATTTCACAGGGGATTGTGCAAGGGTGGCATTTTTTTCTAGGAAGACATTGTCTGCCTGCCAGCTTGAAACGTGTAAATTGCTGGAATTTGCATCAAAAATATGACAGCTCTTCTCTGACAAAGGTAGGTAGTGAGATTAGGGGGTAAAACTAATTCTTTTAACTAGAGCATTGAGTTTTGGCTCAGAAATGTTATTTTCACCTTTAGCTGAAATTTCTCAATGAAGAGAGTAAAGAGAAAACTTTGTCATTGACAAATCAGAACTAGAAAGAAAACTTTATTCCTGATACTCTGGGCTTTGCATTAATATCAGGTAGTATCTTCTGGACTAAATTTGCCCAAAAATTTAACTACATTTTACATTTGAATACTGGCCTTTCAGCAATTGCAGTCTTTACAAGTACATTCAAACTAGGTATACTGCCTTACTGTTGTAGATTTATGTGCTCAGTGTAATATATAGGGCTTTGGACATACACTGTTGCCAGTTTTGTTATTTTATGCAACAAGGAGTTGCAGGGCTTGCTGCTGGATGTATTGCTGTACTAATCTAATTAATGAAAATGAACTCTATTGCAAATCCCCACAGGGGCAAATTACCAATTGGACTAAGATATTGCAGAAGCAAAGGTGCACCATCAGGGAGTCTCAATTGCTCATTTCATTTTACATTCAGTTTCTGTTTTATTGATGTAACAACATTATGGAAAACAATACGCAGTTTCTGTTAGAAGGCTCTGAGTAGCCTTTTCTTAGTTTTCCTGCACACATCACAGACTGCACAGATTGAAAAGTTACAGTTAGTTTAGCAAGATTCTGCTTTCTGTAGAACTGAGAAATGCAGAAAGAATAATTGTGCATCAGTAGTAAATGTCATAAGCCTTGAGCAAAATACTTCATTAGAATAATGTCAGTTTCAAAGCTCTGAATAAAAAATAAATATTGAACAATTGACTCTAATTATGTTCTGCCCGATTTATGGCACTACTGTGTGCTTATATTTTTATTTTCTTTTAAACATCCTTTGTGTATTCAAGGTTCCTGAGCCACTTTGAACATCTATGTCTAGCCATATCAAAACTGAGATTATCATGCAGATCTTAAAATGTGGCTTTACATTCTTTCTACTCTTAGAAGCATTGCTACTCTTAGAAGCATTGCTATAAAATAGCTTATCTGAAGTTCCTTTTCAGTATTCTTTGAGCAGGTCATCTTACAGAGCATGCACATATTGGAGAATTGGCTTTAAATTCGGTTAGGTGAATTTTGTATAATCCAAGACTATTTTTTCAATAGGTTTTCCTTGATGTGGTACAGCTCTAGTAAAGAGAATGCAACATAACAGCTTTTAGAGCTGCTCAGGTGTGATTGGGAACAAATACAACATAAAACAGGTTGGTGATGTTGGCTTCTTTTGGTGCTACTTGGATTGCTTGGTGTCAGCAGGATGGGAATCTCCCGAACCTTGTATGGGGAGCAGTAGTGTCCATTTTGCACGTTATTAAACTACTTCAGCTCTTGGTGCTTTAGTTTTCCCAACAGGGAATAAATACAATGGCTTTACACGTAACTACAAATTTAACTGAACTACTTTTTTGAAGAGTAACATGAACTGTGGGTGTTAGAGAGATATTTCCTTCCTTTGAGGAAGGGCTGGTGAGTTCCTGGAGCATCCCAAGGCCCAGTGGAAGGTGAGGACAGAAGCTGCTGACCTGCTGTGATCCTAATGTTGTGGCAAGACCAAATAAGTGGTTTCAGTGCTTTCAGTCACTTTTGCTCCAGGATAGGTTTCCTCAGCCCCAATTTCCCATAAAACCCAATACTGGAAATTGGCAACCTAGCTGTGGCACAGGGCTTAGCACATGGAACTGTTTGGTTCAGGCAGGCCTTGATGGCTGCAGAGAGAGATCAGTTGCAGCCCTTTGGCTTGGGACTGCATATCCCTTGGCTCAGTGTTATAAAATGAGTGATCAGATATTACTGAATTACTTAAGAACAGATGCAGTAACAATTTTTTTAATTTCAAGTGGAATATGTGCGGTTATGTGTCTAAAAATAGCAGTCAACTAGTAAAATATTGCCTACAAAATAGTGACTACACATTTACTGAGGCTTTCATTTTGAAAATGGTTGTAGCTTTAGAGATCAGTCACATTAGATTGCTTACTTTGGCACATTTTTAAAGGAAAAACAACTAACATATTGTGCCTCGAACTGTCCGCTGCATTCGTACAGTAATTTTCCCCTAGCAGTATTTCACAATAAAATTACTCGTGTCTTGTGGAGTTAGTGTACTGTAATGGCAAATCCAATGAGCTTGTGTAGTGGTGGTGCCTTTGGTCAGGCAAGTGACTGAAGAGCTGATAAGCATCTCTTCAATAAATTGTAATAATCACCAGCAGTTATTTAAACACCTCCAGAGTACCAGTATACATGACAGGCTCTAACTGGCTCTTTCAATATTCTCAAGTCAATAGAGTGATTACTTCTCACTTTCAAAAATCATCACCTCTTCTAAAGTCCATATTAGTTGCATGTTTTCAAAACAAATTTAACAGACTGATAGTCTCAGTGTAAATAATGCACGTGTGTAAAAATAGCTAAGAGCCCTCTGTCTCTTCCTTTGTGGCATTGATGCTTCCCAGATCTGGCCAGCCCAGCCAAGTTTGGTAGTTCTGGGGATCTGAGCCCAGTCCTTGCACCAGCACCCAGCCCCTTTTCTGCCCATTAGAGAAATCTGTGGCTAGTGGCATCTTGATAGGTCAGACTTACTGTGGTTGCCTTTCCCATATCACTGTGTACCTGAGCATGAGGTGTTGGTAAGGCAGAGGAGGGGTGTTTTCAGGAAGGCTTGTACCAGTATTACAAAAGAGGCCTGCCAACTGATAGAAATGAATATCAGCAGTGCTGAACAGGGCCAGAATGACCATAGTTTGCTACTTTCTTTAACTAAAAAAAAGGTCAAAACAACTTAGCAAAATGTAGAACAAAAAACTAGCTCTATAAAATGTTTCTACTCTGTGATAAAACCAGCATACAGAGTATTTTTGCTTCTTCCTGTTCAGAAAACTTCCAACCAGCTCCATTTTCATGATGGACTTGTTGCCTGAATAATTCATGACTGGTGTTATGTCTTGGAGGTAAGCTGAAGCAGGAGTGAGAGCTGCTGGTGTACCTGCAGCACGTGGTAGGCAGCATGGGACCGACTGGAGAGGAAGGCAGGCTGCTTCATCTGACATTTGTTTTAATTCTCATTAGCAAGAGTGTCTGCATGAGGGTAGCAGGGACAGTCAGGTTGGAGGATGTCTTAGCTTATGAATACAGCACGGTTTTTAGGGTGTATTTGTCCGAGAAAGAGCATCAAAAACACACGCCCAAGGTATTTCCAAAAATCCTCCCATTAGAGTCTGTTTTGGTTATTTTTCTTGGTGGTTTTTGTGTTTTTTTTTTTTTTTTTTTGGATTCAGACATAAATTCTAGGTGTGATGGGGAGCTGGCCAAGCATGCTGTGCAAACCTTTGAGGTTTAGCACTCAAAGGCCACTAAGTGAGTCATGAGCTTCTGTGACATGAGAGTTAGCCAGTGCTGTTGGCTTAGAAGCAGTCACGATCTGTCACAGCAGTGATCAGTTATTCGTGTTGCTTCAAAAAATCTTCCAAATATTACTGTGTAATATCAGGTTCTGTACATTTGTTTTGCTTCAGACATTTGTTTTTGTGGCCCTCGCCCACTTTGTGGTGCTTGTCTAATGCTCACACCTCTGCAAAGTGCTCTCTCCCCACAGCTTAGTGGCACCATGCCAAGTGCTGAGGCATTTAAGGGTAGGAGTTCTTTTCTTTTCAAACAAGGAGATGCCTATGAAGTGAAATTCACTGCAAGTGAAAGCTGGTAGCTGAAACACTGTTGCTACCAGGTGGGTTTAGCTGCCAGTGTGAGGGCACTTTGTCGGACATTTTAACGGAGAGGAAAAAAGTATAATGTAACTGTATTACAGTAATTCATTTACTACCATCACATAGTAGTGCAGAGGCACTTATTAAACTTACTCCAATTCTCTTTAGTTCTTTATACACTCAAGAAAAAAAAAATCAAAAGCAAGAAAATATTGTCTCGAGTTATTTTTTTATTTGCATCTCTATTCAGAATTTAATATTAGTGTTCACAGAAAATATTCTAGTCCATGGGCTATTTGCAAACTATTCACTGGGACTGTTAGTTAAAAAAAAAAATTATTGTAATTTTCAATTCCTTAAGCAACGCTGTAGCAGTTCTTGAAAAGCTCACAAAGCCATCAAGTGTTCTCTGGAGGATGCATGTAATAATAATAATGTAAATAATAATGCATGTAATGAGACATCAAGACACATTGATGGTTTTAATTTATATGTAAAAAGATTAATTATGATTTTTGTTGTTGTTGTTGTTTCTCACTGAAAAGCAATCCAATGCAAGAAAAAGTTTGCCCTGTAGAATTGGTGAAAGAGAATATCTTGCTTATTTGTACCTAGTCAAAAGACAGTAGTGGCAGCAGAGCTTGTATATAAATGCATTTCATAATTGGCAAAGAAGTAATAGAATAAAAAAACAACTCGAGGTCTTATGTTAACACATGGATTTGTGAAGTTTCTATTGTCTCATTGTGGACCAAGTTTTTCTCATATTTCACCTGGGAATGCGATCACTGTGATCACTGTGATCACTGGTAGCAGCAGTGCTAATTAACAGAGCTTTGAAATGTGTTTTCTGGCTACTCAGTAGCTGAAGTGTGTGGCTCTTTGAAAAGGCTCTTTTTGTGACCTTTGGCTTGCGTCCAGGACCTATTTCAGTCCTAGCCTTTGGCTTGTGCCTTGGTTTCTATAGCTCATGCTCTTGACCTTTAGCATTTAGGCTGATGGACTTTGGGCGCCAGATCGTTTCTTGTTCAAGCCTTGTATTCTTGTTTCAGATATCAGCTCTAGCTACTTCTTGCAGCCTGGCACTTAAGTCTTATTTGTGCTTATGAAGTTTTTCCCCAAAGTCATCAATTATACCTATATTTCTTTATCAGCCTTTGTATAGGTGAGTTAAAACCTTTGCAAACAGAGCAGCTCTGTTGCTCATTTCTACGTGTTTTGTTTCTCTAGTGGTCACTCATGTGAGAATGCAGAGCTGCTGGGACACTCTTCCCTTTGATTCATACTGAACACAGGGAGTCCCTGGGCTCCCCTCATTTTCAGGATGACTCCTGGTCTCTGTGCAGGAGATTGGGAGCCTCTCAGCCCAACCTCAGCCCCAGATGGCTGCTGGAAGTCTGCTGCATGGCCGGACGGTCCTAAACCAAAACATGTGCAAGTCTGAGTGCCAGCAGCCTGTTTGCTAGAAATCTGTTGCTGAAACATCAACCTGTATGTTGGCTCAAAGAATGATTTGGGAAGAAAACTCCATGAATTAAATATGAAATCAGTTATTTTCCTCCCATGAAAATTGATGTTAAATGACAGTAGGACTGTATTTATGAAGAATAAATGCAACACCTCTAATACTTTCCATGAAGCCACTGATAAATATGTTGGTTTTGAAGGTCAGATGGTAGACTTCATGCTCTCAGTTGTGACTACATGCTCACATGAATTTGTTTCCCTGGCTTTGCTGCAAGTGTTTGCATGAATAAGTACTCCTGCAGAGTGAATAAAGGCATTGGCAATCTGGTACCAGCTGGAAGCTTATATCTGAAGCCAGTTCAACCTCTTCATAAAACACAGATTCTTATCTTATCCTCTTTAGCATTTACTTCATATAATTTGAGATTTTTGGTTTGACTGCTCCTCCATCCCAAATAATTTTCTAATGGAAGAGATGTGTGCTTCAGAGCTCTCAGTTCTCTTTGGGTATGTATTTGGAATAGATTTTTTTTTGTTTGGGAGGAGAAGGATAATTGCTGCCTGCCTGGGTATCAGTTAATTAGCAGTCTCCTCACTAGTGGATGCCTGGCTAAATTCATTCCTCTGCTGAGTAATTTATTCAATAACTACAAGCCCATTCAGGCAGTCCCAATAGTATTTTATAGGAAAGCACTAATTACTTCATATAGTTAGTGGGGGAAAAAGAGACGTAAGGAAATGCAGGGTACATATTTTCAATTGTTTTACCAACCTTTTATTCACCCCTTTCTCCTAGATCCAGTTCTTCCTCAAGTGAGGATGTGATTTCATAGGAGAAGGACTATCCTTTTCTTCCACAATTAATGCCTTCTTGGCACTGATGGAAATGAAGCATTACATTTCAAGTAGGAATCACTGTCACAGCCTTAGTGAGGCTGCTCAGATAGGAGAATCAGCCCATTAAGTGCTGATGTTTGTGGAGCAGCACAGAGGAAATCTCGATAAACCTCACTTTGCCTCCCTGTCACATCTTCTGCCGTGCAGCTGTCCATTAACATGCCACACGCTCAGCCTGAGTGCTGGGCTGTGCCCAGATCACTTGGTAGCTGTCAGGTGGATAAGACAAGCTCTCTGGGAAATGCACGAAGATAAGGTGAAGCTAAACCACATGTGTGTGCTTGGCTGTGCGCTCCGAGCAGAGGAGGCTTTATTCTGCTGTGTGGGAACCAGATGGACTCTATGGCTGTTCTTTCAATTTCTGGGGGAGAGAATTCAGTACATATGGTCTGGAATCAGTATATTGTTCTGTGAGCTGGAGTTGCAGCACTCTGCTCCTGTCCCCCATAGTACCCTTTTTTGTTTTATTAACAGAAAATCCACTGGTGAGTACAAGGAGGTGTGTGTTTGAAGTGTGTCATCTCTTTATCTCTTTGCTGAACCCCTTGGAATCCAGAAGCCCAAGCTCTTTTCTCTTTCCTGCAGGGTAGAGACAGATGCTATTTTGAAAAAGAGAGGCTGTGTGCCACAGTTGTTCTTCTCAGCAATTAAAAAAAAAACAAACCAGCAACACAAATGCTCTGTTGTTCTGCAGATGATTTGTCGTTTATAATACAGCAAAGAGTTGATATAATATACAGCTGGACAAATTGTGCAAATGAAAGGTCAATTGATCGAATGGTTATATACAGCCCTGCTCTTTTAGGAGTGCCAATCCTAGCAGCATAACTGAGATGCTAGTGCAAAAAGATATGCAGGTATTTCCCACTATTAATGAGTCATACCAGTGGTCAGTTTCAAAGCTAACCGGCTCCTGTAAAGCTGGCACATCAGTGTAAAAACATAATTCTACACAGCACTGAAGTTTCTCTGCTGTAGTTCAGTTTTTCTGCAGGAAAAATAAGGATTAACTCCATAACTTTGCATGTTGACTAATTACATATGGTGCAGAAGACGGATTTGTAGAGCCATTTTTAAAGTAGTGAATGAACAACCGAAAAATTGGGAAACTTGCTTAATAGCTCTAGTTTAAGTATACATGACTGTAATTTCTGGTATGGGACATAATAAAAACCTCCACTCTTCCTGTTAAAAGCTATGTTTTCATTTTATCTAGCAATTTTCTACATTTCAAATGTGAAATCATTTGTTAACGAAGCATGTGTGGAAGGAAGAAATAATCTTGTGTTTGCTATTCCTACATAATAGCAGAGAGCTGAACGATAGAATAACAGAATTGCTAAGATTGGAAAAAACCACTAAGAGTCCAACTATCAGTCCATTCCCATCACGCCCATTAACCATGTCCCTCAGTGCCACATCTCCATGTTTCCTGAATACATCCAGGGATGGTGACTCTACTGTGTCCCTGGGCAGCTTGTCCCAGTACCTCACCTCTCTTTCTGAGAATATTTTTTTTTTCTAATATCCAACCTGAACCCAGTAAATTTTCTGTAGTGGAGGTCCTACCAACATTTGTCAGAGAATGAGGCTGGAACTTGTCTCTGTCCCTCTACTGTAAAATGTAAAATAGGAGTGTAGACAGCACCAGACCAAGTAATCTTTGGAGGGATTGTCGGGGACTCTGCTCAGAGCATTTTTCATAAATAAGAGAACAGAGCTAGTCTTATAGGTAAAGGATAAGCAAGTTCTCATGGTCATCTCTCCATATTTTTAAAGGTAGAATTAAATTGTCAAGGCCAAAGGGGTGAATAATCCTTTAAAACAACGATGATAGTATTTTTATTAAAAAATGTCTCCATGCTGGAGACAGAATGTAGGAAACTCAGATGGTGATGCCAGTTTGCACTTCATGAGGACAAGAAAGATTGCCATAGAATGGAGGCTACTGCAGCCCTTGTGTCCCCCAGACAGCTGAAGCTGCTGGCTTTTCTTTCTCAATAAAGCTAGTGGAAGTTTTATTCATCTTGGCTGACTTAATGCCTACTTCAAGCAGTTCAGCAGCATGTGTGAAGATTATTACTTTGAAAGAGGCACTGTAACTCAGTCTTATCAGTCTTATCACGTAAGCATGCCTATAGCTTGTGAGATTAAAAAAAAATCATCAAAACTGTCATTTCCCACTGCACTTAGGTTTGGGCTAAGAACCAGATCAGGCTGCCCAGGCCCCATCTAACCTGGCCATGAACACTTCCAGAGATGAGGCACCTGCAACCTCTGGGCAGCTGTGCTAGTCCCTCACTGCCTTCTGAGTGAAGTTTTCTCCTAATGTCTAACCTAAACATCCCCTGTTTTAGTTTAAAGCCATTCCATCTTGTCTTACTGCTATTGTGTATCAGACTGTGTAAAATTTTGGTTCCCCTCCTCCTTGTAAGCTCCTCTCAAATACTTGAAGGCCTCCATGAGATCTCTCTGGAGCCTTCTCTTTTCCAAGCTAAACAAACACAACTCCCTCAACCTTTCTTCACAAGAGAGGTGCTCCAGCTCTTTGATCAGCTTTGTGGCATTCCTCTGGCCCTCTTGAAGAGATCCATGCCTGCCTTGTGTTGGGTGACTCAGAACCCCCAGGTTTCAATATTTTTTATTCATTTGGGATTAAACTTCAAAATATCTGAATCTCCACAGGAGGCATAACTTGTTACTCTAACTCTATGCAGTTTTGCCATAGATTTCTCTAAAGAAGGATCTGTATTTTTACTACGGTGAGCAGAGTGGTTCTTTTTTCAGTCACAGCTATTAGAGAATGAGAACTGTCAGCTAAGGAAAAAAATGTGTAGCTAGCAAGTACTCTCTATCAGTAACACACTGTTTAAAATTAAGGGAAATTAAGACCAGAAAGTCACATTTCTTTTCACCTTACTGTTACTTGACCTTCTGAGACAGCAATAACATCAAAAACTAATATTTCTACCGGTGAAAAGCTCTTGTTCTCCAAATGCATTGCACAGAACTCTTCTTACAGTTGCAAGGGATTATTTAAAGAAAAAGGTTGCATCAAGATTTTTAGTCTCACTGAAGTTCACAAGCATTGAATTAGGTCCTTAGATCCAGTTATGTAAACATTTCTGTAACATTTTTAGACTGTAATGTTTGGGCTGTTACAACAGAGCACTGCAGTGCTTTTCATAACTCAGTATTTTAATATCTTCTCTTGAGAAGTTTATAATTTGTTTTCCTCCTGATTCATTCTCTTCCTATGTTAACATGCACATGGATATTTGATTACCACTCTTTCCTTTCTTTACTGCCTGAGGTATGACAAAATCTAAGAGTGCTGCTGAGCCTCAGTGACCCTTAACTCATGCAATAGTAGAAGATATCCTTTGCATTTTATGTTGCAGCTATTTCCTTATTTCTTGTAGGCTTTTTTACCCATTGTCTTTGCTCCTCATGCCTATTCAGTGGATAAATGTGGCCACCCATGTAAATGTTGCTTGGAAGGCTTTCAGTTTTGACCCATTTTCTCTTTTTCTTACACTTTAAGTTAGATTTATCCTTGCATAAAGAATCAGCACAAAGTTGAAGAATGCTCAACTCCACTTAACATTACTTCACCTGTTAGCTGGGGCTTCAGTGACATGGAAGCTTGGCCAGGATTTGCAGAGGAGGCAGATGACCAGGAAACATTTGCTTTTAATTCAGGGGGCGGTGTGGATACACAAGAAAAAGACAACACTCATTATGCTGGGTGCAAATTAGGTGCAAATGAGGACCTCAGTTTTAGGAAGACCAGACTGCTCTCCCATTAATTCTGTAAAATGAGCTGACTTATTACTTTATTATTATTTTTTTTAATCCTAGGAGCGTATCTCATTATTGACTAGGTAATGTTAAACAAAAGCAGCAGATTAATCAAAAGAGACTAAATAATAGATGTCTTGCGTCAGAACTGCCGACAGATAGCATGCTGGCAAAGTGAAACACAGTCTCCCCTGCATTGTTCATTCATTCTATGCAACAGTGACATCTGTTACGCTAGCACAGTAGCACACTAAATCACTGCATCTCAAACACATCTGTATTTGCACAAAAGAGGCAGACTGGATGTCAGGAAAATGGTTTTGAGTGTGTGACCTATATCTTATGTAAACAGTGTGCCCGTCCCTGAGAACACTGGCAAGCATAGAAGTGGGCTTCCACTTCCTCTCTGTCGTAAATTTCACTAAATTATATAACAGCACCAGCATGAATACGTGTCTGTGGTCATAAACAACAGAATTGCTAATTCCCCTGCTAATAAATTAATCTAATATTGCATGGGTATATGATTCCTTGTCTTTTACAACCATCAGAGTTCTCAGATGATATGCAGAATTTATTTTTTTCCTTACTCAGTTGTTGGATTGCTTTAAGAGCGATGAGGTAGACTTTCTCACGCAACCAAACATTATGAAAGATACAGAACTGCCCACCTTAGCTTCACAAAGCTGCATCCATTTCTGAAGTCAAGGAAGAAGTTAGCCTAACAAAATCAATGGGTCTAAGTGACCTACATAATTATTATCTTAGGGTCTTTTTTGTAACTAGTTCTAATTTGACTGGAAGTTTTCAATCTTCATAAAATTTTACTAAGGTAATAAAACCGATTGTATGTTCCATAGATATTACTGTTAATCTCTAAGTGCTTTTTAAAAATAAGAACCATCTTCATTAATGCTGAAGCAGAATTACATGGTTTTCACCAAGTCCCACAGCACCTACCAACAAAGCTTTGGAGTGAGTAATCCTTCCGATGCATCACATCTGTGTAGCAATATCTGCTTCTTTGCAGTTCTTACTGTTTTCTATTTAAGAAACTAAAACTGTTAAAATCCTCATAAAATAAATCTGAAAAATAACTAAGACTGTGGTTCTACACACACTTCAACCTAGTGTTGGCTAGTTCTGTAGCTACAAGAAGTGGTCCTCCCCCTCTGTGACTTTATCACTATCTGATACGTGGGAGCAGAATCTCCAGGGCTGGAACAAGATGCAGGAGGTCACCTGGCCCCACCTCCCACACAAGCCAGCATCAAGACTGCTCTCAGATTAGGTTGTTTTGGCTTTTTCCAAGTCAAAACTAACTAACACACCACCACCACTTAGTTTTAATCTAGTTCAGTTCCTCTTGCATATCACAGCTGTATTATTTGCTCGTGGTGTGCCTCCTTTTCTCATTTATTTCTGTTGTAGTGTAGCATAAATTCAACTTAAATTACCATATTAATACTTAGCTTTCTGGGTCTGCAAAGCCATTCATGGTAGATTCGTAACAATATATCTCACTGACTTTTCAGTGTCATTCCCTCTCTGTGACACCATCTAAATGAGAGAAGGCATAGTTCTCCCAGCTTAACTGCTTGCATCATGCTTTGTAAGATGCTGCTTGCTCTTGACATGTGAGGTATCTGTGGATACTGTCCTTGAAGCCCTTGCTTTCCTTTTCACTGTGTTCTTATTGTGTCTGTCTGTGCTCGAAGTTTTATGCTCTGCCAAATTTTAGCCTAGAGTGACAGCAGAGAAATAAGCATTACAATGAAAGTGCTGACAAACCCTTAGCTGTAATGACGTGAATGGTGCAGCTATCATTTCAGTTTGCTGTATTCTTTACTTTAAATCTTTAATGCTATTTTCTCTTTTTATCCTGTGCTGAGCAGTGGGATTAGTCAAGTGGTTTACAGTCTAGAAGTTGTGCAGTTAAGTGAGTTGTTTGGTGGGATGCAAGGGCTCCTCACTGGGGATACCTGCTTCACTTTAAATGTGAGCAAAACTTCAGGGATCATGGAGGAAATATACCATTAGCAAGGTGTTTGATGCTGCAGTGCAATTGCAGCACTGCTACCAGCTTTGTACCCTGTGAACAGCCATATGACACCTTTTATATGACACCTTATTTTCTATATGTCTGGCTGAGGTAAAGTTGGCATTCAGCAAGGTGGAAGAAATAGGGCAATCTGTACTGCAAAGGGAAAGAGAGAAGTGTGAGAAAATGTAGCTTACAGTAAGAAAATATTTGTTGATTAATATTTAAGACTTGAGGCAGGATGTCTGCGTTCCTGCCTGTATGGGTGCTGACCAAAACAAATCATGCATGTGCTGGCTATGAATCAGTGCTGAATGCCTACTCTCTGTCAGTGTGCAGCTGACATTGCAGCAACAAAAATAACGATCCCATGGAGTTTCCCATTGATTTCATTGAATGCAGAGCCAAGTTTTAAAGAGGCCTTTTGGATTAGATCTCTAGCCTTCCTAAAATGATAGAAGGCTTTTCATCTTGAATATGTCCTGCTTATTTATACCGCACTTGCGTTTGGCCTCTGGCTTGGACGATGCTCTGCCTGGTTTGAGCTGGATGCAGTTACTGTATGGGTGTGAGTGTGTGCTGGTTTGATGAGTATCTAGTACACTTCAAGAAAACTTTAGAAAATGCCAGCATAAATATGAGCGTGATGAACCCCAGGCTCTTAGTCCTCCACACCACTTTTCCGAATAGCTCACAGGCAATTCAACATGTCATGTCAAAATAAGAACTTTCAAAAACTGAATATGTACGTATATTCTGCCCAAGAAGTCCCACATTTTTTCATTTCTGAAGACAGAGTCAATATGTGTGATCAGAACGCTTAAGCATTACATACAGTAGCAAGTAAAACCATGTTGGTTCACACAGATGAATGTGGCTTATGTAGAGAGCCATGCAAAGAGCTGCCCTGCAGGCAGACAGGTGTGTGGCTATGCTCTCTGCCACCTCTGCTCAACTGGGCTGCAGCGTTTTTCCTGGATGCAGAGAGAAAACTGGATTTCACATTCAGAGGGACTCTGGCAGAGACCTTGGGGGACAATAGCCCCCCTTCAGCTGCCTCCCTGTCTAGTGGATCACTCACCAACTTTGAGAAATGCTGCTAAAACTTGTCCTGACCAGTTTAGCTTGTTTCCTTTTTCCCCACTTAAACATACGTAACGTCATCAGCAGGTCTGCATGCTATTCTGAGAATTACTTTCCTGCAGATTTTCCTGTGGAGAACTAGAATCTATCTTGTGGGGAGAAAAAGCGTGTAGATGTAATGTGTAGATGTCTGACACGTTACATTTTCTTCTATATTTCCCCTTCATTTCTGTACGGCAAGAGGCTAAAAATTGCCAAGGAAATTTGCTAGTTGTCACTCTTATTTGTACATGAGCATACACAGCCTTATGCAGAGAGATGGAAACTTTGAATTTTAAAACAGTACAAAAAGGTTTTGTATCCTGTTTACCCTCTAGGCACTGTGCTCTCACTTCTCTTGATGCTGATGGGAAAGAGGCTTATGAATGGTCTGGTTCAATAGATCTATTAACAGATTTTTTTCATAATAAAGGATACAAAGAAAAAAAATGCGATAAGGGTAATAATGCACCAGCATAGGTTGCCCAGAGAGATGGGGGGTGCTCTGTCCCTGGAGACATTTAAGGTCAGGCTGCACAGGCTCCGAACACCTGCTGGAACTGTAGGTGTCCCTATTGTTGCAGAGGAGTTGGATCAGATTGCCTTTAAGAGTTCCTTCCAACTCAGTGATCCTATGACTCTGTGATAAGAAAACTGTGTGAACTATGAGCAAAAGACAGAAGCAAGAAAGACGTGCTTGTGAAGGCATGAAGGATAACAGTGGCACTAAGTTTCCAGATGATTCCTGTGTATGGGCAACTGGGACATAACACATTGACATCCTTATTTTCCTCTCCGTGAAGGATTTGAGATTATTTTTCTGCATCTTCAGTGAATATCCAACTAATTAGAAGTATTTGTTCCAAGAAAGAATAACATTCGTCCTACGGATTTCAGTGCAGAAAGACAGGAAAAGGATTTCTATTGTTTAGAACATTTAATTTCACAAAATATAAATGCATTTGATATGTAGAAGACAACCTAATCTTTGTTCTCTGACTCGAGTTGAAATGGATGAATGTTAACACATATGTTCTGAAGCTAAATAAGTTTGTTTGGCTAATTTGGTTTTCAAGATCTTTTTCTGCTTTATGAGAATCAGTCTCCCTTTAAATTCTATTTACTTTGGTTTTAAACCCAATCTTGCTTACATTTTTTTCTGCACGAAGCCTTGGGGCATCGTGACAGCTACACATGCAGCAGACACATACCCTTCCCAGAAGATGTAGTCAGCTGAAAGTAATGTGAGCTGAGGATGAATCTTGTAGAAGTAAATCTTCACACAGCAATTTGTCACTGAATCTCACAGAATCCAGTGTAGCCTTCTCTATCGTTTTCATGTTTAGGATGTCATTTTACAAATTTTTTGTTGACCTTCTCTGTTTTTAACAGCCCCTTGATCTACTTTTGTACTGCTCTCTGTATGCACTGTACAAAAGTTTGTGGGAGAGTGTTTTGTGTCCACACAATTATTATGTTAGCTTAGTTCCAGGAATAAAGCAGCCAACTATATATCTAGCCAACTCACAACTAACCTGATCTGTGAAGGTCTCATTTTTCTTTGGGATTTTGCTTTACTGATCTGTGCTAACAGGTGGGCAGATAAATATATTCCATACGTAGACTTTGGTAAAAAAAATAAATAATAATAACAATTTTTAAACACTTTCTTTATTTCTTACTCCCAGTTGAGTTTTTAGTATCATTGTTCACAGTATGGCCACTGTACTGCTGAAGTGGGAGTCAGTCTCCTGGAAGGTACAATTCCTTATGGGTCTAGCATATTGGTTATGAACCATTCCTTTATTCAACTCCTTAATTTCATCAAAACTGTCTGAGTGTTTTGAGACACTTCTCTGAGGCAATTAAGAAAAGCTTTATTTTTGTGGCTGCTGCACAGTATTGCACACTGTATTTCTATTTTGGTTAAATCTGCAGGGTTAGCCAGAAACCAAAGAGCCAGTAAGATTTTAAGCCTAGATCTTAACCCAGTTTGGAATAAGGATAAACAAAAACAACAAATTCAGCTGCCTTCACTGGTGTCATACTGTGAGTTTTTGCATGAGCTAGAGTGTGTACTAAAAAAACCACCTAGTTTCTTCAATAAACCCTTCTCTTTCTGGGCATGATGCAGCATTCATGGAACCAAATGGAAAAAGCAATTTCCTTTTGATACCTGAGCACCAGTCACGTGCACTGAAATGCAAATTGTACCTGCTCTTGTGAATGCACTTTGAAGAATGACTTAGCAAAGAGCTGCTAAGACTAGAGAAGATGTGAGGGGTGAGGAGAATACAAAAATAGTTATGTAATGATTCCAAGACCATTTCATTGCTAACAAAAGTTCATTCATCCATGTATCTTTAGCTGGGAGACATTTTTCTGCTGAGATTTGTCTACATAATATTCAGCGTATCTCCCTCATTGTCCTTTGAGCTCAGAAACATTGAATATATGCATAGGCTGAACTAAAATCTTGTTAAGCCTGTGAAATAGGAGAAACAGAGGAGGGAAAACACATAGTGCCTGTTATAGTAATATTCTAAAATTATTACATATGGTAATGATTAACAGTTGATGGGAATTATAACCCCTGCAGTTTTGAGTTAATTCTCAGGCTTAAAGCTCTGCAGCCAATGGGAAACAAGTGGTGATGTATCCAGGTTGCACGGATTGCCTGGTGGGACACTCCCGTGTTTGAAAAAAGTGAAAAATGCCATCATGATTCAGAATGTAAAGGGTTAATCAACTGATGAGCCCTCTTTTGGCATGTGCTTCATTAACCCCTATTCGCTGTGAGATTCGTTTGGGTGAATAAAAGAGCTTCCTGGGGAAAGGAGAATTTGTTTTGAGTAAAATTGCCAGGAAGAGAACCAAAGGAACAATTAAGTGAAATTATATTCTTTTTGTACATATTTAATTGTTCTCTATCTGAGCCTGTTTCTAAGTTTTTATTACTTCAGTTAACATTTTTGAGGAAATTATGGAAAATTCAAATAGTTACTTGTTTTTCTAGATTTTTAATACATTTGTGCAGGGAGTTGGCTTACAGCATTAGAGGTGATGTTGGTGGGATGGCAGTAGAGGTGAACCTTTCCCACCAATATTCCATTGCATTTGGTTGCCGTGTGACAGATGGAGCAGAAGGGTAGTCTGGCAAAATGGTGCCTGACGTGGAACTGTGAATGAAGCAAAGGGATGTCATTGAACTCCTCCATCAAATATGGCACCCACTGACACTCACAGATGCTTTCTGAGTGTTTATGGAGACCAAGCAGTGAATGTAGCTAATAGTGACTATGCTGAAAAACAGTGTTTTGTATCTGAGATTTGCTCTATCAAACAGTCTTTGTTGTGGGTTCCATGTTAATAAATAGCAGGCATTGCCTTTGGAGTGACCTGCGTATATTGCTTTGACCACTAAACTGTGAGTTTTGAAATGACAGTGGACAGTAGCAGATGAGATATAATTACTTTTGTTTTGGGGACTTGGAAGCACGTGATCAGAATTCCCTGCATTAGTTTTCCTGGCTGCAGGAAAATGTTTTTAGAGAAAAAAGAACTGAAATGATGTCATGGTTATACATGAAGAAGCTCTTTCTAGTCGCCTTTGTACTTAATGTGTTCTAATTTTTATAAAGGTTGTGTCTGAACATAATTTAACATATACATGTCATATATATTGTGCGGTCTATAAAAATCAGGGTACTTGATGTGTGGCAACTGCTGAGTCATGGACTGAACCTGGTTGAGTACCTGGGAAAAGACCCAGTCAGCCCTGGGAGCACAGGTGAAGGCAATTCAGGTGTGTAACCAGGAGGGATGGAGCCTGGCTGCACTTCTCTTAGACCTCATATAAGGGCTGACTGCCACTGTGGTTCCTTTGTGGAGCTTCCCTTGCTAGCCTAGGTCTTTGGAGACAGGTAAGCCCTTTTCTTTTTCTTTATAGCACATTTCAATGGTGCTAGTCCCTTTTTCATTATATCTCCTGTCTCACCATTGCATTGATTTTTCTGGCTGTTACACTCAAACTCAGCACGGATGCACACAGCTGTATTAGTTTGTGTCTACAGCACTGAATCAAGTTGCTGATTTGAGCATGAGTGAAATGGTGCCTGTCTAAGGTCTGTGCTTCCTCGAACTGTAGGCTCCTACAGATGTTTACATTCCTTTGAATATTTTATTATGCTGTCTCATAAGGTTGGCTTTCTTAATGGATAGCTGCTCTACCAGAGGCTCCCAGACTGAGACAAAGATTTGAGTGCTTAGTTGGAATGAAATGATTAAGCGTAAAGGTGAAAGTTCTTGTTGTAGCTTTCTAGGAGGAGCTCTGGTCAAGAGCTGACTTCCTTGCTTCCCTGGAAGCTTTTCATAACGCATTACAGAAGCCAGGATTTGGGCTTTCTTGAAGGCACGCATTTCTGCCTGTTACAAAACACAAGGATTTTGTTGAGAAACTGATGCATTAATATCATGCAAAGAAAGGTCTCTAGGACTATCAGATCTTTATTTCCTCCACTAATTTATTAAAACAAATCTTATTTTCCTGCTTGAGTTCATGGCATTTAAGTTTGTTTTTCTTTTAGAACTTCTGACACAAATCAAAGGAGTTTATGCTCAGTTTAAAAAAGAAATTTCAACACTTAAAAATCCACAACACTACCAGCCTACGAGTACTGCTCCCTGTTTTCAGAAATAGCTTTTGACCATACAGAGATATATGAACCTTTAATTTATGTTTTGGAAGGATGTTGAAAGAATGAGCTCCATCTACCAGTAATTCTATGTGACAGTATATAAAACGTAGATATGTAGATGTGAAAGCTGTAAGACATCACTATGACCGTTTTCATCTGTGTAATTTTGTGAATGAATTGCTGTATTGCACCCAACAGCTATGGCTGGAAGATAACTGGACTTTCAGAAAGTTATCTGACTTTGGTTTAAAGATTTTTGCGATTGAAAGTCTGCAGGGCTGTGAGATACGCCTGCAGGATAAAGGACATCAGCCAATTTCTGTGCATTGTACACATTGTACACTGATGTTAATATCCTGTTTTATTAATAAAAAGGACAAGTCAAATACCAGAGGGAAGTCTTAATGTATTACATCAATGAAGTTTTTTTTTATCACAACTACTTTTAGTCTTGACAGAAAAATAGTAACAAGGTGGTCAAAAAGATTTATTTTCCTTTACATTGTTCCTACTATCATGAATTATGTTACTTTCCTTTAATTCTCTGTTGCTTAAAAATTCCAGTGCTGATGTTTCTGCTATTTTCCCAGGATCTCTATCAGACTGACAGGCCTGTAATTACCTTGGTCTTTCCATTTACTCTGTTTAAATTTGGCATGATTAAACTTTTTTTTTTTTTTTTTTTTTTTTTTTCCTTGTCAAGCTGTATTCCAGTGTTGAATTCTCCTTCCAAGTTAGGAAATTGCCCTTGGAAATTTTAAAAGTAATGACTGACATTGTATTATTCACATCATGAGAACACCAGTATATGTCACTGAGGTATAACATTGTCTTCTAAATAGTTAAGTATTACATCTCAGAAGAAAAACTTCTAGAAGTGGAGGACAACTTAATTAAAAACAAACAAACAAAAAAAACCACCTTTGTTAGGAAAATGATTTAAATATTTATTCTCTCAAAGTTTTTAATTCAGTGGCCGAAGAGCAAATGGTGACTTTGCAACAGTGGAGCTTCTGTACACTGAGATGCAAGTTGGGGTGATGGGTTGTGTTGTCACTTAAATATTTGTTATAGTTTATTTAGAGGTTGAACAAGGACCTCTAAATAAACAGAGGGGATCCATCTTGGTAGCTATTAAGTAGTTTGCAAGAGCGAATTAATGTTCAGATGAACTCAAAACTGTAATGGATTGATTAAGAATTCAGAGTGCCCTGTCCTCCAAGAGAGCATTCCTGTTTACTGAAGTACTGAATTACATTTTTAAATACCAAGGAAGTTAAAGGGTCTTAAGGGCTTTTCTGAGACAACCACATTCATTTTTTCTTTATTGCAGGTGCACAAACAAAAGAAGAGCTGCTTTTAGTGGTGCTTGGGATATCTGTGTTATCATGGATAGTGACTAAAATCTTTCTTTTACTGTAGCTTTGTAAGGGGAGAAAGGAAAAAATTGTTTAGAAAACTTTAAAAAATTAATATGCTGGTACTTTAAGATTCTCCTTAAACTTCCAGATATACTACTTTAATACTTAATTCTCTATACAAAGTAGAAGAGGTTGATTAAAACTAAGCTATAATGTTTCTTCTGGCTGCAACTTCTTAGCAAAAATATGCTGGTTTGGAGTCTGTTTTCCATTAGAAAGTGTTAGTCTATTCAGTACAATGTACTTTCCTGAAGATTGTTTTGTCTTTACAAATTTGATTCTAGGCAGGTCCATTCTGCTTTAATGCTCACTTCAGGGTCTTTAAATTATTCTAACTTACTTAAATAGTACCGCATAATTCTTCACATTTTTTGTTCTGTTATAGCAGTGTTTAAGTTTTTCCTTCTGTTTTTCATGGAAGACTGTTAATATTTAAATGTCCCCTTTTCAGCTCCTTATATAGTAAGTTCTACCACAGCTTATTTTATTTACAATTATTTAAGTAGTTAATCTATTGCAACAATGTATCAATGTATATTTTATAGTACAGAGAGTCTATTGTGACAAATTAAATATATAACATTGATATCGGAACTTGTTAAATACAGGTCTGATTTGTCTGCTCATTTCTGAGCTGATTGCACTGACATTGGTATGCTATTTATGTTGCTTGCATAGTTTATGCAGCAGAAAGTTAAGCCCTGATACTGTTGAAATTAATACTGATAAAATCAATGAAGCCTTCTGTATTGGGGTGCCTGTAAATCATCAGAATTGTAATTAAAATTCAGTCGAATATTGGGAAATAGCATTGTGCTTGTCTGGGATGCAAGCCTCCTGAAGTCTTATTCTTTGGTTTTATAACCACATTCACAAGCCTTGGCACTGGCTGTCATTGCCTGATGGAATGGATGTCTTCAGTGGCATTTGGCCTGCTTGCTCCTGCAATGCATTTGGCTCCAAGTTCTGTGTTGCCTGTGATTGCTCTGTAAAGCAATTAGCTAACTAGTTTTGTTCTTAGTGCTGACATCAGCAATGATGGTGGTGGCCAAAGAGTTTCAGCATGAATCTCTTTGATGTAATGTCATCAAGTAGAGCATCCACTGAGTTTCAGTACAGCTATTAAGGAAAGGCAGTAAGCAGGAAAGAAGCATATAGACAAACATTTAAACTAAGCACTATTCAATGACATGAAGGCTGTTTGCATGTGATTCAGAAAGGAAGACATCAGCAGAGAATAGGAAATTTTTTTTTTTTTTCCTCCAGTGGCAAGTTTATCTAGTGTGCAAAATCTGAGCAGAAATATTCTGAATCTGATGAAGGAATAGTTGGATAAAATCTATCTTGCCACCTACTTCTGCAGTTTTTATTAAGATTCAAATGTCACTTCAATAAGCTCTCCATGGCGTGAAATGTATTAATTAAAGAAAATAGACAGTATTACTGCCTACTGGCATGTAGAGAAGCCAAGAAGGCAGTAACATCTTTCTTTATCTGTGGTTAAAAGACAGCTAAGTGACTTGATACAACAGGTTGAAACTTGAAATTAGAACAGAATGTTTAGCTCTTTATGTGAGTTCCTTCATGTTGTTAGAGATCAAGTGAGTGATTTGAGGCAGGATGGGTTTGTTGTCCTTTCATGCAGAGGCCTAAAAATGATATACAAGTGCTCCAGTGTGATGGTCTTCCAGCTGTAGGGTTATTTTGCGTTGCTGAAATGGGACTCGTGGCCAACCCTGAGATACCCCTTCTTTTAGGTCTACCATCAGATTTTAATAGACTCAGCCTTAAGGTTTTCCTGCCATTGTGAATGTGGTTGCTGCTGCTTTCCAGTGGTTCTGCCTAAGTAGCAAGCCTCTGGTTTCTGTGAAAAATCAAAGATAAAAACTGAGAGGTATTGTAGCCCATCATCTCAAATTGACTTTGTTTTGGAGTAATGGAAAAAAAATTGCAGATGTTGCTCATTTGCAAAGGTGGTCCCACTGTGGATTCGTACAGAATACTTCAGAATACTACAGAATACTACAGAGTACTTCTCCCTAATGCTGTATGTGGTTCCTGGCCTCATGCTTTCATATTGGTGGGATTGTTCTGGCCTTGCAGGTCATAATGAGTTATCTCTAGTTTCCTAGCTCTTTCTAATTTGGTTTGTACAGCTTGGAGTAACAGTTACTTGCTTTTGTATTCATTTTGAACATTTTCTGCAAAATCATCTTTAAGCTTTGAAATTTTCTTTCCAGTATGCTTGCCACAAATCCAGCTTCCTGGGTCACTAGTTATTCTAAATTGCAAAAAGATTGATTCTTTTGTTGTTGTCTTTTCTGGCATTTTGTTTTTCTTTACTGCATGGATATTGAATAGAAGCATGAGTTAACATTTCTGGCTGTGTGTCTTTGCTAAGTCCTCTCATGTACAAGTTCTGTTAGCAGCTCAGTAGTTAATTCCTTGTTGACCTTCACATCTCTTAAACATTTTGAGATCCTGTATTGTTTTTCTTCCCTTCCTGAGCAATCTTCTTGCTGTGCCAATTCTGGCAGCTTTAAACAGTGCTGTTGTTGGGTTTGGGTGTGTGGTTTTTTTTTTTTTTTTGGCTTTCTGTCTCACTTCATAATTCTCTTAATCCTTTTCAGATTTCATGTTCTTATGTATGTCATATACCATCTATTTTTCCTCAAGAGCTCTTCTGACATTCTTAGTCATCCACATGAGTCTTATCCTTCTTTTATGACTAGAAGAGCTGATATCCATGCTTTCACAAACCACTGACCCCCCTTTCTCCCCCTCCCCTCCCCCTTGCCCAGCTCCTGTTCGGTTTGTTATTTAGCACTGGATATGGCTGGATTGAATGAAATATAGGTCTTACGAAGTCAATGATATTGAAGTGTCTGACTACTTAGGAGAAGCATTGATGTTTAGCTTCAGTGGTTCTGAGTAAGCCTTTGTCCCCGGGCTGGTGCTGCATTGCTGGCTCATTTGAGCAGCAGAGAAGGTGGTACTTGGTGATGCAACAGGCACGGTCTGAGCAGGCATAGGTTTGGCTTGCCAAAAGGCAAAGCTGTTTAAGCACTGTGCTTAGGCATAGTGGAAAAAAAAACAAGCTTTGGAAGACAAAGTGTCGTGTACGTAGTGCTAAATTTCTAGGAAGACAAGAAAAGTCCTAGAGTGAATTTGCTTTCCCATTACTTGCAAGGCATACCTGTACATAAATGGCAGCCAATGTTACTAATTAAATCAAATGTGTTTTTTGTGCACATGCTGCATCTCCAGTCCTTCATACTGGAATATACTCTGTGTTTCTGAAGAAGTTACAGCATTGAAATATTGTTTTAAAGGCAGAATTTGAATTGAAAATGGGGGGAAAAAAAAGAATATTTCACATGGATTTGAAGTGAATATTTGACAAAAATCCACCCTGCTGGAGATGCACTCCTGTCTATTTTTACATAGCTTGATTCCCAAAGTTTTCTAAGTGGTTTAACAGCTTATTATGCTAAAATACAGTTTCATAGCTAATCTTTATAAAAATCCCTATTAAAATTACTCTCTCCATAGATCTGAAGCAGTAGCACTCATGCATCTCAGCACCATACCTCTCTTCCATCACTGAGGAACATTTTACACCTCGTTATTATAAGCTACTTCCTAACTATGGTGAGTGTTCATGTGTGGGCATATGTATGCTCTGTGTACCTCATTACTTGCCTGTAACTCATTTCCAGATGAAATCTGTGACTGAACAGCATGAAAGTCAGCACTAGCCTTCTCCTTTTCTTGTATCAGATATGAAGATTCACAGAAGATCTGCAGTCTTTTATTTTGGTCAAAACCAAATATTTGGAAATATTTGAGCACTTCTTTCTCCTTTCCACTGAAAGAAAACATTCAGCTATGGCTTGTTCCCAGTAAGAACTGCTCAGTGGGGAAATGGTGATGGTGGAAAGAGGTACTTGACAGATGTCTTCTAATTCTAGCAACCCAGAACTACAGCTAGGGACTAGTCTTTACCTAACATATATTAATTTACCTTGCAGGCTCTTTTAATAGATGCTTGACTGTGAGATGCTGTGAAACTGTGACATTAGCCTGGGATCTCCTTGGCAAAGGTCACAATCAATTGTATTTCCATTGAGAACATCATGTACTGAGTGCTACAGCAGTTGTCAGGTTACTCTGAAACATCAAAACTTTAAAAATAGCGATGGTTGAGACAAAGCCTTTACTGGGAGGTTTTAATAATACTGTATGGAATCTTTAAACTTTGTTTAAACACCTTGAGTTTGTTACCAAAATTGAGCTGGAATTTCGGAGGGCCTGTGTAACGTAGCAGATGCAGCTGTAGATGGCCGCTTGGTGTGACTTCAGAATCTGACTTGGTATGTGTGGGCACTCTGACGTGATTCATGTCACTAGGTGCCCCTACATTGCCCCTCAGGGGGCACGCTAAATATTTCTCTCTCATCAAGTGTTAGTTTACCCATCACAAAGCAAATCCAAATGTGCCATGGTGAAGCAGAGCCCTTAAACCTAAATCTGCTTAATCTAAATTGAACTTCTAAGTGAAATTCACTGTTTAGTTTGTTTACTATTTTCTAAATTTGGTACAAGACAAGAGGAAGCAATCTGTATCTGTAGAGAACTACAGTATGCCCATAAATAAGCTCGATCACTGGCCTTCCTGCAGAACACAACAAAAAACCTGTATACTTAACTGACCAGAGGATAAAAATAAATTCTGAGGTTGTACTCCATATCATTGTCTGCTGTTTCTGTTTGTTTTATTTTAGTTTTTAAACTGTGCATTTTTATGGAACAGCAAACACAGATTATGCTTTAGTAATTCTTATGTCTTCGGCATCTGTCCCTTTGCTTTTATTCACATTTTCATAGCCATAAAATCTAGTTTCTTGTTTGATGATGCAAACCTTTCAGATGCTGAAATGGATAAAAATCCTGCCGAGTTTAGTGAGAGTCATTTTCAGAAATAATCCTTTTATTTGACAGGAATGAATGACCCCAGGCAAAAAAAAAAAGCAGCATGAATATTAAATGACTGAAGATATTAGTGTCCAATGTTTTCATTGCTAGCTTTCTGCATAAAGAAGCACTTGGAGAATTACTCTACAATAGCAAACTGGAGAAGCCCCAAGACATAATCCACTTGAGCCTCAGTTTTATTTTGCATGCATAATAAAGCTTTATTTTGTTTGAAATTGCAGAGTATGTTGACAGGTCTGTCAGCTATCTCCAGCAGATACCCATATTGGGAGATACCCTCTCCAAAGGGAGCTGGCACCCTACAATGTGATGCTGCTTCCGTGGTCATTAAAAGGAGATGTACATATGTTCAAAGCTAAAACTGAACTGCGTCAGCATGCCAGCCGTGTGGTCAGGTGATTATTTTATTTCAGTATTATAGAATATGGAGATCTGGCTGCACTGGCTGATTTTTTTTTTTTCCACTTGGTTTCAAGGGCATCACAAGGAAGCAAAAGGGTGACAGAACTGGCTAGATATTTTATATTTTAGAAATACTAACGTGATACAAAACTGAAATGTTTCCATTCACTTAAATGCAGCACAGCGCATTATCACTTAACGTGTTTGGGCAATGCTGTCTCTAATGAAAGCAGAACCATCCAGAAAATCCTCAAGGAAATGAACCTTACTCTGTAAACATCTTTTTGATAATTTCACCTGCTAACTGAAAGACATAGAGTCCATTGTGTCCTGAAGCAATTTTATTTGCAGGTACTCTGATTGAAGGCTTCAGTGCAGTCTTGTCTGCTACTGACATGATCCCTCCATGCTTTTCTATAGGGATTTGCCTCCCTAGTCTATTAAGCTTGTCTTTGTGTTGTCAAGAGTTATGCACTGGAGTCTTATGATAAACAAGGATATTTACTCTACTTCTCCAGTTATGCTTTTGTCCTTTTGAACTCTCTGAACACCAGTGAAAACACAGTTGTCAGAGGTCTGACCTAACATGGCTCCCTACTTTGCTGACTGTAATCATAAAGTCAAAAGAGAAAGATTTTTAGTGGGATAGCAATCTTGATATCATACAGCATTGAGAGAGACAAGAAATGCAACTGGTATTGGTACCAGTAAAAACAGAGACTGAACATACAGGTGAGATGTTTCTGTCAAAGCTGTCATGGGATACTTACATGGGAGTCTCTGCTCTACCTAGCGAGGCACTTAAATTGCTGTACTGTTGAGAATATATCATACTTCCTAACATGTTTAACAACTGTAATTTTCTACTTCCATGAGTAACGCAGCTCATCGGACTGACTTCTAAGTATCAAATTATTATTAAAAAAACAAAAACAAACAAACAAAAACCCCCAAACCCCAACACCTTAGAATCTTCCTCCAGACCTGAAAATCTAGACTTGCTTTTTACTTCGCTTGCTTTATTTTTCTTTTTCTAATGCAATTACTGAGACTCCTTCATTTTACAGAGCTGTGATTTTTCTTATTAACCATGGTTCCTGTTTCAGTGTGGGATGCCAACACCAACAAAGAGAGAGGGCTATGTTTCCACCCATAGGTACTGATTAGCACAGACAGAAAATCTTTTTGCAGGCGTTAGCTCCTGTTTACTTATAATCCTTAACTTGTGCTTACTTTTAGCCTTACTTACTGCAAAACATGTACAGGTAAATCTGGTGTGCTTTTGTAGCAGTAAAACTTTGTCTTCTGACAAAATAAGTTTGGAGTACGTTTTGTGTTTTATCCATTGATTAATTAATGGCATTAAAAAAACATGTATTTACCTCAGTTTCGTGCTGTAAGTGCAGGCTGTCTCACGCTACATGGTGCATTTTCCTGTAAAAGGAAGAACTGATCATGTGAAACTGTGTCATGATGCAGCCCCAGAATGAAGTAGGACATCTCTTGACCTTGGTGTGCTCAACTGTGCAGCTTTGCCTTCTTCAAGAGCTGCTTTTTTACAGAGAATGTCTTTGAAAGTCATTTAAAAAATCTATTTGGGAAAAATTCTGCAGAGAATTTTGCTACATTCTTTATTCCTGCATTTGTTGGGAATGAAACATTTTTTGAACCCCAGGCAATGTGTTGTGTTTAGCATGTAGAGCAGAGACTGGAAACTCTGAGAATTTGATTTCACTCTGTACTCTGCTATGTGTTAAGAAATATGAATTTTTACTTTGTCCCTGATCACTGTAATTGTCCCCTTCTTAATATTTAATTCAGAGCTAATAAGTTTTCCTTGTACTGGTACAAATACTTTCAGATGCCATCATAGGTAAAGTTGGTTTAAAAGTAGAAGATAACTCTACATTTGAAAGGATGCATTTGTGCTGTCACAGGGAGAAAGCAAAAGGACTTTGTATGAAGTGCCAGGGCTCATGCCTGAAGGCACAGCTTCACCTGGTTGGGCTTGGGGTGGGAGCACCTTGGAGCAGTGCCTTGGGTGGCTCCTCTGGGCACTGGGGTGAGGCTGCAGAGGATGGGGTGCCCAAGGAGGCTGACACAACCAACCGAAATGCTGCTCTTCCCCTGCTGCTGGCTGTTATCTCCTGCAGTTGCCGTGGGAGAGCCCCTGCTCAGATGTGTTTTCTTCTGTCTAAACCCTGTGCGTATTTTAGCAGCCTTCCAGCCTCCAGAGTGGAGTTTTGAAGCTCCATCTCAAGCTGCCATCAGAACACCCTGCAGAAGCTGCCGCGTGGCTTGTATTTATCGAAGTTATTTGTTTGCATGAGGCACATGTGCTGATACTGTGACTCATCCATCCATTTCACTGTGACATTTTCAAGCACAATTATGTGTAGTGGAATTTTTTTGGTTCCTGTCAATGTTTCCCATCTGTGAAATCATCATTTTACTGAGCACTAAAAATAGAGATGAAACTCTTCTGAGAAAATTCTGAATCTACTTAAATGACAGTTTGAGATGTGTTCATGCAGTCAACAGTTTAAATATTTTCTATCATAAATATGGATACTCTAAATTTAAGGTGATGTAGTCCCGCTGTCACCACTTGAGTTCACCTTGCTAGCACAGTGATATACTTGGAAACAGTTTCTGACTAGGAATTTAGTCTGCTGCCCACCACAGCCAATTTGCTTAGGCCTGAGATGACCAGGTCTGGTGTAGGAATGTGAGGAAGGTGGGCAACACACAGAGTGGGAAGCATCAATAATGGGGAATCACCAGAAAAAAGAGTGACATGACAGTAGAAAAGAAGAGGAAAGAGAAGTTGAGAAAGAAGGCTAGCAAGAAATGAAGCTTTCAGACAAGGGCTAAGAGAAGAGCTGGTACTTCAGAGAGGCTCTATTCCAGGTTAGATACTCAAAGCAGATAAAGAAAAGATGTGATAAACTGTAGTTATCCTTTACCTATGAAGAACATAGGTAAAGGAGAGAACTGCTGGAAGAACGTAAACTCTGCTGAGTAATTGCACCCTAGTTGAAGCCAAGGAATCTAATTAGTCAGGAAAACACATTTCACTCCATTCTTAGTAATTTGTTTTGGAAAAAAAACCCTGAATTTTAAATTGAACAGATTCTCAGTGTGTTCAGGACATATTAGACCTTATTCCTGTGTAGAGTGAAAAGGAAAAATAAGTTTCAGAAATGTATACAATAGAGCATTTAATTCCAAATCATTGGACCCCATAAGTATATAAAGTTCTGCTGAGAGGTTGGGAATAAATCAGGACTTTTGTGGCATTGGTGAGCATCAATGGAGACCTTCCTTAGCCTGCAGGCAAAAAGACATGTTTGGAGCTGCTGCTCAGGCAAACAAATGAAAAGAGTCTGTGCAACCCCTGCCTTTCCTCCTTCTCTTCTCTTCTTCCTTCCTCCCTCTATACAAGTTTTCATAATTATACATGCATATATATATATATTTTCCACAAAATGTTCAGCTAGATCTCCTGCTAGACTGCTTAGTGTAATTCACTTCATTTACATTTAGCTTTCAAAAACTTGTATTTTTTGTGAGTTTATGTGCAAATGATAAGGCTTCACTGTGGTAGGTTTCTTGTCTTTTGGTTATTATTTTTTTTTTTTTTGTGACATTCTAAATAAGACAAAAAGTAGTCAGGGTTATATTTTGTATTGGGATACTCTGCTCACCCAAACCAATACAAAAAAAAGAATATGCAAAAACAAAAGACTTTTGTAGAGGGCAATGCAAAATTTGGTGTTACTTCCTCTTGGAAGACATTTTACACTTTAAATCTTGAGTATGGATATGGTCAAGAAAAAGGACATTTAAGCCACTTGCTCATCATCTCTATTATGTAGTGGATTCCTAGATTTTAAAATCTGTAAACGTGCATTTTATCTATTTTTGAGATCCCACTCAGTAGGATTTAGAAGCATGTGCTTTCTGTAGTTTTCCACATAAACTGCACTTGTAATAAAGTGCTATTTTAAGTTCTTTAGAGCTTGTTACTTGTACTGACATCAGAAAGATGCTATTCACTGAGCTGACAGACAATATATGGATATACTTAAGTTTAATTATGATCTTTTTTTAGAAAAGAATTTGAAAAACATCTTCAAACCCAAACTGTAACTCTGCGATGCTTCAGGTGAGCAGAATGAAAAGAGCCCTGTTAGGCAGAAAGCAGAAGAGGCAGCAGTTGAAAGGATGGAGCCCTGGGCAGCCTGTTCTGGTGGGGGCAACCGGCCACAGCAGGGCTCGGAGCTGGGAGGGATTTAGGGGCTCTGCCAACCCAAGGCGTTCTGCGATTCAGCGACAACATGTGCTAAGGTAGATGGAAACACGTAATATGGGTGCGAATGAATTCTACAACTGTTTGTTCTCAGTGTGGCTATCTTTCATTTAAATATTCTTCCCATGTGTAAAGACAGTAACAGGTCAGTATGTGTCAGTACACTAATAGCTTCAGCAGAATTATTAAGATGAGTGATGGATTAATGCTTGTGAGTTGCCTGCTTGTTACAGGACTAGGCTGATTCTGCTGCTTCACACTGTTTGCAGTTCTGTGTTTGTTATATAACTTCTTCCTACTATGGCAATTGTATTCTGATTGGATTTGTCTCTTCCTGCAGTGAGCTGCTGCTCCACCAGCTCATCGGCTGAGGTTCTGGTTAAATAGGACTAGTCACATGTGCTCCTAAATTCTGAATGGGCTTCTGCTTCTAAAATGTCCATAACATGCTGCTTCTTGGCTCGTCTGCTTCTCTTACAGAGGCTTTGAAAGCAATAAATGTTATCAGAGGACAAATAATAATAATTGAGTGGCAAATCTGCAAAAAATACATGATAATAACGAATGTATTTTCTTTCTGCCCTGCCATTCTTCAGCTTGTACAGGAAATACACTGATAAGGGCACAGCACTGAGCAGATGGCAGTTGAAGACGGTTTAAAACATTAACATAATTCCAACCATTTCATTCAGGAATGAGTAAATATTATCCACGTGACATCAAAGTGAAGCAGTGTTTGTGAAATAATCAAATATTAGTTCCAGAGGAGAAGGGCAAACAGCTGTGTAGAGAATTGATGGTTTCAGTAATTAGCACTTTTGTGATTAAACAGTATCAGTGTTCATACACACTTTCTCAAAACTCACTAAAAGGACGTTCATTTTCATAATTATTATTTTGAAAATGTAGTAGATAATTTGATTATCTAGTAGTTACCTACTGTGTCTGTTGACTGTCTAGAGTTAGACAGCTTTTGAAATAGGCAAAACTACATGTTTGCAGTTCCAGACCAAGTGTGTAAAAGCATCTCTCTTTCATGGTTTTATTAGGAGTCTTTGGAGAGTATCTGTAGTTTCTGCTACATGGTGCTGTTCTCCTCTGTAAGGACGGGCATTGGAAACCAGGCATTGGGAAGGCCAGAACCCTGGGGTCTGATGGACTTCTGCAGACTTCAGCCTTTTTCTTTGGGATGCTTTGTTTGTTTTAGATTCAGGTCTTATTACTCATGGGTTTGCCAATAGTGTCTTTGTGTTGAACTTCATAAGTCTCTTTCAAAACAGCAATCGAGGAACAGGTGAAGGCAACTCAATTGTGTGACTGGAAGGGGTGGAGCCTGCTGCGCCTCTCTTAGACCTCATTTAAGGGCTGACTGCCTCTGGGAAGGATCTCCGTTGGAGATTCCTCCTTTGTGGAGCCTAGATCTTCAGAGATGGTTGAGCTCTTTTCCTTGTAAAGCCTTTCTGCTGCGCTAGGCCCTTCATGTTACACCTCCTGTATCACCATTCTATTGCCTTTCTGATTCTTGCAGTTTTCATTGCTGCAAACTTCTGACCTGTGTGTGGCTGATTAAACCAGCCCCCAGAAGCAGGTGGCTCATGGCTGCAGCAGGCTGACTCCACTCAACAGATTGGAGAAAAGCAACTCCCAAAACAAGGCCAAGAAGTGGCATGAAGATAGAAACTTTCTCTCTCCAGAGGACACTAAAAGTGATGGTTTTCAGCTAACAGGGCTTCGTATGAGACTGAAGTATATCAGAAGTGTTGAGTTCTTATTTTTTTTTTTCCTAAGTCTTCTCTGTCATTTTTTATTTATTGTTAATTGTGGGTGAAGGATAGCTTGCAGATGAGATAGAGACATGGGTAAGAAAGCGATGAAAGAGAGGGTTCATAGCGGTTCTGCTGAATATTTTTTTAACAAAATAGTACCTTTATCACAGGGTCACACACACTATTTTGACAATGGTTTGTTCAGAACAAATATCCTGAAAATACTCTCAAAAAATAAATTGGGAAGTGGTAATTTCAGAGAAAGCCAACTGGAACTCCGAAGTGTTAATTCTGTTTTGAATTTGTATAATTCTTGCTTGGTTTCATTACGTACTTCTCCCACTGGCTGCAATACTGCCACTGGGAAAAGTATCACTATAGGTGGAGGTGCTGCCCTTGCTGTTCCCACGCACCCCAGGGCTGCTCCAATCATATGCATCAGTGCATGGGATTGCTGCTTTGAGACCAATGAAGGAAAAATAAAACCAAAATGAAAGGTTTTGGCTTCTGCTGTGGAGTGCTGACAATGAAAAATTTTGGAAAGATAATGGAGTTTTTTTTTTTCTCCTTCGTGAGACACTAAAAATGTTGGGTTGGCTTAGGATGGGAATGGAGCCATTGCAACAGGTCGAGGCGCTGAAGGTTTGAGGAACTGAGGGTTCGCAGTGCGCACGTGGGCACGAGAACCGGGCGGGGAGGTGTCCAGAGCGATGGATGCGTTCACCGCAAGGCGTGGAAGGGGCGGCCCCGAACCCACTCGCGTCTCGGTGCTGACACGGGCGCGGAAAGCCGGGCTGGCGCCAGTAGCAGGCGGCTGCGGGGCGGCGGTGTGCGGAGGCGCGCCCGGAGGCGGGCTGCAGACCGGCGGCGGAGGGGTTAAAGCGGCGGCGGTTCTATTTGCGGCCGTCGGAGCTCCGGGCGATTAGCGAGCGGCTCCGCGCCCCCGCCCGGCCCGGCCCCAGGAGCGCGGCAGCAGCAGCAGCAGCAGCAGGTGGCGGCGGCAGTGGCAGTGGCAGTGAGGAGGGAGTTAAGCCCGCGGCGGCGGCGGCGAGCGGCAGGAGGGGGCTGAGGAGGAGCGGCACCGGGAGGAGGGGGCTCGCGGAGCGGGCGGCGGCAGGAGGGGGGACCGACGAGCTGGCAGCGGCTCTAGCGGTTGCTAGGGATGGAGAGATCCCGTGTCACCCGGATGTGAGTGTCATGTTGGCCCAAACTCGGAGGGATTTGGCAGCGGCGAAGCAGCGGCAGCAGCGGCGGGAGGAGGAGGAGCGGGAGCAGCCCCTCGCGCGTCGCTAGTCGCTACCATGGGGGTCGGGTAGCGGAGCGCAGGGCAGCGCGCACCTGGCTCGGGGCGGCGGGGGACGTCTCGGCCCTGGGCTTTTTTCTTTTTCCTCTCGCGCGCCGAAGAAAGTGGGAATCATGCAGCACCACCAGCAGCAGCAGCAGCCCGAGCAGCACTCAGAAGGTAGGAGCGGAGCGGGCAGCAAGGGCAGCGGCGTGCCCGGCGCTGAAGGAGGGGGCGCGGGGGAGGATTTGCGAGGGATTTGGGAGACGGGGATTAAGTGAAGGAGGGAGGAAAAGCGTTGGGGCCGGGGTGGGTTTGGTGCGGGGAGGGGGCGAGCTGCCGGGCTCTGGGAAGGGCGCGGGGCGAGGTTCGGCGGCAAGCGGGATGCTGCGCGAGGCTGGAGCTGAGGGCGGGAGGACGGACGCGGCTCCGCTCGCGCCGCTCCGAACCGGGTGCGGGGGCACAGCGCCGGCGGCAGCGGCTGGGGGCGGGCGGCTGAGGGGGCGCCACGGGGCTGCGCCGGTCCCGTGCCGGCTCCGCACGTCCTTCCCTGCCGCGTTCGAACGACTCTCCCCCCGCTCCCTCATATGAGCCGCGAGTCCGTTGCTGCGTGCCCGCCGGGGGCAGAGGTTCCCCGGGGAGCACGGCGCTCGGGCTTTGTTTCGCTCGCTAGCACCGATGAGGAGAATGACAGCTAGATGCGTCGATCAGCGGCTGTTTTGCGCCGAACCACGTTGCACGGCATCCCAGGGGGCAGGCGGAAGGCGGGGGAGATGCTGTCAAATTGCTTGAGAAATTAAAAAAAAAAAAAAAAAAAAAAAAGAAAAAGGAGGAGAGGGGGGGAACCGGCAGAAAGCCTTTGCAAAACGTCGACATCGGTTCTGCCACCACCGAGCGACCTTCCCCCCCCGAGGCCCGGCGGTAGGGGCTGCCCGGCTCCCGCCACCCGCGGCCCCGCGCTGACCCCGCCGCCCCGGGAGCCATCTTAGAGCCCCCGCGGCCGCCCCTCACGCAGGCACGGAGCGGCGGGGCCGTGCTCGCACACGTCGACGCACGTTCAGGGCTCTCGCGTCGTTGCTGTTATCTCCTCTCCCACAGTCTAGGAAGGGAGGGCTGTGCTCCTCTCTTCGACGAACGGCGGTCGCTGGGGAGTTATCTTCCCCTCCTGCCTGGGCAGATCCGTTCCGCTTGCCAGCCCTGATTCCCTGCGCGTGGATTCTGCCATCATTCCTCCATGTTCTGCCCACCCAGGCGTCTTCAAGTTTTGAATTTCACTTAGGAGCTGCTCCTTCCTACAGGTGCACGTAGAAGTCGGCTCTGCTGCTCCAGTCAGGAGCAGAGATCTGTGCGAGGAGGTGGCATTGAGCCATCTAAATAAAAAGAGCTCAAAAACCTTGTTTAAAAGGTATGATTTATGTAGTGGAACCTCGTGAAGAAGTAGAAAGAAGCATTCCTTTGCATTGGTTTCACATGTGAAACTCTACCTTATCAACATATTTACCACCACACACCATGGGAATTTAACTTGTGGGAGGCATCCCTGTGTTCTGCTGTGAGAACGCAGAACTAGATGAGATTCAACTTGCTTACAGGATTTCTTTTAATCTTTTTGTTTGGGAAGGTAGATTGGTTGTTTTCCATTGAAAAGCATGTGTAAATGACTGTTTTTGTGCTGAACGCTAAGGTTCTGCAGCAGAGTTGGTCATTAGGAGGAGGAATGCTTCACTGGATAAACATGGTGACAGTAAAGCTGCCATCAAGTCTGTAGCAAGTGGGAGACTCAAAATGCAAAGTGTTGCTGAAGCATTTGTCTTGACACTTAGGTTTGACTTGAAGTTATAATGCTGACTCCTGAGCCTTTTTGGCTACTGTTCAATCACATATATGCATACGTATATCTTCAATTACGTGTACGTATATTTATTTGCCTACAGTCATATATATATATACTGCAGAGCATGAGTGTATGCACATATATAGGCATCACACCATCAAGAGGTCTTAAAATAATCTTTTCATCGAAAACACAGTGACACATTATAGCATAAAAAGTTATAAACAAGTTTTGTTTTTTTTTCTTCCCCTTTTCTCTCACAGAGGCGAACTATGCAAGCAGCACCAGAATTCCTCTCCCTGGTGACGGACCAACTACTCAGTCCAACAGTTCAGCACCATCCAAGCAAACTGTTCTGTCTTGGCAAGCTGCAATTGATGCTGCTAGACAAGCAAAGGCTGCCCAAAATATGAATTCCACCACAGCTCAGCCTGTAGGATCTCTGTCCCAAAGAAAACGCCAGCAATATGCCAAGAGCAAAAAACAGGGTAATACATCTAATAGTCGGCCACCCCGTGCCCTTTTCTGTTTATCCCTCAACAACCCCATACGAAGAGCCTGCATTAGTCTAGTAGAATGGAAGTATCCTTTGATGCAGTTTCAGTTCATCTGTTTCTTGAGTTTTTTAGGTGTATCAAGACTGTCTTGCTATGTCTCTGATAGCAGCATAGCTAATACTGTACTTCTCCTACCTATGTGTGTAACTCTCATTAACATTAATGGTAGCTAGTTTTGCATAAATGGCTCTTGATCGATGTCATAATAACAGGATGTTGTTTCACTAAAGTAAGTAAATCAAATCAGAGAAGAGCTCATAGCTATTGCTTTCTTAGGGGAAAAAGGGAACGCATTCAGAATTTAACCTTATAAATTTATAAGCTTGCATTATATTCCATCAAATCTCCACATTCTGTTCATTACCGTTCTAAAGAAGGCCGAATGCTTAAGAGTGCATCTAGCAGTGCTTACTTGGAGATGATCTAAGATGTCAAACCTTTATCTTCCATCTTGTGCTCAGATGTACTACTATTAAGGCAAATGGGCCGAATGTAGAAATCGTTTAAAAATTATGTTTTCCAACTGCTAAAAGTGATGTTTTCTTAGCTAAGCTAAGGATTCACTGTTGGTACATACAGGTGCCTGAACTATATTCATCTTTTGAACTTCTACAACAATTCTACCATCAAATATTTGGAAGCATGTATGACTGTAGGTAGGAGACCAGACCAGACACACCAGCTTCTCCTTGGGGTGGTGTGTGTGCTGGGAAGGATTGCTTCATCTTTGTCTCAGTGGTTGTGATTTGAAAGTCTGTGGATTTATTTGGAAGAAGTAATATCATACAGATATGATATGTTGTTTAATTCTCAAGAAAGAAGTTTGAAATAGAAGATAAAGGTTTGTTGAGGTACAAGGAGAAAAATGTTTGCCTGTTAGCCATGGCAACATTCCTGTAGCAGGAAATAGCTGTTCAGGAGAGTACATTACGAAAGTAAAGCTCATTTTCTTACTTTAAACAGAACACCCATGCTGGCAGTATGAAATGTTCCTCGTTTATAGGGCTTCTTTTTTCAATTCTTTGAATGTAATTAAAGATAGTGAAACAGATTCTACTTTCATTTTAAACTGGTAGAAGTCCAACTAATTTCAGTAGATTGGCCTCTCCTTGGCTAAGGTCAGTTAAATTAAATTGCTATGCATCTGAAGTGGAATAATGCAAGGCTGAGTTGGTCCCAGTAGCACTGTATCATGAGACAAGCTTGTAAGTCTTGCACTGACGTGGTTTGTTCATTTCAGTCCGGAGAATGCTGTGTATTAAGATGGGTGCTCTGTTCTTTTGTGTACAATGTAATGGTTGTTGATATTCACAGGCTTTTATGGACATAAAAAACAACTCTGGTGGTGACAAACTTTGCGTTGCCAACAAACAAAATTTAAAAGTACTTGATGGGCATGTGGGCTTAATAGGTGTTTTCTTCAGAAAAAGGGTATTGTGAACTGACAAAAATATTCTTTGGAGGAAACAAAGATTGTATTTGGTACTCTTCCCTCAGTCTTTTATGGGAATTTTATGGATGTATACCAAGAAGGTGTGCGTTGGGATAACAGGAAAAAATGGCAAAAATCATAGCTAAGGTTCAAAGTATTCCCTATCTGACATTCTACAAGTAATCTTATCTGGGTAATTCTGTCTTTTTTAGTTACGAGGAAATAATGCAGTATTTTTCAGGGAAAGGCAAATTGATGATAAGCTGAAGGATGAACTTCTAAGTATGAATTTGAGGAAACATCTTTTTTCTTTTTTTTTTTCTTTTTTAACCAGAGGAAATGTGTCTCCAGGATTCTACTACTGTTATCCAGATGCAGTGTTAAAACTGTAGCTGTACTTCATGTCACTTGTGCAAAAGCCTGAGAGGCTTTGAGCCTGTATGGCTGCCAAGCCAAGAATGGCATGCTGTTAGCCATTCTACTTACCCAGACTTTGTTCTGCTCTGCCCAAAGCAAAACTGTTAAGGAGTTCCACTGTCAGAAAAATGAAGAGTTCTCTGGCAGCGAGAGTAATAGCTTTCTTGCTTTTGCAAAGAGAAAGGGACATTGAGACATTGTTGTGATGGAAGATAATGTGATACAGTGATATAACCAATGGTGATTTGATGTTTGCCCCACTTAACAGTTTAAAGATTGCCTTAAAAGAAGAACTGTTTGTGAGTATTGAAACAGAAAGGAGAACTAGGCTTAAAAGTTTGTAGATGCTCGGAATCCATTAATTCCTTAACAGGATTTTCCAGACCATTTGACATATTTATACTACTGTCTATTTTTGCCAACTGTGTGGCCTTAGCTGTTTACATCCCATTCCCAGAAGATGATTCTAATTCAACTAATCATAATTTGGTGAGTACTCTTGAGTTTTTGTTTTATGTCTTGAAGTTTTATCTTGGTGGTCAAGATTGGCTGGTAGTGTTTAAGACTATTAAGTATAATAATTTTAGTAAAAAAAAAATTGGTATGCAGTGGTAGTTTCAAATAAAATATCAGTCAGAATATGCAATTGCTTTATTTTCAGTTTTAATATGTACTCTCTTATGTCATATTTTAAAATTCTGTTGTCAGTGGTGAAATTCTTTGGAAGAGAACGTACCATAAAGATGTGCTCTGTGTGTGTCTATGTATTTGTGTGGTGTAAGAACTTGTATTTGAGTTCCTGTTGTTGAGATGTCTGTTTCAATCCCTGTGAAGTTTTACTGCCTTACCTAATATGCTTGTCTAATCTATTCTCAATTTTTAAGGCTGCTGTTTGGCTGTCTGTATTTTTAGCTGTTATTTTAGCTTTTATTAAAAGAGAATGGTGGAAAATTTTACAGCAAAGTGGTAAGAACATCAACGTGAATTATAACAGCAGTAAGTGCTTCTAGAAGTTGTTTTGAAAAGGGATGATAACACAATGGGTACTTCATTTGTGGAGCTGTATTTCTTCAGCTGAAAATAGGGTAGCAGTGTTGTACTTGAAAATGTAACGAAAAATAATTCAGTTGCTAGTCTCCAAGTCTTACAGATTCTATTACACACAAGGGTGATTTGAAATACATTATCATGGTTTCATTTATTCTAAGCAGCATTTTGAAATAGCAGAGCTCTGTGGTCCTATGAGTTCTGCAAGTCTGTGATTTGTTTTCTGGCATAGTGGTGGTGGGGAAGGGTGCCAGATCAATGAGCAGGTAAACTTGGGTTGCTTTGGAAGGGAAATGTTAGGTTGATATGAGGCTTTCTATTTATGAAGATAAATGTGTGCATTTGGAGCACGTGAGCATGTTTATTTTCCTAAAAGTAATTCTCCTCATATGACCCATTTTATATACATCTCGTTTATCAAGATTAAGCAAATACAAGCAATAAAAATGCTGGTGAAAGGCAGAATAATTCAGGTCAGTGTAAAGAACGCATCGTGCAGCTGTTTATCTAGCCAGCCAATAGTCTCTATTTCTTCATTTTATCCTCTGAGAAATTCAGGGCACAAGTCTCCATAGCTGTCAGTCCACCAAGAGGTCTGCTAATAACTGCTTTCATTAAAGCGTTACGTGAAAAGGGCAAAACAGATGCTTGTGTCAGAAGCTAATAATTTTGAAATAAATGTTTTTTAGTATTTGTTTTGTTAGGTTGGTGTTTGACCCAATTCTACAATGTGTTCAGAAAGAAATGGACATTTTTGTATTTGATGTTTCTATTAAAGTGGGTGGGTGGACAGGTTGGTCTGAACAAAAACACGATATGCTTTTTTAGTAAGAGATCCCTGTCCCTTTGAAGTAGAAAGGGTCTGGATCACTCCGAATTATGGATCTTGAACGCAGTCAGCTGTACATATAATTTGATAACTTTGCTATTTAAATTTGCAACTTGTGTATACCGATGTTAATTATGAGTAATTTCACTAGGTTTGCTCAAGTACTGGCATGTGCTGGGGCAGACAGCCCAGATAATGGAATGTAAGGGTGCATCTTGTCTGCTTGCTAATAACATACATTGCTCTGGAATGAGAAGTATTGGCTTTCCTTATAGCAAGGGTTCTAAATCATAAAATACATGGACTATTGCTTTGGGTCCATGTAACCTTCTCTGGGATTTTGTTGCCATTTTTTTTCCTAGTTTAGCCCAACTTTCTTTGTTAAACCCATAGTGAGGATTCAAGTATAATGTGAAGCAATACTGTATTTGAGCTGGTTGGAAATTGTTAGGCTTAATTGGGAATCTCTTTCAGCACTTATTTCCTGATTCTTGTGGTGTGCATATAAACACGTTTGAGGCAGAGGTATCAGTTGTTATAATAGTGTTGAATAATGTTCAGATCTTTCTTGTTACTGGTTTAAAAACCACATCGAATCACAGAATGGCCTGGGTTGAAAAGGACCACAATGATCATCTAGTTTCAATCCCCTGCTATGTGCAGAATCTCCAACCACCAGACCAGGCTGCTCAGAGCTTACATATTGTATTAGATTTGTGAGTATGAAAGGATTTTAGCCGCTGTTATATGAAGGTGTTTCTCTTTTATAAGCTCTGTGTAGCCAGTTTGATCTCTCTTTAATTCAAACTCAAACACTGGGGGGAAATAAGATACTCTCCTTATCTACTGCCAACTCAGGCTTGTGGTGCCGTCAACCCCACAGTCTTGTCTTCATCCTTTCCCTATTCTGGATGCAGGAATCCACTGACATTGTACAGGTTTCAGTATTTGCATCATTTCTGTCTTGTGGGGAGAGACTGGAGTGAAACGTGGTCTGCTTCCACTGCTTTTTCTTTCTCATTATGTAAACCCCAAAAGCTCAGCTTTAGAAATTTTAGTTTGTGTATGCATTTAGGGCTTGGTTTTCATGGAGTGGGTATATCAGTGTTGTTTCACTGAGTTGGGTTGGTTAACTGTTTTCTGTGAGCCTGCTGAAGAGGCTTATGTGTTTCTTGATTTGCAATAAAACCCCAGAACCTCAGACATGTTCATACTTCATTTTTATATTTAGAGGTGAACAAAGGTAAAATACATATAGTCTGTGTTCAGGTGTGGAAAGTGGGAGCAGGGTACAAGAGGGCAGAAAACAATGGAGCATGGATAAGTGGGAAATAGAAATGGAACTTGTGCTGTTCTGCCTTTTTGCTGTTCTCTGGGAGTACAAGGTTGCGCTACATCTTTTTTCTTGCATTGTAAACTCATAGTCAGCCTCATTCCCACTTAGGAATGGTATGTTAGTCCTGGATGGTACAAAACAACACACTTCAAACAAATCAGGAGTACAGAGTTAAATTCTGAATGGACTGAGCTTGGCCGCTAACCAGTGTTACAGTCCTGTGTTCTGGGGAAAGTTTATCAAGAAAATGCCTTGACATGTTTTTGGTGTGTGCTAGGAGTGGTGGGAGGAAGGGAGGTTCTCCTCCTTGAGTGGAGCACTTCTGCTATGCTCGTCTATTCTGCACAGAGCACAGTCTGATGAACTTTAAAAAGCTGCTCAGCTAGATTCCAAATTCTATTTGAATGTTTAGTCCTTAATCAGTTCACAGGTGGGCAGAGTTCTTCTGAAGGCAGATATTTTTTTTCTCATGCATCAAGAGAACAGGGTCAGTGTAATCCCTGCTGAAATTCTCATAATCTCACCACTTCATTCATGTTTTAATTTATTTTTTCATCTGCTTTCAGAAGTTTCAGGTGATCTGAACTTCTTTTGGCAGTGTCTCTTGTTTGGGTTTGATAAGAAGCTGTTTTTGGATGGATGATGAGTTTCCTGTATATATACATTTCTTCTATTTCTGCCTTTTCTGCTTTTTATCCACATCCGTGTTGTGTTATTTTCCCTCATGTCTTTTGTCTTCATTAAATTCCCACTCACTTCTATCTTTTACTTTGCCCTCTGGCTTCCCGCTCTGTTTACTCTTCTGTTGGTCCCCTCCTGCACCATGCTTTGCTCTCATTGTTTCACTTCAATTTTTCTTTCTTGTATCATCCTGTTCTGTTCTCTCTTCCTTCCTTGTGCTTTGCCTCCTACTTACTTTACCACTGGTTTGACTAGCACTGGGCTTTTTTACAGCATGCAGGCAGACTGGCATAATGTGGGTCTGCGTTTCTGTTGTGATCAAAACATTTTTAGTTTTTCTTCTTTTAATAACTAAACACGAACAATAAGAAGGCATCCATGCTGAATCAATGAAGACGTGACCCCTGAAATTTGAGTTGAGCCTGCTTTAGGCGTATTGCATCTCTTGTGACCAGACTCCACAGGTTTTCACGGGTGAGGTTGTTCTGCATAAGAGATTGAAAGCCCCCATTTTGGAGGATTTGCATTAATTACAGCAAATTGGCAAGTGCAAAATCACAAGCACAAAACTCTTGAGTCTGCTGATAATCACAGACTCTATGCCTGCAATAACAGGATTCTTCAGCTTTGCTTCTGACTGTGATGGTCAGTGGGGAACTCCCTCAAAGGGTGAGGTCTCCCAGCTGTGCCTACAGAACTCATTAGCTAGGTACTTCATTTATTTCAAGTTTTCCCAGGAGCTGGAACTGGGAGAACCATAGTGAGGGATACTGCTACAGAAAGGTACTGTCTGGGTTTTCTCTAAGGCAAAGATGTTCTCTTTAAGTAGATTTAGGTGCTGGCTCTGAACTGTTAGTTGTGCCTTCAATCTAGGTCACAGCAGCAGAGTACTCACCCACTTGAACTCCTGACTTAAGATGTTGGGCTTCCTGTCCTTATCTCATTAGAAATCCCATGACTCATTCACTCCTATGGCCACATGACTAATTAATCCACCCATTGAAAAGGTTGTTGGATTTTTACCTTGCACTTGGCTATGCTAACATAGCTTATCTGAAAATGTATTTTGTAGAACGCTGTGGGTTTTGACAACATTTAGTATCTTGGAATCAGTTGAATCGCTGAATGTTCTGCGGTGTATTTTAAATGGGGTTGTACTTACACATGCTGTGTTTGCCATGTTTACTCTTCCAGCTGAGGGCGCTTTGGAGCCCGAGTCTCTTCTTTTTCTGTGCACTGATTACTCTGACATCTATGTGTTTGTTTGTTTGTTGTCGTACAACTGCAGCAGCCTGACTTATTTTGCTAAAAATGAGCAGTGTGGCTATTTGATGGTTACTAAGTGAGGCAGTGTGCTTTAGCAAATAACCTTTGGACAGCTGCAAGACTTCCTTAATTGATGACCCTTCTGCAAGTAGATTCTTTGAAAATGGTATGTTTTATTTAAAAATGGTTTGTTTTGCTCAACCCTATCTTCATTTTTTTTTATTTTTTTTTTTTTTATTATGCACTTGCAAGCTGTTATGGAATGGTTTGACTTTTATTAGTGCTGATCATAGTTTTTTCATTCCTTTTATGTTGTAATGCACACCTCTTCAAAATAAAATCAGAGTTCTGGATTGCTAGCGCATCACATCCACTTTGTCCTGCAGCCACCTCTTAGACCTACTCTGCTCTGTGTCTCTCTACTATGCTAGTAGAGCTGGTTCTTGATTTATTTTGCTTTTATTTTTTTGATGAGAATTGTTGCATGTCAAGTCCATCTCTAGTGGTGAGTGAAAGAGAAATTTTGCTTCTTCCTCTGGGTTAGGAAAAGGGAAGAAAGATGTGAGCAAGACTGAATTGGAGATTTCCAACTGCTAGAAGAGCTGCTTGGGTTTGTGGTGGTTTGGGAATAACACAGGCTTGTCCTTATTACTCTTTTATTCTTGTGTTTCCCAGTATAACTGAAGACCTGGCTACTTCAACAGGTCTTTCAAGCTTTAGCTGATGACGCTGGAAAAATAATTTCCCATCTTTAAATGTAGGAGATAGCTGTTCAGTTGTCCAGACCAGGAGGCCCCACAAAAAGACGTACTTAATCATTGCTGATGGAAAGAAAATGTTTTTTCCACTTTTAAAGTTGCGTGCTTGTTCCTATGGGAATTCCTACTAAGGGCCTGTCTCTCCTTGAAAAGAGTTGCTGGTAGTGCATTGCTGGCAAAATGCCTAGGGAGATGCAGAGTATACCAGAAAGGACTGGAAGAGTTTGTGTTTTTTTTTTTTCTAATATAGCCTAAAGTCAGTCTTCCAAAGTGAATAGTGCCAGCTTTTTAGAAGGTGGATTTGTTAGTTTAATTGTGCTGGGAAATGCTGTGGGGCTTTAATCCTTCTCTTTTTGCCTTTTTTTTTTTTTTTTTTTGACAGCTTAATAAAGGTATATCTGTTAAATTTTGTAGTCTAGGCTGCTCTCAGTAACACTGTGCCCTTCCAAATATACCATACTGTTAGTTACTGTAACAGCTGAATGGGCAGTGGGACAGCAGTTGAGCCTTACATTAAAACTGTGGTCAGTCAAGTTTCAAGAGTTTCAGATGAGTGGCAGAAGTTGGTACTTTTTAAGCAAACTGTTGACATAGTGAGTGTGTAAGTTGTTTCATAAATGCTCCAAAAGAAATATGAACAAACCAGTTTGCTTTGAATTGCTTCATGTCGGAATAATCAGTTAACTGAATTACAGAGATAGTAGGAGAATGTTAATTAAGTGCATTTGCTTTTCAACATTAGTCTTTTTTTTTTGGTTATTGTGTGATTCTTTGCAATAAAATACTAATTTAACTAATTGCAACTAAAATTCCTTCCCTCCTTTCTTTTAGCAAATGTTAAAATCATGACCTTCACAGATTTGGTAGCACTGATTTCGGGGCTTAATATTCATGTTTTTTCACACTTATTTTCCTGGGCAAAAGTACTTTTGGAGTTGCATTCTCCTCGAAGAATGCTTTGATTCTTACCAGAAATCTTGGTCCTTGCTTTTGGCATTTGAAGCCAAACTTTATTTAAAGACTTGAGATATACATTCAAAACTTCACTATGAAAAAAACATTTTCAATGAAATCAATGATTGAAATGATGAAGAGATTAAACAGACTGATTTCTTTGGAAGATTTGTTTCCATAGCTATGAAATACCTTTCATTCTCGTAATGTGAAAAGGTATTATGAAAAGGCATTATGCCATAACCTTTTCACTGTTGCTTCAGGACTGAAAGTTCAGCCAGTGTTCAACTTGATTGCAATGCACTGTTTTCATCGTGGTCACTGTTCATGTGAATGGAGAACTGCTTACAGTTCTGCAGTCTTGGAGGGTTATAGATTTTTGACAACGTCATCAAGGGTCTGAATCCTGATATTTTAGTGTGGTAAATAACACGTCATATTGTTGGTTGGTATTCCAGAAGGGATGATGCTAGACAAAGAACTTGCAGAATACCAGCATTAAATCTTTCCACTCTTTTTATTGCATATTTTCTGAGACAAATTTGTGTCTTAACAGAGGAAAGAAGTTCAGCCCAAAGGCTCGCCTGACCAGTTTTAGTTGCGCCCTCTTCATACGTGATGCAAAACAGGTTGTGCTTTACAGCCTAACTACGTGATACCGAAACATCATTTTGTGCTTCAGTAAGAATCTTGCAGATCAAGTGCTACAAAGGAGCAGACAGAGCCAGTTATGCTTATATGACGTGGGGACCAGTAAGAACGTTAAAATAAGCGTTCATTAATAAGGTCCACTAGTTCAGTACTTATACTTTCTCTGGATTGGCCTGCAGTGGCTGGAGCTGCTCTCCAGCAGTGCTGCAGCCTCCAGCGAGATTGCATCTTATGCTGCTCAGCTAATCAGGGAAATGCAATCCTTCCCAGGAAGTGAGTAGCAAATATCCCAGAGCTGTATTATGTTTATCAGAGTTTTGCTATTGTGTTTTTCACTCTGATGGACTTATTAGGATGCCACCACTTATTCTTTTTCTTTGAGTCCTTTGAAACACATATGGATTAAATGTGGCATAAGTTGTTCACTGTGGTTTGATATTGAAATAATTCTATACTTACCATCCCAAGATATAATAGCTGTGAATTCAGATAGCTTTTCTTTCCATTTATTTCTTGCTATATTAAAGGGAGGAGCCGAAAGAAAACAGTCTATGGAATTATTTATGTCCTGTGTAGCTCTTCTTTTAAATAAGGTCTCAATCTCAATGCCACTGACTTAAGGAAAAAATAGAAAAAAAAATAAAAAAATCAGTAAGGAGTACCTTGTGTCTGAAAGTATAAAATGATGTTACTGCAGTTTGTGTTCTGAGAAACTGCTAGAGAAGGGATGGGTACTTTGAGATGCAAAGTCTCTGTGATGGACGTGCTCAGTGCAGTGCAGCAAAGCTCTGTCTCCTGCAAAACACTTCCTCTGCACATGAGAAATGAGTTAAATGATACTTGAAAATGTTCAGATTTTGTTTTGATTATAATGAGACAGTGTCAAATTGAATTGAAGTGCCCTAGAGCAGAGGCCATGCTATAGTAGTGGTTTGTGATTTGCTTTTTATGGCACTGCCGTGGATTTTTTTGCATTACTCCATCTTAAGACGACAAATGCCTGCCGTCTTCCTAATAAAATAAGGACGCGTTTCCCTCAACTCTGAAACTCAGTGGACGATTTGCAAGTGTAACAGTCCCGTAGTTGATTCAGATTGAGCATAGGTAGGCTGTGCACCCGGTGCCTGTCTGTCAGCACTTGTGTTTTAGGGCCCTTCTACTCTGTGACGGAGTCTATCAGCTGCTCCTCACAGCTGTGTTTTCCCTAAGCATCGTATAGCTGTGAGGGTGAAAGGTAGTTGGATCTGAGTTGTGGTATAGCTAAGGCTGACCTCAAAGGATCTTCCTGTTAAGGAAAAAAGCCAAGAAGAGGGAAAAAAAAGCTCTTAAAGTCCCATGTTAGATGTATGAACTGTAACAGAGCTCTTTGAAGCTTCAGAGAGAATGTGATCTCAATCAAATGCAGCAGAAACATGGGTATCAAAGTTTTCTCAACCTCCCCCCCCCTTTTTTTTTTCCTGGTAGCAGGAGAGGAATCAGTGTTCCCTCATTTCCCAAAGGCAGGAGGACATGTGTCACACCACAGCTAATCAGCCACTGCCAGGCAGTAGGATGAGACTTCATTAATTTTCGTGCTAACAGAGCTGCTTATCTCTAACAGGAATACTGAATTATTCTGGCTAAGGAAATAAAATGATTTGGAATCTGAATGGAGAGAAAAGAGAAGGGGCTAAGAAATTCAGTTTATTTTATTTTATTTTTTTTTTAAGTTTGCTCCCAACTTTTTGTGTGTCCTTTGACAGGCTATTTGTATTTTTAGTGTTTTAATTTCCTGCTTAGAAGTTTCTTTCTACTCTGAAAGGGCATCTTAAAGAAGGGTAAGTCTGAGGCTGTGAAATGTTCAGATAATGCGATGAGATCTTGGGAGTTCTCTTAAAAGCATTCCTTATTTTCTTCTTAATTGGAAAGGACTTGGCTGGCTTGCTGGTGAACACCAGAAACTCAACGTCAGTTTTGTTGTCAGCTGTATTTCAGGCTGAACTTAGAATGTTTTGGCAGCAAATTTTGGTGATAAGAAAGTGATTGGTGGTGGCAATATGGGAACAGAAGGAACCACCGCTGTTCCCATAGTGATACAGCAGAAGCAGTGACATTTAGGTAAACAGCAGCAGGAAAGGAAATTTGGGGGAGTTAATATTAGATGTCTCTGAAGATAGAGCAAGCTTCCATGTGTTGTATCATGTGTATCTAAAAATGTTAATGTTAATCTTTGGGTTGTATTAGTAGCACAAGCACCCCAAGCTTTGGTGGGTAGTTCAATGTCTTCCTTGATCAGATGAATGTGAATGAAGCCAAGGCAGGCAGCATCCCATTCAGCAAAAGAAAGCAGGATGTACTGAATGATTACAGATTCAAGTAATTTAAAGTTTATTCAAGTAATATAAAGTAAGTGAGGAGAAAGAAAAGAGCACTGATTATTGGAATTAATGACTACACAGAGACTTAGAGTAGGGATATATCTTGTCCCTTTTGCCCATGCTTGTGAACAAGGGTGTTTCAGAAGGTACTGGAAGAAAAGCAATTGAAAAGGTTAATTAACTTACTGCACAAAGATGGTATATTTCAGTGTGGTATGACGTATCTTGTTTTAATAAATAAGTGGAATGAGGTTAATCTGTTCTTTGAACAAATTTATGGTTTGTATTACATTGCCTTGAATGTGTTTGTTGAGTTCCAATGAAAATCAAAAAGAAAGCAAAGATTTACAGCTTATTTTGAGGCACTGACTCTCGTGGGTGTTGACTGAATTGAGGATACCCACTGAATGCTTACGTAACATGGATTATAAGCACACTAGTTTTGTTTTCCTTGCCTTTAAGCAACTGCAGAAGAAACAAATTACAATTGAGTTAGTAGATAACCTCCTGGCAAATTGATTGCTGCAACTTAGTTAAAATTATGGACTTCTGGACTGAGGGTGCTGGAAGCACATAAAGATATGGTTTAAAGTTTGTGGATATGAAGGGATTCTATACAATAGCTACTTTTTAATGGTGATAGAAGTGATAATCCTTTCAGTTGTCAAGACTGCATCAATTTTCTTCATACAACACTTCAATATAAATGTATTTCTAAAGAATATAGTGAAACATAGGAAAATGCATTATTTTTTAGCTACATTGCTTTATGATTGTGTACTTTCAAAACATGTATTTTGCCTTTGAAGAAGGTAGATGTAAATCAAGGTGCTGTCTTGCCCCAATTTATAGGAGGGAGAGGAGGTTCATTGGCATTTGTATACCTGATCTGAGATTCAGAAACAACAGTTCAAATGTTGGGCTGATCAGTCTATTACAAATCCTAGTCACTAAGGGAGATGGGGCAGGGAACTCCAATTACGAGTTAGGGTGATGGAGAAGGGAAAGTGGGCAACAGGGAAGGTAGGAAAGGAGCAAGAATTATGTCAAGCAGGGATAATCAGCACCAAGATCCTGCAGCATCTTGTTGCACGCCGTTCTGATAGTCTGAGGCCAACGCAGGAGCAAACGCAGCAGAGTCGCTGGCCTTAGGCAGCAAGAAGGGCAGTGACAGGGCAGGCCCAGGAGACTCCATCAGCAGGCAGGTATCACGTCATAAGGCACCTCATGTCAGACACCACCTTCTTGGCTTTAGGTCCCTTTTTTATCCTTCTTCTGCCAGCGTGGCATTACTGGGCACTTAGGTAAGAGTCATGTGCAGCACCCTTGAGCATGCAGGTTTGGCCATCTCACTCGAGATGAGCCCACACAAAAGTCTGCTTCCCAGCCATTAAGCTGCTACTTATCTGTGTCTCGTTGCCCCAGCTTCCAAATCTTCAGACAAAAGATTTCTCCAACTTGCCTGTACTTGCCCATCTGTGTTCCTGAGAATGTTTTGAGACAATGGTGCAAAAGGAATCATCTCTTACACATGCTTTCTAAGCCTCCTTTCAAGAATGTTACGGGGAGGCAGAGTCAAGCATCATGCTGAAGTCAAGGTACACAACATCTGCTTGCTCATCCCTCAGCTACCCGACTGGTGATGATATTATAGAATGCTACCAGGTCAGTCAAGCATGATTCCCCTTAGTGAATCCATACTGACTGTTCCTGATAACCTTCTCTTCCAATTGTTTAGTGATGACATTCAGAAAATGTTGTTCCATCACTTTTCCGAGTATGGAGGTGAGGCTGACCGGCCTGTAGTTTCCCACATCATCCTGCTTGCCATTTTTCAAGTCTAGTGTGACGCTGGCTGTCCTCCAGCATTTGGGGACCTCTGCTGTTCTCCAAGACCATTCAAGGATGACAGAGAGAAGTTTGTTAATAACTTCTGCCAACTCTCTCAACACCCATGGATGCATCCTATTGGGGGCCATGGGTTGGTGTGTGTTGTTTTTGGCTAAATGCTCTCTGATAAGGTCTCCCTTTGACCAAGAGAAGGTCTTCTATTCCCTGGACTCTCTTACCTCTAGGATCTGGGATTCCCGAGGGGTAGTCTTAGAAGTAAAGATTGAAGCAAAGAGGGTGTCTAGTATCTTCTCAGTGTCCTCTTACAAGGACACCCTCATTCTTCAGTGGACCCACATCATCCCTAGTCCTCCTTTTACTACTGATGTACTTTAAAAAGCCTTTTTTGTTGTCCCTGACCTTCTTTGCCAAATTTAACTCTAGGTGGACCTTACCTTCCTTGTTGGATCCTTGCAGGTCCTGACAATATTCCTCTATTCTTCCGAAGAGGACAGACTCTATTTCTAGTCATGTACCTCCTTCTTCCCTTTGAATTTATCCATGAGTTTCTTGCTCATCCATCTCATCCATACTTACTAATGGTCCCTCCACCGTAGTTTTACACAGTTTTGAGTTGGGAAACTCAATGAATTTTCTAGTGGCAATTTAGGGTTCTGTATAGAGAATGAAAAACCTCTGAAAACAGTTTTCCTCAGTTATCTTTCACAGATTTGCTAGGTATGGGCCACAGACTACTACAGGTTTGTGGCTATAAGCTGAGAAATTTGTAGGTACCGCTGGTAATGAATAAGCAATTACTGTTTCAGTGCAAAATACCAAAGGCTGTGGTCTGCAGCAGGCTGAAGAATTCAGTGACCTTTGAAAGCGTATAGACAAGTATGTGTGAGAGCAAAATTATGGAAAAGTCAGGGGAAAAATCTGAGTTGATTAGTTTTTGATAAATGTCGTGGCTTCATGATGGAATATACTGTCATTAACTGTGTTAGGGAGGTAAAAACTGAGGAGTGATTCCAGAATTAGTAAGTTATGCACTATGTGTGTATTGAACTCTGAAAATTGGAATTGGAGGCATTTTATCAAACAGTTTTTCCTAATGTAATTTTCCTTTCCATGCTTATATATTTTTGCAAATAGTAAGATATCAATAATGAAAACAATGTTTCAGAATAGACTAGTATCAGTGAATGGTTTCCCTCTATTTCAGCAATAGCTGTGTTTGCTGTTAATGTCTGGCAATGTTTTAATGATTGCTTAAGAATTTGATGTTGCATCTATTTAAATGTGCCATATTTAAGGAAAAAAATGTCAAGCTTATATTTGCTAGCTGTGATTTCGTGTAAGTGGTAACAAGCAGAAAAATATGCACTGCATAACTTGGAGTGATCTTCATTGCTGGGAATAACAGAAAGAAAAAGCAAGAGCTTGCTTAGAAATTCTTTGTTTTGAGGGCTAAAGCTGGCCTCTGTTCTGCTGTCCTAATTGTGCATAGTGTCTGTGGAGACCTTTTCAGCTTGGACAGGCACAGATCTTCCAAAGGGCAGAATCAAATACTCCATTTTGTTTTTATTTTAACATACTGTGTATATTAAATCAGCCTAAAATAGAGCAACTTGTTTCTATTGAGCTTGACTTCTGGTCGACATACATGGTTTTTATGTAAATCTGAAAAATGTTCATGCTTCTATAAAGGACTCAAAGGTTATTTTTATTAATAATTTAAGCTTTGCAGTTAGTTGGAGAAGTTAAATGTCAAGATTTTTCTTTCTGTTTGGATGTGTCCAAAAATGAACCTGGTTATGCCAGAAGCAGCTCTGCTTTTTTTTCCTTATTATAGGAACAACACACTGCAACAGCTGTACTGGGTTATGGCATCAAGCCCCAAATCCTAGCTCTAGCAGTGATCAATAAGGAATGTTTAGGGAATGAAATAATAGATGTACTGTTCAGCTCAATATGTGCTTGAGCAAGAAGTAAGGCCTTCATATTTAATGGTTTCAGCGTAGGCAATAAGCACATAGTAAATAGCTCAACAAATTCAAGCTATATTTTCTTCAGAAGTTTTGAGAGAGAATAATTTGGTTATGCTACTTTCTTACTCTTTTGATACGTTTTTATTCTTTTTTTCCACTGTAATAGATGCTTCTTAAATTAATCAGTAAGTTACTTTCCTGGATACTCTCACTATCCTCCCTGCCTCAGTATTTTCTGTATTTCTGTACAGTGTATTCTTTCTTGTAAAATGGAAAGTAGAGTAAGGAAAAATTATCTTGATCAAGTAACAGCTTCATATTATATATTTCTTCTATATCACAAGTAAACAGAATGCCCATATGGAATTTACTACAGTGCTTGGAGCTGTCAGCCATGACTTTTCAGCAGACTCCACACTGACACAATTTTCTCCTTTTAAACGCATAATTTCACTGTAGTACTGCAATAGCTCCAAACATCTAACTTAGATTTTCCCCTCTTTTAAAGTCATTCCCTTGTCTATCAGTATCAGATCATGTAAAAAAACTCTCCTCTTGCTTAAAAGCTCTCTTCAAGTACTGGAAGGCTGCAATCAGGTCTCCTCGGAGCCTTTTCTTCTCCAATCTAAACAAGCCCAACTCCTTCCTTTCTCTAAAGGGAGGTGCTCCAGCCCTTTGATCATCCTCATGGCCCTCCTTGATCTGTTCCAGCATGTCTCTACAGCCTTCTTATGCTGGAGGCCCTAGGCCTGGACACAGAACTCCAGGCGGGGCATAATGAGTAGAAGGCTGCAGTTGCCTTCCTTGCCGTAACAGCCACCCCTCTGTTGGTGTAGCCCAGGATGCTGTTGGCCTTCTGGGCTGCAAGAACATACTGCTGGCTTGTGTCCAGCTTTTTGTCCATCAGGACTCCCAAGTCCTTCTCCACAGGGCTGCTATCAAGGAATTCTTTTCCCAGTCTGTACTCGTATCTGGGACTGTTCTGACTCAAGTGCAGCACCTTGTTGAATTTCTTTAGGTTGATATAGGCCCACATCACAAACCTGTCCTGGTGCTTATGGACATCTGAATAATTATCTGATGTAAGAACTACTTCTTCCTTTATTTTCTTGTCCAATGAATCAGTCTAATTTGTCTTTTTTATTACTGATGAGTGTATGGTTTTCTTTCCAGATTACCAAGTTAACATATACATTTTACAAGCCAGTAACATATTGCCAGTCTTTAAAGATGATGAAAGAAGGTGGTGAATCCTGTTGCAGGTGCAGGAACAGAAAAGTGAAATTGGTCAGTAGGCAGCTGCTGTTAAAAGTGTTGCTTTCAACATTTCTTGATGAATGGTAAATTAGTTAAGTAGTCAGTATGGTTATGTCTCTTTATAGACTTAAGGGCAGTAATCCAACCGTGATTCACAAACCTGTCTTTCTGCTAGTCCTGAAGGTTGGACGATGGCAATCTTGCTACTTCCTTGTTTTCCACTGAGAATGACTGAATCCTCTGTCTGATGCCAAGATTGATAGAATCTTCCTAATTATTCATGGAATGAGCCTTGAAATCCTGTTCAGACACACTTTTCATGACTGGTGCTGGATTTGCTACTAAGGACACCTCTCAGGAAGGCAGAATGGGAATGCTTCTAAGTAGCAAACTTTATCTGCCCCCTCATTTGATCTGCAGATCAAATATTGTTTGTCTTCAACATTGCTGTGATTCTAAACAAATGCCTGGCCAGGATGTGGAACTCTGCCCTCTTGGTGAGATACAATTCTTTGCTCAGCTTGTCAAGCAGTTGGTATTACCTCTCGTGTATCCTGCCCTTCATTAAGCTGGGCATAATGAGGAGTGGGCTGCGCATTTGTTTTTCCAGAGGTTTCTTCATTATGCAGAATCTTTGTATGAGCTGAGTGAGAACAGTAGCTACAACAAAGCAGAGCTGCTGAATAATGAAGAGCAATATGGCAATCCCAGAGAATGGGCTTCATTTATAGAATTGCTAACTTCAAAGCCTTTCAAGCTCAAGAAGTTAAACCAGGGATTTGGTTTGGCATTTGGTGTGCGGCCTTTGTGCTGGGATCCTTACTGCCTTTGCTGACAAAATTATTCCAAACCTCTCTCTCTCTGCCAATTTTTTGTTTTTTTTTTTCTTGTCAAGGGTTTGATCAATGAGACATTATTAAAAATCACTTGAAATTTACCTAGATTATAGCAGCAGTTTGGAAAGTCTACCAAATAAAGTAAACATTTTCCACTTATATACAGATGTTGCACCACAATTTCATTGCAATTTAAGTTAAATGATACATTTTTGTACCTCATCAGAATAAAAAAACGAAGATAAGCTGGGTAAACAAACTCAGAAAAATATTTTCATTCTTTGGTATCATTAAAGAAAAATTCCTAGCACTTCTAAATTTTTTTTATTTTTATTTTTATTTTTGCCAGGAGCATCTCTGGTTGTTTGGAGATAAAATAAATGGATCTTACTTTATGTTTGGTGGTTTGTAATTCAAGTTAACATGCAAAAAGTCCTCTAAGAATAGGATTCTTAGAACTACTGCTTTGGAAATCTGCCACTTCTATTCAAGAAGTGGTTACCAATGAGAATGGTACCTTTTCAGTTGAATATCTGTGTATGCGTGCGTGCTTACACAGCTAATGTATATTCCATAAGTTTCTATGAAAATATACAGATGATACTGTGTCAGTCCAGAATGATTTCTCTAAGAGAACACAGCAGTGGAAAAAAAAATTTCATGCACCTAGGTGAATCACAGTGGTCTTGGGTTGTTCCTATTTGTTTTCAGACTGGTGGTCCTGCTGGTAGAATAGCCAGATTTATTTCCTACCACTTCTTATTTCTTTCTATTGCCTTAATTGTCAAAATTAGCTCAAATCTGTTGGGAAATAGTTCTGTTTCCTTGAAAAGGTCTTATTTTAGCAGCTATTGCTGAAGTATTTAATAATCAGTACAGTAGGATAAATATGTTACAGAAATTTCTTTTTCCATTAAGAAGTTTTTGGATCAGTGATAACGGCTTTTATGAATTGTTAAAGGAGACCTTGGCTCTAGAAGGTATAGATTAATAATTGGGGATCCATCCCAGAAGCAGCCACATTCCTTGCCTGAGGGCTGCAGATTCAGTGAGCCATCTTGTTTCTTACTCCTTTCTCCTATGCCTTGTGCCTTTGTCTGTAAATTTATACCTTGTAGGAAACTGGATCAGGAATCAGTGAACTAACTGGGTCTGTTTTGTATACCCATATAATTTCATTACAGGACATTGACAATTTTGGCATGGCACAGTTATACATAAAACTTTTGTGCAGCATGCCCACAAATTTCAGTTATCCTTGCAGCACACAGGGTTGGGGTGTTAAGGAAAGCAGTGCTGATCTGCTAATAGTGTGTGGGAGCAGCTGCTTTCTGTCTTACCACCCTTCTGGAACGGCCGCAGACGTGCTGGGAGCGAGATGGGGAAGTGGGAACCTGATGGTGAGTTTATCTGCACTGTATTCTGCCCTCATAATGTGGGGACAAAACAAAATTGGATTCAGGTGCTAAAAGATATTGCTGTGTTCCTTCTGGCAGCAGTGTATGCTTTCGGTGATCTCTCATTCTCTCCATCAAAAATTACAAAGCTTCTTGAAAAAAGGGAAATACAGTATAGAATGCACGCATTTCCTTCCACTCTTTATAAATTAGTGCTTTATAGTACTGATGTATTTGTATTTTGTATTCTTGTGTTGTTTTCCCTCAAAATGCAGGTTAGTTCACCTTTTGATGTTGTTACTATAATTTTTTTCAGTACAAATTTTTTTCAGTGCTATTTGAAAGAAATGAGACAATTATTTTGTGCTGAAAGTCGATGCCTGTAAAAGTTGTATTTTGAAAAAGAACATTTTCATTTGGCTCATCAGTCAGTTGTAACTTTCATTTTTATCTTCCAAAGTAGATAACGGCTCAGAGAGAAGTGCTCTGGGTTACTTTTATTGCTGATAAATACTTCAAAGATTATTACAGAGAAGTCTTTTTCGTGCTGAGGAGAATTCCTGCTTTGTAGTCTATCCTTTCATGAAAATATAGACAGTTCTGTGTGTCTCATTAGCATTAATGCTATCTTTTACAAATCTGCCAGCTACCTCTATAAGAATAAGCCTGCAGTTTTCAAGCATTTTTATTCCACATCAGCATCTGGCACTCTGTATCTTACATAGCAAGCTTGTAACTCTAACTCTGTGCATTATTCCAGTTTTGGCTTGGGGGCAGAGGGAAGGAAGAAATTCCTTACTGGACCCTTTGAATGGAATTGGTGTCAGGGTCATATCCAGTGAGAAATGTGGTGGATGCAGAATTTAGTTATGTGAAATTACAGTAGGGAAGCTTTTTTGTCATTTTAGTCAGTGTCAAAACTTCAGGCCATTAGTGGGTTTTCTAGATGGCTTGTAAGCAAATGTCATGTTTCCATAGCCAGATGCCTCTTTTGTAGCATCAAAACCTGTTAAATGTCAAGACATGCCCATTAAGGTGCTTACGTGTAACTTGTGATTCTGTCTTTGAATCTCTTCTGAAATGAGAATCTTTTTGATAGTTCTGCATTTAATTGACATTAGCATTAGTTTCTTTGTTTCATCTGTTTCTTTATGGGAAGTTCAGGTTAAATATTAGGAAAATTTTCTTCTCTGAAAGAATGGTCGGGCAGGGTGATGGAGTCACTGTCCCTAAAGGTGCCGAAGAAACGTGTAGATGGGGCACTGAAGGACAAGGTTTAGTGGGCAGTATTGGTGGTACATGCTCTTGGGCTACATGATCTTAGAGGTCTTTTCCAGCCTTGATGATTACATGATTCATTTCAAAGAAGGGGGAAAGAAAGCCACAACCAAATCTGCAAGGAATAGTAGAAACCATACAGAGAAAGTATACATGCTGTAGTTACTTATGCAGGCTTAACCTTCTTTACCGTAGCACTAACTTTTTTTCTTTAAATGTAAGACTTCAGCGTATCTGAAATCAAACTGATGTTGAACAGGCTTTAATGTTTCTTGATTATCACAGAATGTGTTCTTTTTATGATTTTGTGTATAGATATAGATATTCATTGTGAGATTTCAAGAAAAAACAAATGCTGAGAATTGTAAGAATGAACTCAAAACGGCACAAAAAATCTTGATGCTAAATAGGATCTTGAATGAACACCACTTTTGTGCAGTATGGTTGATGTCTATTGAAAGAATGGTTAATTTCTCTATCTTCTGAAGCTTCAGCTTCCCGTTTAGTTTTCTCAATATGTTTGATAGGCAGTCAAATTTAGGAGAGAGAGCTTGTGAAGTTATTTTCTATTCAGTCATTGTGAGACTTTGGCAAAACCCTTGAGTTGTCTGTGAAATTCTTAGCAAATTCTGCCCTGGTTCCTGAATATTTGATCTTCTGTGCTGATTTTTCCAGCTTAAACTATTAGTTTCAATGATTGCTTTGGTAACCATTCATAGCATAAGTTAGGGGATTCTAATCTGGATAGAAATATCATATGCTAATTAAAAATTACTAACTTGAAGATATAATTATTCATTTTTCTGTATTGCTCTGTACTGGATTCAACTTAAAAAAAAAAAAAAAAAAAAAAAAGTTAAACCAACAAATATTTAAATTCTTCACTGACATTAATTATTGTACTTTAACCTTAATTCCTTGCTTATTTAGTTTATCTTCTCGTTTCTTTTTCTTACATTCATCCTTTCTATTTCCGCTTTTTAATTGTGTGTTGAGTCAAAGTAACACTAATAAAAATAATATGTTTGCTAGGTACCAGACTGGATTTATGGAGTCCATTATGCATACTCGTGAACTCTGAAGCTGTTTTTCATTCTAAGTAGCAATTGCTTGATCTACATCAAGCATACGTAAGAAAAGGAATGCCTTGTATCACTGTGCATAGAAGACATTGCCTATTTCCTTGCTTCACGTTAGCCTGAAGGAAAATTCTTGGTACAGCTCACCAGCATCTCCTGTCTGACACTTGATGGATTGTCTGGTATTTCATTTTATTTCAAGTTCCTGGTTTCCCATTTTGATTTCAGCAAGTGAAATATTCTCAGCTTAATTCAATTGCTTTTTTTTTTTTTTTTGAAGTGAGGAGTGAGATGGAAGGAAGGAAAAAGGAAAGCAAGGAAATCTTATGAAATTAGAAGCACTTGCAAAACATTCAGAATTGTCAAAAAGGCAAGAAAGGATTCTGAATCATCAGCAGTGTGAATACAAAGATTATGTAAAGTGTTTATGATTCCCTATTCAGAAGGTTCATCTTCTTACTAAAATGCAAACGCTTTTAATATTGGCAGAAATGGGATAAATGTTTGTGTGTGTGCATGGATGGGTTTTAGAAACCTGTAAATATTGTGTTAAGGCTGATTTTTCTAATTTAAAGTCAAGTTGCTTTTATAAATGGTGTTACAAATCACTTTTACAGTGTGATGGAATGCACTGAAACCCAGACTCACCACTGGTCCCCATCCTTTCCTCTCTGCCAGAGGATACCTTTGTCTCACATCTTCTAGCTGAACTTTTGCTGTGGCTGTTCCCTACCGTATTGTTTCAGTCACAATGAATTAACTAAAACACTTTTATACAATAAGGCTTGCTTTTCTTTCCGAACTCAGCAGTGATAAGCAGCTAAGAATAGACTGAGTGGAGTTCTCCTTTCTGCTCTACAGCTGGATCCAGTAGAGAATGTCTGCACACAGTGCCATGGGCAGGTTTGACACACAGTCTTTAATTGACGAGGTTTCATCTCTGTGAGGTTTGCAACTACAATTTCCCTCCCTTGAAAAATATTTTTGAAATGTAGGAGGTGACAGAGGTTGAGAGCTCTCTAGTGTTACACTGCAGCGATCAAGGGAGGAAGCAAGAAGTGCTTCAGCCAGATGCTTGCATGAAATTGTCTGTGATGGATTGCAGGCTTTTTTTTTTTATGGCAGCCTTTGAACGCTGTGAGGAATCCTTTGCATCTATGGAAGGATGCAATTTCAACATCAGTGAAGAAAAAGAACTGAAATTCTGGGAATGGAAAGCTGGATGTTTTCTTGTTTGTTTCTTTGCCTTCTGTGGATCTTTCTGTTTTGCAGATAACTGATACTTACATTAGCACATGGCTAAGATGTTAATTGTACTAGTTAAGGTAATTGAGAATTTGTCTGTTTTTTAAGCTTCAGTGCACATGCAGAGGAGAAGCTTCAATCCATATATGAGTGTGAAACATCTGGTAATGAGACATTATCATCACTTTAAGCACACAGGTGGTACCTTTAGTGCTATACACGGCATGAAGAGACGCATTGCCACGTTCCTGTAGTTACAAAGAACATCAGGATAGTGCTGCTGTTTTAGAGTTGCACCTGGTTATAGTCCTGGCTTTGGGGGAAGAGCCCAAAATGTTATATGAGAAAATTATTACAGTTCTTTTTTAGGTACCAACACAAGCAGATGATTTAATTATTGCATTTAACTCATTCTGTGGTGAGAAATTGTGATGCAAGCCTGCAGTGAAGTGAGTTCAATTTCAATTATTTTTCTTGATTTCTGCATTATTAAATATGCACAGTTTTTAGGAGCAGCCTCTCCATTTTCTTATATTTAAAGTAACATGAGAAATGTCTATAGCCCTCTACATACACAGTAAATGTGTAGCTGTCATTTAAAACATGCTGTGATGGTTGCCGTTACCTTAAGGAACTGTGTTTTCCCAGTAATGTGTTACAGCATCTGCTCTTTGTTGACATTGTCAGAGATCAGTAATGGTATTATGGGCTGCTGTGTACTTAGCAAAGACCAAGGTAAAGCTTTTCTGTTTCTGACATGTTTTGCAACCTGTGTTTGCTTCTACCATCATAGATAAGATTGATTATAAAAAACAGTGCTGTTTGTAGCTTCCTCATGTGCATTTGTGTGTTGATTTTACAATGCTTTTGAAGGCATGAGAAGCTGATAATATTCTGGCCTGGTTATAAAACATGTAAATAAAGAAAATGTTGTTAGTAGCACACTTCTGCTGAATTCCACATCTTTGATCATGAGATTGATATACTCAGCTATGTAACACATTTTCCGGAACTTGAAATATTGGTCTGAACATAATAGTGTCAGATTATATCACATCAGAGCTGGCAGCGTCGGATGTTGCTGAGGAGTGATTATGAGAGCTTAGATGGCATCAGGGCGAGCTATTAAGGCTAACGGGTAGGAAAGGGGGTGCACATTAGTAGGTGATCTGAATACAGCCCCTTGTGTCACCAGGGACAGCAGAGAAAGGAGACGTGACCAGCAGTTGCTGTTACTGTATTTTTAGTGACATTCTGCTGATGCGGCAAAGCTGCGGCCATAGCACATCGTACTGCAGAAATGTGTTTTCCTCGGCACTTTCTGCTGATGCACCTGGAGGAAAAGGCACCTGAAAGGTGTTTATGTACCACTGAAAGCACTGTTAGTAATTCTGCCAGAGCTTAATGTAGTGTGTGTCTTTTTTTCCTCGACTGTGAAATTGTCACCTGAGTCTGTTTTTGCTTCCAGTAAAATGGATTTGTACACGGCTCAGTACTAAGCCTAACAGTGAGTAAACGGTAAACCTAAAAAAAAATAAATTTATTTGTTGTTCTGATATTAATTCAGATTATTTCCACATTAAATGTTTACTAAATATAAGGTCAATATATTAATTTTTAATTTAAATGCTTATTTATAATTACGGAAGGTATAAACCTTAAGTTATGACCTTAGATTGCTGTGTAATAAACACTTTCTTGTCAGGTCTTCCTTCTAAATGATAAAACAGCTTTAGCATTAATTGTAAGAATGCTTTTAGTTATCTGAAAGTTTGTTTTTAAACTTGCTATGGATATTCTTCAGCTACAAATAGGCCAGGGGTAAAGAAAGCTTTAGGCAGTCAAGGCAAGTTGAGGAGTATGCCTGGCAGACTGAGTTCAAGGGCTGTAGTTTATTATTGGCAATGGCAGTACTGTATTTACAGGACTACTGTTCGGCTCTATGACTTGACACAGAAGAGGTCAAAATAATTTTGGAATGTTGTAGCTGAGAATGGATTGCCATCATAAGAGTAATTAATCCATTATCTCACTGTTTGATTGAAAACTTGAATCTTCTAAGATGTTCCTCTAAAGAGATGGTTATGAGGAACCCATGGAAATCACTTTGGCTGCAGCTGTGTACCCCTAGCTGCAAAACGAGATGGCAAATTTTGAATTTTGTCACTGACAAGCATCCAAATTCTTTTTGTAGTGGAGTAAAGTGAAGGCTGCCCTCCAAAAAGCTAGGACTACTCTGCTAGTTAATTTCTGTAAATCCTCTGGTCTCCTCGTGGTACATAAAGGTGAATAAAATAACTTAATAAAGAAGTGAGACTCTTGGATCAGGTGGCAGTAATTTACCTAAGGAGGATGTAGAAAATTACGTAGTGGTTTAGAGTAAGGGTAGGATCATACAGTGAACAAGACTGTGGCCTTGGAAAAGTGTGATACTGGAAAGGAATTGGTCTAGATAAAGTCACTATTGGTCAAAATTTTGTATTGTGTTACTGTATGTATATTTCATTGAAGTGTGAACCTTTTGATTTTGTTTGCAGTTTGTCTTTAGATTTGGGTAATATGCTGCTTGAAAAGTCGGTGAAAAATTCAGGGCCATTTTCTTTCACTAAAACTAAATTATTTACACTGCAAAATTAATTCTTTGGGATTGTTTTGACTTGGAGGCGCATAGTCATGGAACTGTAGGGATTGAAAGGGACCTCTGGAGGTCACTGAGTCCATTGAGTACAACTCCAATATTGTATTGACATTGTCAACAAACCAAAATTAAAATTAAAAAAAAAAAAATTTGGTTATTTTTAGTTATTAAGACATGAAAAGCAATTTTTCTAGTTTCAAAAAACTAAAAGAGAATGTAGAACTTCTAGGATCCCTGGGGAGAATTTTGAGTAGAAATGAAATTGTTTCAGAAGGAAAATAAAGCAAGTAGCATTTCAATAACCTTCTGTAACATTCAGTTATATGTTGAAGACAAGCATAAGTAGGGGGTAATTTACTTGATAAATAACTGTAATATGTTGTTTTAATCAGTTGGAAGGCCTAGGAAATTAGAGATCGTGCAGAGGCTGTGTGTTGGTACAATCTATAGAACACCTCTAAACACGGCTGGTCTCACAGGAATGGGTATTGAGCTGGATTTAATGGTTGTTCAGAGATGTGTGCTGCAGAAGAAAATGCCCTCTCTCGTTCTTTTACTGCGTCCTGTTTCCTTGGATCTGTAGGCACATCCTCGTGGTGTACATGCTCTTGCAACTATCTCTGAGGGAGATATTATCAAGAACTGCAGTGGAAATGCAATGATAAAACTGTTTTCTCATTAACAGATCCATTTAAATATTAACCTGGAACAAACTAAGGTTCAGTGAAACCTCACTTATCCACACTACCTTTTGTCACTTTCAGGATAGGCTTCAGAGTAAGAAACGGTGCTGTTAGCAGAAGGCTAAGAGGTGGTGCAGCTATCCGTTGTGGCTGACTTAAGGCAGTAACCTTGACTTCTTTACTTCAGAGAAATCCTAAGATAAGCCATGAGGATAATGTAATATTTACTAAGTTTACTCTTAGATCTGGAACTCAGATTCCTTATTTGAACACACAATTAACAATTTCAAAGCAGTAGAATTATTATATACTTTCCCAGTGGCACTGCAGTATTGTTCTAAATTAAAGTTTGGAACAGCCACAACTGTTTAATATCAGGATAATGAAGTAAGCAGATTGCTCATTTTAAAAAGGAACTAAAATGTACGTAAGATGATAAGAAAAGACAATTTCCGTATCTGCTGCTGCTTGTGAGGTTAGTTTTTCAAATGTTGAATAACAAAAGATAGAGAATGGTATGAGAAATAGACCACATGTTCTTATGCACGCTTACATTTTATTCATCAGATTCTATTTGCTTTTTCTTGTGTTGAAATTTTGAATGGACAGAGAACAGAAGAATTTATTGCTATTGGGATTTCTTTCAAATAACACATTTCAGTATTATGATCATCTGTACAATTTTTGCTGACTGTGTACAAAGAAAGCCATGTTCAAGTGGTCATGATTTACATCATTTTAAGTGGTGTGTTTTGCCAGGAAGTTGTGGTTTTAAGTACAAGGTACAGAGACCACATAAAAAGTTTTGTTCCACTACAAAAATCACAGTGTTTAAAAAAAAAAAAAAAAAAAAAGAGTAGACAGGAAGAAAAGAACATTTACCAGGCCAGTATGGAGACAGAGCTGCTGAAAACATTTTTTTTCTTGAAGTTAATTTCTTCTTTTGACATTTTGGGTCAGGTTAACTTTCTGAGGAGCTAAATCTTATTGTGGTAAGCTCATAAAATACACAGAACAATGAAATTCACTCCTTTAAGTTACTAATCTTGTGTAAGAGCATAATTAATTGCAGTGTTCAGCTATGAACTCAAAATCAATACACATTGCAACTTGAAATACAAGTTCTGTCTTCTCACCTAATACTATGAAAATTCTGATAGAGGTCCAAAGCATGAGAGATTGAATAGAATAAATAAAAGGAAGTGGTTGCATTTCTGCATGGCACATGAACATCTCTATGGGAAGTTTGAATAGTTCCAAGATAGAAGCTGTTGCAGCTCTTCAGATTACTTTCAATGAAATTTACTATCACTACTACTATTCTTGCGGGCTTTGCAAGTGAGTCACCAGGAGCTCGATTATCCTGTTTTAACCACAGGCTAGTATAGGTTGAAAGAGTATTTTGTGGTGAAAACCAAACTCATCTGTCTCAATTGCAAAGATCTGAATGCGCAGGGATGAATGGTTTTGGTCAATAAAGATGTAGCACAGGTGACTGCCTGGAACCCTTCTGGAATGGAGGTGGCTGCGCAGGTGATAAATAGTTGGAATTGTCATCCCTTCTGCAGGAGCCTTTGTCTGAAAGTACAAAATTAGGAATTCTGTTCCAAGCACAAAGGGGAGAAAACAGATTTTTATGTTAAACAGTAGTAGTAATTCCATCTAGGGCTTAAGGCATCACGTAGACATCATCCTTTGGATGAAGAAAGCACAATACCAGTGAGAACTGTTAATGATCTTCCATCTGCGAGAAAGGGTGGTAGGTTGCTATCCTAGATGAAAGATTATTCATAACTCATGCCACTTTCCGGTTACGGAGCAATATTTTTCTGACTTCTGTATGCTCTTGAAAAACTGGCTTTTGGAACTCTTGCAGCTCAATGTTTCTGTATATTCTAAAATGAATAGTTAAGAAGTTGATAGAACATCATGTAGGTCTTTCATACAAAATGTCTTTTAGAAAGAGATGACTAAAATTGTTTTATCTACTGGTACTGTGAAACAAAGGTAATCTAAACATATTGTGCCTTCAGTTATTTGCATTTCTCCTTCAGCAGTTACTTAGTTTTCCTTGCAGCTCTGTAGAGGACATTGAATGCTGTAGTCACATGCCTTGGAAACTTGTTAGCTTTCCTGCAATCTTGTAATCAGAGCTCTGTATAGAGAAAACTTTCTTTCGTGAAGGTGCTAATCTAGAAAGCAGGCCTATCTTAATTTGGTAATGGGGCTACTCTAGATGCGATTTCTAAATTTTACATAGTTGCAGGTGACTGAATTATTTACATTACAGATGATTCTTTATTCTTGAACTAATGCTGCATTTAGCAATATGCTGAAGAACTACATCATTTTTGTCAAAACTAGGTAACACATCTTGTTTTCCTCTAGCAGCAGAATGACTTATATCAACACTAGTTGCTCATATTCTGGTCCAGCCCAGACCAGTTTTTCAAAGTTAGAAATTATGCTTTCACATTTGCATTAAAAATGTGGATTTTGGTCAACTAGATGGAACATCTGGACCTGATAATTAAGCTCATGAAAGTAAAGAAATTCAATGGGGAGTACAAATATATGGGTTGTATTTTTCTCTGTGAAATAGGAACATAATATATTTAAGGAAATCCTTATTAATTTTATAATAGTGTGACCTATACAGAATTGTGAATTTATTTTTATTTTCTCTTCAGAATATTTTATGATAGGTTATTATTTTTTTTTTTTAAACTATTGTTGCACGGATTTAAACTGAGAGAAGAGATCCATAAAAAGTAATGTGCATCAAATATTCTCTGAAGCACTGTGTTAACCAAATTCACTGTGAGATTTTTTACAAGAAAAGTAACTTTCAGCTTCAGTGCTCAAAAATGTTGATTTACCCTTATTGAACTCTTTCACATTTGGTTTTGTAGGCAGCACTATAGGCACCTTTTGCACTAGCTGAGCTGAGAAAATGCTTTCCCTGGTTTGGCAATTTTTAATACTGTAGTACTGACTCTTTTTTTTTCTTGAACAGAACAACTAAAGCAAGGATAAGGCTATTCTTGCCAGACAATAAGATTTAAATATTAGACCTCTGTACTATCTATCAGATTGATCTGATATAGGAACATTGTCTCAGGTTTTATCTTGACTTATTTTCTGAGCAGTGTCATAAGTTACACGCGTAGAGAATAACAAATATTTATAATTAAAATTGGAACTGCTTTGATCTAATAAAATAGATTCTGTAGCAACTTAAGTATCAGGATGGGAATTCAAATGTAAATGTGTACAGACATACAGTGTATGAATGCATACTGATGCGAGAATGAAGTTTGGCTAATTTACACTAAATATTCACTTGACTAGTGGTGCAGAGCCATATGTAATAAATCTTAGCTTCACTGAAGATAATGAGCACACAACCCACAACCCGTGGCAACTGTACAGCCTTCTGTTTTTCTCCTATTTGTTCTGAATCTTCATTTAAACTGAGGTAGCTGAGAACTTTATTGGCATGAATAATGAAGGAAAATTATGATCTGCAGGAAATATGTTAACCATTTATCATACTGAATTCACAGCAACAGAATTGGATCTGGACAATTCTTTGTTGCCATTGAATGATTTGAAAATATTTTGTAATATGGATGCTGTGGTTTAATGAGTGATATCATATGCTTAAAATTTTTGACAAATCTTTTCTCATTTTCTTGATCACAGACACTGCTGTTTTTCTGATTTCATGTATTATAAATAAGATGCCTGGGAAACCATTTATATTTCCATTGAGCCCCATGTAAATATCCCTTGTGTGTCTGCTTCATGAGGAAATGTTTTGTCTGAAAAAACATACTTGAAATAATTTTCAAGTGGAATTTATAGTTTGATTTGTTTTTTGGAAATTTTGGTTAGACTTTGGTGATCCTTTTGTTCCTCAGCATGGTGGTTGTGTTGGAGGAGATCCTCCAAAATGAAGCATGTTGGTCTGCAAGGCTCTCAGCAGTGGCTGGGTTGTGAGACTCATCAAGCACCTTTTATGCAGCACTCTAAAATTACATTTTTGTGTAGCCATGTTTCTTGAAGCACCTGTGATTTGTTTATACGCCAGAGGAGCAGGCAGTATTCCTGTGAAGAAGACTTTTGTCAAAGATGTCAGTTGCTTTTTAGTGTCTGAAATAGAAGCACTACAAATTCAACATATTCTTTTGAAAATTTGCCTGGAAATAGAAATGTTATTCATTAGGTTAGCTGCAGTAATAAAATCAAAAATCAATATTTGCTTGCTAGGCTTGCAGCAGAATAAAAGGCAAATAGAGTCACCTTGTAGATATTCTTCCTGTCCTCGTGGTTCCCAAAAGTTATGGTCTGATCTTCTTCTGTTTGACTGAACAGTTAACTAAATAAGTAAATAATGGCCTTCCTTTGGAGGACAAGGGCCGTGCCAGTCTCTCTCTACCTCCAGCAGATAGTGTCTAACCAGTTTCTTTGGGGACTTGGTATTAAGTGGAGAGACTTATGATTTGGAATAATTCTGCTGTCATGTTTATTCCTGAATCTTAAGCACAAAATATCTTCCTAACTAGCCTAAGCCAAGGTCAAAACGAAATAATTCTGCCAAGAACTGACCATTGCTCACCAAACTTCTGCCAAGTTTTTTTCAGTTCATAATGCATTGTGAGTGGCCTGTGATGAGTGGGTTCTTCAGCAGAATTTCATTAAGTTAATGTTCCACACATATTCTCATTTACTTTCAGAAGAGAAAACCATTATTTCAAGCCTTGTTATCATGCATAACTCATTACAAGTAGTGAAATTATTTATGTATGCAGTGAGACCTTTTAAAATATAGGGTATGATTCAGCCATTCTTGCATTAGAAGGATAGTAGTTACTCAGCCTGTAATTCTCTTTGTTTGATTAGCTTTGTATTGATTATTAGCTGGTTATTGTAATGCTTGATCAGAATGACTCCACTTTTAATTAGCCTCCAAGGACATGATGTGACTCATCCTCATGCTGAACTATTTTTAGTAAATATTTATATTCTTACACAGTACTGGAAGGAAATTCATCTGTGCATGCTGACAGAGGAAACAGTAAGGCCCTGCTCTGGTGGTGTTATAAGGCATAGACTAAATAGTGTTCCCCACATGATGGGCCTCTGTGAAATGAATAGGATTTCCTAGGTCAAATTATTACTATGGGTGACCAAGGACAGGAGAGTCGAACGTAAGAAATAAAATCTGAAGACATATCAAATCACTGTTTGGTTTATGGTGCACAGGTACTTTCTTGATATGACTACTGTCATTGTTTGTGACGTGCACCGAGTATATGTATGGAAATGAAATATTAGTTCAAGTCTTGCTGCTCCTCTGCACGACCACGACCCTGAGCACATTGGCTTTGGGTGCTTTTTCACAGCTTGGTCTTGCACTAACTTCCAACGTTATTCAGAGGGTGGAGCTTTTACTTCATCTTCGTCATCATACTGTCAGTTAAGTTTGTCTCCTTAAAAAGTAGTGAAAGAATATTCAACATGTACCTGCTGACTTCCATTCCGCTCAATTTATGAGCTTTTTTTCCTGTTTAAGATTTTGATCTCGGTATTCCCAAATAAGGTAGTAGCATTTGGAAATTGGAAGGAAGTCATACTGTAAAACATGCTCACTGAAATAGTAAAGTTGTCAGCAGCAGCGGCTTCTAAAATACATTCTTGTTAAATATTTTAGGATCCCATCATGTTCTCAATCATCTCCTTAGAAGGGACTGTGATCACAGTGGGAAATGTGTTACTTTTCTTTGAGCAAGCTGAAGTCTGTAGTCAACAATAAATAGTTGGAGGCTGGTGACTCTTTAAAACCCTGACAGCATTCTGGGTAGGGAAGTTATGCTGTGGATGTGAAGAGGGAATTAAGCACCCTGATGTGTGAGAATAGAGGTCTGTGGGAGCGGAAGGGGCTCTACACGTTCTGTGTTAGTCTGCTGCTTAGCTTAACATGTAACCAGTTTTAAAAAATGTTAGATATAATTTCTGGAGACAGGTAATTCCCATATTTTTTTCTACAGACCCCACTGCTGGGCGAAGCCTCCTGTGATTTTCTTGTTCCATTCCACCTATCTGTTAGGTGATCATGTATGGGAGCAGATATTTCTGGTTATTCATGCTTTGGCATGTGGATAAAAACTATTAGAAACATGGTGATAATGTAGTGGTGAGGGGGTATGAACTGATGCAAGTCTGTATGTTTTGAATTTTATGTTTGTATTTTCAAATCCCCGATATGTAGTCATCTGTTTTAGTGAAAATTGCTGCGTTAAAGGTTGTATCAGTTAGGTTTTTTAAGTAGGTATAGCAAGAATGGCTTCTTGAAGTTGTGGTAAAGATGAGTAAAATAGAATTCCCTAGCCAAAGCATTTCATACGACCTAAATCATGCTAACTACTGTATGATAGCTGTACTTTCTTCAGTCCATTTGTCATGAGTATTGATACACTACTATACACAGTTTAAATTAATTTGGCTTTCCGTTCTTAAACTCCTTTTTTGTCTTCTTGGCGTGACAGTTGCTAACAGTTGCTCATAGAAGTGTTGCTCAGTATAAGGAAATTGAGGAAATTTCCCAAGCTGCTGTTGTTATTATTATTATTTCACTAGAAATGTATGATTATTTCATCATCTGTTCCAGAGCTTGTTACAGCAAAATACTCTTGTGCAGAATTTGTGTGGAATGAGATTGTGCTTTATGTGACACTTTATTTTTTTAATAACTTTAGTGCAATTATAATTAATCTAGTGCAATTCTAATGAATGTGAAATAAAGTGCTCTGTGTTTGGGGAAAGTGGAGCGTTTGCTCAGCTCTACTGTGCACCAGAAAGTTGAATAAAATTGTTGTATATACCTGTAGGAGCAGACAGCCCGAGGGAGTTTTGAAGAGGAAAAAAAGAAACACAATTTATAGAAAACTTGGCCAAAATCATGTTTTATCTATTTTTATTTATTTATTTTTTCCTTTCCCTGGCTATAAAAATGTTCTCTTAAAAACACTGTACAAAGACTTCCTAAAAATACTGTTCTTTTTCCATCATCCAAAGTAGATTTTTTTTTTTTTTTTAATGTAAAGCTGCTAATATTTCACTTTCCCTTCAGTTACTGAAACAAACTGGATTCCTCTTCAAAGTCCCAAGGTGAATCTTAGTCTCTGACAGCAATGTAGAAGTCTTTTTTTTTCTTTTTCTTTCTGTGAGCTCTTGGCATTTCATTGCTGTACAGTTGGTGCTAATCCAGTTTGTTCCCATTATGCATTAGATCAAATCTCCTTGCCTAGTGTGAATTACTGTCTGAAATCATGGTAGACTTGTTTTTCTAAACTTTGTTCTGTGTAGGCTCACATACTTGTTAACTGTATTCATTCTTTACATTCTGTTTTGCAAGTCATTATTATATCCTTGCTTGTATCCTCTGTAACCTTAATGCATCACCCTCACTTTAGCATTCAACCATATGCAAATCTCATACTCGTCATTCATTCCATTTTTAAAAATGGTTTATTAGATATTGTTTATTTTAAGAATAATCTGACTTAGAAGATTTAAGGACATCTTGCATCAAAACCTATGAATAATAGGACTGAAGGAGTTCTGGATAGGCCCCGTGGCACTTGGACTGTATTATTTTTTTTGCTCCTAATCCTAAACCTCTCTGATGCATTGATCCTACATGTCTTAATGCTGGAAACTTAAGCTATGTATATAAATTCTGACAAGATGTAAGGAGAAAGTTTTAAACAAGCGGTACAGAAAAGCACTGCCAGACTGTTGCAGTGCTAAATAGATGCCCTGCATGCTCTGTACTGACCATTTTGGAAATGAAGATGGGATGCCATCTGACCACTATCCTACTTGATCAGGGCCAAGATAAGTGAACATCTTAAAATCCTATATGAAGTTCTTTTGGAGACCAATCAGAGCTTCACACTCTGCTCTTCTGTGAATGACGGGAAGGCTTGAGTATTCACTACTAATGCTTATAGGCTGTTTCATGTGTTCTGGTTTTCCTCTGACAAGTTTACTTAGGGTTTCAGCTAAGGAAGAGCAGAGAATATCAGAGGTGTTTTGAAGACAGACTGGAGTTATTAGCTGCAATTTATTAAAGGGGATGTCTTCATTCAAAGGTGATTTTCTTTCCTCTGCATTGATTGAATAGCACTGCTTTTCATCCTGAAGGAAAGTGGAAGCTTTTATTCACTGAGCTGAGTACATCTGTTTTGTAGCCATAAATTAAAGATTAAAAACCTCCCTGAGCTTCAAGTAGTCATCGTTTCATTCTGCTGAGAGGCAAAACCAGTCTATGCTTTTGTTACATGAGGAATCAGGTAACAGTGATTTCTGCTTGATTTTAAAGTTTTATTGCCTCTGTTGGTAACTTCTGCGGACTCTTCTTCAAGTTCTTGCTAGAAGAAATCTGGTATCATGGTAACTTTGCTTTCTTATCTACCTCTGCTGAAGTTATTGAAAGGCTCTGACTCTTGATACTGTAAGAATTTTTTTGCTAGATGATAAATCTTCATTTAGCTTCCTGTGTCACTTCATTATTTTTATTTCAACTCTTCTAAAACATGCATTTTTTTTTAATTGGCAGGTAAAATATGTAAGGTTTTAACTTGCTGAACAGTTTTCAGTTCCACTGTTTGCTTGAGCATTGCTATCATCCTTCAATGCACTGTCCCTCTGCACAGTTCATCAACTTCTAATTAACTGCAGCAATGTGTGCCCAATAGTTTTCCTCCTATAGCTGAAATGGTTTTGCCTTCATAAGCATATATATTGGGAGAAAAAATGGTTCATCGGTGAAAACTTGCTTGCATGCCTTATTCTGCAGAGAGGTTGCAGAATGGACCTAAAACCAGAGCAGTATTTAGAACAAGGAACTGTAGGAAACCTAGCCTTTCAGGTCAAACTTCATTACAATTGAACTGTTCAGTCTGGCTTAGAGGCTGAAAGTACTAATACAAATGCCATAGGCACATGGTGTGGCATTCTGAACTCATGTAAATCCACTTAGCTCTTTCAGGTTTGCTAAATCTTTTTTCAGCAGATCAGCTTTTCATTGACAGACTTCCTGCAGGGCAGGTGTGGTCTCTTTGACCTATTAGGTCTTACGCTGGATTAGGGAGCTGTCAAAAACTTCTATAAACTCTACATTATGTGCTGTGAATAATTGAAGAAATATGTCGTCATGGACATGTCTGATATGAATCATAACCTTTAGTACTGGATAAATGAACACAGACATGGCTGTGACCTTACAGTCAGCCTTCAGACTCATTGCAGTTTTGAATTCTTTGAGCAGAAATTTAGGAGAAGAATAGAATCATAGAATTGTACAACCTACAATTGTACAATATAATTGTTTGTGTTGGAAGAGACCCTTGAAGGTCATCTAGTCCAACTCCCCTGCAATGAACAGGGACACCTACAGCTTCATTAGGTGTTCAGAACCTGCTCCCGCCTGACCTTGGGACAGGGCACCTGTGCCAGTGCCTCACCACCCTTATTGTAAAAATCTTCTTTCTTATATCCAATCTAAATCTTCTTTTAGTTTGAAACTACTTCCCCTTGTCCTGTCACAACAGATCCTGCTAAAGAGTCTGTCCCCTTCCTTCTTACAGTCCCTTTTATATACTGGAAGTCTGCTCTCCTCAGAGCCTTCTTCAGGTTGAACAGTCTCTCTCAAGCCCTTGCAGGGGTGATATATGATCCCTTGCATCAATTCTGTGGCCCTTCTCTGGAAGCACTCCAACAGATCCACGTCACTCCTGTATTGAGGACTCCACATCTGGACACAGTACTCAAGATGAGGTCTCACCAGCAAGGAGCAGAGGGGCAGGATCACTTTCCTCGCCCTGCTGGACATACTTCTTTTGATGCTGTCCAGGATACAGATGGCTTTCTGGGCTGTGAGGGCACACTGCTGGCTCGTGTCCAGCTGCCATCCACCAGTACCCCCATGTCTTTTTTGGCAGGGCTGAGCTCTATCCTTACACCCCCAGCTTCTTATACTGGTAGTGGAGGTTGCCATGATCAAGGAGCCAGACCTTGCACTTGGCTTTGCTGAATCTCAAGATGTTCTCCTGGGCTCACTGCTGGAGCTTGTCTGGATTGTTTCAACAGCACCCCACAGCTTGGTGTCGTCTGTAAACTGCTGAGGGTGCACTCGTTCTCACCGTCGATGTCATTGATGAAGATACTGAAGAGCACTGGTCCCAGTACTGACCCCTGAGGCTCACCACTTGTCACTGATCTCCATCCAGACATCGAGCCATTGACCATCGCTCTCTGGGTTCGACCTCATAACCAGGTCCTCATCCATTGAGCAGTCCACCCATCTAATCCATACCTTTCCAATTTGGAGAGAAAAATGTTGTGGGATTCTGTGACAAAAGCCTTATTGAAGTCCAGATAAATGACATCAGTGGCTCCTCCCTTGTCCACTGGTGGTGTAGATTTGCCATCACAGAAGGCCACAAGGTTGATCAGGCGAATACATTTTAGCAAATTGTGGGACTTCTCGACTCAGACCTTCTAGTTGCAGCTTTCTGAGATTTTGAACGAAGATATGCTAAATGATAGCAAAATATTATCTAACATGATAACAAAAGTGTATTTAAAAGAGCTGCAACATCTCAAAGAATATTTCTGAATATTCCTAATGGTTCATTGAACTAGTGAATTAAGGCATCTGTTTCAGTCCTCTTCCCCGAAAACTGCTGTAAAACTCGTGTCTTTCTTCTACATCTTTTGAGTTTCGCAGGGAAATGGTTTTCCATTTGGATTTTGGTGTTGGACAGTTTGATCAACAACGAATTGCTGGAGTTTTGCTTTCAGGGATTGCTTCTGTCAGTAAAAGAAGTGTAACATTCAGTGCAGTTGTCAAGTGGCAAAATACTGAGGCATCTCTAGAAATTAGGGGCAGGGCATACAGCATTTTGGTAGTTGTAATGCTGTACTTGGATGTGATGTTTCTATTTTTTTGTAAATGCACTGCTGTTGCTAAATTGAAGAGAACTGACAAAAATGTAAGAGCACAGTAAAATATTTGTCATATGATGTCACACTAACAGATATTCTCTTGCAAATTAACTTTAAATGGTAAATGTCTTTTATATCAGATGAACAGAATAGCTGTTTGCTTACATCTTACATGTGAAGTTTGTATAACATTTATCATACTGGTATCTGACCATCTGCATTCTTTATAGAAAGTGAATTTATTGTTTCAGGCAGTCTGCACTTTATCTGCAAAAAGATGTTATCCCAGCAGGCTTCATAGAGGTTGTCTGATGTTTCATTGTGAACCTCAAGTACATCATTTGCTCTGTCTGCTTAGAATTTAATCTGGTTGGGCAAGGGATTTAAGACAGATACTAGAATAAAGTCTATAGAACTTGAACGAATTTTCATAAAATTGATACACTGACATTTTTCAAGTGGGTACACTATAAGGACAGTAAGATTCCTGTCATGTAATCTAGAACTCAGGGCAGACTTTGCTGTATAAGTTTTAATATGTGTTATAATACGCAAATATTAGTAATGTTGGCTAATAGCAAATAACATCCCCAGTTCAGTCAAAGGAAAAGTTGGTGTGTATTAACTTTTTTGCTATTGAAGCTAAGCAGTTTATGGTGTGGCCACACACATGCTAGGAACAGCATGTGAACTAGTTCATTCTATTGTGGGCAACAGAAGAATATCCAAGAATCCACTTTAAATCACTGTGAACCTAAACAGTCTGAACAAGTGATTGGTGTATAAAAGTTTATATACTGTTATAACTTGCTTTTCAGTTTTAATTTACAGTTTATCAGTCCTCTGCTGATCATTTCTTACACAAACTTTGTTCAGGCAGGCCAGATTCTTGCTTTTAATTTGCAGGGCTTAGTTCCATCACTGCTCTTGATATGCTAGCGGTAGGAGGAGAGTGTGTATTCTCCACATGATTCTTAAATACTGGGATAGAGACCATAAGCAGCCAGTAAGCTGTAATTCATCAGACTATTTTGAGCCAGTATGAGGTTTTATTGTGCTGTCAAACTGTCTAGCTGTCATAGCTGGCATGCAAGGCAGTCATAGGTTTTATTAGAGAATAGAAAGGGGAGATGTGAAGCTAGCTAGCTTGGGAGCAAAGAACATTTCTAGAGACCAAACAGTGCATGTTGGCATAGTGAAGTGGCAGGTGGTGCTTTTCAGCAGCTACATCAGAGATGCCTTTGCTGGTGCGGATGTTTACAAGTGTGCCATGCAGCCTGTTGCCCACTGCTGGTGAAATGCGCAGCTAAAGGTGGTGACTGCTGAAAAGTAGTGTTTTGTAGTGTTTGTCAAATAATGTTATTGTGCTCTTTGCATCTGTTGTAATTTCCGTGGGAATAAGCAGTAGGCATTACTTTCAGAGTAACTTACACATGATTAAAGCTTAGCAGTAGTTTAGAGGTAGAATATCTGTTTTGCTAGACAATCTGAAGTAATAAAGAGCAAAGCGAATGCAAAGTCTGTCCTCTCTATTTGGGAGCAAACACAGTAATGTTAGAAAGATGGGAGAATGCAGTGCATGTAAGTATGTATGGTGCATTTTCTTTCCTTGCTGCACTTACAGCTTACTTTTCATGGATTTTTTTTTTTTTGGTCGAATTTGTGAATTTCACACACAGGGTGATAAGCAAGCTTGGTATCAGTTGCTGTCTTGAAGACAGCACAGCGTATCTAATGAATTTCAGTGCAAATGCTGTGCCATCAGTGCAGTAATGTTTTGCTGCCTATCTCCAGGCTTTACCTGACGTGCACTTTCTCAGGCCTTTTAACAAAATGTTCTACACAGCCAGCAGCTGGTGTGAGGCTGCCGGTTTGGGTCTGGAAAATGCTCTGGGTTACCTGGCAGCTCAGCTGTGTTATCCTAGCTTGGGCTTTTCTTGAGATCCATACGCTTTTCTGGAGGGGAGAATGGATGGTATCTGAATGCTGCTCTTTGGCAGTTAATCCTGTCACTTGAAAACATGTTTATGCTGCACTTGCTTATGTAATGAACTGAAACCTAACTGAGGCATAAAACATCCTGAATCCTGCAGTGTTCTTGGTTGTTAGAGGTGAGGTAATATTTTCAATAACCTATAGTCTAATTTTCAAATTATCTTCTCTTGGTTTGGCTAAGTAGTATCAGCATGGCCCTGTCTGTAGTTCTTCTATAATCTTTTGGGAAAACAAGCTATAATAAAAGAATACTCTCATTCAGTTGATAGAAAGCCCACAAATGATAGCATTTAAAATGTCTGTATCAGTATCTAATGCAGAAAATGTGATAAAGTCATTCTGTTTTTTTACAGAAATGTGGAATTTTTCTATAATTCAAGGGGCTGATTGCCTGGCTAACTTCTTAGTGCTTTTCTTATTGCTACCACAGTCTCTAACTGACAAGGATGTTGCCAGAATATCTGATCTAACCATATTTTGCAACAGCAGTAAGAAAGCTTTGCGTTTGTCCAACATCTCTTGTCTAAACAAAGCATTATTACTACCAAGTGTCACTGGATGCTTTCCAAGTTCTGGATTCAATCCTCCTCCTTTTGACTTAAAAAAGACTGTTGTCTAACTCCAGACGTGATGTCTACACAACAGTGCAGACATCATCAAGGCTTATGTAACATGGGAAAAGACAGCTTCAGGCTAAGTGAACAGAATAATCCTTTTCTAAGAAAATTCACATATGTTTTAAGGACACCCACATGAGGACACCCACAGGTGAAGTGTTGTGAAGCTCTGTATGTTTGCATGGAGAGGAAAAACAGTTAAGGTGCTCCAGCAGAAGTGTAAACCTGTTGTTTCACAAATAATAGGGTAAGAAATATTGATCAAATGTGATTGAAAATACTAGTGCTGATTCTTTGATAGAGTTCAAGTGGGGACAATTTTAGCCATAAAGCAAGGATTTGAAGGCAGGCAGCTTAGAGGTATTCACTGAAATAGAGACTTGTAAATAAATGTATGTTTTTAAATTACATAACAGATTTATGAACATACTCTGAACTGTCAAAATTGCTTTCTGATGGAGGGAAAATTCATCCTCCTCTCGTGGATCAATTAATTCCCATAAGTAGGTGCAGAGAAAAGATAATAGGATGATTTTGGAAGGAAGAGTGAACTGTAACAGTTTGACGTTTTTCAGTTGGGAAAATGGAAGAATGAGAGAGAATTTCATGGGGGAAATATGAGGAAGAGAGAGAAAAGCTGCTTAAGCTAAACTATAATGTCAGCTCCAGAACAGTTGGTGATCTACTGGCTGTGAGTAATATTATATTAGAAAGTAGAGAGCTTTCTAAGGCACCAGTGGGGTGAACTACAGGAGTGAACTGCCAGAAGGAGTGAAGAAGACTTCTATGTTTGGAAGAGCGGGCCCCCAAAGTGGGACAACTTCACATATCTAAATGCTGCCAGTTGTGCTGGGAGAGAGTTGAATGAAGGATCAAGAAATAAAACAGAAGATGGGCAAATCTGATGAGTTTATCAACATGTTAGTAAAGTATCTCTTGTTCCATTCTAAAATGCAATAAGGTACTAAACTTCTTATTTTCTTTTTTACTACTATTGAACAAGAATAAGCTTTAGAACATCTGCAAACATAAAATACTTAGTTATAGTACTGATATTAATTACTAAGGACTGTTAACTGGTGATGGCTTTGCTACTCAGCAGAGCCTTTGGAACTGATGAATGCTGGCTTGCTGAGTTACTCAGAGTACTAAGCTACTAAATCACCTGGTTGAAATAGCTGTAGTCTCTTCAATAATACAAAGCTTTTTATTGTCCAAGTGCGTTTTTTACTTCTTGGCTTAAATTTAATAAAACAATAAGGACGGTCTTTGTAAAGTAAAAATCACATTAGTTAGTATTTAATTACATATATGTTATGTACTAATGAGATAGAAATAGCAATGATGATTTGTTGGAATATACAGAGGTCTCTCCAAAAGTTATGCCTCCTGCTGATTTCCACAACTGATATAAAGAGCACAATAACATTATTTGAGAAAGCAGATTCTTAGCTACAAAACACTGTTTTTCAATGCAGTCACCACCATTGGCTGCACAATTTTCATCAGTGGTGAACAAGAGCCTGCATGCTGTGCTCATAAACATGTGCATCAGCACAGGTGAGCCACTGTTGCTGCTGCAACCAGCCACTCACCCCTCACTGAGCTCACATCCACTGTGTGTCTCCATAAATGTTGATGAATGTCAATGGCTGCCATTCTTTTTATCATGGAGGAATAATAAACATAATAAATTAGGAAGAATTACTTTCAGAGCAGCCCTCTTCGTTTCACTATAGTTCTTTAGCTTTTTTCCTAAAGGAAAATATCTTGGCAATGTAGACAGAGATTTAAAGGCAACCTGTGAAATTAGGAATTAAGTGAGATATGCAGACAAAAGTGCCTCTTAGAAGCAGATTTCTGTTCATGTTAATTCTGTTTTTGGTACAACAAGATCTTTCTTACAGAGTACTGTAGATACTGCCCCCTAGAAATATGTGATAGTGCAAATAGGCAGTGTGAAGTGCTTACACATGTCAGAGCAAAATGTAGATTATTTTGGAAGTGTCTCGTGATGGTAAAAGCATAAGGATAGTTGAGATTAATCGAAAATAACAAGAATAACTGTAATAAGGCCTTCTCATTTAATTGAAATCACAGTGGTTTGTTTGTTTGTTTCGAGCTGGGGGGAGTCCATTTTTTACTGAAGACAGCAGGACCATGTCTTTCAGCACAAGTTTTCTGCTGTGGTCATTGGAATATTTTTCAGTTCTACAGCAGCTGCTATTTAGAAAATGAGACAATTTCAGTACATCTCACGAAAATTAAATGGCATTGTCATATTGCTTGGAGTTTCTGCTACAGTGAAATATATCAAATATTGTAAAACAGCAACCCCCCCCTATAAAAATAGCAACAGAAATCTACCAAACAATACTGTAGAACGTTACCAGTAATTATTAATGAATAACAGATACTGGAGGGAAAAAGTTCTTTATTATATTCTCAGCTATTTACCATATGCTGTTACAAAAACAAAATGAAAAAAATGAAGGTTATTCTGTGATCAGCGAGCGCATCCTACTATTTCCCGTGCATTTCTGCATGCCCTTTTTACTTCTTTGGCATTTTTAATAGTTTAACTCTGTTCCCAGGATAAATTAAGTGCACAGATTAAAAGCTTGTCACTTTCTGTAAACTGTATTAATTATACATGGGGTACATGTAGTCTGTACTTTCAAGAACTTTCTCCAATCACGTAGCACTGTCAAATGGAAAACCAAAAGGTTAGTCTGATGTGCTGTAAAAAAGGGCGTAGTTAATGTTTCAGAAAGGAAATGGTATCAGAATATAAATACTGGGATTGAAATATGTCAAGGTGCTGATCCCAGACATGCTTGATACAGATTTTAATGCTCAAAAATGAATGTATTGCTTACTGTGTGACCTTAGGATTCCAAAGTTGTACTGTCTTTCATTAGTAGTAAAAGGTTAATGCATGCAGATCACTTGGTATGGCTGTGTAGTATGTTGCATTCTTAATTATTGCTTTTGAACACAGTATGTGTATGTAATTTAGGGACTGTTTATGCTCCCACCACACACAATTTTATATTGTAATTTTGAGTAATCTGTGGGATTTTTTAAGAATGATACGGTTGTATTTATTATGTTCTGCTGCATGAGATGACTCCGTTTACGTACAAGGCACAATTTGTTACTTATTTTTCTAAACAAACAAAAAAATCAGCTTCCCCTCAAACCAAATGGCAACCTTCCCTCCTCCCAGAAAACATCAAGAAGTTCAGATGCCTAAAAAGAATGTGAACTAAGCCATGTAATATGGCTGAATTTCCCTGAAGGAGGAGGAAGGTGTCAGTTACGATTAATGTGAACAACATTTATGGCCCTCGAGATGTGACCTCTCGTTACAGTAAATGTGACAGCACGAATTACTTTCAATTACGGTGAACTGCATTCAGCTGCATTAGTTCTGACACACCTCCGTAGGAGATTGCTGCCTTGATGGCTTTTACCAAAGGAAAAAACAGCAAAACTTTTGAGTGCAAATGTGTACCTCACTTAAACAAGACCAGCAGATTTTGGTGGTGATGTATTGCTGCCTCAGGTTTTACGCACTTCTGTTACATCATTTGTTATTTTCATTGCCTTGGGTGTTGGAGAATATGAAAACTACCTCTTCAATATGGCGTGTATAATAAACATAAATACTGAAAATTATTAAAGAAAAGGAATTAGATGAAATATCAACCTTTTGTCAGTAGTAACCTTCACGTTTACATGGAGTTTTAATAAGATTTACTGGCAATCAGCGTGTTCCATTTAATATGTTGCATTTAAAATTAATAAAATTATCAAGTTAATCTTGAAAACTAAAGATATCACTGCAGAATATATCACATTGCATGAAAACAGTTGTTATAACGTCACTATGTTTTTCTTCAAGGTTTAATTATCATGCTTCAGTTTATACCTCTAAGCTTTCACAGAGAATAAAAGATGCCCTAGGCTGAAGTCAACCTTTCACTTTTGCTACAGAGGAGATGCCATCTATTTCACGCTGTGCTAAGTATTCCATCGAAACATGAGTAAAACAATGCCTTTGGCAATTCATAAGTTAGAAATAACACTGAGCTAAAGAAATAGCTTTAATTAAAGTGTTTTGTTCCTGTTTGAGGACTTGATCGTGCAGAATATTGGGTGTCTTTTCTGCAAAGACCCTCAGCTCCTTCCAAATTCAGTGCATTGGTTTTTGCTGCAGAATTAGGTCCCAAAAAGCTTGCTGTGTAAAATTGCCCATTAGAAAAAGAGAAAATGGTATTTGTCTGTACTAAAGTGAGTCTGATTTAATGCCATACAGAGCAAATTTGTCTTCATCCTATGTTAACTGTTTCAAACCTATTTTTCCAATGATGACACTGGTCATTGTATATTGTACTGCTGGCTTGTGAAAATGCTTTTGAATGTGTCAAATAGCTATTTCAACAATCAATATGAAGTATAACCTTATTTCTTTATCTCAGCATTTTTCTAGGCCACTAAGAAGCAAATATTTGCATCTTAGTTGTTGTACTTACTAAAAATTAAACAGAATTAGAAAATGTTAAGTGCTTTCTCTAAATCCCTGAAACAGTTGGAGTTCTGGCATTATCAGTTAGCTTTTCTGACTGTAAAACACCCTTACTTAGACACTCAGCTTAATAAGAGGTAATGAAGATTCTTATTTTTCTTGTATGTTTGTATAACAGAACAATTCATAGCTGTTATAATGTTTTCCCCTGTTGTAAGCACTTTAATACAGGAGAGAAAACATGAAAAACTTACAGTAGGTGAAAAAAAAGTCTCATAAAAAAAGACTTTATGGCTCAAACCAAATATTCTATCAGCACAAAGAACGGATATCATTTTTTGGGTTAACAGGTGACACCCTAGGCTTACAATATGATTTCTTTGTTTCACTTGAAGACGATGAACGGTATTAATAATTCAGTATTCTCTTGCTTGATGTCCAATGGATAATGGTATTTTATGCCATCAAACCAAACAGAAGCTTTAAAACATCAAACTTCTAGCTATAGCTCAACACAGCCCCATAAGGTGTCATAACATGCTTAATCACCAGTATGTTTCAGTTTGTGTATTCTTAAAACAGCAGTCAGCTCCTTCAAATTTCCTTTCTTCTGTTTTCATGTAAACTAAACTTAAATCAACTAATGGTATCTGCCCACTTTTAGTTGTAATGCATAGATTTTGATTTTTTGGATGTACACACCAGCTACCAACTCTTCCTCTTTCCTCAGCAAAATGCAAAGTCTGGATGGAGTCTCTAGATGTGGGCCATGTAGGCTGAGTCGTTCCTAGAACCATCAGGTTCTGTCATAGAGATATAAACACATAATGTCTGATATGAATTTGTGAGCATGTTTGCATAGAATGTATGAGAATAAATTAGCCGAGCTTAGAGGGAATTCCTAATGAAAACATTTTTATTTTTACAAGTACTGAAGTACCAGAAAATATGGAAAATACAGGACTGACTGCACATGAACATCTTGAGCAAATGGGTATTGTTGGATTTCTGTGCGTAGAATTCAAACGAACTGTGATTTGTATCAGTAAAACCAGTAGGTTTCCCTCACCTACTTGGGAGTGGTTTTGGCAGACATAAATACAATTTTCTAGGGTGGAAAGGTTGAAAATTTTAACAACTCTTGTTCCATGTAGTTACTTTTGAGTTCGTAACTGTAAACATGTGTTAGGGTCTATTTTGCTGTGAATGGATGGCAGAAAGTTGCACGGACTGTGACACTTTACATCAGATGGGGAAAAAGCAAGTGTTGGTATGTTCAAACTCCCTTATAGTGACAGTGAACTGGAAACTGTCAGAGCAGTTACTAATGTCTTGTTACAAGATAGCGGAAATCAAAGCTGATCTCCAAAATAAGAAAAAAAAAAAAGAAAGAAAGAAAAAAAAGAAGAAAAGAGGCTTAGGTGGAGTTGAGATGAGAGTAATAAAAACCAGAACATAATCTTTCTAGTAAAGATTGTTCAGTGTGGATAAATGGAAAATGAAATAAGAAACTCAAAACCTAAGTACATCTCCTGGGCTGCCAAATGGCATAGGTAAGAAAGGAAGGAATTCTTTTGAGCCTTGAAATTGCAAGGATACTCTTAGAAGTGTTTGACATTTTCTGAGCACTGCTTACTGCCTTTAATATTAAGGCTAGCTAGATAATTAAAAAAAATCAAATAAGCATAGTCATCTGCAGAATCTGGAGCTGTAATTGCAGTAGTCACTGGAGAGGCACTAACTAATGCTAGTAGCATTCCAAAGGATGGAAGGAAAACTGATTCATCTGTAGAGAAGAAAGAAATTTGGCTTCAGGGCAGGCAGATGCATATTTTCCTTTCTATCAGAAGTTGAAGGTTTTTATCACTGAGGTTTGATCTGCAAATTACAGGAAATTGTGTAGCTATTTTATACCAAGTCTAATATACTTCCTTTGAGTAGTTTGAAAAGAATATTTGGGATCTATTACATCAGAAATCTTTTTTATTTGGATTGGAAGGTGAATTAGATAACAAATGAAGAACAAATAAATACTTTTTTCAAGTTTATTGAATTTATTTCAGTTTATTTTTTATTGCTTTGAGTATTCCTGGTATTTTAGCAATGACTGTAGCTAACATTCCTGGTGTTTACTTCTTTCTAAAATAGTGCATTTACTGTTATTTCTGTTTTTCTATCAAGAGAAATCTATATATTTTATATATATATATATATATATATACATTATATCTAACATTTTTCTATTGAGACATACAGTTTAAAGAGTAAGTCTTCACCATTTATCAGAACCTAGCTATTGTAATGTTTAATTTTAAAATGAATTTTCAGAAGAGTGGACCAATATCCCTACCTGAGCAAGGCTGAAATGGAAATGTGTTTGTCACTCTGATCTTGTTTGTGAAATGAACTGAGTACAAATTGATGAGTTAGATGTCCTGGTTTTTTTTCTTTCTTTTTTTTTCTTTTTTTCCCTTTGAGCTCCTTAAAGTATACAGGAAACTTCCACATCTTAACCCTTTTCCTTGTGTTGTACATTTGCAAAATATGTACAGCCTATTTTCCTGTTTCTTTAGGGAGCACAGGATTTCCACTGAGCAGCATTATGGCAGAAGATGGCAATTCCCCTATCAACCATGGTATTTCTAGAAATCTCTATTTTCCTGATTATGAAACAGCCAGAACAATCTGACCCTCACAAGTATGATTCATTCAAAATATGCAGTTCTTGTGTTCATTGAACCTTCTGTTCCATTTGAAAGAATTATAGAGGTCTTTCCTTTCATTGTTACCCAAATACTTAATTACTTTCCACACAAAGTGGGAATTGCCCTGCCTAGTGTTGCTGCAGGAAAATACCATTCTGTTCAGAAACAACTTGTTCAGCAAACTGAGACAATCCAGGGTAAAGTTGTACTTTCACATTGTTGTGGGTGTTGCAGATCATTCATCTGTCAGTCTGGATAAATTGTTTTTTTGTTCTTCACATCTTTGTTCTGGACGGTGTCTGCAAGGACTGTTCTGTGCTGCCCTCTCCTACAGTTCAAAGTTTACCTTTATTAGCATTGTTGCTGTTGACATTTTTATAGTTGGATTTCCAGTGTTCTGGCATACTGTCTGCTCATAAGTAAAGTGATCTCCCCAGACTTAATATGACAGTTATTTTTATAGTGCAGTAATGCATATTGTCTACTAACAAATATACATGAATTAATGGATATCTAATTGTTTAAATTTTTTCTAGAAGAAAAATAATTCCAAAGAGATTATAGAGCACATAGTGTCATTGCCAGAAAGCCAATTTTTTGCAATGAAGCTTGTATGTTATTTACCTACCATACTCCTCCTCATTATATCATATCCACATTGTTGTATTCAGTATGTTTTGTATGAAACTTTAGTGGTGGTCTGATGTTAGGAAACATTAAATAAGAAACAAAACCAAAATCGATGTTTCTTATCAAATGTCTTAACAGTATTATCCCAGTATCTCAAATCCTGGAGTACTTTCTACCTGATTTTTAAATAATTGATTCTGTGGTCTCTCCTGCTTTATTCCTCCACTTAGTTTCAAATCATGCAGAGGAAAGAGAAAAGGAAAACAAAATGCATCTTGTGGACAGAGGTCCTTGAGGATTTTTGTTGGGGGAGGGGAAAAGAAACTGAGAAGGACAACAAAGGGAAAAGATGGTAAACAGTGAACTATCATTCCTTGAAATATTTCTGCATGTAGGCTTAGGCTCCATCCAGATACTGTGAGGATTTGGGATTTAGATACAATATTTGAAATTCAAATCATCTTCCTTCAATGTTCATGAAAGTAATAACGTCCTACTGCTTGCTTATGAAAAAAAAAGCCTCAAGTTATTTGCTTTTTTAATTTTCCAAATAAGATAAATGAAGGTGCTGACAGTAGGTCACATGCTTGTTGAAGTGCATTTGGGGAGCACTGCTTTCCCACTGTGAAAATTAGGGAAGGGAAGAGACCATTAGAGACAGTACGCAAGAAGAATTGGTTGAAGACGATGTCATGTGACCTTTTTGGATAGTCATTAGTTTACTTCAGTATTGGGAATGAAATAAAATACTCCAGCAATGCAACCGTTATAGTTTACATTGATTTAATTAGTGGGTTTTTTTAACTCACTTTTCCTTCTTTTTTTCTTTCTTATTTTTTCATTGAATATTCTGGTACTTACCTATTGAAGAAAAATGAGTTAAGCATTAAAAAAAAGGGGCTTGTGACTACTCTCAGAACATTTGGCAGAATGCATGTGTATTCTCTTCTATATCCTTACTTCACTGATCTTCCTTACTTTGCTTAATTTCTTGAATATCATCAATTAAATAAGAGGACAGCAGAAATATACTCAAGTAATTTGGATTGTATTCCAGTTATATGCTTTATTGCTTGCTTGACCTGCTTTCTCTTGTGCATTTCAGGTTCTTTGGCATATGGTGTTCAATTTTAAGTTGGAGTTTGTGGTTGAATCTTCCACATCACTACTTAGCAGCTATACAGCTTGCAATTTACACCTTACAACAATACAATTCTTGCTGGGTGATTGTTTCAAATTCCCAAATACTCAGAACAACTCAAATTTTTCTTTTCAGCATTAAATGCTTTTTTTTTCTTAAGAGCTCCTTTTTTGATAATTTTTCAGTAGATGGTAAACTGGTAGGTCCATTGGATTTAGTCAGTTAGGAGCATTTTTACAAAATCACGCCGTTCATGTTGTTCCTTTAGAACAAGATGAATTAGAGAAACTGTATTTACAAGATTATTTAAAGGAGTGGCAATGCTGTGCAGTAACATACAGAATGCACAGAAACTTTGTACAGTGTACAAAAACAGAGTGGGCCAATGCAGATGCCTGATATCAGTAGGAAAATTTGCCATCTGGATGCAACATTTTTCAGACTGTACTGAGGGTAGTTTATAGAACTGAGGTGTGTAACTCTGTCTCTGTAATTCCACAAGGTGAAGTGGAAAAAACATAGTTATTTGTATGGGAAGTGATCACACTCAAGAGAGAAACATAGATTTACAGCGCATTTAGGGGAAGTGTCTACAGGAAATAATGGAAAAAAAGTAATTAAACATGATCTGTTTAGTCATCTATCTGTGGCTGCCAGAATCTGTCAGCTGAAAGCATGGGCATTTGTGCTACCCAAAACTGTCCTTGAAAATTGAGATAATGTCTTGGTGGCATAAGTTATTCAAATGCTGCTTCAGATGACATTGGTTGAAAAGGGAGTTGAAGAAACTTACACTTGAGCTTAATTACATTTCAGCATATAGCTTACACATCCATTTTCTTCACCTGCTGTACCCAGTATTTCTGAAATATCCTATTATGCACTTTTCTTACAAGCGTGCGTGCCTGCTTGAGATTAAAGAGGGTAACTGCTAATTGTGACTGTACCAAAAGATGGTGAATTCACAGTTCAGATGAGATGAAAGCGTTTTGTGTTCTTTTTGGAAACGGTGTTATTGCTGTGAGTGAGATTTGTCATTTGGTAGTGCTATTAGGAACAGGAACCCCTTCAGATTTATATAAAATTGGTTTAAAAATGCTTACAGCAACTACTTACTGTCAGCAGCACCTCCTAAATATAGAATTTGCATTTGGTATTGACTCTTAAATATCAACCTTGCTATCAGACGTATCAGCAGTAAGAGCCTCAAACCGTGTGGATCTCTGGTGTTGCGATTGTTCCTCTGAAGTGCCTTCAAAGGCTTGAGATATTTCTCAGGTTTATGCCAAGTTCCTGCACAGAGTTGCCCTGGGTTCTGCTTCTAAGCCCAGTCCATTCATTTCAGTTTTATTCCTACAGACTTTTGCAACTGTGGCAGAAGCTAAATTTCTTATACTTGTAGTAGTAGTTTATGTAAATTAAAGAATTTACTTGGATTCTGACCACTGGGTAGTATCATAAGGGTTAGGAAATGTATTCTCAGATTTCTCTAGGTAAACTTCTGAATGCATAAAAACATATTGCAGATTAATATTCAGAAGTGAATTAGCCACCTCAGTACTTTTTCCACAACTGCCTTTTGAATTGTGGAAAAAAAATCTCAGGTCATTTTTCCACATCTTTATAAAAGTTTTTTTTTTAGCATATATTTCTATACGGAGTGCCTTCTACATAGAAATATTCAGGAGTTACTGCATAAGGAAGACAACTACTACTCAGTTAGGGTGTGCTGGCTGCACAAGCCAAATCCTGTTTCACATAAGAATCCTAGGCCTCAGAAAACCTGAGGTCTGTTTAAACCTTTGTACTTCTGAGATGTGAGATGAGAGGCTGAGGCTGTCCTGGGAGTGATTTAAGGTCAGGAACCATTGCTGGTCACACATAAACATGAAATGGTCCTGTGTAAATGGAACATCATGTGCCCTTGAAAACAATGCCTACTGGTTCCTCTCTGTATTAAACAAGTGTAATTATGGATAATTAATTAATTACATTTTCTGAAGTTCCATTTATTTATTTTTTAATTACTTGCTGCTGAACTCCTCTGTCAAAGTAGAAGCTGTACTTAACAAGGGTACGAATTCAGACATCTGACATAGTTAAGTGTGATAGTTGCATTCCCTCGGGTAAGCCAGGACTGGTCAGGAAGACACAGCACAGTTTAATTGGATTGATCAGAGTGCAAATCCTTAAAAATTGTTTTTCAAGCCCTCCCTCTCTTGCTTGCCATTACAGAGATGAAGATATAATTAACCCACTAGTTACCAGTCAGTTCTTGAGTGATACAGAATTCTAATTCTTCTAATTAGGGGGAGGTAATTTCCACATCTAAAGTGGGAAGTGCAACATTTCATCTACTTTAATATTACAGACAAGGAAAGCTTTACTTTTAGCAGAGTTTTTCTCTGTTGGCCAGTACACAGATTTTACGTTTGTTCTTTCATTTTCCATTTTGGGAAACTGATACAGCATTTTGTAAATCAGAGAAAAGGCATCTCCTGCACATGGGAGTAAACTTCATTTATTTATTTGTTTTTCAATTTTTAGTGTGGTACAGCTTACAGATAGTTTTAAGGGGAAACCAGATATTTTAAGTAAAAAATGAAAGTATTGTGTTAAGAAATTCTGAGCAGTTACTTTTATGCCTTCTTATAAATGCTCTGTTTTCCTATGGCAGAATTTGGAAAAATGGCTGTTTGTCAAAAGCATGAATGGCTTTGTATGTTGTCAACGTATCGATCACACAGCTTAATTAATAGCAAATGGATTATTAATCCCCAGATAAAGAAAAAAGATTTTCTGCTTTCTGTATGGATCAGTTGAGTTGCTTTATTTACATTGAGTCAGTTCATTTGATAAGTTTTTATTCTGGTAGATGCATGTTACTATGGGTGCAGAAATGTTTCCAAAGTTAAGACTTATAAAATTTTCAATGTCCAGGGAATAGGAATTAGTATGAGAAATCTCTTAATTGTGTAACATGATATGTTAACGTTTTTGCAAACCACTGACTTTATTTTTAAGCAATTTTCTTGTGATGTGCTGAGTTTCAGCACGTCGTGTTAAATTATGTAGCGGTAGCTTTGCCTGTTTCTTTCAGAGATTCTGAAAATATGAAGATAATAAATTATGACTAATGTACACCATCTGGCAAGGGTGGGAAAAAAAATTCTTCCTGAGCAACAGGGTTTCTGCTAAGCTGATTTGCTTAAAATAAAAAAGCAAACACATTTCTTTGCTGAGAAAATGTTCCAACAACTTCCCAGAAACTCAGTAGATATGGGTAGCCTTTATTTTGTACTAAATGATTGATCTTAGCATGGAGCTTGTTGGCCCCTTGCATGACGAGAAGGGCAATGGAAGTAATCAGTGTTGTAATTGCATCACAACTTCTTAAAAACATTACTGAGCCTTAGTGGATTTGAGCAACATTAACAAAAGTGTGAGACAGCCTTGCAGGAATCAGCCTGCGGTAAAGAGAGAGGGCCTGGCTCTGTGTGGAAGTAAATCTGTGAACTGTTAATCTGTGCAGCATCACAGATCCTTAGAAACAGCCAGATTTTGGTGCTTCTTGTCATCTCAAGATTTACAGCTATCACTTCTTCATCTGCTACTTTTGTGAGGCTGTATAGAATAAATGCCGTAGTAGATGTTCATAATTATGTATAATTTTTAATTTAATCTGTGTGGTTTCTAGAATGAAATGGTCTTTTCAATGCAGATGTTCTTCAGGGACTCAGGCATGCGTATGTCCTTATTTCAGTTCAATTGTCTTATGTCTTAGCGTTCCTACTTCCATTTTTAAAGGAATAAATTATTCACTTAAAGATCCCAAATAATATGAGTAAAATAAAAATGTGAATGGATGTTTTCTCGCTATGGAGAAAAATAGGAAATGTGTTCCTCTTTTAAAACTGCAACCTTCTGTCTGGATCCTTAAATCATCACTTGCTGCCTTAGTTCTGCATAGCAAAACTACTCCTTCAGCCCTTCCAGTAATGCTGAAAATGGGATAGTTAAACTTGGGTGTGCCTGGTGATGTGTGGCCATAGATGTGTCTAGCTGCAGAGGAAGGACTGATGTCCCTAGGGATGGGCAGAAGGTTACAGGTATGCAAAGAGGGGTTGCCAATACCTTCCTGAGGGCGACCAGGTTGTCAGCTTTGTGTTAGAACATCTATTGGCTGCCTGCTTACTGAAACAGAGTGTAAGCAAAGCACAGCCCGTACTTTGGGTACTATTGTTAAATACTGGGCCAAATCTCTCCTCTGGCCACTGTGAAAGATACAAAATGTATTTTAAATAAAAGGAAAAAAAAAAATAAAAAAAAAAGGAGTGAGTGTGCAAGAGTCTGGAGGAAGGGAGGAAAATGAAAAGAGAAGGAAAAAGGAGGAAAGAAACATAGTGTTGAGAATAGAGTTCTGTAGTAGTAGATGTATACTAATGATTTCCTTATATTTTCTCAAGTTTTTCAAGTTGTTTCTCTTGAAATGCTCACTGGCTATTCTGTTAAAAAGCATCCTTCCTTTGTGCCACTGACTCAGTTACTGGCATCATCTCTGGTTCTGTCTTGTATCCATTATGAATATACGTATCTTGGGGCAAACCCTGTAACTGGGGCGTGCATTTCTCCCAAGAACTGCAGGAAAACTCTCCCACGTTGTTCAACACTATGCAAACTGCAAGGGCTTTTACATATGGAGTGGATGTAGGTAGTCAAACTTGTCCCAGTTCTATCTGTACCTTTCTTTGTGCTCATGTAAGAATTATATGAAATAGATTAAAATAATAGAAGTATGAACTGGGAAGAACTTCTGGGGATTATCTAGAACTGCAGCTCTTAGCAGGACAGTTGCCAGTATGCAGTTAGATCAGCTGTGCTGTGTTATATAGCTGCATCTTCAAAACTTCTTGCCATGAAGCCACCTCTTTGGATGTTAGATTGCCTTATTGGTAGAGAAGTCTCTCTTAATTTCAAACTTGGAGATTGTGGCTCTTTTCCCATGTTTTGCCATCTGCTGCTACTTTGTATATGGCTTCATCATCTTTGTAACTCCCCTTCAAGTAGTTATTGTCCACTGTTAAACACTTACTAGCCTTCTTTTTGATGGAGAAATGATCTTTCTTTCACTGGAATTTGCACTTTATCAGTGTTCTTTGTGAAATAAGGGGCCCCAAACTGTAGTTGTTGCACAGCCTCAGCAGCATGGGGAGTTGGGATAGTAATTTCCTACAGTTTCCTGGCTGTGCTCAGGAATTTCTAATGTAGCTCAGTATGCAATTCGTCTTATTTAAAACCAGCACATTTAACGTGGTTCCCAGTGTGATTTTCCCAACCTGTCTTGACGTGTGGGATTATTCTACCCGAGGTACAGAACTTTACATTTCTCCTTTTTGAAATTCATGAGGTTTCTGTTGGTCCAGCTGTCAAGTTTTCTTAAAGTCCCTTTGCCTTGTCATGCAGAGCTTTCTCAGATTGCTTCATGCTCTGCAATTCAGAATGCTCTGAATGCAGAACTCACCTGCTGTGCAGCTGTGTGGCATCCTGTTGCCTTGATCCCCGCTAGTTTAGCATTATGTGGAGCTCTCTTGTGAATTTAGGGAACAGAATGCCAGTGTAAGTGCCAGTGTATATTTATTTTTCATTCTTCATGTTAGGATTGTCGATCCCTTTTTTAGCACTTCTCTCTATTCTGTATACATTGCATGAGATTGATATAGCAAATCTGAAACAGTAAAACCAAAATGACTAACAGTGAAAACTTACCATAATGTCTCATAAAAGCAAATTTACCAGCTGTGTTATTACCCATCCAGAGTTCTAGCTTGCTTTGAAATAGCCATCCTAATGTCTGTCTTCTTTTTAATTAATGCCAACTGGTACTGATCTTCAATGGGCCAGTACCCAGTGCTTATCTTTGTCACACACTGCTTGTATTTTTCATAGAATTATAGAATTGTTAAGGTTGGAATAGTGAGCCATCAACCCATCACCACCATGCCCACTAAACCACGTCTTTCATTAGAGCGTTTTTCCAAAAGAAGGCAGGATAGGAGGAGTAGGATCCCATTATGTTGATTGTAGACCAAGGAGAGCATGCTTAGAAAATGTGCTTATTAAAAAAAAATAATTAAAAAAAAATCATCTTTAGGCCTACAGGTTAGAGTAAGATTTGAAAAATTGGAAAATAATCATTGTGAATCCCAAAAATGTATATTCCCCAAATTCTATGTATTGATAATAAAAGTGGTTCATAATGGTGCTAAAATGTGATTTCCTCATGTCTTGACTGCTCCCAAATGCTTGTTCTTAGTATAATTATATTATTATTTTCAGTCTTGCTTGAAAGGTACAACTTCACTATAACTGCATGGAAACTGTGTATCATTTTTCTCCCTGATCTGTTAACCAGAAGTAAAAAGCTTGTGACAGTAAGAGCTATCACCACTGGGTTTAAAAAGTGCTTGCTCCAGATCATGTATTTTTTGAATGGGGTGTTTGCAGTACTAATTAAGAAATAGGAAACAGTCCTGCTTCCATAGGAAGGAAAGAAAATTGACAGGAACAAGACCAATGCATTTTGAAAGATGGAGGTTAAATAGTAGGATAGAGTTAGATGTGAACTGTAGCATTCAAATGAACAGCAGGAGTATCTTACCATTAAGCAAGTTACTCTGGGACAAGGGTTGGTGCCTAGCCCAAATAGCTGTAGAGCATTAAAACTTTCTGTGAAGATGAACAGGAAGGGGCAAAGATGCTTTTTAGAAAAGAGTCTGGTAGGATTAAGGGGGGATTATATTACATCTTTGCCTGTAGTAACATCTCAGGAGGCATAATGGCCCAGAAATCTGATCACAGTATCAGATTTCACAGTATCCAGGCTTGAGCTGGAAGGGACCTCAAACATCTAGATCATCACCCTCCTGCTGTGGGCTGGTTGCCGCCTATCAGATCAGACTGCCCAGGGCTCCATACAACCTGGCCTTGAACTACTCCAGAGATGGGGCATCCACAACTGGTACTGGCAGCCTGTGCTGATGCCTCATCCAGCATAAAAAAATTCCTGATATCTTACCTAACTCTCTCCTCTTTTAGTTTGAAACTATTTCCTCTTGTCCTATCACCTATCAGCTTGTGTTAAAAGTCCCCAACGTGCTTGTAAACTCCCTTCAAATAACAGAAAGCCACCACAAGATCTCTGGGGATCCTTTTCTTCTCCCACCTAAACAAACCCACCTCCCTCAACCTTTTTTCATAGGAGAAGTGCTCCAGCTCTGCAGTCAACCTTATAGCCCTCCTCTGGCTCACTCTGAGATCTCCACATCCTTGTGCTGGGGGACCTACAGGTGGACTTAGTCTCGTGTGGTCTCATGAGGGCAGTCATGAGGGTGACAGTCCCCTCTCTCCCTGCTGCCACCCCTCTGTTGATGAGGCCCAGGATACTGTTGACCTTCTCGGCTGCAGGAACACACTGCTGGCTCATGTCAAGACAGTTCTGCTTTCCTTTCATGTTAACGAGTTGTTGACATTTGCATATATATGAAGGTTCCTCTCTTTTGTTTCACGTTTTCTTTTACTGTTCTGGTTACTGATATGTATTTTGCCTATAGCAAATGCCAACCTAATATTTTTGTCTTCCTTATGTTGTCTTAAATTATTTATCTTTCTTTACACAACTTAGAGACTTGTATATAGGGAGACTGAAATAGCTGTTATTATGGAATGTATACATGGTAGAGCTTGGCTGGATTTCAGCAGTTTTGGTTCTCAGGAGCATCATAATTATTAATGTTATTGTAACCTTCGTTGTGCTCTCTGATCAAAGAAATATAATGGCTGTTCATTCACATACATTTATAACTCTCTGACCTCACTTGAATCTTGTTGCCATGTAATTGTTCCAGTTTATCAGTGCAAAATTAGTAAGTGGAAGGGGCAATTTTGAAATTGGTGTTAGGAAAAATAGCAGGAGAATATGGTGGGGAGGAAAAGAATGTCCATCAGTGTCACTGGGGCAGAACAACTCATGCAAAACAATGTAGCTGAGGTGAAACTGCCTTGGTGAAGCTCTGTAATCCTTGTTTTCTGACTGTCATCTTTACTGAGCAATTACAGTCTGTGTAATTAACGCTGTGTATGATAACAGTGAACAACATCTGTAAGTGCCTGAAGAAGTTTAAAAAAAATGAATTGTTCTGTGTCTTGTATTCATGGCTCTAATATTTGCATAATGTCAGATAAGAAAGCAAGTATTATACAAAGCAATGAAATGATGATTTCTGAAGGTAAAAAGAATAAAGGTGTTAATTGATCTGTTCTGATAGCTGCGATTTTTACAACTTATCCAAATCAAATGTGCTTTCAGGAGACAAAGAAGACACAAAAAATTATTATCCATTACTTATGAAAAGAGATTCAATATTTATGTTGGTTTAAAATATGAATTCTGGCAAAATGAAGATACAGTGTAATAATAGTGCTTTTAAAAAAGTATTGAAACAGATGTAAATCGGACCTTCAATGATACAGGGTGATGGTATATGAAATGAACATTTCTTCAAGCATATTAGGATGACTTAAAGCAAATCTCGTGATATACAAGGAAGAATAAGTCAATATAAACTTCCATGTCAAGATGACTGCGGAATTAAATTAAGACCACTCTCATAATAACTTTTCAAAGCTCATTAGTGCACTATGACTCTGTCTCAAACTCCTTTAATAAACAGAATTCTGTGCGTTGTAATTAAAAGCTGATGTAGAGAACAGTTCAGTTAGTATAGCTCTGCATACCTTTTAATGATATTTCAAGGATCCTATTCTACACCATTTTCTGGTTTTAATGAATATAATGAATCCTATTGATCTGGATGGGACTATTTGCTTAAGCAAAGGCAGAGTATTTTAGTGTTTGCCGAATTGGAGACTTTTTTTCTCATGCAATGCCAAAAAAGGAAAATTCTCATGCTGTTGTGTAATTACGACGTTGTCAGTACAGCTAACATTAAATGCTATGCAATTAAAGTCCATAAAATAAACTGACAGGAAGTACTCTTTCTCCTTAATCCAGATCAATACGACTTACCCTCTTACTGTGAATTTTAAATAGTAAAAGAGCTGTTAAATTGCACTGTCTTTCATTGTACTTTTTCTTTGTCTTTTACAGGAAAAAGTAGAATATGCCTTCCTGATAATTTTTACAGTTGAAACATTTTTGAAGATTATAGCATATGGATTATTATTACACCCCAATGCGTACGTTAGAAATGGATGGAATTTATTGGATTTTGTAATAGTAGTAGTAGGGTAAGTAACTCATATTCTACTGTAAAAAGGTTTTAAAGTCTTCTTTACAGTGAAGTAGATATAGATCTGTTTGGCTGTGAGTAAGGGCCTGAGCTTGACATTTATTCCTCTGGAGTAAAAGCATTGACTGAGAAGAGAGAAGAACTCAGTATAAAATCAAAAGTCTTCACTGGTGTAGGCTGTACTGCACCATCAGCTATACACTGGAAGTTCATAGGGATTTCTGTGTTCTGCCAAACAATTTGACAAGACATATGTTCCTTAGTTGTCTTGCCTGTTGCTGTGTCAAGAAGCTCTTGAGTGTTGGTTTCCCTCCTCTGACAAGTTACTGCTCAAGCCTTGTGCAAGTTACCAAAGAGTGGAGAGTTGAATGTCCCCTGGAAAGTGATTATTGAAAAAGGGAATTTCCAGTATTGCAGATTTTTTGCTAATCTTTTAAAATTTATACAGCCTATGGAGAACTTTATTCCATGTAACCTTGTAGATTGTGGCTGGCTTGCAAAGAAGAACTTGGTATGGAAGTTCAAACTATTATCAAGTTCTGTGTAATTGAAAAAGCCCTGGAGTTCAAGAGTGTTCTGCTTCTAATTCATGCCACTGCATTAAGGGAAAAGATGCAAAGTAAAGGAATTTGTGGTAAAGCATTATTAAATATGGGGAAGTATTCTGAATGTGTTAATAACCAATTTATAACTATTTGATTCTGAGATAGGAAAAAAATTACTGAGAAGATTGTATTCAGGCCAGTTGCATGGGCCAGAAAGAAATTTTCATTGAGGACTAAAATTTGTATATAAATAGATCCTTCATCAGGTTAGGTCATTTTCAACAGATTGGCCTCTGTGCCTGAAGGGAAAGCTTGGTGTGTAGGTATGGAGGCTATCAGAGATAAAAGCTCTGTTCTCTTGCCAGGCTCACTTGAATAGACCTCTTCTCTTTTGTCAAATGACCATGGAGCTACAGTAAGCCTGGAGCAGTCTAATTAACATGACCTCTATCTTTGACTCTGTCCTAAATACATGATAACTAAAAATCTTTCCATTAACTCAAAAAAATGCTCATTATTGGAAGCTAAATCTGGTTAGGTCAAATATTAGCACTGTGTGCATAAAAAATATGAAAAAAAAGGGACTACATCTTATAAAATAACTAAAATATCACACCACGATTTAAGTTCTAGCTCAAACCCAGATGTTTTGAGGTGTACATTACTTTGTATGTTGCCATCAGTTGTCATCTTCATGGAATTATTGCCCTTCAGTAACACACAATTTGTTTTTGCTCTCTTTGTTAAAAAAACAACAATGCAAAACCCAAGAGAAAACACCATGCACGTAAGTAAGGAAACAAGAGTGAATCCATTTATCTAACTAATACTTAAGAGAAAAGCCTACTGGAAAGTTGATTCTCATACGTAACTCAAGATGGATATGGAATCACTTCTGGATCTGATTCTATTTGACTAGCATCACCATGCAATTTCATTAGGTATTTTAATAGCTTTGAAAGAGCTGCCATGCTGTCCTATAGTCAACACATTAGATGAAATTTGCTCTGTCTGCTTTTTCAGCACAAACTAAGGCAGTCCAAATGCATAAATCTTAACTGTGCCAAAAGAAATCTCTGCCGGGAAAGGAGAAACATGCGCATAGGCTTTTTCCCCAACATAAAATTCAGCATTTAAAATTTGATAAACTGTACAGGAGGATAAATGTCAATTTTAAAAATAGTAAGAGTTTGTATGTTTTATACCTTAATGGCTTTAGATAATGGACATAAAATGACAGAAGTGTAGATATGGCTGCTATTACTCCTGTCCTTGTCACTTCTCTCTGAAACCAGAGTAGGAATTACCTTCTGAGCACTCTATTACTTGCCTGCATTCTTTGTCATGCAATTTCTGTTGATTTAAGTGAGATAATGAGGGTCTAGCAAAGAAAGCTTTCATTGTGCTTTTATAGTGCTTTCTTATGCCTGCAGAATTTTGAAATAAAAATTTTCTGAATAATGTACTGATTGGCAGGCTTGAAAGCAGCTTCTCTTAAATTGGGGTTTTATTCAGAAGTCTGTTTAACCACGTTGTCTTTGGAGCACAAGTAGTCTAGCTGAAATCGTTGAGGTGGCTCATTTTCTTAGAATTATTCTTCATTTAAATTATGACGTGAATCAAGATCTGAAATACTGTGTGGATTTCTCAGGGTGTTACAGAGGGTGGGTTGCTGGATTGATGTTCCTTCTAAGAGCCACGTGATGCTCTTTGTGTCCGGCTTTCTTTCAGTGAAGCATTCCAGGGATGGGAATTAACTGATACAGGTTGATTGCTGACTGGGGAAGGAAAAAGTCTTCAATATTCTACTTTCGGCATTATATGACTTACAGCAACTATCCTGCAGCACTGTGAACCAGAGTTGTGAAAATTTCTTTTGATGAAGCCAAAAACCTACACATTTCAGGAGTCCTTTGCAAATGTGAAATATTTCAGAATTGCAAGAATATTGGCTTGATAATCTTTTCAGGAGAAGTGCAGTTTTGCAAGTATTGGACTACAGACTCTGTGCAAAGGATTATTGTGGTTTTCATGGTCCTGAATTTTGTGTGGAAAACAATGTGTCTCAAATTCAGATTGAAACCAAAATAGGTCTAAGATTACTTTGCGTTTCAAACACTTGCATGAGTTTGAATTTCTGCTGGAAGTGGGAGGGAAAAATAAAACCTTGTCTTCCAAATTCTTCTAATGAATTACTAGCTCATTTCTGCAGTGAAAAAATACAATATAACAAATGAGTCATCTGGGAATATTTTTATACTCAAGGTTATTATGAATAAGAAACAAATCTTTTTCTGTGTTATTAAATTTTGGCCTCAAATTATTTTTTAATATATTCAGCTTTTGCTGACTGTATTTAGCATATTGAAGTCACTTGGAGTTCACATATCCCACTAAAATTAAAACAGATGGTTTCTTGTGATTATCTATTTCTTATTTTAAAGAGAAGGCTACTTCTCCAAACTTCACAGTTAAAACGTTTGAACAAGGAGAAATGGCAAAGTAGCTTCATTTATCTTCACTTATTTAAAAATAGCCATGGGATGTGTGCAAGTAGGATGCTAATTTATTGGAGACTGTGTGATTGTCACTCTCAGAAGGGATTAGCTCTTGCAATTCATGACTCTTCCTGTCATGATTTAATATGCCGATATTCCTCTCACTTTGAAATCTGGATGGCTTTGCAGAGTTCTCTGCAGTTCAAGTAATTTCCTAATACCTTTGATTGCGTGGCAAATGGATGGTGATGACCTTACCCTTCATCTCATTTTCTAGATTATTTAGTGTAATATTGGAACAATTAACCAAAGAAACAGAAGGTGGCAGCCACTCAGGTGGCAAACCTGGAGGCTTTGATGTCAAAGCCCTAAGAGCCTTTCGTGTATTGCGACCTCTCCGGCTTGTATCAGGAGTGCCCAGTAAGCTCTTTTCTATTTAATTCTATTGAAATAAATATCGTAACTGATCTGACTGTTTAACTTTCATGTTCCAGACACTAGCATAAATGAGATAATATGAAGTTGATTTTTGTTATCTGGTTGTTTATATAAAGTGAGATTCAAGATGAATGATATGCTATTTCAATTTGAGCAGAGGATTGTGAATTCATCCAGTGTATGATCTTTTTACACAGTTCAATAAGCAGACAGGCAAATACACTTCCTTTTTAGAAGCTTTATATAAAATTGAATTGCGTGTTTAAATGCAAATAAACCAAAAATTAAAATTCAGATTTTTAAAATTCTAAATCCTACGCATCTGAAAATGTAGGTGATCTTAAAATAGTTTATATTTTGGTAAATCTGTGCCAAAGCACATTACACATTTCGTATTTCCTGCCCCCTCCAATGCACATGAATGCCTTCTGTTTATGTCAATAAAGCTACCAGATAAATTACGAGACTTGAAAAGTAGAGCAATATTATTTAAAGAAAGCAATTGAATTTTATAACAATCCTTCCTATTTTCTTTTCATGCATTACTAATTACTGAAGCTTTTTGGGCTGAGTAAGAAGTTCATGGCTTACAACTCAACTCTTTCCAGTCATTGTATTTATCATATCATAGTCTCCTACATAGAAATGGTTGCGTTCGGCATATATTTAGCAAAAGAGATTAAATGAAGAAAGAAGCAGTCTCGAGAAATGCCAGACAAGAATTTTGAAATAAAAATGAGCCATGTTTTGTTCTCATTGGTACTTTGGCAACCTCATTAGTTTGTGGTTTACTTATTTTAGTAAGAACAAAATTTGGCTTAATATTTAAGGAGAAAATACAAGAAAAGTGAAATTAGTTCTGAAAGTGATGTGAAATATGAATAACTAAAAAGTAAGATTGTTCAAAGTGAAAATGAGTTTTCCTAAATAGCCAGTTGCAGAAATATATATATTTTTTAATCCAGAGAGATATGTAAGTGCAATTTCTGTGGACTTGTTGCAAAGTTGTTATTGTAGCATAGGACTTCTTAGAGGTCCTATAAAATGACCTGCAGCCACTCACCATTGCTTTCATTTCATTTCTAAAACAAATCCAACTGTGAATTCTTGTGACACATTTTAAGCATTGGCTTCCATGACATAACATTTATTAACAGAGGAAATCATTAGGCTTTGACAAAAAGCTATAATCTCATATAAAATATATGATATGATTCTGGGCAGTAAAAATGTTTTTCAGTGGATACTCTCTGCCTGTGTGTATCATGAATTTTGAATAATGTGCAATTACAGAAGTTTTGGGATGGCATAAACATAGAAACCAAGTTCATATCTTGTATCTTCTTTTCTTTTAGGTTTACAAGTTGTCCTGAACTCCATTATAAAAGCCATGGTTCCCCTGCTCCATATTGCCCTTTTGGTATTGTTTGTAATCATAATCTATGCTATTATAGGATTGGAACTTTTTATTGGAAAAATGCACAAATCTTGTTTTCTTATTGATTCAGGTAAGTCATGAAACTGGTTACTAAAATAAGGGATTGGTTCTGTTGTATTTCAAGCCTGTGGGATTTCAGTTTGAAATAGAACAGGGGCGAAGCACTGAAACTGTTTTAACCCGCGGTTTTTGGACTGTAATTTTAGGAAAAGTATATTCTGTTTAAAAACAATCAAGGAAACTGGTACTACCACCACCACCACCACCAACATGAAAAACAGAGACTTGAATGTGTTCTGTACAGCTTTTAATGTATGAAATGTCTAACTGCAGTGTTAGCACTGAAAATATTAGGGGTTGCTATGTGCAAGATACGAATCAGTATTTTCTCCAGATGTCCCATAACAGGTAAGCTATACTCTCTTGAGATTACAGTTTGGCAGTGTCTGTCCGTCAGTATTTATTTTGAATAGTATAACAAAAAATAGAGTTCTAAGATGACTAACAAAAGGAAACAGTGTTTCTCCATCTATGCAAGTGATGCAATGAAGGTGTTTCTTATGGGAGAGTTTTGAAGGAGTGAAATGTTTTTGTGAGGGAGAAATATGTGATGGCTAAAGGTATGTTTCCTTCACCTGATGAAGCAGACTGCACAAAACAATTAGTCTTGACCTATTTCCTTGGTTGTACATCAATATGAAGTGAAGAGGAAAAAAACCCAAGACATTGTGTATGGGGTGTTTCTGGAAAGATATGTTGCATTATTATGACTGTGAACATGCTTTTTTTTCCCTACCCATTGCTCAATTACTTGAGCTCTTTTATGTGCTCGGTTTTGATTAAAATATTTTCAGATTGAAGGGCCCAGGTGTCAGAGAGATAAGCATCTCTAGAGCTCACGAGTTCCCTTTCTCAGCATTTCTCAGGCTGATATCTAGCTTTATGTTCTGATAGGTTTGATATTTCTTCATATAGAATTAGCTCACAAATGTTTGAGAAATGAAAGAGACTTTTTTGGTCAATTTTCAGATATACTAGTTGAAGAAGATCCAGCACCTTGTGCATTCTCAGGGAATGGACGTCAGTGTGTCATGAATGGCACTGAATGTAAGGGTGGTTGGGTTGGACCGAACGGAGGCATAACGAACTTCGATAATTTTGCATTTGCAATGTTGACTGTGTTCCAGTGTATAACCATGGAAGGATGGACTGATGTGTTATACTGGGTAAGTAACTTCAGAAATCATTGAATATTGCTTACTTTTAAACCAACTTTAGCATTCAAACGAGAAGTAAACTGTTTTACAATACCATAAGTAAGAAATCTTGGTGAGTTTTAATAGAAGTGGAGCTTAACTGCTTAGCTTATTCCAGTCACAAAATCTTTTTGGCTTGCTTAGGCTAGGAAGGCTTTTTAGCAACAAATTTATTCTTTGGGTTTTATATGTTTGTTTTTGGTTTTGTCTATTTCATTTGGATAAAAATAATACCACGTTTATGTCCTTTGGACTAACATTTTTTTTTCATGCAAGCATACCGTTTTTAGACATGTCTAATTAAACTTAGGAGCAATCTTTCCACAGTATTTCTGCAAAATATTTTGCAATATTAACATAAATTAGACCAAAACAAGCTCTCAGCTGTCCTTGCTTGCCTTGGGTACTGAAAACCACTTGTTAAACATTCAAACAAAAACCAAGTCACAACAGCTGTAAGCCTGACATTGTCACCAAAGAAGCAGTAAGAGGCATTCAAAAGTACCGCTGTGTAAGGCCCCACCTTTAAATGCTACACCAGCATTAAATAACGAACCTTCTCCATCTTGGAACATAGACAAACAGCTGGACACAGGCTGGAAACAAGATTCTGTTTGTCCTAATTTTGCAGATGAGAATGGAGAAAAAGAACACAGATTTTTAAGTGAATAAGGTTACATAAATATTCAGGTAGGAATTTCGCTGCCTTGCCCTATTCCAATCAAAGAACGTTTTGTTCTGTGACGTTTTAAGGACCTAATATTTGGCATGAGTGACTTGTAGAAGGTCACACAGGAAGACCATGACAGAGCCTGCCTACTGTATGTGCTCAAAATCGTTGAGGATATTCCATACTACTTGGTACTGAGCAGTAAGTCTTTGCAGCACTTAGGACCTTACGGCATCTTAACAGTTTGAATACTGAGATTTTTTTACGAAAGGAGAAATTTGATTGCTAGTAAGGATCACTATTAGAAAGTCACTGAAAATAGATGAGCTATCTTAAGGCATGTCTTTGTGGAGCTGTGTTCTATGTTGTGTTGATCATAGCAGCTCATAGTTTGGACTGCTCTTAAGTTTGGCCAAGTGGGATTATTTACTAATACTGAATCTTCTGTGGAGTACAAGATGCAATAAAAGATGTAGCATTATTCAGTGAATGGACACCTTAAGTGGCCATTTGTTACAAATCAAGGTGAAATATGCTGCTGCTAAGTAATATAACAGCTGTCTGTGTAGTCTCAGAATAAAATTTGTGATACTAGAAAGGACGACATGAATACATTTTTAATATAGTGTCACTGTTAAAAATAATTAAGATCAGACTAAGTCAGATGTCAGAGGTTAAGAATTGGCTGTAAACATGCAAACCTTTGGTAGTAAAGAAACTGACAGTAATACAGGGCTCAACATGGGCCAGTTTGTTGTTTGTCAGGGTGTAGGTTTATCCTTTTTGAGTTTTGCTCTCCAGTTCTTAATTTTCTCAGAGAATGCATTACTGCAGAGTTAGTATAAACTTTATGTGATTTGTGTTATGATGGTGATGGGTATTTTTATCCTCCTGAAACAGAAGGTTTGCCACAGTCGTCCAGGAAAAAAATGCACTTTTAATACTTTTCAAGGCATAAGTGTGCTCAAATTTTAGTACCTGGCAATTACTGTAACTGTCACAGATTTTTACAGTGAAAGTCAGTGATAAAGCTTTCAGGGACTTGCACATATGCAGACTATGATCTTTATAGGAATAATTTCATCTGAAAGGCTTACTATTACACATTTTTTCCCTTTGGAATTAAGAAGCTAATTGATTACATGATTTCTAAAAAATCTCCACCCCCAAAAGTAAAACTATTAGAAGAGGGTGCTATGAAAATTGTTACAGTGAAACGTTTTCAAAATGCAATGCATAGGAAAATTCAAAATTCAAAAACTTCAGAACTGCATGCAGAGCTGTGTGTTATTTTGTCTCTCTAAAATGGCTTCCCAAAGCCAAAGTTATTTACAGATACACATATGTCAGTTTTAATTTTATTAAAAATGATACTGGGGTTGTTAGTAAGAGAACAAAGAAATGTACTGACCTTGTAAAGTATGTTCAAAACCAGATTTTCATATAGCTTTGGAATTTGTTTTAAGTGACATTTTCATATAATTTAATTGTAGCTCTAGATCCTTTGTATACCAGTGAATTGCCCATTGTCAAGCAAAAATCACTTGCTGAGGACAGAAGAAATGACTTTTCATGTGTTTCACGCTTGCCCGTGATTAATCTGAAGTAGATTTAGCTATTGCTAATTAAACATTCAAAAAGATTTTGTTGTAATCACAAACTGAGAAAAGGCATGCACTAGGTTGTGATAAAAATGTCACACAGAATCTAAGGAAACAATTACAGATGTTTAGGTTTGTGAGATAACTTTTGCTTAGAAATCTGTAGATGAAAGCCGAATGGAATGAATCTGCTTGAAAACGAACAGAACAAACCCACAAAGATTAGAAGCTGCACAAAAAGTCTGATTTCTGCTTGTTCACTGTGCGAACTGAAAAATTGGCTGTGTAGAATTACCTTGCTAGCAGGTGTAAGCTGAGTGGGTGAAATATGTGCAATACTTTGCATTACGTTATGTGGCATTCTGCTAGCAAGAATGACAGCTGAAAATTACAGCTTCCAGTAACGCTCACAAGCACAGCTTGTTTTCACCTGGTAAACAACAGCAAACTCTCCCTAGAAATTTCCCAAGCATCAGTAGTTTTTTTTCTAATACATATTTATTATAGATTGTGGACTTGATCCTGCGACTGCTTGGCGCCCTTCCTGTCCTGGTGACTCACCTGGATGTCCTGCTGCTCACCAGTTTGCACCTGATTCCTATATGTCTCTTATTTTTAGTGCTTTTCCTTAGTGCTTAATTTTCTGTAGCTTCCTTGTAACCCATTGAGTAGCATACATCACTTATTTCATCCACTGAAAATGCGACTCTTTAATGCCAAATGCTGGACTGAATTGTAGAGGCTAAGGGATATTGTCCTTGTCACTTACACCAGCCAATGCAGCATATGTGTTCCCAAATTGTCTAATATCTTTGTGGCTGCACATCTGTACATCTCTTCCATTTATATCAGCAGTGTGTTTACTCCTGACCACAGCCCTGTTTGTTTGCTCAGTAGGTCCAGATGTAGACTTACACTGTTAGCTTTGGATCCCAGTACAGTCCTCATTATTGGCAAAGTGGCCTGGGTACCACTCGAGCTGAAACTGCTGAATTTATGCTATGTGATGTCTTGTGGTTTTTAATTTTCTTTTAAAGCCTTTAATGTGAGTACTGATACTTTTAACAAGATGAACCTTTTCACAAGGTTTCACGTTTAAAATATGCAGTTCATTAACTGAATGTATAAGCAATCTAAAATATATCTAAAACTTTAAGGTTTATAGAAAGGGATGTCAGAATATTTTAATACATCCTTTACCAACATGTCAGCTTCTGAAATTGTACTCTTTACTACTGCTTGAAAGAAGCATCAAATAATACTTCATTCATAATTAATGTGCTTTTGTAACAAAAAGAAGTGTGCATTTAGAAACCTGTTTCATTCTTCAGAAATTGAGCTTTATTTGCCCCAGTCTCTTTCTTGAAGTATATTAGAACATTTGAAGAAAACCAATCATTTCAGTAATGCATTCTGTTTAGGTTGCACTGCACTTCTTCACATGTTGAGTGTGCAAGTGTCTATCCAACCACTGCACTAATTAACCACGAATAATGTATTTTAAGGTAGAAAAAAAAGTATAAATATTTATTTAAATCATGAAATCATAGAATGTCTTCGGTTGGAAGAAACCTCAAATCAGATCATTCTAGTTCCAACCCACTGCATGGGCAGGGTTGCCAACTGATCAGATATTTCTATGATGATGTACAAGAGCTATGATTTTCTCACTGGCTTTCCAGTAGTACAGGGCAACTTAAAATGTGGAAAACCAAGATATGTTTGCTTTCCAACTGGATGAGAATCTGAAAGAATGACTACAATCGACTACAAAACTTGCCCATGCAAAAGAAAATAATTACAGTGATAAAACAAAGTCTATTGATTTTTCAGAATGTCAGTCAGATGATCAGGAACTCAGGAAGTCTTCTCATCATATCTCTTCTAATTGTGCTCCTAGCTCAAGAATCACAGAGGATTGCCTACGAGGAAGTATTTTAAGGGGATATGATGTACTTGAAAGCAACTAGTGCACAATCAAAGATTTTTCCTGAAACAACCAAGTATTTTATAAACCTATCTCACAGAAGAAGCTGTTGGCTGGTGCACAAAATGTATTATTAATCCATAAAAAAAGTTGCAGAGCACATTTAAAATATTATGAAAACTGTCATCGTAGTGATGAGAAGGAATCTTTAAATAAATACATTAGCAAAATCTTTTTATATGACCAACAGGTCAAATAAGCAGTGATACTCAAGAACTTTCACTTGACTGATCTAATATAACATTAGAAAATGAAGACATAGGTTGATATAATTTTTTTTGTCACATTACAGCAGCAGGAATGGAAGGCATGTGATTGCATCCAAACAATAACGGTCAGCTTAGTCTAAGAAGTGAACGGATGCTTGATAACTTTTTGTTCTTCTGTACATCAGCTGCAAATGTTCTGCAGTGTTAAAAATCGTGATTGAATATGCAAGGCAAATCTTACAAAATCTATATTTCTCCCTTCTATTTGTCTTTTATGTACAAAGGATAGCTTAGCACTGTTCAACACCACTCACAGGTCATCTAAGGGAGACTCTGCAGTGAAACAAGGCAGTACATCCCCAGAGACACTGATGTGCTGGCTGCACAGTGCTCCCGGCGTTTGATGACTACATAGCCAGAAATTTAACACATGATGTCCAGCTGGAGAAAGAATAGTAAGAATTTTGGTTAGCAGTATTAATACGCTGCATAAATTGTACTTAAGAACCAGGGATAACAGACAGGATTTAAAAAAAAAAAAGATTGCGCGCTAGTCATTTGAATTCAATTCCAAGCTGAAATCTATTTTAACGCATCCCTCTCCCCCCGCCTTTAGATAATGATTTGGACTACTTTTTTTTCCCCAGAATCAGCCAATTTTAGATTGCAAAGAGTTGAAATTTAAATTATCAATAAATTAGAAACTTCAGAAAGAGAGAAAATGAAATGATTAAATTCAGACCTACAAACAGAGCTTCCAAGCCAGGGAACATGCACATTAACGAGTTTGAATTAGTATTGGAAGAGATGATCACAGATATGTTTTAAGTGAGCAGCTTATCACAGCCCACCTGAGGATGATTTTAAAGTACCCCACAGAGAAATATCGTTTCCATGCGCTGAACCTGATCTACTTCGACAAGATATCTGTATCTCGGTCTTAGCTGACTGCTGACCTATACTGCAGTCAAAGCATGGAACTAATTTCTTGTCACACAACATTGCAAATACTCAAAAGAACATATTACTTCTCCCCAGACAGTTTAAATAAAATAGATGGAAACTGGCTTAGAAGTAGGCTGTATTTGCAGTGCTGAGGACTCCTCTAGCTGAAGCTTCTAGCTGAAGTTCATCAGTAACACTTGCCATAAAAAGAAAACGACCATTTAAAACACATTTTACTTTCTTGGCTGTCCCAGGATTACAGCTGAGTAGGTACCTAATTCAGGTGTTCCTTGAGTATTGAGTTTTCATTTGTACATCCTCTATATGTGTGATAAGGTAACAATTATACACATCAATCCAAATGATTCATGCTATTATTTTTGCAAAGTCAGCAATACATGCATTTACAGTATCGTGTTGTGTGGAATATGCATAGCTATCATGGCAGATTTGACAATAACTACTACTTCCAAAAGTAGTTGGAGTTGTTATTCTGTGCTTTTTAATGCATTGCAGCTAAACACTGAAAAACAAGTAGAGTCTTCATCTTGTGATTCTTTTATTTCAATAATGAAAAAGTCTTTTGAGTCCTTAGATTAAGCAAACCAAATCAATAAATTTAAGTTTTAGAAAATAATATAATAAATACTAATAAAAAAGTTATGGAAGTTTCCTATGTGGAGTTTTTCTAGGCAATGTGAATAAATACATAGAAGCTCTAATTAATTGTATTAATCCTAGATTACTCTAGAAACCAATGAAGGAATCAAACACTTCTGATTTGTTACACCTTGAACATGAATTCTGTTAAAGCTGGTAGAGTTTTGCTTCCAACCATCCTGTAGAAAACCTTCTCTGGCTTACTAGAATGGGGAGAGGCACAGCTCACCACTTAGTTATGGTGATGTGCACCTGCTCTGCGACCAGTGCAGGCTGCTGCCAGAGTGATTCAACACAAGATAGCTGCCTGAAGAAGTAGTGATTCCTTAGCAGACTGTTGACGTCTAGGCTTCCCTTGAAAAAAAAATGCTTTTTTCTTTTTTGATGATGTGACTGCCTAACATAAAATTTATTAGCTAACAAAGGATAAAAGTGACAGAAATTAGAACCTTCTATTCAGATAGATGGAAGCAAATTAATACAAATGAAGCTGTGTCTTACAAGTTGAAGTTTAATTTGGAAGGGTTACCTATATGTGTACTGTTAATAACTGTGGTTTACATACAGAAGTTGGGGGCTAAATTTAGAGGCAATGAAGTAATTATGAAGCTCTGTGGGTACTGTAACAAATTCTCATCTCTCCAGAAGATACACTTCTTTTTAGCCTCCCTTAATGCCCAGGCTGCAGAATTCTGATCTTCCAGTTCTTGAGCCGAGATGCTTAACAGAGCGTCGTCTCTGAGTTCACATTCACCGCAGCTTCTCAGCATGTGTCTGAGTCTGTCCAACCAGGAGAATGTCAGGGAGAGCTGTGCCTTAACAACAGAACCCAGAGAAGATGGAAGATAAAATTGCATGCTTTCAGAAACCAGTCTGGAGGCTGCTATGCTTCAAGCACAGCCTGTTTTAAGTTAGCTTGAAGTTAACTCCACTTCAGCCAGGAATATCTCAGAACACAAACTTTGAAGTGCGCAGGCTTTGAAAAGCTGTCTACTGTACTTGAACGTGAGTAGAATAAATAGTCTGTGATCTGAGGTAGGTGAACCTGCAGCATATGCTTCAAAGAGAGCAGGACTAGTCCCATTTAACAGAATACTGATTCCTGAGAGAATTTTACACCCTTCAGGAGTCTAAGTTTGTCAGTCTAAATTTTTAAAATGTTTAGATAGGTTCTAGGTCGCTATAAGTAAATCCACAGATTATGTCTCCATTAGAATGTTATGAGAGGAGAAAGGTAAGATTGAAAACTAAGGAAGTGAAGAGACCAAATGATTTAGAAACATTGTGTGAAAAATAATTCAAAATAGGCTCAGGCAACAGTGGAGTATGTATCTAATAGGACAAATGCAGAATTAGAGGTGTTACTGCACTGCTTTATCATTATCCCCAATTAGGGCTAGATTAATCAATACATACAAAGAACTTGCAATGATTTACATAAGCCAGTGGCAGCTTTTCAGGAAAGTAAGGCTTTGATCTGCATGCAGTTGCAGATGGGGATTTTACAGTTACCACAGATAGGATAAGTGAGACATTTTAATGATTTCTAATTAATGTTTTGGATTGGGATGTGCTATCTACCACTGTGTAACACTGATGGTTATATCTGTGCTATAAACTTGGCCTGCTCTCTCTATTTCACTTCAGAGATATCCCTGAACAGCTACACTGCAGGGTATGATAGCTGACTCCAATTACAGCACAGCTAACAAAACAGTTCACTCCAAATGCTAGATGAGGCAGTTTCAGACTGTACCAAGTTTGTCCCATCAACTAAAGATAATGCTTAAAGAGTTTTCAGGCATATGCATGTTGATATAGAGTGAAATATACAAAGAACATTTTGACTCTACCAATTGGACTTGCACAGAGTAATTTGTCTCCAGATCTGATAGTGCCCACAGCTGGATCCTATCATGGGGGCTTCAGGCTGCTTCTATGTCACTTACGAAAAGGATTGGAACAGCTTCAGATTTTAGTTCTAGTGTCTGTATGAAAGGATGAAAATATCAACAGTGGTGTTCTGTAGAATGAGTATTTTTAAAGACTTACCTAATGGAATAATAGTGCATTTTCCATTACAGTGAAACCAAATTAAGTGAAAAAGAAAATCACTCTGTCCTTCTTAACATTTATTATCTTCTCTGTCCTCTGGGTGACATGATGGACAAACTAGAACTGAAATCAAAACATTAAGTCTAGTGTTGGAAAAAGGCAGAAAGAAGGGCAAGAAGAGTGTCACTTGGCAAATGACTTTGCAATAGGTGTTATGGATGCTGAAATCTTAATGGATTCAAAAAGAGATGGGGCAAGTCCACTGGCAGCCATGAGATATGGCACGTTCTCTGTTGTGTCATGCCTCCGAGACACCAGAGGCTGAGCATGCCACAAGATTTTTGCTGACGATTTGAGACCTTATAGCTTCAGGATTTCCTGATGTCATTTTACCATTATTTGAGGTGCTTTTACTGCTTATGTTTCTTAGTTGCAACTTCCAGTAGTCTGGAATTTGTGTCTCTGTAACTCCTTATTTCTAGTTTTTGAGTGAGAAGTCAGTATTAATCCTTTCAATTGGAAAAACCTCGTCTGTGAGGATTTTTGTGCGTTAACCAAGCTCTGTCTCCATCATTAGTCAAGACAAATTGACTCTTGTAATGTTTCTTTAAATGGAAGTTATGAAAAATGCCACAAGATGTGCATGAAATGAGCAAGTTTTCCAGATAGACAGGACTTATTTACGTGCTTTCATCTCTGTTATTAATCCAATCAGAAATATTACTTCATGTATACAAATTATGATGCATTACCTGAATAGACTTTATTTGTCTCTAGAATTAAGTGGTGAAATTATTGAATAGATGCAGTTTTAGGTAGTTGGTTTTAAGAGTTAGTGCCAGGTATTCTAGTGGATTAAGGGTTCTTGAGTTAGGAATGCTTTAAATTAGTTCATCACCTGCCCAAACCAAAACGTTTCTTCTGATGCTGGTTAGCTGCAGTTTCCAAGCTGTCACATCACAGGGCATTAGTCCTAGATAGATTATCCTAAAATATTGGGCTTATACATCAAACTGCATAAATAAGATGGGCTTTTTTTTTTTTTTTTTTTTTTTCCATATATTACACACATTAAAGTGATTTAAGGAGAAGCAAATCACAGTTGTGTGTACCTTTATAACAGAGCTTGGAAATTCATCTTTGCTCCTGGCTTACCAAACTAGCATAATGCCTTGCTTCTTGGATACATCTTCTTTCTGAGGAGGAAGAGTGTATCAGGCTGGGTTCCAGTGATTCCCAGAGCTCTTTTGTTCTCCTTGGATCTTTTGTTTTTCTCAAACTGAAATTGCACATATTCATCTTTCAAGTTTTTCAAAACAATTTATAGCAGGAAATTGTTGGCATCAACTCCAGATTAATTTCTGCCCGTACTCTGAGCTCTGGGACTTGCAAAATGCTGTTTACGAGTGGTATAGTTAAATTGGATGCAAAATGCATTCATATGCATGTGAAATTTAATCAAAACGTTGATTCTTACAAGCTATTATTAGAAAAACACTTTGCCTGATCTGTGTGTTGTGAATCACTTCTATGAAGTAAAGTCAGTTCTGAAATTAGAATAACTACAAGGTATGCATTTTAAAAAAAATCCCTGAGTAAAGGTCAGATGCCTACAATTGAAAGAAGGTGCAAAAGGCAGCACACACCGGAACAAAGCAGAAATCCAATATTGGCAATAAGTCATTTTACTGATCTGAGCTCTCTTTGTTGTTAAGAGTTCTGAAAACTTTGGAGATGAAAAGAAACTGTTAGTCTCCTCAGCATAAACCCCTAATGTATTAAGTATTGCTAAAAGTATTGCATAGCAGATTGAGTTTAAGTAGGTCAGTATAACGGCAGCATTATGAGAGACCTTGTTTTCCACGTGAATGTGTTGCAGAATTGGACCATGCAAACCTGGGATCTTTTAGAATTGAAGTCAATGGCTCCAGCCTTTCTGATTGGCTATAATCTTTCTCCATTTTAATTTCTCCAAAACTTAATTTTATTGAAATTAAAAGGAAAATACCCAAATCAAATATGTACTTCACAATTTTAAAATTATTATTATTAGTAGTATTTTGCTGTCGAGTAAGTAATTCTAGGTTGCTTTTCAGGATTTCAGCTTGATTTCTAGAACAGTTTAACTGCAGATGTACACAGAAGTTATTTTAGAGGACAAATGAAGGAGTTAAGTAAAAGAATCTTCTTTTGGTTACTTTGGAAGTCTCAATTTAGTTAGTGTGACGTGTCATTGTGACAGATCACCATTGAAGAAAAGTGCCTATGGACCTTAATCTGCAAAGACTTAATGTGTGTGCTTACATTTAGCTGTACGTTGCATCACCTTGCAGAATCTGAAACTGATTTTTAAAAGATAGAAAGAATGAAATTAGAAATACCATTTGAAAAGGTTTTGTGTAATATGGAACTGCCAATTTCAGCAAGGATGTTAATGACAGGGTTTAAAGCTGAGCTTTTATAGAGCTCAAAGCCTGATCACAAATTTCAGATGCAACAAACAGACTGAGGACAGCATTCACGTGAAAGGAAGAGGGTTTCCTTGTAAATTGTTCTATGATACCATATCTGGTCTTAAGTATTCACAGAGTTCTTATAGTCTCCTGAATCTCATGGCTAAAAAGAAGAATCTAACGCAAAAATAAGATGTCAGAAATATTTCCAAAAAGGTATAAATCAGAATTTATGTTTGTAACGTACTGAAATGTCTTTTTGCATCTGAAAATTACAGGAAACATTCAATTTTCCTGTGTTTTACATGTGATTTTTTTTTTTTTTTTTTTTTTTTGAACAAGTGTTCTAAGATGTCCATGGATCCATAGATACGTTTTTTGAGTCTACCTCACAGATGCAATGAGCTCACTAAAATTAGGCACTGGAGAAGGTCTCTATAGAAAAACTTGTGTAATCAATAAATAGTGCATCTAAAGTTCAGGAAATTCAACCTTACTTAAAAAAAAAAACACAACACAACAAAATAAAAAAAAAAACCAGCAACCACAACACTTTTTAAACTTCATTTAACATTGATCTTGGTGTAATTTTGGTTCTGAAGTGTTTCTGGGATATTTCCTCGTTTTTGTTATGTTTATAAAATTTTATTTCAGTTCTTCGTTTGTGTAAAGTTCTGTTCATGTTTTTAAAAATCTGAATGCATCCAGATGTAGCTTTTCAGGAAAAAAATAAATAAATTGAAATGTCATTTTGCAGAAAAAAAATATATTATTTGTCCTGTGGAAATACATTTCAGTACTTCTTTTCTCAAAGGATCATTCATGTTACTAAGATATATGTGAACTAACAGTCCTAGTAAGCATAAATTAAATTGGAATCCAAGGTGTACTTTTCTTGGCATTAGAGAATAGAACTGTTGCAATACTCAATTTGTATGTTTGATAGTGTTTTTAGTCTGAAAACTAGGTTCTCTCAGTACTTTCTTTTCACGTTCATATTAGGAATGCTAATTAAACATGGCCAGTGCCTTCTTTCTTGTACTTTTCCCCTTCTCAAAGTACTGAAAAATGAAGAGAATGCTATCTCACCTGAATGATTAAATTCTGTTTCTCTGCCTCTTAGTTCCTGTTACTATAGAGATCTACTCTATAAGATCATCTTATTTCTTGCAGATGAATGATGCTATGGGATTTGAATTGCCATGGGTGTATTTTGTCAGTCTCGTCATCTTTGGGTCATTTTTCGTACTAAATCTTGTTCTTGGTGTATTGAGCGGGTAAGCATACACCTTTTTCATCATGAAGGCAGAGTCCTGAATTCAGTTGCCATGAACACACAGGTTGTTTTCATACAGGTGAGACTTGAGTTGCCATGATTTTTTTTTTAATAAGTATTTCTTTTTTTTTTCTAATTAGAACAGAAACAGTTTTATGTAGCCTTCATAAAAGATAAGAAACACTAAAATCAGTTAGACATACTAGTATATATATCTTCGTGTCCATATTTATGGCAAAAGTATCAAAAGAACTGAACATTTTCCTGCGCTTAATTAAATATTTTAATTCATCTTCTAAGGCATCACATCTGTGGTATAATTTGGGTGAGTAATAAAATTAAAGAAAAATTAATTGGTTTTAAGAACTGTATAAATGCAAAACTTTCAGTGTTGACACCTACGTGATCTGGCAGCTGCAAAAAGGACTCTGCTGTTTAATGAATGACTGAATCATAACTTATTTCCTTACGTTTTACAGGTAAATGATGCAATAGGATGTGAATGGCCATGGATCTATTTTGTTAGTCTTATCATCCTTGGCTCATTTTTCGTACTTAACCTGGTTCTTGGTGTACTTAGTGGGTAAGCAGTTGAGTTAACATTGTGTATGCTACTGCTACTTGTAAGATGGCCTCTGCATTTACTCAAGCTTCTCAGCAATGGCTTCTTTTGCATGTACTTGAGATTCTTATGTCATTCTACCAGTGTTTGCTCTTTGAACTGAACTGTGTGATCCTAATGCTTGTATCTGTCTGACATCACGTTCACCATGCTTGCCAGAAATACTCATTAAGTGAGGTGCTGATCTCCACATTCAGTAATATTTCAGCAAGGGTATGGGTAGTGCTTGTACAAATATTTTCCCCTATAGATATAGTGGTGTTTCTTTCTGAAAGTTGCTTTAAAAAAAAAAAAAAGAAAGAAAAAAAAGCTGTAAATAGATTGGAGTTCTCTTTGCATTTACTAGTTATGTAGCAAAATTTTTTTAATGGGGTGCTTCAAGATTTGTCTTAGAGTATGACTGACTTACACAAAATATTTAGTGCTTGTTGTATTGTTGTGTACTACTGTAATAACTAACACCAGCAAGCTAGTATATTTATCAATAATCAAATATCAATTTATTATGTTTGTCAGTGAGAGACATTATAGCACTTCATTGTCCTGTGTACTACAGACTCTGACTAAGAGCTGAAGTGGAATCTGTTGTAGCTGCATAATAGGTTTTAAAACTATATGTCAACAGTTTGCAAGGTTTCTTTCCGACAAAGCCCCCTTTCTGAAGTTACATCTTTATTTCTTTTGCCATTTCCTGTCTTGCAACACAGTTGAGCTGGGGAAACTCCAAATTAGGTAAATGTATTTTTAAAAATCCTGCTAGCATTTGAAAACTGTGTGCATTATTGGAATCTTCAAACCGTGAAGTTTGAAAAAGACCTATAAGATGATCAAGCCCAACCGCCAACTCCGATTATAATTGTGTGGATTAGCTATGAATTACAAACAAACAAAAAGTATCGTTCTGGCAACATCAGGCCACCTGTGACAGCTGTGTTAGCCAGTAGCAAAATTGGTCTTGCATTGAATGCAGCCTTGGAAGTGATGGTGTCATCAGACTGCTGATTGTATGCACAATCATATTCACTGCTTTGCCATGTCATACATCAGATTTGAAAGGAATTATATAATGCCATATTATATTCCCGAAAGTCAGGCAATCAGAAACAACACTTCCAATTGCTGATAAGATGACTTTGTTTCAAGAGCGTTTTTATCTAGTCAGTGTTTCTACAATGTGGTTTTTAAAATCAGATTAATTGTCTGTGATAGACTACTTGCACACAAGAAACTGGGGAAGGCATGGTTTTACCTTACTTTCAGAATCACCTCATAAAGTGGGAGTTTAAAAGCAAAAGGGTAGACATAAAGCATATCAGTTTATTTTCTAATTTATCTCTTCTTTCCATGGCCCACCCTGGTTTATAAAAGCCCACCCTTATATAAAGGATGATTTATGCAGCCATATAGGCTTTGTTTTATTCAGGGACAAACATGTCAAATGTTGCAAAATGAATGGTTTAGCTCTTGCATCACAGCCTCACTAAACAAGCAAGAAAGAAAAGGACAAAAAAACGAGGGTAGTTGCTGTATGATTTATTTCCCCTGTTGGTAGTGTTACCTAACATTGCTGTCTGACTTTCCACTAAAGCCATTAGTGGATTAGGTTTTCACATTTCCTTTCACTGGACCTTAAGAAGGTCAAAAGGAGCAGTTAGTTTTCTTCCTGTCACGCAAAAGTGTACTGTCAGAGCAGTTAATTAGTATTTTCCTTTTCCCTTGCATGACTCAAATTAATTGCCACTGGTCTCAGATTTTTTAATTTTTTAAAAGCAAGTTGTCGAGAAAGTAATGCCAGATTTATGTGCTGATGCACATGTTCACTTCTTCCACTGAAGCCATGGAAATTGAGAGGTCCATACAGCTAAGCTCTTTATTTGATTTAATATGTTTAAAATATTTGATAAGGTTTGCACCATTTTGATACACCAGCTACTTTTTTCACTGCATAGTTTCTGTATTTTAATAAGACAGTTTTTCAAAGCTATTAAAAATTGAGTAAGTCAGATAAATTACTGCATTTTTGATTGCATCCCTCTGCAATTCCATTAGATTTAACGACTCAGATACCTTTAACATAAACTTTAAGGCATCAGTTTGGTACTCTTTCAGCAGCTTTTCTTCCATTGCAAAGACACGGTTTTGGTGAGGAAAGTCTGTTGGAGTTATGAAGTTGTTCTAGAGCCACTGTTATAATAAAATAGGGGAAAAGGTGTCCCTTAGTAAGGTTCCATTCTTCAGAAAATAAATTTCCCCTGGTTTATACCTTGATCCATAGGGTTCTAATGGGCTCTTAGAGCCCTTACCTACTTGCCTTTACTTGGGTGAACTCAAACAGAAGCAGCAAATGGCATGTGTACTCAGATTTATGATTTCTTTCATTCTTGAACTTGTTTTCTGCCATGGTGTCACTAATTGCAGTGTCAGTTGAGCATTCAGAGTGCTTGATGGATTGTCTGCTGTTCGTGATTTCCATGCTGAAGGAAATGATACAAGTAAATTGAGATTTGTGATGTATAAATACCGCCAAAATTGACATTGAGTGGGGAAAGAGAAAGGGGGAAGTGAGTATCCCTGAAAGATATAAAAGACACCTATTATATCAAAGTAATAATTGGTACAAAAGAGAAGAAAATGTCCTGGAGACCGTGTTTGAAACTGATGAGGGCCAGTGTGGAACAGTTACACAGATTTTATTTGGTCACTGAATGCATTTATATTTAACATATAACTATTTTCCATATATTATGTATTTACACCTACTTGTCTAAATTTTTTGGGTACGCTGAACATTTTGTGGATGTATTTGTATTAATTAGTGGAAAGCTGTGTATATATATATGTATATATAATTCTGAATCAGGCATTGAATGTGTAACACTTGCATTCTTTATGTTATTTAAGTTAGCTTTTATGTTTTGTGTTCTTCCAACCATAGCACAAAACTTCTTCTATGATAAAACTACAAAGTTAAATTTTACTTAACCAATCAAAGAATGCAAAAAGTTATGGCAACTGACTTGAAAAGCATGGCTTTGCATACAGATTTTGTAAGTGGAATCTGAATGCCTAATACAGTTTTTCTGTGTGGAAGTGTTAGTTCCTGTAATATACAGCTGTGCTCAATACATTTAAATCTGCTGCTCTGATCTGTTTGCGGTTTTGAAGCATTCATTAATTCTCTTTGCATCCCTGTGTTACTCCGTGACCATCTGCCCCTTTGTGTTTCTGTACTGCCTCTTGTGTACCGCATGTTTCACGTAGATACTGTAGAAATGGAGGAGAATGATGGTTTGGGAGAAATTTTATTTTACACGTAGCCCTTTCTGAAGGTGAGTATTTTCTGGTTATCCATGTCGCTTTTACCCACTGAAGATGATACTCATAAAAACTCAGTGCGTATTTTTAATAGTAGATATGTAAATTAAGAGAAATATTATGAGTAAATATTTAAATTTTTGGAAGGAAGCTGTCTATAGAGTTTTTTTTATCTTCTAAATACTCTCCTGAATAACAAGAACAGAGAGAATTCATAGGCTGAAGGTTGTACAACTGCTTTTTTGTTAGCTTGTCTTTTTCAGAATTCTCCCTTTCTCATACTCTGTATTAGTCACTAGTCTGATTATTCACATCATTCTCAAAGTGAATTCTCAATTGAACAGCTATGTTGGTTTGCAGAGGCTATGCAGAAAAAGGCAGTCTGGAAAAAGATTCCAGTTCAGGCTTCAGAAATTTTACCACATCCAGCTCAGCTTCTAGATCTATTGCAGAAATGGTTACAGAGCCAGCTTTAGAAAAGACCAGAAATAGTTCTGGTTCCAGCAAGTGCATGTGTAAATTCTAGTAGCTCTAGTGATGCACTCCAGGCAGGGGCTGTAGATCCACCTCTCTAAAGGAATTTTTAGGTAAAACCCTCAAAATGACCTTTGTAAAAAACAGCGTCAGGATGGGCTATTGAAAATGTTCCAGAACTTGTAGCTGGAGCTCCAAGAAATTGACTGGACAATCAAAGCTGAGTCCAGCTCTAGAAAAGACCTCAAGATCTGGCTTTAGACCAGGGAAAGGGTTCTAAAGGGCTTCATAGTTGGCAAGATTCATCTCCAGATGAGTGCTCTAGAAATGGCAATTGAACACCTATAGATGTGGTTCTGGGAAAAGGTTCTAGCAATGACTCTTAGTTGCACTTCAACAGAGTGCTCTGTAGAAGCCTAGCTCTAGCCTGAGAACAGACCTGATGAACAACTCCTCCCTAAGCACACTAGAAAAAACTGGACATAGATCCAATACCAGAAATGTACCTGGGGAGAGTTTACTGGGAATCTACACGGCCGCCTGGAACTATTACCTGATCTTTCACAATCTTGAATTCATATAAGATATAGAAACGTGGATCAAAATGCTTACTTGTAGCACTGAAAAGCTGCAAATACATTCCTCAGACTGTTTTCTTTATCTTGGGCTGGCCTGCATTTTGCCAGTTCACATTATGGATTTATAGCTGCCTGTGGTTCTGAATGATTGTTTTAGCTAATGGAAATCACAAGTTGTCATGACATGATTGTGCTCTATTTTGATTGCCAGATCTTTTGAGCTAACAGCAGACAGGGGGTTCAGCCTGTAAGCGACACACAAGAGTACACTTCTTTTTCTTTAAAAAAAAAATCCCTCTGGTTAGGGTCTGAGGACTGGGCAGTGCAGCTTTAGGGCAACTTGATGCTTGATGGGATAGTACAAATTACAACTAAGTAGCTCCTCAGCAATTCTAGTTTGATAAAGAGTAATGGACTTCTTCAGGAGCCTGCTTTTACATGTGGCTTTGTTACTCACTGTGTCGGTATCAGGCATAAATGGGATCTGTATTCTCTGAACTTATTAAATACCAGGCAGAAATTGAGAGCTGAGGGCAGATCTCTGAATATTCCTGGATAAAAGACCTGGGTGTATTGTGACCACCAGAGCAAGAGACTAGGAAGTTAAGTTAGAAATTACAAAGTTAAGGGTTGCCCCGTAAAAGAGGCAGGAATTGAGAGAGACACATCTACCCTGAAAGTACCTTTAAAGGCATGTTGAAAATTTAAATAAAGATGCCTGTAATTCATCATGCATTACTCTGTTTTACTATGAACTGAGGAAATAGTAAATGATAAAACTTATAGCTTATTTATTAAGAGGCATTGCTTTTAATGATGCATGATAATCTATTCTTCAGGATAGACCTTATCGTTAGGGGATGGCTTCTGCTGGCAGCATCTTCTGCTGGCAGCATTAGTATGTCTTGGGGTAGCCATGGGAACAAGTAAGACCTTTCAAACACACTTAATGAATCTCTGTACATTGAATTTATTGCTTTACTAAAGGACACAAAAGCATGAGCTTTGACATGTCCTTGTATATATCTTCCTACATGCAAGTCTTCTAGGTTTCTAAGAGAATGTTAATTTTTTCTATTTCTTTCCCACAGTAATATTTGTAATGTATGTAGTGATTCTGAAAGCTAAGGATATGTACTTATGCATGTCAATCTTGCCAGCAACATCTGTCAATTAATGTAATGTAAAATAAATTGGTACAGAGGAGCTGATACACCTAAGAATTGTCTACAGGGTACACAGAAAAAAATCATTGAAAAAGACATTTGAATAATGATGTACAAAATAGAAAATGGCAGAGAACTGTCAACATAGTCTTACAGCAAAAGGGATATGAACTGGTTTTGACAGGATTCCTTTTGACAGCAGAGGGAAAGCTTAGTAGAAAAAAGACATCTGGATAAAAATTTAACTCCCTCACACAAGCAGGTCTCTTCTCAGGGCAGAATGGGCACATTGAAAGTGCTAATGTAAATACAGTCTGAAATGTCAAAACTCAGTTTTGTTTCTCCATTGCCACTTCTTTCCAATTGTTCCTCATCTTGCTGCTCCTGCAGATGATTCCCCTGCCTCTTTGGCACAATATTCTATACAGTATACATTTTCTCAACTGCTGATTAACTATATAGAAATCACTATAGATAGATAGTAACAGTTTGCATTTTGATGTCACGAACATAATTATCTTTGCTCAAGGAAAATTTCTGGTACGCTTATATTTCTGCAGAAATAATTCTGTGGTATTCAGCCTATGATTTTTTGTTATTTTCAACAGAAGGGGTAATAAGTACAAATGTCTAGTAATTAAAGATGTGATGTCACTTCACCTTTAAAAATATCCCTTTACACCTGGGTTACACAGTAGGCCCGGCAGGAGCTGTTGTCTGTGTCACTGTGCACTTTGAGTTCTCTGATGTGATTCTGCTGATTTGTTGGTTGGTATGGTTACTGCTGCGTGAAATCTCTTCTGAGTCTGGTGGCCAAAACTGTACTTCTGTGAGTACATTTCTGTGACTGTGTGACTCTGTGAATGAACAAGGCTCTAAGACGTCTGGGTGACACTGGCATATAGCGTTCCCACTTTCTGTGTAGCAGACCCTGTGCACATTGTTACGTACTGCAGGGGATGAGTTGTCTCTCTCATTCTGGCTGCATAGGTTTGCAAGGTCAGTAACACAGCCAGCCAAGAGTCATCTTAGTTTACACTTAGAGGTGGAACTTCTTGTTTCCTATCATGACTACCTCAGTGATGCACATGAGATAGAGCAGCACTCATCTTTCCAGGTTTCCATTTCATATCTGCTAGTGTGTCAGATCAGAGTTCAGCCTTTCAATGTTTTTCAATTTATAGTAACTTGGGTGGAGACTGATTAAAATCACATTTTAGTGGGGAGACCCTTATGAATGTTACCACAGTCGCAATATCTCTTTGAATACAATTTTTATCAAGTTGATTAATGAAACAAAGAAAAAAAAAAAAAAACAACACCCAAATTTACACTTTCACATACCAGATCTAGTTCATCTTTATCAAAACAAAAAGAAATATTTATTTTGAAATTAGTCCCTACTGCAGCCATTTGTGAAAACAAATATTTACATTGCTGAGGTCCACTTAACACAATTAATGTACAGCTTCCTAAGCCTGTCATCTTCATAGGCTTCTGGGCTGAGTACTGGGTTGATCAAAGTCAGAGAGGCCAGTTCAGGCCATTGGTCTAATGATGCTTGGATTAATGATGCCCACATGACCAGAAGTTTTTCCTTTCTGCCCTGGAACTAGCCTACACTCTCTGTAGCCATGAAATGATGCACAAGCAGCTCTCTTATTTCTCCTTCCAGGAAAACAGCCAAAATCTGCGTATTTGTCTATATATCCAACTATTTTACTGTCTAAATGTTTTATCAGCAGTGTTAAATAGCAAACGTTTCTCCTCCACCTCACCTCCACAGACTTTTTCAATTAACTTGTTTTTTCGTTTTTTTTTCTTGGAAAAAATACGTTTTCTCTGCTAACAGGATAATCATTTCGTTTCCAGTTCAATTTAATTCCACTCTTACACTTTGTATTTGTGTGAGAAGAGTCACTGGGGATTTTGTCTGACTGCTGTGACTTTTCTAATATGATTGAGAGTGACTTGGCAACTGCATCAGTCAGTTCCTTCAGGACCCTGAGATGCATTGCCATCAGTCCCCATAGACTTATACTCATTCAATCTCATGAGGTGATTTTGGTTTTGCTCCTCTCTTACTTGTGGGAGGGATTTTGTTCCCCCAGCTCCCATCTAGAAGTTCCAGGTTCTGAAAGGCATGAGTCTGGTTGGCTGTGAAGACTGAGGCAAAGATCCCATTCAGTACTTCAACCTTTTCTGTGTCTGTTGTAAGCTTTCCCTTGTCATTTATCATGGGGCACTAATCTACCTGTTGAGTCCATTCTCATTATTTTTCACATCCCTCGCCAAGTTCGGTTCTATCATTGCATTTTTCCCAGGCCACACATCCCTTCTTGCACTGCCCATACGTGCCCTTTTTTCTCACTTTGACCAGTAGGTTCTTGCTGAGCAAGGACACTGCAGACAGTTGGGTTTTTAGAATTAAGTTAAAATTTTTAAACATTGTGGAAATTAAGCACCTCTACATCTCTCTCTACTGATACATTGCCACAGCATTTAACCAAGACTAATGTCTGACTTCTGTGCTGTACTGAAGGGAAAGGTCATAGATAGCTGTGTGTATAAAAACTGTGCTTAATCCTCTGCATGCAGCTATTTTAATATAAAGACAAGGTTAAAGGGGGGCTCAGTCATGGGTGAAGTGCTGTTCAAAGTAGCAGCCTTGCCAACTGTTTCATTTTACAGTGACTCTCATATAATAACGGCAGCTTTCATTTTATTTTACCCACACAAATCACAAATTCCTCGCTCTAATGAAAGATACCAAAGGACAAAACAAGAATAGTGAGCAAAAGCTAGCAAAGATTATTGCTTCAGATTTCATAGTATGCTATGATAGCTCTGTTTTCCAGATGTACTGCTGGTGTAGTCACGGGTACATTGCCCCAATCAGATGTAAAGGACAGCATCCTTCATACACCAGGATGAGCCTAAACCCAGGATCTCATAAACCAGTAATTTCTTATAGGCATGTGACTTGAGCTGTCAAAACAATGAAATCCTTAAAAAATAATAAGAAGAAGGAGAATTAAAGGAGTTATTCCTCGTAGAGTTCTGCTGAGTGCTGTCTCTCACAAGTGTTTTTGTGAAGAGATGGCCTTCAACTCACCGTTGGATGCTTGGCAAATGGTAGCAAATGCAAAGCAAGCTCTGGTGTTCTTCAGCTATGTTAAGGTGCTATCAGATAGAACAGAATGGTCTCCATGTACCAAAACTAAGTTTTGTTGTAGTTCTTAGCTGTATTCGTAGTGTCTGCCTCTCAGATTTTGCAGCTTTATTTCAATTCTTCAGCATAACAAAAATATAACATTCTGAACAATTGCATAGAAAGAGCTTAACTCTTAAATTTACTGATGTCAAAGCAGGAAATTAGTGTTTAGATGATGTTTAGAGAGTGAAAATAAAATAACAGAAAATAGGAAAAGCTAAGAGTATACATCGAAAATTCCAGATACAGAATGTATGTCATGGAACTGAAATAATATTTTCAAAAAATGTAAAACTTTCTATTATTTTTTTGTATTTTGTTAGCATATTGATGATTGTGTTTAATGTGTTCAAATATTTTGCAAGCCTTGCACTTTTGAACACAGGAATTTCATAATATTTTTTTTAAATTTTGAACGAAGACATTTCCAGTGCTTTAAAAAGTTTCCCCTTGAATGCGAGCTAATAAGGGGATATTTTCAAGTGAAAAATCACAGTAAATAAAGGAGTTGTAAATCCATAGTAATAGAAATAGTTATAGCCATTTTCTGAATTTATTTAGCTCTAGTGTAAGATAAATAAGTTAAATCTGAAAAAGCTTAATTTTTAATCTTGAGTTAATACCTTGTTCAAAAGATGGTTATCTGCCCTTCATCAAACAGGCTGGTACTCAGATAAGTAAGAAAATGCTTGATCCTTCTAGCAAACTGAGTTATGCATTTGGAGATTGTGTATCAGCGTATCAGACTGAGCATTTTAAGAGTCAGTGTATGAAGTGCGATGCAAGAGCTTACTTAGTATTTGTCCTGAGACATTCATACCTAAGGGGCTTGTAGATTCATGGGGTGATTCAGGTTGGAACGCTGCTCAGAAGGTCATTTTATGCACTTGCTTCTCAAAGACTAAATTAGTATGAGGTTCATTCCATGATATTTCAGGGAGCGGACCACATCACAAAGCTAAATTGTGCTAAGTCAAATGCTGTCTATTTCTTGAGATGGGAGCAACCAGGCAGAGGATTCAACTCGTGAAGAGAGGTGCAATTCTCATCTGTAAAAACAGAATTTCCAAGATCTACTACAGAGAGTAACAGGGCAAAACATCCAGATTTCAAACAGCACAGGCGTCTCTGCCTAGTGTAATAGAAAGAGAGCTTGTTAGTGATGTTCTGTGAATGAGATTTGGCAGTGAGTATGTATCTTTGGACACGGACAGTGAGCCATAGCTGGAAGAGGAAGGAAGTTTTTTAAGACTAAATGCCAGAATTTCCTTTTTGCTGAAAGTGTTACTCAACTCAGTTCTCTGAAATCACTTTATTCATGCAATCCAGTTTATCTTCTTAGCCATTCGATACAGTTGATCTTTAAAGCTATTTATAAAAGCACATAAACAAATGGTGGTGTATAAACTGTCTTGGATTAATTAAGAATTAAGAATCTTGTTTAATTTTCATTTAAATCATAAGATCTCCGAAAGTTCTGGTGTAGTACAATGAGGATTTGCCATGACTTCTTTGCATCACTGTCTTGTTTTCAAAAAACTTTCCAATCTTCTGTGTGGTTGATGCAGTTCATTATCTATGTCAGTATGTAATTCTGCAGTGTCAAGACCTAGATCAAAATGCCTGGCAAGCTGACAATTAGTTTTGTTTTTTGCTTTATCTGAATTTGATAGGGAATTTTCCAAGGAAAGAGAAAAAGCCAAGGCCCGAGGGGACTTTCAGAAGCTACGTGAAAAGCAGCAGCTTGAAGAAGATCTGAAGGGATATTTAGACTGGATTACACAGGCAGAAGACATTGATCCTGAGAATGATGAAGAGGCTGATGAAGAAGGCAAACGGAACAGTACGTGTTCTTTACTCAGTGCTGATTCTGTGTGGAATGGTTTGATTGCTTTCAGTGAGTTACTGTGGAGAATGCAGCCTAGCTGGTGTTGATCTCTGATTTTAAATTTGCATAAGTTTATTAGCAGAACAATCATGTCTATTAATATATTGATACTTGAAGTTATGGAAAAGAATTTAGAATTTTACAATAGATTTAGAATTTTCCTCTGACCTGTGCATTTACGACTCTTAGCCTGCACTCAGTCTACTCAGATTGAAAAACCTTGCTTTATTTGTATTCTCTAAAAAGTTAGTGCATATAAGCTGCGTACTACTAAGTATCGTCGTAAGTCCTTGATCAAGAAGAATATGTATTTATGTGTAGTTGCATGCAATAGAAGCAACGACTTAAAAAGCTTAAAGTATACAGTCAAAACTCCAGTAGAAAAATAACCTTGTGCTAATAGGATTTTTTTGAGTTTCAAAGTGAGGAAATGACACTCTTGATCATTCTGATATTCAAGAAGACCACTATATTGAATCTTTTCTACTAGAAGTTTTCATATGCAATTAGAAATTGAAAAATTTTGAGGTACCTTAATGGAATGGTAAGAAGTATAATTGTCACTTACTTACAGCATATTAGTGTATATAGTAGTATACAATGGAAACAGTAGTCTATTACCACAATAACTTTCTAGTGCTTCTGATCAGAGTTCCAACATAAAGAAGCAAGTTAGTTTGTGATCTTGCAAAAACTATGAGTTATCATCTTGTTTCTGTATGTGAGAAATTTTAATTAATAGCAGTATTTTAATGTAATAATTTTATATAAAGTATTTTAGTTTCTTAGCTGTGTTTGCATAGTAATAAATAAAAAGAGAGCTTCTAGTGCTGTGCATAAATGAGAGCATGGATGTTGCTGGTATAATACTGAATGTAAGATTAAAGCCCAAATTCCACTCTAGGTATTGATCATAAATAGCACCTTATTGTTTGGTTAATACTCCAGAAAGTATATGTAAGGCAGTGTGTTACAAGTAGTTTGTCAAAGGCAACTCAGAAAAACATTTTTTGTGTTGAAATAATTCATTTTTACTGTACTCCTTTTTTGCACTAGCACTGCTTCTTTGTGAACTGCTCTTGAAAACTATAGTCCTTTCCAGAAGCTTAAATATTGACTGTTGAGGATAAGAGCAACAGTTTTATACTGCAGTAATTTATAAGTGAACATTACAGATAGAAATGTGAAATAGATAGAACATTGCAGATAGAAATGGGTCTTATCTAGGGCAGTGCATAAAAGCCAAAGAGTTCATGGAGTTGACTATATTAGTTATTGTTAGTAATTTTGTTTGGAAGGTATGCATAAAATAGGAGTTTGTCAGGATGCAATCCTTAAACTGAGAAGTGAATAAGTGCATGTTTTACAAAGTAAATATACTGTACAAGTCCACCATACGGGGTTGTGGATGATGTCAACTGTGCTGTGACCTGTGGTCACCACTGACTTGGTTTGCAGGCAAAATTCCTGGGAACTTTTTGCATCCTGTTCCAATGGTCTGCTTGTTAATACACTGCAGAAGAACCTTTTGTTCCAGCATTCTTTAAACAGTTTATAGATCATGTTGGTCTTTCATAAATCAGAAATACTTGTTTGCTCAGTTGTTGGTTTTGAGAGAGTTTTTTTAATCTACATTGTTAACGTAGGCATTCTGGGGTGATTTAAGAGGTGGAAGAGATTTTCAGCGGAACAGTAGGATAGGAGATGTAATTAATTAATTAAATTCCAAGAACTGAATTTCAGATGGTTTCTTCTATTTTAAATATAAAAAAGTCAAAGCCAAGTTAATAACATGCAAAATACCAAAGAATACTAGAAGCCTCATTATCAGCATTGTGAAACTACTGAATACTTTATGTGTTGTATCTTCAAAGCCCTGATACATTGCCTATCAGCTGTCCTTATACCCCTACAAAGCAAACGTTAGCAGTATTCCTTTGACTTCTGAGAAAAGTAGTTGAAATGTAGATCTTCGTAAGTGAATTTACTGTAGGGTGATCAATGCAGCATTGCTCTTCAGTGAATGATGCTTCTTTTGCAGGTGGTCAGCTTTGTATACTTAAGGGATATCTATTTAGTCCCATCAGCTTGATGTCTACTATTCTAGCAGTAGAGCATAAAGAGAGCTGGCAGACCTGATGTGTTTCCTGCTTCTGCAGCTCTGCTGGCACTGTCAATGTTGTTTTGAGGCAAGAGAAGTAAGAGATCAGGGTGGTAAAGGTTTCAGTATACTGGGCCCTTAACTGTGGCTGAGATGTTGTGAACTGCTTCTGGCAAGATACTGATCTTAACATCAGTTTTCCTCCACAAAGCAGACACAGCACACACAATTATCTGGAGTGGTCTCTAAGTTGTACATTCCAGTCACATCTCAAAAATCATTTCTGGTTTGGCTGAGTCATAAAAGGTTCAAAAAATGTTTTGCACAAGTTCGATGTTTTGTTTTACAGTCAACTATTGATCTGAAAGCATTCCTTTGGCACTGAGCAGGCTTGTGCATGTATGTGTTGAGTGGAAATTTCCAGCAAATAGTCTCCTAGCACTCCTCTGGGTTTATGCACGTGTGCTTGAATATGGGGCTGGGGATTTCGTTTTTAGTACCAAATGCTGCAAGATGTAAAGGAGAAAGGTTTTCTCACCTTTACTCCACCTCATACTGTCTTGCATTCAAAAGTGTTCTGCTGCACGTAGCATTGTGTGGCAAGGTGTGATGAAAGAGCGTGAGCTATCTATCCAGTTACTCTAGAGAAAGCTTTTGGGTTTGGAGTATAACGGTAATAATAAGCTACTTGTTTGTGAGCAAGGTGAAATTCAGCTAGCTATCATCAGGTTAATAATATTGAGTAGTCAAGTTAGAAAATAAATGTAGTTCAAATATACCAATGAATGGTATATTGGATATATAGAATGGTCTTTGAAGCAAAAGAGAGAGCTGGGCTCCGGTGTGGGTGGAAGAAGCCACAGAACTACACTGAGTGCCTCTGGACAATCAAGACTGCCACTGATGTTATGGTGATGGAAGATCACCATAATGATCTTCCAGGATGTCCCAGAGTTTTGGGTGTAGGATACAGAAGGTCTCTCCATGGCAGGAAGAGGTGCAGATCTCAAAGGCAGTTAAATCAATAACTACTGGTTTCTTATGTGATCCTGTAAAAATGTTCAGGTTCCTTTGGATTTTAAAAGTCTAACTAGAGTTATTTAGGTTCTAACATAAGTTATTCATGTATGAAAACCATGTATTTGTACTTTTTTCCTCCTGGTGGGCAAGTATTCATTGTGGTTGAAAAAGAGGAAACCTTTTAACTAGTAGAATTGCCATTGTGTCTCTAGGAAAAGACTAGCTGTTACATTTGTATGAGCTAAAAGCTACTTACTCGGAGGTCAGCAAAAAGAATCTCCCATTGACTTCAAAGGAATTCGAATTTAGCTCAAATTCCAAAAATCCTGAAAGGTGAGGTCTGTAGCTCTGATAAGCTTTTCTGTTGGCAGTTTTAATTTGTTTTGTCTAATATTGCTTGTTCTGTATATATGGACACTTTTTTATTTTTTTTGCGTTGCAACTGCTGCCATCTACTGTGTAAATGCTGGGATTACATGTACTTAACGCGAAGGGGTTACACTGGCTGACTTAATGGAAGAAAAGAAGAAAAGAAGACTTAGTTTCTTTGGCCGGTCTTCCAATAAACATGGTAAAACATGTTCGAGTTTGCAGTTGAGCTTTCTCTGCATTTGATGTGGTAACTTTTGAAAGCACATGCTATGTGCATTTTCTGTACCACAGACATATACACCTACAGCATGGAGATACTGGTGCATGCAGTTCTGCTCTTCTAAGTGCATGTTTCTCATAGACTGGTGCTGCAGTGCTCTGCCTTCTTAGAGCATAGTTTTTAATCTGTTTAGATTTTAACTGAAGTGACTTTGAGTGTTTTTATTTAAGTGCAGGCTTTCTTTTTTAAAGATACCATGTACAAAATATGCTTTGAATTCAGGTGTGAAAAAATCCATGACGGTATGTCACAAGCTTTATAATTTACTGCAAGTTTTAAATAGCATGGCTATAATATAATAATATTAGTATTTGCTATTGTAATTCTACTTTTAATGCAGAATCTAGCAACAGGAAAAGAAAACTCTTACTGTATCTGCTCTTGTTTTTGATAGTTTTCTGTAATTTGTGTTTTGTTCATTTTCTCTCTCACCCACAATGGAGGCAGACAAGGGTTCTTATGTGATGCATACTTTCAGATCTGTTCCCTTTTAATACTGGTGAATGTATTGATTTGACATAATCACAGTGATAGCAGTTAGGAGATCTGGTTCCATGTATAATGAATTTTCTGGAGCAGCTGATATCCTTGCTGTCATGAAACGATCACTGTTGTGACTCAGACTGAGGATTGCAAATCTGGTCCTTAACAGAATGTATAAGATTAAGTCAGGGATCGCTAGAACGTTATGGACTCATTTTCAATAAATATTGAATCAGCTTAAACTTATTTACGTACTCATATATGGTAAGACAGATTATTTCATTCTCCTTCCACCGTCATGTAACCAAACCATTTCAACCTATCGGGAATTATTGAGGGCTGACAAAAAAAAAAAAAAAAAAAGCCCACAAAAATGAATGCTGGCAGTACGAAAATTAAACCTGCACTGTGTAAGCAGACACCTCACTACTGTGTCATGTGCAACGTCTTCCTGGCAGCCTCTCTGTAAGCTGAACTTATCCTGAGGTGCTTCACAGAGCAGTGAGAACCTCTTCTTTCTGATGTGCTTTCTTTCCCCTTCTTTCTGTGCTTTACATAAAGTAGATTTAGGGAAATTTGTGATGAATTTTTGATGAATTCTCTTCTGGGATTTTTTTTTGTTCTGATTTCCTTTGTGACCACCTCAAAGACGTGGCATAAAGAATTCAGAAAATCAACATACTGATTTGACAAAGAGTTAGGACAGTATTGAAGGTAATGGAACCATGGAATTATCAGCCAACCAGTTATTGACAGGCACAAGGAGAGCATTCTGCAAAGTTTGCTTTAGAATGTTGCCAGTATAGCACTGTTATTAGCGATCATAAGATTCTCTCCAGTAGCTGTTTTCTTATCCTCATAAATAAAATGTAATAGCTGATACTTGTGACCTAATTTCTCTGTCCTCAGGAAGGTATCAAGCTGCATGCTGTACGGGTTAGCTATACTGCCTAATGCAAGCATTCTTTCCTTAAAAATAAAGGCCAAAAAAAAAAAAAAAAAGACAAATAAAGGAAATCTGCTATCTTGTGTGAGTGCTGGGGTACCAGTTTAAAGAGCTCAAAGCTGGCCCTCAGTGTGCTGTGCCCAGCGCACACCACCCTCTCAAAGATGTGTTCCTGGGACTCTTTCAAGACTTGCCAAGTTGCTTGCATTAGTTAGTGTGAATGTGGTCATGCAGTGGTATTGCTCTTTCCATCTAGCTAAAGGTTTAAAGACTTGTCAGCATTGTTGAGGCTGGACTTACACATGTTGTTTTTCTCAGTACTTCTGTCAAGTTTTTCTGTTGGCAGACAAATTACAAGATAATGGTAGTTGTGTTCTTTCCTCATTTCAGCTGAACAGGTTCTTCTTCTCTTCCCTTTTAGTAACACAGCACCTGCAAGTCACTAATGAAGCTACAGCAGTACCCTCTTTGAAATGAAGGGTGACATCCTGGCTACAGAACTGAAAATAGGAGCAAAGATTTTTGTCTTTGAAATTTGTTTTTCTTAATGTTCAAAAAGGGCTGATATCATTGGGTAGACATGGGTTCAAATTACTTTATTTGTAATACTAATATTACTATTACTTAATAGTATTTAATTAAGTCATTAATTAATTAATAATACTAATATTACTATTACTTTATCCATTTTTTAAAAATTATTTGTCATGTATTCAAAATGAATAGCATTTGTGTGATACTGAGTGACTGGATTCTGGGTAGTACTCGTGGATGACAGAAGGGTTGGTGTATTGGACATGAGCGTGAGAAGCAGTCTCATGTGTTGCCTACGTAAAACTTACTGCAAATGTGAGCCTAGCTCTGTTTTTATAGAGCAGCTCTTAATAACAGTGTTTGAAATGAGACTTCTGCACTCTTACATGTGCAGTTGCCCTTCACAAGTGCTAAAATGTTCACTTGGTGGCTTTCAGGTTGTGTTTCCTAACAGCATGATGTCACACAGCAAAAGACAGCTATTTCTTTACTAGACAGAGAAACTCCTTCCATTTATTACAAAAGATGTTGGCATTTTTAAGTAATAACTCTTCATTCTGAAGGTCTGAGACAGTGCTTGAAATAGTTTTGTCTTTTTTTTTTTCTTAAAACATTGGCAATATTAATTATTCAATTTGGATACCTGTGAAGATTACCTGCTTTAGTTTTGAATGAAATTCCTTTTAACTCCATGACTGAAAACTGTGAAGTTGATACAGGACTAGCAGGGTTCATTTTTAACTTTCAGTTATATAATGCTAGAATTGAGGCACTTGCAGGTGCTGACAAGGGATTTTTTTGTATATCACAAATTAATATTTAGAAAGAATAACCAAAACAGAAGAACCTTGTGAGAAAAGTTTTGCTGTGCTTACTGCTTGAAGTGCCTTGTTTTATTCAAACACCTGCATGGATATCTTGTATTTTCCTTTGTTATGCCAAGTCTGTGTTAGCATTTCATACTGTAGTTACTTAAATTTGTGGGGGCAGGTTTTCAGCTTTTGCTGCATAGAGCAGTCAGTCTCTCAAGTATAGAACTGATGAGCACGTAAACCTACCTGTGACCACTAGCATGTATCTCTAGGTCAGTACTGAGGCAATATAGAGGCTATGGAGAAACACTTTCAGCTCTCATTTTGTACCTGATTTGTATACAGAACAGTAAATTCAGTGCTTGATTCTCACTTACATTAATGTGTTAAATAAAGCCCACTTCAAGCCTCTTTTAAGCTACCAAAATAGTGGGAGATCCAGAACAGAAAGAGGCAGTGTAGCTCTTCTGCCTTCATTACTCAGTCTACAGACACATTCTTTGGAATATATGTATCCCAAATATATTTATCCCAAAAGCAACAAATTATCAGGAGGCACAACCCAGAATACCCAGCTATTATTTTATGCTTTTTTTCTTGCCATTCTACGGTAATTTCCACCCTCTCTCTTTTTTCTTACTCGGTATGGTATTTCTACTATATAAGCCAGAAACATTAATTTGACATTTATCCTGTTCCTGAGTTTTTCCTTCAGTGTTTGCTTTGCACAGAGATACTGTTTCCCCCTAGGAGAACAGGAAGTACTTCAGGAGAACTTCAGTTGTTCATCTTTTCCTAACACTTATTGTACATTAGTAGAAGTAAATGGTGGTGAACAATTGGCAAGTGAGCTTTGTCTGATAAATCATTAGCTGTAATTGCTAACTCTGATACCTGCTTGAGTGAGGATTGGACCAGGTGACCTCCAGAGATCCCTTCGAACCTCAATTGCTCTGTGATCCTCCACATGTGTGGTAATTAACTGATGTGGTACAAATGTAACGGCCCCCTTTCTGCTAGCATCCCTTCTAGTACCCAGTCTGACATTCCTAATACTCCTTCCTGACTTCTCATATGATATTTGTGGTCACAGTTGATTTTTAATGTCTTGCTTTGATAATTCCATAATAAAATGAAAATCATAGACTGGCCAGCATGATCAAGGTGCAAGTCACTATTTTCAGAGGAACTGTGGCATTTCTTGGAATTAGCAATGTGTTAGCAAGAGTTCAGCTGATAATCACCTCCAAAGTGGTAACAGGACACTTAAAAGGTCACAGAATCTAGCACTGGGTTTATTCATTAGTTACTGTTCTCTTTGTTCCACATTTTATCTACATTGCATTCTGTAGTGCTTTTATGCAGTTGTGACGAATAACTGAAACAAAAGAAGAAGTTGCAATACTACCTGGTATTCTTTGTGCTTTCTTTTACTATATGTGAAGGACTGATGAAGTGTCTGTTTAACTTCATCTGCTGTTCCTCAGTCCTTCTGAGTTCTCATTAGATCTGCAAAATATGGAGGTATTCTTGCCATAGAGCAGGAGGTCAGATGCTGCGTAATGCCCTGCTTGGCTATCAATCTAAAACAATTGCTGTCTCCTAACAGCAAGCATGCCCACCAGTGAAACTGAGTCAGTGAACACAGAGAATGTGAGTGGAGAAGGAGAGAACTCAGCATGCTGTGGGAGCTTATGGTGAGTACACATTGATGGTTCAGCCATCAATATTCTACACCATCAGATGATTTACTTAGGTTTAAATGATTTCCTTTATTTCACTTAGAATATTTGTAGAGTTTTTAGAATGGTATTACAGAAAATAAATAACAGATAGTAACATTTTAGCATTCACAAAGCATTTTGGGAAGATTATTGTTATGTATATGTAATTTCAGTTTATTGATTTGAAAAATTCCATCATTCCAAAGAGATTGAACTTGTGTTAGCTAATTTTTCTGCACTCTTAAAATTTTATTTTTCTTTTCTTTTAGTCAAACCATCTCAAAATCCAAGTTCAGGTCAGTATTTTCCTCTCTTTTTTAATTAGTTTATTTTCTTGATACACTTTATACATCATTAAGGTCTAATATGCTTATTCTTTATTTATTGTACTTTAAATTTTACTGTTTGAAAATGCCAAATCTTGATCTAATTTTCAGTCTTCTGGCCTGATTCTCACTCCAGCCTCAAGAATGTTGTTCTGCAATAGAATTACTCTGTGTCTCAGGGCAAAGTAAAATCAAGACATAATTTGTCAGCAGCATTTGTTTGACTATGAACTTTTTTGCTTTTGGATAAAATTAGAAAATACTTTTAATTGTATGCCTTACCTGCCGTGTCGCATGTGAAATCTGAAGTTAGTCTTTGGAAACACATTTCTGATGAGTCAGATGGGAACTTGGTTAAGGGTAGTATATCCTAGAAAGTTATAGCAATTACCTGCCAGTTTATATCAAGCACATGTTATTCTAACATATATATGCATATGTGAATATGATCTATTTGTAATCTTCCAGGTGGATTTGAGATATTTTGGTACTAGAGCTGCTGCTTTTCTATTCTAGTAGTGAAAGCAATGGTTCCTGCACAGATTTTAGTGCCCAAAATTTATCTTAAGCATCAGTCTTTACATCTCTGTGAGCTAACTAGTGAAAACACAAGGTACTCCTAATTCAAAGATACAAGAATTACACATGTGGTTTGAACAAAAGAGTACAGTTTAAAAAGTGTCATGTTATTCTGAAACACCACAGATAAAAAATAATCTGAAACTGAATATTGCTAGTTTTATATAGATCTACTAGCAATATAGAAAATATAAATTGATTGCAGATAACCAAGCTAAACTTAATAGGCTGTGGTGACTGACTTGATGGGATACTGAGTTCAGTCATGGTGCGAGTCTTGACTTGCCATTTCAAGTTGGTTTCACATTTGTAACTGGGACCTAATGACCACCTAAACACGAATATTTGAGCAAACAAAAGTGATATTCAGAACATATTTGTGAGAATAATGGTTTTCTTATGAATAGTTATGAAGAAAAAGCAATACATTATTTAATGAGAACATAAATGCTGAATAATTTGGTTTGTTGTAACAAACTGTATCAATTGAAATTGTCCTTTGTGGTTTGAATACTTATACAACTGCTATATTTTGTGAAAAATGCTTCATAATTTCATAAGACAGTATTATGTCGTTGCAAATTTATGCAAATGAATTTTTTCTTCTAAATAAAAGGCTACGTTTCAATTATTCCCCTATCATGATGTTAGTGCTTTGTAACTGCGAGGAATGGTTACTAAAAAATAGAAGACTATGAGAGAAATTCATATAATGTATTTTCTGATTTTGTATATTCCCAAGTTCTTTTGACACAGCAAACCATCTACTTATTATTTCTACTTATTTCTTCAGTTATTCTGATCTACTGAAAGTAGACCATTACTGTTTTTCCCCTTTTTGAATTTTTGCTTCATTTCTTTATTTTTTTAAATATGCTCATGTCATTCAAGCACTCGTACAAGTGCGTGCCATTGCACACTCTTCAGGAGCATAATCATGTGTGTCCCATTTAGTTGGAGCATTTTGTCACTGATTTCACAGGCCCTGGGGAAGAAAAGTCCCATTGGCTTTAGAGAGCGATGACTCACAGACAGTGAGGCTGCTCTGGGCTCGTATGAGTAGAGAGATTCAAACAATATTATCTTTATCACATTTGCTTAAAAGATTGTTCTGTAAGTCTAAGAAAAGCTGTTCTGCCTACCTGGTAAGTGAGCCCTCCCATTGCTGGCTGTGGACTCTTGAGCCAAGGACTGGCAAGAAAAGAGTGTTCTTGAAGGCAGTGTAGCTTTAGGTCAGGACAGGGTATAGTTTCTTTAAAGAGTTAAAATACTGCAGAGGTCTGAAATATCTTTCTACCAATCAAAACATGTATTTATTTCCAGTGCTACAAGTTTAAGGTATGCAAAGAAAATGTTAATGTCTGAATGCATTGACAACTCAAATGTTTTTATGGCAGCATATTGTATGTAGATTCTGTTTACTGAGAGAAATTTAAAGCATTTCTAACTTTACATATAGTCAATACGTTATCTCCTAATTCAGGCACTGGACGTGATAACCAGTGTACCTAGTTATATGTAACAAATTTAAAAAGCTGTTTAGTGTCATTTTTATTCCTGTCTGCCTAGTTTAATTTAAAGCCTACGTTTTGAGATTAAATTAATCTCAATTCTATTTCTTTTGCTTTATGGACTTTTCTTTACTACTATTAATTTTATGGGGCCTGGGAAGACAGGTTACTTGATTGCCTTGTTACTCAATGAAGTATTGAATCCAATTTAATATAATTGTCATTCCCGAAGATGTGGTTTACTTTTAAAAACACTCAACAAAATCTAAAAGAGGAATAAGAAACTAGCACTCCCTAATCTGCAACTGATAATAATTTGCACAAGTAACTGAATTACTTTATGTTTTATGTCAGTGCACCTACTCACATGTGTATACTTGCAGTATACTTCTTCAGAAATGAAACCCTCCTTAAGTTGGCATGCATTTTCTGTATAATAAAAATTTCCTTTTATTTGAACTTTCAGTCGGCGCTGGCGTCGCTGGAATCGATTTAATCGAAGAAAATGTAGAGCTGCAGTAAAATCTGTCACATTTTATTGGCTTGTTATTGTCTTGGTCTTTCTGAACACATTAACTATCTCATCAGAACATTATAACCAACCTGACTGGCTGACCCAGATCCAAGGTACAGGCAAAAATTATTTGTCCTGTTTGTAACTGTGGATACTTGCATTCTGTATATCCTTCATATTTTGTCATTTTGTTTGTTGCTGTCCGGACGATATTCAGCCCACCCAAAAGGCAATACAAGAAATGATTGACTGTATTAGATTTCCATTTCCATAACATAGCTGAATTGCATACCAGCAAAAGAATGGACAATACTAAATTGCAAATACCTGTACTTTTGTTGTTAAATCATGAAAGGTGAGGAAGAAAATGGTAATTGGCACAGCACACTATGAGCTGCGTTGTTCAATTTTTGGTGTGGACTCAAGTTGTGAGTTGAGCAGCCATGAACTACCCAACATGCTGGAAAAACAAATAGTACTTAGGTTGGCAAGAAGGTTGGCATCCTTGTGTAACTGATGTTACGTTAAGCAACAAATACTGTCCAAAGGAAAAAAAAAAAAAAAAAAAAGAGTGAAATTAATGAAACCATTCAGTTCTTCCTTTTTAAGCAATAGGCATTATAGAAAGTATAATATTAAGATGTTAAAATGAAAATGGAAGCTATGAGACAACTCAGAAATATCATGCTTTTTTTTTTTTTTTTTTTTTTTAATATTTTGTTCCAGATATCGCAAATAAAGTTCTTCTGGCTTTGTTCACCTGTGAAATGTTAGTAAAGATGTACAGCTTGGGTCTACAGGCTTATTTTGTTTCTCTTTTTAACCGCTTTGATTGCTTCGTTGTTTGTGGTGGCATTGTTGAAACCATTTTGGTGGAGTTGGAAATTATGTCACCCCTTGGAATTTCAGTGTTTCGCTGTGTTCGTCTCCTGCGTATTTTTAAAGTAACAAGGTAAGATTAACTAATACTGCTAACTTTAGGGATAGCTGAAGGGTGATCAGCAATTCTTTTGTAATACTTCATCATGCACTGCTCTTTTACTGTTCTTTTGGTTGTTTTTTTTTTTTTGGTTGGTTGGTTTTGTTATGGTTTTTTTTTCTTTTTTTTTGTTTGTTTTTTGGTGTGTGTTAACACACGCATTTTAATTTATAGGCACTGGGCATCCCTGAGCAACTTGGTAGCATCCTTGTTAAACTCAATGAAGTCCATTGCTTCACTGTTGCTTCTGCTTTTCCTCTTCATCATAATCTTCTCGTTGCTTGGAATGCAGCTGTTTGGAGGCAAATTTAATTTTGATGAAACTCAAACAAAACGGAGCACCTTCGATAATTTTCCACAAGCTCTTTTAACTGTATTCCAGGTAACTGTCTTTCATCCCCTATGAAACATTTTATCTTTGATGATCAGCAGAACTGTTTAAGTGATCATGTTGCCTGAAAGCAAAATCACAAATACTATTTATTCAGTTTACTTCAAGTAGCATTCTGCTCTTGAATTCAGTACTCTGGTAATTCTGCACCATTTGTACCATTTGTTTCATGTCTTATTTGATCTATCTATGGAGAATAGCTATCATATTACTTCACAAAATTAAATCTCTTTTGTCCATCAAATTTACACTTAGAAAAAGAGGTGGCACGTTGTCTTATTTTTATTAATTTGTTTCCTTTAACTTCATTAACTATATAAAAGTTCAGCTTTTCCCTATGGAAAAATTGAGATGCATTGTTAGAGGGCATATTTGCATATAGGTTTATATCAGTTACTACGATATAGAAATAATCTTAAAGAGATACTACCAGGTTTATTACAATTCTAAAGATTAGAGATCAGGCTAATCAGTTCCATCTTTCTAACCATTTCCATGTTCAGCTTTGCAGACGTTGCGCATTACCACAGTGTTTGGTTTCAGACATTGTAGGTGGATGTTTAAGGCAGGCACTGTAAGACTCAACACTGTATCTGCTTCCTACCTCCTCACTAGTAGTTTTTGTATACAGAAAGTTAGCTTTATTGTGTATTTTGAGCACAGGAAACATAGTTTTCTATTGTTCTTTTTGATGATGAGTTACTAATAATATATTTGCTTCTCAGATTCTAACAGGTGAAGACTGGAATGCTGTTATGTATGATGGCATAATGGCGTATGGTGGTCCATCATCTTCAGGCATGATAGTCTGCATATATTTCATTATCCTCTTCATCTGCGGTAACTGTATCCTTTGTGCTTCATGGAAACATCTCCAAATAGAACTGTGTGCCAGGGTGTAACCATGCCAGGGGCACAAGCAAGATTTCTCCAGAAAAGAGTAAGTTGCAATGGATGTGCATGCTCATTCTGCGCATGCTCAGTCCTTTGAATTGACTTTATAGAGCAATTCTCTTTTTTACATTTCCTGATGAATGAGATTCCAGGGATATCTAAGTGCATCTCCAACCACCACAGTGGCAGGAACAAGAAAAAAATAAATTTCATTCTTCCTTCAATGGAAAAACAACCTTATTCTACCTGCTTGTCTCTATTTGACATCTCTCCTTCTCAGAATGAATGGATGTAGTTTGATCTCTATGACAGTAATTTCCTGTTCATCCTTTTGATGCTTTGTATAGATCTGTTAGGTCTGACACACACCGACAATGGAGCCAGTGATCCACTGTATACTACAAAGACCAGATGAGAGAAATTGACAAGGAGAAATATTGAGTCAGCTAGGATTAAGTCTTCTGAAGCATTCCCCTTCCCTGGCTTCAGTATGATGGAATAATCCCTTGGTCCCATACAGCAACAGAAACTAGTGTCATTCTCCTAAATTCTTAAAAGGTCAGGAGATAATAAAAAGGCAAAAACATTCTATTTTCTGTACTACACTGTGCTTATATGGGTATTTGTGCGTAACTGATACAGACTGAAGTACAAAATTTGATATAGAGTTTTATAGACACAGAAAACAGAGCATTATAGAAATAAATTTTTCAAAATGCCCAAACATTCTTGACTTTCAAAATACAATGTTTTGTATTTGAAGCATGCTCAGGCTAACATGAAGTTTCATTTTATTTAAAACCAAACAAACAGCATGTGTCCCATTATTTTAAAATCAGTGATCCTGCTGGATCTTGGCTGGTTTTACACTGAGTATTATTCTAGTCTGTTAAGTGAGTGTTGTTTGCACTACATTCCAACGTCACCCGTCTCTATACTTAAGGTTGGGAACATGGGATTTATCTCTCTCGCATTGTCAGCGTTTATACTGATAATACTGATAAACAAAGTGTTGTAAGGCATAATGTCCTTAAAATGATTTGAAATAGATATCTTACTAAATGTCTTCTTGGCCATTGCTGTGGATAACTTGGCAGATGCTGAAAGTCTAAATACTGCCCAGAAAGAAGAAGCAGAAGAAAAGGAAAGGAAAAAGAATGCAAGGTAAAACAGCTCAGGCATGATGAATGAGCAAGAGAAGGGAGGAGGAGAGAAATAAGTTTTTTCCTGTAATTCTTTCTTGCATAAATGGCCTCACTATTTGCAACATTTATTGGACCTGGGAAACAAAGGACAGCATTTACTTTGACTTTGAAGTAAGACCCAGTTAGAATGATTTGAGATAAAAGTTGGCTAGTGATTGGGAAAATAGGATGACCTAAGGAGAGGATGATAAGCCAACTGATGTTTAAACAACACAATGGTAGGATTTATTGTACAATTAGAACAGGAATGTATCTGTTCTTGCCAGAGAAAAAGACCATTTGGAATCATTTCTGTAAGCCTTATCCAGGCAATAAGACCTTTCCACTAGATTAGTACTGCTTGTTGAAATCAGTGCAAGTTATTTGAGTCCAAGAGCACATTTTATCCATCTTGAAAGGAGTAATGATCATGCATTGAAGTTTTTAGTGATTAACTTCTGCAGTTAAATTCAAAATGGTAATGTTTGAAATGGATCAAATGTGTTCAAATGCAGTAGATTTTATTACTTTGATGACTGCTTCTGTGCAACTCACTTTAAATATCACTTAAATTTTTGGCTGTATGTTTTTATGTATACTCAACTTTTAAAAGTATGCTTACAATTCATTTTAAATCTCCTGTCCTTATATGATTTGCATTGTAATTGTTTTTTGCTTGTTTGTATTTTCTAGAAAAGAGAGTCTGGAAAATAAAAAAAGTGAGAAGTCAGAAGGTGACCAAAAGAAACCCAAGGATAGTAAGGTGTTTATTTTTTAAAATATATCTTTTTAGGAAGGAATTATTTTTCTGGCCTGCTATTCTTTATGTGATTTCTTTTATGAAATCATCATCAGTACATTTTTTTCCAGAGAAAGGAACCAGTTCTGATGCTTGGCATCTTTGCAGAATCTGTCAGCCCAGAAAATGCTTTTGATTTTAATATCCAAAGAAGAGAAGGTCAAATTTGTCATTCCTGTAGGATCTCTGAATGTATTTTGCTTGGTAAATCCAGTGGAAGAAATTAGTAGAAGATGAATTCTTAGTTGAATTTTCAATCATTACTAGTGATTTTTACCAAACCTGTTGGTCATATTGTGATTGTAATTTGCACAGCTAAAAGAATATGGATATTATAGAAAAAATACATTTTAAATATATATATTAAAATGTCAGTTCTGCTCTCTTCTCAGGGTTATCCCATCTTAAAAAAATCAGTCTAAATATGGGCATGACTTTCTTGACTTCAGAGTCTTACTTGTTCTGCCTTCTGTTAAACTCTGTATGCAAAGCTCTACTGAAAACTATTTTCTCCTCTTTCATGGCCATAGGTGACAATTGCTGAATATGGAGAAGGAGAGGATGAAGATAAAGATCCTTATCCACCCTGTGATGTACCAGGTATGTGAATACCAGTCCAAAGACAAAAACATTTAAATTTGTTAGCTAAAATATCATAGTCTGCTCTCTCTGAACACTGAATCAGCTCCTTTGAAGTCCATGAGACTGCACTCTGTTATCAGTGGATAAATGGGCGTCTAAGTTGCTAAGTACAACATTTTTCTTTAGGTCTCTTAAGAGTATAAACATAAGGGCTAATACTGTGAGCCTGAAGGCTCTTGTGCTAATAGTAACCTGGATGTGAAGGCTAATTCTAAAATGTTTGGCAGTAAAAAGACTTCCCAGGGCTGAAGGTGTTCAGTCACTATTATCTCAGTATCTTCCAGTCCAGCAAGCACCTCTATCTAAAAATCTATTCTGATTGTTTCAAAAAAATTAATCCTTTTTATTTTTAGTAAAACAAATGTTTAATTTATAGTAGGTGAAGATGAAGAAGATGAGGAGGATGAACCTGAGGTACCAGCAGGCCCACGTCCCCGTAGAATATCAGAACTAAATATGAAGGAGAAGATAACACCGATCCCTGAAGGGAGTGCCTTCTTCATTTTCAGCAGCACCAATCCGTAAATATCATTCTGGAATATTCTCCTTTAGCTCCTCCAGTGGTGAAGGAGTAGATCTCCCTGCACTGAGTGTACAGATAGAACAGCAATATCTGCAGCAAGACAGGAATTGGTTTCTAAGTGACTTAATAAATAAAAACAATTTGTTAAATACATTGATTTGCTTCCCATTATCAAAGATTATAGCATTTTTAATGTATTGACTATGAACTCTGCATAGGTCTGAAAAGTATCTTTTAATGTCTACTAGCCAGCTGTTCTCTTAGTCACTGGATATAAAAGATCTGAATGTGAACTATGAGGATTTTTGCACGATGTAGAATTCCTAGAAACTGTGCGAAGAATGGCATGTTTTTGTAGCAGTGAGACTGAGGGATGAGGAAAAAATGTAAGACGAGGGAGGAAGGAGGTATGTATCCTCTCAGTTGACAGTGTTTTTCCAGATTAAAACTAAAACTGACAAATTACTTAAAAAGTCAGAATCAGGAGTAGTTGGATTTTGGAGGAAATTGAAATCTTTCACCACTCAATCTAACTCCAGAGCATTGCAGATTCTATATATTGATGAGGTAAGCAAGCTTCAGCAGTTAATAAAAGTTGTTATTGATTGTTAGATGGAAGTGAACAAGGGAATGGAATTCAGTTCCTACAGGACTGAAGGTAGCTGATTCATTCAGGTGTAGCAATTTCAGGGGCAGTCATAGCAGGGCTTTTGAAAGTTATCTGTACAGGAGAACCTTGTTTACTCCAAGGTAGAGGTCTTCATGGGTAAGATTAAATGATGATACAAGCAAGATATTTTGGGCTTGTATCTTATTGATTATGTGGATTATCTAATACTCAGAATTTTTTGACAAGCTAGAAAGATATCTATTTAAACTGGCAATTTTAAGAACACGTGATGAATGCATGTACACTAGACTTGTTGAACATGTCAATTTCCTTTTGTTCTCAAGTAATTCTGTATGGTTTTTCAGGGCAAAATCTCCGTCTTGCTTAACTGCTTAACTGTACTCAAATCATCTACTTAAAAGAACAAATTTCCTCAGAGAAACTGATGATTCTTCAAGAAGAATATTTCAAACAACTTTAGTGTTAGTGAGTTATGAACAAAATTCTGCCATTTTGCCAAGTTTAATTCTGGACCAACTCCAGTGAAGTGCTCACTAGCACTATAGCTCAGTGACCTTGGGCTCAGTGACTGGAACCCCACTTCATATTTGTCTGAATGCAGGCAGCTCTATAATCTTCAGCACACACTGGTCCGATAATTCTGCAAAATAGAATCTTTGAGGGAAATTATTATTTGATCGGAGTCTTCAAGTAACACAAGATCTCTAAACTTAAACACGTCTCAGCAAATTAATATTTTCAACAATTTTTATAACAAGTAACAGTTGGGATCTGAACTTAATATTTGGCATTTGACATTGAAATCCATCTACATCACAGTGGTATAAACACTGGAATTTATAATGACGTTCCTAATCCAGGATGTTTTCTTCCTTATTCTTTTGATAAGTGCACCTTCACAACTGGGGAACTGGATTTTGAATTTATTTAAGTTTTTACATAAGAGGGAGCAATAGCTTCAGCATTTACACCATGTTTTAACTGCTGATGGTTTCCCAGATCTGTCATTTTTGGCAGAGTAATAGAAAACATGTTGTATATAAGCCATCTGGTGAATTCTATTTGTGCATGTGGTACATTTTTGTATCTCTTCTGCAGAATTCGAGTGGGATGCCACAGGCTCATCAATCACCACATCTTTACCAATCTCATCCTTGTCTTCATCATGCTGAGCAGTGTTTCCCTAGCAGCAGAAGATCCGATCCGCAGCCACTCATTTCGAAATAACGTAAGCCTGTCAGTTTTGTATCTAGAGATAAATATATTCTAATAGAACAATAAACCTTTAGGATTAGTGCCTCGTTTTTAATTTTCAAGTGAAGAAATGCTCCTTTTTCCTTTTCCAAGTTAAACATATGCAATTTTTTTGTTGTAAAAAACATAAGTCTTTCAAAGGCAAGTAGGTTTATGAATGGAGCATCGTAGGTAGTACAGCTATTTTGCATTGAGGGTGGAGAAAGCTTCTCAAGTTATCATGAGTTGTGCATGCTTCTGATTAGTTATGATTGAACTGCTTTGTGGGGATTTGGATGGAACTGTCAGATCTCCCCTGTCTTAGATATATGTTGATCTGCAGGCTAGCCATGGAGTTAGAGGAAAACCTCTTACTAGAAAGACGGGCCTTCTGGATCAGTAGATGTTCCTGTACTGAAGTTAATGCTTTGAAAAAGTTAATGCTTGAAAATTGAACTCATAATGTCAAAAAACAAACCACCAAACCAAACAAGCAGGGCACCAATAGGAAGACCTTTCAAAATCAATCAAAAAAAAAAAAAAAAGAATAATTAAAACTCTGAACTTAGTTTCAAGGTGTTTGACAATCTAACTTGTGATTTTAAAGGTTTGGGAATGGCCACAATGTGACAGTAGGCTAAACACCAATCTTCTGTATCTGAGGAATTAAATCTGCTTAAGATTCCTTCTGCAGCTTTGAAACAAATCTCACTACTGCCCCAGGTGTTGTGCTCACATTTGCATTGCAAAGCAGTTGCACACTGCACAAACTAGGTTCCTTTTAGATGAAACTAAAACAAGAGTTACACTTCAGCACATAAACTCAGTGCAAAAACTTTTGATTTTTCAAACATTGAATTCCTCTTATCCTCAACTAGTGCTCTAGCTTCTGGAGGCTGAAACAGTTGTTATGGAACTAAAAAACTAACAGATGTCCTTCAACCTCTAATGGGACTTGAGTTTATGTAATGAGGAGGGTAGGCACATATCAAGGAAAAATGAAAATATTGGTTCTCAATACTGTTTCTGTCTGCTGCTTTGCTCTTGTATCCCTGCACTATTGTAGGTGCCTCTGAGCTCTTCTTTGTGCTGTTGACATTCTCTGAACATTTTTTTTTCAGTACCATTCTCAAAAAACAAAATGCTAATACTTTTTCCAAGGATAACATTAGATAAAAACAAAAAGGCACTTTCCATGGAATCTATAGAGCAACTGTGTGCCTCCCATATCTGTAAACTGGACAAATGCAACTTTATGAATAGATCATGGTAATGGATAAGAAAAACAGCTGGTGAGCCATACTGAAATTGTTACTAAAGGGATGATATTTATTTTTGTAACTAGACCAGTGGTAGGAAGATACAACTCCAGAGTGGTGGGAATCGAAGGGATTATTCCTCTTTGGGGCACAGGAAGATAAAATGTTTGAGTAATTTTGAGAAAACATTGCCCTCATGTTGTAAATATTCACAAACACACCAAAATTGCACGTTTTTCTTGTAATTAGCTTGAATGATGGCGTGTGTTGCCTTCAGCTGGGCAGCTTGGCAAGGGAAGGAACTCACTACTGAATGTTTGTGTAGAGAGAGTTTAGCACTGACTTTGTGAATTGGTATTTGGAAGTCTCAAAAAGTTACTGAGAAGTGTGATTTGAAGAGTTGGCTGTTGTATTTCTACAAGAGTAGCCTCTGCTTATTCCAGTTGGTACTCAAGTTCAGTAGCATGGCTTTCTGGTGACTGTTAGTTCATGTTATCTTTTCTGCAAATATGATTGCTTCTACTCAGTCCTGTGCTTTTTATGTTGGATATTCCATGTTGGCTTGTTAATGAAGATCATGTTGTTTGTAGCTGTGCCAGCATGGTAAAATTCCATGATGAAGGACAGCACATTGGATCAAGTCACACTGCCAAACATGAGAGCTGAACATCCTGATGAATCTCAAGTTATCTGATAAAATTCATGACAGTAAAAGCATGAAAACACAAGTTTAAGAAGCAAGAATTCAAAAAAACAAAATTCTTTACTAATTTTTTTTTGAACAGCTTTCTTATCTGACTCTTTTTTTCAGCCACAGCAAGGGATGGAAGGATGGAAATGGAACATGGGAAGAAAAAATTTTTCTTTTGGTTTTATAGGAATATGTCCATTGTGTTTGTCTCTTTATTTTATTTCTCTTTCTCATTTTCTTAGCTGTTGCACCACAGGAAACATGTCTCTGTGCTCACCTGTTTTCTAGGCGAACTGCTGGATCCTTGAAACTAAACTAACACAGTGCTGCAGTGTATGTCTGTGACTAAGTTGGTTGCTGGCAATACTTCCACCTTGAAAGGGTGAAATCTCAGTTCCATTGAAATATGTATGCACTATTCCTATTGACAACTGTGAAATCAGTGTTACATCTATGATATTTTTAAAAGTTTGCATGTCACTAAATTTCCAGTGTGTGTTCCAAATTTCCTGCAAATAAAGAACTGCTGTGTCTTCCAAGTAAAAATAAAGAAATAAATAAAAAGCTGCAGTGCTGGTTTTAATTAGTTTAGTTATTCATTAATGTGCTTTCACATACTCTATCTCAATCTATCTGGGAACAACAACATCAAAATGACTTACTAATAACAAACATACACTACTACTGAACATTTCTTGCATAAGATTATGCATCTCTGTGAAAGCCTGCAGCAGGTTCCTGTGAAAGCCAATAGGGGAAGGTCTGAAAGAACTGAAGGTCTCAGGGTCTGAGTGGTAAAATCTCACATCTAAACATGGCGGCTTGTGATAATTTTTTAAGTAAATATAAACTGTTGCACAATTGCTGGAATTTTAAACTATATTGGCTTAATTCCCAATCTACCTGTTTCTATAAATTCAGGTGTTGTTGTACATGTGGTATAAACTGTAAAAACTTATTAATAGTTGAATTTCTTACTGTGGCACGTATTATACCTTGCAGATACTTGGTTACTTTGACTATGCTTTCACAGCCATCTTTACTGTTGAAATCCTGTTAAAGGTAATGCATTGTTATTGATCCTTGTTAGCTCAAAAGCAGCTTTAGCAATAATGTTTGTAACTTTTTGTTTACCTTCCAGATCCTAGGGTATGCAGATTATGTCTTCACTAGTATGTTTACATTTGAGATCATTTTGAAGGTAACAGGTTTTCAAAGGAAGTTTGTTTAAAAGGATTTTCCTTGTGTGTCACCTGCCAAGAAAAGGCACTTGAAGTGTTCTTCGCCTTTTCTCTAAGCGATCAAAGCTAAACTTTTTTTCAATCAGAGGAATTTTTAATTTGACAATTTCTCATAGTTTTGATTGGTTATTTTTTTACCATTGGATGCATGTAGAAGATGATATTTTTATCATTGCATCAATTTAGTAATTCATTTTTTACCCTTTTTAAACTTACAGTTGTCAGAAAAGGGAAAAATAATTCACTGCGCATGAGCTTTTCCTTCTCCCTGCTCTGGCATTTCCAAAAGAGTTGATCAGTCTTGTAAGGAGGGAGCATGTAATTTCTCATTTTTCTTGCTGAACTATACTCACAGAGCTAAAATAGATAACTATTTTCTTGCAATGGGACTTGCAAGATATCTTGCATTTATCTATCTATACACTAAGATACGTTTCATTTATCTTATCTTGGGCATACATTTAAATACACAGAAAGGCATAAATATGCTTGCTTAAATGTATTACCCATGCATGAGTTCAAAAATGGCATTTTAATGTACAGTTTGTGTACTGATTATTAAGATTATCTATTGGGGTTACTCAGAACGTACATGGAGCTTACCCTGGCAAAGAAGCTCTATAACTGAGGGTTGGATTCACATGTAGGAAACTGTTGAACAAAATAATTCTTTTCTTTTTTGAAAATTTGTGAAACATTTTTTCCAGAAACTTACGTATGGTTTTTCAAAGTTAACTCAGTGTGTATTCAGTCTGACTTTTTCTTTGAGTAACCCCGATTCATACGCTGGTACACTAAAAATCTGTACATAAACTTTGCATTTCTAGTTGAGGAGTAAGCTTAACAAAATCTCTTCTCCCAGCTTTTGCTCATATTGCTGTGCATATTCTTCACTATGCAACTTGTTTAATACTAATTGATGCAATATTTGGGCTGTTTACAAGATAAGCTGTGTTGTAAATAGTAAACTATTTTTATGCTTGCAAATATTCTCAGACTTCAATTTAACCCCTTCTCATTTTCAGCAGTGAGGAGCTTGCTAAATAATTGGTTGATTTTATAATATTTATTGTGTTATAAAAAAAAAAGTCCCAATTTTTCACATCAAGAGAAAGGCCAAACTAAAGGAAAGGAAAGAGCACTGAAAAGTCTCGTAGCATTCAATCAAAGCAGTTCCAAACTCTGAATTTGAGAAACCATACTAAATATGTTAGCACCATTTGTACAACAGAAGAGATGGTAGACCAGCTACATGCTCTGAACAGCAGGTTGTATAGCTCCAGCAGTTCCAATTTGCCTCTGTACAGACAGAGGAGTTACAAAGAATGGCATATACAAACATAACTAGATGTGCTAAGAAGAGAAATATTCTCACTGACTGCAAAAGATTCTGACATTAAGTTATTCGAGGGAAGTAGGAAGCACTAGAGCATGAACTTCTGAAATCTGGCATTGTTAAGTAATAAAAGGAAACAAGAAGCCCCATTGTAGAACAACATTTGATGCTCCTGACTGCACTAACTGCAGGAAACTCTGCCTTGCAGTGTACTCACCTGTCTTTATAGAGGAAAATAAATGGTACCATAAAAAATTTAGTGGACAGTCAGCAAATGGCACATTCATGTACAATGCCTGCTTTACTAATATGTCTCAGACACTGGCTTTGCTTGCTCCCGGCTGGAGCCCTCTACCTTTCCCCTGTTGCTTTCTGTGCTGTGCTTTTTTCACACAGCAGCTGTGTGAGTTCTGTAGGATGCAAATTCAAGACTAGTTCTATAGGAACAGTAGCAGTTCTTAATTTCCAGCCAAAAAGTATGTGAAACTGAAACAAAGATAACTAGGAGCAATATTATCAAGTGCTAAAAAGAAGCATTAAAATAACTCACATCACATGGAGAGTTTTCCCTGTGCTCTGTTTTACTGGCTGCTCAGCAGACCTAAGGATTTACACTTTATGTGGTGTTAAGGTTATGAGGGAGGTTATGAATACCAGAAAATCTGCAATATCTGTTTAAAGCATTTAAGAATTCTCTTATGTAACCCTTACATAGCTTTCAAATCCAGCTTACCGTCCTGTTTGCAGTACTTGGGGAGTCTGAATGTGTCAAACCAAAGGCCAGGTTGGGGCTTTGTGCTTTTAACTTGCCCCAGCTGTGCTAATCCCTTCCATCTAAACTAGTCCCCACTGGTGTAGCAAGAGGAAGAGAGCAACAGGAGTGGTGCTCACTGCCTTGCATTTGCCCTAGGACTTGCTATGGTCTTGACCTGTGCAAAGGGTGGAATAATTTTGCTGGGATTTATACTGATGGAAGTCTGGGTCTCCATGTAAAGACAGGATGATGAGTACTTTGCCTGCATTTTTATGTCAAAATGTCTTAACTTTTGTGAGAGTCTTTACATTAAGCACAATTAATTGATTGCATACTAGAATGTGAATGAGTATCTGTAGATTGATGTAGGCTTTTATTCAAGGTTATTTTAGTTCTTAATTCCCACTGATTTTAATTAGTTTAGTCATACTCTGTGCTACTGAAAGTGAAAGAGGTATGCATTTATTGAAAATTTTATAATATAATGTATTAGTTCTCTGCAGGTCATATTAAAGCTCTAGGATTGTTATTCTAATTTTGAGGAACATTTAGTGTATTGAACACAACTAGAGAAAGCTTCTTCCAAGCAAAAGGCATCCTTTGCAGCTAATGTGTAACTCAGTGAAGCTGAAGAATTTCTGATGCAGAAGGCCTGCAAGTACATCCACACAAGAAGTGACGCCCTGAGCTGTGAGATGCCCATCAGTGGCTCTCCTCTGTTCTGTGGAACAGTTTTGAAAGATGCAGTGGTGTGCTGCAAGAGGAGAGGAAATCTTTTCTCTCCATGGTGGTGGATAGAACAGAACAGAATGGAAAATAATGGGTTTAAAATCCACAGATGTTTTCCTTACCTGTAGAAAGCAATAAGTAGCTGACAGTACTCAGCTCTTTTTAAGAGGTACTTAAGGCTGAAGAAATTACAGCCTTAAATAGTGCCTGAACTGAAAACTGGGTGTTTCTCAGAAGTATTTTAATTTGAAGTCCAGTTTCAGCATTTTCAATTGTAATCCATAAAAATCCATAAAACATATTTGCAAAATTCAACTCAAGTGCAGATTCTGTGCTTCTTATTGGATCAGGAGGTTTCTTCTGAGATTTTTTTAACTAGTATTCCCTCTGAGTTATACCAAGGGTCTAATTAATAAATTCAGGGGCCAAACTCAGCTTTGGGGTACCTGAAAAGATCTGCCCAATGTCTGCAGCCGTAATTAATAGAACCTCTGTCACTGGCTCCTAATGAGTCTTGCAGGCAGTGTAAGCAAGCTCCTTCACAAGATACTTACTGTGTTCCTTTAATTGTCATCAAGGCTTAGAAAGCAAAAAATGAAGAGAAAGCCCAATAGGGAGAGCAATGTTCGATTGCTTTCCCTGCAGAAAGCAATGCTCAGGGATTGCAGTTTATGCCTAGTACATAAGAATCATAGAATCATAAAACTGTTCGTGTTGAAAGTGTCCTGCCAAGGTCAGTTAGCCCAACTGCCCTGCGATTAGTAGGGTCATCTACAGCTTTATCACTGCAGTCTATGGGCTGCTCCACTGCCCAGAGGAATCAGAATCCCCAGTACTGCAAACGTGCTGTACAAAACCTTCCAAGGTACTCACTGATGGCCTCAACTCATCTCCTGTGTGGAGGAGGCAGCAAAGTAACTGCCTGGTGGCAGCTTTGCGTGGCTTCTGTACCAGATTTTACTTGTGGGATTTTGCAGTACATTTTCAGCTCCTTCAATTCTCAAAACAATAGGAACAATGAGGAGTCATAATCTGGACCTTACAGTTTTGTAAGCATGGAAGGTTTATGGTTCTTGTAGTCACTTTTCTATCGAAATCCCAGCCTCTTCAGTGAAATCCACTCAGCCTAATCAGTTACACACAAAAACAACATTTGTTGGCATCAGAAGCAATTGACTCGTTTGCTCATGTTTCCTGAGCAGAATTGTTGTTATTTAATTAAAAGTTACTAAACATGTGTAGTGTTTTTTTAAATTTCAGTTGTTTTTAGAAGGTGATACTGTTGTATGCATTCACACTCTAGACAGGCGTCTTGTAAACAGCCTAAATGTCAATGTGAATAGATTGAGATAGAGATTAAACATAAAACAATTCTGTTTTTAGATGACAGCTTTCGGAGCATTCCTCCATAAAGGGTCCTTCTGCAGAAATTACTTTAATTTGCTGGATTTGCTGGTTGTGGGTGTTTCTCTGGTGTCATTTGGTATTCAGTAAGTATTACAATCTGAACAATTTATTTTTTGCTCTGGGGTTCTCTACTGAAATCAGTCTTGCAGCTCCTTTTGTTCTGCCTTTTTGTGTGGGTGCAGTCAAGGCTGGGAACAGGAGGAGGTGATGCTTTATATGGGGAGTTGTAATTCAATACTAATAGAGATTGGAAGCAAATCACTGCTTCCCACCATTGCCAAGAGAACGAGGAGGAACACCACAGCACTCTGTTGTGTAGCAAGGAATTCCTGGAGCTCCTGGAGGTTTATGTGCCCTCCTTTGTGTTATTGCGACATACGCAGCCTAATTCTATGAGCTTGCTCTTTCGGTATTGTCCTACTGGGATACATAACCTAACTGGATTTGAAGGGGAGAGAAGTTGTAGCTTAATCAGTGAGTGGTAACGAGGGATGTTTTTTTTCCTTTGGATCAGGCAGAACATAATAACAGAGTCAGAAGGTGCTTATTGATTCTCTAAGCGAGCAGCTGTGCCTTATTTAAATCATCCGTGAATCCTTCACTGACCTAGAAATGAGCAAGGGCTGGCTGTTAGTCAGCCCCCTCCCAGTTGTGTTCTGCTTGTGTTACAATGCTTATAAAAGATTTTAGTTTTGCAGTGTGCTCTTTAATGGACTGTCTGCTGTTATCGCTGCTGAAAGCAAATGTGATTCCATTGAGATCTTTTCAAATCCAGTTGGTTGGAAATGAAGGTATTCACAAGGTTTTTGAATGAGGTGTCAGCATTCAAAAAAGAAAGTTCTCTGGGGAGTAATTTGCTTCTGACCAACCTTAATTGTGTTTGTGTCAGATGAGCCTCCAAGCTGTTAATTCCCAAGTTGCTCCAGAAATAAAAATGATTCTTACAATATTTATGTTATTCTTTTCTAATATTAACAATACATCAATGAAGGAGTGCTTCAAAAAATCTTGTATACAATGTTGTGATGCTTTTTTTGAATTTTCACCTATAAGGAAGTCGTGAGAACATTGTTGTTCTTAGAAATGAAATAGATTACCTTAAAAGTAACAAACTTTTATTTTTTCCCCAGATCAAGTGCTATCTCAGTTGTGAAGATCCTCAGAGTTTTGAGAGTCTTGAGGCCCCTAAGGGCTATAAACAGAGCAAAAGGACTTAAGGTTTATATTTTTAACTTTTTCTAAGTTACATTTCTGTTGACCTGATTCCTCAATTCTGCTTCAGGTTAAATAGTCTAACAATAAAAATTTCCTGGAAAAAGTCACATAGATCAGTTCCTGATTCTTAAGCATGTTGGGCCAGATTCTGCACATGGTTCCCCAGTACTTTATATGTGGAGGAAAACCAGTGCCACAGAGAGCAGAATTTGATCATGGTGCTTGTTGTGAACCAACATGTCACAGAAATGGCTCCATTGCCATTCTACAGTGCGTGTGTACATTTAATCTATACATGTTAATGGGTCTGTCTCAACACACGGACAAATTTTGGAAATGAGCTTAGCTATGATAGAAGGTAAAATACTGTCAGTGCAAAAACAGTAGCTTTAAAAGGTGATTGAAATGTGATGAAGTAAGCTTTTCTTCTTGTGGTAGGTGTGCTAGGTTTAAAATATTTTTTTTTCTTTCTTTCCAGCACGTTGTTCAGTGTGTCTTTGTGGCTATTAGAACTATTGGTAATATCATGATTGTTACAACTCTGCTGCAGTTCATGTTTGCTTGTATTGGAGTGCAGCTCTTCAAGGTGAGCAGACTCAAAAGTAGTACTGCAGCAAGAACAGCAAAACTGAGTTGAATTCTTGGTGTCTTGCTGCTTGGTGGGTTGGTCTCATTTGGAAGCAGTCATAGTTAAATGCATTTATTGTGTATATTCTCCATTTTATTACTGTGTTTTGTTTTATATGTAGGGAAAATTCTACAAGTGCACTGATGAGGCAAAACAGAATCCAGAGGAATGCCGGTGAGAGCTCTTTTAAACTAAGAAAATGACACATATGTTGAGTAATATAAACTTACCAGATAAGGGCAGACTTGTGATAGGTGATTTAAGTTTGTATAAATTGGAATTACCATCTTGAGACCCAGAAGGAAAGTCTAAAACATAAAGGCAGTCAAGACAGGTTAGCAAGGAAATAAAACAAGTTTATGATGGAGTAAAATAAATTATTTTGAATAAATAATTGTATAACTTGAGGGCTAATTAAATATTTTATTAATGGCAGTGTTTCCTTTCCTTTCCTTTCCCAAAGGGGGATATACATTGTTTATAAAGATGGAGATGTTGATAATCCAATGGTCAAAGAGAGGGTCTGGCAAAATAGCGATTTCAACTTCGACAATGTTCTGTCTGCTATGATGGCCCTTTTCACCGTGTCCACTTTTGAAGGCTGGCCTGCGTGAGTGAATGCTTCATAACATTAATATTAAGACATGTTTTCCAGAAAAATTATCTATCATTTACTAAGTGTTTTGGGGCAACAAAACAGTCTTACACAATGGTGTAGAAATGTATTAGTAAAGGAAGGAAATAAACCTACTATCCTTCTGAATCTGTGCATTTTTTTCTGGTATTTCTTCATTCACTCCTGTCAGTAATGGGAGAAGTTCTCCTTTTCACATTCCTATATTTACAAGAAATAAATGAGGGTGGATTTTTAAGTACAACTTAAATTCTGGATAATTTCCTTTACAAGGAACTCAAAATATGCAGTGCAAAGTAATTATATACCAGTAATTGCAATTCTCCATCTCTGTAGTCTGTAGGTGGGTAATGTTGCATTCAGGAATTCAGCAAAATGGGATTTCAGTCTTTATTTTGTGATTCCAGTGTGGTTCAGGGTATGGAATATACCACTGTTGAGAACACATTGATAGTACTTGGCTTCTTTCTGTCTCTGAAATCAATTTAAAGTGACAAACACAGCATAGGATAACTTGAAAGTACTGTATGATCTCAGAATATATTATTTTTGTGTGTGCTTGTTCAAATCAGTGAAACCTTATACATTTATATTGATTGCTTCCTAATCTTTCAGTTACTTTTGCTACAGCAAGCTACTCTTTTAGCACTAGAGTAACAATTCTCTTTGATCTTTATACATTAAGGCTAATAATACTAATATTAAAATTTTAGATCTTTGAGTAAAACTTCTACTATAGATCTAAGCAACTATACACAGTGTAGAAAAACCTGAGAAGAACAAGCTGCCTTTGGCAATGTGCCTAAGTACGTAAAGTCTTACAGGACAGCTATGTGTGAAAAATACAATAATACAACCAGTTGGTCATTGTCTTGATTGTACTGAACAAAGAAAATAACATTGTTTCTGCTGTTTTGGTTACGCTTGTAAGTACTATTTATTCAGAGTGAAGTTGATAATAAATAGTAAGGTATTTCTGAAATCTGTCCTATGAGTTTGCATATTTTACTGTCTTTTGCCATTTTAATGCTAATGAAGATTTTTTTCCCCCCGCCAGGCTGCTGTACAAAGCCATTGATTCCAATGGCGAGAATGTAGGACCTGTATACAACTACAGAGTGGAGATCTCCATTTTTTTCATCATCTATATCATCATTATTGCTTTCTTTATGATGAACATATTTGTTGGTTTTGTCATTGTTACATTCCAAGAACAGGGAGAACAAGAATACAAGAACTGTGAGCTGGACAAAAATCAGGTTAAAATACGTAATGAACTCTTAATTTTTAAAAGTATCCTTTTTTTTTTTTATTTATTCACCAATAACTTCCTTTCTGCTTTAGGCCAGAGGGGGGCATCAAACACATCTCTTAGTAATAAAATAATTTTTAAAAGTAGCCTGAGTAAATTAGCATCAATTGGTACTCAAGTCACTCTATATTCCTCTTCCTGTAAGCCAAACGTCTCAGTCTTTTTGTTGTGGAGGTTTCTATGTGATGGTTGCTAATGTCTTAGTGTCTCGCTTCTTGGTGTCACGTTAAGAGGAGTTCAAGCATTTAACAGTTTATCCATAGGCACAAGTAGATTTTGCAGTAACAACCGATAGTAAAAGTTGTGTTCTGAATAGACTGAAAATATTCGAAGTGTTCAAAATATTCTACTCTACTTTTTTCCTTTATTTAAAAAAAGTAAATAAAGCACATGTGATGCTCATATTCCCCTTTTATTATTTAATCTTTTCACTCAGAAACTTGCCAGTGATCATTCGTGGTTTTTTGGCTACCCTTGTTCCACTGCAGCGCTCTTCATCCAACATAGTTAAGCATGAAACTCTGGGGAGCATTCGTAATGCATTTTGTGCCCCAACAGCCAGCTTTTATAGGCATTCTTCAAAAGACAAGGAGAAGGCCCAACTTATGTGGAGATTTAGGTGCTAAGACCTGGATGTGAATCCATGGTGTTTCTGCCTGTCAGTTTTTCTCAACTAATAGGAATAACACCCACTGGTGTTTATTTTGCAGACAGTAGGATTTTATGCTATGCAGTTACAATAATGATTAAAAACTTAGTAAAGACTAAGTGCAACTTAAAGGCTAATTAAAAGTCAGCATTATTGTTAGATGAGAATCTTTAAAAATGAATTCTGCATAGTATGTTAATATTACGGTGGTTGGGTAACAATATGATGATATGTGTACAGTACACTTAATACTATAAACAATACATATATGTATATACACATGTGGTCTGTGGTATATTAGTATGCTGTGTGAAAGTGAAATGCTTTAGAATTTTCATCTTTGATTCTTTGCGTGTAACTGAGTAGTGTATGTACCTAGGTACAGTTGTAAATAACCAAGTGAGCGTTGGTAAGCTACTTGATTAATTTATAAGTACTTAAAAATGTATGTAAAATAGATACACTGCTTCTTTCTGCTTTTAACAGTTTGCACTCATCACTAACTATGTTCCCATTTGTTTGACTTGGCTATAATCTGACAATTTTTGATGTATTTGTTTTTGCAGCGTCAGTGTGTGGAATATGCCTTGAAGGCACGTCCTCTTCGTAGATACATTCCAAAAAATCCTTACCAGTACAAGTTCTGGTATGTGGTGAATTCTACTGGATTTGAATACATCATGTTTGTCCTCATCATGCTGAACACACTTTGCCTGGCTATGCAGGTAGGAAAAGCAGAAGCTCTTTTGAAGCCACTGATATGAATTGGAAAGAAGGGTGTAGAAGATGCACTGCCTTTTGTTTATAGCAATGGTTTGTTAATTAAAAAAGAATCATAGTACTCTTCTGTGATGTGTGCTGATCTGTGCATCAGTTCTCTGAAGCTAAGTGGTTTGAAAGAGCTTGATATTTGTGGTGGTCTCCCTAACCCAATGGAACTCATTGATCTACACTTGGTACTTGTAACTTCATGAAATTCGTAAAGGTGTATTCCCAAGACAGTCCATGTGCAGGAAAATCTGAAAAGAATAGCCTGTTTTTGTTAGCAAGCATTTCTCTAATCCTCTTAGATTCTTTTATCTAATATATTCCTGTACACAATGTCTTTAAGCAATGCTTCTCAACTTTATAATTCCTGTACTTATTCTGTCTTTGTTTCATATATGTACTACTCTATATTTCCACCACCTATGTCTGTATATTTTTAGAAGTTTTAAACTTATATGGAGCAAGTCCAAAATTGTATAATATTGCAAACATGTTTTCATGTATTTGCTGTATATCTGTACATATATGGTGTATTTCTTTGTATTTTTGCACAGGCTTTTTTTTTTTTGTCAGTATATGTTTACTTTTTCTTCTCTTCTTGCACTGTTATATCCACTGCTTTTCATTAGTTGATACACTTATCTACTTTTCCAAGTTGTTCTAATGTTTCTTTCTTTCCCTTGGTACTTTTAGAGTTTGATAAGAAAAATAATCTTTCAAATCCAATTTATATACCCATCCTACTTATTTTTTGTTGTAGAGTTGCCTGGGAGCTGTATGCTTTTAAAAATATGATACAGTATATTTTGCTGTGACTAACATACTACAGGCTTTCTAAGCAGGTGTGACATGAGATTATGTTATTTAAAAACAACCTTCTAAGATTCAAAAAAAATTGCTTTTGTCTACTATTCCTTTTTTTGTGGGAGCAGTGTTCTCCTCAAATCTTTCTCTGAAGGTCACCAGATGTAGAGGAATGCCAGATTTGTTCCACTCCTTGCCTGCGTGGAATAGATGAAATCCATTTTTGGAGAGATATTCAGCTATTCTCATATGATGTAGTTGTGCGTCACAAACACTACAGGAAAATATTTTCTTCTGCTGCAGTGTTGCCAGTGTTGCCAGCTTTTATTACGTTGCCTTACTTTCACTTAGTATTTTAAAACTTTTACGTTTAAATGTGTCATATTTTTCCTCCACAGCACTATGGACAGTCTAAGCTCTTTAATGATGCAATGGACATTATGAATATGGTTTTCACGGGAGTGTTCACTGTTGAAATGGTTTTGAAGCTGATTGCATTCAAACCCAAGGTAAGTTTTACACATGGTTTAATTAGGGCATCACCACAAGAATTAAGTGTAATGTAAGTTTCACACTAGCTTTGTAATTTTCAAGTAACAAAAAGAACCTATATGTTTCCCACAGTTATCAATCAGTTAAATCATAATAGAAATGTTAATCTAATAATACATGCATACATAAATCTAGGAAATGAAATACAGATGTCAGAGCAAACATTACAAGGTGATTGATGACATCTGAAACATTCTGAGGTAACAAAACTATTATTTTCTAAATTAGACAAATCATTTCAAGTAACAAGCATTACCACTTCTCCTAATTCCTGGTACCACATTCATAACCTTCAACAAAGTTGACCTCCATTAAAGATTTCTATGTTATATTTCAAAATGCAAAATTGTTCCTTTAATTTTTAAAATATAGCCATGGACTACAAGCATAACAAAAATAATTTGAGTATTCAGTAGCCTTTTAAGGTTTTAATGTTTTCAGTTATGTATACACACCATTTGGTAGAGGGTGCTACAGGAGGCATCTGAGATTCCTTGCTTTAAAGGGACACTGTCAAAATGAATAATGTAGACATATTGTTGAAAGTAGATTCACAAGACATACTGATAACTGTTATTAATTTTTAAGAGAAGATGAAAATTGAATTGTGGTAGTGCATGCAGTCTTATTTGTTCTGTTCTCATACCCTATTTATGGCAGTGCAAAAGACAAACTAAACTAAATTTTGTTTTCAGTACAGTGAAATCAGTATTTCTGGGGGCTTCTGCCTCTGCATATAAGTGAAGTAGTATGATCACTCACTAGATGTGAAATTTGAAAACACTTGAGGTTCCTGATCTCAGCATCTGAGGCTATATATATATATTTTTCATCTTGCACTTCCCTTCTTTTAAAGTAATCAGAATATTTTAATCTGTAAATTGAATGCAGACTGTGCACTTCCTTTGATTTAAGTAGTGTACTGAATGACTCCAGTCTGTGAGGACAATCTTATCTGTGCTTATTTAGCTCTGACACTTACAGCAACATAGCCATGGCAGCCGAGATTCTAGTGTGCAATAGATGCATAACTCCTTTCCAGCACTTCAGGAGTGTTTATTCAGCATCATTTGGCCATGAGCTGTATGGTGTCACCCAAGTTACTTGATTTATGGTTAGCTTATCTTTGCCTGCATAGAAGTAAACAAATCATACATCACTTGAGGTCTGGTTGAGATATGGAGTGTGGAGTTCTGGGCGAGTTTACTCACTCTCTCATAGTCATTCTCTGCACTGTCTAGACTGTCACACATTTCTAGTGAATTTATATGTATTTTTTTGTCATCTGTGTTATTTAAACACCGAGGATATCACAGTAAAACTAACACGATCTGAAGCCCTAGAGGGATAGTTACGTGGTTCACAGAGTATGCTGATTGCATTTCCTGGTTTGTATTTCCTGTTGTATATCACTGTTTCACACTGGCATTTCAGAAGACTTTGCTGCGTTTTGTCATCTGCTCTTAGAATGAAGATTGTGAATCCTTGTGTGGTTCCTCGTGAACCTGCGCCTTTAGTCAGAAATAGCAGCTAATGCCAAATCGATTGGTCTGATCATGGGTGTATAAATCACAGTTCTTCATCTGTATTATGAACTTCCCACTCATTGAATGCGGTGTCTTAACAGTGGTCTCTAAAATTCGGTACAGTTTGGATTCTAACTGTTGCAATGTGCTTTCTGTCTGATTGGATGCTTTTACTGTAACAGCTCCCTGGATCTGAAAACTGAGAGTTTGAAGGAAAGACATTTCCTGAATTTCATTCCCTCATAGAAGACCTTAAATTTGTTAATTAGCAGGATGAGGTTAAAAATCCATGATATTAATCACTTTTCAGAGACTAATTAGCACAGAAGGAAGGAGATGACATATTTTTAAGGTTGTTCCTGATATTTTTCTTTTAAGATTGTGACTTTTAAAATCAAATAATTTATACCTAAACACTGACTGGCAACATCTACCTCACAGTTCATTAATAACTTAAAATGAGTTAACAGTCTTAAAAAGAATCTAAACTTTAATCTAGATACATACTTTAAACAACAATGAATTGTTTTAACTAATGTTAAAATGTTTTAATGGTCAGAACGATCTGAAACCAAGCCTATAATTTTCCTTTAGGATTTTTGGGAAAAAACTGGTTCACTTCCTCTGCGTTTACTTCACCATTGGGTTCCTTTGTCTACTCTGACAGAGTGGACAACGTTATTTACTACTTTGATGCACTGTAGAAATAATTTCAAAGTTGCTCCAGTTACTCAGTGTGTAAATATAAGAAAGATAAGAACATGTTAGTTATTATCTAATCTGCTTGACAGTGTCCCCTTAATAACACTGACAAAAATCTTGTAAAAAGTGTAAGCTTTGCTTTTGCTGTTCATGCAAACTTAGTGCAATTATAAATAATTGATACTCCTACTGTGGTGATTGTGTTGTGTAAAACCGAGGTACTGCAGACTGCCTTCTGGCTCTGAAATATATGAAATTTGGATAAATAATAGATGGTAAAGGTGATACTGAGTGTCTGGCACGCTTGCTGACTGGGAAATTGGAACACAGAGAACTTTACAGAAAGAGTCCCTGAACTTCTTAAAAGAGTGCTGTAATGACTAAAATATTTATGTAGTTGCTCAACAGAAACCTGTTTTTTGTATTAATTCTCTATGCCTACGTATTCCCTAGAATTTGTCACTTATCCTTTAGCATTTCTCAATGAATACTTTTTCAAAGTGTAAGGTAAACAAGCAGGCATATTTTTCTTCATGTTGTTCTCCACATATGCTAGAATCTGGTCAGTACATTGTGAAACAAAATATGTCAATGAAATCTAAAACAATGCATCAACACACACTCTATGTATAGCTTCATGATAGCCAGCCGTTACTTAAATTTGTAATGATTTTCATTTTACATCAGATTTTTGTAAGAAAAAAGGAAAGATGGCTAGTAAGTGAACTGATTTTGGGTTATTGCAGTGGTGAAAACAACTTATTTGCATGATGTTTATTTGCTGTGACTTGTCCATTCCTCCCTTTTCCAAAACCATCTTTATTTTCTCTTAGTTTTTTGTTTGTATGCTTTTGCTTTACATATTACTTTGAACAATATTTGTCTATACTGATGGAAAAGGTTTCATGAAATAAATGTTTAAAATATTTTAGCTGTATTGAATAAAAAATGTGAATTTGTTATTTAAGTGCTTTATATTGTAGCATGTCTAGTAAAGTCACTTTTTCAATAGTTGAAGGACCTTTTTTTGGTTGCTGGTGTTGTAGAGGAAGATGGATAGCGCACCTTGGGATTGCACTGATGATTGTTTGGCTGTTTACCAGTAGTTTCTTACAGAAGTAATTACACGAATAACAAGCATGATATGTATTTTAAATGAGATAAGTAAGGAATACAAATGAGCAGGAAAAATACCATGAGAGAACAGCTTCCATTCTTTCCTTCATTAGCTGGTCTCTCCTAATCTCTTCAGGATTATAAATTGGTACTGTTGAGGTGGTTGAACGTGAACTTTAACAAGACATTAGGAATGATTTTGGTGGACTGAAGTGGCGAAGGAGGAGTGGTAGGGAGTTGTAGAGGAACTCTCCAAAGTGGATGTGTTTATTCAGAAGGCATAATCCATGAAGATGGGTTTTTTTGCCTCAAGACTGGAATTTATTATTGAAGTCAGAGAGGGAAGGCATGTGGTGCAAAGGGTTGCAGTGATATTCCTCTTACTTTCCTTAAATAAGGGAATAATTATAGCAATTCTCTTTATAAAGAGCTAAAATTTCAAATAGAGTAGTATTAACAAGTACAGTAGTAGAGAGTAGCATTAGGAACATAAGATTAGTGCTTGCTTTCATCAAATACTCTGTAGAACTGTCTTACTCTGCAGCAGCTCTTTCATAGTCTCCAAGAGCAGATCTTCACATTAGATTTTTTGAATCATTATGCAGTCAGGTGTAACTTTTAATCTTAATACTTGCTAGAAATTCTGACAGTTTAAAATGTTGAAAAGATTAAAAATCCAGCTAACTTTGTTTTTCTGTGCTAAAGCCATGTAACAACTAACTACTCAACTAAAACATTATTTTGTAGTAAGTAATGCAGTAAAAAATGAAACTAGACATCAGGTAAGGTCACCATACTTATTTTCAACCTCTTCCTAAATCAATTATGTAGCACTGCAATGGCAATTAAGTTACTATTTTTAAATGAATTATCTGGAAAGCAGAATGCACATGTACCATGTGTACATTGCAGCCTTTGCAATATCAAGCCTTAGCCATTGTGGGCTTATAAATCACTATCAGAATGAGAAGAAAAGATGATTTTAGTAACATTTGCAATTTGGAATTTCTGTTATGATTATGGAAAACTCATCTGAAACCTACATGTCTTGTATCCATAGAATTACTTTTAACACTGTAATGCATCTCGTTCCCAATGACAGATTAATCCTGAAACCCAGCTCAAGGTTTCTTCTTAAATATCTTTTTGCTCAAACGTGGAGTTTTGATTCCAGTAAATTGGAGTTCATATTGGTTGATAATGTTTTGCAGCAGTGAGCTACTAACATATACATAGAAGAATATATTTCAAGGCATAAAATGTCAGAAGAGTGACTAAGTGATTAATGACAGTGAATTTGTAACAACCTGTCCAACTTGTTAGGGTTCCTCTATAAAAACTTATTTATGAATAGAAAATTTAGTTATGCACAGTTTTACTTGAAGGATGATTATGCATTAATAACCAGGGATGACACTTAAAATATTTTCTACTAGTTGCTTAGATAGGGCTATCACAAAGTCATTATTGCTAGGGAGTTCTCAATGGGCCTGGTCCTGTAGAATTCTTATTGAAGGTGTACTGTCATGTATTTTATTTTATATATATTAGGCTTCTTCAGCCTTGCTGTTGAATCCCAAATGAGATTTGGTTGATGGCTTGCTTGCCAAAGTTGTGCTTATACGATGGTGTGTTATGCATGTGTAGCGCGTGTGTGTGTGTCTGTACATGTATATATATTAAAAATGTGTTCGTATATATATATATATATACACACACCCACACACGTGCACATGTGTTGCTTTTCCTTCAGTAGGCAATATTGTTTGTTTTGTTTTGTTTTCTCATTAGACCACGGGTTTTGTTTAACTGATTTCTGTTTATGCAAAACTAAACAGAAGTATGCAAATATTTGACATTTCATGTGTAATCACAAACGTTTGCACCCTGCCTGCTCTGTTCAGGGCTATTTTAGTGATGCCTGGAATACGTTTGACTCCCTCATCGTTATTGGCAGCATAGTAGACGTCGTTCTCAGTGAAGCTGATGTGAGTATACCCCAGCTTACTTTCCCCGGTCCCTACTTCTCTTTCTCTGTCTCCCCACTATTTCCATCATCTGGACAAGTCACAGATTTTGATCTGATGTTTCTAAAGTTTGAATACAGACCAGTTATAGGTCAATTATGTTGATATGGGAAATAAATAGCCTTTTTTTTCTACCAATTTTTTTTAGCTAAGAAAAGGGAAAGATTGTATAGTGGTACATCAGAGAAGCCTAGAGTGTTTCTGTGTTATAACACTGTCCTTTTCTTCTCTTTTTCTGTTTGTGTTTTTCTCTTGCTCTCTTTCTGCTGAATGCTTGTCCTAACAGCACTATTTCACTGATGCATGGAACACTTTTGATGCCTTAATTGTTGTTGGTAGCGTCGTTGATATTGCTATAACAGAAGTTAATGTAAGTAGCAACTGTTCATGCACTAAAAAGTAATTGCTGTCCTCAAGAAATACAGGAAATGTGACTTTTATACTCCCAAATCCTTTTTCACAAAAATATGTTTTATCCTGGAATTGAAGACCAAAATATTGACAAACATGTTTATACAAGCTGTTATTGTAGAACTATAAGGCTGTACAACTGAACATGTACGCAGTATAATGAGGCGTAGAGTGATGTTTTCCCATATATGTTCAGAAAATATTTTAAAACATGTTATTTATAGAAAAGCAATTAAGCCTTTACTACTATTTCATTTGAAGCCAGTAGTTTTCTTGTGTAGTTTGACTGAGATAATTCAAGCATCTATACGTTGCTTTAATGTCTCAGTTTAACAAGTAACTGTTTATTCCATGTGAGGTTTGGCCTTGTAAAGTGGCTTTATCATTTGTATCTTAAGAGGTAGTGGGAAAAAAGTAAAAAGAGTAGGTAAAGACTTCCAAGAGATGGAAAATAAAGGGTTTTTTTATTTTATTTTTTTTCCAATACTACAGCAAATGCTTTGAAATCCAAATTACTTCTAAGATACTTTGAAAACTCTCTCTTTTTAACAGAGTTTTGATTGAAGGCCATTGTAAGTATAGGTATTTTAACAGAAATATAGGGAAATGTTGATTTTTGCCTACATTCTGTATGAGTTGCTGATTTTAACAAGGAAAGCTGTAAAAAAGAAAAAAGATATTTGAAACATAAAAAAAAAACAAAAACCACTAAGCTGTTCTGGAGCAATGGTCTCCATATTTACATGTTTCTGTAGTTGAGTTTTCAGAGGAAAGTGCCTCTTCTTTCTAGCACTTGTTATGAACTCACATAGGGAGACCATAGATGGTGAGACTTGGATCCAACTCAGCAGCTGAAAATACTTACTGAGCACACACTCATCAGGTGCAGTTAATGTAGTCCATGTGCTGCAGATCCTCTCTGCTCCTCATTCTCAGAATGAAATTATCCTCAAATGCCTATGAGGGTGCAGCATTCACTTATTCCCGTGTGTCAAAGAACAGATTGATCAGAGAAAGCCATAAATTTAAATAGTTTCTTGATATTAATCGAAGATTGCATATTTCTCTACATCAGCCTCAGTTTATAAGCTGGCTCCTAAGTTTCCTTTTCTCTTAACATAGGTTTAGTAACCTACGTGCTAGAGATTTTTTTATTTTTCAGTGGGGGCATTAAATTAAGTAAGAAGTATGTAAAATCTTTCAAAAAACTTTGAAGTTTCTATTAATGCTCTTAAGTGAATATCTCTAATAACTTGCACATAATATAATTTCCCATATAACATAATTAGCAATATCTCTATCTAATATTGTAGAGAAGAAGGGCAGAAAAATTTTGATATACTCACAGCCTCAGTGGGGGCCATTGTCCAGTAGGTATTAAGCCCTATGTATTGAGTATCCTGAACAAATTTTTTAAAAAACTCTAACATTAATCAACAGCATTATACAACTATAAAACACAAGTTTTAATTTAGCTGATAAGTATTCAAAGAGGAAATAGGTGCCATGTGTATTTTTTTCTTGTATCTGTGGACTGAAGGAACCTGTGCTGTCAGTGAGAGTCCAATAGCACAGAATGGTGTTGTCCCAGAGACATTTCTAAGTAGAATTGCAGCTCATGGCTCAGATTTTTAAAAGCTGACTTGGATTTATTTTTTCCAGAAACGTTTGAATTTAGACTTTGAGCTGAAGTAATTGCATATGGCCTGCTATCTCAATTCATAGTACTACTGACATAAGTATAATATGTGGGACATAAAAATGCTATTAATTTAAAGTAGCTTTCCCTAACATCTGCAAAATGTACTTAACTGTGCAGCCACTGAAAAATAGTTTGTGTGTACTTTTGCAATTAGAGGTGATGCCCCTGTGTTTAGCCCTGTGTTTGGCACTGCATGGACAGTGTTAATTTGGCAGCATTGCTTATAACTAATCACTGCTGAGCTCTCAGTGGAGATCACGTATTGATCTTCAGCTACAGCACACACCACAGCAAGAACTGGCACTGCATTTCTTAGTTTTTCATGCTATGCTTAGTAAAGAAAAGGCTCATCTTTCATGTCTCCCAGTACTGCTCAGCAGGCTATTTGTGTACTAAGTGTTGTCTGTTTCTGGTCTTTCACTTTTTTATGCTTTGTTTGTGCAACTGATGAATGTATTTCAATTTCGATATATTTCTGGGCTTGATTTCCCATTTTCAACATGAGTGCAGTGGACATTTTGAAAGTTTTTATGACTTTATTGTTTTTATTCTATTCATTTTTTCCTACTTCATTAGTTTTGGGTAAATCTGTATAATCCAAATTCAGTATTTTAGAATGATTTTCTTAGTATTTTCTTCAGAAATGAACCATTCCACCCACTAACAGTGATCCTGGGAAATCCACAGCTCTGCTAGGATGTGCACAGGACTTTGTTTTCAATGATAATGCAAGTACTGATGGAATGGCACTTATGACTATTCCAAGTATAGGCAATACTTTGAGGGAGCTCAGCCTTGTTTGAATGAGTGGTCTGCTCGTGCTGACTGCTAGCACTGATGTGAAAACAGATTGCACTGCAGTAGCAATTGGATGAGTGCAACCCTCTTAGTTGATCAGTGTAAATGAGGAGTTGAAAGTACCTAAAGTATAGAAAGACTCAAGATGGATTAAATATTCTTTTAGGGATGAATATATTATTTTGTCATGTGGTGGAATCAAATTGACTTTGTTCCAACATTTTGGCTGTGTACATTTAGACTAATTCCAAAGGCCAGCAATTTTTAATATGTTTATATCTAACCTGAGGTTTTCAAGTCAGTGGGTAGAACTTCTGTATATTACCTTGATTTTGGTATTCAATTTTGGAAATTAAATGTCTCCGCCTTGTTTTGTTGTTCCTATTTTTTATTTTTATTTTTTAAATATATGATGCCTTGAGGCTGATTCTTCTGATCCAGTCCCATGCAAACACTAACCAGGAAATTACTGAGCTTTGAATATTCTCAGTGCCCACGAAAATCAGTGTATTTAACATGTTCAGCAATTTACAGGATTACTCAGCATCCTCAAGGTCTGGATCAGTGACCAGTTCCAAAAAGGAACCACCTCAGAGCAACATATATTTTGGCTACATTTATTTTCTATGATTTTTCTTTTGACTCTGTCATTTAATATCTCTTTGTTTAAACAGTTCTTTTTTGACCCTAATTGGTTTTCATGTTCATTTTATTTTTAGAAATTTTTAGAGGCAAGTATATTTAAGTAAACGTGTATATATGGCATAGCAATACAAAATTTAAAAACACTACTAAAACCTATGTAATTACTTTGGCTTTTTTGTAACCTATTATTTTTAGAAGTTTCACGTGACACACGTGATCTTGTGTGGTCATAAAAATGGTTCCCTTCAAATTAGAAACAAAAAAGAAAAAGTGGTGGTTGTGACACACAGTAAGTGGCCAGTCCTCTCTTGCAGTTGAAGATACTCAAGAACATGAGAGAGAAATGGAAATAAATTTGGAATTAATTATGAAGTTCTTTACTGAAATTCAGTCGTGTTTCAACCAGACCAGATTGTGACAAAATTATCTGCAGCTCATATTTGGTAGTTCAGAAACCATTTGGATGACCAGTACTGGATGACTTAGAGGCATGATCACATTGAAATAAAGTAGTAAATATAGAGGTTTTAATTCACATTTTTAAAATTTTCTTTTCCTTTACCATTCATGTGCTGCCAAAATGTCATGAAAGGAGCGGGGAGTTCACTTTACCATTCATCTGTGCAACCAATTGGGGAATAATATTATGCATGAATAAAATTCAGATTCTTTGCTCAACGTGAGAGCACTGCTATCTTCTTCCTGATCCACTCAGGAAAATCTAGTCGTTTTGAGCTCAGCCTTGTAAACATGTGAGCCTCATTCAGTGCTTACTCTACAGTTAACAACTAACAGCGGTTAACAGCAATATGATCAAAAAGTCTGTCACAGAACTTGAATTGGATATTTTGTCATTTGGCAGGAAGGAACCAACCTGTTATCATCATTTTAGCACTGTGCAGTGCATAGCACTGGCTTGCAGATGGTGGGTCACTTTGTTAGGCTGCTAGTAGAGCTGAGATGGCTGGTGCTTACTCCTTCATAATTTATATCCACTTCCCTAAGATGTTCTGGAATCCAAGTTTGAACAAAAGCACTGCAGGCTCAGTTTGAATCCCACTTTATCCATCAGTATCATACTTCAGATCTTGTGCTTTGCTGTTAATTAATAAGAAGTAATTTATATTTGTTTAATACAGTGGAAATATTTTTTAGGTTTTTGTAAATAAATCTCTTTAAACCTAAGGGGTTTGCTTTAATTAGCATCAAGTGATGTGTAACCTACTCTGTGTTGCATTTAATTTGGAAGTAGAAGTAAATTTCAAAGTTGCTTCCATAAAGATGTATTAATACTGATAATTTAAATACTGTGCCATGGGATATTTATTAGACAGCCATGAGAATAATATCCTATGTCAGCAATGGATGTTAGTTATGAATTTAATATCTTTAACAAAGGATGACGCATACTTTTTAATCTACTTTGAGTCACGTTGATTCCAAATTTTTACTAACTGATGTGTATGAGCATTTGATTCAACAGGGAATTTACCAAGCACTAAGGCTGTGAAGAAAATTACTTAATAGCAAATTTGATTCCTAGTAATGACTGTCTGAATGGATCCTGTTTATACACATGTGCACACATATTTTACATGTTTCTAAAGATATTTTGGCAACCTGAATGCTTTCCTGTGTATGTTGATGTCAACACACATATTTGCCATTTGGATGTTTCCTGCAGTAGTTGCAATCATGATTGCATCATCAATATGTGTAAATTTGTTTAGCATACTCTAGTACACTTTTGCACAATAAGGAACAAGAGGCATTTGATCAAAATTGTGTACTAATATTCACTGTTTTGCACCTTGTTTATTTTTTTTTTTCTTAAACACAGAACTACGGTTTGCTTCCAATGCATGACGCAATCAGTTTCACATCAGTCACAGATTTTACACTGAGGCTTTTCCAAGGCTAGGATGGTTATATGGAAATATAGTTGCAATATGAAGAGTAGAAAGATGAGTTACTTTTTAGGAAATGTGCCAGATTTTTAATAAGCAGCAGTAAATGTGAGGTTAGCAGGCTGCAAACATTTTCATCTTTTGGTTTATCACTGGTTAGTCTTTTTTGAGGGTGAGCATTGTCTGGAGAAGAAAAATGCTGTATCTTCATATATCTTCAACTAAGATATATGTGTGTGTGTATATATGTGTATACACATGACTGATTAATGGCCTATTTGAAGTATTTAAGAATCGATGTAAAAGCACATAAAGATGAGGTGCTTTGCTGAAGTAGTCTCAGTGCAGTTGGCACATGGCTGACAGCATAGACAATAATTATGCTAGTCTCTGTTCTCTCTGTTCAGTTCTAATACTTCTACATAAAAATAATGTGCCACCTACTTGTGTGTGTACGTGTCAAGTAATATTACTGAAATTGTGAATAGGATTGTGTGTTTAGGTTTGTCTTTTCCTCATCTGTAGGAAGCAGACAGTCTTTGTTGTCAATGTGTCTATTACTGCAAATTGTGTTAATTTTAGTTTCCAAGATCTTAGTGTAATTGATGCCAAATACACACACCCAAATCTTAACTCTCAGATGAACATTTCCTTTACAAATAAATACAAATACTGTTTTCTTTCTGCTTTATCACTTTATTAAATCAGTTGAACTTTTTATTATGAGCCAAGCTGCTGTAATATCAGAGGGAAATCCCAGAGGGGATAAGAAATCAGATGCACTCACTTTAAAATGTCACTACCCAGGACGCTTGGCCAGTAATGGGCACAAGTTGAATGTTCTCATCTCCAGTAGAAGAAACTCCTCAGGGACCAGGAGTATGTTTTTATTCTTGGTTTCCTACATCTATCCCCTTTCCAGCATTTTTGCACAATTTACCTTTTGTTGAAAAAGGTTTTTCCTGGCCTGCTCTTGCCACTTTGTATGACAGCCGAGCAGTGGCCAACAGCAGCGGGTCAGCCATTGCTTCAGGCTGTCAGGAATGCATAGGCCAAAGAAGCAGAGGAATAGGAATAGAAATGTACACAGATATATTCAATTTCCTTCTGTCAACAAGATAAATAAAGGACTGTTAAATTTGTTGTTCCTGCTTACCTTTGGTAACGCAGTTTTCATACAGTTTTGGTAATGTGATCTTTGTCTGCATTTTAAAAACTGGTTATTAAGTACATATTAAATGAGTAATACACAGAAAAAGGTTTTTTTTTTTTTTTTTTTAACAGATTCTTTCTTTTGTGAATTTATTTCAAAACAAAATCAAGAGATCTTAACAATGATTTTCAGTTGTTTTTTTTTTTTTTTTTAAAGAAACTACATAAATTCTGTAGGATTAATGTCTTCTTATCATGTTGTTATATATCTCATTATGCATGGCAATACTTCTCCTAATTTATTTGGAGCCCAATTCTTCTCCTATAAAAGCTGGTTGGAAATGCACCCAAATGCAAAATCCAGCATTTTATTTCATTATTTTAGTGCAAGCTTCTGAAGGTACAATAATTTAATCTGCTTTTTTTTTCTGTGAAACACTTTATTTAATTTTTGATAACACAAAATAATGCATGCAAATTAATTTGATTGCCAATAAAGGCTGTATACCTCAGCACGAGTCAGCCAGCAGCAGTTAAGATGAAATGTCAGGTGCAGAAGTTATAATGAAACCCTTTTTATTTAAAAGTTTCAGATGAAGAAATTATTTCTGCACCAGAAGTCAGTAGCAATGTGAACCCTAGTACAGGCTTGTGATTGGTATAGGTAGACAGCTTTGTGAGGTTGTTTAAGCATTCTGTGATATTTTGGCATTTGTGATGTTTGTGATTATTACTCATGAATTTCAATTTTGATGATTTTATTTAAAATTGCTGAAATATGCAGGGAATTTCTAATGCAGCAACTCTTTCATTGTTAGCATTTTGTCGCTGCTTATAGAAAGGTTTACAAAGCTTAGAGGTGATCACTGATTTTACAAATTCTCTCCTCACTGAAGTGTAACGATGAGATTTGGGCTTTCGTTAACATTCATGCATTGTTTTAGTGTTGATCCCTAAAACAGTTTTAAAACTGTTTCAGAAAATGCTGAAATTCTGGCAGAATGATAATGTTTTAATATGTATTGCCTGTAGTTGAACAAAAAAAAAAAAAAGATACAGCAATTAGTCTTTTAATATGTATCACTAATGATTTGGCTTCAGTAGAGTACTACCAATTCTTAGGGCTTTTTTTTTAAACTATCACAGAATGACTTGGGTTGGAAGGAACCATGAACCCATCCAGATCCAACGTCCCTGCTGCTCAGGGCTGGATCAGGCTGCTCAGGGCTGCACCCAGAGTGGCCTTGAATGCCTCCAGGGATGGGGCATCTGCAGTTTCTCTGGGCAAAGAGGCATACACTTGTGTGTATACTGCCTGTATTTTCAGAAGAATCATCTCCTTTCTGTTTCCTTTCTCCCCCTGGATCTCACTCCAGCTAATAGCAAGGCTTGAGATTTAACTCAGAGGCATTGGGAGTGTTCTCGATGCATGTGCAGTGCGTTGGAAGCAGCACTGAGAAGGCATCGTGGTTACTGCCGCTACATGTAAACCTCAGTTGTTGAAAAATGTCACTTTGAAAAGATGTACTTTTGGGGCAAGAGAGAAAGTCCCATCACTTGGATCTAACCTCCAGGAATTCATTCATTCTAGTGCTGTGAAGTTTTGAAGACTTTTCCATTCGGTCTGAAAGAAGCTGCAATGAGTGTCAGTGCACAAACAAGCATGGACACTTGGCCCACGAAGCTTTTCTAGCTGCTTTACTTCAGTGTCTGGCCATGTAGGGTACTGGGGCAGTTTCTCCAAAGACTGTCAGAAACATTATAAAAAGAGAAGTTTTGGCTCTGATCAAGAAGTTGACGTGCCTCTCTCCTGTCTGTAACTCATTAATTGGTGAACTTTGCTTTGAAGGAACTCCTGATTTGATATAAAACCCAATTCATTGAATATGGTTAGATTCCAGCGATGGAAAATTAACTTTCAAAAAAAGCACAGCAGAGAACTTGAAAAGCTGATTTGACCCCAAAGCTTTGGTTTTGAGTTGTATTTAAGGCTTACTGCTACATTTTTACACAACCTGCGGAAACTGAGGGCTAATTTGTTTGGCTTACGTGGGGACAGTTTTAAATTTTGTATTCAGTTCATATTGACTCTCTTAAACATGTCTTAAAGTAGCAGATTTAGCATGAGCCTGTCAATGTAAAATGCTAAATTGAAGATTTTACTGAAGGCATTATTGTTCTGTTATGGAAGAATATAGAGTTGAAAGATGTTCATTTACATTTAGAAATGAAAAATGTCCTTCTGTTTATGGTGAAGCTGCTTTTTTGATCTCTTACTTGATTTTAATATTTAATGTTCTTAATTTTTTAAAGCCAAAGCCAACTGAAACAGTCACAACTGATGAGTCTGGGGTAAGATTAGTAAAGTGACCCCAGTGGTTTTACCTCTACTTGAGTTTATTCTTTTTACCATGTCTCTATTTTCCACCAATTTTTTCTGTATTTTTCATGACTGTCCTATTACAAAGGTGTATGCAGTGGTTTACATTCATTGTCAGTGTATTATTGAAGTCTACTACAATCAAACCCAATATGATCCCTATTAACAAACCAGAAAACTTGGAAATGCATGTGATGTGTGAAGCATTTCTACAGGTCCTGTGTTTTTAGCATGTAACTTCATGTAACTTTTCCTTTCATATCATTCTTATCAAGGTGAAAAGGCCCTCAAGATACATTTTCCAATCTTACCTCTTCCACCTCTGCATTTGATGTTGTTTTTCTGAAAGTGTTGCATGTCTGTGTTTGTATTTGGTTTGACTTCTTCATGATACTCTTCAGAACTCCGAAGACAGCGCGAGAATCTCCATCACTTTTTTCCGTCTTTTCCGAGTGATGAGGTTGGTGAAGCTGCTTAGCAGAGGAGAAGGAATCAGAACTTTATTGTGGACATTTATTAAGTCATTTCAGGTTAGCAAAATTTATTTACATTTGCTTTATAACCATTTTGTAGACCAGTTTTTATGATGAGATACATTGAGGAGTGCAAATAACATTTCTTTTGAAATTCGTTCTGTCCATGACTGCACAAAGAAATACGTTTACATATTAATGCTACCAGAAACTTCACCTTCTGCTTCCTTCTGTGAGTCCAAGGATCATTCACTGTCATAAAGGTTTGCTGCCACAGTGAGATTTCTATAGTATTTCATAGAAAGCATTAGATATGCCTTAAAAAGGAATTTTTTTGTGAAATTAAAGGATTATTTGATTTGATGCACACTGATCTTATACTTTCACACATTTTATTAGGTGACTAAAAAAGAGGAATTTAATTTTTTTTTAGAAAGAACTGATTTCATACATAGATATTTCAAACCTTGCCCCTGAAAACTGTGATGAACACGAAGTTAATGTAATTCAATGGGATGCTGGCAGAATCAGTAATGTAAATAAAATTTAAAACTGCTGAAGTTGGGTTTTTCCCCTGGATTACTGACAGAAGGAATTTAAAATACAACAAAGCTCATATTCATTGCATATGACAGATTATTAAGAGACGGTAACATTTCAAGCATGCACCTAGGAAGAAGAACGTTGGAAGAGCCTGTGGTGTACAGAGAAATTATTTTTGTGAATTGAAATGGAAATTATGGTGTGATATTATTAAAATACAATTCACCTGTCCCTTTTCTAGGCTCTGCCTTATGTTGCTCTTCTGATAGCTATGCTGTTCTTCATCTATGCTGTCATTGGAATGCAGGTAATTTTAGGTGTTTTTAGCACTCAACAAAAGCACAGTGCTGGCTACCCCGAGGCCTATTTACCAGGGTGCTTTCTGAAATGTTCTCTTGACAGTGGTGCTATTTATTTGACAGAGCTTTTAAATTAATGTAGACATCTTTTGTTGACTGTGATTTCGGCAGTCCAAAAAAGATAGAAGAGCTGGGTGTGTGCTTATAGTATCTTGTTTTGCTGAGAGGTGACCTTCCTCTTTCATTTACTGTGTAGCTTATTGCTATGCATAAATTCATGAAAAAAATACATGGCTTTTTAGTGTAGGTTTGCTTTTGGAGTAAGGCATTACAATAAAAAAGATTTTATTTTGATCCCAAAGTGGTAAGGTTCCCAAACCAAGGGACCTGCATGTATGCAGAGCACAGCAACATTAATCTCTCCTAATTAAATAATGACTTCCACTGTACTGCAAGAGGATTTCAATTAATTATTTTGGAGAGAAAGAGTGCTTTTTTTTGACCAAGGAATTACAGTTTAATTTTGGAGAACATTTTCACCTCTGGCTGGGACAAGGTGCTCAGACTCCATTCTTTGACTTCCATCTTTACATCTGTCTACCTAGATTCAAGATTTTCAGGACAGCAGTCATTTCTTACAACAAGTTTGCACAGTACCTATTGTAATGGGGTTTCAATCCCATCAAAGGACTATAGGTGCCAAATCAAAGCAAATACATAGTCATCTACAATACAAGAGGAAATATGGATGTGATAATGATATAATGATGCCAAATTAAAATTAAGAATTATCTTTTATGGATGGATTATTTACTACGTCTACATTATCAGGAAAAATATAAGTACATTAGAAAAAGTACATGTGTGTTTTACATATGTACTGAAGCTGGTCTAGACTATAGGGACCACAGTTTCTGAGAGTATGGGCCATTAAGATGAAAGTAAAATCTTGTTTTTCTGTAGGTGTTTGGAAAAGTGGCCATGAGAGACAACAATCAAATAAACAGAAACAACAATTTTCAAACTTTCCCCCAAGCTGTGCTGCTTCTCTTCAGGTGAGTAAACCTGAACTCACACTTGGTGCATCACATTTTGGTGGTCCAGGAAAAATGTCTATAGAACTTGTTCTGTGGATTTGCTCTAAATGTGTTTCTAAGTTAGAAACAATTCCGTCAGCACATACTGTCTGCAACTGTATGCTGATCATCCACTGGATTCTGATCAGGTGCTATAGGCCTGAAGTCATTACAGCTCTTGTGAAACAGCTCATTCATGGAGGAGTTGTCTTCCAGTGGAGCCTGAATAGAGTCAGTCCTGATGGCACTGTGCAGGTGTTGGGAAAAGGAAAAATGACTTTGCTCTTGTTTTATTCTTAGGAAGGCCAATCAAGCTAGACAGTTTGAAAAGAAAAAATGAAAGGCTGTTGCAAAGATGAAAAAAATAAACTGTTCTTTACATTTTATGGAGAGATGGTGAGTGGTGGGTGTAATTTGCAGAAGGAGGCATCAGATAAGCAGTAGGTGAAAAGTTCTGACGGTACAGATAAATTCTTGATATAGGTGATCCTGGGGAATTATGGAATCTCCATCACTAGAGAGGTTAAGAGCAGAACAAACCTGTGTTGGGAGTTCTGAAAATGCCCTGGAGCAAGTGGAGGAAATGATGTGGATCAGGCATGCCTCTAGAGGTGTTGATCTTGATCTTGTGACTCTGGTGCCTGTGAGTCTGTATCTCTACTTGGCTCCTGCATTTTCTACCCTGTTCTAAAAAGAAGGTTCTCTTTTACAGCAGACAAATTTGACAAGAAGATCAAGAGATAACAGACATAAATCAGAGCTAACAGAGATATCAAAGCCATGTCCTAATAAGTAGATATATCAGCATGTCATAACGTGGAGCACAGAAGTAGTACAGCTAATAGTGCTAAGCAGGTCTGATTGTACTGGAGATAGACCAGTGGACAGAGTTCTGTGATCCGTTTGTTTGGATCATTCTGAATTTATAAGGTGGATGCCAGGAGAACAGGGAAAAGGAGAAAGAGGGCACCTGTATTCCACCACACAGCTCTGTCACTGCTTGGTTTCATTCAAGCCTTCTGCTTTGCACGTTACCTGACTCGACCAAAATGATGTGACATTTCTTCCACACTCACTGTAGGTCTCAGACAAAACTGAATTAATGTGTGGGATAAGAGGAAGGAGTTCTCCGTATGCATATCACAATGAAGATCAGTGCTTTATAGACGGATTTATACTTTTGTGCACAGCAGCTGCCCTGCAATAGCTATTTAACTTGTAAATCACGGCTTGGGGTGCAAAATTGTCACATGCAAGCCTTTCTGGTGCTTGAGTGTGCTCTGTTAGGTCTAAGCTTCTCATTTTTGAAGTCTATCCTATAATTTTTAATTAGTTCCTACTCTGAGGTATTTATGATCTGTTTTCACATTTCTACATGTACATCTCCAGGCATTTTGTTGGAACTAAACAACTTAATACATCTTTAGTTCATGTGATCAATTAATACTTCATTTCTCTTTGTGATTTTATAAAGGTGTGCAACTGGAGAAGCTTGGCAGGAAATCATGCTGGCATGTTTGCCTGGAAAACGCTGTGATCCTGAATCTGATTATAATCCAGGGGAAGAATACACGTGTGGAAGCAATTTTGCCATCATTTACTTTATCAGTTTTTATATGCTTTGTGCATTTTTGGTGAGTTCAGCTGGTGATTATTATCAGAAATAAGTTTTGACTTCTTGAATTTCTTCTGAAGTAAAACAGCAGTGAAGTCAGAGAACGATGTAGAATCCCATATCTAAAATATTTTTTTTGCAAGGATTTATTTTTCATACATGCCCCTAGATCTTGTATCCTATGCTGCACACCAGCAAATTCTCATGTACAAAATATCCTTGTGACCTCAGGCCTCCCTGTAAGCCAGAAGTGGTTGCTTGCACATTTGAAAGCTAAGGTGATCATCTTTTCATCAGCTATTATGTCATGTCTGTTTTCGGTAATGCCATTAATGTTATTAGTAATGAAACTGCAGTTCATTTGACTTAGGAATGCTATATCAGTATTATTTAAACTTCACAGAATTTGTATGTGTCTCTACAGGTGTGTTCCAACTGTTGCACAAGATTTAAACTATAAACTTTCTTCCTAATCCATGGCATAATTAATTATTTGTTCTACAGTAGTCTCTGAAATACGTTTTTCCCCATTGCAGGTGCCTTGGCTGGTTGATTTGTTATGTTCACAGTTCTGTTCTCCTGGCAAAAGGAGATTGATTGAACAGACTCCTGAACCACTGTAAACATAACTGTTCAGTGTCATCTCTTATGTTAATGAAACATATGCAGAAATCTCACTGGCGTGTCACTGAATCGTATGAATACAAATATGCAATGTGTCACTCAAATGTTATATTCTTTGGTCTGGCCATTCAAGGAAGAGAAACAAAAGCATTAAGCAGCCTATGTCAAAGATTGAGTACTACACAGCAGAATCATACTCTTCTCATCTGGTTGCATGATAGAGTTCCAATTGGGCAGTTAAATTTTCAGCAAGCATTTTCTGTGATATTTAGTGGTATTTGCCAAAAATCATTATTTGTAAGATAAATTTATTTAACTGCTTGAATTCTGCACCTCCTACCTTACACAGTTATTTATTGAAAATATTTGCGCTTCAAAAAATTAAATGTAGACATGTGTTCTTAATTGCTTTTTAGATAATAAACTTATTTGTGGCTGTCATTATGGATAACTTTGACTATTTGACACGTGACTGGTCCATTCTGGGTCCTCATCATTTGGATGAGTTCAAAAGGATATGGTCAGAATATGATCCTGAAGCAAAGTAAGTTAAACCATTTATCTGGTAGAACTTATCTGTTAAAAATAAGAATGCTCTGCTTGAAAGCAGAGCACAGTATATACTTTGAGAACGTATGTATATTTGGTAATTGATGTGTGTTGGTTCTAGGGGAAGGATAAAGCATCTTGATGTGGTTACGTTACTGAGACGCATTCAGCCACCACTTGGTTTTGGCAAATTATGCCCTCACCGAGTGGCCTGCAAGGTAGGTTCTGCTTTTTTCTTTGTAGGTTTCTTTCACTGTTTAAACATTCATTTGTTCAACTCTACCAAACACTTGTGTCTGTACAGTAATTCTGTTTATTCACAAGATCTCCACTCTAGTTTTCCCGGTTTTCTGCAGGCTTGACTTAAACCAGTGATACCAGTGTCATTTCTGTCATTGTAATCATTTGAATTTATTGCCAACATAAAATTCTTGACAGAGCACCGAAAGAAAAGGAGTTGGTCTGTATGTTTGTCATTAGTCTGATCTTGTGATATATAGTCTGATTATTGTGATATATATGAACTAATTCAGCCCAACATTGATGGTGACCCAGTTTCTTTTAGATCCGAGGTAGAAAGTGGTACTTTACTTTAGTTCACAATTTAGTTTTCATAAAGTATTTGTCCAGGTGCATTCATGGAACATTTGGCTTCACATGAAACATAGAATTGACATTGAAGGGAAGAGAAGGCATGATGATAAGCCTTGCAGAAATGAATAATATCCAAATAATATGCAGAAATGAGTGAGAAAACTGAAAATTAACAGAAATTTAAAATAAAGTAAAATTTGTTAGGCACAATGTGTAATTTGTATGACAATTGCATTTTAATATAGAAGTTGAAAAGCTACTCGAAGTTGCTTTATTATATTATTTAAGGAATTCAAAACTACGGGTGTTCTAGTTTTAGCAGTTTCAATAGGAATCAGATTGCACCTTAAAGGATCCTCACAACAGCACTGTGCTTTGAATTTACTGTATTTGTATTATTGTATTATTGTATTATGAATAGCCAAGCTGGTATATGAAACACTAGGGTCAAAAGAAGTGCCAAAACCCATGAAAACTATTGGGTGTTCTAGCTTTGGTAGAAGCATCCAAGTCACTGGTATCAGAAATAGGTGATAGTGGTGTTTATCACAGACAGCTGGGATAGAAGGCTCAGTGTTTTTTGAAGAGTTCCATAATGTTGTGACTCTCAGTGGTGTTATTTGATTCTGTTTTGATTCACTTTTCAGAAGTGAAAGTTACAGAAGGTATTTTTTCTTTTTTTCTAACAAAGTGTTTTTTCTCCTTCACAGAGGTTAGTAGCCATGAATATGCCACTAAATAGTGATGGAACCGTCATGTTCAATGCTACTTTGTTTGCTTTGGTTAGGACTGCTCTAAAGATAAAAACAGAAGGTAAGGTTCCTATCTGCCAAGCCCTTATTGCACTTGTCAGAAAGTGCAATGAGGAAAAACAAGAAATTATTACTTTTGTTGAACATAAGTAAGGCTCCTTAAGTCTCAGTGGGTTTGCTTTGGTTTTTATTCTGTTTTGCTGAGAATGATTTGTTAGAAAATAAAGAGAGGCCAAAGCCTAAGCAGTCTTAGAAATTATGGCATGCTTTTACTTGGTCATTTAAAAACAAGTAGCAGTTATGTAACAGGAGTTGTACTGCTAAGAATGAATGAGTTCCCCTTTCTACTCAACCAAGATGCTTCCTCTTCAGTGCTCTTTAACTTAATACCTTGGATCCCACATTAGTGCAACTGTGGCTTTTGCAGCCTTGAAGGTGGCATCCCCAGGTTGGTGGAGACTCGTTATGATGGGGCTGAATGGGTTTCTGTAATTTGCATCAGAGGGAAAAGCCCTGAAAGTATGTTATGTTCAAGGGAATTTTGCCTTTCATTTTATATATTTTGTCATTATTTTACTTTCATTTCTTCCTGTTTCATGTCTTCTGCTGTTCTCAGTAGAATTTGAGTTCCATTGCCAACAGTACACAAATTAAGCCTCCTCAAGCAACACTGTGGCTAAGAATAGCACTGCAAAAGATGCTCAGCTGAACCTGCAAGCCTGCAAAGTTGAGAAATTACTGTGAATAGACCCCCCCCCCAAAAAAAAAAAAAAAAAAAGCTCAGCTTTGGATAAGGAAAGGTGAGGCTTGCAGAGTTGTCATGTGCTGCACAATTTATGCAGAAATATTAAGGAGTGACAGAGTAGAGCCAGAGTAAATCTACAGAGTCGATCTGTTGACCCTTAGAAGTTCATCCTCTTACACCTTTTCTTCTCTTTAATTATTGTAGTGTTCCTATCTGCTACTCCATGGAGCTTAGGCTGCTGCTCGCAGTCTTTATCAGTCTTTATACAGATACAGCTAATTAATATCCAAAGGATCATTAATTGCAGCTAATTTAAATATAATTGCCATCCTCTATGTCTCTATTTTGTTGCCACAGGTAACCTAGAGCAAGCAAATGAAGAACTTAGAGCAGTTATAAAGAAAATATGGAAGAAAACTAGCATGAAATTACTCGACCAAGTTGTCCCTCCGGCTGGCGGTCAGTGTGATAAATTTTGCTATATGCTCTTTTTTCTTTTTGGCTTTTGTAGATTGGTAGGAATTAAAGAAATAAAATCAGTAAAACTTGATAATGTCATTAAAGGACAACAAACAATAATAGCAAAATAATACAGACTGCTATATCCTGTTACGTTAGATAAAAAATGTAGGACAAATTAATACAACTTCCTTAGATCAAAAGAAAGAGGAAAATATATTTAATGTTTATTTTCTTGCTTGACAAAAGAACAAAAAAACAAAAAAACCCAATCTAATTAGACCTAAATTTAGTCTTAATTTCAAGTCATTCAGTGGAATAACCTAAAGTAAGTTTTATTTCAATGCATTCAGCAAAATAATATGTATTTTTTACTGATTAAACTTGACAATGTACACTGCATTTTAGCTGATGTCCTTGTATGTGTTGAATACTTCTGGGAGGAAACTAAAAAAATTTTAATTGCAAGACTAAAAATATTTTTTCTGCTGAACTGATAAAGCACGAGGCTAAATTATCTCAGTTACATTAGCTTAAACCAGAGCAGTTCCACAGCCAACACATAATGGAACTGGTTCAGATTTAGGCCAGTATGACTGAGGTATGAATATGGCCCATGTAAAAAATATCTAAATGATCATACCAATGTGTTTACAAGAGGTATGAGGCACGTATATTGTTTCTACGTGCAGTGAGATGACATCAAATATTTGTTATATTTGTTTTAAATATATATATTGCAATATATATATTTAGAGTTTTTCAATATATACATTTTTACCAATATGCTATAATATAGATTTAGGTGACATTATACTTGCTTTTTCAAGTTTTAAAGGTGCAGGATCTGTTGCACTGTCCATTCATACGCAGGATAGATGTATCTGGACATCCAGTATACCAATCCACTGTAATCACCTGGTATTTTTTGTAGTTTATTGTACTTTTATAGTGTTACAGCAGCTTTCAAGACTGATCAGACTCAGGTTTGGAAGCAGACTCAAGATCCAGGCCCGATGGTGGTGGAGGCTGATCCCTTTCTGAAGGTGACACTCTCAGTCTCTAGGGGAGGGGGAGCATGCTGGCTGCCCCGCTGTTCAGCATGACCCCAGAAGCAGCATTAGCTTGGTCGCTGCAGGGAGCCACGTGCTACTGGTGTGGTGGCTGCCAGCTGGTAGTGGGGATGAAGACAAAGATCTAGCAAATTTGACGATCCAAAGGGGAACTGATACTGCACATTTAAAACAATTTTTTTGTGTTCTACTCTGTTGTTTTCGGCTTTACACCTAGTTGCTTGCATGGCATAGATGAATTGCTTTGTTATTGTTGTAACTATGTGCTTGAGCTTTTTCTGCAGCCTCTGTTCCTTTCAACTATGAGTCTTTCCGAATATTCTGAAGCAATTCTGTTTTAGGGTGGTGGCATGGAATTGGTGTTGCCTCTTGCCAACTTTATTCCCCTACATTTTTTATTGAAATAGAGATGCATGCTTCAGAATAGCGAGCTGTGCCTGCCTAAACCAATCTGATAAAGAATCTTTAAAGATCACATTCCCAGAACTAATCTCACACAGCAACTCACTGTTAACTTCAGTTTCATCTCATTGCTGAATATAAGCTGTATATTAACTTTCAGCTATACTAAAATCCGTTGCTAATATTCCTTCCACAAATTTAGCTCTTCAGTGTAGGTAGAAGGCAGAAAATCTAGGTCACAGACTGCATGATAAAAACCTGTACGGCTTCTACAGTATAAACAAGGACATTTTGGGAAGTTGTAGAATCATTAAGGTTGGAAAAGACCACTAAGAACATCTAGTCCAACCATCAAAGTCCTTAAGATTCACCAATTTTCAATTTCATTTTGACTTCATTTCTCTGCACTAAGACTTACACAATAATTGAAAATGGCATAACCTATCTACACACACACACACAAAGAGGAATACAGCTATTTTACATTCATATGCCATAGGAGTGTAAAATAGCTTAGTATACAGAAAAAAAATGTTTTTATCAAAGCTTAATATTCGGTAGAAAAATTGCATATGACAGCAACACCAGTGACAGCTGATAAATGACAGTCTGCCAAGAGACAGGTTTCCAATACAAATCAACAAAGCATCCAAATTCACTGTGCTAGAATCGCATCTACTTACAAGTATTGGGCTGTTCATGATATTTTTCTCAAATACTATTTTTGCTGGTATTACTGAGTGCTAGATCCTTTATGTGCCTGTGATCATGCCTCCTGAACACAAAGAGAACAGATCAACTATTTGCAGAGCAGAATGAAAGCAACCCACAAATAATCTTTTTTTTTTTTTTTTTTTTTTGCTTAATTATAAATAGATGCACCAGAAATGGGTAACCAGCTAAGTGCTGGTACTGGCTGAATAACTCATTAATATAATTTAATTAAACTGTTATGAGTTAGCAACAGATTTTCAGGAAAACTGAAGCTGCTTTGCAAGAACATAGAATGAAAATCAAAAGCCTGAATGTATAAATGTATTTAGGAGACTACGGAGTATGAGACAGACATACCACCCGCTAAAGATTCACCTGCTTTCTATTCTTTAAATTCCCCAGTCTCCACCTGCAAGCCCATTTAATCCTGCCTAATACTTTTTGCCCGCAATAATTTCCTACTGAAATGATTCCTTTTGCTGTCCCCAATTGTAGCTATAGATCTGTTGATACTGTGGTCAGTTACGCTTAGCTGCCTCCCTCTCTGTCCATATCTGGCTCTGTGTGTCAAGGATGGCTCCCCTTGGCCAAGCTTCAGTTCTTGTGTGCACGTGTCTGCAATACAACTGACTGTGCCTGTGAAGTACACATGCATCTTGTTTGTACATACAGACTTTGGCATGCACGATTCAGGAAACTGGTAATGCATTCAACTAATATGTTTATTAAAAAAATTGGTGTGTGTCCACAGCAATTAATAGGGCCCTTCATTTGTGCATACTGAGACTTTGGAGGTATGGTTGTCTCAGGTACAGTCAGTAATCATAGCCTGTCTTGAGACATGCTCTAAGTGCAACCTGTGGTAGTGTATGTTTTATTGAGTCTGTCACTTCTATGTGCGTGTTCTTTCTAGGAGCCATTTGCTATATCACTTCCTCAAAGAGTTCTGTTCAAATAGTTGAAACAAAATAACACAAAGAATGGGGAAAGGCTCATCTGGGGAAATTTGACCAAGGATGCATTGCAGAAATGAATGGATTCAGCTAAGCTAAGGAAGGCAAGTTTAGATCAGATACTTTATAAAAGACCTCTTCTGAATACAAAAGACCACTAGGCTCCAGAGAAGCCTCCAACAGACATCACAGATGAGCATCAAAACAAATGCTCACACAAAAGATTAAAAATTAGATTTAGATTTGGGGAGTCAGTAAAAAAGCTTTTCTACTGTTGAGACTGAATCGAGACACTGGGGAGCTTTTCTTGTGAGCTGTGGAGTCCTTACTTCCCACTGGAAGGAAGGGAACTGTAGGCAGCTCTTGAAGAGATATCTGTATTTGGCAGAATAGACACACTAATGTGCAAAGACATTTCCCGTGACAGGCTGGTCTTCCAGCCCAAGACATTTCAAGACAATTACTATAATTTGTTTTGCTGTGATACCTTTAAAAAATAAAACGTTGGGAGAATACATCCCTGGTGCAATTTTCCTCAAATTAAAGCTTTGTCACATGCATATAGCATACATCATAAATTCTAGTGAAATATATCCAGAGAACTCTGGAGGGAGCTTGTTTTGAATGCTGAGGATTCACTTTGTCACAGAGGCACAAATAAGTTTTAGCAGTTTTACATACAAATTGGATTTCGCCCATCCTTTTAGTTACTTGAAAGCAGGTCATAAAAAGTAGAAAGTTAATAATGTTTAAATTAGTGAAAACTGTGATAATACAGGTAAAAATACTGTTAATAATTATTAGTGAGATATATTGGGACAGATTATTGATAAAGCTAAAACACGAGAATGTTTTATTCAAACACTAATGTATGATGTTACAGTAAATGTCAGTCACTTTAAAAAAATCATTTGAGAGGGGAAAATCTTGCTTAACAAGATGTGTTCATAGGTAAGAAATAAAGGCAAACAAAGCAAATGAAGATACCTCTCAGGTCTGTACTAAATCTTCATTAGAGAGAAAAAACAATTGAGATAAAACTTGAAAAAAAAAAAAAAAGTAATAAGATTTTTCTTCTAACAAAGATATGTTAAAATATGTATGAGCACATTAGATTTCCTGTGTGCAACCAAGCAAGTCATGACAGCGTAACCCAGATCCCAAAGTATGTAAGCACCCTTGTGTGGTGAGTGGGGTGACTGGGACTTACTGTCAGGATGTGGGCCCTGCCAGGGGCTTCCTTTCTGTAGAGCTCTACCCTGCTAGTTGCAAATAGCTGTCTTGATATATTGCCAAAATATGGAGGGTAGGCAACACAGCAGTAAGAGAAACAGCTAGCTTCATGCCATGTAGCTCTGGGGGAAAGAAGTGTGTGAGAACAAAAGCAATGTTTTTGAATAGAAAACTATTCCTGGTTTTCTGGCAAGCATATTACATGTCAGGAGATCAAACTCACACAGCTGAATGATTGAATGGAACATGCTACAAACTAGGAGATTTTGGTATTGTAAGGTACCGTTGAACTTTGGAAACTTTGAAATTTGGATTCTTTTCACAATAGTGACTCTAGAAAATGTTTTTTTTTTTTTTTTTTTTTTTTTACTGCACCTACTGTCTGTGTATCGATTGAACTGCACGAAATTAATTGACACGAATTATTTTCCTGTCTATCAGCGTTTCAGAGGTGGTACAATACAATAATATGGGGAAGCACCATGTGTGTTTCATATTCATTTTTATCACCACCTGACTGGGAGGTGGCAAGGGACCAAATCTTCACTTACGCAAGAAAAAATGTGTGAAATTGTAAAGACAGTGAGATTTCAGTCTAGAGTCAGCTTTCTTGGGTGACAGCGAGAGAGTAAAAGATACAGCCCAACTTGTTTATCTGGGATACACAGCCAATTCAAAGTGGAAGATGTTAAGAAAGTACATAGCAAAGCAACCTATAATGTTGTCAAAGTCCTCATGTAATTACAAAAATAGCATATTAATACACTGATCAAGAAAATTTGTAGCAGCAGGAATAAAAATTGAGATATTGTAAGCAGGACTTTTTTGTATAGACTAACTCTTGTGTAAGTCACAGAAACTCTTGTTTTAATTCGTTTATTTCGACTAATGAAAGACAATATTTCAGTTGCTATGCACATACAAACGTGCTGATGGTTTTGTTAGAAACTTACGTGAACTAACCCTCAGGTACGTGAGACTTGGTAAAGTGTTGTATTTTCTTCTTTATTAAGGATGAGTCCACTTAACTGACTGAGCATAACTTGCTTGCTAAAACATTGCTTTAAGCTAGCTAGAGGTCCCATTACTGTAAGGTGAAAGTGTAGTGCCTATTGCACCTGTCACATTTCTTCCCCCAAATCAGATATGAGTGTACAGGCTATTGCCAAATGTGCTGACCTGGGAGAGATCTGTCTGGTCTGTTCATTTAGATGATGAGGTAACCGTGGGGAAGTTCTATGCCACCTTCCTGATACAGGACTACTTTAGGAAATTCAAGAAACGCAAAGAACAAGGACTGGTGGGGAAATATCCTGCGAAGAATACCACGATTGCTCTGCAGGTGATTTTGTTTTTTCATTTTAACTAACCATTTTGTGAGCTTGACATACCAGGTAGATGAATGTTGATGGTTGTGCAGTGCTGCAAGGATTTTGTTTAGCTGGGACTCTTTGTTCGTCAGAAAAGTAAAACATAATCCAGCTTTTCTGTCTGTAACAAGGTAAGTGCAGTACTTTATTCTCTGTGGATTACTCGAATGGTAGCAACAGTTATAAGATTCCTCAACCAATAGAGTTGATGTAAAAACCAGATAAATGAAGTTCTAAGCTACCATTTCCATTATTTGTTTTACTTGTCTTTTATTTCTTGTGTTTCTACCACATTTTAAGCCAGTTCTCAGAAAACATCCTGACAGGTGTTATAGTAAAGAAATTTTTGTATGCTGTTGTTTTGCTTCCTAATTCTCACTATTCTTTTATTTTTATTTTTTTTCCCCACTCATGATTACTGGTGAAATTACTTCCTATCAGCAGTTTCAGTGTTTGGAACTTAACTTTCTATAGAATTAATGTCAGCATACTTTATTAATGCCATGTACTTCTGCCTGTCTCTTAAAACACGCTATCAGATGGAAACCAGGACTGTAGACAGTGCTCTTTGACCTTCTCTCTCAGGAAGCCTGCAGCAAGCTGTCCATTGAGTATAAGTGATCTGGAGGTTATGATTTGAAAGATTCTATCTGGGTATACCCTTTGTATTATAAACTTTGAAACAGAAAAATGGGAGGCTGTCCTCAAATAATTCCAGACGTCATACACTGCATTATTTTTATTGGATTAGGATTGTATTTCTGTTACTGGGCCTTATGAAGAGAAGAAAAGCAACTAGTTCTGAAATGATAAGCAGTAATTCCTGTGAGCTATCTACTAACATTTTTGTTGCATTAAGTACACTCCAAGGGCATGAGTCACAAAATTCCTTAGGGCTGGATTGCTCACAGTGCCTTTCTTTTCCTGTTGACTGATATTTATGCATTAAGAAGGAATATAACTTTGCTCTGGTCTTACTTCTGTGGCAGTAGTTAAAGAGATGGCTTTCTGTGGTGATGGAAATGTGTATCGAGCCAAACAAGTCACGTTGCCAGTATAGATAAATGTTCAGTGAAGCATGAACAAGTTTAATTACTCTCATTTACTGTGCAGAGCAAATGATGAATTAATTTTAGCCTAACCTATGTAATATTTTCATCTAGATGTTACATTTATTTACACATAACTCTCTTTGTTAGGAGGTACAAATAAAAATTTCTCTTCGTATCACAAATAAACAAAACACTTATCTATTGAGCAGAACTTGGTTTGGGGAATATACTTCAGTTATCTAACTACACTTTTTCTCATGATTTCTTTTTAAACTAATATCAACAATTAGCTTGGGAGAAAAAAGCCCTCTAGTAAGCATCAGCTGAGGGGTTAACGAGTTTTGCTCAAGTTCAATTTAATTGTCTGCTGCGTTGATGTTGCATTCACAGCAGGCTTAGCTGGAAGGGAGTCTGGGTTCGAGCAAAAGCCCAGAGCCTTTGTGTGATTGTAGAGCAGAGCTCAGCCTCAGCACTGGAGGATGGACTCGATGGAGATGAGTAACACTGGGAAATCAAGACTGGGCTACTATGTTTCTTATGTTCACTGCTATAGTGTAGGTCTATTCAGCTATTCTGCATGCTTGCTTTCTTACTTCAGGAGTTGGGGATTTTTATTCTGTTCATATTAATTTAACCTTATTTTTATGTTGTATCAGTGCAGCTGTGGTGTTGGGGTTTTTTGTTTGTTGTTTTCTTCTCTGTAAAAGAAGCAGGTAGTAAAAACATGTTCATTTTCTGAAAGTAAAATGGTTTTCTGAAGAGTTTCATAGTCACATGCTTTCAGCACTATGAAATTCTTAAGACATAGGAGTTAAGAATTCATGTTTGTGCTTTATTTCAGATCCAGTGAGTTTATATAGCAATATATGTAACTATCCATCATTTTTCTATAATCTATGAAGCAGAGCTTATAAGCATCACTTCCATTTCCTGATATCACTGCAAAATGCCTCAACTATGGAGCACTGTTTATTTTATAAAAAATACTGTGGTGATAGTGATTCTTATTCAAACTGTTACATTTCCTCATCTTAATGTAAGCTTAAACATCTTTATGCGTAGGCTGCTTCATACTTCAAGACAGATTTGCACTTGGTTCACTTTATAGGGAAAATCCTTTTTTGGTTGTTCTAATGTTTATGAACATTGACATGCTTTTCTAAAAGTTCTGACTTTGGGCTCTTTCATCATACAAAATCTTCTTAGTGTAAAAGGAAGATCTAAAATGTAGAAAATTGATCTTAAAACTATTTGCTAGTAGTTAATCTTTTTGAAATATTTAACTTTTTTATGTTTCCATGTTTAACTTGACTTTCAAACACTTGTGTTTTGTTGCATGGTGCTTTTCAGGTATTTTTAAAGTGCACTCCCTCTGAATGACTAATTCATAGGTATAGTTATCAGTCATAGGGCATTTTTTCCCACTGAGAGACTCCTACAGTTCTGTTACTTCAGCATTTAAAAGCACACATGTCATCTCAGCGCTGTGCCACAGACAGAAGCATCATTAATGGTCTCTTGAGACGTGGTCTAGCACACAGTGTATTAGTGCTGAGTGCTTTGTGCTTCGTAGCATCTTGAAAGAATTGCAGGTGTTATTATCTCATAAAGCACAGCTGCACAGAATTGTTGTGTTAATTTCAAGGCATCTGGTATATTTAGAAGAAAGTCTATTTAAAGCCACGCTTGGCTTTATTATGTAATTATGTTGCTCAGAGCACTGTGTGTCACCAGTTTGCTTTCCCACACAAATTTGGCAACAAAGGCATCAGAAATTAAATTTTGCAGAGAAAATGTCTGAATAAGAAAAGCACTTTTGCAAATGTCTTGTGAAGTCTTTAGAATAGAACTAGATGCAGTCAAACACAGTAGCGTGCATCTCTTTTCTTCCTCCACTTCAAAGAAAAATCAACAAACCTGAGTAGAAACAACAGCTGCTTTCTTACAGAGCAGCATGAATAATTTAGTGTGCAGTTTTGATTGTTATCCCTTTACAACTAGTGGCTGAACATCACTTGCATGTGTTTTATCTGCTCTGTTATAGATCTTTCAATCTTCTAATGTCTTTGAAGACAAAGTTTGCTGAAAGCTGCAGCATGAATGTACATAAATATTGACTTCCATATGCAAAAAAAAAAAAAAAAAGTATCCACTAAAAACATACTTGTAGGTAAAAACAAAATGTTTTATCAGTACATACTTCCCTTGTGGTCTCTGCAGAAGACTTTTGAAGTGGTTTAGAGGAGCAATATTCCTACTGCCAGATAAGTATTTTTGCATCAGTCCAACTTCAGCAGTTGGTTGGCTCACATCTCAGAGTATGGTCTTCTTATCAGCAAGAGTGCAGCATGGGAATTTGTCTCACGATGCAGAACTCTCCTGGCACAAAAATTGTTCTTAGATTGCTTGGAATACTTTGTTGTACTCTGCTTAAAATAGGGCAATACATGGGAGTGGTCATTTTAATGACAGAGTTGGCAAAATTGTCGATGAATCTGTTCGTGGAAATAAGCTGAGGAACGTTTTAATTCTGCAAGCAAGTATTGCTTGCAGAACTTATGGCTTTGGTACTGAATGTCAGAGGAGAAAGCTGATTATTTTAGCTTAACCAGCAGATACATGTTTATGTACAGTGATCCAGGTTTTACTCTTTTACTATTGGTTGTGTCACTGCAAAGGATCTGTCACAGGCAAATTAGTATGCTGAAGAGAAATGAGATGATAAAAGCTGCCTGCTTTTATTTAGCCTTCTTTAAAAGGGAATAATTCTCCAAGAAATAAACCAGAAGGAAGTGGGACGTGTAATTGAAATTACATGACTACTGAATATGTTGCTGACAAACATATGCCTTTTCTCAGCATTCAGGCATACATTTATGGGAAGTTGTCACTGTTCGTCTGACAGGGATATAAGCTGGTAGTTTTTGCCAGAGTTAAAATTTATAATGCTGCTGTCTTAGAGTGTTGTGTTCACAGAGAGGCACAGCTAGAAGGGAGACTGGGTTTGAGTGAAAGCCTGGACTTTTTGTGCAGCTGTAGAGCAGAGCTCAGCCTCAGTGCAAGAGGATGGGCTCAGTGGAGATGCTGTAGCGTAGGTCTATTCACCTATTCTTCCGCATGCTTGTTTTCTTTAGGATTTCTGACATTGTATTCTGTTTATCCTACAGTTCATTTTAAAATGGCAGTGATTTGGAAATGCAAATGATGATATTACTAATGACTGAGTAACCAAAATAGTAAAGCCTTTGGTCTGCCTTGAAATCGGTACCTGGGAATGTTAATCTTACTTCCCTTTAGCACCTTACACAATTATGACATTAGCAAACTTGCTAAGCTTGGCTGTACAGTTAGCATAAGAAGTAGGAGAATGTATTCACGAAAAGTACATTGTATATTAATTCTCCAGAAAGTGATTTTAGGTTTAGTTCAATTATATCTTATCTCTCAAAGTTCACCCTTGAGAAAGAGAATGTAATTGCCTAATTCAGGTAGGTAATGTGAGCACCTATTTCAGGAAGTGAGATACTGAAACTAGAACTGAAGAAGAGTGTATGGTAACTTCAGATATGAAGCTTTTTGCTTGATCCCTTTTCAGGTTCTGATTGCCCACACTGCCCAAACACCATTTTGCTCCCCAGCCAGCAAGCTCTTTCCATTCGGAGCTGAAGCCTGGCTGCAGCGTGCTGCCGGGGTCGCGTGAGTGGGACTGAGCCACGCGTGGTGTCCTCCACGGTCCTTCAGTTCTGTCTGCAGCAATGAAGCATGCAAAACTCCCCATGCATTTTCATGCCACGTTATTCCTCTTGGGAATAATGCACATCTTCATGCCCATTCCCCATGCAAATAACGTGCGTTTGATACGTATCCGTATCAAAAGTACACAGCTAAATGATGAAATAGGCTTTCAATAGTGAGCAACAATTGTGCCAAGTGTAAGTCTCTCATTGGCAGTCCCAGCAGAGACCTCCTGCTACAAGTCGCTCGTGATAGCAGACTGGAGAAAGAATTTGAATGAGTACGTGCTGAGCTCCCAGCTGCTGGAGCTAGGTGGCTTTCTGTCTTAAAGTAAAGCTTTAAAACAGATTTCTGTGTATCACAGTGCAATGCAGATGGGCTGCAATTATTTCACTGCTTTCTTTACCATTTGAGCTCTGCTAAAACTGCTGCTGCTATAGCAAAGATCTCCTCATGTTTCCTGTGTGAACACAGGCTGCAAACATGTTTTTGACATTAAACATACATCCCATTGAAATACGCTATTATAGTTCTTGTCGATTGCTTATTGCTTTATTATAAGATGATGTAGGGTTCCATAAACATCAGAGGTCTTTTAGTCAGCACCTACTCTGCTAATAAGGATGTGATCACCTCCACAGGATTGGATTGTAGTTGACTACAGGCCTTTTATTTATAGTAGTAAAGAGGTTTATGGGAGAATGCATCTTCTACAACTACCAGGATACAAAAACTTGATGACTGTTTTTAAAAGTAACTAAAGAATTTGCATTCCTAATATATTATGATATTGTCCTTAATTTAGGCAGGACTAAGGACACTTCATGATATCGGCCCTGAAATACGCCGAGCTATATCCTGTGACTTGCAAGATGATGAACCAGAGGAAAACAATCCAGACGAGGAGGAAGAAGTGTATAAAGTAATGTCAGAACACAGCTATGTGATTTTTTTGTTATGTAATATGAGTTTTATAGAATGAGCTTATCCCTGAATGTGGAAGAATAATAAAAACCTCAAGTCAGCAAAACATAAATATTTAATGAACATCAGTATATTTCATTTATATCTGGAAAAGTGGTGTTACCAGGACTCCTGCATGTCATCATAATCTTAGGAAGCAGTTCCTGTTGGGTGATTCTCCCACCCCTAATTCCTTCCTATTAATTCTTACTTATTCTTACGCAGATTCTAAGAAAGATAGGAGCTTTGCACAGTGCCTGCAAAGCCAAATTGTGATAGTGTTAAGAAAACTGGACATACCTTAATTTCTGCTTTGGTGGAAGAGATGAAATTCTAGGCAGACAAGCCTCAACAGATGCAGAGGTGCATGTATAAAAAAAACTAGTTACACTGTAGTTAACTAAAGATAAAGGCCAGTCTCAGTTTCCTGTGAGGGATATCAACAAATATCAATCTGGGAAAAAGATTAATTTCAGGAGCTATCTGCACACCATTGTTAGCCAGCAAGAAAGCTTAATTAAGAAGTGGATGCAAAGGTGATCTTCTGCAGAAATTGTCATAAACCCCATAGTTTGCTTTTGTCCTTCATCAAAGAAGAGGATGTGGCATTGGGGACAGTGCTACAGTGACCAGCAGTGGATGTGTTTCTCTGCCAATCATCACAACGTCCTGTCTTCTCTAGATTGAGCTTCAAGACAGACTGCTGTCATCCAGGACCCACACCTGGCTAGACAGGGAGGCTACATAATCTGGGTTAGATGTAAAAGAGAGTTGCATGACATAGTCATAATTTTTCACTTCATTCTCTTTCTCACCATCCATTACACTCTCAGGGCTGATGAAGAGTTATTACTCTTTCTTGTACCTCTGCAAGAAGGAAGAACAGAACCACTGAAGCTTAATGCTGTCTACTTGAGATATGCTTGCAAGCTGTTGCATGGCACTCCATCCTGTCTAAGTGACGCCTGCTGCAAACCAGTGCTCCATGAGAATAGGAGAATTCCACCAAAACGTTCTTGAGAGTTGCACAGACATGTCCTTTTCTGAGGAATTTGGTGCATGTTCTTTGTGTATGGGAATCTGGGTTTCTCCTGTATAATGAAACATGGAGAAAGCTAGAAATCACAGGTGTATGGAAAAAGAATACCGTTCACTGCATAATATTGATTTGACTTTGAAATCCAAATATTGTCATTGTCACAATCACGTCTCTGTCACTTCAGGAGATGCCATGTGAGGCATCATGAAATTAGAAGGAAAATTCACAGTGTATTTGAATTGTTACTTTGTATGCGTGTAGGAAAAAAGTAAATAATCATCAGTCAAAAATATGTTCTACTAAGGTATCTGATTTTCTTTTTTCTTTCTCTTCCCCTAAAACAGAGGAATGGTGCCCTCTTTGGCAACCATATAAACCACATTAGCAGTGACAGACGAGATTCGTTTCAGCAGATCAACACCACGCACCGTCCCTTACATGTGCAGCGGCCTTCATTTCCATCTGCAAGCGATCCTGAGAAAAATGTATATCCTCAGACAGGAAATTCTGTGTACCACAATCATCATAACCACAACTCAGTAGGAAAACAAGTTCCAAACTCAACAAATGCCAATCTCAATAATGCCAATGTATCCAAAGTTGTTCATGGGAAACACGCTAATTTTGGAAGTCATGAGCATAGATCTGAAAATGGTTACCATTCATACTCTAAAGCTGACCATGAGAAGCGTAGAAGGCCAAGCAGTAGGAGGTAAATGTACACACGTATTTGCTTTTAAAGGAATTTTGAATGTTCAGTAAGAAAACTTGTGCCATGTGAAACTAATTTGTTATATTTAGCTTCATTTCAGTTCCTTATTGATTTATGAACTTAAAGTATGGCTGTAATATATGGGAAAAGTTTATAATTTTAATAAGGTTTGAAAATAGTTATTTTCTTAAAATAGAAGTTACTTTACAGGCATTGTAATCACACAGTTTTGAGAAATTCACTGGTGATTATAAAATATCTTTCTCCATAATTTCATGGCTTGCCTGGATAGAACCCGCTACTACGAAACATATATTAGGTGAGTTCACTTTTTTATGTTTACAAAGTAGTTCCCAGTTTTAAAAATTAACCATCTAAGAATGCATATGCTGAGGAAAAAAAAAAAAAAAGGGAGTACTTCTAAGGTAAATTTTCTACTGCTAATTTTGAGAGAGTATCCTTCTATTCTTCTGGTTAAATATGTCCAGGTAGGTTCGTGCTGTTTTCAACAGGCAAAGATCACACTTGATGGTAATCCTCGTTTAAAATTGAATTGCATAGGCTGGAAAGATAACGATGATAGCTTCTGTGAATATTGTTGTTTGAGATTGCATCTGAAGGGGCACTACACTTCTCTTGCTTTTATGTTGGAATATTTCTAAAGACAAGATTTAAAAATTGCATATGGTGTTACATGAAATTCATTGCTAAGTGTACACTCTGTGGTAGCTTGAGGTGTCCAGATGTACACACCCAGTTTCAGTTTTTCCTGGATGACATCAGTGGGTTCTCTTTAACTTTTTTAGCTATTTCATAAACTTGAGACATTTGAGAGAGGTTTATTCTACCAAATATCCTGAATTTATATTTTGTAAAAATGTCTTTGTAAAAATGTCTTCAGCTTTGTGGGGCATCCGCACATTTTCATATTTGTATCCCAAATATGCATTCCCCCGATCTTTTCACATTTGTATCAGATCAATACTTCTGGGCTGTACTTCCTCAGAACATACTTAAAGTCACACTCTGCCCGCAAGAGTTGTCAGTGCTTGTCTTTTTTTCTTGAAAGCACCATAATCAGTCCCAAGTGTTTGCTTGCTGCTTACAGGTCTGACTCTGGTGATGGCCGTCGACCAACTATTTGCCGTGAAGAACGTGACATTCGAGACTATTGCAATGATGATCATTATTTGGGAGAGCAGGATTACTATAGTGGAGAAGAATACTATGAGGAAGACAGCATGTTGTCAGGAAGCAGGTGAGTGTGTTTGTTTAACCTGAGGAAGGGACTTCAGTAATTGATGTACTAATCCATGTAGGCTTCACTGGGTGCACTTGCACTGAAAATCCTCTAATAAATTTAATACTTCACAACCACTGATTAATGAAGTGCTGGACAAGAAGGGTTGGTGTACCAAGGATCTTTGTGTTTATCATCAAATGCTGAATCCAGCAGAAGTTTTTTTACCAAATTTAAAGCAAAGCAGAAAGTATATTTGACCTGAGTATAAACTAGTGCTGGCATTAATTCAACTAATATAGAATTGGGTATCCTTCTTTTGAAAATTCTCATTATATTACTTCATTAATCATCCTTATCTTGGCACCATTTTCTGTCTTGTTAAAACACACACTTAACACTCTCATGGTTGTCCTGGCCTTTATGTGCTGGGAACAGATGGTTTTTATGGTTTTTTCATACTCCTTATGGAAACATCATAGATGGCATTTCAGTCAGCACGTTGGCATTTCTTCACGTTTGTATTACTGAACAATATGGAAACTTGTATTCATCTGAGACTCTGTGCTGTAGCTGCAGGGTTAGCTTTATAACCCTATTCCTCTCAATTTTCTGACTCAATTATGCTTTTTCTGGCCCAAACCCAGAGAGGTAGCTTAGTTAATTGTAGCATTTCTGTCAAGTAGAGTTTCGTTGTTCTTATTTTCAACTTGGCATTCAAATCTTAATTTTAGACTTAAGCAAATAAAGCCTTGATTTTCTTTTGATAATTTTAACTTCTTTGCTGCAATTTTCTTTACCTTGACTTCTTCAGGAATGGACCACTGTAGGTTTTTCTAACTTTAGAACTGTGCTTCCCAAGTTAGTTTGGCTTGACAAACACCACTGTGACATTGCTTCAGCAACGTCAGATCCAAACTCCACATTTGGGTTTAAAAAGTCTTGAGTAGTTTGTTGCCTGGTTATCTTCCTTAAAACAGCTTCTCTTCTGCTGAATTTGCTTCAACAAATTCTCAACAATATTCTCCGCTTCTATTAATGTATTTTTTTAATGTTGAAATGCCACCCCAAAATAGAAGAATTTATTTCCATAAACCAACATGCACTAGCACCACACATGCTTTATTCTCCTCGTATGCTATCTTTATTTGCCATATGAATTTTAACAAGATTGGCACTGATCGTGTTGGATTGATTGAAAACTAAGATTTGCATGAAAGCTGAGGTTCACACAATTCTCAGGACACTCATTTTTTCTATGATAATTACAGCCAAATAATAACCTTGTACTATTTGATTTTTGACTTCAGAAGTTTCCGGAATGTGAAAGGCTGAATTCTGTTTTCTGAATTTCTGTGCTCTACCGCCTGGGTTCAAAAAAAAAAAATGACAGGAGAAGAACAGAATTTTGTTTTTAGAGTTGTTTTTTAAGGAACATTCAGTTTAGCCTGTATTGGTAGGAATAACTTCATTGTAGATATACTTCAATAAACATTTCATGACAACATGTTATGTAATTATATTAGTAGAAAAATGTATGCTCCCTCCATCTGTTTGTACACACAGCATAGATTTTAAAACTAAGTCATGTAATTATATAATGTAGTTATACCTGGTTTTGTTTGCTATCTTCTAGAAATCTAAACAGCTCAACATACAGAAACTCTGAAATAATCTTTTCTTTACTGTACTTGAATTCAGGCATGTATATGATTACCACTGTAGACATCACTGTCATGACTCAGATTTTGAAAGACCAAAAGGTTACCATCACCCACATGGGTTTTTTGAGGAAGATGATTCACAGACCTGTTATGATACGAAAAGATCTCCTAGGAGACGGCTGCTACCTCCAACACCAGCATGTACGTACATTAAGAACAATGCGTTTGCAAACCCAGAGTGATTTAAATTCATAAAAATATTTTCTAGTTTAAAAAGCTTATTTGTAACTTGGATTTCAATCTTGACATTTCATGATGAATATTGCTAGTAGATTTCTGAGAGATGCTCAATACCTACAGATCCTAACATACAAATCAGTCAAATATCCCTTGCCTCACTGAGGCAATAGTATGAAACCAATCATTGTAATTGCTGATTTAATTGAACTCGTAAATGAAGGTAGAATGCAGCTTTAGTTATCTTTGAAACAGTCATCAGATGGGTTCAGTCTGGGCCTTCCTTATTCGCACCCACAGATGTGCAGCATTGCTGTTGTCTCATCTGCTGGCACCTCCCTTCCCCTTAACAGCCACACTTCTTAATGGCACTGAGATTACTTCCATATAACTCCTGCTGTTTTAGTAAACACTACAGACTGAAATTCAGTGATTTGCAGGGAAAACAGAGCCAAGAGCAAGCTTAATGGTGAGGGGTTGAGGGTTTTTTATTTATAAACTAGGGATTTGGTATTTCCTTTGGAAGTCTGACTCATTACAATGAAGAATATAGAAGTATGGAGAAGAAAGAATAAACTCTTATTCTTTGTTATTCACAGCACTGTACAGCGAAACTCTGAAGTTCAGTATAGAAACCAATCTGCAGAACTGGAAAACGTTTCTTTCATAAACATGACTGCTTCGCATTCTGCTGCTCATATTTCTGCCTAGGACTGTATTTGCTCATGTGATTAATCTATTTATTGTAACTGCTTTCTTCTGTTAGCAAATTCTTTTTCTTATCAGTAGGATATTTTTTTGTGTGATAGTTGTTGCACAGTGGAATTCTGGAAACAACAGACTTCAAGGAAAACTGTTTCATTTTCCTAATCAGTTATGCTTTCTTCATAGCAAATAGACGATCTTCCTTCAATTTTGAATGCCTCCGCCGACAGAGTAGTCAGGATGATATTCCACTCTCTCCAAATTTCCACCATCGCACAGCTTTACCACTTCACTTAATGCAGCAGCAGGTAAATCCAGGACTTAACTAATAATGAATTACATCTTTTTATTTTCCATCTCATACCTTAGACTTTCATTTTTGCTTGAAACAGTACTATAGGATTATGCATGAAGTACTAGGTGGTCATTTCTAGTGCATGAGGATACTACTGAATAATTCAGATCTTTTAATAAGCATGCGCAGTGTATGGTGAATATAAATAAATCCATATTCTATCCTGTAGCTGAATTTAATTTTTCTGAATCAGGTTACTGTTTCCTGTTTACACACTATATATGTCTACTTAGATGATCTAAACTAGGACTTGTGTCATGTGGTCTTGTTAATTGCTTTTTAATGTTTTTAATTACTTCATATTGAGTAGAATAGTTTAGTTTCATATAAGCAAACATATATGTGGCACAAATCTCCTACCCCCTGCTGCAGCCCCAGCCAGAGATTTTTAAACAATTCTGAATGATAAATAGGGCCCTCTTCCTCAGAGGCCAAAGAAAGCAAGGTACATAACCTAGCTATAATAAAAAAAAAAACATTTTTATGCTATTTACTAATCTCAGTTCTGTTCCTTTGCTTGACTCTAAGCAGCAGAAAATATTAACTTTGCATAGCATCTGCCAAAAGATTTGGTTGGAGCTAACTGCTGAAATCGGAATTGAGTATGACTCAGAGTGTCTGAAATCACTAACTTTAAAAATTCTTCCCCATTCCAGGTCATGGCTGTTGCGGGTCTGGATTCCAGTAAAGCTCATAAACATTCACCAAGTCGTTCCACGCGTTCATGGGCTACCCCACCTGCAACCCCTCCCAACAGGGACCGTACCCCGTATTACACACCTCTAATCCAAGTTGACAGGGCTGAATCTACAGAACATATGAATGGTAGCCTGCCTTCCTTGCACAGGAGCTCTTGGTACACAGACGACCCTGATATCTCCTACCGAACATTTACACCAGCCAATTTAACAGTACCTAATGACTTTAGGCATAAACACAGTGACAAACAGAGGAGTGCAGACAGTTTGGTAGAAGCGGTAAGTATTACAGAAACTTCTAAAGTCATCAAGGGTGTCTGCTTAGCATTTGTGTTAACATCACCATGCTTATCATTCAGTCTACACAATCTCTCTGAAAATGTGGTATTTTCACTTTCAGCTGAAACTGATCTCAAGTAAAGATAGGGAAACTTCTCAGTTGCTGTGTTGTAAAAGGTCAGAGGAACTCAAAATCACAGTGTCAGTGTCAGAGGGCTGAGAGGCAGGCTGGAAGAGATCAGCAGAAGGAAAGTTGGGAACATCCAGGTCAGGGTTTAAAATGGACTTTAAGCTTTCTAGCTAATGAGGATCAATTGTGAAATATCCTCTCACAAGAGCTGATGATGCTTACCTGTGTTTTCTCTGCTTTGTTTCCACTTATTTATATTATTTAATATGTATAAACAGCCATTTTTGCAGTAATCTGATCAAAGATGAGGAACTCTATGATAGCTGTGTACTGGCGAGAGGGTGAAAAAAGACAACCGGATTGATTTGCAGGTGTACTAAAGAATGTTAGAAGTTCTTTTGTGTTAATAATATTAACATGTTGCATTTCAGACTATAGTAGTTGCTGTTCTTGCTTTCGTCTATTATTTCCTTTGACTGCTACAAGTTGAGCAATGTATTTCACTGTTTCCAAATGAGACTTCAGCATCCTTCTTCCATGTATTCTAAAATACCTAGAATGTATCTAGAACTCTGTTTCAGCAACTTATCCCAGTTTTCTCATCTGGGATTTAGTAGCTGCTGTCTTATGTTTATCAGACTCCTCCTAAGTTTCTAACGACAACAACTGAATGTATTGCATTATCAGTTACAGTGCCATATAACTGTTACAGCGTAGTTTGAAGCTATTTGATTGTTGATTTGTGAGTTAGCATGGAGTTTCTAGTATTTTTCACAAATGAAAAATGCTTTTATGATATGTCTGTTCTTCCGTAATTCTGCTTTATACCTCATTCTCTGCTCTCCATCTGCCAGGTACTTATATCTGAAGGCCTAGGAAGGTATGCAAAGGACCCTAAATTTGTTTCAGCTACAAAACATGAGATTGCTGATGCTTGTGACATGACTATCGATGAGATGGAAAGTGCGGCAAGTAATCTTCTCAATGGAAATATTAGCAATGGGACCAATGGGGATATGTTCCCCATTTTAAGCAGACAAGATTATGAACTTCAAGAATTTGGTCCTGGCTACAGTGACGAAGAACCAGAACCAGGACGATATGAAGAAGATTTAGCCGATGAAATGATATGCATTACAAGCTTATAGTATTTAGCAAGGGAAATGATTTTAAATAACAGAAAAAGTGCCTCATAGTTCAAAGATGCTAGGCACTAGTAGGGGTTAACCGATCAAGTTTTGTACAAGTGATGTCACGCCTCAAGGAAGCCATAACTAATAAACAGATTATCTCCGGGTTGCTGAAATGTGATCAGAGCTGCAGCACATCATCTCTTCCCACAGAATCTTCAGTTTCTCTGTAGGAATAAGGTTATTTTGGAAAGAAGCGGGTTCTGACAATCAGTTTTTTGAGGGCTAGAGTGGGATTCTGAGGTGTAATATCTTGCCTGTCCTTCAACTTTGTGCTGCTGTCCTTCATAGTAGAGCGGGATTTTGTCAGTGAAAATGTGTAAGTCCAGCACAACACGAGGTGAGTGATGACAACCAATAATGTCATTACCTCAGTACTCAAGAGCATATCATCTATCCATTGCATATCTATTCTAATACTGTTTTCAAACCTGCCTCCCAATTTCTTTTCTTAATGCTCTTCTAAAACATGGTTTGTCATGCTCTACCTGTTAGGGATCATTGGAAAAAGAAGTTATATAAAGAATATTCTGTCATATGTAACATCAGTTTACATAGCAAAATATCATTCAGATAGTCTGTTTTATGACTATCACGTTAAGGGCAAAATATACTGGAATAATTGCATTCTTACTAATGCACTTGCAACCAGGTTAAAATAGAATTAGATAAGATAGTTTGCTAAAAATTATATAGTAGAAATTATTGTAAATGAATTGTAATATACAATGATTTGTATTTGTAAAGAGATGTTCTATATTTTGTAATTATTGTACCGTAATTGAACTGCAGCAATATTTATGGACCCTAATTATTGTAACTCTCCACAGAATTCTAGATATGAGTATTTTTACTTGGAATATATAGATCTATAGCATAAATATTTAAATAGAGCCACCTCTCATTGTAAATCTTTTTGGGATAAAGTGTCAAGTTTGAACTTGACAACACAGACTTTTTTTTTAACATTATGGTGTCAAATGAATCTCTCTGGGTAAGGGATGCACAGTTGACCATTTGCAGTCTTATACTTGGAAAGGTAAAAGATTTGAAATTATTTTAACATTTTGATTGAAAAGTAAGTTGTAATTTTATTTTTGTATTAATCCCATGCTACTGAAATATTAAAATTATTAAAAAATTGGCAAGTTCATGCCAGGGTAGTACTCATGGGACAGTTTGTTTTGACAAAGTACATTGCCTATGTACCCTACTGTGATAGAAAGCATCTAGGGCAGAAACTATTTCATAGGTAAAGGAAAATGCTTTACTAAGTATTGCTTACTTTGCTCAGAAAAAAAAGAAATATGACTAAATGATTCTTCACAGAACCAAAAAATAACAATAATAATAATTATATAAAAAGTATACTACTTCATTGCCTCTACCTTTCTGTTTTATGTGCATTATTTCAAAGATTTATTTTTATGCAATCAAAAGAGGGCTGAGATATTGTTCATAATGCAGTAAAACCCTGAAATGACTTTGAGGCTAATACAACCTTGGAGGAAAATCAAAAAATACTGAAAGCTACTGTCTATTTTGTTAGCACTGGATAAAAATGACTTGTTCTAACAAGTTGCATTATCAGGTTTTACCTGTAATTCATATGCTAGATAGCAATCCAGTTCACATTTTAACAAATGTGATGTTTAAAACATGTCAATAAACATTTTGTACATAATGACAATTTCCTATGAATAGCATACAGACTTCCTCTGGAATCATTCTTATTTCAAATGCCAGGATAAGAACTTAAAGGTTTGTAAATTCTTTCTTGACCTAAATCATTTTGTATTAAAACAAATGCAAAATGTTCTTCAAAATAAAACTGTGTAATAATTTTATTATACTTGGGACTCCTTTTACTAACAGTTTTTCACCAGGAAGCTCCAAAAGTGAAATTCTGTTTGTACCATTTGGAGAATGGGAAGGAACACATGGAATTTGATAACAGATCTACAGTGTTAGAGTGTGCAAGCTCTTTATGAATAATTGCTGTTAACCAGAAAGGAGAAAAGTGATTAGAGTATTTGTATGAACAAGGGCTGTATTCCTGCTGTAATCCACTCTAGGGGATTAATGCTCCCAGAGGTGTGAATGTATGGAAGCAATCAAACAAATCTGACTTAACATTGCTTAAGAAGTGAAATCTGTTGTGCCTGTCTGTCACTTGGGTGGGTTTCCCACTGTAGTCATTTTGTTACTCATCTCAACTTACAGGAGCAAAGTTTCCGATACCAAAATAAAGTTTTCAAATCTTATTTCAGAGAAATAGCAGTCAGAAGTTTTCACAGCTCCACCTCATTTCTGCAAAACACCTTTAAGGAAGCTGGAGATGGAACATTTAAAACAAAAACCCTACAAGTAATTGCACAGATTTTTCTCATAGCACATCTAATGTAGCAGATTGCGCTGAACAAGACTTTTTTAATTAAGCATATGTCTGAACAGACAGAAAAAGATATGCTGAGTTCACTGTATTTTCTTGCTAGTAGTATAGTTAGTCGTCAGTTTCAAATGGTCTGATGAGAAGGACACTCTTTGGGGCAGATATACTATTTTATGAGAATAGTCCTTATGAACAGTGGAGGAAATTCAGCTACAAGCCATGTTCTGCATTAATGGTTTAACTATACATAGAATAACTGTTCAATTTTATCACAGAAGCGTAAGGAAAAAAAGGTTAGCCTACATATATATGATTACATGGTAACTGTCAGCCTTAGAATGAATCACAGAATTGTAGTCATCACTCCATTAAAAGAAATGAAAGTGATCTCAACAATTAATGCATTTATCATGATTTCCCAGATATGCTTACATGTGAACATAATGACAGAAAGCATTATGGTTGTCCATTAGCAAGGAGTTAAATACAACTAAGAGAAGTTATATTCACTTAAAGATTGTACATATAAAATATGTTCATATTTGAACATTATCCTTTGTTTGGAGGTTGGATGACAGAACAATATAGACTAAAAGAACACTGCAATAAGATGCTTGTGTTGTATCTGCAGGAACTTTTGAACTGTTACAAGATGCACAAATGCTTTTATTTTTTCCCCAACAATCCATGTCATGTAACTATTATTTTAATAAGATGTACAAATACTTTAATATGTTTCTGTTACAGAAAATGTCTGTTACAACAACCCCACTATTTACTTTCCCAGTTGCCTTACTTAGTTGCAGAGTAATTGAAATCATACACTTGAAAATTATTTTAAAGTATTTTAAGCTGGAGAAACATCAGAACATCACTGGAATGGCGTACACAATCTTGAGTGTCCTTAAATGAAACAAAATGCAGTTTTACAAATACAGCTATTTTCTGCTGCTTTTAATAGCACTTCTCATACTAAAGCAATTTGAACTGAGATTCAAGTACAGAAAGAAAGGAGTTTGGTCACTTTTCTTTCTTAATCTTATTGCCCCCAGCCAGAGACATCCAGCTGTCTCCAAAGCTGTTCCCATGGAAATGCTGCTGCTGGCACTTACAGTACCATTGCTGGTTGAAGCCAGGCTGGCAGTTCTAGGAATTTCCCAGTTCTTACATCAAAAAACTCTGACAGTGAACTCTTTGAATACATAATATACTATCATCTGCTTATCTATAGAAAAAATATCTGAATAGAAATGGAAATAATATTTGCTTAACCACTATATTATTTTGTTAAATAATGTCCTGTGATCCGCAATATTCATAAGGTGTGTAAATGGCTGATATTTAACTTGCAGGCTCCCAGTGCTCCACAGAGCACATTAGAACATTTTTATCTGTTCTAAGCACCCTTAGCAGACTGAACTCTGCTAGGAGTAAGAACAATTGTAATAGAAATTCAATCCCAGCAGACACACAGAGTGCAGGAGAATCTAATGGCTGCTTGATGCTACCTAAAAATTATCCCAGGACAACATTTTCAAATACCTGAAGAATTTCCTTAGGACTACATCAAAGGAAATGCATGAAGGAGACATGCAGATCTGTAGCGGTGAGGTCTAAATTAATAAGGCAGCTACAGCTGCGCAGCAGTGAAAAAAATCTTCAAATGTTAGAATAACTTGCAAGGCTGTATGTTTAGAACTGTGAGAAAAGATGATGCTTCAGAACAAATGCCTGATCGTCTGATTACACAATGCAGCAACACATAACTTGATTGTTAAAAGCTGCAAGACGTGAATGTAAGACACATGCAATTCTATACGTTTATCTAACCTCACCATTTCCTAATCTCTCAGAACTTGAAATAATGGCAGATGACAGCTCTGTGTGTGTTCAAGTTATATAATATAGCAACTAGTTAATCCTCTGCAGTTGCATAATAACAATTCCCATGCTGCATGTCTAGATTGGAAACCCATGTCGTGAATCTGCAAACGCAGGAACTTCACTGTCACATCTTTCCAAATTGCTTCCTCTCTCAAGTGCACGGGACTGCGGTGAGTCTCATCACTGGTATTATTCTGAACATCCTTAATAGTTCATATCCTAAATGACACTAAGATACAGTGAGTTTCTTTAAATGAAGATCTCAGAAGAATAGCTGCTGAATGGAAGCTGTTAGTTACTATAAAAGTGGTACATTATACATAATTCATGCTCTCCCTAAAGGCACAGTCATGGCAGGTGAATTGTCTTACTAATACAGCCAATCAATCACCTCTGACTTAAAATATTCTTTTTGTTCCCCACATTCCAGGCAAATATATATCGTACATAGAAAGGGTTTACCTGTTTCCTTTGGGAGTGATGTTCACTTCTATCCCCTTCCATCTTCAAATTTTTTATTTACTCTTTATACAGATACTCTGATCAATTAAGTCCTTTCTCTCAGCTAGCAGCAGGGCTTCCAACCATTACTTTGCAGCAGCACTAGGTAGAAAAATCTGCCCTAAACATCTGCAGTTGTCCCTCTAGCCAACATCTGAGTCAGCAGCTTTTTTGAAATTTGTTTTTTTTTTTTCAGTTTGCTCAAATGGTGTAAAATTCCACTTTTCCTGGGGAAAAAGAAAGGCATATTCTGTTCACGGGAACTACTGAGCAATCGGAAGGTACAGAAGCATTTGCTTTATAATTCAACAATTATTTAGTCTGAAGTTAGCTTGGACTACTTAACAAATCCATGGAATTAAATGGATTTGGTTCCAGTTAATGAATTCCTTTTCTTTAGGTGTATTATTTTTGTTCCTTTGTTTTTCAGTTCAGCACCAGTAAGTTAGACACACACAGAAACAGCCATGAAGATCATGCATTTGTTTGACATATCTGAAGATAGTAAACAAAGATTTAAGCCCTAACTGAAGTATAGCATTGGTTTACTGAGTAAGTCATTTGCCTTTGAATTCAAAAAGATCTCTACTCATATCACTGATATCTTAGTTAATGTAGTTATTTTGAGTGAACTTCCATTTTAAAGCTACCTCAGCTATAAATATTTTTAATTATTTTTGATTGGTAGTTGGGCACACTATTTGTATATTTGCATGCACTCATCTTTGAGCAAAGATCAGTAACTTTATGGAAATTATTGGGCATGTGGATCCCTTACAATGGTACAAGATAAAGCAGCACAACTAAATGAGCTTAAATTGCAAACTGAATTCTATTGTTTCTTGAAAAAAATTAAAAAAAAAAAAAAGCAAGGGTAAAATCCAGCTTTCCAATATGCTTTTATAAATATCAGTTCTATTTCTTCATTTATTAGAAGAAAAGTTTTTGATAAATGTATTTTATGTCTTTTTTTCTAAGTTAAGAGTGCTAAGTATAGTAAAGTCCAACTTCTAGAAAAGATTTGTAAATTATGCATTCTTTCCATAAAAAACACATCTGACAAGCTCTGGACATGTTAAGTGTCTCTTCTGTGAATTCTGATACTACTACTTTGGCCTGTAAGTACATAAATGCTTGCATTTACTTTGCAGAATGTGGGAATTACTGAGTAGCTGTAATCTTGGGTAATAATCTCAAAACAGTTAAAATTCTTCCTTTAAATAATAAGACTTATCATAAAGACTTTCAAAATAACTCACACTGATCTCTTCCTGTCTAACTAAAATAAACAGCTTGAACCAACTGATTTAAATATATATATATATATATCTAATCTGGTATAACAGAATGGACCAAATTAATAGCTGCTTTACTGTGATGTGTATTTTTCTACGGTATTTATTTTGTTGGCCCTTCCAATTGAGATACAAACACACAGATGAAAAACTAAGTGGCAAAAATGTGAAAGGATGACAACAGTGTTTATCGTTGTTTCTCCAAGGTCTTGGGCTTATATACAGGAACGTTTTTCTCCTGAAGTGATGGGAGCCCCTTAATTATATCTGCAGCTTTCTCTGCTATCATAATAGTAGGGGCATTCAAGTTTCCACTGACTATGCTGGGCATTATTGAGGCATCTACTACTCTCAAATTTTCAACACCAATTACTTTTGTTTGGGGATCAACAACAGCGGTGCTATCTGAAGGCTGACCCATTTTACAAGTGCAAGAAGGATGATAAGCACTATCAGACTTCTGTCTTATAAAGGCATCTATTTCTTTGTCAGACTGAACGTTGTTTCCTGGTTGAATTTCAGGTCCACGAAATTTTTCAAAAGCTTTCTGAGCAAAGATCTCTCTGGTCAACTTGACACACTGGCGGAATTCCCAAATATCTCTTTCTGCATGGAGAGAAAATAAGATGGCTCTAAGTACGCTCTACCATAGTAGAAGAGAAGAGAAGAGAAGAGAAGAGAAGAGAAGAGAAGAGAAGAGAAGAGAAGAGAAGAGAAGAGAAGAGAAGAGAAGAGAAGAGAAGAGAAGAGAAGAGAAGAGAAGAGAAGAGAAGAGAAGAGAAGAGAAGAGAAGAGAAGAGAAGAGAAGAGAAGAGAAGAGGCATAGGAGAAGTCTCTCACTTATTGCTGAAAGCCAAAGTAGAACATTTTGAACAAATCTCATAGATTTCTACTCAGTGTGCAAAATAGCTACATATATTGCATGCTCTCACAAGGGAATAGGTGAGCTATGAAAAGTTGCTCTTTATTTTGCTATACCCACTGTCTCTGACTGCATTCCCAGCAAGAAATTCTTCTTATCTGCCAGTACAAAGAATTTTGGACAGTGGCCTCTGATAAAATCTGACAGTGCACTAACCTTCACTTCTGAACTGATTTCAAGTAGATGTGAAAATCTGCTACTGTATCAGGCAGGAAATAAGTTGTCATCAGAGGGTGAAGAAGCTGCTTTTACCTTCCGACATGTAGTTAGGCTCAATGATAGGATGGTCGTTTGGATCTGCACTCTTCAGCTTTAGCCAGCCAACACTTGCACTCCTCATGGGTCCTACATGGACCTGCAGAGCCATTCTATACTCATGACAAAATCCCACCAGACACATTTCCAAATTTAGAACATTCTATTTCTTTTTCAATTCAGACAGACTTTGCAAATTAAATATGATATTCCATAAGAAAGAGAGAATGTAACTGTCTTTTCAACTTACAGCTGTTTATTTCCAATTGAAAGTACAATTACTTTAGCAGTAGCACAGCACTCCAATGCAATCAGATCAGATTACTATAACCACTGAAGAGATCAGCAAGAAGATGATGTATATTCAGGAACAGTTCCTTACCATTAGCACAGACTTTCGGATCAGAATGACATTTTAAAAAGAAGGTTGGATTTGTGCCAATAAATAAATGAGTGGCTTCATATATTCTAGCTTACACCTCTGCCTAAACTGCAGGGGAACAGAGAACACCTTGGTTTAGTTTTGTACATCTAGTACAAGTGTCCTAAGGAACAGTACTATGGCACTTCAATAGTGCAATTGAACACATTTACAGAGATAACAAAGCAGCATAATTTTAGTAGCAATATCAAATAATTATAACTTTTTTCCCAATGTAGGAGGTTTAGTCAGTTCTTTATGCTGCAAAAGGTATTTCACGGCGTAAAGCCAAATCACAATGACCACACTAAAAGATCAATCTACTTCTTATAGGGACTATAGAACATTACTGCAGTAGGTTCTTTAAAAACTTACCTGGTAAGCTTCCATCGTGGAAGCAACCCGACCGTGATCAATCACCTGAGAAGGGAGAAAGTGGAACTGAATGTCGGGGTGAGGAACTCCTGGCTGACTTCGGATAAACCCACCAGATTCTAAGTGAGCAGTGGCTCCCTCACCTAAGGAGTGAAAATGAGCGATAAAATGCCATTACAAGACCTCAGAAAAGCAAGAAACACATTTCTTTTTAACTTGTTTCACTATAGATAGTATGTTGGTTGCTCCAAAAGTAATGTCTCCTATTTATTTCAACAAGAAACTACAATGGATACAAAGAGAGCAGTAACACTACTTGATTGAGCAAATTTTCAGATACAAAACACTTTTTTTTTTCTTCCCAATATGTAGTCATCACCATTAGCAATACTTTTTTCACCAGTGATGAACAAGACCCTGCATGCCATGCTTGTAAAAATCTGCACCAGCAGAGATGACCCATTGTTTCACAACTGCTATGATTGTACGATTGCTAGGAAAATGTTGCCCATGCAGCCCATCTTTCAGCAGCTTGAATGAAGTCAGAAGGTGCCAAATCTGGGTTATATGGACAGCATAGTAGGACAGTCCAGTCAAAATGGGTTAAGTGCTGCACTGTCATCAAACTGGTGTGGGGCTTGGCATTACTGTGTTGCAAGAGAAAATTGTCTTCCTCTCTGACCTGACCCTGGAAGTTCAAGTCTTCAGCTTATCCAACATCATAATCCAGCATGGTTTTTCTGTGTTCCAGGAAATCCATAAATATGTCTTTCTTTTCCTGTGTGAGCATTCATGGGAACCCCACCTAGCACAAACTTTACAACATTCCAGTATTGCCACCACTGTTTTCAATGCTTTGAAATCAATATTCAGCTCTGTACACACATCCCTGGTTGTAGTCCAGATGAGTTGGTTGAATTGCTCTTTATTTCGTGGTGGGAACTGAGCATGGCCATCCAGAACATGGCTTATCTTTCACATTGTTGTTGCCACTGAATGCACCACATACCACCTCACTGTGCTAACATCCACTGTTCAGTCTCTGTAAACATTCTGCAAGCATTCATGAAAGCCACTGAGTGTCATTTTTTCCACATAGAGGAATTTGATTACATGTGTTTGCTTTCTTTCATTTTGTTAGACTGCCCCTTTGCCTCCATCTGTCACACAGCAACAAAATGTCACAGAATATTTGTGGGAAGGTTCAACTGCCATACCACCAATCTGCCTCGAACATCATGGGCCAACATCATAAAATAGGAGGCATTACTTTCAGAGCAGCCCTCACAATTCATATATACAGTGAAAATTGCAAAGAATACAAACATTTCAGGAACAGCTTACAGTGGAAACAGTATGTATCACTTTCACCTGCTTCTTAATCACTAGGTAAATGTAATTCTCTATAACTTTGGAAATTCCAATTATTTGATAGTGAGATGTTGCAGTTACTACAGGATAACTGGCAGAAGCCCTGCCTACAGTTTAACTGCAGAGGCAGATTCAGTATTGGGACTCTGCCAGATGTGGAGGGAACCAGCTGCAGCATCTTGATATCATTGCACTTCAAAAGAAGCAGCATAGCTATCCCATCAGTCACATGTAATAGGCAAAGACATCCACAGTGCCTACCCTGAAGGGGAAAGATGAAGAGACTACTATGTCCCTCATATTATGTTATTTTCAGATCCATTTAAAACCATGATTCATCCCTCCATGCCCATTACTTCCATGGTAAATGCCACACATACACAGCATAAGTCATCACCTTGGGCCAGTTACTGACATAATGATTCAGCAAGAGATGAAGGCTTTGAGTTTGGCCAAACTATTTTAATGATTTCAAGGATTACGTTGATAGATTCTTTTTAAAGTCTGGGTTATTATAACATAAAGCTGGATTATTATGAAATGAGAGTGCCATTTTTAACAAAAGTTACTCTGAAGGATTCTGCCTGGAGCAACAAAATAAATTTTTTGTGACAAGAATTAGGAAAAATAGTTCAGTTCACAGCACATTTTTATCTAAGCAACATCTATTTTTTAACAAAGCTTTTCTCAGTGCCACTAAGATTTAAAAGTTTATTTTCTTAAAAGGAGATCCAAGTGCATTAAATAACACTGTATAAAAACATCATTTGATATCTAAAACATAATAACCAGTAACTACTTTAAAATACTTTGATTTATAAAAAAAAAGTAATCTTTCAGGCCTTTTGCAAACTCCAGTTAGTTTAAAAGATATGAAATAATTTTATATGAAGGATCCCAGATTTCAAAATTCACAGATAAAAAGCTTTAATATTTCTAAAGCAATCAGTGATAGAATTGCATACTTTGTTTCATACCTGTATACTTCCAAAGCCATTCTAGACCAATCCTCACCATGTTAACTGGCTTTTGTGCACTGTATAGAGTAATAGGTTTTGTGCACTTGTGCTGGACGTACACTTCTAAATGATCTTGAAGATTCCGGCCTACTCCTGATTAAAAGATTTATAAAGGGGCAGGAAGGAGAAGAAAGGAAAAAGAAAGCAAAGTTATTTCAAGTAGAACAACCATATTCAAAATTTGCTACCAGAAAACAGCATAAATGGAAAGTAACCCAACCTCTTACAAGGGTAATGACAACTAGTACCAAGACTACGTGTCATATCATCAGCCCTTTGCTCATGTCATAATCAGGTTTTAAATAAACATAGCATAACTAGAACAACAATAGTAGTTGAATGGCAGACATATCATTTGTTCTAAAATTGCCAGATCTGACTGCTGAGTATTTTCATGTTAGATTTTCATGTTAGGATTAGATTTTCACATTAAAGACATTCAAGTTGTTCTTTCCATATTTTAATACATACGACAGTGACAACTGACACAATCTCTTGTGGATCAAAACCCCTTGTCCAAAATTCTAAATTATTAGTACACAGCTTTAGTTTAAAGCCACTTAGTAGCATTTTTTAGAAAGGCATTTTCCACTATCAAACGGTGGAGAAACTGTAGGGGGCCTCTGCTCAGTTCCAAAATCAATGTATGTTTCCACTGATTTGTAACGCTGTTGATTTCAGTCCATATTACCTGACATAAAGACAACCAAAATTAATGGATTTGTTCAATTTAATAGACTTGGAATTGAATCCTTAAGAAGATACAAGATTGAAAGAAATAGTAAGATTACCAGGAAGGTGGCATACAACAGGGATCCCCAGTTCTTTTAAATCGTCTGCATTGCCAATCCCAGACAGCATAAGTAGCTGTGGAGAATTTATGGCACCTCCACTTAAAATAACTTCTTTACTGGCAAAAGCCTAAAATGAAATGAGCAGATAAGTTCTAATGTTATTAAGCTTGATCTGAATGCAAGTGAGCTTCAACTCAGATACAATTCTGACTGAGATTAGACACATATCCCTCACATTTTTCTTATTCTAAATGCATTACTATCTTGCTACAAGTTTCTTTAAGGAGGAATGATCAAGCTTTCAATATGAGCAGACAAGTTGTGACTTGATATTATGCAAGAGCATCACGTAATGTTTCAAGCTGGAACCTACACTTATATTATCTCTGTAAACTGGAGTGTGATGAAACACTGCTATTTCAGAAAAACAGCTCTGAAAATACTCTTATCTCTAAATAAATACAACTGAAGTATCACCTACTGTAAACAACTCACAAAGAATCATACAGTGGAAGCTGACATTTACAGAGTAAAGCATCACTTGTATTACATACCTACTTTGTTTTATTTATTTATTTATTTCTAAATTTTGCTATGAATAATATCTTTCATATTGGAAAATATAAATCTTTTACCTTTTCCCTTTGTCCATTTTTCACATACTCAACACCAATGGATTTTGTTCCTTGAAACAAGACCTTTGTTACAAGCGTCTTCTCAGTAACTGATAAATTGGGGCGAGATAGAGCTGGGTGAAGGTAAGCACTAGCTGTGCTCCATCTTTTACCTGCAATATAAACTTAAATTGAAAATCAAAATAGTTGTACTAAGTTCTCTTCAAGATTTTTACCAATACCAATACCAGGATGTTTATATAATAAAAGCATTCTTCTGTAGTGTTCACAGCATACTACTGGATATATACTAACTAGATATTTTATTTTAACTTCACAAAGACGTTATGAAAACCTCTTATCCCAAATTTACCTTTAACTCAAGATCTGCATGCCAAAACATTTTAAATGAAATACACTCTAGTCTGACAGCAAGCTGCTGTGAAACTTGTAGTGGAAATTTAGAGTTTGGTAGCTGCTCATCAACCCAAAAAACCAAAAAGCATTCAGTGCAGATTGTGTCTGTATTCTAAAATTATTTCAGTACTTCTGGTGGCTCAGAAACACAAATTTCTTAATGAAGCTTTATAATTTACCTTGGTGTATAGTCATGTCCATCCAGCCAAATCCTTCTTGTTGATAACCATTCATATCATCTGTGAAGGGATACCCAGCTTGCTGGGTTGCATCCAGGAATGCTTGATGAAGAGGATGGTTTGTTTTTCCTCTTGACACATAAAGAGGTCCTTCTCCACCTCGATACTGATCTGATCCCAGCTCGTGTGTCTGCGCTTTCTTAAAATAGGGCAAGCAATGATCATAGTCCCATCCTATAGCCCCTTCTCTGCTCCATCGATTATAATCTTCTGCGTGCCCACGAATATATACCATTGCATTGAGAGAAGAGGAACCACCCCACACTCTTCCTCGGGGCCAGTACATAATTCTGTTATCCATATGCTTCTGTGAAGTTGTGTGATAATACCAGTTATATTTCTCATCACAGAGGTTATAAGTTAATGCAGCAGGCATATGAATCTTCCACAGTAGTCTTTTACTACCTAAAAGGGTGTCTTTAGGGCCTGCTTCCAAAAGCAGTACGGTACTGTGAGGGTCTTCAGTCAGCCTGTTGGCTAACACACACCCTGCTGATCCAGCTCCAACAATGACATAATTATAAGAGTTTGCCTTTTCAGAACTAAGCTGAGACAATGCACGTGAGATTTTTAATTGTTGCTCCTTGATGCCCCATGTGTTCCTTAATAGGTGCGCTTTAAACAGAGCTCCTGTTATTTTGTGAATCTGATTCACAGGACTGCAATGTTTAATTCCATTGATTAAGTAGGACATCTTAACTAATAACACTACTCTTGCAGACTTAAAAAAAAATAATCCAGTGTTTTGCCCTAGGAAAAACAAACAAACAAACAAAGTCCAAATTTAAATGCAATAATTAGTGCAGTGTAAGACCTCTAAAATGTCTATCATTTTCAGATACAAATGCTGTACTTTGCTCATTCTCACTATCCAAAAGTTTAACTAAATGCTAATAAGACAACAAACATTTATTCTGAAACTTGCTGTCTTTTTTAATGTACTACTGGCACCAGTTGAGTGGATGCTACTTGGTATTATAAGCAGTCCGACTTTGCTTTCCTTTGGGTTCATGAGATAAATACCTGAAGGACAGCTTGAAGTATTTATCTGTGAAGGATAGAAACCTCTGCTTACCTGGTAGTCTCTCTTTATCTGCCTTACTGGACAAGAATTTAAGAAAAACAACAATTGCATAAATTCCCCTAGAAATTTGAGTCAGTAGTATTGCATAGCCAATTCATAACCATGGAAAAGATTCAGCTGGAAATACAGAACTACAGTTTTTGAAGAATGTCTCCTAATGTAGGTAAAGGCAATACTTGTATATCTGTGGCTTTTTCCCTTCTTATTGAAACCAGATCCTGCAGGAGAACTCTGAATACAACTATGATGTGATACTACCAGGTCCTGATGCTTGGTAGGAATAGCAATTATTTACCTTCAGGAAAGCCTGTCAACCTTACAGACAACACAGGTTTAACTGTGTACTCAACAAGATTTTCATAGCTCATTTTTACATCGTAAGTACTGCTACTGCTGGCCAGTTTGAAATGTGTTTCTCTTGTTTTCTCTCTTTGAAACCACTACTCCCGTACAAACAATGACTAAAAACAGCTAGATATCCTAGGCTTGTAAAAACTAATTTTTCCCAGCCCGTGGCTCCTGAGAATTTGCTGGAGATTCTACAGACAGCAACATAGTTTTTGTGAGAGAGACCACTCAAGTTTGTGAAACCACAAGTCCAGGATCCAAGGCAAAATTAGATACAGTCTCTAACAAATTATAAGTCTTCCATAAGTAACCATATTTATTAACACTGTACTGTATGATATCAAACACATTTTTTTTTCCTCAGGGAAGTATGGGAATAAGCACAATCTTTTTCACTAAGAAAGCTTGTAACAGGCTGTACAAATCCTGAAATTTCTAGAATGTGAATGTGAATGTGAATACACATCTGTGTGTGGTAACAGTTTAGCCTAGCAGTTCACACACCTGATTCTCACATGGCTAATTCAAAGTGGATCCCAGCTGAAGGTAGGAGGGCATCTTTTACAGGTGGAGAATATTAAAAGGATTTCTGGAGAGGAAGAGAGTTTGGTGATTTCTTGTGTTGCAATAGAGAAAGATAGAAAGGTTTTATGTGTTTTGATTGGGTTATAATGAAGACGGTTACAATTTAAGAAGATGTGATTGACCTACAGAACTGGCAGGTTGTAGATTTTGTTGCTTTAGGAAAAGAAGATGGATTTTACTACACTACAGGCCCTGCTAATCTGGGAAAGATGCTTTGTCCCTATATAACAAGGTATTTTTCTTTTTTCTTTCTTTTCTTTGTATTTTGTGTGGGTGATTCATTATGAGACAACATTTTGAATTTCTTTCCTGAAGAAGCAGAATTCCTCTGATGTTGATCCTAAAGATGTTTACTAATTAGACAGGAAGAGTTTCCAGGATCTGGAACAAATATTAGCCTATTGATTTTGGCATAAAATCTATAACGCCATTATATATTATTGTGCCTCCTAACCAGACTGCTGGCTACCAGCCATGACCTACTTAGTTGTTGGTGATAAAAAAAGTAAACTGTGCAGAATCCCTGGAATCACATTCAGCTTTGTGTCACAGACCTGAAGGTAGCGCCTAGAGACTGTAGTTCTATGGTTTGCTACAGCACAAGCAGCAGCTGTTGAGCTTCTGAAGATGTTAACTAAAATGACGTTCCAAAAGCAACACTGATGTTACAGTACTGTTTCTGTCCTGCCTTACTCTAGGACGCTAGTACTGAAGTGTAAACCCTTTATAAAGCTAACTAGTTGAGAGGCTCTTACACGTGCATATGCTGAAACTCACAGAGCAATTCAAGCTTATATTGAAAGGGTCATTGCTTTCTGAAACTAGAACATGATGATACTTTTCTCTCTAGTAATCTGTTCAGCTCTACATGCATATACAGTTTTATTGTTGTTTAAATTCTTTTACAGTCTTGGGGAAATTTGCAGTAGTTTTCTTTGAACGGAATAACATCAACAAACATATAAATAGGAAGATTTAAACAGCTCAATTTTAATGAAATGCTCTGTAGTTACCACCAACAAAAGTGTATTTTAGGCCTTACTGGATATTGCTGGAAGACTTTGTCTGTGTTCTTTCATATCATGACCCTTCTGTGCTCATAATAAGAGGTTCCTTATCAGTTGGCAAAGAGCCCTGCAGAAATGCATAAAGCAACATAAAATATATTCATTTATTGCACCAGAGCTTGAAAATTTGAACTCACTTGAAAAAATTGTATCTATTTTTACAGGTAAATATTGTTGAAAGAGCTTATGGACAGCATTCCTATAGGAATAAAGAGCAGGAGAACCTCAGCAGGAAAACTTTATTGCTACAATGTGAGCACAGTATATTTGATCATACATTAGGTAGCTAAAAGTGGGAAGAGCTCTTAAGTGATTGGGGCTCCTCATTGAACACATTTATCAGTTCAGTATTTGGGGTTATGTGTAAAAAGAGGTTTTTCTAAAGGATGATCAAGAAGTGACTATCTCTCTTTTAATTTATTTTTTCCTGCAGCTTTTGAAAAAGGAGAGAGGGAGGAAAAAAGGAAAAGAAACTGCATAGGTTGTTTAATGATTAAATCAACTTGTTGGCAAGAAAGTTGGCAAAACTAGTTGAAGTGTGTCTGAGACCAACTCCTAGAATTTTAGATTTACAGGACTCTCAGCCCACAACAAAGGGAAGAGACTATGTACCTTGCATGCAGAGCAGGGTATATTGGAAAATGGACTGTAACAAAGTGGCTGTAGGTGGATGGGGTGGCTTATCTAGAAAAACTGCGTATCTCTGAGCATTGTTACTATTAATGAATCAGAGATTTCCCATTCTCTGATAAAACTGGAAATAAAGCTGAACAAAGATAAGTACCAAACAGTTACGATAGCCATATCGGCTAGGAGGCTGAATTACCAGCCAAGAAAGCAAGAATGAATGTTCTTTTGATGGTACTAAAGCGGTGGTTTGAATCTACTCCATCACATAAATTCATCACATCTATACTTACATGTTAATTCATACTTTCCTTTAAGTCACTTCTTTTTTGTTAATGAACTTATTAAAGTGGAATGGGTGTAGCTGAGTACCATAGGAGATAATGAGACTCTTGACAAGAGTGTTAAGAAGAGGTTGGTCAACAGTATTTAAATGACTCTGAGAATCAGTGTGTAGGTGATACACTATTTTCTGTGTTTTAAAGCTTGAAGGTGCAGAGGTCAAATCTCAAACTGTTTTGTTTCAATGTAAATCCAACATACTTAGCTGGATATGTACGTTAGTATTAATGCACAGCTCTTATGTGACCCACGCACTCATCTGCACGTGGGTCTCCTGCCTGAACGTCAGCTCCTGCAGACACATTGAAGGCACAAGGAAACTCCCACTGGCTGATATTCCATTCCCGCTTCTGTTTTACCAGGGCCGAAATGACCGCTTTTCCTCCGGTGGAGGCAAATATCCCTCGGCTGGAGATGCCCAGCAGCACGCGCCCGGAGCCTGGGAGCAGCGAGGCCTTTCCTGGCCATCACCCTGCGTATGAAGGTGCAGAAGCAACGAACCCCCGAGGTAAAGCGCTGCGCGAAGTTCCCGCAGCTGGGAGCGCCCGGGCCGCTGCAGCTCGCCTTGCTGCACGCACGAACTTCTCCTCGTGCCCGGGGTCGGCACGGCCACGGCCTGAGGGCACGCGCAACCCCGCAGAGCTCCTTCCCAGTCTCGCAGTGAAGGCTGGCGGCGGGACGTGGCACCTCGGGGCCGTGTTTACCACAGAGCCGCCTGTGTGGGGGTCCGCCACCGGGGCCTCATTCCCACCCCCGCCGCCGCCCCGCTCCCTCTGTTTCCCTTTCCCGGCCCTTGTGTCGTGTCTTCCCGAGGCTCGGTGCCTCTCGGCCCCACTCACGCTGTTCCTGAGGCGGAGGCGGGCCGGGCGCCGTGAAACTCGGAGCCGGATCCCGTCACGCGGCCCCGACCAGCGGCAGGGGGAGCGGCCTGTGTGGGAGGCGGTCTGCGGCTGTCCGCGGGAACTTGCGGCTCTTCGTGGAAGAAGTCCGTCGGACCGTCGGAGGAACTCTGGGCTGTTTCGAAACACTTCGAGCGGCTGCGGGGCGAAGTCCGCCTCCCGCGCCCTCACAGGTTGTAGTGACACGGGTAGGAGCGAGGCGTACGGCGGGCGTTTGGAGGGCAGCGGAATCGCGCTTCAAAGTGTCACCGAGCCGCCTGTGGCCGCACAGCCAGCAGAATCGCCACTTATCAGCCTTTCCCTATGTTCCGTGGCCTTAAGGTGGGAATCCTGCAGTCATCTTTTAATCCATGAATTTGTGTTGTTGAAGTTTCCTCGGTTTCTGAGAAGTAGTGAATTTAGTTTAGCTACTGGCAAAAAGTACTTTTAATAGACTAAATCCTCATACGTTTGGGCACGCAGATGTGCCATTAAGTACTACTGTTTCTAAACCTATTGGAACTTTCTGGTATTTTTGTCCCCTAACTTTCCAGGCATCAGTACCTGACCTCATACAACACCAGTGTCTCTTTCTAACCAATGCTTCTGACTTGCTCCCTTAGGAAGCACAAACACTGCTAGGTCATAAGCTGCCATCTGCAGGGTGTACAGTGCCTGCCACAGCCAGACCAGAAATACATTTAATCAGTTAGTTATTAAACACATTAAGGCACCGCTCGGGAAGTTTGTGGAATCCAAATGTAACTGTCTATAAAAAAAGAGACAGAAGTGAATTCTACAATAATTACTCTTGGGCTTGAATATTTAATGCTGCTTTATGAGTGTCAAATGTATGAGGTACTTGAAAAAAACATGGAAACAATACTGATATAAAATCAACAGAGATGACCAGCAAACTCTGGAGACAGTGTAAGAACTCTGGTTGTTCTCAGCAGTGCTGTACTCCACTGTTATTTCACTTGTATAGATGATATTCTTTGATTTTGGTGTAGTTTTTAAACAAAATTTATTTACTCAGGCATGAGATTAATCAGCGATTATTAATTCTTTTGCATTACCTTTTAGAGAAATTTCTCTTCCGGATGCAGACATATAGAAACGCTCTCTTCTTAATTAACTGGAGACAGCTTTTTCAACCAAGCAAGACTTGGTTCAAAGCGATTGTTGTTGTTTTTTCTTTTTCCCCAGAAATCCTCAGTCAATTCAGTTGGAATATTTTTGTTTTCTCCTTTCTGCTCTACTTGTGGTTGTATGCATTATTACTGTGGTTGCTGACATTGTTACAGAGGGAAGAATTCTCACTTATTTTGAACTTCAGTATTCCTGTAACTACTATATTAATTGATGTTTTATGTTATATTAAGCGTTGTAATAGTATTAATATACTTTATAGCTGCAAATACGTATTTGAAGCTTGGTTTGAGGGTGATGGGAGCCTTTGTTACAGAAGATAAAACAAGAAATAGAACTTCTGTAACGAAGGATTACTTACAAGGAGAAAAAGCCTCTATGGCTGTTGGTGCTATGTAGAAGAAATCTAGTTCTAGGTTGTCGTGGGTGGAACAAAAACAATATACTGCCCTCATAAAAAAGAAGCTAGAATATATTTATTGATGTGGTATAACGTAATATAATGTAGTGCTTTAACAGTGACTTAAGATTCAAAGTGGCTGGATACACTCCATTATTTACTATGCAGATGGTAGAGGTAAACATACAGGAGGCCTTCCTATTGAGCCATGAGGTTGAGTGGACCCTTGCTTTCTAATCTCCTTGAACCATGGAGGTAAGGAGCCTAGATGTGGCACTCCTAGTCCCAGGTTTTGTCAGTGGTTTATACCTAAGGGATTACATGCACAGTCAATTTAAGATTGAATCTTAGTGAAGCTAACAAAACCTAAAACAATTAGTCACTTACTGAGGATCTGTATTGGCAAGGGAGCTTGACATCAGAGTGTAAGGGACATATCTCTGTGCAGCTGTAACCTCAAGAGGTGCCCCTGCTCAAGGGAGAGATCCTGTCATGCAGCCAGCTGCTGTGCAGGAGAGCTCAAAGGGGCTCTTGGGCTGCTCACCATTTACGGAGTAAGATTGACTCATAGTCATAAATTGCTTTTTAGGTGCATGCTCAATTGTTTTTCAGCTGCTGAACCAGCCGTCTGCTATTGGGCTTATTTGTCCTTCTGTGCAAGGGCAGGTTGAAGATGGGGCTGAGTGAAGGAAGGTGAGGGGGCGGAATTGGGGACACATTTTATATTATTACTTTTGAATAGGGACAAGGTAAATACCAAGGATAATGAAAAGCTAATAATTTTTTAATGATAAGAACAAGCAAGGAAAAAAATACTTAAGTTGAAAATGATGTTTTTCCACTGAATAATACAATTTACTATAGCAACAACAACAGCAACTGAAGTTTAGGTTCTCCCTCCTGTGGTTTCCACAATAATGGCTTGTACAACAATTCCATCTTCTGGTAACAGTAGCACAGGAATTGTAATAAGACATTAATCCCACAGGCTGCAGTCTTCCCAGTCTTGGCTTAATATCTACCATTTCAGCATTTGGTACCTCATATTCCCACACTGTGTAACTTTAATGTGGGTATATACATACGTATCTCCTATGTGATATAGAGAATCTGGAGATGGAGGTACACAATTCAATGCATACAACTCAAAATAAAATCGAGTATAGCAATACTGAAGTAATATGGACTCTGTAAGATTTTTGCACTGCTACTGGAAAAATCTCAGTTCAATTTAATTTTATTAAATTGAATATCAGCAGAAGATCAGTAGATTTTTTTTCCAGTGCCTTGGAAAAACAAGCCAAAAAAAAACCAAACACAAACAGTGGCATTTGAGGGAACTGAATTTTTAATTAACTGCATAAACACATCATTTACCACACAAATGCAGCTCGCTCTCGTAACATTCTGACACCAAAACGCTGCCATTCTCGTTGATATATCCACAGCTCCTGAGTTGTGTCGAGACAGGCCAACACAGCACCTCCTTTCCATGCAATTAAGCGGGGATCCATATCCTAAATCCAAAAACAGGATTATACACAGTACGAGTCTGATTCTCAAACCTTGCATTCTATTTATTCCAACGTTATTCATCTTGGAATCTTGGGGGTGAGAGGAAGAGAAAAAACTTTGAAAATTATGTAAGAGAAACTTTTTCATGATAAAGAGGTAAAAACATGGAAAGACTATCTAGGGTTTTTGAGGAAGTCAATTTTTTAAATTTGATTTAAATGTGACTTTTAGGCATGCCCATGAAAATCTTGCCCTCAGCAAGCAGGCTGAAGGCTCTGAAAAATATGCACACTTGGATTTTTAGAGATTAAAACCAAATTAAAATTGTTCACTTATGTCATACTTTATTTTACATTGCTAATCAAAAATCAAACCAAAACAAAAAAACTGTTTTTTCAGCAAGGAATTGCGTTAACTTCAGGGAGCCACACAGATACTTTGGAAATACGGCCTTTACATTCATGATCAATATCAGTAATGGTCTTGCTTTACCTCTAATTACCTAAATCTCGTATGTAGAAATCTTCGTATGTAGAAATACAACTAATCTGTGGTTCTGAGAGAATATATATATAATCTTCTGAAGAACTCGACTGCGGTTGATTAACCATTTAGTTATCAGTTAATGGTATACCTTAGGTCTTGTGATGACTTCAACATTCTCAACTACTCTTCTAAAAGAAGGGGGCATTTTGTTGAGAATTCGGTGTTGAAGGAACTCTTGAGCTTTATGAAACATAAGGCCTCCTCCCACCACTAAGATGGAGCTGTACATCTTCTTTTTTGTATCGTCAGAGGCTGGAATGAATGGATGCATATAGAAATACATATTTTTAGTAGTTAGTGATTTTATTATAAGGAACTTAGTGCAAGTCAAATCAAATAGAAACTGAGAACTGCTTACTTTGAAAACTTTCCTGCTTCTTGGAGCTTCAAAAACAAGCTCAAGAAATCTAAAAATAAGTTGTAATAAGGAATAGTGCAGGTACCTCTAGAGCTGGTAAAATTAAGGGATATATGTGTTACTTTCCTAGAATATAGTAGTTAACATAAATCCGCACTGACAAGCATATTTCTCAGAATCATAATAATGTAATCCTTACCACAGCAATCAATACTATGAAGAATGGCTTTGTCAAGGCCTAAAGCTTTGCCTTCAAATTGAGAAACAACTGTTTTTCTGGACGTGTGTGCAGTTAAAGGTTCCTCCGAATCATTTCCAGGTATCATACAGTCACTTTGGGAGGATCCCAGTTCAACTTCTTGGGGGTACATCCTCTCTGAAATATCTGTAACTTGGCTTTTCATTTCTCCCTCAAAGGTACCAGGCTTTGACATGGATTTTCTATCAGCTGTAGCTTTTGAAGACTTAAAAATAAGGAAATAGTTTAACAGTCAATTTATGAAAAATAGAAAAAGCAGATTACAGAACAATACAATGGCTAAACATCACCTCTTTACCTTTCTGCACAGAAAGGCTAAAGGTTACATTACTACTTGTATCAGTTTTATTTTGATTCTCACTTTCAAAGAGAGGGTTTTACTTTCAGATGTACCAATACATCAGATGTATCAATGCCATTAACATGAAAATCCTTCAGACTGAAAATACACAGTTTAGATTAAGATCTTTTCTAGATACCTATAATTCCTTAGAGTTCTTTTATGCTGTTGACCCAGATAATGAATTTCAGTCTCTGAGATGAGGTAATGAGTCCTTATTTTATTCCTGAATGAAATAATACTTTGTGGGGGAAAGAAAAACAAACAAGCATTCACACACCTGCTCCTGCTTACTTTGTGTGGCTAGCAGATAATGCTCATCATGAGGATCCTCAGGGTCCCCTTGTGATCGGTGTTGCAAAATTGTCATCTTTTGTCCAACAATTCCAAAAGTTGCTGGATAAAATAGAGCCATTGGAGCCTGAAAAAAATGAGAGATTTGGCGTTTTATTATGTGTATTTTTACTAATTGGAATTTATTGTAGAGAAGAAAAAGCTTGTTCTATCTTAGTTTTTTTTGCAATTCAAAATGTCTTTTTTCCAACAGATTAGTAAAAATTTTACATATGTTTTAAAACTTATATGCTTGTACACAGACTTCACAGATTCTAGCAGTGTGTCATGTACAAGGAACTCAAATATTGTTACAAAATGAAAAACTTGCACAATTCCTTGCAGTTGAGGGATAAGCATCGAAACATTCAATTGAAATGACAATCAAAGGTTATTAGAAGTGTTGTGCATCTCCTATTGCCTCATTAGATACATTCTCACACAATGCAGTTCATTTTAATGCCATCACCAAGCATACTACAATATACTACTTGTTCATTTAATGAACATAACCTGTAACTTTTCATCCCCTAATCGGAACTGGTATAATAGAGCTGGAGAATCTGGATGCCGAATTTGGAACTCGTGATCTTGCAACCCAGAAATATCCTGCAGTCAAAAAAAAAAAAAGTATTAAAGATAAATATTTTTACATACCTCTATCGGGATCAGTAACTTACATTCTGCATAACTTAAACTGGACAATAACAAAAAGTAACAAAACTCTTCAGCCTCGGAATTTCACTTATCTATTCTTCAATTCCTTTAAAAGTCTTTTTATTCTAGCAAGATTTGCCAAAACAGCTTTCTACCTGTTTAAGCCTCTATAATGAGAGTTTGTGCAGAAGACAAGACCTTGTGGCAGAGCTTGCAAAACAAGCTGAAAAATAGCAAGTATGCAAGTGCTATCAGCTTCTTTGAGTAATATGAACAAATAAATGTCCTTTCTAAGAGCTGGGATCCCTTTCAGCTAGAAGATCAACAAAATAAGTTTCAAATACTTCAACTCTAAAGCTTCTCCAAGCCTGCCAGCATTCTACTGAATGAAGCATTTGGTTTTCTATGCCCATTAAACCTGTTTCCTACAGCTCTCCTGTACCTAATAATTAAAAATACATTATTTAGGACTATTAGTTAATTATTCTATATTAAAAATAAAATACACATGTTGTGCAAACACAACGTTTCAAGGAATAAATCGTGCATCTTCTGAACTGTTCCCCATGTTCTGATTATTTTATACACTTTTTAATTTGCAAGCAATTGTAGGTTCCCATAGAGCTTCCCCAAAGCAGCATTCTATAGAGGTAAGTAGGAGAATACATCACTTTGCTTCTCACCTGGTCTAGGTGACAAAATGTCTCTTTTAGGTGCTGAAGCAGAAGGCAATCCAACTTATTAGTTAACTGACAGTCTCTGTACGGAAACCCCGCTCGTTGCATAAGCCAGTAAAAACACCTTGACACATCAGATCCTCCATATGCAAGGCAGAGCCTAAAGCATAAAAAAAAAAAAAGATTACTATTTTCTAAACTGCTATACCTACTACTGTGGTATACATAGGAATACAAACAATGTTTTAGCTGCACTGTGATCGTGACTTCCTAACAGTCTGTACAGCACAGTATCAGTTCCACTGCTTTCTTCTTTTAGACATGTCATTTCTTTAAGGCTCATATTGTAACATAATGATCTTGTTGAAGAGCTCATAATAAAAACAAAATCCCCAACCCTGTAGATGTAGAAGTATTTTTACTTTTTTTTAAAGTCAAGTCTTTGGTAAGTAATTAGGTACATGCTTGTAATAATTCTGCACATGAAGAGATACCTGGTGTTGCGATGGGAAACTCCATCTTCCACACAGCAAACACTTGTCTTCTGATCTCCCACGTCTACTATACACGCACTGCCTAAACCACTTCCAAATGTAGCACAGACAGACTCCTGGTGCACCACAATTCCTAGCAACATGAAGAAAAAAGTTTATATTCAATTTATACCAAGCTCCAGAGCTGTGTTTCTGATGCTCAAATGACATCATAATGTCTTTTAAAACCTGCTAATAGCTTCGACACACTGGAATGCTCTTATTAAATTAAGATGGGTTGCATAGGCCCTTGGAGTTCTGAGAAAAGCTACTAGAAAATGGAAGCCTACATTTGTGCATTCCTATCTTGTAATAGTTAGGATACTGTTGCCAGTTTATTTTTGTAGCTTGTATTCAAGCTCTTTGTTTCCAGATGCATGTGAAGCATTTTCCTATTTTTTTTCTTCCTAGTTTTTAATCATGTATCATTACAATTAGTATTTTAAAAAGGATCTTTAAATAGTTACAGAACAAGGTCCAATTTCACCCTGTTTTCCTTTCAATTCACTCTTATCTTTGTTAACAGAGTACATTCATATTTGTATCACAAGCCCATACTTAACGTTCAGAAATAGTAGATATTTCTGTCTCCTTCCAGCCGAAAAAATAAAATAACAAAATTGTTTCAATGCTAGCCAACCATTTCTCCCCTCTAAAAGAGGAAACAGTTACGTGAACATCAAAAGATGAAAGCTGAGAGTCTCAGTCAAGCTGAAACCAGCCTGTAAGAATGTTCCTTAAAGCAAAAAAAAACCCAAACAAAACCACCACCACCAACAAAAAACCACCAACGTCTTTATGCTATTAATCACTCAATGGTTGCTTACATATAGTTTTACCTGAGAAGCCCATCTTCATTAGGATCATATTCACTAGCTCTTTCACATGTTGTTTATTGTAGATATCTGGAATTAGTAAAATGCACCTGTAGTACTGAAGGTAAGAATGAAAAATTAAAGTCAGCTCTCAAATAAACTGTCTCTTTACATGACTGAATACCTGTTTTGAAGAAAGAAAGGATCACATGCAAGATGCTACAAGAAGCAACATTATTTTTAATAATTTCAAAAATTATTCAGTGAGTAGCAAGTTAACAGCAGACAGGTCATTAATGAAGTCCTAGGAACCACATATACCACTGCTAAAATTTATCTGTTAAGACAAGCGCCAGTAAGAGCCTACCAGTGCAAGCAGGGTGCTTTTCGTTAATGACAGCATTTACAGAATAGGATACAGCCCTCATAAACTTGTTCATAGCTCACCTTTAGATCTTTCAGTGGTATTTCCAGGTACTTTTGTATTGCATGTGACCATATAACTTCAAGATCTGCTAATACTGCAGTGAGGGAGCCGCCAGGTCCTGGGTGTAGATTCAGCTGCCCTCTCCTAATTGGCCAATGTATATTATAAGAATCTAATGGATTAACATACAGTGCCTGAAAATAAGAAATGAAGTTATTTCCCTCCCAATATTTATAATAAATAATAGAAAAATATTTCAGAAACTGACAGAACTTCCTGTACAGCAGCAGTGAGACCAATGGGATGGCAATATGGTGTCTTTTTTTTTAGCAGGGCTGTATTGTCTTAAGACATTCTGTACATGGTTTAAATTATTTGAATTTTCAAATCCATGGATATAGAAGATGGAAACAGATAGGAAAAGACCTTCTAGATCATTAAGTACATAAAAGTGTCTTTTTTTTTTCTTATCTCACTAATAGCTAAATTAATGTAAAAACTCTTGAAAACTCATGAATACCTAATTAATCAACAGTAATTCCATGCACTGATCCTTTTTTCTCAGTTTCCTTCCATGCATCTGATTTATACCAGTAGGTAAAGTTCTCACCTGCAGTAATGGCCACTTACAGCAACAGTGAATCTACCCCACTGCTTCTACTATTAGAATAAAGACTTAAGAATATTCAGACATATCTTTTACTTACCCTTGACAATTACACTGCATGAATCTTTGAAAGAAATACAGTTTTCCCTGCTGTTTAAAATACCTGGTCTAGTACTAAATGTGGACGTTGGTGGCCCTGCCTGTGGCAGTGGGGGTTGGAGATTCACGATTCTTGAGATCCCTTCCAACCCAGGCCATTCTGTGATTCTGTGAAATAGATATATATTTCTAGCTAGGCAAGTGAGAAAAACTGTCTGGTCTTCTTGAATGGTAACATTCACTTAGTACCAAGTAGAGCTGCTCAAGTTCTGTTTGATTAGTCTAAATTGAGTTCAAATTGCTCTTCAATACACAGTTATATTAAAGGATAACAATAAGCCTCGTTTCAGGTAGGAAATAAATCTTACCTCCTCTCCTACCAAAAAATCAGGATGATTAGAGGTGTTTGTCCACTTGGCCCCAGAGCTGTGATCTAAAATAGCTGGCCGCATCTGTCTGTTGTATGACCTGGCCTGAGATGTAATCAAATCAAACATTGTTTTTACCAGGCACTTTCTGTGCATGGAAGCAACAAACAAACAGACAACCCCCAGCAATCCATGCTGAAAATCCATTTTAAACCTTCATCTTCTTAGATCTTTGGAGGTAAGGTACACAATAACACTATTCATATATACTTTATACAGAATATTTTTTCTTATGTGTTAAAACATAGCATTATACCACATGAGAACACAATTTATTACAATTTTAAGAGGAGTTACCTGGTCAGGTGACACTGGGATACGTCTGGCACCATTTGACATCTTTTTGGACCATATTGCTTGGTCCACCATTTTTAGGCCATTTTGTCTCTGCTCTGTACTTTCAGGTTTCTAAGCAACAGAAATAGCACATATCATAAACACTTTGTCGTGCAGCCTGAAAACTGGTAATACTGAATTAAATTAGACTGCGAACTCATTGCTGAGGTTACTAGACCGCGAGACGGAGGGAAGGTTTGTGCATCGGAGGTCCCAGCGGCTCCGTGCCAAGCTATCCAAAGCCGCAACCCGAACAGCGCTCGGCCGCAGGGTCTCCGCGGTGCAGCTTACATTGAGGCCGTCCCGCAGCAGCCAGCTGTCCCGGTACGCCGCCTGGCCCTGCTGCTTGTGCCGCCGAGCGATGACGTGAGGGATGCCCACAGGCAGCGTGTCCGTGGCCCTCCCGAGTCGCAGGGTCGTAGAGCCGGGGTGGATCACCACGATGAAGTTGCTCTGAATTTGCTGCAAGCACAAAACGCGGGCGGTGGGCGCCCGCCCCGCGTCGCTGCCCCCCCGTCCCCGGCCGGGCCTTTAAAAGGGGCGGCGCGGCCTCACCTCCTGCAGGGACTCGGGCACGGCGGCGGGGACGATGGGCCGCTTGCCGCCGCGCTGCTCTCGCTCGCGCTCCTTGTCCTTGCCGTTCTCCGTCTCGCCTTTCTCCGCCTGGGTCATCTTCCCGGCCCGCCTGGCGCCTCCGAGCTGGGCCAGGCGGCGGCACGGGGCGGAACAGGCGGGAGCACGGGAGGCACCGCCCCCCGGACAGCTCGGCTGGTACCGCGGGGCGGGCGGGATTCGAGCTTCTCTACGAGCGGCAGGCGGAAGCTGACGCGTTCATGAATCCGCTGGTAACAAAGGGACGTTGCTGGAGGCGATAGTTAGCTGCTGGAGGCTGTTAGAAAAACCAGGTGAAAAACTGAAAGCGGCACTTCGTAGAAGTTAGCTCCGTCTGGATTCTGCTTGGCGGAACCGGCCCGCTCCTATGGACCAAACAGAGCCCGGAACAACGACTGAAAGTCGCAGCCCATGCAGAAAAGCAGTGACAGGGAAGAAAATAACTTGTGTGTTAGTGCTCAGTGTTACCGAGCAGCTTTTCTTCCTGTAATGAAAATGAAACCTCATTTTATTGGAAGTGTCCTATTTGCACAGAATATGCACGTGTGTTGAGAAAAGAAGAAAGTTGTTTCATGAGTGCTTATGAAGTGGGAATGTTATAGAACCCACAATCGGGCTTTAAGGAAATGAGTCTTTTAAAATGGAAGGACCGTTTAAAACAAACAAACAAAAGAACTAAAAATGCATTTTACAACTGTTTTTAGCACATCATTAATATTATAAAAACACGGCAAGAACCAGTAATGGTTCCTTAAAACCTTTAAGGAAGCACTGCTTTAAGTGATTTTTGAGTGATCTTTGGTGTCGTGTGTAAGTATTACATATTTTTCCTCATCTGACCAGAAAGGTGTTCACCGTGCTTTGAGTAGAACTTTTTGGTTGTATAAAAATTAAGAGCCAGCCTTCTGACAAGCCATATATAATTTATTTTGCAACTACAGTAAAATGTTCAGAAACTATACAAAGACTTTAGACAGACAGTAAACATGTATTTAATAACACTGCACTTCAGTTACACTGGATCCTTGAAGGATTTTCCAGTACAACTTCATTAATCTGCTTATATTGCAGAACAGTTCTTAGTTAGACACGCACATTCACAACGTCCAAACTCATTTGGTCCACCACTGAACTCTCTTCCCTTTCTTCTTGCAAATATGCATGCTCCTTTGCCTGCCTCTTAGAGCAGGCATTTACCTAGAAAGACAAAATAATTGCATCATGTTTAAAAACAACGTCTTCCTTTGCAAGATGTAAGTAACCATCTTAAAATAAAACTGATTTTAATTTAGCTAAATGAGACCTGCCAAAAGCTTGGAATTCTCATCCTGAGCAGATTACACACCGTCATTTTCCCCCAAAAGCTCTTCCCACTGTCTATTTGCTTCATGGCTAGTTCAAAAAGAAAAAAACTAATCCAAATGAAAAAAATACATATATATGAAGAGGCATTTATTCCTTTTTTCCCCGAGGACACTGAAATATAAGTGTGCAATGGTTGGTTTTGAGTATGAAGTTTTTGCCACAAGACTCACTGTATTACCATCTGCATGCGCATTTTCCTTTCAACTTTTGTTTCAATAATGAATAATAATTCACGAAAAGAGCAGCTTACTGAAGTCTTAAAGTAAGTTAAACCATATATACATTCAGTTAGATGAAAATCTCATCATTTTAACAGAACAGAATTCATATTTTCAATTACAATTATTATGCAGTAGCAAGAAATGTAACGTTAGGCTTTTGAAAGGTTTTTCCTCCCTTTTTAAGCAATTCTGATTTATGCTGTATTACAGTTTGAGATGTGCATAGCTATAGTACTCAGTGGAAAAAGTATTTTAGTAGCAGATTTTTTTTAACAACTTTTCCTTCTTTCCATTTTTAGGAATCCCCCTTAAAGAAAAAATATCATCTGTAATATGATAACAATTAGAAAAAAAACAAAGTTTCAGTTATTACTGATCTGGATAAGACTTAATATTAGCAACCAAAAAAGTCTGAGTGCTAAATCATTTTTTATCAGCTATGTTCAAATATCTGTTTTATGCTTTGTATACTAATTTCTATGTAATTACAATTAGAAGCTCATCACTTCTGAGCCAAAACTTTATACTACACTACTTCACACACACTTTTCCTGTTAATGAAATATCTATCCACTTCTATTGTTCCTGTCTTGGTAACTTATGTAGGTGCAGCAGAAATGCTAAATCATGGCTTTAGGCAGTGATTGAGCACCTGGTGGGAAGGCAGGGCCAACCCAGGTGAGCTCAGGTGTATGCAATGCAATTGAAGGGTGTATGCAACCTCATTTAAAGGTTGGCAGTGCAGGCAAGGATATCTTGCTGGAGATCCCTACTTACCTGAGACCTTTCAAGTGTAAGTGATTTTTTTTTTTTTTTCTTTGCTTCTATGTGTACAGCTGTTGTATATGAGCACATCCTCACTTGCTGCAGTCTAGAACTCTGCTATTATTGCTGTGTTTTCTATCGCATTACAGCTTTACAGTAGGATAAAGCTCAATAATAACTCAATTCTACCTTAAACTCTATTATTGCTGTTATCTCTAGGAGTTGAAAAATAAAAAAAAAATTAAAAAACCACCTAAACCTGGATTGAGGAGATAGGGAATTACCTTCCTCATCCACCTCCAGCCATTGGTGGTGGACTAGGGCCTCCACCCCAGTGATTTATTCTTCCCATTCTTCGGCGAGGATTTCCTGGAGGCCTATAGAAAAAGCAAGAAAGGCAAAATCTATTTAATAGGCATTCTGTTAATTTAGAAATATAAAAACACTGTATCTAAACTATAGCAATTTGATTGATAAAGCCTTTAGAAAGTTGTTTGGTTTGATGTGAAAATTTGTAGTTGCCAGTAACTGATGCTTTTATGCAGCTTTGTAAAAAGATAAGGCTGTCCATTAGGAACAAAGAAACACAGTAGTTACAATGTCTATATCCACATAATAAAGTGTTTTGTCTAAAATATATAGATAAATCTAATACAAAGTGACTTTTTCATGCAAATCTAACACTTAGTATCAGCAAGGCTAACCAAATAAGAATTTTTAAGACAAACATCTATTATGCAGCCCTAAAAAATTGTATCAGACTGTACTGCTACTCTAGCTATTCTATTCAAAACTCTGTATTATTATCAACAAGTTTCATATAAAATGCTGCAGAAAAATTACCAAATGTTTTAGACCTCTCACATGACCTGATTTGATGCAAATTGTGACTATGATCACGATCACAGTATGACATTTTTCAGGGGCAGTGAAAAAAAGATAAACAAAACTACTGAGAATATGAAAAATACCCTCTTCCATCGCTTTGTCCTAAGTAGGAGGAAGATGTGTAGCCTCTTCTCCTCAAATCTGGTTGAATAATGCTCTGGAAGCTGGAGGGGGGGAAAAAAAAAAAAAAAAGTAGTTATGTTCAATGGATGGCGAAACATAGCTTCTAGGTTTTGGGACTGCAAGGTAAGAGGTGGGCTAAAAAACCAGTAGTGTTAGGAGTGAATAGTATCTTGTCAAGATTATTGTTGTTTAATCTTTGTAATTTTTCTTCTATGCAGAATTATAAAATTGCAACACAGTCCCAAGTAACAATACAGCTCAAAGAAACCAAATTGTCAAGTATTTAAAACTGAACATTATTCTTGTGCTAAATAAAGTGCAGGCAATATAACTGTAACTAAGATAATGAAGGACTGTTGAAGACATCAAAATAACTCATTCTTTAGCTTCTGGGGCATGCATATAAGATTACTGCTGTGTGAGTATTGTTATGCAGCAAGAAACCATTGTCAGTAGTAGAAATCCACCAAATAATACTTCAGTTTGATCAGCCATTAGAACCTTAACAAAAATGTATGCAGTTCTTCTTGCAGTACTGAAATGGAAGAACTGCCAGTTCTTTAGTATCGGTTTTCATATATTTTGTATTAAATATGTGCATCAAGTGCTTCATAATTGAGACCATGTAACAATATTAAAACATTGATAGATGTTTTCCAGACCTTTGTCAGTGGTAGTCAGCAGTAGAATAATGGGCATGAACTGGAACATAGGAAGTTCCATATTAATGCAAGGAAGAGTGATGGAGCACTGCAACAGGTGAAGCTGTGGATTTCTCCTCTGGAGATATTTGAAACCTGTGCAACCTGCTGTAGGGAACCTGCTTTAGCAGAAGGGTTGGACTTGAGGGGCTCTAGGGGTCCCTTCCAGCCCCTACAACTCTGATTGTGTGAATAGTACCTATGGAATGCTACAAATAAATCCAGTGTCTTTGTGGTACTGCACTACCGATAGTACTTATCAGCATATGACAAGCTTAAAATAAAGTTCATCAAAAGAATAGTTGTTTTTTTTTTTTTTTTTACTTACAACATAACTACAAAGTCTGCTATCGACCAGAAGAAATCTGTTATGGATGAGAAGCTCCAAGGAGCCCGGCTCCGGTTATCCAAAACTTGTCCTGTTACGTGGCAAGACAGGAAACATTCAGCACTGTTTATTGAATTACATCACTATGTGACTTGAAATCGTATCCAGACAGGATGGAGGACTACACCCCGTGCCTAAAGCTTTACCTAAGTACGAGCACGCGGTTCTCGGAACAGTTGGAGCTGAGCGTTAGACGCTGCATAGGGGCACAAGCGCGCACAAGAACACATGCCGAGCACGGAGCAGCGCGTGAAGCTGGGGGAGCAGGGCGGGGACGACGTGTTGTAGAGCCGGAGATGCGCGAAGGGGGTCCGCTGCAGCTCCGGCCCGCACCCCTCGCCCCACCAACAGAAGCTGCTGCCTTAAGGCCGGACCACGGCAGCCACTGCAACGCTACCGCCCTCGCATCGCCCCTTCCCGACAGCCGCCGCTCACCGTTAGATATGTACACCATCGCGGCGCGATCCTACCGCTGCCCCGTCACCTGCCCCTGCCTACGGCGCGTGCGCGCCTCGCTCGCGCATGCCCAGAACGGGCGGCCGTGGGCGGCGCGCAGCCGCAGTGCCGGCTCCGCGCTTGAAGCTGACGGGGCCGAAGGGAACGGGGTGGGCGGTGCGGCGGCGCTGGGCGGGACTTGTCTCCCTGGTGCTGCAGCGCACAGCGCGCCTTGAGGGCGGTTCTTCAGCTGCCTCGTGGCGGGCCGGGGCGTTGTTCCGTCACAGCGAGCTCTTCTGCTAGTGGTTGCAAGCAGCTGTGAAAGAAAAGTATCTGTAGAAACGTGCATAAAATAAAAGATTTGTGTCTGAGACAAGATTTAGCTAATCCACCGTTCAACAATTGGAAAAAATGGAAGGGTTTAGAAAATAGCGGGTGCTTTGTAGTTAAATGTACAAATGCAAGCAGTATGTTGAAATTCTTCAGGGACAGCATCCAATCCTTTTCTTAATTAGGTATGCTTACAACATACTTTTTTTTTTTTTTTCTTTTTTTTTTTCTTCCAAATAATAGCAAATTTTCAGCTTAGAAACTGCAGAGCAAAGTAAGAAGGTGTAGAAGAGCAGCAGAAGTTCAGTCACTTCAGCATCGTTTTTCTAGTCTGAGTGAATCCAGATAAATGGAAACATACGAAGCGTGAAAGATGTACTGGTGTACTTTTAATTTATGGAAGGCACTGCAGATTTGGTACCATGTGTTAGGGGATATTGTGTAAATACTACATGTGTGTGGAAAGAGAATACGTTACTTAAAAAAGATATTGTCAAATGATCCTGAAATAACCGTACTAAGGGAAGGTATGCGACAAATGCACACTCATTTGTTTACATGCTAAAATGTGAAAATTACATCATCTTCCTTTTCAGTGATTTTGTTTCTTTTTTCAACAGGCTTTGAAACAACTACCGAATTACCTTATAGAGGGCTGTTGTACAAGCTGTAGATATGTTTGCCAAGAAGAGCATGAACACAGGGCTGATAGCAATGGGAACATAGAGGAAATAAATTGTCATAAAGTAGGTATCGTAAATTTTACGATGTACTGAGAACATATACAAAAGGACTCTTACCTGTGGAAAAACAAATGTAAGGTCCAAACTTTTCACTGTAGTTTATACAGAAACATGGTAGCAAACATGAATAAGTAATTATTCCACATGAACTTGTACTCTTTATGCGGTTGATACTGGCCTGCACAAACTCTTCTAAAGGCATTTTGAACAGCTCATTCCTACTTTTTAAGTATTGAATTTCGAAAGGAACATGTTAATCCTGTGGAAAGGAACAATGTATTTTTTGTTTTTCAAATGACAACAAAACAAGCACAACAACAAAAAAGCAAATGGTTATTTTTAAAAGGTTAAATTGCATGTGAGGTGGTCTTGGCTTATTTCACTAACTTACCATCTCAGTGTCATAAATTCAGATAATTGCAATACAAATGTTCTATGTGAAATGTATTTTTGATGAATATAAATCTATTAAAGAAATACATTTTTTGAACTCAGATTACTTGTTGTTGTGTATTCCTAGTGTAGATAAATTTTGTCAGCATATCCGGGTAATTAAGAGTGGTAAAAATAAGTTGCCACTACATAAAATGATACGTGAAAATGTAAGCATTTGTAACAGTTTTTAATTGTTCAACTATGCACTAATTTTTTATTTATGTACATCTTTGAGATTTAGGCATGAAAATGTGACATTTAAAAGGTATGGTTAAAAATAAATTGTAGCATAGTGTTATTAAGCATGCTACCTGTTGGTCTGTGTTTGGGTCAAGAATGGATTAGAGAATAGGAATGTGAAGAATTACTTGTGTTTTGGTGCTGACGAGGAAGCATATGGGGACAAAAGCTCAGGTTGAAACTGTTTAATGGTGGCTGCCCTGCCCTCGCCACCTGCTCACAGCAGCTACTCCCTCCTAGGGTGGGCTCTGGGGAATCTTTGTTATGTTACAACTGTTGCCATGCCTCTGATATTTTCTGACCCTCCCTTGTGCTTTCAGTCTGCGTGCACTGGGGAGTTCAGAGGACAGCAGCAGCTGCAGCGCACCTGCTCTTGAAACACAGCAGGAGGCATTTTTAAAGTTCTAAACAGAAATAGAAAACTGCTAGATAGCCTTCCTGAACGTGAGTACAGCTGTACAGTGCTTTGTGGTTGTTGGTGGTGGTTTTTTTTTTTTTTTTTTTTTTTTTTTTGTTGTTGTTTGTTTTTTTGTTTTTTCCTGGCCTGTAGAATCTCTTCTCGTCATGTAATTTAAAAGGAAACGTGTAGTGGAACTGCTGAGTCACGGCCTGAACCAGTGATTGAACACCTGGTGGGAAGGCAGGGCCAAACCAGGGGAGCTCAGGAGTATGCAATGCAATGCACCTGAGTGACTAGAAGGGATAAAGCTAGGATACACACCTTCCCAGACTTCATTTAAGGGTTGGCAGTGGTGCTAAGGGTATTTTGTTGGAGATCCCTGTATGCCTGAGGCCTTCTGAAGGTAAGCAGCTGTTTTCCTTGTTGCATCTATGGATGCTCTATTTGAGTAAGTTCTCACTTGCTGTGCCCTAGGACATACTACTCCACTGTTACTGCTGTGCTTTCAATTGAATTTCAATGTTTCAACATTCAAAATTGAAGTTTGAATTACTTACGGAAGAGCTGATTGTTTTGTTGTACTTGCCTTTTGTGTACGCAGTTAATGCTTTATGTATTAAAGGAAGAAAGTCTTCTGAACACACCAAATTTCAAATGTGGAATATTAATTGCATCCTTAAAGATGAAATTCTGGTGATATGTCATATTATTCTATTTTATTTAATAGCTTTCATCAGAGATAGATAAATGCATCTATATATATATTTTGCGTGTGCATATGTGAAAGAGCTAAAATTCTGTTTTCCTTAGAACAAAATAACATTGATTTGAAGTCAAAATTTTAAACAGGTTACCTGTTTAGATAAGCTTCAGTTCTGATTAAATGATTAGAAAAATACTTTTTCTAATTTTTTTGTTTGCCTTAGCCAAGTATATCCTTATTTGTACTGTAGGGCTTTAGTTAAAGGGGAAAATAACTCATGTAAATTTTATCTTGAAGATGTGTTTTGCAAAATCAGGAGCTCAAAAATCAGCCAAAATCAGTCAAGAAAACAAACTCCTGATGCTAATAACTGTTTCCCCCCCACCTGGGTCAGAAGCCAGGTGTTCCAGTGCGAGTGTGTCTGAGATCTGCTTTCATTATCCTGCTTGTTAGTATCTGAGTAACAAACATGCTGAGGCTTTGGTGTAAGATTACTATGGTTAGTGGTCTGAAAGCAAATATATTCTGAAGTAATGTCTAAAGATTGCCTTTATGTTTATTTTGCTAATTAGAAAATAGCATATCTATATGTGTAGGAACACGTAACTTTCTGTAATGTTATGTACTTTTCATGGTAATAAAGCCTTGAGCTTTGAGTAATGTGAAATGCTTGGTTTTGAAGTTATTTGAAATTCTAGGAAAAAGCTTCCATATTCTTCCACCCAGGGGGAACAGTCTGCTACGTGCTGTCTGCAGGTGTATTCTGTAAGTGGCCACGCTACATGAGCAGTAGTGAAAAGAGCACCCAATTCACTGAGGAACATTGAGTGGTGGTGATACTTCGAATAGCCGTTAGGTGGCAGCGTGTCAAATAGCACGAACTGCTTTCTCAAATTACAGAGCAAGTTTTCTACCAAGTTGATCATAGTGTATTTGGCTTCCGCCAGTTTGCTAGAAACTTGTCATGCATAAGTGGCAAATTCTTACTAGATTAAGAAATGGTGTAGAATACGTAGATAATGTTGGGAGTTTGTTAGAGGCTCATGTTAGTAGGGTCTTGAGTTAAGCTGGGGAGCTCCTTGTGTATTTATCCTAGACGACAAAGGGAAAGGTACTGTGGAAACAGAGGGTTAAATTTCCTTCTGGATGCATAATTAATTTTTAGTGTAGCTTTTGACATTGAAGATTTTTTGCTTTGTGTAGTGTACTTAAATCATATTTTGGAGTCATATATTTTTGTGCTTTTTTTTTCTTGTTTTATGTCAATTAGATGAGAGAGACCAAGAACTCTACTGTGTGCTTGCAAACTCCTATTTTTGTTGTTACCTATGGCTATTTCAAACAAATGAAAAAATATGAGAGCAGTAGGATGAATGTAGATAGTTAAAAAACAAGGCAACACACAAATATTTACAGAAATATTTTGGTGTCCAAAATGGTAATAGCATGCTTATTAAAAAAACATAAATTAGAAGCATAATATAGATATGTTTAATATTTTTCTTTTGAAGTGCAGTAGGTAGGAAAAATAAGCATCAGGTAGGTCTTCTGTAAGTAAAACTCGTTTCCTCAAAGTTATTCAGCAAACAAATGACAAAGCCTGTAACAGAACTTTTTTCATCATTAACAGAAGTTCCCATGTGCTATCATGGGGGTATTTGCCTAACTCCTTCCTAAGGACAAGTAATGTTGGATTCAGTTCTAATCAGCAGCACTAAGCATCAGTTCAAATCAATCTTATGAAGTCAAGTGCAGATGTGAAAATGTAAGCATTTTGAACCAGAATGTGCCATGATTATCTTTATTAGTTGGGGTCAACCTGCTTCTTCAATCAATCTATGCTGATGCTATCAGGATAGCCAGGCTACATAATCTACTGGAAATTCTCTAAATGATGTTGGATGTCATTTGTAAAGAGCTGTAGTTGGCTGTGACTCATGAAGAAAATATTCCTGAGCATTTCCCATCTGCAACAAGGTTCTAGGCCAGCCTTTACCCAGCACTTTCCTTGATGTGTAAAAAAGGGAAGGCGATCAGTATTTGAATCTCCATACAGCTGCTAGAGTACACAAAAAACAAGGATGCTGCTCTTCACCAAGCAGAAGATCCCTAGGTGTGTGGCAGCAAGATAAGCAGGTGGCTGTTGGTAATCAAGTTCTCTTGGGTGTTTCCTTAATTTGAAAATTCTTACTGATTCCTTCAAACTGTCACAGTTTTTGAATCATTAAGAAGGAGAGAGAAAGGGTAAAGATATGATTCCTTTTTGCTTTTAGTTCCACCTGAAGTATTCTGGCTCTCTGTTCTGCCTGTTTTTCAGTTTCAAAAAGATTCATTCAGTCGTCTTCATTCCTAATGTTGGAAGATTTTCTTCTAGGCTGTTAGCCAGGTGCATGAATCACTGCTGTCCTGATCAGAGAAACGAGAATTAAAATGGTACGAAGGAAGCTTTCAAATCATTGAATTTGTAGTAGATAACAATGCTTTATTAGGCTAATACGCTTTAGAAAGCACTTGTTTACAGATTACAGATTCTCCTCTTGAAGCACATACATATGCGAGTAGTTTTGGCCATCACTCACTGCTCTGCTGCAGTGTGAGTGGCCCCAACTGACTTCACTTGTTTAATGCTGAAAGGCATAATCTAAATTCTGGAACCAGTGAGCTATGTTTTGTCAGGTTGCTTTCTTTTGTCAATTATAGCTGTCCCAGAGAGACAGAAACTTCAGTAATAGCTTCTTAATGTTCTTTCTGTTACTTTGGTTTAGTAGCTGTCTGTGCCTAGAAAGTGACACTGTTGCCTTCAATTTGCAGATGTATTTCTTTGCTTGACAGCACTGCGTTGATTTGACTTCCTTTCTTTTTCTGTGCTTAAAGGCTTATTTCCTATAGCTGTTTTTAAGATGACACCTGACTGCAATACTACACTTATTAAAATGAGATTTTAGTAGTAGTATATGCAATCTATGCTTTTGCATGCAAATTATATCATTTGATACTAAACTACCTAATTTCTATAGCTAATAGTACATTCCTGCTATACTAATGAAAATCACATATACTTTGGGGGCACAACTGTAAATATCTCTTTATAGGCTTTTCTTTAACCAATAATGCAAAATCCGAAGACCTCTTTCATTGGGTAAATTGCTTGTGTTGTTCTGTATCTTCCCTGAACATTAGCTTGAACAGAATCTAGTACGTTTGCAAATCCTACATTAATAATATATCCAGCGTTTGGATACCTATGAAGTAGTATTTCTGCAGAGAAGGATCATTCACAGAAATCTGTTCTTTAATAAAACTGACCTATAAGAAAAAAACTGGAAGGCAAAATTTCACTCTCCAAAACCATTGTTTGAGTCTCTTTCTACTGAGTATATCTGCCTTTTTTTAATCCATGATTCCCTTTTGATGATCTTGAGGCAGCTCTTCCCTCAATGTTTTTACAGGCAGAAGTGGTGATAGTGTACAGATTATGAGCACTTAAAGATCCAGATTCCTGATTACAGCATCCTTCCCTCTCTTTCCATTAATTTTCTAATTGTTAGTATTGCATTTTTTGTGATTGTTGAAATGCTTGTGGTCAGTTCAAGCTATGTATAAAATGAAGTTAGAGTATCTAACTATGCTGTGTATTACATTTTAAGGATGAAACTGAATAAACTTGATGCTTCTGGCAAAAAACCCGTTTCCTTAATAAGAATAATCAATTACATTTTTCTCTCTGCCACATGGGCAGACATGCAGAGCATATCTTTCCACCTGAGTTTCTCTCATCATTTGAAAAACCAAAATTAGAACGGACAGAAGAGGGATTGCAGTCCTCTCTGTTTCATCATGCAAACTTTCCCTCTGTGCAGCTGGTTCTCTGGTAACATAACAGCTTCGGAATGGACTCGATAGATATTAAATGTGAGGGGAAAAAACTTTAATTTTGTACTGTGGTTTTTGTTGTAGAGACTTTATATTGTTGGAACTGATAGGCATCTCAGCGCTTCAGTATAAAACAAGATAAAATGAACTTCCTTACATCTTTCTGGAAATTTTCTGGAAATTGTCTTTTCTTTCCTGCCCTTCCTTAAATTTCTGTCAATTGTCTGTACAATGTGGGCGTTCTTTGCAATGCATTATCTGTAATAATAAATGCCCTCCAAATTATTCATTCCTTTAGTAACTTATGGCACCTGCATATAGCAACTGGCAAGAATGAAATAGTTGGGGTAAGAAATAAAACAGAAACAAGGCAGAACAAAAGTGCGTTTTGCAGAAGTGTTTGCTAATGTCTGTGGTACAGCTCCTTATATCCTCTGTTGCTGTGGATGGCACTGAAGTCTCACCTCATGCTGAAGTCTGTGGCACTTCCTTTGAAGTAAGTGTCTGTATGGCTCTTTAAGCCTCCGTGAGTAACTGGAGGATTTCTGTGAGGCAGTGTTGTGACTTACTGGCTTGTACAAGGAAAAGATAGATCTCTCTTGGCTGAAGAAGTTATTAGACATGTTACAGTTTTCTATATGTTATGAAGACAGTGTAATTGTTCTAATTCAGAGTTCTTCAGGTCTTTACAGAGCTTTAAGTGTTGATCGTTCTTTCATCAGAACGTGCTACTTTTCAAAATCATGAGGGACTTTGAACTCCTGGGCCTGCTGTGACTGAAATTCTGTAGATTGGTGCCAGTGCTTTTGCAGCACCTTTCCCACTCTTTGCATATTGATATATTGTGCTCATCTCACTTACAATAAAATGCTGCACTAGTTGTAAAATGTTGTTATAAATCAGCTTTATGTTTTCAAATGTCGTTGCAAGGTGGTGGAATGACTTAGCAGAAAACAGTGCACTTGCTGACAGCAGATTCTTTCCTTTAAGAGATAATGCTTACAAAAACATAATATGGTAGTGTAAGCAGAAAAAAATCTGGAAGATGTGTGGCCTACTTCAAGTCTCTGACCTTGGATACAATCAAAAGACTTCTCAAGCGATCCATAGGTAGTCCTATATACAATCTTAGCTGCCTTTATGAAGAAAGAGGTAAAATAAAGCAGAATCTGGAAACTTGACATGAAAGATAACTACATTGTTTTTTCTTCTCAGGTTTGGTTTTAGTTCTTAGAGCACTTTGAGGTTAAACAAAAACAAATTTCACTTTTTAAATGTACCAGCTCCATCTAATACAGTGAACGTGCTAAAGAAATCAGAAAATAAGGTTTTTCTTTTCTAAGCAAACCTTTATCTAATTAAAAAGGCTAAAGTTTCCTCTTTATTCTCCAAAACTACCTGTTTAATTATGTATATTATTATTAGTATATGTCTGTCTTATTTTCATTTGAATCTGTTCATTTAATCAGGGGAAATTTTATTAATCCTTACCTCCCTTCATTCTATGAAGGATCCTAGTTTTTATCTCTACATGCTGTGGTATCAGTCAGGTTATGTGGAGTTTCTTTCAGATTTTCCTAGCACATATCCTGATTGAGAGATCTTTATTAACTAAATGAGTTCTGAGTGCTGTCAGACATGATCTGTTTTCGTTTTATGGTATTCTAATATGGTTCAGATCTACCAAGTCTTTTCCATAGTTGCATGGAGATTAACAGGGCAGCACTATTTATCTTCTGTTTTTTTTTCTCACTGATCTCCTCGTTCTTTTGTTTCTGGGTCTCTGAAGGAATTGTGGGAACTGTCATGTGTTCGAAGTCTCAGGAGAGCTAGGTAGTCTTGGGGAAGGAGAAGATACAGGACTATACATTTATTGGTATACTTAGTCTGAGATTATTAGAAAGCATCAGGCTCTTCAGCTGGCTGTGAGCAGCTTGAGGCTGCAGTGTTAATCATTAATAAGCTGTTCTAGAACCACAGTATAACTGCACAAAATCATCTTGCAACTTCACATTTAAAAAAAGAATGTGTGAAAGTTGCAGGCTGCTTTGACCGTGACAGAGCTGAGGTATGCATGGGGTTACTTCCTCAGGAATGGCTGCTGGTGCCTTCTGTCAGACCTAGCTCTATTAGGATGACACTTCTGAGAAGAAGTACATATATTTTAAGCAGGGTGCCAGCTATCCTAGAGCAATAGCACTGAATGACGTTTTCCTTTCCTTACCATCTTATCCCCTGTCAGTAATACCCTTGGGCCAGTACTGCTGTAATTAGGAAAGAGGCAAATTGCTTTTTTAAGGATACTTTACTGAGTATTTAAAATAGAAAAAGAAGACTATTCAGTTTAATAATTCACAATTAGCTGATAGCAGGGCAAACTTGAAATTCTGGTTACCTGAAGATCATGAAAGTCACTGCATCTGTAAGATAACAGACAAGATGCTGTGTCAGGACATTCAGGGACAGTGTATTCACTGTTCTTCAGTTGTCCAATGTAGCAATTAACATGATTAAGCTAGTGTCAAATTTGTTTTAAATACTATTGCACCGGATCATTAACTTTAACACTGTCATCATGTTCTCCCTACTGCATTTACCTTATTTAGGGAAGATACTGATGCTTACAATTCACTTGAATCACAGAGTATATTAATGCTTCTTTAATTCTCAAGATATTACTCAGCTGTTTCTTGTACTAGGAACTGAGCCAGTAAGGGGGGGGAAAAAGATCAATCCTGTATCCCTGAGTCACTTATAACTCCTACTGAAATGGTAGCAAGAGTTTCTAGGTCCATAATTTGCAAACCTGTTGGTGGTTAGCCAGGTGTGTCTGTGTGTTTGCAGGGGGAAGTTGATGTTTGTTTACTTTCCTGATGGATGTTCCTTTAGGTGACCTTTTGTCTGTCTGAAATAGAGGGCTGCCTATAGATCCTGTAAAGGATATATTTTGAGGTAATTCAGAAGATATTCAAAAGGTTACTTAAGGCTGGCTTTTTAGTAGGAACAATGGAGAATGGCTGGAAAAGGATATAAGGGGTACCTGAAGGTGCTCTGTGAGTCAACAGTAAAAAATAGATTTAGAAATATGTGAAACTTTTTTAAAGAAATAACGTAAATAGTGGCAAAAACCATAGAGAAAATTAGTCCATTGTTGAAAACTAGATTTTGTTTAGAGATCTTCGGGTGATCCCTGTAAGTGGATTTCATTCTATAGGACCTGGGGAATGATTCTGATGTTATTTACACAGTAATGGACCTACAGAAGCATTTATTCAAGTAGCACTTGATGTAGTGGTTTCTAATCTTATTTCAAGTATATTTGATAAAGGAAGTGGACTTACGTGTACAAAACCATCCTTATGCTAGGGACTTGCTGTAAGGAAAGAAATGCATCTCTTCATTAACATAAGCACCAGTCAGGCACCACTCTCATCTTTCATATGTGAGAACAAGAGTAACAAATGTCTGAACTGAAATCTTAGTTTCAAATGTGCATCTATTTGCTCTTAGGAGAATAAGTACTTGGATTTCTTTTGAACTTAAGGTGGGGAGAATATGTATTGTATGTTTGAAGTAATTCCTAAAAAATTCCACAAGCATTGAATACACATTCCTGTTACTTTATTAAAATCTCCCAACTGAGATCAGATACAAAAAATCTCAAGGCTTTAAGTCCACCCACCATGACACATGTGAAAGTCTTTTAGGAACTAGAGTGGAAGTTAGTCTGTAAACCCATTTCTGCTAAGATTAGAACATATTCACTACTCTAAGGTGGGAGTTCTTAATGATGCAAAAGCACAAGCTCCAAAAAATTGTACTCCTCTCATCTGAAAGAAATAGAGAAATTAATAACAGGGTCAGAGGAATAGGCAAAAGGTAGATGTGGGGATCATAAGGTTCCTTTGCAACGTGAAGAGGATGAGAACAGGGGAATTCAACAGGAATATGGGAAAGGAAGCAGAAAACTTTTACCATATGGGAGCACAGACAGTTTCCAGCTAGCAGATCGTGCATAGGGACCTTGCGGGGAGGGAAGCTGAAGGAAGTATGTAAGTAAGCCACAGTTTGTGCAGTTTGCTCCGCAGTGGAACAATAAAATAGTACTTGAGTAATTAGGCCTGGAATGATTTTCAGGGGGGAATAATAAAGAAAATTTCTGGTTGTGGATTTTAGCTTGCTGACTTTCTATTAAAACCTTGTATGTATCTTCATAGAAATCCGGATAGGCTGATTGTTCACAGCAAATTGCAAAAAGAGTGCTCAAACAGAACTGGAGCGGACTGGTGAATGCTCTGTTAAGTCCTTTCCCAGTTTATGTTCTGTGTGTAGAAAATCATGTAGATGTCTAATTGTGCTAAATTCCACCCCCTCTGCCAACCCCTGTGGAGACAGAATGAATTGGATACAAAACTGTTGCTGTCTCCCCAGTGTGGCAGTAGAAATATTGTATTAACTTCTTTAATAGTTGCTTCATTCCCTAATGTATGTGTTTTGGAAAAGCTATGGTAGTTTTAGGTAGAGATCAGCTTCTTTTTTCACTTTCAACTCTGATGCACAGCATAAACTACATTACCTTAATAAACTCTCTGCTCTAAACTTGTTTTTGTTGGTTTTTTTTGCTCTTGGAAGCCTTTGATAGCGTATGTCTGTAGTAGTTTATATCTAGAAATAAACCAAAGAGAGAACTTTCACAGTTCAGTAGAACTATCTGACTTGATTTGTAGTGAAGAAGAATGAGGTTTTCTCATACGCTAGCCAGATGGGTTCCACAGACTCCATATAGTGAAGTCTAATCCATACTTCTGGCAATAGTCATTTTCTGACGTGCAGCTTAGCTTCAGTTTTAAATTTGGGATGACCTTTGCTTTTTAAGTTTGTGATTTTTTTTAAGTGCATTGTTCATCAGCTCTTTGTTTAATCCCATAGCCTTATAGTTCTCAAAATTCCTTCCCAACACATTTTGTGTTCTATGATTTTTAGAGAGTGGGAAGGAAGAAAATTTCTTACACCTTGGGCACATAAAAATTTTTACAGAATTGGAATCAAGAGCATACAGTGCTTAAAAATGCTTCTCTTTTAATGAACTAATAGTCCATTTCCTTGTCACAAAATTGGACCTGTTCTGGGCAAAATACTTCAGAAAATAGACTTTTTGGTATATTTATTCTTCTATCTTTTGCATCTACCTCCAATAGTAACCAAATCTGCCAAGTTCCACGTTCTGTGGACTATTTGCCACACAGAAAATATTCTTTGGATGTTCCCTTTTCCATGTAGTTAAATGGAGAAAAATGTACTTTTTATCTGAAATTCTAGGTGGTCATCACTTCTGCAATACCTAATGAGAACTGCAACTATTTTCACAGTTCAGTTCAAAGTATAGTAGTCTGGGCAGTGAACACTGGTGATAGTGCTGGAGGCAATCTGAATAACCTAGTTTATTCAGGTAACTGGCATTCAAATCTTTCTGAAGCTATATGATGCCTTTAAAGGAAACAAAAGCTTTCCCACGCAGCACCAAAGGAAAGAGTTAGAAATGTCTCAGCTCCTTAGAAGACCTGCTTTTCCTGTGAAAACTGAATTCTGACTTTGTATTTTTTTTTATGATGTACCTGTTGTGACTGATAGGGAAGGTGGGCTGAGGGAAGTTGGGAGGTGCTTGTCTACATAAGGGATCCTGTGAAATCTACTGATACAAGAGGAAAAAAGACTTCTGTGAAAGTTCTGTGAGCTTCACTTTTGGGTAAAAGTAGAGGAATGATCTTAGAGTGCACCTCTCCAAGATAAGGTGGTATCGACCTGCTTTGTGTTTAGTCAGCTATCCGTGATGCGTTATACAAATTCAGGGAGGTAAGAAGCATGATGCAGACAGCAGTGATCCCAAGGCCTTTAGGTGGTACTTTCTTCAGCTTCAGTGAACAATTACCAAAATTTTGAGTAGTACACATTTTCATAAATGAGCTCATTTGTTCCTCAAGAAAAATAGAGATCTCTGAAGATAAGAAACTTTGGGTCCTTGAGTAGAGGAAAAATTACTCCTAATGTCAAAATTTCAAATATTTGAGATGGAAGTCATGCCAACTGGGGGGAAAAAAATAAATTTGAAGGTTCTTAAGCTAAGCTTTTTAAACTGTTATTCTTAATACTGTTGCATTCATTATTTATAATACAGAATCAAAGAGTGTTTGTGTCAGCTTAGACAATTTGAAGAGCAGTTAATGTTATTTGCAGGCAGTCGCTGTCATTTAGTAACAACAAAGTCAGTGTGCCATGGCAGAGGTTTTGTGGCCATCTATTGGCTGATGCTAATTCACTACTGGGACACTAATTTCCTTCACTGGACAAATATGAAGAACCTGTAATCCAATTATAAATATGACACTAAAGGAAAACCTGAGTTTTATGAATTATGCAACAGTGCTTTGGTTCTTGCTCCTATACATTGCTTTTATTATCTTCTTAAAAAGAACGACTTCAAGCAGCTGCATTTAAGTTAAGGTGGAAGTAGGTTATAAGCAGAATAAAACAGTCAGAATGTTTCAAATAAGTAAACAATAACTGTACCTTAGAAATGAACAAAATACAAAATCTTACGTAAGATTGCTGTCTGCATTCATTGTTCCTTCATCATGAAGACCACGTCTTAGGGAATTTGCTTGCTCTGCAACTATTGTTAGCACTTTAAACTGCATTTTGCCTTAGATGATAAATACAGTGGTATGTCTGGAGATTAATGGTTGTCATGCAAAACCTAGATTCAATAAATGGCATGAAAATACAGTATAAATATCAATATGTATGTATAGATAGCTAACATAATTATCAGTAACTAACGTGAAATTATGGGGACTCTAGGCACTGAAAATAACCACCTTTTTTTGCTTCTCTTAGTGCTTATTCTATGTGGAAACCATGGGTTCTTTTCCAGGATGCTTTTGTATGTGCTATTACTTTCTGTAATAGAGAAGACTCAGAGAAAAAATTCAGAGAAATAGATATTTCTCAAGCTTTCACTGATAATCCATATTTGACCTTTAAAGCAAGGAAGGAATATTTATTATAGATCAGATAATTTCAGGCAGGAAAAATAAAATAAAGCCAATGCAATGTCTGTAACGGGTTTCCAGCAAATTAGCAGGAGTAGTCTAGCATGAAAAAAATCAAATATACCTTATGATATTTAGTTGATTTTGCAGTTAATAAATTGATTTTTTTAAAAAAAAATTTTCATTCATAGGGAATACTTCTCCCATGGCATGGCTTGCCCAGCATGGATTTCAGTTGCATATTATTACATATAATGGATTTTGATGTGCTTGTTGGGACTTCAGAATTTTGTGGAGTAACAGTATTTCATTGTCCCATTTTCCCTTGTAGTGTTACAGACTTCTTTACAGAAGCACATCAAAGTCATCAGAAGACCCAAGCAAACAAAAACTGGCCCCAAGTGCTAAAATAGAAAGTATAACTTTGTGTCAGTAATATTATCTGCAAGTGTATGAATACAAAAGCTACTTGTGGGCTATATTTTAAAATTCCTATTACAGAGCAAATTATAGAATAATCAGTGAGGTAGGACAAAACTGTCAGCCCTTAGTACTGTTTGAGAAGGCTCCTTGTAATGATAATCTTTCATGAAATCATTTCAGATGTAACATGAGTCACTTACAGTATGTTAGATATACGTTTCAAACATGAATAACTTATTTTCACTGAAAAATGACCTTTTATACTATCCTCCTCTGCTAAAACAGATATACAAGACACAATTTTTTATTTCAATCTGTAGTTAATGTATATGCATTGACTGACTTGTCAATTGTAGCTGCAGCTTATTTCATAATCTCAAGGATAGTGATTCAGTTATCTACTAAATGTGCAAGTCATCCATGGCTCACTTATCTAACTGTATCCTCGTGACTTCTGTACAACAGGTTCACGCTGCATGAATCATCTCCAAGTAAGTGATCAGTGATTTGTGTGTAGTACATGCTGTAATAGTTCTGTTACCGCACGCAGTGAAGAACTAACTGCAGTTAACGTCATCCCTTTTGGTGTGGAAGAGCTGATGATGGTGTTATCACTTGTTTCAATTGTTGGGACATACTGATAGTTCATGATTTCCTGCGGTTTCTCAAGGAGATGCAATGAACGGTTGGATGAAGATCTTTTGATAACTGAGCTTCTCTTGTGTAAGCTCAAGAGCTCCCAGCTTTAGTTTACTTAAATATGCTAAATGTTCAATTGAAAAAGATATCCAAAGAAACAATTATTTTCCTTGCATTAATTCCAAAACCTTTACTGCTTTACTACTGCTAATGAATCTTACCTGTGAGTCTGTTTTTTCAACTTTGCAGTGCACAGAGCAAAGTAAATTGTTCACTGCTAAATTCAATGCAGAGTAGTAATATGTGAGGGCTGGTCCAAAAGTAATGCCTTCTATGTTATTATGTTGGCCCCCAACATCAGTGGTGGATGTTGGTGGTATGGCAATAGAAACTGAATTTTCCCTTCAATATTTCATTACATTTTGTTGTTCCATAACAGACAGCAGTAGAGGGACAGTCTGACAAAATGACATCAGACATGGAAGTGTGTATGAATCAAATGGAATTGAATTCCTCCTTGTGGAAAAAAATGCTACCTACGATATTCATCGATGCTTGCTGAAAGTTTATGGAGATCAAACCTTACTATAAAGGCAATAATGCATAACGGGCAAGTCTGTCTCTAATTGAACATGAGAACGCATAAAGATATCATGTCTGGATCAAGATGTCTGAGCTGCAAACTGGTGGAGTTTGAGAGAGTATACTTAGGAACAATCATTCCAAGTTATTATTTAGATCCACCCTTGGTATCTTTTGGAGGCAGGGTACTGAATTGGCTGCTTAGTTTAGTGCAAAGATTTCTGTGCTATGGCCTGACGTTATGTAAAGGATTTCCACTAGAAAGTTTGGAATTGTTTGCATCTGAACTCTCTTGAGTGCTTCAGTACTTAGCAGACAGGTGATAGCCACTGAAGAGAGGGTAAATCTGTTTATATCTTCTTGATTCCAAGTGTCTTTGTTACTGTCCCTTTGTTGTTGAACAAACTGAAGTTTTTTAATGTGGTCAGTGGTAATTCAATTGGTAACCTAGTATGGAATGAGAAGTAAAATGAATTATTTCATTTATCAGGTGGAAAAGCCAAATAATTGTAGTACAGATGAAATTCAACTGTATCATGCTGTCTCCTTCCCTGTGGGTGCTTGGACTTGTGACAACATATTGCCTGGTTTCATCAGTGTGAAATCCAAAAAACTGTCAGGTTTGCGTTATCACTATCTCTTTGGTACATGTGGTAGATTTTCAGTAGATGATTCATGAGAATGTGTTGTTGGAAAGGACTGCTCTGAAATGTGTGTGGCAGATGTCAAAGGAACATTTATATATTTTAAGCTGTCTCCAGTTGGGTATCTTTGAAGTGTAAACATCCTATAGCAAAGAGGAATAAAGTCCTGTGCTCATCAAGTTGCTTTACAAATGGCTTTCTGGAGTCAGGCTGAGGTTTTTATGATACTGACTATAATCAAACCTTTTTGTGATAAGGGACAAAGCTAGAATAATGACTGAAGCCATCCTTCTGAACATGATTCTGAATCACATTGCTGCACTTCTATGCTACTTTGCAGCTTTTGCATAAGGGTTATGTCTTCACTGCCTTTAGTTATTACTTATTAAATGTGACAGTGTTTGGCTTGCAAAAACGTTTGCGTAAGATGCCCAGTGTTTCATAAGCACTTTATAGATGACAAGAATAGTATCAGATATAGGAGGCATAAAGTGGAGATCCTATTGTATCAGCTGAATTTCCTCGTACATATATGTATATATGTGATATATGTGTATGTACATATATCTGAGCAAATGTAACAGCTTGGAAAAGTTTATCATATGGAAATGTTCTCACTAATAGCAAGATTTAGTTAAGGCCTTCCAAAATATTTGCTCCTTAATGTGTCTTGTAGACTAAAGTATCACCGTGATGGAAGCTGTTTATAACAAACCAACCATGGAATCTTATCAAATGTTTTAGAGGTTCCAGATGAGCTTCTAAGAGAGCAAGGAGGAAAACTGTATAGGCAAGGGCAAAGGGATACGCATGCAAAAATCTAGTGTGAGACTTTTTCTCTAGGGAGCGTTCTTAAGAGCCATAAAACGGGAAAGCAGAAGCGAATGAGTTGGATCAGAGAGAGAGTTGTGAATGGTTGGAGACCATTGTGTGTTGTCAAGAGCTTTGCCAGGTACCTGAAAATAGTGACAATAGATGGGAAGGAGTTATGGAAACTCTGCCAAGACTGTGTGAATTAGTAGGTTACCTCGCATACTGAACTTGTTCAGCTTGATTTTATTGGAAGGTATTCTTGCCAGATAACAGAGCTGAAATTTCTTTATTCTTAATAATGTTTAGCAAGCAATGGGTCTGTTAATGGCACGGAAATGAAACCTTTTTGCTTTTCTGAGTCAGTAAGATCAGTTTTTCACCACAAAATAGCAAGGGAATTTAGTGGAGCAGATTAGAACTGCACTCAAAACCACCGTGATACTGAAGAGCAAATGTAAATGATGCAGCATTAAAGTAGAAATACACAAAATATCCAGGTATTAGAAAAAATGTCTAAAACACTCTTTAATTTTAAAAAAGAATTTCTCCTGATTGTAATTCCATGCCAATAGTTTGATAGACTTGCTCCTTCCTTCTGCTTCAGATTTGTTTTAGGATGACCAGCAACATTAAATCTCCATGGACTGTGCATGAAAGAACTTGTCGTAGTATAAAAATCTTTTAAATGTTCAGATACAGATTATCTGCTAATCTAAAAACATTCAATTCAAATATGACAAGAAACTATTAGAATAAGCAGCTCAGTCTTCTTGGACATTTTTCTAGACTCCCGTAAGGAAAAATAGGTTTATACAATCCATAACAGTAAAAATTCTATCCAAGTCTGTGTAGTGTATACTCATGAGAATACAGTAAGTGCCAGAGCTAGAAAAGCTGCTGCAATCAAGGCTAGTTCTAGCAGTGGCATAGCTGTTGAGCTGACTAAATATCTGCTTACTGTGGATCCAGTTTACATCTGTTGGAGGCAGTCGCTAAACTTTGATTCAAATCTTTTGGTCTTGGATTTATCCAGAAAAATAAATAACACCAGAAAATGCAGAGTTCTCTTCAGCTGATACGTTCAACTTAGACACGTTTTGTAGTTAGGTTATGTACGTTGTTATAATGGGTGTGAAGGGAAACACTTCTCCTTAAATAAAGAAACAAAATATACTGCTTATTGTTTAATTAAGATGAAAGATTTTACATTTAGATCTTTGACATGGAATCTGTGTTGGTAGCTACCATAGCAGCAACTCTCCCCTTTTATTAGCCAAGAATTAATTAAGAAGTGAATTAATTCCTTTTTGTATTTTTTTTTTGTAAGGAGTCAAGTTTTGTAAGAATTCTAGGAATCATTGTTTCAGATTCCTCTCATTCATCAAAATGGTTCTAGATGCCAGACAAAGTCAAGTCTGATACATTATAATTCAATGAAGAATTCAATGGTAAGATAACTGAATAAAGGCAGTAATTTTAAAATATATTTTCACTCCCAGTCTTGCACTGGGACTTAAAGAAATGTGTGAACGTGTTCTTCATAGTACCACCTTCAGTGATGGTCTCAGTACTGTGTTTTCTTCAGCAACAGGCTAGCTTTTAATTTCATCCAAGATGATCTAGTCTTTTCACATAACTAAGACAACTCTACTGGTTTGAAGTATACGTAGGGATGTCAGAAGGTGGCTTTGTTGTCTAACCTTTCTGTCACCTTAGTACAATTATACAGGATATAAAACAAAAAATGCTAGGAATGTAATCATAGTGAAACAATAAAAATTATTTTTTACTAGAGAACTGAACTTTATATAATGGTCAGTGCTTTACTTACAAAGTGGTTAATGGAAGATGGGGCTGTTTCTTTAAGGAAAGGAATAAATGAGTGTAAGCATACTGTGCCTGCCTTAGGCTTACTAAGCACTGGTACCAGCTGAGGTACCTTTCAGCAGGCTGGGTGAAACCTGGGGGACAGTTACATCTGTGAGTTTTCTTTATGTATCTTATTTGCAGTGAAATGTGTTTTATGGAGGTCATTAGCATGAGCTACTATACTGTGCACATTTTTATACCATGCATATATTTCTATTTCTCAACTATCTCTATTTCAAAGTCTTATTTCTTGCAGTGTCTGACTATATAATGACGCAATTTCTATGTTTTTATGTTGTATAGACCATGCTCCAAGTAATGGTCAGAGAAATAGTCTTTCCTTTTGGTTTCTGTCTGCAAGTTCAAATGCGTTCTGTGATGTGACACTGTCAGCTAGTTTTGTGCTTTCATGTATTTGCTCAAAAAGAAGCACACTTTTGATGTTGCTCTACTTATGTCTCATCAAAGATTTTGTGGCAGCTGCATTTCATGGTTCTCTGCAAAACCACCTGGAAAACATCCCTCCTCTGAAAGTGATATTCTTAAGAGGGCCTTGCAGACTCAGATTTGCAGGTTGCTGAATGCAGCTAAATTGAAAACGACCTTATTTGAAAGTAAATGGATGCCGTCAATCCTTTAAGAATATCAAAAGCTACAGTACAAACAGCTCACAAAATGTAATGGGTGCCTGGAGAACCAGCTGTAAAGCTGCAGTGCTAGTGTAATCTGTTGAATTCTAGTCATATAGAAGATTTTGCACATCTCTTTCAAAATGATGTTATGCTGAATGCCTATTTTAAAACTTTACTGAATATGTGATTACTTGTGCTAATTGAAAGAGACAAGACCTACATTTAATGGAATTGTGGTTAAATACTCCCAGTACCCTCCTGTTTCCCCCCATGAAGTTGCCAAGGAGAAAACTGTATACATTCAGTTTTAATTTGCTTTTCCCAAATGTGGATAGCTGATAAAGGTTCATTAGGATTTTCCAATGATGGTTTAAAAACAATTGATATACCTTTTAAAGAGGGATAATAAATTATGAATGTTCATGATAAAGTTGCTCATGAAGTCTCACAGGGATCCGGACCTATTTTGCTCTGTGTCATTCTATACATTGCTGAATTACTCAGAAAAAGAGTAAACATACATCAGCAAATTTCATGTCTTCAATTATTTTACATAGTTAAAACTTCATTTGCCTGCAGACAGTTACAGAGATTTTTTTTAGTACCTTTTATTTTTTCATAAAGTGCTAAGTAGTATGAAGAGGAAAACCAAGTAATTCTGCACGGATATGGTCCTCCAAAGATGCCAGCTGAATATTTACACTGGATTAATCCTAGTGGATTTAGAGAACATGCTTTTTGGTGAAACAAGTATCCTTTTGTAACAAATCAATTTTTGGAAGCGAAAAAAGCAAGCAAAAACCCCATCACCCTTCATTAAAACCATTTTCCTATCCGTCTCATTATTTTCAGCTAAATTACTCAAGGAAAATTAAGATGTAAACACACTTGAAATTAATGGAAAATTTAAGGTGTTCTGTTTTTCTTGTTGTGTTAATCTGCTATGTATTTCCATCCATCATTTCTAGTGACACTTCATGTTGTGATTCATACCATTAATTTATTCAAAGTATTACACATACAGCATGTAATAATTATCTGCTACATCCTCTATTGTTGGTTTCACTAACTGCTGTATGAAAGGACAGATAACTCTGCACTGATCTGACATCTTTTACTCCTCAGGTGATGTAAAGCAGCCAGATGCCAGCTGTAATTAATAAGCAGAGATTTTCTGCTGATGAAAAGCTCTCAGCTGGAATAAAGCACACAGAGCTGGCTGCTGCTTCTCATGCTTGTGCTACTCTGACATCAGAAGAGGGGTAAAATTTTAATCCCTTAATCCTGCTAATGTGTAATGTCCTATGAAAGACACGTGTTGCTAGGTCACTAGGGTGGTGTTGACTTACCCATGGAAACATGGAGCTGCAGTTACTTCCTTGTTTTTCATTTGTTCCATTGAGATGAAGAATATAAGGGAGAACATAACATACAGAGAAACTTAGACTGCATTGTTGTTCTGAGTAATGCTGGTCCAACTGGGGAAAGCAGTAGTAAACAGTATAAGGGATATATGAAACTTTTGTCTTCTAAAGTATTTTTTCTACATCTACAAATATGCATGATGATCTCACTAGTCATGAGATGTATAATAAGAGAGTACTTAATTTAGGAAAACAATTTCTTTATAAATATTGTTTACATTTCTACACAGAAAAGCATCTCCTAAGTTGCCCTCCTCTGGGTCTCTCAGGCCAGTAGTGTGCATATGTTTTCTGTTAAACTGTTTCTCTCTTCTTGCATTACAGTAGAAGTTAAAGAAAGCAAGAATAAATTGGATGAGAAAATAGAATGAAAATTAGAATCTTTATTCAAAATATAAAAATAAAACATTCTGGGGAAATTTTTATGACTGTTCAGAAAGAAGCAGCATCGGTTTTTAATTTATCTTTAGTTTTGTGTAATCTATTCATTTCAAATCACAAAGAAAGGAATGTTTCTTCAAAGGAGTAATTGCTCTCTAAGTTGACGTGTATCATTTTTTGAACTATTGTTGAAGCCTTTTTAAATGAGTTTCTGAACCTCATGATTGATGGCCAAGTGGTAACAAAAATTTTTGGAAATTGCAGTGTAAGAAAAATTTAAACCGTTTTCCTGAACAGCAGCTTCTTACCCTTTGGATTCTGTGCTACCTGCATTTTTCCACTGGGTGTCTCCACACTACATAGGAAGAACACTCAGTGTTTCTTTCAAAGGGGAATGCATGAAGACAGAGGGAATATTCTAATGCAGAAAAAGATCGTTTGAAATACAATTCAACGGCAGGTTATAGAAAATGGGCTTATTTAAACTAATCCTATCTTTTCAGATTTGAGGGGCAGCTGACTTTTACCTTCGTGTATACTGGTATAGATACCCTATGTTGACCTCACTTTGAGAAAATGAGATCTGCCCTTAAGTATGTAACTTAAGTATGTAGTGCCTCCTATTTATTTCCCTGGAAATTATGGCAGATACAAAGAGCACAATAGTATTATTAAATATAACAAATTCTCAGCTTTGAAACTATTTTTTCAATGAAGTTACCACCATTAGCAGTGCATTTTTGACAGCAGTGAGAGCCTGCTTGCCCCTTTCATAAACGTGCACCAGTGGAGGTGCCTTGCTTTTGCTGCTGCTGAAACACATCACCCACCACCTCACTTTGCCAGCATCCACTGTTTGATTCTCCATTAACAGGCAGCAAGTATTGATGAATGCCAATAGATGCCATTTTTTCTGCATGGAAGAATTCAAGTACACACTTCTGCTTCATCTATGCACTTCCATGTCAAATGTCTGGGGGGTTAAACCATGACTGCCAGATTGCTGATGTAGGCATTTTCTTCAACCCTAGCTCACCTACTATCTCCAATTTCCTTTCTAATGAAAATGCATTCAACTTCCTATTAACTCCTCTTCAGATTCTGCCACCTTTCTCCCTCTGTTGCAAGTACATAGCTAAAATACAGAGTTCTTCTGCCACTACAGTAGAGGTTGCAATGGAGTTAGTGTTAAGAAATGTGGAACTTTTTATTTGTGTACTTTCCTGTGTTTTTAATTGTTTATCTCTTGCAAGGATACCAAAGTGTTTCTGAATAACTTGCTCAGCTTGAAGCTACTTCCCTATTGCTTTGGTTACCTTCTTGTCGCTTCTGTTGTGCCAACTGGCAGACAGCATTGTCTCCTTTCATTGACTTAACCAATTAGGACACAGAATACAAAAAGTATTTTTGTTTATATAAGCAAACATCTATATAAAAAATTGTTTCAGCAGTATTCATATCAAGACAATTTTCCATGTATTTCATGCATATTCATGCAAGAAAAAGCAGTTTTCAGCTAAGGACAGTTATTCATTTGCCCCCAAAATGTACAATGCACTCTTTAGATGAAGAGGCAGAATACATTTCTGTTGGGAAGCCTTTAATGGTTGGTTCTTTTCACTGCGCACTATGAATTGATATGAGAACATTTATTAGCTTCAGTACAATCGTTTTAGCAGGAAGTTTCAGGGTGCAGTATCTCATTGCTAGATAGATGGATTTATAGTAAATGTGATGCACTTGACACACAGCAGATATCTCAAGCCTACTTTGACACAGATCTCCAGCTGTATGCTGCCAGGTTTCTTATTCCAGTTGATGGACACTGTCTTCTGAGGTCTCTCTGCATGAATCAATATGGAAACAAAATCTTGCTAATAGTCCTATAATTCAGTTATAATTTCTGGCCTTTCTGTTCAGCTATACTGGAATAAATTGAGCGATATTTTTTTTTGCAAATTCCTTTTGTCCATATTCAGTTGGATATCCACTGAGACATGCTTGATGGAAAAGATGTCAGTTGTAACCATATTCTTATCTTATTCATACCTAAGAGTACAGCATGTATTAAACTTAGTGTAGAACTTCATTATTTCACCAGCAGTGCATGACAGCATTTCTCACACACAGCATTTTCCATTCAAAGCCACTAGAAGTCTTCTAACTATTACTATCTATTTCAAAGGAGAATATTTTTAAAGGAATGCGTACTGCATTACTTTGTTAGGTATCTTAATTTGTTAACATTTATTTCTATGACTGCATCATGGCTCTCATAAATCGTTCTGTCAAAATATTGCTTCCCTGGGTTATTAAGATTTGAGACATTTATGCTGGGTAGTCCACTTGGATAAAGAGTCTACTCCCACTCGAGGAATACTACTGTAAATGTGGAAGCATGCAGGCTTATCTGGCTTTCTGTGTTTGCTTTCCTCTCAAGGCAAGTAGATGATCTGGGTTTGAATTCCGCACTCTGGGTTCTATAAAGCTTCTCAATTTAGCCTACTTCTGCTGTTCCCTGTTTTTGTCCTTGCTTCTTGCCAGGAGTACCAGATCCAAAATCAAAGTATGTTACTCACTGAAGCCTCACCTATGTAAAGTATCAAATAAATTACTGTAATGTTAATAAATGTAGAAAATTTTGTTTTAAAATCCAGACCACGATGTGATGCAACGGAAACATTAAATCAGGTTCAAGGAAAAATTATTCATGTATGAAATGGGAACAAAATCAATTGATATGTTTAAGGTACAATTCTAGCATTTCAACGGAATAGTGGTCTACAAAAATGCGCTAGTATTAATAAGTCTACCACAACAAGAAACATTGCTTTCCAATGTGTTAAAAAATATGCCTAAATTTTTTTTGCTGTTTGACAACCATCTGTATTCTGTGGTGCAGTTTTGCTTTAGTTCAAAAATTGTGCATAAAATTGACTGTATTTCACTTCTAGTCCAGGTGAAATGTTTGCATTACGATTTTGACAGCTGCTTCCTTCTTCCTATACCTTCCAAATAGTTATAATGTTTTTATAAGGTCCTTGAGGTTAGAGATGGCTGAGTCATTAGATTTTTGCATCTTCAAAGATGTGAAACTCTGTGAAGTCAGCTGCTAGACTTCATTGTTTCTATTTGCTCTTTCCTTAAAATTTCAGCTTTCTCAGCCTTCCCCAGACGTATGAACTACAGGCTGGTTTTCAGCTCTAGCAAGTTCTTCAACAGCTGCTGCTGGTCAGTCAGCATTTTATAGATGATTGTCATTGTATGATATGGCAGTTAGAATGCTGTGTTGAATAATGCCGCATATTTAATAAGTGTAGAACTTCAGCAGGAAGCATTTAAACGTTTCGTAAAAAAAAAAAAAAAAAAGCTTTCTAAATTTCATCTGTTATACCTACAAAAGATATGCATAATACTTCCTGAAGCATCTCTTAAAAATTGTTGTAGTCTACATCCATAATCATGATTTCCAGTCCTGCCTTACTGGACTATTCTGTGTTGAGGTGCTGTTAGTTCGTTAGCTGCTTTTGTCATGGAGAAAGCTTTTATTTCACAAGAAGGTTGTGTGTGTGTGGTTCTCTTGCAATGAGCTGCAAAAGTAACTCTGTAATAGAGCATTTCCCAACCTTAGGATCAGAACTGACAACACCTTGGCTCTAGTCCTCAGCTGCACTGCAGGCTCTTTGCACCATGCCAGCAGTGCAAGGTGACTCTGATGCCAATGTAATTGGCCGTGGAGGGATCCTCTTAGCATAAGGGTTCTCCCTGGAGGCTGTACAGTGTGTGCGTTTGGGCCTTCCTTACAGAATTGCCAAGCTGGCTACAGCAAAGCCTTTGGGAGCATTGGCAGCCAGTGTAAATCTGATTAGAATTTGGACAGCTATGATTTATGTGAAAAGACCGGGCCAATTAATGCATGGCCAGCCCACTCCTCAGCCAGTGTTTGCGGAGAAGTATTTACTGTGCACTCTGGTACACAGATTGTTTTGCATTTTTATTGTATGTGAAGTCCACACTATGTTTAATACATGATAGTTTCCATTAAAATTGTGGAAAAAAATAATTTAATCAATGAATTTCTATTGTTTTGCTGTATAATTCTCATTGGAATAGAAATGTCCCAGTTTATGAATTTAACCTCTAAGTTATTCGTGGTTAGGGTTAAATATAACCCAGTGTAGAGAGCTCCTTGTTCCACTGGAAGGAGTTAAGAGATGAAGAACAAGGGATGTGCAGTTAAGGTATTTGCATGAAATTGTTAGGAGAGTTGTGGGAAGCATTTTAATTTTATAATCTTTCATAAATTATTCATTTTTTAAATAGCATCACAAATTTGAACACAGCTAAAAGGTACCAGGCATTAGAGCAAATCACAGCTTTTGCAGTCACAATGGGAAGTGTGCCCTTTCAGATTCTTATGTTTTCTCCAGCCATTTGTGAACAGAGAAAGAGTAAAGGAAAAAATATTCAAGCTTTTCCCTTTTCATTTACTCCTCCTACCTAGAAAATTATGGCACTGAGTCAGAAGGGTATTTCAGAATAAAAAGAATAGCTTTTGTTTACATTCTTGTACTAGTTTTCAGAGCTCTTTTTTTATATTTCAAAATCATTTTTTTTTTCTGGTAGTTCTGAGACTATATTTTTGCAGGCTACTCACACTGCATTTATTGATGATTCAAAACCATTTGCTTTTTGAAAGGTTAGGGTGTTTTTTGTTAGTTTTTTTTTCTTGTTCCTTCAGTCCGTTTTAGATGATACTCATTAACACGAGGAAACAATAATATAAAATTTTCTTGTGACTCTGTACAAGGAAACAGGGCTGTGTATACATGGGAAAGTCCATATACATATTTTACGTGTACTAGAATGTAAATAGATGGAGAATCAACTGTTAGTTTCCCCACTTCTGTCAAAACTGTGACAATGCAATTGTTGGTATAGTAATAGGATATGAGACTTGTCACTAATTCAGCTGTTTTTACTTTGCCCATAGTTGATCAGAGTTGGACTGCTATGTAACACCTGAGTTGGTGTTATTGTTCCAAACTGTGGCAATATAGGTCTTTTGGATTTCTAAACCTTCAGGTAGACAAGTTACGTGCTTATTTTAATAGAAAGACTGGGGGCTAACCAGTAACAGAGATGGTTGCATCCAGGCATTTAGTGAAGCATAAGATGCTAAGACAGCTATGGCTGTTTCCTGATATAGGACCTATCATCTTAATCGTGACTGTTAGTTTGCATTCTTCTCCATAAAATTCTTCTTGTGCAAAGTAAACTCCATTAATCTTTATAAAAACATGTCTATTGTTGAGGGGAAAAACAGTTCTATATTTCTATCTGTGTACATAACCCAGCTGGAATTTTTGCTAATCATGATGTAATCAGCTTTTTGTCTTCTCAAATAAAAATGTGAAAAACTCCTCCTATAAGAGATCCAAACAGACAAGGGATAAAGATTCAGGTCATGTTTAGAGAAGTATGCTGATAAAGAAGGGTCTGAGAATAGCCTGTTTTAGTTGCAGAACATGAACATCAAAATTTTCTGAGCAAAATGATACAGATCTTTGCCTGGACATTGTTTATCAATCACTATTTCTCTGTTTCAGCAATATGTTTTGTGACTATATTTTTCAGTTTTACAATTTGACAGAGCATGAAATATTTCTGTAATTGCACTTGTGGCAGTATATTCCATTAGTATTTCTGTTGTTGTAGTAAAAAAAAAAATAAAGCTGTATGTTTTTTTTTTGTGTGTGTATGAGAACTTAGTACTGGAAATTTTGCTAACGTATGTTAAACCACATATTTTTTTCCTTTTTTCCAAATTGAATATAAAGCATAATTTGCCATTTTATTTTAGTTTTGACTTCTGCCCACAATAGTGATGCAGGGGTTTCTATCAAATGTTTACCATGTGCCTTTTTTCACATTCCAATTCAGAAAAAAAAAATTTATCTCTTAGACATAAAATAAATGATGATAGCAATGGTGCAGTTAGCATTATGAGGGAATAAAAGGGTCTCTAGTTTAACAAACAGCTTGGTTCACATTTTTCCTCTATTCTCAAATGCTAATTGTGACTTCCAGTTGGACCAAATAGTCCAGCAAAAGATGTAATATTACCTGAAAAATATACCCCTGTAACATTTCATGGTGGGGAACACAGTAGTATGTGAAATTAAAGGTACGTCACAAACTGGCACATCAGGCTTTGTCACTTCACCCACTCTGTAGCACTGCAGACTTTAGGTGACGTGCCACAGTTGAAAAGCCAGCATGTGACAAGCTCTTCATTTAACTGAGTATGCCAGATGCTAGGAAATACTGCAGTCTCCACTCATCTTTTGTATAATCAGCTTTCCTGCCATTGCACTCTTTCAAATCTGGTGTTTCGAAGCACCAGTTAGGCAGAACAATGATTTTCTGTACTTTAAGTATGCATCTGGAATTAAAAAAAAAAAAAATAATAAAAAATGAAAATAATCCTCTCCACAAATCTCTTGCCTCTACATCTGCAATCATTTAAACCTAACCACTTATTTCAGGACCCTACATTTGCCGGTGAATGTCAGAAATCCACATGACGTCCCAAGTGCCAGATTTTGTATTTAGATCTCTGATTTAGATGAATAATGTGTAAAAGTTCATGAGATGTGAAACTGCGTATAGATAGTTCCTCACTCGTTTATGCACATGAGGACATTAAGGTTTCTTCCAAGGTCAGTTTAATTTATGCTCACCAAATGCTATCAGAAATGTCACTTGCCTCAGAGATAGGAAATGACTAAGCATTTTGTTCATATTAATTTACTGTTCCACCATGGCCACTTTTGGACCTCTTTGGAAATACAGAGGGTGTAAAGGCAAAGCTGTCATGATATGTTGTCATTGTAATTAAGAAACAAGACTGCTATCTATTGTGACAATCTTAATTTTCCATACACCTAACAACTATGGACTAGAGTTAATATTATAATTTAGTCTTTAAACTATTTAAAAAATAGTCACAATTGTGGAAGGTATACCTATACAGCTTTTCACAGTTGTTTTAAAATCAGTCAATTTTTAATTGGACTCATCCAGCCTATTATTTGGTTTACAATTTTTTTAACAAAATGTATTTTATTCTCCTGTTCAAAGCAATTAGTTGGCAATGTAAACTGGCAAGTAAAATTTTCTCCCAAAAAACTTATTGCAATTAATATGATTGTTGGTCTTTGAGTACAGTTTATAACTGCAAAGTATTGGAGATACTACAATAAAGAACTCTTAAAATGCAGCTGTACACTGAAGAACTCTGAACACATGCTGAAGATGGATTTGACTAAATTGGTTTTGGTTTTAAAAAAAAAAAAAAAATTTTGGTAGAGCTAGAAGCTGACCAAAGGATGCAAGAAAATTAAGTGGTCATGAGCAACACAAGATAAAGGAAAATATTAATTGGTGGAGTCCTAAGAGGAGAACTCATACCCTTTTGTTTAGTTTTTATTTATTTACTATGCTTAATTTTATAATTCACTGATTCAAATCTATTACAGAGACAGATGATTATTGACACTTGAAAAATTCTAAACCTACTCTCGTGTTAGCAGGCCATAATAGTTTCCTTATCTAAGTTTTAGATCCCTTGCTCATGACTCATCAGAAGTGCAAAGATTAGCAGAAATAATAAAGATTTATGCCTTAATCCATGAATGTTTTCTGAAAAAGGATAAAACATGCAAATCTCCAGCAAATGTGCATAGGGAAGCTTTTTCTTTGTAAGTGATCAGGTACACGTGTCACAAAATATGAATACTAAGAGAACTCTAAGACTATGTGCTTCGTCTTTAGTCAGCATTCTTCTTGTGCCTGCTGATAACGTGAGAAAATAAATGTTGCTCTGTGCTGGTCTTCTATTATTTCATAATCTGTGGCAAGTTCTTGATGGGAACAAATGATTTGGAAATTCTGATTATAGATCATTGTGACCACATCCTCTTTTGGAGAATGGGACATGAGGACTAAACCAGTAGATACTACTATGAAAGAAATAACCAAATGAGGCATTCTTTATGTCTCACGTAGTCTATCCCAGAATCGCAGATTTTTCAAGTTTGGAGTGGGACCTCTGGAGGGCATCTAGTCCAATCCCCCTGCTTAAGCATGGACACAGTGAGCGGGTTCCATATGCCCATGTCCAGATGGATTTTGAAGATCTCCAAGCAGGGAGACTCCACAAGCTATCTGGGCAACTTGTGACAGTGCTCCATCATCTGCACATCACAGAACTGCTTCCTGATGCTTTGGTCATGCCTCTTGTGATCCATTTTGCATGTGTTGCCTCATATCCTAGCATCACCAAAAAAGCTCCATCCTCTCTGCACCCTCCACTTGGGTGTTTACACACTTTGATAAGATCCTCCCTGAGTCTTCTCCAGGCTGAAGCTCTTCTCCAGTCTAAGCTCTCTCAGCCTCTCCTTTTTGGTGACTCTTCATTGGACTCTTTTCAGTACGTCCATGTCTGTCTCTCTTGTCCGGAACTCTGGACATTCACCCTTTTGGGGCCTCACCAGTGAGTTGGCAGGAAGGATCACTTCTTTCCTACTTTTCCTCATGCAGATGAGAATATCGTTGGCTGCCTTAGTAGTGGGAACTCTCTGCTGATTCATCTTCCCTGCTGTAAAGTCATGTATGTTGGTTACCTGCTGTTTTAGTTTAGTTACCTGATACTTCTTATTTAGAGAACTAGATGAAAACAAGGGCAGAAATCAGGAGAATTTCTTGGGTGGTGCACCTGTCACAGAGAAGGAGCGTGATTCTCTGAGAAGTAAAGTGTGTTATAAAACAAATGGATGTGGTTTAGTGGGGAAATATTGATAGCAGGTGAATGGTTGGACTGGATCCCTTTGGAGGTCTTTTGCAAATACGGTGATCCTATGATTCTATGAAATATGAATCATATTGTGGTGTCTACTGCTGAGGGGCATCTCAGGAGTATCCTGAATGCTGTATGCTTGCAAACACTTGGGTGAGATACATTCATTTTGGATTATTAATCCAAACTTATTAATATGTATGATGATATACATGTTAACTCATATGTAGTTTTTGCATGTAGACAACAAAGTGTCCTGTATACTTCACCAGAAGCACAACATTGCTGACGCAGTAGCACTAGTTTTTAAATTGCTCAGAGCCATAGCTGTAGTAAAATCATAAGTTTTTAACATATTGAGATATAAGCATACAGTCCATCTTACACTAAGTTTTTATTGTTCATAATTACAGACTTCTGGAAAATAGAACTGTTGGCTTTCTGTGGAAATTTGTTTTTGGATTTATTCAGTTATGAGCATATGCTGAGAGTGCTGTGCCACGTTAGCATTCTTATCATTCTGAATTTTGAAAGACTTGTACTTGAGCTACAGTGATATGAACATGATGTGATGATTCAGTGGAGATGCAAGTTTCTCTAAATATAGGACAATTTTTCTATCGCTTTTCTTGATTTCATTTTGCTTTTGTTAAATGCTTTTTTTTCCTCTTATATTGCTATCTTTATTTTCAAAAATACTTGACTTATATATTTCAAACGTATGGAAAAATAAATAAAATATCATTTTGATCAATGCTTAGAAGAGAAACAAAATTTCTATTATCTAGATTGCATTTTTGTTATACTTCTGGCTGAAAATAAGTCCTTTAACGGTATATGTGGACTGAAAGTTCAAGTTTCTCTAGCCGTTTTCTTAGCTCCTCAGTATTCTGAGTGGATTTTTAGTGGATTTCAGTGAGTACTGAGGTAAGAGATTGAATTCTGAAATTTGAAATCTGATTCAAAATCTACTGATTGGTACCTAAATATAATGCCATGTTTTCAGAAGGTTAAATATCAGTATGTCATACTGAAGCAAACTATTTCTATGGTGTAGACATGGGCATCTGAGCTTGTAAACTCTACTCTTCTCTGTTTAAATTCCATGTTTTTTTCCTTCTGGAACATCTACTTTTTTTCTGTTGTAATCTTTGTCAGATGTTGACAATGACACGTTGTTAGCAACCTTCTGAAGAGGCTTAAATATGCATAACTGAAATTAATGTATTGGGATGACCATGACTTTAAATCCAGATGCTTTGTGAGTGCCTCTTTACCGAATATTTATATGCCCAGAGATGTAAACTAAATGGAAAGAGAGCAGCTTGAGTTTGCACAGAAGTAGACCTGGGCAGGAATTATCTTATAAAACACCATTCTATTAGAAAAGGGTACATTGTTAAATCAATATTATATGAAAACTTTTATTGTAGGCCTTTTGCCTCTGACTGTTCAGATTTGTCACAGAGTTGGAGACTGAGCAGATCCAAGACTTGTCCTCGTCTATATCTTCCCATGGATTCCCTTGCATCAGTGCTGATGATCATGTGGCTGAAGGGATAACATTTGCCAAATCAGCAAGTTGATCTGACGTGGCACACAGCCACATAATAGCTAATATCTGAGCCAGGTAAGGGGATGGATTCATATGGCTGTGAATAGCAATGAAGACTGCACTTGCCCTTCTGGCTGTTGTTTTCCAGAAGTTTTAATGGTGAAATGTTAGCTTAGGCTCCATAATTCATTACTTCATTATTATTATTGTTACTGCACAAACGGTTAAAATGGTCATGTTTACATTTTTCCTATGAAGGGTTTTATAGCAAGGGATAAATCTATGATTTTTGGTCTTCTATAGTTATTTCTTCAGCAGTAGGTGTGAACTGAAGGGGTACTCATTTGATATACATTTTTGGGCATATGCAGGTAGTTCTGTTCAAGTTTGAAGAGAATGGGAGAATAGAAAAAGGAGGTTAAAAATACTGTGAGCACAAGACATGAAGATTTCCCCTATTTTTCTCTAAATACATATTTATCTGTACAAGTTTTTTTAATACTTGAATACTTGAATCTTCAGTATTTGGCTTCATTTTTCTATTTGCAGTTGTGAAATTGCCTCATATGCTAAAACCTTGCCAAAAAGGATATAGACATCCTTCACATAAGTAACATATGTAGATGAATATAAATTAATTTTAATTGTATGAGAGGTAGTTGCCTTTTGGTGAAGCTTCCTCTGTAATCTTGCAGTGTATATTAATCACATTTCTTTGACTCTCCAGCAGTTAACCAGTTGTAATTCTCTCATATCTTTTGTGGTAAGCTTTTTCTCTTTTGTCAGAAATAATTGCTCTTAAAATAATGTACTGCTCTAAAATATTCAGATCATCCAAGGTGAATTCTTTTGTGATGATACAACCTGATACTCTTTGATGAAAAACTGTAGATGCGGCATTTTACACATTAGGGAAAAACAGGCTGACTGTGTGAGAAAAGGAGTGGTGAGTCAGAAGAGGGAGAGATGAGTGACCTTTTCCTTTTTTGTTCTACACGTTGATCTCATACGTGGGAAACATAGTCATCGTTTCAAGAGGATGTAAAGTCACCAGCTAATTAATTCACTGCAATGTAGAAATAATTTCTGAAGTGAATAAACAGCATTTGAAAAAAATAATTGGGATTAAGAACTTTAACAATAGTGATTTGTATGTTATCAACAAATAATGTCACACCAACATTACTGTAAATCAATTATTTCAGAGTTTTCAGTCAAAAAGTTCTGTCTGCTCTTTGTTCAGGAGCAAAATTAAAATGAATGCCAAGTCGGTCTGTATTTTCTTAAATTCCTTTTCAATGGAATAATTCTTTGCCCTCGACAAGATAAGTATGACATCCCAGAATGGACTTAGTTGTGTAAAAACAAAATCCAGTCAAACTAATTGTAAGAAAAGGCTGAAGCCAGATTCCTTTGTGATAATAGGTTCAAAAGTTGGTCTGTCTGAATGTGAACCAATCCTGAGTGTTTGACTGTGCAATGATCCTACCCTAATTTGCAAACATCTGGAGTACCTGTGACAACAGAGATAGCTTACACTGGAAAATATTAGAAAGAAGTTGTCTGGAACCACCTTTTTATAGGTTCATACAGAGTGATATCTTAATGCATGATGAATGATCCTAATGATTAGGAACAAGTGTCCTTTTTTCTTGCTGAAACTTCAAAAGAAAGACTGTGACTAGACTTGTGTTAAATGTGGCCTCCAAAAATATTCTTTAGGATTTTCTCAACTGCTCAACCTTTAAGAGAGGATGTAATCTAAGTTCCTCATTTAATAATAAAATGTTATGGGAGACCTGTATTGAAGTCTTAGATAAATAAAAATCTATCACATTTACAGTTCTCTCATGTCCATCAGGTCCCAGCTTCCCTACGCAGGAGGAACGTGACTACCCTGTGATTTTCTTATATCAAAGATGCTGTCAGCAAAGTAATTGTCTAATTCTGAGATTAATGCATTCATCAAGTTTTTTTATGCTCACTTCTGTGTTCAGCCACAAATAAGCTACTTGTCCTTTTTCAATAGATAAGTTCTGTTTCCACTCATGATGTTTTCAATGGCATTTTCCTGTATAAATTTTGGATAGGCAACATAGGGGATGTTTTAAAGAAAGCATTTGGTGTGAGCAAGTCAATATGTAGAAAAAAATTGCAAAACATTTGAGGTATCAGAAACCTCAAGGTAAACTGAGGAAGCCTACTATCCGGTATGCTTCATCACGATTCCAGAGCATAAAGTAGCATAAATTAAATGACTTTTCCTTAATGCAATTCAGAATTGTTACTCAAATCACTGCCAGTAAAACCTCCACTGTGCAACTGTAAATGTTTTGGCTGTGGACTATTTTGCAATATCATTGCAAAATTGATTTAGGTTAGATATAAGGAAAAAATCTTTTACACAGGGAGTGGTGAGGCATTGGAACAGGTTGCCCAGTGATGTGGTTGATGCCCTGTCTCTGGAGACTTTCAAGGCTGGATAAGACCCTGTGGTGTCCCTGCTCATTGCAGCAACGGAGTTGGACTAGACGGCCTTCAGAGGTCCCTTCCAATTCTGCAAATTCTATGATTCTATATGTGAAAATCATTTGATACAAATTACAAAAAGAGATCCATATATATGCTGATTTCCCAAAAAGTCTTGTAAACATGCGTAGTTGAGAATGCTGGAAATTGAATTGGAACGTGTGTGAACATGCTGGGTTTTGGCTGATGTTCTGTTACTTGGTTTATGGTCACTGCAAGGCTTACGTAAAAGTTAGGTTAAATCTTGTTACAGTTCTAAGATCTACCTATGTAAAATTAGAGTAGAAGTGAAGCATGGCTAAGGGGCTGCACACGTGAATAAAATGTCATTCTTGAATGATCTTATGAAAAAATGTATATTCTGTTGGATGTATATGCTCTGTTGGTTATGATCCTTCCTCCTCATGTGGATTTCTGATGTTACATTGATTGAATACACTAAGAATATAAATGCACATAACACAAACCTTTGCAAATAAGGCTTTGAGATACTTCAAATTAGTATTTTGTCCTTAATAGTTGCATCCTTCAAACAGTTGAAAATCTAGCTTAAGAGCAATTCGTAGCAATACTCTCTGTTAAACAGTTTACACAGATAGATTCCAGTGATTTTATAAAGGAAATTGCTATCATAACGTTGCCTGTATTCTCTTAGTAGTTTTTCTCAAGGTGTGTGTATTGTTGAAGAACTCCTGTGAGATTCAGAATTCTTGGAGAAGCCATTGATACATATAAGTATGTGTCTGTGTACCCATACACCTGCACACAATATGCACTGAGATATCCAAGGCATCTGAAATATGAATAAGTTCTTAGACCTTTCATATGGTATTAATCTGACTAGCTTGAATGCTTGATTTAGAAGAAATTGATGAATTTATCATACTGATAAACGCATTTTCTTTTATGTGGATGTTTTGTATCCATAGGGAAATACATGAGGTTGCCAGGGTAACCATGAATTTTTCTGAAGTTCTAGGATGAGCAAATATTTCAATAACTTTATGGCTTTGTATGGTGTGAAAAGTATTCTATTTACAGTCATTTTGACAAATTCCAGGATAGAGGGCATCAAGTATTAGGTATGTACTGACTAGGTCATAGAATCTCTATCAGATAGGTGATGGTTTTGCTTTGAAAGTTATTTAACAGACAAATCTGATAGAGTCTGCCTGACTTTACTTTCTCTGAACGAGGTTAAGTTGCTCTGAACTCAACGTATTGCAGCCAGCAGAAATGTGAGCAGATCCCAGAGCTGCTCTGATGGTTTGCAAGAGTGCAGACTGGCTACAATGAGCAACTGGTGATTTGCCATCTTAAATTACACACAGAGAAACCACTTTCATGTATTGAAGTATTTCACTGCTTTTGGAAAAAAGTAAAGAAAACACCAGAGGTGCCTAATGAGAAAGATTGAAAGCCAAAAAATTGTGAGCCTTAAATGTATCTTGTGATGGGATTGTCAGTCTCACAACTCTGCTTGGCTGGGAAATAATGGGATAGCTTTTGCTGTGCAAACGAGTTCATGAATGTAAAGACTAGCTGCTACCAATATCCATAATCATAGCTACTGCTGTAGATCTTACTGATGTACTTAATTCTATGAAGGTAATTAAACTTTCCAGATTTCAAAATATTTTGTTTCCCAAAACCGTGTAAGTATTAGCCTTGGAACATTTACATTTGGAAATATGAAGCAAGACAGTGGACATAACTGCATTTGCACATTCAGTGTAAAAAGGTGAAACCTAGCAATCTTGAAGATGGAAGTTATGATATATCATCACAAACATTTTCCATAGTAGTAAAAATTCAGGTTAAGGAAAGCCAGATTTAATGTATTATAAATATTGGCCTTAAATTTTTTGTGGTCTTTACAAAAGATATTGGTGTAAAGCCACTGCCCAAGTACATATACATTACTTTATACTGATGAGACTGCAAATGATTGACTCTGTTTTCATTACCTTTGGTTGTAATACAATGCTAGTGCAGTTTGGAGCTGTAGACCTAAAATGGCTTTTTTTAAGAGTAGTATTAGTTACTTTAAAAAAGTGATGCAACTCTAGTGAGAAGGGATTCAAAGCTGTCTGTCATTCTCATCTCTGAGATCTAAGCAAAGTTAAGAATTTTATTTTAGTGCATAATTTAGAAGCCTCTCTCTAGAGGAAGTGAATTCAGTTTTAAGATATTTAACATGTTTTAAAAGATTTAAAATGGTGGAGACCTTTGTTTAATTCTCTTTGGACAGCTCAGATCTGCACAAATTAGAAATTAATTTAATAATGTGTTTAAAACCTAAAACTCCATTATAGATGTCTCCTATGCTCTTTTACTTGATTTTATTTCCTTATTCCTTCTTTTGAGGGATGGAATCTTTTTTTAAATGCTGCTAAGCCTTGAATGACTGATAAAACTTTGCTATTTTGGTGAAATACAACATGGCCAATTTGAATAAGGAATATCACATGCTGGTTAAAATGCTCTGGGATGGAGAAGAAGGGGAAAGGAGAAAGGCTGGATATTGGAAGGACTGTGGAAACTTTGTTTTCAACTTTGTTTTAACAAAACCATAATAAAATGATTTGCCAAGGTCAAATACTTCATTATAATATTACTTGGAATATTTCTAAGATACTTCAATGAAGTTGTGTGCAAGTCTAAAACATCTTCATTTCTCTAGTGAAAGTTTTACAGTGAAATAGAGGATGATAAATCCTTAAGAGAAAGCACATCAGAAACAAATCTGTAGATCTGTAGATTCCAAGTTGAAGGAGAAAAGATTGAGGTTGGATGTTAGGGGGAAGTTCTTCACAAGGAGAGCGGTTAGGCCCTGGAACGGGCTGCTCAGGGAGGTTGTGGATGCCCCGTCCTTGGACGTGTTCAAGGCCAGGTTGGACGGGGTCCTGGGCAACCTGATCTGAATGTGTATGTTTGGTGGCCCTGCTAGGCAGGGGGTTGGATGATGATGATCCTTGAGGTCCCTTCCAACCCAGGTGATTCTGTGATCTTAATAATGTGGTTTTGTTTTGTTTTGTTTTGTTTTGTTTTGCTTTTTTAAGCTTATTCTACTAAGAACTAGAAAGACTTGATCAAAAGGGACTTTGTCAATTTTTTACAGTTTCCTAGCTGGATCTGTGTGACTACATTGGATGGTTATTATTTGCAATGATTTCAGATATTTCAGCACTGAGCAGTTATTGAATGCTGTAGCAGGTGTTCATGCATTTAATACAGAAATTTACCAAGTATTTGGGGCTGATCTGAAAGTAATGTTCTAATTTTATGGCATTGGCCCACAATGTCAGAGGCAGATATGGTGGTATGGCAGTAGAGGCTGCACCTTTCCACCAGTATTCTGGGATGTTTTGTTGCTGTGTGACAGATTGCAGTAGAAAGGCAGTCTCACGTAATGGTGTCTGTGGCATGAAGTGTGTAGGAGCAAAGGTGTGAAACTGAATTCCTCCAAGTGGAAAAAATGGCACAAATTCACATTCATTGATGGTTGCTGAACATTTATGGATACCAAAAGGTAAATATTAGCACAGTGAGGTGGTGGCTGGTGCATTTTAGCAGTTGCTAGAACAATGCGAAAGACAAGCCACATTCTGAATGACCATATGTAGCTGTCACACCACGAAATGAAGAGTGTCTAGGACTGTCCTACCACACACACCACACAGTCCAGACTTAGTACCTTCCAGCTTCTGTTTGGGCTGATGAGCGATGGACTGCAAGGGCAAGTTCTTCCTAGCAATGATGCTGTTGAAGCAGCTGTGATACAGTGGATCACCTCTGTCAGTGAGTTTTTTCAAGCGTGGCAGACTCTTGTTCGTTATCATCAAAAATGCATAGCCAGTGGTGATCAATATGGTGAAAAATTGTATTTTGTAGCTGAGAATTTGCTCTATCAAACTGTTTATTGTGCTGTTTGTATCAGTTGTAGTTTCTCTTGAGATAAATAGGAGACATTACTACATAATTACTTCATAATTCCCACCTGTATCCACTCCTGAATCAGATCTTCTCTTGTCAGTGCTTTTCATTGCATATGTGTTTTACTGTAGTATAAACATTCAACACTAAAGTATGTTGTACTTCTATAGGATCTTGCTCCCAAGAAATCTCATCATAGTGCATTATCATTAGAATTAAGGTATGTCTAAACAGAGCAGTGGGGGTATCATGTGATGAGCCCTGAGCAGGCTGATAATTCCTGGTAAACCAGGAGAGAGTCATGGTTTAGCTTCCATTAATCATCTGATATCTCTTTATCAAGATCAGCAAACTTGTGGGATGTCAATATAGCTGTGAGATTTGATAGAGAATGTTTTAGGTAATACTTTGGACTGTGAGTTGTATAAAATATTTTCCTACTGTATATTTAACAATCAATACCTGTTCTGTGCCAGTCATATGGAATACTTTTGACAAGTCTCAGCTGAATTGTCCAGAGTTCATAGAAACTGAAATCACTCAAGTTCTCTTTGACGCCACTCTTATTCGTGTTATCATTTATTCTTTAGGGTTTATGTTTTATGTATAAATACAAATGCCTTTGCTGCTATGCCTAGGCAGGTGCAAAAGGCAAAGTAGAATTAAAAATCATTAGAATCACAGAATGGAGAATTTCCAGCATCTTCCTCAAAAGGAATTTTCTGAAGAGAATAAATTAAAACCACTTATTTCTTCACTAACGTCTTTGTCTTCTCCCCTATGCCATTTCGCACCCAGTCTGTGTTATCTTCTGAGGAGCTAAGCAGTACTGAACTTGTGCAAGAAACTGACAGTGAAACAGTGTAGGGTCTGCATTCCTTTCATCTGGCTCACATCAAGCCATCACTTATCTCTGAGTCTCTCTCTGCCCTGCTCAAATCTTTTTCAGTTTTATATTAAAGCATTTGAATATCATCATCATTTTATGAAGATTTTCCAAAGGCATATTTAAAACACAGCTAGTGATGCAAGTCTCTTGTGCTTTAGGAAGTGGGTGAGAGTAACTGTGATTTAATCCGGTTTTCTTTTCCCAACATGCATATTTCCCATCTGTGCATCTTTTTTTCTTTTTCTTTTTTTCCCTCTAGGAGTTTAGCAGGAAGCGTAGTGTGCATTTGAACACTACTAGAGCCAAATAGTTTAGTAATTTCTATTCTGGTCACATCATAAATATTCCTCTGAATGCTTGTGGAACACGTACTAAAGGTGTTTGGGAACAATATGCACAACTGGTGATCTTGGAGATCTTTCTTTCCTAACCTTAGTGATTCTGTGAGTGTACACAGTGGTGGTTGGTTGATGGTTGGACTTGGTCTTAGAGGTCTTAGCCAACCTTAATGATTCTAGGATTCTATGAACTGTGTTGAGTGGAATTGATTTGGAATCACTAAAATACTATTAAGCCAGCATGCTCATAATTACTTCTCAAGCTTAAAATTTTGCTGTTATCTATAACCAAATGGGAGAGAGAGATATCTAAGGCTATCAGATATACAGTAATGAATAAAGGCACTGCATTGCACTTGAAAAGCCAATTCCTCTTATGGATCCCATAGAGGTAAATTAACCTTGTCTAATATCACTCTGTGTTGCATGCACATACAGAAGCGACAAAATGAGACACCAAGCCAGAATTAAATATTAGAAAATAGGAACACCTTGTTCATAGTAAGAGCCAGAACCAAGGAGCAGAACTACGTACATCTGAATACCTTAGAAAGGTGAGAGTGTCAACAATAAATTTAAATTTTGTAATGTGGTGACTCTACCAAGGTATAACCTGTAAACAATAGTATGTATCCTTTTTAAAATGGCAACTACTTCTATAAAAGTTGAAATAAATTCGAATTTTATTTGCTCGGTTTGGGAAATGAAAGGAAAACAAGGAACATGAAAAATCTCAGACTTGTGCAACACCAAACGTATCTTGGAGAGGTCAGTTGAAATATTTATGTATACAAACGGATACATTCAAATACTTTTTGATGTTTCCATTCTTGCTTTAATAATTGCAGCAGATGAATTTGAGAGAGGAAGACTTATTTTTTTTAGGGGTTGTAACAGTGACTTTGAATAAGATGTTAGCTCTTGCATTTCTTTTACTTTTCTCTTTTACATTTCTTTTTTACATTTCTTTTTTTACATTTCTTTTGCTTTAAAACTGAGAAAAAATAGTAAAATATTTATGTTTAATTCCATATAACAATCAGGAAAAAATCAGGAAAAAATAAGGAAAAAAATCAGGAAAAAATCAGGAAAGCTTGTTTCAGTGCAGACATCACATTATGGAAGATTTAGGGTAACGCACCCGTTTAAGCTTATCATAGAATCATAAGATGCTTTGGGTTGGAAAGACCTTAAAGCCCACCCAGTTCCAACCCCCTGCCATGGGCTGTGAAGGGCCTTCCAACCTTGCATTAAAACCCACCTCCGGAGATGGGGTATCCACAGATTCTCTGAGCAACTTATTTCATGCTTTGGGTAAAGTACATCCTTCTAACATCTGAGTAGTTCTTGTACTTGAAGTACTGGTAAAGTTACTTAATACACATGTTGCACACAAAAACTAAAATCAGGAGATCTAAATGCTGTTGAAATAGTTGAGATATATGTATTAGATGTTAAGTTGTAGATGTCAGTTCTCGCACATACATATGATGTCTTCGGATATTTTAATTAGAATTAACTGAAATATATTTTTGATTTATTCAGTTACACTGAGTGCCAAATTATATATTTTATGCATTTTTGGTGTGCCCTGTTTTCAGCAGCACTTTAAGATAACCCACATTCCTGAGTTCAGATTACTCATGTTCATTATAGTAGTGCCTAGGGACCAACATATAGCAGTAAAAACGGTAGAGATAATATATTTTGATATTTTATCACACAATGCAGTTGCCTGTCTCTGCCCTTAAGCTGCCTTTAAGATCTTACACTGGATCTTCCTTTAGAGGGAAAGATTTTTTTCTGCTTTTTAAGACAGAGGACTCTCTTAATTATTCAGGACATTCAAATTGCACCTTTTTAGTAAGATAAGTAATTAAGTAAGATAAAATACAATTAAAAACAAAATCTTCACCTGAAGAAATCAAGAAGGTTGCATCCTTTATTATCCACAGTGTTATGAGGTAGGCTTTTTAGTATATAGTATCTCAGCCCTCAGCATCCTGGCAGTAGAAGTGGAACAACACAGTTAGCTCCCTATGATCACGTGTTGAACATCCTACCAAGAGCTGAAAACTGTCAGAAGTTTTAAGGGATGTTTCTAAAATATTCATTAGTTTAGAACATACAATGCAACATTCACTTAATCACGAGAAACTTAAATACAAGTTTACAAGATAACTAGCAGGGATAAAATTTGTAGTAAGTAACACTTAAAAAGGTACAAGTTTATAAAGGATCTTGTAATGAATTCTCAGTTCCATGGCAACTTAAAAAAATAATTAATAGATGGGCATCATTAAGTTGAGTGCCTCAATATCTTTTCCATTTGGAGGCCAGTAGGTACAGGTGCTCTACAAGCAGTTCAGGTATCAGGAGATGTTGAGTATAGAAGGAAAACACACTGGAACAGAAGTTGAAGAACAGAGACTATAGCGTGTAATAGTTAGGGCTGGCTGAGGGTCTGTCTTCTTTAGTCTTCCTTGTTGTAAGAAAGATGCTGTCTTGTGATATGTGAGAGTCCTGCCTGTAGGTTAGTACAGATTTTTTATTATCTGCAGTGAGGGTGTATATTCTGTCTTGAGTTATTTTGTTTCCATGGTGTTTAATGGTGTGTTTATGAAGCTAAGTATGCTTCACGTGTATGCATGTAGTTTTCCATTAGCATTTATAGTACACACATATGCAGTTAGCAGAATATCTAGCAATACACCTGCTTTTTTATTTAAACACAAGAAATAGTTACCCAGTGGTCATTCTAAAAAGATATCTTGATTTTGCTTCCCTACATGTCGACTGTAAGAGCATGAGCTTGGCCTGAAAACGAGGCTTTATGTAACAACTACTGGGAAATAGTGTATCTTCATACTGGCAGTCTCCAGTTGCTACTTCAGGCAAACTTTATGTATCAAACTGTAGCTTTAACTTACTGTTGGACAAGGTTAGCTCGAGCTGAATCTAAGAGACTGAAGGTACCTCACTTCAACCTTTGAAAATCAGATGTGCTTTTTGATTTTTTTTTTCTTTTTTAGGAAGTATTCCTTTAAAGCTGAACTCTGTAGAGCATCAGTGCTGTCTACCTAGACTTACGAGACCTTACTAGAATGTTCTATTTTATCTTAAGCAAATTAGGAGAAGTTGAAAATCTCTGCTTAGACCTCCAGTATTTTGTTTCTGATACAGCAATATAAGTTAAGCAGACCGGATGTCACTTTGCAATATAAGAAAATTTCAGTAATTCATTATTAACTTCTAAGTGCTGTTTATAATGATAATTCTTTGCATTTATGCAGAACAAAAGTGTAAAAGACCAGGCAAAGGAAAATATTCTGAGGTTTTTGGGAGTACAATATGAAGGTTTGTCACTTTGGTACAGGTCAGACATTACCCCAATAGCCAGCCTCTTCCTTCCTTAATATTTTTTGGTTTTGGATGAATATTGTGTTCGAGTCTCCCAAACCATCAGCCTCCAAAAGTAGAACTGTGCTGTGTGATTGAAGTACAGTGCTGAGAGTTCCAGTCCACTGTTACCCAAATCTTTATGGGGTGCAGTGTATGCGTATTAGTGCAGAGCTAAGTCTTGGCTAAACACTTTGTCCCATACTTTTTAGGCCTGTTTGGAGATGTTTCTTACACCAGTATACATTAACTGTCTATCTACTTGGGCTGTCTAGGGCATTTCCTCATTGTGCTCAATGCCTTAATATGATTTAACTGTGGACATATGCTTCATTTAAAATTTCTCCACAAAGAATGAAGGTTGATAGCATGATACTTCTCACATCCTTTAGTAACCTTATCCTATCCACATCTGCTCAGTGCTGGCTCTGCATGGAAATAGACCTAATATCTTAGTTACACCTTGTACCTTACGTCATTATGCACTGGAATTGTGTATAGAACAGTGGTATTGGCAGGCAATTAGTGGGCAATTGAAAAGTAACTGAGGAAAATGTAGCAACTGTCAGTAGGCTTGTATGTGCTGTATGGGGAGTCTTTTTGAATGCATCTGAAAGTCACTGAGGTGCACTGATTTGCCCCTGAACAACTTCTTTCTTGCAGTCTTCTTAGCTGCTCCAAAGCCCTCTGGCTTAGGCCAGAATCCTCAAGGGAATATCTTCTTCCTCCTCTGCATATAGCTATCTTGCTGAATCACAAAAGCTCTTATTCTCTGGCTTTTTCAGTTGATGCCCTTCTTGTTTCTGAAGTGATAGGAGCTCTTTTTATTCTTCCAAGTGATAGCTTCCTTTCCAAAGTTTTCATGCAGTATATTTGCTCTGAAAGTCCAAGAACCCATCCTACTGGGTATGTAGTTATTCCCTTGTAGTTCTGATATGCAAAGCTTGTCTTGCCATTAGTTATAACCAATTTTAGTGTGCTGGAATGCATAACCCGATGCAAAATCTAACACTTGGAATTCAACTTGTACCTTTTAAAATATTTTATAGCAAGCCATCTGATTTAGTCCGAGCGGTAAACCACTTTCTCTTCTCCCACCCCTCCCAGTGCTAATTATGTCTCCTCCTAGAAGGATCTGTTTCAGTCTGAGTCCTACTGAGGAGGCAATTGTGGCTGCATTGTTGTTCTGTTATTATCCTCTAACTGCTTGTACTGCTGAATCATCCTGTCTCATCTACTAGTGCCTTTGCTTGTGGTCAGGTGTTGCAGTGACCTTGGCACCTATAGGAATTTTGCTTTGGGTTGCTGTGGAAAATACAAAGTTAAATAGAAGTTAAAGCTTCTTCGGTACAAAGATGTGATCCACATACTGGACAAAGAAAAGGATTTGAAGCCTAGGAAGCTGTAAAAATACCTTGCTTATGCCTGGCATTTAACTCCAGTTCTTCTTACCTTTGGCATCCCATGCCCAGTTCCCTGGGGACAAAATTACAATCTGCTAGCTGCAGGCTCTGACTCTGTTAGATTACTGCAGCTGACAGCTGCAGAACTGAGGACTGGCCATTGAGCCAGCAGCAATGAGTTTGCAAACATACTTATGCTCGGTATGTCTTAATTTTAACATAAAAAACCCCATGGGCAGATAATACTTTCGGCATCAGTGATGGCTGAGTCTATCTGATATAAGGAAAGTGGATATACCTGCATGTGTATGCACATTTTTTTTCCCCCTATGATGTTGATTTTATCTTGTTGTTGGTGGGGTTTTTTTTCCTTTTTCCTTTTTCTTTTTTTTTTTTTCCTCAGAGCCCAAGTTCTTGCACTGTCATCCCTTTATTTTCAGGTAAATGAAAGAATGACATGTGCAAGAGTTGAGGGGAGATGGGGGAAGAGGATAGGTAAACTGGAAAAGCATGATTTCTTAAACTTTGGAAATGACATTAGGAGTGAGTACATGCCAACATATGTCACTGTCTTAGCATCGACAAAGGAAATTTGAAAAGTCTGTACCATGCATTACTTTGTATGAGTAGAATTAAAAGCATGAATATTTTTAACTTATGAAGGAAGCAGTCTGGTTCAAAAATTAGGAAGTTTTGGATTGAAGATAATCTTCTCACGTACCTTTACTGACTACTGTGTATGCATCCTGGTACAATGTTATTTTACAATTTCACTTGTTTTTAATATAAATCATTACTTCATTATATCACTAGCTTTTTAAAAAATTACTCCAATATGTAGTAGGTTCTTTTGCTTTTCTTTTTGCTTTATTACAATTAGTAGTAGTTTGAAATTTGACAAAAATGGGTGGTTAGGTTTTCATCTAAAGATAGATACTTGAAAGACAGTATTGTGTTTGTACAGGAATTGCTAAGTCATGTCCTGAACCAATGATTGAGCACCTGGTGAAGGGACGCAGCCAGCCCTGGGAGCACAGGTGAAAGTAATTCAGGTTCCATCCCTCCCTAAACCCCCCTTTAAGGGCTGGCTGCCCCGAGGGAAAGATCTCTACTTGGAGATTCATCCTTTTGGAGTATTTGATGAGCCCTGATGCTTGGAATAGGTGAGCAAATCCTTCTTTCTTTACCTGGATTGTGATCATTGCCCTTTTTTTGGGTAATTTAGAATTGGTTATCTGCCATCACGCTTCCCTCCAGTTTTCATCTGTCAGTATGGAAGTATTCATTCTTCTGAAATCTGTCAGCATGTTAAGTGCGCTGTGCTGAAATTACTCTGCTGTTTGGGATGTCCCAGAGTAGTGATTGCTGGCATTCTGTCTGTGCTTGGACTTTTCTCTCCTGTACATGTGTGCACACACTTCTACCTTTAAATAAGATGAAACTAGTGGAATGGTACTATCTATTTAAAATCTTTTCTTCCAGTTCTGACTGAAAGGAAGCCAGTATAAGAACTTAACTTACTCAGATTTAGCTTCTTTATTTGATACATACAGATTGTGGATTTGCTTTGATGCCTTTGAACGTTCTTGTTGAACTCCTTCTAAAGCCTGTGAGCTTTGTCTCCCTGCTATAACAGGGGAAATGAATTCATATTCTTCTGCCTGGAACACATGCTGTGTATTTACAGTCACCTATGTGAAGAGTAGTAGCAGTAGTAGAATGTGACCTGCAACTGTTGTCCACTTACTGGCTTCAATAGCCATTCCATTTAACAGCTGAAATAATGGTAACATTGAGACCAGAGCAATAGCTATACTATTGCTATTCCCCATAGAGAAAGTATTCAAGGAGTTGAGGGCAGCTTTCTGGAACTTGAGAATATCTATTGCTTCACTGAGGAAGGAAAAGCTGACTTCTGCACAACTTAGAAACCAATGCCTGAAAACCTTGCAATTAATATGATTCTGTATCTGCTTAATTTTCCTTTTAGTAAGTATGCTTCAAATCTGATTCCTTTCCTTTTGTTGTTTTTGCCTTTGCAGTTTTCCTACTTCCCTTTTCAAAAGATTGCTTTAAAAAAGAACTAGTTTAAAATTTAAAAAAAAAAAAATCCTTCCAGTAGTGCCAAAAATGTACATAAATTCCATTTAAATATTAAAGTTAAGACTTATTCGCATATTCATCATTCTATCTTTGCTGCATTTTTTTTCTACCATTGCTGAATTTTGACCTAATATGAGAAATGGATCCATCTCTCTTGATTTGATAGCTTTATAGATATTAGATAAGGAAAAAATCTTTTCAAATACTTGGTTTTTTTTTTTTTTTTTTTTTTTTTTTTTTTTTTTTATCCTTGGTCAGTCTGGATGTATGGATGTATATTCTTCAAAGCTTTGTTCATCATTTTAAATGACTGATATTGAACAGCAATGACATCAACATTTTACTACAAGATAATGAATGCTATTGAACTGTAGCTAGTATCTGATATTTGTCTTTTTATTCTCACTTTGAAAACTGTATGCCTTTTGAAGGATACTAGCTCTTCTTCAGTGCACTGATTCTTGTCCTATTTGTGGCTTCGCCGTTTCCCTCTTACACTGTTTATATCAATGACACTTTTTATCTTCATTAAAAAACAAGTAATTTCCCTGTCTATTGGTTGTAAGTTTTCCTTGATTCTCTATGTAATATGTTGATATTTTTATTATTTCAACTAAGTACTAAATACATAATAAGAAAGCATATTAAACATAAAAGCATTTCTGATAGAAAGTAAAGATTCTTCATAGTGATCAGTAAAGTAGAAATGTGATGCTTATGTGTAGGAATAGTAGATGCAGTTGTAGCACTTTGTCAACATTCTGGATGTTTTTTTTTTTTTTTTAAATATCATATTTTCTTTTAGAAGTTCTATTATGCAGAGAAAATAAGTTGTAAACTTAGCCAGATGAAAATAATAGATAAAAAAACTCATCTGGAGCACAAAAACCTATTCCAGGGAATAGATTTAATAACATGCTTCAAACCTATGGATTTTTTTAGGCACCTCTAATGGAAAAAAATATCAAGTCCCTTCTTTCCAAAAGTGATCTCTGGTACTTGAGATTCTGTAAATGGTTATAAACCACAGGAATCACTGACTTTTCAATTATGAAGCTGTAAGAACATTTTGTTCTCCTTTGAAGCTTGAATAGCTTTCTGTTGCTGAAAATAAAGTGAGTTGTCTTCTTAAAGGTGTTTTGTTTTGTTTGGAAATAAAAGAGGAAATATTCAATAATAATTTGTAGCTTGACAGGCTGAACCTTGATATTTTAAATAGGACAGCAAGCCCTGTAGTAATGGAACCTTTAACTAGCCTTCTTATGAAACATCATATGCCATAGGGGATATTTCCTAAAATTGACTTGCTACTTCTATTCCATTTTTTCCAATTTTTTGCTACCTGGAAAACACTTTAGTCTCTTACTTCTCTTTTTAATAAGCGAAGGTCTATGGGCCAATGCTAACTAGAGCTGAAAGAGTAAGATCTATTTTTGTTTCTTAAAGTGCGAGAGAGGAGAAATGTGTAACAGACTGTAATTTTCTTTGAAAGGTAGGTTAAAAAGGTTACAAAATGTTCTTTTACTGTCATTCATAAAAGCTAAGCTGTTTCTGTGAGTAATGTGGAAAATCATGGTTCAGTTTGGTAGACAGTATTATCAGTTTTCCTAGAAATCACGTGTTTTTTTCTGTACAATATTTAGTGTCTTAGAGACTTTGTATATAGCTGGCTTCATTTTTATTATAAATTAAAAAATGAGAATAAAAAACTTCTCTGAAATGCTAATAGCCTGCACAGCTGTAATTGGACTGGCAGGGAGATATGGGGGGAAAAGGAGAGGAACACACACAACTTTAGTAGATGGGTGTTTGATTTACAGTACTCATGAGGAATCTGGATATCGTGGAATTCTGGGTAAAAAAAGAAAAAGGGGTGTTATGGTTTTAATTTCTTAGCAACAGATACGGATCGTTTTGGTTTTTTTGAAAGGCCTACAATTAGTGTGGAGGAGGAAATGGTATGTTTCAAAATACTTTCTGGAGATTACTTTAAAGACTGGTAAGTGAAAATCAAGTACAACAAACAATAGCTTTTATACGGTCTTGGAACTAAAAGTGACTCCATAGGCATGTTTTCTGTTCAGTTAAGCAGTTGTACTTTACTGTAAAGGCAACAATAGCCAAGGATTGTAAAACATTATTTCAAAGGTCCTGCAACTGCTGATATTGATAACTTAAAATTTCTGCTTTATCTACAATGTTAAATTATTAACACTGTCTACTTAATACTTCCATTTATAGTTTGCAAGGCATATGGTACGATATGTAATAACCGGCTTGTGTCTCCTCACAGAAAAATTGTGATTTAAAGTTTCACATAATTCAAGTAATGAGTTAATGCGTGGGAACTATATTTGTATATCAAATTAAGATTTGCTATCTAATTAAAAAAAAAAAATCCATCAAATCAGGCAAGATTAGATATAAGGAAAGGATAGTTGAAGATGCACATTTTAAATGGCCAGTTGAAAGAAGCAAATGTTAACTTCCTGGAAGTGATGATGGTGGAAACAACTTATGGATTGTCTTGGAATAGAAGAAAACAAATACTGAGCAATACAGGTAAACAGAAGTAGTTTATAAGTTCTTAAGTATGAAGTGGAAGACTCATTTGATGAAAATAAAAGAGCAGAAGCTAAGTATCCAAATGCAGTATTGTTTAAAAGGTGGCTTAGATCTATGTATGTGGGAAAGAGACTAAGAGGAATGCCAAATGATCTGTTGCTAATGCACATATATTCTGTTCTTTGGTTCCATATGTTAGTAGGGAGCATTTTGCACTTCTTTTTGCAGCAAGAAAAAGATGGAAAATCTGCCAGGCAAAGTTTTAAAAATGTAGCTAAACAGTAAAAAGATCCCTGACCTGCCTAAAGCATTTTCTTGTGTTGTAGTATTTCAGTGAGTTATGTAGGTCTTTTGGTGGCTTTTTGTATGATGAAGTATACCTTTGTAAGGAGCAATCACCTACTTGTGTTTGACTTCTTGAACCTTATATCTTCAAGTCCTTGTTCAGATATTGAACATCCTTGATTTGTAGAATGTGGCTCCTGTTTGAGAAGCACATCTACAAAATAGTGCCTTCTGACACATCAAACCAGCCTCAGTAGTGATTTTGTAGAAAATAATCATTGAGGGTAGTCATTGTATTTATTCTTCATCTAGACCATTTTAATTTGTCTAAATATCTAACAACACTTTTTGGCTTCTTCTACTCTAGTTTTCAGTAGTAATTTATTGAACCTGGTTTAAGAAATCTCATGACATCTATTAGCTGAGTTAAGAAGGCAAAATATATTTCTTATTAAGTGAGCATGTCTTCCTGCTTAGTTTAAGATTGGAAAGTTGCTTTTAAATTTTTGCAACTTGGTTATCTTAGATTTCTTTTTAGATTATCTCTGAACATTATAAGGCCAAGATTATTAAAGTGATGTATTTGGCCCATTACTTGTATCAAAAGAAATGAAGGTAGAGAAATTGAATGTTTGCCTTGCTACTTTCCAATAGCAGTTTCTAGTTCCTCTTATCCTATCCTTTATTTATCTTAATCTCTTATTCTGAAATGAAATGAGGTGGAGTTCAGAATAGAGCTTGTTTTTTCCCTTTCCAAAATGAGTATATTCTACAAATGAATGCACATAGTAAGCTTTATCAAAACTCTCTAACCTTGAAATCAAAGGTAAATGCTGTAATGCTGCACTCAACATGGATGATTCCACTGCAAACCTGAGTCTTATTTTTTTCACATCTTGAAAAAATGTGAGAATAACAGTGGGTGTAGGTTTGTTTTTAGGGCAATACTAGCTGTATTTCTTGCACTCGGAGGTTTCTATTTTCTTTATGTTAACTGTATTTCTGATTTTGGGCAAATTACTATACCTCAGTGTTGAGGTCAAGGAGATGGTTGTAAAAGTTTTCTGCCTAATTAAGGGACTCATAATAATTTAAAGACCTTTTTCCTGATTGCTATATGGATGACTGCAATGGAAATGAATTAGACTGTGATTCAAGTTTTTATTTCAAATATCTAGAGATTCGACATCACCATTTCCTTTTGAGTGATTACTGAAACTGTGTATTTGATCTGAAATTAGTGGTTCTTAATTCAGGTGGCTCTTCAGTGATAGCAGCTGAGGGAAGCAATTCAGGATGATAATCAATTCTTCTGAATTCAGAAAGGGACATTGTGCCATCATTTGGATGGAGAAATGTTAAGTTGTGTGATTGCTCTTCAATAACTGAAAACATGAGCTACTCTAAATATTTTTCAAGAATGAAGGGCTGCAACTTCTGCTTCTGTCTGTGGTTTCACCTGCTTGTTCTGGTTCTTGACTGTTATGTGCTAGCCAAAGGACACGGCAGTACTTGCTCTTGGTTTAGTACCCATTAGTTTGTTGTTTTTGTCTCTTGTATGCTTGTTAAAATAAAGAAATAAAGTTCATCTGACCATATTTTGAAACAAATGGTAAATTATTTTATTTACATCTTTCTGAATCATCTTCAGTAGGGGAACGTTAAAATGTTAAAATCTTTACTGAGAAGCATGTTTTAATACAGTGGTTCACTAAGCTTTAATAGTTTCTTGCTCCTGCTGCTTTGGATGATTCCTGCTTTCTCTTTTTTCTTTTTTCTTTTTTCTTTCTTTTTTTTTATTTTTTTTTTTTTTTTTTTTTTTAAATCAAGGATCAGGAAAGCACTGTGGGCTCTTGTATTTCTGAACAAATTTCCGTATTTCTCGACTTCTGAAATTAAATCATTTTGAATTTGTTTTTCATCTTTACTTATTCAACTACTCGCATCCAGTGGCTTGAATTCCCATTAGAGAATAGAATCTCAGTAACAGGCTTTCAACATTGCAGGGCTTATGATGCAATCATTAATGGGGACATTTTGATATGTTTCTTTCCATGACAGGCATAAGCTGTAGCCATGAGTGACTCTTCTTTTTTTGTTGTTTGTTTTAATTCTCGTCTTGAGTTTTCATGTTTTTGATGAATGGATGCTGCCTTTGGATCATTTTAATATATATATACTGGAAACATTAAAACATATTCAAGGTCTCTTAAGTGGAAAGAGGATAAAATAAAGCATCAGAGCATTTTTTTCTGGAGATGTACGTCACACCTGTTGTGGTATTAGCATTGTGAAACTTCAGATCCATTTCTGATGAGGAACTAGAAGCTTGCAGCTGGGAGGGGAGAGTGGTTGGTACAGAGCTGTAAGGAAAGAAGAACTGGCATTGAGCAAAGGGACTGCTTCCTCTTGCTGTGTTCAGGGAAACAAGACTTTATGCTGTCTCACTGAGGATGAACAGGATTGCATCAAGAAACATTTGGCTCTGACATCTGTTTTGCTTAAAAACAATCATCTCCAGGATTCTGTAGTTGCTATCTGGCTCAGGAAGTTGTTTCTGTTCTCTGGTGTTGTGATTGTAAGTTGCTTTTGAAGCCAAGCTTTGCAGCTGACCTCTCAAATTTGAAGTGCTGTCTTCTGTAGCAGAATGCAGTACTCCCTCTACCAAGTAATACTGATTCATTCAGGCCCTGTTTTTTCTGTTTTGGGACTTTTCTAAACTTGTAGTCCACTGTAAAGAAAATAGAAAGAGAACAAAGTAGTGCAAAATACTTTTAAAGAATCAAGCAGTGCTGTAAAATTAAATTTTACTTACTTCCAGTTACAATTATTTTCTAATTGTAGAATCCTTAGAGTTGGCAGGTACCTTTAAATGTCATCTAGTCCAATACCCCTGCAATGAACAGGGACATCCAGAGCTAGATCAGGTTGCTCTGAGCCTGTAATAGTTAAGTTGGCTGCACTAATTCTGTACAGGTCAGTTGTAATGTGAAAATAGCTTCTGTCTAGAATTTGAATCTCATCTGACTTTTTCCATTTGGAGAAAATGCTGACTAGAGCAGTAATTCTTCTGCTCTGCTACCTACACCTGGTAGTGACAAGTGGTAGATATTTTGGAGAAAAAAAAAAAAAAAAAAGTATGACAAAATAAGCAAAACTATGTTGGGAATATTTAAAGCAACTTTCTCTCTGAGGAATGTGTTCTAAAATACATGCTGATGTGGAAGGAAAAGAATGGAGACCCTAGGGCATTCAGTAGCCAAGATCTGTTCTTACCTTCTTGCCAAGATTTGGTAAGATTTACAAAGAAAACTGAAGTAAAAATTCAGGAGCCAAATCTGTATCACCTTCTAAGAGGTGGATCCTGGTAGTGTACAGATTTGACTCACTGTAAATGAAGGTAATTTTTGTTACTACTTGCTCTACAAACAGCTAATGAACTAGCTGAAATGTATTTGTGTAAGAGACAAGTATGAACAAATGTATTTTTCTGGGATATGGGGGTACAGGATGTGTAGGGTGAACATATGTGTTGATGTTGGCTAGTACAGTGTATAGTTATTGCTATTCAAATATATTTTTCACGCATATGGTATTAATGAAGGTGACTTGCATTGTTTTGGAAAAAGATATTGAGTTTACAGCCTGTTTTTCTTTCTGTGTGACACTTAAGATGAAAAAAGAATTACTACTCTGAGTGGGACATGCTGGCTGCTGTTTTATACATGGAAAGCAATTGTAGTCAATTCTCCACAAGTACAGCATCTGAGCAGATAGATGCTTCTGAAAATCCTAGCAAATGTTTATCTCTATTTATAGGTGCTTGAACAACATTTCAGAATCTAGTCTGAAGTTAAGAAAGAAAAAACAAAAGCCAACTCTAAAAACATTATAGGGATACTTAAATCCTGATTTGAAAATGGTGATTTGGCAGACACCTTGTCTTTTGCCTCCTTTGGTTTAAACTCCTTTTTAAGATGGGAAAGAAGACTTAGGAAGAGAGTGGAAAATTTTTAGGCCTCGGTATGTGGTGACTCTGACCTCCACGATGAAATTGATTGATGTTCTAGGTAATGCTGTCCAGAACTCTCTGCCAAGCAAACCCTGGCCATTGTTCTACAGGAAAGATTGGGGGGGGGGGGGGGGGGGGGGGAGGGGGAGGGGGAGGGGGAAAGGCTTGGGGGTGAGGTTGAATAAGCTACATTATTGATTTTTCTTTTTCTTTTCTTCCCATTAATAACAAAGAATAACAAAATACACAGAGGTAAATCAGGTATCTTTTGGGGAGTGATGCCTTCAGATGAGTTGCTGTTAAGTGTCTGTTGATAGGTTGTCAGCCCTATACTGTTCACTAGATAAGTCGTCTAAGTTTTATCCTACCATTTTTGTTTGCCATTCAGACACTCCACTGTTACTTGACCTGCTCGTTCTTAGAAAAAGCAAGTGGTTTATCCAGGATGAACTAAATCTCAGTGATCATTTTTCTCTTAATAGTTATGAACAGGTGAAGGGTAACAGTAGCTTACCAGTAAAACCAAGTTCCTATAGAAGTAAGAGGAATAAGACTAAATTTACTGTGAAAGTCATAAAACCTAACCAGAGTTGAAGTACTAGTGGTATAATCGAGGTCTGCTTTGCAAGATGAACTACAACTGAGAATACTTGTATCTAATTTTTATGTGGCAACAGGCAATAACTGTATGGGCTTTATTCAGTACTTAGCTCATCACCATGAAATCCCACTTCATTAATATGACCAACTTCTATTTCCACCAAGTCTCCTGAAAAAAAGTATAAGTTTCTTGCCTTCCTCAGAAGGAAGAATTTAGTTATTTGTTACTGTGGAAAAGGCATGAGAGGTGAATTAGAGATTGCAGTTGTATTTCAGTTCTGTGAAAATGTGAGGCTAGGGAGAGGAAGTCACTTTGTCCTGTGGCGTATTCAATAAATGTGTATCTTCTTCTACAAAAGCTTACCTCACCTAGTATGAGACTAAAACTCCCATCTTGCTTTACTAGTGATAAAATGAGGGGACTGTTGAGGCAGCATTCATAAAAATGGCTTATGAGATACAGTAGACAAAAGCCCTTTAAGTATCGTTTGGTCAGCACCATCTAATAATGTGAAGCATGTAGTTTACTGTTCTGGATATTTTAATAAAGCTTCTGTCATTATGCTGCTTAATAAATTTAACTTAGAGTCTACATAATGACGAGTTTTGGAATGAACACTATGTATAAAAATATATGGTGAATAACCCCTTAAAACCAGGTTGGCTATATCCTAAAGACCAAAACAAGCTATTTTTGAGTCTTTTTGTGTCGCTCCTGCCTTTGACTTCCTTGTTACACAGAAAGAATTTGATGAACAAGACACACTTATTTCTAGCTGATTGGTAGAGGTCTTAGAATGGGATGACTTACACCTATGGTTAATGTTCTTGAAGACAGCCAAAGTCTATGATGAATCTTAATAGGATATTAAGTGATAAAATGTATGTAATGCCTTTTACATTTTAATATTGTTGCTTGGAAAGATTTATTCCAATATGACATAAAATTTACAACTTGTTAGTTTAAAACTCTAGAGGGAAGTCTGCTTGCTTTGTATGTTTTCTGTAGCTGTAGTAAACAAGGAACTAAAGCAGATTGAAATAATAAGAAACATGGAAATTACAGTAGACTGGAACTTTAGCAAAATACTGTTGTTTTTCAGCTATAATTCTTGCATATAGCATTTGAGCAGAGAGTTTAAATAAATAAATCAGTAATGTCCACAATGTGAACATAAATGTGAAGGTAAACAGAAGGTAAGTAAAATGTAGGAAAAGTGGGTCCAAAAATTAATGATGCGACAGAACAGACAAAGAAGACTCAAGCCCCCAAGCCAAATTGTCCTAGGTTAGCGAAGTGGGCAACTGGGAGCAATGAAGTTTAAGTCAGAAACAAGACTGCATGTCTTTTTATTTTTATTTTTTTTTCTCCCATTATGCTGGATCAGAATAAGGTTTAAATTTACATGGAAAATCCAGAGATTAACAGTTTTTGCTTAATCTTCAGAACCAATGAAATAACCTCTTGGTAGTTCTGGTTCTGTGCTTCCCTAGGAGTTGTTCTGTGGAAGCACTGCACTATGAGTCTCTTCCATTGCTAATGGTTGCAATTTTGTTCCTTTAATGGAATCAATATTTCTTAATCTGCCCAGAATACACAAATGTGGGAGACTCCACAAAAAATAGACTGGTCTTGCCTTTTAAATAAAATTCCTACTTGCAACACATGTAGAATACACTTGGTACGACTGCTGTGCTGCTTAATTACCAGATGGTTTAAAGAGCAAATTAATATCCTTGGGACTTGAATACCTTGTCTCAAAGAGTTCATGTGGTATATTGCTTTTTGACTCCTGAAGAGCAGGAGATGATCAGGAACTGCAGCCTCCAGTGATTCCCTGAGAGATTGCCTGTGGCTTTTTCTCTTAACACATGGTAGGATGGGATTTTTTGAATGTACCTGTCCTTTATGCACATACGTTTCATAGCACTTTCTCTGCTATCTTTCTACCTCAGAAGAACTGTGAAAGCATCAAGTACAAAGCATCCATTTTCTTTCTGTCTTGAGTCTTTAGAATCAAAAGAATTAGAAATAGCTCACTGGTGTTGTAAGAAAAGATTAAGTTGCCTTCCTAAGCAAGTCCATTGTGGCTGTAGTACTAAGGTTTAGTAACCAAAAGTAAAAATATGAAATCCTTGGAAAGGACTGTAATTTTGTATTTAATATACTTTTTCACTTGGATTGACAGCTTGTAACATCAAGTTTTTTTCAGAAGTAAATATTTCCTTTGCTGGTTTCAATATCTTAAAAGTTTTAACTAGCATTTACTTTTGCTGACACTGCAATTTTTTTTTCTTTGTTCTGTTTAAGCAGTAACATGCTTATCCTGATAGCTATTGATTGGGTTCTGGTACTCCTTCTAGCATCCTGGTTCACATATTTAGTGTGCAACTGGTAGATTATTCTGCATTTTGTATAATGTCATTCTAGAATAATTTTCTCCTGAAGGGACTCGGCTGTTGAAATGAGAAGGTACCATGAATTTGGTAATAGTAAGTAATAGCTTTTTTCAGTCCGAAGGTTTACTAACCTGTTCCTTAGAGACTGACAGCTCTGATTCGTCTCCTGCAGGCATGTAACTATTACTAAGATCGCTGTTTGCCACTTTACAATTTAATTAACACAAAGTTGCCAAGTTTTTAAGTAGCTTAAGGCTTCAGCTAAGACGAAACATGCTAAATATGTTCTACTAATGCCACCTGCTGATGCTTAGAGTACATATCTGCTTGCAGTTTCGTTTTATGTGAAGTTATATCCAGTATCCATTCAATGAATAACTTTTTACATGCTGTCTTGGTGTTATTCTAGTTCCATAGTAATGAATTAGTTCTGCTTCTTATTGTAGCTTGCAGTAATTTAGTTTTAGCTAGAGTACAGCTCCTGAATTATAATTCTGGCTGTTTAAAAAAAAAAAAAAAAAAAGTGTTGTCCTTGTTCTTTCTCGCTGTGTAGTAGCTGCATGCATTGTTAAACAGAAGAGTTAGCGATCTTATGAAACTGTAAGGAATTGTTCATTGTATCTTACTATCTATCAAAGACTGTGTATGAGCACGAGAACTTGCTTGTAGCTCTTGGACTTGTATGCAACACTCAGTAAAATGTTTCTGTAACTCAACATTTTGCTTTCTCTCTCCATAGTAGAGAGCACATGTCTGATGTATCCGTGATGATTGATATCACAAGTGCAGCAGGTGATTTTGGGGGGGAAAAAGTGATGGACTAAAATACATTGTGCATGAACTTAAATTACTGCACAAGAATTCACACCACATTGGCAAGAAAAAAAAAAATTGAAATAATGTGAATAATGAAAAATGGAGCTAAGCAGGTGTCATTTATTGGATGTCATTGGATGGTTTTGTGTATCTGAAGAACAGTACTTTTTTAAGTATGCATTTTGGAAACTACTGGAAGTTACTCCATGTAAATGTACACTGAATCTAACACTGTAAGGCTATCACTTTTGGTACTTAATCTGCTCTCTGTTGGGATGGATACTGGATATTCCTGGATCTTCTAGTGGACTAGAGGAACATGTAATCAGGTGGCTGCTCTAAGCAAATATTACAACTGATCTGTAAAGATGAAAGTGGGTGTAAAAAGTGAAGTTAGAGATAGGTGGTAATGATATGGCAGTGCTGCTTTTTTAAGGCATCCTTTATTCCAGTTTCCCATAAATTTCACAAATTCTGTTCTTGTAAAATATTCTCTTCTATCATCTTTGATTGTCCTATGTGAAGTTTCTAGTAATTAAGAGAGAAATATCCAGACTTCTGAGTTTTCCTGAGCTTTGTCTTGGAAACACATCTTGTGGCTTAAAGAATGGGTCAGGACTTCTGATGGGTACAGTACTAAATCCCTAAGCACTAAGTCAAACTGAATGCTTCTTGTGTTGGTCTTACTCTGGGGCAAGGTGAGTGTATTTAACAGGGATATTGAACTTGTGCTATGGTGCTTGCTCTCTGAATTTGAAAAACACTTCTGCTGTCAACAAAAATGAAGTAATGATATGAGTTAGACATTTTCTTTGTTACTTTAAAATTATAATTCACCTCCCCTTTTTTGAGAAGAAAATAATTATTTTTTCTTAATTTTTCATTTTAGTTAGCTCTATTAAATTCTACTTGGCAGATGATTTCTTAATTACAAGTTCAGATGTAAATCCATCTCTTAATTTCTGAAAGAAAAGGGGCTGAGAGAAGAAGGGGAAAACTGAATAGCCTGATTTCCTTGAAGTATCCTGACGCTATTTCTGGTTGCAGGTTCTTTTTTAGAGAAGTTGATTCTGCTGCCTTTTAATTTTGTGAAACCCCAGGCAAAATTAGGAGCAGTGTCTGCTTGTGCCCAGATGTATTCCTTTCTTCTGCTTGATCACCTCTTTCTGTCGGAGAGGTGAGAGTCTACTGCTGGTCAATATTGGAATGCAGAAATGTATTGAGAAGATAAACTATTCATCTGAATTTTAGGCCAGATGTTAGGATAAATTCTTTGCTGTGAGGGTGGTGAGATACTGGCACAGGCGGCCCAGGGAGGTTGTGAATGTCCCCTCCCTGGAAGTATTCAAGGACAGGTAAGATGGGGCTGTGAGCAACCTAGTCTAGAGGGAGGTGTCCCTGCTTATGATCATAAGGGTGGTCTCCTCCAACACAAATCATTCTATGATTCTATTAATTTAGGACTGTTGTGGGAAGGGAACATACCACTGTTCCATACCTACTTTCACAGTAGTTCAGGAAAATATGGACTATGTGGTACAGTAAACTGACATCTCTATTAATGTCAGTTGAATACTTGAAGCTAACTTAAGTGCTTGACATAAAGTATACTAAAATTCTTGAACTGTGGTAGCTGAGGATATAGGATAGTAGAAGAGACAGGTGGGTACAGTTACCAGAAAGTGTAGTTTCTACCCTTGCTGATGAGAAGATCAAAGAAACTTGTAGCAGGTCCTCCTTGTGACGCCATACTCAGAACCAAACCTGACAGCTCTCAGCTTAGTGAGGAAGAAGGAAAGGAAAAATAAAAGTAAATGGGAAGGATGGCTGCTGTAGTAGTATTTCTCTATTTTAGTTTAGTGTGTCGGGTAATGTACATGTATGGACCTGACAAGCATATGTTTGTGGTTTAGACATCCATGCCTACAGCTGCTCATGCTTCAGTTCACTCTGACCTGGAACATGTGCTTGCCTTCTGTATCTGTCTCTTCTCCCCTTCGCTGTCCCCCAGCATGACTGAGAGTCACTGTGCTGTGAAATGCTGTACTAGCAGTTAGATAATGTCGTTACAAGAAATGTGAGGAGAGGAACTCGCACTGACAAGCAAAGAGAGACTTTATGTGTTTAGAGACCTGCTGCACCCTCACAGGTACACTGCAAAGATCAGGCTGTTTGAAAACACCATCATAAGAGAAAATTGATGCTGAACGATGGGCTCTGACTCTAAAGAGTATAATTAAGAAATTCAGAACCAGAACTCTAGAAATACAAGATTCTTGCTTTGCAGTCTAATGATGGCTTGATTTTTTCCTCTACATATCTTGATCTTATTTTTCTTTGCTGTAATAGAATACACAAGTATGGTCTTATTCTAACAAGTAAAACAAAGGGGTTTTGTGTGAGTTTCCCTGTACTTTTTCAAGAGAAGGAGAGATACTCAGTGATGGGGTAAAAGGAAGCCATGTCTGATCTGCATGCACTTCCTAGAGAATGATGGTTGGATTTTGAATGCACTGCTGGAAGTCCAAGGTAGAGTAGAGATGTGCATATCTAACTCGGAGGGCATTCAGATGTATACAAAAAATTGAGCAAACTCCTAATCCAGAAAGATTAAGAGGCAGATTTTAAATATGCTAACACAACACTTACCTCACCTTACTTTGCCTATGAACTTTTGAACTGAGTAGGAAGAGCAGACTTTCTACTGACATGTTTTCATTAAATTTTAAAACACATATGCAGGTTTGTATTGTCAGCAAAGAAAACAATTTCTCCTAGCAGGATTCAGAGTCAGGACCTTGAGATTTGAATAGGTAGATTGCTGCTCCTATTGTCATGGTTGTGTTTTTATACTGCATTATACCTACTAGCTAGGAGCTGAGGGCTGCTCCAGTACAGGCATATTTACTGTGTATGTGTAATCTTTGCAGTTCATGATGACTGTTGTCACAGTACTTTTAACAGAAAAAGTTTCCCTCTCCACAACAAACAACTTGTGAGCTCACTGCACATCTCTTCTTAAACTCTTGCTGAGCCTTGGCAGCCTGGCCCAATGCAGGTTCTGCAGCTGTTTTTCCTTAATGACTTGGAAATGGCATTATATGGGTGCAGACTTTTGTTAACCCATGATTGATGTGTTATTTCACAAGGTAACTTCCTATGTGTGTGTATTAGTGCAGAACAGATATGTTTCACTGCACACAATAGGTTCATTCTTCACTAGATAAATATAATGTGAGTAATTGCAGTTCATTATGTAAATACCCCCATATGAGGATTTTATGGAGTAATAATGGATTTTGCAGAATATTTTCCCCCATAAAGGGTATGATTCCATTGGTTTTTTTTTTCTTTTTTTTTTTCTTTTTTTTTTTTTTTAGCAATGTAACAGTGACTATCAGGAGAAAGGCTTTCAAACCTGCTGCTTTCATTATAACTTGGTTTGACTTGATTTGAACTGAGTGGAACTGTTCTGTCTATTCAGACATTTAACCAGCTACTATTTAGGGGTGGGGGTACAGGAAAATGAGGCAGTCCTTTCTTCATAGCTTCTCAGTTTGGTGTTTTTTTTTTTTTTTTTTTTTTTTTTCAATAAACAGATCAGTGGTTCAATGGGGAAAAAAACAGAATTAGATGATGCTTTTAAATTTTGGAAATAATACTGATTGAGCAGTGATTATTGGTTAAAAAGACCAAATGAAGGTCTGTTTGGTGTTGTAAAAACAGTGTGTTGTACTATTTTTGTTTTTTATTTTATTTTTTAAGTACATAGATCTTGGAAAGAAGAGAAACATTTCCCTAAGCAAAGAGAAAAAAGGAGAGTTAAGAGAATGTGATAGAGAAGAAATGAAGGTCCAAAAGGTGCAACACCAAAAAGGGTATTCCTTTAAACCTCAGATATTAAAAATGTATATATATTTTTATACAGAATAATTTGAATTGCAATCTTCTCACATTTTTGTTTCACTTAACTGCAGCTTTCTGGCTAGATTTTGCTTGCTGGCATGAAAAAAGAACAACCACAACAAAAACCAGCCAAATGAATTGAAAAAAACAACGAGAGGCCAAACACCCATTAAAAACAAACAAAAACACAACAAAAAAACCCAAAACAACAAAACAAAAAAGAGCCCCTCCAAACTTGCTTGTTCTTCCTTTAAAGCTCTTCTGCTTGTGTAATGTAGTAGCATGTTTGGTTTCCTGGGCAATAAAAACTAAATAAGTGAAAATTTACTTTAGCATCACTTGTATATTCCTTTGTTTTGTAAACAGAAAAGTGGAGTTGTCTTTACACTTTCCAGTAACGGAAAGACGCACAAAGAATGCTGAAGTTGGTCAGCTCTGTGAAAGGGATGATTGCATGTTTTTTTTGAAGACAGATTTTTGTTGTGTCATGGAGAATCCCAGCCAATACTGTCATGTTTCTGGAGAGCTCTAACATATCTCTGAAACATCAGCACATACAAAATGGAAGCTTTGGTATGCTTTGCTATATCTAAATTAGTTACGTACTGAGCAAAATCTATAATGAGAAAAATAGTTCAAACTGACTTATAAAAACAGTTCAAGTCTATAATTGAATGAAGGGAGAAGCCAAATAGCACAGCTGCTTTATGTAATGGCTAGCCTGTCTTCAAACAACTCGGCTGTGAAATGATGCAAGCCTTGAGATTATTACTTGTCCCCACTGGCAATTTGTATTCTCGAAGTGTGTGTGCACATGCACTTCTGTATTTTGGCCTTGGGTGGGGGAGGCAGGTTGCTGGGTCTTGCTTGCTATGCCAGTTGTGGTAAATAAGGCTGGCTGGAATGCTTGAGATTTTCTAAATAAGTCTCCTAGTCACTTCATCTACTATTTTTAAAAAATGTAAAACTGATTCTCTTGGTAATGCAGTTAGGGCAAGATGCCCAGGAAGATAACATATGTTGTCTTCAACTACTGCAGTTCTATGGTCTTACATATTTCTCAAAGCAGCAACTGCTGCTCTAAGGAATGCTGCTTAAGTTGTGGAGCACTGCTTCTCTGCGATAAGAGAAGTGTGTTATCAGATGTTACCTAGGACACTATGAGAGATGTTCAGCTTTGCTAAGGCATTGTACTGACTGTATGCATCAGTAGACTTAAGGCTGAACACATGCTGATTACATCCACAATAACATCACACATTGTCTAGGGAAACTGATAGCAGTTTTTTGTTTACCTGATTTTGGAGAACTTGTCTCTAAAAACTTTGCAGTTTCTCAGCAGTATGGTGGCTGCTTTTCCTTACTTAGGGTCAGTTTGTTTGATTAACCAACTGAGGTGAGAATAGATCCACTAGCATTAGACTGTAACAAATGCAAAACCATAGGTTCTCCAGTTGTTCCTTTATTGATGTCAATAGCTTGAATTAAAGTTAATATTCAGAAAAAGCATTTAGTTGCAGTGTTTTCTCCCAACATCTCTTGCAACTCAGTGTTTGTTTGTGTGCAATCACGTCTCCTTTGCTAAAATTTTTTGATCACTTAGTAGAGTAAGAGAAAGGATTAGAGAATTAGTGATGCTAACCATTGCCCACTCCCACATGAAGGGAGCATGATTTTGATGGAGGCAAGCTGTCTTAGGAGTGCAGTATTTGCATCAGGACTGAGCAGCCTCGAAGCTTGTTATCTGTAAGTAAGAGAACAACACAAACCTTGTAGGACGTGGTGTGCAGCATTCAGATAAAATGAACCAGCAAAAATGCAAACTTAGCAATGATTTATGCTGTTCAACTGTTACGTAGATTTGTGTATGTGGGGAGCTGGAAAAAAACATTCTTGTCTCAGTCTGTTCAGCGGCACCCATCTGAGATGTATTCTGTTTAGCAAGCCTTTGTGGTTTACAGTTACCAGGATCACAGTAGTAAGAGTAACATGTGGTCGAGTAACCAGAAGAAGCTGCTTCCAGCTGTAGCTTCTTCTGGCCCTCCAGGTAATGATTTGTACCTGCAAGAGAGCCTGGAGGAGATAAGAATGAGGCTGTATAAGCTCAAAACTCTGACAGCTCCTCCTCTCTCTGATTAAAAACTGAGTATACATATGAAGAAGGTGAAGATTGGTACTCTGATGTTGGTATCAAGGAAGTCCCCTTTTCCGCCACCAAGTTGGCCAATCTAAAGAAAGATTTTGGCTGCACACCTGGGGAATCAGAGATAGAGAATGTATGGAGTGTCTCTTACAGGGGAAAACCAGATCCTGTTGGCTGAAAAGGAAGTGGAGTGTTACAGGGGACCCAGGGTGTCTTTACTACTGGTAACCACTGTGCCCTGTAGACCCTAACTGAAAGAGTTGCTTATTGGGAAGGTGGATTAAATCTCCTGAAATGTGAAGACCCCCTCACTATTAATGGGACCGTGGACTAACTAGTGGAAAGTGTCCAAAAGGCAGCCTGCCTTCAGAAGTATGATAGGGAACTCTGGACATATCAAGAATCCCCTGTGATTATGCCTGTGGATCCAGACACCCATTTTATAAGGGAACTCTTAGAGTCGTTAAAACCAACAGGTATACAATTGCAGGGTAAAATACAAGTGATGTCCCAGGGAGAGAGGATCCAGGCAGGCCTGGTCACTCTCAGTTCACAGTGCCTAATTAGGAAGGGATGGACATCGGGAGAGGTAGAGTTGGAATTGATCAGTTATGGCTGAAAATATGATTATTGTTTTTACAAGAAGGAGTAAGAAGAGCTGTGACAGGGACCTCAACCAACCCTCCTGGGTCACGAGGAGATGGATCCAAAAATGCCTCATTTGCAGTGAAGCAGAGTGGCAGAAATATTGACCAAGTATGTACGTAATGGCCTTTGGACCTTGGGATGATGAAAGGGCACTCCCAGGGAAGTTTTTTCTTTTGTTTTCCAGATGCTAATGGATGCTGTTCTTATCGCTGTGCTTTGCAAGTTCCCTTGTCACCCTACTCCTCTTCTTAGGATACCTGTGTGTTGCCAGCACCACTGTTTTGGGCAGGCATCTTCTTCAGGTTGATTTTAGTAACTGCTCATTCTGACCCTGTTACACACACTCGGTGGCCATGATCCTGTGCTCATGGTAAGCACACTGGAAGTATGCGGCTGCTTTTTAGCAAAGGCTTTGACCCTCTCAACTGTGGTCATGCATGGAAATGAAATATACTTGGAAAATGAATGGAGCTGGGATAGTATTGACTGACTCCGCCATCTCCTGGGGAGAGTTGACTTCATGAAAATGGAGAAGGTCCATTCAAGCAATGAATGAGATTTGGAGGGCTTGAGAATTGTGCTTTTCTAGTGCTTTTTTTTTTTTTTTTTTTTTTTTTTTTTTTTTTTTTTTTTAGAGCTCCTTGGTGAGTGCCATATCTTATTAACTAAATATCACCTTTGTGTTAAGGATGGTGTCACTGGCCTTTCATAGCTCTTAATAAAACATAATCACTTTGCTCATATATATCAACTCGTTTATCTAAGTGTAGTGCATTAGTCTTCACATTTAAGAAAAAATTGAAGATTAAATGACTTCTAATGACACACTCCAAAAAAAAAAAAAAAAAAAGGCAACTCAAGGCATTGAGGTAGGCTATTGCTTTTAATGTTCAGAAAATTTGACTCAGGGCTTTTCCACGTTCTTTGCTATCACCTGCTTTATACTGGTTGTTAACAATTAGAATCACAGTGGCAAAATGGCATTTGTTTTTTGCAGTCTTATGGAAGAAGTCCATATTATGACCTGAACTTGTTCATCATATTGTTTAAACAGAGGCTATTTTAAAAGTGATGAGCATAGCAGCCTGAGTGTCTTTCTTGCAATGTTAGTGACATTATAATGCATTAACAGCCCGTAAAATAGAAATGTGTGCTCTTGCAGTTATTTTTTCCTTTCACATACTTATGTATTAATTTTGCTTTTGTGTTACATCTTTTAAACAAACACCTGCTTTAATGTATTTTTCAAAACTAATAAATCTACTATTCCTAGGAAGTAAAGCCTGAACTTGACATAATATGCAATATTGAGCACAGAAGTGGAATTGGACCACTAGACACAAGTCAGAATCTGAAACACCAATGCGAGAGACTATACTGTAGTTTTTCTGTGATAAGGTGGTGTTATTCTCTGTGATAACACAGGGAATGGCCAAGTTTGGCATTTCTGCGGACTTAGGGTATTTGAGGTGTAGTATCCTACTAGATCTAGTTCAGTTGTTAGAGGCAGCAAGGTTTCAGCTAATATTCACTAGGATGTGTAGCCTTCTGTATTGATGGGGGGGAGCCAACCTAAACTCAGTCTTTGCCCATGGTGAAAGTAACTGCTGAAGATGGGAAACCTGATTCACATAAAGCAGTAAGTCTTAAATAGGTTGTATCAGGCTGGTGTTGTGAACTTGAGATAACTAATGAATTGCCTATCCTATTTTATTCAATGATTAAAAAATTATCTTAAATGTTGCAGAGTTAAGAAATATATTTAGCACTTCCTAATATTATTTTAATGCAGTTAGAACCCATTTGCCTTTCGATGCTTCTTTGTTGTCTTAATTTGCAATTGTGATCAAGTATTCAAGAAAATCTAATATCTTCACTTTATGAAATCTTTTGTTGACTTTTTTTTTTTTGCAGTTAAGTCAGCGGAATTCATTACCAGAATGCTTGATTTCTAAAGTATGCTATTTCCAACAGTATTTTAAGAGAACTTCGATTTTTCAGGATCAGTGTTTATGGTAAATAAACAAGACATATCAGAATGAAAGAGCAGAATTATATCACAATTTACCAAGTGCTGCCATAGAATTATACAAAACTCATTTTCTGTAATATTCATAAGAAGCACTGCACTGAATAAAATAAGAGCTCATTGATCTGATATTCAGGATTCAGAAAAGTCATGTTTCTACCTCAAATTCATCCTTGCAATTAATCAGAGTGGCAGAACTATAAGCCACTGAAGTGCTTATGGCTCTCTACATGATCACTTGGCATAGCACTGTCTTACGGACAAAAGGCTGCTATGTTTCAAGTTTGTAGTAAGGAAAGCATTTTGAAGATAATGAAACATTAGTCTGAACTTTGCATGTTGCGTTCAGCTGGGTGGTTGGAAGCATACCCTGAAGACAATGGATCAATAGATGCCATTTCACCCTTTGGTGCAAAAGAAGCTGTCTTTGAAAGAGGCTACTCATTATTGCTTTCTTCTCTTTCTGAGTAGGTTTCCAACCAATCATAATTTTTGGTACCCAATGTCTGCATCCCTAATCCTGCAAAGACCTGAAGTAACAGCAATGCTTTCCTTTACCTTTGAAGTCTATGCTTTGGATTCAGAGCCAATCTTGGGGACCCTTTCAGAGAAATTTACAAGGTTTAGATGAACATTCACAGACCATTGTAGCTGCAACTAAGGGTTTCATTTCAGTGTATAGACAGTAGTGGATTAGCACTGATATACATTTTGACCTTTGATCTCCATTTGTATCTTCAGAGGAAAATGCTGGTTTTGTTTGTTTCCATACTATTGTCTCTATTATGTTAGCATTCTCAATTACAGTTTCTCATTTTTAAGGTTCTATCTTCAGTTTTGAAGTATTTTGAATGCATTGAAAGCACTAACGTTTACAACCTAGCAGTAGCCTTGGGAGATAAAGGGTAATTTATTTGTGTAGGGAAGAGTTCATTTCCTAGACTGATGCTCAAAAGAAACCAAGTGCAGCCTTTGTCTTAATAGTTGAAAATTCAAAATAAAAAAGAGAGCTTGTGAAAAATGGCCCAAACAGACTAGAGCTACAGTGGATTGCAGAAATTGGATTTGGTTAGCTATAAACATCATTAGCTGAAAGCATTCTAGCTTACCATGCGGTGTGAGCTCTCATAGGCTGGGATGTGATAATGCTTTGCTCTTTTACGTTTTAACTCCTTGTGGAGATGCTAAAAGCCAGCTGAATATAGGCTTTGTAGAAGCTAAATTAACCATGCATTCCCTGAGGGCTTATGGCAAACCGTGAGGTTTATTTGGTGGTGGAGCTGCTGAAAATAACATGACAGCAACCTAAAATGCTGCTTATTAACTGCATTAGAATTTTGAGTCTTTTGAGGTTGTATTTATTTGTGTGTAGCAGATTTTGATTACTTGTAAACATGGGTTGTGTATCCTTCATATTGTGAACTATCATTTTTTTATTTGATGTAAATGGTATAAGCAAACTAGACGGTGACATTATGAACTTGCTTACAAAACACTGATGTGGTTTAGAATTTTTGCACCATTTTTATTTTCCCAAGGCACTAGCTCGTGCACATAATGTGGAATTGTATTCATTTAATCCACTGGGTAACATTACTTGACCTCAATCTTCGTCGTAAGTGGGTTGGAAATAGTCAATAAGCAGGCATCCCCATACCAATGAAACACTTAAACTCATCCACATGGGACCTTCGTAAAATTCAAAGAGGACATGTACATCTGTGACGTCTCTACAGAATAGGTCTAATAAGGGGTCTCTTGCTCTCTGTGTACAGCTCACTTGAAACCAGTAAACCTGCATTCTCACTGCATGCAAACACTATTTGATGAATGCCTCAACCAAGAGGTTGTTTCCCAATCTGGAGCGTTCAGATTTTGCATTTTATCTGACATTCTTGATGTGCTTTATAAAGCTGAGATGTCCTTTGTTATTCCACTATGTCTCCTATCTTCATTTTTTTCTTTGTTTGTATATAAAACATGCTAAGAAATAAGGGGAAAAAGTGCATACAGGTTAAAGGCTGGAAGGATTTTCAATAGAGAACATATTTAATTGCTTATTGCATAGCATAGGTGGCTACTTCCCTTTTTTTTTTTTTTCTATCTCTTCTACTTTCTCTACTCTTCAATATTTTTGAAAAACATTTCAAAGGTGTAATTTTGGGGGCACATTTTCAACTTTTAGCCCAAACAAAAAAATGCACTGTGGTGAATAAGTCGGTAGATTTGAAGCTTGGTGTTTAGAACCGCTGTGTAATACACCGCAGAGCAACTAATAACACCATCACATGCTGTGTAGTTAGGGCTTGTTTGTCTGCGTTTTGCAGTAATTGAATTTCATATATATGTTGAAGATAGCAAAACTGATGCATTTCCTCCTCTCCCACTCCTCCTTTTTTATTAATAACTTTCAGTAGAGATCACTTGCATCTTCAGTAAGACTTTCAGCACTTCTGCATTTATTTTCCTCTTTGGTTAAAATTCATTGTAGATAAAAAGAATCCAAAAAGAAATACAATAAACATTTGTGTTAATTATATCATTTCCTCCTACTCTTCTCCCCTGCAACATATGTTATCCTCTCTCTATGCATCTCTATTGATTTTTTTTTTTATTATTATTTTTATTAGTGCTTGATACATATGTAATCAAAGACCACAAATTATGCTCTGATGCTACAAATATGACCCTATTTCTGCACTCTTTTATCAGCTTAAATATATCTAGATGTAGGCAGAGGAAGTTACTCTGTGCATCTAAATACAGGACTTTCATTTAGTCTGCGTTCCCTACTTCAGTCTGAGTCAAATCTCATGTTATCCTTTGCACTGGACCTGTTTTGCAATTTTTTATTTAATCCTCTGGTTATTTCTTGGAATATGATCCATAGCAAAAGCTCTGGAGATTCATCAGTGTTCTCTGACCATGCCTGTGACTTTCTATTACAACACTTGGTATTTCATGCATCTGTGTTTTTTTTCTGCCTTCATGGACAAAGCAGATTTCTCCATTTACTCAAATACTAATATAATGATACTTGATCAACAGAGAGAGTGTGAAATGAGGTGACGTTTTCCCATTTCAAAAATGGGAGTGGAGGATGAGGTTCATATATGGGGCTGAGGTCCCTGGCAACTAAACTTGCCTACACGCACTGCTAAGATGCCACTTCAGTTTTGGTGGAATCACATGCTTGATCAATTATCTATACATTACACCTTTGAAATGTTTTTGAAAAACATTGACCCTTTCACATTTTTTTTCTAGTGGGACCTGCACTCAACTGCTGAATCAGGAAGAATATTTTCTCTAAACAAAGCACAAGTACATGATAGAAAAGCTATATTACTTCCAAAATAGAAATTAATTATTATACTTCTCCAAAACTCAGTTTTCTTCTGACTTTGTTCCATGATATCTCAAGGCTATGCCTAATAACTGCTACAACCCCATTATAAAGAATTAAAAATCTTTCAGCATTAATTTACATTCCCTCCCCCCCCCCCCCCTATTTATATGCCTTGGTCTTGCTCATGTATACGTTAGGGGAAGTTTCTACATCTGACTCATGAGGACAACTTGGTGGAGGGTCAGGGTGTAACGTCAGCTTTGAACCTGGTATTCTGGCTGCAGTGATCTGCATACCTGATGTAGCCAGTAGTAGTCAGGCCAGGATGCGATATGAGCCCTCTTCTTTTGTGACAGGAGATGCTGCCACTGCTGGAGGCTTATACATACATGTGTTAAACCTCTGCTGTGGCATATGGTGGCTTTTCAGTTACTGAACTATTGAAAAGAACCAAATAACTGCCTGAACTTACTAGTGTGTGTCAGTGAAAGATGCAGAAAGTACTCTGTGGTATAATGCCTACAGAAGCCTGTCAGTGCTATGTGTGGGGGCTGTTCTTATGCTGAATTCTATCAATGTATTTTTCAAGTGTTTGTTTGTTTTTTTTTTTCTCCTGAGATTAGTGATAGTAGAAATAAGATCTTTAATATAAAGTATAGAAAGGAATGCAATTTACCAGTTGTACGTGGCAAATGTATAAACTGTGAATCTGACATGGTATTGAATGTTCACTAAATGCAAATACTGTCAAGGTTGGACAAGTGCCTGTTGTGTTTTGATGACAATAATTAGTGAGGGTTCTAATGTGTGTTAAATCTCTCTGGCTATTGAACACAGACACGCTATATGTGCTTTCAGAAAGTTTCTAGAACTTCCAATAATTCTTTGAAGTATGAAGTTAGCTCTTGCTCATCATCAGTGAGCTGTATACTGACCTGAGGCAGATAAAGAGTTATCTTAATGTAAGAGAACTTGGTGTCTCACAAGTTAGCATTACATATTTCTCTCCTGACATAGTTTTGAAAATATATTAAGAAAAAAAAAACCAACTGAACAGCACAAGTGATGAGGCAGCCCACTGCTCCTATTTCATCCTCCTCCTGAAAAGATAGTATCGCTTATATAACACATTCAAAGGAGCACGTAATTCATTATGTATGGTTAGTCAGCCATGTGCATTTTTACATTTCTGCCTGTAGGTAGGCTGAACACCTGGTGACATGGCAGCATATTTAAAACGCTGTTTAGAAAATCCACAGCACAGCTCTGAGCAATTTCAAAATGGTTGAATTATAGACAAAATAACCCCAGCATCCCTTCTGACAACTTCCTTCATAGGAAGGCATTAGTATGGGGAGAAACAAATACTTTTTGTCCCTGAGAGATGGGTAGCTTGTGCTGAAAGCTGCAGCATGCTATCCGACTCTTGTTCTGTACAGCAGTTTACCTAAGACAGTCTTTCTGTCTTAAAACTTCCAGCTTCTTTTGAGAAAGCAGATAGCTTTCATCAGCCAGGTGCTGAACAGAGGTTTTGATGTTTTAAAGCAAACTGTTCAGTGCTCTTAAAAATGGTAATGTGGGGAAAAAATACAAGTATCTAAAGACAGAAAATGTTAAACGAGTACAGCATACAGAGGCAGAGTGAATATTTTGAGGAATACTCTAACAGGAGTGGGAAGAAACAAGAATCCTGGAGCGGATGCTGGAGCAACGGGTGATGTAAGGATGACTCAGCCCGCGTTCGGCTCATCTCCAGGTTTTGCCATGCTTATTTACATTAAAGTTCAATTGTGCTATTCTTAAGTCTGTGTGTTTAGTGGAGAGGAAGGTGAGAAAGAAGCAGAGGGAGAGAAGAAGAGAAAGGAGGGAGGGAAGGCTTTAAAACGCGACAACAACAAAAATACCTGGACCAATCCCTCCTGCTCCCCACGCCGCTCGCTCCGTGGAGGAGCTTGTCATCCTATGCTCGCTCGATCGAGGGGATTCTTCTGCGAGCGCAAGTTAATAATTTATTCACAGGCTCGAGTCGGTTAGCCCCGCATTGATTCACTTATGCTGCGTTTCTTTTCATTCACGAGCCTTCGCTAGTCCCCATCTCTCGGATAGTGCCTCGCTGCAGCGCTCCGGCGTGGGAGGAAGCAGCGAACGTGCCGCCGTGCACAAGGACGGGCCGTGCGGGACGCGGTTCCATGTGCGAGCCTCGCCTAGAGCCGGGGCCCGCCTCGCTCCGGCATCCCGCTGCCTGCCGGCACTGCCGTCTCGGCGGGGCTCGGCGCTCCGCTCCCGGCGGGGCGGGGGGTTTCAGCCCAGGGCTGGGAGGGGGCCGAGCACAGCCGCGCTGCCCGGCCTGCACCCGCCCGTCATGCGGCGCTGCCCCGCCTGAATTGGCCGCGTCCCCGCCGGGTGGGCACAGCCTCCCCCCCCTCCCCCTTCAAGCCGCCCTGGCTCAGCCCCCGGCAACGCGCGGCGTTCTGCTCTCCTCTCCTCCCTGCAAGGGCTCAACTCCACTTTCAGCTCCTTCAGACTTTGGCTGCTCTTGCCATCCGGAGGCTCCCTCCTGCCGGTCCGGCTCCTCCTGTGCCTGCCTCTCTCCGCGCTATCCCGTTAAAAGGCTGCAGCTGCCGCTCGCTGAGCCAGTCGTTGGTTGACTCCGTCTGGGATGAAGGCTGGAGGTTACCGGCGAGGGAAAGGAGACCTCTAGGCAGCTTTCCATTTGCAAAGTGAGCGGTAATTGCGAGGAGACAGCCTCCCCAGTTGGAATCAATAGTCTGCTTTCTCGCTGCTAAGGGCACTTTGGAGCAGTAGTAGGTCACTGAAGTAACTCCAGCACGCTGCTGACTGCGGAGTTGTAAAGAACTACGTGCGAGTGGCTGCAGGAGTGCTGGAAAACGCGTCCCTGTTGCCAGGGACGGAATAGTTCTCAAGTCATTAGAGCTTCTGGTCCTCTCCTTCCATTACACAGAGAGGGTCACTCCTGGGAGGGATGAGGATGAAGCAGTGATTTCTCTAAGTGTCGCTCTCGTGGAGGGGCTTAAAGCTGGCTTGAGAAGCCACCCCCTACTGCTACTAAATTCAGATTTACCTGAATTTCCCCAAATCTCTTCAAGCACAATGCTAGAAAATCTGAATCTTCTTCGGACTTTTGGGGGTTTTTTCTTTATCTTCTGGACAGCTTTTAACACAGCCTTAGTGGATGTGGTTGGATCGGAGCAGCAGATCCCCCTGTCTGTGTAAGTGTTTTCATGGTATTTCTCTCAGGACTGTGCTCAAGGATGAGAGTTGACTGCTCAAGTTCCTATTTCTTACTGCAGATATTTAGCTGTTCAAGGCACCTTTGCTCCTCTGTCATCTGTTTCTGAAATTGGGCACCACTTTAAATTTATTCTAGTGCATGTGTTGATGGAGTGTACCGTAGTAGAGCTTTATTTTAAATACTTCTATTTACCGAAGTTCACATTGTTATGTTAACTCATTGTTATGTGAGAAGTTACCATTCAGAACCATTCTGCTGTTTTATCTGCTCCTTTCATTCGTGTGTAAACACATTGTGTCAAAGTGTGTTTCTGGGCAAGATGATTGTTTAAATTTTAAAAAGTGCAGCTTGGGTGGTTTGGAGTCAGAGGCCTCACCTTGGCAGAGCATCTAGCCTGTGCTTGTACTTGAACAGCTTTGCTAATCTTTTGCTGTGCCTAGGTTCCTTTGTGAGCTCCTCAATGCAAAATTGCTTGAATCCTTATGAGTGCAGCTGAAGCAGCTACAGTCTGTGTTGCTTGCTATGACATGTGTATTACATTTCTTCCTGCCTCTTTTTTTTTCTCCCTCACAGTGTGAAGCTCTGGGCCTCAGCGTTTGGTGGGGAGATCAAATCTATTGCTGCCAAGTACTCGGGTTCCCAGCTCCTGCAGAAGGTAAGGATCTTTTTGCTTGTAATAAAGAAGGTTGTAAAAGGGAAGATGGAGGCAGATTTAATTTTTTAAATAGAAGAGCAGAACAGTGCATCCTTTGGTCTAAGATCTATTTTTGTATTGCATACTGGTCCCTGATGACTCTTTGCATTGCACTGCACTGTTTGGAGACTCCTTGATTAAAATGAGTTGGTTTTGAGAGGTGTGGGTTTTTTTTGCTTTCATTTGAAAGTAAACTCTGATGTGTTTTTTTTTAACTTGTAGTCTAGATTGCGGGTATTTTGTCTGGTTGCTGCATTGTGATGATCGTGTTTCTGTGTAAAAACAGCTGCTGCTTATGAAAAACATTAACTTCATTCAAAGAGCAGAATTAGGGCATATTTTATTATTTTTACCCTATGCTGTATGTATGCAATTGACTGTATTGGGAGAAGAAGGCTGCACTGTTGTTTGTCATCTCTGCAGTTTTTACAATCCCATTATTCCCCAATCATCTCAACCCAGTGCTGGGATGTATTACATCATTACAGATAAAAGGAATGAATGTGGTTATCTTCTTGCTCAGCTGCACAGCTGGGTAATAAGCTAGTGAAGTATTGCGAAAACTTGAGAAATTGGCATAAGTCTACATAATTTGGGCAGAAAGGGATGAGAAAGCGGATTTGAGTATTAGGCATATATCAAAGACTGCATCTAGACTAATTTAAACGTGCAGCCAATAATAAAGTTCTATATTGTAGGCCGCTCATTTTTATAGCAATTGCTGAAGAAGGCATTGTGAAAGACTGAGGGAAATATGTTGAAGGTTTTAAGATTGTGATTTTCTGGCATTTATTGTGATCCTTAAAATGTGGTGTGGAAATGGAAAAATGTTGAGATGCTCTCTGACTACAGAAACCAGTCATTCAACCCATATGTTAAATTTCTGCTTGTTTTAGAGGTGATTTCTGGTTTTGAATAACACTTGTTTGTTTGCCTATGAAGGAAGAGCTTCAGCTTGTAGCACTTATTTTGAAAGGCTTGTATACTTGTGAGATTATGTAATGGACAGTAAAGGTAGCAGTTCAAATAAACAGCTTATACTGTCTGCAGAAAAAGAAGCAACTAACTTAATACTTAAAGGCATGGGAGATCCTCAGTATTATGCCTTCTCATTGTTATGTACCCAGGATTGTGAAACCTGTCCTTAACTATGCTGCAATACAGAGAGAGCTATTAAGAACATGAATAGTTGAGGTCTTTCAATACGTTTCAAGGCCATTAAATAGCTTCTGTTGAGGAAAACTTTTAATGTAAATGAGGACATTTAATATTTATTGTATTTTTAGCTCGTGTTCTTTAAAATCTTGGTATAGTCTTCTATCTGTATAAACTCTTTAAGTTCATAATGCAGATGGACCTTTCAGTTTCAGTTAGTATCTGATCAGGTATTGTTAAAAGGCTTGAATTTTTTTTTACGGCCCTTAACAAGCAACTACATTTATTTAACTTTGGAACAGCTCCATGTGCAGCCATTTTTGAACTAAAATGACTTTAAAACATTTTTGTCTATCAGGAAAATATGGAATATGTTGTGTTTGACAATGGTGCTAAAATCCACAAACACTAAGTATAAGATCATGCTTCTATTCCTCGTAGTAGATACATTGTAGATATAGAATATATGGTTAATTGTTTCTGTAATGTGCTTTTCCCTTTGTAGTATCCTCATTCCTTCCTATAGGTTATTATAATTGTAGGCAATAGGAAGCTATTCACTTTACGTTTTCATCAGCATTCTTTCTGTTTCACTAACAAAACCCTATTCCTGTTTTTAAAGGTAGACAGTATACATTTATTCCACTTTGTTTTTGTTTCCTGCATTTGTTATGGTATTTCATCACAGAATTAAAGGAGAAAGATGGAATGCAGATTTGAGGGTGTTTTGAGTTCATTTGTTCTTCTATTGCATCCTCTACTCTTTTTTTTTCCCTCTTTTCTTGCCTTCTGATTATAATAGTTTGAGGAAAACTCTGGTACCTTTCAATTTCATTGAAAAATTCCATTTGTCTGTCCTTTTAAACTTGCCATTTCTTAGTGTTGGCCATGTCAGATGAGTCTGGATGACAGACGATTTTAGCATGAATCTTTTTGTATTGTTGTGAAACATATTTATTTTGTAAGCTTCTATGAATAAAAGCATATCAAACTTGAAGATTCGCAAGCATTTTCATCATGTGAAGTCAATGGCAGAAGTTGTCATAACAATTCACCACAGCGATAGCACATTAGTGCTGTAAATCCAAGCATGGTTGTTTGTTGTTTTTTTCCTTCCTCTGCCACTAGCCAGACATGAAGAATCCATTCGGTGTTTACTGTGTGCTGAGTGATCAGAATTAATGTCTTCTTAAAGGCAAGATTCCACTTGTAGAGGCAGAATGCCTTCTAATCTTAAGTGGATGAATCAATACTTTTTGATCATGAATTAAGCATCATTAGTGAATGAAGATATAAAAATGTGTATAATTACGTATTGCGCAGTATGGATTTATTAATTATCAACTGCTTTGCAGTGCCATTTAGTTTAATAAAAGGTTGACAAATGAAAAATTAATGTAAAGGCTATTTGGTTCACTTTGTTAGCATAGATGATGTGTGCTACTTTCAAAGAAACGGGTGATAAACCGAGGTCCTATTGACACAATCTTTTATGCAAATGCTTTACTCACTAAAATTCATGAGACCCGTCTTGAGTTTTCATTGAGAAAATGAAATTATGTGAGATCCTCAGTTAAAAAAATGGTCAGATTGTAACTCTGAGTATCGATACAGGTATTGCAAATCCTGAGTATCGCTGCGCTGTGAACAGAAAATGAGTAACCAGCACTGCAGTCCTATTGAGTTTTGAAATGTGTAAGAATATTTTCATCACTTTTTTTAAAAAAAGCAACGTTGTTTATCTCAACTGAGTGTTTTTATAATTTCATTCTGTTGTAATAATCTTCTCTGAGTATATCGTTACGCCTTCTAACACTATGTGGGATATACGACTTTTCCTGCAATTGGCTTTAGATAAAATACAGGGACTGTAAATAGTTCAGAAAATAATAATAATAGCTCAGTAAATATTTTAGAAGTGAAGATGAGATTTTAAAGCAAATTAATACTTTTAAATGTTTTATTTTAATGCTGTATTACTTTCAGAGTGAAGGAAGGCCATTCTGTGTTCAAAACACCAAGCATAAGAAAATAGGACAATATTATTCGTAAATTAGCTGGTTTATGGAGGTTTTACAGTTGTCATGTAGATTTGGCAACATAAATGAAGCTGTTTGGTGCATGCTCTTCACCTGGCTAGAAAATACTTCTGGGGCCTAAAATCTATTCAAATTTTAATTGTTTCTTAGGTTACCTGTAGCACAGTATGACAGAATTTTTTCTCCTCATACTTGGAAAAGGCATCTGCTTTATTTGAATCCTGATGCATCTTCAAACTTTTTTTTTAAACACTGATCATTTTTTAGTTTGAATGTTAGCACAGCCTGGTGGCAAAGCCAGGCTTTTTAAGTATAGGATGAAAGCGAGGGTTAGGTCCCAGGAATGGATTCATTTCACTCTATGATTATTCCTCCAAAATTCTATGCTTAGGGAATGCATTGTTCACGATACAGTGTTCATGATAATGATGTGTGTTCAGTTCTATATGCTATTGCAAAGTAATAGTAGCAGTAAAATGCAAGTAGGAAGTGGAGGTAATTTGCCTTCTGTTAATGTTAAAAATAATTGTCATTTGTGCAGTAAATCTCTAATATCAAATAAGTCCAATTATTTCTATGTGTGGTGGTTTGTGCTTTTAGATTTCTCTTGGAGAAAACCATGCATACTCTGAGAAATTCTTGATTTGGTCTTGAACGGTAAATAGTAATTTATTACTACTATAGGAACACTTAATAATTGAATATGAACTTTTTTTTGAGAGTTCTACCATTAAGGTTTCTTGCTGAAACCTCTTGCTTTTTAAAGCCCTCACAGAATTTCCTTATGTAAGTTGCTTAATGGAGTCTTCAGTGTTATGTAAGCACTTACAGCCCTAATTTCAAGCAGTTTGTCTGCACATGCCCACTCATTTCAACATTATCTTCATTGTATGAAGAGTTCTCAAATCCATTGTAGTTTCTCCAAGCAACTCTTTCCATCAGTACAGAATCCCTATTTATAAAGGTTCAAAATTACATTTTGACTTACCACCTAGTGCTGTATCTTGTTTCTTACAACTATGAAAATGTCAGTACAAAGCTAATAGAACAGGGTGATTTAGATCAGTTTGCATTCAGCTGGCGTATCTGATTCATGTGGTACAGTTATCTTTAGTTTTAATATGTATAATAGTGACTTAAATTCTCACAGAAGTTTAGTACCATCATCTTGACATTAATTGCTTTTATTCAGCCTGATGTTTTTTCTGGTCTTTTTAGGCTGTTTTTTTTTTTTTTTTTTTCTTTGCTCAAGACTCTTCAATTACTGCTGCTGCCTTTGAAGGAAGGGTCAATAGAATTGGGATGTGCATTTCAAGCTGCAGATATGGACTGCCTTTTTGATTATTAATTTAACTTTTGCCAGCTGAACTATTAATTTTAATCCTGCCAAAAAGTGATAGAAGAAAAATCACCCAATATATATATATATATGTGTATGTATATTCATATAAATGATATAAACAAACCCATCACCAAAACCCACAACAAACCTGTAAGACGTCTATGATTTTAAACAAACCGAAACAACAAAATCTAGCCAGGCAAATCATATTAAGCTTCATACTTCTGAACTTTGTATTATGCAAAATGTCTCTTATTCCTGATTTTAATAATCAAGCATTAAATGATAAAAGAAATTTGCGTCTTAAAACACTTAAATTCTGATGGTTAACACAATGCCACAATGCAGGTCTTAAACCCTTCTCCTCTTCAATTTTTCCAGGCCATGTAAATAATGGAGTAGTTCCTCATGTCAAACTAGTTGCTGAGTACGTTAGTGTTTTTGCTACGCACTTAGTGTTATTATGTGAGGATATAGAGATAAATTATTTTGCATAGATATCTTATTTTTTTCTTCTTTTTCAAGAGGAAAAAATGTGGTACTCTGTGGGGAAACCTGCTGGGTCCAATCCTGATTTTCAGTTAGTATATTGATCTGGAGAGAAAAACATCATAGTACAATCTAACTTTCAATAACGTGGTTTCCTTTTCTCAATAAGTTAACTGCAGTTTTCCTTCTTTCTTGTGATGAAGTCCTGCCTTTTCTGAAAGCATTGGGTAATTTTGTTTTGCCTTTAAGTTGGAACAGCATCTTGTGTGTACTTACTCTCATCTCTTGTTCAGATGTTTTTCAGGAGAATGAATTTCTTAGTATGCTTTCAAGTACATGAATTATCAATCATCATCTTTAATATTTCTTTTTCTAAAAAAATGCAAGACCCTGCTTAAAGTTGTGTTGAATTTGTGCTCTTCTCCTACCAGTACTCTGTGTTTTGTAGAATTTTTTTGTCTTTCCAAGTTTTGCAAGTATAGCATGATCCTCTTGTGTTATTAGAAGTAAATATTTTCTATTGCTGATGTATAACACAAATAGGAGATGACTTCTGTAAGTATGATAAGTACCTTCCACTTTCAATCATGTTTTTTTAATGTAGAAATTGAGCAGGCAATCCAACTGGAAAGCATCAGATCTTGAAAAGAGATGAATGCTAATTTCTGTACTTAATGCTTTTAAGGTTGGTTGTTTTCTCATCCTGCCTCAGAAAGTGCTTGCATTTCAAGGTGAAAAGTGCTGCTCTCCATGCAGATTGTTTTCACAGAGAAGGTAAACTGCCATGAGTTGAAGCTGCATTCTGATGCTGATTCACTTTTGAGCAACTGCTAATCAATACTCTATACTTTCAAATGTCATTACTGTTCTGTAGGGTACAATTTTTTTATTGCTGATAATAAATGGTTACATGTTGTACAATACAAATTATATATTGGTGGCATAGACAGTATTTTTTTTTTTTTTTTTTTTTTTAGGTTGATGTAGACACTTCAATAAGAGGTCTTTATGAAATACCTTCATATGCTATTCTCATGAAATTCCCATCCTGCTTTTTCTACGTATAAAACTTTTTTCCCAACTGTGGACATTCTTGTGACACTATTGAGCATCTTCCCAAAGATTAAGTACTTATTTTGTGAATGACAAAATCATTACAGTCTTTGCAGTTGAAAAACAAATATGTGCAAAAAAGCTTTTTTGAAAATAACACTTAGAATTTGAGAAGGGTCTTGGGTACCTTTCTAGGAGTGATAAATTCCAGGGACAGATGCTTTCCTAAAATATCCTGCCTTCAGATTGTAAAGGGACCAACAGAAAGCACTGTCAGACTTTCTGGGTTGTGCTTGGCATATCTCAAATGCTTGCAGTGCAAGGCTATTGCCATGACAGCCAGTTGAAGGCTGATATCAGGAAGGATGATTAAGTATCATATCCTGCCCTCTCAAAAAGATAGTCCTGCTTCTTACAAGAAAGTTTTGGCTATAAACTTACCTTTGACAAACTTGTTACTGTGAGCTTGGTTGCTCATGACCTTGGCGTGGTGTACCTGCAAACTTAGCAGGCATAAGGGGATGCCTGAGGGAGACCCTGGGAGATTGTTATCTTCTTCATCTTTGTGTTTTTGGTGGTTGTCATTACTGCCTACTGGTTTGAGACTATGACCTCTGGACAAGTGTGCTTATCCCACAGCCCTTCTCCAGTGCCTTAGGCTGACACTAGAACTCTTCAAACAGGCCTTCTAAATAGACCAGTGATCAATGTTTTTCCTGTCCATTTTTCTGACTCTCATTCTTTCTCCATTTTTCTCAGTTTTTTTTTTTTTTTTTTTTTCTCACTTTTTCTCATAAAATTATCAAGTAATTGCAGAACCTATTTTGGCTTCTTAAAACCCGTTTGTCTCATTCAGTTTAGTTGTGAAGTTGCAAGGCTTATTTCAGCTCCCTTAGAGTTATGTTGTTTAGCCACAAAGTTTAAGTTAGATTCTAAGTATTAGAATGCCAATATTTCAAGGGTAATTATGTGCCAGTATCTAGATTCTAGATGTATCTAGCATCTAGATGTAGTATCTGGATGCTCATTAAAATGGATAATTATGTGTGGACTTCTGTATGTGTCTATATGTATATATATTTTTACCTTAATCTAACTTGAGGTATTTGTGAATCTAGTCACCCCCTTCCATTCCTTATGGACAGGATCTGACACAGAACTCTTAGAATTTTACAAAAGCACTTCTGTATCTTTCAGCTCCTGACTAGCACCTTGTTTCAAAGGATGATATTATAATGCATGAAGAGATTAGTCAGGAGAGACAAAGACTTGCTCACACAGGACTTTACAAATGTTAGAATCGGTGTACCAAATTTAAGCTGGAAATGAGTAGTAGAATCCAGAGCCACAGACCAGCATAATACTCTCTTACATGAGGGTTGGCTTATTGCACTTTTCAACTAGATCTTAGCTGCAGCTACGAATCACAGGTTTCTGTAACAATCTAGGCTTGGATTTACCAAGGATAGCAACTAAAATAGAGAAAAATCTTGATAGAGGTCTTAGAGCACACAAATTAAAAATGAGAGAGATGTATAAACAAACTCTTCTTGAGTTTCTTCTTAAAAAACAAAACATGGTGACCTAATCTAGTTTGTAAATTGGGAATATAGTACGATAAGTATGTGTATTTAATTGTTTTAACTGAAGCATGACAGATGCTGACCTGAATGGTTGGGTGTGATCGATAGCAAATTTTTTTAATCTAGATTTTGTTTCTGGTTCATAGGAGAGCATTGAAAATATCTTTGAGCTTCTAATAGCTTCAGAATGTTTTCCTTTGGGCTACTCAAAATGTGGAACTGACAGACTTTCCTGAATTTTGTGCAGGTGGCAGTTTGCACTGATACTTCTCGAATTTGAACACTGAGTAGATCACTGATTAATATTCCTCTGAATACGTTGATACTGAATTTAGTTCTTGGGGCTTCATGACTCTGCAAAACTGGTTTTAAAAACAAACAAACAAACAAACAAACAAACAAAAAATTCAGCAAAACCCCAAACCAAAGAACTCCTTAATCTTCCACTTCTATGTGTGAGAGCTATCTTCCTCTCTTCTACAATGGAACTTTTAATAATTTATGGGATCATGGAATAATTAGTTGTGGAAGAATGGTTTAGAAGGTCATTTAACACAACTTTCTGCTTAAAGTAGGGCCAGTGCTGGCTTGAGGGCAGATTTCTTGGGGCTTTGAGTACGATGTCCAGAATCTTCAAGGATAGAGATGTTAAAACCTCTTACTCCAAATTTTGACTCTTAGGATGGAAAATTATTTGCTTAAGTTGGAACCTCTCACTTGAATTCCTTACTGCTGCCTGTCTCTTCTGTTGTGTTATGAGTTCTCCTCACTACAGCTCCTTACTACCCATTCCCTACCTTGAAGAGCTGCCCTAAACTGTTATGCACAATCTTGATGGATCTTATCCATCTTCATTTATAAAGGTCATTAATAAATATGTTAAAACCAGAATTCTACAGTATGCACGCTTGAGGAGCTCTCCTTGCAAATAGGCTTTGGGATCACTGTTAATGAGCATTGCCTTTTGAGCCTGATTAGTTTTTCCATCCATCTAGCTGTCCTACACAGACCATAGATGCCATAATTTGAATACTGTGATGCTATGGGAGACATCAAAAGACATTCTGAAATAAGGTAAATAACATGTACAGCTCTTTGCTCGTTGATAGGTATGTTCTTTTTGTTGTAGACGGAAGTCAGGCTGGTTACGTGATTCTGTATCCTTCAACATTAATAGAAACATCTACGCAAGCAGTTTTAAGCAACTCTACTAAGATGTCACTGGCTTGCTGCAAAAGCAGTTGCCCATGTTTTATTCAAAGGCCAAATAAATTCAATTTGAAATGTACTTGTTATTCTCTCTTATACCTTTTCCTCTTATATTGTCAGTCTGGAAGATCTATATGCTTTACATTATCTATGGTATATTGTACTATTGCCTTCCTTATTGTGAAATACCCACAAAATGTAAGACCTAATAAAAATCACAAGAAGTGCTGTGAAACTTAGCTGAAAAATTGTCAACTACAGTAAACAAATGGAAAACTTAGTGATTGAAATTTTTGTAAAAGTTTTTTTGATTGTTGAACAGCCATTGCCTTTGTGTGTTTGGATATAAATTTGATTTAGTGAAGGGAACTTGTATTGCCACCATTCTCTTCTCTCTATTGGATCTGAATTTCAGCAACCCAAAAATTTGACTCTTGAATTAAATCTCTCTACATAGCAAAAAATAAATGTTTGTCTGAAGTTTACTTTTTTAGTAGACTTACAAGGGAATTCTCAATTCTATCAGTTAGGATTTCAATTCTATTTCATTTGATATTTGTTTCTCCCAACTCCTAGTTGTCAGGGCAGGCTTCTGTTAGGCCCCAGTCATAAACCATATTGTACAATCTTTTAGGTGTTTCAACAGATTTCATCATTTTCTTCTCAAAATCATTCTTTCAAAATACTTGCATTAATATTACTAGTTCACAAATTAAACTCTCTTCTGTCTAATATTCAGGTGGACTTTCTTCCACAGATACTCCTCATGGTAAAGCATGTAACGCTTCTAGTGGTTATGAAGCTTTGAGACTAGTCTCAACTAACTTGATTGCAAGAACTGGAAGGCTTTTTTTTTTTTTAATTTGTCATGGTAACAGGAGTACTTCCCTTGTAAGGGAAGCACTCCTTAGACTTCCTTGGCTAAACCAAATTCCAGCTCCTAGTTACCTTGCTCCAGACATTTTGTTTTGCTATGTTTATCAACCAGAGTACCTTAAATGAACTTGGTGTCGCACAGAAATCATTTGTCATCTGGTAAGAAGGTTTAATACCTCGTATGTTTTCACTTCAGATTATTGTGCTGTAGCTGCAAGGAGCTTCTTCATGCTTGTGCACAAACAAGAATTTGACTTGCTTTCCTGAAAAGAAGGAGTTGAACTATGCAGTCATTGTATTTCCAGCCTGCTAAATATAAGATACTGACAGTGTTATTTGGAAGGTATTGTAAACAAATTTGGTCAGACAACTGCACATACACTTCCTATTGTTCCTCTAGGTTGCATTTGAACACTTGTTTATTCAGTAAACTCCCAAGAGTTTATCAAGCTAAGCTGCTAATTTTCAAGACATAAGAAAAAGGTTTATGTACTATGGATATTAAAGTTTGATGTGTTGGGAACACATCGTTGGTCACAAAACCAGATAATTATCTTCTAAAGTGACAAAGCTTCAAAGATGAAAAGCAGGAATATTCAAACTTCAGCTTTACAGCTTTACCTTGAAGCAAAATGACTATCATTTTATGACAGCTGTGCCAAATCTGACTGCTGAGCTGTTTGTACATGATGCTATCATATTACATTAATAGAAATTTTCACTGATAATGAAAACTGTAGGAGGCTAAGAGTAAAGCTTTATGTTATGACTTGCAGCCATTGACTATCTGCATCCAACAGATTTATTACCCCCTACGCACATTGTGCCTTTTACAATATCTTCTGCAGTTTCTTCAGTGAAGTACAACAGAGAGATGATATTATAGATGGCTCTGTACAAGAAGTCTGAGTACTCCACGTTTCGGATGTCCCCCTATCATTACAAACTGCAACATGATTTCACAGTACAAGTAGAGACGAGATCTGACGTTCCTCTGGAACTTACTGTGCAAAATACTGAGTGAAAAATAAAAAACACATGAGGATTTCTTTTGGCCACCTAAGCTTTAAATTTCCTGTTAAAATCAAAGTAGAGGCTGAGATTTCATCTGGATGTCTTTTTATTCTAGGTCTATGATAACTCCTTTGATGGTCTGTTCGGGCAGTGAAGTGATCAAGCATAGTGTTAGAATACACCCACAATATCCTACGTACGAAGTTCAGGACTTGTAGTAGTGATGTAGTTTTTTTCCAGAATGCCATAGGCCTTCTATTGAAAACTAGAATGATAGCAAGGTTTTCCACAGATCACTGCCCCTGACCCAGTGAATTTTTGGTGAGTTAAATAGAGCTGGCAATACTGTCCTTTGTCTCAAATTTCTAAATGTTAAAGATCCTTGGATTGGGAGCAAAGTGCTTTTTGTATGGGGAAATTTATGTGGTAAAAAGAGCACTGCAGAGGTAAGGCTGAGTGTATGGAATTGGTCAGCTCTGAGAACTACAAAATGTTAATATGACAAAAGACTGCTTTCACTACTCAAAATACGCATGTCCTTGTGGCCATAAATAACTACAAAATGCCCAAATACACTTTTTTTTTTTACTTCTGCTGTTGATTTTTAGTATCTGTACACTTAGTTGTACCCTAGATGGCATGTTGAGGAAGAAGAGATGAGACTCCTTCCAAAATTAAATGGAAGCTTTTTGTTGTAGCGCAAGCAGGAGGGTTTACAGCACTATTCTGGTAGGACAAATTGCAGGGAGTACTCACTGTCAAGAAGCTAAAGCAGTCCATGTAAAACAACTAAAGGTGGCAACAGGAACACATAAACAAAAACAGAATGCATTTGAGGGGCAAAGGAGCAGAAAAGTATTTTTCTCTTCAATGCAACTGGAAAATACATTTGTGTGAAATTCAGTTAATCTCTTTATTATGGTGGTTATTGGTTATTTTTCATGAAAATGTTAAATGAACAATTTTCATAATAAGCAATTTTCGTATTAAAAACATTTAAGCCATAGTAAAAAAATTGTTATTTTTTCAAATAGATGAATGCCATGCAATTTTAAAACTTTTGTAAAAACTGGAAGGAAGTGGAAATTATGTGCTAATTTAGGAAAGGCATCTGAAGTTAAACTGAATGCTGCTGAGTAGAGAATTAGATTTACCTTTTCTTTAACTTAGATTCCCAGATGCTTAAAATTTGAATGTTTTCAATTTTTTTTTTTAAATGCTTGACTTAGAATCTTATCTGCTGAAGTTATAATCTGTACACTCCAGTGTAATAAGAGTTCAAGTGTGTACAAAATTTGGCACTAATCCTGTCCAGTCCACCTTAAGCATGTTATTAATATAAATATATGTTTGCTGAATAGAATTTTCTCAGTATTATGTCTGGGGAGTTTCACGTGAATGAGAGCTGTAGAAAAATGTCGTTAGAGGTCCCAGTGTATGTGTTGGAATAATTCAAATGTTGCTCTGTAGAATGATCTACGGCCATACTTCCATGATTGTGTTCTATCTTGGATTATGAGCATGCAGGAATCATGTAACTGAAAACTGTAATTATTCTGAATATAGATTCTCAGATAAAAGCAGCTGCAAACTTAATTTTTCACAAAAATCTTCAGTAAAACTGATATCAAGAGTTGCAAAAATTCCTGTTCCTCACACATATCTTCAGTGACTATCAGATGTTATCCTCTTGGTAGTCTAATAAAATCTTATGGCTTCCTGTTGTGAGCAGTAGAACAAGAAATCTAGGCAGGTCGTACTGTGGTTCCCATTGCATAAACTTTACTCATTTAATAGCACTATTTCCAATAGTGTCATTTAGCTCTTTAATTTGTCAGAGGTAATATTTTTATATTTTAGTTACTAACATGAATGTTGATACGTTTGATGGCTAGCTGATGCAGTTGTTAAATGGAGTTGAATAATACCAGTTCTGCTTTGGAAATCTCCAAAAAAAGAACTCTCGTGGTCTTGGTTTTACTTCTGACCCGCTGACTGACCATGTGCACATCAGTTCTGATATATCCATCGCACTTGGTATGCAGAATTTTCTACATTGTTTTCTGTAGCATGTTTTAATGCTTTTCTTTTTAAAAATCTAATATTTGGATGGCAACTGTATATAAAATTTACTTCATCAAGATATTAAGACACTTTCTAATTTGTATTGATTGAATGATTAATTGATTGACTAAGCAGGTCTATTTTCTGAGCCATTCCATATAGTAGTAGTCCAGTCAAAAACAGGCTTTAAAACTTGAATGAAAACAAAATGAATACAAACTTAATGCTGTTATTTCAATTTAATTTAAGAATAAACTAATTATCAGAAAATTTAAATTCACATTAGTTCAGGAGTAATTGAGAAAAAGGCAGATATTTGTTCCTGTGAGTGGCACTTGTGCAGTAGCTTTGCGCCATATATAATAAGGCCATTTTTGGTAAAAGCATGCATTCTTTTAATGAAAGGTACTGGCATAAAGTATTGAGTAGCACAAACATTGTAAAGAAAAAAGATGATACTGCATTGACCATTGTGTCATGACTGTTGTCATAGGGTAGGGAACTGAGGAAAGGAATTTCTGCTGCACTGGCAGCTAGGTATGGTGCAGTCAGGTAGGTCTGTATCTATTACAATTGCATGTTTCTAGCAAGCTTTGAAAGCAGTTCTTAGAGTGCTGACTATTGTATAAATCCCCAAATGATTTTTTTTATATTCACAATAGTCACGTATAGTAATTAGACAGCTATCTGTAATGAGACTGTATTCTGTTGGAGAAAAGATGCAGACTGTTTGAGGGTACAATGTTCTTCAGGCTGGGAAATGCTGTAGTTTTAATATGAGGAGTAATTATAAATCTCCTTGATGGTTTCATATTAACTCAAGATGTAATTTTCTTTAACTGCAAAAGCGTGCATTCTTCTCCAGCTTTTACTTCTCAGTAGATAGGAAGTTAGAATTCAAAGATTGCTTATCTTCCTTGCTTATTTGTCTAAAGAGAAGAGTAACTGTAATAGAAGCACATTTCTTGTAGGTGAACAGTAAAATAAAATTGTCACCTAGTGATTTCAGTATTAGGGTTCTTTACTCTTTATTTCCATCCAAAGGAGCGTGAAATCACTTTGTGGCCCCAGCTCTTCTCCTTCCTTACAACATGTATGAAAAATTGTGTTTTTCCTTTTTATTAAGGAGTGGCTTGATATATAACACAAATTCTATTTTGTGCTCATTCTTTTCTTCTTTCTGATATTTTTTCATTTCCTTCTCCATCCATTGACCCCACTTCAGAATTCTGATATTGCAATAAGTAATTTTTTTAGACTGCAACTCTACTTAATTCCATTTTTACGTTTACTCTTGTGTTTTAATTTCTGTGCATGCATGCATTTGTATGTTATGTATTTTAAAGATTTATTAATACATCTTTTTTTACCGGAACAGTCTCAGTTCTTGAATATGTTTCAGTAGTTATATTTTAAGAAATACAGTATCTAATCTTAATGTTCTTGGATCTCTGTATCTCTAGAAGTCATCTTTTGCCTCTCCTGTGCCTGTTGCTTTTGACTGGAGTTAGCCTCCAACTTCTTAGTTGTAGAATACCGTCTCCTTTTGGAAATGTAAATGATTCTCCATTTGTTCATAGTGATCTCTTGCACACTGCCACTCTAAATTAATTGTACAATGTTTGATATGCTGCTGATATTTCCAGATAAAAGAAATGAGAGTTGTATTTTCATGTTTTACTATTTATTGCTCTGTAACCCTTCTAAAGCTAGAAGAATTGCTCAGGATATGGGGTGATGTGGGAGGGTGGGATGAGAAGGAGAAGCATGAATAAAAAGGAAGATTCTGAAAATATTTTGAAAGATACTCTCAACAGATAAAATGTTCCCCAAATTTATCAAGGGCTTTTTTTTTTTTTTCCTTTTTTTTTTTTTCTTTTTCTTTTTCTTTCCCCTTTCTCTCACTACCAGCTTCTTAGTAGTAGCCTGTTAAATTTCTTGATTGATTTCTTGATTGCATTTGTCAGATCCAGGTTCTGTTAATGTGTCACTGGAACTGTTGGGTAAGCTTGAGCAAATGGCTTTTGTTCTTTAGACATCCTGTGTAGTAGTAGTAGCATCTGTGAGGCAGTCCAGTTCAGTTTGTGTAAAAATAGCTCTCTGCATCTACTGCACAATTGTGAAGGCGTTATCCAAACTTTGTTCTTTGTGCCTACAACTCTATTATCAGAGAGACTGCAGCCCAGTTCTCCAGCATGATTCATTCACTGTCTCTTGTCACTTGTTGCCAAATTTCTGAACCATGAAATGATTCCAGCTTTGGATAAGGATTACAGGATACACTTGCTTTTGTAACCTAGATAGCCAAATTATTACAGAACAAAAAATAACCACAGAAAAAAAGTCTGTAGAGCCTTCCCCACCCTTCCATTAGAAATGCAAAGATTTCTGTACCTGTAAAGGGATAAAAACACCCAAGGAAGGTGTTGCTATGTAGGTGAAATTCATACAGACATGAAAGTATGTCCCTTATTCTGGCCTTCCTGAACTGTAGAGAAAGCATTGTTCTGTTGAAGAAAGAATTGTTCTGTTGTACTAAACTACAAATTAATGTCTATTATATAATTAATCTATTATAAAATGTAGAAGTAGCAGGGAAAAAAAGGCAGTAGGTGAAATTGGATATGTGGGCCATTATGCAAGGGGAGCCAAGTCTATTGTAGTCTGACCTTCAAAGAGCAGAACTGATTGATTGATTTGCTTTTATTTTAAGTTCCTTTGATCTTTCAAAAAATTCCTTTGCATATAAAAAAAAAAATCGCTATTAATTCCCTTACCAAAATGGTGTTATATTCTTTTTAAAATAAAAAAAAATTACAGACCATTATTGAGTTAAGCTCTTCTAAGAAATTGCTTTCCATACATCAGGAAATCTTTTCTTTTTGTTTCTTGACATTTAAATTTTATAAAGTTTTCCAGCAAAACTAGCTGTCATATGGTAAGCATTCAAGGTATTCAAATAGATTGAGTTCTTTTGTAGTTTCTTTTAATCGACAGTACAGGTATTTTGACTTTCTCTTAAAAGAAAGCTTTTGAATCCTTTATTTAGTACGCTGTCTATTTTTTAGCATCATTCAAGATGCTCCATTTGGGAGATAAGGTTAATTTCTTTTAATATGTATTATTTTAATTAGAAAGTAACGTTTAAAATTAATACTAACGTTTCTGTTTCATTTTTTTGTGAAAAGGTTTCTTAAGCAATTGAAAATAATAGTGATTAGATACTTAGACCAAGAACATTAAGCACCTTGTACTACAAGAAATGTCTTAGTGCTTAGCTTCTGTTGTAAGGAATTGCCTGGCCTGGAGCTGCAACTGTATGGCATGTTTAGGAGCAAACTGAAAATACTGCCCCTTCTCAGTAGTGCACTTTGACAGAGAATAGGCAGGTAGTGTTCTCATTTTTTTGGTACATGGTTCAAACAAAAAGTCAAACTGAAAAAGAAAACTAACAAGTAAATCAGACTTGAGGAATTGCTGAGATTTGATGTGTAGCTGACCCCAGAGGGAAGGACTTCTCAGGTTGTAAGAATGGAGGCGTAGCCAGGTGCAGTTCTCTATAACTCTACTTGTGATGCTTCTGAATTTAGTTTTTGCCCCAAACACTGTTGAATCTGAATTTACATATGTGCTCAAAGGAAGCAATTTTATCTGATTACAACTTTAATCAATTTAATCAAAGGCTGATTATTAGTGACTAATTATATGTTCCTGATATATTCTGCCAGTTATCTGTCCTACATGTAGATGGCAAATTTTAAAGACTGCCGTGTGGGTTTTCATTTCTTCATCTTTCCTGTGCACCAGTTTTGAGACACTGAGAGTTAGTCTGCTGCTGTCACATTTCCATGCAGGCTTGGAGTCTAGGCTAGGAAGAAAAGGCTGTCTCATGCTAGAGTACCTGGAAGCTATAATGTGTCTTTTGGCCTTTTTTGGATCAAATGAAACCTTTGGACACTTTACGTTCTTCACTCTGAGTTCTTTGCTCTTGAAGTTGACCTATTTGCAGGTTGCTTTTTGACCCTTAGTTCACTTTATTCATGCTCAGTAAACTTGTAGCACAATCTCTTCTTTCTGGATTTTTTGTTTATTTCAATCTCACCTTCACATTGCTCACTCTTCTGCAAGATAAGGCCTCTTTTAAAGTTTGATTTCATTACCAAAATATCTTGAAGAGACATGACAGCACAAAGAATAGGTTAAAAAAACACAATACTTGCAGTTTTCCAAAATTTTTGTTCTGGATAGATGAAAACCAACCAAAAAATTTAAGTTTCAGAGAAAGCAAATGGTTGCAAAATGCTTTACTAACATATTGTTTAAGAAATGTACAGATCTGTTGCTGTTGAAACAAAATCACACTTGTTTTTTTTCTCCATAGAACTCCTATCCATTTCAGTGTTATCCATCAGTAGCAACCTTTACACTGGTACCTGAAACAAAAAGTACTGGATTTTGTTTGAGGCTTTGACAACACAGTGGGGGAAGTGGAGAACTTTCCATAGCAGTAGGTATCTGCCTTGCCATGGTTCTTTTTTCCTCTTGTAAAGAGTTGTCTGTTAATAAGTTGCTAATACTAGGAGGTAAAGTGTGACTGTGCCAGAAAGCATTAAGTCACACTGGGATTCTTAGTTGTACTGACTGGTAAGACTGACAGTCCCTGCAGTGAGTCCTTGGTGTCTGGCTCAGTCTAGTCCATGCTTGGTCTATGAGCAGATTTTTAATTAAATGCCATCAATTTTACGCTCATGTACCTGGAATAAAAACAATGGCAAAAAAATTTAACCCTCCTCCTTTCTGGGTAAGCTGCTAAAAAAATCCCTGCTTTCAGATTTTGCTGTTCTTCGTGTGCTGAGCTCTTTTCCACCTCAGTAGAGTAGTAAGCAGTGATAGTTACAAACCACACTTGTTAACATGCAACAGATATTTATGAGCACTTTACAATTTACCTTTTCTAATACTTTATTAATCTGTTTTTTTCATTCAGCTAACTTACCTATCTCCAATGAAGGACTGCAAATTTTCAAGCATCCTCTTCCATCTTTCAGAATGTTTTTCTTAGCCAGTGCCATGTAGAAGGCAGGCTTTCTAGGTAACCCATCTTGTCCTATTTTCAAAAATAACCCCCTCAGTGTTTCTGCAGTTTCTTGAGCATTTTACTTCTGTGATCTGTGCTTTTTCTTTTTTTTTCCCCTCTTCTTTTTAGTCCTTGCTCGTGGCTCTGGAATTTGGCGGTTTCCACCTTCACTGCAAGTCAAAATACCTACAGCCTTTTTCAACCTGCCTTGACTCCACTAGCTTAACAGCCTTGTCTTTCTTCTTGAATAAGGTATAGGCTCAGTGACAGCCTTATAACAGGCAGCCCGAAGAGTGGCTGTGAGAGCAGCATGGCTTGCGATCTGTTCACTTTTCCATTTGTGTGCCTGCATTGGAAAGCAGCCTGCCTGCACCCTGCCAGTTCAAAAATCCTGGGCAGTGCACGAAGGCACTGAGCCATACTGTACCCAGAGCTGCCAGGTGGGGGAAAGTGGTCCAAAGGTATTCTCAGCCGTATCTTCAAGCTGGCTGTCCACAAATCTAGTCTGAGAACTTCTCACCACATAGGATGTTGAATGGATGCATGCCTGCCGTTCTGCTTGTCCTCATGTTCCCTGATGAACCATTGCCTGTGTTTTATCTTATTTTTTTCCCCTGTAAGCTGTGATGTTATTTCAACCACTGAAGAATCTGAGGAATTTGTAGGAAATAAACCAAGCCTGATACACAGTTTAATGCTCTTATCCCTTTTGTCCCTGTCATTTGGTCTCAGTATCACAGCTGATGCGCTCATATGGAAGGTAACCTACGTTGCTATCAAGTGATGAAAATGCACAAACCCAGTGCTTTTTCAACATGGTGAAAAAATTACAACTCCAACCTTTATAGAATTTATTATTACTTATTTATCTATCTATTTATTTATTTATTTTTTAGGAAAGGTCAGACTAATGTTTAGATTTCCCTTACAGCCCAGTTCCAATTTACATCATTTCATGTGTGATGGGTGCTATTTCAGCATTTTTATTTTCTGATTCAAGGGTAATTTGAGTAAATGTCACCTGTTACACTGCTGCAGCAGACAGAAAGTACACTGGATCTCTAATAAGCTCTTATTAGCTTGACCTGTTTTGTATTAATTTTTTTTTTTTGTTTTGGGGCAAGTTCTGTAATGCTGTTTTTACACTGTTAAAATGAAAAAGTAATTACACAGCTCTTTAAAGCACTGTGTTTTGAAGTTTCATGATGCAAGACTTTCTTCTGAGCTTTACAAAAAAAAACAAACAAACAGCCTGACATTTCTTAAGTATCTTGATTCTTTTTTTTCCTCTGTTGTGCAGAACTTTGTTCTTGCATCTTGCATTTACTGTTCTTTGTCACAGGATGGCAGCATGAGTAAGATGCTAAGAAGGTATAGCGGTGAGGCCTTGTTTATATGCTGTGAAGATTTGTACAGGGTTCACATGTTGCTTTTCAAGGTGAGGTGTCAGATGTATGTGGGTTGCTGTAAAAAGAATGTCTCCTATTCATTTTCATGAAAACTACAACAAAGACAAAGAGCAAAATAACAGTCTTTGATAGAGCAAATTCTGAGCTATAAAGCACTATTTTTCAACATAGCTACCACCATTAGTTGTGTGTTTTCACCAGCCACAAATGAGTCTGCATGCCATGCTCCTAAAAATCTGCACCAGTGGAAGTGTGACCCACAGTTGCCACTGCTGAAATGCAGCATCCGCATAAAAACATACCTGACCCAAATGCCTCGTTCCCTAGACTTCATAGAAGTTTGCAGGCTGGATCCATTCTGAAATAAGTGATTTGATCACTGCCTTAATCGGCTCCTGGAGAAAAGCTCTTGCAAAATACTAGTTTGCACAGGACAGCTGTTCTACTAGTGATGCTCGTGTCAGGTGCAGTGATTGGATCTCAAAAACATACCGCATTTCTGAAAAAATACGCAAGAATCTGTAGATCTACTCAGGCAGAAAAAACGTTCCTGTTTTTCCAATGAAGTGGTTCTTAAACGTGTATTTATATTTTCAGATTCATACAAAATCACAGATCAAATTCTCTTGCCTTTGCCTTAATCCTTGAAACTGTAGGCTTAGAAACATTTGATATGAATAAAAGGAAGCCTTCTTTATGACTTAGCACTATTTTTTTTTATTGTTGTCACTTAAATCTAAACTCTTCAAACTTAATAGCTTTAATTTCCTCTGAATTATATTCCCTGCTGTTTTTGTGTCCTGCTTGACTGTTATATTTAGGAGCTTCCTAAGTGAAAATTCAGACTCTCAATGCTTGTTCCAACTCAGAGATATGAAGAAAAACATTCTCCTTGTGCCTCCTGGAAACTGTCTGGACTGCAGACTGAATTTTTCTCCCTAATTCCATAGAAGAATTCAATAGAAAGATCTTAGGACATGTCATTTTGTCACAGTGCTATGCCTTGCAGAGGACCCAGACAATACAAAAAGCAACCTGGGTTCACCTGTGCTTTTAGAAAACAATTTATCTGAAATAAATGTTTGCTTTCATAGCTATGTGATTTCTAGAATAGCTATGGCAGTTGTCTATTAGCAAATGATAGTTTTCAGTGCTGTGTCCACCAGTATGATAAAAGGACTTGTCTTTTTGTGAAATGTCTTTTCCTTTCCTATGATGTTTTCAACTGGAGATGAATGAAGCCATTTGTGTTGGGGAGAAAAAAAAAAAGGTCAAAATTTTTGAAGGGAGATGATGCAAGAAAATTTAAGCAAGATTTTGGTGTATGATATGCAGAATTGACTCAGTTTTTGTAGTTTCTATTATTTATGCATGCAGAATAACTGATTTTGCAGACAAATATTAGCAGTGGAAAGATAATATTGCTGTGCAATAGGTGACAATCTCTATTTTCTTTACTTTTTTCAGAGGAATAATGATTATAATTATAGGATATTTGCAGTCGAGAGGGAGGAATTGGTAAGATGTTAGACTTCTCATGAGTTTTGAGTAATAGATGTGCTAATATATCATTCAGTGTGATTCTGGCTGTGTGATCTTTCATCCCTTCCAGGCGTCTTTCATATCGGGTCTTCATTTGCCCCTGCAGACAGTTCTGCTGTAAAACACTTAGAGTAATATCTCACATAAAGCTAAATCAACCACAGAGCTACCAATGTCTTTGATCAGTTCTGTGATGTTTATTAGTCACTTTCCTTTTGGGAATTTCTGCGTCCCTTTGAAAGCATAAAAGAATTCTATGATAATATCCAATTCTGCATCCAACCGAGACATCACTGCTGCTGAAGAGGTGTAGGGCTGGCAGTTACCCTCCCTCCCCCCAAAGATGCTGTTGGTGTTGGTCCTGAGTCTATGGAGGAGTTCAGCAAAAAGCAATATGGAGCTTTTCTGCTTCTGCCTGGAATCTAAGCAAACTTGCTCTGTAGTGCTCCCAGCTGTCAGTAATTTTTAGAAGCTTTAACTATATTGCTCACTATGCAGATTTACAGTTACAAACTTTGTCCATTTTATTTTGAGAGTGGTTCATGTCACTTCTATTCATTTTTTGTGTATTGAGTGTTATTTCAGCTCTAATTTGTTTGACGTTCTTGCTAGTAGTATATTTGTATTCACAGAAAAACATGTGAACAATTTCATCTATTGATGCTGTACAATGCTCCTATTAGATATACAAGTAGCATTTGAATATATCCCCCAACCATTGTTAGGCCTCTTCAAATGATAATGTGGCCGTGTTCCTCTATGAGGCTGATGCTGCATAAGAATGAGTCTGCAATCTTCAAGGACCTGTGTGTTGTGCTAGCAGTGACCAGAAATTGAAAGTAATTGCTTCCATTACTTACACAGAGAATAGCGGAGAATCTGTGGTTTCATTATGTTCATTAGTTTCACTTGTAGATCAAAGCCATTAGCAAATCATAGCATTTCAGTCCAACAGGCTGTGTTGGGGAGCTCATCATGTTTCCCATGATGGTATCACAAGCAGAAATAGAGCAAAAAATACTTAGCCATTCCCTAGATGTTTCTACATGAAGAGGTTTGGTATAAATCAGTATGAGTTTTAAATCCTCTAGTTGTTCTATATTAGCTCCACTAAAAATGACTTTGTGCAGTGCGACTTGTTATGCAGTGGTAATATATATATATATATGTATACACACACACACACACACACACACACACACACACACACACAAATCTTATTGGCTTTTTTTTTTGCTTTTTTTTTTTTTTTCTTGACAGAGCTGTTTCTGTCTGTTTGCGAAGAGGTAAAGGCATAGGAAGATTTATTTTCAATTACCCAGGGAAGAGAAATTATGCTTATTTTGTCCTTTTTGGTTAAAGGATCAAACAAACAGTAACAAATTATCTTACATAAAGGCGATCTCATTGTAGCATAACTAGAGAGCTGCAAAGTTTGTGTATTAAGATCCCCTTGAAGGCAACAGCTAGGAATGACAAAAAACACATTAACATTTACATCCTGATCTGAATTTTAGGCATGTCTGCTTCCTTTATGGAAGTAACTGGCAAGTGCTCTGTATGGAACAGCCAGCATGTGGGAGTCTCAGCAGGATCACAGTGTGCTACCAGTAATCTCACTAAAAAAAATAGTAATGAAATAAGAAGGGAAGCAAGTATCTACTGGTAACATATATTCTAGTGAGTGAATTATTTGATATAAATAGTTCAAAGGCATAACGGTTCCAAAATGGAACAAGATTAACTTAAATAGAATATTAATTAGGCATCTACTTTAGGCTTGTGCAGCATCTCACTTTTGAGGGAGAATTGTAGAATGCAGGGTTCTTGGGATGTTTCCTTTGATTTGATTCTGGCTCAATGAAGTCAAATCCATTACTGCAGAAACTCTTGAAGACATTTTTAAATTTACCAGGTTAAAAGATGCATGTTAAATAGAGAAGGTAAAATTGGGGATGGATGAATATTTAAATCAGTTATGCAGTTATGCAGACAAACAAAAAGTCAAACTGGTATTGCAAAACATCTGAATGTTGCATTTTTACCCAACAGGTGACAATGGTAGAACTCAGTGCTCAAATTGCTAAGCTCTTTTGCTTATAGAGGAATGTTGAGTTATAAAGTGGGCTGTGAAGTCAAGCAATAAAAATAACAGAATTTGCCTTCTCAACAAAAATCTATCATAATTTGTTTCCAGCAGTCGTCTCCAGAACCTTCCTTCCACAAGTACTTTGACCAGAATGCCATTTTCAGATGTTCCCTGTGATTCCAAAGAAAATTAATAGCTTTGAATTCTGAGCTCAAAATTTGCCTTTTAATTAAAGGGGATGGACTCCGTAATATTTCATTTGCTGTGTAATCGGTGGTGCCTAACAAATGCTGCTGTTAGTTGGCAAGTATGGAGAACAGACTTTATCCTTCTGCAGCGAGAAATGGTGGAGTGTCACTTGTCTCCTGTCCAGTAAGGTGAATTAACTGTTTCTGGCTTGAGAACTGATATTTCCTAGTGGATCTGAAAAGGAAGGAAACAAGAGATAAGAGCCTGTCAGACTAGTCAACTTTGCAGAGAAATACAGAAAACACATAGAAAAGGGAATTGGAGGGAAGAAGTAAAAAAAAAAAAAAAAAAAAAAAAAAGTGCAGAGGATGTACAAGGACAAAAAATCCATAGCAGTGTGCTCTGCATGTTTTGGGTACTGTTTGTTGGGTGGTGAGTGTCTGGGGAAGAAGTGATCTTATGTGGGAGGCCAGTTCTTTGATCTTCTGACCTGAAAGTCCTCAAAGGCCTCCACCGCTCTCCTTCCTCTGCAAATATCCAGTGCCATTAGCTGCTCGTTTATCAGTGCAGATAAGTGACAAAGTGGAGGAGAGTAGATGTTGCACCTTGCTCACAGGTGATGACAAAACCAGCTGCTAAATGCTCTTTTAGTGCTCGCCCAAAGCTGATGTGAATAAAATATATGTTACTTGTGCTTTAACATTTAGTTTTTATGAGAAAAACCTGAAAACAGTCTGCCCAGAGAACAGGGGAAAAAAAATTAAGCTCAATTCCTAGTGTAACTTACAAACAGATTAACTTTAAAAAGTAAATGAAGTAATCTAGAGGTGTCCTTTTCAGAGGCAGTAAGCTGCTACAAAATGAGTGATCCTCTTTTGGTATGTATTTGTCTTCAGAGGTTGCACTGATTTCTGCACTACATTTATTAAAGCACATAGTGCACTTAACAGTTCCTGAAATATATGAAAATTATTTAATGTCAGAGAACTTATATCTTGTCACAAATTGGAAAATGGGATCATCTGTTCAGATTTCCCTTTTTAATTGGAGAATTTTCGCTGAAAGCTATGTGAAAAATGTATGCAAAACAGATTAAATGTATTACTACATCACTTTTCATATTGAAATGTATTAGAAGTGAAAATTGACACAGTTAAAACTAAATTTCTTTGCTTATTTCCACAAAAAGAATTGTTGAACTATATAGTATATATTAAAATTTTTAATATAAAGTAATCTGAAAACTATGAACGTTAATTCTAATAATTTTATTCCTAAAGGTAGTTTGGTTTTTAGTAAAACCTAAGATGATACTTACTAGTGATTGGCTTTTTATTTTCCTAAGAATATTTTCCTTTTAAAAGATGTTTTTGTTTTTTGTTTTTTGTTTTTTGTAATCTCATGAGAAAAATAAATCACTTTCATAAATTTTGAAATATAAAATTCTCATATTCTTAATTCAATTTAAAGAAGGTTGTGCAAAGGGAAAATTCTATTTCCTCATGTACTGGAACAGTTGAATCTGAATGAAGCATTTAAACATTGGAATTTATTGCTGAATGTCACTAAAGATTAATATTCCACAGACTTGCGTGTGTGTTGTATTTTGTATGTAATTTATGTGTGTATTTAACTGCTGAGCAGTAGAATAGACTGTATGACTTGAAGTACTGCGCAGGATGCAGTGCTTGCTCCCAATGCAGCACTGCCTTTTGTGAATAGTAAATGGAATAACATCCTTTTAAATTGTGCATAGCCCTCACCCAAGGGTACTAAAAGCAGTAAATATCACGTGACTTCACTGGACTTTACATCAGAGTCATAAACTTTCAAGCTCAAAATTTGTTTGATCTAAACATTACTTGATTTGAATTACAGAAATAGCATGCTTAGCTAGTAATATATGCTTAAAAAGAAAAAGCCAATGCTCTGTGTTAGGAATGGGGAAGGTACTTTAATGCACTCTTTAGGATAACAGCAGTGAATTGCCTTCTCTGAACAGTTGAGTCCCATTGTTGTAAACTGGTGGACAGAGGATCTAAATTGCAGAAGCAAGTACATGAATTTATTTTGTCCTAGGCATCTGTTATTCCACAGGGCAAGCCCAAGGTTGAGAAAGTCACTTTCTCGTGCTGTGTGTGCGTGTTCCAAGGATCATTGGCAGATTTCTTTTATCATGTTCATTCATCCATATATTCTATGAAGGATTGCAGTGCTAAGTTGTTAGACTCTACACTCAATACCATTAATCTTGAGTGCGTAATTTAACTTATTGTAGGTTATTAGCTGTTCACCTTGAAATTCTGTGAATAAAGAGAAAATTATCCCGATGTCTAGCATTATATATTAATTGAAAAAGTGGTGACTAAACTCAGTAATTGTCATTAACATCAGAGAGAAGACAATGTCATTCATAGTATTGTTTTAGATTTCCTATTACTTAGTAACTGAAGTAAATTATACAGCTCATATTTCAAAGGGGAATTTTCTCTCCTTCCTTTTCTCATCACATACACCAAAATATTTCAGTGTCTAAGAAGAGTTATCCGCAGCCTCCCCATCGCATCCTGTTCATTTTGGAACAGTGCTCTGTGTTGCATTCTAGAAACAACTGCTTACTGAATTCATCAGATTTCTAGGAAAAGAATTGTCAGCTCTTTTCTGTGTTGCTTTCCTGTGTTCACAGGAAGAATTTAGCATCACTACTATCAACCATTCAAAATTTTCATACGAAATAATAAGTTGTATACAATGGATAATGCCTATTGATTGAAAGTATGAAGGTAAACTTGTGAATTTATTAATATAACAGATAAATTAAAAAAAAGAGAACTCTTCAGAAGAGAACGGGCATTTAAAAAGGTATTGTTTAACTTACATTTTAATTGTTAAATCTGTTCAAACTTTTTTGAAATGCCTTTTAAAACAATTCAAATTGACATAATTATTGCAAATCTAAATGAAAATCTTGAATTAACTGGTCTTGATTTTTCTTTGCATTTCAGTTTCTGTTTAACAATGCAATGTCTTCCACATACTTAAAATTCATGAGTTCTGATATTTGATCATACATGCTTTTCAGTTATAGAGTATGACATTGTATTATACTGCAGTTATCATATAATGGAATATAACTGACTTTACAGTTGTTATTTCAGTCAATAAGAGATATGGTTTGCTTTTAAGGGTGTTTTTTCTCCTTCTTTCCTCCCTCCTCATCCTTTCAGAAGGAAAGTTAGGGCATAGAAAATAACCATGGCCTGCTGCTCCTTCCTACATGGATATTTGCTTTCCTGACCTCTTCTTGTCATGAAGTGTTCTGTCTTGACAGAAAAAAGTTGAAAACCTCTTACATCTCTTGATGCTATAGCAGTGATTGTAATTATTAGATAACAGTTTGAGCTAGAAGAGTTTCATGTAAGTGATTTATTTCAGGTTACTAATTTTTCTCCTTACCTCTGTTGTTGTTATGAGTACATGAAAATTTGTAAAGATTTTTTTCCTGAGTTGTTTGAAAACTGTAAAGCATAGCCTTTCTCATGTTCTCTACCATAGTCTTACATAGGAATTAACCTTAAAAGCAATTTTTAGGATCAGTTCAGAGAAAGCAGGGAAAGGTGGTACATCACATAATGTTGTTCAAGATTTAGAAGAGGCTTCTCATATCCATTGTATTTCCAAAGCTAAATCTAGTCACATTTGTTTTGCAGTCTGCTGTACTAGGAAATCAAGGTTTTATTTCCACTATATATATAGTAGACATACTGTTCAATATTTTGGAAACTACAGAAGGTTCTGTTATCACTGATGACTAGAACTCAACTTATGTCGAACCATTATTCTCCAAAAATGCTGTTGTCTCTTGACTGATATTGTTCCAATTCTGTAAAGGTTTTTATTACTTCTGAATCCACTGTGAGCTTTCCCTACGGAAAAGCCTGACCCAAAGTATGAGGAGGACCTCATGTTTACATGGAGGAATCTTACTGTTGCTTTGTCCTTTTTGGAAGGATGTGTTTTGTTATTAGAGATGGGTAGTGAGTTTGCAGTGCTCCTACGTGTTGTGAGCTAGAAGTCTTAGAAATCTGGGTTCCTGCAGTTTCTGTGGCATTTGTACAAAGAATCCACTTGTTTGATAAAAAGAGAATATTTTTCTTTCAGAGATGGTGAAACTGTTTAGGACCTAAGCTTTTTCCCATTGTGGGAAAGCTTTTTCCCACTTTGTCTTGAAGATTTCACTGCTACTAGAGTTTTGTCTTCCCCACACATAAAATGCACAACTCACCAGACTTCTGGGGCGGCTCTACCTGAGGGTATCAGGTGTGATTTCAAGCTAAATTATTGATAGTGTGTGGTATCCAGGGATGTAGCATTCTTGGTATTTTGTTCAGGTTTGTTCTTTGTCAACAAGGATGGGAACTATGTTGTGGACAAACTATGCAGGTACTTTTACTTCCTTGTACAAAGCACCTGTTTCTTTTCCATAGTGCTGTCTCCATCGTGAGTGGATTGCTGGCTAGATTGTCCCAGGGTATGCTTGCTCTTTAGGTTAGATTTCCATTTGTTTGTTTTTCTTACATAGTGCAAAAATGGAAGGACAAACAATAAATGATTCTAAAGGGGTACATAAAAGCTCTCGAAATTTACAGAAAATTGGAACTACTCATAGATTTGTTATGTAATGTCATACTACATGGGGGTTATTTTAAAATTTCTTCTTTGTACATAAAAACATTGAGTTTTTGAAGGAAAAAAAAAATAATTCCTTACTCAAATGAATTTTAAAATATCCAATTTACTACTTACAAGAGAAGAAATTTCAGGAGTCTCTATTTGAAGATAAAAATTCTTAAAGTGAGGTGGCTAAACTGCAATATTAAGGGATAGTATAATGTTGTTAAAATATGTATCTGATCACGCAGGAAATCCAGAGTGAACTTTAAAATTCTTTCTTCCTCTAAACTTAATGACTTTAAAAAACAAAACAACACCAAAATCAAATAAAACAAAACAAAACAAAAAAGCAAAAAAAATCCCTGCATATTTTCCCTAAAGCTTAAATATTTTGGAAACTCATTAGACAATGAAGCAATGTTTAGACTTGGTAGTTAGTAACTCAATATGTATCTGCAAAAAAGCATTTGGCCTTCTTATCTGATCTTATCGTGGTTTGCAGAAATACAATTATCTTACAAAAAGGCAGTAGTCATCAGTGAAATTCTACCTCTAGGACAGAGTGATTTAAGACAACTTTGTGAATTACAGCTCGATTTCATGATAAATCATCAAAATTAACATCAATGATTTACCATTTATTTCTAATGTTTTCTATATTGATGTAATTGTCAGGATGTAGCTTGGATTCTCCTCCAAGATTAGAAAACAGTTACTCTGGGATTCTGTCAGTACATGTAGGGTCCTTCTTTAGATTTTTTGGGGTTTTGATTTTGATACTAGCAGAGACATGGAACAGCTGAAATGCATCAGCATGTTGCATGATCATCTTCTAATAACAGAGCAGATTACTGTTCATGCATTAGAGAATTATTCTGTTATATGTAGCAACTGTTTTCTATGGTCAAGCTGATAATGAAATACTTCCCCTTTTTTCCCCACATTTCCATAATTCATGCCAGTTTAAAAGTCAGTGCTGACCATTTTAAATAAATGTTATTGGTGTCAACCTCTTGGAAAAAATTAAAGATCTGGTAGAGGATGAAAATCCACAAACGCTTCTGCTTAGGTAAGTGCTGGAAGTCTGATGTTAAATCAGACATCTTAATGTTTGAGCCATTTCTAATTCATTATTTTCTTAACATTTAAGCTCAAGGGCACCAGTATGACAGGCAGAAATACAGTAAAAATTGATTATTAAAAAAAATAATTTCTTAATATTTGTAATCTTTCACTGTCTGTTCCTGGATTCAAAATATTATAGAAATGGAAATGAGACCTAACAACTTAGTTGTGTTGTGGACTGAGTCCCATCAGTTGCATGAATTAGTGAATGAAAAGGTGAACAAATTTAAAATGAGCTTAAAAATATCTCATTGTATTCCTTCAGCCCTTCTAGTTTTTTAAATGTTATATTTATATTTAAAAATTAAATGAGAACTCTTCTTTGGAATAGCATATTTCATAAATCTGAAAAATTTAAAAAGAGGATGGTTTTCTTTCATGAGCTTAAGGCTACTACCAAAAGCAATAACTCCTTCAGGGAATAGTTATATGGGATAATATGAACGTGACCAAGAGCAATTCAGTGCAGTTGGTTATTAGCTTATGATTGAAAAGTGATGTAGTATGTACATTTTTGCAGTCAGTTAGTATATCCTAACTTATTGAACCTATTTCATGCATCTCCTTGTTCCTTAGATGGTTAGAGCTAAAGTTGGGTCAAAAACCACAGAAGTGAAGTGTTACACTGCAATACAAATTCTGCGAAATTGCATTTGCAACACTGAGCTGATGCTAGCAGGTTTTGCAAGACTTGTGTCAGCTCAATAAAGAGGGTTGGTCTTGGTCTCTGCCTTTTTATAATTCCATGCAGGTAGCTTGCGATGGGGAAAACATGTCTTTGAGGGAATACTGAGAAACTGCGTGTTTGAAGAGAATGCATTACTACAAATGTAAAAACGAATGCAATACCTTCTCAAACTTCTAATGTCCTTCTGATCCTCTTACTACCTATGAATTTTTAGCAAAAGAGAATGATTGGTGGTCCAACTGAGACCAATAGAATCATGCTTTATGCTGACTAGAAGTCAAAATTAGCAAAGATTATGTTGGAGATCATTTTGACCGGGACAAAGAATGGAACAAATTATCATGCTGTAATATTGATCTGTGTTTGAGCTCAAATCTGGAATAACATGCAGTGCTGAATTTCTCTCTCGATAAGGATTCAGTAAGACGAGAAAAGATAGAGAAGCAAATCTGTAATCTGCTGGAAAGGGACAACTTTGCAGGAGAAGCTAAGGCTAGCAAGATGAATGTACAATAGAAATGAAAAGGGAGGAGCGGATGGCTTGAGAGCTGTGTAAAGTCACTGTCAAGAAAGAAATGATCAAGAAATTGCTCACTGTTTCTCTTAATAGAATAACTGAAGAGCGTTTAAACATGTTGTTTCCATTAGACATAGTTAATCTATGCAATTCCTTTTCATGAGATATTGCTAATGCCAAAGTATGAATGAGTTCAAAAAGCAATTATATAGCAGTACAAAGGAAAAGTTTACCAAAGAGTATTGAAAATTAAATAGATGTAAAAGCTTGTTTTATCTTAAGCTCATAAATCACAGATAACTGCTGCTTAGGAGAATATATCAGAAGTATATTAATATATACTTGTTTTATCTTTATGGCATGTTTAAGCATCTGCTGTGGGATGCGACATTGGTGAACACTGTTTATCCAATACAGTTATTTGTATGTTCATAAAGATTATTTCTTGGCTATGCAAAAAATGCCTTGTTTAATGCTATAGGTGACAACACAAGGTGTGATTGTTTCAAGGCAATAAATCATGTAGGATTTATTATGCCAGGCACGACTTCCTGGGCTGAACAGAAACAAATCCACAGTATGTCATTGGATCACTGATTTATAATTTGGTATAAGTACTTGTGTGTTAGCTTATTGAATGGAGGAAGTATGACTCCAGCACTGTGTTAAGTTTTGGTAACATACTAGAATGAATAGTTTTTCACTGATGCACACCTGGATAGAAGAATGATTTGTTTGCATTTCTTTTCTCATGACTTGTATGTGGTATTTTTAACATGCACGAAAGTAAGGAAACTAAAACAGCTACTGACTGTTTTACTGTACTGAACTATTTCTTACTGCTGCTTCTTCCAGTGATTTGCATGTCGTTGTGGTTTGTATTTGTGAGTTCAGATAGATTTAAATTCCTTGATAAAACTACTGGTTAATCTGAGTATTTGAAAAGGCGGATTAAAATTATTTAGCTGTAGAGAAATCAATTGACATCTGAAAAGCTGTTTGAAGACACCCTTAAAGAGTTTGATTCAGTGACAAAGCTGAATATGTACTTAGATTTGAAAATCTATCCGCAGGATCCTCCTCCTATTACAGCATTGAATGGGAAATGCACTGCTTATCTGCTGGGCATGCTGATGCACTGGGAAGTGCAGCACGAGTGGAGAATTCCATATCTGAATGTTCAAATGTTTCTTCTGTTGTTTTGCTGGAGTTCCTTACTATGTATTGCTTACAAGTAGTTTTTGGCTTAAAAAAAAAAAAAAAAAAGCTGATATGGGGAGCCTCTGGTACATCATTAAAATAATTTGCTCTCTGTTGCTCTAAATAGACTATTTAAAGTCATGCCATTTTGCTGATTAGATGTCAGTAGTTTCTTTACATTTTCCTTCCAACTTGTAGCTTAAATAGCAGAGCTGTGTACACGTAATATTAATTAAAGAATAAAAAAGAAACAGCTTTTCACAGTGTGTACACTTCAGCTCTTTTACAGTTTGTTAGTGGTGAAGAGTAGTAAATGGACTTGAAGCTGGGCTGAACAACTGACACTTAAAATACTTATGCTGTGCTTATTGTGTGAGAAACTCACTGTGGCATCATTAATCAAGCTGTCAGGTACAATCCAAAAGTCCTGTATTTATTACATAAAGAGGAACTCCATAAAGAAATGGATTCCCTATGATGAATAGGCACTGGACACCAATTATTGTGGTGCTATTAATCATTGTAACTATAGTTAACACAGACTGGAAGCTGTGCACTTAAACTTCCTTGAGGAAGAAATGTGAATGTTCGCATACGTATATACAATTTTGTGAGCTTTATAACCTTAAAGATTCATTTGATGAGATGACAGCTAGAAGCGAATGTTGCCAGGCTAACTTAGAAGCGCTTTAATGGAAACTGTGGTGAATGAAGAATTTTCATGCCATATGTCCTCCGTGAACTACATGTATCACACTAACTTTGCCTTTCACAGTCTTCTTTGTGAGTGCTGATTTTATATTTTAAGGACAGATTTCTAGTATTCATTCTTAAGAATGATTTTATTTTGGTAGTTGAAAAAATCCTCAATGTATGCTTACAGTATGAAAAGAATACACTCCCAACTGACAGGAATGAGATGTAATGTATAATCATTTTTTTCCAGCTAATAAGTAAATCTGCAGATATTTTTAATGAAACTCCACAATATTAATTTGTAATAAATTTTATTGTGCAATAGCAATCATCATGGCTTGCAGTTTTTCTGGAGGTTTCTGTACATAGTTTGGCGGCAGATACTTGTCATGTCTTACTCATTCATTCTGTAATTCCTGGAACTTGCCTGAGTGGTTTAGTAAATTCAAAAATAATTTGAAAAATAAAATAAATTTGAAACAAGTAAAAAAACTTGTGGGCAATGCTTCTACTGCTGTGTAGTATCACTGTAAGGCAGTTAGTATTGTCTAAGTGATGTGTAATGAGAAGTGTGCTTTCCACTGAAAACGGAGGAAAAAAAAAAAAAAGACCAATATTCAAATAAACTGCAGATTTTCCAGAGAAACCTTTGAAATGTTTGTGACAATGAATGAAACAGCCTTTCCTCTTAAGCAGGAACTGTGCAAAATGGTTTAGGTTGCTTAACAGAAGATCTGCATGAATTGTTTCAGCTCTAAAATATGTATTTTAGCCATGTATTGTGCTCCAACAATAGCTTTTAAAAGCCTTTTTCATATATTAGTTTTTGAATTATTCTTTCATTTGCGTAATAGCAGAAATATCAGAAATATAGGAATTTTGATGGCCACTGCCATAAACCAAATATTGAAGCTTAAACTCTCTCCAATTTGACTGCTCATCCTTCTCTAATATTTTCACAAATAATTCTCTGAGCTGTGACAGAAATCTGGAGTTCAATTTTACTCTGATATACACAGAACTATGCATCAAGCATCCTCTTTTTTTCTTTTTTTTTTTTTTTTTATCAGGTTTTGAGTAGAAACTCTTTCTGCTGCATTGCCTGTGCTTTTCAAATTATCTCTTGAATCCCAAAGAGTTTTTAGTTTTTCAGGCTGCTGAAAGCAAATGTTGCCATCTGAATGTCTCGCTGCAGAGAGGAAGCCAATCGCACGAGGCCACTTTCTGAACAATCAGCCGCGGCGCATTCAGCCAGAGCTGAGCAAAGCCCCAGTCAGAATTAATTGCTAAAATTATATAATTACAGCTGCACTGAATGAGACTAGACCACAGCATCTGTTCCAGCCTCAACTACATTTATTCTGGCTTTCGGGGGAAAATTGCAAATGAGGATATATTCTTTATTGTGCATTTTTTGTGAATTGCTAAATGAAATAGCGTTATATTTGACAGGGTATTCTTAAATAAAATAGGTATTTTAAAAACACTCTGTGGTGATAAGGTTACTAAGGAAAGAGAAAATTTATCATTTAAATCCTGAAGGGATTTTAGTATTTATTTTCTTTTCTTGTTACTCAGTTTTCAGATTGCTTTTTGTAACTGGAGATTACTTTTATGTAATCATAAAATAAAATGGTGGCTTAAAAATGAAGACTCCCTACATCCTGAGTCCAGATGAAGCACTATTACTTATAAGCATGATAAATTGAAAGTTTAAATACCAAGTGAAATAGAGCAGGGTAGGATACTTTTGAATATACAATGAGAATATGAAGAAGCAACTAACCAGGTTGAGCTCATGCTGGGCTTTAGCCTTTCTGAGATTCTCCCTGCATAAATGCCTGCACATTCCTTGTACTCTATGTGAGTTACACAGTCCCTCTTCCACAGAGGTCAACTCTTCTTCTCCCAGAGTCTCAGCAAAAGTTCCCTGTTCAGCCACACTGGTCTTCTTCCCTACTGGCTCATCTTCTGGTACAGAGGGACAGCCTGCTCCTGTGCATTTAAGACTTCTTTCTTAAGGAACAACCAGCCTTCCTGGACCCCTTTACACTTCAGGACAGACTCCCAAGGGATTTTTCCTACCAGTGTCCTGAATAGTTCAAAGTCTACCCTGAGGATAACCAAGGTAGCAGTTTTACTGAACCCCCTCCTAACTTCACCAAGAATACTGAACTCTACCATTTCTTGGTCACTCTATCCAAGACAGCTCTTGGCTACCACATCCCCAGCAGTCCTTCTCCATTTTGAACAGCAGGTCTAGTAGGGCACCTGCCATGGTGGTCTCTCTTACCAGTTGTATCAGGAAGTTATCTTGCACTCACTCCAGGAACCTCCTAGACTGCTTTCTCTGGGATGTATTTTCTTTCCAGTCTGTCTCAGGAAAGATGAAGTCCCCCATGAGAGCAGGGGATAGTGATAATGCAACTTCTTCCAGCTGACTGTAGAATGCCTCATCCATCTCTTTATTCTGGTTTGGCTGTTTATAACAGACCCCCACCAGTGTGTGCTCCTAGCTGGCTTTCTCCTTATCCTTATTCATAGGAACTTGACCTTATCGTTCCTAGCCCAGAGTTCTACAACACTGAAACACTTTCTAACACAGAGAGCAATCCACAATCCTGCCTTTGCTGTCTATCTGTTCTGAAGACCTTTAGCCATAGCAACACTTCAGCTGTGGGAATGATCTCACCATATAATGGCAGCTAAGTCATAGTTTGCCTTTTACACAGTATCTTTGAGCTCCTCCTGCTGCCCATGCTGTGTACATTGCTGTAGATGCACTTCAGCTGGCCTCACTGCCAACCCTGGCATCATTCACCCAGACTCAACTAAAATGGCATCAAACAGCTTGAGATTTGCAACGATGAATAAGAAAGCTTGGTGCACTTGGTTTAGTAGCATGCACTATTGAATCCCTGTTGCTTCTCTTGCTATACTAACACTAGTTTTGAGGTTATTTTTTCACCTATTGGATTTGTTTATAGCCTGATCTTAATGTCTCAGAAACTAAACTGGGCAGAATGTGTGAGGCTCTTATTTATTGCCAGATATCAAGTAAGAACAGCAGCATCAGTTTTGTAATTTCATTCACTGCTCTTGCTAAGAAGGCAGTTTTTTATGGTTCACATGTATAATAAATGTTGACAGTATTTGTCAAAAACTTGTTATTAAATAGGACAAAGAGATAAAATTAGATTTCATAATAGAAAGAGCAATCAAACAATCTCATTTAGAATGTATAATCTTTTTTGCACTGCCAATCTGCAGAGCTGTTTGAATGGTGATGAGTTCTGGTTACACGAACAAGGTATTTCACTGACTGAATTGTTAATGTGCTTAATTCTCAGCATGCTTTGCAGATGCAGGGATGCATGTTGTGGAGTTATAGCTGTCAACTTGCACATTTGTGATACTTTCTTGATATCAAATTCATTTTCTATTCATTTGTTAACTTCTTCCTACAGAGATCACAATTTCTATGACCTGCCATTATACAATGGTGAACGCTTTAAACTGAAGTCAGAAAACAGTGTTTAAAATGATAAATAAACAATAGTTTTAATGTCATAATAATATTTCTACAGCCTGCCATAATCTGTACACCTGAATATGTGCATATTTGAGATATGAAGACATGGATAGGGCAGGAGGAGAGGAGATCAGTATACTAGGTTTAGGTATTTACCTACATATTTATTATAGTTTAGTAGTTCTTATGAAAATTCTTTGTATTTGTTATTGGGAAAAGACCACAGTCTTTTCTTCCTACTCCTATCCAGCTCCTGCTTTTTGTATAGCAAGGTCAAAGTCTAAGGCAAGAATTAGTGGGTCAGCTCACAGGGAAATGATAAAAGGTGAAGAAAAATGTGACACACTTGAGATTAAAGGACATTTTTAGGACATTTGCATATTCTTCAAAGCGTCTATGTCTATCTGTGTGTAACTGATCACATGTTCCACAGAGATCTTCAGTTCATACTTCAATCTGTTTTTTTGCATCATGCTTTGTATTTCTGGATTAACTGGCTGAAATGTATTCACTCTTTTCAGCTGTAGTTATTTACAATAGAGTACTCAAAATTATTTTGATATTTAAGTAGATAGAGAACAGTTTTGCCTGAATTCTAATTATGATATTAATATTAGTTTTAAATTGTCTGAAGAAAAACTGGCTAATGTGGCTGGATATCCAAGAGGATATATAGGTCACAATATAGATATGAAAGTCACAATAAAGGACTGTGGGCTGTCACAGACACTGGTTTAGAAAAGAAGTCCAGGGATTGGTTAAACATTGACTGGCCTTTGAATGTCAGTGCAGATTTGTAGATGTGTACTTCTTGAAGGAACTTAAACTGCCCTGAACTGCAGTTTGTCTAGGCATGGCAAGAGTATGGCACTTCAAAGCAGCAGTGCAATCAGCATCTTGGAAAGTTACAAGGATTAAGTGAAAGATGAAGTCTGAATATTTTTTTTTTCTTTCTCTTTTTATTTTTTTTTTCCTTCTATCTTCAGGATGTATGGCTTTATAACTCACATATTTTAGAATGCCTCATCTCTCTCCCCCTCCCCCCCCTCCCATCCCCCCCCCTTTTTCTGTTGCAATTGCTTTGTTTGTAACTGTGTTCTCAATTTGTGAGAATTTGTGAGTTAGTGACTTCAGCTGTGTCCCTTAATGTCATTGTTTTGCATAAATGGATAACGGGCATAATTTTTCTTTGACATATGTGATACTGTGCAAGTTTAAACAAGAGTCTGTAGTAGTTCCAATTACTGTCAAAATTCTTTTTTTCCTAAAATAAATCATGGAAACCAGTGCTTTCTCTAAAAAGAAATTTTGGAAATACTATAAGCAATTTTGATATGAGGCATTAGTCTTGTATTGCATAGGTATAATTGTATATTATAATTAGTATATGGTTAAATCCTTAAGTGGAACATATCACTGTATGTGAATTAGGGACTTTTTTTTCTGGCTTTCTTTGTTTTGAGTTGCTGTAGAGCAGTGATGTACAAGCATTGGAGACCACCCTAGTAGAGGCAATTTCAGGAGTATGTTCCAATAAAAAAAAAAGTCACAAGTAGATTTGTACCTGGAATTTGCAAAAAGCAGATCCTGTGTGTGGATTAATAGTTTGATTGATGAAATGTTGGAAAGGAAATCCCAAACTCATTGAAGTCTACATTTGTAAATTTTCTATTAACTTTCCTGTAGTCATAAGGATCTGAAGGAAGATCATCTGCTCCACATCTTTATTTGGTCTCTCCCTGCAGGAATGTAAGCTCTTGCATTAAATTTTCTCAGTTTCTGTGAGGCAAAAGTATATAGGATATCTAGAATTAGCAGTGTTACATTAATAGGTACATTCTTTGTGTCTTAAGGGTTAGGTAGGTTGTCACGTAATAAGAAGAATCTAAAAATAATATATAATGGAGTCACAAAATGAGCTCCTATCCATCTGTTGTATAAAATTAGCTAAAGTACTTAAAGGCAACTATGAGGATAATAGTTATCTATTCTTTAACTTTCCCAGTTAACAGTAAAGTTTCTTTAAAGATGTTTTTAGCCTTTGTAGATTCCAAATGCTTCCATGATGGCTACTCTCTTTTTTTATGAAAAATATCTCCCATTCCCAAATGACTTTTTGTTTGTGATGATTCAAAAATCACATTGCAGCTACTTGACTCTTATTGCATGGCCTGATATTAATCTAATACCAGACTAATTAGTCTATACAGAAGTCAGATTTTTGCCGTAGAGCAAACTGTAAGGTACTCAGAAATGGTTCAGTAAGGCTGACTCCAGTCTCTAATGAACGCTACACTCTTGAAATAATTAATATCTGTTCCTAACTGTTTGTATAACTGTGGTTAGTTCGGCCAAGAATGACACTGTAATATTCAAAATGGCATACATTTTGTTTGTTTGGCTTAGTTTAATTTTTCTTATTTGATATTTAACCTTTATGGAAAGGCGAATATTAGAATTATCTCCATTCTAGCTTGCCTATAATGCCAAGTCAGTCATTTTTAGGCTTTGGCGATCACTTTCTCACATATGACTGTGGAGCTCTGGAGCTCTCAGGCATAAGTAACAACTTGGTGACAGATGAACCTTTTTATCTGGAAAGTTTGGATCTGTTGCTGAGCTCTTTCCTCACCCTACCCCTCCCTTTTTGTTTACCAAAACAGCGCTACTGAAGATTGAATTCCCTGTTTAGCCTTATGGCCAGAAAAGTCACACATCCATGCTCCTGGTCAATTCCATATCCTACTGTTTTTCACTTTCAGAGGTTTCAGTACCCATTTATTTAGTAGCTGGGAGTTATTGACAGAACTCCATGGTGGTGGAAAGTCAATTAGTGAAGGACCTTCTAACCACTAATTCTTTTATGTTCTCTTCAGACATCAGACTATTTGGCCTTTGTCTTTCACTTTGACAATATGTCTATAGTTCAGAGACAACAGCAGTCTACAGCACAAAGTTTTCACAGACACGCTTATTTAGTGCCTGACATTTATCCTGACGGTGTAATTTTCTGTTGTTATGGTGCTGCTATGGTTTTCCTTTTCTTTGCAGATTATGAAATTAGGTTTTATCTGAACTTGACGAATTGTCAGTAGGCATTTCTAGTGTTAAAGTGATTCTTGTTTTGATTGGGAGTCTGGAGCTGGAGATAGGTCTTTGACATTTTATAATGTCATGATGAACAAATGTAATCTATATTCTATTTTGCATGTAATGATTTTATGTTTGCATTTTTATTTGATTCATCCATTAATAGCTTCTGATAAAATATAGATGTTAGTTATTTTCTGCATTATTAATATTTAGAGGTTGAGCTTCGCATGGTATCTTCCAAATCAACACTGACAATTAGAGGGAAATTAAGTAAGAAATAGAAAACTGCTTGCAACTAACTGGGAGTTTTTTTGCTGGTTCAGATTCATGACTGAAAGATCTCTCGATGGAAGCCTTGTTACGACGTTATATATAATTAAATTATATTATGTCATCCAAACTGTATTGCCCTCATAATATATCTGTAAATTGCCTTTGTGCTTTTTGCTCTTTGAATCTTTGGAGTAAGGGTCCTTGTTTCATAATGAAGGTTCATCTTTACCCACGTAATATTTAAAGTAGATATAATTCCAATCCAGACTCAGAAAGTTCATCTAATTTGCTCTACTTATTGTACTGATGAAAATGTATATATCCATATAAAAAAAATACAATCCTGTGATGTCTTTACAGAGTCCTAAAAATTTTAGTTAGCAAGAATAGTTTTTTTTTTTCCTGATTAAAAGTGATTTTCTGTCAGTAGGAGGCTTCATTCAGCATGTATCTCTCCACTGATGGTTGTATTCTAGCATTCTGATGGCTTTCATTTAATATGGTTTGAATCCATTTATGACTAACTCGTTTCAGCCAAGTAAACGTGTACTGGCTTTGGTCCTACACAACTTGACTTCCTTGACATCAAAAAGACAACTTTCCATTTGAATATTAGGCAATAGAAAATGGAAGGATAGATGTTATAATGTTGCGGTCTTTCCCTACATCCTTTTTGTAATTTGACCAGGCTGAATCCATGAAAGCCTTCTCCATCCTGCCATGCTGTTGCTCAGGCTTTTCCTTTTCTTGGGTTGCTGGCATGTTTCAGTAAGTGGTAAGCTGAGCAATGCTCTTGGCATTCTCTACTTTCAGAGTGAGTCATGTTTCCATCTAAGGTTTGAAGAAACTGAGACACAGTTGGAAACTGGTCTTGCAGTAAACATTCCTGTACAAAAATAAAAGAAAGTGATTCTGGCAATTTGTATTATCTTTCAAAATGAATCTCAGGGGTCAAGTAAAATAATGTGAAAGAAATAGTTCTTGAACTATTTTTACATTTTCTATCCTCTAGAATGCTTTTAATGTATTCAAGGAGATAATTCATTTTTATAGGTCATGCAAAGTAAGAAAAAGTGCTGTTATTCAGATGACGATGTACAACAAAAGGATGACAGAATATATGTTGTAGCTATATGAACTAGAGCCTAAGCCTAGTAGGTGAGTGGACTCCTTACATGTCTATAGTAATCATACAAGCATGTATAATAAGGGGAATCTAAGGAAATTAATACAAGTGTCCTTTAAAAACAAAGAAATTTCTGCTGACTGTGCTTCATCACATGCTTTATGTGGGTTTCTTGGAGTCCTCAAAGATGGTGCTTGTCAAGTTGTGTGAACTTCCATTAGATCACTTAAATAGATGACACCAGGATGATAAACTATGTGAGAAGGTATACGTTTCATTTAAGTTGTTCATATAAAATGTTATGTTTAGGCATATTTTTTTTGGAATGTGAAAATTGTCCTAGCCATGGACAATACAAAATCCTATGGAGAGATAAAGTGTATCAAGTTTTGTAAGCTGTATTGTTTTGAATAACTGCCAAACACTTTTCAGAAAGTTGAAAAAAACAAACCAGAGAAGTGAGCTTCTAACAGAAATCTTGTTTTATGTGCAGACTGAATCATTTGGGGATGTGATAAATTCAATTCCTTCTAATTTGAAAAAGGTAAATTGTTACATTCTAATGAAGATTAAATTAACTGATTTATCAGGCAAAATTAAAAAAAAAAGAAATAATTGAAGGAAAACATCAAGCATATTCTGGGTTACGTACATGCTACCACTTATTAGGAATTAGAACTGGTTAATAGAGATGAAAGTACCTGAGGCAATGGTGTTTCAATGAAACAAACCAATCCACCCACACTGAGTGCACGTTTGTGTTATGCTAGGATAGCTGCGATGCTTTTCCTGTGATGGTAGGTGATTTCTTGAAAATGCTAGCAAAGACAAGGTTTTTGAGATGTTAATTTGCTCTTATGCAAATTAACCTGTCAGTAGTGCAGTGACTGTGGAAGACCCAACTCTTTTCCTAAAGTGGTTCCTATGGTTTCTGAGGTATGCTTTGTCAGTTTGGAAGATATGAATATTTATGGTGTACAGAAAACCTCTCCATGTTGCAGTTTTGATAATATTTATTTAATTTTACATTAAAAGATGTCATTTCTATCAATTGCATAGGTAAATGGTTTCATCAGCAATCATTTTATGCATGCAAGAGTTGGTCTGATTTACAGAATGCAAAACACAGATGGGTTTGTTCCTAATGCTCTCTAGTAGTTACTGTAGGAAATAGTGCACAGTATATGCCTAATACATTATTTACTGAAGATAAATGCCAGACATGATTATGGTAAATTAGACCTCTTGAATTATTTATGAGAGTCGGTGCTAAATGTTTTTCTCCTCCTTGTGTTACTATAAAAGCTGTTATATAATTGTTGGTAAACACTTTTTTGGTTAATTATTCAAGATACAGGAAATAGAATGTTTGGTTAAGTGAACCTGTTATTCACTTACAGCCAATCTGTTTTTGTTTTTGTTTTAAATGTTTCAACGTTTATCTCTGCTTTCTGAGGTAAAAGATTAGTGTGTTAATAGATAGCATTCCTTGTAGTCCTGTCATCACCTAAATGGAGAAACAGAACTGAAAAATAGCACTGTATGGAAGATAGAAACAAAACAAAGCAACACTTTTCTTCAATCATAATACTTTCAAATATTTTCATTACTCATAAGTGGAAACATTTTCCATGTATGAGTAGTAATCCTTCATTGGGTGATGCAGTTTGGTACTTCAGCTGGTGCCTGGCCTGCATGGTATTTGCCTTCCTTTCCACTGAAACATTTGGTTGCTGGAGGAAAACAGGTCTGTGCAGTACAGTGCAGTACTTTTTACACTGCACTTTCTAGCTATGTTGATGGCTTCTGGTAAATCACCAAAGACAAATTCTGATCCTGAATTAAGTATTCTTTACAAGGTATTCCTTCTCCAGCCGTATTAATCTTTGTGGGTTTTTTTTCTAATTATATTTAGAAATTGAAATTCCAAGATGCCACCATTCCCTAAGGCCAAAAGCACATAATCTATCTGACAGCAGACTGGCTTTTGGCAGCAAGGAGCACACTGACAATATGGGCATATACATCTTTTGTCAGTTTTTATTTACCATGCAAAATAGATTTCCAGTGCTCTGAGAATACTTCTGCAGCAGTCTTAAAGCTATGCTAGTGAGAATGTGTTCAAGTCTCATTGCACATTTTTCATGGAGAGCACACTCATTTATTTATTCAAGCTGAAGCATCTTTAAAATTCTTCGCAATCATTCATGCACTTTTAAAATTCATTTTTCTCTATTTTTTCACTTGATTAAGACAGCAAAATTCACTTGTTTGCAGTTGTTTGTGCATCACATCTTAATCTACTATTAAAAGCTGCAATTCTGAGATGTGGCTTTGAGAAAATTAATTGTAGAAGAATTCTGCTTGTAATTAGGAGAACAAGATATTTTGCAAAGCTCACCAAAAGAAGTATGAATGGAGAAATGCTCTAGCTGTACTGAAGACTGTTTTGCAGCTTTGGTCCCATTTGCACTCTCCACATTTTTGGCTGGCAGCTGGAAGGAAACCCATCTGAACTGATAAAAGGTGGAAAAAGTTGAGTTAGAAAACTATAAGGGTAATACACTTCTGTGTATTACCTTAGTATTCTTAGTATTCATAAATACTAAGGTATTTATGATTCATCCTTCTTGTCAAATCAAGAACAACACAGTTTTCTTCCCAGCTAGGCTATTCTGGAGGGCTGCTACTCATTCTTCCTTCTCTGTTTATTTTTCCTCTAGTATTTACTGAATTCAAAAAGGAAAAGTAAATTCCATGACAGCCTGCAGTTTTCTGATAAACAATTGGTGTAAGGTTTTATCTAGAGGGAAAGCAAAAAAAGGCTTAGAAGGTATCTTAGCTGGAAAATTATTTGAAATGAAATTGTGAAGTAATGGACCCAGGGGGCATGGTGATTTAAAACTGCACCGAGCAATAATTATGGTAAGGTTTGTAAATTGAAAAGGCATCAACATTTACAGGTTCAGACAAATGATAATTTATTGCAAGTGGTTAATTTGTGTTTTAAGTTTGCTTGAAATAAGACAGACAAGGCTTTGTGGCTGAAAACAGGAATGTCTGCAAGAGTTGTGATATTTTCATGGGCTTTTTTTTAAAAAAAACTTTCTTTTCTGTATAAAAGCAACAGTCAGAAACAACAACAAAAACAAACCAGGAACTGCGTGCAGGGAGATGCTGAGGATCACTTCTGAGTGGCTGATAACTTTCAACTTGCATTTACCTAAAAATATGTTGGATGTACACAGCAAGATGTGTATTTGGAAAGAAGGTTGACTGGATCATCTTGTAGGTCTTTTCCAACCTTGGTGTTTCTGTAATTCTGTGAAGTGTGTTAACAGCTAGCAAGAAATACAAGGGAAACAAAAACAATCATCATAGCTTAGTGATACAATTACACGGTAGCAATGCTTCTGGTTATCACAGGGTTAACTTCTCTCCTGCCCCCAGCAGTGCATTAATAATGCATTTAAAATTCCTGACTGGTAATTTTATCACTGGTACTGTGCTGTAATGGAAGTGTTGATAAGAGTCTGTGCAGAGAGGATAACAGCCCTTTTCCTTGGTGTCTGAGCATGTGTGTGTGTCTGTTTGTGTGCACGCACATCCCTGTACCGTTTTGGGACCCCCACGTAGGTCAGACCCTTAGTGCTACAGGGAGCAGTGGCAGCCCCCAACTTCAGCACTTCATCTAACTTCTGCAAAAGTTGTCTTCAGTGATGTTCTGTGCAGATGACCAAAGTTGAGACACTGAATATTTTTATAACAGCAGTATCTATTCCTCATGTATGAACACCAGTATTGCAAGTTAGATTTTTTCCTACCATGTTCAGTAAGAAAATTCTTTTATTTCAATAACAGTTTCATTATTGAGAGAAGTAAATATCTGTCCTTCAGCATGTTATATAAAGTGAGGAGACTTCAGTTCAAAATGCAGGAAATTTAAAATGTTTACATAATTTCTAATCTTCTTTTTAAATTATTTTATTTTGCATCTCCTCAATTAATTCATGAATTTTAATTTGAAATATTATTACAGTGGAGACTAACCACCAAAGTTTTGTCATTTCTTTTGATAATTATGTATTTGGATAATTTAGGTTTTTTACACTTGAAAATGTAGATTTTCAAAAATGCCTATATTTTTCCTTTTATATGCTGAAATATTTGGAAGAGCGTGGATACATAACCTTGGTGAGTAAATTAAAAACATGAGATATTTGCTTTCTCTCCTGGAATGAAGACAGTGCTTAGCTATTTCCAAATTACTTCTGACTCTTCATCTAGTTGCATAGAAAATAGAGACATTCTAGAAAAGATGGATAATCTCTTGTAGACATCAGAATATTAGTAGTAAATTGTTAGGTGAAAAACTATTCCTAATGATGACAAGGGTTGACTTCCATGCAGTGCTAGATTAAACTGAGATTCGCTGTATGTGGGTTGCTACCCTCGCCCTAAGCTTTCCTTAGAAATTACAGCTCCTGCAAAGACATAGAAAAAGTGAAGTAACACATAATGTCCTTTGTATAACTTTACAATTTCCCATCTATGTTAAAAACCTGACTGTGATTTGTGGTTGTGAAGGGTATTTGTGTGTCTCACCCAGCATCCCTATGGATGGGCAGCCGGAATCAAGCATCCTTTCAGCCCTCTCTCTACTTTACATTCTTGTTTGCAGTGCCAGCCTGAGTGTTGCATTTGGATGATGGTATGGAAGTGCTGTATGTTAAGAGGCTGTTCTTTTTCCAAAACCTGAGAACTCAGCAGAACTGAGTGTAACCTGGCTTTTACTATGCTAAATTCACATTTCATAGCTGTCATTTTAGCTGCTTTCAATCTGTTTCATAGGGTGACAGAAGGCCTGCACTGACTGTTTTTAAAGGCTAAAATATTCTTGAGTGTATTAGAGTATAATTGTATGTAAATGAAATAATTGCATCTACCTTGATTACAGTTAGTTTTGAGTTCTAGTGTAAGTCAATCTTTACACTTGTTCTGAATCATCTCTACTTTAAATGAGAGGAAAACTGGGATGAAAACAGTCATAAAAATGCACAATTTTATAAACATAGTCTCATTGGCCCCAGCAAGAATGTTGAAAGGGTTAGAGATTGAACAGATTAAGAGCTGAGTGATGTAATGTAAGGCTGCATTCACTATGTGATCTATAAAGCTCAGTTTCTGCTCCCAGTAAAGCTCGTAGAATCATTGGCAGCTCTTACAAAAGCATCTGCATCTTTTAAATCCTAACCACTCACAATATAAAATAAGTCCTGAACTAACCTAAACCCCAAAATCTAAAATCCACGAAAAAAGAATCCTACTATTTGACACAGGACTTGCTCCAGGAACGTGTATTAAATACTCAAGTTCAATATAGTTGAAAATCTGATGCCGAAAATATGCAGGCAGTATCACAAGGAGAAGCAACATAGATACCAGGAGACAAGATCACTTTGACTAGGTCTTGATTTTAACAAAATAAAACTGCTAAGGGATTGTCTTTAGTTTTTAGTAATTGTGTTTCCTATTTAAATATGGAAATCCAAAAAGTAAAATGAAAAAAAAAAAGAAAGAAATGCGACAGAAACTGGATCTTGCCAGTTTGCATCAGCATGTTCAATGTGCAGAAAGTGTCCAGAGGCCCCATAATGCAATCTGATAGAATCATAGCATCGTTAAGGTTGCAAAAGACCATTAAGGTCATGCAGTCCACCCCATCCCTGCCACGCACACTGAACTGTGTCATTCAGTGCTACATCACCATGTTTCTTGAGCACCTCCAGGGACGGTGACTCCACCACCTCTGGGCAGCCTGTTGCAAAGCCTGACCGCTCTTTCTGGGAAGAAATTTTCCTAAGATCCAGCCCAAACCTCCCCGGTGTAACTTAAGGCCATTCATTCTTGTTCTGTCACTACCTGGGAGAAGGGACAAAACCACTTCACCACAACTAGGTTGTTATAGAGAATGATAGGGTCTGCACTGAGCCTCCTCCAGGCTGAACAATCCTAGTTCCCTCAGTTGCAACTTATAGGACGTGTGTTCCAGACACAGCTTTGTTGCCCTTCTCTGGATGTGCTCCAGGGTCTCAGTGCCTTTCTTGTACTGAGAGGAAGGGCCCAAAACTGAACACAGTACTCGAAGTGTGGCTTCACCTGGGTATTTGTTGTGCCATAGAGCCAGACCTGAGTGCTTTGCACTGCATGTCTGTTATATGACTGCAAAATGCTGAAGCCAGCAGAAGGAAGCTGCTGTTGATTAACTGCCGGAGGCGTGTGAGACATTAGAATGGGCAGGACGCATTGTAATGTCCAATGTAAAATACTTGCTCAAAATGAAACCCAACTTCTCAATTTTTCTTGTTTTTTTTTTTTTTTTTTTTTTTTTTTTCCTCTGAAAAAATATCAGTGTAATGAAATGGTAATGGATGATTTTTAAATTATGCTTGGTATTTTTAGTGATGTGCAGTGTTTCCCCTAATCCATTTTAATAGGATTTACAATTCTTTTGATCACAGGCTTCGAGCATTTCTGGGTCTTCACTAAAGCTGCAGTTGTAGTAAAGCCAAAAAGGGTTCTATGAATTTGGTTTACAGTCTCTTGATAGAGATTGTGTACGTTCTCACAAAGTGAGTTACCCTAGCACAATATTTCTGGTGTGGAACAATAAAACATACTTCTTTTTTTCTTTTTTTTTTTTTTTTTTTTTTTTTACATTGTTCTTTTATATTTAAATATGTTTGTGCATCCCTCTTAATTCATTGGAAGGTTTTTGTGCTTAAGGTAGTATTTCTGAGATTCATCAACATATAAAAATTCATTTCCAGGTCCCAAATGTCAAAACTGAGTCCTGTTCAGAGTGTTTTACAATGAGTCTCTCTCAAAATCAGGGAGCGCCTCACAATAGGATATTTCTTTTGCCATGGTTTTCTTTTTAACAGTTTTCTCCACTTTAACCTCTGTAATTAGATGTGAGCACGCAGTCTCCAGGGGACTGGGCCAAATAGAGGCTTCTATCAAGAAAATCAGCAATTGCACCAACATAAAATCTTTGACACGGATAGATCTGACCTAATGGTCAAGTTTGATCAGTGTGTAAACTCTCAATAGCGATGTTTATGTATGAGCCAAAGCATGTTCTTGATGTGATGTAAAAGTCTTCTAGCAACCTGCATGTATGGCATGTCCAAAACATTCCTTTTTATTGGGTTTGTTCAGGAGAGAAAATAGCCTTTAAAAACTGGCCTTAAAAAGATTTGTGAACACATAAATCTACTGTGGTATGAAATATTTGACCAGACCCAGGTTCAAAAGCTTCCTGTTACACCTATGAGGAGGAGTCAGATAATTAGTCTAGAAGTTAAGAATTTAGTGCCGTGTGACTTTCCACACCTTTTGACCGCATGAATTCTTTCTTTTATTTCTGCAGATGTTTAAAATAGCTTTAAAACTATAAAATTACTCCTAGCTTAATTCCAGATAACAACCCTGAAGCATCATACAAAGCATGGAAGCACTACCATTCGATATTGAGTACAATGGACAGGAAAAATAGCTATTGCTCTTCTTTTCCAAACAGGAAAAGAAGAAACCCTCACGTCTGGGTTTATTCTTCTGTAAGTACTTGCTAAGAAAATGAGCCTTGCATCCTTCTATGAAACTCAGAGCTTCTAGTTACTGAGTGAGTCATTTCTGGGATGCTAGAAATGCCCTGGAAATGTCCTGTTATCAAATCTCAACTTTTATATCCTCCAAATGGTGTTGGCAACACCTTCCCCCTTTCAAGTTACTATAGTTACACCGAGTGTAAATTCATGAGCTAAACTGATGTTCACTTTGTAAGCATGTCAATTGCAATAGGCCTCACTGAGATACCAGAACAAGAGTTTGATTTTGTTTAGACTGTGGGAAGAAGTAATTGGAGTCCAGGCATTGCAGCATGTCAGCTAAGAGTCGAGGTAAATCATGGAGTGGAGAGCATCCACACCATGGCTGGCAGTTTTGAGAACGTTTGTGCTACTGACTTACACAATCAGAGGAGAGGAGAGATGGCAGCTTTTGAAAGAGAGCTTAGTGCATAGCTGCTGCAGGAAGGATCAAGGAATGGTCAGCCAGGGTAGGGATTTCTGCTGGCTGTCTTGTCCTGCCTTCAAAGGGAGGATTTTGTATCTTCTTTGCTTACAAAGAGGATTATATTTAAGATACCTGACTTGACCAGATTTTCTTATTTGGAAAAATAGGCATTCTTTTCCTTAGATGTTGAGTGTGTGCCTTTGGCCCTTCATCTGCCTAGGACACCCTTAGGATAGATGGCGAGTTCCATAGGGTGTTGCAATGGAGTAGAGCCCTGAGTAATATTATATTTGTTTGCTTGTTTTCTGGTACTTAAACATTTTTACCATGTTCTATCCAAGGTACATACAAATTTCACTGCAACCAGACTTTCACTGTTGGCTGATTAAAATATTTGATTTTTATTACTTACTGTAACAAAATTCCTCATTGGCAACTTCAGAAATGCAAAGACAGAGGATTATGACTGTCTGCTTCCTTGGAAATGCTCTAACTAACAGAGGCAGAGGTTTTGAAAGAGCAGTGCAAGAAAAAGATATGGTAATTTCAGTGGTGGTTTTTTTAAAAAAAAATCACCACCCCACTTTCTGTTATTTTAATCTACATGGGCACAAAAAGCACTGAGATGACTGTCATTAAAGAATTCTATTCCCAGCTATGCCAAGCTTTATTCTACAAATTCATTTGGAGAAAAATTTAGCCTGATATTGGATGCATTCTGTGGAAAGAATGAACAGAGGAACAAGTGTGAAAGTACTTTAGAAAAAATATTGCAAGCCAAGAAATATTGACAGCTTTTGAGGAATATTGGGATGAATACAAGGTTACTACAACACTTCAAATAGAAAAGGTTCTAGTGTCTAATTTAAAATAGGGCTCTAGTCTATCCCCAAAGTAATTTTCATTTCTTTTAAAGGAAAAGTCTGTAGGTTGCTCTGAAAGTAATGCCTTCTATTTATTTTCATGGAAACTACAACAGATACAAAGAGCACAGTAATGCTATTTGATAGAATAAATTCTCAGCTACAAAATGCTATTTTTAAACATACTCACCACTGATCATTTTCTGAGTAGCCCTTGCACATAAGCTGTTGCTGGGAGAAGTTGTTTTGGAATCTATAATCTTCTAGCGAATTCTTTTATTGCAGGTTGGTATGGTAAACTAGAAATTCACTGTATCCTCTATTATTAATTAACAAGCTTGTCTCGCATGAACATTCTGTATACTGCCTACTTTCCCATTTTAAGCAGCAAGTTCCATGTTATATTTGGATATAAATAACTGTTCCATGTTGAGGTCAGTCACAGTATGTTATGAAGGTACTTTAAAATCTCATATTTAGCTATCGGAGAGACTACACGTGTGGTCTCATTAAACACATATTAGTTCAGAGTAGACTGTTTGAGAGAATACCCTGGCATCATATATATATATTTTTTTTTTCCAAAGAAAGCCATTCTAGATTAGTATTGTATGGCAGTTTCTAGATTTTACATTTATAACAGTGTATATCAATTACTTTTAATGTGTAATTTATCCACTCTGTAGAATTCTATAGTTAAATGATGTAACTTGCTATCCTCTTTAAAAGTCATAAATTAAATAAATGCAGAATATATGCCAGTGTTGAACTGTGGTCACTTTAAAAGATCTGTGTCTAGCTGATGCTGCCAATGATTATTGAAAAGCATTTAAGAACATGGGAAATTAAGTGCTGAGAAATCTGAAATTCTGAAACAAGAGTTGAGTCACTGAACTGCCTATGGCTGCCCAGTCACAGAGTCTGAATAATGCTGCAGAAATGCAGTTGAGAGATTCTGATGGGAAAGCAATTAATCCCTTGAGAAAGATCAACTAATATGCAAATGAGGTTCATGACATGGTCAGCATGTTTAAAAGGGTTGTGTGTCACTAGCAGACACTTCCATCAGACTGAAAAAAAAAAGAAATTTGCAGGAAAAAGGAGTTCTGAAGAAGGAAGCTTTGTTGTGCAGAAGATGACACTTCCAGAAGTGCCCACTCTCTGCCTCTTTCTGACAGCCTTGGCAACATGCATGTTGAAACGGCGTGCGCTTCTGGCATGAGCGCTGTCAGGTTGATGTAACTTATTCCTGTGGACACTTTGGCACCCAAAGCATTTCAGAACGCTGAATCTTGTACTACTGACCAAAAGTCAGGACAGATATTATCTTACCCAGGCAGATTTTCTGTGGTAGAACGGGAGTTCGATGAATTAGCACACAATCAAAGACTTTAAGGATGGAAGAAAATTATCTGGGCTACCTGTATTCATTTGAAAAGTCTTAACATAGAAAATACATGTGAAAGGAAGCACAGAGTTTTGGAATAAATGATATTTCATTTCCTTTTTAAACTTGTTTTGTAATTATAGCTCTAAAACACTTCCTGGAATAGAAGGGAAAAAAGCCTGTCTGTCTACAGTGGAGTAGGTATGAAAGACATTGCTTTTGTACAGAGAATCTTAGAGCTTCCAGTAAGCATGTTAGAGTGGGAAGCAATGGTCTGAAGGATTGTATGTCAAGTATTAAAGAAAATACCTATCTTGTGCTGTGATACAGAAATTGTGTTCCCATAACAAAACACTTCTGTTTTCAGTAGCACTGGAAGAAATTCAGTACATCTTACACTGCTCACATAAAATGTCAAGAGGCTGGGAGTGAGTTGTTCACATTGTGCAACTTACCATGGGAAAATAGTTCCTCAACCCAATTTTATGGATACAGTATTTCAACTATGATTTTATGATAGACTTCAGCCTATATTGAAAAATAAGGTCTTAAAAGATACCAACACTTGCGTTTCTGCTTTCTGAACAGCAGCAATACTGCATTTTTGCAGTAAAAGTAAGGAAGGTGATGAGTGGCTGGGAGATGCTGGATTGGGTATCTGAAATTGCTGTCTTTGAATTTGTATAAAATAAAGTGAGTAAATAGCTAATTTTCATTGGCAGCAATGGTTGACAATGTAGTGAATGTACGTAATTCATAGGTAAGACAGGAGGATTTGAAAATAAATGTTAGAAGTTGTAAGATGTGCTTTTCAAAATGCTTTTCTCAAGTATCAATATTTAAAATAATGAACAAGAAGGATTAGATTTGAGTTTTTTCTCCCTTAGAATACTTGCTTCTTTATTTTCTTCTAGTCTTGTCATATGAGTCATATTTTGATATGAAATGATGATTTTGTAACGTAGCATACTTGAATAATTTTCAGCCATATGCAGTTGTTGAATATTACTTCTTTAATACATTATTTGATGAACACTGATGCTATTCCTATGCTTTACAAAAGGAGAAGAGGTATTCTAGTATATCAAACAATGAAAATGTAAGAGGGAAGAAAAAGTCATTTGAATTATAATGAAGTGGTATAGAATTCACAGTACATTAGTTTTCATCTGTGGGATCTTATAATGAGTATTATTCTGCCAGGCTAAAAATTAATGTTGTGAGGAACTCCCCTCAAGTGCTTTGTGGTGTTTCATATCTTTTCACTGTGTTAACCATCATAGGGTTTGACCCCAAGTTCCCAAATGTATCTAATTAACACAGAGACTTTTTGTTTTAGTTTGTGTAATAAAATCACTGTAGATGATTGTTTGTCAGTTCACCAGTAGAATAGGAATCTGGAATTTTTCAAAATGTTATTGTATTTTATTAATTAAGTGTATCTTGAGAGCATCAATACTTGCTATAGTAACTTTGGTGATTTCTCCAGTAGTGGTGTATGAAATTTTAGATTGCCTTCCCTGCATGTCTACTCGTGCAGAACTGGGAGACAGCATCCTGAACCTGAGTCCGAATCTACTTGCAGATTGAGTATTTTGTTTCAAAAGCCACCTTTCAGTCATCTTTGCATTCCCAAATTTCCTATGTTGTCTTTGAAAGCTGAAGAATCAACCAAGTATCTCTGTACAGGTTGTAGAAGTTCTTTCTGTGAAAGTTATGCTGAATTGTGGAAGTTGATCTTAGTGGGTAGAATCAAAACACTAGGCTTCTTTTGTGAACAAATAAGCAAAAGCACAGCTTTAGCTTTTATTTACAGTAATTTTCAGCTGTTGGAATTAGTGTCTGATTTTCTGTGGTTCTCTTAATGATTCAGATCTATGTCTGGAACTATAAAATGTTGCTGCTTCCAGAGAAATGCTTCCTTGATGCAAAACATTAGAATGGCATAGACATAAAAGTGCAATTAAATATAATAATTTTGCATAAAAAGCATCATTAGAATTGCAAAACTGTACATTTGAAACCTTAGTTTGTGAGATTCAGTACACAGGGTGGCCTCAAAGTCACTGATCTAAGGAAGAAACAGCATTTTCAGCTTGCTTCATAAAGTATTTGCATTAGCAAGTGCAAATGCTTTTGCAGCTATAAATCAAGCTTTTCTTAGTTCACAAGTGGTCAGCTGAGTTGTTTTATAATGTAGCTTGTTTGCTTCTTATTTCCCTGAGGGTTTTCATTCACACTTTTTAACGATAAAGCAAGATTCTCCTGTGTCCAGTTATAATTGCCCTTTGTTTGGATCAAAACGGTTGCTTCTGCTTGTGAACACTCAATTTATAGGACTGATGGTATGGCAGACTTTGTCTTGAGAAGGCACTCAGCCTAGGGAAACAGACAGGCAGGAGCTGCGACCTGTGCACTAAGCTAGTGTGGCCGTGTGCTGATCCCACCAGCTGACTTAGCTTGGCTCTTTGTCCCTCTTGTAGAAGTCCTGGTCACTGCCAAATGTTCTCAAGCACTCTGTAGTGGTGCTGGTGGTGGGGGAGTCAGCCAAGATCAAGTGTTTTTCATCTGTCAGTATTGACAGACAGTAGCAATTATAATGGCAAAGTTAATGAGTTTTATTTAAGGAGACTGGAAATGTGTTTCTGTCTTTCTACTGTAGAGCTGAATTTAGTTTGTTTCCTTTATGTTCATGAGATTGCTAAGGCAACAGTGATATAGCATCCTTAAAAATGCTACGTATTTAATTATTGCATTTCCAGGATGTTTTGGAAAAGCCAAAAACTTGTGTTTTAACATATCAGAAACTCAACCTTGTAAGTATCTTCACACATGCCCCACTTCTGTTTCAAAATTGACGTCTCTGTTTAGTTTTCAAAATAGAAGGAAAAGAAGGTGATAATACAATTTGACACAAGATGCAGTATTTTATTTAATGACTGAGATGAGAAGTATTATTTGTGCAACTTTTGGTGAATAACAATAAAGGTGAATAACAGTACTGCTGACGAATTTGAGTCAATGCAAATGAAAATTTTTCATACAGTGTATATTTTATTAAATTATTCTAACTTGTTTTAGAGCATTCTGGAGTTCAATTGTGTATAATTACCAGTGGGCAATGAGAAGACAGTATTATCCCCTGAAGTCTGCAGTTTAAGTGTAATATGAGAGAACAGCTGGACACTGCAGCAACATGGGTGTTCTAGGAGAGTGGAAGAGTTGAATTAAGTGTAATAATTGGTGGTCACAGCACACCATCTGTCTCACCAACATGAAGCAACTTCAAAATGGATTAGATATTCATGAGTTTAGATTCTGTGGTTTACTGTCTTAAAGCTTACAATTGACTTTATTACTTGTCAGATAAGTAAATGAGAAATTATTAGTGGCTGAGCTGACATGAGAATATATCTTGGCAGCATGGTTTAGAAGAGTCTGAAGATAAGAGGATGACAAACAAAACTATTTGTGTCTTTAGAAAAAGATTATCTGAACTAGCTGACTTAATCTGCACTGGTGTGCACTTCATAGAAACACATGATATAGGCTGGAATTGGAAATACTTTTATAAAGGTAGACTTAAATGTAGTGAGATAGCATATTTAACATAAGGCTCTATGTAAAGAAGGAGAAAAAAATGATTTGTGCAAAGCTTTGCTCTTCCATGACATGCTGCAGTTCGCACAACCATGGTTATAAATGCCTGGGTTGGCCGTGTTTAGCTATTGATGTTGGGGATTAAAAAAAGTCTTCCTTTCCTGGGATTCCTGAGGGCTAGTCTTAGCATTACAGATTGAAGCAAAGGACGCATTCAGAATCTCTGCCTTCTCAGCATCCCTTCTTACCAAGGCACCCACCTCATTTATGAGGGGACCCACATTTTCCATAGTCTTCCTTTTACTGATGACGTATTTAAAATAACCTTTCTTGTTATCCTTTACTTCCTTTGCAAGATTTAGTTCCAAGTGGGTCCTAGCCTTCCTTGTTGCATCCCTACAGGCCTTGACAACCTACCTATACTCTTCCCAGGTGGACAGGAACTTTTTCCATATTTCATGGATCTTCTTCTTTCCTTTCAGTTTATCCATGAGTTCCTTGCTCATCCACACAGGCCTCTTGCCACCTTTCCCTGGTTTCTTACATTCTTAGGGACGCACTGACCTTGAGCTTGGGACAAGTGGTGTTTAAGTGCCAACTGGCTCTCATGGGCCCCCTTACATTCAAATACTGCAGCCCGCGAGATACCTCCAAGTATCTTTGCTAGATGCTGAACTGATGACAAAAAAGGTCATCTCAGAAGGCAGTTGAAGCAAAGCACGTGTTTTATAGTAGAAATTGCATTAAAAAAAATAATAAAAGTAATCAGTGCCAAAATTCTTTGGTAAAGAAAAGCTGCTTCTCTTGTTTTGTATGTTGGTCTTAAAAGTGGAGGTTTCTGTAAGAATAAAATGAAACAAAAGAATCCAAGGTCTAGTGAAATATCGCACAACCTGAATGTGTTCCCACATAATTTTTAATAGCGTTTTGTCTTCTGAAGCTCTGAGCGATATCTGAGAAAGGTATTTTCCATTCTTGCTGCTAGGTAATTTCCATACAAGGATGGGAATAAAATCAGCATGTCTCTTTATGTTCAGCAGGTTTTGTCAAGAAGGCTTGCTCCATGTTTGTGAATCACAGGCTGTATATGAAGGAAGAATCCTCAATGATCAAGCATTTCTAAGCATCTCTTGCTTTCCAATTTTTAATATATACATTCTAATACCTATTCACTTATCTGTGATATGTCTGCTAAAAGTGCTTAAATTTCATTGGAAGACTATGATAAGTTGTTACAGAACTTAACAGTAGTGCCAATATTTGGCTAATCTGGTACACAACCTCAGCCCTTGGAATAGACAAGAAGAGTTTACATGGAGGATGCAGCTATAGTAAGTAGGTTACGGTGCTAGTGCCCACTGCCTAAGAAATGCTTACACACACTGTGCTGCTATGCCTTTGGTCTCATCCTTTCTGATGGAGAGTTAACTGGTGGCAGAACTGAAGTTTATTTAAACTATGTGTCGGTTCTTCATATGCAGTACAATTTGATGACTTTAATGGTTACTGTACTGCAAAATACCAATGTCTTTGCATCTCAACATTTAGATAACATTTGAATAACAAGTTATTAACATTCAGTTTTTATCTTTCCCAGTTGTTAGAAGTATTGGTCGTCCACTGCATTTTTCTTACCCTCTTGCCATTGCCATGCATACCTAGAGCTCTGAAGCCAGGACAGGGAAGGTATTTTCCCTTGAATATAGCAGTGTCATATCAGATGTGCCAAGTGCTTAACTTTTTACCTCAACCATGTTCTCATACAAGTGGTATTTTGTGCCCATTGTAGAACAGAGTAATCTTGCTCTCGTTTTCATAGAGGACAGCCAGATCTTAGTGTTTGCAGTTGTAGTGCTGGCAAGTTTATCAATTTTTAAGGTTATTTATGCTCTGGCTGAGCAGAGACTTGTCAGATTTAACTCCTGCTGGCTTGTTGTAACAACATGATGTGTTCATTCCAAGCCAAAAGGTTGTTGCAAATTTCAAGCCCCAAGGAAACAAGTGGTTTCTACCAACCTCTTTACCATAGTGATGTGGATTTTATGTACTTAATGAGCTATTGTTGAGTCAGCATTAAAACCAACTTGTCGATCAGCACAAGTGTGCACGCCTCTGCTAGAACTGTATCTTTAGACAAAGGTTAAAGGAACAAACTGTTGTGGGAAGATAAAATTTTAGTTATTAAACAGTGTCACTATTCTCCAAAGCAATAGAATGAGAGTGAATCTATTATATGAATTCTTGAGAAGCGGGGCAATTAATTGGAATAATAACCTGTCAACTAATTCTAAAGCTCTTAAATATTTTCCCAATTGTCACAATTTCTGCATAGATATACACAGCCCATAGGTGGGTGCTCCTCAGCACTGACCCTTTCTACACCATGGCTTCAGGGATCTCTGCAGCCTATGTTGGCTTGGATTGCTGTCAGCAAAACCTTGCTTTAGGAGAGCATAGTTTGGGGGCTTGCAATCCATTTACAAAGCTGAGTTGCAACTGTCTCCTGTGAAATGCAGTTGAGCGGAAGGTGGTAATGCTATGAAATTATCTTTAGGAATTAATTACCTCCAGAGAATTCTGGCCATTTGGAATGAACAGAAATGAAGGGCTGTGGCACAAAGAGCTGCTTCAGCTCTAGGGAAACTGAATTAATTTGCCGTGTTTTAGTGAAGGTGGCTTTGCTCAGTAACAACCTGCGATGGTAGCAAAATACTCAAAGTACATCTCCATGCTTAATAATGCTATTTGTCTTTATCAACATTAAATGCTGCTGTCAACACTTTTATTATGACTGTTAATGTTCAGTTTTAAATGATAGTGATATAAATTGCTCTTTTCATTTCTAGAGCATATCAAGGAAAAAACATATATTACTCTGGCACACATATATTGTTTTCAAAGCATGATTTGTTGAAATAGTGAACTAATTCTGCATTAATGGTGGCACGCGGACACCTCGGGCATCTTCCGTTGTTTTTCTCTGTCAGCTATTTTGAGACAGCAAGGATTGCCTGACATTCATTCACCAGCTGTGCACAGCTTTTGCTTAAGGAAGGTTTTTTAATATTATGATGCATTAAAAGTATAAATTGTAAAGACATAAGGATGCATATCCTGAATGCAGTGCGTGCATTTGATTTACAGAAAACCTGACCTTGTATGAGTTATCCTATAGATTGTAAGTGACCTATAATTTATAGCTATCTCACAAGATTTTTTATTGTTGTATTTTGAAAGCTTTTTTTTTTTTTTTCATAAGTTCTTACCAAAATTTACAGAATAAATGTTCTTACAATTGCTTTTATTCCTGTTTGAAGAGCCTGGGTTTCTCAAAGCTGGTCTTGCACACTGAGGCACACTCTGTGCCCTTAGCACAGGATAAACGTGTCTGCACGGTGAGCACTGCAGAAATACTGCTTCACAGTAGAGCTGCCATCTGTTCCATCTGATTCTGTGTTTGTGATATCTGTAGGGTATGTTTTTCAACTTAGTTTTGTACATTTTAAGCATTCTGTTTAGAAAGGCTTTTCCAAAGCCTTTCTTTTTTGAAGGATGCGAGATGAGTGGAAACAGCACAAATTGCTGATCGTTCACCTTTGTGACTGTAGGTTTAAAAAATGTGATGGTGCTTGTTAGAAGGTCAGCGTTTATCAGAACTGGTCTGGTAGTATCTGAATAATTATAGTTCTTTTCTGATTAAAATTTACAAGACTGTAACAGCAGCAGTGTCTGGTGGCTTTTGAACAGAGATTTCAAGATGATTTTAGTATCGCACTGGACAGTCTTTCCCAGCTGTTAGATGCAGGAAATGATTAAAGCATATTAGGCAAATGTAGCTCAACTTTCTTATGATACCATTAAGGTGGAAATGTAATCTCCTTGAGGAAAAAAAATCTAAGACAGTATTAGTAATACGGAATTTACTGGAGCATAATGTAGAGGGTATAAATAAAGCAATAAGGAAAAATTGTTTAACTAGATAACACTTAAAATATTTTGTATTCTTACTGTTCTGGTATTTACGAAGAGCTCTATTTTATAAGGCCTGATCCAAAATGTGTGAGAGAAAAAAAAGAAAGGCAATTCCTCCTGAATTCAGTGGGATCTGAAACAAGTCCTATGCAAACTCATTTTTTTCATCGTTACTAATGACAGAATAAGTGGAGGCTATTATTTGAGATAATAATTGCTCCTTACTGTTCTTGCTTTTCAAAATTTCGTTTATTTTAACCTAATCATCCATGCTTCAAAATGTTCCATATTATTAGCTGCAGTTCTAACACTTTTAATGGTTTGCTAAGGATGTCAGAAAGAGTCGGAATTCAGCCATGCTGTTTGCAGTCGTTACCTTTTCACGTTTCAGTTCACCTTTTCATGCCTGGAGATGCACATGAATGTATGCTAACCTTGTTGGCAAAGTATTTTTTTAAAAAGGTAATCTGGATTGCTGTCATTTCCTATGCTTTTGCTTTACCACTGAGAATATTGGAGTATTGAATTCAACCTCTGTATTTAGCCACTGCAAAACTGGAACATTTAAGGTCGGCTGCTGTTTGAGGTTCTGGAAAATCTATTATAAGGCAGAGCATTTCATGCTTCAGTAAGCTCCAAATTAATTACATTGATGGTACATGAATATCAAAAGAAAGTGAGCATAATTAATGCTACTTCAGCAAACATCAGAGGAAATATTAGTGATTTCCAATTGATGATAATGCTAATGTGTTATATAAAATATTTTATTAGAAATGGTATAATACTGTCTCTTGCTATGCCTGTGTAATATGCTAGCTTATTAATTTAAAGATGGTTTTATTGGCAATTTAAGATTATATCAGCATGCAAATATATTTTTATATAGTCTTAATTAGCTGCTGTTCGTAAGACAGTTTAGATGTAAGGACAAACAAATCTAAAATGAAACAGGAACATGTTATGAAGATGTCTTCCAGGGCTTATGGGGCAGCACTGGAAGCTGATACCACCCCAAAACCATCTGTAATTTAGTGAGTGACATACAAAAATATCCTGTTAATGGCATTATGCCCTCTATTGTTTACAATTTGAACGTTAATGCATTCCACCCTACCTATTGTAGAGTGCTGTAAGAGCAGCCACTGTAAAATGAGCTGTCGGCATCCAGAATGCAGTTTCTCACCCAGAAACAATGTAATAAGAAATATAATTAGATTCTCTGATTAGCAGAACACAGTGAAATTATATAAGGTGTTTCTGAATTTTTTTTGCAGACGTTAGCACTTCATGAATTTGCATTGGAATCTTATTTCAGCCACTGACTGACTTTCAAGCAACAGTAAGCAGGGTATAGTTAACCACTGAAGCAGAAATCTAGAGTCAATGAGTAATTATTAAGAGCTTTCCAGAATATTAGCTGTTTCAGTTGCTGCAGTGATGGAATAGTCCATTAGATATTTCTTTCTGGCAACTCCTTAGAATTGATTCTGATATGAAACAACCAGCCATTTTGATCAATACTGTAATTACTCTTATTGATGGATTGTTTTACAATGATAGTCATCATTGCAATATGTCTGCTCAGGAGGCATCAGGACTGTCCGCTACATGCAGTAATGCACCACAAATATCTGATTCAAATCAACACACTATTGAGTCTGGGCTGACAAGCGTGAAATTAATTGTTCCACTTCATGTAAGACCTGTATTCTTCTTTTGAGAGAGTAATTTGTTGCTGTATGTAACTTGGGAACAGTACAGCCTCAGTGCCGTGTTAGGTGTGGCTTTTTTGGTCTTTGTCTTTTTCCCACAAGATTGCTTCTTTCATCCTTTTAAGCATCATAAGTGAAGGAGTTCATGACTCAGGGGCTCTGACACAATTCATATCCTTTCTGGTTTCTGAGGGATGGATTGTGCATCTTGGTAAGAGAAAAGAAAGCTTTGTGATCCAAGTTACTGAAAAGCTTTAAAATACAGAAATAACACTGAGGCAAGAAAATCCCAAACTCTTGTACATAATCATCTAGCAGAGCAGAGCGTGTGTGGATGCATACTTTTTGTTTCATCTGAAGTGCTCCATTATTGCTAGGTTTGCAGATTTTTTAATTTTTTTATTTTATTTTATTTTTTTTTTAATTTTTATTTTTTGTGTGTGTGTGTGTGTGTCTGTGTGGATGTTTATAGTGAAAATATCTTCAGATTGCCTCAGTGGAAATACAGGGACTGCATTTAGTGAAATAAAATGCTTAGAAACAAAATAAATTGATGTACTGCATCATGCCATTGGTCTATCGGTTGTTGAATGGCCAAAAGGCTTATTAAGAAATGGAAACTAAGTCATCCAGTGTTTATTGTGATAATATAGTGATAGTTAACAGCACATTTCACAAAATTATCTTCCCATTACCACCCTGTGTATTTCTACTTCAATACTAAAATAAAAATATTATTTTTAATCTTTGGGTTTAACTAAAGACTATTCATACTCTTAAAATACCTGAACTTAAGTGTTTTTAACGTTATTGTATTTTGTTTTCTCATTTTCTTCTTTTCTTGTATTATTTGTGCCTCACTGGAAAGGTGATGGCTATTTATAACAAACTAGCATAATGTAAATGCATTTGTACAGTTACTAAATCACTTCTGTTTAATGTTTAACAAAATAAAATAGTCATTGGGCAAGAATGAGCTAGAGTTTTATTATGAAAAATTTATAAGTGGCTATGGAAGTCACTGGCTAATTCTTTATCTACCATACTATTAGTGCTGGTCTTTGAGGAAGGTGCTCGTATTTCCATTTTGGACACCCAGGAACAATTCTCCTGCAGAAGTAGAAGGTCCAGCACACAGTGCCAGTTTATTTTCACAAAAGTGAATATCTGTCTCTTCACTGGAAAAAAAAATCCTGTGGAAAGACACTGAATTCTCTCACTAGCTCAACAGAGCTTCAGTCTTTCTAAAATTCTGCTTATCTCATTGATCTCACTGTGTTCTATGTGATGGTAAAGTTGATGCTTTAACAACCTTTGACACATTTTTAAAATAATTTAAATTGACTTGTTTATCTTGTTTTCATGTTAAAATTTTGTTGCTTTCTTACAGTATTTCCACGGACTCTTCCAGTGATATATCACTATCAACAAAGTTTTGATGTACCCTAAGCAGATGCACATAAATAGTTTGTTTTTCAAAGATTATCACTAAACAGGTCTTGCCCAGCAAAGCTTTTCAGAGACCTGAGTGGTACTCAGTAACTTCTATCATACAGATCCCATGAGGCCTCTTCTGTGCCCTGTGCCATGCGCTTCAACATCTGTCACACCGTATGTGTTGGTGATGGGGAGTAGTGTTGAAATGTAGCACAATCCTGATGCAGTCAGCACCAATACTCTTCAGTGCTGGTGATCTCACAGTATCTGCAGTGTGTCCTGGCAGATTCCATAACTTCACCAAAGGATGTCATCTAATCTGGCCTTCCTTTGTCCCATCCAAATCCTGTTCCCATTGTCTTTTGTAGGAAGCATTCAGGTCAGTGTACCCCTTGTTCATGTTTCTTTTTTTTTTTTTTTTTGGTAGCTGATTGAAACCTGTATCTGAGTTAGGTTGGGAAGTTCTACATTGTGGAAATGGCAGTGAGGAGCACCAGTGAGACCAAATGTGTTCTGAGAGCAGCTGAAGTCCTGTGCCCTGAGAATGGCACCAAGCTGCTTATGCTTGGAATTATAAATTTGATTTTGTTATGTAATTTTAGTTGTAGATCTATCAAAATTCGTGCTTTCTTCTAAACAGACATGGATAAAAAGAAAATACTGTTGTGCTTCTATAAATTAAGAAATTATAAAAACCAATCAAACAATCAAAAAGAGCAAAAAACCCACATACCTAATCAGTTTTCCTTTTTGAAGGTTATTGTTTTCAATTATGCTGAATTTCAAGGACTGTTTCCTTGAAACTGCTTTTTGCAAAGAATGCACTGAAATCTTGAACTCATCTGTAGGCTAAATACAGAATAAAGTTCTTTCCTTAAGGTAGGTTATGCTGAGTTAACAAACAATCAGACTGTTCTCTAGGTCAGAAACTGATAGCCCAGCTTCCTGATGACCATCCAAAGTACAGCAGGCATTCTATCAACCTCTCTGCTCCTTAATTACCATGATCCTGTCTGTTTTGTTACTGTTGAGGTATGTGATGTGTGAATGCTCAGGTTTTATTTTATCTACTGTATAATGCACTCTCAGTTTCTTATAGTTCTAAGATTGTTTCTACATGTATTGATCTTTAGCTTGTTTTATTAAATGGTAAGGAGAAGAAATTAAAGAGCGTGTTTGATATATGTCTTACAATTGCAGTTTCTTGTAAGAAAGAAATATCGGCTACACAAAGTAGGGAAAGGAAATCAAAGGATTGGTTTGTCCTTAGAGGCCAGAGCAGAGATGGTTGCAGGGCAGAATAATAGGCACGTTGGACCAAGCTTACTTCAGTAGATTGTTGCCCTAGAGATATAGATAATAACTATTTATCTTCGCTCTGGACAGCTTTACCTGAGACAAAAAAAAAAAAAAAAATTGCAGAGACTGGTTGAATTTCAAGCAATGCTTTCCATTTCTGAAAGGCAGAAACAAGTTTTTGTGTTTGATGTCTTTGAAACATTTACTTCTGATAGTTATGTGTTTGAGCCACATTGCACAGCTAGTGCACTGCTTCTAATTTCTCTTTTAGGTGGGATTTCCTGACTGTTTGTATGTCTGACAGTATATCTCTATTTTTTAGTTGGATACTCTTTTATAATAAAGAATTGTTCACTACTTAATTTTGATATATACTGTTTAAGTGATCACTGGCAGTGGTACTTTAAGAAGTGAAAGTCAAGACAAATTTTGGCATTACAAAGGAATAATGGTAAGCTTTGTCCAGTACTATTACTGTTGCCATTATTATGACTATTTATTGCTTGAAATCAGTATTCCATTTAGTTAATGGCTATTTGTGTGTAAAAAAAATAAAAATAAAAATAAAAAATCCACTTGTAGCTAGTTTTAACAAAAATACTACCAAGAAAACATTTATTTTTCATGTGGTGAGACTCAGCTTGTTGTCAGTATACAGTCATTGATTCTTAATTTGATTAACTCTTCAGACCCCTATTGCAGTGAAAGCTACATATCTTTTAAAAATGTGGTTGCAGTGATGATAAAATGTGAAAATAAAATTGAGGTGCTGATTATTTTCTGTAATTTCCGGAGCAAACTGACAAATCAAAGAATCTGTGTGAGAGCTAGGCAGGTGTGCCTTGACTTTTTTCCTGCTATGGTAGTGCTGCAGTCCATTCTGCACTTTGATACACAGAGCGGAGTGGAAGTGCCCCCTCCTTGCCTGCCTGGCTGCCTACTGCAGAGAGATGCTTTTAAAAAATAAAGGAAGGAAGCGGCTATATAGAAAAACACAAAGCTGAGTACTGTTGAGTGGGAAACACTTTGACAGAGGGTTTTTTTTTTTGTGGTTATTGACAGTCTGGATCTGGTACCATTATGAAACTTGAGTGTCTTATCAAAAATAAACGTAACGCTGCCTTTTAAACCAGAAATTTGTCTCCATCTGTATTTGAAACAGCGAGTGCTCTGTGCTTTGATCTGATTAGCAGATTTGAGGATTTTAATTGTCCATTTCTGAGATGGAAAACACTTATTCTAAAATAAATAAATGAAAGCCCTGCATGCCTGTGTGTATATGTTAGTTTCTCAGAAATTTTAGTTTATATCCTTACTCATGTTTTAATACGGGTGAGGGAAACATGCAGAATGCATAGAGAAAAGCAGGGGAGGGAAGGATTTTTTAATTTGTCAAGCTGAAATACAGATAAATGTATATGCACATGATGCATTAGGTGAGTAAAACTTGTTTGAAATACGGCTCTGTATTCTGCTTTCATTGGCTCAATTCAGCCGCCATACCTGTCATGGGGGCACTGGTTACTCATCTGCCTTGGCCACAGAATATCCACTGTCAGCTGAGAATTGCTTGGCTGCATCGAGTTCAGTGCATAAAGAAGATTAATGTTTCATTTCTCCATACCTTTCTTCTTAGCACATTTTGGGAATAAAGCTAAGATGACTTAGGCTTGAAAAGCAGAGAAGCGTGCTGGAGTAGTTGAACATGCTAGTCTTCTATAATCCACTGGACTGCCTACACTATGAATTTAAGCTGCTCCCCAGTATGTTCCAGAATGTTATTTTTTGGTTGTCTTAGTGAGCAACCAACTTGTTCCTTGTAGGATGAACTGTGTGCACTGGTTTGCTCTAGGATCCCATCAAAGGTTGCAGCATGCTGTGCTGTAAGAGGAGGAGGTACTTCCACTTCATATGGTCCTTCATGGTATCCCAGCAGGTCACGTATGCCTGGATAGTCCCATATACTCAAAGGGAACACCTTCAGCTTGATGCTGGAAAACTGGTTTGTTCTCCTGCACTACAATTGACAGACGGTTGATGATGTGTCAGGAGCTGAGAGCACATGCAGGGTGAACAAAGCAATTTACCACCGCATACTGCTGGATTTAATTGATTTGCATTTACCCCAGTGTTCTGCTCCTAAGTTGAGCAGAAATTTTGAATTCTTTCATATACTTTCTCCGAGCTGGAAATAGTGCAGCAGATTCTAAAATAGTTATGTATTATGTATCTGCAGTATTAAAAATGATCCAAACCCAGGACTTAAGCATTTCTCCTTTTTAGGAGTGGAAAACATGAAGGCTTAGAGCATGATATGGACAATTTACACTGGAAATTTGAGGAAATATATAAACAAACTAAATGTGGAAATGAACCTGGTTGTTATGTTTTGAAAAGAAGCCATTGTGCATGTGTGGGAACTTGTTTCCAACACAAATTTTTCAGTGGTGGATTTATTGAGCAGAGCACAGTACCAAATTGTCACAGTAAAATGCAGTCACTTATTTGAGTCTGGATCAATAATCCATATATAAAAATAGGTGATTGCCTATGTGCAAATGATTGAATTTTCAAGCTAGAATTATATGGAAGAATTAATCTGTCTTGTCACGGGTTTTTCAAGCAAGGGACTGTTTTGATACACTCCATACCTGCAGTACCCAAGTAATATTCAGTGCAATGGAGCCACAAGGAGGGAATTACACTATCAAGTCGTGGGGAAAAAAAGTTTCCTTATTTATGGATTAGCCCTTAAAATAGTGCTAAAACTGATTTTGTTTTTGATTAAATAAAGTACAAATGCTATCTATAAATGTAATTGGGGAATCCTACTGCGCTTGATTTTCAGATTAATAGAAATTGGTGGTAGCAATCCAGTCAAGATACTATTTAGTACATCTTCAGCCCCAGCAGCAAAAGTACTGAATTCTCCTCCAGTTCTGAGACATGGGAGAATAATTGTGGGTTATTGCAGGCAAACGGAATCTGGAATCCTCTCATCTTTTCCATAGGCTGTAGTAGGTGAAGTCTTTGAAAGTGGTAGATAAAATGTAAGTTTTTAGCAAATATGATCAAGATAAATGTTTCTGTTATCCCTCTGTCAAGTGCTGTTCTGCAGGTCTGGGGGTTCCCTTTCTTTAGTTACAGCAGTATTTTGTTCTTTGTATTGTATTCATATTGCATATAAGCCTGATACTCACTATGTTTGAATTATGGGTTCTTGTATTTCGTACTACTTTTACAGCTTTTCAAACTCCTTCTTTCATGCTGTCTATGTGTACATTTAAACTGAAGCTCTGTGTGGCAGCCCCTGCTCCTGTGAGTGCTGTTAGCGCAGGCAGGAGCTGCGCTGCTGCTTTGATCATGGAGGTGAAGGAGGGTTTGCAGGAGTGTATCAGCTGCTGTATTCAAATCTCTTTGAGCTTAAAGTGATTTACAATTCTTACTTCTAATGCATTCAGCAATAAAATTTTCTTCACCTTAAAAAAAAGAAAGAAAGAAAAATACAGCCACAAAACCAGCTCCAATCTGCTCCTACCTTCAATAGTTCATTTTTTTTTTTTTGGCTAATTAAATATTTTTTTAATTTATTCCTCTTTCTCTTCTCACTCTATGTTAGTATTATGAAGCTGGTAAAGTTGGGATTTTTTCAATCTATTTTAATAACATTAGCTTTACCTCTGTACCTCTTTCTCACAGCGGATTTTATCTATGGTTAATAAAAAGGCACAGTTTCTTTAACACTGTGGCTTATTTCGAAAGAATAGATGAAGCTTTTGCCCTTATTTTTGGTTTACTTTTGTGATCATTTCCAAGAAATTGAGTGAAGCTGGACATTTTGTATTTCTAAGTGGGAAACTGTTGGAAAAGTGAACAGTTTGTGTAGAGCTTTCTGTATTATTTTTGGACTGGAAAAATCTGACATACAAGAAAATTGCTTATGCAGTTAGGTTTTGTTGTTTCTCCATTAGGATGGATTCCATAGTTCACTGTAGGAAAAAAAAAAAAAAAGATGATTTATGCAAGTACAGGATGGTCAGGGGTAATGAGTGCAAAAGCACTTGTTCTTTGCAAATGAAATCCAGGCAACCATAATGTATAGAATAAATAGTGAGAACACTGAATTACAGACCCATAATTCCACTGTGGACTTCTGTTGATGACATGCCCTTCAAATGTGAAGCTCGAGTGGTTTGCATTGCTCCATCGCTGGACCCCAGAAGAGGAATTAATTCCAGTGCAAGGTCAATAATTGCAAATTCAAGTGATTTTCTTTTGTTTCTCAACATGTGAATCTCACCTCCTTTCCCACTGTCAATTGTCTCTCTATACATCTTTCTGTCTTATGGCAGTGCCCCACTCCTTTCCTCTCCCATTTATTTTTATCTTTTAACCTTATGAATAGGAACAGAAATACCTCTTGTTTTCAGTGTTCAGACTACTGAAAACTAAAATCTAAGCTATAACTAACATGTTTTAAATGTGTTTTTGAAATATCCAAAGTGTGATTACTTGTCAGTCAGCTTAAAGTCTTTTGACACTGTGCTTGATAAAAGCTTTTAGCTTGATATATTCTTGATTTTACAGAGTCTAAGTAGAGAGTAAGTGTTTTGTGATTCTAATTGCAATTAATTGAGCCTCTATTTCTTCTACATTTTTACAATAGTGGTTGGTATTTTCATGCTATGCAATTGTTTCAAGTTCCTTCTTGGAGGGAAGTGAAAAAAAGATAGAGCATTTATGTTTAAAATTGCTGTTTTTATTTTTAAGTGATATAAAGACCTTGTGATGCTTCATGATAGTTATTTACCATGTGCTTGAGGAGTGGATAACTATTTTTGCAAACTGAGTAATAGATTATGTGCATAAACATTTCATGGTAGATAAACACGGTGCATTTCTCATATTTGTCTGAATGTATTGCCGTACTTCAGAATGACAGGTATTTTGTGCTATTGCTACTTAAGAAGTGTTGCTGTAAATCTTCCTTGCGTGTAAATTGTGCAAAGTACATTTTATGCCATTCGTTTCAGCTTTTACCCAAAATTCCATATTTCTTTCACTTTTCAGATTTATACACAGAGCTCTGAATATACAGTAATGGATTTAAAATAACCACTATTTGTCTTTTGAATTTTTATGTTTGAAGGTAACTAGGTAGGTTTTTAAGCAATTGCTTTAATAAACCTTTGCCTTTCATGCACATACACTGTATATGGCATAAACTTTATTGCAGGAATAGTGGTTAAGCTGCAGTGCAGTTGTTCACTGTATCTATTACTGGAATTCCTAGGGTTTACGATGATGCTTGAGATTATGCAGTGCAAACGAAGACTGCTGGCAAGTCTTCAGAACAGAAACTAATTCCCAATCCTGACACAAATTGTTCTTGGGATTGAAGTACCAGATTTTGTATAAATCTTGTTTTCTATCTGATCTGCAGGACTGATACCTGTAAAAGCAAGGTGGAAACTAATTACGGAAATATTATCAACTTTGTTTAATATCTTGAGAACATAGGAATTAAATGACCAGTTCAAGGTTATGAAGAACTCTGTGGCAGATCTGGGAATTGAGCCCAATTCTTTTGAGCCCAAGGTTAATCTCTCAACCACCAGACCATTCTTTCTCTAAGAATATAACCGTTATTATAACTCCAAATTTCACTTATGCTAATTTTACTGCAAAACCCAAGTCCCTGTGACTTGTATTTTCCATCACTGCCCTCAAAAAGAGGGGATTTGAAACTGCTTCTGGAAAGTTTTCTTGACAATGAAGCAAAATAAGTGATTTTTGGTAAAATAACTGATTTTTTTTTCTTTCTTTTTTTTTTTTTTTTTTTCCCCCTAAATGCCTTTAAATTTAGCTAGTGAGATTTCTTATACTGTCAGTGAGATTTCCTTTCTTCTGTTCACTTATGGTACATTGCTTAAAATTATATAGATCTTGTTTTTCCCAGAACTGTTACAAAGCATAGTTTTGAAATAAATAGAATGAAGAAATATATGTAAAATGAAGGCTGAATTAATAATGTGGTAGTTCAGTATTGTAAAATTTAAAGCCTCTGTAGCAGAACAGTGAGTATCAGGCTTGATTTATATTGTAGTCCACATTTTAAAGAATTCAAAGCCCTGTGCACAGGTAAAAAATGAAGCATAAGGATTTGCTGCCTGTCTAGAAGGTGCTTTATTATAATGCAAAATACTGATTGCCTTAAATTAAAACTGTGGAAAATAAATGTGGAATAATGTGAGGTTTTTTTTTTTTTTTTTTTTTTTTTTTTTTTTTTTTTTTTTTTTTTTTTTTGGCAATTCAAGGGGACAAGTCAGGACTGATAAACACAAGACCAATAAGTAATTAGGAGACTAAACATACATGCTACAAATGACTGGGAGCAAAACAGAAATGTTAAGTCTAAAAGACTGTATACCTAGTGAGTATGTGTTGTTTAGAAAAAAAAAATCTGCTCTTTTTATTACCAAGGTGTTTTTGAGGAAACTTGATTTTCAGATATACCCTCAAAGGTTTGGTCTGTTAGTTATACTGTTACAATATCCTACTGAGACAGAAATAAGTTTAACTTTTTGACTATTTATTCATTTATTTTCAGTTTATTTTTTTAATATATTCTAGCACTGGGTCATCTTAAACTGTTTCAGGAGACATTAAGTTTAAATATCATCAGATCTTTGTAAATATTTTACCGAGTGAATGAATAATATCTTTTAAATGTTTATACACCCTTTCAATACAAGAATGATAGTAATTTTGGCATCAAGTTATTCCTGTCAGACTGCTTTATTTTATGAATGAGGAAATGAAGATGGAAGTTAAAGTAATTCTGTGAGAAGAATGCTGCAGTGCTGGGAAGACTGCCGGAGTGCTTAGATGAGTTTTTTTCCCAATTGCCACTTGGCAAATGCTTCTTCTTTGTCTTAAGATAAATGTGCAAAATAGGGGACTCTTTTTGTCCATATACACCCAGCTAAAAGAACAACAAAACCCCTTGAATGAATCTCAGTGTCTGGAACCAGAACAGCTCTTCACGGACTACCTGCAGAAGTTTGGCTCCAGGAGTCATGGGAAGGGGATTTCTTTTCTAAATTTACTTATCTTTTTGTGTGTAGTTATAGTAAAAAGTATCATTTGGGAACTGTGTTAGAAAGAATTCCAGGCAAAGTCAAAGATGATGAGCTGATGGTGATCTTGACTCATTTGTTGTTATTAAATGTGTAAAATGTTTCTGCTTGTTAGTTAAATTATTATCTGGGAACAAAGACTTTTTCTGGGAGGATTATAGCTGCTGCATGCTAATTAATGGAACAAAGAGTTGAGGGTTAGAGAAGCAATAACAGTAAAATATCCAGGAACAGTTGTTGGGGACATTATTTTCCTGTCAGCTGTGCTGCTGTGTGCTTTGGCATTTCTCTTGTCATCCCACAGTAACCAGAGACTTCTGTGAGGGCCTCTCAGAAACATGCTGTGTTCTAGTCCTGTGGCTTTTCTTTTCCAGAGGGTAATCTTAGACACTGGGTCAACAGAACCAGATGGGGAGAAAATAATAGTCTAGTGCTGGTATTCTTAGTAGGAAGTTAATGGCTCACCAGAAGAGATAGAGGTTGGGTGATTTTGTAGCCACTAATTGAGGAATAAAAGTTTGTGGGGAAATGCGTCACTCTTCAGTAATATATACCTGGTGACTTTGGTATGCTCAGTCTTTTATGGCAGAAGATCACAAAATGTAGTGGAAAATATTTTCCCAGCTATCAGAGTCATCAAAGAGTTGTAATTCTGTAACCAATAGTTACCTTTTACAGGAAAGCTTGAACATAAGATAAAAAATTAGTTTGCTAAAAACTTGTGTTTTAATGTAATACTAACTACCAGAGTTTGAATATCCACCATTATTCAATTTCTGGTCCATCATCTTCAGTAACAACGGCTTCTTACTGGGGCACTGTTGGCTTTTTGCAGATTCCATACTATTTCACTTTTTGTGACACCTGAACAATTTCTACTTACTTAACCAAGTGGGTTCATTAAATTGCATACTTCTTGTTGCGAACAAACTTCCATCAACCATGTCTCCTCTAAGTCTATTGCCGAAACTTTTCATTTGAAGTAAAAATGTAAATGGGCTGGAGTGAATGGAATATTTTCAGCTTTGACTTTTTGAAGGATGCAGTATTGACAGAAAGCTGTAGAGTTTACAGGAATCAAATCAGCATCCTTTAATGTAAGCTGTTACTGCAAAATTATCTGATTTCCTGCAATAAATGTACCTTCCCTCTTTGTCTCTCCCATAAATGTATAATTCTATTTTCCTCACTTGCAAGAAGCTAGCGATGAAGTGATTGGCATTGTTCTTGTGGTTTGACTCTTAATCTCCAGTTGGAACAGGAAAACTTTGAAGAATGAGCCAAAACCAAATTTCTTACTATGAACAGTGATTTTTAGTCTGTTTTTGTTTGTTTTATTTTAAGACCAGAAAACATTCCAATTTTATCTACAGCACCTTTCAACATAGGCCTGCTCAGTGTGTTCTAGAGGCATCTAGAGACGTAAGATGGCATCATTGGTACCTTTATGGTATTGATAACACTCAGAAATCCCTACAGGTTTTGTTGATTATAAAATAGAAAAGTATTGCATGCAGCCTTTGCCTGCAAAAGATCATTTTCCATTTAAAAAATCCCTTTAGATGACTTTTGGTGTAGATTATATATGAAAATGTTATGTAAGCCTATTTGGGGAGAAGAAACATACTGCTTGCACATTCCCAGCAACACTGAGACCAAGCACATCTGTACAAACTCTTCTTCCTGTTCCTGTCTATAGCTCTCAGATATCACTGTCTCCTAATGTGCATCTCAGCAGTACCTGTGACAGTAATCTAGAAGCTGCATTAGCCCTGCTACTCTAGAAGAAAATATGGTGGGAAACTGTTTTATCCTTCAACAATAACTGGAAGACAGGAAAAGGCTCCTTTAGCTGATGATAGAAATACTGCTCCATGTATGTAAATTTTTGGATCTTATTCCTGAAATTAAGATCCATGAGGTATTGTGATCTTGAAAACAGAATTGTGTTGCTAAAAAGAAATGTGAAAAATGAGAAATTTATTTTGAACAAATCAAAGGCAGCATTCTTTCAGTGCCTTTTTAAAATTTTTTTTAAATTTTTTTGACTATTTTTTGACTGAAATGGAGCTCCTTGTTGATTTGCTTGGTGATGTCCCAAAACAGTGGTGAGTCCAAGGTTGTCTTTATTATGACATAAAATTTGCATTTACAGAACCCTTTCCAACTGTGATACTGCCATAATAACACAGGCATTTTCAAAGGTAAGAATTTCGTGCAAATATTGAAAGTTAATTTACAGTACATGAACAGTTTTTTAGTAATGGAATATGTAGTGACAGTACAAGGTAGAATCTAGTATAAGAAAAGTAGGTAGTCCAACCAGTGGTTAAAATGGTGCTAGTGGATCGCTTTCAGTTTGCCTTTGAAAAAAAATAATGCTAGTGATCTTAGAAAGGCTTAAAGGTATCTTGTATCTTTGGGTATTGGCTATTATGCATTCAGGCACCTCTGGAACAAAGAAATGACAGTGAAATGGATGGCTAGGGTTTAACTAAGTAGGTGATGGTACAGATGAGGCCCGATAAGCTTAACACTTCATCTCTGTGCTGCCACTGCGGTTTGCGAGGAGATTAGAACTGTCTGACTGTGAGGAGGGCAAGCTCCACAAATTCACTCATACATGGCAGTTCTGTAATGAGGTGATACTTCATTCCTTAAACTACTGAACTAGAACTGCACAAACAGATGTATGCCTCTGGCAGTCCTGTGCACGCAGCACATGCTCTGTTCTACCTCCAAATGCAAACAGTGTCCAGTTGCCACAATTATATTTTATTGATGCACAATGTTTTATGTGTGTTCATAGCAATAAGGGACAAGTTGTATTTTTGTGAAAGAAAGAAACCTGCAAATCAGTTCAGAATTTTTTTATTGCAGAATGTAATTTGACAAGAATTTAAATATTTTACCTTCTCATTAGTTAGTATGATAAAATCTGATGTTGGAAATTAAAAGATGATTTTGCCCTTGGCTATATGCATTATTTCTTAAACAGAAAAGCTATTTCAGAAAGCTGAGGACCCTCATTTATGAATCTTTTACACAGTTGCTGGTAAACAACCAAAGGTCTAGCTAAGTCTTAAAGATTTTTGAGTTTGATATTACTTCAATAAAATTGCTGAAAGCTGTAAGTGGCCACTGGCAACCTCAGTGATAAGTAATGGCTTTAAGTACCTGGCTTATTCTGCCTGCTTCAGTAGGAGCCCTGTGATTTTAACTTAAGCGTATGTTAATTACTGCTGTCTAAGAGATGTGAATGCAGTTCACCAGGGTCAGTGCTTTGCGGTGAGCAGGGAGGAATTTATCAATAGATTGACGAGTCAGCTCATGCAATTCTGGTGGTTTCCAGGTTCTTAGGGCTAGGCAGTTGTGGGAAAAGAATATTTCTATCAAGCAATGAAGTAGTAATGGATTGCTGACTGCAGTTTGCTGAATATTGTCATGGAGACGTATCTTAACAATGGAAATTTTAATTTCTTTGTCTTTATGAACACATTAATGGCAGTTTAAGTTTTAAAGTTTGGTTTGTGCAAAAATAATACTTAATGGAATTCCAACAAAATGGCTGTTAAAACTCTGCTTCTCAGAATATAATAAAACTATTTTTAAAGCCAGAGAACCAGGAGTTTTATCTTGTTTGCTCTTGCAGAGGCTGGCCGGCCTAGTGAAAGTCTCTTGAAATAACAGGACCACTTCTTTTCTTACAAGGAGAGATTGCCACTGCTAGATGCTGATCACTTAAACCTGTTCTTTTTAATTTAAAAATAGACATTATTTCATTAACCAGTGGAGCTGAATAGGACAAGCTAAGCCTCAATGTAAGTGAATATAATTTCTCAGTGCTAAGGCTTTCTGTTGCATTATAATGAACCAAATCATGCTTAAACTATGTCTATACATCTATTTCCAGTAGAGTATTTGTTGCAGAAATGTGACTGTAGACATCATCACTTGTTTATGACAATGAACATCCTCACTAGAAGAAGATATTGTATTTAAGGAAACAAGCACTCAAGTGGTTGTACTGCAAAACATCACTCAGAATAGGCATATGTTCCTAAAACACAAGCTGCTTTCTGTAGATGTGTGCAAACAAAGTAATACTTTAAGTGCTTTAAGCGTATGAACAGAAAAAATATGGTAGAGAGATACCACTATGTGTTCTCTTTCTAATTAGAAACTTTAATGTGATTAAAATGTTCCTTTATTAAGTTTCTGTTGTGTATGAAAGGAGAAAAAGTAAATTAATTACAAACAGGAGAGCACACTGTATTCTTTATGACTTCATAGTATTGATTTGGCTATTATTCACGGCTTCTGTTCTCTGCTATGCAAATTGATACATCTTTAATTCTTAGGCACATTATCATCAATAGTGATCCACTGACAAGCAAAACGGAGCTCTTGCTGGATACTTTTTAGTACAAAAGCTCAGTGTCTTCTGATAAATGTTAGTTCATGCGTTCTATTATAGGCTCTTGTGTTAAATGTTTTATTATGACAATAACCTACATGTAATACACTGTTTATTTTTGGCAAGATGAATACTATCACTAATGAGTTCCTAAATTACAGGAACATTTTCTAGTTCTACAAGAACCAGTCAAAACCTTGGTAAGCATTTCCATGCTTGTGCTTGTGGTATTGAATTAACTGTATGTAGAAAGCACAGTACATAGAAAACGCTGTAAATAAAATGAATGTCCCTCACACTTCATGTGAGGTTCAACTTGGTTCAACAAGAATAAGTGCAGCATCCTGCACTGTATTCATGAGGAACCCATCCAATGTGACAGGCTTGGGGTAGGGTGGCTGCCCAGAGAGGTGGCAGAGGAGTCACTGTACCTGGAGGTGTTTGAGAAATGTGTAGATTGGACAGTGAACAACATGGCTTACTGGATATTGTGCAGATGGGTTGACAGTTGGACTAGATGGTCTTAGGGGTCTTTTGCAGTCTTCATGATCCTACAAATACATCAGATTTCACTTTAAGAAAGTGTGCAGTATAGCTAAATGGTCAAAGAGAATAAAGATGTGGGCAAGATCTGTTGTACAGATTGACTAGTATCACATAACAATCTTTCAAAGGTATTTATTATATGTTGGATTGGGAATTGTTTAACAGTTGAACTCTTCATTTTTATTGCATATTTACGTTTAGTTGTGGAGCTTTGAAAGAAATCATTGTGAATAAGCCCTTATAGACTAAATATACAGAAAAGTTACTCATCCTGTGCAGTTTCTTGGGAACTTTTACAAGTGACTGAAAATCAGACAGGAAAGTGCAGAGCATCGTTGTCATGCAGTGCTTGTGATGCAAGAAAACAAATGTGCTTTCACACTTCCAGGCAGTGCCAAGTGCAATACTTTCAGTTTCCAAATTCTTAATTTTTATGGTTAGCCTGATAAATTCTTTTCAGGACATCAGCATAGAGACAACGTGGAGGTGGTCAAGTTTTCAGAGAGTCTGAGAACATATTGGTATTGCTGGCTTTGATACAATAGAGAGGAGTTTAAATTTTTGTGAAGGAAATAATTTTTTATCTTCAGTAATTATAGTGAAAAATTGGAAGCCTAAATTTGGATGCCAGGGTTCAGCTATTCAGAAGTGACTTTCTCTGTTGTAATTAGGAGAGTCCACTTTGATATATAGTGTTCTGGTATCTGTCTAAAAAACCAAAATCAATGTAAATACTTTTATCACGTGGATACAGAAAAGTGCAATGATGAGATATTGCAGCAGCAATCAATGCCATGTCCTTCATAGGGACAGTCAACGAATTAAAACCTGTTTAGAAGTTAATGTCAAAGGTACCACATAATACAAAGAGTGAAGGTTTAAAAGTATTATCTGAGCAGATGAATGCTAGCTCCAGAAAGCATTGCAAATCATGAGCAGATTTTCAGTTTCCCAAGGAGTTGAAATTGCGTGTTTTTGTTTTGTTTTGTTTTCCTGAGGAAAAAATTACCCCTAGCTATTTTAAAAGACTGGCACCTTTTCATCTTGCCATGAGGTGTGAGATTTGTTACACAATATTTCTCTTCAGGGTGCATTTTGTTTTTCTCTTTACTCCACCTTAATCTCTTGTTTTCTTCCTTACTCATTTTATTTTGTAACTAATTTAGGGGCAACTATGGAAGGTGAGGAGATGACTATCTAACTTGTTTTTTTGGAGTGGAAAATAAGCATTGTCTAATAAATGTATATGGGGATACTGATACCCAAAGCAGTGCCTGTGGATGAGACAGACATAGGTCTGCCAGAATGGAACAAAAAGGAGATGGACAGACACACTGATAAAAGGAAGCATAATGAGAAAAATGCTATAAAAAAAGCCTGATTGAATAAATTACCTTGTAGAGGTGTCTTGTGACCTTTCAGCACAAAGCAAGCTATCTCTTTAGTTGTCCTTGTTTCTGGTAGCCATAAAGGCTTTCAGAGAAGGATGATGCAGTTTGATGTGCAAAAGAAAATGTTTCAGTATGTTGTCCCAGCTGAGAAATGGATGTAAATAGTAGGTGATCAGGTTCCCTGCTTCTCAATCAGCAGTGACTCAGATCAACTGTCCAGGATGAAAGGGCACATTCTCACACTTCTTCAGACTTTTGTAAGGAGCAGGTGAGATGTATGTGCTCCTAATAGTTGCTTTCACCTGAAAGTGGTGGCTTTCCCTTGGATGACATACCCACTGAGTTATACTGTGGTCCTTCAGATTTATACCTGTTTTTTTTATTTCACGTTTTTAAGTATTTCATGTGAAATACTGCAGTGGGTTTTCAAGAGCACATCTATGGAAAAAGAAGCCTGTAGAACAGTTTCAGAATGTTCCTTTTTTGAGCTAAATGATGACTTGACATTCTCTTCTAAGACAAAATAAAGGTGTATATAATTACGAGAATAAGCCCTACAAGATAAATTTCTAAAGCAGCTTTTAATGATTGTTTTTAACTGGCTCTTAAAACAACAACAACAACAACAAGAAAAACAATGCCTACACTTTTCAAGTCTTCCAGTGATAATAAATCTCCCAGGTAAGCTGAAAGCTGATCTTTGGTTACTGTGTAAAATGTGTAACTCTGTGCAGCTGATTGTAGTAAAATAATGTACAACAAATGTTTCCATACTTCGCATTTCAAAGTGTACATTATTTTATGAAGTGGCTAAAATGGAGTTTGAGGTAGCAGGAGTTTCACCATAAGTGACAAAGGTTGAACAAAACAGGCTAGTGTAGAGTTCCTTGGAGTCTTTTGATGAAGTGAATAAAGATTTCCCTGTAGAAAAGAAAATGAGTATGCCATCACACTGGTCATTGCTGATAGATTTCATCAACACAAAGAGGTTCAGTAAAGGTTAATAGGAGTGTGTAATGTGGTGTAACACAAACTTCCAATTATCAAGGAGTTCTTTAATGTCAAGGTAAGGAAAAATATGCCATTGTGACTCGTACTTTCTTATAGATCAAGCTGGAGTTAACAATGTTGTCTGTGGTCTATCAGGCAGGGCACTGGAAGAGTAACCAAGAGAGCAACTCTTTGTTGCTGTAAAGTGTTGTGGGACTTTGGGCATGTTGCTGAATTTATCTGTCTCAATATTTTCATGTACAGAATTGAGGTTGTTAGGCCCTTCTTTTATAAAGTCTCCAGAGATCTGTGAATGACAAATCTTATGCAGGCTTTAAACCAAAATGTTTTTGTTCATAAATTCTCAGCAGGCATTGGCTGCAAAGTAAGGACAAATCTAATATTGCTTATTTTGTTAAGACATTAAATCTTGCTCCACCAAGTTCATTTTAGAGTGAGGAGGAGCAGGCAATAACAGCGATATTGTTTAAACAAAACTGAAAAAACAATCCCCCAAACCACCACCCTGAGATTATTGCAATAATGGAGAAATACAGAAATCTTTTACTAAGGAGAGATTCACAGATGAGTCTATCAAAGGAGTGCACCATCTGTAGTTGATGTCTCTGCTGTAGTAGTGCCATCTGAGTACCCTTCTGCTCAGTGGAAATGCTCAGATTCCCACACTCATGCACATATAATTCTGGAGACTGCTATTTCATTGGCTTCAAATTTAGGTTTACTCAAACAGTACATATTTAATTAGTGACCCCTCACTTGTAATGAAGGATTTAAAGACTATGCTTTGTTTTTTTAAATCATCTGCAGGAAATTGCTCTGTGAGCTCTTACATACAGAGCGGTTGTGTGCTAGTATGAAAGAGCACTGCAAGAGGTCAAGTGACAGAAGATTTGAGCTTTCCTGAGCTCTCCAAGTTTGCGTCTCACCAATTTGAACGTGATCATTGTTTTAAAATTTTACTGTCTTGTAGCTTCCCCACACTGAGGACAAGTTATATTCTTAGTTTTGATTCAAAATCTAGGAAGCATATTTTGCTAATAGTAAAAAGCCTCACTCTGTTCATATCTCCTCTATCCTCCATAGAATTATTAATGGTGGAAGGCAGCACATAGTGCAACTACATTGTCAGTCTGCTCCACAGTAATGGTGGGGTTAGAGTTTTATGACTAAAAGCAAAATAACTAAAAAATGAGTAAGAGTTTTAAAGCACCCTGAATAAATGCCATTTAAATTTTGTTCAGTAGAGCTAACAGCATGCATTTCAAAAATTCTTATATGAGGAAAACATTAAAAATTCAATGTGAGCTTTGTGTGTGTCTTTCTATAATCTCATTTTACATTTGAAGTTTTGAGACTTGAACATCTGAATGTGTTTTTGGTTTGTGTTTTTTATGAATGACATCGAATAAGCATTTTTTTTCATGGAAGCGATCAATTGAAATGTATAGTTCAACTTTCATTTGCATGTTGGTTCTGCTTTTCCTTTATAAAATAATAATGCACTCATATATCAACCTGCAATGTATGCGTGACAAAAACACTATCTCAAATAGCCACATTTATAATTATGCACAAATATGTGAGATATAGTTATGAATACTTCTCAGAGGCTTATATCCATTCCTAAATATGCAACACAGATTGCTTTTGAAGGCTTATTATAGAGTTGGCGTTGAGTAAATATACTTCTTTAATCAGGATGGTGGTGATATTTGCCTCCTCTGAAGATCACTGGGAGTGGGAGGACTTATCATCATAGATTGTTCTGCCTGTGTTCAAAGCACCCACATGTACAAAGAGTGATGCTGAGAGCTGCTTACAAACCTGTTAGTAACTTGAAATGTTTTGGCATACAACACAGTTATCTGGATTTTGATAAAAGTTTATAGGTAGATACAAACAGGAACACAATTATCACATTTGTCCCAGAAGAAAATAATTCAAACTGTAGCTGATCTGTGGTATCTTTCTGAAGTTGCCTTTCTTCAAGAGAGTGCTTCTTTTCCTCCTTATTCACTCAATCTGTATTTTTTTAATTTAAATCATAATTAATGTTGTTATTGTTTATTTGGCGTTTGTTATACTTCAGTGCCAAATGCTTGGATTGCATTAAGTGATTCAGACATGTGTTTCGTGTGGACTCCTTTATGGTATGCTGATTTTAGATGAATGCTTAGTATGCAAGTGGGGGGAGGAAGGAAAACAAAACAAAAAAGATCCCTAAACTAAATCCATGAATAGCATTAGAAGTTCTGACAGTGAAGTGCTGTCTGTCTTTGCCTGGTACTTATGTGAAATGATGTGGCAAAACAGATATTGCAGAAATAACTTATTTTTTGTCTGCTGTGTCAAATGACGAATGTTCATGTCTCTGTGGAGAATTTCTTAGCAAATGTGGATTTTGCTAACAAAAAGAAACAAACCAGAAGTTGCTTAGTTGTATCTGCTCAGTCTTCTTGACAACTGGAAGACTGCTTATCGAAAGAAATGTCCAACCATGACTTTAACTTTTGATACATTTTTGTGGAAAAATCAGTTATTTACAGTTTACATTTTTGACAAAGGAGAGAAAATGGCTGATTTAAAACATTGTTTGGAAGAGTTATTCAGAGTGACTATATGAAGGTAGTTTGCAACTAAGCAATATAAAGGATAACCCAGGCCAAAAGCTGAGTATTTTCCACCAGCATTTTCCCAGTAGTTTTTTCCTTAGGACTGTGCCAGTAAAATTGCAATTGTTTTTTTCAAGATTACATTAAAATAAAATAACTGTATTTTAAAATTTGTTTGAATTTATTTTGAGTGAACATCTGCGTTGTTTTAGCTAATTTATTTAAATTAAAAGCAAATGTATACTCTAAATTGTAGTGTCAGGAAAACTATGGAACCCTGAAGATCAGACAGCAGTAGGAGTGGTGGGAGGAAGAGGATCCATTATTAATGATTTTTTTTTGTTGCAGATTTATTGTGTTGGTTTTTTCATATCTGCTTTGATTTAGATTTCTTGTGTTCATACTTTTGTTGGTCAGCATCTTTCTAGACTCAAACAAAATTACCATCTTCCAGAACATTCAGTACTGAGAGGAGGTTCATGGACATGCACGAATGAAGCTGGCACCTCTCCCCTCCATGAACAGTCACTAGAGCAAAAGAATTCTAAAACCAGCTGCTGTTCTTTCTGGCCACATCATTTCTGCTGTCTTTGAACCTTCCACTGATGGCTGAATAAATAACAGAATTGTTTTTATGGCAATGAAATTCTGAATATAAAATACATATTAAGTAAACACCTCAGTTGCCAAAGTCTTGCAGATCAAGTAAATACTCCTGGCTTGTTGCAATTGCTCTTTAAGTTTTCCTACAATTGGCTGGATGAGCACTATGCAAGATGTGTGATCTTTTGTTGTTATAATTTAAACAATATCTCTTTCTTCCCCTATATATTTTTTTTAATGCTGGAACTTTGGCTTTATGTTAGGGAAAAATGAATCAATGTACTGAGTAGTATCACACTTATTTTGAATGGAAACGACTTGTTAATTATCAAATAACAGAAGTTACTCAAAATTGAGAAATTTGAGTTTTTAATATGTTTCCTCAGTAACCTAAGATACTATATGATGCAATTCTCTGTGGCTAGAAAATGTTGACTTTCATTCTAAAACGTAATTTTCCAACAAATGCAGTGAATAATCTGATTTTCTCCACTTAACGGCAAAGCTTAAATCAATACAACTGGAGACCTGAAAACAGCCTCTTGAAGGGATGTATTTTAGAATACTTTCTAAGAATTCAAAGATCAATACTGCAGGGAGCAGTTTTTATCAGACTCTGATATGTTGAACATGACCTGTGCAGCTTGAAATAAATGAGTCAAATTTGTACTTAGTCCGTTGACATAATAAATGTGATGTTCATAGCAGTGTGTTTTGTCATTTGTTTTATATTCTCCAAAGCTTCTAATCCTGTAGGACATGAGCAGACTTTGAGATCATTAATTAACTGGGAGTGTTTTCAATTTACTGTTAATCTAGTCCATTTTATCACATTTCATTGCAGTAATATTTACCTCCCTGTTGTTTACTGCATTCTATTGTTTTCTCCAATAATCGCAAAAAAAGATTAATTTATTTTAGACAAATCACCATGCTATCCTATATGTCTACCTATCTATATTTCAGAATGGATAATAGAAGTTGAGCTGAATTTAGTAGTGGACTTGCAGAGTTGAAATAAAAATGTTTTTAGGCATGTGGAAAAAAAAGGCTAGAAAGGGGAAAAAAAAAATCATCCTGCTTTCCTCCAAAGAACAAAATGCAGGCAGTCTGCTTGAGGCTTCATAAATATTACAAGATTAATATTAAAGTCTGAAATAAAATAATCTCATAGTAGGAAGCAATGTAAAAGTAAATAAATTAATTACCAGAATAGGAAAATTACAGAAAATTCAATATCCTAAATATTTTTGATGACATTGTTAACCTTCTTATGGCATAGTCTGCAAATGATATTTTATCAAATTTTCCTATCAAAACATGCGTGCAAGCTTTTACAGATAAGTATTCAGATTAAAGCTGGTTCAAAGTGTCATTTGCCTTGAAAATTAGTTGAAAGAAATGCGAACAATATGCATAGGAATTCTCTTACAGTAAATTCCTTTCTTCTGTCACCTGCCAGGACATGATTGGTCCTTGTTCATTGTTTTGATCACTAAAATGTTCATCCTGATGCTTTAAGCCATTTTTCTTCTGTCTCCTTATTCTTCCTTCTCTCTAATGTTGCATATGTTTTGGAGAAAATCATTATTACAAAGGCAAATGTTCTTCATGAATTTACTTAGTATTACTGTCTCGGCACTTAGAGTAAAAATATAGTGGAGTGACGTGAGTAGGAGAAACAGTCTCTGTATTAAACACTTTGAAATTTGGCTCCAGAGAATATTACACTTTTTTTTTTTTTGTACATTATATTCTTACAAGGTTCACTTATAAACACTGATTAAAAAAACGGTTGTTTTGCAGAAAATAAAGAGGATAAAAATTGAATGTATTTTCAGTCTAAGAGTTATGTTGTGAAAGAGACCATAAGTTAATGCTCATCCATATTGTGCAAATGATGCTTTGCATTCAAATAAGGCCACGTATTTCTGTGGTTTGTTGACGGGTTTTCCTTGCAAGGAAAGTTAAGGACGTGTAGACATGCTTATAGTGTAAGTATTCCTAATCTAAGGATTTTGTAAACCACATAAAATAGATATTTGCAGGATCTTCATTGGTGAAGGAGGTTTCTAAATGGCGAATACATATGTGTATCATTGGTTTAAAATACTTTTGAATGGAATACAGAGATTTTTTTCTTCAATATTTTGATGTTTGGGTGTCTGGAGGGGTAATTTAACTGTTGTGAAGGAATATATATTCCTACTATGCATAGCATAAATATTTCTATTGTATTTTCTTAGCAGAGTTCTGATACTAACCCCATTGTTTCTTCTGAATGTCAGTGTCTTTCTGCCTAGCAGCATTCTGTCAACAAATAAACATCAAATAAGTAGAGAATATCAGCAACAGCATAAAAGAAACCAATCATTAGTTGTCAAAATTTCAACTGGTTCCTTGAATAATTTTTTCCTTAACTCTTTTTTTTTTTTTTCATTTCTTCCCTCAGAAATACAAAGAATATGAGAAAGACGTTGCAATAGAAGAAATCGACGGCCTTCAGCTTGTGAAAAAGCTAGCAAAGAATATGGAAGAAATGTTTCATAAAAAGTCTGAAGCTGTGCGGGTAAGCAGCAGAGCTGTCTGATATTTCATTCTCTAATGTCAAACTAAGCATGGAATTTAGGCTCTGCTATGGAAGATGTACAAGCAGTTGAAAATGAAATGGAAACAGTAAAGTTTTTTTAGAAGTATTTTTGATGCGGAAGTATTTTTAGAATCAGTTCTCCAGAGAATATATATAAATGTTTTATAGCATCAATAGATAAACACAAAAGTGTGTAGCAAGGTTTGGACTACCTGTTTCCCATATGGATTGGTAAACTATCACTTGTGTTTGGTAAAATATATCTGTTACAAATGGTTGTGCATTATTATATTAGAATTCACATAATCAAACCAAAGCAAACTTCATATTATTGCTCTCTAGTACAAAAATATTACTGGGAGAAACTTCTGATTTCAATAGCTGTCCTCTAGATCAAATCGAGAAAAAGTTGAAATGCTTTTGTTTGTGGTAAGTAGTACATAGCTGTAAAGGCAACTTATCAACAGTCTACAGTAGCTACCTACTGTATGTACTTCTGCAGGCCTGAGTAGTTTGTTGTTGTTGTTTTTTTTTTTTAAACTCCATTCTGACACCTTATTTGTGCTCAGTATTTTATTAGATTTACTGTAGAAAAAGGAAAAAGTCTGACACCTGTGTTCTTCTGCATTAAATAGGATTTTATTTTATTTTTTGTAACACTTGTCCTAAAGAATATCAGGTATTCCTGTTCTACTCTTCATTTTACATTATTCTTTGAAATTTAGGTGGCTGCCTATAACTGTAGTTCCTGTTGTATCAGCAGTGTTGATGAGCTGACAATCTGCTGTGGTGGTGCTCTGTGCTGTCATCTACCTTGCTTTTGGTCATATGTCTGTTCAGTTGAGATGGAGGTCTCAGCATCTAAACTGTGAAGCTAAAGGCATCACCCAAGGAAGGGAATTCCATTTGCGTAGCTGCAAATACAATTCAGCCTTTCATTTTTATTTTTAGTGCAAAAGGGAGGAAGGAATTTGGTGCTCTTTTAGAGGCTGAATTTTCTGGGTTGGCAGCAAACTAAAACATATTTCAGCTTGTAAACTGAGCATACTTGGCAGGGAAGCAAAGAAAGACAAAAACACATGGAAACCCCACAGTGCCATTTTAATGTTCTGTTTTTCAGAGGGAAAACTGCACTTTAAGGTACATGCAACAGCTTCCAGAAGCCTGCAAGTTGCCTGCAGAGGTACACTGATTATATAGGGATGGTTTTCCGTATTCTCTATAGAAAACTAGTGCCCTGATGTTGTAAAAATGTCCAAAAGTGTTAGAGCAGTGATCCTCTAGAGCTAGAAGTGACAGCAAGCTGTGTAGAGTGGAAGAGAACACCTTTTCTATAGGTGTGGAGCACTGCGGGGAAGAGCACTTGTTCTCTCAGTTACAGCTTTATAATGAATGTTTTCCAATGGCGGTGAAGTGTATAGAGCTGCTTTGGCCTCTTCACATAGATGGAGTTTTTCCACTCCTCAGGGAGGAAAATAAGCAACCAAAGCTTCCTGCACCAATATAGGCTATTGTGCTCTGTGTAAATCTTAAAGCACTTGGATAGTGCTATCTGAACGAACTTCAGTGCCAAAATAGCCCGACTGATATCTAGAATGTACTTAGGACAGTTTCCATCTTTGGAAAAGCATTTAGAAGCTTGGTTTGAACAGGGATGCTTCATTTTAAAGTTAATTTCTCTAGCATATCTTTCAGGAAAGTTACTTTTTGCAGAAATACAAGACAGGGCTCATCTGAGGTGGTTCTCTGTGGGAGTCAGAGATGGAATGGGTGACTGCCCACGCTCTGGTAATAAGTTCAAAACCTGCAAGAGTTCCATTTGACAGTAGAATTTACTACTTTTTGTCTTGATAAGTTTTGACCAGATTCTTTCTTTGGCACATTACAGCTCACTTTCTTATGCCTGTAGAAGTGAGAAGAGAATTGCAAAGCATATATAGGACTAAGACCTATTCTACAGTAAGGCAAAGCTGTGCTGAATTCTTCTGCCTCTAATATTGTAGAGTTTTGACCTAAACTTTGAGTGGAAATGTTCTGAGCACTGAAACCTAGAGATTAGATTAATCTTTTAGATGATTAGGGGTTAATATCTGGTAAGTAGCAAATGAAGATCAACTCCTGCCCAAGGAGGTTGTGGATGCCCCATCTCTGGAGACCAGGCTGAATGTGGCTCTGGGCAGCCTGGTCCGATGGTTGATGACCCTGCACATAGCAGGGGGGTTGAAACTCAGTGATCATTTCAACCTAGGCCATTCTATTCTATGATTCTTAAATATCATTCAGCCTTAGAAATGTGGGGCAACGATTGAGAAGAAATGTGTGTCACTCCAGACCACTGGTTGAATTAGCTACAGGTAGATCATAATCCGTAGTGCAGTGTAAAGTACTTTTTAAATGAAGCACTTTAATAATGCACTTTCTCAGCTTTTAGCATATGCAGCAAAATCTGACAACATTTCAGGAAGCTGCAGTCATACAGAATGTTTGATTTGTGAAATAGGTCAACAAGAAAGATTAGGAGATACAGAAATAGCATGGCATGGAAGGGTCATTTTTTTCTTGTTTTCTTTTTTGCTTTTTTTTGTTTTTTGTTTTTTGTTTTCTGTTTTGTTTTGCTTTCTACTTTCAAACACATTAACTTGTTCTGAGGTACTAATCACTACTGGATTCTCTTCTCCCTCCTACTCATTTATAGTCTGGTTGAATTTTTATGTTTGTCTCATTGCTTTTCATAGTGATTAGTTGGTTCAGTGTGATTTTTATCATATTCATCCCATTTGAATTACCCTTCACTATACAATTATCCTATCACAGAATGTCCTATTTTTGTGCTGTCAGATACATAAAATAAATGGAAAACTGAAAGTGCTAAACCAATTATGTAACCTTTTGTCATCTACTTACTGATGGAAACCCTTGCAAGCAACTCCCCCTACTCCCAATGTTCACTATTTACATTAGATTTATGTCAGATCAGGATATTCCTGTTAACTGTTTCTTTCCTAACACTGCTCTACTTAACGAAATTTCAGACAGGCAATTTGCAAATCTCATTTTTAAATATTTGTGGCAGGGTTTGTGTTAATACCGTGGACGAATGGTTTTAATTCCAGATTGTTAACGCTTACCTTTGATTATAACTGGCAAATACAGAGGTAAAACTACGGCATTCTGATTGGGAAAAATGTCTTACTGCCCATAAGGTGGGACAAGTGGAAATATTTCCTGAGTTGTTTGGCAGTAGGTTTAATTTTACAGCCAAACCCAAGTAATCAGTTGGAAAGCATTGTGCAGTCCAATGTCACTTGTGATATTTCTTCAGCCATCTTTCGTGGACTTTTACTGATTTCAGTTAGGGGAAATGGGCTTGCTCAGACTTAATGTAAAGTTAGCTGTGAGGTTTTTTTATTTTAAGATTTTTAGGAGGTATCATGACTGTCTCCAGTCATTGGAAAATGAAGAGAATAGAGCACGATAGCATGGTGCTTACAGACAAAGGTCTATTTTAAGAAACTTAGTGGCAGAAAAGAGGTAGAATTAAAACTATTCATTCGCTGTTTTTATTTTTTTCTAGTTAATGCTGTCATAGGAATAAAAAAAAAGGCAAAGAAAAGAGGGAAGTGAAAAATAGTAGTATGATATATAAATTGTTAGGGATTTATTTATTTTTTTTAAAGCCAAAATTAATTAGCGAGGTAGCTAAATTTTCATTTTCAATAGCATCATTCTTCAAGAAAAGAGGATCCTATAAAAATGGTTGTTGATTTACTTCTAAGATGGTGAATCAAATGTTAAGGATTATTTTTCTTTCAGGTAACTACCACCACTACAGTGGAAAATAAAAATAAAAGAATATTTTATTAACTTTCTACCGTAGCTACCTGGTGTTCGTTGTGGAGCTGATTCTCATTATAACTGTGCTGTGAAAAGTAATTGCTGTTGTACAGTAATTCAATTTCAGTGCATTCATGCATCAGTAAGCCAGTGGGGTTTATCTCGAGAAACCCGTGACTTTAAAGCTTTTTATCATGAAATTCCACATGCAGAGAAATGATCTTCCAATGTGTAGAATATCAGCATTAACATTTAACAAACATTTAAAATGAGGAAAAATAGATTTTTATTTTTCCTCACAGGTGCTTTTTACACCCGTCTTCAAACTGTTTTCATATACTGTTAGAGCTGTATTGTTCATACATGGATTCAAATACAGATTACACTTTTTAAAAAATGTTTATGCTTATTCATATACTGTCTGTTTGCACATTTTATTTTATGGATGTGTACATAAGTGTGAGTACATACCTTTAAACACATTGAGGTTTACATATGTAATATTAACAGATGCAGTTTATTGATTTGCATGTGTGTGTGCATGAACTAAGTAAGCAATATGTTAAACTCCAACATGCTGCCTGACAATTACTGATGACCCTGATCAATAAATCAATTTTGTTTTGTATATGTATATATATATATATATATACACACAAAGGCATTCATGCAAATTATAATTTATGTTGGGAGGGCAATATAAGCTTGCTTAGATGAACATAGAGCTGTGAATATACACATTTTTAAGAAAACTAATACTGAATAAGCTAGCCAATGAATGTAGCTTTACTTACAAACTGCCCACAGGTACTTTATTCCTTCCTTGACAGCATGTAGTATTTAACTTTTCAAGTGTGTTGCTTAGAGGGGAGCGCGTCCCCATTTGATCAGACACATTGATCGGAGAAGGTGGTGTTTGTTTTCTGGTTGGATAAGGGTGGTATTTAGAATTGGATTTGGAGTTAGCTCTACCAACTGCTTAAACACCTTTCCATTCAAAGAGTTATTCCAGTCATTCACTTTAATGCTTCCAAATGATGTCACTGGAATCACACAAAAAGTAATGACTGAAAATTAAATACTAACAAAAATTAGAAAGTTACTATTATTTTACATTTGCTTGTTAGTTTTGAATAAGAAGTTTTTAATATAAAGTTTTGGGAGCTTTTTTGGTTTTGTTATGTGTAGGTTGTTTTCAGTGTCTTCTTCACTTGAGATTTATTGACTACTTTTCCACAGTTTGCATTTGTCTTTTGTCACTTTCGATAGATGTTAAATCCTTATGGGTGTTACAGAGTGTGGCCTCACTGATGAAAGTTAGAGAAAATTCAATCATAAGAAAGGCTTGGAGATTAGAGGAACCTAAATGTTTTTGTTTTGGGAAGCTAATTGAACTAATGATGGGTAAAAACAAGAAATATTATAATAAGATGATGTATTGAAAATGGATGCCTTCATCAAGACAAAAATCCAAATAAAAATAATAAGAAGCAAAAATAGCAAGACTCAGCTACCTTTTAAATCCAGGAAACAGAAGATGTCCCTGTTATGCCAGTACGCCAATTCAGAGCATTTACTGAGGACAGGACGTTCCTGAATGGTGCTATTTTTCATCTAGATTGTATATTGTTAGATTGTGTATTGTTTACTTGTGGTTGAAACCTATTGGCTTCCAACAATATATAAAGAAAAAATTGAGGCTACAGTGAGGAATATTCCAGCGAGTTTTTGAACAGGTATTATTTTTAAGAGACTATTTTGAATGTGCACTTTCTACAGTGTCGACTGTGGGTTTTATTACTGTTATTTTTATTCTAATTTTCTATCACTTAGATCAAAGCTAGATTGAGAATGACATTCTTGAGAAGGAAATGGTCGTCGATATTTCATATTCATATAATAGAAGATGAGAAGGTCCTACATTTCAAAGCTTATTACTTTACAGGCCTAGCTATATTAAAATGTATAATAAACACATTTCTACTGTCCATACTGTTCCCTCATCAAGCTAACTTGCATCTGTAGAAGTACAAAGGAAAATGAATATCAACATACACTACTTAAAGCTGTGCTGCTCAATGGGTGCTGTTCTGATCAACAGATGAAAAAAAATATATAGAAATTACTGAAGGAAAAATTTGTAAATGATTATGGGTGGAAGGAGATTATGGTGAATCATCCAATGTCACTATAAGTAGTTTCAAATAAATAATGAAGACAGTGTAAGAGATAGCTACAACTGTGTTAATTACTGGCAACAAATTAATACTTTTCAGCAGTATTTTTGCACTCACATTTAGTGTTTTAATTTAATTGTTGCCAGTTATTTTTGCTATCATCTGAATTTTGCTCACAGTTTGACTGGTTCTTCATATGTAAGTGTTGAATTTCTGTTCTGAAAGCATTAAGGGCTTTACTTAATTTTTAGCAAAGTAGACTACACTGGAAGATAATAAGATGGTTAATAATCCACTGACAGCCAGAAGATTATTTAGAAGCATAATATGTAGTAATCATAACTTGAAGAATATTTAAAGACACATTTAATATTTTTCTTGTTTGCTACTGTTCCATTTAACATTTGCTTTTCTTGATGTGCAGAAACTGAGATCTTCAAGAAATATAGTATTAGCAAGCTTATTTAGTTCAGTTCAGGTAGATCACATATTGCTTCTTTGCTTTTGAATTCTCCGAGTTTTCCAACATGTATGTATATTTATAGACAGGTATTGCTGTGACTTCTGAGAGATAATAAAGAAATAAATCATGAAAATCATTATTTCATTCTCATTGAACAGCCAGTAGGCTTCTCTTAGCCTACATTCCTATGACGGAACTGCAGCCTGTCCTTGGGTACGTTGCAGGTGAATGAAGGGGAAAGCAGCAATTAACTGATTGCACACCTGTGCGACAGAGCAGCTGGGTGCTGTGGGAGCTGGGAGCTCTGTCTGAAGCACTGAATCAGAGCAGGGAGCTAAGGGTATTGACCAAATCTCTGTCTAAATCTAAAATTTCTTAAAGCCTGGTTTAGTTGAGACTGTGGAAAACTGTTTGACTGGAGGACGACAGGGAGAGAGAAACAAAACCTGGCTAACTCAGTTGTTTGCCTTTTCTCACACGTACAAAGTTTGAATGTTTAGTTTCCATAGAATGGAAAGAAATCCAACAAGAACTTCACTGAGATCCTTCACTGTCTGCTTTTTAATAGTTCAGGAATGGCTTCATTACAACAACTAGGAAAGTCAAAATAATTTTGTTTATCAACCTTTCTTCATTGGTCAGAAAGAATTTTCTACTTTCAGCCTCTGTATTAAGGGTAGAAACTATTAATTTGGTAAATCTATTTTTAAGGAAAGGACAGTGGTTTATATGATTATTTTTAGGAGATTTGAGGAATATGTATCTCCTTAGATTTTTAGAGTCACGTACATAATCTGGCACATGGTGCCTCCAGGAAGCATTTCCTGTATATACCAACTTGTATGGTACTACTGCAGATCTGAAGCTCTCGTTCTGCTGCAGCTTGAAATAAATACCCAAACAAAGTAAACTTAAACTGGGCTTTGAATTTTGTCTGGCTTTAAAACTCTAGTCAATTTGTCTGCTCAATAAAACCAATCTAACTAGTCCTAGCGAATTCAGTGAATTTCTTATGCAACTTTAAATTTAGGGAAAAACAAAAAAAACACACAAAAAAGTCTTAAATACGAGGAAAGGGGAAAATGAAGAGAAATCTTAAAAGCATTTTATGCTGGAAATGATTATGATAGTTTTATCCTTACTTCTGAGAAAAGAAGTGAAAAGTATTTAAAGATAGTGCTTTCAAATCTAAAACACTTATCTGAAAATACAGGCAGAGAGAAAAATCAAACCAGACACTTCACAGAATAATTCATTTATTAAACTTCACTGCAAAAGTATATAACATTAAATGTTTGCCATCAACAACATAAAATAGCTTTTCTCACAGCAGGAACAAAAAAGTAAAGTAGGTTTGGAAGAATTAACTAGGAGAGGTTGGCCTTATGTATCCTTCTTTCTTATCACTGTTTGGAGAATTACCGTATTTTAATATTTAACATTATTTTAACAAAAACAGTTGTATTTTCAATTTGATGTTTACCATCTGAATTATACATATCACTTCAAAGTTTTATATAGTGTGTTTAATTTCAGTTGTATGTCACCTGTTCCATTATTTATAATTCGTAGTTCATTTTTTTTTTTTTAACATATCATTAAATCTATTTTTTGGAATGATAAACACTATTCTCAGATGTTTTAAGCATGACATGACAATGTAATTAAAAAAAATCAGGTTCAGCTCACTTAGGTTGTTTGCTGTTACATGTTATTAATTGACTACTTTAAATACTCTCTTGAGAGAATACCCCATGGCCTGCAGTGCTGTTTGTATAATATTAGCCTGTTTTCTGCAACATGACACACATTCAGTGTAATGCTCACATAATGAACAAAGGTAACTTCTTGGAGAGAACCCTCTGGGGCATACCCTGTGCTTGTCACAGCACAGCTGCTCATGCTGCTGTCTTTTCCATTACAAGATCTGGAAGCAAACTGGTAGCAAATTTTTGGTGATTGCAGTCTACATCTTTGTCGGCCCAAAACTGTTGTAGGTTCTCTTCCACAATAACACATTTCAATGAAACATGCTCTAAGGAGAATCTATTAGTATTTTTAAGGAAATTTACTCTTGGCTCTGCTCTTGCTTTACACTTTTGTGTGGAAACTGTTGAGTCCTGGCCTGAAGCACTGATTGAGCACCTGGGGAAAGGACCCGGCCAACACTGGGTGCACAGGTGAAGGCAATTTAGTGTTGGGTGCACAGGTGAAGGCAATTCAGCTGTGTCACGGAAGGAGTGGAGCCTGGATGCACCTCTCTTAGACCTCATTTAAGGGCTGACTGCCACTGGGGAAGGGTCTCTTCCTGGACATCCCTCCTTTGTGGAATTTTGCTAGCCTAGATCTTCAGAGATGAGTGAGTGCTTTTACTTTCTCTTTGTAATACCTTTCTATCCTGCCAGTCCTTTTGCCATTACATCTCCTGCGTTACCATTCCATCACACTGGTCTTTCTATTGTTCCAGCTTGCCATGCCAGATCAGCTAGGTGCTATGGCCCAGCCAAGATGGCTGCAGGAGCACCATAGAAAGGGAATGTCCTAAGGAAAGAGCTGAGGCAAATTGGTTTTGCAACTTTCAGTAGTTAAAATTAACCTTTGGCATATTGATGAATACTAAGAAAAAAATCTCATTCTATTTGTTTTGTTAACGTTGAATTTTTTAATGATCCTAGCCTATACTCAGATATGCTTGCAAATTGGTGCTGGATTCTATGATTGAAGGATTACTTAGTGCAATAATGAACCCAAAACCCTAAGCTGGTAACCTAAAAGAGTCTTTCTTTTCCTTAAATAAACTCAGATTTTGTTCATTGCATGAGGTGAAAAGCCCATGTGAAAGGAAAGCAGAGGATGGCGACAGGTGTGAGCCACATCAATTAAATTTACTTTGGGTTTTAATTTCTTTGTTCACCTTATTACGTGACTTAAAACCGCATCAAAATATCATCCTATCTGATTAGATGTGTGTCAGGTACTCTGGTGAATGCCCCAGTGTTTAGGGAAATTTCTGATCATCTGTGTGCAAATCAGTTGCTTCAAGCCTGATATTCCATATTGCAAGCTGTACTAGCAGGTTAGCATCTCCTGTTCCAACTCACTTGTAGAGCATCAATTTCTTCTGTATAATAGCTTCAGGAAGTTGAACTCTTGAGCTCAAGATGTAGAGTTCTGATTAAAAGTGTTTTAAATTAAAAAAACTGAAATATCAGGGAAAAACCTTGAAAATTCACTTTTTCTGGGAGCAAGGCAGAAGTTTACTCTCCTGCTGAATGAAACGGCTTTCAGTTTTGAGGCTTCTGCTAGACAGATGGGCAATATCATCAGCGCAACATAAACCTGCTCAACCCTGAATCTCATGGCTATCAAATTCTGTTGGTACTTGAGCCTTGGACACTGGAGATAAAGCAGCTTTAGAGGCGATAGAAATGATGTAAAAAATCCTATTAAGAACACAGAATTGCTGTTGATTAATTGACTGATTAATTAAAGTATGCTTTAAAAAAATTTGATAAGGGATTTTAAATCACTTTCAAAGATGATTTTTGAAAGTGGAGTTTCACAAAAACGTCCAAGCAATTCTTCTCCTGTAGACGAATTAAGATCTTAAACCATTTATGTTGTCGAATTAAGATCTGCAGAAAGAGCAGCTGAGGCCAAGAGCTCTGCAAAGCTGTGCTGCAGTGCACTGGTGTAAAAGCAGGTACAGAGAGCGATGTGTTCGGCACTGCTCTTCTGCTTTGAGATGACACCCAGAAAAGCAGAAATGTGATTTTGTTTTTGTGGCATTTGAAGTGTTTGAAAGAAAAATTGCTGATCTTTTCATTTTGAAGTGTCTCCTTCTCATTGTGTCATTTGGTGCTTTCTCTTCAGTACTGTGGCAATAGTCATTTATTTCAGGTAGCGTCTTGATTTCAGTATCACACTATGATTATGGCTTGTTAGCAAATGTTATTTTTTCCATGTTTAACTAATATTAAAACAAGTTATAGAGAAAACTATAACTTACAGTCTGTAAAAATAGATATGGGCTTGTATTCATAGATCAAATGCATGTCTTTGTCCTTTTAGCTAGCAGAACATATCACGGACGATTGCTTGTGTAAGTACTGCAGGAGGACAAACAGTCTGAGCAAAACATAACAGAGGAAGGTATTTCATGGAAGAAATGAGCAGTTCCGAAGTGATACTGTAAATTGAAGTTTTATTGATGAAGCTTTTTTTTATTATAAAGATTAAATTGCAGGAATTAGTGGAACACAATGCGCTACAGAAATATTGTGTTATAGAAAGTCTTGTGCCCTTCATTTCTGATTCCAGTAGGATGGAAAAATGCACCAAGAAACTTATTTGCAAAGGAAAAGGAAATAACTGCTCGATACCTGTAGGTGTATTTGTTCTAAGAACAAGCTGGAATTAGAGAAGCAGATTATACTGCAGCAAAATGCAGTTACGCTGCACTTTTAGATCTCGTGCGTTGTCATGTCCCCTTTCCCAGATGTGCTCTAGAACCTCCTGAAATAACTGCAGCACAACTTGTCTGTCAGAGCTCAGGGGGGCACCCGTGGTCAGTTTATTCATATAATTCTTATGTGTAAAGGTGAGACAGTTTAAAACCACTTTCTGTAGTTCATTTGAAATAGCTGGCAAGTCTGTGTCGCAGAGTGCATCTTAAGGGAGAGCAGTGAAAGACTACTTTGCGTTTCACAGTGTTTCAGCAGCAGATTGGATTGTTGGGTTCTGGTACCCTTTGGGATTTTGTCCTCTTTCACACACTCAGCAGATGAGAATAATATCTGTAATTAAACAGGGTTGGCTTATGTTGAACTTTTTCCTGACACTGAAAAAGGATTTTTGTTAAGAAAATCATTATTATCATTCATTTCCCGTATCTTGTGATGAGATGGTAATTTAACACTTTTAAATCTGCCAGTAAATTACTAATTCTAGAGTTATTAATTTTGAATTTATCTTAATTATCTTACTTTTATGGATATTTATGAAGTGTTATTTTTTTTATACATAAAAATTACTACTGTTATTCTTAAGATGCGTCTAAAGGAACTAAATTGTCTTATTTTAATGCAAATATTTCTGACATATAAAAATGGAAATACTGGCTTGGTTTCTGAATTAAGCAATTTTCATTTAAATGTCACTGAATCATTACAGAAATGGGAATAGTTATTTTCCTTTTGCTTGTAGATAATTCCATTCTCATGATCTCAAAATTAAATGACTAGCCTCCTGGTCTTTATTTTTGACTGAAGTTCAATAAGGTATTAAATTAATAAAAGTCCACAGGTGGCTAATTAATATGCTGATGGACGATGTGTAGTTCAAGAAGTCCATTAAACACTTTAACTATGCATTGCTGACCACTGCTGGGGAGAGGCTTGGAGCTATGTATGAATGATTCCTACATGCTGGCATCATGTGGTGTGGTGGCATACGCTTGTTGCTGTGTTTCTATATGCATCATGAAAAGCTGGTTAAAATTCATTAAATCTGAGGTATTTGGTTTTCGTTTTCTTTGGCCATTGAAGCTTTGTTTGATATAGAACAAAGCTGTTAATGCTGGATAAAAAAGATGTATACATGCATTTACTGTAATGATCCAGTTTTGTTCACCTCTTTTAACCTGTTCATATCTGTGAGAATGCAGGCAGTACTGTGCATTTCTAGCCTGGATGCAGGTGATGACCGATTTCAACTTTTACCCAATACACTGCTTGAAAACAGTATAGATTGATAGAAATACATTTTATTACTCTATATCTCTCGTGATGCCCATAATGCAGGATAATCACAAACACTCTGCAGACTCGCTTGCTGTCTTTCATGACTAAGTAGGTGGAGTGTGTAGTGAAAGCTGGAGGGATGGAGATTAGTTAATTACATTCAGCAATTCCATGTGACAGCCTGTGCTGAAGGAATTAGCAATGCCTTAGTAGACCTTACTTAAGCCAGAAGCTATTGTAATGCTCTGTTTTGGAGATTCGTGGAAATTATTTAATTACCTTGATTCTTCCCTCTCGTCTGTGTCCAAGTTCTCATTAAAAGAAAGAAAAGAAAAAACTTTGATCACTCTTTTGTGGCTTTTATACTAAACTTTGAGGCAATTACTTCACTTCTTCTGTGTTACATCAATACTCTCCACTACTTTTTACCCAGTTCTCTTGTAGTCTTCCTCCTACCAGCATACTTACTATTTTTTCGGAAGAAATTCTGTTTTTCTGCTGTTTTATATATATATATATATATATATATATATATATATATATATATATATATATATATATACATATATAAAAATATATATAAATGCTGTTATATATATATATATATATATATATAAAACTATTATCTATAAAATATTTCCTATATATATAAAAATTTGGGACCACATGTTAATTTTTCTTGTTTTCTTGAGTCTTCTGAAAACTTTTAATCTTTATTAAGTCTACTTTGCACTGCTGCGTTACTCACTTACTCACTATGTGATGCCACATCTTACCTTCTAATCAGTTTTCTATTTGTACTTACTGTTCCTTAAGTACTGTTAAACTGGGATGGTGCACTTCCTGCTTTCTTCCAAAATTAAGACAGTAATGTTTTTGCTGTTTGAAATGGAATGAAATCAGTAGATTGCTTACCATGTATGGTTTTTCAGGACAGGTACTTGGGGGGTGAGGAGGGGGAAGACTTTCTATCATTGATCATTACAAGTTGGCAGCTTTTCTTTTTTTGTTAAAAATATACATCTGTTTTTGAAAATGTGGGTTTGAAACAAAGCTCCTGCCCTTTTGGAATGATGTCAATGATGATTGCGAAAAGACCATTTAAGCTAAATGATGTTTGTTGCAGTTGCTTCTTTTTTTTTTTTTTAATACTTCCAGTGTGGAAAAAATGCGAACCATAATCCTTTGGCTTCTTTTGGAGGATCAGCTTTCGTAATTAGTGTATTCAGGGGAAGGCAGTGGGAAGGGGTGGGGAAGGCACAAAACAAAAAGAATTGTGAATCTGGAAAAGATTCCAGCCCCTGGATGATCATTATTTGATTTTTGCACTTTTTGATTTTGCATGTTTTTCAGTTACGTTGCAGGTCTGCTGCTATTTGCAGCATGCAAATTACTTCTTATGAAAGGAACAATAAGAATTACAGTGATCTAGGATTCGAAGGGAGAGGAGAAGAGGTTGTTAGAATATTTTAGATTAGTTCTCCAATGACAGGATTTGAAAGTTGGTTATTACGCAAGTTTATACAGCCAAATGATGGCATAGGAAGAGAATGTGGTTTTACTACATTATCAAAGTAGACAAGGGTAATTTAAGAATATTTTAGAAATAAAGTCAAATAATGAGTTATATATCACATTAAAATTTTTAATGTAACGTATTATTAGCTAGGTCTGTAGCCATATACATTTTTAATATATTTTGAGTGCATGGCTTCTGTATGATTAACCTTACCATGCATAGATGCAAAATCATAAGCATCCAGTTGGTCTTTCTGAGGATTATATTTATTAAAGGAGATAAGACGTAGTCAGTGTAAACTCTAGACTTTCTAATAGCATCAATAGCTAAATATTTTTTTAGCTATATATAGCTATATATTTTTTAGCTATATTTTTAGGAAATAGATAAAGTATTTCACCTAAAATAAAATATTAAAATTTAGAAGTGTTTCATAACCTATACATGATTTAAAAGTAGTCTTAAATGGCTCATTCCATAGCAGAAAAGTTGAGAATCATGGCACAAATGAGTGTGTCATGTCACAAAGATGAATTTTCTTACAATATTCTTATATTTTACACATTATTTTCGCACATCTTAAAAGGCTGAAATCTTTGTGGGACCAATGTAGGAACAGAAAATATTCTTTATTTCTTCTTGCATGGTGTATAAATGTGAACTGTGCAGACAAAAGTAGATGGGATATTAAAAATCATAAGCGCTAAGCTGTAGGTTAATTTTAATTTGCTGGAGTAAAAGTTTTCCAGTGCAGCTAGAGCGTCAGGGGTGCTGATGGATGTTTGTGGATTGTGATACTGTAAAAGCTGGTTTTAAAGCTCTAGAACCTCTTGTGTCATATGAGATGTAACATTAAGGCTGCATGCAACAATTAGTTGCTTACTGTGCTTCATGGGAGACAAACAAGTGTAGCCTACTGTCATAAAGGCAGCCTATGAAATTTTATAAAAGCGTAAAACGATTTGTCTACCAACTTTGTAAGCTTTCTTTTTTGTTGCTTTATTTTATTTCTAACTTGTATTTAAAAGGACTTGTCAATCTCAGTATTTCAACCCATGCAATTCTTTTTTGAAAATCCAACTCCCCTGTTCTGCTTGTTAATTATTTCATATGGTATTTATTCATTAGGTATTGCAAATACAAAATTAATACATGAATTTTACCCCTTTATCTAGCTGTCATTGTGTTAAGTGCTTTTGTTATCTGATGTGATGAGGTAAATTTTATTAATGTTTTTGTGCTGTAATCACAATAGTATTAAAAGAAAAGGAGTAATCCTTTTGATTTAGAACAAATAGAAGAAATCTAAGTTAATGATTTCTAGTTTGCTAGACTGTATATTCACTTGGCTTCTCTCACTTTTATATATCTTAGGGTATCTTTTCAAATGTTCAATGTGTTAACATAATTGTGGTTAAAAGCTGTTAAATTGTTCCCCTTTACCGTTCTTTCATTGGGGAATTCAAGTACTCTGAGCCAAAATTAGCACTCAGGTCATTACAAAGACATTGCTGATATTGTATTTCATACTTAATGAATCTTTATTGGCATCTAGGTCTAACCTTGACTATGCTCAGCAAATCATAACTTGACAGTAGGTGTGCCAATGTCCTGTCTAATTCCAGGGAAAATAAACTTGTCTTTTCCAAGTATTGGCAATTTCATAATGAAATGCTGTTTTGTGCTTCTTTTGAAGAAAAGCATATAGATCTATGCTTTGTGAAAGCCTTGTTCCAAAAGCAGCTGAACAATGCTCTGGAGATGGTGCGCTGGCCCAGATGGGTTTCATAATCTGGGTGCTGCTGCCAGCTGTAGAGGGGCAGTATTTAGTCTTGCTCTAGTGTATTTACAGCCTGAAAAGCCTAGACTTGGCACCTTGCTAGCAAAGATCTAGATTTCTTTTCAGGAGTCTAATTTAAAAAATTCAGATCTCATAGATTTCTATTGCAGGGAAAAAAGTAGAGGTTTTTTTTTTTTTTTCTTTAAGCTTTAAGGCCAGCTCCAAACTCTTTGAATAAGGACTAAGTAGAAACTGAACACAGTTTCTCATATATTTGAAAGAGAGCCCTCTCTATCTGTTCAGAAATCTCTTTCCTTTTACTAGGAAAGCTATTCTCTTCTTCCCTACGTAAGAAATCTGCCAAGCTTTTGATCAACTTAAAAGTCACCTTTGTCCTTTTTATTTTTTATTTTAAGTCAATGCTCTATTTCTGAATCTGGGGACTATTTCCTTTTCTGCAGTTCTGATGCATGTGCAGCTCATGTACTGATAAATTCTAGGGTTCTTAAAGGATGTTTTTGCTTTTTTTTTTTTCCCCCCAAGAAATATGCCTTTGTCAACTGCAAGAGAAACCATTGCAAAATGGTCTCCAAGCAGTGTTTAGGATTTTTTTCTCGTTATACCAATTAATCCAACTTTTGCCATAGTTTATTTGTTGACTAATATTTGTTGCCTGTGAACATTCCTGATATTTCAGAGTTTGTCATCTGTGCCATGTAATATAGAGAGGGGATGTTGAGAGCAAAGGGTTTTGTGAGACTTATGTGAAAAGTGGGATACTGCAATCAAGAGAGAATATTTAAATGTCTCACTTAAACTGTCAGGCAAACTAGATATGCAGTGATGCATATGTTCTGAGAATATCAAATCTGCTGTATGGGGTATCTTCAAAGAGAGACTTTGAAATAGAAATTACAGCTAAAATGAATTCTGTATAGCACTCCCCTGTCTTCTGGAATTGACATCAAGCTTGCCTCAGAACATGATGACCAAAAAAAAAAAATTCTCTATATTCCCAGGTGGCCTTTGTGGGAGCTTCTAGAAATGTTAACATTATTACTGAAGTTGCAGAGCAGCCAAACTGGCAATATAATTCACTGTATGCTTTAATTTTAATGCCTCAATCTACTCTATCTGGAAATAACTTAATTAAAAAAAGAAAGAAGAGAATACCTCCAATGCACTGATTACTTTTGGGGTAAGCTGTGTGAAATCTGTCAGAGTTCACAGTATTTCTGAGCTTGATTTTCTTTGGATTTGAAAATAAACCCTAAACCTCAAGGATAAAACGCCACCATGGCTCATTTCATTACTTCAGGAAAATAATAAAATAGACTTAGCATTTTCTTCCTGTAGGCATGCTGGTATTCTTAGTAGCTGTCTTCAGTGAGGGCAGGGCTGGGAGCGGTGATCTCTTTCATCACTGCAGCTCTCTTCTCACTGATATTAGCCTTCATTCGTGTGGGATCTGCAGGTCTTTGTGCTGGCCTGTGAGCACTGCTGGTTGCTGAAATTCCGTGAGTGCACCTACAGAAGATGAACTGAGAGTATTTCTTTCCTTATATTTTAATGAGGGAGAGTACTATTCCTTACATCCCACTCCCCTGCTTTGCAGAATACTTGATCTTCTGTGTGAAATGGCAGCTTGTTTGGTTTGATTTTGCTTTCCTACATCCACAGTCAGAGACAGTAACTCTTGTGGGTTTTTTTTTTTCCTTTCTAACTAAAGGATTAATTGGCTTTGAGGTTTCCAAGCCCTTACTTTACAAAGAGTAACTGTGGAGAGAAGCCTGTGTAGGAGACAAACGGCTCTGAGGCAGAGCAGTGTTGTTTGTGTGGCCAAGCTCTCTGAAGTTCTCCATGAAGTTCTTGCTTAGAAATTGAAAGGTAAATTGGAACAATTTCTGTGCCTTTGACAGAGTTGGCTCCTCTCTGTGCTGCTACAGCATTCATACTGGTGATTATTTTTATTCTAGTAGCTTGTAGGAAATACTCAGAAATCTTTATGTACTGATTTCTTTCTTCGAGAACCAAAGTGCGTGAAGCTTTAGAAACAAAACAACTGAGGGAAAAATGCTGTTCTCTTGAAAAGACTTAGCTATACACACATTGTGTGCACTGATATCCACTGCAGGACATCAATTTTCTTTTTTTTTTTTTTTTTTTTTTTAAATGGAATATTTCAGAATTGCTTGCATATTCAGACAGTTGTGTGCTGACTTGCTCACTTCCAGCAGTTGCTCATCCCTGAGCTGCCTGCTTGTTGCTCAGGCAGGTTCTTTCAGTTTGAAATTCTTCCAAAAATAGAAGATTCTCAGTCTTTTTTCAAGAAAGTGGCTTTTTTTTTTTTTTGACTTTCTTTCATCAGGAGGCAATGTAAACAATGTGAGGTTGAACTGAACTGAAGAACTGACCCAAAACAAATTGAATTTCCAGAGATGGGAAAAATCACCCTCCTGAACACAGAGTTCTTCAGGATGCTGGGTGGTGTTCTGCTTGGTGCTCCCGAACTTTTGAATCTTGCTTTAGGCAAGAGAGAAGTCAAATTTTTCACTGAAAGTACACTGTAGCTGGTCCTGACCAGTTCCTTCTGCTGTGTAAACTCCTGGGATGGTCTGGTCCAATCAGACAGAGTGGCAGTGAGTCCTCGAATGAGCACTCAATGTTAGGACTATGGAAAGACAGTTCGCAAATTAGTGTAGAGTTTGGAAAATGAATGCAAATAAATATGTAATTCTGTTGAGGAAAGCATTATTAATGCTGTCATTTCTGTGATGCGGTGGACCTTTCCACAAGAAAAAAGCTGGTTGGTGATGAGTTTACCTTTCAGGAGGGAAGAATCAGCTCAAACAGGAATGCCCTCAAGTTTTTCTTTAGAGAAAATCTTAGAATGGCTTGGGTTGGAAGAGACATTGAAAGTCATCTAGTGTCAACCCACCTGTCATGAGCAGGGCTTCCAACCACTAAATCAGGCACTAGGCTCTTTTGTCCACTCCAAATACAAAACACGTTTGTTTGCCCTTGCTTTCTCTACTGTAAGGAAAGTTAATGTGTATGTTAGGAAAAACACTTGAATGACTGAATGACAGCTAGGAACCAACACCAACTTGGAGAATGTTTCTAAAGTTGAAAAGAACCTGTCACATATGTATCATATTTTAGGAGGAGGAAAGATGAATATTTGTGGCAAGCGGGAGGCTGGGATATTGCTGGCGTTTATTGTGCTGGCATCACTTCTGAGTGGCATCTCTGGTAGCCTAATAGCCTGATTCAAGTCTGAAACGTGCTGTTTGATCCTATTCATATCTGAAATAGTTATCATCTCTCAATTTGTTTTCTATCTTCCTTGAAACACAAATTGGTCACAGGTTTGCATGAATATATTAACATTTTTCTTGCAGTCATTCAAAATCTGGTATAATGTATTGCTTTAAAACACAGGGCTTTGCTGCATTAAATTCTTAAATAAAAGGTTATTAAAACTTTTCCATACAGTGATGTGCAAAGACATGATAGACTGAATAAAATATGCTTTCTCATTGCAAAATATGAAATGCTGCTAAGAATATGTATAAACATGACAGTTGCAGGCTGGTTGGGAATATTTATAATATTTGTTTTTTCTCTAACATGAAAAAAATATGATAAACTGTGAAATTCTAGGCAATTTTTATTGAGGTGGAAAGAATGTGTGTAAAATCTGTTAAATGAACTGAAAAATGAATGAATCCTATGATGACTTCAAAGTACGTGGGGGATGTAAATAATTAGACATCTCAGCAGAACAAACCACACAAATTTTCAAGGTTTGATTTTCATATATAAACAATATTTGAATATAACAATCGACGCTCAAACTCAAGAACTTAATACTGCAATTTGTTAAAGTGACTGAAAAGACACATATAGCATTACTAGTATATCTGCAGAAAATAGCTGCCTTACAGTGCAAAGGTAAGGCTTTCTTTATGAAGCTCCCTGCAGTTGTTGAAGCTGAAAAACAATACTAGTCAATTTCCTACAAGTGGTACTCCCCGAAATTTTTTTGGCTCTAGGTCAATTAAGGCAAAGCAGAGCTAACCACTAGAATATGAGCCCTGTTTTTTCAGTACTTTGGATGACTAATGTGATGCAAAAAAGAGTGGCTTTTCATGATATGAGTGGTTCAGGGAAGTTGAGCGTGCTGCCAAGGTTATAAGAGAGTTGTTTCACCTGTGAAGTGTTATCTGCCACTCTAGCTTATTTTTAGCATATTCTTTGACGCTTTTTCTCCTAATGTCATGGAAAGAAGGCGAAACAGAAGTGGAACTCCTACAAACAGTATTATTTATATGATCGCATGATACACTTTTGTTTTTCTACTGTCTTTTAAATGAGAAAATGGTCTTTGAGGCAGTACGAACCTTTATCACAATGCATACGATTGGACAAACTAGCCGAAGTAAGTATATTCTGCATAAATCCAGATGTTGTTTTTGAAATTGCCTATAGAAATGGAATGAAAATGCTCAAAATTATTACATTGAGACTTTCTATTCAGCTCTAGGTCAACTATATTCCTCCAAAGTATTATATCAGGTTGAATTGTTGCATTGATTCACTTTATCGGAAAGAAGGAACAAGGGAGTAAAATTAAAGATATACTTCTTGCCTGGTACAATGCTATGGACAATCTCTTTTTGATGTAAGGGACTATGAAGCGGATATCTGAATGATGATCTCCCAAAATGCGCTGGAGACAAACAGTTGGGGCTGCAGTTTTCCATAGTGTGTGTTTTTGCAGCTGTTTTAATACATTTAATATAATTTAATACAATTTAATTAAATTTAATTCATACAATGTTACACGTGTGTAAAGTTTAATTAAAATACTCTACTACTCTTCCACCTTGCTCATTTCATCAGACAGTTAAGCACAATGGTGGTAGCGTAAACTTTGTATCCAAAATGTGATTTGAATTCACTTAGTAACATTCATATTTATACCTGGGAGTGTTGTGCTATTCTACTTACCAGCGTTGTACTGTTTTATTACTGTGTAAGTTTATGCATCACCACTTTGATGTTTGACTGTGTATTGCTAGATATATCTGTGGAGATCTCTGGGATTCAGTGCCTCCTTTTGGATATCCCTGCTGAGTATCTGTAGAAGAGAGCAATATCACAATTTCAAAAACCTGGGGATTTAATTGCCATTTATACGGTCTGTTGCACATTTGTGTAATAAAATTGACCTTGCAAGTTTTATTGGTTTGTGGCTTAGTCCACATTCCTACTTCTTAAAGATTCATGGGAAACACCTTATGTATTTTTGTTTAAAAATAGTTTTCTAAACAGTCCAAACACCGGGGGAGAGAAAGAGGGGACATTGTACTGAAGCAGCAGCACATATAAAAAGTAAAATTAAAGAATGCTCAAACTGCCAATAAACTGACAGTGTTCTATACTGCTATGCTTAGTCTTTCTATGTAACAGACCTAAACATTTTTCTCTTAACCTTCTCAGTCTGTTAAAAGCTATTCAGGGAAGGATATTAAAGGCATTAACATGCCAACAGGGCATGGTTTGGAAAAGATTGTTTTCTTCAGCAAGTGGTGTAATATGTGCACTGGGAACATGGCAGTGCCCATATGGAAGTCCTACTGATAGTAGCATAATACTTTTTAAGCAGTATGTATTACCATACTGTTCCAAAGACTGCAAATTTTGTGATGTGGAAGCCTGTACCTTATCCCTCCTACATCTGTGCCGGAGGGATTTGGTGCCAGACAGGTAGTAGACTTTGCTGTGCTCTGCTACCCTTCATCTGCTTTCATAAGTCCCACTAGTAAAAGCAGAATTATGCCACGGAAATTCAGTGAAATCAATTGAATTCCATATGGTATGAGGTTATTTACTTGTTTTCAAAACAACTAGCCCTTAAAGGAGGCTGACTGTAAATGTGAGGTTATTTAGATTCTTATGATCAGTGGGAAAGCTCTCTTAAAGTTTCTAATTTTAACAAATTGTGGAGTTTTTGAATGTTTGTACAAGGTACATCACCATATTAAATGTGTGCAATGTTACTGTTTTACAGTATCACGCTTGGGCTTAAAGTTTTCAAACGCTGTTCCCCAGCATCAGAATGCTTCTGTGTAAATTGAATACATTTTTGTACTTTTATTATTAAAATTGGCATTTTTTAATGTTTGAAAAATTAACTCAAACTCCAACTGGCCAAATAGTCCAAGAAAGAAGTTGATTTCTTGTTTCCCTCTTGTTCTTGGTAACTTGGTGGCAATATTACTCACACCTGGTGCTTTTGTTATCCCTCCGTATTCTGATTGCCTCTTGAAGCTCTTCAGAATTGCATTCTTCTCCAAATGGCTCAGCTGTCTTGGTGGTTGTAGTTTGCTTTTGTGAATCTCAGCACTGAGAAGCTCAGTAAAATACTCTTTTGATCTTCCCGTAGTTGCATTTGTTTTGAAGATAAATCTGTCTGCAATTTTGTGTCCATTCTTTGACATGATTTCAGCATGTTTTGACATCCTCACGATTTAGTTTTGTATTATTAGTGCTATCTAAGTCTCACTTCTGTGCCACCGTCTGTATGCTCTGGCTTTTCATTCTTTCAAAAGTTTCCTCTGGCCCTCCTTGTCACTTGTTTTTGTCCTTTTTGTGACTTTTTCTTGTCCTCTGTATTTCTTACATCTTTTGGATCTCTCAGGGTATTTGGTATCACTATTTCCCAAAGATACTGTAGACTCTTCTAAAAATGCAGCCTCTTTTCTAATTGTTCTCCCAGGAATTTTATGTCTGTTTAAGTTGTCTGTAAAGGAGGCAATTCTATTCTAAAACTTTAACTGTGGTTTACATTTTCCAGAAGGAATCTGAAGAACAAATAAATATTTGTTGATTTCTTTATTGTCACAAGCCTTTGCAGCACATGACTACAACCTTGACAGAGCAATAAGTTTGATTTCAGATATTCTGTTTTTTTTTTTTTTCCCTTTGGTGATGAAGTATACGTTTAGCTTTGGTACTAGTGGGATTTCTTGGTACATCTGGACATTTCTGGGCATTTCTTTAAGCCTGATGAAGCAATTCTAATGAGGATGTAGCATAAGTTCTTATTGTTCATCTGTCACAAGCAAATGGTTAGGAAATCCGTTCACTGGGAAAATCCATTAACTAGAAAATCCATTTTGTCCTCTCTTATTTTGGCTCAATCTTTTGCTGTTGTGGTTACTTAGTTCCAGCGGCAACATATTGATGTAAAGGTCTTCCTGTTGGACCATGCCAGTGTAACTGTGCCAAATGATAGACGTTAATAGCTGACATAAAATGGGGCAAAAACCATATATCTCAAATTCTTAAATTAAAAATTTCGTTTCCAAGGTGAAACACTGAAAATATGCAAAATACCAAATTAAGGTTGGCAATAAATTACTAGCATGATAAAATTGCTATTTATTTAATCATTTTTCTGATCTCGTACATAGAGCAGACCTACTTGTAGGTTAAGTCATTGCTGTGGATAAAAGAAGATTTTGTACATAAGAAAAATTCTTGTTTTCCTTCTTTGTATTTTTAAAGAAATGAGATTTCCTTACGCTACTCAGAGCTTTGTGTCAGACTATCAGTGGCCATCAAAAAAAATAGCTGTGTTTTTTTGTTTTTATGTGAAGGTACATCGCACTATATATAGCGGCTCTGGTGGTACATTTTTCTCATGCTGCCTTCTGCTGAATCATATTTTCTTCTTCAGCTCTTTTTTGCTTAATGTAAGTTTCTAAAATAATATAATAAAATGTTTACTAGGGCATTATTTCGTGTAAGAAAACAGACTTTGTTACAGAGTATTGCCAAAAGATGGCAGCCTTTGTCCCCAAAATTCTGTGCTGTTTAATTTCCAGAAAACGTTATGTATAACAACCAGAATTCATTCCTATACTAAATTATAAAAAATATTTGATTAGTAGATAGAAGAAAAAAGCAACATGTTTGAAAGTTTAAGGATGACATAGGTGTAGTTACACTTTGTTTTGACAGAGGAATGTTAAATTACGAGTCTGGGGAGAGAGAACAGTGGTGGGGAAAGAGTACTTCACAAGTAGACTGCTAGTGAGCATGAACTACTTATGTTTCAGATTCAGTGACTTAAGTATTTTGGTTTTGGAGACGTTATTAGGGTCTGGCAGATCAGATCAGTAGGTTGCTATGTTCATCAATAGCACAAAGAAGTGCATCAAATGCACTAAGTAGTCAAACATTCATACTGCAATATTTGATTTTCTCCTCTTCACATGTTCAGGTGGATCCCTGCAAAGCACAGCTTATTTTCTTATGAATTACTGTTAAAAAAATGACTGAAGATAAATGACTGCCTTTGCTAAAGACCCGCAAAAATTTTGGATTTATATTTTGTGTTTAAATAATTAGTGGTTTTCTTTTTCAGACTGGAGAATCAGTAGAAATATTTTTATTTTAGGACGTCTCCACGTTTGCAATCATATTTAACTACCTTTATTCATATGTTTTTAGAAGGCTAAAATACTATATTAAACTACTGGCTAGGAAGTAACCATGAATGAAACTACTATTTACCATAAGAAATAAAAATTGCAGCTTATTTTTAGGGAGAGCTGAGCTGAGGATTGTGCTGTTATGATGCCGACAGCATTGGTGTGACAGTTTCAGCTGTGGACTTGACTGTCCCCCTCACTGGCTCCTCAGTGCCCAGGCATCTCATGCTTTGTGCAAGGACTGTACTGAACCCTGCTTCTTCCAGTCGGCCCCAGCAGCCCTACTGTGAGGCAGTGACCGTGCAGCAAAACTTGGACAAATTCTCCATGCTCAGATGGCATTGCACTGAAGCCTTCTAACAGAGAGTCCAATGCTGAAAAGATGCCAGCCTGCTCTCTGTTCAAGCAGGTTGCATGGAAAGGACGTATGTAGGTGGGATTATGTGGGACCCAAACAATTGCTTTTAGTTAGGTCAGGGGATACCTGAGTAGTCTAGAAAACTTAGGGAAGTTAGTAGTAGTACGTCAGTATTTCCTAATGACTTTGTTACTGAGTTAGAAGTAAAGCAAGAAATTTACATACAAATTTAGCAATGTAATACTTCAATTTCAGCTCTGTGGTAGGCAAATTACTCACAAGCAAGTTGAAGGTCATAGAGAATCATGGAAAGAAGAGTGGGAATTATGGTAAACTCACTGGTAAAAATCATGTTTTTCTCTTGTAAATCTGTATTATATATGCTGCCAGTATAGATGTGCAGTATACATGTCTTTATAAATGTTATGGAGTAGTTCTTGAAACTCTTAGTAAATAATATACAAGAAGTGTCTTGAAAATGACACTTCCTTTTGTTACAACTCCTTGTCAGTCTTCCAGAATGTAACAGAACCTGAAAAGATTTCTAAATACCACAGCATTTAAAAAATAATAATAAATATATATATATATATAAAATATTTGAGTTTGTTGATTGTTAAATTTTTATACAGTTGCAGCTTGCTTTCATGGAACAAATCAGTTAAAGACGTAGAATTATGTTGTACGGTGTTGTAAATGTACTATTTGTACATGTACCACTTGATTGCATCTGGTGGTAGTGCAGATGCAGAGGAAGAACTGCAGGACTGACTTTGTTATATGATGGTCGGTGTTCAGTTATGTGAGTTTGTGTAATCAAATGATTGAATTGTGTTCATCTTTTTTTTTTTTTTTTGGTACCTCAGAATTTAGAAAAAAATTTGGATACATGCCCTTAGTTAACAGTAATTTGAAATGAGAGATTGAAGCAAAGATTCCCATTTTATTCTTTTCCATAAACAGGAATTGATTATGTGGGAATGATGAAAAATTCTAAAGTTGAAAAACGTGCAAGTCTAAAGAAAATTAGAGAAAATCTTGTGCTTTTTTCTCCAATGAAAACTTCCATGTGAAATGCTGTACCGGGAAAGTAAGCGAGAGGGCTCTTTTTAAGATCTAATCTCTCATTATTTTTTGTCAGTGATTGTGATGGAGTCCAAGGATGGTTGCATGATGCAGCTCCTCATTTCAGGAGTTTGAGGCTGGGAGACAAAGAGGGATCTTACAAACATACAGTTTATCATACTGCAAGAAACCAGGGCATCCCTTGAGTACTTAAGAGCAATGTTGAACCTTCATATGTTTTGATGAACGCTTCTTTTAGAGAAGAACATAAACTATAATCTTTTCAAATTGAATTTTTCCAAAATGTGGGTCTCGTTTGAGTGAGAGAAAACCTGCATCTCATTTCTGCAGCACTAGTTTCTCTTTCTAAAGGATGAGGTGAAGTTGAACTTTCAGTCACTCTTTGAATGTTTGCAAAGTGGTAAGGAAATGTACGTGTTTAAATAGAGGTTATTTGTTCATGCTTGAGCAGTCTGGTTCATACCTGAACAGGCAGATGATAAAGACATTGCTAGCGTGAAACTTACAAACAGCTCTTTGACAAAAGCTTGCATTTCAAAGCTCTTTAAATGAATTTCTTGCATACAAGGATAACACACAATATAAACTATGGCTGTCTTGCATGTGCTGTTCTGAATGTAAAAAGGAAATATCTCTTCTTAGTGACATTCTTTTATTGACAGTGGATGTTGGATCATATTGGATAAACTACTAAAATCAATATAAATTATGATCTTTTAACAAATCAGAAAGCCTCTGCTGGGTGAGTAATTTTACCACAATGGCATTATCGTACTCATTTTTTTTACTCACTGCGCTGATATCTATAAAGAGATTCAGGTACTGCTTGCAGAGTACTTTGAACATGAAAAAATAGCATTATTACACTGAATCGTCCTCCCAAGGCTTTTCAATCAATTCTTATTTCATATCTCCTACTGATAGCTGTAGTAGAACACTGAGAAATTTTCTGATGCAAGATGTCATTGCTCTGTATTTTTCCTTTTTTTTTTTTTTTTGTAATTGTAATTATTCCTTATTACTATTTTACATAATTGATATGGTCTTTCATTATTTATATGGATGGTCATGTATCAGAAACAGGAAAAAAATTCCATCTGGCAAGAACTCATTCTGAAACGTGGGAGTGTTGTTTATCATTTAATTCTTTATTTTTTTTCCCTAGCATCTATGATAAAAACCTAATTACTTAGCCAGACTTGAGTTGTCTTCCTATCCCCATGTAGTAAAAACGGTGATTCTTTTTGTTGTGGACTAAAATGAATATTTTCTACATGTCTATGGTGACAGTTATTAAAAATCACTTTTAAATTAAATTTATTATTCTTGAATAGATTATTACTGCTAAAAGGTTGTGACAATCTTTTTAAAAGGCCAGTGTACTGTGGAAGTCTTCAAGAGTGATTGCCCAGCAGATTTCATAACCAATGGGTGAGAAATTTCAGAGTCTGGCTCTGCACGGATATTTATCACAAAATCCCTTTTGATGATATCAGTGGGGTTACACAGAGGTGACATCTGAGGCTGGCCCTATGTGTTTGCCTAACGCAGTCTTGTTCTGTCACCATACAAATCGTGAGCTGGAGGAAATGCAACCTGTTCCCATACCTGGCTCTGACCAAATTTTGCCAGCGTGAGGTATACAGTTATTACAGTGTACAAAATCAAGGTGTCCACAGCCTTCAAAGTGTAGACAGCTTTATGGAATAAGGATTTAACACATGGCAGATATACCCCTATGTTGGAAAAAGAGTTAATTCAGTGTTTCCTCTCCTTTGTGTGTCTCATTTTTGTTGTTTAGATTGGAAAGACATAAAAAAAAAAAAGTGAGCACCTACAGGACTTTAGGGCTTCACGTTTTGTTGGGGAAAAGGTGTTTTGCGCAGATTACTCGTGATCACAGATCCTGGGAGTCTAAGCTACTTGTAGCAATATTTATTTTGATATTTTTGTTCTTGTACAGAGTTTGGAGGTTGGAACAGAGCTCTTGGTTGTAGATACAAGTGCAGCTGCCAGTCTGTGCTGGTGTGAGTCCTTCCGCCAGTGGGGCAAACTTCCTCAGCAGCATCGGACTATGGTGTGCTCATATAAACCAAACTAAATGGAAAATTAGTGTAATGATTTACTCACTTCCTCTGCAAACATAATGTATTTGTATTTGTCAGTAGGGTTACAGTTTTGCTTGTCCCTTTTGAATCTGTAGGTGTTAGCTATGTGAACATTAATTCTGCTCCCCAAATGCGCTTAAGAATATTTTGAGTATCAAGGAAAAATGGAGAAAAATGGTAATGCTCTATGATATTAGTTCCCTAGGTCACAGAGTAATCTAGAGACGTGTGGAAATGAGGTGCTGTGTTGCATATTTTACTTCATTTTCCAAATAAAACTGTGCATTAATTAAATGTTGAATGGCTGATAAAAACTAATTAAGACATGAAAGTATAGCAGTCTTTTATTACTAGGAGAATACAAGTTACACGGCGTAATAAAAACAAGGAACCTGCTGGAATTGAACTCATTCCCTTTACAAAGTAAAGCAGATAAGGTTCTGAGTGCAAATCAGCATTTCCTTTGGGTTTGGAAATTTGCAGATGTTCATTTAATTACAAGTACAGTTTAATACAGTAAGAATGTAAGTTTAAATTGACTTTTATTACATGAAGAAGTACAGACAGTTGGGGTACATGTATTCGTGTGTGTAGAGATAATCTCTATGTAAGCTATATTTGAGGAAAATTGTGCCTTTTTTTTTTTTTTTGAGGCTTCAGCATTATTTCATAATTTCATATGAGAAGATCTTTCTTGGTCAAAATACCAGTGTCTAGTTACCAAGTGTGTGGACTTTAAGATCTCAGGATTAATCAGCTCGATAAATTTGTGAATAGAGTGCTTCCGTGCGCTTTTTCTTATCAAAGCTGAAATACCATACAAAATTATGAAAGACTAAATTATCTTCTAGTCTGAAGTTACGTTTGTAATTAATACTAGAATCTTCACTTCATCGAGTCTTCAGAGTGATGAAGTGTGGTCTTTAGTCTCAAAAAAAAAAAAAAAGCTTGCTTTCAGGAGGTTTAAAAAAAAAAAAAAAAAAAAGCTTGGAATCTTATCTTCACACTTCAGCTGTTTCCAGGAAAGAAACTAGGCAAAACTGCATCCGTTTAGTCTTTTTAGAATAATTCTGATTTTCTTTTCACTAAGACTATAACACTCCTATACTTGAGAACCGACTTGAAATTGGCAAGGATGTGGCCTTGACGCAAGGTTTTCTTTGAAAATCTGTTCCAGCTGGATCAAGTTATCATTTGGAAAATCTGCACTTAGAGGCATATGGCCATTAGAAAACCTATCAGAAAAAAAACTATCTGTAAGTAAAATTACTGAAAATTCTTTACACTGTGATTTTTCAATACGTAACTGGACATGAACATAGTTGAGCAATTGCACCATTAGTCCGTCTTAGCTTGAATCAGCAGCAGGCATTGGAAATGAAATCTTCATTGGCAGATTGTCAGTGTGTCCATATGCCTACTAATCACAGGAGAGATTAAGAAGGTTTAAGAGGAGAGATTTCTTATCTTGTCTGTCTCTGTGTTTGAGTGAGAGCACTAGAAAATGAGTCAGCAGCAGTAGAAGTTTGTCAGTGGCTCAGGAAAGGCTGAAGACAAGGAGAACAGAGAATGATGAGATAGTTCCCAGCATCTCTTTAAACTGGATTGGAATGCTCTGGGATTTATAAATATGGCATGAGATACTCTAGGTGTGGCCAATGAGATGGTATACCCAGGAATAGGAAAAAATGGAGGTATATGTTGGCAGAGATAGGAATGAGATATTGTCAGTGGCCTGGGAACTACTGGTCATGAAGAGAATGTTTGGTAGCACGGGAGCTAGAGCTGGTATGTGAAGTGCCAGAGAAAGGTAGAGAATAGTATGAAAATGTTAGTACTGGAGTTTGGGGAGAACGCGTGAGCATACTGAGATCAGGATTTAGAGGGAGGGATGGAAAAGAAATATTAGTATGTCTAGACTGTAATCAAGTATGAAAGGAACAGAATTAAATAATGATTATGATTGAAGGCAGAAATGAGTACATTTAAGTATTGAAGTCTGCCAAGGAATCTGTGCCTGTATAACCTGAGATGTGACGCTGAATTTCTAAGTCTGAGATGAATGATTGCATGGTTCAATTCTGGTTAGCATAACATACCTGCTGCCATTGCTCTGTGAGGACTGCAAAGGTCTTGGCATTTATCAGCGTTCTAACCAAACAAAATCATATGGACTAAGTCATGCACTATCACATTGATAATAGTATAGTATTACTGAGATTGAAATAGATAGTTTCATTCTGACGCGTTCTGGTATTTATGAGTTTGGCTTTACATTCATAGCAGTGATTGAAGTTTCTAGCTTGATTTTTTTGTTGTTATAAAAGTATAGAATCGTAACAATGCTAACATCAGATTTGTTTAACTTCTCAGGTCAGTTGTTAGGAAAGGTGAAATATTTGCTACGGTATCCTCACTGTATCTGAATTTCAAACAAACTCCATCTGTTGAAGATATTCCCACCATCTTTCTTCATGAAATGCTTTTTTCCTTATCCCTTCCCAGTAATACTCTACTTACCTTAATATCTAGCTTAGAGCATCTTCATCACCCATTCTGCTTGCAGCAGGGAGGTGGGTAGATCTTAGTAGAAAACTGTTTGAATTTGATTTCTTCTTTTTTTTGAGTTCTTTTTAAGTTTATTTTTAGTCTATTGGCAGTTGAAATCCTGACCCAGTGGAAAGTCAGTAACAGCGCAATTAATCTTGAGAAAGAGTGATACCTTCTGTTTTCAGAGCTTAGTTTGAAAGTAAAGACAAGTCTCTGTGTCTCATGATTGAATGCTGGGCTAAGGAATTGAAATAGGTCCTGCAGACTGTGAAACTGACCTTTGTTTTGAGTGATAAATCCTATGGACTTTTTGTTGTGTTATAGAATCTGGTAGGAAGCTAGAAGGAAGGTACATCACTGCTGATTTTGCTGAAGTGGGCCACAGATTGCAAGCTGGACACGAGTTAACTTGAGAGAGGTGAGCTTTAGTGTAGACATGAGGAGAGAAGCAGATGGGGAGGGAACAGAGCAATACAGTTGGATTCACTTAGTGCTTCTACGTAGAGCAGAAGCACTTTAGCGTGGTGGCTGGTCCCAGGGCTGCTATCAGGACAAAGCGTTACCTAAAGACTTGTTCAGTAAGCATAGGAATATTTCCATATTTCTTTAGCTCATTTATGCGGTACATATGGTGTGCGACTCACCTACCTTAACTTCAGTCATAAAAATTAAAAATCTAATATAGAAAAGAGTGAAGGGAAAAGCTCCCAGTACTTACTGTAGAAACTGGAATTTAGAATGGGACGAGCTACCCTTCAGTGTTTTGTCTCAACATGTGGAGAATGTTTAGTTCTCTTCTGTATTGAGATGCTTAACTTTGAAAGGGCTAAGGTTAGGTGAGATGAATCCTACCAATAGAAAGTTTTAAGCGAACTCAAAAATAGTTATTCCAAATCTTCCTTCCTTTCAGTGTCTAAAGGGAGACTATAAGAAGGAAGGGGACAAATTCTTCAGAGGAGTCTGTTGTGATTAGACGCAAGGGTATATGGTTTCAAACTAAAAGAGGGCAGATTGAGATTGGATAGAAGGAAGATTTCTACAATAAGGCACTGACACAGGTTGCCTGGAAAGTTGGTGGATACACAGACCCTATAGACACTCAAGGTCAGGCTGGATGGTCTCTGAGCACCTGATGGAGCTGTAGGTGTCTCTGTTCATTGCAGTGAACTTGGACTAGGTGGCCTCTAAATGTTCATTTCAGCCTAAATGATTCTATGATTCTATACCTGTAGAGCATCCAGCAGTGGTGCTACAAGCTGTTGGAGTGGAAGGCAAGCTATTTTTGCACAGATGTGGTGCAAGTCTTGACAGCACTCGCATACAGGAAGGCTGGTGCCATCCAAGTAGGAGCATGATGCTGAAGTCAACGAGAGTGACCTGTGATGGTTTAAATGTGTGAACTGGATTAACAAATCACACACTTGAATTTAAGGATGTCGTATAGGGAACAAGAATAAGAGTCCTAATGATACTTGCAGGCTACTTTAGAGTATGTGTGTGTACGTGCAGAGATGCACATTTAAAGGCATGTGTGTGTATGCACACGCAGACTAACTCTCCTTAATTTTGTAAGGTGTTTGGCAAAGTGATGTTATAGGTAAAATTTGAAAATTACATGGAAGAAAGCAATGTGATACAAATTTTTAACTGAAAACAAGATGTTGCAAATGGGGCTGCATTATTGCAAGTGGAATTTTAAAAAATTATGCAAAGGCATTTCCAGGGATTGACCTAACTGTAGACAAATAGATGATATGGAATGGTGAAGAATGTTTCCCTTGGCACTGATATAGGAGAGAGGTGCCTGAAGTAACTGCTGTACTCAGGGCAGGTGCATCATGTTGTAAAAAGCCCTGAAGCAGCTCCAAGTTGCATCTGCAGCTGAACTGATACCTTAATGACTGGGAGTTATGGAATTAAAAGAATAGAAGAAAACTATATTAACCACATCTTTTCTTTCTGTTCTATTAGATATAATGTGATAGGAACAGATTTCATAGTTGATATATTTTGTTTGATCTACTGGCTTTACACAGCAAAACACAGTACCAGACAAATGTTTTACCTCTTCATCTGTGGTCTTCTTCCCTGACAATCTCAGATGGCAGAACTAAATATAGTGTTGACCTAGTAAATTTAGAAATGTATCTAATTACGCTGTCCTAACCACCATTCTGGTACATGCAAGATTTATGTACTTTATCATAACTAATCCATTTACAGTTTCATTGCTGTTTGTCCAGCTCTTTGTCAAGCTGAGCTCTTTGTTGCTTTTGTTGCTTAAAAAAAAACCTAGCTAACTCTCTAACATCAATCAACCTGAAAATCCTCCAGCCCTGAATGAATAAATGATGATAATTTAAGTTATTTACAATAATTATATATTCTAAGCTTTTAACTTATTTTTTCTTAACTTATAATTTGTGCTTTGATTGTGCATTGATGCATCGCTTACTGTGACTGATCATTACCTAGTGAGTTGTTAGAATTGAAGTTGATAGCCTTAGAGCAGTCTTTTTTTGATATGACGTTATTTGCAGGATTGGTATCTGTCTCATGCTACAAGAACTAGAAGTTGTCTAACATCAAGATAACAAGCTAAATAATTTCCAGTGTCTGAAGCTCAGCAGCAGCAATTTTAGTGATGGAATTTCATGGAAAGTATTGTGTAACTGAGGAAAAACAGTGAAATAGCATCTGTTGCTGCACTTTCTGAAAAGAAACTTGTATTCTCTCCACCTCCCTGCTCTAATTAATACAAAAAAACCCAAATTGTACTGCTGGTGTTGTTAGCCTGTCTAAAGACTCATGTGTTTCTGTTGGTAACAAGTGTTCCTTCAAGGTCAGCATCAGCCTCCGCTTCCTAACCAGTATCACTGATTATGGCAAGTGTATGCAGTAAAACAACAAGGGTGAGAGCTCTGTTTGCAGATTGGTGTGTTCGTCAGCACGACATATGCTGTCGTTTTTGAGCAAAGAAAATAATAGGGTTACTGATGAGCACCACCAAATGTTTTCTGACAACTTCTTTGCTTTCTCCACCAGAAGAAACTAGAAAAGAATCAGATTTCAGAACTCTGGTGGATGTAAGAAGGGTTTGCAGCGGAATTACCACCCACACCAAAACTATAGCATTGCAGGGTTTGGAAGGGTCCTCTGGAGGTCATTGAGTCCAACCCCCCCACTAAAGCAGGTTCTCTACAGCAAGTTGCAAAGGAAAGTGAGTTTTGAATATCTCTGGAGAAGGAGACTCCACTACCTCTGGGCAGCCTTTCCAGTGCAGTCACGCTGGTGCACGCTCGCAAAGAAGAGATTCTTTCTCACATTCTGATTGAACTTCCTGTGTTCCAGTTTGTTCCCATTGCCCCTTGTTCTGTCACTGGAAAAACTCTGGCCTCATCTTTTTGATAGCCACCCAATAGATATTTATTTGATAAGATCTCTTCTAATCTTCTGGCTGAAGAGTCCCAGGTCTCTCAGCCTTTCCTTGTAAGAGAAATGCTCTAGGCTCTGGAATCATTACCTTAGGTAATAGGTAATCATGATAATAAATCTTGTTGTTTTCCAAAACCTTTTTCAGAAGTTATCAAAGTACCTGCTCCTTCATTGGTTTCCTGGAAAGAAAGTCGATTTTCATTCTGAAATGAGCCCCAAATTTGGGACTTCACAGGAAGGTAACTGGGTAGTATTTAACAGTTTGGTAATCTATTACTGTGTGTTCCCACATGAACAGCATAATCTTCTAATGAAGGAGCCAGTGAAGAAAATTGCTCTGATGATTGAAATGCAAGTTCTGATTTCTCTCTGAGGACTGTACTCAACTGTTGAACTGTGTTTTAAATAATTATCTAGCTGCACTTTAGGAAGTATTTTTGGCAGGTTCGCACCTAAATTACTGTTAATTTTGATTGGAAATTTGATGTTCAAATCAATAAGATTATTAAAGATACACAAAGTATTTCACTTGGAATAAGGGTAACTATTAGTAGTTATCAATGTTTTCTATTATAGAGGATTGCTGTTTTGGTGGGTTTTTTTGCTTGTTTCTTTTGTAATGTAACAGAAGATTTCCTAGAAAATACGTAAGAATTATTTTCTTGAAGAGAATGAGATTACTTTATGAGATTACTTTTCATTTTACTGCCTTCTATCTTTATTTACAAAGTTTGTTTGCATTTGGTTGAGACAGAAACCCTGATTACAATATTGTACAAAGACTGGTAGACAGGTTTTGAGCTTACATAAATTCCTGTTTTTTCCTACATGCAGTTGTTTTTCAGCATGAACTTATGTTCTTAGAATGTTCTTGAGTTTATGCTTTTTGTTGTGTTTTTTCTTCCATTTTGTTATTTAATCAGAAAAGCTTTTTATTACTTTTCACCTCCAAAACATATCTTCAGTGCACTCTGAAGAATTATACAAGATTTCAGTGGAGGCTCAGGTTTAATGTTAGGAAGAATTTCTTCCTGGAAGGAGTGGTCAGGCATTGGATCAGGCTGTCCACGGAGGTGTTTGAGGAAGGGGTAGATGTGGTACTTGGGGACACGGTAAATAAGCAATATTGGTGGTAGGTGGACAGTTGTACTAGATGATCTTAAAGGTCTTTTCCAACCTTAATGATTCTATGATTTGTGTAGATGGTGAATATCAAACAGATGTGCTGCCATGAGGAAAAGATGAAAAAGTATATTGAGTTGAACCTTTTCTTTTTCATGTTGCAATTGATATATTTAGATGCTAAAATATAAGAGCCTCCTACAGATTTATGCACACATTTATTTATTTATTTATTTATTTATTTATTTTACTTTGCTCCACTTCTCAGAGCAGTGTCCCTGGTTTAAAGTATCCTGCCTGGAATTCTTGCAGGCTCTGGATTTTTCACTGTGCATCACAGTGTGGAGGTAGCAGCTCTAACTGGCAACATACTGAAGGACTGTTAAGATGTAGTTTAGTGAATTTGGAAGAATGTGCTGGTAGAAGGTGTTTGATGTGATTTAACAGATAGAAATCATGCTGTGCTCCTTGGGTACTTTTTTAGCTGTGAGGCAAGGACTGAACAAAGGAGCATCTACGATTGAGTGGGTTGATCTTTCATATCCTATTGCTTTGTGGTATTGTGTTTAAATATCATAATATAGCATTTTTTACTGTTTTGAAGTGGGTTTTTTATCTCAATGTTATGGAATATAAACTATGAATGCTATGGACTAAAATAGTATCAGTACCAAAGTGGTATTAGGAGTATGGTAGAGCAGTCTTCTGTTCTCCTTTGAAATTTGTGGCAGTTTGATTTGGAGAAGGAAGAAATTTCTAGCTGCATTTCTGGCTCTATGCATGGCAATTGTTTTATCTTAGAAAAAGAGAAAGGAATCAATCAAATAGAAATGTGTTTCTTCTAGTTTTGATAGCTGTAGAGAGAAAGGAATGTAACGTCAGGCAGCTTTTATGGATAAGTTTAGTGCTCAGGAGTTAAAACAGGTACCCTATCTATTTTCTATTTTCTTCATTTTTTGTAAAAATTGTAATTTTCCTCTTCTCTTTCTTTAAGCATTTTCACCTTTTTCCTCTCCACTCCATTTTATCCTGATTTCTGTTGGCTTCTGTTTTTTTTTTCCCTACTCATTCTGTCTCATTCACCTTTGTCAAGCAAACAATCCTGTTCAGAGATAGCCAGGGGGATTTTTTAATATTATTGAGGAAAAGCAATTTTTTTTCTCTCTATCTGCTCTACATTATTTGTGATACAAGTAGCACTAGAAACATCTAACTTTGACTTTGTAATTTGGTGAACATTTTCGTGTCTTTTTGGGAGTGCAGTTTTTCTTCCATTCTCTAGTTCATGCCCCATTCTTACGTGTGATGCATTTTGATATTTTAGTTAAGTGAGTTCATCTTCCTAAAATTTATGTATTTGGAAACTGTAAGAATCAGCCTTTTAACATGTGGTTCTTCAGATAAACTGTGCTGTACAGCATAAAAACTGCTCCTTAAGTATTATACGATGCCTTTGACTTGTATGTGCAGGGTAATCACAGCTTGGTGAGCATTTATTCCCTCTAGCACTGATTTTAGAGCATGTTTACTTTAATAAAAATATATAGGCATTTATATTAAGAATGTCATTATAAACTGTTAAAATCTCTAATTGTGCAAAATGTTGAGCTATCTTTGCTAAATAACTGTTCAATCATGAAAATACTTCAAAAGGTTATCATTGGCCCTAGAATAAGAATGTTTCAGTGTTATTTATACAGATTTTTATCACTCTCTCAGATTTCTCAGTCTCCTTCGTGGTGGTGCTGTGATATTTAAAGGAACCTTTGGAATTAAAGACTATTACAGAAAATATATACAGAAAATATTATAGAAAATGCAATACATGCTTGTTGTCTAACTTCAGTGTACCAGAATATAAGTTTTCTTGTTAGCTTTGTAAGGGTGAAGCTCATAGTGTGCATGTATGTTTATGTCTGTTTGTCCAAGGGGATGAGTCTGTAGAGTGAACATTTGTTTGCTCTGTTTCCTACAGAGACTGTTGTACTGAAAGAGTGCTGAGAGGTACATAACATTTTTTCAGAACAACAAATACAGCAACTGAAATTTAAATGAAAAATCAATAGAGTATCAGTTGTTACTTTCCATTTCTGTGCTGCTCTTCTTGCCAGCTCTTTTTGCTATCGCTTCTCTTTTTGCTATATGCTTCTCTAGCTGTTTCTTACATGTGGGTATGAATTATAGTTTATATTTATTTCACTGTGGCAAAAATGTAATTGAAACACATTGGGATCAATTCAAGTTATGTATGAAGCTGTGAATTATTTTTCCAGCCTACCAGGTAATGGTATTTCATTAAATACTATCATAATTTTTCTTCTGTTAAGTGTGTGTTTCAGCACAGAAAAAGAAACATCCCTTTTTCCCCTGTATTTATTTCCGTGTTAAGATTTTTTTTTTTGTCTTTATTTCACTTTTTAGATCTGTTGCGTTTAGAAAATACTCATCAGTGTTTTACATGTGCACAGAATAGTAATGCAGCTCTTGGTCTTCTATGAAGTGATGCATATCTCTGGAAATGCACTGGAGTATTTATTTTACATAAAATGCCTTCCTTGTAATTAAGAAATGAAGGCTAGATTTGTTAAATATTATCAGATCATTACCATGCTAAAGATGAGCTTCTGAGGTCAATGAAACGTGTAAGCCCAGTGCTCTGAGGCTTCCCTGTCAAATGATCTTTGACCCAAGCCATTCTATGATTCTGGAAAAAAAATAATAAAAAAATAATAATAAAAAAAAATTGGACTACTTTTGTTATTATAACTTATTTGTAATACTTAAAAAAAAAAAAAAGTGGGTCAAATTAATATTTGTCTATTTTCCAAGTCACAGGATGTGATTTTACTGTTAGTCATACGGCATAGAGCAACAATGCCATAGGAGCAGTTGGAGCACTTCCATAGAACTTGATGTTCTATTTGCAGAACTGTGTCATGGCTTCCCCTCACATACCCTGGTGTTGCACTGTTATGTGTTGTGTTCTGCCTGTGGGAAGGTGAGCCGATGCACTTCTCAGTTTGATTCTGGTTTGAATTTGCTGGCATTGAACTGCTTCATCTCTGTTCTGGATTAGGCTAAAAGAGTTTAGTAAGAAGCAACTGGGTTTACATGAGACAGGACTTTTTACAGTCAAATGAGGGCTATTCATTGTGGGCTTTGTCTTTTCTCTTGCTCTTCTATATCAACCTGGGCATCACTAGGGTTCAAATTTTCTGTCTTCTCTTGGGACATGTAACACTGCACTAAGGTAAAAGGTGTGAAAAACCCTCTGGGCAGAATACGGTTTGCAAGCTGTGAGATGAGACCCAGATGGGGAAGGCAAGGCTGTGACCTGTGCTGCATGCAAAATTAACCAAGAAGGCTCTGCTTTAAACATTCACTTTTTGTTGTAGAATTATTTATTGTGATTTGGCAATCAGAGATTTTTCTTACTTTATGTTATAGTTTAAATTGTATAGTAATTGATATGAATTCTGACTACTTTTTGGTTTATATCCAAAGACTTCAGAGAAGTGTGTGCATGAAACTGGAAGCAGAAGGGTGCACAGCTGTCCTTGAAGTGCCATGAACACCAGCAGTTATGAGCAGTCGAGCTCACTTGCCTTGTGATTAAAAATATGTATATATGAAAATAAATGTTCATTACTGGTATCTGATACATCAAAGAAAATAAAATGATTGGAATATTCTTTGACAGATCAATCTGATTAATTTTGGGTTGTACATGGATGAGTTTTTGGTTAACTGAAATAAAAGACAGATTTAAGATACTAGAAGGAACCCTGGGTAGAACATCCCAAAAAGGATATTATCTTTTTTCAGAAGAGAATGCCTGCAGTAAAACCCTGTATGAATTAGTTTTCAAGTAGCTATGTTCTAATACAAACCTTATTTTGTCCTTCAAAAGTACAGAACACAGTAGAGAGTTCTGAGTATCAAGAATAAAAAAACAACTAAATTACTGTCATTCAGTAAACATTACATCCATAATAGAAAATTCTTGTGATTATGCACCATGTTAAAGTAGTATGTGCAACATTTGAAATTTACTAAGTAGAAGAATTTGATCTGTTTTTCTATTCTTCCATACTTGTGTTATTTTAAAAAATATTTATTTCAGTTGCTTGTGATCAAGTACAGTATTAAGAAATACCTCCCACTTATTTAGATTGGAAAAAGGCTCCTATATGCAAAATGAAGTCCAAAGTGTTAAAGCACCTTTGTGTTTTTTTTTTTTTTTTTTTTAAAAAAAACTGATATTGGAATGAAAGCTGCAGGATGCTGAGCAGTTGTGGGAGGGAGGGGGAAATGGCCGAATAACATTTATTTTTTTTCTTTAATTCTTAGTAGCTGAGCTCTTTTGAGAATCTTTACCACCAAACATGGATGCTGAAGGTTTAGAAAACCTGGTCTCTGTTTTTAAGGTCTGGTTCATCGTTTTTTTTTTTTTATTATTGTTATTATTATTTATTCATTTTTCTGATTTTAATGAAGTCCTATAGCAGATATCATATGGAGATGGGGAGTTACACAGTTCTCAAAACCATTTTCTTGTCATACTGGAAGAAATGCTTCAGTTTAGGCATTTTATCAAGTATTCCAAACATACACTTTTTTTTTTTTTTTTCCTTTTCCAGCGTCTTGTTGAGGCTGCAGAAGATGCTTACCTGAAACATGAGTTTGATGCTGATTTGCAGGTAATTAATATTTGCTTTTTCAATATTTATCATGAGTATGCTGTAAAAGTTTATGCTGTATCTCATGTGAACTGAATTGCTGTAGAAAGACAAGTAAGTATGCGAGTAATAGAAGGATGCTGATTATAGAAAATGGAGCTAATGAAAGCTGGCTCAGTATTTTGATAGATTACAGATTCAGGGTGTGTGTTGGGAAACCTAGCAGATAGGTTTTACTCTGAGAGATTTCCTTTCTATTCTTTGTGTGCCTGCCTAGGTCAAGTTATTTAAACCCAGTAATTAGCAGCATGTTTCATCCTTGTAGCATACTGGCAAGGAACTGTTCAATAGGGAGCTGAAGTTGCAGATGAGGTGGGATCCTCTGGGATGGGATTAACATGACCTTGATTTATGCAATTGGTTTGTGGTTTGGATCTGTGTCTAAAACAGACAACTTTCTTTTTCCTACCTGGAAGCCTTCAGAGCCAGACCGCTGCCTCCAAATATTGCCTTTAGGATTAATATGGCAGGGAGAAGTGGTGGCAGCTCACAGTTGAAATTGTTAGAAAGAAAAGCTTTTGCTTAAATAAAACAGTTAAAATGAGATTATCTTAAAATAAAACAAACAAACAAACAAAAAAAACCCACACAAACAAACAAACAAAAAAAAAACCAAAAAAAACCAAACAACACATAATCTTACCTAACAATGTGAAGATTAATAGACAACGTTTCTCAAGAGTTATATGAGTAATGGTTTTCCTACCTTCCATGAATTCCTACATCCTCAGTGTCCTGAATATCATGTTGGGTGGAGTTTTGTTTACTTTGACATTAACTATCTCAATTCGATTTTAAAACTTCCTGCAAGTATTAGTCATGTGTCTATTGAAATCCTGAGCTTAAGCATTAAGAGAAGCAGATGTTGTTTTTTTTTTTTTTTGTAGGCTTTCCCATATATTTAGCTAATTAATACACAAAGTCTGTAAGTTCTGTTTTCAGAATTTACCATGGTTACATCTAATAATCGCAAAACATTTTAATGAAAATATGATACAAGTAATGGTTTTCTGTGCTGCAGAGAGGAAAAAAAAAAAAGTTAACTCTTACAAGCTAGGGATAAAAAATCAAGTGTAGCAGGCTGTGATGCTGGGACCTGTCATTGCATGTTGGAGTAAGGAGAAAATGAGGGCAATGAAAGTGGTTATTCATATTATTGTTGTGTTCAATGAATGCTGACTTCTGTACGCCAATGCTTTAGAGATGTATTACATTCAACCCTGTTAGAGGTGTGCTGTTTTTTTGAACTTTGTCTTGAAGAAATAGAAGCTATTGTCTGGATAAATGAGAAACAGGCTTTATAGAAGACTTTTTTTTTAGAGATCTCCAGTAAGTACTTCTTCACTACAAGATAGTTCTCACTTTGACAAAGTCCTTCATTTGCTGAGGCTCTGAAGATATTAACGCTTTGAGGAAGCCAGCTAAAAGCCATTTGTGTCAGCAGCATTAATGGGACAATCAAATCTTTGTGTAGAGCTCTGTTGTTTATTACTGTCATGGTCCATTAAAGCTAATCAATTGCTAATCTTGGTTTCAGCGACCCCTTTGCAACCTTTGTTGAGTGATTGTTGTTCTTTATCAAGAATCTCATAATACCATCTGCTCAGTATAAAACAATGGCCAGAATACTTCACTAGCCTACCTTCAAGTGGATGTGGATAGAGGGCTTAAGTAGTACACATTCTGTGTAATTCCACTATCAAAGAGGGACTTCTTAGTTTGTATTTAGTTTGTATTGCCTCAGCCAATGTGAAAAACAGGATTAAGTGTTTTGAATTAGTGATATATGATGCAGCTTCAGTGATGCAGTTGGTTCTGTGTGCTCAGATATTCTGAAAATTCAGGAAGCACAGAAAGGAAATGCTTTTGTGCCTTTTATTGGTCCAGCATCACCTCCTATGTCTTGAAGACAGTATAGTTAATATTGTGTCAGTACATAAAGAGATGAGAAATAAAATTATATTAATATTTTTATTGACTGTGAAAAAAATGCTAAAGAAAATAACAACTGGAAGACTTCATCTTTTAGATTGCTTGTGTTGTATTCAGCAAAGCTGAATACTTAGTCCCTTGTAGGTATTATTCTTAGGAAGATCATTGGTTTTGTCCTTAATTATTCTATAGGTATTCTGATTAATATGCTGTATAATTGTCCAAGCTTAGAGCTATTTGTTCCTTTCCTGAATCTATTGACGCAACAGCAACAAAACAAAAACAACCCTGTAGTTAAAAACAAACAAAAACCAACTCCCAATGAATGGAACAATACAAATCAAAGTAGGTGATATGACTCTAACTCATCAACATTATATATTTAATGTTTGAAAAATGACTGAACTAGATTAGTAAGAGCTGGCTAAAAGGAACAACCTGCAGTGTTTCACATTCAGAATTTTTTTTCCCTTTTAGGGGATCTAACTAAGATCTGTACTGGTTGCAAGTTATGAGGAAATGATGCTCGAAGTGTCACTTCTTTCAGCCTTTAACACATACCAGAGTTTTTCTCACTATTGGCTATGTTATCAAGCTATTTTGTATCATTAAAGACTGTGCAAATGGCAACTAAGTGGAATAAATACGTCTTTTTGTGTTAAATCATGTATTTGCTGATGTAAAAATATATTACCATCTGTATTACTATAGCAAGTTGCCTGGTCACAAAATTTCTACAGCTTTTAAGAATTGCTCATCTTGCTTATACAGGGACACTGTCTCTGGCCTTGCCTCTGTGTAAAGTGCAGTAAAGTATGCATCATTCATCCTGATTCTTTAACATGATGAGGAAAGAAACACAGGATCTGACTGCCAAGCACTGGAGTATTGGATGCTTCAAGTTTTGAAGTGATTGGTTTTGTTGATGTATTCTATGTCAGAGAAATATTTTGGGGACCAAAACAGAGCATAATGTAGTTTTTTGACTGAATTGATCTATTAGAAATAAATTTTTAATAATTTATCATCACTGTTAAGAAAAATTTTGCTTCCTTTACTTGTTCTGGACTTGAGTGTGTGCTACAGAAGATATCAGCATTCTTGTTGGGATTCAGTGGAACAGCATTGTGAAGTTGATTGCCAGACCCAAGGAAAAGGTTTTGAAGTGCGACACTTTTCCCTGGAGCTGTCATATACAAAGGAATTTGCTCTATTTGCAGCTGACAAACACATTTTACATATTGGTGTGTAAAAATACACTAATGTGATGCCAAGCTGATGCAGTTAGGCAGTTACTGATGAGGTGCTAAAGCACATTTAAATTGAAGTTCTGCGGTTTGTGATGGCACCTACATCCTCTACAGTATTCTCCTATTTATATGATAATATCTGAGCTCTTTCTCAGGGTATTACAGAGTGTTTCTGTTTGAACAGAGTGAGGGTAAGATCTGTTATGGTCCTGTATTATTTCAGTGTTTCACAAACCTTGAGAATGCTCAGCAAGAGAGCTGATACTGGGCTGCTCAAAGGAGCCCTAAATTTAACTTTTACTTTGTTTCTTATGAACTTGAAAAAATATTCTAATTTTTTTGCTCAGGAAAATGCTTACAATACACGATTCCTCATCAGTTTTTATACTTCTGATATCAATTACAAGAGGAAATTATAAAATGTTTCATTATGACTACTGGTTTATTTTCTAGGTGGTTTCATTACACATACTTGCAGGGCTATTCTTTTATTTTCCATATTAATTGTATCAGTTGAATTCCAGTTGAGTTTTCCCTCTGTGTGATGTGACAATATAAATGCAAGCTTACTACTTTTTAGTAGAATCAAGTCTATTCCATAACTGACATTACCTGAAGTACTAGACATTTTTCAGATTGTTGTAATTTTACTTTCTAGATAGTGTAGGACAGTTTTGTGCCAATGCATTAAGATGTTTGACATTCTAATTTTATGTCACAGGGCTAGAAAATGGTTAAGCAATTAGATTTTTTTAAATAAAAGGTTACTTTTTAGAATACACTTAAAGTTAATTTAGTGGAATAAAAAGAGGAATAATGGCATAAAGCTGATTTGTATTATTTCTTTCTTGAATCTGTAATGTATGACAGAGTCCTAAGGACTCAGGTTTTCAGCCCTACACACACCAGTTGCGTCCTTCCCTGCATGACTTTGAAGGACCTGTTAGGTCCTTCTCTGTGTGATTTTTGCCTGCTGTTAGCTCCTAATTGCACTGTAGAATCCTTAGGAAGGGACCATTAACAGTCATCTAGTCCAACTCCCCTGCAATGAACAGGGACATTCACAGCTAGGTGAGATGCTCAGAGCCCTGTCCAGCATGGCCTTGAAAGTTTCCAGGCATGCGGAATCCACCACCATTCTGGACAACCTGTTCCAATGTCTCATCATGCTAACTGCAAAAGACTTTTCTTACAAAGAAGGTAGATTTAGGCTGGATATGTCTTAAACCATCTCCCCTTGTCCTGTCATGCAGTCCCTGCTAAAGAGTCTGACCTCTTCTTTCTTAACAGCCTCTTTTTAGATACTCAAAGGCTGCTACCAGGTCATCTTGGAGCGTTATCTTCTTCAGGCCCAGCTCCCAGCCTGTACTTGTAGGAGAGGTGTTCCATCGTTTCTGTGGTCTTCTAGACACACTTCAATAGGTCCATGTCTTTCTTGTGAGGTCTTACTTCCAGTACTGTGTTCAGTTTTGGGCACCTCAGTACAGAAAGGACATGAAGGTGCTGGAGCAGGTCCAAGGAAGGGCAACAAGGCTTGTGGAAGGCTTGGAGAATATGAGGAATGCCTGAAGGATCTGGGGCTGTTTAATTTGGGGAAAAGGAGGCTGTGGGGAGACCTTATTGCTCTCTTCCAAAATCTGAAAGGTGTTTACAGTGATATCAGGATTGGTCTCTTCTCACTGGTGAAAGGATGATGGGAAATGGCCTCAAGTTGCAACAGGGTAAGTTTAGGTTGGATATCAGGAGAAGCTTCTTTACTGAAAGGTCTTTTGTATTGGGATAGGGGAGATCAAGGAAAGAGGCTGTAAGCATGGAATTCAGAGTATTTTCAGAAAAACGGCAAAGCTCCTAACTCCTAAGAATTACGCAGCAGTCTGAGGGCTTAAGATGAAGGAATAAGTGAACAAAGCCACAAGTATCTAATGTCAGTGAATTACAGTGCATAAGAGGATGCTGTTAAGTGATAAAAAACATTGATTAGTGTTTTTATTCACTTACAGTGTTTCCTTTGTTTAATAATCTTTTATCTGGAAAGTGCTTCTGTACTTTTTACTGAAAGGAGGCAAACAGTAAAGAAGAAAAACTCTAGTTCCTAGTTCTGGTTCCTGATTTTGCTTTATTCCTGTTAATTTCTACGTGCTCAAAGCTGTGTATTCTCAACTGTTATAATACTAGAGATACAACAAACTGTGTTGCAGACTTATAGCTCTAAGGATAAGTCCTCGCAGTGTAGAGCACTTATGTCTAGAATGCAAACCACAGACTGTAGTTCCTTTTACCTAGCTACAATTGTTAGTGCTATTCTCTTTTATTTCTGCTTTGTACCAAAATGAATATAATTGCGTTTTATCAGTTCAATCTCACTCTTCAAGTGCAAACACAATACTGTTGCTTGTTCATATGTGTTATGTAACAGGCAAAATCTGAACTCTAATATTGCTTTAGAACTGTATGACTGAGCAGTTAGTTTCAATTGCCTGACATTTTTCCATCTGTAATTTTGTCCCTTTACTATACTTGCTTGCTTGCTACCCGAAATGAGGAGGAAATACCTTTCTCATCCCAAGAGCATTTTCAAAATTTAAAGTTCTCCAATTAAATGATGAGCCATCCCAAAGCTTTTCAGAGCGATAGAAACCTCAACCAGAGAACAACTTATAATCGGATAGGTGGGGCTCTTGGTGAGGAAATGATGCCTGTTCAAGCTGCTTCTCTAGTGAATATTAAATTATGTATATGATGTGAAACAATTGCAAGAGAAGCTTGTGAGACACTCAACTTGGAAGACCCTGAAGGATAGGCCAGTCACTTTGGTTCTCAGAGGCCCTCGTCTGAATCTCTTTTGCTTGGTCCACATCATGGTTCTGAGCTGCAGCATAAATCTTTTCCCCTCTGGTGCAATTCTGCAAAACTTTCCAATACTAGAAAGAATCACAGGTCAGGTCTAACAGCAATAACAAGATGGAACAGATAGTATTTACACAAGTATAACGCATATACACCATTCCCTTCCCATCCTCAAATTATCAACTTTTTTCAGGTTGCTTTTTATGCTTTCTGTAAGCATCTGTAAGAATTAGAGCTGTGTTTAAGAGAAATAAATGCTGAAATTCTTGCATGTTCACATAAATTCACCTACTGAGTTTATAAGTGAAACAGAAGTTTTCATTAGAATGTTGATAACTCACTGTTTGCAGCACTGAATTTTTTCTTTTATTGTTTTTCCAAGGCAAGTCTTTATCATATTCCAATAGAGCAATGAGCTAATATTCTTCAGATGAAAAGATAATGCATGCCAGAAACAGTGATTAAGCAGATATGTTTGCTTCCACAAGAGGGGGAAAAAAAAAATCGGCACTAATACTTTATGCTGCATCCCTAACATGGTGATGTTGTTAGCCCTAAAATCAGGCTGAAATTTCTAGCATGATGAAAGGAGTTGGGCTAAACTCACAATTCCTATAGCCTTGGAAAGTTTTCTCTTTCAAAATGCCCAGCATTCTTTTCAAAGGTGCCCAGTTTAACTGGCAGAGTGAGAATAGCATGTGACCAGAGCTTGCCAGGATGGGGAGCAGGCAGGAAGTGTCTCTCCCTGCCTTTGGAGGCACCTGCACAGCCCTAGCTCTGTGGGTCTGGACGGGAACAAACAGCAGAATGTGGAAGGGAAAGGAGAAGAAAACAAGGTTTGTGGGATGGGGACAAGGGAAGCTGCAGGAGAATGCAGCATTCATGGAGTGAAAGAAATAGGTGTCAAAAGATTGTCAAGTGTAGGAAAGAAGGCTGTAGAAGGAGAAACAAGTAAGTACTGTGTAAAGGCAAAGCAGTTAAGCGTTAATTGCTCTGTGTTTTAAGAGTACTGACAGTAATCTTTTTGTAAGTCTCTCAAAAACCATTACCTTTCCTCACAGTGGGGCTGAAATGGAGAAATCATTTTCAGCTCTTTTTTTTTTTTTTTAACAAAACTTTTTTCCATCCTCTTCAGTGTCAGGCAAGGCAATTATGTAAACAGTGAGGAGCTGTCTGCCACAAGCTTCATTAAAACACAAAAGGAACCCTCAGAGAGTAAGTGGGTAAGGTTCAAATACAATTTAAAAATGAGTTTGGGAGAACTTAGGCAGAATAAGCATGAACTGCATGAGGGATGAACACTGCATCGATATGAGTGAGCCTACCACAGTGCTCCTGGAGACTGCTGCAGACCTCTGGGTAATTTCTTGTCACTACAGATAGAGCTGGTGTGTTTAAATGTCTTTAGCTTCTGACACATCAGAAAGACAGGTAAAGAGCCAGAGAAAAGGAGGAATGACTGTGAAGTGAAATTAAACATGCCGAAAGTTGGTGATTGCTGTGTTGGTGACAGGAAGCAGGAATCTGGATTAAAATCTTTTAGTTGTAATTGTTCAAATTAGTTGTCAAGACTTGCATCTTAGAAACTGGATTGAGTTAGTGATACTTTTCCCTTAGAAAAATGAACTGAGCCCTGTGCTGCTGTTGGGCCCTGCAGCCCCTGAGAGCATTAAGCACAACACTATGCTCCTGTGAGGGTTCACTTTGAGAACTGCACCTCTGGTTTAGCATTTCTTTATCTGGGGATGTTAAGCTCATATCTGCTGGTGCAAGCAGGAGATGATGCGCAGTGTTGTTTCCTCCTTTGCTGAGACTTCTGCACAGAAAATGCTCAACTGTATCTATAATCAAAGCTCTGTATTTGCTATCTGGTTTTGCTAGAATGGTGTGCTTTCTGAGCTTTCCTGGTAAATATAGTTTAAAGAAGTTATTTGAAACACGTTTAATGCTGTATGGCCTTGCATTATTTTGCACGTGCATTTAGATTCTGACGTGCTGTGAGGCAAGATGCGAGGGTGCTCAGAGGAGCAGCAGTGCTGGAGTTAATGTTTGTATTTATAAGGCTCATTGGTCAGTGATACTGAGCTCTCCTGCAGGAAAAAGTTCCTCAGTTCACTCTTGCAAAATTCAATGCCCTATTGTTCTCACTTTTCTGAAGTCACTGTTTATAACATTTCTCTCCTTTCTCCTCTGAGGAATAATATAATTTATTGGAGCAGTTCATTCATTGACTATGTGATATCTATCTTCTGGGAGAGAGATACCTTCTGCATGATGTATGCACTGTTAGCTTCAAACTCTTCCTGTTTGCTCTTTGTGAAAGGGTTTGTAATCAGGAATATTTATGCATCCTGGTACCCAATTGTGCTGTGCTTGCTGTTTTCTGCTCTTCATAGAAAATTAAACTTAGGGTTTTTTTTATTTCTTTTTGGCTTACACCTACCTGAAAAGAAAAAGATTTTAGAATATTACCCTATGGATTTATGATTACCAGGCAGATAGCCAATAATAAGCAGTGATATCTGATACTACAGCCCAGACATACCCTGCCTTTTTCCACCTTTTTCCTATTATCTTTAGGTTTAATAAACTATAAATGGGAGAAATAAATGGCAGACCATCTTTTCTTTTTGTCCTTTTTTTTTTTTTTTTTTTTTTTTTTTTTTCTTCCTTGGAGGTGCTTGGTGATGAGATTAAGCTAAAGGTCATATATTCTTCTAACCTTCTAACCTGGTATTTAGGAATAGGCAAATTATTGAAAAGGGTGGAAGTAATCTAGGGTTATTCATTTTTGTGGGAGAACAGCTTTTTTACTACACAACCATCATTTTCAATGGAAATAACAGTATTGTAGATAAAGATTTAATGAATATATATGAGAAAGGCAAGTCAATAAGCCGTTCATAGCTGTAGGTGAGGTCACATTTCTGGCTTGTGTAGTATGAAAGTGAGTAAATCGTAGAAGATCATAGTGGAAATATTTCCAAGGTATTATAGATACTGCTTATTGTAGGAAAAGTTATTTTCTTGCCTTTGGCTTATAGGAAGGATATTCTCTGCATTTGTGCCTTAACATTACAACCGTATGTATTGTTTCTTTGTTTCTGAATCTCCCATAATTACTGATTGCAAAATTGAAATACCAATCTCATTATTTCAATCATGAGATACAACTTGCTTTAGTCACATGTTCTGTCTGTAATTGGAGTGTCTGTGTGTTGAGCTTCATTAACTTGAAACAGAAGGAACCCCTGCTTTTGTGTTGAAGTTAATTAAAGCTGGTAATGGTTATTGTCTGAAAATTTTCTGGATTTGGGGAGGTTATTTTGCCTCTACATCTATTTTCACACATCATTTCATTAATCATGCAGTTGGTCGATTCATAAAACATAGGATCTGTCTGAATTCAGTGAACAATGATTTTTTTTACTATAAAAATGCACTTGCATGTTTGTTTAACAGTTAATTGAAAGCTTCTGCTTATGAAACAGTCACTGATGACTTTTAAACTCCTTTTTTGAGAAAATTATTTGCAAAAGAAAAAATGATTATCTTTCCATGACTAATGAGTAATTGCACAAAACAGAATGAGCAGAACAATGTCAAAGGCTGTCAAGGCTTTTTAATATAAAAATGAAAAATTTAAACTATGATAATTCTCTGATAATTTGTAAAAACATCAAAGTACAGTTTTCTAATCTGTGCTCCACATACCTAGCACAGTTTTGACCATGACAGTAGTATAAAATATTTAGATGTATGCATGCCCAGTTTAGGATTTGTTTTGATCCATATTTGTAAAGCTCTGCTTTTCAGCCTTATATATATTGTCTGATGAACAAATCTTTATCACTTATATTGTAGTTTGTGTTGTAGGATGAGTTCTGTCTAATAAAACAATAGCAAAAATGAATAGGTGAAACAGCAGAGTTATACTTGCAGAGGAGAAAAGATTAAAAAATCCTGACTGTATATTCACAATAAAAATCACAGAGGATAAGTTTCAATAAGTGCTTTGTTTGCTTTTTTTTTTCTTTTTAAATACAATAACAATAGTTTGATTTAATGTTACATTTTATATATTTCAGATTGAAACTAACAGACAATAGCTAAAGCTTTCAGGCCGTCCAATTTTGTTTGTTGGAAAAAAAAAAAAAAAAATAAAAAGGACTTGAGATCGTATTCTGGGATTCTGGGTCCAGTTAGCTGTTGGAAATGAGGAGCATGTGTTCAGAGAAATATTATCGTGGACTGAACGTTCCAATCAAGGATACTAATGGTATTTTTAATGGCTGTTCTGTGACTGTGCGAAGCTCCTGCTGACAAAGTCAGCTCAAGAGTTCAGCATCGTATGCAAAACTGAATTTTGCAGCAAAGTAGGGTCAAGCTTTGGGGAGAAGGTTTGTTGGAAGGGTCAGTAGAGGTTTTGGGTATGGGGCTGGTGAATGCTGGCTGGTTGGCAGTGAAGAACAGGTCTGGAAGATTACCTGAGTTTGTGAAAGGCATTGGAGGTTTTGGAGAGTTCACACACTTCAAGGACTTTTTACCCAGCCCACTAGGAGACATTGCCACCCTGACACGGTTCTGAACTGCCCTGCCTCTGCTGGTTCCCATTCCTGCCACACTTCTCACTATGGTGCTCAACTCAGCTCCCCTTCCCTAGAGGACTGTGCAGGCAGACTGGGGTCTGCTCTGCAAAGCTGTGCGCTACCTGAACTCTCTTCACTCCCATGCCATTGGTGATATAGACAGAATGCTGCCCTGGATGACTTTACATATATTTTGCATGGCGGCTGGCTGTTGATCATATCTTGAGTAGACATCTCTCATAGCAAGCTCTTTACTATTTTGCACAATGCTATATACCACTTCAGATCCATCTAAGTTTTATCCCAACACAAACATCGTGCTGTCTTGTGCATTATGAGATAGTCTGGGATCCAACTGTTTCCTGCAGACTATTTAGTAGTCCCATGGAGTTTAGTGTCACTGGTAGAGGCAGGGGTGTTCAGAGTTGAGCTGAGTGCTCACCTCTTATTGAAGAGGTAAATCCTGTATTGCCTCTAGGAAGTTGTCATGGATTTTATTAAAGTTCCCATACAGGTAAATGGCTATTGAGGTAGCTCTATAGAGGTCAAGTAATCATTGTTCTACCAGACAGACTCAGATTTTTGTTCTTCAGTGACCTGTAAAATGTCAATGAAATGAAAAGATGTAGTAAGAATGGGAAATAAGATGTTCTGAAAAAATTCCTCATTTTCTATACCTGTTCCCCCAGAACTGCAACCTGCTGTAAATTTAATGAGGTGTATGTTCATTGGGATCTAATATAGGTTATTGAATAGAAAAATCTCTTGAAGATTATTTTCAATTTTTTTTTAAAAAAAGTATAATATGTTCTATAAAACATGTGAGTCTCAAAACATTTGTCATTTTTTGTCCAAACTGTATACTAAATTGCACAGAACATCAAAAAAATAGCAGCTCAATTAGTGTCCACAGTTATCCCTACAGATAAATAACTTTAAAAAATTCCTTCTGGTCTGTTTGTAAATAGCTTGCTACATGTTTTCTTTAAGTTATGTGTCAGTCCTTGACCTTTTTTGCACATGGGCAGTGCTAGCACTCCTCTTGAGCAGGGTTTGCAAAGTTTGTAGAGAAATGAAACAGTAATGAGAGAGATTTTGCTGAGAGAAAGCAGTGGAAACAGCAAAATCAAACTAAGACCCTTTGCAGCCTTCAGTAAAGGCTGGTAATGCAGGTTTTACATTTTCTCATTCACTTTAATCAGATGGTGATATTTTCAGTAGAAATTGGGAGTGGATGGAGCAAAAGCTGTGCAGCCCTTTGTAGGTTTGTTGTTGTTTTTTTTTTCCCCTGTCAAATGGTGAGAGCTTTGTTTGATTTTTTTTTTCTTTTTTTTTTTTTTTTTTTTTTTTTTAACAGATATTTTGAGAACCGTTCCTTTCCTTCATCCTCCCCCAGCACAAGTTTTCTTCTCATCTCCCTGTTTCATATGTTTGAGAATACAAAACTGGGAAGGGAGGATATCATTGAGTCCAAAGGACTTCAGCTGATGTGACTGCATCTTTTGTGGGTGAATGACACCCACAGTGCTGCGGGTGGGCCACAGGTAACCTCAGTGTAGCAGGGTCAACCTGGACACAGAGACAAGAGAACTGCAGGACAGTGTAAGAGCGATGTTATTTGAATGAGACCTTATAGTAACATGAACAGTGACATCATTGTATATACATACAAATATATAATGATGAATGCAGCAAATACAGTCTTAGGTGTTGGCTGGAAAGTGTGTGCTCCAGGCCCAGATTTAATATGAACTTTCATATTCCATCCTTAGAGCATTAAAAAAGCATTTTTGTCTATTTCAACTTCTGCAGTAATAAAATGAGGTCAGGAAATCTGCTAAAGTTTATCTTTAAAAATGTTTTCAACTCAGTCACATTGTTTTAAAAATCATTTCCGTTTGTGATCTGCACATTTAAGTAGACTGTGTTTTCTCATGATGGATTCTCTGAAGGAAAGCATTAACAGATTCCTGTAATTGATTATACTTAAATGATACATAATGGCAAGTTCTGTTTTCCATTATTGTTACTCTACAGGGTGAACTGTAACAGCCCTGATACCAGAATGTATATTGATACACAGTTGATTTAGTAACTTTTTATCAGTTGAACTGCCTTACATGAACTAAAAACATGTCTGCCTGTCTTCAGCACTATTGGTCATTCCTACGTTCAGGGCAGACATCCCTCATATCTCTGCAGACAATCTGATCTGTACCTTCAGCATGCAGGAGTTGGTAAACGACAAGAATTCTGTTACAGGCATTGTTTCTGGGTTTCATAGATGACTACAGATGGGATTTTTAGTTCTTATAGTGTTAATTAGTTCAATTGCACTTTTTCTTCTTGACTGTGTTTTTTCAACAGAGGATCCTTTGCTGCTCCCACCCCAGCCCCTCCCAAATCACTGCTGGCAAACAAGGTGGTGGATGGTGTCATAGTGTCAGCATTGCTTGCTGTCGTGCCAGACATTATGCGATTATTTACTGATGTCCCCTGTCCCTTCATGTAAATTTCTCTCCCTGTATTTGGACTGAAATCCCCTACAGCAGGGATAACTTTGCATGCATGCATGTGTTCGTGTGTGCATTTGCAATAGCAATTAGCACTTTTGAGTCCTGCCCTGTGTCTCAAGCCCTTGTGTTTTCTTTCTGATGAACAAACAGTGCAGTTCAATTGCTGCTTAGCTGGGCTTTAGCTCTTGAACACACTTCTTGTCCTAATGATGAGCTCACAGGGAAGGACCAAGGAGTGATGTTGTGTGCATGGTTGGCATGCTTGGGAAACCATGTAATGCTAATTTAAAGTCTGAATTTTGTGGATGTGTCAGAAAGGCATACAGCTGTTGTCTTCCGATACTCACAGGAAAAACACAGAGACCTTAATAGCTGGAATGCGATAATGATCTAAAATTAATGGTTATTAGAAGTAGATTGTATACTGACTAAGGTTTCCACAGCTGTCTGTGTTTTAAACCTTATTTGCTGGGAGGAGGATCTTACTTAAAGCATTTGATTCTGGCAAGTTGTGGCAATAAAATTTGTTTGTTGTACTGTATTGTAAGTCAGCAGCACTATTACTGAGGTGGAGGAAAATAGATAAGGGTTACACAGTCCTCACTTCTCATATTTTCAGAATTATTTCTTTATTTTCCAGAGAGATTTAAGTTTAGGCTTTTACGCTATTATCCAGAATAACGGTGTGAGCTTTCTTAACTAGTAATTTAGGGAAAAATTTAATGCTATTTGGACTTAATGTCAGTGGTTGTCAGAATAGAGGTCCTTGCTAAAATTTTTCAGTAATTGTTTATTTCTGTTTTAAAGCTGCAAATGAACAGACCTCTGAGCTATCAACATGCTTTGGTAAATTGAGCTCTAAAACAAGAAATTACCACCGTACACAGATCTTTGTATGTTGTTCCATGTTGCATTCTTTAAAATTTTAAACTGTTGTTTATAACTATGTTAATACTGAACACATAAATTCTTTAACTATAGGTTAATTACAAGTATTATTTTAACAGCTTTTTGTATGACATTGATTGTAATTGAGATCTTGGCATGCTGTTCTTAACTGCTGATCGTAATAGTACTTGTAACGTTTGCTTTCATTGTTGTCCTAGCTGTAAACAGTAATATCAATTAATAGGTGCTTACATTTGTGTGATTGTGTTGGCCAATAATGGTTAGAGAATTTAGTCTTGCTGTCAGAGAACAGCTTCAGAAAGGTAGGCACTGCAAATACAAAACAAAGTTATTTAGATGGCCTTTTCAGCAGCAATATATGAAAAATCAGCAATGTCTGTAGTATCTCCCACTCATTTTGGAAAATAATATGCAATTTCTTTTCTTCATTTGCTGCTCTAGATAAGCAGCTTCTGGACTGTGAAGTAGAATTTCACTTCTAGGTATTATGTATTCTTAGCTCAATCCCAAATCCCAAAAGCAACTTCTACACATTTCTTTAATTTAGAAAATGTAAGTTCCTTCCTGATTAGGTACACAGAGACTTTGTTAGATTTTTTTTCCAACTGCAAAATGATTAATAATGTGTAATTAAAAGTGAACCTGGATCAAGAGCTCATCAAGTCTCCCTAATACTCTATCACCATACCCTTTCCTCAGCAAGCAAAGTGATATTGCCTCAGGGGAAATGAAAGACTCTTGCATCTCAGGAGGAATTTCCAAAATTCTCAGTTGGGGAACTTTTCCAATACTGTTACAGTAAAAACAAGCCATTCATTAAAGAGTATTAAGTGAATTTTTGAAAATGTAACCAAACATGTATTTGATATATGAAAGTACTGTGTTAATATTCTTTATAGTTGAAAGCGCTGACCAGACATCTATGTATGGAAAGAACAGACCACTATTAGTCAACAGCTGTACTAAGTTCAGTGCAATTTCTTTTCTGGTTTAAAAAGAATTTTCCCATCCAGTTGCTTCTGGACAAAGTTGCAAACAAAGTGCAGATAAGCAGAGAATAATACCTCTGTATTTATTCCTTTATATGTTAACCTCTTTTTTTTTTTTTTTCTTCAAGTTTTGCTAGCAAGATACTCAACAGATCCTCCATTACGGTCCAGACGAGTGTAATGAATACTGTAGAAAAGCAGGTCTGGAACATATCCCAGCTGTTCAATGGGAATAAGTACCATAACACTGCGAGCCACTAGATGCCACTCTTGTTTCATCCCAATACAACCCTGAGAGTATTTATGATTGTTTAAAAAACCTAACTATGTTCTTCGACCCCAAAGCCCCCTCTAAAGATGTTCCTTTAGTATTTTAACTATTTTGAACTTGTTAAATTTACAGTATTACCCTACTGTTTATAGTATTCCTTCCCCCTTTAATGATGCTATAGTTGTTTATAAATATCTCAGTTATCTCTAGACAATCTCTTGTCTTGTCATGGGCCTCTTGCGTAGCTGCGTTGTGCTGTGCCTCTTTGGGTGGAATTCACAAACTTCTGGCATGTGTATTCGTCTGGTTTTCCAATGGATTTCACAGGCACTTATGATATGAGAAAGCTCCAAGTGGAACTTTTAAAATTCTACTAAGTGTTTAGTCTTTGCATTTTTTCTCTAGTAGATTCAGGAGGAAGTTCTTGAACTTCTCGTAGGTTCGAACTTTACCACTGGTGACATTTGGCACATGACTAGCATGAAAGCTGCCCATCCATAGATTCCTATCTTTTAATACACATCTTTCAATTGTTTCCTGGACAGATAGTTGATGAAGCATAAATGTAGAAATGAAGAAGGCTTTTGAGACAATGCAGGAAAAGCTCTTAGAATTAAATAAATAATTTTTCCAGCAACATTTAATGTAATGAAACTTGATGTTCTAATTCTCTGCGCAAGACATAATATAGGCCTGGTACTCAATGTACTACATCTGAATTTTTGTTCAATCTCATAAAAGAAAGCACTGAACCACAGATGGAGACACAGTTAAAACAGTAAGTTTTTCTTCTGATTCCTCTATTTTAGAAAGAAAATACAGTAGAAATCTGACTATTTGTAAAAGATTTTTTTTTTAATCTTAAAAAATGCGTGGAATATAATGGTCAGCTGTTTCTACAGAAGCATTTTCAAAGTCAGTTGTTTTACAATTACGACTCAAAATTTAGTAAGCATATTTATCTTGTAAACTTGCTGTCTCAGAAGGAAAACCAAAATGAGTTTGTTATAGAGGGAGTAATGTTGGACAAATGAAACCTCAGGTTGAAAAGCTCAAAGGTAAGGTTAAGTATATTCTCTTTCATAGGATATATTTCTCAAGAGAACAAAAATCTGTTCTCTAGTTGGTCTGAAGTATTATATAATCTTTAATTATGTAATTTTATACTGTTTTATGTATAACATCAAATATTTTTATTGCTGCTTTAAATATGAGATAGCTCCAAGTGCTGTGAACTACATGTGTGCCAGCCAGAGTCAGTGCAAGTCGTCTACTTGAAAAATACACAATATATTTTGTACATAACCTGCATCAGCCTGTGTGTAACCAGACAAAGCAGTGATGAAGGATTATACGTATATAAAGACCTACTGTGCATTAAATTAAGTTAGATTTAGATTTGAGTACTTTCTGGGGTGTATGGAAGGATTGATAGCAAAAAGCAGAGGGATGCATCCATTGCAAAAGCCCTTTATCCCACTGTTACGTTCCTAGATGTGAACACTGCCAGTGGGGCACTGCATAGAGAAATGTTATTGGAATATCAGCATGGCTAAATATAGGCAAAGGATCTTTGTGCATAAAAATGAGTTTGTAAGAAGGAGACTGTGTTATTTAAATTAAAATAGAGCTTTCTACAGAGTTTGAAGATTTTGTGCAGATAAAAAAGTATTATTTTTCTCTTTTCAGTTAAAAAAAAATAAAATAAAATAGTGATTTATAGCAGCCACACTACACGTTGAGAAAAATTCAGAGCTGAGGATGCATGTGGAACCTTAACTTTATTGCTTCCATATCACTGAATAACAACTGCAACTTGAAAGCTCTTTTTAGCCATTTGTGAAGGAACGATTTAATATATTTAAGTTTCTGTGATGAACACTTAATGTCTTACACATGTAGGGCAGGGGATAGTTTGTGACTCAGCGCTCGAGCCTTGTAGCAATCTGACTGCAACGAGGAAGCTGTTTGTGGTCGTTAGCCAATGCTGACCTCTCAGTTTGTATACATGGTCTTGGCCATGCAGCCAGGGAAGGGCAAGTGAAGGGGATGCATTTTTATTAACTCATGTGGAACCATTGCAGTTATTTATTGAAGGTCACTGTAGCTCTTTTCTCCCCTGCAATCAGACCTTCCATTTGTAATCTGTTTTGAATGAACACTCCATTACTTCCCCTTTTCTGTGAACACTGAAGGAAATGTGATAAAAAAGTCTTTGTATCAATCTTTTCAAAACACTTCTTTGCATAGCAGATCCATTGCCTTGACCAAGCAGCCTCCAGTCCTATACTCACACAGAAGAGGTGGTGGGCATCCACTAGGGCTGGAGTGTTTCTTATGCAACATTTGGGCAGAGTGTACTGGTTGTTCCAGGCTGTGAGAAGACTTGCATTGCATGGTTAAAGGGAGGTCTCTTGTCAAAGAGGGGGTTGTGCACATGTTTCTGCCCCTAATTAAGCTTTTCCCCCCCTCTCCTCACAATATTAAGTTAGAAAGTTCTCCTCAGATGTAAAAAGGCAGACACTTTGATGGAAATTAATTGTAATTCAATAAAGCCTTAGAATTTGCAGTAAGCATAAACTTTTATAATACAGTCAAATGCAATACAATGTAGTGAGTTTTGAGAAGTGGGAGAATAAATGGCCAAATGTTTTTAGGGTCATCTTTTTTTTTTTTTCTTTTTTTTTTCCCTTTGAATAACTGCTGTGACAGGGAGCTCTCTTCCATACCAGTGCAGGTATAGAAGAGAGAGGTGGGTGAGTGCCAGATAGAGGTGGGCTATAAAATACAAATAAATATGGCTAAGAGCCAGACTTTATTTTCAGAGTTTTAATACTCTTTAGTATGTAGAACCTGATTAAAAATACTTATTAGGTAGTTTGTCATTGTGTTGTTTTCATGTGTATATAACCGATAATCTATGTGCTTTTTAGCAAATAAGTTGGATATTAGAAAAGTGGGGATAATTTTATACCAAGTTTGAAATAATAATGCTTATTATTTATATTACATATTTTAGGCTAGGGAATTGTGATTACAAATCAGAATCATGTTGTAAAATAATATCCAGCGTTATTATGTGACACTGAGTCAATTGTAAATTCTTTTTTTTTTTTCCTCTGAAGATGCCAGTGTATGGAATGACTTCTTTTCAGGGAGCCAAGTAGCAATAGAGCCTGCAGAGAAAAATGCCAGCTGAGGGTGGTTGGGTTAAGCATTAGAAACACCTGTGTCTGTTTTTTTTCTGAACCATTGTTGTTGCAGCAATGTAAGATGCTGGTCTATCAGCACAGCCAAATAGAGTGCTGTCAGAGGACTATCTGCTCTACTCTGGAAAGCAGGAGGCCTGTCTGTATGAGGCTGCTCCTTATGTAAGAGGCTCTTTCCTAAATAAAGCTAAAGAAGCTGGGGTAATGCTATGCTCGCTTGTGTCTGAATTGAGAGTTTCTGCCCTGGGCTGTGTTATACACCATAGTTATCCTTCAGCATGGCAGATTTTCACACCAAATTTAAAGCCAAATGCAGCATTTGAGAATGAAATTTAAATAGTGAAGTCACGTGGGAATACATCTTTTCCATTTTCAGATGGCATGTGCAGTGTGGGGCAGAGTAGGACGCAGGTCTATTATCAAGCATTCCTCACATCCTTGATTTTTGTCTTCCTGCTTTCACTTAATTTTAGTGCAGTGAAATACAGACCAAATTCAGTAAGTGTACATATGCAAATGTGTTTACCTGAAATAAGGTAACGCTAGTAAAAGTATGTGTTTGTCAAAACTTTGCAAACCTTACGTTAAACTTGTGCAACCATGCCAAGCATTGATGGACTTGAGTAATAGTGGAGAACTAAATTTCCATGGGAGTTTTTCTAAGCTTCACAGAACTCTTCAAGCAAACTTGAGCCTTGTTGCTCTAATCGGAGGATTGGTTTATTGCTCTGTACCAATTTCCAAGATTTGGTCTCATCTTTTCACTGTTACAACTAAATTTCAAAGATTCTGACACACATCTCAGAGCAGAATCTAGAGTGAACCAGAGTAGAAACCCCAAACTTTTTCTTCTCAGATCACTCTGATGGATCCTGCAGCTTTTCCTTAGAAGTCTGTATTGTGTGCCTTTGAAAGGACTAATAATATTTCCTGTTTATTTTACAAATATAGGCAAATAAGACACTGTAAACAGGCTTATAAGAAAGCAATAAAGAATAGAATGAAGGAAAACACTAAGAACCTGTGAGCCAGCCAGCCCAGAACCATACTGCAAAATGATATGGCTAAAATATGTGCATAGTAAATAGTGTGACACAGAAAAATGAAACATTGCATACTATAGCCAGAGGAGAAAAAAGCCAGTTCCTAAAATTGAGTTCTGGCAGTGTGTTCAGAAAGTTGAATAGGCATCTGCTTGATTACAGTTTGGGTGGGGAGAGAGGACGAGATCTGCAGAGCACTATTTCAGTTTTTTTAATATTTTCCCACAGTACAAATTAATCACATTTAATGCTAACTATATACTTACTATGTTCTACATTCCTCCATAAACTGGGGAAAAATATGAAGACATTTCCAAGTCTGGAGTAGCTTTGACAATGAGTCTGTAGATGTGCTTTTGCAATTGTCTGCTGTGCGTCACATTCAAACACAGCTATGTTCTGCAGATTTACACTTTTGTACTTTGATGGTAATTTACACTCCTAGGGAAGCAGTTGGGTGAAACCATGTCTCAGAAATGTGGAAGCTTAATATAAATAAATTAAACACAGACGCTTGATTGCAGTGAATTGCTGCCATTTGACATTTGGAATTTTGAGACATTATTGTCACCAGCAAATCAACCTCTGTGCCTCATGGTTGTGCTTAAGCCATTGGCTTGCTAGAAAATGTAAGAAGTGTTTTTTAGCTATTCTAGGATGTCTTCTGGCCTGAATCCATGCCGTTGACACTAATTCATAGACATGAATGTCATATTAGGAAACTGCTTTATAACTTTTCTTTCTGACTTAATGATCAGTTCACCTGTAAATAAGTAGGTTATCTGCAGAATTTCTTCTGTGCTTTGCAAAGCTGATTGGGAAGTATTTTGTTCCTGCTAAAAATACAACCAACAGCTGGCTCTGGTGAAATGATTATTTCAACAGGTAAATCTGTTGCTTTTGCCTGGGATTAGACAGTCAACCATGTTAGTGTGTGAAGACTTCATTCAAAGAGAAGTTGTTAGAAAATTGAGTTTACATGATCATGAAATTTAAGCAGAACCATTGAGCAGAACCATTCGGAATATTATTTTAAGTACACAGGTGGGAAATGGAATCTGGAGTGTTGCTCTGAATTATTGTAGGCAGCGTATATTAGATTTGTTAATATAGAAATAGTAGTAATGCTATGGAGTGTTTTCTTCATCTGTCAGTTTCAAACTTGCAAAAATCATGTCTGATTCTTCCCATTTTGTAGATAGGGAAACAAAACTGATCTCTCTCCGAGGAGATGCAAAGTGTTGACTCCTCCTTTCTGCTCTTTTGAGCAAGATGCTTAAAAATCATTATCTGCTGGGAAAAAAAAAAAAAAAAAGCAAAACACTGCTGCAAGATTTCATTATGGAAGCATACAGATATGTTTGACTGTTTTCTAGATCAAAATAAAAATAATTTGCTGTTGTGTTGGAGTGGAAAACTTAAAGTTTCAGAAATAGTATTTTAGAATTTGATGATTCTTTCTTGAAGTGCGTTGACCTTCTGATTTATAGTTGGTAGCAAAGCCTCAAGTGCTGAGTCTCCAGTAAGATGGATATAAAGAAAGAAGTTTCTAATTTTATCTGACTTGCCCAAGGTTTTACTTCTGGCTTTGTGGTAATAAATATATTTGCTGCTTCAGATAGATCTCTGTTTTATCTAAACTAAATTTGGGAAGAATAGCTGTAGGAAAGAAACAAGTGGTTGATGTTCTTTACCTTTTGTCGCCTAATATGCCTTAAGCAGGTCTAATGTAATACTGAGCAACAGCATAATGAGAAGCATAAGTACTGCCATAGGAAATACAAATGTTTGAGAATTGCAAATATTGGAGCTAACCAGGAAAAAGTTGGTGAGGTGATCTTTCTTTATTGCTTTCTGTGGAGATCTTCAGAGGGCTGTCTTCTCTTTTCCCATTAGTCAATATTTGACTTACAAAGGCCTAGTCTTCAGTAATTACTGAGAGGCTCAGAAATCCCAACTTCAAGCTTGAACTTTGACAGCAAGGTGTCGGTGCTGTGTGTTATATTGAGCAGGAAGCACAGAAAAATTTGAGTATATGAACCTTGAATCATCCTGTTCTCTTTCTAGATGTCCTTAGTGGAGGCCAGGAATGCAGTTTGCTCTTTGGCTACTGCAAATGCTTGAAATGCCTAGAAAATGTTAGAACTACTGCAGCACAGAAGCACTGAGCATCAAAATCATTTCAGCTTCAATGCACCCTCATGCAGAGAATTTGGGGGTGGTATGGGGCTAAAAAATGCAATTGGAAACCCTCTTAGTTCTTCTGTCCATCAAAATGGCTTATCAGATCAGCTCCTTAGTCCCATACATGTATAAAGATCATAGAATAGAAGGGTCAAGTTGGAAGAGACATCAGAGATCATCTAGTTCCAACTCCCAGCTGTAGGCAGGGTTGCCAGCCACTATTCAGGCACTATATCAGCCTGCCCCAGACCCCATCCAGCTTGATCTTAAACAGTTATAGGGATGGCAATGGCTATTGTTTTTAGTTGCTGCAACCACTGTCACACTGATTTTGGAGTTTCTGCATGGCTGTAACAGAGACAGTAAGTCATCTTGCTATTTCTTCTTCTTTTTTTTTTTTTTTTTTTTTTTAAATAATGTTTCATTTCCTAAAAGCATTTATGGTTTGTCACTATCTAACTGAAGCCAAGATACTGACAAACGCACATGTCAATTGTAAAGTTAAAGTACAGGATATCTCTGCTTACAGATATTTAAGTAGAGACTTTCCTCTGATTAGAAAATAATTCTGTATTAATAATAAGTCTTCCTGTTGTAAAACTCTTTCTAAATACAGTAATATTCAAAATGGGAATTGGTGAGATTGCAGAGATGCTGTTTCATTATTCTCGATCAGCTTTACTGTTTAGAAACCCTGCACATTTTCAGCCTCAGCATAGAGCATGAGCTCAGGTAAAGCTAAGCACAGATTTGTGCTCTAAGTACCTGAATGTTTTATCCGTGGTATATTTCTGACTTAAGATATGTGCTATGTTGAACATCTGAATGGTATCCCTTAGTACAAATCATTCTGCTTTTAAAAACATATTTTGTTGCCAAAGTTTATAAGTCTGGTTTAGGTCTCTGTTTAAACTTCAGATCAGGAAATGGTTGAGATGCGTATTACATTTCAGGGCTTCTTCATGATACGTTGTATGTATTGTTCAAATCCCTGTGTGGTCTAGTCAGTCCATGTATTATGTCAGTGAAATAGCTAATGATAAGCTGCTTGCTAACCAAAGTCTTTCATAGCATCTTATGTAGGAGGGAGGATCTTTTTTTCTGGCATTTGGTGGAGAGCGTAACAATATCTAGTCTAATTTCTCCCTTACAATCTATGTAGCATGTCATCTGTGTAGTAAACTGAAGTCTGGGAAAACTGAATGAATGATCTCTGAGTCAGCCTTGTGAACATTTCATTATTTAAATACTTTCTCCAATTGGTGGCGCTTTTTTAGATGACACTAAATTGAAATGGCTGTAACCTGTCTTTTTCAGGGAAGGCTATTAATATTGCATGTCATTATTGACATAGATGTAAAGTCAAGAAGGCATGGGAATAAATATCCATTAGAAGAACCATTTAGAACATTAAGTACAATTATATTTTTAAGAATATTGGTTTCGCTTTGGTGGTGAGCTCAGAGCCAACACTTGCAAAACTGGAGGATCATTTTTAAAAGCATATACATTTACAGTAATCTTTGTTTCTACAGCAGAAGTTGAAAGGCAATAGAGGATTGGAACAGGCTGCCCAAAGAAGCGGTGGATTCACCGCCCCTAGGGCTTTTCAAGAAAAGAATAGATGTCACTGCGAGAGATGTGGTCTGGAGTGGTCACAGGTGTGAGTTGATGGTTGGACTAGATCTTAGTGGTCTTTCTAACCTCAACGATTCTATGATTCTGTGATTTTTCTGTGAATCATAATTAAGAACTTTTATGGTCTTTTTACATTCAATTCTTCTCCATTGATACTGTCAATCACAGAGGAATTTATGTATCTATATAATGTCTTTTCCAGTAGAAGGTTAATAACAAGTGAGGGGAAGAAACTGTGCGCATGTCCTTAAACATTGTATGATGTCCTGGTAACAAAAGAAATGGAGCCTTAGATAAACATCTGGTAAGAATGAAGGACTCTTCATGGTTTTTTTTTCTTTTTTTTTTCTTTTTTTTCAAGATGAGCATTTTAGACTCATTTGTGTCTGAGCAACATATTCCCTCTCATATCTTGTTTTCAATTTATTTTTTTTTACTTGAGACAGGATGAGAGCAGTAAAATAGGAAATTGGGATGTTTAGAAAGAGTATCCAAGGATTGCTACAAACTAGTTTTTAATTTGTTTAGATGGCTGAGGGGCTGCTATGCGTGTGATCTATCCTGTCCAGCTGAAGGAAATGCACAGACTCTATGCAGCCTTCCAGGGCTGCCCCTGCCCACTGCTGCTCTAAAAACCTCCGCTGACCACTTTATGTAAGGCCCTTCCCATCAGTGTTTCCTTCACAGTCCTTGGAAGATGTTATCTATTAGCTTGCATTACCTACATCTGTAAACAACATGGGAAGCCTGCTGGATTGTGGGATAGGTGATTTGCAAAACTGCCATTTGCCCCATCATCCAGATGCTTTTGGTTGCCTTGCTTTACCTGACCAACTTTTCTAAGAGTGTTAATTCATTTTAATTCAGAACAGACAAAAATGCCTCACAGATTTCAGCTGGTTTGTGGAAAATGGTAATGATTCTGAAAATCTGAATGGTCTTTGTAATTGCTTTCAGAGAAAAGCAATAGCAAAACCAGTGTGCTGTGGTTTGCCTGTTACCTCTGAAGTTTTGTATAAGGGTACAACAGCAACAATCTGCAGTTCAAATAGCTTACCCTTAAATTGTTCCATGAATAGCTCAGAATTTAATATAGAGGAGAAACAATAGTACACATTCCAGATAGCTTCATGATATTGCTCTGACAAGCTCAATTTATATAACACATTTCATTATTGCTGCTGTTATATTTATCATTATTAGTCTGCCTTTGCACGACGTGAAAAATGGTTAAAAGCTGAAAATACAAAGATCTGTATTTCATGATCTTAGCCCTTGGACTGTACCACTCTCTTATCTGCATGAATTAGGGAAATGAGTAGTACATTGCTGTTTGTTTTACCCTGCAATATTTTGCAATACCCAAAATGTTAGTGTACTCCCACTCTTCTCCACCAGCAGTTCTATCCCAGCTTATTTCACAGGCTAATATACAACGGTATTTTATAGTTTGTATAGTCCTGTTTATATAACTGGAACTCATGCTTGTTGAATGAAGACAAGAAAAATCTTTGAGCATGACATGTAAAAGTGTTTTGTTCATGTATCTTTGTAAATTTGATTCATGTGATCAATGTAAACCAATACTGTAAGGAAGGGGAGAAGTGTTATTTGCACTTCAATAGTAACCCCATCATAATGTACACGGTTCTTAGCGTAGCCTGCAAGTTTGAGGAGTTCATAACACAACCTGAAATTTGTGATACTTTGATGTATTTGCACATAGGAGGAAATTTTGCAAACTGTAAGTATGCTTAGTTTATTCTTTTTTTTTTTTTTTTTTCCTGCTTGTGGAGCAATTATTTTATTGACCAAGTTTTTCTTCATGCCGTTTTTTTAAAATGCTTGAAGTTCTCATTATGAACAAACTAGATGCCACTCTTCCCTCCCCCCGCCTCCCCCACCATCTCCTTGAGAACTCTGTGACTCTGGAGACGTGTGTTTCTTTTATTAAATTAACTCATCAACATGGTCTTGTTATTTCAACTGAGGGCTTAGCTGACCAAATTTCTATTTTGCATGAGAGAGTCATTAATCATTTGAAGAGGATTTGTATACATTCATTTGCTCAACATCGCATCTCTCACTTTACTCCCAAATAAATTCAGTAATGTTGCATGTGTTCTTTTGCTTTCCTTTGTGTAGTCAATAATATTAATTTAATCTCCTGCGTGTATGGTAGGTGGTTGGGAGTAGCAAAACAAATCTTAGATTGCAGTGAGCCCCATGAAAATTTGTTCTGTTCTAGTTCTTTGGTATCTAATTATTTTGATTATCCCCTGTTGGTTTGAAAAAAAAATCTGGTGAAGTACTAGGTTTAATTCAGCCTGAGCTGCAGTTCATGTTCAAATGTTGTAGACTGCTGTGTGTAAACTGCCTGTTACTTTCTGTTTTGTTAGGAATAGTTATTAACCTCCTACCTAACACTGTATGTAGGCTCTGTACTATCCCCAAGCGTGGCTTCAGGAGACAGTACAGCTCTCACTGAGAGCAGCTTTACATGCATGCCTTAGACTAGGAAGGTTCTGAGTTCAAGTTGATTCTCATGCAAGATAGAGAAGATGCAGAGCTTGAGAAATATTTTTTCTTCCTACTTGGAAGTTGGAATGAGGCACTTAGAGTGTGTGATTGCAGAAGGGCACACAGAAGTCAGATATGTCCCTGCTGATAATTAGAAGCAGCCTTGAGGTTGTCATCAGCCTGCCCGTGTCAGATGAGCTGAACATGCACAGAACTACACCAATTTCACTTTAAACTTTTCACCTTATATCTTGTGAAATGGTTTGCTTCTCAAAGAAAAAAAAATCTGTGGCACATTCTAAATTGTTTGGAATTTTGCTTAATGTCACACGTTGAATGTCATTAACAAGGTATCTTATAATAAGCTGGAAACCATTAGCAAACATTACTGTGGTGATTTTAAAGCAATTCTGCCAATATCCTACTCTTCTGTGTAATATCCTTTTACTGAATTATTTTATAGAAGTGGTTGATTCTTGCTGGTTCACTAGCTTGATGTGATCTATGGGGAGTTCAAGAGAAATGGAGGAGGCCTGTGGTTCTAGGTAGTGAAGAAAACTGTGTATTAAGTCTGGGAATTGGGTTTGGTTTTGTGGTTTTGTTTTGTTTCTGTTTTAATCTTCCAGGATGCACAAATAGTATAGCTTGTGTAAAGAGGTTAGTCCCATACAACTGATCTCAGGAATATTTGAGTTAGAAGATTTTAGAGAGGAGAAATCCGTTGACAATTGGCTTGCTCTGTGCAATGCAAGCTTTCTTCAGAATTGGATTCTGAGGGCAAATATAACAAACTCTAAATTGTACTTCATGCTCTTTTTAAACGTGCCAACAATCTTCAAAATACTGTTTAAGTCTATAACATGCAGAACCTTATACCCTGAGCATGGCCAGAAGAAGCCAGAAGTTAATCCTGTTGTAAAAATTGCTCAGGATTCATTTTTACTTCTTTTTATTCCCTAGTTGCTGACCAAGAATGAATGCTTCTCCTTACCACCACCTTTTTAAAAATAAGTATAGAAATGCAGAGATTTTATGGCACTCTCCTTCCTAGGCATCCCAGCAACATGGCAGGATGCCATGCTTTGAACCTGCATTTTGATCTCACCCACATCAAAGGCGTGGTACTTTTAATCTTAGAATGAAATAGGACATAGTGAAGGAGGGCTCTGATGTTCTGAAGTACACTATTAATGTACTCAGGGTCTACTGTGTCAGTTGTATCACTGTTTTCCAAATCTGCAAAGGGGAGATCATCACTACTGCAGGGGTTGAAGTAATGGCAAGCTTGATACAAATGGTTCAGCATCCTCAAGTGCAACATATTACTGTATTTTGCTTTGCTCTTACACAAGCCTTGTCCTTTTGAAAAGATTGCTTCTTCTTCTTCCAATTGCTATTGGTGTATTTCTGAGCTGGAGACACGGAGAGGAGCTCCCCATGGCCCTCAGCAGTGGGATGTGCTGTGGCTCCTCCCAGCAGTGCAGAGCCAGAGCAGCAGAGCTGGAGGGGGAGCACATCAGGTGTGCCCCAGCCCCAGAAGGATTCCCATCATTCTCACTCAGCAATATGTGCCACATGATAAGCCTTATCAAACAGAGCCATGCTGCTGTACTGGAGGATTTTCCAGGTTGAAGAATTTTGCTCTTTTACTGTTTCATGGTATTAAAGTATAAGCTCATTGGCAGGGAATAAGGCTTTCTGAAATCTGTGGTAATTATGCAGTTCTGAAACACTCAGCCTTCACAAACGCACAAAATTGGCCATTTTTATATTCTGGTTATAAAATGGTTGCAAGTTATGAAATTTTTACTTAAAATTGCTCTAGAAATGTTCAAGTAATTGCTTCCATGGCTCACTCTGACTCTGTCCAAGCATGATAACCAGCCCTGAAATTGCTCATCTGTGTAACTGCTGTCTTTTAACACACATCCATAGACTTGGGAGAAAAGAGGAGTTAACGCAGAGTGGATATTTGTTGTGCTGTATAGAAGAAAATATTTCCTGGGAGGCTTTTATGCATATGAAAATTAACACTAAACACTCCTAGAGAAAGTAAAAGCATTGGATCTCCAGTAAGTCTTGTGAAGCAAAGGTTCCAAGTTTCAAACTGAAAGTCCAACGAAGGGCATAAAGTTTTTCATCGTTCTTGTGTTTATTAGCTTCAAGAGTGATCTTTAAAGGAAAGATTTACCATCTGAATCATACAGTCACAGTGACTCTCTTGAACTTCAGCAGATCATTTAAAATAGCCATCATAATTACTTGCTATTTGCCATTTTCAGTGAATCAGTAAATTTTTACAAGACCTCTGAAACCTTGTTGCATTATCAGTTTGCATGCTGGTATAATTGATTTTTTACTGTAATAAAATGTTAATTATTTATCCCATTTTAATACAATTTTAATGGCATAATCATGCTGGGGAGGAATGGACAGCCTGGGGAAAGGTCATCTTAATCTGATTGTGTAGGAAAGTAGGCCAGTTGTTTTTGTGAGGATCCAAGTAACATTTCTGTATTCCTGCAATTAGAGAGAGCACTCTGGTCACAGCATTTCAAATCTCAGGTGGTTTCTGAGCTTTGATGTTGGATAAAGGCATTAAAAAGAATAAATAGGCATTGGAAGTCCCTCCAGAGAAGCCAGTAAGAGGGAATAATCAGAAATGATAAAGATTGTAACTTCCAGCAAATGAAGGAGATGCCAGCTCTCTCAATTTTAAAAGCTTTTTAAAATTCAGAGCAGGTTTTAGTACATGAGGCAGTTTGCTTTTGTGACTTTTATGCTTTTTTTGGTAAACATCAGACTGAGTACTTGAATACAAGAGCTTTAATCGCATGCTTTAAAACAGAAATTCTTCTTAGTGGACAACTGTCAAAAGAGACTTTTTGAACTCTGGAAGTTAATGTACATTGAAACACACATTGAGTAGAGACTGCTGTCAATGCATGTTCTGTAGTAGAAAGTCTCTCTCAGAAAGAATGACTCACTTCATTTTGTATTTTTTGTTTTTGCATATCTGTGCTTTCAGAGAGAGCTTCTGCTTGTCAGTCTTGAGAAAAGGAATCTTTCGTCCTTTCGACTTATGATAGTACCTGTTGTGTTGAAAGTCTTATAGATATTCAAATGTCTGTGCCATTTAATGCCAATTTTCTTCTTCAGTTTCCTTGACATTTGTTCCTTTTTCACTTTCTCTGCTATTTGAGGCTCACACGAATGCCGTAACTGTTCCTTGATTTAGTATCTTCTAGAGACCACCATCTTTGCCTTTACCTGAATGATATGTTTGCAGAAATGTTGTAAAAAGGATTCTTGCATAGTTGAAAATTATTAGCGTAACCCCAATATGGCTATAGTTCTGAACCATCGGTGCAAATCATTTCTCGTAGCATTCTCAAATCTTCCTCCCTGCTCTGTGAACAGAGGATTTTATGCTGTCTTGCAATAATAATTTCTGTATTATAGGAAAAAATACATCAATCTAAAATTGTAAAGTGCATTGTTTCATACCAATAAAAGCAAGTTCATTTTCCTGTTAGAAAGAGAACCATCTGAAAAGTGTTTATTATTATGTGCCAGGTAGTCTCTGATTCACAAAGGTAATTTGCATCATAATGTGTCTTTTAAATGAAACAGTAAAGATTTAAATTTGAAGAAATATATCCTCTGTACAATCTTAAAAAGTGTTCAGTTAATAACACAAGCATCATGAGGTACGGATTTACAATAAGGTAAACATAATTGGAAGTAGGGAACGTCAGTCTTTTAAAAATTTGTACAGATCTACATTTATGCATGACAATATATTGGTTTTTTGGTACTATACTTAAATTACTGACGTATTGTCTCAGCAAAATATCCATTACAATCAAGGTGCTTATTTAGTTATTAGGCTGAACTAAGTGGTTAAACTGAAGCAACTGCCAAGTTTGCTTTTGCTTTAGTGATCAATTCTTCCCTGCAGCCTAACCCTGAGGTTCTCTTTGCTTGCTGAAACTATTGCGCTTCCACTTCTGATAGCTTTTGCAGGAGTTAATTTTTATCATCCTTATCCTGAGTCTGTGACAGCTATCCTCAGAAAACAGACTGCACATATCTTTGTATTGTGGCTGTCACACGGTGATTTAAAACAAAGCTTGCCTTTTCCAGTAATTCTGAATGAACCTGTAAAATAATTTTCTGATTGACCTCCTAAGAGTCCCCCAGGTGTCTGCCTCCTATTATTATTTCACTATATCAGAGCAGCCAGTGTTCTGCTGTCTGTGTCAGCAATATGATTCTTTGTGATGTCTCTCAAACATACCCAGCCCTTTGCTAAGGAAGAGTGATCTAGATGCTTGCTTTGAGCACTGGTGAGCACTAGTGATCAGTGCAGATTGGCTTGCATGGGGAGACTTTCTTCGCAAGGGTAAAAGAACAGTGGCACATGGGAACTGAAATTCCCAGTTCTCCCTAATTTTACGGCCTTGATCTAAGTCTTGTTCAATTACTCTATCAGGGGATTTTAAAATGTTTGACAAAACATTCAGAGTGATGACAATGCTGTCAAGGACAGTGCTTATAAAAATAAACAGAACAACGGAATCCAGTGTGCCTGCTTAAGTGCAAGTTTGAATATATGTGTGTTCATATTCAGAGCTTGAGATGTGTGCGCTATATTATGTGAATGAAATTTTCTTCGAGAGCTTTTTCTTCAGTTCACTGCTCACTGCACAAATCCGTGCATACAGTCAGTGTAAGCTCATCTGTTGGCCAAGTCACAGCAAAGCCAGGATGTGCTCCTAACCTAGATAATTGTTTTGTTATTTATTAGACTAATATCTTCTTGGCATGTAATACTGTGCACACTCAGAACTCACTGAGTTAAGGTTACATCAAAGATTGACCTCAATTGACAAGATTAAATTGAAGTCATTTTCTTTTAGAGCTTAGCAGGTAGAGTATTTGTGTTGTCAGCAAACAGGACTTTATCCTCTTTCCCTTGGGCATTATCTTAAATGCGGTGTCAGATTGCCGGATGGATTTGCTTCACTACTTTTTCTCCAATTTTTATTTTTAATTTTCCTTCTACTGCCTTTCAGCTGTCACAGTCAATAATTTCCTTGGAAGCAAAACATGCACTACAAGGCACTGTGTAAGAGCTCTGCCTACACACTGAACTTTTTTCAAGAGGTATTTTTTAGTTGTGTATATTACCGAGTGTTTCAGAACTTTAAGGTCTGTCTGAAATTTGTTATTTTTTGGGCAAAAAGAAGGGAAGGGGATTATAATATTCTCCTTGTTTGTCATCCTTTGTCTGTTATAAAATTAGGATGATTTTGTGCTATGATTTATTTTAAAAACTCAGATAATATAATTCTATATATGGTTATAGAGTTGAAAAGAGATAATACAATTTTGGACCAAAAGGTCGGTGAATACTGTATCAATTAAATTAACAATCATTCTGAATACTCTTAATTGTGAAATGATTTATATAATTTATTTAAAATATAATGATCTTTAATACTTGGTTAGCCTTGCCACTTACAGAACATGATGAAGGAAAATGTCTACTAATTAATTCCTTTGGAAAAGGAAATAACCAATGGAATGCAAGGAAATAATGTTCTTTAAGAGATTATTGCTATGCTTTGCATGTAAAATGTACTCTGACATTCTTATTTGAAATTCTGTTTATCACTTTACTCTCTGTGCCAGGTTTTTTTCAGACTTACTGTACAATCTACTACAATATGGAAAAGCTATGCGGCTTACTTTCTTTGCTTTGTGTGTGATTGTTGCTTTTTTTTTATAGCAGACATTAGTGCCTGGCTTAATGTTGAACTAATATTCTATTTCTTACTGAGATTGGAAATCCAAATTGGGCTTTCAAGTCTTCTGCTAGCTGTCTCTGGCTTTTGCAGAAAGAGAAATTGATACAGCTCCTGTCACATGTGGGAAGCATGCATACAGTGTGGTTTAATCATCCCTGGTACACTTGGGTAGGAAACATAGGTGGAGAAGGCTTCTCCCAGACAGAGTAAGAACTTTATTTCTTGTACACTATCGTATTTCTTCATCCTTTTGTTGTGGGAAGAACTAAATGCACAAATGTGATATCTTCCCAGTGATGTTAAGTGGGTTTGAGATAATTCTCATAATGAATGCATTAATTCCCAAAGTTAATGAAAAGACAGCTTTAAGCAAATTATATTTGCAGTCTTTTCTTTATCAGTACTTTGAGAATTGCAGGGCAGGGGCAAGAACAGGGTAACAACAGTAACAACAAATAAACAAAATACTGAAATTAAATTTTTCTGGTGTTCCCCCCACAGGAATTTAAGTTTTCAGTAGTTGTGTATATTTATGGCATATATGCAGCAGATTATTATTTGGTTCATCAATAAAGCACTTAAAGTAAGATAAATATAATCGTGACAGATTTTTTTTTCATTAAGAATGATTTTCAAATATTGATACATTTTGTCCACTTTATATGATTAGAGATGAGGGAATATTAAGCTTGTCTGTATATTTCTCTTTCACAGGCACTTAATATCTAGCTATAGGATTTCTTTTTTTATTCTGCTTTCATCTGAAGTACCAGCTATATCCCTGGATGTGTTTGAAAACCATTTGGATGTGGTGCTCAGGGACTAATCAGTGATTTAGCGGGGGGTTGGAAGAGTTAGGCTAGTGTGGTTAGGTTGCAGTTGGACTTAATGATCTTTAACATCTTTTCCAACCTGAGCAATTCTATGATTCTATATATTGAACACTGAAAATAAAACTGAAAGAGATATGGAAATTTTGCCATAAAAGTCTCCACGTATTTAATGGACACATACTGATTTTTAAGATTTTTCGTAATTTTTGTTCAGTAAAATGAGTTGCATATCACGCTGAGAAGCAGTGCTCATGAAACGCCTTTGAAGTTTTTGTACTTGCTGGTCTGTTCTAGCCTTGTAAATGGTATTGTATATTTATCCTTGTAAAAGTTTTGTAGGTTATGTGCAATCTATGATTTTATATTATTTACTTTGATTTCCAGTCAAATGGGTAGTTAAGGCAGACACTGGGATTTAAGATAATGAGATTCTTTAAAGGCGCTGTCCTTTGGTCTGTTTCAATTAAGAAATAGATCATGAGAACTGTTGCCTAGTGGTTTAAGGACATTTGGGAGGTTAAAAAGTACTCTTCTCTATTTGTTGCCTTCAAAGCTTGATAGAATTTTTGTAAATCTAGGTCATAAAAAAATCAATAATTTTATCTAAATTGCTTTTGCTTATCTAGTTATAGTTGAGTACAAAATAGGCCAAATACTCTCCAGGAATCTGTAAATAGTCAAACAATAATTTCGTGTTCAAAATAAGACACTGCTAAGTTTATGCACCCATGTTAGAGTATGCATGACTTTACAAAACCTACAGTGATGCGCATATGTAAGGTTCAGCACAGAGTGAATGTTTTCCATTAGGAAATATCAGTCAATACACATTGGGTTAGCAGCAACAGTTTGAGGAGACAGAGGCCTATGGAAATTTGTTATCACTGGTTTAGTTAATATTCTTGTGAAGTAGAAATGCTTTTAGCCTGTCAAGGCCCAGGTTCTGTTTTGATAGCAGTTCTTGAAATGATGAAAATAAGCTGAACAGTTAGATAGCTATCCAGCAAATGATTTAAGTGTAGAATCCTTTGTGTTAAAAAGTGCATACATCATCCATGTTCAAAGTGTTAATTGGGCTGCTTATAACATTTTCAGGGCAGAAATCTAAGGTAATCAAGGAGCTTCTGTGAGATGCATTGATAAATCTCTAATTGGTTTCAGAAATATACCTGTATGAGGAGTATAGAGAGACTCTGAGAGGTAATAAAAATATCTTGGTTTTCAATACTAAATAGAGATATGCTTAAACATTAATCAGTGGATTAATGCATACATTAAAGTATTTGAGCTTCCTTATATTTTTATATTGATTGCAAATTCAGAATACTGAATATGGGTTTCTGTTGCAGTATGAGTACTTCAATGCTGTGCTTATAAATGAAAGAGATGAAGAAGGGAACTATCTGGAGCTGGGAAAGGAGTTCATTCTAGTGCCAAATGACCACTTCAATAACTTGCCTGTAAATATCAGTCTGAGTGACGTCCAAGTACCAACCAATATGTATAATAAAGGTAAGATAAGAGTTGTTTTATTTTATCATTCCTATGGCTAACCATAAATTAGGAACTTTTTTTCTTATAAACTGAAACTTTTAATGGGCAATGTATTGTGTTCATTTTATGCTTTACAGTTGTTCTGAAATCTTAGCAGAATAATATTAAAAGCATGCCACGGAACAAAATATTTTACAAAACTGTCAAAGTCATTAGCAATTTAATATGGCCAAGAGTTTGTATATTAGACTTGCATGAATTCTCCCATACAATATGGCAGAATGTTAATTAGAAATTACTTTTCAGTTTCTTCAAATCAGTTGAGTGGTTCTTACATCCATGCTTACCAGTTGCATTCTCTTTCATATGAGCTAGATTATCTTTTTAGCATTTTGCTTTCAAGCAAGTGGGAATAATTATGTGTGCATTTGACTGTATACAACAGTTGATGTGAGTTTTTAGTTCATATTTAGGGATAATAAGCTATGCTGAAATTTCTGCTACTTTGGTTACTCGTCATAGGTGCTGTATTGTACATGGTACTAACAAAAAACTGCTTTCGATGGTTTTAAGGAATGATGGACTTAGGCCTGAAATTGGGAAAAGAAATTGAACTCAGATACATGTGTGCTCATTTTCCTTTTGCCACTTCCTTCAGATCAGGAAACAAAATGTTGTAATTTTATGGCACTTACGCAGCACTTGTCTATTTTTTGCAATGCACACAATAATAATAAAGAAAAAGTGAAGCACAGATGTTTCTAAATCATGTCTGCAGAGTATTTGTCATTAGTCAGTAGAGAGCTGCCTAATCTCATTATCTGGTTCCTCTTCCTTCTTTTAACTATGATAAAATATAGCTAAAAATATATTAAATGTTTTCCTTGTAATTCAGTACAGGCTAGCAATTGTATTCATTTCTGCAAGGACACTGTGTATCAGAAATAGAATGAGTAGTAGTTAGATAGGTTGGGCTTGCAGAAGTGATTAAAATGGCAGTTTGTCTTCTAAATTATGAATCTCAAACAAGCCAAAAATTGTGCAAGTCTTCAAAAGAATGCCTTAAAGTAGAGATTCCCAAATAACAAAGCAATAACAAAGCTTCTTAGTGAGCTTTAGAAAATCTATGAAATGATTAATATGGAATATTTTTAGATTTAGAAAACGTTTAAAGGTTCTAAAACTACCAAGTTGCTTGTGTTGTGAAAACTCTATTATGAGCTTAATAGAGGTTGTCTATAAATTAATCCATTCTAGAATTTTTATTTATATGTATTAACATCCTTACTAAACAAAATCAAAAAGGAAAAAAAAAGATATTATATACCCCTTTGCAACCGTTATGTGTGTATATACATATATATCTATATCTATATATCTCTATATAGATATAGATATATATGCAGTCATGCTCTGGAGAAGCAAACTAGCTGATGCTATGTGTAAAATCCATTTTTGTATGCTGATTAATTGCAGATAAGGGCAAAGTCAAAGGGCTTGTTGCATCTTGTTTTGGCCTCTAATGTAGGGGCTGCCTTCAGAGATGTGGGAGATAGAACTCTGTGATGATTCCTGTTTTCACTTCATCTAATTCAAACCAGCCATAATCGTTGCTTTAAGCAGCTGCAGAAACACATTTTTTATCATTTAAATGTATTCCAACTGCTGAAATCTGGTTTCTTGCTGACATTTTCCATATGTATGGACATGATGGTCCCAGTTTGGAGACTGAAGATGTCTGGAAATGTTGGCCTTATTATGAAGAAGAGGGCTTCTACTTACATTTTTCATTGTCCATTTCTCAAGTTTTGTAATGCAGTGGTATGATAAAAATTTAATCAAATCCTAGCTGTAGGGTACAGGAGGTAGATATTGATAGGTTTACAAGCACGTATCTGAATATCTATTACTCTAGAAAATGTCTGTTGTTTGTTTCCATGTTATGTTACATTTTATGTAATTAATAGGCAAAACCACAGCCAAAGCTTATAGTTTAAAGCAGTGTGACCCTTGAATTTTTAAACACAGGACTCTCAAAGCAGCCTAGAAAAATGAGTTTTGTATTTGTCAGCTAATTCTAAACTTTGTTGCTTTTTTTTTTTTTTTGTATTTTGCTTTGTGTTAGGAGGATAGTCAGAGGACTCACCACCGAGTTGAAGAACATGCCTTAGTCCAAAAGACTTCTAGAGCTCAGTTATTGTAACTTAGACGAAAGATAATTAGATGATTAAGTAGTTGATTTCTAATAAAATGTAAATCTGGTTGCCACCATTTTAAAAAATGAAATTGGACTCAGTTGAACTATGGAGGCATTTTTTTTGTTGTTGTTTTTATGAAGATAGTTAATCATTGAAACAATTTGCAGTGGTCTATGAGAAGGGTTGTGTTTTTTTTTTTTTTTTTTCCTTCTGTCTGGAAGATCTTAATCAAGACCAGATTCTTTTTGTTTATTATTTAAATAATACATTGTCTAGAATTAGTTTAGGGAAAAACTTTGGCCTGGTCAGCTTGCGTGATCATGATGATCCTTTCCAGCTGTAGGATCACTAAACTCACAGTCCCTGACTAAGCTCTGAATGAGATTGGCTTAAAACCATGGGACATAAATATAACTGCTCTTATTTAAATATCTTCTGACTCTTTTAGTATCTGTATAGAAAAGATTAAAAATATGAATAGTAACAAGACAAACAATTCCTATTCTAAGGAAACAATCAACTTTAGGCTCTGAAAACATAAAGAAAAAACAAATTTCACAACATGATTGTGAAATCAAGAAAGTTCAAATGACATAAATATCACAGCTATGAAATTAAAATGCAACATGGGCTTTTTTGAAGGGAAAAATGGGCTGAAACAAAAGACTGCCAACTAAATTTGTCATTGTATTAATAACTTCGGTGCCATCTTTGAGTAGAGATTGCATGGGCCTGCTATAGGCAGAGAAGAAAAAGTAAATCACTCAATTTTGCTTCTCAGTACTTTTGAGTTTGACATGACTGTAAAATGTGAAAAGTTGGTCTGATTATTGACGTTTTTTTGTGTGGTCTTATGCTGTTTGAACCTTTCTCCCGTAAAGACGTGAGGCTCAGAAAAAATAATTTTGACATTTCCACAATGACAGTATACTTAAAGAGTTCGGGGGGGAGGGGAGGGAGAAGTTGTATTGTGCTTTACAGATGAGTATCTTGTATCTCAACATTGCGAGACCCCTCCCAACTCAAAGCTATTTCACAGCATGGCTGGAGGTTCATTCAAATTGAACATTTTAATGAAATTCACCTTCATTTTTCCTGAAAATGACTGCTTCTGATAATATTTTTGCTTTTGAAATACTGAATTACTGGGATTCTAAATCTACCAATACATTCTGTTTCTCCACTTTAAGCATGGGTGTATTAATTGCCTGTAGGCATAGGATTTGGAAGGCAGTATTCTTTCAAACAATGAATAAATAACTAAGATTAAGTAAGAAGTTCTGCGATAACTCTTTTAGCAAATAGTAAGCTGTACTTCCATCCTGGAATTTGGTAAACATCAATTATCAGCTGTGTATAGATTTCTGACAAAGCAAGAGTAAAAGTTCTTCAGTGAATTGATCAGCTGTATCATATAGCATTCATAGATGGAGTAGGAAAGAAGGAAAATTTAAAAGAAAAATTTTCAGTTTTGGAAAGAGCACAGTCAATCTGAATCCCATTTGGACAATGCCTTACGAAGTGAAAAAGCCAGGCATGAGTACAACTGCGTATAGAGGGCTGCCTAATTCAGTTGTTGAGTTTTTTAATTACTGCTAATATTATTTAATGAAGTTTATTTACATAGGTTAATATATTGGTATCAAAGCAAGTTTTCATCTCTTACATTCATTGTTTAACACTCAGGTGTTAATTTAGAGTGTATTTGAATATAATTGATTATCTTTGGAAGTATGTATCTTTTTACATAACAGTTGATGTATTTTAAACTGCAATTAGGAAACAAATTAATAAAAATTATTAATGATTTTAAGTTTACATTGTTTCAACATTTGCTTAATTACTTTCTGATATGCTAGCAGTGTGTTTGGAAGAACCTGGGAATGTAATATGTATACATGTAAAATTAAATAATAGACAGTTGGAATGTGGGTTAGGCTTTCTGGCATCCATCCATGAAAAGCACAGTTTCTGGCAATAGGGCTGCCACTAGCAAAGGTGCAGGATTCTGTACTGGATTTATGTATGCAAGGAGATGATAAAGGAAAGTTTCAGAAACTCAAATCTGATATTACATTGCAAATATTGAATATAGAGGAAAAATATATCAGAATCTTATCTTTTGTTAGTATAAGAATGCAGATAGAAAGTAGAATTTTAAGTGAAGACTTTGTCCAAAGTATATGCTGTATCTGAACTGAAGAGTATATTCATTTTTATTTTCCTAAGTCTAGATCACACCATATTATTTCCTTAAAGTTTTGCTCAGTAATTACATAGTTTCTTCTATTGAGTTTATGCTCAGCATGCTCAGAATTTTTTCTGGCTCTTGGAACAGCACCTGGCTAAATAATGTGATACTGTTCCAACTATTTTCCCCAATCTTTTGGATTGCAGAAGAATGCATATGAAAACCAAAGCCAGAGTGGACATATCCTGATGACACATGCTTAGAAAATTCTAAAATATGGGACCTGTTGAAAAGTGAAGCATAGCACAGTACTGTAGCAGAGGTTAGGCTCAGCAGGATTTCAGATGCTCATGTATTGCATAAAATCTGCAACATTCAGGAGGATGTTGATAAACATATCACAATATCAGCTGAAATCAGCTCCCTAGGAATGCTACAGGAGACTATCTAGACATATCAGAACAGACACCCATTTGCCTGGAAGACTTGTTCATGTTTTTACATTTCTGGGGAATTACTCCAGTGGTCCTTGAATGTTTCTGAGATTTGAAATTGCAGAACATTATCAGAGTAACTCTACAGTGTAATTATTATTACCGGTTTATAAGGACAACGGATGCATCATGTTTTCTTAAGTGTTTGCTTTGTTTTGCTTTTAAACCATCTCTAGTTATTATTATAACTAGGATTTTGGATTTTAAGAACTTCAGTGTTTGCAGCCACTGGTTAGGAATGACAAGAGATAGTACGAGGTTTAACAAAAGCAAGTATAGAGTCTTGTATCTAGGGAGGAATAGTTGCATGCTCTGCAGAGAGGGACCTGGGTGTCCTGGTGGACAACAGGCTGGCCATGAGCCAGCAGTGTGCCCTTGTGGCCAAGAGTACCAATGGCATCCTGGGGTGCATTAAAAAGAGCGTGGCCAGCAGGTTGAGGGAGGTGATCCTCCCCCTCTATTCTGCCCTGGTGAGGCCTCATCTGGAGTACTGCGTCCAGTTCTGGGCTCCCCAGTACAAAAAAGACAGGGATCTCTTGGAAAGAGTCCAGCGGAGGGCCGCAAAGATGGTGAAGGGCCTGGAGCATCTCTCCTATGAAGAAAGACTGAGTGAACTGGGTCTGTTCAGCCTTGAGAAAAGAAGACTGAGAGGGGACCTTATCCAGGTCTATAAATATCTGAAATGTGGGGGGCAGAGTGGTGAAGCTCTTTTCAGCAGTGTGTGGAGACAAGATAAGGGGAAATGGCCAGAAACTGGGGCATAGGAAGTTCCGTACAAATGTGCGCAAGAACTTCTTTAGGTGAGGGTGAATGGAGCACTGGAACTGGCTGCCCAGGGAGGTTGTGGAGTCTCCTTCTCTGGAGATGTTCAAGACCTGCCTGGACACCTACTTGTGTGACCTGGTGTAGGGAACCTGCTTTGGCAGGGGGGTTGGACTCGATGATCTCTGGAGGTCCCTTCCAACCCTTACAGTTCTGTGATTCTGTGAGTCTTAGGTGCATACCTCTCGAATTTGATTGCAATGACTAGTTTGTTTTTTTTTTTTTTTAAATTGGTAAACAGGAGCTGACTCAGATCTCTAGATACAAATGAACACAATGAAATGTGAAGTGATGCATGCAGGCCTTTTACAGTGGAAACAGAATAACAAAGCTAAATGTTTTATCACAGTTGGATAGAAAAGACTGTTCTGTCTTTGCTGAATCTCTGTTTAGTGTGTATGTATTTAGTATTATTGTTTCTTCTCTGAAATTTAGTAATTTAGGGGGAGACTTCTGTGCCTGAGGTTTTCCAACTGTAAAAATACTATGTATTTCTAAATATGTCACGTAAAATATTCACAGTAGATCTGCCTCTGAATGTAATCAAGATTAACATATCTCTCTGAAAGGAAGAAAACCTTTATGTCTTCTTGGGAAGAGGAAAACCAACATTTTTAGATGAAGTCTGTTTCACTTTTCTGGTTGGGTGTCTACTACCTCAGTTTCCCATGTTTTTCTCCTCAAGATGAAACAAAGATTGAACAACATTCTCCAGGCCTACTATTGTACCAGCAATGTGAAGTTGCATAATTGTAGTTTCCTCTTCATATAGATCTTTTCATTTGTTCACTAAAGGGGAACAATTTTTTCCTGCCAACAGGAAAACCTGTTTTCTACTCTGAAATTTCATCTTTATTTTCAATTGGAACTAGGTCTAGCTTGAGCTTCTCTGGACTACAGGTTATGTGAAGGCCTTCTTTATTATTTATTTATTTATTTATTTTGAAGATGAATAAATATAATGAATTGTCAAGTGTCTCATGGTATAGATGGATGTTTGGTGTCAGCTGCAGCTTACTGGGGATAAGAAATTCTTGCCCTCTTCTACTTGTCCTTCCTGGGTATTACTGCCCTGGTTCAGACCAGCTGTCATGAGATGTTTGTAGGCTTTTCCCAAAGCTGGTTTAATTAGTCAGATTAGCATTTTTTCATAGAAGAGTGAAATTAGAAGCATTTTTACAGAACTAGTGTGGGGGTGATTGGTGACTTTATTGCCTACCTATGGGCAGTAGTTTTTGGGAGACGGCAGAGGAGATGGATGTGCCAATGGAGGTAAGCTAGGGAAAGCTGTGTTCTCTACTGGGATCAGATGCATCTTGAGCAGTATGTCTAACTCTGCGCTAAAGAGAAACAAGAGAAGACAAATAATTACTTTTGGCAGTAGAGAGGAAATAGGCTTACACAAGTTGATTTAAGCTAATGGGAGTTTTTCCTTTGTTCTCATTTCTGGTTTACAGTATATAATCTTGTTTAACTCGCTAAATTTTATAATGGAGGAATACTTCCTAGAGGATAAACCTTCACTCTATTAGCACAGCTGACAGGGGAATTAAATGCATTCTACAGCTTTGCAAGAAGGAAGAGTCCAAACTTATTACCCAGATAAGCAACACATTCCCAACTTCTAAGAGCTCCTAATAATTTTTAATATACCTTTGTGTACATCACTACCCAGTGTCAGAGGAAATGACATACAGGTACATCTGTGCTACGTGGTGGTAATTTGTGTAGTCTGTTAGCACAATGGATCTTGGCACATATGCTTAATTCATTGGAGTATTGCATGGAAATATGAACAAATATGGTTATATGAGCATGGTTCTGCAAAAAAGTTAACAAGACCTGACCCTCAATAATTGTAATTTATTAAGGTACAGCACAAGGTTAATGTCTTTATTTTGCTTCACATCCAGAGACAGCTAGATTGCAGCTCTGCACTGTCCTCCTTTTGTACAGTGCATGACATATAGCTTTCAAGAGACATATTTTTGTACGCCAGTATTATAGTGCTTGCTTGTTTTCCCATAGTTTGCTTCCAGTGAGATTCCAGCACGTAGCCTGAGGCACAATTTCTCATGTTAAACTCTGTGACCCTTGCAACAGTTTTAGATGAGACTCGGTAATCTGGGACTCTTCAGCACAGCGCCTCCCCACAAACAGTTATGTTCCATTGATTTCCAGGGTCTTAAAATCTAATGCTTGCTAAACTACTGTTCTATGTGTGGGGAGATGGAAGGCTATGCTTAAAAGTTTGTGGAACTGCCATCTACATTTTTAGCTTGGGCTTTTCATGTTTTACTCCTACTACTGGGGTGAATGTTGCATGAATACTTAAATGCTAGTCTTTCTCAATGCACACAAGCTGTAATACCTTAGCTGTACAAATGAGTAAGTTTGTTCTGAACAGATTCAGTCTTGGAAAATTTTCTTCCTTGTTTGATTTATAATGATATCTGTTCAGATTAATTTGCTCGGTAAAATGTCCGCTTTTAGCTCGAAATAATTAATTCCTAAGACTCTGGGAAGAGAATTGATTGCTGTCTTTGAAATGCCCCAGGTGAAATGATGATTGGCTTATGGAAAAGCAGGATGTAGGGAGAACGCACAAAAGGGGCATATTAACATGACTGTGTACAGTAAAGTCTACAGTAATTATTTTCTAAATGGCTTTCTGATCCAAGAAGGCATATAAAAGAACCTTCCTACTTGTTGCTCAAGCTGAAATAAAATGTCAGTGCCTGGACATGAGCAGATAGTTATTTAAATTTTTCCTTCTGTAGAGACTTGATATCAATAACTGCCCTAACAGGCAAAGGATTCTGCTTCAGGGAGAAAGTGTGCTCTGCAGGAAGAAGGAAATGTGTTAGAATCAATTACTGATTTTAGTAAAGATAGGTCATAAGAAAATATAAAATATCCTCAGAAGTGTAAGGTCTGGAAAGTTACTCTCCAGCTTTCATTGCTTTCATTTATAACAGAGAATGGGATTTACACTATTTCAACTTTTTCCTTATAGAGTGCAATTTAATTTAAGGAGGTTACATGAACTTCTAGCACATTCCTTACCACAGTTTCCTTTTAATGTTGACATTATTTCTTTTGAGTATATTTTTCTTGGTATTTTTGTACAACTTGTCAGATATTTCATTATCATCTTCCAGTATAGAAAAAAATGATTTTTTTTTGACATTGTGGGCCAACATCATAAAATAGGAAGGAGCTACTTTAGTGTGATGAAGTCATCTGCACAAATTAGCTAACGGTTGTGACTCTGTTGAAAAACAGTATTTTGCAGCTGAGAATTTTCTCTGTCAAGTAGTGCTATTGTACTTTTTGTATCTGTTGTAGTTTTCAAGTAAGTCAGTAGGAGATGATACTTTTTGTAGCTATCCACATGCTTCATCACTGTTTCATGGTTAGATTAGGAAATGTATTTTAAGGGATGAACTTCTTAGGGAAGTTGGGAAATGGCTTGGACATGAACATGTAAAATATTCATTTCTCGAGTCCAGGTTATTTGAGGTATTTAAAAATCATACAGAAATATAAATAAAATGATGACCTTGGATTGCAGGTTGTTGAATATCTGCCCAGGCATGTTTAGATAATGAAATAGCCTTAGTGCAAGATGATGCTGTGTCTTCACTCACAGAGTCTAAGAACAGTAACAAAATAATTGCAACAAAAATTTGTGAATTTTTATAAATTATACACAATCCAAGAGATAATCTACTGCTTTGAAAAATAAAAGCAGTACATTTTAACCTAGAGAAGTCTGTATGTCTGTCTTCTGTCTTTTGGACTTTCTATCCTCATTCTGTGGTATTGCTGCTGTTTTTCTCTTTTTGAAGTATAGGAAGGGATTTTATTAGTACTTTCCATAACTGCAGAGTTCTTCTGATGGATACTGTGGACTATGAATATTTTCAAGCATTTCTGTCAACATGGGATATGGTTTATGTCAACTAACAAAAATACAGCATGTAAATTGCTGCTGAGAGTTGCAAGCTGTGCCGTCAGCACACAAAAAAATAAAATAAAGATTCATGGATCTAAATTACAATTAGAAGTTCAACAGTATGTGAACAATGACAAAAAAACATCCTTACCTTAATGTAGCCAAAATGTTTTTTTTTCCTATCATTAATAGCTGTCTGAGAATAATTCTGTGCCACTGGAATTGAAATACATTTAATTATCAGCAACCCTTTTGAGTCTAATAGTAATCACTCCTAACTAGTATAGATTTATTAAAGTGATTAAAAAATGTCTTACATGACCTAAAATATTTTTGGGATTCATTCATTTTAGAGTCAAGGCTAAATATCCTATATTTTTCTATGTACTTGTAATCAATTTTTATTATTGTTCTCATTATTTTCACAGTTCAGGTGCTTTACTCCAGGAGAGCCTAGACTTAGCATTCTTCCATGATTAAATACATTTATTAATGTATTTTTTTTTTCACACTGGCTCATGATACACTTCTGCAAAAATAGGCTTTATCTCTTTCTGTCAGAGCTTTGGGCATGACACAATTATTTGTAAGATGTCTGTCCTGCCTTTTGTGCCTTTCTTTGTCTCTCTCTATGATCTCTCCCTATGATTTTATGGCTGTTGAAATTAGAGGTTGTATCATGTGACTTAAGCATTTGTTTAAAAGCTTTGTGCCTGATGATGATTATTATAGAAAACAGAGAAGCAATTATTTGTATGCTCTCATATTATTTTCTGGGTTGTAGATGTTTTCTTCTTGCAGTTGTTTCTTCATTTCTGTCTTGCAATCTTTATACTTAATTGCATCGCAAATACTTAAATGATTTACAGAATGTATGAATGCAATGCAGCTTTGAATAATTCTGAACTTGGTATCTGTAGTAACAAAAGCATCACGTCTAGTCTGTGCTTCTCTGATTTCCATGTTTACTTCTCAATACTAGAAGCACTGCAAAAGTGGATTTCAAACTCAGGCTTCACAAATTTTCTTCAAGTTTTGCTTGATCACTTAAAAGACTGGTAAAGAATATCATCTGTGTCAAATGGCATTTTCATTGCATGATTTTAGCTGCACGTCAAAGGATGAGTTTAGGCACTACAAGTCAATAAATGCAGGCTATTACCAAAAGTTTTGATTGCATAGGAAAAAGTCTACTGCATGTAATAGAGCCTTCTGTAGAAGATATTGAAACATGATGAACCACAACCATTTTTGATTAAGAGACTTTTTCAATTTGCTACTTAAAAATAGCTATGAATATTGCTCAGTCATACTTTCCTATCAACTCCTTCCAAGAGGCTGTCAAAATCAAAATTACCTATTATCTGGAATATTAGAACCAAAAAAAATTCATTTCTCAAGTGATGCAGAAAGGGTATAATCTGCAACTAGCAGATACATAAAACCGCTTTCCTGCAAGGTGTGAAATTAAGAAATAAAATCTTGTCTGTCACTGTCGTATATGATTTTATGGACTATGCTTCTGAAAATTCAACATCCTGGAACTGTTATTTAAACAGTGATAGCCACATATTGTCCTGGGCCACTATATTTATGTTTTGAAATCCTTCCCATGAATTGTTTGTCTTCACGTTTTAAGATCTTTAGGACAGTGTTTGCACTGTCTTCCTAACTTTGGTCACTGTTTAATTTAAAAGGAATTTTGTTAGTTTGATTTAGTCAAGGTTGCAGAAAATTTCCTATCTTCCCATATTTCTTTGTTTTAACTCTTACTGGCTATTGGACAAAGATACACAGACTTCTCTACTTGTTCCGTCTGGTTTTGCTCAAATTCTGCCTCAGATCCAATTCCCAGAGTCTCTTTGGGCTGCTGCTTTGTTCTTGCAAAAGGCTTTTGCTTCACATATATAGTTTTTTAATTCCCTGTACTGAACAACAAGCCTTTTGGAAATGCTGGCATCGCCGTGCAAGATGTGTATTGTGCTTTATCTTTCTTGTATCCTAGTCTGTGTCTCTGGCTGTGGATCTAATCTATACATTTCTAGTACATCCACATCACCATGGCAACTAGATGTCAGATACAAGCTACACGGTAACATTAGGTTTTTATATTAAAAGCCCTATTCTCTATCACTCCTTATTCAGCAGCTGTTGCTTAGTTACTTGGGGTTGGCTTTGTCTTGACAAATGTGAGCCTGTGAAGGTTTGCTAATGTGCACTATCTTAGATATAGTTTTAAGAGACTTTTTGACCTGAGAAACCTCTATTAATCATGATGTCTTCCATACGTCCTTGTTACTTCCTGAAGCAAGACGGTAATAACAATTTACCACTGATCTATAATGGTAGAAAATTACTCGATCTTCTTTCATCTTTCCATTTTCTTTATTACGCTTTTTTTCTGCTGAGTATTAGCTTGTCTGATGGTTGGATGGAAGCTGTGGAGTCAGCATTTCAGCTCCTGTGGTAAAGAGGTGGAAGCAGGAGCTACTTAATGCTGCTCCTACCATTCATTTGGATCTGTGTTAACCCATATATGCGGTAACTCATATATAATGGCACATCCACAACATGCATTGCACCTCAACTGAGAGCATTAGCAAGACTCCTGCAGATAATGAAACTTGTTACAAGGATCCCTGTTAGCTTATGCTCTGCCATGCTAGTTCAGCTCATTGACTTCCAGCACCAGAACAGGTACCTTGATATTGCTATGCACTGCACGTACCTGGATATGTTGCGTGAATAAGCTAAGTGTGAGCACAGGGATCTCTGTTGCCTCAGTGTCCATGACCATGAACTCCTGTTGGGTTCCGCTGATTTAACTCTGCAGAAAGTATTTCAGGTTTGTATGTTCAACTTGAATTTTTCTCACACTTTTTCAACTAATCTGGTTGACTTTGAGATAATGTGGTATTGGAATGACCAATGGCAATGACAGAAATGGCACCTTTACCATTTGCAGGGCAAGAATCTGAATTATTATATATATATATATATATATATATATATGTATATGTTTTTTCAAAGAATACAGTAAATGAAACTCAAAAGTAAAAGTAACTGATGATTTGATGAGAATGGATGGATAAGAAGCAAGGTATTGGCAACATCTCTTTGAATCGATGATCTAACTGATGTTGCAGAACTGACTGAAGATGCAATTGGTTGAGACTTTAAAAATAGTTTTTAATTCAAGTAATATTACTCTTCATAATCTCAACATCTCTGATTTAGGGGCATGACATGTTTGGGATGCTAATTGGAAATGAGTTGGATAAGTTACTTCAGCTTCACTTTTGATTATCTTGGAAATTCCCCATTTTACCCAAGCATGCCTCAAGTCAGACAGGTTCTCTCCTGGCCTGTTTACAATCAGCATCAGTGAATGAAAAGCATCTTAAACATCTTGACTCTCATTTTGTGAGGCAGAAGATTTTTTTGTTGTTGTTGCCTTATACATGAGTTTCACACCTGAAGCAGAAGTTAGTGCCGAAGTCAGGCATTCTTTGTTTAATGAATCTGTTTGCAGAAAGATACAGAATTCTTTTTCCATCATTAGCAATAGGAATAAATTCTACCCAAGCAACTTTCGGAAATTTCAGCAAAGGTGCTACTGTCTCACCCTGGAAGCAGTTACTTTGTCTTTCTATGGAGCATCTCTTGAAGGCTTTCATTCTGCAGTAGCTTCTGGTGTGGAAACTGATTCCCTCTCTTTTCCTGAGCAATATACATTTAAAAAAAAATACACTGAAAATGAATTAGAATAGGTTTGTTCTCCTTCAGAGCACTAAGTTTTCTTACTTGTAAACACAAGTTTTTCATTATTTTAATGATAATAAGCAATCAGAATATGTTCTGTTATTGACTTAAAATAACAACCAGGAAATTTACTGAAGGTAGTTTTCAGTGTGGAGTATATTAATGAAAAAAAATTTCATTATTCAATACATTCAATGGATACATTAAATATAATTCAATGGATTGAGTTTACCTGCTATAAATACACTGGGGAATTTATTTTTCAGTTTGTTTTCTTAAAGATTTTTCAAGACTTTATTTCTCCCATGAACTATGTTGGGAGAACATTTTTATCTTTACACTTAAAAGTAATTGACATAATAGGTCTGGGTTCCTGAAAACCTTTAGTGCTGAATATTAGAAATCATTTGATTAAATGGTTGTAAAGAAAATGGAAAAATTGTAGCTTTTTTTCAATATGGAGTAAACGAGACTGACATTTACAGAATCATAGAAGTCTCTCCAAAGATGCGTTTTATTAATTTTGTCTAGTATTTTATAATAGAGTAAATATTTCCCTCTCTATCCTGCCACATAACATGGATTAATCTTAGATTTTTCTTGGATCTGTTTTGTGTGAAGAGGAGAAAAGGAGGCCTGCTCTTCTGGTCAAGTATTAGTACGCTTGGCTAGAATGTAAACTGTTTCAGAATACCATTTGGCTAAAATCCTACAAAGATAAAGATATTTTTACACTGTAATTTATTTATCTAGGTGTCTTTCTGGCAGCTTTTATTTGGCACATTCCTAAAGGAGCAAATAATGTTAACAATCCATAAGTGTTTTTGTAGTGTATTTGTCCCAAGATGCATTTGTTCGTCTGCTCAGTGTTTTCAGTATTAGGTTTTAATGTCAGCTTCAGAGGTATTGAACCAAACTTTCTCGTATCAGTGAGGCTTTTTCCAACTATTTGTTTGAGTAGAACTTCCATTCCATTCAAATGATGCAAATTGATTTCTGCAAGAAGAAAGAATGACAAATGGCTCTTATAGCAGCATTAAGAAAAGATTGACTTGAGAGAGTGAAATGCAGTTATTTGTCACGATAATAGGTAACTGGTCTTATTGGTGATAATTAACATATTCATATTGTGTTGATACTCCCAGGAACGTATCAATAGATTTTTAAATTGTTTAGTTTGTGGTTGTAATTTTACAGGCTACAGCATTACCCTCTGAAGTTTCTCATGCCTCCATTTGTTGTACACAACAGGCATGTTCTGGTGGACGGACTTTAACAAGGACTTTAATTCAAACTCTTACTATGGGACCTCCTTGCATTGTGTGGTGTAACTAAGTTAGCCCGTTTCTGTAGTTCTATGTCTCTCTCTGGCTATCAAAGCAATAGAAATTTTACATGTATTGTAAATTGTAAATTTACAGTTTGTATGGCTGATTTTTAAACAGTTTTAGTAAAATTTTGTGAGCAAGTCTATCCTTAGGCAGTTTCTGCAAGGATGACTTCTATTTCAAAGGCTGTACCTTGGCTTTGTCATATATCACTTTGACAACAGCTCTGCTACAGTTGCTTCTTCTGGTATGTTGTGCATTAAACATCTTACAGCACAGTTGGCTTCATTTAGCAGCAGTCATGTTTGCTTTCTTTTCCTGTAATTTGCAATATGTTCTACTGGCTTCCTGAGTTGTTTGTTCTGATGCTTTTTCCTGCCCTGCCACTTGTATGGATTTAGATTTCCTGATCCATCAGCATCTTCAGAAATTTCTTCTTCCCATCTGTTCAGAACTGGATGTTTTCTCATTCTTTAATTTTGTTTCTGCAATTAAATTGTTGTATCTAGAGGGTTTCCATTTGATTTAATTCCCATGATCTGAGCACTTGTCTTCTCTTTCCTACCTGGAAAATTTATTTCTAATGACATTTTTTCATGTGTTTCACTTTTTCTCAGTCATACCATGGCATCCTTCTGCTCTGCCAAGTGTTATTTTCTTAACTGTCTTTCAGTTTTCATACTTTTCAATTAGTATCCTGCAGAAATATGGAAAGGGATATGTTCTTTTAAAAATACAGAAATACCCTGTTTTCTGTGGTCACATCAATTTATGGTTTGATTCTCTCATCACTATGGGGCTTCGAATTCTCCTAAGCTTTTATGGCTTTTTATTAACTTAAACTGTATTAGTGATAACAGTAACTGCCCTATGTGCTCAACTTGTGAGACAGCAGCACTTACAGGAGAATCTTGGTAGTTCATCTGGGGGGATGGACAACGTGTGACTTCTGCTTCAATAAAGAATAAGTAAATAATAATAGTAATTGTTCACTTTAAACATTTACCTTCCTACTGGTTGCTTTTAGCTGTTATGTCTGTTTTAAGTTAAGCAGGGCCAAGCCAGGTCAGGCTCTGAATGGATATCCTCAAAGGTAGTTGTTTTGCTGCAGGAAGTTTCTTATAATTCAGTAGGCAGCAATCTCTTCTAAACGAGCACTGAAACTCTCCTCCAAAATTAGTGTTGGGAGGACTTTACTACTGTACTCCTGTATTGCAAGTGGACTAAAATTGAATCTCAGATCATCTTGTTCACTTAATAAATAAATTAAAAAACAAAAAACAAAAAACAACAAAACAACCAAACATCCACCATAAAACTCAGTGTGAGAATAAACACATCTGGCAATATTCCAATTCTTCTACTGCCATTTCAGAGAAGAGGGGAAGTGTTATTAGAGAAATGTTGGAAGCTGAAACAACTACATAGCTACCACTGTGTCTCTAAGCAATCATGCTCTTGAAGTCTTTACCGCCCCATGTATATAGGAGCAGAGATTGTGATTTTTGACGTCATTGGTTCATGGATCTCAGCACATGAAGCAAAATAGGCAATCACTTTCTTTTTTGTCTACAGTGCTTTGATGTGTGAGTTGATGCATCCACAGTACCCAGTAGAGGGGGAGGCTGGGGAAGAATGAATAAAGCAAAGCCAGTTGCCAAAATTGGCATCCAGCCCCAGCTCTTGAATATTGGACCACCCTGAAAAGCATTCATATTAGGGTTGAGTAGTATAATTATTAGATTGTTGGTCTATGTCCCAGTAAAGTATGTGATTTTGTTATTCTTTAAAATATGACCAGACTAAATATGTTGTCAGTGTCATCAAAACTAAGCTAATATTGTCGCTATCTTTGAGCCAAAAGAGTGCTGGATTTTGCATTCTTTTCCAGTGCTTGGTCCTATAGGCTGTGCTTATACTGCTTCATTGTATGACAGCATTGTTCTGCAATGTTAGGGGCTGTCCTTAAGGTCAGATGCTGCAAAGAACACCATTTTGGATGCCAGAATCTTTGACAGTTTTCCCTGAGAAATTAATGATCACATTACAAAGGCGATATGCTAAAGGAAAAAACAAAGAATTACTGGTAACAATTTTTCTTTATAATAAAGCAGACCATAGGAAGAAAGGGTAGTATTCTGCATTTTCTTCATAGTAACTGAATTCCGCAGCTGGTCTTTTCCATACAGAAAAAACTAAAGAGCAAAAGGCATTATGTGTTATTTTATTTCTGTAGCCTTATCTCACTGTAGATATTGTTGCAAATTCTGTGTATTAAAATACTTTCTGCTGTAGCATTAACCTTTGTCATGCTGTTGTACATCTTTCAGTCTGCACAGCTTGGTTGCCTTTGTTGAGTCTTCAGTCCTGTTTCGTAGTGTCAGCAGTATCTGTGACAGCAGTTTAATTGTTACATGCAGTTATACTGTTATTTCCCCTTTATATTTCACATTCCTGTCAATGTTCCTATTTTCTTGAGGCTAGTTTTTATTAAATATCTACGCAAACAGCAGTGGAACAAAACGGAATATAATTGCAAGCAAACCTATCTACGATGCCAGGAAAAAGAAATAATTGTATTTACCTGTTATTGCCAGGAAGCACAAACAGAAATTGTGTGTCAAGATGTGTGACAGGAACTGTTTGCACTTATTGTCTTTGAAACACCTCTGTAACATCACAGAAATGATTTTGCATTTGTATTGGTTTTTTTTTCTTTTTTTTTTCCCCTCCCCAGATTCCAAAATATTCACAAGCACTTAGTTCCATGCCAACGTTGGTAATGATTTTGGGGATACAGATGACATTCACCTGCATTATGAAAACAATGCTGTTTTCAAATGAAGTAGTCGGGGTAATGTCAGTAGAATTACTAAAACTTAGAACTGCCTAGAAGCACATAATATAATAATGTACCTGTTATTAGATAATATTTTAATGAGGCTATAAATTGAGAGCTCAGATGCGTTTCGGATTGTACAAATCCGAAGAGATGCATTCATCAGACATAACATAAATTTACAGCAAGGATTTTGGTTTGGAGATCATTCTACCTGCAGATACAGCATCCAGAGAGAGATTATTTCCACTTCTGGGCTATCTGCCTGCAATTGGTGCTCTGGATAAATTTTTTCCCCCACTCTATTCTTTCTCCAGTATAATAAGGATTAAACTGTGACCTAATTTATTTATTAAAAAAAAAAAAAAAAAAGTTTGATGCATAAAATGTGACTTATAGATTGCTCTTGGCATATTGTAGAAATAACATCCAGTATAATAGATATGCAGGTTGTAGGAATGTAGTGAATTGCCACCAGGATTAATTTTAAAGGAATCTGGTCATCACAGATTGCATTTTAATTGCACTCTCTTGTTTAATATGCTTGCTTAATGCTCCTTTCAGTACAAAAAAAAAAAAAAAAAAAAAATCCTATTAGTTTCAGTGTCATTGAATTAATATTTTAGGTGATCAGCAAGCATTTGGATGATTAGTGCTTAGAGCTGTCAACATAATGCAGAATATAGACTCAAATAATCATGTTCAAGGAAAAAAATTTATGGTTGTATTTCACTGGAGTTCTCTAATTCATATTGTGTGTATATATATATATATAAACACAGTAAGCAGCGCCTCATGGATGGGCTAATAAAAGTAATCTGCTGCCATGGTGCTATGGATAATTTAATATAAATGCATTTTAAAAATAGCTTTATATATATTTTTTTATTATATAAATATGTATCTCAAATGTCAGTAGGTGGATGTTAGACTCAGTTGAAAGCTTAACAGCATGGACAGTTAAGGCTTGTCTCATGATCTGATGGAGATGATGTGTACATAGAATCCAAATTAAATAATCTTTGAGTGGGGAGTCAAAGTGAAGGTTCTGCTTAGCTGAGGACACTGGCACAGATCACCTAGGAAAGGGCATTAATGCTTAGCCTCTGAGGAATGCAGGATAGAAGATACCTGATCTGCTCAATATTGCAAAGAAATATTGTAAAATGTGCAGTGTTGGAATGAGATTCAAACACAAATTTCAAAAAACCACTAGAGATTATTTTAAATGTAAGATAAAGTGTAATTTTCAATTTAGGATCAGTGTGGCTTTTCAGTCAAACTGGTAACCGAAGGGTGTATGAAGAACTTAATGCCCTATTGATTCTGAGAACAGCTTCCAGTTCCTACAAGAAGACTTTCCTAGAAACACCTCAGCGATTCAATTTCTCCATCAGAAGATGTGAATAAGATTGCAGTGGACTGAGAAAGGGATTCTCACTTCAGAACATCACTTCTCATTTAATGTTTAAATGCTGAACAGTGAATCTCAGCCCAATCAGTATTTTGAGGTGCTGAAATATTTCTGAAAACTGATGACAGATCACACGATAGAAGTCTTGACAGTTGATTCCTGATGTCTCAATCGCAGCTTGTTATTGGAGACTTGGAAATACCCAGACAATGGTTCTTGCCAACTAGACAAAATTGAAGAAGTACTGATGATATTTGATGCATTTGATTGGATTTTAAATGTATATTTCATCTCCTAGATAAACAAATAACTGTACAAGACATACTTTAAAAACAGAATTTGTTTTCTTGACCTTGACTTTTCTTGACCAAAATATTTAGATGAAAGTAACACTTAAAGATACGTAGCTCAGATGTTTCACTTTCTGTACTGTTTTTCTTGACAAGTGTAAGGAAAGATAACAATTTATCTTACCCTTACTCCATTCCATTAAAATCACATTCTGATCAGTCTTTTTGAAATGAGTAAAGTCCCATTATTTCATGAGTTAATGAAAGCATTATTTCAAATGTTTGAACAAATGTTAGTGTGCATGTACACTTCTATAAATGAAATAATACATCTGTGGTTTTAATTCTGTGTATTGCTTTCTCCATTACTGATTTCATGTACAGATTGAATTGGGAATGCAATATATCCTAATTGCTTCTCATCTGTCAGCTACATTTGACATCACAGTTTGAAGTTGAGTAACTTCCTTAGATGTGTTCATTTACTCCTGAAAACCAACTGCAACATAAAAATGTACTTGAGCAGTCTGGGTTTGCAGGAATTGCTGCCTGGGGGAGTTACTAGGATGTAATAAAAATAAGAGATAACTTATTTTCAACATCAAGGATTTGTTATGTACTTCTCATTCTCTCTTTCCTTCTCTCTCTGGGGGTCAAAAATAATAGGATGTTGTTGTGAAATCTGGGTCCAGTGCTTTCCAAATACAATTAGTGTTATATGCTATAAGATTTTGTGTTTGGTGTATGCCATTAATTCACCCAAGTATGAAATAAGAAGTATTTTACTTTATGTTCTCACAAGTGAACTTTCAAACAGAGTAATACCGACCTTGCAAAATTGAAGATTAAAAGAAATGTATAAAATATTGCTATGAGACATTCTAAGCATTTAGGGAAAATAAATAAATAATCAATCACTAGGTTTACTCATTTAAGTTCTCCAAAAAAGTGATATAAGAGTTCCATATAAATGGCCTACTTAGCAATTTTAAGTAAGTTATTTACAAAATGTACATGATTTCTATTTGTCATTTGAACCATACTTCCATGATGTAAGTATTTGGAATCTCTTAAATGATGCAGGAAAGTGAAATATTTTGCATTTACGGGATTTTTAGGGTAACGAATAAGCTGAAAATGGTAAAGAGTTTTCTTCTCTCCTTAGATCCAGCTATTGTAAATGGAGTTTATTGGTCAGAATCCTTAAATAAGGTCTTTGTTGATAATTTTGATCGTGACCCTTCTCTCATCTGGCAGTACTTTGGAAGTGCAAAAGGATTTTTCAGACAGTATCCAGGTAAGAATAATAGAGGTTACAGAGGAACGATAAAGAATATATGGCTGCACATTTCTATCGATCACTGTCACAATTTCACAGATACTTGGAGGTTCAGTTTTACTTACGTAGTTTTCAGAGAGAGATTCCTAATCAACATTTTAATGTTCCTTTTTCTGCTAATTTTCATTTCTAAATGTGGCCCCTCAGATAAATCTTGCATATTCTTTATTTGCATATACGCAGGTGACTGACTTCTAAATTGACTGTAGAGAACAAAATAGACTATTCGTATAGCACTGAACTTAGATAACATTGCTCTATCAAGACAAACAATACAATTTAATTGCAATTTATTCCATTCTTGCATAGATAATAATGTGTTGTCTTGCATTTAAAGATTTCAAAAGTTTATTTTAAAGTTACTTCTAAGTAGCTTGTAATAAAATGTGGCAAGGCAACTTATTTCTATGCAGTAAATTAAATGAATATTAAATATTATGTTTATATATAACTGTGTATCAAATGTGCTACATGCTAAATACAATAAGATGCTAAATAAACGGATCCTCAACTTCTGCAACTTTGGGTCAGGCTCATAGATGAAAATGTCCTTTTAGCTGACAGTTTAGCAACAAACGGTTGGTTGGTTTGATTTTAGACCTGAAATCTCAAGTTTAATTTGAGCCATACTATACTATAACCCTGTATGTCTCAAAGTGGCTGAATTGAATGTAGGTTATGTTTGTATTAATTTTAGATTATGGATGAGTTCTCAAGCTGTACGACACTGAAGAATAGAAAATGTCTTTATTTTAAAGGCGGTAATTTGTTTTAAAAAAAAAAAAAAATTGGACTTGTTTTTACCATATTTTGCTTGACTCACAGCCTCGAGGTACTAGATGTAGTGACTGGTTAAAACACAAAATGTGCAGCCTGTAAGTGCAGCTGCAAGCAAGTACAAGCTATTATCAAGTTAGCAAGTATAGCTGTATAGCAATACCTGCTGAGATCACCCAGGAACCGTAAGTACTCATGGCTTGAAAGGAACTTGGCCAGCCTGACTAGAATCTGGACAGCACTGGAGGCCAGGTACAATATTACTTCAGTGACACAAATATGGAAAGCATGGAAAGATTGAAGAGGTTTTCAGCTTACAGTAGGCTAAAAAGGAGTGAGGAAGCCATATTGTTTCTAGCAGTCCTCTTTCATTACTGTTTTCCAGCATTTTCTATATTATAATAGCATTGGCTGTGAGACTGATTGAAGTATGAAAATGTTAAATGCTGCTTTGCCACAATATCATAGAGATGTTTTGAGCAGTTACAACAAAATGTTGTAATTTAATCTTTTCATCTCTTTGTCTAAACAGGAATTAAATGGGAACCTGATGAGAATGGAGTTATTGCATTTGACTGCAGAAATAGGAAATGGTAGGCAATTGATGTATATTATGTTTAAGAAATGGGGAATTTAAGAAGTTCATTATTTTAAGGAGCAAGATGTTTTGTATTTTGTATTAGGTACATCCAAGCAGCCACTTCTCCAAAAGATGTGGTAATTTTAGTAGATGTCAGTGGCAGTATGAAAGGACTTCGCTTGACTATCGCTAAGCAGACAGTTTCATCTATTTTGGATACCCTTGGAGATGATGACTTCTTCAATATAATTGCTGTGAGTGTCTCGAATTTTTCTTCTATTATTTTTTTCCATCTTTTGTTGCTATCCATTATATTTTTCAACACACAATAAACTTGAAAAATGCTGTAGGCAAGTGATTGTTATAAGATGGCATTTGTAGCTACTGGACAAACTGATTTTCTGATGCAAGCCTCTTCAGGTGATGACAGTGTTTTCAAACTCTTGTTTTCTAGGAGTTGCAATCCAAAGCCCCTTAAGCTGTCCTAAGATTGGGAGCAGCAAAGAATAGCAATCTGTTTTGTAGTTTGTTTGCACTTTTCACGTTACCTTATTTTTTAATTTGGGGATTTCTTCCTCCTTATCTCAACTGCTTTTATCTTACAGATTCTTCAGTAAAGTGCAATATACAAAAGGGTGATTGTGTAAAAATTAATATAATTAGATGTTAGCTCTTGCTGAAGCTTGCATGGCAAGATAAAATGTCAATTTACCTCCCAACTTTTTTTTTTTTCTGTGTGAATTTAAAATGTGTTGTATACATACCGAGTTAATTGAGTTTCAGAAATGCGAGATGCTCATGAACCACAACTCTAAAGCATGCTAATGAATATAAGAAGCCACTGCATGCCACCGTTTTGCTGACCTATTTTAAATCTACCATTTTTATTTCTAATATTCACATTTTTCTTCTAATTATAACACAACGCTTAATATTGATAATTAAGTCAATCCACATGCTACTGCCCAAAAGTGCAGTTTAACCATCTATAAAATTGTCTGAAAAGCGATGCCTGATATTTAGCTTTAAAGATTCATTAAGTTCCAGGACATTTTTTTCCATGTTGATGCTATGATATGACATTATTTTGCAAATAACAGCAAGGGTTTTTTGAAGCTTTATGGGGAGGTATTACTGCTGCTTTCTTAAAGTGATAATTTAGATCATAAATAGTACATAGTGTTTTGATGTATCAAATAGTATTCACATATTTTAAATAAATAACAAGAGAGTGGTTTTACAGCTATTTAAGCATAATGAGAATAATGTGGGTAAGGGTGGTTTGACCATGCCCTAAACTGACATCACAGCTGCAATTTGGCGGGGGAGGAATTAATGGTTTAATAATTTTCCCTTTGTGGATATTGTTTTGCTTATAAGCAGTAAGATAAAACAATTGATTAGTACATGGTTTTTTCATGCATCTAAATCCTAAGAATGTTTTTAACTATCTTACTATCAAATGCAAGGATTTTGGCTTTCCCTTGTTGCAAGGGAAGCATCCTTTATATTCTAATGTAAATGATACCATTAATATGAACGCAAATCATTGAGATTGTCCTCCAACACAACTGTGATTAGTGTTAATTTAAAAAGCCACCATAATAAGAAGTAAAAACATGTCAACTAAGTAATTACTAAGACATTTGACTTGCCATTTTTAGTGCATAATCTCTGATTTTTTTACAACTCATAACAGTTATTGTAAGCGATGTGGAAAGACTATGAAATATTTATCGGAAGAGGTTTTCTTGTTGTTTTGTTGGTTTTTTTTTTTGTTGTTTGTTTGTTTGTTTTTTTACTTTGGGAAAAACAAAATGTTCATCTACAACAGAGAATGTGAAGCAAGGACCCAAAGCAAACCTTTTGCTGAAATAATAGTACTATGTACAAATATTTCAGTATGCTTAAGTATGAAGGAATGTCATATTTTTTTTAAACTGTAATTGAAAATAAACAGAGCTGTGCTTAAAAAATTGTTCACAGTGGCACAGGGCAGCTCATGGCCCCCTTCCACAGCTCCCAACACTGCAGCCCCTCTTGCTTGGTAGTATAGGAAATTCTTATAATAAGAGATGTAATTACTATGATAATTATAGCATGTGTACTAGATGATTTCTTCATCTAAAGGTTTTGGTTTTTTTTTTTTTCTATTCTATAGCCTCTTTCAGGGTAATTATGTTTATTTGCTGAAATAAGCAGGAGTACTGACTGAGAGTGCAATTTTATTCTTATCGGCTCAGATGCTCAGTTCTGGTAGGACACTTGTGGGATGGTTGCTGTGCAAATATGGCCCTGCAACTATTCACTTTTCACTATTCACAAAGAGGTACTGCAGAGATGGAGGAGGCTGTGACAGGATTGGCAGTGAGTGGGAGAGGTGTTGTTCTGTCATATGGAAGAAGGGTTTTAAGGAGTTGTTTTGAACTAAATATCACAAAATAATCCTTGCTGTCTCCTCACAAGGCAAAAGTGATAATTTAAAGAAAGCACACAATTTGTTTGCTTGAAAATGTAACAAGCTGTTAACAGCAGTGCTGTAGAGAAGGCAGCCAACCTTTCTGTGAAGAATGGCGTAGGTAGGCTGGCACTGCATTACAGACTCCTTTTAAAATGTGATGTGTTAGAGGAAGGTATACTGAGGGTCTGCAGTAAAGCCAGGGGTACTGTGACTAATGCTCAGCAGAAATGACTTCTGAAGCACTGATAACAGCCAATACCTGAAATGCCTGTTCAGATGGCTACTCTATGAGACCTGGGACAAAAAGTGCAGTATCTCCTTCTCTTCCCAGGTCAAATTGTGAGGCAGAATAACTCTGGACAAGCAATACATGTGTAAGATTAAGTGAAAGTTTTGAACCTTAACAATCGTATGGCTTTACTATGCACAGTGATTAATGGAGGACTCTTATGAGGAAGTGTGTCAGGAATTAGGAGTCAGATGGATTAAGAAGTTCACTCACCCTAAAACATGCCTGCATTTTGAAGGAAAAGAAGGAAATAAAAGGAAAATAGTGATGAAAGATGTGGTAGAAGACTTAAAGATAATCAACAGGCAGAATGAAGCTAGCAGAAGGTTTACACAAACAGATGAGAAACTTCTGTGTTTGTTACAGGAAAGAAGGAAGAACACTTTTAAGTTTACCAAAAGAGTAGATGAGATTAGGGAAAGGCGAGATGTTTTCTAATTTATCTGTTGAAAGAAGGCAGGCCTTGTTTAAAAAGTGTCAGGGTTGATAAGTGAGAAAACAGAGCAGCATTGTGGGAGCAGGAATGAGTTACCTTGTAAAAGGCAATCGGGTGGCAAAGATCACACATCTCTTATGGAGCTCAGTCTCAAATCTTTGTTCTGTGCAAAAGTTGGACTGCTGTAAGCCAGGGTCAAGTTTGGAAAGGAATTGAGCATTGAAGAAATAGTTATATATATCAATAGAAGAATGGGGAGTGGAGCTTAGTAAAAGGAAAACTGAAGTCTGAAAAGCATTTGTGCAAAATTTGTGGTTGTCAAATCTGTTAGTTTTTTATTCTCCCTTTACAATATTTCACTGTACAAGAAGTTTTTGAAAAAAAATTCAGTGTGCTTTTTGTGTTGTCATACAATTCTGCATTCTGTACACAAAAAGAAATTGAGAATTCTCATTAATGATAATGGGAATTATGATCAGTACACACTAACATCGTTAAAAATTCAGTTAACACTTAAAAATATTCAGTAGAGAAACAAAACGAAACCTGCCAATCCTGAAAGTTACTAGCTATACATTAACTAGCTAATCATTAACTGATTCATATCCGCCATGTCCATTTGATTTTTCACTAAAATACCTTTCTAACTTTATAAGTAAAAGAAAGCAAAATTCAGTGCAAGTCTTTCCAGAGAGTAAACATAAAAACATAATGTTAAAAATCATTTCAGTTTTCATGTTCAGTTTGGAAAATCTATCTGAAATTGATGGACTAGATGATTGAATTGCAAAAAAAAACAACAACAACAACAACAACAACAACAAAAAACCTGTTGAAGCACAAGACAAATTTTGTGCTGCCTTTGTTAAAATTTAAGGTCAGTTTACTGGTACATGAAAGAGATGCTGGCAACAAGAGAAAAGGCATATTTTTCCAATTCACTTTGAAGCATAACTCCAAGTCATGCATTAAATTAACAATATTATCATAAAAGAAGTACTAATTCTGTTCAATGTTGAAATTTTTCAAATGCTTTTACAAAAAATGTAAACTGTACATTAAAAGAATGAAATATTAACTGAGCTGAGAATGCCAAATCAATTTTAATGCTGTTGTCACGCCATATTAGGAAAATATATTAGAGGAGTATTATTTGTTCATTCAGAGCACAGTAGCGTAGTTCCTGGTTTCAGTTTGCTGAATTTTCCATTGTAAGTATTTTCTGTGTCGTCCTGTTTAAGTCCTTGCATTCATTCAGAATGTTTAAACGTATTTTTTTAACTGACCTGAGTAATCAGATTCTGTGTAGGTAACACAGCAGGAGACTGAGCGAAGGGAAAGCAGCCAATTGTCAATCTCCATATAACTGCTCCAAGCCATGGGCTGTGTTTGTATGTGTGTGGGAATGTTAGGACAAGCTTGGAAATACCTGAACAAGAATTAAAGGAATTGGTTTGGCTTCGTTGTTTGGTCTTAGGGTGGGTTGAAATGGATATCTTGAGTTGTGTGAAATCTTTTATCTGTGTTGTTGCACAACACAGTATGAAAGTTATTTGTTTCTGTGGATCTTGTTCCAGACTGCTTTGCTAAAGAATAAATATGCAAAATGCTGAAATAAATGCAAACTAGTTGCATAGGTTTAGAGCCACATCTCCTCATATTTTCAGAGTATGGATAGTATCTGATTATGCAAGATAAATCAGCAGCTATCTGTGATTCTTCTTAGTTTGGCCCACTCATTCTGTTTTACGCTATGCCAAGAAACAACTAGATTGGCAAAATAATGTAAATTAATAAAGAAAATAAATGTAAATAAATAATTTAATACTACTAATAAAGTAATAATAATGTGTCCTCAGGTGTTTAAATTATAAGAATACTTAAAGCAGGCTAAGGTTTTAAGAGGAGATCGTAAACCATGTTAATTCTTCTCCCTCCTTTCTTCAGTGAAACACAGGCTATACACAGATTTAACCCTCTATACTATAGCAGTGCAGATATCACATCTGCAATGTGATAATGATTTCCTATGGTTGTATGTGTGCATATGGTACTGTGTAATGTTAAAAAGTATCAGAAAAGCTGAATGTCGTCTTCTGCTCAAGTAGATGAATTTTCTAGTAGGTTATATAAAAATTGAGTACTCACAGCTTTGAACTAAAGGAGAAATCTCTATTTCAAAAATCTCCTTGCCCAGGGATTAACAGATCTATATCAGGTATTGCTGGCAAAGTCAGCAGTTAGTAACAAGCCTTTTTATTGAAGATCAAGAAGCAAATTCATTTAAATATGAAATTCTACATGTCCTAGAAAAACTGCAGAACTGAGTTCAAATTGCTGTGAAAGTTTGTGAGAAGTATGTGGATGTTTCCTCTAGATTGAGAAAATTCTGGAATGCCTTTTTTTTACTTCTACTCTGAAAGAAAGTTTGATAAGTTTTAAAAAAATTATCACTAATAATACCGCAATATATTCTACAAAAAGACCAAAACCGTTTAACATGTGCTTGAAGCACAAGCTGAGTATTTTACTGAAGCTGAGAGTTATACTAGAAGTCTTACTACCCAAATGTGCCAGTTTAAGCAGCAAACTCTTCTTGAATGGCTCCACGTGTTGTATCACCCTTTTTTCGGTTTTTACTGAGTTAGGAAGATGTTTGCTATTTGGGGAATTCCTTTGGGAACTGAAATGATTTTGTTCAGTAAATTTTTCTATCTAGTAGTATTTTTTTAATATATGTAAAAAAAATAAATCAAGTATATAATGCAGATAGCATTTTTCTTATTGTGCTTTTATTTGTATCTGTACAAGCACTGGCAAATGGAGCACATCCAGGTTATTCTTGTTATCCACAGAACACTGCCATATAAAATATTAATTCTGCATAACTGCATAATTCTTTTTTTTTTTTCCATAAATAGCAGATTACTTAAAATATTCTACAGTGATATTCGCAAGGTGAATTAGATACTACAAGTGCAAATAGTGTCACAATTTGGCAGGATTTCAGAAGGATGAGTATAGGAAGAAAGTTGTGGCCACATTCTGTCTGTGCAATTGTACTGCTTATGTGAGAATGAATATTTTTCTTCTTCCTCTTTTGATTCTGTAGAATGGGACTGCTGAGGGACTTGAAACATCTTTCTGTGACAGTATGGGCATCCTGTATACTCTGCAGCATAATAATGATAAAGATATTGGGTGAAGATACTGGGCGTCTGTCTGGGTTATGATGTGGCTGGGAGCCATGCAAGCTGTATGTCTGTAGAGATAGCCTGGTGCTGAGAAGTCTGGACTATTTAATTATAATATTAAATTAATGAAAAATAATTACTATTTAATAGAAATTGGGCAGAATGAAATTGTGCTACTTAAGTACAAGCTCTGATAGAGTAGGAACTTGTGATTCATCTGTTTGCTGATGATGATAGATCTGGAAAAAAGGGGCAGTATTAATACAGCATTTAGAACTACGTATTTTGGTGTTATATGTGAGATATTTGAAATGATCATGACTGAGAAAAAAACAGCATAATTCTTTATTGCATGTTGGCTGACTACAGACTGCTTGGTATCATGTAAGAAAAAGCATGCCTTTGTTCTAGCTTCCAAAAACAGCTACAAATATCATGCTAAAAGCCCAGGCTTAATCAGGAAGTACAGTGATTGAAGAACATGCTAAGAAAAAAAAAAAAAAAAAAAAAAAAAAAAAAAAAAAAAAAAAAGGTGTGAAAGCAAGAGAAAGCTTGGAGTAGTGATTGGTGTGCTAGTGTGTTACAGGTTTTCAGTGTGTGATGTAGTATTGGGATATTTTTTTGTATTTCAATAGTATGGAAGGCAGTTTTTACTATATAGTAGGAGTTTACTATAGTAGGAGTTGCTTTGCAGATTTTGCTTTACTATTTTGCTGTGTCTGTCAGGAGATGGATTGGAAAGCAGCCTGAAGAGAAACTGCAGCTAAAAGTATATCATTTAGTAGTCAAATGAATGGCTATGATGCTGGGATGCACAGCAGACATTCCCAGTGACTCTCAAGTGTTTCGGTTGTCGCTGCCTTGTGTTTTCATATTAGCTTTGGAATAATAGATGTGTTGGCAGGCTCTCATATGTTGGAATAACACTGATGGGAATAAAATAATTAGAAAAGCATGCAAGTCTGCTAAAGAATTTTTGCATAAATCCCTTTCTAGAATTTTGGTTTGTTTTTAAACATTTAACCAGCTACTTTGTAGATGTAAATATTCTACATATCCAGCAGTAGGAAATAAGTTTCTCTGGGTATATACTTCTTTATAGTTAAGGACTGAGTCTGACACAGCACCTCAAGAATAACTTGATGAAATTCTAATTAAAAGCTCTTCCCTTTGCAGCAGTAATTATGTAATTAATTAATTAGTGTGGCAAGCAGTGCATTGTTCACATGAATGGTGATGACAGATTGTGGAACAGGTTGCAGCGATCTGTGTTTATGTGTATGTTGTACAGACAAAGGAATGGTGTTAAATTGAAGAGGGAGTCGATCAAATTCACAGCCACAGCAGAAATGAGGTTTTGCAGTGACCAAGAACCTTGTGTAAGCAACAGTCAGAAATGAATTGTTGGAAAACTTTCTTTTAATTCTTGTTGAGATGGAGGAGCATACGTTAATCACTGGAAATGCTGTCCCTGATTGTTTTTGGCTTAACTTCATATCTTGTCTGCTATGGATGTTCTGATTCACTTAATGTCTGGGAAAGAATGAAAACAAGTGGAGCTTAAATGCAAAGGCTCTTTGATCTGTGGTAACTTCCAGATTAGATCAAATTAATAAGAATTAAGTGAAGATCACATCTTTACAAGGGATATCATAGAGTTTTTGAAGGCATCAATTAATCTGACCTGCATTGAAAGGTTTAAGATTTAAACAAGTCGATTTTCAATTAAATCACTAGAGTATCAATAGTTCTGTTAGATCTACTGAATGCAAATGAGGCTGTTCATTTAAATTCTTAAGATGCTTCTAAAAATGAATCTGGACTGTCTAACTTCAGCCTTGAAAGAAAAGCAGAGAATTCTTTCAGGATCTATCACAGCTTCATGTATCATTGTGCAATGAGTTATTTTGCTTGACTTAAATTCTGACTCTTAAATCCTGATGTATTCAGGATTCAAGCTCACAGACTTTTTAGCATAATTATTTAGCTATTAACCTTCCAAAATGTGTTAGCCAATGCTTCAATTATTTGTCAAGTCTTTTATTTAATGTGTAACAAAGAATTGGGAATTGTGACTGAGATGCATCAAATCCGAACCCTTAATCTCTTAATATTATCCAGATTTCAGCTTGAAGGGTATTTATGCCAGCTAGTGTGTATAGTACACATCACCTCCACTGAAGCTGGCATCTGTTCCATTGAATGCTCCTTTTAAAAATTCTAAACCTCTGAGATATTAAGAAGCATGACAAAGAAAAATGTCTTTGGTCAGTTTTTAAAAATGAACTGAATCCAATTGTTCTTGCTTTATATGCATGCTTCCCTCCAGTTCTAAATCATTACATTGTATCTTTCAAAGCTTTTAATTAAATTTTCATAATACTTTTTATTTTTCTGAATAGTATAATGAAGAACTTCACTATGTAGAACCGTGTCTGAATGGAACATTGGTTCAAGCAGACAGAACCAACAAAGAGGTAAGGAATGAAAGGAACAAAACAACAGAGAGGCTGCATTGCCTAAAATGTGCTGTGATGACCTTTTCCTAGTATAATGGATTATATTATTGCAATTAATAAATTAATTATTCTACTTTTGACATTTCTAAGGAATCATGTGCGACTCAGTATGAAGAAAAATATCTATCTAGCTATTTAGATTGATTAATCCTAATTGAAAAATACAGAAATTACTGAAAACACACTTAAAAAAAAAAAAAAAAAAAAAGACTGAGGAATAGATTGTGTTCTTAAGTCACACTAATACTAAAGTTGAAACAGATATTATTCTATATGAATTGAAAGTGTGACTATTCCAAACAGACATGTCAAAAGAATAATGTATTAATCCAAGAAAATTCAATGTGTGTGCAAATGCATTATATACTACTGACTTTTTATTTTTTGAAATAAAAATACACTGTTTATTGAAAGTGTTCTTTGAAGGACTATCACATAATGAATCTACAGTTTAAAGCCTGATTTATTGCCTGCCATTCAAGTGCAGTTGCTCTGTAGAAGCAATGCTGCATTGCATGTCTTAGAAGGTTAAGATAGGATGGTTGGTACCAAATAAAATTATTAAATTATGGGTTTAATAAGATAGTAGAAAAGTTCTTCTATATTGAAAGGCTGTTAAAGCCATACCTGTAACTACAGAACTTCTCTGGTAATGAGTATTGCTTTTGCCTAGATGATACAAAGCTGCTGCCGTGTCTTAAAAGTTTGTCTGTGTCTTTTCTACCAAAGACAGACCAAAGGGTTTCAGCTCAGCACTGAATTGTACTTAGGGTTCAGCTTGACAGTTCGTTTTTACTAAAACAGTCAATGAGGCATTGCAGGAAGTAGCAAATATAGCAATGAAAACACATTTCTAAGTGTGTCTATCTTAGATCTTTTCATGTATGCCAAGATGAAATTAAGTTGGTCTGGTCCTGCTAAACTTTATTGTACTACTCACGTGGGTTCTTCTTATTTCACCTAAATATACACCGACATTCCACAGGAATTATTCTTCAGGGGCTACTTCATTAATGTGCTTGATGTTCTTCACTTTCGATTTTTAGGATATCTACATAGAATTTGGTTGCTGAATGGAGCAACGTGAATTGTTGCTAATCATTTCCTGTTGAAGGCCCTTGTTTGTGAACTGTTATGTAGTTTTCTAAAGCAGCACTTTATTGAATTAACCATATGAAAGCTGTGCGTGTTCTAGACTAAAAGCTAAAGATTTAAATATATTCCCAAGATGTATTGTCTGTAATTAATTCAAATACTGATCCTTCCTTCACTCTGCAACTGATCAGAATGCTGATTAATATATACCCATATGTTACTTAATGGCAGATTTATTTTAATTGAAGTAAATAAAAAGTTTCTGTGCTACTTAGATGATGCTCAGATTTTGTGAGCTAAGTACAATTTCATGTTCTTCAGAGTAAGCTTCTACATCCTTTCCAGTTAAGTACTATTTTTTTTTAATCTGATGTCAGTTTGTGTTTTGCTTTGCCTTCAAGTTGAACAATATATTCAAGGGTTTGTAGAATAACTAAGTGTCATCTTTTTTGATCTTGATGGTTATTGATATCTTTCCCTTGAAAATAAACTTGAGATAGATAGCAGGTCATAGTTGTATGTATTTTTCCCTTTCCTTCCCTTCCCTTCGCTCTTTTCTTTTCCCACAGCCGTTTTAATGAATTAAGGTGACAAGTTGAGTTTACTCACTTATTTCTTGATTCATGTAATAAAGGAGCCTAAAAGAGAATTTATGAACCTGAATTGTTTTATTAAATATGCAAAGTAGCAACAAAGCGAAAGCATGAGTAATATACCTTTGTAGCATTCAGCTTAACCAAATAACTATTTTGGAAAGACATACAATTTTCATTATAGTTGGGGTAGTGAAAGTAGGGAATATTTTTTTAAATTCCCCATCACACTCACGAGAGTGACTTGATCAAGATCACTCCTTGATACAGCATTATTATCTGTCTGCTGCATTGCAGTAGATTTTTAAAGAGCGTAAAGTAATTATATATCATTATATAATACATAATAAATATAAATTTATAATAATTTTAAAACTTAAGATATTCATACATTTTTTACTGTGGAAAAGGAAGAAGAGTTGGATAATAAATAGGTTTTCACCTAAATTTCCAACACGTTAATAATAAAATTTTTAAAAAATGTTTTCGTTTGATAAGGAGTGAAAATACAGTGATAAAAGTGATTCTAAGCACCTAAATCTGTTCCTTGCTAGCTTCAAGAACTGCACATACTGCAGTTTTGAGTTGTAAATCTTTGTGTAACAACTTCATTTTTTTTTAAGGTTGGCTTTTTTTAATACTGTCAACAATCAACAAGGAAAAGTTACTTATGTTTAGAAACATCCACTGGTCTTGATCAAGTTTTTTTGTTTTGTTTTGTTTTTTCCCCAAAATCTTTGATTATATGAAAGCTTATGTTACAGCTTTCTAAGCAGTGTGGATATAATCGAATTTCTGTCAGCTATAACTTCTGAAAGCATACTCCTTTTGAGAAGCCTGACTGAATCAAGTCAATTTTTGTATATTTAGAAAAGCCAAACTTATAACTTCATGTATAACTGTGATGTGAGTGGCATTAATATATATACACCGCAAGTTCTACCAAGACACAAAGCAGACATCCCCGTCCAAGGCTTCTTCCAACATATAGTGTTTCTGCTTTCATTTTTACAATGAAAGACCTTAGTAATTCGGTTTTGAATTATAATTTACAAGCGATATGGCAGGCATCTGCTTCTTTCAACTTTTTTTTTTTTTTTTTTTTTTTTCCAAAGCACAGCACTATTTTTTGTGAAAAAAAGTATACCTGCCTTGGAGGTTCTCTTTGGAGGTGTGGAGATATACTTTCAGAATTTTGTAATTATTCTTGATTTGCAGAACTTTCTTCAAGTTCTCTTTATCACAAAGTCTGTATGTACACTGGGTAGCATGAATGAGGTAGAAATGAATCTGTGACCCTAAATGTGGCTTAGTAACGTAAAGCATCTAATATGAATTTGAATTTTACCAAACTAACTTATAATTTGGCATTAGCATTAAACAGCTGCTACCTTGAAGTGTATCAATTTGCTATACATATATTTAAAAAAAGAGTGGGAAATAGTTCAGACACTGTTCTGTCACCGTCTGCACTTTCTCTACAAATTACAAACATGTGGAACTGCCTATTTTAATGCTGGTTTTCTTGGCCAAGAGGTTTTCATCTTTGAGGAACTCCATGTTGCAATTTACCTACCCCAAAGGAATTGGATGACAATCTGATTTAGTGTAACTCCAGATTTAAAGTAACAATATTACAATATGCATTCCTTTTTTATATGTTTTTTTAATATGCTATATATGGGTTGAGGACATTTCTCTATAAGCGTTTCCATATGAGATATATCATCTTCTAGATGTACACATAGGCACAATAACTCCAAACTAAGTTGAGAACTTACCCGTGCGTAAATTGGAAGACAAAAATAGACAGGCGTTGCATTTAATTTCTAGTAAACTTTACTAGATGCAGTTAGCAGAAAGTAAATAATTAGAAGACTAATGCAGTAACAAGACTGGGTGAAATTCCCAATAAGGGGTTGGTAAATACAAAATTAGCATATTTATTATTATTTAAGCATGCTTAATTGTCTATTTATCTGTTTTAGGTCTCCAAAAAGGATTGCTGACTGCATTACTTTGCTGTAAAAAAAAAGAACAGAAAAATCCAATCCAACCCAAAACAAAACAAAAGAAACAAAATTCACAACACCAAAAATGGAAAGGCTCACATTTAATTCAAAAATTAAAAATCAATTTTAATTTTTTTAACAGATGAATAGCCATTCTGGACCCTCATAACTTTTAGCTAGCATCAGACTGTTGAAAGTGGCTCTGAAGTTTTCTATTGCAGCTCCAGGCAACTAATTTGTTTAACAGGGAGCTTGTTTTTAATTTGCTATATTGAATCTTGAGTTCTTTGACCAACAAATCAGCTTCTAGCTTTTCATACCTGGTATTTGTTTATATGAAAAAAAAATAAAAAAATAAAAAAAATCAGCCTACCAACACAGCATGCTAAGGAAAATGAGTGATTGGATAATCATCAACAGCATGCTAACCTGTAATTGCTCTAGCAACTAATCTTAAATAAGATGCTTATATTCATTTTACAGATGTTAATGCAGATTTATCAACTGTTTGTGTGGGTAGGCTTCCCTGTGAGGTACCAGTAAATGTCACTGTCTGTTTCTTTCACTGCTTTATATATTGATGTAGTTCCTCCTCACAAATCTGATAAGTCATTACTGAGTATATCTCAAATATTAGCATGCATGGATGAAAATAGGAAATAATAGTTATAGTGCAAGTCTTTGCAAGAATTAGTAACATAAAATCTGGAGAAATCTTTAAGTCATTAACAATATTTTTCTTTAGGAAGTTTACCTTTGTCAAACAATAGTATTGTAGTTAGGTGATGTAAATGTATAAATTATAGTGCTTGTATCAGATGTGAACTTTTCCTATGTGGAATCTGTAGAAAATACTTTATTCATATATGCTTAGACTTTTAGACTAACTATGGTCCTGCAACCCCATCTAATTATGGCATTCTAACCAATGGTAAATCATTTCTAGTAATCTCAAATCAGATAGATTAAAAGATAACTGTATAGTGGACTGCAAATATTGAGTAGCATCTTGTCAAAAACACAATATTATTAAAACCAAATAATAGGTTTTAATTAAAATGTTGAAAACTTTGTATAATTGGGAATTTAAGCATAACTCAAGCTACTGATGCAGAAACTCTACAATCAAGAAAAAATAAGATTGCTTTAACAAGATAAACAGTAAGGAAGAAGGTGAATGCAGAAGCCCTACAATCAAGAAAAAATAAGATTGCTTTAACAAGGTAAACAGTAAGGTAGAAGGTGAATGCAGAAGCCCTACAATCAAGAAAAAATAAGATTGCTTTAACAAGGTAAACAGTAAGGTAGAAGGTGAATGAGGAATTAATTTGTTCAGATGCATACATCAGTTAGCTTACCAATACTCTTGAGTGAAATCTCATTAGATACATGGAAGGACCTTATGTGGGCTGATAGACATGAGTGGATTTTTCTTTACTCTCTTTGGGTTATCTTAGAACCCTAGAATAGCTTAGGTTGGAAGGGGCCTTAAAGATCACTGACATCCGAACCCCTGCCATGGGCTGGTTGTTACCCACCAGCTCAGGCTGCTTAAGTCTCCATCTGGCCTGTCCTTGAGCACCTCCACAACTCTGGGCAGCTGTGCCAGTGCCTCACCATCCTACAAGGAAAGAATTATTTCCTAAAATCTAACCTAAATTTCTCTTTTAGTTTAAAGCCATTCCCCCTTGTCCTGTCACTATTACGCTGCGTAAAAAGTCCTCCAAGTATTGGAAGGCTGCAATGACATTTACCCAGAGCCTTCTCTTCTGCAAGATATGTATTTCAGCTACTTCTAAAATGATTGTAGATACCTCTACAGCTGAACACATCCATGCTTCTTTACTGTAACTAGACGCATCTTCTTCTGTTGAGCTCTGGCCCTATAATTTTGTAATCAGACATCAGAGTCTGATTGTCATAATTGTGTGCCTAATTTGCATTTAGAATTACCAAGATTATGCATGTCAATTAGATATTTGAGTCCACAATTAGATATTGCATGTTATGGTAATTGCACATGGAAATTAAACATACAGTTGCGGGCAAATGCTTATGCACACTGTTAGTTGAGATACTGAGTTCAAGCTTTAGATAATTCAAATACAAGGTCTCCAATATCACAGTAAAGAGAAAGTGAGATGGACCAATAATATTGCTTATGCAGTTTGCTATTAAGTAAGCTTTTTAAAATGAAAAGATTAAATTAAAACATGGTCCTTCTGAGTTTTTATGAGCAAGCAAACCTGCTTTCTGGGATCTGTTTCGTTTATGGAAGTTACTGAAAGTAAAATTGAGGAGTTTGTTATCTCATTCCAAAGTCATCTATTGTTCTTTAAAATGATGATTCAGTGATTTAGCTCCTGTCCTGACGTTTTTTACAGTAGTACATGGTTGAATTATAGCTGTCTTGCAGGACATCTGTAAGTTACTAAATTATTGGATGGCAGTTGCAGATACCTGTCAGCAGGTTATCCAGAAATTGTGACCTGCATACCAGGTTGAAAATTTGGTATTCTCATATTGAAATGATACAATTCTTTAAAAAGGCCTTGGCTTTCTAATAACAAAAGGAGCACTATAGCATGGCTGGTAAGCGTGCAGCAGTCTGCATGTGCGGAAATGCACTAGTCCATTTTCATTGTTTACAGTGAAACAGCCTGAGCTAGATAAAGCGTGGACTGTCTGAGGAAGTTAGTCTTTGTGTTTCCTGTAAAATGAAACATGATGTCTTTCAGTGTGGTTTCAATTAATGCCACGCACTCAGAGCGTCTGGTGTGATAAAGAAGGAAACAAATGTTAATTGGAATGTTATGCAATTTTTTAGTGGATATACACAGTGCTGAAACTCTTGGGGAGAAAAAAAAGATTTAAAACACTTTAAAGATAGAGAATGGAGTCAATAAAAATACACATTCATTTTAGTCACTAGACCTTTTTGCAGAACCACCTTGTCTAGCATTCATCTGTTCAGAAGCCTGGGGACAGCAAACAATTATTTGTTAAAATTCATACTGCATGAAATGGATTTTTAACATTTTTACAATTTTTATATCAAACAAACATTACTATTTTCAGAATGTGTGTTTGTATATATATGTAAAGAGAGAGAGCACTGTAGCAAGAGAAAATATTTATTCTTCTGACATATAATGTGAAATGACTATACACTGGAGATTTTAGTATTTATGAGTGATTTTTGCTAATCTGTTTATTCTGTATTTTCATACTTGATAATGTATATGCTTTGTAATAAGTTTTCCACAGTGCCTACTGCTGAAATACTCAAAGATTTTACACATAAGTCTAATTTTCAATAGCAAAGTAATTCTCGTTTAATTATGAAGCAGTAAAGTATTTCAGAGAGAAATGTGTTTTGTGATAATTATTTAACATGCAAGATTTACAAAAAGGTAAGATTGGAAACTTATTTCCATGACAAAATTTGGTGATTTTCAATTTTCTGAAAGCTCTGTTTTGGGGTCAATAATTGTGTTATTGGAAGCATCTGTGACAACTGTGAACTGATCTTAGTCTCATGGATCTTAGAAAGACAGGCTGTAAGCACAGACTGCTCCCACAGCTTGAAAACTTCTGGTCAATGCTTACACTGGATGTTTTGAAATAGTTTTGGACATCAATGGAACAGAAGTGAACTGCTTGTTTTCAACATTTTACTTAGCAGCAAACTACTTTTTCTAGTTTAAAACCATCAACTATATGTGAAATTTGTTTTGAAAGGATGTTTCCTGGAGAATTTTATAAATATATTTTAGTTTTTGAAGAATTTCTGTGAACAATTTTAAAATAATATATGTTTAAATATTTCATTAAAAAAAGATATGTGCACTTTCTAAGTTTCTGTAAAGCTTCATTTGCTGAAAAAGTCCTGTTTCTGTCTGTATGCGTAGAAGTCAGTGGTCTGTGAGACTCAGTGCAAGTCAGTTGTGTTTTGAAGTAGTGATAGAAAGCACACCGTGTTGTGCTGCTGACAGCTGACGTAGCCCTTGTCTGGGAAACTGCTTTCTGCATCGCTACTCTCAATTTCCAGTGTGTGTTAACTGAAGTCAAGAATATGCCTATATTTTATGTGAGCTTATACCTAACTTTCAGAGGTATTTTGAAGTAGGATATGGAATAAGAAGAGGTTAATGCATTTCTTGAACGTTTGGATATTTTATATTCATTCATGTTTTTATTATTATTTGTAAAAATACGAAGGGCGTGATGTAAGGGGACAACAGGATTTTAATTCTTCTGCAAACATAATTAGTTTTCTTAGATATATATTAATGTTTTGACATGGCTAATGAAGTGACAAATTTTCCTCTTACTATCTTACTGAACTGACCTTTTTATCCATCTGTGGGATCTTAAAAAGTGCTTTCCTCGTTTGTGTTTTTTTTTCCCCACTACGTGTTTCTTCATTTTCTTATTCCAAATCGTTATGTTTATAAATTATAATATAAAACTGTGATTTGTATTACTATGCAATAGTAATAGAGTTTACTTAAGTTAGCTGTGTTTAAGTTGGCAAAAAAAAATCGTTTTGCAATTTAGATATGTAGAGATTTATGCTATTGCTTTTTATTTAGACAAATAAGACTGTGCCTTTTGGCTCTTCAAAGCATTGAGCTGCAATGAACTAGGTTTACTAGGTCACTGCGGACTAATTGTTTTGAAAAAGCAGCCTGTTTTTGTGGCAGTAGTGTATGCTTCAGAATAGCCTAGAGCTAGGATGTAAATTTTCCTCATTTTGACAGACTGAAATTTATTAATGAAATAGAAAGAACTCTGCCTTCCAATATGCAGAGTAATATCTTTTTATTCTATAAAGGAAGATATGTATCCATCACGGGTGTCGCGCTTGCTAGTTGGTATTTCATTCAGTGTCCTTCTTTTTATGACAGCATGACCCATGAAACTGGATTTTATCCTGTGTAATTCCTTAAAAAACTAAGAGACTTTATTTCTTCTATGAACATATTATTTGCAAAAGGAAGTGCTACCATACTTTTGAAAATGTGCTTACTTAATCTAAAAGTTAGAACTACAATTTAATATTTGTATTATAGTATAGCCCTTTATTTTTTGCTGAGTGTAAAATTTGTGAAATTGTTCAAACTTCTGATATATCTGGAGAAATAAAATATGTGACAGGGGAACTGTTGGAACTGGATGATCTGGAGTCCTTTCCAGCCCAAGACATTCCATGATTATATGATTCTCTGTTTACTATGAGAGGAATATAGGGTGAATGCTGACGTGTGTCAGAATTGCTTGCCAGAAGATTTTACCAATGCTTATGGACAAGCAATTATAGCAATGCATAATTGATGACACATTTAGAACTGCAAAAATAAGGCTTATGGCTATGCAACATAAACATGAAGATAATTGCCAATATTTAGCAAGACCTGTTCTCTTAATATTATGCTGACATTGATAAACAGCTTGACCAGCAATGGGCAAAACAGCTAAACAAAACAATAGGATCTACCAACTTTTGAGAAAACATAACACAAAATAGGACATGAAAACTGTCAGTAAATAATTACTAAGTAGTATTTCCTGAGAGCTAAAAGTTGAATAACTACAGTAAAAATATTATATGAAGCTATGTATATGAAGGTATGTATAAAAACAAACTAAAAGGCAAATAAAGAATAGTTTGACTGAATAACTGGTCAAAAAAAGTCTTGTGACATTTTTCAGTTATTATTATTCTAATATGTCTATACTTTGGTGTGACTTTGTCAAAAACATTGAGCAGAAACTACTATGGTTTATGAATTAGTGTATGCAGTCATGGTAAGTCCCAAGAAAACTTTAATCATTGTAAAAATATATATAAGAATAATCTGACAAATAAAACATTCTTGTTCATTTCAGCATTTTAGGGAGCACCTTGACAAGCTTTTTGCAAAAGGAATTGGAATGCTGGACATTGCTTTAAATGAAGCTTTCAACATGCTCAATGAAGTAAGTTAATGCTTTTCAGGTTTGCGCTGCTGATGTTTTTCCAGCTCTTTAGCAATTACTGTCAATTTTAAGGTAATAAATTAGAACCAACTCCAAAACTGTCATGACAGTAAAATATTGTCCATAGAACAAGCAGTGTTTATATGTTGGGAAGGATCGTTATATTTAGTAACTTTATAATTAAAGTGTCTTTTTTGTTGTTGTTTTTGTTCTGTGTGTGTATATACAGTATGCACCTTTATGTGTCTATGTATTTAAATAAGTTTATTTCAGTTGCTGCTGGTAGGTGTTAAAAATATTAGGCTAATATGTAAATTTCACAGTTTCAACTATCCTTAAAAGAATACTGCTAACCATTTTCAACTTTGTCTACAACATGTGACCTTTATATGCCAGAAATCTGTTCACGTGAACTTCGTCTTAGTTAAGGACGTCTGGGTTACATTTAAAAAAGAAAGTTGGAGGGGAGGCTTCATCTTACACTGATAGTCTTATTGAGAATCTAGCTGCATTTTCAGAATGGTTCAGGATTTATAGTAATTAAACTCACTTAATTTTGTCTTGCAATTACCTGTATTTCAATTTCTGTATTTGCCTGGGTTATTAAGATCTGAAGATGTTGATACCGAACATCTTTGAAATGCGTGTTTAAAATCCACTTTCAAATTCTTTCCAACCACTGATTTAAGCAGGGTTCATTAGTTGCTGTAATAATACAGAAGTGGTTGGTAGAGCAGTGAGGCACCTATGTTGTCATGTGACAACTGCAATTATCTCTTTTGGCGACAAATGTAGTCTTTGCAGTGATTACCTTTTTAAAAAAATCAAAGCCAATTTAATAAAATTCTGTGACATTTCAAAGACTGCTAATCACAACCAAATGCTCTGAGCGTCAGGATGCATTGAAATTTTTGCTGCTTACTGATGAATCACTGAGTTAATTGTAGTTCATCATAAGTCCCTTGTCATCATTGTTATTATTATGGAAAATGCTTTCATCATTCTTGCTATTCAATAAAATTAAAGTTCTAGACAAATATGTGACAATATTACTCATCAAAGCATTTGAATTTCATCTCATTCTTACAAATATTCAAACAACCATGTAGAATAATGCATATGCACACAGATTAATATTTTAAAATAGATATATGAAGGCATTCCCCTTAATTAATTCCCCTTTTACTATAACTTGTGCATTTCAAAGTATGTTGTTCATGTGAATGTAGAGGGTCTATTTTATCAGAGGTGTTGTGATAGAACAGGGGAGAATGGCTTTAAAGTAGAAGAGAAAAGGGTAGATTTATAATGGTTTTAAAATAAAATAGGCTGCATTTAGCTTAGATACGAGGAGGAAATCCTTTACTGTAAAGGTGGTGAGGTATTGGAATGTCTACAGAGATGAGATTTTTATAAGTGAAGAAGTTTTTTACAAGAAAAGTTATAGGGTTCTGAGAAGATCAGCAAATAAGTGAGGGTAAGTTGACTGCAGCAATTTCAGTGACAAAGGAGTTGCTAACCCTCATCAAACTAGAGTATTCTGAAAACATATTGAATCCAGACATTTGGGTTTTTTTGGGCTGCTACTCTGCACAGGTAAGCTGATAAGGTGAGACATGGTAAACAGGGAAAATTAGTATCTTTCTCAGTACCAAGAAAAGAATGGTAGGATGAGGACTTGTCTAACTTGATAATGTATCTGAAATTTAGATAGGAATAGAACAAAAAGAGATTGTTTATTAGCATGTATTTAAAACTTAGTACAACCTGTAGAAACACAATTGTGTACAGTGCTACAAGTTATTGGCCTTTTCACATTTTTTAAGTGTTGTGTTTCATACAGAATAACTGGAAATGAAATAATCTTCCAACTTTGTATTTTGTTGCTAACACCAGATTATCTAAGTTCCTTGAATGCATAAAATAATATACAAACAAAAAAGAACTTAAGGAATAAATTAAAGAAAGGTGGATTGAAAATTAAGACACAAGCTACAGAATTGAAAAATCAAAACTCATGTTACTTAGCCCAATTGACAGACTCTTCTAGCAGGAGAAGAATCCTCCTTCTGTGCAGTGGTGAAAGTTTCCATGCACGCTTCAAGTATATGTTGGTGTCTGTCTACCTATGCTGTAGTACTGCTGTTCAACAGCATATGTATATTCATTTTTTGAGAATGTGAGAATACGGGAAACTTTGTCCTCCCAGATAAACATTTTTATGAAAAATATCATATGATATGTAATGTGGAGTGAATACAAATGCCATATGAATAGCATGTCTCTAACTGGTCTATCTTCTGTATCTAACAGAATGTGTTGTATTTAAATGAACTTTTCCTTTCACAGTTCAATCACACAGGACAAGGGAGTATTTGCAGCCAAGCCATAATGTTGATTACTGATGGAGCTGTGGACACATACGACACAATATTTGCAAAATACAATTGGCCAGATAGAAAAGTAAGTGTTTTCTCACCTGTATTTAATGGAAAAATGAAGCTATCTTATGCAGTATTAAGTATTATGTCTATTAAAAAGTCAGTAGTAATCCTTCTATTCATCTAAAAATGATTTTGGCTAACTGAATGTTTCATTAGTGACAAAAATAATGCTTGTGTGATATTGCTTGAGGATAGACGCAGCCTTTTAATGTAGTAATTAACTTCGATAATAAGATATTGTGGAAATATTAACCTTCAAGGTACATTCTTGGCTGTTGTACAGTGCTCAAAATTATGTTCTAGGCTGTTTCCTTGATAGGAGGAATATTTTCATTCTACTCATTATTTTATGAATCTCTACCTCCATCACAAAAAAAGAAAAAAATCAATTCACTGTATTGTGTTAATACTCTCTACTGTTTAAAATGCAAATCTAGTAGATTTGTTTGTATACTTTGTTTGTATGACTACAGCATGAAGCTTTTGCAGCTCAGTAATATCTCTGATGCCTGTTGGAACACTCATGTTTTTCCTCTTTAACATTGCTTCTAATAATATGTTCAAATACACTATTAGAAAGTAAGCAAAACTCTTCACTTATGTATTTCAATAGATATTTTTAATTTAAAATCGTGATAGGACTTTTTTGTGGGTTTTTTTTTTTTTTTTTTCTGGTTTGTTTGCTTTTTTGTTGTTGTAATTGTTTTTGTGGAGGGGAGGAGATCAGGGAGGAAGAAGATATCAACCCTTCAGGTTTGCTCCCAGAAAGTGTCAGAATTATAGAACGTCCTGGGTTGGAAGGTGATATTATTCATTTCTATTTCTGCTTGTATTTGGTATAACTCTCAAGGAATCCAATAACATATCAGTCCAATTTGCCATCAGTGAACTTCTCCTGCATTACTTAAAACCAAAATGTGGGGAGATGTTTTTTTTGTGAAGTTAAGGGTAATTGAATCTTATCCTTCAGAGTGCATGTCATACAGAATAACTAATAAATAATGCACAATCAAAAGGGAGAATAATACACAATCTGAAATAGATTGTCTAAAGTATTTTTCAGGAACTCGTGATACTAATGACACAAAAATCATAGCTTTTGGTTGTTTAAAAAAAAAAAAAAACAAAACAGAAAGAAAAAAGATTTTTAAAGATTATTTCGTGCATTTTGGAGACATAAAGAAAGCATTCCAAAATTTAAGATAAAATGAGTGTGCATAAGAAATACCTAGATGAGTATGAACTATCTATATTAAAGGTCCCATTTCAGAGGAAAGTGTAGGTGAAAAATGTGATTAAAATGACAAAACTTGAGTTACTCTGAGTCATCTGTTTGTCACAATAAGGATATAGCAGAATTACAAGACTTCTTTCTTTACAGATACTTTCTGTTCATTGCAGCACAAGATTAAGTGAAAATTTCTGACTTCACTGATTTTACAGACAAGGAAGAGTGAAAACTTAATCTGTGGTTATTCTCAAAGGCTGTCTTAGGTCTCCTTTATTGCCTTTGGAATATACTGTAATAAAATTTCAAATTTCTATTTCTTATTTTTTTTTAGAATGCAAATTAAGCCAGAACCAAACACAATGTTATATAGTGGACAAGTATTTATGGGTTTTAAGATTTGTTTATGTCTGACAAGAATGTTTACAGTTACATGTGGTAACACAAGCAGAGCAGAGTCCAAACATGAGGCTTAAATAAGAAAAAGATTTATTGCATATTTTCCTAACCAATTGGTCAGATACAAAGCTGGTCTGATTGAGGTATGGCAATTCCAGTAGCCTATGAGTAATTGTTAATTACCCTGGAAAACTATAGACTAGCACAAAGAAATAATTGTTTTCAGACTTTTGTATCTGGATGCTGAAAGTATTTCTACCTATCACTTTTCTTTTAACGACATCCTCATATAATTCTATTTTATATAATTCTTACTGAATTAAAATAAGCCATCATGCGTTGTTTCGTTACATACTGAGGCTTTAAGTGAAATTCTGCTGGGTATTTATATTGAGTTGAGAAGGTTGGTAAATTGCATGTTTAAATATCGAATCTCAAGAGATGTTTGGAAAGGGAATGTTACAAAAGGAGGAAGTTAAATGTTTGGTATAGTATTCTCTTGCTGGCATCTTATTACATATTGTGAATGGTATTTCTTGCTCATTTTGCTCTGAGAGGCCAAATTCTGCTGGTTTGAAACTATAACAGACATTGTTTATATATGAAATTGTTATTCATACATACCATTTTGCCAGAGAACCTCTGTTAGCCTTCGTGGTGTCTGGCTATATAATAATCCAACAATACATGCACATATATCGACATGGTGTGGAAGATTCATTACATGCAGGAGATCATAGATGTGTAGTTTAGTGTTCATTTCAGCAAAGTGTTTACATATGTGAATTATTACATCTCAGCTAACCGAAGCAAGAGATTCAGGCATACATTAAAGAGCTTTACTAAGTTAAGAACTAAACAAGTTATTCCAAACAATCCCCTCTTTAGAACTCTGTTGTGGGTCTACTGAGCCTTTCTGACTAGTTGATTCTTGAGCTGTTAGTGAATCTGCATTTTATAGAATATCCATTTAGAGCATGCTTTGTTCATCTCAATCTGTATTTATATTTTATATATATTTAAACTGACATAACAATATTACCTAGAATCTGAGACTTCTGAAGAATATGGTTGTCTCCGTCGATATAACTTGTGTTCTGTTCCCATGTGCAGACATTTGCTGCAATACTGATAAAAACCTATTCTTCTCTGTGAAGTTCCAAATATCATCATCTTGTAATCCTCTCTACTATCCCTATTGTAATTTTCTCAGTGCAAAACTGACAGATTTGTATGTCTGAATGAATATGTTCTGTTTTAATGGGATAACATTTGTGCATTGACTTCTGTTAAGACTTAAGCTCAGTCACAGAGGTTTCCTCTTACAAGCAGTTGAAATCTTTTTTAAGGTGGAGTTCAATTTAGTGCATTGACAAATGCCCTAGAAAACTCAAGTTCAGTGGAGTTCAATTTAGTGCATTGACAAATGCCCTAGAAAACTCAAGTTCTTATTCTGCCATCTTACATCACTAGACATTCAAATCTTGAAAAACCATGTAGGATTTTAAATCTTTTGGGACTAATTATTGAACTTATATTGTGACAATAAAATATATATCCCAATGGTTGCTGATCAGCAATCCATTATGAAAATAGAAGCAGCTGTAAATACTGCAGAATAATTTGATTTTTTTACTTTTGACTTCTCTATGAAAATCAAGACAATAGCCACCGAGAGTGCTCTTTTCTTAAGGACTGTGCATCTTGCAAACCTTACTGTCCATTTTCATATCTATAATACTTCAATAGAATCTCGAATTATTCAGTAACTTCTGGTTACGTTTTTATGCTTTCTTCAATTTTTTAAAAAACAGATAGAAATAAGTTATACTTGTTTGAGGAAAAATCACTCCCACAAACACCCTGAAAAAGATGACAACTGTATGTTGTGAGGAAGCTTAAAGGAAAATTTGGAAGTGTATATGAACCGAGGCAACATACGTATACACTACACAAGCTTCTTGCCTTCCTCTTGTAAAGAAGAAACCAGGACTTTCTATTATGTTATTCTATCAGCCTCTAAAGGAGGAGAATTTTTTTTTTTTTAATAATAACAAGGGTAGCATCAGTTATAGTCTGTCTTTTCTGTCTTTGTGCTTTCCAATTGCTTTAATAATATAAGATAAAAAAAAAAAACAACAACAACAAAAAAAAAAAACAAAAAAAAAAAACCATGAAAAAAAATTTACTCATTATGGAGAAAAATGCCAAAAGATAAAATAATACCGTTCTCACAATTAATAATTTACATTTCAGTTACTAGAAATAAACTGAACAACATATTCAGTATGTCAGATAGGAAGCAATGTGCAAGTTTTCAACTCAAGAATATCTGCTCTTGTTCTTGTAGATTTTCTCTTCCCTGAATACTACATAAAACTTATGCAAATAAGAAATGGGTGGAACATGCTGTAAACTGTGGTAAACCATCTGAAAGTTATTTTTTGTTATAAATTTGCATGAAAGGTTGCAGGGAATTATCATTGTGTGCAAATGGGGTAGTCTAAACCTATAAATAAATGTTGGATCTCAATATCATTTCCAACATGTACTGAATTTAAGGCTGCAGCTGATCTCCCTTACGATGTCCCTTACATTCCCAGATACACAAAGTACCCATCATACAGTGCTTAGTTATATGTAGCGTGTCACTTATTCAAGATTCCAATGTGCCTCTTCTGAAGTGCATGCCTCTCCCCAATTTTGCATTGTCAAAAAAAGCCAAACCAGAACAAAAAACTTGACCAGCCTGAAAATGACTTAATTGCAATTGCCCTGAAGTAGGTGTGCAGTTGTTTTCAATTATTTTTACAAATAAATGGAAAAATCCCTAGGCAGTTCATCTACTCTATTAACTTAATCTCCAAGAATTAAATTAACCGAGTATACATTTATTAGTTTTGCTCTCACTGTGAAAAATAAATGGCAGAATTTTCCATAAAAGGAGAGTTTTGTCTAAATACTGCTTGCTGAAACATCTGTGGTAGAGATAGGTGAGCACTAAACATTTGCCTTGGGTAAGCTTATATCAAACTTAAAGTTTAATTTTCATCAATTACTCATGCTATCAAGTCTTATAGGCACAAATATTCATGGAAGATGAATTTAATCCTGTATGCAAACATGGCCTTGGTTACATTATCTTTCTATCCTGCCATTTCTTGTCATTTGCAGTTGAAAAAACGTTTCTATCTGTTTCAATCTGTGGGAGCACCATCAATGTGGCATTTTTGTGGTTGTATTGCTAGGAATTTTGATTAGGGACCATAGGATCTGACTGGGGAATATGAACAGTTGTAGATTTCTGCTAATTTCTTGAGTATAATTTGAACCTGACTTTATGGTTTATATTTCAGTGAAAAAGAAAAATCAGACTACCATTCAGAAATGTATTTAGAATTTTATTGATTGCAAGTTTTATTCCCTATTTCCCCCATATCTCCTGTTGTGGATGCTCCATCCCTGGAGGAGTTTAAGGCTAGGTTGGATTGCCCTGGGCAATCACATCTAGTTCTAGACCTAGTGGCTGGCAACCCTGCGTGTGGCCGGAGGATTGGAACTTGATGAAACTTGAAAACTCTTGCAACCCAATCCATTCTAAGATTCATACACTGTAGTGTCAGTACTGCTTGCATTTTTTTCCATGCGGAGTTGGGAATATATTGGTAGCATCATGCCATTGTGTAGAAAGTAGAGATTAGTGAGGTCTAAAATCTCTCTTAGGTTTAACAGGGACCGCATCTACCTTTAAAAGGCTTCAGACTGTTAGTGCGCTTCAGAATTTCTGCCTCTGCTGAGTCTATACTGGGGGCATCCTGTACTCAGTAGCTGAGTTTATCTTGTTTTAATAAAAAATCTGTGTTCTCGGCAGTGCTGTTCCTGGGTGTCTGGAATGTAGGCAGCACACACAACCCACCAGAGATTTATCCAGTGTAACAATACTTTCTTCGTCCTATCTGCCAGAAGAGTTTCTTTAGAAAATTGCTCCATTTCGGAGACCCCTAGGAATTCCCTTTTCTTTGTTTCCTACATGAGGAGAATATTTGCCAAGAGTAAAGGGACCTGTTAGCTGCTTTGTGAAATCCCTTTTTCCTTTTGTTATATAAAATCTGTTCATAGCATCTTGTATGTTATTCAGTGGAATTCCATCAAAATGAGTGTTATCTGCTCTTCTTGGGCTATGTATCTAAGTTATCTGAATTTCATGCTGAGAAGTACATGGCATCTATAAAGAGATTGAGACTGTTCAGAAATAAAAATAAAAAATGGGTGACAGAACTCATTCTATAAAAAGCATGATGGAAACTTAGCAGTATTATCATCAGTATGATTGTAATAACTATAATAGTATTTTTTCAATATTTTGATTCGTTTGAATAACCAGAACCAAATTTGTGCAAAATATTCATATACTTATACTAACAGCACGAGAAATTTGTGACTGCAGAGATATTAGCATCGTATCTGATAATACTGAGTTTTTGGCTAAAAACAATTCTGGCTGATTAAGTATATTTTGACATATGGCACCCCATTTTGAAAGAAACTGCTTTATTTAGGCTGACCTAAATTCTCCTTAAAAGGTTATGTATGGAAGCTAGAGATGAGCCAAACATCTGACGATGCCTTTGTGGTACGTCATGTTTGTGCAATTTCAACCAGAAAAAAATGTATTTGGCTCTACATTTGCAGCAAGAGTGACATCTAATAAGCCATTAGATCAATGTCCTATGAATATATGTTAAATACAATATTCTGAAACATGAAACTCGGAACTCTCCTTGTGTGTGTTCTACTTGCATAAAAAATAGGAAATCTAAACAATTTTCAAAACTGTTTTGTTCATAATAGAATCCTCACATACTTTGCCCGGATTAGCAGACATGACTAAATTGAAGTTACTCCATTTTTGGTCACATTGAAGCAAGCATGTAGAAAATTTTTGTCCTCTCTTCATAGCTTTCACAAAAGTCGCTCAAAATTGTGTCCTCTTTTCATGAAGGGAGGTGACAGTCATTAATTGGTGCCAACCAGCCAGAGCAAGCATTTCAGTTGAAAAGTACTGACACTTTAGGAAAATAGCAAATTTCTTTCCTACAAAAGTGAATCCCTCCATCAACCTCCTCAGTTCAGCTAAGAAACTCTGGTAAGCACTGTGCCTCTCTACATCACACTGAGCAACTCTTAGATGTCCTCTTTGTTGCCAGTTATTCAATTCCATAAATACAATAAGTTAACAGTAGGAACAGCTGTCTAAAAGAGGTGTTCAGGAGCCCACTAAGGACTCTTAGGAAAATGATAGGAGTACAGCAGGCAAGTTCTTCACTCCAGTGCTCACATTTCTGACTTGCAAGTAACTACTGTCCAGATTATTACATTAAGAAAATGTAATAAATGTTTCAGCATCCAATGCTACTATATTCTGTATTTTTATGTTTAAATAATTTTTTATAGGCTACGGCATTAATTGAATAGTTTGAAATAACACGTAGATTTGCAGAAAGCAATCTAGATAACTTTACAGCATTTAGTGAGAAATAGATGGGAAAACACTTGGTTTAGTTCACAGCTTTTTAAATATCAGAACATTTAATAGCCATAAGGGAATAGTAATGTAAAACAAGCCATACAAGCAAGTTAAAAACTCAACCAATGAACTATTTTTTTTCTTCTAATGAATGGATTTAGACTTCCCAAAAGAAAGTAGCTCAACAAAACATTTGCCTTTTTCTCCTTCCTCCAGAGTGACTTATTAATGGGTTGTTGAGTGGCAAGAGAACCTGGCCTTCATTCCTACATTTATATTTAATCAAGTGCTAACAGTATCTACAAGACCCAGAACTACTGACAGGAACTGTGTCAGTTCAAAGTGTACTTGCCCTCTGAATGAGGCTGGATTATTAAATTAGAATCACAGGCCAAGTTATGATGCCATCATAAGCAGATACTCTTGTATTTTAATTTGCTTAATTAATTTTGCTGCTATTCTAAAAGCAAAATGTCTTATGCTGGTTTGAACTTTTGATCATGACTGCTTGTATTGTTATATATTGTTCTGTTAGGAAGTTTCTTTCAGTGCAAGAAAACCTCTTGCAAGAAGTATTCTGAAACAACATTCTGAGATTAGATTATTAAAAATTCATCTATGCTGTATGTCTGAGTTTTGGAAAAAATACATGACAAAATTATTTAACGAGGATTGCAAGAAGGAACTTCTGTGTAATTCTTATTTAGATGTGTAGATTTTTAATTACTTGTTTACATTTCTCCTATGATACATTAATTGAGTGTGAAAATTATTTGTTGCTTCATTCCTGAAAGTGCAGAAGACAGTTGATGGTTGCAGATTTGGATTCAGTTTTAAAATGTGCAGCTTGAATGCTAGTGCCAGCAAACTGAACCAGTGTGACCATATAAACATCTTCATGGCCACACTAGAAGTCAGTGTAAAATTATTCCTGTATTGCTGAAGTGCTCTTTATCCTTCTTAATGTGGACAAAGTAGCTGGTGTATTGTATTCAAGTAATACATAAAATTCATGATAGACACGGAAAAGCTGTTTCAGTGCTTCATTAATGCTTATTTTTCATCATAACTGGCTGTAATGTTTTAGGAGCTTTCCACTGCATTAACTGAAAACGCAGGCAAGGTCTGTGATGTGAGAAAAAAAGCATACAAAAATCTGTACCAACTAACAAAATGTAGAGCTTAAAAAAAAAACAAACAAAAAAACCCAACTAGACTATTCTGGAATTTAACAGTAAATTTCTCCTTGAAAGATAACTTAAGACTTAATTGACGTATCCTGCAATGTACTAGTCTGGATTATAATCTCATTATTAATAAGAATTTGAAAGGCATTAATATTTTAGTGTATTTAGATATTCCATTGCATTTCATCTGTCTGCACTGTACAAATTTCAAAAAAGTGAAGGCAGTGATTTTATTTAAATGTGACATTGGCTAATCTGTTACATTATCCCCCACAACTGCTGCAATCCGTGCTGCTGGTGTGATTTTCTGTGATAGTGCCGTTAATAAATTAGGCCCATTGCCTCTTGATGGCAGTGTATTTCCTTCTCAAGTTCATAGGCCTTACAGAACATTTATGTCTCATTACAGCCAGTGCAGCAGTTTGTGCCCTAATAAATCAGAGGAGCTTTGCAGAGATGATCTTGACAGTAATGAATCTTTCTGTTGGCATTTTCACTTCACAGACACAAATAATGAAGCAAAACTGCCCCATCTGGCCACTCAGTAAGAGTCAAATCACAGCGGGAAGCTGTTTTCTCAAGCATGACAAAGGTCATTGTGTGCAGCAGGAGTGAGCGATGGAAGGTTGTGCTGTGAGTGACAGTGTAGAATGAAGCCATTTATGAGCTTTTATCATTATAATTACAATTATTAGCTGTGCAGCCAAGGTTCTCCCCGCCCTTCTACCAGCTCTCTGCTGTTACATCAAGAGGCTACCTTAACTGATTTCTGCAGATTTACTGGGAGAGATGTTGGTTGGCTGTTGCAAAGGAATTGATTCAATCAACTCAGTCAACCATTAAAGTGGTATTATTAAGGTCTCTCTTAGAATTTCTTTTGAAATAAATCTCTGCAAATTTACTTCCTTGAAAGTGCAAATGCTGGCAAAAGTTGTTGTATAACATTTATAAGCAAATAGATAAAGCGAATTCACTCAGTTTTAGGAACATATGTCAGAAATACAGAATATGTCATCTCCAATTGGCCAGTGGGTCCATCAAGACTGCTGCTTAGCCTTTGGCAAAATGCAGGTGATAATTCCACCTGCTCTAAAATCCTTAGTTTTTAGGTCTGACTTCATTGTCATACTATTCATTTATCAGTGGATACACACAAAGTATCAAGTTTTTCTAATTGCCCTTTGCAGAGGTCTGCCCACGTTGTAGACCAGCTCTACATTCAACAAAATGGCACATAGCATCTCTCTTCAAACTTTATCGCATATTTCTTATCTTCTTACTTTCACCTACTTGATATCACTGTTGTTTCTGATTTCTTCCTTTTCTAAGATGAAGTATTTTCTCCCAGTTTAGTTTACTGAATGGAGTTTCTACATTGCATCAGACAATAGACCTGGAAAATGGCTTTCTTCTGCTGGAGAGAGGTTCAGGGTAGCTTTTTCTTTTTTTATTTTTCTTTTTTCTTTTTTTTTAATCTGTTCAGTGCTCTTTTCAGTAGCAATCCAATCCTGAAAAAATGACATGGTAAGTAAAACTAGCTGATGTTTCTAACAGCTCTACCAGGTGACATTAAACAGATGTCACCCAGATCCCCTCAGTGGCACACTGCTCTTCTTTTGTTCTTCCATGCAATATTTTGAAATGTTTGTTAGTGTCTGTATTCACTGTTCTGCCTGCGTTGTTTTCCCTCTAATTCTGAAATGCTGTTGTTTCAGCAGTCATAACTCAGCAGGAAATTCAAAAGCTATTGGAGAAGAAAGTTAATGATAATTTCTGAAATGGGACAAACTTTTTGCTAATTCTTCCTTCAACTAGAGTATGCACTTCTATCTTCTATTTACATAATGATTTTCATCCAGGAAAGTTCACGTTTACTTTACGCATTATATATTTAGAGTACATTTATCCTTCACAGAAATGTAGATATTCATTCTATGCCAGCACTACGGAACAGATATATATATATATTTTTTTTTTTTAAGAGACAGTCAAAAAATTATTTTTTCAGTTGAAATTTTACAAGGGTAATTTCACACCCTTTCCCCAAGAGAGAATGCAATTGTCTCTGTACAAATCTTTCTACAATACAGACAGAGTAACTGCTTGTTGAAAGTACCAAATGATCCAGAATAACCACAGATAAGTAGAGACTCAGTTTTATTTTCCTAACCTTCATAGTTTTACATAATGGTATTATTATTAACAACCCAAAGGCCCAGACCAGTGCTATCAAAACTGAACTCACACCCTGTACTTCTTATCCTTACGAAGAGTTATTTTTTTTCTTATTATCTGTGGTATTCCTTTTTCCAACTTGCAAGCATGAAACAATGCCTAATGAAAACATATATTTGATCCTAAAATAGGAATGAAGGTCTAGGGGCAACTTGTGCCAAATGCTGCTAAGATTAATAAATTCTAATGCATTAGCTGGACTGACTTAGCAGCCAGAGCCTGTAAAGGAAGGGAGAGGAACAAAGAACATCCAGGTCCGTAGAGGCAATGGTGGTATGAGGCAAGGGGAAGGAGCCTGAAGAAGCAGTTTCAAGTAAGATGAAAGGTTAAGACAAATGAGACTTATGAGAATGGTGGAAAGGAGCAGTCAGTGAGTCAGGCTGTAAAAGTGTTCAGAAGAATGTACAAGAATGTGCACTTTGAAACTTTCTCTACACAGATTCACAGATCTATGTAATAACGTGACAAATACATAGGTTTGCTATGAAATATAGGACTGTTTTGAAATGCTCCTCTGTAATAGGAGACAGCTTTATTTTAGAGTTCTAGCTGTAGAACAAGGCAGTTTGAAAATATCTACATGACCCTAGGAATAGGTCTGTGCAGTGTGCTGTAGAGGAGGGCAGCAACTCCCTTCTGGTCCTTCCAGATCTGATGTGAGTAAATCCTCATGTTTTGGCTGAAACAGCTTAGCTAAACCTTGTGTGGTTTTTTTTCTGTCCTGTCAGAAGTACCATGTAGAGTACACTGTATTCTATTCAGCTCTCTCACTGATAGCTATGGGCTGCTACTGAAGCTTGAGTGATAAAGCAGAAGTCATTTTCTTTCCCAGTACGCAGCCAGCAGGATCTGACATTAACACTGTCATATTTTCATATTAAAAGAAACACATCTAATTTTCCATTGAGCTAGTGTTGTGATATCTGCCTTTTTTAAAAGCTAAATTATCACTCTGCTGGCTGCTAGTGTTAATTATATTGTTAGTGGGTCACAGTTTTATGCCTTACCAAAAAAACAAAAAGAAGTTGTAACGGTGTTGAGGCAATAATGTGCACACATTAATCTTACCAAATGAGAAGACAAAATACTCAAAGCACAGGATGGAACAAGGAGGTTCATTATTTCTACAAGTTCTTATGCTGCTGATATCTCTCACTTTAGTCAATGCTGCAATCAATAACCAAATAAGCAATGAAGTCATAGGCTAGCTCAGCAACAGTCAAACCAGACAGGCCACCTAAAAGAAGTGTTGCTTAGAGAATTATTCTGAATGGAAGCATAAGAAATAACTCCAATAAATAAATAAATAAATAAGAAAAAAAAAAATCACATTATTAAAAGTTGAGGGAGACAGAATGTGAGAAGGCCCTAGCTAATGTCTTGAAAGCTTGTAAGAAAATAACTAAAAGAATAAAATTGTAACATTTTACTTATAAAAATAAAATGCCTTGGAGATTATTTGCATAATAATACAATCCTCTGCTGATCATTGTCACCTCTATTCCAGTTGGCTATCTTGATGAAGAAGAAGAAAAAAAATTAAATGACTGAACTGAAAGTGTAGCCCAGGCAGTGTTAGTGGTGAAGTGTATTAATAATACATGCAAAGGAAGGAATGCATTTCAGTGAGATTGAGATGCAGGTGGATGGCATCTATGAAAAGTAACATCTAAGAATGAAGGAGTTATGTCTATATGTGCTGTTCAGAGAGGAAAGTAGAAATTTCATTACAGAAGAAAAAAAAAAAAAAAGAGAAACTTTAATGGAAAGATTGTTTTTATTCAGTTGAGGTAGTAAACGCCTTCCTTCTCAACCTGCTGCAGGAAACCTACAGGGGGAGCTGGACTTGATCTCCAGAAGTCCCTTCCACCCCCTATGATTCTATGACTATGTGAATGAGCTTGATGAGTACAGTGGAAGCATTATGTGCGCATAATGTCAATTTTAGTTCTCAAATATTAGTTTTTCCAAAGTATTTTAAATCAAAGGAATTCTCATTTTTATCCTCTTCATTGTTACATGTTGTATCTCTTAGCATAGGCTAATGCATATTTGTCTTACAAGTTACTGATCTTGGATCACAGATGAGCATACGAAAGTGGAAAGAATAAATCTGAGCTCTGCTGGTTGCCTTGCAGTTAGTTTTAAGTCTGCTTTTTCTGTGCTTAGAAATTTTGCCAACTTGACTGTGCCTTGCAGATGCAATAAGGATCTTTTTAGCTACCACTTCATTAACATCTTAAACAAATCTGTGGTTGCAGTGCCATTATAATACTTGGTAATGCCTACAGTCATATTCGCTATGAAGTGGCACTGTATGGTTGTTTCATCTCCATTTCACTGCCACTAGTTTTTTGAATTGACAACACAGTAAAAACCTCCCTAAAAAAAGAAAGATGGCAAGAACGTAAGAGCATAGCTCCATGGTTTAAATTGTCTTAAGCTTATTGTGATATCATACTGGATGAACTTTATTAGACTAATGGTCCGATCTGGCTATGTCAATGAAGTGGGGACTTCCAGGAGCAAGGAAGGAAGAAGGTGGGGTTGATCTCTACTTTGTATCTTCTGTCTTGCTCTAGCAACACAGGCTAGAGGCGAGGAAGGTATGCTAAACAGAGGATCCAGATGCTTCTGGTGAGCAGTGACACCAACGGTGGCACAAGCAGGAAGTGGTAGATGTCTGTGCATCTCAACACAAAACGCTTCTGCTGCTGCTGAATGAACATCTTTTCCTTCCCTGTTCTCCTTTCCCATTCTTCTAAGCTCACTGTGAGCTCGCAGACTGAGTTCAGATATCCGAGCAGACATAATTAACCTTGCAAAAAAAAAAAAATACTTTAGCTTCTAGGTCAGAACAGGAGTGGGAGGGAAGAAAGGGAGAACCCTCGTCATTGGAAAGCTTCCTAGCTCTTGTTCAGTAGCAAAAACCTCTCTTTGCTTGAGTAGAATGTTCCCTCAGTAACAGTAATGTTATTCCTGGTAAAATTCATTGTGCTTGTTGGGAAGTTTTTATATAATATAGGGAAGTTCCTGTATAATGCAAAGGCAAATTATGTGTATTCAAATCAGTATTATAAAAGAGAAGTTTTAGATAACCTTTCAGATAATTTTTGTTTTAAAATAACATTGACAAAAGAAAGGATATTAATTTAGAAAAAGAAAGGCAACAAAAAAACCCCAAAAAACAAAAAGGGTGGGGCAGTATGGTTTAGGTTGTGTAATAAGAAACAAAATGATTTCATTATACATAAATTAATTCATTACCACATATTTTTCATCTTTGTTTCCGTGTTGATTGCTTATATTATTTTTAGTTTCTTGAATGAAATACATATGTAAGAAACTATACAGCTTGGCAGCATTAAATGAAGTGAATTAAAGCCATGTCATTGAATGGTGCTATTAATTGGGTGGAGATTTTTCTAGAGGAAATTATATTGATTCTAAACTTAATCTTGCTTTCACTTGCCTTACCAGCCACATTCCTTAGCAGTCACATTTGGCACCCAAATTTAACCATCCATAAATTTTGCTTAATGTGTACACTTGCATCTTAGGAAGGAACGTATTTTTAAAATGGAAGTTTGAAAAAAAAGCAGATGAAAAATATCTTAGACTCAGGTATGGATAATGCACGATAACTGGGGAGTCCTTCTCACATGTAATGGATGTCCTTCAGCTTCAGTGTATTACCAAGCTTGGCAGTCTGTGGTTTTAAAGAGTAATTGTCTGCTGACAAGGTTAGCAATGTCCATGTTGACTTCAGAAAGTTTTATGTGCCTCTGTTGCATTAAGATGTTCTGTTCTGTGGGACCTGAAAGTAAAAGCAGAATCTGTCAAATCTTTTGACAATGGATAAATATATTTTCTCCTAAATTTAAGCAAACTTTGAGGACCTGTTTGGGAATGTCATCATTAAGTAATTAAGAAATGGTAAGTAAAAATTAGTCAAACCTGAAACCATTTGCAGGAATGTATAAAAATGACCTGTAAGAGAAATGCTGATTTTATTTAGAGGACCTGCTGTTTTTGTGATTGTTTTTTGTACTAGGCGTTTTGAACTGAAAGCCTCAGATTTATGCTAGGTATAGCACAAAGGGGGTATGGTAGGTATAAAGGCTAAGTGGTGAAACTTACCTTTTCTGCTCATTTGTTGTATCATGTATGACCCGTTTGTATTACTGTAACTGCTAAAAGGCAACAGGCTTTAGAATTGCTTAGTTTTGACTAAATGTCAATTCGGAGGCTACAACCTTTGCTCATAATTAGAACATGGCCTTTTAGAAGTCAGCCAAAGCACTGCATTTTGCAGTTAACATCATCACTAGCGGCACAAATATAGAAAGTTTCTTCCCAGGGGTTTCTAAAGTGGCAAAAAGTGCTGAGTGAAAGGTTCAATGTTAAATGTGGGGTCATAACCCTAACTATCCGTGTTAGCTCCTATGCTCCAAAATGAGCTAGTGTTGGTTGGCATAGCTAAAGAGCATCAAATCTTTAGCAGCCAGCCAGGTGTTCCATTCAGAGATGTTTTAACCACAGACTGTGTGCCTGCACTAGATATATCCTGATTATCTCCTGTTAACTCATACCCTGTAGAAACTCATTTAACTTAATACATTTCTTAAAGTGCTATAATTAGAAGCGTATATTATATGCATAGGTCACTCAGAGGGTTGCCTCCTATTTATTTCCATGGAAATTACAACAGATACAAAGAGCACAGTTACACTGTTTCACAGAGCAAATATTGAGCTACAAAACACTGTTTTTGAACATGGTCACCATTAGCTATACATTTTCACCAGTGATGAACAAAAGCCTGCATGCCACACCCATAAATCTCTGCATGACCATCTGGAATGTAGCTTGTCTTTCAGTTGCTGTCACACTGCTGAAACACATCACCCACCAACTCACTGTGCCAGCATCCACTCTTTGGTGGGAAGCTTCAAATTCTGCTGCTGTCACACCAACGTGTGGCTCTGGTGTTGTGGGCCAACTTAACAAAAGAGGAAGCGTTACTTTCAGAGCAGCACTTGTGCTTAATTGTTTATATGTTATGCATTTCTATATTAAAAATATATTAACTATATAACTCCTATTATATATAGAAAAATAAATTAAGTCCTGATCCTACTATACTGCCAAGATTTTCCCTACTAGTATTCCACAGCTCTGTTTTTAACTCTTTGAGTTGTCTTTGTGTAAGGATAAACTCCAGGTAACCTCCTTGTCTGCTTTTCATTTCTGATTTCCCTTCTGCTGATAACACATACAATTTTTGCATATTTGAGTTTTGGAGGCAATCTGCTCTTTCTTCACTGAGATGCACAACCTGCTGTCAAAGTTCAGCTCAGGATCAGGGCTGCCAACTTCAGAGGGACATTTACAAAATTCCCCTTGACAGATAAGTAAGTTTTTCCACAGCTGACTAAAAGTTGTCTTTAGACACAGAAAAAAAGTGTATTTAGATACAGAAATAATTGATGGTGAATGTTAGAGTAAAAAAATTAAACTGAGAAATAAACAAGCCAGTGTATTTGGCTTGGTTATTAATAGTAAAATAACTCATGCCATCCTTTAATCTTCATTAGCCTTCCTTTTCTGGGACCTTCAAATTGGTGATGCTTCCCTTGGAACAGAAATGCAAATGATGGAGCCAGGGCATGTCCTCTGAAGAGCACAAAAGTTTCTGTCATGGCAGAGTTCAGCTGTTCATTGGAAGCATTATTGAGTTGCTTCATATTAAAAGAATGTGGACACCTGCCTTCATTTTACCTGTTAGCTCAGGTGATGAACTTTAATGTTTTTTCCAACCCAAGCCATTCTAGGATTCTATGATAGTGTGATAGTACTTTGTAGAGAGCATCCAGCCAGTCCTTCTCTTTTCAAATGATATACTTGCATGGTATTCAAGTTGGGGAAAGTTATGCTCTCAAAAAGTCTTGCATTTCAGTCAGTTTTTGTTATAAATCTGGCTTCTATTTCTTTTGGATTATATACTCTGTGAGAAACACATTTAATTTAACACTGAGACTAGCTGTAGTCATAAAGCAAAATCGAGAAGGAACCAGATTTAATACACTGACTGTCAAATAATACATATGAATACAGCATAGCCACATAAGAGCTATGCTGTTTTATCTTCCATCTGTAAGGCTTATGAAGATTTGCCTAAATAGGGAAGTCCTCAAACTTTTTCCATTTTCCTCAATTTTTGGAACTGAGGTTACAGAGAAGTTTTAACAGGCTTAGAGATGTCAGCATGCTAAAGTGCCACTGTGCAGTGTGAGAATGTTAAATATGGCTGTTGAACACATTTCTACAAGAGCACTGCTATGCAGTACATGCCTGGAAGTCTAGGAAATGAGTATGACAGGTTGCTAGTTCCCAGTATGTAATTTTTTCTTACATTTTGAACTGATTTCTGTTGCGTTTGGCAAGTGCTTTGCTTTTGAGTATGGAGTACAGGTTTCAGCTTTAGTGTGTTCCCAATGTGTAAGTCTTTAAGCAAAATGAATAACAGAATCGTGTATTCTTTGTTGTATTCACAAACCTTCACTTCAAGCTGTAGAATGCTCTATGATAGCACTGTAATGTTAGGGAGATGTCAATAGCTGCATCTTACTGCTTTAAGTTGCAGTCAGTCCTTTAAAATGGCTTGGACATTTTGGTGCCCATTTGAGATCAGAAGCTAGAAGACACCAAACAGGGCCATTGAGATAGTGTTAATTTAATCCTGTCTCTTTTTCCTAATTAAGCTTACTTCCTCTGGTTTAACAGAAGAAAGATAGCAACAGAAACAATTGTGTTTGTCCTGTCAGAGCTTTGGGCTAAGCAGCCCACATATGGTCTTTCCCAGCAGTGCTATGCAGAGCATCTATGGTGTTACAGAAAAGACAGTTTTCAGCAATTACGAATGCTACATGTGTTCACAATTCTGTGCAGTGGCTAATCAGTGCCCTAATGTGCATTTAGTCACATTTTCAAAAACTCTCAGGTGTTTTACACAGTGAATGTTATTTTTTGAAAGTCATAAGTCATCTGGTACCTTTAAAATCTGGTTTTTAATTCAGAATTGGAAATCTTATTCTTTCATCTTTTTCTTGGAACTTAAATTGAAAAAAAAAAAAAAAAAAGCAAAAAACCTCCCCACCCTTTATTTTCCTTCCATAGGATTAAGGCACTGATGTATTTTTAACTGTGCAAATGTTTTGAGTTTCTGCAACATACTTTAAAATGTTGTTGGAACATAATGTATTAATTGACAGCAGTATATTTCTTTTCCTTTTGGAAAAGTATCATACCATAGAGAAAAAAAACCATACCTCATCACATGCTGTTCTAATAATATGCATGTGTTTGAATATTTAAGGTTTCTTTGACTTGTGGTCTGGCATGGGGTATATCTCAGTCTACTGTGTAAGAAGCAAGGTATTTAAATAAACAGTCAATATATGCATGTCATTAAACATGCTAGAAAATGACAGGGAGTGGCTGTACAAAAGTTGAAAGAGAAGTACTGACATGGGAAAAGGAGAGACTGGAATCCAAAAAAGGGAACGAAAGTGCTGTCATGACTATAAGGACTGAACACATAGTCATCACTTTCTTGATGATGAGAGATCCAGGAATGACTTCCACTCAAGCTGTCACATCTGTGCACTATTAGCAAGAGAAGGAAGAAACCTGAAGGAAGATGCATTAAGAAAGGGGCTTTTATTTCTACTTAGACATGTATGTTTCTCTGAAAAATTGGTGCACTGTATCCTCCTGGCTTGGGCTCTATGGACAGCCACTGCACTGAGTCCAGCAGTGAAAAAGTGATGGCTGAAAATAACTTCTTTTGTCACTTTCCAACTGAAATAAAGTACAAGCAGAAAAGAAAATAAAAGGAAGTCATATAAGATCTTCAGAATTTTGTGAAAGGGTTGTGATAGAGTACAGCTCCTTTTCATGCACTTCTTAACAAGCGTGAGGTTTTGCAACAGTAATGTAATTAGTACAGCTTAAAATAGCTCCCTTCTGTCTGTTTTTCATTTTATTATAGCCAGACTTCAATTAATCCTGATAGAAATGGCTGTAGCTGGCCATTGCTATGTTACCATTTTTAGAAATTTGTTTGAAACGCTAGGTAGTAATTGTTTGTACTTGTTATTAATTAGTTGCTATTTTAAAACAAAAACAACTGTGAGCAGGTAGTGGGTTGATAATATGTAAGGGATTTATTCTGTGCACGGCAAAATTTGTAGCTTTGCTAAGAGAATCTAGCCACAACAGTAATTAATTCTACCTTTGTACAATCATAGATGAGATCTATTCTCAAGTATATAAAGACTGGCTATGTATTTTCTCTTATGCTACTAATTTAAATTGAGTTTTAAAAGCAAGGGATTTGCTGACTTAGAACAATGAGACATCGTTTGTGGAAGAGAGAATTTTTCTGATGTTATTTTTGTGCCTATGTTAAATTTATTAAGAATTTTAAGTCCATTAGCAAAATAAATTTTGCATAGGATTACAGTAGAAGTTTGTCATTATTAACTTTAGCTGATGGGTAACAGTCACCTGGTATACAATTGAAGTAGCCAATTTTTTCTGCATAGATGATGACTTTGGCCTACTAAGTATCTCCTAAAATAGTTTGGAGTCAGTCTAAGAGTGTATAGTCTGTGTCTGTGTGTGTATGTGTGTTTACTCTTGATTTCAAGAATAGAAATAGAACAGGCTTTACACATTTTTCGTATGTTCTAGGAACAAAGGCACTTACGCCAATTAATTTTGAATGTGAGGCTTATTCAATTTCCTTCAAGTAACATATTTTAAAAGATACCAGAACTACCCCTGGAAGACAAGAAGAGAGAGGAGAATATTTTCTTAAATGCAACATATAAATTGCAGATAATGTGTAGGTGCATGTATCTTCATATTCATAGCCAGTGATTTTTCTAGCAGAAAAAAAAGTGAATGTGAGTGAATGGAGAAAAAACATAATCCAGTGTTGGCAAATCCTATTTATTCAGAGGAAGATAGAGGAAGCAACTATTTCTGGATTATGTATTTAATGTCATAGCTTTCCATGCAATGCTGTGCTACAGCAATCAGAATTGCATTTGCAGAACTTCGTTTAAATTACATTTATTTTGATGTTGTCATGTTTCATTGCTTAATTTATATATTAACAGTTACAATCTTTAAAATATTACTATTTATTTGCCATACCATTTATTTCTACTGAAACTTCATCTCCTCACTGAAGTAGGTATGAGCTAAATAAAGAATTACAAGAAAAATTCATCAAATGAAGCATTGGAGTAAATATCTAAATTTTCAATAGCTTCTTAGATTAGAAATTCACAAAGGAAGATATGAAGTTCTGACACACTGGAATTGTGGGACGTTGAAATAAGGATGAGCTTTAACTCAACTTGCCTTTGGAGACATTGAAGAGAATGGCTATCTGACAAAAAGAAATAGAATGCATCATTAGGGATCTGGTTTCATGATCTTTCCACCCACTTTGATAGGTTTATTGGAAAAAAAGTTGGGCAGGAGTCTGCAAACCCTTTTAGCATTATGTTGAAGATTCTGCTTAGAATAATCTAATGTTGTGTCATGTGTTCTTCCTGCCACTCCACTGTAGAGTTTGAACATGCACAAGGAAAACTAAAATTGCTGTAGGAAAAACATTAAAAAAATCATATTTTCTCATTACTTATATTTTTTAAGAAAAGAAAAGGATTTAGAAGAGAAATGGAAAGTAGGAGAAAAGGTGAGATAGTTGACAGGAACGGTTCTCTGAAGACAAATACCAAAGACAATCCTGAGGTGTATCTTTCTACGTTACTGCAGATGTACTGTAAATTCTGGCCTGAAGTTTTCTCTGCTGCAGCCAGGGAATAGGCTTCAGTTCTAACTAACTTACAGTCCATGCCTATGAACTGCTTCAGTCCAGTGTGAGTTGATGTCATTGAATAGTCAAGCAGGAAAAACTTGATGATCAGTGAAGCAATACCTTTTAATGTTCTTTATTTTAACACACTGTATTTCTTGATAAGCCTTGAGCCCACCAGCTGTCAAGATATAGATTGGATAGTTTCCCCCTAGCTACTGTAAGTGCTATTATATTGCTCCATATAATTTTCACCTTCTGTTTTTTTGTCATCTTTTAGATAAATTCATATAGTCCAGATTGGGAATTTATGGTCTGTCGTCCCCCTTGCACTGTTTATTTCTCTTTTGGTAGAGAAAACCTTTGAAAATTTTTGTAATCTAAGAATTGTATATATGATGTATGGCAATTATGCTATTACAATAAATGAAAAATCGATAGGGGTTATCCTCATTCATTATGAGTAAAGTAATAATGTAGACTGTTGAACAGAGTAGAGAAAAGCAAACTGACTATGATAAATTGAAAAATTTTTCAGTGGTACCTCCACTGTAGAGTTCAAACTCTGCATCAAATGTTTGGCACTTTGAAGGACTAGGAGGGCAGAAGGAAGTGACTGGGTTAGTACTTAGTGTTGTCACTAAGGTTTTATCCTAGAACTGTTTTCATAAACCCTTCTAAGATATAACTTGTTAGTTAAATGCTGTGGGATAGAGGGAGAGCTACTTTTTTCTAGTGGCTGCCTCTAAATAAATAGTGCCCTTTCTGTCTAAAGTCTTCAAATACACAAGATGTATTTGATAATTTATTAAATACATTGATTACATCGTGATACAGTTAACAGGAGATTTTCTCTAAGCAGTGTTCTTGTAATTGGATACAAAGTGATTTTACTTATTTTTTTATTCTTTATATTGGTCATGAAGTAAATGTTGTCTGTGAAACAGATTGTGTTTTGTAGCATTGTCAGTGTGAAAGGAAGACGAAGGAAATTTACAGAGTAGCAAACAGTGTTTTAGACCTTAAAGGCAGGTCATTTTTTGATGTTTTTGGATTGAAGTTGTGCTACTAGGCACTAAATCTTTCCTCAACCTTTGATTTCTTTCTTTTTTTTTTTAATGATTACTGAAAATCTTTCTTCTCTAGAATGTGGAAAAAAAAATTGGTGGCTTTGACTTTCATATGACTTTAACGTGGTTGTTCTTAAAAAATTTTTTCTTCATACCAGTTACTGGTAATACTTATGTCTCTATTATCCACTTTGATTTAAAGGCATGATTCATAAATATACTGCTCAGTGGCATGTTATGGTGGATGCCATTAAAATGCATGGATCGCTAATCCAAAATGCAGTGAAAATATATCTTAAAATAAACTACTAAATTGCTGCAGTCAGTGGAATATTACCCAGTGTTGAGGGATTAAGTCCACTGTAAATTCAATTAATTATCAAGTAATTTGGAGAGAAACACAATTAGTGTTCCTTTATTAGTCATCATTATTAACAATCATGGCGAGGCACATCATAACTGCAAAATGAAGTACAATTGCTGTAGTTCCAACTTTTTTTGAATTCTCTTATCTTTTGGTATTGTCTTCTGTTTTCTGTCAAAATGCAGCTGTGATCGTGAAAGGCTTAAGTATGTGCTTAACTTTGGGCTAAGAAAAATCTGAGAATGTTGTCTTAAAAATATGTATATATTTGAATTTGTCTATATGCTTGCACTTGAATTTTCCACTTCCACAAGCAGACCTCTTTAAGACCTGAAACCTTATAACCTTACCATGCCTGTAGGTGACTAGAAAGCAAATATGGCTTCAAATACTGAGTGACTGGAGAATAGTGAAGTGTGAAGGCACTTGAGTCTTCCACATAAATAAAAACAAATTTTGTGACATAAACCTTTTGGACTATAAGTTGCATGATAGGAGACTATGAATTTAGACTAAGGTCTGCCTAGTTCTGTCTGTAATGTGGGCAGTTTTTTTTCAAGTTTCAGGTAGCGAGTTTTAGAAACCACCCATTGGCATAAGGCACACGTGGGGCACCCCAAAATGTCACTGCAAAAAGGATAATTCACATGTCTTAGACTTCCTGAAAAACTTCCAAGTGGTCAGATAAGTAATACTGGGTGGTGAACACATGTTTCTCCCATGTAGGCAGCGGGAGATTTTCAGGAAATTAAGTATTTGTCTGTATCTGTTCAGGAAATCAGGGCCTGAGTTTAGAAATTCATTTATGTAAAGCTTCATTCAGTTGCCTTACAGCATGCTTTACTGTCAGTATTTATAATAATGATTGAATAGTATTCATGTAGTTGCTATCTTTCCTTTTCAAAAAATTTCTCAGTTTTGTTTGTGCTCTAATGTGTTTCCTGAAAAATCCTAGGCAAAGATTGGTCTACTTAGTTTTATAAAATTAATTCAGGAGCCAGAAACCACAACCTATAGATTTTTTTAAAGAGAATTCACACTGAAGTTCCCCTTTGTTACATCATTACTGTGAAATACCTTAAAAACTGGAGCAAAAAAATTACCAGGAAAATATGTTTTGAAAACTTGATTTTGTTCTTCTCTGTAGCTTGACACAGATATTTTCTGTTGCAGCATAGTTTTTCACATGTGAATTGCTCTTTGTATCCTTCATATACGTTTTACATATGAAATCTGTTCTACACTTAAAGCACTGTATATTTGGAGAAAAAAAGCAATGAATGTCATGGCTCAAAAATAAGAAGATATGAATTCTCCCATCTCTAGTTTAAAGGACAGAAGTTACTCTACTTAGTCCCCTGGAAATTTTGCATGTCTTGGCTCTTTTAAGTGAGAAGGTGAATTAACCCACCAACTTCTGTTGTTTTTTTGAGAATTCTGCCTGTATACGTTCATTCTGTTTATTGCTTCGTATGCCATTTGAATGGGAAATATCTTGGAGGTCTTTTTTAAATACAATAGTATATACAGTCCATTTCAAGCCAGTCAAAGTTAGACCTACAAGTTTTAATATAATATGGAAATGCATAGATAGCTGTAGAGTTTAGTTTAGTGTGCCATTTGATTCTGCAATATCTGCAACTTCCAAAGACAAAAATGACCAAAGAGAAAAAAAAAAAAAAAGGCAAAAATAAACCTGTGTCTGAATGGATAAACCTGAACAAAATCTCTTTGATTGGGGCATTTGGGATAGCTGCCAGGCTGGACTTTGAGTTGTTTATAATAGGCTATGCGTTGATTGAGGAGAAAGGTGTGAAAGGTACAGTTTTAGCACCCTTAACCTCTGCCAAAATATTCAGGAAAGTGAAGACTGCTTTTTGGACAGGGAACAGATCAATTACATATTTTAGGACAGGATGCTTTAAAATGCATGTTAGTAAGTTAAGATATAACCTAAACATTTAAATCACAAGAGATTCTGAAGTTTTATCCACCCACTGAGTTCTTGGTGGGGAATCAACATTTAAACAGGCTCTCATAGGCCTTCAGCAATACATTTCTGTTCAACTATAGATTTTGAACTGCTGAACATTTAATTCATTCTTGTCCCCTTCTAATTATGGACTTTAAGGAGATGTGGCAATGCACCTTTTCGTTCAGTTTCAGATCAGACAGTTCAAGTTTGATTTACTCAAATTTTAAATCCTTTTAATGTAATAAGTAAATTTTGGCAAAATGTCATGGTTGGATTGTAATCTTAAATAGAAATATATTTTTTACTTTTTGATTCCTGAAATCCTGAACAAAATTGTCAATAAAAATGGCTGATTATTAAAGAAAGAGACAAGACACTAACAAAGGTAAAAACCAAGGATAGTTACCATTATTCTCTCTGGCCCTCACATATCAACAGTTCCCATATTTTGGTTGTTTTATTAACTTTAAAACCTGGGTTTTAGCTTAGCTGTAACACTTATTTTATAAAGCAGGTCTGGAGTTATTAAAGGAAAGCATGATAACATGTTAGTAAATTAAAGTTTTGCCATAGGAATTTTTGGTATGGAAATAAGGCACACTGAAGTAAATGGAAGAAGTTAGTTGTTTGGAATAGCAGCAATACTTGTAATTTAGAAGATATAAAATAAAATTTGTCACAAGAAATATACACTTGAAAAATTATTGCCTGCACTGTTCATGCTATCAGCACTGTTTTCCTTTCAGTAATCTTGTTTCAGGCTAACTTTTGGAATTTGAAGTAGTTTTCAAGAATTATAATTTTGACCATGCATTTTATTTTTAAAACTCCTTAGGATAATTGTCCAGTTTTTGAGAGCCCTGTTCTTTCATCCAGTTCAGGAAAGCAAGTTCTTAAGCAGATTAGTGTCCTGCTATGAGTGCTCATCAAGAGAATTTGTTGATGAGATGATTGTTTATGAATAAGAGGTCTCAATAAGTGAAGGAATAGAGCTAGTGCAAAAATATAGATGAGGCAAATGGCCTGTCCAGATAAAAGCAGCACTAGATAAAGAAGTATATCAATTTTAACAGTCCTTCTTTGTTGGTAAAATTAGATTTAGTAGATTATGTAGAATGAATCGGACAGGATCCAAGGTCTGCTATGAGATTCTAGAAATAAATGAAGGCTGAAGACTGTAAGAAAAATGAAATGAACTAAGAAGTTCTTTTTAAAAATATCAAAGTTACCTACAAACAGACAGCAAGCTCAACTGCTTTGTTAGCTACCTTAAAACTTAAGGAAACCCTATTAAATTCAATGGAAATCAAATTTTAGAAATAAATTACTGATTGGTACTGTAGCAAGCATCAATAAGTGAATAGAATCCATGACTTTGTATAGAATACCTGGCAAAGTATTAAAAGAGAATGATTTTTTTTCTAGACTCATCTAGACGTAATCAGTCTAAACTTCAAACTCTGAAGTGCTTTTATCTTTTGGCTATTGTAATTTAATGGAATTTCTTCAAGTAAAATTTTGTTCGTATGAAGAATTAAAAGAAAAAAGAAGACTATTATTTACAAACTTAGATAGTTATTAGTTTGGATATATCTAGTGTGCATGAAAGCAGGGCAATAATGACATGAGGTAAGCCAGAAATGACACCAAGAGTTTCTTGTAATGCATCCTTGTGCTGTAATATCCAACTGGTGTATGTTTTAGTAGTAACATCTTGTTGTGATGGTCACACAGTACAGACTCGAAAACTCTAGTTCATTCCTGTTAGTATTTTTCCTATGTGTTAATCACTTTGTGTATGCATAGGAAAAGAGTCTTAAACTGGAAAATTTGCTCTTCAGTTACTGCAGTTAGACTGCAAGTGAGATAGTGAGCAGGCACTATGGACATATTTTCTGTATGTTACCATCACAGAAAGGAATGGATTTCAGGTCTTTGAATGCCAGATCCTTGCATTATTCTCTAATGTCTGAGTGGAAGCCACAGTTTCCTGAGTGACTGAAAGCTAAACCAGTGTCTCCTGAGGCAAAATGTTAATGAATTTACCTATCCAATTATTGGGCCTTCTGTAAAGTCAGTCTTGCCTTTTTATTATATAGATAATAGTAAAATGCCTTGGGCAACTTTGCACAAAATAGCTATGCCAATATTACAGCAGAAAAACTCTTTTGTCGTCTACATGGGTTTGTCGAGGAACTTCACTTGTTCCAAGTCTCCACAAAAAGACAGTTCTTGTACAATATTTTTATGAAGATCAGTGCTTCTGGACAGTTTCAGTGTGATGGAGTCTGTTCCCAAACAAAGTGTTTCTAATGGAAAATACTTCAGTGCCATCCTGTTTTAAATTAAAGGCAAGGCAGCTTTCAATAGTTTTAGGAGAGCAATGTAGGTGAAATATTGTTCAAATTATTTTTGATAGATTCAACCTTCATGATAAGGGTAATGTAGGAATTATATCTGTACTGGCTTATATTTCTAAATTGAACCAAGATATATATATATTTTTGTGGAATATGTCACCTTATTTTTACATTTAGGGAAAAAAAAAAAAAGTGATCATAGAAAGAATGACATAAAATAAGAGATTGCAATTATTTGATTCATTGCCCAAAGCTTTTCCGGGCTCAGCTGCTGGTTCCAGAGCAGCTGGGGCACTTTGTGCAGCGCTTGTGTTGGTAATGTGCATAACAAATGGTAGTGAATACAGGCTGTATAAAAAGGAAAGATATCATTTTCACTATAATAGCTCACTTCCTTAGGTATACTGGCATCGTTTGAGATTTCTCCTGATTCAACATCAGCCAGCTAATTGTCAGCCTTATCCTAATCTCCCTCTGACAGTGGCTCAGGCCATCAATAGCACTGTCTGGATGAACAAAGACTGAGATCACTGTAGACCAGATCTTCTCATAAACTCTCATAATAAATTGTTATGCAAAAGAAGGGAAAACAAAAGAAAGAGCACTCCACATGATAGTGCAGGTCCTCACATCTGAGGTATAAACATTTTCTGGACAGTCAGAGACCTTTTGAGCAGTTAATTATTTAAGAAATACATTGAATTGCATTTTACAGTTATATATGCTAACTACTTCTGATGATATTTTAAAGAAAAACCCTGGTACAATTTATCACTCCACATACAGTGAGATAGTACTTAAGGAAGTATGCTCCTATGGGAAATTGCATAATGCCAAAAAACTTCCCCAATTAAAAAAAAAAAAAAGTTATATTTGGCAATGAAGACCAAATGAACATCATTGAGAGATGAAGTTCAGAGACAGGAACAGAAATGCTGTAGGAAAAAACAGCTGGGAGTGAAAGCTCATGAAGAGCTTTTCAGGAAAAAGGTGCTGTGGAAAGCACTTGCATACTTGTGTGGTGCCTGTGTTTGCAGTAGGTGCTGCTTAAATAGGCTGTCTTCATGTCCATTTGAAACCACGTCTGTGGGGCCATTGGATTGATCTAAGAATGAAATCTGAAGTGGCAGAGTTGACAACTAGAAAGTGAGGTGGTTTTGTGCCATTTCTTTAGGATAAATGTACTGTGAATTGGAAGTTATAGTTATTCTCTTTTATTATTCATAATCTGAATCCCATTCTTTTTTGTTTCAGAACGGTGGACCTCCTGTATGTAGTTTTCAAAATATAAAATCTTATTGCTGTGTGTAATCTTCAAGTAGATTTTTTTCCACTTTGATTAAATGGAAATGAATTTTCTAGAACTAAAGGGCTGTTGAGCTGGACACAAGACAGGAAGGAAGTAATGGAGAGGTGGGCAAGTTAGCTTAGTGAAGCCACAAATTCCTTCTGTCATCTGCCAGAATTCCTGGAGTTTCATCGCCCCCAGCTGGCCAGTGTTCCTTCTCTGGTACCCACCTGCACTTCGTCTTCCCCCAGTCAGACATAGAGTGCAAGGAATCAGCCCCGGGGACTGTACCCTTGCTCTGTGACAGCTGTCCCTACTGCAGCACCCATGGGACTGCCAGACCCTCAGGCTCAGCTGAGCAAGGATTTAATTCCACGTGTCAAATGTTGTCTGACTTAATTAACCTTCTTCTACCTTTTGATTGAATAACAGCCTTTTCTTTTTTGACTGTCTCCATTAAAAGGCTGAGTAAAATCTGTCTTAATTTGTTGGACGTTAGATTTCCATTTCCCAAGGCATATTTTTTTAGAGCAAATTTTTCTTATGCTCACATATGCACACATTTTTTCCCCATATCTCTTCTGTATTTTTTTTGTGTGCTCTGCCGTCTTCTTGCTCTCCTTTTTCAGTACAGCCGTGTGTTTCTTTTTGCTAGAACATAAGGTGCAATGGGCTTGTGTCTTGTGACTTTATGGTATCATTAGTTTCTCTTGTCTCTTCATTGAGTGTTTCTTCCCACTGTTACCTGATATTGCGTAAAAGGTATTTATTCTATTTCATGCAGCTAGTCTTCAACATAGTTTGTTGGTTTGTTACTCACTCTTTTCTGAAAACTCCTGTTTATTCTGCTAAGAAAATTCTTCCCTTTGTAGTTCTCAGAAATGCTGCCTTCCCTCTATTTTAAACTACTCGTTTCTTTAAAGCTATTTCAATTTTCTTTCAAATATTTTTTTTATTCACACTTCTACTTTACAATGAGAATACATACTTCATATTCTTCTGTCTTAAACTTTTTACTGCAATAACCTTTTATTTTTCTGTTCAATTTATTTTCTTATTTTGGAAGCATCTTTTTTCTATGATTGCAGAGATACTAAGAAAATAAGCTTACTGCATATTTTATACTAAACTGAAGATAATTGATTACAGGGACAAATTTGTGATCTCCCGACATCCGTCTCAGCAGAAAGGCACTCATGATTCCTCTGGAGACAACAGGATTGCGGGTGGTTTATTCTAGCTCATTTGCAATGATCAGCTGAAAATAACTTAATTAAGGAAATCATGAAAGATATTAGATGCCTGGGTTTACATTTCACATGCTGAAAGCTTAATTGAAATTCAGTAGTCCTTCCTTTATCAGCTGCTGATGCTACCCTGCCATGTAGAATTGATATTAACATTCAGGGCATGTGAATTTATCGTTTCCTAAGAAGTCTTAATCTTTTACTTCCTTTCTGCGCTGTGGTAAAGAAGATGCTGTCTCCTGCAATGTAATGCCATACAGGGGAGCCAGAGCTTGTGTGAATACCATGTTTTTCTGTCTGATCCTCCTTAAATACAGACCTGAATTTGGGAAGATTTTTTAATCTTTTGCTGTGTTGTCAAATCACCCCTAAGATACATTTATTATTACTTCTTTGTGGTGTCTATCATTATGTGCTGAAGGGATAGTGGCTTTCTGATAATATTTTCACTTGTACATGCCATTATGATTCTACTTGTAAAACATCTTTGTGATTGGGCCCCAAAGGTAGCACCAAGCAGCTGTATTCAAAACATCCTGAAGGTTTTCTAGATATTTAAAGCAGTGCAACATACTAAAAATATCATAGAGTTCTGATTTATTGCTCTCATTTTGAAGCTGTTAATTGATGGTAGTGGGAAAGGCAACAAATAGTCATAAAAGGTGTTCTTTGAATTGATTCAACTATTTCCTGAGAAAGATTGCCACAAGGAAAAAAGAAAAAAGCATGCACTGATGTAGTATTAGAAACTTTTCAAAGAAATGAGTTTCTTACTGTCAAAACTCCTCAAGGAAAATGAGTTATTCTTTTCTCCTGACTTTGGAGTTCTCCACTTTTCACTGCTAACTGTGCTTTCCTGTATTTCTTGATGTCAAATGTAAGTCTGCTGATGCTCAGTGTGTTTTTTTTTTTTTTTTTAAACCCAGTTCCTCTAAAAAGAGGAGGAAGCCCTTTATTTAGACTACATGTTCTAGGAGCGAAGTGTGTTTATAAAGTATTCATCTGTTTTTCTTGTCCATGATACATATGGTGACATCACTGCATGCTTTTATATGATTTGGACAATGCAAAACCAGCAGTGAAAAAGGGAGAGAGCAAATAAGCATGTTTGTTATAATTAAGTACAGAACTTAGAGCATAGTTTGTGAGTCATGTTTAAAAAAAAACCTAGGCTCACTGTGAAATCAAAGGATGAACTTCCCTGAGCTGTTTTCATTTAGTGTCCAAAGGAGTTCTGCTCCTCATTCTTCATTCTTTCTAGTACCAGGTTTAAAATATGCAGTCGTAGTAGTTATTTCCAAACATTTCAACTGCTGTCATTGATATTAATCAAGTGTTGAAACATAAGTGAATGCGAATTGACAGATAAAAAACCTGATGTTTCGTCAATATTGTAACAGAGTTAGTATGAAGACAGATATCTGTAGCTTGGTAACCATAGTACCTGGTATCAGTCACAGGTAAAGTCACTGAATGACTGATTCAGGATGCAGTCAGTAAAGAATTAACTAAAATGAAAGGAATTTTTTTTTTTTTTAATATTTTATTAACTATGGTGACCAATATGTTATAATGTACATAGGCTTGCCTGCTATATGCTCTAATATTGGATAGCATTCTGCTTTATAGAGCTGAGATTAACCTGGATAGCTAATGAGAATTAAAAGAAAGAACATTCTGGATATGCAGCATTCCAGCTTTATCAAAGACCTTCCTATCAGCCTCAAGCTCAGCACTCTACTACATAGTCTAGCTAAAGTTTGTTGCTTTTTTTTTAATTTTTCTGTTTCATAGTTAGAGCTGAATAACGCTCTTTGTCTTGCATTGATGTCAAGTTCATATTGCTGATTCTTGCAGACACATAATGATTGATACTTGTTTTTATTTCAGTAACTTCATTTTGATCCATAATGCATTTGTGGCACTTCCTAAAATCTAAAAGTTTATCTGGTGCTCCACTAGCAATTTTCTCAACTTTTGTCAATACATTAAAGATTTCCATCTTAATTATGTACTTATTTGAGGTAGATTTAGTCCCATTTATTACAGACTATGTCTTTCACAAAAATGTTCTTTTGACTTCTGCATTGCAATGTGCTTAGAACACCTTTCAGCTTTGCATCATCTGCTAAATTTCTGTGTCCTCTCCACAGTCATTTAATTGCTGAATTGAATTCTTACATTGTGTTCAATCTGTGCCAGATCATTCCCTCCCCTCTAGAAACTCTCTTAATAATATTCATAATGTCTTCATAATCTTCATATACCTAATTTGAGAGCACAGCTGCCTGAAAAGTGTATTCACCTTATGTTGATTTCATTAGGCTAGTAATACTTACAGATTCACAATATCCCTGAGCAGATAACATGCTGAGGCTTGTTTTTCTGTCAGTCCCAATTAAATGTTTCTGTTTTACTACGGAAATGAACAATATTGAAAGCTCTGATGGATGTTATGCTGCCCATGTGTCGCAGATTGGTGGTGATGAGCATACTTCTCAGAAAAATACTCACAGAATTTGACAAAGGAGTATCTCTCTTTTGCCCTATAGTGTGCTTGGAGGATACTTGTCATAAAAGGAAATGAGATTGGCTTGACAGAATGGCTCTTGGGTTGATGCTGGCAATTTCTTTCCATCTTATTTTGTTGTACATGCTTTTGAACTGTTTGTTGAATCACTTTTAATAGTGTCTTTCTATGGAGTAAAACCTAGGAAATAGTTCTACAGTTTTTTTCTTGCTTTTGGATGTCTTTTTAGTCCTTTTGTAGTCCTGAAGGACCAAGCAAATCTTGGGGAAAAAAAAAAATCACTAATGGTTTAAAGATTGGTTTGATTAGATCCTTGAATACTGTATGGGAAATTTTGTCAGGCTTTATTGATTTGAACACATCTAATTTATCTGTTACCTTCTTCCAAATATGATCTCAGCTCCTAATCCCTTTGTTAAAAATACTTGTGTCAAGTGACTGACCAGAAAGCTTAGTTGTGAGCAAGGTTAAAATAAATAAACCATTGACTACTCAAACCTTTTCCAGGTCCCAGTTATTTCAATGGCTCTGCAACAAACACAGTAATTTTCAGGTCAGTTGGATTACAATAACATTTTATAAAACATTTCAAGAATGTGGTCTATGAAAGCCAGCATCATGATTTTTATTTTTTATTTTTTATTTTTTTTTTGGAAGGCAGTTAACTCTGTGGAAATAATCCTATACTAAATAGCATTAAGCTAATATTACCTAATATTTTCAATTTAAAGCAGAAGTGAGTTTGCATGCTCTGTATGTTAAGGCACAGAAATGTAATAGTTTTCTGTTGTTTTCGCTCTACAAGTTTCTCTGTTAAACAACAGCAAAGTATAATTTTCACAAGTTCTGCTGTCTGGAAGATAATGCTTATCATCACTGCTCACATTTGGAGAGCAGGAAACAAAGCAAAAATTTTCGTTTGTATTTTTCCCATTGTAAAGTCCTGACAAATCAGCTGCCCTTTCTGAGACATGAATTGCAGTGTTTAATGTGATTCCTCTGAATTTACCAGTTCTGCAAAAGAAAATTAAAAACTTTCCAAGATTAGACAAATAGGGAAAAATAAATCAAAAGGTGAAAAGGCCACACTTTTACATCCAGAACGACTGCAAATTTTTGTGACCTGGTCTAATGAAAGGGTTAAATAAAGTATTATAAACTGTTTGCTGTCTTTAGGCATTTGTTCTGTATCCATGGACTTATTTTAATGTAAATAGGCACCTCAACAGCTGTGTCCCCTTAAGCACATTTTATTTAGCAGCTGGGTTATACACGTCACTTGGCAGCCATGGATTTTCAATTTTTCTCTGTGCCAAGGGGGCAGCTGGAATAATTTGAGTGCTCATTAATTTGGGAGAAATATGAGCTGTGTAAGTCAGACAACACGAGTCTTCTGTATGGTGTTGTACAAGGATAAGCGGATCAGGGTAGAAGCAATTTGCCCTGTCCCAAGGGGGCCTTCATTTTTTAATAAGCTGGTTATGAAAATTCTATTTCTTTGCAGTTTGAAGAGTCTAATTAGAGCCAGTAATTTCTCTCATATAACTAAAGTGGATGAAGGTTAACTTTAGGCCTCCAGAGTCTTTTCGCATTCATTTACAGACTTAAATCAGGTAATAGTTTGTAGCTAATTAGAATAGTGTATTAAATATTTAGTTTGACTTGACTTTAACTGCAAGAACGCAGGAATGCTGTAGGGCTACAAAAAATGATAAAGTAGAGCTAAATTTAATTTTTAATCTAAGATAAAAGTAGTACAGTAATTTTAATACTGACTGGTGTATTATGATAGTAAGAACAGCAATTGCCTTCAGTTGGTTGAAATGTCAAAGGAGCAAGATGTCTATTTAATATCTTTGCTATAGTGCTGCAGTTCAAACAATTCATGGTGGATGTGCATGTGTAAAGAATGTGAATTCTAAAGAACTAAACGTATTTCAGCATAACATACAGTTTTTATCTAAAATCTCATTTATTTCTTCATTCACCAACTCAGAAATTTCAGAAGGAAATTCTTTCAGAAATCAGAGTGCTTCTTGTTGCAGAAGTTTCTGATTACCCAGGAAGTTCAACAATAAGCACACATTCCTACTTGAATTTGCCGAACAGTGAGTCTGTTTTTCTATCAGAACAATATCTGCATTTGGAACTTTTGTTGATTTTTTTGTTTGTTTGTTTGTTTGTTTTTTGTTTCAGTGAATTAGTAAGATAATCCTAGAATTCCATGAGTAATTCTTAATTGTTGCTGTTCCTGTAAACAAAGCCTTCAAGTTTATACTACTATGCTTGTAATTTTCAAAATTCGTAACATTCAGTAAGTGGAGTTCAGTTTTCTATGCTAGATTACCAAACTCCCCATTGCTGGTTGGATTGCTAGTATTTGAGCCTTTTTCCGCTGAAGGTAGTATAAAGCATGTGAAATTCTGTTGTGTAGAACCAAACATGGACTTTGAAATTGGAGCTCAGCACCAAACTAGCTTATACTAAAATGTTTAGCTCAGGGCCCATGCAGTGATTTGCATCTACATGTTGTGAAGGAGAGCTTGCTCAAGTTATATATGCCTTGAAAGAAGACAGATAGACATATTCTGACACATGAAATACAGAAGCTCACTTCAACACAGTTCTGTAGAACTTCTGTGAAAATAGATGATAGTTTATTCAACAGGACATTCTTGGTAATGCCTTTTGATCAGAGCAGTATTGGCTATGGTTATCACAAAACAGAAGAAAGAAAATTAGTACGATGTTTTTTTAAATTAAATAGGTAGTTTTTGACTTCTGCTGCTATCATTCTATATCAAATGGTATAGCACAAGTATCTGTGCTGTGATCCTGTCAGAAAGCATAGGAGGACCTTGTTTGTGATGACCTTTCCAATTATCTTCTCACAGTTTCAAGTCTTCCAAATCATTATGCCTTATGTGATAGAACTTAGTTGTCAGACAACCGTTGTGTTATTATATTTTAATTGGTGGGGGTTTTAAAGACTTCTTATACATGTATAGAACAGATTTTATTTCCAGTGAGAATTGTGCTTATTAATTTATTTTGGCTATGAGTACTTTGGTACTATTATGTGTCTGCTCATATGTTAATGCTATTGTAATCATACTGGAGTCACAGCGGCTCTTCTCCTTTCTAGCCAATCCCATAGTTTCAGTGAACTGATTTCCATGAACTGAGTACAGCTCCCTTATATCCTCAGCAATTGCTCCTGATAGCAGTGAAGATCCTTCTTCATGAATGAACAAGGCTGTGAATCTAAAATACTTCAACATGAAAGGGGAAGGATGCTGATAAAGAGATGATTTAGTAATTGAGACAAAATAAAGATGAAATGTACTGTTTATTTAACAACAACAACAACGACAAAAAAAGAGCATCTGTAACCTCAAAATAGTCAAACTCTTCTAGCTGTAAGCTTATTCAGTCTAAGATTCTTGGCTCATAATCTGTAGTTTTAATCTCAAATTTCCTCTCCAGCATTTTTTGGATGCTAGAAACTCCATTACAGATTGGTAGAAAATCTGTGATAAAACTTCTAAACATCACCTTATTTTGTTACACTGGTTTCTCAGTTGTCAATTTTTATGAGATGGTTTATGAGTGCAATAATCCATTTAAAATCAGCTGTTACGGGAGATAATAGCCAGTTGTCAGAGCATTAACCACCCTTGACTTCACTTTGGGCTATTACGTAGCAAAAGAATGAATTGGTGGTAAGGTTGCCAGGTGTATTAAATTATATGATGAATTATAGAGATTCTGTAATGGGGATTAGTGTCCAAAAGAGAATAGTGGAGATTGCCAAACCCATTATCTGATAGGACTGTAGACTGGACAGAATCCCAAGGGTGAAAGGCCGGCGTTTTATCCATTATGTCATCCTGTAGTCTGTGTCTGCGCCATGCACAGTGAAGTACATGGTAAATGAGTTGCCATTGTTCAGTGCTTCATCCTGTAACTATATAATAACAGAAGTGGAGTAGTTGGCAGTATTTGGCTACTTAGAATTTAGTCTGATTTTGATCTTCTCTCATGGACTCTTCCAAAATAAATGATATACAAGAAAGCTAAATGGTATACTAGCAGAAATTGTATGAGCCTGTTTTTTCCAAAGAAGCTTCAGCCAGATCCAAGAAAGTTAGTTTCGTCATGGTTTCTGCCCTAATCTCTTCTCATTCTCTCCATTCAGACAAATTAATTTGTTTAGGCTGCTATTTTGTGTTTTAGTAAAACAACTGCTGTTCTAGATTTTACCAAATTCACTTACACATTGAAGAAAACATATAATTCATTAAGGGATAGCTAAATTAGCTGCTAGTAGATCATCTAAGCTTGGCTGTTAACTGTAATGACATGGAATCTCACATATCAGGACTGGAAACAAAGATTTCTTTAGCTTCTGAGATGAGAGCACAGAGCTTATTCCTACCTCCTATAAATAACACCACATTTAACTTTGAAATGGTAACATTATAATAATAGAAAACCCTTATCATGTAATTTCTTGAAGTTATAAATGTGTGAGTTAAAACTTTCCTATCCCTCTATATCCCATATAGTTGCTCTCTCATACTACGGCTGTCTTTACCTGTGGAAAGATATTAAAAAAAAACCAAACAAACGACAACAACAACAAAAAAAACAAACCAGCTACATCTTCAGTAAAACTGTGTGGTAAACACACAACATTTGGAGATGCTCTATGAAGATTTTATTGGCATTCTATAGATATATCTAACATGACACGTAAGCCTTTTGTTTTAAAGTGATTTGCAAAGGTAAGAGAAGTATTAGAGCTTTTGTTAAGAATTAAAGCTATAGTGAAGGTAAGAAATTGATTGTTGGTAATCTCCTTTTTTTTCAAATAATAAGAACCTTTTATAAAGCAGACTTTGAGTTGAAATTTTCCAGTTGTTGTTTTAGTCCCAAAGATTAATGTTCCCAAAATCTGGAAATTTGCTGTTGTTTTAACTGTTAAACTTCTAAGAAGGATTTAATATATTCAAGGCCTATTTTGTGTTTTGCTGTTAAATTCCAAATCTTAACTGCTTATTTAATGCAAACTATTTGCTCTGCCAACTCTCTACATATAATTCATCAGCAATATCAGCCCTTGCTGCTGAGCTGTTCAATCCTCATCTGCCTGTGAGGGAACTGGTCTTGCCCAGTTCTCTGTGACCAATACTTCAGCAGTGTAATGCAGCTAGAACTTCTGTCCCATAAGAAGCTTAAGACATTTTGTCCCTTTCAAAACTGCCAAGTATTAAACTCCTTGAGGGAAGCAATAAATCTTGTGCTAATTAGAAAGAACACTTTGTAATCACCTGATCTATCCTTGTGCAGTGAAAATAGCAAAATCCCATATTTCTCTTCTAACACTATCTCTGTTTTATTGGGGAAATTTCTACAGTGTGAAATTATTCTTTATTAATCTTGAGTTGCCTTTTAATTTTCTATAAATCTGCAAAGGATGTAAATACTTTACCTCTGCTAGAAGTCTTGGTAGCTTTGTAGATTTTCTGTTTCTGTGAAGTTTTTTTGTCTTCGTTTAGTTTATAAGAAAGAAGACAAACTAAAAAAAACCTCAGCATGCTGCGTCCCATATCTTGTTTGAATTTTCTAAAACTGACCCTCAACAATTCCGGATGTAGAGGGTGGGTGGATATGATTCTCGCAGGTGAATATAACATAGTAATCTTGTTCCCTGACCACAGGGGATTAACTGCAGCATCAATTTCCTTTTCTCTTGCACGTAATTTCTGAGGTAGGTCTATACAAATAGCTGTTGGGGAGGCAGATGTTTGGGAAAACAGGGCTCAGCTGCTTGAAGATCCCCAGACAGATTAAATGTTTGTCTTTGTTACTGTTTTTGCTTACGGAATCTTATTTTCCAGCTAAATAGGCCAGTTAATTTGGGGTGGGGGATGGGGAGATTTTTTTTCTCTTACTGTTCAATGGCTACTTAGGGTACAGTGCAGAGTGTTTAGGACATCATTATAATAGAAGACACTGTTATAAAATTGGATACAGCATGCAAATACAGGAAACAGAAGATATGAGGAAATGTGTAAATATAAATTTTTTCAAAAAAGGTATTTGAAATACTGAAGGAGATAAATTAAAGAACCTTTTACTAAGTTACTTCTAAAGATTTGGCCTAATGAGGCAATGGTTTTAATTTCATGGCTTCTTCTCACTGAGTGTGGTATCAGTTGAGCCTTCAGTACCTTACAGGGTTCTCTAACAGGGTAGGAGATAATGGAGCAGCGCTGTGGGCTTTCTGGCCCTCTTCAGTATAATTTTATTTGCTTATTTGAAATGCTCCCTTAGAGTTTCCCATTGGACTATCAGTGCAAGTACTTCCTTTACTCCTGTTTTCACCACTTCACAATAGAAAAAATGAATAAAACTCAGCAAAGGCAGACAAAGATAATATTTCTTGACGGAATCACTCTAGAGTTTTTTTCTGCTTTCTATTTTTTTGTGCTCTTTTCCCATGCCTGTTCATTGACCTACATGTGATGTTCTTTGCAACAAGGTATACTGGAGTGCAGACTTGGAATATGGTATTATTTTGGGATAGGTGTATGTGTATGCCTTTGTGGACTAAAATCATATGTTATCCTGAATCTCAAAATTTTATATGTTTTACAAACTCATCATTTTTTTCCTTTTCAAATTTGAAAAAGTTCCTTGTGCAAAGTCATGGACTGCTCAGATTTTTTTCCTTTCATTTAAATGCCTATGTTAGTGATCTTTATGAGTAGATCTAGTGTGACTCTCAAAAATCTTTGACTGTATTTAGATTGTTTCTTAAAGGCAAACCTACTGCATCATGCATTTTCCCTTTTTCCCCTTGATGTCTTCTGAGGTAGAGCTGCATTAAAGGACTGTCAGAGGAGCAGGAGGATGGGACTATGCAATTATGGGAGAAAAGCAGCAAGAGCACAAATAAAACCTTAAGTTCTTTCTAAATTGAAAGTAAGTTTAGGCTACTTTGGGAATGTGAACTTAAAAAAAGGTCAGAAATTATAAAACAGCATAAAAAAGATCAGAAATTATAAAACTTCTCTTCCCTAAGGAAGAGAAGCCAGTTCTGAGCATCTAAAGGACGAAAAGCTTGAGTTTATTCTGTGTAACTAATTTTTAAGAACACTTTCACTACAGCCAAGCATAAGAAGAAATGTGTGTGAAAAATTCCTGATCAACAGTAAGAGGAACTGGTTACAAAGAGACAAGTAATTCATAACATAAAACTGAAATTACAGAAGAACAGAATCAAAAGTTAACCCTGGCAAATAAAGATATAACTGTTAATTCTGCCACAGAAATACACGTTGTAAAGTTAACTTCTGCTTATTTTTGTTTCAGTTTTTCTGCTTACTTAATACTTGGTAAGCTTTCTAAAGAATAGACAACCTCCCCAGAGCAATTGTTATGAAGAGAAAAATAGATCTGCCTGGATGGAGGGCACTTGAAAATTTCAAAGTGGATCTTTTTCTTTTCAGCTTAAGGCTATCTACCATCTAGACAGACTCTCTCTCTCTCATTGTATTTTTTTGCTAATACTATATTTAGTAAATCATTTATTCCACCTCAGATTATTGCTGTTGTTTTCAAGTATTTTTGGGGTCCCCTGTTTCCCCTTTCCCGGAGGCGCGGATGTGCAGATCCCTCCGCCCTGCTGGTCATGGAACCGGGCCGAACCAGCCTGTAAACCGTTGACATTCTTTGATGGAGAATGCGGGCATCAAGGCAGCTGGATCGATATAATATAGTATATAGTATAGTATAATATAGTATTAGCAAAAAAATACAATGAGAGAGAGAGAGAGAGAGTCTGTCTAGATGGTAGATAGACTTCGCCACAATGCTGGGGTGAGAAGTGCTGTCCAGTTGAGTGACTGAAGAAGAATAGACGGCGAAGTGCAGATGGCGAAGCGCAGACAGCGAAGAGCAGGCGAAGAAGGATCAGGTGACCTTGCACGGAGTTATATCTCCTTGCTGACCGCAAAGCCTCCTGGGGAAATGTAGTTCTTCTCCATCGGATGAACATTCGGCAGATATCGAACCCCACCCCCCAGTGCATTACATGATGTTATGGTGTGGAATACTGATGACCAAAAATCATAAAACCATGACAGTTGCCCAGATTCTCCAATCAAGTGGTTAATCAACACTTTCAAATACAGAAATAGTGCCTATCAGGTGGTGTGGTCAGAGCATGAATTGCCTGGAGAAATAACCCAGACTGATCTCACCTGCAGAACTGAAGAGTTCCCATGACAAGCCAGTTCTTTATGGTAAAGCTTTCTAGGAGTTCTGGTAATCATTCAGTCTCACAGTTGTTCCAAATCAATTCATTTTGTGATTTACAGAGAGGCTACCTGGAGTATTCCTGGACCATCGTAACTTATGTAGATAAAATGCAAGTTTTCATAGTTATATCCTGCATATGACTTAAATTTCATAGCCACAAGGCTATTGCTGTTTCTTGCTAAGCTAGAAAGGAAAGGCTGTTTCTCTGAAGGTGTCCATGAAGTAGTTTGCAGCTGCAAACATGTCTCCACTGTTATCTGCAAGCAGAAGTCCCATTTCTCCTCTCACATTGTATTTTAAGTCTCTGGAAAGACTATTTTTCATTCTGTTTGGCATGAAGATACAACTTCACAGTTCAAGCATGTAGAATTTTGCAGATGAACTTTTCTCTACACAGACAGAAGACTTCTGTTCTCTGTGCTGCTGGTCAAATGATGTTTCTGAGGTGAGGACAGTTCATGGACTGCAGACTAGTCTATTCATAATGTATGAAACTGTTAAGTGGATATTTCAGACCAAGTGGTTAGAACTGAAATAGCTGTCACTTAAATTGTCATTCTTTGTTTTCCTTACTAATGGTTGAGTGTATGCATCTCTGAGATTATTATATAATCTATCTGTCCGGAGTATAAAGGTTGAAACTTCAGAATATTTTATAAGCAAGAAACTTATTCACAGTATTGTCTTATTTTTCAAAATGATGTTTCTCATAGATACATTAAAAAATAGAGTGCAAACCATCCATGTAATCCAAACCACGATCAATGCCTAAGGCAGAAAGGGTGTAAAACGTACTGAAAACCAGAAAAAAAATAGATAAAAAATAATGGTAACTTATATAGTTAGATGTTTACTATTAATTTAAATATTTTTCTCTGAGATTGGTGCTCAATTTTGTCTGCTGAACTACTGAGCTTTGCAGTTCAATCTTGTAATGTTCTGTTGTGTCATGGGGGTAGTTGCCAGTGTAATTTGTGACAACTGTTGATATGTAGTGCTGCTTCTCTGTAGCTCAGTGTAAGTTAGTGGTTTGGACCAGAATCTGTGGTGTTGCGCATAGAAGCTGACTGTCATAAAATGCTCTGTTGGAATTGGTCTGTTTCTTAATAGGAATATAATTCTACGGTTCAGAATCATTTGAGCTTATGCAGCAATCTTTTAGTAAGAATAGTACTAGAATGGAGTACTCTTTCCCAGAAGTGAGCCTTCTGAGTCAGAAAGTTACTATGTCTGTGACATAATAAGAAGGTATTATTTGGAAGATTTCTACAATTGCTTTTTAAAGATAATTGAAATGCATCAATCTCAATTTTTTTTATTTGCCCTTTTATTTTGCTTTAAAAAAAAAAAAAAAAAAAAAAAAAAAAAAGAATTGAGAAAGTCGAAAGTCCATGTCTGTCCAGTTCCATGTCTTTCTTTTTTTGGAGGCTTCCGGCCTGGACACAGTTCTCGTACAACCAGTTCTTTATCCACTGGATAGTAGAGCATTCAAATTCATACGTCTTCAACTTAGAGATAAGGATGTAATGTTGGACCATGTCAAAGGCCTTGCGTAGATCCAGATAGACAACATCAGTTGCCTTTCCTTTGTCCATCGATGCTGTCGCTGCATCATAGAAAGCCACCAGATTTCTCAGCCACGATCAGCTGTTGGTGACACTGTGCTGGTTGTCTTGTATCGCCTCCTTGTCTCGTATGTACCTTAACATGGCTTCCAGGAGGGTCTGATCCATTATCTTCCCAGGCAAGAGATGAGGCTCGCTGGTCTGTAGTTCCCCATGTTTACCTTTCTTCCTTTCTTAAAAATGGGAATTTTGTTTCCCTTTTTCCTGTCACTGCGTAATTTACCTTACAGCCATGACTTTTCAAATATGGTGGAGAGTTTCTTGACAATCATGTTAGCCAGTTCCTTCAAGACCCAAAATGATATTTTTTCTTTTGGAATAAGCTTTGCTTTTCATTCAGTGGATCCGCTACCATCTTCAATTTTCAGTTTTGTAGATAGGATATAACAATACAAAATCAGTGTTTTTGTCTGAAAAAATTTACCTTCTTTACAACTGATAGTTAAGCTTTGAGATGGTTCATTTAATATTTTGAAGTTCAGAAGTTGAAAGTACTTTGATTCGGGTATTTCTCTTAAACATCTTATGAAGATTTTCAAATTTTCCAGAACTGAAAGTTTGTCCTTGTCATGGGCTTTTTCCCAGAGAGATACTTCATATCCATCCAATGAAGATGTCTTCTTGGATGAAAAAGGTTACTTTATTCAGTCAAAGCTCTTGGATATTGAAAAGTGTTTTTCTTATTTTCTTTGTATGACTTTTTTTCAGTCAGTCTTGATTAAAACAGTGTTTGTATCCATAACAATTTTTTAGTATTGTATTGTATCAGAAGATATTGAAATAAGAGTATCATCTTCTATGTGTGTATATCATCTTATATGTGTATATAGTATATATACATTCTAAAGCTCATAGTTTCCATTGTTTTACTTTCTGCAAAGTTCAGTACAAAACCACAGAAGGAGAGACGCTTTATCCTTACTCATCCATTATAAGTTAAAGAGATTTCAGTCTCATATCTCTACTGTATATATTTATCAGTAGACTATACAGTATCATTGTTACATCTGGATTATTTGAATAAAATTTCATGGAATTATTTTTCAGAGCAGAACTTCTCTGACACGCTCTTCCTTCAGTAACTTCAGAAACACAAATAAGAGAATCCAGTAGTCACTCCTAACAGTTTTTACCTAAAAGCATTTATCTTACCTGGTATCTGTGAATACAATTGGATATTAAATCTGGCACTTACTGTCTACTCTGTTTGCAATAACAGTTTTTATGGCAACTATAACAAAGAGTCTGGTTTTGCAACATATATAAACCTATCACTGCTCAGGTCTTGTCCACATAAAGTAGAAGTAATTTGAACTTATCTTGCAGAATTAATGGGATACTTCTGTACTGTTGGCTTATTCGTAGGTGTGTGTAGATGCAGAAAACCATGGTTGCTTTTTCCCTGCTTACTGTTATCATACTATGGATGATTCCTGCGCATCTGGAATTATTACATAAAATTTAACCTTATGCCTGTCTTGAAGAATTAAAATAAGTGTAGAAGAGATATTTAGATATAAGTTCATTCTGAAAAATGAAATTAAGGTTGTAGGCTTATTCATGCAACTTTCAGTTCTAGCTTTATTGCTACCTGCTGGGATCTCTGACAATAGAAATTGATATTGCAAGCATTTGTTTTGTAGAATTGATTCCAGACTGAATGGTTAAGGATTCACGAGTGCTTCCTACTACAGGTGCACAAACATTAGGTTTCAGGTGGTGGATTCAAAAAACTGATCAATGATTTTTTGAAGTAGTACAATAATCAGAATCATTTGCTATAAGAGCTGACTGTGAGAATTTTTCTCACTATCCTGAATACAGTATTAAAAAATATCCATAAAAAACTGTTAATGTATCTTTAAAATTAGTGACAAAAAAATAAATCTTCAATGTCTCAGTGATTTTTTTGTTTTTGTTGTTTTCTTTCATTAAATAAAATACCTTTCTACTTTACATGGTTATTTTCTTATCAAGCCGTTGTGAATAAGGCATTCTATTAAGTAATGAACAGTAGAGAGATGGTATTTTACAAATATTGCTTACCTTAAATTTCTTTTTATAAAATATTTTGTACCTTATGATAATGCCAATAAACATCATTTTTATGATGTATGCAGTGAGAAGTGCAGAGATTAATATACAACTCATTATGACAGTGAAGAATAACAGCATTTAATGAATTTATCTTCAGTGCTAGCTGACTACTTCCTAGCTTTTATTTTTACTGCTAATGCCAACCAAATAGCAGTATTTTTGATGATGCTTAAGATACCTTGTAGAGAAACAGTAGATATGAAGTGTCTTTATACTTTATATATACTTTATATACTTTAGTACATATTTAAAATGCACTCAGAAAAATCACTAAAATCCTTGAAATAGTATCGCAGAATTCGTCCACTCTTCATGATGATCTATGATACCTATGTGCTGAAATTTTATTTGTAGGCTTAATGCAATTTTGTTGCTGCCTGGGCTTATAATCATGCTTATTGCTCATTCTTTCAGATAAAGCTGGTTTCCTTCTATTAGGAACACAGTGTAGTTTGATTCTGTTTAGATTAAAGAAGATGGTTAGATATAAATCTCTCAGATGTATTCAGTCTCATCGTAGGCTGTATTCTCGCATTGTTTTCAGAAGGATAAACTGTGACAGTGATTCATGCTATATTTTCAGAATATAAATCATACTGTGCCCTTTCACTTGTGTTAGAGAATAAAGATACGTACATTTTTAAATTAATGGTTTTTGTAGCTATCAGTAAAGCGTGCATTCTTTAGACTCTTGATGGGATTATGCATATTATTTGATTTGAACTAATTAATAATATGGCACAATTAGTGTATATATTTTTAAATTATTTAAATCATGATTGAAATTTATGTACGTTTTACCTTTTAAAGACTAGATAAGAGTTTGTTGTCAAAATATTATCTCTATATTATCTTTAGGCATGATAAATCAGGCTGTTCAAGAGTGTCTCAGGATGCAGGTTCTGCAGCTTCTCTGGGCAATGGTTTTTATATTTCATTGCCCTCATGATAAAAAGGGTTTTCCTCACAGCTAATCAGAATTGCCATTATTCTGAGTTTTTCCTCTTGTCTTCTTGTCCTCTTATAGTCTACATTCAAGAACAGACTGGCTTCTTCATTATGTCAGTAAGTGAGCTGAAAACTCAGAGTCGGTACTCCAGATATGGTCTTGGAGTGAAATGGAGAGGAATAATGATGCTTGTTTACACTTTGCTAATACAGCCCAGTTTGTAGTTGGCATCCTTTGACTCAAGGGCCCGCTTGTTGTTCCCCAGTACTTCACCTTCTGCAGAGCTGCTTCCTATCCAGCTCCTCTTACCTGTGCTAATGCATGGGGCTTTTCTACATTAGATGCAGGACATTTTTATATACTTCTGTTGGACCTCAGGAAGTTCCTGTCAGCACATGACTAGAGCAAATTGAGCTGCCATAGAAGGGTGATATACCCCATGACCTTGTGGTGTGTGTTTTCTGCTCCACGGTCTTTGGGATGACTTCAATTTTTCTTTAACATAGTATTTTTTGCTAATGATAATAAGTAGATAACTTTCTTCCTACTTTCAGGCAATTTGTGAACAGCTTATTCTTGTAACGAGTAACTCTAGAAGGATATTATTCTGATGTTATACATACTGTCTGCTACTGCCCCTTTCAGATGAGAAGTGTGCACGCAGTTGTGTGTGTGTGTGAAAGCACTTATCCGTAAAGATGAGACAATTGTTGCTCTCACATAAAGCTATTACTAAAAATATCTTTGGTATTTAAAAGCCTTTGCACATAGTGATGCTTTTTTCACAACTGGAATGTGAAAACTGTTTTTGCATTTTGCAACAGGGCATGTAACTGAAACTGACCAACCAGAAGAGTGATTTCCTCTTCAGAAGTCATCCTGTAAACTGAAAGATCTGTTTATTTCTCTCATAATTAAGTGCAAGCGTTGGGCAGAGCAAAATAACCTCAATTTTTTAAAATCTTTTCCTCTCATTTCTTCCAGTATCTATTCTGACACTGATAATATTTTGGATGTCATGGCCTTAATTATATAAATCTAATTTACTCTGAAATGTGCAGGCCAGATTGAAGACTGCAAGGGGATAACCCGCAGTGTACTAACTTTACTCTTTTTCAGCCTGTGAGAATTTTTATATTGGTACAGAATAGCATAAGGGAGAGTATCAGTAAAAACAGGGAAAGATATAATGTCATACAAATCTTCAAAGATTTAGGTCTAATATGTGAAATCTGATATTTCTTGTGTATAATTTTTCATGTGCATCCTGGAAGAAATTTTCTCTTTTGCTGTGTGTTACATAGGTCATAAGAAGTTATAGTTGCACACTCATAGAAGTTACAGATGAATCAATGATAATCTTTCAGATCAGACCCATTGCCCGGAAAGAGCAGAACAGAGTTCTTCAAACAGCAGTATGTCAAATACAGCACTGAGAGTAATAATGCAAAATATAGAAATTAAAAAAAAAGAGAAGAAAGGAACTCAAGACTACTACCTTCCAAATAGCTTGCTGTGTTTATTTTGGACAAGCCTGACATCTGTGACACTTTGAGAAGAAACAAGTATGTGCTAGAAATAACAGAACGAGAGACTAACACTGAAAATAACATGATACCCCTTTAAAACAAGCAAAAATAAAAATCCTTCAGATGTAAAATTCTACATCTGAGCATGTATCTAAACCAAAGGACAAATCCTTGACATTAATCTTGGATTTTGTTACTTCAGCCAGCATATTTCATTAGCTGTGTGGAGAGTATCACATTGCAAAAGCCAGCATATAGTTTGCTATCATTGTTTTGTTAGTGAAAATTATATATCAGAAATAAAGAGCATGTATTTTTAGCAACACTTACCAGTGGCTACACCACATCCTGCTTGTGCTGATGTTGTTTGTGTGAGTGCATAGGAAAATCAGAAATATATCAAAGTACAGAAAAAGATAACAATTCAGATGACATAAGAATAGGAATGTTCTTATAGTTTCATTTTTTTAAATAACAACTTTAAATAACTATTTTATATTAAAAAGAAAAATTCTCTATTCCAGTTTATTCAGTCTAAGAAGACTGATAGGAGTTGCAGAGGTTTAGTTCTTAAATGTCTATCCTGTACGTGTTTCTGGAGGGATGCTTTGCGGGCTGTGACTGTTTTGACCTCAGGGCTGTCTCACCTTTCTAGCTCAATGCCAACCTCTGTAGAGCCTTGAGGGAGGTGCCTCTTCTCAGCACAGGCAGTTGTAATTCATCCTGTCCTGTTAAAAGCAAATAGTATAGAGGTGGTGTTCACACATAAGACAGATGCTGGCACTACGGGCAGTATAATAAATTTGTGGTTGATCTGCTTGATTGGAAGGGCTCCTTTACTCATATCCACCTGAGGAGAAAAGTGGTGTCAGGCAAATATTTTGGATGCATTTTTGCACTGTTTTATAATAGTTTTACTGAAGTGTCTGCATTTGACTGCTGTTTTGGAAAAAAAAACTGCTTTCAGAAGCAAGGATAGCTGCCAATCATGATTTGAAGGGCAGAGATATTTCACTTTAAACAAACATGTCCAAACTTGATAATTTGATAATAATTGAATGTTTGTAAATTTGATAACAATTATGACTTAAAAGATATGAAGATCCACCTTTTTATACTACAGGCTCTTGATTTTACAGAAAGGATTATTTGACATAAAAGGATGCTGTGTGTTATGGGATTGACAGGATCTACCCACAATATGCATTCGAGTTTCTGAATTTATCTTCTCACACACATGAATGTAGCACAACTGCATGGCTCCTTGTACAGATGTTTCTGTTTGCAGCTGCACAACTTTAGGGCAAAAATTTTTAGTTCATCTCTTGGTAGCACCTTTGCTACCCATGGCTACTTACACCTAAGCTGACAAAGATATAATAGCATATGAACTATGAAAACTGAGGGGAATGATCTTGATTGGTGTTTCAGATCCTTCATTTATAGAATTATTTACTAGTTAAGTGCCTCTTCCTCCACACAAAAGCAATTTTCTGAATTCATCAATGCAAAACAGATATGCCTCAAATAAATAATTTTGTACTGTACTCTGATGCTTGTAGTTCACTCTCATTTGTACTTCAGACATTTAATCTTAACTTTATTAAATATTAGATATTAAAAACATCCAAAAAGACAAGTCTTTATGTTACACTGAGCAAAAGCCATATTTTGCCATGAAGTCATTACTGGCTGTAAAGCTTTCTTAAAAAACTCTATCCATATGAATTGCATATCTGTATCTGAAATTCTACTATGTAAGTTTTAAATGACTGCAGCCTTAATTGACTTGATCTCTTCATTGTAACTTCAGGTTCGTATCTTTACCTATCTGATTGGAAGAGAAGCTGCTTTTGCCGACAACTTGAAGTGGATGGCCTGTGCTAATAAAGGTTAGTTAACTTTCTACTGTAAAAGCATAGCTTTTAAAGCTATATTACTGATTCTGTCTGCATACATGGTTGTATCTACATACAAATATTGTGCCAGTGATGTCTAGTCAAAAAAGGTGTTTATTTTTTTCAAGGAAAAAGCTTATTTACCTGTAACATGCAAATTAAAATTTCTGAAGCGTCTTAACGGTCTATTCTTAAAATTTAGTTCAGAGAACAAAGCTTAGATTCAAAGCATTTGTCCCATTATTGCTGTTATTACTCACTCATAGTTAGTTTGTCGTCTAAGAATGTTGTGTGTGAGCACTGTTGAGTCAGTCATGGTATGTAAAACACCAGACATCCTGTCCCTCAAGGAACTGACAGCGTAATTGAAAAAACAGATTTATTCTATACAGAAAGAGCATTAAAACAAATAAGATGCTGAGATGCTACAGTATAAGGACTGACTAATGTAAGAATAATTCAGAAAAAAAAAAAAAAAGGAAAGCAAAATTAATTAGTCTTCAGGTTTTCCTTTTCTCTTGGAAAAAGTTCTTTTTTCCTTTGTGCCACGTTATATTATGATGAATTGCATCAGGTGCTATCCATTTAGCCATTATTTCTTTAACTACTGTTATGTCCAGCTGATGGAAATTACTTAGTTTGAAGTCTTGTCTTAATCAGCTAATATTACACCATAATTTAGTTTAAGTAATAGTATAAGAATCCTTTGAAGCATCTTTTTGAAGACAATTTAATCAACAAAATATTTTAGTCCTGCTCTTCAGATTCATAAAGATCTAAGTATAGCAACTCAGAAAACAGGATCAAGCAGTACAGACTGCCTCACTAGATCATCTGGTCCATGTCTTTATTCTCTGAGGGGTCACCTTTGTCATTTTTCAGGACTGCTTTGTTCTTTTCAGAGCCACATTGCTTTGAGTCAGAATCTTACTCATATGAATCAACTAAACAGTTAAATTACTGCTTCTTCTATACTTTTTCTTTTACATTCTACTGAGTACATACAATATCTGCTTTCTGGTAGCTTACAATACAAAAAAAATCTTTTACTTCTAATTAGAAAATAAATAGTTTTTTATAACTTTGAAAATCATAACTGGAAGCAGCATCAGTCATCGTGTCAGGCAGTATGGATTTAGAGTTTTTCCGTTACAGTTTTCAGCTACAGCTCACTCATTTTCTTTTAGTGAGAGGAAGGATTACAGCACAGACAGATGAGCAGTATAGGAAAGCCAGTCTAAAGATTGCCTGAATGGCTGGACTGTGGTTTACTGCTTTCCTGGGTGGGCCAAAGTATGTTGTTGTCACTGAGGGTCAATGGCTCTAAAATCAATTTTCCTAGCAGTGATTTTCGCCTTGGAATCGCAACACAGAGGAAGGGTGTTTGGTGGGTTTCCAGCTGACTAGACTGTGGACAGCAGTCCTTTCCATCTAAACGGATCACAGGGGAAATTCATACCACCTTGCAAAACATATTTAGCTTCCAGATTCCAACAATGAATCCTTGAATGACACCCTCCTCCCGGCTTCATTTTCTGTTTCATTTTTGTGTATAAGTAGGGCATATCTAGAGGGAGTTGGCTTAATGAAGCAAAACACCAAACCATTTTAAATGCATTAAAACATTCAAGAACCCCAGTGTCCTGTCCCTCTAGAGCGGTTTGTGAAATTTGCAATGATTTACTCATCTGTACCATAAGACAGTGCACGTGAAGGAAAAGAATTAAGATTTACTAACATCCTCAGTTGCATGAAGGTAAAAGTTTCCTAATGCTCAGTATGCATGTTCCAGATTTTAAAATAAGCAGGCACTGCCTTTTCCTCAGCAGTCACTTCCAACAGAATGCTGTAAAATAAAGATGGGAGTTAATGTGTTACTGACTATCAAAGCAGACAGTAGTAAACTTATTATTTTTTTTCAGCAAAATACTGTGTTAGCAATTTGACAGCCTCAGTTTTGAATGCTTATTAATTAGCCAGGATCACTGTGTTTAGCATATTGGAAAATGGACAAAGAGGGGGATTCATCAGTACAAAGGAGCAGAAGCTGGGAAAGCAGTGAAGAGCAAATGCTTTGCATATCAGAGGTCTGATAGCGGCTATCTAAGTGCCAGCAGAGGACAGATTAGCCCTGAGGCAAACTGTGCCCCAGCTGGAGCAGTTTATAGTCTATTGTATTAGCAGGGAAGCCTTGTGCACAGGAAGCCTTAGTCACATCCATTCCCATTAATAGCATGACCCCAGCACCTCCCGCACTGTAGGCTATTGTGGGGAGTGGCAGGCAGCCAGTTACAGGCTGTTCACCTGCTTGAGAGGCCTCCTAGGAGGAGGGGATGCATTCTCTGTGTGAGCTTTACAGCTGTGGTGAAACAATGAATTCCCTCCTTAGCCCCTACCCGAAGAGGAATTTTTTAATTCTGGGTATTTTATTAGTTGCAATAATAGTGCACCTACTTTACATGTGTCCAGAAAATGAAAAACGTCACACTCTATTTAAAAGTGTATTTGGGGGCATTTTTAAAAGTTCCAAGTCTGATGTTGGACAATTTAGAGAAAAACAAGCTGTCCAGAAACATTGCAATGCACTGTGTAATTATGCAAAGGCATAGCATAAGTGTCTCTGTTTAACCATATGATTATTCATATCTCATGCTTGTCATTACCAAATCCTATCCGTTTCTTTCACAATTTTTTCCCTGCTGAGGAGAAGAAAGTAGCACTAAGTGTAAGGAGTTCTGGGGTGGCGTAGTTCACACACCAGGGAGAGGAGAAGCATGTGTTAGAATGCAAAATGTTAAGCACAAGTTTGCTGCCATTGGTTACACGGCCTGAGCAACTCTGCTCAGTACTTCAGAGCGTGTCTTTATGTGACGATTAAACCTCACTACAGGAAGGATAAGATTTTAAACCCATGGGGTATCTCTGATCTCTAGGAAGGAGAATTTAACAGTGGAGGAAGTTAATTCTTATGAGGTTTGACATTAGTCACACATAGCTGCAACTACATGTGTGCCAGCATACATGTGCACATTTACCATCTGGCTCCTTCCAAACAGAATGCTCAAAATCACTTCTTTCAATCCAAGTGTAGCCGCAACTTCTCATTTGTCTTTGAGACTTTCATTTCTTTGCTAAGTTTGTTTGAAATGTATTCAGAATAAGCAATAGACTTATTCACTGTCTCTTTTGGTCTTAGGAAATTGGGCTAAAAACTGTTTGCTCTACTGTACAGCTTAGGGATAATTTGGTTTGCAAGTACTACAAAAAAATGAATACATTTTGCGTGCTACCTGGAGACTTATGACATATTATTTAAGATGTTATGTGAGATATTAGAATAGGTGATCTTGGAAATAGTACAAAGAGAAGTTTTTAATATAGTACACAACCATATGCATGATAGTTATAAATAATCTGCTCAGGTTGGCTGTACCTGATCCATATTGGTCTCATCTAAATGAGAACAAAACAGAGTTCACCATCATCAGTGTCTTGCAACATGTATTGACATGTATGCCACAAACATTTGGGTGTTAAACAGAAAATTTTTTTCACTTGAAAAATGGATATAAAATCTTCTCAGGAGGCAATTGGAGTAAAAGATTATTCTCCAAAAAGGCTTTTTTTTTCTATCTGAAAGGTAATTTACATTCTGTGATTAAATAATTTTCCAGGCAAAGACATCTAAGAGCTTCTTAAATGAGCCTTTAACATTTTGACTTTAATTGAAGCATTACATTAAAAAGTATTAGCTAACTGTGATTTCAACCTGTATGGATGTGAAAGTAATGTTTGATTAAAACCGTCTTGTGACATTTTTTCAAACGGTTAATCTGTTCTAACACTTTAGACATAATACATATTAAATATCGTTAAGGTATAAAACCAATAAGTACAGCAGTTGGTCCTTTGTTCACTGTACAATACACAGTGCAAATATCTTTCCATCTCTAAATTTGCAGACTGCTATGAGAGAAGTATTGGCATTATATGCAGTGAAATTTTCATGAGCTCAGCAGAAAGAAAGAATGTTGGGGTGATGATATAAAATCGCATGGAAAAAACTGAAATAAAACAATGCTTAAATCTGTTATTTAACGCCAATTAAAGACTTGCCTGTGTGGACAACTGAAAGTATGTGCTTGGTACATGAGAACAGGGTTAGGTGAACATAGTTGGATGTCTCCTGCTGCAAATCTCCCGCAAAGAAATGAGCAGTGTCTTGTGTGCTCTTTGCTTTTAGTGGTTTGAGTCCTGGCTGAGCCTTTGCACACTAGGCTAAGTTGCAGGAAGCAAGGCAAAAGGTTTAGTAGTCTATCTGTGCTTCTGCTTGATTTTTCTGAATTTCTGTGAGTTGTTGAGGATGAAATTTGAGACATGTGAACAGAGCTGAACAAATGACCTCCAAATATTAATTCTCTTTTCTGCTTTCTGGAGTTATACTAGAACTCAGACACTCAGAACTGCTTAGGGAAAACGTAGATTATCTCCTGCTCGGAGCTCGGAAGTATTTGGAATCTTTGTTTAAAAGGTTTATAAGCTGCAGTGTGTAAATACACAAATGTATTTATAGATACAAAATTTGTGAAGTTATTGACAAATAATCGTATTTTGATTAAGTATTGATGTTCATAACAAAATGCAGAGGACCAGAAAGTTAAATATATTCTAACACTCACAGGAGGGGATAACGTCATATTTTTATCTTGGAAACCCAGTTGCAGTCACAGAATTGAAGCAGGCAGCACATCAGAAAGAGAAAATAAGAATACTGATTTTTCCTGTAACTGTTCTAAGCCAGTAACTCATGTAATCTCAGTGTATAAATTTATTTCTTTACAATATTTGCATAAGATTCTGCTTTCTCAAGTACAAATTCCTGTATTAAACTTATAACAATCATTTTATTCTGAAAAAAACTTTGAAAACCTTAGGAAAAAAAAATACACATCTGTCTTGAAGCAACAGTTAAGAACAGTTAAGCCTTGATGGTATACATAGCTGTCAGCCTTCTCACAAAATACTGGACTGAAGGAATTTTTATTAAAATGAATACTGAATATAGGAGTAGCGTGAATACTATGCTATGAATATTAATACAATACTACTATACTAGGAATATTTGAGTTCAGAGTATAATCAAATTGATTTCTACTTATTGAAAGTATACATTAAACAATACTATGAATTGTCATTTGGCCATAAAGGCTGTCTACATGTTGTCTTAATTCATGCATATGAATCTATTGCTGGTGTCAGGTAAAATGTATGTTTTGTACTGCACAGATCACTGCCAGGTGTGTTAAAGCAAAGTTCCAGCTCTCAGACAAGAGACCCCCCTTACAACCTTGCCAGGCTTTACCCTGCCTATAATAAACACCACCCAAAAGTTTCCAGCTGGTGTTTTCTGTGGAAGGTTTCATTTAGCAGCTCCATGGAAGATGTGATCATATCAAAAGACTAAATGTTATATTGTTCTTTTTCAGTAAAGAAATGTGCGTGAAAGACAATTGATGCTTTTAAGTAATGCCTGGTGAAACTGTAGCCTTGAAATTTGTCAGTCCTTTGTCACCCTCGCATGATTTGGACTCCAAAAGCCAAGGTGATGACGTATAAATATAGTTGACATGCAAGGAATGAAGAGGAAGTGGTGACAGCTCAAATAGCTGTGGCCTCTGTTGTTCTCAGTGCTGTCAGGTTGTAGGTGAAGTTTTAAAGGATTAACAAAGCTGTGATCGCTTAAAAAAGCAATTCCTGTCCGAGTCTCCATTCTCACTGACCTGCCATTTGAAAATAACGCTGTTGTTATCAGAGTTTTAGTCACATTCTACAAGGACAAATGTTTTAGAATGTCTACAACCACTGTTTTGTGACTAGTTCTAATCATTAATGCTTCTTGAGACTGGACAAACTTAAGGTGAGATGGTTTTGTACAAACTTGATGGTTAACAGGGTTAAAAAAAAAAAAAAAGTATTATTTATTTACCATCAAGCAACAGGAGTTTTCTGGAAATAGAGAATTTGGGATTTGTGGTCCAGAAATTCATAGCAGTCTTGGGAACCCAGACTTTCAAGAATGGCCAACAGTTTTACTGACTTCTGGTTATTACTCTTTGAGGCTGCTTCTCATCAAATGTTCCTTCTTTGTGTTTCTCCTTTGGAAATAAACAAGCAGAAAACACAACTGATGTAACACATCATACTCCTTGAAATCCTTAATTTGTTTTGCATGATTTATAACTTCAAATTGTCTGTTTTTACAGGGTTTTTTACTCAGATCTCCACCTTAGCTGATGTTCAAGAGAATGTCATGGAATACCTCCACGTTCTTAGCCGACCAAAAGTTATTGACCAAGAGCATGACGTGGTATGGACAGAAGCATATATTGACAGCACTGTAAGTCTGCATGAGAAGTCATGTAATGACTTTAATGTAAGCTAACTTGATGAGGAATGTATAGAAAAACTGTCGTTAAAAAACACTAGTTGTGCGTTTCTGTCACTGGAATTCTCCAATTCAATGTGAAAATCAGATCTTGACATCTTTGTTACAAGCAAGTAGTTTGAGATTACTGAACTTCACCAGGCATTTATATATTATAAATTACACAGAAAATAATGAAACAAATGTGAGTGATAGCAGTGTGTTTGAATTTGACCTCTAACTACACATTTTTCTTAATCAGCATGGACATTGAACAGAAATTGGTTGGATTGAAGAAACGCTTTTTCTATATGCTTTCAGAGACAGAATATGAGTATGTCAGTGTAAAAGCTCAGGCTGACAAGAATCAATATTTTTAGTATAGAGATGCTGATCAACAGCTCAGTGACAATTATGCTGTCTTAGTGTGAAAAAGACCAAATAGAATCTGCCTTTTAAAGTAGATAGAATGGGTGATCTGATAATTAAATTGTCAGAATCATTCAATTTTAACTTGATGTCCTTGTAAAACATTAGAGGTTAAAGGGATTTTTCTGTAATGCATTGACAAAACATGCAAACTGTTTTTTTAGTGTCTTTTGTGGTAAATCTTCAGATTTGCAGATAGAAGTTAATTTTCATGAATTGATCTAAAATAGCTTTTCATCTATTTTCTTTATTGCTTTTCTTTTTACGCAATTAAAATATTTTGATCTCTAAGTTATCCACAGATCAAGAGTTTGCCACAAATATCTGGCCTTTAGTACAAGGGATGCCAAGTTTTTAATCCAATGAATTGGAGATCACAGATTACTAATAGCAATTTTTTGTATTCTTTTTGTTACATTTTACCCTTCATGAAAGTAGGGCAAAGTAGAAAATCTTGCCAGTTTCCCTTTGTGCTTTGTTGTTGTTGTTGTTTTTTAAGGGATTTTGTTTATTTGGAGAGTTTTTAATACTTCTAGGAGGTTTGGCTTTAAATAAGCAGAAAAATCTTAAAAAAAGAAAATACTGTGGAGAATTTTGCTTTTCATGTTTGCTTAAGTCTCTTTTATTCTTTAGCTGAGTGATATAAAATAAATACTAAATCTGTAGTTACCAAGTAAAAAACATTTCTTAGGATTGTTATTTTAAAGTGGTTTAATTATCTCAATTCTTTTTTATTTACTTATTTTTAAGGATGTGTTATTCCAGATTCCACTCTGTTCCCATTCTGTTAGTGGAACACAATGGTGAGAAGAAAACTACCTTATTAGTCAGTTCAGGGCATACCACAACATGGGAAGATGACTAGGGAAATCTAGTTCTCATTCACCTCTTGCTTTTTATGTGCTTGAAGTAATCAATGTGCATGTGTGCTGAAGGAAGTTAGTTTGCTAGGGAGAGTAGCAGGAAGAGATCCATGTATTTATTGTTTTAGTGCAACCTTGTTCTTAGCCTCTGAATCTCAGACTAAAAGTGCTGTTGTACATGAAGTATTTCTTTCTCAACACCCAAGTCCTCCCCTTTTTCTACTACCCAAGTACGAAATGCTGCTTCAGAATTAATTTTATACTTTACTTTTTGTTTTCTTCTGTTAGTCTGTATTTCTTCGATCACTGCAGGGAGGAATATATGTAGAAAAGCTATGCTAATTTTTGGTAATTCTTCCATTTGTTTTGGAAAGTCTAAGGAAAATGAACAGCTTGATATAATGTGAAATTCTAGCTGAATACAGCAGGGGTGTTTAAACGCAAGTGCATACTTATGCATTCTAGAGGGTGTAAACATGTACTTCCATGCACACACATTTTTATGAATGTCTGAAAGCTCCATTAAGAGCCTTAATACTATAATAACTATTAAAACAAAAAGATTTAAAACTAGAATGCAATGATCATCTTAGTAGCAAAGTACTTTTCTCCTGCCTTCTTCTTCTTATTGCCATAAATCAAAGCAAAGCATAAAACTCATAAACAAAGAACAGGATAAATTAGAGCATTCATATGCAAAACTTTGGAAATAGCCATGAAAGGAATCTACCTCTGTTAAGATGTCTGGCAGCTGTTTTCAGAAGCCTATTCCTTGGCCATTTTGTTTCGGAGTTGGAAGTGCTACCCAAATGATCCTCTTCATTTTCACAGACAGTTTGTGTTCCTGCACCTCCATGGCTTCTGCTTAGACCTTGTTAGCTAAGAAATGGGAGTGTGCTGCCAGAAAACTTAAATGTTCTTGTCAACATTCAGTTCTGTCAAAACAGACGTGGCTAGATTGTTGGGACCACACGTGGGGTGTAATACACGTCACTGTTTTAATAAGATACTTCTCCTACACTGTCACCAAAAAAAATGAGAGTTGACAAACTGCTGTTTCAGAACAAGCGACAAAATGCTGGAGCATACTAGGATCCAGACAGAAACATTATCAGCAACTGTAAGTCTTCTGACAAGGGAGTGCTGTCACCTTAAGAGGTGTCATTGACTCTCAGAAGGATTTAACAGATTTCTGAAATCCTTTTTAGTTAGGTTACTGCAGAACTGGACTTCTTCGTCATTGCTCTCTGTTCAGTAATTTACTTGAGAAACAGTGCTTGAAGACTATCTTGAGTAATTCCAAAATCAGCTTCACAATAGTTGAAGTGCTGTTTCAGTAATAGGTTAGTAGTTTAGGTGCTGCCAATGCAATTAGACTAAGATCTTGAGATTTTAGAAGATGTGATATAAGTCCATCTGTATGTAGCGTCCTGATGCAGTCCTGTGGTTGCATATTCCACACCTTTCCTAGGTTATTTTAGTATAGAATTCCTTTGTGGACAGCATCTATTAACCTCCCATAATTAATAGGGCTTGACTGGGGTATGTTGTCAGCCTCTTAACCATTTGTACCTCTCTACTCAGCAGTTTGATACGCTCTGGAAGTGAGTAAGCCTTGTTGCATCTTTGCAGGTCTGGGGGAAAATGAATTTGTGTTATCAAAGGTAAGGGAGCACGCAGATATTTCTTGATTGTGAAGTCTAATAGGAGAAAAGATCATCTTGCTACATGGTGCACATTTGTGTGGAGGCACTAAAAAAGTTGCAGATAGGACATCTGGTTGATGGGCCCAAGGTGATGGTGACTGGATAGCATTCCACTAGACCAGTCTCAGTATAATTTTTCTGCTACTTTAACATCACTGGGGCCTACAAGTACTTAATGCCTCAGAAAACTGAATAACTTAATGGGTCCTTAAAAATAGAGTTGGATTTCTAAATGGAAGTTTCTAATGATACTCTTTCTTGAGTAGATAATAACTATAAAGTATGAAATTATTTCAGGAAAATAAAAATATTCAATTGGTCAGTCACTGCTTTTAAGCATATATGCAGCCATAGCAGGTCAAGACAGGTGAATATACTGAGAGAAAATGAAAAAGTGCCTGGGCACTGGGGTGTTTCAGTAATCTGATGTATAGAGCTGGTATCTGGGGGAGATGGATAATTATCCATAAAGTACAGAAGCCCTTAATTCATTCTCTTGATAACATCTGGAATGGGGGAAACATTACTTTTATTTTTCTGTAGGAAATGGAAAAAGAAAGACTGGACTGGCACCCGAATTCCCGCTGTTTAAATGCTTACAATTGAGAATTTGTTTATTGAAGCGTGTAACTTGACTTACTTGAACCTTTTCTAACTCTTTCTGGGGAAATTTGTTTCTCATAAGTATACCTTAGGATATTCTTTGGTTCTAATGCACCGTTGAGTTCATCTCCTTCAGGCTATTAGTTTCAAGCTGTGAGCACATTCAGATGTGCATTACCATATTGGCCCTGTTCACTTTCCAACTGGAGGATTGCTTTTCATAAAAAGGACAAATTATTACTTCACTTAATATTTTGAGTTGTCTAGTGCCTTGGAAGCTAAGAGTTCATTAAAAAACAAAAAGCATTGAGACAGATCATGACTAAGTATTTATGAAATGCTACCAATGAATATTGTAATTACGTTATTACATATATGATTCATCAATTTCAATTTAGTTCTCCTCATCCTTGTGAAATATATACTGTAAGTGTACTCTTGGAGGTTCTTTGTGTAAATTTAGTAGGGAGTATAGGAAGCTAATACTTCAAAGATACGTCATATCAGTTTCCAAATATTTTTAACTGTGGAAACTGAGATTCTGGAATACAGCTCTTTATCAGTGGTGAATTCTGAGCCAGTTTCAGAGGAGCAACAGAGCTGTGCATGAGATTCTGTGTATAATGTGCAGATATAAAATGCTCCTACAGACTCAAAGCTTTTATGCTGGCATTTTTTCCATTTAGGAGTTTTGGGTGAGGTATTGTGCTGTTTAGTTTTTCTCCCATGCACTCAATTTTATTTCTGCTCAATGCACAGAAGAGCTTTTATGAAGTAACAAAAACAAAATACTATCCCATTTCCACTAGCTTCCGTTCCCAGAGATATCTTCAAACGCTTTTGGTAGCACAAGTTAATTGTGCTATTATAATAAGTAGATGTAATTAGCATTTTTATATGGTAAATGTTCCCTGGGCCTCTATTTTAAAAGTAACTTCTAGATTGTAGTATTGGAATGCGTTAAAGTGCATCAGGGCATTCAGAATTCTCCTGTATGTCTATGGCAAGTAAATACTGCTAATCACTGCAGAACTGAATGTCAGGAAATGCCATTAATCAGCAGCTGCTAAAAGAAAATTTACACAGAGGCAGCGAATGAATTTTTTTATGCCAGTTTCAAAAATCAGAGATCTGTGATGTTGTTGTGTAGTAATTTTTTTGTTTGTTTGTTAGCTTTGTTTTGTTTTTCCTGATTCTGTGTAGGAATGTATTATATTATCTAACTCTTCCTTTGTGTCCAGCATCTCTTAATCTCCCATAATTAATAGGTTTTTAGTAGGGTAAGTTATAAACACTAACTGGTTCTGATGTTCCCATGAAAATTTCCTTTTCTTTCTTTCACATTTATATATATGAATACACTTAGGGGATGATAAGCCATGCTTGAATATTAGGCTTTCCACCAGGTAGGTTTGTTTTTAAAATAAGGTTCTTCAAACGTTGATTTGCCCCACTATGGACCTGCAGTGATCTTTTAACAACAGAGATATGAGATCAAAATTAGAGGGTAGCCTAAGGAGTGCCTTCTCATCAACTGTCAGCCCAAATTATTTTTCCTGCAAAGATACAATAACTACAACTATTTCATCTCTTCCAAAATTTCTGTAGGAGAATGATTACATTTTGAGGATTCAGACCATCTGCTCCAGCAATGATGGTCTGCTGTATTTGCACTGGAATCTTATAGATAGTGCTTGAAAAATGACAATACAAGAAATGTACGCACAATAAAAAAAAAAAAATGCATGTATTTATATGTAGGTACAACATCCCTTTAGGCTGATGATTTTGGGGGTGTCTGTGGGAATCTTCACTGGCAATCCAATAAAAGAAGTCTGCAAATCATGACTTTATAATTTCTCTGCTCCAAAATTTCCAATCACAGTAATTAAGCATTCTTTTTTTTTTTTTTTTTTTTTTTTTTTTTTTACTGAACAGCTCTAATCTGTTTGTTTTACTGCTGAATCTAGAATAAATGAATTATCATTAACAACATTAACTGCTTCATATTCAGTAAGATCTGTGTCAACTGTCAAAACCTAATGAGTGCTCAAGAAAGTAAATGAATAAACCTCTCAACTGGATAGAATTAATGCATATTCATTATCTTTTAAGATGCAGCTCTAAAGAACAATGGATGTTGTTTCTTTTTGTTAGCAAATGCACATCCGATTTACTTATGTTAGGCAGCAGGGTGCAAATCAGTTCAGAGGCTGTGCTACTTTAATTTGAGTTTAGAGCCTTTCCTCACACACCAGCAGTGCAACAAACATGGCATAGTTTGTCCCAATAAAACACACAAGTTGGGAACCACTCCTCTTTCCAAAATGAAATGAAGACATGCACAGGAAAATAAAAGTCATATTGACCTGATAGGAATATGGATACTTTAAAAGTACATACACTTACATTCAGAGCATACAAATTAGGACATGCCATGCACATACTTGTACGTATGTGTATACTTTGCATTTTTTGAAGTAAACTACTTTGATAAATTATGTGTTTGCTTTGCGCTACTGCTAACGCTGGAAGTTATGCTAGTAGGGCAATTATCAGTGATTGCATTAAGCACAGAGTATTACTACAGAGAATTAATTGCTGGTTTTCAAAACCACTAGGAAAAAAATGTTGTAAAGAAATGGCAATATTTATTTTAATGAATTAACACTTTTCATGTGTATATATGTATATAGTATTTGCACTATAAAATACTATATGCTGTACATCAAAAAGATGTTTGAAACATCAAAAACATAAGCAAAAACAAAAGTCCTGCACTTAAATAGGAACATAAAATTTCCTGCTGGGGATGTGGAACATGGAATGCCATCTGTATTATATGGCACTGAGAAAACTGATTACGTTTGGACCTCTATTTCATAGCAGATGGGTTCATTAAATTTAATAGCCTCCAGAGCCTTTAGGAACAGTGTTAAAAACATGTGGAACATGCTGAGACACTTCACTTCTCGCCCCACAGTCATTATAACTGTGGCTCAGACTATAAATATTACAGTACTTTATTCCATTGAAACGGATTACTATTATAATTATTTTTCCTAGTGCATATTTGCATGAGAAATAAAGAATACAAATCCTACTTTTTCAAACTTTGAGCTATGCAGTTGATTTCTTTATATGCATTTTACAGGTCTTTACACTTTGGAGGCTTTAACTTTTGATTATTCTGCGACATCGGCAAGCAGCTGTAAAGTTACAACAAAATTAAGTATTAAGAAGCTCTGCTCCAAATAAGACAAGCATTGTATTAAAGCATAGAAAAGAGATCAAAGTACCACTATATCTTGGCATTTAGCTGTATGTTGGCTCTCTTTTCTAGTATTTTATATGATAGGATAACTGACTTTGGCCTTTGTTCATCTTTCAGCATTAGCGCATCATAGACATTAAATATCCAATTTCAAGATGGGATTTTGCAGTTCCTGCAAAAGAGTTTATTTAAATAGGTTTTTAAAAATATTTTCAGAATTTGATAGCTAAGGGAATATTTTGGAGCTATTTACTCTTTTATTTTAAATTGCTTCAAATGAGAACATGGAAATTTGACCATTATAGATGTTTAAGGGCTAAGGCAACTGTTTAATGTTTTTCTACCCCTGCCTTTAGAAGTTGTAGTGTTTAGACTAACATATATATATTACAAAATTTATAAAATTTGTTCATGATTTCTTTTTCCAGGAAATACAGCAGTGTCACAGTAACCATATCATATCTCCTACAATGAAGTTCTAAATAATCCTTCTGTTTTCTTTCGTACTGGATGATGTGGCAATCCACAGTATCTTCTGCTGCTTTCTAAGATCGTCTTTAATTTGTGCTGAACATTTTAATGAGAATTTCCCCCTTCACATCTCCGGTGCCAATTTTGTCACTGACCATTGCTGATATGATTGCCACTAACATCCTCAAGGGTAGATGATGTATAATGATGAGGATACCTCCTTACTATAATTTACGTACATGCAAAGTATTAGGTAAGAGTCATTAATCGTTTAGAAGGAGCAGAGATGGTGGTGTAAAGAGAGTGCAGGTCACCACTATAAGCAGTGGTCTGTCTATGAGATCTTAGATGTTCAGGGTAGTTTATGAAAGTATGCACAAAAGCATGTTCAAATCTTTCTTGGAATTATGTGGACAGTGTGGTATTTACAGCTCTTAAAATGTTTCAAAGAAGTTACATCCTCAAAGCACATTATGTGATGAAATTTTGGAAATAAAGAAACATTAACATTTAAACGTGAACATGGTTTTCTGTTTTGAGAGCTGTAAGATGTAAACATTACATTGCCATTAACAGTTAAAGGGGTGTGTTTTTTTGTCACTTTTGCTGTAAATATCATGTATCTTGTCCTTTAGTTACTTTGCCTCAAATTACTGTTTCTTCTTAGAAGAAAACTGATTTGATGTATGTTAAAAAGAATCCATAGAATTACACGTATCTGTAGGGTTCACCTGCTGGATGTTCTCTCACCATTTACTACAGCTTATTTACAGAGAATTGCTCAGCTACCGAACGTGATTAACAGGCATATTCATGCCAAAAGGGGTATTGGTCTCATTTGCAGACACCTGCATACTAGAGATAAAACAGTTCGGGACCGTTTCCAGCTGTGGTCTAGCAATGACAATACTGTGCCTCTAGGTGAGGGGACAGAAAATGCTTTTTACTTCCAGTGTTTCATAGATAATTTTCTGTTTTATTATGACAGAAATGAAAATCAAAAAGTGACAAGTCAGTAACTGGAGGGAGAATTTTTTTCTAGGTCTCCATATGTTATGTTGAATATGACATTTAGGAGGATGTTTCTGTTCTTAATGAATTTAATTACCTAAAGACATTTGCAGCCAAAACTGTTTGCCTGTCTTTGATTTTATTACCTCTATTCTGAGTGAAGTGTAACTATTTTCAGGGAAATTGTATCTATTTGGGCAGATACATTACCTTATTTTTTTCTCTGGGTATATGCCTTCAGTTTTCATGCAATAGATTATCTAAGGTAAGTAATAAAGTAGGAAATCAATGAATTTGGCATAATGTACTCTGATCTTATGTATGCCATTCTTTAACTGGAAGAAGAGGGCAGTGAAGATGTTATATACTTTATCTTCACTGCTGGAGTAAAACTTGAAATAATAAGAAAAGGCGCATTAAATAATTGCTGCCATTTAAGTTTTGCTGCAGAATTCAGAGCATAACTGAAAAGAAGAAAGAATAAAGGGAAGGAGTCTTCTCTTTTGTCTATTATTCTGCAGGTATTGAAGCTGTTATTTATAGCTCCGGTATTTTTGTACAATGAAGAGATTTCATACAACTCATGGATACATATGATGTGGTATCCACATGAAAGTTATGTTTGCCACAGTCATCATGATTAAGGTTTACTTTGAACTTATTAATTTCTGAACTATTTGAACTATCTGAACTATTCAGAAATGCACTTTATTCTACAAGGAATAGGATGTTTCCTAATGATGTCCTTGCTGCTTGATGGCAAGGAGTTTGACCTTTCTCCACATATTGGAGAAATATTTTATCAGATCAGATCTTTCCCAGCAAGCATTTCCATTAACAATTAATTCAAAGATGATCTATCCAGCAGGTCAATATCTGATCAGCAACGTGAGTATCAGGAGAAAGCTTAGAGCATTTCTGCATTTACTTTGGGATGCAGAACCACTTCACCTGCACTAATGTCAGATTTTTCAGGAGGAATACGTAATCACTCTAAAATTTACATTGACTAGTTCTTGGTTAAGTGCTAAAATCCCTAAGTATTCTAAGTATTTTGATCTCTAAGATTTTGTAGTAAGATTTGACATAAAAGGTCTCTAATAGCCATTCCATTTAAGGGTTTTTTTACATAATATGCATACTTTTTAAATAACTTTTCAATTGAGTTTATTATTACCAGAAAATAATATTTAGGGATTTATCCTGGAAATGATTCACCAATGTCAAGAAGATGTCTTACTTTGTGAAAAAGCACCTAAACAAAAAAAGTGTTTAAGACAGCTGTAAACTTGCATTCCACATGGGCTAAATTTTTTGATAATTCCAATTAAATTTACTCTGTGTACTTTTCATTTATGTACCTTAAGTTACGCTGATTTAAACAGAGGACAGATTCAATATTTTAAAACTCAGTTAAAGGTTTGTACTTCTGTAGGCTGATGGAATAATTCTAACATTTTCTTTGTTGGATCAAATCCTTAAAATTCAAGATTTTCAGTGAAGATGAAGTTGTCCTTTTATAGAAAAGAGAAATTTAGTTTTTCTTTTCTCCGTTCCTTTATCTTTGCTACAGTTTCGTTTAAGAATATGGGCATACAGCCCATTTTTCACAAGGTGGATTTTTGCAGTGTAGCTAAATACAAGATGGTGTTTTGCCATATTTTAGGTCCTGACATGCCTAAATATGATCTTAACATTTGCAAATAGTTCTGACTCAGAGATAGCTGAAATAATTTTGACTCCATATCTAACTCTCCAAGTGAAGGAACAAAGTGGGGTATTTTTTTTTTTTTTTTTAACCTTCTTGATGATATAATAAGGGGAAAACAGCACAACACAATGAGGAAATTTGCCACAGGCAAAAAGCATTCCTCGGTCTAGATTTCATAAGCATTGTATTAAATACTGACAAACTGCATATCTGAAATTGACTCAGATCACCTAGAAATGCTCTCAATTTTTTTTCTTCTTCCAGCATAACAGTCTTACCTTTTGTCCATCAGGTCAAGGTGACCCTTAGAAAGCATTGAAATTTCAAGTTGTGAAGAGTACAAACAGAAAGCTTCTTGCAAAATAAAATAGCACGAGAAATGTAACTCTTTCTACAAAGTGAGTGAATCTTAATATAGCCTGATGAATTCAACTTGCAGTGTGAGAAGTCCATAAAATGCTCCATGGCTTTCTCAATAAAGTGTAGCTATAAAATCTCAGTGTAAAACTAGAATGGTGAGATACATTACCCACGTTTTGATTAAAAGGATATGGAAACAGTAACTGTTCCTCAGAACAGAGCTAATGAATAGGGAGCATCATTGATTAGAACGCTTTATCTGTTTATGTCAGCACCAGACAGGTCTATGATACCAATCTTTCCACAGGCTGCTAAAATATATTCTTTTTAAATATCTGTTGATAGATTAGGAGTTTATCTAAGAGATTTCATAGTGTTAAATTATGTAATCTGATTAAAGGTTATTTTTTTTTTAATTCTTTATTTCATGATATATTTTTAAACTAATGCTTCTAACAGTGACCTAAACACTTGCTGTCTGATCTTGTGCGGCTCTATTAGCAGCTGCTTTGTGCTCTTGCATGAAGGCCTGAAAAACATGTTTCTGATTTGGAGGCACAGAATGGCCACCTTGCTGTCAGTGAGTTTTAGCAATTGCTGTTTTCTAAATAAACATTGAACATTTGCTTCTTAAATGCTTATAGCAAGCCTGGACATCTGCACAGAGTATACCACCTTTTACCTACAAAGCAAAAAAGCGCATGTACTCATGTACATGAGCTTCATTCTTGGGTTTCTAAGTGCAGCATTTATGCATTATTTTTTACACACAATTTGTTTCTTGTCATTAGTGTATGCTTCCTCTGAAGTAGTGCAGATGTTTCTGAAGATAAAGCAGTTTGTGTTTGCAAATTGTTAAAAGAGAGAAAAGATGATTCCCTTCATAAAGCTGTTTGAAGCTTTTAATTTATTAGCTGTGCAGCTCATGCACTTCCTACTGCTTTCTGGACCTCGTGATCTGTGTCTGTGGATTTTTTTCTCATGAAATGAAACAGTGATAACACTTTAGAGCCTTCTTACATTTGAAATGTATCCCCTATCACTTATCAGCTCAAGTAATCTTTTGAGCATATAGTATGTACCTCATTATGCCCTCCAGCATACTTCTTCATTCAGAGCTGTTCTGGACCGTTGCTAACTGACATAATCTTCAAGGTATTTTGCGGTAGCTAAATAAAAGTTTATGTAATAGTTTTGTATTTTTAAAAATGATAACTGAGGAAAAAAGAATAAAACATAATACTTTGTCATAATGCATGGTGCCCAGCATAGCTATGATTTTTAAGTAAGAGTAAAGGGCAGCTTATAATTTGTATCGTTAATGTATCTTTCAGGTAACTAACATGGCACTTTTCTCCTTGTATAAAAGTGTTCAATATTTTATGTATAAGTGAGAATTAGTTCTAGCACTTAGGCATGTACTGATTCTTGTCTTTGCCTCAGATTTCTAGAATCAGCTAGTAGATTGCCAAATACTTTTATAACAACAAATGGAACAAGAGAAGCTAAGATGAGGATAATAGCAAAATAATCTTAAGTATTGTGAGTGGGTTTAGTCTATGGATTTCAGAGCAAGTTTTTTGCAGAATACAATTTTTCAGTATCAATTCAGACTCTTTGACACATAATGATGCATAAATCTTTTAGTAGATGAGTTTCACCTTCATGCTTATTGTAACATAACAATTACATAACAAAATAAAATGACTTGTATGACTTGTATTACTGACTTCTGCAGGAAACTGCTTGTAGTTTAGAATCTCTCTCCATTGCATGTTTTGCATTCCCACTCCAAACTGTACTGATCTTGACATGGTGCTCTTTGCATATAATAAATTCTTATTAAATGTACATGCCACAAGGTTGTACGGACTACCTGATACGAATCGTGCACAATGCAAACTTTCAAACTAGATCCAAACAAACTTTCATCATGGTATATAGTAAAATACCATTAGTGATGGTAAAATTGTATGAAAAAAAATTGGTAAAAAGAGTGCTTTGGCATAATTCATGTGTTCTTCCTACAACTGTTCTTTTTTTAAGATATGCTGAGTGATTACAAAACATACTGCAGAAAAATGCCTGTCTTAGAAGTTCAACTCCAATCACAGTAATATACTAAAAATCATAGACACAATTAGTAAATGTGAGTTTTAGAAGAAATTCTGGCTTGCTTTACACATTCATTAAGTTAAATACACTTTCATCCTTCTCTAGAAAGTGGTTATTCTTCAGATGTTGGTCTTGCATTGATATATGGAGCAAATAAGATCTAATACAGAGCAAGATCAAAAATGTATTGAACTTACTGAGAGATTCTCATTGACTCTGATAGGTACTGGATAAGATCTTTATTTCATTTTGCATCAGGGTCTGAATGGACTTTATGGTGAGAGAAAGAGGCTATGTGTCTAGCTTCTAAGAGGATTTATGATCTAGGTTGTTTTTGTCATTTTTTGAAGGACTGTCAAAGATGGAAGAGCATGTATGTGAGAGGAGTTGAATGAATATGTACATACGAACCTAACTTCTGACGTTGGTTCTTTTCTTCCTTCCTTCTATCTCTCCCTTGGTAATTCAGAAAAAATCTTTACAAAAATAATGACCTTTCTTTTGCCTTTTCTTTGAAATACAAGTACGATGTTTTCAGTTCTGATTTTACTACAGTTGTTATTCTCATGAACATCCAGTATGAAAATCTATTACTTGCTAGTGGAGAAACTCGCTCTGTTTAAACACATACATGAATAGAAAAATTTTTTAATTTTTAAAAATTTTTTAATTTTTGTAATGGTGTTTGGAATTAATCTTATTAATCTTATTTCACGAATTTGTTCTGTTTCATCAATCTTAAGCTGCATGGCTTATTTGTAAAATCTGCACTTTTTTTTTTATGATTACAGTTTCTAACTATGAATTTAAATGAATCACTCTAGGTAGTTTTAATACAGTCTTTTCTGTAAACATTTTGTATTTATTGGGAAAGAATGCACTTATTTTATGCAATTAAGAGAATCGTGGGTGTAGAATCATGGAAGAGTTGGGTCTGGAGGAACTGCCTAGAGATCACTTCGTATAATAGTGTGCTTGATCAGTTTCAGGTTGCTCTCAACTCTGTCCAGTTGAGTTTTGAGTATCTCCAAAAATGGAGATTCTACAACCTCCAGTGTTTAATTAATCACTATTACAATGAAAAACTAGGAATATTCCTCCAAATATAGAGGTTTTTTTTTAATTTAACTTCCACACAAAATGGAAAGAGCAGTTATAGACAGGTGCAACTTAAACATTATAGCATTTGAGCATATTTAGATATGTTTTTTGTTAATGATTCTCCTTTTAGCATTTAAGATTGCTAGACAGTGGATTAGAAAATATAAGAAATATTTACATTTTAAGATTGTATTTCAGAAAGTGCTTTAAATCTTTGAAGGGTAGCACCATTTTTTAGAAATGTTTGGGATGTATGTGTAATTTTTTCGTGTGTTCTACTATTTGTTAATTACAATCTGATGTTTAATTCTAATCTGATCTCTAGTTTGAAAGATATACTGTTTTCTCTTTTGCATATTCACAAGAGCTAGCATTTTTTTTTTCTTTTTTTTTTTTTTTTCTGTCTTTATAGAATTATTTGCAAAGAAAGAGCTAGGGTGATAGTTTTCATGTATATTTTATGACTCTCTTCTCCATAGCAACATTTACATTTCCTCTGTCTGGAGTACTTTGCATGCAGTGCAGTCTATCCTTGACTGAACTGCTGTAGTTACTACAAAATATGTGATGGCATAGTAAAACAATTATGTGAACAGAAGAAGATTTGTTATTGAATCCCTTGAAATATCAAATGCATTTGCCTTACAGATGTTGGCCCAGTAAGCTGCAGGTTATTGTCACTCTTTGTACTTATACTGAAGTCTTAACATCAGGAGCATCTCAGTAGGAGGCTGAATTTTGTGTCTTCCTGTATGCACATAATTACCTGCGACTAGTTCTTACAGGCATCACAGAAGAGACTAAATGCATGGATTGTGAAAGAAAAATTGCCCAAATTGCAAAATTTAAATGCTGCATCTGATGGCAAGTAGAATCATTGAATCATATTTAAAGTAGAAAAAGAACATTTTCTGCTAAAAATTAAAAGAATTTGAATGTTCTTTTTCTCTGTGCTCCCCCCAAATTTCTGCCTTTTTGGGTAAGATCTGTGGAAGCCTACCTAGCAATGCAGGACACGCATTGCATCTCTTTTTGCAAATGTGTAAACTGTTATTCCCCCTACAGTGAGTGATGCCATAAAACATGGCCCATATTATAAAGTATCTGGCACATATATGCACTATCATCTGTTTTTGTCTTGACCTTCTCTGATGAGCCTCACTGGAGTTTCTTTTTTCTGTGGTGTTAACTGTAGTATGTACATGCTTACCACTATATTTCACTTTCCTGGAAAGGTATTTCTAAAAAGTTAAAGTTCAGATGGACACATTAAATGTTAACTTCAGAGTCAGTATGTGGAATGTATAGAATGAGTCAGAATACTGCTGTCAAAGCACCATAAACTTAGCTATCTTTTGAATGGTGTGAAAGAGTTCACTGTATTTGCTGTGGACTCTGTCAAAAATGAAGAGCAATCACATCAATGAAAAAAATAAGTAAAATGAACAAATTAATTGTATGCAACTGAATTCACAGAAAATTTTTATTAAATAAACATTAATTGATCTCATACTATTTTAGACTGGATATTAAGAGTGGAATATTGAGGAAATTCTCAATCAATCTGCATTTATACTAATTGAAGTAAAACATTCTATTTCTAAATCCTTTATTGACCATGTACCAGTCTGAAAATATATAAATATCACAGACACATTGTCTCTTTCTCTGGTTTGACCAGTCAAACTTATTTTTAATTTTTTATTCTTTAAATAGAAAAGGCATAGACCAGATAGAATTTAGAATCAAAGCGATGAAAGTCGAAACCTTTGGTGAAGTGGTGGATCTGGACAGATTACCCACTGAGTCTTTGAACTCATTTTTCAGAATGACTGACAGCTTGCTCTTTAATGCATTTGATAACATTTTCACTTTCTGCTTTGTTGCCCATGTTGATGAAGGACACACAGTGAAGATCGTAATGGTGTATGAGTTTTAAATCTGCTTTTTACTTGGAAACACATATAAGCATTAGTCTGGCTCAGGTTATGGCCACATAAGTAGCTAGTTACAAACAAACAGATTCACTGAAGGCATGTTGGGCTAATAGAAGCCATTCTGCAATAGAAAACATGAGTAAGCATGAGTCTGGTGCAGTGTACCTGGCTGAAATTTCAAGCATGTTAAATGATTTCACTCTGTAGAGAAGCCTTCCATTAAGTAAAAACAATAATATCTATTTTGGGTATTAATTAGATTTTGTGATCAATGTCATTTAATGGATTACCTACAAAAACCTTCAGTTGTAAAGTCAGTGAATGTTTACACTACAACACGTAATTCATTTCTTTTTTTATATGAGTACACCTGAGTTGAAAATACATTTAGCAGTTGAATCAAGGGAAAATCTGACTGTTCTTAAACGTTACCTTAAAATATTGATGAACTGTTGGAATCAATGTAAAAACCAATCTGTTTTGCAATTGCAAATGTCATCACTGTCCCTAATAGCATATAAATAAATTTATTTGGGAATACGTTCTTTTTAGTATGTTTAGAAGTTTGAAATCCCTCTGTAAAACTATTTAGTCTATTTGTAATGTATTATGGGAAACAACAGCCTGAGACAAAGGGTCAGCTCTGATTGCTATTCCTGATGGGAATGTCGTACTGTATTCAATACTTTGCTTACTCAATCCCTTGCTTTCTTTCTAACTCTGATTCACCTGTGCTGTCTTGTCATTTGGGGCTTAGATGTTTTTGCTTTGACTGCAAGCATCGTAAACCAAAGGGTTTTATTTTCCATAACTGTAAAGAAGTGTTAGCAGAGATCCTAGTCAATTCTTGATGATTTGATTATAAATAAAAAAGTACTTTGTCACATTTTGAGATAACTTGATAAAAACATGCACAGGTACACAGATGCATGTCATGCAGGTACACTTAACTGTTCTTTATTTAATATTTTAATAAAAAGAATTTTCTTTTAGAATTTTTCAGTAAAATATTGAATTCAAAGTCATGCTATATTATTTGGGACACAAAGAAACTTCTTAGAAGAAACATAGCTGACTTTGCCCCAGTGCAGCTAGTAGTTGGTTGTTGCCACTGCTTCATCGCAGGTGTTTACAGAACTTCTTCCTCAAGCTGGCATGCTACTGGACAGAAACATTAGAAGTTTGTTAATAACTGAGAGATTATTTTCCTTTCCGTATATATGTTACAAGATCTGGCAAGTTAAAACCAGTCTTCCACAGATTCTCAGCTTTGTAGATTTGAATTTCTGCTGCTCATTTTTCTTAACACATACACAAATTCCTTCATAAAATAGTAGTTCTTTCAAGTGTTTTACAAGTGATGCTGAACAAAGCTGCTACAACTCTTTGCTCCCTGACTTTCTGTTTTGTTAAGGATGAGAGAGTTCTTTGAGGCATGGTATGAAGGAGTAATACTCATTAGAACTACTGGTCCGCTAACATATGCCTTGTGCATCTGAAGTCAGTATTTCAAATCTGTCTAACTTCTGTTTCTTCTGCTTACGCTGACCTCACAGTTATCTGATCCAAGAAATAGTTGACCTCCTTAGCCTGTCTTGTCTTCTTTTATCACTTTAGTAGTGCCTGTGATTTTTCTTTTTTTTTTTTTTTTTTTTTTTTATATTACCAAATGCATTTTCATGAAGGACTCAAAACAATACTGGACTGTTTGCAAACATGGGAAGTGTGACACAGTGTGCAATAGCAGTATTGAAAAACCATGAACAATTACTTGTTCTGTTACCTTTTGACAGGACCCTAAGATAATATGAACATAGAGGTGGAATTCTTACTGTCTTCCTGGAATATTGAGGGTTTGAGCTCTCTGAGCGGTATATTTTTGTACTATAAAATAGAATAAGAAAAATTCTTTGGTTAAAACAAAAAAGGGGGGGCTTCTGGGAAAGATAGATTGAAATGAAAGGATGTGAAGGCAAATTCCCCTCCCTTTTCTTCACTGTGTTCTTGGGTCCTGTACACTAAGATTGCTCTTTGTCAGTTGTTATTTTGGTTGCAAAAAGATTTACAGAGCTCCATTGGGATCATTAACGAAGTCTGTGTTTCTCTGTTTAAAAATCCTCTCAGGTTTTCCCTGGTACTTCTGTGTCTGCATGCTCCTGACCCTGCCACACCTGTAGTAGGAGGAAGGTAAACTTCCCCATCCCCCAAACACGAGAAGACAGTAAACAGCCATACCTCTTCCTTGCACCTCAGCCACAGTTGTTTTGACAGAATTGGTTAACTAGGAGCAAGTCGAATACATATATATATCCGATCATGTGTCTTCTTTTATTGTTGATCATCAGAAAAAGGAAGAGACACAACAGAACAACACATAGAAACTGTGAGCTCTTTGGCATGGTTGTGCCTGAGAAAGCTCCCAAAATAACATAGTTCACCATAGGTGCAAGTAGAATAAAAAATTCTGCTTCTGAGTTTTTTAAGGGTCAGGAAGAGATCACATAATTTACTGCAAAAGGGCCTCTTGGCAGGGCATAAGGCAAACCCCAGGAAGCAGAGGTACCCACTGGGTTTTACACAGACAGGCAATTTTTAGACTATGCAATAAAGGGACAGACCAGAGAGCTATTACTGTTATTGTTAGGAAAATTGTTTGTTTCCTATGGCCTCCCAGAAGGGGTAATGTCAGACAAACCTCCATGGTTTATTTCAAAGGAATTTGTAGCAATTATGAAAGTGAATTGCTGGCATATAGATCCTGTAACAGACAAGCTTTGAAAAGAAAGCAGAATTAAGATTTATCTAGCTCTAGCAAAGACAGATTTTTGGAGGAAAAGATTGTGAACCTGGATTCTGAAGCTTAGAAGAAAAGAGATGAGAATTCTTATCCAGAAGAAAGCATAGTGGAATGTAAATCTAATCTGCTGTCCCTATTATTCTTAATCAAGGCTTGACGACTAATCTTTCAGAGCAAAGAGATATTCTTGATTTTTATAAAAGGCTATAAATGGGACTGGCATACTCCATTCAGCAACAAATAGCATGGAGCTCTGTTTTGCCAACTCTTATTAATGTTCTCTTGAGAATAATCTTGGTAAAGGCAAGAGGACTAATTTCTTAAAAGAAAGTATGTAGCATTCTTTTGTGTAGTAATTATCAAAAGGAAATCCTCACTTGCATTTCATCTGACTGTCCAAGTTGTCCAAGTTTTGACTGGTGAAACCTGTCCAAACCATACGTTACTGAAGAGATGTGCTCAAACAGGAGTGAATTCAAGTTCTGAAAATGATCGATAAAAATTATATTGAGCATACTGGTATTTGTATGAGGGTTAAACTTACAAAGTCATACCAGAGCATTGTGTATGTGCATACATTTGTGGTTCCTATTTTTGATGAGGTTATTGATTTCCCACTACTACCTTAAACATATCTGCACTGTATACGGACTTGAAGTTTTCTAATTTACTTTGAGTGTTATCTGGAAGCAATAATTTCTGCAGTGATATTCCAGAACCTAATATGCATATGTTGCCTCATATGCATTTATTGTATTTTAAGCACCATTTTGTAGAATATGATGTACAAATTAGCTGATTGACAACCCCTGAGTTTATGTGCGCTAGCTTAAGCAAACTATGGAGTTCTTTGAAGTTTATTCTGAAGGTGGAAATTTGAATATTGTTCTTTATTGCAGCTGTCTTTACATAGATTCTGATGAAAGAATGCTCATGATTTTAACGTGTTATATGAGAAGATGGCATTAAAAAAAAAAAAAAAGAAAAGAAAAAAAAGAGGGAGAGAGAAATGTCTGTTGGAAGATCAGTAGAGATCCTGAAGGTCTTTGACATTTGATATTAACTTACCTGCCTGTTCTGTGTTCAGCCGATGCCTGTAAAGAAACAATTTGTGTGGGAAAATGGGAATTTTTGAGGTGGATTTAGCACAAGGCTAAATTGCTGTGTGTAGTGAAATTCTCTGAGGCTGAAAGTAAAAAATAGAAGAATTTTGAAAAATTACAAACATATTGTGATGATAATAGTTTATTTATCTAAGTTCCTCTCCATTATCTGCAATGAGTTTTTTTTTCCTTAAGTGGAAACAGAACTCATTTTCTACTCTGATAAATAAGGTGTTCGGATGTAATGGAGTCTAATGCCTGCTGTCCATACTTTCTTATGTGAGTTGTTTTTGTAAATACTTTGTGTACAACCAGTTATAGGGTAATCTTGCTTAAGAACATGTGTCATGTGAATAGTCATATATGCATAAACATCTTGTGTTTGCATATATGTGTGTCTAATCATACTTGTTACACTATAGACATGTTCTTCTATGCATAAATTGTTGTATTGTATGCATATATGATAGAATGTTTGCTAAAACAGGCACTACTGTCATTTTGTTTTTCTTTCCTGAGAATTCAGCCACTTCAATGCAACAAACTTCTCCTAATGTCCAGTTTATTCTTAATAACTATAGATTTAGATCTTTACAAATAAAGAATGACTGGTTTTAAATTGAAACTATCTTTATGTTGAATTATATTTGTGTACAGCAAGATGGAACTACTTCACAATTCAAGTGTGATACCATATCTGATGAAAAAATAATCTGTTTCTAGTAGCATGGTATTTAATAAGTTGATGGTACTTTTGTGACACCTAGCAGATAAGCTGTCAAATAATGAACTAAGTCATTATAAACCCTCAGTGTAAAGTTAATTTCCTTGGATTCTTTCTTTTATATTTTATTACATTTGTGATTTTATGAATACAACAGCTGAAGTAGCTGTTCAAATTTATTTAATGTATAATGATTGCTTGTTCTGTTTTGTTATTTTCCAGCTCCCTCAGGCTCAAAAGGTAAAATATTTTACTCAGATCTTAGCTATTCAAAGTAATTCACCAGTCCTTCATGTTTCCATGGTGTCGTGAGTTTGGTACAGTAGTGATCAGTGAAACAGTTCACTGTACTGGGGCCCTGGGCATCAAAGCAATGCATTATGGCTGCTAAGAACAGCTCTTCAAACATATGAGCTATTTGAACACAATAGGCATATAGCGGCCTACAACTTGAAAACAGCAGGGAAGTTATTTTATCAACAATTTGAATAATGAAAAAAAAATGAACTCACCCCATTACTGTATGTGAAACATCTCTAGATCATTTTTATTTCTATTACAGAGACAGCAGAACCCATGTTATAGCTGGTACCCTTTCACTGCTCCCCACTGTATCTATCAACACCTCTTTGAATACATCTGACATTTGACTTCTCTAATAGGTTGCAAGCAGTTTTTATATAATATGCTTTTTAAACAACTTCTACATCGGTATGGTATGTTACCAGTCACTTCTGCACATCATGAAAGCACAATGATTGCAGCAAAGTCTAAGAATTGCTTGATGCTTGTTCCCTCATTCTTGTATATTTCACAAATATAATCAAAGCTTCTAGAAAACAGAAAACCTAGATGCTGTTTTGTGGGTTGTGATTTGAAGCACTGAAATGGAAAAATTAATTGAATATATTGGGGAACAGCAACACCTACTTATTCAATTAATTCTCATTCTAGATAAAGCACTTTCAATATGGAATGTCATAGAAATTTAAATGCATTATTTTTCATAGCCTTTGAATGACGATAAAAGTTGAATTTTTAATGAAAGCTATAGATCAAGTGATTATCAGTGAATATGAATAGCTTTTGTGGAATGGTTAGGGCAACCATGGACCTCAAAACTTTAGAATGGTTCCTTAGTGTATTCAATGTATTTTTTAATTTAAAAAGCAAGAAATCTGATCATGGAAACTTGTAGCTTTATACTGCCATGTATTTTCTTGCTCATGGATCTCAGAAAATCATGTTTTAAATCTGTAGGTAGTATGGTAGTCTATCACACTGGACTATGTCCATAGTTTGTTCTTGTGTGCTCTAGAGCCTAGCAAATGTGACATTGTGGTAAGAAAATTTGCTGCTGTTATTTTTTCCTCTGGAAATAGGTGGATTAAAATTCTTGTGTTTACAGCTTCGTGGACAAATAGAAGTGCTAAAAGATTGGCTAAGCTTGACTTAATTCATGTTAACCTACTTGTTTATGCCAAATACTTCTAACAGTTTGCAGAAAGAAGACACAGGGTGAGATTAAAGTATGCTGCTGGGAAATTTCTGTCAGGCTGCTTACTAGTGTCATGTGATACTGTATATCAGATTTTAATGTCTACATTTCTGAACTATTAAATAATATTCTGATACAAATTATTCAATTGTGTAACCCTCAAGCAAATCAATGCAGATCTATAGTCGCATACTTTGTATGTGTGTGCCATAATATATACCTTCATGTAGAGAAAGAGGAGAGGGATGGGAAGGAATGAGTGAAGGGGGACAGATAAAATAGTCTCTGAGGTTTCTCAATAATTTCAGGTAAGAATGAACCTTTTCTTAAACATAGCCTGATTGTTATGTGAAGATAGTAGACTTTAAGGCAGGAAATGCTGATTGATATTTCTTACTGACAGATTTACTTTGCTCCTAGCAGAATGATCTTTATGAGGCTACTTATATGTGATTATGAAAACTTTTCTACTCTAGGAGTCTTCTTCCTGTCCCTCAATCCTACCTTATTTGAATCTGTGTTTTCTCTTGGATTCCCTTGCAGAGAATCACAGTGGCATTGTGCTAACAAAATCCAGTGCCTTAGCTCAGAATCTAAATTATCTCCTCTCTGCTCTTCAACCAACTAAACCTGAGCAAATGCTTCATAGCTGTATTTTTCTCATATCCCTATCTGAGATTATTATGACAGCACTCAAACCTTAAAGTTCAGTTGAGTGCATTGAGGTTACCAGATATAGGGGCTTGCTGATCAGTCTTAAACTGGTCAAGAGTTAGCCACAGTTATACATGAAGCAATGAAAATTTTAATTGTCAGTTATTAGAAGCCAAAATTTTCTTCCATTAGGTGCCACACAAAAATATTGCTTAACATCCAAGTTTTCTTCCAGCAAGCCAGAATGTAGCAAACACAACACAAACACGAAGCCAAAGAATCTCTATCTCCCTATCTGCGAGGTGAAGGGAAGCAACACAGGACTGATACACATTTGCCTGTATGAATGACTTAGTCACTAGTGTACATGTTTTGCCATATGGTGTATGAACTTGAACTGTATTTTTGTTGGATTCTATGTATCATATTGCAAATGTTTTCTCTATAAACATTTCAAACAGTCATGTCTCTCTAAACATATTCACTTTAATCTTCTAGTGATCTGAAAGAAAAATGTGGCACTCGAAGTTTACCTTTACTGTTTTATATCCATTATAAATACTTGGTCATCTTGATGAAATGTTATGTCTTTTATATGAAACATTTGGATACAGTCTTCTCAGTGTTTAGTCAATGTTCTATGGTAATTAGCTATCAATTTTGAAGACCACGGGTTCTAGTCTGTCTTTGACAGTTGAATAACAAATTGTTGAAATGCAGATTTGGAGTGCAGATGTAATGAAGTATGAGGAGTTTAAGTTGGATGTCTGTTGAAGCACAATATTTGACCAGAAAGGAGCTTTGCAATATTCTCTATAATTAAAATAGATAACGCTACAAATTAAAAATATTAAAATTAGTAATAATGATAATGATAAAAAGTTCACCATAATTTCAGGTGACAAAGGTGCTTTAATATGATCATATAGCTTTCATGAGAAATTGTGTCTAGGAATACCCAGTGAGTCTCAAGGAGAGCCACTATCCAGACAAATAAATGAATGTGAATATCTTATGTCATCTGTATCGTTTTTCTGCATCTTTTTAGATAATCATCCTCTATGACTGTGAAAATGAAAATGATTATAATGAACTCATAACTCACATTTAGCAATTTTCTGATTTTCTCACTTTGGCTTCCAAAATGACCTTTATTATTGAAAAACATTTGAAAAGCAGTTTTTGTATTCATGGATGAACAAAAGCTATTCCTTTTTAATAGCTCAAAAAGGTGTTTGGTTTCCTAGCAGGAAAGCTTTCCTTGCTTTCTTGAACAAACGCAGCGGGATTCAAATCTGTTGTCCTTCTCCTGCTGTGATGTTTTGTTCTACTTAGTTTTTATGAACAGGTAGAATTGAATAAATTAGGCACATACATCAGAAGCAGATAGCTGTGTTTAGGAACATAGAAAAAAAAGTTAATGGTTCTCTCATGAATAGAATCGTATTTCCTCCATATAGAAATGTTTTGATGATGTTTGTTGCCCAAAAGTTCCTGACAGCTTTCTTCTCTCTTTCTGTGTTATCCCTTAACTTCTGTAAGTAGTGCTTTGCCCTCCTTTTATCTTGATGCTATCATCTTTCAGCCATTTGGAAATATCATTTATCATTCCTTGCATCATTTACCTTCCTATACTTTGAAGTGTTGAATTGACTGTCACTGGGAATAGAAAATAAAAAATTTGCAAAGCTGCTGATTCACTGAAGTGCATGGCTAGTAATTTTAGCATTTTTACAAATTTATAGAAGCTAAATTGAATCTAATGAGATATAAAATAATCATGTAGTAAACATTTTGACCCTGATTTATTATTCCTTTTTTTCTGTTTCCAGATGAGGTGCTATTATCTTTCAATTTAATAATGTATATAAGGTTGAGTGACCCATTCAGAAAACTGCTTTAAGATTTCTGCATACATGTTAAACAGGATCTTAAATTTAGTCTCCAGGTGTTTTCCTCACACTCCTCAACAAGTGACTTGATATTTAATAGCACTGAGTAAACAATTTGCCAGTTTTAACTGAGAAAGCATTTTAAACTGATGGTCTTTGGTGTTTCACTTTTGTGTGGCTAAACATAGACATATCCATACAACTTTTAACACTCACACAGTTTCCTATATGGTCCTGGACCATAATTTATATCTAAACTAAAATAATAGCTATTCTTCATTCCAGTAGTCTATATAAAACAGTTAAAAGGTCAAATTCCAATTTTCTGATGCTACCAGCCTGTCTCGTGACTGCTCAGAACACAGAAGTACAATAGTCTGAGGGGAAGATGGCACAGGTGAAACAAGGCTAATCCTGACTGGAGAAAAGAAGGAAAGGCATGGAGTGGGAATGTGTAGAGTTATTCAAGGTACTGAAATAAATCCTCAGCATGAAACTCATATTTCAAGTACATCCCTATGGAACTGCTGCCTTATATGGATACAGTTTCAAGACTGTAGCAGCCAGTTTCAGCATTGATGCCTTGTTACAGAGTTTTCAGTGTTCCCATGCCTCAAATTTTCACCCTATCTTCAGTCTCTCTGAAGGTAGCAATGCTCTTCTCCACTTTTCAGCTTTTGCACAGGGCATATGGCTGTGTAGGCCAACAGATCTTCACTTTGACCTATTTATCTGCCCTGTTCCCTTAAGTCCTACTTCCTTTCAGGTCCACCGACCAATGCTTCATAGGTCAGCATAGCTACACAACTTTCCTCAAATACTTACTCATATGCCTCTGTTCAGCCTCCTAAGCTTGCTTCTTCATATCGTTTTTTAATTCTGAATTTTAACTCCAAATTTAAAATCTGCCCTGTAAATAGGACAGTTTGTGGAATTTTTCTGCAATTCAGGCACTGTAAGTCAGTCAAGTGTGAAAATCAAAGCTGCTACTGTGGGATGGTGAAAAATCTAGGAGGTACAACACAGATCTAGGGAGATTAGAAATCAAAGGAACGTTACTGGGTTAAGATTAATCTACAAAGAAATTTGGTCATTGTTGTGGTTATTTTGTAGTTGCCGTGAGTTGGTGAGAGATGGATAAATCTTACTTGACTTGATAATGTTCGGTGAAAGAGATATCCTGTTCAGCAGAACTGCTCTACTATTGTTGCAGTCTAATATTAATGCAGAAACAAGAACTATGTTAAGAAAAAAAAAAATAAAAAAAATAAAAAAAACACACAAAAAATTCTCATTTAGAGATTCTCATCTAGATATTGTATAAATCAGGAAATGCAGGCTGAAAAGAATTAGCATTATGAAAGTTCACTTCTGAGCTGAATAGGCCTGCTAGGATTTCATAATGTAAATCAGAGACATAATAGATTTTGTAAAAATAGATTTTTTGAAGTTTCAGATCAAGTATTTTCTTGGACAATTGTCTTTTTAATACAGTGTCAAATTCTAGAAACTCTGGTATTCTCTGTGGTTATCTAAAATACAAACTCTGAAAGATACCAAACAACTACAAGTTTACAAACTCAGAATTTGTTTCCTTTCTGTGGCTAACCATAATTCAAAAATTAGCAACAAATGCAGAATTGCCCCTTCAAAGTAATTTAAAAATTAATTTATATATTGTTTATTTGGCATCTTTCATTTAGCAGTAATGATTAGAGAATACTCTTATTTAACAGGATTTTAAAATTTCACTTAAGAGCCAGCTAAAGTGAAACAGTACTGCATATTTTCTTTGGAGGATCTGAAATAATATCTAAAAAAGGATATGGGCTCTGATACTTGTTCTGTCTCAGGAGACAGTGACTGCTTCCTCACTAGCACTGCCTGGCTTTGTTATATAAATACAAAATAACAGTAATATACATTAGATGTTAGTAATAGAACTCTAATAACATTGTCTTTGAAAATCTGGGCAACTTGCTGTAGCTTCTCTTGCCTGTACACTAAATGGGAGATGTTGATTACTGCACTCATTAGCTGCAGGTCTCAATCAAAGTGCAACAGTCAGAAAATGGCAAGAAGAAAGTGAACTGAACATTAGGGACTTCTTTTGTTCTCTAAACAGCCACTCTGTTTTATGGGGCAGCCTATTTTTCCATATTTTTTTTTCCTCCATGCTTGCAAATTATGGAAAAACTTTCTTGAAGAAAATGTCTGTGGAATTCCCGTGTTATAAGGTAAAGCTGGGGGTTTGTTTTGTAATATGTAAGGCCCGTGTAATCATACTAAATTGGTCTTTGGAAAATAGAAACTCCTTCCTATTCAATGGGAAGTAATATCTAACAGATTAAGGGGCATTTGAAAGGACAAGTATACTTAGTGCCATGCTGCATGTAATCAGAGTATCAAGCAGGAAGATGACTCCACACTTCTAGAGTTATTAAATAACCACTTGAAAGTGATCAAAGTGTAGTAACTGATATGCTGCTGAGTAACTAAGAGCTGGGGTTTGATGTCAGCCAGAACTTGGGTGCGTTAATGAATATGATGTTCCAGGTAAAGAATAACTAAGACTCTTACTACAAATTGAAGAAACAGAAACTTGATTTATTAATACTATGAAGTGTAAATAAATAAATAAAAAATAATAAACATTGGAAAAAACAGTACAGTAATAGAGGAGAATAAAAAAAAAAAAAAAGAATTCTCAATGTGGTGGAAGAAATCAGAGTTATTAGTGGCTCTGCATATTAATTCAGATGACATTCCAGCATTTGGGTCAAAACTCATCCTTATTTGTGAACAAAATGAATCCACCAGCAACATCTTGTTTCAGCAGACACCTTATAAATAATAAACACAGTATTGTGCAAATATACATTTGTCATACCCTACCTGATTCCTGTGAACACTACCATCCTCTAGAATCTGTTGAGGTTGGTAAGGGTGAACCATGTAAGCTTAGAACATAGTTTCCAATTCTCAGAAGGATGAAATATGCCAAATTAAGCATGTCATCATGGAAGTAGCAGTGACTGTTAGTAGTAGTTTGTTCTAAGAGATTGGATAAGGTAAAGTCTAGTTAGAAATTGAGATTAAAAGTGTGTTGCTTCTGGTTTCAGTCATTTCCTAGGGTTCTCTACTATATGTAACTCTTAACCACCTAGCTGATGAGATTATTACATTATATTCAAATGCATACTGTTCTGTGTTTTTGCCCACAACACTAAAAATCCCTGTTCTTATGTGTAAATGGGTTGTTACCTGTTTAGAAGTAGGCACATTGTGTTTATGGATTAAAAAAATCATACCTTAAGAGGTTTCCTGTAAGAAATATTTGGTTACAGTATTTTCTTTTGCATGTCCCTACATGATTGTTTTCTGAGACTACGACATTGGCCAGTAAATAAGTTTGGAAATGAAAAGGGTTATCTACCTATAGGGATGGGGAGAAAAGTAGTAAATAAGTAACTGAAGAGTGTATTACTCTTACTAATTATTGCACAATAATATGAAATTCTGAATAAAAGAACAGCCACTCAGAAACTTTATGATTATAAATCGTTATTCTGAATTTGTGATATCTAATATTTTACTTTAACTTATACGTATTTGCTGATGATGCAAAAAAGTAAAAAATAATAATCCTAGTAAGTCCCATAATATTAGTAATACATGATTGTTATTAATATAAGCAGTTTGGGAGGTTTTAGCAGTGATTAGAATGTTTCTGTTTGTTTATTTCCCAGAATTACTAAGCTTTTTGAACATTTGCATAAGCTGTCACAGAGATCTGTTGTATGTCAAAAATTGTCAGACTTAAAAAGAAGAATGCAGAATTCCTAGATCATGGCTTCCTTTGCAGTTTATTCACAAACTCGTGCTTTAATTGTCCTAGCAATAATACCCAGTGGCTACCATTCTACTATTTCAAAGTAATTCTGTCAAAATGTCATTGCCCAGGGAATAAAGTTGTCCTCCCCTGGAGGTAACTCCTCACAATCTAACAGAAGTGAATATTGCAGCATAAGTTGGTAACTCAATGAAACATCCCAAACGCGAGTCATCGATCATCCAGTTATTTTCTGACTCCCCTTACAGAAGCAGCCAACAACCTGCCCATCTACCAAAAAAGAAAAAGTAAAAACCCATCAAAAAATAAAATCGCACTTCCATGAAGAATGATTGCATTAGCAATTGTAGATACTTGCAGACATCACAATTACAGGGCAGTAATTGTGTGCATGTTTCCATAGTTGCTTTTGAGAGTTCACAATCAGTTCCCTTAAAATTTCCCGGGAACTCCATACTATTCTTTTTCCCCCATTTAAAGAATTTCAAACACCCTAAAACTTTAATGACAAGTCCTTTGGCTGGCATCCTATCTGATAAATTGTTTCTAGTAATCCCTTGAGAGTAAGTAGGCTCACTGTAAAATAATTCCATAATGATACTTGACAAATTAATAATGTCAGAGATGAACAACCCTGGGCAATCATATAAAATCTCTAAACGCTCCAAGATGTCACCTCATAATCAGCAGAACGCTTTTTCAGTTCCTGGTGTACATGTGTTCAGGACTATTGAACATCACTACCACAGCAGGCTCCTCTCCATACAGATCATGTCAGTGTGCTTAACTGTACGACTCTAGCCAAAGAGGGTACATTCTTGGGCTAGTTCAGCTGCTTTTAGTGCAACCCCTGGACTCGGTGTTTTGTTGGGTTGGTATTTCTTTTGTTTGTTCCTTAACGATTTACTGTTGTTTAATAGATCAAGATTTGTGTCAGGACTGGAAGTTAGGTATTTATTAAAAGGGAAAACAAAACAAATAATAGAACATGATCATGAGCTGGTTCCACCTCATGTCCCTGTTGATTCCTTATTAGATGTAAACCTTGATCCTAAAACCTATTTGTGTTTGTGTGATGTCTTCAAACATTCTTCCTCACCATAAGATAGTGCCATGCTTCAGTTGGGAAAACTGAAACCCTCCTGAAACAGACGGGGAGCTGCAAGTCATGTAACGTTCTAGATTTTCCTGGTCTCATTTATTAACGTGAAACATGATTCATGAAGTATTGTTGTAACAATATATGGGCTTTGTGTTCTGAAAATGTAAAGAGTTGATAGCTATTTCATTGTTGAAAAAAAAAAAAAAGAAAGTATTGTTAGGAAAAAAAATTGCACAAATTCTCAAAAAATAAAAGTGTTTTAAAATACTGCCTGAGTTCAGAAAATATGATACTGATGGAGCAGCAGTAGGAGAATGTCACTGTTGCAATTGGTATGACTCTCACCTCCAAATTTTTTGAGTAAGATTGTCTCTCCTTGCGAATTTGGCTAACCACAGATAAAATTTAGCAGAACTTAATTGTCCTTAGAAATGATAAATCACAATAAAGTCGTGATTATAACTGGATATGTCATACTTTTAAAAGTAGGATAAGCTTTTTAAATTTTAAATGTCTTCCAAAATTATAGGGGCAGAAAGTGTTTGACAGTAACTCTCAACTTCCTCCTTGCATTATCTTTCATATGTAGATGATGGAGATTCACAAACACACAGAACAGTGCTTGTTGCTTGAGCACTACAGCTAACACTTGCCTTATGGCAGAGATACAGTGAGAGACATAGCTAGAGAGCACAAAGAGACAATAATCGGAGCAAAGCCACTCTGCTGTAGTCAATGATAAGCATGTTTCTCTTGAATGGAACCAAGGTCAGGAGATCTGTTTTTTTTACTAAATTGAAGAAATATGCTGCAACCTGAAGTGTAGCATCAGCTAATGCTTCATGCCACCACTTAGTCCAGCAAACTGAAACCGGATGGAGCAAAGATGCTCTTGGGATCCTTACTGGCTGTCATCCTTTCTGCTGCAGTGCTAGCTGATGAGATCTCAATCTGAACCAGAAACAAAGTGCATGCAACTCATGACCTCTTGTTCCTAGCTGGGAGAAAACAACCCAAGGCAATCTTGGCATAGCTGACACTGGGAAAGATGTGGAACAGAGCTCCAGCTGCTTTGCTACTGCACATGCTGCTTCCACAATCCACATTCCAGCCCCTTCGTGTCTCTCACGGGAAATTGCAGTAGGAATGAAGAAGAAGCATCTTTCCTGCCAGTCCAGATGGTGGGGTGGGCAGAGCTGCTATAGCTGAAACGGAGCAGGGTGGGGCTGGGCTGGACTAACTGCGATTCTAAATTGATAAGCATCATTTAGATAAATTGCCTTCTCTCATTTTAACGAAGAAAATGTAATTGAAAAATGCAATCACGCCTGCAATTATTCCTTGGTTCTTAGAGATAATATTTCTTTTTTAAATATAGCTTGCTGACGATCAGGGATTGGTGTTGATGACAACTGTTGCCATGCCGGTATTTAGTAAGCAAAATGAGACTGTAAGTACTCAGGCTATTTCTGCTGTGTGATCATAGAGTGGCTGCTGGGAAGTTGCTTTTAGGAGCCTAACAATGTTTTAGCCTTCTGTATAAATTTTTATTCTTTTCTTCTTATTTAGGCTACAGTTATTAACCCCATGTTGGCATAAAAATGTGAACAAATAATCCCAAATATGTATACCCTAGACACCATAATAAAATAATAAAACCCTATGTTTAAGAGAAAAACTCAGGCAACAGCACTCTCTTTTATGTTATCCTCTTACAGAAGATAATCCATATATTTTTCTTCTTTGTACTGGTAGGCTTCTTTGTGTAGATCCAGAATTTAATTACTGGTACTTATATCATGTATGTATATGTTTATTTTTGTTAATTTAACTTAAGAAAATTATGCATACTTTATGCTTAGTCCTTCTCTTTTGCCTACTGAGTGGCAGGATAAATTTTGAATGAAGGGAGTAACACATTGCAGATATATTTTTTTCATTTGGAAACTATTTCACATGGGAAAATTTTCTGTAGAGGGACTGAGTAACTACTGAAAGTTTGATTACCTTTTCTGTCTGAATTGCAGATATAGTAGAAGGGAGAACCATTATTGACTAAATGACTGCTTGATTGGATTAACAATACCAGCCTCTGCTCCTCTGCTTTCCCTACCTTTCAAATGATCTCTCTGATATCTAATCACTTCTCTAGAGTAGCTACAATGTTAAATTACTGGTGAGAATGTTCATTACCATTGTGTTTCTCAGTACATCTTATTGTTCTTTTCAGAGATCAAAAGGGATTCTCCTGGGAGTAGTTGGCACAGATGTCCCAGTTAAAGAACTGCTAAAAGCTATTCCAAAATACAAGGTAATTCACAAATGTTGGTATGTCATTTTTTACTCAGTATATGTGATATAATATTATTTATTTGGCATTTATGTATGCAAAATGAAAACTAGAGGGCAATTCCATGTTTATACTGATTTAGCTCCATTGTGTCACCCATTTTCCTCAGGAGTTTTACCTTTGTATAGCCAATTTTTCCTGCCAAAATTAATGTATGGCTTCATCTTTGATTTTCTGCACATCTCAGTGTGCTCTGGGAGGTCATCTTTAATAAAATGAATGAGGCCATTCAACCACCCAATATAAGCAGAACACTGCACAAAATAACAAGAAATCAGTGCAGAAGATTTGAATATTTTTTTATTAAGAGAATGCAAAACTCTTGCCTTTAGGATTCCCCTCCATGTATCTTTCCTGTACCAAAGTAAATTAGGGCAAGCAATGCATTCCAGCAAATGCCCAACCAGACCAGTGTTTCTTTCCCTCCTAAAAAGTCTTCATAAAATATTTTCCCACTATGTAGCTTTTCAAAGTCAGCAAAAATTCTACATTAAATATTTTTTAAACCAAATTTGCAGAACATGCAGCACTTATTTAAACAACAACAAAAAAAGTAAAACTAAAAAAAAAGTAAAACTAAAAAAAAATTTCAAATCCATTCTAATTTTAATGCACTGGCAATTAGCAAATGATTTTGTAGATCAACATGCCACATTTGGGTGGTTTAAATTAAATAAGAATTTGATTTTAAAAAAAGACAACATAAAATAATGAAAATTATATTGATATGGTGTATGGCAATAATTTCTTGAAACTTGCATCCCACTGGGATAGACACTATGCAAATGCAGAACAGAAAGGCTGTCCTAACTGGAAAGAAATTTGCAGAGTGTGAGAAGAGGCAGCAGATGACACCTTAGTAGCAGGATTTAGTGAAGAGAGACATTCCAGGTCAGGATAAATAACAGTACAGTCGCAATACAGAAACCACTGAGTCAATTAACTTTTGTGTATGCAGAATCACTAGAAGGTGGCAGAGAAAAGGATTGCATATGCTAAATCTGGAGCAATGAAAATCTTTGTTGTCACCTTCCCATAAGCTAAGTTCATTTGCAATGAAAAGGATGAATGGTGTAGAAGTAACTGAAGATATGACTGGTGAAAGCCTGGCTGTTCATGGCTATATAATAATGTCCAAATCACAGAGATATTATTCAGAAGGCTTCTGTAAGATTTGGACATATTCTGAATATACAAAAAGTATAGAGTGAAGGCCCTGAATGACAGGTACTGCAGCAGATTTATTCAAAGTGATTCAGAAAAGGAGAAGATAGGCAAGGAGATTAAAATTTTTGGTTTATTCATAAGATATAATATTTTTAAAGACTTAGCTTTCTGAGGAAGTAATATACAATCCTGTTTCTAAATACAAGACTATTTGAAATTACATTTTATACTGCAGGATGTAAGGCAAGAGAAGATTATTACAAGAGGCATCAATATCATGCAATACAATTACGTTAGTGAAACCATTTGAGTTATAACTTCCAGTCTCACATACTATAAACATTTCTGAACAGTAAAAAGACCATGCAATTGCAAGAGCATAATCGCCCCTGGGACCCATTCCTGTAGAGGCAGTATGTGAAATAAAATTCACACAGGGATATAAAATGATTGGTTGGAAATAGAATTCTGCTGACCTGGAATTCTCTCAGCTTGGATGAGATGGGTTTTATGCTGAGGAAGATGAATAATAACAATGAGCTATTTTCAGCAGTCATTTTCCAGACTAAACTTCCCCAGATGTCAGTGGGAGTTTCTTCTTAATAAGGTAGGGTTGGATTTACTTTTCATGTGCCGTTTTACTGTTACAAAATTTTTTCGTTTCTCAATCAGTTTGTCATTTAGAGAGTTCAAGCTTAAAAGTGGCAACACAGCTGTAAGCAATACTCTCTCTCGAACCAAAGCATTTTATGTGCAAAGTATACAGTCTCATGTATTGCACAACACGCAAATACTACCCTTGCTGTGCTGGTATACTTCAAATTGGCAAATGCTTTTTATGCTGTGAAGTGTACCACCCACATTTGTTTTGTTACCTGACATCCATTGCTTGGACATCATTCTGCAGTTATCAACACAGGCAGTTATACTCAAGATCTGATATTTAGCCAACAGCTAGTTCACTTGTCATACTATAATAGGTAAAATATGTCCACTGCTATTATTTTGGTTCTCCTTCCTTTATGAAGAGATGCCAAGAACATATCACCTTCTATTACTTTCATAGAAGTTTATTGCTTTAGGAAAACTGCTAATTTATGAAACAATCTTCTCTATAGGAGATACAGTTGACCATATACAATCATTCACAGACAGATATGGTATAAATCTACCTGGCATGTTTTCTCTATGACCTTGCCATAATGTAATACTCCGTTATATATTCCCAGAAAATTACAGAAGCCCATAGAGTTGCTGTCCTATTTATCTCTTAGAAATGATTCTAGCTTGTCAACCTTTCTCACATTGCTTCATGCCAGACAAAGTCACGAGGATCCACTTCAGCAAAGCATTTAAGAATGGAGTAAAGTATGAGGAAAAAAAAAAAAAAACAGCTTGAATTGAATTTAAACATCTTAGTAAGGCATATGGCTGAATAAAGACAGTTTTCTCTTTGCTCAACCAGATCGTTCATAGGGAACAAGGGAAATATTATGTTTTCAAAAGTTTTTTTGTTAGCAGGGAGAAACATGGAACAAACGCCAAAGCAAAATACTTCTGGCTTGTAGGTTTTCCTTTGTTTTGTTTTGATACCTCAACAAATCAAGATGCTTACATAAAGATATGGCTATTGAAACTGAATCACATTCACATTGAGCAGTTTCACAGCTCTATGGAATGTCATATTATTTGGCTTCACAATTGGAAAGCACTGAGTGAGGATGCATAGCAAGCATGCCCTCAGCATGGCAGAAGGCAGTTACACACTGAAGCTGCAGAAAGATACTATATTAGCATCACAGTTATGCTAAGAAGGGATATTCGAATGACCACGTGAATGATTTGCAGGTATATTTGGGCACTCTGTAGGTGCACTCAGCTGTGTAATGGACGTATTGTTAAAAGAGTAGTAGCATTATTTAAATAAGTTCAGTGTTAAATTTGATTATGTATCCCGTTGGGCTTCATAAAGCATTTCATTGCTCTCGTATAATGTCCCATAATTCCACTTGGTACAAACATGTAAATTAGATTAATTTCTGATAGGTCCATGCCTTCTTCTGTGTCTCCCAATGAATCTGAATTAACAGAGAGCTAAATGTAAATATCATCTATGGCAGGTCACTGCTTGATCAGTGTAACTGTACTTCCAGTATCATTGATTTGAGTGCTTCTTTTACAACATCACTTGAACAAACGAGGCAAACCAAACCTAGCTGCTCCAGGGAATGTGTGAAGGTGTCAGCATACCTTTGATTTGATACATGTTGTATGGGATGTGCTGTGTATGCGTATATATGTAATTCACTCCAAGGTACATAGAAGCGAGTGTCCTAGATAACAAAATATGTCTGTGACATTTTAAAGTTGTGCTATATGCTGAATTCATCACAATGGCAGGTTCTCATTTGCAAAAATGTCAGGGATCAAAGCTCTGCATATATTATAGTGAAATACTGTGTGGGTCCTGTTGTGAATATCATCTTTAAGCCCTGGATAACTGAATGTTTGCCTGCTTTTTGTTTAAGAATTTACTGTAGGCCATGCTAATTAGTATTTCTTTCTCATTTACTCTTACAGTTAGGTATTCATGGATATGCTTTTGCAATTACAAACAATGGATATATTTTGACTCATCCAGAACTTAGGCCTTTGGTAAGAATACTATTTACCAATTTATTTTATTTGGATGTATACATTACACTTGTTTATCTTTTAATGTGAAGAATATATTTTTTTTTTTTAAAGAAGCATCAGATGATGTACTTTATAATGCTTTATAGCACTTTGTAATGCTTGATAATTTACCTCTGGAAACAAAGATTAGCATAGAAAACATCATGGAAAATAAATATACTAGTTTCTGTAAGGGATGCAGGTCTCTGTTACTGCAAAATGGCAAAGCCAAAAATTGCTGTAATTACATTCATTTTATATTGAAATGGAATGCCAGAGTGCTCTATTGCTGTGTAATAACCCTTTTTTGCCATGCTAAAGTGCTAAAGCTAATTTAATATGTGTACAGAAATTTCAACAAAGCATACTTTTAAGCAAAATAAGGGCACTAGGGATATTCGTACTAAAAGAGAAGTAGCAGAAAATTCTGCCTTTAGTTTCCCTTATCATTGTCTTTGCATTAATCACGGTAAGAAAAATAGAAGTGCCTGTTACACAAATGTTTATAAGCCTAACACCCATGAGAACTGGTACATTCTTGATTGCATCATTGTTTAGTAACAGCACGTGCAAGTGTTCATCACTATCAACTCTTAGTAAGCATTGGTATTAATGATTCCACTGCTGTGTACACATGGATGCCATATGTGTCATAATTTTTCTTCAATCAAGAATATTGCTCATGGTGCTGGTAGAATTTCTCACAGACATGGAAAGGAAGACAGTATGTGCTTAGGATATGTCAAATTACTGACCAATAAGCAACATAATTCTCATAAATGACTGCTGAAAATTAATCCACTGTCAGAACCAGTCAGTTAAAATAGCATCCTTCAGTTACTATTTGTTGCTGAAATATTTTCTTACCTTCGTGCTCCCTACAGATGATTTCCAGTAAAGATGAATTTTTATCCTATTGCTCTATGGGGAACAGGGCCTCTGCCATCCAAATATATAATGGCTAGGGAATAAAAAAACTTCCAGCCTCAGTAGAAGCAGTTTACTCTTAAGGAAGATAGCAAGCTCTGAATCAATCCCTAAGCATTTCCTCTCTTAAATGCATTTTGTCTCTACAAGACAGTGCATACATCTCAAGCATATACTAACAGAATCTTCTGAATCCAATTACCAGCAGCATCCAGCATGAGATTGCTCCTGAGGAAGATGCAGGAACTGAGTAAGAGGATGTAGGAAAGTCTCACAGTAGTTAGCATAACTCTTTAGCTTCAGATAGGCTTCTGCTCAGAAACATTTGGTTCTCATTTTTAAACATTAAGGCCTGTTAGAATGGATACTTCTGTTATCCATACTAACATACTCATTTTTGCAGTCAGCGTAACTTCTCTTAGTAATGATTTTTCCATACTGTAACTGTTTTATGCAGAGGTTTTATTTTTAATTCCGGTTTTAAATTTCATTAGAAGTAGTTTTCACGAACATGGAAAGCAGAAGCTCCTAATTTATCTTTTCTTTTCCATTTCTTACGTTGTGTAATGATTTGTAATGGATATCTCATTGAAACACCTCACCATAATAAACATCCAGTATTTTAAGTATTCCTGTAATATTTTTCTGTACTTGCTTTTCTACACAGTGTTGATGTATTCTCTCTATCCTTCTGACCTCTTATTTGTCCTTTCTTCCATATTCTTTGCTTTCTTGACTGCTGAGCTCTATTTGGTAACTACAGCTGAGCAGAAGCAGCAGTAGAGGCTGCACTAACCTATATATACATTATATACAGAGATTTTTAGCACACCTTCAGGTTTCTTCTGCTGCATCTTCACTGCTTTTTGCCTTACCCATGTCAGGTGGCTATAGTATAATTTTACTTTTAGCTCACATGCTGTATCAAATACGTAAGCTAAGAATTGCTTAAAAGAGCCAAAGTTAAGGGCACATGAACTAGATGAGATGTGACTGTAGTAACATTTTTTATGTATTGCTAACATTCTTGTTACTTGAAATTTTTTTAACCTAATGATGCTAATTGTCCTCAGCGATTAAAATGATGAAATAGATGCTGTTTTGCTACTGCATAAGCTTTTCATACGAACCTTTCTCTCTGTGTGAAATACTATTGCACAGAGAAGTTGTCTCCAAAGTTTTGTAGCTGTTGCAAAGGAAAATGTGATGAGATTGGTTTTACTTCATGATTGGCCACCACTACACTCACAATTTTTTTTCTATCTCTGCATGCATTAAAAGTATTCATAGGGTTTTTGGCTGGTTGGTTGGTTTTTGTTGATGGATTTTTCCTAATTGGGCGGTGAATCCCATTTTAAAGTAGCATTCTAAAGTAGATACAAAGGCATTGGGGTTTTTTGATTGGTTGTTTTGGTTTTTTTTGTTTTGTTTTTATAATATTCCTCAGTTTTCATAGTATTAAAATCATGACCTTATCTTGATTTTTAAAAATGTAAAGGCTTTTTGAAACCTTCAGGTATGATAGATACATCTAGCAGCCTATATTTGCAAATCTCTTGGTATATGTATTCGAAATTTCCCTATTTACAGTACAAGAATTAGACAGCACGCAATTGCTGTATTGTGCTTTTTTCTTCTGGCAACTTACTTCAAGGATTGTTCCAAAAATAATAGTATATATTCTTTGTAGATTTTAATATTCAGAAGGTAATAAAATCCAGGAACAGTGGATAGTTTCAATTATACTGACAAAGACTGCTGTCTGATTTCCTTATTTCTGTTGTGGTGGCATGTTTTTATGAGGCAGAAGTTGGTTTTCTGTTACTATCCCTAGTCCCAGCATACATGTTGAAGGCACTTATTTCATTACCTTATACAAGAGTCTCTCTTTTCAAAATCACAGCATTGGGCAGTCGCCCATAAGCTGTCAACTTTAGGGAAGTCATTGTGATATATATTCATGGTCTGTTCATTTTATTTTTTGGAAGACTCATTTTTACCTCTGTGTTCTGTCAGTAGTGTATAATGGGAGTCTTTTTTTTTTACTTCAGTGGAGTTTTTGAGAGTGAAGCGATTGCTGGCCTGAGCCCTTAGATTAATATTTCAGGACAAATCCTAATACCATTGTAACACTGGCAAAACACTCCATGAATGTTGTGACAATAAGTTTGTGAAAACAGGCAAATAAAATTAGAACTGGATAGCTGACAAAAGAGCTATCCCAAGATACAAGGGCTGCTCTGAAAGTAATGCCTCCTGTTTCATGACGTTGGCCCACTATATCAGAGGTGGATGTTGGTGGGATGGCAGTAAGGGTTGAACCTTCCCACCAACACCATTATGTTTTGTTGCCACGTGACAGATGGCAGCATAGGGGGCAGTCTGACAAAATGGCATCTGATGTGGAAGTGTGTAGGAAGCAAAGGTGTGTCACTGAATTCTTCCATGCAGGAAAAAAAAGCACCCACTGATCATTCATCAATGCTGGCTGAAAATTTGTGGAGACCAAAGAGTGGATGTGAGCACAGTGAGGCAGCAGGTGCTGCATCTTAGCAGTGGTTACTGTGACAGTGGGTCATCTTTGCTGGAGCAGATCTTTTTGATAACAGCATGCAGGCTCTTGTTTCATGCTGGTGAAAATGCATAGCTTATGGTGGTGACTATGTTAAAAAACAGTGTTTTGTAGCTGAGAATAGTGAGAAATAAATAGCGTTACTGTGTTCTTTGTATCTGGTGTAGTTTCCATGGAATTAAATAGGAGGACCCATGTACATAAAATCATTTTGAATGGGTTGGAGTTTATGTTCAAGTACGTAAATTACTGACTTCATCCAAGCTTACATGCTGATATATTTTCCTATGATGATATAAAGCTAGAACATTGCTTGACTGCTGAACTGCTAACCCCAGTGGCTGTATCTGCTAGGTCTGAAGCTGACATGCTTCTTCTTAAGAAATTGTCTTATGGGGCTCTGTGCTGACGAACAAGATAGGAGACACTCACTGGGGAAGACTGTTTCTTGTTGGACAAGTTTTTCATCTTAGACTAACCGCTATATTTAATCTCTGAACTAGCTACATTTCTTTGCTGATTATTCTGCTGGGTTTGTTTTAACGTGTTTTTCTTGGCCATTTCCTCTCCTATTTCTCCTGTTTCTTCTGCTGTTTCTTTGGTGTTGTGTGTGTATGTGTGGTTGTTTGTTTGTTTGTTTGTTTGTTTATTATCTTTTTAAAATAAAATTGGCTTTCAGATAGGATGCACGGTTGCAGAGACATGATCAGATGATGGGACTAATCGCATTTTGGAGGTTGAGGTGGAAAGTACTTTCCAAGAGTAACATAGTTGTACAGGATGGTGACAGTTGTAGTCTTCCAAGTCAGTGCTGGAAGTTTTCATGAGCAGCTATTGCCATGGGAGAACAGAAAAGGAATTTCAGTTGCAGTCTTCTCTCAAAGCCATTACTAGAGATATGAGTCTTGACAAACAACTTGTTAGATCATGGAATCACAGAATGGCTTAGGCTGGATGTTAGGTTCCTAAATTTCCTCTCCTTTTACTTTAAGGCCATTTCCCCTCATCCTGACACTATGAGGCAGTGTAAAAATTCAGTCCCCACCCTGCTTATAAGCTCCCTTCAAGTACTGGAAGGCTGCAATGAGGACACTCAGGACCCTTGTCCAACCTAAACAAGCCAACTCCCTCAGCCTTTCTGCATAGGAGAGGTGCTCCAGCCCTTTGATCATTTTCATGGCCTTCCACTAGACCCATTCCAACTGCTCTTTGTCTTTCTTGTGTTATGGGCACAGTACTTATTCAACCAATTCTTTATACAGCAAATATACGGATTTGAAGGGTGGCCTCTCCTAGAGATAAGGATGTAATATGGGACCATGATAAAGGCTTTGCACAAGTCCAGGAAGACAACATCAGTAACTCTTCCTTTGTCCAATCATGTCATCGCTGCATCATAGAAGGCTGTTCCAAACAGCTCTTTCCTGTGCTGGGAGCTTGATAGCTAGGGTCATGATAGCTAGGGAATAAGGTATCCATGGAAATTCCTAAAACAAAACAAAGCAAAACAGAACAAAACAAAAAACAACCCTGTGAGGTCTTTCTTGTTGTACGATCAAACGCACTTTACCCTTATGCTTCATTTGCATAGAAACATGCTTTCTTATCCCTTTTTCTGCCCTTCTTTTCCCTATCATCCCTCAACCTGCTTCACCCCGCCTTCCCAACGGCTCCCGACGACCTTCCGAGCCGCCTCCCCACCGGGCTGCCGCGGCTTTGCCCTCCCCGTGCCGCCATCTCTCTCCTCCGGCGGGGCTGCCCCGCTGCGCTGCCGGGCAGTGGCCATGAGGTGGCGCCCCAGCACCGCCCGGCGGGGCGGCTTGAGAGACTTCGGGCTGCGGCTTGGGGTCGGGAAAGCGCTGAAAACTGCCCTTACCCCTGTGCTGCTCTATTTCAAAGCTCTTTCTTATTACTGTCATTTTTAATTTTGTTTTTAATTGCAGAACAGTTGAGTATGTTTAGTTTTTACTTTTTTAACATTATCTTTCATTACGTGTTTAGTTTCAAAACTGACAAGTCCTTTTTTTCTTCTCCTTCCCTCTCTTTCATGGTAATTCCAGAAACTATAGTTGAAGGTCATGTTTTTTCAAAAACAAATGCCAATAATGCCATATCAAAATGTAACAAGTCATTATTTTCTACAGAGAGTAGTGGTGGTGGTGGAGAGAGGTGTTCTTAATTGTTTTCCAGGAGATAATTCTTTAAATCTTCTTTAAATCAATACAAATAGAAATTTCCTACTTAAAATGATGAATTTTTCTCAAGGAAAGAAAAGAATTCTTTAGGAGTTTAAGAGTGAATTTCTGAGGTTTTGAAGACAGTGACTTGGTTTGGAAAGGTCCCTGCACATGCTTTAAATGTGCACAAGGATACTTTTTTCCTGTAACTGTTATGCCAGCTTTCATTGCCTATTTTTTTGATATTTTGCTCACACTTACTGTGGTACTCCATTAGCAGTTAAGATGCAAAATTTATCATGTTACAGATTGTCAATGAAATGAGTGCATTGAAGGCAAAGGAAGGATAACAAACAGATGCTGCAGACTTTTTACATATACTTAAAAACAACTGCTGTTTGTTGTGGCTGATTGGTCCTTACAAAGCTGTCACTGCATTTTGTTAAATGGAGGTGCTGGAGGAAAATGCTCTCTGATGAAGGCGTGGGGTTACACGGAAGTTAAAGAATGCCACTGAATGAGCAGCGCCTGCCGGAATCACAGAGGGACACCTTTGTGAATCTGATCTCGTTGTAAGGGCTTTTACTTTTGCTCCACCATCGTAATATTTGTGTGGTTTTCAACAAAGAATAGCAGGACTGCTAGTAGCTTTTGTGAAGTCTGCAGCTTTAGTGATTCGGAGCTGGCAGTAGGAGTTGTATTTCTGTTCAGGGAATAAAGAGGAATTTCATTTTCAGTAATTATCAGGTTCATTTAAGGTAGAATGCTCAGAGTTCCCAGCCAAGAAGCTTGGGTTCCTGACTAAAGAAAATACACGTTTAAAGAAATATATCTGTTACAGAATCAAATTGCTTATTTTATTCACATTCTACCATTATTTTTATAAAAGTAAAATGAGGACTGTTTTACCAATTACATGAGTCGATTATGATATCCCTTTCCCTAACCCAATAACATCAGTGATGGCTGAGGATTTTATAATATTTCTGAATTGAAATTAAAGCTTTCTGTCCCCTCAAGGAAATTAAGGCAGATATTCCTAACGAGTATAAGACCTGGAAGACAAGTAGTGACAATTTTCGAATGGCTGTATGTGAATGCACTTTTTATCACTGTAAACCAATTGACAAATTGTTTTCTTTAAAATGGTGCACATCTTTATTTGTTTCTGATCAGTATTAATTGGGAACGTTACAAGTAGAAATCAAAGCCCCTGAATATGTTGTAATGCCTTCAATGGAATACATTGGCAGTTTAGCTGCCTGAATAATTTGCCATTTAAAACTTGTTGACTATCATGATATATTGCATTTAGCTGAAGGACTTGGGTGTATTTAAAGATCGCTAGACCAATATTAAGTCTTTTGTAGCTGTAAATTCTGGGAAAATTTGTTTCTCCTAATACAGAAAAACAGAGAAACACGAGTCTCAGGGGAAACATTAATGCCCCACTTAAGCAGTGTTAGCCTTTCATAAGCAGCAAATCTCATTTCTCTCTGGGGAGTCCCGCCTGGAACGTAAGATAACCTACACTTACCCTTGCTTTATTCAGCGACTCCATAAAACTCTACAGCTGTAGCTGACAGCAGAATATTTAAATGATTTGAACAGTGTAAATGCCTCACGTTCATTTAAATAACTGAAGAATTCAATCACTTGAATGCCAATGATTATTCCTATTGGAGTTTACATTTTGAAAAAGACAGCCCATCTGAATCCCTGTGAGAGCATTAAATTGCTGTCTAATTAGAAGTGCAAAATTACATATATTTAAAAGATAATTAAGGGTTTGAAGGCTGTTGAATAACTGGTTGTACATATAAATGAATCACTGAAAATTTGTTAGCAATATGTGAAGCTTTCTTTTATACTTTGCTTTCAGCTTTGAAGTTAGGTATAACTGAGCTCATGGGTTAAAGTCTGGTAGTATTAAGATAAAGGCAGATGTTTTTAATTATTTCTACTCGAACCCCAAATAATTATAAGCAGCTGCCAGTTTTACATAATCCTGAATGATAAGGTCCTGAGAATGCAAATAAAATCCTAAATAGAGAGGTTGTTTTTTTTTCTTTCAGCTTAGTAAATTGCATACATGCTGCATTGCTAGTCAACTGCAATCCACCTGAAAATGCAAGCTCAGCCAATGTACTCTTTGTCCAGTCTGTAGATGTGTGACTTAAAGCTATTTTCTGTTCCCTTGCTTTTTACCTCCTGCTATGCATTTCCATATGTTGTTTCATCGATTCAACCATTTCTGCAGTATCTGTAATGCAAACACATATGTTATGGCTGTAAATAGAGAAATACAAATACATGTGGCACAAGATCTTTATTTTTTTATTATTTTGCTAGAAGGTTCTTCTGTGTATGTGGTACATTTGATTGCTCCTGCTTTTTCTCTTCCTGGAAAATTCAAGTTGTGTTATTCTCTTTACCCCAGTGAATGATATGGCTCCTGTTGTCAGCTTTTCTGTGCAGTGTTGCTGGAAATTTTATAGTGTGGCAGTTTTTCACTACTATCTGGCATGAAAAACGAGTCCAAAATAACTGTTTTTCACTGCCAACCATAACCTAGAAACTTCAGGATTAATGACTTAAATAATAGGCTTATCATGAAAGTCTCCCTTTGGAAAGAGAAGTTCTTTTCCTAAAGAAATCATAATGTTACTTAAAATTATATATATTTTAAAAGGACCTTTGTACAGCAAGCAACTTAGTTTCTGACATGATACCCATGACTGCTTCACAAATTTAAGCTTTTGGTTGTCTTATTAGATACTTTCTCACTATCATATTTTTTCCCAGATGATTCCACGAATGGGGCTAGGCAAGTTCACTGAAGTTTAGTGATGTTTTAAGGCAATGTGAAGTTGCCCTGATGCTGTCAGAGCAACTCTTATACCTCCCAGTTATCCAGATGGAGCATTTCTGAGAAACTGCAATCACCTTAGACCCAAGGCTTGCAGCTGCTAAGATGTAGCTTGCTCCTTCTGTGATCAGATGGCTGTACTTTGACTTAATAAACACGTGGCTGTATTTAGTGCAGATGGTTTGGGACTGCTTGTGTTAAAAATATATATATATATATATATATATATATATCAAAGAGCTTAAGAATGGCACATGTAAATGGTTGTATGGGAGGTGGTGAAAAAATGTGATTCAGTCCTTAAACTGTACACACTGCACATTGTTTGAAAGACCCAGTGCTGTAACAGTTTGGCCACGCCTGAAATAAAAGGTAGTCAGTAAGATAAAGCTCATTCTGATTACCAAATAAAATCATTTCCCCTGTTCTTCCCACAAACAAAAGACTATTGGAGCTAGCACCGAATTCTGAGCAGACTAAAAGATTCTTTATTCACAGTCCAGGTATTTAAAAAATTTCACTGGCTATCATATTTTTCAAGGTTTAACTACTCTATAATATCACCACACAATTTATACTGGCCTAAGTAGATTAACATCACACAGTCTAAATCTAGCTCTTTTCCTCATGCACTTAAATCAGTGCAATTTGGTAGAGCTCCTAGTTTCTATCTTTCCCAATGGGTTCCTTACTAATTTGTTTCAGTGCTTTATAGTAATCTTGCGAATGGGATTGGCTTCAGTCTTTAATCAGTATTTTATATTTCACCCAGGAGTCTCAGACAGAGATAAAAGTGAAGCTAGATTCAGTATACTACCAAAGAAAATGGCATAGATGAATGTCATTCTTAAAAGCTGGTGAATTGCTTCTATGCCCATGAATAACTTTTACTGAGAAATTAGTTTAGCAGTATAAGTAGAATGAAACTAGAGAAGAATGAATTGTAGTTGCATGAAATACTTGACATCTGATCTCCTTGCATTTATGTTTTAGGTCATAGTTACATATGAATATGTAAATTTACTGTAAGGAGTAATCTTCACAAAAAAATAGGCATGTAAGTAAAGATACCCAGATATAGAAATAACTGCTATTTTTGTTACCAGAACAAAATCCTGTCCTTGCTGGAAATTGAATTTTTATTTTCACTGCCATTCTTTCCCGAACTATATCATAAACATATTCTTCACATATTGAACTCCTGTGTAGGAATTAACACTAGTCCTCTAAAGTGTAATAACAGATTGAGAGGTTAGACTTCTTAGTACTTTATTACTTCCTGTCCTAAATATGATTTAAGATCTGCACTTTCAGTTTATTCAAGTGTGTATGGAGTCTTCTGCTTGCTTAAGCACTGGGATTTTGGCTTGCTTTCTACTTATCTGAATTTTTGAGACATGGATATTTCCATTTCTGGCTTTGCTGCAAAACTTTGAATGTTTTATGCAGCACTTCATTTGGATGCTTTTGAATTTTGTTTTTGCTTTTTGCATGCACAATATGGAATCTATATAATTGAAATAAATAAAGCCATAATCAATATGATACAAACAATTTATTATATACTCGAAGCCCACTTCTGCCGTCAGACACACAAGATCAACTCTTATTGTCATAAGTAAGGACTTGCACATGTGTCTGAGAATGCAGTATAGCCCAGAAGCCCTTCAACATCTGTGGGTAAGGATGTAATTAAACATTGGACACAGTACAGGAGTTGTTTCACATTTGTTCTACTCAAATGATCCCAGTTAATTTCTACGTAACACTTTTCAGCTCTCAGTGTTTTGGATCTCTACTTCCACAATTCCTATGCTGGTGTAAATAAGTAAGACCAGAGCTTTGCTTGGTTAATTGATGCAGCCACAGAGAATAGGCATAGTTAGTCCTTGTAACGATTAAAGATAATATTGATATAGCTGCAGCCACAATTAGAGGTTTGCAAAGCATAGAAAGTTACCAAAATGAAGTCCTGCTCATGAAGCAGATGTTATCCTCTCCTTTTTATCCTTGTGAGATTTAACTATAGGGGCTTCCAAGTTTTGTACTTCGGTACTTGTGTATAGTTGTATAAGCTATCAGAGCATAGTGTGGAGCAAGAATTAATTGCAACCATGAGATTCTTGAATTCACAACCTGGCATATGGACATGGACTGAAATGGGAAAATCTTTATATCTCTGAATATCCCATCTGTTGAATAGCATCAGCCCAGAAGAGGACACCCTGCTTGTTCTGAGAATGCAAACTTGTAGTAAAACGGGCAGTAAAAATGTGTGAAATTATTCTTCTGTTACATTCATATGAACTGTCAGAAGTCAGTCTGAGAGTTGCACCAACAGAGTTGCAAGGATTTTTTTATGAATGAGATTTTTTTATGAGAATGAGAATGGACTCAGGATTTTATCCCACATAGACTCCCAAAAGACTGATCAGTAAAAATAACTGTTTCCAAGTTCTTTTGAGGGAAATAATTTTGTACTAGCGGAAATATTACTGTTGTTCCAATATCTCAAAACCTGTGATTACAATTCAGCAGCTTTGTCATGCTTGTTTTTAAATACTGCTACCCTACAAAATCAGTGGTGAGATTCACATGAGAATAATTTAGAAAGGAAGGTATCAGGTTGGGAGTAACCTTTCAGATGCTCAAAGACCAGGTCTCCATGGCCCCTCTGTGATGTGCAGACCAGGACTGCAAGTTCCTGCTGCAATGATCCCAGTGATAAACAGTACTGAGCACTTAAAGCTTTGATTGGTGTTATGGTTGGTCCTGCCCTGAGGGAGGAGAATCAGACACATATTGTTCCTTACTGGTGCAATCTCTATCCTATCGTTCTGTTTCTGAGGAGTTGCAGAATTGGAGTAATTCTCACAGTTCTCAGCACCTCTCATCATAACTCATGGAAAGACTTGTGGTCATCCCCTCCCTTATTTGCATAATAAAAGATAAATGGTCGTTATTCATATTGCACAGATCTGCTCCCATTTTTAAACATTTCAAATAGATTCTCATATTTTTTTCTTAACTGTTCACAGACCTTCCTAAATACTTTTCTTCTTCCACTGATCAGGGTTTTTATTACGCTAGTGGGCTCACTCATTTGAATGTTCAGCAGAGGGCAGAATTTCCTATATTATAAATTCCCTAGTGTCAAATCAATTTGTCACTAGAATGTTTATTTAAAATGTGAGATTTACAGGGTAACAGTGACTAGTGATAAAAAAAAAAACCCTATAAATTATTAGTATATTACTTTTTTCCCATGAAGTTGTAGATAAAATGTAGTATCAGCAAATGTTAACACCACACTTCCCAAGACTTGCATCTTATCTTGTTTAAAGAGAAACGTGTAAACATTTTCTTGATAAGATTATAGCAAATATAACTTCCTGTACAGCTGAGATTGTTAGTTTGAGACATTTAACATAAACTATAAGAGGAAGGTCTCATGTAGGGTTCCATATGAGCTGAAAAGGTACAACTGCTGAATTTGACTTCTCTGTGTGTCCTTCATAACAGCTTCATATCACGGCAACAGATCACACAAATAATCATGTATGAAGTATTTTTTTAGTGCACAGAGTATATTTTTCGAGCAGTGTTGTTCATTATCTATCAATTAAGCTGCCTACTCTTTTAGGCATAGTATTTCCGAATAAAATCAACATACATCCAAGTTAAAAAAAAAAACAAAAAAAAAAAAAAAAACAAACAAAAAAAACACTTCTGTTACAAAATTTTTGTAGAGGGTGTGCTAAAAATTTCATTCTTTTTTTATGCCAGTACGAAGAAGGGAAGAAACGAAGAAAGCCCAACTACAGTAGTGTGGATCTCTCTGAGGTTGAGTGGGAAGACAGAGACGATGTGGTAAGCAATATGTTTTAAAACCCTATCAGAAAGACTGTACGTGGAAATTGTTCAAGTAGTTATCAGAGCAACCACTTGACTGCTCTCAGAAAGGGAAAAGCAATAGTCCACTTTACCTGGTTCAGAATTTCATAACTTTTTTTTTTACATATATATATAGACTCTCTTATGTAAATGCACATGAACCTCTAACATAGACTCCTTGTATGTTTGGTAAAACTCGTCACCCAACTTGTATACTCCACGCATCCTGTTGCATATTTTTACTGGACCACAAGAGAAAGAGAATATCTCTCTTGGGCCCATCTAGACAACTGCTGAAGCTCAGAAATGAAAGAGAGTGCCTAATTTCTCTTTAGGAGATCCCGCTTTCCTGAATGAAATAATGAGAACTTTTTTCCTTAATGTACAAAATCCATATGAATAAGCAAATTGGATTCTCTGTTCAGAACAGAGTCGTAAAAGATTCTCTCAAAACTCCTAATTTCAGGCATATGAGTAGCTGCAGAACCATTCATTCCTTGTCTATCAGCTGTTATGCATATTATTCATTCTGGTAACTCATTTTTCAGTGCTCCATCTACTCTGTGATTCACTCTTGTTCTTTCTTATCTTGAAGACTTAGCTTTTTCTGCAGTACTGTATCAAAAGCTTTCCTTTTGTCCATGGCTTAATCTTTGCCTGGTCTTTCTGTTATTTCCTCAATAAATCTGATCTGTTAGGCATGATTTGTTTTGTGTGAATCCATGCTGATTGTCCTTAATTAAATCATAACTTTCCAGGTGTTCCACTTTCTGTCCTGTAATTTAGGGTTGTGTTTTTATTTTCCCTGTCAGTTCCCTACTACCAAAGTCAGGACTGCATGTCTGTGTTTTTCATAGATGTTTCTCTCCCCCCACCCTCTTTGTGAATGGTGAAACAAGTTCATTTATGGTTTTAGCAATGGCTGTTTCATCAGGTGATAGATTGTCCTCGTCCTTTCCTAGGAAGTCATCTTACTCCTTACTTAAACTTGGGCATTGGGTTGTTTTTTGTATAGTTTTGCATCGTTTTATTTGCATGCATTACTTAATACTTCCTCATTAGATGTTCACATTCTGTACCAGCCTTCTGTAATCTTGGCAATCAGGCTGACTTCATACCTTACCTTTTATCTTTGACAGCATATTACTCAATCAGTTCCTCTGCAAATGACCTTTTTAAAGTTTCTTCTCTCCTTTCAAATGTTATTGCAGTAGTTAAGTATGGCTTTTAAACCTTCATGAATTTGTTTTTCTTCTTGTTCCTCTTTGTTTTTGTTACTTTTTACTTCTTCCAATAATTTATCTGTTTAATTTCTACAGTTTTAATCATTCATTATTTATGATCTCTTAGAAATTCAGTGGTTTGGTTAAAGTAACATTGAAGCATTTATCAGACATTGAATTTATAATTTTTATATTATATATTATCAGACATTTTTATTTATAATTGTGATTTATTCTGAATGCACATGAAAGGAAGAAGTTCAGATTCAGCTCTCTCTAACTGTTTTCCTTGAAATCCCCAAGATCTGCCAGATTTTTTGAAAATTTCTAACATAAGTTGAATTTTTCAAATCTGGAAACCTAAAGAAAGTTAAATTTCACATTCTGATGAAAGGTACATACATAAAATTTACCTTTCCCTGTAACGTAAAAAAGTGAAAAGGTGATTTTTAATTTTGACATAGAAACAAACAGCAGTCCTAATATTTCATCCTTTGAATGAGAAAAATATTTATCTACACTGCAAGTAAACTAAACTGAGCATTGCATTTGTAGAAAGGACCCACTCCAGTGTCCAGTAATTAATTAAAAAAAAAAAAAGGAAAAAAAAAAGATAAATCATAATTTAAGTTATTTTTTAGAAATATTTAATACATAATAGAAAACAACTAGATGTTGTAGCATTGGACAACAGTCGTTTTGTAAAAGCATACACATTTATTGTTTGATGGTCAGTGGCAAGGTGTTTTCTGTAAAAACAACATGTTGAGTATAGCAGAAAAAGTCTTAGCATTCTGCAGGTTTTCCTAATATTTTAGCAATGCCACACACAAGTGGACACTTGATGTAATAATCCAAACAGGAAAAAAACCACAAGTCATATTTTTACAGTTATTTTTAAAAGCAAGCCTGGTATTATTACACGTGTTTTGTGTTTATGAAATAATATACAAGTCAGTCATTTATACCATGTTTCTAAGGCCATTGGAGAAGCTTACTGTCTGAAACACTAATAGCAGAATAAATGAGAAAGAAGAATGAAATAAAAGAGTATCAGAGCTACAGACAGAGTCTTTAATGACATTAGATCTAGAGAGAGACTTTGTTCTTGTTTTTTTCCAAGCTTTATTAGTAAAGCATTGTTTGTTCCACTGTAGAGGGAAAGAATTCATGTATTCATAGGGCTGCCTTTAGCAACATAGAAAACTATTGGTATATTTGTCTACCATTAAAAACTTATGTAGAGGCTGATTAGGCTGCTTACTTTTTACTACATCAATTCAATGGTTGCATAATTTTCCAAGTATATAGAATGATCTCACATTATAGCAGTGAAACTAGATTGTTAGCAATTGATTGGAAGACATTTAGTTGAAAGAGTAGTAATACTTATCACTATTAAGAGGTGAATGAATGAATAGGTTTTCTCCAGAGATTCAATAAGGAAAAAGTGGCGGAAATAAGTTTAGAAATTTTTTGCTATGAAATAGAGTATATATATTCATCTGTTAATTTTTCAGGTTGAAGTATCTGCCATCTTGCTTTTACTTCATTTTATAATATGCTATGATTTCTAGCTGAATGAAGGTTTGTTCTGGGGGCTCTTTTTGTTTTTTGTTGTTGTTTTGTTTTGTTTTGTTTGCTTGTTTTTTAATAAAACACTATGAATGACTCTTTGGGGCTCAAAGCGAATTGAGGCATTACTTATTTTATGCACTTGAGAAGGAAGATGGGACTGCAGAAGAACTGAGAAACCAGATTACAAAGCCAAGAAATGTAATCACAAGCAAAAAGACAAAGGAAAATCAAACTCTAAGTTCCACATGCAGACTTGATCTTAAACACTACTGAGAGTTGGAGGCCCTTTTCATAAATCTATGACTTGCCTGAGGCTTGCAAGAGGAATGGGTCTCAGACAACTGCAGGCACCAATGGGAGAAAAATGAAAACCATGTTAAAGATAAATGGAACTGTTCTGTAAATGTTAGAAAGTAGATGGTTAATTAAGACCAGCTCTCCAAGTACAAAACCACAAAAGTTAAAATGGGAAAATATTTCCAGAATTGCCTATTATGTATTGTTAAAAAAATCTGCAGTAAAATATATGCTTTATTTTATACATGCCCCCAGCTAAAATTATCCTTTTACACTCACTGTCAGAAGAGTAAGCCTGTTAATTGAAATGTAGATGCTCCAGAATTTAATTTAAAGAGCGGCAAAGTTTGCAGTTTTAGATAGGCCAGCCATACACAACTTCATCATGAAAATAAAACCAAATATTTCACAAATATTTCGTTCTCTTTTTACTCTGTACTAACTCAGAGAGTCTGCAGAGTGCATTGACATGACTATCTTCACAAATTTTGATTAAAATCTGACTGAATTGCCCAACCTGGCAACGAATGGCATGAAGTGCAGGAAAACAAGAAATATTTATTTTGCAAGAACGCTATGTCCAAAATTGTGTTCAGAGAGATAAGCAATAGAAGAGAGATAAAAAAAACTTGTTTTGTTGATATTATCCTGCATTTTCAATACCTCTACCAAGGCGATGGGAATTTACTAGCAGTATTGAAGGGTTCCTATTGTAATGAAAATTGTTGTTGTAGAAGATTTAATTTATAGATGTTTCTTACCACAAGAAGTGTCCCACAAGTATGGCAATATCACTTTGTTATTGAAGATATCCCTTAAAAAAGGCACCTTAAACTTTCTGCTTCTTCCATCCATAAATCTGGGAGCATAAAATACTTTCATGTTTCTATGGTATAACTGTTAAGTAGTATGTTTCTAATTTCTTCCCTAAAATTCAGAACAGTAAGGTGGACAAATTCAGAATACAAATGCTGAGAATTTTTCAGAAACCAGGTCTTGTCGTAGTTTAGTTTCAGCCCAACATCCCCATTCTCAGATGGGCTATGGTAGTGTAGCCTATGCACCTTCCTAGGTACACCTCATGATTTTGGTGCATAGTCCTGATGAACAGAGATGGCATGTTCCCCTAAAAGAGAGATTGTGCCAACTGATGTCCTCCGGGAGCAAACCTCTCCTTTTCTGGGGAACAAATAGGTGTGCTAAGGAAAGGCATTGTAGATGTGATGTCTAAGGGATTTGCAGCACAAAACCTGGAACTCATGCAGAAGCTGGCATAAAGTTACTGAAGGGTACAGGGAGAAGCCTTTCAGGCCTCAGAGAGCGCAGGAAGACACCTTGGAATCACAAGTGACTGGACATTTGTGGCAGTACAAACAGGAACAGATTTAACCAGCAGAATAGAAGGTAAATCATTCTGTATGAACACTTTGAGTATATATATTTTTTTTCATAGCAACTTTGAGTTTTCTCTCTTTGAAAAATAATTGTGAGTAGATCATAGTGCCCTGGAGCTGTGTGTTCCCATTGCAACAGGTTACTGATCAAGTGGGCTGTTGTACTTCTACTACTTGCATTTTTTGATGCAGTTGGGATGTAGTTTCTCATGCTGGTTTGGGATGCAACCAAATGTAGAGAGTAAAGCTGAAGCAGAGTGAATAATGAGGTCATAAATGGGCTTTTCTCTTTTTCTTTTGATATTTTATATATGACTATGAAGTATTTTAAAATGAACCTTGGTCTAACTCCAGGCACCAAGTCTAGTGCTTAACCCCCTCTATAGTAACAGCATATTAGTGTTCAGTTAAACTGTTTATCCTGTGTAAAATCCAGATTACAACAGGAAGGGTTATTTTACCATTAAGGATGCTGAGAACTGCTTTCACACTTCCACAGTTTGCCTGAAGTTCTGTGGCAGGAGCCTTGGCCTATGGACTACCATAAAATCTGTAAGGGGTTTGTTTCGTGTCCAGCAGAACTACTTATAACTGAATGCTTAGGTCATATGAATGTAGCAAAGAGCTCAAAGAATTGCAGAATTTGTAAATAAAGCATTTGATACACATTTCCTTCATTGTAGCTTCGAAATGCAATGGTGAATCGCAAAACAGGAAAATTCTCCATGGAAGTGAAGAAGACAGTGGACAAAGGGGTAATGTTTGAAATATCATTCCAACTAGTTATAAAGCAAGCTGTTTGTTTTTGTTTCTGTTTTTTTAATTTTTGCAACTTTTAGGATAGATTACTACAAGCGTTATTCACCATGGTATATTTTTTCACACCCTGAATGTATACATTGCTTGTAATTTTTATCACTGACTAACTGCTTGATTTTTTTATACTTTTCTTATGGCAAACTAACTGTTTTCCCCCTTCTTTTCTGACTTTCTTGTTCTGAATCTAGAAACGGGTATTGGTGATGACAAATGACTACTATTATACAGACATCAAGGGTACCCCATTCAGGTAGAGCCGACCATAATAAATGGCCATTTCATCGGACTCATTGGACTTGCATTTGTACAGAGCTTGTGAACTCATTAAAAGCTCATCAGCAAAAGCTGACAATAAAATATCCCTGGACAATGGTGGAAATAGCAAGGGAAAGGAGCTAACTAGTATTCCTTTCAGCTTTTCCAGGGATGGAAAGTTTGTGCAAGCTCACACAGGCAAACTTTCAGTGTTTGTCATGGCTTACGTTTCATTAAAAAAATATTCAGTTGAGGTTTACATTGAACGAAGGGCCTTTGCAAGTACATAGAGAGCTATATAAATACTGTAATCCATTTAAGTAATTACGTATTGACCCTTATTTTGATTTTTTCGACAACAAAATGTAGTGTAAAATGAGGTAGTATTTCACTTCTATTTTGAGGTTTGGATATTTTGCTTCTCTGAACTACCTAGAGTGTATTTGTGTAAATAAAACTGAGCGAGGCAGCAGTTATTTTGCCACGCTTCTTAGCAAAAATAAAAAAAGGCAAGAAGTCACTTTATAAATGCTCATATTTGAGTTAGAACTAATCCATTAACAAAATAATATTGACTGAACCTTATGCTTAAAGAAGGAGTCTGAGAATTGAAGTACTCAACTGAAATTTTCTTCAATGGAACCTCATCACAGAACTCAAGCTACGTTTTTACATAGAGAAAATATAGGCACATTTCTCATCTCTGATGCATGTGTTTATTCTTCTTAAAATCCACACATGTGTTGTTAAACTCAGTGTAATTTTTGTGGAATGTCATTTTTACTCTATTTAGTAAACAGATGTGTGACTACATATATGCGTGCAGTATGGCTTCTAATCCTTAGGACAGAAATAATAGCAGTAAAACTCTCCTTTTTCAAAATGATCTGTATGTAGTTATGATGGGATGAGAACATAGCTTCAGGAAGACAGCAGGGGCAACATTTATTAAAATATATACTGAAATGTCAAAGATGTTTACTTTCTGCCTATTTCCAGATTGAGCTTTTGATTGCATCATGTGTGCTCTTGGATTTGGTGCCTCTACATGTCCTTAAAGGATGAACCCATGCTTTTCAGTTGTAATGATTACAGACAGGATCCTAACCTGAGATACTTTCTGGCATTCATTTATTTAAGGCAGTTATCCTGTGTATGTATTCCATATGAAGAGCCATGTATCCTCCATCTGGTTCATTACATTTGAGTTCTGTTAATGGTAGATGAAAAGCAACACAAAACAAAGCACTTAACTGTAAAAGTTTATGAGGCTAAAGTTATTGCAAAAATATTAAACTAGGAAAAAAATATGAATAGCAGAAGAATCCAAGAAGAATCGTGCTGCTGTTGCTACATATGAAATTATTTTCTTCTCAGTAGCTCCACTGATTCCAACGCTTATGAGTTTCTAAACATCTTAGTCTTGTTTCCTTCAATGTAAGGCCATAGGTATGTTCAAGGCTCAGCTGAAGATGTGTCATGCTGGGTAAGCTTAGAGGGGCATGTTTATTAGTTTGCAAGATAATACTGATGTACTGCACTTCTAAACAGACTTAATAAAGGCAGTTGTAGGCTCATCAGAGCAGATCCATCAGATCCTACAGAAGCAGCTAGTTGAACAGTGTGATCAGTGAGGCTTTGGAAACTGTTTTTTTAAGTTAATAAACATACATAAGCTAGAAATGTTAGAATTGAAAATATCTCTGAATGTCTGTTTTTGTGTCACAGATTTCAAGGTCTGCTCTATTTCTCTGCACAGTTTAGGTGTGGCTCTCTCTAGAGGACATGGAAAATATTTCTTCAGAGGGAATGTAACTGTGGAAGAAGGTAAGATACTCTACTTCTTGTGTTCCTTACACAGTAGTTGAACTGTTGACCTAGTAGACCTAAAGCTTGTATGTTTCTCTGCAGATTCTGTGAGGGAATTAGGTTTTAGTTTTTAAGACCTTCTACTTCATGGGATTTTTTTCCTCGTTTACATTACACATAGTGAGGCCTTGAATTTTCTTTAGAAGGGCATCGTTTCTGCTCCTCCTCTCTCAGTGTTTCACAAACTTGTTGAACACCTCCAGGGATGATGACTCCATCACCTCCCTGGACAGCGTGTTCCAATACCTCACCATTCTTTTTCAGAGAAGAAATTATTCCTAACATCCAACCCGAACTTCCCTTGGCGTGGAACTTGAGGCCATCACCTCTCCTCCTATCATTGGTACAGAGAAGAGATTGACCCCCACCTCATTACAACCTTCTTTCATGGAATGCAGAAAGCAATAAGTTTTCCTTGACCATTCTGTACATGGTGTACCTATCCAGTAGAGGAGCTTTATACTGTTAGGTGATGAGGTTCTGGCAGTTCCTGACAAAATGAGTCTTACAGGAGGGGAAATTTATCTGATTTTATTCCAAAATCTTTGTTTCCAATTCTGCTTCTTAATTCAATGGTGATTTTAACATAGTTTTTCAGATCTTTGTTCCTCAGCTTTGTTTGGCTAAAAAAAAGTTCATGTTTCTAGAAGATATATAAAAAGAAATGTTTGAAAGTTTATGAATCAGAAAAAAAATATGTAAATTAAAAAAAATAAATAAATAAATCTAGATATGAAGAGAGCACAGCAGGAAACTTGGAGCTTACTCTCCAAACTGCTCCCAACCTACCTTTCACAATTATCCATCTCAGCCAGCCATTCTGATACTTCTTTCAGATCATCACCCGCTAACAAAGCCATAACCAACCATTCCTTTTCTCTCATTCTTTCTTGTCTTCCTGACTGTTTCTCTGTCACTGGCTCATCTCTGTCCTCTCCAAGTAGTACTACTGGTATTCTTGTTTTGAATTCCCTCTTTGCCCTTATTCACCATGGCTCTGTCTTTATGTAGTATGGGCTCTGGGGGTTAAACCCAGAGACTGCCTTCTGAACCATGTTTGCTTATTGTCTATTGATACATGCTTTAAGAGTTTTGAAAATTGCCAAAGTACATTTTTATTGTGCTATATAGCTAATGATATAGTTCTTATTTACAAGCATTTGCGTGGCCAGTTAGAACAATAAACCTTTTCTGAACAATCTTGTAAACTGAAATTTGTGCTAATGGAGAGTATGCTTAGGTTTTGGGATTTGTTCCTTTTAAAGAAATATTATTTAAAAGAGAAAGAGAAAAACTCCCATAAAATGATAAGTATACATTTTAGCATAAAGAACTTCACTAGCCACAAAGAACAAGGGAATATGAATAAGTGGTTTTGTTTTGGTTTTTTGTTTTTTTGTTTGTTTGGTTGGTTGGTTGGTTTGGTTTTTTTTTTTTTTTGCTTTTTTAGCATTGTGCATTGCTCTGTTCAGGTTTTCTTCTCAACTTCAAGTGCATCACATGAACAGTTTGCATGAGTTAAACATGTCAATGCAAAAGCATTTTTTCATTCCTTTTCATTTTTAGATCTGATTTAGTTGGATTTTGCCAGTCTGTTAGGCTCTACAATGTATTTGAATAGTTTACTGTGATTTATTATATTGTGGTAATAATGCACTTTCCAAGAAGGAAGGGTTTATGTTATGGAGTGTATGTTAATAACCATCTGTTACCCAGACTGCTCCCTAAATAAACCATTATTATTCCTGTTACAGGTTTACATGATTTAGAACACCCTGATGTATCTTTAGCAGATGAATGGTAAGCCTTAAACAAAGCATGAAATTGGTGTCTGTTACCCTTCTTGGCTTCGTATTGTTTGTGCTTTCTGAAACCAATTCTTTATGTTCAAAGAGAGATCATGCTTATGCATAATAACGTTTTAATGTTTCGACAATATGTTCTCAGGTCCTATTGCAACACAGACTTGCATCCTGAACACCGCCAAATGACTCAGTTAGAAGCAATTAAACGCTACCTCACAGGAAAAGAGCCATTGCTCCAATGCAAGTATTTTGTTAAGTATACATGTAGTAGACTTTATCCCAGCTAAAAACTGTTACACTGTACTTTCTATACAAAACGCAAAGCTACGTAGTTTGATAACTTGAGATTGGATTGCATGGCTGATATCACTTTCAAATTTCATTTGCTTTTGAGCTTTTTCCAGAGGATCTGTAAAAATACAGATGATACAGAATTCTGGGTTTTATGGTAAACAATGTGCCTAAGCCAAATATTCAAATTTCTGTTCAGATGGTATTGCTATACCATGCAATATTATCATTTGGTTTCGTAAGTTAAAAAGAGTTAGTCTGAATCAATCCTTGGATCACTCCTCTGAAAAATGTACCAGATATTTCCAGAGTGCCTTAGGGACAATATGTATGAAGTTAGCATTTCTGGACTGCAAAACAGAATTAAAAAGTCACATAGATTAGTGCATATTTTCTCTGAGATCTTTTCATGAACTTAAAGCTTTTGTGACCTAGTGGACAGAATGGTTTTAACCTCATTTTATATGAAAATGCAAGCATGAGATATGTACAGGAATGTGTTACATGGAGTGGAAAATGCATTTTTTTTGTTTCCTTTATAGTTATTAGTAATTGTTTGTGCATTGAAATAACATAAGAAAAACTACAGTGCAGTTACATATCATATAGTATTACATAGTAAATGCTTTATATTGCAAAAGGCTTGAACAAAATACAGTAGAGTCTAAAAAAACCATTGTTTAGTCATCTAACTGCAACAGAAATTATCTGCATGTGTGTTTACTGATTTTAATATAACATTATAGGTGATAAAGAATTGATCCAGGAAGTTCTGTTTGATGCAGTGGTGAGTGCACCAATTGAAGCTTATTGGACCAGTTTAGCACTAAACAAATCAGAGTAAGTAAACTTTGAATCAGTCATTATGATCGTGATTGACATGTAATAGTAATGTGTAAAAACCGGTAAAATGCTTTGCAAATCCTGCTGTTTTGTCAGATTACCAAGATTTATTTGAATCAGATTTTTCATTCCTTTTAGTTTATTTACTCAGGAATTTTAATTTTTCAAATACATTAAAGAGAATTAAAAGAGCATATTAACCAATGTATCTTAAGTACCACCAATTTTGAATTCAGTATTGTTTATGTTGCACTGTACATCATGATGATTAGTAGCATAAGGTTACTCAAATTTTACAATATATCTAATGAGATCGTATATGAAGCACAGCATACAATTGAGACTATTTCTAACAACTGTTTAGAGTAATTGAGGAATTTAATGCATAATTTACCAAAACTGTTTATTGAACTGGTAATTTGTCTTAGAACAAATTATATACAATTATATGCACAATTTATTTTATTTTATTTTATTTATTTGCAGAGCCAAGTGTTAAGCAAAAAGATATATATGTTAGGGAAAGCAGATGTTAAGATTAGCAGTTTGCATGATATGCTGCTGATAAAAGGCAATTCTGAGAGTTATCCTGATTAGCTTTTGTTAAATTTGCATCATATTTAAAATCTGCAAGAAAAAGATATTGTTGGAAATACATACTGAATAAGTAAAATTGAATTCAATGAGACCTAATTCAGCAGGCTGATTCCCCAGTGTCCTCTTTGAAGATAAAGATAGGAAAATATTGCATGCTAGTATGCTGTAGGCATCAGTTAATGTATATAAGAAGTTTTAGGCTTTTAGGAATCCTCCTACACAATGAATTAACAACAGGTCCAGTAAAAACAAGGACGACAACATCAGAGACATACTAGTCAGAGACTTGATCCCCTTTCATATTCTCATTTACACTAACAAGATAGGACATTTTGGAACAAAGCATGTGAGGCTCTTCTAGTCATACAAGAGCTAGTTTTTAGAACAGCTACTTTGGTCCTGATAGCAGTGCAGAAAGAGCATTTGGCCTGAACTACCTGACATTTTTTTCCTAAGGTCCAGCGGGAGAGAGCAGTCCTAATGGGAGCTACATTTGATTCTGAGCTAGCTGTTTAAATCTAGCTAAGTTTTTGATGCTGGAACAGCAGTGACAGCTATGGCTTGAAGTGTAGGTGTACCATCTAAATAACATTTCTACACTGTATATTTGCCACATCTAAAAAATAATATTAAGTACAGTTGCTTTTTTATTTTTTATCTTATTCAAAAATGTGTACGTTTGTATTTTCAGTGACCAGTAATATAGCTTCATCTGCTTACTGTCTGGAAACATTGTCTTTTGTTTGTGTTCTGCTCTATTTCAGAAATTCTGACAAGGGAGTAGAAGTTGCCTTCCTTGGAACACGGACTGGACTATCTCGTATCAACCTGTTCGTGGGTCCAGAACAGCTTACTAATCAGTAATTAACAAACCTATGCTTGGCAACTATGTGTGAAAACGAGAAAAATTGTTCATTTTTAGAAAGCATGCCTACTGTTGCTTCTAGGCTTTTGCATTTGTGCACTAAAATACATAGGACAAATTAGAAAGATTGAATAGAATTCTTGTATATTTACAGCCATAGATTTCATTTTCCCTCATTTTTCAAGTTAGCTTTATACCTTTTCTATTCAAAAGGGAGTTCAGAATATGCTACATCTGTAGGAAATATATATATTTATATTTAATATCTCCTCTGAAAAAATATTATGTACTTTTTAGAGTTTGTAACTTATTGCTGTGGATTCTTTTTTAAAATTGAAACAAAGCTAACAGAAGTGGACTAGGTGAAAGGATCATCAGGAGATCTCATCTCATTTTCAAAAGATTCCTTTTTTTTTTTTTTTTTTTTTTGCATTTTTGAAGATGTGATGTAATGCAGGTACAGCTTTCTTAAGATGGAGAGCCATAAAATAAGGTCTGATAATTAATGACTTTTTTAGTCAGCACTTTAGTAATGTCAGGCAAATATAGGCATTATACATGTGAAAAAAAACATGCGCTTTATGATAAATTAAGTTTATTGAATATAAAATTGTATGATGTCTATCTGACCACAAACTATTGTAGTATAAGTAGTCCAAGAGATGAGATCAGTAGCACTGCAGTTTCTTACTGTCAGACAACAAACCAGAACAATAGCTTGGAGACCATACTTGGTATTTGTTCTCAGAGAAATTTTCCTCTGTCAACATTCCATGAAATCGTTGACAAATTAAGTATACAGTTTTCCACTATCTCTCCTTACCTATAAATTGGAAAGTAGGCTGTTAATTACTTTGTTACGGTTGTTTTTTGGTTTGTTTTTTGTTTGTTTGTTTTTTTAGAAATAGATACCAATGGCAGCAAGCTATCAAACTTTCAGTGACTTTTTCATTGTACAATTCTTGTGTTCTGCTGTTAAATGATGCCAAATGAGCAATTTTATTTTATATCAATAAAGGTGTATTTAATACTTAGTTTGTGAGGTTTTCCAATTGCAAATCTGTTACGAATGAGTAGTAGGGGCTTAAGTTAACCCTCTCTTGTACAAATGATATTAGATTAACTGTCCAAAGTCATTTTATTTCCTAAAACATTGAGCTTTGTCTTTTTTTTCTCTTGTCTTTCAAATCTAGACATTACTGTGTGACATACAACAAATAAGTATTTTCTTTCTCTCTTCTTTCTCAAGAGATTTCCTGACAGCTGAAGACAAGGAAAACATTTTTAATGCTGATCATTTTCCACTCTGGTACAGAAGAGCTGCTGAGCAAATACCCGGGAGCTTTGTCTATTCAATCCCATTTAGTACAGGTCTATAATTTTGTCTTTATCTATGTTCTGAACCATATATGTTACCAAAAGGATTGCAAGTTTTTCAGAGCACAAAGGCTGTGTACTTAAGCTGAAATGTTAATATTAAAATACTAAAATATGCATTGAAATCTGCAGGTAGTTTACTGGTCCTTTGACCTGATACATCTTTTACAGGGCTCCAAGTGAAAACCCAAGATATTATGTAACTGTTGTTGAATATTTGCCTAAATTGAATTTGCAGCTTTGTATTTTAAGCAAATCCAAAATTACAACAACCTGCATCTCTGAGAAGCCCAACCAGTTGTCATCTTTGTTGCAATTCTTATCAGAAAAGGCGAGATTGTCTCGCTAATGTCTGTGATTTAACCTTGTTGGGCTGCTTAGGAATTTTGCAACATCAGTGCTTGTATGTTCTGTTCATACATACACCATATTTGCTGTCTTTTAGCATATTTCCTGAGCACTGCATTCACTAAATTATTTTGAACTACAGGAAAAAAAAAAAAAAGAAAAAAAAGGTGAATTTCCTTATTCTGAAATATGTTTGTTTGTTTGTTTGTTTTCCTATTATACCTTGCAGAAACTGCAAACAAAAGCAATGTAGTGACAGCCAGTACTGCCATTCAGCTTTTGGATGACAGAAAATCTCCAGTCGTTGCAGGTAAAATTCTTATAGTTTATTTGTTTTGTTCATTTTTTTAAAGCAGTGTATGAGTTCCTCACTTTTTATTTTAGTTTGGCAATTATATTATGTAGGAATATAATGTTTTGAGAAGAGAGGAGGAAAAGCTGCAGTTGTATGAGAAATAATTGAATCCCTTAATGTAGAGAACACTTAATGATTCCTCTGCCTAAAAACCTGATCTTTTATTAATTGACTATCCAAGGTCTCCATGAGCAATGGAATTTAATAGAAATAACAATAAGCATTTTTTTGTGGATGCAATTCCACATAATCATAAAACAGAATCATAGATTCTTGTATTCTACTACATCATAAAACAGAATATCTTAGATTAAGCAAAAGGAGATGTAAGTAATGACTGTCTGTTGTGTAAGGATTCCACAGAATCCTCAGGTTTGAAAATCCTATTCTGTGATAAATACTGTGAAGTAATCAGTTTGCTTAGGTTATGCAAGTTGTGATTAGACCATAAAATATTAACTGGAAAACAAAACTCTACCATTTGTCAGCCAAGATTATAATCTATTAATCATAAGCATTGTATTAGATAGATAAATTATAATATAATGCTAAAATTATAATCCTAAAGACTAAAATGTGAAGTTTGGCAACTGTAGATTAGACATAAAACATACAAATTGAAAATTGTATTAATTTTTAATTGTTGGCCATAGCTCACTTATTTTCAGATGCTTTTACTGCTCAGTTTTCTCAACATATCTACTGTTACTGAACCTGAAGTGGGAATTAAATTAAAGAAACTTCATGGCTTTTTCCAGAAATCAAGCCATTTTAGAGAAAATTAGGTAGCTACCACATGAAACAAGATCCTATTCTTCTCATATAGATATTTTTTTACTTCTCCCTTATATGTTTTTCATTAGGAGTGAAGGTCCTTTTAAGATCTATATAAACCATTTTGCATGAAAGTATCAGTCAGCCACAGCCAGTACGAGACAAATAAGTACATGCATTATTTTTGTCCTCTTTCGGATGAAAATCATAAGTGTACTTTGACATTTGTATTTTTTTTCCACCACCAACTCTCAACAAAGTACCCAGTGTCTGGCCCAAATTTTAGATTTGATTATAGGGTCGACATTGGTCCTTTTAAGCAAATGTGTCTAGGACAGAAGCTGTAGCAGAGGTAAACGGTCAAAGTTTGAAGGTTTTGTTTGCCAGACTTGAGAGACTGAAGTAGGATATATTTTCAAATGCTTACATTCAGGTTCAGATTTGGCTAAAATATCTCATTTTAATTTGTGTGAACTAAGTATTTCTCATTCCCATTTGGTCTAAGTGGATTACAGAAAGCAGGAGCCTGATATACACATTTCATATAAAATCACTGTGGTGTTCCCAAGAGGGATTTGACTGAAAGTAAAGCTGTGCCAGAATATTGTTTATTGCAGATAACTACAAGACAGGCAAAGAGAAACTAGAGCGTTGCTATAAAATGGAAATGTGAGTTAGAACTGCCCGCAAGAATGGAGGAAAAAAGAAGAAAACTAGCCCTTTCTGCACATTCTGCAACCATGTTTTCTTAATCGTTTTTGTTTGATTCTATACTTGTAGGTAATGAGCACTTATAACAATATGCAAATTTAGATAAGGCTCATTGGAAGTAGGACGACTCAATCCTAATTGTAATGTAGGCACTAATTCCTAGTGTTAGTGAGTCTCCAGACTTACTACAGGAAACTTGAAGTGATTTGTTTTCTAAAATCCCTCCTGTCTCTTTCAGCTGACCTTTTTTTTTTTTTTTTCCCGAGTGCAAGTTTCTATGGCAAGTGTGAAAGGAGATAAGTCTTTAATGTATTTGAGGTAACTGCATGCTTATTACTCTTCGCACAGAGTCCAATTTACTTGCAGGAGAGACAAGGAAAGCGGGTTTTTTTGCATTTAAACCATGTTTATGCTCAAATTTTTTTGTCTTAGTATTCTCCGTTATCATGCTTCCTGTATTTAATTTACATTATAATGATCAGTTTCTTCATACTGCCCACATTACAAAGCTAAGGAGAACAACAGATGGTAAAATTTTGTTTTGTTGTTCCAAGATCCAAAAGTTGTAGAATTACCCTAGAGAAGACCAGGCTGGAATGGACCTCAGAGATCACCTGGTCCAACCTTTCATGTCCAAAGCGGGGTCTAGACAAGCTTTTAATAAATCTTCTCTAGCTGAACCTTAAAAGTCTCCAGTGTTGGAATGTAATATTAGAAGCTATATAAAGGCAATGTTGCTTTTAGTGGCCAAGGTGGCAGCAGTCTATATGGGATTTCTCAATCTAGTTATTATAAATGGAGAAAATTGACTGAATTAAATCTTCTAATGTTCATTTGAAAAGTAGTATGTCTATGTGAAATGTTGATAGCATTCAGCAGAAGGGTTTTGTATTCTTTGATATTGCATGACGACCAAACTTAGTTCACATTCTTGATGTGAGCATCTACTTCCAAATGACTGTGAGGGCACCTATGTGAATGCAACATAGAACTTGTACAATCTGTACATGTTTATTTTTAGTTCCTTTTTGAACCAAGAAAACTGATGGTTTCATCATCATAATTTTGTTTAAAATCAATTCCTAAAGATATAGACTGGTTATATACATTAATTCATTGTACAGATGACCCAAAAGTTCAGCCACTGTCAGTGTCTCATTGACTGAAAATCTATTCTAATGATTCTGCCAATCATTAACATCTTGAACAGTAGTTGTGCTTTACGTGTAGTCCTTTCAAGAGAATATACTTACTGTTTTTTTTTCAGGATGATTAAAAACAGCCAATTTTATTTATTTATTTATTTATTTATTTATTTATTTATTTATTTATTTATTTCTCATGGCTGTTATTTTCTGCTGGGAAGCACTTAAAAGATAAGAAGAAAATAGGAGATACTTTTTAACAATGATAATTCGTATTTTTACTTAAAGTCTTGTCTATCTTTAGGTATGAGACACATAAAGTTCTGGTGAAGCTGTCCTTCAAATACATCTCAGGTGCATTCAGTTCCATGGTACATGATGCAAAAGTAGCCAACAGACTACTCCCTTGTTTTCTGCCACAAAGTGATGCTGTGAGACCAATAGAAATAATTTATCACAGAAAACATTTATTAGGAAGAAATTTGATTCAGCTTACGTGAATGGAAGGAATAGCTTTTAAAATTGTGCTGCTGATTTCTGCTTAAAAAGCAGATCATACCTGTTACTTAATGTTTATATATCACTTACATTTAAAATTACATCAGAGTATATTTGTAAAAATATATCTTAAGCAGTTCTTTGTAATTAGGAGGAGGTCTTCTCCTCTGTGGATACTCACTCTGTCATCATCAGTATCAGGATCATCAGTTTTTTAAATACTTATATTTAAATGTAGCATTTTTTATATTTAAATACAGATTTTTAAATAATTTTACCAAAAATCCTTACTATGCAAACATAGAATATTACGTTTTACACCAGTAAATAGATTGGCCAAGGTAAAACTAGGCTCATTTTGCTTTCCAGTATTTAACTATTCAGATCGGATTCTTTCTAGAGCCCAAAGTTTTTGTCTCCAAACAGGAAATTATTTTATTCTGTGTTTAATATTCCCAAACGAGATGATAAAATTCTTCAGATATTTTGAATGATACGATTTGAAAATTTAGGTCCTCCTTTTTGTTTCCCCATCCATAAAATAAGTGAAATTTTTATCATACTTTCTTTCAGCACTAATTTGTTAAAAATGACATGTGATTTTGAATGCCACAGTAAAGTGACCCTGAAAATCCTGCTGTTTAAGCTATTTCAATCCGTGCCTTGAGGAAAAAAAAAAAAAAAGAATGACCTAAACTCTCACATTACTCTTAAAATACAAGTATGTCTGTTTTAGGCTGGTCACACTTCAGGTTTTTTTCATCTTTCTGTTTGAATCAGCTTCTGCAGTACAGCAGTTTGAAAGGAGAATCAGGAAGCATACCAGTTTTCTAGTAACTGAGACTTAGTTATGTAGGCTCTAAGCAAGCAAGATCTTTTTATATTTTTATGGAGGAAAATGTGAGTATTGTATGGGAGACTAGCTGCCTTTACATGACAAAACTTATGATCTTCATCTTCTTTCTGGTGTGTGTGTTAGCAATTGTATAAATGCTACTTTGAAATTCTATTTAGGATTTTTATTATTTTTTTTCCATGAATTAAAATGAAGTTAGTATGCACATCTCTCTTTGAGCACGATCCAGCACATGTTTTGAAGAAGTGACTCCCATTAATTTAATTAAAACTAGCTAGAACTACTTTTATTTCTAGGAGTGGCAGGTATTGTAAATGTCTCACAAATAGTTAAGTCATTTATTGTTACAACAGCACAACAGAATTGTATCTATTTTAAACCTCTCAGTTCTGCTTGCATTTTTTTTTCCCCTTTTTGCTACGTGAATTGCTTTGGTATTGCTATATTAAAAACATGCGTGCAAATGTCACTGTCATACACAGTCCTTAAAATTTATGGCACCATCCATAAAACTGCTTTTTAGTATGAAGGCTTAAGGGAAAATGAATATGTCATCAGAATGACACACCAACCAAATTGTTGAATCGTTCTAAAATAGATGTTTTCCTTGTCAGGCAAGACAGTGATTTACTTAATCTTTACTCCACATTGTAAGCCACAGAAGATTATATTCAGCAGTAGTGTTTAGTAAATCCCTCAAAATGCTTTGCATGCTTTGGTGGAAAACCACTATTTTATTTTTTTTTCTGGATTTTCTTGTTCATTTTGAATATTATCTGTGTACTCATAAATGTAATATTAGTCTATAGACTAGTGTTTTCAGCTTCAGGAAAATTGGAATGTGTATTTGTAGAGTCTAGCATTAAATAACTGATGGACTCAGGATAAAAGCCATGACTTGCTTAGGAAATGTACTCTGTAGGTAATGCATGAAGACATGCAAAGTGCCCTACTGAGTGCTTCAGAACAAGTAGTTCAGTTCTGCTTCTCACCACCACCCGAGCAGTGAATCTGGTTAGATGGTATACTCAGAATTCACATATTTGCATTCATTTCTATTTGTTCTCAAGTAATTTTACCTTACAGAATTAGTATTTGGATTAATCAAATAACATGGCTCTTTAAGATGTTTCTTTGCTGGTATTTGCTCCAGAATGTAAACCCTATTTAATTCTTGGGCTCTCCTTAGCAGTTCTCTGGTGGATGAATTAGATCAATTTCCCAATGTGTATAATAGGACAGATACAGAGTAAATTCCACAGAGCATTCTTCACTTCTGCACTTTTCCTTTGTTTTTGGGGTTTGTTTGTTCATTCGATTTTGAGCTTAAGTAGAAGAATGAATCTTGTGATCTAAAGCAATCTGATTCTAAATAATTCTGAATAATTCTTCTGGCACAATAAATCCTTGATTGTAGTATGACACAGCAGAAAAGACGTCAGGTACTTTTAAAAAATTCAAATAGCACAAGGATGAAACTCAAAAGCACTTTGAATGATTCTCTGCCGTTACGTAGTACATGAATACATTAACTCCAATTTAAGTACTGGGGATCAATTAATCCGTTTCCCACTGTAAAAATATTTGAAAACATTAGCAGTTTTACTGTGTGTTTGTTTTGTCTTGAACTGAGATGATAATCTTGCACAAAAATTCATACCTATATTGTATACAGCCATAAAACTATGCGGTATCCCTCAGTAATCAGAGACAACTGTGCCTTTCACTGGTTTGTTTATTATGGATTTCCAGTTCCTACTCCTTCTCCCCTGTTGTGGCTTACTGCCATATCCAGATGACTGATGTTGCTGCCTGTCTCATCTGGGGAGTGTACAGTCACATTTCAGATGATATAAGCCCAGGAAGTATTGAGACTTTTTGTGATTGTTAGTACTGTGACACTTTTCAACCACGTTCAAAGATCAAAGTTGTAAAATTCAGCATGCTTTCTGTAAGCTTAACTAAAACCTGCACATCTTTGTCTTTGGGCCAGCAAAGATAAATGGTTATTAGTAGGCAACAGTTGGTCGCTTATTGTTAATGCTGTTAATGATAAGCTATGTGTAATGTCATTCAACTCTACTTTGATATTCAAGAAGAGTGATCCTGATTTTGGTAGGACGTGGGAAGACTTTTTTTTTTTTTTTTTTTTTTTTTTTTTTTTTTTGCAAGTTTTGAAAGGAAAGGCACATATGGCAAACAAATATGTTTCAATTTAAGCTTTATTTCTTTTGATGTAGTTTCTAAGGACAATTCCTGTAGAGAATATTACCATATTGTAATTTCTAAACTCTTCTAAATTGACATTTTAGAAGGCCAGCTTTTCAGAAAACATAGTAATATTGTTAATCTCTATGTAATATTCAGAAATAAAACGATATATTTTCTTTACCTTTGAAAATACTGTAGCAAATAAAGTATCCTGATTTTTTTTTTTTTAATTTTATTTTGCTGAAAGAAGATTAGAAAAAAAAAATACTGTGCTTACCATAATACCACTTACTAGATTGCTGGAAAAATAACAAAGCTTTCTCAGCAACCTTTATCTGAAATATAAAGCTGTGCAGACAACTTATTTCAGCAGCAGATGTCCACTGCTAAGCTTCACAAATTAAGGATGCTTCTGTGGGGAATCCCTAGATCCCGTCTACTACGTTACAGTCAACAGTTGTTATGGACAATTTGTTATAGGCAACAAAATTGCACCTTTATATCTATTTTTTAGTTTGTTTCTTCTGCTGAAAAATAAATGCTTTTACATTGATTAATTCAAGCAATTAATTCAATATGTTTCTCTTTGTTTTTTGCATAAATAATTGGAATTTGATAACTGCAGACAGTTGTAAATTTATATAGTCTTGCCAAAGTTAAATGAGACATTTCTTGGGTGGTTTTATTATTATTACTATTATTATTATTATTATTATTAAAGAACATTTATTTTGAAAGTATAAATCAGGTTCTGCATGGATTGGCTTGCTGTACTCCCACAGCGGAGTGAACAAACAGAAATACAAAATACTTTGCTTTCTGGCTGAACTCCATATCAATTCACAGCCTTATTTGTGCATAAAAATACCCAAAGGATTTTAAATTTGACTTGGAAAGTGTTCCTTTAAATGTTGTTGTGCCCTTCATTACCTCTTCCTCTCACTTTTCCTTTTTTTTTTTTTTAATTTTCTTTTTATTTCTTTTCTTTTATTTCTTTATTTCTTAAGAAAAACCTAAAAGGTTTTTGTTAATAAGAATATTTTTTTAAGTCAAAGATGTTCTGGTTATTTCTAGGAGGGAAATATTGAATCCTTCCTTTGTTTGAATACATCAGAGGTGTAAACTTATTTGTAATGGGAGTTGCATTGCTGTTAAAAACACTGTGGCTTCAATCTCCATGGAGGTCAGAGGTTTATTAGCTTTCATTTTAGGATCTGCCATATGAATGCAAGTGTACTCATTTCAGGTGGTCACCATAGGAAAGCACTGTTATTTGGCTTGGCTCTGAACTAAGTTTTTGGCCCATAGGCAGTAAAATACTTCCCTGAGTTATTTCTCTATCTGAAAAGTTATGTTTTCCTTTGAAAAATAATATCCCGCTAAATTGATAAAAAGAGTAATAAATGTTGATCTCCACACTAGAATGACTTTGCTCTGAAAACAGATTGTTCATTAAACTTCAGAAAATATATCAACTGAAAAAAAAAAAAAAAAGAGAAGCACATTCACTTTGGAATTACATCATCAAGAGATCAGATTTAAAGAGCCTGAATATAAATATTCTCAGATTCCGTGCTGATAATGTCTCAGCTGTAGTAATATACCTGGCCCAAAGCACCACATTAAAAAAAAAAGAAATGTAGAAAAACTGAAAACGTTCCAGAGAATGCAGGAGAAAAAGTGTTTGAAAGATGTGTTCTTATAGGAAATTTTGAAACAGCTTGATTTATTTAGTACAAAACAGACTAATGTCAAGGGTGTAGTAGTAGTATCCACCAAAAAAAAAAAAAAAAATAGAAAGCAATTGATTGTTTTCATTGTGTGCTGGATTTACATTAAAACTGAGATGCTTAATTTCTCCTGGACATGAAAGTAACTGCAGATGCAGGATTGAGCTTTAAAATTTACGTTTCAATTATTACTAAGTAGATAAGAGCAAGGGTTATATGACTTCTGCCATACAGCTCATTATTCAGTTGGGGCTGAAGTTGCTCTAATAAGACTTGGTCTGTGAATCTGTCTGTTGAAAGAAGATCAGAGGTCTCTGAATGCCATGGCACAGCTTTGTTTTATTCTTATTGGAGAGACAGCTGCTGTCCTCAAGTCTTCTGCCATTAAAATACACTAGCAATATTTTTAGCAAAGCAGGTTTAGGGCAGGTACTAAGAAAAAATCTGCAGACTACAAGCAAAGTTGATTGCTGCATCCACTTCCTAGGCAGAGTGTTAATCCATGTCATTGTGAAGGTTTAAAACACCTTGGACAAACATTTGCCACAAATAGACTGGATGTTACTCAATCTAGTCTCAGAAAAGGTAGATGAAGTAGCTGATCACTTTGGTTGTTTTGAGACTATAATTTCTACAAATTATTTGAAAAATACTACCGCACATTCAAAATATTCTTTGTGTTTTAAATTGGTTACTGTGGTTTTTGCTTTGGTGTCCTCTGAATAGGGCTGCAAAATGGGCATACCCTTGAATTAATTCAGCTGGGTGCTTTCTCTTTGAAAATGTGCCAACATGCAGCTAGGTGATCCTCCCTACTGAAGGGCAGCACACTGATCAGGACTCCATTCGTAGTCCTGAGGTTGTGTGGATCTTGGATTTGGGAGTTTCAGAAACGTCTTTAGCAAGCATGTATCCCACTGGATAACAGGTAGTGTCTCTTATATGCAGTGTATGCTTATCTCAGAGCCTGAAACATAGTGTAGCATTACTTCCTCCTCCTATGATTTCTCAGCTCTCTTTCTTCTTCCTTGCAAGTACTTTAAAGATGAAATGTTAACAAGCTATTTCCTGTTTTCTAAACTCCTTAAGGGGGGCAAATTAGGAGGTGGGAAATAGTATTTGGAAACATTGCAACAATTTTGTAAGTTATCAGTGTATAGACCAGCCAGTTCTAAAACTGATTATAAATTGTATTTCTGAATACCTACCAGATATTTTAAGATCTTAAACTCTCATCATTTATGTTTTTCTTTGCAAAAATCTCTCATGTTGAGTGCTAAGTGTAGGCACACCATTATTCGCATACTGTACTAATATTACATCAAAAGCTCGGAGTGAAGAATGGAATACTTGGAAATAACTGTGTTAAAATTTCATTCTGTTACACATTCAGCCTTACATTTTGGCTTCAGAATATACAAAGCAAAATATAAGCACGGATATATGCAATAAGTTGCATCCTGCTACATAAATATACCTTAATGTATAGTTCAAGGAACATATATATGGAATATATATATATGTATATATGTGTATATGTATATACACACAGAGAATTTCTTTAATGTGAAAAAGAAAATAAAAGCAGTCATAACTATTAAACCTATTTAGGTTCCAAGCTTTTAAACTGAAGTGAGGGCTCTTTGTTTTCAAGAAACCAGAGACAAAAGTAACTCAAGCCATCAAGCTATCAAATGGCTCTTTTTCCTCAGGAGTCCCATGCTGTCTTGCAGGGGCCAAATGTTCTCTGTGGTATTTAGCAGTAATTGCAGCATAGGCACAACCATAAACAGCAGCTGCCAACATCATTAGACACACAATTCCACAGACAACTCCAGTTATTACTACAGTGGCAATTGCATGACGCAAATTAACAGGCCTCGGCTTTGGTTTGGGTTCACAACTTAGCCTGCTGTTTTCCCCGTGTTCGTTGTGGTGAGAGTGCTTCAGAGAACTCCTGTGCTCAAAGCTGTGGTGATGAGTGGTGGCCAGATGAGTGTGAGCTGTCGTAAGTGGGCATGCCCCAAACAGTTCATAAGGAACTTTGAGGAGGTCCTTGCCCTTCCGAATCCCTGGTGTTGCACAGATGATGCCATCACTTATTCCTCCTGAAAAGGAAAATTAAAGAAACCCAACAGATTATGATCTTAATATTTTGTGATTTCAGAATTCTCTTCACGTAAAGTTTACAGATACTCAAGGAACATTTATAGTCAGTGTTGACTTTATACCTTTAAAGATGTCCAACTATATCTAGAAAAAGGGCAACAGGGCAGGTGAAGGACTTGGAGAATATGCCTTAGGAGAAGTGACTGATTGAACTAGGGCTGTTTAGTCTGGGGAAAAGGAGGCTGAGTGGAGACATTGTTTTCTTCAAATACCTGAAAGGTGGTTGCAGTAAGAGTGGGATTGGTCTCTTCTAACTGGTGACAGGTGATAGGATGAGGGGAAATGGCCTCAAGTTGCACCAGTGTGAGTTTAGTTGGCTATCAGAAAAGACTTCTTTACAAAAAGGGTTATTAAGCACTGGAATAGTCTCCCTAGGGAGGCAGTTGGGTCACCATCCCTGAATGTGTTTAAAAACCATTTGGATGTGGTGCTCAGGGACATGATTTAGCAGTGAATTGCTAGAGTTAAGGTAGTATGGTTAGGTTGTGATTGGACTTGATGATCTTGAAGGTCTTTTCCAACCTGAACTTCTTTATGATTCTCTCTTTTTCCAGTTAGATCAAAGGTAAGAATATTGCACTTTAACAATCGTAGAAGAAATTATTTGCAAGTAATAACTTTCATCAGAAATTGTTACAAATGCAAAAGTAAAGAGCAGCAGTCAAGTAAATGTGAGCAAGAAATGTCATAGATAAAAATAAGAGATATTGCTAACAGCAAATTCATTGCTTTCAAATTTGTATTATTACTTCTTTTTCTAAATTAAAAAAAAAAGAAATTAATATATTAGTAAACATATCTTACTTGATTGAAATAACCCGTGAAATAATCATTCTTCTGACATCATGTGTTAGTTATAATGAAATAAAGAGAAAGTATAGTAAGTTGAGTACATGAACAATGTTTTCAAGGTTTGTGGTAAGAAAATATTCAGAGTTCTGAAGAAGTTAAGATTAATCAATCTATTACTTGTTCAAGTGGTAAACTTCATAATTGCTCACAGCCAGCTTCTGCAGCCTCTCAAAGTATGTTTTTAGTATAAACGGGAAATGAAGTAGGAAGCCTCAGTCTTGGTAAATCACACCGTTGTTCCTAAGCATGTAGAGCAACACACACAGGGAGTTGCTTTCAGAGTTCTAATTAGGCCATACATCACATCCTTAGGAGTATGGTGTGCTGAAGAGTCAACAAGGCCAAAACCAATGTTTACATATTTAAAAAGTTTAACTTAATCAAGTTAGTTGAATTTTCGCCCTCTTCTCTGTCTGAAATAATCCACCTTTTACTTAAATCAAGGCACAGAAATTTTTATCCTTAAAAGATTTTATTTGAGGAAGTAGTGAATAAAAATGGACTCAGATGAAAATCTGGAGTCTACTTCACCAAAAATATTGAGGATATTCCAAGATAGAGATGAGTATAGAAGGTTGTCCTGCTGAAAACTCACTCTGAAATTTCTTTCAGGAAACAGTTCCTGCATAATGCAACTTTAAGCCCCGGGACAGTGTAATGTCTTATCACCCAAAATATTAAGATTAAGATGAGAGGAGTTTAGGCTTTTGTCTATTCTAAAACATTATTTCTGGAAGTGGGTTTATCTCCCAGAAGACTTTTTCTATGTCCCTGTGTTGACAGTATAGTTTTCCAACTAGCCTGCAGACTTCTGATGCTTGGAGATGGCAGTACATCACAGGCAACATGGACTGTCTTCTCATGTTCCATGTTACCTTCAGGTATAGATAGTTCATCACATTCAAGCATCAAAGCTTGATTTAGAGAAAAGTCAATTGCAGAGCAGTTTTGAATTTTGAGAGTCTGAACATACCTCCCAGGAGAAAGAAATTTGCTTTAGTGCTTAAAGTCTTTCCTGCATTCATTGTAAGTAAAATGGATATGAATAAAATGCTTTGGGATGATAAAAGCTTGTTTTCTTTTTTTTAATATTGTAAAGTTTCTTGGAGCTCTGGAAGCAAAACAAATTCTTAAATACATAGAATTAGATCATGTTCTTTTTTTATAAAGCGTAACTCTAGAACATATTTGAAATCAAGTGTGAACAAAATATGAAACTACTTTACATATAAAATTTCTCAGGTGGTGGTATTCCATATATCAATCAGGATATTACTAGTAAATTTAGTACTACAGCAAATTAGAAAGTAATATCAGACAAGAGTAGGCTTCTATAAGATGAAACACATTTTTAGGTAAGTATTCTTATAAGGAAATACCAAGTTGTAATTTGAAGAGAAATTAGAATCCCAAGTTCTCTAAATTGGTACTGATACCTGTGTTGATGCTTAGTCTCATGCATCAGGTAAAAAGCTTCTGGATGTTAGGTTGGTTTCTAGCAAAAGCATTTTGGTAGTATTAAGACAAGTACATGTGCTCAAGTTATGCTGTTTTATATGTAGATACAGATATGGATGTATATATATATATGTATATATATGTATACATTCACTACAGACATGTATTTCTAGAATATATGTATGCAGACTGTAGTCTCTCTCAGTGTAAATGATCCTCTAGGATTCTAGTGGACCACCTGTAATTATGAGCACACCTATATTCTGGGCTATGCATAGGAATGTATTTTAGTATGTTTATTTGATAGCATGATGCAGGGTGTGAGGAAAATTGGTACACTATAGTAGTGAAGATCAGTTAGTTGCATTTGGAAGGTTGTGTTCTCATGTGCATCATATGTAATAAGGATAATTCCTTACCTCTGTATAAAAAACTCTCCAACCACAGTTTCAGGCCAAAGACATTGCAATTACATAGCCAGGGATTGTCCTTGAAAAGAACAACTTTCAGGTTTGGAAGTGACTCCAGCAGAACTCTTTCCATTTTCTGAAGCTTGTTATGCTTCACTGACAGTAATGTAATATTCCCTGTGCTGTTTCCAAAAGTCTCAGGCAAACGTACAATGCTGTTGGATGACAAGTCCAGTTCTTTGAGGTGTGGGAGGAAACTGAAGGTCTTGTTTTCTATATAATGAATCAAATTTCTAGTTAGGTTTAGAACCTGTAGGTACCGTAATTTTTGTAAAGCACCTGGTGCAAAACTTGAGAGAGAATTATTAGACAAGTCTAAGATTTTCAGCAGTGGTGTTCCAGTGAATGCGTTTTGGTTGATTCTCCAAATGCGATTATTCTGCAACAGCAGTATCTGAGTTTCAGGTGGTAAGTGGGCAGGAATTTCAGTAAAACCTCTATTCTTGCAGTCTGTGGTCTTTGAAGCCATATGGCATTGGCATTTTTGAGGACACCCGTGAGCCATGTGTGCTGTGAAGACAATGCTCAGCACCAGAAGCCAGTTACCTGTACCACAAATGAAAGCAGCAATAATGCTTTGAAATTATTATAAAATATTTGTCTTTTGACAGTATAGAAGTCAATAACAAAAAAAAAGCATATACAGTACATTCATAAGCCATAATGTAGATAGCATAAATATAATTCATAATTTTAACAGTGCATGAATAAATCACAGATATTACTGAAATACTTTTATACAATGGAGTGAAATAAGTGCTCCCAGCATCTTTAAGTGAAGTACTGCTCATGGCTTTATTTTAAGTATAAATCACTTTCAGGAGGTTTTGCTATCAGCAAAGAAGTAATTGAAGGGAATTGTGTGAAGTTTCTAAAATTACTAAATTGTAATGTTCCTCTGTGTGCAGTAGTAATAACTTTTAGCTATCTTGTGTCAGAAGAGTCATTTTTATTTTTATTTTTAAAGTTTTACTACCTAAAAAGAATTAAGTTAACGTACTATGAAAAGAGTGACAAGCTTTAAAGGCATTTCCATAAAAAGCAGTTAACAGTACTTTTTCAGCAACCTTTATATTTGTTCTTTAAAATATCTATGTTTACAATTGCTTGGATTCCAGCTGTACTTCTCATAGATACACGTTTCTACTCTCTCAGCAAACATTTGTCAAGAAACTATTATAAAGATAAATGAGGTCACAGGAGTACTTAACACTATTTAGTATTTATCATTTATAATTATCATCTGTTCCCTGATATTCAGGTCAGCCCTAACTGAAAAAAAAATATATCATTTTTCTTTCACATATTGCTAGTGATCTTCCATTGTATAGGAACGTGCAATTTTATGCAAAGCATGAAGTTAGAATAAATAATCGAATGATGTTAAGTGATGTGAGCTTCTCTGAATAAAGAGAGTCAGTGATAAATTCTTTTTTCACGTTGGTTTTGAGACACCTCAAACCATTTTTACTACTTGCTATTTCAGAATGAAAAATATTTTGTCAGTTTCTACTTGAAACCTTTGGAAATTAAAGGATACATTGGCTTACAAAGATCAAATATTAATTAGTAATAGGGAATACCATGTGGAAGGAACAAATATGTGATTAAAATATTGAATATAAAAAACATATACATGAAAATATGAATGAAAGTTTTACTTTGAGGGTGCAGTTTAACTGATAAATTCCTCATTAATTTTCCCTGTAAAATGACATTGCATTCACATTAAAATTATAAATAATCCCCTGCCATCCTTGAATTCTATATTGTAAAATTCATTAGAAAAAAAACAAGAAAGCATACTTGTAAATAGGTTAAGCATTACATTCAGTTCATTACATTGATCTGCAACAGTTGGTTTCAGAAACTGACATACAGCTTCCAACATGGCATTAAAAATAAACATGAGTCAAGGAAATGCCTAAAGAACAGAATAGCCTCATTATTAGTCTGAATGCATCAGTATCTCACCTGTCATTCTGCTTTGCTTGTTTCCCACCTTGAAGAAGACTCAGTCCAGTTTTCTGAGGTAGAACAGTAAATGTACACTTTATTCTGGTTCCTCCTTCAAAACTGTAACATGCTCATCCAATTTCTTCTGCTTGTTTTATTTTTGTGGTGGTGTTTTTAGTTTTTTTGTTTTAAGATTGTATCCTTGGCTTGAGTAGAAGTGCTACAATTTCTAGTGAGTTAATCCATCAGCCTTTGTTTTTTTTTCTTTATCACAATCTTTTTTTCCCTCAACGTCCATTTCTGGCTCTCAGAGTCTTACCCTGCTTCTTTTAATCTGTCAGCAGGCCATGCAAAGAGTGTCTGTCAACTCTAACTGGACAGCTGTAACATACAAATCATGACCTGATAGCTCCGTCTTTTTGATTATTTAATCTGCCTCACATGGAAGGCAGGAAAATAAAGCTGCCTTTTAAAATCCACTGTAGTTTCTGAATTGTGGTGGATTATTAGCTATGCTGTGTCAATTTTTGCAAGATCAGATGACTCTGAACAAAGATTCTGATTATCCTGAGCTGTGACTGGAGGCAGTGGAGTGTGTAATATCGCCAGGAATAGTCATGTGGGTTGATGATATGGTTTTGACAGTGCACTTGTTTGCTCTTCTAAGCTTATTCATCTGACATCCATTAGTTGTGCTGACAGGCTTTTCTTGCATGGGAACACAGAACTGGTGTCTCATTCTATAAAAATGGCAATGGACACCAAGAATACTGAAGAAATTTATTTCCAAACATTATTTGAAAAAAAGGAATGTGTTCTTACAGTGCTGTGATTTGCCTCCTTGATACTACTACTCATTCATACTATATCAGCTACAACAACAACAACCAAAAAGGATTAATGACTTGTGACTATGAAATAACTCAAAGGTGTTTTAAGGAATTAATGATCTAGTATAACAGAGTCTTTCATGATCATATCATCACTCTATCATCCATTACCTTTCTTTTTATTGGGGAAGTAGTGCAATCAAAAGCTTTCAGGACAGTTCGACATGTAGCATGCTAACTTTGGTCCAAATTCTTCTTTTATGTGATTTTGAGAAAGTCTAACAATACTCATTTTCTACTGCAGAATAGAAGGAATTGTACACAAGTGGAGGTTGAAAAGGACATATAGAAAACATCTGATCCAAACGGTTGTTGAAAGCAAGGCCTTACATGAGGTTACCCTTGTCCTTGTCAAGCTGAGACTTACATGTTTCCAGGGAAGCAGCTCCAAAGCAGCTCTCATGTCTGCTACTTTCCAGCAGCCTTAGTCCTGTCTCTAACTTCCAGATCAGCCTTTGTGTTCCTAGCCTTATCCCTTACATGCTTTTTTTTTTTCACGCTACTCATCTCATATGCCTCCCTGGTCAGTGTTTTGTTTGTGTGTTTGTTTGTTTTTATCACATTGGTTCTCCATTCCTCTCAGCCCTTCATGTCTCCTCTGTCTCTCAAGCCACTCTCATCCTCTGCAATAGGCATCTTTAATCCCCTTTTCTTGGTTTGAGGAAGAGATTTGATGTGCTACTGTAAAGGAAACTGTATATAGAACAGTAATGATTATAGCATGCTTTGCTGAATTGATTCTGAGACTTTTCAGAGTACCGAAAGAAACAATGAGTATTGCGAAATGGTGACAAAGAATGTGGAACAAGTGGCATTCTGTAAATAGATGTGAGTATTCATCTCAAAGATATTAGGATTATTGCTGTGAATGGTAGGTTGTATTGCCTTTAACTCACATGAACATCGACATGTCATCCTGATTCAGCCTGAAAGATTTCAGACTAGCACAGAGAAAATCCGTAGATGTAGATTGCCAGGTAGCAGCCATAGTAAATATCTTCAACTTTCCAAAGGGAGAGGAAGATGAATGTCAGGTTAAAGAAAAACACTTCTCTAATCTTTGTTGCAAATCATATTTTTCTGTGGTTTCCCAACTCGTGTGTGTGCATACACACATTGAAGAAACACAGAAACAGACCTATCTGAAACAATAGCACTGAATCGTTTTAATGAAGTCAGAACTAACTGTAAGAAGGGCAATTATTAAATACAGTAATCCTTAGAAATTGTAGCCTTTGTAGTTGCAGATGCTCTGCTTTGTTCTTTAAAGGAAGGAATTTAGCTCAGGTGCTCGTTGCTACAGACAGTTTCCCTCTGTCCTTGACATAATCCATATCTTGTAACAGTAGTAGCCCTTCTCATGGCTGTTTGTTATATTACAGAAGGTATTAGCTATGCTGCTGTTGTGTTATGATAGCACTTTTTCATACTTCTAAGTTCTCTTCAGAATCTACATTTGTATTTTTGCTCATAAATTTCCAGATCCACAGAACTGTAGGGGTTGGAATGGACTTTCGGGGATCATCAAATCCAAATTCCTGCTAAAGCAGAGTTCAAAGAGTTTAATTCAGTTTCTTTTTTAACTAGTTCCTCTTTAACTAACGTTTGCTGACCAGGTAGGCTTGCAAGCTCCCACAACACTTTATATCGTCTAATGGTAGCCTTAAAGAATGTCTCCTAACTGCCCCTCTTATTTTAGGTAAGCGTTTGCTGCTATAATTGTATTATTTTTAGCACTTGCAGTATTAAAGAGATGTTCATAGGACAAGGTCACAGAAAGTTAAGCACTGTGGGAGGTTCAGTTCCAACAATAATGCAGAGGTTGTTTTATGTATTCTGAATTGCGGTATAAGAAGTTATTACTCTTTTTAAAAAAATCTTCATGCTGGATTCAGATTTGGAAACATATGATTAAATCTGTCAATTTGCTTTTCATGTAGATGTGGCCATTTCATCTTCACATTGAGAACTCTGAATACACATATTTTGTAAACAGAATTTTCCCTAACCTATAATCCGTTTCGTATTCCCATTTATTAGTAATAATACTTTGGTTAAGACGGAGAAGTTTGATGTGGTGAAAATTACAGCTGTGAAACAGGTAGATTTGCCAGAAACAGAATAACTCATGAAATTTACTCTACTTCTGGGCTTTTGAACAACCAGCATGATTCTTTTCAGTTGTCTGATGTGGTGCAGCAGTGTGTTATTGTGACTGCTTAAATTAACTTGTGCCTTGTTGCAACAAGATACGTTTCCCTTTGCCCATGGCAAGCTAGCCTGGTAAACTCATGTCCTATCCATTTGTGCTGATGGGGCACTTCACTGTCAGATTGCCAGAATATACTTTGTTACAGAAGTTTATTGCTTTGTGCTTCAAAAGAATGTACAAGAATCATCTCTTCCTGCAGAACTGTATGAATTAGACTCTAGCAGAAAGGGAAAAAAAATTAGTACATGTATCAAATACTTAAAGTCTATAGAATTCTGACTACACATTTATTCCAGACAGACATGATTATATGAAAAAAAAAACAACAAAACAGCATTCCTCAAACTATGACAGAAAATTCCTGTATATTCTCTCGTTCTCTCCATTACACTTATTTTCCTTCTGCTTTTGGATGGGGAGATATAATCTTACAGGGAAAATGGCATGAGCTTTCTCCTCTGAAGGAGGAACAACTAATCTCTTGTTGAAGACTTAAACGCAACTCAAGGCAATGGATTGGGATACAAACCAATCCTTATCATGGAGTAATTATGGAGTACTATACCTTCAATTCCTCACGTATTTCTATCTACAAAGGCAGCCTCTGTATCCAAAGAGCTCAGGACCCTCACTATGGCTGTCAAGGAACTAGATTTTCAAAAGTAGACAAAAATTAGAGGAAGGCATTGGTTCCTATTCCAGGCCACCTTTCATAAGAGAAGTATAAGCCAGTAGATCAAATCAAATTTGGCTTGAAGAACTTTACAACCTTAAAATGTTGTCCATAATTCACAAAAGATGTCTGTGTAGATTTCTTCAGACATCTTATTAGTTAGGCAGGACAAGGGAAGACGAGTAACATTCAGAGTTTAATGACATCAAATCCTGATTATCACAACAGAGGAACCATTATTACGTTGTTATCCAAAAGTTGCTCATGCCTGCTCATTATGAACTGTTTGTTAGTAACTCTGAACATGAGAAACAACATTTTGTAACTCCAAAAATAAATAAACTAGTAGGCAGCTGTGATTTTGTTTTTTGGATCACTGAATTGAGGGAAAGAGCCCCATTTTCTTCTCTTTTCAGTGGCTTGTTTCACCATACATAGATACATCTGGTACATGTTTATAAAATACATAATTAATTTGTGAAACACAGTGCTGGAAGTTATCCTTGGGCCAAAAATTAGTAGGATTCATACATAATCTGGAGCCATAGTTACCTCGTGGGACAAAAAAAAAAAAAAGAAATCGTTTAGAGAAGATATAAACTTTCACTCTTAAGGGCTTTAATCAACTAATGATACAAGTTATGGAGAAAACCTTTCCCTGTGGGCAAGGTTTTTCATTTTTTTTTTTCTTTCCATAATTATTATTTATGGGAATTTTTACACCATTTTTACACGCTAGCGCATGAGATACAATAGATGCAATAGATACAATAGATAGATAGTGAAGTAAATGAGCTGAAATACTCTGCATTCAAGGTGCAAATTTACAGTGGGGGAAAGAAACAGGATAGTTCAGAGGGACTTACAGACTATTTCCAACAACCTGCAAACCAGCATGGCATCTGCCACTGTGTCGGATGGTGTCATTTATCATTGTAGGTGCCTGGGTGAGGTCAGGACTGCATTCATCCCCAAACTGTTATTTTGGTTTGGATGGAGAAAAATCTTTCAACGTTAATATCCAGGTAATCTGGAGACAGCTGTTTTGCTCAATCCTTTTCAGATTTTTTTCACTTTTTTTACTTCACCGAGGGGATGCAAGACTTTCAATCCAGCAATATGTAGTGATATTAACACTAACATAATTAGTTTCTTGTCCGTTTGGCTTACACTTCTTTCCCCATAACTAAATAATCATTATTTGAAGGTTTGAAAGGGTTTCCTCAAGAATACTTGAGCACCAGCCCTATAGTATAAAGTAGAAAGTTCATTGCATGGGATGCAAGGCCTTCAGAATGAGAAGAAGTGCAAAGAGAAATGCAAAGTTACTTCTCCTTAAGTGCGAGCTACGTTAAGTTGTATTTAAAGGCAGATTAGTATCAGTATTCATTCTGTTACAGGTAGGAGGAGGAAGGGGAAAACTGTTCAGACATTTCCCAATAAATGACTACCACCTGTTATTACATGCTGAGAATCTCTGTGTGGAGCTAAGAGATATCACTGACATGGTTAATTAATAAATTGATTCATTTTGCTACTACTGTAAGGAAAAATGTATGCTGCTTGACATGGAGGTAACAGAAATCAAAATAATTGAACTAGGACAAAGGCAAAGTAAATATAAAAATAAGGACAAGCATTCATTTTATTTAATCTTGACATTTTAGATCCTTTTTGTCCTCACTTAAACATGCTGAAATTGAGGTCACTTTCACGATCATTCTAGTTTATCCTTCTTACACTGAAGACACAATTATTTTCTAAACTTTTCCTTAGGTGTTTTTTTGTTTGTTTAATGTTTGAAAAGAATTTCTATTTATAGTCACACCTCACCTTAAATTCAATCTTAAAGGAGAAAAAAGTAAATTTTCTGCACTTCCTGAACTGTTAGAAATCAGGACGTTGTTTTCTTGAACAAACTTGTGTAGAAGCATTTTGAAATATTCTCAGTGTAAGAACAAAGATTTTAAATGTGGTAAATGTTTCTGTTTCTTATGCTGGTGTGGTGAACAGTTAAAAAATAGAACTCATACTTCATTAATTGTTTTCATGATTTTATGGCAGGACACTATTATTTAAATAAAATTCACTGATGAATGTTGTGATTTCTCATCCTTCAAGTTTATCCAGTTGTACTGTTTGCAGGCATGATAAAGTCTTGGGAAAATTCATATGAAGGATCCTGATGTGTCTGTTCAGAATTTGTAAAAAGGCCAGTAGGAGATCTTTTTTCTCTAAAAAGAAAGGGGAAAAAAAATGTATGGAGAAGAAATGTCTTCCTACAGAGTGCGTTTTATTAATGAGAATTACAATACTGGAAAATCTGGTGTAGATTAGCAAAGAACAGTAACAACAGGAACAGTGTATCCAAATGGAACTGGTTGGATAATTAAATTCCTTTAATAGGTACTGAAACTTAAACCTCTTGATCCCTCTGGATCCCTCTGACGTAAGCCGTACTCTTAAAAGACATGGAACTTGATTCTAAAAGCGTAATGTGGGAGAAAAATATTGGGATGATGATTAAGGATTTCAGATACCCTAGGAGGAAATTTATGCAGGAATAAAATAATCTGCATTTAAATAGAGTAACAGAAAAGCAACCAAACAGCAACAAAAAGCCCATGGCTATGAAATATAAAAAGAAGCTTTAATAAAAGACCTTTTATAGAGGAGTGCAGTTTATACCTGCAATAATGAAGCAATTTTATTGGGATAACCCAATGGCAACTAAAGGAAACTGAAGATTGAAATCTTTAAGTAAAACCCCTTTTTCTCTGTTTTTATTCTGTTTCTTTCTTTCTTTTTGCTTTGTTTTGTTTGTTTTGCTTTGGTTTACTATTTTCATACCCAGAATCACAAAAGAGCCTTGTTTTATGGTTTCTTTTCTTATCACTAGAGTAAAATTTATTCAATAGTAATTTCAATTTAAAAATTTGTATCAAAAGGGAACAATATTGTCCTTTTCTTGACCTGGTAAAAATGCAAATAATTCATTGAGATGTACTTTAATACAATTATTAGAAGTATCATGCCAAATAGCTGACATGCTGCTTGCTAGGTAAGGAGGAAAAATATATTAATAATTTTGGCATAAATGTCAAAGTCCTGCCAGTTGTAAAACTGAGCCATGTCTGCTGGCGTAGGTTGCTTTGTTTGTTTGATTTTGTTTTTGTACTAACCAAAGTTATCTGCAAGCTTGTTACTATGGTTTCTATTTTACTGTCCCTTAAAATGCTGAAGGATTAATTTTCTGGGTCAAGTAAATGCATTAGTTATGAGGATGAAAATATTATAACAGCACTTGAAAAGCCTATGTATAGGCAAGTATAAAGAAAAAAGTACAGTATAAAAGTAAGTCATTACTTCTGAAGCTGAGGAAACATTTAAATGTTAGTCTCATCTTTTTATCTTCAGTGTTAGCATATGACTTCCATGTCACTGAGTAAGACTATAAGAACTCAGGCGGTACATATTATCATTTAATGCAATACAGCATATCTCTTTTTATGTAAAGGTACTTTTATTTTATTACCATTTAATTTAGGACATGATCTCCACGTTCCCAGCCTCATTGATCCTCCTCTGTCCAAACAGCTATGGCTATCTTGGTCAACATGAGCATATTTTAACATTTATTTGCTTTCATTCTGCTCTGCAGTAAGTTATTTTTGAACATAATGGCAGGGCTGACCTTGATTACTCATGTTTTGGCTGAAACTTTTCATCTTTTTCCCTTCACAAAATGACAGTACGTTTCTCAGCATCCATTTTCTCTCTGACTCTGTGTTTCAGCAGAGTTAGAATAGATAAGTTCAAAGAACAATATTACTGCCTTCTCTGCTTCTGAAAGTAGTCATTGGGAGAAAGTAAGCTACCATTTTTAGAAGCTGAAGAAGTTAAGCATTATGTGCCTGGTTTATAGAACTAATCATTTCCATGCCTCTCCTTTTAGTGTCTGTAAGATCTTAGGTTTTCATTAGTTACTGCTACAAACTGTCTTTCTCTAAATTCTATAGGAATAGGAAAAAGCAGGGAATTCTCTCTCTCTCTGTAATTGTTAGTTTTTGATGATTAGGGGGCTCTAATGATCCAAACATGGACTTTGGTGAGCATTTGTATTTTGTGCAACTGAAAGGAGCTGAAATGTCCAATACAGGCTTGTGCATGGAAAGTAAACACTTTGTCTACTCTACTATATGCCCTTGGTTGGTCATGTTTTACATACTGACATTTTAACTTAGGATTTAAAGGGATACTTAGTTTTGTAGCCTGCCGTTTCTTGAGCTGGGTACCTGAAAGCAGATTTGTAAAAGAAGCAGACATCAATATGCCAGAAGGAGTCACACAATGCATGATTCTCCCTCACTTTGATTGAAACCTAGCTAAAATCAGTAATGCAGAGTAACATTCCAATTTCATCATTACACTGCAGAAGATAAAAATTTATTTGTCTCCAAACCTCTTCAAAAGTATTTCATTATTGTTGCTAAGGCATGTTTTTCAGTTTTACATAATCAAGAGTTTGGGCCTGGTTGTTTTGTGCGTTTACAGATCACACTCTAATGTGCAACATGTATTTGTAATACTTAGCTGTTACTGCTTTCATTCATTATATTGTAATCACTTCTTATAGATTGTAAGGTGTCCTTTGTCCCATTTCACTAACAAGGAAACGGATCACAGAAAGGGTAATTTGCTCAAAGGTTGCACTGCAGGCAAAGTGCAAAGCAAGGAGCGGAACAATCTTCAGAATCTCAGTTCTTAAGCCAGTGGACCACCCAGTCTTCATAGATGTGTGTTCTCTGATACACAGAGAAGATTCAGATGCTGTAGGATAATGTCCTTATGTACAAAGAATGTAACGTGTGAACAATGTTGTCATTTAATAAGAGATTGTTTTATAAGACCAGTTAATGAGTCTTGAGTGTGATAAGCAATGGTAATGCTAATGCTTCCCATTTTTCAGAGATTAAGATGGGTTGAATGATGGAGGGTTTCCCATGCTAAAAAGTCCTGCTGTAAATGTTCCTCCTGCTAATGTAATTAGGAAATATTGGCCTTGGTTAATGTAACTTAAAGAAAACATGTTGTCTTCATCAAACTTTTTCAAGTTGTTAAACAGGCATCGCCTTGTCTAGAAAGAAAATGGGAGCATATAGAGTTTCCATGGAAACTCAGTTAAAATGCTGATTTGTGGAAATGGTCATAATCAGTACCATAATCTAATCTTATTGAATTAAATGGAAAAAAAAATCTTAGTTACTAAGTAGCGAAGAACAGTGTGAGTATCTCTGTGCATGCAGAAATCATACCCCTCTTCCTCTAGTTACTTTCTAAGTGCAATTAAAATCATGGAATAAAACAGGAATTTCTGCTAGCTTTCTCATTTTCCTTCTATGGATAGTTTTACTGCTTTTTAAACATAAAAATCAACATACAAATATAAATCTATGTAAATGTACTTTATTTAAGTTGGTAAAAGCTTAATGCATTTCTAGTACATGTGTTACATGTTATTCTTTAATGAAGGGAAGGGGGGCTTTTCCATTGGAGTAGGGCACACTTGCTCTGTAAAGTGAAAAAAATTGAGATATTCTTTTCTTCCCTCACAGACATACTGAAAGCATCCTTGCTGATAAAATGCAGAGCTGATTAATTTGACTGAATTAGAAAATAAAATGTTCTAGTAAATACATTGTAGAAACATATTCAAGGGAGCCTCTGTAGTTTAGAGGTGCCTACTTTTTGAAAATTGGTGATTCAAATCTATTCTGTTGCCTACTAGTGTTGGAAGAAACACAGTAGAGACTCTGGAAGAACTCCCGTACATACACTAATTGCAATGTGAGATAAGAGCTCCTGCAAATCCCAGTAGTATTTGTCTGTCCTTACAGGTGCGTATGTCCTAACTGCCAGTTTAAGAAACTGCTATGAAATTTTGGCCTTTGGAAGACTGTTTTTCATTCTAAGTCAGTAATACCTGAACCTTTATACAACAACATCATTTCTGAAAATTCTTATCAAAAGTATTCTCTGAATGGATATTTAAGGGCTTCTTCTATTCCTATCATACACTGAGCATCCCTTAACTTTCACAGACTACAGTGAGCAGTAGTAATACTCAACACCTTTTAGGCATAAGCCCCAGTTGCATTTACACAGATCTCACAACTTAGTAGAGATAGCAGCTATTTTGTGTGATAAAACCTTAGTTTAATGAAATATCAAGGACAGCTACCTTTCAGCAAACCCCCCGATTTATTTCAAAGCTATTCCTTTAGAGAGGATTAGAGCTAGTATCTGTGATATTGATTTACCTAAAAAATATGAATTTATTCTCTTAAAATATACTTTACTTCTCTATTGAAAGCTAAATCCTACACATTATTAGGAAATAAATTGAAGTATACTTCTTGTTGAAGCATGTGGATAATAGATTTTGTAAAGAATATTGCATTTATACTGCTATTGTGGAAAACACGCCAGCACTTATTCTAGTTTTAGAATTTAATAACTCACAGATAAGTTCAAGAATAGTCATAACCTGGTGCACAGATCTCTCAACAGTGATGAAATTTTATCAAGAAGTTTTAAAAATCTCAGTGCCTTTTGATTTCATTGGTTTTAATGTTTTTGACATTTAACATTTAACGTTTGTTTTCTTGGAATATCCTTTAAAAGCATTAATTAAATATGTATTTGGAAAGAGATAAGTCAGTAGAATTTTCTTTGTATTTTGTAACACCAGGGAGTTGCAAAATGCTTCATTTATCTAATGAAGTAAATCAGTTCTTGGCTACTTTTTAGCAGTGTGAAAATCTCTCTCAATTCATGAATATTCAGATCAGCCCTAAGCAAATATTTCTGCTGAAGGTTACCTAAGTTTATCTAGAAATTCTGCAGATGCTTTTTCTTTTTGCCTACATGTGATAAGACAGAAAAAAATGGAAAGTTGTTATTCTGTCCCTCAGTGCGTGACCTGTTCGTTGCGCTGTTCTCCAGTTCACACACTTAAATGAAAGAAAATATAAATTTATTTCTCCAATAAAGGTAATTCCTAAAAGGAATAATTAATGTATCTTGACAGAGTTTTGTAACGCTAGAATTCCTACAAATGTAGAATAAATAATAAAGCTAACTAAATGTGAAAGTATTCAGATCATTGCCAATCTTAATCCAGTTCTAAAAATCTAATACATTTTCATGGAAAAGTATGCTGTCTGTAGCTTTTACCATTGCTGCCTTTTACAGTTGTTCAGTAAAGACACAAATAATATAATATACAGGTTTGCAAAACCACTATTACTGTTTTCTTTATACTTTCAAATGCAGAATCCATAATGTTTCTAATGTGTTACTTCAAGTCTTACAGCAATTCAAAGTAATTTGATAATCACAATAGAGAGCAATTTTGTAGAGAATGTCACATTATAACTCAGTTATGAAGGAATCCAAGTCTTATTTTTAGTGATATGATGATTTTGATAAAATATTGGTGTTTTCTTACTGAATATACTGTCTGTTTACCTAATAAGATTTTGTATATTCTCAGTAGCCATTCTGAAATGCTGGAATTCCAATTTGGGAGGGATAGACCTCTTTTGTAATAAGAGCAATGAATATTTTTTTCCATTTTAAAAGTGAGTCTTTTTCACAATGCTAATATTTGTTGATAAGAACTTTGTCTTTCAACTGAGTTAGGTAGTAGCCAGGATCAAATCTGAAAAAATGAAATGCTATCAAAGTTTGACCACAGTGTATTTTAGTTAAAGCAGAAGCTGAGAGCCTGACATCTCCTAAGAGAATCTGGTCACAGCCTCCAAGAGTTCAGATAAAGATCCTGATTTCTGGATGTTTTTCTGAACTCCAAGTCTCTTGAGGTTCATTAATTGCAAACTTGAAACCACAGCTTGTTGGCTGAGATGTGAAAGAAATACTAGCTAAACCACACTAACTAGTAAGATTAGGGCTTCACCTATAAGGATATAAAACTACTCAATATGCTCTTTCTCTCTTTTTCTTCTCCTCTTTCTCTCTCTCTTTCTTTCTCTCTTTTTCTCTCTTTCTCATACTTTTTTTTTTCTCCTTTTCCACTTTTCTTTTCTCTCCCTAATGCAATGAAACAGGTGTCAGTATGCGTCAGATATATTCTAAAAATCACAGTAAAGGATTCTCTAGATACCAGACAGGGCTTAACCATGCTCTACTACACTGTCTTTAAATCGTACAGTTTAAACCACTTTTATACTATCAATGTTCTCCTTGTACTTCTCAGGAGCAAGGTATATATATTTCCAGCAAAGTGCACTTACTGTAATTTTGTATGCCAAGGAGTTACCTCCCTCCAGGAATATGAAAGATTTTTTTCCTGGAAAAATTACAAACGCATTCCCAAGTAGCTCCCTTGAGCTGTACTCTGGATGCAGAGAGTTTATCATGGGGTAAAATAGTAGATTTTTTGTGGGAGCCCTTTGTTACAATGTTGGCAGCACATCTACTATCTTGTAAAGTTTGAAATATGGCATAACTGTCTGAATGATAATTTACAGATAACCTGTTTTCCTCCAAGCTCCTCAGTGAAGCCTCCTGAAAAGTCAAAAGACTTTCAGTCAACAATGTCTATATTTTTTTATGTTTCCACTCAATTTATATCCTTCCTCTGCTTCCTCTTGCTCCTGCTGCTACTTCATTAGTCCTCCAGAAGGAAGATATGTGTCGGGGAGTCAAAGGGAGTCTGGTTTATGATGATGTTCACAGACTGCCCTCCGCAGTTCTGTTTTTCAGGGATTGGCGGCAAACCAAGCCCTTCAGCTTTCCCCCGTGGTTTGAGTTTGGATGAACTTCGGCATCCCAGCAATCATCATCCTGCTCCCCTTTCAGCTTGGCCTCACATCAAGTTCCCAGTATCTCCTCCCTTTCTGCTTAAGCTTGGCCTCCAGGAAATACCAGTTGCCACTGCCTTTGCTGTATCTTGGGAGTTTCCACTCAGACAACTAGTTTCCACCACTAATTCCAAACATATTCTGGGAGAAAATAGTACATTTAAGATCTGTTAGTAAAGGGGGACATCTTCAGCTGTCCATTCTCCATTTAAGAAGAATGCATATGTTTACATGTTGCATCTCAACACACCTGCTGGAGTATTCTATGCATTGGCTAAGACCTTATGACATGTTATGAAAACTATATTGTCTCTCATAACAAAGCTCTGACACTGATAAATACTTATATGGTACTTAGAAATGTATGTGTATGTGTGCAATCATCCCACTTATCTGAAGCTAAAAGGATAAAGATAAAATACCCATAATAACACTGATATTTTTTTTCTAAACATTAGTTAAAGTTAAAAAAAAATTCCGATTGTGATTTTTTTTCTATTTCATGTTGTATCTAGGTTAATAAAATACTTGTCTTTGGGAAAATCAATCGGTAAGTTTTAATAAGGCGCCAACTCAAATTTTGGTGCAAAAGTATGTGTGCATTTACAAGGATTTTGAATGAACGCAACACTAAAGCATTTTAAAAATATTTTTAGAATATTATTAGGATAACTTAAGAGTAAAGAAATATGTAGTAGATTCAAGTGATAGGTCTATTATTTTTTGCTGGTTTGCTTGTCCAATAATTTTTGTTTTGAGCCAATACAGAGATTGTCAGCCTCTTTTCAGCTATGAAATGTTATTTCTTGTCATTTTTCTATTGTGGAAAAAAACTGATACTATTTATCATGAAAAATGACTGCAGTACAGTATGAAAAGTTCCAAACAAAGAAACACTGATAAATTTCACCGATAAATTTCTCCTTAATATTGTTTCTCGTTGTAAATGACAAATAAATATTAAAATAATAATAATAATAATGACATTAATATTGTTTCTCGTTGTAAATGACAAATAAATATTAAAATAATAATAATAATAATAATGACTCTAACCCCTACTCTACCCTGCTTAAAGAAAAAACAATTATCAAACAAAAAATAACCAACACGCTGCAGAGGGTATTTCATGAATTGTATCACAATCCACATGTCCAAATATGTGATATTTAATTTTCCTTGGCTAAGAACTGTCCAGTTTGTAAGAAAAACAGAAGGCAGCACACAATTACTTAATATTTTGGCCCAGCTTTTTTCTAATTAAAACTTAGTGTCCAGTATCCCTGAAAAAAAAACCAATGCATTTTCATGTTAAATTTCTGGCCATCTTTTTTTTTTTTTTTAATAAAAGAAATGAAGATGATAGATAGGTATAGATTGAATTGAAATATCAGTGAGATCAAGAAGACTACTGAATGAAGTGTGAAGTTTGGAAGACTGAAACTGAATTTTACTGTGCTAGTAAACTGTAACTGGGACTAGAAGCAGTCTGAGAAGTACACATTCAATGAGTGCTAATTCATTTCTTGCTTAATGTAACCTGAAAGAATTAGCATTACTGAGAATATAACCATAATTATATTACTACATATTACTATATTCTGTTGAAATACCTTTAATTTATTAGCTAACCCTTTTTGTATTGAGAAAACAACTGACTGTTTTTAATTATAATACCTAAAACGTTTTGTACAGAACCTAACATAAATATCTTACAGATATTTATAAATACTTAGAAAAACATCAGCTTTGGATGTGAGATACTTCAGTTAATCTCTAACAGAGGTACTTTTTGGCAGTTGTGCTGCTTATTGCTCAATATTGTACCATGGAGCATAATATTCTGCCTCTTAAGCTTTGAATAAGCCGAAATTAAAGACAGAAAGATTTCGAACTGAATCAAAGACTTAGATTATAGACAAAAGAAATGCAATCAGTTTTTTTGTAAGTAATTAAATCTGTTCTAGAATAATTCACATTTACTTTTTTAGGTATTTTAATAGATATCAAGAGATAATAGAAGTAGTTGGAAAGAAACAAATCTTAAGGAGTCTCAGCTTAATGCACAAAGGTGATACAGGTAAAGAAAAATAATCCTGCTGCAAGTCTGTCTCCAAGATTTATTATTTTGAAAGCAAATTAAGCCTCCCTTAAGATAATTCCATCAGAAAAAGGATGCCCAATTATCCTTAAAATGTTGAGCATCTTTTATGTATGATAAATTACCTTAGGCTATCTATACTCTACTGTGGAAAAAGGGAATACTTTATGATATTTCTTTAATCTTGCTAATCTTCTGCTTTTGTATAGTGTTAAGTTCTATGATATTCTACAGAATGGAAACCCTTTTACATTTTACTGCTTTTTCCTTCAGTCTGTGGATTTGATTATCTCTCCCAGGTTTATAGGGAGTTTCATCTCCTCTCATGCTTGAAATAAATCAGTCTGCTCTGTTTTCCTCTCTCATTTTAAGTAGGAGTTGGGCCTTTTTACATAGAGTACAAGAACTCTTATAATTCCCTACACAGAACAAGACTAATTTATTGAGGGAGGATTTCCTTATCATTCTGTCTGTTTGCTTAACCATGGAGATTTTGAGATGAATACAAGCAATTCTGATCCATTCAAATAATTTATTTGTTTTCTTAGATTTTTTCCTTGATACTAAAAGGGCCTGAGTTCTGTGGAAGTTGAGCCCTTCCCAATAACTTTATTCTTACAGCATCCTACAAAAAACAATGAATTATTACTTTCAGCCTTGGAATAAATGCATAAGGAAATGGAAATGGATTATTTAAAAATTAATGGAGCCAAGAAATTAAATTGATAGTTCTTAAACTTCTTATTTCATAGAGTATGTGCTACAAAATACCAATCACTGTATTAAACAGAGGAAAAAAATGTTGAATGTCTGCTATCCATGCACAGCATTAAAGCTGCTTATTGAAGTTGCCTAAGTAAATTTGATAGTATGGTTGACACAATTACATGGATTTGGATTATTCATATGAAATGATACATTTTGTGTTACAGAAAATAGACAAGTACGTGAAGAAAGAGCCTTCATGCCTCTCTGGTAGCTCCCATTAGCTGAATATGTAGCCAGCTTATAAAACATAAATTTAAATACAAAAATAAATGCCAGCACAAATATTTTGTTCTGAAGTTCTGAATGCTGATGAACTAGAGATTATTCATAAGAACATACTGGTTCTGAAACCAAAAATATCCTGCACTGGAAAAGCTCAGAGGAAAGCATGTGAAGATGCTTTACTATCACCATAGGAATTGAAAAAAAATGTAGAGAATATGTAAAAAAAAATGTAGAATAGAGATGTTAATTCTTTTAAATAAAAGTTAATCCTATGCTTACTAACTGAGTTACAGAAAAATAAATGTCATTTATTATATGTCACATAAGAAATATAGAAGTTATTCAGTGACATGAAAGTTGTGATGTCATATTTTTCATGAAGGGAAAAAAAAAAAAAGTAAAACAATGGTGAGATAAAAATCTCACAGCAAGAGACCCCTATTCAAAGCAAATCCCTAATGCTGTCTTCACTATACAATGTATATGGGAGATATGTTTTCTCCTCCAATCTTGAAACATAGGTACAAATCATGTAGCTGTTCATTATAAAAAAAAAAAGAAGAAAAAAAAAAAAAAAAAACCAACAAAACAATTACAAGGATTGCAAATCTATCATATGGGAAATACATATTTTGTTGTGTGTTATACTCAGAAAGTTGCCACTGTGACTGAATGACCTTGAGCAGAGCAGGCAAAAGTTTTAATTTTGAAGTTTATCTCATTCAGTGATATTGTACCTGAGAGATAGATGATAGAGCTCTTCTAGAAGTTAGGTATGGAAATAAATGGAATCAATCTTGAAAAAGGAAGGAAGGAAGGCAATAACTGGTAAAGTCTGGTCTCACTTTCTACAATAACTACATTACTCTTGAGAGTGTGTTTGCTTGAGAGTGAGCGAGTTCAGTATTCATTCCTGGTCTCTTATATCTCATCATAGTTTCCCTAAGTATCAAAATTCATAGAGCTAATTTTGTGAAAATAAAGCTGTAACTGTCTGTGTCCTCTCATTCTCATGAAGAAGGATGCTCTACATTTCACAGAAATTAGTCCAAGGACTTCAGCTGTCTTTGTGCTACAGCATTCCATCATGCAACTGATTAAAACATTCACATGGAATGTTTTACAGATGAGCTTTCTTGTAAATATCTTGTTTCTTTTCAGAATTTGTCTCGTGGTATGAAATTTACACTGGTCACTGGAAGACCTTTAGAACACGTTTGTTTTATTTAAGAGTCTAGACTACGTAGTTAGCTTTTCTCTTCACATTTTAGACTTTATTCTAAGAATCATAAAATAGTTCAGACTGGGAGGATTCTCCTGACGTCCAAACTCCTGCATAAGGTTACATATACATACAATTTAATTACATGAGAAATGATATTTTACTGATTTCTTTGCAAGTTTGAGGCTTTGACTGCTCAAGGTAAGTCTAGGCTTTGAATCAGCGTGATACCTGCTTCTGTATCTGTTGATCATGCAGTTTCTTCAATGATTCGAAAAGAAATATTCACGTGTGTAAAACAAGACATAGACTGTACTTGATGAAATCTAGGAAATACAAGCTGGTGTGTTTACATTAACTCATAGATGCTGAAATGCATGTCTACAAGTGTAACGTGAGATTGAAATTTCAAATACTGGTATAGCAGATATTTCTATGTTTGAGATGTATTTGTGGAAACTTCCTGAGAGTATGCATTTCCTCCATTTCAGAAAAAGGAATGAGATGTGCAGATCACCTGCATACTAGGAGTAAACCTAAAGGCAAAGAACAGATGTAGAAAACATGTGTTGCATGGCTGTCAGACAGCATCTCCTCATTGACTGTAAAATAAATTACTAGACAATAAAATGCAGTTGGAGAGAGTTTCTTCTGGATTTCATTCTAAAGAAGAGATGGATTTCTGTCCTTACTCTGTTAAGCAAAGACGTCAATGAGTTATTGATAGTAAAAAACTATTTATAACCCGCTATGCACATACCTTTTCCTGCCTGCTAAGACAGAAGAAAAATATGTTCATGACATCAGCATGTTTATATTTGCAAAAAAACAATTACCGATGATAAAAAGGTAAATAGGTTTTCTTATGATTCTTAGTGTGGATCCAATATAAGGAATGAGAAAATGAAATTTTGTTCAAGTTTCCTATACATGATCACTTGAAATAATAACCAACAGTCTCCTGTTGTTTTAGCACGTTTGTGTGTTTCAGCACGTAGAGCTGAGAGTGTGTTCCTACAGCTGTTGTATTACCATCAGTAGAATATTAATTTGAGATAGGTTTGAACATAAATATCTTCAGCTTGTGCTTCTTTTGAGTAATATGGAGATGTCTGTAATTTCAGTGTTTTCCTTGTGTAATTATCACACCGTATTAGTAATATTTGAAATATAACTATGTGCTCTCCTATTTAATCACTAGTGTCTTTTTATTATGGGACTTTCTTTCCCTCTTTATTGTAGGACTATTTCTGCTTTTGATTTATTTCAAATCATAGTTTTGAAGCAATTATACAACATACTGTTTTTATTTATGTATTTCCCAGCTGTAGGTATACAGATGAAACTTGAATTTTTCCAGCGTAAATTTTGGACAGCAAGCAGACAGGTATGTTTTAAATGGAAATTTTCCTTGTCATTGAATTCACAACATCTTTCTAGCTGTGTAGTTGATCCACAATTACTTTGTCACAAAATTGCTGTAAAGCATTTTATTTGAAATATACCTCACATAAGTTATTACACTATATTATAACCTTTTAGTTAATTGCAGATGAAAAAGATGTTCAGTATGCTTGATTCCATATTTATGGAAACAAAGAAAAAAGTTGTTATATATAAGGAATGGCTTTGTTGATCTGACACATGTTAATTTTCTCCTTCAGATAAAAGGAAAACAGCAGACCAAGCTGTGATACCTATTCATTTTCAGTAATAGCAGAATTGAACCTTCTTGCAAACCTAGTACCTTTCTTCTGACATTGGGTTAATTGCAGCATCACCTAAATCAATCAACTAAATGACGTGACTGAATTATGCTTGGCATCTATAGTATTTGATAAACTATCACTAAGATGTTTAGGATATATAGCATGTGTATTCAGTGAAGGGAGCAAACATACACAATCATACACTTCCTGAGGATTCCAGAGAACATCTCCTAAAATGCATGTCCAACCCCTCCCTTCCTCCTCCCACCCCCCAATTAAAAAACCTTGTATTCTTACTGATGAATAATTTTCAAGCTTCTAACAAAAAGGAGATGATGATGTTTAAAACACTTGAAAGTGATACAGTGTGAGTGTAGACAGGAGCAGAAAAAGATTGGTGAACAGATATAACACTTTCCTTCTCTTGCTTTTAGAACAACTGGGGCCTTTGATAAAAATGTAATCAATTTCAACATCGTTATAATAGCACTCACCTTATTTCTGAAACTGTCATTTTTCATAATCATCAATCTGGAATTGAAAATATTTATTTTTTATATTGTCTCTAGTGTGCATCTCTTGATGGCAGATGTGCAATAAGTTGTGATGATGAAGTAAGTATTTAACAGCTCTTTATTTTCCATTTATGTTTCCATTGCAGTAGAGCATAAACTTGATTATATGTATAGTGAGAGGTTCAGACAATTTCTGATGTAATTAGGAATTGCCTTCTAATTATTATGCAATTTATATAGTGAAACTCATTTTATAATTCCTTGTGAACATCCATTTATTTATGAGATTGACAGCGATACCTGAAATATGCATTGCAATAGATTCTGCTCAGGAATCCAGTTTTGGAAGTCACATAAAGATTCTCAAAGGTGTATTTTTATCTTCTTTATTGTTCACCTGAGGTAGAAGCTAATCTAATATTCACGCTAGTATAAAACATGAACTTTAAGTTGAGCCTATGCAGAATGGATACAAAAATAGCACTTCAGAAATAGGAAAGAAGTAGTCTGAGTCAGTAGTTCTTAATTAAGGCACCAAAGTGGTTGTTTAAGTAATGTGTATTTTGGTAAACTTTGGTAAATGAAAATAATATATTAGGTATCTTATGCATAGATTTTTGCAAAGCATATGATATCCGACTATATGATCTTTTGATTAAGCAATTTATCAAAAGTTAAATGAATCAAAAAGAGGTTAACAAAGCACAAGCTACATTTATATGTGTGGAGGAGTTAGATGCATGAGATCATAGAAAATCAGGTTTGCATTTTTGTTATTGTGTCATATACAGTTCTTATTGGTATTTTGGAAAAAAAAAAAAACACCATAAACTTTTACTGATGACAGCCCTGTGTGATCTCCAAACTAAGCAATGGTGGAGGGGACCGGGATCACCAGATAACTGTGCTACAACAAAATACATTTATTTAGGTATGATGAAACCTTAATTTGTACGACTAGAAATAAAAACTGCAGGCTGTAGTTGTATAACTCAGAAGCACTACACTGAAAAATGATGATTCTAGTAATTCTAGAACCACAGGAGATAATCAGATGAATAAGACATCCTCTTTTTATACGTGCCCTAAAGAACTATTGCAAAACACATGTAAAAAGCATCTGTTTGCCTCTGTAATTTGTGCTGATGTAATATTTTTTACAATCTTTTTTAACATAGAATAACATTTTTTATGCAACTGTAAAGTTTTTATACAGTTTTATTCTGTTTTGTTTTATACATGCTCAGTTGTTTTCAGGCCAGCTGCTCTTAGTATCACCAGATGTGAGCAGTCAGTGCAGCCTCAGTTTCTGCTGCCACTTACATCCTTCTCAACAAAGCGCTACATACAATACGTGTCTAGCAAACTGAAATACTGTTCTGCAAACTGATGCTTAAACAGTCCCTCATCTCTTCTCTTGAAGCTGTTTCTTCCAAAGATCTTGAAGTTCTCAAAAGTTTCTGTCATTAATTATTAAAATAGGTACCACAATGTATTATTTGTATTATTCCATAAGTCTTTATTTTCTCCCTTTTTCTGCTGTAGCTTCTTATCTGACTTCTAGTCTCTACGTAACAATCTCTTTCTGACTATTTTAGCATTTGAATGAGACTTTCCATTCTTTCTGCAGAGATGCTGCATGTCCTATATTAATGTATTTTTCCTAAAATCACAGCATTTTCCACCTCTACCAGTGCCTTGACTGCACTCCTACCTATTCCATAGTAGATTCATTGGGAGGATGTTGTCTAGCACTAAATTTATTCATGGCTGTTTAGCACATAAAAAAAATTAGTGATGACAAATATATTTACATAAAGTGAAATAACTCCTACGGTCAAAAATGTTCACAAATGTATTTGAGGAGCTCTTTCTGACATTTGCTATTATTACTTTCTCTCTCTCTCTATATATATATATATTCAAGGAAAACGATTTTAATTTTTGGATTCGTTTGGTGAAAATTCATGTATAAAAAGTTTAAATTATGCATTATCTGTATTAGAAATTTCACTGGTAGGATTCTACTTCACAACTCCAAATACTCTGATGCTGAAATGTGTTTTATTGAAAAACGAGTCCAGGACATAGATTTGTAAATTCAATTTTCTCGGAGATTTTCAAGGCAAGGCTGGATAAGGCCCTGGATAACCTGATCTAGCTGTGGTGTCCCTGTTCATTGCATGGGAGTTGGACTATATGCCCTCAGAAGTTCCTTCCAACTCTAAGGATTCTATGATTCTATGTTATGAAATTCACAAAAACCATTCCAGGGATGAAGGTGAAAGTTGAGACATCAGCAATTGCAAAAGTTGAGCACTGATCAAATCAGCATACCTCATATACCAGAACCTCTAACAGTTGGAAGTCAGAAATAACAAGAAATAATTGGAAAATTTTGCAGTAAGCCAAACACAGAACTATGACGATCATGCCATCTTTGGCATGAAATAGACCTTAGTCCATTTGTACCACAGTAGTGGTACACACTTTCTTGTGTAAGGCATTCTCTCAGCAACATGTTTAGCTGCTTCATCAAAACAGGAACTTAAGGATATTATCATGACTGGAGAAGTATTTTTAGTACGTCATGACAAAGAACCAAGAATAAAGTAAAAAAGATTTCAACATTCTAAAAATAATCCACTTTTTTCTTTTTATTCCTTTGTCTAGTTAGTAAAAATAGGTATACTTTGCTGAGTATTCATGCAGAACTTCCTTTGGTATGCAAAGAAAGCACAGTCCGTTTAAAAGCTATTCAGCTATTCAGCTATTTTCACTTGACACCAGAAGGAGCCACATAAGCAAAGGGAGAAATTCAGTAATAGTGTGAAACTAGGTAATGTAGATGTTTCAAGATTTTTATTGCATTTTATTTAATATTTTATTGTATTTTATTTTTGTAATGACAAAACATGTTATTAATCTGACTCAGTCAAATATTATAGGTATTCTTTAATATTTCAAAGCTGCCTTATCTCAACAGCAAGAAAATCTCTGCTGAGCAATTACTAAACAAATTAAAGCACTTAGAAGTATTAAGAAATGAAATTAATAGAAATAGATAGGCACAATATTCACACTTAACTAGCTGACGTGTCCTTGTAATAATTTTCATTGTAAAATACGGTAGCATGACAGATTTGCAATTCCTCAGAAATATTTTTTTTTCTATTCTTTTCCAGCTTTGGATTTGCTCTTTTTTTTTTTTTTTTTTTCTTGTTTTCCAAGTGCCTCACATTTTATTTTAGTTTTTTGTTTTCTTTCTTTTTCATATTTAGTTTTGTAACCCATATAACATTCCATTACTGTTATATATTGGAGCTGTGACAAATACATAGAGGACTTGAACTTGATCAAAGTTACTGTGCTCCAAATGTGTTCTCAGACCTCAGTCAACATTCTTGGTGTGTTTATTCTGGACTTCATGCCTGCTGTATTTTACAAGCTAAGGGACTCTCTACCTGCGGAACATTCCCTTGAAATCTCAAGTTCATTGAACTTGAACCTTTGTGCAAACCTGTGCATAGTTCACTTCCAACACCTGTGAGCCATTGTGAATTAAGCCTTTTTCATACAGCTCTAGTCTATGCAAATGTTATTATCCTATGCATTAATTTTGCATTTGACATTTTCTGTTTCAGATTTGCTGAAAGTAAATGCACCCTACTGTGCTTTGTCAGTGCTAAGTTTCATCTGAAAATGATTCTTTAATGCAGTACTGGATAGCAAAAGTTATTTATCTTGCTGGTGGGTAGATGAATAAATGGCCTAAATTTCTCAGTTTCTAAAATGGGTAGAAGTAGAAACCCTATTATCTTCACACAGCAAAATGCAAATTCTTCCAACTGCCCATATGAAATAGCAATTCTAAGTTGTTAATATAATTTTGAATTTTGGAAAATACTAATTGCATGACTATGGCATAGAGATTCAATACATGATTACTAATTCTTTTGTCAGGACAGTGGTTTTCCAGTTGGATATAATCCATGAGCTATGAAATGATGTCCACGCTCTCCTGTCCAGTGTAACTACTCTTCAACATTTTCCATGCTGTGCAGAAATACTATTTCTAATGCTCTGTCTTTGGATTAATCTTTCATCCAAAGACAACTGCAAATATGTATCCTTGAAAGAGGTCTTTGTTGACTTAGTTCCTCTCCTATAAAGTTCGTGGGAGGTTTATGGTTTACTTAGGGGATAGATGTGTTCTGGAGTTACAGTCTACTTCTGAAATTCCACTCTTCATACACCACTGAGGTTAAGTAGTTGCCTCTTCTGAATGCATTAGCTCTACTCAGATCTTTGCCAGTGTCATCAGCTTTTCACATTGCGTTTGCCAATTTTTGGTTTTCTGGCAGATCAAAGGTTGGAAATTAGTTGTTTCAGACTTCCTTTTTGACAGGTTTTCTGCCACATGGGTTTGTTTGAAGCTTACATTCCCCTATTAGAACGCATATCCTACACTTGTGTTAGGGAATTACATTCTTTTCAAACTTTTGCCTGGTTTGAGTTTCTTTTAATATTTTTTTTCCTTTAAAAACAACAACACAACAAAAGCTCAAACAAAAACAAACAAACAAACAAAACAACTTAAATTCCTGCCAACATTTCTTTAAAACAATTCTGTAAATTCCTTCTGAAATCCCATAGAACAGAAACAACACGTGGAACAGAGTCAGACTCACCCCGAAATCTTGAAAAATCAAATTGTACAAGTGCTGCTGCAGGATCACCCACGCTTTTCTTTCAAAAACTGCAAAGAGATTTTACTGCATGCACAGAGAGTAGCACATTTCACCATCTTTCTGTTCAGCCTCTTCACAGCAGGAAAGGTTTTGAATTAAAAGCAAAGCTATGATGATTTCTGTGTTGGAAGCCATCCTCCTTTTTTTTTTTTTTTTATTAACAAAGATGTCACTAGAAACATTAGCTGATTTAGACCAATGATAGAAATATGTTATAGATTTAACACTGAGGTAGGTTTTTGGCAATGATGAAGAGAAACTGAGTTATATCATGGTTTGAGTTGTACCTTATGCTTAAACTCCGAAGCACAGTAATTAAAACTTTGCCTGTAGCAAATAACTCACTTGAGGTTAAAATAGAGTATGAATGTATAGAGGGAAGCACTGATTTCAGTTTATCTTGCTATATACAAGTTATAAGTCTGACCTACGAAATGCTAACAGTCTTACCTCTGGATCCAGTTCCCAATTAAAAACACAATTTGAAAAGCTTTAGGAGACCTGTGGGGCCTCTTATGCAGAAGTTTCTGGTTCCCTCCCCCACTGACCAAATTAAAAAATATTACCTGGTCCCCTGTTAGTCCTCCAGGCAGACACTGTGTTTTCATTAATACATCATTAGGGTAATGACATTGTGCTGATGTTTTTCTCCCAACACAGGATAAGCAATCAGTAGTAGCAGCTCTGTGCCTTTGCAACTTTGTTACAAGGAATTATTTTTAAGAATGAATTAAAAAAAAAACAATGACCCTGTTCTTTTTATATTTGTTTACAGTTTATCTTACATCCTCTCTTTCTATATACATCTCTTTGTTTTGCATGAACTATATGCATAAAAATCTAGATCAGATAGCATCCTATTGGTGGAAACTTAGAAGTTAGGTTGGCCATTAGAAGGACCTGATGGCTTTATTTGTTTAGAATGTCATTTGGAAGTAAATGAAATAACATTACTGCATCCCAAAACTAACGTTAGAACTGAATGATGGTATTACTTTTTCAGGCAATCAACTGTTACCTAATAGACAACAATGGATTTATCCTAGTGTCTGAAGACTATGGGCAGGTAAGTGAAAGATTTTTATTCAGCCCTCTCATGTAGCACATTTATGTAATTGTTATTCTTAAATAGGTCACTGTCTTAAAACGTTAAGTAACTAGTAGCATAACACTGAAAACATCCATCAATAAAATGTGACAGAAGCTCAGTTTCTATCTCCCACTGGTGTGGGTTCTGCTCTTAAACTCCTAAACGTTCCTTCAGAGGGCTTTTTTTTGCTGCAAGAAGGTCTGCCTTCCATAAGACCTTTTTATCCCCAGTACAAAGAGTCTGTGTGGAATTTTGCCACCAGTGTGTGAGAAGAGAGTGAGGAGGCTGGGGATGTAGAACTCTCATATTCAAACTTCAGATAATTAAATGATATGCAGCTGTTTGTTGAATTTACTTTCTGAGTACATTACAGTTACTGGTGGATAAAAACTAAGCACGATAATATATAGGACAAGGATCATGATTCATGGAGACCATTCAAAACATTGATTTGCTCTGCTTCTTGGAAAGAATGTATAGCAGTTCCATTCAGTGAGCTTTATGAAGAACCCACCACTATCTTCATTAACTTTGCCTGGAAATAGTTGCGATGGTGCCCCAGTTATGCCAGAGTTTTCTGAAGTTGAATTTCTTTTATGTGTTGATACTCTGAATAGGATTTACACATATTCTTACTTAGCCCTTAGGTGAATTAAATTTGTTGTGACGAGTTTGGTTACTGAGAAACACAGCTATCATAAAGAGCTCTGGGTGACTTAGAAGAGTGACTTGAGAGGAGAGCTACAAAAAAACAAACCTCTAAATGGATGGTGAAAAAGAAGCCAAACTGCATTTTGCTTTTAGATTTAAAACATGAAATACATCAACTTTAAATCTAACATTTCTGAAAGTAAAAAGATACAGATTTTTTTTTCATAGCTCTGAAGTAGCTGGATAACATTTCCTCAGTGTCCCTCTGTACCTCGTTCCATTTTGGTTGATGCTTTGAAAAGTGTGTTAGCAAGTAGTAAACAAGGGAAGCAAACTTCTTCTGAAACGTTTGTTCTTCCTATACTATACTAGAGCATTAACTGCTCAACAGATAATGTGCTGTGCTTTGAAGTAATCATTCTTCACAATATGTTGTCTTCATGCAAAACCAAGGACTGAAATTTAATATTTTGTTTTACTTTATTACATACATTGCTTTATCGTTTTGGAATGTCAAGCATGTTGTGAATATAATTCCAAGATGGACCCATAAAATTACATGAACCAAAAATATGATGTTATTTAAATGTTACTTAAATGTTATGTTAGAAACAGTTGTGGTGGTGTTGTTTTTTTTCCTCTACCTATTAAGTACGTATTTTTACTTAGTTAAGCCAAAGAATAACACTCATTGTAGAATAATCTTGATGCACTGAAAACTTTTTATCTGGTTATTTTCCCAGATTATTGTGTGCAAGTGTGTATACAATTGCATACAGTGTTTTTGTACCTCATTTGCTAGCTGGTAGTTGGCTACAACCAATAAATATGATTAGGAAAACATTTTCCTTTGGTAGGTCATCTGATACTAGCTGGTACATTCCCTTGAAGAACCTATTATGGACAGAAGCTGGGCAAACATTAGGCTAGACATGTGTAATGACTTAGATTTCAAGTTGCTACTGGTAAAGCATCAAAAATGTATGTGAGTCTAAAAGCCAAACTAGCATATCTGCTTTCTGGGAAAGAAGGAAAGTATCTGAGAATCATACACTGCTGACAGAATGTCAGGAAACAGGTGATAAAATGCAGATTTTTCAAGAACCCTACTGGCAAGATTTATGGAATCTTGTTCCTATGTCACTGCCTCCTGATGTACATATCCAGGGAGAAAACCTTTCTGCCATATCATGGCATAAGGTGCTAATTCCTCTTCTGCCATATCCAGCACTGGTAGCTCCTTCAAATATTTAGCTGCTTAACTGCTGTTAAACTCAACCATTAGTTAGGACAGATCTAAGCCACAGATGGTGAGTTTTGTTGATGTAACACTGAAGTTAATAGTATGATAATTACAGTCTATGCTTTTTGCACACATATATCTATATATATGTATGTACACACTCTTTCTTTGTTGAGGAAGGAAGGAATAGGGAAGTGGGATGATGCCTTTTCAGTTACTCACCTTTCTGGGCTTATTTCAGTGCTGCTTTTCTTTGGACTTGCCAGAAATGGCCTGAAGCACTCTAAAAGTCTTGTCCTGGGGCACTGTAATTCTTCATCTGAGTTACCACTAAATCCAAATATATTAAAAAATAACAATTGTTTGGGTGTTACTACTTTAGGGAGAACTAGCATTTACAAATGGAGCTTTTGTGGAAAGAACTGTCACTGAAATGTCTTCATAAGACTGAAGCATAACTTAATAAATCATGTTTATTGCTATCTAAGGTTATATAGTCATTTATGGTTTGGGCTTTTTGACATTAGCTGACTGCCTCTCCCATAGTTAGGATAATCTTTCTTCATCAGTCAACCAGCGCTATTGAAGCTAGTATTTTTAGTCATATAAACTACAAATGTTCCTCTTGTTTCTAGGAGATTTTGCACACCCATATGTTTTGGAAAATGTTCCAAGTTTCCCCTGAGTTTAAAAAAAGAAAAAAAGGCAATACTTGCTTTTTAGGTAGAGGAATGCATTTTCTTGGCTTAGACTGTAACTTCTCTGCCTGCAAACTCCCAGGTGCATACTTGAGGTCAAGTAAGTTCCTTGTAATGGAATTGGCGTTTAGTTCATACAAAACCTATGGAATTTGTGCAATTTGAGAGTGTAGTGCCCTTTCCACCAATAAATTGTGGGATTTCTCCCTTTAAACACGATGGAGAACTTATCCGATCCTTATGGGAGTTGGGGTCCTCAGATGAGAAAATGTCTTCCCAACCTAGAAAAAAAAAAATGCTGTACATACAAGATTTTTGAATTCCATATGAATGGCTACAGAAAATGGAGTCACTTCCATGTTGCATACCGAATTCATAATGTGAATGTTTGCTTTCTCAAAAGAGATTTATTTTTATTAGTCCACATCTACTGAACAAGGATAAAATGAGTAATTCATCAGGCTGAGTGGTTTTAAGTATAAAATGACTTTGAATGAAGTTAAAATTTCTAGGACTGATGAAATGTACTGTCCTGGTTCCTTAAACAGGTCATGCAGGAATTATAAACAATGCTTTTTTATGACCGCTTATGAAATCCTCTCACAACCTGTTTATATCTTTCTGAGTAACATTTTAATCACAAGGGTTTGTGATCAGATTAATGTGTTTCCTTTGTAAGCTTTAGGTTGGGATGGCTTTTATTTCCGGTATTAGATGTTATATAATGTCCCTCAATCTATTGTATAAGCTCTCACATCTGCTCAGGGGTAATAATTTAGTCTGTATAACTTGCCATGACTATGAAGTCCTCTTCAGTTTTTATGTAGCAATAGTCATGAAAACCTATCTATGTAGCTGTCAAACCGACTCTTGTCAGATCATAGAATATGCCAGTTTAAATTATATCCATTTTTGTTCTGCATTTTTCTACATCTGGTAATTTTTTGTATTTTTCCCTTGCAGACTGGTAACTTTTTTGGGGAGATTGAGGGGGCTGTGATGAACAAATTACTAACAATGGGCTCCTTTAAGAGGTAAGAATTACATCGGTGTTTTATCTCTTACAAAATGTTTCAAAAAAAACCCCAACAAAATAAAACAAAACCAAAGTCATATAAAGAAAGGCCAAAATGGACAGCTTGGCTGGATTCTATTATGCCTTTTTTTTCTGTATTCTGTATGATAATTTGATACCATACACATTTCATTAAACGTTCTGGAGACAGTCAAGAGGGAGTTCCTTTTTTATTGCACTGTGATGCTAGAACCCTGTGCTTCTCCTGTTCCCACTGTGCTCAAGTGGAAATGAGATTAGACCATATCTACTACTGAACAATTCTGAATAGCTCTAGAGCAAATCACTGATGAAGCATTAAACATTTTGACCTGTAAAAAGTTGGAGATTGCTCAAATCACATAGTGAATGATGCCCTATTGTTACAAAAGTGTTCTGCCAGTAATTCTTCGCCTCATATGTTAACTGACCTTTGAACATTTCTGTGACTATTGACTTAATCTTGCTATCATCATGACAATATAACTAATGGTGATTTGATGTGTTGTCCTTTGAAATAAATTAAGCATCCTGGAAAAGTAAGAAAACTTCTCCTTGTAACTCAGCACCGAAGTCTTCATGGCTTTCACACATCCTGAGAACTGCTCCTTATCCCTTTGTCCCCTTCCAACTCATGCAAGAGCATGAGAGAAGTGCAGTCCATTTGCATAGCCCTTTTCACTTTTCTCTTACTGCACATTTCTAGCATTAAAAAAATGACACATCGCTGTTCCCATCAACCACTGAATTTAGTTACTGCATGCAGGGTGTACACAGAGGCTTTCAAAACAGATGGCTTTTGTGTTTCCTGGGTAAAGCAGCTGTCTTAAAGGCAGAAAGCTTTCCATGTGTATTATAGGCAGAAAGCTTTTACTCGGTGCATTATAGCTGAATAACACTCGCAGTAAATGGCTGACCTGAAATAGAAAGATCTAGCGCTCACTAAATCATCCTACATCCTCATTCTTTGAGGGTGGCAACCTTTATGTGTTTAGCATTACATTCTTAACATGTGCTATAAAAGGAAGTGAAGTAATACCTATTTATAGAATGAGCTCTACAATGGAAAGATCTGTTTATACAAAAGCTGAAGAATTTTATTTAATGCAAACAAAAAAAAAAAGTGCAGCTAAAATCAAAGGATAAAGCTATAATTAGTCCCCCCCCCCCTTTTTTTTTTTTCGTCCTGCCTAGAAAGCCTTTCAAACAGTATATCTACTGAATAGTTGATGGTGGTGAGCACCTCAACTGAGAAAACAAAGGTTACGCTTCTTAAGTATTCTACCTCGGCTGTGGTGGGCAGCAATTTGAAGTGGATCATTGGCTCAGGATATTTCTGGTCCGTAGCTATGAGGGAGTTACAGATAATGAAACCACTAGCTCCATGAAACAGAGCTGCAAGCTAAAGAAATGAAAACACAATGGCCAATTATTTAAGAACAATAAACTGGTCATTGCCAATCAGTTAAAAACGGGAGAGAATCAAAGTGGTATAATTGCTCTAAATGAGCCACCTGCTTTTCCTGCTGTACAGCAGATAGCTCAGTGCAGCAACAGAAAACAAAATGTCTTCGAGCTGTGCTGGATGAGATCTTTAAAATAAATTATTCTACTAACTTGAATGAAAAATATTTGCTACCTCTAATGAATAACTCAGGCACATGTACTGAATTTTTAAGGTTATTAATTGAGGGAAGTTGTTTTTCCAATATTTATTTATTTTATGGAATAAGAGAAGAGAAAAAAAGTAGAATGGCGCAGTGGCAAAATATATTATCTTGAGGGCACAACAAGATATACATTGCATTATCTGTGTCAGTGCTGCTCTTAGCATGAAGGCAAAATGAGAGATCAAGCTCTGATCTTAGCCATTCATTCCTGAGCCCGTCCTTCCATGCAACTTATTTCTAATACGAAATCTACCAACCAACAGCTGAAATAAACCTAACATTGCCCTCTCAGGTCTCGTCTTGCCCCTTTTTCATTTGTTTTAGAGGTAGAAGGTTCCACAGTGCCTGATCTTCTCTGCAGAAGAGTTTCCTGACATGCCCCATAACTGTGGGGATGGGAGCCCTCTTCCTTTGCTACCAATAAGCTGAGTAGGAGTGCAGATACGTGCTGCTGCCTCGCAGATTCATACCGGCTTTCAGGCTCTCTGGCCACAAAAGGAATGAAATAACCCTTTGTGAGTTCACTCAACTACCACTCATTCGGAGGGATAGAGAAGTTCTTTTCAGGATTGAGCTGGAGGTGTTAAACAAAAGGGGGTTGTTTGCTCCTGACTATGTTTCTTTTCAACCTGCAGCAGGATGAAATTCAATTTTTGTGTTAGCTGTTTATTTTTTAAAGTGAACTTAAATACCTCCTTCCCTCCCTAATTTCTTTAAACTCAGTACTTCTTTTGAATTCTATTTATGTATATACGTGTGTATATTTTCTTAGTTTATGGATTTTATATTTAGAGGAAAGAATGGTATCAGTGTCTCCACAGCAACGTGACGTTCCGTGATTTCTTTTAGCAAAATAATGTTTACCTTATACCCTGAATATTGCATACAATTAGTTAAAACATGATTTAAATTCATTTGATTTAAATTCATTATTAAATAAATTAAGATGTGCTTATGGAAAAGTATCTGCTTCACATAACAGAAAAAAAATGTGTCTTTATTGATTCCTCAATACTCTGCTTATGTAAAAACAGTGGGGGGAAAAATGATGGCTCAAAGCATAAAAATATAAAGAAAAATAATAACATTCAGAAAATCAAGAGCCATCAAAGTAATGAGATTGCCAAATAAATGAGTTTAGTAAATCTGTTATAGAAAATTTAATCTCTTGACTTGAAAGCAGCTTGGTACTTTCCAATACAGAGAAACCCAATCAATTCCATAAGACAAATATGGAAGCAGCATCATTTCCTCTTAACAGTTTTGCTTCCACCAGGAGAAATCTGTGTTTTGGTGTCTCGTGGTGTTAGGATAGTTGACAGAAATAGTGCATCCTCAAGTTCCAGCTTTTCCAGATTCTACGGCTCACTCTAATAAGCTCCTGTTGCTCTGAGAGCTTCCCTGGTTTCTTCCTTTTTCATCCTTTGTTCCTTTATCTTTACTCACATGTTTCCTAGTGAATAATACATACTGTTTATGCCCTTATGGCACAGTGCAGTCCAGTTCCTTCACCTGTGTTCTCTAAATGCACTTACATAGGGGCCGACTTTCATCTCCCTGACTTGACTCACTTCATACTCCAAACTTAACAAGTGTTTTGCCTCTGGGTTATAAGAGCATACAAAAATTTAAAACCCTTTGCTAAGCCACTCCAAGAGAGCAAAACATTTCTAAAGCCAAATTATGAAAACAGAAACTGTTTGATCAGGTTGCTAATTCCCACTGAGGCAGCACAGCCTCCAAATGAAGGATATTCTTCTGTTTAGTTTAGGCTACTTTGTCTTATTTAAGCATTTGATTCAATTAAATATTCTTGAAATTGTGTGAATATGACACTGCTGTATTTATAAATTGTATTTATTTTCACTTTGGAGAAGATCAATACTAGGGTAAAGGAACAATTCCAGAAGGGTTTACTGAATCTGTTATTGGATAAATGTCAATTATAAAGATTTTATCTTTAGTAGTAATTTATTTTGTAAAAGTGAGCTCAAGATATACCCCATGTTTAGGGCATAAATACTAGAATCACAGAATGATTTAGATTGAAAGAAACCTTTGAAGCTCTTGTAGTGCTATCCTTCTGACATGGGTGCAGACATCTTCCTCTAGGTCAGATTGCTCAAAGACCATCCAACCTGACTTTGAACATTTCCAGTGATAAGACACCTACAGCTTCTCTGGGGGACCTGTTCCAGTGTCTCAGCTCACTCATCATGAAAAATTTCTTCTTTATATGCAATTTAAGTCTACCCTCTTACAGCTTAAAACTGTCATTTCGCTATATGTCCTGGTAAAAAAAAACTAATGAGCTTCGCAATTTATTTCCTCTCAAACATTATTATCATCTCCTATATTAACTGTCATTTGCACTACAGAGTATTTATTAAGCATACACACTGATTCTTCAATTTCTAGATGAATAATATGTAATTATCCTACTCTGAAGAGTGACTTTTCATTTTCATCAATGAAATAGCTGTCAAAGAGAATAATACAGCAGACTGTCTAGTGCAGGGTTACAAACAGACCTTGTTCCTAGCTGCATGCTGCTTGTAGGTACAAAATAACATACTTCACTGCCCTCTTGTCATCACCAATGACAAGGAACTAGACCTGATTTTTTTTCACATTTGCCAGATGTACATCTTGTACTCATGCTCTAAAACTCTCCTCTTGCTGTGTGGATGTTTTCCACTCCTATCTTGTCCTTGTGACATCTAAAATTAATGTCTCAAAACAGTTTGGGTGTAATTTGAATTTACATCTCTGTAAATATTGCTACTAATTTCATGGAGAGAATTAGTATTTTGGGATCCTTTTACCCACCTAAGGAGAAACTCAGACTTGTGCAATGTAAATGAATTGTCATTCTGTAAGCTGAAAATGCAGACTGAGTTATGGGTTTTATACATTTTATGCTCTGGAGCACTTTGGCAACTAGGAATAGCTGAATTCAAAGCAAAGGTATGTGATGACAAGTTCATTTTCTCAAAATGCTCTGATTTATTTTTAAGCTTTTATTTTTTTTTTTTTTCATTTCCTTGGTGATGAAAAATATTAGTTTGATTACTTCTGGATATTAATGATTTGTAAATGAAAGGAGAGCCAGAAAAGAAACAGTATATAATTTCATATGCTGTGCTGCTATCTCCCAACAGGGACCTTCTCTAGTCTTAAGACATAGACTTATGCTTCACAACATTCCATACTGTCCCTCCTTCTCCTCCTTGCAAGAGTATGAGGCAGGCTATACGTCTTGTGTCTGGATTAATGAACACCTTACAACCAGAAGTAAGCTTTAGTCACTGTTAATTCTCACATAGACCACTGGGAAACAGCAGCATAAAAAAATTAGGACCTCCTTTATCATGGGCTTCCTATGCTTGTTTTCTGCACTTCGTTTCTTATGTTTATAACATAAGAAGTGTATTATTCTTATAAATTATTTGAAAATCCCCAACTATCTTGAACTGATGACAAGGTATTTGAAATGTTTGCCTTGAAAATTCTTCAGCTGTTATCAGTGATGATATTTCACACTGCCACCTAGAAATCCATAGGTATGCTGAAAATCTAGCTGGAAGCAATAGAATACATCTGTTGGTATAGCCTGTACTGCTGGCAGGTCTTAATTTTCTTGAACTGGATTTGTACTTTCTTGTTGCAGAGTATAAGGCTGGAATTTGCTATATCTGGAAGTTAACACTGAAATGTTTTTTGCTGAAATCTGTTCATCTCCTGAAGTTGCACACCTCATTTAATTTTGAGAAAGTTATCTTCCACTAGCTCAAGACAGTTGCACACAGCTTGGGTTTCTCCTATGTCTGATGTTGAAACCTCCATAGACTTCAATGATGAGATGTGGGAATGGGGGCAGTTAGCAGCATCCATATGTTAGAAAGCCCCAGTCATGTTGTCTTTAGCAAAGCTCTTCTGTGAAGTGCTGTAATACACAGAATAGAATTGGGCGTCTAGATGGGTTTAAAATTAGATTGTGGGAAGCAAGCAATTATGTTCGCTAAGTATAGTCAGTCGAAAAGGATACGGGTAGCTGCAAACAGTTATTTAAAACTGTAACACAATCACTTCAAAAAGGGTAATCTGGAAGCCTTTCTTTCTGCAACAGTGAGTTAAGTCTGTCTGAATGAGGGAAAGATTATTTGGTAAAATCTCAAAGACATTAGCAATAAAATAACACTCAAGAAATGACACCTGAACACAGAAGCACTACAGTCTCTTAGAGTACTGTTTTGACTACCAATGCTGTAGTAGCCTTTGCAAGGAATAAGGCTGGAAGGCTCTCAATATTACAAGTATAAAAACAAAACAAAGCAAAACTGTATTTGAATTTGTTAATGCCTTGGAACTCGTTTATACTGAGCTTCAATACCATTCACAGAGACAGAGAGTCTAGAATTGATTCAATATGTTGTAGTGTTCAGATTTCAACATGGCTATGGGCTTCATCCACAGATCTTTGAAGTGTAGTGCAAAATTCCTTTTTGTTTTTAGCACGAAAGAATCAGGTCTTTGTAAGATCGTTTGGCAATAGTGTTTTGGCAGGTATATTTTGTACATTATGTATTACAGTAGTTTGAGTAGTCTTTAGAAACTTTCAGATAGGTGTTGAACCTGCCCACTCTGAAAGTCACTGACATGGGAATACTTGGTTAAAAACTAGAACTCTTTCCAACTCTTCCAGGCTTTTTTTTTTTACATCTGTCATGCACTTTTCTAAAAATTGGCCCTTTTTAAATTTTCCTCTCTCTTTTTTTAATTTTTTTTTGCAAACTTGTTCCTGAACCAGAATCTTCACAGTGGCAATACCTTCAAATGTATTTACTACAGCTAAGCTTGGTTTATCACCCGTAGATGACATTCAAGCATTTCCAAACAACAACGTTATAGTGTTCCATACTGATGTTGACTTTTTTCTTACAACTGCTCTTCTCCTCTATCACTCAAAACTTTAATATTTTTTCCCTTTTAAGTGAGGTGCTATTTAACTACACAAATTTTAACATCTTTATTTTAGTTACTCATAATACAGTTCTAGATTTTTGTCTACTCCATGCAGTACAATACAATAGTACACAAATCTAGCATGTTGTGGCACAGTATCAGTTATATTTCAGATTATCTGTGTGAGCACAAACTTCAGTCTTTCATGTTTGAGCATTTGAAGAAACTATTCTGTCTTAACTGTAATACTAACAGGCATAAATACTGGGGGAGGGGAGAAGGCATTTTTCCAAATATTAAATATAGGTGCACAATAATAGCATTTGGTTAACACTTCTTAACAGGATAACAAAGTTCACAGATTGACCAAGTGGTTTTAGTGTATGATCTGAAAGTTGAGAAAATGTTTGCGTTTTCCAGTACTAAATGAAAGGTCACCAAAATTATTATGAAACCTTTTACAAAGAATGAAGACAGAGTTGAGTGCTATTCAACTTGTTGCACTCAAGATTAATGAGACCATATCATCCAAGTATAATTCTTTGCTTTGCAGAGAGCATGTTAAAATCCTTAAACTGTCTTGTATGTACACGTATCTCTTGCCACCATCACTAGCACGTCCATGTGGACATACAGTAGAGTTCTTAACAGTAGAGGAATGAAATAGTCAAGTCAGGACTGGAAAGGCAAGCTGTAGAGATTACCTTACAGGGGTTTTATTCTGACCATGGCTAAAGGGGAAAAGAAAAAAAGAATGCTAGGGAAAGTGGTGTATTACTGCATGCCATACAGGCAGCACAGCTTACACCCTGTACTGCTCTGTTTGTCTTGGCAGATCTGTGTGCGCGGATCTGGCTGTGGGCGTGATTCTGCCAAAGATGGTCAGTGTTCAACTTACACCCATGTTTAGGTCTCTAGTTATGCGTTTGTCTACCATGTGCCTCTCTCTGCCAGTCCACAAAACAATGGCTTCCTAGCCATTTCTGTTCTGAAAATAAGATGAAATGAATGATGTAAGCTCTATGACTAAGTACTAAATATTTAGCTGAAGCTGCAAGATCCAATATATTCAGATATTTTGCTTGTAAGCCAAAAAGAAATATAGCGTATAGTAAAGAAGATTTTAGTGATGGTTGCTGTCACAAAATTAGATCAGAAGAAATTGTATACAGTTTCTACCATAATAGTTTAAAATGTTTTGTTGGTACAGGTTGCTATGTTTCATGGCCTGCAGTGCAGAATGCCTTATGGTGGTACTGAATGCATTTCATGACCTGGTTTTGGCAGCTTCTGGGACATCCTTCCATAGCTGAACTTGTGTGCGCTCCTTTCCACTTCACTTAGAAGCAAGGCACACATTGCAAAATGTTGAAGTCCCATCTCATACACCTTTAAGGCATATATGTCCAATTGTATTCTCTTGTCCCTCTGGTGATGCAAAAGTCAAATGGATATATTCAAATAAAGCTAGTAACATTCATGTATCTACATTCATTGTAACTTATCAGCTACAGATTCTTTACATCTGCTACTGATGTTGACTTCTTTTTATGTATGGATGCAATCTGTTAATTGTTCTATGGACAGACAGATTTAGAGAAATAATCACAACTCCATATACTATCTCTGAGTTCTGGATTTTACATTTAGATCTCTGAAGTGTGTCAATGAGTAAAACCATAAGCAGAAAGAAACTGCCATTTATTATGCATCTGAGGAGGCTTCTAACATATGTTGATTCCAAGAGGTACCTGACATGAAATACTTGCCCTTGTGAAAAGATGCAAAAGGAATCCCAACCTGCCTCTATTGTCTGTCCCATGAATACACTGAAATATCACTTCTCTCTTTGGAAGCAACACTGTTATTTCAGCTTTGTTATGTTAGAGATGTTAAAACTGCAGAAGTGACATTTTGTCTTTTCTGGAGTTTGAATGGTCTGTTGTGAGAAGCCCCTCAAATGCATAGGTTCTTTCACTTCGTGGGGCTAAATGTGCTGATCTCAGTCCAGAACCAATTGTTTAAGCATCATGTTGAATGTGTATTCTCCTCTTCTTCACACTGTTTATCTCATTGTGTGTTACACTGTATGTGTATCTTCCCTTTTTTCTCACAGTTACGCTTTTGCTTTGTTCTGCAGTCTGATAAAATCCTTACAAAGCTTTCAACAGTTTCTCACCTTTATTCTCCTTTGTGCAACATGTATTTTAATAATCCCCTCCCGTCTTTTCCCTGCTGCCCTTCCTTTTTTTTTCCCTTTTTTTTCCTGTCTACATTGCGAGCAGACTGTTTCATATCACCACGATTACTCCACTGTGTTTTCTCCTTTTAGTCAAGCAGTTTTCTGTTCTTCTCTGTAGAATTACACTTTATGACTACCAGGCCATGTGTAGAACAAACAAAGAGAGTAGCGACAGTGCCCATAGCTTACTGGACGTAAGTACAGTGAATTTTATGAGCACCTTTTCATGCACTCATCAAAGAAAATTGTTGCAAATATCTCATGGCCATTCTAAGCCCATTATTTTAATTTGGAATGCTTAAAACTCTTGCGTTTATCATAGTTCATACAAGGAATGGTTCATTATAAACCAAAAGGAAGCGTTAAGCATTTTTAAGTTTAAATACTTATGCAATCATTCTTACCTTGGACTCCCATTTCTGTCTGACGTTCCGTCAGATTGTCCATTGCACCACGTGAGTCTACCTCAGGACTTTTTGAAATCGTGCTTTCTTTAGGGAGCTGGAATCACACATGCCTTTTCTGTGTGTAAACACATGCACACAAACAATGATGGAATTGAAATTTAAAATTTATTTATGTATATATTTATTTATATATACATATATGAAATAATTTGTTCATTGATGAAGTATACAACTGAATGATTTTAACTTTTTTTTTCCCACAGTATTTGAAGAAGATATCTTTTAAAATAAAATGTCAATGATTATTTGAACCCTTCTGTAGCAATCAGCTCTGGACACAAACCCTGTCTCTTTGCAAGGCCTGACTAGCATAAAGCCAGGCCTAGCAAGGATGACGAATCTTTCTTCCCAAATCATGTCTAATTAATAATCCAAGGGTATTTTATATATGTTACTGATTACTTACAGTAGTCTATCAGTTAGAAATAGTTAAACTGTAGATCTTGCATATTAAACAGGAATTTTTTTTTAATGGCAGTTTGATCATGAAGAATTATGTAAAAGCATAATATGAAGCAAAATACTGCTTCAATTTTATCAGTATAGAAAAGTTATCTGGTATTATTTTTAAATAAAGAGGGATCCAGCTTGAAAAAAAATAGCCTGCCTACTTAAACTCTTGAAGAAATATCAAGGTTGTAGCAACTTCCAAATATTTATAAATATATAGCATCTATGATTTGTTTAATAATTTTGGGATGTTTCAGATGACCCTATGCTTTTTAAACACCTGGAAATGTGGGTTTACTGCACTTACCAGACTTATTCACTAATGCCTGAACCTGAAATAAGATTGGTATATCATGAAGTACTGAGCTGTGCAATGAGACTTACATTGTTGGTGAAATAGTGCAGGACACTGTGATTCACATTTGCACAAAAAAATTTAAAATATATTAACACTTCTAGCAACAACCTTCCATTCTGGGACCTGGGGCTTCAGCTAAGTGGCATGTTCTTTCCTTATATTATTAAATAATGAAAACTCTTCTTTCAATCCTCAAGGATTGTCAAGTTCAACTCCTCAAAAGTATTTTTTTTTTCTTTCTTTTGTTTTACTCCCACAGTTTTGCACACATAGATTAGGTTACAGGGCAGCATTCCATTCACATAAACAATGCATTTGTTCCCAAATATTTATAATTCCACTTGAGAATTACCATTGTATAAGTACACTGCTAGATATAGAGACTGAGAAAATCTTTAAAAAGTTCAAAAACAGATATGAATGCTTGAACAGCAGAGAAGTGGAATACAAGTATGGAAGCCCATGTGTCAGCTGTCCCACAGCATTCTGCCACAATCGTGGAATGCAAGTCAAGGGCTGGACCCTGGTGACTGGTACCAGTGTTCAGGTTGTGGAATCAAAACAGTAAATTAGAGATGGACAAGATTTACAGATGGTTTATTGATTTTCTTTACCAGTATAGGATTGCTTCTTAAAAGACAATCTGTTAGAAAATATTTAGCATATTTTCTTGTTTAAAATTATTTAAGTCCCAGATAAACCTCCACAGAACCACTTGGTTGCAAGGAAATCAGTGCCATGGAATCACCCAGCTCAACCTTTGGCTCTCAGTGATAGCTGAGATACATACAAACTAAAAACCTGGTTGCAATTGTTGAGGGAACAGTCTTCAGTGTGAAAGGCTGTCTTGATAAAATCCCATATCATGAGAACACGTTTCTAGCTATGAAATGAATTATATTCTGCTAAAATTCCAACACATTTTTCTGATTTTGTAGTCATGATTTTGAAACCTTTATTTTTTTTAGATATATTCAAAGTTATTTCATTTTCTTGCAGCTCTCATATTGAAAGTTACATTTTTATAATACATATTATACTTTACATATATTAGTTACAAATAATAAGTACATGTTATTTTCTATTATATAATTTGGTATTATCTAAGCAAAAGTGTACAACAAAATATTTAATTACTTGTGTGGGAAATGTCAAGTTCTCTGATTGGGAATTAAAATGAAAAGGATGCTCCACAGGGTGGAAATTTTGTTTTCTCTTCATCCCTAGGTAATACTTACAGCTGTTTTATCTTCTCTGGTCAGACAGTACTTAATTGGAGAAAACCTTGACAGTCCTGGGCTGCGTTCTGCTGGCTTGTTATTTCAGAATTTCATGCCAGTGAACAATATACTTTCATAAATCAATAATCTTATGGATATTCTGTTTTAAAAAATAAACCAAAATTTTATGATTTATCTCTATTATTCGTCGTACTGTAATATTTGCTTTATTATAAGTGTTATAATCCAGCAAAGTAAAAGATTGTGGAAGGATCTTAGAAATTACATTCAGTGCTTAAAAGTGAGTCTTCACTATGACACAGATGACTTTATTTAGGTAATTTCAAATGACAGAAGCATTTCCTAGTCTCATTAGACGGAAATAGTGAATAGAGATTTACATTATAGAGAGGCAAGTCTGTGAGTTGCAGCCTAAGGAAAGCCCCATATTTTCTAACAGAACTGTTCCTCCAGCATTAGCCTGGGAAACAGGAACCCCTAGAGGTTAAATATTTAAGAATAGTTTGCAAAACTTTCCTTTTCCGGCTGATAATCTGTGTGTCCAACCAACCACATTAAAAGAAAATTTCATTACTGTATATTTTGCTATTCAGCAGAATGGTATATTTTCTTTCATAACAAAATTATTGTTCTTTTTCTCATGCTTCCCATGCATTTTAATATCCATAACATTGTCTTTCCATGAAGAATTCAGTTAAGATATAAATACTGCATGTTTTGCCCTTTTATTAAATGAGTTGCTTCTCTTCAGCCTTATAATGCCTTCTTTGCTGCAGTAAAATGGATTATGACAGAGCTTGTCTTGTAAGTAATTTTTTTCAAGAGTTTAATGGATATTTATACAAATTAATGAATATTTGTATTTTTTAATGCTTAATGAGCATTTGTACTTTTTGTCATTTATGTATACTGTATTATTTTTATTTTATTATTTTCAATTTGGTAGTAGTTCTCTCCATTTTTTCAGTCCAATTTAGCACTGTTAAAATCTGAAAAAATCCCAGCTATATGAAGGCGCAGTTGCACTTCTATTACATTATTCATGGTTGTCACTTCTATCTGCATGTCTTTGCTTAGTAAGCCTAGGATATTGCAATATACAAACCAAATTTATTATTGCAGTTAAATTGAACGGTGAATGTTGTGTTTAACATGAGTGTCTGGTTGTAATGCTGCTTGGGCAGGCTGATGTGAGTACAGCAAACTGTTCGAGTGATTCATTGCGGAGTTCATCATCTCCTAAATTTTTGTAAAATGGACCCTTTACAGCATATACCAGATAAGGCATACTCTGTAGACGGTATTCAATTTCCACCTTGTCTAATTCTTCTAACAATTGAAGTTAGTATAAAATGAGCATTGCCCTTAGGAAAGTTTGTCAGTGAATTTACAGAGAAATACTGTATGAAGAGGAAGCCTATAAATTTATTGAATTTTTTTTACAGTGTTTATCAGAGAGCAAGCTTGCAGATGGATCTAATTTTATCTCCCTTGAAATAGAATTAATCTTTTTTCTTGTAGTCAGTTTTTTTTTTAATTGCAAATTATATGAACTTCCTAGAGAATTTGGATTAAAAGGTAAGGAAAATCAACTGGGTGGCTATTGCTGGAGGGCAGAGATTGATCTTAATAGCAGTGCTCAAAGTGAATATCTGGAAAATAAATTGTGTTAAAATACGACTTTGATGCAACCATAATAACTTCAAAAAATTATGGAACTTTCTGTGGTTAGAAATGTTGTTGTTTCATGTTCCTATGATAAACTGGATATTGGTTTTATGTTCCAGTAGTTTGGTAACTGATAGACAGATATGTTTCAGTCCATTCTTCAGAGCAAATCGAAGTATATTTTAGTGGGGAAAATGCATTCATTACGTGTCTATTCAGAGCTGGTTAGATACCAGTTAATCAGTCTTTGCTGCTCCTAGAAATAAAATAATTTTTATTATTTTAAATCCTGAAGTAATTGTGGGAATTATTTTATTTCTTCTCCTTGTGGTAGTGAGGGTAGTTATCAATCTTATGAAATTTTACTGGAGAGTCAAAATGCATTACATGGTGAAGGGGAGCTTTCAGTAATGTTCACCAATAAAAATACTGTGTGCTGCCATGCACTGAGAGCTTATATGGGCACCAGATAAGAATAAGAATGTAGTTCAGCAATAGGGAAATCTATGATTTATTAATAGGGTTTATTTTGGAATAAATTCCTGGTGGTAAGATACAACAGAAGCAGAAGCTGATAACCCCAGACTTACGTTAGCCAAATGAATTTCAGTTCTGCATTAGCTTCTATTTAAAGTGGGATTAACGGTATCGAACTGCAGTCAATTTAGTGTACTGAAAACATTCCTTGGGATAATTTGAAAAATGTAATTTCTTTAGGTTCCTCGTGGAGTTTAATCTATGCAGTTGGTGGCACTCTGATCTAACAGCAAAAGGTAAGCGTGAATTCTGTTTTACTTTATTTTTAAATTTAAATGTACATTAAAAATTCTGATTAAATAGTAGACTTCTGAATAAATGAGTTTGCCTTTTGTTTCAGCATTCACTTCTCTTTTAATATTTCCTAAAATAAAAAAAAGGAGAACTGAGATCTTCTAAGAATAACCAGAGTACTCGTGTACTCTAAGAATGCAGTGTGCTGCTATAATGGAAAAGTTAAAATAGTAGAGAATGGAATAGTAGATTTTATTTTTCCTCTAAAATATTTCTCTTCATTCTAAGACGATCTATGAGTTAAACAGTTACGCTGCCTTTTTCTTCTTAATACTATGTTTCTTCTGGAGGTGATGTAATATGTATGGGGTGATTGTTCTTCAAAATGCCATTTCAACGTAATTCCAAAGGAAAATGATAATCTCAATATAATATCATATGGAAATAAATTTTAAATGTTAAGATACTAAATTTTATGTTTTTACTTTTAAACAATACAAGCTAAAAATATATTTTGTTTTATTTTACTATTCAAAATTCTTCTGAAATAACAGTGAAATTTTAAGAATCCCTAAGAACACTAAGTTTTGAATTTCAGTTATCTCATATTTTCACAGATTTTTTAATGACATTTTAGAAGTGCTGCTCAGAATTAAAGAGCTAATTTGCATCAGTGCTAGTCAATGGGCTATTTCAGAAATCGATTGTGTAGCACAGCATTTATTGGTACAGTGATTTTAAGTGATTTTTTCAGCCTCAGCTTTGCAGTTTTCTATACTTCTCAGCAAAGCAGAGATCAAACATGTTGCTTTATATTTTAATTCCTATTTGCATTGGTATTAGGTTGTTTTTATGCCAAAGTAAGATCCTGGCTGAAAGTAGAGCATTGGGAAAATTGAACAGCCTGATGCCCTAGAGTATTCCAGTGTCCTCTATCAGTAAGCAACTGGGCAGTGTAGCAGTGAATGGCAGAGCACTTGTCAGCTTCAACCTGATGTATGTACTGAGCAAAGAGAAAAGAAGGCTGATATGGATGTCTGCTGGAGATGAAAGTTTCTAAGCATCAGCTTAGAGCAGCATTTCCCGTACTGATGGAAACTGTGTATTTTTATTGCAACACTGCAGCCAATTTTTCTGTTGTGTGAACAATGAGCTTAGTGTAAACTGAATGCACATAGAGAAACAGATCTCCATGAGAACCAGCTGTTTCATTATCAGCAGTTTCTATATGGGTCATCTGAAAACCACAACTCGCTTTCCAGTGATGTCCCTAACCATGATGAAAATGGATGACTGTGTAGGACAGCGGGATTTGCTGTGCTAGTCCCAGGAAAGGCAAATCTGTTCCTATATTTGAAGAAGAATGGCGGGTATGCCAGCCATCACTCTTACTGTTTGTAGAACAGCATAAAGCAGCCTGAGTAGGGAATAGTTACTTTCTTTGGTGTTTTTTTCAAGTGTACCTTACATGTGTGCCTTAATATATCCCATCATGAAGTATCCAATAACACTTGAATTGTGTGGTAGGGGAAATATCTTCTGAGGGCAGCATCCCTCCTCATCTCTTTAAAATAAATGTCTGTTTTGGTTTTTACACACACTAACTACAAAAGGCAGCAATTAATAACTAGCAACCTTTCATTTCCTGAGGACATCACTTTATGTCACTTTAAATCAGCAGAGTGATTGAAGGATTTTCATTCAAGTTTTAGTTGAAAGTGAATTTTTTGCTCTACAATTCCTGTGCTCCATTTCTTTGATGAGTAAGGGTATCCAAAATACCCTCTCATCACACTCACTGGAATATCATGGTTTTATGGCACTGCTTGGCCAGATCAGATGTGATTAGGCAGTAGTGGCAGTTTGGAAATCAACAAGTATGAGCAAAGTGAAAGCAGAGGAGATTTTACAGACAAAATTTAGCAGGCAAGGAAAACATGTACTTAGGTTTGTTCTTCTGTAGATGCTACATTGCCATTATGAGTTGTAAGAGTATGACTTCAAACCATGAAAATAAAACCAACGAACTCACAGATTCAGTTATTTTTACTTAATGGTGCTTAATAAAGCACAGCAAAATTTCAAGTCTTTTAATGGGGAAATTGCTTCTTGTGATGATTTTTATATTAATTGCTGTCATGACATGTTGAAATCCTAGACCTTCCCCACGCATGTAAATTTATGAAGCCACGGTAGGAAGAATATTCTTGCATGTGGTCTTGTAATGTTAATCATACTTGTAAATGTGAGAGAAGAATCTGATGTCCTGAATCTTGAGCAACTTCACCTTCTTCTGGACTCTTAAGGGCCTGAGAGGCTGCTTTTGGCAGCCTCCATTACAAGACCCTTGTATTGATGTAAATGAGGGCAAACACAAACTTACAGGTGAGATAAATTTCAGTCATTCTTAGCAACAGGCAAGGAGAAAAGAAAAGAGCTATTCAGATAAATTTTAAGAACATTCTAAGTTGTTAAAGTGGTTGATGTCCATAATGGAAGCATCAGAAACAACAAAATTTTCTTCACCAATTTTATACCATTCTTGAGGTACTCTTTGGGTGAATATTTATTCTAATTAAATACGTTTCAGAAACAGACATGATTGCAAATGCAGTTTGGTTCATTCCACTGTCAGTGTGTAATAAATACACCACTGGCTCTGAAACAGATTGTCTTGAACAGAAGATCTGTGGAGTCCAAGAGTCTGTTTAGTGTAATCTATTTTTGTCATCCTTGGTCTTGTTTTCTCACTTAGCAATTAGTTTAAGATACGCTTAACATTTGTGCTGATGTGCAAGTGTATCTCTGTGTTAAGGAAGAATGAAGGGGTGTAGAGGAAAAGGAAGGAATGAGGGAGAGACATTATCCAACAGATGCATCAGCATGAGAGTCAGAAGAGCTGCCTGAAGTTCCCAGCCCTGCTGCTGTCCTGTCATTTGACCTTGAACACTCACATTTTCTTGTGCCTTCATTTCCCCACCTTTAAGGTATAAATAATGTCCCCTTCTTGACCCTTGTGCTAGTGAAAATTGTCACGGTGTTTTTATGATTACAAATTTGGGAAGCAGATTACAGGCATTAGTTCTAGACAAGGTAATGCTTCTGTCCTCTACCCACAGAGTTATTTTTACTACTGAAACTCTTTAAAGATTTCCAAGTCTTAACTCAAAAAAAGTATTTTTGGCTTCAGTAAAATCTATCAAAATTTAGTTATCAAATACATGGAAGCACCCATACTTAATGAGCTAGTGATGCACAACATCACTGAAATAAAAACAACAGCAACTCCATCCTGATTCCATGGAGAAAGAATAAGTAATCGTCTGTAAATATAAACAAGTTTGGCAAAGGCTAAACCATGGATAACTACTTTAATGGTTATATGTTAGAAAATTACATTCCATTGATGGATTTCTTTTTTTCCTTCAATTGAAAAAATAGTGTTATGCACTGCCTAGGAAATCTCACAGGGTGGCAGAAGCTGAGTAACATTTCCATTCTCTGTGCTCTGTAATACAGTTTCTCATCTTGTTCAGAATTCTGTCTGCTGTTCTTCCCATGTTAACATCAAGAATTGTTTTTGCTGTGCCTATAGCGCAGAGGTTGAAACAAACCCTAGAGCCCTGTGATACTGAATATCCAGCTTTTGTTTCCGAACGCACTATAAAGGAGACCACGGGGAATATTGCTTGCGATGACTGTTTCAAGTAAGCCCTTTTGATATTTTTTTTATACAATTTTGTGGCAAAGCAGTAAAACTGAATTATTGAAGGTTATGTTGAAGAACGTACAAGTCTGTATGTTTTATCTTAGATAACGACCACTGTCTCTTATTCCACGGGTCATTTACAAGCTTAATACTCTGAAATTAAAGCAGTGCCTATTATTTTCTTTTTTTAAAAAATGTAAAACCAGTAGAAACTTTTGTTAATTTCAAAGAATACTGAAGTCTTCTCCTGGGAATGGGCAGCACTCTAAGGGCAAATTTTGCGAAGATTTGGCTACAGAGAAGTTAGTACTGTTAGCACTTCTACAGAGGAATGGAACTGCTGGGTAGGTTACAAATTCCCCTGTGCTATGGTGAGATCTGGTTGTTTTACTTGCATGCCAAATGTTTCCTGCTTAGAACTGTTAGGCTGAAAAGAGTGGGAGAAGATTAAACCTATCCTTCAAACTTTCAGTGCTAGGAAGCTGAGTTAGTAGTTACACATCTCTCATGTCAGTGCTGTAACCTTGTCAGTTCTGCTGGTGATACTGTAAAGTTGCCCGTCATAGGGTTAAAAGAAGAGAATTACTTTCTTCCTTCATTCCGAAAATGTCTCTTTTGTATTTCAAGCCTTCGTACAACAACATTTGTACTGCAGTTATGCTGCACCCTAATTGGAGAATTGTGTAGGTATTGAACATGAATATTGTTTATGCAAATTTCTGTATTTCAATGAGTCTCTTTTAATTAGATTTCCTTTTTGCTGAGAGGTCATAATCACAATGGAGATACATTGCAATAATTTGTCTAACAATATAAGTGTCAAGAATGTATAAATCAAACAAAACTTGTTACAGCTGTCCCCTTCTGGAATAAATCAATGTGGAGATAGAAAAAAAGGTGAAAACATCTTTTTGAAGTTTATAGGATTGGCTGCTAAATTTTCTCCTCAATGCATTCACTGTTTTTAGAATAGAAAATAAGAGTAAGTGCACTGGAGATATCATTCAAGCACTGATATAAATTTTTTATTTGCTGTTGACCAACTTTTAATTATATGGAAATTATTAAAATCTTGGTGAATAATTGTTCTTACATGATAGCTTTGTAGGATAGAAATACAAAAGTTCTTCGTAAGTCAATCCGAGGGACCACTTTAAGTGTCTAAGTGTTCAGTTCCACTGACTGAAAAGAACAAACACAACAAAATCAAGCTATGGCTTTTCCACTTGACAAGTGAAATACAATGTACATTGCACTGCTTTGGGTACTTGATGCCAGCTCTGTAGAGTTCAAGCAGTTCTGTGCTCATTTAGCAGAATAGTACTGAAAAGCTGTGTAACAATTATCTTGTGCTTAAATATTGCAAATAGGCACGTTTCTATAAAAGAAAATTAATCTAACAGGGCCAGGTTTTCTCAGAAGAACATAGATTTCAGTCTGTCTTCTTAGGTAACTTCAGGTCAAAGGAAATAACTTTCAAAAATAACACAATTCTGCAATGCTTGGACAGCAATGAGTTGGAAACTGCGTTGAGTGAAAATTATAGTATTTCAAAAATAATGCGCTAAGATCTTTTTCATAGAAAAACATGTTGTGTTCCGCTGTGGAACAAAAAAAAAAGAAAGAAAAGAAAACCCTGTAAGTTACAAACTGATCTCTAGGCACCCATTATTCTTCTCCACAAGCAATGGCAAAACCTAAAGAAATAATCCAGAAGAACTGTTAGATTCTCATGGGAAAGTTCTTTATTATACCATTTACCCACTGTCATTAATAATCTACAAATTGCATCTAAGATTGCAGACTACATTAGATTCCAAATATTTTTGTTATAACCCCAGACACTTTCCCGCAGAACAGCTAAGGAATTTGACCCAAAGTCCTTTGTAGACCTACATCTTCTGACCCAGTTTTCTGTTTCGTGGTCTCAGTATCAATAAATATTTTTACTAGCAAGTGTATTGCTTAACACTTGTAATTTAAGAATGATGAGCTCAATCACTCAAAATTAGGGTTCAGCCTTATATTCAGTGAGATGTGAACTGATGCTTTGCTCTGTGATCACATCTGAACAATGTCTGTTTTGTGTATGTGGGGCTCAAATCACCTCCCTTTGAGACAGTGGAATATTTTTATGTGCCCACCTTGGATTTCTGTTACAGTTTAATCTATTTGTAATGTATTGCCAACATTTATTAGAATTAGAAGAAGAGGTATGTAGATATTTAGCTGAACATTCATCCATGCTAATATTGTAGGATAACCACTTCCTCTCAAGAACACTTTGTAAAAAGTCCGTATACTGTGAACTAGTTTGCAGCTAGAAGTTGTACAGTACTCTGCTGCAATTTTTGTCATAGGTTACTTATTCAAGTCACTATCTTTCTTTCCTATAGTGTCAGGCACAAGAGAGCCCTTGTCTGAAAAAGGAAAATAAAGATAGTTCTAGAGCAGAAATAAAAATGATGACTGTTGTTAATTGAAATCGTAGAATGTTACTTAGATAAGACATCTTGGAGTACAAATACTGCTAACAAAGTCAAAGCCATCATTAAGAGGGTCATGTGGTGAGAGCCAAGGTCTCAGTTTAACTCAAAACTGAATTTGCTATTACTGGTCTTGGAATACTCAGCGCTTCACAGTGCTTAATCAAAGGGAAACAGTAACCAGCTGTAGTTAGGAAAACTAAGCCTTGCACTTATAAATACTCTAACTTTTAATGATGGATGCTTAAACTTAAAGTATCTTCACAAATAAATCACACTCCATGGTTTATGCTAATTACTTCATAAATGGCTGGATTACCTTCGCAAGTCGTCACTCAAAACTTATTCTCAAAACTTATTCTAGAAATGGAAATGCACCTACAGACTGAAATGGGCTTGAGTCAGGCACTGAGCGTATAAAGATATATAAAGTATACTCTCTACATGTAAACTTATCTCTTCCTCGCAAAAAAATAAATGCTACTTTGAGATAATTTGCAGTGTTTAAACTGATTTTCAAAAATACAGGTTTTATTAAGAAAGCAGGAACCTAAAAGAAAATAAGAATTAACGTAAGAATGTCATTAGGGTCAGGGTTTGGCTATCCAACCCCATAATTTTTTGTTATTCAATATCTTGGCAATTATTAAATTAATCTGTTATTTAAAGAACAATCAAAAATAAGTCAACCCACATTTTCTATGTGCTGTCAACAAAAGAGAAAAAAAATGAGATTTTTTAAAAATATGAATTGCTTTCATATTTTCCAGTAAGCTAATCCCTTTATAGCAAAAAAAGAAAAAAAGGAAAAGAAAAAGCAAAAAGAAAAGAAAAATAAACAGAAATGGAAAAGGAAAGAGAGAAAGAAAGAGAGTAAGAGGAAAAGAAAGAGAAAAAGAAAGGTAGTATATCAGAAAAGTGAGATGATGGACTGATAAATGTTCCATGGCAGCTTTAATTGCTAAAGAGTCAGAAATACATTTTGGCTAATGTAGCATCTCAGTGCTTTTGCAGTTTTATGAGGTATTGCTTCAATATGTTAGCCAACTTTTAATGCAAGTATGTCAACTAAAGTTCTCCAGCAATTCTCACTAGATACATGACCAGTTTTTGCTTTCTGCAGTTCTTTGCATTACAGAGTTTAATTGCTGATATTCAAGACCACTAAGAATTATGATTTTTATTATAAATTAGCAAAGATTATTGTTTATCTGACCAAAATCAGTTACCTAATGTTTTTAATGTATCGACATCAATTTTTAGAACAAACAGAAAAAAAAGTTTTTTCTAATTGCAAATCTGATTTTTGGAGAATTCCAATATTTTCATTTAGTTTCAATTGGGAAAGCACCATTAATTGTATTGTTAACTCATGAATGTAGATATAAATATTCTTTTGTAGGTCCAGCAACTTACTAAATAAAATAATCAATGAATGCATTAAGTATGGGTATTAGAATTGCAAGGAGTCATTTGAGTTCAAGCTTGCCGAATTTGCACGCGCAACCCTAGAAGTTATGAATGTATAAGTCAGACAGCAGTCCCACAGTCAAATGTTTTAAAATCTGCCCTACTAACCTCTCATGTTCTTGTGTGATGACATGCTGGACTTGAATGCTGATCAAAATTCTGGCCTTACTACCAGTGACCCAAAAGGCAAGTGCCCTTCTGTTTGAACTGAACTACTTACCGCTCCCCTAGGTCAATACCATAAACGCAAATAAATGTTTTGCTTTTTTTTTCCAATTGATTTTTTTCCAATTGATTGTTTGCACATTAACTTAAGACATAAAATAGAAATAAAAGCAAAAATCAGAGAGGGATATCCTCAGTATAGAAACAAGGAAATATACAGCTACAGTCATCCTAACCTGAAGAAAGACTTCTGCACTAGTTTTATTTATGCAGAATGAAATATGAGTGTTCCCTTTACTTTGCTGTATATCACATGCAAATTAACTGTTAAATTCATAGGAATTGCCTAATTAATTAAACACTGGCCTGGGTATTGCAGTTTCACTGAGCATTGTGTTCTGTTCATTGTCAATAAAAAGAGGTCAGTCATGATGGAATTGTTGATCAGGATGATGCTAAACCCTTTGTGTGAATGTCAAGTGGGAAATTTAAGATTTGTCCACTGACTGCATTTGTTTGGCAGTAAAAGATAAATAACAATACAAATTAGATTCAGATTGTTTAAGGCATGAGTGTATTAGTGGCAGGAATGGAACAATCTGTAGACATTAAAATGGTAATGGTTTTTAAAAACCGCTTAATCTTGAGCTATGCCATCATTTGCTAAAATGTTTCTGCATTTGTTCCTCAGTAGAAGCTTGCCAAACTGCTGTACTTGATCGTGTTTAAAATGTGTAAATAAATATGCAGTTCAATTTCCCATGAAATAAATAATCATTTGCCTTTTCAGATGTAGCTAGTTTACTTCTAAACAAATCAGCTTGCCACATAAAACAAGCAAAGCATCAAGAGCCTATTTCTTCTCATTTGGAGCTTTATATACATACATCAGAATACTCCTGCAGATTTCCTGGAGTAGTTTGGGCAGTAAATTATAATCAGTCTTCTCGAAGACATTTTATGTTGTATTCATTTTACCGTATCCATCTTATATGACCCTGAAGGAAAGCAAATGTTCTCTGTATTTCACTATACTTTATGTTTAGACTGTATGTTTTTATATGGCTGTTTTTCTGTAACCATGCCAAGTATGCATGATACCATGCACATAAATGGTTTTGACCTATGCCCATTTGGAGTCAAAGGTGTGCTGTAGTTACACTGACCTTGGCAATGGTGGACAGATCTTAATCTCTGAGTTTTGTTTAGATGTTTGTTGAAGTCAAGGAGCATCTACAAAGAAAAGTCAATGTTTCACATACCTCAGTAGTTGTTGAAGTCTCAAGTGCACCTCTGAAAATGGGAGCTTCCAGACTTACAGAATATTCATGTGTTAAGAGGTCTCTGCAGCAACATCAGCTTTTGAAGAACCCTGTAGTAACCAAAACCCTCAAAATTTAGGAGACCCCCAAAGACTTTTTTTTTTTTTTTTTTTCTTTCTTTGCGAAAAGTATCAAATTATGCAATCTAGACTGGTAGAATTCTTTATTAAAGGTCTTTGTAATTAGTGTAAAATCCTATATCATGTTACCAGCATGTCAACAATTGTATGTTGTGTAAGTTCCTCTTCACTCCAAAAGCAACACTAATTACACTGTTTGGCATCTAGGTGCAATTTAAAGCCGCTGTGTGGGTAATTTTATCTTTACCCCTCAATAATATATATTTTTAATGACCAGTTTAGGAAACACTGTAAATTACTATTTTTTTTTAAGAAACTGGATATAGCTATTCATTATTATTCTTGGGTTTTATTTGTGTCAAAGCTTTCCAAAAGGAACAAATACCTTGGAGTTTGATTATGTAGTTGACAAAGCTATGCACATCTCTATTTGCTAATTCAGTTTCTCTCTTGCAATTTATTTGGCATTGTAGCAGTTGTGAAAAGGCTAAAGAATAAAAAAATCACTGTGGACCAAAACTTAAAATAAAAAATAAATCTGATCACAGTAATCTGCTTTTTCAAAGGATGTTTTTAATGACAAGGAATATGTAATGAATATGATGAGGATTCCATAGAAGAAAGAGAAAAATGAGGAAATGTTGAAGGGTCTTTTCTTGCAGTTAATGTGAAACGTTTTCATTGGAGAACTTCATAGCACTGGCCACGTGGTCCATCTGTAAGTACTTTAAAAGCCTGGAGATAGATGGGGTGACTTCTAGCAATTCCATCCATTGATGTTCTCATTAGTATCAATGTCTTTTTTTTTTTTCCCCTGACAAGTAGGATGAGATGCGCTCCACCTCTTAGCTCTTCAGTTCCATTCTTATATCTTCTAAATAGCCCACAGTTGAACTGCTTGAGATGTTTACTTATAAAACTTATGCGTGGGAAGGTGGTGATCTCCACTGTTCGGTATTCATAGTTAAGCTCAGTAGTGCTATAAAATGTAAATATTACCACTGCTTAAAAGTAATAATTTTACACTTTAAACAAGCAGTAATATATATTAAACAAATGATAGATAGAAGCTGACACAGTGAAAGGATGCTTTGTAATGACAGGAGATTTAAAAGGTTGTATGAATGTCATAATATATTCAGCCGAGTAGTAATATACATATCAAAGATGATTTGGAAGAGGAAAACTTATTAAAATTGGAAAACACTGCTGTGAATTTTTAAAGCCAGGTACACTTGTGAAGAATTGCTAATATTAGGAAACTCATATCAGTTTGTAATGTATTTACAATATAACACAGCTTGATTGATGAAAAAATGATACAAACGTGGCTTAGGCATCTTTACGTTTAACACTTCTCTTTATAGTGAACTTTGGAGTTTAATAGATCATGAATCTAGGAGATCATGAATTTAGTAGACCGTGAATCTTAGTAATTCCATACAAGAGAACACATATACATTTCCTTAAATAATACAGAATTTTAAATTTCCTTAAATAATACATATGTGGAGATGATGACAGATACTGCATATAATTCTTTCATATGTGGTCATCCCAGTCATTGCTTCATATCTATACAAACAACATTCTTGTAAAGCACACTGTGGAAACATCCAATGAGCATTTTAGTTCTAGAATTTATTACATTTTTTTGAATGAAAATCCTGGTCATCTTTGCTATTTGTACTTCAGCTTTTACATCTGGGCAGTCCTGGAGAATGCCAGCTTGATTCCTGCTAGATGAAATTAAATCAAAATTTTAATGTATATTACCACTAATGGTTGCTTTGTTCAGGCAACAAGAAAAGCAAATTTGAAATACACCCCTACAGTGTAAACAAGGTAGATGTTAGTTCTCTATTACTGCATGTTTCAAATAGATCTGTTACTATTGTGCCACCTTGCTAAAGTAGGGATAGCCAGTACTCATCGAAGTTGTATTTTTCTTATGCATGTGATCTTATTATTTATAGATATTCTTTACAAATCATTTCTCAGAATTTCTCTCTTCTGTATGTTTATATACAAGCAGAAATGATCAATAAACAAAAATTTTAAATACTCATGAAGAAAATACTATTCAACTGACATTGCTGTTATTACATTCTGTATTTCTAGAATTCAATTCTCCCAGTAGCTAAACATCATGGCATTGAAGCAGGTGGTTTATTTATACTGGAAAAATAGTCTTCAGTATAAATTGCTTCTTTGCAGCTTGGTAGTGTGTTCTAGACATAAAGCTGTGGAAAAGAATAGTTAGGACACATGCAATACAACAGTGACTTTTGCAATATTTATGAGCCTTCATAATTCACAGGAAATCAACTAAGTTTTCAATCTTTGTATTCAGAATTCAGCTTAGACGTTATCTAACATTTTAAAATATCTGAGATGTTTCTTAGTACAAACCACAGCTACTTGAATATGGCTCAAAAGCCCTACTAAAAAACACACATTGCCTAACACAGAAATTATATTATCTCATCTTCTCGCTGACTGTCAAAAAGCAATACCTGAGTTATAAGAACCCTCTGATATGATTTGTTTTATGCCCATTGTTTTAAATAGTTATCACAAAATCGGGTACCCACTTTGCCTCTGGATTCACTGTTATGCCACACCCTCAAAAGTGAGCTCAGATTTATCCAGACATCAGCTTTAACTAATATCTAAAGTCTGTAGAAATTCTGAGTTTGATATTTTTGCAAAAGATTTGCAGTTCACTTTAAACCTAGTGATCTGAAATTCTATATTATCACACACTGTCACAAATGTGAGCAGCTGGAATAGAAGGCTGAGGGATGTTGTCAAATTCATTGTTATACAAAGTCCTTTTGTAAATTTCAAATTCTATGTATTCAAAACTTGTGAAGGTTTGCAAAGTTTCTAGTGTGGGATTGGTAAGATACTATTTTTCAAGCTGTAGTTATTTATGAGAAACCATTTCCTGATAATGTGAGATGAATGGCCTTTCTGGAGTTTCCGGTCTGAAAGGGCTGAAAGTTGGACTAGATGAACTTAGTGGTCTTTTTCAACTTTAGATATCCTGTGGTTCTATGGAACAGAGTAGAAACCAATGATGCAACAACTTTCTGGTGTTCTAAGCCTCCAGCAACAGTGAGGATGATACTGTTCATTTTCCTTCTTCATTCTGAACTTTGCTTTGATTAGGTGTGTTTATAGTGACACCAAGTTGTTCTCAAGTCAGTAAGGCTATATGTAGTAGTAGCAATATTTTAGCTTGGGCTCAGGTTACAGGCCTGAGCCAGAGAGCTTATCTGTCTCTTTTTATACGATAGAATGACTAGGTCTTTTTTTTTTTTTTTTTTTTTTTTTTTTTTCATACAGTTTAACTGCTCTCAGAAATGTTATTACTGGCATATGCATTATTTTTTATAAATTGCATTAAAGATGTTCCAGTCTCTAACACCATTTATTTTTGGTGGAAAAAAAAAGCAACAACAACAAAAAACAAGTAGCCCAATGTGTGAGTGTGATATAAACATTTCATTCATTCATTTAAAAAAAGGGATAAGTGAGAGAAATGTGGGTTGAAAATGTGGCCAGCATCCTGGAAAGCATATGATAGTAGTTGGGCACATATCTGCATTTCAGTTGAATGGTTAAAGTTTGTTCCAGGCCATTAGGGTTGAACATTTGCAACCAATAGTTATGTGAGTAACAGATATTTGAGTGCAGAATGCACAACATTTTCCACTTACTCTACCCTGGTGCTAGTATGTTTTTTCTTTCTCTAAAAAAATAGGAATGATCAAATTTGACATATATGAAATGTAATCCCAAAGTAACAACTAATCTTGATCCAAAACATACAAACTTCTATAGTGCTGGTCTGCGCTGAAAAAAATACACTGAAAGGCCTGGAGGGAAATGGCTGAATTTACAGAGATGCTCAAGCTCCCATTTGGGGCTGAGTTGAATACCAGGGAAATTCAGAATATTTTTTCAAGTCTTTGTGCATGCATTTAGGTTGCCAATTTGAAAATATTGCCCTAATTGTTTTCAGTTCAAACAATCATAGTGAAATTCTTCCAGACTTTGTAGGCTACTTCTTCTTGGCCAAAACAACTGCTAGCTAAAATATCTTTTTTACTACCTCCTAAAAATGATTGATATGATTGTGTATTGGCAAGAAATATATGCTAACACAACAATGGGATTTTATTCCAATCATAACTTGACTGTAAGTCCCACAGTCATCACTGTGACATTAAGCAATAATATTAGAATTCTTGCCATCATTACAGAAAAATAATTAAAAAAAGAAGAAAAACATACATAAAGGATTTTTTTCCCTTGAATCATGCTGTTAAAGCTCACTATCATGAAATTGCATATGAATCCAAACAGCCATTTAAATGTTTATAGGATTAAAATCCTACCTAAGCCATATGTTTATTGCGATCATGTACTTGACTCCTAGTGTCTGTCATCATAACCATGGACATAATAGCAGCATATTTTTGTAAAAAGATTTTTAAAAATTGAAGTTGATTGTAAAATATGCCATATAGATCAATAATTTTAGATCTGAAGGTATGTGGCCTAAAACAAAGCACAACAGTGCAGTATTTCTATGATAAAACAAATTAAGTTTTCACTGGAAACATGCAGTACTGTATTTAAATAAACTGAATTGTGTTTAATGTTATTGGCATACTCAAATTATCTCCAAATTTCAAAGAAACATTCCATACTGCAGAATAAGGGGAATATACATTTTCTACTTTTTTGTTTCCTCAAACATAGTCTTGTCCAGTATCATTATAGTTCTCTGTTCCTTGTAATTCATTTTGTTCCCTTAAGCATTTTTCAGTATTTGTCGTCTGAAGAGCAAAAGTGAAAACTGATCTGAAAATCAGGGATTGCTGAATGCTACTCAAGAGATTTATTATCTCTTAGTCATTGAAGCAAGTCCTGTAGCAGTGTCCCTTGCCATGAAATAATGGCAGCATGGTTCTAAGCCAGGAAATGAAAAATAGTTCAGCCAGTGATGGCATTTGGGATTCCAGTAGACAAAGAAATGGATTGGCTGTCCTGCTTGGAAATACAGAGACTAAGCCAGTTGAGAGTGATATTGATTTCCTTTAATAGTGGATGTTACAGTCAAACAGTGGAGAGTGAACAAGCATTAAGTTAGCTTAGCTGAAAAAGACATTTCAAATTTCAAACCTTACCTTTGCCTGTTATGGGTGCACTTATGTTAGGAAAATGTTTCTGGTTGAAGCCAGTCTAAGAGAGAAGATGCTAAGCCTGTGGTATGCAGAGCTTTGTAATTCAGGTGGTCATGAAGCAATGTCCTGCCTTAAGCACTGATGGCAGTAAGTGGCTTACTGAAGAGTGTGAATTTCAGGTTGGCCAGAGAATGTCTTCTTACTTAAAGATGAGTTGTTCTGTAATCCCTTTCACCCAGCTCTGAACATCTCCCTCCTTTCCAAGTCAGTTTGTCTCTAAGTTGCCTTACTAATACTTTGCCACCTGAGGGATTCAGTCTCAAGAAAAAATAGGATAAGAAAGAAGCACTTGGTGTGGAAAGAGGCTTGTGCAGCAAGGGTGGTGTTCACTCCGTCCCTACTCCACTACCTTGAGTGTATTTTCTAGTTATTCCTCTCTAAAGGAGAAACTCTTATATGAAGAAATAGAGTTGCAGTTTATGAAATGAGTTGATCAAATAAATAAAAAAACAATAACAAAAAACCACGTTTTTTTTTAAGAAACAATTTTATATGTAATAAATATAACTGTATGAAATTTCTCATACGTACAAGCAAAAGGAAGAGATTCAAATGTAAAAGAAAATCAGGTTTTAATACACTTTTCTCAATGTTTCAGAACAAGTGCTGTGGTCTGCATTTTGCTTTAGGCATCACATTTCACCAAGTTCAGCTTGTTCTTCTTTATAGGGTCACTATTTTGCCATTAAAGAGGGAGGAAGACAGAAAGGCAAGGATAATCAGATCACCAAAGCCAAGTTCCTGGTCTGAATTATCCCTGAATTGTTTGTGCGTCTGCACGTACACTGTTCAGATTGGAGACGATTAGTGTTCTAACATAGGCACCTAAGTCACACAAGCACTCAGCATGACTGCTCTCCAAGTTGTGTATTATCAGTTCTTCTATTACACTTCAAAAATTCCAGGCCATCTTAAGAAATTATAACTCACTTCTTAAAAGCATGCTTTATCATGCCTTCATATGTGCAACTATAGCAAATATAATTATGAATGAATTCCAACTGCTTGTATTTCATTCAAGGAGTAGATTAATATATACTTTCATACTTGAAAAATAAATTACTATTTCGAGGTAAAGCATGGAGCTAATGCTTGGGGGGAGAGCAGTGGATGTAGTCTACCTTGATTTCAGCAAGGCATTTGATACTGTCCCCCATGACATCCTTATAACAAAGCTGAGGAAATGTGGGATAGATAAGTGGATAGTGAGGTGGGTTGAGAACTGGCTGACTGGCAGAGCGCAGAGGGTCGTTGTTGGCAGTGCAGAGTACAGTTGGAGGCCTGTAACTAGCGGTGTTCCTCAGGGGTCGGTGCTGGGTCCAGTCTTGTTCAACATCTTGATCAGTGACCTTGATGAGGGAATAGTGGCCACCCTCAGCAAGTTTGCTGATGATACGAAGTTGGGAGGATTGGCTGACACGCCTGAAGGCTGTGCTGCCATTCGGCGAGACCTGGAAAGGCTGGGCAAAAAAAAAAAGGATGAGGTTTAACAAAAGCAAGTGTAGAGTCTTGCATCTGGGGAGGAATAATTCCATTCACCAGTACAGGCTGGGGGATGAGCTGCTGGAGGGGAGCCCTGCGGAGAGGGACCTGGGTGTCCTGGTGGACGACAGGTTGGCCATGAGCCAGCAGTGTGCCCTTGTGGCCAAGAGGGCCAATGGCATCCTGGGGTGCATTAAAAAGAGCGTGGCCAGCAGGTCAAGGGAGGTGATCCTCCCCCTCTACTCTGCCCTGGTGAGGCCTCATCTGGAGTACTGTGTCCAGTTCCGGGCTCCCCAGTACAAAAAAGACAGGGATCTCTTGGAAAGAGTCCAGCAGAGGGCCACAAAGATGGTGAAGGGCCTGGAGCATCTCTCCTATGAAGAAAGGCTGAGTGAACTGGGTCTGTTTAGCCTCGAGAAAAGAAGACTGAGAGGGGACCTGATCCAGGTCTATAAATATCTAAGGTGTGGGGGGCAGAATAGCAAGGCTGGACTTTTTCAGTGGTGAGTGGAGACAGGACAAGGGGAAACAGCCAGAAATTGCAGCATAGGAAGTTCCGTACAAATGTGTGCGAGAACTTCTTTACAGTGAGGTGATGGAGTACTGGAACAGGCTGCCCAGGGAGGTGGTGGAGTCTCCTTCTCTGGAGATGTTCAAGACCTGCCTGGATGCCGACCTGTGCGACTTGCTGTAGGGAACCTGCTTTGGCAGGGGGGTTGGACTCGATGATCTCTGGAGGTCCCTTCCAACCCCTACAATTCTGTGATTCTAATTTTATTTTCCAATTCATTTTGTATGATATTTGTGCAGATGCTCTATATGAACTGATACAGAAATAAGTTAGAAAGGAAAAGATAAAATGTGTGCAAATGTGGAAAGTGTTTTCTAATGCTCTGACTTAAAATTCAGACTTTCTTGCAAGCTTCCTCTCTACTCTTAGTTTTTCTTCATTAATAAGATATTTTGGTATGAATAGGGTTTTTTCCCTACTCCATTCAGGTATCAAATTTCTTTGTTCCTTACCTTCCCCTTGAAAGCGAAGAGAAGAAGGTGCTTATATTTGAGTCTATTTTGAAACTCTGTACTGGCACTTCAAATAAACGAAGACAGTTCCTCAGTGAATGAAAAGTGGAGTAAAAATTATTAAAAAGGTTCTTATTGACTCACCGTGGCTTCAACATAACAGGAACCACAACAGCTAATTACATTTCATATACGGAGACTTATGCAAGGTTTTTGCTATGCAATGACTGTCCAAAGATGATACTGTTGTAAAGGAAAAAGGCTCAGACCAAAAGATTTACTTAACTTAAAAAGAGCTTTACTGTTTAAACAAAACATTCTCCATAAACATTAAATATAGGCATTAAACATAGACTTCCTTTTATTTAACGCAGCAATAAAGTTCAAGAGGAGTCCTTAGCCTATTACTGATTGTTTACTCCCATATTAACAGAGACACAAAGGACAATTTCAGTCAGCAGGTGTTCAGAAATGCTTATTATAATATTAACTTAAGAGACTCACAGTGGAACTTACTGAAAGGACAAAACCCCTTTCATTACTTTGTCAGTAGCTTTATTTTCCACTGCAGTCATGGAGGCTGTACACAGTGACATATTTTAGTGGAATATTTCAGTATTTAAAAGAAAGATTTTTTTTCTGACTGTATATACACACATTTTATTTTCTGTGAATGTTCAGTTCCTGAGACTTGCTGGCATGTTCATTCTCTCAAAATGAGTTTCAAATATGCAAGAGCATGTCAGCATGGAAGCTGAATGTTGAAAATCAAAAGCTGCTGGGAGGATGGTGGGCATGGAAGCAGTGTCATGTGAATTATCCAAATAGTTACAAAGCAACTGAAAAGTCTAATGATTGGAAGGAACTTCTTTGCCCATGATCTAGTGAGGGTAATATCTCGTGTCTGTGAAATGATCTTAAATTAGAGCAGCTGAAAGAAGTATCTGAAAGAAGTATAATTTGCTCATGCACACTCTATTACTAGAAAAGAAAACTAAATTAGACTTTTTTTTTCCTAATTAGTTGTTCAACTCAATCTCTGCCTTCAGTCCTCTGTCTTCACTTGGTGATATCTAAATCCTTTGCCAGTGACCTCACAGTCAGTGACTGGTGAGGACATGCACTTGGCTACACAACTTCATTGAAAGATTAGATTTGATAGTTGTGAAAGGGAAAAACATTCATTTACTTCTTGTGAAAGTTAAAGTTTTCTTTTGAATTTGTCTCTAGCATGGTCAAGGAGATGTTCCAGAAAAAATATTTGTTTAGATTTTATTATGTGCTGTGGAAAAAAAATATTTGTGAGCCAAAAGTTTCATATTTTTATAGTTCTTTAGATGACAATAACATGTTCTTTGGCAGTTACCAAAAATGTCTGTAAAGGGCTATAGATACATATAATATGCAAAAAATATGTATGAAAAATATAATAGACCATAGATTTGTAAAAATATCCAATATTTGGTAAAATGAACCAGTGTAAATCGTAGATATCTATCTTTTACAATTTCAATTAGAAAGGTTTATTTTTTTTTCTTAACCTGATAAATTTAATCCTTGCAGTTTAATTTTTAATTTCCATAAATCCATACATATACACCCAAATTAATGTTTCTAGCAAAATTTTCTGTAGAATATAATTCCTACTAACCTTTATAGCTTCTGACCATTTTGTCAGGGAACCCATGTAGTAACCTACTCAGCATCATAATTCTGTAGTGAAAATTTTCTTCTGAATCACAGTGCTTTCTTCTTTTCATTCCAGCTTGGTGAACTGATAGAAACATCAATATCCTTTTTATTTTTTCTCCTCATTTATGTGGAAGATGTACTCTATACTGTACAAGTCTTATGCCACCCTCGTCATGTGAGTGAAAGAAAAAATGAAATGCCAAATGGGGAATGTCTCTCCCGTCTATTAAATGGCAGCATTCAGGCTAGCTGTATAGTGCATACTTTCTGACATGCTTCAGTATTTAACTGAGGGCCACAAATGGAGTTGTTAGAAAAGGTCTTTGAGCCAGTCACATGTTGGGCACAACAGAATAGTAGTTACTCCTGAGTTCTCAAAGAGGAGTGAATAATTTAGAATTGTGATGACTCTTTATGTCTTTCATCTCCTTTTCTGAGCTAGTTTAAAAGATTCAATAAATATTATAAATATTATAAATATTTCTAAATGCACAATGTTCAAATAGAACCAGATTGGGAATAAAATCAAATTAGTTTTCTTTGTTGTGTTTTTTTTTTTTTCCTGTCTTTAGAGGTTTCACTTATTCATAATAGTTTTGAGAAATTCATTCAGTACAATTCAGAGGTTGTTCCCTGTTAAGAATTTTCCCTCCTTTCCTTTTATTGGCCCCATTTCTCCCACACACAAATCCACAGAACCACAGATGCTCCATTACAATGATGTCAGTCTTGCTACATGCTCCAGCTGTTTCGTAGGTGCATTTATAAAGTTCAACCTTTTACGTATGCCATAAATGTATATTTCATGTATAAACATAAAGCTAACACACTGCAGATCACTCTAAGTGTAATTTTAATGGAGGTTTAGCAAGTTTAAAAAATACTGAGAAGTGTTTAATCTTTCTGTTGGCAACATTTTTATAGCAGGTTTTCCAATTTTTTTTTTCTTTCTGGAGCTAAGTTCAGATATTCCCCACCCCTTCCACGATTTCATTTTATGTGATTATTGGAAGATGCAGGGAGTTGTTTTAGTGAGACAATACGTATTTTACATAACAATATCTGAGGAAAAATGTTTCTCTCCACATCATCTTGGTCCTCAAACCCTCAGTCAAGATTCTATGCATTTAGCAGTATACCACACTGAAAAACACCTAATTCCTGGAACATTCAGATTTCACAGATTCTTGAGTATTGGCAGAAATTGTAAATATTGCATATAAATTCTGATCAAAAGTTTTAAGAAATTATTAAAAATTGTCTCTGAACATTAAAGCTTTTTTTTTTTTTTTTTTTCCCTTGTGTTCTGAATTTCAAAGAAAGGGTTCAACAGTGCCTCTTTGGCCCTTCAGCCATCCTCTTTTCTCTTTGTGAGTGCTGAAGAATTCAGCTCATTGCAGCTATGTGGACCATTAAACTGTGCCCACAGGTTCCTTCCCTGGTCTCCCCTGGGTGCTTTCCTTCTTACAACCAGTATCTTTACTTCTCTCTCTCTCCCTTTCAGTTGCATACTTTTTCTTAATTTGATTGTAGTCCTGAGTTATCACCATATTTGTACCATATAATTGGCATTATTCTAAAATAAATCTCCCCACTTATAAAGATTTTGAGGTTTAATCTCTGTTTTATTGGCCTAGAAATAAAATGAGTCTCAGGAGGCCAGATGAAAGCTGTTTCAACAATTCATGTTGCTTCATGCCATGCAAGATGCAGAGTGAATAAAGCCCCTGATGTGATTCTAGAGGTGATAAGTGGGACTTGGAGCTATTACCATCTGGTTGCAGAAGAGCCTGCTTTATTTTTGCTGATTGGTTTCATGTGTACTTGATAATTCCAGATCATAAATACATAGCTAGTTTTTAATTATGGAGAAAAGATTCAGTATCGAAGGAAAGAAAAAGAAGATAAGTTCCTTGGCTATTCAGCTATGTTCCAATTCCAGGTATTAGGCATTAACACAGCATCAGAATTAACCTGTCTGTTCCATTCCACCTGTGTACCAGCCATTATGTGCATCTCAAAATGTGTGAGTATTTTCCATCAGCTGAGCAAAGCATTGCCCAAGACTCTCTTCTTCTGCAAGGTTTAGAGATTTAGTACAATATGTGAAGTCAATGAGATTTGTGACTGTAACACAGTATTATTGACAGGCTCAAAATACCTTAATAACACTTATTGCTAAGAAATATTGAAAATATTACCATTAATTATTTTTTTTTAATTTACAGGTCCTTTGTAATCCAGCAAATCCCGAGCAGCAATCTCTTTATGGTGGTAGTAGATAACGAATGCTTCTGTGATTCTGTCCCACCAATTACCATGGCGCCTATAGAAATAAGATATATCCTTTTATTTGCATAGTTGTCAAGAAGAGATTCAAGATGTAAACACTGAAAATGTTCTTCTTACATAAAGTGACTTAAGAACTTCAAAGAATGCATCACAGCTGGGGCTGGTTGAAATTAAGCCAGCTGAGAATGCATTCTTACTTACTTTCAAGGAGAATTCACATGTTTAGATATTTAGGACAGCCAGTAAAATTTAAGCAAATACACTTATATGCATTTTTAAGTATCGGAAGGTCATAGTCTCTATTTTTAGGCAGTGGGACTTCATTCACTTTATGAACTAAGTATGTAAGTTCCTTCTGAGAGTAGAAATCCTGATATTAGAACTTCTGAAATCTCTGATTGTATAAGCATTTTAAGACTAGGCTGGAGTATTGAAACCATTTCAGAATCCTGCTTTACAAATGTATAAAAAATTAGCAAACTGAAGATAGCAATTGATTTTTAGCTGTCATACTTTTTATTCTGTGCTGTTCTGTATACTTCAGGATTTGTTTTTTCTAATGAGTTGGAATTTATCAAAAGCAGTGTGCTTTTATTACAGACATTATTTAAAGACAGATTAATAGTGTTAGTGCAAATGATACTGTCTGAACAAGGGACTGCTGAGGAGAAAGCCATAGAATTACATTGTTATTCTTGTGTTGACCACACACCTCACCTTGGATCTTTGAATGAAAGAAAAATGTGAGGAGTTGAAAGATTTTCCCTGCATGCATTTCAAAGCACTCAAATGAACTCAGGATATTTAAATGCAATGTTCAGAAGATTTCTCCTTAATTACATCGTACATAATGAATCCCTTAAGTGTGAACGTTTAAAATCTCAGAAGATAAGAAGACGCCCAGAATCTTGCCATGGATTTCACCCTGAAGTAAGTTTCTACTTTTTTATTATTATTATTTTAGTCTCTAGTAGAAGTTGTATTCCTTTTAAAAAAAGGCAAATAGGAAAGCTGTCTTATAACATGAAACTCATCAGAAAATATTTGGAGTACTCAGAACATTTTACTAAAGGAAGCAGGTGGCATTGTAAGCGTAGAAAAAATTTTTAGTACTCCTGTAGACAGTGTTTTGTCTTGTTACTTTTGTAGACTGTTTTATGTCATGTAATAGAATGTGGTAGACATAAGCACAGATTGGTAGCCAGGAATATGGCAGCTAATTTTGCCTGAGCACTCATTGCAGGATTCTTCATTAGAGATGGCTGGGAACTTTAGTTAGTGTTAGTTATTTAGTTAATTAGTGTTTTCTATTTCGGAAACTAACTCCACAATATCAGGTGTGATGGAATATTCATCATATTTACACATAGTATTTCTTGGGACAGGTCACTACACGTATTTACCACCCTGTGTTCTCCATAGCACTGATGGACAGTAAGGAGATCTGATAGAGAACAGGACACAATTGCAGTGATTTCTGCAGTAGATGAGACACCTTTTTTACACAAGAGTAGTTTTTTTAGTGCCTCTGGTTCTGTAATGGAATGTAGAATGAGACTTAAAATGTTGCATGGAGGACACTGTATGATTCTTGTTGGTCCTGCTTGCTTTTAGTCTGCAGCTTAACTTGCTGAAATGAAAATGAATACCTGTGGTTTTTTTTTTGAGTGTATTTATTTCACGGCTTTTGTGGTTTGTATCAATCATCTGCTTATGCAGTTTCATAAATTCTCATATATCATAATTGGAAGTCTTGTCTTGTATTTATCTTTTTTTTTCTTTTCTTTTCTTTTTTCCTCTTCAGGAAAATGCAAGAGAATGTGGTGGTGTCCCAGGTCTTAGTGCTAAGCCTCCTTTTGTTATTCTTCCTCTGCTATTGACAATTTTCTCAAGGTGACATTGACTGATGTGTTCAATTGGCATGCTAATACATGGATAAACTGTGAACTGGGAAATGGTGCAACATAGAGGATATGAAATATAGTCAGAGCATCAGCATTTCATGATTTTAAACTGTAGGTGATATAAATTCTTAAAGATGTGTTGAAAAAAAAAAGATTTATCTTTTTACTTTGCTAGTCATGCAGATGTGAATTTGGCATATGGTAGTTATGATTCATCAAAAAAGGACTTGGTAGATAGAGATGATCATTGCTTTGTCCCATTGAAAATAATTTAAAATGGTGTACTTTTTCAATAAAGTATATTAAAATCACAGTTTCAGAGTGCATTTTAACTCCAATAATACATTTGTTCAATTAATTGTTAATGGGAAGGGAATAAACTAAGCCAAATATGTTTTTCTTATGCTCTTAGCCTCTTTCTGAAAAGGTAACAAAAAGAAAATGTGGAGTTAGCTTTTATAATAAGGCAGAATAGCTTTTATTAAGTCAAGGAAACACATGTGCATATATGAAGCTGAGCAGGTAATAGACTGTGTTGATTTATAGTGAAGTTTTGCTTTCTGGAAATAGCTATAAAATATCTTAGTCACATTTTAGAGAGTGAGCCAAAGCCCGATTAAAGCCTTTTCCCTAACTTGGGCAAGCTTTACATCAGATCATTTGATTTGGTTGCATATGGCAAAATTAAATACTTTCATCTGTTACAATTTGTAATGTGCATAAAAGGATGATACTGTTCTGTTAGTACTCTGCCTTACAGAGAGCGAGTCAGCTAGGACTTGCTGGAAATTCATAAGCAGAGAAAGCTTGACTTGCAATGCATCTGTGTCAGCAGAAATTGTTATGGCTTTCACTGAGAATCCATTGAGGCTTAGCCTCACTGGGCAAAGACCAATCTTTCTTAATTCTTGGCCTTATGTTCTTCCACATAAGGGAAATAAGAAGATAAAGGAAAAAAGTTCTTGCTGTCTTTAAAAGCTCTGCACAAAGACTGCTATTTATCCTACCCATCGTAAAATGAATTTTTTCTTGCAGTTGGTAGTAATGTCCCTATTACGGATGTGTTTGTTGAAGATCTTGATCTTTGAGATATGTTAATCTCTGGTTTATGTTTGGATTTTTATCTGAGGTAGAGCTCTGTCAAGAGAATAGCCCTGCTCAGCCATCAGCTTCTAACAGTGCAATGCATTAGATACAAAATAAAATGACGCTGTTCTAAATCTGATCTAGAAAACTGCAGTTTCCTAACTGGAAGCAAGAATGCTTTTAACATTAAGCTATGTATTCTAGGTGAGAGCAGGGGACAAATGTTGCTGGGAGAGAGACTTTATCTTAAACATGACCATGCTGCTAGTAGGAGGAAGACTAGTAAAATAGAATTTCCACTGAATGCTTTAATGGGTTTGAATACACTGGTACTTCCCTCTGGGTTCTGTTACTGATCCGCAAAGATCAAGGCATTCTCTACACTCGAACTGACACAGATATTGTGCAGATATTTGTTGTGTTTTTTTATCATCTTCCATTATTCTCTCAAAAATTAATCTCAGTACTTTATTAACAGTATTCCAGTTTCTGATCTTCCTTCTGAGTTTCCAGAATGCACGATGCTACATCTTTCTAATGTTTTTGTATGTCTGATCCTTGTTTTTTCTCAGTGCAAGTGAAATGGGTAATGCTTATATAGGTGGTTATTCCTTGTTAGTAAAAGTAAATAAGAAATCTTTCTTAATAGAGACATTGAAACATTCTGCACAAAAAATGTTTATTCTGACTGATGTGCAAATCATCATTGCTTACAGAGAAAAGAAAGCTATTGTAAGAGAAATTTTATTTCTGCTGTCCCAAGATGGAAATACCTAATATTTTATTCTTTAGTTTCAGAAAGGGGAGGCAGTTTTTCTAACTAGGATGGAGCAAGAGAGTAACGAAAGAGATTAAGATGTGACAATGTAAAACAGTGTTATTAAAGAGATGAAAATATGAGTGTATAAATGAACATTGCTCAGAAAAACTGTGGCAGTTTATTCTCATGAAGTAAGAAACTTACAAAGGCAAAATGTACTGGTGTACAAAAGTCAGTGTTTAAACAATGATACAAAAAAATTGGTAAGTGTAAAGTCATATTTCATTAGTTGTCATTTCTTTGTTAATGAAGACATCATTCTAATTTTGAATTAATTCTTGTTGAACTTTATGAACCTGAATTTACCACGCATCAGAAAGTCAGTAGTTGAAGAAGATTTTGCTTTGGGTTCAGATGTCTGGATCCTTGCATGTCTCTCTATTCAGCTGAGCAGGACTGGTCAATAACATCTAGGTTGATTTTTGTATTATCATTCATGAGTGCATGAAACAGACCAACAGAAGTGTGGTGATAATGCTGTGAGATCTCTTAATTATTTGATCTAACTGGCTGCATCTATTACTAATATAGTACTAGAGATGTCTCAGCCTTCAGCTCAGAGCAGCTTCCATACAAACTGCCTATGTCCAAACGCAGAAATGATGATAATGAGTTTTCTGGGATAGAACTAGCTGACACAGGCAGAAAGCATGCCACGGGCTATTTGAATCAGGTTTACAGAAAAGCTGATCTCATTTTAATGCACAGGAATGTTCCTGTCTGTTGAACTTACCCTTCTGTACGTGGTCATTAGCTCTGAAACATGGAGAAAGTGTGAAGATGTGGTGAAGTGGTTCTGTGCTGTCAAACCATTGCTTATAGCAGGTCATAGAAGGTGAAATTAGATTTCATAACCTCACTAATCCTAAATGCTGCTACTTTCAAATCCTAAAAAATGTCATGCAAGGTCTGATCCAAAGCTCAGTGCAGTGAACAAAAAACAGATGTATAGCTATGCATATATACAGCTGCCTATATGAAACTATGCATTTTTTAATAAACAGGAAATTCAGACATCATCCATAGTTTTTATCTCTCTAAATCTGAAGTCAAACCCAAACAGAACCAGGAGAACTGTACAATGTGTTTCTACACAGCAAGAGGCATAGTTGAAAGCTTTGGCTTCTACAGGGGTTGAATTCTCTTTTTTTTTTTTTTTTTTTTTACTTTTTTCTTTTCTGCTCTCTTTGGTAATGGCATTGATTTTCAACTTATTAACCCCAGCTGCCTCATCTTCCTTTAATCTTGATACAACAAAAGATGTTTGGGAGCTCAGGACCAGGCACGGATACACCATTTTCAAATGGCTTTGTGTGGGGAAACTGACTGCCCATAACTGTCAGTGCTGCAAACACACCTCTAAAATCCTGTAAGTCAGAGAGCCTAGGGCAGGTTTTTGCAGCTGTGCTATCTCTTCTCTTGTCTCCATGACACTGAGACTGCCTGACCCACTCCATTTTGCTGCCAGGGCTGATTCTGCAATACATATGCTCAGCAAAGCAGGTGATTGCCTAAGGCAGGAAGATATTGAAAGCAGTGGTGATTTTCCCCCCTCTCATTGTGTAAATGGCTTCAAGAGACTGGTTTGGTTTTCTTCTGATAGCAAGAGCCCCAGAACAAGGCACTGGTCTGTTTATCCCTTTGGGTGCAGAAGGCAAGTTTGGCTCAGAAAGTCTGAGGCTAGAATAAGGCAGTTATTTCCATTTGCCTCTGGCCTCCAAGGACTTTTTACATCCTGGCACTTTCTGTGCCTCACAGATTCCCACTCATGCAACTTTAATGTAAATAGGCATTCACAATTGGAAAGTTTTCCACAGAACAGTGCTTCATAATCTTGCAACTGTGGAAAATATTGAGATTACTTTATTTTCCTGCCTGATTATTCTGTTCCCTGAGCTGTCCAAGATCCTTCCACTAGTATGTTTTTTTCTTCTTGTCCAAATTCTTCCCCATGGTTCTGAATTTTTCAAGTATGTATTTAGCTGTCTTGCTATTTATCTGGTTTACAACAGTGTACTCTCTGACAGGCCCAGCTCCCATGTATGTACTTAGAATGAGAGATATGGTTCCCATATATAGCATCTACAGAAGATCTCACTGGAGTTTATCACTTACAGTCCACTCTGAAGGCAGTTTTCTCTCATCATTAGCTTTTGGCCATTAGGCTCAGATCCTATTTCTGCCAATATAACATTTTTTTTTCTTCCTGTAGCTCCTTGGGAGGATTTACATCATCTTCAAAAGTCAGCTCTTTGTTTCTTCCCAATGGTATTCTTGAAGCTGGTTGTTATAAGTTGGATATACTGAATCATACTGCAATTTTGTGATGCTCTGAGTGAAAGGATATGTTTCCAGTTATTTCAGAGTTTTTTCCTCCTCCTTCCCATAGTGACTAGTCAAAGAATTAAATGTTATTTTATTGTTTGTATTTCCAGTAAAAGTTATTTTAAATCTCCACAGCTCTGACTAGCAGATGTTTTGAAGAATTTCAAAGCCCGCTGTTCATCAAGAAGCCACTGACTTTTCATTGACATTTTTTCTATCAGAGGTGGAACTAGTAGCACTTTCACATTATACTTCACTTAGATCTAGGTTAAAGCCTTTCCATAACAAGTATCACAAAATATATGCAGTATATTTTAAAAATTATACTATTCATAATATTTGTAGAAAGCTAGATGACTTTCAATAATCAGTTTTAAGAATATGAAACTTCACTTCCAGGATTAGATATAACTGAAACTGAAATTAGAGTAAGCATGGTATGTTCTTCCACTGTGAAGGTTATTATATTTATCTATATAGGTATTTTACTTATCTAATCACTTCCTTTAGTTTTTTTTTTTTTTTTTTTTTTCCTCCAGGAAATCCTTAATAAATAGAGAAAAATAATTAGAGGCTGGTATCTAAATTTTAAATGATTTTCTGCAAAGTCTGTAAGTGGCCATATTTATGATTAGCCAGTAGAGATTTGAGCTGATCTGACCATCCAAGGTATGAGATGTTGAAATCTTAATAATACTTTTTCCATTTCCTCATTGTTAACAGATTTGGTCATTGTTTTGGCAGATAGAGCCAGGCAATTGTGTTTATGCCAAGCTGCTGTACAACACCTCACCCACCAAGTGTCAAAAGCTCACTTGTTCTCTGCTCTGCTGCTGAGAGTTTCTGGCAACATAAGAATCTGTGCACAGATTGTCTATGCACAGATTTGTAGCTACTTCACCCCCCCTCCCTCCCGAATTAACAAAAAAGCATTAAAGAAAAATCAGTGCAGGATCAAGATAAGTGGCATGAAAGCTGTTGTATTTCTTGTGATAATAGTAATTAAAAGGCCTGTGTTATATTTAAATGAAATTGAGGCTAAATTTCTAGTTATGTCAAAGCAGTGTAGAATCCTCACTGCTTATTGGGGAGCTCATTCAGGAATGGTTATCTCTTACTGAATTCTTTTACAAAGGGTTATAAGGAGTTGACAGCTATTAGGGCCTCTGTAAGATCAAGCTCCAAAGCTGGCATCTTTTTTGCTCCAAATGTGATCTTGAACTGCACTTACATATGTTTAAAAGAGCCTTGTAAGAAGGGGTTACTGTTGACAATTCCGAGTCAAATTTGAACCTTAACACTAGAAGTTCAAGTGGTTAATGCTGGGTTTGTTTGACTATGTTAGGATTTAGTTTGCTGCTTTAACATGCTGCATATTTCACTTACAGAAGAAGTGGAAGATCAGATTTCAGTTCATAGCAAGAAGTGTTTTGAATCAGCTATTTAAATGTCTTAGAAAAAGTGCTAAATGTTTGATAGAGGATGACTAGTTGGGGCTAGTTGGGATGGCTGAATTAATCAAGAATGCTTTTGGCAGACATGCAAATGTGCAGATGGCTCCTGAGACAGGAAATAAAGAATTGTTTTCTTTCATTTCTTTGTTAGTGTTCTGGCACTGATCAGTTTGGTTTAACTGGAAAATGAGTTTTTTTCATTTGCTTATGTTATTTGTGGGGGGAGGTAGAATTAATTTGTAAGCTTCCAGCTGTGTTGTTGGATGTTTTTATACCATTTCCGAGGCATTGCTGTGATATGTACAATAGGTAAGATAGAATCTCAAGTTCTTGTTAATATCCTATTATCAGCTATATCTAATGAAGCAGTTTAGGTACATCTGTCTCCTGTGTACACATAAAAGCAAAATAATTTGGTGAAAATGAAACCTTCTTATATTGCTTCTTTCTAAAAGTCCAAACCAAAATGAAGTCACAATTAATTTTGTAATTTCATTTTCTCTGACAGATTTAAAAAGCAGGACACAGAAGCTAGTGATTAACATTCTAATAGAGACTTGTGATTTCCCATCATTAGAACTTTGTGGTTTTCAGGGAGATGTTTTGGTTTAAAGCAGACATTCTTTCTGCTTTTTCTTCTTTGCTCTTCCAAAGTTCAATAGATAATTTCAAGAGCTCAAAGGAAGTCTATCATCCAGCGAAACTGTGAAGAAAAAGTTTTGAATTCTGCTTAAAATCTGAAGTTAATGTGATACGCTAAAATTCATACAAGTATGGATTCAATAAGAGGTATTTAATTATTATCCTTTATGTCCCCATCATTATATGAGCAGAGATCTCAGAAGGAGAATTGCTATTTTTCGCTGATAAAACCTTTCTTGGCAGAAATACTCTGGATTTTGTTTAAAAGAAAAAAAAAAACTTTTAAAAACTTGTTTATGAGGACTTAGAGAGGCATTGTTTAAGTCTACTTTTTAACCGTGAAATCCTTTTGTCATATGGCAGTCATTATTTACATCTGTCTATCTTGAAAGATTTTTTTCTAATAGAAGATACTTAGAAGTTTCACATTTAAGGTATCTTTCAATAATCACTTGAGAACTTCTTAACAGTAAACAATGGTCTTAAATGGTCTTGCCAAGCATGTAAATGATCTACAACTCCTAATGCACCAAAGATTTTTTATTTTTTTTTTTTTTTTTTTTTTTTTTGCATATTTTCAACTCTGCATTTGGGACCTCTAGGCAATGCTGTTTCAGATTAGGGCAAACCATGAATTTCTTAACTGTTTCACTTGAGAGAAGGCTTTATCCTTGTAATATTCATGGCAGAAAACCTGGAAATTTATCCTACTCATTCCTTTCCAAATACAGCAACCCTATCTTCATTAGCATCTGACAGATTTAAAAATAGTGGAGGATACCCTAAGCAAAAAAAAATGAAACGTTATGTAAAAGAAACATGAAAAAAATCTTTATGCTTTATCCACCTTTCCCTGCCTTCTAGACCTTGCCTGAGTCTTGCACAAAAAGCAATCTCCCTTGTAACACAGTTGACTTAAGAAGGATTATAATATTTTGAAAGAGAAGAATGACATATCAGAGGCAGTAGAAATGTCCATGTTACATTCTTTGAAATATCCTTGCTATTATATAGACCTAGTGGTAAAACTACCAATGAGCAGATAAGGCATGTAAGATTCAGCTTATCAGAAACCCTAGTTTCTCCTTAGAGTTCTTGAATTGACTCTAACCTGAAGTATAATATCTAAAAGTTCACTTCCTGGAAGAAGAGGATATTAAGCTATGATAAAAGCCTGAATTTTGTAAGTAGCTTTGTAACATTACAAAGTATTGCCAACAAGCTTTTTGGTCCATTTGTTAATGAACTTTTAGAAACGTGGATTTCTATTACCTACACTATATTTTGGGAAATATTTGTCTGTCACATAAACAAAAGAGAGCAGCTGTTTCTCAATCGAGCAGCACTCTGGCATATGAGTAGATCATGTTTTGCCTTTTTTTAGTAGTCAGTCACTGAAGAAACACAATCATAGCGTTCATGAAGAGAAAAGAGAAAGCAAATGGATATAAAACTGGCATAATATTCTTTGTTCCAGCCTTTAGAGACTACCGTGCTCCACATCTGGTTTTTTTCTTCTTGGTTTTATCATGATGGATCTTTTTGCTATGGTTTGCAGGTCCTTTTAAATTCTCGCATTTTGTGTTTCTATCCTTACTTACTTTGGACCACAAGTTTTCAAAACAAATACAAACCAAACCGAACACCAAGAAAACCACCAAATCTTAGAATCATAGAATCACAAGGTTGGAAACAACCTATAAGATCATCTAGTCCAACCGTCTTCTCGTTACCATTGCTACCACAAGCACTAAATCATATCTCTCAGCTCCTCATCCAGATGCCTCTTGAACGCTGCCAGGGACAGCGACTCCACGACCTCTCTGGGTAGGCCATTCCAATGCCTGACCACTCTCTGAGAGAAAAAGTTTTTCTCATGTCTAGTGTCAGAACCAAGAAGATAAAAAACCTTCATGAATTTCTATGGGAATTTTACATACTGTCTACTGCTATTAGATCTGAAAAGATCAGTTTCACAGTATATGAGGATATATGTGTGTATGTATCCCTGTACATATATATATTTATATATATACTTTAACTCTGGAAAAAGTCACGTTATAAAGAGCTTATGCAGATATTGATAAGCAGCATGTCATCCTAGAACATCTTTACATTCTGGTTCTGATTACTCCTTCTTAACCTTGTCTATATCTATGCACTGGAGTGCAATAATTCATGAAATATTATGGACCATGTATATTTCAAGTTGGCCTCTCAAGTGACAGCATAGCTCTTTCACAGTCTCCTGGACCAATCTTCAACAGAGAATGTAAATCCTTGTCTCTTTTCTCTCCCTGATGAATTTGAAGAGTGCAGCAGCATTGTCTGTATCCATGTAGAGCACAACAAGGTTCCCTACACTTCATTGCATCTGTCCTCCCTAGATGGACTGCCTCTAAGATATATAATGTATAGTCTGGGGGAGAATTGTTAAGAAAGAGCATCTATTGAGAAACCAGATGACAGTAGTTTTTCCAGTTCTGTTTAACCTTTCTAGGATGTCTTGGAAGGATTGAGCTTCAGGTCTGGTATGAACTTTCATGTCATGAACTCCTTAGCACTGAAACCATTTTGTGCTCCACTTGAAGTAGCTTGACAAGACTGTTTAAAGGTAATTGAATTTTGTGGTGTACTTGAAAACTGTGCTCATAAGCGCTGAATAGAGGATAGTGCTTTAAGATCTACCTGCCAATTCATCTTTCCTTTAGTTTCAGGGGAGTAAAAGAAATCAGATTTATCTCTTAATGCTTTTTCCCTTACTGGAAGATGTATCAGAAAGGACCAATGACACCTACTTATACTGATTTCAGATGGCGAAAGAGTATGTATGGGTCTGACTCCATATTTCACAGCAAATAGTGGGTGTTTGAATTGGCCACTGACTGTAGAGCTGGAACATCACTGTTATTGAGATTTCTGCAATTTACAGCTTGTTTTTCTTAGCAGAGTTTAAATTACATGTTATCCTCCTGGTTGCTCTTAAGATCTGCTGATTCACGTTCACTCTTGTGATAACTTTTTCAACTGCAGTAAATTTAACTTCTTGGTTAACACAACTGGAATAAATTCTATTTATATCTGTGGTGCTGCTATGTTTTCCCATTTTTCTTTCACTTTAAAACTGATCTCAAAAAAGTTTTTTATAGAGGTAGGAGACCATGATTGTTCCTTTTTTTTTTTTTTTTTTTTTTTTAAATATATTTCAGTTTTCTCAAGATAATATATGACCTTTTACCTTTACTGAGGAATTTCCCCATATGTCTGCTCAAAGAATTTCCTTGAATGATTCTCTGTGGATTTCCTTCCATGTTTTGTGGAAGTGAATTATGATTGGATTAGAAAGGCGTAAATCTTCCTGAGTTTTCAGGAGATGATTTCCAAAGTTAGCAATATGTCATTCTATCTTCACCCATGCCATGAGCAGTCTACCCGTGTTCCAGGTGGAATTGGTTTCTGGCTGGTTGAAATTCATTTGCTTTACATTGGAGTTCTTAAATTTTAACAATCAAAAACAACTGAGATCATGCAAACATAACCAAGTTGTTTTTGAACAGAACAGCTGAAGTTACTCAAAGTCTGCTGCTGAAGAAATGTAGCCCAAATAATTTTCTTTCTGAAGGCAGCTTTCTACCTTGTGAGATCTTTTTGGTACAATGGAATAAATAGAAATTCAAGAGCTACAACTATATTAATAATAGACAACAAATGGCATCCTAAAAAAGACCTCTCACAAAGTTAGAAACTACAAGGTATTACGAATTACCAGTTTTAACAGTTGGCTCTAAAGTTAAATGTATATTCTTTAGAATTCTGTTTCGGCATCTGTTGAGAAAAATGTTAATGGAAAACACACAGTGGCACATTAGTCTACACATAATTAAATTAGAAATGTGAGTCAAAATTTTCATAAGTTTTTCAGCATTATATCAACTTAAACAGATTCCAATTTTTGTGCAACTCTGCCAATATGATGAAGAACAACACTGATGACATATGGGAGTCATGTCTGTACATAATAATCTGGCATTCCAGGAGCTTAAAGAGGAAGTAAACAAGTAAACTAATAATAGAGTTATTTAGTTTACACTATACATGTTGCCTATCGAGAGAAAATAGTGTATTAGAATAGCTTCCTAAGTGCAGCGTGTAACCATGTATTTTTGCATGAGGAGCTCTGAGCAACTGGAACACTTCTCTGCTCTGAGCCAGTGCTGGTCAGCTATTACAAGTGCTACTGTTTCACTAAGGAGTGAATTGAGTTCCTGATGACTTTTGATTATTAAATGCCAACATTTTGCACAGGTCTAATTGCCAATTCAGAATATTTGTGTCTGATGCTACTGATGCTACGTCTATCACCCTCTGTAATTTTAAATATTATCTTAAACGTCAGTATTTGTCTCTGCTGCACAATCTGAGTAAGTGATGAAGGGCGTTTTGTTCCCAAGGAAACCGGCAGGTGGGACTCCCCAGGCTTCTGCTTTCTCCTCTTAACAAATGCATGGTTATGTGAGGAAGGACTGTCTGCAGGGGAAAATTCACTGGCTTGGTTGCAGTGGTATAATCATACCAGTTTTAATTACAACAGTTTGGTCATTGTAACTTCTCCTTTGGATATATTTAGTATGGGATTAAGATATCTTTTTCTACTTGTACAGTTTTCAAAGTGACATAAGCACTCATATTCCTTATAAGAATGTCCAAACAGAGTTATATTTATAACTAAATTATAACAGTTATAATTAAGCCAATAAAACTATACTGGTAAATTTCCCAGTGTAGACAAGCCTTTACTTAGGAGGTATAATCTGAAAGACTTTCAGTTGGCTAATGCCACCCAGCTTTAAAACAACACTGTCTAATTCAGCCAGTAGCACTTTGTGGGGTAAGCCTGAGGTCAGAGGGAGACCTTTACTGGCTGAAACCTGTTCCTAACATAACAAAGTATATCTGTAGCAGGGGAAAAAATAATAATAAATGTATGGCCAGTCTGGTGTTTCCCACCTTTTTTAAAGATGCTTGGTCAGGATTCCTCTTTGGGTCAAATTTGTACAGGTAAAGAGATTAACTGTTTCTTTCTGACTAGGAGCCTTTGCCATTTCCATCTGAGGCTGCTGCAAGTACACCTTTGACTGGACCCTAAATCTAGCAGAGTGGACTGATAAAGAATGCTGGCACTTACTTAATAGATGATGTTGATGTTGATAGCTGACGACACCAAGCTGAGTGGTGCAGTTGATACGGTGGAAGGAAGGGATGCCATTCAGAGGGACCTCGACAGGCTGGAGGGCTGGGCTCGGGTGAACCTAATGAGGTTCAACACGGCAAAGTGCAAGGTTTTGCATTTGGGCCGGAAGAACCCCAGGCACCCGTACAGGCTGGGAGGAGTGGTCCTTGAGAGCAGCTCGGCAGAGAAGGACCTGGGGGTCCTGATGGGCGAGAGACTGAACATGAGCCAGCAGTGCGCTCTGGCAGCTCGAAAGGCAAATGGGATCCTGGGCTCCATCAGGAGAGGGGTGGTCAGCAGGGAGAGGGAGGTGATTGTCCCTCTCTACTCGGCTCTTGTGAGGCCCCATCTGGAGTACTGTGTCCAGGTGTGGAGCCCTCAGTACAAGAAAGACATAGAGATCTTGGAAAGAGTCCAGAGGAGGGCGACTAAGATGATCAGGGGGCTGGAGCACCTCCCCTATGAGGACAGGCTGAGGGAGTTGGGCTTGTTCAGCCTGGAGAAGAGAAGGCTGCGGAGTGACCTCATTGCAGCCTATCAATACCTGAAGGGAACCTACACCCAGGAGGGGAGTAAACTCTTCAAAAGGGCTGACAACAGCAGGGCTAGGGGAAATGGATCCAAGTTGAAGGAGGGAAGATTGAGGTTGGATGTTAGGGGGAAGTTCTTTACAAGGAGAGCGGTTAGGCCCTGGAACGGGCTGCCCAGGGAGGTTGTGGATGCCCCGTCCTTGGACGTGTTCAAGGCCAGGTTGGACGGGGTCCTGGGCAACCTGATCTGAATGTGTGTTTGGTGGCCCTGCTAGGCAGGGAGGTTGGAACTACATGATCCTTGAGGTCCCTTCCAACCTGGGTGATTCTGTGATTCTGTGATGTTACTGCACAAAGTCTTTCTGCTTTGTCACTTATGAATATTAGATCCTAGACTGAACACCAGCTTTGAATTAGACAACTCAAACTATTCCAGAGGAGAAAATAACTTTCTAGTACCATACTTTTATAGCTAAAATGGACAAAGGCATCCCCTTTTGCTTTGAAGAAAGGAAACATGTATCTATAAGTTCTTTGGCAATATCATCTCTTAACTCTTAACTCTTAACTCTTAAGGAAGCTTTAGTGTTCTAATCTTCTGGGTATAGATGAATCATTAGATTCTTAATTAGAATCATTAAGCTTGGAAGAGATGACTAAAATCATCCAGTCTCCATCTCATCTCCAGTCTCATCCACCCATCTCCACTAAACTATGCCACTCAATGCCACACTTGTACAGTTGCTGAACACTTCCACAGTGCAGGGACAGTGACTCCACAGCTTCCCTCGGCGGCCTGTTCCAGTTCCTGAACATTCTTGCTGAGAAGAAATTTTTTCTGCTGCAAGACCCATCCTCTTCTATGAATTTTGAAGCATGTGTTCTTTGATAGAAATTGGCACTCATTAAGGAATAGAAAAGGAGATAGTTTTGCACAGGGTTAATGCTCAGGGTTAAGGAAGGTTGTGGATATTGCAATCTTGTTCGGATAGTTCAAAGGGTACAGAAAGATTTTGGGTGAGTGCTCATTCCTTAGTTGTGACAGTTTCTACAAATATTTAAACATATGTTGTCAGATGCACTGATAACCTTTCACCTCAAAACTGGTTATATTTCAGTTGCAGGTAAAGTTGTCTGTAGAGAGAGATTATTTTGCACATTAAAACTGTTATGAGAAACACCTTATGAAATATTTTTCAAAAATCAAAGTTATAAATCAATCTGTGTTCCGGAACAAACATGTACAAAGCATGGGAAAATAGCTAGAGGGCATATATATTTTTGGACCACTAACCTTAGTTTTCTAATACTAGATTTTGGCCATAAAGCAATACTACAGAGTATCAATAGAGCTTTGCAACTTTCAGAAAGAGAGATGCAAGAAATGAATAAATCTTCCGAATACACTTTCAGGAAAGAAGTACATCTAATCACAATCAGCTAGTGCTGCAGACAGTAAGTAATGAACGGGGAAATCGGATAAAAACTGTAGCAACATTTCTAGATAAGATCTAAAGCTGATAAATTGGGTTGGTATCTTCTACTCATTCAAAGACAGGAGAAGTGCACAGTTGATGAATTACAGAAATCAGTGCTAATGGTTTAATTCAACTCCCTCTCAGTTTTCTCAGTGACACTTGAAATGAAAAATGCCTGGTAGGTGATGATCAGTGCCTGAGTGCCGTTTCTACAGTGAGATTTACCACTACTGCCAGACCTGCGTGTGATGCACAACTGAGCTCAGAGGTGTTCTGTGGGGAGCATTTTATTAATTCTGCAGCAGCAGTTTGAGTTAATTACTCACGTTCATCTTTCCTCACACGTTTGCAGGGGCTAATTTTAACTGCCTTTGCACAGGCAAAATCTCCAGCTGAAGGTAAGAGCAATTTGGCTAACACAAGACTAATGAAGTTAGTCTTAGCGTGGTAAAGTGCTTCGGGATCATTTGGAATGGGCTGCACTATTGCTTCCAGTTGTTTTGTTTTAAACTGTCTATCTTAAAATGCCTGCTTAGATTTTTGGCACTCAGAGCACGACTTCTCAAATCTAAGTTGGAAGTGCATGCAACAGCAATAGCAAGCATCCTTAATGGAGTTCTCCCATGCTTCTACAGCTTGAAGTGTGCATTGTCTGGATGGTTCTTTTTTTTTTTTTTTCTTGCAAACTCATGCAATATGAGTATGAGAAATATGGTTTGAAATGAAAATAAAACATAGAAGCTTAGTTAATACATTCCACTTCCTTAGCGTTGTTTGCAACAAAAACTGAGGCCTGAACTTATTTGGTCATTCTGACAATTGATCAATTATGTATAATGCACTGCACACTTTGGTTTCTTATTTCCTGTTTAGCTTTAAAGTACAATTACAGTGCCTCTCTCTGAAAGTGTTGTAGTCTCTTTTACTGTCATGGCATATTAAAGATGCTTGTGTTTTGGCAGTTGTCACTGCACATTACTTCTTAAGAAGTTATGCAAGTTGGAGATAAAAAGTACAACAGCGTTTGAGGATGGCCTGTTTGCCACAGAAGTAACATTGATGGCAGTTTGTACAACAGCACAGGTAGTACGACACTGCAGGTAGCTATTATGTTGTATTAAGTTGAGGTCAGCATTTTTGGGCAGAATGTTTTAGTGTGGTTTTGTTGTAACTTCTTTCCCACCATGGAAAATATTACTTCCTTAGGGGTAAAAGCAATTTTTTCTTAGCAAAAATAAATACCGTTGCTCCAACCCAAATCATTCCTTTAAAATGATATGTTGACTTCTTGGGGTTTTTTGTTGTTGTTGTTTTGTTGTTTTGTTGTTGTTTTGTTGTTTTGTTGTTGTTTTGTTGTTTTGTTGTTTGTTGTTTTTTGTTGTTTGTTGTTTTTTGTTTTGTTGTTTTTTGTTTTGTTGTTTTGTTGTTTTTTGTTTTGTTGTTTTTTTGTTTTGTTGTTTTTTGTTTTTTGTTTTGTTGTTTTTTTGTTTTTTTTTTTTTGTTTTCTTGGGTTTTTTTTTTGTTTTTTTGTTTTTTTTTGTTTCAAACCGACAACTGTAAAGCTGCATACTTTTTAAGGGTATATAAATAGCAACATGCTTTAATACGGAAAGATAAGTCAGATCTTTCCGATCACTCACTTTGAAAAAAGCAGATGAAGAAAGAGATACTTTATTAAAAAAAACCTGGTTCTGTTCAATAAGTTTTTAACCTTCATATTGCATTATGACAGTCAGTGGCCTTGATCCAACATGCAGTAAACTGGAAGGCTTGTTCAGATTCATACACATCTCCCTCAGCGTTCGTAGAACAGCTTTTTTGCTAAAAAATAAGCATGTATGTGTGTCTGCTGGAGCAGACTTTTCCCCTTGAAGCACAGTGCTTCACAACCCCAGTTCAGTGAGATTATATACACAATATGTTCCAGAGCCATGCTCAGCATCTGATGTGTCATTTGACTTCAATATGTGCTCATTTTAGATTCTTTGCAAAATGTGCATTTGAATACAAATGAATCTGAACACAAGCCAACAGAGGGACCTCTTTCTGTCTTAAGCTATTAAATGCCTAGGCATCTTCAATTAAAAATGAACAAACAAACAAAGAACCTGACAATAACTGTCCTGAGCAGTAACAGCCGTGCTTATGTGGTTTCATTATTTTTTTTCTCATGTGTGTAATTGAACTCTACCAAGGCAAGCCCACAATAAATCACAACAAAACTTCAGCATTAACATCTGTTTGCCCCATGTTATGGAATGGAGGCAGAAAAGTCATTTTTAAACTGGTATCTCTCCCTTTACTGTAAGGGAAGTAAGTGAGCATGCAGCAGCCTTTGTCCATCGTGCTGCTGGTTCAGGTAGGAAACAAAGTGCTGGTGCTGGGACAGTGCTTCCAAAGGTCTGCTCAAACAGACACCCCCATGGCCTGTGTATCTGAACCTGAATTGAAGGTCAAAGGAAAATGAAGACTGATAATCTCAAAGCACAGCTCCCAGACTGTGAAACAGCACCTTTAGCTGCAACCATGAGAGCACTCTGTAATAAATACTGTTGTGGCACCAGTGTGCGGTAGGTGAAAGCCTCCACTGCATTTAACTTGTAGCTGTGGTTTTGGCTTTTACAAACTTGTTCTCTATCCATTTTCATTTTTTAAGATACTCTGAAGGTTTCCATTATAGTGCCATGATATACAGTAATCTATGAGCAGCAACTTGCATGATTTTTGCTAGGAAATAAGAATTTTTGAGGAAATGCACTTTTTTGTCAGAGGAGTGATAGGCATTGGTGGCAGCAGACTTTCTCTTCAGCAAAGAAAGGGAGAAGCTTATTTTCACTCCAAGGCCTGCTGCGCTGTTTAAACCTTCTGTTTGGTCCAAAACCCTGGCAAACTACAGGTAAGTTGCAAAGCATTCAATAATTAGGATTAGATAATAAAATTGGAATGGCTTATGAGATTTTTGCTGGTCCTGAGCACGGAGACAAATTTCCCTCATAATTTCCTAATGCAAGAAGCTGTTGTGATGAGCTCCAAACCATTTCATTGATGCTTCAGATCAGGAGCTGTTGTGGAAGGAGCTCTGTGGGGTTGGGTCCTTTCAGAAAAGAAATGTGTAAAGATAATTCTTACAGTAATCACTATGCTGAAGTGACTGGTTAAATGGTGGAAACAGATAAGCTTTTGTTCTGGGAGGTTTGTGATAGGTAATACTCAAATGATTAATGAGTTACTGCAGAATGAGTAGAGCCCTAATGATTAATCTATATGGCATCCATGAACTCCACAAGCATAGCTATTCAGCTGGAGAAAAGATCAGAAGTCAGAACTTTGAAAATCTTAAGCACATAAGAAAAGTTACACTGTTTGTTCTTCCAGAAAGTGTAATACTGTGAAATATCCAATACAGGTTTTGATTGTATAGGATTATTTTTACATATGCGTGTGTTTATATTTATAGACAGAGAAAAAAGTAAAATGATGTGGTATCAGTATTTTTAAAGTGTTTTGCAGATATTCAGGTGAAATTTTGAATATCGAGAATAAGAGAAATGAACACCTAATATTACTTCCAAAATTAAAGTAAATCAGATTGTCGGATACCATGGTGCTCAAAAAACTCAGTCTGCAAGAACTGATGGAGGTTATGGACCTGAAAGCCACAAAATGGGATATGAAAATAAACTTGATTAAGAAGATAATGCTCAAGATGTACAAAGGAAGACTGATTAGCATAGATGAGAACATCCGTGAACAAGCAGAGAAATAAATCTAATGTAGACAGCTGCTCAGATCAGACTGGAACACATTTAAAAGATGAAAGACAACATAAGGAGCAATTTCTCATTTAGACTGGAGAGGAAGGCCTCCAGCTGATGTATTCCTTCTATGAATGGCTTTTGGCCAGTGCATAAAGTTTTGTCCACAAGAAAATGTGGTAGTTGGTTTGCTTTTATCTTGACAGTCTGTAGGAGGACCATGACAGGAATTCCATTATGAGAAAGGGACCCAGAATCATGAATAAAATAAACTTAATCAGCAATTACACTTATAGGCAGAAAAGCTAGTAGACCAGGGACAGAACAAAGTTCTGGCTGATAGCTACGCACGTGTGAAGTAGCACATGTGCATCACAGTAGTTGTGATATATTTATTGATTTTATTAATTGGTCTTCACCTGAATCAAATGGTGAAAGCATTACTAGTGTTCAGGTTGCCAGCTGTTTGATAATTATCAAGGCAAGGGCTGAAGAGTAAGTTTCTAGGTGATGTGCCATTCTGTGGAAACCTGAAATACATCATCTATGCCCCGAAAGACAAAAACCAGAAGGGTATCAGATACATACACACATACTCTGAAAGCTAATATGTGTTATACAGATGAAGTTATCTATAATAACTGGTTCTGTTTGTTTTAATTTAGAATACACCGTTAAAGGAAGGGAGTAGAAAGAAGACCTGTATTTGTCACCTGGCTTACTGAGGAAAAGTGATAAGAAATCTTCCCGTTTAGAGAGAAAAGCATGAGAGACAGGAAACCTAATTTCTGTAATGCTTTGTTATCGTCGCTCTTTGTGAGGGTAGTTCAGAATTGACATTGTGATGCGTAGTAGCCTCACCAGCTCCACGTGTCTGGAAGCACACAGAGTTGGGTATTTTCTGCCAGGCACAGGCAGTCACGGATGTTCCTATTTTTGTGCTGACTCCTCTCTAATCACTCAACACATTTTCAAACAAGATATAATGATAGGCTGTGTTGCCAAGACAGGAAAATCAACAAAGTATCCAAGGGAATATGAAAAGAAATAGAAACTCAACATGTATTATAGGAAGAGAAACATAACGGAGAAAAATCTTTTGATAAAGGTTGTTTCTATAAAGTTGGCAGTGTCCCTGCTATAAGTAAATATGACTGTCTGCCTTCCTTGCTTTATGTTCAGTACGCCCAAAATTGGGAGTACAGGGAGGGAAATACAAGGAAGTCTGTTCTCTTGATATAGCCAGCTGGGTTTTCAGGTCTAATCTGTTCTGAAATTAAAATTAACTCAAATAGTTGGATTCCACCAGGAAATTCAAAATTGAGAATTTCCTTCATAAATATGAATAAGAAGGAGACAACTTTTTCGATGTTCTATACAGTGACTTCCATTAGGAAACAAAAAAAAATACCTTTTTCCATGAGTAAAACAATTGTATCTCTGAATTTCATATATTATCTTTTAAAAGACTTAGAAGTCCCAAATTCCAGTTACTGTTTATGAAGTGTTTGTAGGTTTGTACTGATAATTTTAATGGTTATCATTGAATCAGCTTACAGGGATCCCTAGGACCAAGTTCCATCAGTTTCGGCACTGTGAATCAGGCATGAAAAGCTGTAAAAACACTTTGATTTAAATGAGTTAGGAAACACCACAGTTTTGCTCTCCTCTCCTCAGCAATAAAAGTCCCAATCCAAAACAAACTGACATAACTAGAGCAAATTTTGTTTCTCATTTCAAAATATTTTGGTTGCAACCACAAATCATGGTGAATTAGTCATAATCTAATTACACTTCTCCTTCTTTCATTGTAATACTCCTTTTCTATCTCCATTTTGTTTGGGTTGGCTTTTTTTTTTTTAATTTGTTTTTGGTAAATGGTATTATTTAAAATATCTAAAATGCTTACTGGCAAATGTTGGACAAATAAATTCCTGTATAATTAAGGCATTGTAATGACAAAAACAGTAGTTCTACTACTGAATCAAGTGCTCCATTTATCAAGCACCGTAGCATAACCTTTGCCAGCTGAAATACGTGACTTTCTGGAAATGGATCACCGGTAATTAGTGAAAGTATATCACTTATGTTTTTAAAACATGTACTGCATCTACATCAGCAAGACTTGCGCTCAGCAGGAGAGTCTGTAACATGACACAGTTGGTGCACTGGATTTGACATCTCAAAGCATAAAGTCAGGGTTTACCTCTGGGTGTGATCTGCTCCGAGTCCTTGGATGAATCTCCTCTTATCAGCTGGAAAACTTCATTGTGTGTTCTGAAATGTATCTTCCAGTTTAGCTCCATCTAGATCATGTTTTGTTCTGGAGCTTCATGGTGTGAACCACAGCATGATGGAAGGAGTTCCTTCAAAGGTATGTATCTGATCCTTCAATAATTATAATGTGGATGCACACAAAAGATTTTTTTTGTGGCCTTTGCTTTAAAATATTCTATAATAATTTATCAACTCAAAAGTGAATTTGTGAGTACAACTATATTTTGAAGAAAAAGAAAGAATTATGACCAACAAAACTGACTAGAAGGGCCATAATAAGTCAACATGATAGTTGCTTAATTTTACACAAGCTTTTAAAACTAATGTATTCTGGTTTTTTGTGGTTTTTTTTGTTGTTGTTGTTTTTGTTTGTTTGTTTGTTTGTTTTTGTATTTTTAATTTATTTATGTATCATAACCAGTAAAACACTGGCACAGGTTGCTGAGAGAGGTGGTGATGCCCCGTCCCTGGAGAAATTCAAGGTCAGGCTGGATGGGCTCTGAGCACCTGATGGAGCTGTAGGTGTACCTGTACATTGTAGGCGAGCTGGACTAGATGGCCTTTAAGGGTTCCTTCCAGTTCAAACAGTTCTATGATTCTATGATATAACTGATTGAATCTCAGACTTGGAGTTTTCATATAATTATGTAGTTGTATGCTATTCTGGGCACTCAAAAAAACCCCCAACTCAGCAAAATACATTAAAATATTCATGCTAAAATTAGCCAAATTTGACTTCTTAGAACTACCTGAATAAATCAGGTAAATTACGCTTTTCATTGCTTTGTTAATGCAGGAGTAAAACACTCAACATCCTCCCCTGCTGCACTAACTGCAAGAGCCAGTTGTTCACCTTTGAATATTCATTCTTATTTTAAAGTTTATCTGGTTCATTTTACCAAATAAGATTTTTCTCTTATGTTTCCCAGAATGAAAGCAAACTTGCAGTGTGTGCGTAAAGTATTTTAGCATGCTAATACATTTTCAGTTCTGCACCTTTGTGGGTTTTTTTGTTTTGGTTTGGTTTTCTTGTCCCCACATCTGGAGTGGGGACACGGACAGGAACACTGCTGAGGTCAGGGCTCACTCTGCTTGCAACCATGAAATATCAAGCCAAATGCTGCTCAGATTGACAAACTCCTGTTGGCTTTAGTGCAACTTATGTCTGAATCCAATGGATGGAGATCAGGTTTGGTTACTTCTGTAAATATTAAGAGTATGACAGGCATTGATATTTGACCTTGAGTCCATTTGGGCTGTTAATGTAGTTATTGCATAATCATGGAAGACAGATGAAAGCTGATCAGGTGATCACATAATGACTTTTTTGTCATTATTCTGCAATTTGCAATGTCAAAATTCTGCAATGTGCAGAATTGCAAAGCCTGTTTCAGAAGCTAGAGAGCCTCTTAATTCTTGGACTTAAATCCTAAAAATCTTTTAAAATATTTGTTTAGCATATACATTGCAAATACCACATTGTATCTATGAAGCTGGTAATGCCCAAAATCATCACAGCAGTATTATTAGAAAGCAACACTACTCTTTAGCAATGCTGTTAAGAGTAAACTCAAGTAAATATTTTACACTGCTAATGTTGCCATACCTCTTTCCACTAAATAGCTACAGGAGGGAACAAGAGTGACCTTCTGTACCAACATTCCTGTTGTGATTTTTAATGTGTGTTTTAGCTTAGGTACACAATATTAAGATACTTGTCATCATCTGATGGTAATAAAATAAAATGGACACATGCTTAAGAGTTTTATAGGGTAGAACATGAGTGCCTAATTGATCCCAACGCCTGGGTAAGGACCCATCAGCACTGGGATGCTAAGTTATGAGGCTTCTGGAGATCTTACAGGTAAGGGAGACTAACGAACTGAAATACTTAAAGTCAAATACCGCCTACCCAAAAGTGAGATTTATAGGGGCATTCACTGTGTTTGTTTCTTAATTCTTGATCTTGTGCTTCACTTCCCTATCTAAATTGATTTTTAAGATGTCATGTTAAAATGTTTTCATTCTGCCAAGTGTAAGGGAAATATTTGTTAGATTAATTTGTGTAAGTGCTTAATATGCTTGCTGCAGCTTGAAACAAGAAAACTAACTGGCTAAAATTGCACCACCTAGCATATACCTATATCTTGTTATGCAGTCACCCTCAGGTAATGCCTATGCCCATATAAAATAGTGAAAGTAAGGCAAAAAGGAAAAGAGTATATAAAATAGCAACAGCATGTGATACCAATTATGTTACAGCCAAAAATAATACTTCTTGGCATGTTATGTTTAAACTGTGTTCCGTTAACGTTACTTAGATATAGGCAGTTTTCAATGTACACTTAGAAATATTTCTGTTTGAGAACTATTAGGAAAATATTTTGAAATTACAATGTTTGAGCATGTGGAATGAGTTATCTCCCACAATTATGTGAACTACTGTATTGCAGAGCCACATTAGCTTCCCTGTAACTAATGAACCGTGTCATTAATTACAGACATCCAAAAAAAAAAACAAAAAAACTCCAAGGCAAGCCAAATATTTACTATAAATAAAAGGGTCAAGAACTACAAAGTAGCTGTTTCATTCTAAACCAATTGTGTTTTAATTTTCAGCTTCTTTCTCAAATTTAATTTGAAGGAGATTAACTCAATGATTTCATATGTCAAATTTGACAGCTGTAGGTATGCCCCGAATGAGATTTCTATTGGAGCTTGGATCATAGAGAGATTTTCAGTAAAAGGGGTTAACTGCTTTAAGGATGTGTTTATTAAACTCATGTGGCTTGTTCTAGGGGTAGGTTTCTCCTGGATATGGCTAAGAAACACATTTTTGCAGGTTCCCCTTTGATTGTCTCTCTAGCAAATCTGCCTTCTGCTTTCCGTCATGTCCTCAGAGCAGTAAGTGGCTGCAGTCCATCAACTCAGAGATGCTCTGTGATCAGAGGCAGCACCGGAGGTTGCCCCAAGGGTTGCCAGCCAGAGTGTTACAAGAGTCAGAGTGTTACAAGAGATGCCCCACACTACCTTTACTCCTTCTCAGAGCTGGACTGAGTGGGATCTGTTGAGTGCCGCCAACATTCTGACATCTGTGAAAGGGTGTTCCTGAGCTTTCTCTAGGAACCAACATCCCACAAGATTCTTTAGAGTTGAAAATCAATGTTGTAGTGTTAAGATACAGCAAATGTAATGCAGGTCCTGGAAATTCACATTCATCTGCTGCTGCTGTGTTTGATTTAAGGTGCTGAGATAGATAATACCATGAAAGCTCTCACTGGTGCATTAGAGATGTCTTGGTGCTGACTGATGCAGTTGTTTAAAAGCCATACTAGCCAGTTGGCCTTCAGGAAACATAAAACATGTTTCCTTTCTTCTTTATTTCAGCAGTCTCTTTGCTCCCTTACTGCATCCTGGCCCAGAGGCATAGTGGGCCAAATGATTGTCCTTTGCTCATTAACGTTTCTGTGGAGGACAATCTGGCTGAAAGGCAGCTTCACCCATCACTCCCTCCTGTAGGAAGGACAAGGACTGTCCCTGCTGAGGGCACTGCATGCCTGTGTTGCATGAAATACACATTATTCTCAGGGCCAAAATTTCTTCATTGCTACCATCCAAATACGTTGCTTGTACATTTTCTATTCTGGTTATTTTCGCTTGATTTGGGAAGCTATATAATTTTCTTCTTGCAACGTGCAGTTCTGAAAATGTAATAGCACTTTGTTCTGTAAATTCATTATACTGGCTTGTGTATACATGGCATGTGAAACAGCTCCAAGTTGCACTGTTGAATATTTTATATTTTTCTGATTTGAACCTCATAATTTCCGAAAGTGAACCATAAGGGCAGGCAGATACACTGACAGTATAGATAGTAAGAAAGAACTTTCCCCAATGAAACAACCACATAAAAGTTCCTCAAGCATCCACTCCTGTTTGTAGCTTAAGTGTTTGGGATAGTGAAGATAAAAGCACTAGATAAGTGGTTTATCTAAATGTATTGCCAAGGACAAAGGCAGGCAACATGTTAAAGTATTGCTGCTATCAGGAAGCCAGAAAGTACCATGGTTCAACAAGATTCCGTATTCTTTTCAGTTAGTTTCAGTTGTGTTCATCGTGATTTTGGCAAAATTGAAAAGAAGAGGAATTGAGGGGAAGCAAGCAGCTCAAGTAAGCTTTGGTGGAATGTGGGGAAGTTGCTAAAACTCATATTAAAATCAATAAGACTATTCTCAATGTATTTCTTGGATAAGGAAATTGTGTTTAAGGAAAGAATAGTTCAGCAGTTAAAAAAAAAAAATTGAGCAATATGAAAATAACAAATTATTTCATCAAGGATTGCAGGAGGGTGTACAAACTTCAAAGTGGCAGATTTTTCAGCTAAATGATGCTTTTGCAATGAAATCCTGGCTCCACTCAAATCAGTGGCAAAATTCCCATCCACTTCAACAGAGCTAGGATTTCATGTATATCATTCTTGCTTTATATCTGTATCACAGCTATCTGGCAAGCTATTGTCTGAACAAGTCAGCTTTCTATTCACATCTGTCAGGGTTACTGTCTCTTTTCTGACAAAAAAAAAAAAAGAAAAAAAAGTGAAAAAGTGTTGTACATACTTCTAGTGTTGTATCATTTAATTCATTGCTTAACAAGAAAAGAATTGTCTGCTGAATCTAGTAGGAGGACAGAAGCACAAGCCAAAAGGCTAACTGCTGTCTGTGTGCAATTCTTAATTTCAAGGCTTTTAGAAAGCTCTTATTCTCAGCTCTAAATGTAATAAGTTTCAGATACGGGTGTCACGGGATTTAAATTGGGGCAGAATTACTTCAGTGCTGTCTCCTCTTAAAAATGCTTCCTGAACGTGGAAAAGTATAGCATGGGCAGGAAGGAAAGTGATTTTCATCAAACGAATCTGTCATGCAATGAGACTAACTCATCAAACAAACCTTGGCATCAGTGCCTCTGAATATAAGCATTAGCCTAGAAAAATGAGAGAGATTAATGAAAATTCAAACTGGGAGAATGAAATTAAGAGATAAACTACTACTTTGCAGATGAGTGATTTGTTTTAAAGCCTAAATACACAGAGCTATACACAGAGCTTGTCAAAATGCACAAAGTGCCCTGGTAAGTGAGAAATGACTTAGAGAAGGTAATAAATGTGAATGAGGGACTTTGTGTTCCCCCAGTGCACTGTTTGTACACTACAAAAGCTTTAAAAGAGTTGTAATCCTATACTCACTGTTGCTTATCTTGAGGAAAGCACATGCAGTCTGCAAAGTGGCTATTGCTATTCTGTTTTTAAAGCCCGCTGGAGAGAACATGGATGCTACAAACCAAAATGTTTCATATCCATAAGGAGGGAGGCAGGGGGGGTTGGGTGCCCAGCAAAGTAAAGGAACTTTCAGACAAGTGAAAATTCTGTAGGCAAAGAGTAGAAAAGAAGCAATACATCACCTGACTTGATTTTTATGGATGTTATCAGTTTGGATAAAAACAATGCCCCTGGTATATAAAATATACAATGTAGTACATGTATATACAGTCTAAAGACAAAGGAATATGCCAGTAGTGAACTGAATCTCAGATAAGCAAGTGATAATCACAGTATTGATCTCCAGAAAGATTTCAGCTTCAGGCTGTATACGGAGTGAAAGTACAGTTTTGGATACAGCTGGTAAATAAGAGTATGTGCATAGTTTTCCTTCTTACTCACTTTCTAGTCTCTTAACAACTCTTGTCACTATTATTCCAATCAAACAAGCATGCTGTGTCACTAACTAGACACATGATCTGATCAAATATAGAAAGTTATAATTTAAAACAAAGATGTCTATAAATTCTGAGTTTGATCATTGTTAAATCATCAAATCTTGCACAGTTGATGGTATATAACATAAGCAGTCCTTTCTTCCTGGTTCAGAGTGTGAGCATAATATTTGGTACACAAGTGCTCTTGGAAATGCTTTGAGTACATCATTAATGTTCAGTACTGCAGTGGTCATTTCTGAAAGCTGTATCAGGAAACATTTCTGCCAGCACACACTTGGGAAGTACAAGCAGCAGGGTTGATGAGCCTGGGATCAATGCCAGGTTAATGGATCTACATGGCTTTTGTATCAGCCAGCTTGTATCCTACAAGCTTGGAAAAAAGTTGAGGGTGAATGCATCCCTCCATGTAAGATGTACTTGAACAGGGCCAAGACACCAAGGCAAACATCATTATTACTGGTGGAAAAGTATGCCAACCATCTTAGCTCTCTTCTCTTTTCAGCTGGCTAGTGGAAGAGAAAAACATATCCTTTCTGGGCAGAGAAATTAATCCTGTATTTCCCTTCTCCAATTACTTAGAGGTTCTTTCTCCTAATTTCATTGTATTTTTCCAAGAGATGCTGAATAATGTTTTACTCATTGCAACTAAGGATTTATTTACTAATAATGAGAACCCAAGGCGCAGGAAAAAAAAAAAAAAAAAAAATGAGAAAGGAAAGATTTAAGGAATGAGGCAGGGGTCAGGGAAAATAGAGTTGTCCTTACCAAGGAAGAGGTGACATTGTAGCAATCTAATTGATGCTTTTCCTCAAGTGCAGACTGATATAACTGACCTAGACAAACTCCTCTCACTGGCAAAAGCACAAGCACATCTGAGAAAATTAAGATAGGAACTTATCGTCAAACTAGTGTGTTTCTTCCATTTCAGTATGCCTGATAAGCTGAACTTGAGGATCAGAGAGAGCCATCCTCTGCTGCCTGTACTTTGCCCTGGCTTCCTGCACTGGATCTCATGAAATGCTGTTAAACTTCCCCAAATTCCGTCTAGATGTGAGCCCTTTAGAGAAAAGGGATGGCCACATCTTAAGGCACTTGCTTGTAGCAAATCTGAAGAATAGGAAAATACTTGAATTTTAGGATGAAAATATTAAAGACACTCTGAAATACTGAGAATTTAAAGAAATTTAAGATGAATTCAGAAAGCTGAAAGAACACTGGTTTATTGGATCTGGACTTCTTTTAATTCTGGGATCAGACAAAGATTAATGACACTGTTTGGTGAAGAGGAAGTCAAGTTTGATTTTCCACAGTCATCTGGTAAGAAAGCACTGTATAGGATGTCAAAGGGACCTAGAGCTCCAGCATAAGCAAAAATAATCTTGAAAATGGTAGGGAATCTTAAAGGATACAAATGGGTACTATGATTTCTGATACTGAGTACATCTTGTACTACTTTATGAAGTCAATTATCTACATTTCTGTCTCTTCTCAGACGTGACTGAAAAGAACTGTTGAGTCTGTATTTTGAACAAGGATCACAAGGTATTCATTAGGTAGAGTGAGGCTAGGATTAGCCAGGTTCTGAGACACAGGTCAGCAGGCAGATGACAAGTCCCTTTTCCCAAGGGGACAGCAGAGTACCTGTGTGAAGGATACCTGCCAGGAGTAAGAAAGGAATAGGCATCACTGTAGCCAATACAAACCCAATGGAGACTATTTAATGGCACAGCCTCATGAGAGTTATTCCTAGTCTAACATCTCTGAATTTACTGAATATGATTAAATTTATAAAAGGAAGCATATACTTTCCTGCCTCACTGGCTGAATAAGGGCCAGAGTATCTGAGGCAGTAAGTTATGAGAGAAAAGCTGACTATTTTTATCTTTTTATTATAACTACTTATAGTCACCATTTGTTAACCCCTGCAATTAACTACAGATAAGAATTAAAAAGAAGTCATACCTACCAGAAGAAAATATTTCTCCTTCTTACTCTAAGTATTAAAGCTTTCTGGCAAAGAATTCCAGCCTTCTGCTGTTCCAGCAGATTGTTTGAAACTGAGGAGCTACATTAGCATTTGTGGAGCAAAGAACAAGAGGAGCTGAGAGCGTGGAAAATCACTGGGGAGGCCTTTTTTTTCTTTTGAGACATTTAAAAATGAAATGAATGAAGCTTTTAGAATCGTAGTGTGGAAGATCAACACTCAGTGGAAAGATAAATAAAACAGATTGCCTAGGTGTCATTTTTGAGTAGTAAAGTTCTGTCGTTATCCGGTGCTTGCTGGAAGATTTGGCTGAGTTGTTCCCAGGTAAATAACTCTATACTTGTTCCCACAGCAGGCTCCAAGGAAGAAGTAAGAGGAAAAGGAGGTAAACAAAAGCTTATAGAGGCCATAACTCACTAACAGAAGCAGCTCAGTTTCTGGGGTGAGTGTGAAGTGGAGAGTAGCAATTAAAGGGTGCAATTGGGCTTTGATCACCTATGTATCTGTAATAGCAGGAGTCAAAAGAGGCCAACTTTGATGAATATGGAACATATTTTTTTATTTTTCCATCTTAGCAGAGAAGGGAAAGCAAGCTAAAGTACACGCTTAATATACCTAAGTGTAGAAGGAGTCAGTCTGTTGAGAGCCTCTGGGGTCAATCAGGTTGATGCAGCTCACAGGGTCCTAGGTGAAAGCCAACGACCAGGCTTCTGCAGCTGCTGCTGGTCCACCAGGAGATGGTGGGCTTTGAAAGTGAAGTTTCATTTGAAGACAGTGAAGATGTTCAGACACATCAGCTTAATTGATGTACATTTCTAAAATAATCATTTAGAAGTTCGGGTTTTCCTTATAACCATATGGACACGGACACTGTTCATTACAGTTATATATCTAAGAGCAAGGAGTAAAGCTTCGCCCTGCTATTTAGCTGCATCTGCTGTGTCTTGCCATATCCTGTTGATGCATCTGAGCCAACAATGAGGGAACTTTGTTTTCTCCTTAAGCATGTGTTTTCTCCTTTCAGTACTTAAGACCACCTTTTGACTTGGGTTTGAATTTCTGGCGCTGTTGACATTGGTGGAAATTTTGGCAGAGATTTCAGTAGAGCAAGCATTTAGTTCCAGGTGTTTTGCTCAATAAAACATATAAAATTACAAACTACAAGCCTTTCCACCTCAACTTTTCAGTCATCCTGCGTATCATTAAGTGATAAACACAAAAATCTTAAGGAAACAAATGGCATCTTAAAAAAGGATTCTACGTGAATTATTAAAATACCTGTAAAATATGTGATAGGTACACATATGCACACACATATATTAGTTGTCAATGGGATCAAAGCTTTTCTCCAGCACTTTAATAAGTGGCGTGCACCCTCACATATCTGGTAGAATCAAAACTTGTACATGCACGTGCAGGTATTTTTTCATATTACTGGCAAAGAGCCACATAGTAGAGCCATACACCTTCATTTTTTAATAAATCAATGTTTTCTCAGGTGTTCATTTATCTCTGTGAAGAAGTTTCTCGGACCTGTAAGCTCAAGTTTACTTGCTAGTAGAAAGAAGTGTTTTGCTGCAAATAAGTCCTTAGTCTGTGTTAGATGTGAGAATAGAACCATAGAATTGTATGTTATTTTATATCTATACTTTTTATATATTGATATAGTCTTTGTAAACGTAGAGATTATGCACACAGAATAGTAAAAATTGGCATTTGGAAGGACTAGCAAAAGATATGGTAAGATTTCTGCCATTCTGATTTTTACTGCTAAGGAAGGTTAGCTTTCTAAAAGATAAATTTATGTTTCCAAGATCCTGGCCTAGAAACATGTACCACTTTCCATTTCACCATGTGTGAAATGTATGAGCAGTGTTATAAAATATAAAGGAAATTATTGTAATTTCAATAATGAAGCAGAACTAAGTTGTTGCTGTAGGTGTATATTACTGTAAATGAGATTGATAGAAACCTTTTTCTCAAGTGTAACAGTCTTCTTAATTCACTGCTAAATTTTGAAATTACAGAGTGGATTGATGGGAGAATTTTTCAGGATTTCAAAGAGTTCTGAGTTTATGATGAATACATTTCTGGCAATTTAGGAAGTGATTCAATTCTCGCCCCATTACAATCGTGATTTTTCTAAAGGAAATATCATCAGATCCTATTTCTCTTAATAGTTCACATTTTGACAACAGTACAATCTAGAAGTCAAATTACTGTTTTTCCATTGTCTGAGGGGCATTTGTTTTTCTGCAGTTGTCTACTTCAAGGGTTCATTTCTTCTTATTTGCAGTCTGTAGAGTTTTTTTATTGCCTCTGACAGGGACAGGGCTCTGGTCTCCCATCTGTGCACTTAGTTAATTCAAAGATCTGGGTCCTGTTATCTACAGAGGAAGTCACTTTCTTATCCATTAGTCAGTTTGTGCTAAAGATCAGAAGTTTGAGGGATTTGTTGATGATTCTAATCTCACAACATTTTTCTTTATTTACTGTATTTGGAAATCTGAAAAACTTGTTTTCAGTGTCAACATCCAAGTACTTCCCACAAATAAAATAGCTGTAGCTGCTTAAAATAGTTTCAGTAACTTCCCCACACAATGTCAGATGGTTTCCTGGTATTAAACTATGTTTTTATTTTACATTGTTGTATTGTGTTGCCACTTGGTTTTCTTAGTTTCATAATACCACTGATGAAATATATAAGGTTGTAAAGGGAATATATACTTAAAGAATAGTAAAACTTTTTAAATTCTGCTTGCTTTTACAGGTACTCTGTGCTGTTTTCACATCTTATCAGGATCAAAACTCCTATTTGTTCTGTCCTTAGCAAGAGAAAGCAAGAAAAACATAGATTACTTAAGGCTGTATCTTTCCAAGTATTAAAATGATAACATCTTTCAGAGTCCTCTGTTACTGAAGGATGTATGACAGGAGCAGGGAAGAAAGACAGTGAGCAAGAATATTCACATACCCAGCATAGCCCAGCATTCTGCAGACAGGTTAATATCCCACTCGTCCACTACATGAAGCAGTAAGAGCCACCAGAAATGTTTTCGGGAAATATTTGTCTAAGACCAATATGTCTAAGATGTCTAAGACCACCTAGTCACATTGCCGTGCTTACTGCCCGTCATGAAAGGTAGGAGCCATCACACTTCTCAGAGCTGTCCTTCAGTGGCAGCCATCTTTTCTCCTTTTCCTTCTGTTTTACACTTATTTTTCTATTATATTTTTATGCCTCGATTCATTTATTCAGTGGGTGCATTAGATAGTTCATTCTCAAATTCCCGACATGAATTACTTTGCTCAAAGCATATTTTTCTCTTAGTACAATCTTTAAATAAAGCTAGGTAAATACTGCCTGAGAAAGGGTTTGAATACCACTGTTGGTTTATTTTGGTATTTTTAACCAATTTGTTTTCTTTCTTGAAACCTTCATAAATGGAATTTTAGATGAGTGTTGTTTGTGAGTAGAGAGAAAGAAAGAATAAAGGCTACATATCTATACGCATAATATTTGCACTGAAATTCTGTGCCAATCTTGGGCAAAGTATATTAATTAGCTGCTCTACTCTGGTAAGAGAGTTATAACGTAGGGCTAAGTTGGACAGAAATTATCACATAATTAGTCTGAAACACTGACAATTGCCAATGTCTTTTCTGCAATCCTTAAGGTTATGTTAGTTACATGGAGTTAACAGAGAATAATTTTGGATAAATATATTGGTAAAAAAGGCTAAGTTTGACTAGGAAGCTGTATGCTATCCAGGAAAGAGGCTATGACTGTTATCAAAGCAAGGCCTAGTTTCAGTATTTTGTGAATTCTGATACACAAAAGCTTAATTTGTACAGAAGAATTTGCATACAATCTTTAAACTTCTGCTTAATTTTTCTTTCAAGAAAAGATCATCTATTTGGGTTTTTCAGTTAGTGCCTTTCTAACATGCTTTATTCTCTCACTGATGTGTGTCCCTTCTCAGTAAAAACCACAAAGTAAACAGAGTAGATTTCAAAATGCATGTCCTCCTAAGCACTTTCCTAGTAATTTTGCTGAGCTTAAATGTCTTCACTGTGTGTGAGAAAGTAAATATACATGTAACAAAAAGTTCTTCCTTCTCTGGGCAAGAATGTTATATAACAGAGGAAATATTATTCTTGGCATGATAATTAAAAAGAAATAATGTATCTGAATAGTACTAGCCCACAGTATGTGGAGCTTACAGCTGGCAAGCCATATAACTTTATTCTATGATGATCTTTTTCCTCCTAGGAGCTAGGAGTTATATGGGCGATACGTCAGGAGCCTTTGGCTTTTGTTAGTTTTTGTAGTAACGGTAAAATAACTGAAACCATAAAATTTTATTTTACATACTAATTTTACAGAAGTCATTTTCTTCTCATTTCAACTGTACAGTGTTGAATGAATTCCATACATACTGAATCCAGGACTGCTTCATTTTCATAATTTTCCTATGGGATTTCTTTGAACAGCCCCATAATATTAGAGGTTTTATACTTATGGATTCTGCCTTTCCTCCTCCTACTTTCTCATTCTTGTGCTGAGCTAAGGCTCCTGCAGTCTAGGCTCCTGCTCTCCTCCCAGCTTATCTCCAGACAGTGTGACCCTGCCCTGAGATATGATTCTGAAGCATCTACTACTTTTAGGGGTAATTTGCACTTTTATTAAAGGTCCATAGGCAACTACCCCTGTGGCACTCTGCTGGTCAGGCACAGTGTCTTGGGGACGATGTGAAGCTCTGAAACCAAATGCTACATTTTTTCTTTTTCCTGGAATACCATGATCTCAACATCAAATGGCAGGTAAGCACCAATATTTTGCTTTAAACAGAGCTATACTCTTTGAGTGTTCAGTCAGTACTGAGGACCTTATGCCGGGGGATCTGTTGAGAACATAGTATCATGGAATCAAAGAATCATTAAGGTTAGGCAGACCAATATGGTCATCTAGTCCAACCAGCAGCCCATGCCTGTGAGAGCTCTAGACTATGTCGCTCGATGCAATATCTACTCTTTTCTTCAACACTTCCAGGGTTGGTAACTCCACCACTTCCCTTTCAGCCTGTCCCAGTGCCTCACCCTCTTTCTTGGAAGAAATTTTTTCTAATATCTAACCTGAACCTTCCCTGCACAACTTAAGACCGTTAATTCTTGTCCTATTGCTATTCACCTGGGAAAAGAGGCCGACTCCCACCTTGCCACAACCTCCTTTCAGGCATCAGTAGAGTGATAAGGTCTTCCCTGAGCCTACTCCAGACTGATCAATGCCAGTTCCTTCTGTTCCTCCTCTTAAGACTTGTGCTCCAGACCCTTCACAATTTATTGCCCTTCTCCAGGTGCTGTCCAGGCCCTCACTGTCTTTCCAACCCATGCCATTCTATGATCTTTATAGTGGGGGGCCCCAAGCTGAACACAGTACTTGAGGTACAAGCTCACCAGTGCAGACTATAGAGAGACAATCACCTCCCTAGTCGTGCAATGAGAGAAAGAGCCAAGGATGTTCTGGGATTTGTCTTTTTTCCCTGTATCATGTTCTCACGTCACCTCAGTGTAGGTGTAGTGACAGTATCCCACCAACATCCAACAGAAAGGGGAGGAAAAAAACACCAAACCCATTAATTTCAGTTCTTGAATTGGCTATCAGATGCTATATACCATCTGTGGCTGTATGCTTACTTATTGGTAAGTCATGGGAAATAATGGCTTTTTAGTGGCTTTCAGGCCAACTGTCCCTCGCATGCTTCTAAGAAAGTGTCAAGGGAGACTGAGGGCTGTACTTGCCATCACAGCAGGGAACTGTATCTCCTGCCTGTTAGGAAGGCAGGGGCTGTTCCCGCATTATATTGTCATTATCTCTTCCTCCAACACACTTTATTGTGACAACTCTCCAAAAGAGGAAGGCTGATATTAAGCCTTCCTGATGGGATAAAAATCTCAATCCATACCTCATGATAAGGGTATTCCTGTGTGCATTTGCTGGTAGAGGCACCAATAGTCGTTTTGAGATTGCAGTGTGTTTGAGAGGATTTGCTTTTGGCATCATGTCGGCCAGAGCCCTTGGAGCCCAGTCATGCACTCAAGAACACATTGGGAAACCACAAGATGCAGCTGTGCTGTGTGGCAGTAATCTGCAGGGAGCCCGGATAGCTGTAATGTTACATTGCTGCTTGTTCTGTGTCTAGCTTCACATTAACTCTTCAATTTGCTTATTTTGGCTTTCCTGACTGTGAAATACTTGCACGTGGGATCACACTGACACAGGAGAAAGCCAGCTGTCATGGTCGGTTCCTCTGAGTGCCAGTGCTGCTCCCATGAGGTGTGGACCTGCTTGGGGTGAATGCCACCACTCTGCTCACAGCTCACACTGGGCCTCGTGGTAATGCGTGAGGGATTTTCACCCAAGTAAAATTTACTATTAAAATTGCAAGGACTGCTTTTAACTGTTATCAAATGCTAAACAGTTTTGAAAGGAGCTTTCTGTCTACCACTCCTGCCTTTGCTTTGCCAGCCCCACTAAGTATAGGGCAGATGGCTTTTTAACCCCTTTTTACAGTTTTATGCTCTCAGATCTCCTAATCCAGAAGTTTTACCATTTTCACCAGGCTTGGGATATTCTATTCCCGTTTTCTCTAGTGCTTCTCTACTTTGATCATTTAGATTTAAAGAGACTGGTTCAAAAACATAGATGCTGGAGCATCCCAAACCTCTCTTGGGACAGGGATTGCTGTCTCCTCTCCCCACAAATCAGGTCAGTGCTCTCAGAACTGAAGCCCTGTTTCCTCCCCCATACACAGCACTGTCACAAAACACAGTCTCTCAGGACCAAGAGATGCAAAATGCTTTCACAGACCTGAGAACTGAGATCCCCATGAATTTATGGGCAGGGAGGAAATTTTGAGTATTTTTTGCTAAATATTGTCTTTGTTAGTATTTGCTGATGTTTTTATTGAATCATATCTGCTTTAAATACATGATATTTCTTTCTGGTTGCAGCTAGTAGAAACAGACAAAACAGTGTTTGGAAAAATAGACTGTTATTTGAAATACATTTCTCATTAATGGCTAAATCAAAAGTAAATAAAATTTTAAAAAGGAGACCAACATGTATTTTTCCATACTGAATCCAGCAAACCCCAGATTTACACTGTCTGTGACTTTAAAATTAGAGTGAAGATACAGGCAAACAATAGTGAAATATTAGCAACAGAAAAAAAAAAAAAAAAAAAAAGAGAGACGCTGTCTGACTAAGAATACAGATGCCATCCTATCTAATTTGCAATATCAACTTGACTCATAAAATAAGAACTGGTCTTGGAGCTAGGTAAACTGCAGAAATAGATGCAGCTTAGAAAAAAAAAAATAAATCAGAGAAGCTATGTAGCTACATACACTAGAAAATATTTGGCTTGGCTGGAGTGCCAGTTTAATGTTTAAGCAGTTCTTGCTTTTTTCAAGGTGGTTTATGCATCATTAATAAGGACTGAACTATAGTTAACTCAGTCACACAGTAGTTGCTCCTAGGATCTCAGGATCTTGAGCGACAGTAACTGAGTGAGTCATAATAAATATACAATATTTATAATTCATACTTGAAATGAATAATGCTGCATTGTCAAATCTCAACTAGCTATGGTCACTTATTTGGTCTAAGGATTATCTTCACCCTGGACCCTGAGCATTTGAACCTGGCAGATTTCTTAGCAGAGATAAAGCATTACATAAATAGGACTCACCCACCCCCAGGACCAGCTCTGCACTGGCACCCCAGTCCTCACTGCAGCACCTCCTAGACTGCTGATCCACATGAAACCAGCTGACTCAGACTCCTGGCTACATCAGCATCCCCCACTGTGTCCTTAGCCCATAGGGGCTCTCAGCACTGCTGTGGTGGGCACAAATTCACAGGTTGCTCTTGTGGGGCATCTTGTTAGTCTTTGCATTGCCCTGCATCCCAGCAAGGTTTTGAGTTTAGCCTAGTGAATTGGTTTGGGAAGTATTGGTATATCCACGTCAGGTTAGCCCCAGCTCCTGGCAGGGATGCCTTCTTTGTACTTTTCGCAATATTGGGTTGGATTTTTGTCAGTTTTACTCCTGATCTTCTGCCTTTTCCTTATGGAAATCCAGTTAATGACAAAATAACAATTTGCAATTATTCTTTTATTACCAGAGAAAGAAGTACTTTGGCTCATGAATTAACCTGTTGGGTTGATTACCAGACAGGTGCCTATCATCCTTGTCATCAGTGCCTTTTTGGTAGGGATGATAGTGCCATGGCAAGGGTAGATGAGCCTACTCAGGTGATGCATAGATAAATTCATAGTCCTCTGGAGGGCATTATGCTATTTTTGGATATGGCCCAACCTGTTGGTACTCACAGAGCAGTGAGTAAGAAGGCTTGCATATGAAAGATGTGTGTAAAAAGATATTTGAAGTTCATGGCATAGCATAGGGAAGACAAAAGGTTTTGTCATGTAAATAGACACTTGAATAAGGAATAAAAAATGGCTTCTATAAATAATGTAAAACCAATCCAACAGTAAATATTTTACTCCAAATAATGCAGATGACTTAAGACTGTTAAAAAATAATAACAATGATGACAAAACAAAACAAAACACACTTTAAAAAGGCCTTTCTAAAATTCTGTAATTTGATTTAATACTAAATGATGTTCCTGCGAAGAGAAGGATTTAAACAGGCTCAGCTCGGATAATATCTTCCAGAGAGTTAGGGAAGGGAACTATAAATGTGAATACAGAGAAACTGAGCATATTTTTTACATAAGATCTTTTCCTCAAGCATAAATAATCTTGGTCTGTTTTTTGTGGGTATTCTTTGTTTTTGTCTTTTTTTTTTTTTTTTTTTTTTTTTTTTAGATTAATTCTATATCAGTACCAGACCAGTGGCTAGAATTTCTTTTTGCAAAGGAAATCCTGTAAATGCTATTTCTCTTAAGCCAAATGTTCATCACTTTCACTGAAAACTTCAGCGTAGCAATTGTCTTTCAAAGCAAATGTCTTCCAAAACTTTAAACAAAGTCCACATTACATAATATATTAAAAAAAATGCTATGTCTACTTTGTGTGTAAATATTTTAGTTTTTATAAGTCCCCTCCTCGAAGACTGAACCTAAATCCAATTGAATTAAATGGAAGTTAGGATTCTAAAGCTTTGCGTTTTGTTTTGTTTTGTTTTGTTTTTTTAATTATTATTAATTTTAATGTTTCTTAATTGTTTTAAAATTTCTTCAATTTTTTCTCTAAAATACATATTTATAGATATGCAAGTGATCATATTCCTCAAAGAACGTGATGTGTGAAAACCTATCCACTAAAATTCTGTTAAAAGTAAGTAAAAAACACATTTCCAGTGTGTATAATATATAAGAACATATTACAGTACTTTCAGAAGATGATTTTAAATCAGCACTAAACTATAATCTACACATAAAAATAAAAAAATATATAAATATTAATTCTGTTTGCTCTACATAGTTCCAATTTGCTTGTTTAAGTATGCTAAGCTTAATATAGAGAGTTTTAGGATATTCTTTGCCTTTTCCTATGACAAGTAACATAAAAAATAAAAGATTTCCCCATATAACAGTAGCTGCTGGTGTCCTGTGTCAGGGTATTAACCTTTTTAACCTTGTCAGTTGAGAGAGGCCAGGAAATATAGACTAGTCTTTTACTGCTCTTCTGTGTGTCACAACTTTATTACACATCACGTTTTTACTCTTCTGAAGTGTCTTTAGTACTAAAAAAAAAATAGTCTTGTAAAGAGAAGGCAGTGTTACATGGCTGAGAAGGTATGTAGACAGAATACCATATATTTTATCAAAGCAATGTCCTTCATCCAAAGTGCATTATTGTTGCTCTGTAAAATCTTAACATCAAAGAAAGTCTCAAGGCTCTGTTTCATATTTTGTAAAGGTGATCTCTGAGCATTTCTAGTGGAATTATTCAAGAGTTGGCTCTATATCATTTTGTTGATGACAGGAAAACTGTCTCATACCTTTAGTGGTGTCTATACAAAATTGGCTTGTCTTTTAAGTTAGTATAAAACTTTATGCAGTTGATTAGCAATAAATATTTCAGTTGCTACTAAAGAAATATCGGTTCATATAGGCAGTAATGCATACAATACTGTTCTTTTCTAAGAGAGCTTGTGTACTTCCTCCATTTAGAAGAATAATGAGAATCGTACAAGCACTTAAAATCTCTTCCATTAAGATGGCATCATATTACAAGGAGAATCAAAGACACTCTTTGATTAATGGAAAAACATTGCTATACCAGTTAATTATAAATGTAAAAAGATTTGCACATCCAGATAATGGTCCCTGGTAAAGGAATGGGATGTTCCAGTAAGTATCATTTTGATAAACATGTAGCCATTTTGGGCTTTGCAAGACAAGCTGCATCTGATTCTCTTCTCTTCTGGGATCCTATGCAGTATCTTCGCTTCTTGCTCCTCACCCTTATGTCTATTTCCTCCAGATTGTCACCCATAATTTGCCATTTATGTTTTATGAAAGGTTCACTTCCAACCACAACTTCTAGCAACCAAGATAGCAAGTGTGTAAAATGGGTTGAAGTGTCCTCAAATCATAGGTTACCCTCCTGCCAGTGGCAGGCACATTGCAGGAACATGAGCTGTTTCTCCTGTGTCTGTTCTTGGAGCCATGAACATGCAAAATCTGATATGAAGTTTATGCCCTTTAGGGAGGAATCCACCCAGCCCTAAAGGGCAGCAGATGGATTCCCATCATATTCCAGTTCACAGCACAGCCACTACTACCTTGAACGCTTCCAAGTTCTTGCTTTTCTCCTTTTGCATCTGTGTTTCATTTGGTTCGTGCTTCAGCAGCCTCCTTTGATTGAACTTGTAGCCATCAAGCAGCATAATATCACACAGATAACAAGAGCAAACGCTTGACATTTATTTCCCATAACTCTGTCATTCTCCACAGCAGGGTGTTACTTTGGGCAAACAAATATGATCCAGACAATGTTGCAATGAGACTTCATTGCAGTTACACTTCATTGCAACTAGATGGAATTTGGTCCCCAACATTTCAGTCCTTTAGGAACACTAACAGAAACAGTGGCAAACGCTCTTTGTCAGAAGGTTTTTGTGCTACAGTGGGATTTCAGCTTGTACCCAATCCCTCTGGGCACCTTCAGCTGCCTTTGGTAACCAGTATTCTGGGAGATGGATGTTTTGGGGATGAATTCAATCAGGAGAGCAGTAAGAATTAAGGTGAGGGGATGTTTCCCCATTTGGTGAGCTAATGCAACACTGCAATAATCTGGATATAGATGGACCGAATAGACTTTAATTGACTGTTTTTAAAGTGGAGTAGACAAAGTAAATAAGAACATATTTTAAAGAATAATCCTATCTCAGACTTCCTCATCTGAAAGTGGTTTGAGCTGATCGTAGTTCAGTTTCCATTTCCAGTATTGAAAATGTTCAATTCTTAACAAACATTAACTCATTCTGACTGGGACTAATGAGACATTTTTGAAATTTGACACAGAATCAGAATTGTGGGTAAAAGAGTATTTTCCTAGCATTTATATTGCAGAATTAGAAAAGTGGTCCCAATTCTTAGACACAATTACAATTTTCTAACATATTTGTTATTATAAGATAGTTTCATCCCTCAGCAATTTGTGGTATGTAAGTAACAGTAGTTAATTGGTAAAACAATAATCATATGATCTATTCATTTTTAATGAAGGAGAATTGCTTGTCTGATTAAAATGATCTTCTCTTCATCTGCAGGGATTGTATCTTAACCACTCCTGACAGCACTTTATAGTATCAGAAGGAACTCTATACTGACTGGGATGTATGGTCCAGAGCAGAGTGATGCTGAGAGGTTAATTAGAGGTCCTGAACCCAACAGAGCTGTGCTGGAAAAGATAGAGAGTGCTAAATGTGGCACGAGATAATGGATTTGCTCCACTTTATCATCTTTTGTAGTAGTCTAAAGATTCCTGAAGAGACTAGTGGAATTCAGGTTCATGTCTCTCTTTTCGTTCTTGACATTAGTGCAACATATTTCACACTAAGGAGCTAAGGAGGTGCAAGCTATTGCAATTATTTTCGGTCATGTTACCATCAGTACTCTTGCACTCTGTGTACTTCTGCTGACTTGCCAGAAATTAAAAACTGAGTAACATTCATTACAGAAACCTCTGTCTGAAAATTTGGGATTATAATTTAAAAGTTCTAGGGCTAAAAATACCTGAGGGAAAGTGTGTTCCTTTCAAAATATATTTCTTGATAAATTTTCACCCAAACTTGTACAATTTTTTCAAACAAGATCATGGAGAAAGAATATTTGACTAAAATCTCCAAGCTTCTCCATATATATATATGTATATATATATGTGTGTGTGTGTATATATATATATTTAGACAAATATACTTTGTCTATCCCCATATATAGATATGGCTCTATATATGCACAAATTTATTGAGGTATAGATCTATATAGATACACATATCTATGGAGATACATATGGAAATAGACCAGGTATATATGATCTAAACAAATTGCAAATTGAGATGCAATTTAACTGAAATTACTGACCTAAGGAGTACTCCTTATTAATTAATTTGGTGGGAAGAACTATTTGTAACTCTTCTTTTTTTTTCTGTATCTCAGAGCTTATTTACCTATGGAGTATGCTTTATATTTTCATTTTATGTTTTCCTTTCCACTGTATTTACTCTTTCAAACATTATACATTCTATATAAGTATATATTGTCCTGGTTTTAGAATGACTATCAATTTTACCCATGACAAAAGCAGTATTTCCTGTTACGCATTCAAAATGATTTATTTATTTATTTATTTTCTGAAGTTCAGACTTTCATTTTTAAACCAAGTGGGTATTTTGGTAGGGGTAATTAAAATTGCAAGACATCTGGTTCCAGCAGTCTGTTGGGATACATTTCATGCAGTGTACTCCCCTGCTTTTACTAGCCTTGCCTTTCCCTACCTCTCCTTCCCTATTGCCTTTTTAGAGCACAAGAAATGCGATTATAGCAAACATGACATATGACTTTTTTTTAGTTATTTTTTATCCTTTTGGGCATATTTTTCTCATTTCTAATGTTACTCTATATTCATTTTATTCCTACTGCTGGAATAAGTAAGAGTTTGGAACTTGTTTTTAGAATTTTGTCTATAAGCTATTAAATGCAATCAACTCCCATTAATAAAGTTTTGGTCACTTAGTTCAAAATGCTGAAATAACACAACCTGTTTTAGAGTTTTAGTTTTTCTTCAAGATGCTAATATGGTGTTCATTATCAAAGGACAAAGGGCACTTTGAATAGTAATAAGGACTTTCTGGTTTTAAATTCCATTACTTGCATTAAAGCCACTTACTGCCACTAAGAAAAATGAGCATAACTTTGTGCAGTTTGTGGCAAATAAGCAGTCTTTTGATATCTTATAGCAGAATGTTTCACTTAATAGTCTTATCCTTGAAAGTACCCTTTCACACCAATGGTTGCAAGTGCATTCTGCGTTTTTGTGTAAGTCTGACATCCATGAAAAGACAACCAAGATCTGTTTCTTATTGTGCATTAAAGAGGATTCTTTGGAAATTGCTGAATAACTTAGCAATATGTTCTGTATCATTTTTACTGATGACAAGAGAGATGTCATCTCTGGTGCATCTGTATAAAGTATCCTCTTGGATGACATCTGTGCATTGCAATCTGCTTCATTTCTTCAGACAGGAAGCTGTTTCAAAAACCCAGCTAATTGACAAATACAAAAAAATTTCACTTATTTGTAAGTAAGAAAAATAGCATGCCTGCTTTTGGGTATCAGTGTTCCATTAAAAAGAAAAAAATAAAATGCACCTTATTTAAAAGCAGGGTGATATGCTGTGTTGTTTCAGCCATTCTGGTCTTTGCCTCAGTGTATTTAATAAGCACAGCTGTATCCAGTTGGTTTATCTTCCAGTAAAGTTCAGGACAGCTCATCGACTCAGAGACAGACTTTTATTATATGTTGGTGTTTAAATTAATCTTATTCTGTTTATCATTTTGTACTTGGAAGAAGAAAGGGTTCCTTTCCAAATAAATCCCACTTGAATTGTGATGTAAGCTACCTCTCCTGATGGGAGGGGACACCATCTCAGCAAGCTTCATTTGCAACACCCAGCAAATCCTGAGAGCAGTCCTGCCCGTGCTATACTGGATTAGCCCCATAGGTGCTTGGTGCAGGCATCAGCAGCAGCCTGGAAACACGAGTGCCTGCCCCATGGACATAACTCCACACACAGCACTTGCAGGACCAGGCTGGAGGTTTCATCGTCTCTCACGGAGAAAAATGCGTCTGACACAGGCTGCCCAGAGAGGTGGTGGAAACCCCATCTCTGGAGATGTTTAAGGTCAGGCTGGTCCAGGCTCTGGCAACCTGACTGAGTTGTTCACTGAAGGGGAGCTGGACTAGATGACCCTTAAGGAATCCTGACTTAAAAGATTCTATGATTTTACAAAAACATATCCCAGTAGAGCTTAAGACAAAACTTAAAATTAATGAATGCTGCAGCTGCCTGCTGGTACATTTGATGTAAGGTCACTATTTAAAAAAGTGAGAATCACTCTGCAATACAAAACGGAATAGTTTCTGAATAGTACATATTTCTTGTAGATATTCCCCTTTTTTAAAAATGAAAGTACAGAGGAATGGAGCAAGAAAGAATAACGAGCAAACAAGGCACACCTGCAAGCATGGGCTGCTACAGCTGTATCTCACCCCAGACTTCTAATGAGATGGGCCAGCAGCTCACACAGGTTTTAAATTCTGAAGGGACAGGTGTATGGTAGGCAGTGATAAGAAGTAACCTGCCATGGCCAGGGAAATGTTCCGCCCCAGAAATGAAGCAATTTTCACACTTTGCTCAGTGGTGTTAGTCAATGATCCTACGTTCACATGTTTGTGTTGTTTTAAAGCTTTTAAATATCTGGGCTGCCCATTACATGTATCAATGGAGATCCTTTCTTTCTAAATCCACAAGACTCGGTTTTAGGGTATCCCTATTACATCTAAATGGGGTTGTTCCTGGAAGCTTCTCTTACACTACACTTAAACGAGCCTCTTTTCGCTTCAGCTGTGGTTTGGGCTCATGCCACAAAACTTCATCCCTGGGAAAGTTGCTCAGGATTTGTCACATTACTGTAACTGCAGTTTGGTAATTAGTATTCCTAGACCTGGTGTTTTTCTAAAACCTCGAGGGTTTTGATATAGCATGTTGTGTCAGGTCATTATGGATACAGAGAGTCAGCATTGGTCTTCAAATCTGGATCAAAAACTACCCATAATTTGGTGTTGTCATACTCAGTGATTCTGTGATCCCCTCACTGCCACCTGCTGCAGATTGCCAAGAAATTGGTAACATTTAATTGTAAAATCCTCCCGAAAAGAAGAAACATTGTTTAGTGAGATGTGAAGAACTTACTCTTATTACTACCTTTGCAGCTTATTCCATCCCTCTTTCTTCCAAAATAAAATGTAAACATTAGGAAAATGTTACCATTTAAAGCTATGAAGTTGGGTTTTTCACTATATGCATATACTTTTTTTCTTTTTAAACAATGGCAGTTCAGACATCAAACTGACTTACACTGTGATTTTAAGATGTATCAGGAATATTTCTTTTACTGACTGCCAATCATTAATTGCTTCTCCTGTATGTCTCCACAAACATTACAGATAGATATATTAGTATATAATATTCTGGTGTTTTATGTTTGTATAAACTTACTGCTAATACTGTGTTCCTCCAATAGAGATGTCCATAAATCTAGACCTCCAGAGATACCTTATAATGACTTAAACATTACACCAAACAAGAGATTCCAAGGGGACATGATCAGGATGTAATAATGGGCCAATGTCAAAAAGGATTTATGATTATTATTCATATGACTCAACCATATGCTCCAGCTACTGCTGTAGTCTTGCTAGTCTTGGTTTGACATCTGTAGTGATAATGAGTAAAATTGCATTACGCCACAGAAAAAAATCAAGACACTTAAAAAATAACTAGTAGGCTGCCAGGAGAAACATTGACCTCCTTTGTGGGGTCAAGAGATGGTTTTAAAATATGCTGGATGCTCCTGACATAGTTGAAGCACTCTGAGGATCTGGCAACCAGCTGTTCTAGCTTTATTAGAGAAGAACTTAAATATAATTGAATACCTAAACCATATGTACGTATCACTATAGTTGAATAGCATACAGGATCCTATCAAATTGACTTTAAAAAAGGGAAGTTACCTATTTTCTGTTATATAGTAGGACAACTGGTAGCTGTTCTAAATAATTCGAGGTTGGGGAAAGTTCATAACTAACAGGTATTTTCAGGATCATTTAAGCAGTCATACTATCTGTCTGTCTTTCCTGGTTAAGCATTAAACTTCCAAGTGACTACGATGAAAACACACATTTCTGTTTTTTTCCCTCTAACAGTCTTTTGTCTATATGGTCTCCTATGCAGCAATACTCAGCTCTGTTGGAAACAGGACCTGACACCTGCTGGGAAAAAACAGCTCATCTATGCCATCTCCATGCTTCACCATTCTGTGGGAAATTAGTAACAAGGTAAATACCTTCTGGACCAATATGAAGACACCGAGAATTCCTTCCTCCTTCTGAAGGAATATGTAGTGTTATACAAGGTTAATTTCTGAACGTGAACTTCCTTAGTTTCTGTCACAGTCCATTAACTTTTCATTTCTGACTGCAGCACTTAGGTGGGAGGTGAAAACTTTTGTTTCTCACCGAGAAAGTGAAAACTGAGGTTAAACGGTCTGATGTCAGCCCTGCTAATCCTGCATTGGTGGTTAGTAGAAGGGCAACAGGCGAAAGTCAAAGGAGCTCATGCATAAAGTGTGCTAAGTCACAAACCACCAGAGTTGCTATAAAATCGTGGCCAAACATAGCAGTAAAGGACAAATATTTGGGCAGTGTCAGTCAGTCAACTAATGTATGTATCAGCATATTAGTGAGGAAATCCCCAGAACCTCTGTGGGAGGTTGTCCTTTTGATCTGCCACCACCTGCCAGGCTGCTGGCATCGCTTCTGCAGCCACCAGGCAGGCATGAGCAGTTCCTTTGGGATCAGAACAAGTTGCCCCTTAAGGCAAATATCCACTTCATTAATTCAAAGGCACGCTGGGCAACTGGCAGCAGGTGAGGAGCAAGAGACAAGGGAACCAGACTAGATGAGTACATCAAATGTTTATTGGTGGAGAGGCAAGCTTGTCTGCCTGCTTGTACAAGATTCTGGTGCCTCTCTTCATCCTCCTGAGTTCCTTGGCCAAAAGACACATTCAACATCTGCAAAGCCTGCAGCATTGGCTTGCAGGAACATAAATGGTAGACTCAAGATGTTGTTTTAAGTACCTGACATTCTGCATCTATCTTTCTTATTTTTAATTATTTCTGCTCTGTGGAGTGACCTAATCAAATAAGCTCCCGTTAGATGTCAAGGTTCTTTCTTTGCTTTAATCTCTATATAATTTCTTTTCCTCTGGATCTATCAAAGTATTTTCTTCAACAATCACATCAACGAAAAACAAAGTCTGCATTCTTGAATTCTAAGTCACATATAAACCTTAAAAATACTGTTTGCTTGGTGTTGACAGAAGCAGTCGTCTGCCCTAATTTACCTTCATTGTATGTTTTTATTAGAACTGTGAGAGCATGCATAAACTCACCAGGGGAACATGCATGCTACAGGGCTCTTTTCTTAAACCTTCTAATAAGAACACATTGGCAAAAGCACTGCTCTGAATTGGGACAGTAATACCTCTGAAAGATACTGTTGTTTCAGTATGACAAAAATTGTCTCAGAGAATATTCACTACCTTAAAGACACCTCAACAGGCATGAAGGAATGGCCTTTCTGAATCAGCCTGAAGGAATTGTCCCTCTTCATTGGCATTCTTCTGGTCTGTCCAACAAAAGAGCCTAGTAATGCCATAGCTCTGTCTCGGGTGACAAGCCTCGTATCTCAAATCTAACTCAATTATTTTTCAGGTGTATATGGGGAATGATTGATGTGGTTCACTAATGAGTCTTCAATAGCAACTAATGTATATAAACCCACATTTTCTAAACAGAATTTTTATGTTTACTGAGAAATTTTTGAGATCCTGCATATTGACGAATTTTAAATATGGATGTATGCATCCAATTGCGTAAAAATGAAAGACAGACAATTTGAGCTCAATGGTAAAAGAATTATCATTGTGGCTGATTGGAGTGCTTCACGTTTAACTTACAGAAATCACTTAGATTAGAGAAAGGTGTTATTTCATCTTCCATTTTTTTTCCACAAATGCTGCCAAATAGTTTTCTAAATCAGTCCCAAATGTGGCCAGGCCTCCATGTTGGGCCAGTGTGAGTACAGTGGTGGTTTTGTTCCTCCTTGCTACTATTTCTTCTCCCTCCACATTTCCTCTCAGACTTGGGTTGAGAACACCAAGCCTCAGAATATCTCATACCTTAGACAAAACAAAGTTCTAAAGTGTGCTACATGTAATAACCTGCAATGTCTCCCTGTCATCCCAAATTACTGGAATGTGCTGTGTTTCAGCCCTGCCACCTACATGCCTTCCTGCTATAGAATGATGTCTGCTCCTCATCAACCAGGATGGTGCAGGGTCCAGTGTCAGCTCTCCCTTGCTGAACTGCGCTCACACTGCTTTCTGCTTGCCTCTGATTCTGTGGGCACACAGTGCTTAGGTTGGTCTCCTACAGGTTTTCACATGTGGTTCCTCAGAATTGGTTTTGGGGTTTGCTGACTGTCCCTAGGAGAACTGGGGAGATTTATCACAGCAGCAAGCAAGTCGGGCACATGAGTTTCCCTATCACTTGGCAGATGCCTTCAACAGCCTCTACGTTTGGATTTAGGAGGGGGGAAGTTCTTCCGTCCATGTCAGGGCTGCAAGGCTGCACATATGGGAGTTATGCTTTTTCTTAAAAAATAAAATCTATGACATGGCACGCAATACGTTTCTAAAGCAATCCTTTTCTCTATCATAGAGACACAGATTTTTGGTGTTGTCACTAATTGCTTGTTTTCTGCATGAAGTTCATTACAATTTTGGTCTTTTAACTTTACCTCCTGGGTATTGAGAAAACACAGTGAGTGGGCTGTGTGGACAAATACCGCGTATTCTGGGCTGCACTCTCAGGTGACTGAGCTTTAAGACTTAATGTCTTGTGTCAACTTGATGTTCTTACAGTCCTAAGTATACAGTCCTGAAGTGCACCAGGTCTATTGAAACAGTCTATGTCTAAATACTGAAAATTCATCTAAACCAAGCAGAAGCACATTAGAAAACCTTGTTATACCTTGTAGCAAAAGCTACCAGACAACAGATCACAAGCACTTGAAGGCAGCAGACGCTTCCATTGACTTAGATGAGTCCAGAAGACTATGTTTTCCTGAGCAGCACAGTGAGGGAATCCACAACAACCACTTCAAGGCAGTTCAGTGTGCCTTGGAAGAGTGTTGAGGATACACAGTGACCCATCTGCAAGCTTTCCTAGTGTACTTATTTGCACAGTTGAAAGACAAAGAAGTAAAACTAATATTTCAGGTAAATCAATAGGAATATGGCAAAAAGCAGTAAAATAGATGTTTTCCCATAAATCAGTGAATCATGACATAGTCTAGATATTTTTCTCCCCTTCCCACTGTAAATAGTTGCCACATTCAGCAGAGAACCAGGGCCTCAAATAGCTCTGAGATTGCCTATATTCTTGCAGGCAATAATTTAAATTACTGGTAGGGACTTTGTACTCTGTGTTACTTTCTGCTGCCTTATGTATAGTTTTATTTTTTTATTTCTTTTGAAAAATTAATGATGAAGAGGAGTTTGGTTATTTTGCAGAATGCTGTTTGCTCATGCCTTCCACGTACTATTTCTTCTATTTACCTGGAAAAAAAAAACCAACCCAGCAAGCACTGCACAATCTGGTGTGTGTGGCCTGGCGCTGTGCCAGTGAAAACCCCACCTATCCAGCAAATTAGATTTTTTTACAGTACTTTCTTGAAGCGTGAGTATAAGGATTTGTAGAAAACATTGTGAGAAGAGCTCCAAGGGATTGAAAAGGCTTGTTCAGGTTTTATTTGGTTTGCATAATGTAATTTTTGCTTAGAGCGACGTTATATAATGATGATCATGGTAGAAATAATTCCTAGTGTCAAATAGATTCTTGCTATTGGAGTCCTGTTTAATCTTGCACTTATTTTCAAACCTTTTTTAAAAAGAGCATCAGAGGAGTACAGAGTACTCAAGAGAACAACAGGAAAGTCAAAGCCCGGGGCATCACATTCAGCTCCATTCCACTTTCAGGTGTGAATTGGCTAACATGACTAAGGGACACGTGCTATTCTCTTCCTATGAGTACTCAAGGTAAGGTACGGGCAGTTCTAAGAGGATGAGCAATTTTTTACACACACCTGTAGGGGAGTAAGTAGGAAAAGCAAAATCTAATAGCTGCACTGGTTTTTGTAAAGATATACTGTTGCATATTTTGCCATGCAGAAAGTGTATCTGATAGCTAATCAGATCACGGCTGTCCAAATGGAAAAGAACAATTCAGTAACACAGCAAGCCCAGGGTTCTTCACCTTCAGCCTCACTGACATCTTCTGCAGTATCTGTCTCTGATGTTGGAAAAAGGCCTTATCTGCTCTCCAGGTAACTACCTGATACAAACACTACACAGGCTAATAGTGAAAAGCTGCTCCTTCCTCACTGACCACAGTTCAGGTTACATTAGAAGAGCTGTGCAGATGGGGTATGTTGGGGTATAATTGAAGAAAAATCCAAGCCAAGCCGTTTTATCAGACCCTCTGCAAGTTTAAAGCAGTGTGGCTTTCCTTATTCAGAAACGTGTGCTGACAGCAAGCCTGAAACAATACAGAAAAAAGCCACCAGCAAACCAAAATATTAGACAGTGTTTGATTTAGCAGAGGGTTGTTAGAGTTAGGGTGCTATGGTTAGGCTGCGGTTGGACTTGATGATCCTTAAGGTCCCTTCCAACCTGAGTAATTCTATGATTCTGTGATTCTATAGCCTGATCTTCAGGATATTAACCAGCTCTAAGGTACTTTGCTGGGCATGAAAGTGTGTAGGAATGCTTGAGTTCTCAAAAGTGACGGAAAAAGAAATATAAGTGTGTTTGCACACTGTTAACAAGGGTCTTTTGGTAGGCTGCAACCTGTATTTCTGCTAATCTACCAAAGATGTCATTCCAGGAGCACAGTGTCCAAAATCAACCCAGGGAAATTTCCTCCCAATAGTCGCAGTGTGAGAATAATCACTGCCACCTTTGTATCATAGGGATTTCGTATCTTTCAGCAGACTTTTCTATCATCTTTGCAGTAGTGGTTTGCAAAACGAATGAAGTCCCATAAGTGAAAACATAAGTAGAGTAAGTGACCTTCATACATAGAGGTATAAAATAACAAATCAAGCATCGCAACAAGCCAACAGCACAGTGTGCACAGATGGAGGCAGGCAAAATAAATTAAACCAATACTGATATCTGCTCTACTCCCCAGTATCTCAGAGGCACTGAAAAGCTGTTCAGGTACTTTTTTGGTTTTTTGTTGTTTATGTTCAGAATTTTAAAAGCCCAGAATTTGCTTTATGGACATTTTACCTGTCATTTAATGATAAATTAAGGGAAGAACTACTATAAATTCAGTAACTAATTGGGTTGGTAATTTAATCATAAGTTAAATGACAATTTAAGTATACTTTTTTCTTATTTTGAATAGTAACATTCATTCTTCTTGTTGCTCTGTAATTTAGATTAAAACTACTGCTTTAAAACCACCATCTTAAAATCAGAAAAAAAAAAAAAAAAAAAAAAAAAAAAAAAAAAAAACTTAAAGAAAGGAAGTAGTTGAATGCCAGTTTCAGGATGTTTTTATTAGAATACTTTTAGAAGAAATGGTTGGTGAAATATTGTTCTTGTAGCTCGGTTTTCCTTACTGCTGAGGAAAATCAGAAGCAGAAAAGGAGGTGGTTTCTGGTCACACCGCAAGTCTAGAGAATTAGGGCTCAATCTCTGCTTACTGTTTAAACTCATAAAATGTGTAGGCTCATCATTCAGCTCCGTGGTGTTGCTCTGAGTCGCTGGAAGCCATGCCAGCCCATTCAGACAGACAGCTAACTAACACATCCTGCATTTCCATACCTGTCTCCTTAGTCCCAAAAGGAAGAAGATGCATCCTTCTGTAACAGAATATGGCCAAGCCAGACTGCTGTGCCAGAAAAGATTTATTTGGTTTGATGTTTCTTAAATGGTAACTCAAATGCCTTTCCGTGCAAATTACACCTGTGACACACTGAGCTCCACCAACTTATACCAGGAAAGAAGTGGAACAATACATCTACAGTAGGAAAAGCAAAATCAGAAAAAAAAAATGGATGTTTTTCATTGTTTGGATTCTTATAGATTGAATTTCTCTATTTTAGATGCTGAATACCCTCTGCCTGCAGGAGTTTGCATATCTTTTCTGGGGAAAAAGCCCCAGCAGAGGCAAATACTGGTCAATTTTGGGTACCTGGTGCCATGCTTTCATCTACCTGATTCATGAATACCATTTCACATTTAGGTAACTATATACTCAGCTACACTTTGCATGCAGCATTGCATAAACATTTTTGCTCTCTGTTTATCCATGCTTTCTACACCCTTCTGTTGCCTGGCAGGCTTAAAACAAAGGAGTGTGGGTTTGTTTTCTTTTGTTTTTAAGGCACTAAAAATTGCGTAAATATAGCTCTAAAACAGTGGAAAACACGGTTATTGCCCTAACCATTCAACCAGCTGAATTTCTCCCTTTCATAAAACGTACCCGTGTTACTATCACGTTTAAACAAATAGCTTTATAGGCAGCTTAGTCCAAGGGTGTGTACTCAATATCAGCAAATCCTGCTTTCCAGTCTTTCTCGTGAGGCTGCTCACAGCGCTGCTGCGGCGCGACCCGGAGCTCGGGCTGCTGTCGGATGCGAGACCCTCGGCTCAGCGCTGCGGGGCGTTGGAGTGTCCCCTGGCGGCGGGTCCGCAGGCAAAGAGCTGTTCTGAGCACCGGCAGTTCGGGGCTGTGCCCACGGCCACGGGGGGTGTGTTTCATTTTCATCGTCCTCTGCTGCAGAGCCTTTCCCTAACCACCACCCGACCCTCCCCTGACGCAGCTCCACGCTGTTCCCTCGGGCAGAGAGAGCAGAGCTGAGCTCCGCTTCCTCTGAGGAGCTGCGGGGCCATGAGGCTTCCCCTCAGCCTGCTCTGCTCAGGGACCTCAGCAGCTCCTCAAACATCTTGTCCTCCAGATCGTTTCCCATCTTTTTAGCCCTCCTTTGGAATCATTAATAGTTTTATGCCCTTCTTGTGCTGTGGCAACCAAAACTGCATCCAGTGCTTGAGGTGAGACCACACAGCAAAGAGCAGAGTGGGACAGTCCCCCTCCTCACCCATCTGGCAGTGCCTAACTTAATGCACCTTAGGGTATGGTTGGTTTCCATTGCGTGCTGCTGACTACTTGACTTTATTTTGTAAACTAGATGGACTGAAAACTCTTGACAGACCCTGCAAAGCCACTGTTGAGGGTTACAGGAAGAGTTAAGTGACTTTTGCCACGAGATTTTTTGTAACAATAAGCTGCATCCATGGAGGCTTGTAACTCAGCTTGCATGCGCCCACATCACACAGCCCTGTGGGAGCAGCTTTTGCCACAAGAGCTAAGATTACAGAGCAGCTTCCATCCCAGCCCCGTGGTTCCCCACGCACAGCACACATGCATATTTCTTAAGTACTGCATTTGGGGCAACGAGTGTTTTTTATGGAGTTGCCCCATGCCAGAACATTCTGGAAAACCTCTTGAGCTTTTGGGGAGTTATGAGAGGATAGCAAGAATGCCCTTCCTATCAATCAAAAATCCCAACCACTTCTTATTTCAGTGAGAAACAAATAAAGCTACTGTGAGTCCCAAGGTATGCCTCTTCACATGCTTTCTCTTCCAGTCGTTTTCCTCTTCCCAAACAGCATTGCTTTCCCTTTCCCCACCGAAGAAAATGAAACCTATCTCCATCTGCTCTCTTTTCCTTCCATTAGCTCTGTTCTTTCTTTCCCTAGAAAATCTCTGTCTCTTGTTTTCTTCCCTTCACTCCTTTATATCAGATTCTGCCCTCCTTGTACTGTGCTTCTTTCTTCTCTGGGCCAGAAGAGCCCATATCATCACTGTCCATCATTAAGAAAAAAAATGGGTGGAATGTGATCCCATTGTCCATTTGGACACTGCCTTAGACTTGGTGTTCAAAGGAGTGCCCTGGGAGGATTTCAATGCAAAAAGTACTGTTTTATTTTCTCCTGTGCCATTTTAAGCAAAGGGCTGGCATACCTTGTCACAACAGCATCTGAGCCCCACTGATCCAATGGTTTCAAGTCGGACGGAAGATTCCTGTGCTAAAGCCCTTGCAATGATTTTTATTTTCTGCCACAAGCATGATGCTGTCATTTGGAGGAGTCAAGCTTGTCCTTTGCATTCTGCCTGCCCCTCAGAGGAGTGGAGTTTACCCACCTGGATGTTAGAGTAGGATTTGGCCCTGTTACTTTTTGGTATCTTTCTTGTTTATAAATTCTGTCTTCTGTAACTGAGCCCAACATGAGATGTTGGCATCTGACCACCAATCTCTCAATAGCATCTTGAAATTAAACTATTACTTGTTAGTTTGTTATATCTTTAGTATCATCTACCATGGATCTACAAGCCCCATGTCCTTTTGGAAAAAAAAAGTGACTGACAGCAGATGTTACACAAAGCAGCTGAAGCAAACCATGCCTTGCTGGATTTTCTGTTAGGATTCATAATAGCATGAAGTTAAAAGAGAGAAAATAGGTGCTTTGGAGCATAAGATTGTAAAATGCTAATGTCAGTGACAAAGTGGTGGACTGAGTAAATATAGAAAGGATTTATTATGAAGTTCTTTAGTGTTGTTGGCAGTAGGAGCAAATTGCTGGGCAACATTATATCACCAAAATCCAGGAAATAGCACAAACATTGAACCACTGTATTTTCAGTGACAATAATGAGAGAAGCTTTGGTGTTGGTTGGCATCCCCACAAAAGGCACATGTTGGCATGTTCAGGAATGTAAATGATAGATCTGCTGCTAAAGTTTATAATTATTTAATCAAACCCAGACTGCAGAACCTGGAGGGACAGCGTGTATCCTTAAAGTAGGAGAAAGAAGGAGAAAGCAGGAAAAAAAAAGAAAGCCACGCATTGCGAATGATGGAAGGTATCAGTCCCCTGGGTGTGCCTACCACATATTTGTGATCACTGCAGAATTTGTGGGTGATCTTTTCTGCTCAGTACGTCACCATATATTTAAGTAGCCCTGCAGAAAACAAATTGCCAACAATCTCTTTTGTGTGCTGATGGAGGTCAGATCAATTATTTCCATTTCCTTTCATGGAAGAAAGTAAATCTACAGATCAGGACAGGAAACCACGCATTTGATAAACTATTTCTGAACTACTGTACACACACACAATCCCCCCCTTCTCTCCTACAAACAGACACACACATTGCTACAAACCCTCTCTCTCCTAGACACACAGAGAGGCACATTATTTTCAGCTCACATTTCACATTTAGATTACTACTATGGCATTTCAAGAAGACTTATTTTGTTTCCATTTTTGAAGGGGAAAAAAAGAAAAAAAGAAAAGATAATGAACATTCCGTTTTTCAGAAATAAATCTCCCAGCACTGTATGTTCTGGCTTGTTACAGACGGAGTAGCAGAGGTCTGCTACATTCCCAGCCTGGCTTTGCTACCGACTCAACTTTCAATTTAGTCCAAGCATGATGGAAAAAGAAAAAAAAGTCTTTTGAGAGCGGTAATTGTGAGTTTCTGGGGAGAAAGAACAAATTACTAAATCAAATTAGCATTACGTTTCATTCCTAGGCCTTAGGAGATTCAAGGATTTACATAGGATACCTTCTTAAATTATGTTGCTAGCATAAACATTAGGATTCTGCACAAAACCCCTGAGAAGTGCTGTGTCTTTAGGTGATGTCATCATACAATTCTTACAGAATAAAGAAGTAAGAAATGCTTTAACTACGCTTATCGACACGTGAGTATTTTGGAAGAAAAATGCAGGATTTCATTATATCCTGGAGGATCTATTATTACTAATATTCTTACTATGCATACTGGGAATGCTTGGATCGTTGGTTTTTTCTCTGCAGTATTGCTTATCTTTTCTTTCTCTCCTCACTCACAAAAGTATTTGCTATAGGATATTCAGGGTTATAGAAGACTAAACAAGGCCCCACACAAGACAGTGGAAGAGTTACCATGGATTTCTAGATTTCTATGCAGCCATTACTTGATTCAAAGAGTCTAAATCAGGATCCTCATTATTTCTTTTCATAGTGATCTCCTCTTTCTTTGTATCACTAAGTTCTTTGTAATTCTATTATAGTTTTTTGGTTTTGTTTTGGTTTGGTTTTTTTCCTACCTTTGTATTTGGAAAACTGTTGAAGAGCAGTTTCCATATGAGGAAATTCTACAGTGCCCCTGCACTTCCAGTCCTTCTCCATGCCACATTAATAAGAATGTAATTCTACTGTTAATATTTTTACTTTCAGCTCCTCCGTTTAACTAGAAATGGTGCCAGGAGAAATGAAGGTAAATCGTATTTGTGTCACAGGACCTATAAGGGACAAGCAGTGTTCCTGTGCTTGTCAAGACAGAACTACTCCATCTGGGGAGCTAAATCACAAAAGCACAGGGAAATATGGAACATTATGTTTAATTATTTTAATTTAAAGATGAATTTGAAAGCTGTAGGAAAGAAGGATAATGTGAAAACATGTCTGAGTGAGAAAAGCTTCATAAATGTAAAAAAATATATATATTTTTATGTTAAATAGGTATGAACATTTCTATTTATTGTGGAATGTTTTCTATTTTTCAGACAAAAAATGCTCCCCACAAATTTATGCAAGAATATGTAATGCATTCATGAAACCCTATTACTGAAGCAATTTATGTTTGGAAAGTTATCTCTAAAGCCAGAGGAATAGAAACATTTTTATAATGAGAATTCGCATCCCACACATAATTTCTTTTATTTAATCTACCTATTCTTAGAAACTTATTATTAAAAAAAAATAGGTAGAATAAATTTTGGTTGGAAGACATGAGAAAATATATGCAAATTATGACAAACATTTAGAAATACAGATGTTGTTGTGCTTTTGTATTGAAATATACATATATGCTTCTACTTTTAACGCATCAGTCTCCCAGCTTACAAACAGACTATCCATATAATAGTGGGAAAAAATACTCAGTGATCCCTTTTTCTGATTTTTTTGTTTGTTTGTTTGTTTTCTTTTCTTGATAAGTAATGTGGACATTTAAATTTTTAGATTTTTGTGTGTTTGTCAGCAGTAAGCCCATCTGTATGCTTTGTATTTTTGCATTCACTGCTTTTCTGAAACAGAAGAAGAATCTCTCTCATTTTAGCTCTCCTTTGGAAGTCTCCAGTATTGATAACAGAGTTTATGTAAGATCTGTGATTAAGGAAAGATATGAATAGGTTTTGCAAAGTACTTATTAAATACGTATACATGAACTGAAAACAAACTGGACCACTCAGGAAAGCCTCCACTCACTGATCTCTAAGAATCACCCAGAGAGGGGAAGGAATATCTACAATTATCTAATTATCTAATAAATATCTAATTATTTTCATTTGAAAAACATAACCCATGCAGAATTTTTTTTCTTTGTACTCCAAACAGCTTCATTTCCTGCTAAAGTATCCGGGTGCTCTGCTTAGCTGCTGGTCTGTCTTGAAGGCTGCAATTTCAAATGAGGCCAATCCATTATCCAGATACATATGCACACTGCAGATGATCCTGAATCCAGCAAAATCAAGGGGAGACCACACGTAAGATCAGGCACACCAGCTGCTCCATGCAGGCACGACTTTGTTGAGTGAGGCCACATAACTACATTATTTCACACCAGGAGAAACAATATACTGACGTTGATTTTAACTGATCTCTTAAAACTGGCTCAATCTCTCAGTTCACAGTAGTCCAAGCACTTGAAATATATCAATAGATCCATTGGTAATAATATGTTAAACTGTGCTCCGAGGTGTGTTAAAGGAACTTCCACTAATATGACTAGGAGTAATGAACTAGAATAGAGAGAATCGAATTTAAGAGAACTTACTGATGCCCTAAAAATGTGTTAGCATCATCTCAAAGCTTTGTTTTTGCTTTCTTGTCATAGACACGTTCTATTTTCCTTCAATTATTTCCCAAACTGCATACAAGCATTTTAAGTCCTTGTGCAACTTGGAGTTTTAGCACACTTTTGCCTAATTTCAAGAATTATGGACATTGCTTGCTGTAGATGTGATTTTTGTTAGAGCTATCCTGTCAAAAACACACATGCTGATCTTCATCCCTTTTGTTCCAAAATACAGTCAATGCAGTGTGTATGTGTTTATCTATACATCACACTCTCCAGTCTGCATGACATATCTGTGGATACCCACTTTTCTAAAATCATAATTGTGACTGTGTAAGCTTTCCAATCCTGCACTTGGAAAGTCTCCCTGATTTCTTCCTGATTACTATAGAGAATTTGTGTGCACCAGTAGTATTTTGAGAATTAAAAAAAAAAGCAAGTAATCATGTGCTTAGCTATCTTATGTCACTAAATCAGTGCTGATAAGTAGCTGCCAATTTTTAGCCCTGTATTCTTGGTTTTCTCCAGCACTGGGAGCTTTGCATGTGTCAGAGGGATTGTTGGCACTTTCCCAGGGAGGTGCCAGCTGAGCTGTGCTCGAACCAGCTGTGCTTCTCACTTCTGCCTCTGTATCACTGCCTGTGTCATTAGACACAGTTGGTGTATATGTGCTTTAATTTGAACTTCAGCAGTTTAAGTTAAATTATGGCTCTACTTACTTTTGACCTTTAGGACAAAATCATTTCTTCAAAAGTTGCTGATTGGTTAAAGTGTTTGTGTGCAATCATTACCAATGCTTTTGTCTTACGAGTTATTTTCTTGAGTGACACTTACAGAACAAATGATATGTAAGCATGGTGTGTTTATTGCAGATGTACATAAGTAATACATTCTTATATCTGTGTATCACATAGTTTTGTGCACAATGTAAATAGCACATATTTTCTAAACAATGCTTATGCTTCAGCAGCCTAAATCTCTATCCCACAAATAAATTTCTCCAAACCTTCAACCCAGAAAGCTAAACACTTGGTTGAAGTGGTGAACCCCAAACTTAATGACATGGTCTGTGCTGACGTCACTGGATATGACAGTAATTCCACAGCATAAAACACAGCCAACATAATATCGCCACATCAAGTCTTAAGATAAAGGTTAAACTAAACCCTTTTCCATTAAAAAAAAAATCTGTTTTCATAGTTGGAGTATTTTGCAGAAATTTGTTTATATACACAAAACTATCAATTGAGAAAAACCTACGCTGTTCATTTTATTTCTTTTTAATATGACATATTTCAATAAAAGATATTTCATCAATATAATTATTGTTATTTGACTTTTAATTTTAATTATTGATTACACCTTTTTAACACTGTAATATACAATGACAAAGGACGTTGAAATAGAAAGATTCATTGGGTTGAAGTGACAAAACTTTCTAGCTTTCTGTCTAATGTTGACAACAAAGTTCCATTTATTTTTCTCCCTTTCAATATTTTATATTTTATTTTTTTGTTTCAGAATAACCAATGAATTGTAAATTCTGATTTCTTTCAGGAGGGAATCCAAAGAATTTACATTTATTTATATACTTTCTTTGTGCCTCAGTTTCTCCTGTCACATAAAGGAAAAAGATGGACCTTCCATTGTAAATACCTTGATATTTACTTAGGAAAATAGTTTATGTAAAGTTTATTTCGTCTTGCTTATCATGTCTTATTCTTTTTCACCAAGTCCTTTAAGGACTAGATTCTCAGAAGCATGATGCTACCCAAAAGCAAACTGGAGGATCATGGAGCTGTGGGGCTGCTGCAAGTGCTTTCAGCCCATCCTCAGCTTTGGTCTTTCTTCCTTAAGCTGGAGTCCAACCCACTGCAAGTGACAAAAGAAGTCTACAATCTTGTGTATCTGATTTCTCTTTTAGGAGAAGGAACAGGAAAGAGGAAGTCTTGAATATAATGATCTCTTGCATTTTAATGTTTCACTGATTTGCCATGTTATGTTTAAAAACCAGACCACAACCCTGCAGCGGCCATGTCTTTGTTACTACACCCAAGGCAATGGAGTCATCACTGGGATCTCAGTTGAGTCCTGTCCTGTCATGGAACATCTGTCTTGAATTAAAAAGAGTGACTCAGATCAGGAAATTGGTAAGGAAAATATTTCTGTAAAGGTCTAGTTTTGAAATGCTAATACTTCTGTTTGAAATGAGTTTTATACATTTTTAAGCTAAAAATGCCATACTAATATAGTGGAATTTACTTGAATATATTTATTAGCATCCAGGTAGAGTTATGTAACTCTCTAGGAGATAATCTTTGGTTTGAGCCTGGCAATCGGATCATTTGTTGTTTACCCTCTTCCAAATTCTGCAAAATGTTCACATTACTATTTTAAGTAACATGCTCATATTTAGACCAGAGTGTGACAAGGACCTGATGGGAGCAGTGGCAGGGAGGATTTCTGACTGCATGTATCCTGCTTGCGCCTGACTCCGCTCCTCCAGACACGTCTGTATGTACTCCCATTGACTGGAGCAAGAGGCAGGGCATGAGCTGGCTTTGTTCTTTCCCAAATAAGTCCAGGGCAGAAAAGTCCAGGATCATGGGACATATTTTGAAAGAAAATGGCTCTTGGCTGTGCACAATTAGACGTAGCTGTTAGTAGTGAAAGGGTGAGCAAAGAAAATGCCCTCATTTACTTGAGCAAAACCACATAGGTGCAAGTAACGTTATCTTTTGAACTCTCTGAAATTCATAGCAGAAACTAACTGTGCAGTGTATGAGTCTGATTGTGCATAGGCGATGGGAAATACTTTTCTACTTGCTTAAATGAGCAGAAGACACACCCTAGTGCCAAGGGTATCTCACAAGTAACATCCAGAACCTTGGGAGAACAGAATGTGCGAGGCATTTAAAAATCTTATAAGGTTTCTGTTAAGGCTAGAAAAATTACAAAATTGCTTTTCAAGTCCTATTTAAATTCAACTTCCCACTGTTTTCCATTATGTTTGAAAACCTAGTAACAGTTCAGCAGCCTGTCAAAAAAGGAAAAAAAAAAAAAAGAAAAAAGATTACTTTTCTGTAAGTGGGAGGGCTGATAAAATTACAGCAGCTGGGTGTCTATTCCTGCAAGCTTCATTGTGCAGAGCTACAATGGATCTTCCTACAGAAAACTAATCAAGGTGGAAGAGAAAAATTGGATTCATTAGCAATCCCCATCACTGAAATGTCGAATAACTTTTCACTCTTCAGTTGAGTCCAATTACAAATACATTACTAGAAGTTCTTTTTCTGTGACAGTACTTTGGTGGTATTTTTTCTTTTTTGGCCCTTTGCTTATTGTGCACTCCCATTGCTCCCATCGGTGAGTGTAGATTAACACCTGTTACTGTTTTTACAGAAAATGATGAATGGTGCCATTACTGGCACAGCTTTACCTGAGCAAAATTAAACTTGTGCATTTTAACTTTTGCAGTTACAGTAATTACCACAATTACTTTCAAATTACGGTTTGCACAGACCTGCACCAAAGCTGAACAATTGAAAACAACCATCCACCCTCTTTTTTGGAGAGGGCTGTAGGCAAAATGCAAACTACAGGCTTGCTTCATGCCTCTCTGAGATGAGGAAAAGTTATAAGGCACTCCATCATTTTGCCCTCTTATCTGGCCATTTTCATAACACTGCAACATACATACGAGAATCTCACATTTCACTTTACAGCTATTTTTGATTCAAATATGAAACAGATAGTTATAAAGCTTGAATCAAATCTCAAGTGCTTATCTGGATTTTTGAAGTCTGACACATGTGACTAAATTAATGGGCACAGGTGTACTTTGGCATTAACTATGTGTATCGGTTGCACCAGTCATTGTAGATCATCTCACTTGGTGTTGACTGTCAAATACTTGAGTTCTTGTCTAAGATGCTCATCAAGCACACTGGGGATCAAGAGGCATCAGTGCACGAAAGATAAACATGTGGTATGAGAACAGCTGCCCTCCAGAAGTGCCTTTTTCTTTACTTTGACTATAGAGGGAGCCAAGACAACTTGGCTTGGACCAGAAGCCCTCTAGCTGAGCTGCAGGAAAATTGCCATCGTCAGCTAGTCATCTGCTTCCTCTTGCCAGTCAAGCTGCTGTCTGTCACACAGTAGCATGTGCTTTTGGGTAAAGTCCTTCTCTATTAAAATAGAGATGTCTCTGAATGCAAATCTTCTGGGTGTTTTTTGTCAGGCTTTGGTCCTCACAGGGACGTGCACATAATTCATAGCCCATACTTTCTGAAATGCGATAATATGTAGATGCTAAGAGATCTAATAATCTTTTAGATTGTTAAGCCTATGACTAATGAAAACATGAATGACCTTTTTTATTCTTTTTATTTCCTGGAGCAAACCATAAGACTCAGCATCCCTTCCTTGTTTTGTGGCGAGACGAGAAAATTTATCTTTGTGATTTAATCTGATATAAATTTTTCTCTAAAATACTTTGCATAAAAATTGTTTCTTCAAAGAAATATATTTTCACGAAGAAAAAAAAAAGCAGCAAACAATTCCCATCTCATGTTTCTTGAAACTAACCATCTCCATTCATACAAACCAACCATTATATCTTCCTGTTGACAGCACCGTGTTTTCTTTTCTTTTTCTTTTTTCCTAGTACATTTCTAGCATTTGGATCAAAGGTTTATAGATTCTTGTCTTTTCGTGAGCCCACAAGCAAAGTAGCAACACAGCCAAGTTTTGAAAGTTTGCAAATCATTAAGAAACAAAGCAGACAAAACATACAGTGTTCCCAAGAGACTTGAGACATGAAAGCATCTGTGTTGTGATCTACATACATAAAATCTGTTGGGACTAGACTTAGTCGCTCAGTAGGACTTGGAATGCACTGTGATTCAAATCTTCTGTTGTAACTTTAAAGAATCAGTCTATATATTTTGCCTCAAATCCCCCTCAATACTATGTAAATGAGTTGAACCTGTCCATTACTCTGGACCAAACATCAGATTTTAGGATGCTCTGATCTTCATCCAGATTTTAAGTACATGTCCCATAATATGTGTTTTCTTTGAAAGCTAACTGTAGAAGTTTCCTAGATCTTACTTTCTTTACAAATCTGATAAGAACAACTATCTCTATTGAAGTTAGAGGCTCTGTCACTACCTGCAAAATTTCATCCCTATTTCTTGTTGGCTTCTTGCCATGTTCCCCAGTAATAGCTTATAGCTGGTCTCCTTTCCTGGTGATCGCTTATAGCTGGTCTCCTTTCCCATTTGCTTCACCTGACAATGTTTAGCTTGACTCCACCCAGTCAGCAAGGAGTATCAGGCAGGAAAATGGCGCATGCAGGTATTACCCTCATTTTTCTCTCTGCTCATAGACTCTTTTATTTATGCTAGAGCTTTATTAAGGTTATAGTTAGGTACAAAGTCAAATGCTTTACATAAGTCATATATTTGTGCTGTTACATTCATCAAATTGTTTGACAAGACTTACATTTTTATAAAGTCCCCTTGTCTGGCACCAATTATACTGTCATTCTTTAATTTTCTACTAATTGAATCCCTTATCAGTTTTTCCATTACTTTGCTTGGGACTGCTGCCAGACTAACTGACCTGTAATTACTGTGATCATTCTGCTTCCTCTCTTTGGCTTTTGGCAACATTGTGTATTTCTACTGTTCTCTAGCAACCTTAGGATTTATAGTGCATGAGCTCTCTGATTCAAAAATACTCATCTCTAATAAAAGGGCTTTAACGGTGACTTTTCTGGGATATGTGATGCAAGAGAGTTTATTAACATTGTGTTGTAGGAATGTATCATCTTTCTTTTTCATCAAAGACTAAACAATAGAGTGTGTGTTCCTGCATGTGTCTGTATGGTGGTACATATGATTATTTCTTATCTGCTACACTAATAGCAAAGTTGGTTTAAGCAATCCAGTAACACGTTCGTATCATTTTAAGGAATTGTAGGGGAGTTAGTATACTCCTTAAACACCTTCTTATTCTTCTTAGCAACAAATGTGTATATACAAGCAAGAGAAGGTCTTCTATGTTATGCAGCAGTGTAATGTTCTGGTGTTGTCTGTTAAAAAAAAAAAAAAAAAAAAAAAAAAAAAAAGAGAGGAAGAGAGTTATAATCACAAAAATTGTTCAGATGTAATAAAAAATCAGGAAAGATCATTTTACAGTTCAGAGTTTGACACCCTCAACTCAAACTCCTCTTTTCTTGCTTTTCTGTTGTACTTTTTTTTCGTTTGTTTAAATGCGAGTTATTTGGAAATTCTTCTTTTTCTCCTAAATACAATTGCTTTTCCCTCAAATGGTGAGTACAGTTACGTCATTGTACCAATTCATACAGCAGAGCAGTCTGAATTTTATCAGTGACATTTTGACTACTGAAGCCTACGTTTTCAGTTTACTGGGTTCTGTATCTGTCCTGTTTACTGCTGCTTCACATGAAAATGAAATGTTAGAAATACCTAGTAATTTAGTTGGAATAAGGAGCTAGCGTATTAACAAAGGAGTGCTTTTTTAAGGCTGGGCATTCAGATATAAAACAGATGTTTATTGTGCTTTTTAAGCATCCAGGAGATCTTGTCAAAAGTGTCTGGCATGTACAGTTATTTTTATGTTATATGGAAGTGTATATTATTCTTCATTTTCATGTATTAACTCATGTATATTATTTCATAAATGAATTTGGTTTTCTTATAATAAAATAAGACTTTTAGTAATTATCTTCAGCTCTGCATATAAATGTACTCTACAAAGGTGTTTGGATTAAAGATGTCTGGTACAGCTTTATTAAATAAACTGCTAATTAATCTCAAATATTATCTAGCATGCCAAAGGCATTCCTTTTGTAGACATTGTGAGTTTATCTGTGGAATCTCTTCTCCAGTCACTTGGGCTTTCTTTCCTCTAGTATGCCAAACCTGTTTTAATCGTTTCCCCATACAGAGCATAGGGTGTAATAATACAACTGCATCCAAGAACTGAAGTCTTGATATGCAGTTTACATTGGCTAATCTCATCAGTTGTCTGGATGGGTCCTATTGTCCTCATGTTGTAGTATGCAGATCTTACCTTTAAAGTTGCATCTAAGAGAAACAAAACAAGATCTCCTTGTTAATGACCATTTTTCTTGAGACATCAATCCTTTCCAAGTATCAATCTTAGAAGAGAACCTTCTTTGTTAAAAAAAGTAAAGCTCCAGGAGTAGCAGCCATTCCCACTAAAATGTTCCTAATAGATTCTGCAGTCCACCAGTTCCTGAGCTCGTCTCAGCTTTTCTGAATAAGGACTGACAAAAACAAGAGGACTTGATGCTTAAAATTAAAAAGACAAAGTTTATGGCCAGGCTAATCATTTTGTATGCTAGTCACAATCTTAGTCAAATTTTGCCCTTGTTTATATTAGTTTGGATCTAGGGCAAGACTGTTAATAATTTAATAATGTTGACTTCAGTAACAAATGAGGAAATAAAAGTCTGAATTTTGACCTGTTTTACTTCATGACACCACTTTTTTTTTTCTTTAATCTTAACTGTTTTGTCTAGATCCTCTCCTTTTTTATCAGCCAGCTAGTCCCCTCTGCAGCTCCTTTCTCCTCTTTTTCAGTTTTTGTTTTCCTCTGATCTTTTCCTCGTTCTTCTAATGAAAATGATCTTAGCCAAGAATAGTGAAAAAATGTTTTTTCTGGACTAAGAATGAGTTTACATATGAGAGACAGAATACTTCTCTCTGTGTATTCTGATTCCAAAGAAAAGAATTCTAATTATAGAGTGGTTAATTAAGCAAAAGGAACAATTATAAATGAGTCTATATTTAGAATTGAGTTTGAAGTCAAAGCCTACTGGAGACCATGAGAATACTTCCACTGACTTCAAAAGGGATCTGAAGCATGCTCAGTCTTACCTTTCTGTTTAGCACAACTTTAGGCTTAGGCTACATTAACAACCTAATGAAACTGCCTTGAAGGTTAAGCCAGCCTTTATTTTCAAAGGGAAGCTTGACAAATTTTTGCCAGGCTCTGAAGCTTTTAATTGAAACACTGGAAAATTTCAAAGTGACAACTACTTTAAGACTTCTTTTATTTCTATTTTTCTTCTTGGACAGATCAAGTAAAAGAAAAAACAACAAATCTGCAAGCTTTTCTTTCATTCATGTACACATCCAAACTCCTTTCACAGAGAGAAAATTACTTTGACCACCTTCCTATCTTATGCAGGAACAAACTTATTTTGTTCTTAGTGTAATAACATCTGCCATCTTTAAAAAAAATGATTACCAGTTATATTCTCCCTGTGATTGTTTTGTGTATCAGAAATATATTCAGGAATACCTTGAAAAGAATTAAAAATCAGTCTGTAATTACAATATTTTAAACTAATTTATTGAAGAAAATTTCGCTCTGATTTGCTATAGTTTTCAGGCCTAGGCATGTTCCTCTTTTGACTCATTTGCTGTACCACACATGTGGCAGTTTGCTGCTTGAAAGAAATACCTAGGCTTTTTTAATTTTAATTTTAATTTTTTTTTAACTTTGGGCTTTCTGCTCCAGAGTCAGCATTTTTCAATGCTTCACACGGAATGGACACTGTGGGAAAAAAAACTGGCTTGAAGCAGTACCATATTGTACTGCCAAAGTACAATTGACTGAGATTCCAGAAGGTACTGAATGCTGCCTGTTTTCTTCTCTACCATAAACAGATTTCCTCTCCAGGGTTATGTCTGTGTGTGCTGTGTGTGAGTGCATGCTATTCTTTAAAAAGCTGTGGTAGGCCTCCTGAGAAGTGATGGAGATTTTTATCCTCCTGCTTCTTTTCCTTTAGCAATCAGCATGAGATGATGGTCTGCATGCCTTTTGAAGTTTGTTGTAAGATATGTATATGTATCTCATATATGCAAATATATGTAAATATTTTAAGATTTCTATGCAGTAAAAAGTACTGGTGTTTATATACATAAAATTATGTATATTTTTACCTATTTTCTTGCTTAGATCAGGCTTTAACAACATTTTCTTTGTTTATATTCTCTTCACCCTATGTGCAGATTTACTATTTTCTTAAATCCGGAAGCCAGAAGCAAAACCATGAGTTGTTTTCTCGTCCCAGTTTACAGCATCTGGTACAATGTAGGTTTCTTCTCCAGAAAAATTGCACAAAAATTCAGTGCTTTGCCAGAATCTCTGGAGCGCCTGCTAAATACTTAACAAAAGACTTGTTTGGACAAAGGAATATCACCCCTAATTGTCAAATTCATTAAAAAAAAAAAAAAAAAAAAAAAAAACACTGGGAGAAGATGACTGGGTAATATTTTCAGCCAGCAGTCAGGCCTTTGAAAACTTAATTGTGGGCAGTTAGAGCTAAACGCTGCATTTTTGTCTTATCAGTCACCATTTCATGGATTTCATTATTTTCCAGAGTTGCTAGCTTTCAGTACTTTAAACATAATTTTTGACATGTGGGAAAGATGGCCGTGACAGAACAGTGTTTGGAAAGAAAACTGCTGAGCTGATTTCCTCATGGTGTGTGCTGGTATGTGAAGGGCCAGGCTGCCCCACCAGCAGTGTGCTTGCTGGGAAGGCCTGGGAGCTCAGATACTGCAAGGTTCCTTGGGTGCTTTTGGAGTAACATCTGTTGAGAAAGAACTGCATTTCTCTTCCATTTCTCACAATCCTACAAGGATAACATCTTATGGGCACTGTCTTGGCTAATTTTCGCTTTGTTTTATAATCCCTTTGAGGCCTGTTCTCCACCCTTGCTTCTTCTACTGTGTTGCTTAGAGGTATTGTTGTCTTACTTCCTCTGAAGTCTTTACACTTTTAGCTGGAATTAAAGACCTTTGAGTCAGACAGAAAAGAAAAAAAAAAAACTGGATCCTTCCAGTTTTGGGACAAACTTTGTTGGCTTTGTAGAAGGACGAACCCTAGCATTTGTTGAGATAAAGGGAAGCTGAACACTCATCTCTGCTCATATATATTAAAGGCTTTATTTTCAAAGAGGCCTCTTTTTCTGGACAAAAGCAAAGCCATGTAATACGCTTACAAGGAAAATAATTTCTAAGCCATGACAGATCCTCAGCTCTTTCTTGTGACCCAGCACTGAGAAGCAGTCAAGCTGCCTGCAGAGGACAACTAGTGATTCTGTGTTACAGAGGAGTTGTCAGGTTGCTCAGCCACTTCAGGATATCTGCTCTTTTTAGTCTTTGGAGAATGATACGATACAGACAGAATTTGCAGTTTTTCCAAATAGGTCCATCAGCAGAACTGTCCCTGGGCAGTTTTATCCCTGCTGGTATAATTTCAGGTTGATTCCCTCTTTGCTGACTCCAACCAGAAAAGATCCAGTACACCTCCAGAACAGAATTCAGAATGTTATTTTAGAGTAGTTTTAGGAGCATCTGTGGAATCTTCCCAAAAAGTAGTTTTCCTGACAGTAGATATCTGTTCTGAACACCTGAAGAGAAGCTCGTTGTGGAGATACACTGGTCATTCTGAAAGTAATTCCTCCTATTTATTTCCATGAGAATTACAACAAATAGAAAGGGAACAGTAACACTACTTGATAGAACTTCTCAGCTAGGAAACAGTATTTTACAACACATTCACCAGCAATAAATGAAAGCCTGCATGTTCATAAAAGTCTTCACCATTGGACATGTCCCACTATCCACACTCCCATATACCACCTGTTACCTCACTGTGCTGACATCCCCTGATTTGTCTCCAGAAACATTCAGCAAGCTTTGATGTGTGTCAGTTGGTGCCATTTTTTTGCATTCTGTTCCACTCCTTTGCTCCATACGCATTTCCATGGCAGACACTGTTTTGTCAAACTGCCTCTCTGCTGCCATCTGTTACATGGCAACAAAACGTAATGGAATATTGGTGGGAAGGTTCTGCCTCTACTGCCATTCAACCAATATCCACCTCTGACATTGTGGGCCAACATCATGAAATAGGATACTTTCATATCTCAGCTATTAATGAAGACAAGGAGTGCATAGCTTTGTAGAGTCAGCAGAATCAGGAGTTTGGGATCATACATAGCTGTCAAGAGCATGAAGTAATAAATAGAGCTCTGAACTTTGCGGAGTGCATCCTTGATGTGAAACGATCACAAGTACTTGCTGAAGTGGTGATGTTCTTATATGTTAGGAATGCTGAAGCTCCAATAGTCACTGCTACACAGCACCTCCTCATCACTTTGTACCACCTCCCACTCAGCTATTCTTGAATTCAAAACCTGAAAGAACAAATGGTAGAGTAAATAATCCATCTCAACAGAAAGCTAGTCTAAGAGGTAAATCTGCTTAAAATGTGTAGGTGGATCATGGATTAGTAAACTACTACTCTCTGATGCTCAGTTTTTTTGGTGAAAAGATGGCCCAACATGTATCAAGAAAATGAGGAAAAAAATAAGATAAACTAATATGGTATGAATACAAAGAGGATGATATATAAATTTCCACCTTCTCCCATGCTACACTGGTAACTGAATGAATAATTATGTAGTTTGTTCTGTCAGATTTCTCATGTTCTTTATTTTATAAAGCAAGTTTCATGAATGCCTGTAATGTAGTGTGCTTATCTGAATTGATCCTTTGAAAAGTTTGATGCTTTTGGCTTCTAGACGAATAAGTAGAAATATGCACCATAAGTTCTGTGTGGACAAGACAGACTAGAACTTATGGAATGAACTGAATCATCCTTCTTATCAGAAAGATGAGCTGGTATATACTGGATTATTTTTATTCTTTAATCATTAGATGCTCTTCTTTTGTAACTCTAGTTAGAAAGCTATGCATAAGCAAAACTTTAGCCTAGACTGAAAACAGCAGAGACCTAGAGGTCTTTACAAGCACTGTGTCTGCTTTATAAACTATCATGATTGGCTCAGAAATTTTTAACCCTATCCTGAACAAATTACATATTTAATAAAATAGAAATTAATTATGAGGAATGAGTAAATTATTCCAATTAGGCACCAAGATATCTGACGTATTTGAATTGGTGAAAATAAGACATTAAAATTGCAAGAAGCTTCAGTCTTTGTGCAAACGTGAATTGTTCCTCAAGCATTTTGAGCAGTGAAAGCTCCAATAGTAGATGTACACCCTATTGCTTTTAAAAAAAGATTTGCATGATATATGCCATCACAGAATTCAGTGCTGTCATTTAATTGAGTAGGTCTTATCTTCTGAAATCATCTTTGAGATCTAAGCCCATTCTCCAGGTTTCTAGAGAGGAGTATGTTTTCTTAGAAACTTTCTTAGAAACTACGTAACTTCAATCATTTTTTAAGACTCTTGGCACCAGTGATATGTATAGTTCACAAGTTCCAAACTGCAGACATATTAAGGCAAATGTAGCTACTTACTGTGAGCACACAAATACATAAATATTGTTCACAGTTCAATACATAACACCTTATTTTTTTCTTATGACCTCCATGGTCATAAGTGTGAAGGTGAATGGGTGGATTTTGGAATTTGGGTCATGATTTCCACATGTATTAAGTACTGAAATGCATACATGAATTTTAACAATTAGAATTTTAATTAGAAAAGCATCTTGTAATTAATTTTCTCCTCTGCTTAAATTCTTGAGAATCGAAATTACTTTTCTGAATTTAGTCACAAGTACAGTGGAGGTTTTTTAAAGCAGCTCATTTACAAATCTCCACCGCAACAGACAAGTAGTCATCTCTAAAATACCCAAACACCCACAGGTAAAATGGCAGTGCTGTGTTTACCAGGTAATTGTTCTTTAGGGTGCCCCTAATTTTAATAAAATCTATCTGTGTCTCCTGTATCTGTGAAGGGAGCCAAGATGCTGGTTGTTATTATTTGTCTTTTCCCCACTTGTTCATTCCCATTTATCTACACTGTAATAGCTAATACAGTAAATAAAATGCTCTTCCAGTACTCTCCATATGCTGACACATCATGAGAAGCTACTCATGCTTATGAGAGACACTCTTGGCTTCTGTAGCAATTTAAAGAAGGGAATGGAAAAAAAAAAAAGGGTTGAATCAGGCAAATTGAGAATGATCTCTAAGATAAACATGTATTATTCAGTAACCTTATTTAAATTCCAGGAAGTCTGAAGACCATACCTCTTGCTTTGTGTTGCCCAAAGCCTGCTCTTCATCTGCTGTGACATTTTCAAGGTATCACTGGTGGTGACTGACTTTTCCATTCATTTCCAGGCATAACTCTTTTCTCACTCTTTAGCAATGCCTTCAGATGTTTGTCTCAGTTAAGCTTTGTGACTTTTGGCATGAATTTTTCCAGCTCCAAGGAAGAAGAGAATGTTGGGCATTTTCTCTAAACCAACTCAGGTCATTCTATTCCTACTCCATTCTGCTCTCCTGGCCTAAATTGATTCAAAAAATTTAGCTCTTGCACCTGACTTTCTGTAGTCTCAGTAATACCTTTGTAGACTCATTATTTCTGATCTTTTTTTGACATGTACTCTCTTCCTGTTTAATGAAGGAGGTGGAAGAAGAGGAGAAAGACTGTTTTCAATTTTTCTGCTGGAGCTGATGGTGGGTAAGCTTTGAATTTCAGATACCAGTGTCATGAGAAGGGTGCAGGGAGCATGCAGATTTCAGGTCATGATTATAAAACTATGAATGATGGCTGTAAATTATCTGTCATTCTGCTGTTACTTCATTTGCTGGAGTTCACTTTCTACAGTGCTCAGGAGGGGAAAAAATTATGCTCAAAAGGGAAAAATTGTTTACCCTTTAGTTCTTTTCATTCATAATAGAAAAAGCTGTAATTTAAAGTTCTGTCAAACATAGGAGATCCACTTTATGCATAGTCTTGAGATATGGCTTTTCTCCAATTTGGAATAAAGCTCTAAAATTTCCAAATATTCATTGAAGGAAGATGTTCAAGAAAAAAAAATCATCTTGGGTTATCTGACTCTATTTATTTTGTCAAAAGTGAAGTTTTATTTTGGCTTTGATAGCATTCTAGTTTTTGATATGATGTATCTAAACTGATGCAAAATAAAATACCTCATTCAAAAGCTATTTTTCAAACCTACCACTTAAATTCAACAACACCAGAAAAGGACATCTGCTGGGGTTATCTCTTTGAAAGTACTTACCAAATTTTTCACAGATGCATATTTTGACTGTTCATTTGTATTTCCTTGTTTGGATTTCTTTACAACTACTTATTCAACCATGTTGAATGAATCAGTAATCATAGTAATGCCAAGAAGAAAGAGAGAAGTCTGACATACACTGAAGTCTTCATTGCCCCTTCCTGCAGCCTCTAGTCTAGTTCATATAGAACAGTGGCTTATCACAGTTTAGGTTGCCTCTGGCTGAGTGTAGTCACCTGCTTTTTTCATCCACAACTTTTTTTATGCTTGATGATGGACTGCCCAGGTAGATAACATTAATCTCTGTCATGATTTGAGTACAGATGGACTGCAGTTTGAATTCCCGTGATGTTGGAAAATACTTCCATGAATTACCTTAATGTGAGATCCACAGTCCCAATATCAGCAGGTATGTCCAGGCCAAACATGTGGGTCTTAAGTGCCCTAGAATAGCCATTAACCATAATGAAATATTTAATAACTGAGTTATCCTTTTTAAAATATTATTTCCTGTACCTGGCCATATATGAAATCAACATGAGTGTGTCACTGTGAAGAAATGTTTTGAAATTATTGAAGTCAACACTGTGCAAATGGTTATCTTGATGCATCTCATTTTATGAACTGCCCAAATGTTTATCCTGTAAGGGTTTTTTTTGTTTTGTTTTTTGTTTTTTTTTGTTTTTTGTTTCTAAATTTTTTTAGTAATCTTCTTTTATTTCTTTAGAAATTCTTTAGTGATGGCCTTTTTAGTTATCGTTTAATCATGAGAGCATAACATGATCAGATGGGGCCATGACACTCAGCTCCATCACTCTTCCTTCCTGCTGACTATAGAAGGCATGATCACAGCAGAAGGGAGGGCACATTCACACCTAGTTTCATGCTGCACTGGCAGCTTGATCACCATAGTCTAATAACTGGTACAGAACAATGTATGTCCTTGAACTACCCTATTTCTCAGAATAATTTGTTGGTAGGGAGTGGAACTTTGAAATGTACAGTGTTAGTTTAGAGACGTGTTCAATTCATGGAATCATAAAGTCATAGAATGGTCTGGGTGAAAAAAGATTGCGATAATCATCTAGTGTCAACCCCCCTGCTATTGAAGGGTCACCAAACACCAGACCAGGCTGCCCAGAGCCACATCCAGCCTGGCCTTTAATGCATCCAGGGATGGGGCATCCACAACCTCCTTGGGCAACCTGTTCCTGTGTGTCACCACACTCTATGAAAAACTTACTCCTAATATCCTAAAATTAAACCTCCCGTCTCATTTTAAAACCATTCCCCCTTGTCCTATCACTTTCCACCCTCATGAACACGCATTCCCCTTCCTGTTTATAAGCTCCCTTCAAGTACTGGAAGGCCACAATGAGGTCTCCCTGGAGCCTTTTCTTCTCTAAGCTAAACAAATCCAGTTCCCTCAATCTTTCCTCATAGGAGAGGAGCTCCCGCCCTCTGATCATCTTAGTGGCCCTCCTGTGGACCCACTCCAAGAGCTGCACATCCTTCCTGGGAGCTCCAGGCCTGGCACTGATGCAGTGAAACTCTGATCACAGATAATTATCATTAACAAGAGCACGTGTTAGTTTAAGAACTCTAATAGTCAATCACAAATTTTCTGCACTTGTTTTGTGGCGTAGTATTTCATCACTTGATGCAGTACGAAACATTACGATTCCTTACACAAGACTGTGAACAGAATATTTATTTGAAGAGATTTCAATGTAAATAAAGATTTTCTACATGTGTTTCAATTAAAAAAAAAAAATTATTCCAACTATATACTTTCTGGTGGAAAAAAGTAGTGTGAAAAATAATCAGTAAGTGTGAATGGCATGAAAGTATAATTATCCATCAAATGGAGGGAGTGATCTCTTCAAGTTAGGTATGTAAGTATGGGTGGGGTACAGCAAATAGCTTCATAATTTTGAGGGATTTCTCTCCCTGTCCTTCTTCTCTCGTGACTGAAGATCATTTATCCTTTGAGGAAAAAAAAGAAGGCTGGTATAAATTAGGAATGGTAATGTAAAAGCTTATACCCACTGCATATAAGTCTTTCAAATTAATACAAGCATTAAATTGGCAAAGTTTTTTCCATATACTGCAAATATTAAACATGACATGCCTGCTAGGGTTGGTATAAAGTTTTGTCAACATTTTTGGCATGCAATTTCTCAGCCTGGGGTCAATATTTTCTTGACCAAATTTTGTTGTTTCAGTTGTCTTTTACCTCATATATTGTAACTCAAACATTTCCCCAAAAAAGAAATTTGGCAGACTATTAGTCCGTAATGTGGTCTAATGCCTTTGGGTAATTTTTTTTTTAATGTAAATCATTGAGATATTTAAGGTTTAAGGTTTAAGAACTGTACACAAACTTTAACAACTTCTTTTAAAAATATTTAGTATGCATATTTACTACATATGTGTCTTATAGAGGCTAGAGATTAAACTGGAGATTACTTGCTAAAATATGCAAACTGCTGTCCATGAATAAACATCCTCATGAACTCCTATTGAAAATTTCTTATTGAAAAAATGTTGTTTAAAACTACAATAAAAGCAAAGGGAAGTAAGATGGGAAGAGGAAAAAAGCAATGTTTAAGTAACTTTAATGGTTTAACTTGGCTACAGAAAGTAAAGAAGTTCATTCTTTCTCCTGGGATCTCATCCAAAGCCCACTAAGGTCAAAAGAAGGCTTTCCACCTATTCTCATTAATGCTGCACTCAGACAGCGCTCTGCTGCTCCAGTACTGTGCTATGCTGATGTCGTGTAGCAGTAGATCCCCCAGACAGAGCACCCATCTATCTGCCATGTGCATTACATAGGTTTCAAGGTAAGTTACTTGAAGCAAAGGTCCTCTCCTCTGGATCATTCTTCCTGTATCTGCAAAGTTCGGTGAGTTTTCCACTTTTGCCTTGATATATCTGTGCCTACCAGTTATTCATTATAGTTCTCATTTAAAGAGGAAAATTTTAGAATCCTGCAAATGTCCAAATGTCTCACCATGAATGTGCACATAACAGTTCTATGTACCACACAGCATCCACCAGTCTAAGAGTTATCCTATTTATAATGTCATTTCAACTTTCACTGTAACATAAGTCCAGGAACACGTTTTGTAGTCTTACTTATGAATGACAGGATTTGTGTAATCAATGAACTCTGGCACAATAGCATGCAATATTCTTTAGAATGCAATTCCTGCAGCTTGTAGACAATCTGTTCCTTATGGTGATTTCTGGGAGCTTGTAAACTCTCACTAAGATGCTGGCAACATCCACCAAACATCTCAGACACATTGTCTTTTTGAACCTGAACTTTTAAAATAGTGGTTAAACATGTTGTCTGCTTTAGTTTCCTGTCTATCTTCATCATAAGTCAGCACCTGTTTCCAATAAATTATACGCAGAGCTGTATCAGCAACACCTTGGCAGCAGCTGCCACCCCAAAAAGCAGAATGCCCTTGAGGACAATACACCTGTGAACACATAAAGTGTTTATTTAACTGAAAGCCAAAACTTTAAGTTACGCAAAGCAATTATCCAAAGCCTAATATTTGCTCATTATTAACACAAAATAACCTTGTTCTTAAAAAGAATGATAATCTATTTAAAGGATTTTTTCCAAAACTCAGGGAAACATACTGGCACTGTGGATCTGCTATTAGCCTATGACTTGAAAGTCTGATGGTGGGAAGACAAGTGGGGGAGGTTGCCTGTGCGGAGTAACAAAGTATTAGGGCACAGATTTGGAATTCGTTATACCCAGAGATGAGAGAAAGAGCCAAGTCATTTTCAGAGAGGCTGTTGAACAACACATTTTTTCTTTTTGGTTCTGCATTATAAAGTAGCATTTTGTTGCTGAAGCATAGAACTACTGTGTTTAAGATGGTGTTTGATCTTACCATCACTATGAGAAGAAGGAAAAAATGGTCCTGGGAAAAAGGTCTTATTACTAGAGCAAACCTTTCATATCTAGTTTACTACCAGCACTGCCCTTTTATGTAACAGTGAGCCTATTTTAGCAGCAGTAAAGTAAAGATAGTTGTTTTCAGCAGATCACAGGATAGTACAAACAAAAAAAGCTAATGATTAAAATAGAGCAGAAATTGAGATAAGGTCTTTAGTTCTGGTAAAGCAAGAAATAACACAAGGAACTCTGTAGTTCAAGTAATTTATAAAATACATTTTCATTCCAGTATGAATACTTTTCAAATCATTTGAAGAATCAATCTTACAAATCACATAAATGGAAAGATATGTTCTAATTAATGTTTCCAAAATTAACACTGAACATGAAAAATATGTGTGTGCATATATGTATATATTTCTGTATAAACGCTAATGAAATGGTCACATTTTTAACTCATATTTTACAATACATTAATTCCCTGTCTGATGCATTCTGATGCCATTTAAGAGAAATACTTTCAGATGAGAATGTGTATTAATACTTGTGTTTGTTGAGAAACCTGTGGAAGGATTTGCTATTGACTATTACAGCTTTCTTAGGTGTCACTTCCTTAAATACTTACAATGCTGAATGCAAATATATGTAGAGTGATGCCAGCTTGTAAATATTCTCCCATCAATTATTTTGTACAGTTAGATCTAGTGGATTACTTTACGTACAAAATAAAACTCTAAGAGAATAATATTAGCATAACTTCATGATACCTGCCTTTTCTTTCAAATAGGGTTCCACATGTAGCTAATGGAAGTAACTTATTTTGTTTCATATTTTATTATTGGATAGCTCAAAGTTTAACATAGCAATATTTTTTCAGTTGAGTTTCTTAAAACTGCTCTATTTTCATCTCTATATTAGCATGGTACATTTTAGAGATCGAAGCTAAAACATATGGATTAAGTCAATGAATCCATTTCTAAACCTCCAAATAATGTTCTGATTATTCATGCAAATCTATATTTTTGCCAGTATTTCTCACGTCTTTAAAACATAAGCCATTCAAAAAGTCACATCTCTTATTTATTTCCATGGATCTTACAACAGATAGAGAGCACAATAACACTCAGCTACAAGATACTATTTTTTAGCATAGTCACCAGCATTAGTTTTGCATTTTTACCAACTGTGAACAAGAACCTGCATGCCATGCTTGGAAAGATCTGCAACAGTGGAGATGACCCACTGTCACCACTGCTGAAACACACCTCCCTTTTTTCACATCCACTGTTAGGTCTCCAGAAACATTCAGCAAGTACTGATATATGTCAACTGGTGCCATTTTTTCCTCATGGAGGAATTAAATTCCAGCCCTTTGCTTCAGATACACTTCCATGTCAGATACCATTTTGTCAGGCTGCCTCTCTGCTGCCATCTGTCACACAGCAACAATGTGTAACAATATTGGTGGCAAGTTCTATCTCCACTGCCATCCCACTTTCATCAGCCCCTGATGCTGTAGGACAATATCATAAAATAGAAGGCATTACTTTTGGAGCAGCCCTCCAAGTAAATTTAAGAGGAGTGCATTTTCTTCTCCTAATGTGTATGATAACATAACAGAATGATTGATGTCATGTATAGATACAGACCTACTTTGATTTCAGTTTTCTTGGCTGTGTTTAATTGTAATTTGATATAAATGCTCTAAGCATCCAGCTAGGATTCCAACTAAAAGGAAATTCAGTGACAGCAATAATAATAATAATAAAAATAATAATAACAACACTATTTATTTTCCCCTGGAGTGTTTAGCTTTTATTAAATGTCAACAAATCTAAAGACAAGCTTTGCTAATCTATGTTGTGTATGGGAATTAAGTTACAAGCACAAGTTACTGGAGATAATTTTTGCTTTGTTTTAGATAGTCAGGATCCAGAGAACTGAGATCTCTCACAAGGTTTTAAGACCTACCGCTTGTTTTCCTTTAACATTTGTCAGATCTCCCACTGGTGATCAAAGAATGCCAAGCTGAGATATAACATGAGGGCTGAAAGCAGACCTGTATTTGTGATTGTTTGCTACCCTTTGCGACAAGTTTATCTGTCAGTTTCTTTCCTGTTGACTTTCATGTGCACTATCACCCCAGCATGTTATATTTTTTCAAACAGAAAATGGAATTACAAGCAGAAGATGCCGCTGCATGGAAGGTCTGCTGCTGTGCTGCCCATTGAAGACTTGCCTTGAGGTGAGGGCTACAGACTCAAAAATAGGTTGGCACTAGGAGCTCCACCTTGCTGTGGCATAAGCTGGCTTCCTGCTGACCTCACATCTGCCTTCACACAGGTTGCACTGAGACTGAGATGGTAGAACAGACAGCAAGTACTGTGCACTGGAGAAATGTGTCAGTCATAAAAGAGAGTGCACAGCAGCCATGCTTTGTCTGGCACAGCATTTTGTAGGATTTAACGGGAGTGTAGGACCATGCCAGCTAGTCTCGCCCAAGACATCCCAGATTTGGTTCAATGTTGTGATGAGACTGCTGAGGCTTTATAAACCCTCATTTAATAAGGAGGAATTGACAGAGCAAAGTATTACTAGGGTTTGTCACAGCAAGCTGTATGTCCAGAACAGAAGTGCTAAGCCAACAAAAGGAGGAAGGTAGAGCTATGGATCCCTGTTTGCTTCTCAACAACAACCTTGTTGCAGTGCAGTTTCTTCTATACATTTGGAATCATCTCTGGTTTCTCATGACATTTGGCCCAGTAAATGACTTGTGTTTGGTCTCTATTCAGATGGTACCCAAAAATAAGCATTAAAAAAAATCCACCTCTTATTAAAAAATCAAGAAGAAGAAAGCACAGACACAAAATACAGTTTAGGCGCCATAGAGAAACCACTACCAAAAAGGCTGAGCATGTATCAGATCATCTTTTTGCAGAACGTTTCTTCTCAGATATATGAAGGTAGGAAGAAAGCCATTGGTAGAATTTCCCCTATTGCAATGCCTCTTTATTATTTCATTAAAATCCTTATAATGCACAAAACAATAAAAGAAAGCAACTTGAAAGTTCACAATATACAAGATTCATCTTGCATTCATAAAATGTGTGTAACCCATTTTATACTGATGTTTGCTTGCTTAAGAATGCACACCTGCACATTACTACTTGTGGAAAATAAGTTTATTAGCCAAGGAATGTCTGGACTCTTACTGGAAATCCCATGTAAATGCAGTTATGCTTTCTGTTAGGACTCCTCTTCAGTAAAAAATTTGCTTCCACTGCCATATTCCAGGGGCAAAAGAAGCAGCAAATGATATACAGGAAAGATGCAGCTAAAAGTATTCAGAGATTAAAAATGCTCCATGCCTGATCCTGATGATTCAGTGAGTCTTTCCCTGTTGAATGTAAGTATTCTGTTTCATACTACATTTATGTCTGATCATATACTCAGAAGCTGGGACTTTATTAGTGCCTCATTTGTATTTGTTTTTACTTTGAATCAAAACATAAAGGTGATGACAGAAAAAATTCTGATGCTTTGCATAGGATTAATAATTGAGAGCCATTCAGCTTTGTTAATCATCCATTTGAAGGGAATTTCCTTATGCAAAGAGATTGCTCCACCAAGGACAAAACCATTTTTTTTTCATCTCTGAACTCCGAATGAGCGGGAGAGTGAAAAGAGCAAGGGGAGGCAAAGGAGCAAAGTGGGAAGCTTTGATCGTTTCACCGAGAGGCTGAGGCAGTTTGAAATGAAAGAATCTCTCACCACATTAAAAAAAAAAGAGAGAAGAAGAAAGGAGAAAGAAAGAAAAGAAGGAGAAACAGAGAGCACAGTGTGACAGAAACAAAATGTAAAGCAGGAGCCAAAGCCTCACAGGAACGATTGCTGCCAGGCTCTACAGAAGCTTTTTTGCAAAGAGTAGAGAAGGAGCACCTTAGTTTCTTTAACAGATTCCCTAAAACCAATGAATTGCCAAGAGAAGCAATGAAATCACAGGAAGAAAATGCATTCAGGTGACTTTTCACTTTGCCTTGCTTCTGTGCCATCTAGATGATAAAATAATTGTGCTACAATGAGTCTGATTAGCCTGGGGCCATGGAAAAGCCTGTGTCAAAGCTATTAGGCAAGCTGCAAGAGGAGCACTGGCTCCAAAGTCTTAAGCAGTAGGCCTGAGAGATCCTATTTCTCAATGGAGAGCCATATCCTGGGGTGTTCCAGGCTTTGGAGCTTCATTCAGGGTGAACTTAACAGAAAAGGCATCAAATAGAAGCTGGTTCACTCATGTGGAGATGGTCTGCTAATGCTGTGCCTCCATTTTGAAATGAGCAGAAAATTAATAACTATAATCTTTGGATGTAATTTTGTCATTACCAGTTTGACTGGTACTTTATTCCAGCCCAACAAAATGAATAGGACCTTCTGCTGGTCTAAGTGCTATTACATTTGAGGCAGGATCTACTGCCCTTATGCAGCCTAGTTTTCTTTGCTTTAATCTTTTAAGTTATAATGCCTTATGCAACACCTGCTAGTAAGCACCCTGTTGGCAGGCCCACAAATAGAGGTGGCTATACAGGAAAGCAAGTCTACCTGTGCCTGGACTGTTGACAGAGATCCTAATGGATTATGAGTGTACAACCCAAACACACTAAGTGAGCATTTTCCCATGCATTTAAACATGAAAAATCTGTGATTTGCTGAAGGCTAATAAAACAAGAGACCTTAGCCCTTCTTAATTTGCAGAAAGATTATTTTTTGCAAAATAATTATTACTTCATATGTGATGCTTAGTATGCTTTTATTTCTGCTAGAGTAGGCATAGCATGATGGAAACCTCAACTGTGATAATTTCTGTTTAAAGAACTGCAGCATATAAGTTATTATAAACAGTGTATAAATTCAATGCCTTAATAACTGTCATCTCTTTTTCCCACCAACAGCAGTCACTATTCAGACATTTGAATGATAGAAACAGAACCACACCTATCCACTGTAATTTATTTCAGTGATTTTCAACACGATGTTCTCTAAAAAAAAATTCCTTGAAAAATCCACATCAATCCTTCATCTCTCCTCTTCTCTGAGGAATGTGTATTTATATTATTCTTGAGCCAAGAATGGATCATCATTCACATATGCAAAAGAAATACTAAATTACTTCTAGAGTTTGCTCATTCTTACTCTATTCTCTTCACTTTTGTGCAGCAATATACATTAAACCATTTATTCTGTTGAGTACAATAGCACTAATTGGAAATTTACATGGAAATGAGTGCTATGAGACTGAGTAAATATTGCTGATTAGTATTGCAAGAATTTGCTTTTTTTCTCTCTTTTTTTTTAAAGAAATGGCACAAGAACAGTCCTTGGCAAGCTACAGGAAGATTCTGATCTTCTGAATGCTTTTGGAAACACTTCTTACATATCAGTCCTTTTGTTTGTCTCATGCACTGTCCATGCTCAAAGAGAACAGTATTTTACATCAATTTAGTTGTATATGTTTGCAAAATTCTCTAAGCATCAAAAGGCTTGTATATATGAGGTATTTGAAGAAAGCAGACACAGGCACACCAGATCAAAGGTACAGAAAACATTCTGATTAAACTAATTTTTTAAAAATGCATCTGAAGAAATTCTCTTTGATTCAGAGAACATGAAAACCAAATAGCCTTTGAACAAAAAGTTCGAATGAAATCCAATATTTTTTATAATTTAAGAAATTCAGGGCTTTTAATGTTTCTTTGCTTTTGTCTTTTTATACATCAGTTAGATAAGGACAGAGCTATTGTATGAAATATACATGGGGTTAAAGCCTAATGCAGAGCCATCAGTAATGTCTGTAGAACTCGAGTTTTCTTTGAATTTCATCATGCTTTAGAAAAAACACGTTTGCAAAAGTCTCAACAAGTTTTCACTTATTTATTAAAAATAGAGACCAACTTTTGAAAAGTACACTGTAAGTGCATTTACAGCTATTCCTGTTAATACATTTGGAGACTTCTTTTCTTTTCAGCATTTACCGTTTAGTTACAACAATGACGTCCTGCCAGTTTCAGAAGTAGTAAACTTCTTTCATAACAAGGACATGAGAAACATGACAGGAAAATATAGGATCCCTGCCTTTTCATTATTTCGGATGATTTGGTCATCATCCAACATGCTGCTATATGTTCTTAGACTTTTTTAACTGAGAAAAATGAAGAATCATTTCTCTGAAGATCTAGAGGTTTGGGATTTTTCTATTTATATTGACGAGAATTTCTACAGAAAATGGTGTACATCGGAATGCAACCAGCCCTCACAAGCTTTCTTCCTGAGCTCTGACAACAGCAGAATACTCTTGGTCATGGTTTCAGTAGCCTGCAAGGGGGAGAATCTCCACTAATAACTAGTTTCTAGTCACAATTTGCAACCAGTCTGGAAAGTAAATGCCGTCCTCTTAGCTTGTTATTTTCCCCTTTTCTTACAAGAAATTGCCTGCACTCTATATTTCTCCCATCATATGTGTTTTCTGACTATCTGGTTGGGATTTTTCCTTTTCTTTTATACTGTTCAGTTATCCTCTTTCTCGATTCCATAACTTCTAAATTTTCGCCTCCAAACTGTCCTTCAGAAATTCCTGAATACTCTTGCCCAAATAGGTATTTTTAAAAGCATTTTCACTTCCCTGAATATAACTCTTGCCAGGCAGGGAAAGCATCTTCTATAGAACTCTGCTTCTTTACGATGAGTTTGATGCCTGTTGGAAGAATTGCCTACAAAGTCACCAGCTCTATGTATTTTCTGACTTTCTATGGATACATAAACCTTGCTTTGAAAACCATTTCGCAGAAGCAGACTGTAAAATGTGCCTAGTAGCAAGTAAACTTTACTGTCGATGATCGTAAAGTTGTAATAACTATAACCAGTATGATGGCTATAAGCCTTCAGCAAGAGCAGGAAGAAAAATTTCAGATAAATGGGTACCAGTAACTGCTCATGTATTCCTAGCATAATGGCAGAAATAACAAAAACGTCTAATGAAAAGTGTATTTTACTTATTTAATACATACCTCATAAGAGCCACCTTGACCATCAGTTACCCAGTTCTTGTCCATTTGCAGGATATAAATGTAAATGAAATCTCTGATACTGTGATTGCAGTAAGCATAAACCTAAAGTCTCATCGAGCGGTTGAGTGCAAAGAAATTGAAGAAGCTGTCAGACATTCTCATGTGTTGTCTGTGCTGTAATTGTTTCCAGTGGTCAGCAAAAAAAAACGAAATAGAACCATAAGGTTTTAAAGATTAGGCTTCATGTCTCCCGCGAAGTCTAATACATGATATGGCCCTTTCCTGGAACTCTGAATACACTGAAAGAGAATGATGAAGCAGAAGAATGGGCACTATGCCATTGCATCAGATGAAAGGGACGTTGGTGGATATTTGCCATGGGAATTCTTGACTGTTAAGCACTTGATCTACTGTCTGTTAGCTCATGGGAATGGAACTAGTAAACTTGGGAAACCTCAAATAAATTCCCATTGTATATATAATATAATCCAAAACAGAATTTTCTTGGGAACAATCGCTAATGATACTGGAAGTCATCCTTGTTGAATGGAAGAAGAGACAATTTTCTGTGATCCATTTTAGTACAGATGCTGAAGATATTTAGCCAATAGTTACAAGATGCATGTCTATCATTAGTTAAATCTCTATTTTAAGCATCAGCCTATTCAGGTACTATAAAGAACGTTTTTTAAAGTCTGCATCTGCCACCCTTACAATGACATGAGGAACCTTTAAAATTACCTAGGTGATAAATTGCTGTTTCAGAAGAATTCTTGAATGAGCTCATCTTTGTACTCTATCCACTATAGTCATGGTTTCTGTTATAAACCAGATGAGCTGAACGTTTACCTTAGATCTTTTTTTCTAATTTATGAAACAAGTATGTAAAAAAGACAAAGTCACTTTCCTGTACAAACAATTTCACTACCATATAAAACAATCCAATCACTTTGTCACTGCATGGTTGGGGATAAAACTCTTTCTCAATTCTTCCTCAGCCCAAAACTGCCAAGATTTGGAGACACCTCACACTGAATAAGTCATGCATTTCTAACTGGCTTCCCGATAGGAGTTTTATTCATTATTTAATGGAAACCATTAAACCCCTGAAATCAGAATACACGACTAACATATTAACATGCCCCAAAGAGAATAACTGAATCCTCTAAAGAACTGCTCTTAATTACCACACCTCAAAGAATAAGCCAGCACAGACTAATCAATGACATATCAAGTATACCAGCTTTATAGGGCATACATAAATACGGAAACAGTTTGGCATTAGAGCTAGGGGCATGAAATATAATGAAATCTTTGGATATCTTCTTTTAGAAAACAGATTTACTAGAGTCAATTTAATGACAGTTACTATATTTTCAGGCCTTTTATATCTCTTATTTTAAGTCTTATTCTTTAACTCATGAAAGCATGTTTCTGTATCTATTTTCTCAGTTCTAATGTATCATTCAAATTTTGCCTCAGAACTTCTTGCTTGCCTACTTTTACTCTCACAAGACATAGAGCATAATGCATGTCAGCTGACACACAATACATTCTACCATAAGAATACAACCAAATTTGACCCAGAGAACAATACCCCACAGTATATAAAAACCTTAACATGAAGTTGCCAGAAATTTTCACAATTACTCCAGGTGCAGGTGAAACTTGTTTTCCTATTTAAATCGTGCTCAGTTTTCATTTCCCTCTTTGTCTATGTTCCACTTCTTCTCCTCCTCTACTTCCAACTATATTTCTGAATCAATTTAAATTAAATTAAATTAAATTAAGTAGGAAAGAAAGGGGGAAAAAAAGAGACGTATACAGTCATGTCTTCTCAGCTGTTTTTTTAAACTCTCACAGCTCTAGTAAAAATACTGCAAATATATATGCATTCTTACCCATGAGTCCACTGTGCAAAATCTTTTCACACATGCAAAAACAGATAACATTTCGTCACTTTCCTGCAGGGATAAATAAAATAATTGTGGAAGAGAAATCCACTGCAGCTCCTGTCTATTTGTTTAGTTACAGATGCCACTTTCTCAGCATCAAGACTGTGCATGTTGATACTAATTACGAAATTAATTTCCCTATATACTATCTACTGTAAGTGGCTGCTACTGCAGTTAAAATTATTTTGGTGTGCCCTGAAGTTGTCAAAAACTCATTACATACTAAGAAACAAAACAAAACAAAAAAATTCCCTGCACTGCTGTCCTGCTGAACCTTCGTACTAATCTAATGATCCTATTTCAGAGAACAGGAACATCCATCAGATGTTGGAAGGCACTCTAGAGGTCACTGAGTCAAGTCTCCTTTTGCTCATGCAGGGCTTTCTAGAGCCCATTGCTCAGCATGTGTCCAGGCAGCTTTTGAATGTCTTCAAGGATGCAGACTCTACAAATTCTCTGGGCAACCTGCTTCATTGCTCAGTCATTCCCACAACAAAGAAGGGTTTCCTTATCATAGAATCATACAACAATTTGGGAAGGGACCTCAAAAATGATCTAGTTCCAACCTCCCTGCTGTGGGCAAGGTTATATTCAGATACAACTTCTTGTGTTTCAATTTATGTGTGTTATCTCTTATATCATCAGTGGGCACCACGAAAAAGAGCCTGGCTCCGTCTTTTTCAGATATTTATATAGACAGATATGATCTTTCCATCTCTGAGGGAAACAGTTCCCAGCTCTCTCAGCTTTTCCTCATTTGAGATGCTCCATTCCCTTAATCATATTTGTGACTCTTCATTGGACACCCTCCAGTATGTTCACTATTTACAAATAAGAGAGGATTTAAAGCAAAGCAGAGCCTGAGCTAAACATAATTGAGCAAAGTAGCAGCACTTTGAAACAAAAGATAAGAAAACACTAGAAAAACTGACCAAATAAATAAATCAGAAGAATTAGAAGAGACGAGCAAGGGATGTTTAGACATAATATAGATGGACGGATGCCTATGTCTGTGTGTCTGTCTGTGTGCATACCTACTAACAGCGGTCTGCTGCTAAGGCACTGGAAGCTGATGCAAACTGTTTCATATGTTAAAAAGCTGTATTAATAAAAAGATCATTTCAGAAGTAGACAGACATTATGTCTATGCCAAAAAATGACATTAGAAAGGGATTAACTGTTTAAGTGGTCAAATTAAACCAGACAGAAACAGTTAGCTTCCCTCGGACCGTAGCTCCTCTGCATGAGGTAGCGTGACTAGAGTTGCCAGTACCTCTTTGCTACTAAGGCAAAGAGAAGTAATATTAGGAATTGGGACACTTCCCAGACTCTTGCTGTCTGACCTTATGTTTTGCAGTTTTATCTGTGCTAGAGGAGGGTCTCCCAGTTTCCCTGTGATAAACCTGGGCCATAGCAGAGAGCTTTGTTGGACTAGCTATTTCTAGCAAGCTTCTCTAGCACATGGTGTAGACATGTTTATTCTGGCAGAATTTCATTTTTTTCTGCGTAATATGGGTGAAATAATTGACCCTGGTAAATGCGCAGTTTTGTCATAACTAAATCACAGAGTGACTTTTGTTGACAAAACAAGGAATAAAACTCTGGCTGATATGATAGCCTACAGTGGAAGCCTGATCAAAAAGTTACAGGGACCTGTAACTTGCTTGTCATTCTTCTCATTTAGCAGTCTTACTTAGATGGTTAGGGCTCTGGTTTGATACTTGCTTTGGGGCATTAGGAGTAGCAGCGTGCATATGTGCATGTAGGAGAAAACCCCTGTGCATGCAGAGGTGCTCCAGCCCCACCCAGGACTATTCCAGCACAACTCTAGTGTTTCTTGCACTCAGCTTTACTCCTTCAGAACAAGCTCAGCAGTCTTCAGACACCATTATGTTTTGCAATAAGACTATAAGGTCTCTTAAGAGTATTAGCTTGTATGATTAGCAGTTGTCTTTTTCTTCTGTTTTATTTTCCTAAGATAGAGGAAAAAAACAGTCTCTGAATACCTACTAAATTGCTTCTTTTAAACTCAAGTTCAATTGTGAAGTAAGCAAGATATGCTTTAGTCCTGTGTCAGCAATATCCATTCACTGCAGGAAAAGAAAAGTAGCAGCTCTCAGACTCAGCCTACTACTTCCAAACACTGCTCCTGATCCCTTCTGCACCTTCTTCCCCTTTGCACAACCACTACCATTTTCCCAAACCACATGCACAAGCCTCTTCCCCCAGGCTTAGCAATTGCCCAGGCTGGAGTTATTCCCTTTGAAATTAGATAATGTCTCCACAGCAAACCTGAACTGAGCTGCACATTGCTTTGGCTGCTTCTACCAGAACTCGATGCCATTGATTTTATACCATATTGCAAGTATATCCTGGCATAGCTATTGGAGCACATTCAGTTAGGATATTCAGCCTGAGTGGCTTAAAACCACACAGACTTCATAATCATGGCTAAAAGCGACCTTTTCCTTTCTCCCTCCATCTCATTTCACGTCCCAGTCACAGTGATACATTATAGAGCCATGGGATTTTGGGATAGGTTAGGACATTCCCCACATACCTCCTTATTTCTCACACAAGGTATCCTTGGCGGGTCATTGCTTACTGTGGGCCATGTATTATTATCAGGTCAGAGAGACCAAGTTAAAACCTACCAGACTATTACCAAAGCATAAAAAGCAGATTCCACAAGTCTCTTGGAAACATTAAACAAAGTACCAAAGATTTTTGAAGGCCCTAACTTGATGTGCAATGACTGTTAATTGGAAAAATCCCTGCAAAGCAGAAGGCACAGAAGGATGGACTGGATAGGGCATAATATCTTTACTGTCAGAGATATCAAAGATAGAACTCGGCTATCAATACATCTCTGATCAGCCTCTGCCTGTTTTAACAAGCCAATCCTTCATGGAGTTAGATCATCATGCTCTTGAATAGCTGGAAGAAAACCTACAGAATAGGCCAAGTAGGGAGAAGAAAAGCAAGAGGAAATGTCGACAATCTCTGAAAGGGCCAGTCAACACAGCTGGAAGAAATGTTCTGGATAAATAATTGTGGCAAGAAGGAGTGGTGAGATGCAGTTAGATTTAACTAGAGCTGTTCAGAGCAGATATCAAAAACATGCTTCCACTAACAGTATCTTCAGTACCACTCGCAAAGCTACTACTGTCAGTGAAGCTGACTTTATCTAAAACAATTATATTTTTCTACTCTTAAGTTATCTCTGGATTTATAAAAATAGCAAAAGCTATTTTCTAACACATCTGTCTGGAAGTCAGCAAGACGTACAGAATGGGATGCATACTCACAATCACCAGAGCTATGTGCCCAGGCTGCTGAGCTATAGCAACTGCAGCAGCTGCAGGGCATCAAGTGACCCAGGTGCTGCCCTGGGTGTCAGAAGACCAAAGATGTAATATTGAAAATTGCTGAAAAAATGCTGAGTACAGTACATTGTTGATTCTGTATTAGTTGTCCTACATTTCTCATTTATTGTGTCATGTCTGACTATTGCTATGGCTTTGACCAGAGAGGGACCTGGCAAGGACCATTTTCTGACTATTCTTTACATTTTTCTTTCCAGCCTCAGTGTGCTCAGTATCTCTCCATGCAGGTTGCCTGTTTGCCACATTATCCTTATATATGCAGACATATGTACATACCGATTAATAAGTTAAGTTAATTTAGCACAAGAATTCGATGGTGAGACAGAAGACCCCAAGAGAAAAGTTCTTTCCTGTTGAGATAAAGCAGCAACTCTGTTAGCTTAAGCCAACACAGACTTTTTTTAAGTTACCCAGAATTGCTTAGACTGAGATTTTCTGAACATCTATGCATTTGAAAAAGACTAAACTATTTGAAAGGAGCTATTAGCATGCATGCTTTAACTTCACTTCTTTTTCATGTTTAGCTCTTAGAGAAAAAATACCAGATTTTGATATGAACATCTGTTTCATGTTTTTCTAAATGTAAGCTTACTATGAAAATTAACCCCATAGTTTTCAGTTGAGTAGCCATCTAGCTGTTTAGTATGCATTCAGAAAATTTGTCTTCCCAATATGGCTCGGGACCCAGATCAGTCTGTAGCTCTTTTGTCCTCTGGAAATAACTGGTCAACACTGTATATGTTCAAATGTTTAACTAAGACATTATTCACACAGTCGCCATTAGCAGTTGTCACTGCTTTGTGCTTAGGCATGCCAGTAGCTGTAACTCAACCTTCAGTCTCATGCAGTGTCATTCAACTTTTATCCCAAAAACTGCAGGGAAATAACATTCATATTTGCTCTTTCCAGAAATGCGTTTTAGTTACAAACAGGCCAGCAGATGTTCAGCAATGCTGAAATCATGATACAGAGCACAGGTCTGAGCTTGATTTAGAGGGAAGTCTCTTCTCCTTCATCAGAAAATGAAGGCTTTAAGCACTGATAAATTTTTACCTACCAAAACAAAAGTGATTTTGCTTCCTGTCAGATTAGGTTACTTAAGATGAAGTTAGCAACTGCTAGCAAACCTCCTCAGATGCAGGGCTACCTTTCAGCATGGCTGAGCTCCCTAAGTGCCAGAGGATTTTCTGTTTCCCATATTCCCAAGCCAAGAGATGAGACCTTCAGTACCTCCAGCTTCAGACTGGTTCATGAACTCACCAGTGCTCCTGCTTTTTGACTGTTTCGCAATTCCCATCACAGTTCATTGAATCATAGAATCATTTGATTTGGAAGGAACTGTTGAAGACCATCTGCTTTGACTACCCTGCAATGAAAAGGGGTCACCTATATCCCCATCAGGTGCTCAGAGCCCCATCCAGCCTGACATTGGGTGTTTGCAGGGACGGGGCACCCATCACCTCTCTAGGTAATATGTGTGAGTGCTTCATCTCCCTTAGTATAAAAAACTTCTTCCTTATGTCCAATCTAAATCTCATTTAAAGGGAGACAATATGAAGAGGGAGAACAGAACTAAATAAAAACAAGACTTTGTATTTTTAATGTCTTCAGAAAATTTACCTCTGACCCGGAGGAGTTTCACTTCTAATACAGGTAGCCTCTTACCAGTTTGGCTATCTGAACATAACAAGGCTCTGCATCAGCTTATGGAAGTAGTAGGTATTCTGGACTGTTACCATGTAAAGAAACCACTGTTTCTTTTACCACAGTGAGAAAGATTTACACATATTTTCGCTGAGAACTTCAATACTTCAGCTGTAAAATCTTTCACAGATAAGAAGACATTGTTAATCACCCCTTCAAATGTACGGGTGACGCATAGGGTTTTTATTTTTATTTCATTTTGTTTATTAAAAACCTGTTTGTATTTACATACTAGCACTGTAATTCTGAGGCCATCAGTGACATCCAGTGGCCAACTAGATTAAGCCTAGACATATTTCATAGACAGCTGTCTGCTGCTTTCCTTAGTTAAAAAAAAAAATCAATAGAAGTGTTAATTATGCAGTTGACTTGTTCAGCCTAATCCTCCCTCATTGTGAGCAGAATCTCCCCAGAGAAAAGGCTGCAGGGTTGAGCCTTGTGCTATTCTCTCCCTTTGAACTGGCAAAACCCAGAATTTTGCGGGAGGCACAAGGATTTGATTTCGGCTCTGCATTCTGTGCCATTATCACTGAGCTGAGACAAAACCGATGCTGCAATCTCTTGGCATTTGAACTGGTACAAAACTGTAACTATTTCTGTGTGTGATGAGAGAAGACATGACTGTCAGTTTGAGTGTGCCCTGCCCTTTCCATTTCGTTCATATGAATTCATTCCATCCCCGGGCCTCCAAACAGCTCAAGTCAGCTCACTGCCTCACTGACCACAGCTACATGTTTCATATATGGGGAAGGTGAATGGGGTGAAGTTCGTCCTCATGTTTTTAGTCTACACAAAGTACAAAATGACCGCATTTTTGCTTGTAAATGAAATCCTGAAATAGAAGCTACATGAAAGTAATAGAAGTTAGAGACCAAACCACTTTGTGTACAGTTCCCAGGACACAGGGCGTTCAGGCTCTGCTTAATGTGATGAACTGTGGGCAATAGCATTGGTGGCTGCAAGCAGCAGAGCAGGCCTTGCGCTGTTCCACTTCTGTTTGTGGTGCCTCTCATATTTTACTAGAGAGTAAAGTTTCCTGTGACCTGTGCCAATGAAGAATTACGTCTGCACTTTGCAAAAAACTGAAGAGCTAAATGGAGTACATTGGAAAAGGCAGCTCATGCCAGCATTGTCATACTTGTGATTTATTTTTCCCCCATTATACTTACTCCATAGCTGGCACAAACTAAAGAAACAGTGCTGCTTATGAAACATAGTTGTGGTCATCAGAAACAAGAAGAAAAAATAATAAATTCCAGAACTCCAGTTTAGAATAAAGTGTTTTACCAACAGGGCACATAGTATAAGTATGAAGTAGCAATGAACAAGAACGAAATGCCTGTTGTTCATTAGCCCAACAGATAATGAATTAGCAGTACTTCATGGATTATAGAATGTAAAGATGGAATCTGTACACATATAAGCTGTTGACAAGAGAAAGAGCATCAGTGATGCTGAGACTTACTCCACATTCAAACTGATACAGCCAGAGAAGGAACTGTCCCTTTGTTTACAGTATTTTATATTCCTTTAAATACATCAATAGCATATATTTGACTGGTCAAGAGGGGCCACAACCAAACTCTGAGTTTCATAAGCTTACATATCTGATACACACTACAGAGGCTTTAAATTAAAAGGTGATGGATGTCTGCTAAGCTTTCTTGGTTCTTGCCAAGGACAGAATGACTTACAGGGCAGACATCTGTAGCAAATATGTTGTCTCTTCACTGAAGGCAGAAATTTGTCATCGTCTCTGGATACAAGCACAGGACCACTTTTGCACATCAAGTTTCACAGTAGTCAGCAGCCACTTAAATGCTAGCCTATTGCACCAGGCAACCAGAAACCAACGGTGTGGGACTGCAAATATGTACATATCAATACTTGCAGAGAGTTACACACAGACACATAAATGCAATTGTATATGTGTATTTACCTTCAAACACTGTCCAGAAACAATACTTTAGGCAGTCTCAAGAAGGTGCCATTAGGAATTTCAGTGCTTGTATTCAGACCATAGGTGTCTACATTTTGTTCAGGTTAAGAAAATCAGTTTTCTCTACTTTCAGAGAAGAAAGAAAAGCTGAAGCTGGCAGAACTGATACAAACGAAGAATAAGAAGTTGTTGCTGATCATTTCTGTAGTAATTCTCCCTGAAAGCCAGCAGTGCATTTAGAAACTAGCAATTATACGTGCAAGGCCTTGCTACTGGCAAGCGGCACTGCAATGACAGGCTGTGCAGTTGGTATTGTGGTTACTGATGTTTTGCTCTATGGTTTCCTTTCTACGTATCATATAAAGATATTTTGATGAGGTTTCACCACTCTAATATATAAATACCATTTTCTATGAGGCAGAAAATTAAAATCCAAAGTAGACACCCAAAGGCAGTTATTTAAAGACTCTTTCAGGAGACTGAGCACAGCTAAACTAATAGCGCTCCTTTGGACAGGATAGTCAAGCTCAAGGTCTTCAGCTCACCCTCAGCTGCACATTCAGCTTACTGCCTGGAGCTTTTGTCATGTTTTCCCTGCACTGTGTTATTAACACAGAGTTTGAAAACTCCACCCATAGGTTTACAAATATCCCACCATGAGCAGGTGTGCAGGGTCGGTTATGGAGCTGGTAAACAAGAACTGCCCTGTGTGTGTGGTCTGACAGCATTCCTGCATGAGAGCATCCTATAGTCTGAACACAGATCAGGGAAGGAAAGACCTCACTGATGCTGCTCATTTAAATGAGAGGCCTCCAGCTTCAGGCTTTTTCAAGAGACTATGGGTGTCATTACTGGGATCTGCATTTTATGGCGATGAGAAGCACTTGTGCAGCTGAATCAGAAACCATGCACAAACCACCCGCTGATGTCAGCCCAACATTTGGCAGAAATGTCTAAGAAAAAGAAGAAATACTGAGAAAATACATCTGTTTCTTGAAGTGTCTGTGTCTAGAGGAAGTTCAGACTCAGTTGAAAGACTGGCAACATCCAAGCCGTCTCTGTGAAGTAAGCATCTAGGTAGAAACTATGGAAAGAAGACGTTCATATGCTTTTGTGAACTTCCAGATGCAATGGATGAGCAAGAGCTTCTCCCAAAGGGGAGAGAGCTGAGTGTGCACCTCTGCCTTTCATGACTTCCTTCCTCAGATTGGAGCATGTGCTAACTTTTGCAGAGAAACGGAGCATATTTGCATCTTGGGAATATATTGCTTTTAAAAGGCCCCCCGCTGCATGTCTAATGACAGGGTTCAGATTTGCTGAGCTCTTTCCTGATCTTGCTGAACCTATTTCATTAGCGTTTCTGGCTCCACAGACAGTTGATCATAGCACTGGCAGCACTGTGTTTCCGTTTAAGGTTTGTCTCAGCTTTGGTCTAGGTTAAAGCAATTATGGAATTAATTATTGGCTGTACAGCTGTTCTCCCCTACACCCTGCCAAAAGTCAGCTTAGCACACATTCTTCCCTGCACAAAATGCTAGTGACACAAAGCAAATCTGGTGCACTTAGTGAAGTATAGAAATAGCAATTCCCACCCTATAGCCAAACCAGCAGATTACAAACAAATGCTTGCCAGGAGCACTGCCATGCATCTGGTGTGCCTCTCTCTGCAGCCTCTGGGCAGGTGTTGTGAACATGCCTCTGGGATCTGTAACACTCTCTTTAAAAAGAACATATAAAAGCCAGAGATACCGAATAGTCTGTTCTTTAAAAGCATTTTCCCCCTGCTTAGAATTCCAAATTCTTCACCAACTGTACTAATACTGACTGTTTCACCAGTTGTAGTGTTTTTCAAGAACTTTTTTGGACTGATTGTTCCTTACATGGTCCTGTGCATTTCAGCTGCCATTATGTTTGGTCTATTTCCTTTATTGATACAATCTCTTTTTTTCTCCAAGAACTAAAGGAAAAATCAGCAATCATCAGTACATCCAATTTAGTGTGTAGAACAGTCCCCTGTACACCTATTTCCCTACGTCCAGGCTGGTCTCCACTCACAGAAACCTCTCCTGAGTATTTCAGAAGACGGCAGATTACTGCTATAAAAAACGTTGCTTAAAGAGCCCACAGAATTATGTGTGGCCTTGAAAGGCACACCCTTCTCTCCAGCACAACTTCATTTCATAGCGAGGACTGGGGCCTGGCAGCTGGTCTCAGCACCACTCCTCACCTGCACCCCAGCACAGAGACGGGAACGTAAGTGATTGCCTCAGCTCATGCAATAGTTCCCACTGTATCAGCAGAAAACCATATATCCTCCCAGTGTGCTGTGTGCCATTATCATCACTGGAGAACTCAAGGAGTACAGGGAGGCGGAGGCAGACTTTCCAAGCTAGAGCTAATTCCCCATTGCTGTGTTGCAATTTGCAATCCATTGCATTACATAAATCAGCTGATCAGCAACCAGGAACAATACCACGTTGCTTCAGAGGCTAACCATAACTGAGACTTCTGACATTTGAATAGCAAACCCTCAGATGGATCGTCTGCATACTATTCAAAAAGCAAACCAATATTTTAAGAATCTGGCAGGTGATCTTGAGCAAATAGGCCAGTTATTTAAAGAAATACATGTGAACCAAAGAAAAGCACCTGTAGGTAAATTTAGTCAATTTTAGTTTAATAGCACCTTAACACCTGCAGACATGAAACCCAGCATTTGGTGTTTGCATCCTATCCTCGCCACAGCGTAACTCAACAGCTATAATGGAACAATTATTTGGTTGATTGGATTTTCTTTTGAAAATTATTTTCATGTGGGAAAATTATATCAGAATTATATTATATATTCTGGAACAAGAGGATATATGGATCTTAATGCACAAAGATATTTATTTTTTAAGGAAGTGTGTTAATGTCACCTACATTTTCTTCTCTGAGCAAAATCTGAATTGACTCTGGTATCTCTGTGAAATTCTGCTTCAGTGTCTGCTTCCCACATTGCTGCTAACTTTGGTGACTGTAAATAAGTTGTCCAGTGGCTCTCTGACAATCTGAAATCCTCTGTAAATACAAAGCAACTCTCTGGGGGTCATTTTGGAAGAACAAATCCTTTTGGTTTCTGTAGCAGACATGGCAGAATCTAAAAAAAAAATGTTTTAAAAATTGAGATATTTATTTATGCAATACAACTCAGCATATCGTGCTGTTGGAATCTTAATCCCCAAACTGCAGCTTATTCAGAGCTTATTTCCCCCCTACAGTGAAGCCTGAGTGTTGCAAAAGCAGGAAGAAACAAGTTAGATTTTTCTAAAATGGCAAGAAAATTATCAATAACCATGAGATCGAATTTCCTCCCTCCGGTACACAGAGATCTGAAGTGACCTGAGTGGTTTCAGATGAGTCATTTCCATTGCATCAACATATTCACCACCAGAATTTTGGTTTTTGGCAATATCTGTCAGGTGTTTTCATCTAGCTGTGCTGGTCATTTCTGGCATGGAGACAAGACCACATCATATCTGCAATCTGAGCACACATTGGCTGCTGTCATGCAAAACATAAGAAACATTTAAATTAATATGTGCTCAAGTCTGTTTGTCATCTAGCATACACTGCAGCAGCCCAGAGGCAAGGTGAGGTCTGTAGGTGCTCATACCTCTGCTTAGTGTGTGTGGCTGGGGCTGCTCAGCCAAATAGATAACATGGGGAAAAGACTGGTGTTGCTGGTTGTTGGTTGTTGGTTTTTTTCATCTCTCTGAAAAATGCCAAAAATTTGTAAAGCCAAACTGGTATGACAGTTTGTGGGTAAAATAGGAAAATAACGGAATTAAAGTGACCCCATTCAGCTACCCCAAAACAAGCAAAGAATAATTTGGACAAAACACTTTATGTGGGGTCAGACAAATATTTCATTCCAACTGGAGTATTTATAAATGAGTTTCTTTTTTTTTGAAGTGACTTTTTGGTGGTAGGAAGGAGAATGTAAAGACCTGTCCGAAAACTTTATCCATACCAAAGAGGTCACTTCTACAAAGAACTGCTCAGTTCAACACAGTGGAATCTCATCTAGATTTTCTTCTCACCAATCCAAAATATACAGTGGAACATAGCATTTTCAGGACAGGAATAGTAGTCAATAGTGTTATTTTTGTCTTGGAAGTCTCCTGTGGACTTACAATGAAGAGCAGGTTGTTGTGCATTAAGGCCTATGCCAGGACAATCATACCAAGAAGGTCTTGGGCTGGCAAGGCTTTCTCCTTCAGTCAGCACCCCAGTCAGCTCCAAGCACTGGAAGGGACTTTCACAGACATCCATCACCATACCTTGGCCAGGCTACCAACTGAAGAATATACTGGATGCTCTGTTTGAACTTGCACCCAGTGCTGGCTCTAGGACAAGCCATTTCAATTCATCAACCAGAAATAGTATGTGAGGGCAACTGAATGTACTTGGAACATTCTACAGTCTCAGAGAGACCTGAAATCACATACAAATGCAGATGTTCCCTCCAATGACATTCTATAGTAAGTGATGCCTGCCTTGTAAATTGTAACATGTAAGTCCCAGCATGGGCCACATAATGATGTCTGCACATCAAGAAACTGAGATGTCTTTCCAGAAATGCATTTTTCTTTATGATACTAATCAAGGATATGTTGGCAAATACTCCTAACAACAGGAAGATTCATTAAAATTTGTCAACTGTCGCAAACAAGAAGACTTTTAATTACATTTCCATTTCCCACTTGATTCCAATATTAAGATAAAAGACAAACGAAGCATGACTGATAAATAACCCTAGGAGTTTCCCATTTCCTCTCACCGGCATCTACTCAGTGAAATGAGGATACATCTCCATGAGATACAGCAGTTAAACAAATTTAAAACAAACAAATTTGCCAGTTTGGTGAATATCAGAATTACCTAAACCATGTATTGTCCAGCACAGAAATGAGACAACTTTGTTTGGCTAAATTTTTACTCAAGTACATCAGCACTTAGGAACTACAGTGAGATTAATCAAAGAAGAAAGCAATGGGAACAGATTAAAGGTGGTGCCCAAATGCATGTAGTAACGCTTCCACACCATCGGAAATTAAGCCTCTTCTTCATTTCTAATGAAAACCAAACCCTACTCAAACCCCATCAAAGGAGAATTGCTTGACCTTAGCAGTGATTCTTTTTGCTTTGCAACCCAAAATGATTGCAAAGGCACTGGTGGAAATAAAATAATTATCAGCTATTTTGCTACACCACGCCAGCTCACACATGTATTTTTAAAGATGAGTAATTTAACCTCCCAAGATTATTAGATTAGATTAGCAGCAATAGAGCTGCAAAACAAAGTGGAAAAGAATTTAACTACCGGGCTAATTTTCTCCTGGTATTTGGAATAATTTTTGTGCTCCTATAATTACTTGCTTTGCACATTAAAGCTAGCTACCACTACCATTTAAGTTACTACAGCATTTTAAAAGATGAAAACTATTGCAGTTGTGAAATATCATGCTGAAGTGGTGAACGTTATGTCACTCTGGGATTTCAAAAGTGAAAAATCTTTCATCTTTTTCAAGGGAAATAAAACCTGGAACTGCTAAGCACTAGGGAGAATACTAAGATAGCTACCCAAAATATGAGCTATCTTCTATCAAAACAAGTAAATTTTAATAATTGACTTGTTTTGGTCAAGGAAATAATTCTGTGAAAAATCTGGGGATTTTCTCATTCAGCAATTAGCATTTTAACATTGATTATGAAAGGAGTTCTACTAACAAAAGAGAAAATAGACTGAGTGGGACATTCTCCAGAAAATTCTCAAACTTGGCCCAAACCCCTGAAATTAGTGATAGCTTCACTCAAACAGAAAAACAAAAAGCAGAGCTAGCCTCTAAGAACGGTGTGATTTCTGTCAGACACACTTTGACACTGAAAACCCACAGGCACCTTTCACTTTCAGTTTCAAAATATCAAGGTTAAAGAAGTGCAAGAAGAGAAGGTCTGTGTTCCAGACTGCTGACTGCTTCTATTATCATAAAGAAACATAAAATTATTGCTGTAATTGTTCCCGGAAATTCAGCAGCAGTTAGCAGTCATAACCAGAGAATCATAGAATGTCTTGAGTTGGAAGGGATCCTTTAAGGTCATTATTCCCATTCCCCTGTGATGAACAGAGATACCTACAGCTCCATCAGGTGCTCAAAGTCTGCCTAGCCTGACCCTGCACGTCTAAAGGGGCAAGGCATCCACCACCTTTCTGGGCAACCGGTGCCAGTGCTTCATTAGCCTTATCACAAAATATTGTGTTCTTAATCCAATCTAAATCTTCCCTCTTTTAGTTTGAAATCATTTCCACATGTCCTATCACAACAGTCCATGTTAAAGAGTCTGTTCCTTCTTTTCTTACAGCCCTCTTTCAGATACTGAAAGGCTGCTAGTAGGTCTCCTTAGAGTCTTCTCTTCTCCAGGCTTACCAGCCTCAGTTATATCAGCCAGTCCTCATACCAAGCAAGGTGACATCTCCTTGACTGGACAGTGAACGTTTCGGGTTGTTACTGCCCCTGAGCCCAAGGGCTGAAGGCTGATACAGAAGGACTGGGAGTCCACTGCTGGCAATGGTGTCCTGGTGGGGCCCATATGTCTCCTAGAAGCTTGCTGGAGCTGTGCAGCACTCCTGCCTCCCCTGTACTCCACTGGCTCATCCCCACTCCCTGTAGAGGGGATGATGTAATGGAAGATTGGAAAGCACCATATCTCCGGTGTCACAGAAAACATCAGCCCCCTTAGAAGACACCATCCCACTTAGACATCAGAAATATCCATAATTCTTTTAGAGCACATTTCTCTCTTCAGTTTTTTCTTCCTCTTTTCAGAGGTCAATTTTCATGCCTTTGGCAAATTTATCATGACCTTTGATAGCAACAACTGTCACTTTTTTCCATCTGGGAACATCTACACTAGCTGATATTTCTTTACTTAGAAGCAAAGAATGGTGCAATATGAGCCTTCAGGAAACACACTCTGCCCTCAGATGTTCATGGACAAGTCTTGTTGACCCCAGGGCATAATTTCACCTTATAAATTGTTTTTATCAGCAGCTTAATGTTTCTCTATAAATAGTTCAGGATTGCTAGAGCAAATGTAAAGTGTTATTTCTGAACAGTAAAGCTGTTTTCCCCCCAGAAGTAGAATATGCTTCTATTTTTGGCACGAAACTTGCTCTCTACCCTGGGATAGCTTGAGTGAGTAAAAGGAACAAACGACTATGAACTGAATGCTTCAAAAAGAAATACAGAAAGAAAGAAAAATCTCCTCCTGCTTGCAAATAGCTGAGCAGTTCATTTGCGCATACTGTGTAAAACTTGCCACGGAGTCCTTTGTGTCATCGGCATGAAAAGAGTCCTTTGCCCAGGCAGCAGATTAGGGTGGCCAGCAGGAATCCCTGCACCCGAAATTCAGATCAGAATGGGTAAGTTCATGGGAAGTTGGGACTTTAAAGGGATTGTTCTGATGATGCCAAAAAACAACAGGAATGACAGCCAACCGCATGAGCCCATCCAAATTTCTGTTTCTCTCACAGCAAAGGGATGGAGCACACGGAGCTGCCTGTGCTCACCTTTAGGGATGCAATGTGGGAGCAACCCACAAAGTGAGAGCAGGTCCGCTGGGCACCCCAAGCACAATCTTTTGCACCAGCAGGCGCCTGGGGATCAAGACTGGCATTAAAACCCTGAGAGGAGGCGGCAGCTAAACAGCTCGGCCTCCCGCAGCACAATCAGCGCATCAATCTTCCTTACCCTGCATCTCGCCTTGGCTCGCGGAGCCGCAGGCAGCTCCAGCGGGGAGCGGGGCTGGGGCGCAGCGGGGCCGGGGACACAGCTGCCACCCCCTGCGCCCCATTGTGCCCCTGCACCACTGAGGAACTGCAGCCTCCACCTTCTCACGAGAAAAGAGAGCGCGGCCCCATAGAAAAGCGGGGGATTCAGAGCCTTTCCGCGGGATTAGTCCATTAAGGCAAGAAGGAGAAAGGGTTTTTTTGTTGTTCGGCAAAATGTAAGTGATTACAGGATTTACAGCAGGGATAAAAATTGTCTGTGTGTAGCAGGGGATACCAGCACTGTAACAATGCGTGTCTGATGATCTGCTTGAGGCCTTGTGCTGCTCTCCATGTATCTCCATCCTACCCGAATAACATGGTCTGGTGTGGTCCTACCCCCTGCTTGCTCCTAGGGGACAAGGTGCGTGTGTGAGATTCAGGCCAGGTTGGAAAGGACCTCTTCAGACAGAGGGGAAGGTAGTTCTGAGATTTTATAAAAGAAGGAAAAGAAAGACCAAAAAAAACATTATGGGGATTTTTTTTTTGTGTGTGTGTGTGTGTGTGTGTGTGTGTGTGTGTGTGGTGGCTTTTTCATTTCCTCCTATATTTGAATGTCTCTTCATCAATTATTTTTCCCATTAACAGCCAAGCTTTCTCCCACCAGCTCTGGGAGAAAAATAAAATAAAAGCCTGTGGATTGCATTACACAGTGATCTCCAATCATTCTAGAGACGGAAGGCATTTTAATATTTTTAAATACGATATCCGTACAGATCTGCTAATTTACACAATATTTATTTAAATCCCAGTGATTTTAGAGGTATTTCATAGAATCAAAGAATAGTTTAGATTGGAGGGGACCTTAAAGATCATCCACTTCTAACCTCCTGCCATGGACTGGTTGCCCCCCACCAGCTCAGGCAGCCCAGGGTTTTATCCGTGGCCTTGAGCACCTCCAGGGAAGGGGCATCACAGCTCTAGGCAGCCATGCCAGTGCCTCCCCACTGTCTGAGTACATATTTTTTTCCTAAGATCTAACCTAGATTTCCCCTCTTTTAGTTTATTTCCAGTTTGTTTGTTTATTTCCAGTTTGGTGACAAACTGAAATCATTTTAAATGAGATTTTTTCCAAATGTTGGAGACTAGCACACACACCATGAGGCTCACTCTCTATACACTGTCTTTCAAGCTGGAGGAGAACATGGTGTGAGCTCTTCTGATACAGTTCAGTATGCAGCCTTAAGAGCAGCTCATGATTCCTGCAGGCCACAGAGTAACTGAAGGTAAAAGGCTTTGCAAACTGCAGATCATGCAATCCTTATGTCAAAACTATTCAGTGCAGACCTTATGATCCAACTTTCAAATAGATTCTGATCTTTGTTTAGAAACCATCTGGACAAAGAAAAATAGCCAACTGTTTCATCTCTCCCTTCTTTTTTTCTTTTTCTTTTTCACTCCACCTCAAAAATACATTTTCTGATCAGCATTCCATTTTTCAGGCCTTTTGTCAAGTGTGATAAAGGATTTTGAGATATCCAGTGCACGCTGGTTACACATAACAAAGTTTGTGCAATCACATGCTTGTGGCATTAAAATCCCATGTTCCTTCCCCTTACAGATGGGGAATTGTAATTAACTCTCTGAAAATAGCTCAGGGTGTGGAAAAGATACAGGAGGCTTGCACGCAGGCTAGCCCACCCTTTTACAGATTTCCAAACGTAACCAGTTTTTGGTTGTATGGTCACATTAAAATTCCCCTTTTGCAACACTTTATGCAAAAAACAAACACCTGGATTCAGAGTTTCCAGAAGGAGTCATCCAAAAATAGGTACTTTCTGCCAAAATGTCATGAAGATTTATGTGCTTACATTCACAGATTAAATTGAGGACAGGTGGGAGAACATTCAAGTATAAGAAGAAATGATAGCGATTTTATGTGTAAAAACAGGGGGGCAGGGGATGGTAGTTAATAAACAATTTCTGGTAGTTTAGATAAAGCACACGTAGATTTTGTAAAAGGGAAGGTACAGTGCCTGAGAAGTAATCCTTTATCAGTTAAATTATTATCTATCTGAAAGACTGGACGCCCTTAAATAAAAAATGGAAGCATTTGGAATTCAAAACGTGGGATGGTGACCAACTGCAGAACTGGGCGCTGGGAATTGTCCTGTACTGAGGACACCCACTCCTACTACAACCAGGGGACAGTGATGGCTGGAGCACAGCATGGGTGAAAACCCTGGTGCAGCCTTGTGTCAGGACGAGAGGGGAATCAAACCAACAGCAGGAATTCAAAGAAAAAAAGGATTCAAAGATGTACGTGGTAATTTGGTTTTAAATCTGATTTCTGTTTAAAGAACTTTTTTTTTAAAGAACTTTTTTTACACCTAGATAACCTGAAATTATGACTAAGAGATATAAGATGTGAGTCATAGATGCTGGAATCTGACCAATGTCTCCTTCTCTGGATGGTGGGGTGGGATATTCCATTAGAAGTCCTTCTATATCCAGACTCTGTACAGGATGTCATCAAACAAAATGTTACACTGAAGAAAAACTGTAATACCAAAATAGTCAGCCAAGATGGCTGTAGCTTTAGCCTCCATACCACCATTATCAGCATCCTTAGCTGATACATTGCAAATCAAGCTGTTCAGCAGGCACTGTATTGTTTTAGGACTCAAATTAACGTTATTACAATCCAAGCACAACGAGTTGGCTGTGTATACACTCTGGTTCCTTGAAAACAGTGCTGCAATGAAGGTCAATATATTCCCAGCTTTTATATCAGAAAAGAAAATTACGCTGAGGCAAATTAAAACTGAAGCACATCGACAACCTTCCCACATGGAATTGGAAATGACTGCAGAGATAGGCGGGTTAGCATTTCACAGGAGTTCTGTGTTTTAAGTAAATAAATACATAACTAGGAACAGCTACAGAGGTTAAAGGACATCTGTAAAGAGAAAACAATGTTTCCCAAACTCTTTGTTAAGTTTATTTAGTAGAGGGACCAGAGAAAGTCTCAGATTGAGTTGTAAGGTGCTAACAGTCCGACTAGATAAATGTTAGCTTCCCCAATCTTTGTGCCAGAAGAAACTGTAACGTGGCTGAGAGCTGACACAAAATTCTTCTATCCAAGAAAAACAAGTTATTCTGCACAAAAAATCAGGGGATGGAGTATTACATCTCAGTGTAACACTAATGTATTATTATTCTTTTTCAGACTGTAGCCTTCAAGACAGAATAGTGTTATGCATTTATATTAACTCTCCCATGCATAAATTTATTTTTTAAACTGTTAAGTGGAAATCATCAACCTGTGCTTCATAATGTTAAAATGATTTTTATTCACTGTTGCTTATAATTACTTTTTAGAAACTTGAAGCTGAAATTGGCTTCCTGTCTACATTTATTTTCATATATCAGACATGTGTAAAGATTTATCAACACAAGCCATTTTCATGAATTCTAAGCCACTGGAATTGCTGCTTTGTCCAGACCTGAATTAAATGAGTTTCACAGGTATAATGACTTCAGGAACAAGCCTTACAGCAATATTTTTGCAAGCAAAAAGGACATAATTCAACAAGTTCAGCATTAATTGCCATTAACAGCAACCTGTTGGGTGAGCATATTGCAATTAATTTAATGACATGCATCAGGTAATGCCCCAGCACAGAAGCATTTTGAACTGCTCAGTTGCTCTTCTCCTACAGAGCTGATTCCTGACCATGCTCAGACTCAGGAATGTTAGGAGGGCAAAGCCAGACCAGCTCATCTGTATGTCGTTGCTGATATTTGAAAGGAAAGTAGTTTTTCGAACTATATCTGGTCAAATCATCCTGTCAGGTACAACCAAAACCTCCAGGAAGTAGTGCCACACATAGCACAGGGCTTCCTGCCTAAGTTTCACCAATGCAACACAACCTACTACAGCACAGCTACGTTTGAAAAGTGGTGGATTCAAAGCATCATGTCTACCCACAAGGGTGCTATATATTTTAATCTATTTACATGTTGCGATCATTTTAACCTGTATGATCATATTCAAACCAATGGAAATAGACAAATGAAAATAGATAGAAATTAAGGTCATTGTTTCCTTTTCTCTCAAAGATAAGATTTCACATAGCAATGCCCTCTGGGAAATGATCCATTTTGGACCAAATTAGTCCCAGTTGTAATGTTGATTTTTAACAAATGTGCTACATATAATACATATAATCCCACTGTTCTTTGTTGTTCTCATTAATAAGCCACATTATGTCACTCAGTCTGCATGCAAAGATATCATTACCATTATTTAATTACTTTGTTTTTTGTAAAAAAATCTAACGGATTTGTTGTGTATAGCCAGTAAATGTGGCCAAATCAAAGTTGTGCACTCCAACCCAAATATTTTTTACGCTGTTTCTACACATCTAATTGCATGTAATTTATAGTTGTGTACAGAATTTTTATGATAAAACTTCATTAATCACAAATTCATCAGTGCAACGAAAATACATCCGAGCAAACATGGTATAATCTTACAAACATAAGACATGCTTCAGGATGGAAAGAGGCCAGGATCGCCATCTTCATCTATCCCCTGACGTTACATAAATGATTAAGTCATCATATCAGTGGTTTTCACATAGAAATATAAACACCACTGAAATTCCATACACTGTAAATGGCTATGACTCTAGAGCGCTTGGAAGCACTCAGAAACCCTGTAAGAGCAGAGTATGCAGCAGCCAAGCTTCCTACAGTCAGGCAGTGCCAGCAGTGGGGAGCACCAGCCATGAGGCATTCCATGCCACCAGGCTCCCGGTGCATCACCACCTCCCCTATGCCCTCGTACAAACTTCAGGTCTCATGGTTCCCTCCAGCTCCTAAAGTGGATTTTGTTACACTTTATTCATTCTGATTAGCTAGCTTTGAAGGCCCAGCATGCATGTGTGCACGCCCTGGGAGAACATGGTCTTAAACATTTTTGGGATGCTCAAGCCCAAGTACTGCACTTGGCTAAAATGAACTTCTCATGCAGGGAAGTGTGGATACTGCCTTATTGTAGTGGGGTCACTCCTAACCTATATCAGCATCCAGAGGAAAACAAACATCGTTGCTTCAGTGTTTCTGCACCTGAACCAAGGCCTAGCTCTACTCTGATTTAATCACAGCCTTTGTATCAGCAGCTCATCCTCAGCTCAGCATCTTAATAGTTTCTATGTCTCAAGAAGACAATTCATAGATAATAGGTGTCTGTGAAATGCAGCCAAGCAGGACATTCCTCTGATTTCAAGGCAGAATTACACTCCGTAGTGATGGCATTACTGGCTCAAATATCATATTTACATTCTGATTTTTAATGACTTGCAGTTAGGAATCGGACAAACTGATCCGTAGGTGGTCTAAATTATATCCTGTGTGCACGCTGCATGCTGAGAAGAATCTGCTGATCTAACAGATGATAAAAGACAAAGTAATCACCCACTGTAAGTCCAAATCTTTACCCTGGCAAACATTACACTGATTTTTTCACAGAGTTATGCTTGAGTAATGGATGTTGGATTTCTCCAGTTTTGATCACACCAGTGATTAATAGTCTGGCATCAGGACCTCATCACTCTGGTTCATTTTAGTATTCAAAAATCATTTTCATTATACTAACAATCAAAAAAAAAAAAAAAAAAAGAACTTCAAATTCTTCTATTTAACTTCAAATCTCTTTGTGATTAAAATATTTTCTCCATTTAAGAGAGCTAGCACATGGTTTTTCATACATTCTGTTACCTAAAATTGTGGATGGATGTCTCATGGGATTTTCAGGAGTTCCTTTCTCACTAAAATCAATGAGAATTAAGTTCTTAATGTCTTTAATGAGTCATACCAAAGTGACAGATGAGAAAAATCACATTAGACAGCTGTGACAAGCAGATTTACTCTGCCACCCATAAGCCAAACCACTACTTCAATCCCTGCACTTGACTTCTGCTAAGACCGTCATCTGTCTTTCACATCATTTCATGTTGTTTAACAAAGGCAGTTCTAAGATCTGACCTGGTCTTTCAATCTGCACATAACCCAGCAGTGACGGTCTTAATCCTGACCAAGATGGACTTAATAATCTGAAATGATTTAACTCAAATAAAAGGTATAACCTGGAAACTTTACTAGTTACCCTTTTCCTTTTTTGTTTCTAATTTCATATATAGGAATAGAAATGTTCACAGGAGTTCTCTCATTCTTTGGTGGTTTTTTTTTGGGAGGGGGTGAGAGGTTAACATTAACCATCAACACTACAACAAGCTCTTTAATGCTACTGATGAGCAGTGGGGCAGAGGTTCATCACTGCTGCCAGCAGCATGGGAGGTGCTCGGGAGTGCACTTCTCAGGAGTCTGTGCTCAGGAAACATACTTCAGCCATTAAGAACAATGGACGGATTTACCACTTGACTCAAAGGAAAATGAAACATTGTGTACAGGTAAGATTAAAATGATTAATCTCAGGTGATTGCAGGAGAAACAGCCATCCTTTATGTTACTTTCTCTCAATCACCCAAAATACCCTAGAAAAAGGCAAATTTCAATTTCCTTCAACACTTGCTAGAATGTTTGAGATGTACGTTGTAACCTTTACTCCTCCTTCCTGTGTCTTGTTGGACTTCAGCTTTTGGTGAAGAGATTTCTTTAGTTCCATTCTGAAAGTACCCATAGCATCTCAGCTCTTCATCAAGTGTAGGCACAGTATAAATAACAGTTTATCAGAGAAGACTTGGTGGCTTGCTTCACATCTCAGGGAATCAAGAAATAACAGAGAGTAGAGTATTTGGGCTTTCTCTTCAATCCCCAGAAAACACCACCGTATCTATGAATAGCTATAGAAGGCTAGGAGGAAATTTTCCAGCAAGCTCAGACCTGCTGTCAGCACCCTACTTCAAGGAACAGAAGAGCTGGTGAATCCTGAGCATGAATCCACAGTCCAGGACAGTAGGGGGTAGGTTGGTAGGTTTGTCTGTAAGAGCTGGGTTCATAGGCAGGCTGTGGACATGTAGCTCCTGCGTCTTCTCGTAGTGATGTAGTGAAAATGCTGAGTCATGTCCTGAACCAGTGATTGAGCACCGGGTGGGAAGGCAAAGCAAAGGAGCTCAGGTGCATGCAATGCAATGCAATACACCTGAGTGATCAGAAGGGGTGGAGCCAGGATCCACCCCTTCCCAGACCTCATTTAAATGTTGACAGTGGCAGAAAGAGTATCTTGCTGGAGATCTCTGTCTATCTGAGGCCTTCTGAAGGTAAGTAGTTTGTTGTTGGTTTTGTTTGTTTGTTTTCCTTTGTTTTTGTGTCCACTGCAGTTGTGTTTGAATGTATCTTTGCTTGCGGCTCTGCTGTTGTTGTATCTTCCATCATGTTACAGCATTTCAGGCTGTTATTTGCATGTTACTGTTAAAATATCAAGCATTTAGTAATATTTTCATGTTTATGTATGAGAAAAATATATTTTTCTCATTGCTTTGTATGAGGAGCGTACAAAATCTCATTAGTGGATTCACCTCAGATCAGGAAAAGAAGCATCTCTGGAGTTTCTTATTCTAGAAGCAGTATACTCATCTTCACACCTCATGCAAAAGATACAAGAGCAAATTTCTCTGTGGCTGTGCTCTGCCCCAACAAACTGACTTGATGTGCTGTTTCTTCCCTGCACCCCATGCAAGAAGAACAGTGGAATGGACAGGCAGGCTTCTGGTAGGCACGCACCCGTGTTTTGTCTGCTGCATTAACTCACTTGAGCTCATTTGCTTTCCCACAGATAATTACAATAAGGCTACAAATAACTTCTATTTTTTTAAAGAAAATGCATTTCAATTTTTGGTTTTCTTAAGTGTCACTTAGTTACCTTTAGTATAACTTCTTGGCTATATTTCTTAACTATTTAGTGAAGCTGTTCTAGTTTCATTCATCTTGATTTCTTTAAATGAAATCTAGTCTCTCTGAGATCAAAATGCTCTCTGCAACTCAGGAAAGCAGAATCTTTCCCATAGCACCTTAGGTGGAAAAGGCTATTTAGTATTACTGATGTAGCACTATCTACAGTCATTGCATTTATCATCCCAAAGGATAAAAACTAGAAGTCTTTCTGATCTGCTTCTATATTGTTTTGCATGTTTACTTCATATTATAGCATATTTATAGCTTTCTTTCATCAGCTAACTTAGTGGGTCCTGATGGGATAATTTCAGGCAGCCTACAGCTATGTTCTCCCCTGTTTGTGCTGACTATGCTTTGAGCAACAGGATATCAATTCCGTGTTAATATAAGAAAAGTAAGAACAAGTTTTCACTGTAATAGGTTCATCTTTTAACTCATTCAAATTTTTGGGGAGGAGGTATGAGAATGGCTTTTGTATTATGAAAGAATGATATAGTTTGCTCTTTTCTCAGGTTTGTCATATCCTATTAACAGTAATTTAGAAGTGTCTGTGCGCTCATCTTTAGTACCATATGAATATCTACTCACGTTAACCTACAAACTTTGGCTCAAACAGCTATAAAGGCACACTGTATAACAAGATATAATTGCTAAAGCCTTTAGACTTTCATGTTCCCAATACACGTGAAGAAATGTGTTATTATATAAAGACGGTGCCTGTGTTTATGTACAATAGACAAAAGGCATCATCACAAGTGCTTTCACCACATCTGCACACTTTATATTTCTTTAGCTCCACAAAAATTCCTTGCAGTATATATATTTTATGGCCACTGTGTATGCTGCAGTGCAGGTGTGAAATGCTGCTCCTTAAGATACCTAATAAAATCACATTATTCACTTGTGAAATTAGGCCTATTTCATTAGAGAAACCTCTATGCCTAGTCACTGTAAGAAATTACTATTGTATACTCCTATAAATACTTGTTCACTTTAAGGATAAATTGAGTAGGAATTTGCTTCCAAAGCATTTTCATCAGTATATTGTCGGCTTACTGCTGATACCTTTTAATTACGTGAGTTTTTCTCTGGAGATTTATCCTTAAATCTCCCAATAATCCCAGCAAAGTCTTGATGTCAAGTAATGGACTGTTCCCCTTACAGTGCAATTACATCAAGAAAAGAGTAGGATCTAAATAGTTACTTTCCTTTTTTTCTCATTTTAATAACATAAAATTGTTAAATGTGCATAGAATTTAGGAAATGTCAGTCCACAAACACAAAGCTCCCAGGAGAAGATCCTGTGCTACACATTTTATTCTGAAAATTAAAAAAAAAAAAAAAAAAAAAAGCTACAGCTCCTGGCATGCAATTTCATTGTTCAGGAATTTTATTTATGCTCGCTAATGAATATATGTTCTGCTTTTGTCCACAAGCAAAAAGCCAAGGCCAGCTGTCCCTTCATGAGCTCAAAACAGAAAAGAGAGAGACTCAAAAGACCAGCTTGAATTTGCTTGGATTTTGAGTGCAATTTAGATGTTAGGTGACGTAGCTATTTGAGGTATAATTGCAGTTGCGAATATTCCGGGGTTACTTGGTTAAACTGAGCAAATAAATAAATAAGTGGGTGTGAACACACAGTTGATGTGGGCATTCGGCAAAGTGCCGTCTCCCAAAGACCTGCAGAGGCTTTGTGCACTTTTCTCCCGATTGAACGCTGTTCCCTCAGTCAGTCAGGACGTGGGACGACTTGCCAGAAATCATTCATCAGCCCCTCGCAGAAAGGGCTGTCAGCTCAGGCTGCAGGCCTAGCGCCAGGCTGTCAGGCGTTGGGCTCGCAGCCAGTCTGTCATGGTTTGGGGCTAGTAGCCAAGCAGTAACTTTGATGTTGAAGGGGTTAGCCAACTGGTATGTGAGGGTGGCCTATCAGCTCAGAAATAATATACCGCACTCAAAGGTCATGAGTTCTGAAACTAATCTGGCTGTTATAATATTTCTAATAAAAACTGAGGTAGACATTTTATACTGTAAAAAGTGTTCAAATTATTTCAGTATTTGTTTTGATTAAAATTTCCATTACACGTGCTTTTCATTATGCAACTCAATTAGTATATAAAAGATTTTCTGTTTAAAATGTTCAAATGAGCATAATTGTTCAATTTGGAAAGATTACAATGCTTTTATTTAATTAACACTGCAATAAATACTTCATTTTGTAATGAACCCCATACTTTTGGGCCATTAACTATTCAATAAATTTACAGTATGGAAGGTTCTTTATGGGGAAGAAGATAAATAAAGCTATTTAGATGAATGTGTAACAGTTATGATGCTAAGAAGCAAATTATAGCTTTTCCTTTCCCATCCACTAGAGTTGTACCTCGATTACAAACATATGGGACTGTAATAAACACTATACATTTCAATTACTATTCTGTACATGAGTTACACAACACTCTTGCAAATTCGTTACGTAAAAATGCAGTCTACACTCATGGTATCTCATCAGAAAAGGAAAGTGAAATAAACACTTATTCTGCCTTTTGCAAACTTCTCCCACCCTGTCCGCAGCATCTTTGGTTCTGCAAGCCTACAGACCAACCTGAGATCCAGATCTGTTGGCTCTTTGTGAGAGAAAAGGAATAAGATGACTCTTGGCTAATAATAGTTTATTTACCATAGTGTTATAGTAAAGGAACTGCCCCTGGAAGCAGTGTAGTGTAGTGCACTCCTGTACATGAAAACAAATGAAATAATGGGGAATACAGGCTCTAGCAGAGAAATATAGCTAACACATGATCCTGCTGGAGCACTATAAAGACTATCTTGAGGACTATAACATGTGTATAAATCTATAAACCAAAAGAGGCTCTTTTTTGGTGGCAGAAGCAGTGCTCGCAGTCAGGTGGAAGGCAAAGTCTGAAGTCCCTTAAGTGACCTGAGGTTGACATGATTGGCTGCAAGGTGCCGAATGCCTACAGATACCAACAAAGCCAACAGCACTGGGAGCTCCCAGCACTGGCAGGAGCAGTTCAGCTTCATTTCAAACCAAGCTGTCTGAGAACAGAGAAGAAATGTATGCCTGTCCCAAGTGCCACTGGCAGGTTGGCTGTTCATATGCCACTGTAGGGGTCATGGGGGGAAAAAAGGGTTGTTAATCTCAATATTCCGTGTCTCTTCATGGTCATGTGGAAGGCTATAAAATGGAAAGGCAAAGATATTTCAGATTTGCAGAAGGGCTTAGCCAACAAAGTTCACTAAACTAATTTGCCAAAAAAATGGCAATGCAACCAGTAACAAAAATAAATGTGTGGACTTTGCATGGCTTAAAAAAAAAAAAAAAAAAGCCTCTTTGTAAAATTGTGATTCCTTATGAAATGTAACCATTGAACAAACTACTTGAAAAGAATTGCTGCATACTGTATTTCTCAAATGTTATTTTTTTCCCTAAGCTGAAAGTAATACATAAGCACCTGAGACAAAAAATAAGATGTAGAGACCAGTTAAAGATATAGGTGAGAAGAAAAAAATACTACTAAAACTTGACTTAATAGCTAGTTTTTTTTTTGTAAGAGCATATAAAATTCTTAAGAATATCTGAAAGCAAACATTTAAAATACTTTTTTTCCTTGAGACATCTTGCCACCTGTCTGTGTACTTTCTGAAACAGGAGAGAGACACCTGTTGAGCAAAAATAAATTGTGTAGTTTGTGGTAATTTTAATAAAGATTAATGACTTTTCTAACAAGAAGTTAGACAAAAATGTGTAACAGAAGAGACTCTAGTGGAAGTTTGAATAAGGAAATGGCTGTTGAGACTGTAGAATTACAGGGAGAAAAGCAACAAAATATTTTGAAATATTAACTGCATAGTCTGGTTAGTGAAAGTGTCAAAATTGGATTGAAAACTCAATAAGCCTTACCATGTTCTATACAAGCTTCTTAGACCCTTGCATTTGCTCCTCCTGGTTGACTAGGATATGAGCTTTCCAGCCATGTACCTCCACATGCTTCATCAAGGCTAGTCTCCCTGTAAGTTGTGTATCAGTACACTTAGCATTGCTAGGAGAAGAATATATCTCTTCAAGTCTATTTTGAGGGTGTATCTCCAGGGCCTGATTAATCAATACCCTAACTCTATTTCAACAGCCTGATTACTAATAAATATACTTAGAGCTGTCAGGTTTTACGGAGCTTAAACACAAGTCTATGTAGTAGACTTAGTTTAAGCCTAAATACTCGTTCTCCAAAGGTAAATCAAAGGTTCTTGCTGATTACTAGTCTTCTTTCTAATTTTGGTCTCTAAGAACTGTTCTCTTCTTGCATAACACCATAATTTAGGGCCAGTTTAGTGGAGAAATGATAGAAGATTCCTTCATAATTAACTGATGTTATCAAACACCAACCATAAAAGTCAAATATTGAGGGGGGAGGGAGGGGGAGACGGGACACGACACATCCTCCAGTAAGTTCTGCAGTGTTGTCTCTGAATTCTCCACTCAGAAAGGAGAGTGCCTCTACTTTAGAGCTCGGATACCAAGAGAATATGGGATCCCTACCTTTAATCTACACAGCAAATGAGAATAAAAGCAATCAGCTGTAACAGTGTAAAGTATAAGTTATTAATTTTCTGCCTACAACTTCTGGCAAAATGATTTGTGCTCCCACAAACAAGGTTGATTTCTTTGTTGTTGTTTTTAAACACTTTTTCCATTATCATTCTTATGCCAACCCCACAAAACTCTTAATCCTTCTTATTTTATGACAGTAGTGCTTTTATTTATGAAAGCAATAATCATAGTCTCTCCCTTTCACTTAATCTATTTACTTAGAGTATCTTAAGTAAGAAATTCATTGACTGATCAGTGTTTGTGTGTATTTTTTTTTTCCCTAGTTCATTCAGTACATGATTCTGAACCAAATAAGTAGCTTTACAAAATATATGTTGTAGGACCACAGAGCTGCTCTGAAGAGTCAGCTGAGAAAATGGCCATGAACAGTAATACCTTAAGGATCTCATAACTGTAGTAGTAGAAAGGGCTTTTATCATTTTTCTTTTTTTTTTTTTTTTTTTTTTTTTCCCAGCATTGTGGCAGTCTGAAACTATGCCATTAAGGTACTTCTGAGTTATGTGACCAAAGGACAATCTTGTCCTTTATTTTGTAGATTAAAGGTTGAACAATGAAATGTCTCATATGTACAGCACTTGGCACTCAGTGTGTTCTCTTCCAAGACACTCATTCTCTAGACCAGTTTTTCTTCAAAGCCATAAACATCTGGAAACTGTGCACTATTCTTGCTATAGAAATCAAGTCCTTATTTGATCTCATGGGGAACATTCCCATTGCTTTCTTCTGCTGTGCCATGGAATTTGGCTTTCTATTTGACAGATTCTTTTCCTAGGTGATGGGGAACCAGTCAGACAAGGATAAATTAGGTTTGGGTTTTTTTTTTTGCCAGCTGCATTATTTAACTACATAATTAAATCTTGAAGCGAGGAGGATTTATACTGACACGAGCTTGTTATAAAAGTAAAGTTAGTCTCATTTGTCCTTACCAGGCTTTACCTGTTCTAGAAAGATGCAGGCTTCATGAAATCAAGTTATTACCATGCTTCCTGTTATGAGACATATGCCTAGGAAGAGAAACGCATAAACAGGACAGATATACAGTGACTTTTTTTGAGACACACTTGTTCATTCTGAGTATCAGGCTTTGGGACCTCCTAAGTTGTTTTCTAAGAAATAACAGTCAATATGGTCGCATAATTGAGACATTAATAGCTTTTCCAAAAGAAACAGATCTCGCTTTATCTGAACATCGCAAGATTTGGGCTTGGCCTGATCTTTGAAGTTGGAAATTTCCACAGCCAGCAGCTCAAAAACAGGTTTTCATATAAGGCTCTTGTATTTGGCCAAAGATTAAGAGGAAGAGATTTGAAGGAATGTTGGAAAGTTTTCACGAAGTAATAGTGACTTTCCCGTTTTCTCTGTTAGTACCATCAGGTAATTTTCCCTTCATAAAGAATTGTATTTAGGATTTTATTTTTAAACTTGACAAAAAACAGTGGGATACATTATATCCACGATGCATTCTTGGAGCTTGAGAATGCAGTTCCCCATAGCCTGGTGAGCTGACCTGTTCTCATACATAAAATCCTGTTCTGATTAAAGTTCCCAGATAATATTTTGCTTGTTGCTCTTCATTCAGAGAAAATACCTGTGCATCTCAGGAAGCAATGGAAAACTCACTTTGATTAAAATATCATGAAAATGGAAGTATGAAGTACAAATTAGAGGAACACGTCTTTCATTTTCATGTTAAACACTTCAGCATCATGTGGAAAAAATCAGAGCTTACTCTGTTTTCATTCCCCACCAAAAAATTTGTGAATTCCCTTCCCCTTGTTTTCATTTTTATTTTCTATTATTGTTATCCTTGAAGAAAACAACAACTCCAACCAGATTTTCCTGAATGTTCAAATATAAAATTTCCTTAACCATTCTGTGACTGCAAGATGTGGGCCCTTACATGGACAGAAGCTACCAAAGGAGATGGCCTGTTGAGTATCTCATAAGCAGGAGTCCAGTAGCAGGTAAGCAAATGTGCTACTTATCAGATCTCAATTTATTTTTGTGCTCTAAAAGCCTGAGGCTGCTTCATGTAAATTATTAACTGTAAGGCTGTAAATAAGGCACTACAGTTTCTAACATGGAAGTTATGAAAAAAAGATTGTTTTTTTGAACAGGATATTCCACAGCGTTAAGCTTTCTGAAGGGCTGTACTTAAAGTTTTCTTTTTCTATCACCCTTTACAAAAATACTTAAGTCTTAAAACTCAGTCAGAGGATATATGTAGTTATGACAGGGGATAACAAGTTTCATGCGGACATCTGAATATATGAAAAAACAGCAAGTGAGATTGACACTGGTAAAGCATCATATATGTATTTACTTTCATGAGTTCAGGTTGCCTACCTAATTTATGAGCAGCTGACTGAAATAAAGCCATAAGAGAGTTCAAGTAAGTGGTCATTCCAGATAAGTTTTTTCTTTAAACTCTACTACTCTCACATTTAACCACTGGCAATGTTGTCTGTCATGTTGGACTGTGTGTATTATCTCTGCAGTAAGAAGCAAAAGGAACTTAATGCTCTTCAAGGGGTCTAGAATGTACATTTAGAGGTATTAGTAAGCAATTGCATTGCAGGAATATTCGTGGCTGGCTGTCTTGTTCTGGTCTGGGAATTGTCAATCTCTCTACAGCACGTGAGAATAACATGTTGGGATGCCACAAGTATGTGGGTAACATTTATGTAACCTTCAGCCTTTGTGGGAAAATAAAAGCTTTTGTTACTTGGATTTGACTCTGTACCAGATGGTATGAATAAATGTTTGCAATGCCAATGTTGTTCAGCTTGGCTGATCAATTCTGTCATACTCTCAAGGAGGGTAGGAGAGGGCTTAAATAACTGTTCCAGGATGTAGAAAATATTTTTCCTTTCCTGTTGCAATAGTACTATGTAGAAGCGATGCTAGTTTGACTGCTAGCTTCTTGCTTCATGGGATACCTAAATTGCATAAGTATTGATCAGATTTTTAGCAAAATTCATACTGTTGATTGCCAGCCTTTCACAAATTGCATGCATTTTTAATTGCTTAACATATTTTTAGCAGAATGGTCACTTTCTTTGCTTTTGTTTTTGGTATTAGTTTTTTGGGTTGTGTTTTTTTTTTTTTTTTTTTTTTTTTTTTTTTTTTTTTTTTTTTTTTTTTTCAGACTAGCCAGAGCTAATGCAGAATCTGTGATCAATTCTTGATCAAATCTATTTTCAGTTCCAGCCTGGCCAGCAAATGTAGTTTTATGGTAGAATAATTTGGCAAGTCTTTCCTTAGCCAGTACAGGCCTGACGACAGCAATCATCTTCTTTCTAGTCTGTGGAATACAGTGCCTAGTACACTGGCCTTAAGCTGACTCAGGGCTTCTAGTACATGCTATGAATAAGAACAAAGTTATTCATTTATGGAGTTGGCATAACGCCTCTTCTCCTTTTTAAAATTTTCCTCCTTTCTTTTCTGGGTCCAAAGTTGTGGATCTTGCAAATGCAGGCACCAGAGCTTTCTTTGTAATACGAGCCAGCAGTGTGCCCTTGTGGCTCGGAAGGCAAATGGTATCCTGGGCTCCATCAAAAGAGGGGTGGCCAGCAGGGATAGGGAGGTGATTGTCCCCCTCTACTCTGCCCTTGAGAGGCCCCATCTGGAGTACTGCACCCCCAGTACAAAAAAGACAGGGAGCTTTTGGAGAGGGTCCAGAGGAAGGCCACAAAGATGATCAGGGGACTGGAACACCTCCTCTATGAAGATAGGCTGAGGGGGCTTGGTCAGCCTGGAGAAAAGAAGGCTTCGGGGTGACCTCATTGCAGCATTTCAATACCTGAAGGGAGCCTACAAAGAGGAGGGGAATCAACTCTTTGAAAAGGTTGATAACTGCAGGACAAAGGGAAATGATTTTAAGTTGAGGGAGGGGAGATTTAGGTTGGATGTCAGGGGGAAGTTCTTTACAGAGAGAGTGGTGAGGTACTGGAACAGCTGCCTGGAGATGTTGTAGATGCCCCGTCCTTGGAGGTGTTCAAGGCCAGGTTGGATGGGGCCCTGGGCAGCCTGGTCTAGTATTGAATGGGGAGGCTGTTGGCCCTGCATGTGGCAGGGGGGTTGGAGATTCATGATCCTGGAGGTCCCTTCCAACCCTGGCCCTTCTGTCATTCTGTGAAAGGACTCAATGTCCTTCACCCCCAAAAGACTTCAGTGATTACACTGTATCATGTGTCAAGTTTTATGCAGACCCTGATTACTCATGCCACAGAACCCAATCTGCTTTTTGTTGGGGGGAGGGGGGAGGAAGACCTACATGGAAAAATTGGCTGAACTGCCTATTGTTGCCTTTCACACCTGATACCACATTCTCCACTTTTCCTCTGCAAAGTCATTTTTAATTTGGCAATGTCAGCATTATGTTGGTTTTGTTCTTTGAACTCCTGATCTGTTTTAACCCATCTCCTCTATTTATGCTGCACTGTGTCATTTAGAAAGCTGTGAAATCTCCAAGGGTTTTTCATCCCTTTCATATCCATACCACAGTACTTATCAAACCTGTTCCTGTGGAGAATGTCTCATTGCTCTTATCAGACCATAGCAGAGTCTCAAGACAATCATTTTTCCATCCAATTTTTCTTAAAGTAGGAGAGATAGATGCATAAGTATTTAAATATTGGTGTCTACAAAACTATTATTACAAGGTAAAAACACCTCTGGGACAAATTCACATATGAATAATTTCACTGCGACCAACAGAGCAAAGCTGTGTTTACAATGTTGTATCTCAGAGTGAAATTCCCTTATCTCTATCCTACCTGAATTTATAACAGATGAGTAAGTACTCTTTGGGATATATATGATATGAACACAGAACTGTCATCACACCGCTCTGAGCCACATTTTAACCCATACATGTGGTGTACACCTGTGCTTTTTCTGACAATGCTCTTGATTTGTGGTGTGGGAAACTCCCAGGTTCAAAGCTAATCTGGTGTCTTTGTTTTTCTCTTATGAATTCTTTTTAAGATTTTTCTCTGCTATTCTTACACAGCTTCTAGGGTAGCTGCATTTTCAGTTCCGCCTCCTCTAAGAATGTGGGATTTATTTTCGCTAATACAGGGTTACGTACTTAGAAAAGAAGGATGCATTGCAAGCACAAAGGATTATGAAGTGTCACAGCAATGTTGTTCCAATGCTCTGCTCTATGTGTGTTCTCTCAAAGCCAATACCATTCAGGAAGAAATCAATTTTATAAAATTAAAGGGAAAAAAAATAAAAGCTAGAAAGTAAAACTCCACATTTAGAAGTAGATCTTCTTTACTATTTCACTTCAAAAAGCACAAGCTCCTTCTCTATTGTATTAACTGTACCACTGACCCTTACACAGCTGTGGAGCATGAACTGCGGAGACATTATACAAATACTTTGCTTTCCATCTTGTTCCAAAGAATGATCTCCAGCATCTTCTCTTACTACATCTCTCAGGCCAGGCTGCTTATGGATTCTAAGAGGAGCATTTACTGCCTCTCTTCTGTTATGCTTCCTCATCCTCCATCCACTCCCTGGCCCTTCTCTCCTTGCCCATGCTAGGCTCAGGGAGTGGGGCCATCTTCTTTTTCAGAGCAAGATGGAAAAGGGTTGCTTTAAACAATTAGGTAGCTCAAATTTATTTCGAAGGAATCTGGAGGACTATCACTCAAGACAAAAAGTTTCTACGTTACAAATGTAACACTCTTAGGTTATGAAAGAGAAGAGAGATCTGAGACCCAGAACTGATTCTATGTTTCAGGCTGTCTCTTACATGAGATACTATGAATGTGTATCTTGATGGATATCCAGTAAGAAACAGATACTGTATTTCTTGGTAATAACACTAACATACTTAAAATAAATTACCTACTAGTATTATTTTGTAAAGTGACTTACAGTAGGTGGGAAAACCATTTGTGAAAACAAGAGCTGTATTAAGAATCTTGTTCCAATAATTTAATCTGATTTCATGAACAACAAAAAAATTACATTAATTGGCAAAAATCGATTTGGTTGGGAATTAGTACTATTGTATCTTACAGCTTTAAGACATTGCAGCTAGCAAGCAAGCTTGTCATGTCTCCAGTAGACAGGCATTGAAGAGTGAAAAAAGTCTCAAAATACTCTTGCACCTAATTATACATATATTTGAAAAGAAATTCGTTAATGGCCATACAGTGAAGCTGGAGTGCAGTGTTCAAGGCAGCAGTTGCATCCTAAACTCACACTGTCTATCTGGACTATTACAGGCAAAATGGCCACATCCTATACACGGAGTATACTAGCCTCTTTGTAATTTAATGCTGGCATCTTTGACAAGGTAGCTGCATTCTGTCTCACAGCATGTTGTATATTTTAAATGCTGTTGTACAACTGCTGGCCAGACCGCACAGTATAAAGTAACAGCTGAACAAAAAAGAGATTCAGTACTAACAGGCAAACCACAAAAGTCTTGGCTGAGCATCCAAAACTGTTAATGCTTATCGGGACCTCCTGAGAGCCCCCCCCTCCTTCCTGCAGCCCAGAAACCTCCACCGCCAAGTGTCCTGATCCTCATTAACTTCACATCACTGTCATTTGCTAGTTTCTCTGCAGCAGCCTCCGCAAGCTGCTTGGCACTTCTCAAGCACAGTAAGAGACATGTTTTGCTATTGCTTTCTCTTTTTTAAAAAATTATTTATTTATTTATTTATTTTTATTTTCTGGGGGTGGAGGAGGGTAGAAGGCGTGTGCTGTGCTGAGAAAATTACAGAATTAGCTTAATTTCTGTGCAGCAACGTGATGCCCTTTGCTGTGAGTTGGAGCCTGGCCTCCCCAGCGCTTCAGGGGTCCTTTTGTTATTGTCACACCACCAGGCCTCTGGCCCTGCCAGCTTAGGCTGAAGCATGGGAGCAGCCCCAGAGAGTTTGAAGAGACAAGTTCTGACATTTGTGCTAGAGAGCTTATGTAGTTGAGGAGACACAAACTTAAAACGCATGATGCAAGCATGCATCAAAGCATACTGCAGGAAGGTATAAATGCAGCTCTGTATGAAAATGCCCGCATCAAGCGCTGAGCTGACAACAGCCTCAGTTTTTCCTTCCTTTGCCCAGGCCTGCATCTGCTAGAGCTTCACTCACAGCTGCCATTTGTAGCACAGCCATCTAATGCAGTGTTAAAGGCTCCATGCATATTTTATAATAGAAGTGCTGTCACTGATGCTTTTCTCTATTGAAAAGCACTACTATATGGCTGCTTGGTTTTTTGTTTGTTTGTTTGTTTTTTGTTTTGTTTTTGCTGTTTCTTAGAAATGATCTGGGACCACAGATGAGCTTCAGGAGGTACCATATAATCACAATTATCCTTCCAAAGAACAGAAAAATAGAGGAAAAATAGAGGAAAGCAACACCCTATCACTAAAACAACACTAATTCTCTTCCTCTGTCTTTTCTTTTCCTCCTTATACTGCTGCTCTCATTATTCTATTTTTCACCTATTTGGCTCCATGTAATGGCCTGACCTGCTTCAAGCCTCTCTTCTCTCTGTGCTTCTCCTCCTTAGCAGGAGACGTTAGGTGTTACGAGTTATCAGAAGACCACTTTCTGAATGGTTAGTCAGGTATGCTGACATACATGTGACCAGGGGAAAGATCAGCAAAACAATTTTTTCTGCAGACTATCAGGAATCATAGTTTTACAGGACAGCAGCTAAGCTCAATCTTAGCAAATCTGTGACCTGCCAATGCCCTGGGGAGTATCTGTAAGGTGTCACCAACACCCAGATAAAAGAGCTTGCTAGTATGATTCATTTACTCAGAGCATAATGGCTGGCTCTGATCTAGAGTGCTAAAAGGGTGTGTGAGTATTGTTTTGATTTTTTGTTTGTTTCCTTATATTTAACAGTAGCAAACATGGCTTCTGTCTTCACTGTGGGTGGTATATTAAATGTAAAATTTTCTCCTCTAAATATTTTCAGCTATGAATTTATTTTCTCCCCGCCCTGCTTGAACCATGATATTGTGCTAATATTCATTACACCTTGGGGTTGCCACAAATCAGATATGCTGATTTTAGGACTTTCTTCTTGTTCTGTGCTAAAAGTTAGAAACATTCATTAGCATTCGATGTAACATCACAAAAAACCCAATTCCCAGGCTTTTTATAATATTCAATGTCTTCTTGCAGACATAATCTTGGAGGGGATAATAAAATGGTATAGGATCAGTCATTATGTTGGTATTTCTTACCAAAGAGCAGCAGTGTGGATTAATTGAAGAAAAAGCAAGTTGTCAGAGGTGCCATCAGAAAATTCTCATGACCCACCCAGCTATGTCTCTATTGAACATATAGTGACATAAGTACCTGCAAACCAGCCCTGATTAAGAAAGTTATGCTTATGGGCAGTTGAAAAACTAAATAATCTTTTAGCTTAGGAAATAATTTCAATCCAAATAATACTTATCTGAGGAAAAACAGCCATCAAGTACATGCTTTACTGACATTTCATTCCTCATTTTGATAAGGAAACAGTTTTTTTCCATCCTCAGCCTTAGAAGAAGAAAACAATACATAAATTACAAATTTCTTTTTAAACTATAGTTCAGAATTACCTAAATCATCTAACACACTGGTTTATTACCAAGAAGTTGAACTTGTGGATATTTCTTAGCAGGTGGGTTAAGAAACCCTTAGTTAAAAAGATACCCTATCTGACAATGTGTTCTTAATGGTTGGATATTACTTGTGTGAAGTCATGATCCAGCACTAAAGGTTATCAGGGGACACCACAGTTTGGCCTGATGTTACACACTGACGTGTTATTTCTCAATTATTTATCACTGCATAGACACTTCACATCACGCCACTGGATATATTTCCATCACTCATGTCTCTCTATAACTGTGGAGGGGAGGTGTCTGGGGGAGATGGGAACAAGGCCTTCACTCAGTGTTTCACTGAAACTCCATTTTACTGAAGTTAAAAATGAGTTCAAAATGGTCAGTGAAGTTTTCACAAGCACATAATTAGACAGCGTGCTTTCTAACTCATCTCTCCAAACTATCAAAAGTAGTGACTTCCTACAACTTGGCTTTTAGATTAGCAGAGTTAAAGGGCTGAGGAATGCCTGGTTTTGGAGTCTGAGCTACTTCACCCACTAAGTCCTCTCCAAGCACTTTAGCTTAATAGCAGGGCAGCATAACAGCAGCTTATATATACACTGGATTATACACACTTTGTCTAGCTAAGTCTTTTGCTTTTAAGCCTGTTAACCCTTTGAGTTGAGTCATGAGTCAGATAATTATCTTAGATGGCTGTAGCGACTCCTCTCCTCAGTGCCTGGACCACCCGCCTCTCAGAGATGACCCCAGCCTCAGCATCCTCCCATGGCAATGTGACTCAGTGCTCTCTGGAACAGCTGTCACAGCTGTGTGTCACCAGTAAGGAGGGAACAGCAAAAAGCCACAACACCTCCAGTGTAGAGCTCATCTGCAAGGCAGACAATACAGACTTGCATTCTCCAACACTGTAAAAGAAAGTCAAACTCAGTTATATGAGTTTGGGGCTAAAAGTAAAAGAATCTCTCTCTTTTCGTTATGTCCTTTCCCAGAGGTTTTGCCAGCACTTTTCTGCCCTACATGTTCTTGGAAGTTTTTTCAAACAGCTGTGTGCCCAGTGTCTGTCTGTCTGCATTCAGCAACAAGAATTTTAAAGCTAGTTACTATCATAATCTCTGAAGAACTTACCCAAGCTGAGGTAGAAGACATGGGGGAATTTTTCAGGATCTATATTTCAGTTTTAATCACACAAATCCCTTCAGGGAGCTTTACACATCAATTAGTGACCATTTTAGTGGTAATGAAGAAGTAAGAATCAAGTACAAAAAAATAAAGTTCGCTGAAAAATTGATTTCTGGCACAGTTTGCAAAAATGTGATAAACAAGATAACAAGCAATAGGAGTAGAAGTTCCTTTTTGACAGATGCAGCTTTTGGATTTATATGATGTAATTATTTACATTGTGATGGAAGCAAATGTGTCTTTGCATTTTGTAGCTGATAGTGGACAATCAACTGGTTGTTCAGTGATGGGCAAATACCATAAATTGCTATGAAATGCTACAAATTCTCTCTGGGCCAGTCCAGTCAGCATGTATCAAGGTATTCATTTGGAAAAAAAAACAACACATTTTGGGCAGCAGTGACCTCTCTGAAGACCTCCTCTAAAAACTGCCAGTGTTGATTTGGATTCCATGGAATAATAGAAAATGTTATGCTGTTTTTACAAGCCTTCCCATTATTTTGGTTGGTATGGGAAGGAGTATTAATACAAGCTCTTCCATATACTTTCTTGGAACAAATTATCCCTGGTACTAACTTTCGCCCTGGGAAAATCTATTAGCACTTTGCCTAGCACCTAGAGATTTTCTAATCTTTGCTTTTTGACTGTAAATTTTCTTTCAGCTTTTCATGCCATGGCTTTCTGTCACCTGTTGAAGCAAAATTATTTAACAGGATTTTTGCTTCTTCAGACAGTTCTTCACAGTATTTTTACCATCTGGCCATCACGGCCTGCTTTTCTGCATGTCATCTGTTTCACATTTAACACACAGTTCTAGTCTGTGGTTTAGAAACTCTTGTCTGTAACCTCCGTATCTTGAATATCCTCTCTGAGTCACCTTCCTCACCACTGTCTTCTAATTCCTCTCACTTCTTCTGATCTCCTCTACTTTTACCTGACTAAGCAGATTTGTTTGTTTTGGCCATAGTCTATTGTCTGATCTTGTGTTTATTTAATCCTTAAGCCTCTTAACACCTCAGTTAAGATACATTTTTCTTCTTAGCCTGCTCTTTTTCCTAAATAAACACAGAATCCTGAACGGAACCAGCGAGACCTAGACAGTGTGCCCAGGAGAACCTTATGAGGTTTAACAAAGCCAAGTGCAAGGTCTTACACCTGGGTTGTGGCAATCCCCACTATCGGTACAAGCTGGAGATGAAAGTATGGAGCATAGCCCCGCCAAAACGATTTCAGGGTACTGGTGGATACCAGATGGACATAAGCCAGCAGTGCACCCTCACAGCCCAGTAAGCCAAGTGTTTCCTGGGCTGCATGGCCAGCAAGGCAAAAGAGGTGACCCTGCTCCTTTGCTCTGCTCTGGTAAGATCTCAGCTCTGTACTGAGGACTCCCCATCTCATCCAGATGTGGAGTCCTCAGTACAAGAGATATGTAGACATGTTGGAGTGTGTCTCAAGGAGGGTCACAAAAATGATTAAAGGGATAGATCTCCCCTGCAGTGACAGGCTGAGAGTTGGAGCTGGTCAGCCTGGAGAAGAGAAGGCTCCAGGAAGACATGATAGTGGCTTTTCAGTATGTAGAGGGGGGGCTGTAAGAAAAAAGGCGACACAATATTCAGAAGGGTCTGTGGTGATAGGACTAGGGGAAAAGGTTTCAAACCGAAATGGAAGATATTTAGATTAGACATAAGAAAATGGGCTTTTTTTCATAAGGGCAGTGAGGCCTTGTAACAAGTTGCCCAAAGAAGTGGTATATGCCCTGTCCCTACAGACATTAAAGGTCAGGCTGAACCAGCCTCTGAGCACTTGTTCCAGCTGGAGGTGTCCCTTTCAATGCAGGGGAGTTGGACTAGTTGACATTGAAAGGTTCCTTTCAAATCAAACAATTCCATGATTCTGTGATTCTAAATGAATTCTGAATTACCACTGTGTCTCAAATATCCACTAAATATCTAAATCTTACACTTTCTTCCACGCTAATAGCCCTTAAACTTTTTTGTTGTTGTCAGTAGTGCAGTGCTCAAGAAGCAGTTGGAAGACAGAACTCAGTTAAACCAGGGATACTGTAATATTTTCATTGTTCAAATTAATGCAGCTAGAAACACAAGCTTTGGTTCTGGGACAGAAATTTCACTAACATAAATTTTGCAGCTGACAAAAGGAGACACAAGGCTCCCTGTGGTCCATCAATAACACTACATCCAAGTTTCCCTCTATTGCCTCTGAAGAGGCAGAATTGTTGGCACAACTAATTGCTTCCAACACAGGACTGCAAATTGCTGGCCACCTTAGACAGACTTTCCTGTTCCAAAAGGTCAAAGAGATCCTGTAACGAAAATGCTAAGTTATGGCCTGAACCAGTGATCCAGCACCTGCGGGAAGACAGGGCCAACCCAGGGCAGCTCAGGTGCATGCAATGCACCTGAGGAAGCGGAAGGGGGTGGAGCCAGGATCCACCCCCTTCCCAGAGCTCATTTAAGGGTTGGCAGTGGAGGTGAGATTACCTTACTGGAGATCTCTGCCTGCCACAGGCTTTCTAAAGGTAAGTGATATTTTTTCTTTGTTTTTGGGTCTACAACTGCTGTATTTGGGCTTGTTCTCATTTGCTGAACAGTACTGACTCTTCTTGAGGGGACTAAAAGATATTTCTAGAATGGTGCAGTGTCTAGAAAAAGAAGGGATCATAAGACCTGCACATAACCTACGTAGCTCCCTCCTGTGACTAGTACAAAAGTTAGAGGGCACACAGAGAATTACAGTGGATTACAGAGTATTAAATAAAGTCTTATTGCCCATTTATGTAGCTGTACCCAATATTGTCTCCCTGATGGACACACTGAGTAGGGAGATAGAATGGCAAATGCATTCTTCAGTGTTTCTATTCATGAAGAATCACAAGCTTGCATTTACATGGGGAGTCAGGGTGCCACAGGTATGTGCATTCACCAACATACTGTCATAACTTAGTGATACGTGATCTAGCAAACCGGAATAATCCTAATGACATCAAACTGTACCACTACACTGATGATCTCATGTTGCCATCTAGCTCACTGGAGGCATTTGGGAAGTTTGTAGATTCATTAACTACTCATTTGCAAGAGAAAGGATGGCTGCCTACAGCATATCCCAAGTCATTGGGGGCAAAACTGGCAAAACTCTGGGCAGAATAAAACAACATCGAGTGGTGATCCCACCTGCCATATAATCTGATGGGGATAGGCCTTATGGAATGCTATAATAGTATTGTTAAGGCTGCCCTGAAGGCAGGCTCTCAATCTCTGCAGGGGTGGACAAAGAGACTCTATGAAACCCTGTGCGACCTGAATGTGAAAGGCCTAGAGATGGCAGACCCAGTGCCCATGAAGATACTATACACAAGATGGGCTTCCCTGCTTAGGATCCAAATTATGGGCACTGATAATTGGATAAGACCCCAGATATCCAATGAAAATAATTTTCTGCTCCCTGCCTCTGAAACCTAGAATGTGGTACCTATAAAACAAAACACCTATGGAGGTGCAAGTAGGACTAAAGTGGTGTGGCCTACTTCCACCTTGGGGGAGATTATTGGAGGTGGAGGGATTGGTAGTCCCCCCAGTAATAGGTACATGATGGCCTGCAGTCTAGCACTCATCACTAAGGGGACCTTAATCATGTCCCTGTGGCAAATTGCAATCCTCGCCCTCTTCCACTCCCCCCCTAACCTCCCCACCATCACACTTTGATACCTGATAGTTAAGCAGACTCAAATATCAGACTAAAGGATCTGGTACAGACAGCCAGGTGTTCACCCAGAACAGGGACATGGCCTATATCTTGCCATGGAGGGTGGACCTACCATTTCTGGTCCCACTGGAACATCTATGCTACTCCCTGTGAGTTCTTTTTGAGTCCACAGGATCACTGGGAGGAGCAACATGACATCCATTGTCACTATAAGATCTGCTTGACACCTGGTGGTGGTCCATACGGGACTGATGGAATGTGAGCCAAACCTTCCATGGTCCATGCAACTGTGCGCCTCCAGAACCATCGAGTACTGACCTACAAAGGAATATGAACCTCAACCATGAACTAATCATCAATCGTCTTACATTTTGTCAATCTACACCACACTGGGCAAATTGCACAAAGTTGCTGCATGCTGGATCACAGTAATAGAAAGGAATTACTTACTTTCAATCTGCTCGGTGATTGGTTCGTGCTGTGAAGAGGTGGAGTGTAGCAGAAATACTAAGTCATGTAGGTCAAGAACCAGTGATTGAGCAGCTGGTAGGGAGGTAGGGCAACCAAAAGAAGCTCAGGTGTATGCAATGCTATGCACCTGAGTGGCCAAAAGAGGTGGAACCAATATCCCAGACCTCATTTAAGGGTTGGCAGTGGAGGCAAAGGATATCTCACTGGAGATCCTGAGACGTTTCAAAGGTAAGAAGCTTTTTTCTTTTGTTTCTGTGTCCACGGCTGCTGTATTTCAGCTTGTCTTTATTCGCTGCAGCCCAAGACTTGGCCACTCTGCTATTATCACTGTACTTTCCATCACGTTATAGCATTACAGATCCCTAATGTCTTACTTCATTATCCTGAGTGCAGCATTATAATCTGTATGAATTTATGTACACCTGCAGGAGTACAAGGAAGAGTGACTGAATTAATGTATGGATTGATTCACTCATTTATGTGGACATCTTCCACAATACTACAGATCAGGACAAAGTTTTGTTCACCAACAATCATTGGAGCTGTAGAAAATGTCATACAGTGTAGTCCAGATTGTAATTTGTGCAATTTCACCAAAAAAGCAACTCCCACCACCATCTGCCCCTGCCATAGGAAAGCTTTTCTCTTTAAAGGCTGCAACAGGTCTCTTCTTTTCTGCCTTGAAGTAAAACTCTTTCCTGCAACGTGGCACTGGTGTTTTTGCTAATGTAGTGGTAAAAAGACATGGTCATACACAGACCAGTGAATGTAAGCAAACATGCCCTACCATACTGGAGCAGTGTAAGGACTGCATTTGCTGTGAAAATGAACTACACAGACCCAGACCTTAGCTACAACTTGGCAAAGAGACAATATAAAGAAGTGTGTGGATAACTTTATTCTTCAGTCATCTGTGGCTTTGGTAATGGTGATGTAAAATCAATGATAAATCACATCTCTGTACAAAATTATCGCTGGGCTCTCTCTTGACTTCTGCGGTTTTGGAGTCAGGCTACATAAATCCCTTCATTGCTTCAGAACAGACATAACATCTTTGGATAGGAAAGGACAAAACTGCTCTTGAAGAGCTCCCATTTCATATTTCATTTGGCACGTGAATTCTTTGGGAAAACACATTACTGAAACAGGTGTGTATAGTTTGGTACTGCTTGGTTCTATCATACAGTATGAGATATACAAGATGCATAAGTCCTATTGATCTCTTCTAGTAGAATGGTATTTTTTTTTTTTTTTAGCAACCTGTTGGCAAATATCTAATTTCTAATTTGAATTAGGCTTTCCCCCAGGTAAGAACAATGATGCACAGATGCTTTTCTTTGGACTTTTGTGATTTTGTTGAAAAAATACAGGAACAGGTAAGTACTATACTGCCTTTTAGGACTTTCAACTTCTGCTCAGATTTTCTAGAAGAGTTGCTGAAAAGTTATATGGTTTCTCCTTTTCAACATCTACTTCATAGCTTTAAGAATATTATCTCTGTTCTCATCTCTTTATTAGGTGGTTTTAATCATTTTGCAGATGACAATTTCACCCTATTTCTGAGAACAAACAAAAAAGGCACAGCTTTACCATTCAAATTAGCCATGTTTCAGAACATAAATGCTTCAGAAAGATAATTTTTATCTAAATAAATATAATTAAAGGCAATCTGATGAAATAATACTCGCAGACCTAATTAGTGTATAAGATACAAAGAGAATTAAAAAATACTAAGCAGTACTTACAACCTTTCTTGAGTGTTTGTGTGATTTGTTCTAATTCATCTATTACTCAAATGTTGGAAGTGAACAAACGAATGATACTTTAGATATCCTGCCAGAAGCTTGAGGAAATCTTTCCATCCAAACTATGGCCCAAGTTGGGGCTGTAATGAACTCTATTTCTTGGGAAAAAAAACGTAAACAATTTTGTAGTGCGCCACTAAGCTTATCATTGGCCATGGTAATATGTATGTACTTTGCTGTAGCCAGCTCAAAAGAAATGCTTTACAAATGTATAAGATGGAGAAATAGCCTCTTTATTTTTTTATGTACAGTTTGCAATAATGAAAGATTCATCCTTCCAGAGAATTTTAAGCTTTTATGAACTGTTCAAGCACACATTAGATGTTGACATTCTTTGGAAATGAATAACTTATTTGAGTTTGGGAGAGTAGCACATGATCTAATAGAATAAATTAGTCATTGTCATCTGCAGGTAGTATGCCAGATATATGACTTAAGCCTTGGTAGAAGGAATCGTACTGTTTGCATAGAATTCTCATTTCACGCTAATGTTCAGAAAGCTCTGCTGACAGCTTTCAGCCTCTGCAGGGAGATATGAATCTTCACCTGCTGTCTGCTCCCACCTGCTGTGGAGGTCTCTCATAAACTTAAGGACAACCTTTGGCTCCTCCAGAAAAGTTAATAATTTTAAATGTAACTACTCTGCACTAGTCATCTGAAGCGTAAATTGCTAGTCTCAACTATGTTTTTCCTTTTTTTTTTTTTTTTTTTTTTTTTTAAGTAATCTTACGAGCATGCTAGACTATGCCTTCTGTGAAAATAAATACAAGGGCAGTGATTTGTGATCATTGCCTTCTGCTCTGTGCAGACTGAGGATAAGACTTGTATACAACATCCTCTCCCCAGGAAGCCCTCATGGCTGAGCGGACAGAGCAAAGATCTTTAACAGGAACATCCAGTGTTTTGTGGTGAAGGGTGTCCCACCCCAAAGGCAGCCACTCCTACACTTTCAATCCTTATCTCCAGAGAAAACTGGAGAGTTCTATGGAATTGAGTACAACTTGGCATAGATGTATTTAATATCATCACGGAAAACTGCATCAGCTCCCTGAAGTACATTACGTTTACTCAAATGCTTGTTATTTACCACGCTGTAGGATTTTGCTTTGCCCAAAGGACATTCGTAGAAAAATTAACCAAGAGGAACATTTTAGAAGTTCGTGGATTTGTAATAAAAGAGCAATTTTCACTGACTATGAGACCATGGGTACTGATAACAAGTAAAACATCAATTAAACAGACTTGTTATCTGTCAAGCCGAAAAAGAAAAACAAAAACAAAAAAAAAAAACCACCAGGAGCTTTTAAATGTTCAAAGCTTATGGAACAGGAACTAATTAAGCATGCACTAATGAGGCATGATCTTATGAAACAAGAATTAACAAAACTTCAAAGTGCTACCTTTTGATGTATAAAACTGGCAGAAATAGTTCCAGATAATTGCCTAACTACTCAGTCAGGTCCCAGTTCAGGCTCCAAAACTGGACAAAAAAGAAAAACAGTTGCCACCCTCTCCCCCCCCCCCCCCCAAAGCCATGAGGCAGTAAATGATCAGTCCAGACTAACTTCTGATAGTGACATTTAAGGACTCGCTCCCCAACATATATATTTATGTAATAGAGAAGACCTTGGGCAGGAAGTGAGCAATACCAGCACCTTGCCAAGAGGAAACAGCTGGGGGCTAAACTACACAAAGCTGTACAGTACTGTGGCTGCAGGAGACTGTTTTGAAGTTAACAGAGAGAAGACTAATTCCTGATCTTTGCAACTGGAGCTTTACCTCTTCACTATCTGGAAGTTTGTAAGAGTTTAGGAGTTTCTCTAGATAATGTAACCAGGGAGTGACAAAACCAAGGGTTAGAATAGCCAACTCTTGTTGCTTCCCTCCCTGCCTAATGAAGAGTTAGTTAATACAAAGCAGGACAGCTACAAAATTAAAATCAGGGACAAATCCAGAAATAACAAATAGTCTGGTAGCTAAGGATGCTTGCCAGATATGCAGAAGACTGCGTTGTAGGTCCTGGCTTCCAGTCAAGGCCAAGCAAGGACTCAGCGTGGGTACTGAGCCCCCAATCCCAGCAGGTTACAAAGGTTATAGCAGCACTTGTATTCTACATCAGCAAAGTTTCTTACTAGCCTAGAGAAACTATGAAAAAAATTAATCATTTGGGAGTTTTTCAGAGTGGAGCACAGTAAGGAATGTCCCTTTGAAAAACCTAGGTGTATGACTATCAGGGGCAAAGTGTGAATTTTGAGATGCCTTTCCAGTAAGCACAGCTCAAGGCCTAAACCAGCTGAAGTTTTAAGGCTGCAGTAACAATTTATAAATTGTCATTTGCAACCATCCATACATACACACCCTTCCAAGGTGTGATTAACCCAAGCAATGCTGTTGCTGATCCTTAATACCAACTGTACCAACTATGCTTCACAAGAATTGATCACTAAGTGTCTTGCAGGACAATGGCAGGAACATAGGTAACAAAACTAAAAATGGCTTATGCACAGAAAAGGAAAATGGAACTGGAAAATTACCACAGCTGAAGCACAAAAGACACTAGGATTTCACTCTGATTTCATCTCATAGTGCAATAAAAAATAGTGCCGTGCAACAACACAGTTAAAATTTCCTTAAGAAAATCTGCAAATTTAAATTTGCATATAAGGAGATAATTTTCACCATTCAGTAACCATTTCATCCACCCCAAATATGGATACAGAATGTTTTTCTGACGATTCACTCTGCTGTATCTTGCCATTCACTTTTACTTTTGCTGTGGGAACTGCTACTTCCTCACCTTTTGTCCTCGCCCAGTGTATATTGTAAAGATTTGATCACTCTGAAAAGCCTGGAACTTTAGTCTCTCCCCAATCACCATGCCTTGAGCTTCTTAAACAGTCTGGTTTCAATCTAGTTTATTAGTGGCTGCCTTTCTCATTTTTACTACATTTTCAGAGAAGAAAATGAGAACTGGCATACAAATGATCACTGTCATGCATACTCGAGAAAGATAGATAGGAACAGTGGATGTAGAATTAAAAACTCTTTAGTTTAAGAATCGGAGTTTATTTTCATTACAAGTCCTATTAAAGTTTGCCCAGTTTTTTCACAGATATATTTTTAGCTTTTTTTGTTTTGTTTCTTTTTTGTTTTTTTTTTTTGTTTTTTTTTTTTCCTCCAATGGACATGCATTTTCCATAGACATTTGGGTATTTTTTAAACAGACACTCATGAAATACGCAGAATCATATCCTCAGCTGCTGTAAACTGATGACAACCCCTTCCTTTCAAAGCTAGCTTTGTGCAGCAACACTGCTTTTCGCCACTCGTGGCTCAAAAAAATCCAAAAAACAACCACTTTGGAAAAGTTTACACACTGGCTGGTCATATTCTATCCCTTTTTGTTTATATCTTAAATATTTTAGACCAGATATGTGATTGATTCAGTGGAAATTTTACCCTGGTTGCTCACGAGTTGCATTATAGCGGTTTGATTCAACTTAAGGGCGTGGAGAGATCGTGTTTACTGATGGAGGAGAAAGAAACAGCAGTCATAAACTCCACACTTTGACACTGCAGATGTGCAGGAATGCTGCATACCACCCTGTCAGCATTGTGCCATGCTTTTGTATTTCTCCTCTCACAGTTTGCCAGCAAGATTCAAGATTCCTACAATTCCCAAAGTACCCAAATCTTCCAGACTGAGGCCAAAATCAAGTTACCCCAGTAAACTTAAGTGGATTGATGAAGCTTTACAAACTGTATTTATAACCTAGAAGGCAGCTTTGTTTTGTTTTTCCCTCTTTGAAGCTTCAAAACATATACTTTTTAACAAGATTATTATCTTCTAATTAGAAAAAAAAAGAAAAGCCTTTCTGGTCCTAAAACCTACAGCGTGCAAAATAAACACTCGGGCTTTCTTCTTCTTTCATGTTTCCCAGACCAGACATCTTTACACTCCTGGGAAGCTCCCACCTCCTGTTCCTATCAAAGGAAGACAGTGAGGAGGGGGATAGGGGAAGCCAGTGCTTTCAAAATTGGTTTATTGGGGGATCAACTGTAGACTCCATGATGCTGCGTTTGCTTTACGCAGACACCAGGACTCACAGTTTCCTCTGTCCCATAGAAACCAGCTTCCCTTGCCCTCCCCACTGCTTCTGTGGGTATCGAGTTCTCTGCAATGCAGAAGCTGAGAAATAGAGATCTAATCTCTGACACAGCCCAGCTAGGTGGGGAAATAACTCTCCCAGACATCTAATTCAAGAAAAAGATATTCTCTCAGCTCAGGTTAAAAAGAATCGTGCCATCACCTACTCTTAAAAGGCCAGCAAAAGTAATTTTTGCCATTTTAATCAACAATTTTAACATCTCAGTACTGAAACTGGAAATGATCTTGAGATAAATAACTTAAAAATACTTAATTGTACAAAACAATACTTTGCAGACAACTGAACTGGTAGGGAAAACATGCACATTTGAAACCCTAGTCCCACAGTATCCTTGAACGTTTCATGCACCGAAACATATAGAATTGCTTACAAGCAATAAGAATACAAGGAAAGTACATCAAGTATTTCTGGCTGTCTTTTAATGAGAAATAGCAGGTGGAAATTGGTTGAGGAGAGAAGTTGCAGTTCACAACAGACCACCAGAATTCCACAGACCGTAGAGACCTCCTGTCAGGAAGGATTAATTCTGTAAAGCTGAATTAGCTTTCTGGTGTTCTGTGCAGCCAAACTGACACACTCCAAAGTTGTGAATCAGACCAACAAAATAGGGAATCAAGAAGGATTTAGAAAAATGACTATTTTGTTTGTTTTCTGAATGCATAGCCTCTAATATTAACATTTCCAAGCTCCTACTTGTAATCACAAGGACAAGAAACCTTCAATGTAAACACTGGAAACTGAGATTTGTACCTGCTAGTACATGGCTGAGGTGTAAAGAAAAACCCTAAGCCTTTTAAGAGATGTGATAAAGTCATCAGAGTTGGCAATGCTGTGGATACTCATATGTAGTTTGGCCTTGTCCAGGAGAAAAAAAATATTCTCTCCAGCTGCTGACCTTACAGAATTTCCTGTTGTCTACCAGCAGTATCTGTCACAAGTGGTTGCTGTACCTCCCCACAACATTGCTGAATGCAGAAATGTTTAGAATTTGTTCCACAGTAAATTGAGCTCAACCCTGAGCAGGCTGACAATCCAAGGAGCCAACATCAATAGCTTCTCACAGTTTGGTTGGCCCCAGGAGTGCCAAATATACCATAGCACATAGAAATCTGAGACATTTAATATTGTTTGTAAGAAGAAAGCTAATTTTCTCAAGATCTAATTGAATTCTCTAGTAGTTTCAGTGAGAAGTCTTGTGCTTGTTTGAACCCAATTTTTAATGAAGACTGATGTTTTAAAGAAACTATTTATTTGCGTAAAAATTTTACTTCCCCACATTCCCCAAAGTATCAAAAGAAATTGAATGTTAGATTTATAATTAATGTGGTTTGGATTTAGAAAAAAAATTACAGCAAAGAACATTTCCATAAATCATGCCCATGATTGAAAAAATATGGTCATAACTGAAGACAAAACTGCTTCATTTTGCATCTGTTTCACATATATAAATGTGTCAGGTTTACATAAAACACACTGATAAAGATGAGGAATAAGGGAAAAAAATGATAAAAATAGCCTAGGTTGTATTAGTAACACATCTTTTATTAGAATTTTCTCTGATACTATTGTGACCTAACTCATTACTTTTCTTGCTTGCTTTAGTCACTTAAGCTTTTAAAAAGATAAAAGAAATTAACTTTATGGAATTAAATTCTTAATACAACTCTCAAAAGCAAGCTTGCATACATAAGGTGTCATTACCTTATTTTCTTCTGACTATTTCACAGATAACAGTCCTAAATTAGTTCATTAGTTCATGAGAAATGATGCCTAGCACCAAACGTGATCTAAATGATGATGATAGTTTCAGGGCTAGACACCCTCCAAGGATAAACTAGCTCAATTCTGTCACTGCATTCAGTGCAACACCAGGCTGCACCAGGGAAGGATTTGCCTACTGCTCCCCTAATTTAGCAGTAGGGAAGTGAAGCAGTTTGCCAACATAACCACTTATCACATGCCATGTCCTACTTGTAGTATTACTCCACAGCATAACATATGTCTTCCAAATAAATAACTCCGCTGCCTAGTTGGCCAACAATCTGCTATTAATAAAAAAAAAAAAAAGGAACACTAATATGTTTCTGCTAATATTTTTAATTAAAATATACGTCTTTAATATATTTGACTTCTTCTTACCACAGCAGTTTGGCATGAAACATCAGAGAGAGCAAGAGTATACAGCTAAAATAAATTAAGCATTTAGCTTACCACCATCTTGATGGGAAAGCACACGTAGTAAATTATTCAGAGGTAAGAAATGTGCTATGCATTTCTTTTTTCCTCTAAGAAGTGTGTAGTTGGGGTGGTTGATGCAAACTATGTCTTCACGCATAAAGTCCCTTTAAAGTTGTTCTCAAGCTCTTTCCATTCATAGTGCAATCTCCTCCAGTTTACTCAGGATGTAAGCTTTTAACTGTGCTTTAAAAATGTATGTATTTCTTGTTTCCTATAGCTTATTTTAACAGCAACATTATATGGAGGAAAAAAAAATTTGTAATAAATTTCTGCCAATAATCTCCTGTTTTTCAGGTAAGTCTCATTTTCAAATCAACAGGAGGAAAAAAAAAAAATCCTTTAATATTCTTTGAGAAATGATGCATAGGAAATTAAATTCAATTTTAATGTTTCAGTTAGGCAAATTCTTCAGGAGTTTGCCAGACAGAGAAGATCTAGCTGAGCCTGCCCCTGTGTACGTATTATTCATCTACTCATAACTTCGGCCAGCTCTGATCTCTCCACGCATTGGAGACACAGAACTTCATTGGATGCTCACCTGCCCACTGCTACCTGTGCACACAGGACAGCCATGGGGCCTTTGCTCCCTTTCAGGAGGTGGCAGCCAGCCCTTACCCACAGGGAGAGGTGGCCATGGGGACAAGGCCATGCCATGGCCCAGAAGCTGGGGCACAGGTTTCAGCTCTTTATGCTCGGCTCCCTCACCCAGCTGCAAGTGGCTGCTGACTGTGCCATATGGCAGGCCTCACTGTTCTTTTGCGCTTCCTTTCTGTTTTAGTTGGCATTTATCTACTTGCTGAGGGCATGGCAGCCTGTGTACTAAGGCAAATTGCATTTTTAGTGGCAGAGAACGAGAAAAGCAAGACAATTTATCCCAAGAAAATAGGAAATCAGTTTGCCTCCTTGCAGCTGCACCACTCCCCCACCACAAGGCCTTGCCATGGCTGCCCAGCTGGGGCTGGGCTGCACCACAGCCCTCATGGTCAGCTCTGGTCATAGGGCCTTGCTTTGCCACCAAATGCAAACACCATAATGACCATTTGTGAAAAGCTCCCCAAACATCCTGATTTCCATTTCAAAGTGTTTTCGTAGTTCCTCCCTCTTCCCTACCACAGACCCACTGAGTATGGGCCAAAATTGGTGCCCACTAAAAAGCTGCACAGTCCCCAAGGCCCAGTTAGTCACAAAGAGTCCTCAGCAGGGAATGTCCCAGCCCCATTCCTCTCCCCAGCGCCAGGAAGTTGCAAGCCAAGAACCAAAATGCTGCTACCCTTGCCAGGGGGTCTGGAGTCCCCAGGAGACCCCCAACCTCTTGCCTGGCCCCATATGGCCTCACTAGCACAGCCCAGGCTCTCATTCTGCATGCTGGAAAATACAAAAGCAGACAATAGGAGGAAGGGAGGGAAGGAAAGGAAAGTGGGAGAAGGCGGGGGAAAGAGAAAAGGCAAAGGTCAAAATAAATATAAATAAAACAATGAAACAACACAGAGTGAATCTGATAAATCTCGCACCAGAAGGGCCTGTATAGGGTGCATATCAGGAGCGCCCTGTCTCTGCTCCCACACCCTCAGTGGCCCTGCCTTCTTCTGTACCTCTATGCTGGCAAATGTATCATGACTTCAAGTGGCACAGACAGCACAGAATGAGGAAGCAAGTAGGAAAGCACTCAGAGGTCCTTTGTTGCTGGAGAAATATTCATAAACCCAACAAACAAATGGCCCAATCATGGCTTATTTTCCCCATAATGTGAATAAGCTGTATGAGAAATTTGTTTTGCATAAGCAAAGACTGCAAGACTGAGCCTAGAGACCACCTTATGAAAATAAAATATTTATTTTGATTTGGCTTTTATATTCCAAACTTTTTGCATAGCCCAACTCCTGAACAGCAATAACTCCAAATTTCCTTTTACTGAACTTGTCAGCTGATTTTAGGTGCCAAGCCAAACCCCCCCCCCAAAAAAAATTTATCATGTACTGCTATCTCCAACTCCTAACAATATATTACTCAAAATCTGGGAATTTTAACTGTGCCAAGCATTCTTTATCAAGGAGGTACCTGGACAGAAACCTTAATTTCTGACTGTCTGAAGAGAATAATCTACTGCTTAATGGCAAGAACATTGCAAGATGAATATATTCTGGCTCTGTGAATTTGAAATTTCTTCTGATTTAACCCTATATACAGAAGAACTTAAGAACAGTCATATTGGTTCAGAACATCCTTCTTTCAGAGATCCCTGTGTCAATCACATAGATAACGTGAGTTTTTGGACTGGCCCTCACAACCATTACCCAGAAGCCCTCATTTTCCTATTAGAGACAAGCAAGAATCAATTCCAGTCAACCTCTTCACAATATTCTGAACTTAAAAGAAAAAGTAAGTAGTAAGGCACAGTGCTTTAAAGATGTGAAGGCAAATGAAGAGAAAGGCAATTAGGAGGCAATAGCTCTCCTTGGGAGCTATTGAAACACTTTGATTTCCACATTAAACCAGAAAAACTCTGATGTCTTCAAGTTCACTGGGATGTGTCCAAATTGACCTTTTATTGCATATGGTCAAGTGCTGTGAAAAATTCCACCACTTAGCATCTCTCTGTTATCTCAACCACAGGCAGGGAAATTCTTCCCTTCAAAGAGAACCATAAAATGAGATAACAGAGACAGGGACTTCTGTGCCATCAGCATTTCAAACTCCACATCCCCACAGGAAAAAAGCTTTTTTGTAAGGGAAAAGAGGGTTATTTGTAAGGGTAAGGTGATCAGTGGTAGCTGCTTCTCACCCACCAACCTTATGCAACATGGAAGAAAAAAATACCTCTGGGCTCTCCACTTGGAAAATGTGGCACCAAACCAGCATGGGTACAATGCTTGGAGTACCAATGTGGCATAACTAGCATTTGTACAGTATCTTAAACACATGAGCTTACAGTTTTCCCATACATTTGCAGTGGAACAATAGCTTTCTATCCAGCTCTTGCACAATACTCTTTCAACCCCATTTATACAAAGGAGCACCATTTTTATTATGCTAAAAGATCCATAGTCAAAACTTATGTTGTATACTAATACCAAAGTAGATGCTGCTGTATGTGGGTGGGAAGGAGAAGGAGTCTGCCAGTATAGCACATTTCATTCAGGGAACTGGTATAAACTACATACAGACAAAACACTAGCTTGCCAGTATAAGCTGTGGCTACACTAGGAAAGTTTGCCAGAATAGCAAACTGCCAAATCTTTTCTAGCGTAGAGAATCCATGCTATGCCGCAGATAAATGTCTCTTCAGACATTAACTCTCACTAGTCTCACTATACTGCACATAGAGGCCAACACCACCGGTAGATGCTACCTCTCTCAGGGAAAAGGAGGAAGGGAAGAAATCCTTGACAGCCAGGTCATACTCCTACATGTTCACAGCTATAGGACAGGTGTGTGGGGATATAGCCACCACCATGTACAGGAACTGAAGACCTAACTTTACTGCATTAGAGAAGGAAGGGCATTTCCATTTCATTTTACTTAGCTGGAATAGCCAATAACATCCTCAGCTGAATTCATCAAGCTGTCTTCTGTCATAGAACACAAAAGAAAAAGGATTTTACTTGCAAGTGAGAGGATGGAACAACAGCTTGACAATGAGTTGAAATAAGAGCATGTTACTACAGTAGAAAGAAAATCACCTGCTATGGCAGAACTCATTATTTCACAAAGCATTCCACATGTTTGTACAGAATCTTTTTGTGCTCCACCTGTGGCCACCTTTCCTATACTTTTTTTCCAGGCTCAAGGCAATGATGGCCACAGTTCTTCAAGGCCTTGCATACTTTACAAAGAATAGACACAGAAAGGCAGGAATAACTGGCACGATAAATATTACAGCCACAGAAGCAGGATTATCAGACTAGCACAGAAAATAAAATAAGAGTACTCCTTTTTTCAGATTGCACTCCAATACCAAAAACTTTACTGTGAAAATGCGCGTAATACAATCACATCTGAAAATCCAACCAAAAATATTAAAAAGATCTTTCTGTATCCAAAGCATTTATCATAGCCTGAGGAAGTCATTCTTATTATTTGAGGTAATGGTTTACATCACTGCATGAAAGCAGATAGAATAGGTAAAGATGACAATCATCATTTAGCAAAGTAGCGTGTCAAACATATGTTTTTTTTCTATGCAAGTTTTTTAATGATTTTTTCCTCACATTCACAAAATCTTGTTGATTAACATGCAAAGAACATTTTAAACACTTATTTATAGCACAGGAAGTGATAACATTGAAACCACCAGAAATAACCTTAACTTACAAAATTTTGGAGGAAATGCCCTGAGGCCATCCAGTGGGGGCTTATGCTTTTTTTCCACAGTGAAATAATTTATTTCCCATGTGGGTTCAGATTCTAATCTATTTCCTTTTTTTGTGTGTATTTATTAATTTTTAAAGAATTTTTGTTTCTTATTTTCAGGTAGTACTTTGCTTACTTATCTATCTATTCTATCTATTCTATCTTTTCTATCTATTTCTTTTATTTTCCTCCCTTATCATTCCATCTTTCATTAATCTGATTTCTGAGAAAACGAAATAGTGGTTTTTTCCTGCTTCCTCAGGCTGGCTGGCCTGAGGTTCCCTACTGCTAAAGGCAAGATGACAGTTTATTAAGCATTAAGCTACAGGCTAATGAGTTCTTGCAAAACCCTGTCAGAATTAATTCAATAAAGTGAAATGAAGCACTGAGTGAATCAATACAATTGCCTGTAATCATTGTTCCTCCACAATGATTGCAGGAAAGTGCTTCATAGTGCTCTGCTATATTTGCTCTCAGTGGCTGAAGTTACCCAGCTTCTCTTCCGGCTGCTTTCACAAAAGAGGGAGGATGTAGAGATTCAGGCAGAGTAAACAACATTATTAACTAATTTCTTACTTTTGTCCAGTGTTTTTCTCCATATTGCCTACATTTGCCGGCACTCAGATCTCCTTCAGATTTCAGGAAGAAATATTTCAGTTTCTTGTAAGGATAAGACTTGTGCTATTTTAGCACTACACATGGGATCTGGCTTCAAAGATAATCTCACAGATTTCTGGGAGGGAACCCAAGAAAGGACCTGGTGGACAAGGCATTCAGTCCAGTGGAAATGCCAGCTCCTGGGCTAGGCACCCTTTCATGTGGGCCAAGGTGTTAGTGTGTTGCCATTAGTTTGTCTAGACTAATTAATTTGAAACATCAGTTTCTTTCACAGCTTAGTGTCATTCCTGAGCTAGTTCTCATGACTCATTCTTCTGCAAACTCCTGCTCCATCTCCTCACAAGAAAAAAAAAAGAAAAAAAAAAAAAAAAAAAAAAAAAGGAATCCTCTTTCCTCCACGTTTCTGCCATACCTGAAGAAAAGTTGCCTTTGCTCACACATCAGCTATGGAAATGCAAAAGTCTGGGATCCCTTGAACACAGAGGCTGATTGATTTAAAAGGAAATTCTTATTTTTTTTATACATTACAGTAACTCATTTTCTATTGTTTGGGAGATTCAGTGGACTTTTTATCACCTTTAAAGAAAGTGCTGACAAGCTACCTCAAGCGTATGGAGAGAGGCCACACAAGAGGAAGAAAAGAATGCTGGTGCTAATGGCTGTTTGCTCAAATGTGGCTGATGTTCATCATTCAGTCTGTACTTACTTGGGAATTCAAAGAATATTACAATTGTGGCAGTTGGCTGGGGGATACTCTCTTTAATAACTTGGTTATTAAGCATCAAGTGGTCAAAGCCAATCATTGTCCTGGTTTGGGAAGCAGGACATACAGGATACCAAGATGCAGAGTAACTGAGAAAGACAACGAGCACTCTCTCCAACACTCAGCACGCACCAGCCGCTGGCTGCTACCTGAGTGTTGTACTGTGTTACAAGATGTATTCTAGTATGTGCTAGGTACTGTCTTTCTCTGCTCAAGCCTGAAGACAGCTGCATTTGGCTAAATTTTCTTTTCCAACTTAGACACAGGAAGCCTAGCCCAATTTTCTTTTCAAGTGTTTACTTACTTCAGATTTCTTACGTCTTGTTACCTCTAGACAGCCCAGTTTTACTGGATTTCTAGTATCAAGAATTTAAAATATTGATAGCAATGCTATCTCAGGGTATCTTCACAAACAAACTCCCAGAGAGATAAGAGTCTGTTAGCAGCTGAGCCAGTAAACCTGCTTTCCTAAGAATTTGTGCCTGATACTGAGCTGCTGCACGAATGCACTGTTATGTGTCATAAGAGATCGGTGTTTACTAAAACCTTCATTGGTGACACAGTTTGGATCCCTTTTCTCTGCTGTGTTATTCTTTATAAAACAAAAGAGAATAGAACCTATTCCAGAACTCTCCTCTTCTGCAAAGTTTGTCTTAAGAGTCTTTGGGACAGAGAGGAGGAAAACTACCAAATATGACCAGAGGAATACAAGATCCCCTTTGACAATAAGCTATTAAGTGTAACACAGGTAGGGAACTCAGTTCAGTCCTGTTACATGTAAAACATAACTGGATTCATATTTTCAGGATCATATAACTTGTAGCATTAATAATCTATTCAAGGCATTTATAGAATTGACATGAGGAAGAAGAATATGCAACAACAAAAAAAAACCTTACATTAACAACAACAACAAAAAAATAACACTTAACACAGAAAAGTAGATATAAGTAGGAGGTTAGTGATGTGCTCACATTTCTTTATACTATTACTATATATCACCACTGCTTGCTAATCCCAGCTAATTCTAAAACAACTTTATTTCCTTTTAACTCTGCATTCTATAGAGACAACATAAGTCTTCAAATCCCAGTCCTTCTGTTTTCCAGTGCTCAAATTTAACATGCACATACATGTGTATTGTTCACAACTTCAAACCGAGCTAAAACACACTGATCACAGAAGGCAACAGAAAAAGAGGAAAAACAGCACATGATTAAATATAAATAAAGAAGTCGTGAATTTGGAGGGAATAGATTTATACTTAGTGGGAGATGGGGGGAGGGGATAACAGGGAAAACAAAGAGGACCAAGTTAGATTTTTAGAGTTTTACAGACACCATTATATGAAGCAGCCTGAAATAAATAGGCTGGAGCCAATGTGCTCATGCAGAAAGAAATATACCCCCACTCAGAGTGCTCCCTGTGCCTATGCTTACAGCCAAGGCTATTTTATTTTTGCTTTGATCCTATGGGTTTTGCAATTTCAAATCAGAAACCAGAATCTTAGTTACAAGTCTGTCATGTAAATTATTGGACTAAGTAACAGAGCTCCCTCTAATGGTGCTTCTATAGTTATACCAATTTATAGCGTCTTCTCATGAGTTGTTCTTTGTACTCGTTGCTAATAAAGTTGCATCAAGTATTCTTTGTTGTATCCATTTCTGTTTCTTCATTGCCATTCAGTACTATAGTTTTTCTCTCTAAGAGTCGTTTGTTGCAAAAAGATCTGAATAACAAAGGGAGTTTGTGCAGAATAGAATCATTACAGTGTATTAAGCAACCTTGAAAGAAAGCAAAAGCACTAGTATCTAGGAAGAAAAGAAAAAAAGCATATAGTAGGAAAAGTAGAAGTACTTTTCCTGCATGCTTGGATTTCCTTTCTTGTTTTCTCATCCTGGCATCCCAACATGGAAGAGGCTGTCACTACCTTTGGGATTCTGCCAGGCATAAAGGTGTTGAGGTGGCTTGAAAACAATATGGAATTGAAAGAAAAAAAAAGAAAAAAAGCAAAGAAAGGAGTGTAAGCACTTGACAAACCTGAAGTAAGATAAAGAGAAAACTTGCTGATGCGGAACATTTGTTTGTTCACTTGATTTTCGTCTAGAATTTGGTCCACGCCAGGCTTATATCATGTAATTCTCCCTGCTCCACCCTGTTTGTTGCAGGGTCAAATGAAACAAGATCTAAAGGCAAAAATACCCTGATTTTGATCCAGAATGGGAAAAAAAAATCTATGATCAAGGTTCTGTTTATGTGTTTGTTTGACCCCTGGAACAGTCTGATTTTGCCATACAGAACTCTGAATATTTCCAATTTGACCACAAGTAGAAATACACTGCCTTGCTTCATCTTTCCTTTATTTCGTGCACATCACAGAGCTGAGTAAATCAGCAAAATTACAGCTGCTCAGTGAAGGAACAAGCAAAGTATGGGAGAGATATTGCCAATATGAAATAAGAGGTATTGACATGGCTGTGTAAAGAAGTCAGCATCAATAATCCCCTCTTTAATGTAAGTATGAAACTCATGCACACATTTCAAACCAAAGATAGAATGAGACAGCAGCTTTAGTATATAGTGTTGAAAGAAGAATAAAGCAAGGACAACCTTTCCAGCAAAGAAATTTAAAGAGAAGGAGAGAGAGAGAGAAATGATCAGAAGCTACTGTAAAGTAACCCAGCTTCACAAAACTGTAACAGTGCGTGGCTATGTTTATATTGTACTCTATAAAAAATTACGAACATACACCATACTGGTTTAAGAAAAAAAGAGCAGCAGAAGTACTGAGAGAAATAAAACACACCCTTGGCTAAGCATCTCAGTCTGTTTCCCCAGGGAGAGAAAGCATTTTTGGTGGTCAGGCAAAAAGGAAAAGCAGGGATTCATTATTATTGCTGTTGTAGAGCTATATTTTACATACAAAAGGCAAGAATACAGAGGGCACTTATTTTAACTTTCCCATGTATTTAATTGCAAGCACAACTTTAAATACCTTATTCTCTTTCTGCATAGCACCTGCCCTTGAGAGGGCTGGTTAGTAATCAGGTCTTTTTTAAGTGTTGCTTTTTTATTTTAAATTGGTAGTGTCGAAAATCTGTCTCAGAAAACCATCTCACATGCACAAAAAGAAAAAACATGGAAATCAACAGTTAGCAAAAGGCAGCACTCACAGCTGGAGCACTGCAGGTGGACAGGTTGCACGTCCCTCTTAGTGCAGGGTGGTGGGTGGCAGTGGCTTATTTGATCCTGATCTACCATCTTATTTCAGTTTGAAAAAAAAAAGTCTATTTGTGGTTTTAGAATTACAGAACGAACTTAAACTGTAAAACATTAAACAACGGCAAGAAAGATGATATCCTTGTGGGAGAAAAGAATAAATCAAGGGCCTTAGTGACTTGGAGAAAATAAACAAACTAGTTGTAAAAATAAATCAACAGTTTCTGGTCCCACCCACTGCCCACAGTGGAGACAGCAAGGTGAGTGTGTCTATTGAGAAAAAAGTTTCTTCAAGAAAAAGAAAAGTCTGTCATATAGATACAGGTCCTAGAAAAAGACATCACCTACATCACCTCCTTTCTTCCTTTTTTTTTTTTTTTTTTTTTTTTTAATATTTTTATTTTTTTTTTCTTTCTTTCTTGAGGTCAGACTGTCATGCTAAGAACTGCAGACTACAAAGAGTTTACCATGTTCCTTCCACTTTAGAAAACATTTAAACCGTGGAATATTACAACACTACCACTCTAATTTATCAAGAGTTTGGAATGTATGTGTGAGTGGGAAGGCAGAAAGAGGCTTTTCTGACATGTAACATCACATGGCTTCACGGAAAGCACAAGCCAAATAAGGAGAGCAAAAGAACAAAAAAAAAATAAAATAAAATAAAATCAGAAAACAGAAGGAGAAGAAAAAAATGTCACAAGCACATCCAGTAACAGTTTTTTAAAAACGAAAAACTGTCATGAATTATAACAATTTTATGTGTGAAAATTGAAAGGGAAAAAAATAATCAGATGAAGCCTTTTACTTGAGACAAATAAAAAAATGTGTTTCTACCAGCTGTCACAAAAATATTGCACAATGACTGGCAGAGAAAACTAACCCTCAGCATTTTTTCGTTTGGCTTTGTTTTGAATGTATAATCAATGCATCAGAAAAGCTAAACTGAAAAAAAAAAAAAAAAAGCCTGATTCTTCTCTCACTCCATGCACTCACTGCAAAACTACTAGAGACAGTACAAGACAGAGATTGATTCAAGGAGTTACTTAACTGGGTGCCCAGCTTCAAGTCACAGTGGGTCAGCAAAATTCTCTGAGTCAGAGCTACAGCAAAAATCAGGCACAACCTTAATATCTACCGTGTAAGAAGTTGTCAGTAAGAAATGAAAGACCTTGGTCTTTAGAGGGCTCTTGTATCTATGTAAATCATCAAGATTGACCAGGAATGCGAGGACAACAACCATCAAAGAGATAGGCAGGGACTATGTAACACCTTAGAAACAAGGAAAGCAATTTCAAAATCAGTATGGTATTTGACTGGAAGCCAATACATATTCAAAATAAATCAAATGTGCTCCTGTCGTCTCCTTTTCATAAGAAACCTGGCAGCCACATTCTGTGTTAGTTGGAGTTTATGTAAAGTCCCCGGTTCCCTTAACATAGAGCAAACCCAGCCTACGCTACAAGTCTTTTCACTGTTCCTTCTGAACCAGACCAGACGTGTATCCTCAAACAGCACTCCGCTTTCCTGTGATTTTTCATCATGCTGCACTCATTAAGTGACTGTAAGAGGTTAGATTGCAGTGATGAAGAAAATAATTATCATTCACTTGCAATGCCCAGTCTCTGAAATGTCATAAATAGAAGATAAAGAAGTCTATATGGATAATTGAATGCTAAAACAGATCTCAACATTTTCAGAAACAAACGTAACTGATTTCATTTAAATTCTGAATGAATTAGGTTTTTTAGATGTCAAATCCATAGATCCATTTCAGCTCACTTCTGAGTGATAATTGATTATGTTCTGAAAATTGGGCAGAGCAGGGGTTTGGAATGGCAGGGAGAAAAGGTAGTGCTAATTACTGAAAGGGGGTGATGTGATAAAAGTTTGCAGCTTTGATACAAGAAATCTACCTTTAAGAAACAGTGAAGCAGGCAGGCAGAAGTAGAAAATTAAGAGCCATGCCAAATGACACAGACTTCATGTCAGTTCGATTCTTAATCCATTTATACACAAAATCCCAAATTCTTAACATCAGACTCTTGAAAGTAATTTGGAGAGGATTCCATTAGGAGCAGCCTGCCTGAACAGCAGCAGCAGGATTGTGGGAGAGAGAAAAAATCTGATGGAAGTTGCATGTTGTCATAAATGCCTTCCAAAAAAATAAATATAACATCAGAGTTCTGACATGAAAGAGAAGGGTGCTTTAGCAAGGATAGAAGAAATGAAAACTGATCACAGGGATAATTCAGTCTTTGCAAGAAGGCAAACACCAAGTTCTGATTGAACACTAGAGCCAATCGTACTTAACACCTTCATTAATAATATCTCTAAGAGGAAGAGCACAGCACATTAACTAAATATGCATAACGCACTAATTAACAAGCGCTACGAACATCAGAAATGACCTAAAGGTATTTAAAACCCCAGAGAGAAAAAAAACAAATTGAAGTATCACCCAGACAAGTATATGTTGACATCTTGGGGAATGTCAGGGTTAAATTCTGCCCTGAACTTGAAAGTCTGGAAGTCCTTGCAATAGATGCTGAAAGCAAATTAACTCTGCAACACTTGCTTCATATAATGCAGTGAAGCGTGTCTCCTTTTTAAAGGGGAAAATGTATTTGAGCTTTCCTGATGCAATGTTAGGTCTTCACCGTAATGCTTCAAGGGAAGAATGCCACATTTGGCTAGGATTTATCTAGATAACCACATGAATTATTATGCTTTTTCCTCTCTAATCCCTTTAGCTTACATCTTCCCTCCTCTTTTAACCAAAAGAATCCTCCCGCCTGTTCCAAATATGAATTCTAATTAAAAAGGAGAGTACAGTGCAGCCAATTACTATGTTTTACAAGTTATTTGTCTAAATTACTTGGCCTCTGTATGAATAATTGCTCTTTATCAAGTTTGCTCTCTACAAAGATAGATGAAAACTAATTAGAAATTGTTCAGTTGTTAGCCCATGCTGTCTTTGATCACTCCTTGCTTTTAAGGTCTCTGCATGTGCCTGTACTGCATTCCCAAGATGTTTTCATTTACCGTCAGGAAAGCAGATAGAATTAGATCATGTCACAAGAGAGGAGTGCTGAGAGGATGAGTAAAATCAATGCAACACACGCACAAAAGAAAAATATACAGTTACAGTATATCTCATGAGTTCTAAACAAACCTTGGATATTGTAGGATTCTTTTAGGGCATGAGGGGAATTGGTACGGTCCTTCCAACATGCTTATAATCAAACTCACAACGTGGAAGCCAAATATCCAGTGCTCATTGCTTCAGTATCTCCTTGTTAATTCACTTAACTCAAATACTGAAGTTATGTTTGGGAAGCCCTACTCAAAATTTACATGGCCAACTGACTCAGAAAAGTTCCCGCTTCCATTAATTCCTTTTATATCTTCCTTTCAAAGCCTCATCACTCACGGAAAATGAGCCATGAGTGGCAGGCATTGATTTTGACAAAAAAACCATGGGAAAGGTGATTCACAGACAGAGGACTGTTAATGCAGCACTCTCCAAAACTCCTGTGGCTACTTCTGTATTCAGTATCACCGTAAGCAAGGAAGCTATCAGGACAGTCTCCATACCACTGGCCATTTGATACCTGATTATGCAGCAAGCTTGCCAGCAAGCTTGCTGAATAGTCTTCAAAATATCTTATATGGCTCAGTGGTCTCATAATTCCCATTATACAAGACCAGGGACATCTCTTTAGGAATTCACCTCTGCTTCTCTGTGTAAGCCTAATTGTCTTCAACTTAAGTAGAACATATTGATCCCATTTGATCCTAAAGCACATCTGCTTCAAAGAGGCTTCACCATTACAGCTTCTATTAGGAAGAACCTTCACTACAAAGGGCAATCTTGCTGCCTTCCCAATACTTATCAATAGCTATCATCAGGGAAAACAACTTCATTATCAGTGTGCTACACAGAACCTCCAGAAAGAGGGAAACAGCATAACAAATGGCAACCCACCTACATTAAAAAACAAAACCTCCTATAGCAGCAATGGACAAATCTGACAGCAAAGCAATGCTGCTGCCCACACCCTGCGAGTAAAGGGCTGCACTGCATTTGAAGTTTATTCTGGAAAGTAAATATCAAGTGCTTCTCCAGCATTCATCTTGCAGAATTAGCACTGTGGCTAGAAATTGCTCTTCTTTACATTCTGTGTTCCGCATCTCCTTGGGAATTGTTGACACCTCTGTCCAAATCTTATCAGCAGGCTTTACCAGCTATCTCCTTCCTCACTCCAATTAACATAGAAAGAAAGGACCATTTATCTTTGTCTTCTCCAGGGGCTGAACAAGGTAAGAGGAGGGGCAGATAATACTGAATGTGTTACGGGAATTTTTAGCCCCTGCCATTGCACATATCATGCCCTGCAGCTCAGGTTTGGATTTCCTGGTGCTCCCCAGCATGAGAGGCCTTCAATAAGAGAGACAGGAGAATGAGAAGCAGGGATGTTTTATCTGAAACAGAGCGAGTGGCCTCTATTATTTTGACAGAAGCATGCTCACCTCCTTAAGTCAAGAACCAAGCTTTTGCTATCAGCGTCTGCACAGGATCAGATCAGAGATTCAACCAGCTCTGCATTCTGCCCCTGGGAGACAAGGAGAGGAGGACCCTCCTCATCTTCTCACCAAGAGTAACCAGGGTACACATTTACAGATGTGTACAGTGCTGCTTCCTCAGTATCTGCCCCCTAGCTTCTAGGCATCAGGTGCCATGGGAACACCCAAAGCTGCACCTCAACCATAGATTTTAATGGCCCCTGAGGAACACAGCCTCCATCAGTAAGTTTAATTCCTTTTTTTTTTTTTTTAAATCATGCTTTAAGAAACACAGACCTTTGCTTCATTTCTCTCTCCTAATCAGCTCCCCAGAGAGGCAGTCGGATGCACAGCCGCTACTCACTGTGCCTCTATGAAAATTCCTCATGATTGCTGAGGTGACATATGAGGAAGGGGAATGAGGAACTTCTGTTTTCATCCTGCTTAAAAACAAACTTCCAGCACCACCCAAGCAGCCCAGCAGCCTGCACTGGGAATTGCATCCTCCTTACAAGCCCTGTGAGGCAGATCGGCGTGTTAGATGTGAGGCGAGCGGTGCTGCAGAGCAGGGCTTGGGGCATGAAAGACGAGACTCCTCACAGCCTGTCTCAGCTATTGAACATAGAGCGGAGCCTTTGCTCAGAGATTAGAAGGTGCTGAAAACAAGTTTGCTGGCCTGCAAATTAGCTGTGGTGGATATGTTGGCATGTTTAATATGTTGCTCGAGGAAAATAAAGTGCTATGATACAAGATAGACAAAGTAGATAATGACGCCAGAAATGGGAATTCTAAGAATAGTTCCACACATCTGAGAAAAGTGAAGTGGGGAAGGGGATGCTAAGTCTGCACAGTGATCTGAAATTGGGTACCAGGGCAGGACAGGGTGCTGGCAGCTTGGTCTCTGCCAAAGGAACTCCCAAAAGCAATTTGTGCTACAGATCTGAACCTGGCACAGGGGCAGCTCCCAGAAAGCACAGTCTGAATGGTGCCCCAAGGCTGGAGATTTAGCTCACCGCCTCTGCTCCCAGGGTAACGTGCAGCTTTCTGGCCTCAGCTTCTCTGTGGGCTGCATATGCATCAATGCCATAGTGCAGCCTCTTACCACCAGCACAGGACAGGAGCTACCCCAGGACTTCACACCATATGGGAAGTGCCTACAGAGTGACAAGTGATCACCATTGCCTCACCTGCAGCGCCTGACCCTGCTGACTCCCTGCACAGTGCCTGCTCCATATTGCACACACACATCTCCCTCCGCTCGCATCAAGTTCACCTTAAACAAGCTCAGCTGGACCAGTCCTCATCTCAAAATGTTTCTGTCTCAGACAAACATTATATCAACCAGATGATAATAACCCAAGTAGGCAGAAATTCTCAAAATCTGTTTTCTTTTATATTCAGCTCAATAGCACGTTCCCCTTACGTCAGCCTGCCTGTTTTTCCCCAAGCGCAATACCTACTGAGTGTAGTAATTTCAAATCTGAGGGAATTATTCCCTTGAGGCAAACTCTATTCGTATGAGAGCAAATATGGACAAATTTTTATCTTTTTTTTTTTTTCCCCCCCTTCAGTTTGTTGCTTCTTCCCCTTCCTACTCCCTGACAGTGAGACTGGAATCTAGATCAGAAGGAAACTTCACGTCTCCTCCTCCAGAGCAGCACTGAAGCAGCTGTTTAAAGGTCCCCATGGCTTCTGAACAGAGGCCAGCTGAAGTGCATGTTAAGTCTTTCCAAATCAGGGTGTTGAATTTATGCCACTGTGCAAAGCTTTAGCTCGGCAGTTCATTGAAATACGGACTGTTCACCTTTTTGTAGTGCTAAAAGCATTGGATTCCTAATCCTGTTTTGTTCTAACATTGCTTAAACAAAGACCATTCAGTTTCTGGTGAACAAGAACAGTTTAGATTCACACAGCAGCTGCTCTACGCTTACAACTCAAACCCAGCTTGTTTGGATACAAGCCGCACGCAAAGACATTTGTCCCCATTTCCCTGTGTATTCTTGTCCCTTCCATTGCTGAATGTTGCAGTGACAGCAAACAACCCCACACGAAAGCAAAGTTAGAGTTCATTCCACATCTTAGTTCACAAAACACAGCTACTGCACTTCGTTTGCTAGGAGATAAATCACGGCCATTGCCAAATCTGAATTACTTAGAGCTGGATGCAGCAGGGGCATCCCATCGCATACACTGATGCCCATGGGCAGCCTGGCCCCACAGGAATAGTCCACTGCTGGGCACAGCCACTGGCACCAGTGCCAGGCATGGGGACCATAGTGGTGAGTAGTCAGGACGTGCTCTTTGGACAACAGGAAGAGAGGAGGCAGCCCAAACACAGGAACATCAATTTTGATGCTGCACACTTTTCCCCTGTCATTCAGACACGTGTTTTTTTGTTTAAGAATGATTAATATATTTTTAATGTTTTTCTGAACTGAAGGGAAGCCTGTACTATATATTAAAAGAGACTAGAAAAACACCCTGAAAGCTGAGCTGGCATAAGTGGGTAGCCTGTAGGTGATGTTTATTATGATTTTTCCTTAAGATCCTCGTCTCCTCATTTTTCACTGCTTCTTTTTGCATTTGCCACTGCCCTCTTTGAGGCATCTTGTCTTCACTCCCATGTTAATCCAAGTCCCTAGAAGAATTCCATCCAAAACACCTTCTGAGGAAGGTTGTAACAAGCACAGAACTGAGCTGGCCTACATGCAGACCTCTGCAATGATCACACACCATCAGCCTTCCTGCCACTGCAGTTCAGCTTGCCAAAAATCTGACTTTGGCAGCATAGGTTGGAGGGCATTTTTCACTGAGGTAATGTGCTGGCACAGGCTGCCCACAGAAGCTGTAGTGTCCCATCCCTGGAGGTGTTCAGTGCCAGGCTGGGCCCTGGGCAACATGGTCTGATGTTGACTTAGTGGTTGGCAACATTGCCCACGGCAGGAGGGCTGGAACTACATGGTCTTTGAGGTCTCTTCCATTATATGATTCCATGCTGGCAGGTGCCCACATTAGGGTACAGCCTGGGCTATCAAACCTGCCCATGGAGATCCTGAGCTGCTGCTGTGGCAGGGGAGTTAAGACGGACCCAGCACACCTTGCTGGAGGCAGAGGTCATCATCCTCTCATGAAGATATTTTTCTGCCTCAGCAGGGGTAACTACACTTGATGGCTGAGCTTGGCACAAGGAGAAATATGGCAGGAGGAAAAATCTTGTCTGCAAACATTCAGTTGTGAGCAGTGGGTTCAGGGTTTCTTGGTGAACAGCAGATGGAGCGAGCACCAGATTAGCAGGGAGAGTGAAAACTGCATTCAGCCTTACACTCAGGTTAAACCGCTTCCTAAAGGTCCAGGACTGCTAGGTATGGTACAAGCTGCAACAGCCAGCAAACAAAGAGTAGCCCAAGAGGTACTAATTCTTTTAGTTCTATCCCTATCATTTTCACCTTGTAAATAAGGTGCAGAAAACCTCATTATATTCTGCTTCCTAAGTTTTATGGTTCTGACATATACTCTAAAAGATTGCCTTTGCTGCTGTTAACTACATGCTAGCACTCAAAGATTCATTTAAGAATTATCTACTACCAAAAAAGGATCCAAGTATCAAGGACAGATAATTTCAGTCAGAGCAGTCATTTTGCATGGAGCAAAGCATAGCACTTTCCTTCTCCCAGCACCTTTGAAAGATGCTCAGTAGAGAAAGCAGCAGCCCATGGGCAGGTATTGAATTTCTAGATGGGAAAGTAACAGCAAAACACTGACACCACCATGAGATAACATAGAACAAGTCCAGAGGAGCAGTATTTCCCTCTAGAAGAACTGTACAGAAAGAGTATAGAATCTTCACTGCCCATTTAAAAATATCCAGAAGGATCACAAGAATGTTTAAGAAAGCCTATGCTGTGTAATACTATTCATGTATATAACACTCCTCCTATTTACAGTTATATTATACATAGAAATAATACATTCTTGTTTAAAAAATAAAAAAATAATAATAATAAATTAAAAAAAAGAAAAAAAAAAAAAAAAAGAAAGCACAAGGTCATTCTAATTTACAGATAAGGATGCAATAGAGCCATTTTTCTTTGGTTTTAAAAAACCTCTCCAGAAACTCAAAAGCATCTTTGAATCACAGTTTAATAAATACTGCAGTTTCTATTACTATCGAAGGAACTTCGATGGTTCTCTTTAAAATATGTCTCATTGAGTTTACTTTTTAAAATGCATTCAGGAAAAGGGGGAAAATGCTAATGGAACAAGAAGGGAGGAACCAAGTGCTGTTGACTGATGCATTAAAAAGTAGGCTTTGTTAATGTTATATTCATTACCTTAGAAAATGTTTTACAGGAAACATAGTAAATCCACCACAGATGTGATAAAGATTAAAACCCCTTTTAAAGAAAATCTATCCATTTAAAATAACCCAAAAGGCATGTGCAAAATTTTCAGCAAATGTACAAATAAATAGTTGATGAAACAAACTCTGTGTTAAACTAAAGTTTTTCATAAAAACAAAACCAGTCCTATTAATCAGGATGAAAATCACAAAATCTCCATTTTTCCCTTAATCTCCAAGAGATATTAAAAATCACTTAGAATTAATTTGAAATGGCAGCTTCTTTGCTGCAACTCTGCACTACCTTCCACCACACCGAGTTACAGAGAGGAACACAGTACTGCAATGCCTTCAGAGCACTGGGAGAATTATTATAATTTTTTTTTTAAGTGTATCTTGAAGTATACATATGTAAGGGAGAAAACGTTACTACTTTTCCCACTGTTTTTTATAAGGTTTTCTTGTTGTGTTTTTTCTGTTTGTTTGTTATTTTATTTTTTTTTTAAAGTATCTTTAGGTGAAGTAGGATTGAACATTTGCAGTAGGAATACCTACAAAAGCCATCAAACAGCTGGATCCTATCAACCCAAACATCACAAATGACTTGCAAGATCCTGATTACTACATGCATATTAAACCAGCATTAACATTTCTTTCCTAAAGAATATATGTCAGCGCAGTAGAGTTAAATGAGATATTTTGAAATGAAGAATTAAAGCAGCCACTTCAGCATGCTATATTTAATTCTCTTCCAAAGTGCATCTCAGTTCTGCAATTTTCATTTAGAATTTACTCCATTCTCCATATATTCGATCAATATTTAAAGCATTTGAATTAAGAGGAATATATATATTTTAAATCTGCAATAGACAATATAAAGGGAATATAATCGCCTCTACTACAGAAGAAAATATTTTGCTGTTGCTTTCTAAGATACGATATAACCTGACCATTACACACTACTCTCATGCGTGGGCTCTATATGAGGTACAGCTGAAAGGGAAAAAAGCCCTGGGATCCAAACCTGCAAACATTTTTTCCCCATGATTAACTACTCTTCCAAAAGGAATCTCATTCGAAACATTAAGAGCATTAAGAGTACTCAGAATACCAAAGTTAAACACATATATAAGTAGTCACAGGTTTGGACTTTGATATGACCTACGGAAGCAGTGGAGAAACTCTGTCCCTGATTTTCTTTGTTCTCAGCTGTGGTGATTCCCAGCCCTGCAGGAAGGCTTGATTCAGGAAGAAGGACAGTCATTGGCTGGCAGCCTCCCTGGGTACACAGGGTTGCAATTCAGATTTTTAGTTTCAAAAAAAATTATCTCTCTCCCAGCAAAAAGTATAATGAGAGCATGTGTGTGGATTGCTGCCCATTAAACAACTATATATAACATTAAATATTTGCATATCTTCTGATGTTATCTTGGCAAGAATTAAATTTGCTACTCATGAGTACTGCTGACATTCCAAGTTCATGCCAAGAAATGTATTTACTACCACACACTGCCATCTTTTATATAACGTAACATGTGTGTTTATATACATATATGCACAGTCAGAATGAGCTGTGTGCCATAAATAATAATAATAAATCAAGTGAAAATAGTATTTAACTCCTGCACACCAAATTCACTAATAAGCATAAGCAAGGCATACACAAAAACTGTGCTCAAATTTCACTATGATGTAATTACTGTTTCAGATCAAAACAAGAAAATTAACATGCTAGCCAAACATGAAGCAGGCTAATTTGGCTAAAACACTCAATTTCTCACTTTCGCTCTGCAATAAAGCTATTACTGAAACATCCAAATTATGTAAATAAGGTAGGGATAAACAAAGAGTTAAAAATATGATTCAGTTGCAGTGAAAGAGAAACATATAAGGCTATGTACTCAGCTTCCTAATAAGACTGAATCTTTGCTGAAAAAAAAGTGTGCAGATTGGGCTACACCAAAAAGAACACAAGGAATCCAAATTCAGCACCATGTGCTAAAAGATTTTTTTTTTTTTTTTAAAGGAATCCAGTAAATATATTGACTTCACTGCTTAAGAAATTTTCCCTATGGATGGCATGCATAATTTGATATATGTATTTCCTTGTACATTTCCTCCAAATTCCTATCCTTGTATTAAGTCAATTGTAACACACTGCTTCTCAACAGGAGCTTTAACAGACGTCAGATCCTCTACCCTTCCATAACCATGACATTTTCTCATAGAAATAGCCAAGAACAAGATTTGCTTGCAATTGGTGTCCTATGGCTACAAAAGAGCAAAGTGGAGCCCACTTCACAAGGGCCATGGCACAGACCTGGACAGTCTGCACCACAGGGATTATTGTAATAGATCCACATGTTCTCAAGGAGGGATCAGCCATGTATTGTATCATATGCAATACAGTAGCATTGTATCATTGCATTTATTTGTCCCCAAGAAAATGGGCATTTCCTCATCTAAGAGGCTTCCCACACACTGAGATGGTCCCCAGAGCTGCTGGAGCAACCCAGACCTCCGAGGCAGTCATGGCCCACATCTACACCCTCCACGCACCCATTTTGACTCGGTTCTTCCAAGTTAAGCACAGCTCACCCATTACCATTACTGTAGTGCTGCTGGGAATCTTACAGGTCCCATTGTGGCAGAAGGATGAGCGTGCTCCTTCACATATTTCTCTGGCCAACATTAAATGTTTGTGTAGCCCAAGACCACTTCAACTAGATAGAAGAATGTAATATTCACCATAAAGAAAGAAAATCAAAACATTCAGGCTAACACACAAAATTCCACAGAGAGCACCCGCAAGATGCCTACTAGTGAAGTACAGCAACATGTCTGTGCGAGGCAAGCAGCTGGTAATCATATCACAGCAATGAAGGCTCTGCATAATGAGATCAAATGCATTTCAGTTAGGAGAAACTTAAGCAAACTACATAAACCAAGTGCATCTCCTATCTATCTCAAAAATTTACATTTTCAGTAAGAAAATCAACTTAAAAAGATACTGATGTATACAGTACTCACATTTATCTACACAAGAAAGTCAGTTTAAAGAAGTTTAACAGCATTAATAATTCATGTTTAAATGACTCTTTAACATTGGTCATCCAATTGCCCTGAGTGTCCCTTTAATAACCATATCACTGTTGTGTACTCCTCCCTGTTCCACAGGGAGTGGAGTCCTCAGAATTCAATCTGACTTGAACTTCAGCTGGAAAAATCACAACCACTTATTTTGTCTGCATTTACAGATACAAGCCAGCTTCACCTTCAGAAAGACAATGGACACTACCCATAAAGTTGGCATGATGTTGCTGAACATCACAGACAAAAGGAAGACATGGAGCCAGCAGTGACTCCTATAGCAAGAGTTTAAAAAAAAAAAAAAAAAAAAATTAGCATTCCAACAAGATTTATAAGAAGCATCTATCTACTTAACAAAGAAAATACCTCATGGATTTTTATTTTATTTTAGATACCCAGGTAGTTTATCATCTGAGAAGTACTAGGATTATATTTGCTTCTCCTGCATAAAGTTGCCCAGGAGCAGTTTGAGCAGCCACTGGAGGAGTATCACCCACTATGCCAGTGTCCTTGGGCTCTCCCTCTGGATACACCAAAGCATTGCTCAAGTCATGCTGACCTTTGCAGCAGAATGAACATATGCACCTCAACTTCAGCAAGATGTTTGACAGTGTCTCCCACAATATCCTTGCTATGAATCTTAGAAAGTGTGGAATAGATGAGAAGATGGTGAGCTGAACTGACAACTGGCTGACTGGCAGAGCTCAGAGAGTGGTCATCAGTAGGACCACTGGTACAGTCTGGTTGGAGGCCTGTAACTAGCAGTGCTCCCCAGGGTTTGGCTCTGGGCCTGGTCTTGTTCAACATCATCATCAATGACCTGAATGAAGGGATAGAGTCCACCCTCAGCATGTTTGCCAATGACACAAAGCTGGGAGGAATGGCTGACACACCTGAAGGCTGTGCTAGCATTCTACAAGACCTGGACAGACTGGAGAGTTGGGCAGAGAGGAGCCTGATGAGGTTTAACAAGGGCAAGTTTTGCACCTGGGGAGGAATAACCACATGCATTAGTACAGGCTGGGGATCTGCTGAAGATGAGCTCTGCAGAGAAGAACCTGGGATTTGTGGTGGACAACAGGATGGCGATCAGCCAGCAGCGTACTCTTGTAGCCAAGAAGGCCACTGACATCCTGGAATGCAATAAAAAGATCTTAGCCATTAAGTCAAAGGAGGTGATCCTCCCCCTCAACTCAGCCCTGGTGAGGCCACATTTAGAATGCTGTGTCCAGTTCTGGGATACCCAATTCAAAAAAGACAGGGGTCTCCTAGAAGGAGACCAGAGAAGGGCCACAAAAGTGATAAAGGGACTGGAGCATCTCCCATATAAGGAAAGTAACCTGGCTCTGTTAAGCCTGGGAAAGAGTGAAAGAGGATCTGATAAATGTTCATTAATATCTAAAGGGAGGTGGGAGGCAATTGGATGAGGCCAGACTCTTCTCTGTGATCATAGCAATAGGAAAAGGAGAACTGGCGTAAAACTTGAACATAGGAAGTTCCATAATAACATACTAAATACATATATTTTTTTATAGTAATGTGACAGAGAACTGGAACAGGCTGCCTAGAGAAGCTGTGGAGTCTCCTTTTATGGAAATACTTGAGACTCATCTGGATGCCTACCTGTGCAACATATTGTAAGTTACCTACTTTAGCAGAAGGGTTGGACTCCATGATCTCTTGAGGTCCCTTCTAACCCCTGCAATTCTGTGTGATTCTTTGATAAATAGCAAAGGGAAAGGGATTCTCTGAGCATCGCCTGAGCATTACCAGGACTGACTGTTGACACGGGCAGAGGCACAGGAGCCCCTTCCAGAGCATGTCCACAGGTGACTTCTGATTTTCACTCTCTCTCACTCTCTCTCTCTCTCTCTCTCTCCATAGCACAGTTCATACATGAACTTGAAGACAAAAAAAAAAATAAAATAAAATAAATAAAAAAAAAAAACAACTTCCCTCACCTGGCTTCAAGTTAATGAATGACACATGTGAGGGTGCATTCAAACAAACAGGCAGAGGTTTCCTGATTAAATAATGAGCTATTGCCTGCACAAAAAAAAAAAAAAAAAAAAAAAAAAAAAAGCACAAATACAAAAACACCAAGGGCTAGCTTGAGCAGAGAAAAGCAATCCTAGTAAAGACCAAGAATCTCTCCACAATACAATCTGTGTGCAGCAAGCTGAGCCTGTGCCACCAGCACAACTGGCACCAGCCAAGGCCATTAGTTACAAAAAACTGTTGAATTTGGCTCCGAGAGGTTTTTTTTTTTTTTAATGTATTCTTCCAAGTAGCAATGAAAAGTAAAGGGGTGAAACAAGTTTGTATACAAAGTGATGGCATTAGTTTTTGATCTCTTTCTTCAAACAAAAGATGCACACCCAGCTATCAAAATAAAGCGAACATTGTTTAATACTCTTCTCCTGACTTTCCCTCACCCTTTACCTTGCCTGTGTGCACAGATCTGAGCCAACAGGATGTAAGATGTTACCCAACCAGAACTATACACAATGCAAATATTTGATTCTCATGTTACTACTTCTTGTTTCTGAAGTCTTTTTTAATAAGTGCCCATTTTACCCTAGCCCTCTTTGTAACTTTTAAGTCATTTTCCATATTATAACAAACTCTCACTGAAGACACAGCGTTGGACAGGAGAAGCCATTTTTCCAGGACAGCTTCCTTTCCTCTCTTTCTAAGAACAGCAGGAAATGATGGTTCCCCAAGCAGGTGATCTGCAGAAATGCTGCACACAACTGGGAACTTGGTAAGCAAAAATAACTGCAGCTGCTGCAATGGTATCAGCAGTGTTCCATGCAGTGTTCTTGCAAAGGACATGATTATAATAATGATCTGTGATTTGGAGCCTCCATACTGTTATTTTAATGTTGCCTAACTGGAAGTATGTCAATATATCTATTAATTGTAAGGATTCCAAACTTTCAGATATCGCAAGATGGGAAAACAAGCACTTCCCCCACCACAACCCCCCTCAGTCCTTCCATTTCCTATTCCTGCAATGCAATAAAAATGCCTACAAAAGTTTTGGACTGCTTCCTATCTTTTCTCCTGCTTGAGGAGAAAAATAAATGCTCCTCAGATTCCTTACAACAGAGAGAGGTTTAGAATAGTTTCTAAACCATTTTATGGCATCTTAAAATATTCTCTTTTATCTTTTATATTTTTCTTACAGTGTTCGTAGATTATGGGCTGAGTTTAAAAAACCCTTGGGTGCTAGTTTTGGAGTTGAGAGTATGCATATGGTGCACACATTTCCAACTAAGTGATGACTTCCATGAGACGTAGTACTATATGTGGGTGGGATGCTGGCAAGTAACAGATTTTAATGTACAATTCAAATAAGGGCATGAAAAATCCAAGTTTTGCAATAAAAGAAACATGTTGAAATTCAATGGGAAAAATTTAAAGTTATTTATTCTCTGCCTTCAAAAGAGCTGGGATTTTTGGTTGTGTCCTGAGGCTGTACAAAATGGCTACATGGAAAATCTGTCTCCAACAAAATCTACCCGGGACAGCAGGCATTAGGCTGTTTTTGTGATGTCATCTAGAGTATTGTTTCACAGAAAATATGGAATTGATTGCATTTCGCTAAGTGAAGTGGAAACAAAAACATTTTTCATGCTCAATTGTAATCACTTCAAAATTAGGGCCAATACATCTTTCTGTCCTCAGTAGAAACCTTGTTACCTATATGCGACCTCAACAGCCCTGAAGGATGCATACAGGTACCACGATGCCCCATAAACTGCAGCTTCTCTGTTGTAGCCAGACAATAGCTGTAGCTACCTTAGGATGTACACTGCACGGTCCTTCAAGCTGGAATAGCAATTCTATAAAAATTCTTTGCCCGAGGCCCCAAGCATAATTAGGGATGGCTCTGGTCATTAGCACTGAAGAATTAGTTATATTGTTTTTTAATTTATCCAGAACTAGCAAAATTCTCAGCTCTGTGCAGTACATAGTTCTCATTTATTTCCTTCCCCAAGGAAAGTATAGCTTGACCACACCATAAAACATACTGGGACATTGCGTCCCCAGTACGTTATACCATGCTCTGCTTTTTGTTGTATAGACACTGGTACTGAATTGTGTTAAAGCTGTACATCAGTAAAATATTTTTAGGCCTTTAAATGTGCTGACAGCACAATGCATAATAGATAACCATCAGATTCTTGAAAGTCTAGTATCAAACTTGTAGAGATCCAATTAAGCTCTTAAAGGAAAGATTTGTTACCAAAAAAGTTCCAAAGAAAGAAAAAGTAGGTGTCTGTTTATTATGAAAAGGGGAAGATGTTCCAGCAAATGGAGAGGGTGAGTGGTGACAGCACAATGCACAGGAACATCAGTGGAAGAAGTATGAAAAGTTTAGGGGATGTGGTATCAGGAGAGAGCAAGAGGTTATGTAAAACTAATGAGACATGCAGAGCCCTGAAACCACACACTATTACCCAGGGATCAAATCCCACAAACATCCCATGCAATTTAAAAAAATCATTTTTCTCATCACATCTAAGACATAAAATACAGTAGAAGTCTTTTTTTTTTTTTTTTTTTTTTTTTTTTAATGCTTGGCACAGCATCAAAGTATCCTATGAAGTCAAAGAAAAGCACCTCCACCCTAAACAGAGGCTTCTACATGGGGGGGAAGGGGGGGGCGAAAGAACATGCCCTTCACTGGCTATTTCTACCTGTACAAGGAAAAACTAGTGGGAGACACACAGAGCAGTCAGCTCTTCCCATCCCACGCAAACAAAGCTGGAATTCAGGTAGAGCACCATTTTTAGAAAAACACCACCAGAACCTATAGCCATCAAAATTTTTCTGTGCAAAAGATGGCACTTCTGGAAGTTCATCCCTGCCTTAAGCCCTGACCCACTGCTAGCTGAGGGAGGCTCTGTCTGTGCTTCACTGTGCTTCAGAGCCTCTCCAACAATGGCAGAGCCTGCGCTGCCGGCTCCCCAGCCCAATGGGAATGGCTGCAGACTTGAAAGACACGCTGCTTAAAAGGCTCTCTCATATTTCATCTCACCATGTGTTTTCTCTTAGTACCCTGTGAGTTCAAATACCTCCGTATAACAGAAGTCAGATTGAAAAGGCATTGTGCATAAAATAATTCTTATCCACACTGGTACGAGCCTTTGTGCTTTTTAGCTGCTTATACGAGCAGGCAGTGCACTATTAATGCTACTTGGTGCAGAGATTGCATCTTGTTCAAATTCAGTGATAAAAAAAGAGTTTGTAAAGGTTTTCTTTTAAATCCGATCTGTAACAGCACAGAAATATTTAACAACATCCACATCATTCATGCATCTTTTGAGAAAGACCAGATTTCTCTCTTTGCATGCAGCACTAACTCAAGCTCACATGCCAACTGCAGGGTCAAGCTCACAATGATGACACAGTTTGCAACAGCACCCTGCTAAATCCTAAAGCCAATCCCACATCATACAGAAGTTTTCTTAAATAATAACAGCGATAAAAAAAAAAAATAAAAAAAAACAACAATAAAAAACAACAGTAATTCTTTGTATTGAATGATATGGATCCACTAGTAGCAAAAAATCCAAAATGTATCAACAAGGTGTTGGTAAATATTCCCCCAGTTCAGAAAAAATAAAGTGTTTTTTATGCCTAAGGTATAGATTTTAGAGTATACTCAGTGCACATAGAATGCCACTAAACAAATGTATGCCAAAGTAAAACTTCCTCACAGATAAGTCACTATCACATAAGGTGCAATTGAATGTATTCAAAAACTGAAATATCTTAAGGACATCATTTTAAGAAAGAATTTTGGTTTAATTGCAAGGCTCATATTTTACTAAACATTGCTTTCTACTCATTGTCTACAAGCAAACATTTCAGCGACACTCCTCATAGCATCTGCATTTATACTGCAAGCTTTGGCACTTGCACACAGACATCATTTAGGATGATGTGACGGACTCTGCATGTTTGATCTCACCATCTACTTTCCAAGCTGAGCCAGTTGCTCACTATTTGGCATGGGAGTGAGGAAGCAGCTGAGAGGTGTCTTGATTGATGGCGTTAGGTACTAACACATGGAAAAAACTGTCTCTTGGTGGTGACTTTCCAGCCTTGCTGATATATAAACTAAACATGGACAAATTTAAACCTGAAATCAGATGCAAATTCACAGCTTTTAAGGCTCAGGAGAACCTTTTGCTGATTTGCTGTATGGCCTTGTCGTCACCTTGCATTTCCTCCTCCTCTGCTTAGCAGAAGAGGGAACTCCTCTACCTACACTTCAATTTCCTAATTTCCCTCAATCAACCAATGTGGAGCACCTCACACTACAGCTGTGTTATTCTGGGTGCTTAAGTCATTCACAGGGCTTTGCTAGGCATCTGATGCTCTCTTACGGACTTCAAGGAGCCAGGAGTGCTTGTAAAACACAGGTTACGTACCAAATCCTGTTGTCATGAAAATGTTTATTGCTGCAGGAAAATTCCAAGCTTGTGAGAGTATTTTGGGTAACCATTTCTATGCCAGAAACTATGATTTACAAAAACCATTTTCATTTGGTAAATACGAACCTACTGTAAGTAAAACGTTCATAAATAGGGCTCAAGCTTGTATTGCTTGTATTTGAGCTAAAAACAGCCAGTTGTGAGATGTTTATTAATGTATACCTTTACTACCGTATTGACTCAGCCTTCCATGTATCCTTGAACCCTATTTCACACTGCCAATCACAGAAAATGGGACTGGCAGTCTTTAAGAACATAGGGCTGAAGAGCCAAAGTTTGGTCCACATTTCATGTACTATATTCCTTCAGCACACTGATTTGCCCTCTTTGTGGGAAAATGAAGGCTGAGGCCCTGGAAGGGACCTCAAAACAACTGGGGATAGAGCCTAGGCACTGCCATTGCTTAAGAAAGCTCACAAACCTCATGCTTCCACGCCCACTTGCAATCCTTCTGGAGCACGTGTTCTGAGTTGCTACGGGTTATGAACACGCGTTATGGAAATGGAATGAGAACCTAATCCCAGCACCATACAGTTAATTAATACTTAGCTGTTAGCAGCACTATAGCTGCATACATTTCATGAGAATTAACAAGATTTCTTTGCATTAACATGCTCTCCTACCTCCCAGGTGATGCAGGGGCCATGCCATAGGGACCCCAGCACTAAAGTAAATGCCATCACTCCCAGCACCTCACTCCCCAAGGCTGCTGCTAGCTGCATGAAATGGAAAGGGATTATGGGTGCCTTGGAGGGGGGAGAGGGAAGATGACCCTTTGGCCTACTGATTAAATGGACTAGAACTGAACTTGCAACAAAAATAAACACAGCAAGTACACAAATCAGCAACACTTGCGTGACTCTACAAAGACAAAAATCAAATTACTTCAAGATGATCTTCACAATTACGTTAGCAAGTTCAATAGAGCATCAAAGATGACAGCTGTGGCATTCTGCGGCGAGGAGCCGGCAGAAGGCGGTGACAGAGCTCCTCCGAGCCTCGGCAGCAGAGCTGAGCCCCGCTCATTCCTCAACTTCTACTCAGCCAAGTACTGTGGAGATCTTCATTAACCATAACTGAGAAAAATCATCACAATGTAGATGATAGAATTGCATTGTGTTGGCTGAGACTTAGGTGAGGCTTCAGCCATTTTCAGTTCACCTTTTTTTCCCTTTGCTCTTCTCCAGCTCTGCAGACTCCCACATGCAGGCAGGAGGTGCTCAGCCTCCTCCATTCCCATCCATCAGCTAACAGAAGCAGTGCCCAAAGCCTTAGTGGTGGGCCAGGGGTGCTGACAGTAAAACTGAGGACATAATCCTGTGATAAGAGATGTGTTTTGCTTGCTGTCTACACGGCTCTTCATTATTAAAAGAAATGATCTTCCTTGCTTTTATAAATTTCAACTGTAATAACATTTTGCCATAAATCATTCACCAGTGAACACCAGATTTACCTTCATTTATAAGCACTAATTCTATCCATTTTCAGGAGCAAGGAGAGTAGAACCTACAGCAATCTACAGAAGAACGTGCAAACGTACCATGACTCACACCCTGGAAAGGTCAGTACTAAGTTTGCTGTGGACTAACAAGATTTAACCAAATGATACAGGCCATATTATAGGGCAGCTTTCTGTAGATGTAAGATGAGTTCCACATTTTCTGTTAGTTTGGTCATTTGTAAACATCTGTAGCAGAACACACTGATCTTTCACTAAAAACAAAACAAAAAGAAGCCACACAAATAGAGCCTGTTCCATTTGTTTTCCATATATGGGGAGAAACATCTCTAAACAAATTTAATTCTTGAGTCCAAGTGGGACTGAAGATGCTTTCAGATAAGAAGCGGTAAAATAAAATCACAAGAGATCACAGAAAAATGATGTTGTTATTCCTTTCCTGCAGCGTTCCTCTAATTTTATGTTTCACATTGGAGCAGATTGGCCTTCTCAGAAGACCAGAGAGACAGCAGACAAACAGCAGTTGAGCAGTGGTTAGATACACTCACGTAACCCAGCAATCATAATTCTAGGAAGAAAATGATTTCCTGTCAGAAGTATAGGCTGAAACTGCCAAGAAAATATTTCCAAAGCTACAAACTTATCACCATTCACCCAATAGACTTGTGATCAGAAGAAAAATCAGAATTGCACCACTTAGTAACAGAAGAAACATAGATGAAATATCATGCAGAGGAAGAAAAGAAGGTATAGCCATGAATCCATCCTGAGTTCTACTGAATAATTTGTTTTGAAGTTGCAATTTTAATAAAATAATCAGAAGAGTTTGTAAAAGCACAGTTGCATTTACAGCCTGCCTACTGTGCCTTTTTTTCCAGACAGCTGGGAAGATTTTGCACTAGCTACAAAACAGTCCTGTGGATTTGTTCATCTCTTTATCCTTAGTACCAGAATTATCATATAATGAACAATGTGCATATGAAGTTCAACTGAAAGGAACACCAATCCAGAAGTTCTTGGTTAACAGCATACTTGGACACTCACACCCTCAACAGCAGTTTGGTGCCAAAAGCTGGCACCAGGATTACAGCCTTTTCAAGTTAAAATAACCAAGAAAGAAACAACTGAGAGGTGGGTTTCCTGAATTCCTTGAAAAAGTATTTGCATAACACTAACAAACTTCTTTCCCCAGTATAGGATCTATCAACAATAGGAAAAGGGAACGAAGCCTGCACGGTGCAATTTCCTTGTGCTGCTTGTAACCTGTAACCTTCTGGGCACATTTTCATCTGCTTTTTTGCAGTTTCAGTTACTGAGCCCAAAGAAGATGCATACTAGAAATGGATGCCTGGTTCACAGCAACATTATCTCACGCAGAGACAGAGATTTTCATTTGTCCAGTTTTTTTCCACAGTGGTGGTTACAGCAGATAAAGTATCATCACTAATGCATCAACTAACACATTATTTCAACATCGCAGAGAAAAACAGACTGGAAATTCAAACAAACTGCCACATGCCACTTGTTCTATGCCATGAAACCAATATCCAAAGCAGATTTTTTTTATTTATTTATTGCATAGAGCCCCAGAATGATGTTGTTACTCCCTTTCCTGCAGCATTCCTCTGATTTTATGTTTCATACTGGGGCAGATTGGTCTTCTCAGAAGACCAGAGAGATGGCAGACAAACAGCAGTTGAGCAGTGGTTATTCATGCAACCCTGCAAAACTTATCAAGAAATGAGAAGCACAGTAGGAGCTGAATCTAACTGTAAATTCTGACATATCTCCACTAATAGTGATTAATGACTAGGGAACTCAAAAGAGCCTGAATGCACAACTGCCAGCCTGAGCTGACACTAAGACATAGAGCTATTTTAAATATTTTCTCTTCTAATTGCATATTTCTTACTACTGTAGAATACCCAATATACAAAACCAGATTGACTCTATTGCATGTCTCAAAAGCAGCAGGCAGTCAAATGAGCTTTGAAAAGCTAATTCAAATGCCACAAGTAAAACAGCATTGCTGTTTCTTCCAGCGAAAATCCCAATAAAAACTCATTTAATTCTCTAGTGTTAGACAAGGCTATTGCCACCACACAGAATTGTACTGTAATACAAAATTTGGGAGACCAAAGGCCCCAAACCTGCCATCCATGCTATAAACTCCAGGTTTTTCACTAGTGTTTCAGAAGAAGCAGAACTTGCTTGATTGCAGGGGTGGATTGCAGCCATGCTAGCTCAGCTTGGTTAACATTAAGGGAAAGCCTCATAACCAATGCATGGATCCTGGCATTTTCTGTGGCCTGAGATTCACCATTTAGGTTTAAAAAACATAAGTTTCAGCACTTGCCTATTACACTGACAGGCAAAAGTGAGAAGGTTCGCATTACGGAAGGCATGTTTTTAGAGGCAGCTCCTCATAGAGCAGTAAGGTCTGGAGTCTGGGTGTCCAGAGTGGGTGCTGCACCAGCACCATGTCCACAGCTGCAGGATACTGCTTGTGGTACAGAGCATGTGGACACCATCAGCACAGCACCCCGCTGCATACCATGTTACTGCCCCAATCCCAGCCCCCAAGGACAACGGTTGTGCAGAGGAGGGTAAGGTGGGAGTATGGGTTATGCCAGGCTTCCAGCAATGAGGACATTCAGCAAAGCCATATACAGCAAAAAAAACCTGCCTAGTAACAGAAAAGAAACCCCGTCCCTCAACACTACTGAACGTTCATCCAAAAAAAAGTTTAATAACGTGTTGGCATTTGGAGTATTGAGGTGCCCTCCTTGCTGCCAGATACCACGCAAGATTGCAACAGCATCCTCCGTCACTGGTCCAGTGCCATGTCAGACATCTGGAGACAGGGTGTTGGCAGGATTGTGCTATGCTCTCAGTGGGAAGCGATTTGCTGGTAGAGATCATGACAGCACTGCTGGAGATGAAAACACCAAAAAAAAAAAAAAAAAAAAAAAAAAAAAAAAAAAAAAAAAAAAAAAAAAAAAGAAGTGTCCATGACTGGCAACTTTTATTTTGCAACATATGTCAAACTCTTGCCTGTGATGTGGCACAACTAGCTGTCATATGATGTAAGTGCAAGAGCAGATATTTTAACGTACAATACAATTGTCTGGGAGAACTTAATGTGTCTCCTCGCTGCGAGACATGTTATGCGACAGCCAAGTCCTGACAAGTGCCCCAGTCCACTCAAACCCAAGCTGCAAGCTGAAAGTCTGCTTTGTGGGGCAGAGCTCAGGGCAGAAATTTCCAGAAGTGAGCTGCAAGTGAAAACCCTTCAGACACACAGATCTTAACCAAACTGGAAGCAGAATTACTAGCTTGGGTTGGGCCTCCTCAGAGCAATGAAGCAATTCCCTTAGAAATGCCTCTATATGATCAGAGCCCGCACTCACAGTGAATTAGCCATGCTGTCATCTTATGTGAATACCAGCTTTTGCTTGGGAAAACGAAATAAGACCACACCAAAATTACTCCAGAGAAGCATTCTCCACAGCGCTTGTAATCTCAGGGATGCCGCTTTAGCAGTGCAAGGAACCAGCAAAACACAGGCTGGTTTACCAGCGCTGTTTTACTGGAGAGCAAAATGCAGCTTGCAAAGGGAAACAGAGTGGGGAAGCATGTCACCCAGCCTCCTGTGTGATGGTGCAGCTCTTCAGGACAAGCAAGTCCTTCTTCATCCCTTCCAACACAGGCCTTAGGAAAAAGTCACATCTGACGCGAGTGAGTCATCTTCTCATTCAGACATGAATTCAGTTTACCCTCGCTGGAAGGATGACCTAACCCTTACCTTCTCCAGACTTTCTCGACAGGGATCCAGGCCCAGGGGTGGAGGGGGGCTCAGCAACAGAGGTGAAAAGAGGAAGGCAAAACATACACAAACACGTGGAAAAGTGATAATTCTGGAGCTTTCCTTCAGGAAACCGTGTGCCACTGCACAGCAACAAAAATAACCCAGGGGTTCCCTCTCTGCTCCAGCTCCCTGTGAGGAGCCACTTTAAAGCTTTTAGAACATTTGCAGAGTTGGAGAGAAATGGTTTTTGTTTAACTTTAGCTACTTCAGAAATGCCTGAGGCTTGAAGAAACATATTTTTGGATTGCTCTTAAAGAACAGGCTGAACTTTGAAGCTTGGGGAATTTTTTTCAGATCAAATGTTAAATTAATAAACACCAAAAAGACAAATCAGTCTGAGTCCTGGGGAAAAAATTAATCACTGAAAAAATCTTCTTGGATTAATTAATTGTGGCACATTGTTACTTATTCTAATATTTTGATGGTCTTGGAACGTCAAAGTCCTGCAAACCACCACCGCCTATTGCGGCTTGGCCCTAATTAAGCACATTTGATATTAGTGCTTACTATGTCCTCTACAAAATAAAAAAGGCTCATCAACACCATTGAAAAAGTTTCAGTCTGGGTAACAATGAGATCATGAATAACCAGTTTACTTATGAATCATCTAAGTTTAAGAAATGCACATAGAAATTCAAAGCATCTGGAATCTAAATCACTCCTTTGTACACAGCTGCTGTATAGCAGAAGTTTCATCAGGGATGCTAAACTGACTCTGCACTTTCTTGTTAATTCAGGTGCTTGACTAGAGTGTCCCATGTGACTTGTTTATTCCTCCCTGCACTACAAGAGCTTTCTGGGTAGGGAAACTTTGACTCCATGGGAAGTCTTGGGTCACTCAGCTCTCCAGCAAGCCACACACACAGACTATTAACTACAGATATGTGGTTGCAGAATTGTCCATAAAAACATACAAACACGAATTGTACTGTGCCAGTATTGCCACATCCACATTTTTGTACACTTGCCTTTATTTTCTTCACTCCATTTTCAGAAGCAAAAACATGATTCACTCTTAATAGGTGCCCTATTAAGCACCTAAAAAGCAATAGCGTAGAACCACCTTCCTCCATAAGTACTGGTAAACAATCAGAAAAACCTCATCGCTGTAATTCCTCACCCCAAGTTCTGCATTCAGTTGTGGGTCCCTTGCTATATTGAAGAACATTGAGGTCTTGGAGCATGTCCAGAGAAGGGCAGTGGAGTTGTGAAGGATCTGGAGCACAAGTCTTATGAGGAGCAGCTGATGGAACTGGAGAAGAGAAGGCTCAGTGGAGGCCTTATCGCTCTCTGCAACTGTGTGAAAGGAGGTGGTGGCGAGCTGGGGGGATCACTCAGCCTCTGCTCCCAGGTAACAGTAACAAAACAAGAGGAAACAGTCTCAGGTTGTGCCAGGGGACGTTCAGGTTAGATATTAGGAAGAACTTCTCTTAAAGAGAGATATGGCATTGGAATAGGCTGCTCAGGGAGGTGGTGGAGTCACCTGAAGGTGCTCAAGAAATGTGCAGACATGGCACTGAAGGACGTGCTTTAGTGGGCAGTATTGGTGGTGGTGGATGTTAGGACTAGATGATCTTAGATCTTTTCTAACATTAATGATTCTACTATTCTATGATTCTATTAACATGCCAGTGAAATACTGAGGTGCTATACAGCACACATTCCTGTAGCTTCTAGGGGCATATTTTTCAGGAATCTGAGTCCTGTGATTGTTTGGCAACTCAGAACTCTACCTACTGAAGATCTTTGGAATAAATTTAATGGGCACAGACAGACACATGCAGAGAGAGACAGAGAAAGAAAAGCGGAAAACAAAGCAAAGACTCCAGTATTCCACTCTATTGTTACTAATGCAAGCCACGCTAATTGTACCAGGACACTCCTACTGCAGGATGCAGCTGCGATAGATAGGAGAGTTCCTGCTGATTTTATCCCTGTAGAATCTTGCACCAGCATCATCACCCCAAAACCTGAGTCCATCACAAGGAGGTCCAGGTCCAGAACTGGCTCTGATGCACAGGGTGCTTTGATTAACATTGCACACTTCTGACCCAGAGCAGCAGCGCCCTGAGGAGGATTCCAGCAAACATCTGTTACCATTAAAGATCTCTGGTTGAGATCTACACCCAGAGAGGGCCAAGGCTGAGGAATTGCATAGTTCCTCTCTGAGGCTTAAAGAGCACACAGATTTGAGTGTTAGCAGAGCAACATTTGAGAAAATCAGCTTCAGAATCAGAAATGAGGACTGTGAAACGATTGACTTAGTGGTTTCTCTCATGCTCCTCCATTTAATATTTGCAAAATGAATATTTACATGTGCAAGCCTTACAAAAATTGTGTTATGAGGAACAGCTTCTGTACTTCTCATAATAAACAAGTGACCAAAAATACATAGTGCATGTAACAGAGGTTTACAGCCGAGATCCTATATTATTTCTCAGAGCCACTTATCTAAGATCTAGTATCTACAAAAAGCCTCTGTTTGCTATTTACACAGGTGTCCTGGAGCATTGTATAATCACACAGCAAATCAGCACCTTAGGATCTCAGTCTATAATGAAAGTATACTAGCATCACAACATGAGGGAAAGAGCTCACTTCCATTTGACAAAAACCTTTTACTCCTTCCAGAAGATCACCTAAGAATGGAGGATGGATGTATTCAGTTCTTCAGAAGGATAAAACAAAGAAAACATATTTTCTTCTAGTCTTGCTCACATCAGCTTTTTAAAATAAAAGTCAAGCTGGTTCCTCATACCAATATTTAAATTTTGCCGCTTATTTCTGCTAAGCAGTTCCTCTGAACTTGGCAGCAGATTTCAGATAGCAGGGTCCATAAGCCAGGGATCTTTCAAGATGTCTACTTTCAAAAGTCAAGCTTCAAAACAATAAGCCCACAGTAACTTAAACTATTAGGAATATATACCACCAAGGAGGACAAGCAGACACAAGAGATGACAGAGTCTACACAAAGCATAGATGTTTCTACATACTCTCTAACCACAGAGAGCATCAGAAACTAAGTTACAAATTAAAGCAGATTCTATGATAAAAATGCCCTCCAGAAAAGGCATATATCATCCCCTCAAGAGGAAAAAAAAAAAAAAGATGTTTTATTCTCGGAATCCTACACAATGACTAATCTGTCATCTGCCAGCCAAATCCTGAAGACGTTGTTTGAATCTTAACAAGGTACCAACAAAATCCACTAGAATGTAAGAACAAGGCACATATTCAGTTCTTATTACGTCGGGCCTCTTTAGGGCTTATTCTGCTTTTAATCTGCTATAATAGAGACCTTACATTTTAGTTAAGATCTTGGAATTTGACATGTTCATATAGAAATAAATATTGCATGCAAATGACATTACAAAGGCAACACTAGTAGATCAGTCTGTGTACTTAACTGTGAATGAATTATGCCCTATGTTCATGGAGTCCTCCTGTCATCTTCTTCCAAAGCATCTGTCATGCAGGATCTACGCATACCACATTGTTACAGGAGACAAAATCAGGATGAAAAATCTTTCACCTCACAGAGCTTGGGCTGCGTACCGCATTTCTCCCTGTCTTTCACACCGAGATGTTGCAGCCTCCCCCATAAGTTTTGCCAGTCATTCAAATTCCCACCATATACCAGAAGACTGCAACTATATGTGATATAAAGTATGCAACTATATGTGATGCAATGCAAATCATGACACATGATACTTCTACGAAGCTTAAAATAACATAACGTATTTTCAGGTACAAGCACGTCATCATGCATACTGAGGATTGCCAGAATTCGTAACTGCCCATCATTCCATACAATGCACATAACTACCAAGGAATTGTTTGCAGGCTGTTACAGTTAGTATTTGTCTTGTTGTCTTCTTTAAATCAAATGGCACCCTGGCCTAGAAATGGACATATTATCTTTGACAGAGGTAACCACTGGCCGGCTATAGCAGCAGTAACTCTTGAAGTACTAGCTTGACATATCTTACATTATTCATTTACTTTGTAGTGTTTTTGGAGATGTTTCTTTGGCTATGGTTTTAAGATCCGTTTGTTAAGTCTTCAGACTTGGTCCACATGCAGGCTCTTTATCCAGAGACATACCATATAACATGAGCTTATCACCCAGGAATATTCATGTCCAAAAAAACATAAAAGCAGAAGTGGACAAATCCTTGGTTTCTAATGAACATCAAGTAGCAATAATAGCTCTCAAATAGTGATGATTGCTATCAATGTATTTGCCCATTATAACTTGTTCTTCCCATTTTCTCTTCCCATACTCGCTTATGTCTTTCTTAGTAACAACTCTTTTTCACGCTGTGAAGATCATCAACAAAGTAAAGCATAAAAACCTGGCTGAAGAGCAATTTACAGCATTAACGATCTCAGTCTCCCTGCCTCAAGCAACAGCCAGTTCCAGTTTGCTCAGGGATTACTCTTTACTACTCAAAGGTTGCTGATTTACAAAGCACAGAGGTGCATCACAAATCCTTTAAAAAACAAACATACAAAAAAAAAAACAATACTTACCAAGCTGCAGCTCTTCTAAAACCAATAGCCAAATCCCAACCCTTACTCAAGGAAAGCTATATGAAGATGCATTTCTCTTTTTGAAGGACAGCATGTCCAACTGCTGGTGTGTCTTTCCTTAGAGCAGGTGCAGAAGGCAGCAGCCAGCCCCATTAGTGCCCAACGAGCTGCAGCTGCTGCACTGGTGAGCCGGGGAGGGGGAGGGGAGGTGTTCCTGCAAGGCACCTCACACTGCAAATTGTGCTGGGCCTTGAAGGTTACCCAAGGACTTGTGCGGAGGTCATAACCTCATGGTGCTGGGGATATTTCCTTCTCTACCCAGAGAAGGATTTTCAAAAAATAATTATTAAAAAATTTAAATTTGGGGATTGGGCTGCTTTATAAAAACAAAACAAAACCAAAAAGAACTGTAACACACGCTATAAACTCTACACTTCAGTTTGCATTTTTAGAATTCCTTGCAATGGATCTGGAATAAATCAGCAGTGGGTCAAACCAGTTCAGAAAGTGTTTGAATAGCTGCCTATGGAGTGTTCAGAGGTCCTCTGTCAGCTGAGTATTTTGACTGCTGCTGTTCTATTACCATTTGAGAAAGCAAGACTGCTGGGAAAGACAACACAACGTAAACCAACACTGGCTAGAAAAGCATACAGTATACCGATGTTCATGCTGCACATCCCGTGTTCCAGAGACTTTACCAAAAGCAGCTTCACATCATGCTGTTCACCAATGCTCCTAGCCAACAACGTTCAATACAGCCACAGGTAAGAGCTCTTCAGAAAAACATAATGAGGGCCCAAAATAGCTGATTTTATCTCTACAATAGAAACATTGACTGACAATTATTTTACACTTGTAAAATATGTCAGGAGGAATGTACCACATGCATTCTAGGCTGTCTGCACTGGAAATTGACGGGGAAATTAGGAAACATGGCATAGAAACATCACTACGGATATACTGTATTACTGCTTATGCAGCTGCAGTCCCAGAATTTGTTTCTCAATAATTCAGTTACCCACGTTTAAACAAGCAGCCAGCAAAAGAAAGGCTGATACATTTCATATGCATTCTCTTTGAGCAAGGGGACCTTCACGTCTGGTCAAAAAATGTCAGGCTCATATGACACCACCGAAGTCAGGAGAGATGCCTAACCATAACTAAAAGCAGAATTTGGCCAACACAATTGGAAAATATCAGCAGAGTATACACAAATGCACACACGCAACATTATACAAGAGCAGGGAATGAGACAGATTTGATTTTTTTAATCATACCTTTAAAAAAACAAGGTTCCACTTACAAACCCCTCACTGCACTCCTCCGTGGTTTGTTTCTTCCACTGCAACATCAACAGATAAGTCTGAGCCTGCAGCAGGAGGGAATATTCTTCTTTTACTTCTCTCTCTCTTTTTTTTCTTAGATAAGCAATCTTAAGACTACCACAGTCAACAAGTACATATATAATCTATATACAAAAGTAGATATATTCAGAAGACCTTTCTTTTACTCTTTGTTTTCATAGTTTGCTCTACAATATAATAAAGAAGAAAAAAAAAATAAAAAATGAGGGTCCTTCCTGGGTCAGTAAAACCACCATTTTACAAAGTACATCCCAAGGGTTTAGAAATCATTTTGCAAGAGCCCTTACCCAAAAGGAAAGCAGACTTTTTGCCAGCTTCAGCACCAAGTTCTACAAGTTTTGTACCACCTTTGTCAGGTCATTCTATGAAATGTGTCCTTAAGAAAATAGAGGGCTTCAGCTGTTCTTTGCAGGCAACGCTGTTCACTTCTTTGGGTTTTTTCCCCCGTTCCTGGTGCGCTTCCTGCTAACACCTATGGCTTCAGTATCTTGCAAAATTTGGGTGAGAACTGGTATTGGTAAAGCCATGACTGAACAAAAGACTACTAAAAATGCAAGATTTAAATCCAGGGGATAACTGTATTATTAACAAAATTCAACAGATAAACTTTGCAGCAAATTGAAAATAATTCTATCTGAGCCCATAATCACTATTTTGAATACAGATATTTACTGCTGCCAATAAAGAAAAACTTTGGTAACTTTTCTGTTATTGGGAAGAGCTTGAATACAATCCAGTCCAAAAAAAAAAAAAAAAAAAAATGCTGACTTTCCTAAATAGGGGCTGTGTTTTTGCAATAAAGAATACTGGTCAATATACTAGTGAAGGAAAACTGAACCAGATGTCAGTAATAGGACCACAGAACGTTACATTTGCCCAGAATCGCTATTTTAAACACACGATGTTGGTCTACTGGTTTGTGGTATAATACATTCTTGGCAGCCAGAAGGAGTTTTGATACGTTAGAAGGTTATCCTTGGGCAAAAAAAAAAAAAAAAAGAAAAAAAAAAAGAGGAAGAAGACAGAAAGGACAAAAAAAAAAAGAGGAAAAAAAAAGAGAAGCAGCGGAAGAGAGGTAGAACAGGCCATTAATTCATCAAGATCTGTAAAAGCAGAACAAAATGATGACTTATTGAGGATATCAATTCAAAGAAAAGGCAATCCCAAAGCAGAAGGTTTGTTTTTTACATTACTTTTCATTTTCTACCTTACAGCCTGGTCCCTCGCTGTGTTTTGCCTTTTTTAAGGCCTCCCTGCTTTCCACGCTCACACCGCTCATGGCAGGAAGTCTGAGGACCAACATGCGCGTGTCACCATGCCAGCCCCGCGCCACCAGGCTGCGGCCTGCAACCTCACCCCACAAACCACACACACGGCTCAAACCGGACAAAACCCAGTCCTGAAATCTTATTCCCCTCAGAAACCACAGGATGCTCCTGCTGCCATCACTGCCGTTACACAAGGAAGTTGTGCTGCTCAGGACTATGGCAAGCCATGGGAGCAGCGTTCACCCTGAAGCCCTTCACCCATCTCTGAACTGTTTTCCATTTGACAGGCATGGGGGCTTTTCTTCTGTTTAAAAAGTAGTTACATCTGTATGCTTTCTTAATATAGAAATAAAATTTCGAGATGTATTTTGTATGTTTGGCAAACAACCCCTTCCCTGTTTTACCACGTAGTAAATTTAAAAATCAGCTCTGTTCATTGTTTTAAATCCTCTTCTGAGAGATAATTAAAACCACTTCCCAATATACAACCAAAGTTTTATTTTTATAGTCTATCTTCCATTATGGTATAATCCTTTCTTTTTAAAAAATAAAAAAAAACAAAAACAAAAAACAAAAACAGTGAAATATACAAATCACGCGAGACAGAAATATGTACATTAAATGTACAGAACAGAGGAAAGGACATAGAAGATTTACATATCTGAATGACAAGTAAAATATTTTACATTAAATAGTGTTTTAATAGCTAGGATCACGAGATTCAGTTCTGCTCGGACAGAAGTCAATAAAAAGGAACAAGAGGTGACTCAGCAAATGAAAAAAATGATCATAGTTTTTGTATAATGAAAACCAAAAGTGACGTATTCAATGAATTAGTGCTTTATTTATTTATCTTACTTTAAAGATAGTCTTTGCAAACATCTGAAGATGAGGGGTAAATATGTCCTCGTACAATAAATTAAGAGCAATAAAGCGCCATTTAAGAAGCTGATAAATGATCAAGATGAACTTAATGATACAGCTTATAGGCTTGTGAAAAGTTAAGGCTTTAGTACAACTAGGCTAAAGTGAAAGATTTTCCTCACTTGGTATCTGGCAAAACCAATTTCTTGAACTTTTTGCATGGGATCGAGCTGGAAAGAGGCATCTGAACCAATGAGGAAACCCTGTGTAAACACACAGCACGGGGGGGGAATGCAGATTGTTCATCAAATAATTCCCATTTCAAAACTAAAAACCAAGGGCCAAATGCAGCACGTTTTAGAGATTTAAGGTGTTTCCTTTCAGTAATGATCAATATTGCCCCTACAATGTAAGTGAAGTAGAAGTAATCAACAGACTGGTATCAATTCAAGTGCAGGGTGCTGCCTCTAGCAACAGCCCAAGAGGCTTACTTCTCTGAATTATAAAAGCTTTTCAAAAATATTTTTTTAACACCAAAAACATTAGAATCACCGACCAACCTGAAGAAATCTGAAGAAAATGGGGGGATGAACTGCCCCTGTAATTTGAAGTTTTATTATTTCTTAAATCATTAAAATAGATACGTACAAAAAGCTTTGAAATATCAGACACCAGCAGACCACAGTTTTCCCATATATATGTAACTGCTCAAGTACAGTCTGAACAGTTGTAGTGTATATCTGCAATATATTATCTAAAGCATGTGTATTAAAGACATAGAATGATAAATTTGGTATTGCTGCAACATTTCCTTGAACTATAATAGCTGGTTAGTGTTATTAAAGTATGAAACTATTGTCTCCCCGAGTGAAAGCGTTCCCAAAATCTGCAACAAAATAATAAAAAATCAATCATTCCAAGAGTGGATATCTAATGATTTATTTTCTCTCATAAAATTAGAGGAGTTCTTTGTCAAGCTGTGTTTCGAAAGATAGCCAGCTATTACACCATTTTTAAGGCATTTTCAAATTTGAGGAATTCTGTTTTCAAAGGGCTTTCCAGGCTGGGAGACTGCAGCTCGGCAAGCTTGGAGCTTCCCAGCCTGTGAGCACGCAGCTTCCCTCCCACCGGGCTGCCGTGCCCCACGCAGCCACCATTGCATTGGCTCTTGAAACGCTGCTCTGCGAGATGAGATACTCCAACACCACAATTAGCTAATAAGGTCAATTTCTCCTTTGGGGAATATTTTGCTATTCATCAAGGCAGATTTTTTCTGTATGTGTGTCTTTTTTGCTTTTTTTGGTCTCGTTAGGTTCTGGAACTAAATTCAATGACTCAAGAATAGCGCAGTTGAAGCCTTTATGATTCTTTGCTCTTTACCCTCCAATGACATCACGTACTTACGCGAGCGCATTCAGATATGCAACTGACACTGCACTTTGTGTTGAATACACCACCTCTTATTTACAGTTGTACTGAACAGCTTTCTATACCCCATTCTGACAACTTCTAGCATCTGAAACCAGAAGTCATGGACAGGTCTGTGTGTTCCTCACATCCATAGGGATGGTTCTAACATCCCAAGCACGTTACATGGTTGCTCTGCCTACTGCACATGTATTATGCCCCATGGGACTTAATTAGGATATGTTGGATTTTCCTCTCAAGCTACTCTATTGTTTTCAAAAGTTTTTTCTTTTTTTTTTTCTTTTTTTTTTTTTTTCTTTTTTTAAACTTTGTAAAATAAATATTCTCAGGTTCTCCCCTGTTACCGCCAAAATATAAGACGCACACAGTTCTGGGATGGACGTAGAGAGGGTTCCAGGCACTTCTCTTTGCAATCTTTATATTTTTCTTTTTCTTTTTTTTTTTCTCTTTTTCTTTTTTTTCCTTTTTCCTTTCCCCGCTCTTTTTTTTTTTTTTTCTTTTTTTTTTTTTTTCTTTTTTTTTCTTAGAAGAAGACAACAACTCACTGGACTCTATAAATAAAGCAGAAAAAGTCCCGTGGAAGGGGTGAGGGACCCACACCCCTCGCAGGCAGGTGGCTGCAGTTCCTCCCACCTCGTCCATCTCCTATTTGCACACAAACTGGTCCACGATCTCTGTGCACAACTTGCATTTCACATAGCAGCACCAGTGGAACTTGCAGTGGCAGCGTTCTCTCTGCACCGTCTTGAACTGGTCGTACCCCCGTCCGCAGCACATCAGTTCACAGCCGTCCATGCCCTCTGAGGTCTTATTGCAAAGGCGGCCCTGGGTGCCCAGGGACCCAGTGCTCTCATTGCGCATGCAGTAGTCAGGGCTGGGATCAATGTAGATCAGGTCGTGGATGGTGGGTGCGTTGAAGCGGCTGTTCATCTGCACCAGCTTGCCCCGGCTGTTGAGTTTCATGGCAGCGGCACTATCGTATTTCTCTTTCAGGGCATCGCCTACCTTGCGGAAATCAGCAAGCTGAAGCCAACAGGTCTTCAGGCTACAGGAACCAGAGACACCGTGGCACTTACAGGCTACGTCAGCCAGGTTGTATACAGTCTGGAGAAGGCAGGGTGAAAAGCAAAAAGGAAGGTGAACGATTAGCATGGCTGCAGCAGTATTCATTCCCCTCTTTTCCTGTGCTCTGTCCCCTTCCCCTTCACACCTCACAGCATTCACTCTGGCGCTCTCCTCCCTGCTGCAATAGGGTGGGAGGGCAGAAAGCACATACATACCACGCACTCCTTGCATTCTGTTAACACAGACAAAGGGGCAGGGGAGTGGGGAGAGCTCTCTGAAGCCCCCTGCCTTCACCACACAGACAGATGTAGCAACAACACACATCGACCAAACAGCAGCATCAGTCACGCTGCATTCAAATTTTAGGAATTCTCTCTCGTGCCAGAGAAAGATTTCGCTGTTTCATTGAGAAATGTAAAACATCCCTTTATTTTCTATCCGAGTTACTCTCTATTGATCTCGGCTTAAGGCTGCAATTAGGGAAAGGGTTAAGATTCCGCTTGTTCCTGACTCAGCTGCAGCCAATTGTCTACTCTTGGCTCAGCATCATCTCCCTATCCCAAATACTGTTCTGCAAGAGAGACTTCATCCAAAAAGAAACCCCCAAACACCTATGGGTGGAAGACAGAGCTACACAGCAATATCCTCTTTACAAAGCCTTGGCAAAGAAATATCAGTCGTTTGCCCTGTACAAATAGAAATAAGAGTCGGTGTTGACACCAACCCAAAAATCCTGGTGTCTGACACATTAGATGATACCACAGACAACTTCCACCCAGCAGTTACAGAAAGTTTTAGTGCTGCCAAATGGCACCACAAAGATGAGGCTAAGGAAGGAGAAACTGCTAGAGTCTCCATTAGCAACTGTGAATGTGTCATTTTTCTTCTCAGTAACGGTAAATTGGCCTGTCCACTGCTTTCAGAACCCTCCTCTCACATTTAAATACTATTAATTTTCAATTATCTTTCATCCTACTTCACCTTAGAACACAAGTGAAAAGTCTCCAGCCAACTATGTCTGGCATGTCAAAGCTCTAGGAAAATAATGACTTTGGCTCTTTGTATTCAGACTATTAAAAAAGAAAAAGATTACACCCACTCATTTAAGGCATTTTTTGAGATTAAAGAAACCATAAAGACATGTTTAACCGTAGAAGATGATGTTTTCTCATAATATGGAGAAGCTTTTCACATCTTCTCAAAGCAGGAAATAAAAAGTGGGAATAATCCTGCAGCATTGTTCCAGACAGATAACAAGCCCCCAGCACACACGCTACCAACTGGAAACACAAACCAATAAAACATGCAGTGAGCTGGGCACTGCTGGCGATCCAGCGTGGAAGGAAACACAATGCATTGCAGCTCCAGTGCTCCATGGGAAAGGCAATGAGGAACAACATGAATGCATACGCTCTCCGGCCACCTACACCTGCCTTTTCCATTTTCTTGTCTCATGTATCAGAACAGAGACAAGCAGGCAGGTGACCACCCAAACCTTCCCCAGAAGGAGGGACTCGAAAAGACAGAGGCACTCACTCTCCTCCCGGCCTCATTGTTGTGTAGGTTCATCATGATCCGAGCACTCTCGTATGAGCCTCTCTGGTAAACTCTCTCCCGTTCCCGGGCGTCAACAAACTCCTTGGCAAAGCGGTATCCGTACTCGATGTTATCCCCGCAGCCGCCCCACAGCCAGTCCCGGGGCAGGTCCTTGGGCCGCGCGGCCCGGCTGCAGCCACAAGAGGAGAGCTCGCCCTCCCGGCATGCCCGGCTCATGGCGTTGACCACCCCGGCCGCGCTCACTGCGTAGGTGAACGCTGTCTCCCGGCTGCCTGTGTGGAAAGAAGAGGGGCATTACAGGAAGGCCTAAGTGCACTGTTACAGCTCATCCAATGGAAGGAGCCATCTAGGAGCCTCCAACATTCATCTGCCTACCAGCGCATAAAGTAACCCCGAATTGTGTTCCTTCAAAACACCAAAAAACCGGGGTGAATACCATATCCCCAAAACCACCGGGTGCTTATGAGGAGTAGGGGCTGCTGCTTGTTGGTGCCTAGAGAAGCGACATGGCAGAGGAGCCCTGCCTCCAGGAATAGGAGGGCAGCAGTCTCCAGGCCCTCTGGAAAAAGAGACAAGGCAAATGCAAAGTTGAAAAAGTCAGTTTCCTAAATTACTGCTTCTCAAAAATGATTTATGCACTTCACCCACTAGTTCCAATTTATTTAAAGTTACAGCATTTTGCAAAGCTTCCTGCTAACAAAAGTAAACATGTGGCAGAGTTGCCTTGCTTTGTGCATCAGCTGTGCCCTTCTGCAGGGCAATACTGACATCCAGCACCAACCTGTGCTGCTCCAGCTCCCATGGATGAAGGTAACTGAATGCAAGGACAATCACTTTTACAAATTACAGGGAAGAAAAAGCTATGAAAGTTTTCTCCTGTATCTGAGATACTGAAGTGGAAATTGAAAACCTCAAGATCCAAATGTTGGGAAGAAAACCATACAATATCCACAATGTTAGGCATGGCCAAGTATCACCCTCGCAACAGTGTCCAAACCCACCTTCATTTAGAGCCTAAATTCCCCTCTCTCTTTTCCAAGGATCCAACAAGTTCTGACTATAACTAGAAGGGCTTTCAAAAACAGCACACAAAAACAAACAAAAAACAAAAACAAAAACAACAAAAATCACGAAACTTGCACCAGAAAACCCACTTGCAGTTTGCTTTTCATCTTAGGAAACAGCACTGCACTGGATCTTTTCCAAGAAGGATTCACAGAATGACTAAGAATAGACTAAATATAATTGTTTTCCGTTTTTCTAAGTTCTATTCCCAATCTTTGGTCTGATCAATAGATCAAGCTTGTTTCTAATCTTACTTTTACAAGTTTCTCAGGGAACAGCATGGGACTCTGTAAAATTAAGTCTTTAAGAGGCTGCATTTTGGACGTATCATATGTACTTAGGCAGCAACATTTTGAGGCAAAAACTGTTAGTACAAGGCCTACCATGCCAGATCAAACTTAATAGGAGCTTTTGAGCACTTCTGGAACATAAATAATTCACAATCTGGTCCATATTTAACATCAAGATGACACCACACTCAGAGCAGCTTTGTTAATGTAACAGCTGTCATCCACTGGATTAATTCTAGTAATAGATGCTGTTTTTAAATGGGAAAAATCAGAAGTCTTATGTTGGGAAAGACGAGCTTTAAGGAAGATGAGAAGAACTTTGCCCCCTACTTACAATGCTGTATTTTCCCAGACACCTGCCTGGGGAAGTACTTACATGAATTATGGGTGTAAAGGGTTACAGGAGTGGCCTTTTCAGTTAAAAAAGATTTGGCTTTATGTGCTGACTTACGCCTTGCATTTACTGCAAACTATAGCAGGGGGAACCTCATACAGATTTTAATGTTCCCATTTGTTCTGTAATGCACATTTTTGGATTAATTCCTTAAGCAAAATTTCCACTAGATTTAGAGGAAAGAATCGTGGTCTGCTTTGGACCACAGGACTTGCCTCTTGCTTTCCATTTTATTCTTTTTCATGTTTAGTTAGCTCGTGCTTTCACGTGATTAACTATGCTGTTTATTGCAGGATTTAAACCCACAAAGCTGGCTTTTTTTAACTAATATTCAATATTACCTTGAAGCATGTTTTAAAGAATTTGCTCTTAGTGGGACACAGAAGGAGAGGCTGGGGTGCAGAAATGAGAGTTGCCCCCACCTTTCTCCTTTAAGCAAACTATAAAGCAGCATCAAGTGCTGAAGCAGATTTCCCCAGGCTGCAATCCAGCACTGCTTAAAATCATCAACCCCACAAACACAGGAAGGGTGATGATTCTACATGGATGAGTTGCTCTGAATTTTTTCCTTTTTTTTTTTTTTTAAAAAAAAAAAAAAAAAAAAGTATTTAGGCACAACTGTGCTTTCCTTCACTGTCAAACCTGTCTTTTCCCACAGCCAAGCATTTCTCTCTATTGTAGCCATGGCAGGGAAACACACATTCCAAACACGTCCGAGTCCCTTCTCTCCCATATATGTAACACATAGAAATGGAACTGTTCAACATACACACTCTGTAGGAAGCCACCCACAGAGCAAGGAGCTGAGTCTTACACTTGATATGAATAAGTCTGCGAGAACAGAACAGTTGGGTTTTTTTTTTTGTTTTTTTTTTTTTTATACCTGACCATAAGATACAAAATGTTCTTTGTCCTGTATTTGAAAAGCATTCAGCATGAATAGCTCAGACCCCGGCACACCGAGCTGGGGGGAGGACACAGCTCTTTTCCCTCACGTTAGCACTTTACTGTTCTGCAGCCCCAGCGCTGCCAGCCCCGGGCCCAGGAGATGGCAGCAAGGACCGCGCCTGACCTGGGGCCATCAGCGATGGAGAGCAGTGAAGAACAAAAGCCCTGAAGCTGCAGTTCAATAAGCCACAGAGCGAGTTTCCAAACCCAGCGCTGGGTTTATTTGTACAGCTTTAGCTAACTTTGCCAGATAAATCCTGGAAGAAAGACTGTCCATTTATGAGCAGCGGTAATTACCGCGCTGTCAGTCAGTGCTCTGCTCAGGCATTCCGTGCACAACAGCAACAGCCTGAGCCCCGATGACAAAACCCTCCCAGACTACGTGCACCACAACCTTCTCACATTGGTGAGAGCAAGGAAGAGCTGACAGCCCTCGACAAGCCAGCGTAAGGCAGGCGGAGTTAAATTGGATCAGGCTTGAAAAGTGCCCATTTTTCCTTCCACTCAGAGACCAGCAGCTGGTCATTACCAAAGGTCAGCATGAAATAATAGCACTGGCACCGACAACACCTTTCTTGTTCTCCATGAATACACTCTTTAGGATCTTTAACTCCTGAATATGGCTATTAACCTTGCTTCCATCTGCAATTAGAATAAGTGGCTTAATTACATGATAAATTGCTGTGTAGACATCAGCTAATACAGTCATATCCAGGAGAAGGGTGCGGCAAAGTTATTTAACTTGAAAGAAACCACCTCTAAATAGATCCATCATACTCAGGGAGGGCAGAAACTCCTATTTCATAGACAGACACCACAATCAAGGGCCCAATCCTGCACATTTCTTCACACCAGCAGTCCCCTTGAGCTCATTTTCACTTGCTTGAATAACAAATAAGGGCTGAGGGACTAAGGCCCAATTTTCAAACAGATTATTTAACTGGCAATTGTTAGCTTATTAAAACAGAAAAAGTTTCCTTTCACATTTCATATGCTTGTAGATCTCTGCTCAGGTTGGGCCAAAAGGAAATGCTCCATGGGGGGTGTTAATACTGTGCTTGGAGAAAGCCTCAGGAAGGCTGTATGTCTGAAACCAGCTGCCCCAATTAGATACTTTTACATAATACATTGCTTTTATTTATCTGACATGGATATCATGATAAAAATGGATATCCAGATAAAAAACACTTCCTGAAAAAAAAAAAAAATACAGAACAAACATGAATTAGTGGTATTCCTTCAATGTTTACTGGAGTTACCCCATTCACAAGTGAAGCCAGCTTTGATCCGAATTCAAAACCTTACCCAGGTAAAAAGCAACACTGGGTTTGTCAGCACGCTCATCACTGAGCACACAGAAGCTCCAATCTGTCATTCAGAAAAACTGAGCTTTCTCAGTTGCTGCACAATATCTGACATCTGACATGGGAATGTCAGATGAAGGTTCCACCATGGACCCAGTTTGGTAGCACCAGCTAAATTTTTGCCATGACTGTTAAAATACACGGTGGTCCTTAAACAATGGGACAAGCAGGCAGCACGTGAGCACTGGAAAAGCACATTTCAAAGACAATCTCATGGGGAAAGGGTTGGGTGCCCACCAAATCATGGTAAGATTGTCACAGGAATCTGTCCCTCCTACCAGCTTCGTGTTTACAGCAAACACAACCTGCAAGGGCAATCACACGTTTGGCCCTGATAGAACTGACTTCATGCAGATTACCCCGCTATGTTATTTTTAACACAAATCTAACTTTCTCACAAAGAAAAAGAAGTTACCATAGCTGGAAATAAGCAAGAAGGAATTGCCCATAAACACTAATAGACAGCAGCAATTTTCAGTTAACCTCCAGACCAAGAGCAATTCACTATGCAGCCACTAACTATGGAGCTAAGCATGGACATCTTCCATTTCACCTTTCTTTTTTTTTGTCTCAGGTTTTCTAAAAGGAGGTTTCAGGGCTCCATTTTCCTTTCGAATGAATTCCCATATGCAGATGTATATTCCTACTTTGCTTTCCAAAAGACATGGCTGGACAGTGGTGGGAAATCACCTCTGGCTAAAAATAATTCAACTCCTTTGCCAACTTTAAAAAACATTTGGTTGTATACAGTATGCAGTAAGAACCTGGCAAGAGCTTCAAATGCAGAACATTATGTGCCATACATATCCTTAGACAAGAGTTTAATCATAAAGATGTTGCTTCCTACCTATCTGCATGACTCTGCCAAAAACAGAGTTGTTGTCCACAGTGCTGCAATTCCATCTTCTATGTCTGAACTGATACTGGCACTCCTTAATGCCGGTCTTTGCACCCTCTCCAATGAACTGCATATGGTCCTGATACAACTGGCAGAGTTTCTTCTGTCCTTGGGAAAGCCCTGCTAGTTGGCTACATAGTGGCTGGGCTCCTATTATATACACCTCTGACATCTGCACAGGGTTCATGGGGTTCATAGGGTTCATCCCTAAAGACCTGTGTAAAGAAAGATTTGGGTTAATAAAGAGAAAAGAAAACACAACAAAAGTCTACAAATCCCAAACCAAACTCTATTTTACATATAAACACTGAGTCTGTGACTCCTTGTTTTTTGCTAGCAGGTGAGGGAAAAAAATTACGTAAATATGAAACTTTTACTTTAGAGACAGTATAAAACAGAGCTTATGAGTTCCCACCCATGTGGCTCTCACCACAGATTATGGACTGAAATAAGACTCGTATCCAGGCAATCTTTCCCTAACTTAAATGGACGCAGGGAAAATAGCAGAAGACCCAAACAACGGCAAGGCGGAAAAATGCAAAAAAGCAAAAAAAATGAAAAAAAGCAAAAGAAAACACCCAGATCTCATTTCATATGAACATACACTTTAGATGTAAGTCTGGATTTCTGTCTGCTCTAACAAAAGCAGGGAAACCTTTCAGAAGGCAGAAGTTCGGAACTTGTTGCATACTGCTTCCAGCTCCTTCCCAACGCACACGTGAGCACAGAGGGAAGTATCAGCATTGTAAACAAAATCAACTTTGTCCTTTAAATTCTTTAAGTGCCCTTCAGGAGCACTAACACAATACATTTTAGTTAGAAAGTGTTGATTCATCCCAAAAGAATCGACCAAAGGAGCAGAAAACGCCTATTCCAACGACTCCCCACATCGTACGTGGTCGAGAAATAGTTAAGTTGCCAAAGCAGAAACATAAAATGTTCTTCTTTAACAAAATGTATTTATAAATATTCAAGCTGCAGAAGAATTCGAACCTAAATTTTAATTTCATAGAAGTTCTTGTAGGTAATTCCGTACTTTCTCTCACATATACAAAACCTCTCATCTGAGGGAGCTGAAGCAAGTCTTGTAGAAGAGAAGCAATTCTACAAATTTAAGGATGATGAAATCCATAGAGAATCTACAGCATTCTAAAAAACTGAATTTTGCAGCACAGGCTGCTACACGATTGCTCTTGCTTCAGAAACACATCCATTCCCCAGCACAGCACATCCCAACGCGGCTCCAGGCAGTCCCCTCATGCACTACTCCCCCAGAAACAAAGTACACTCCAAGCACACAGACGTTCCATCGAGCAAAACTTCGCTCCCCCTTTTATAAGCACGCCGACACGAGATGCTTACCACCAAGAGCTGGCTTCTATTACAACCTGGGTACAAGAGGAGAAGATGGCCAGAGCCACTACGAGGTACTGAGAAGCCATTGTGCTGCCAACTGTCCCCAGAGCACCTCCTTGGATTAATACTGCAGTGGATTTCTAGAGGGGGGAGAAAAAAGGATCAGATTGTTTATTGCTTCTCAGACCATTTTCGAGCATTCAAGTTTAAACAACGGAAGTACCCGGGCCCCTTTTAACTCGGCGCTGCCTCCGCTGCCCTTCTCCCCGCCGCGGCGCTGCTGCCGGACGGGGCCACCCCGCGCCCCCACCCCCGGACACCGCCTTCCCGGGGCGGCCGCACTGCTCCGCACCCCGCCGGGGCGGGACGGGACGGGCACGGCGGACCCCAGCCCAGCCCTCCCCGCCACCCCGGGGCTATCAGCACCCCACGGGCCGCGCTTTACCCCATTGCTCCTCGCTCCGGAGCCAGCGCCGCGGACTCGGAGCGCTCCCGGCCGGCGAAAAGCAGCTTCAGGTTTGCAAAGAAAGCCCGAGCGGCACCGGAGTGCCGAACCCGGCCCTCCCCCACCGGCCGGGGAAGGCGCTGCCCGCACCCCTAAGCCATCCCGCCGCAGCCTCTGCTCCCCGAGCTCGGCGCTGGCAGCGCGGTAACAACCCCGACGGCGACGCCGGGTCCGGTCGGTTCCCGCAGTCCCGAGCAGCGAGCACGAGCAATCTGCCGGCCCGGGAGACCAAGGCTCCCGCGACAGGTCCCGCAGGTCCGTCTGCGTCCTTACGCGGGACTCTTTAACTCGCTAACCAGTGCCATTCACGGTTCTGGCTTTTTTTTTTTTTTTTTTTTAAATTTCCCCTCCCCTTGGAAGGAGAAAAAAAAAAAAAAAAAAAAAAAAGACATTTCGACACTTGGGGGCTCCCTATTCATTCTTAAAAAGCCCTCAATACCGAAACCAAGGTGTTCTTAACCCTAATTTATTTTTGTTTGCAAAGGGTCGGGAGAAGAGGACCGATCGCTGACACGAGAGCGCCGGAACACGGCGGGACCGTCCCCATCACCCTGGAGCCCTTAACCAGGCGAATCTGGCCGGGCCGCGTTCATCCTGCGGGGCTCAGCCCCGACAGAACGGCCCGCTCCTCGCTGCGTTCCGGACGGGATGAGGCTCGGGAGAGGTCCGAAAGCCACATAACGAGCAGGGAATGGGGCTGAGCACTATGTGCTGGGAGCTCTCTACGGCCCGCGAACACCAACGGGTGGGTTTGGGGTTTATTTCTTTGCATCCACGAATTCCTCAGATAACAACACTAAAGAAACGCCGCAAAGCTGCCCGAGCCTGAGAACTTCGAAGACACCGGACCCCAGCGGGACCCCAGCGGGACCCCAGCTCGATGCTGCCGGGCTGCGAGCCTAAAGCCTCGTACCTCCCTACCCCGTTCCGGAGGTCCGGTGCCCCCCACAGCTCCCGGCCCGCAGCGCTGATGTTCCGCTCCCGACAGGGGGCGGCCTCGGCCGCTGCAGCCCCCGGGGGGCGCCGGGCGGCCGCTGCCCTCCGACGGCAGCTCTCGCTGCCTCCAGCGCTCTTCTCGCCCTCCCGGAGCGGGAGGAGACACCTGCGCCCAGGGGTTCGGCTCCGCTGCACGCAGCAGCTGACAGGCTGCCATCAACAACAAAAAAGGGAAAAGGGGGGGGAAAAAAAAAAAAAGAAAAAAAAATGGAAAAAAAAAGGTTCGCCGGCAGCACGGCGGGATTGGCCATCGGGAGCGCGAGGCACCGTTTTCAACTTTGTAGGGCCGCGGAGATCGGGTTGTGGTATTTAATGCACCCCATGCGGATCCCGCGCTCGTCGCCGAGATGAAGGCGGCGGCTTTACGCCTGTGATCGTGTTTTACACGGGGCGTCTGGAGAGCCGCGAGGGCATCTGGAGCGCCGGCAACGCTGCTACCTGCGGGCGGGCGGCACCGTGATCCCGGCTCCGGGGAGAGGGGGCGGCCGGGGGCTGTCCGCGGGGGGCGGCCGCCTCGGAGCGCCGTGCGCGGGGCCGGGGTGCCCCCGGGGAGGACGCGCACCTCCGGCTCCGGCGGCCCGGGGAAACGTCGGGGCTCGATCCGCCTGAACTCTGGGTGACCCACCGAGTTAGCATACAATTGCCAACGACAAACAAACAAACAAGGAAAAGGCTCTCCAACATGGAGTCCTCGCAGCGCCGAGGGGACCCCAAGGAGCCGCGATCCTCCACTCTGCCCCAGGCGGGACCCTCTGCAGATGCAGAGTGATAATCTCCAGAAACTTAGAATAAAGTTAAAGGGGGGCGGAGGTGGGGAGGGGGGGGTGGAGAGGGGGGGCTGACTCCGGGTCCTCGGCTGGCCCCCAGCCAGCGTTCCTTAAAGGCACAGGCACCGGGTTCCTCCACAGCGATCCTCCGCGAGGAAGTTGGGGAAGTTCGGGCCGATGTCTTTAAAGCCGCCGGGATGGGGCACCGGGTGCGCAGCCACCGGCAGCACCGCGTGGAAAAAAAAAAAAAAGAAAAGAAAAGAAAAAAAAGAAAGAAAAAAAAGAGAAAAAAAAAATAGAAAGAAAGAAAAGAAAGGAGGTTTTTCCAGGCGGGGAGGGGGGATTGTGAGGGAGAGGGAGGGGGGTGAGCCCCGCTGAGGGACTCCGCGGAGCCGCCCCGCAATGCTCCCAACTCACCTCCATGGCGCGGGATCAGCGAGCGGCGGCAGCGCTGTAATCCAAGCGGAGCTGAGGGGGAAAGGGCGAGGCGAGATCCGATCCTGGCGGGCGGGAGCCGGGCGCTCTCCTCCGGCTGCCGGGGGAACGCGGGGGCCCGCGGGGCTGGCGGGGGGCGGCGGGCGACGAGCGGGTCCGACTGCGGAGCGGGGCACCGGCACAGCCTTCTTTCCAAGGTCCATCAGCAATCGCAGTAATTAGGGCTTTCCACCACCAGAAGAAGAAGAAAGAGGCAAAAAGAAAAAAAAAAAAAAGAAAAAAAAAAAGGAAAAAAAAAAGAAAAAAAAGCCCCCCCTCCTAAAAAAAAAAAAAAAAAAAGCCAACCCAACACACACGCACACAGCGCCCGTGGGCGTGATTGTGCGGAAGCAAATAAAAATCTTCACAAGCGGCAGCGAAAGCGCCGCGGGCGACGATCCGTGCCGGCAGCCCGAGCCCAGGTGGGGCCGCCGCGGGGTCCCCGCGCTCCCGGCCTCGGCGGCTCCGCGCCCACCGGGCGGGGGGAGCCGAGAGGAGCAGAGCGGTGCTCCCCGCCCGCCCCTCCGTACCGCTCCGCTCGTTCAGAGGCCGGGCGGCGCGGCGCGGGGCGTCCGCGGCTGCAGAGCGTTCCTCGGGCTGCCTCCCTCCATTTTACACAGAGAAGAAAAATGCCAGAAAAAAAATAATAATAATAATAAAAAATCCCAACAACAACAACAGCAGCCCAAAGTTTCTGCAGAACCGGGGGAGGGGGCCCTTGTGCACGCGTGTGTCTGTCTTAGGGGCGACTGCTCCTACACGGCGAGTAAGGGCAGGGGGAGGGGAAAAGTCCGGGGCTTCAGGAGCGGCGGCGGCGGTTCCCCCAATCCATCGCGGTGCCGGGCAGCGAGGGACGCGCGGAGCGAGTGGGGCTGCAGGCGGCCCCGCGCTGCGTTGCCCGGCTCCCCTCGGCTCTCTCCTTGCTGCTCTTCGCCCCGCTGCTTAAAAGTGTTTAAAAAAAAAAAAAAAGAAAGAAAGAAAGAAAGCAAGAAAAGAAAAAAAAAAAGAAATAAAAAAAAAAAAAAAAAAGAAAAAAAAAAGTTGGAAAGCCAACGGCAGCTGAAAAACTTCGTGCGGAGCGCATGCGCTCAGAGCCGACCTATTACAGACTGGGCTGCATTTTAAAGCTGTACGGCAGCGAGCGGGACCCTGCTGCAGCACCGGGGCGCCTTGGGGGGGCGAGCCGCACTGAGCGGCCCTTCGAGTCCCGGGGGTTGAACCGCGCGGCAGCGCTGAGTGCTGTCCAAGAGAGCCTCTCCGGGACGGGTGGGCATTGCGTGCCCCGTGCCATGATCCCTTCGTCGGTATCCGCGGGGCTCCCCACGTGCGGGCGGTGCGCGGAGCACATGGCCGGGCCGAGGGGGCTGCGGCGGCGGTGCGATGCGTGACACAGCGTCGCGTACCGCGAGTACCGTTCGCCAAACGCTGGGGGACGGAACGGGCTCGACGTTTCGGGTTCCTCCTTCTCCAGCGTCTTTTTCCGCTGTAAATTTGGCAGGTTGTTGACAAAGCTGTTCGGGTTCAATCTCGAACGGGCCAATGAGAGCTGAAGGCGACGAGGGCTCCGCGGCCCCTTTGTACTTCAGAGCGTTTTCACCGCTCCGCAGCCCTCGGCCGAAAGTTTTGCCTTGCGCCCGAGCCCGGCACTGCTGATCGCGTGTGGGGACGTTATCAGAGCAGCGCTGGGAAATCTCAATAGGCAGCGAGAGCGACCCTGCTATCGATAAATGCTTTCACTCCTTCAAATGCATTGCACTGCAAAATCCCTTCTGCAGTCCGACGGGGATGGGGGGAAGGGGGAACGCACGCACCGGGGCTGCAGCTGTTCCCTGGCCGCGGTGCAGCCTTCCAGATACGCGCTGCCCCTGGGCAAAGCCCCCTCCATCCGCAAGCCCCCGGCTCTTGTCCGCCCGCAGTCCTGCACTGCGGCTCCGTTCGGTGCCCGGTGTAGGGGAGCTGCACCATAGGGCATCCCGGGTTCGCTCCTCGGGTAAATGAGGTGCGGCACCGGGCACCCGGACTGGGAGGTGGGTGTACAGGGGGAGGGAGAGATAAAGGGGTTCATTGCTGTGCGGAAGGCCAACCTGAGTTTTATGCCTGGTAAATAATATTTTATTGCCTTTGGTTTAGTGTGGCATTTCAATTATCCCCTTTAGGAGTCTGCAGACGGCGTGGGTTAAAGGTCATTTCTCAAATCACTAGAATTAGGAAAGAATAGCAGAAATCTGGAAAGAGGGGAGGAGCTGTGCTGTAAAACAGGAAAGATCGCCTGAAATCAGCTAATAAAGAGCCCCGAGCTGTTCACCGTGTGCCTGTATTCCCAAGGGATGTTCGGCATCGGGTCATGGCATAGTGCTGTGGGCTCAGCAGGCGCTCCTGGGTGCTGGTGTACACAGCAATAGGACTGGGGAATGAATAAATCATGGGCACATTTTCAAACCGTGGCTCACAGAAGTGGAAATAAAGGGCAGAAATCCAAACATCCTGCAAGGCTTGAAGAATTTTAATTTCTCCTCGCTATTTAAACCAGCTGGGTGAAGCTAAAGGGGGCTGGAGGGAGGAGTGCTGACGTTGCAGGCATTGGTGCTGCCTGAGCTGTGGGTTTGTGGGGTTGCTGGTCATGGAGCACCCTGGTTAACAGGACAGTCGTGCCATGTGCCTACTGCAAACATCTGAGCATTTTCACGAGGAAAAAATAAATAAAAAATGAAATAATAATTTAAAAAACAACAACAACAAAACACCCCAAAACCGCAGGCTGCTCAGTAACGTAATAGGAAGTGCAAAAGTGTCGGTGAATATCCGAACAGCAGAAGCCCAGAAGAACAATGCAGCTGGTTAGAGAGATGGAGGTCGGCCATAGCTCTGGTGGCTCAACAGTTCTCTGTAAGACAGAAATAAATTATTTCCAGTGTCTCAGGTGGGTTTCTGCCATTTTATTATTCTGCAGAATAATGCACCTTAACTAAGGGCTGTCGCACCAGAGCACTGTGTGCATGTGTTCATCGCAGTGCTGCTGTGTGATTTCTGGCTTTTCACACCGGCTGATGGCAAACAGCCAGTCAGAGGGTGATGCATGTTGCTCCATCACGAAGAACCTGTAGAGAAGCAGAACCCTCTGGGAAAACAGGTCATTTGCTGTGTGTTTCTTTAGGTTTTCTTAGTGTTTGTATAAATGATATAGGAAATATCACACATTTCACTGAAACCCTGTGAAGGCAGAACTGCCTACAGCTGCTTTGGGGTTGCTGAACATGTGTATGGGTTTGGGGTGAGGGCCATGCACAACACCAGAGGCATTTGACAAAAGTGAACATGCTCTGCTGCTCTGAGCATCTAATGTATTCTCTGCCCACTGCCTGGGGACACCTGCCCAGGGCATCACTTTTAATTTTTAAGCTTTGAAGGACATAGATGTAACTTCCTTGAAGTAGTATGTGTGTTTTCCTGAGGCTATTTGTTTTCCTTAAATATGCAATTGCTTTCTTCTACAGAATACTCTGTTGTGAAAAAAGAGGGCTAACCTGCAAAAGAAATGCAAAAGGTGATCTTTTTTTGCCAAATCTTGCAATTTTTTGTTATGTTCCTATATTCTCAGCCACTAGAAGCAAGAAATAGCATGAGAAAGTCTCTCTCTCTTTAAATAATTGCTTTATATTTCTAGCTTGCATGACCGCTGAAGAAACCTTGACAAGTGAAAAGACCAGAAAACAGAAGAGTGTGGATGCTGTCCCCTGTTCCCCACCACTTCTCTCAGATCCACAATGCTGAAAGAAGCCAGGACGTGGGGAGCAGCAGCCACTGCAGAGGAAGAACTGCAGAGCAGAGACCAGTATTTATCTTTGCCAACTGAAGTTCTATGGGGCAGTGGGATGCAAATAAGGAGCAGTAAACAACATAGGAAAGTTTGCCACATAGTGAAGTAGCACAGGTTTGGTGCACGCATCAATCTACAAAGCTGTAAAGTCTGTGGAAAGGAATATACCACTTCATTTGTGAATTGATGATGGCTATTGAGATTTATTATTATCATTAACTGCCTAACAGATAGCCCCCTCAGAACACTCCACATTTCTTTGTGTTATCAGCTGGAGAAGGACAGCTGTGGACTCAATTTTGGTTTTTAATGTGCAGAATGGGTGAGCTTTTCTCACTCCATCCTCCCCTGCAGCCCCTGAACCTTGCTGCTGCTGCTGAGATCACAGGCTGGGTTCAGTGCACAGGTGTGTTTACTCAGGGGTTCATAATAGATCTGAGGGGGTTCATTATGAAGATGAGAACTAACCAAAAGTTCTGGAAGCAGGATGCCCACAGATGCCACCATTAGTGGGACCGACAGCAGTCAGTTCAGGTCATGTGCAGGGTGGTGTCTCGCAGCAACATTGGCTGTTTTGTTGAGCAGTTTCTGTATTCATACAGACCCAGGAATGGGAGATTCTGGCAATCTGCTCTGAAATAGCAAGGCTGCAGAAGGTAGTCATAGGGTCACAGAATCACAGAATCATTTGAGTTGGAAAGAAACTTTAAAGACAGGCACTGAAGGGCTCACTCAGCCCAGCAGCATTTGTTGCTCTGACTTACCCTGCCCCATCCCCTCACTCTGTGTCATATGAGCTTGGGGTCTTTATCTCAGGATTCCTCTCCCATCCACATCACGGCCATCCCCCTCCTGCCACCATGTGTCATTGGAATGTTTCAAGTAGCGAGTCTGGTTTACTTAAAGAATAGTGCTTTTAGAGGAATAATACTTGGCTTTGTTTCCATTAGGACCTTAAAAAAAAAAAACGTTTATGGGAGGAAAAATAAACAATCCCACCACCACTCCTTAACAACGGAGTACTTTCCCTCTCCTAATGCTACCAGCACCTTCTTTCACTGAGGCCAAAGGCACCTCCCATAAACTCTGGAGGGCTCTTACAGGTTTCTCCTGAATGGCCTGAGCCCACCTCTGCCCAGCACACACATAAAGGTGCACACAGAGTTCGTTCCCCAGAAATGACCACAAAGGGAGCTCTGCCATGCCAGCTCCGCACCATTGCAGGCACTGCTCTCAGATTTTACTGTTAGTAAATCAGTAGACCACGAGCATGCACAAATGTACATGTGGAAGAGAAGAGAGAACAGCGTACCATGGGCACCCCATGAACATGGACCAGTGTGACAGCCACTCCTGCCATGGTCACAGCCACATGTGTGGGGCTGCATTGCATGCTGCTCCCCAGGAAGGATTAGCCAAGGATTATCCAAGCAGGACAGCTACAGGATTTGGGATCCCCAAAGTCTACATAGCTCAAGGAGAAATGTAGGTGGATGCTGTCTGGTGCTCTGACCTGAAATATCTCTGAGCACGTCTTCAAATCTGTGCACACAGACATATCATCAGTAAGGTGTGCTTAAGAGTGAGAGGAGGGAGCCTGGTTAGAGCTTATATGACACTTATCTTAAAGACTGCTTAGATAATTCATCATTTCCTTAGAACTAAAGACATGTCATAACAGCTAAGCCAATGTATATTTGTCTGTGACTGCTTAAAGCCAATACAATCCTGAGCATAGCTATCACACTATGCACCCTGAGCAACGCATCCGATAAATTTAACCCTATCTTTCCAGCTTCACAATAGTCTGTGAACTGATTCTTACCAGTTATTTGTAATAATACTGTGTAATGACTCATTTTAAGGAGATATTTAAGGTCTAGATTAACTTTGAACTTTTCATTTTCACTATTTAATTAGGCACTTTCTGACTTGCCCTCGTGGTACTCTCGTCTCTATGTTTTCATGGAACAATTAAGGTCTCATTTCAGACCTACATGGTTTTCCTCAGTTTAAACAGAAACTGTGAAAACTTGGCAACAGCACTGATGGTGTAAATGTTTGCCCACAGTGACTAAGACAAGGTTACACCAGCAATGCAGCCATGGGACCAGGCTGAGTGATCTCATGGGCGTCGAGACTGCACAGGGTCAGTGAGTGTAGACATGGCACTGAGGGCAAGGGCTACCCCTGCTAAAAACACTAATCCAGACTTGAAGAGTTGGAAATTCATTTTTCATTGACTTCCTTTCATTCTCTTCTTCTCTTTAGGAGGCAAAAGACTGTCACTTTCTCAGAAGGGATGTGACAAAAAATGTTCCTGGTGTAACTATGAAAGAAGCAAGGACTGTGGTGGTTGGAAGCATGCCATGCTTTGGGCAGGGCCTGCTAATAAAGTGGATGAGGTTTGTTGCAGTGAGGCTCTGCTGCTCTCCAGCCTACCTGCATTTGGGTAGAAAAGTCCAAGAACATGTATTCCTCTTGTTCTCATTCTTCATTTAAAGGCAGAGAAAAAGCATCCAAGGAGTTTATCATGCCATTGGAGATGGCCTTCTGTTCTTTATAACGTTACAGAACACTTTTTGTCAAATAGCTTCTGGGATAGCATGACAGGTATTCATTGCTGCCCAGTGTGCTTCTTTGAACAGCTGTAGCAATTGCCCAGCCCTGACTCATTGGCATCTTTCCTGGTCACAGCATTTCTTCCATTCAAGCAGGCTGGAATAACCTATAATTCAAAGCACAGCGGTGACTCTGTGATATCACTTTTAACAAAGCAGACAAGCAAAGGAATGGCTACAGAAGTAGCCACTTAATTGCACAGTAATAGTCATCACACTTTAGTTCATCTAATTGTTTTTATTACGGGTTGCCAGTTTAGCAACTTTTCTTTATGTAAGCAGCTGCTGTGCTAATGTCTTCATAAACCACTTCCTTCTAGAACGTCTGAATCAGTGAGTAGCTTACTCAGTGCAGAGGTGGATGTACTGACCTGCGGCTTGAAGTGAACTCTGTAGGAAAACAGAATCTCATTCATTTCTGCAAGGCTTTATGCAGAACATTTATTGTGCTTTCCTGACCAGCCACATGTGTTTCCATGGAATGACAGAAATGCTAGATGCTAATACTCTATCTACTTTTCAAGCAAAAGTGCATTTCCATGCAATTGCATCGTCCTGTGACTTTTTGACAATACTAGTGTGAGCATTGTATTATCATAAGTAAGATAAATATGATAATGATAGTTCTGATAATGAGGATTTCATAGAAATATGCTCAATTTATATCCATGGAAACTAATAGCATTTCTTCCCTATCCCACAACACCAATTTGTGTTCCTTAGACAAATATTCCCAAGTTTTTCAGTACCTCTCCTTTTCTCAAAAATGTGCTTTAGTTACAAATCCCAACATAATTCCCTAGATAGGAAAAAAAAAGGAGTATGGAATATATATTTTAAAAGTCACTTAGTTAAATGTGTGATGCAGCAGGACTTCTTACCACTCAGTATGTAGAGTAATTCTCTTCAATATATGAACTTAATACTTGCCATTTGTAGTGGATTGGATGTTGACAGCCCTGTCCCTAAGACTAGAATAGTTCTGGGGGGAGCATTCCTTGTCTGAAATACAACTTGAGCAGCATTTTATTATACTGTGACCCTGTGACTATACAATCAGGAGGGACTCCTGGGGTTTATTTCAACTGATTATGGAACACAGAGCAGAATATAGCCAGTGACCTCTGTAAATGATCACATATTTGACTTTTGGATAAGAAGTCATCTAGTCATAAATGATTTATCTAAAAGATTCTATCTGATCTGAGACTAAGCTTCACTCAGCTGTATTAGCAAAGCATGTAACAATTCATAAATTTCACATGCTGTACTACTTTAGAAAATATATTTACATTTTATATTCTTTACATATATCTGGACTGGATTTTGAAAGCTAACTCAAAATGAAATCAGATTTTTAAAATAATTGTTAAAAAGCTCTTCCTAAAAATCTGTTATTCATTTTACGTTGGTGTCCAGTATACAGTAAGAATTGGTAAACTTGTCTGTGTAGCATAATTACAAAACTTTACTTCGATGCAGCACTAGAGGGAAGCGTCCTTTTCATCTTAATTCCTGTAGTGCAAGGGGGATGTGTGCAACATCAAAACTACCATCTCTTCAATGCTGGTTTGTTTATAACATGGCTTAAGGAAGCAGCTTTCAAATGCTCTGCATATGCAAATTGGAAACAAAATTGCAAAATACAACCATCTGATTTTATAAAGTTGTCCCATTCCCCTGGTGCTTGACCTTCATGAAAGTACTAGTCTATTACTCACCAGGGCACTGTTCTTTTCCTGTGAATTACTCAATTCAAACATCTCATTTGCTTTATTTTCAGGCTACAGTTTACTGTCTTTGTCGCTTAGTAATCAAAAGGCTTCTCGAAGTGGCCGTGGTGTCAAGGTCCAACAGATCACCTTCAGAAAATGCCTTTTCTTTCCAATTTTTCCCTCATCACCCAGAGTTTAACAAACATGCAGGGCCAAACATCTTGCAATTTTTATGTAGAATTTGAAAGTGAGGGGGAAAAATAATTATTGAGCCAAACTGAATAGGAAAGTGAGCTCTTAAGCACCATCACTTCTAAAGAATCTATTTTAAAATGCCTGATTTGCACAATTCTCTGGGACACTCATGATGGCAACCTAAAGATGTTTGGAAAATGTCACAAGGTTTTTGTCTTTCAGCCTCCATTCTCCAAGATGCTGATTGTTTTCAAATAATAACACAGCAAGCGTTGGAAGGAGAGCATCATCACACAGTACTGAGCAGCACAGGCCCCATCCCATCAGGATAATCCACACCTGGAACATGTTTAATTTCAGGCATTCTTACCTGATGTGCTTCCTGCTGTGTTGTGTGAAGTCCTCAGCACACCTCTGGAGAAGATGGCAAAGCAGCTGAAGAATCACGGATTCCTTCAAAAAAGTTTTCAAAGTGCATATGGCACTTCTGCATGAGGGAATTTAAAGCTCAAAACGTGAAAAGCACTGCAGAAAAGTAGAAAAATCAGACCTGCATGCTCCTATGACTCCAGTGGAGAATAACAGACAGAGTAGCAGCAAAATGTTAACAAAATAATTCCCTGCGAAGATATATGTAAAGAACAGATGTGGACAAGGTCTAGAAAAGGTGTAGTTATGACTGTGAGTGGTCACGTTAACCCAAAAAGGATTTCTAATTGATTTCAGGACCTATGTCCTGTAGAAATTTTGCTCACAGATTTTCCTCTGTAATTGCATTCTTCTTCTTTAAGTTATGTGGCTGGTTATAGCAAAAAAATACCAGGCACTGATATCCCTCATTCATACACAAAGGATGATATTTTGTGAGGAATTCCTTCTGACTTCAGCAGCATTGCTTGGAAACAGGTTGCAACTGCTCTCTGCTGTTATATTCCTAAACTGTTTCAAAGATACTGGTCACATCACTAAACATTCTCTGTATTTTAGCAGGGTAACTATATTGATTGCAATATTCTTCACAGAGGAAGGAAGATTGTGAGGTGTTTTGGTTAATTTAGCTGTAAACTGCACTAACTGGTGGCAATCTGAAAGAAAATTTACGAATACCTGCATAATGCAACGGTCTGATGAAGAGCCTCCACCAGAATATTCTTGTTTTCATAACAAAGAACAAATTCCTTATCATACGAGCTGGACAGGTCTTTTCCTGTAGTTTTCAGACCTTGATGTTTTATTGACCCAACTCCTTGCTTCAGACTTGAGCTCATGTTCGCCGAGGAAGTACAAGCGGTAATTATGCAGGTCTTTCCTTCCCTGTCATAGGCAACATTCACAAGGGAGATTTATAACCTTCAGCTTTCAGATATGGAGACTGGTTCTTTTACTCCAGTGAGAATAACGCTGACATGGTGAGTGGAATCAGAATTGGAACAAATCCTCTAGAAACTAGCTACCTGGACAGCTGCTCTGGGAGTCTGTCAATATGTTTTCCCTCTTCTTTTTCCTTTAATAACCCCAACTGAAAGGTAGGTCAAAAGTTGCTTTGTTTTAGAAAACAGACTCAGATATAATTCATTTTACTCCCTGAGGCAATAGCAAATTTATCTATAGCAATAGCAAACTAGCCTGCAGACTGAAAGATACTTATTCAATTGTAACAAATACCATGAGATAAGTGAACATAAAGTAGAGACACTATAATGAGAGTCTGTGTTAAGAGTAGGTAGAGTGCTGACCTAGAAACACAGTCAGGACAACTATAAACAAAATAGATTGTAAATGAACTTCTGCAATGAAACCTAAGATCTATTTTCTTATCACAAAGCATTCAAAAAGTCAGGCAGTTGGTTCATCTGAATTACATTTAGCTCAAATTTTGATAGATAGAGGAAATGGTTTGGCCCCATGCTCCTATAAACATACGCATATGCTCCAGAGAGAAGGAAATGGGGTACAATCAGAAACCCACTGTAAGTCAATAGTCTTTCAGTCCACTTCAGTAAACTTTGGGCTAGTTCCTTAATGCACACCCTTATCATGGCTGACAACAATCCTGCCTTCACACTTTTGATTGGTCTCAGAGTAGAGAAAGTTCAGAGGGCAGGAGAGCTATGCATGAGGAATATGGCTGGTCTGTAATGACTGCACTTCTGTGACCTTTAGTGGATTGCAGTAGGGATTTTTTTATTTAAACAAAACATAACAACTGTAAGAGCTCCAGGGCAGATCTGTGTTCTCTTTTGGCCTGCGTTAACCTCTAACCCAAATCTGGCCATTTAAAAGTATATTCTTCAGCTGTTTTTCTTTATTTTTAGAAATTTAAAATGAAATATAAAGCTCATAATAAAATGCATATGAGGACACAAATCAACAGGCTTGAGAACTATGTTAGGAATTACCAGACATATAGGTCTTCATTAACTAGGGTGTTGTTCTTGTGAAATTTTCTTGTATGCATGTTGTTGTTCACAATGTTATTTATTTCTGTGGTAACCAAAGCAGCAAATACAACAATATTAGACAATAATATTAATATTAATAATAATAAAGCCTGATTGCAAAACAAGTCCACTAAGACCCAAAACAGAGGTGTTTAGATGATGGCGTAATTTGCCATAATAACTGTTCCACTGCATATTTGGCAAGGCCTGGATAACTCATTTACAAGGAATGCATTTGCTCAAAATACATTCAAATAAAAAATAGTTATCATGCTGCATTATCATGCATTCTCAAAGATATTTCCTTCCTATAGATTTTCCCACGACAAGAAGACTTTTCCCTGAACTCAGGTTAACTGCAGACTGGTGGTTATTTCTCTTGTGCAGCCTTTCGAAAGTCGGTTAGGTGATGTGGAGCCACACATCATCAGTCCTTCACTATCTGGAGCTATCTAACTTCCTCACAGCCTCCCACTCGCCTCTCTGCTGTCTGCTCCATCTGGAGGGAGCTGGCTGCTCTCCTGCAGCCTGACTCCCTGAGCGCAAGGCAGCCAGCAGTTGCCAGAACATCTGCTGTCTCCTGACTTTTCTTGGGTGAGTACCCAAAGCACGGCCTTTCTAAAGTTGGACAGTCGCCTCCACTTGAAACTGGTCGAGTTCAAAGTTCTTAGATTTGTCCTGAGATTTGCAGCTACATGGGAATATATGGTTTAGCGATCTGTGATGTGGAATCAAGTGTACATTTCAAAGGGATACATATGTTGTCATGAGGATGCACTGATGTTTTGCCTTCTCTTCCCCTACACCAGTAGGAATCTGGTTGTAGAACATTGTTATTCTGAAGGCAGAGTCATTTCAAAGATTAAGAAGTGGAAGGAATGCAAAACCAAACAAAGTCCTTAATTCTGTAATTGTGCTCATCAATGGTGCGCTTCTCAGCAGATCTGCTCCTCACCAGTGCCTCTGGGCTGCATGAAACCTGAAGTGTGCAGTGAAGGCTGTTCCTTGTGAAGGCAGAGGTTGCCTCATGTTTGAAAACATGCTTTGGAAGAAGAGACATCTTGTCTGAAAAGTTAGGAGCACAAAATAACATCACTGTAATCTTACAGGAGGAAAGTGTACACAGCAGCTCCCACGTCAACTGTCTTTTTCATATATGAGGAAAATCCTGCCCTGGCAATGTGCGGGGCTCCCACTGACTTCATAATGGGAAATCTATTGCTTATTTAGAGCTGACTTGGCTTCATTTAGAATGTTTTAATACACCAGTTATTAAAAGTTTCATTTTAGAGAAGCAATTTCAACAGGTGAAATACAGTGACATTGCTCTCTGACCCTGTTTGCTCTTTCTGATGAGTTTCTGCTCAGTTAGTTGTTTCAGGATCCACTGCTGGGCCTGGAGCACAGTTGGAATACCTGGGAGATGCAAGAGGTGTTGAGCTGCCTTTATCTGGTTGATGCTGGCACAGAGCTGTTTGGCACTCTCAGAGTGTGTCTGAACAGCCATCTTGGCTTGAAGTACAAACCGACACTCAGCTTCATCCCCTGAATGCTTGTATGTTTGCTCGCTCAGACCTCAAGCTACTTTGGTCGAAGTCTGGACTGAACAAACAGGCTCTCTTATGAGGAAACCTCAAGCTCAGAAGAGGCTGACTCTTACTCAGGCTCGCTCCAGGAGGGCTGGAGGAGCCCTTGACTGTATGAACTCAAACTTCAGACCGAGGGGTGCAACCAAAGGCCAGAGTTGTGATCCGAAGAGCTGCCTCACCCCAGGGTCCTGCCTCCTCCAGCGGCCCTCAGAACTCTTCTGGAGAGGAAAGACACTCCTTGCTGACAACAGCTTTTCAGAAAGCAGGCACCGAGTGCTCTCTCTCTCTTCCTCCTGTACCGCCTCATATGGCGCATGGACACTTAATTTGTCCTTTGGGCACAAGGAGGAGCTGCCCTCAGTGCAGGAAGGATCTCTTGCACTGGTGTGCTTCCAGCAGAGCAGGACGAGAGAGCTGGTACCAGCACTATCTGAGCACAGAACAAGACAGTCCTGAAAAACTGCAGCAGGTCTAGAAAGGAGATAGAAGCGATTGCTACTCAATTTACAGCATTATATCTCAAAATTAAGCAGGCATATGAAAAATGCATGAAAAATATATATTTAGCTGTATTTTAAAGTGAAACTTAATACCCTATGTTAGTGTATAGCACTCTCTTACCAAGAAAACTAATTTACAGGCAAAGAAAGAGAGCTTAAAACTAAGAGACTGTGTTTTTAAATAACCTAAGAAAAATGCATACTTAGTTACCTTTTATTCTCCTGCTGTGTGTGCCCTGAGCTGGCCCGGGGAGTTCTATGAGGTAAGAAATTCCTGCTCAACAAAAGTTCCTTTTCTAAAAAAAGTGAACATAATGGAAACGGGGAACCACTTACCAGGCAGCTGAAAAAGGAGCTGACTGTGCAGAGAATTTCACACCTTACGGCTTTTGGTCAGTAAAGTACATAAACAAAATGTAATTTTCTATGCAATTACAGAGGGTCACACAAGAATATTATGTTTTAGAAACCCACTCAAAAGCATATTGCTCACTAAGAGCCCAGTCCGGAAAATGGTTACTCACTTTAGTAAAGTTGCTGGTAAGCATTTCTGGGAGCAGGGCCTAGGAGACATTTTCCTTGTTATGCTTTCTTAAACAGTTTATGTGATAGTAACAACAGGAAGATAAATTACTTTGAATGGTAGCAATTAGAGAAATAAGGACTGTGATAGATTTACCATGTGGAAAACATCTCTCACACATTTTCATACAGCCATTAAATGTAGTTTTAATGACACAACACTGATTTCAGAAAGAAACAAAGTTTATTTGATGAATATAAACAAGATGATCAACACTAAATACTTCCCATACACATGATAACAATGTTGTGAACTCTAAATACCTTGGTACTTTACACTTCTACTAGACATTAAATTACAATGACTGTCTAATACATGCCCACTGTTAATTTCTAGGAATTCCTTAGTTTCATATCAATATCCTTAACCACATATCAATATCACAATCCAGAACATGCCACTCACTTGAAAAAAGTATTACAAGAAGCACTATCAAATGAGGATCTAAGGTTATTAGGGAATACTGACCCATTGCTGCAGAACATCACATTCAAACGTCACCCTACACACAGAAAAAAAAAAAACAACATTGCAGGTATAGTTTGTGTCAACACATCTGAGGTCTTCTCATAAACACTGTTTAAAAAGTAAATTGAAACTCACTTTCAAATGAAAGTCAATGTGCAGGTACGTGCATACTGGATACACAAAATTCATTAAATACAAAATTCATACTGTACATTTAAATGAAAGAAAGAATGCGAAGTACAAGACTGATCTCACATTAAAATAATAATCATTATCTTAAGTGTTAACCAAAAGTTGGTTTGCTTCTTTACACTTCAAGGGGGAAAAAAACTACCAAACATTGCTCAAATAAAATATTTTCCCAACATCACAGTGTTTATTGTAAACCCCGAGATTCTATTTTAGTATATGAAAAGATTTTCTGCAAACATCGTAGAGTATCACATGAAATGAAAAACAAAAAGAAAAGGAAAAAGAACGATAAAGAAAGCAATGTTAGACAGAGTTTTCCTCCTTAGGGCTAAACTGTAGGCCCTGATAAAAGTTTAGATCAATACTCTTACCAACATGAATGGAGCAAAAATGCCCCGAAAGTAATACCTGTGACAAAATTGGCACATACATATAAATATCTAACTATACAGCTTTGCGCCTGACCCTATTTCCCCCTAGTTTATTTCCTACTTCAAGTATTCAGTTGCAGAGTTAAGGTTAAGACCTGATTGTAAGAGACACAGACGATTGTCCCCTACTGTGACAACAAATTTGTCACAAGAAACTAAGCTTTGTTGTCTGAGTTTCCAAGTGCAACATTTGTCATATGTGCTAAATATACTCCCAAAAGCTTTGCTGTTTCAAAACAAAGATCTAAAATGCCATTGATAGTTAAAGGACAAACTTTTTAAACATGAATGAAATTTGGATTATCTATGCTATACTAATTCTATACATTTTCTATCTATGGAAAACAGTAGCATCCAGCAGGACTCCTGCTCAAATAAATTGCTCTTTGACTGCACCATGAATTATGGTACAAATAAATAAAATATCTTCTCTAGACAATCACTTTAGAGGGGTATATGTATGGCTCATGTAGGATGTTTAGGGTTAATTGCACCACAGGTTCAAAAAATATTTTTTCTAAATTCAGTGCAAGACTTTAGGAGTATCCACTTAGATTTTTCTTTTTTACAGCAGCAAAGAAAAACTACTAAGGATTAAGGCCACCCATGCTTAAATTTATTGTTTGTCCTTTAAAAATGTAGATAGTGTATTCCCACTCCCATCACCGTGGAAGCATTTCTCCCACGGATGAAAAGATGCCCCAATAAAACAGCCAAACATTTGTAGGTTTGCCAGACTGACCAAAAATGTTCATGGAGTCACAAGGATCCTCTCCTCAAGAAGTAGCAGACATTTATCTATCAGTTAATATTCTCTCACTGAATGTAATGACTTCACATTTCTGTTTTTCCTTGCATGTGCTTTAAATTTATTTCACTAGACGTATTTTGGTGATTCAGACAGCCTCTATGGGCTGTTTGTTCATTGTTATTTTCTTCTTTAACATCTAAAAGTCATTGGGATCCATGTTAGAGACTGTTTTTCAACACAGAAAATGATAACAAACAGTTCCTCATTTACAGGAGACCTAGTGCATATACTGTATTCACAGCAATCTTACTTTATTTTTATTTTTTTAAAGAGTCCCAGCTTTCATTGTTGAAGATCTGTATGCATTTGGATGGTAAAAGGTTGATACATCCTTGTGTATATGTCCATATAGTCCATATATATACAAACATATGTATTTATATACGCCTCAAGCTTTTACCATCCAGGAATAGATACATCTTGTTTATAATTGTATATTTATGATCAAATTAGATGTCCTATGCATTGTCAGAGACACACACCATATTTTCATAGAGTTAATCTTTGCCATCAGTTATAAGTACCAAAAATTGATTTCATTTCCAACCTGGCCCAGAGCTTAATACTGGTTATACTATCTATGTGATTTTTTCCATTCTTTTTTTGTTGCTATTTTTTTTTTCTTGTTTGTTTGTTTGTTTTCATTTTGGTTTGTTGTTGTTGTTGTTTTTTAATTATAATTATCAGTAGATATAAGAAAACAGAGGAGGGTAAAGGCTTGATTTTAATTTTTTTAAAAAGCCCACATCTAATTGGGGTTAAGATTAATGCCAACACCCTTTATATAACATTATACTAATACCTCTTTGATAATCTAGTGCAATAGAAGTTTTAGAATAGTCTAGGTAAAATCAGCAAATGCAGATGCCATACCTAAATTATCTACATCTGAATTACTTATTAAAATCAATATCAATTTACCAAAAAAGATTTACATAACCTGATTAAATGAACTTCATTAAACAATAATATTTGAACACTTGGTTTGTTTGTGAAAACAATGACTTGCAAGACCCATTAAAGATAGAAATAAAGCTCTTGTAATTTCTGCTTGAGTCTCCTTCGTTGTTTTACGAAGTATCTAATTTCACAGCAGACTACAAGAAATAATGGAGAAGATGCCAATTAATGCAGCATTTCATTAGATATCAACCTTAGCATTCATTTTCTGCATCTGTGATCTTCTCCAGGATATCATGGTCATGTTTGGAGATCCAATGCAATAGATTATCATCATAACTTTCCAGTGATACATTTTTTCTTCCTCTTTCACTAGTTCCTCTGACAACTGTAACAAGGAAACAAAATACTCCAATTAATAACACATTTCAAGCAGCAACATTCTAGTTCTCATCTAAACAAGCTTTTCATCAACATCGGTAGGTATATTGCTTTTCTAGGCACTGAGTATTAAGTGAGGATTAATTTGATTTGAACCCATTTGATACACTTAAAGGGTGGCAATCTTTTCCATAGAAGATTTTTATGACAAGATTTCTCCTAAATGGGAAAGATTTTAAATTCCAAATATATCGAATTCTGTGTGTGTGATTCTGCAAATGAGGAGTTTTCTGGTCTTCTGTACAGGCACAGTAGCTTTGAAGTGGAACTGTTATTAGTAAACCTAAATGTTTCGTTTGGAAACCAAAGGAATTGTCCATTTATTTCTGCCATGCGGTCAATGTCGGTTGTTCTCCATGGCTGGCACTGCTGAAATAAAGGGAATGGTGCAAGCCTGAATCAGTCAGTGGAAAATGTCTTCTGTCACTCATGGGTTTGGAAGAGGCTCTGTATGATTGCAAGTGACTGTGGCATGAGGCCTGAATGATTTGTATTGTTACACCAGCTTGGCTGCAAGCAGACGGCACAGTATTCCTCAACAAGGGCAGTGAATTAGTCTTATTCACAGTATCTGTATCTCAGATGAGTGGGAGGAATTAAATGATTCCACTACAGGGCAGTTGTTCTTTTATCCACTGACTTTGTTCCTAGAGAAGTGGAAATGCATTATGTATGGGACTCTCTGCTGCTAAGCTTGCATTTATGTAAGCAAAGAGTTTCCAAAACATCCGTTTTTATAAAAAAGAAACTGCTGCTGAATTTTTACACTTCTGCATGCAGCAGAAAAAGTGTTGTGTTTTCTAGTAGAACTGTTTTACTAAAATGCCTCTTTAAATTCTAGAAGCTAATATTTAGCACAGTAATTACGCTATGAGAAAAGTGCAACACTTTGTCTAGAATGCAAACAAATAAACTTGCAAATCACTTTCAGTCTCTGTTTTTAAGTTCTTCCCTCTACGGCAACCCCATATAATGGTTTATCTAACACAAACTTAGATGAATAGTTTTACTTCTCCATTGGGAAGTTGGTACAATTCTTCTGGTTAAAACACTTCAGGACTAATCCAAAGCCCACTGAAATATGGAAAGATTCCCATTGATTTTAACAGACTTTGGGTCTGGCCTGTGAATGAAGAAAAAATGACTTCTGCAGAGCTGGAAAGCCAGGGAGTTCCTAAAGTAGATCATGTTACTAGTTCTGGCACATAAAATCTTTGTGAACTTTTTATGAAAACTGTAAGTCAGAGCATGCGTGACGTTTCGTGAACTGTGCATAGCTCCCATTCTTTTGTGTGCTGAGTGTATCTTAATCATCATTCAAAGAGATATATAGGCATAGGAAGCACCCATATAAATTAACAAAGAGAGTACATTCCAGAAACCTTAGCACAAAAATGTCAATTTTTTAACAGGTTCTCTACAATATAATCACAGCAAATTTCCAATATACTTGATATTTTACAAGCTGAAGTTCCTTTGCAATTAACACTCATTCACACGCTCAAAAAGAAGCCAGAATAGAGAGTCCAATCTGAGGAGCAGCAGCCAATCACAAAACGCAATCTCTTTTCAGCTTGCTCCCCAAATTTTCATAGTGCTTTTAGTACAGAATGAAACTCCCACATAAACCCCACCCACTTAATCAACCCACCCCATTCATCAGGAAACCATACACGTATTGGGAGTGTAACAAAAACTGGCTCACCACAGGTAGGAAATGCAAAGTATTTCTCAAGTAAGTCAAATAAATATATAAAAGGATATTGCTGTCAAATACCAGCTGAGGTTGAGTAAATTAAATTTATATTTGTTTCCTCAATACCGTACTTGGGATAGGTCAGTGAACCTCTAAAATGGAAATAAAATTTGGTAATGTGTATTAGGCCTGAGATTCAGGACTGCTGCAGCTAAAATCAATGTCCTATGAGTTTGGCACCTCTGACGGTCCATTAGATACCAATCAATGAAAACAGCAGAAGGATGTGAAGATATAAAAGTGTAGTAGCCCACAAATATTTGTTCAGATTGTTTTTCCTTTGGATAAAGACACCTGCCTGATTACTACTTTTTACCTCCAATCCTTTCCTCTCAGCAGTGATTTGCAGAAACAAGCTGGGAGAGGGTGGGTAAACACAAAGGGGTTAAAGGGGAAACTGTTTAATAACAGTAGTAAAATGCAGGCTATTTTTGACATCTGGGTTAATGTCCATTATGCTCCATATGCTTTCCAAATGTTTGCAACAAGCACCCAGATACAAAAACAGATACCCATTCACATAGGCTTAAATTGCCCTCTCCTAACCTGTTACACATGGTACCTACATAAAAGGCCAACAACTGATATGGTAATTAGTGAGTCAGAAAGAGAGGGAATAGCCAGTTTATTGTAGGGAATTGGTATCTGACCAAATGTTAGCAGAGAAGGATATCATTAATGAAAACCTGTTAGGGCTATTTCTGCTCCCTAAGTTACAACAAGACATCTGCATTATAATGTGCCATCTTTTAAAAAGCTGTCAGGATGAATTCCTCTGTTTCCGTCTCTGAGTGATTTATCATTACTACAATCAGAGTACTAACAAATGATGTGAAATTATTTCATTTTCTGGAAACAAGTAACTAGACTAAAAAGTAGTAATGCACAAACAAGGCTATAACTCATGAAGTCCTTTTCAAGTAACCCCTGGAACTCGGCTGTGCCTCTTGCAACAACAAAATCGAAATGACATGAATTAAAAAAAAAAAATGCATTCTCAATTTTTATTTTTGCTTGCCCAGACTCATGAAAAGAATGACACGATTAACTAAGACAAAGCCCTGGCAGGGCACTAAGCTGAATTCTGTCCCATGCCATTAGCTTATTGTGTGACTAAGGAAAAAGCCACATCATTCTTGTGTGCTTAACTTGCTCTTTGCTATAGCAGGGATAACATCAGGCTCCTCACGGAATTTGCAAGGCTTTATGTTTTTAATGTGCCTTAACCATCTTGGAAGAGTGCTAAGCATTATTATTTCTCAGTTCCTGCATTTGATTAAAAATGAAACAACATAGTAAAAATTGAATTAATATATTAAGTTACAAGTAAGGAACAAGAACGCAGCTTGTGCAGCTACCTGTAGGACTTTTAATACCAACACATATTACAGACTAGGTGATTCCCAAGGTATGCAACGAAATGCATCATGAGGGCTTACCTAAACAACTGCAGAATCCTCCCAGATGTTTGATTTAGCCAAAAAAATCTGCTCATGGCTTCTGTGCAAGCCCAGAGTTTGGGCCAGTGGGAACAGCACTTTGGGCTGTTTTCCCCCCTCTCTGAAGTGCAGTTGCTAACATGATCACAGTCCAGCTATTTGCAACTCAGCACAAGGAACAATATTGAGTAGCACAGATCTGCTGGAGTGCTTTCCCCTACATAGTTCCCTTAATGTAAGGTATGAAATGGTACGATATAAACAACTCTGTCATTACAGCCCCCAAAATAAGTATGTATTTTGCTACTTGCACCTGGCCTAATTCTCATGGAAAGAATGAAAACCCACCCCTCACTTTCTAAAGAATGCAGTATCCTGCTGAAGTCTGTCATATCGATGTGAAAACCCTCCACAGGGAGGGCCAGCAAGAGGAATAATTAAGACGTAAAGTTGCATCCAGCCTATGCGGAAAACTTCCAGTGCCAAGATACCAAAGACACCTAAGACACTTGTTAGCTGAGTGAAAAGGTAAAATCTAGTTTAAATTTATAGCATTCCTTCAGTGTCCCTCTAGGAGTTTGGCTTTTTGCCAGTGTTCCTTGTTAAAAATTTGTTAAACGTGTTTGGCATTAATGCAAACACAAAGTGCTCATTTGTTACAAATTCTATTGGAATGCATTCATTTAAGGCAATGAAGTAGTTACCAGAAAAGAAAAAAATGTTCATTAAGTACATTTTAAAAATACAATGATGTATGCGGTGCATAACTATGGCGCCCCAGTGGCTATATAAATATCTGACAGAATAACCACAAGTTGTGTTTGGTTTGAAATTGGAATCTTTTAAACATAACCGATTGAACAAAAACTGGTTTTGTTTGTTGTCAAAACTGATGTTAGTCCTTCTTGTTTAGAACTAGTTACAATAACCGAAGTTTTGGTGTACGATTTCTTACGTCTCAGATCAATAAAGCACACAGGTTAAAGTAATGCTAGAGGAAGTTTCCTCATTCAAATGGTAAGTGCAGCACTGCACACTATCTGGAGAACACTGAACACAAAATGTAAACAGCCCGCTCGGAGGAGAACAAATTTTAGTCATTCTTAAAACCTCCACTTAAGGAAATGTTACCTGGGAGATCTGCCACTGCCTGGCCACACAGAGCTACAGTACCAGGGCTAAAGGTGTCTCAAAACCCACCGAGCACATACCAAAAGAAATAGCTCAAACCCAGTTTACAGATTTCTAATACAAAGGCTGTCTTTTGTAATAACTTTTGTAATAACGTGAAATATCTCCAGTAATGACCATTCTTGATTTTGAATCAAAAGTCCTGAGGCACTTTTTAAACTAGAAAATATCTTCTGAGCTACGTTATAAAAGTAGAACCATTTTTCCATTCACTTCTATCCACTTCATACTCATTTACAACAATGACAAATATGAATGTAAAATGTATTTCAAAAGAAGGATCTGTAAACAGTGTGATTAAATAAAATATCAAAAGATTCACAAGTACCATCAGCATAAAAAGTTATTTATGAAGACAAAATGAACTTTGTTCCAGTTCTGGCGAAGATATTATTTATCTCATTTGTTGCTATTTATGTTTTAAATTCATTATACAGTAAACTTCAGAAGAATCTGCAGCTGGTGGCAGAATCACTGTGTGAACGTGATGAACTTTCCATATTGTTAATCTGAGTTAGGGATAAAAGCAGATACCACTGGGATGAATAAAATCCAATGGATCCAAGTTCTCTAGAGACCAAGAGTCCTTGAAAACTACCGTACATTTATAAAGTAAAATGAAATGAGGTCTGTAAACCTTGAGACTATTTGGACAAGGATGCTATCTCTACTGGGAATGTTTATAAATCAAAATTAGACAAGAAGTATATGAGTTGAAAGACAGATTTTTCTTTTTAATAAACTTTTCCTTTTCATAAAACAAGTCTAGTCCAAATCAAAGCTCTTCAGAAATATGAGAAAACAGGACGCATTCTTCAATCTGTCATTTCCATGTAGAATTGAAAAGAGGGTTATGGGAAATGTGACAGATGGCTTTTGCCTAGTACTCTTAGAGGTATGAGCTGGAGTGTGTTGAAGATGATCAAAAAATTTCCACTGACTCCAGCAGACCCCAAGAGTCACTCACAGAGGCAGCAGTGTAGGGCATGGGGCTCTTTGTCATGACATTTATGACTTCCTTAGCACGAAGCACATGAGACCATTAAGCCTTTTTTTTTTTCCCAACTCAAACAGAAGTGACAAATAAGGACGAGTTCATGGGCAAAGCGATTCAAACAACAAGTTCCCAATGTGATCCTAAAAACTGTCAATAGCACAGATTACTTAATGAAATTTGAAGGAGTCTTTTTCATCCTTGCTTATGTGGAATGCCATTTATTCTCATGCTAGGGACTAATTAGGGGCCTTTTTTGAAGATCAAGGTTTTGCGATCTCTGCTTCTTAATAACATGGTTTGCCTGTCTGCCACCTGGGACAAGGCAAGGCACTCTCTCTAACTCCCAAACAGCAGGCACTGCCTTAGGCCATTGCAAGTGCAGGCAGGAAACTGATCCTGAGTTCAGCCATGTAACCCCTTCACTGCCAGCCCTCCTCAAGCCCATGTGAAACCCAGAACAGGCAGTGTCCAATGCATTGGGAAAAACGGAGCTTAATATAATAAAAAAAATCACACAGCTGGAAATCTAGAATTTGCAGCAAAATTAATGTGTCGGTACACTGGTAAAGATGGCATTAGAAATCATCCTTTACTTATAGACTGGATTGAATGCATGTGGCAGCGCTTGCTGCAAACCCACATACCACTTGCTGTTCTCCAAGAAAAGAGACAGTTCATGTTCCTGGTGGCTGGGAAAATAAGTGGTTAAATAAAAGCTGTGTCAAGCCCCCAATCTAATAAGTCATCTTATTAGGAAGTTGTGATGCCCTGTTTGCCCTAGCCTGTGGCTTGTCTGCTCCACTGAAAGGTCTCCTGCTGGGACCTTTGTGGCATTATATGAGGTAGAGAAGGCTGCTGCAATATATGAGCCTTGGTTTCGAGCAGCCAAAACAGCGGGAGAACTAAGCTGCAAAGAATTAAACATGTAACAACTCTGTAAAAGCACAGACAGTGATTGAGGTTGGCCCTTTTGCTGTTGACACATTCTGGCCCCTGTAGGTTGTGGTCACTAAGCCCATTAGAGTTGCAGTGTGGCAACATCTAGTTCAGCAAGTTCAATGTGTTTCTGTTTTATTTCTAAATACTGGGCGCAAGCTGGCAGTGATAGCAGAGCGGAATATGGCACCAGAAATATGTCATAAACACAGTCGTCATTGTCAGGGATGTGAAACTAATTTTCAAACTATTTATTTTTTGGCAGATGGAGGTTGGACGTATTTTTGCATTCTGTTAACTGAAATTTAATTGCAGCTTGCTGCATGTTTTGTTTAATATGAAAAAGGAAACTTTGAGATACTGTTTTTTCTTGAAAGAGAAATTTTTCACTGGATAGGGAAATCTTTGTTGCTAGAAATTCATTGCAAAATGAAAACAAACAAACAAAAAAAGAAGCCACAAAAATCTCATCTGGGATAAGTTTCACTTATGAGCATCCTTAATTAAATAATTGCTCCCCGCTTCTGTTTTCTTTCATTTCTTTAAGAAAAATATATGTGTAACTCAGAGTTAAAAAGAAAATCAGATTCTGAAATGGATGCTAGAGAGAAATAAAATTAATGTAAGGAGATATTAAGGATTTTACTGAGAGGTAGATTTAAGATAGAAATCCTGATAAGAGTCACAAATAAGAATGCTCCTTCCTACCTGCCTAAGGATTACATTTTTTCAGGAACTGATGTAAGGTTTCTATTATGCTTTGATTAGGATGCTGGCAGTCCCCTAGATCTGCAGTTCTGTTTGCTTTTCAAAGCTGCATTGTGGCCCCATGCTTAATGGCTCACGTTGTGGCCCACATGTTGATCTATTCCAATTTACCTGTGGATATGAAGCAAGAGCTCAGTTGGTTGAGCACTTGTACATGTGGAGGATTTGTCTTTGTCCTTATTCTTAAATTAGCCAAAATTTTGGTACATGTCACAGGTTAAATTTACAGAAAATGACAAAGAGAGGTCATGAAGCAAAGAAGGGACTTGGCTTTTTCGTTCCATCTACACAATTTCCTGGGGTAGGCTCCCCTGTCTCTTCCTAGGTGAGGCAACAGCATTTTTCCTTGAGCATGGTCAGCAGTGCTTCCAGCCTACTGCTGACAAAGGCTCCTTAAGGTTAAATGACTGAAAGATCCACAAAAAAAACTGCTCACTCTTTTAGAGGGACAAAAGCTATGTCAAAGACCAAGTACATTCTCACTTTAGCCACCAGTGATGAAGGAATTAATTTCTTCTCTTCAGTCTCTACTCAGTTTCTCTTCTGTACAGTTCTCTACTCTTCTCTACAATTTACCTGAGCCAAGCATGGTCATAGCTGTGGCTTCTCTCTGGATATGGGAAATTTCTAGAATTTGGGAGACTTATTTTTTTCTGTCATCTTTTTAGATTTGATGATAATTTGGGACTAGAAGGAAATTCTTAAAATCTCACACATATTTGCCTGGTGGTAGGTAGGATTAGGTTTTCACCTCATGCATCCTAGAGGAGTCAGTCAATTTTTAATAGCTAAAAATGGCTGATTGTAGCACTCAGATAACCAGTTAGCACAGCTGTCACCATGCTCTATTATTAGAAGCATATTGGTTACAAGATGTTGTTGTACCAGAGTAAACAGTAATAACTTTGGTGGTTGTGGTGAGGAAGTTTAATCCAAAAGCATTCCAGCCAACGAGCAGGAGTACAAGAGCTGGACTCCTTCCCTGGAGTACACGAAGGCTGACCAGAGCCAGGAGGAAAAGAGGAGATAAAGGTTGAGTGCAGGTCTCAAGTACTCCATGTGTGGGCTTATTTCTTCCCTTAGGAATAGTCTGGATTCCTGGCTAGAGAGGACAAGTCTTGTTGGAAGCCATGGGCATTGCATGGTGTCCTCGGGGCAGATGACTCCAATAAACTGGCAAAAGTTTGCTTGGGATTATCTTTCTCTTAAGCAAATAATAATAAGAAAATTAATGAAGATGAATCTAATGACTTGTGTCTACTTTTCCAATCATATTAGATTGCTTATCTTATAAAGCTGAGAATAAACTAACGAGCTTCAGATTGCTGCTGTGTAGATCTGAATATTTATACCAACAGTTATATATCCCTATCCGTACTTCATAATTTAGGTAAACCACAAACATGCTGTTTCGTTAGGTTGTTCTGCTAGTTAATAGCTCTGTGCTCTTTATCCTATCAGTATGCTTAAGCACTAATTGCTCTGTGGAGAACACTGTCAGGTATTCCTGCTATCTTACTAACAAAATAAGAAAAATCAATATGCCAAAGGATAGCTCAGAATATTGTTATATACCAAAAGCCTGTTTTGCAGTTGGCGAGATACACTTTCATCTTTTTCTCCTAATGATCCAAAGTATTTTGTATTTTATATGGTTCATGATATGAACGTCCTTATAAAAATGAAGTGTGATACCTACAGTTTCATCTTTTAATGTCAAGAAGAAAGAGATCCAGCTAAGGAGCATGCTAATAGGTTTGATCTATTTGAAGTAAGAGCAATGCTGGATCCACTTAAAACTCCTAGCACTGCTAGAGCATTACAATGACTGTGTGTGGCAGTGTGAACAGGACCATACATGCTCTACAGTTACTTATTTTTTAAATACCCATCCAGACAACACACAGCATTTTGAAATCTAGCATGTGTGGTCTAATTATGCAATAATTTTTATACTTTAGGCCCCAATATTATGAGCTTCTCCACAATTATGGGTCTGCCCACGCATTTCTCAGTGCGTGATAGGGAAGACTTAAGGACCAGTTCTGGTAAGCATATCAACATGTGCTTTAATTTTTACTCTATGTGAGACTTAAATATGCACCTAACTTTAAGAACATGCATGTGTGTCTATCCTGAATGAGAACTTTCGGGCTAATCTTTTGCTAATGACATGCATATAATGTGCCATGCAGACTGAAGACCACGGTCATCATCATACCAATAATAAACACTAATAAAAAAAAAGGAAAATAATAAAAGAGCAAAAAGCAAAATATTGTTCCCCTCAAACCTTCAAATACCATCTTTTCATCCACTTGTAAACTTAATAGCAACCATGTAGAAGTTAGCAAGAGCAGCTTAGATAACGAGATTTCCAAAGGAGATACTAAAACCTTCCATGTAAGTGTTATGTAACAAGTAAACACACACAAATAAAAACATGAACTTCATTACTAATCATAAAAAATTCTCAGGGGCAACACTTCCTACTTAATATGTTTATGAAAATTTGATGCAATGCAATTAAACTAACAATTGCATTTAGCAGTATAAGACTGGTGAATTCATGAGCACAAATAATCACTACAATCAATCAATCAGTAATACAACATCTATTTATACTTTCTTTCTAGAGACCACCATTTTCCTCACATCCATTTTCTTTCCCCTCTCAATCTCTTCTTCCTGTACAACTGTAGGCAGACTTTCCTATTTTTCTTTGATCTCCAGTTTTGTGTTTGCTTAAGCTTTATGTCTCCCTACACTTTTTCATTCTTCTCTCCATAGTCTCTGTTGTCAACCTGACCAACTCATTGGGCTTTAGGTAGTAATTGTGCGTTATCATCACCATCTACTTTACCTGCATATTGCAGTTCTGTTGGTTGGAACAAGATAAAACAGAGGAATAATTCACAAAGGCATTTCTGAGGTCAACCTGTTGCTAATTAGATACACGAAAACAAAACCAAAGATACTCTTGTCGTGCACGCACAAGTGTGTCAAACCCTCTGAGGAAAAAGGAAAGACCAGAATGGAACTTAGCTCATATAAAAAACTTGGAAAATAAGAACAATGATGACTGTCCATACTTAGTTCATTACACCATTAATTTTAGAGGAAGTGGAAACAGACCAAGCACTTTTTTTTTTTTTTTTTTCCTATTGAAATAAATAAAAAAATTGTAAGAAAGACAAACATTTTCAGGATTACTTCCAAGAAATTTTGTTCTTACTTGATGCTCAAATTAAAGAAAGGAAAACCGACATCTTAATTTCTCATGAAGTAATCAAAGCACAAATAAAATTATCCAGCCCATTTCATTCTAATGTAGGTTATTTTTTTTTATGATTGCACATTTTTCCTCACTTACTACCTGAATTTAAAGATATAATACAGATCACCACTGTTATGGCCACTGATTGAGTCTGCCAACTTCACATTCATATTCGTACACCTTGGAAATGAGGAACAAGGTTTTCTATACAGAACAGCAGAACATAACACAACAATGCAGGAAAATCAACAAAAAGCATGGCTGGACCATGATTTCATATTCAAATGAAGTCAAGTTTTGCAAATATTGAATATAAATTGTGACGGTTAAATCAGAGAAAGTGGTTTCCATGCATTTTTTTTTTTTTAATGCGAAAATCTTGTTACAAACAATTGCACAAATTAAATTACACCTTATTTATTTATTTTTTCTTTTTGGTCAAAACTACTTGTGCTTTTGAACAAGCCAATTCTTGTAGAGTATATCCCAACTGTAGTTTATCAATTGCTTGTTGAGAAAAAAACAATTAATTGAGCCAGGAACAGCTTTTGTTACAGAGATCATGTAAAAACAACAACAGCAATACACAGAAAAACGAACAAAATAAAAACCCCTCAGTGATTTTCTCATTCTAGGCACTGAATCACAGACATGGGATTTTAGAAAGGGAGAGAGAGAAAGAATGGAGACCTTTGCAAGATCTTATGCCAACAATGTTTTGAGATCTTTCATTTCACTAAATGAAATTTTAGTTTTAATTCCCTTAGTTATCTTCCAATATTAGGAACTGACAAGATAACAGGCACAAATTGTTTTGTAGGCTCACAGAAAATGCACCTTGCCCCAGTAGTCATTTCTAATTCAAATCTCTTCTGAAGTTCGAAGTGTGGATCAGGAACAACTCACACCTGCCACATCCATGTGCAGGATGTGGAAAAATCTACCAATCATCTCACATTCACACCTACCAGACCACTGAAAATTTTAGAGACTTTTCATATATATATTTTTTTTTCTGAGATGAAGAATTATATTGTAATAGTCTCTGTTCATGTAGAAACAATTGTAAATCTCTATCATTCTCATCACCCTCTATTTCCCTTTCCTCTACTCTTCATTCTTTGTCAGTGGCTTACCAGAATGCATGGAACAGCAGAGATATGGGCAAACCTTGATCTGGTACAGGACTTACAGTGGCTTTGTGTTTAGATACCCGTTTCTTTCCTACATATTTAAAATATTGTTTGCTGCTGCAAATAAAGCAAAGTTTTGGAGAACCATGCAGAGCAATTTCAATATCTCCTTCCTGAAGAGTATCAGCTCATTTACATCCTGAGGTTAACTATACAGTTAGGGTTGCTTGTGTCCCATATGCTTCATTTTACATATATCTAAAGGAAATTTTATCTGCTGTTTTTCTGCCCAGTCCCTCAGTACTGTCACTATGACTTTGCAACCTAGATTTTGAATTTTCAGAATTCCTTCACTCCTGCAGAAGAAAAAAAAGATTTCAAAACCAGTTTGTGGGAAATTCCCATGAAAAATATCTGGTTTCTCAAAAGAATGAGCTGAAACTTGTAGGGCAGCTGGGGCTGAGGGAAGGCAACAGACGTATTTCTATTCTGTGCATAATTCAACAAAATGTCAGCGCATGCTTTTGGAATCCTTTTTCTGTGCTGCTGTTACGAGCTGACACAGTGTCAGCATTTTCAGTATTATGCCATTATCAGCCTGTATAGAATCCTTTAAAACTGCTGGGGGGGAAAAAAAGTCTCTTTTTGCATATTTATGCCATCCTGCTCTGAGCACTTCCGTTGGCCCCAGTAAATCTCTTTGCCAAATTTCAATTGACTCTTGCGGTGTTCCAGCTGTTAGATAAACTTCCAAGGATATTTTTGTGACAGGTACAAACGTAGACAGGAAATCTCAAGAAGAAATCCTAAATTAATTATGTGTCAACATTCAAGCCACAAGAAGGAGCAATTGTCATAAATTTTTGGAAGTTAGAATCCAATTTTAGTGGTAAGTGCAAAGAAGTTCACTGACTCACTTGTGAGTCAATGCCAATGAAATAATATATGTCACATTCTTTAACAGTTCACTTTGGCTAAACACAGAAGGGAAGAAGCTAAGATTAGTAAACTGCTTATTTAAATCGCATAAAAAGATGACAGACTCAAAGCAATAACATACTATGGATTCACAAATTAAAATTCAGTGTTGCCTAATCTTATCTCACGTTTTTGAAAATAACTGTAAGTTAATTTTATGCTAAAAGAAAACCTCTCCACTACCTGAAAATTTGACGTGATGCCAATAAAATGATTCTACAGTGATACACACGTGTGCCTCAGCTCTCTTCTTCTATACACACAATGCATTTGGGCTGCTTTATGAATGCTATTCACGTTGAATAAGCAAGGGAGTGAGAGGGCAAAGTTAGAGAGTGTTGAAACAGCCCTGGCCATGAGAGCTGCCCATGTTTCTTTAGTTTTAGCACTGCTGCAGATTTCTTGACAGTCTTTCTGATTCCTCCACGACACGTCCTTACAAAACCCCGAGCCCCACACAGGTAGACATGAGTGCTCCAGGGCTCCACAGGCATTGCAGGTGGCAGCCCCCCGCCCCAGCCCCCACATCCCAGGAGTATTTCTGCGGTGAGTCTGGCTGTGCTCCTGCCCTGATCGTCCTTCCAGACCATCAGCTGCACTCAGCTTGGCAGCACGGCTCTGCCCCGCTCCCATCTGAGCACAGCTGAAAAAGCGATCCCCTGTGTCACGCCAGGCACCCTGCAGAACCCCATGCATGGGCCTGGCGGGGGGCTCTTTCTAAACCCGCCTGCCTAAATACAAAAGGGAGAGTGCTGAGATACCTGTTGTCTCTGGACAGAGAATAATGAGTCATTGGGGCTTGGGGAGAGAGGGAGGGGGAGAAACTACCGTAAGCTCTGCAAGCTGCACAGCTTTGCGGCACACGTGCGAGATGCCTGCGGTCCTCGTTCTGGCACCAAGCCTGTAACAAGGCCTGGCAGGCTGCACAGCACCACTGCTGCAGCATGGACACGGGGCTCAGGCTGCTGCCTGCCAGGTGCAGAGCTGGTGGTGAGGAGCTGCCCTGCCCACAACCCCCATTCCTGCCCTCAATAGAGCTCTGCACGGGGCCCACACGGCACAGCCACCTCCCCACAAGAATCACAGGCACGGAGATGCCTTCCTGACACATAGCATCTGCTACACAGCAGGAAGGGTCACAGCTCGAGGGAGGGAAATGCAACTCAGACTGCTGACAGGAGAGGGTAGAAAGCAGTCATCTCACACAATGGGCACGGATCCATGTTGGAGTATTTCCTTTATAAACAGTATCCTTTTATAAAATGCAGGTAACATTCCCCTTCCTTTACTGCGTGCTTTTTCTTTACAGATTAAAGGCACTAAATGGATCCACCCAAAGCCCGCAGAAGACAGTCTTTCAAATTACTTCAGTGGAGCTGTGTCAAAACAGTCGCAGGAAGCGAGCACTCAGAGACCCATCTGTAGGCAAAACTTGGCCCTCAACAGAAGCATGAGCAGACCAGAAACCCTCCAGTGCACCAGCAGGGACATGCTGCACTTAGCTGACCACCTTGATTCTGTGTCTCTAAAATACTGTGGATAAATAACTATTTATGTCACCCTGGGAGAACAGGAATGTATGATACGGCTATGTAACCACCTGGACTTTTATATATAAAAAGTGTTTTCACTACTTATGGAAAGCCAGACATGTAAATTACACTACCTTTAGCAGGAAAAAATACGTGCCAAAGACCATGCCTAGGAGCAGAACTGGGGAAGAATGGGGGTATGGTCATGCCCGTTCTGCAGTGTTTTCTTTTACAAGCCTGTTTTACTGCTGAGGCGGGGGAGACCAGTGTTATTGCTTCCTCAGAAAGCCATTCTCACAGGATTTGACTATTGGTCATGAAAAACTTACAAGGTCAGACAATCCTGCAATATTTTAACAAATTCAGGGTTTAAACATGTTCCCAAGATTTTGGTTATTTCTGTTGAGAAGATGAAAAGTAATCCCCTTATAAACGTGTTATCAGCTGGGAAACTAGAATGAACTAGAATCTGGAGATCTGAATTTGATTTCCTTGAAAGTTCACATAAATTAGCTTTCAAAGGATTTATCTACCTTCAGCATTTCCATGGTGGACAGATAAAGCTGGTACTATCAGTAAAGCTACATCTGAATATTTGGTATGAAAAAAAAAAAAAAATTGGAAGAAATAGGCCTAGCATGTTTTCTTGGTGTTGAAGAATTTTCATTTTGCAAGAATAAGGAGACACACAGCCACAGCATCCTTCACCATAAGAGGTCCCCTAGAGGCTGATTGTTAGCATTAGAACATTAACAATCTGTGTATTTATCAAAATGTGGACACTAGAGTGGCTTGAAGTAGTTTCACTTCCTCTTAAATGATAATAAATTGGCAGCGTGAGTGTTGACTGCCTGAAATGCAACTTCATTACTTCAGAGGTTAATGGAGCAACCTCTCTCTGTTGATCTTCCTGTCACCATTGGCTACAAAAAACTCTCTGACACAGTGCAGTTTTCAGGAGAGGCACAAGTATAACAGAGATTAACCACATCAAAAAGAATACGTCCCACTCCATTATATTCTGCAAAGCTGGTGTGCAGCAAATTACAAGGTCCAGCAGTGTGATTTGGCTTGTCTGAAAATCAAATTAGCATAAAAAGAAATGATGATGATGTTATATTACTGAGACAAATGCTTTTCCATCTTAAAAGGAAAATAAGTAAAAGAGAAACAAGGGGAAAAAGAGAAGAGAGAGAAAGGATTAAAAAAAGAGAAAAGAAAATTTGAATTAGTAGAGACCAAACTAAATGTGAATACTTTAATTATGATGTAAAGTATAAGGAGCAACTGACCTTGAGCTATTTCATGCTAGCTCTATAGAATCCCTCTAGTATTCCTTAAAGAAAACTCCACAGTGATTTAGCTCAACTACCATTCTTTTGAAAGCTGAATTCACGCTTTTGCAGGAGATGAAGACTGACAGAAAAAGAGTAGGAGGAGGCCACTGAGATTCAAAGAGGATTACATTTAATGCTGTTTAAGTGAAATAACCTACTGAATGAACATGTATTCATTTAGGGAAATGTGCCTCTCCTTATTCTATGCTACTGCCCTGAAATGCCTGGTAGATATGATAATTTTCACTAATTTGTACCGCCTGTTGATCACAACCAATGTCTGGAATGAGCATAAGTCCCTCACAATTCTGAACAGAAAACACCGTGCAAGGAAGCAGAATATCCTGCACATCCTATACACAGATAATTGGAAGTCACTTCCAAGAACAAAGATTGCTCATGACCTACAAGTAACAACAACTTTGTCCCAAGCACCAAGAGAAATTCACAAATATACAGGTTACCTTCCCTTTTTTGAGTATGTGAATGAAACAAAATTTCTTTGTATACATGATTAATTTTGTTCAATATTTATGTTCTTGCCAGCAGATTAACAGACTAGCAACACATAACTAAAAGTACTTCACATGTGCAATTACAGCACTGTAATTGCATGCACATACCAACTAATTACACATGTAGTTGTGCAAATGACTCAGATCTGTTTCAGGTCACTCTTACCCACCCTCCACTTCCCACCTCCGCTAATATTTGAGATAGTGTTTATCAAATCTGACAGCATGTCTACAGCAAATATATCAAATACCTTCATTGAATTCATATCTTTTGGAAGTTTCAATAAAAAATGAATACTTTTGAGCACGAAACACATAGAACCGAATAAAACCATTCTCTTCCTACATATAGGGGCAGGTACCTGGGCATATTAGGGGGTAATACTGAAAATAAAACTTTCTGCTGCTATCCTAGGGGATGAAAACATTCCTGGAAACTGTAGAGGTAAAGATTTCTTGCTGGGGAAGTAAACTGGGCGTGGGAGTACAAGAAGAAACTATCCTCTCGATGTCAGAACAATGGTCACCTTCCCAGCCATTGATCTACGTAGTGTGAGAAATGGGAGAGGAATTCAGAGTTCAGCACTGATTCTGTCACTGGCTTACCTGGAGAGCTGGGGCAAGCTGCTTACTCTCTCTGAATCAAAATTTCCTCAGCTGTAAAAAATGAAAAGAGAAGATACTAAACCTGCACAAGTCTCAACCTACACATTAAAGCAGAGTATAAACAGCAAGTATTTTTCTGTACAACTACGGTAGCAGTAATTCAATTTCTCAAGGCTGAAAAATATTTGCCGTGTTAACTGAAGTCAGGCTGATATTTGTGGTGAAAAAAAAAAGTTGTAAAAAAAATTAAAATGCTTTTATTTCACAAGGTAAATTTACTCTATTTTTAGATCAAGAAATGAGGTCCACCAACTTGTAGCTTGCAAGAAGTGCTACACATCCATAGAAAGATGATCTGTTAGTTAATGTTGTAAGAAAAAAAAAGGGAAAAAATGATTGACCGTTCAATAAGTGTATAACATCATGAATGTAATCATGAGAAAATAAAAATTGCTAATTAAGAGGACACTGCTGCAGGTTCTAAAGTCACCAATTACGGTATCTCAAAAAGTCACTGTCCCAGCAGAAAATTTATGAAAAATTATATAAAAATATGAAGTCAATATGAAGTGTAAGAGAACTCTCAAAGTGCACAGCTGCATACACAGAATATAAGAATGCAACAGTATATTTTCCAAAGCTAAAAAGCTGCAGATAGTAATAACCACATCTCTCTCTGAAGACCCTCCTTTGAGAAGGAACTGATTTACATAGATAATTAAACATAGTTTAGAAACCTGAAATATTTTAATGATATGTATGGTTTCCAACAAAGTCTATGATACCTAAAATGATGCCAAATATTTTAAGAGCTTCAGTATAAGAAAATATTCTGTATCTGTAAAAGAGATTCTAAATTTGTATTCCAAACATTTTTCATTAAAAAAAAAAAAAATAAAAATCTTTCTCAATCAGGTTTTTTAACAGCTGAGAGTAGAAATCTTAAAGGGAAACCCATGCTGATGCAGACTTTTGAAGAATTTTCTTCATTAAAAAGCAGCACTTTTTTGATCTTTGTTACATTTGCATGGGAGAAGTATCCAAAGAAGTATTACTGTCATTAGTAAGTAAAAGAGACATCAAGTAAACCATACTCAAAGATTATCCATCATAAATAAAAGAAAACAAAGATCCTACAAGTGAAAGACAGCTTTTTTTGCTTTTTTTTCTTTTTTTTCTTTTTTTTTTTTTCTTTTTTTTTTTTTTTCCTCTTGGCTGAAATCTTTTCTATGGAATATAATGCTGGCAAAACAGAATTTTTCTACTCACCTTTTTGCCTATTGAAAAGTAATGCACTCTTTAGATAACCTCTTCTAAACCACCATTGATAATTGTATTTTCTGATTCAAACAAAACATTGTTTTTCTTTCTGCCTCATATGGCTAATAATAAAGACTTGAGGTAAATCTCCCTACAGCTGCTTTCAGTTCATTTTAAGTCAATGAAACCAATATAATCCTGTAATACAGTCAACTGTTTCTTTTCTACTAGGCCTAAAGGGCTGCAAGCTTAGAAAGGGAAGAATTACAGTTTTTCTTTTAAGCACCTATTAATATTTTGCCCCTCCAGCAGTCCTTTTTTTCCCCTTTGAAGCCTTTTTCCCACTAAATTAATGTTTAACAATTAAATCAAGCTGAAGGAGATCTTAAAAGATCTAGACAATTACTGATTGGGTAGAAGAACAGGCCTTTAATTTAAATGGGAAACATCTCTGAAATGATGCTATGAGACCCCACAACTAATTACATAATTTTCTGCATCTGAGAAAACATAAGCTGAGAGAATGCAAATAGAGCCACACACGTAATACTGGGGAGAAAAGCTGGAACTCGAACATCTACCTATTATCTTTGAAAACAGAGCAACTTGTAGAAAAACAGGCTTTGTGCTACTAGATATGCAGAGCAAAAAATGCAGCTTCGCAGAGAAGAAAATCCAAGGGATGGCATCTCTTTTTCAGGCAAATATTATTAATACACCGAGAATGGCAATACTCTTTAGGTAAACGTTACAAGCAGGCCTAAGAGCCCTTTCAAAATTGTATATTCTTTGTATACATAATACACTTTTGTGTACTTATAAGATAGAAGTGTTCTGAGTTTCCTGCTTTCAACCACAGTAAAGTGTATATTAACCTAAAAATACACCACAGCTGAATAGTTAAGACCCAGTAATGGAGTTTTTCTATTATGCTTGAATAAATAGAGATTGTCTGGAATGAAAACTCTTAACCTGAGCACCAAACTGGCTTGTGGCTGCCTCCTTTGTCACATCCTCTGAGCACCTGCTTGGAATACTGCCTATTCTTTGCTTCAGACATCCTTTAGGAGCCCATGCTGCTCCAGAACCTTGTGTGTGTCTCTCCAGATCTCTCAAATACCTTGACACATGATTAAGATCCTAACTCAGGAAGATTTCATCTACTCCAAGCAGTGTGCCGTGACAAGCCTTGGTTCTTAAAAGGAATCAGACTGAGATAAGACTGAGGGGATTTGGTGCAAATGTTTATCACCAAGACCTAATTAACAGAGTCCATGATTTTATCCTACTTCCAGTATAGGTATAGAAGCAGCTGAGGGCCCATGCTAGAACTTCCAAAAGTATGATGGATCATACTAGCTGAAATCAAAGTGGCCCCTAGTGTGAATTCTCCAAAACTGGACCCATGTCTTTTGAGTGTGTGTCTGTCACACAAGTAATAGGGACAGACACCCAATGAACTAGACATCTTATCTCTCAATAAGCCCTGTAAGATATTTCCAAAGTAACCAAGTTCCCATTGATGCCAAACACATGAGGAAATAACAGTTTGTCAGAGAGATACTTTATGTTTCTTCCAATTAAAAACCACAGTGGTTGAAATCTCAGACAACTTGCAGGCTGTATTTCCTATTTTGATGTTCATCAAACTGTTGCTTTTCCATAAAAATTTCAGGAATTACACATAGTTCTTCTGTGAGATTTCTGATATTTCCTACTACAAGACAAGCCTCAGACAAATGAATTTTAAGAATATATTTAAAAATCCCAACAGATTTTCACAATTCAAATATTTGTATTCTTTAATTCAACAGTTTTATTCATCCCCAGATAGAATCAAAGCATGATCTGAAGGAAAAATGTTATTCGGTTTTATGAGCCACTGAATCACATTGGAACACTGAGCATTTCAATTCACAATCATCTGTTATACAACAGCAATCCAAAGTAAAAATTAATATGTTTTTGGCTAGAAACATGAATTCCATTTTCACAGAGCACTTCAGATGATAAACAGACTACTATGATGGGCAACATTCAGCCAACAAAAAACACCCTAGCACTTCCAGGAATGAAGGCTCTCATTCCTATAATAACACCACCGACAAAAGTAAGTCATGGTCATTCTTCCTTTTAATATCTTTTTTTTTAATACAAAAACCTGTAGTATCTTTCTATTAACCATTTAAAAAGTTTTGTTTCACCAAACCAATTTCAGTAACAGTATATTATTTATCCAATACAGACTGCAACTGATCCATGACTATCTGCATAACTGAGGCATGTGCACTAAGAAGCCATCCTCCATCAAGTACTTTCTTTTTGTCCATACAGGGAACAACCACATATTTATGGAATCTGTACAACAGGTTAAAAAATCAACAAAATCAGGAGGCACTTGTACCTCGTGAAAAACCTCCTGGATGCATTTTTCATTCATGTTCCCGAAATTAATTAAAGCCCTACTGGAAGCATATAGGCTGTGAACCACAATAACCACCAGTTCCTTGCTGATAGCTGAGCACGTTTTCATTCCACCTCATCCCTGTTGGAACATGGTCTGCATGCGGGTGGGTGGAACAGGCAACAGCCTCTTTGAGCAACAAAAGGAGGGGCTCCAGTAGAGCTCAAGTGCTCCCACAACAGCCGGCACCAGTCAGCTGCAGAATGTGCTGGCAGTAGCTCTTAAATGACAAATCTGAGGTGTGGTTCTAAGTGCACGAATGCATGAGAAACCAGCACTTTGGAGCAGCCTTATCTGCTGCCACTTTTTTTTTTTTTCTTCTGAGTCATCTGGAGCAGCTGTTCCACACATCCTGTGAAAATCTGGAGCTCAGCCCATCCCCAAGACATGCAGCTCCTGTGCAGGTGCTGGTGACCCTATGCCTTCAGGAAGTCGCTCCCTGGACTAAGTACGATTCACCAGGGTGCAGAGCTTGGCTGCAAGAGCAGCTGTGGGCAGCTGGGGTCTCAGGACTGGGCACACAGGATGGATGCTGCTTGGAAGGCCGAGTATGCTAACTGCTGCAGAGCCTATGGCAGCCAGCAGTGAAAACATGCTGTGTACAAAAGCTGATCCTGCTGAGGCCCTGTGCCTCACCTCCACATCAGCTAGCAGCTCCTTTTGCAGCAAGCTACATCCTCGCTCTTTCCCCTCCATTTCACACCCCAAGTAAATGTGATGAGGACACTGTCCTCTGACAGCTTCTGTTTGAGAGAAACTACAGGACAAGCAGAGATGTTGCTAACACTTCAAGAATGTGCTGAGCTGGGCAGCGAGTTTCCCAAGGATTGCCTGAGAAGGGAGAACCACCCTCCTGGGGCAATCTGAAGGGAGCACAGTATTAAACACTTTTTAAAAGCCATGAAAATAGGGTGAGTCAAGAAGACAGATGAGACAAGAAGTAGGAGAGAGATGAACAAAGGCTCAGGCTTCAGGCCAAAGAATGAACTTTCCTAACTGTATAATGGCAAAGGTGGAAAGGAGTGGACTGGCAGCAAAAAATAGGTTGCAAGTTTCTGAAGAAACTTTACTCCTAATCTGGAAAGAGAATAGTGTGAATAAGGCAGGAGGACATTTCTTCCTATTGAATTAATTATATTTCTTGCAATGTCAGAAGTTTGGAGTGAGAATTTCCATCTCAGTCTGAAGAAGTAGAGTGCAATGCTTTGGGCATGAGGATTTTCCTGGAGAGCCAGAACAAATACAGAATAAGCGACACTGAGAAGGTCTGAGGAATTAGGAGAGCACATCTTCAGCAAGCATGTAGAAGCAGAGAGCCAAAGGTAGCCTGGTTCTGCTCAAAGTCAGGAAGATTGAGAGCACACAGCCCCAGGGTGGTGGGACCCCAAGCCAGAGCTTGGGGAGCATCCAGCCAGGGGAGCCTATCCAGAGCTGTGACACCTAGTAACAAATAAATAGCAAATAAAGATACACCAGTGGCAACAATCAGCTTCAGAAGTTAACAGGAGAAGCCTGGAAAGTGTAAAACCTATTTGTGTTGCTAGGCAAAGGCAGGGAACCTAATGCTAGAGTTATGCTGTGTCAAATAGAATTTTGCGCAGAGGAATTTGAAGACCAGAAAACAAGGAAGATAAATTGTTATTTAAATTTCCAGATTTGTCAGGCTTCCCATAAGCCTGACAATGAAAATTAATAATACAGATTTGTGACATTTGTAATAAGAAGAAAGATGCCAATATTATTTTCTCCCAAACATTAGCTAATGGGCATGGGGAGCTTTAAACTATCACCATTCATAGCAGTGATGATGAGTGAAAAGTGACACAGGAAACTTGGGGACTGTTTTTAATCATCCTTGCAAAGCTGTTAAAGGCACAATAAAATGGCAACAGGACATTATAAATAGAGCATGTAAAAGAGCCTTCTGTGACAGGGAGAACTGTTACAGACTCCCTTATTAGACAGGTTGGCTTAAGCATTCACTCTGTCACCTTCCTCAGTTGGTCAAATGCTTTGTCCCATTGTAAAGATAACCGAGTTGGTTTGGCCACCTCTGGTTTAATATAAAAAAAAAAGGTGATTTATCAGAGCACTACTTTAAAAAGCAAACCAAGCAACAGCACAAAGGTGCTCAAACTTTTTCAGTTTCCCAGGAGGGATGCCAGCTCTGTTTCAAAAGCTTCACACACATTGAAATACAATTTAAACAATCTAGGATGCCTGGAAATAAATTTGTTTGTAGCAAAAAAACCTTTCTTCTTACAAAGATGCTGAGAGAAGATGGTGCGTCTCGGCGAATTCTGGTTCTGTCAGAACTGAATCTTACATCTGTCTGCAAATCAGTTCACAAACAATGTTGCACAACATTGCCTTTTGGCCTCTTTTTCAAATATCTTAATATCAGTAATTTCCACTGACGTTAAGAACATACAAGTGAAAGAAACCTGAATACTTCTATCATTTATAACAAGCAAATGATAATCAGTCCATTTAGTCTTGTAATGAAGCAAGCTTAAAAGCAAGCTTTTTTTTAAAAAAAAAAAAAAAAAAAGTCAAATATTTCCATTTTTTTAATAATTCAGTTTGGGTTCTTATTTCACCACAAATTATGAACTATAATATTGGTCATCAACCACCATTGTGAGCAGTGAGCATTAAAATACTAAAAATTTGCTTTCCAGCCTTTATTTTCTTTTGCTTTTTCATCACAGATGTTCACACATTTGTTATGAGTTTGGTGTATTTAAAACAGAAAAACAAAATGGAGTCTTCTTTTGATGATCTGTTAGCAATAGTTGCCCTTTTTACATAAAGTGTGAAATTCATAATGAGGAATGTGGGTGCTATTACATTTAGTATCCATCCTTCCTTTCCCCAGATACATACTGTGTGTTCAGCTGATCTCACTTCTAATCCTTAGAAATGTTTATAACAGTGAAAACAATTAAAGAAAAAGATGATTTCCCTTAAGGCAAGGCCCTGTTGAAGTATTCCAAGGAAATAATATCTCTAATGCTATCCACAAAGACTACAGTTTTGGACGTTTTTACTTACTGAGTTCTCCCAGAACAGGGCAAAGTAATTAAGAACAATGGTTAACTTTTGGGGAGTGCCACCAAACATAAAAAGCAAAATGAGTTGTGTAACAAAAAACACACTAGAATACTGAGAAAGAAATTGAACAGCAAATAAATAAATGTCAGATTTAAGTTCACACTTAATATATATTAGCATTCTTAATTCATACCTGCCTCCATTATGGCACAGATTACCTTTTCTTTACCCTTCCCATTCTGGAAATTTAATTAATGGTATGGATGAAAGATGCCCACCAGGCACAATGAGACATGCAAAGGATGTACAGGAGGAATACTCCACTCATTGTGGGAAATCATCCCAGTTTCTGTAAACAAATGAGAGGGCAAACAAGAAGTTCACACACAAGTCACTCACATCACACTTCTGCAAACAGACATGCCTCACCCCACCAAGAGGCAAGTGCCTGTGGGGGGAGACCAAACCTTCAACCTATGTCATTTCCCAAGATGAAAAGGAACATGTAGCAATGAATCTTGCTATTTTTACTTTTATATTTTCTGCTCGGCATTTTTGATCTATTGCAAACTACTACGTCCTCATGGCTTATGGTAGCTGCTGACATGCTTTACAATGATACTGCTGCTTCACTGCCTTCTCCATTTTACTGCATTCAACTGTTTTTAAAGGGAAAACACTTGAAAGTCTTTATCCTTAACAAAGTACATCCTTATACAAAAACTGGCTCTGAAATAATTCAGATTGCTCAATGCTAACCTAGAAAAGCATTGCACAACTCCAAGAAATACACACCCCTCCCCCTAGACATAAGGATATAGTAAATGACAGGATGTCAAAAGCAAAAGGAGGGAGACACCTGCAAATTCTGTCATCTGCTCTCTGCTCACCCACTCAGGTCACATGGGGCTGAAGAAAGAGGGACCTCAACTCAGCAGGGTAGTGAAAGGATCAGAGGAAGAACAAAGAAGCAGCTGATCATAACAGTTGCAATCAAGAATTGGAAACGAAAAGTGCAGAGAAAATTTAAAAGCTGAATTTAAATAAAGGCATGGAGAAAGGCCAAGATTGAAGAGATAAAACACCGTGGGCAATTACAGAGAGGAGTCTGGGTTAGAAGAAAAACGGAGTTTAACACAGTGTGTTAAACAAAGGCAGACCACAAAATTTTGTGTCTGAAGGCCACCCTGCATTCAGGTACGTTCATAGAGGACCGATGGCTGCCACTGCCACTCCTGAATCCGGACAGAAACCTCCCCAGTTCTAGAGGAGGAAGAAGGCAGGTACTGGCATGAGTGATAGCCACCTTCCTTGCTGAACTCCACTGGAAGGCTGCCAAAAAGTGAACGCAGTTGAAGATTAATTAAGCTACTAGCAAACTACTACAGCTGAGCAAACCCATCCCTCTTCCTTGTGTTTGAGAAACTGAAAGGGAGAAGACTGAGGTGCAGAAGCCCTGAAATGTAGATCCCCATGAGGATGGCTTAGCGGCTCTGGAGAATCCCATGATCTCTGCAGTGCTCACTTCACAAGGGAAAAACACAGTGCTCCTGCTGCATTACAGGTTAACGTAAAAACAAACAAACAAAAAACAACACAAAAAGAAAGAAAAAAAGGAATAACCTACAAGGAAAATTTCTTTGTTGCTCATAGGCTTTTTTTTTTCCATAAAATTAGCAGCTACTATCATCGAGACTCAAATGTTTGGCTTCTATCTGCAAAGCTCACAGTATGCCATTAAGGAAACGTCTGTGTGGAGAAGGATGGCGTATGTGAGAATCTACCCTTCTTTGAAAGTACAGGTATGCTTATCAAGGCCTTTCCTTCTTGGAAGTAAGTTCAAATATCAGATAAAATGATAGCTTGATTGTTTGAGCATCTACATGAGTAGCTGATTAAGTGGTCCAGCAATTCCACACAAATATTTGATCCAAGGGCTACATTAATTTATGGACCTTCCGAATATGAAAACTACTCTTTTTCCTTTTGCACTGTGCTCGGACTGTTCCTTTTATTGCATGCTCCATATGCTTTCCCACTGCTCCCCTACTGAGCTCTGGGTGAATGCAGAAAATGACTGAAGGATCGGTACACTACCCTCACACATGTAGGAGAAAAGGCGATTTAGGCTATTTAAAACCCAGGCAAACAAAACATAGGGAATTATGGAATAGTTTATGTGCAAAAGTTCATTACAAATTTTTTTATTTTTTTAGAACAGTGGGAAAGGGAACCTGAGCTCAAAAATGGAGTGTACAGCTAGAGGCACACATATATCTATCTATATGCCCCTAGTTAAAAGTCAAAATCTTGGCCTTTCAAGTATGTGTCAATAACTACTATAAATGTTTACTAGAGGAAAAATGGAAATTCTCATCTAATTCAAGCCATGCCAGAAACACATTTGCATTGTCAGCCATGGTACAGAAACTATATCAGCCACAGCCTAACTACAGAATCCTATGACACTACAAACAAAGACTTGGGATCTTTCTTCATGAAGTCCAACTTAAGATATACATTCTAAAGCATAAAAAAACTCTTGCTGTTTATGGCAGGGGATTCATTAAAATACTTTCAAAATATAAATTCTATATCTTCCATATAATATTTGCAGGATTTGCTCTAACTTTGTGTTTCTCAGTGCTGGCAGTATTACAACAGTACTGGAAAAGAAGAAAGCCAAAAGTAATCTCTCTCCAATTAATAAAAAACACTTTCCAACTATCAGGATGAGCTAAAAATATACTGCTTGGATGAGGGATAATTCTGAGGTAAAAATAGCAGAAAGAAAAAATATTTAAGACAAAACAAAATAAAAATCCCAAATCATTCTTAAGAAGCCATGTGCAGCTTTAATATTTATCACCTCTTTTGCCAAGCAGAGCTTCAAAACAAAAAAAGAAAAAAGGACGCGGAGTTGATAACAAAGGAAAGACGCCAAGACTGTACAAAATAGAAAGAATTTCTGCATTCCTTCAGTGAACATGGAAGTCCTCCCTCCGAAGCAATTTATCTTGGCTGATGAAGGATAAGTGGGTGTGCCCAAGACAAAACTTGTCAGACAAAGACATGTTTGTTTACTTATTATTTATCTAGAAGTCAGAAGCACAATACATTACCATGCTAATGTGGGCCTTTTCAGATCTCTGCTCTTCACTGGAACTGAAAGGGAGAAGCATGTTTATTCCAAAGGGACGAGAGATCTGTAACTAAGTGTACTGTTAACGTAAATTTGTATTATAAATAGTATTTGGAATGGCTGTACAAGCACACTGGAAAACACTCTCAGCAGATAAGACAAAGACTAGGAAAAAAACAGCAAAGACAGAGAGGTGAAGCAGCATATCCCACCTGTTCCAGCAGAATAATGGACCACTCACTACTAGAATTATTGCACTATATGGCCTCACTCCCTGCAATGCTATTATACTCTAAAGAAATGTAGAACCTTAAATTAACATAAATAACACGCTTAAACAAACACCAACTAAAAATCAGTGTTTAACTTAAAAACAAATTTTCTTGTTTATATTTTTAATTCTAGTCTTGCATACACTGAAAATCTATTTTGAAAGGCTAGTTATTATTCAAAATTAGGAGCTTCAGGAAGCAGAAAAAGCTGCTTAGGGAGTAGTTAACTCTAGTAGGAAAATGTAATAGGTGAACTAGCATATATTTAATTTCTATTGTCCATGGCTACAAATGGACAAAAATTGACCTTGAAAGGTTCATTCTTAGCAAGATTAAATGGAATACAACAAGCTTTCTGTTCAGAGCAAGATTAAAGAAGATCTCTAGGAGACAGAGTCAATGCTTTACTTCAAAGATAGGTATGAAAATTTATTCTGACAAAACAAAACAATATCAAGTAAAAAGACAGAAAAAGAATGGTCTTGGATCTCTGTTAATAACACGGCTTTTTTTGAAAATGGCAGTGCAGAAAGGAATTCCATCATCAGGAATTCTTTGTAGATGAATTACACGTTAAATGACCGGTTCTAATCAATTTATTCATGCCACATGTTTGGATTATTCATGCATTATATTTGATATTATTTTATATTTTTAACTGTAGCTTGTTTTAAAACACAGTGAGCATAGAATTAATGCAGTGGACACTGATTTTTTATTCTGTTTTACATATTCAGAAATTTAATGTTAATTTTTTAACATAGGGAGGTTTTGAAATGCAGAAATGTTACATCATTCTGGATTAGGTTCTGCATTGCATATTCTTTTGACTGATTGACAAGAAGAATAAAAATATTACAATGTTAATCCTTTTCCTTGATTAAACTTGATTAATTTTAGCTATCTTATTAATCTTTTGGGATTACTAGTTCTAGGATACGTAAGCTAAAAAATATTATCTGATGCAATTGTTAGTTTAAAGTAATGGGCAGAATGGTTAATAGAGAAAATGAGTGTTCAGTACCTCAGGGGATGAGGGCTTATCCAGGGGATAGGAAGACACTGTTTTTTATCCAAAACTTAACAGTTACATAACATTTACTGTTACCCACCCAAATACTAAATACACATAATGCAGATGGCATTCCTAACTTCAGTTTGTCTGTTAGAATAGTCCACAGTTACAGCCCACAGTGATTTTATTTCATATACTAAAAGAAACTGAAGAAAAAAGATATCAACTTCATTTACATCAGTTCTTGATCAAGAATTAAAGTTGCTTTAGGCTGTGTGAGTTTTAGCAGGTTTTTACCCTCTCACATGCTGATATTCTCTCAATCCTAGAAATTTAGTCATGTCATTCTCAATTTTAGACAGAATTCTATTTTTTTAATAAATTTAAAAATAAAATCCGAAAGAGATAATATGAGAACACTTGGTGTTCCACAGTAATAAATGATAATAGATTGTCCATGCTCTATTTGCTCCGGGTGCTATTCTATTACAGAAATTCATTGGGCTGCAAATGTGAAGTCACAACAAATCTGCTGTTCTGAATGCTGAGGGAGGGGTGAGGTCTATACTTCTCAGGAGCAAGGTGTAGAGAGAAGCTTCTGTCTAAATATGATGCTGTAAGGAATGTATCATTTTCTCATCAACTTCATAAGCTTTGGAAGAAAGAACAGCACCAAAAATCCTATACTATTTTTTTTTTTTTTAATAATGCCCATTTCTGTGTGTCCAACCACTTCTATATCACATGCCTGTTACTCAAAGACTCAAAATACCTAAGATCATTCTAAGAAGCATTCATTTCCATTTGCAGAAATAGATCAACGGCAGAACACTTTCATGAAACAACATATGAAATTTATCTTTCAAGTAGACTGACTAAATAGCACAAACTAAATGTAATTAAGCAGCAAACTCCAGTAACAGACAGGTCAAAATGAAATCTTGAACAATCTGCAGTGCAAGTTCTAATTTTCCATAGGTTTTAGTCCCAAAGAAGAGAAATCCTGGAAAATGATATTGTTTCACAAGATTCAAATAAAAGGCAAAGCATTCATAAATATGGGTTTAAGCTCCTTAAAATATAATGCTGTAAATCTTATTACAGACTTCAGATGCAATTGTTCTGCTGTTTGTCTCATAACGCTGTGCCTCTTAACTTTATAGGCTTACAAAGGGGATTAATTTTACTTTAGTTCTTTGTTTTCTTTTGCTAATAAGGACCAGACTTGTTTGTTCATTTTCTTTCAAGTACTTCTGTTTCTTATAGTGTGAGTTCATACAGACGTAATGTAGAAAATCAGTATGAAAACCTAAATGGTTCAGGTAAAGTCCAAAAATTAGGATAACTTGAGAAGAATCTCAAGCTTCTGAGGTCATTCATTCCTCTTATATTCCCTCTTGTATTTGTCTCCTGCTGTATTTTCTTTTTGATTCAAACTAAGGGAAAAATCTTCATCTTCCTTAGCTTAATATGCTTTCCTCTCTGATTCCATTTTTCTTTTCCCATATATCTCAGCTTATCTTCTTCAAAGATCATCTATCTTCATCTATCTTCTTCAAAGGTCATCTTGGTATCTTGACATCAAGAATCTGCATTTCCAGGGAAGACCTCCTGATCCTCCTGCCAGCTGAAGGAGTCGAGCCCTGTGTTTATATAAAGCTTTGCTGGTGTGAATGTGTGGGTATGCACTATGTGGTGTATCTACCACATGTACCACAATAGTAATATTTTCTTTCGAATATGGAACTACTTAATTGGATTTGGAGTGTACATGTATACACTTCATTTTAAAACAAAAACCAACTGATTTTGGAATGTCAATTGGAATAGCAATGTCTTGTCATTAAAAAAAAAATATATATATATATATATATATATATATATATATATATATATAACAGAAATAGTAATTTAATTGATTTTATATTGCCAGAACCTAATGTGTGTTCTTTTCTCAGATATAACAGCACTATGAAGAAAGGACCAGGGTATCCAATGCATTAAAATCAAAACCAAGAGTAAATAGTCTCCTAATTAGTCCTCACAAGCAGGCAAAGTAAAACTATAGAACTTAGCCAAAATTTAACATGAAATCAAATCTTGGTACCCTATTCTGATGCAGAAGATAAAAAGACATCCATAACACAAGAAGGAGACATATAGTTTACCATTACAATATTCCTTTACATTCTCTAATTATAATCCTATCCAAAAGAAGAAACAGTGTTCACTTTTTTTTTCTTCATAAAAAAACAGTTCATTTCATTATATTTTTCAGATGAACTGTGATTTCCTCAACTACAGCTTATGTTAATGAAGTACAGTACATGTTAATGAAGACAAAAGAGATCTCTCTCCTTATGGGCAAAAACTTTCTTCAGCTTAATAGAAGTTCCTAGAATGCTTAGCTTTTCCCATACAGCTAGAATACCAGAAAGTTTTCTTATAGTTGTTTATATATATGTCTCATACAGTTGTCTAGTGCTGCATGAAATAAGTACAAACATTAGTATTACTTTTTAAGTAGACGTTTATATATTCTTTCTGGCCTCATCTTTCCTTCCTCTCTAAATATATAATATTCTAAGGAGAATAAAACTATGCTTGTATGTGCACTTGGTACTAACAAGTTTAAAGTAGGAAATGATGGTGATGTGATAGCAAATGAATGTTGGCAAGATGTCAAATGTCCGGTGTAAAATTTTATGAGCATGCACATTCCAACGCTATGTGGACACAAGCCGTCCACTGTAGTTCATTTTGGCAGAAATATTGCAAATATATAATTTTAGCATATATTACAATTCACTTATGGATGCTTAAAAACACATTCATCAACCTCCCAAGAAAGGTCAATGAAGCACATGAGTATACCATATAAAACAGATACTGATGTATCAGAAAAGACTAGTTGAAAACTGAGACAGATAGATGCATCAAAGCCATTACATATGTTTCTTTTAGTCCAGTGCTGACTGGGCAAAAAAGCAACTGCAAGTTTGACAGCAGAGAAAAAGTGAGCATCGCTATGCTGATGTGAAAGGGACTACAGCAATTGAACCAAGTGACTATCAGGCCAGTAACTTAGAAAACAATCAAAATATTTTCTATCATCATTAAATGTAAGACTTTTGATGTTTTTTCACGGTGCATAAGTAGGACCATGTTTATAATCACATCTGAGATGGCATCCATTTTTTCATGGGATAACCTTGCAGTTTCATTTGGGCATTAAAAAAAACCTGAACTATGCTGAACTATGGGCAGGAACTGGAAATTTGTTCTTGTAGTAAAAGAGGTATTTTTAAATGAAGAAGGCACAGTTGTGAGGAGACAATGAAATCATATACTGCTGCTGTACCACAACTTTGCATGTGGGTACAAATGACAACAGCAAACAAGAAGCTTTGGGGCAAGACAGAGCAGATGTGATTATCAATATCCATCAAACAGTAAACAAACTACTTTTACACAATGTCTTGAGTGAGAGTCGCTGATGTCAGTGAGGTTTCTCAGTGTGTACAGTGCTCAGCTCTCAGCTCAGCAAGTGTCAAGAAGTGCTGTGCTGATGCAGCATTTTCTGCCAGCAGGTTGATGTAGAGTCAGGCACTTCTGAACCTCTGTAAACAAAATCTCTTTGCACCAGTGACTGGATTACAGAATGACACTCAAATATGCCTCAAAAAAATCGTTATAAATCCACTAAAGCCTCCTATGTTTAATACAGGCTGAATACAGTCAATACATCATAGCAACAGAAAAGCAATTGCATTAATTGCAGGGTTGATAAAACTATTCAATTATTTGAGCTGAGAGGCTTTGAAAATAAGACTTCTTTACATTATCTTTTTTCAGGTTATTTCTAAACATACGCTCACTGGAAATTAGGAGTTTTAAGAATGGATGTAAATTTTCATTATCATAATAATTCCTATTTAAAAAATCAATTCAAGATCATTAATGGAAATAAGATTTTGCCACACTAAGAATAATCCTGTGATTTATAGCATTTTTTTCAATTCCTCAAAAACACAGTCATAAATGATTTTGCAAAAATGCCTGCCACCTGGATTAATTGCCTTTTTAAGATGTTCATCTGTATTCATTGCTTCATCATTAATTATAACAGTTGAGAGAAAAGGAAATTTCATCAAGGCTTTCAGAAGTGCAAGTATGACTTACAAAAACACTAACTCTCAGACAAAATTCTTATTTTGCAAAACAGGTGACATTCCTCAAAGATTTATCTCCTTTAGGCTTATTAGCAGAAAGTGATAAAATGCATTTACATGTAAAATATTTTTAATGAGCTTGCACAGAAGTTTATGGGTGTCTGCTAGTGGTCTGACCCCTTCTTGTACTCCTTGCACTCTCACCATACTTGCTCTCTTCTGAAGTATGATTCTGTTCCTTCATCATCACCTTACAAGCTGTAAACTATCAAAAAAAAGGGAATTCTGCTAACTGTCCGCTGAAGTCTTTGTTATGGCTGCATAAGAGTCTCTAAACAAATAAGTTGGGGTGTCTGAGAAAATAAACTATTTAAATTCTTCTCATAGCAAAAATCATATCTCACATGCAGACTGCATATGGTATCTGCTACTAGTGAGTGCTTAGTGTTTAACACTAAGCAAAATCAAATCCCCATCCTCTACTTATTTTTGTGTAGCCAGTATCATCTACCCAGAAGCAGGAACCGTCAGCTCACAAAGAATGGCAAAAACAAAGATCCTTAACACTTACTGGGACTGGAGAGGCCTTGAGTAGTTAATGAAACATCCTACTGAGTCATACAACCACAAAATCCCTATCATAAACATTTGCTTGTCCATAAGATTATCTTCAGGCAGAAGCTAATGGAGAAGACCTCTAAATGTGGAGGGGAAATACTAAAGTAACACTGATTGTCAAAGGTGCCCTGGGAACACAGGCCAAGAAACTTAAGAACCACCTCAATGACTTTTTCATTAGTCTCTAGAGTTTCCAAAAGTCTAGACTTACTATCTTGAAAATGTCAGCATCAGACAAATTTATGGTGAGAAGCAAAGTTCATGAGATAGTGGGAGTGGGGAAAAGGGGATGCTGGGGGGAGAGGAAAAGAGAGATAGTAAGTCTAGACTTTATTTGAATATATCTTCCATTTTGTGACAACATCTTGACTTCTAAGCATCTGGTTGATCTTGAGCTCATGAGGAAATAAATTCAGTCCACAGATAACAACATGAGTTTATTTGATTATGATACAAATTAATAAAAACAACAATCCTCAACTTTATCCAATTAGATTAGCTAAAGATCAGGGATATGTTATGATGCACATATAGCTAAATCCTATCTCAAAAAGCTTATCAGTTCAAAGTTGCAAACAAAGAGTTTAAGATGGGGTAATTTAGAAATGAATACAATGACAATCTAACAGGTTTTTTTAGTATTATTTCTTCAAAGTTTTTTGACACTAAAAGTGTAAAGGTAGATTGCAGTCCCGCACAAGGCCACTTTCTATTCTTTTCACTCTTCAATCTTTAATCCATGCTTGTACTGAATTTTAGTTATAGTGTACGTGCTGGCTCTAGCATAGCTAAAAGCCATCAATGCTCAAAGAACTTACCTGTTTCTCCTGATAAACATTAAAGGGCCAAAAAGTCTGTCTTTGTCTGTCATTAGCTAATCCGCGTCTAGAAAATGCATCATGTAGTAAAATGTGATAAAAGTCAAAGGTTGAAGATATTTGTAGAGCAAGAATAATCCTTATGCAATGGACAGGAAATATTCAACTCAGAATAAAGTTTAATGAGGGCAAAATAAAGTCTAGGCATGTGGAAACCCTCCTCTTTGAGGATATTCTTTATACCAATTACTCTTCAAAGGTATTACGTTAATGTTTTTAGCAGAAGATAAAGTTAATGCTTTTACAATTTAATCAGATGAATACTCAAAAATGTTCTTTTGCTTTTGTTTTTAATCTTTCATGCTTGTATTTTATTTTCACAATTTATGTAGATAAAAGACATTTCTCCCCTCCAGATTATATAGACACAGCACCATTAGGTTGGGTTGGTTGTTTTTTTTGTCTGTTTATTTTGAAATAAGTTTACAGTATGAAAAGATCACCACTGTGTTTAAACCACCATTTTCAAAACAGCAAGGTTAGCAAATATGACCTCCTGAATAATCTAAGATTTCATTTTTTCTTCTAAAGATGAATATTAACTACCTAGTTAATATATGTAGAAAACAGCAATATGAAAGGTATCCTACCAGCAGATCACAACTGCTGCACCAGCACCCTGCTGTATCTAGCATAATGGCCTCCCCTTTCTAGATCCCTGTTGCTCTGAGTATTTCCTCTTGCATTACTCAATTCAGTATTTTAACCTCAATTCACACTTACTTCCATTGCTTTGCTATCTGCCAATAAAATCACTTTTTATAATGTACACTTTTAAAAATTGCTTTATAGTTTAGAAGGTTTGCTAAAACACAGAGATACAAGATCACTAAAGTGATGAGAGAATATACCTGCCCTTTGTTTCCTCACCTATTATGAAGAATTTGGAGATAATTTTAAGTATAAGCATTTTATTCCTGAATATAAAGTCTTCTTTGCTGCAAGTACAGCAAAAAGAAAATAGAATCTATGTTCGGTGACAACTACTTAAAGAATGAAGGGGAAAAAAAAAAGTACCTCTCTTTGGTATAACAATATATTAAAAATTAGGAGAACAAGATGAAAGCAAACAATGTAGCTGTTCTGCTCACACACTACCATAAATCTTACCAAGTGCTTTGTTCAGAATTAGTACAAGGAGCCCTCACCCTAATTCTCCTCTCTTCTTTTTCCTTCCCATTACTCCAGCACTGAAGACTCATTGCTCATTCTTGTACTTTCAAATGCATCCTCATCCAGAGATTCATTTCCTAATATATACTCTTATGTAATTTTATACCATTTACCTTCTTAACCAGTACATGATTTATGTAGATGCTTTCTTTTTTTTTTTTTTAAACAGTTGAATGATCACATATGCTACCAGTTCTCTTAAAGACAATTTTCAGAGTTCAAAAATCATGACTAGAGGCAGCATTTGTGCTGCAAGGTGTCTTAGCTTGCTGCCTGAAGTAATGGAGCATTCCAGGCTGTACGTGGAGCATTCAGCAACTAGCTGGCTGCCTTTTATGGTGAGATACAGGCCTACCAGTAATGACAGTAGTAAAAAAAAAATGACAATACAGAATGCCTTTTATAATGTGGCTAATTCATTGCAGACTACAAAGCACACAGGCAATATATATATAATGTTGCAGTTATATATACTACTAACAGCTCTTGCATTAAATATAAAAACATAGTGTGAATACAGAATATTCCCATTCTAAATAAGTCTAAACACTTCAATACAAGGGTCTCCCTGTAATATTGGCACTAATTGAGAAGAAAAGGTTATTGAGTGAAAAACACACGTTAATTTTTGTAAAGTGGTCTAAAGTCAGTGTCTACTGCTGCTCTTCATCCTTCTTGCTATGTATATGAACTTTACTATAGTTCTTTTGTTCTACCTAAAGGAGAGGAGCCAGCAGCATTCCTGCTTAATCACTGCAGTGCCCATGTGCCTAATGTCAATTCCTGGGATCTGGAGTGACCAGAAACAGGAGGTCTGCAAGCCACATTTAGCTCACAGGTAGAGGGTTGCTTTTTTTTTTTTTTTTTTTTTTTTTTTTTTTGTGTGTGTGTGTGTGTGTGATAGATGCATATATTTGAAATATTAATACAGACTTCTGTTTTCAGGATAACTTTGTGTTCAAAGAAGTATATAATCCTATTACAGAAAAAGGATTGAACAGAAAGAGAAAATGTATAAAAATCATTTTTCTGAAAGGCAGCCCTCCTTTAGCCAGCATAATCTCAAAATAACAGTTGAATTGCAAGTAAAATTTCTGTTCCTTGCACCTCTAAGTGAACTTGACTGGGGATACAGAAAAAAATGTACATACTTATTCTCCAAGGGAAAAGACTATTTAGCATAAGTATACGCTCATAATTATGGTGATGCTTAGAAGGCTCAGTTATGTAAGGGCTTGGCTTCATTGTGTGATTTTGTTTATATATGTATATTTTTATATATATATATATTTTTATATGTATATAATGTATATAAAAGTTGCAGAGTTATCTAATGAATTATATCAGAAAGATGAGGTTTTTGTATTCACATCACACTGCTTGTATGCTCACAAACTCTTATAAATGTAACCAACACAGGTCAAGTTTCACAGAGAAAATTAGCTCAGAATAAAAGCAGAATTCCCTTCTACCACCCTTTCTGCTTTCTTCATACATTCCAAAGAGGAAGACTGAGGCAATATCAGTTGCATGGAAAAGAAAGAAATTAGGTCCAAACTTGAGCCTTCGTACTTCAAGCTTTGCGTAGACTGTTTTAGAAATAGAGCTTTATGTGCCCTTTTATTTTTGTCAGTAAAAATATGGCACTAATTGTGAAACTCACTGTAGTTTATATTTAATTTCTACTCTTCTGATTTTCTGTCTTATATGCAGAAGGATGAAGATTACCTGTCAAAATAAAATGCTCTAAGAATGAAATATACAGCATGTACTGTGGGAAAGTACTTGGTTTAGTTACAGATGCAGCAGCTGGTGTGCACTACTGAAAAGTGATTAATTTAATCACCCGGAAAAATAAAAGAGTTTATGGCATATTTCAAGCAAAGACATCTTGAGTTTTTCACATGCTTAGCATTCAGTGTTTAATCTAATATTCATAAGACTTCACTGAAAATTAGCACTTCCTGTACTAGAAAAGGTTAAGTTTTAACTTTCCATTCAATGCAATATACTATTACACAGCAAGGAAACCAAGATGTACTTTAAACTCAGCTTCAAATATCCACACATTCCATGTTAAGCTGCAATGCTTAATATAATATCTATACGGCTCTGGTAAACATTTTAAACAACTGTAGCCTAAGGGACAAAGGCACAGTATTCAGAAGGTGGTATAATGGGTTTGAAGGATGATGAGGCAGAAAAAACAAAGGCAAGGAAATCTTTACCGCAATTGCCAGAAAATAATGCAGTCACTATGTGAGCGCACCCCCTGGCACTCTCTTCTGTCAGAACAGGAGAGAAGTCTACAGTACTGTCATGGTCCATGGGCTACAAATGTTCCCAGTGTAGCTTTGTATTCAAAGCTTTTTGACAAAAAGGGTCAACAGCTGTGGTTCACTGAAAGTCTGGGGGCAATAATTCTATGTTTTAATGACATAAATGACAATAGTTTTTCAACAAGAGAAAGAACAGGGAGAAGAGAGGAACGGCAAAAAATGGAAAATAAAATCATTCTTATTTCATTTCCTTTCTACATTACTAGTTGGAATAAAATGTAAAATATCATTCCAAATTCCCTCAAGTGCTTCAAATCATTTTTCAGAATGAAAGGTGCTAATTACCTGCAGCAGTTATGTTCATATAGCGTAGATGAAGATCTCATTTAGCTTGTCTTAATATCTTCCTAGCTGTTATTGATCTTTTATTTGCAATGTCAATGGAGGGCATGAATATTATTATTAAGAGAATCAATCAGAAATCCGCAAACAAAAACTCCTCACAAACTGAAGGACGTAAGATCATTAATATCACATTTCTGCATACATTTAAAATGCTATTGCTAAATAATGACACTAATAGCAAAAGAATTCTGCAAATACAGCACATGACAGTGCAGACTGCATCCAGCACTAGCAAGAACAATGTAAAAAAGTGCTGTCTGGGGAAAACAAAATGTTTCCTGGATGATATTGTCATCCATTTAGGATGAGCCAAAAAATATCCTTCTGCATGTTCAACTAACCTGCCTGGGAAAATGCAACATCAAGATATATTCACTAGATCCAGATGTTAAGTACCTGAAACCCAAAAAATACTTCTAATCTTCCCTTCTACATTTACTCTACTGTTTTTCTCCCATTCCTACCATTTCATGACGTGCTTGTGATTTTTCACAGGACCTCAAAAGGTTCGGCTCAGCTAGGGAACCAATGGGATAACTTTCCCCTCTGCTGTTCTCCATAATCTCTTTTATCCTCCCCAGAGCACGCCTTCTGCCGCTCACCATGCACGTCGCTTGAGTGATTCTTTTCTCTCTCGGTGACTTCCAGCAGACAGTACCTAAATTTTGTCTCCAATATGATTCCTAAGACCTAAATGTTGTGGCCCTAATGCAGATTTCCCTCTTCCTGTTGTTGGATTCGTAATGAAGCCAATAAAAATGAAGGGTCTGCTCACAGAATCAGTTTCACACATACTTGTCTTTCGGAGGTGAATAATCCTGCTGATTTCAAAAGAATGACAAATGTGCATGAAGTTCAACGTAAGTGTAACTGATTGCAGGCTCGTGGCCTGGATGCTGATCCCAGGATTTGGCTCCAGCAGCACAGTCTCATGCAGCTTGTGCTGATAAGTCTTATTTTAATATTAGTAAAGGGGATATGGCACAGAACGTGTCTGTTAAAAGGTTTAAAATACATGTGCATTTTATTTAAGTAACGTTGAATTTCTGGGCAACCTCCCTAAATTCCTTCAGTTTGCTGAACAATTAGAATCAGCTTTGGCATTCTTGTGTAATGACGCAGCGGAGAATTAAATGACAGACCATATGTATATGAAATGTATGTAAATTAATACAAACATGCAGTAAAACTAGGCATATTATAAAAGATAAAAAATGAAAAAGTTTATGCTATTTAGTGTACACAAGGTTCTACACTGTGGTGGAAAACCTGCTGTGCTTGTCAATGAATTCATCCAAATATGATTTCTATATAAAATAAACAAATGCTTGAAACTTTTCAAAAACATCTCTTAAAAGAAAGCACATCTGTTCACCAAATCTGACCTGAATTTGCACACAGTACTGCGCCCCCTCAAACCATTCTTTTGGAAACAAATTTGGGTTTTTCAACAAAAAGTGTTCCTAATTATCCCTGTATAAAGATAATTTTTATATACTCTAAGACACTAAAGCCCAAACTAGTAACATACACTGAATCCTAAAATAAAGGAAGCAGACATCTCTCTTAGCTGAGTGCCTAATCACTTCTCTTCAAGAGTTTGAAAGCTACGCACACGCACAGAGCACAGAGTCAGGGGGCAGTGCTTAGGTACAAGATCTCAGGCATGGTGTTACCCATATATAACTCTTCACTTACAGTATGTCACAAATATTTTAACACCCACAGCAAGATGTCGCGCTGCTTACAAAGCAACCTCTCAGAAGTACAGGCAAACCAGATGATTTGCTTTCCGTCATTTCACTGCTGTTATTTTCTTGACACTCACGTGGGACACTTGACCCGGGGCTGGTGTGCTCGCCATAAGGACAGCATGCCATGCAGCCCTGCCTCATGCCAAGGGGTTCCCAATAGGGAAACAAAACTTTCATTTTCATGCTTCTGCTCCATGTGCAAAGGTCAGTTGCTGTTTTTGCTGAATCTGAAAACGTCTTACACTTGTAGCAATACTGATAGCACTTAGAAACAAAATACGACTCACCACTTGCACAGCTGAACTGGTGCATGAGAAGTGAGCGGCTGTGCAGTTCCCAACAGAGCAGTGTGACAGCACTGAGCGCCGTTCTGTTGGGCTCCAGCCACACTGGGCCGGCATTAGCAGGGTTGCATTCCCGCTCCCCTGGAGGCTGTCATTTGCAAGTCACATCAGCCCTCCTGAAACTGGCACAAGGCCATGTTTTGTGTGAGAGAAAGTCTTGAGACACAAGAATGAAACAATCGTATTTGCAATCACACATTGGAGTTGCGGATTATCTTTTTTAAAGAAGCAATTAAGAAAAGGTTTGCTTTCACGCAAAGTGGATTTTGGAGTACATCAGGAGTTTTGCGTAGAGCTGGAAAAAGAATGTGAAAGTTAACCTGCACTCTTAGAGAAACCACTAATCTGGAAGAAGAAAAGAGCTCAGCAGATTTTGGAAACATTTTCCAAAAGACTTTAGGCCAAAATTTCCACAGGCTTTCTGAACCATGATCACAGCACTCATGCATGCATGATGACTTATTACAGATTTCCATCACATAACTAGCCCAAGGCATTTACTTTCTTAATTTGTTACATACCATAATAAGGAGAAAGTGAAAATCGTTTGTAATGACCACCAATGCAGATTTGTCAAATATGGACCACATTGTTCTGTCAAAACATGGAACATGAACAATATATGGACAGAAAGTAATTCTCTCTCTGTCTCTTACTATGCTGTGCTCAAAAAAACATACAAACAAGCAAAACACACAATGAAACCCTCTCCAAAAGCAAAATAACAAAATCATTAAACAAGGAAGCATTAAAATATGTCCACCTCTATACGTTAGTTCAATTCATACATCAATTAAGAAAAGAACAAATCAGTATGATCCATGATCCACCACTACAATGAACTTTTGTTAACATTTCTATTGAAACTCTACTACATCTATTACTACTTCAAAATTAATTTCAAATTATCTTTGCAACAGGGAAAAGTCTACTCAAAAACAGCCAGATAATAGCATTCATTGAACTCCTTAGCAAAAGCTGTCTTTTTTTTTTTTTTGTGGAAGATTCAAAATCACTGTGGACAGTCCTAAGTAAGGAAGAATGTTTCCATTGGCACTTGTTAAGCAGCAACTAAGCTAATCTCAAATTAATTTGTACTTGTTCTTTGCATATCTTAAATTTCCCCCATGTACTGGCCAAAGCTGTTATTTGCTACTTGCAGTTCCCTACTGGTCTCAAAATCGGAACAGATTTCTTGAATTAGTAAAACTCTCTTAGGAAACTGAACAGCTTCCAGGACACAAGATATGACCTTGACCCTCTGGTCTGCAGGCAACAGTTCAATACTTCTAAGGAAAGCACTTATAAAATATTTAGTAGGAACTGAAACTTGCATACACTGCACAAAACTCTCTCAGCTTCCCCATCTATCCCAAAAAAGTTCCAAACCTAAAACCAGACAAAGTAACAGACATAAACAAAGGGAAAGGAAAACAATATGAAGGCAGTGCTTTCTGTAGTTCTATTTGTTCTCAGCTGTAGAGGGACTAGAAAATTAACCCAGCACCTGAAAATGATCCAGAATGTAAAGAGCATCTAATAATGGACCTGGTTCCTCCTTCAGACATTTCTGTATCCATTCCTATGCATGGTGAACTGCAGAGCTATAAGAAAAAATATCACGCTCCTACAATGCCATAATGCTAAGAATTTGGTGTTCTTGTCAATAATTATTGAGTAGGTTATATACACAGCAGTGTTTTTATAAAACAAAATTCCATGTTTGTGTATGTCCTCCAAGTTCATGGATAGGTGATGGTAAAGGTAACCGTGGTTACAGTTACTGTTGAGATATTCAGCTCAACAAAAAGCTAAAGAGGATTTTTTTTTTTTTCCTCTCTTAAAATATTTTGCCAAGGAAATTCTAAACCAAAATGCAATTATTTTCCATGTTTACAGAAAACACCAAGTAGCTTTTAAAAAACGAGTTTCATGCTTCAACAAGAGGCTATAAATAAACACATGACCACTGAAAGAAAAAATCCACAAATAGCAGATTTCTTCATTACAGATATGTGTCACTGCAGATTTATCAGTTTAATTACAGCATACAAGAATGCCTATACGGCTGTTTTTGTTATTAACTACTTATCCTCTGGTAGTGGTAACTTGAAAGCTTTCAGAAGAATGCCATTTAGCTAACTGCTGTTTACTAACTGGTCAGCAGCTTGGATTTACATAGCAGAGCAGACCTATTCCTGTATTTGATAGGCTTATTGGAAGTCATACATGGCTGAGCTTTGATATTTATGCCATGCACTTTTACCCAGAAAGAAGGAACACAACCCATGCACCAGCTAATTTCCTGCATTCTCTAACTTAGACATTCTCTTAACGGTTAGTTTCAGAGTACGTAGATAATATTAATCATTACTAATTCATTTATAACTAGCTAAAATTTATTTTGACAGCTTCAAGAAACGTAAAACTTGCCATTAGGTATTTCCAGATCTCCTGTTTCCAAAGTGAGGGTATGGAGCAGAAATACCCTCCATAAATTGAAAGAATATAAATTAAAAACAGGTAACAAGTGCTTTTCTTGTGAATGACACAAAAGCAGGGAAGGATTTAGATGGCTTTGTGACTGGCATTGTTTCACTGCTTCAATAATTCAACCCTTGTTGAGAGCTGTCTTTGAGCTGCCTTAAGACCATTCAAATAGTATTTCTTAAAATTGATTATGGAGTGTTTCTAAGTTATGCTGTTAATTTAATATTTAACTAAACGTAACTAAGAAATGTGGCAGCCTCTGCCACATACAATTTATATTCTTTTTCTGCTTGAAAGGAGAAAGGATCAGTTACTCTAAATTATCTTAAAATACATAAGGGCTAAATATAAAGTTACCAAATAAATAAATTTAAGCAATCTGTATCAACTACATTTATAAATATTCAGCAGCAATATATACGTCATGTTTTTCATTGCTGATAGAGTCTAATTGATTGATGAAACAGATAATCTAAAAAGCCATTTGAAAATTCCATTCACCTTTTGAAAAAAAAATGCAGCTCCTGGATCTAGAAAACACAAGGCTTCAAGGGGCAAAGATATTCCTACATGGGTGGAAACAAGGCTTTCTGATTTTGTTTTTAACTGCTTTGTTACAGGAAAAGTAAATCTCTCAGAGAAAGGAAAAAAGGAAGTGTGAAGTTCTGACTTACAAATAAGAAAAAGCAGAACAGAGAAAGAGAGGAGTAAGATAAATAGAAAATAAGCAAAATCAACCCCAGCAAGGAACAAAGGGAATACTAAGCATACAAAAGCACTAAGAAACCTGAATATCCACAGAAATCAATACAGGGAGAAGATAGCTTTGGATTCGGCTTCTAGAAATCAGGATGCAATCAATAAACCAGCAGTTGTCATCTTGGTAGCAGATATGACAGCTATTTCTGTCCAGTGCTGTTCATAATGGAAACAAATTTACCAGACTGCTACATCAGTGTGAACACTGCTGCTAAACAAGTAATTCTCATGAACAACATTTGTCCTATTATTTACATTAAAATTGTACCCAGAGGCTGTAAACAGGGTTGGAACCTAGAAAAAAGTTCAGGAAGATCTTCTCATGGTGGGGTGGTTTTGCTGCTCTCTCATCTCTGTGGCAATGTCGCAAGTAACTTCATGGTAATAGCATGAATGGGCGTCTTCTCTATACAGGACTTTTCCTTACCTTTCTCCTCAAAAGACATGGGGATGTGGTTTCATAGCAGCTCTGTGCAGGTAACCAGGCAAGTGAGAATGCCCGACATCTCTGCCCAGAATTACAGATTACTACGTTATGTTGTGCCAAATCCAAGCAGAAACATTCTTACTCCAGAGACAGAGCATGCTCTGCATATCACTTTGCAGCTTGTAACAATTTGGAGTTTATATCTGTGTCTCCAATCTGAATGTGAGGGAAGGCAGAAAGATAAATCAGTAATGCACATTAGTTCTGTGGCAAGAGCTCTGTTAATTAGGTCACATCTATCACTATCTCTTTAATTGGCATTTTTCTAGCATCAGAAGGAGACATCAGTTAAGATGTTTAGGTGCCTGATGCAGCATCCCAAGGTAATGGGATAGCTCCATTCGAGTAGAGCAGTATCTGTTATCAGTACATTTCTTGTTTTTAAAAAAGACACCAAGCACTGAAGAATCCACAGTATCAGAAATGGGGAAAAAAAAAAAGAAAAAAAAAAAAAAGAAGAAATCTTCAGGAGAAGAAGAAAGGCAGAAAACATGTTACAGACCGTAAAAAGGTAAAGGCTCCCTAGCTAAGAGGACATACACACCACCACCGAATAGGGAGACAGGACTCTACCACCGTCAAACAAACAGTTCTCAAACATGGGTATGAAAACAAAGAAAGATCCAAGCAGAAGCATTTTTCTTCATCCATCTGCAATTCTCACATGTATTTTATCAGCATAGGGCACATATTTAAGAAATTCCTCTGTGCAAATGGCTATGATTATGTAACTATTCATATTCATGTAACTAGTCCTAACTAGACTGTTACAAGAGAAGATTTGGAGGCAGAAGGTGTAAATACAGAAAGTACCGTGGAGATTCAAGTCTAGATGTGATGTAGAACATGACATAACAGAACTGTCTCTGAGAGGCCAACTTCAGATACAAGGCATGAAACCTTTTTATTTCAATGCAGTTGAGGAGGACATGAACATATGCACGGTGCAGCATAGTGTTTTGTTACCAGCTGATAAGAATGATTTGGGTAAGACATCAACATTTGTTCTTCCATAGGTACCTTGACAGAATATTGTGAGATATTAAAAAAAAAAAAAAAATTGCACACGTTATTTTTCTGTTTTGAGATATATTCTGCACGACTTTCAGAGATGCAGTACACCTGAGGCTTCTATGAGATTTCTGAGAGGATGGAGTTACTCTGTTGTAAAAGGACAATGAAAAATGGAACACCTTGAATTTTGTTTCCTGCTTTCTATATTCAGTTCTATTCAAAGTAATATTTGCCTCATGCTGCTTTTGCACTCTGAAGAATGATATTTACTGGAAGAACTTACTTGGTAATATTCTCAATCGTTGTTTTAAAAAGCCCTACAGAATTTGAAACAATATGCTTGAACTAGGTACTAATGCATTTATTTATGCATTCCTTCCTTCCTTTCAAGCAGAATCTGATTTGGCCTTGCATCTGTGTGCCCTTTAAAGATAAACAGGGCATTATTAAAAAAAAAAAAAAAAAAAAGCTGTTTAGGTATAAGCCAAATACAGCTATGTGAATGTGACATCCATTCTTATTTACACCCAATTAAATCCAGACTGTATTTGGCCTATACAGTTTTAAAGGCTTTCTGCTGTTTCGAGTTAAATTGATTCTGCTAATTGATTAGCTGAAAGGATAAACATTCCTTTTCTTATTCATTTTTATGCTCAGTGACATTAACTTGCTGTCTGTGATTGACGTACCTGAGAAAATATTTTCTTATCGTCTCGGTTTTGGGTGGGATGCCTTTTGGATTTAGGATGAGAATAAAGTTGATAACATACTGACGTTACAGTTGTTGCTGAGAAGTGCATACAGAGTCAAGAGCTTTGGGCTTCTCGTGTTGCCCAACCAACACCTTGGCGGTGCACAAGGAGCGAGGAGGGGACACAGGCAGGACAGCTGACCTAAACAGGCTACTGGGACATCCCGTATCGTATGGCAGCATCATGGTCACCAATAAAACTGAGGAGGTTGGCTGGGTGGCTTCTGCCACTCAGGTACTGGCTGTCCATTAGTGGTCAGATGGTGAACAATTGCATTGTGCAGCACTTCTTTTATACGTTTTTTTATCGCTATGACTTGTTTTCCCTTAATCTGCCACCCAGTGCTTGATGTCCAGTTTTACCTTTTTTCAGGATTCTCTCCCCTGTGCTACTGCAGGGAGTGAGCTAACAGCTGTGTGGTCCTGAGCTGCCTGCTGAGCTGAACCACAACAGTCACTTAAACTTAGGACATGCTTTAAATAGCTTCACCTACCACTACAGTTTTATTTTTTTAACATAGTGCTAGCTTATAGAAGCTCATGACGCAGCAAATAGAACTGTTTCCTGAAAATCTGGACTTCTGTCCTGCAGAAAAAGGGAGAACAAAGGCAGGAAGGATCAGATACTGGTTACACTTACCTAGAATTGGATATATTTAAACTAAAGTGATGGTTAATGGCATATCAGGCTTATTACACTGAATGGATTCTGTCCCACATCACATATGTATGCTGAAGAAGAAGAGGAAAAAAAGATTTCTTTCTAAAAAGGAAACATAAAAACCAACATCAAAAATAAAAACAGCAAATAAACCCAAAACCTAGGGCTGAACAAAGGGTTTTCAGTTTAGGATCATGTGACATTAAGACATCTACTATGGGCAGAGTATTTAGATCTACATGGAACTAAACAACTGCTATGATGAAAGCTGGACATTCCTCAGTGCTGGGATCTAATGAAAACATTAATGTTTTTACTCAGTTTTAAAACTGACAATTTAACAGTTTTACAAGAACCATTTAACATTTATCATCACTTTCTCCAAGTTACATTCAGACAAGAGAAATTGTCGCATAAAGCAAACAGCTCTTGCATAGAGTAAAAGAAAATGCACAAACATCTTAAGACGAACGTACATTTAAGAATTATGCCTCTTTGCACTGAACTGTCAGCAATAATGAGTTCCCATAAACAGGAAATAGTATTATAAAAGAAGAACAGATTATTACCATCTCTGGTGACAGAAACTACATAATTCCTCTGACTCTGCTCAGCTGAAAGTCCATCAGGTTGAGCACTTGAATGGACCAAATGGGAGGTCAGAACAGAACTGTGAAAATTACTGTAACACTACTATTACTAAACCTCTGTGCCACTTGAGAACAAGACAAAAAGCTAAAAAAGCTGGTGACAACATCACCTAGGAAACCTGATGGTTAAGTTTTAAAGAGTATAGTTTGAAAAGCCTGCAGCTTACTAATGAAGAAAGAAAAAGACAGGAAAAGACTGAAGAGAGACTTGAAAATTAATCAAATGAAGCTGAGAGCTCTGCTTCTATATGGAAAATAAACTTGCACAGAGATTTATCACTGTATCATTTCATTAGCATACAAAACTGAAACTGTTGGAAATGTGCAGTTGCGCTTTATGCAACAGAAAATTAGGACTGCACACAATATGCCTTACAGAATGTTCATACTCTAATCAAATACTTTTGCAGATTTGTTGGACAAGAAATGATAAAGTACTTATCTGCAAAAGTTAGGCAAAAAGAATTATACTAATCAGGTAAAATACATCTTCATACATATTCTGGATATTTTATTCACTCACTAGTCTGCATACACAGGTTCCATAAAAAATTAAGTCACATTACTAAGATACTTGTCCACAAATAACAGTGGTTAAATAACTGCAACATCCAACATCTGGTTTCCTTTTCTGTTTGCTGTTTGAGTGCTTTTTTTGTTGGTTGTTTTTTTTTTTTTTTTTTCTGAGTATAATTAATCATTCTAAAATAGGAATAAAACAAGTTATTGTCTTCTGGAAACTAATGAAGTACATTACAACTACAGACAAAGGAACTGTACCCCATTCTGCACAGCACAGTTAAGATGCCCACAAAAAGCAAAACGCGCTGATGTTCATACCAAAATGGCACTTGGAGCTCAGAAGTCTAGATTCCCTTAAATTTAGTAGAAAGAAGTGGAGTAACTGCATAGATAAAGCAGAAAAGCTCATAAGGAAAGTTAAAAGGGACAAGACATGAAAGCATAGGGAAACATGACAGGATCTCTATTTGGACTTTCCAAGTTGAAGGCTCTGTGCTAACACAGACTGAATTTGTGTGATTCTACAGATAAACTGAAGGAAAAAAAACCCTTTCTCTGCTGCTTCTAAGGGAACTGTGGAAACACTCAGAAGTATTTGAATTTTCATTATAGTATTGATCTAAGACCAAAGAAGGGTTTTGTTCTCTGTGTATCTGTCAATGTGCTCTGGAGAACAAAGCCAGACTCTTAAGAAATCATGTTTGAATTTAAAATTCATTACTGTATTGCTTCAACCAGCAGAACTTGACAGGGTAACTCCAGATCAACTGGTTTAAAAAAACTCTACAACAAAAACCTCTTCACTGTGTCTAGCTACAGAGGGCATAACTAACATATCCCTGTTTTCCATTTGTAAATCAGTGAAGATTTTTCTATTGCTTTCCATGAACACAGGGTTAGCACAAAAAAGTCAGCAGTTACAACTGGATCTTGCTGAGTGCACTGCTGTTCTGACAAGGACAGATATTAAAATCAATTTTTGTTCTCTCACATCTTCGTTTTCTATTTGATAAAAATGGAAAAAGGAAAATGAGAAGCATTACTAAACTTGGCAGCAGTAGTCTTTACCACTGATCCAGCTGAGGTACTTGGTCTATACACAAAACATGGATTTTTGTCTCCCCCTTAAAATTAATTATTCAACCTCAAGAAAGTCAACCAAGGAGATTCACGCTGAAGAGTCAATTATGATTCTGCAATGCATAATAAAGTGTTCTTTATCTACATTCCATATCTATTTTGATGTTTAGTACAATTTTGCCTTGTAAACAGCACAGCGCTATATTTCTGTCTTTTTTTACAGAAGACATCTTTTATAATCAAAGCTTATTTTATATTTCAATGATATATTAGCCACAAGTGGATGCAGACTCTGCAGAAGGAGCTGGTCTAATCCGTTGGCTACCTGTACAAACCGCAGTTTGAATCACAATCTCCTAAGTATAACAAAGAGCTTGTCTTTCTTCCACAAAGCCTCCACAAAATCCTTCCACAAAGGATTGCTCCTTGGGATGTAACCTTGAGTGTCTTTCAGTAGTTCAAACTGTACAATATACACAGAACAAGAGTGAAAGCACCCATATGAGAGAGTCTCACATTCATAATACCATAAAGCAAAACTGTCCAGTACTGATTGTATTCTGTGTAACATAACTTTGTTTTTACACTTCTCTTAATCTATTAGTTGAAAGAATAGGATCTAGATCTGCTGCATACTTACACATATAGTGAACTTTACTTGCACGGACGAAATTAAAACCTTGAGTTTGCATTATAGTTCTGACTGGCAAGAAATACAAAATTAATGATGTACTCTAGATATGCCACATTATGCCATTTCCAAAAAATCAGTTTGCTAAAGGAAACCTTGAAGAAAATGTCACCTGTGTACTTGACAATAGCTTCACATTTCTAATTTTTTTTTTTTTTTTTTTTTTTTTTCTGCATCAGTCTGTTATGGAATTATCTTTCAGATTATTCCTGCTTTTGTTCTGTTTGGTGTTCATTTTTATGCACAGTCATAAATGTATTTCCATTTCATGCTATTCCCAGTAAGGAATACAATGAGTGTACTTCCAAGAAAGAAAATTACTAGGGAATCTGTTCTGCATTTATAGGCAGGAGTAAGGCACTTTGAATGGAGGAAAAGAATTAAATTAGCCCCAGATATGGGGGCTGAGCACTAGCCATGTGTTTCTGAAGCAAGTATCTGTAAACTCTTTCCTATAGATCCCTTATAGTCTAAACTTTATACGTATAAATATAGCAATACAGGTATAATGCAGTAAAAAGTTTGTTGCTCTACAGCACGCGCAAGTATATGTAATTGAGGTCATTTTGGAGCAAGACACTTTTTTCCTTCCAAAGGGACCACTGGTCTCTGAGTAAAATATATTTACCTTCCCCCACAGCCACCAGTTTAGAATGAAAGCATATTCCATGTTTAAGATTCTATATTTACTTAGTTTAAATATTTATGGGTGAGATGTATATACAATATAGAATAAAACAGAAACCAGATTCATTCCTTAATGAGTGAGAAAGAATAGACTTCATATGGGGCAAAAAGAAGTGCTAGAAATTGTCACTAGTTCTTTAAAGTCAGCAGTCACAAGAAAAGCTAAGTCTTCTCAACAACTGTACAAAATAACAAAACCAAAAGAAAGTGCTACTACTTTTTCTTCTATATTATCAGATTTTTATGACAAAGGTTAGAATGTTTAAAAAAATTGTTTAAATTTATTCAGCTGTTCTCATAGTTTCACGTTTCATGGGGCTGCTACACTGCATTGTGTTCCCATATGACTGGATTAAAGCTATCTAACAGGCTGGTTAAGTTATTAGTGCAGCATCTGAATACTTGTTCAGAATTGTCTTTGTCAAGTATTGACAAGCTGCGAAAGTCATATTAACATCTTGTTTTTTAAACAGTACTTTGATAGTATTTGTCAGATCAACACATCCAAAGACTACTCTTCCTCCAAAAACACTGATAAACTGAAAATGGTGTTAAATGCCGTTGTTGGGGGGACTGGGTAGCCCAAGGGAGTGGCAACAGGATACAGAGACTTTAACCTTTAGGTCATCAATTCAAATTCAGCTCAGATTGGTCATCACTGACATTCCCATGTGATTAATGTTTGTTAGCCTGGGTAAAGAAATAGACACAATAAATATTGGTGGACACATTACCAAGGTAACTGATCCCTTCTGGTAATCTCAGAAGAATACCTACACACTGACACACAAAGCACATAGCAATCCTGATTCCTGTTGTTTCATGGAATCCATCGTCGACTGTGTATTCCAAAGCAACATCCCAACTACGATCAAATTACTTATGACAGGTATTGGATTATAAACATCTTCAACAGATCAACGTAGATCAATCAACCTGGAGTTCACCTTGTTGTAACAAAGTATAAGGTGCAAAGAGAGAGAGAGAGAAAACTACATAGAAAAATTCTATTGAGTTCATTGCAGTTCTATCTCAAGCACCACTGCTAAGCAGATTTGGTTGAACTGTTAAAATTGTGGTTATAGGAAAAACAGAGAAAAATCTGAGACAGCTGACAGGAATAACCAGAGGCATGGAAAGACAGCTCTATTCGGAGTCATAGATTTGGATTTCATTTAGAGTCCAGATTAATAAATGCTGCCTGGTATGAATATATAAAATAATGATTATTACAGACAATTCTTCAGAAATAAGCCTGGGGCTTATGATTGAAGCTGGTCACAAACGTTCTTTCCTAGCCCGTAAGAATTCTGGAGATTTCAGAAAGGTCTTGTTAGTATCAGGATAAATCCTTTCACAATTTCCACAAAAGCAGAGATACTCAACCTATTATAGACAATAGTTGAGTGGTAATGACAGTTGCCTTGGATGCATTAGATATTCAGCTCGGTTTAAGTCTCTATTCAGCTGGATTCAGAAGAGGAAATTGAACCAAAGTCACGTCTTAAAGGATAATACCCTAACTAGTAGGCTCTGAGTATTGTAATGCAGATTTCTCTCAAGGTTTCTTGTTGAACAGTTTTATTTTAAACAGCTATTTTCTATTTGGAATTAAAGCTTCCTAATGGAATTTTCTTTGAACTACCCTTCATACGAGAGAAACTTCAGAATTGATAAAGCAACGATTTCTATCTATAACAGTTAACTTGAAAAATTTCCAATCAGCTCCGCTATTTCAAAGAGCAAATGTAAATAAGTTTCAGACATTTGTGAATACTCTTTTTCCTTTATGGTAACACACTAAGAGGGGACAGTGAGACCGGGCCGTGAAAATCTTTTCTGTTCAAGACATCAAGTGATTTAAGGCTAGAGAATCATTGCTATTGATCATTCACAAATGAACCTCTTAAATAAATAAAATGCAATGCAAAAAGCATTTTCATTCAGAATTGATCAAGTGAAAACATTAACAACATTCACACTATTTTTCTTGGGCCAAGTGTCAATGCACTTGATGATTTTCATACCACAGAAGATAAGGCCTTTAATTTGAACTCTCACTGAACTAAGTCATCTTAATAGACATTTCCTTTTACAGATCCCATCTGTAATCTTGAAACTACACTGTTTCCATATGAACTACTAATCTTCATGTGAATTTAACTGCAAGTCTCTTTTTCATTTCCAGAGTTTAACTTACATTTGATTGTTACCTTATTACTTCAACACAATGCTTATTTATTATAACTATTTATTATCATAACTACTTTATGCAGGGCTTCCCAAAATACACTGATTCCAATCAACCAGAACTAGTCTTCTTTGAAGACCTCTACTCACCTCAAAGTCTACCACTCTATCAATTCATGGATTTAAAAAATCTTCTCATTTATAGAAAGGATTTTAAGAATTTTATGTGAGTAGGAGACTACTCACTTTCCCTTCAGTTCTCTCTCCTCTCAACATGAGTTGGTACATTTTTTTAATATATTTGTTTCTCATTAATAACACTTATCTAAGCATTCACTGATTTTCAACTTCTACTAACAAACATTTTCTCTAGAGCAATCTGCCAACGCTATGTTAAAACAGTTTCCTATATCAGCAGGTCCTCATGTACAAAAAAACCTGTTAATGTGTTGGTTTAACGGTATTATCATTTTACCTTCCCTTCACTTAGAAAGATAAGGTAGTTTTAAATTGTGTTTGTTGTAAATGGCAGTTCTTCTAAAGATACATTATAAGACAATGAACATCCTGTGTGGGAAAACATAAATGGTGGCAAATGGTCTGTACATAAGTCGTCTCAGTCAGTGACCATCTTCAAGATACGGATTATATTCTCCCTACTTGAGTTGAATGCTATCCTACTACATGAAAGGCTCCACTGCAATAAAAACAGACACTAGTGGAGGCAGAAAAAGACTTGTCTTTAAAAAAAGCAGCCTTCCATGAATACAAGTTTCCATTCTCACCACCAATTTACTATATTACAAAGCAGCAATAGTTCACAATGTAATACACTTGGATACCAAACCAGGCGATGCATCTACTGCCAGAAAAGTAATGTGTAATGAATCACATTATTCCTCCAGTGTTTTAAAAGGTAGAAACAATAATAAAAGAACTGCCAAGCAAATCCACAGTTCTAATTTTATACTGTCTGTAGCCCTCTAGACCAAAAATAATTCACAGATGTCACTTTCACAATTAGCATTTCTATTAAAAAGAAAACCAGACTCATCCTAGTTGATTTTAGGCATTGGCTTATTCACCAGAATAATTCCATTGAGGTAGATAAATGCTTTTGCATAAATAAGGAACAGCACTGCAGGCCATCATAAAAATTTGTGTACTGAATAAGACAAAATTATAGCCTAGGAATTAAGTCAGAAATTTTCACATTCAGTTTGTGCATGCAAATACATAAATTTAGTTAAATATTCCATAGTTCAGATTAAGACATACTGTTTCAAAGAATTTTCCAAAAAGCATTATCACATCTTAATCAATTTCAACTTTTAGAGCTTCAAAACACCCCATTTTTTTTATGGTTCATAAATGTCAATGCAATTACGAACGAAAAATTCTTCCCATCTTTTTAATTTTAAAAGCTTCTTTTAAGGTCAACTTACGTTTGAAAATCAGATGCATGAAATCTCTCAGTTCTACGTTCAAAGGAACTCTTAAATTAAAATAAACTAACAGTCCTAAAAATATGGGAATTCAAAATGGGACATGAGCAGAATTTAGGCACCTTCAACCGTAATGGTAAATCTGAAGGCTCTTTTCTTAGCCTGAGAACATCTGTTCTCTGAAGACACTACATTTTTCTATGCTAAATCAGATATAGTAGCTGCATCTCTGTGCATGGCCGAAGCTTACCTACCTGGACAGTACCAAACATTTCACTGCATAGATTATACCTAAGCCTGTCCAGAATGTAGAAATGAAGCCCACTCTGTGTGGGCTGAGGAACTGAACCAACAGGTGCTCTTAAAGCCAGCCATAATTGCTCAGAAGCTATTTCTTTCTGAAGTGGTACGTGAACAGCAGCCATTCATGGCATGACTACTCAGCCCAGAAGCAAAACCTTCTGCAGTCCAAAGCTGAAAGTAACATCTTTTAGCAAAGCATTCTAATCATTAGGCTATGGGAACATTAAAAGCTGGAATAAGGATGAGGATATATTAAAGGTCTCCTGTTGAAGCTGTATCATTGTATGGAAAATAATTTAAGCTTCATTGGGCCAGAGAAAGAACACAAGAGGGAGCAAGAGTCTGTAGCCTAGTGATTTGGGCACTCAGATGGAAAAAAATTGTGCTGAGTTCCTTGCCTTTGCTCCATAGATGCTTGTGAAATTTATCTAACAGTCTTTCCGTAGGATAAGTCTTGCCTTGAATCTGGCTAAATTTTCCTTCTTGATGCCAGTTTATATGTAACATTTGATGTAACAGTCACAGTTATCAATTTGAACTTCTTTTTGAGTGAAAGACGTAAATACGTCTTTCATATGCTTTTAACTCTAAATCAAAAATACAGAACATGAATAAGGCTGAAATGTGCCAAAACCAAGCTGATTTCATATAAATTGTACTTACATATAATACAATAACTTCATTAAAAGCAAGTTAAAACCAATATAAAAATCTAAACACGTTTATTTACCTGTGTCAATGCTGCTGATTTGAATTACTAAGTTCAAACTTATTATTTGATACCATCTTTTTCAGAATGTAGTAGTATTTGATTTTTAAGAAGTTATAACAATAGTAGTAGACCTCTCACATCTTAATTCTTCTCAGTTCCAGTTTCTGATTTTCACTTCACACTATTTTCATTTTCTGGTTCTCATTCCCTAGCACAACAGTGCAATGTCATGCAGGAGACTGCTTAAATCCAAGTAAGTTTACCCTGAAAATCCCACTCCAACAATTTCATGAACATATTTCTGTTTTTGCTAAACATTCTTTTTATAATAGCTTCATTTTGGGCCTAAGCCTACATAACAGTGTCCCTTTAAATAATATTCCATGCCTTGAAACATATTACAAAAACTGTTATATCAAGGTATGTTATGCAACAGCTCTCTATGGTTTTAGCATATTTACTTTGTCACGCCATATGTGAGACTGCAGCCTCCACAACAAAACCTTTACACACTGAAGTCATTATCTCTGTGAAGTCTGCAACTGGCATTTAAAACTTATTGATGGCCTGGGTATTGGTGGCTCAGTAGGCAGCACTTTTGCCGGAGGCCCAGAAGGTCACAGGTTCACATTCTGCTCAAAGAACAAGTTGGATATATTCCAGGATTGTGTGTGGGCTGTACTAGACTCCTAAAGGGGCAGTCCTTAGGACAGCAAGGGAAACCTTGTCTGTTTTCTGGATATCAGAGTCCTCTTAGAAATGGAAGAGGAAGAAAGAGTAAATTTAACATCTGAAGCAAGTTAGTGGAAATGAGTGTACTTTCTGAGGACCTGAATTTAGTTGTATGTGCTAAATACAGAATGGTACAACTACAGTACACAGAACAAGCCATTCTGGTCTTTGTAGTATGTATATATTCAAGAGATGTATACAGACTGCCACACATGCTCAGTATTAGCTAACTTGCTTTGTAGCAGAATGATTTTGGATTCAGTATTGCACCCTAGAACTGTGAAAAGCACATGTATAATTTAATTAACTGAGGAATCTAAACAAAAATGTTTTAATGGAGGTAACACTTCAGAGCATACTATGTCATTCCTGAAAAAAATCTTCAGCCAAAGTCAACACTAGCAACATATAGAGAGAAAAATATAAATGGAGATTCAACCTGCTCTGGTGTTAAACTTTGATACTTGAATATCCCAGATGTCTCCCTCCTCCTCTTCTTCTTTATAGACAGGTAAAGATGGATCTCTTGAAGGAACTGGGGATCACACTCTAGGCAAAGGTTGGACAGGTGATCAATGTACAGCATGAGATTTTGCCGTGGCTATGTGCCTCCAACAGTGACTGGATCATCTGGTTTAGAAAAACAATTCAAAATTGTAATATTTTCTACTGAACTTAATTAGGGAAAAATTAGCAAAAGGGAGTACAAATTATTTTCACAACAAGGAATGTCTCATACTTCTTCCATAACTATGTAGCTCTTAAAAAATCATTTCTTATTTAACATTTAATGAGTTAACTTTTTAACTCCTTATAAGCCAGCCCTAAGAGAATTACATCCTATTCACAGATGGGTGTTTTTTAACACACTCATCTTCTGACACTCCCTCCATTGTCATCTGGCTGAAAGAGCATTTTCTAAAGTGCAGCTAAAGTGAGACTTTCCTTCTAGCATTTATGCACACCATCTTTCATCTACTTATCTTATACACAGCACATTTTTTTTTTCTTTTTTAACTGTCACAGAACAGCAAATAATAACCTCCTTCCCAGAATTATTTGTTAGTATGGACAGCAAAAATATCTATTAGTGTAATGGGTAGTGAATAAAAGAGATCACAGATTACAAGCATCTTCAGGCTATCACATAATTAACGTATAAGAAACAAGCTTGTTGTACAAAGCAGGTTAAATGATGGCAGTAATTCTAGTTTAGAAATTAAGTAACATATAACACAATCCCAGTACAAATTTGAAAAGAATTTTAAGTTCATTCTGTTGCTAAAATATGAAAATAAGTTATTTGAAGGAATGAAGGATGTGCTCTTAACCTATGACAACAAATTTGTTTGTCTTTTTCTCTTCTTAGTAAGAAAGCAATTAGCGTTTTGGGTTTTTTTTTTCCAATAAAAATATCCTCATGCAAATATAAACACTTCTGGTAATCATGCAATTACCTTACCCAATGAGATTAAATTGCTGTCATTTGAGTTCCCACTGCTGATTAACTTTCATATACTCTAAACTTCAATGAAGTCTTTGGTAAAGTCACTTAGACATTTACAAAGGTGTCTCTATGACTCAAAAAAGTATAACAGCGATACACTATTTGCTATAATCATCATATATCCAAGGTCAAGGAGAGATCATAGTGGTCCTCTTTTCTAAAAACCTAAAGAAATGCAGAATTAAACTATGTTGCTTATTTTGGTGCTTCTTGCCATGACTTCTAAATGTAATAGTAACCTTTGCCCCCTACACATTAAACACCATAATTATGTAATTAAAACTAATTATGCAATTTAACATACATATTTTTGTCCTGTAACAGGCAGGTCAATTACCTCACTCATTGACCTTAGAAGCTTTCACAGTTTAAATAAAACAATGAGGCTTTCAATTAATTTAAAAGTACAAACAGAAAAGGATCAACGTAACCACAGAAGTCGTCAAGGTAATATCGCCTTAATGGATCACTTACAACTCTCTTCATTTTCTATTACATAAAATAAAATCATTTATTCTTCTTGTATCTTCTAATCATCAGAAATGTTAACATATTTGTGAACAAATCATACAGGTATTATTTGTCAAATGCAAGCAAGCAAGATCATATACTACTCTTTTCTTTGATCCACTTCTCTTCAGTATGGTTTCCTTTGCTTCCTCCTGTATTTGTATACCTCTCTCCCCATTACACCTCCACTTTATGAAGTGCTTTTTCCCCCCCCTTTTTCTTCATTATTTTCTTTGGTTCCACTGCTAGCTGTAAAACTTAATTGTAAATTTTATATTCTCAAACTGCTGCAGTCAATCTCTTCCAATTTCTGCTTGCTTCCCTAATGCTAAGAGATAGCACTTCATGAGATGATGTTTCTCACCAGGTTCTTGCACCACTGGCTCTTGACCAATGATAATTCAGCACTCTGGAGGGAATGGAGGGAATTCTGGACTGCAGAAAGCTCAAACAAACATGCTATGTTTTATGCTCTTAAAATTTTCCCGATTTTTTAGTGCCAGAAATTTGGTATAAGTGACACACATTATATGAAATTATTGAAATATTTTTCTGCCGGGTAACGCCTTCACTCTCATCATATACACAGATATACATACATTCTGCACTGAAAACTGAACAATAGAACAACAGAAAACCCTACAATTCTACATTTCAAACAAGGATAGAACTTCTTTCTCTCCATAGCAGGCATGCTTTATCTGCAGCCTGCATGCGGCCCAGCATATTTGTATTGGGGCAGCCCTCCACCATGTACTTTTGGGCAGTACATGCATTTGTGAACAATTACTGCTGAGGATGAAGTACAGAAAGAGTAAACTTTCATCAAAAAAATCTCTGATGAACACGTGGAGAATCACTAAGAATTGCAACCACTGCCATCAAACCAGACCGATGTGTTAGTTTCACAAAAACTGGGTCGAACATCCCACTAGCTTTATACTTTTGTAGCCCTCTTTTGTGTATGCTTTAATAAAAATTTTACCAGTTGAAATAAGTTTTGTTACTTATAAATACTAGCTGTAGTGTGTATTTTACAAAGATTGTTCTAAAAGTAATGCCTCCCATTTTATTATGTTGGCCCACGACATCAGAAGTGTGGGTGGGATGGCACCCACAAATATTCTGTTACATTTTGTTGCTGAATGACACATGGCAGCAGAATAGCAGTCTGACAAAAAGGCATCTCACTTGGAAGTGCATTTGAAGCAAAGGCGTGTCATTGAATTTCTTTCTGTGTGGAAAAAGTTGTACCCAGTGACATTCATGGATGCTTGCTGAATGTTTACAGAGGCTGAACAGTAGACATGAGCACAGTGAGGTGGCAGGTGGTGCATTTTAGCAGCGGCAACAGCAAGCATGGGTCACTCCACAGTGTGCAGTTTCTAATGAGTGCAGCATGCAGGCCCTTGTTCATCAGTGGTGACAATGCACAGCTAATGGTGATGACTGTGGTGAAAAATAGTGTCTTGTAGCTGAGAATTTGCTCTATCGGAGTTACTGTGCTCGCTGTATATGCTGTAGTTTCCATGAAAAATTAATAGGAGACAATACTTTTGGAGTGGTCTACATATATAAGGCCCAAGACAATTCCTCTTCACTCCATATGGCCCAGGCAAGACAAAAGGTTGGACATCCATCCTTTATAGAGTAAACAGGGATAGTCTTAGCACTTTTTTCTTCAGTAAACTAAATCCCATTAGCTAAGGAACAATCCTGAAAAAAAATGTGTGTGTTCTACCTTAAAAAAGATCATGGTCTGCCAACTACGCTGCTTTTACAACTGCTAGCTTAGACACAAGTGGTTGTACTAAAGTTAGTACACTCAGCCAGGAAGTAAACTGACAATGTGCATATAGATATACCACTCAAATTTTACATTGTTTTCTCCATATCTTGCTTTATGTAGGGATCAGAAAATAGCTACTGGCAAAACATCAAAGTCTACACAAATCTTTACTGACTTCTTGAAAGTAAGGCAAAAATATATACAGCAATACAGTGAACTTTGTGTTCCAGTGTCATATCTAACACGATTTTCAGAGGCCTTCAGGTTCTCTGCTTTAACTATGGCCTATTTACATGAGCACCTCAAAAAGATATCAGTAAGCCTTTGACATCACAGAAAAAAAGGAGCGCTGAACTCTGAATGCAGAGTTACAGCAGAAAAGAAACAATTTAAAATGGATGCAGGCCTTGCAACATTAAACCTCAAATTGGAACGGATTTATATAAAGTAAACCAATGAATTGAAACAGTGCCCCAACTTCTGGACAATAGTTTGAAGGAAAATAATACAGTACACATGTAGAAATTTTATCCATGGGAGCAGAGAAGAGTATTCCTTATACTCTCATTTAACAAAAAGGTTCCTTCTGTTTTGCACAGAATATTAAAATTCTAATTCAGCTCACAGAGCATCCCAAACAGAGCAGCAGAAGAATGTGTGAAGGAGTCCAAATATGGTGCTATTGAAGCAGAGTGGATTAGAGGAACTGGGACAGAATCCTACAAGTGGCTAAATAGCAGCAGGAGATCAGCTTCACAAACAGCATGACACTGTTCTTTTCAGACATGAATGACATAATACAAGCAAAACAACTGAGAAATTAGCTGATAAACCTACACATGAGGAAAAGGCCTTACTATAGAACTTTCACATTCAACAGATATATAAGTGAATCCTGGTGCCCTAGTTTACATGGAAGAACATTTTGTCTCATATGAACATGCCAGGTTAATTGTGTAAAACAGAATCCTTTAATAATGTTAGAGGCTAAATGCATTAAACACGAGAGAATTTACTAAGAGACTCAGCAAATGGAGAAGATAAAAACTTTGAAACATTTTAATTTGATACTTTTGCAAATCTTTAATTCCTTCCTGAACAATTCTACGTATATCAGGTTAAATTTACATTAAAAAACAAACAAACAAATATCTGAGACAACTAGAATATCTAGAAGGAATCAACAAGAGAATCTCTGGAACTTTGCTGGTTATCCAGAAATTCCTCGTTACACCAGAAATATGAGAGAATCGTTAAGATTTTGAAGATAAGATGGGAACAGGTGCATTTACAAAGACATTACCAAGTTATCACCTGATGAAAAGAAAGAATCAAAAGATCATTTTGATTATTAACTTTAATGGGATTTTATGAAATCTCACATTCATTGTTATATTATTATATTACTTTTTAAATATCTTTTAAAAGGATAAGATCCCATGCACTTCCCATTTCATGGTATGAGCAACTAGAAGAGAATTTACTCAATTGCTTTTTAGCTAGGCAGATACAAAACATATGAATAGTTTACATATAACATCTTCCTCAAATTCTTCGCCTCTCTGCACAACAAATCCTTGCAGACTAATTAGTTTAGTAAGTTTGAAATAAATTAGGTCAAGAAGAACAGATTCCAGCCTGGATTAGAAGCCACACTTCTCCCTTGACTCTTAAAACAGTGTGGGACAGAAAATTCTGAGTGGTGAGGTAACTGCAGAAGGCAGAGGAGCTAGAGGTAAAGAATACTGGAAATTCATCTGCTGCAGCACTGTTTCTTCAGTGGTGACTCTTGGCATAATCCCTGAGCTTAACTAATCTTCAAATCATACTCGTTATGCATTGCAAACAGTACCTCTGTATTTAATAGCCTCTGAAATGTTTGTTCCTTTCTTTTCCATGAAATCATCAAACCATTTTTAAACCAGCAAAAAACTTTGGAACAGCATAATGGAGCGAGAAGTTCCATAGATAAATTGTAACATTCAAGAAGAAACACTCCCTCTCGTTTTGTTGTGTTTTGTTGTTGTTGTTTTTCAGCCTCCTCAACCTTTAATTTTATATTGCTATTAATACTCCTTATTTGATAGTCAGCTTAAGTAGTTGTTTTGAATTCACTTCTTCATAAGTGATAGTTTTGCACTTTCTGGAAACTCACTGATGTTTTGTTAACCTTTTTAGTTACCCAGTTAAACCTTTTCATTCGGAAATCAGTTTAAGAGGCTGTAGTATCTTTGAGAGCATAAACTACAGTGATTAAGGAAGCAAGGCAGGGAAATGACCAACGGGTGCAAAGTGTAGGGTTTCCCTTTCATGGTCAGGGCAACCACATAAGAATATCACGACACCCTGAGACTACCTCATGAGCCCTTCCTCAGCATACAACCAGAAGTTAACCTATCTGGTTACAAAACAGCCATTTACTATCATATGATTGAGTGAGAATGACAGATGACATCTACATTTTGATAATTTGATGGACATATGAATAGATTTATGATCATTTTTTCCTGGAGAGAGACATATAGACCAGTTCAAATAATTGCTAGCTGGCTCCAATCTAGAGATAATGTCACAAGTTGGCCATCTGTGCGGTTAAAATGTATGATTTCTGGAGATCTGCCATAAAACTGTATGATCAGGAATTTGAAATGATGTAGAGATAGTCATAATATTCAGCAATTCCTATCCCTTGCTCAACTGAAAAACAACAGGACAATGCTGCTTTTCCATCACCTGCAGCATTGTGCAGTTATTGAAATATGCAGTCATCTTGTTTTCATCACCACAGGGAGTGTGACTTATTTACATGTACGGATGTATCACACATTTATAGCATGTTTGGTACAGAGCAGAGCAGCTCTGTAAAAGCTGATTAAGACATTATGCTGAACTAAAAATTGGATGCTTTGCGAATATCTGTGTTTTGGCCTTTCCCCAAATGCCTTCCCTCACAAAGTGAGAGAGGACAGCTGGAGAAGACTAACTTTCCATACACAAGAGACCTTTTTCTTTCCTTTTGAAGGTATTACTTGCATGTTATTACATTTACATAAAGGATCCCTACTCTTCCCCACATATAGTAAATTGAACTTCAGTATGTGAACATTGTATAGCAATTTCCTCTGCCTCAAATACAAAATAGAATTATCCTCACTGCCATTCAAGCTGTCTCCCCCTCCCTCCATCCCCATCACAAAAAATTCATGCAAATCCATTTTTGTTTGGTCGTTTTATGCTGACAGCGATTAATTTGAAAGCCTACAACATAAAGACAAAAAAGTAACACGCATGTTTTTAGTCTACAGGCAATTTATCCAATTAATTTAGGTAAACTACACGATCACAGCCACTCTTACCATCTCTGATACAATAGGTTATTTTCTTAATGGCTTAAGAATCATATATGCTGCTATGCAGAATACACTGTTGCATATTCTTCATATTTTACCCCTGATCTTGAAACAATATAATCAATGTGCACATTTTGTTTATTAGTAAAGAGACACTAAAAGCATTCTGGGAAATAATATTCCATGCCCTAGGACTTAAACAAGTTCTCTTTATAAATAGAGCTTGTGTAAATCACAGACAAAGTTGAAAAATTTCATGGATTAGTCATGGTGAAAATATCAGATTTCATGCTTTAGAACAGATTAACAGGAAAATCATATTAGAATCTTGCTTGTCCAAATTCTACATATTTTTGAAGAATAAAAAACAAAACAAAACAAAACAAAAACAGTCATAGTTCCTGAGTTCATTCACTTGTTCACACTTGTAGTATGCCAGATATCCAGGGTAAAGCCTTCCTGTCAACCAAGCGTAAAACTTCTGAAATCTATATTTAGATGCATTGAGCTAGACACACTAGAATCAGAACATCAGGAATTATAGCCACTATACTGCACTATCAAATTAACCTAACATGAAAATGTTTGTGTCACTTTATCTAGAGGAAGAAGGATATTCTGAAATGTATTCTGTTATTTTCACAACCATTTATTATTAGGTGTATTTCATTAAAAAAGGAGAAAAATACTCCTAGAGAAGTTCCACTTTTGCATACTGTTTTGATATTCTGGTAAAAATATAAAATTCATACCAGTGGAAAACAACATTTGGAGTGAAGAGAAACTATCAGTTTTCATGTAAAACTTATGGGCTTTTAAGTCTTTCACGATGATGTAATTTAAAGTGAGGCCTTATTTAAAAGAGAGCTTACATATAAGCATGTGATTCAAAGAGACTTGTTGACTGTACAGCTATTTGGCTTGATGCCTACATCTCTTCTAGTCAGTTGTATAGACCACTTGTCATCTTTGCATACGAAGACAGCCAATTTGTCAAACATTTTCTTTAATTCTTTTTCTTCGTCTTCTTCACAATATCCTTCATATACATCCTGGTCATCAATATCATATATCTGACTGGAAGATGGAAATTCATTTGTGTCTCTGTCTTATTTCCTTTGCGTGCAATCCTCCTGGGTCTTATAGGATGTGCTTAATAAGAACCACGTTATTCTGCTAAAGGAAGTCCTTGAGCAGACTTTGAGAAGCAGTATGGCAAATTAGTTTCAGAACATGGAAGGTCAGGTTGGAAATAAAAGCTGTGGTTATCTGTAGTATTTTCTGCATTTTAGAAAGTAACAAAAAGAGATCTAACTTCTACAAAAGGATTTGTTTGATGTTTTTTTCTTTAGAAAGCTGGACTAATTTATCCACAAACAATGTGGATATCCACAAACAATGTCCTGGACATCAGCTGAAACAAATTAAAATTAGCTTTTAGATAAATTCACAATTTGAATATATGAGTAATCACACTTCTCTTTCTAGTGTATTTAAATGCTTTTGTTTCCTCAAATTTAGATCAATATTTCTATATTCTATAAAATTCTATACCATTTACATTTAAAAGTCTGAGTTTGCAATATAAATTGCAGTACTTTAAACAGTACTTTAGATGGTTGGAAGTACCAGGTTTATAGCTCTTCTTGCAACCTTAATTCTGCCCCCTGGTGTCTATAAATAATGGTTATTTCTATTAATGATCACATTTTTTACTCTAGGATCTCAGTATCACTGTGCTTACAACCTAAATGTTTTTTAGAACGAAGCTTCCCTTTAATACCACCGAAGTTTTTGAACTGCTACTTTTGTCACCATCTCCCTGAAACTACAGTTAGTACTTCCTCGGCTTCTCTGTGCTGCTCATCACCATATCTGGATATCACTAGAGCACTAAGAAACTTATCTGTATCTTTGTGGTATGAAAGAGAAAGATTCTTATTATCTTAATAGGGAAAGATGGCACACAGATGCTGGGCACTGTTTCAAACGTCTTTGTTTGTTGCAGATGTCTTGGTCATTTGCTCAAAGCATTGAGTTTAACTCATGTAATGTTCTTAGTACTTTATGGCCCTTTTCATTTTCAAAACAGTTATATAGACTTTAACAAGTTATCTCTGATGCATCTCTATAAAATAAGATTGTACATTCAATTTTCTTCATTTTGCAGATGCTAAAAAGTGACTTGTGCCTAGCCCAGAGAGAGATATTAGAAATAGCTTAAAGCTCAGAACCACACCAGGTCCTTCAGCACCAGCAGCATAACAGCAGTATTTTTACTGTTTGAGGTATTGCAAATGAACAACACAGGCGATAAAGGGCAGAAAAAAAGAAAAGAGGTTCACACAAAACCTGTACATTGGTCTACAAATCTGTTAGCATGTAAGAAATCTGCAACAAGATAATGTACAGAGCTAAGATGGCCTATAGCGGTAGTGGTTGTCTCTCTCACAGCCAACTGGTCCATATGGAACAGCAGTGAGGTATTACAGAAAATGCAGAAAATGAAAGTAAAGGGAAGAGCATAGTAAAATGTACCTAAAGTGCGTCAAAATAAAAAATGATGATACTAGCTCCTTCAAATCTGTAACTTCCTAAATTCCGCAGTTTTAACTGACATTGTAGTTTCTGTTTAAAGAAGCCATGTTTTTGACTTTCAACATAAATTAGGTGCACTAACAGACACAAGTAACAGACAACTTTAATGATGCCTCATCAGTACCAGAAGCAAAGTCTGAGCCCTTACCAGTCATAGATGAAGTACAGATATACCCATTTAAAATGAAACTGTTGTTACTGATGATCACTTCCAATTATGGTGTTGTACAGCAAAAGAAAATCTGCTGGCTTATATACCTGAGCAAATGGAAGCATTTTGGTTTGCTTTGTTTACTGTTAAGATACACTGATGCAGAAGTTCACCATTTATTCTCTGAACAAAACCTGAGTGCCCTCTCTGGAGCAGACGGGGAATCTACAAATAATGAAAACAGGGCTTTTGTTTCATTAAAAATATCAGCTTTTCTCCGTATTTTGAAATGGATGCTATCCAAAACTCAGCTGAAATTATAAGGGGACTTTTTATTGATTTCACAGTTAGGTAACACAACTAGGAGCAATGCATATGGCCAGGTTAAAAATATCAGATCTAGTCTTTGTTTATACCACCTTGTTTTCAATCACGCAGACCTCAATGGATTTCTCATTTTTTTGTTCCAGAATCAGCAAATTAGAATCAGCTACAAAATTTAATTAAATGTTTCTTCCTAGAAGCAGTGTATATATCATTAAGGCCCAATAATATTCATATTCAAATCTATCAAAAAAAAAAAAAAACCTCCCACAATTTTCTTTGGCAACAGCAGATTAAAACTGAAATACTATTAAAATTCCAATTTATTTTCCAGTAGTGAGCTTATGTGTTTTGTGCCTGTGCTTCATTCTTCTCAGTGATGAAAAATAATTAAATTAGAATCAGTTTTCAGTTCTGAACAATTTGGTCTGCAAGGAGTGCAAAGTGTTTGATTTACTATTTACACTGAACTGAGATAAAAAAAAAAAAAAAAAAAAAAAAAAAAAACAATCCAAAATATTTTCTTCGCAATCATTAGGAAAAATGAAATTCAATTATTTTTTTACTAAATGTAGTCAGAAATTAGACAATCTTTTCTCCCCCCCATTTCATATACTAAAAGAAATAACTCACATTTGTAAATCATTTTCATGATCACAGATGAAAATTACAGAAATGCAAAGCAAGTATAATTGTTGTTATTATGATGAGAATGTCTAGTTCCATTCACTATGTTCATTGCCTTAACACAGTGGGTAGCCTGTTATTACTAACGGAATAAACTTTTTCATCAAACACTCTTTATAAAAATATTTCCCTGGAAATGTAACACAGCATGCAGCTAGACTACTACAATTTTCCATCAACTATGAGCGCACGCAGCATAGGTACTGTATTTAGATAATTTTACTTGAGCTTTTTGGCAATAGTTCCTCTTAAGGAAACCAACATTAACCTGAAATTTAGAGTCTGTTATCCCCAGGCCAGCTTCATTGGAATTTTTAATATGGCACTGTCTATTCAACAGTTGTGTGTAAAATGCCAATAAACTGGCCAGAAAAGAGCTGAAGGGCTAATTGCCTTTTAACTCCACTGAGATGATAAAGTCACGTAGAAAGAAAGGAAAAACTCCCACTGCTTTAACAAGTTTATCTGACTGCCACTTTAACATTTGCTGTCTGCACGCACTTTAGTGCATTCACCAATAAAAGGATAAAAGCATTCAAAATCCTATACTCTCAGGAACTAAGAAAGTCCAGATTCAAAATGACTGCTCTACTGGAATCCGTCCATTAGATCAGCTAACTTTTTGCATGGATCTTGATTTCAGCTATACAGTATACAGCATGAGCATTTCTCCCTTTGATGCAAAATATTATTAACTCTTAGAAACCTGGACTGATCGGGGAGGGGGGGGGAGGGAAAGGAAGGATGCTATTTAAAATAATAGTAGGAATAAAAAGTAGAAACAGCTAACAGATAAGAGGATGAAATAGCTCTATTCAGTGGTGGTGAAATCTCCATTAATAGTACCATGGTTTACTCTAAAAATAAAGTGACATACAGGAAAATATAGCATGTAATTGTCAATGCTGGATAACCATATAATTTCAATTTTCAATTCCTTCAGCCACTTCTTTACTTCCCTCTTCAATAATATATTTTTTTAATCTGATTATGAATGAGGTCTTCAGTTTCACTGCACTTTCACCATATGATCTCCAATTAATCTATAGTGAAAAGTAGGCTTTAAATAATGCCAGGTATGGCAGTCAATATTTCTGAAGAAATAGCATATTTTCCTTGTTGAGTTGAGTTGAGTAATTATTCTTATCCCTACTTGATTCCACAAAAGGAGACGGTTGTTAAAAAGACATTTTGCAGAATGATGGAAAAGAAGAAACCAGTGGTCTCTATATATATATATATTTTTTTTTTTCTAGATCTGTATTTTCACTTTGACTAGAGAAAGAACATATTCAGCTCTGATATTGAATTGACCTGTTGCACTCTACAAAAACAAAAGCAGCAGCAGAGGCACTGTGATTGCCAGCTGCAAACCACTGAGTGTTGTTTTTTCTATAAAAAATCTGTTCCATACTTTTCTTATTGTATCCTGGAAAGAGTACAAAATCTGAAATCCAAAGGAATTTTTATAGAAAAGAATACTGTTAACACCAAAAGTTCTTCAAGTACTCACCAAAGTAAACGTTATATCATATTACAGCAAAATTTAAGAGCAGAAGTTCAAACTAAACAGTGTCCTTCAAAACAGACTTATGTACATCAGAACCTGTGCATTAATGCACTTATTTCCATGCAGTTTCGCGTTTCCCTTCTCCGTCACTTCATAATTTGTTCCATATTTTGTTATTTCTTTCACATTCGAAGGTGCATTGTTCCACATTTGGGTGATGAAAGACTGAACTGGATGGAAGTACAGTGAAACATTACAGAGAGAATGAAAACAAAAAATGAAGTTAAACTTTCGGTGTATAAGGTAACAAAACTAAAGAAAAGGTAGTGCTCTATCAGAGACAGAATATTTACGTTCACAGTACAAAATAAATCACTTTGTCATTCTTTCAAATGTAAAATGCCAATACCAGTGGGAAGTAATGAATTTATCCACAACAATGCATCACTTTTAGGTTGTCACTGCAGTTCAGAGGTATTCTTAAAGCTTAGATCTTCATGTCTAGATTAGTAGGCAGAGTAAACGTAAAGATCAAGCTAATCTAGGATAAACTTCTTTTCCACAGTTCAAAGGCATTGGCCTTTCTACAGGTTCAACTGCAGGTTTCTTTGAAGATGTGCCCTAAAGTTCATTAAAGAAATTTCACTGACTTGATCTGATTTCAACATTAAAAATGATGCAGAAACTTCAATGCCAGAAAGAACCTGACAAATGGACTTTGAAGCATTTTTAGGTGGTATTAGTTTACTTTTTATTCTTCCACCTAAAGCCAACTTTAAATATATCTTTACTTTTAAATCCTTCAGAAAACTCTATCAAACTGTACATTAAATTATAATTACTAAATTATTAAAAACACTTTTTTATTATTAATAAGAAATCATTACTTATTTCTGCAGAATCCAAACTCACTGTTACTGACTTTATCCCATTCAATGACAGTCATTAAAAATATGTGCAGTTTGTGGTAGACATAGACATACTACTCACACAGCACTGTATCTTTGTATAGAACTTTGCAGAGAAATAGAATGACAAGAACTGGAGCTTTTAACAACGTAAGACATAGAATGACTTACATGACAATTCAGATTAAGAGTACAGTCCTGTCTTACTAGTAAGCACTCCATAGCCCCAATCAATAATAATTCCAAAACAGTTTAAGAACTTCTCAACCTCTGCTGAAACCAAAAGACACACACTTACTGATTACAATTTCACTGTTATGCTTGATCATGCAGATAATTATTATTTTTTTTAAACAGTAGACTGGATGCTGATCTCCTAATTTAGTCATATCAGTAACAACTACTTTTTTCTATCTGAGGAAAGGGACTTCCACTAAGAACCTTCCTAAAGGAGAGGTGCTGCCTCTCTGCACATACTTTCAGGATTTGTTACAAAGTAAATTGCAATGTATTATAAATATACTCATTTTAGTATGAAATGCTGCATTAATGACATGAAAAAAAAGTTGAAATAAAACTGCCAGAATTGAGTGCAAATTATTCAGCATTGGTTTTCAGAATAACCATGCATCTTCTACCTTTCTAGCAATACAAGCTGTATGTCCTTATGACTATGAACTTCTCACTTTAACTGCATACCAGGATCACAAAATAGCATTCCTGAATTTCATGAAATTTTATGTTTACTCTAAATATTAAACAGAATCTGACAGATAAAGACCTCGTCATGCAATCTTACCGCTATCAGTTTGTAGAAGCCACTAATGCACAGAATTTGCCAAATTGGAAAATCCTATATATTTATGTCTAAATTGTCAAATTAGGTCAAATAAATAGTTCTACTGACTGAAAAAAACTGCCAGCAAAGCAAGCAAAATATTCTGACAGTACTCTATTCCGTCTTTAACTACATGCTATCCTGTGTAACCTATATGTCCATTGACTTACATGACCTTTATGAGAAGATCCTCAACAGAAAATTATATATATAAAGGTTTATTTGAATCATATCGTCCTCATTTTCCAGTACTCTTCATGTTGCATGTAGCTGTCTCCTTAAGCTTATTTATTTGCCTTTTTTTTTTTTTTCTCTTTTGTAGATGGAAAAAAAAAAAATCCAAAAACTCAGTAATACCTGTGAATGTTGAATATTTAGGCCCTGCAATAAAAGCTGTTGAGCGATACACCTCACTTGAGGAAACTTCACTGACTAAAATCATACTGAGAAGCTGATCCTTCTTTCTGTCACATAGCTTAATGTTAATCACTTAATGCGATTAAAGTCTATACACATTCTTTTTTTAATTTACACCATGAATTTCCAGAAATGTTTCTATCTGTATACAACCTTCTTAACCTGTGAAAATTGTGCATGGATAAAAAATTCTATAACACCAGCCTGCAAGTTTGAATAAGCAATATGTAAAAAGTTTCAGACTCTGAGTTCTGCAGCCTCCTCAGACATACCCTTCTAGGGGTTCTGCTCAGCCAACTCCATCTCCCCTCCAAATTCTGTATTTAATCATTTTCATCCATGCATTGCAATTTCTACTATGGCCTTCTATCCCCATCTTCACACCTTAGCAGTCCCTGTCTTCCTCCTGATCTTCTGAACCACCAACCATTATTTCTCATCCGACTGCACAGCTACCTCAGTCCCACCTTACTCCTGCAGCAGCTTCAACCTTTCATTGCTACTGAGATATATTCTCAAACCTTTTCGTCCTGTCTCCAGGATCTTCATCAGCCTCAGCCCACTCTGGACTTCAATTCTTGCCCTCAAATCAACTTGTTGGGAAAATCACCTCTATGGACTGACAGATGAAGCAGAAAAAACAGGAGCTGAAGCCCTGGACCTGACACCAGCAGACCCAGACTGAAAATTTAAAGGAAATCTTCCTCAGTCCAAGACTTGATCATGCAGAGGGAAACTCAGTTGCTAAAATCTAATAGTCTCACACAAAAAGGAACTCTTCTAAAAGCAAATAAATTAATCTAATCGTGAAAAATACATTTAATTGGATGACACAAAGTATATCTGTGGAATGAATACTATTCATCTGCTAAAATGCAGAACATATCTTCAAGTGATAGAAACAGTAAACTTGTTCAAAGAACTTTCCACTTCATACTACTTACTTTTTTCCTGATTATTATTATTATTACTATTATTATTATTTTAAATCACTAGCCTGAAAATAGCTAGACCTTTTCTGCTAAGCACATGAAAGCATTTATGCAAAGTCTTGAGACATATCTTCCGTGGCAAGTGCTCTAAATCATCTCATGAAATTACCAGCTCTAATAAAAATCGGACAGCGTTTAATATAAGGAAGGATGCTAACCTGTAAAGAGAAGATATAATGCAGATTGATAAATCTGTATTACTGCTTCATTGTCATTTTTTTTTTTTTTTTTTACATTTTATTTTCAGAGTCAGAAAGGGAATTCTGAAGTGCCATAATTTTAAAATAAAAAGATGTAGAAGATCTATGTTGATAATTAAGACAGAAAAAAAAATTGTACTAAGCATGACAACATGTTAATTACTGAAGAAGTTATTTGTCAAAAATAGTATGGTTGTAATTTTTGACATATTGGTATACTGATGTATTCATCTACTGATATCACCATATATTCTATAAATTATATATATATATATATTCTATAAATTGACATAAAGGTTCATATGTTGACATAATATGGAAGTTTAAGTCATTGTATGAACTTTAGATTTTTAAAAAGAATATATGTTATTAGTATTAACATCAGATATTGATTATGAGTAAAGTAGCAATGAAGGATCTCAGAGGAACCTAAACTAAAAAGAATGGGTTTTTTGAACTCTTATGCTTCAGCAATGAAGGTAAAACATTCTCAAACAGTTTCATGTGTAAGGTAACAGCTGACTTTCAATGGACATTAATGGACTGGAGATCGCAAATGTAGCTGGATGAATTCCAGTTTTCATAGGTGTGATATCACTATCACTATTGCTACCACAGTCAAATAATTCATGAGTAACATCGCACTCAAATGGTAAGACTTTATTTAGAGTCTATGGGCTGCCAGGTGTCTTATACTACAGTGTATCGTGAGGGCCCTTAAAGCCTCTCTTGTTTTTCTTCTGGTAGTTGGGTATTAACTGTATTAGCTGTATGTCCTATCTTGCCTATCGGAAATGCCTGCTTATTGTCTAACTGTAGCTTGTCTAACTGTAAAAACAAACAAAACAACAATAACAAAACCTAAAAGGGAATCTATTTACTATCCTACACTCCATAAATACATCAAGTTCTTAGGAATGTAAAAGTGCACCCTTATTTCTACAAAGATTACTGTTAAACAGTAACAACATCAAGAATTCCCTAACTGCAGATATTAAGTTATATTTAGAATTGTAAAGAACTTTCTCTTTTCTCTTAGAGAAACATGAGAACTATCATCTGAAAACACTTTATTTATTAAAATCTGGTCATCTCATTTCTGTTTTCTTGTACCACAAACAGATGCAGAAATGTATAGTATTCAGTGCAGACATGTCTAAAAATGAAAGGCAACAGAGTATAAACCAGAGTCAAATTCTTTCTCAGCATTAATTCCACCCTTTTTTCCTCCACCATGCATTCTTGCCCCTTCTAAAGAAGTCCTTGAAGTTTAGCAGCTTGAAATCATATGCCTCTCTGCTAAGCTGCTAGGTATGTGGAAACAAAGTTTTTAGGAGACCCATAAAATCAAACAAGATCAGACTAAATTATCTGCTGCTGATCTGCACTGATACGTACATTACTGCTAGTCACTAAGCCAGTCACTTCAGGTCCTGAAAAAACTCAAGGGGCAGTGAACCATGATATGCAACTCCATTGAAACCTAGTTAAGCACATTATCAGACAGAAAAAGCATTTTAGACCCCCTTGGTTGTCAGCTCAGAAAATAGTAAGAGTGATAATTACCTCTTTAACACTAGTAAAGACCAAATGAAGTATTGCAGCAGGAAAGCCCTTTCATTACACAAATTGCCTAGTGACTAGGAATGCATTCAACAACTTTTTAACTCTGAGATAGAAATTGTGCTGCAAAGCTTGTAAAGAGGCCTACTTGAAAAGGAGGCTGCACTTCAATCATTTGCTGTACTGCCATGCCTGTGCAGACACCTTCTCCTCTAATGTGCTAGGTATCTGAGATCAGATCAAAACATGCGTGTTGGGCTTTGACAGCTGCTTCTTTTGCTTTTGTGAAATACCTCAGACGTTGCTTTATTTACCTCCCACCACAGTTGCTGCAATTGAGCAACTATTGCTTTTTTTTATCCTTTGCTCTTTCATCTATATCAGACACACATTATGTTTTCCTCGGGTTTATATCTTCAAGAAGTGACTGCAGCAATTGTTTAAAAGCAGCATTAACAAATCTTTACAGATAATTACCTTATAAATCATAAAATAAAACCCTTATATTTGCTATTAAAGATGTATGAAAAGGAGTATCAAAAATAAATACTGAGCATGTACTTGAGCACAACCTTCCAGAAGAAAGCTCAAACCTTGGAGATAGCAGCATGCAGGTGGTGAGCAAGCTACATCTTCCTTACTGTAGAGTGAAAATTTTAACACTTCCAAATCCTTTGCTTTTTATAGCTTCCATCACAGATAAAGCCACAATTGAAAACTCATAAAACCAATGTCCCTCCATGATATTATCCATAATAAATCCTCAAATGGTACCTTCAACACAACCAAAATTTTCTGTTTTGGCTGTGGACCACAAACACATCATTAAATGAAGGATTCAGAATGACAGAGAAACCACAAGTTTTTGAGGTTTGTCTTCCCTGTTATAATTTTTTCTCTCATAATGTGATTTTTACTTTTTGTTTGCTGTGAAATACATGCTATAATTACTTTCATCATGAAGATTCCTGTCATTCTAAGTGGCCTCATTCACGGAAGTAACTCATCAGGGACCTCTAAAGGGACGCCCTTCTCAAGGTTCAATGAGATGTACAGAAGTAATCTCCCTGGTTCACTCTCCTCCAAACCTAGCTTAATTCTCAATTAATGCTCAAGTGGCTGAACAGCGATTAATTTTTCTTTCAAAATTGTCAGTGCATTATCCCCTTCCTCAGCTATTTGTAGTTTTGAACCCTGGAATGACATGCTAATGTCTTCTAAGCACTTCGCCTCATGTTCCTCCGAACTCACTACTGTTCTATCTGCTTTATATTCCTTGCTCATCAGACTCCGTTGGCCTCTGCAACTTGTGAAAGCTCTCTTGTTAATTTCTACTTTTTCTGTTCCTGCTCTCACCTTGCAAGCTATCACTGAAGAAGTGATATCCACCAAACTTACTTCGTTATAAATTTTTTCTTCTGTTATTAAAGGATTTTACTAAAGTTCTTTCTACTAGCCATGACCCATTCTAAAATCCAGGAATTATTTTCTGTCTTGACAATTTTTGCAGCTTGTCATATATCATTATAAAGGTTATCTGGCAATATGGACATGCCAAAAACTAAAGATAGAAATAAAAATGTTTAAATATATATATATATATATCCCTAAGCAGATGTGGAATAAAAATAATAATTAAAAAAAATAGAAACTTAGAGTGATAAAAACTGACACAGTAAATGATAAAAAACAGAATCTTCTAAATGAACGACATACATTAGCTCAGAACTACCAAAAACATCGTTGCTGTCATCTGCTCATTGACCTGTACATTTACCTGAGAAGAGACAAAAGCAAACAAAAGAAATATGTTTTTTTTTTGTTTTTTTGTTTTGTTTTTTTTTGCCTGTTTGTTTTATCATACTGAGTGGACAAAATTAGGCAAAAGGGAACCCTAAATAATTATTGAAATAACTATCTTTCAGCTGCTGTATTTCAAATGAGCAGAACGAACACATGAGAAAACAACTTGAATTAGAATTAAGAACAGATCTTTGAATGATGTGTTAAAATACTAAAGATTAGATGTATTAAAAATGTAGCCAATGAAACTGGATCAATTAATAAGAGACTGAGTCAACTATAGCCACACTTAGCGTGAACTGAAACTCCTCATTATACAGTAAAATACAAGACATTACCAAGCCCTACTTATGTATTCACTATGAGCTCAATTATGATAGTAAAATGTTAAGGGTGTGGGTGAAAAATATAGCCACAATAGTTTTGAGTCACATTCCTAATGAATCTTGCAAATCTCCTAATACTGAAATATTTATCCTTGATATTAATATTGTAGCTTCTTATGGACTCCATTTAATTACCAACATTTGAAAACTATTTTGGCTTTAGAAAACAAACTTTGTTTACTGTTATTCCAAAAGATATATCAACCCTGTCCTCAAACGCTCCCAATATTCTGCTATGAGCAGAATATGTATCTTTCAAGTCTGTGATTCTTTGATTATTTAATCTTCTACATCAAGGAAAAGAATATCCTTAAGTAGCAAACAGAAATATTTGACTAAGATAGGTTATGGTAAGGAGCCAAAATTCCTATGCACGTTGCTTGCTCAAAACAACAAAGATGAGAGCTACTATACGCTACCATATTTATGCTTTTTAATTCTCTGTAAACACATAAAACATAAATCAATAAGATGCACCTTAAATGAACATCTTTATCCCTTTTCATATTTTGATAATCTGCTAGCATTTATTTTATTTTTTTTTACATATATGGTGAAAGGTAAAACAACTACCACAGACTTGTTTATAAAGCAAATGATCAGGTGAGATTAGTGGGCAGCTCATACACTGAACCTCTCCATCACCTGCACTCCTGCCATGCCCAATTTGTTCCCTATCCTGTCCCATTATCATCCATTAGGAGACCTTCACAGTAACAAATTTAAAAATCTTTTTCACTCCTGAACTCTGGAAGATTTTCCCACAGATACTTTGAGAAGGCACTGGAAGAGAGAAAAAAAGGTCTCAATAACAACACCAGTAATGTAAATTGCATGCTAATTGCTCTGCTACAACTACTTAGTTTGTAGCTGCAGTGCATGCATAAAGCCAAATCTCCAGCTCTCCAAAGCATGCCACAATCATACCAAATCATAGGGCAAAGTCTCTCCTGCCCCCAAAAAGATCTTGGCAAAAATACCCAATAAATGCTATTTTATAGACTAAACTTCAGTAAAGGTAAAGAGGAATAAACAGTCATGATTTGAATTTGTATTTATTAGTTTAGCTTGTCGCTTGCCCCTCTTATCAGACAGCAGTTTTAATAGCCTTTAAGGATCATTATTAGTGATTTGACATTGGCGAGTATACTGATGTGGATGTAGAATATCCCCACAGCTGAACGGTGCATGAGAGAAAAGGTGAAGCTACTGGAGGAACAAGTGTATTCTACCAGCAGTAAAGATTGAACTTCCTGACACAATCAAGAAAGGAATGACACTGTGCCCTGGGATACTGGGTCTGCATTGTAATGAGTCAATTTCTTATTAAAATGACAAATCCAAAATGAAAGAAGTCTAAAAGATTCTGATTTACCAAATACGTTTATGAGCATCTAAAGGAAGTTTGACGATCAGATTACATCCTCAAATCTGAGACTTTCTTCTCCTGAACGAACAGCAGATACTCTACCAAAAAATGGCATATGTGAGGAAAGAACATACGGAATATTCCCTCAAAAACAAAGCTACAGAAGCATTTTAATGCACAATTCCCAAAGACCTAAAAACTATTATTTATGATCCAATTAGGTTCACTAATATTAAGTTTCCTGTGTTCAACTTCCTATGAAAACCTACTACACAAGATAACAGGGGGGCCTAGGGAACGTATTATCAGAACTGATAGTCCTGAAGATTGTCTTCTGTTTTAGACAGTGGCACAGGAAATTCTCAGGAACAATCTCTAACTACAGGCATATGCTGTTATGCAGACATACACACTACAAGAAAGAGGGATGTGCCAGTAGCTGGTGTGTTGATTATAGGAGTGAACATGCAAGATAGAGGAGCAGCGTTCAAAGCATTTCACCTTAGCAAAGACAGAAAAGCCACTGAAACTGGAAAAGGTTAGAACAATTGAAAGGTTAGAACAATTGAATGTTCTAGTAATATATTTACTTCTTTAAGAACAAAGGCAGCTGTACGTACCACCATGAAACTGCACTTCATACATAAGACATTTCATCCCAAATCTTTACATACTTTAGAAGGGGCATTTGTTCAATTCTTAGTTTGATTAAAAACTAGTATTGCCCAGAATTCATTTAAAATTATGCAATTTGGTTTTGGTAATGTTTTTAAATACATGAATTCTTCCTTGTACAGATGCAAGTACAAGCTTTTCTCAGACACATGCCAATGAGTAGATGTGCCAAGTCTCATGCACTAAACACGAAATTCATTCTTTTGGCCTCATCTCATGCCCTCATGCTGCAAGACCTCATGTATTTACAGCATGGTGCCACTTCCTCTCCAATTCTATAACCTCATGCACAACATGCAACTCATTTCTTAATCAGCTGTGTGTACTCAGAGTGACTTTGTGGGGATGTGACAAAGCCAAGCCACTGCATCTGAAAAAATACGCCACCAGTCCTCCTTGGGATAGTATGTCTCTACCGTGTGAGCAAACACACATCATCATTTACACAACTCGCATGTTGGGATGCCAATAAACTGAAAGGCTGGTGTGCATAGGAGGGATTGACATGTGGAAAATCAAATATGGAGGGGAAACACTCCTTTTATGATGCACAAAAAAACATTGGTGTGGTCAACAGATGGAATGTAGCCAGGTCCTCATTACAGCAATGCTATTGACATTGCTACAATTAAGGTAAGAGTCACTGTTTCCACTGTAAACTCCTGTTTGCAAGGCCTTGTAAATTGGCCGTAAAACTTCACTTCAGGCAGAAAGAACCTTAACACAGAAGGCCTCAACATTAAAGTATGTTTCACATATTAAAAAGAAAAAAAAATGGTGCGCCTTTCAGATTATATGGTAGCTGAAAACAGGTTTCCTATTCTTGTTCTTGTATTCTCTGCACTCAGTGCACTCAGAAAAACCTTTGTTTCTATGGAGTAAAACGATGGAATTTTCCATTCTAATTACAGTGTTCCACAGTTGGTAGCAGTTTCATTTCTTATTTTACTATCATATTAATAACTTAAGTTGTTAGCTTTGGAAAACTGGTTATCATCATTTGAAACCATATTGTTAATTCACAACACCTCCCATATATTCATTTAACAATCAAAATACAACTTCATATAATAAAGCACCTTGAATGTAAAGGATGCATTATAATTTTTAGCCTATTTTCCCTCCACAAACTCATATACACAGAGAAACAACAATGTAAATCAAATTCAGCCAGCTAATGTAGCGCGTATCCTGTGTCTCTGAAGTAAGAGGGAAAAATTTCCTTGTATTTCAGCAAGAGCAGACCCACGCTTTCAAAATACATGGGTATGTAGCACTATAATTACTCCTTATTTATAGGGTGCTGACAGTAGGCTCAGTGCTGTACAAACAAACGAAGACATGGTCCCTGCCCCTTGGGACTTACAATCTGAAAGCACAACAATTGAGGCACATAAAACACCAAGTAGTGATCCAGTACACAGTGGAACACTGATATGTTTGTTTTCCCATAAATAAATCACTCCTTGGGGGTAAAGCAAAAAAGGGGTAGTCTTCTTCAATTTGTGTTTTAAGAGAGACTTTGAAAGAATATACATTTCTTGCATGCAGACTTTCAAACTCTCCATTAAAAGAGAGTATAGGAAAAAGCAATCTATAGCATTTAAAGTCTTGTAGTCAATTATTACTTTTTACAGCAAAAAAAGCTTACATTCCCTTTAAAAGGAGCTTACATGGTATTGCACATCTGTATTCCTCAACTACTGAAAGGTACACATCACTCCTCTATGTTCCTCTAATCAACGTCACTGTGTATATATGCCTGTATATAACAGTATAACCACCCATGGTTCTACTCTGACTGCATACTGCACTTTTCAGTTGGGCCTGTATACACTTTTAATTTAGACTGAGATATACAAAACTTTTGTTTTGAGGCACAAATATAAGAACAGCTGGGTTTTCTATAGCTCAGGAAATGATTTAAATGCCCTAAGATGCCCCAAAAATGCTCTAAAACTGAGACCATTCCAAGCAGGCCTCCAGGGAAAACAGAACATTTCATTTTTTTTCCTTCTTGGCTCTCAGTTGGTTGCTTTCCCAGCAAACACTGAATCAGACTCATCCTCTTCTACAGAGCTACTCCTTGTTTTAGTGCCAGTAGTTTCACACTGAACTTCAGATCAGCTACAGTTCCAACATTAAAGCAAAGCTAACTGCTCATCCCTTCCGGGTAGAGACGGCTATGCAATGTGCCCTACATATCTTACAGCTACCAAATTAAGCAAGGAAAAATGTTAGCAAAAAGAAGAGAGTTTGGCACATGCAACACTTATTCCCAAAAGTGATAATATTAATGTTTTTGAAGCACTCCCTTCTGGTATATTTGAAAAACAAAACAAAAAAAAAAAAACCCACACAACTGTAAGAGCTACATCCTGCAGCTAGTAAGTAGAAGTGCTTGAGATGAAGGCTTTGCATTCCTCACATAAACTTCTTATGATGTATGGCTTCATGACTGGATATAGTTCTAGAATTAACCCTGACATTTCTTTTTTTTTAATTATTCTTTAAATAACATTTACACTGTTAACCTAGTAGACTGTAATGTCTTCTCAGAACTATAAGGTGATTGGCAGTGGGTTTGTTGTTTTTTTTTTTGGACACAGATCGAGACAAGAAGGCCTGAAATTTAACCTATACTGGCAGTGATCCTCCTTTCTTTATTTATTTTTATATCTTGCTTACCACTTATAAAATTAAATAAAGGCAATTGATATAATAATCAAATTAATGTATAGGCTGTATAAAATAATAAACAAGAATTAACAACATGGTAGTATGACATAACACATAAGCTTATTTGCTTACTGCCATCTTCAAATAATTTGTACCTTTCCCAAATGTTACTTAACCCAGAGAACTTCAGATTCTAGAAGGAACAAGGTCCATCTACAAGGGGAGGAGGAAAAATATTGCCATAGACAAGACAGAAACACAGCTGTACTGCACAAAGACACAACCTTCCCATACTTGTCCTCGTAGAAATAAGCTCTGCCCAAGGAAGGCAGTAGCCTCAGCACCAAAGACTGACACTCAGCACAGAGAGATTTTACTTAGTCCTCAGCTAGGATGGTCCATTACAGATGCATGAGTTGTTATAGTTCCTTGGGACTAAAGGAAGACTGCAATAAAGAAACACGATAGTCTTGGTATTTGTAGGTTTGTTCGACGTGCTGTTTGACTGAATGTAAAACTGGATAGAAAGATTTTTACCAACAGCTTTTACCACACTGCATAGGGATTTGGGATCAAAACAGCATTATTCACTTCTCAAGGGTGAATAGATATGAAATGTGATGCTGTAGAAGGCACACATGTAGACAGCAACTCATGAATGCAATTTTCTTTTTAAATGAACAGACAGTAACTGCTTAGTAAATTGTTTTTCTCATACATCTTAATGCTGAAGTACAAAATGTCAGTGTAATTGCACTAATACTACATATCTGATTTTAGTAAAGACACTGGAAAATATAGGGTAAAAACAGGAAGAGGAGTTTTATTTATTTATTTTTACCACTCACCACAGTGAAGTAGAATTTGTGCTGCCAGTACCTTGCAACTAAATATGTGGAAGAAAATAAAAATGAACACCCTCCACATCCACATCTTAACACATGTTCAGAGTGTTCAACTTCCTCTACCCCAAATATTTTGGTTAGACCCACTAACGGTGCTTAAGACATACTAGCACTTTTACTATTTGCAGAGGCAATGAAGAGTGTTATTGCCATGCTGAGTGGAGGTGAATGCAGATATACCTAGAAGTGTACACAGAAGTGTAAACTGGCATAATGGACATCATCAGGATAGGAAATGAGATTTAAATTAAATCAGACAATTTCTGCCTAAACTTAACTACAACCCCTCCACTAACAGGTGTTTGCAAAGAAGGTACAGATTGACTTCAACTTGAAAATATTAAAATATCCTTAAAATACTCAAAGGGTTTACTTACCAAAACAGTAAAGAATGAAAACATATATGGTATAATAGAAGATACAGGACACAACTTGTGCACTGTAAGAACATTTCATATGGTTGTGCACACATGTAAATCTATAGCTTGTTACAACAGTTACACATGCCATACTCTTCTTACTGGAAACCAACACCTGTCTGCAGAACCTGCCATCTCAGTTTTGGCACCTGTTGATTACAGATTAAGCTCACCACTTTCTGGTGGCCCTCCCTATAGAGATCTTTTTTTCCTCCTTTTTTTTTTTTTCCTTCTCTGTTGTATTTACCTTAGTCAATTCTAGCTGAAAAATACGGTTCTCCATATATAAAATATGCATGCATGATTTAAACTTAAGCACTTACCAAGGATTGATTAATAAGTAAAACAATGCCTCAGCCAAACCACCATGAAAAAATCAATTTGAACCTTTTCTTATAAGAACACAAAGAATAATCTGATACAAAACTCATGTCTGCATACTTGTCAAATACCATGAGTTGAGTACAGGATTCGTTCTTTCAAACACCTCAAAGTAATTAAACTATAATTTTTAAGATAATTTTTAAACCTTTGAAATTTCATTTCTTCATATTATGACAAAAGTATCAAGAAATTTAAAAAGAAAAGGTATTTTATTCCAAAAGACTTTTTTCATTATTTGTGAAACACAACATTTACTGTCATAACAAAACGTTTCTCCACATGCATCATCTCAGGCAAGGGGAAGCATCCATACAGTTTTGCAAAAAGACAATGTGACCAGGAGTCAAGGAAAGGCCAGAAACATCCTTCAGAGCAACAACAGACAGATAGACAGATCAACTTTTGGCAATGACAAAAATAAGCACACACATTTTTTGGTATTTTGTTCTTTCCATGGACACTTTTTTTTTTTTTTTTTTTTTGTGCACCAGTGTCTTCTGAGAGAATTTTTTTAGTTATTTATGTTACATGGCTATAAAAAAAAGCCTTGATCTGCTATCATAATGCATTCATAATGCAAGCATTTTCAAAGTATATTTAAATTCTATTTACTGAAGCTAGAAAAAGGGACAAGCCAAGAAAGTTGAAGTTCTTCTAATTTTGGGAACCAATTCAAATTCACTGAAGTTGACAGCGATTGAAAAGTTACTACACTCAAATAGTGGTATAGCTCATGGATCATCTAGTTCCAAACCCTCAGCATGTTTCTGACCAACTGCTGATGAATTAAAGTTTCCTTGATATGAGTCCCAAGTCCTCTTTCTGAGAAGGATCAACTACACGCCAGTAAAGACTTTTCAATTACATCTGGCAGTTTACTAATCACACCCATAGCATCCCTACTTCATCCTTCCTCATATGAAATACAGATAGAGAAATAAATAAATAATTCTTATTTCTGTACCACCTATTTGTATTTCTGCATTTTTCACTGACTCAAACATTGAAGTCTTGATTAAAAATAATATTAATATCAGTCCAAACAAAGGCCTGAGGACTCTAATATAACTTTGATCAGGAATTTTGTCTGGAGTACAAAATTTCTCAAGCTGAAATACACTAGAAATTTTAAATAAAATACAAATTTATAAGCTTTGCTTTAAGCTTGACGCCTTTCGTGATGAGATCAAGTGTCATAGCTACACTTACCCAGGTATGTCTCAGAAAGTATTTATTCCCTTTGGTCTATCAAAAAAAAACAGGCTTTTACAAACGATCTGAGCTTCCACTTGCTTGTGGCATGCCCCCAGACATAAGGATGGCTTATATTCAAATGCTTATGCTTTAAGAACATAAAACAGCAGTATTTTTTCTATTATGCTTTATGTACACACACTTAGAGCTGCTTACTACATGTGTCTATGTTAGCTTTTTCCATTAAGCTCAGTGACTCATTTTCTGCAGCACCACCTGAACCATACCTATTAAAAACTGTCCCTGCCATGTTACATAATCCAAGCTAAAATTCACATGCAAGATGTAATCTCAACAAGCCACTTGAAATCATCTTTAAAATAAGTAAAAGCCTTCACTCTTCCAAGGGAATGAATCAAGATCATAAAAATGTCTCAGATGGACGTCTAATCTGTTCACATGAGAACCTGCCAGTAGAGCACCCGCTCACACGAAGATAAAACCTCATTCGCCATCTGTCATCAGAAGGAAGACTGATTCCACTTCAGAACTTTCTTTTACACACCCAGTTAAAATGTTTCTTTCACATTTTTGTGTGCTTACATGGAAACTCCAGCAACAAAATGCATTAAAATAAGTACGTTTAACTTGTGTAATATTTCTTTTAAATGTTCAAGGATAGACCTGAAAATACAAGTCATCCTCATGCATTCTTAATGCTGACCAATTAAATACTGACAGTAATACAGAAAACATTCTATTTCCAAGAAGAATCCTGAACAAAAAAATCCAGATAGCAACTTAAATTATTTTAAGTCTCACTATTTATGTTCCATATGAAACAGGAGTTTGCTTAAATTAGTCAAATGAGCAATCCCTAAAAGGCTAACATGTCCAAGAAAAATAAATTTACAGCACAAAGTAACCAACAATACTATTTCATGTCTTTGTATATAATGTGTTTGTTTTGTTGTTGTTTTTTTATTTTACATTTTACTGCAGAAAATCCTTTCCACTTCCCCCCCTTCTCCCATTCCCCCCTCCCCCATTAATATTCTTTAAAGACAAAGCATCCATACTTCAAAAACTACCTCCTGGGAAGCAGAACCCTCTGCCTTATCTCCCTCTAGGAACTGCTAGAGATTACTATTTTAGAATGAAAGAGACAAGAAAGACACATTCTAGGCTGGGAAATAAATATTAGCAAATTCTGACAGCCTTGATAATCACTTGATAAATCATCTTCAGAAGCAATATTAGGACCTGTGACAGTACTTTATCTTTGTAACATCTGTCATCCGGAAGGTTATCAATCTACCCTTTATGTGACATATATACGAATCAAGATACTTCAAGCCACACCTCATTTCAAGTAAAATCAGTCCAAGTTAAATAAAACTAGAAACATTACTGAATAGCTTAGGAAAAAAGCACAAAAAAAACTCTATACAAAAAAAGAGTTTTAAACAAGCCATAGTATCAAGAAAATGATACTTAAGTTAGATATGAAACTACAGAACTCCACCCTCCAGGAGTGCTGTGATAACTAGAAAACAAGCTGAAAATCGTGATACCACTAACATGAATGCAAGCACCCTATTAGATTTATTTATTTATTGGGAGGGGAGAGGTCAGAAGTAGTTCTGTAGTAATGATTTCACAACATGTAAAGCAATATGTTGGAAAAAAAGTGCTGGTTTGAAATCCTCACAGGTAAGGACAGGATTCATGTTTCTCTGCTATTTCTAACCTTTAAAATCAACATGTATCACCTTCCTCAAAGGATGTCCATAATAACTTACTCATGATACATAAGGTTCACATTTGCTTTTAAGTCTTTTATCAGTCATCCCTCCATACTGAGCACTTTGTTAAATCTCCAGAAATCCCTGATTTGCGTTTCAAAGAACGCACAATACTGCTTAAAAATTATACTGAAAGATGATCACTATAGATGATCCTACTAACTTGGGCATATGCATTTCTTATCCTGACCATTTTATTTATTTATTTATTTATTTATTTATTTGGTTATTCTACCAGGAAAGAAAAAAAAGCAAGTAGGGCAAAGCAAATGTATGTGATATTAATGCCATTGAGAATCTTCTATAAAAAAGACAACAGTATTATTTGCAGAGTAAAAAAAAAAAAAAAAAAAAAAAAAGCAGAAACCAGCTGAGTTTTCAGTCTTTCAATACACAGTAAGGTAAAATGATTACCAGGTTTAAATCCAAACATGCAACTGATGGGCTGCAGTTAGAAATCAGGTGGGAATTTTGCAAGCTGGTTTCAGAAAATGGGATAGATTACTTTATCTCCATGAACTGAAGTCCCAGCGGAAAATGCTACTCAGCTACAAATACATCTAGAACAGCATTTGAAAGCAGACCCTGTTGAGATTTCTATCACACCTAGGAAAAAAGCAGAGGCAGTCCTAACCTGGGCAGTAACAGCAAAGCTCCATACAAAAAGACTGGAGTCTCCAAGCTCTAATGTTAGATGAATTTTGACAACTCCCTGAACAGGCTCACAACATTAGCAATCAACAACCACATGCATTGTTTTCTAGGCTAATGTATGCAAAAAAATCCAGGTTGTTTTATTTCCAAACTTCTGTGATAGAAATAAAATGTAATTAGAAAAACACCGTAACACTTCTTTCTACCACAGAATAGTAGATTTATGGTACTCATCATAGCAATCATCTTTTATGTTTTTAATCATTATTATCTAAAGAAATTACAAATTTGAATTGAAATTGGTTATTGCTTAAAAGAATTCCTAAGATTCAAGCCAGGAGATCTTTTTTTTTTTTTTTTTAAATAAAGAAACCAAGAAGAGGAGAATTGCTCTATCTCAGCCGCCTTCCCACTCTCCAGTGAATAAATAAACATTATTTTTATGCTTATGGCAAACTGCCAAAGCATAAATCAACCTCCTTGAGAGGCTGATAGAGCTGTTATAGTCACTATCATTGTTTGAAAAACTGAATGAAAATCAGAGTGGCTAAAAATGCCCCTATTTATGTTCATTAATATGTAGAAGAAGAAAGAGTGAACATGTAGCTGTTCCAAAATAATTTAGCTTCTGCTTAAAAACAGTGAAGAAAAAGCCTTTTTACCTTCTGCATGGTTAATCAGCACATTCTCATGGGGAGACAGGCAAACATTTTTTAAAAAGTCTCTTCCTTTTCTCCTATAAAAGTACTACTTACCGGTCAAGCACAATCCTCTTATTTCTGAATGATCTTTAACTCAACTCCTAAGCCTTCTAAATATACTATTTATTATGCATTTGGATCAGAGTGCTTTCAGTTTTAGAGCACTAAGCAATGCAGTGCATAACATTCGTACAACTCCCATTCTGTAAGAGGAGCCTCATATGAGATACAGTTTGATTTAGGTGGTATCATCTTAAAAAAAAAGATACACCTGGTTCAAAGCTTTAGTTTTGGGAATAATTTACACCATGCTACTGAGTGCGTATGAGTCGCTTCTGAGAGCTAATAATTTAGATAACTTTGACCAACACTCAACTACATTTACATTAACAGGCAAGAGTCTTGGTGCTGCTTTTATTCAATACCAACAGAGAAATAAGGTAGTGTGTGAAGATGCATAATCAGGCTCTCTACAAATGACAGATATCATTTATTTCAGTGCACTGTACGAGTAAAATACCAACCACATTTATCATCTTAAATAAAATATAAAGATTATAAATAGATCAAGTGGACAAATTGCACCCTACTGAAAAACAGTCGAATCTTTTTCAGCTTCAACTCCAACTGACTACTAAGCTTTGTTAATTTGGAAACGTTTTGATGTTTGTTGAAATAGGAATTAAACAATTTCAACCATAGTCAAACCCAGCCTAAAGACTAATTGAAAAGTTTATTGGTTCAAACCTCTGACAATAAAATTTACCAATGTCACACGTTTTTTTTTTAAAGTAAATTAAAAGGTGGGAGATTAGAGCTTTTCATCTCCATTGTTTGATAATAGACCTTATCAGATACATTTATTCCTAACGCAATTTAAATGGCATCCAGTTAAGCAGAGATGAGAGTTAGAACTCTTTCTTAAAAAGAATGCCATTCTTCATTGTACTTAATCAAAAAATGAAACAAGATCAGAAGAAACCAGACCTGAGCACTTCTCTAGCCCCACCTCAATTCTGAAAATCTTCAGTACTGGCCAAAGCATTTGGGATCATTTACAAGTGGTTTTTTGCCCATTGCACCTTCTGGCATTTTAAAAATAAACCTTAAGAGAAAATTTACAAGTTGCTTATCTTCATTAGTAATGTGTATCAGCAGGGTTTACTTTTCACCATGCAGGATAAAGGAGCAGACTTGACATTAGGAAATGTTAATTATAAAGTGCCACAAAATACAGAATGGTCTGTGAAAGGAAGCCTGCTTGGCAGCAACCATGAAAACTGAACCAAAGTATGTGAAGATTAATCTGCTGCTGAATGTGGTCTTACACTTTCCGAAGTGCAGCTTTGGAAATGAGGATAAAAGATACAACTGCTGTCCAGTCACAAATCACTTGAGACACAAACACAACAACAGTAACAACAACAAACAAAACAAAAAACACCCCACCACACTGAGACATGTTTTTTGACGAAGCCAATCATAAGGAGTGATGAGAAATAATCATTCAAAATTACAATGAACAATCACATAATGTTCTCCTATTCTGAGCTTTTTAGTTTAAGATGCCATGACTCAAAAATCAGATTTACAAAGACTCAACAACTCAAAACATTTCTTTATATAGATGTACACATATCTTGTAAGATCATAACTCAAATCAATTACAAAGCTCAATTTCAGCATACCTTATTACTAGCTGTATCACAAAGAGCAGCAAACCGGGAGGTAAAGCTGCTTTAGAACTGATGCTTATCAGACTTCAACATGTCTTTCCTCATGTTTCAATCAAAGAACAGCTTCTGTCACTCTACTGAAAAAATAGTGACAGCAGGACACATAGGCAACCCTAAAAACTGCTAACACAGGAGCCTTATTGTGGAAATAACTCACCTGCAGTTAGACAACATTACAGGACAGTACAGGAAAGCTTGCAACTGAAGAGAAAGGATGGATTTAGCAGTAACATTCTTTCAAAGCCTTCTGCTCCTTCACCAGAAGAACAGCTGTGAGGCAAAACAAGGCCTTGTTCCACAGGTGAGTCACCTTGACCTCTTCCAGATAACCACAGAGATGCTCTTTCAACAGTCAGGCTATTGTTATCACAAGTTACTAAATACAACATTGTTCCATCAGAAGTCTTTATGAAAAGGTGGTGTGTACCTTAACGTTGATAACAATATTTTAAAAAATAATCATTTTTTCGTTAATAATCTAACTTCTGCTACCTTCAAACTGTTCGGTGCAGCACTGGTTTGTTTTGCTGTTGTGTTTTTTAATTACAATATTTTTTTAAAAAAATCAGAGTACAAAAGAGTGTTACCACTTGGCATATTATTTGGACAAGCATCTTCCTTTGGCAAAAGATTTGAAATACAATCCTAGAAGCACAGTTTCAAAAAGAATAATGCTCAAAATTGAATACAGCAGCGAAGAGGAACCAGCCCAACTGTAGGGCAGCCCACTGAGACATCACCTCCATGACAGGAAGGACTGAATTTCCCAAATCCTAACTTAGGCAAGGACCTCCTGTACTTTTATATTTAGTGCAAATGAGAGTAAAAGTTTCGTAAACATAAAACATACATTGTGTGATTTCATTCAGTTTTAATATTAGTGAAATCTATCTACTTAAAAACATATTAATGTGACACAAACATCTTCAGAGGTTACATATAAGCATTAGAAGAAATGAACTAACTACAAGAGGATGAGTACCATTCTCCTCTAAAAGGAAGATAGAAAATTAAAAGTGAAAATCCTTCCAGGATTTCACATCCTAGCTATTGCTTCCAGGAAATAGCTGCTAATATGTAAAATCTCTAAAGACTTAAACAACAAACCACAAGGACCAACATATTGACCTTCAACCTAAAATAACTTTTACTGTATATTGACCTTACTCATACAGTTGTTTCTTTGCCTTGATAAATAGAATATTAAGCACACTGCATATGGCACCTTTGTTAACATAAGAAATTCCCATGAAGAAATGTGTGTAAGAAATACCTTAGACCTGGATATGCTCACTTTGCCAGTTTTTAACCACTTTGGTAAGTAAAACTTCCTGCCAATGTGAACAACTAGGTCCTTTGGGAAGGAAAACTGGCATGCTCTACCTCACCGTGCTGGCCCTCATACCACACAGCCAGTTAAAGAGACATTCACTGACACATACACAAGTACACGTGTTCTGCTCCAACTGTAGATGGAAAGCAAACCAAGGCACTGTTGCTGAGTATGTCTTTCATAACCTATCCCCTCCTTCACAGGAAAAATGTTTTTTGAATGCCACTGATTAAGCGAGTTTCACAAAATAGTAAACACTTTGACTGCATCTATAACAAAGGCACAAACCATATAGCTAAATATGCAAATTTAACACAATGGGTGATACTAAATGGACTTACATTCATGTGGATTCGGTTCAGACATAAGTGATAGGAATAACTGACTATGAAAGCTTCAAGTCACTCTCTGTCTAAACAGGGATGAATAAAACACTTTGGCACAACTACTCAATCCCCTGACTCTGGAAGAAAGTCAAGCCAACCGACCAAAGGAATTTAGATTCAGACTTTCTCAAACATCAGAAAGATGAAATACTGCATTAAAAAAAAATCTTATTCAGTAAACAATGAGCCACATCATTTATTCTTTCAACCTGAAACACTGATAGATTTATGTTTCAATTAATGTCAAATTTTCAAGTGTTCAGAAGCTAAAACTAATAGGAAATCTAGGAAATCCTTAAGCCAAGCAGTACAACATATTTATATTCTCAAACTTGCAATGTCCTTGCAAACATAAAAGTAAACCAACAAAATGTACATGGAGCAAGCCAATTCAATATTTTTCTTTGAAGTTTTTGTAAATACGAGTAGCAAATGAGTCTGTGTTATTATAGGAAAGGGAAATCATACCAGAAGCCATCTCTTCATTTCTATAATATTTTTGTTAATTATGGAGATTGATTGTCTAACTTCCAATGACACTGGAAGCATCTTGATTTTATTTATTCATTTATTTATTTTTAAGTTCAATGGCTGTACAGTAATTTATTGAGTGCTAGATAACCGAGTCGGATTCCTACCTGGAAACTCAATAAACAGTACTGTCCTAACCACAAAACCAAAATAGCCAAGTTCACACTTCTAAGGCTTCCGTACAACAGGCCTTCTTTTTACTAAATGACAAATGCTTGAGAAAACACTACAGAAATGATCTGGAATCTAGTAGGACAGAAGCTTCAATCTGATGAATTAAAATCTCTCATATTTCTTTTTTCTTCCAGCACTGGGAATTCTTTGATAATGTACTGACATTTTGGTCCTATTCTTTACCATGTCACAACTCTTACATAACAATAATGCAAACAGTATACAGGTCTAAGAAATCCGGAAGAAAAGTGACATTTACTACATTTTAAATGACAAAGATGCAGCAATAGAAAGGTATGTTATTTCATGGTATCTCTAAGGATGTGATTAATTCATTTTTTGCAACCACATTTTGTAAAAAGAAATAAGATAAATGTAAATGCACACCGACGGAGTATTTTAGGGAAGCCAACATTTTTAAGCTTATCCAAAAATATATCTTTGTTGATGCTCGACCTCCATCTGATTCACTTTTTCACATGTACTTCATGTACATACTGGGCTTTGTCTTCAGAAAACAGAACATAAAAGGACTTGGAAATGCAAGCTTTGGTGTGCTATATCATTCCAGTTTTATGTCAAGATTTTTTATTACATGTTAATTTTGTTTTAAAATGGAATTCTTTCTTCCAAATCTGCAAAGCTTTTGATTATTGACTCTAAAGCACATAGATGTTCACACTGTAAAATTATTTAAACTATGTGCACAGCCTATAGATTAAGAAATGCCAAATTCTCCCATTGTTTCCAAATTTTTGTCCTGTTTTGGATATCATACATGCTGTACTATAAAATACAATGTCATCTCTGCCAGAAATTGCTAGAGTGAGAACAAGTGTTTAAAACTGACTTTAGCAGTTGCCTTAGAAATTGGCAGTAAAGAACCATAATTCTTACTGTGGCAGGCAACAGAAGTCCATAGTTATTCCTGATTTCATATTAATAAATTTCTAGCTTTTCTATTCTTTTCAAAAATTCTTCTTTGCATTCTACAGCAAAGTAGTCAAACATGAATTATAATTTATCTGTTTGGAAGGAAAACAACAAAATGAATTGCTATGAAAATGGAGTGGAATAAAGGTTCTGCCAATTGCTGGTCCTTGAACGTCTTTGTAGTCTGGACAGACTATCAGATAAATTGTATTTTCAGATGACTTTATCCAAAGATAAATGCAGAGACTTAAGAAAGTGGAAATGAGAAGACAGAAATAAAAGGGATCTAAAAAAAAAGGAGAAAATAAAGATCCGTCAAGAATAACTTGAAGAGAAAAAAAAATGACTATTTTTATCTTAGTCCTATGTTGTTCTCTCCATATCCTGAATTCTAGCTCTAAAGCTAGTTTTAACTGGTAAACAATTTACCTACCGCTTTCATTGGACTTAACCCAAATAACATGTTTAGTCACTCACCTTTTCACTCCATCATCTCACCTTGCCAAAACAAACTATGCCCCATCACAATGCTAAAACTAATGAGGTTTTTCAGCTCCTTTCTGATTTCACCCATATGAGAGCTCATTCACATAGTCAATGAGCCAGTCTCTCTCAATCACATACAGCAATCACAAGGTTTTGAGAACTCTCTTTTCATCAATCTTCTAGCTCAGAAAACCAATCTCTTCCTTGTCACTGACACATCACCAACACAAACTTTCTGCCTTCCTTATTACTAACGGTGGACACAATGCAGCAGAAGACAGCACATTCTCTACACAAGGTTATTGCTTTACACAAATTACAGTAATACCACAGAAAACGTAACATTTATTATTTGACCGAGTCCACATAAATCTTCATGAACCATTAAGTTTTAAGAGGTAACATCACCTGCTAGCAGAATCTACAGCTCACCATTTAACTTACATGTTGGCCCATGCGACTAAAGGAAGAAGAAATGATTTCAAAACGTATGCTTAATACCATACTGTGATATATGTTACATGATATAGTTGAACACATCCCACACAGAAAAGCCCCAATAACAACAAGATACTGGGAAGTGAAACCAGCCTTTTGCATGATCCCACTTCCTGTAAGTGGTTCAAAACTAATTTTTTCCATTTTAATCCTCTATTTCAAAGCACCATCTGGGCAAAATATGCTTTAATATAGCCCAGTGATTTATTTCTTGCTTGCAACAATATTTTGCAATAAAAAATGTGCATGCAATAATTTCATGCAAAACTGCTGCAAAGACATTCGGAACAGTACTTGTAAAGAGGGTCTGTTTTTTAAGAGAGAGAGCAAGCAGTAACTTGCATTTTGAATGACACATCTAAGTTTCAACAGCAGCTTCAAGGAAACATTTACATTTGAAAAATCCCTACTCTGACCTTTTTTTCCCCAGTTTACTTGCTGGAAGATAGGAGAACATGACAAATGAACCTAATTTAAGTGGGCTGAATGCCAGATTGCCTGTTAAAAAAGAGCACCTGATTGTACATTAGGTGAGAGGTCAGTGACACTGAACACCAGCAGGTGTAATAACAACTGCAGGCTTTTTGTAAAGGAAACGCAAACAAGAATTTACCCCGAGGACATTACGGATAGTGCCTATCTTCTTAGGCACCAAGTGATTGGCAGGAGGGTTCTTAAGTCAAGGTATTCGATGGTGCTTTGTTCACCTATATCATGACAGGACTTTGAGCAGCACGTCATGAAAGCTGAAGTCTTTAGCTAATATCATAAAACAACACAAATAACCAGTGAGGAAAAACAAAACAAAACAAAACAAAACAAAACAAAACAACAAACAGCTTTCCTACTGTTAGGAAAGGCTCAAAATTCAGAGGATAAATCACTCTGCATCTCGGTACCTGTTTTCTCCCTGCTACAAAGCCTTTATTCATCTGTCATTTTAAAACCCCACTACTGGAACTACTCTACCCATTAGTTGTGGGAAAAACTAATATGTATAATGTATAAAAATATAATCAAATAACATTTTAAAACACTGTCATTTCATCTCATTATATTATATTAATGTGTCAAACACTTTCCCTGCAGGATTGGAGGTTTTATATTCCAAATACTGCTTTTTCATATTAGGAAAGTAACTGGTTGATAAACAACATTTTTCTTAAAATGGAGCTTGCTGCAAATCACATTCTAATAGCAGTAACAAAGCACACAATTTATAGCCATTACAGTGTGGTAATGTAAAAGACAGCTACAAGGATAATATCCTCTAAAGCTCTGAAAGATATTGAGGTTATATTTTCTGGCCCACATGATGCCACATGCCCATTTGATTTCTAGAATCTTCACTGTCATCTCTTCAGGTACAATTTATTTTTATTTCTCGTTGCTCTAGAATCTTGCAGTGTATTTTCATGCATTTCAAAATCTAAATATGATATTAAAAAGTATGTACAATTCTTGAGCAGTAATAATTATTTTTATGAGGATCCTAGCAAAAAAATGCACGTGTCAAATCTATGCGTTTAATCTCACATTATAAATACTTTCAGTTTACGTACTGTTCTCCATTTTGCAAAAATGATTGTTCTGAATGGCAGTATCTTGCTGATCTTGATTGATGAGACATGGATAGCTTATCTTTCATAGAGAAATGTTTATGATAAAATCATTTTTGAATGTTTTCTTAATATTTCTTAACCATCACAAGTCTCAAGAGAGGCTACTCATTAAAAACATTCTCATTTGTATGATCATACTAATATGAGGTAGTTTTGTCATTATATTCTGATTTAAACTGGAAAGCAATCAGTGATCATGAACATGAGAACAGCACGGCTGCCAGTCTCTCAATTTCTGAAGTTCTTTGAAATGTTCTCACAGAGGACATGGGAAAATTTAATGATGTTGGTACACTACCACACACTAATTTCTTTGGGACAGCAGTGGCTTGATATGCTTCCTCTTCAACAAGCATACAACTTGGCATTTAATAAATAAAATACAAGATGAAGCTATGAGAAAGCAAAAGATTTCTTAAAGCAGTATTGTACTTGAAGAAACAAGATGATAAGGCCACTGCCATTACTTTTGAGCTAAAACCCCCTCTACCTCACACAGACTGGTCAAATAGCTGCTTCTGAATGGATTCTATGTAAAAAGCTATGCACGTCCATTCCATGATACTCAGGATTTCGCTATACTCACGATTTGTAGCACAGATGGCTATTAGCAACTTGATCCAAGTATTGAAAGCATACACAACTGAAAAATAAGCACTGACTTATTTGTGGAACCAGCTTGCTTTCTGAAAATAAAAATCCAGTTTTGTCAAATGCTCAGCAATTGAGAATTTCATATTCTTTGACAATTGGGAAACGAATAGTGTTAGACCATGTAACTTCACCAATCTGAGTGCGCAAAGACAGCAATTAAAATAATTCTAAGCTAAGTTTATTAACTGAAATATGCTCTGTGGGCACTGAGCTTACTTTTGTCCAATGTGCTCATTTAGAGGAGAAAGTGCTTACGTGTTGATCACCTGCTGGGCCGTGGTGGGGAATCTATCCTTTGATCAAAGGGGGACATACTGGTTTTACTTTACATCCTGTCTCTCTAGCTCTCAACTGGCCCATAGCTGGAGGGATTCATTTCAGGATTTTTCTTTATTCCCAGTATTCTGTTACTTACTGCATACCACCACCCAAGGCATCGGGGCTAAAACCAAACACTCTTTGTGGTACATCCATACAACAGACATCAAAATGGAAACAATATTTAAGTTAAACCTGTAAGATCAAGTTTGCTGAAATCCTGCAACACATGCAGCTTTTGAACACTTCAAGATCAAATCAAGGTTTGACAGACAGAGTTAAGGAGAGAATCAGTACATTTAAACCTGTCAATCCTCAAAAGAAAATAGAGTTTGTTGGTAAAAGTAAAGGTAACTGCTCATTTTGTCTTGGTGCTAACAGCAGTTGACTATGGATAGAGAGCTTGTGCTTCTTTTTTTTTTGTAGAGTGTATATTTTTTTCCTGTAACAGAGGCAGGGTTCTCACTCAGTTGATCTTAAAATACATTCTTTGAAGCTACATTGCTTTCAAAAACAAAAAAAAGGGGATTTTTGTTTTCTGACTCTTATACTGAAGGAGTATTTTTAGATAAACCTTTCCAAAGCTTTCCCCAAGCAATAGGACTGTATCTGAGGAACACTCACATGCAGTTTTAGTACTTTCTCTCTTCTACAGAACCAGAAGAGAAATTGCTCTGAGACACTGCAATGTTTGTAGTAGTATCCATGCATCCTAGTTTAAAAGTTTGTGAGTGAAAGGAAATGTAACTGAAAAAAAAGAACTATCAGAACAAGCTCCCCTCTCTCTTGCAATCAGCTGTGGGTGGACAACCAAAAAAAGAAACTTTCCATTCTAAATCTATTACTATCAACAGATTTTTTTGATCATTTATCATTTTTTCTTCAAATTAATGGCAATCCACGTTCTAAATATTTTCCCCCATCTACTAACTACCCACCAGAAAAACATTATTTTTCTGCCACCAATTTTAGAAATAAAGTCAATTTACTATTGAAGGAAAAGATCTAGAAGGTAAATGACAACAATCACACAAGAGATGGAAGTTAAAACTACATTGATAAAGAGATCTAGGGGAAAACAGCAAATTGACTTCAAGCAGTTTTCTATCCTTTAAAACAATTGTCCAGTAGGCAAATAATTCCCAAAGGAGTGCTACTAAGTCTGTATGAATTTCTCAACAATTTTGCCAGCCTCTGAGAGAATAAGTGAAATAGTATGGATTTCCATTGAATCTAACTACAGATGTCAATCAAAGTACTTAAATCAGCATAGAGTTGGGCAGAAAATAAAAAATTAGAAGGTCAGGAAAAAATTCTTTTAAAGCATGATATTGGAGCCAAGTCCAACACTGGTTCAGGAGTTATTATAAAAACGTTTTATGAAAGAATTTTTTAACATATGTCCTTCACTTCTTTTTCCCTCCTCACAATTATTGCAACTAGGAGAGAACACCCAATTATGTTAATAAATTTTTTAAAAAAAGTGAGGGTGATCTCAGCATAGTTACTAGCGAAAAGGCTTGAATACAATTAGAACATTGGAATCTTTTATTACTTATACAAGTTCCTATAGTGGTACAAAACTAATTTAAATAAGACCTAACGCCTCTAGCTGCCATAATCAAAGTCATCTAGGTAAGGTAATACACAAATCATTAAAAACTTGCCTCAGTATTTACATTTGACCCAATCCGTATTCTCAGAACTAAAATGAACTCTGATATAAAGCTCACATGTAGGAGCCAGGTCAGCAGACAAAATGCTACACAAAGAATGTGAGTACACTGTGCTTCTTTGATTGCTCTAACAAATAAAGATTTACTCTTCAGACACATTAGGGTCATCAGTAGTCATTCACAGACACAGATAGAACTTTAGGTCTGCCATACAGAGCAAAGCTTTCAGTTGAGTTTGGGATTTATCACGTAATGCGTTTTAAGGTTCTAGAACCATGTGTGGCAAAATTTATCAGATTTTTAGCTGACTCATCCGAGCTTTCTCTTACTGCAAAATTGATCCAAAATCCTTTGAGGAAAAAAAAATTTCTAAAATTTAACAGAGATTTACAATTATAGTTCTTATATAAAATGCAAAATATACATTACTGATCTCTTTGCTTGCATCTGGTAAAAATAGATCTGCTAAACGCACAAGGAGGTTCTCATTAGTTAAGCAAGAGAATTGCATAGGCTTGACTTAAATCATTTTAATCACTTGATTACCTAAGTTTTTGCAAGAACCTTTAAAGATAAAATAATCTCAAGTAAGGGTCTTTTTATTTTACTTTATGGACACTGTGTTCTTCCAGATAAAGTTTTTAAACTTCATTCTGTTACCATCACTAGCTGCTCTTCACTAACAGTCAACTGGATGTTAACGCACAGCTTCCAACAGAAAGAACAGTGTCAAAGTACAATCTAATCCACCACAGACAATGACAAAGAGGCTTACATCCTTTTGTCGTTATTTAAGCTAACTTGAGTTTGCTTGAAGTTGAAAGGGGATTGATGAGCATGATTTCTTCTGTTGATGGATCTGGGAGAATAACAATCTCTAGCAGAAAAAAAAAAGTCTAATAAATACACAGGGGTGGGGTTCTAATAATGTCATCAACAGACACAGCTGGTTGTGAAGTGCTCTCCCCAAATTCTGTCCATGGCCTGAAGCTGTGTACGGAGATTCTCAGCTATATCTGAATGTGCTGATAAAGAGATTCCAGCTGCTGTTCCAAGGCTACTACTCCTTCAAAAATTCCAATAAAGCTGCTCAAGGAGTAGCTTGCTCATTTTACTCAAAAGGATCAGATTTTAATAATAACAATAATAAATGCAACATGAACTGTTTAGCTAGCTGGCTCTATTTGATAGAATTCAAAGTCAGGCTGAAAAAGAGCACATGATCCGGCCAGCCAGCCAAACTGAAAGACTCCAGACGAGAAGCAATGAAAATGTCACTTCTCTTCTGGAAAACAGACATGTAAACATCTTCACCAGTGAACAGTCTATAAAGCAAACAAAAATGAAGCAAATTGAAGCAGTGAGGTTCTGCCAATTGAGATATGCAGAGATATTTCATCACATGTTATTTTTTGCCTAGTGCTCCCTTGAAATGCATTCATTTAGTGCAGTAGATTTTTGGAAGAAATGAGAACACCGATGCCAAAATGGATGCATAATTACAGCACAGTGTTAAAATGAGAATTAAAATGTACTCTTTAGCTATTTTAAATCCTTTATATAAATGTTTGCTACTGGAGCTCAAATATATAAGTAGCTTAGTGTTGCTTAAGCAACATTCTCAATACACGTAAGTAATGAACTAGCCGAAATTACATAAATACTTTCCGTAGATTTTCATGTTACACACTGCTATAGAAAAAGTTATAAATTATCATGGTCCAGTCACTTATAAGTAGCTCAAATTCAAGCCTCTGGACAATCCTATATAGACCAGTGCTCTTTTTTTTTTTTTTGCAGAAAAAGAGAACGTCCATGAAAATAGCACACAGCTCCTGAAAGAGCCAAATGTTTCAGTGCACCTGCCTGCTCTGTTTGAGCTCTTGCCACCATGCCCAGTAGAAGCTGTAGGGATGTTTCATTTACTGCATGTATGTGATCTGAAAATCAGCATTAGAAACCATCATCAGGATGACACGAAGCATGAATCACAGAAGTGCCTCAAAAGTGGCTTTGGGCTCTGTGGCTGGTAGGACTCAATGACTGTGACAACAGCCATCACCTATCAAAGCCTTTCCTTGAGGAAATCAAGAAACATGCAATGACAAACGGTATTTTTTAATTGTTAGGTATTACCTTGTATTTTAGCATTAAATATGGTAAAGGTAATCTAAACCTTTAAAAGTTTAGACTATGTGAGCTTTTGTAAGGTCTTTTGAGTCTGCTTCCAGCAGAAACATCCTGCCAGAAGGAATGCTGTGCAGACAGTCTCATGTTTACCTACTGTAATATTTAAAAATAACTGCTCAAAACTCACTAACTTGAAGATGAATACTAATTTCACATGTTCACGTGAATATTTATAGAACTACAATCCAACAAAATGCAATTCTGTGAAGCAAAGTTTCAGTACTTTTTTCAAGATGTTGGCTCATCTTCAGATTTCAAACTGTGTCTAGATTATTCGATTCTCTCTTTCATCATGAAGTCAGTGATAACCAACTCCTGTTTAAAAAACTATAACTCCGGAAAGTTTAGCTGGTATTTCACATGCTTCACCTTTACCTCACATATTTTACACTTCTTTTACCTTTTCTCACATTCTACAGTGTTAAAAATTGTCCAAATACGTTATTTATTTTTATTGTGGAAGAGTAAAAAAGATCAAGACTGATGATTGCAGGTCCTGTGATTATTGTCTTTAGGCTGACTACATGAAAAGCTTTGAAGTTGTGTTCATCAGCTCCATTTTCAGTCTGTTTGCACATCTTCTGCACCTGCACTGAAGAAGCTGAGGCCAAAGTTCAGACAGAATGGCCTCACTCACACAGCTAACATACAAGTGACAGACAAAAAACTTTTGAATTTATAAAATAAAGTTCTCTAGCTAGGTATGAGGGTGATTTGGTGTCTCATAAATACCAAGGATAAGATAAGATAAATGCCTGTCAGAGTAAAATAAAAGACATCTAGTTTGTGCAAGTCTCTTTGAAAATGCATATATATGCGTATATATTTCCACAGATGTTTTCCAACTCAGACCATGAAGAAATCCAAGGAAAGAAACTATTCTGACAATCTGAGTGACAATTTAACAGTACTGAAATAAATAACAAGAACCACTGATTTCAGTATGTCCAATGCTTTAACTTCTGACCTTAACTCTGTAATGTATTTGGCCAAAGCAGAGTTGTAACAAAATTAAGAAATTGGATTTGATATTTTGCTTTTCTTTTTTTTCCCAAAAGAAAATGCTGATTTTCTCCACTAATTGTCCACTTAATATGAAACAAAGAAGTTTCACATTTGTCACTTATTTCCAGCATATAAGCTATAATAAATAGCCAAATAAGCACAGCTAAATAAATTGGTATTTACTTTTAATGAAAATCCTGTCTTAAACTGCGGACAATTAGTATCTGAAAATAGTAGTAGCAGTAATGGCACCCTTAAAAAAAAAAACAAAACATACAAAACAGGGCAAAAAAAAACTTTTACATTTTTAGTTAAAATAAAAACCTTCAGGATCTTACATTATGAATAAAAATATTTGAACAAGAAAGAACACTAGTCACAAATCTGTCTACATTTGGCAATGTTAGCATTCCTTGGAGGTTACTCTTTTGTTCTTGTGTTACTGTAACTTGTAAAAACCAAGTTACAGTAACACAAGAATCATGTCTAGAAATCACAAATGCAAAATGCCCTTGGGCTCCAGTCAATGTAGCAACATCCTAATTATGCTAATTAAGCATAGAGCTAGCATTTTGTATTAAAGAATTAAAATGAAGACTGCAAACCGTCATGCTCCTTATTTTTCCATTGCTTTGCATGCTACTGAGACTCATTTCAAAGTCAATGTGTTTTTTTCCAAAACAAGCTACACAGAATATGCAAACATTAAAAAACACAAAAGATTTACAAAAATCTTGACTTAAAATAATGGAAATATAAAGCAGAACAATGGCTGATTGTTAGTGTCTTTAAACATGTCCTTATATAGCTGTGTGACCAAATGCTGTTATGCTTTATATTGCTATTAGCAAGGACACTGTGAGAGAAAGCTGTTCGCCACATCTCCACAAAGACAAAGCCAGGCACCACATTTGTTTTAAAACAGCCTTCTCCTCATTTTCCCTGTAAACACATACAGAACACATTCAATAATTAGAAGTGAACAGTAAATATTTGCCAGAGCAATAACTGAGAAGCTTTACTCTTCCACCCATTCTTTACTGTTTCGGCTTTGAAGGCTTTTTACTTTTTACTCAATGACACTGAAGTCTTCCTAAGACTGACTCCATCAGGCCTACTAAGGCAAAGGTTTAAAATTACAGGCTTTACATTCAGAAGCTTTATGATTGCAAAAATATTACCTTCTGTTTGCCACCAGGCACTAGCTTCAGACCTTCTGTTTCAGGTTAACTCAGTGAAGTGAACTCAGTTCTAAGGATATAACAATCAATAAACTGGTCCAAACACTCCTAAACATCTTTTAAAGCATCAACCTTACTTCACATCTGACAAGAATAAAGCCTCTGTTACTGTACAAACCTGATACCGTAATAACAATTTTTGTGTTGATTTGTGTTACAGACACACAAGGACAAAAGCCCTAATTGTTTTTCTCAGGTCTGCCGTACTTCAGTGGTGGGAAGAGGAACACAAAAAAACAAGCACTTTCCTTCTAGCTGCACACTTCAACTGTGCCATGAATCTTACTTTCTGAAAGTCATGTGGATTCAGTTACCCACAACAGACTGCTGTATCGGCTTAATACTTAAGAGTTATCATCACCTTCTGATTTTCTTTGCTTCCTTCTGTAGGGGTAAGCAGAGGGGAAGGGATCCTTTTTCTAATAAGTCTCAGCCAGTGCAGCTACACGTGCTACCAGATTTCTGGCCACTGAGATCTCCCTAATTATGGTCTGTTCCTTGGTGAGCAACAGGCTCTCTTACCACACATTATCATCCTGCCACCACACAGCTCCATCATTTCATGTCATTCTTCCCTTGTATTTGAGTACTGATGAAGTTTAAAAAAAACTTCTGTGGTTTTAAACTTGTTTGTTAAGCAAAATTAGAGGACCAGCCTGCACTGTCCTTACCTAAGTGGGGTACTACTTTTGATTCCACGGATACCATCTGCATGGTACCTAAAAGAACACTAATAGCACTACAAAACTAGTATTGAAACAAAAAAAAAGTTCAAACTTGAAACATTTTGATATTTCAGGCATTTTTTAAATTCAAGTTCTTAGATCAGAAGATTCTCTTTGGTTGCTCGGAAATGCACAAATTCAAAACTTCCAAACCAGATATAGCCAAAGCTCAAAGCAGATACAGAAGATACCATCATTTGATTTTTTCCCCAAATTAAAAAAGAAATACTTCTCAAACTAAAATTCTGTTCTAAATCAAGTATTGATCAGTACATGAACATCAGAGCAACAGACAAAACATAAAATTTGAAAAGCCATCTCTTACAGCACTCATCTTTCCTACAAGCTGCAAGTACCAAGCAGTGGAACAAAGGAGGTTTAGGTCTCAGAGCTGATTGCTTCTGATGTCTAAAAAGATGCAAGATCTGCCCAAAGCTTTTCCCATGACCGGGCTGCACACAACAGCCCCCTCACATGATTTCTGTGGCCTCTATACGTTTAAACTGCAGCTTTTCTCATGTTTGAACATCATGAATGAATCTGCTTAGCAGCTCCTTTTTCTGAAAGTTTCTGGGACCTTAATTACACTTTACGTCCTTTAACCATTTAACAAACTTAGTTTGAAATGAAATAAAATTCCAGATAGTAAAAATATTAGTGGATAGCAGTCTACTCAGGCTTAAGAGTATGGGGAATACCAGCCAGAATTTATTCTCCACACCTGACCATCGGTCTGCCCTGGATTCACAACTGTTTATGCAGACAAAGAACTGAGCCAGGCTTTGGCAACAGCAGACTCACACAGCACTTCTAATCAAGTGGCTTATCACTTAGAAACAGGCTTATCTAAGCTTATCCTTGGCCAATTACACGGAGTTAATGGAATTAATGTTTCATGCACCTATATATTTCCTGCTCTCTGAAACAAAATGAAGAACAATTATAGTCTCAAGAAGAATTAGATTAACACTTCAGAGCACCACATAAACTAGCTAGCAGCCTACAGCCTGTCTAGTAAGTGGAAAATGCCAGATTATAGCTATTTTCTGGCAATTTTCAACACAAAAGGTGAATGAAAGATAGAAAGTAACAGTTACTTCTACCACACCTTAACTGCAAACGTTCCCAGAAATTTTTTGAGGCTGCTATTTCTGTAGCAAAACATGGAAATAAAGTAACCGGAAGGGAAAATGACATTTTACAACTTAACTTAAAAAAAATGTATCTATTCCATTTGTAACTAAAGAGGCCAACTTCCATCAAAAAATAAAAAATAAAAAATAAAAAAAAGAAATATATAATTATCTGAAAATATCAACAACAGAATCTCACACCTGCTTTAAAAATATAGTCTGAGTGTATAATTATAAGGTAGCAAGTGTTCAAAAATATGAATGGCAAATATTTACAGTGCGCTGACCGGAAACTGAAAAAGCCGCAAGCAAACAATCCACCACATTAAAAACAACAACAAAACACCTCACATGAACCTACAGGGCAAGAAGAGTCAATGTCTAAACTAAGCTGTACAATCAATAGGTGTATATCAATAGGTATGCAGAGGTTAGGCTTAGTAAGATTATCACGGTGGAAAGATAATCAAAATAAATTGAAATGCTCAGTGGTGTCATAGGCTTACAGTAAACTCCACAAGGAATACCTCCAGAAAGAGATCCTTCCCCAGTGGATGTCAGCCTTTAAACAGGATCTAGGATAGGTACAGCCAGGCTTCACCCCTTCTGGTAGCACACGTGAATTGCCTTCATCTGTGCTCTCACGGCTGACTCATTGCTTGCCTCAGGTGGTCAAACAGAGGTTCAGGCCATGATCAACAGTTCCCATACATGAGCCAGCATGATGTTATTTCCCTTACTGAGCTAAGATGCTCAAAGAAGAAAATGCAGTGTGTTGGCAAAGGAAGATTGTCTGCAGCAGGAGAAAAAGTGGCCTTCAAGAGCTAGGGTACAGAAAAACGCTCTTGAAAGGAGGATTCGCTGTGCCTTAAAAGGATAGGGCTCATTTCCTGAAAATCCCTTAAAATTTCCTGACTGTTCAATCACAAACCATTCTCTGTGCCTCATTTTTCCATCTTAAATTAAAAACAACAACAACTTTATTTTAAAATGGTGTTTTGAAAATTAATTTGTTAAATCTTAAAGTGTTAACAGGGATTACTGTGAGAATAGATAGAAAACAATATCTAAAGGCTGCAGAAGCTCTCTTCTTACTTTTTGACAATCAAAGCAAAATTTGGCAAAGGAAGTCCCTAACAAATGTGGGACAAATTAAGATTTTTCTTCTACCTTTCCTTGAGAGAATAATAGATCACATTTATTGATACTTCTCCCAACTGTGAAGAAAAGAAAAAAAAAAAAAAAAAAAAAAAAGAGAAGAAAAGAAAAGAAAACCTGACTGAATAGAACAGCTCAGTTAGAAAGGACCATCAAAGATCATCCAAATCCATCTGCCTGACCAAGCTATGCCTAACCAAAAGGTAAAGCATATTAAAACATTACTTCTCGTACACAAAAAGTAGAAAGGGAAGACACAGTCAAGCCACAGAGCATCTGTTGCATGCAAATCTCTCCCCATTGTTAATATACCATTCTAAGAAAAGCCTTGGGAGTATATTTTCACAATATAAAATGTGTAAAGTTAATTATCTGGCACCACTCAGAGGCAGAGCAATGGGAGGGCACTGGCTTTGTTCCAGGGGTATTTTGGCCAGAATGCAGATCTGAGTATTCATGCAGCAAAATGAGGCAGTGTCTGATACAGCCATCTGTACAGAACATTTGAACATACTCAAAAGGATTTATATGAGGTGAGGATGTCATCTAGAATCACTACTAAAATACATTATGATCTTGTCTCTCTCTAATTATCTCTCTTTAAAAAATGAATCACTTCACAAAACTTTGTATATGTTTCTGATCTAATGTTCCTTTTTTCCCAAAAAAAGAGGTTGAAAAGAACCATGATGATCATCTAGTTTCAACCCTCCTGCTATGTGCAGGGTCACCAACCACCAGACCAGACTGCCCAGAGCCACATCCAGCCTGGCCTTGAATGTCTCCAGGGATGGGGCATCTACAACCACCATGGGCAACCTGTTCCATTGTGTCACCACCCTCTGAACTGTGTTGTGAATTCTCACCCTGTGACGGCCACTCCCACACTAGGGATGCTGCTCTGGCTCAGGGATAGGTCTGCCCATCAGCACAGGGCAGAGGAGAAGCTCTGCCTCCCATCAGCTGTGGGCTGCACAACCTCTGCAAGTCTCCTCTGCTTGAAAAGAAACAGTAGAGAATGTATTTGTCAACAGCCAGGTATACAGAGATACCGGATAAATTCTGCTGGTATCAGAACAGAAGAGTCAGAGAGAAACGTCTGTTTTTAAATTGGAAATATGTACTGATCAGAAAAATAAACAAAGATTTACTCTCCACACCCAAACAAATGAATGATGATGGCAAACGGCTGAAAATTAAATTACTGTTAAAAAGCACCATAAGCTGTCATTAAAATATCACACAGCTGCGTTGACAGAATTTGCTAATTGCTTAAAACACAACACTAAGAATACCCATAAACCTTTTTCACATTTCTTATGTGAAAAAGAACAATTCCAGACTTGTTTCATGGCTGCTTAATTTCAAGAAAGAAGAAAGTAAAGGGGTTGGACTGGACGGCTTTTAAGGGACCCTTCCAACAATTCCATGACTCCATGATTCTGTGTGTGTCCATGCTCAGAGACTATCTGTGCATAAAACCTGTATGAAACTGCCGTTTAAAACAAAATCAGAAAGTATATAAAAAAAAACCAACAAAAAAAAAGTTTATAATAATACTCTGATAACCAAGCCTTCTTTCTTCTTCACGTTGAAGCTGTTAACGGCATCACACCCATTTGTTTATTTCACAGTTGCCAAATCTTAGATTTCTCTGTGATAAAAATTTTCAGCAGCTTAATTTTTTAAAACAAAATGCAAATGATTATGGATATCACTAACTTTGCATCATCTTGCAACTGCTCTAAACAGGAAGTATAAAGAAGTTTTATTTAAAGCAAAAATGTTACCAATAAGAACAAAAATGATTTTGGAAATTTTATTCCTGTCATGTAATTTGAGTGGCTTGTAGCATGGCTTATAACATCAGTAGAAGCAAAACAAATCATACAGTCTTCTGCTTGGGGTGACAGAGGCCAAAGCAATATAAAGAGTAAAGTATGACAGTTTTAATAACACGTTAGTCACTTGCACGTTAATCTTCACTAATGTGAGTAGATTTTGCTCCTATGAACAGTCCCACTGTTCATAGAATTGTTCCAGTAAGTGGAAGTGTCAAGAGACTGTTTTGTAGGAGGGAAGCACCACACCTGGTACTCTTGTGCTGTCCTTGGCATTGCTAAGGACCCACAGCAATTGTGAGCTGCAGCAGATTACTTACAGCCCAGAGGTGAGCACCAGGAGAGTGGACATGCACTGATCAATAACTGAGACAAAGTGACCATGAAGCATTTACTCACACTTGAAAGAGACAAAATAAGCTGCAACTTCTTACTTTTAAACATCACTGTCAAGTTAATGTATGCATGTTCATAATTAATAAAAAGGTCATACTTTTCTTATTAAGCCTTTGCTGCTTACATTGGAATTGCAACTAAACATTTTAACTTAATATTTTTTTCCATACATACTACACGCTTTATTCCATTAAAATCGTACCCTTATTCTGTGGCAAATTTTCTTAAGTAGCAAACTTTCATATTAATTCTGAAAAGATATTGCAGTGTTCTTACAGGGATTTTCAAGATGATACAGCAGATTAATACCAGTTTAAAGAAATTCTCATTTATCAAACACGGAATTATTTAGTCAGCTGCAGAGACAAATATACTTCCCTTAAAGTTTCAGACCTGCCAACATCTTTAACCAAAACAGGGTATGAAAAGGTTAAACAATTAGACCATTGCACATCGTAATTTCTCATCATTTCATTGCAGAGGAGAAAACACTTTTACAAGGCTCACAAACACACTTGTTGAGTAACATACAGCTCCATGCAGTATAAAATAAAACAATACAGAGTAGAATGCAACTTGAAAGAGATAGAAAAGAGTTTCTCACCCCTCAAAATAAAACTGGAACTTTGGTTTATAGGAACGGCTATGCCCATATACCCTCCTCATCATCCTGTGTGCCAGACATTAGAAGATGCACAGAGATGTTAGCATTGGAATGAAAGAAGAAAAGGTTAGTTACTTTAGTGCACATAAAAGATACTGTTCTTGCCTGTTAAAACATTTTTTTTTTAACGTAAGCCAGTGAAAGCAAATGAACAAATCTGTGTTAATAAACAAGAATTTGCATCTATAGCAACCAAAAACAATGACTTAAACATTTTTCCCACCCAGTTAAGACAGTGTGTAGGATGTAGATTATGAGATTAAATATTAAAAGATTATCTATTTTTTAACTGCACGCAATTCAAACCAACAATGACAGCAGAAACAGATTAAACCTTGTAAGTAAATAAAGAAGTAATTACTATAATCAAATTGTCTTACATTTTGTTTGGTTGAAAGAAACAGAAACTGCTACAGAATTAGAAAAATCTGTTGTTAGTGAAGTCTAATATGCTGTTAATTAAATCTATCTTTTAAGCAAATCTTAAACACTGCACATTGTTTACAGACAGTTTTTATCCTTTATTCCATTTTTTCATCATTAACATCACTCATTCATTCACAGTTTTTATGTTAGTTCACATAAATGACAAGTACAAAAAATCATAGCAACTTTATGTATTGTTTTTAAATAAGGGGACTATTTTTACTGTAGATATACTCAAGGGAGAAATAAATATTTTACATTCATTATAAAGTTGAAGTTAAAAAGGAAACGAAAAACATGAACTAAACCAAGAGAGTAAAACATCCTTCCCTAGATGTGTTTACTGAAGAGTACATATTTTACAATGATGCACACACAGACGTCAGTGCATATATCTTGATGTAGTTACAGTGTGCCAAATGCTGATGTGATACCAAGCTCCTAGAACAGAGGTGCACCATGTGTCGTGTTTAACTCAGCATTTCAAAATAAAAAAAAAATCTTATCATTATCATTTTAGATATCCTTAAAATTAACTCCTTGTTAAAAAAAAAAAAAAAAAAAAAAGGTATTCTGTAGTTTTAAAACTTTGAAAGTTAGCTGATGTAGCATATTGCTGGCATTTAATTAAATCTAAAAATTAAATAAAATGAATGGTAATTAATTATGATTGAAGCAGACAGGAATTTTAGCTTGAAAATATACAGTGCCAGTATCACTACCATTCCTAGTCCATTCTTGGAATAAAAAAAGAGCTCCCAGATGTCAACTGTTATTAAAAACCAGATGTTAAGATAGATGTCTTGCATATTGCTGAATTAAGTAAAGAAATCTGACAGTCCACTATAAACTTAGCTATCATTTAACACAGAAGAAATGTAGGTAAATTTTTTTACTGTTAACTTGGAACAAGTCTTGGTTCTACGGTCTGCACAACTACAACACAAAGCAAAGATGCAGTAAGCCCTGAATATTCCTAATTCTTTTTGGGAAAAAAAGGGGACGGATTCTGCAAAACATCCAATTAGCTGGATTCGCCTCAGTGAAAATAGAAGTCTTTCCCCCAGAATTCTGCAGGAGTTACTGCTTTTCAGACCCAGTAATGTTAATTGAATTGACTTTGAAGTTCACAAGGGCTTTCCCAGAGTAAAGGTTGAAGAAAGACTGAAGGGTTTCTTTTCCTTTGAGTGGTTTGATCCTATTTCACTAACAGAACACATTAGGTTAATCTGTGGTGATACTTTTAAAAACAGCTGAAATCAACAAAATGGGCAACTCATTACGTTTCCAAATGACTCCTATCTATGTTCAGCTGTTAGGCTTTTTAGTGCATTACAGTTCTTTCAATAAGCAGATATTCATTTTTACTTCAATTATCCGCGTGAATTTTCTTTTTGGTACTTCTAAATAAGATGAAAAATCAAGTATTGTCAAATACTTTTAAAGAGCATTACATGAAATAACAGACTATACTGTTTGACGCTGATCCTGATATACAATAAGCAATAAATTAAAAGCTGGAGCATAGCTAATGTCAGTCAACATTCTTGTACTGAGTACTGGTCTGTCAAAATAACTTTCTATCTCATTTAATTACACAGAGTCTTTTTGATAAGGTACAGGCTTTGAAAAAATATGTTGAGATTTCTGTAAAGTGTTCAATTATATCTCCCAAGGCATTGTCAGCAAAATTAGCTTCATATAGAAGAATACTACTGAAGAATGAAGGGGACCTGCAGATACCTATTCTCATCCCAAACAAATTCTGTAGTCCCACAGTGTGGTAGAAATGGCTGAGAAAGGCTGCTTCAAAACATGAAGTTATTTGGGATTAGCTGAGTAAATGTTATCAGCTGCATTCACATAGGACTGAAATCCTCTGCACAGTGTTATCATTTGAAAAAAATATAGAGCAAACTCAGAAGACAGAAAACTGTACCTGAAATCAATGATATTTAAAAGGCCTTATGGTAAAAATAAACCTTCACTACAATGTGGAACAAGGACAAATACAGATAAATAAAAAATGTTCTACATCTCTGTGCAGCAGCATGAGACCATTATTAGAATTGCACATCTGGTGTTTGTGTCATAAGTCTTGTGAATATTCGAAAGACTAACCAGATCAGGAAACAGCTACAGAATTAGTCAAAACTAAGCTTGGCAGTGAGAGCCAAGAGACTCAACCTATCTGGTCATTCAGAAAATATTAAAAGATCACTATTAAGTAACACATACAGAAAAGAAAGTTCTTTAGCAGAGAAGAAAAACAAATAGACAAACAAAACTAGATAGATATGTACAGGACATAGACTGGATATATGGTACATATTTTTAAGTAGCACATCAACTCTGTATGACTGGAAACTTTTATATTAAGACATGTTATAGAAGGTGTGTCTAACAGTAATCAAAATAATTTCCCAAAAATTACAGATTTAATGAAGAAATTATTGAGTGGTCAGATCCAAATTATGATCAGGATCCACTTAATCTTTAACATATACAGTTAACAAAATTTTCTTCCCATCTTTCTTATACAAATCTGTTTTAATGAGAATTTCTGTGCCCTGATCTTATTCTATACATTTTATTGATTCTATTGATTCATTTTATTGATTCTTCATTCTATACATTTTACTGATTCATAAATTCATAAAAAAGAATTATTATCTACACTGAGCTGGTTAGATGGACAACTGAAAAAAAGAATAAATAAAAATAAAAAAATCCCAGAACAAAATGCTCACTGGATTTTAAATTCTGAACATTAACAGCAGCCCAAAAAGAGCTTCAACATACTGTCATGTCTTAATTTTTTTTTACTTATAGAATGCTCTGACTTAATGCCTACCATTGAAAATCTGTTCATAACTCATTTTTGATTTCACGCACTAATTACTTACAGAAAAAAAATAGCATTTAAGACTTCCACTAACCTAAGTAGAGGTCAGCAACTTATTATTTCAATTAAGAAAGCCTATTACATGCTCTATTACTGTTCAGATAATTATGTCATGTATTTGTGCCAGGTAATGCTAACCTAAAAATACTGGATGCTTGATTACAGAGTTCAGTAAAAAAATAAAATTCCTGTAGCTGTAAGAGAATGTCAGCTTTCATTTTCATTTAAAAAAAGGGAGATAATTTTATAGTATGTGCTGTCAATTTTTAATGTAATAGAAAACAGAATGTACAAATATAAGATCTGCATGGGCTATTTAACAAACTCATTGATTTCCTGTTAGGCAGTCAAGTTGTTTTCAAGCCTGGACTATCTCCTTGCAGTGAATGGGATAAAAGACATAAGACTCTCAACTATTCTTGTCATTATTCTGCCTGTGACATTTTGGGAATATTTAATGGTGTAAATTATTTTAGAGCTAACACTGTAGAGATTTTTCTGCACAACTACCCAAATGTTCTGGAAAAAAGGCACATAAGTAGTACTGTTTTTATAAGCAAACTGCTCTAAAAAGAAGCTGAAGTTTGGTCTCCACTGATGTTCTGAGACAAATGATGTTCATTACTATTTTTTCACTCCTTGCATAAAATGAAGCAAAATAAAAGCTGCGTTTATGCCTTATCATTTATTAATATTGGATCAGAGGCTTCCAGGAGAATGCTTAGTCTTTCATATCAGTGTGTATCCTACAGAATCATTAATCTATGGCTCTTTCAAACAATAAACTATAATCAAGCATTTTTTGATTAATGTTTGTGTACATTAACTGCTTTTTAAACTTGGATCTTTCATTGGTTTATAGGGTCAAGAATAGCAACCCAGTGACAGAAACTGCAAAGCAACATCTGATTTAGAAACATGCAAGAAGGTGAAAAAAATCAAGAAATACTCTTTGAATTGATAAACTAGTATACATGATTAACTATTACAAAATTATAATGAATTAAAAATAATTAAGTTATCAATTGCCTTATATTTTTAGAACTGACACCCAAGTCTCATATATTTATGTGGAGTACAGTGGTATGAAAGCCTTTGCAAACTGACTATTCATAGATTATTAATTCACTGATCATCATTATGCTAGTCTCTTCTCCTTTCATAGTTTCTCAGTATCTTAAAAGGAAATATCTGTTGTCACTAAATAAGGCTTACTGTTCTCCAATTACCACAAAACCTAATGTCAAAAATTCAACTGCCTTCAGTATAGCAAGATGAACAGTGCTTAGAAAACACTACACAAAGATGTCAAAAGCTTTTTTAAAGATTTCTTCTGTTTTGATATTCTGCTTTAATATTAAAGTATATCTTAATATAAGTTTTGAAAGCATATTTCTCAGCCTTCAGTTCTTTAAGGTTCATTAGATTGAGCAGAAAATTTGAGACAGCGGCCTTCAGATAAAATGACTTACATTATTCATTGGGTTAGAAACAAAGGATAATTTTAATTATCATCTACATGTTCAACTATGTCTAACAAATTTAAATATATCAGATGCCAGAAATTATATGCCTATTCCTATCTGCTCTGCATATAGCATATACTTTATTACTCATGAATGCAAATTAATTATAATCTCTGTGTTGAAGTAGCAACAGATTTACAGAGCAGTATAACTGCTACTGAAAAATGGTATCTGTATAATATACATATCTTGTGGAGGTAATCTGGCTTAATTTGGCTCCATCTCCAAAAATGAATTCCCATTAGCACTGAGTTGTACTGGGTGACATCCTGGAATGCATCTTTCAGCTATACTTCATCAAAAAGGAATTCAGTGCGTCCACTCCAACACAATTTCTGGATACAAACCACAGTGCAGTAAGTGGAGATCAGGAGATTTCCTTCAAGTATGAAGTCTTGATCATAACTAAAACTCTAACATAGATGCATTCAAAGACTGGAAAACTGTATTACTGTGAGGCCTGCTGTTGTTTAAAATTTGGTTACCTGAATAAGACAGTGGATTTGATTCAAAAAACAAACAGAAAATACTTCTGTGAAACTGAAGTATTGCACACATCCCCTCACATTTACAGCATGCAAATATTTCGAGAAACCAATTCTGTAAATAAATTTTTAAAAAAAAAATCATAAATCCTGATCTTCTTTTAGACAGAACCTTTTGCAACACAGACAACATTAAAAATCTGATGAGCTAAGCTTTGCTGGCTCTCTTCCCGCACATAGAAGACCCTTCTGACAAGGCTCATCACATTATCCTTTCATGTGCCGGCATGCTACGAATTAATGTCTTAACTTGGGTTAAATAAATCCCTTGATAACCCACTCATCTCTTGAACTAACTTTCTGATGACTGATTTACCCTTTTCTCTTTATTATCTGTGACTGTTAATGGGTCATTAAACATGTAACTACTGGCTCTGGATGTGAAACTGTGTTACTTACAGCAAACAATTACATTTGCAAATACTAATTTCCATTTGAAACATAGAAATCTACCTGATAAGTAATGATATTTCATTCCATTCAAGAACTTATTCTAAAATCAGAATCTTTTAGAGCTTAGAGAGACTTTCATGTGATACTCAATTTGTAGGGAATATACAGGAGCAAACATCACTAAAGACTCCTCTCATGGACTCCCCATACACGGAACAATTGACTACAGAAGAGTTTTGTGCATGAAGATTTGATGCACTAAGCCTGAAACTGGAAAGAAGAAAGGCTAACAGTGGATTCACGTAAGAGAATGTGTAAAGTTTCAGAAGCTCTTTATTTCATGTTTCATTTCTATATTCAAATAGATAACTGAATCTTTAAAATTGCTTCAGTAATATGGATTTATGTTACAGGTTTATTTTCAAATCATATAAGAAGGGATCCCAATAAACTGTACATCTTGCAGTTATGAAATTTGCCATAAAACTCATGTCACCATTTATTTTATTTGTATATAATCAGGGTATAATCAAACACAAATACTGGCAATGAGGGTAGGGAAAAGGTTGTTTCTTTACAACACTCAGACTAGCATTAACATGAATAAGATGTTTTACCAGATACTCATGCATTTTAAAGCTTTATCACTAGATGAAGGAGAAACCCAATGCTTCTTACAAGAAGTGGCCCGTGAAATCAGATTTGCAATGCAAAAATTTATGGTCCCCTTTGTAGTGAAAGCCTGTGACATGTTATCTCACTTAAGTAACCAGTGCCAGATATGCAACTTCTGTTATCAAGTTACTGTCTCCCAGAAATGCATTTTTGGCTCTCTCAGCTGGTCTAAAGACCTATTTTAGACTATGATGGTGGCAGCTAATTTTTCTAGTAAGGAATATAAGATAAATGTAAACCTCTATATAAGTGTTGTATATTCTAACACACACATTGAGGGGAAGTGAGGGGGAGAGGTTTCTACAGCTAAACATGATCTCAAAAAATTCTTCCATATGTGGAAAAGACTGCAAAGTTAACATATAAATATAGATATATATAAATATACACACCGAGCAGTATGTATACATTTATATCACATTCATTAAACCTCAAAACATAAAATAAATTCATTTCTGTAAGCAAAGGAGAGGTATAACTTTTCAATATACAAAATCCATCTCCTTGAGGTATCATAGACAGCAAAACCTATGCTCTACTTGTTACTTTCAATACAGCTTCGGTTTATCAGGCTCTGTAGTCAAATTACAAATTAAATATAATTAAAAGGCATATGAAAAGTCATCTGGTTACAGTATAATTAAAATTAAGAAGTAGGTGTGGTCAGCAACAGGTAGGAATAACAAAAACACTAATAAATATTACATATTGATATTGATTATTAATTAAATAAAATGAGAAAATTTAAGCACGTTTATAACTGCAAGATGGTAGTATACCAAAATCTAGAACTAGAGAAACCTTACAAGAGAAATTCCAGCTCAGAGTGGATTCTCACATTTCAAGCCTTGTTGTTTTGTTCCATCACAGATACTGTGTGATCTATAAAGAAATGCAGGTATGCAAGCATTCTCCTTATCCTCAAAATCTGGGCTGGAAGTTTCTGTGGAAGACCACTCTAGTTTTCCTTTTAGGTTGGACTAGATAGAAATAGTTAGATAGACATCAGAAGCAGGAAAAATTGTCTGCATCTACTGAAATAAGCATATGATAAGACTTACTGGCTTCTGGAAAATGCTAGGCAGAAATTACATCCTCATTAGAAGAGAAGCATTTGCCATTTAGTAGCATGTTTATAAAAGCAATATAGCTGTTATAACTGCATACAATTTAATAGGAAAATTGAGTATTTAATGGTGACCACTATATAAATAGGATTTTATTGTATTTAATTCAACAAGTCTGAACAACCCATGACATGATCACAAGTTCTGTGTTCCAGAGGGACAGTATGCATAGCAAAGATGAAAAATTAGAGGATACTTTAAAATATGAAAGTATTTATGTGACTAATTTGCACTGCACTCCTTAGATCTCAAAGCAGTAATTAATTCAGCACAATGCCAGTTATTTACAGTGGATATGCCTAGGATTGTTTATTCTGTATGTACCGACAAGAAAACCTTGCCCTGCCCGAATTCCTAAATTAAATAAATCCATGTGACTCTAATGAGCTTAGTGCAGGCTCAGCACTGTGTTAATGCAATTGCGTGCTTCCTTGCAGCCTGAGGTACCAGCAGAACAAGTTCACGTACATTTAGTGAACAGACAAGAACAAGCTCACACCTGCCCAAATACAACATGTAAGCATACAGGATAAAGAAACATACAGAATGTTAAACAAAATCTGGGGTCAGAGATGGAGCCAATAATTCCAATTTAGTGAATTAAACACCCATATCACATGATGTTTAATGCAATAAAATATCTATAAAATATATAAAATATATATATATATATTATTTTTTTTCCTACTTTCCTGAACAACTGAAAGGCAAATTTTTAATGTAGCAGAAAAATCCCCAGACTAGGTACTTCAGGTTTCCAGACATTACAGTTCTGCTGAGATTGAGCGTCCTATTCACAGGCTAATGAAATCTGAAAATTTCAGTTTTCAAATAGCCATGGTTATTTGAGTGAGCTGAAATAATCTGCTTTGTTTTCTGTTTATTCTCCTTCTAAAATTGTGTTGTTTGTTTTTTAAAGACAAATCCCAGTTTCAACATTCTTGAGGCCTATTCAGGAGTTTCAGGTTGGCAGCTTTCCAGTATTGCCACAGAATATAAGGCAATATGCTAATGGCCAGAACTGCCAAAATACACAAAGTAGCATGTACTACTTTTCCTTTAAAATTATACATGGATCTATGTGGTAATTTGCAGATCAGGATCCAGATACCAAAATAATAATTGTTTGACTATATTATGGCTCTGATTTCAAAGTGATACCGCTCTAACAAAATCCCATCTGAACTGTTTGGTGTTTTCCACATTTTCTTCCAGCAGCTCCAAGAATATTTAGTAGTTCCAGCTGATATCTTGTCAAAATCAGTCACCACTTCACAAATCTATAACTCTTCAAAAATCTATAGTCTTCTTTAAGAAGTTACTTCTGGTGGCATACTACTATTTTACATCATTACACTGTTAATTTTCATGCATTACTGCATTAAATTTCTTCTCTCAAATTAATGAAACTACCATCATATTTAAAAACCTAACTGGATTCAATACTAAGATGTCAGCTAGATGGTTCTATAGAAGTAAGTTGACTTTCTTTCTGGAGAAAGGCATTAATGGAAACTTCAGGGATACACTCTGACTCATCACTATCCTAAAGAGAAGGACTTTTCTTTTTGTACTTCTTTGCGAGATTTCAGAGTAATGAAAATCATGATGATGAATTGGAGATAACCTAATTCTAAAACACTACTGCCTCGTAGAAGGGCCATCAAAAATGTTTTAGATATGAACACAATCTCTATGTAGCCAGATGGAATAAAAGATGTAAAAGAACATGCTATATGCTTGCACAACCATATGATATTCCATCCCCAGTTATACCTTTTGAGAGCAGCACCAACTTTCTGGAAAGGAGCCAACTCCTCCAGCCTTATGGTACACCCTATTATATTCATCTTTTCTCAAAATCCATGTCTTTTTTATGAGAATATCATCTCTCATCATAAAACAAAATTAAAATGTACTTGTAGCCTTGGTGACTATGGAACAAAACATACAATTTTGATTCAATTACAGTTTGGGAATTCAGGAAACATTATGAAATGAAAAACATTTTTCATTTTATGCATCTCAAAATCTCCAGATCTATGAGCAGTAAGAAGATTTGACAGCTCTTATTGTCATTAGGATTGGCAATAAAGTCTCCAATTATGAAAATTTTTTGAATCTCATATCTTTAGTCTTCCACTGTGTAGGTGCTGTATCAAATTCTCCCATTTTTTAAGGAGGATAGAAAGAAAGACAAGGAGAATGTAAGACCAGTGAGACTTATCTCTGTACCTAGAAGGCCTTCTACAAAGGAGTGTCGGCATCAGTGGACAAAGGAAGAGCAAGTGATGACATCTATCTAGATTTCTGCAAGACCTTTGACATAGTCCCATATTACATCTTAATCTCTAAATTGGAGAGAGATGGATTTGAATGGTTGAGTATTCAGTGCTTGGGGAATTGGTTGAACAGTCACAGCCAGAGGGTTGTGGTCAATGGGTCTATGTCCACATGGAGGCCAGTCACAAGTTATGTCTCCCAGGGGTCCAATTTGGGACCAGTTGTCTTTAATATCTTTACCAATGACCAATGATCAATCAAGTGCAACTTGAGTAGATTTGCAGACAACACTGGACTGGTGTTACAGTGGTGCAGTTGATATGACAGAAGGCATGCCATCCAAAGTGACCTGGGCAAGCTCAAAAAGTGAGCATGAACATATTGAGATTCAGCAAGGCTGAGTGCAAAGTGTATCATCTCAGTCAGGCAATACTAGATAGATATAGGTAAAGATGGGAGAACTCGCTGAGAGCAATCCAGAAAAGAAGGACTTGAGAATTCTGGTGGATGAAAAGCTGGACATGAGGCAGCAGTGTGTGCGTGCAGCCTAGAAAGCCAACAGCTTCCTGAACTGCATCAAAAGAGAGGTGGCAAGCAGGGCGAGGGAGGGGATTGTCCCCTTCCACTCCACTCTTACAAGGCCCCATCTGGAATACTGCATCCAGGTCTGGGGCTCCCAGCACAAGAAAGATGTGGAACTGTTGGAGCAGGTCCTATTTGCAGCCGTGAAGATGATCAGTGGGCAGAAAAATCTCTTCTATGAAGACAGACAGAGGATGCTTGGCTTGTTCAGCCTGAAGAAGAGAAAGCTCTGGGGAGACCTCATTTGATGCATTCCAGTACTTAAAGGGAGTTTATAAATAAGATGGAGATTGACTTTTTTTTTGTGTGGCCCAATAGTGACAGCAGAAGAGTTAAAACAAAAAGAGGTGACATTTATGTTAGATGTCAGAAAGAAATCTTCAGAAGTTTGTGAGGCACTGGAACAAGTTTCCCCAGAGAAGTTGCGGATGTCCCATCCCTGGAGGTATTCACATTCAGGCTAGATGGGGAACTTGGCACCTGATCTGGTGAATGTATATAACTGAACTACATCCTTGTCACACAAATGTTTTTTTTTAAGTAGAGGCGCCAGCTGTGATTAAAATAATCAAGCATATTTTATACTATGTAGTCCACAAGCAATAACTTGAACCTAGGGCCACATAGGAAAGTTCTCATGAATCTGAACAAGTGATAGCAAAAAAATGCAACTTTTTCATATGGAGACCATTCTGGACTTAGAGGTCTGTCATACATGCCAATAAGAAATGTTTCAGAGATAGCAAGAAATGTAAAACTTGCAGGTAAATTAATAAGTGAATATGGGTGCAAAAGCTTTCCAACTTACATTTTTCCCTTCATAGCAATTGTTACTGAGTAAAAATTATAATGAAAACATGACCACTGAAGGAAAATATCAATACCTGAACCAAATAGCACCACAGCTATTAAAAGTAGGATGCCTGTGTATTTTTCTTCCAAGAAACAAGTAGTACATCAAGATCTTTAAAACAGGTATAGATTCACAGTGCTTTACACCTCTAAGAGTGAAATATCTTACTCATTTTAACAAGTACTAAAATGAATATGCAAATATTTTTACACGCATATATGCTAACATGCGAGTATTTTCTTACTTAAATGTAGCAACACAAATTAGAAATTCCAATATAATCCATAAATATGAAAACTATTTCAAAATTATCTCTTACTCTCTGAGATTCCTGAAGAAAATTTCAGAATCCTTCCCAACATCCACAAAAATGGCCTCTGTGTTACAATATTCACCACTTCCTTTTTTTTGATTGTTTGTTTATTTATAAAATAAAAAATGTTTTCTTATTATAGTGCATAGTACACTATTAAATGGAAAACAGAAGTTTGCAGGGCACATGGCAATCAAAGTGATGGACAAAAAAAGGTGCTGTTTGGAATGCTAAATAATACAACACAGAAAAAATTAAAATCCATGATTTAAAAATGTAAGCTAAAGAAATGACTTGAATTCAGTAACACATATTGACTTTGCTGCTTCCCAAAAGTTTATTTCAGAAAGGACTTTGCTGTGGAACTGCTATTTATTTACTTTACAATTAAACATTAGCTAGGTTAATCCACTGCTCAAAGAGTCGGGAAATTTAGGGATGGCAGTACCTCAGAAGAAAACCTCATCCAACCAGTGTACAAATATAAGATGAAATAAATCAACTATCATGTGCAACAGGTATTTGTGTAACCTGTTCTTAAAAATCTGCAAGAAAGGACTTTCTGCTACATCTGTAGTAAAGAACGTTCATGTTTCTTTTGACTTACAGATTTGCTACACTTACACCTAAAAAAAAGTCTGGTTTGGTTTGTTTGTAGTTCTTTTCTTTCTTTTTTAATTTATTTTTTATTTATTCATGTTTGTTTGTTTTTAATAAATAACCTAGTTACTCCTGGTATACTTTGCCACTCCTACTCTTTCTCCAATGGGCACTGGAACACAATTGATCATCGTCCTCTTTACAACAACATTTTATATATTAGAAGACTTATGACTTGCTCTTAGTACTTTCTAGACTAAACAAATCCAGTTCTTTAAGCTTTCCTCATAGGTCATGTTTTCTAAAACTCCTATCATTCTTACTGCTCTCCTTTTGTCCGTTTCCAATTTGTCTATCTTTCTTAAAGCATGGTGTTCAAAACTGTATACAGCTTTTCAGATGAAGTCTCACCAGTGCTCGAGAGAGCAGAATAATTACTTCCTGCTTCTCCTCCAGCATTACCCAGAATTAGATGTAACTTCATTACAGTGGTATTCCATCATTGCTTCATACTGTTTGAAATACAGATTCTTTCTTTCTTTTCCATTATACGGCCTCAGTACAGGTGAAGTCTCCCTTCTAAATTATTTTTTTTTTACTGAATTTCAAATTATTTATTTCAGACTTAAGACAGAAATCACCAATCAGGTGATGATTAGGAAAGCCTACAGAGCAAAGCAAATATAAATAATGCACTGGGATAAATAAATAACAAAGAAATTTCATTACTTTCAATACTTTATAATGACAACATGTTATTAAATCTATTAACTATCCTACCATAGGTAATAACTGAAATAATACTAAAGTGTTCTTTTCCATATATAAATATGAAAGTTAAGCAGATGCATTATTTTTGGTGGATCTGGTCTTAAAGCTTTCCAGAAAGAAGAGCTCTGCTATTTACTGTTTCAAAAATATCAAAACAACAAAATTTTTGGCCAAAGCATCTCCTTCGCTCAGATATCCCAAACAAAAAGTACTGAGCCTGCACATTAGACACTTAGCAAATTTCTTCCTATCAAAGGAACTGCAGCATTATCTGAAGAACAACACTGAACTATTATAAAGGACAGTGCAGTAATCCTAATCAACCACTAAACATTGTTACCTCTTAATTCCAAACAAATATTGTATAAATATTATCATTTTAAAACTATGTTAATGAATTTGTTTTAATAAATGTGTTTTACTTTTCCCTTAACATTCAAATTATTAACATTACAAAATATCAACAAAATCAAATGAGTTATGTATTTCCAAAATAAATGTTTTGATTTACAAAATTTGTGCTTATTTATAAACAAATATTGAAATTCACAAAATCAAACCAGTGTTGGACTTAGGAATATTATTTTTTCTATATGGAAAAATTTCAAAGCTAGCATGTTCAATTAATAAATCTTTTGAGACCATCTTATTTGGACAGTCTTGAAACAGAGGACTTAAAGACCACTAACAGTAAAAGAGTGATTCGTGAGCAGTTTTTCAATACAACATTCTGGAATTTTTTTTATTGTGCCTAGTGAAAAATGTGTCTCTTCCCTTTAATCTATACCTGTCATTTTATAGCTTTATTGTTTAAATAATTAAAAAATATTTTCATGAACAGCTTAGAACTAGTGGTTTACAAGATACCAAATGGAAATACTGTATAAGTTTTAAAGTACTAATTATTTCTCCATTTACTTTAAATAAGCTCCCAAAAACTCCAAAAATTGCATATTTTTGAAATCAATTTAAGTAGGTCTTTGTAATTAAAAAGTCGAATTCTGAAATGCTGAAAAAGTATCTGTGAAATGTTTTTAAAAAGATAGAGAAATATAAGATCCCAGACATAACACTGAGATTCTTTCTGAGTTGGAAGCAAATGCCACACCTACTAGTTTCTGCTCAAAGAACACATCACTAATACTGCTTGTTTTATTTGTGGAATATTTGTTTCACCTTGAGATATCAAAACTGTAAAATTATAGAAGTGAAGCATAGAAAAGAAGGGACTGACCTGATCTGGAGAGGGTCTGTGGTTGGAGTGTTGTGGCCTCCCAGGAGATCGGTGATGGTGATGGTGGTGATGGTGGTGGTAGTGGTGATGGTCATCATCATAGTTATCTGCCATTAGTTTCATTCTATTTTGTGTCTGTTTAAGAGGGACAATGAAAAAATTTAATACATGCTGGAACTTATTAATTAGCAGTGTTTGGCAAGATCCTAGCTCTTTGTTCACTCTTTTTTTTGGTGGTAGCTGCAAGGATCTAACAATAGAAGTCAGGATTGCTGGCTCAGAAACAAAAGGAAACAAATAGAGAAAGATAGCAAAGCATGTGAATATAACTGTCTCAGTTTTCACTCACACAGAATAACAAAGAAATCAGAAAAGGACATGATTCAGGATGGTATGTTCGACAGGTGTCAATGATGACATTGAAGTTTTCTAAATTTACTATTTTAGAAGAGTTGCCTATTTTCCAGTTTATTACTATGTTTCAATAATTAACTTCCAAAATCTCACAAACAGGAATATTAAGCATGCTTTAAGTATTTACAATTATCTATCAAGGCAAGTCAACATAATTGTGAACAACTATGCTAAAAATAAATTTTAGCTTAATTTTTCTTTTTCTTTTTTTTTTGTAAACAAGGATCACACTGCTAAATAGTAAGGTAAAAGAATCTGAAGTCTAGTTGATACAGACACAGTTGCTTAGAGGAAATAGTGATTATGGGACTTCGCATATCACAGAATGAAAGTAAGTCTTAGATAAAGGTCTTGAAAACAGCATCTATGCTTCAGTTATTGCTTCATACAGATTATAAAATCTCATGTCACCATGTGATAACAAGATACATCCTTGCTCTTTATCATTATTACAGTTGTTATACACCATAACATACATAGACTAGAATAACACAAACCTTGCTCATGGCACCAAAAATATCTTTCTACCTAATTGCCCAATATCAGTGTATACAGCACTTATTTTTTCTGTTAGAAGGACTGAAGGCTGGAAACAAGTTTTTCTCTGGAAAACTTGTTAACCATTAATCAAGTTTTACTTCTGCACTGATAAATCCCTGGAGAAAATGCCATGAGCTTTCAGGGACCTCTGTCAAAATCTGAAGATTCTATTCAAGGTATACACAATTAGTACTATGTAGATGGCTGAAGGAAAGATTGAAGTCTAAACACATTCAATATCATATTAAAAAAAAAAAAAAAAACCCTCATCTGAACCCTGATATAATTATTTTGTTTGGGAATAGATGCACTTGAAAGAGCATTATTTACTTTGTGCCAATTCTCTACATGGAAACCACTTGAGTGGGTCATGCACAAACAATTGGAAATACACTGGAAATAGACACTTTTCTGTTGACATTAAATTTAGGAGTATGAAGTCAATTGCAAAAATTCACAGTTCCACTTGTGCCCCAAGGTGGCAGGACACATACAGAGGAACACTGAAAAGCACATTACCCCAAGATTTTGCTCAAACTGATCATTCCCAAATTTAACAGGTGATTTTAAACACCACTCATTAATTTGTGTATATTCCTAGGCTAACAGGCCTAATTGGATTCCAACTGGTAATGTCCATGAGATAACTAGCAGCTTATATCTAATATTTTGTAACTAGTCTTCAAGAATTCAGGTAAATACATTCTCCTGTGAGAACAATCCTATACCAAAATTTCTGCTAGGAAAACTTCACTGGTAAATATACTTTAATAGAAAATGTAAAAACTGAGATTTCAATTAAGTTCCTTGAATTCAATTAGTTTTGCTGAAGTAGAAAAGAGATTTTGAAAAACAAACAAAACAAACAAACAAAAGGGAAAAATAAAAAAGCAAGAAGAGAAAACCAAATATTCTTACTACAAAATATTTGCACTACAAAAAAGATGTAATTAGAGGAAAACCATGAACCACTGGGATCACACAAAATCCTAAAATGTCTTCTTTGCAACTAATTTTGTTTTGAAATATTGTAATGCTTCTCATTACATGCACATGATGACCATTGGGGAACAGTAAAAAACAGATTTCAGGAGGGCAGTAGCATTCAGTTCATGTTACTGCAGACACAGTAACAAGCCAGAGGAACACTGACAGTTTGGATATGGATATGCTTAAACCAGTGTTTGTTGCTTTCTAACCATCACTGCAGCTCCTTTTCTGTGGGCATCTTCCCTGCCTCTGACAATATAGATTTCATCCATAAGTCAAGAGGTGGATTCCTTTGAACAGGAATTGCACAGACTCTGTGGGGTATCATTTCACACTTTTAAACACAATTTTCTGCACAGCTGGGATAATTCCATTTTTTCCATCCTAATTAAGAAGACAAAAGCACTGACCTGTAGAATTTTAGTCGAGAATTTGCTGATTTTGCCACAAGGCCAACTCAACCTGAAACACCATTAACTTGTTTGACTTACTATTTAAAGAGGAAGTCCTTTTGAACAATAGTGGAAAAGACAGAGAATTAATAAATAGTAACCCACTTACTGTAAACACTGTAATATTCTGCCTCTTTGGGGAAGCTTCTGAGATTTTATCAGTTTACTTTCTTATCAATGAACAGCCCTAAATTTCCTACCTTTCAACTGTATCCCATAAAAGAATGCAAAAGTTAAACAAGATGATATATGCAATCCTAAAAGTGTCCCTTGTAATGAGGTGTTGGGGATTAGATGTGTCATGGGATAAGAACTGTAAATGAATGATGTCATCTTTCTAATTTGGTGCTGAAATATAAATAAACCACTTCTAATGTTTCCTCCTTTTGGATGCCAGATTGCAGTAAAGCATCCACAAAGAAAGCGTTAATGCTGCAGTAGGCTTCCTTTAGTTGTTCTGCTCTGAAGGCAAAATGCTTATCAAATACGACATGGAAAAATGAAAAATGAAAAGTTGATTTTGCTTTCAACTCATACACTCATCAAACTGTGCATACATTTACATGACTTTTTATTATTATTTGTTTCTTAAAATGATGCTAAATCTATATTTTTTCTTCATAGCTTTTTCTTTCTATTTGTTAGTACTTCTCAATGGTAACTGGTATGACTTTCAGATTTTGTTTCTTTTTACTTTGGCTGCAAAGAGTACTTCAAAAGTAAACTGTGTTTTCCAGATATGCTACCTATTACTTAAACAGCAAAAAATATGATATGATTTCAAGCTTTTCCAACTGGGATTTCTAGGGACGATGAGGAGGATTTCTGGAGAAGGAACAAAACTGAAGGCATCCAGAAAATTAAGAGTAACAATAAAATCCCTTTCATGTCCTTCTAAGTAAAACTCTGTGCTATTACTTCCATCTGCTTCCCTTGCTAATTCTTTTAATGGTTAGTAGGTGATGAAATGTCAGGTATATTTTTATTTGAGGAAGAAATTAATTAACGACACTGGAACTCATTCAGGACCGCAGGGCTTCACACCCCTACGCATACATATAAGCACACACACCAGCACATAGAAAGGAGGTTTTATTCACTATGTGTTTTAGGACATTGGCTCATCAGACAGACAGTAACTGCTCCTGATCACAGTCCTATATCAACATATTAGGTCATCACTGCAGTGCTGACTGACCGGGAAATGTACCACCTGCTTACTTGATAATACTGTGATTTCCTGCATCATCTTCAGCATACTTGAAAATTCCAAGTTCAAAGATATACCAGATTTTTTCTCACATTACTTTTGAAACAGATTCCTTAATATGACTTTTCAGGGTTGCTTGGAAACTCAGACTTGGAATTTGCAATTCATAAAAACTGTACACACATTCAAGCTGTGTCAAATCTAATCTGCACCATTTGTTATTCTACACGAACTACACCACAACGTGTTGTGTACTTTCCATACGTATCACTGCAAATTATGTCTTATTCTGTGAATTAAGAAATCATTCTTTCTTACATTCTTATTTACAAATCCTTTGATACAGAGCATGACTACAATTTCCTGAAACCCCTTTGTCAATTACTTTATCAAACAGAATATTGGAGAATATTTATTTGCTAAATTTTGGCTATCTTCCAATAGTTTCATTATTTGTTTTCATTTTTGATAATCATTGACCCTTCTTTCCATAGTAAATATTTTCTAATCTAATTGCTCTGAGTGTATCACAAATGGCCAAATCAACATAAGTTCACGCCTATCAATTTCCTACAGTGGAGCCCATTCTTCTCAGAACTTCACTGCACACCACATCTTCTCTTGTGCTCATTACAATTTTTCCTCCATAAGACAGCAAATTTGTTTTGCAATCTGTATTGGAGATATGGGCTACTTTCAGTACAAACAAAGAATTAAGTTTAAGTCAGCAGCATGAATAGAAATGACCTCTTGGAATTCAAGGGCTTTTTTTGTTTGTTTGTTTTTAATTGAATGTCTTCCTCAACAATCTCAGTGATCACGCTGTAATCACAATTCAGAGACATACATTTAGTTTGCTCTATTGTCCAGCATATTAACATATTGCTTTAGGTTTCTAAATATTACGTTTTTATGTGTGCTTATGTATACACACACATTTTTATATACTAATTTATGTACGTATGAATTATTTCTTTACCAGTGAAATATAGCAAAGACTTCAGACCCACAACTGCTTAGGCGATTTCACAATTGTAGTTCTTTCCTAGATATTAAAACCAGTTTCACTCGAGGTTGAAAGAATGATGAGTAGTAGCATAGGTTGTATTTTCTGAAATTAGAAGCACTGTGATACACAAACTTGCAGAGAAATACTGAACAGGTGACCATTTGACTTCAGAGGGAGACTGGCTCTCTGCATTTTCAAGCATTTTCTCGAGACTGAGGTTTCCAAACCTCTCCCTTATTTCATTTCATTTTACACTGCTGAAGGATGTGCATTGCATTCTAACACAGATGTTGACAACAAAATCCTAAATTCTGTCTTTGATGCAAATCTGAACTAATTTAATATAAATTAGTATGCCAGGTTTGATCTGTGAACTCTAGCAGTTTAGGATGCATTTCCTGTATGGAACACATCTAAAAAATAATAATAAAAACACATATACAAAAATAATTAAAAGGCAAGGAACATAATTATTTTTTCCCCTGCCATTTTCAGCATGTGTCAGTTTGGTTTTGGAACATTACCTGAAGTTAATGATAAACTAAAATAGATAAGCTACAACTTTTAATTTCCTGTTTTGACCATTTATCACATGCTGAAAAGGCACATCTCTAACAGCAGAATTATCATTAGCCTTTTTTTTGAAAATGCCAGGTGAACATCAGGCCCACACCCGAGAAGGAACCAGTTTTAATTAGGATTTATATAAGGAATGAAAATAAAAGTAAACTTGTAAAATGCAACAATATAAACTGCATCTCCTACAGGCAATGTATACCCTTATTAGATTTAGCCTGAATAATGTCTTCAGGGTTTTGTTTTTTTTTTTAATTTGTTTTGTTTTGTGTGGGTTGTTGGTTTTGTTTGTTTGTTTGCTTGCTTTAAATTTATTTCTATGTTCAATAAATGCTGCATATATTTTGGAAAAAAAAAAAAAAAAAGGAATGATAGAGGAATTAGAAGTAGCTTAAATGTAGGTGCACAGGTATATTAACCTGTGGGGCTCAAAACAGTTGTCTTTGATCATTCAGTATCAGTATTTGCTAAGCTGTCAAGGTCATGAATGGTATGTGTAACTGAATTTCTAACCCTCTTACTAAGAAATTTATGATCAAGCTCTGTACAAAAACTGACAGATATTTCTTGTCCTTCTAAAATTCTGTAGAGTTTAAGTAAGGGTCTACAGAAGTAAAATGAAAGACTTTGATTGACTGGCAACAGACTCAATAGCTTAACAACAATATGTAACTGTAAAAATATAATATTAAAACCATCTTTTAAAAAAATATTTTAGCAAGGTGGCAATAGGCAACTATGCTTTGATGTGTCATCTGGATAAAGTTAACAATGAAACTCTCATGAATGAGGTTCAAATGAGGAAAAATAGTAATATTTGTTGCTCTGGGATATAGTTGTAATGCCATTCAATAGCTTTCACTTTTCTTTGGATTTTCTACTCAATCTCCCTTCACTAAATGGAATTTGAAACATTTCTCAAATATTCATTTTCAATACAGTAATTTTTTCCCCATGTAATACAAGAAGGGGCCATATATAAGGTCTACAAATTATCCTGGGAAGATCCTACTATGTAATTATTAAAGCATGAATTTAAAAACAAGATAATTGAGTTCAAGCATTGATTCTGCAATGGCCTTTGCCATCTTCAACATTCTGAAACCTCTGTTTCCTGTAATATCACTATTTGAAAATTATACTTCCACAAAGCATTCTGACATGTACATTTTTAGATGTTTCATTCTATTTTTGCTAATAAACAATTTAATTTGAGCTTTTTCTCCTTAATACAACTTCAGAAAACACCAATATATTTTTCTATTTTATTTTTTGAAATCTGAAATGTAAGAATCAAAAAAACAGTACATATAAGACTAAATATTTCACCTAGTTTATCCAGAACTTATATAAACCCAGTGGAATTAACTTGGACTACAGGAAAGCATGACCAAATGCAATTGTTCTTTCAGTCTGAATCCAGTGCTTCAGGCCTGAAATCTATTAGCTGAGGGTTAACAAAATGTTTGCTAAATTAGTCACTTACGTAATTGCTGTCCACATAAAATTAGTTTTTATGACAGAATAGTATTTTTGCACATTCTTCATTAAAATAATCAAAAATATTCCAAATTTGTACTGAAACAGTTGTGTAATAGAGGAAGTATTGTTGAAAAGAAGCTACAGAGGGATTTTCAGAAACAACTGCTGAGTTTCTAAGTAATCATCATTAGAACTTCTGAAAACAATCAAGTTACACTGTCTACACTGAAGAACAATTAAACCGTCACGAATTACAATGAAAATTAAAATTTGATGCCATTTAAAGCCTGTATTTCTACAGCCCGATTAAGTCAACTTTTTTTTTAAATTATTGTTATTGTACTCTTCAGAAAGTTTCCACTTAAGTCATCTCTTCAGACTCATCAAGCATTTTTCAAAGATCAAAAATAACAATTTCCTGCTTATGAGATTTCACAGTAAGTTAAACTGCAAATCTGCCCACTATGTTTCCTACAGAGGACTTATGTGTTCCACAAATTAAAAGATCTGCTAATTGGCTATTGCTTTCAGGGACATTTTGCCAATATAGAGCCGCATGTAAGAAGTGGACTTCCATTTGTATGAATATTCCAGGGCTTGTTGCTACATTACACTAATTTCAGAACATTTCTAACAACACAATGCTAGCAACATAATGTTAATTATACATAAAATAAGTTATACTTCTTCAATTGTCTTCAATTGTTACAAATATCTGATAGTATTAAATTCAAGATCGTTTTTGGTTTTCTTTTCTTGCTTATGCCGTGAGTTCTTATACACTAAGAAAATGCCAACAGAAAAAATGTAAGTTACAAAGAATACGTTTGCAAGCACACACCAGTAACAAAAGGATAACGAAGAACATTATAGTGTTGTAACTCAGAATTCCAGATGCTAGAAAACTACCATAATCATAACCGTACTGGTATTAGAATGCATCACTATGGGGTGGAGCTATGCTTTACGGAGAGTTTTAATTAGGCATTTTCTTTTATAACATCTCTGTAATATAACCTATCCTTACTCCCTTATTCTTAATTATATTTGTCCTTTTTTTTCTTTTTTTTTCTTTTTTTTTTTTTTTTGTATTTTCTACTTTGTATTTTGCTATTTTCTTCTCCTCCTTTTAATTTTTTTTCCCTCTTAAAATTTCAAATGGTATTTATTCTCCTGTTATATTGTGTGACTTGTGGAAAGCATTAGAGACAGGATGCATGCAGGTTAAAAGTGTGTGTTATGGTTTACTGGAGAAAAATGTGGCCACTTCTTAAGACTTTTTCTATTTTTTTGTCCTCATTCATGATATGACTGTTGCATATGAAGTTAGGAACACACTAACGTTCTTATGGTAGGAAAGCACTTTTTGTTTTTTTAAACTTTCTTCTATCTACATCTAGTTATATATTAAATCTAAGTCGTGTGATGCTTAATGTGAAAATCTTACAGTTCTTATCATCTGTGAAGTATGTTTAGCCAGAACACTTGTTCTTCAGACCTTGTCTGCACTCTCTAATTTCACAGTACAAAAAAAATTTTCCAAGATTTCAGGAAATCCAGCCTTCCTGCCAGATGAAACACAACAACAAAAGCTGGCCAAATTAGATGCTCTGACTCTTGTGCAGCAATGTTATCAGAGAAATTTAAAAATATACTGTATCTGAAATTAAGAAAAAAAATAATAATACTGGGAACTGGAGAAAAGGTTAAAAAAAAAAATAAAAAAAAAAAACCTAAAAAAAAATTAGGTTTTACAAAAAGCAATGCCAGGGAAGGTTGGAAGATTAACAATTTTAATTATTTTTCTGATGGTATCACACTGTGAAGTAAAGTAATGTGATACATAAAGGATACTAGATAAAGTATTAGACTAAATGAAGCCTGAGTAGCATAAAAGAAATGAATAGTCATGAAAAGACAAAAAGCTAAAAATCCCATCTATTTATCTGCCTAGAAGTAACTAAGATGCTTACAATTAAGAAAAAATAATAGATGTAAAGCAGTTTTCAATATATATCTTGACAAAGCGTGGATCTGATAATTTAGTGTTTACTGTGAGCATAAAAGCTCCACATATATTTCAAATTTATTATTAATTACAGTACTATTTAAATGATATTAACAGCCATTAGACCTGATGCTTTGCAAGATTACAGGATTTAAGTGACTTATGCTGTAAGAAGTCAGGGCTCATAGTAAGCCTCTCTCTTCATGAGCTGAAGGATAATAGCCTTCTCACAAACACCAGCTGGGATATCAGATGCTTGGCAGCATAAGAAGAGGCAGTAGTTTCAAGTGCCAAGCAGACATTTATCTGGAGTACTAAGAGTAAATTTCTACTTTCCTTGCGCTTGTGATTGAAGTTGTGCTGATTTGAACATGGTCCCCCTGCCTTCTCTGTTGTGGTCCCTGCATTTAGAGTTAATGTATTTGAAGCCTTTTTAAGTTCTGTGAATTAAGTATTTGTCTGAGTTCTACTACTAAACCTAGTAATTACACAGAAGTATGTAAGAACGCAGACACAAAGAAGTGGGTTAAAAAGCATAATTAAAGCTCTGCAACAGCAGCTGCCTGAGGACATCTCAGGACAGGTCCCACTAAAAGCAGACAAACAGCATGAGAAGGTAGAGTTCTTGGTGGCTTGTTGCTTGTTTTGTTTTTACTTCAGGCTTTTTTTCATTTATTTGTGTATTAAAACAGGAAACGATTGTAAAGACACTTCCCCATAATTTTTAAGCACCAGAACTTTAGAAACTTTAGTAACAAACTTTAGTATCAAAGAAACTTTAGTATCAGAGCTGAACTTTTGAAACTGCAATTACATTGTTTGTAATACTGATATCTAAATGTCAGAGAAGTTCATTTTGTTGTAATTTTTGCAATTCTACAGAATCACAGAGTCATAGGGGTTGGAAGGGACCTCCAGGGATCATCTAATCTAATGCCCTGCTAAAGCAGGTTCTCTACAGCAGGTTGCACATGAAAACATCCAGGCACAAGTTCTTGGATATGTCGAGAGAAGGGAACTCCACAGCCTCCCTGGGCAAATCCAGCTCTCCCCTTTCTAAGTTTGTATCTTAAAAAAATCTAGCCTACATTGAAATCGCTACATTTCTTCTAGTGGTACACAATAAAAATAGATAAAATAAAAATTCTAATACAGTGATGGTATGTAGGAATATGAACCAATTTATCTAAAAGAGAAAATATGACTTGCAATTTCCTAAGTGCTTGATGTCACTACCACAATATCACATTAGCTCTATTCCTAATGTTCTTAACCAGAACAATATACGTAATACAACGTGCTGGCTTCAATTCCATTTCCCTCCTTTGCTCTTGAAAGCTTTCTTTGAAATATTTTTAAGTTAATTAGTCAGAAATACTCCGATGTATTGCATACAGAAGGAATTTGTTGAGAAACTGTGGTTACACAGATTTTTAAAATTCCTTGTTTGTTTCTCACCGTTTTTGTTTCATTAGCAATATGTTCATGTGATGAAATGTAGTCATGAACTAATAGACTGGAGAACTCTGCCAAACACCAACTTTGCCTCTGGCCAGAGTATTCTGTACACCTGCAGTCCTGCAAATGCTGGACTGGTTTCTAGTTTCATGTTTTGGGAAGAAAAATAAAATGCTTTCAAGGAGTTAGAAGACCTTGCATTTTGGCAAACTCCACTTACATTTTTGGCTCTATATCCCAAAAGTGAAAAGAGGCAACTGGGAAATTTCCTTACAGTATCCAAGTTCAGAATGAATCAATAACACAGCAGCGCATTATGCTCCTATAAAAATCTCTTGAGATGTTCTAAAAATGGGCTTTAAGCTAATTGTTTCATGAGGGATTGCATCACTATACACATTTCTCTAAAAATAGCTGTCTCAATATTCTCCAAAGGAATCTTGGCCAGGGTGATTAGAAACACTGTGTAATCACTCAGCCAAGCCCATGTGGTGATCTTGTTTAATACCGTATTACTGAGAGATCTTTTAAACCTACCAAAAAGTTCTGTGGCTCTCCAAATACAGCACTTGGTATATGAATCAAAACAATTCCAGCGACTCTGTTTTGCTGGGGATGCATACTATACTTCTATATATTTTAAACACTAAGCAATAGATGCTTTACTGAAAGATTGCAGCTGCTAAATTGTACTTAAATCATTGCAATTAAATATGCACATTTTATGCAAAGTTGTTTGCATCACAGAGATCAGTATCACTAGCAGCAATTTAGGTGGACAACTGCAATACAAAAAAGTTTCTGAGGTTATCAAAATGTATTCTGATGAAACCTGTAAAAAGAAGTCACAATCAATGCATTTCTTTCAGCCTAGAAATGACAAATCATTCTTCAACTCATGCAGCCACAACCTACGACAAGCCTGCTCAATTTATCAGCACAATAATATTTTGGTCTTTCATGTGTGTATGCCTGTAGTTTCATATTTAAAGTAAATAACACATATTCTCATTCTCCTACAGAGGCAACATACTTCATTTTTAAGATTATTCTTTTCATTTTTCAGTGAGAAGAGTTACAAATTACATCAAAATCCTTATCATTTACACTCTGCTTGAACTGCTAAAAGGCCAGAAAATTAGAACAGAAAAAGTGCTGCAGTTGGTCAATCACTGAGGTTCTAGCTCTTTGATAAAAGTGCTTCAGAAACAGATTAAGAAATCGCATCTCTCAGAGAAACTGAGGAGTGGAGATATCATGCAATATGAAATCTGTCATTTTTTCCCACAGAACAATCATAACAAGGACAAGTAGCACTTACAAGCCTTGCTCTTGGATGCACATGTGAAACCTGTGGGGCTTAACAGTGCTTCTCTCTAAAGGGATTAAGGAAGCATGAATGTTCTCTACAACTCCTACTATCAGATAATTCTGAAGTGTAATAAAGTGGTGACCCAGTTAAACTACATTCCTATTCCTGGTGTCTCTTTCCTTTCTTTTTTTTTTTTTTTTTTCAGTGTCTGAGATAAAAGAGATTATTTTGGCATTAATTTAATCTAGTTAAATAGCATTAGTGAAGATCTTTATCACTATAAATAATGGAGGTATTTGAAGTATTTGATTGCAGTTCTAGCTGAAGTTATCACATACACAATGTCTCTCTGGCAATCCTTTTCTGCTGTTGCCATACTCTGGCAGAACAAAGTTCTGAAAGTTTTGAGTGTATCGTAATAATATCTTGATGGTTTAAACAAACAAACAAACAAACAAAAAACCTCATTTGAGCATTTTAAGAATAATCATGATTTCCAGATAACCTTGCAGAAAGCCTGGCGCCTTCTGAAAAATAAACTCATAACAATAATTCAACAACAGATAAGCAAAAAACGAAACAGCAAAAAGGTTAGAATGTGTCAACAGAGTGGATAGATCTTGAGCAACACAGAAACATTTACATTTCACATCTCCTACTTATCACAATTGCTGTCACATATCAGACCTGGTTTGAGAACTTTCAATACAGTGTCAGAAGAAAACAGTACAAATGAAAATAATGTCACTTCTCAGTTGTCATAAAAGTATGAAAATTAATTTCTCCCCACCTGCTGCTTTAACTGATGTACTAATCTGTCCTTCTCTCTTTTAAGAGCCATTACTTCCTCTTGTGTCTTCTTTTTCTTTGAAGCAGACAGTTCAAGCAAGGCAATGTTTGCATCCTTTTCACTAATTGCAGCAAGCAATGCTTCCTGTCTGATAAAATAAAATAACAATTGTTACATTCTCCATAAAACAGAATAAAAATGCTACATGAAATGCTCCTTTTAACCACAAGAAAATAGTCAAATAATTTCTGAAAACTCCTTGTAGAATTAATAATGTTAAGTACAATCAAATAATAAAATAAATTATCAGCAAAAATAAATTATCTTTATTCATTTTTTCATAATTTAAATACTTAACACATTTATCTCAGTGGGTTTCTGTTTATTCTGACATGACATCTAATAATAATTATTTCAATTACTTTGATCTAAAAAATCTTCGGTATTTGCTTTTTTTAAAATTTACTTACCTGAATTTGATAATATTCTAGATAAATCTGTTGTGAACTATTCCAATTGGAACGATCGAATCATAATAGCAAAGAGATACAAAATTTAAGTTGTCTTTTTTATTTGGGAGCCTGTAAGCCTCAGTAGAAAAATCTCTGAACATCTTCCACACATTTTCACAGATGTTTTCCTATGAATTTATTACTATTACAGCACTCAGAGACATATAGAATTACATATAAGCCAGGAGGGTCACACTGTAGCTTGTGAAGACACATGAGAAAAGTAAGTTCTACCACATCATTTGGAAGCACAGATCTTATTATTTCTTATGCTCTGAAATGCTCATGTTGGTAATATCATTATCTGTCCCTTGTTTTCTTAAATAAATGAAATATTCACTTTCTGCAGTGCATTCGATGACAGACTATGACTTATCAGCTAAGAAAGAGAACATAATACTTGATAAGTTTTGGAATATGTTATGGTCTATGCCTTTTTTGAGAACTACATAAGATCAATCATTACAAAATAAACATGGTTAAATGAGCCATAAATTAACCTTAGGTTCCAACTGCTAATAAATGTAAGAATATGGCTCATGAACTTCATATATCCAAGGTGAGCTAAAAGTTTGGAATTCTTGCAATCCTTCTGCTTGCCAGTAACAATGTCAAGAAAGCTATTTCACTTTTATTTCAAAATTCCTAATGTATTAATGTAAATATTTAAAGGACAATATTTCTGATGGAGTCAAAGGAAAACAATGCATTTATTTTACTTTCAAAGTTAGGAGATGTGGATCAATTCTAGATAAACAGTTGCATTTTATTCATACTCTTAAATAGTGTCATTTATTATTCTGTCTTCTTTACTCTAATCATGCTTAAAGGATGTTTAAAAGAGGATGTCATAAGTCTTCAGCAGTCTTAATTTAAATAAAAAGATCTCATTTTGAATAGCAGATATTAAGAAAAAAAATACATTAAGGAGTCACGTATCTGTAGGGTTAGATGTAGGTATTTTACTTTCTATAGATCTCAAAATAATGCATAAAGGATGCTGTACAGTAATTCATACCAGACTGTCAACATTTTTCATGTTTTGTGCTCAAATAACTTGTCAATTCAATAAAGCTTTCATTAAAATCTTAACTTCTTAATGCACTGAAATAAAAGAAAGCAGATCCACTACTCTATTAAATCATTTCTCTCAGACTGCAGAACGTAGGGAATATACGCACCATAGAAAATCTAAACACAGCCTCTTCTTAGCATCTGTCTTAAATGGAAAGAAAAATGTAACACAAATTCAACTTTTTTTCTTTCTGCACTATCTTTTATATACAAGTCTCTGTTTTTCTGTTTTAGAAATGTGCCCAGCCTCCCCAAGCAGGTTCTTTTGGGAGTGCTAAGGGTGATAATAGAACATTTCTGACAGAAAGGGTTGGCAACAGGAATGCTGTGACTTTAAAGCCAAAGAAACAGCAGATTGCTTTATTGCATAAAATACTCTTCTAAATTAAATAAGGTTAGGTTAGTTCTTCTACTTTTATCTGACAGCAGTGTTTATTAAAATCGTGAATAACGATGACTCAGCTTTTAGGTTTGTTCTCTTTGTTTTCAGGGTACATAAAACAAAGATTTTCTCCGTCTGAAATTAAAATAAGCAGGATATGGTCCTAATCTTTCATTTATGGTAATCATTGCTGTAAAGTAGGCACCCTCTGCTAAATAGCAAAATATAAATTGGTTTATTCCAAACGAATTATAATTAGTTATCATTAACAGTTTCAAGATATACCTGATTAATATCTGAAGATGTATACTGACATCACCATCACAAATCCAACTCATTCAGGATGCAAATAAGTAAACAACTCAGAAATTCAATGTTTTTCATTTATGCTTAGGTTAATTCCATGCATTCCATGGGGGAGAAGAGCAGGCAATTCACTTTGAAAATTCTGCAACCCTCAAGGACACAAGATTTTGGAAACTATAAATGTCCTCTTTTTCAGCTGAAGGTACAGAGGGGTTGTGAAAGCAAATCTAAAGATATTATAATATTTTTGTAAGTCAGTATTTTATTGAAACCTAACAATTTTTTTTTTACTCAACTGCCATGTGGTTGACACAACAATTCCTTCAGTATACAGCTATTGGTAAAATATTGCATAGTCACAACAAACAATTCCAATAAATACTAAACACTTCCAGAAAATGATGGTTAACAATCACGTGAAATATCTGCTGCCATATGGCTCTACTGTAATACACTACCAAGACAGCCAAAGACCAGAATCCAACCCCCAGCACATACAGACAGTTGAATCAGCTACCAATATTTCATGCTATTGGTCATTTTGTTTTTTAATCTTTATAACAAATGTCAGTGAAGTTAGGAGGTCTTAAATCTAAAAATGTTTAGTGAAAACTGTATAAGAACACAAGGATGGGGATTTGTAATGAAGTCCTTCAACTGCAATATGGAATGATAAATACATCCATATAGATGGGCAGGTGAATGCAAACACACAGTCTATGATTTTGAAGCCTCCTGAATGCAAGTCAGCTTCAGTTCAGAAGCTGTAAAGCCTCATTTACCTAAGACACACAGCATTTTAGCTTGGGCATAGTGCCACATAGCAGGCTAGTGGTTTCCAGACTGGCTCACATATAGTATGTTCAGATCACAGGCAGAGGGAGCTTGCATCTATCTGCACCTGCCTGCACAATCTCCTGGAGCATGTTGGCACATTATCTGTGTTTATAAACATGGATAATTTGAACAGTAATAATCTCAAATATATAAACCAGAGGCATTTTACCAGGCATCTGGGTTAACAAGAGTTCAGCAAAGTAGTACTGAAATGTTATGCTCTACCAATATATAGGCTACAAGGTTGTCTACAACCTCAGTAATTAACTTTAATACAGAAGGAAAACCCAATGCTTTGCATTATTAACATGCAAAATAGAGGTACAGGTTCTGACAGAGCATCTAAAAAAACAGAGGCAGCCTCTTTTACTTGTGTATGGCTTAGAATATCGCCAAAGTTATAGTTTCTCTAAGGAAGATATAGGTTGAAAAAATACAGTGCCTTACTGGAGTGGACAAAGTAAATCAAGAGGTGCAAGAATTTATGCAGCAGCCTGTGTGGACAGACCTGAATCTCTACGTTGTCATATATCTTTTATTAGATACCACACACAGGTCTATCCACGCCTGTGAAAGGTACCTATTCTTATCCTTGAAATTCCCTATGGAAAAATCAAATCTGATGAACAGAAGAAATTTACTTTAGCTACCCAGTGATTCTGCTAAAAATCAATATTACTGTTTTTGCAAGAAATGTGATTACCTGACCTGTAGGAGCAAGGCTCAGATGCCAGCAAAACAGCAGGTAAAAACAACATTCTCAATAACAATCATGAAGTAAGTTTCACTCAGACATGCAAGCAGGTGGCAAGGTCTTCACCTAAATCTCTCAGGTGAGTCATACACATCCATTTTACTTCTAGAAATTGAAAATGAGCATTCATTTCTGTGCCAGGAGTTTTGAAAATCAGGAGCTGAACTGGCACCAAAAACAACATACAGTCTCTTACACTCTCCAGCTAGCATGTTTAAGAGTATAAGCATAATTTATAATTCCTAATTATCTAGAGTGTCAGAAAAATAAAATGACTATCCCAATATGGTACTATAGAGATGTTATCAGTATTTCCAGCCAAAATGTCTCCTTATTGTTTAATAAATTATGGTAATAAAATACATTTTAGAATAATTTATTAAAGCACAGAATTAAATGACATTCTTTAACAGTAATATTTATAAAGAGTAATCCTTTTTTCTATTCACAGTTTTTCATCTCCCTTCTGGCAAACTAATCTGTTATACAAATACCAGGGTAGTACTTCTAATACCAAGAAAAATCACTCCTATTGAACATGGTAAAATTAGGTAAACTCTTAGTTTTATAAAATACATGTTAAATCAAACAGCATTTGCTCCACACTGATAAGTAATCCTTACATTTTCTTTTGACTTACATAAAACAGTTACCAGTATTCCTCATCTAAATATGCTCCACTATAAATGGGTGTTCACAACAAGAAAGAAAGAGGCAGCTCTTCCTTAGAAAAGCTGAACTCTAGGAATGAAACTTCTCAGTTGGCAAAGACAGATTTAATTCTACTTCACAGCAAACACAAGTTAGTCTTCTTCACAAAATGTGAATATAGCAGTCTCTTGATGGTCACATTTGCAGCAGTGAGACCTGGGCTTTATGTACTAAAGATTCCAGTGAGAAGTACCAAGAAAGTTGCGCAAATATATTAATATATGTCATGCCGCTTTGTACTAAAACATAAAAGTGAAGAGGAAATAGACAATAGCTCAAGCAAGCAGGAATACAGCCCATACTATCTGAAATCCCACTCTATTTTTTTCATTAACTGCATGGATGATGGACTAGAAAATTTTCCTTTTGAATTTCACAAAGATTTGAGACTGGGAGGACCTTGAAGTGCCAAGAAGACAAGAATTAAAAGGTCATGACAAACCAAAGAAGCAGTATGTAAAACTAAGGAGTAACTCCTTATTAATGATCTGTTGTGAAAAAGGCAAACATCATACTGGAAAGTATAAACAGAAACAGACTGCAAGACAGAAGTGAGTCTTTTGATCTGTGTGACTTTAGGAGAATCTCAGCTGAAATATTGAATCTGGATAACATTCAAGAAAAAGGTGAAGACTGTTCAGGGAACAGCAACAAAAACACTCAGAAACAATTGACAAGAAAACATTGACAGAAATACAATAAATTGTCTATGAGCTATAACATGATAAAGAGAACATAAAATGCTACGTCAGGGTGAAATAGAACATTTTTTCCATGTCCACACCATGTAGAATGACAGCCAACATCTAATGACAATGACAGGTAACTATTAATACTATTAAGCAATGGAAGAAACTGATGGGGAAGTGTGAGCAAAAGTTTGTTAGAAACAATTCAGGTATTGTTGATCTTGCCCCAGAACATTATCTTACCAGTAACCTGATTATTCAACAGTTCAATGGTTTAAGCGGATTTATGCTGTGCCTTATTTAAGACACTATTCCTTTTAGTTAATGTCCATGTTTTATCTGCTTACACCATGTACCTGCAAGCTTTCCTATGACTAGAAAGACAGACCTTTTACATTTAAATTTCTACATCCATTTTAAGAACACTACAAAACTTCAAAATGATCAAGTTTTTGTGAAAAACACCAGTTACAAATAAAAATAACTTCATACTGCATCAGCCATTCCTCAGTGAAAGTGTACAAAACTGCCTTTTCTTGGAGGATTTACCACCTATTTATCTGATACAAGACAAAACTTTTCAATAAAATAAAAAAAAACATACAAAACATTTTGTAAAGTGACTGCTAGGCATGTGAAAATTTAATTTGAATAAATATATATAGAGCTGAAGGAAGCAGATGATAACAAAGCAGCTCAATTATAAATGTAACCAAACACCTGAAAACTGCAATCTCATAGATCTCTAGCAATACAAAGTATGCAGTTGTGAAAGCATCTGTCTAGGAGTGAAAAAATATGAAAAGGAAGCCTCAGCATGCTATAAGGGAAGATAAGATAATGCAAGAAGAAATAAATCCATGAAAGACTCCGTTGAGCGCCAAACTGAAAAAGTATATTGTATACAGTATTTTATCAAAGTGCAGCCTAAACAAATGTCAAATGGAATAATTTCTTTAACAAATATGGGCAACAATTGAGAAAAAAAATAAGGTTGTTCACTAGCATATATTTAGTCAAGATTAACTATGGATAAAAGAATGTACTAAGAACAGATTTAATAACCCTAAACTGCCATTCAGCTTGTAGGAGGTATTCAAGATATAGCCAATAAAACACAAAAAAATGGTTCTAGCCACCCACAAAAAAATTCTCAGTAGTATAAAACACTGAAGGATGGTCACTAAGATAAATGCTTTCTTTTGAGAGCTGCCTTGCAGTTAACCTTCTTAAAGGGTCTCCCAGAAACCTCTAATCATAATACATTGCATTGCCACTTATCACAGTCAATTTAGAAGTGAATTCTGTAAACACTCCTACTTTACTCTCCACCTCTGTTAGTCTAAGAATAATATTCTAAGCTTTAATAAAGGAACTCATGACAACTTGTTTGGAGGTGGAGTAGTTCTTAGGAACTGTCCAATTGTAATCTAACTGAATTCCTGCATTTATAGGAACAAGATCTTCTAACAAGAACTTTTACTGCCTTTTCTACTTAAATCGTTCTTCAAAAATACAGAAATGCAACTCAAAAAGTCACCATTAAAGTTACCTCAAGTCAGAATTGTTTGAACTAACGATACACAGTAGAGTACTCAGGCAGCTTCTCACATGCTAATCATATTGAAGTAGAAAAAAAACAGCTCAATCAACTTTTTCCCTTTAATTATTGTTTTCTTTCCCTCATGACCCCCAGTATTCAACCTTAGGTTCAGTAGGAGGTGACTAGAGATAGATAGTGATGAGAGATCCTGTTTGAAACAGCTTCTCTCTGTCACTCCTAAAGCAAATAAATGGTCTGTTAAAACATGCTGTTAATCCATTATGGATGTGGATGCAACTTAGAAAATAAACTTCAGAACATTATTAGTATTTTGAAGCTTTTTCATTAGAAACAAAACATACTGGCCACAAGCAAGACATTTAAAATCTACATATTTAATAACAGAATTGTATGAAACATTTAAACTCAGTCACTACAGACCTTAGGCAATTTTCCTGAAATCATATCTCATATCATATCATAACATCATAAAATGTCATGGCCAAATACATTTTGGAAAAGGCATAATTCATAGTTAAGTTCTTTGGGATAAATAACTTTTGTGCTCTTTTCAAAGAACAAATCCTTTTGAAATATTTCCAGTAGGAAAACTACTGCGAAACTGTCCTTCAGATTGTCCCAGTACCCTTGTGGCAAGTAGAGGGGACAGATACCCCACAGCTCAATCACAGCAAGCAGCAGAGGACTGCTCCATTAACTATGGGATAGAAACAGATCGGTTCTACTCTTAACACTCCTAGTTTCCCAGTCCAACCCACCAAACACTTTTCTTCATATTATCTGACTATCAAACCTTGAATTTGCCATCTCATCATCTCCTTCTCTTGGAGGCATCTGTGAGGTGTAAGACACTGGACAGTTTCTGTCTCTAACCCTTGCAGCCCTTAGCTGCATAACTTCATTGGGCAATAATCAAGAAGAACAAAGATGAAGGAGCTCTCCTTCATATGAAATCTCAGAGCAAGTGAAAATAAGGAAAATAACAGACTTGATTCCAAATAATCACAAATAAATTTACTGAAAATGCAACATTCTTATTCATTTACCCCTTTTTCTCTCTAGTTTTCCTCCTCCATGTTTCATTATTTCCATTAGTACTCCCATCACTATATCCCCCAGTAATCGTAACAGCTTTGTCTTCAGATTGAAAATTTAAAATTCTTTCTCTTCTGCTTATCACTAACTGCTAATGTGTGTATATACTTTTTCTATTAAGCAAACAAAAAATCATCTGCAAAGGTGCATGTTTAGAATGACTTTAAAGGCAAAGAAGGAACTTGGTATCCATCTTTCAGTACTGATTTTCCAGTAAGAGGCAGGCACTCAACTGCCATTTGAATTCTCTGAACTTTTTCAAGCCCCATAACATTGAACTTCTGAAGTCTATGCTTTGGAAATGACAGATAAGTAAAACACCCACTCAGAAAAGAGACACACTGGTGAAACCAATTACTTTGGTTTCATAGATAGTATGAAACCACTGCATTATCATTTCATTCAAGCAGACAGCACTGCTCACATGTAAGGAGAAACAGCACACTTCAGACTGCGTGAGAAATATAGAGGGGAAAAAAGAATTCAACAAATTCAAAATACAGCTGAAAAAGTTTAATGATGACGATTATTTCTGGGTTTTGCAGCTTTTTAATAGAATTGTCTCTTACACTCACTTGGGTTAATATGATTCTCCAAAGGAACATAAGCAAAATATAGTTAAAATAAGTCTGCTTGTTTTATGCCACATTGCAATACAGTGGAGAGGTGGGGATTACAAAGAACAAGAACAATGGCATTCTGGATGCATGGGATTGTGTTACAGAAGAACACAGTGCTGCACAGGGTCCACATAAGTTAAACAGGAAAACAAAACTACAGGTAATCTGTCATTGTCAGCCTTCTCATCCTTCAACACTGGTTTTTGTGTTTATAGAAGACAAAGATAAAAGTACTTCACAGGATGAATGGTTTGATCTCTAGATTATAGAGCCCGTTAACATTTTAGAACTAGCAAATATTTAAGGTTTGAAAATATTATTAAAAGCTACTATTACTTTAATATAATTGCAAAGAATTTAAAATATTTGAGTCACAAAGATGTTAAATTCAGGTGGAAAGAAAAAAACACCTTAGTTAAGCATATTCTGTTCTTAATTTTGAATTGAGAAAATATTCTGAATAGACATTTATCAGAAATTAAATTTTGGTTATGCTAGATAAGAAGTCGAACATTCTTCCAACAAAACGATTCTTCCGCAAATTTAAAGACACTAAAATCTTCTGGTTCATTACTTCCCATTGGAACTTGGAAGGAAAAGATTTCTCTGATTTTGAAGTGACTTAAGATCCTCCTTCTCATTTCCATGTTACATGCCTCCCTTAGAAGAATATATAACAAAACTCATAAAATTGAATGTCAAGCACTTAAAATTTAAAGTAAATCATAGAAGGAGTAATTAATCTTCTTTTGAAACAACATATAGAAATATTGGAATGCAATTCAAAGAAAAAAGAAAGAAAACTGAATATGTAAGATTAACAAAATGCATTCTTATGGCAGTGCATAATTTGATAACTAATTGAGAGTCTAGTTTAAATGCTCACGTGAAAAAATACTGTGTCAGAGATCATTTAAACAGTGTTGTATAATTTCCTGTAGCCATAAAAGTACCTCAGAATACAATTTTATACGTTAGACTTAGAGTAAGAAATTCCTGAGAATATTGAAACCTATCCTTCCACCATCAGGCTGACGTTTAATATTTTAATTATTTTAATTTAGATCTGTGGAGTCTGAATCATCATTACTATTATTAACATGCTGGCATAAATTACTTACTGCTATATTTCTGAATGCTTTGTTATAACGGAATCCACTGGATTTGCATTTCTGATCAAGCAACAGAAAACCAAATATTTCAATAATATCACTAATAATTGTTGTGAACACTTTTTAGTCAAAAATTAAAAAGAGGTAACTAATATAATTAAATATTATATTACTTATTTGAAACCTAATAGGACATCATTCCTTTTGGAGTATGAAATCTAAAGGCCTAAAAACCGTTCATAGGAAAATATTTATTCAAAATGCCTCAAGGATATTACTTCAGTGAAAAAAAAAAAAATCCTTTTAAACAAAATATTGCAAGCTGAAAGTATAGCATATGAGAACAGTAACTTTAAAATAGAAAAATATCAGTAACAGCGAAGCCTAGAACAGGCCCAACATATTGCTGAAGGAAGAACAGAATTAGACAATAGCACAGAAGTATTTCTCTAATTAGTATCTTAAAAGATTGGGAACGACAGAGATAGGATACCACATGACATTATTTAATTATACGACTTCCTTGCTAATGGAGCAATTCATAAGCATTGCCAGGAGCGTGAAGACCATCATATGATTCAACTTTGCATAAATAAGTTTTTTCATTGATCTTCTTTGGTGGGTTAACTATTTCAAAATTTGTTGCAGACCAAGGATGCACATGTACAGCTATGGAGCTCTAAGCTGATTTCTGTTGACTTTCAGTGAAGACAGTACATACTGACTTTCTCAGAGAAGATGCAAGAGGCATAAGGTATTTCGGGGAAGAATATCAGAGTGAAGGTATATTGCCCAGCAAGATGGATGTTTGAGTAGTGATAACAGTCAATGCAACAGAACAGCTGTAGTTGAATATTTTAGGACAGTTCCACAACAAAACTTAGCCTGACAAAAAACTAACTTATAATATGTTACGCTAGACTAACAGAACTAATGGAGGATGTTACGAAATAATATTTTACACAGTCTTCCAAATTGAAGGAATTCTACTGGGGCAAAAAAATTAGTCTTCTTTTGAGGTAAGATTGAGCTAGTTCAAATTTACTTCATAAGTGTATAATAAAGTGATTTAATCCATACAACTACGCAATTACTGAGAAGTTGTTTCATTATACTTTTTAAAATTATTACAGTCAGTAAAAGGAGTAAAATACTCTATATGTTACTAATAGTATATATTCATAGTATATTACTTGGGCAGGCTAACCAATCTGCTTCTCCTTTCTTACCAAATTCTGTATTTAACTATTTGCCTTTCCTTAGACCTCTCCCTAGGTCAGCTAGATGTATGTCAGAAGGTATCTATTCTATTTGGGTACTCTTGGAGTTGTATTAAAGATCCATGATTGAGGAGAATCTTCTTCAACAGAGGGATACTAGAGCTCTTCTGAAGAAGCAACCAAGCCTGTAAGGTGAGGCATGGAAGAAGTTGCATTAGACAGCAGGTAGGGTGGAGTAACAAGGGACAAAAAAATACTTCCAGATACCAGTAGGAATAGAGTTTGCTGACACTCAGTCATTGAGTTAGCTGAAAAAGAAGCACTTTTGCAGGGAAAATTACTCATATTTGATTTCTGATACTATGTAGAGAGCAAAATATAATTTTATGATGAGACATTTCTAGTTGCTTTTATTAATTATCTCAAAGCTAGGTTCCCTCCATCTCCCAGGCCCAAAACTTAATTACCTTTCGCTCATCCTTGAGAAGCTGTAAGGGACAAAGTAAAAAAATTGACTCAAGGCAAAATTATCTTCAAGTTATAGCTTTGTCACAAGACATTAGACTGTCAGACATTTCTGGCTGAAGTGATTCAGTCATGTCTCCATCAACCATGGGATTCAAGATCCATACAAATGGCACACATTTTGCCCCATCAATTAGACACATACATGTTGTCTGTACTCTTCAAAGTGACAATGAAGTAACAGGAGTGTGTATACTGATTTTGTATATATTTTCACATATTTTCTCCATATTGAAGAATGTAGCATTTTTCTCCTAATTCTTTCTGATTTTACATTCTAGAAAACAATAGGAGTTGCTTCTGTCCTACCTCACTATAGCTGCAAGATTTGCCAGGTCTGAATAACCCAATTCACTCTGCATCTAATCAGGAGGATACAGAAGACTTTTAATAAAATATGAGTTCAGTGTGCAAAGTTTGTTTTAAGGTAGTGCTTTAGGAAATAAAGTGATCTGAAAAGCCATCAACAAAATAATAATACTTTGAAACATAAAACATCAAAATAATATCTAGATTATATTTTCAGCATTTCAATGTCTGTATATTAGAAAAATATGCAACTCTTTTGCAGAACACTGGGTAAAGAGATGTTTATAGTTTTACTTCATTTTAAGAACTCTTAAAAAGTCAAGAAAAACAAAAAAGAAGGATTAGGATTTGGTAGCACAACGTAAAAGCATCATGCAGAATCCAAATATTTTCAATTTTCAGTTTTCTTTTTCAAAGCTGATATTCACTGCTGATTACATTTCAACACTAAAAACTGGAAAATGTCAGTTCAGATAGAAAATTCACACAATCCCTAGTGATAACTTGACAAGGGGTATGTTCATCATAACATTTAAATTAGCAAAGGTTTTCAAATTGTCTACGGCATGGACAAAAACTGTAACTTCCAAAACTTAATGTGTAGAGAGTAAGTACAACAAAAATCAGTGGAGCTTTTTGAAAATAATAGTCAGTCAATTTGAACATCAAAAATTTGCTTAGAATGAAATAGAGGACTTACTGAGTCCTCTGCAAATCCATAGCTGATTTTTTTCAACTATGTGCAAAATTATATACTTATTATAACCTTGGATGAGCTCTATACTCCAAGACAACAGTAAAATGAGATATTCCTAAGTAGGATTTGGAGTATTACCTGAATCAACAGCACATCTGGAAAGAATCGTGAGAGAAAGACCCCAAGTAGTTGCTATGGAAAATACTCTTAAATTGCTATCTGGGTGGCCTTGTGACTCATACAGATAATACAGTCCATTACAAAATGAACCAGCAGTAGAAAGAGGAGTGCTGGTAGAAGCAAGGACTATCGCTGTGAGAAATGAAACAAAAGCTGTTAATTTCTGCAATGAGCAGAGATTCTGTACACTCAGTAGGAGATAATAGTGCATCAGCAGTTCAAAGAACTCAGAACTACCCAAATCAATGTTTAGATGACTGCACACAAAAATAGCTTTAGGATTCTTTTTTAATGTTGTGCAAATGTACTGGTTAATCAGTACAAATGAAATCTGCAGGTAGTTATGACATTGAAAGTACTACTCAGGACAAAAGAAAGTGCATAATCTTAAAAACAAGAAAAATTGAATTATTCCAGGAACTATTTCAAGTGTAATAGATCTATACCAGCTGATTAGAGCTGGTTATTTACACAAATTAAAAAAAAAAAAAGAAAAGAAAAAAAAAGAAAAAGCAAAAACTTGACAATGAAGTGCTGAAAGAATCAGAACACGTTATTTATCTTTTCTGGAATAAAATATTAAACATTCAAAAATTCAGGTCACTGCCAGGTGCTAAAAAGCTATCTGACATCATTACTCCAGAAAGAGAAATCTATATAGGCTATTACTGCACCAATTACCTTAATTTAACAATAGGAATTTATGTTCTCATTAAAGAAGAAATAAAGATTTTAAAAAATAAGAAGAACTACAACATTGAAAACATTAAAAACCATATTCAAGTAGTAAAAACCTGGGAAAGACATAATTGTTTTGGCTGGTCTGTTCATGTTTAAAATTAAATACTGCTCATGATTCCATACTTAACGTTGACTTAAGCTTATCCTTAAGGCAGAGATTCATATTATTTAAGAAGAAAAGAACAAAGTATATTTCTCCTCAAATTACTTCCATGCTTCTGAACATTAGTGGAAGTTACTTTGTAATGAACAATTACTAACAGCTACAATTGTTTGGAAGGAACAGAGTGCATATGATGTTTATAAAGGCTGACATATTCAGTTCACAATCACAGGAAGCAGACTAGCTTAAAGCAAGAGAGCTGAAAAACAAGGAACGCAACATATCAATGCTGACTACATAAGCAAGAAGTAAAGTGTAGTAGAGTATGGGAATTTAAATTCACATATGCTGGCAATATCTCATAAATAATTAATTTCTTATGTTTTCTAAGAAGTCACTGTCTCAACCATTTGTATTTTAAAGGGGAAATTATTTGTTCTACTCCACAATTAATACAGTGTATCAGATACATGCACTTTATAACAAAAAGAGGAACTGCTAATTGACATTTTCTATTTTATTTAAACAAGGAGAATAACTACAAGTAATAACAAAATCCTATGCTTTTAGCCTGTGAATTTTTGTTAGGCCTGTAATACTAGATGAACAGTACTGTTTTGAAGCCTTTACATTCTGGCTGGTGCCAGCCAGGCTGTTGCTAAGCCAGGAAGCTGGCTAGCCTAAATCTCTGCCCCATGTACCCCAGCATCTCCAGTTCCAGTATCAGACAGCCTGTAATACTAAATGAACGGTAATATTTTGAAGCCTTTACATTCTATTGCAATGTATGTTAACCTTTCTGCAGCTAAAAGTCTCTTAAAAAGTAATGTCTCTTAAAAAGTAAATCATTTTGCATGATTCACCTTGATGTTCCTCCTATTCACACCCCTGGGCTGTTGCTGCCTGCCTCCCTTTTTAGTGTGTACTGCTGCCACTTCCATATACTTCCACCATTTCTGCATCCTGCAGTGGTGCCAGCCAGGCTGTTGCTAAGCCAGGAAGCTGGCTAGCCTGAATCTCTGCCCCACGTACCCCAGCACCTCCAGTTCCAGTATCAGACAGCTGATACAAAGATACACAAATTGGACAAACATAGAACCTACCTGGCAGAGTGCATTTGTGCAGTTTGTTTTGTGTACCTCATGATTAAGTTTATGCCATTATATGGTAACTAAATATCAGGTAGCCATAGTACAGTCAACCAAGTACATGGTAGCCCCATAAGTGTCAGCTGAGAACAGTTCCCAGAATCCAACACTGCACCTAAGAGTGAACAATCCTCAGACTTGAGACAGACAAAACCTCAACTGTGCCCCAACCTCCTTTCAGGAAACAGCTTAAATTCCTCACAGGACCAAAGCATAGGCTTGCATTCATTATTGAGCCCATGTCAAGAGAGGCCTTAGTTTCTCAAGTGACAGAACAGTCTCAGCAACGATGACTTTTTCCAAGTCAGCAAAGAAAGGATTTCTAAAAATGATTACAGCACCTCACTGGTGATATGTCAAAGGTGTTGATAAAATTTTCTGCCTAAAAGGCTGTTGCTTTCATTTTCTAAAGATGGATCTAACACTAAAATAATTTATTCCAGCAGTGAAACCTTAGCTGCTACAGGACAGGAGAGAACAAATGTATGTCAGCTACCTAAAGAAGAAATAGCCTTAACCAACACTTACCACCTCATAGATCAATTTTTAGCAAGCTTGATGGTGAACTACTCGGAGTCTGTACTTAAACACAGAAACAGGAAAACGCCAAATAACAAATTATTTCTTACTGTACATGTGATAATACAAACCTATGCATTTTTACAAGAGCTGTAACTCCTTTAACCTACTAAATAATGAAAAATGAAGTCATCCAAAAACTTTCACATTTTTTTGATGGGGAAATGCACTTCTCCTTCGCACAGAAACTAAAATGGTGGGAATTCTACAAATGATGTGGAACTCTTGGACCTAGCAAATTCTGCTTATTTCAATCCACTAAGACCATATTTAGGAAATCTTACTAACAAAAATATTTTAAGCAAATCTCATTACTTGTAGATTGTGCCATTACCCAGAATAAGGTCACAACTTCCAGGTATTGCGTGATTATATGATAATGAAGATAAACATAACCATAGCTCTCAAGAGTCAGAGGAGGTCAACCAAGCAGAATGCCCATAATAACACAGGAAATAAAGGAGCTTGCTGGCAGGCCTTAGGGCAACCAGATAAAACTCACATATGAGAAACAGAAATCCTTTGCTCATTGCTTGATATAACAGTGGCCCACAGACCTGAGATAATGTTCTTCTACCATCTTCTCTAGTCATAACCATAGTAATAATGAGCTAACCTAGTACACCAGAGTTTGAGGTAAAGATTAAGCTTCATGTTGCTCCTGCCTGGAATCCCAGAAAAATTAACAGAATGTGAGTATAATAAAATAGATATATTGAGAATTCCAGGCCTGATCTTTTCCTATTCAATACAGACAAGCAAAAGTATAGCTAACCAAACCACAGCAAACCTCAAGTGTAAACAAAATCCAGCTGCTAGATACGGTCCAGGTTTAATTCCAAAAAGGGACCCCAAGGAGTCCTCATAAGGTCACCATGTGGTATTAATTGGACTAATGTGTCTTTCCAAACGCCTTTTTTTGTCAGAGTCTTGGTTCCCAGTGCTACATCTAGACTGTACAGCTGGTGCACATTATTCTTCAACTCATCCAGATTACAGGCCTGGTTTTTACAAGGTCATAGGATCAGAGGGCACAGCAGCTTCCTTCTAAATTATATTCTAGAGATTCTTTCATATAGCAGCTAAGTATAAAGGTGAGTTGATGAGATTACACACACTTCATCCTGCTTTAGTTCAGAGCTATTCTTGGTTCTCACACCTTCAGGACTGTTCATGGACAAGAGTCTCCCACTGGAAAGTGCAAAGTCTGTTTGAAGGAACAAAATCTTTTGAGGTGCCAAAGAGAAAGACCTCATCTCATGTGTCTAGTTCATCCTGGTTCTGGCTTTGTCTATCCCTTGAAGACTCACTAGTGAAAGTATACCTCATTTGAAACAAAATTGGACAGGCTGTATTTCCAACACAGATTTTCACCTACAAAGAAGGCCTCACTCTGGACACGCATAGTTCAAGTGAAAAATGGGGCCTTTCTAACAATGCAGTTATTCTATGCATCTGACTGCACAAAAGGTACAGACTGTGGAGATACTGGGAATGGAATGTGATGGATGTCTGAGTGGGAGCTTAGGTATGAATCCGTGCATTAGGAAGAAAGTCAAGAGTTGCTTGACATTCGCATAACTAAAGGCATCTTCTCCTATAGTCCTTTCCCTCCATTTTCTTAAGCATAGTGGGATGAAATGAGCCTAACTATACACTGGTATAACTAGACTTTACTATTATATTCTTAAGGAAAAAGTGAACTCTAAAGTTAGAGGAAGAAGTCACTGTTACAGCGAATAATTATTTCTGTTCATAAACTAAAACTATTACATTTATAACAAACGTGTTTTCAGTCCAACTCGAAATATTTTTACCTTGCGAATACTACTATTACCATCTTATTTTCACTAGCAGATATTTAGAGACCATATCTCAAGTAATAAAGAAAAAATGCTCTGAGTTAAAAACAGTCAAATATGGGTTCCCTTCTCACACAGTGTAATATCTGGCCAAATACATTTGCTGTTGCTCAGTTTTATTGCCTCTTCTTATAATATTCCAACTCCATGTAAAATTAAGTAAAGATATTTATGGGCATTTCTGAAATATACAAGCACTGCACCAGGGAACAAAAATTAAAAGAAGTATGATAGACCTGATAAAAAAAAATATACCGAAAATGTTAGTCACAATCCAAACCAAGGACATCTGCAAGTTACAAATTTACACTTCTTCACTAACTTGAAATGATGAGACTCACAACTGCAGTAGTGAAAATATTATTGCTTCTGTAAACTCTAAGCTCAAGTATAAAGTAGATATGTAATCTTCAACTCCCTAAACACTCCAATTTGGCCACTAAAGATGCTGTTTTACATTTCCAAACATTTTCCCCTGTCACTACTTTTTATACTTCAGTTCTCAGGTTGTAAGTATTTGTTACTTGCAAAGCAGCTCCTTTTGAACACAGAATCATGGGAGGCATTTGTTACTAACTGCTAATGCAGCCTGCCAAACAAAAACTCCCTGCTGGTGACATGACCACCTAGTGACCTCTAAAAATGTTTTAACAATGTGAAAAATATCTCCCTCTTGTAGGAAACAGCAATTTTTTAAATTAAATGTACATTGAATGTTCGCTTACATACAGATAAATGCTATTCAGAGTCACCTTCTCTGTTTCCAATTTCAATCTTTTGAAACCCAGCCCAAACCTAAATAAATAAACGTTGATACTAAGAGGAAACTAAGAGCTCAAGAGCCTTGTGATTTCACAAACAGCTTTTTTCCATTTTCTAAAATCTAAACTTCGAGCCAGACATAGAACAGGTAATGAAAAGAAACAAGTTTGGCAGCCCCTATGTGGGTCTAAGCTGAAAATATGTCAGGCAAAAATAAGTGGCTATAATTTGGCAGATTTAAAGTCTTTAAAAGTTTGCAGCTTGCTAGACTGGTTTTTTTTTTAGCATGTAAAATTTGTAAATTGAAACACTATAACTGTGTTGAAAAGTGACTATTACATAATGCCACCACCATCAAACTTTTAAACATCATTTTACCATTATCTATTCTGTATGCACAATAGCATCACAAAGAGCAAAAATAAATTGAGATATATAATAAGCATTTTATGCTTGAATAAGCGATATTACTTTAACAGTATCTGAGAAACTCTGAAGCTGACAGGACATTGATAGCTTTCAAGTAAATAGCTTTTACATCATTATATGTCATCTAAATAATTTTTTCTTATTTGGAAGATGCTGGCTTTCAAAAGAGTACTACTCAATGACCTTCTTATAAAACAGAACAGTTTTTGGAATATTTCACGTTAACCTGTAATTACTGCAGATATCTCATGGAGGACACGTTTGTCACTCTCACTGTGTTAACGTTTGACTAGTTTAATAAGAATAATAAACTAGTTAAGATTCAAGCCTTGAATAAAATAGTTTTGGTAAAAATCTCCTACCCATAGCTGTTTGAACCTTTGCTACAGTCCTATAGCAGGTTAAAATAGGTTTAGCAAGCTAATGCTGCAAGACCAACAGAAGTCATGGCTCCTTCCATGTCACTGACATGACAGAACACAAGCTATAGCACATGCCACATAAATTAAAGGACTTTGCTTCTATTAAAAGAAAACATTCCTATATTTAGGCTTTGAGTTAACAGGTACAAGAGCTGAGATTTTAGAGCTGAACAGCTGAAATACCGACATCAAACAAAGAGCAGTGGAACCGCTCAGGAATCCTAGGTAAATTGAGTAGACTGCATGTTGCATCAATATGATAATCAATACACAAGCTTATATATTTTTTACGTTTCTTAAGTATGGCTTTACAAAAAACTCTCCTGTTCTATCTAGCAGTCACCTTCACTATAAAGCTGGGATAATTTTATTCCTGGAGTCAAGAGAAGATTATTTGTATGCAGATAATCTATCTCAGCACATAACCATCAGCAGTGCACTTAGATTTTATATATTTTTAGTGTGTACAACTACAAGTAAGATATTAAGATCTCCTATACGAGGAAATCCTAAAAAGCATTCCAAAACCTCATTTTTCCAATCCTTACTAGTAGAATCTAGTGTACATTTTGTTCCAAAGAGAAATGTTTTTTACACTCGCATTCAATAATTAAAGCAACTATCAAAAAGTAAGAGCATATCAATCCAACTCTGAATAACAGAACAGAATGTTCTTCACAAGAATAGGGCCCAACATACTGAATTATTTCTCATCTTCAGCCCTGACCAAATACTACCATCATCTGCATAGCCTTACACTGGCTCCCAGACCAATCTAGAAGTGATCTAGAGCAAGGTGCTCACCACTTAGAGGCGCTCTTTCAGACAACGTAGAGAACAGGCATCTGATTTGGATTTTAACATTAATATCTTATTTATATATACTTACAAGGTAGACTTGTAAAAACACAATTGGATTAACTGGTTAAAAAAAAAAAAAAAACAAAAATAAACTCTGTACTGCAAAACTTTTTAACCAAATTAGAACCCACTGCCTTTGGTGAAGTGATGCCCTTTTTCTACTAATATGGAAATATATTCACAGACCCAATTCTCATCTGTAATGCAAGGGTGCTTTTATATGTTAGGTACTAAAGTTTACGTAAAGACACCTTAGATATTTTGTACAATTTGATAAAAATCTCAAGGATAATCCTTGTTCAAACTTACTGGTCTGGTATACAAACCTTGCATTCAGTCAGACTAGCTTATATTAAACAAGGTCATGCTCATATTTACTGATGCGAAATAAATTTAAAAATGAACGAGCATGCTTTAATGTCTTTGTACAACTGCTTATATGCTTTCTGACATTACTTTTCTCTGTACAGTTTCTGCATACATTTGATAACAAACTGGCACAAGTCACCTCTCAAACTCCATCTACAACTAATGGTATTACTGACTTCAATACTTTATTAGTTTTCAGTCATCCTGCTACAGCTACTGCACAGGAAGAACTACTCAAAGTTTTCTTTCTTCTTCTTTCTTCACAACAGTGGGAGATATGCCAGCTGGGACATTTTAAGTCTCTTTCATTAAAAAAAAGGTTAAGGTCAAAACAAGAATGATAAACATGGTAGTTCATCTTCTCAAAACTGAAGATGAAAGACTAATCAGAAGAGAAGATTTTAACTTAACTAACTGTAAAATCTTTTCTTTTCTTTTCTTTTCTTGTAGTATAATTAGAAGCAAAAATGACTTGGGATAAAAACATTTTTTGCTATAAGTACTTTTGTCTTTAAATGCAGTCAGTAGTTAATTTAAGAACTATGTATGTCTAAAGTTTATTATATGTTTTCAATTATCTAAATTACTGACACTTATGGAGGATTATGAAAAGTAACACACTTAAAGAGAAAAGAAATACATTTTCCTATTGTAAAAGATAAAAGAGAACTTGCATTGTGTTTTTCTTAAATGAGTTCTCCTATGCCTAAAAATTTCTAAGAGCTACATCTTAGAATTCCTTGCCTATAGGAATACATTAAAATACAGTAAATCCCTACACTTTGGCTTTTGATACTAAAGTACATACTTTCTTACAAGAACACTGAAATATGTTTTCACTCACTTTCTTAAAGAAAAAACACCCAAAGGTTATCAGACAAATGGGGACAATAGATTAACTTCCAAAGAACTACATTCTGTTTCTTGTAAAGGAAAAGTAAATTTATAGCACATCAAGCTCTTATTCCCAAGTGAATATAATAACTGGAATCCAAAAGTCTAGAAGTGGTTACAAGTAGAGCTGGTCAAAGCATTTGTAATGAAACTTGAAACTAGGCAAAGAGATTTGAGAGGTTAAAAGGAGATAGGGTGGGAAGCTCACAAAGCAGACCTGTTCTCCCTCAAAACCATAAGAAAAATCTTCAGTACAGTGAAAGCAGCATAGGTTGCATAAATTTGAAGTGACAGAGCTCTAAAGTGGGAGGATAGTTTGGGGGCTGGCGGGGATCTCCAGAGCACTACATGGGGACTGCTTTCTACCCAGCGTATGGGGTACAGCGAGAGGTGAAATACCAAATGGACAATATTAACTTAAATTTACATCAAATACTGATGTAGTGAATTACCCATGCAAAGACAAGATGAACAGAAGAATCAACTAGCAATTTCCCAAATATACACTGCAGCAAAACCCCTCTTTTAAGCCAAGAAAATACATTTTTTTTCTTTAATATTTTTGTAAATAATGATTAAAAAAATGAGCTCATGGAAATTTTACTACATCTAGTCATTATTATTCATGGACAGTCATGTAGCATCACAGAGTAAAATGGCCACAAACAGCTGAGATACAACTTATTAAAGGAAGAGTGGGAGGTTTCTAGTTAGCACAGTAATAAAGAAAAGGCGGCTCAAAACAGAGCCACGTGCCAATGGCCAAAAGCATAACTGTGTTTGATTTGCATATCATGTACACTGGGATGACTAGCATCATATAGGGTGAAAAAAAATTAGTAATTTATTTAGTCCAAAGCTTCCTCTTGGGCTAATTCCTGCAACGTGCTCAACACAAAGCAACTTTTGGGCTGATTGAAGGGGAAATCTGTGCTGATGCAAAGGGCAGAAATCCATTCAGTAAGTCATATATTTTAGACAGAGAACTCAACACCAATACTCCATGACCTGTGCTGGCTGCCTGCCAATTTCTGGGTGAGACTCAAAGCCTTACATTTGATCTACAAAGTCTTAAATGGCTTGGCACCTGCCTGCTTGAAAGATTCCTCCTTATACTTCCTTTGCACTGGGCAGCATCGAGACTGCTGCAAGTGTCTTCCCTATGGAAGTGTGAGTGTGTGGTGGGGGGAGGCAGGAAAGAGGAATATGGGTAAGGGAAGGAAAAAGAGCATTAATTGTTCTCTTGTGCAGAAAAAAAACGTTCTTCTTGATGTGAAACAGTTCTTGAGGCTATGGTATAAAAACCATCTTTTTCTGCGGGTGCCTGAAGAGGGTATGATTTCCTATTCATGACTATTTGATGAACACTTTAACTTCCTGGCAAAATTTCCATCTGACTTCATGAATGGTGAAGTGATCCTGTGGTTTTCTCTGTCCCTTGGCTTCACTTATGGAGTTTCCTTAAATAATGGTTTAAAAAAAAAACAAAAAACAAAAAAACAAAACCATAGTACTTGGAGTGATTCTTTTTTAAGCCATTACTAAACTGTGTAATGAAAATAAAATAATAACAAAGCTTTGTGTTTTTATATTATGCCCTAAATCTGCAGAGAAAGACAAATGGATGTTATTATATCTCCACGTTTTTATCAGTGCTAAGATACTGAAGCACTAAAGTACACCTTACTCTCAGTTTAGTAAAATCTCAACTTTCAGTGGTGCTACTCTGAATACACTGCAGTTTTAAGATTGAAGCATTGCACTTAATGTGAAGGTGCACATTATGATATAAAATAAATAATACAGCAATACTACATTTTGTCCACAACATCAACAAAAATGAATTAAAGATTTTGTAACTGAATGTTTGGAATGATCCATGATGAGAAGATTGATTTTATGACTGCTTAAAAGACACTTGCACTATGTATCACATAATGCTTTTGCACACTTGTCTACCAGCTCTTATCTTAGCATGTAAGTGGTTAAAAGATACTGAATCACAAAAGTAGTAATATAGTAAAAAAAAAAAAAAAAGTAGTAGTATAGAAGTCTGTTATTATTCAATATATTATTACACTATTTTTACCTACACTCTGGAGGAAAAGAGAGCAGAAATTTCCTAAATATTTGTTAGCATATGGTTCACCTGTGAGATTACTACTGTATTCAAGCAATAGACCAAGTCTGAGAGATATCCCTTTTAAATACTCATCTCTGATTTAATCCAGGTAGCCACAGGGTGTCAACTCTGGTCCACACAGAAGCACGCTCACTGAATCTGTATTTGTCGATTTAAAAAATAAATCTTAAATAAAACAATCTAGAAATAACAGTTTGAATAATTTGACATGTACAATAAACATATAAAATGACTTATAATGGCAAGGAACTGAAGTACAGAGAAAAATGAATTCAGGAGCTACCAAGTCCTTTTACTTTAGGGAGTAGTAAAATTGAATCCAATTCTCTTTACTTAGTGCCAATGGGACGGATTGCATGACTCCGACATAACAGCATGTACATAACAGGGAAAAGTAAGACTAGGATGAATGAAAACAAACATCGGGCATTTTCTTCATCTAAATATACTTCTATTCTCCAAATTCTTTCCCTAAAAACATGAATACAACATAATTTTTTCAAAGCACACCATATTATACAGTAAAATCATAATTCCATAGCACATGCTCAACTGGTCAATCTGCAATGAAAAATCATCTAAAATAATTCCATCTCACTGATCTCATCCAAGATGGCAGTGCTGAGTGTACCTTTCACCATGATGTAGCAAAATAGCTGCATTTAACTGAATGACTAAAAACTGTGGTTTAGATCCAAGGATACTAAATCATCACATCTACTTTGCACGCACTACCTTCTTCCTAATCTATGGACTCTGTGCTGAGTTAAATGTGTATAATGCTATAATATAGTAATAAAGCACATATGGCATAATCTATTTTAATAATAGCAAGCAGTTTGCAATAAAGCAAATAAATAAATAAATAAATAAATAAATAAATAAATAAATAGAACGGCATCACTATTACAAAAGTTAAATGAAGGCAGATCCAATTCAAATGTTTATTTTTCAAGGAGGCTAAACAGGGTTCTGAAAATATTCTCTAAACTAGCACCCAGGTCTCCTTTGACTTATCTCAGTATGTTTTACAAAGAAAAGGAAAAATAGCAATGAAAGACGAAATTGACTTTACCAAAATCATTTTAAAATTAATAGTAATAATAAAAAGTAAACCTACAAATCAGGAATCACAGTGTTTAACTTTTTTGTTTCCCAGACAACTGCTTTACTCACAGTGGCCTCATTAGCATGACTGTCTGAAAGCTGTAACCTCACCTCAGAATAGAAGATAGTTTAAAAGAAAGTGCAAAACAGTTTCTTCAATATTATAAGATGAACTTCAACGTACAAAATGGATATTGAAGATACAAGAAAACAGTGTTCGCACAGTGTCCAGAACACCTTGCATAGTAATTCCTGAAGTCACCAAATATTAGAACGATGAAGACCATCTAAAAACTGTTTATAAGAAATGAATTTTTATTCCTTCATCAATAAAGTAAAAGCATAGTAACAGTAGCCCTGCTATTCTGTGCACTAATGATGCACTACACAGAAGAGACAAAATAATTAATATGAAAAACTGCAAATACTTGAACTTCATTCATTGCTCTAGATAGGCCTGTTTCTCAAAGTTCAGATCTCTACATCAGAATCTCTCTCAGGATGTGCCATATAGAGCACTTGAGAAATGTTCTGCCCGGTCAGTGGTTTTTCACTGCCATGACTTGGCTACCAGAATTTTGTCCACTATTCTGAATTTCCATCAATTCTCTATTCGAGAATTTCTGATAAAATTTTGTCTTAATATGTAATATATTTGAAATATTTGAACTAGAGTATCAGTTAAAATTAGCAAATGAAATTTATCTATTTGTTATCCTTTAACTATTATGTCATATATTATTATAACATTTTTCAATTACTGGAGATAAATTATTACACGAAAGTGAGAAATATAATAAAAGTTACATATGTAAGCACAAGTCATAAAAGGAAAAAATGACCCCAATAGTTCATTGAGTTGAAACCTGTAGAAAAATGAACAAAGCTGTAATCACCACTAGTGATTATAATTCAAGCCTACAGAGTCCTTATAAAAACATTTTCCTTAAATAAAAGCGCTGAGTCCTGCAAGCTATAGAGTACTCTGCTCCTGCTCACTAAAGCATTTCAACACATGCTTTCTCATAAGCAAGTTGGATTTGGGTTCAGCAAAACTATCCACATGCTTACAGCTAAACACCTGCATAAATGCCTTGCTGGCCAGGCACAGTGAAGTTTGTATTTCATAGTATTTGTAGGATTCTCCCCTAAGTCTCCATCAGTTTGTATTTATAGGGGTTGGTAAAGCGTCACAAATATTCTGTAACATTCTTCATGTTCTCCAGAACCTTACTTAATCTGCAGATAAGAACAACTATCAATCTTTTTTTGCATTCTGATACTTCAATTCCGTTCCTGGACTAAAAAGTACATTAGTGTTTGACTTCTCTCTCGCTAACATAAAGTAAGTATTTCAAAGCTTTGTAGATGCTGACAGATCCCTGGAAAGGACAGATTTCTGTTTTAATCCACTTGGTACTGTAGACAGCATTGTGAAAGAATGGTAAAAGCAAATAGAAGGGAGGAGGAGACATGCTATACAGGGAATAGTAACAGGTAGGACATGAGGATAAATAAAATTCAAGAGTATAATAAATAATAATATCTCCACAGCATTCTCAAACATGTAGTCTTCTGCTTATTACTTTTAGTACTAACACACAATCCCATGATAGGGTATCTTCAATAGATTTACTTGAATTTTAAAGAGATCAGACCTGGAAATTGGAATAATGTAGCATGTTAAATAAAGCATACTTTTGAAAATTCACATGTCCAGTAGCAAACTTCACATCAGAAGGCACAAAAGGCATTTCTGCCTTTTCCATGGTGAAAGTTAATTCAGAGTAACAAAACCACACACCTGTCAGAGCCATCTGTCAGTGGTAGACCCACTACCTGTTAAAAAAACCTGGAGAGAGACTATCCCAGGTATCATTCCATAATAAAGTCACAGGAGTAACAATTTCAAAGAGGTGGCAGAAACACAAATTTGACATTGATGATGCCTGGCTGTGCACTAAAAATCAATGTACCTAAAGCAAACCAATTTTATATTAATAATAAATGGTAGCTTTTGATGTTGGAGCCAAAAGTTGAGTTCAAGGAGTTTCGGATTTATTGCTACCTTAGATCAATTATACTGCACTACTTTTCACCTGGGCTTCACTGTAAGTCTTTCTTAAAAGCACAACATAAATCCATAATCCCAGTAAATTTAGAAACTTCTTTAGTTACAGTAATTCATTTCACCTTGATATAGTTTTTAAGTCTAGCAAGCCTTTACACTGACCATTAATTCTCAACTGGAATAACACAGTTGCTTATTTGAAAGTGTCATCTTGCAATTCTCTTCAAGCAACTGTAGTTTATGCAAAACTTTCCTGTGCGAATGATTATCCAGTCTATATGTCAGAGATCATTACTGCTCTGCACAGACAATTTATAGAGAAGCAGTGAATCAATTTTAAGATCTTCTGCTAACAGACAGTGCTCTGCTTGACCTTGCTCTTTGCTCTATCATGTTTACATTTTCTACTACAGTATGTCTCTAATCCCCAAAGTGTTCCTAAGGGAACTTTACTGTTTCTTAAGTCATGCTCAACTGCTGAACTTTGCAAAACACAGCCAGAGAATGAGAAATTTATGTGAAATAAGAAAAACAAAAAACAAACAAAAAAACGAAAAAAAACAACCCTCTACCTTAATATTCTCCCAATTAAGTATTAGCTGGCTTTTTTTGTTTCATAATTGCAGATTTTTAAGAAATTTCATAGAATCATAGAATCACCAAGGTTGGAGAAGACCTAAAAGATCATCCAGTCCAACCGTTCACCTATTCCCAATAGCTCCCACTAAACCATGTCCCTCAACACAACATCCAGCCTTACACAACATCCAGCCTTATTTGTTCAATTTGTATTTTCCTCCTGTTAACAGCTTCACTTTCTAAAAGTTTATTGTCATATTATTGTTTATTCATACATTACTCACTACTATATTATATCCCAGGTAATTCTGGCATAAAGTTAAAAATAATTTTAATTCATAGAAGTTGCATACAGTATTCACCTGCAGCTTCCAGCTTTTAGAACACAGATGTGACTATTTGGCCTGCTAATTGCTAAGAATTGCACTAGACTCCAAGCTCTTTATAGACAGATTATACTCTCCACTAACTTTTAGCCACCTTGTATATGTGTGTTAAAACAGTCCTGTGTGAAGGAATGCTTAATGCAGTTTCATTATTAATCTTAATGTACCACAAAAAAAAAATGTTGCATCAATGCCACTGAAGCCATGTGGTAATCATAAAAATACTTCCACAGATGACATATCACATCTCTCAATTCTGATACTGCTGCTTTTATGATATTGCATCTTCTATGTTCTATGTCACTGCCTACACAAGCAAAATAATCCAGGCTATCAGAGAAATAATTATTGTCAACAGATATTTGAAGTTAGATGATAAAAACAAGAAGATAACTCACCAGCTCTTATATTGCAGACATGGAATACTGGAGATGAGATAATGGATCTTTGCTAACTGCAAGCAGGGCAGAGCTTTCAGAGAAAGCTGAACAAGTAACATACACAGTAAAAGAGAGTTAACGTGTCTGTGGTCAGAAGGACCAAAAATTGTCACGCATCTTTCATCTCCTTCCTGTTTCTGGCGTTCTTATAAATTTCTCCAGAACGTAGTTTCACATTCACAAATCCAGTACTAACTGCTCTAGTCTCAACACATCCAGTATTGTCTATTACAGTTAGAACATCAGCCACGAGGCCAATCACCTGCCTCTTGCCTCTGTCCAAGTTTCTACAAATGACTTCGGACAAGTTACATAATAGTGCGTCAGTTGTTCACAAAGTAGGGTGCTAGAAAATCAGAAGCTTTCAACTCAGTACTACACTGTGTCTTCAGCTCTACTACTAAACGTCCTGAGACTCTGGGTGGGTAAGGGGCTTCTTCTCTGAAGGAAAGAATAGAAGGTTACCTGGTTCATAAATCTCCCTTTTACCTCTAGTGATAGATCTCACACAAGAACTTGCTCCTGGATAGTGGAGCCAAGGTACGAATTACGAAAGCTAATGCTGATAATATTTTTAGAACATGACATGAAAGTTTTCCATCCTCAACCCAGTCATTTTATAAAATTATACTGAGCTGCTGATTGCTTAGATATGCACACAGTTATTTAAATCTGGCTCATCTCTTTATGTATCATTTCTAATCTACAAGACAGGAATCACATTAGGTGTGTTGCAAAAGTAACTGCACTGATTTTATCATGATACTTAGGTGTCACAGCAACTGGAAAAAAATGTCATCAATTAGAGATAGTATACTTTTTTTTTTTTTTTTTTTTTTTTCTGAAGAAATATACCTTAATTCCTCTTCCTATGTCTAAAATACCTTTAGTAAAAATTCCCACAAGTAGACTAAGTAAACTTAAGAATTTGAACAATAATTAATCTATGTTTGTACACTGCAATTGACAGGCCTGAAACTTTTACCTCACAGATGTCATCTTCCTATTAGAAGTCAGTACTCGCACCTAATACTGCAAGACCAGAAATACTAGTCCTTAACACAAAACATTATGTAACTAGTGAAGATTAATTTTGCTTAAAGAAGAACTTAGGAAATCTGGCTTTCACAAAACCCTATGCAGTAAGACTGATTGTAATGTAACGCTTTTAGATTTCCAGGGATAAAAAATATCCAAAGTGAAAGATCTTCATTGTTTAGAGTTCTGGCTTAACATTTTATTTTTATAACATCTGGCATACACAGAATGATCAATGGTATGTTATGGTAACTTTTGTCAAAAGACACTTAAAATCAGCATATGCACATATATATACAGACACAGATATACAACATTCAGCTATATTCTGATATGAAAAAAAATGTGAAGGATTTGGGGAGTTACAGTTAGAGAACGGATGTTTTTTTAATGGATAAGTTAATCCCCAGTGCCATTCTACAGATTTACCAGGAAGGAAAAAAAATAAAAAACAGGGATTAATCTGACCCAGAACACCAACTGTAATAGTAAAATTATTTTATGGCTGCTTCTCTATGTGGATTTATTATTCCTTGCTGTACATGTGTATATCATCAACAAACAATGTCTCTGTTCACCTAGCAAAAGACCTTTCTTCTTAAAAAACTTTGAAGTCTATAGTCTATCACTCTCAACATTTATAACATCATCTTTGACAGAATTCAAAGCTTCCTCTATTAGTATCATGAAATAACTCTGAACTTTGGCCTTCTCCTAAGAACTGCATAAAGCATCATTTGCTGTGTTACACATGGAAACAATGATGTTTACATTTCTCATTTGTGAACATCCATAACTTTGACTCTGCAAGTGGTTACATATGTACTTAACAAAAGTCAACGGAAGTATTTGCATTCTGAAAATTAAGCAATACTTAAACATTGGCAGGAGTGGACCACAGTTTGGTTCCACTGAATATAGAATAAATATTTCTTGAGTGAAGTGTAAAATCAAGAAAATTTGCGATATCAGAAAAACGAAATAGGGAAAAAAAGAGTGACTTTAGACCAACAGAAACTGTAATAATAATAACAATAATAACAATAATAACAATGTAATGTAATAATAATAACATAGAGATGGCTATGCATTTAAACAAGCCAATGGTTTCTATTTCATATTTCACTGATTTATTTTGATCATCTGTTTATTTTTCCCCAGAAATTAAAAAAAAAAAAAGGGGGGGAGGGAGCGGAGGTGTTTTTTTAATGCTTAAACTGCAAGACTGAATTTGTACTAGGAGATCATAATTTTCTCAAAGCGTTACTCAAGGAGGACGTTATTTTCTCTGCAGTTTGTCAAGATTTCATTTTCAGTCATCAATACATAATAATTTTTAAAAAGATACATTGTCTAGCTTTTAAGCTAGGGACAATCATATTACATTGCTTGGAACACCACCCTCTGTTTGATCCTGAAATTACTGCCTAGGAGGATAAATGATACTTCCATTGCAAAGACTCCACAAATAGCGTTTTAACAATTTGTTCTCCAGATATGCCTTTTTCTTAGCCTTTTAAAGCTACGTCAGACAATATATAAACATTCTAAAATAAAGGTGGAATTAACTTTGTAAGATCAAAACCAGCATGTAATGCAGCTGAAAAATTAGTCAAGGGCAACAGTGGCAGCAAAGTTCTATCTTGTTTCACATGATGTTTGCTGGCTCAGAGGGCTTGTACACAGCCATGACCTAACACAAGTTAAGTAACTGCAAAGTAGGACAACTGTGGCCAAACCAGCACAGTGCTGCATCCCAGCTAACAAGACTTGACAAGGTTAATTGTTTCAGATAGTGATGCATTGCTGCAGTTAAGCTGCTCCTAGAATTCCAACATGTATTACTCTGAAGGAGTAGGAAGATCATCCTCAATAACAGCACTTCTGACGTGGCATGTCATTGCATGGAATGAATACACCCAAAAAACATTACAGCCTCGCTAACCTTTCAAACAACCTTCCATTGAAATTGAGCTACCATTTGTAAAAATCACTCACTTCAATCTTTAAGACAGAAATGATTCTGTGCCAGTATCCATATAATGAAGTTACACAGGAAAATCCTGGTCTGAATTATTCATAATCACACCATTTATCTTAAAAGGAGAGAAACAAAAGAAAAAAAACACACACCACAGATACCCCAGTTGCAAAGAGCTACTCAAAATCCTTTCTGTTAGCTAACACAGCCCCTTCTACCCCAATGGAGAAGCCTTGTCACAGAATGGTATTTATTCTATAGAACAAATTATTTTATGATATAGACTTTTGACAGCCATGCACTTACTTGGATGGAACCTCATATACAAAACACACCTCTAGTTGTTGCTTACAAGCAGAGCCCTACTTTCAGGGCTGATAATCTGTAGCACAGATGGGGAAGTAGCCAGATTTTGAAATAAGCTGAGCAGCCAAAGCATACCCACACTGACTTTACAAACAGCTCCACTACACAGCGCTCCTTTTAGCACTATGGGGCAGAGCACTGTTACCGAAAGGCAGGAACAAAGCAAGACAATGCAATTCCAATTTTTTCTATGAATTTTGTTGAACTGAAAGTTGCCTTTGGTTGGTTTGGTTCCTTGATCTGGTTTTGTATTATGTTTCATGGTAGGGTTCTTTTGTTGTTGGTTTTTTGTTTGTTTGTTTGTTTGTTTTTTGACAAGTCTAAGAGGATCACCAGCATCTCACTTAAAACATATATAAAACTTACAAAAGTAAATATAAAAAATTACATTTCCTCCACGAAAAGTTCAGAGGTTTTTTATTATTATTATTATTATTATTTTAATCTTTTTATACACATCTCAATAAAGCAACAATTAGTTTCAGAAGTGCGTTGGAACAGAAGGGGGCTGTAGCAACATCAGTTAGCCTTGACTTTCTGTATAAACATAAAGGTAAAAATGAAATGTGGAAAAGGTAAAAGACACACAAAATGTAGAAGTCAAAAAGAATTTATAGACACAGGACATCAGCTCAGCTTTAATCTTTCTCTGTTTAACAGCAAAGATCAAACTGTCGAAATCCTTTTGATTTGTAAATCATGTATGTTTCTAAAAGCTCCAGTGAGTACAATTTAAACTCATATCTGGGCTGGAGAACACATCATGTACTACACAGATATGTTCACTAATTTCATTTTTGATACTGGAAACAAAAATAGAGTTATAGCACAGGATGCCAACAAACAGTATACTTTTGATAAAGGTTGTTTTTTTTTTACTGAGCATGATAGCTGCAAGTCAGTGTGATGTGGCAACAGCTTTCTTATATTTTTAACATTTTGGATTTGTCAAGTAAAATATAATAAAAGTTATGTGATAGCTTCTTCAGTTTGTGCTTGTTACCATTTATGAAGACTTCTAGATCAGTTAAGGAGTGTCAAGACACCAAAAAAGAAAACAACCAGAGATGCAGAGATGTGGTAGGATTTTTGTGTGTGTGTGTTTTTTTTGTTTTGTTTTAATGTCACAACCACTATTATTAGTACTTATAGTGCTGCACTTTCTCTCAAGACCCTCACCCACGATTGTGTATCTTATATATCCATGCACATGCAAGACATAAAATATATGTCAAACAAAATAAAGCAAGTTATTAAGTCAAAATAGACCCTAAATCTTAGTGGAGGTCAACAGATAAACATACTATAGGTCTAGTACAGCCTAAGTACACAATGCATAATTCAGAGCTGAACTAAGTTTATAACTTATTGCAATATTTCTTACTCTGAGAGAGGTCTGGTATATTAAAACTTTGTTCAGTTCCCAATTCAGCAAAATGCATGAGAAACTTCACTTTCTTACTTGTACATTTATTTATTTTCTAAAGCCTGCTCAGTGACATCTCTCCCATGATAGGCATGCCTGGAAAGAGAAAATCTGGTCTGAATCTGTCTATAATTAAACACAGAAATTTATTGCTAAATTATTTCTACTCAGTGCTCTCACTGCCACATTCATATACATATAGCTTTTTGTAATTGATTGTTAGTGAAGAATTTTTTTCCTCATCACTGGCTTACCCAGGCACCTATCCTGCTGCACAGTGCCACATAAATTCTCCTTTGCAATAGCAAAGAATTTTAAATACTTCAAAATTGCCAAAAACAATGTCAAATTAAAAATATAATAGATAAATCGGAGAATGCATGATCATTGGTATTAAAAATCTAATGATATTCATGACAACTTCCAGCACCACAATATTATTGAAAATAGAGAGTTTATGAGAAATGTTAATACCTATCCTATTCATAGTGGTCAAATCAGTGCATCACACCTAACTGTTCTGTGCTCTCATACTTGTAACTCTGTAATGCTGAGAAGGAAGAGCAGCTCAATTTGAGTGCAGCATGTAAGGAATTCCCTTTGCTCCCGTCTGAAAAGAAACATGCTTATAAAACCAGACATGTTCATCTCCAGAGTGTACAATATATGCACAACATAAGGAGACTATCAAGATGTTAGGAGCCAATGCAGGAACAGTAGCATGTAGAAATCAAACAAGGAGGTACAGAGCAGTAGGGGTAGAAGCAGAAGTCTTTGTAGTTTCTGCTTTACACTTGTCTCATGAACTTGAGCTAGGATAAAGCTCTCCTGAACAGCTCAACAACTTTCTTTTGTCATGCCAATACACGTGGTTCAGCTAGTTCCAGAAACTTGCATCATAAGTGATTTCTCCACAGGATGAAGAGTTTAGTTATGACAATGCAGCAGTTCTTTTAGAAACTCACAGACCACATATGAAATATTTAAAAAAAAATATGACACTTTTAAAAAAAGCAACAAACAAAAAAAACCAGTAACCCTACTTCAGGGTCTTTTTTGATGGCAAAAAGACTAGCAGTATCTTCTAAGTTTGTAGTGAAACAGCTCCAACATATACACACTCAGCTAATAAACTACCATTGCATTGGTCCAGAGCATTTGTTATAACCCAGAAAGAATGCTGAATGATGGAAAAAAGATCATTATCTATAAGTATCACCACTGTGAACATAATTGGTTTGAAGATATTCTTCATGAAAGTAAGCACTTCTATCAGAACATTGCTGGTGTTAGTACCCACCAATCCTTTTCCAGCATCTCAGTACTCTCTTTCCTTCAGTATTTCCTCACTGGTCCAGCTATATAACAGTTATTTCCATTTTCCACACAATTCACCAAGAATTTCCTCATCCTATGATTCCTCCTCTTTCATTTTTCAAGATTCCTACATTCTTAAATCCTAAATCCTTCTCAACACTAATTCCCAAACAAATTTTAAATAACTCTATATAATGGCTACAAAATTTCTTTTTAGTAGACATCACTACACCACTATTGGCTCTCAATTAATTATTGTGTATAAGTTTGTTCCAGACATTTAAACTGAACAGCAGTGGTATTCCAACTGCAGTCATTATATGCCTTGTGTATTTCCCTATTTTTTCCATTCTGCTTCCCAGAGCACTGCCCCTTTGCGCAGCCGTTGATTAGAATGATATACACATACTGCAAATCATCTTTAATAACCTAAACTACAGGGCTTATGATTAAAAAAAAAAAAATCCCTGAACATTGTTTACAGTTTTTAACATCTGAAACTTGGGAAATAGGGGACAGTTTCTGATCAAACATCTGCTAAGTCATCATTTACCCTTGCAATCGTAAAATGAATATTCTATTATAAATTTCAGTTCAAAAATGAAAGAACAGAATTACCAGTCTTCCTTTTCTTTAGTGTCAAGTTTCTTAATAAAAATTCCATGTTAAAAGAAAAAAAGAAAAAACATGTTCTTCTCAGAGGGCAATCCCAGGATATGACAAATTATGGGACAATACTTAATTTCATAGCAGTGCCCAAACAGCATATTTTCAATGACAGGCTTGTCATCGTCATTACGAACTTCCCCTGTCTCCAAGTGATGAAGAAACACATTACAGACAAACACATTAATCTTTCCACACAGCACAATGTAAAACCTTAATTACAACCTCATGCTTTCCCCCACAAACACACAACATACCACCGACCTAAACCATACATATGTCAAGCCTGAATATCTGTTGATATTCTTAAGATTGCAGTTATGGCTCTGTGTTGAACTATAAGGCAGATCATGATACTCCATACAGTATGTTTTTTGCTCAGTCAAAAGTTGAGAAAAGAACCCAGAAACTCCAATCTGTTAGGCATTTGAGGATGCAGGTTTGCACACACACGCAGACTCATCAGGGAGGGAGGTTTCCAGAATGAAACTACATTCCATTTTTAAGTTAAAGACAGAGCTCGATACAGAGGTGCAGTTCAGTAACAAAAACTGATAAAAACAACACATTTAATACCATCTACGTGATGATAATATGTATATCACAAACAAAACTCAATATTCCTCTGTTTTTCTTACTCTCCATTAGGAACTTGAACAAAAACTGCCTGAATCTTGATCAAGATTTTTTTTTTTTTAAAAAAGAGGACATTATGGTGGATTAAGGCAATTAGAATAACTGCAAGACCAAGGTCAAGTGCTTTAGTTTTTTCTTTTAAACCACTGGAACAAGCTCTGAGACCCAGGTTTCCACAAGCATCCTATGAACATTGAGTGATACTTCTTTTTTATTCCCTGAAGTACACAAACGTACTAGGTTCTAGGAGAGGCTGATTGCCAGCCAACAGGTTACAACATTTTCCTGGCAGGTGAAGAATGTGAATTCAACCACACTGTTCAACCATAATGAAGTCAGTATCCTTTCTTTCCTGACAGTGTGAGAACCTAGGAGTTACCTTTATTTCTGCTACTGCGAGCAAAATGTGTGAAATTAACTTCTTGCTTGTTTTGAGAAGAAAATAACCCCTTTCTCCCATCACTGAGCAAACTGAAAAATAATTATATAGCTATGGATGTGGAAGCTTATTTGATTAGGAAAATGTGGTTGCACACCAAGTAAAGCATGCAATACAGCAGAATCATTTTGATTCCCGCCTGTCGCTGAATTTGCTTGCACTTTACAACCTCATTTTCCCTTGCAGCAAGCTTGTACTGGCCTTCTGCTGCTGAAAAATTGCAGGTCATCACTCCATTTGACCTCCATCCTGTATTATTACAGTGCTGCAATTAAGGATTACCCTTGAGATCACTAAGACATGTCAGTCAATGGTACTTCAGCATTGGAAGCAACAATTCCCATGGTTTTGTTCAGAAAAATTACATCTTAATAAATGGAGTAATAGGCAAGGATCAGATAACAAAATTCATCTGCACAGTGTTCAATAGATGTAACAAGATATGCCTTTCTCATACAAAATTGTAACAGAATTCAGGAGCATTACTCTGTTTCTCCTTGAGTTGACTACATGCAGCTTGGCTTTTTCTGCCAATCTTCTGTGGTCACACTATAACCAGAAGCTATGTTGCAAACATGAAAGCTTTGCAGTCAGAATGCCAGAACAGAAATGTTGATTTCCTAAATACCAAACACAGATAAACACCATCTCTCAAACAACTTTTCACAGATTTTAAAGAAAAGCCTCTGATTTATGTACGTGCAGGAAAGGCAAAATGTGCTACTTCACTTACTCTTCCAAAATTTTCTAAAATATTATAAAGGAACATTGAAAAAGCATGTTGTCTGCAGAAGTACGCTGAAATTTTGTGGATCATCAAAAAATTTCCAAATAATAAATTAACTTCCAGAACTACCATAACAAGAAATACATTTTCACAAAGCAATTTAAAAAATTGAATAAAAATGTGAAGCAGAGAGCTTCTTCTGTTTTGCTCAGTCTTTAACTGTGCCTTTCAGCAGAAGCATTGTGCATCGTACAGGACGTTCTATGAGACAGGTCTATGCTATCAGGCTCTGGTCATTTTTACAGGGCTTTAGGAAAGACAAAGATCAAAAGAAATGTTTGTCTCTGGTCCTCTGAAGATTTACATCAGTTCATCTGCCAATATTTCTTAATTCACAGTGAAGCTGTGCAGGGCACCATTCATAAATATTTATTCAAAAAGGTAGACAACTGAATTTTAGTAGTGTGCCAAGCTATAAACTAACTGCAAGACTATTTGTTCTTCCAGTGAACAGATGTCAATGTACACAACTTCATGTAGCAAATCTACAGGTTTATTGGTTGCATTTTCTTTTAGGAACTTATTCCTAACTTGAACAGTGATTATTTAGACTACTAAATGAGCTGGAATTTAAACTGTGCGGTACTCCTATTATTTGTATTGTTTTAGGATAAGACCTCAATCTCTTCTCAAAAATGAAAATTACATGTAATGAGTAATTTCCTGAATGTAAAAAGTTTATACAGCTACTTATCCATTATAGCAAGTTATCTTAAGCAAAATAAAATTCCAAAAGAAGTAGGAACCAAACATATGCTAAAATACCTTATTTACTTAAATATCATGTAAGCATTATGTGTGCAATAAGAACTATATGTTATTGCTGTTCATCTACTTGGCCATAAGAAATACCTAATTTTTGTCTCTTCACTTATACTATGCTTAAAGGTGAGTAATTCCACCTTAAGAAAAATGTCACTAATAGACTCTGTAGATGTGTAAATGGTATTAAAAAGGTCAAAGAGACTAAAGTCTGGCTTTCATGAGGTCTCACAGCTACAAGGCGTTTGTCTTTGTTGTTGGTGCCAGTTAAGTCATGTCTGGCTTATTTGATCCTCCAGATTAATACGAAGAAGATATCTGAACTGTGAAAAAAAATACACAACAGGAAGCTTAAATGCAGCCATATGGACCATCTGATTCTTTCAACCTCTTAACAGATGAGGGTTGAAATAACTTCCTTTGCTTATTAGCTAATTAAATTGTCCTAACAGTGTATAAAATGGCTATAATAAAACTGAGTTTAACCATAACCTCCAGCTATGTTCCACTAAGTCTCACATTCTAGGTCATCTAACCATGCAGTGTGAAAGATATTTCTAAATGCAATATAAATATATATTTTCTCAACTTAAAAACATCCCATTTTAAAACTAATTCAGCTCACAAAAAGACATCAGGATACAAGAAGCATTTTAAAGTATATGCTTACATGCATTTAAGATTTTTACCAAGATTTCTGTGGTTGCTTTTTTTTTGTTGTTTTGTTTTGTTTTGTTTTGTTTCTTGGTTTTTTTTGTGTTTTTTTTGTTTCCTTTTGTTTTTTTTTTTTGTTGGTTGGTTTTTCTATATAGAAAACGTACTTTGGAATAAGTCATAAGAGAGTTGAAATTTTTTTTTAAAGTAAAATTTTGTCCTTTAATGTTGTGCATTACGTTCAAATATTAGATGCATGCCCTGCCTCCACAATTTCATCTTTGTATGTTGATTAATCCTTTTCTTTATAAGATCTACTGTCCTTTAAGATGCACAGCTAAATGACTGCATTAAAATGGATATCAGTGATTCTAACGTATACATATCACTAGGACAGCCATTCCTTTTCCAGTTTTCCCTTTGCCAAGTTCAGATGAATTGTAATTAATGTAGCTGAAAGGATTCTACAAAATACATTCTCTGAACCACAGCAAAGCCCACAACTCTTTCCAGAATGACTGAAATCTCCTTTACGTCCTATTATCTTCAAATGATAACTGTACCTCTCAATATATATTTATTTCTCCTAGACAGGACTAGCTAAAGTACATTTCCATAACATGTGACTTCCATTAGAAGATGTGATGAATGACCCTCTATTAACAGCCCAAAGAAGAGCTCATCTGTGCATACTGAAGTAAAATGATTACAATGAATATATTCCTTACATGTCACCATATATTATCTAACTGACAGGTACTGCAATTTTGCTAGGAGACACCATACACTCTGAATAAAAGTAAAAATAATCTCCATTCTGCAAATTTTGTTGATGGTATTTCTCTTAATCGACATTTTGAAACCAACCTTTTTCAGAATTAGAATTAATTACAATTCATACGATAATGCTGCCAAAAATTACTAGTGACCACCTCCTCTCTTTAATCAAAGACAAAACTTCCCCTGGCTTCAGCAAAGTGTGATGTTCAAAAGTAGTATCAGAAAAACGTAGTTCTTAGTGACCTATGAAGTAGCAACCTAGAGAAGAAAGCTGTGCTGCCAACTGAATATATAACTACATAGTTTAAACACAGCTACAAAAGGTGATAATCACCAAGGTACAAATGTCATGCTTTTCTGAGATCATCCTCATCTCCACAAAATCTGAGCATCTTATAAATGCCTTTAAAGACAGGACCATAATCAGCTTTTTAGAAAGAATAACTTTCTATTTAAAAATAATATTTTTCAAGCTGAATATACTTATGGCGTTAGCTACTTACTGTATCTATTCTTAGATATATATATATATATTCTTAGATATTTCTGAAATCTATACTTTTCTAAAAACATGGAGGCTTGCTCAGTTTCACTTCACCTGTCTTTAGCATTTCAAAATTCACAAGAATAAACATCCATCAATTCAAGAAAGTACGCAGTCAGCTCCATTCTTTTTATAATTTGGCTGGTGTTTCAATTGGTCTGTTATATATTTCAAGTTAGCAACAAGTAAACTGAAATTATACATTACAACTTTTAGTACACAAAACTCCTCAGTACTGCTGCTCTATCTGGATTTTTTTATTTTTATTTTTATTTTTTTTATTTTTTTGAATGGAAGGGTTTTCAGGTGATGCAGTGTTACCTTCCCTGAAATCTGTAGTTTACTTCTTGGCTCTTCCCAAAGAGTCAGCTCATCTTCAACTACTAAATGACAGACATAAAAAATCTAATACTTGATTAATTCACAGAGATTATGGGAATAAAAACAGTTACTCTTGTGTGTTTTTTGAACATATAAATAAGTATATTTTAGAAACATGATATCCTCACGCAAAAAGAAATAAGAATAGTTTAGACTGGTCACATATAGTAGAGCAGATACATTTTCTTCCTTGCTTTTGAAAGTGAAAAACTGAGATACATCATGATTATACAATTTTCTCACAAATTGCAAAGACAGATCTAAAATGAGAACTAACTTTCCCTGCACAGAAGCCACAATCCTATACACTTTTTCTTCATCTCCATATCACACAAGATGATACACTTCAAGAATTTATCAGCAGAGCAGGAGGAAGTTTAGAAGCCAGTGAAACAGTACAATGACAGTTTCAGTCAAGTACGACACAGGAAAATTGGTTACAGCACAAGCCCCTGTATTATCTCTGAAACACCACCCATATGGGTAAATTAGTTCAAATCCACACCACACTAGCAGCAAACAGTATAAAAGTATTTAGCATCTACAATGCCAGAAGATATCTTGATTTAAAGCATTACTCAGAACAAATTAATTAAGCAAAGAGATCGGTTCATGAATCATAGAATATTGGAATGCATAAAGTATATGTTAATAAGAACTAAATTTCCAGGAATATCTTCTGCTGAAAGGTGTTCAGTATTATACGAGAACAGACCATAAAGCCATTCCTAATGTTGATTCTCTGGGTTTTTTATTTTTATGATATTGAACACTTTATTCTGTAACTTCTAAAATGGGTAGTGATGATTCAAGTAAAGAAATTGTTTCCCTAGATTAAACTTTTTATTTCCAGTCACCGCATGAGTGATTTTTTGTGTACCAATATCCATCCAAACTGAAAGACAGCTGCTACTCCAAAACAAATTGCAAATGTTCAAGTATTTAGCCTCTCCTATAATCCAGATGTTAGCTATTAAGAATACCTAGGGTTTCCTTCCATTTCTCTTTGATAAAGAAATGTAACGGTTAATGAGATATCAGAGGAACTTGATTTCAGTAGAGAAGAGCAATGAAGAAGCTCCTTTAAAAATGAATTTATTTTCTGTGCATCAGCTGTCTATCTCAACAAAGTGCTAAAAGAAGTTATGCAAAATATAACAAATAATAGAATGACAGCATTTATTTTTAAAAAAATTGCTACAAATCAAGAGTGAGCATATATGAGATCAGTAAAAAAAGGTTAAACTTTAAAAATAAGAACTCCTACACCCTGTGGGCTTGTATCCTCATTGTAGCTTAGGAAGTTATACAAGATTAATTAACCAGAGAAGCCCTCCAGCTGCTACTTCTCTGAACAGTGTCCAAGGAATTACTGCTTCTTATTATTGCCTATTTAAGATTGGATTCCATCCTCTACACATTCTCACTTCTACAGAATCTTGCAGTGTTTATAAATTAGAGTAACTCTCCTGCTCCTGATTTCTCTCACTTTAACCTTTCTAACTATATTATGCATACTGCAAATTTGGCTTTCAGTGCACAGACTTTAACCCTCAATTTGGTTCAAAGCATTTATGCAAATACATCACTTAAAACTCAACAATCAGTTCCTTCTCTTTGACTTGCATATTACAGATGAATCCCTACTTCCCTCTAACTTTACCACCACCTTCACTTAGAATCACAGAATCATCTAGAATAGTCAAGATCATCCAGCCCATCTGTCAGACTGACTTACTGATTTCTGTCACTAAACCATGCACATTAGTGCCATGTTCACTTGCCTTCTAAATACCTCCAGAGATAGCTACTCCACTGGCCAGCCTGTTCCAATGCTTCATCTGAAGATCCTGCAAAAATGGAAGTGCCAAGCTTTGATCATTCTAATACTTATCTCCCCTCATGTGATCACGAGAGAACACTGTCTCTCCCTCATATTTCATATTAAAACAACATATGTAACTGCAAATCTGTTCCTATCAAAATGATCTGGTATAGAAAAATCATTAAGCATTATTAAAGAATTTAACATCACTGTGATCATTTTGACATAAGGAGGGCTGGAAGCAAATACAAATATCAACAGATTGAAGGAGAGGAGCGCCTTCTAGAAAAGTAGACACATGCTATCTTGTAGCAGAGGAGGTTAACTTCGTAATCACATGTGGCCGCAGCCCCAACAGCGTGTCTGAATGGAGGCTGACACTCATGGAAGTTAAATGAGTCATGGAAAACATACCAACATTCTTATTCCAACAGTGAAGATCATAGTACAGAAGTTTAATGCAAGTCTTACTGACTACTGAATTTTTAGTTCAACTTAAGAAATATAGACCAAATAAGAACTAATTTTAAAAAATACTCTAGTAAGCCATTTCAAAAAAAAACAAAAACAAACAAAAAAAAAAGAACAAAAAACCCCCACCTTCTCTACCCCCAACTTATTAGTTTTTATCATCATAATATCTCAGTTCAATTAACTGGTTAATATAAGGTTGGGCTGTCAACAAGTTCGAATTAATTCTGGGAGAAAGGTATAAAGAAATAGTACTTAAAAAAAACAAATGAAAAACTATGCTATAAACAGGGGGAGATTCCCAGTGCTGACGTAAGTCCTCAGGAAATCAATAAGATTGCATTGTAACTTACTATGATAGAATGTAAGCAGCAGGATAAAACAAAGTTCGTCTTACTTGAGTGAATTCTTGCTTCAATCTTATTAGTGATAATATTTGAAAAAAAAAAGAAAAAGAGAGAAAGAAAGAACAGTGGAAATTTCAATCACCCAGCCAAGAATTGTGCTTATTAGTTTATTCTTTACTGAGGTCTCATGCCCAGATGGCAAATAAAAACCATTCTCTAGCACAAGCACCTTCTACTGCCAATCACCCAGCAGAGAGTTTAAGCAACACTATTTGTAGTAGATTCTGTTTGATTTGGCATTAAATTTATCAAATAACACAATTTACATAATCTTGGTAAAAATAATTAGTGAAAACACATTTGTGATACAAAACCTGAAAGATGCTGATTGTGATAAGAAAGCAGTGCAAATTTCTTTGAATGGGAAAATATTTTAGACTCGTTTTAACCAAACTAACACCATAGTAGCCCTGAATGCACTACAATCTGTCCAGTGCTGGACCCCACTGCTGCAAAAATGCTGAAGTATGAACAACTACATTTCCATCAGATCAGCTGCTTGTAAAATATTGCACTTACTTCTATAAAAAGTTAACTGTGGCAGGACAGAAATGTGATAAAAATAGAATGGCAACAGAATATCTGATACCAAATATTGCCAGAAAAACTATGCTTTCAATAAAAAAAAAAAAGACACCATAAAGATGACTTTATACAGCATTCATATTTAAGAAAATTCCCAATCTGCTAATAGCTATCCTAAAGCTGCATCTACTGCATCCCAAAACAAAATCCAAGCCTGATAAAAAACTGTAAAAGATCATGCATTACTGCTTCCAGGTAAAATGACCTCACATTTCTGCTTATAACAAGTTTTACCATATCACACTTCTACTATATATTGCTCTCTCCTGGCAGGACTTGCTAAGCATGATGTTTAACAGTCATCAAATCAAACTACTACATATACTTCACTCTATGTATCCATCCTTCTTTAGCAACTTAGCGCTGCATTCCCATAATACTTGTCTTGAAGACTGTGCTCTATTATTATTTATAGACTCACTGTGCTTACTTGCAAGCTTTCCATGTTTTACATAGCACTGTTTACTGCATTTCTGTGATACACACTGAATGCACCATTTGCTGTTTCCAAGCTGAACACACACAATTAAACCAAACTACACTCACAATAACAAAAGGATGGTCTTTTCCACATCTACACAGAATCACAGAATCACAGAATCACCCGGGTTGGAAGGGACCTCAAGGATCATATAGTTCCAACCCCCCTGCCTAGCAGGGACTCCAAACATCCACATTTAGACCAGGTTGCCCAGGACCCCGTCCAACCTGGCCTTGAACACGTCCAAGGACGGGGCATCCACAACCTCCCTGGGCAGCCCATTCCAGGGCCTAACCACTCTCCTTGTAAAGAACTTCCCCCTAACATCCAACCTAAATCTTCCCTCCTTCAACTTGGATCCATGATCCCATGGATCCCTTTCACTCTCACCCTCTCACCCTTTCACCATCCCTTTCACTCTCCTTTCTGCTTCCACCTTGTGTCTCTGTGTCTCTAGCTGACAAGAAGTCAGTTCATTCCAGTCCTGAATCAGAATCTAAATCAGTATGTTGACAGTCCAGACCAGATTTGAAGGTCTGAATACAAGCTCAAATACCAAGAGGACAAACAGAAAAAAATTAGGATTAGAACCTTAATAAGGTGCTTTCTTCTTCAGGAACCCAACTGTACCTAAAGCAGATGATAGCATTTTTCTATGGAAAAAAAACCCAGACACAACAATTATGAACAAACTGTAACTTCAAAATATTGAGAAACCTGAAGAAAACCAGGAACCGTGCTCAAATATCCTCATCTCAGTGTAATGAATGTTACATCAAGTTTTAGCTCTTCTTTTTCAGTCATTTACCCAAGTCTAACCTGCACCATCAGATTTTAGACATTCTTATGAAGTTGGAAGATCATACTAAAGCTACTAAAGTTACAATCTTGGGGCCCCGGCTAGTTAGTGCATACAACACCTAACTTTCACAGCATTACTGTGAAATACAGATGTAGAATAAATTCTGTGTAACAAAAGTTATATTCAGTGTTCCCTTCATAATATAAATACATACCTCATAGCTATGTTACATAGTAAAATGCATACACTGTGAGACCAAATAAGTGTAGATCTTCTCATTTGAAAGTTATGAAGGAGCAGAAAGGGCACAAGCATAAACCTAAGAACCTGCAATTGGCATTATATTTCAGCATACTATGTTTTTCTCACTTTAACTTTGTTTTCCATGTTGACTTTTAATTTTTTTTTTAATTTACTTGGTATATTGAACCCTGGCTTGGAATAAATGGATTCAAATAAACACAATTCAGTGCCAGAATTGCCACAGGCGCATACTTTTCTTTCAGTGGTCCTGGGAAGTGGTTTGTTAAGCTATTGTTCTCAATTAAAAACTCATGTGTTTGTTCAGTACAATATGGGTCGCTGCTTTGAGTGAAAGATTCCCTTGACATGGCAAAACCTCTAATTGTGACAAGTCTGTGCCAAGTATGTTTAACCAGATGCAGCCCCGGGTTTGATTAGCAGCCACTGGATTCCATGTACAATCAGATAATGATGGTTTTGCTTCTCTCTGCTGAGCAAACATCCTCAGTTTTTAATCAAGTATGTATGTGTATCTATGTATGTAAGTACGTATATGTGTATATATCTAAAAGCCCTATACATATAATTAAGAGCAGCACAACTATTTTAAAACTACAGTTCATCTCAACTTATTTGACCTTTGGCTGTTCAATCTGAGGAGGACCTGTGCAATACCAACTAAAAATAAATGGAATAAAATATTTATTTTGGCAGACACCATATAGATATAGTAAAGAGACATGTGGTGCATGGAAACTTTTTACCGCACATGGAGAGAGCAGAAAAGGCTCTGGAATACATTTTTGTTTTCCCACTTGTGGTATAGCATCTATTGGATAATGATGATATTAGAACTGCAAAGACACGTGCCATTTTGGAACAACATTCCAGTACTCTTTAACTATGCCTAAGGGAAGGTGGTGAAGGTTGGTGTTTATTTTATATAAAAGTGAATATGAGTCAAGTTTGCTAATATGACTTTGAGAATGTTTTGGTCTTTCCCCATTTGAATTTGTCTTTTATTTGCAAATATTCAATAAGGTCTACTCGTGGAAGCCAGTAAAATTTAATCAACTTATTTAAGCCTGAATTTCTTTATTCCAAAAAATGAATATAGTATTATCCTAATTACTCAAAACAATCAACTTTTCACATAGAGTATGAAATAAATGTCCTCCTTCAATATAATATGTATACGAGTGTCTTCAAGTTTATTCTGTTCTGCTCTGGATTCTTTCGTTCAAAAGCATACGTTGAAAACAAAAAGGTGACAAGAATGAAAAGTAATGTGCAGTTAAGTTCAATTCAGGATAAACGTAAAATAAATTTTAAATGATCAAATGAAGGCTATGATCTCTCTGGGGGAGAAAATTTCCTTCATATTTTAAATGCTTATCTTCCACAAACAGAAACAACACATAGTCTGCAGTATTTTCGATGGCATACTTCTCTCTAGACTGACATATGTAAATATATTTATTTCCTTCTGTACAAACAAGCATTGGTCTTTTACTAAGCATGTGTGCAAATTATCTTCACAGAATTTGTGAAAAACAAAATCATTACAGAAACTCAACGTAAAATTACATGTTGTCTGCAGCTGAAAATATGGTTTAAAAAAATACTTGCTGAAAGTAATAGAAATTAAATTCAATCATTATTTCAGTGATGTTGTATGTAAATGCACTGGTGCCCTGGATTCTGTCATTACCATTCATAAACAGCTGAGAGAGAAAAAAGTTGCATTGATAGTTAGAGCCTTTAGACCAAAGCTTGTTCTAGCACAGTGTCAATTTCTCTGTTAAAATGCATGCGTGAAACTAGAAAAGAAAACCTTAAGTCACTACACATCTTACAACACTGAACTACTAAAAATGTTTAACAGCACAGAGAAAATAGCACAGAAATAATTTCTAATTTTTATCACTTCAGCTTTTCCTGTTTCATTTTCATGGTGAAAGCTAATGTAGTGCAGCTTTCTAGACTGAAGTTACACCCAATTTTACACACATTTTAAGAGCAGCAGGATCTCCTTATCATATGTTTCACAATGAAGTTTCATCATATAGATAAGCAGATACAGCAAAGTTGAAAAGGAGTGAACATCCAGTGCACAATTTTTACCTTCTCCACATTAATTTCCTTCTTATGTTTTCTTTGCAAAATAGAAGAATCAGGGGCAAGGAGAAGAAATTTTACTGCTATCTGCATTACACTTCTGATACTGCATTACATCATGGCCCCATGGATATCTATTAGTTCCTCCTTCCCTGATCTGTTTGCTTAATTTGCATAGCTGTGTTGAATAATATTTCCACTGTGTGCTCTTAATTTCCCAAGATGCTGTAAATAAACTGCCCTGTGAATTAGGTCATAATTTGTTTAACTTGGTAGCTAGTCATTTAAAATACTTATACAATTACCAAATTGATGTTGCACATATATAGCTTGCAGATTTTTGTTGATTCTAAAAGGAGCTTTCTGGACACACTGGACAAAAGAATATTAGTGTCAGTAGCAAACTGGGAGAACAGTAACAGCCTTCCTCACCTTCGGTCCCCGAGAAAGGTATGTTGCCAGGCTATGTGTGCAAGATACATTAGTACACTCTCTTCTCTTTGGCACTGAGATCTTACTGCTTCTAGGATGCTAGTCATTTTATTTACAGCAATCATTTCTAAAATGTTTTCTTCAGCACAGAAGTATTTTGTGAGTGATAAAAAGCATTGCAGAATTACACCGGCAACATTTGCATTTTCAGTAGATTAATTTTCCCATGGAGAAGATCCATGGGAATCTGAGCAATAGAACACAGATTCCGGATGAAGAATAGCAGAACATAGACAACCTACATTCTGACTTCCTAATCCTCAGCTGTGTGCACCTCTCCAAATCTGTGAGGTAACAGCTAAAAATGATGCATTCCTCTGGATGAATGAGATATGTTTCTAACACTCCCCTCCCTCAGGAATTCTACCAGTTGCAGAGAGCTGGTGAAGAGCACTAATTATTACTGCTGAACAGCTCATCCTCTGGCACCGCTGGCTATATTCCTCAAAAACAGTTTTCTTAATGCAGTACTGGATGCCAGTGGGACCATCAGCAAACACTTCTGCCTGGGAAAGGAAACAGCTTTGCAGTGTACCCTGAGGATAAAGAACCTTCGGCTTTGTTAAATCATGTATGTATCTGTGTAAGAGAATTCCACAGTCAATGGACCTCCACTGAGAAAGTCCTGCCACCAGATGTTTAAATCAAGGGCTTGTGCTAGTGCACCAGCTGATCTCAATTGCTGGCGGTGGCAGTGCAGTGCTTTGGGCTCTCTGAATTGAGCTGTTGTCTCTCTAGGTGGGGCTGTCATTTTAATAATAGATCATTGTATTTCCCAGCAGGAGGCCCACTGTCATGGTCCAAAGTAAGATGGGGAGAATTAAGCTCCTGTTTAATATTTTGTTGTTATGTCGTATCACACAAATAGCATTGTTTTACTCTGCAGCCCACAGAGAGATCTCATGCCTAAGACTTATTTGGAAGAAACAGAATTTTCAGATTTGCTTACAAAGAACAGTTAGCTTGTAAGCTTGTGCATACAAAATATACTGAATTTAGGAACACTGCCAGGGATCTGACGTACTAAAAAAAAAAAAAAAAAAAAAAATCATAGTGCAGTGTATGTGTGGTCTACTGAATTGAGTAAAAGTCTGGTAGCCAGGAATCATTCAATTCCTTCCCACTTAGCTATAGTATGTGGCTAAATACAACATTCCATTTACAAAGCAGTTCTAACACAAGCATCACATACGCTATGTATTACTTCACAGTTAAAAGTCTTGTTTATCTAAATGCCAGTGAGGTGATTAGAGACCCATATTTGCATCCCCAAATACTAGGCACATTAGGGACTCCTAGGGAAATGCATAAGCAGTGTAGTTCACATTCTGTACCCTGCCTGGTGGAGCCCAGGCTCCATGTGAGCTCTGCTAGTGGTTGTTGCCACTGACATATGCGTAATCCCACTGATTCTATCACACTTAGGACTGTTTTTGTCATGTCTTCTGGGATTGAATGCAACTCAAACCTCCTAAGCTATATTGACTTCAGCAAGCTACAGTCTACAGCCTGAAGTAGAGTAAAATAAATGTACCACCTAATTCTCACACCAAGAAAAGAACTTTAGAAAAAAGTCTCACTTACATAAGAGGAAGTAGCTTTATGCCTTGCATTTCTGATAAGGGCAAGCACTGCAGAAGCACAACCTCTTCCATGCTGGAATGCTTGAAGAATCCATCATTACTGTTCATTTAAGAATTATCAAACAAGTACTGTGTAAATAGGTAGGTGATGTTGACTCAGATACAAAGCTTCTCAGTTCCCACAGATTGTTTATAAATATGACCTTCATTTCAAATTGCAACATTTTCAAGCATTTGTAATATTTACACACATTTTCAACTCAGATATTTTGCCTCCATTAACACAGATTTACAAATCCAATATGTGATTGCAGCAGCTCTCAGGTAACTCACATGTAATGCCTCTACACTTGAAGTGCACTGTGTATAAATGACAGAATTAGAAAAAGTCAGGAAAGAAATAAGAACTGAATAAAATTCTACTCTAAGGCAATCACAACTTAAACAGGATAACTACTCTCAAAACCAAAGTCTTCAAGTATTTGGCAACAACTAAAGCATAATGCATTTTATTTTTTTTCTTGTATTAAACATTAATGACCTGTGTATTCTTTTTTTATATAGTTACAAAACATGGTTCATTTTATGTTTGTCAAGTATTCTTCTTATATATTTGTTTTTTAGCACAAGCCAGATGTCAATGGAATAAAATGCATGTATTATTTCCATCACTCGGGAAACACTATTCACAAATTAAAATCAAGTATACCCTGTCCAGAGGACTTCATCCATTAAAGACATCGGAAACCAGCTTAATTTGTCACAATGGCAGCCATTAGCTCTGCAAGGTTATGCAAATACGGCAGATGAATGAGAAAGTGCAGGCCATTCCCACTGTGTCAAGCTTAAACAAACTCTTTATGAAACTGGCAGCTGACAAACTTGTTGTGAGAAGACAGGTAAGGAAACATAAATACTTTTATCCCTTAAATAGGAACAACTTCACAACTTCAATAATTCTACACGTGATGTTAACGTTTCTGAAGTTATACACTACTTTTATTCTAAATAGCTAATGCAATCTGTAGTCTCTGAGGTTCCCTGAAGGGAAGTAAGGCTCAGAATCACTTGACACACAATCTGTGTAGCATAGATATGTCAACTAGTAATTACAGACCTGTAGAAAATGCTTAAAGCCTGAGAATAAATTTAGATTGATGAACAATACTACCAATGAATAATATTACTGACTTGGGAAGTCTTTGATTTTAGAAGTACATGATTTTTTTGACTCCATCCGGTTAAAAACTGTTTTAAAAGCAATACTTCTTGAACTTATGAGGGGTTTAATGGACCTTTAATGTCACCAATTAATGGAAACTCTACGTGTGTTTATACGTATATATAATAGAAACACAGATATACCCAGAGAGACAGACAAATGGACCTTGCAAAACTCCCTGAACAAAATTCTGAGGTGGAGCATACAGGTTAACAAGTCAATACATCACTGCAATACCTTCAAAAATTCATTGTTGCTCTCTGTTACTATTGTTGTCTGGATCTTTCATGCACAGAGGCCCTTTCTTTCAGTGTGGATAAATATTTAGCCAATGAATTTGTGAAGGGGCAGAATATATCACTTTGGAAAAGAAATATGAATGCCTTGTAAGAACTGCTGGTAGGCCAGAATAGGTCATTAAAAAATGAAGGGAGGAGAGAAAGAAACACCCAAATCAATTTGGACAATAATGTAGCAGTCTGATGACCCTGAAATAAAGAAGATTACACTGTAGAGGAATAAGATCATCACAATCTATTAGGCAGCATTAGAGAAAGAGTCAAGCATAAATTTATAATCAATAAACAAATGTGCAACCTGATTTAAAATTCTGCTTTTTCCATCATAGTGCATGTAATAATTGTTATTGCAATTAAAAAAGAAAAAAACAGTCCTATAACTAGCTGCATGTTCCCAAAAGTTGGCTACTAATGGCCCTTGAGGTAATTGCTATATATTAGGCAGCATACCCAAACAGAAGGTCAAAGAGAAGATAAATTGTGAGAGAGTGCTTGAAGCAAACTCCTACCTTTCACTGGGCAATTTCAGAAGGAAGACAGAGGGAATTAAACTGTTTATATCCCCTGTTCCTGTAGTGCTAGAGTGCTGAATTCTTGAGAGGATTGAAACTCACCCTCCACCACCCTGATGAACATTATCAGCTGAAGTTATCATTACAATTGAACAGCCCCTAGTGTACCTCTTGACCAACAACCTCTTCTCTGCTTTCCTGTTCATTTCGGTTCTCGTGGAACTTCCACAACTACATGAAACAGATTTTTTCTAAGGTTGAACTTCCTTTTACTTTTTTTCCCCTTGCTCATTCCACACTGTCTTGATGTTCTCTGCTCTGAAAATGGCATTTTCCCCACCAAAAATTTGCAACATTTTTATCCTTCAACATTACTCAAACACCACAGAGTGCATTAACTTACGCTGTACTGTCTGGACAGTCCAGCTTTGGATCATTTTTCCCCATATTGGCCCTACTGCACAAAACCGGAGAATTTGCTACTAAACATTTTATAGCTAAGAAGGAAAGGAATGCTCCATACAATCCAGTATCACTGTTGCTCCTGATGGGCTACAAAGTGAATAAATAAAACCACATCGGTAGTTCTTCATTTACCAAGCATTTTAATATATTTTCTCCATTAAAATGTTTAAATACTGTGCTTGCAGAAGTAATTAAAGAAAGACTCTTCCTATTATGTATTCATTCTACCACTCTTCCCTCTGACACCCTCTCCACTTCCCACTCAGTCTACACATTCCCATTAACAACTTCTTAAAAGGTAGAAAAAGATATGGAGCCATAGGAAATGCTTCTCTGAAGTTTCACTAATGAGGAAGCAGATCTTAAGGCTCTTGCTGCTATTGGGCTCATTTGTATTTTTTATGAGCTGATGTACTAGTGGCTAGAGAAGAGACAGACTCTCCACTGGCAGATTAACCAGCTCTTTAAGGGTGCCTGCTACTAATTTTGGTTATTCATCTGCACATCTGTCTCTGCCCAACTGTGGCATGACTGTTGCTCCTTGCAGCTCACTTCATTTAACCAGGAGCTTTTTTCCACTGAAATCTGTCATCTTGTTCTTTTCTCTTAAAAAATCTTGAAGGTCCATTCACTCATTTCTACTCGTGGAAATAAAAAGATTTCTGAAAGTAAAATTTTAACTTTATAGTTATTGGCCATATGTTTATTCAGCACATATCACTAACATACTGGTTACTAACCACAATTGGTATCACCTATTATTTTCTTTAAGAAAACATGTCTTGCTTACCACATAATGTCCGAGCTGTGACTCCAGGCCCAGTCATATTGACAAAATCTCTGAGTGGAAGACAGCTTAAATCTCCCATTGCCTTAAAGTTCCATAGCCATACCTCTGATCTTCCAACAGAAGAAATTATAGGTTATATAACATGTCAGACAACAGACATTGTATTCTCAAATGGAGAATACTGCTCTGCCAAAGTTTGTCCCTCTTCTGTAGCTTAATTTCAAAAGTAAAAGTCATATGATCTCTTCCATTTTCTAGACTTGACCTTGAACAATTGACCTTGGATATTACCAACTGCCTACAAAGCTTAGTACATTACCATTTCAGAAGGAATATATAGTACATTACTGTGCAGTTCATTTAAACTCTGATTCTGTCTTACTACTGAGTCATTCATTTAGAGAACCAGAGGAATTCTCCCAAGCAGTTCACACATCTGGCAAGTAGGAATCTGCAATCTGCTCTTTTTTACCTTGCTGCTTGAACTGCTGTAAACTCTTGCCTACACAAACAAGAGACCGCCAGTATACTGCATATTATCTGTGCCTGCCTTTTTTGAGAGCCTAACGTGACTGCTTTGTGATTCATCTGGTTTCATTACAAGTGATGTAGGACTGGGATTAGATCACATCAAGAGAATTGTGCTGGCATTTACATTTGCTTTGAGAGGAATTTCAGTTGAAAACTTCCTATGTGGACAAACATCCCTGTTTTTCCCACCTGAGAAATGTTCAAAGACATTAAAACCACAGTGGCCAATGCCCAAAATAACCACCGGGTACAGGTATCAGTTCATTCCTTTATTAGGCAAGAAGTCAAGCCCAAAAGTGAATCTTTTTTTTTCTGTTAGTTAATCAGCGTTCATTTACATTGTCAATGTTCTTACCCTGTCAGTGTCTGAAGGTTAACTATTTAAAGTAATATTACTGAAAAAGACTATCTTCCTCTCATAGTTTCGTCTGGTTTACAACAGTACAGGATTCTCCAAATCAGGTTTTTTTCTACAGAAACTCTTTAATGAAAACTCCTACTTGATTTCTGATGTCAGAATGATACAGGAGAAAATATCCACTGCAACATTTTCTCCATGGATGATCATTTGTCTACTCTTGCAATAAAACTTCCAATTTATTCTCAGTAACACTCACTATCAACTTAGTCAAATTTGATTAACTACACAGAAATTTGAGCACTTATTTTCACCTGATCTGGATGGAAGGAGGCTTAGTGAACAGCTCTAACCATTAGCAGTTTCTCACAAATCCTGTCACACCATTTCTCTTTTGTACCAAAGCACACTTAAGCATTTTTTACACCAAAGCAGATCCTTCCCCTTGAAGGATCTTCTTAATCTTCTGCCCCATGAAGACTACAAGCTAAATATTATTAAAATGAAAAAAATCATGCATTTGAAGATGCTGAGCATTTCTGCTATGTAGCTCCAGAGATGTAACGATTGCCTAGATGGGATATACAGTGCATAAGTACTTTGAACAACCCTGGTGTTCAGAGGATTTTTGGAATACTAACATTTCATTCTTATATAAAAGATTTTTTTTCAACCTCTCCAAATCTGGAGCTCCTGCTTGAATCCAGCATGTGACTAAATGCATCCTTTTCTAATGGCAGAACAAACATCTGAAATTATTCCAAAAAAGTCTCAATAGGCATTCAGTCACAGGGACCCTCCTACACTCACACAAAACAAAGAGCATTCTGGAGGCACACAGGTATTACTCTGGCTACTGTGTGTTTCACTGATTACAGTTACTACAAAATCTGTGTGAAATTCTTAAGATGCCTAACCTACAACAATCCAAGGGATGTTGGACTCGGTACTGCAATGGAAATAGGATTAAAACTGGGGAGAATATGATCCTTAACTCTGGGGGAGGCTCTATATTAAAAGGTCAACTGAGTATCTTAATTACCTATATATAGATACATAACAAAGATAACCCTGCTATTGGAACTCTCCTCTTACTAGCATGTTTTATTATTTTATTCTTGTGACAAATAAGTTACACCACTTTCAGGCAATGTAAAATGGCTATTATTAATTATATGTCCTCAAATTGAAAGAAAACAAACAAACAAATAAACTTATGCTACTATACCTCAGCTCAGAAATCCTATGGTAATTGTGCATAGTCCTCACAGAATTTTTTATGGCCTCATTAGTGAGTTCTACAAATGAATACAGTGGCACTATGCCTTTCTCAGGTTACTGCTTTGATTGGGATGATAACAATCCCTTAAACTACATATTCCAAAATCTATGACAGCAAAAGCGTTGAGGCTCATTTTCTGACAAAACAAAAAGACTCTATACATATGTTATGAACACGTATTAATAGTCTATATTTTTACTTCTATGAAGAACTTTAAAAAACTTAGAGAGATTAAAATAGTTTTCATTAAAACAGCTTTAGTTCACAAACCAGAAGTGATCCCATGATGGAAGCCGGTGCAAACTTAAAAGAAGACAAATATTTCTACTGAGTGAAAGGTCAGTGATACCGGCGCAATTGAGCATTTAAAACTTAATTGAAATAACAGTCTAAACAGCAACAAGATTTTAGAGTTCACAGAGTCTCTTAGATTTTACTCTCTTTATGAAACTAAACAGAAATAATTATTTTTGCATTTATAATGCTATTTAAAGCTTGCTGATTTATGACCTTTTTGGTTTAAAATACACATTATTTCAAAATCTCAAAAGTAGTTCTGTCAGTCATTTTCTCCTTCTTCATATGCTGGTTGTTAGTTCACATGCATTTGGTCAAAAAGTATCCTCACAAAACAGTAAAATCAATAGAAAAATCTAGTGAACGCCATCATCAATGAAGTACACAAGTGCTATTAATCTGCTAAATAAGAAAAAGGAAATTTGGGGTGGGCTGTCTGCTGGGAGAAGTAACATTTAAATTAGCATTTTATTTATTTTAAACAAATCTGGAAACATCATTTGTGTTCTAATATTTTCTGAACAAAAAATTAAGTCACTTGTATGGATTTTGACAGTTAAGACAACAACAATCTTACAAGTAGCAAAGGAATAACTGTCAGAGACAAAATGTGAGCTCGTGAAATGATTACCTCCTTTAACTGGGGTTATTATACTTTTCTTTAGAGTCATAAATCATACTTCAAGCTAATAGAACTTTAGATTTGTTCAACTTTTGAACAAATTGTTCTCAGATTGCTTTATATTGGTACCTACCTTTCTGCTTTGACTTTCCACAGCACCTCTGAACCATTTGAGAGGAAACTGATCAACACTTATTCTGATTAGCATACCTCTACCCTCCACTCCACGTTTGTTTTACGTTGAGTTCCTTAGATGCCCACATCACCAGTTACAATAGACAGATAACACGCACGTTTTCCAAAACATGCCAAAATGCTGAATGTTCTCCATCAGACTCCTGAGCAACTCAAGAGAAATAGCCCAAACAAAATATTCTTAAATTTCTATCCTCAGACCTACCTTCCCCCAATGGAATGAGCACTGTGAATAACAACTATACTTCTAGTTAAGTTTAAAAATAAAGCAAGAAAAAAAGTGCCAGCACAGTTCCCCAGGGATGTACTTCTCTAGCAGTGGGAATCAGCATGCGTTACTTTATGGCAGTACGTTCTGCATGCTTAGTTCTTTAGTATATAAAGTCACTTCATCAACCCAATTATTTCTTTTTTTTTTCCTGTTTTTAGAGTTACCCCAAAGTAACTCTAAACTACTTTAAAACACGTTCATTACAGAAATGATTCAACAAGCACTGCTGCAAACCATGGAAATGTAAAAGCTGTTAAAAATGTATTAAATGCTGTCCATGCCACAAGGGTACTAGTGTAAAATGACCTTAAGTTTAAAGGCTCCCTATGAAGGCTGAACAGTAATCTGCTCTGCTTCTCTTAATGAATAACAAATGGGCCTTCACAATTCATTTAGTTCAGTACAAGCTGCCATTACAACCCATTTTGTTTTTTTAACTTTGTGGTAATGTATCATCTTGCCTGAGTCTATGTCATCTTCTTGAAGGTCACCAAAGGTATGCAACTCCATTCTTAATAATGAAGAAAAGGAGGAAAGAAAAAGAGATATGACAAATTCTGACAAAGCGCCGACCAGTCCATTCCGTCATCCTGTATCACACAGTGAGGCTTGTACTTCCTACACAAAATGCTTCCTGTTTTGTTAAGAAAGCTAGATAATTATCGAAGTCTTCAAATTATTTTGTTTTCCAATTAATAGCTAAAATAAAACAAAATAAGGGAAGTTTCAGAATTCCATGAGTTCCTATTTACTTATTGTTGATTTTTTGTTATATAATCTGAGTCCGAGCATTCAAAAAGGAATTGAAAGACCACAAATATTTATCTTTATTTCACAGGTATTTAGAAACACGTATTATGTTGCTATGGACAATTAGCCTTTTATCCAATTTTACTTGGTAGTTTAACTCACTCACCCTAAGGTTTTAATTATCCCTTCAGTCTGCATGCTTAGGCCTCAATCCATGCAGCTGGAAATCTGCCTCAGTGATGTTATAACCTTGTTAATGTAACAAAAGAGGAGTTTACTTAAAACTGTACTGACTGTGGACTTAAGCCAAATTTACTTGAAAGAGGAAAGAGACTGTCAAAAATCCTACAATAAACACAGAAATGCAGTTCTTTCATAACCTTCACCTTAATTCATAGAGACAAGCAATTTACATGTAAGTGGATTCATATGGCCTGTGAGGGGCCTCCTTGCCGGAGCTGGGCTATTCTTTGTACCCTACCCCCACCTTTAACAAAAAAGCGTCCAACAGCTCGCTTTACAGAAATGGCAGAGTATCTGCAATCTTTTTTAATCACAATAAAGCATAATTAAGATAAACATTTATAAAGCCAGTCAGTACCAATAAAGGAGTATAATTTCATAAAGTGGATTTCAAGCTTTTGATTGTCAAATACATATTTTAAATTCAATAAAGTTTTTATTTGAAGAGTGTAAAGTTGCAGTCCTAATGAGGTAATAGTTACATTAGCCTCAAGTGGAAGTTGCTCGTCATACACTGATATCCTCCGTTCATTTAGTTGCTAAATTACAGTAGGGATTTCCTAATTTCATCTGTTAATTAGATTCACTTTTAGGCTAGATACTAACAAAAAACTACATTAGACTAAACAAAACATCACTGCATTGAAGTGCTGAAGGGAGATCTTTCTAAGAAAAAAAAACAAAACATACAAGTTATATTTCATTACATTATATTATGTGAAATAGTGTAGACAGTTTTCATCCTGACTGGATCCCTTGTTTTTTTGTGCTGGTTTTTTTTGAGTTTTTTAGGTGTCGGTTTTTGTGATTTTTTATTTTTTTTTTTAAGAAGGGATCTTGTGGGAGGGGCAGTGGTGGGTAGTGCAGTGCTGCTCACGTATACATAGCCTTAAAAGCCTCCAGTTTTGCTTCAACAGCTTTATTCCAGTTTTTTGACAAAATAATCAAGAAGCAGAGGATGTGGGCATCCAAAACAAAACTGGAAAGTAGTCACATTTCTCTCCACGCATCTGAAAATTTAAGTATTCTTAAATAGATATAAGTTCTTTTGTTTAAGCTCACGAATGTCAGAGTATCTTCCTCTCTGTGAAGAGGGTATCAGGTTGCCAGATGTCAGATGAGGATCAACCATACTTCTTGGGTTTCTGTTCTTTAAGTGTTACGCAATAATCTCTACTTCGTTGCTACTGAATCTCACAATAGCCCCGAGCCCAGCTCCTGCTCTAACCCCACAGACACAAACCACTTACTTTTTGTTTACAGACCACACAGGAAACTAAAAAGAGATCAATTTCTCAGGATAGTCATGAGAGACCTGGGGTTATAGTTATCAAACACTGTTAGTCCCCTAAGCAAGTGATGAGGAAGGCCCATGGTTTGACTCTTTGAGAGTGATGGGTTTTGAAAGCTCCAGTCTTTTTACTGCATCACTCCTTCCTAATGCATCTGAGACCCAATTTGCCAGAACATGCAGACAGTTAAACATAACCACCCTGAACTCCCCTCACTAGTACTCACTGATGCAATGAAGTGCTATACTCGCACCTGACTGCATTTTCTTCCAAACTCCTCAGGCCTAAGGACATAAAAGGCAGTACACAAAAGTAAAATTACATTCTTAGGAACATGGATTTAGCTGGAATTAAAATTTATTTCAATAATTTGTATCTACAATGTACATAATGTGAATTTGAAAGTGTCTATGCTAGCTTTGATTCTGTGTTTCAGAGGTGATAAATTATTCTAAGTGTCCTATGAGCTCTACCTTCAAAATTTTCTTCTTAGTTCCTTTCTGTGCTTACTAACTTGAAAGATAGCTCAAAAACAGAATAACAAAGTAGTAAATTCAATGACTGTCTCTGTTAGCTCAATCTACATCTCCCTCCAACCTAGGATAACCATTTAAGTCTTTGAAAGAATGCAAGATGAATTGGAAAGCAAAAAAGAAGAATCACTAGTAACTAAAATACTATTAGGAATACAGCGATCCTCAGAGACCAATGTGGCCTAATTTTGGTCAGAATCAAATGCAAAAAAAGATAAACTACATGTTTGAGGTAGTAGTGGTTAGTAACTGGGAACAGTTTAACCACAAAAAAAAAAAAAAAAAAAAAAAAAAAAGAAGTACATTTCTATTTCTAATATAAGCCAGTGAATCACATTTCCCCTCAGTGTATACGTGTTTACAAAATTAAAGATAGATGTTTTTAGGGACATTCAGAATCATATCAGAAAAAATATAGTCTTTCACTTTCACTTCCCTGTACACCTTTATGTACTAAAATGCAACATAATAAGCATGGAACTTTTTCCAGAATTACATAAGCTCCTCCACAAATGCAACAATAATATTTACCAACAATTGAAAAATTTTTCCAATAGCAGCATTTGCATAAATTTGTGCTGTCATCAAGCTTTTGTTTCCCCTTGAAAAGTTTATCTAGTCTGTCGAAGCCACATTGTGCTAAGGAAGCAAGCCAAAGTGTCCTTTTAAGGTGATGTTTATCCTGAACACATCAGTTTGACTATAAGACATAGCACAGACTTATATATGTACCTTCTTATATAACTTCTTAAATAATGCTTCTCTTTCCTAATGTATTTTGGCACACTGTACAATAATGTGGACATATCTATGTTTATTCATAATCAGAAAAAATTCAAGATGAGTTCATCCTCATTTGCACTGCCATCACTGTCATGATCTAGCAGCCTTCTCTAACAGCAGTGCAGCACTGAAAGGAGAGGTGTTGTTCATAAGAAATTCAGTGTTATAGCACATTTTTGTGTGCCCATACATCATATTTCAGCAATTATACTTGGAAATCCTCTTTTTACAACTATATTTCTAGATTCATGCTGCTTAGACAGTGTTGGTATTACACACGATACGTGTTATTTTTATTATCTGGTAGGTTACAGTAATGCTTAATGGCTTGGAGGCTATTATGCCTGGTACCACGTTATTAAATTTATTATTAGTTTATAATCTATATTGGTAAGCTATACACAGTTCAGTGGCAGGCACAAACATCAGTAGAAAAAGTCATGTAAAATTCTCTATCTGATTTTAAGACCAGTATGAGCACATTTCCTTCCCCAAAAGACAGAAACTCTGACCAGTTGAGGCACTGGCACAGGCTGCCCAAGAGGGTGCTGGAGTCACCATCCCTGAAGCCGCCATACTGAGGGACGTGGTTAAGTAGCAGTATTACTGGCAGGGCGATGGTTGGGCTGGATGATATTAGAGGTCTTGTCCAACCTTAACGATTCTATGACAATAAATTCTTGCAGGTTTCATTATATCAGTTAGATAAAAATGTAAATCTTACTGATGTCCTGACATGAAAAAAGGCTGCCACAATCTCACACTAAGCATGACATACTAAATAGCATGCCTCAGACATGAGAAGGATAACACATCCTCTATCTTACTAGGCACCAGAGAACCAATGAGAGGAAACAAAGCAATAGGAAATAGAATTTATTTTCCACGTCACACAAAGAAGTATTTGTTTTGCTGGGGGTATGGGGAAGGTGAAGGAACAAAGAAGCACAAGAGGGAGGCAGCAGTGAATTTACTTCGTAGCACATAAGGAGCAATGAGAAGGCAAGGGAGGCTTTTCCTAGCTGTCATTAAGAAAGCTGTTCTGCTTGATTGCTTTCTGACTGTTTTCTCTTCTGAATTTATCAAAGCTTTCCCTTTTAACAGAAAACACCATTATAAACAATTTAAAGCACCTTTTATATTTATATGTAGTAGTAAACAGTAGTCCAGTAATTCAGTCTAATAATGCAAACTTCTAAATTTCTTTGGTTCTCCGCATTCATATATCTGATTTCACATTAATTCAGCATTGCCACATCAGGAGACACTCAGGTTATAAATCCTAGCATTGAACTGAATTTTGTGGGTCTCAATTATGCAAGGTTTGCCACTGGAAAAAAAAAAAAAAGGAAAAACTGACCCACCCATCATATTTTGAAGTCTAAAATGCAGAAACAACTGCTTGAATCATATTCATTTGGCTGAGGTTATGAGTCTGGGAGCCTGCAGTTGATCAGCACTGCCTGAGAAGTCACAGAGGCCAGTGGGAATTACAGTAACAGGGTTTCAGTAGACAAGAGCGTAATTCAGTCAGCTTTGAAAATATATATATATATATCCATGAACAGAAGCCTAATTTCTCCTTGCTTTTTAACTTTCAGTTAAGTTTCTTCTTTGCTGTCTTTTGAGCCACCTGTTCTTTTCAGTATATGTAACAGAGTTTGAAGCCTTCACATTCCCATGTTGGCTGAACTTTAAAACAAATACCATCCCATTTCATCACTTTTATCATTAGCAACTTTTTACATACTAAAAGCACTTTAAATGTGATGTTAAAACAAACCGTATTGTCAATTTCAATAATTACAGAATATAGTTCTTTTCTACAGTACTGACCTTCTGGTAAAATGATTTTGTTGTTTACATTTTCTTACATTAAAAAAAAAAAAACAAAAAAAAAACAAAAAAAAAAAACACAACATACACACCCTGAAAAAGAAGTTGTGGAATAGAAACCTGAAAAGAAGTGCAATTCTTTTGGTAGAACGCATAGTAACATCTAAAAAGTTAACACAGATAAATTCACTAGTAAGTTAACTTCAGTTTAACTTCAGATAAAAATGCTAAGTATTCTTACTGACCAGGATTTTCTAAGTCCAGACCTGAACTTTCATTATATTGGTTTGTACAGCCCTCTTCCTCTTACCATTGTCCTGTTGCATTGAAAACAAATTCCTATTTCCTTTTATCTTTTATATGCCATTCTTATCACTGTTACTCTCTGAACACTAGTCTACAACACATGAATTTAGAATGCTAAATTCTAAATGAATCAAGATATATAATGGATTAAATTGTTGCATTTTAAATGCTAGCACATTTATAAATTTAAAGAGAAATGTACTGCAGTTTAAAGATGCTAATTAAAAAAAAAAAGGAAAAAAAAGGAAACAGAGAAGCAAACATCATTCTTTATATTGTGATTGTATCTTCAAATGGCTATTTGCATTACAAAAGAAAAACATGACTATGTACCTGAAAGTCCTGTTTGCAATAGCACCTGTAAGCCTGAATCACTGTGAATCCCATCTGCTTTCTGAGAGGTCCATTCCCTAGAGAGTGTAACCACCTGCTCTTTAACACAATTATTTCATCCACTGTATTGTCTCGTAAATTCACTTATTCTCCGTAGATCAACAGAAGCTAAAGGTTATGCAAAATGTGATCTTTATTATTTCCAAAGTGAATTAGTTAAACTAATTGAACAGGTTCTCACAAAACAATTCTAAAATCATCTGTTATGAACTACAACCATTGTGTTCCAGTGTAAGGGAGCAATGTGCAAGGAAAGAACTTCAGAGAGAAAATAAATTTTAGGAACATAGTTCAAGAACAACAGCCAAAGAGTGTAAGGAAGAAGCCATTTATGGACCTCTTCCTGTCCATGAATTTGTCTAACCCTTTTCTGAACCAGTTGATGCCATCTGCCTTTTAGGGAAGCAAGTTCCCAAAGGTCCCCAACCAATGACCCTGTAAAGCACATCTTCTCTCTCCTCTGAATCAATCACTGATTAACTACAACAACAGCCTGATATTCCCTATTCTGGAGGATCTGGCAAAGTTCCACATTCAGCCTATGCCTCCTTTGTGATTCTGTAAACTTCAAACACACCCCGTACCTGCATTCCCCTCCCAAGAATGAAGGGTCATGAAGTTTCATCTCATAAAGCAGCTGCAGGATCCCCTTGATCTTTCTACCATTCAAGTTCTGGGAAAGCACTAAAGCAAGAAAACCCCAGGAAGCATTGTGGACCTTCCAACTGAAAATGTTTGCTGAAGCACCTATCCCAGCCTTCACACTGCTTTTCTTGTCCTGAGGTAAGGTACCAGAGTGGGTAGAGAATTAATGGCAACAAACAGAAATAAAAGTGCACTACTAGGTTACTGGGGCACAACTACCATCAAAGTCTATTTCTGGTTAACAAATGCCTCAAAACCATACAGATCATAGGAACCTAGAGGGTCACTTTTTCAGCTACAGACAAAAGCTTAAATTTCTATGGTTTCCTGAGAACAGTACTAATTGAAAACCAAAATTCTTATGTGACAAGAAAAACAAACAACTTCAACAGCAGGTGCAAATCTATTTTAAAAGTAGAATATGATCATAAGGAAAAAAATGAAGAAATAACACTTTCTTTCCAGGCTAGTAACATTTCAAGACTCTTGTCTTACAAAATAAAAAATATATTATAATTCAGTCTAAACATACCACTGTCAAGTGAACAGAAGTTTGGTGACACTCTTATGTCTTTAAGTAGGAGAAGCTTTGCCAAGTAAACAGCTCACTCATTCCATTCTCACAGAGAGAAACATTTTATTGCTTTGTGCCCCTTCATTGTTTATAAAAGAAAAACATCTCCTCATTTTAGTCAAGAAAGCTTCTGTTCCAGAGAACAAAGCCTTCATTTGGGTTTCTCAAATCTTTGTGGTGTTTGCAAGTTGGTGTCAAAAATGTTAGTGACAGCATGCTGTGTTACAGGTCTGTGGGGCAAAAGCAGTCACAAGAGACTTTTCACCCAGGTTAGGAGACCATATTACCATTCTAACTACTTCCTATGGAAGTCACAGTTGTATCAACATCCTGCTGTTTTGTTTGTATTTAACTTGGGCTACGACTCTGTACACTCTCAGCATGAATCCTACAATTAAATGGAAGCAGTCCACCAGTTACTAAAAAGCAGTCTAGTGTTCTACATTCAAAATTATACAATTTTTTATTTAGTCTTGTTTCAACTTTAGTAATGCATAAATATGTTCAGTGAATTGATAGTAAGTTGTCGCATAATCTTAAAAAAAAAAATTAAGAAAAATAGTATTTTCTGAAATATATTTTTTCTCCACTAGCCTATTGTCTGAGCTGTCAAGTAAAAATATGCTATTTTAAAGAGTTCATGTGGGAGAAATTATCATAGCTATCCTTCAATCATAGGTTATAGCAGAGCTGGCAAAGTAAAAAATGTAATGATACTACTTCCAAAATAATACCTTATTAATAGTCTAAGAATTCTGACTGCTGTATTTGCTTAATACTCAATTCAAAGACTATCCTTTATTTTCCTGTATCCATCACTATTTATTTAGCTGAGAACTATGTTCAAGATAGGTGCTGCCTCTTTTTCGGACAATCTTTTAATACAACAGCATTTATAAAACAAGTAGAAACTATATTTTGCCTATATATATATATTTTTTTTATAACACCTTGATTCCTAGCCTAGGCAAGAATCATCTAATTCCTTGCTTTTTTGCTTTTTTTCTTTTTCAAGAAAGAAAAAAGAAAACAACACAAAATAAAACCACTGCATAACTATTAGCACAGGAAGCAGAGAGTGGCCATAGGGAAGATAACATTTTAAGTGGTTTTAAAGAGTGAGCTCCAAGAAATTTCAAAGCGTATTTGCAAACTTCAATCACCTCGCCAGTTTCTTCCTTTTTACAGCATTGTTTTCTTCATCCTCGCTGTGTTTGGAAGATCCCCCCAAAAAAGGAAAACAACTTAATGACTGCATGCAAGTAAAGGCCTTAGACTTTCACCAAGGATTTTCCAGCCAATGAGTTTCATGCTTCTGGGCTATGCATTCACTGAACAGGTGAGCTGCATACAAAATTACTCTGAAATATTCCAGATGATTTAGATTTGCTGCTCACAGAGAGATTTCAGAAGAAATTTTGACCACAGCTGTAGCCTTGTAGCCACAGTGGTGAGAAAGAAACCACTGTGCTGTGGGTAACAGAAACTCTAGGGGTGGAGTAGGTAGGATGTAACTAGGCAAAAATATGTTGAGTTCCTTTCCCTCCCCAAGCACCAGTCTGCATAGTGATGGATGGAAAAAGTAACAGAAGAATGAAAGCAGGGACACGATCTGATTTACCCAGGTGTTGGAAAAATGTCTGTGTTCTCCAAACATGCACCAGTCATGCAGCTCCTGCTAAGCTACTATACAGACACGAAATCCCCAACTTCTACTTGAGTAAAATTTATTGATGGAAATATGGGGGTATGTCTGGGGAAAGCCAGATGAATTTTAAGTTTCCTTATACTCTGCCATTAATATTCCATGAAATATTTTGAATTCCCTACAAATTGTGACCATCTAGTTCTACATATCATAAAGCCTTCTCCTTGCGCTGTAGTCCTTGGCTTCTAGAATTCATTCTAGGTCCCTCTACATCTCTGCAATATCCAGAAAAGTCCACCTGTGGCTATTTTTATGCATCCATGCCTGGATTAAATCCACTAAAAGGGGGGAGGAGGACAAGTCAGGCAAAGTAGCCAACAAACTCACACTGGTTCACTTCCCTGCAGTTTCCAGCAACAAATCACTTTCTTGCTCTGTGAAACTGCTCCTCCACAACTTGTTGAAACAAAAAGATCCCAACCATGGTCTTGCATTCAAAACTGGCATTTAGTGGTAAATGCAGCTGCCCTGTCCTTTTGTGGCAAATCAGCTGAATAACCAATCCAGGAGGTAAAATTGAAGTACGCATACAGCACTCCCGCAAAGGGTGGCAAGCTGGTAGGACTGAATGCTTGGTGGAAAAAACATTTTATCCCTTTCTTCCCACAAATATTTCATGCTTGACTATACACAGGTGCTGTTAAATGAATAAAGTAAACATACTGAAAAACAGAGATAAGCAATACTCATTTATTATTTTCAGTGAAAAAATGGGGAACATTCTTAAACAAAGGAAGGGATGTTTAATTTTACGCTGTCACTAAGAGAATCTACTGAAAAATCTAATTTTTTTTTTTTTTAATCACAGCACAGCAATGATCTATTTTTGGTACTGAATTGAAGGACTAGTAGCTGGTTATTTTATTAGATCTTTAATGCTTCCTTACTGGAGTAATCTGATTTATTCCACATTAGAGAAAACATGTATTTTTTCTTCTAAAAATTCAACGTGAATTATAGGGCAAAGTCACTTCCAGCGAAACTGGTTTAGTAATACCCACAAGTGATGGCATGAACTCCATTAAAGGCAATGAAATTACCCCACTTCACAAATTCTTGCCAAGAATTTTATTTAGAAACTTCAGTGTACTGAGTTGACTAATAAAGGAAATTCACAATAATTAACATGGATCTCAAAGGTTGAGAATTCACTAGTCAGTCTTCAAGTCAAAAAATGAAGTTCAGTTTTTTGTAAATTAATGTCCTAGTCATGGACTGCTAACTGCCATGAATGTTAAATGTAACTAAGTCACTGAAAGGTCATCAAATTAATGTAAAAAAACAAATGAATGAGCATTTCTAAGAAATCCTCCAGAAGTTCTCAGTAGTTTCCACTCCTTACTGCAAACTTTCAGAAAACAAAAACAAAGATATCTTTTTAACTGTCAATTTCTAATTTCAAGCCAATTGAAACCTTCTATGAATGTGAAACATATTTAAAAAATGTTTCAAAATGGCTTTTGTCACACTATATAATACAGAAGTCTTTTTTAAAACACTCTCAGTAATTATGAAATAAGCTCATTGATTTTGTTATGCTCAGAAAGAGCATAAAACATTAAGACAATTAGGCATTGTGATGGATTTGAACACATGGTGTGTTTTGCTGTTAACATGAATCCGTAACTTCCACTAATGTCAGTATGAGTTATACACTGTCCCAAAAATACGACCATAACAAAAATATTTCCTCCAGAACTAATATACTAATATTTGTATAGACATTTGGAAAAAAAAAAAATAAAGTCTCACATTTAGAAAGTGAAAGTACATGAAAAACCTCCTCCAAATTTTAGCACTTAGGAACTCACAAGAATAAATCTCAGATTTTTACATACTGGCATCAAGATAAGAGTAACTTCATATTTATCTTCTTCCATCCAACTACTTTTCCTTAAATAGTACTTATCTAGTTCCAAGTTCAAAAAGACTAGGCAGATAATGAACAAGATTAAGCTCCTATCCAGTTTTACTCTAAACTTCCTTAAATAACTGAATTTATATGGGGGCATGTAATGACAACTGGAGAAATTACATAAAACTGACAACCGATTGTAGTCTGTAAATTAAGATGGATCTTGGCAATGTCAGCCAGATGGACACAGAATGCAGAGTTATGTTTGGAACTTGAACATAATATAAGCATAGGAAATCATCATGAATGCTTTTAAAACACAGTTCATGCCTATTTAACTGGAAACTAGCAGCCAAGAAACCATAATCACTCCATATCAAATAATTAAGTGATAAATAGAATTTACAGTCAATTCTTCCAATTAATTAATTATCTTAAAGTATCAGAGAGAAGCTAGATGAAGAAACTCTACTGTACTAAGTTACTACAAAACAAAATTGTAATTATTCTGTCAGTGGGTCTCTAGGTCTTAGCTAGCATCTGCAATCTGTTCTTGAGAGTATCATGTTCAAAAGAATAATTTAAGACCTTATGTAGTACAATGTATTATAGCAGTTTTATAAAGTTTGTTCATTGAGTAATTATTCAGGCAGCAATTTCAAAAATTAAAAAAGTACTGCAATGAAATATCTGAATTATTTTATAAAGACTTTACTAATACATATACAATCTAAGTTATGTTGTTTTGTGTATTTTATTAAGTTAAATAATCTGGTAGACCTAAGTAAAATTAAGGTTCACACTTATTTAATTAGACAATGTTGTGTTTAATTGAATTTATGTAGCTCTTCTCAAACATAGAGCTCAAAAAATGAATAAACGTTCAGTTTTTGCTTCTTCCTAGATTCAGTTCTAATGTTGTCTAAGAGGTAAAACAAAGAAACAATAAATAGAAATTACTGTGTGAAAATTTCACTCATTATCATCTGATAGTGTCACTCACTCTCACTATTCGTGCTCTTAATATCATGTAATATGATTTTATATATTTTGTTTTGTTCTCAAAGAAACAGATCAAAGCTCTATATAGAAAATAGATGTCTGCATGAAAAATGCCTGTTGTGAATGTCTAGGTTATCACAGGTGAACCAATACGTACATTAAAAAACTCAATAACCCCCAAATGTGTATAATATTCAATATATCACATAATACTATAAATCACACATATTACCAATTTATATACACCTCATTAAAATAAAAAGCAGTTCTTTTGATTTCATGGAAGCAGTCATTGTAAGATTAGTGTTTTCATACCTATATTAGATGGCAGCCATTCTTAAAATCTGCTTTTATACAATTGCAGGAAGCATATGTGGCCATCTGCCACTTTGTCTTTTTTAAAGCATTAGTAAGATATTTTTTTCTGATGATTTACCTTCCTTTGAAATGTCAGGATAGCGACTACTACCTATATAAAGCTACATGTATTTCAAATGTTTTTGCTTTTGTTTTTGTTGTTTTTCTCCCCAACAAAACAGTTTGGGAATTAGAACAGTGAGTTTTATTTGTTGACTGTTAACTATATGCTTACTGGGTTTTCTAAGCCACAACAACTTCACTTCTTTTCTGCAAATGCTAACTTTAAGGATCATGCTAAAGCCTTATTAAAGACATTTTCCCTTATCACACATAGGAAGACAAATTTAATTAAAGGTCAGTTTGGTATGCTTATATATTGTGATAATGTGTACACTGATAGGTGTTTGTTTTGTGTTTGTTTTTTTTTTTTAACTAATTCAATTCAATCATTTTTGCACCATCCACAAAGTTGACGAACCCCTTTCCTTTCATGATACTAAGAAAACTCCAATATACATTTCTCAATGAAAGACAGGGCCTTAAATATTCCTATGGAAGTTACACTGCAATGATATTTTAATGCATGTATCAAAAGGTAGCATTCAAAAATTCTTATCATGTTAAGTGTTCAGTAATGTAATGAATGTAATGTAATAAGCAAAATGAACACTCTCTTTTTTGTATTTTCAAAGATACTTCAGTCCTGCTATTAGAAGATCATAGGTTTAAACAGGGAGAAAAACATTCTTTTAGAAAAAAAAAAAAATTAGTTTTCCTAGAAATTTGAGAAAGCAATGTACTTACTTCATTTCTAGAATTTCTTCGAGTTGCTTTCTCCGCTCTATTCTTAGGTTAGCCAGATGTGCTTCCTTCTCAGCCAAAGACTGCTGTGTCGAGGCAAGACGGGCTTTGGTAGAATCTAGTTCTTGTCTTGTCTTTTCTAATGCATTCATCAGTTCTTCTACCTAAAAGAAAGAGAATTTTTTAAGCTCCATATTCTTCATAATAAGTAAAGAATACATTCACACACAAAAGGAATTACTTTAACTAAGTGGCTGTTCATATCCATTCCTGTTTGAAAAACAAACAGAACATAATTTAAAAAAAAAAAAAAAAAAAAAAAAAAAAAAAAAAAAAAAGCAGTGTTTCTATGAATCTTGTATCAATCTTGCATCCTGAATCTTGTAACAGGTAAGATTTATACAAATCAGCACTAACACATACTGCCAGCCATGTATTTAACCTGGGCCACTGTCACATACAGACACAATTTACAAATATTTTCTGCATCATTTATATTATTGTAGTTCAGGGAGGTGATAATTCATCACAAGAAATTTTAGATTCAGATAATAGTTATGTATTTTAACATAAAACTCTTCATGACTGTCTATATCGTTTCAGCAAAAAGTGCACACCACTTAGCACAGGAACAGGTTGTTCAGAGAAGCTGTAGATTCTCCACACATTGGGTATTTTCAGAGTTGGACTGAACAAACTTAGGGAATTGGATCCAGCTCTAAAGTTGTCCCTGCTTTGAGCAGAGTTTTAGAATGCGTTGCCTCCGTTGGTCCCCCTGGTAACCCAAATTATTCTGATTCTTGTTGTAAGGAGGGCAGTAGCATGCACTGTTCATATTCACATTGTTGTCATACCCACCAGGCTACTCTTCCCAAGACAACCAGGAATCTCTGAAGTATGGAATAAAAAAAATGTAAGGTAAATGTTAGCATTTACATTGGTAAATGTCAATTGGATTTAGGGTAAATTACTTGCAGGAATTCAGAAAAACTTCCTGCTTCCAGAAAATAAAATTTAAAGGTAAAAAAAACCAACGCTATATTCTATCGCGTTATTTAAATAACAAAGATTATACATGACTCCTCTCTGAAGGAAGAAAAAATTCAGCTGTGATCATATTATCAGTTTGCTTACAGAGAAAGAAAGATTTTTCCCCCTAAGTTCATGTTTAATTGTTGTTTGCAGTTATCTAAATTCTAGTAGAGTGCAATTAGTGATTATGAACCACTTTTTTTGTTCAAGCTAAACACTCATTGCTGTGCTTGCCAACCACATGACAAGTTCAATAAAGCAAAATTAATAACCCAGTGTCTACCAAATTACAGTGAGTAGGACTCACACTGTTTGACTATCATACATAAATTACTTACCTCTTCTATACCAGCTGCATCTACATCCTTATAAACACTATAATAAGTATCAATGCAATTCTGGGATGCATATGATACCCTCCAGGGTTTAAGATGTTGTATTTCATTAAGGCAGTATCAGAATTGTCCATAGCACTGGAATTAATGATGTTCAACCTCCAATTCAAACAGTAAAGAAACACTTCTGTAAATAAATGCAAGGAGTACAAACCAAGCCACAGAGTCTGAGAAGGAGCAAGACTGTACTAAAATAGACGTCCATATTTTAAACCATCTAAGGAAATTATAGGCTTCAGAAAAAAAAAAAAAAGAAAAAAAAAGAAAAAAAAAAACAACAAAACTGTAGAGTTTTGTTAAGGTATATCAATCATATACTTATGTATTATTAGAAAAAAAAAAAGATGTCTAAGTTTGAGAAAATAAAACTGAAAATCTGAATATGAACATTTCTTCAAACCACAAATCATTAACATATGCAGATTGGAAATTTATATTTTCATTTATACTTTCAGCACAACATTTGCCAGCCAGTTCTTCCTTCACTTTTTAAATTTGACCCAAGAAGTTTTCATATTCAAATTTTCAGTTTTTGTCTCCAAATTCTTAATATAAGCACTATTCTCTTATTTGATACCAGTGTTAGAATGATTAAAAGAATGTAATTATATCACCTTTGAGATTAAAATCAAAATGTTGATTTACAATCTCCTAGTCCTACTGCATGGAACGGAGGCAAGTCCAGTACTACTAGAGCAAAGTTTTAGCTTTCACACCTACAGCAAAACGTTTCTTTCAAGAGCATACAGGTACACAGCATCTCGAAAAAAATTAACACAACGGTGTCTTTAAGATTTATTTACACAGAGAAGTGTCTCAATTTCACTGCTGTGTATCAGTAGAAGCAGCCCTTCAGTGCTTCCCAGTGCTGCACTGTCCCTGAGTCAGCTGTGTCAGTGCTGGCCCAGGTCTGCCTATGGCAGCTGGCACTGTCTGCAACACCTCAGCCCTGCTGCTCACTGAGCTCTGCAGGGCTGCTGTTATGGCTTTCAGAAAGCCTAACTGATGGCAGTACTTCAAGAATGTTAATAAAATTAGTACCAGAATTTAACTTTACATTTCAGAATGGCAGAAAACCAGGAAACCAAACTATTGCAATTCTTTTTAAATTTTGAATCTATTTTAAATGAACGCTTTCTACTTGTACCACATCACATTTCCAAGTCCTGTCCTCACACACCAACATCAGTTTCACAATAAGATAAAGAAAGAAAAAGAAATGTATGCTGCTGAAGTATACATCTGCATTACCAGATTCTGTGAATTAAAGAAGGTTAAAGTTCAAATGAGTGACAGATTATTAAAAATGCCCTGGAGCATTCTTAATTCCAGATTGGATCCGGCTCAGCACAACTCATGCTAACATAATACTGTTCCAGTTTGTGGGAATGAGAGGGAGGGACAACAGCATGTTTTCTCTGTTTAAATACAATATATTTCTGCAGAATGATGACAAGCTGGCAGCTCTCCAGCAATCAAGGTTAGTATTATTAGTATCACTATCTTTAAATGGTGGGCACTTCATTTTTAATAATGATATTAATTATAAATAATTATAATATAAATAACAGTAAATTCAGGATTTCCCTTACTGAATTCAAATATCAGGAACTATAAGTAAACCCCACGCCAACTTAATTTAAACCCAATCTCATATTAGTAGACACTGATTATTTATTAATTTTGCATGGTAAAATTCAAAGTGATAACTCCTACTGTTTAGTTCCAGCTTCTTCACTTTTGTTTAATACATGAATATTAAACGTTATGGATAATAATAAAAAGCGTAGTAAATTATTCTATTCATTCAATACAAATATGAGCCACATTTTTATAACAAAAAAGTGTAAAAATCCACACAGTTGTTTTTAAATGTCCCTTTCTTCCCATTTGCTAAGGAAATGCTTTTTACAATTTTTTCTTCAAAGTCACACACTATATAAATTTATCTCCAGTTCTGTAAAGATTAATTTAATGATGACAACTTTTTCTTTTTTCCTCCCTATGATTAAGCATGAGACTTAAAAAAAAAAAAAAAAAGACTAATTCCTTAAGGTTCCTCTTTGTGGCTTTCATACAAACATAGTCTGTCACTGGACTACAAGGACATAGATAACACAGTCACAGTGATAAGGGAAAACAGACGAAAATGTGGATTTGTACACACAAATACCCACTTGCCATCTCTTCTGACTCAGGCAGGAGACTTCAGCTTTTTACACTAACGGCTGCTGGTCATGCACAGAACCACTCTACCTTTTGGCCAGTTCAATTGAAGACACACAGGTCCAGCATAAGTCATGTTGACCTGCAATATGGTTTGCAAATATCTTGTTTCTTTCTCCTGCTAATACGAGTCTTTATCAGTGTACAACAGCCTAACTCGTTCCATTTCAAAGATGCTCTTCCCAGAAGGGAACAGGTGGAGTAAAGTGCCATACCGAGTTTGCAAGACATGGAAATAACTTCTCTGTCATGCTTCCCACCAATTACTTCCATTCCCATTTGTCATCCATAGCCAAATTCCTCATCTCAAGGCTACTTGCATCACAACTTTTAAATTCAGAAAACAGGTCTAACAAAAGCAACGTACATATGGAGAGTGATGATCCCGAGCCTTTTCAAATCAAGAAATTAGTCATAAATTGTGTCTCACAATTCTGGATATTGGAAAAAGCAACCATATTCTAGAATACACATACAGATTAAAATAAACATGTCAGTGAAGCATTTGACAGGAAAGCAAGGAGATTTATTACATCCAAGATAATAGTTCATTTTTGTGTTTCTGTTGTTTTGTTTCATTTCGTTTTATGACAAGAGTCCAATGATATCAACTAGCAATGCAGCGAGAGTATGACACAAATTACCAGAAGTGCTGATAGAGAAAACCTCATGAAATGGATGAAATGATTTGCAATCTCCATAGGAACAAAATAGCACAATTTTCGAGTTGGATGCCATGCTGCAGTATTTGAAACCAAAACTTTTTTGAGATTACTACATAAAGCAGGATTCAAAATACTTCTATCCTCCTGCTAAATCCTATGTTAATAATATACAAGGCTTTGTTTTATTCAGACAAGGAAAAGACAGTATAGATATAGGACAAATTCATCTAGACTTGTTATGGCTACCAACTATGTTCATTGATATGAGAGAAATATATTTCCATCCCTACATAAAACATTCCAGAATTTAAAATATCCCCATAGGTTAAAAGAAATGTATATATCATAAAAAGGGGGATTAATCGTGTACCAGTCTTTATCATATTGATGTTAAGATTCTGCAAGATAGATCAGGGAAAAGGCTTGAAATTATTAACTTTCTTGAAACTGTCAGTAAGAATTCCCATCATTTTTTAATCTCAACTCAGTAGTTCAATAAAAGATAGGGCCACAGGAATATATTTATTGCATTCATTGTCTGGTCTTCCAGTTAAGATAGCAATTTCATCTGTAATCAGAAAACAAGCTTAAGTAATTTTGAAATACTGGTAATAATCAGATAAGTAAAATAATAATCATACATAAGCCAAACCAAAACAATCAAAAGCAACAAGATTTGTATGTGTTTATATATATACATAAATATATATATAAACAAACACAAGTCATCCTGAAAGTAATGCCTCTTATTTATTTCCAGGGAAACTACAGCAGATATTTGATAGAGCAAATTCTCAGCTACAAAACACTCTTTTTCAACACAGACACCACAATTAGCTCTTCATTTTCACCAGAATTTTCACCAGCAATGAACAAGAGCTTGCATACCCTGTTCATAAAAATCTAATCCAGCTGAGGTGGGTGACCCACTGCCACCACTGCTTAAATGCATGATCCACCACCTCAATGTGCTCACATCTGTTTGGTTTCCATAAATGTTCAGCAAGAATCAATGAATGACAACGGGCATTTTTTTTTCCATGCAGATGAATTGAATTCTACAACTTTTCTTCATACACAATTCCATGAGAGATGTCATTTTGTCACATTGTCCCTCTGCTGCCATCTGTCACAAGGGAACAACATTTAATGGAATACTGGTTGGAAGGGTCCACCTCCAGTGCCATACCAGCAATGTCTGCCTCTGACATTGTGAGCCAACATAATAAAAGAGAGAGCGTGGATTTTGGAGTAGCCCTTGCATGAGCGTGTGTATAAAATGGCATGTATATTGTTTAAACCAAATAAAAAAATATAAACTCTGTGTTTTAGTGCCGTTTCTAGACACATGGAAACCTCTTCAAGTGCAACCACAGTTGCAAGATGTGAATATGACCTTCAGCAAAACTTAAAGGGATGGTCAAAGTAGCAGAATATTCTTCATTAGCAGCAAAATAGAATTATATGATGAAGTAATTACTGTAACATTCTGATTCTGCAATGCTGTATAAATTAAACTAATAAATAAACCTCACACTATGTCAGTAAAGATACAGTATTCTAAGTGTTACATGAATCAATTAACAAACGTTCTGTGTTGAAGGTGAACTCATGCTGACAAAGCCTAACTCACCATTGGCCTCATTCAACCTTAGAAGTCATCCACACATACTCTGTAATGGAAATAAGACCAGACATCTAAGCAACTGCACAACTTCACTTCTTACAAAAAAATTATCTTTTTTTTTTTTTAAATTTAATTAGAAAATGAATTATTTTATTACCATATTTTACTGGTTTCCTCTCTTTCTCACTGAACTTCATTTGAGAAAGTCTAAGATTATTTTTAAGTGGCTGGTGGCCTCAGTTCTGCTCAAACTTACACTTGTTTGACATCATACAAACCTAATAACAAAAGTAGTATTAACAACACTTTATAGTTGTGCAAATGGAAGCAGATTTAGATGGTATGTATTGATAAATTACAGAGCTCAACCTAGTGTTTCCAGAAGCATTAACAAATACAGAGTAGTAATTGAATTAGCTATTGAAGATATGTTGATTTCAGCAGGACACTCAGTTGTCCCACATGATACTGTACGTGGAAGAGAACTCTTGTAGGCTGAAAACAATTACACCGTGTGATTTCAGTGTTGAGTCTCTTCAGATAAAGCATGCAAGTAGAGCAGAGCAACTCTTTAGCTGGTGTTAAAGTACAGCGCTGTCAGACCGGACTCTCTGGTTAATGTCAATAGCACTGCGTATAAAAGGTGACTAAAGTGTGTACAAATGTTGATCTTTGGAGAAGGCATGCCTAGAATCATACACACATCTACTATTTCATCCACCAGGTCAACTTCAGGGAGAGAGGGCAAATTGGGAGTTTTCTTGCCAAAAATTGATTCTTAGCACACTTGTTAAGTTACACTGCACAAAGCTACTTCCCCCCTGCTTTTAATCCATAATCGCAATCTATTATTAGAGTTAGAAATGCTTCTCCCTTATAGCATTTCCAAAGGCAGCAGGAATTCATGTGGTATGCGTAAAGTCTTGCTGCAAACAGTTCATGTACATAAGAGAGTTTCTCCACACACTACAAAGTGCTTACACATTGTAAAAAAGCAACCAAGAGTTAAAGTGAGAATGTTATGGTATAAAAATGCTTGGATAATTTTGCATGAAAAATCTCAGAAAGGTTTCCTATCTAGTTTTAGTACAAGCTAAATAATGTTAATATGCAGCAAGAGAAATAAAAAGAATCAAGCAATTGCTAACTGAGGGCAGCTTCTGTACCAAGGAAATTTGATACTGCCTTTACTACAGTGACATTGAATGCAGAGTTCATGCAAGTACTGAATGCCCAAGGAAGCTGCATCTGCACTCTTCTTTTAATGCAGATAATCTTTTCCTGTTTACTTAATTCTATGGCATTTTTACTATAAACTTATTTATGCAATATTTTATAGGCTTGGCACATCTACAAAGGTCACAGTGACTTGGATATGCTACATGCTTAAAAACTAAAGTAAAGTGATTGCTATTGTATATAATGCAATATTCCCTACATAAATAACTGTAAGCAAAGTCATAGTATGGATATACATCAAAGAGACAAGTTCTAGCTCTGGTGTACCCATTTGAAAACCAGTCTTATCAAGAAAAACTCAGCAATCAGTAGTTTAGTTACAACCTTATTGAAATTTATCTATACTCATAGGAGAAGTGCAGGAGAACACATGGGCAGGACTGCAGAAAATTCACTAATTATTTCAGATGTGATATGCAAATAAACAATGTAAGTTTACCAACAGGGGTCCTTTGTCTACATGTTAAAGGAGATACATTAAAGATGTATTGTAGATAAAATAGAGATACAATAAAGACTATTTTGAGTCATTTCTGGTATTTTCTCTTTAGGGAAAACGATTCCATAGAAAGTGATCTTTCTAAAAAACAATCATTAAAAAAAAAAAAAAAAACCTGCTCTGAAGGATCAGTTCAGGAAGAAAACAGCCAATAGGATCAAAATTAAAGTGCTTATGAGTCTGTCCAGGATAGGAAAGACAAAAGAACAGTGTGAGGAAGCCTGAAGAGAACAACAAAGTATCTGGCAACTGGACTCCATTATTAACACATGATAAGCTAGGAATGATTATATGATGGAGCAAAAATACCGACCCAGAATTTGTCAGAAGGAATTCCTCCATGAAAGCAGTTTATATTGAGCATGACAGATTTTCAAAGCGCTAAAGAGAAATCTCACCCAAGTAGAAGCTCCCTGTTCACACTACCCCCTCACCTACTGCATAGTAACAAGCTTACTGGATAAATCAGCCACAGATCTCTGTGCCTTGCCTCAATCAACACTCTAGAGAGAAATTCCCTATGGGAGGAAAAAGCAGCACTGGAGGAGGATGCCAAACTCAAAGCAGTAGCAGCCTCTGGAAATAATACCTGTGCAAAAAGGGAGTCAGATGTGAGGGTGGCTGCACAGCTTGTTACATCTGACAGCAGGGCTGCCAGCACTGGGGAGAAGCCAAGCAGGCATTCACAGAGCCCATGGATGCCTGCACAATGCTGCAGACACACGAGCTCAGGGGGAAACTATGCAGCAACTGAATGGATTCACACACGTAAAAACACATGTAGCACTGCAGAGCAAAGCTGCTGACAGGCAATTACACACACATAGAGCATTCAGTAATGAAATTATGTAGGAATGGCTCACTATGTTTACAGAGATGGAAGAAGAAAACGGTCAGGAAGAGAACTTTGATAAGGGCAGCAAGATAGTCCTGATAGACCAAAAAAATGTCCAAAAATGTCCATTGTAAATGTCAAAATTCAACTGGAAGTTGGCTTCTTCTCCCAGGTAGCTAGCAACAGGACAAGAGGGAATGGCCTCAAATTGCACCAGGGGAGGTGCAATTGGAACAGGAATTGGAACAGGGTGCCCAGGAAAGTGTTGGAGTAATCATCACTGCAGGTCTTAAGAAAAGGGTAGATGTAGTACACAGGGACATTTTCAGTGGGCAATATTGGTGACAGGTGGACTGTTGGATTTGATGATCTTAGAGGTCTTTTCTCAATCTTAATGATTTTATGAGTGTATGATATTTAAACACAATTCTTCAACACTGTTTTGGATGGGCTATTCAATCTGCCAAATTAGCTCCAGTACATTTTATAGTAGATTATAGAAGATTAAACTTCTTGAGTATCTGGGCTGTATTATGAGTAAAACACTTGATGTTCTACTGACATGTTTCAAGAGATCTCACCTCTAAAATGCATAAGAAAGAAAAATGTATTACTTTTTTCCACAGCATAATGAAAATAAAAACACCAATAATGTAACTGTGCTCAATAACACACAATGCCATAGTTAGAAAACTGCCTGTTAGATTTACGGTTAGAATTATGACCCCTGTGTTAAGTATACAGCACTCTAAGAAGCAGATTATATAGTTATTTTGTTTTTTTATTCTTCATATTTCCAGACAGATGTAAAAATTATTTGAAGTGCTTGGGAAAGAAGATAGTCTAAATATAATACACTTCTAGGGAAATAACATTTTCTTCATTTAGACCTCAGGCGCTGCTGATGGCAGAATAAGATTGGAATGTGCAGATAATTATCTCTGAGGGTAGTCAACAGCTAGAAGTCCTTCGTAATATCACCTTTAAGATCAAGCCAAGACATTCCAGTCTGAATCGAGGTTTATTTATTAAAGGATTTAGCACTTTTAGATCCTATATTGCCTGGAAGACCACCAATTTCCATTCCCAAATATCTAATTTCTCCAGTTTCTTGGTGAATACATAAAGACCTTCAAAATAACTTCAGTGAGCACACACATATGCACATGAAGGACATCTAAATTCCTTCCCCTCACTAAGATGAATTCCACAGGAAACACCTCTACACAGCAAAAATCCTCACAGAGACTGTAGAAGATTTCAACAATTCTCACCCATTTCAGCTACACAGCTTAGATAACTGCAGGCATTGGTAATTGTAAGTTCTTGTTTTTGTTTTTTCATGATCTTGATTGGTATTGGATAAGGAATACTGAGAAGAATAGAGTTTGGAGATCGGAAGGAAAAAAAGAAAAAGAAGTCTTTATCCTTTTTCCTTGAGCTAACAAAAACAAAACTCAAAAAACTAGACAAGATAAGTGAATACTGAAGTACTTTGAATATATTTTCTAATCTAGGAAGAGAGCTAGACATGCAAAACAAGGTTTTGGGTCTTTTTTTCCCCTATTTAAAAACTCCATTTGAGATCAGTAAATAAAATTGTTATTTAAAACTCTAGATCAACAATTCTGTTGTTAATTGTTTTTTGCAGTCTGGGTCTTTTTTTGTGCTGATACCACTTACTTAAAAACCTACTGTTCATGATATAAGATCAAAAGCAATGGCTTATAATACAACATCCATTGAGTAAACTTGCGTGATACTGTAATATTAAAAAGGATTTCTATAAAAGAACAGAAAAGAAATATAGCCTTTCTATTTATAGAGGATTTGGCCAACAACAACAACAAAAAACCCTAAACATTCACAGTATGATCCTGGTTATCCAAACTTCCTTGCTGTATCTACTGAACTGTTAACATGTCTTCCCATGACAGTGACTTCTCGTGATACAAACTCGGAGTCATCCAGACAAATTTAGTGTCATAAAGGTTGAATAACTGGTTACTGCATTATGAATAATCTTTCATTCAAGATGCATCTCATGGCACTTCATGCAATGTATACAACATCCTACCCTCAAGAAAAGGGAAAATTAGCCATTAAAAAATAGCTTCAACTATTAAAAGTCCATAGTAACATATGGTAATAAATAATAACTATTAATCTACTTTTCTCCTGTAATACTATATAAGCAAACAAATTTCACATTAAAAAAAAAAAAACAAAAAAACAAGCCACTGGCAAAAACATTAAATAATTTTTTAAAAGAAAAAAAGAATATCTACTTTTCCAAGATAGTATCAGTAGTATCTGTCTCTCCTTTACTCTAGTTGAGTTCATAGTTAAGCCAAAAAGAGGCCCAGAAGATAAAACATTCCCCAAACTGAATAAGTTTCCTGTACGTAGCAAAGAAGATGCAAGTTACTTATCTTTAAGTACAACAACCTCCCTGCCTGCCTCTGTTCCCCCTTCCTTCTCCAAATAGAGTTTTTCAAAGCAAAAAAGAAAAGCCCTTTGTATCCTCTGTTGGGAGGATATATTCTGCCTCCACTCATTGCCATTGAGTTCAGCAGCATAGAAAGAGTATCATTAATACAGATATCAACCCACTATTATTTCTCCTCAGAGTTGCATTTGTAAATCGAAAGCATGCTAATCTTCCCAGTACAGGCTCATAGTCAGAAGCCCACATGGTACCAAATATACTGTAATATCTAAAATAAGAGTTTTGAAATAACAAAGAACTGAACCAAAACTAAGGGCATTTCTGTCTTTAATAGAGAAGTCTGCTCAGAAATAAACACAACTGTTCATGAGAAAGATATTAGAAGCAGTAAATTTTTGGGTGATGAGTGGTTTTAGGTGTGTAATTTATGTGTGCAAACACTCATTGGTGGTATGACCAGAAAAACAGATATCATGGAATGAAAAAAGAGTAAAAATAGAGAAAAGTGGAAGATGTGGATACATGCTTACTAGGCTGACAAACAAAACTAGCAAACTTATATGAAAGATCAGATTGTGACATATTTTCATGAAAGCAAAAACAAAAACAAACACTGTTGATTTAAGAAAGAAAGTTGGCAGGAAGCTGCCATTAGGTCCTCTACAGTTTACACTATATTTTTTTTCTTCCAGACACTGCCAGTGGGAGGTTTTATAGGATAATGATATACTGAGAAACTTATGACAAGCACGTCCAAACAAAGTAAAACATATTTTTCACAAAACAGTAAACTTTGATAGCTTAAATCCATGGAGCCTGAAGAATAATTATTGCAGAATTTTTAACTTGTAAAACCTGTTTTAGGGAATTTAAGTATTCTTGACTTTTTCCAGAAAATATTGCTTTAGTAGGAAGTTATTCTTTAAAAAAAGAGAACAGAAATGGGAAACGGTTATACAAAAGTGCTGAATATTAATGTGTTTAGCAGTTTGATGACAGCAGAAGTAGACAAATATCATAACTGGCATCAATTTATATTAATTAACTGATGGTATATTAAACAGAATTTTAAAAAATGAAACTGGCATAAAACTTGATCGCTCTTATTTTGAGAAGCTGTCTTTTCTCAGTTGTACTTTGAGTTTGTCATCAAAATATTACGTGCAGGTTGGAGTATTTTTAAATAAGCTCTGTAAATGGAGATTGTGACAGTCATCAGCTCAGTCACTGTGATGACTTTTAATGTACAAACATGTGACTAATTCCTGAAATATCAAAACCATGTACAATATGTGAAGCCCTTTTCACGTAGTAGAATTACTTTGGCTAAGGCTTTGTAGAATAAAAAGATTACTGAATAGGAATCAAAACTGTTTTCTTAAATATTCTGAGTGTGAGAGAAAAAATAAAAATTATTGGCAACAGAAGTTTTTCTAATCCTAAGAAAACTTCCTGTTAAAATTCAATCCTGACCCAACAAAAATTCTGTCTGAACCTGCTGCATGGGTGATTTAGGTAAAGAGGCCAAATCAGTTCTTCTGACACTTTCAGATAGGGAAGATGAAGAATGAAATGCTCCTCTAGCTATACAATGTAGTCCTGGACCTGTGCCATAGTCTGAGAATTAGACTGAGCACTGACATATGACAGGAATATAAATGCTGAGCATGTACATTTTAAATGTTGAAATTTTTACTTTATTAATGACAGTAATTCTTACAGGGAGATTAAATAAAGATGCAATCAAATTGTCAGAAGTTTTGAGGGGGCAAAAATAGCCTCCTAGCATCTTTACACTGCTCACCTAGCCACATGGAAACATTTGTGAATTTTCTTCTGTGATCCCAACTAAGATTCAGCTTTACCCAGACACAAGTCTACTCTGTCTGGTGCATAACTGCTCTCAGAAATAAAAAGGCTAAGAAGAAGGTAGGATATGAGGCAGACTAATTAATCTAAACGTAACAGCTGAAAAGTAGTACCAGAATCTGAGATTCTTTCAACAAATTAACTATATTGTTCAGTTACACTTTGCATACATTATCCTGACTGTACTGACGGCCTAGCACTTGGAATGCAAGTGTATAATTCAGAGTTTAGTCCCTAAACTCTCTGAAGTCATTTTTCTGTTGTTACTGAACTACATCTTTAAATACATATTGACTAATCTATGGTTTCATACATCAAGTAGACTATTTTTCATATACAGACTTAAATCTGGCTTTAAAAACTGTACGATGAATTGTAAAAACAGTTTAAAGTTATGATTGGCTGATAAAGTGAAACTCTACTCCATTTCACTTGGATTAGCTTGCAGCTGCAAGATATAAATTCTGTGTGAGAAACAGTACATTTTTTAATGCCCTTTGAATTATCATGTTTTTGCAAAATGAAGGACAACTGGTTTCATATGCAGGTAAGAAATATTGGCGTAAGGAATGTTATTTGATTTTAACTGAGTCATGTTGCCAGAATGCATGAAACAGCTGCATGAGCTGAGTATCTGCCTGAGGCTACAACTCCATTTCCCTCATCCTTTACCACCTGTCTGTGCTAAAGTTACTGGATGCTGGTAGATATCAAACCCCACTGGGATCCTTAACTATCACAATTGTGAAATGCATTCTCTGCTATTCTATTGACTCTTCATATTTACACATTTTCTATCAAATGAGACAGCAGTATCACTGTCATTCGCAACACTTTTTGGAAAGTATGTAATAAATAATAAACTCAAATACAAAAAAAAATGATTAAAGCTAAATGGAGAGCGAGGCTAAACTCTTAGCCCAGTAAATTAGGCTTTTTCTGTTTCTCACATCTATAAATTCACTGAATGATTATTCCAAGATGACCAAAAGGCTGCTGCTCTTTTGCATCACTCTTTATCTGAGGGTAGCAGTGACCAAATAGCTAGTACAAGTACCACTAAGGGAAAAGGAAGAAAAGAAGAAAATCTCACTGTTCATGGGGAGGAAAAAGAAACAGGTAATAATACTGGGATGTTTTAATATTCATAAAATCACAGAATGGCTTAAGTTGGAAGAGACCTTCAAGATCATGAAGCTCCAATCCCCCAAACTAGCGAGATAGTGAATTCTACCATATGAATAAAAATGGCTGACGAAATGTCAGTACTGTTGAAAACAGAACAGTTTTTGAGAATTCTTGGAGATTAGATCTGATAACAAAAAACGCAGTCATGACAATATTTCAGATTCCAAGACTTTCTGGAACAAGCAATCTGCTTAAGGCTGGTTATAAACATTTAGAATAAACTTTGGAAATCCACATTGATATGTCAGATTAGTCATTTTTTTCTTATGACAGAATAATTGGTTTTGATGAAGAACCAAAGTAGCAGCCATATTTGGTAAAAAAAATCTCAAGTCACATAAGTTAAAGAAAAGTACAATTAAAGGGTAAGTTGCAAAATACAGATAACAATCTTGTTAGAAGACTGTACAGGGCCACCAACAGTTCACTGCTCATCAACTATGATGTTTTAAAAATGGGATTTTTCAGGGCCAAGTAATATTCAATTATTTTCCTAATAACCTCAAATATTTGTAGATGACATTAGAATGCAAAGCAAAAACGTAATTTCAAGACATCTTGCCAAACATGAGAACAGGACTGGGAAAAAAATTATGATACATAAACAAGGACAGAAGCAAGGTCATAAAGAATTAATCAACTCCATAAATCCAGGAAGAGATATAATTGGTTAAGAAGTTATCTTTTTCTACTAAAGAGAAGGATCAAAACATTAAGGTGACAAGTCAACAGTGTCATGTTGTTGCAAAAAACATACTATAGAAAGATGTATACATAAGAGTAATCCTTCTATTTTCTTTGGCACTGATAAAATGTCAGCAGGAGAACTGGATCCAATTTTATCAACACAGAGATGTGAACAAACTGGAAAGGTTACGAAGGAAAACAACAAAGACAATAAGGAAAATAGAAAACATAACCTCTGTGTTAAGATTTTAAAAGCTACAGCCTATCAACCTGAAACTGTGAGAAAATAGAGAATGTAACATTTAGTTTCAGACATAGGGTAACACATGCAGGAGGAGGAAATCACTTTGTTGTGTCGAAAGTAGATAAGACAAGAAATAACTGAAATTAGAGAAAATGTGAGTTAGAATATTAGCGATCTTTCAATTTCAAGGGCTGCTCTGAAAATAATGCCTCCTATTTTATTATGTTGGCCCACAACATTAGAAGCAGATGTTGGCGGCATGGCAGTAGAGGTTGAACCTTCCCACCAATATCCTGTTGCATTTTGTTGCTGTGTGACAGATAACAGCCAATGGGCAGTTATATAATCTGACATAATGGCATCTGACATGGAATTTGAATTCCTCCATGCAGAAAAAAATTGCACACACTGACATTGATCTATGTTTGCTGAATGTTTATGAACCAAACAGTGGATGTTGGCACAGTGAGGTGATGGGTGGTGCATTTCAGCAGTGGTGGCAGTGATGTGAAAGACAAGCTACATTCTGGAAAGTTATACAGATTTTTATGAGTGTGATATACAGGCTCCTGTTAATTGCTTGTGAAAATATATAACTAATGGTGGTGACTATATTGAAAAATAGTGTTTAGCAGCTGAGAATCTGCTCTATCAAAGAGTGTTACTGTGCTCTTTGTTGTAGTTTCCATGGAAATAAATAAGAAGCGTTACTTTTACAACTATATACTATGGATAATGATTCATGAACAGGGCAATTACAAAGGTCACTAAGACCAAACTAGACCAAGTTCTGAGAAATATCAGTGATATGATTGATCAGTACTACTGATACAATAGTAGATAACTTCACATTCTTTCCAGTCCTATTTATCTATGATTTTTTTACTTATAATATTTAGAAAAAAATATACATCTTACTTTCCTAGCATAAAATGCACAGAATTGTTAGACAAAACATTCAAGACTTGCTAAGAATGATTTCAAAAGAACCAACTTAAGACAGATGAGCTTCTTAAAAACTATCTGTAGTGATAAAGGGAAGACTTTCATCTTGTAAAATGTATTACTGAAAAAGTAGTGGGAGACCATAAATGCTATAGAGGTGAACTGAGATTACTCATTATTTGTCACAGACATAAGGGCATCTGAGGACATGGTTAGGACATAGGTTAAAAACCACAGAAAAGTTTTTAATATAAGATCTTAAGATGTTCTGGGCTTCTTCTTATCTCCAAAATGAGTGCCAACATGTCTTCGATAGCATATATTAAAGAAAAAATAGCTTACTTGTCTTTATTTTTTCTAATTCTAATTTCTAATTCCAATTCAAATTCTTTTCTATTTTCCACTTCAACTTTTTGCTAATTGAGCCAAAAAAGAATGGAGTAGGTGGACCTTTTATCTGATCCTGTGTATGAGTTCTTACATCACGTATATTAACACACTTCAGTTGTATGAAAGAACGAAAGGACTGATGCCAAGGCTGAAAGATTCATTATTTGAAAATCACAGAATCACAGAACTGTAGGTGTTGGAGGGGACCTCTACAGATTATCGAGTCCAACCACCTGCTAAGCATGTTCCCTACAGCAGGTCGCACAAATAGGTGTCCAAATTGGCCTGGAGTATACCCAGAGAAGGAGACTCCACAACCTCACAGGGGAGCCTATTCCAATGCTCCATTGCTCTCATGGTAAAGAAGTTCTTTCTTATATTAGTATGAAATTTCCTGTGATCCAGTTTTGTGCCTACTCCTTGTTCTGTTGCTTCTGTTCTATATATGCCACTGAAAAGAGTCGACCCCCAGCAAATTGCTCCCATATCTTAAATATTCATAAACAGAGATCAAATGCTGCTGCCACCAACTCATTCTTAATTCATCAGGAAGGCATAATTATTATGATACTACTCACAGGGGGCAGCTGTGATGTAGTTATGTAACTTACTCCCCAGCTTTACAGATCAATCACAAAAACTGCAAACACTTTAATTAAAGCCAGTGCTGTGTGTGGCTCACAGCCTAATATTCATTCTGGGCAAAAATCTAAAAACCACAGAGGTATGTCACACAGGTTTCACTAATTCAGCATCAGAACATTAGTAATGTAACATATATCCTTACATGGAACCAAATAAAAGAAAATATCAGCTGAAAAGTGCTTACAGATATGCTGAAATATTGATGTTAGGAAGAAAATTCTCAGTTATTCTTTGACATAGAGTGAAGAAATCACTCTTGGCCAGACAACTATAGTTCTTAATCAGCTAGGGATTCCAAAACAGAAAAAGAAGTGAAAGTTGAATTCCTCTATGCTACTGTCTAAAATCAAGAAAGTCTATCAAAGAGTTAATGATAGTAACTAGAAAAAAACTGTACTTAAAAGCACTTGGCTGTTTCATGAAAATAAAATAAATATTTAGGAAAGAGCAAAATATATTATAAATTAAAAGGACTTGCAAGTATTATGGAGAGCAAAATGGCTATTACTGAACACCAAAAGACATGACAGGAGCCGGAAGTTTATGGTCTCACCACTAGACTGAAGAATGGCATGTTTCCTACCCTTCAGGAAGACTATACTTCCCAGTGGCCAACTTTGTCTATAAATCAATTTGTTTAGAGAAATGTGTATTAGTTGCTTAAATACAGCTGTGAGTAGATAGATAAGAACTGACAGATACTTTTGGTCTGCTGATGTACAGTAATGTATATAAAAGTGCCATACTGTAAATCACAACATGCTGTACGACATCTATACATCTTTCCTTGACAACACTATAGTTGAAAATGTATAAATACTATATCATTATATTCACAGTAACTTAATGAAGTGCAAGGATAATATAAAAAATCATACGAAAATCTCAAGAAACCATTTGTCTCTAAAGTCACCGAATCACAATTGAGATGGGTCATGAAATAAAGATATTTTAGTTGCTATTTTGGATTTTTTCCACAGTAAGCATGGGACCAGGCGGCTGGATAATGGGCCTTCATGCGTAGAATTTGTTCTACACTTTTACAAGCAAAAAGTGACTTATATCCTGAAGTTACTTCGATTTTGAGGAAATGATTTTGTAGAATGATGGGGGAAAAAGAAAAAAAAAAAAATCAAGCTCATACAAATTATTCTCTAGGTGCAAAAGCGTAAAGCTTTTCTTCAGCTCTAAAATAAAAATAAACAAGAAAAACATGTACACAAAACCGCAAAAAACCCTCTATACAGAATAAATGTGTCATGGACTCTTACCAGGATCCAAGTGTAATATTTTTAATCTTTATCCCACAGTTTCAGATACTAACGCATAAATTTTATGACTTTTTTTCTGTAGTGATTTAAAGTACAGAAGTAGCTGGTAGTATTCAAAAGGATGTGAACCAGGATCTCAGATTTATTTTAGTCTTCTATTACTAAGTAATTGAGCAATTGACCCTATATCCCCACACAGCAGTTAGAACACATCCTCCTTACTTATTTAAGTATTATTCATGTGTTGAAAGACTCTTGAATTTCTGAGACATGGCAGTAGCATATGCATCATTATTACTTTTACAACCCAAATGCTTCATTCACTACGTATTCCAGCTCCTTTTCACATTTTCAGCTTTTGCCTAATAATTTCACTTCTTCCACCAGCAATTTTATTGTCCAACAGAAATAACTTGCTCACCTTTCCCAATCACTTTGGGAACAATTTTTTCCCTAAACTTCATTAAAACATTAATTCTACCTTTCTTAAACATTCCATTCCACCTAATCATTTTATCAAGCCTATTACTCCTTCCTCCTTGTGTGGTAACACAAAATATTCAAGATGATAGATCTGTTAACTGTTCTCTATGACCAGATCAATTTTCCTGTTAACCCCATGTTTTCCAGATATTAAAAATTTTATTTCTGCTCTGCATACCTCAAGGATCAAAGAAAGCATCTGTTCTTTCATTCTAATGAGTTTTGGATCAAACTTATTTCAGTTAAAGTTCAAGTCTAAATTAATACTTGCTGAGGGCAGCAGATGCTTAGTTCTTTAGTTATATGAGATTCCTTGTTTAAGTTTTCCTCTTTTTTTTTTTTTTTTTTAAACAGATACTTGTTAAGACTTATACCTGCTTATCTTTTTAGTGTACGCCACGTTCTGACTGCATGCAAAATGTGTTGGCAGACAGTTACTCTTGAGCCACATATCTACTGGATAGGTCAAATAAAGTTCCCGTGATACAGTTTCATTACAGAACTGATAACGGTGCTTTTCAGTAGGGACACAGCTGGGAAATCTGAATCCCTGGCTAAGGAAGGAAAGAACCAGCTAAAATCACGAGATTTATTTATATGTCAATTCCATGGCTAACTCAGACTCACTCATAGACCCCTTAGAGATAGAATCATTTCCTATTCGGTAAACAATCCCACAAGCCTTACTTCTACCTTCTTTCTTTTGATTTTCCAAGGTATGAGCTTTGTGATCCCCATCAATAAAGCTGTTGTTCAACAGGCTGTAACAGTAAGGAATCCAATCAACTCTGACATACGGTCTTGTCCACTCTACAGCCAAACGTATATCTCATTTCTAACCTAATACTGCAGTTTTAACTACAAAGTACAATGAGTAGAAGGATACATAACAGCTTCCAAATTCCTTCATTACTATCTCAAAAAATGATATCAGTTTGCATGAAGTATGAAATCTTGATTCCTGATTCTTCTAATGGTTGTTAAATTTCTCAGCCACATGCACTGGACAGAGTGAATTCCATTATCAAAAAGCTACAGATTTCTGTTGGTGCCCTAATAAGTAAGATATTTTCAGTGTTTACAGTAGGTATTTCTGTAAGTTAAAAATAATTAGAATGTTGATAGTCTCTCATTTCATATGCAACCCATATATTTCTATTATTCCATAGCTCTTTAGAATATTTTATCTCAGTTCCGTCAACATTACAACATGGAGTATATGATTCTTCTTTACTATTTTGTTTTCAGTGAGATGCCTCACTGACTTTCTTTTCACTGGACAAAACTGTTAAAAGTACTCATCTGAGAGTAAAGAAGCCTTTGACACGTTAGTGTCAGAAGGACATAAGGACTTGAGATGTAGAACCTTCTTTTGGCTGCCTATCCCTGGAGAAGGGGATGCTGAAAAGGACATGAAATAGAAGTGCAATTTCATTTTTTCCCCCCACATTCTGTAGCATAAGGGTGACTTGTCCAGAAGAAAAACCTGAAGCACTGTTATGAAAAGAAATAATGACATATTCCACATGTTACTAACATTACCGAGCTGAATCACTACTGCTTATGAACTCCACACAGACCTCTTGCTGAAAAATGTATAAGGTCTCCATTCAGAAAACTTAACAGAGAAATAGCAAACGAAACATACTTCCAGCCTTTTTTACTCATAGTTACAGAAGAAACTTACTGGAAAGAAAAGAAAAAAAAAAAAAAAAAGGAAGAAAAAACCTTGCAGACAGTCCAAATATATTTCAACAATTGACAGCATACATGAAATCCAGGAAAAAACAGCTACACTAACGCACAGAGAAAGTTCAACCACAGAAGAGACACATGGAGCATGGAACAGTCTCTCTAATCTGTTTCAGCTATTGACTTACCATGGGAAGGGGAAAAAATAAGAGCTGAAGCACTGCATTCCAATGCACTCAGTTTATACAGTTCTTGCTTTCAAAACAATTAGGAAATGAGAAATGTGGCTGGTTATGTAGCATTCATAGAGTCACACAATCTATGTTTCCTCCTCTCCACTTGTGATTTTAAGGTTTTCAAGGATCTTCATTTTCTAGTTCCTTCCCTAGTAGCCCATCTCCATAATCTACTGCAAGCCCTGCTTTTCCACTGTCTTTTTAATGAAGAAAAGGCAAACAACTGCTCCTGAATAGATCTCAAAGATGAATTATAAACCTCATGCAAATTCATGTTTCTTCAATATAGCATAACAAATTCCAATTTCAGGGTATGACTAGAAGATTTTCATCATGGGATTGGAAACAAAGATACTAAGCTCATAAATTTCAGATAAACACTTCACAGCTTAGCTAAGGATACTAATTTAGTCCAGTCTACAAATCCAACCTAAAAAATAAAACTTTCATGAAACTACATAAATAGTTGTGATATTGTCAGAACTGCAAAAATCGTTCCATGTAATATCTTAACCAATACATATAATCAACTTCTGGAACACTAATTCTTCAAGATGAACCTTAAACTCGGCTGTAATATTTGGCTAAGGATAGACAAAGTTTTCAAACCTCTATAATGCAAAAACAACCCCATCCCTTACCTTATCTTCCCCTCACTTTTTCTATATATTTTTAAATGACAGTGTGAGTATAACCAGGAAAATTTTTAGGCCAAAGAGAAGCTTAAAGTATAATCAGGTTTGTAAATGGGGCCACAAACATGGCCTCTTGATAATGTGAAGAATAATATGTTTTTCATTTGACCATACAATGTAAGAAAAAAATAATGGGAGACGAACTTGATAGTCTTAACTTCCCAAATCCCATATGGTATGTTTACCATTTACCACATGTATACTGTTTGATATGCGTACAAAGTCTATGGATTTGAGTCTCTTTCTCAGACCAGCCACTTGAACATATTGTATCCCTCAGTTTCATGAGATCCAAATGAGGTGAGGAACATGGACCATTTACTGTACAGACACAGCTGTCTTCATGGAAAACAGTATGTGCATTACCAGAATCTAAGATACCTGTTAATAAGTAGTAAAAAGGAGCTGAACTATATCCTTTTCTTAAACTGTTCAGTGCTTTGGATGCCGTGTTATGTCATTTCATATTCTGAAAAATACAAGGAAAGGCTAATAGCTAACATTATCATTTCCACAAATGATACAATATAAAATATTTCAAAAATGGACAAAAAAATGCCTCACCATTTCAGACTGTACCTATAATTTTTTGTTCAAATTCTGCTGTAATTCATAAAAATAAGAGAAGACCTTTAAGCACTCATTTCTCGTGTACTTATACACATACAATATAAAGACTTTTACTAAATATATAGAATCCTATCCATTAACAGTCAGAAATAGAAAAGCTGCTCTGGCAAAAAGCGTAAAGAAACAAAGAAAAGGGAAAACCATTATGATAATTAGAATTGTGTGAAACTTGGCTGTTATGGGATGTACAGTTGATCCAAACCTTTTCCTTGGCTTTGGTTCACATCCCAAATGTTGCTTTGACTTCTGGGCTTAAAGGAAGCCAAAAACTCCAAGTGAAATTTTGCCAAATCCAACATATTTTTGCAGGTTTAGGGTCAAAACCATGCAAACCCACAGAGTTCCTCCTACCATCATAAATCAGACTGAGTTTGCCAAAATGTTCTTTTCTGTTCTGTGTAAGCTTTTTCACTGCACTCGTCCCTCTAACACTTAAGCTTTTTGCCATCAGTACTGCATTTAATAACAGGATTACATAGCTTCAGTCTTACTGGATTTCTTACTCTGTGAAATGATTTTTCTTCTTCATGTTTCCTCCCTTTCTTTTTTTTTTTTTTTCTTTATAATTATTATTTTTTAAGTACTCTTACACCTTTTCTTTTTTCTACTATATAGTTTCATTTGCATTTGTCAGAAGCCACTGTCAGAGCAATACTTCTTGGTCTCAGGGAAGATGACATTCAATTGCACCCCGTTTCTCATTTTTCTTACAAATTTCATTTTCGTGTCTCAGAATCACCTATAGAAAATTTTGGAGACGTTCTACTTTTGTCCCAGGTTTCAATTTCCTTTTGTCACTGAGTGACATCTTCAACCAGAAAGTTTTATCAAAACCCTGAGCCCAAAACACTGTGATCGTTGGCCTCAATGCAAAATAAGAATTCAATAGAGAGAAAAATCTACACTACCAAATCTGCTTTTCAGTATTCCGAAACAGTTCTAATCACCTACCAGCTGACAGCTTCAAACTGAATTTCACATTCACTTAGTTGACCCAAGAGTCAACAAATGGAAGAATAAACAATACTGTGCATTTTCTGTCCCAACAGAATTTTTAAAAATTTTTACAAGAACTTAGAAGTAAAGAATGGAAAAGCAGTCCTAAATTACAGCTTGAATAAAGAAACTGTGACCATACTCCAAAGGGCACTAGAGCAGATAAAAATTATGTGGTACATCTAATTCAGTCAAGATCATTTTTTCTCCAAGCACTTGATTACATATTTGTTTGTTTTGTATTTTTCTTGCTACTATTGTTACTGTTTAAGTGTGACTAAAGTGCAAGCCACATCAAATGAAATGCATTTTTGTGTATTTAAGAGCTGAGCACAATCCGCTTGCTAGGGAGCAATTTGTCAAATCAAAACAGAGACTGGTTGCAAACATTAACATGAAAACAACCATCCTGCGTCATCCAATCTAACATTCTTTCTCTAATAGTAGATATTTAAGGAAAACAGTCAAGCATCCAGTGGTACTCCTTCAAAACATGCTACTAACTCCATCAATTTACAGGATCAGTGAGTTCCTCAATCTAAGGTGGCATATTTGTATTTTGCAATTCATTGAGTTTTCAGGCAAACTTTCTTACCCATTTAAAAACTTGGTATCAACTGGATTACCTGGCAACTCAACAGACAAAGCAGCAGAAAATGAAGATACATTGTTTTGGCCTGAGCCCACCTCCTACAGTTTTCAGCAGGTGCCCGATTCCTCACTTTGAGCTAGACAACAGACTGTCTACTCACTTTCTTTCCACCTTCTTCACAGCGCTCATGAATCCATCAATCTCTTTATCCTGTAAAGAGTCCCTAGTCTATTTTAATACTGCTCATATAAAGGATATTCCATACCTCTGATTGTGCATTTCTGTACCTTTCTATTCTACACCATTTTTTCTATTAGGTGAAACACTCTGCACATAATCTAGTGTCATTATTTCAGTCATACTACTATTCCTTTCTTCATAATTCTCAAGATTCTATGTCATTTTTTATTCTTATTCCAAAATTTTCACAAAACTGTGCATTATAGCAACAAGCCATTTTCTTCAACTTTATCTACCAGCTCAGAGTCCACCACTGTGTAAACAATGCTAGGATTTACTGTCTTTTATGTTTGAAACCTTCTATTAAACAGAGCAATTTCATATCACTTTAATCACAAGAACAACTCAGTATCAAATTCTACTTCTTCACAGCCAGACTGCATCTTTGCTGCAGTATATTCTCAGAATTATTTTTATCAGAAATTATTTATCAGAAATTATATCAGAAATCTCAGATATTTTTTATCAGAAAGTTTGTCCTGCAATTATTCATTCCCTTCTAGACCTGCTATGGGCACTGATTCTTATGGTATTTTTGAAAGATGCCATGACTTATGAACTCACGAAGAATGACTTAATTTTAGAAAAGCTTTGTTGCTAACATACTGTATTTTGCCTACTAATTTTATTGTTTTTATAACAATTTCTCTTCATCTGTCCAATCATCATAGGTACAAGTAATTTTCCAAAACTTACCTACAACCTTTCTGAAAACAGCTATCACAGTAGACGGTGCCCAGTCCTCTGATAAAAAGGAAACTGTAAGGAAATTACATACAAGATTCACAAACACAAATTTTGAAGAACTTCAGAATGACCACAGACTTGCTATGTTTGAACAAGAGATTGAACTTGATGACCTTTTGAGGTCCCTTTCAACATGAACTGTCTCTGATTCACTGATCTTATAATGATGGTATTTTTAGTGTCAGTAATTGTGTAATCTCCATTACTGTCACCTCGCCATATAAAAGCTACATCTTCCAATAGTTTGCCTTTAAAAAAAGGATTCTACAAGCAGAAACTCCCTGAGCTGCTTTTCTATGAATACCAGAGAAATTTCTTCCACTTTGACCTCACAACCTTATTTTCTGAAAGCAGTCTTTATATGTCTTGATTATCTTTGGCTCTATAGGTTCTCTGGCAGGCTTCCGGCTTCTGACACATTGGAAATTACTAGTTTGAATGCGTTTCATGACTCACTTACTTCTTATTGTGTTTGAAGCATTTCACAGTCTGCCTATTTGTGCTTTTCAAATCTCACTTCCAGGTTTTATGATTCTATTTTCCTCAACTGGAGAAACTTCAGTTTTTTGAAGCATGCTTTTTTTTTTTTTTTTCTTTCTTTTGACAGCTTCCTTTATCCTGCTGTTTAACTACACTGCTTTCCATTTGGTCTTCCTAAAGCAGTTTTTGATAGGTGCTACCCATTTCCTCTGTGCAATAAAATTTTCCTTAAATAGCCTTCACGATGCCTATAAAGCTCACATTCTCTGTTGTGATCTTGAAGCTTTTATTTTGTCTTCGAGTTCAAATTAGAAGTACTTCAGTGATACATGGAATTTCTGGTAGGTGCTGTCTAGCTATAGTACTGTGTGGAGATAGAGATAAAAATATACATAGACTCCAGAAAGTTCTTTCTGTTTTTAAGCACTTCTTAGAGAATGAAGGATCCCTACTTCTTTGTTTGTTTTAAGGTTTTCTGCATGAAATTACTTGGTCAAACCAACAGTATGGTCAACTATTTGCATCGCATGCTGTAACTCTGCAACAACTATGTTTTAGGTTCCCTGTCTCCATCCCTGTCCCCTAGATGGACGTAGGCCCTAACCTGTCAGGAACTCATCACCTTGGGTGTACTTCACAGCCCATCATCCCCAGTCCTGCCTCCATCTCCCGTTTCTCTTGGCTGGGATCCCTTGTGGCCCCTTAACCTGGTTCATCACCAGCCATGTCCATAACAGTGGATGGACCATGCCACCAGTACCCAGTTACACTGACTTGTTGAGATCCTCTGAGCCTATGCCTCCTCATGAGGGCAGAGCTAATGCTCGAGGGCCCTGTTCTCCTCCTGATCCCTGAAGCAACAGGTGTACCAGATCACCCTGAGGACCCTGGGATCTGGCCTTGCCACAGCTGACCCTCTGCTCAGCTGCGGACTCCTCAGGGAGCCTTCTCAGTTGGGAACAGGATCAACGGGGGAATTTTCAAGGGCAGCCTCAAACACCAACAGTTTTCCTTAGAGCTGTGTCTCTCCTATGATGCTGAGCTGGCTCCAAGGCAACACGCCACCACCCTGTTCCCCATAACAACTCACTGACATCCTGTACAAATAACTCATTTCACAGTCAGTGCCTGCTGACCCCAGACCTCCATGACGTGGAAGAACACAGCTGGTTTTGGAGGGCTTCTGTCATGGCCCTGAGGGCACAGTCCTTGACAGCACCCAATTGGTATCATTGCCTCAGGCTCTGGGTCCCCATCTCTACCCAGCCCCATGCTAACAGTCCCATGGTGCCAGGCCAAGCAACACGAGGAGATGTTTCTTTTCCAGGTAGACTAGACTGCTCATGTTTTACACTATAAATCTATAGTCTATATATACCTATCTATAGTCTATTTATAGTCTATAAATATTCCTAGCAAAGCCTTCTTAGGTAGGAAGCTAATTGGTGAGGTTTCAGATGGTATGATTATTTTATAGGGGGGGGGGGCGGGAATAGCATTTAAAATACAAGTTACCCTGTTAATTATTTTAGCATTTATCAGCTTTGTTTAAAAAAAGAAAAGAAAAGAAAAAAGTGAGTGAACAAAGTCATCATGCATACAGGATCAATGCCTGTGTTGAAAACATGAGAACCAGATAGCAGTCATCTAGCAGTCTTTTCTAATATCTGTACGAACAGAAGTAATGATATCTGCTAGGACTTGGCAGCCAAATGCTCTCATAAAAGAACACCAAGAACACCCAGACAGAAAATCCAATCTTGACAAACTCTGCACTTGATTGTGGAAGGACTTTCTCACAAATTACAATTCCCATCAACAGATCAGATGTAAATGATGAATGACAATGGACAATTTCCTTTTGTGCTTGAGATCTGCTTTCGTAATGACCTTTCAAGTTTATTTTTGTCTGCACAAGATTGTGGGTTTTTTAATTATTTTTCTCTTCATGTAAGAAATCTTTGTCTGACAAAACAGTGGCAAAATTCCCATTAACTTTACTAGAGCCAGGAATTCATCCCATATGCAGGAAAACATGAAATTCTTTATTCAAAATGAAGGGACTGTAGCATTCATGTGACACACTGTTCACATTGTTATAACAACCCTTTTAAGTTTTGTTTTGTTTTTTCAAGAGGGGGCAAGGTGGTGGAATCACATACACCTGGCTTTTATCTATGCCATAGCTTTTAGATAGATATAGTTGTTCCTCCATATCATAAAGTAGGTGTAAAATGCTTCTTTCAATACGCCAATATGCAAGTCTGAAAAGAAATGACTGATATAAAATAACAGCTTAAAAAAAAAACCCCACCCCACTAAAGAAAAAATGCATTTGTAAAAGTATTTGTAATTAATGACATTAAAATATCCATGGAAATATAAAGAACTGTTCAAAGCATGGTTTTTTAGAAGACTGCAACTTGGGATCTTTAATAATTTGGCTGGGTTGCTCATTCCCACATGGTCATGGTAAATTCTCCATTCTTTTTGAAATACAAGTTCTGTTGTCTGTACCTAATTCTGGTGCTTGTTTTTTTTTCCTGTTTGTTTGCTTTTTTAAGTGATTCAAAGTCAACATTTCTACAGTTCACCTACATCATACCAATATTTTCAATTAAGCTTTTTCCTATCAACAATTATGATAGGTGTCACAGAACAACTCAATTTTTGTTGATACATTTATTTAGTGAAAACTTTGGGATGCCTACAGTATCTTTAACCTGTGAGGTTTACTACAAGATATTTCTACGAAAGGAATCTTTTTCAGATGCAGAAAATTGAACAGACTCAATACTCTATCCCACCTCCACTTAAATAAAAAAAAAAAGAAAAAAAAGGGGACAGAGAGAGAAATGGAAAAATACAAAAATATAAAAAGTGGAGGATCAAAGAAACGCTGGTTAGGGCAGTAAGGACACTAACTGTAACTTGAAAGAACAGATAAATATCAGTCTTCTATAAAACATAATGTACTGCACTCCAGTCTTGTTTATTGTTCAATTAGCTGCTTATCTTGATAATCCAGGTTAAAAAAAAAAAAAAGGAATCCATTTTAAAAGAAAACTGAGACACAAATGGCAGTGCTCTTCTTTTTCTTCATATGTAGCCATTACAGTCCATCCACAGAGAAGGGGATCAGCAAAACTCCCTAGTTCCTCCAAATTCATTAATACAGTATGCTTCATCTTTCACAGGCTAAAGATTGATCCCCTGGTAAGAGATACTACTAAGCTCTCACTGGACCAAAAACTACATTACATTCATTTGCACAAAATACCTCAATCAGTAACAATTCATTAGTAAACACCTAGCATTAAGGACACTTTGCATAAAACTTTTTATTCCTTGTTACGTTTTCTTTAAATATAACTGCAAAACTTGTGTAAAATACTGTAAGATCTATTAATGGAGCAAGTAATGTAGAAGGTATTTTCTTAAGGTAGTTCCTTAACTGAAGAATTTCACCTTTGCCTTAAGTCACAATTTAGTACTCTCCGGCAGTCTGTGAGCACTATTTTACCTCGCATGCATTGCAAAACAGTTAGGAACTGAAGTACTAACAATTTCTCACATAATTCCATGGTAAAGTAAATATACGTATATGGTTTTGCTCTAAGTGACCACAAATTTCAGTAGATGGCCAATTGAGTTTAATCTGCTGTTGTCATTGGCTAACTTAAAATATTTAAAAAATCGAAATCTTTAATTCTAAGATCTGATGTTCCAGCACTTGATTTGAAAATCAAGTCCTTTTTTCCCAGGCTTATGTATTTCAGCATAATTAATTTTGCCAGGTAGATTCTATCTTAAAAAAAAAAAGAAAAAAAAAAAGGAAAAAAGAAAAAAAAAAGAAAAGAACTGAAAAGAGTAAAAGTGAGATTTGATTTTGATCCCAAAAATGGTGGGTTGGGGTATGGAAATGGGGTATGGAATATGCTTGATTTTCTGCATGTGGAAAAGACTCCTTCCCTAGAAGTTTATTTCATGAAAGATTCCCAAAGCAAATATGCTTTTACGTGAACACTCCAAAAAAAAAGCCTTTTCTATGTTAGAACAGTTCTAGACAAGATTATGTACAGAAGCATCTTCAGCTTCATCCACTTTCTAATCTATAACACTAAGTAGTCTGTAAGTAATAGCATAAAAGGCTATTATAGACCACTTTTAATGAGAGATAATGGTATAAATCTGGCTTATTAGCAATCAGTGAAAATAATTCTATTCAGGCTTACCTCAAGCAGAAGTATGAAACTAGCTGGAGCACACTTTTTTTGCACCCAGGATTTTAGACTTTCAATAAAAAATACTATAACCTATGGATAAGCTACAAATTCAACAAAATATCTGGATATATTTTTCTTTCATTTGGGAAAAATGAAAATTAATCAGTATAGGTAATATTTTAAGCAATGCTTAAATTGGAAAATCTACACTCGTACAAATTTTCATTATGCTGCTTTTATACTGCAGTGTTAAACCCTCCTATATTCATCTTACATTGAAGACAGCTATACAAATAGGGTCAGACATTTTATTGCAATTTCACTTTGCAGAATTTCAATCTAAATCATTGTTTTTGTCATTGATTATAATTTATGTAATGTAGGGTGTTTAAATACATAAGTTAGTAAAATATTAGACAAGCTATAAGTCAATGTTAAAGTTAAAAATGAACTATACATGGATTGCTATATTGGACAGTCATGTGCTGAAATACTAACATCTATTATAATGAGGTTATTGATGTAGAGTTGACATATGACTTGATTTGCAGATGCCCTACTGACTAACCTTTTGCAACTATATCTCAGTGTAAACTTGTGGTAATTATTGCTGGGTAGGGAGAGTTGGTTTAACTGAACTGTTTCTTTTGATGCATGTTGAATGTGATTGCCCCCTGGAGACCACAGGAGTCCCACATGTGTGAGTTATTACATAAACATTGAAGAGGTGGGGGGAGGTTGTATCACATTAAATTTTTCCTGTTTCCTATTGTTGCAATTTTGTTTTTTTCCAACACAGTTTCTTTTCTTCCAGTGCTTCTTCACACACGCCCTCTCCAAATAACAAGCAATGTATTAAAGTGCATAGCAGCATGTTATTTAATCTAAACATTGAATACATATCCATATTTGTGTTTCACAAGGTTCTAAATATACTATAACAATCAAATCTAACTTTGTTTGCAAATCAAGATGTCCAGGTTCTATTCTGGGTGCTCAAGTCATTGAATAAATGTTACTTAAACAACGTTGGAAAATATTTCTGACTTAACTGTAAAAATTGAAAAAGATTTTAAAAAAATATCAGCATTCAGACTTTGGATATGGGATGCATTGATGCCCCTGTAACAGCACAAAGGTTGCATTAGTAAACATATATAATGTTCTGTAATACTGTGTACTTGGTTGAAAACCCACAAATAGTAAATGGGGAAATTTTTAAAAAAATGGAATTAATGCTATTTTGTTAATAAATGTACAATGCAATACTGTAGACAAATGTGGGGACATGACCATTACATATCGAAGTGGCACTGATAATGTTTTACCTACTGGACATTTTTATGTTACAGATGGTTAAAAGAACAGCACAGAATACTTCTGTCAGCCTACCAATTACAGCAAAGAAGAAAAGATTTAAGAGACTGTGACTCTAGTAGAAACTGATCTTCACAGGAGATTTTCAGAGATTGTCTACTGGGAGATTTAATAACAAGAGTAGTTTTGGCTTCTGAGGATTACACTGCACAATGAGAACAAATGCCAAAGTAACTCCCCAAAGAAAAAAACACTTCTGGTATTGATCCTCAGACCTACCGATCAACCCTCCTGCCCTGTGTGGACTTTCAAATACTTGTCTTCATCTGAAACCTTTTAGAAATATTTTCTTCAACATAATCTTAAACTACTGGCTAAAGTTCAACGCACATTTCTGCAACACATATGGAATTTATCCACAACTTTTGGACTTTCACAGGCCAAGAAAAGAGAATTCCTAACAGTCCACCCATGTTTAGAATATTAATTTACATTTATGTTGTTTTAGAAATCTAAATATAAGTACACTCTCTCTGTATTCAATAGTCTTATGCGTGTGCAAATTAGTCTGATGTTGTTAGTATGCAATTCTAATGTAAATTCTCATTTTTTAATAAATCGCACTATGTCATTACATATATTTGTTTTTTCTACTACCCCCTAGCTAATCTCAGCTCAAAGATTTCTTATAAATTGATTATCAATACAGCACAATAAAAAAATAGTTGTGAAATTAATTTTTCAGAACATCTATTAAAAAAATGTGTATTCAGCTACATGAACATTTCTGCTTACAATTTTGTTGCAATTCCTGACTTCTGCTAGATAAGCACAAGAAAAATATAATCCCTGAACTGTGTGAAATTTATAAGCTATGCATTTTGCTGAAGACTGAGCATTTTTGAGGTTTTAGTTATTAGTTACACTCTCTATCTTGGCAAAATCCAGCTATAACTAAAGAAGCAGAGAAATACCAAAGGAAGTACCCATGAACATATCACTAATGCATGCAATTTTAATCCACTGTGCTAAGTTCTCTCTGTTTGCTAGTACATAGCTCTTACTTCATACGGATGAATCTATTTGATATTTGATGCTAATTTTAATATTTATTTTACAAATTAAGTTTCAACCCAATTGTTCAAAAAGAAAATTTAAAGTCCCCAGGAAGCCTAAAATTTGCAAACAGACACATATAGGAACATATTTTGGTTTTCAGGCAACTATTAGAACATAACTGTATAGATGTCCAATAGCCAGAACAAAAAAAAAAAAAAAAAGAAAAGAATTACAATAAATTATCAGATTGTAGGTATCTTAGCAAGAGGATGGACCTTCACAGGTCATTTCTCCTTCCTCTGAACAAGGCTCTGCAAGCCTATATGGTATCTCATGTGTATGTTCTAAGGCATAAATTGCCAATAATGCAGAAAAAGGAAAATTCAGAGGAATCGCTTATTTCCCTTTTACCCTCTTCTTGCAGCTGTATGAGTAGACAGCAGCTCTACTCATAAAGATTATACACACTTACAGACTGTAGAGAACACAAAAGAATGATGTATAAGGAAAAAAAGAATCTCAATCTTATCTCCTTCTTTCCCCACAACAATTAGATGTCTTCTGAAGATGGAAACATACAGAATCCTCTAAATATGCAGAGCTACTAAAGCTTTACAGCGTTAGGCCCAACTTTGAATGCGTACTCAAACCAGAATTCACTTTTAATTCAATAGCTCATGATTTTAACCTGTTAAACTGTTGGGCCTTCTCACTACGTATGTACTTCAGCACTAACACATATAAAGCTGTGTGTTTACAAAATGAATTCTCTCCTGCCTCCTGTACGTGTCACCTACACACACTAATGTCTGTCTGTATGTCACAACTGCTTCCTCTGTCTCTGAAGAGATTACACCGCTCCGTTCATTTTTATTTGAAAGAGTGCATCTCACTTCATAGCATCCTCTTTTATTAATATCCTAAAGTCTTTGAGACAACACAGTAGGAAATGTGTCATTCTGAGGAAAAAAATACAAACATAAATGAATGTCAGATATGCCACTCATTTAAGCCATGCTTCTATTCTATTTTACGAAACACAGATACAGCATATGGCAGTATGTAATGTCCTCAATGTATTTTACATTTCTAGAACTATATCATCTATGGAGATGAAAACTGTATGCTGAAGAACAGAACGAAAAAGAGACAAATCCAATGAAGGCATGTGAAATCTCTAGGGAGCTATTTTGAATACAATACCACGAATACTCATAAGGAAAAAATCAGCAGTGATATCTGTTATCCAAATTTTCTATCTCCTTTGGTAAGGCTCTTTTCCAATCATGCTTTATGCATCACCTAAGACTAAATTTCTTGTTTATTGAAGAGCTATAAGTCTTGCCTCACATCTCAGTATGTCCACCAACAAACAAAGGATCAATTGCTGGACTCAGTCTAAAAGAGTTAGACAAAAAATGTACATGTGTACACAACCTGTTTCATGGTACTTCATATAGATAGGATTCCATAACACTCAATTCTCTTATTAAATTTATACATTTAGGAAAAGTATAATCAGACCAAAGAATACACTTTGTTTCCTTTGAGGCTATTTGATGAGACATAAGGCAGCACTATTTTGAGCTGCTTTTGGCTTTGCTAATATTGCAGGTTTTAAGATCTAAATCAAATCCCAAACCTCTCAAGTTATTTATCTTACCCAATTGTTTTCTTTCTCATTCTGTTAACAGCATTCTTAGAATTAACATTTTATATACAAGAATCAGGAAAAAATGTTTCAGTAAAGCAGGTGAGCCTCACATCTACAACATTTCAAGCTCCTTCAAAGGGATTTGTTTGGGAAGTTGTGTACAACTTTATGACACCTTACCCCCATGTTACATAGCTCTGCATTTCACAAGGAACGCTTATCATTCTGAGATAGACAAATAAAAAAGAGAAAAAAATGAAGGCATGTTAGATACACAGTTCTCAAAAAGCTTCATGATAAAGTGCTCAAGGCCCAGCTCTCCCGCAGCGGTGCTTTATGTAATATATGACCATCACGTCTGGCAAGACTTCCACAGGTCTGCCCTTGATTTGTGGAAGGAAAAAGCTGAAAACCTCACAACTATTCTTCATTCCCAAGAATTAATCTCAAGTTTGGCTTCCTGATGTTTTCAATTTTAAAGAGATCCAAATAAACCCCCAAAACCACACCTGAAACATCACTCACAATTATAGCTGATAGATGAGGGAGACCAAAGTCAATTCCCTCCCCAGGCATCCCAGAGTACTCTCCATCACAGCAGCAGCTCTAGAGTGCTCAGAGATGTGGTGATCTGAGACTTAAACTTATTCTGCATGGGCTGATGCTAGAATATGAAGCAGCTTTGAAATGCTTTTCCCTGAAAAGAAAGCATAACGTATCTTAAATATACACAATGCTATAAGCCTCGGGAACCAATATATACTATTGAAACTTCAAAGAAAACAGAGACTTCTCAAATTCTTCACACCTACCGGAAAGCAAGTGGACAGCTGAATGTGTAACGCTTTGGCCCCTAGCTGAGCTATGCAAAATGGATGGCACTTCAACTGATCATTTCACTTTGACCCAAATAACTCCCTGAACAGTCCACACTTTCTTATACCTCTCCCAGTACTTCAGTAACAGGGATTGAGATTTGGCAGCAGTAAATGTAATTTGACGAGCTTAATCGGTCTTCAATGGTCAGCTGAGCTTATCACACTTAACCAATAGGGAATACAAGCATTAGACCAAGCCAGAGAAATTTAGAGTATACTAAACTCTAATGGCTCAATACATCATTCACAGATGTAATAACTGCACTGTAGACATATGTAGTGTGCTATATGTGCCAATAAACACTGGTAGAAGGTACTAGAAGCAGAATAAAATGTGGCCAGATGCCTATGGTTTGCTAAATATTCAGTATTCATTAAAATATCAGCTGATTTTATTTTTGGTTAGCAGAAGGATTGTACTCCCAAAAACTAATATTATTTTTCAAAGAATACCACAGAACTCATACAATGCATCTCCACACAAATCTTACCTCACTTAAATTCTTAGATCATTATTGTTAGTTTTTTTTTTTAATTTAACTCTATATATTATTTATAAACTGAGATTTAATACCAAGAGTGATCAAGTACTCTATTCTGTCAGATTATTTACCTAGTCAACTCTGACATCCTGATTTGAGTTCTGTGTATGTTCACATCACTATGAAATTATTTGATTTTAGTTTTTATTCTGAGGAAAGCACTGCATCCTTGTTTAGAAAGAAAACAAATGCACCTATCACATACTGAATTATATATATCTTTTGGAACACATGCATTGAAAGGTTGAACACTCACAAACATAGCTAAATAAACAAATCTGCAGAAGGCAGATGTGTTCCATCCTGGCAACCAGGCACTTGTTTCTACCTGTGTTAGGAGAAAACCTCTACCTTATGCCAAATATTTTAACTAGTTTTATTGTGAACAGATACAGAAGGCTCACATCAAAACTGCCCTGAAATGACAAGCTCTATACACCAATCAAAATCATAATGAAATCCAATTGTGCCTTTCGTCAATTATTCTAAAAACACAAATCTGTATTTTAAAAAATACTTTTTAAATATTTCAAGAGATACTCCTTAAACAACATAAAAGAAGTCTGTTATTTGTTTTTAAAAAAGTCCAAGAAAACAACTTATGAAAAATTCCTTTGTATACCAAGGCTAATTGACTTGAGCTCATTTCCCCCTGCTCCTTCTTACAGCTACTGGAGGACAAGCTGCAGAATGCAAAGCACCTACTGATAGGCAGTAGCAGCTGGAGTCCTCCCCTCCTCACTTTTACAGCAGCTCAGAAAACACAGTCTGGGTCACAGCAAATATACGCTTACATTACTGAAAATAGTAAGTTAGAGTACACGATATTAAAACATTAACATTTTAAGGCATAGTAACAGAGATATGAGAGTTCTTAGGTAACTGTCTTTCATAAACTGTTAGTGGTCAAAAGAAAGCGAGTGGCACAGGGAAGCTATGTAATACACAAGCTTTTTCTTTGTAAATTTAGACTGTGCAGCCACACTGCTTCTATTTGGTAGACTCCTTCCCATATTTCATGACTTGAATACTTCAAGTTTAGCAGTTACATCAAAAACCATAGGACTTTTATCCTCTAGTGATCACACTGCTCTGACTGATTTGCAAAATATTAATAAAAAGATAAAACTCTAAAGATATTCTCACTGCTGATCCACACTAATTACAAGTAGCTGCTCAACACTGAAATTTCATTTTGATATAATTTATCAGTCCAAATAGTTCATAAGGTTTTATTATTAAATCGCGTGTAGTAGAATGCATTGTAATGCAGCAGTATGTAAGACTAAGATTACAAAGTATGAAAACATTACACCAGTGCATAGTATAATAATGCATTATTTCCTGAACTTGATTCTATCACTACAGTTTCACCAACACAAGCCTGCAGAAAGGTGTAGTGTTAATTCCTCCAGTTTTGCATACAGGAACACATGAGAAATACAGTACTGCAGGAAGCATGTGAGGGTCAAATTCCATCTATTAGAAATTTTCCAGAAACCCATTATATTAACCAGATCAAGCCAAAAATGATATATTGCACTGCATATTAGACTTACCTATAAACAAATGGTACAGAGACATTGCTGTTTTTGACAGAACTCAGTACTTCTCTTCATATGTTTTTATTGTTAGCTCTCAGCAGTTTTTGAGTAAAGCATCAAACTCATTTTGTGGTCTTCAATATAAATTCCCTAGTAAGTAATGCATCACTTAAACCACATCAGCTAATTATTGTTCAGTTTGAATACCTAAATTCTAATAACTTACAAAGTGTAGAAATCCTCCTAGAGCAAGTTTCAAAAACCTGGAAAAAGGATATTGTAAAAAAAAATTTTAAAAAGTTGCTGATGAGGTAATGTAATAAAAAAGGGTTTGTCAGTCAAGACATCCATACTATTTCCAGGGCTTTTCTATGTTTACTTGAAGTGCATAAGATAGGAATAATCTTACGTGAAGATTCTCAGTTCACCACTGCCCTCTCCAATGGTCTATACTCACCTTTTTACCCCACTACACATGCACAGTTAGTCAGATCAAATCCCATTTGTTAAATGATCTGAGTACACAACTAGATGATGATAGCCTTGCTGATACAGAATTGCAGACATTTGAATTTAATGTGAAGAGCTACATCTAGTAACTGAAAACAGGAAGGAGATCATGGGTCTCAAAAGTTTTTGCTTTGAATCTCCACACAGCAAAACACCGTAGTATTTGTTGTACAGTTCAGTGCTCTTGGAAAAACAAGTCTGTATTTTGCAGACTTAATCACCTGGGTATGTAAATGTTCACCCTATAAAAATAAATAAAATTCAGAGCGTGCTACTATTTGATATACAAACATCCTGAAGACTCATAACCACACTATAACGTAATCAGCCAGCATGTTACGGTTTGTAAAATACAGAAAGCATAATTATCCTTCTATTTTTTGTGTCTCCTCAGAACAAGCTAGAATGACTTGCTTTCTTGCCTATAAAGTAAGAAAAATATAATCCTTGCGAGGAGAAGGTTTCAAGTGCTATTCTCTTTTTTCCTTACCCTAAACGCTAAATATTTCATGGGTACAACTGGTCATTAGTGTATCCTCTGGTAGGAGAGAAGGAAACGACCAGTTCTTTGCAGAAAGAATTGTTAGATACTCAGGAAGAAACAGAAGGACACTTTCTTTCAAGATTCTAAAACACAATTAAAGAATAAAAATAATTAATAGATTAAAAACTCACTTGTAAATGTTGAGAGTTGTCTGTCATATTGTCCTCTCGTCTACGAACTTCTTCCAACAGCTGTGCATTCTTTTTTTTCTCCAGTTGCTGATTGTGCTTCAGATTGGCAACCTTCTTGTTTTGGTCCTTCATGTGTCTAAGAATTGTATGTACATATGCATTACTACTGATGACTGCAATTACATTTTTTCACTATAAACCAAGTTAAGACTATGACACAGGGCATTAACTCATCAACTTAAGGATGTATTCCTAGTGTCAGATTTAAACAAACTTTACCTTGTTCCCAGTCTGTCATAATGAAAATGAAACAGCTTTGATGTCATCAGAGTACAGAACAGTAAAGCAATTACTGTTGCCTACATCATTCCTTTCTCATCGTTTGCACACAAATACACAGAGGTGCTTTCTGAAAAACTGTTGCAGCAGAGGAAGATTACAAAACAATCCTTTTTTAAATCTTTTCTTAGTAATATGAAGTCTAATAACATAAGATCAACAAGTTTATAAATAACTTCTTGTGAAAATGAAACAAACTTTATCACCATCACATATTTTCTGTTAAGATTGTTCTCAAGTAAAAAAATAATTTGTTAATTTACTTAGAAGTTCAATTATATTTTTCTCTGGGTCTTATTCATTAATCTACGAAAAGCTTTTCTGACTGTAGTATGTAGCATATATCTTTTTAAGAAAGAAGACAAGCCAATCCTGCCTGGCAGGAACTGGAAAAATATCCTTGCAGAAATATTTTCTACCTGCTTGGATTCTTAAATTATTTTCTCAACTTTCCTTGACTTTGAGGAATTTGTTCTCTTTTATCTATTTAAAAATAAAGTCATGTGCAAATTCCTAATGAGATCTACTCACTAATCCTATTTTGGCAAATTAAGAGAATATTATTCAATACCCAGAAGGACCACTGAAAACATTTCTGTTGCTTCCATGTTAGAGCTTTCAGTGAAAAACAAAGTTATAGGATATATTTCTTCCATTGCTTTCATTATGCTAAAGAAGCAAGGTCATTTTATGTTTAGTTTTATCACTTGTTTCTTTGTCCTACTGCTGGTTCTTTCAATAATTATTTAAACTTTAAAATTTATGACGAATGTTTAATTAGTAGATATTGCCATGGTACCAAAGTACCAGTATCTTCAAGCTCCTTATGGAGAAAAAAAAAAAAAAAAAAAGCAGGTACAATTGATTCTAATAACAAAAATCTTTGCTACCTTAAATGGTTTAATAAATTTCAATCAAGAACTGCTACGGGAATCATCATAATTCTTTATGATCAAGGATGCTGAAAACAAATTGAACTTTGTGAAACATCTGTGAAATTGATTCTTATATGACCTCAACACGGGATGCAGTCTGAGGACAAATAATCTGAAAATCAATTTTTTTCTGCCAAAAAAAATTCCAGAAAACCTGGAATATGGCCTCCATACCTTTACATGCAGAAGCCCAGAATAACACAATTTCTCCCCACTTAAATACAAAAATGTACTTTTCATTACTTGTCTACTGGTGGCAACTCAAGCTACACAATGTGACTGAAACTTACATGTGCGAAAATAATCTATGGAATTTGATTTCATAGCAAAGAATTTCCAACACAGAAGAACAGAGAACACAGAAGCGCTGCTTTTCTCTGAGATCTCCAGAACGGAAGAAGATGGTTTAACAAACTCATAATTATTAACAGAGAAATTAACAAAATATAGAACACAACCACACAGCATAATAAGACATTCATATATAGTGAATATAAAGCTACACGTGCACCCTTCAATTTCCCAAGTCATTTCATTTTTTGAAAGTTTCAGCACAAACCTGGGGGGAAAAATACTGAACTTTTCTGAGCACAGTACAGTGCTACTAAATTAACTAACACTTCAAATGTTTCTATTTGATTTTAAAAGTATCCAAAAGTAACCCTGGCCATTCTATGATTCTATGACACAAAAAGATAATTAGCATAAATAGTTGTCTATGCTACAAGCTATACACCTGAGACTCTTTCCCTTAGACATATTCTTAGCCAGATAACAAGACTCTTAGGAAACAACTTTCTTCTAAGCTAGAAGAGTCCATGAAGAATAATTGTAAATATAGACCTAATCAGCAGAAAAATAAAGTGAATAATAGAACAAATGTCTTCTTCAGAACTTGATATATACGTGATGTTTGGCAGAAAATTTTGCTGTTAGTATGATTGTGCTCTTACAATACAAAACAATTTCCAATCTATTGCTGAATCAGTGATAAATTCCTATTTCATCTCTGCAAGAAGTTGAATTTTATGCCTATGCCAACAGTTTCTTTCATCGCCTTTCCCTCTCTCAACTTCCTATTTCAGTTTCTAATGCCACAGCAAAACATGAACATTGTGAATCTTCAAAGAAAAGCACCTGGTGCCTGTGATATGCAAAACCCCAAAGAGCAGAAAATAAACGAAACCCATATCATATTCTTTCTTCCTCAACTGATCATGTGCACATGGAAACTAAATAAATGTTACAGTTTAAAAGCCTAGTTGTGTAATTTTCTCTTACATCTCCCATAAGGGTCTAGGAGGAGTTCAACACAGAATTAAGACAACGCATTTCCCTCTAGATTTTAATTGCATTGCTTTCAGATGGCTTTAGAGAGTTCGTAGGACTGGCACATGGAAGAGAGAACGCAGTGCAGTGCCCTCACTTTATGGAACATATACTCAGGAAAAAAAAACAACCCATAAGCAATGAAATGTTTTGTGATGAGCTCACTGTACACACAAGGGAACCTTCTCCACAGGTGTGCAGCATCTGCACAGTGCATGGACAGAAACTCCAGAGTTTCAGAAGGCTTAAGATTGTATTTTCAATACACTTTTAAATGCCCAGGATTTCAGACACAGAACAGTCTAGATACAGCAAGAATGTCACTGTTCAGATAAGATGGGAAAAATATCAAATGAGTTATTCTAATAAGACAGTCCTGCCAACTGAAAAGCATTCAAGTAAACCAAACTCAGATCAAGGACAGAAATGATCTTAATTTCCAAACAATTAACTGATAAGTTTTTTTATAAACTTGAATTCATGTTCCGGTACTTCTCAAGTATAGCAGCTGATTCAGTAGATACTCATTCATCTCTTAGCTTTCTTTTCTGCTTGGTTGTATTTCACTGCTGTCACGCAGCAACAATTCTAGGAAATCCCCTCCTGTGGATGAGCTAAAATAAAGGGTGAGAAAACGGACTCCCACCGCTCAGATCACAGACTGGTTTGAATTGCAAGAGTCACCTTAAAAATCACTTAGTTCCAACACTGTCCTCTAGGATCAGGTTTCCCAAAGCCTGCCCAACCTGGCTTTGGAGATTTTTAGGAATGGAGCATCCCAACACAGATGCTTTGCTTCATGGCAAAGGGATGCAGAGAAATGCATCCTTAGGAGAGTCATGAGTTTAACACATTTTCTTTTTTTTCTTTTTTTTCTTTTTTTTTTTTTTTTCTTTTTTTTTTTTTTTTTAAATACAGTGTAGGAACATTATAGAAATACACAACTCTAACTCTACCAAAAACGTTTACCCTGGCTCTTCATAGAAACCAGATAAATTGACAAGCAAAACTGGGAGTAAATATACATACAAATAAATGGCCACTAAATCTGAGAGTTTGGCAACAAAAATTCTAGTGGAAAAGATTTAAATCTGTCTGCTTATAAATTAATCAGAATAATCTAGAGTATATATTTCTTTGGCCATTATAAATTTTTTAGGAGATGTTTCTAGTTCACTAGATTGCAGCATTTTCCAGGTCAAACATATATGGTTTTTTTCAGTAATTGTAATGACTACATTTAACCACATCCTTTTTTTTTTTTTTTTTTTTTTTTTTTGTTTTTGTCTGGTTCTTGTGGAACAAGATACAAAATGATCTCACAGGTCAGACTACAGTTTATTTAATTACTTTATTCCAGCTTTGTAAAACAAATATTAACATTTAGTTTCTGCCTGTATGCAAGTATCTTTCAGACCTCATTTCACAGTAGTGCATAACTGTCATCTACAGTCAAATGCTTTCATCTCTCTTGACTATAGAAAGTCACGCTATTTCATTAAATTCCCGGCTTTAATTAACCACCTGGATACCTTGGCCAAAAAAATACGTAATGTCAGCCAAAACCAAGTGTTACATGCTCAGTATAGCCTTTACTCTATTTCATAAAGACTTTTTTTTCCTAAAGCATCCAAAAAATGCAGACATGTGAAATACCCCTAAGAGCAAAGTCTATAACATTTTCTGAAGCAACCCGTCTCTGTAATAACTGTCATAACGTTAAACAGCATTACAATGGGACCAGTTGTCTGAAAGTCAACCAAAAAATTCTCCAGCATGCCAGGAATATGTGCACCTCAGTTTTAATTTTACAACAAAATATTCAATTAACTAGTATAATACATAAATAGAAAATTATATTAACAGCACTTTTCTTCTTTATAATCTTAATGAAAGAAAAATGAAAAAAAAATCACAGAATACAATAAATTTGGCAAGGAAATAGTAGAATATTTTCTACAGAAATAAAAAAGTTTCGTAATTTTTTTTTTTTTACGAAAATAGCACTTTAGTCAAAGCAAGTAATTTATACCAAATACCAAAGTCTGAAAAATCTGGTTTAAAATGTAATACAATAAACACATTTCAAACAGACATTTTCACCTATTGTTCTAGGTGTGCATTAGAAAGTATCTTAGCATCAATACTTGAAAATACTGTTCTTTTTTTAACAGCACACATTTAACCTTATTCCTATATGCTAGACCTTCACAAAGGATTCATGTATGACAAATTGTAGGTTATCACATTACAAGGTATTCTGGGACTCAGTAGCACGCAAAAGACCCAATGCTGTAAATCCTGCCTACATGAACGACCATTCAGAACTACTCGTACATTACCTCAGTAAGGCTCAGCCGAAATATTTCCAAGAGTTCAGTTCTTACTGTCTTAAAAATTGAGACTACATAGATTCCTATTTGATTAGTAAGTATAGACTAAAACAATAGTATGGGAATTAGTGTCATGAAAACTCCTTAAAACTCAGATTCAACTTAACTGAAAGACAGAACTTCCAATAAGGTAATGAGCACTATTACACTATTAAGTAGTGTTTCTGGTATTTTCCTGGAATGCAAATTTATTTATTTACTACTACTGATCTATTTAAAAAAAAAAAAAAAAAAAAAAAAAGGCACTTAGCAGACAGTAAAGATCACAAGAGGCATCAAGAGATTTTCTGACAGTCACATTCCTAGCATAAGTATGCAAGGGTGGATTTGTCTGGGGAAAACAGGTACCATCAGGATAAGAAAACATATTCAGGAGAGGATGAAGTTTTGATATGACTAAGAAAACATAACTTGCTCCAAATAACTGGCTTTTTTTTCCAAAGAACTTTTTAAATCACCTTAAGATGTATCATCTGCTAATAAAATAAATTTAAAAAATCAATGCTTCCCTGTGTTGAAATTTGCATTTACAAAAATTTTCAAGTCTTTTTTTTAAATTCAGATTGTACAATCCAGATGCTTACTAATATATAAAACATCCTCAATTTTTTTTCCCTTATGCTTAACCTTCTGTACAGTTGGAAGAGTAGCGTGGTTAGGATAGTACTTTACAGGTGTTGAAGTTGGAAAGATTATTGTGATGAAAAAGAAACAATCAAGGAAGAAATGATTGCCTGTATCAGAAGTTTCTAGGCTCACAGTGGAAAACTCCAAAAAGGAACAATCTCCAGAAAGGTCCTTCCCCAGTGGCAGTCAGCCCTTACACGGCGTGTAGGAAGTAAACTGCCTTCACCTGTGCTCCCACAGCTGACCCAGTCCTCACCTCAGGTGATCTATCAGTAGTTCAGGCCATGACTCAACAGTTCCCATACACCTTCCTTACTTTCTTTTTGTTAAAAATTGTCTTGATGATAAAAAAAAAAAAAATTAAAAATAATGCAAAAACAATCATTTCAGCCTTGCAGAAGTTAATCACTTTGACACAAGCAACATGTCAAGCAGAAAGACAATACTCTCTGATTAACTTTGGCCAAACTGAGTATATTTTTTCAATACCAAAGAATCCTGTTCTGCTACACACCTCAGAGACAAGGCAATCACACACTAATTTTGTCTTCTCTTACTGAAGAAGAATGTTTGGTCTTCTTTCTATCATTCACCTCAAGCTGAGATTATGACAAATTTCATGTTGCTGCTCATACTCCTACTCCCAGGAGAACTGAGAAGCCATGCACTTTGTGTATTCATACAAAGGAGTAAAAACAAAATGACCAACAAAAACAATGAATTTTAAAGATCATCCAAAACAAACAATGACTTAAAACTCTCCAAATGATTTGGTTCCTACATCACTAATTCTCAGATTGAATGCAAAAATTCTGTAATGCCCAGAATTGCCAGTTAGCAAGGTAAATAAATTTTAGCATATATAATGTTTTCATTATATTCTTAGCTCCATTTACCAGTGTACTACACACTATTTCAGTTTCAAAGGAGCAAATCTGCAGCCCTCAGCAAATCTATAGGCCTCTTCTTAAAATTTCATGATTTCAAATGTTTGTGTGCTGTCTTAAGAATTCTGACCCACAGATTATTATTGCAGTGCTTCAGTTTAACAATTATTTTGCCTTCTAAAGTACCATGAGAACATACGGCTGCTGTGACAGAACCAATTCTGCCTGCTAGAAGTAGGTGTAGCAAGTAGCAAGTGACACAGAAGTCACTGAAACATTTCCCACCTCAAAGGCAAAACATGTGGGAGGAAAGGTTTACCTAACATCCAATCTAGAAATATTTCCAAAATCTCTGTTTAAGAAAGTTGCCTGCAAACCACTGGAGAGATATTAGAAATACTCACATGAGAATCGTGCATGAATGAAAAAGACCTACTGAAATCCTGTTTCTGAACTATAGTTCGTATCACTTTGTTTCAACACACATCTACTCTGCAACCACTGAAACCTCAATGCCACGCACTGCACTACTGTCTCTCTCAGCACATTCTTAGTGCATGACACTTGAAACGAACATGTGTGAAATCTGTACCAGAAAACTCATCTGCCACACATCTCTTGTAAATCAAGGATATCTGCAGTTGCTTCTTATGTTCTTTAAAAAATAAAAGAAAAACCTGATGACAGGACACTAGATAAGAAGAATATTTGATCTGATTTAAATTTTTTAATTGCTTACTCAGCTATTTTAATAATTGATATCATCAGTTATAGCTGTAACCAGTAACTGAAAATAGTTTGCTCTCTGATGTTTGATGTTTTTCAGTCTTCCCACTGCCTCATCAGGCAATGTTTATTTATTTTGTGCAAACCCTCCACAGCATGTTCAGCTTGACAGCAATCAGAATCAAACCTCCTCTGCTGCACTTTCCTTCTAAATCAAATCTTTTCACTGCAACTCCTGGCTCAACCTAGCAGTTCTCGGGGTCCATTTAGACTTTATCATCCAATCTTTCTGTGCTTTTACAGTCAAGTCCTCAGAATTCCATTATATGATTACTTGTTTTGACTTGTTTGGAAGTTAGTAATAACTTCCCCTCGTTGTAATTCCATTCAGAGCATTTCTATCCACTCATATGCTGCCCATTAACATTGCTCTTGCATTATGGAAGCAAATTGTGACTAGAATAGGAGGCTCCATTAACAGCCCTATTCTTAAATTTAGCACCCCGTCTCTTTCCAGTGACAGCTTTTTGAGGGTAAGTCGTATTATCTCACATGATTCTTCACATACATCACATCCCTCTGTTCCACACAGGGAATCCTTATAGCATTGCATCCAGGCAGCCACTGAGCTTCCCATGGCAGTGGTGTGTGGCTGATTTATTCAAAAAGTAAATAAATACGTGCTGTGGATCTTCCTCCTTGCCAAAACTAGTGTGCTGTCTTATTAACTTTCTTCAACTCTATCAACTAATCTTATTTCATAGCCTATGATTGTTTACTCTGTTCTTTTAAAAGAAGGAATTCCAATTATTTAAAAGTTCTACGCTACTATTTCTTAAATAAAATTAAATGCAAGCACACAGAAATTCAAGAACATAATCAGATAAACATAAATATCTCTTATCAAATTTTAATCTCTTTCAATGTGCTTAAATGTTAAAATGCAAACAGTATGAAAATGTTGATTCTGTATATGAAGCAAACAGACTAAAACAAAAAGACATGACATCAATCTGCCAGTTTCCAATATAACAGCTATGTTTCTCACTTAGAGTAACCACTCTCAGAAGAGTACTATGTATCACAGATTCTCTCAGTTTTCATTGGTACATTATCTCAATTTCTCCAGGGAAATTATCTGTGAACAACATATAGTTCTGCCCTTGGAATCATCAAACTGACATTTGACAAAATTGCAGAAGGCTTGTAAGTTAAATTTAAAGCTCTGTTAAACCTTGCCTTGCACATCTAATGGAGCTTTAGTTTTCCACAGAAGGCCAACATTAGAAGCCAGTGGGAAAATTTCCAGCAAAATACCATCTCCTGTTTATCTACAGGCAGAAAAGTGTGAGGAGTACACAACTTGCTGTAAACCAAATGAAAAAAAAAGTAATTTGATTGATTTTTGTGTTGAGATTTTCTTATAGCATAAGTAGATTTTTATATTAAAATACATACATTATTTTACGTCAATGTATTTTATCTTCTTTGCCAGCAGTATCAATAGCTCATCAAGTTATAAAAAAGCTACAGCATTTTTCTAACCTTTCCAATCATTAATAAAATGACAGTTAAGAATATACTGATTATCAGAAATTAAAGAGATTAATAAATCTATTAAAATTGAGTTTTGACCTTAACCGTGTTTCAAGCTGCAACAGTTTAAGACTTCACTGCAATACTGCAGTAAATTTTAATCATATACTACCACGTATGAATGACTACAGGGATGGAAATTGGCCGGATTTGCTTCAGAAAGGTCAGTTGTTGTTTTAAGTCAATAAAATATAACAAAAATTGCACCTCCCAGTGCTGAACAAAGGTTTCTGCATACCAATCATTGAATTCAGGTGAAATCAATCATAATGTCAACTGCCTAACATAATAACTTTCTTTAAACTCCTTTGGGATAGGGAGATTTTCAATAAAGTTTTGAATATGTACTGACAGAAGTGCCATAGTAGTCATTTAGCCAGCACCTTCATCATAGCCAGAACTAGAGTAAATTCATCTAATTGTTTTCTGGCAGAAATAAAGATGCTGAAAAACTGTTTCACTATTTTTATAATTTGGGTGCAATAAGGTTTATTCAAACATGTTAAAGTGCTCTTGTAGTGAAGCACAATAAAGTGTTCATCCTATTCATTATTGCAATAGATAGGACACAAATTTCAGAAACAGAACTTTCCAGTAAGAAAGTAAGTTGCCATTGCAATACGCACTAAAGCACACCACGAAAAATAGTCTCATCAGTGTTTTAATTATGAGCCATCTTTGGTCGTATGGTTCAAAAACATTCACATTAGAATCTTTTCTGATGTGTCTGAATTGGGAAACATGGACCGTACTCGGTTTTGAGCTCAAGATATAGAAACTCCTAACTGTTGAGCTCAACTTCTATACAAACAGAGAACGATGCAAAATGTATGTATTTCCATAAAAGATCTGTAAACTTCAGATCTAAACACATTATAAAGACATGTTGGAGATTTGCCAAGATTCCAGACAAATGTGCTGCATGGCAACACAATGTGTGGAACTGTAGCACCAAATGCAAAACTTTGGTACCTGAGATCTACCTGGAAGGTCTTTGCAGCATACAACCTTACTCATATTCTAACCCAACTGATCTATGAAAAAGTACACACCTCCTACTTCAAAAATGATTGAAAATCAGGTTTGTTTGTCCTCAAAGAGAGCAACTTCAGTAAAGAAAACAAGACTTATCTATACCTTACCCATGTCATATTTTGATATCAATAAACAAAATCAGACCATTAACATTTATCGTTAAGAACCTATGCTATGTACAGTAGCAGCAACAACAAAATATTTTCATTCTTTAGATGGCAGCTAAGAAAATAAAAATACATTCAGCCTCTGATTCATTGTTTGATATGCTCATTATTTCAAATGTTTGAAGCCTGGTTTTAAGCTTTCTTAGTACTCAGATCATTATGACATTGCTTCAGTGTGGCACCTATTTTGCCTCCAAAAGCATCAGTAGAGGGTAATAGTTGCCCCTGCAGAACCAGGAATTTTGCCTGGTAGAAATAATTAATCACAAAAATCCCTTAAACAACATTCATCTTCTCTCAAATTGGAAAACAAATCATATTTTGATATTTTAAAAAATCATTTTTAATAGATCAGATCTCAATTTCTCAAGATCTCATGACAGCTCTTGAAGTACTGTTTAAATTAGTGAGCAACATTTCAGGGGTGCACTGTATTGTGGAAGAACTCTGCATAATGTGGGAAAGGAGTGGTAAAGCAGACAAGACTGAACTCAACAGAGAAGATGACCTGTTCAGGACTTGAGAACATTACCAAATTCTTTAAAATTCCTCAAAAATAGTGCAGGAGCACAAATGCTAATGAAACTTATATAGAACACTGAAGAAAATAAAGCTTATATCTGACAAGAACATGAGGCATATAAAAACAGTATACAAAATGTTCACGTATACACACATTCATTGCAATTATGTACTCATCCAGAATCTGGCCAAAACAAATAGCTAAATGTTTCTGAATCAGCAGCCAAACCACTCCAAACTCTCATATGTTTGCATTAATAGTTTAATAGCTTAAGTGATGACAGCAAAATATGTCTCTAATTGTAAGCATATATCTCTCTGCATAGTATTGTTATTACTCAATTATTTCTTGCTAGGTTACCTATCAAAAAGTTACTCCCAATGTTGAACTCCTAAATAAAAATAATAAAAGTAGAAGAAGAAAAAACTCTTTACACAACATACAAATTAGATATGTTGTTAATAAATGCATTTTTCTTACAAGCTTTTGGCAAAAGCATTCATTTACTGTGAAGTTTCTGATCTAGATGTGGAATGACCAAAAACTTCATAACAGTGCAAAGCGTGAAAAACAAAAAACAAAAAATTCAAACAAAGGTTACTAATGTGGTATCAAAATGACCAAATAAACTGAGCATCAATGAAAACCTTGCTTGTGGAAGAAGCAATCAAATAGGAGAGCAGAAAATACTGACCTGGAAGTCAAGCTGGTTGGAGTAGGGATGAAAGCAGCAGTTTGGAGAAAAACAGATAGGGAGAGAGACAGCAAAAGAGAATATAGGGAGGAACACATTAGTTCTTTAAAAATATAACAAGATGTTATATTAGCAGATTTTATTTAAAAGAAAAAAAAAAGTAAAAAAAGGAAAGGAAAAGGAAAGCAAAAAGAAAAGTAAAATAAATTTTCTGTACAGCACATGCTTGCTGTATACTCAGCACAACAGATATTTTAAAGCAAATGGCACCTTGTCATTTCTGGACTGTCAAACATGGTCCACAAATATCCGAATTTATAAGCACCCTAATGTATACACGCACCATCATGTAGCAAACAAATTAGCTGTTCATTGGTAAACGTTTCATCATATATCATGAAGCCTTTTTTGAGCCAAGAGGAGTTTGATGACCTACATTCATCACATCTACTTATAAAAGGCATAACAACGAAACAATCTGGCAGCATCTTCAAAGATCTAACTGAGGTCACAAAGTGTAGTACCTAAAAAGTGATCTGAGATGATGGCTGCCCAAGCTCTGTCACTGCTCCACGGATGACTAAAACTAAAAGACCACTGCATCCTGCACTGAGTGTTGCTGTTTGATAGGTAGTCTGGCCTTTCTGGTAAGGGTACTCAAAGCAATTGTAGGCAAGGTGTGCTTAAATATGATCCTGTTTGAGAAAGCAATTATTAATCCAGTTCTTTCCTTCCTCACACAATATTTTTTTACACAGAATTTATCATCCCATACGATGCTTTTTTAAAATAAAGTCCAGAGAACAGCCTGGAATTTTATTTACAGCACTGTGTTCTATGAGCAAAGGCAGCCTCTTCAGTTGTTTTTCATCCATGTGCCCATAGAACATTATTTTGTTTTCTCCCAATCCTTTGGACTGGGCACAATGCAGACCCAGAGGAGATACCTGCATTTCTTGCATTCTCAGAGCACTCAGTTATTATTCTCGTCCCCTAAGAAATTACATTTAATATAAGTAGCACATTTGCATAGATATCTACTTTGCATAGATATCTGTGGAATGTTAAATAAGGTAAAGTTAACAGAGACATGTCATGCACACAGGTTGCTAACAGCATGCTACTCTTGCAAGAGCACAAGACTACCATAAATATGCTGGTTCAGAGGACTGAAATCATGTGTGCAGTTGCAGGCCATATATTATAATCTGATTCATACATGTATCAAGTTGCACCTTAAAACCAGTTAGGTTTCTCATTCCCTTTGATTTATTTAGAAAGCTGTTTCAGAGCCTTCCTTCTTCTGAGAATTAGAAGATGTGTTTTCCCTTCATTTTTTCAATTCTAAACTTATTAATGGATTCTTTATTTTCAATGAATTTTACTCTTCTTTTATTTAAATCATTTCTTTATCACTGCAGCTTTTACCCCTTCATATTTATTTATAGAGAGCACACATCCTTACTGAACCTTTGTTTTGCTACAGAAACAACATTTGAGTTTAGACCCCTGTGACACAAGCACTCCATTCGCCCAACTATCCCATGAGCCCTCAGCTGCACCTGTTTCCAGTTTGAATTCAACCTTCTGGAATGTGACTGATGGCAGGTATTCAGCAGTCTTCCAAATGGGGTCTTGCTAGTGCTCAATGACATTAATACTTTCCTATCATTATTGCAAACATTTGCTCTGACATACCAGGATTTACACCTCATTGTTTAGATGTCTGCTTCATTATTTAGATGGCTCACGACAACACTGCCAGAAGCAAATTTATTCAATCTTTCTCTTCCTAAACTGCATCAAGTATTATCCTTATTTTACAGTGAGCAATTTTACTGGTCATAACTTCAGTCAGGCATATTATACTATTACATTTCACTTAAATTCATTTCCTTATTTAAACTCCCCAGTACATGTCATAAACAATAATACCTTTCATTCTACCATTGCTAATAAAGCATTAAACAATACACACATTCCATCTCGACTGTTCCTTGTCAGCTGCAGTTATCTTGTTTTGGCTAGACCCTTTGCATTAACATTTAAGTTAATCACTATCTTGCTTGGTTTTATTTACATTATGCAAAAAAAATATACCACATTTCCTTAATAAATGAAACCAAAGAAAGACAACATGCTAAGTTTACTAAAAGTACATTAATCCATAATATACTGCATTTTAATTTAATCTAGTCTCATTATAAACAAATAAATGATGAAAGATGTAATAGAAGATATCAAGGAAGTGGCTATTGTTGGAGCAAGGTTCTACGTAGTAATGGTAAGTTATGAAAACACAAAATATGTTTGTATATACGTAGTGGTTGGGAAAACAGACCAACAAGCTTGTACGTATGAAGAACAGCATGAATCATGAATCTTAAGTGATGGAACTCAGAAGTGTGATAGCTTCTGAGTTCAAAAGTCATGTGAAAACCAAGAGAATTACCATAAGGATAAAATTTTCTTCAGTATTATTAATAACGTTCACTTGACAAATAGCATTATAAATTTAATTCCCCACATATTGAAGGAGATATTTCTGCTTTTCAGTATTTGACACTCATACATGTTCAACTTTTCTGTTTAAAAGTAATTGATCTTGTTTTCATTCCTATTTGTAAATGATAACATCATCAGAAACATATTTCTATTTTTCAGATGAACTGAATTTATGAGCATGCCATAATGCTAATGAATTTATGAGCGGATACATCAAATATTGAGAAGATATCATTTGAAGTACTCTAGATTACAGTTCTCTTGGGAGTTTATGTTTATAAATATCAAGAATTTATGTTGCAATTATGTTGAAATCTAAAGATATAGCATAGCAGTGAACATGGATTCCAGCAAGCCATCAATAAACAAATATGTTACAGAAGAAAATTAATTTTCCTACAGAACACCAGACAAGTCTTGCATATGAAATTAGGAGAAATGTTGAAGATATGATGTTCCTGAGAATGAAAACAGAGAAAGAGAAAAAACTAGCAACACACGAGTTATTTGAATTAAAAAACAGCATGACAAGGAGAAGTGAACATTTTAAAAATATGCTTCTGTTCAAGTGGCAGTCATTTTCACAATACCTTATTCCCATAAAGGGAGTAAACTGAGCTCTGGCTCCGCCTTTTCCCTTCAATAATGAGCCAAGCATGTAATCGGTACAAGCAGAAAAAATAGTAGCACACTTCATAAAATGTTATAGTAATTTACACTCTACCTAGCCCCCTACAATGGGAATTTAGCATCAAAGTTCCCTTTCTAGGGATGCCAACAGGTGGCACAGCTATATATAGAGTTAGATCTTCGGCCAATATTTAATCAAAACTGAGGAAGAGGGAGGGAACAGAATTTAAACTGTAGAGAAACTCAAGTGACCCTGATTACTACAAGCAGTTATGCCCACTATCTAAAAAGTATTTCCCTATTACACCTCTATACTGGTGGCAGCTTGCTAGGCTTGCTGTACCAGTCAACCATTTTGTGCTTACGCACACACTGGAAAGTAGCAATAAAGATTTAACTTCTGTTGTTGCAATCAACAATAAATAATTTCTATGTTCATCATTTTTCTGTTTTACAATAATATATAGTCTAAGAATTTAGAATTAATCTTGGGAGCTGTTCTATAATTTAAATCAAATGAGAAAGTGATTTCCAATTAATAGACCTCACAAGGAAATCTTAAAGCATAAAATATAACAATATACTTCCTTCTTTGGCTCGTCATATCAAAGATATCTTATTGTAAGCATTAGAGAAGCACTTAAAGGTTCATAGCAAAGCTTAACTTCTTGATCATATTCCAGATGCTGCATAACCTCTTGAGAAAGTATGTGCTTACTCAGTGGCACCAAATTTCTCTGTAAAAAAGTAGTTCAGTATTGACCCTGATCTATAATACAAAACTTGCATCCCAAAATGCCGCTGTTGAAAGTGCTATCGAAGAAAGAGAGAAGAGAAGGAAGTTACAGAACCCATTGCAGGTTTCTCAGACAGTAAGAGGTGGCACGCTAACAAAGCCATAGTAATAGTAGTCCCCATGTTTCTTTTTAATCAGTGGATAATTCTAAATTTAATTCAGATAAAAGCATGAATTGCCATGGATTATCTCTTAAAAAATAATAATAATATTTACTAAAAAAATAGATCATAAATTTCATTGCTTCATTATGTTTATTATTTAATCCCAACTACCACTTTAATATTCAACCATTTAGCAAATATGTGATTGCTACTTAATAAATCTCTTAAGATTATTTTCTTGGAATAAAGTTTAGCATGCCTACTATTGCATCTAGTGTCACATAATAATTCAGAATGTTTTAGAGCCCAGTGTGGGTATCAGTTACTGCTCCTGTAAAGAATACACTATCCATCTCCACCAGCTTGCTCCCACTTGGTCTCACTACGTTAGAAATCTAGCTGTGCAGTTGCCCCTACAAGTACATGCAGCAGTGAATGAAATAATCAGAAATTTCATGCCCACATAGGTTCATTAATTGTGTTATATTTTTCTAATATGGTGTTTTAGGATATTGGAGAATTTAGGCACAACTCGTTCATTGTGCATAAGTGACAATTCCTCTTAAATAGCTTTCTCCATCATATACTTTACAAATTAAAATCCATGCAAATACTGGAGCATTCTAAAACCCCTCCTGATATGGTGAGAGAGGTAAGTGCTAACTAAAGCCATCATCATGTAAACAATCAGCTACATTTCAAGCACAAATCTTCACCTTAAATTTGAGGTCTTAATTCTCATGACAAATTGATTAATAGTTGTATTCCATTCTTTTTATTATTATTACAACAAATCTCTGCCAAATTCTGTAGAGAAAGATGAGTTCTGGCAACAGAACTGTGAAGGCTGATAAGTCATCATCAGTAAGAGATATTCTATGCAACTTCGTAAACAATATTTCCAACAGACCTTTCCAGGTATCATGACAATTCTCTCTAACATGACAGAGTTATGCTATGTCCTGACTGGAACAACAGCAATAATCATGAGATTCCTTAAATCTCCTATTTTGCATCAAGAAGACCTGTTCTTCCTATCTAATCACTAGACTAGCAACTAGTTAATCAGTAAAATGTTCAAAAATATGCAAGTTCTTCTTTAATTTACCTAACAGTGTCTAAGAGTACAGAAAGGGAACAAGAAATCAGAGACACAGAAATTTCTCGTCAGTCAAATAACTTGCCAGTTATTCTATGTGAGAATCTTCCAACAGTTATTTAATTCCAAATGCGCAAGACAAATTGAGCTCTGAACTCTCCTGCCACCACTAAGGAATGACCGTATAACTGTCCCAGAAATAAGAAAACAAACACCTGGTCAACAAGAGAAAAAAAACGACCAGAGAGCCACTGAGAAATACGAACAGCCAGGAGCAGAAATACTTACCAATGCTTTTTAGTACATCTGAGAACTAGCAATTCTTTTCACACTGAAGAAACATTTGTGTGGACAGCTTTGATTTACCTATTACTAGAAAGAAAAGGCTGTTCCCCTAACACAGTTTTCCAGGATGACTGTCACTGTAAATTTCCTATATACGTTCCTTTTATGGAGACTACAAAATAGTGACAACTTTAAATCATTCCAAACCAGCAGACAGATGTGATTTTCAAGTATCAAAATCTTTTTCATTTCTCATACAGTTTTACAAGATATCACAAAATTCTGTTATTAGAAAAACCTGCACATTCTATCATCAACTTCTCTCATTGGTAGTGGAGATCAAGTAAATAAAAATGCCATTCAATGGTAGACAAATAATACAAGAATTACCTTTCTAACTCAGCAATTTTCTTATCTTTGTCATTCTTCTCATTCTCTACTTCCTTAAGAATTTCTAGAAGTCTGTCAACCTCGGCCTGAGCTTTGCCACATTCTTCTCTATAGTATGATGCCTCCTTGTCAAGCTGTTTCATTCTGTCTGCAAATTCTGGATTCATCCGTGCCTCCTCTTCAGCCTCATGAGCCTTCAGAATCAATATTTAAAAAAAAACAAAGAGAAAGAAAAAAGGATGACAATAACTTAAGTCATTGTAAGAATTCTCATTTTCAGTCTTGGAGTTTAGTTTTCATTAAAAAGGATTATGGGTATTTCTGTCAGATAACATTTTTCTACATAAGACTTATAAAAAGGAACTCGAAGCTCCCTGCAGTCTAAAATTACTTTTAAATTCTATCTTAACAAGGCTTCATCCTGAAAGGGAGGTTAGTTATTAAACAGAATGTTTGGGTGTTTTACTTATCAACATGACCATACTTTGAGGGTCGGGCTTTTTACTTTAAAAAAAAAAAACAAAACAACAAAACTGTCAATTACTTGAATCACTTTAAGTCTTTCAAATATGATCTCTTTCTCCGTACATATACACTTCATCCATGCGTATGTACAGAAATGTATGTACACATTGTAATCTGTGGCACTGTGTCACCAGATGTTTCAAACACAGTTTAATACTAATAATCTAAAAGGAAGAAATTTACTGTAAGTGGTGCTGTCTATAAAAGACAAATTGATAAACTATGAGGTTTCTTTTATCTGACTTTTTATCCAGTAATCCTTTTTTTCTTTCCCCATCATTAATACTTAACCTGAAACATCAGAAGAACAAGCTTATTGGTGAAAATGGCACAAACCTGGCAAACACATGCATGGATGGGTGGCAGTTTCACAGACAAGAACAAACGAAATGAATACAACACTGCAGAGTCCGATCTTACTCCCATCAAACCTAATGGCAAAAACCCAATTAAACTTCAATGGGAGCATGATCAGGCACATCAAGTGCTTTAAACTCTTGACTGGAATAATCACAGACAGATGGAAAAACAACAATGCACTGCAATGCTTAGCCTACCCCTTGCTTCCCATTATTCCTAATTGGCATCTTGAAAGAGCAGGCAAGGAAAAAACAAGTAGTTTAATGCAGTGCACACTAAACATAGAAAATTCAGATAACATTTTTTTTATAAGAGAATTTTACAGAAACTCAGGGCATTTAGAACTGAAAGACCTCCAACTATCTTATTACTCATCGAAGATGTGGATGTAATTATCTTCTTAATTTCAGACAATAGACTATGCAAGCAAGCAAGGGAAGAAATGCAAATAAAAATTGAACGTGCATATTTTAGAAAGAATCAATATAAACTACAGCTATTACAAGATTCACATTCTTTGCAATGGCTAGAATTTTTTGTATAAATAAAGAACAGGTCTGGCTTTAATATAACAGAAAAATGAAAATAGTGAGAAGAAACTTAGGAGTTTTGCATGTAACATATCATTTAAGCATGAGGATAATAAGAGAAGGATTTTACATTTTAACCTCACCGTAAGATTCTTATTCAGAATAAATATAAATATTAACAAAGTATGTCAACAGAAAGACCATGAGACTCCTACAAAACTTACTAGCCCTGCTCTTCAAATGTTCTGTTTGGGATAACAATTACATGCTCCAGCCCTGAATTCTGTGAAGATTCCGGAGTTTCTTAATACAGAGATCATTTCAAGGTAATATCCATAGAGTATTTCAATTTTACTGTTTGGGTGAGGGCAACAGTTTCTTTTCTACCCTCGTATATCTTCCCGCTTAATAATGACCTTTGGCTTATCTTATGCTGACTCTTCCTGTTTCTTTCAATGTATCACTCTCTTATTTGATGGCCTTGGGTCCATCATTTCATAAACATGCAGAACATCCACCTTTCTGCCTCTAGCATTTCTTTTCTTCATTTTAGCATACAAGAAGAGTTAGCAGCAGCCCAACGTTTTGCCCACGTGCCTCCAAACAAGCTTCATTCCAAGACAGAAGCAATATAGAATAGATAGAAAAGCCTCTCTTTTTTTTTTTTTTTTTTAAATAACTATTTGTCGCCCCACTGGACTTTGGATGATGAAAGTATATAATTAGGCAAAAATGATATAACATTTCACATTGGTGACATTATCAAAAACGATAATGTCACCAATGCAAAAGTGTCAAATGTTCAACTGTGACACAAAATTCCTGTCACACAGCAGCTCCAAAATGTACTGAATAAATTGTCAACTGCATACCTCATAACTAAAATGAAACCTGATAAACATATAAACTATATTCTGTTAAGTCTTGCATAATAATGTGCTAGGGAAATAATAAGTTGCAGAAATATTTTCAATTCTTATGCTTTCACTGGTGCTTAAATCATTCCATATTTGTTGGACAGCAAGAACATCAAACATTATTGAAAAGGACCTTTCCCTTAAAGGAAACCCTTGTGATGCTGACAAAGAGCAGAGAACAAAATACAATTAATCTGACATTACCAGAATAAAGGAATAGAGTTACTTACAAAGATCCCAAACATAGTTTACTTGCAAGACACTGCTCCCAAACCCAGCAAGGCAGATTCCTTTGCCTATTTTGCAGACTAAGTGTGAGAGAAGGGCTTGGATCATTCTTCATCATGCACAGTTATCTCATACATTAGAAAATCTCCACTTCTAGCTGTTCTCCTCTCTATCCTTTTTCCATTTTTGTCCCCAGTTTTCTCCTGGCACTGTTTTCTTGGGAGAATACCTTTCGTTTTTATGAGGAAGAGTAATTGGTATTGTGGGCACCTTTCAGCAGCAGAGCAGTTGATCTCTCTATCTGTGTGATAATGCTCCTGTGTGCAGAGTAGGCATAGGAAGTGCAATCCCGAGTTTCAAGTTAGCACACTAAATTTAAGGTGTTTTTTCTGTCAGCATTGTGACTGTGTTGTATATTATTTTTATCAAATTGATAAAAATAAGTAATCACTAATAATTTCGCTAATTGTCACAGTAATCAAATACTTTAAAAGTAAAGAAACAGTTCTGTATGTAAACAACAGATTTCCTACAGAAACACCATAGCACTTCGTCACAAACATGTAACGTGAATATTATAATTTTATGGTGCAACCATGCATGCATTATTCTGCATAACAGAAATGGATGGACAGATACTGCACTTTATTTTAGATAGTCAGACACAGGCATACACAGAAATCAACTGGGTTATTAAATTTAAAAAAAAAAAAATTACATGCAAGAAATTACTTTGTCAGATCCTTCAAATTTTATTACTTTCAGTAATGAGCTAAAAATAATTAGTCACTTTTTTCAACTTTTTTTTATTTTTTAGTCTGCTTAAAATTTCAGTATTTTTATATTCAACTTCTGGGCTCACTGAAGGAATTTGAAGCAGATTCTACAAGTACTTAAACTTTTGATATGATACTGCTTTCATGAAGAGTATGGAAAAATAAGTCTTTACTATTGAGAGGAAAGTTTATTAGGAACTGGCATAAATGCCGGTGCTAGGTGCTTTTAAGGGATAAACGGATCATTATTACTTACACTGTTAAAAGTAGGCTGTTACATATACATAAGAATTCAGAAGAGAGATAAGAAAAAATTATTAATCCAGCTTCAAGGATATACTAAAATTGTTCACTAGTACTACAGGAAACAGAGAACCAGGAAGGAAAAAAAATTAAAACTGGCTGACTTGGAATCACACAAATAGACTAGAAAATAACAAAAGATCCATACAGCAGAGTAACAAATACTGAAATAACAACTGGAATAAATATGCAAACCAAGAGAATATCCAACACAAAATAGACTTCAGTCCAAAAAGACATGCACAAGAGTGCAAGTGATTTGAACAGGAACATAAATACGACAGATGCTATCTATGATACATAAAAGAAGGGTTCTGTCCTCCAAAGGGAAAAGGTCTGACCACCTGTGTGCTGGATGGTAGAGGAGATAATATAAGGTGTTATACTACTTACAATCGATTTATGACTGGATTCAAAACACTGTTAGATGATAACTGCAAGAGAAACTAGGAGATATTTTGTGGGACTCTTCTCCTATACATAAGTCGTGGCATATCTAAAGCATGGTTATAAGCTACAAAATTTAGCTGTAGTAGACTCCAAAGCTGGACTCCCAGTCCACCAACATTACAGTAATATTCGCACTAACTTCAGTGAAGGCAATATCTTTTCTAATGCAGATTATCATATGATTTAACAAGCTAAAAAAAAAAAAAAAAAGTTCTCATATATGTACTATCCCAAATATATGATCATTCCAAAAAGGATTACTATTTAAACTTTTCTTGTTAATTGCTATTACAATCCAGTTGCATCATTATTTCTGTCCTGTGATGCTGGATGCATTAATAGTCTCAACCAAAAAATAGGAAGTGCTCTCTACAGAGAAAATATTTGGTTACTGCTCTTCATCAAGCAGAAAAGGGAACACAAGGAAGTCAAAAGGATAGATACTGAGCAACTAAAGCAGGCTTTAGCAAGAATAATAATGCTAAGCAAGCCGAAGTAATGTTATTTGGCTTGTCAAGCACTGCTGCTTGTGTTCATCATCATATATTTCAGCAATTTCTTGGGTTAAATACGTTTCTATATTCTTAATTGCATACACTGAATGAACACAGTCTTGCATGAGTAAAACTGACATGAACTATTTTAGCCATTCAGATTTTAAAAATACTACCAGTTACTTCCTAGATATTATTATTTGCCTACTCAATTCAGTCAGTTAAGGCAAACTAAATAAATTAGAAGTTATTTAAGTTTGAAGGATCCAATAAAGTACTCCAGAAGGAGGAAGTGAAAAGCAAAGAAAACCAAATAAAACAAAGTTAACTGCATGCTTCTCTAACGTAGAAGTTGAGGACCTAAAGGCTAGGATGTTCAGATTTTTTAAGAAATATTATATGCATTTTTTAATATATTTCATGGCCTTGAAGTCCACAAAGCTCATTTATTTGGATATAACAGATATAGCACAGTGACCATTGGAAGGGAAGTATTCTGCAAGGCTTCACGGAGGAAGAGCACAACACAGTAAGGTAATGGATCCTCATGCTTTATATGTTACAGAGGACATCTTAAAAAGAACTTACAGGATTGTACATCTGATTGAACAACTGTTCAGCTTGCTACATTGCAAAGTTGGAAGGGAGTGAAGCACAGACAGGAAAAGAAGGAAAGATCCAGGAAAACAGCATTAGCTCAACAAAACCAGTGCATTTGCACAGAAGACCTTGTAATAGAAAAGTAGAAATTTAAGATTCTAAACATTCCTTGGTGAAAGTGAGAGGCACTGGGGAACCATAAATGTTGACTTTGGCTCCTAAAAAAGAATAGCTGGAGTAAGAAATTTAAGGTTTGTGTTACTTTCCCTTTCTCAAGTTAAATAACCCATGAAATAAAGAAAGGTGTCCACTTTTGATGATACATTAAGTGCTGCTCTCAAGCAATGAATCATGAGAAGTGCTTTTGGCCGAGGCTGCAATTTATCACCAAAGCTTCAAAGATGGCAATAATAAGTGATTGATTAAATTTTATCATTATATTTATTACTTCTCTTTTGTTTAACACAATACTGAATTTTCTATGCAGAATGACTTTTCAACAGTACAGCTTAACAAAAAGTCCTTTGGCAACTGCAAATATGTCAGTAAGCAACTAAATTTAAGATAATGACAAACAAAAGGAGGATATTCTGAAGTGGGTAATAAGATTACATGTAAATATATATATACACACACATTAGATATATATATATATACATATGGACACGCATAGAAAGTACTCAGCTACCTATTCAGTTAATTCCTGCTGCTCTTTCACTAATAGCAACACAATGTAAGTCAAGAAGTCATCTGTGGAATTTTGGCACAGAAAGCATTGAACGTTCTTCTTTTTCTTGTTTTATGATTTTTTTAAACTTCCTGAATTTCAGTCCTTCATCTTTGTCTTAAATTGTCTAATACACATTCTTAATGCTTTAAATATTATTTTGCGCACCAAAATATTGCATGGTCATTTGAATAATTACTCATTATAAACACCTTATTTATTACTTCAAACATGTCCACTCTTTAAAACGAATAGTGTTTTCTTACTGAAAAGCAAATATAGCTGAGTTAAAAAATAAAAAGTATTTGTATTTGATAAGATTCAATTAAAAAAGCAAATTTCTTATCAAAAAATGAATCTTTTTCTCTCACAAAAAAAAAAAAAAAAAAAAAAAGGATATGGAAAAAGGAGGAAAAAAGAAGAGAAACGAACAAACAAAATCTGATTTTGATTATACTTGTCCCTTGTACACATTTTCTTTCAGGCACAGCTCTTACTACCACTAGCACTCATGGAAAATTGTAAATCCTAGCAGTTAAGCACATTATATTCATACCTACTAACAGAACTTGGTAAAACATATAAATCAAAATTTAACTATGATCATTTTGAAATATCTTAATATTTCTCTAAATATCTTTAGAGATATTTAGAGAAAAGAATCAGAAGTTGCAATCAAGTTTTTCAAACTAAGTAACAATCTTGGGCCACCCTGAAAGGAGATACAGACTATGCTTCCAGCTTCCTTAGTGTTTAATGTTCATAAATAAGCACAATTACGAGGCATCTAGGTTAACTGACTCTGAAGTATGCTGCTGATGTTCCCTCCTATTTTAAGTCAGACACAGACAAGAATAACCCAGTTTTCTGTTTCAGTTTGTTTTCTAAAAAGTGAAAGCATGGTGAAGGTAGATTTCTAGGGACCAATTAATTTTAACACAAGATATTTACAGGTTTGAACATAAAATATTTTATTAGTGAAAATGTGAGTTGAAAATTACTGTTTCGAGTCTACTAGTATTAACAGTCACTGTTTCTATTCAACTAAACATGCCCACAAAGAAGGTTGTTACTACATTTTATTGTGGAAATACCTGGTCTCCTACAAATGTTGGGTGAATTTCCATCGGAGCTTTATGCTCTATTTATGATATAATAAAGCTATTATGTTTTCAACTTTCTTTTAATAACCCTTTGTATTTATACACAAGGAACATACTACCTTTTCTATATGAAAGATGCCCTAGACTTCTCTGATTTTTATAAGTGCTTATTTTTCCATGACCACATGATGTGTTTATATGTGCAGCCATAAAAGATTGACTTAGGATCTCAGGTTCTTCCAGGATATTTTTATTTTTGAAGTTATCTGTGCCTTAGGAATTTTTTTGTTTGTTTGTTCATTTGTTTCACTAGGTGTTGTCTAATTGTAGACAAATGAGATATTTTAGATTGTAATAAAGTATATTTTATAGTGAAGCACAATGTAAATGCATACATTTTCTAATGAAAGAAAATTAAGTAGGAATCGCATGAAAACACTTCAGGTTCATATTCTAACATATTCTAATTCAGGTATCAATAGCACTTTTAAACTATGTAACTTATAAAGTAGTTGTGTTTAACTAAAAGCTTTTGTATGCGTTATTTGAAAAGATTCTCTCTGTTCATCTCTACAACTAATACAATACAGGCTACTGCAGACATTCAAAAACACATTCAAAGAATAGAATTCTCAGTTTTACATTCCAGTATCCTTTTTTACACTTTGCAAGAACTTCTTCACAGATAATATAAGTACCCTTCAACAATCTTGTACCAAAATCCTGCTTAAAGAGCAGTACTACTCAACCTGTGTCAAAAAGAAAGATTCAGAATATTATCCAAATAGTGGCAGCATTCATAGAATAAATGAATACTTTTCTAGAAAATGAAACATCAAAAATTAATGTTTGCTCCACACTTAAGAATTGCAGAAGGCAAACATACTGCCTAAACCCATCAAACACATCATGACATTGGCATTTGAACAGAGAGCAGACATTACCAATGACACAGAAAAAAACAAAGAAACAATGTATGGTAGAAACAGCATAAACGAACTTGCAAATCATTTAAGCAAAGAATATTGTAACGCATAAATTAACGCATACATTTAAATGAAACCACATTATAAAATACAGCATTTGTATGTTTTCCTTCAGCTGCTTGCTTCCACTACCTGAATTGAAATAATGAACTGATAGCTGAAGTAAGCTTTGTACTATTTTGCTTTATTATCATGAACACACATACGTCAACAAAGCCACAGAATGCGGAAATAAAGCCTAACTAGAATTTCCATCTTAGAAGCAGACTTTTTTCATTAGAAAGTGCTGCTTTAATTATTTCTTATGCTATAAGCATTTCCATTTACTTCTAATCAAGGTATAAATTAATTCATATACAAATTGCTGGTCTGATAATTTCTCTCTGCCCTTCTACTTTCCCTCCAACATCCTGTTCCCAGTTCACTGATTTGCCCCAGATTCTCAGAATTCTCTCACAGAGGCATTCAATATAATTTTGGAGGTTTCTAGTGGCTTTGGTAAAAGTCTCTTAAAGTAAAAGTTAGAAGTATTTTATGCAAGCATCAGCAAACAGTATGGGTAGATTTAGAATTACTCTAGAAGAGCAAGTTAGTCAATCTATTCAAAATGAGAGGTTTTGTATCTTTTGGCAGGGTTTGTTTTTTTCCTGATTATAGCTAGATTTTGTTTGTTTTTAAGATGGAACTTACCTTTTTCAACTGTGCTTCCAACTTACTACACTCTTCTTTCTTTTGTTCTATGGCTATTTCTAAAGACTTAAGTTTGGAGTCTCTTTTCAGCCCTGCTGATGCCAATGAAGATGCATGTTCTTTGAGATCGATTAAACTAGACTGAAAAATGACCAAGAGCAAAAAGTTAATTCCTAGTCACCGGGACACTAACTTATTGCCATCTTATTAATCACTTTGATGCTGTTCCCCCCAGTTCCCCAAAAAGAGTTGACACAAAGATAAGCATTTATAGCCAAAGACAGTATTTTAAGAGTACAACTGACAGAACCACAGGAGCTGGCATATAGTGAAACACAGAAACATTCATAATACAGGCTAATTGACATTATATTCTGGAGGTGCAATTATTTTGAAGTCTATTGATCTGATTGACAAGTGAAAACAAGCAACAATGTAATCTCTGAGCCTTCTGGATGCTTATGGAGAGGGAAATGTAGAGAAGACAATACACATCTACGCAAAAAGTGAAGCAATATTTTACGCACAGAAGTGAGGACTATGAAGAATGCCTAAGAAAACAGCAGTTCAGAAGCTGGCCATTGGAGTGGCAAAATTTCAGTACTTTAAATGATTCAAGAGTAATCCTAATGCACTTCCTTTCATCACCATGACACAGAAGAATATAGATTTTATTGTGAAGACTGACCTCTTTTTCTGTCAGTTCAGCTTGTAAAGCATTAACTTTCTCCTTCAAGTCTTTGTTTTCCTTTTTATAAGATTCAATTTCTTCAAGTCTTTCTCTGTCATCTCGCTCCCTTTGCTCCTTCAAGCGTTCTATTATTCTTTCCTAACAAGGGAAAGAATAGCAAAATGCAAAAGTTGGGTATCATTTTAAGAAATAGTATAATAAAATTTCTTTACATTAAGTAGCAGTTAGAAAAAACAGCCTTCAGAAACAGAGGAATATTAAAGTTTATGATATTGAAGTCAATGGAAGATTTCTTCTGTCAATAACTCCAGATCAAGATTTAAAATACTTGTTGAGGGTATCATAGTACAGAAACTGCATTAAATACGTATGCTGCCCTGAGCGTGCCTTATGTTGTGACAGACACGGAAAGTTATTCAACTCAGTAATGTATTTCCTGTATTTGTAAGTGATTGAAGTCTTTGTATGTAAGTTCAAAACAGAAAGGCATGACTGGTTTGCTCAGATTGAGTTTGGTTGTTTTGATTGCTAGTAGCCTCTATACAGGCTGCAAGATGAGTTTTAATGACTCCAAATATAATCAGAAATCAATCACTGTAAGTTGTCTAAAATACAGAAAAAATATCCTACCCAATTTACGATACCCATTCTCCATCAAATTGATAGTGACCCTGCATGTTTAAATTCAGCCATGTTTTTCAATATTTTGCTGACTTATATTGGCTATAAGGACTGCTGAAATCACCCGTTGGTAACTGGACAATTAATTTTAAAAGGTAAATGCAAAAAATTAAAAGCGTTAGTATGGGTTTTGTTAAGTCTTGACTATATTCATCAAAATCACATTCTACCAATCCATTCGGCAAAACATTCGGCTTCTCAAAGGGATGTTAATCTATCTAATATTTGTCACTTATTTAAAAGCTAACTGTAGACTCCACTGTATTTGCAATTAAGCATGTTTGGCTTTCAAGTTCAATTTCATTTTTTTATAGTTCTATGTTCTTACTTTAAATGTTTAAAAATAAACTTCCTTTTGTGTTATGTCTTAATAGTAAACAAATTATTATGTGCTACAGGTTGCTACAGATCAAATATTGAAAGCAGACATGGAGTATAAACAGAATATAAGATGTAAATGACTAATCTGGTTTTGGACACGAAACTAGACCTAGATGCAAAATATGTTCTATATTGGTTCCCCTTGTAGAACCAATTCAATTCAAACATTTATGCTCCAAATTATTTTTTTTCCTTCCAATTATGTAACATTGGCTATCAGTTGTTATTCTTTGTTTTACCAATATTTGGAATTAAAAGCACATCACACATGTGTTATAATGTTGTACATTATTAGGAGTTTCTAAATAATCAGATTAAGATCTTTACTAAATATCTATGCCTATGATTGCAAATGTATTTGGAATCTCTTCAATATATCGGAAGACAATCAGCACTGTATTGAATAATCTTGTAATATGATTACTGGAACAGTTATTTTGTGTTGCTGAATTCCTGAGGAAAACCTTTTCAAAAAGCTGAAATCATGCTGCTGCTTTCTTTTTGTATCCAGTATTCCCCTGACAAGAGGAATTCCATTCACAAGACTTAGCTAGCAGAACACACCTGCTTAGAGAATTAGCATTACTGTGAAAATCTTCACATAAAATAGCAAAGACTGCCATATTTGAAAATCATAGCCCTTTTGTTTAATTTTACTTAGAAAGAAAAATACAATGATGAGAACTACGTTCTCCTTAGGGGGAAAAAAAAAAACAAAAGTAGCCAAAACTGAAAAATGCTTGGCTCCGTGTAATTAAGCGTTTCCAAGGCTGTACCAACACCTGGCAGGATTTCATACGGAAATGTTCATGCACATAGATCGCTCTGAAAATAATGCCTCCTTTTTATTTCCATGGAAACTACAGCAGATGTACTGAGCACAATACCACTGTTTCATAGAGTAAATTCTAAGCTACACAACAGTATTTTTTCTTCTAAAACAAATTAAACACGCACTTATTTCATTTTATTAATAAAACAGTATACATTTTTCTTCATTCAATCACAAAAGAAGACTGATTTGCTTGTCAGCTGCATAAAGCTAAATGTCAAAAACATGTGTTAAAAGGCCCTAATATACCATGTTTTATTTGATTAACAACTAGCTTACAGAAATCCCAACAATGTGTTCTTGTTTCAGTCCTATTTGCATTGGCAAGCTTTCCTATGCACTAATCTAGGACCTCACAGGTCTAATCTATTTGCACTTTATCACAGAAGCAGGAACTGAATTGCCACAGCATATAGCTCTATTATCAGGCATACTCAATTGCTTATCTTCTGTATGCTGCTACAGTAGGACCAACTTTATGAATATCAGCTTCATGAAAGCAGCCTCTTGAGCTGCTTTGGACCAGCGCAAGAGCTGAGATATTCTTTGAAAAGTTTCTTGTTAAAACATCAAGGGAGCTGATAGCATTTCTGCATATTTTAAAGTTGAATTTTTTATTTGTTTTTTAAGAGGAGTGAATTTATTTTTGGTTTATTGCAATGCAATCTACATTGTCAAGAATTTTCAGCACCCGGAGAGTCTCTAAGCTTATGTGTAAGGAATTGAAAGAGTACATTTTTTCGGTGAGCTCTAATTGTGCTCAAAAATACCTAAAGTTATATTGGTTCACTTCTGATTCCCAAAAGATAAAAAGTGATATCAGCAATAGCATTTGAAAAATAAAGATTACAGTTCACTACAGAAAATTTTGATTAGTTTATACATCTATAGTACATCCAAGCTATCTAATCTCATAATGTGAAAGAAAATTGGAGAGAGATACTTGAGAAAAATCTACCTTTCATGAAGAGTTAAAGTCCTATTTTCTTGTTCAGAGCTTAAATCTCAGTCTGAGTACTTTCAAAAACAATGAAACATTTCCATTTTGAAACTTTAAAAAGAGCTTCATAATACTTCATGATTTTGAAGCTCTTCAAGTATTATAATATTTCATTATATGATCCAGTTTTAATTTTTCTTATTTGCATAAAATAAGGAACTAAAATTAGTATTAGTGAACTCTGGTAAATTAAACTGATATAAATAAATTTCAGCTCCATTTTAAATGATCTTCCCAATGTGTTCATGGACTTTTATTTATTTGTGTACAAACTAAAATTCTGACAACCAGGGAATTTAACAATGAAGGTAAAGTCAAAAGCTGTGTGTAACATCAGACAAGATGTAGCTGCAAAATAGGTCTGATGTCATTTCTAGAATGGGGGAAGGGATTAGCTTATAGAGGATTTAACCTGTAAAGAAATAGGGGGTATATAAACACTGACAATCATTGTACGTCCTTAGAAATTCTGTATTGTTGAATGAAAGCAGCATTCTTGCTTGACAGCATTGCAAATTTAAATTGATAATTTACTTATTATAATTATTTTAAGATTAAGAAGTTACTAAGAAACTACAATCAAGTGTTCTTGTTTTGGGCAAAAATTTATTCTGTATTTCTAACTGTATTTGCAGTGGAAAAAGTTAATAAATTGATAAAGTCTGCTGATATTAAAAACTGAGAAGCAGCTAGGATAAACTGAAAAATTGGATACAGTTAAAGATGAGACATCAATGTGAAAATAAACTGCCAAGGTATTAATTCCAAAAGAAATAAAGAATCTATACATCACAACTCATTTAGAACTTCCAGAAGAAGCTTACTAGTTTCTTTTAATGTATAAAAATATGTCCCAGAGACTACACTTAAGATTGAGAAACCTACCCTTGAAAGCATGGCCTCAATGAAGCTTGCAGACTTACAAAGATAGCACTGCTTAAGTGACTGAAACAGTCATCAAATACCACAACACAATTCAGCCTCATGACGTTTCTTAAAAGTGATGTCTTGCAAAATAATACTGTTGTCTTCATCACTGAATTTTTTTTAAGCAAGTGACTAATTTGTACTGAATTCAGCTTTAGAGAATCCATGCAACTTCTCCTCAATGCCACTTGGGAAAAAAAAAAAAAAAAAAAACACCAGAAAAAACAAATCACTTTGCTTTTAAAAAGTATCTGCTCATATATATCCATGAAATTCCACATGAAGAAGACATAAAATGAAAAAAATAAAAAATTCAGAGGATTTGCATCTAGCGTACAAAGATAATCTAACTTTTCCAAAACAGTAAAACTACCATCATTAAAAAGAATTTGAATCTTCATTTCAGAAATCTGAAAATTCCATAACATCAGGATCTGAAGTGTTTATTACATTTAATTTTTCACATGCGGAAAGAAAATCTATAGCCCAACTTCCCACATTGCTGTATTAAAAAATACTGCATCTTGAATTTAGTGAAATTTTAGTTTCTATAACTGAGATTAATAGAATATTTAGTTTCACATTATATTAAAAACATCTCAAAAATCATAAAAGCTTCTATACTTATTTCATTAAATTTTAGAATGACACTGGTATAAAAAGGCATGAAAACAGTTAACTTCCATCACTCACTAATTTTCACTTTATCTTAACTCGGTATTTCTTCAACTTTTCTATTTCTAGTAGTAAGAAGTAGGCCAAAGATTCAACTGCATTTTCTCTTTGAACATATATAACTGAGGCAAAATGTGGGATACATGACTCCTTTGGCTTCCGATGGTGCACTTCATGCTCAAGTGCCAAGGAGAACTACTAACAAGTTTAACTCTGCTTTCTATACTGACATCAGTAGAACAATGGTTAGAGAAGCGCTTTAAATTCTATGGGCAGATCAAGAAATTGATAACTTAGACTAATTTAGAGCAGATGACATCCAAGAAGAAAAGCAAATTAAAAAGCAATTCCTGACATTTACTTATAATATGTTGTGTCCAGATTTCTGATTTCCAAAATCATCCATATGAAATAACAGAAATTACTAGAAATGCTGTTTTTCCCCTGTTGTCTACCAAGCAAAGATGATTAAACACAAAGAAATAAAAAAATTAATCAGCAATGTAGATGCTAATACCAACATCACAGTGACATTTTAAACTCTTATGTAGCCATGAATGCTGTCACTGTAGTATACACTGCAAAATGGCACATCATGTTTCAATTAGTTGAGCTCACCTGTGCACACTGAAGTGATATTATGAAGATCTGTTAGATGCAAAAAAATTGAGTATTTATTTGTATTTTTTGGTTGGGTATTTTTTGCATAAATTCACTCCTCCTATACAAAGTAAATTGGCAGAAAAAAACTGAAATGGGTGGGCCAGCTTCTGTTCAAAAGTATGTAGTTTTTAAAGGGCAGGTGGAGGGGTAGGAAAGTTGGAAATAATTCTCCAGGATTCTTGTTTCTCATTCAGTTTTGTTTCTAATATAAATTCCAGTTTCTGTTATACCTTAAGCATAGTGAACCAGTGGTTCTGAGAGTGCCATGGGAGTAGCTGTCAATTGCTGTTGGCTCTTTAGTTTGGCTCTGTTTACCAAGCAAAATAACAGGATAATCAAGATCACAAAGCCATCAAAATATCTCGTTCTCTCCCTTCTATCAAAGGCAGGTGTTCATGTCTTTCAGTTTAGGCAGGGAAAAAGCATTCCCTCCATCCAGAACAGGAAAATTGTAATATGTCTTGGGACATTACTCTATCCCCATTTAAAAGGATACCCTTTGATATCTCAGAATTCCATTTCACACCATCAGTCAGGAATCACTCCTTGTCCCTCATGCCAGAACAGAGCCCACCTGCTTTCCTGACAATGCCCATAGGCATCATTACAGGTGCCAGACCAACTGAAAAAGACATTTTCTGGACATGCTTCACCTGCAGGAGCAGCACATTATGTGCTGTTGCATAAGAACACATTACCTTTTCAGATAGAGCTTCTTCTAAGGTGGCTAGTGCTGTGTCTGTGTTACTAGAATCTGTCTGCAATGACTTCACTCTGTCCTTTAAATTAGTTAGTTGTTTGTCTTTGTCCCTAAGTTGCTCCTGTAGATTTTCAATCTGAAAATAAAAACAGATCATAATAATCATAAACCTTGTCTTACCATTCCATTAGAAAACTGGGCAATAGGAGCAAAGGAATGTGTACATGTTATACATACAATACACATACTTCAATATACTGTAAATTTATTTGTTATATAATACGAACATTTTAAACTTATATTCTCTGATTTGTTGTCCTTTGCTATAAAATAACATTTTCTAATAAATTAAAGAAAACAATATCAGCACAGTCAATCATTTTTTTATTTAAATATTTGTTATTAATCACTTTAAGGTACTGCATTATCTCAAATTCAAAGTAATTCAAAAGTATGTGTGGAATGGTCCCTTTAGATGATTCTAGCTGCAATAAGAGCAAAGAGAGAGGCAAAATTCAGTTCCTCAGTCCCAAATCAAGGAATAGGTGATAAAATAACCTACCAACTTAACAACAGCAACTTCTATAATGCCGTGCTGTAAAATAAATTCATCCACACAGATGTCAGAGTGTTTATATTTCAAAAATCAAAACGAAACAAAACAAAACAGAAAAATGCAAAGAAGTCCACACTTCATTTCCCTTTTATTTAACACCATGAAGACTTAAGTTGTGTTTCAGACAATAAAACTACTTAAAGCAGATCTAATTCTTCCTATAAACACGCTGCTTTGCAAGTTAGAAAATTTTTGCTCAAACAATTGTCCACAAGGACCAGCTGGATCCTGGAAACAAGCCTGAACAAATGCACTCAGCTTCTGATGGTAATGGCAATCTTATTCTATGGCTGTAAGATACTGTGATCACAAAGCAGGTAAGGCAAGCAATTTTATTATTTGTGTACAATTTTATTAATTGTGTGCCAGTAGAATCATCCTCCCTTCTTGCTGTGCTCTCACTAATACATCACTGACATAAAACCTAAGCTTGCTTGATAACATTTAGCACAAATAGAAACAAATAATCAAAATACGCCTACATCTGTAAGGTAAGAGTAAGAACACTCTGTGAATGCAGAGCTTCCACTGTCTGCGGTGGCAGTCTGACTCACGAAATGTGTTACAAAAACTGAAATGAAAAATTGTGCCAAATCTTATAGGTATTAAGTTATGTTCCAGTTCTATAAAATACAAAGATGCACGAATGATTTAAGTGACTCCCTGTTTCTGAAAGAAAGGTTCTAACAGGAAGAACCTCTGACAAGACAGAACTTGAAAACTTAAGAAGTATGTTTAACAGATAAATGGAAGGTATATGGTTTCAGCAGACATGTTTATCAATCTATTGTCTTGGAATAAACAAATTAAATAACAAATGACCCTCACAAAAGACACATGGTGCAAATAAGAACTGGCTCCACAAAGTTTATGAAACTCCATGGGAGTTTACAAAGCAGAAGAATATTGTAGAAATTAAATACAGCATTCATCACTTTACTAGTTTCCCCTCCCTCCCCCCACCACCTTTACAATACTTTGTTTTGATTCTTATTTTCAAAGATTTTATGAATTACAGCATATGGAAACCTGGGTCACATTCCCATGTCTGCAAATGACCTTGAGAACATAATGAGGTCTCTTGACTTTAACTGCTTTACAATATATGATGTATAGAAAAAGTTTAAAATATTCTATTTCTGAAGTATTTTCATATAACATAAGATCCTCAAAAAATGCATTAGATGCATTAGATGCACAGTTGTCAAAAGGCATACAAAGTGTTATCACAGAGCATAATGCAACCATGCAACTGGTTTTCTTTCCTGTCGTGGATTTAAACAAATTAGGAAACACTATTTTCTTTCAGAAGACATTACGCTATAGGACAGCAGAGCAGGAATCCAGCCTTCACTGATATCAACGCACATGCAATCCCCACACTTTCTGGTACTACTACTTTTCTAAGTACTGCCTTACTGCTCCCAGATCACACTTTCAGAAGGTATAACAAAAACATATCAAGTGCTGTGACTCTCAATGATAAAAACAGACGGAATTGAGCTGCTTCGTAGCTCTGTCCGTATGGACTGATCTTGCAGCATCAGAAATTTTGACCAAGGCTCTCTCCTTATCAGCCTTGATTTCTCAGTGGTAATCAGTCACAGTACAGAACAAAGCAAGTGGCTATGAATATCTATTTAGCTAGCAAGCACTCTAAGCCACTATGCAGAGAAGTAGTAGTTTCTGGATAGTACCACCTGACTGTATAAATTACTGAGAGTTTCATTAACTGAAATAAACTCATGGCTTTTCACTCTCGTACAAAGTACAGAGCAGTTTGGATTGTAAATTGCTGCTAGAAGTTGGAGAGTGCTGTAGTTGCATAACATTTTCTAGATATCAAGAATGAGCTTCCAGTTTTACAGACAAATATGGAGTCTAAAATAAGGAGGAAACTAAAAACGGTACCAGATATGCATTGCATCTCTTCATATTTTACATTAGATATGTTTGTTACATAGATTATATATTTATATGGATTGTATACCTACACATAAAGACATTTTAATGAAATCTTTATAAGTAAATCTTAACCATTATACATTCTTGATCAGCCAAGCAATCATGGTAGCCTTCCTACTCCTGTGGTAGCGTGCACTCAATGCACCTTCTGCATAAAGTTGAGTACTTTTTTTTTTTCCTTATGACAGTGTTTAAATACAGAAACTTTAAACTCTGTAGAAGAGCTGTGAATAAATGACTGTCTTCAGTGTTAGAAGAAGTGGATAATATTCTTCCATCATCCCAATCAAATGATCTCAATGAATAAGAAAAGGTCATTTCAGCAAAAACAATCTTCCTATATCCTGAAGATGTCAAAGATTAGATAATTTCTTAAGGTATGGTCATTAGGAAGGATAAAAAATAAAGATGAAACTGAAAAGATGGTTACAATACTTATTCAAATTAAACATGTAGTGGGACAACATATAAACACTATGAGATAAGTCACTAACTTTTTCTGTTCATTTCATAAAATAATGTTATTCTTCTCATGGCCAACATTATTTTCATTTCAAGCAATTCAGACTTAAACAGAATCTGGATTTTCCATAATAACTGTTAAACTACATTTAAAGATTCTGTTACAAATCTGAAGATGAATTCTTCACACGAGCATTTTCACAGAACTCAAAATTTATGACAATAGAAAATTTGATCCCCACATGCAAAAAAACATATCAAATAATTAACAAATTATCATGCCTGGAGCACAGCTGTGGGTATTGTATGAAGTTAAAATAAATTTTAAAAGAAAAAGATTAAATTAAAATAAAATTTGAAAGTAAATTTAAAGGAGTAGATTTCAATTAGAAGGTGTTTACATCAGCAAGAAAAATGCAAATGTTGCATTTTTTAAATTACTATTATATACATACATGGTCTGGTATGTCAGATTACTACTCCAGGGAAAATTATTCCACTTGTTCTGTAAGCTATAAAACATTAAGGTATATTTAGAAACGGTTTGGTGAAAACTTGGCATAGAATAGTTCTTGTAAACGATCTCTAGTAATATTTTTCTTCATGTGTATGTTTTATACAGATACAGAAATAAGATACATGTGTTAATGAGTTAAGAACTTTTTATTTTATGGCATGTGTATTAGTCACATCTAAAATTACATTAACTGGCATTCAGCAGACTGCACACTGAGTTTCTTTCCTTACTTTCATCCAAGTATTAATGATTCTAACAACTGCCTCGTGACACCCTGTGGAATATCTGAGCAATTGCACACTTCAGTTTAACCAAAATAAATTCTCGAGCAAAGAGGAAATAACACAGGAGAGTGAATATTGATTACATGTTTTCTGAACCAAAGTTAAGATCTGGTCCTTTATTATCATCAGCTTGACCTACCAATTCTAGGCACCCTAAATTAAAGTACTTGTTTCCTACGCACAGTGCTTATCTGAATTCCACAGCATTTACACTATTTCCTTCCTCTTAAAACTAATTTAAAATATGATCCAACCCTTAACCAAGAAAACATGTTCTAAAATTATTCAGCATTTACAAAATTCTTTCCTCAGAGGTAAAGAGAACAGGCAGCAAATTAAAAACATCCCCATTGAATCACAACTGCTTTAAAATAAGTCAGTTGATTCACAGTCCATAGATAAAACCAGAGGAAAGGATCAGATTATTCTTCTATTTGTGCTATATAAATCTGAAGAAAATACATTGACAGGAACAGGACCACATTGAAGTACACACGAGGAGAGGAGAATCAGTAACACAGTTTTTGTTTGTTGGGATAGGCATGAGGTTGGCAAAGATCTGCTAACACAGACAAGAGTTTATGTCTAGTAAATCACAAACAGTTCTCTCAAAAAGGCCTCATTACAGGAAGCAGAGACTGAGCAGCCTCACATGCTAACATCTTGGAATACCAAGTATGAGTGAGTTCCTCTTGGGCTTTTCAAACCCAGAAAGAATAACCCCTCAGGTAACCTCCGTTACCCTCTAACATTGGCAGCAGGCATACATGTTAGAATACAATGCTATTCCTGAATAATAACCTACTTTGAGCATTTGTTACAAGAACTACTACAACTTTATTTATCTTCAAAAATTTATATTCTTATCTGATAGGAAATGAGTTTCTGTGTAGCTTTGCCAACGTGTAATTTTTACCTGCATAAACTGCCACGTATCTGTGCCACGAGCTGTATGAAAAGGCACTGTTCCACTCTTTCTGTATTTCACAAAGTGTATATATTCCAAGAGCTTACAACAGACATTATTTCAATTTGGAAATCCAGCACCCCTACAGATAAACATCTTTCTTATGGGGCATCCTGTCAATGAAAAGCAAGTGCTAATCTTTTGGTGACGGTCTCAGAAATGGTTCTTAAATGCTCAAGGGATTAAGTTAATCTCACCGACAGATTTTAAAACTATAACTCAAGTACTAAAAATAAAATTATTTTCATTATCAATTGTATGTACATGTGTTTGTCCATGCATAATTTCTAAGGAAATAATCATCCTTAGTCTGAATGACAATTTAGAATGAAAAAAACTGAAAATATTTTTCCCTATCATCCATGTAAAAAATATTACTACCTTAAAACTCAACAGACATGAATAGTTCTTAGAAAACACAACAGATTTTTAGTCATAAATTGTTACCCAATCAGTTGCTAGTTATTCTATATCACATTCAAGTACTTCAAAATCTACATTAACAAGTTTTAAAGCATCTATCTGAAGTTTCCCCCTGGGAGGGTGGAGCTACGGTTCCATAGCTTTTCACTGACGTTCGTGATACAATTTAATGACATTTTTCATTTTTAGCATGATTTCAACTAACAAAACGAACTCTGAAGAGCACCTTGTGCTTACACAGTTTGACACTGCAGAACTGACAAAAGAGATGTGCTTCAAAGTGTTTCCATTTCACTACCTTCCTTCCACTGCTTCTTCCTTTTAAGTAGGTAAATACACAGTAAATAGATGAGTGTTACAGCTAAATTTTTTGAAAGAAAACAGATTATGAATATTCAAATGAATGTGACATGGAGAATTTATCATACAAAATCTTTAACACATTCTTAAAAAAATTGCAGCTTAGAACTTATTTACTAATATACAGGATTTGCACTAATCTTTGGTTTTACCAAGGTAATTGGAAAAAGGCATGTTTATCTTATAATTACATGTTAAAATACTCTTGGATTTCATAAGCAGCTTCAATAGCTATCAAAATACTTGGTTATTTCTCAATAGAATAAAGCTTTATATCTATAGCTGCTTGGAGTACAATATCTTCTCAATTTACAATATTTGCAGAGTGCCTGGATATGAGGAGGAATGGATATGAAGGTGCCCAAGGAGATAACATCTCAAGGAGATAACATCTCCAAATCAATCGGTTTATAAGATTTCCATGAGAAAAACACTTTTTTTAATGAGAGATGATTAATTAGTTTGAGCAGGTTTTTCTGTTACTTCACACTGCCTTCAGGACTGCAGCTCAAAGTAGCAAAGTACAGCTGCACCATGACCACAATAAAAAAGTTTATGAAACCAATGCTTCTTCAGATAACAGCCCTCACAGTAACTTGATGACAAGAGCAATAGAGAAGTGGAATGAGCTGGTTATTACCCTGGTGCTACCTCCCCAGCTCACACAATCCAGAAAACAATCCTTCAGAATTTTGCTTTACTTCACAAATTTAAACTGAAAAGATGTGAAACTAGAAAAAAAAATGTAAATAAAAGACTTCTTCCTGAGGTACAATTGCATTGTTTCCATGCAAAGTGCTGGCATTTCTACACATTTTCTGCTTCTTCCAGCTCACCAAGTCTTTGCCATTAGGATCACAAAACCAGTCAGATTAATAATGTGCTTCAATTTTTTTTTTTTATGGTTACTCATTACTCTTATGAGATAAAAGAATTTTTAAATCCACTTTTATGTTACTAAGAATCACTGAGTCCATTGTACCTAAAATACAGAAACACCTTCCCTTCTGCCTTGTCTAAAGCTTCCAATCTTCTCGTGTCACGTTGTCTAAAGAAAGCTGTAAGTGCTTTCTTACACTTTAGTATGAAGTAAAGCTAATTTTTACTGTGTTTAAGCAAAATAAGGCTTCAAATTCTGATTGGTGTCTTTCTAGAAATCCCACAAATAAAACCAAAGATTTATGACATGCAACTTTTCCATGTGAAATAAATTTCTTTTTTTCTCCAAATCTTGTTAGATAGTGTTTTTGCATTATTTATTGCACTAGTGTATACAGTGCCTTTTAAAAACAATTCTGTATAAAATAGCTCCAATACAATAGCACAAACCCATAACTTACGTAAGACACACCTTTTTTTTCTATACTCCCAAAATACTAAACTTATACAGATCTGACATTGTCAGCCAAGAATTTATGGGGAAATCATATCCTTTGGGTTTGCATTGTCCCCTGCAATCTACACAAAATGCTAAGTCAGCCAAGTGTACCATGTCATAGAGAACAAATTTCAAGCCTAGGGATGACATAATATCACCAATTTGGTTAGGCAAGGCTCTATGTACAGACTGTTTTGAAAGACTGCATGAATATTTTGATCTCTGCCTTGCTCAGTGGCCAGAATAATCCCCATAGCAATGCAGTGTGCATGGTTAACTCCTTAGGAAGTTGAGTAAGAAACAAAAGTTGAAAGCAATGAGTTAACTACCTTCTTTTGTGAATACAAACCATGTACAGTGTGCTCAAGTAGAAGGCCAGCATTACACCCGTGGTCCTCTGTACTTAGAACACTTCAGTAATCCCAGGTCAAACATTTCCTGGGCTTTTTCCTTTATCTAATTGCATCTGTTCAATTCATTCTCATACATGTGAATACAAAAAATATATATTCTGTAATCAGGAACATCAGTCTGCTATTTCATATAGATTTGAATTTAGAAACTGACAGCATCCTCTTGCATCAAGAAACAGAAGCAAAAGTGGTAGAGCACAATTCATATTTGGAGGAGGCTCAAAAAAGGAAAAATAATTCCTTCCTCCAAAGAAAAGTGTTTTTATTATTATTAGAGCACAATCACCGCAGGAAATATTTCATCCATCTTTACTTAATGTGATAAATTTCTTCCATAACATATTATTCAAATGTACTGCTACAAGAAGGATTCAGAGAAAAGAACAAGACTTAAGAGTGAAGGGGGAGATTTCCATACAGAGAGAGAAGAAAATTCCCATAGGGCTGCTTAAGAAAGGGATCTGCCCTCAAGTCAGCTGATACTTTAACAGGCTATAAAAACTGGTCAGTGGGCAAACTGAGCCAAGAGAGCAGAAGCTGTCACACAGAAAGGAGCTCCTGGAATGAAAGCTTGGCTTCTGTTGCCAGACTCCAGCTGAGAAAGAGCTGGAACTTAATGCTAAAATTAACCTTCCCCAGGAATCTGGCCAAAAGAAGCCTGGGCTGATAATATCCACTTATGTATCTGGAAATGCTCAGCCTCTGTCTCCTTCTCTTTAGGGACCAATAAATTCTCAGAACAAAACAGTCTGACTCTTGGACTCTTCTAAGCAGGACTGTCAGATATCCACTGAAAAGTTTTTGCTCTCATTATATCTATTTATTGTGATATAACTCAAAATGTAAGAGGTATTTTCCGGACAGTAAAGAAGTGAAATAAGACATAATTTCAGTTACAACACATTAAGAGGTGGACATTGATTCTTAACAAGGCTTCTTATAATAACCACCTATATATTTTCATGGACAGATTTTCAAATCAGGCTGGAAAAGAATTCCTACATCTCAGTGTTTTACATGCTGCAAGGTAATGAGTGATCACAGAACTTTTCTTGAAGGTCAGCCCAACTGCACGTTCAGAGTACCTGAAAATGGAACCTGCACTACTTTTGCAACCTAAAAAATAGTAATGCTACATGCCAGGTATTTGGAGATGTCTGAGGATTTGTCACACATGGTCAGTTCTGCATTATTTGGTATAGATTAAAAAGGATATGTTTGCTTATGCAAGAATTTTTCAAAACAACTTTGCATGAAAACTGTTACATTATATATGCAACACTTAAGGTATGTAATATGCTGTAGTCATAGAAGTTAGCTTGAATATACTTTAAGATAAACTCAGAGAAAAACACTGCTTTGACAAGCTCACAATTTTAATACAAATTATTTAAGATGAGATAAATCAGAAGTATATCACTGATCATCTTGCCATTCCTATAATGTCTGCATCAGTTAGGAAAACTTGGAAGACTTTGCCCAGATTAAAAAATTACAAGTCTAATAAAGTTCATGGACTGCTGGAAGAGAAAGGCAGCAAAGAAATTGCACAGACAAGTGTTGGGCAACAGGGAATACTGAAAAGGAAAGCTGCAGAGGAATTAGAGTAAAAATAACCACCTCAAGAACTTCAGAAAGAAAGCAAAAGCAAGTTAGACAGTGGAATGAGAAGCATTCAAGTGCAACAAGGGAAAACAGAGAAACCAAGCTGCTGAATAACATAAATGAGAAACAAAACAAAACACAAAAAAAAAAAAGAAAAAGAAAATACATATGCATTATTATGTTGCATGTATTATTTTAAAACACATAAATATATAAATGGAAATATATTGAGAAACAACAATAACATAAACTTCAAAATAGGAAGCAAATCTCTTCTGAAGGCAGATCTAGGTTTTGGTTTCCCAAATATCATAAGAACAAAGCTAGATAAAAAGCCTTTTACCTCATTTTAAATGAAATTAGCTCCCTTTATAACTTGTTAACAAAGTTGCTTTTATTGCTGAAGAGCAGGGTAGCACTGAGTGGAAAAAAATACTAAAACAGAAAAAAAAACAGTCTCAATCAGTAAAATACTAAAAAAAGTTTAGAAAAATTAACAGAAGGAATGATTTATTGTAGCTTATCCTGAGCTATGATTTTTAAAAGGTAAGAAATTAGTAAATTTAATTTTTATTAGAAAAAAGAGTCCAATTTATTTTTTTTCACTTTCAATTATATACTTTTTTCCATTTAAAATACTGAAAAATATTTCCTAAGTACTGAAAAGGGATATTTCTAGAATAAAATTCTGCCTACTCACTCTAAGCAAACCCTCTTTAGAGATTCTCTCTGATGTACAGGGATGGGATCAGGAAAGCCAGGGCACAGGTGGAATTGAACTTGGTGAGGGATGTGAAAAATAAGAAGAATGTACCTCTTTAAATACATTGAGCAGAAAAGACAGGCAAAGGAGAGTGTATCCTCTCTGATAAATGAAAAGGAAGAGCTGGCCTCCTCAGACATGGAAAAGGCTGAGGTACTTAACAAATTTCTTGCCTCAGTCTTCATGGCCAGTCAGGCTTTCAGGCTTCTCATAACTCTCATGTCCCTGAACTTCTCAGTCGGCTTCAGAGGAGCAAAATCTACCCCAGTAAGAACAGAGCAAGTCCAAGACCTCCAGGCTGAAATCCATGCAAGTCTATAGAGCTCAATGACATGCATCCGGGGCTGTGAAGGAACTGGCTGTTGTAGTTGCCAAGCCACCCTCCATCATATTTAAAACACTGTAGCCGTCAGGTGAAGTCCACAGTGACTGGAAAAAGGGAAATGTTGCTCCCATACTCAAGAAAGTGAGAAAAGAAGACCTAGGGTCAGCCAGAAGACAGGCTGGTGAGCCTTACCTCTGTGCCTGGAAAGATCATGGAGCAGATTCTCCAGGAAAAGATGTTGAGGCAAATGCGAGATGAGAAGGTGATCCAAGACAGCCAGCACGGCTTAACCAAGGGCAGATCATACCTGGCCCATCTGTCAGCCTTCAATGATGGAGTGACAGCATCAATGGAGAAATGAAAGGTAACCGATGCCATCTACCCGGACTTATGCGAGTGCTTTGACATGGTCCCACATCACATTCTTATCTCTAAATTTTAGACATATATGGATTAGATCCACTATTTGGTGGATAAAGAATAGGTTGGATGGTCGTAGCTAGAGGGTTGTTGTCAATAGCTCTATGTCCAAGTGGAGGCCAGCCACAAGGGTGTCCTCCAGGGGTCTCCAGCGGAATGAGGGAGGTGACTGTCCCGCTCCACTTTGCCCTTGTAAGGCCCCACCTGGTACACTGAGTCCAAGCCTGGGGTCCTCAGTACAGGATTGATGCGAAGCTGTTGGAGCAGGTCCAAAGGAGGGCTGTGAAGATGCTCAGAGGGCTAGAGTGCATCTCCTGTGAAGACAGGCTTAGGGAGTTGGGCTTCTTTAGCTTGAAGAAGACAAGAATCTGGAGAGACCTCATTGTAGCCTTCCAGTACTTGAAGGACACTTACAAGCGGGAAGGGAACTGACTTTTTCCCCTGTTTTATTGTGGCAAGACAAGAAGGAATGGCTTAAATCTAGAAGAGGAGAGATTTACGTTAGATGTGAGGAGGAAATTTTTCACACAGAAGATGCTGAGGTGCTGGAATAGGATGCCCAAAGAGGCTGTGGATTCCCCATCTCTGCAGGTATTCAAGGCCAGGTTGGATGGGATTCTGGACAGCCTGATCTAGAGGCTGGCAACCCTACCCATGGCAGGGAGTGGACCTAGATGATCAGGTCCCTTGTGACTTAAGCCATTTGTGATTCTGTGATTTATTTCACTGCAGTTGCCTATTTATCCTTTCTTCAATCAACATAATTGCTGGGAGAATTTTATATAACCTGAAGGTCTATTCACTTTTAAATTTTGTTCTCTTATGTTCATTCCTTCCACATTCACTCTGGTACTGCAATTTGTAATAAAATATCCTTAACCTAGAGAGTAACTGGTCTGCTACCATGTACATCTAGGTAGACAATACCTAGTTAAAAAATTAACACCAAATTTAAACAATATCAAAATCAAATATTCCAGTTTTTGTTTATACTTTTTATGTATACATGTGTTGAAATACTTTTAGAATTACTGGTTTTGTGTTTTGTTTCTGACTAACCTTACTATACATTTCCACTGACGGTTTATGATTACCATTTAAATCATCAGCTTGAGTGAAAGAAAAAGTTTCCTCTCATGGTAAGTTTAAAAATATATTTAACATGCCCTTGTAAGGTTTGTATTTGAAACTCAACACATCTCTCAAATAAGTAATTCCTGTAGTTCTGATTCCAAAGGAAAACTGTGAAAGATACAGGCATTTAGGCAAAGCAAAATAAATGTACATTTGAACAACACATTGTACTTTTACTATGATCGAGTATAACTCAAATACTGAGATCAAACACAATTGTGAATATACCAAATGTCTAACTTTGGTGCAGCATACCACAATTAATTTTGTTACAAGTGTCTGGCCATAAATCAGATTTTAATGGTGATTTTATATCTCATTATATTAATGTTTTCATTACATAAAACTCTATGGTGATATGAAGCATATTTGGTATCATTACTTTAAACACGCAGTTAAGTAATCTGACTGAGAGCTAATCTTCCAGAACACTGAGAAAATTCAGAGTTTCAGATAAGCGTACTGCTCTTAATTCTAAGTGATAAATTCAGAATCATTTGGAAAGAATTTATGAATCACAGACACTTCACACTTGAAGGAAAAGAAAATGTGAAGTACAGCGTTTTAACTCTGCTATCATTTTAATCCTTAATTACATACCTTTCCCTACAGCTTTAGAAATTATTTCAGAGCTTTTCAAAATTACCTTATTACACTGATTTTCTGTAAAAAATATTCTCAATAAAGGATATTATAGCACATCAAAAACGATAGAGGAAAAGTCTTAAAATTTGGGCATCTTTACTCTGAGAGTAAGGCATAAGGGGATGAACAAATAGAAAATAGAGAAGAAGCAGAAATGAAAAATAACCCAAAACAAGCAAACAAAAAGATAACAGCAAAAAAAATCTACATTGAAAACAAAAATAACTGAAGGTCTGCCCCCTAGCTGCTGTAAATGATGGATATAAATCTTCAATACAGCTGTGCTGATTTGTATTTGAAGAGCATTCCTGCCCTCAGAAACTGCACTCAAAAGCTTGTAACAGAGAATCCAATTTCACACTGGAAGTATTTTATATGAGTTTCTTTTAGTGCCAGAGGTAAAATGTAGCCAAAAAAAGGAAAGAAAAAAAACCCCATAGCTGCAGAGCTTAAGCAGTGAGTCCAGAATTAACCAGAAATAACAAAACCCTTTCAACTGGAACATTACTTTATACTTCAACAGGTTAGAGTGGGCATGTATACATAAGGGACAATGCAATGACTTTACATGAAAGGAAAGTTTTACAAAAGGATAATACTGCTCCCTGTCCCCTTCTTCTCAAGAAACAGCTTTTCTTAAGCATTTTAAATTAGCGTAAGGTAATAGGTTTATATCAAGAGACGAAGTGCTCAAAATGTTGTTCATCAGGGAAATAAGATTCTTGTTACTAGGAGATGTAATTTAATATTTGCACTTACACAGACACAGAAGACAATGCACATATTGAGTTTCACCATTAGTTACTGCAGGCCAGACAGACTTTCTACGTATAAACTATCAAAGCACCACTAAACTTAAACTGAAATGTTAAACGCAGCAACTTAAATGTCTTTAATCAACATCTGTTGAACAGTTTAGATTTTCTATAGCAGCAGCTATGCTTTAATATAATTAAATGTCTAAATAGGAAGTAGAAATAATCTGAAGTAGTTCTGTGTTTGAGATAGCTTCTTCTGGTATGAAAAGTTACCCTTTTCTTCTGTTTTAAATTTTTCTACTGAATTTCCTTTTTACGTACATGTCCTGCAAAATGACAGGCTGGCATGTGTAACACAACTTGGTTCTATTATCAACACTTTAAAAAAATAGGAAGATGATTATATAGTAAATCTATGACACAAAAATTGTATTTCCCAATTCAATTTTTTATTAGGTTATTGATGCCTGGGATGTATTAAGCTATATACCCATGCTTGCTTATTTAGCTTTCTTCATTTTTTACTTACTGGAAAAGCCTTGATGAAAATATTCGTGAAGGATCTTCATCATCCTTTTCTTCATCACAAAATAATTCATTTTAATATCCTAAGTATCCATTTGTAGGTGATCTGCTATGGCAATGTCACTGACAAATCTTATGCTATACTAAAACTGATAGAACACCTGTAGTATTTCATTTCTGATGTATACTTCTTCACTTTTTAAGCCACACATTATCTCAAAGATTTATATATGAAGGTGAGAAGTTTCAGCAACTGTCAGATGCACTTCCAAAGCACTAAGCCCTTGTAGCTCCATGTTCCCTTCCCACATGAAATGTGCACTCTTTCCATAAGCAAGTTTGCAAGATACTAAATAAAACCTTCGGATAAGCAGTATGTTAGAAGCTTTTCACTAATGACCAGTTTAAAGTCCTATACTTAATGGCTATATCTCAATGTATATTAATGGGCTGACAAAAATTAATTACTGTAATAATTCCAAAACCTGTAAAAATACAAAGATACATTCATCTTTCTCCTGAAGAACACGTGCATAACTTTCATTACAGAATTCTTCTAGAAAACATGAGTAATCCGCACTGCTTACCAATGACACTACAGCAGTCTGACAACACTTCCATTTTCATTTCCGTTCATAAAAAGGCAGAGAGTGGTAATGGTTCAGACTTTGTAAAGGGTCTGGTGATGGCTGAAAAAAAGCACCTGACACAGAGAAGAACGTATTCCAGAGCTAAGCATATTAAAATTTCATTTTTGACTGCTCCACTTAAAGAATTTTCAGTGTAATACAGCAAGTTAAATCCACAGTCTATGAGTAGTGTTGCAATTCATACATTCTAAGATAGAGGTTGAGCTATATTAATTTACATAAAATGATAGCATACAAAAATTACTAATGAAATGAGCTAACAGTGAAAACTGCTTTACACTTGAAATGTCATGAAAGAAATCATGTTTTGTGAATCTGACACTATTTATAAGACTCACTTCCAGGGATAATTCACAATGATGATTTCTTCAGCAACTAAATTAGCAAACTCCTGTTTTCTATTACCTTCCTATGTAGTCTAGATTTCATACTTTGAAGTACTTCACTTTTGTATAACTGCTTACTGTCACATCCACCTCATGACATGCAAAAAGTCCCAAGCTCTCAAAAGTCATGGATTTTTTTAAATAAACATTCAAATCAAGCTATTTATGACTTCCTTGACAGCCATGAGAAAAATCCAGACTTAACCATAGATTAAGATTTTTGGATAGGTCACAGCAGGTATTTCACTTCAATTTAAAATCTAATTTTACATATTCTCAATCCTGCTTATCAGCAAGCAGCTGCTTTAAAGACAAGTAGATTAGAAATTTATGCAGCAGCTTCTCGTGCTCACTGAGGAGCAGCAATAGGCACTACAGAAATCACAGTACAGAAGTTCCTTGGGTGTACAGTCATTTTAGCATGGGGTAAACCCAGAGCAACAAAGGCCTCTGAGCCCATCTGGGGACATGAAGGGAGATTTCTGCTGTCAAGCCAAGGCATATCGTACGTAGTGAGCCTGATTTTTCTCTCAGATAAATAAGGGTTTACACTGGCATAATTACCTTTAGCAGATTTACTGCTGGTTTACTCCTAAGTAAATGGCAAATAGGCCAATATTTCTTTCACATATAAAAGACTAAACAATTTTATGCCATTCTTTCTTTTCACTTTCCAAGAACTGCTTCACTCCATTCTCTTTCTTTCACTTTGATCTTAGCACTGTGGCTGGTTGGGCATTAAAAATTAAAGTCAGGTGTGCTAGAAGGAAGTGAATTAGATTCAGATTCCATTCTGAAGTTGCACTTATTCTACTCATATTCAAACATACCATTGCTGATTCTACCACCAAGAAATATATCCTACTTGGCAACAAGAAAATTATCAAAGCAATCTGACCAAATTAGTGCTACAAGCTTTGGCTACATCTGGTAACAATAATATAAAGGGAGAAGTATGAAGATAACAATTCTCATTTATCATTGCCATTAAACTTATCTTCATGCATACTCAAATCTTTGAACTTCATGCTTTAATATAGCCAGTAAGAGCTTCACTCAAAGGTGAGAGGTGATGCTTTTCCAAAAGTGATAAAATATCCAATTTAGTAAGGAGACCCTAGTCACAAAGACTAGTTTATTCCAACAGTGATGGATCACTGCTGAAAAAGCATGACTGACAACATCAAGGTGCTCTAACAATGCAGAAGTTAAGGAACTTATTTGTAACAAAAGAACAAAATCTTTATATACTAGAAAATTGGGAAAAAAAAACCACAACAATTTATACATAAGCTTATTTTTTATATTAAGAAATGTCTCTTTTTATTTCCAATATAACAAATGTGGCTATATATAAGGTCAAGTTGCTTATCCTATCAATAAGGTAAGCAAAAGCAACAGAATTTACTTCTGTATTTCAAATGTTTAGAATGCTTTACCACGTTAGTATGTTATTGTCATGACACTGCTGAATATCTCATGTATCAGACTGACAAAACCAATCCAATCTAAATAGTCCGAAATTCATACATAAAATGCATCAGATTTTCAAAAATTTCAGATCACTCAAAATTTTGAACTCTCCTTTCATGGTTTTTACAGTAAATCATTAGCAAGCTGATGAACTTATTTTCCTAAGAAGCACTTCCTGTAAGTGTATGAACTGTAATGTTCAAGAAAATTTTAGCTTTAAATATGTTAAAAATTAGTTTGTTCTGTTTTTGAAAATCTGGTAGCAACATGCTCTAAAGTGTAATATAAACATGATAAAGTCATGCTGAACATTCATTTAGATTCAAGAGTACTACTTTGCATATATGTAGTTTTAAAAAAAGTAAAAGTTGAACTTTTTTTTTTGAACTAATGTCCAGTATTTACTTTTAATGACAAATCTCAGTATGAATGTTGCATTAGTTTAAATGAAAATAATATGCACATTTTTTCGCTCAGTTTTGTAAACATCCTCACTTTGTCTTAAAAGAAATTACAGCCTTAAAACAAAACATTATTATTTGTGTTTTGTATTAACAAAAATCTGCCCAAACTAATAGCATCACCAACTGCTTCCTTTCTGCACGTAGCTGTAAGAAACACACATAGTAGCCTCGATAGGATGCACAGTTCCCATCTTCATAAAAGACTGCCTTGAAGATGACAATGTAATTATTCCAAAAGGAAACAATACAAACTGAACTTTTCTACTAATACTGATATAATCATAGTTTTATTTGTAAAAAACTGCAATATATGCATTAAAATAGTTGCTTTACTTAAAGCATCCAGTTTGCCACCTTATATATTCTGAAGCTAGACCTGTGCATTTAACATGCATGTGTTTGGACCAAAGAATAGGTCCAACAAGGTAATCAAATCCAGCAGGTGTAGGATTGGGACTCTGGCAGTACTTCCTCTGCTCAGCTTAAAAAAAAAAAATGGCAGCCACAGCCAAATCATACAATGTCAGAGAAGAGGAGAAGCCATCCAACCCCCTTCCTTCCTATTGCAGAAGTACTCACTGCAGTTTGGTTTGAAAGAGCCTGTAGATAAGACAGCCAAGCTTTTTAGGCTTGGGCAAAACTTTGTTTCGTACTCTGCTTTTTGAAGGATTTGATTTTGTGTCACTTGAAAGAGTCATCAAGGATTCTCAAAGATAAACAGCTTGAAGGTATAAAAGCCTGAACTTATCATAGAATCATTGAGTATACTGAGTTGGAAGGCATCCACAAGGATCAAAGTCCAACTCCTGGCTCCACACAGGACAGCCCAAAATCCAAACCCTATGTCTAAAAGCACTGTCCAAACACTCCCTGAACCCTGACAGGTCAGGGCCATGCCCACTGTTCTCAGCAGCCTGTTCCATGCCCACCACCCTCTGGGGTAGAACCATTCCCTAACCCCCTGATAAAGATCCCAATCCTCCCCTGACAGATCCATGCTGTTCCCTCGGGTCCTGCCACTGTCCCCAGAGAGCAGAGCTCAGCGCTGTGAGAAGCTGCAGGGCCATTAGACCTCCCCTCATCTGCTCTGCTCTGGGCATAACAAACCCAGGGACATCAGCCCATCATGTTGAGATTGCTAGGAAATAGGCTGTCACTCAGAGTTGCAGCTCCAAAAGCAGTGAACCACATGAATGCACTGTCAGGATGATCTACATTATCCCAAAGATGTTTGGTGGCTTGTTGCATAGTTCACCTTTTCACCACATCAGAGAAGCAAAGGAACCAGGTTACAAGGAAGGGAAGGAACTGACCCAAATTAGCTACCTCATCAAAATAAAAAGCAGCACTAAAACTTCTTTATTGACTCTCTGAAGAAAAGGATTGAAATCAATCAGGTAAAAGCACTGCAGACCATGAAGCCTGGAGCAAGGTGTGTTCCCTGAACACACATAGTGTTAGCAGCTGAGAAAAAGAAAAAGTCATGACTGGGATGGGGTACATCTCAGACAAAAAGCACAGTGGTTGTTGGTAAATCTATCTTTGCACGTTTGAAAAATGAGGATTTTTAAAAAGGAAGATGAGAATGTATTTACGAGCGTTTCTTCAACTGTATTTTTCCAGTCTCCTACTTTTACAAATCTAGACACTCAAAACAAGAACATCTTTCTTAACAAGTACTACAAATGAAGATATAAAACTGATCAATGTTTAAATCTTCTACATAATGCTTATTTCTTGCATTTTAGGAAATAAACACTTCCATACAGTTACCATAGCAATTTATGAGATTGCATGTGTCCCTAGGATCTCAGCACTTTTTTACTCACACAGACATACAGAACATGGTGAAAACAATGAAGATATCATTCTGTAGGAGCAAGTGCCAATCACTTTGCTAGGTAATTTTAGTAATAAATTAAATAGTCTCAAAGGACTCGTTCAGAAACAGGAATTATTTTTAATGCTTCATATAATAACCATTTTAATTTGCCATAAAATGTTGCGTGCAAGAACTGCTCAGGGTCAGGACAGTCAGGGGAAAATGAAACAGTTTCATATTAATTAGACATGGGTCCTTTCCACAGCAAATTCATCACAGCATTTGCCCTGTATTGATTTGAAAAACAGAAAGTAATCATAGCATTTAAGATGCTGTAATTTCCTTTCCTTTTTTTTTTTTTTTTTAAACTTTTTAGATTTAATATTTGTTGCTTTTTTTAATTTTTATTTTCATTTTGATATAACACTAATTGTCTTCCAAACAAATGCCTAATATTTCAGGTAAATTTTCTAAATTTTTCTAAAAATAATCTAAATATTAGGTCATTTTTTAAAATTATCAGAAAAATCTTTGGAGAAAAATATTTTATTAGTTTATAAATGAGTGTCAAATACATTTTTCTTTTCTGAATACAATTGTCCTGTCAGAGCTCTATGAGAAGAGTCATTAGTAGCTACGTAGCTGATTCATCTCATTTAATTTGTAATCTCATTAGCTTTAAGGATCTTTGGCATTTCTGTTGTAAATATTGTCTAACAAGCAGTTGTGAAAGAAATGGATTATTTCACTGCTCGAGGGAGAAATGAGGAGCTGGTGGCCCTTTTTCGGAAGGGAAGTTAAAAACCAGAGGCCAACAGCAAAACCCTGATTTCACTGAAAGTAGGATTCATCCTCAGCAGACAGCATAGCATCCAAACACACAAGAAAACAACAGAATCTCAGCCCTGTGTAATTTTTTTTCTCAGTTTTTTGTTTGATTGTTTTTCTTTTTGTTTTTTGTTTTGTTTTGTTACATTCTCTAACGACTTTTAATTCCACAGTAGGTTTCTGTGCAATTTCACAGAAAAAAATATATATATTTCTTAAGCAACTTTGATTCTTCCTTATCCTTTTTAGATACATAGGTAATAATTTCCTAAATACCTATTGCGTTCTTCTGTAAGTTCCAGATATGACAACTTCTGCTTTTTTCTTGCCCTGTCACATTGCACAAAATTCAGTTTTTCACACTTGAAAAGAAATTTCCTCTAACTCAATTGAAAAGATAGTAATACTCTTCACTCAGTTTCAAATTCCCAGCATGTGAGTTGGCTGCTCCTTCAGCATGAATAAACTTCGGATCTTACTTAAAGATAACTTTGTTAATTAGTATTGACATTTCAAAGCCAAATGGCAGCTTCCTTCCTCATCAATAGTACTGGTGTTACACACGGTATGAAACCCTTATGTAAGTATCTCATTGATTGCAGTCCTACTTTGCAAATGCCATACTGCTTTTAAGAGCATTTCTTTGTGTTACATATAATCTGAGCCTTTAACTATTCAGTGTAATTCATACAAATGTACAAAGAATCCTCTAAAAACTAGATAAGCATAGCTTGATCTGGAATACCACCTGTTATTCATGCTTAATTATTCATCTCTAAAATGTTGCATACACATACACATTTACTACTACCCAAAAAAATGACTTATTGATCTCTCATTACTCTATTTCACCATGTTTTAGATCTGTCATACAAAATACAAACAGCACCCTTTGTTCATATAACTACGGTTTATATGCATGAGTGAATGTACGCTTCATAAGTAAATACAGTGTTTTAATTAATAACGTATGTAGCAGTGCAATTATACTACTGTGCTGAAAACTGCACAAATGTAAGTAAACAACACAGTATCTCTTCTAGGTGAAGTCAATATTTCTTCACTTCCTTGAGGGCCCATGATTTACAATATGCAAAATGATTCTGATATTCCAAATTCACCATGTTTACAGAACTCACATTAGGTAAAACAGTTTTTAGATTTTAGTAATTTCATGAAACTTCAAGGAATTCAGTGATTTTCTCATGGAAAGATAGTGATTGCCTTCAAATAGCTCACTAGTCAAAGGGGTTCAATCCAGCTGTTCTCCTTTTGAAGTGAAGATTTGAACTAAAGCAGCAGTTTCAAGCAGGTCATTGAGAGAAAAAAAAAACAACTTGCCAGGCTTCTAGCTTTAGCAGTAAATAGTAAATTCATTTGAAAAGATGGTAAAGACTGGAAACTTTTTAAAGATCGTGGATTTCAATGTCCAAGGACTTACTTGAACTTGTTATAGCTATGATTTTAGTCTGGATGAACATTAAGGTTCATCTTTACTGAGTGAACTTATATTAGGTCAGATTTTAATAGTGAACTTTTAAACTTGTAAGTTTTGCACTGGTTACAAAAACAAAAACAAAAAGAAATAAAAGTATTAAAAAAAAAAAAAGGGAAATGATAACTGCTTCTGATCTTCACGATGTTCTGCGTCTCAGTGTACAGGCCAGGTGCATCCAAAGATATGCTGCTTCGGTTTGAGGTCACTTTGTATTTATCCATCTATCTTCAATTTGTAGCATACACAACTTTTAAGGATTCAAGGCTAAGTGGTTGTCTAGAATCACCAGAGATCCATTTTCATTAGAACATATCAATAACAACCTGGGATTAACTGATGAAACTATGAAAAAAATTAAAAGCTGCTTCAGTAAGCAACGTGCTTTTTATGTGTCGAGAGCAAATGTAAGAATTTCTTCTCTCTCCTGAACCACCCTGCCTGCAGAAGATTCAGTTTCTGTTGTGTTCACAGCTAGAATTCCCATGCCAAGTGATAACACCATAACACCAATGCAAATTTCTAAACACAAGACTCATTTGATTTCGCTACTATATTCCTAATCTAACATGATGCAAATTTACTATCCTTTAGAAGACAGCTAAGAGTAATACATACAAAGCAAGACATACAACACAGTTTAACACAAACTGGACAATATCACATAGTGTGCACAGTCCAGCCATTCCAAGTACAGATTCCAATTATTACATTAGAGCTAAGACTTTATGACATTTCCTACAAATGCTAATTAGCTGGTAGGTTAGGGCCCTCAGTCATGTAGCACTTCATCAATCACAGAGCTTAAACTATTAAAGATGGAAACTAACATTTTACATGAAAAGTTGTATTGCAAGTCAAAGTAGAATATATTAGCCTCCTTTACATGACTTTCTTTTACAACAATTCCCACAAAAGAATTTCCACAAGCTGTTGTCCTAATATGATCCAGCTCTACATTCTCCATTCTGTTCTTGTCTCACAGCTACTGTTCTCAACACAGACTCAAAAACTTCAGTGTGTGTCTGTGCACATGCGTGTGCATACACAAATATCTACAAATTCCTAGAGTACAAAACACACCAGTTATAGTCACTATATGAAAGAGAAAATTTGGGGAAAAAATGGATATTAAAACAGTTGTCATCCAGTTCAACAGTTCTGCCCCTCAACCTACACCTCAGACATATTCATAGAACTTTGCACATTCTGGTAAGAAATATATAAAGAATTCTGAGGTCTGCCCCTCAGCATGCTAAACTGACAGATATGAGGTGTAAGACTAGCTTTGCCAGGTTAAACAGGGCTATTAAAACAACATACCCAACTTTACTGGCACTAAAATGAAACAGTGGTGCCAAAGATTCTACAAGAAAGAAATATTAAGTAATATTGCACCCCTGACATTGACATAAGTTTATTATTACTCCATACCAATCTACCTTGATCCAAATCCTCTGAATGCTTGCATTTCCAGAATTTGGACTCCTTTAGGCCTACAAATTATACTAAATAGCGTGATATTTTTTAAATTTGCTTTAAAAATACACCAAAATCAACAAATGGAAGGACAACGCATCATTAGCTCATTATCTCATTAAACTTTTGTGCAAAAAAAACGCCTTCTGTATGTTCCTATGCCATCCTGTTTGTTCTGGTTTGTTCCCTATATTTTTGTTTCCTTCACATTTTTTAGTAAGGAGCCTTCATGAGAAGGCATCTTATTCTCTACGTGAAACAGCTATCTAAAAAGAAGAAAATTCTATATTTGAAAATGAGCTTTCCTGGTTTTGCTTTGGAGTCCTTTGTATTTTGCAACATAGTGGATAGTAGTAATGTAATGTATACAAGAGAAAGAACATAGAATTAGAAACTTCTACATATTCCTTCCCAGTCATTTCAGGTTATTACTAACTGAAATTTTAACTACCGTATACACATTATTCCTTCTTCAATTACAGAAATACAACCTGTAAAATAAATACTGTTTTTAAGCTGAATGTAACACTTGAACAGAGCAAGGAAAAATGTAACTATCTATACTGCATCAACAAAGGCAACAAAATAGTAGGTTATTCATCTGTACTCATGTCAAAGCTAAATTACATAGAGAAAATCTGTCCCAGAAAAAAAAAAAATTATATTTATATAATGATTTGGGGGGGACTGAAAAATCACAAGAAATTCATTTTCAAAAGTGGTTTTATGAGAGTAATAAATGGTGCAACGTCCTACTGGAATGCAAAGGACAGACAATCCACTAGAGGGCCTAACTGTTTCAGCTTGCATGTAATCTGAGGAGGAGCACAGCACCTGCACTGACTTCAGCACACGCACACGTGCTTTATTAGCAGATTAATTTCTAAGTATTCAACAACCAAATGTATGGCCATCATCATTTGAAGTGAAAACAATAATGGAAGAAGTGTCTAGATCAGAAAATGAGCAATAATTGGAGAAATTGAAGAGGAACAAGGAATCCAGGAAGAAGTAGAAGATGGAAACATAATAGACTTATGTAAAGAATGAAATAACAGTAATCAATATATAACAATACTTTTTAACAAAATATATTCTCAGATATGGTTGCTATTGGAAAGATACGTTGTCAAAACTGGGAAGAAAAGAGGTACATCTGAGAACTCAGAATCATTAATGTTGGAAAAGACAACTAAGGTCCAACCATCAACCCATAACCATCAGGCCCACCAAACCATATCTCTAAATGCCACATTTATCCTTTTTCTTTAAAATCACCAGGAGCAGTGACTCCACCACATTCCTGGGTAGCCTGTTCCAAACTTCTTTCTTAGATGATAACGTACACTACTTAGACTATTTGAGAATCCCGGCACAATGACAATTTTGACCATTGAATCCACATCCCTCCTACTCATCCATTTTGTTTATCATTGTATTTCATCAAAATACAATGTCAAATGCAGACAGAAGAGAAGCACACATAAGCAACAGGAATTATATATGAAATCCAGAGGAAAATCTCTGTAGTATTGTAGAATGTGTCAGCATCATTACTAGTAAAGAAAAGTTTAGGTTACTCTCTGGCAAGAGCTATCTAAAGAATAACTGACAATATGGACTAGACATTCTTTAATTGGCTGCAAATGGAGGAGAGAAAAATCTATTTGATCCCACAAACATTTTCTTCATTTATGCTCTCAAGTGCATCTATATACACTGCAGTGATGCAAACACACACAGTACACACTCTCTAACATAAATCATTTTGTGTGTGTCAGAGAAAGGATACGGTAAGTAAGCACTCCACAACCATATGCAGAATCCAGAGCTACATTCCCAAGAAAGTTCAACCTCACATCTCCACCACAAAGTGGAAACTGTAACAATTAAATCCAACATGCAATGGAGCTAAGTCTGTGGAAAATTAGCAGTAAGAATAATAAGGCTGTTTGAAGTGATCCTGCATTCTGAATATCTGTAGCCCGTCCTGCATAGGAAAAGCAGATAATTGACATAATTTGGGTTCTTTCCCCACTTCCTTTGCTGTCTCTATCAAAGTGTATTTACAGAAAAAAAAGAAGTGTACTAATCTTTCAGAAGTTTCACGTATTTCATTTTGTTTGCATTACTTGGAAAGACTAGTATTCAATGTTAGTATGTATAAAAGAAACCCTGATGGCGAGGAGTAAGATTTGACAGGATTTTTAGGTCTTCACTTAACTGCTAGAATTTTTCCAAAGTGCATCACATAAAAATTTGTAATACAAATAAAATATAATACCACAGGAACAAACTCATGGAAGATAACACATGTTACAGAGCTACTTGACTACTACCAACTTACTCCTTGCAATTTTTGTAATAATTTAAAAGTAAAATGGGTCAAGAAGTGTATTTCCATTGTAGGTGCCTCATGAGTTTTATAACATACCATTTCATCAGTGATCTTACCTTTTTTTGAAGGACATTGATTTTCCTTTCTTTTACTTCCAACATGTCTTTCATATCCCGAATCTCTCCAGCCAGGGTTCCTTTCTCTTCTGTGAGGTCTTGAAGTTGTTTTGTTTTTTTATTGAGAAATGTTTCTTTTTCTTCCAATCGCAACCGCAAGGCATCAACCTACAATAAGTAAATCAAATATATTTGGTTGTTGGTAAGGATGAGAACTATATTTTTCTTTTTTTATTTGCTTTTTGTATCACCTAGGAAACATTTCTTTTTTTTTAGTGTAGACTTTCTAACTTTACCTTGGACCAAAGAAATTCAACACGTAGGACTCACTAAAATGCAATTTTAGGAGAATGGAGTTTCAGCAACAAAGGATGAATAGAAAAAAAAGCAGAAAATTTGAAACTCTAAGACTAAAACTCACAAACAAAGATTAAAAAAAAATCATCTCAACTTATTAAATAATTAATTGAAAACAGCACTCTGTATCCTGTACTTGCCCGTTAAAGCCATGAAGCAGGCAACTTGATATTACAGCCACTATCCAAAATTGAGCATAGATCCATAATCTAGAAGTAGAACTATTTAACACAACATACAGGGAAATCATACAGCTCTCAGCTTTTCTCCAAAGTACATCTTGTAAGTCTCTTAACAAATGGGCCTTCCTGTACTTTTCTATAGTAAGCACAATTCCCTGTCAGATAAAACAAGGGGTATTTCAAAGATTTTTCTAAACAGAAGTAACTTAATAAAAGGCCTTCATGGTGTTAAGTGCTCTGGATTCCACTTTGCTTTCCTTATGCAGCCTCTAACTCCCAAACTCGTCAGCATTACCAGAATCAGAGAGCTTATTCTTAGTGAAGGATTTCAGTTTTCCAGAAGGCTAGTTAACACAATGAAGCTTCCAGACAAGGAGAGTAGATACTAAAAATACTATTACAGACTTGCTTCTACATTTGCACTTCTGTTCCATCTAGAGAGACAAAGCCACTATGCAGCACAGAAAGCACAGAGAGGCAACATGGGAATGGAGTACATTTGCAAGGTTTACAAGCTTTTCACACAGCCTTATCATTTCATGCAAAGAAGAGAAGTCAGATAAAAACACTGTAATCATTTGTTACTGCTAAGACAGGTCTCCTTGAAAAGAGGCTGTTTTTCTGATACTGTTTTCCCCTACAGCTCTGAAACTAGGAGGTGTTCACATTAAGTGGATCCATACAGGCTTGTTTTGGCTGCTAGGCACACCATTGAGAAGACAAGGTTTGAACTGAAAATATATGATGTGGCAGTTTAGAATAATTCTCCATCTAGTAGGGAGCTGCAGGAAGTCAGGCGAGTGAGAAATTTTAGATTCACTAATCCAAATTTCAAACATACAGATGTCAGAAAATAAAGAATTAGGGTTTAAAGTTTACATTACCTACAAATTCACAAAGTTTATTCATAGCAAATGGAAATAACTGAAAGAACTTTAACATTAGTTTTGCATTTTCAGGCTGTACAGTTGGAATAGTCACTAAGGGTTGTACACATTAAGCATCCTTTTTTTCTAGTTCATCAGAACATTATTAGAGTACAAAATAATCAACACAAGTCTGATTTATTTTTATTTATATTCTTAGTTTTGTAATTCTAAAGTTATTGTGACCAGAAGTCTTTGCAATGCCATTTTAAAACTTGGCTTGGGACTAATTTAAATGATCTATTGGATCTCAAAATGCATGTTCTTCCTGCTCTTAAAATGGCTCATTGCTTCTCTATACACTCGAAAAGAAAGATTTATGTTCTTCTGGATTTAGTATATTTCTAACATTTTTTTTTATAATATTGTAGTAGTAGTGTCTTGCAGTTTGTAAGCAGTGGGCAGTATTAGATTCAAATGTGACTTTTTAACTTTAAAGAAAGAGTAGTAGCAGCTAACTTTCAGATCCCTTTTAATAAACGCGGAAGACCTCATCTGAAACTCATTACCACATTTATTCATTTTTATACTTAATCACTTATTTGGTGCATGTCGTTAAGCAATCCCTTATGTCAAATCACAAAAATCTCTGCTGTGCCTTTAAGCTGCAGCTGAGAAGCTCATCATAACCTGCAGCAGGAGCTCCAGTAGGAGTTTTCTTCATTCAGGCATTGCAAGTCTCATTTGCCAGCTGCCACTAAAGTAGAGGCTTTGTACTTGACTTTAAAGGGAGTTGGAAGTGATTAGAACCACAGGTAAACGAAGCACTGATACTGCTCCCTGCGGACTGGGATAACAGTAGCTTGCACCCAGACTCGGCTGAGCAGCACTTTCTAATTCAAAAGCCATTCCCCCGTCCTAAAGACTCTGTAGATGGTTCTCACTCTTCACAAATGTATTTGTCCCAAATTTCCAAGGAAATTTTCTTTCAGCAGCTTGTAACAAGACTGTTATTTCTATTCCCTAGCAAACACATGCACATTCAGCCCTCAGGGAGGAAAGAAGGTGCTCCGCTCCAGACAGAGACCTTCCTCATTCTGACCCACAGAGACAAATCATGGTCTTACACCACACACTCTTAGTCAGGGACTCTGACACTTCCATAACAACCTGTGATGTCACGCCTGTGCCACAGCAAATTCACTGTCATCTGCTGCAGCCCTTTCCAAACGAACCGTAGGTCAACCACTGATTGATCTGTTCCAGCTGAAGTTTGAGTTACGAAGAATTAGGAGCAAATTCCTTCCTAAAGAATTTCCACCCTTCTGGTGAAACAGAAACCTTTCTCTGATATGAAGCTACTGGCCTGGGTTGCTGCCAAAGCATTTCCCGGGTTTCAATCCAGATCACAGTGATTCAAATTAATCTTTTGCAATCATACATTTTCCTACTGCTTGCTTTTTTTTTTTTCTTTTTTTTTTCTTTTTTTTTTAAGACTGTATCTTATTTGATGTTCCTTCTTTTCTCCTCTGTGCAATAATATTTTTAACCTATCCTGGGCAAAACTATATACATATCAAAGCCAAGTCCATGCAAGAGCTGAAATTAAGACCTGTAGGATTAGAAAAGGAGACTATTCAGCTCACAGCATAGCTTTTAATGTGTCATTCTTTTCTCCTTGCAGGTACAATCTCCAGCCTGCTTTCTCAGAAAATACTTTTTGAGGGAATCAAATTAGATTGTGCCCTGACACTAACGTTGGGAGGGAAAAAATCTCCTAACTATACCTGTACTTTCTTACATCCTCAAAAAAAACAGTGGGTCAGATATCTTGAAACTGATACAACAAAACTAACTCAAAAAGACCACCTACACAACGAAGTCTTAGATATTTTGACAGAACAAGTTTATCATCTCCCAAACTAACACATACAATAAAGAGCCATTCTAAAATCACAGCTTTGTGCCAGTTTTCAAAGAGGCAAAAGGCTGAGCCAGTGCCAGCCTGGAACAGTGAACAGACAGCTCATCCTGTGTGTGGTCTTAGGTGTACAGATTTATTTTCTATACACAGGAATGCAATGTTAAGATTTATAAGAACATTGGTTATGTCAGTCATTCTTTCCTTCCCTAAATTCTTCCTTCTGTCTTCAGTAAACACAAACCAAGACTTTTACATTTCTCATGACACAAAATAAAACTACCAAAAACTGAACTGCACACAACCTTCCACTATACACTATCTGTTTGGTGCTAAGCATGTATGACATCATTACATATGTCAATTACAAACCTCCAGATGGTGTAAAACCAAAAAGTTGTTAAGTCAACTCCTCATCTTCTGGAAGACAAGAAGCAAAATACAAAATATACTACTGTGTTTAAAGCCAAGATGAATATGCCAGTATTAGAAATATTTTCCCTGCAAATGGTCTCAGTGAAATCACTTCTACCCAAAATAATAAAGCAATGAATATTTTAAATAAAGCGTGCCTGTACACTAGGAGAAATGTCTGCCACTTTTGTTACTCCTTCTTTTATGTCTGTAGCATTTTAAACAACCTGAAAGGAAATTAAATACAGGTCACTCCACAGCATCAGATATATATTTTTATATTTGAAAGAATAAGGATTTCTGGTATACAAAAAACCTTCTCTTTGGCTTTTCACTCAACACTATGTAATTTTAAGAGTCCTTGACTTATTTTTCCCAAGATTTGGCAGTACATTTACTAGTAAAACTTGGCAATCTGAAGAATACCATCATTTTCCAGAAAAATAAAGCAAAAGCAGATCTGATAGCTAGCACATAAAGTATTTCAAAGACTTCTGTCCAAGTAAATTGCTTTTTAATTTTGTCTAAGTTATTTTTGCTCAGCGACTACTTATTTAAACTATTTAATACAATAAACTCTGTCACTTGCTCTAGAAATATACAAAAACTTCAAAACTGGGCTATGCTAAGAAAAGTTCACAAAAGTACTAAAAATTGCCAAATTCGAAGTCAAACCTTATAAATCTTCATGTCATCACCCGTCACTCATGACCAGCTCCAGTGGTGACGTCTATTTCTTGAAGTCCCTTACTGTTAACTGTGTAACTTATATGCCATATATACATCATTTATGAAAGTGGTTTTAGAGTTCCATGTGGAAGTAAAATGTGAAGAAGCACTAACGTGCTTTACTGTTAGAAATCTTTATTGTACCAGAATAAATGAATATATTTAAAGCAAAAGTTTGGTTGTATTACTTTTTTAATTAAAGTAAATCTGAAGCTACTAGTTAAGCACCAAGTACACTGCAGTACCACACCTGGGGTAATAGAAAAAGCAAACTGCAATGCATTGTCTCTCTCCCTCCTAATTCCATTTCTGTTCCAGCACACACTATATTTGCTTTCCCCCAGAGCTCTTCTTCTTCCACTGGAACAGGTTTCCCAAGGAGGTTGTGGATGACCCATCCCTGGAGGTATTCAAGGCCTCGTTGGATGTGGCTCTGGGCAGCCTGGTCTGGTGGTTGGCAACCCTGCACATAGCAGGGGGTTGAAACTAGATGATCATTGTGCTACTTTTCAACACAGGCCATTCTATGACCCTTTGCCCTTTCGTACTATTATTTTCTCCCTTTGTGATGACCACTCCAGGCATTATGGTGTTGCTGACATGATTGTGTACTACCCTACCATATTATGCAGCTCTTTTTAAAGGGATAACTTCAGTTAATCAGAAAAATAACTATTAAAGATCTTAGTACTTGTATCTGTACATTTCTATTTACACAGGGAAATAGAATGTACTGGTATCTTGACAGTGCAGACAACTGAATTCTATATGGTTAATATGCTTACCACTTTCTTATTCCAAATTGAAACTTCAGTGAGTTAACTAGCTTTTTTCCTTATTAGTGGAAAACCACACTTTTAAGCATTATTTCATGAAGGTTCGCCCAGCAGGCAGCTCAGCACCAGACAACACTCTCCAGGTGAGACTGGGGACAGAATCAGGAAGGTAAAGGTGTCAGAACCCACGGGTTGAGATAAAGACACCATACTAGCTAAAGCAAAAGTTGTGCATGCTGGCAAAGCAAAACAAGCAGTTCCTTCACTGCTTCCCATCAGCAGGCAGATGTTGAGGCACCCCAGGGAAGTAGCATTCAACACAAGTAGCGGTTTCTTGGGAAGGCAGATGCTATCACTCCAAACATCCTATCCTTCCTTCTCTAATATCTGAGTATGATGCTATGGATGCAATGTCCCTTTGGTCAGCCTGGGCCAGCTGTCCATGCTGTGTTCCCCCCAGCTTCTTGAGCACACCTAGCCTGGTCACTGGCAAAAGTACCTGCTGTCTGTCTTCTTTTCACTGAGTTGGTATCTAAGAGCCGACAAATGGGAAGTGGCATAAAGCAGCTGAGCACATTCAAGCTGTTCAGGACACAGTGAGCAACATCATAGAGTGGTTTATAACACAAGATGGGGGATATCGATTCTCATCAGAACAAACTCATAGCATCTCAAACCACTGTCCCCCATGGTGTCACAAGCTCTTTCAATTCCTACAAGCAAGTATGGGACAACTACTTGCTGGCATGATGCATCCATCACTTATCCTCCTTTACCTACTCCTCAAAAGATGGCATCCAGGTGGTCCAAAAAATCTTGGCCTCCCTCCTGACAGCTGTCTGTCACAGTCTCTACTAATCAATCACTGGTTTTTGATTATTTTTTTTAATTAATTTTCTTTTTATCCTCACTAGTCCAGACACATCCTATTTTAAAAGAGTAAAATAGTAATACAAATCAGTATTAGACAAACCAGAAAAGGTCTTAGCTGCAACAAAGTGCAGTAAAGATAAGAATGGTTCCCTCTGGTAGTTTGAAACCCATCCTTGTGGAGTACTGTATGCCACAAGGAATTCTGATTGTGTGTGGCTTTTCAATGCAGTCAACTGTTTAATAGCTGTTTTCTTCAATTAAATCTTCGCCTATCCTTGCCACAAAAATTAGGTTTACAGCAAGTAGTCCGAAGTTCAGAATTTAATATTCAGTTCAGTTCCAGCAAATTTTGAAAAACACATGGGAATTGTAACTCATGTGCTAATACTTAAAGTTTTTGTTAATAAAACTTCCAACACTAACCTTACCTCACTGAACTTACCTCACTGATTTTATGCTCACTATAAAACTATGGCTGTCATAATATTTTTGAATTACCGTGAAAGGAAGTCAGACATTCCAGAGTCAATGTTATTTAGCAACATTATGATAGTTATAAATTCAAAATACTTAAAACCAATTTACAAAACTATCAATCCAAGTAGCTTTTTAACTTTTGAAATTTGTCTCCAATAACATTCAAATTTTATTATACTTTAAGAGATTAATAGAAAGTGAATTAAAAGGCCATAATATGCTTTTTTTTTTTTTTAAAGTCAAGCCAATGCACTCTGACTGCTTCATGAAAAAATGTACTGAATTCCATGATAATATTAAAAACAACAATAAATATTTGCTCATTTCATATATGATAAAAATCAAATTTTTATATCAATTGCTTCTCTCAGTTTAATTTTTTCTTAATAGTAAAAGTCAATTCTTGCAAATAGCTGGCATAGCAGTAAGAGTGACTTTTGAAAAGCACACTGAAGTTTATATCTCAGGACATTCAAAGAAGCTGCCAACAGTTGAAGCTCCTCAATCGAACTAGAGTCCGTGTTAGCTTGCAAGGATGAGAGCTGTACACTTGACCTCACTCCCTCTCTCACTTTCATATATCTCAGAGAAGAAAGTTATGATTCACCTTGCTCTGGAACACCTGCTTATGTCACCCACCTGTTTATCAAATATTCCTTCATCGGTAAGTCCAGCTGGCTACAGGCTTGGCTACAGGCTTATCTTCCAGAATATATGGCCAGCTCATAAATACAGTGACATAAAACAGCTTGGGCAATATTTTTCATTTATTCATAATAACACAGAGAACGGAGAAGAAGGTTAAAATAATAAGCTGAACATACATTGTTTACTTTAAATTTAACAGTGTTTTCTTCAAGAAGTATGCCATTTTGGCTTTTGTATCTCTCCTGCCCAGCCCATATTCTCTCAGAGCCCAGGTCATAGGCTTTTCTCTGGAAACTGCTGCATTTGTCTCAAGACTGTAGGTGCTTCTAACTGCCTGTAATCTCTTAGATTAAAAAATGTCTGATTTTTTATAAGCTGCCTCGGATATTTCAAGTGAAGAAACACCATCTCAGTTAGCCTATATTTCTACGTAAGTCTGCTGGTGTGTCTAGATGCAAGGATGATACACAGCAGGGAGCAGAATGCCTCTTGCAAGCCTGCCAGTCCAATCTGAAGCTCTGCACTTTCTTTAGGACTGGGACCTGCAGCAGTGCATAGGGAACTGAGCCCAGGAAAGAAGAGTGAACCTCTCATAGCGAGGGCCCCTGCAATGAGTCAGATCCATGAGCAAGTCTAATAAAAATCTATTGCATGTGTGATCTGTGCATAAACAGAAAGGCAGAATATCATGCTGGGTTTGCTGCACAAACACAGCTAGTGAACCCCACACATTACATTCCTGCACAGGTGATGTACAATAAGGCATCCATCCATCATCTAGTTCATACATATATATGCAATACATCTCTAAGATGTATAAGACATCAGTGTGAAATTTTGGATATTGTGATATGTGAGATTAGCTAAGAGATTATGAAAACTTCAATTTGTGAGAAGCAGTTTGTTTCCAACAAGAGAAAGCTATAAGAAATAACTGGAAATAGGAGGCAAGAAGACACTTTCCTCAAATCCAAACAGAGTACAGTGTGTTACTACATTAGATGGACAAAAAGATGATGTGGAATATTTGGCATTTCACTGGTAATACTCTGAAGAGTTTACATATAAATTAGTAGATCCATTTTGGTTGTTCTGTTACTTGCCCATAAAAATACTTTTCAAGGTTAAAAACTTCACTGAAGATACAGTTTGTCAATGTCTGGCATATTCTGCATATTTACAGATATCTTCTAAAGCTGGTAGTACCCAGCCAAACCCTCCCACAGTGAGGCTTTAAAAAGATAAAAGGATAAAAATCACTAAAAACCCTAGCTGGCTCAGCTCTGTCCTAGACATTAAATATAAAAAGATACATGTGCTAGCAGAGAAGTTACAAATCAACTGCAAAAATGAAATCCTATCTTACATTCTTTGTTCAATCAGACCAAGGACACAAATTTCTGGAATTCAGAAGTCAGGTCTTCTAAAACAAAAACTGAGACAGATTAGATAATTTGATTACATCTTTCTAGAAATAAAACTGGAAGTTATGAAATCTTAAGTTCCTTACACAGTGCAGAAACATATCTTCAAAACCATTTGACAGATGTAATAATTAATGAATTATATTAAAACTAATTAAAAGAAAAAGGAAAGGGGGGGGATAGAAAGTTCCCTAATTGGACCCTAAAAAAGACTACTTTGTTATGCAGTATCTTGGTAAAAGAGTCCACAAGATATTGACAAGATTTTTAAAATGACAGCAAGTGCATTCTAAGCTACTGAGGATTGTAGCAATAAGCAAAGTTCACATACCATTCTCAGACAACATCTTGTTTCAAGCAAAGGCAAAATGAACTCTATCTACAGAAAAATCCTTATGCTTCCTGCACATGATAGGTTGATTTGAGTTAGGGGCCAACTTCAAAAGTATAAGTTCCAAATCAATCAAGAATAAAAATTGTTACCTACTGTGGTGTTTTTAAGGGCTACTTTTTTAATGAGGGACATAAAAGCAACAACATCCTTCGTATAAATACAGTGTCTGTAGTACAGGTTACATGGAAAATTAAAAGAAAAAAGATATATTGGAATGAATTCAAATGAGTAAACTTAAGTTGTGGGCTTCCTAACATACCAGTAGAGGTAAATCTGCGAAATGTTTATACTAATTCCAGTCTGCTAGATAATCTCCCAGCAAGCATTTCATGATACAATCTTGCATTTAAAACGGAGCTGGAAGCTGCAGATTTACTACAGTCATGTTCCACCTGGGACACAAACTGTTTCTCAGGAAAGAACAGCAGGAAAACTGATATTTGCTGCTTTCTTAATAGTGTTAACATTAAACAAACTATGTAAAGTTAGATATGAAAACAAACTATCACAAAAGTGATCTTACACTGTCAGATATGTAAGGGGTATTTTCACAAAACAAACCAGCAATGACATAACTTTGAAACTAATTTCAGAGAATGACCTGATACCTTCAAGAGCCAACAATGACAGCCGAAGTATTGTAACTAAATAAACAAATGAAAAAAAATAATCCTCAACTGGAAAACTTGATTCAGTAAATAAATGCAGAAAAGATAATCCTCAACCAAACATCAATTTTCAATGAAAATAAAAGCCAACTCTGATTCTTCACAGTACAAGAAACTCAAGAGCCCTTAACCATAAATTCCTGGATACCATCACATTCTTTCCTTCTCCAAAATGTCTAAGATGATACTGGATAACATGCAAATGTTATTAGATTTCAAACAGAGCGACTTCATGAACCACAAAGCCATGCTTGATCCTGTGCTGCATTAGACTTGAATGGAAAAGTCATTAAACAACAGTGAAATAGCTTGACAGAAATCTTCCCTCCTTTCCCATCTCTCTTCAAGGAACCTCTCTCATCTTATAGCACTCATAATATGAAACAAAAATGTGGCTAATATATACCAAATACAACCAAACTGTCACAGAGCAATAATCCCACTCCTGTAAAACATGGACCTCTACATCCTGCAGAGGCATTACAGATTTTGGTTCTAGTTCAAGGAAAAAATACGTGGTCAAAACGTAACTACTACTGTATATAAGAATGAAGACAAAACAAAACATTGAGGAGGGAGAGTGATTTAGCAACAGCAAAACAATGACAAAGCAAACTATTTGTTCCTGATATCTCAGTACTTAAGGGAATCCAGCAAAAACTGTTTCAAATAAAATACCTAAGAATAAAATTTATAACTCTATCAGCCATGAAAATGCTTTACAGAACAATGCTAGAAAGGGTCTTCAAAATTATCAGTTAGTTGTGATTAAAATGATGGTCACCAGGGCATCCAACCTCCTCAGGATATCCAACAAAGGTGTTACTACCTTTACCTCGACATTTACATTACAGAAGTTTTAGCTTTCAATACTAAAGGGCATAAACCTTGAACTTTGCACATCTCATTTATATCACTCCAGAATTCAAGATCATCTTAATCTCCTTAGCATTACTACTGGTTCCAGTATGATGTATCTCTGAGATCTCCACTTTGAGATCTTGTGAGTGTGCTTCCAAAGTTTAGTGAGTTAGCAAAAAAAATTAAGTAAGTCTTACTGCAACATTAGGTCTTGACAGGCTTCCAAAGAATACTTCCACAGTAATTTTCTCCTACCACACTATCTAAACTGTTTACCCAGTAGCTAACATTTCACCAAACCATTCTTGGATAAACCTCAATTTTCTCTAACTTCAATAATTTCCAACATGATATGGCATCAAATGCTTTACTAGATACAGCTAGATTAGACACAATGTGTTTTCTTTGTTTACAAGACAAGCACTTGTATCAAAGAAAAATTCTGAATCTAGTCTAAATCTCTTTACAGCAAATTCAAAGGGAGATATTCAGGATAATATTTTCACTTCAGTTACAAGTAGGTTTTCACTATTTTTAAGCCTGCTATCAAATCTGGGAAATTAAGTTTTATAATCCAATTTTAAATCTTATGCTTACCATGCAGCTGCAAACTTAGAGTTACTATTTTGTTCCAAATACAATGTCACCAGAATTCCTGCTTTTTGAATACAATAGGATTTTAATCCTTTGAACTGAGGTTACCCTTAAATAAGAAAATATATGGGACTGTAGAGAAAGTTATATAAATCTCTGCAAGAGAGTTTATAAAAAATATTTATTGCATAATTTGCCTTAATATTCATTTTAGTCTACAGATTAATTACATGTATACATGTATACATACATACATACATGTATGTATATTCATGTAAGCATGTGTAAACAAGCATTACAGCTAAAACCAGTATACAAAATTTAACTCTGAAGTAGGAGCTACATGAGACAAGATCTACTAACCATGGAAACTACATATTAGTCTGAAAATTCACTTTCCAGTTTCTGACAGTTGACAATTACTTGGAGTCTTATAAATCTGTCTTTTGAGAAAATTCCAAAAATAAATAAAGAAATCGAAGAAGTATCATCCCTCATCTGTTTTCCTTTGTCTGGCAAGCATTTTGAAAGTAATCTTTTTTTCCAGACAGATTATTCTGCACATGGGCGGAACCCTGCTCCCTTTTCCCTTCAAAAGACTGGAGAAAAGATACATTTCAACAGGAAAATGACAGATAAAGAATGAATCTTAATGTAAAGTCAAGCATAAATTAACTACCCAGGACTCTGCTCGATGCTAATTTAATTATATTTACCAGTGCTTACTTATGAGTAACATAAAACTATCCTAAGAAGAAGCAAAAAATAAAACGGAAAAAGTAACCATGATGTTTCCAACCTCAGAAGTTAAAGAGGATACTTTAAAGAACTGCTAATATTTCCCATCATCACTGTCATAATATCCAGTGGCTTTCACTAAATAATCCCATATAGTGACAAACATTTCACACAGTTCAATTAAATGGCAAAATGTACAAGTAATTAAGAGTATCAAACAATGGTTCAGAGGATTTAATTTCCCAGTACTCCTTTAATAAGGAAGTATAGAATTAGAAGATAGAGAATGAAACCAACCACTTACAAACTTATTGAACATAAATTCAACTTAAGATTGCATTAGAAAAGCACATCTGTTGATGCATAGGTGTATCAGCTCATCATTGCTGAAAACAAAATACATCATGGGAAAGTCAGCCTTTCTTCTTCCTGCATATATTATACCCTTAGTAAAAACTCTGCAGCCTGCAAATTAGCTACCACAGATGCAATTAAGTGCCTCTGTAACTGAAACTTTCTAAACTTTTCCATTATTGATGCAAGAAGAAATATAACCCTCTACCCTCAGTCACCACTGCACTAGACTGCAAGACCAAACAGAAAAGGTAAAGAAAAGTAAAATTTTCTTTACTGGATGTTGTATATAGACATGATCAAAAACACCTGAATGTGTCCAAATGGATGAACTTCTGGTAATCTCATTTTTTAATATAAATTATTACTTGGCTTATTATAACTAAAAAAGGTTCTTCTTCAGTACAATTGCTAGTTATAAACAGTAAAGAAAAGGATGCAAGTTTCATATACATATATATATATATATGTATGTATGTATGAACTTTTTCCTGCGAACAAGATAACATTCAGCAGCCAGGGAAGACAAAGGAGCACTCAATTAGTCTGGAGGTCACATGTTATACAAATCACTATGCCACTGAAGAATAGAGTGCTTTAAAACAAAGACAGAATCCTGTCTTTACAAGCAATACAGTCAGGAAAGAAGGAAAGAAGCAGGAGTGATAAATGTCCATCAGAAATCAAATCTCAGTATAAAGAACACAACCTTTAAATGATAGACAGCAACCATTCTGTGGTTACCATTTCAAAACTGAGTTGCAATCTACAATAGAGGTCTAAAATTTTCTCCCCTTAAAGACATTTATTTTTACATAGCTTCAGAATTTTTCTTTCAAGCACAATCACTGGTGGGTGAAACAATTGTACATCACTCAAAAAATTCCAGTCTGTCTTTTAGCTTTTATTAGCAGATACCTGCTTATGCCACTATAACAAATACCTTTGAAGTGTTTAACTTACTAATAAAGTTAAAAGCAAAAATACTAAAATCCTAAATATGTAATTCATAAAGAAGCGTATTTTCCTTAATTAATTTTCTCAAAGTTTACAATATCTGTACTAATTCTCTGTAACTAGATACGTTCTGGATCCATTCTCAGTGAATCTGTGTAGAATAAACATTTGAAACATCTTAAGGACTAAGTAAAACCATCCATCTACTATGCTGCAAGGCAAATGATTTGGGGATGTTTTGCATTTTTATGCTAAGTAGTGCAGCTGCAATTCATAAAAAGCAATCAAGCTAATTTAAGTCAATCATGTCCAGGAGGTTCTCATCACTTGTATTAAAATGCTCTCACACTCATTTTAAGGCTCTACCACAGCAAGCACCTTTTATTTATTTTTTTTTTTTAACCTCTAAATGTTTGTACCTTAATGTTCTGTATCTTACTCAAAAAAGAAAATGAAATATACATCTTACAGAGTTTTTCACTATGATTTAAACTTGCATCTTCATTTGAACAGAAACTTACATTGATTGAATATAACACAAATAGACTATATTAGAATATAGCAATACTCTACCTATAGTAGCACATATTTTAAGGCAACAGGCCAAAGGCAAAGCAAACTTTTAGCACACAAAATGCACAATTGTTACCCTCTAACATATAATCTGGATTATATTACAGGGATTATAACACATTTTGAATTTATTATTTTGATTTGTCAGTATGGCACTTCACAGCTGCCATTCTGAGTTGCTTCTCAGATGCTACATTTGACATTTTAAATCACTGTTTTGTTTTACATTTTGCATTAATCACTGCTTCTACATTTTAGTCCTGTAAAACTACTTCAGTCATGATGCAAGAACCCTTTACTTAGATGGGTTAAATCCAAGACAATTTATCTGAATTCCATTGTAATTCTTTGCCTTGTGGCCAACTCCCATGAACATGTGATTGTTGATTCTCCTCAGAAAATGAATAATTATGAAAGAGAGCCTTGAACTTCACTTTATACCATGACTTTATTTACGTTCCCTGCAAGGTAGCTGTGGAGTTCAGTACAGTATGTGGAGATGGATGCAGAGAATGACATAATCAAGCCCTTCATGAAGAGATTAAGGCAGGTCACAACAGCTTGCAGTAGAAGCATTTACCACCTCAGAACATAAAGTACTTATCGTGTCCCAGTGGGTTACGTTTGGCCACATTTTCATAATTGGTGTAGATATACCTATAAATTTAGAAATAGCAGAAATGTATGTTATAGAGAGACAATTTTATTCCTGATTTGTCCGGTCAAACTTGAAAAATCACATCAAATTTAACTCTAAATTCTTCCGCTAGCTTCAACAACTTTGGATAAGTTGCATTATTTTTAGAGCCTTTCTATAATGACAAGCAAATGACAAAGATAATTTAACAAATGTTTGCCAAGCGCTCTAAAGTGACTCCTCAAGTATGCATATGCATTATAGAAAATAATTCACTTATAAGACTTCAAAGCATATCAACCTCATGAAGATCTTCCAGCTGAAGATTTATTTCTGTTGACAATTTTGCCCAGACCTTCCTCTCACTATTGCAGATTACTCAACTCACATTTTGAAACATAATTTACAGAATCACAAAACAGTTCAGGTGGTAAAGACCTCTAAAGATCAGAAAGTCCTATGCACCTGCTCAAACCACAGCAGATTGCTCTGAATATGTCCAATAATTGAAACTCCACAGATCTTCTTCTGGCCTTGACAACTCTCAGCTTAAAAACAAAAAAAGGTGAATTTCCCTATGTTTAAACAGCATTTCCTGTATTTAAATTTGTGTCCATTGCCTCTTTTCTTTTCAGAGGATAACACTGAGAAGAACCTGGTTCTATCTTCTTGAAACCACCTAATTAGGAATTTATACATACTAATAAGCTCCTCCTTGAGCCTTCTTTTCTTGAAGTTATCCAGCTCTCTCAGCCTCTCCTTATTTAATAGGTGTTTCAAACTCAATCATCTTCATGTCCCTGTGTTGGATTTGTATGCATACATCTTTTTTCTGGGGAAAGCCAGGATACAGTTCTGCTGAAGTTGTCTCACTAGTGCTGAGTAAAGAAGAAGGACCAACTCCTATGACCTGCTGGCTATGCTTTTCCTATTGTAACCCAGGATGCTAATGGCCTTCTTTACTATGAGCACCCATTCCTGCCTCATTTTAACTTTAGGTCCACTAAAACCTCCAGATCTTTTTCTTTTTCTTTTTTCTTTTTTTTTTTTTGCCAAGTTTTCTCCAGCAGTGACTGCTGGTCTATGGTATAACTGGTATACGGGTGTAACTGCAAGACTGGGCAACAACCATGCATCAACAGAGTATATAAATAAAGTCTAGCAAACATTTGCTGTCTGACTTAAATGTAGTCTATTCATTCAAATGACACTGTTCCTAGAAATGGAGGGCAGGTTGACCACACATGAGCCTGTCTTTATTTGTGGCCTGACACTTGGCATGATGAACTTCATTATGTTTATGCTCAGGAAAACTACTCTCAATTGTTTCCAGCCTGTTGCAAACATAAACCTACAAGCTGTATTAGATATGTACTATTGTATTTACCACAACTTCATGAAATCATGCATAAAATCCTAAAATGGCATAAAAGAAATTTAACTCCTCTGAATTTTTTGTTTTCAATTTCTGGCAACGTTTCAAAATAAACAAGGAAGCAAATAAATCCTTATATTGAAAGGTCAGCCATGACCTTATTTACAGAAAAATTAAAGTCAGCTTAAAGAAATATTCAGATGTAAAAAAGAGAAATGTAATTTTACCAATTATGATCTTATCAAATGAAATAGCCTCTTAATAACATATCTTAGTATCTGTATGTCAATGAAGAAACTGTTTGAGGTTTTTTTCCTAGCCAAAAGAGTACACTGAAATTCCCAGTTGCTTCAAAAATGAAATAAACAATTTGAAATGGAAAAGATAATGTTATTGTGCCTCAGATAACACAAACCTGTTGAGGCACTGCAGAGAATTAAAAATAGAATATTCTCATACACTCTCATCTTAAGAACCTTACCACTCCTGTGATAAAGCAGAAGAGTTTAGTTTTAAACATTCAAAGATAGAAAAGACTGTGGAAGTACACCAATATGCAAAATACAGGTACAAGTTGAAAATCAATGTAATGCATGACCAAATAAAAGACTGCACTATGTTATGAATTAAAGTTCTGAAAAAACATAAGAGACCGATGAATTGCATTCTGGAAATCAAATATATACAAGCATTTTGTTCCTCTATTAGTTTTCTTCTTTGCCCTGTAAGTTTTCTTTATTTTTACATGATCTAATGGGGATCATGTTAAAAAAAGAAAAAAAAAAACCATGATTGGATTTTTACATGATTACAGTACATCTGAACTTAAAGATGAAAGACAAACCTCCACACAACTCTTCCTAATAGAAACCCATCTCCTTTCTAGTAGTAGCAGTGCTTTCTAACAGAAAATTTCTCCTTAGTTCTTTCTTTCTTCTAAGTTTTAACTGCAATGCCCTCAGTGAGGAATGTTTCTATGTGTCATGCCCTGTCCCTTCAGATTTATGACTGAAAAAACACTACTGATGTTTTAGAATAGAAATAACTTCCTCCCATGTTGTTACAAAATGTTTTAAATTCAACCAAAGGCAACATGAATACTTGGAAAAAAGGAAAATATTGTTTATGCAGAAGTATGTAGAAATAGGGAGAGATATAATAGATAATGCTTTTCATTTCAACTAAGAATTATAGGAAGACAGCTATGGTATTTATGAATACTATAATTAATTTCAGAATCCAGTGTTCTTCTGATGGTGTACAGAAAAATGGCTAAATGATGCATAGAAGTAATTAAACTAATGGAAAGTATTCAAAATATTTTCTTGGAGGTTCAAGAGTTTAAACAGCTTAGAGGGGAAAATAAGCATGCAGTGAACACAATCCAGAACTGTTTTTATTTACAAGCTCCTCAATCTTTCCTACCCCATACCCATCTTGTGTCTGATCTCACAGTGTAGGGCAGCTGTAAGTAGTCTTTAAAATGATAAGCAACAGCTGTTGTGTGTTTGACCTGAAGAAGAATTTCAAAGACAAAAGCAGAAGGACATGAGAGTGAAAATAGTTTTCATAAATGAAGTATTTGTAGAATTGTTTGAGCCTGTTTGTAGCCAGACTCTGGTAATAGTATCTGACATGCATCTTGGCTGCGTGAAACTTCACTTAAAGACAGAAGCAGAAGAGAAGATAATAAAGGCAATGATCATTCACAGTCCATACATGAATAACTATAAAACAGCCTATTTTGAAGGAAATTCATTACTGATCTTCAGAAATGAAGAACATATATTAAAAGATGTCAGAACTAAGGTTTGAAAGCATACCTCTTCAAAGCTCATTTAACTCCTTATGCTGAACTAGCCAGCCAAGGAATTTCTGCAGAAGCAGTTACCAAAATGTTCTCATCCATTTTATTCTATCTTCTGATCTACTTTTGGATCCAGATTTACACTAATACCATAATTTTCAAAACACTCTGAACAACCTGTTTGTATCCTGTTAGAACTTAATCCCGCAGTACCTGGATATTGTAAGCACAATTCTAACACTGATCACAGTAGACATCCCAGTCTTAAAGGATGTTCAAGAAGCTCTTTCCACCAGCCCTGATGTTCCTGTCTCAGAGCTCTTTAGCAGTAGCATCCTCTGCAGTACATAATCCTTTTTCAAGGATTCTGTATAATTTTATTTTCTTCATGAAGCTTTAGATTATCATTAATACTGGGCAAAATAAAACCTTTCCCTTCATATTCCTTCAGCAAATGCATCAGAAATATTTATTTGCATATTTAAAACCATTTTCCCTAGTTTTCTAAATCTTTATTTCTTCTGGCACAGTACTGCGGCTCACACATTCTTCTGTAAAACTCAGAGTGCCATCACTGAAAATATTCACAGTTATTATCAAGAATCTTCTAAAAACAAAGAGACAGATATAAAGCAAAGAATATACCTTCTAAAATCATCAGGATGCACACATATATATAAATATATTTTAAATTACAGCTATTGGAATGGATAATTTAGCAAAATAGGGTCGAATAAAACAAGAAACCTCCAATAAGTGTATTTGCACCATCAGCAACTCCTGACATTCTTATTTCTCTATATCCCACGCTTCCTTCACAAAAATATGAAAGTTAACATTAAAAAGAGATATAAATGATGTAAATTGATCTGTAGAAAGTGTGTACATTTCACAGGGTGCAATTCAAAGTTTATATTTCACAGAACAGATAACTAAAAGCAATCATACAGACTCAAGTTACTTAATGCCACTAACTGTATATCTTTAAAAATATCATTGTGTTATAAATTATTACATAAAAACAATGCAACTACTGCTATAGCAGTGGAAAAGTAAATGATGCTATATGGGAAAGAAAAGTCCCATGGAAGATTTTTGTTTGAAGATTTAAGATTTAAATTATAATGCCATAATGTTAAAATAATCACTGGAAAAGAATCAAAGAATTAATTGCAAGTAACACCAAAAAGTGTGAAGTGCAACACAGTCAGCTAACTCAAGAGTTTACCAACACTTTAACCATTTACATGACCACAGATCTAAAAAGAACACTTTTCAAAGGAGGTGGGTATTGAGAACTTTGTTGCAATTATTTGACTTATCAAGTCCTAAAACTGGTAATTAGCATTCTGTGTTTGAGAACATTTTGAATTTCAATTAAATTAAACTGACAGCCTTCTTATTAACTACCTTTTTTTTTTTTTTTTTTTTTTTCCAAATGCTTAAGGAATATTAACATCCTTATTTAACTAGGTGCTATCATTCATAGTAGTTGTTTTGCCAGCTCCTTTTCAAGTGTGGGACCACTATTTTCATGGCTCACTGTGCACAACTGCAACTCCTCCCTGCAACAACTGGAAACTAAGATGATTGTTCCCACATGTCTGTGCCAGCCAGTCCACAAGGATTTTTATTTACTAAAGCCTTGAGGCTACACAACTTAACTACCATGAGTTACCATTGTACAACTGTAAAGTACCAAACCTACTTCAGAAACACAGCTTATGCCACACATGTATTATCCTTTTACTAAATGTTTAAATGGAACAGTACGTTTATGTCTGCATTTGTCCAATTTATAAAATGAAAAAGCAGCATTCACTTTAAAAGACTACAAAAACAGAAGCCACTAAACGGAATTCCATTAATTTTACCACTCCAGCTAGTTGAAAATACACCAAATAATATCTGAATCAAATTATCCAGGAGAAAATATAGCTGCAACTTTTTTCTTTTTTTTATTCAGGAAATAATTTGTAAATATCTTTTACATCTAATAATGACATATTTTTCAAAAATGTTCACTGTCTGCAATACTTAATAATTTTAAGTATGGAAAGCACTAGAGAAATGTGAAGTACAGTGTAATCATATTATGTTATCATCTGGGACATTGTTTAACTACTTGTTGCGTTAGTTGATCTTATGTAGAGATTTTCCTAGGCATTATCAGTCATCATTGACACCACTGATCTTTCACAGACTTGGATTCTTACTCATGTTTCCTACAGCAAGACCTTGAAGTTTCTTTCCTTCTAGAAGTTAAACAAGGAAGACAAAAATTTAAAAACCCACCATGTAACTAAAAGGAAAATCTTATTTAGAATTCTGTCAAGACAACAATCAAGCCATTTGAGGTTTATTGCCAGCATAAGCCTTTCCAAAGATTTCTGGATCACCACAGCTGCAGAAGCTTCTGTATTTCATCATAACTTTTCTTCTGCAGAGGAGTAGAACAGACTAAGAATGCCTCTTTGCCCCTGCCACAAGATTGAGTTCGAAGGTTAAAAGCAATAGATTATGAAATGAAAGCTCTGTTATTTACATTAGAAAAAAAAAGAAAAAGAAAAAAGAAAAAGGAAAAAAAAAAAAAAAAAAAAAAAAAGAACAACAAATCTCTTCAGTAGAGAAAGTAGAGAAAGATGCCTCCAAACTGAGTCACTAGTATGAAAAAAAAATGTTGTTGGCAGTTTCCATCCTTGAGCTCCAACACATAGACTGAACTACCCACATTATATTCCTGAATAGCATTCTTTACATCAAATTAATGCAACTTAAATCAGTCCTGGGTAAAAAATAAAAGTCCTTACATTCCTATAACAAACTTTTACCTAGTTGTATGTGCCCTAAACAAGGGTGATTCATCATCTTCTTTAGTTTTTACCCCTATATAGCAGCAGACACAAAACACCACCCACCCACAGCCCATTTCACTTTCACAAACCATGAGAGCCATGTGCATTTGCCTTTAAGGTCAGCCATGGATCATGGGCCCGTCTCCCTCCAGTCACCACATTTAGCAATTTATGTCTTCCTTCAAGCGACTCCACCCCTTTTCCCTGCCCGTTTCTTAAGCATAAAAAATACCTCCCTGCAGATAAATGCAGAAGTACCTCCATCAGCACACTTACTCATGAAATAAGAAATAGCCAAAGAGCAGAAAGGATCCTTTGTAAAGCAGTCTTACCAAAATTCCACTCAAAATATCTCCAGTAACAGCAAAAGTTTTAAAATTGTAGATAACAGCACTAGAATTTTTCTAATCATTCTCATTCACTATAATCAAACCTAACTGAAGCTTAATTGATCTTATCACAGTATATTTTACTTTAAAAATGCCACTTAGGCTAATTGAATTATTTTATAAAACAACAAGGTAATGTGCTGTTTCTGACTGAAATAACCTGTTACATTATTTCAAAGTTAGAAAGCCTTACATTTGAAGTGATAACAAATGTCAACATTGTAACAAAGTAAAGCAAAGGTTTTAATTCCAAATATTCGGCGCTGTCTGCATTCACCTGCTCTTTACACAGAGAATTGACAAGAAGTCAATGACTTCCCAGCCTCTCTTTATAAAAAGATTCATTTTGAAAGAGAAATGGATTGCAATAAATCTCTACTATCATCATCTTTCCTCTTCAATTTTATTATTTTTTCTGTTTTAAAACCAGATGCTCAGATTTTACAAATCCTTCTCCATTGGTAAGAATAAGCTTATAATTTACAAAATTTCTTTGTGGAGGTATTCAGATTTCACAATTCCACAAAATACATCCGCCAGTTTATGTCTATGCTACCTAAAGCAGTGATACACTGAAGTGCTAAGGCAGCTTCTGTCAGAGCTGGTTCTGAAATTGAGGAATTTCAGAAATTCTGAAATATTTTTCTCCACTGAGATACACAGCTGAAGTGAATGTATTTGCACCAATTTACATCAGATTTCTTCCTGATGGTAAGAGCAGAAGTTAAATACCAGCATACAAACATAGCATCAAGCTGTACCATCTTTCACTTTTCCAAGTAACGGTAGTCAAATTTGTTTAAATCAAAAAGGATCATTTGAGCTATTTAACCCCCTTCCTATTCTTTAAAAGACTTCACTTTAAACTGTAACATATAAAGTTTCTACACAACGGCAAAGAAAATCTAATCTAACATCCTTCCTTTTAGCAATTCTCTGTGAAGTGACATTTTCAGTATTCTGTAGCTGGAATAGCCTGACCTTGGCTCACTTTTATCTGACCTCAGCATTGTCACATCATTAATAAGCACAGAATCAAAACAAAGGCTATACACATCAGGGTAAGAAAAGTTTGCATGGTTTGGCTCTATTATCATATGTACCCTTAAAATGGAACAAAATGAAATGCATATAGCAGAGGTGGTGAACCTTCTAAGAACTGGCTCCAAACTTTTTTCCTGGCAATAAACTATTTTCAGACCTCCCAACTCTGGCCACCATGATAGTTATTGCTTTACGGGATTATGCTCTTTTGTTTCAGCCGTCAATAAAAACTTTAGATGATAGCTTTTTAAGTCAAAGAAGCCTATAAAAAAACCACTGCCATCACTAAGACAATGGAAAAACAGAACGAAAAGCACATCATGTTTAGATCTAGACTTAACATATTTACTGTTGGTTTTAGTAATTTTCTGTGAGCATGTGACAAAAATCCTTTGTATCTGAAATCTTTTCCACTTACTTTTTTTCAAAGCATATTAACTATGTTCATCAAAAATTCCAGATGTCCTCTGCTATTATATGTAAATACGCAGAAAAAACTGGTGATGCTTTTCAGCAGTAGTTAATATTCTGCAGAGACTAAAAGATCATTATATCTCTGCTCGCACTTCATCTTTTACTACTAAAACAAATTGTTATTATAAGCTCAAATTTAAACTATCCTTGAAAAAAAAAGTTTTCATTTTGGTGACATCATGAAAAACCCAATACTGGATCCAGTACTGTTCAACTCATTATTTATCTGGATGATGGAAGCAACATAAGGTCCCAGAAAGTTTGCTGATGGGAGGATACATCAGAGGCCATCCTGCCAGGCAGAGGGACTGAAGAAAAGGGCTGATAGAAACATTCATATTGATGCTATCGCTTCACATGCAGCTGCTGCATCCAAAACCTGAAGACAGCCTTAGAATACTATTATTAAGGCAAATAATAAAAGTCTTGTTAGAAAGCAATTAAGATCAAATAAAAAAATTATTTTAGTACAACATTTACTGAACTGAATTGATTAGTATAAGGTGATTACAAAGTAATCCTGTTTAGGCAGGGAGTCAACACTGCAACACTTCAGCTCAGGATTAGAACTGACCTTTTCTGGTTACTTTTACTTCTAGAAAGAAGCCCTCCCAGGCAGCTTGTTTTATGAGCTTGTTTTAGGACAGCATGAAATTCTACGGTGATAATTAACAAAATATATTCTGCAAAAAGACGAATTGGTCATGCAGAAAGAAAGGAGTGGGGCTTAATGCAGGCCAATAAGTTATTAACTTTACTCATCTGGGAACTACAAACAATACCTTGTACAGTACAAAATTCCTTCCATAATGCTTTCCACCTGCTGGAGGGCTGCCATTCACCCTGCATCTCCCCGCAGCTGCTTTTCCATCTACTGCTGGAACCAAACAGCCTCCCTTCAGATAAGACCTGAGGCCTGAAGATTGAAGATTCATGTGCTATAAGCAGACAAAATCTTTTCCTAATTCTACACTGCAGAAAAAAACCTGCTATGTTCAGAATCAATGTTGTATTACAGCCATAGTACAGATTAGCTTTTTCAGCTTCAAACCCAGGTCTTGGAGAGTGCACAGATGACAAAATCATATTTTAATTCCACATCCACCTTCAATGGTGGATGCATGTGCATCTATGTAAAGCACACTTGCTCATTTTCAAGTGTTTAGCAAGTTGAACCCTATTCTTAATGCACTGAAAGACCCTCTGTGCCATCAGCTCTCTTGGCTCTCATGTTGCATAAACCGCTTTTTCTACAAGAGAAGTACAAGCTTCCTTAAAGGATCTTTTGCTTTTTTGTTGTTTGATTTAACAAATCTTAACGCTTATATCAGAAACCAAGTACCTATGGCCTTTTCCAATACATAGGATTACATCTATATCACATTTGGTCTCACACACAGCCTGTGGGAAATGTAAAAGTTCCCACAAAGATTCACAAAAAATAAAATTTCCCTTGACTGAACCATAATCTCTAAACTGAAGAAGCTCCTTTTAACATACAAGACATTCACAAGTACTAAAGAAAGACACAACTGAGCTATATGAAGATTATATCTGCGGAACGGTTATACAAAAGACTTGCCACAAAACTAAGAGTAGGTAAAAGGGAGTTTAGAACAGATTTACTAGATCTACACCATTATGAACTTTCCTGTCAAAGTTGTAATTCTAGTTTATTTCCGTCATTCATAATAAAATGATTTTCATATGTTTCAGGAAACATCTCAGTAACAGGAAAATACAGTCAGAAGACACAAATTTGCTAACTGAAATGCAAAATTAAAATAACTATTTAATTTTTATTGCTGTATTTTGGCCCACAGCCCAGTCAAAAGATATAAGGAGCAAGTAAGCGTGCAAAAGAAATAAGAGAAAGAAGTAGGCAGTTCCATCCTGAAAAAGACAAAACGCAAGCAGCACAGACAGCTTGATTTCAACCGTCTCATAGCTAACACCACACCTCAAAGTTTTTGGCACCCCATGAATGGGCCCTAGTTCATAATTTTTACTGAGATGCCTTCTTGCAGTTTATGTTCTTTCTGGTTCTGTTTAAACGGTGATAAGAAGCAATGTAACCAATCTACACAGACTGCTGTCCAGCTTCTGCGCTGCTCAGGGTTCCAGCACATTTCTGCAGGATAGCCATAGTTTAACAGAATCTCTCCAATAAACCAGTCTGGAAGTTGTAATACACTAGTTTCTGGGAAAGAGGCACTTTTGACCAGAAGAACTCCCTAACATATCAAAGAGTGGTAAAAAATTTGCTAAAATCCTGAGCATTTTCCAAATATGTGATTAATGCACCATTACAATAAGCACATCAGCTATGCAGAAGCTTTATTTTCTGATCTATGGATTTACTTGGACACAAGTAATGCATTTGTTGTTCTTGATTGTCAAAGAAAGCAAATAACATTCTTCCACACTTATATATCAATTTATAATAAATACTCTGCTTGATTATATGATTATTATTTTATTGGTTTTTTTTTTTTACCACTGCCCATCTGCCAGCAGTAAGATTGTGATGTCTTGAATACATGCTGATCTGATAAAGAATTAGGAAATCAAATTAGTGGAGAGCCACCGGAATTCAGCATTATCCTCAGCAGCACAATAGGTAGCACAAACCTTGCAAAACAGATTTGCGCAGTTGAAGATCATGTTAGACTCTCATACTTTAAGTAACATACTTCTCTGAAAAGAAACCAGCTGCACTGTGTAACTGAATTTCACTGACATTTATGCCCTTGAAAGGGGTACACACCTTAAAGTAAAATAAAAAGAAGTAATCTAAATAGTACTGTATGTTCCAAGTCTATGAAGTGGGTTTGTTTGTTTGTTGAATGCTTTTAACACTGGATTCCATTAAATGTAATAACCACCTCAACCCTGTATTCCATTCCCCATATTTTTATGATCTGTTTTTGTAGATACACACATAACTCGTGCATTGACCCAAATTAAAGAATGGAACTAACTTACACTTTTTAAATCAAAGATTGTTGCATTGGAAAGAACCACAGATTAATATCAGGTACCCTTGTACAGACTCCTTGAAAATTCATTAGGACATTAATTCTTCAGACTAGATTTAGAAAAGCATCAGACCAGAGCAGTCAAAACCAAACTCAGTAATCTGACAGATGAAAAAATGAAATCACGACAATCAAGCCATTTGGCCATAGTTCCACCTTGAACCCAAAGAGAATTAGACACAGTTTCTCAAATTGCACTCACAGATACTTTTAAAATAAATTAGATAAAAAGATCTGGTGCGTGACCTAATACATAGATAAATACAGATATAGGTATCAAATAGATTGATATTTCAAGGGCTTAAAATTATTTCTATACTATACTTCAACAAATTGTCTTCTATACAGACTTCAAACAAATATGATCAGCTCAATAAACATTATTAACTAAACATTCATATCACATTTTATGTTCAGAAGATACCATACCTCTGTCTGAAGTATGGCAGCTCTCTGTTCTTTGGCAGTAAGTGACTCTTTAAGCACTTCAATGTGTTGCTTGCAATCTGAATTCTGATTGCTAAGGGTTTCAAGCTTAGTTTGTAAGGCAAGAAGTTCTGATTCTTTCTTTGAGAGTTCTTGTTTCAGTTGGTCAATCTGTAACGGGGAAAGTAAACAGTTTAATTGTTAATTTTATTTTCAATTCATGGTTGCACTTGAAATCTGGAAAGTGAGAATGAACAAAATAATAACGTAACTCATATCTCCTGTAAATTCTGGATAAGAATTAAGATGCGAATTGTTAAAATGGTCACAACCTCACGTAATTTCAAGCACTCCGTTTTAAGAATGATTGTCATGCTCTCGCTGAAATTAAAAAGGAAACTCTTAAAGCTTAAATATGGTGATTTGGCCTATAAATTAACCAGAGAACTCACTTAAGTTCAAAAGAATTTATCCTGTGTGAGGTAAGTCTGACAGGATAGAAAACACACATAGGAAAAAAAGTTTTCATAAAAGTATAAATTCAATCCAGTAGCCTATTCCTTCCAACAGCGTGATTCTTGTGACTTAAGTTATCACTGGTTCAAATGAATCAAGGCTTTTAGGAGCCTGATGAGAAAAAGCAGGCATCTTAGTAAAGAGAGGAAAAAAAGATTAGAAGAAATTTAACATTACTCTTCTTGCAGACTTGCTGCTGCCCACCATCCCCACCTCCATTTTTCCTTTCTGGCCATTCCTACGGAATTCCAGGTACTAGAAAAGCCAAGCCAAAGAGATTAGCTTAAGAGAAGTCTGAAGAAAACGTTAAGAAAAAAATTCCGAGTAAAACATCTGTGAGACTGCATGTAAAAACATATCCTAGGGGAAACAGCAGAAACACGTTCTTATGTCAGTCTGGACATTAGGAAATACTACTTTTCTCAAAGACTGGTCAGGCAGTGGAACGGGCTGCCAGGGAGGTGGTGGAGTCACCAACCTTGGAGGTGTTCAAGGAACATTTGGATGTTGTGTTGAGGGACATGGTTTAGAAAGAACTATTGGTGATATGTGGATGGTTGGACTGGATGATCTTGTCGGTCTTTTCCACCCTTGGTGTTTCTGTGATTCTTAGGAAGGAGCTTCTGAATTTCAAAGTATATCAAAAGATGTTATGGAACTGTGATCATTCTTCCCCTTCCATAATGCTAAGCAGGAGGGGTGGCCACAGAATACAAAAGAGTGGTAGATTTAGAATGTGCAAATCTGAACAAAGCACTGGACAACACAAAGAGTGATGCTAACATATGGCAAATTAGGTGACAGGTAACTGTATTTTTTAAAGTGCCATGACGTAATACTGGTCACCAGATGAGTTCAGATAGATCATCTCATGAGAATTATTTGAAATAAGAATCCTGAATACATCTGCATAGTTCAGGGAAACCTTGTTTCCTTTATACTTGGAAAGTTTTCTTGATGACTTTAAGTAGACCTACAGACCTTTGAAATTCAAGTTTCATTTCTGCAATGATTATAGAAGTGCTATAACAGTGATTTTATTCTCTTAATTCAATTGCATCCCAATCGACATTTGGATGCAAGAAGTCTAGAAGGGCTAGATAAGTTATTCAAAAGGAGAGAATAATAAAATATATGTATGTATGTATTCATATGCATGTATGTATACCCATATGTTGATCCCACTGAGCTTTAATTCTAAAGATTCACCGATTAAATACTGCATAGTGCAGTCACTGGAAATATTTTCTGCTGATTAAACTATGTCTTTGATATTTAGTTATGCACTTTTCTACATTTTGTTTCATTACACATTAAATAAAAATACTATTTCTTCCAAAAATATATTCTATATGCATGACTATACATTCATTCCTTATTTCTCTGCATAAATCTCAGTACATCTGCATACATGGTTAAGGTACTTGGCAAGCCAACCCTGAGCTACTGTATGAAATCAAGAATCCATGCAAGAACTAAAAACAATCATTAATCATCTTCACAATCTTGAAATATCAAAATAAGAAAAGTGGCATACAAAAATAATAATAATAATAAAAACAGATGTCAAGAAAATATTAAAAAGGGCAGTTAGGAAAGTGCAAGAGAGAAAATTGTCTTAAAAGCAAACCACCTTCTTCCATCCCTTGCCAGAACATGTAATCAAATATGGAAACTGAAACACAAACGTATATGAAATGAACAGTAGGAAAATCTGTCTACAGTATAATGAAGACAAAAAATAGATCTGGAGACAACCTGAATTTCATCACGTGCATTACATGAGACCTACGCGAACATCAGAAACACAATCTCTCCTAGAAAGTCTTCCCATTTGTTTCGAAGATACAACCCACACTCTGAGAAACAATCAACCTCTTTCCAAAAGCTTGATTTTCATCACAGGTATGTTCTTCGTGTTTCAGAAACAGCATTTGTTCTTTCATTTTGGCTACAAGACCCAGAAATAGCCAGAAGTTTAAAAATTGGCTATAACTCTCAAAAAAAAAAAATCTGTGGTAAATAATTATTCCTTTGGCTGATGTTTAATTAAAGAATAAAGATAAAAATGTACTAAAACTTCAATTTTAAAAATAACGTATCAAAAATATGAAAGGTATAGGAAAAAAACACATTACTTCTAAAGACAAGTTTTTATTTTTGGGTATATTCACTTTCTAAAAGCCCTGCAGAAACTATTAGCCTGTAAAAAAAAAAAAAAAAAAAAAAAACAAAACTTGAATGGCCTGAAGCCATTTTCTTTCCTGCAGATGTACAGACATTTTCACTTTGTTATAATAAGTGGTATAGAATATCAACAGTATGATTCAGTGAAATCTTCCAATAAAAAAAAAAGAGAGAACATTTTTGTACTTTATAAAGACCACAATGAAAAGTCTACGCACTACAGCACTCACAGAGCTCTGATCATGACCTTCCTATTTCATGTATTTAATTTGCCTGTCGCCACTTTTCCTATGTTGCCCCCTATGACTTTCACCTCCTCTGCTGAAACCCTAGTTCTTTTGCCTTCTCTCTCAATTAATAATTGTCATTTCCTTAGATACTAGCTTTTCCATACAATTATTATCCTTTTTCTTATATTATTGATTTACATAGCAAAAGTCTTACGTGACATTACATAGAGAAAAAAGCAAGCAAACAAAAACAATCAGAGCATTTTCCCTGAATATTGCAAAGCTTAAAATCAAAGGCCTAAATCTTTAAGTCAATAATTCTCTTAAATGAAACAATGCTGATTTATATATCACAGGAGTCAGGTTTTTGTGACAAATGATACCTGCTTTTTAGAATGAAAAACTTAAGTGAAAGAACAGCAATGCAGGTGAGGTGAAGTGGCTGCACAAGGTAAATTAGACACTTATCTGTAGTTTCTAAAGTCTGTATTGTGCAAGCCCTTGTTTTTGGTGTAAAGTGTTTTTTGGGGGGGGACGGGGGGTTGGTTGGTTTGGATTTCTTGGTGCATTATTTAGAGGTTTGATTGTTTTTTTACGTTTTTATAACAGATCCAGATCTGTCCTCAAAAAAATGTTGTAATTTTTTTTAGTATATTTCTTTTAACTTCTTTCAAGTAACGTAAGAAGTAATTGCATATAAATTCTAATTACAAAGAGCTTGTTATAGTTCACTTTAACAATTCTTAGAACTCAGCTCTAAAAGCAGAACTGAACTGTCACTAGATTTTCCTACTTGTTCATGTAAAGAACATGAGAACTCTAAAACTCAGAGAACTACTTGAATTCCAGTGTAAACTCTTGCCTGTAAAATTCATCAATATTTCTTTAAATATTTGAATGCTTATTCAAAGGGGGGAAGACAGTCGTAGCTCTCAAAAATGCATATTGTTCTATTTGTTTTCTTTAACTCCTTATTATGGATACTGAAACATCATATCCTTAATGCAATACCATAATGGTAATACCCGTCCACTCAAATACAAAGTAGAGCAACATTAACTGGACAAGAAAAAAAAACATAAAGCAAGTTTTCTCATTTCTATAATTTTCTATTTCACAGCAAGTCGAAATTTAAGCTATAATAATTGGGAGGATTGATTATTAAAAATGATTAAAATTATTAAAGAAATTATCTCCAATATTCTCTGTCAATAAAATTCTTCATGTGCAATAAATAAAATTCTATATTGGCCTCCATTTAACATTTCTCATTTAATGAAATGAACAGCAGCTACAAAGCAAGTTATATTTCAAGAATAAATGTGAAGTACTAAGAGCTTTATAAGCACCTAAGACTGCTAACTGTGAAAAGAGCTTTGTTCCATTCTTCGCCATCAATCAGGAATTCTTAATCAGAATTTATCAACAATCTCACATTAAATAGATTGAGTATAAGGCTTGTTTGCTGACAACTACATAAATATTTTTCCACCTTGAATTGTTCCAAGATGAATGATAAAATAATATCTTCTGCTACAAATCCCTACTTTAAGAAGTAAGGACTGGTAAAAGAAAACAGACAAAATTTCATCAGAATGCGGCGTTCATCAAAGATCAGAAGATTGTGAAAAAACATCTTTAACAATCTTCTCATTCATACGTTTTCTGCATGACAAAAATCTCTACTGAACCTCTTCGTCTCTAAGATATTAGAAAATTAACAAAATAATAGACATTTTACAATATTTTTAATCACTTGACTTGCTGAGATGTTTTAGGAGTTTTACAGTAAATTAGTAAAACTGAATTGCTTCAAATTTAACCAGAACTTTAGCTACTCTTAAGCTACTGAGCTACTTTTTTGAACTTAAATAATACATCGTTTGAATTTTCAGCATTTTGGGTTTTTATTTTTATAAAATTGGATTATTTCCACATGGTACTAACGCTCCCATTTCCTCAGCAGTGTAAATCCACGTAAGTTAAAATATGCTCAGATGTCCCAGGAAAGCATAATCTGTCCCAAGAAAGCATAATCTCCTATGATGTAGTTTAAAAGTTTCATAGAATTCAAGAAGTCTTTATCAGTGACAGATTGCAGTCAAGTGTCTGCTCGATTGCAGGTTTGCTGATGACACCAAGCTGTGAGCATAGTTTATACAATAGAAGGAAGGGACACCACCCAAAGGGACCTGGACAAGCATGAAAAGTGGGTTTAGGGGAATCTAATGAGATTCAAGAAGTCCAAATATAAGGTGTTGCACGTGGGTCAAGTAAATCTCAGACATGACAACAGTCTACATCTACAAAAAAAATGTAGAGCTGTTTGAGTAGGTTCAGAAGAGAGACAAGAAGATGATCAGAGGGCTGGAGCTACTACCAAAACTTAAATTTGTATAGATAAGGATGGTTGTATCAGCTTACATCTCCATATTTTAAGCAAGAGCCATAATTCATTATTTTATTGTTTCATGAACAAAATGTTCAAGGTGGAGGACTAGGAATAAACGAATACAAATACTAACATTATATATAATTTACTACAATTTTAAGGCAATTAGAAAAACTGTAGTTTTTCTAATTTTCTAAAGTAGTTTTAGAACTCACAAGAAAGTGTATTTGGAGAGAATTCATCTTTACCTAGAAAGCAGCTGAGTAGGTTGAAATTTAAGGAAGTAAAGAGTCCAGGCAGACACAAGGCTTTAATTCTGATGTATTTTAAAATAACTATGAGGCTTTTACCAAGAAAATGTGTATTCCACCACTACGTACTTACAATCTGATTGTCAGCCCAATTATCTATGTACAATGATTTTAAATGAAGGGTACATGGCAGGAACAAAGTCATTAAATTGTAAGTTTTTAAAATACAAAAAAAAAACCCTTAATTTCATATAACCTAAGGAGCAGCAATCCTTATTGTAAAACTTCTATCAAATATAAAAGCACAAATAAAATTGTTCCAAAATGCTGCAAATCAAAACAATGAAATAATTAAAAAAAAAAACCAGCATTAAAACATACAAAATAAAGTGAAAAGGGAACATGGTGTAAAAACTAATGATTGCAGTTGTCTCAGCAGGAGCACTGGAATAGACTCCTCCTTACCTCTCATAAGTTAACATATAACTGATACAACTATATGAAGTATTTCACTGAAATACTTCACTTTTCTACAGCGACAGTACCATACAGCAGAGAATTGCCAATAGAAAACATCCAGACATGCTAGTGCTGGAAAGAGCCTAGTTAAAACTTTTGTTCGCATTACTTAACCAATGTTAAGATATTAATAGATTTTACCTTGTTTTTCATGAACTTCGAGTGACTCTTGTAAACTTCTATTTGTTTGATTTCTTCTTCTCGATCTTCTGTATTCAGAACTCCATTTGTCTTTAACATCTGTATCTCATCTTCAAGGTCTCTTATATTGCGCTCAAGTGAAGCTATTTTTGTATCCTATATTATAAAAAAAATAATATTGGAAATTATATTAATCTTGTATTTAATACATAACAAAATTATTTCTGTACTTACAGAAATACCAAATAATAAGATTGTAAAAATACATAGTAAAAATACAGATTGCATATACACTGTCATAAACCATGAGTAATTCCATTGAAATCAGTTATACAGATTTTACATCTCTTTCATAAAAAAAAAAAAAAACAAAAAAAAACAAAACAAAACAAACAAACAAAAAAACAAAAACAAAAAAAACCCACCAGATCAGTACAATCCTACATTACATTGTACTGCCTATAGAGAACACATCCTGGTTAGAATCATCTCTTTGTTCCTCCACAGTTAGGAATGAAAGGAGAATGGAAGAAGCCCTTTATTTTGCGCTTGCATATGGATGACATATATTCTTCATACTCCTAACCACTTGGTCCTGGCTATAATTCCAAGCTCTTAAACACAAAGGCTAAGTTTAGACTAGAGAGACTTGTCCATCAGAACTGCAGGAAGATAGGCCACTTTATTATGTAAGCTGGTCTAAGGCAATTTGCAACTTTCATCAGGGTTTCTACTTCTGCCTGCTGTCATTGGGAACAAAGGTTGTTTCCTCACACAGTTTTCCTCCACCACATCACCAAGAGGAGATTTAGCACTTTTTATTATGAGTCTCAAAAATAAATAAACCCAAGAAACCACAAGCACTAAAAAAATTCTGTATCACAGGCAATAGTTGCCACATGTGCCAGCACAGCTGTGACAGCATCCAGTGATTTTGTTGATGTTTTTGCCAGTCATTTGGAAATTGAATAAATCTCTTCAGTGAGAGTCAGAAATATATCCGTATTAATAGAAAAGAGGAAAAAAAATTATATGATTCCACCAACCAGGAGAACTTCCAATTAGGACCAATATGGGACTTCCAATGGTTTTAAGTGGTTGATGTCTTTGTAAGGCCACCCTCTTTGAAAAATCATGACAGAACTGTCAGAGATTCTTAACAACTAGCGAAAGGCAAATGTTGCATTCATCTTAAGAAGAGACAAAAAGAATTAAACTAATTGAACAATAGGCACAGCTTCACTACAGACCTTGGGAAGTCTTCTTGTACAATATTTTTCATCACATGAAGGCGAAGACATTTTGGAACAGTCGGTATTGATCTGCCAATGGTAAATCATTCCTGACCAACCCAATTGCCTTTACAGATAAAATGATTATGCTTGTGGATGAGGAATGAAGGGTGACTGTCATTCACCTCAGCTCTAGCAAGACTTTGGAATCAACCTCCCACAGCATTCTTGTGTCCAAGTTACCATCTGTATGGGTGATCAACTGGCAAGGAAAAAAAAAAGGTTTTATGATCAGGGTTAGAGCTGCTAATTGGTTGTTCTCTTCCTGGAAGAGTAATAAGGAGAATATCGTGAAGTCCATGCTGGGACCTCTGGCATTTTTTAGTGTCCTGAAAGGTGTGGCAAAGCACTTATCTGTAGATACAACCAAGCTGGGAGACCAATGAAAATACTTAAGAAGGACCTAACAGACCAATACAGACAGGACCAATGGGCAGACAGGAACCTTAGATAACTCAGCAAAAACAAAGTCTTGCACCAGGAAAAGAATAAGTCCTTGCACCTGTATCCATATGAGGGACTGACTTCCTTGGGAGCAGTTCAGCTGCTCTTCAAAAATGACCTTGATGAAGGGATAGAATGCATTCTCAGCATGATTATACAAAGCTGGGAGGAGTGACTGGCACACTAGAAGGCTGTGCTGCCATTCAGCAAGATCTGGACTGGCTTAGAGGTGAGTGGGCAAAAACCTTATGAGGTTCAACTATGGCAAGTGCTGAGTCCTACAACTGGGAGGAATAACTACATGCATCAGTACAGATTAGAGGCTGATTTGCTGGGGAAGATGTCTGCAGAGGAGGACCTGACTTTCCTGGTGGACAACAGATTAACCATTAGCCAGCAGTGTGAACTAGTGGCCAAAAAGTCCAGTGGTATCCTGAAGTGCACTAGAAAAAGCATGGCCAGCAGGTTGAGGTGATCTTTCCCTTCTACTCTGCTTTGGTAAGATCCCAGCTGGAGTACTGATCTAGTTCTGGGTTCTTCACTTCAAGAAAGGCTGGGAACTTATAGAAAGAGTCCAGAGGAGAGCCACAAAGATGACTGAGGGCCTGCAGCATCTCCCATATGAAGTGAGGCTGAGAGTCCTGGAGCTGTTTAGCCTGGAGAAGAGAAAGCTGAGAGATGATCTTATTGATGCTTATCAATATCTAAAGGGTGGGAATCAAGTGGCTGGGGCCAAGCTCTTTTCAGCGGTTAGCTAGCAACAGAACAAGGGACAATGGGCAGAGACTGAAATATAGGAAGTTTCATAAGAACATGGGGAAAAACTTTACTGTGAGTGGGACAAAGCACTAAAACAGGCTGCCCAGAAAGGCCATGAAGTCTCCTTCTCTGGAGATATTCAAAACCCAGCTGGAAGCTTTCCTGTGTAACCTACTGTACAGGACATGCTTTAGCTTGGACTAGATGATCTCCAGAAATCACTTCCAACTCTTGTGATTCCATGATTCTGTGAAAAGGATTGTAATATCCCAGTGGACACAGCAAGTTTAACAGGAGTCAGCAACAGATGCTGGCAGTAAAAGCAGCAAACAGTATCCTTGGTAGCATACACACTAAGCAGATCAAGGAAAGAGAGATATGTTAGACTGCACTTACAATCCTGCGATCAGTTTAATGCCCTGCAGTACAAGATGTTAAACCTGATGTTAAACCTGAGTGAGCCTAGCATGGGGGCAAGAGGACTGGAGCACATAACCGCAGAGGAGAGGCTGTGGAAATTAAGCTTGTTCAGCCTAGGGAAGAGAAGGCTTCAAGTGGGGCTAAGCATAGCCTTCCAGTACCTACAAGTATTATAGCTTGAGAACAAGCACTGGAACAGGTTGCCCACAGAGGCAGTATAACCCATTCTTGGAGGTTTTCATGATTTGATATGATAAAGCCTCAGGTATCTCCCTCATTACTCACAGAGTAATTGTAGTACAGTGATCTTATGCCAGTCTGATCCCACTGACTGTATGTACATGTTCAGTGTCTTGCCAGTGAGTTGTACTAAGGATTTGAGTAACTTCAATTATTAAGGCCATCTTCAAAAAAGGCTTTGCAATACTATTAATTGTAGAAGCAAGTAGATGTGTTTCCCACACATCATTACTTACCTTTTCTGCACTATTCATAACCAAATTAATGTCAAATAAAATTTGAAAGTCTTTATCAGATCTCATTCCTTTAATGCATGTGTTAAAAAAAAAAAAAAAAAAAAAAATCTATTAAGCCCCATTCCATAGAAAACATAGAGAACACCATACTATGACTTCAGCAAGCTACAGAACACAAATCTCATTCCCAATATTTAGAAGAAAATTAACAGAAGAAAACCGTATTTCTTCCATGGAAAAACTGTGCTTTCATTCAACAGTTTTGTTCCGTCTCACAGTCAAAACCACAGCAAACAAGTAAGTCTATCATGATAGAGTTCAAATGCAAAGAGAATGGCTCGGAAATGGATAACAGGATAAGAACTTGCTCACAGCTATACAAAATGGTCACAGAATATTTTATATGCATCAGAATCCTGGTTTTATACATAGCCACTTATCATTTGGACAAACTGGTAATTCTGCAAATACACCAGAGAGGCTGCTGGTTTGCCCATCAAATCTGAAGGTTTTCCTGCCTGCACAACTGCTGGAAAGCAAGGAACATCACAGCTCGAGGACAGCACAGACAGTCTGGAGCTCCCATTGGGTACTGCCACAGAGGTAGCTGGGTTGGCTTACATGAAGGACAGAAAGTCACATAGCTTTGCTTTCACTGGAAATTGACAGAATAGGCATATTCCCATAAAAATTTCCTGATTCCACTGAATCAGCATTTTCCCACAGTAAACTTCAATTGAAATACTTTCAGTCAGCCCTTGTTGTGGCACGGGGTCTGGCAAACTTTCAGGAACTGAAATAGAAACAGATGCCATATTTCCTTCAAACCACTAAGACTTATCTGCATTAGCAGCATTCTAACAAACTAAGTTAGTCTGTTGAATCACAAAGCAGATTCCTTTGCAGCAATATTGTGAGACATGCTGGTATTAAGTGGTACTAACAAACATCTTCTGCACTCTACGATTTTGCATTTTTTCAGTCAAGCCTCCTAAATCTCTGTTGGTAAGACTATCCATTTCTTCCAGCAGTAATTGATACTTCATCTATTTTATTAAACAGTGTTTCAGACAATCTGCAAGAGAGGATAGGGCTTTATCTATCCTTGCTCTAGCAGAAGTTCAACTCTCTGGAACACAAAGCTCAATTTGTTTTTGTCCTGATGCTAACAAAGAAAACAACATTTCACAATGCAAAGGAGAGTGCTACTACAGATGAGTTTCCATTCAGTAATGAGTCATGTTTCAAGTTAACTTATAAATCCAATCCCTACCCCAAAAACAAGGAGTGACAGTACATTTCCTGAACGTTTAGGAAAGGACAAGTAAGGCAAAACTTTTGTAAAAAATACAGCATACCAGTCTTTCATTCTCTGAATTGGTAAGTAATGAATTGCTACACTTACACAATTGCAAACAGCAGATACATTTAACAAATTATGCCTGTGTTACTTGTAGGGCTTTCTACAAGGAATCAGCAGCAAATAAATGAAAAATCACTTTTACTAGAACTTGCAAGTAAATGCCAATATACACAAATTCTATATTCAACTAGTCTTACTGTAAACTTTTTCAAACTAATATGGAGAATACTGGGGTTTATTTCCAAAGACAAGGGAAAGTGAAAGCTCATGCAGTCTTAAAAATAGGAGTATATTGCACTGCAAACACATAACACACATTTTCAGAACCAAATTCATACCTGAAATATCACAGCTGGATCAATACATAAAAGTGGCTCTTTCTGCAATCAAGGTAAACCATAAACATTTTGAATTACAGCCTGCTATTTTTATAGAATTCAATTCTTGTTGCTAGAGTATGTAAGTTTCAGAATAGTCAGTACTCTGCAGTCAGGCTTCACGCTTCATCATTAGGCATCTTATTTCTGACTTTCTCAGAATCACTGATTTAAGTCTGGAAATACATGAAAAAAATATTGAAATTTTGACCTGATTGAGGTGTTCGGGAATATTTCCACCAAGAATGAAATAATGAAGAATGTTCCCTTTCACTCTTTTTGATTTGTAAATAATTTTGAATGGTAAACAATTTGGATATGAGTCATAATCAAAGATCCCAGTGATCTGACATCTGCCTACAAACAAAATATAAGGATGCATAGGTGCAATGTCAATTAAAGGAATATATTTCAATACACCAGGCTTATGCAAAGCCTGCTTAAGCAAACAAAGACTTCGGCATGAGAAAAAATATGTTATTTGATCATGTATCACAAAGTCTCAAGCAACAGTTGTAAAAAAGAAAAAAACAAAACAAAACCCTCGCCTGGCTTTCTGTGCAACACAAGTAATAAAATCATATGAACACTGTTAAATATTTATTTGCACCTTATGTTAGTGTATACTTGCTATCTCTAACCTTAGCATGCTGTATTTTGTGATTTATTTATTTCCAGGCCTCTTTTGTATAAAAGATACGTCATGTAGGTATACAGACTACAGTTTGGTTTGTATGCAGGGCTCTGTCTCTATACACAAAGCTAAACTCAAGTTATTCATTATAATACATCTGATAATCATTTTAAACATTCTGATGGCTCCTATTTCCCTGTTTATCAACACCTTATTTTTTAATTCACAGACACTGAAAGAAAACACAGCCTTTCAGTAGTGATAGTGACTGAGCCAAATGTAACTGAACTCTCCTACACTCTTTATTAAGCTCTTAGAGATGAGGCAGGGTGGAATCTGACCTTCTTATTTTATAGAACACTTGTATAAAACACAACAAATATCACCTAGTATCCAACACTGGCTCAACTTACTCAAAATTCTGTTACACATTTAAACCAACTGTTATCCTCTGATATCCTTAGTTCTTAAACATCCTTAGTTTATAAACAACTAAACCAGGTCTTCCTTACGTGCCTAATTGTCAGTAAAAATTCTTGTACTGTAATTCCTATTTCATGTCATCTGTATACTGTAAGCAATATATCCAGAACTGCAGGCAACTGCTCAATAATAACTTGTGTAAGAGAAGTCTACGCTTTCCAATATATGAACTGACTAACCTAACAGCAACCTCCACAGCCATAAGTTATTTATATGAAAAGTATTCTTTAAACGCTCTCATAGCAGCTGATAGCAACTAAGGTACTGAAGAAGTGGTGGGATCGTGTTTTCCAACCTCTCAGAGTCACAGAACTATAGCCAGGTCACATTCTGTGCTACCTTTAAGTTGCCTACCTTCTTAACCTTGCTCTCTGCCTTAGTTACAACCTGAGTTATTCATTTTGGAATGGATGAGAATAATTCACTGACTTTTTATGGTCTTTATAATACTACACTGAGGAAAACCAGTCAGAATGCCTTTCCTAATTCATTGTGATTCAATACAATACTATATCAGTTGACACTCAAACTTCCCTGCTCAGGCCCTCTGCACAGGGCAGGGTAAAGCCACGGTTTGCTATATTAGAAGGTAAACTTCTCCCTCCTCCTATACTCAATACTGCAGGGAAATCATTGCTTCAGTCTTTGATTATTTAAAACAAATGTTCAGCTTCTTTGTTCTTGTGGGTTTTTTTTTTTGTTTTCAAAACAAATGTTGTCTGGATTAAAACAATTGAAATTAACTTGCAAGCTTTCCCAAGCTGGAATTTGTAATGAAAGCTGATTTTTAGACATGTGAATTTCAACATATTACATTTGTTCCCTTTTCAATATTAGGCCTATTTTAGAACAGGGCAATCCTAAAGCTGTGTATGGTCATAGCAAAAGGAAGACTTGTATGCCCCAGAGCCGAGCCCAGAAGCAGCTCTGCATCATGACTACAATCTCACTCTTAGCAAATGAAAGCTCTTCATGAACAGGGACTGGCTGAGTAGCTCTAACTATATCATTATATTTTGATATTGCAGATATGTCCCCATCCTGGCCTGCATTTCCTCGTCCTTTCCAAAGAATTTTGGTACACAAAGCAGAATTGCAAGTTATTTTGAAAACATAAATTTTAAACTGTTGATAATCCACATGGAAGATCATAAACTATTCTAAACCCTCTATCTCAATATCCCCAAAGTTTTAAATTTGTAAGATAGAAAAATAATAGAAAGAAAATTGTTTCTCAGCCAGTTCCTTACTTTCGCACATGCATGATATAACAAGATTTTGCAAAAACACACATTTGAAATTTCATATAGACTTATGAACTGGAATAAACAGTAAAGGTCCAAGGGAAATACATAAAAGAATATGGAATACTGAAATTGATGCACCTTTTCCATTGTTCATATAATCCAAGCTAATTAGATTACTTAAAAAAGCAGATACAGCATTTGGAAAGTACTGTTGCTGTTATTACTGTGTGTTTACTGCAATGTCCAGACATGCTGAACTCATTTGCTCATAACAGAAGTCACTGGCAAAGTGAGGCCTTTAATTTGCACTCCCTTTTAAGAAGACTGAAATGAAAGACCATCATTAGTGTGTTTCAGACAGCACTGCCAACTCACAAATTATCTTGTGTATGGTATTTTTCTTCAAGACAGATTCCAGATTCAGGGAGTTATGTGAAAATATCAGTTTTCCCCTTTCAAATAAGCTTTTCTTCTCTTATTGTAGGAAGAAAAGACAAAACATTTCAGTAATATTATACACCAAAAAGAGGAAATTGTGCTTATGACTAAGAGTTGTTTCATCACATTTTGTTGCATCACACTGCTGATGAAGTTAATGCTTTCCTTAAGTTGGATGTAAAACAGTGACCAAATAACAATCAACAGACATATTATTGGCCCTCCTGATTTTTTTTATTTTTTTTTTTTTTAAGTTGGTTGGTTGGTCTTGCTTTTGTTGTTGGGTTGGGAGGTGCATTGTTTGCTTTGTTTTGTTTTGCATTTTGATGTTGATTTTTGACTCTTTTAAAGAGGAATATTAAATTCTCCTTACTCAAAACAAGCAATGCTGTGCCTGTTTTTTAACCAAGTCTTACCAAGAAAACAAAATAAGGACAGTTGATTTTCAGCACTCATTTAAACATTTCAGTAAGATGTTGAAAACCCAGTAATCTGTAGAATGAAGAACTGTTGGTCTGGTTATAAAAGTAAAATAAAACCTACAAGTGAATTTTACTGACAAACAGAAAATAGATTACACAAAGTTGAGTTAATATCTGAAATGCACACCTCACCACCAACCAGTGCTTCTACTCTGACTTGGCTGTAGCTAGCACTGCCAGTCCTGGCAAACCACAAGTACGATTTTCAAAAGAGAATACTTCTTTAATGCAGGGACAGGGTAATATCCAATTCAACACCAAACACCCAGAAAATTATCAGCATAGATAAGAGTAGCTGCCATTTGTAATGCTACCACATGCAGTTCTGTGAGTCCTCCTGGCCTAAGCGTGTCTTCATTTATAGATCTTTCTCACCATGATTCCACAGGTCTTCACGATGCTTAAAAATGCTTAAAATCACGTTCCAAAACCAAGCACACATTAAAGACAAACGCCATAACTCTGAATGCTGTCCCCACTTCAGTTTTACTGCTGAACATAACATACAGTATATCTCTCAGGTCAGCTGAGGCTGGCTGTCCTGGCTGTATTCCCATTCTGCTGCTTGTCCACCCCAATCCACCGGCTGGGGGAGCAGAGCGAGAAACAAAGCCCTGATGCTGTGTTAGAATAGCTCAGCAATAACTAAAATATCAGAGTGTTAACAACTCTGTTTTGATCACAAATCTGAAAGAGTACCTTGCAGGCTGCTGCAAGGAAAACTAACTCCATTGTAGCTAGAGCTAGTACATGAGTTCAAGTTACAAAAAATAATGCAAAGGAAAACATGCAAACACTATACCTTCATTTCAATAACTGTTTGAAGAGCCTTCGTCTTTGCTGGCTCAGGCTGAAGCTGAGTTCTTCTATGTAATTCCTGTGGAGGAACACGATAGAAATAAGCCTGACGACTCATCTTTGCATTATATTAATCAGTCATAAACGTATTGCAGCAAAAGACTGATGACCAGAGCACGCAACTCTAAATGCTACAGGTGCTTCCCTCTCTTATAATCCCTCTAGCATCACTGCCGTTCCTATCTTATATTACAGTCAACTCTGCTGGCACATGCGCTATTACTGAAACCCCTATCAATAATTAACGTCAACTGTGACAAAGCCAGCAAGTAATTTCTTAGTCCAAATACAATCCTGCTGTTTCTGCACAGATATCAAAATTTAATCCACTCAGCTGTGCTACTAAATCAAATGCTTTTAGAAGTCACTCAGAATCTGTTACTGTTCTTTTCTTTCAGTTTATCTACTGATATCTGAAATAAGTCATCTAAAGACATTATATTTAAATTTGACATTTTAAAGATATGATGTAGTGGGTTGATGCAACACCCTCGAGTGCAGCTATTACATTTTGGTTTTCCCATTTTCATTTATTTTTTATTTTACACCACATACAAGAGGAAAATAGACTTTAATCATTACGTAAGGCACACAGTTAACAGAATTAATGTCTATTGGTCTTTATAAAAAGTTAGGACAAAGATGGCACCATTCAGTCTTACAAAACATAGGAGCTGTACCTTTGTCTGAGGTATCTCCGTAAAAAGTTTGCATCAACTCAGAACAATGCAGAGTTGTCATGAAACATCATCCCTTAAGAACCCATACCTCTCGCACAGCTGACCAGTTAATAAGAAAGCAATACTGAAGCAGGACAGATTTAGCCGTGCACAGGTCACTTCTAAAGGACAGAACTATCAAGGCAGGTATCTTTTTCACCTTCTTCTTCCTGCACATCAGTGCTCTGCACGCACTAATTTCATGACCATGAACTGCGTGTTTATGCCTTGTATTTAAGTTCATTCACTACAAATATTGCTTAGCTCACCCCAGAATCTGAGCTAGTATGTCTTCCAAATCATGCTTCTTCCAGATCCCCCACATATATTGAGAGAGAAAAAAAAAAACAAAAAAACAAAACAAAAAAAAAAACCCCACGTAATCATCCTCATTCTCTTTACTATCACACACTGCAAACATTCAGTGTTTTTACAGTAGCTAACAGTGTTAATACAGCCAATGACTAAACTTCTTGGATTCCCCAGAAATATAAATCCTCTTACAAAGAAGAGAGTTGGATATACTCTGTCTTGCCTATTATGTTTTGCTCATTCTCTGTAGATTTTATGGAAGGGATGTATAAAAACTTAATGGTTAGACAGACTGCTAAAATAGATTCCAACCTGAAACAGCCTATTGCTTAAGACCGTGCTAAAACACAGCACTGTCTGCAGGAGTTAAATTAGGTGCAAGTGTCAGAATGCATACTTACAGTTAAGTAAGTTGTTTTTGTAGCAAATATTACATATACTACCTTCACTAGTAAATATATGCATAGTATTTAGAACATGAGAACAGGAAATTTCTGTTTTTGCGCTGACCATTTAAGAAAGCATATCTGAACAGTGCATTCACCTTGGTTTTTGTACTTAAAACTAATTCTCCACATTTAAAATAGAAAAATCTTTGCAAGTCACCTATCCAGAGGGAGTCTCCCAATCACCACGTGCTGGTTATCTCAGATGAAACAAGTACACTATGCAAATGTTTTAGAAAAAACAGTATGTCACAAATTTGTCATAACATCCTCCTACAAAAGTCATGGAAAAATAGCTGGCCAGTCATACCATTATCTGATCAGCAAAAATTACAGCTAATTTTAAGATCAGACTTTGCTCCCCAAGGCCATATAAACTGCACTGGAATACAAACAGGATTCCATACATTACCCAGGGAGACAAACCAGAGTTTCCACCCCCTAAGCCAAAGACAAATAGACTGCCAACGATGAGTTTCCCTGGATGTCTATCATAGTATGAAGCCTTGCCTCATAATACGTTTCCTGTTTGCTTTATGAATCAATCTGATTCTGGCTGATTTAAAAGCTTTTCTTTCCTATTCCTAATGGTAAAATGATGCAGACAAAGATTCTAGAGAATCAGAATATCACTCCCACTTTATTATTTTCTGTGGGTTTTCTTCCAATCAGTTTCAAATGTTTGGAGACTCACACCAGGCTGAATTCTTGAATTTATGTTATGCTATGTATGTTTTTTCTTTTGGATTACTGATTTGGGGAAGTATTTTTGGGGTACTGATTCAGAGATACTATCACATTTTGAGTATAATAACTTACACTGATCTTTTTACTGACTGAGGTCATCTGAACGGATTCAAATTTCAAATCAGACTTTTATTTATTACATCATTTTTGGAATGATACTGCTTTATCTTTTAAATTTCCAATTTAAAGCCCAATGAACCCTGGAGGCAATGGTTTAATTTTTTCTTGTTTTGGTTTGGTCTGTTTTTTTTTTTTTTGTTTTTTTTTTTTTTAAAAAAAAAAAAAAATCCACACAAACTGCAAAAAAACAAACACCCAAGCCTGCATTCAATCACACATGCTGTTCATATCCATGATGAAATACTTTTGCCATCAGTTCTGTAACCATCGAGGTCTAAACCACTAATCACTCAGAGATGGAATCAAACTTTCATTACATCCCCTGACAACTGTTTCACTGCAATTGCTAGTACATCTGAGCAACCACTTCTTATATACTCATTAATCATAATTTTGCATAATCAGATGCCCACACCACACAATCAGCACCAGGAATTCATAATGGTGGTTAGTTGTTGGGATGATTAACACACCTACGCTAAATTGACAGGTAATTAGATCTTCTTCACATTCTCTAATATTCTTAATTTTAGACAAAAAAAGTCTTAAGACTGGCTTTCTCCTTCTGCATGTCTCTGTAATGCGACATCAGCATTTCATTTGGTCTCAAGAAATTTCAGCACCCACTTTTACTACTAGTTTAAACATCAAAAAAATCCAAGAAGAGGCAGCTCATACTAGAAATTTCCTTTAAAAAAGGTGAAAGAAGAGTTTTGTTCATTTGTTGAGAAACTGATACCAATACCTTGCAACATTTTCTCATTACAGTCTGGTATTCAACACCTGCACTACACAGCACCAGCTATATTAACATACTATTAATTAAAGCCGAAATAAAACTGCCTTTTTATTTCAGCTTTGTTGTACAACATTTCATCACTTGGCTGGAAGAAAGCCAAGATGCTACAACCTCATCTTTCTTTCATTCTGTTTCTGGTGTACTTTACCATGGTTGCTAAGACATCAATGAATCTGTTGTTCTGATTAGATGGGAGTGAAGTGAAAGTCTTAATAAAAGTTTACCTCAACACTGTCGATGCAGTACAACATTTTACCTTGTATTTACACAAAACTGCCTCAACTAGTGTTACACAAAGTGGTAAAATAAAAAAGGACTTTTGCAGACAAACAGGCAGTTTAGGGATATCATCCAAGCCACGAAACTGTCAGTGAGTGCTTGCATTTCAACCAGTAGTCTTTTACTGATTAAAGAACAGAAAGAAAATGGAACAGTAAAACTCTCAAAAATTTAAGAAATAAAGACATAATACAAAGATATCAGAATCTAATAACCAATGGGAGAAGAACTGTACATGAGGCTGCGTAACTACAGAAATGAAAAACCATTCTATGAGTACACCTAGCTTTTTATATTTCTGATTAGAATGCACAAATCTGTAAATCACAGCAAGCAATGGCATAAGAGTTGCTGCTTCTCCGAAGTAATTCAAAAAAGCAGACTATTTCCGTCCTTCTGGCAAAGGAATTCTTGGTATTCTACACTACCAGATGCCTGAACATGAAAACTTAAACTGGGAGCATATTAGTATTTTAATCAATCATTTCATTTATATAAAAGCACACCCACTTACCAGAAGTGTCTAAAGAACACTGTTTCTTCAGCCAAAACTACCATTAAAAATATTAACCAAATAATACTTAATCAGAATATTACAAAGATGTAACATGTCGGAATTAATTTCTTTCTAATATATAAGCTTACCCTCTCTTTCCTGTTTTCTATCTCTTTCCATCTAACCCCAGCCAAAATGGTATCACAGTAATTTAGAAGAAAGTGTATTTAAGAAAACCTGATCAAACTATCTATCTGGAAACTATAAATTGACCAACACAAAAAAAATCTATATTTGGCTCCAGTGTCTAGTAAAATAAAAAAAGCTTCTAGGAAGGAATCTAAAAGTCATATTGCCATTGGTTGTCATTTAATGATCCACTACCATCTCATCTAGATACAAGCTCTATAAGAACCATTTAATATTTGACAAAATTTCTCTAACTGTGAATAGCATGAAGAAATGAAATAATGAATAAAAGCCTGTGAAATGAAGAATTATGGGAAACAATAAAACTCAATAGCTATGCGAGTTCCGTAGTCAATACAGTTTCTTCATAAAATAGGTGCATTAGAATTTAACTTCTCAGTTAAGAGAGGTATTCAAGATACAGGCCTAATTCTCCCTCTATTTAGCACTTTTAACAGACAAGTATCAGTTGTGAAGAACACAGAATTTATAAATATAAGTTTCATGAATTAAGCACCAACAAGCTCCAAAACATACATCAATAATCGAGCACCACAGAGAAGCCCAGCAAGTACCTCAGAGGCCCCAGTATTAGTCTTGAAGAACTGTTCTGAAACTACTTACCTAAACAGGAAAACTCGGTCACTTGAAGAAGTAGGGGAGGGAGGGTGGTTTTCTGGATTTTTTTCAGCTTTTTCTTTGTTTTTTTTGTTGGTTTTGTAGTTTTTTGTTTTTGTTATTATTGTTTCATAATGACCATACATCCATTTATTCTTGAACTCGTGCATAAAACAAGGGCTTACAATATGTTCTACCAGTGTGCCTGAAGACAGACTCCAAGGGAACACAGTATGTTTTAGAAACTCAGATTTTGACTTGTATGTCAAAAACACCTTAAGTAACCACATATGTTGTCATTACAGAAGAGTGTCCTCTGGCAAGAGACTTCACAGGAAAAGGTTCAAGCAAAAAGGTAATTTGTGTATGGAGTTTGAAATGCATGAGGGACAATTTGGTTTGTAATTGAAAGCACACAGAATGTTTCCTGAAAGGAGCTACTGAAACTGTGCTTTCACCACAAATTTTGACCGTTATTTCATTTTCTTTGTAAAATGAACAAAATATCTAGAAGATGTCTTTTTTTTTTTTTTTGCCCAACATTTAGTATTTTTTTCTGTCTTACCAAAATTGTTTCTCAAAACATAAAAAATATTATTGCTTCACAAACTTCTTTGAAGAAACAACTTTTTGATAGTTTTCTCTATTCATATATATAAGCTATACAATTACAATCAAAACATAAATTTCAGATCATCACTCACACGACGCATGTAAGCACTGAGAACATTCTAAGAAGAATACTTCCTCTACTCTTTATAGTGTGTACAAAGTTTAAAACCGTGTGGAAAACCATGTTGAACAAGCTAACATGCAAGAGTTGTGTCTCATTCTGTAAAAGTTAAAAGATAATGCATATCAGTGCATTCACCACTTCTCACCCTATGAACGCAACCAGTGACTTCTGAATTTCTATTCTGCATCTGTACTCAAATTCAGGAGGAAAAAACCACAATTTCTAATTGTTATTTATTAAAAAGAACTGAAATAATGCCAGAAATAAAGTCAAACTCTACTACTCAAAGGCAAAAATACTACATATTTCATGTACTTGCTGGATGGTTTATTGAATATACTGAATTTACAAGCAGCACATTGACTTCTCTCTAGCTGATGGTAATATACAAAACTTCAAACATGCTATTGACTTTTTTTTTGTAGAAATCAGTTTTATACATTTTTTTAATAAACATCAATTCTTTTCAGTGTATCACTGCAAACATTCTTTGCTGACCAAGGAAAGGTGCTGGCATACACATCTCCATGTTGCAATAATGGTTTATATTGATTGCCAAGGGACTTCTTTTTTAACATTGAAAAGAGTAGTTTCATAAGTGCATCTAATAATATCTGGTAAACTTATGGATACACTGCTTTGTAATCATTGTTCTAGCCTACCCTCTAGTGTATCCTTAACCGTCTTTTTTTTTTTTTTTTTCCATTTGCATTGGCTCAGTGAAATCACAAGCTATAATAATTTATGGTTTTGATTTTCGGTTTCCTAATTCTCCAGGAAGTGCTTTCCTAAATATGGGTGGGTTTTACTTACATGCATTTGAAATTACTGCTGGTATAAGCTATTTAGCATTTAAACATCAGGCCCTAATCAGCAAAGCTAACAAACATCAGAGTTAATAACACTTCAAATGTGTGAGCTTCTTGGCTCTTTCGAACAGTATTTTAATGCAAAGTTTTGTGGTAATATTTGAACCTTCTTCAGAACTGGAATTATGCAACTTGAATCATGATCAGGGGTAAGACATCTCACCTTTATAGCCTTTGAGATGTAAGTGGAATTCAGTATTCCACTCAAATTATTCTCCCCACTAAAGATACTCTCTTATTTCTAAATATCTGACTTACCCTGTTCTTCAAATACTTCAGTTATTTTAAACAGTCCTGAGTTTTCCATCTGAGAAAAACGGGAGCAACTGGAAACCTTTAAATGCCAGTATTATTTGTAAGGATGTTGGTAACAAGCAACAAGTATCTGGCAATCGGAAGTAAATTCATTTAAATTAGAAATTGAAAAGTTAATCATAAAGGTAAACATAAATAATCTATTTTTTCCTGTATTTCTGTACTTTATGTTCACTCTGCGTAATCAAGCACTCCAGTGCTTACTGCAGTGTGATTTATCTTTTTACACGTTATTTACCTTTTACTTAGATTTTAGTATCTTCAACATGGGAAGCTCTTATTACTGTATTATATAATCATTAGAACAACCAGATCTGTACTTTAAAACTTAGTTACACAGACAGTTATCACACTGTCATCCAATGGAATGTCAAAGATTTCAAAAATTACCAAAATTATCTCCTTGACATATTCAGGAAGCTACTATCTATACATTCCTAAGCAGTTAATATATGTGAAGATAAAATAAACACCAAAATGAAGATTGTCTATACATTAAAGTCTATATCTGTCAGTCTTTGCATGACATGCAAACATGAATATTCTTTGATTAGCTTTATCCATTACATACAATTTGAACGCGCAGCATAATACTTTGAAATAAACAACTATACATACTTGTATGGGTGACATAGGAGTAAAACGAGCCCCTGATTGATGAAATTTCTATACAGTTTGCAGGTTACGGAAGTGTATTGCAGAGAGCAACACGAGAGCATTAACTTAATTCTGCACAAGAGATGGACCATATTTCTTACAATTTCAGCATTCTTTTTTTTCTGTTTTGTTTTGTTGTTAGAAAGAAGAATCTTATAAGCAGCATTAAACATTCTTGAACTATCTTTCAAAAACCATCAGAAGTCTAAAGCAGTCAAACATTTTCAATTTCGAAGTATTGCTAAGGGACACATTACAAACTACTCTGCTGTGCATCAGTGCACATATATCCTGGATACATAAATACCATAAACATCGAAGGCTTAGTTTCTTCTAAAGATGTGAATCAGAAGATTCTCCACTGAAATTGCAGAAATTATCTGTTGTGATTAAAATCAGACCCTCAAGGAGAGTTTTCAGAGCCTCAAGAATCCATGTGATGATGTAAATTGTGTATGACTGGAAAATTCACATGATGATGTAGGATATGGAACACGCTGCCACATGAGGTTACATTATGTATTGGAAAAAAACACACTTTTGTAACAATCAGAGGCTGTAGCAAATAGAAACAAAAGTTATTAAATATCAAATTTCCATACTGTACTTATTATTAAGCACTGAAATTACCTGAAAAAAAATATGGGATTTTGTAAACTTAGGGGCCAGATTTGAGGAAGGGCTGAAAACAGGTATAAACAAATTAAAATGTTTGAATATACCGAGAAAAAAATCACATTATACATATTGTATTTTTAAACTTAAAGGCTGGAGTTACTACTATTTTACACTGTGTCATCTTTATTTCAAAGTAATGACAGAGCCATCTCAAGGCTTTCAGATCTTTCTGCAGAAGAAAAGAATTGAGAGTTTTCTGCCATTTCCAGGCCTCCTTTCTTCCCAGAAACTCATTTTCTCTCCACATTCTAGAAGTAGCAGCTTTCCCTTTCTGCCACTTCTTTCTCTTTAGAAATCCCATTCATTTTCCTGCTCCTCTGAGGCTTTGGGAAGAAACACAGAGCTGAACAGAAGGAAATATTCCTTTTTTAGGGGTGCAGAGAGGTCTGAGGCAGAAATCATAGTCATAGGAAGGGAGCCGTTCACCAGACATTGTGAACCCTCACCTGTGCAGATGGGGAGATGAGAAGACATGTGGTTCACAGCAGATGAGTCACAGCTTTTCAGCATAGTCAAGGGGAGACAGACAGACAGCCACCAAGGCAGCTGTCTGCTCTGCCCACTGCTTGAGCAAGCTAGAGTGAATACACTGCTATTAATTAGGTTTGCAGAATCTGTGATTCACAATGGGATCCCTTCACTCATGCATTTGAACACTAGCACTTTTTCTTTTACACTTTGGTAACACTCACTTTTAACAATCTTTATCTGCTATTACATACAGTTAAAGACTTGCAAATGAAGGTGGAAGACAACATAAGCAAAATACTACAATTTAAATTATTATTTGGATGCAGTGCAAGAATGATTTGTTGAAGTACTTCTTCAAAATGGCGCATGTGGAAATCATAAGACATTATCGATTTAGCTGCTGAATCTTATTAGTTTATAAATGTAAACAACATGTGGAAAAAAAAGTAGCAGTTACAGCTGTACACCAGTCAAGTCATTATCACAGTTTCTACAGAAATTATAATACAGCTCCCTGTACCAACTTGTTGACTTGTACAAAGAAGGATGGCTTGCATAGAGTCTTGCAGAAACAAAGATACTTTTGTATCACTGCAGCAAGCAATAAAAGCTTACTTGCAAATGAGATAAATCATTTTCTATCTGGTATTCCGCAAGTCAGGTTTAACGTTTTCTTTCCATGTTATGTTCTAGCAAACATTTCTACTGAAAGAATCAAAGCTGTTGTTTTTGGTTGAATTTTTTTTTAACTGAAAAACTAAGATTCACAAAAAGAGTAAAAAAAAAAAAAAAAAAAAAAGTAGAAATGAAGATGACATTTCAAATTTTCAGAAAAACAGGAGCCCTAATACCCATACCTTACAAAATGTATTTTCCTTACAGATCTGCTTATCTGCTTATCGGTTGATTGCACATGCTTTCCATGAGCTGTCTGTCCCATAGATGAATTGGAAAACACATGAGAAAGAAAATGGGTTATAGCCATTAAAACTGTGTCTGATCCAGATCAGTGAGTTCTGTCTAAAAATCTTGACAAAGATGCTTTATGAATTTTAAGCCCTTTAGTATCTAGACCCAGATAAAACACAGCTAACCTGAATCTTCCCTAGATTACTACATACATATCCTTCCTCTTGCATGATTTTACATATAACGATTAGAGCACTACTGAACAGACATCTATATGGACCTCTGTACTTGAATACAAGTTTTGCACAATCTTAAGTATGAAGATTAAGAAAAGCAGCTGTTAATTTGCAGTGTGATCATTTCTAACAATTAGATGTAGTAAACTTTCTGCAACAGGTGGTAAACCAAAACAATTTAGTCAACCCAGAGACACTTCCCTCCTGCCTCCTGCATGAATAGATATGCCAGTCAGCGCACTGCTAACATATTCCCAAGGACCTTGTAGCCCATCACTAGTCATACAACCTAAAATATATCCATTTCATGAGGAAAAGTAAAGACACCATTATTATTAGCTATCTCATCAATGAACAGAGATTTAGGGAAAAGAAACACAATTGTCAGCACAGGAGAAGAATCATCTGTTCAAGTTGTCTTAACCAATAAAGCTGTTTATCCAACACATATGTCTAAAACTAAGAACATGCTATTGAGCACAACTACCTAGAATTCTCCCTCAGAACACTTTCTCCCCTTTACCAATGAGCCAAATACATAACTATATAATTAAGAGAGGATATATGCAATACATCCTACTACAAACAAAATAGTCCCATTTTAATTACATGAACAAAGTTGATTTTATGCAAATGTGAAACTACCTTCTGTCTGACAAAGAACTGTGTAGGGTAAGAAATTGAAACTTAGACATTATAAAAATTTATCTGGTAGAAACTTGCCAACTGTATAACTCTGATAACATTACAGAAACAATTTATTTTGTAGTTCACTTGTTTTATTCCTTCGTGGTTAAATACTATCTAGATATTTACAGCTCTCCATAGACTCGTCTAGTAGAATCTAGTAGATTTTCTAGGTCCTTACATCTTATCACATAACTTTCATTTCTAAAATCACTTCTTTAGATATCCTGCCAGTTGATAGACTTAACCTGCAAATGTCTAAAATTCTTGGCATCAAATCCTGCCTAAGAGAAAGCTCATCAGTAACAGATCCATAGTCCACATCTCAGCATGCTAAAAGCTCCCCTCACATATATTACTCATTTTCTATTCAGATATTGTTTTGTGCCATTTTTCAGAAGACTGAATTTCAAGACTAAACTTCAGTGGTCAGCAGGTCTCTGTGAACCAATGGCTTAACTATTTCCTTGTTTACATCAGTCTAAGTCAAGTGTAATACTAATCAATGACATCATTCCAATGTAAAGTCACTGCAAATGAAATCATAAGCAAGTCTGTTAAGCATACTAGAACAGAAGAAGGTATACCACAAGGCAACACATAAACTTTGACTACATTTAGAGGCAATAAATAGAAAAAGGATACAAAGTTCCTATTCTACAGCAAAACGTACCAGAAATATCTTTAAAAATTAGGTCTCATACGTGCACTTCCTCCATACCACATCTCTGTTAGCAAAATTTTGGAAGAGTATATCACTTCCAGAAAATCTTAACACCAAATATTCCTTGCATTTGTAATAAAAACATATTTAAAAATAATGACAGGTCTATATATGATAATTGAAAGCTCTGTGCACTTTTGGGTGATAGCAATTTATTTAAAACAGTTTACAGCATGAGAAAGTATTTCTAAAGCAAAAATGATTGCAGAGTAATCCTTTTCAAGAAGGCTTCTTCTGATCTTCCTATCTTCCACAGAGGAAACCAGAAGTACATCGGATGATTTCACCACTGGTGTGATCTAAAAAAAAGAACGGCACAACAATGCTTCAATTTTTTTTTTTTTTCTTAACAAAATCATTAGGTAAAAAGATTCTGCACTCATACTTATCGTGCAGCATTCTATGACACGGCTACTATATAGTTCATACATCAAATGGGAAGAAGTACGAGTCAAGGAATTTCATTAACCTGCCTCAATTTAGTCTTTCAACTCGGATCATCTGTTTCTTTTTTTGATTCTTCTCTTACGAAGACACCTCCTACCAGATCACAAGTGCCTGCAACACAAAAAAGGTAAAAAAAGATCCCTAAATTGATGTGTAGCTTGTATCATAATCCAATTCCTTAAAAAAAATATTAAAAAAGATAACCAGAGAAACTGAAATATGATAAATTTATTGGAAAAATTAGAAAAATAAGATGATTCTAAAATACATGCACAAAACGTTGATTCTGTGATAAAAAAAAAATAAATGAGAGCAATTGACAAATAAGTCTTTCACTGTAGTAAACTTACCACAGAAAAGCTTGCAGGACATCTGTGGCTGCAGTCATGAGCAGTACCCTGTGTTCACTGAAGAAGCGGGCCACCGTGGAGGCCCCTTTAGTTCTTCTGCTACACCCTGATGATCTCTGCATCTGTGGTTGCTGTATGCATGCAAAATCATCCCTCCACACAGAATAAGTACAGATTTCTATGTTTGTTTGCTTTATTAATCAAGGACTGTTTCACTGAATGAAAAGTCACCAAGTTAAAGATATTTTTTTGCTAAGAGCACAAAGCAGAATGAGGTTCAAAGTTATACTTAAGATGTTGGTTCCTTTTCCTACCTTCAGAAATAAGTTCTGAATCTCAAAACCTCTCCTATTTTAAGCATATTGATGCTACAAATTTGGTTTACAGTAGAACAGCTTTCAAAATCAGTCTTGAACATTCTTCTGATTATCATAGTCTATCTGACAGTTAACAATTGGTTTGTAATGATTTATAATAAACCATACTTAGAAACTCTATTACCTCGAAATTTCACCTTTGTTTGCTTGGATGTTGATGGTTGGTTTTGGATTTTTTGTTTAGTGTTACGGGCTGTTTTGTTTTGTTTTTTTTTAATAATTATAGAATGCCTAGTTTATTTTTACATTGTTCATACAATATAATATTTGGTTGTTAATCATTATTTGCCTTTAGACATTTAATTTATATATATGTATATATATCTACAGATATCAGCTAAAGAGAAAACAAGCTCAGTGCTTATAATATTAGATTTTCTACTTAGGGTCAAAAAAACAGGGATCAAAGTGTTTGACTGTAAACCTGATCGTTCAAGGTTGAGCAATAAAAGACATGTCCCAAAGAGAGGACTAAGTACCAAAGGGAGAACAACTCGTACACAGCAGCAATAGATGGAGAAAGCAAACAAGCTGATAGCACAAAAATTACAAGTAACTTCTCAAGCTTTTCTTCCTGCTCACAATCCTATGGTTCTTCAAAATCTGAAAAATTCAAATTGAACAAAATGACCTGAATATTTTCATAGACAGAAGGTGGGAAGAGGGATGAAATAATTAAAGAAACCTATGGAGGTCAAGCAGAGAAAAACTATTGCAACAGAGGAGCACTACACAGCATTATCTTCTATATACTGCTTTGAAAACCTAAATCATAATATTAAATTCCAGAAAATATCTGCAATAAAGTTTTTAGGTCCAAGCACAAAAGCAAGATTATTATCCTACAATGGCAACTTTCCTCTATTTCAACCTGGCAGATCACTTCTCTTGAAAAAGGAAAGGAGAACATGATGTTGACATTTGCAAAGCAAGACTGAAGTAATTTATTAGTACAGGTACTCAGAAACAACACATTTACATGAAATGCTACGTACAACAGCCTTCGTAGGTACTATGGACTTCTATCATTCAGCTTCTGCACGCACTCAAAAGTGCCCCTATTCTACCACATATTCATTGCCTTGCTCAAAATTAAGACCTTTCCAAGCTACAGAGCATTTGCAGTCTTCCTGATGATCCTCAGTTTAATAAAGATGTTAAAAAAAAGGAGGACAGGACACTTACTCCTTCCATACTGAAGTAACTGAAAGACTGATGCACTAATTCCTCTACGATTGAAAATTATGCTTCTCTTCTCCCAAAAGAACACCCCAGAGTGATGGACAGCATATTTCACCTTTTCCAATGAAATTTCTCTCAACAGAAAAGAGTCCAGATCCACTGGAATGCATAGAAGATACAGAAGTTTCTACATTCGTCAGGAGGCATAGTTCCAGCTCTTACATCATCATCACTGCCAATAATTATCTTTCTCCTGTATCTTTGAAGAAGAATACAAATGCTCTTCACTTCTCAGGAACTTGCATGTACCTGTTTTCCAGAGAAGCATTAGAATTACGGACAATGGATCAAGGGCAATCACTTTAAACATGACTAAAAACAGTCTTCCTCTATGAATGTTACCCTAATTTCCTCAGAGACTAAATTTATTACATCATTATAAAAACATTAGCACAAAAAATTAGATTATTGTTAATCCAATCTTCAAATATTCCTCTGGTAAATATGACATTGCCATAAATACAGAACTTCTGTAAAGCTATAGGGGAAGTTAGTGAGTTTTTACTCTAGTGATTCTGGAATACCCTGAACTGCTATGAAAAATGCATTTACTATTTATGTAGAGCTTTGGAGACTAAAATCTAAAGGTTTACTGAACCATGACAATTTTTTTTTCCTTGCAAATGATATGAGATTTGCTTATAATCAATTTATCATTTGCTTGCTTCTGAGAGTTCTGCACTGTAAAGTTCTTTAGCGTTTGTAAAGTTTTTAGTGTTGAAAGCAGCACCATAGTCAAAAGCTCAATCAGAATGAGGCAACTCCTATTTTTGCCATCTATTGATGAATTAATTTCTTGTAAGCTGCATGAACGGTGTAAGATGTAGAGAGCAGACACCTGTCTGGTTCTGTCTGAATCTTTTCCAGACACCAGGGCCACAAAGATGGTGAAGGGCCTGGAGCATCTCTCCTATGAGGAAAGGCTGAGTGAACTGGGTCTGTTCAGCCTTGAGAAAAGAAGACTGAGAGGGGACCTGATCCAGGTCTATAAGTATCTCAGGTGTGGGGGGCAGAAAGGCGAGGCCAGACTGTTTTCAGTGGTGAGTGGAGACAGGACAAGGGGAAACGGCTGGAAACTGCAGCATAGGAAGTTCTGCACAAATGTGTGCGAGAACTTCTTTACAGTGAGGTGACGGAGCACTGGAACAGGCTGCCCAGGGAGGTGGTGGAGTCCCCTTCTCTGGAGATGTTCAAGAAATGCCTGGATGCCGACCTGTGCAACCTGCTGTAGGGAACCTGCTTTGGCAGGGGGGTTGGACTCGATGATCTCTGGAGGTCCCTTCCAACCCCTACGATTCTGTGATTCTGTGATTTTATACATATGCGGGTATCAGTCTGCTTGGTATCAGCCAGCTGAGCTCAAAGCTAAATGAAAGGCAGCTTTATAGAAGAAGCAGTCAAGAAATAAACAGTGAATTTGCTATACTCAGGAGAGACAGAAGAGAGTAGAAAGCTCATCCCACATACATGTTCTCTCACAACTGCAATACATTCAGCAGCAATACCACAAAATGGTGTATCGTTCATTAAAATTACAAATTTGTTTGCTTACAAACAAGAAAAGAGATCCTCAAAAGTTCCAGGAAGAACAATTACTTCTCAAAACTACATTTCCTCATACAGACCACATGTCCAATTACAGATTATATAATATTTACAGTAATTTAGAAATACAGGAAATAAAACTACGTGAACTACATAGAAATATGAAGGAAAATCATGAGATTCTAGTTGTAAAAACAGTGTATGAGATGGGGCTGGTAATGTTGTTTGCATCTACCGAGTAAACCTGGATTATGTATTTATTTTTCTGCAGGCTCAATTATCTTTTCCTTTTAATGCAAGAAGATATCCTTCTTCATAAAACATCTGATAACAAAGAGATTATAAAAATATTTATAATGAAAATAAATTTACAAAAGAATGTGTATTGGACATTCTCAGGAAGTCAATACTGTTCCAAGCAGCAACTCTGTCTATCTACATATCTCTAAGCATAAATGCTGCACTTCGATGAGAAAAATCCAGGCCATGAACACATCTTGCGCTGTCTTTACTTTCTAAAATTATTTTCTCAAATTGTATTTATTATCCTGCAAGATTAACTCTAAAAGATGGCCACCAATCCAAAACAAAGGTGGGATGTGGTTTGCTCCCCTAACACTGCAAAGGGACAACTGACGCTGTGCACGTTCCATACCATACTGCCTCAAAAAGACTCCCCTTACACCCCACACTAACACACTAAAACCAGAATGGGTTTAAAATTCTGCATTTACCATATTCTGTTCAGTTCCAATGTCCTGAAACACCAGCAAAGCCTAAACAAAGACAATAAGCAAAACCTGCCAAATATCTGTTCTACCACTGCACTGGTAATACTACATGATATCAAATCCTTGAATATTTTAAGTTATGAAATTAATTTTTTTCAAGTAAAATTGTAATAACGTCATTCAACAGGTCTTCCTTCATCAGAAAGCACTGCTGCATTCTTAGTACAAGTAATTTCTAACAGAAAGCACTTAACAGAAAGCAGTCTGAGCAGCACTCAGGTTACAAGTGAATGTATTTTATACCTTAGCTTTTGCAATACTGTAACACGACATTATCTCATCTAATTAGATTTTTCCAAAACATCTGGAAAATGAACTTGCCACATAATCTGGATGTTTGTTTATTGACTAAACATGGTGTTCATGAGCTAAACAATCTATGGTGGTAATAGGAATTATGAAAGAGCAACACTACAGCCTAATGGACTACAAAAATAGTTCTATAAAGCCATCATCTTATCTTTAGCACAATGTATCTAAAATACATTAAGGATTAAAACTTTCTAATCTTGATCTTTACATTTCACTCTCAAAAATGACATTAAAAAATGACATTAAAATGACATTAACTTTGTTAATGAACAAGCCTCTAATATTTGGTTACTTTTTTAATTTAATCAATATAAACTTTGAACTTTACAGCAGAAAGTTACATATGTATTCTCTACTATTTACGTGGCTATTTCAGAATAATCCTTTTCAGATTCCTAATTAAAGATGTTCTGACTCCACAGGTCTGATTTCACAGCATTCACATTCATGAACTGTTCAGTTTGCATCTCAATGTGCAAATTTGTGAGGAGTCCAAATGACTGGATGATTATTTTTCTTTATTTTGAGTAGATTACCTGAGGCTTCCACTGACCTCATTTGTGATTTGAAACACTTAGCTTTTACAAAATTCTTAGGTTCAAATGGAAGATAACCCAGAAATAGCAGAAACACAGAAGCAGGAATTTGCGAGTGCTCCGCCTGAAATAATTGGGTCAGCACTGTGGGTAAAAGCTGTGTCACAATCAGCAAGAAACCTCAGCCCTCAAAATACAAGTATCCCCTTGAATCTTTTCCTGTTATGAATTACTATTTCCTAATGTCAATACAGCCTAGGAGTCAGTCAAAAACTCATATTTTTCACATGCCACTCTCCATACTGTAGTAAAGACTTTTCTGATAACCTCAGATATTTTTTGCCTTTTCTATTTCTATTCTTCTCATTTTTTTCATCATTAAGCAGCACTACATTTACAGACGATCCACCAAGATTTAAATAATAGGTTGTGCTGTTGTCTGTGTTAAAAAAATAGTAACTAAAGTTTTAAACCATCATTTGCTTCAGTGCTATTATGTAGGAAAAATTACAACACACTGGACAGAACTTTCCAGAATTGTAAAGTTACAGAATTACTTGTTCATAAAAGTTTACAAAGTCAGAATCGATTTGTCAGCGAGGTAAATAAGACAAAATTAACAGATTCTATACAGGCACAAACATTTTCTGCTTGCCTATTTTAGTATAATGGCATCTAAAACAGCGTTTGAATAGCGTTTTTAAGAAAAGCGAATTACTACTTTCAGATATCTCCTACAGTGCTGGCAATTATGAAAAATTAATGAAACCTCATTATTTTCATTCCTTCCTCCAGTGTCATCCAATAACTCAGCTATGGTTTTGCTTTTGTTTTTAACCCTTGCTGTTATACAGAATAGGTGAGAGACTTCATCCAAGACTTGCATCCTTAAGGAACTTACTAGCAAAAAGAAATACAAAATATCTCTCACTTAATAATTTTGACATTAATTTAAAGTTGATATTAATTTGCAGTTTTAACACTGTGAAACAATCTCACTACAGATTCCATTGTTCACCTAACAAAATACATAAATCATTCTTTTAGTAATACCAATAAATAATACAGGTAAGAACGTCTGTTTTGTGTAAAACTTTCACAAAGATTTGCTGTTGCTAGTGAGATTTTGGTAGATTGTTCACTCAATAATGTGTTGGAAAAAATACACTTTAAGTATAGCTCCACAGCTGACAAGGCATTCTATAAGAGAATATGTGGAATTCCAACAAGCTATTTGCATGCATTGTCTGTCCTTCAAAGTACCAATTTCTAATTATTTTTTTCTTTTGCGCCAGGAATCGATATATGCAGAGCTTCAGATCATGAAGGCTGGAAGAGACAATTCAGACACATGGAGCTCTGAAGACAAGCAAAAGGCATCATTACTACAAAATAGACTTTTATATTTACTTTTATTTCTGAGTATAAAAGAGGTACCCTAGAGATTTAAAAAAACCCAGCACATTAAAACACACACAAAAAAATCTCATTTTTCCCTTTCAATTCAAACAAATTTCACTGCTCAGGTATTATCATCTTCTCAGAATTATTAATAAGTACTTTTAAAGATAGAGTTAGTCACTCTTTAATAGTCATTTTTAATTAGTCATTTTTAATATTAAAAATGTAAGCATTATATATAGCATTTTTTTTAAGAATATTAGTTACCAACTGACAGCAGCTCAGTTGTAATGCTACTGCAAGGCACTGCATACTTAATACTTACAGTAGAGAATATTTAGCTATTCAAAATATATCCGAGGACATTCTGCTAAAAAAAAAATTAGAAGAATATCAATATTTTAGGTGCAAAGTAGGATTCACAAGGTTACTCTGAGCTTCACAGATCTGCCACAGCTATGATTTATATTGCATACCCATTCTAGTTGCACTTGCTACATCTTGCAACAGATGCAAGAACAAGGCATGACCTACTGCTGCTCTTTCTTTGCTCAGAGTACAGATGACCATGGAAATGACAATGGAGGGAGGACAGCAACTAGAATTCATAGCGGGATAAAGTGTCTGGACAAAAATCAGGAGACAAAGCTTTGCTTTCTCAGTTGTATGCCTTTGTGAGAGCACCCCAAGCAGCACATGGGAAACGCTTTTGGAAACAGAAGTTTTTAACTTCTATTTTAAGTTTTTTAAGTGATTAGAGCCCAATCACTAATAGCAAAGCCTTATACACAGAGAAAGAGAGTCAAGTTTCTATGGCTCCACAACACTAACAGCTCAGGGAAGAAGGACTTCAATCTTCAAATAACAAAGTTCATCCAATAACTAAGCACCATATCATTTCTTTGTAATATGAATGTGTCAGGAGGAATGCGGGTTAGTGCACAGCCTGATTAAGTGTGAATTTCTGAAACAACCTCGGGAAAAAAAAAAATTGAGTATGTTCATTAAGATCACCTCAATATGAAATGTAGTAAAGGCAAGAGAATACCAGAATGGAGCAAAAGGACACTGACACAAAAGGTCTCCAGCCTTTCACCTTGCTACCAATGGATGTTGTTACTGCAGCAGGAATTCCACTTTCAAAGTGGATGGCAAAGAAAGACTCCAACACATTAGAACTTCAATATTAGCCAGTGAAGGGGGGGTGGGAAGGAGAGGGTTGTTCTTGTGGAAATAGAAGTCTCTCAGCTCTTTCATAAATTTAACTGTGACCTGCTGCAGCCCCAAGGTGCAGCAGTCTGCTGCAGGACTAAAACACTAATGACTGCCAAGTTAATAATAAATAATTTTTTACCTGGAGGGAACATGGACAAATACATTTAGCTGTCACAATGGCAAATGTAATTGTTCAAATCATGTACAAAAACCTTTTCCACTGACATAAGCTTTCTTTGTAGATTCCTTCATCTTCATACAAATGACTAAATGTGATTTCTCTATAGTAAACATCAATCCAAAATCACACAGTTAAATATAAGGAGAAAAGACTAAAGCATAAAATGGATCTCTCCTATAGAGACAAGAAATTTGATTTAAAAGAATTACTGAACATTGCCTCTAAAGCCAACTGAAACAGCTGTGGAAGTCCAAAGGACATGCAAAATTCAGGAGATGCTGGCTGAAACGCTGCTCTGACTACAAAAAGTGCATTGATAGGAATGCATGTATTACTTAACCTGTGCTCTGACTCAGAAAACCATCCCTTGAGATCTCTGACCAGTCACAGACTCAAGAACTCTTCCATATTCTTGACTGCAATGAATCCATTGTTAGGTAACCCCTACAAGTGGCCAACCAAATGTATCAAGTTAGTCTTTCAATTTGGCATCTCTGGAGAATTTCTGCCAAGCCTGTTAAGTACATTTTAAATAACTGGTAACATTCATTACTGCAATAACATAATGATGTACTTACCAGTCCCAAACCTTGCTTGCTACCATTCACAATTACAGTCTTATGCAGTTTAAGACTGTCATACTACACAGAGATTCTACTAAGAGGAGATTGTAAGGAAACACTGAAATATATTTTACATTATTTAAAGCACCACAGTGTTAGAGCTAAATTTCCTGTAAGGCTCAACAACCATGCATTCACACATTAGGAATATACAGTTTACTAATAAAATATTCATTATTTGTAAGCCATGGAGTAAAAGGAGAAGGCTTTGTGCAAGTACCAATTTGTGCATTTTTTCATCAGGAAAAAAAAATATCCAGGTGTTCTGGAGATTAAATTCATTACTTTTAGACTTTGTGCAGGTGGCATCAGATTTCCAACATCTCATGCTGAAGGGCTCAACGGAAACAAGAGAGCAAAGTAGCCCTAATTTGGAATCCCTCCAGGAGTAAGTTCTGTCTTACCATCCTGCAGTCTCTATTGTTTTCATAAATTCTATCAACTGAGTTGGTGTTAAAACCTTTTTTGAGAAAGATGTACAAATGGGAGCATGTTTATCTGTTTCCAAACTCTCAGTAAGATTTCCATTTTTCTGGCCAGCCATCCTGTGCCTTAATGATGCAGATGGATGTAAGCACTGCCAAGACCACTGTAAATACTCACAGTACTGTTGAGAGGCTAAAGGGTAACATTATATTGATAATGGTTTCTGAGATTTGTTATCAGCAGAAAATCTTTTGTCTGCCAGATGTACTCCTATGTGAAAATATGCCCTTTTCAAGTTGAGAGCTGAAAATGACTCTCTCCAAGCAAGTCAGGAATAATTTAAAACAAACTGATTGTTTTGAGTCAAACATGTGCAGGTGTTCAGTCAATCAATGCTCTGAAATCGACCAACTTGGGAATAACGAAGCAATTGCAATAAAAAAAAGCTTCTCCCTGTGCTTTGATGGTACACTTTTAAACAAAATACTGATTCCACTTCCTTTGTGAGAGAAATCTCCTGAGAGAGCTCTCAAAATGAAGAACTGGCTTGTGGTGTGTGTGCAACTGCATTACAAAATTGGAAAGCACTGCCAAACACTGGTTCCTTCACCCTTTTTTATTGTACTGTTCAGCGTACAAAAGCCTCCTCAGGCATCCTCCATGCAAAACCAGAATAAGATCTAGTTCTACTTCATAAGGAATTATTAGTGCAGTAATTCCAAAGCATACTGTAATTCTTCACCCAAATGGACGTCTGACAGCTGAGCAGGCAGTATATTAGGTGTTTTCATCTCTACATGCTTCAATAATTACTTATAAAAAGTAAATTGGGAAAAGTTGAAACATATGTATTTAGGAAGTAAATTAATCAGGAAGAACATGTATCCTAGTAGTCCTATGATGCAATCTTATGATCTCTTTTTTCACTGAAAAAACTGTTCCTTTGAATCTTGACACACACCATTTCAAAGGAAGGAATGCTGATGTCATGAGGCTACCCCATGTCACAACAGTGTCTCAAGCTGTGAGACACACTGCCTCAATTCAGCACTGCCTGGATATAAGATCTTTCTAAAAATTTCTAAGATGCCTTCTAAGATTCAGAATAATAATAATTCACCTGTATATTTGAAGAGTTAATAAAAGTTAAAACGTATTTTGCAATAAAGGATGATAAGAATTTCCAGAAATTTGCTTTTCTTTCAAAAAAGATACATTTGCAACCCCTAGTCATCTTTTCAATACTGCTATAAATGGCTGCCTTATTACTTTGTTCACCACCAACTTAAACAGAGCAAATCACTATAGCCGCAGAGCACAACAAGCTGTCCTGATTTTCTCTCAGAAAGTAGCATCTCATGTCTGCACCACCAGGGGTCACGTTTGTCAGCTCCTACTAAATGCAAGCTCAAGTACTGAAAAAATTAAGAGATGTATTTCAAAACTCCAATTTTATCATTTAGATCTAGATTTATTATTTGTAACAGAATAGTAAATTAGCTTTTTAAAAATCCTGTTGCAAAATGTTACCTGAGTAACATTTTGATAACCTTCCCATCTAATGCTTCTTTATTTTATCTAACAAAGTATTATAGAAAGAATTTCATATATATATTCATGGCAGCTACATCTACAGGTAGGGCTTCATGTCAGAAGATCCCAACTACATCAAGCTGTGCACTGTGTGTGTGTTGCTTTGGCTTCTTTCAAAGGGCTATACATACCAAGCCACTACACAAGCAGAAAAGCTCCTGAGTAAACTAAATATTATCAGTCTTTCTCAAAATGCAGCAGAGCACAAAACGTGACTTGTGATATTCTCCTCTGTCCACCTGCCAGGTTCCAGTCACATTATGATAAAGACTTTTCTGCAGCCAACGTAAGGGAGAACACTTAACACAGTGGAATTCTATTCAAAGAGGAAGATGCCATCTTAGCTTCCTCTTTTATTTTTAAAAATTGAAGTACATTGCGACTTTGACTAAAAAACTGGGGCTGAATTCCACTAATGTATTCAGATACCATTCCTGATTTTACTTGTTCTGTAGAGCAAGAAATGTAATTAAGCTCTCTACTTGCTTTGATTCTTTGCTGCAGCTGTTCTAAACTGTAGTCCTTCTACAGACTGAATACAATTCCTATGTCTTACTATTGGCTGTAAATGAAGGTATTCCTCTTCTTAATTCATCCCATCACTGTAAACTGAGCTGTGACAAATAGATAGGGCACAATCATCTGCGAAAGGGATGAAAGAAAATAAAATCCAATCCTCGTTCAAGAGTGCCATCCAGTGTCTAAAATAAGTCAACATGCCTTATGTGAATAATGTGAACAGATGGAGTCAAGCACAGGCTCGTTCTCCAATAAGTAATTTTCCTTTCTTTTTAGAGATCTTACATTTGAAACTGTAGAGTGACAAAGCTTTTCATCCATATCAGGCTCATCTTGCTGCAGATTACTGCAGCTTACCTGAAGATCACAGTAACTCATAGGATGCTTTGTAAACGACAAGTTTAATTAAGAACTCAGTGAACTCCAATGCTGATGTATTTTTGTGTACTGGGAAATCTGTATCATTATGAACCTCACAGTGCATATGCATGAAAATGCACATCTGCAGAAGTCTGACTACTTCAGAGAAAAAGTGAGGCGTATGGAACTGAACTTGTGGTGTCCGGGACACATGTGGAGTAGTAAGGAAATACACTGCATTTAACATTGCCATAATGAAGTATAGATAGAACTGAATTATCCCAGTTACTCCTAGGAGGCTGTATGATGGAGAATGGTTTGCAACAAGGGGAAGAAAACTGGGCTGGTTGACTAGCACAGGTCCTGATGCTGTACTGTTTTACACAACGCTCCCTGGCACTACTCATAAGCATACTGCATGCATATTGCTGCACTGGGGTTTTAATGAGATCAGGCCTATCGTTTTCCCATTGTAATTCTAAACACCAACTACCCAGGGGATAATATTTCATGGCTTTGTTTTTTACAGAAACTGCACTATTTCGATGGATAGTTTACACAAGTATCTTGAAAAGAGTACGAAGACAGAACCAGAAACCAATACAAAAACCAGTCCATGCATTACTCCCTGCCTCCCAAGCTTTAAGATCTGCAGTCATATAACAACCGCTAACTGGAAGGAGAGAACTTTAAAAATTCAAGCAAATAAAAACATACATTCTTTACTCTTGGACTATCATGAACATTTAGGAATGTTTAGTTTTTTTAGGAAATCGTAACACAAATTATCTTATTATTGAACCCTATGAAAAGTCAGATGAATAATGAAAGAGCAAGTAGAGAAGTAATTGATTTGATGGAAAGCTACCATCCTCTCAATATATAACCTTTGGAAGGTCTTCCAATGTGGATTTTCGTGTTAAATACTGAGGCAAAGAAAAATATATTATAAAAAAAACTAAGATCGACATTTCTGTAAATAAATTTATACTCAAGAAGATAAAAGCTGTCAAGAATCAAAGCTGATTAAAGCAATGTGACCAAAGAAATATATAATAGTTAATTATTTATAAACAGATGAAAATAATGCATTTTGCAATTGCAAATATTTAAAGGAAAGCATGCAAAGCACATTCCCTTCCCTCAGATGACCTTTCACTTTAGCTAGAGCTAACTCCACTCGTTTGAAGTGAATTCAGAATGAGATTGCCAAAATATAAGAGCATAAGAATTTTTTTCAGTAGAGTAGGATTTTAAACAGAACTCAGTGACACACCTTTAAGAAGAACCTGTTTGCAACTACCAAGAACAGCAGCAGAAAACCAAGTAAACATTTTTCTGGAGGTCAATTAATAGTTATTTTTCTTCTTCTAATTGTATCAGTAGAACTTGGACTGTGTTCAAAACCTTCAAATATCATGTCTAGAATGGAATACAAACTATTTAAAGAAATAATAACTGAATATCAATAATAACTGAACTTTCTTCTGATCCACATCACGTAGCACTTTTCCAAAGTCTAGATTAATTCATTCTTTCAAATCTGATCCCCATCAATCAACCCACTAATCCCATTGACCTCACTGGGATGACCCACTGAAAAAACAGTATTTGGATCCAAGTGCTTTCAAATATACCCCTATTTTGGCAGACACACCTTTCACAATACAGAGGGCTTTCTTCATCAATGTTTTAATTAAATCTTTATGCTGAAATAGGACATATTTACACTCATTGTCAAATTTCACTAACAATGACTTATTTGACAATAAATATATTGAGATTTCCCTAATCACACCAGACTATCAGGCTCATACTCTCAACATAATATCAAACTTTTGCCATGAATATTTCACGAGGGAATCAATACTCGTACAAAATTAGGATAAATGGTGACCAGATGAACTCCAGTTCCAGTAGTTAAAAGGCTGCATGTTCCTTCTGAAGAAAGGAGTCAGACTGTTTCAACAAGAAATTTACATCTGTTTACTTCATTAGAAATCTTGTTTCATTAAAGGGTTTGATCTAACACTTTATGAAAATCAGGGAGAGTTCATACTATTCTAGTGCCTACAGTACTCTTTCACCCTTATTAATGTCAGAGCCCATGAAAATATAAATACAAAAGTCACCTTATCATATATATAGTTTAAGATGTATGCAAGGAAAAAAATTAGCAAATAAAAAACAGTACTTCCTTTTTAGGAGGTGGGTGTTGGTTTGGTTTTGTTGCTGGCGGTTTAGGTTTAATACAACACAAAAAAAGAGTACTAGATCTTCCCCCTCAACAGAAAGATTGTTGTTCAATGGAAAGTTAGGTGGAGACCTGGGCAGTTTATTGGCTTACCTTTTGCTTCATTGCCCTAATCTGTAAAAGAGGCATAGACTACTAGGAAAGGCATTGAGAAAAAGTATTAAAAACAGAGACATGCAAATATTATGGCAACACAGTCCAGTAGACATAAAATATATCAATTATATTTTGACTGCTGATGTTCTAGAAAATATGTTCATGCTCTTTTTAATTTTGTGTTTCATGATTTTTCTCTCTTTCTAGAACAATTTCTTTAATTGCTTCTCAAGTATCAACATTCATTTCAAACTGATATTTTTTTCATATTCTAGATTCCAAACTAGCGGTGATGCTGTCATGTCCTAACTGAAAAAAACAATTTGTAAGTAAAAAGCTTTATGTCCTCCACATGGACTTTTAAAAACTATTGCAACCAAGCACCCCAGCAAGAATATTATGGGGAATAACAAAACCTGAATGGGCTACCTTAGAAGTGTATTTGTTCTCTAGAACATAATCAGCTTCTGTCTACTTTTTCTTGCCTGGTGTGACTGTAAAGTCCTTCTGTATACCTAAGAAGTCACCTTAAAAAACACATTACTATTGATATTTTGATAGAAAATGATTGTCTTTATAAGTACTGATTAGATTAATATTTTGAGCTGAGCCAGGAGAAATAAAAGGAAAGAAGCACTAATGAACCTAATAAAGACACTCAGTCTAGAATGGTTGTTAATCTGTGTAACTAACTACAGGGAAGAAATGTTTGGTGTCGATAAAGCATTTCCTTAGTAAATTACTACTGGCTCCAGTGTAAGACATTTACAGTAAACACCAAAAGTCTGCAAGGCATCTGTTCTACTCACAGTGGAAGAAAGAACTTTACTCCATTAATAACTTTAAAAACATGCAATAAGTAATTCATGATGGCAGTTCAAATCCTATCATCAACCATCGTTATTTGACCAAGCTGAGTTCAAAGATAGAGCAAGTTTTAAAAAACCCTTGAAAGTTTAAAAGTGCACTTTAAATTATAATAAAGCTGTGTTCTTCTTTCTAAGTGTAGAAAGAAAAGACCATGGCTTTAAACCATGTACAACAACATTATTTTAAGAATACATGCAAGATAAGAGTTAAAATGTATATATAAAATCCTATATGATCTCAGATTCCATTTTAGTGAATTTGTACGCTATATAGAGAAGGCATGTGTAATCTATGCGTATGTATATATAATAAAATACTTGCTGGAATTTTAACATTTGACTTTACTAGAGATTTAGTGGGACTTTGCCTAAGGCAAGCTTTTAATAGCAATAATAAAAAAATACTTAATGGTACTTAAGGTAAATAATGTGTGGTCACTATGTTTAAAAAAAAGTAATACCAAACATCTGTGCTAGATTTCCACATGATAAAATCACCGGATTACCTACAGTTCTCCCAAAATTATAGAGAAAAAATGTTTATTTAAAATCCTAGAAAATTCATTTGATAATCAATGTAAGTATTAAAAGGCAGGCATCTTTAATGACAGAAATGTATATTTCGTGATATACAGGATACTTATTTCTGAGCATAAGGACACAATGGTATGACATCATGGCTTCAAGACAGATTTCCTTTTCACCTGTTAACGTACAAACGAAGATTGCCAGGCCCAAGAATGTCCCTCTACTTACGTATGTGTATTTGAAAAGGCTACTTTGTTACCTGAAGAACAATTTCCTTACCAAGCATATGCTATATCATTTTGTCTCAGAAAATAACAATAAAATCCAGCTATCTTAAGAAAAGGCTAGTAAAAATACTTCAATGAGCTGAATTTCTTACAGACAAAAGATTCAGTCTGGCTCAATGAAGGGAAACTGAGTATACAGATGCTCTCAGAAACCATGAAGAGGAGCTCCATATTCTCTCCTTAGTAGGTTGTATATTCAAAGCTGAAGCTGAAAGACGTGCTTACACTTCATGCTATTTAATCTGATTATTTTTTCTTTCTTTGCAATAAGAAACTAATGAAATTTTTGCTATAACTACCACAAGTCTGGGAATCTAGCTATTCTTGCGAAAGTTTATTGCCTGTATTACAAATTCCGTAATACGCAGAAAATCACATTTTTTGCATAGCTTTTTTCCCCAATAAGTTTGTTTTAATGAACCTCACCAGCATAGACATTCTTTGCGATTCCTGTAAGAGAAGAGCAGGATTCCAACTTCAGCTGAAGTTTCCTCCAGTGTAATAAGGCTTAAATTTGCCATTCCTAGAGCTCTCAAAGAGAACTTGAGTAAACACATAATTAGAAGCTCGCCTTTGTGAAATAAAAGTTTGAAGATGCACTAGACTGTAAGCTGCAGAAAGGTATAGTATATGAGGGGCAAGTGGCTAACATCCCCAAATCACCCCAAATCTGATAATAATATGAAAACAAGGAAAAATGGACAGGTTTATATTCCAGAGGCATATTCTTATGCCTCTGGTACGTTAGCTATTTCTATCTCTCTTTTCTGCAGTTTCTCCAAGAAATATAATCTACAGTTTGGAGAAATTCCATATCTTCTGAGGCAACTATTTTAACTTCTACAACTATTCATGGAAAGAAAAAGAAACAAAGCTTTTTTTTCCTCTCCTTTTCCACATGATTCTTGGATATCTGCATGTTAATTTGAATCAAGACAGTAGAATACTGGTTTCTGGTAACGTGCATACTTCACATGCAGTAATAATAGCAACTTGTAAGAACAATAATAGCAAAGCTAATTAAAAAACACATTTGCAGGATTTGATCAAACATTACGTTACAGAGGACAATATATTAGTTTTTCAGGAACATACTCAATATGAGCTCAATATTGCAACCTGTGAAAATACAGAAATCAGAATATTTTAATTGAAATTCTGTAACAACAAATATTTTGTTAAAGACAGGTAAAAATGAACAAAATTTGAGTGAATACTAAATCATTCCTGAGAGGGATTGAAAATGCTTCCAAGTTTTGGTTTACTGCCACAACATTCCCAGGGGAGTTGGAGAAAAGATGGCATTAACAGTTAGGTTGAAAACCTGCAACCTCTTGTTGAAAAATGGAATCCACTAAGACTACTGCAAAAGATTCAGCACACTAATTTATCAGGCTGGAAAACTGTACTTTTTAGGATGAAGACTGCATGCAGTAACAGCAATTCCAGTAAGCACAGCAGAAAACAAAGACTCACTGCACTACACAAAGGTCAAAAGAGGAACAGTGTTTTTTAACAAATGAATAAAATTAAATACTGAATTTCTAATATTCCCTCAAACTGTGTAGACAACTTCCAGTCACAAGACAGCAAAAGACAAACAAATCAAAACCCATAAAACAGCCTCAGGAGCAGAGCTGGAGAGAGGGAATTTCACACAAAGCTTCGGATTCTTAAAGCATGAAGGAAATTCTTACCCAAAATCCCCAAATCGATAGATAGTTCCCAAGCTGACACAGAGATTCTGACCAGCAAACAGTAAATTTTAAACTTTGACAAGTCTCCAAGGCATATCATAAGCATACCATAAACATAAACTCCATCAAACCCCTCTGTACACTTGTTCTAGAGGAAAGATAATTACTTTATCCTCAATATAAATTTAGAGATAAACAATTTTCTTCCTGGCTCCTGAGAGCAATCCAGTGGGAGCTATGAAATATCTTGTCTACTTTCCATGCTCTATTTAGTCCTTTTTCTCTAACTGCTCTTGGAAGGCCATTCCAGAGCTGGACGACTATGCAAATTAAAAACCTTCTTCAAATTTCTGCTTTATTCATTTCCAGGATGTGTCTGAATTAGTAATTACAAATGTATGTGATAATGATGCCATAGATGAGGCACAATCACAGAACAAAAAACAGTTAACATACAGCAGATCATCCATGTTTGAAACAGACTGTCTTTCTCTGAAATCAGATTTAATCCAGAAACCCATCTGATAGTTTAAGCACTTCTCCCACAACTCTTCTTACAATAAATACAGTATCATTAACTCCTTAAGCAAGTCCTTTCAGAATCCTCTGACTTTCAGACTCCATTAAGTGGTGGCATCATTTTTTAATGAACGTTCTGCCTGAGAAAAGACCCAGGAGGATCCACATCTTCACTAAAAATCTTTAAATCTATGATTGTGCCCAGTAAATTTTCCAGTGTTTCTGAGATTGAGAAGGGCTCCAGATACAACTGAGGCCCCAATACATATTTCAGATTAAAAGGAAGAAAAAGAAATCTAACATAAATCTGTCACTGGGTTTTCAGAATTCCTTTTTACTAACAAAGTAGCTGAAACCTCAAACAGTTCATCCATAGGAAAAAAAAAAACAAAAAAACCTGTAGATGTAGATAGCTATTCCTTATCCAAGAACTAATAATAGTTTTCTGTGTTCTTGTACTAATTTTATTCATGTTTTGACTTATCAGGCAAATTAGTGGTTGTTTGATTTTTTTTGTTAACTAGACCAGTAGTTCAATCAGACTTTGCTGCTCCTGAATTTCTAAGGAAATAGAGCTGGATGTCCTGATTCTCCTCACTGTAATAGTTTGTACTCTACCTCTGCAGTTGTCACCTTTCTCAGTAGGAAGCAGCAAGGTCTGTCTCTGAGGAAGACACACTGTCTCATTTCCCTGTCATCAGCTTCAGAGGCTGCTAGGATGAAGGGCAAATGGGCTTGACAACCAGGCAGACTTTCTTTCAATCATACTTCTCCCAAATCTAGCTTCAAAATTCATCAGCAAGTAATGTGGGCTTGAGGCCAAACCTCCCAAAGCACAGCACAGCCATCACTCCAGTGTGTTAATGGGGTGCTATTATGTTGCATACCACACAAGAAAATAAATTAGAAAAAGTCTGGCTACAGAAGGCAAAATGTTTGAAAACACTTTTCAAGTGTTTAAACACAAGAGGTATAAAAACAAAATGTAGCATGTACTCATTACTAGTTATTTTATAGTAACAAAAGGTGCTAAATGTCTCTTCAATAGTTCTCATCGCCTTGATTTGCTAAATATTGATTTGTCAAAATACAAAAAATCTAGAATGTATGCAAAGCACACAATGTCAAAGACAGTAAGTCTCAAATGGCACAATTACTTTTCTTCCATAATTTCTTAGTCCACTTGTTTATTTAATTTGGATTTAAAATAGATGCATCTTATTCTATGAAACAATGAAAGCAGAAAAAGAAAACACTCAGATACTTATTTCCAGACCTACAGTAAATACGTTATCTTTTAAAGAAATAAATAATGAGTTTTCCTTACCTCTCTAAGATGTATGTTTTCCTTCTCCTTCTGGTCTAATATCACTTCTAAATGATTAACCTGAGATTCAGCTTCTGCCATCCTTCGAGTTCTCTCATTGTCATCTTCCATTCCTTTAGAGGGCAAACCTTTACTTTGCAACATTTCCAGAAGCTTTTTTATTGATTCATCTCTAGCATTTAGTGTTTGTTTTTGTGTTTCAATCCTTAGCTCCATTTCTTCTAGAGTTTTTCTTAACAGGAAAAGCTCTTTAGCTTGCCTATCGTGTTCTGCTTGAAGTCTTCGAAAATTCTCCTCTGTTAGCTCAATAGTAAAATGCTCAGCACCTCGGTTTCCACTTTCTTGCTGGAGAAGATGATTAAGGTCTCTCTGGGTTCTAAGCTCATCTTGAAGAGCCTGGATTGTCATTTGCAGATGCTACAACACACAGGAAAAAAAAAAAAGGAAAAAAAAAGAATTTAGGATCTGACTGTAGAATTAGACTTCATTGAACTTTTGCTGTATGCTTCTATAAAAATTTATTAGCATTAACAATGGAAGTATACTAAATGACCTTTAAAAAAAAAAAAAATCACGAATGCATGTGACAACGTTTATAATGATGTCCTTCAAGAACTTGTAGAAAAAATAAATGACAACACACACAGGGTCAGCTACAGATAAAATAAAGAGCAAAGAAAAACAACAAACTCAAACACAAGGCAGTGACACATCCATTTGTACAGTCAGTATGTGTCTACGAAGTTGAAAGACTCAGTATTCCTTGTTTTCTAAATTGCTTCATAGACTACAGGTGGTTCTGCCCTGCATGGTGCTCAGCAGATGAGTTATAAAGTGAATCAAAGCACTCGCTGTAACTGAAGGGATTTTGGTGGGGAGCAAGGGGGAGCACTTGATTGTTTTTGTTTTTTTCTTTTGGCAACTAAAGCTATGAATATGCTTTAGTAAACAGGATTACTGTATCTCTAGTGAGCAAACAAAAAAAAAAAAACACAGTAAGCAATATCGAATTCTGGAAAAAAAAAAAAAAAAAAGACTGCAAATAGTAGACAAACCTTTGTTCTCCTGGCATCCAAAAACTGAACAGCATGGTAAATGAAAAATGAAGCAAAATCAACATAAATAAAGGTCAGATGCAAGCAAAGGAGATTCAACAGAAAGAACTGAATTCAACAAAAAGTATCTTCAACAGAAAAAATAATTTTATTGAGATATACAAAACAGCACCAACGACTTCACAATACTCAAATATACAAACCAAGGCTAAGGACAGACTTTACTCAATAGATGTGACAAGAAAAAAAAACAACATACACAATAATTAATCTCACAATGAATAATAGTAATAATATTCCTATTACATCTCACTGTGCTTTCACACTTATCTTTCACACAATATCTTCTCCTAAATTATTAGTTTTAAATTTGAGTACAGTGGTCTCTGTTCAAGAGAGAAATCTCACTCCATATTCAACACAATGAAAAATTAATATGAACAAAATCATTTCAAAGTTGAAGCATAGATTACTCTAACTTACTGTAATAGCATGTTTAATGTCTGAAAATGTGTCTCATTTTTTCTTTATTAATTACCCACACTGTACACAGAATGCATAGAAATACGAGTTCCTGAAGAGCCATATTGTATCAGTACGATTTAGATGACTTTAAATGTATAGCATCACTTTTTTTGTGTGTCTTAATGAATATTCTGCAACTCCACACTTCAGTGAAACCATAATTCATTAACACTGGAAGTCAGTATCACAGGCTTCTTCAGTTCCTTGATAGCATCTTCATTTTTAGAAGAATTGTATCTAGAGCTGTCAGCATGTAATAAACTGAATTTGAACAGAAAGAATAAAACTTTCTGAAATCACATCTGTTACCAGTCACTTCAAAAGGATAAAAAGTTTTGGATGCAGTGGAATTATGTAGTCTGAATTTGTTCTACCATTAAATGGCAATGTTTTTATAAGTGTTCGGAGCTTAAATCTCTTAATGTTTGTATCTCATTAGGTGCACACTCAGTTGAGAACATGCAAATGTAGGCTACTCATTTACAGCCCTGCTTTTACGTAATGGTAATTCTCAATGTTTCTTAAAATCTCAGCACGTTTTAAATTATTTCTATACGTTTAAAAGTTCCCAACAAACTTAATTTCAAAGTTGTTCTAGATATAGCGATTTTCTACTTTAAATCCATTACTGTACTGTTTATGATCCTGAGAATGACAGCTTTAGCACAGAAATTCAGTACATAAATCCAAATGTTCAAAAAATAGAGAAATGTTCAATGATGTTCATGAATGAATTAAAAAGACATGGGAAAGCAGTGACAGAGACAAATGCTGCAAAGTAAACAAAACCAAACTCCTTTCTTTCCAAATGCTTTTTGACTAAACTGACAAAATATTTATAGATATCTCCACCAGTTAATACAGCAGTTACACAATGTTTCCAAGCTATACAAGACTTTGCTTTAGAGAATATAGACATTCTGTTCTAATTCCTTTGAAGCTTGGAGAGAAACAAAAATTTTCAGATAAGTAATCATGGAAAAAAAAAAAAATTCCTATTAAACTTAAATTATTCATAAATTTTCAGCCAGCTTGAAAATAACCTCTTTCAAAAGATCCAAAAGAAGAAAAAAAAAAATTCACGTGGCTTTTTCAAATTAAATGTTTTGATTTTAAAACATTTCCATGCTATTTTTAATTTTAAATTTTTTTAATTGAGATAGATTTTTTAATTGAATTTTTTCCTCTTAATGAAAAACAAAAAAATAATTCAATCACTGTTTAAAAAGAAATTTCTCTTTTATTTAATTTTGAGTTCAGTCTCCACATCAGCTGGATTTTCAGTCCCAAGACATTTATTTGAAGAATGAAACTCGAATCTTTTCATTCTCTGCAAAAGAATGACTGCCTGAAGTAACCGCCTATAAAACCTGAGGAGGTTTTTTTCTACACAATTATCTCTCTACTATGCAACAGAAATTTTCAGTAACTCCTCGTATAGTCTATAAATAGTCAAAAAAGAAGTCTTCTTGGAGTTTCCTCCAATCCGTATGATTTAAAATAGCTTTTTCTAACATTACATTAGACAATACTTACTCCTTGATGCTAAAAACTACTTATAAACACCTTCCCAAAGTCAAGCAATCTCTGTACACTGTGTCTAGAAGATTATAGCCAAATCAAAGGAAATCCGTTTGTAAAATATTTCAATTTTTTTAAAACAGAAATAAAAGGGAACTTAAAATACAGATTGCTAACATGCAGCCAAAACTCTTAGATCAATACACAAATTATTAGAAATCAGAACTCAAAATAGCAAATCTGGCAAGATAAACCAGCAATAACTTTCCTTTCTGTCCCACAGCAACCTATGCACGGCGCTCTCGCGTTCTGCCCATAAATACGTTTGTTGCTGAGCACAGCAGTAGTTGTGGCTGCTTCTCTGTAACTGTTAAGCCCAAGAGCCTAAATGGCAGCAGGCTGCTGCTACCCTAACACAATCCATTTTTTGAGACCTTCAAGACTCAGAATTCTTTGAACACGATGGCCCAGATTTAGATTCGTGCTGGCACAGATTTTTGTATCTGCAGCTAGCTAAGAAAAGGAAAGAACACATGTTGCGAAGGTGGAAAGATACTGAATAATTAATTATAGCAGGGGAGGAATGTGGGAGTGCTGTGAATATCTGTCACGTTGCTTTTAGTACGTAGGCAGGACTTTGTAGGATTTGAAAAGACACACAAGCTCTATCACGCTTTCCATAATTTCTATTAAAAACAGGCCAGCTGACAAGGACTTACAGAATGATTCCATGCTTCTAGGGAACACATAAATAGTTCTCACAAAACTTTTGCAATCTTCCCTTACAGCCCAACTACAAGTGGCAATCCATTGAACTGCAGTGGATGTTCCCATTAACCTTTTTCTGAATTAGGCACAACACAAGTTTCTACAATTTGCCCCCGAAATTTGAAACAGAACTATGAAGAATTAGCAATCCCCACTTGGTTGACTGGCTTCCAACTCTTGCTCTACATGTGGACATCAATCCATGCAAAGAGGCTATTCACAGACAAATCACCTGCAGAGAACTTTCCTGCCTCAGCACACCTTGGATCAGAGCACAGGAGCATTTCAGAGCATCTCAAGGCCTTCGATACATGGTAAACATTGGAGAAAAAGAATATTGGAAGATTGACCGATTTAACATAATTATCTACAGGCATACAGAACTTCTATTTTACATCACTGCCCTCGCACCAAAAGTGAAGAATATATTGAAAATAGTCAAACAAATAAAACCAAATAATTGGGAGAGGAAAAAACAAAACATACAAAGAAAAAAAAAAACTTAATAGTAACTTGAAAGGAAGCAACAAATTCTATGTAACATGAAAGAAGAAAAGAATCATAGTAGGAGCTGTCTTGACTGGGAAAACCAGCCTGAAGGATTTGGTGGCAGACAATAAGTGGTCATTGGTTATTATCAAGTGATAAACTTAGAAAGTGTGTCATGCATGATTTACTACACATTTCCTGTAATATAATGATAATCTATCCAATTTATTCCACAGACAAAAATCACTCAAATTTGGAAATGAGGGGTAAGGAATTCTGAATATGTTTCTCCTCTAAATGGTTCACTACAGCTAAAGAGGACAATGTCAAGATCACCCAGTGTAGGCAAAACAACTATTTCTGTAGCCATTCAAGATGATTCACTGCTTTGGTGCTTCACCTAAACAGAGTGATAGGTAGTAGCATTTTTCCACTACTTCAAGCCACTGCCTTTTGGCTTCTGACTCTCACTGTTCCATTTTCACTTACTGATTCTTCTGCTTCTTTCCCATTCTGGTTGAAAAGGTAAAACGTATTAGGCTTTTTCCTATATGACTGTTGCTGTAAAGCCAGGTAAGATAAGAAATGACTACTGTCACAACTGTCTCTGTCCTCTCAACATCACAGCATTTATGTGGTTGTGATAGACAAACAGCCTTCTGAAGCGTAAAACAACTGAGAACAGAACCCTGCAAGCTTAGAAGGAATAATCTAGGAAATAAAGCAGTTCTAGGCAAAAAGCAATCTCATGCTGCAGTGCAGGATGTGGCTGAACTGCCTCACACCATGCAGGTTCGCAATATGAGAATGTACAGCAGTACTCCAAGGTGGAAACATGACAAGATCTTCCAGAAGCAATATCAAACAATCTTTCTGTCTCCAGCTGCTTTTTTCCCCTCCCTTCCCTTTTATTAGTACATAGAAAAATAAAAAGAGCTTTTGACAGCTTTATTATCTGTTACAGACTTTTGAAAGTCATGTCTAACAGTATTTTTCAAAATATATTCTTTGAACTTAGGATGACTGTGCAGTTTCTGCAGCTAACTTTTTGAGGATATGGGGTATATTACTAAGCAGATTTGCATGATCACATTTTTTCTATTGTGCACACTACAGAGGAAGTAAACTGTACTAACTATAATACCCTGTGTTTTGGGACAAAGGCTGGATTGGCTCATACACTCCAGCCTCTAGCAGTGGCAAATGTCTAATGATACAGAAGACAGTGAAAACACAACTGTAGCTACAGAACAGTGTTTGTAACTTAGGAGACATAACAACAAAATATACTGTTGGCTTTTTGTTTTTTATTTTCCGAATAGAGATTCAACACTTGATCTATAACCTGCCACTACTCCAATTTCAGTCTTCAATTTATGAGGTTCCAGTGCTGAAAGGTGACATATTTCCTAAAGGCAATAAATTGCATCCAAACCAATACGTACATTAACTTCAGTTATATTACTGAAACAAGCATGAGAATTAGATTTGCAAATATTTACACCTAAACGTTGTTAAGTGCTACTTTGCAAACCTTCAGTTTCTCCTGTAAGAGAAAAACAAAAAGGGGATTGGAGATGTTTTCCTCATCGGTATAAATCAAGAAATAGATTCTTCCATGTATTTGGCTCACCATCTAAAGTTGGGGTGCTGGAATTGTAAATAGCACTGAAGGACTAATTAACAAGAATTTTGCTTGAATGAGGCACCACTGAGGAAAACATTATAGAAGATGCAACATCTAAGGAACTACAGAGGCTTCAAACCACATACAAAAAGACATTTTCAGCATTCAAATTTCTGAAGGTGTAACAGATGTGAGACAACATATGTATAACAGTTTATTGGTGCCCTGTGTTTCAAAAGGGCAGGTTCTTGTTTATTTGCTTTCTTTAATTTTTCTTTCTTTACACACTTCTAAATTTAGTGTCTTGTCAAATTTGATAAATGCTTGCTCTCAATACTGTGCTTTGTGAGCTAAATAACGAACCTTGTCATGTATGTTAGACATCTGCATTTCTTAATATAGACGTTGTATTTAATCTGCCCTAACCTATCAGGCTTTGTGACTATTCAGTCAGCTTTTCTTGGTGATTTCCCACAAATACTTTAATGAAAAACAACAGTGGGAGGAAAATATCACCTAAGAACTCAATATAATTGTACAAAAACATATCTCAGTTTATAACTGAGGGCTAACTGCAGGCTAAAACATTTTAGTATTGCAAATTTCAGAGTAGTTTTGCACCTAATTCTTGCAGCTCAATCTGTAAACCCATTTCTTTCCCCATTCCTCTATTTGCTATGGGCTTAAATGTCATTTTTCATTAATTTCCTTTGCTTTGCTGTTTGCCTTACGTAGGCCTGCCATTACAGATCGACTTTCTCATTCTGCCAAAACATATTTCTCACAGTATCACGAAGCATTGACTGTACAACTCTAAAGCATCGAAAATCATTTGTTAAAAATAGTCTGTATATCTGAGATCTCTCTTTCTACAATCCCTTCCTCCTTTCTTCTACTACATTTTTCCAGAGTAGCCAATAATTTCTGTGGTGAGCAATTTTATTTCTGATCTTTAAGTTCACTTTGCCCCTAAAATCCAACTTTTTTTTTTTTTTTTTAAAAAAAAAAGAAAATTAGTTGAATACATTTTGATGAATAATTTATTCAGTGGGGAATTTCTTACATTTATCAAATACTTCTTTCAAGTTTCTAAGCAGCTTTACCAAAGCCCAAATACAGTCTTGTCTTCATGCAGACACAGAAGAGTTTACTTATGTCCACACATAGTTATGGAAAGGTAGTTATTTTTTACCTTGTGTAAGAAACAAAATAAACCTAATTTTCTAACAAGAAAATCAAATGAGTGTGACCTTCATTTTCTTAACTTCACTCAGCCTACTTCATGTTTAATATTCAAAGTTCCTTCTAAGATTATTCTCCTTATCTTTCGGCACTTTTCCTAGTGCTTTCATTCTCACATTTTCACCTAAGCAGCACAAGCAGCACACTTTTGTGGTATTTTACTGCTTTGCAATGCAAGGCATTAATCAGCTCTCATCTGCATGCCTTTAAATAAGCCTGAGGCACGCAGTTTCTCAGAAAGCTTTGACTTGTTGCTTAAATAGACAATTTGTTTTAAGTCAATCAACTTGTTTTTGAGTCAGGAAAATCTCACATTAAATACTTGCCAACAATTATTAATTCTTCACTAAATCACTCCTAAAGGAAAATGTTAAGTACTTTCTAATAAACTGAGAAAAAAGATTCAAGTCTCCCAAAACAACCTCTTTTGCAATATAGATTGACAGCACAATAAAGATGCAAAAAAGGCAATAGTTTATTACTATTGCATAACAAAAATGTCAAAAGAAGATACAACAAGAATGGCAATCCAGAACACTGCTGAATTATGAACATGAGCGATTGAGCACGTTAGTGCAAAACAACAGATTCAGCTCTATGATGGACTTTCAATTTAAGATTCATGAAATAGCTAAATAACTGTGAGCACTGAGTAAACATTCAGACAATCTTTCAATCATATTAGTATTTTAAATATTGCTAACTTTCTATAAGCAAAACAAAATCAAACTACAGGGAATAACCCAATGATTTCAAAAAATTAAAAATTTAAATTCCTCAGAGCTTTGAACCCAGGGTTGATTCCCTCCCTTTAGTTCTTCATTTCTCCCTGATGTTCTGGCCCAAATTCCTAACAATATGAGGTCTCAAACATCTTGAGCACTTCTGAAATAGCTCAGGAATTTTGCTGCTCTGAACCATTTCAAGTGCATCATCCAAAAAAGAGCAGAAAGATCACCAATCTTCACATATGGATGATTGTGCTACTTCAAAAACAACTTTGCTGAGCAATATTTAAGAGAAGGCCTAAAACTCAATATTCACAATACTTCCATGAGCATTTCCTACACTAAATATTGTACAGGCCAAAATTACACTAATTTACACAGCCAATATATGATAGCTGTGATGAAACGTCATCAGCAACAGCACTATGTCACTTTACTGCTCAACACTCAGACAAGATTAGCAAAGAAGAGGTGGACTTTCTTCAGTGGACGGCATGAGAAACCAATACTATGTAAAGCTACAGGAAGAGATCTTTCCCTGATATCAGTCTTGTCAAACAAACTGGCAAAGACACAGAGGAATAAACTGAACTTGCAGTAGGAACTGAGCATTTCCTCAATCATAAAACTTGTCAACATATGACTAGTCTGAAAGATCAGAATATTCTTTGTTGCAAACTTATCTTCTAAACGTATTTATCTTTTGATTTTGAAACTATTTACTTTCAACACTGCCATTAGGAAAATGATATGAATGTAAGTTATTCATGTGAGAACTTCAAGCACAGCTTCTGATAAACCAGAAATGTTTTTATTTTTTAAAAAAGAGTGATAAATCAGGTTGCAATTTCAAACTCCTTCCTATCCTTCAATCAGGAAAAAAAAAAAAGACAACCATAAAAGAGCACTCTTCAGCTTCCAATTTGTTCATTCTCTACTAGCAATAGTACTGTGAGCTAATTAACCAGAATACATAATCATTTCCCATTGAAACAATTTGAAAAGGAAATTTAGAACTGCGTGTTCAGCTACAGTCAAGGGAAAGGGAAAAAAAGAAACAGGGATTTTTAGTAGCATCAATCTAAAGTCTTCAGTCAGATCAAACATAGAAAAACAATGCATCGCAAAGAGAGGCAACCATCTGGAATGAGATTTTGCCCAGTTTCTGAAGAAGTGGTGTAAATCTGCAGGAAGGAGAAATCATTAAGGAAGCAACAGTTGTGGCATGTGGTAACATGTGACATGGCTGCAGAATTATGCCCTCAGAAGTCAGAAGATTGATTCTGCAATTACCTTTCTTAAAAATTTATTTAGTTTTGCCGAATTTATTGAGAGTCCTCTCGCTTATGGCCTACATAAATTCAGTGCGAGAATTAAAACCCTGCACTTGCTCAGTTTTCCCACGAGATGGTGCTAAATTCATACCCTGCAGAAAAGCATTAACAAAGCAGAAAAACACGAGGGAAAAACTGCAGTTACATGCCTCATAAAAATAACGATAACAACGCTAATTTGCCTTTACATAAGAATAAAGAATTTCAATTAGGGAAAAATAAAATTAGCACTCTAGTGTTCTTCTCTTAGAAGAGTGAGCAATTTTCCCCTCCTAATTCAAAGAGTTAAGGGCTGAGTGAGAGGATGCACGTATGTAAGATATGCATGGACAGCCACATATCCCCCCTAGAATTACATAAATCAAAACCAGGGATTGCTACAGTAATGTTCAAACTCAAATCAAAGCATTACTACTCTGAAACTTTGCTTTAATTCATAAGTTTAGAACTTTTAGCACATACATTAAGGCCAATTCACTAATAAAAATAACTACTATTAATCCTCCTCAAAACTACGACTCTGAAGGATACAGGATACAGAAGAACATGGTGTTGTGGCTTTTTTTCCTTCTTATGGAAATTTTTCTAAACCTGCTAATCGCTGACTTACAGATGGCTGCAAATGCAGTAAGCCTTGGCTCGTTGTTCCATGCTCTGATTCAGAACCAGAATATTTGTACACAATAAATTATTTCACTCCCCTACTTACATTAACACTGGGCTGTCAATGCTGAACACAAGCAAACTGCTTGCACTGCAAACACCATCAGACACTGACAGCCAGTTGCACAGTTTGTTCTTGTATGTTTAAATGTGGGACAGCATTCACTCAAGTAAAAAAGACAAATACAACAAGAACATAAAAAACTCAGTACTGCAAAAATAACTACCTAATTAAATGCCAATTAAATATTCAAGAATATAAGTTCTAATCCCTGTTGACTTATATTACTTAAACATGCCTATAAAAACTGTTGTACATTTCTATAGGAAACAAATACCAAATTAATGGTGCGATTCTGAAATTAGACCACAATACCATGAAAAGTTACTGCTAGGGTTAGAGATCTAACAATAAACGACTACAGGGGGACAGTAACATTCTATTTTAAACTACTAAAGATTCTCTACAATTACTTTTTTTTTTTTTCTTTTTTCTAGTATTTACTGGTGGATTCTTTTTTGAGACTATAACGATATTAATTGCTACAACACTGACTTCGTAGTGCATCCTTCAGTTGGCCAACTGTCTCACAGTGGTTCAAAGCCATGAAGTGCAGGGAAGCCTCCAGTGAGCCGCTCAGTGCCAGTTGCAGTGAAATAAACAGAAATGAAGGGGAGTCTGGGGACAACTGCATACCTCAGTACTGAATTTTAAACTGACAACACTGTGCCTTCTGTCAGCAGTCCATTAGTACTGTACAATACCTTCTTCCTGTCTCTCAAACTGCTCTTAAGTAAGCATACTGTAAGACCATTCTGACTATGCATCTATTAAGAAAGAAAGGAGTTACTAAGTTCTGCCTTTCAGCCAGACAAAACAAAACTTAATACAGGCAAGAAAATGTGAAAGTGAATTCAGGATCAGGTACATGCATCATTTTCACAAAACACCATGCAAACTCCAGAAGCACAGAGCTGCTAATGGCTTCTTTTCAACTGCCCTATGCTACAGATCAGAACGCAGCAAAATCTGGGGGGTGGGGTATGGCATATTGAGCCACCTTGGAATGCAAAAGACTTATTTAATCATGACTGCTAGAGTTTTTGCCCCTATCACATGCTTAGACATCTGCTGACTATATAATGCAAACCCATTGCAGTTTAAGTACAGATTTGTAATCAAAAATGAATATCCCCATCAACATATCCTCCTCTAATCTCCAGTTTTACCACTGAATGTTTAGAGAGGATTTTTTCTATACTGTGTAATAGAGGATGAGAATATAGAATCAATACACAATATCTAGGATGTTCCATGCATCCCGTTCCATTTCTGTAAATTATTTAGTAACAATTATGGGCTCTTTCAGATACTTTGTTTTGTAAGAAATGATGTGAACTTATACTTTTCTACTCCTAAATTCGTGCTCAGATTCATCTTTCTCTGGGTCATTTTATCTTACTCTCAAGCAGCACAGAAGAGATGGAGCACATTAACCACCTGAAACTGCTCTACAGCTTATAGCTGAAATATACATCTCCTTCTTCTTTCTTCCCTACTCAAAGTTTTCTCTATGCATTTGCCACATCTCACTCATACCTGATCTATTTTACTCTATATAGATTTTTCAATCTCAGCTTTCCTTTAGTCATAGCATTTCCCCCAAAAAATATTGTTTTGTAGATGAGAATATGCTTTATCAAATAGCGTTATTGTTCTCTTTGTACCTATTGTAGTTTCACGGAAATAAGTAGGAGGCATTACTTTCAGAGGAACCTACATACACTGCTACACAAATGATAAAGGAGGCGAAGATTCTGATCCTGTATTGCTATCTGTTGATCCTTATGCACAAAGAAGCCGAAAGTCGCCTGAAATTGCAAGTACTCTTTTTCTCCTTAACAATCCCACTGCCTTCACAGTGACAGAAGATCACAGATCACTGACAGTGAAGGATGAGTTTGGAAAGCAATGTGACCTGTTAGTCTTTTTCCCACACTGCAAACTTTTTACAGTTTTATCCTTTGGCCCTAGCTTTCTCAATTCAAACCCATAAAACCCCATCCATTAGAAATTCCTTCCAAAATAAAAAAGAGTAACCACTCTACAAAGGATAATCTGACAGCATCACAAAATCACAGAATTGTAGGGATTGGAAGAGACTTCTAGAGATCATTGAGTCCAACCCCCCAGATGATATGAAGTAGTATATTTCACCATTCTCAAACAATGAAATATGCACTGGTTAGAATATTAGAAATATTAATTATTCTGTGCAATCAACCTCACCACTGCCAGAAGCAGTAAAAATCCTGCAGCAATTTACTGCACTCACTGAAACTCAAGTCGATGTCCTTTATATCTGGATTGAATTAGATTCCAAAAAGTGATGAATTGTATTTGTGTAACTTAGCACCTCCTAACCACAGTAAGAATTGGACATGGCACAGCTCAGGTCACTAACAGCTGCAAAGGATAAACTGCAAGGGAATTATTCTCCATTATGCCACATACTACATCTTCTATCATTTCCTTCTCCCTCTAACTGTAAAGAAGTGCATCTATGCCAGCTTGTATCAATTGTACTGTAATGCAGATGTTCCTTGAGGTGTAAGATCTGTGCCAGAAATCTCTAGATTAAACCAAAATACAAAACTTTCAGAGGAAATTCTAGAGGACAGAACCTGTGATGAGTGATAACTTTCACTAGTCACTACAAATCAAATATACGTATGAATCTTAAATCCTTGAATATGGTGCTAGAGGACAACGTTTCTGCATGAAACTGCCATTTTGTTCTGTTTTTAAACTGGAAAAAAAAAAAAAAAATCAGTACAGTGGTTTTAATTCTGTCACTACTGCCCAAGCATGTACGTACTCTTAAAAATGAGACCACAGAAGAGTTGGTTAACTAAACAGTATTGTTCTAATGACATGCACAGAGAAATCTGTGCTAAAAACACTGTTCATTTCTGCTTCAAAGTAGATTGATCTATATTTGCGGGCCAAACTGCTGCTGAAAACACCAAGCAGACTGATGATCACAGGCTAATTTAATTCTTTCCAACTGGATATGCAGGAAGAAGTTGCTTAAAAAAAAAAAAAAAAAAAAAAGTAAGCCATTTTCTGCACATTTATTAAAAGATATTTCTACACAAGTAAAAATTTATTGGGGCCCCTTCGTGCTGTGAAGCTGTCAGTCTGTGAGGAAGAGGTGCAAAAATCAAAACAGCCAGATTGTTCAAAGAGGTGAAAAGGACTCGGCAGGTAAAAGTATGATCAAAGAACTGAGGAAAGAAGAACAAAAGACATAGAGGAGAAAATACAGTGGAGCTTAAAAGTTATTATGCTATGTTTTATCTCTAACAGGAATACTTGCCAGATAGATGGCAGTGAAAACTGCATTGCGGGCTCTATATTTCTTTTTTCATATGATCAATTCCTGTAGCTACTGGAGAGGCTGATTGATTACAGAAGGGAACAGGGGAAGTCAACGAAACCCTGTCCTTTTGTCAAGTCTTAAATCATTACCTCAGATAAAGCAGGATACAATCTACCAATTCTTTCACATTTTTCCTCCCTCAATGCCTCTGTATTATCTTTAATTTACCCTACTCTATGACAAAATAAAAACAAGAACAATTACAGTTTAATAACTAATTTTATTGACATGACATTGGCCTCATTGACATCTCCACTGGCAAAACAAAATCCTACAGCTCAACTAGGCTTATTTTATATCATTTTTTCTAACAGTATTCCTAATTAAAAATTCGGTGGCATACTGAACCACTTGCTATCACTTTCAATGAAAAGTATACCTTGTTAATGCTCAATGCATATCAAAGTACTCCATGTACCCTTTTTTTCCCCACTTTTATTCCCTTCACTCTATACTGTCTTCTTACAGAAGACAGCAGCTTCCATGATTCATCTGTCACAAATATTCTCATCTTCCCTACTGTACTGGTAAAACAGGTTCAGTACTGGAAATTGAAATTTGTCTGCTAAGAGAAAGCAAAGTCCAAAGTCTTGGCCACTTTATATATGAAAGCGTACCTTAAAACAGCATTCTCTCACTGCCACAGACCTTAGTAAAAAGTACTATGTACTTGTTTTTTGGGGTTTTTTTTTCATTTTTTTCCTGTTTATCAGCATTCTAGAAGAGCCTACCAAAACCTGAAGTGCTTCCAACATTGAACATGAATCAAATATCAAGGTATGACAATGTGAATAACCATTCTGTTCCAAAACTGCTCGCTGAAATGAACACTTACTGTAAACAGCAACTTCTAGACAATGTCGTAAGCACTTTAAAAATATATATTTTTATCAAAAAGATTATATCAAAAAGTAAAAGCCAACCATTGAAAAAAAAAGTACTCCTCTTTGCATGCACGTTTATATATGAGAACGTTGTTAGTTCGAGCAAAATGTGCACATGTACCTGTACTAACCTCACATCTTTTCACTCTGGAGAAACTAAACTCCCAGAAACTGTCTATTTCTTACAGCACAATCTATTCAAATCACTTGTACTTGCACAAGGAGAAACTGAAAGTTAATATTCTCAGAATCAGACAGTAGAATACCCACAGCAGGACATCCACATAAGCCACTGGTCAAAAAAATTTCCTTAGAAAGAGAAATGAGAGATGTGGTCATCGCTGCCATCACTCTGCTGATTCTTTTCAATAGCACAGAGAAGAAAAAGTGACCCTCTCAAAGAATCCAAATATTTTTATAACTTTCACACCCACATCAAATTCACAGTTTTCTCGTCTATGAGCTTACAGCTCTCACTCTTCCCATCTTTTTCCTCTCTGTAGCAAGAAAATACTGCCAACCAATAATTAAGTGATCAATAAATAATATTTCCAAGCAACTAGCCTTCTGATTACTCTATTTTACAAGAAATACTTGGAGGGAGGCAGAAAGCAGGAAAAAAATATTTACTTTTATGTAGTCCTATATTCTTACTTGTTGATGATACTTTTCTTGCTCTAAGACCTTTCCCACAAGAGGTTTATCTGAGCTGGGCCATACAGCATAAATTCTAGGAATGATGAAACACAAAATACCCTGACCTCCTTGGAGAGTAACAGCCAATGTTCACCTGCCAAAAGAAAAGCCAGCCTTCAGCCAGCTGCTCCTTCTGTTTTTAACCATTGCTAAACAGGATAAAGGAGAAAATTGCTCCAGACATCACAGAAAACAAAGAAAATAAACGCATTTGATTAGTGCGTAATTAAATGGACATTGCAGTAATATTTTTTTGTCTGAAGAATCTTTTATCACTTTTTTTTCTTTCCTTGTAACAGCTAGAAACAAAAAGCAACAAAAAGCAGCAGCTCTTCAAGGGAGCAAGCTAACAGTTATTTTCTCTTGCGTAGTCTGACACAAAAGTCCCCAAAACTTCTCTTGAACCTGATATTAAAACATGGAGCCCTGCTCAGCAATATCCGTCATCTTACCCAGAATATGAGAATAAACCACACTAATCAATAAGCTCTACTAGAATTATATTGTGCAGCTTCATTCACTTACTTTTCTGTATCAAATCAATCTCCAAAAGCATGTTGAGAGTACAGCTGGGCTGAAAGTGGCCCAGGAGACAAAAGTTTGATAGCTACATTCTGATCTACAAAATAAAGTGCTTTTAGCTTCCATTATGTTAGAATTCAATTTATGAGATTAATATCAGAAGGCTACAATATTACTGATGAACAGATACATTTTTTCCTGGTACCAAAATCTGATTCACTGCCAGCATCTGACAAATCTATTCAATAAATAAATCGATGCATTGTTTCTATCTATGAATATTATCCAATGGTAGCATATTTTCACCAACTCACAAAATTTTTTTTCAAAAGAAGTAATGAGAATTTTGCAGTAGCATAATGTAATTAATCAGAACATTGATATTTTTGCTGTCATAATACCCTGCTTCTTTGTTATCACTGGGAAGCAGAAAAACAATCTAAATTTACATTCAAAAATGTCAAAACGTTATTTTTCATGTAACTGTAGAAAGAGAAAATGGTTTTGGTCTTTGTTTTTAAATGTAATGCTTCTTCTCAACAGGATATTACTTTCTTGACTCAAACTCATAAGACAAATCTGAGTCATCTCTGGAGTTTTAGAAGAGAACTAGAACCTACTTAAAAAATGCTTTCTTTGTAAATGCCAAAGAAATCCTTGCCAGATATTGATATCTCTCAACATTTCTATCTTCCCTAATAAAAGTCTAACCTTTATTAAATACAAATGTACATTCTGTAAAAGGTCTACTCACCTATGTTGATGCTAAAGATATTCCAAAAAAAAAAAAAAAAAAGAGAAGAAAAAAGCAACCATACAACTCTTGCTAGAATCTGCTTCTCAAAGTGAGTTCATCTGCTGCAAGTTTGCTGACAGTTTGGTTTCATTGTGAGCATGGTTCCAGGCAGAGAAAGCCTTCTGACACTTCCTCTCTTAATTTGGAGACCAAATTCCCTGGTCGAGAGAACCAGAATGAAAGAATGTCTGGAACATCGACTGATAGATTTGTGCAGAAGATGTCACCATTCACTGCTGACCTCATGTTATTTTCACTCTGATCATTCTGTTCTTTAAGGCCACTAAGAAGTTTGGAATACAGTCCACACAGGTAATTCATCTTTTAAACTTACACGAAGGGAAGGGTAACTGCAGGTCAAATATAGCTCAAATACAACTTATAAGCCCTTTGTCAACCTGCCTTTATAGGAAATATTCTGATGGGATCATCTGGTGATAAAATTTTTTATATATCCAATGAAAGAAGAAAAAAGGATCTTTGAAACATGCTTTGAATGAGGGCAAGAAACAGTGGGGCTCATCATTCAGACACCACAAGATGTTTTTGTACTGGATTCAACAACTGGACAATACTGGATGCCTGGGGTACAGTAAAAGATGCATAAGCTTTTTACAGTAGTTTCAGCTTAAGGACTTCTAGATCCCCAGTCCAGATCTATGCGCTTATTAGCCCTTGAAGGACTTTTGTAAATTTAACAACCTTTTAAATCTGCAGCAGGCAAAGTCTTATTACAGTGACTACTAGTCTTTCATTTTAATGTCTTCTTATTAATTCTAAATATGCTTCCTTCAATTTGGTATTTCCTGATTCTTGTCTCAGAAGAAATTTCAGTTACTCCTATTTTTTTTTCCTCTTTAAACGCTGCTCAGACTCTTGCAGATTTCTACTAGATCCCACTTCTCTCATTGCTCTAACAGACCTATTTAGACTCACAAAGAAGCTATTCCATATTTTTGTTCACCTTTCCTTCCTTTTACAGTTGTACCTTCTCTAGTTCTACCCTAACCTTTATAAGATGAAGAGGATCTGAATTGGTATAGAATTCAGGACAAAACAGCTACAGAACAAAGTGTCACCATAGTGTTCCATAGCTTGCTGGTAATTCCTTTCCCAATTATTTCTAATCTTCAGTTAGATTTCTTTGACTGTACTAAGTATGTAAGCTGACATTTCGGTAGAAAATCTGAAATAACTCAAGACTTCTTTCCTTTGTACTCATAATCCAGAGAACAGCATTTCTTCATAAATTCAGGATTATTTTTCTCTCCCTTGGGTCTATGCCTTCATCAGTACTGAATTTCATTTGCAGTTTCATCACACACTCATTCAGCAGCCCTTTGCAAATCTTTGTCAGCATTCACTGTCACTATTGTGATTAAGAGCAACAGCTGAAAACCATATTGTTACCCCCTTTTTCAGAGTAACTAATGAGTGTTTCACAAAGGAGACACCTCTTGAACACCGTAAGTGATCTTCCTGATTCATTTTAACTTATTATTATAGGAGAGTTATTCTGCAAGTGATTAACTCATGTGATAGAGTCATTTCACATCAGATTAGTTCCTTTAAGACTTTCTGGTGGGTGATTTTAAGAAAAAAATTTCATGATCAAAATGCTATGAATATACAACACTTAATACTGGAATATCATCAGCAGGATTTTTACATAGAATAGCTTGAGTTGGAAGGGACCTCAACAGTTGTCTACTTCTAGCCTGCCTGCCATGGGTAGGATTTGCCAACCACCAGATCAGACTGCCCAGAAACCCACCAAACCTGGTTTTGAATGCCTCCAGGGAAAGGGCATCCAGAAGCTCTCTAGGCAAGCTGTTCCAATGCCTCACACCCTCTGAGTAATTTCTTCCTACATCCAATCTAAACTTCCTTTCAGTTTAAATCCATTCGCACTTGTTCTGTCAATATCTACCTGCATAAAAAGCTTCTCCCTCTCCTGCCTGCAAGCTCCATTCAAGTACTGGAAGATCATTATCAGGTCTCCCCAGAGCCTTCTCTTCTCCAAGTTAAACAATCCCAACTCCCTCAACCTTTCATCAAAGGAGGGGTGCTCCAGCTCTCTTATCATCTTGTGGCCGCCCTCTGGATGCGTTCCAACAGCTCCACATCTTTCTTCTGCACGTTGGAATCCCAAACCCATAGAGATATAAAGAAGGAATTCTGTGGAGTCAAGAGACATTGGCAGCAAACCACCCTCACTGTATCTGGTTTAAAACTAATAGTCACTTCCTGCCTGCAAAAATCCAGATGTTTGGTCACAGTTTTTGTTTGGTTGTATATTTTCTTACTGCACTTTCCCCAAGGAAAAGTAAAAGATCATGTAGCTTTCAATTTCCTACCTGAAGGAAGCCTCTACATTACTTCATTTTGACTTGGAATTGCAAATTTTGACTCACAGTAAAACTTGAATTATTTCCTAGCAATCTATGTTTTGTGTAAACATACTTGTGTGGGTTTGGTTTTTTCTACTTTGTTTTGTTGTGTTTGTTTTGTTTTTGTGTTTTTTTTTTAAACTTGCCTTGATGCTTGAAAATTTATAATTGTACCAAATTTAAGTCATAGAAATGTAATTGTGCTGTACTGACCAAAAGATTATATTTAGTATAAGATTTACAGCATTCATTGCAGTTAAAATTTGAGACAGAACAATGAGTTTCCTGTCTTTTAAATTGTTCAATCCTTTTCAAAATAAAAAATAACATGAAACAGATGTTACTCCTGCTTATTTGTCAGTTTCAGTAGTTTGCCCAGTTAATTCAGAAGTTGTTTCAGCAGGTAACTGAATAATTGAACTAGATTAATTTACAAGTACATTTCTAACAAAACTAACTGAAATGAGGACATTTGTAGATAAAATAAATACAATAATAGAGATTTTGAGTCTTCTTCCACTCATGGAATACATGCACATTGAACCCTAAGTTCTTCTTTTTCAAATAATATTTGTTGCAGTTCTTAAGGGGTGTTGAGGCCCAGTTTAGGCCCTTCACAACTACTAAAAATCACACCTAAAAAAAAAAAAAAAGTGCAAAAAATTATCCTAAATGACTACAGTGCTGTAAACACTAAACTCAGGCATAAACATTTTTCTGAATGAATCTCAAATACATAACTGGGGCTTTCCCCAACTCTTGCAAAAAGAAATAAAATTTACATTATGAATAATACATCTATTGAGTATCCTGTGGTTTTATTATATAAAACAAATGCAGTAACATATGGTACATCTGTTTCATATTTTCCCCTTCTCCTGACATACCACTACTCACAATATTAACACACTTCTGTTGGTTCATAAAAATTATTTTTAAGCTGCATATCAAATGCAGCCTCCTTCCACAATCAGTCCAAAAACACGATATGCCTCTCTCCTTACTCACACAGACTTACACAGAGATATTAACCAAGTAAAAATAAAATTAAAACAAAAAGAGAAACTGGTCACTGTATTATCAATTACTTCACAATTCTTCACTTCCACAAGCTCACTTTAACATACATTCACATCCCATAGCTCACAGGGAAAGTAATAGCAGTATTTCTGACACCAACAAAAAAAATAGTTACAACTCTCTCGAGGAAACCTGTACTGTATGCAAATCTGTACAAAGACACATTCTTCACCTCTATAGGTGATCACAGACAAAACAAGTAGATAAGAAATAGTAACTACAGGGTGTACAAGCAACAGTGAAAGGATATACAGGGACATGTATAAAAAGAGATCACTGAGTAATAACAAGCCTAGGAGAAATAATATGACAGGTGTGTAAAACAGGCTGACCTATAAAATGATATAATTGGGAAGAAAGATGGTTGGTTGTAATGTGATTGAAATCACAGCCATGACAGCAAAGCAGCAAGGTCCCAGGCTGCAGCAAGTAAGAAATTGCCCAAATGTGCCAGCCGTGGGCACAAAAATAAAAGGAAAGCTGCTTACCTTTGGAAGGCCAGTGAAATACCCTTGCCTCCACTACCAACCCCTTAAACAAGGTCTGGGAATGGGTGGATCCTCGCTCCACCCATTCTGTTTACTCACATGCATTTCATTGCATGCACCTGAGCTCTCCTGGGTGGGGCCATCCTTCCCAGCAGGTACTCCATCACTATTTCATAGAATCATAGAATCAGCAAGGTTGGAAAATACCCACAAGTTCATCTAGTCCAACTGTCCACCTATAACCAATAGTTCTCACTCAACCATGTCCCTCAAATCAACGTCTAAATATTCCTTGTACGCCTCTGAGGTCAGTGACTCCCCCACTCCCTAGACAACCAATTCCAGTGCCTGACAGCTCTTTCAGAAAAGTACTATTTCCTAACATCCAACCTGAATCTCTCCTAGTGCAACTTGAGGCCATTCCTTCTAATGCTATCACTAGATACACAAGAGAAGCAGCTGACTCCATGCTAAGCCATGACGTAGCACTTCTGCTACAAAGCTAAAACAAGGCAGTAAGTACATGAATAAATAATCAAGATTAAGAAATAAGTTGGAGCACAACTGTAAAGGAGACACCGAACTTTTACAACTCTGTACCTTTAGAATAAAGAACAGTTTGAGCAAAAGATAGAAAATACAATCCATAACAGTCTTTTGTAAATCTGATGCAGGAAGCTGATGCTGTCATCACATCAAAAATAAACTAAATGTAAACAAAAAACGTTAAATTTACCAATTTTTTTCCCCAATCTGTCCAAAAAAATCTGAATACTTCATAGACAGCAGCTGCCTTTTGCTGTGAGTTTTATATCACAATAGACCACTGATTGGCAAATCTATTGCTTTGTTAAATAATTCAATATTAAATAAAAATAATACAGTGCTACTGTTGAAATGCCAATTCTAATTGCAAGTCTTCAACCATTTTCACTTCCTTGTGAAAATGATGGAAGCTTTTGTGGAAAGAGAAAGACTGAAACCAGTTAGATATAGTAGACTGGAAATCGGTACTGGAAGATAAAAATTTTCTTTTTTAAATTTTGTCACAGAGAAAGATTAATCTATGAACTAGAAAATAAAGAAGCACTAAACTCTCTGGCCACTTCACCATTACAAAGTCTGAATAGCTTCCTCTGTGCCTATTTATTATTAAACACATTTTACAACATGCTGAAAATACAATAAATGAATAAGCAGATGCATCTCTAACTTCTGAGTGAGTCTTAGTATTTCTTCTCTTTTCTCTCCACATAATTACCAAAAAAGGCCCTTTAGACTTAATGAGATAATATAGTATTATTTACAGGAAAAGACTTTTTCTAACTGATTCATTGATTCAACAGACATAGTATTGCTGTGATACCATATAACATGCTTCATATTTTGACAGAACTAAAACATACAGTTTCAGTAGACTACTTTATGAGTTGGACTGTTGACAAAGAGTAAGCTTTCCAAATATGCCATTGGCACTAAACAAAGGTATTTAAATAAGTTTCCCATATACTAATCCAAAAATATCAATACACTTGCTTGCTAAATGGAAATTTCTTTACATGCATATATAAAGAAAAAAAAAAAGTATGCACTTATACACCGTTAAAAAGAAAATACAGCCCTTCAAAATTGTTTCTATGGAATGATTTAGAATGCCACTAGGAAGAATGTCAGTGGAAAGACTTTTAAAAACAAATCTATAAAAAAAAATTTCAATAAATATTCGGGTCTCACATAGATAATTTTCCATAAGGGTTTAATCTGTACTGATAACAGGAGGATTAGGTCACACTTTGTTAGTACTAGCAAACAGACAAGGCACAACCAAATGCACAATCACCTAGCAGTCTTTTACCTCCAGGTTACCACACTGCTATAGTTTCATGCGTGTAAAAGGTTAAGTCTTTCAGAGTATGCCTTATAGATATTCATCATTTTTTCAAACATTTTTTTTGCTTTAGGATGGAAGTTTGGAAGTACTTCAAAGAACTTTACAGCACACATTCACTAACTAAAAAGATCTGATCTGTTTCCTGAGGCATTTTACACAATTCCTCTACAAAGAATTAAGTATAAGCTTCCAGAAACTAATTTTAAAAAGAACATACTTTTTATCTTAAAAAAAAAAAAATCTAAATTAAAAAAAAAAAGAAAACACATTGCTCTTGCTAATACTAGTGCTATATGATTACAATTCACTGCAGTTCAAGAAACAAGCCAGAGCTTTCATCTTTCCTACACCCCTTCCCTCTTCACACCATAACATTCCAGATGTACTGAGTCATTCTGTCACTGGCTGCTATTAGAGTCATTTTTTCCTTTATCAAGTTGGAGGCAACAGTTAGAAAAGCTTATTACAAATTACGAAGAAAACTTCAATGCATACTACTGATGGCATAGTAGTAGCAGGATATCATACAATTAGTTATGAGTATGCATCTAATACAACACAGTATTCCTAATGAAACTAACCTATTGCTTATATAAATTCTAAAAGTAAAAGTTTCTCAAATCGTGTTACAATAATTTTTAACATGAGGTAATTGTTCCAAATTATCATTTCTTGCATTACAGATGGATTACATACTGCCAATTACAGCAAGACATCGCCTCCATTTTGCCATGCTTCCACAACAGCCAAGATATCTCAAAATGAATCAGGCGAAATCCAGTTTCCCTCCACTGAGATCACCTTCACAAATGTCACAAGCCCTGGGCTGACATTAAGCTTCTGGCAAAACGCCAGCCTGGGTGCAGTCCGGTGACACAGCAGTGTCAGCAGCTGCAAGCTCTGCCTACGTAGGGCCTCTGCCAACACCACTGTCCTCAGTGAGGACAGACAGCAACAAAAGCTGCCAACCCTTCACATGCTCCAGCAGTGCAGTGCATTTGGCAGCTGAAAGGCAACAGAAGTTTGGGAGATAATGTGTCTTAGTGGTAGACGTGACATCACCCAACAGAAACTAGCTGGGACCATAGGAATCAACCTATTGGATACACATCCCTATTTCTATGTATTGGAATGTCTGAATGAATAATACTGCTTTAGTAAAAGAAGTAGGTCATGTATTTAAGAAAAAAACCACCAACTACATAATGCCCTGTTTTTTTTATATATTAAAAAAAAAAAAAAAAAGGCTTAATTAGTACATGAGACAAAGCTAAACCTGCAGAAATACTCCCTATTTCATGTTACAGAGAAATTACTCCAGGGATTAATTTATGTACATATTCACAACCATTCTTCTTATACAGTCATTAAATTCTGTTTTATGAATCACTGTTCCCATCTGGGCTAACACAATTAAGTACTGCAGACAGAACTGTAGGTGTGCTATCGCTAATTAATATTCCCCTCAGGTCTGCACAGTTTCCTTGTGTTTCCAGTACAGCTGAGGTTGGTATTAATCCAGGTAATTTGGCATCTCTGAAAGCACCAACAAGCATTTGGGATCAAGTCTGTTTTCATCAGTGAGCCCTCACCAGCTGTCCCAGCAGGGGTACTGAGGCCAGAAAGCAGTGCTGGACCCACAACGTAACCCATGTTCTGTCTAAAAGCTGCAGTGCTTCCCATCTAATCCACATTTTAAAAGTCACTAACAGTGTGATTTAAGTTAATCTCCTCAGGAATCTTGCTACTTAGCTGAATTGCCGAAAGATAGATTTGGTAAAATCTGATAAAACGAGAATGGCTTATACATATAACACTTAAAACAGGTAAGTGCTAAGGATAGCATAGTTTATATCAGATCCTGAAAGAGTAATTCTGGTTGTTCCTATATGCTAGCTAAATTTTTCCTCCCTTTAAATTCCTAATTATTCTTTTGCCCCAGTGGCAAAACAAACAGTAGGTTTTAAAACAACAATTTTACAATATTTTCAATCACTTCAATCTCTTTGAGAAACTATGACAAGAAATTTCTCTTTTAATTGCTGATGAATAAAGTTTACTTCCACTGTGTTTGTGGTATTTAAAAAAAGAAAAAATAACAGTTCAATTAGGCTTCAGAAATAGTTTGATGCTCTCCAGTTATACTACTCACGAATGTACCATATTTGAATACATTGACTTTTTTCTCCATGTTTTGAATTTATTACATTAGCTTATTCTTCATGTGTACAAAACTCTATGATTCTGTATTACAGGTAGGTGGTTGTAGTAATAAGGAAGTCATTTAAAATACATTATCACCTGTCTAATTAATGACAGGAAAACCAAATACAACAATGTTTAATTTTTAAAGCTAATGGATTTTGCTTTAGTCCACGAATTCAGTTCTCTCAAAAATCACCCAATATTAAAATATTGAGAAAAATCCCTTAAATTACTGTTTGATGAAAATATAGAGTTTGTGAGCAGTTTCACTCTTTGTTTTATAAATTAATAGTGTAATATAGATAACTGCTTTGTCATTACAAACAGCACTTAACTTATAAAAACTCTGATTTTTTATTCCATAAACTTTATCAGCTGCTCCTCAATGTAAACATCCAAAGAAGAAACAGGATGATTTGAGACTACATGATTTCTTAACCTCAAGATATGTTTTCTCTGATTCATATCAGATTATACACCATTATATCCATGACAGACTTCATCTGATATTGCTGTAACTGACAAGTTTAATTACAAAGAAATCGCTCATTGTTCATAAGGAGTCATGAGCCTGATTACATATTCTATGTCTCTGCTGTCCCAGAGTGCTCACAGCAATTTCCTAGGAAGGATGAATTTAGATGATCTGTCCATTTCACATGGCGGGTACTGCTCCGGATACTTTCTTGGTTCAGAGGATAAAGATCTGCATTTTCTTTAAAAACTTAAAAGTCTTTTCCCATTTTTACACAAAAAATGACCATTTTTACAACAAACATTGGAAACTTTAAATGCTTCAACAGAACAAGATGTACCAACTCAAAACAGGTTTCAGCATAGAAGAAGAGGTATGTTACACAAGACTGAAGAGAGGAATGAAAAAAAAATACAAATATCTAAGATTACTTTAAAAAATAATAATAATTTAAAAGACTCCCAACAAAGCATTGGTCAGTCTTCAAAACCACTTTTGTGAGACGAGATATTTTTAGTCTCACAAAGATGACTGGAACTGCCAAAGGCAGCAAACCATTTAATGGAAGAAAAGAGCAGAGATACCTACTATTCAAAAGAGCCTTTGTAAAACTGGCTTTCAGCTAAGATGCATCTGAAACTGCTTCTGCTTCTCTGTGATATTCTGATAAGTGTCAGAAGACATATCTTATTATTTTGATCCATTTCATTGCAAGTAATTATATGCCACTCATACTACATTAATGTATTTTTGTACATAACGTACAGAATGCAGCAACTCGCCACAAGGGACAGATAGACTACAAGGAATGTGAAAAGACATCCAGTATGCAAAAACAGCAGCTATTCCAGATCCTTTGTGCATTGACTGACATTTGGAATTTATTATTGAGGAAAACAAGTTATGCTCAGGTACAGCTTTTATTAAGATTTTAAAAAGTGAAATAAAACATTTCTATCACAAGTTTAAAATATCAACTGCTGGTCTGTCCTTCTCACTTTTTTTTTTTTTAACTTGTTAGATTTCAGTGCTCAAAGAGAAGGCAGTAAAGCTGCTAACAGTGTCACACTTATTGAAAAAGTTTCTAATGATACTTACTTTACATAATTGCTTTAGTGGCCAATTATCAGCTAATATCTTAAGTTGCACCCACTCCCATATTTACACTGCTGGCTAGATATCCTGGTCAAAATTCTAGACCACAACGGCTTCCTTCAGCTATGCAAACTGGATACACATAGGTTTGCAATAGCTTGGTCTTGTGATGATTGGAAAAGGAGGCACTGCAGCTATTTTGTAGGTGAGCACTGCTGTGCTACTAAAATCGCGTAAGAAAACACATGCATAAAGGTATATTGCAGTTTTTAATCACTTCTGACAAAAAAAAGAAAAATAAGGAAGCGAAGTGGGAGGCAGAGAGTCTCTTCAGGGAAGAAGGAAAAATCTAACTCACTGCAAGAAACAAAATTAAGTAGCTCCTGAAAATTTCATTTCATTACACATGAAGACATTCACATTTCACAGGGATGGCTTTACTGCTTAACCAACAGGCTTTTAAGCCTGAAATGGATCAGGATGCTTTTTTCAGTTTTTATTCAAAATCATATAGTTAAGAATTCCACCTACAACCTGACCTGATCTGATGTTAGATAGCGTAACAGGTTATTCCATAATAATTCTTGAGAGAACAGGCATAATTCTGTGTGGCTGGTAGTGACAATTCCATTACGATACTGGGGAAAACAGCGAAATTATTTTATGAGGTTATTAATTAACAAAGATTCTAAAGAGAAATGTGAGATATCCAAAAGTCGTTGGAGGAAAGACAGTTAAACTTTGCCACTGTGCAAGCAAGAACACAAAATTCATAGACCAGAAAGAATATAATAAAAATAAGTATGACTAATTTATTATAGTTATCTTGCTGACAGTAGAAAGGACATTCCTGGTCTCTATACAGGTACTGATTATGCATTCTACGCACAAGAATGAAGAATAAAATACATAGAAAATTGTCAAGTGTCTTTAAAAAAATAGGCTATTCCTATGAATTGCTGTGCCTATCTAAATTTCTACATAAATTCTGGCTTCCATCACAACTTATATTTACAGTTACATTCCTGTATTTACAGTTTGCTGACATTTTATTGAAAATACAGAAAAATCTTGCTCGTATCTCCTAAGTTGCTTTCAAACAAATATGAAATGAGATGGAGTGGGCTCCTTTTCCTGAAATATTACTTCTAAGTAAATTTTATTCTTGATCCATGTAGAAATCACATACAAGCTCTAAGTTAGCAGAAAGCCAGCGTAAGTGGAATATGGCTCAGGTTATAAAACACACCAAGAAGCAACAACAGATTGAGTGTTAATAGTTGCCAAGGAATTCACAGTACACTGTAGGTGTATTATTAAACATTTGGAGACTTGAGTAACTAAAAGCATGTGTCAACACCAACTTTTGAACAGGCAGTGCTAAACTGAGATGGACTATGAGTGATCGCCTGAAAGCAAGTAATTCCTCTTATCCATGCCTTCTGACACAGCCAACAGCAGCCTCAACAAAATATTTTGAGTGATAAATACTTTCTTTCAGAGCTTCTATTGTTATTCTATGAAAATACAAGATATAATTATCTAAATCATTAAAAAAGATCAAATTGGACACGAATATTGCATTTTTTCAATTGTCAGTTACTTCATTACTGTGTATTACGCACTCTCAAATGCAGATTTTCTTAGTGTTTTTGTTTGTAGACATTGATATCATTCTCTTGCATTACATTTTTGCAAGGGATTTCACTTTTTCCTTTTTACCAGGATTTCAGATTATTGTTTCTCACGCTTTGTTATAAGAAAATCATTGGCCCAAAGCTCTGAACAATCCACTCATTTAATATTTTGAAGTTGTTTTATATAATGTGAACTAAAATCTAAATAAAATCTTGATGTGGAAGCAAAACTAATTTGTTAGTCTGTTCTCTGCTCCTTGCACAAAATAAAGAAAAGGGAGAGCTCACAACTCAGGGCAAATCCACATCTGTTCTAAGTCAGTTTAGTTAATTAGATGTAAACAATAACCTGAGAAAGAGGCAGGCATAGCTTATCCAACATAGAATCCAGCAATGCATCCGCAGCCTAGCCAGAAGAGTAAAATAAAGTAGGCCAAATGACACCCAAATCGAAATTACTGTTTAGGCTATTTAGATTAAAGCAACAATGCCAACTAGGGGATGTATTTCTGATGTGTAGATATTTGGGTAATAGTCAAACTTCCTTACTTGTGAATCCTCTATTACTGCGATTCTAATTCTGATTATTGAGATTCCTCAATGAAATCTTTCTGCCTACATGCATGTTGTTCCCTACAAGAGAAGCAGCTGTATTGTTTGTCTCTATTTCCATTTTTCCTCTACCAGATGGCCCAAACTCTCCCTCAATTTTATTACTGGTTCAGAACTGCTATTAATGTCTGTGAAAGCAAAATAAAGAGTTGGTTGGGATCACTACCAAACACACAGTTTTGAATTCAATTCCAGACTAGCGATCTTGAAAGTGTATCATTTCAGTGGCTCATTCTGAAGGCACTGAATCACCCTACAGAATGATTCCAGAACAGTGATGTATTTTGGAAAAAAAAAAATGGAAACGAACAGTAAAGAAACAGTAAGGAGTCGGGTACATCAAGTGAAGTATGTGTGTTCTACTACCAGGATATGAAACCTCCTGGTCAATTGATGACCATCAGGAGTTAAATTTTGAACTTTTAAGTATGGGATAACATTAGTAAAAGATTAATGTAAGTATTTGTTTAGCAAAATTTATAGTAGCTTTAAAGGTCAGATTTTGGTTCAATATTACTGATATTTAATCGCAAAATGCCATAAGCACAGCAAGAACTCATGCAACTAAAATAGTGGAAAATCCTTCCTTGTCCTGATGGGAAGCTGATGTGGTATTGCATGCTATAGGAAAAAAAAAAAAAAAAAGTAGAAAAAAAAAAACAAAGCCTAGGTCTCCAGAAAATACTTCTGTGATTGATGAGACCACATAAGCGATCTGATGGCAGAGACCCATATTCAAAAGCAATAGAGGAATGAAATTCATATGCTTAGAAGCTCTATGAAAGTTTTAGAATTTCTGAACTTCAAGATTTACAGTAGATCCAAGATGCTAAGAACAAAAAATCATGTTTATTCAGTGATCATTTCCAGCTGCCCATACGTAACGCAACATGAATTTCTTTAGTTACTGTACACAGTTTCTGTTTCTGGAATTCAGCCACCACAATTCTCAAAAATACAGAGATTATCTAAATCATTGGTTTCTTAAAATGTTCAGAAGAGCAACAGCTAAGTTATTCTAAAGATCTCTGAACAAAGAACTGAAACACACTACTTTTTTTAGTAAATATTTCTAAGGTCTTTTAGTTTCCCGCATCATTCAGTCTTAAAAAAAAAAAAAAAAAAAAAAAAAAAAAAAAAAAAGCAGAAACTAAAAAAAGCACTATAGAAACTTGTAAGATTGTCCAGAATTGTGAACTCATTTCTTGGAAACTATTGTACTTCAGTAGGCTGCTGAAGCAAATGAAACCACCAGAAAAGTGGCAGAAAGAGAAAGCTACATATTCTCAATAACAAGCAAGTAGATCAGGAGAGGTTACTTGTATTTAGGAATTTATTAATCTGAAGTGCAAAGTTGAAAAGAGTAGTTATGCAGAAACATAATTCTAAAATACAACTACTGATGGTCAATTCATGTTAATTTGTATCTTGTTAATTTGCAATTTATTTCATTATATGCTCCTAAATTTCATGGCGGTAACAGTTTACCAAGGATTTGGTCCAAAATGACTTTCAACTGCAAGCTTTGTTACTTACAGCACTTATCACAAACTGCTCTATTAACCAAAAGATTCCTATCTGGCAATTTGGTAAGTGGGGTTGTGAACTGCAGAAGCATGCTAATGAAGGACACTAGAATTTTTTAGCTTTTCCATATTGCCAATGGAGGCTGGGAGGGAGAAGGAGATAAGCAAAATAATGCAGCAACTGCACAAAAATAAATAAATAAACAAACAAATAAATAAAAATCAGTGGTCACTAGATAGAAGGCAACCATCTCCAATACCCCCCTCCCCCCCCCACCTCCCCATAGGATGACAAAATCCTAGCCAATACACCCAACCAGATTCAACAGGTCATTGTGTGTACACAAAAAACTTTAAAAAGCTTTTTTTTTTTTCTTTGATAGTTATTTATTGTCATTTCATCTTTCTTATCTCACCACTGCTAATTTTTTTCTGACATAAATGAAGATACCGATGTCTCCCAGGAGTCATAATGTAGTAGTGGTTATCTTGTGGTGAGAGAAACTACGAAGTGTATTTAAAGTCTAAATTAAGAAAGATAATCTACTATGGTTCAGTAGAAACATATATTTCCAAAATAGCATATAATTATTCTGTTACAACTCTTTGTTTCAGTCATTATATCTTTAGACTAAGCTATTCAAAACAAGGAATCTGTACCAGTAGGAAATAACAAATTACCAGAAGATAAAACTAATAAAAAACTTCTGGCCTACCAGGCAGCATAATGTCACTGAAGAAGCTGGATTCTGACTGACACACAGAAAAAAAAAAAAAAAAAAAGTACTGTTTAACATTCAGGCAATGCATACTTAACAATCACAGATTTTCAAGTTTTGTTTTTAACACCAAAATTCTTCCACATCAGATTTTCCTTTCAGAATTTTCACTTCCATATTCCAAAAGAATGGCAAGATTTAGCTTCATTTCCTTAGTCCTCTATTAATGGTATATTCACAGGTCTTTTGTTTTTTCTGCAAACTCTGCAAACAACTTCACTGGACAGTTCATTTTTCTAATAATTTAAGTGAGTTAACATTCATTTTATTCAATTTAAATGTTTTGATTTAAAATTGTTACTAACTTAAATCCAAATCTTCTTTGGTTTGTTGCGCAGATGAAGGACCACAGAAACTTTTCTAGAACTTGAGACCTACTGCAACATGACCTCTTAAAGCACACAGAAATTCACAGCTTGTCTCTTCAAGTGGCACAAGACTATTCTCTCTGCTCTATCCTCTTTTACTAACCATAGGAAATGCAGAAATGATGGGCAAAGACAAAGCCACTTCTAAAGTTCAAAAGGAAACTCGTGTGACTCGTGCCTAGTACAGACCATGCAATTTGATGAACCAACAAAGCCTCTGGTAGGAGGGCAGAAGTGATTCTCTGCTTTATCTTTTCTCCATTGGAAACTGTTTACTAACTTGCAAAAGTGAAAACGAGTTTGAGAGTATGCTTGTTCAGTACTATAGAATTTTTTTTCAAATATATGAACCAAATTAGAAGGTACCTACCTCCTAATAGAAGAAGCCCTTAAATTCTCTTGTACAGTTAAACAGAAGGAAACGTTTCTTGTTATGACCCAAGTATTCAAAGCACTGATGAGGAGGAATCTCCCTTTTTTTACAATAAAATGATTGAACTTATAAATCTGGGAAAAGCAAGTGAGTAGCCCTGCTGAAGAGCATAGAATTTCTACCTCAAGGTAACAACACAGATCTTCAAGACTTTGATTTAAAAGAAAGAAAATGCAGAGTCACAGCTGAACGGCATACTAGAAAAGGGCAGGATAATTCTGAAAGTGTAAGATGTCTAAAAGATATACATAAGGAGGTTTTGGTTTTTGGTTTGCTTTTTTTGTGTTTTTGTTGTTTTTTTTTTTACAGACTGATTTCTCTTCTTGATCACAAGTAATACTCCCAGTGGCCTTTTGCTAGCTGAACTGCAAAACAGCAGCAAATCTGCTCTGTGCTTTCCAGAATTTTCTACTGTCTGGTAAAAATGAATGAAGGAATAAAAGGATACAAACTTCGTAACAAAATATACTTATTACATTTTTTTTTCTTTTAAAAAAACAGCTTGCGCATTTTATAATTCCTCATCTGCTAAGATAATTCTTCATTAAATGAAATGATCACTACATTTTAGAGAAAAATAGATGAAGAAAAACCTTAAAATCTGAAAAAATTAAATTGGTTGCAAATACTATAAAGCCAGGATTAAAAGAAAAAAGAAAAATAAATATTATGTATTAGCACTGCAGTAGGGCAAGAATGGTCTTGCTGAAGTCACTAAAAAATGTTCAGATGATATCAAGATGGTAGAAAACATTTATGGGCATTTGGAAATAAAGTGTTCATTGCAAACAAAGAAAGCCCAGCACCAGAGATAAAAAGTGCAAGTGATCTGATAAAGAAATTGCAATTGTTTTGTATGCTGTGTTCAGACAACAATTTCAGTACAGACTTTAATCTTATTTCACCATTTCTCATAAGTCATATATACAAGTAAAAAAATAAAGTCAAAATATCTTTACCCACTGAGATGTGCCTGAGGGGGGGGGGAAAGACTGCTGTATAACGTGGATATTTCATTTTTCTTTAAGAAATAGTTGAAGCACTAAGGGCACTTGTTAATAGATATTTAAAAGCAGAATCTGAGTTGATGCCTGCATTTGAGGCCCCACTATCATCTATTCTTGGCCACCCAACGCTCTACCCACTTTACACCAGTGCCACTACATTTGAGCAACTGATGAAGAGATCCAGCTGAAAATTAACTCAGGGGAAAAAACAAAATGAGTATTTTGTCCCTAACGGAGCAAATCAGGCAGACATACAAACTCTAATGATAAAAATTTGAAAAATTTGTGGGAGAAAAAGAAAGTGCAAGCCTGCTAGTAGGCACAGCACTGTAAACCTCTCACTAAAATCCAAAGATCTGCAGAAAAAGAATGATAGCAAAGGTCAGATTACATCAAATTACACATGCATCAAGTATTAAAACTGTGGGGAAATACAGTCATCTCACAGGAAGTAGAAATTGAAATAAATTAAACTTAAGTGAAACATTCTATAAACAAAAATCTAGAAGCAAATTACACTTTGCTGATTGATGACAAAAAGTCAAAAGAATGCTAAAAAGCATAAGCCTTCATCAGTGTATGAAGATTGAAGTCCTACATTTGCAAAAAGGCACTATGTAATGTGCTAAGTTTTTTAAGATCACAAATTTAAACTTATCTAGAACCCACAGGATGTCTGAGTAAGTGAACCTGAAATAACACCAGCTAAGCAAGAATGTCATTCTCCAAAACTGGCAGTTAACAAAGGAGACATCAGTCTGTCTGTCTGTGTGGCAGTGAGGGGAAGAGAAGGGAGAAGGAACAACTAGGAAACATATCCACACTGAGTGATAGCACAAGTCAGAATCAATTTGGTGCAAGACAGAAATGCTTTCTTATTATCAAATTCCTCAGCTTTTATTAAATTGAGATACATTACAATATCTGAAATATTAATAACATTCCAGTATATCACAATTTGTCATAGAATTCATAAGTTAATAAATACAGGAATAAATTTTATTTTATTTATATGTATATACACACATTTTACCCCCAGATTTATTGCAAAAGCTTAGTTCAAGGGAGAGTCAATAAACAGTAGATTCTACCTCAGTCATTGAAAACTAAATTACTTAATTGGACATTTCTGGGACATTAACACAGTTTTTGGAATTGAAATGAGGGTAGTTTTTAGCAGGATCAATTGTTATCACCTCTTCTGAAGCCATTGTTAAATTAAGAAAGACTCAGAAGTTGAAATAAGTATGGCAAAATTTGTTCTTAAAGCTAATTTTATTTTACTCTATGCTTCAAAATTCTTCCTTCCTATATTGTGCTGCATTCTCAGCTAATGACAGCATGGCTTCTCCACACAGTGAGGGAGGTAAGAAATGATACTGGCCTACTCGAACTAGAATGTTTATTGCTGGAGCTCTTATTCTTGTTTCTTAGTTACTCCTATATGCTTATTTAAGGAAAAAAATACTTTTCTAAAATATTATGTAGAATTTTCTTTTTTCTTGGACTTGATAAACTGGCACTATTTGCTCATTTTGCTGTTCTGAAGTCAGTCATAAATGCAGGGCAGTCAGGTGGAAGAGCCTATCATGAGTATTCTCATCTAATTGTTCAAATTCTCATTCTGACAGCTCTTTGCCTCTTCAGGGAATAAACTGCCTGAACGAGATAAAGAATGCTTTCTTAAGCAAGTTTTGTGCTTTTGTCTCTATAGTTCCCTCCTCCCTTCCTTAACTCCACTGGGGAATCTGAAGACATAAGTCTAATATAATGAAACTACTGCGGTATTCACTAAGTTATACAGTTATATCGCTGCGTTTCAAATAAACTGAGAATGTGGGGAATAAATACATTTATTATAAATACTAACTAAATATTAATATAAATTAAAATAAATGTGGTCCACAAGGGAATGATGGCCTATAAGCAGTTGCTGTTAACCAACAATTAAGAATTATGTCAAATATTTCTCAGCTGTGAGAAACTTTTACTCAAAGTTATAAAACACAACAACAACAAAATCCATCTGGACACAAGTTGCGTGGATAGAACTGCAAATTTCTCCAGTACTATATAACTTTCTTGTGGGATATCACAAATTCCATTTCAACATTATCTACATCCAAAAAGATAAAATATTTGGAGTTGTTTCATTGTTTTTTTTTGTTTTTTGTTTTTTTGGTTTTTTTTGTAGTTATTTTCTTAAAAGAGAACATATCAAAATAAATAATACAAAATAATATTCCTAGATGTGAACTTTAAACTCAGTATAAGCATTTAATTAAAATAGTTTTTACATAGGTAGAATATGCACTGAATTCCAGAGAGCTGTGCTGACAAGCAGGTGCATTTATGGATTGGAATGAGTAGAGATACAATGTTCAGCTGCAGAATAAACGCCAGTTAGGAATTCAGATTTCCCTCAAAATTCACAGATGCAGCTTACTTTCTTCCACTCAGAGAACAGTAGGAATTTTTGACAAATGTAGTGTTGTCAGTGTATTTTGCAAATATAACACACAATTATGTATGCTCTTTTACTTTGATAAACCGTCTGGTTTTTATCATACACTTGACTTAAAATATCAAGTATAGCAGGGTTTAAACAGCAAGCTGCTATTTCATCACTGCCTTCAGTTGTATCAAGCAAAAATACAATACCATGATGTTTAGATATTCTTCCAATAGCTTAGTTAACAGCATTTTGCTTTAGTGGTAATTATTAGCTATCTGGAGTAAATATCACAATATCACATAGAGGAAACAGAGCTCACTGAGAGGACTATTATTTCAGTTTTTCTCCTACAAAGTGAAAGGGCTTTCCTTACAACATCAGTCTGAACGTGACTTAAAAATAGGAAGTATTTATTCTTAGTATGCAGTTCTTTTTTTAATTTTTTTTTTTTTTTTTTAATTTAAAAGCTGCTTGTGCCTACTTCTTTCTATGCTTTTTTCTTTGATTTAAAGAGATTCTGTAATTAAAATTGTACTCTATGCAATTAATACTGTAGTCAATTAAATGGAAATCTTAGGTCTGAGCAAAAAACAGGAATAATTTCAAGGCTTGCTTTAGCTCATCTGAAACTACATCTTAATGTGTGTTGTTTTCTCTCTAGTTTTTGCTGACCCTCGCTTTTCTTGGACAGAAAAGTGATGTTCTGGAGACCTCACATTCGTTCAGCTGTAGATGGAATTGAAATAGAGATTACCTTACAAGACCTCCGTGCTCTTTGAATCTCTAACACTGAAACATTTACACTGATTTGCCTCAGGAGTTTCCTTTTGGCAAAAACATCATTTATTCTTTCCCCTTGAGGGTTCAAAGAGCACTTCACATGAAATTGACTGCCTTCTTTTCACATGTGTTTTGTTAGCTTTGTATATCATCTTCAAATGCCAAGAGTAAGAATAATAACTAGACTGTGGTAGATGCCTAGAGAAATTGAAAATTTGAAATGTAAATACAACTTCCCCATACTACAGGCCAAATATTGCAAAATTACTGAACTCAAAAGTTATTTGTTCCCACTTTAGGCAATACCATTTGAGCAAAGTTACCTTCTGTAAAATATACACAGAGGTTCTGAATGTTTTGTTGTTGTTTTTGCCAAATCAGCTGATAGATGTTCTTGCAATAAATTCAAGAGCAAGTCACATCCTGAAACTAATAGCTTTTTACAGCTCAACTCCATGGCATCAAGAAATCTCATAGTAGTATTGTCACTACTATCTTAGATACATTATAGAGAGCAAATTGCAGATCAAATCAGAATCTGAACCTAGTATTAATAAGGCACAGCTCCAGAACATGCAGTATCCAGGTTTTTTGTTTTTTGGGTTTTTTTTGTTTTGTTTTGTTTTTTTAAATCAGCAACCACAGATTAAGTCACCATAGTCCCTTTACTCCTCTCACTGACATGACATACACACTCCCACCACTCTGGAATACATCTGATGAACTCCTCAAACGCCTAATGGAAAAGTTATAAAGTGATATACAGGTTTCAATTTAAATTATATGCATACATAAAAAGAACACTCTACAGCATGCCCAAAAGGATCACGTTTTTCCAAAGTAACCAGAAGATGAAATTCCCTATTGTAGACTAATCAAAATCATCTGCCCAGCAGCTGTTGGGGACAACTCATAAAATTAAAAATGAAACCTGAAAATCCAAAATGAGAGACTGCATCTAAAATAGCAAAGAGTGAAAATGCATAATGAAAAAAGAGTGACTCATTTTTTCCACTACTTCCTTGCCTTTCTCTCCCTCACTTCAAATGAGGGAAAATTCTGAAGAGATTCATCCCCAACATTTTTAAGATTTAAAGGTTTGAAGGCTGGAAGAACACCAATTTACAAAAGTTAACAGAGAAATAAAATTTAAAAAGCACAAACCTGCAGTCTCCTTCATACAATCATAGAATCACAAGGTTGGAAACGACCTATAAGATCATCTAGACCAACTGTTTCCTCATCACCATTGCCACCACAAGCACTAAACCATATCACGCAGCATGCGGTCCAGACACCTCTTGAACACTGCCAGGGACGGCGACTCCACCACCCCCCTGGGCAGCCATTTCAGTGCCTGACCACCCTTTGAGAGAAATAGTTCCTCCTTATGTCTAATCTAAACCTCCTCTGGTACAACTTGTGGCCATTTCCCCATGTCCTGCTCGTTGCCTGGGAGAAGAGGCCAAATCCCTCTTCACCACAACCTCCCTTCAGGAAGTTGTACAGTGCAATGAGGTCTCCCCTGAGTCTCCTCTTCTCCAGACTAAACAATCCCAGCTCCCTCAGCCGCTCCTCATAAGACTTGTGCTCCAGACCCCTCACCAGTTTCGTTGCCCTTCTCTGGACACGCTCCAGGGCCTCAACATCTTTCCTGTAATGAGGGGCCCAAAACTGAACACAGCACTCGAGGTGCGGCCTCACCAGTGTTGAGTAGAGGGAGTTGATCACCTCCCTGCTCCTGCTGGCCACACTATTTCTAATGCAGGCCAGGATGCCGTTGGCCCTCTTGGCCACCTGGGCACACTGTCAGCTCATGTTCAGTCGAGCATCAACCAACACCCCCAGGACCTTCTCTTCTTCACTATCATCCAGCCACTCATACCCAAGCCAATAATGCTGCATGGGGTTTGCTGTGCCCAAAGTGCAGGACCCAACACTCAGCCTTGTTGAACTTCATCCCATTCACCTCAGCCCAGTGGTCCAGCCTGTCTAAATCCCTCTGAAGGGCCTCCCTACCCTCAGGCAGATTGATGCCACCTCCCAACTTGGTGTCATCCGCAAACTTACTGAGGGTGCACTCAATACCTTCATCTAAGTCATCAGTAAAGATATTAAACAAGATGGGCCCCAGTACCAACCCCTGGGGGACACCACTTGAAATGGGTCACCAGCTGGACTTAACTCCATTCACCACAACCTGCTGGGCATGGCCCTCCAGCCAGTTCCTTACCCAAAGGAAAGATCAACAGAAAAGAAATTTGCCAAGGATAATGTTTGATGTGTTATCTACAATTTCTGTAAGAAACTGTATTGTTTATGTGATTAAATGTTTAGTTAATTATTTCAGTATACTTTATGATTTTTAAACCTTACATCAAAAATAAGGTCCTGCATTATCAAAGTTAACTAATTGTATGATGAATCCAACTCTTACTACACCAACAGAACCCAAAATGGTTTATATACAAAATAGAGTTAGCTCTCTCTCTATCTCCATCATTTAGGAACTTCTGATAGCTTAAAACACTCCACTAGAACAATTGCTTCTGGATTCATTCTAATTTAAAGCAACGAGCAGATGCCATGCTTGATGCACAGCTTATTGGCACCTACTGAAGGAATATCTTCCAGCAATGTTACAAGCCTAATGCAAAGATAGCTTAAAGGTAGTTTTATCCCTACATACTTTCTGCTAGATCTGTATTTTTTGGTGATCTTCTGAAACCCCATCAGAATCCTGCCTTCTGTACAAAAGATTAGACCCAGACAACACACCAGATAATCACTGTTGAGCAGCAGAACCATACTTGGAAACACATCACAATGGGGGACTTAGAACAAAGTATTTGTCTGAAGCTGCAAGGGAAATTTAACAGGATGAAATTACCAAATTCAGCAGCAGATGATCATCATCATTAAAGCACCAAAAAAAAAAAAAAAAAAAAACACCCCATACACAGGAGCAACAACTCTCTTCGTAGCATCAACCATTAGATGTGATAACTTATGATACAAGTATGTTCAAAGTTGATAATCCTGAGTCATACAGCACTACACATTTCTCAACACCTTTTAATGAAGATCTGTTTCTTTTCTATGGTCAATCTACCTGTCCTTAAAACACCACTAGCTTTGTTTACACTTTGTTTATAAGGAACACCTACCAACAATTATTATTTGACACTTTCTAAGACTTAAAGATGTAATTGGGAAAAAATTGGCACTTGTACCATTGAGAGTGAGACACATTTTGCACTTTAAAAAAGTGAGCAAAAAGACAACCCAGCTGACTAAAGCAGTATTTTACTTATAGCCCTTCAAGTTTAAGTTGCTTTTTCAACAACTTGATTTCTAACATGATTAATAAAACAGCTTTTACTTGAAATCTAATAATACTGTTCTTTCATCTGAGTTGTACACACAATAATAACTCCAAAAGATGACTTAATGAAAAAACTAAAATGCACGCTCCTTGCCTTTTTTTTAGGAAAAAGAGAACATAAGATCAATATTTGCTTTCCTCAGATCTCTTTATATCTCAAAAATGCATTAAAAAAAATAACTTACTATCTCTTTCAAATGACCATTACAATGTGCGATAAGTCCCACACTAACAAGTCCTACTTTCTACTAACTCATGTATATACATGCATTGTTTTCTAAACCAGAATACCACCAAAGGCTTCAGTCAATAGTAAACAAGCACTCACACACACCTATCAGGCACATTCGTATTCTTTACCTTGCTCAGTACTTCCCAAGCTTTTTCAGATTTTGAAGTCCCATTTTAAAATGCTTTGTTTAAAAAAAAAAAAAAAAAAAAAAAGTCTCATCCACTCTCAGCACTCTTTGAGTTGCAGCTTTCTCAAAAATCCCTTGGGCAGCTACCACACTCCTTTCTGGTACAGTATGATACAGAGTGAAGCATGCTAAGTATGTATTCTCATTCACCATCAGAATAGTCCTGCTGTTTGAGTTCCTCTCCCCACATACACAAATATATGAAAAAAACACTGTTTTATATTCACGCTCAAAAAAGGAAAAAAAACATCACTATGTCCTTCCCTTTCACTATGCTTTTCATCTTCAGGTAAAGTTTCACTTAATTATTACTGTTTAATTTATTACACAAACACTTCAGTACCTTTTCTTGTTTAAAAATAAGAAGTGGAAATATTTTGCACTTACCTAAATTGTCATCAGGGTAAATTAAGTGAAGAAAAGAACGATGATAACATCCAAAAATGAAATTAAAGTCTGCAAGCATGCATGTATCTCTTAACAGAGAGGTATTGAAAAATAAGCTGAAGAAAGCAGGAGACAACAGTACAGTGACAAACAGAAAATAAAACAAATGAACATGCAGAAAACATTGAACTTTAAAATATCTTAGAGCATACTTTCATGGGTCATAAATACTATATTGAAGTAGTGAGGTAGGAAAATATCGTTTACTGTCTCTTCTTTTACAATGCAAAGGTAAATGAGAAGTTTCCTTTGTATAACATGCTATGCATCAGAAAGCAAGTAACTATCATTTACCATTTTTATTAGAAAACATATAGTAGTCTGGTAAAGATTTTACCAGATTACTGGTAAAGTCTGGTAAAGATTTACCAGACTAGTATTATACTTTAATACAAAGAATGTAAACATTTCAAAATGTTTTACTGTATTTTCCTTTAGTTTTCTACTTAAAAACTTGTCACAAAGTAAAAATGAAGAGCATGGAAAATACAGTCGACCAGCCTAACTTGCAACTCTGATTTTATGAATATTCATTCACTTATCTGCTGATTAAATTAATATATTTTATCAGCTCTGTTCTCTTAAGTATGAGTTATTAATACTACTACAGGCACACAAAAATTATTTCAAGGAATAATTCTGTATTCAAACCTATGAGTCTCTCAGAGGAACTGTTCAGTACCCTTTTTGTCCTTTCTTTTTTCATTAGTTAAAACTCCTGCAGTAGCAGGGCAGGAATTACACTTCAAAGGAAAATCAAAATTTATAATATGTTTCAAAGAACACATTAAATAATCTAACATTACCTGTTTTTCTGTAAGGCAATAGAATAAAAAGGATCAAACTCACCGTTTATTTCCAACATGGTCATATAAACACATCACAAAAGAAAAATAACCACTGTTCATTGTGTGCAGTGACTCATATTTGTATTGATTACATAGTATTAAACAAAGACATTTATAAGCTGGGTTAGGGGCCATTATTTTATGCAACTCGGTATATAGTTTATTGAAATGACACCATAATAAATCTAATCCAGTTTTTAAAAAGTCATAAAAACATATTAAATGATAAAAATTAATGCATGATATAAAAACCAGTCAAGTAAAATGGATCCATTTCGTGGAGTTCTGTTGGTTTTTTTTTGTTTGTTTTGTTTTGCTTTTTTTGTTTTTGACACTCAGGAAACCTTAGGAATTAATTTTTTGAAGATTTTTGTGTCATCTCAGTGTTGCATGTCCTTCCTATCATGCATTCTCACATTCTCCTGTCTGAAAAAGAACAATGTGAGGGGTACCATATTCAAAAGTCATAGCTGTCATGTGAAGTTCGCACCGACCAGAAAAAGGAAAACACCACTTCCATTTTTATGAAACATGGACAGAAAAGTCCAGAAAACTTCAGGTCAGTAGCCTCACCTCTGTTCATGGGAATATCGTGAAACAGATCCTCCTGGAAGCTATGTTAGGGCACTTGCAAGAAGAGGACATGATATATGACAGCCAACATAGCATCATCGAGGTCAGACTGTGCCTCATCAATCTGGTGGCCTTCTACAATAGAGTGACGGCATAAGTAGATTGTGTCATCTACATGGAATTCTGCAAGGTCTTTGGTATGGTCCCACACCACATTCTTAGCTCTAAATTGAAACAATACAGATTGAAAGGGTATCCACTATTTGGTGGATAAGGAATTGCTTTTATGGTCATAGTTGGAGGGTTGTGGTCAACAGCTCTATGTCCAGATGGAGGCTGGTGACAAATGGTCCATCCTTGAAGCAAGTGCTCTTCAATAACTTTATCAATAATGCAGATAGTGGGATTGAGTATAACCTCAGCAAGTTTGCTGTTGACACCAAGCTAAGTGGTACAGTCAGTAAGATAGAAGGACGGGATGCCATCTAAAGGGATCTAGACTAGCTTGAAAAGCAGGCTCATGAGAACTTAATGAGGTCCAACAAGACCAAGTGCAAGTTGTTGCACCTAGTTTGTGGTAATCCCAGATATGTCTACAGACTGAGAGAACTCATAGAAAGTAGCTCTGCAGAGAAGGACTTGGAAGTTTTGGTGTATGAAAAGCTTGATGCAAGTTAACCATGTATACTTGCAGCCAAGAAGGCCAACTGTATCCTAGGCTGCACAAAGGAACAAGGTCAGCAGGGTGAGAGCAGTGATTGTCCCCCTCTACTCTGTTCTCATGAGGCCTCATCTGGAATCCTGCATTCAGGTCTGAGCTCCCAACAAACACGAGACAGGGCTGTTGGATCAGATCCAGAGGAGGCCACAAAGATGATCAAAGGGCTGGAGCACACCTCCTGCGAAGAAAAGTTGAGGCAGCTGGGCTTATTCAGCTTGGAGGAGAGGTTCTCGGAAGACCTCAGTGTGGCATGCCAGTACTTAAAGAGACTTTATAAACAGGAGAAAGGTTTACTTTTTATGTAGACTAATAGTGATAGGATAAGGGGGGATGGTTTTAAACTAAAAGAAAGGAGATTTAGTTAAGATGTAAAGAGGAAATCTTTTACTCAAAGGTTGGCAAGGCACTGGAACAGGTTGCCCAGAGATGTTGTGGCTATCTCATCTCTGAATGCATTCAAGACCAGCTAGGATGGGGTCCCATGCAGTCTGATCTACTCTTCCCAAGGCAGAGGGACTGGATGATCATTAAGGTTCCTTCCAATGCAAACCATTCTATGATAACAGAGGTTGCAGAGACTATATTTATACGCAGATTCAAAAGCAGACTCACTTAAAAGTCCCCTGAAAGTTAGGAACACAAAGTGTACATGTTTCAAAGAGTACTCAGTGGAGTACTCACCATATGCTTACTTCATCCTCTGAACTTTTGGACATTGTCACACTAGGCTAGATAAACTTTCAGGCCAATCTAGTCTTCTATGTTATTACCTTCATACAGGAAAGATTCATGAGAGACTGTGAAATACCTTATTTTTGTCTTTTGCTAGGTTCATTTAAAAAAAAAAAAAAAAAAGTACTGGTTAAAAAAACAAATCTTCCATGAAACAAACAAATGAACAGGACTTGTAACAGCTATTAGTTCCCTTTCCCTTCAAATTGAAGATGTAACTTTCAAAAAGTGTGTCTAACCACTTTGGTAGATGACTTAAGTTCTTTAAATACTAGATTCAAATTCCAAATGTCATGTTACTTCTAAGTGAAGGGTATTAAGGTGATGCTTCCCTACGAAAGGCTACTAAAAGGCAATGCTTTATAATATTCCCTCTACTATTAATTGACACCAACTTTCAAGATTAGAAAGGTTAACCAGCAAGGCTTTTGAAAGAACCTCGAACAAATATAATTGTTCTAGCAGCATCCTGGTTCATCCACCACAAATTCATTACCTTTTATTTTCTTGTATAAGTAGAGTGTCTAGACTGATAGTACATTTGTTTACTGTATTGAATTCCTGATCAACACCCAGTTGGACTGATTGCAATCATTCAGGACCAAACTTGTTAATTCCACAGCACATCATGTATCTAAGAGTTGCAAAGTTCGATGAGAATTAATGATTATCAGAAACTCAGAAGTAAATGAAAAAAGTCAGTTGTTGCTGTCTACCAGCCAGTGAAGAAGTTTAGATTGGGAATCTGGAAGTGATAGAAACACAGGATTGTGTTTTTGTCTGGGGAAAGTTAACAGATGGTCTGAAAAGGAGCAATTTTAAATAAGCCCAGCAGCCAAGAAGAATGTGGAGACAGAAATACGATAATTTTTTTTTTATCTACTCAATGCCACTGTTTTATATAACTTTGTGAAATAAAATATTTCCTTGAAGTACGACAATACAGCTTTAACATTTTCATCGTTTTGGGACAGGATTATTGCGTTGCAAATAAAAGTATTTGAAGCACATATTTACAAGATAGACTTTTTCTAAGTCTCAGAAGCATTGCTGAAAACACCACTTCAACTCTATTATCTTGTTATTGCCAAATTTGATCCAATATTATAAGTAAAATACCAAGTACTTAGCTGTGAATTAACAAAAAAAGAAACTTCCAGAACTACTTACCTGATTTTCTTCATGGGAAACTCTCATTTGTTCTTTAAGAACTGACATTCTGGCTGCTTCTTCCTTCCTCAATACTCTTTCTTTCTTTAATTCAGGACTCCAGAAAGTTTTGATGCTATTCATGGAGGATCCCAGCTTGCTGTCTTTAATGTCTAGTTCTTTTCTGAGAAGATCGTTCTCCCTCTGTAGTTCCTTAAGCTGAGCCTGCAGGTCTAACATAGTACTATCTCTAACCTGTCTCAGCATAGAAGGAACCTGGTGGTGATGATGGTGTGAAGATGTGGTCAGACCTCCGTGTTGATCAGTGTAAGAAAGGACATCTGTGTGGGACAGTCCAGCTGAAGCAATATTAGGACTGCTTCCCATGGCTGTGACTCGACCACCATACACAGCTCGATTTGTAGCCCTTCCAAGAGTCATTGTGCCCTTTGGGAAAGTAGTAGAAGCTACACCTTCATGGTCACTCAGATACATTGGTCCAGATGTTGCATAGGCTGCATTAAGGGACTGGATGTTCTCCATTGATAACGTCTTACCTGTTCCTCCTCCTCCTCCGCTACTTGTTCGCCTATGGCCCAGGCGAGGAGATCTTGGCAAACGAGGAGACCTGGAGGGACTTCCTTCTAAGTTGCTGATTGTTCTCGCACTTCCGTACATCTTTCTTCTACTTTGAGGTACTGTTTAGTAAGAAACTAGTAAGACTAAAGTTGAATATTAAATTTATAATTCCAGCTAGAAATATTGGCAGTTTCACTGTATTCTTCCAGTAGGCAAAAAACCTTTCAATTCAGGTACCTAAAAAGGACAAAAAGATATTACAAAATAAGATTTCCCCCTTGTCTTAGAAAATATTTTTACAATTAGAAAGTAAAACGCATAAGTCTTAACTACTTAAGTAACTACTTTGAACATAAAACTTATAATACATTCTATATTTAGGCTGTCAGCATTTTAAAACCAGAGAAAAAAATGCTCATTTCTTCCTTATTAAAAATATCTTCACATTTTGACTTATCTTAACAAGCTTTCTGTTGCACTACGAACCCAAAAAAAAAGCATTTTAGCAGGTAAGTGGAATGATATTAGACTTAAGTGACTGATCATGTGAAATTACATACAGGAGAATACAATAGCTGCTGTTGGCATTAAAGACTACCAAACACAAGTATTCCATTTTCAAAAGGCTGTTTAAAACAAGGAAGTTCTTTTACATAGATATAGATATGGATATATACATAGAGGTTTTTAGAAGAAAGCAATGTTCTAACAGCTCAGCTTCAACCAGTAAAAATATTTTAGGAAGAAAAATTAATAAAACCAAGCTAATTTGAATATATTCTCCTAAACTGTCACAATGCAGTATTACAACACTTTCCTTATTGAATGAAGTAATGGCTTGCTAGTGTTTGTTGTTAATCAGCTTCTCAAGAAGAGGTTACATGGCTGTCATCTAGGCTTTCCTTTAGAAAAGGACTGCCTGACAGATACAGTTTTCTTTGTTTCTTTTCCCTTATGCATATTACTTTTGACAGAACTATCTTCACAACTTACTTAAACAGATAGGTACGGATCAAATATTCTTACTATTTTTAAATACTATACTATTACTATACATGAAATGGGTTCTATTAATTTAATTGGTGCTCATTAACCAGCTCCAGTATCATTTATTTTACAGGTAATTGGAGGAAGAGCAAAGGTTGGATCCATTTAAATCCAGTAATATTTAACTGCTCCCTCACAGCATTCTCTTTACATATAGATACATTATTTTTTAAATATCTGATACAAAATATCCGTCCTGCAAGTGAACAACTCTGGCATGAAAAACTACTGCAGATACTGTTGCCAGCAAACAAGAGGCATGCCCAGCTCTCACCTGACCCCCTGGTTATCCCACACAAACATACAGCGCATGGTTTATATTAACTCTAAGAATTGTTCTGTAGTTACCACACTTTCATCACATTTAATACTCAGCAGAGTCTAAAGCATTTTTGTTTCATTTTAATTATCATTATGCAGTTAAACTAACTGAAATGTTTTCTTATTTTGATTCAATTACTATTACATATCAGTAGCCATTCCTGCAAATTTTCACCTCCTTACCAAGAGATGAATCAAAAGCCATGAAATTTTTGAGATTTGTGAAAGATGTGAAAGCCCACAGCACTACACAGTGGTGAGAAAGCTCAATGGAATCAAGCGAAAACAACGTCAAATATCATGGGGAGGACAGGAGAGCTGTACAGACAAGAATGCTATACTCACAACTATAAAGACCAGCCCTTCTTCTTTATAGGAGCCCAGGAAGCACACTGACTACTAAAACTAGACCTTAGCTGCACAGAAATCATTCTTCTCATTATTAAAACAGGAAATCATTTTTCATGAAGGATAAAAAGATTGTTTTCCTCCTGTTCACTTTGCTGGTGGTGATGGTGGTAGTTTTTGTCAGGTTTGGGTATTGGTTGGTTGGAATTTTTCTTATTTGCTTTGCTTAAACTGTGGCAAAAGGTTCCTCTTCCCTTATCCTCAATTGAAAATCGATATTTGAACTTGGAACTAATTTCTGACATTGTAGCACTATATCTTTGCTTATACTGCCCTCAAAGGCAGGCATAGCAGGGCCAGTGATTGCCATAATGTGGATCATGTAATATAAAAAGAAGAAAAAAAGCCTGACAATTTATGCTTAGAAAGCTCAGGCCCCATTTAGAGTTTCTATGTCTCCTCTGGCCAGAGGCACCAAGTCAGCAGGAAGTTTGGATATTAGCCAAATCCTTAATAGCTTTGTACAACTACTTGCCAATACTCACATTCAGCCAAGGTCTCAAACATTTGTAATACTGATGAAAGCTTTAAAAGAACCTCTCCCTTACAGCTGTCCTCCCCAAATAATGTAAAGTGACAGCTCAGTGCAGAAATATCACATTGATAATTTCATACACTCAGTGGCTTCCAAACTGTCCAAAAACTGTTTAGTCATATACAGCTTCCAAAATATAAACTGAAAACAATACAAGAACTAAGAGATGATGCAGAAGATACATTCTCCACTAGAATTCAACTGCCTCACATTGGAGGAGATAGAAGATTCACAGAACAAGTTCTGTTCCATAAATGTTCTGGCAAACAACGTGTGTGTGTGTGTGTGTGTATATATATATATATATACACACATATTAAAACTTGCCACAAGAAACAGCAGTGTTGTACACAAAAGCCAAGGCATACACATGTATTTAAAGTAATGATCAAAAGGCAGAGACATTTCTGGCAGATCTTTTTAGATTACCTTGGTAGCTAACTCTTTTTAAAGGGGCTGAACACATCCTCAAAAAAATCTTTTTTTTTTTTTTTTTTTTTTTTTCCCCTTTGCATGCTTTTATCATCTGTGATGGCTTGCGGAAAAAAAAAGCAACCTGATGCAAACTACAATGTCTTTTTTCTTTTTTTAAAAAAAAAGTACACCTCTTTTCTTTAATCAGAGCAGTCCTGCATGCTTTATTTCAGTAAAGTAAGAAGATGGACAGTATGCTGGTTCATATGGTGGCTCTTTCAAGACCTATATTGCTTTCATCAAAAAAAGGGAGCGTATTTTTCTCTACTTATCATTGTCAGACTGATGAAATGATTTTTCCCCCCACTTTTCTAATCATAAGAAATAACATCACTTAACTCTCCCCATTATTCTACTATTCCTGAGAAGTTTGAAAAATAAAATATACATGACTCTAAAAGTAATCATCTTCATTTAGGTTCCTTTTAATTATCAATAAGCATTCACTAATAATTTCACTACTTTATCTTGTAGTCAGTTAATGACAAAATCAGCGCACGTGCAGTTGTGTATAAACTTAGTTACAGAGTCTGTTTTGATCGTGCCAGTTGGTGATGTCCCTTAAGATCCAATGATGCAAAATGAAAGACGAGGCATTTCTCACCTTGCAGGAATAGCTTTTCACATCTGCATGGCTTTCATTTCTATTTCTTACTACAGAAACAGTATATGAAGAAGAATGTAATGACTGCTGAATATACATCTAATGATAAATGTGGAAATCTGTCAAGAAATCAAACGCTGTCTGGTGCAGGGACACTAATTAACACTCATCATGCAATCAGAAACTCCTGCAATGGAAATATTTGATCCAAATGCAGTATTAAATACCTTGAGGAACAAGCAGTTCTGATTGTCAACTATATCAAAAATCCAAGTTCATTCTGATTTAATAGTCAGTCAAAAGAAGCAGAGTTATTTGGCATCATCCATTGTTTTAAAAGCATTGACATAACCAAGCCTTATTATACATAACATTTCAAAGATGCAATGTAAAATACCTCAGTTTATCAAAGCTCACAGTTCTGATAGTGGATCAACATTTTGTTAGCTGTCTGATCTCTGCAGCTATCAACATTAAGATCCTTAAGAAATTTGTTGGGAAAAAAAGTTAGCAATTAATAGGGGACAGAAATGAATACATTTCAGAACATTGAAAGGATCTCTACTGTTGGAATCTTCTCAGCTTACACGCACCATGATGATCTTCTCAGGATACACAGGTAACTCAAAGGCTAGGCCAGTATTTGGCCTAGTATCTAGGACAGAGAAAAACTCCTAATTTTTCTGTCAGCATATGTCTTGTGTGCTATATTCTGTATCCTAGCCTACATTCACTGTGCCTTCCTAATGCTCCTACAATTGTAGATTAGTTGCCTCATACTTGTGTTTCTTCCTCCATAGCAAACCTCATTTGTCAATGCAAGACTGCATTTACCAACTCATCTTTTACTTGGGATTACCCTAAGGTGCCCGCTTAGTCTGGCAAACAGGATCTGTAGCTTAATGTCTATTAAACAAACCAAAAAGTTAGATGCCTTTTTTTTAATTATAATTGGAACTGACTCTTCTTGGGAGGAAATATTAACGCATAAAAGCAGACATCATTACTCAGATTACCTTAAAAATTTGTCCTACAAAGTAGCACAATTTTGCATTGCCAGAGTTTGCCCAGTGACTATGTAACACTTCATAGAAACACTGAATTCCTTACAGACTGAATCACTTTTCTACTTCAATTGAGAAGCCTGTGCTTAAAAGTAAGCACAAGACAAGACAGCCTAAAGGTTTTCCAACCAAAATCAGATGATTGGTCTTGTTCTATTATTTCTGAATTTATAACGGCAAGAAACACCTTTCTTCCCTTTTTAAGCAATCTGTCAGTACTTAAGGACAAAAATCTAGTTTCTAAAGTTACTTCAACAGAGCACAAGTAAGTTCAAGACAGACATAAGGGACGACTGTAAACATACTAAAAAAGTGCACTTTTCAAAAGCAATACAGCATTTCATTATTAACACAGGTAAAGAATCAAAAGGAAAACTATAAAATAGAAATTTGAGCTAAATTAATTGTGTAAAAAAAAAAAAAAGGTAAAGAAAATAGTGGGGTAATGGGAAAAATATACACAACTTGTCAGAAATAATGTGTGTGTATATATATATATATATAAAAGCATATATATATATGCATATATATCCTTTTCTCAGCTGAAATCTCATTTGCCTTGGAGCAGCCGAAGTACAGCAAGTAGGTCACTTCACATTTGCGACTTCACATTGCTAACTTCCTATCTGGTCCACACTTCTGCTCTGTGAGCAAAGAAATCTGAATCCGTGACAAAGGGAATTATAGTCCAACTTTTTCAAACAAATGTGAGGGAGATGATGACATAATTCAAAGATCAGCTCTTCAAATTGTAGTCATGCTAACGACACCAAGTTGTGAATCTGACAGAAACCTTGAGCTTTTCATATAATCATTTGCCTTTATTTTTCCCCATCTGCCTACACAGGACTAATGGAGCCCATTGGGAGCATAAATAACAGTTACAAAGAGAACATGACTGCAGATGTGTTATATTGTTATGTCATCATACAAGAAAGGACGTTAGGCAAAAAATTACTCCAAAAATTTGGAAATGGGAAACCAGTATAGAAAGCTGCTGTGCTGCTCTATCCAGACCATGTAGAAAGAGCTCTTTAATTCAGATGATGAAAAGGCAGCCTTTAATCTTCAAAGTGACACAAATAAGATCTTCAGAAAAGTTACACTTTAAAAAGAAGATTTAATATATGTATGCTTACATTACTTCTCGTGAAAGTTTTTGCAAGCAGAATCATATAAAATATCACCTGGTATCTTCCTTTCCTGTTGCTGTATACGCACACGCTCACTAACAAGGTTGTAAATGATTAAAATAAAAGACCCTGAATCAATTCAAATAATCAGGAATGACAGAAGAAAATGTCACAATACTGAATTTTTCCTTTCAAATTAAGTATGAAACAGTTCAGATGGATCAGAAGAATTAATAATGCCAAACAATCTTAAAAAAAAAAAAAAAAAAAAAAAAAAAAAGGAAAGGAATTAAGGCCATGGTGGTAGAATATGGACAAAAACTTACGTTCATATATACACAACAGCAAATATCTATACTGTCAAAAATTCATTCCAGTACTCTGAAACATAAGGCTGTTTATCTAATAACATCCACATACTACAAATATTAAATGCACACAGCAATTAATTTGTCGTAGGTATAAAGTCTAAGAACTGAAAGTAGTTTACAAAGACATTGACTGAATTTATAACTGAACTTGTAGGTTTGCCTAATTTCGTGTTAGGTATGTTTATTAATATTGACATTTACATTAATGTAATACTTCCCATTCTAAGATGGATTTCAAACTTGCCTCTCAGAAATAACCAGAGATGCTTCTACACAATGGATTATTTTCAATTGAATTTGCTAAGGTTACTTGCTTGAATGTTATTAAACACAGTGTTACAGATGTTTACAGGATAAAGCTGTTTTTTTTTTAATATACATATACGAAACTCCCTTTTTCATAAGAAAATATAGACTAGCCATAGGAGCAGCTAATAAGACTACTGCATAACTTCCTGTGTTTTCTACAAAATTAGATCAGATAATAGTCAATTTTTAAATGCTGGGAGATATGCCAACTTTATCACTCTGAATTTTACATTTCTTGGGCTCAAGAGCAGTGATATGCATACTGACTTCTAATACAAATTAAGAAAAAAATTATCTATTTGCGCATTCAGCGTTCTTCAAAGCTATCAGAATTTAAAAACATAATGAGCATTTCTCTTCTCCTCACCAGGATGGAAGGGTTCACACTTTTTATGATCACACCCAAAAAATGAAACTGGCTGTTCCTCAGTCACATTAGATCAAAATCCTCTGAAGGAATGCAGACTCTACAGGTGATACGTGATTTACTACATTACCACTCATTCAGCACAAAGTCAGCACCCCAGAACTGTTAGAAAGCAATTCACTTCTACAATTCTCTTTTTCTTTATTCCCAGAAAAGGCTGAAAAGTTTCCCTGCCACTTCTGGCCACTAACAACTTCACATGACCTGATCTTCCACCCTTGCACTGACACTGAACCCTTAGTCAAGCATAATTGTGCCAATTCACAAGTGTAAGCGAGATGTCATTCCAGGCTTCAGCTGTGAACATCTCGCACTGACGACAGATGCTATCACAACTGCTTTTCTTATGAAGAAAATTTAAGGGGAACAAAATCACCTAAGCAGATTTTAAATGAGGCCCGTGAAAGAGATATATAAATGCCAAGGCACACAACAACTGCCAGTCCTTAGTCACCAAAAATGAGCATGCTTCACAAAGCAAACTCCGCCTTCCAGAGTAGCATCTGAGAGCAACAGTATCTCACACATAAAAACAATCATGCTTTACCATGTCATGTTTGTTTACTAACCCGAGTTGTTTAAAAACATACACTGTAAGAACTGAAACTGCAACAAAAGTATATTTTGAGGAAAAGAATGTATTACTAATAAAAAAAGAGAAGTGTTTAAATCAAAGAATCAAAGTTCACATGGCCACAGAAATACAGGCTATGGCTTTTTATTAAAAATAAAGGATTCGGGCTCTGCATATGTCACAGACATAATAAAACACACGTCAGCAAACTACCTGTAAGTTAATTTTACTAGCCATGAGAAGTGCTTAGTTAACAATACTGAAAACTGAAGCAGCAGCAGAACAACCTCCAACACAAACTCCTATTCGACAAGAAGGAATCCATTTCTGAGAACTGGAGTATTAAGGCCTTCAAATCCATTTCATTTGTTATTTTTGTGAATAGATAATCCAAATAGATGCCAAATAGGGGAGTTGTGTCTGCACACAATAAGCCTCCATTAGAAATTGGAATGCAATCACCAAAGAGTGTTCTGTTAGCCTCTCAAAGTCAGTAGAATACTATTGCCAATAAAACACCATCCAAACCAAGTGAACTACTTACCAGAAGGGAAAGCATTCCACATGTTGCCAATGTTCTGGGTAATGTGTGATCTGCTAAGCCAAATTTAGGAACAGCACAGACTTTCCCTATACCTCTTTGACTTCCTTTGAAAAAGATTAGACATTACAGACAGCTAGGCAGTCATTAGTGGAGTTTGCATACATTGCTTTCTCTAGTGATTTCCTGCCAGACTGTGAAAGTGAGTTTAAGCTACCCTTACTGTGGTCTAGAAAACTGATGTCACCTTTCAAAGACCTGATCCTAAAACTTTTCAGAAAAAAATAAGCTTTTCTAAACACCCAAAATGTAATACGTACTCACATACCCAATCACTACTTGATCGTGTTAAGTATACCTCAAATTCTGAGACACATTACATATGCAAGCCTTAAAATAGAAATCCTGACACTACAGTTCCCTCTCATTATTGTTACAAATTAGAGACCACAGTGTTATTAAACTTTCTGAACATGCCCACTTCAAAGCCTGCACTTGTAATATCATGAAGGAATTCTAGGTTCTATAACAGAACCTTATCCAGAGAAGTGCCAGGGCATCTCTGCTACTGTTCTCCTCTGGGTCAGAGCTCAGCATCTGAAAGCCTCTCTGGAAAGAGTTAAGGTTGTTACAACCACTGCAAAACAAAAGCTGACTATTTAAGACATTCTGAAACCAAGTATTTCAAAACCACCATCGCTAAATGAATCATAACATTTCTCTGAAATCAACAACCAAGAAGCAACATTAAAACTTAAATAAAGACTACCAACATTTATTCATGAAAGATATTCACGTTTTCCTATACAAAAACACTGGATATCTTTGTTTATAAGCTTTCTTGGTTGCCACAAATAGCCCACATCATTCACCTAGGAAATGGGTTCAGCTGGAAGGAAGGGTGGGTAAAGATGGTAAGGGGATCCATACCTTGCATATGGAAAGCATCAAACTTTCATAAATCTATCTTGCTACTTATTATGATTGCAGAATAATTTTAATATAAATCATTACATTTAAAGTGCAACCAATTAAAAACCAAGTGGTTTGGGAAAAGATTAAATTGATGTTTCAGCTGATCTGCATTTGGATTTTCTTGTATCACCCTGAAGAGAAAAAAAATGTCCAGTTCATTTAGAGAATTTTACAGCTTATTTTTCCATTTCTCAGCTCTCTTTTGGTCAGCTGCTATCCTCAAAAAAGAAGATACAATCTCATTTTGCTTTAATAATTCTTGCCTTTTTTCCTGGACTTTGTAGAAAATAAGATAGTACAAACACTGCAAAATAGTTAAGAAACCCTTATTATTGGTAAGTACCCATAAGACTACCAAAGAACAACAGCAACTGGCAAATTTATTTTAATGCAATCATAAACCTGGAGAAAACAAATATAATGTCACAAATAAAAGAGCAGTTGCATTACAAAAATATTGCAGTACCAGAACAGTTTTCTGAGGTGAATCTGAATAAACATCTCCATGTGTACCCCAGGCCTCCTACAATCTAAATTTAACTGAAAAAAAACATAATAAATGCATCATAGAGGATAAAAATGTAACAAACACCATAAGAGATACAGGTGGAAGAGCATATGTTGCCTTGGAAGTCATACACTGGCTGGTTGCCTTGCCCTCTTTAAGGGTGAAAAAACCCACACTTCACTGTTAGTCATCCCTAAAAGGTCTGCAAGAATCATCTTCCCAAGGCGAGAAAAGCACCCTGAGCAATCCCTTGCAAAAACATGCCTGGCAAATAGCTAGCTCTAAAGGTTTCACTCCAAGATGGCTGAATGGGCTCATTTGATATTTTGCTACTAATATTGGCCACTCCTTTCCCTTCTCACCTACAGCCCTCAGAGCGTGCAAAAGATAGGAGGCTGCTAGCATGAATTATCACATCTTATGCTATCATTCATCAGAATCTGATGCAGCATTTGACTACCAGCAAGTTAAGAGAGCTGAGGAACTCATAGGAGAGAAAAGTGGTGAGATGGGTGTCCTCCAAAGAGAGTCAAGAGAGTATAATGCATTAATAATGAACTCAGCCAGAAACTGCCAGAAGATAAAGAGACCTATGCTCAGGAAGACCAAATAAATGAATTCTTAATGCAAGGAACCAATTTCACCCAGCAGGAATGGAAGAGACAAGATGTCTCAGCATATCAACCTTCTCCTTCACTTTTGGGAAGAATGGAAAACAGTACAGGAGCTGAAACACCTACTGATCAAAGAGATGTGCTTTATTTCAAGACAGGAGATGCTTTCTATTCATAAACCCATCTCCATGCTGGAGAGCCCCACCACCTAAACCAGGACCTACAGGAATGTCACGGCTGGCTGCCAAAGCATGCTCTCCCCAGCACAGAAACAGCCTTTCTCACCTCAGCACCACCTCCAAAATCTCGTGCCCCAGCCGTCTGCTGGAGCCGGTGCTTTTAGTACCTACTCTCTCACGACAACACCACAGGAACAGTAATGGCGAGGCTCCTCCAAAGCACTGAGATGTGGAGTTCCCACGCATAACATCCCAGCACGAAGCCAAGCCTTGCGTTTTGAGCTGAGTTGTTACAGTTAAAGCTATAAGAAATCTTCCACCACATACACGTATTTCACGAGGGAACTGGAATAACTTACCATCACACGCTCCCCGCGTGCAAAAGCGGATCTTAAAAAGGCGTCTTTTTAGCTTTCAAGGAAGGAAGAAACGAGGACAGGCACCACTCAAACGGACGGGGGCTACAAAACCCTCCGTTCTCCCACCGGGCAGGTGAAGAAAACACCCAGCAGCAACGAGCTGGGGACTGCCTGACCGCGGGCAAGCAGCGCGGTGACCCCGTGAAGCGGCCGCGGGGCGCTGAAGAAACCTCTCCGGGACCGCCGCGCGCCGGCCTCCGCCCTCGAGCAGCGCTGGGAGCGGGGCGTTCCCGCCAGGCACGCAGGGAGGGGCGAGGCAAGCGCCGCTTCGTGGCCCTGCTGCGAGTGCTGGAGAGAGCGCGGCCACCCGCCTTCCTCCTCCTTCTCTTCGCAGGCAGCTCGTACGGCCGTGAGAGTCAGGTAGATACAAGGAGCCTCTCTCCCGAGCGGTGACGGGGCACGGGGTAGTGCTTTCTCTCATTAAAATTCAAGGCAGTGCTCCCAGCAGGTTGCCACAGGAGCACCTGTGAGGAGCGGCGCCTCCACAGCTGGGAGCGAGCCGGGACGGTGGTTGTGATGGGAAGGGGGTCCAACCCGCGCCTCTCTGCCTGCAGGGCTGGAAAGAGCCTCTGGGGCAGCGCTGGGGAGTTGTCCTGAGGCGGGAGGGGTAACGTGTCCCCGCAGCATCCTCCCTCAGGCGGGCGGGGGCGAGGCGGAGGATCGTCTCCGTCCTCAGTGTCGCCACAGGGAAATTAAGTGTCACTTAATGGAGGGGGGGGGGGAGAACCTTCCCCGCCCTTCGAAGGAGCGGCAGCAGGCAGGGCCTGGTGCCGGCGGGGCTGCCGGGAAGGGGCAGCCGGGATTTACACAGCGGGGAGGGGGCGCGGGAATAAGACGGGGGAAAAAAAAAAAAAAAAAAGGAAAAAAGAAAAAAAAACCCACAAATCTCGAACAAGTAGTTCAGCGAAAGCACTGATTTAAAAAGCCGACCAGAAAACTAACCCTGACAAGTGGGATCTGCCCTCCTCTTGGCTGCAGTTATTGGCTGTGCCTATTTGCAACGAGCTTCTATCTGCCAGCGCAAGTGGCCGGCCTGGCTGTCCATCAAACGGGAAATAATCAATTCGCCGCTAAGGGAGTAGATTCCCATCCATCCATCACGGGCTTAGCAGGTAGCCGCCTAGAAATCAATCACACGCTAATAATATATCCATATGTATATGTGCAACACCTCCGTCATATCGCTATCCATTGCTCTCAGCAAAATACATGTGTACCCTCGGTGAATATGTGCGTGGAATGAATCGTTTGCATTGCTCTTGTCCTACCTAAAATGATCTTAGAAAACAAAAATCACACAGCACCACAAAAGAGCAACCACTGGAAGTATTCATTAATTATATAACTACAAAATAATATGCTGTTTATTTCTGCTTTCCCTTCACTAAAAGAGAACAGAAATCTCTCTCTTTTTTTTTTTTTTTCCTGACACAATTTTACATCAAACATTACCCAGCATTCACAGATAAAGCCAGGAATTTCCAAAGCCTAGCAGTTATATTCTAGAAAACTTTAATAGCAATAATATTGTTAAATGGAGAGCATGCACACACCACCACCACCACCGACAACAAATAAATAAAAGCAAGCAAGAAAAAAAAAAAAAAAAAAGAAAAAAAAAAAAAAGCAAGAAAAAGAGACTCCAAAGAGACTCCTACGGTTGCTTTTAGGAAAAATTGCAAGAAGGGTTTCTGGCTGACGATTCTGTAGGGAGAGGCACTTTCTTACAGAAGATGTGCACTTGGTCCCATTTATTACCATGTATTTCTGAGGCAATATAAAAAAAAATCTCCGCAATTTCATTTCCAGTTTCAACTATAGACAGTTGCAGAAAGCAATACTAGCAATTGCCTTAATCACAATATATCCACAGCAATGCATTACAGCCATATTCTCCCTCAAGGTTCTCACCTTTCAAATCGTTGCATCTGTCTTTCGTCCTCACATGGATTTTACAACATCACGTTCAGCTGACATCTCTCTTGCGCGGAGGAAGGAGGCAGCAGGGAGAGCCGGGGCCGCCGAGCAGCCACGGGGCGAGGCAGAGGGACCTCGCTGTTGCCTTGGGGGGGCTGCGCGCTCCCGTCCCTCGTCTTTCTGTCCCCCAGCGAGTGTCCCTCAATCAGCTCCGAGCCTGGCAGGCTGGGCTGCCAGTCCCTGACTCAACATTCCCAGCATTCCCGAGGAGCCGGGCTTCAGCAGCGCCGGGCGGCCTGCCGCCGGGGGCAGCAGCAAGCGAGCTGTGTCGGCAGCGGCACACGTACCGCAGCTTTCTCCGAGCGTTCTTCGTCCATTCACCGCACAGCCCTGGGTTCCAGTCCCCACCCTGTAGATGTCTGCAAGGAAAGTGCGTTACTCATTGTGAGATGGCCTAAAAATACACCTCTGTCTGCGTAAAGCTGCAGAGGACAAATTGCTTCCTTGTCACTGTTTGCCGAAGGCCAGAAATGCTCAAAGCCAGGTGCTTGAGAACATGGAATCTAAAGTCCATTTGCTGTAGGTGCATACGTATACAGGAAAAAGAAATCTAAACCCAAATTCTGGCTTATATGCAAAAGTAATTAAGAAGACATCCATATTACCTTCAATACTAAAAAAGCACAGAGAGATTAGTGCTATATAAGGCTTTTTTAATTAGAAAACCACAAATTACATTAAAAATTATTCCTGAGGTTGCGTTTTATTTTTGTTTTAAGAGGAGCGAAGTAAACATTTGTAAAGGTTTAAGCTCTTATCATAGGAACTGCTTTATTCCCCCCTCTGTTTTCCCTTTTTCATATTGCATTTTCTGTGAGTTTAGTTGCTCTTGGTGCTATTATAAGTGATCATCCTCAGTCCTTAGTTTCAATGGAACTCCATATCTTCCCCTATGAAGAATATCAGTGTGTTTTACCTGCCTTTTCTTCACCTCACTGCTGTGACAGTGTTTTTAATGAGCGAGTCAAAGCCATTATCTTACTATAATCTTACTCCTCTCTTGCTCACATGTTACTGAGAAAAAACAGCTTTTGTGAAATTTCAGTTTAAAACTTTGTCTAATGAAATTGATTTCAACAGATCACATGTAGAACTAACCATCACTTCATTGCTGTATCTGCATTAACCAAAACTAGTTTAAATGCTTTGCAGTTGTGAATACTTATTCAGAGATGCAACCGTTCAAAACAATGCTAAAATGCAAATCACAGTAAAAGTACAGTAGTTTTGTGTTTGTTTTCTCAAGGAAGAGATGTAGTGTTACTGTATCTACATACTGCTTTAACAACTACAATCCAGGGCAAGTACTTTTTGTGAGCTGAAAGTTTAAATAAAATGCAAACTTCAGCTGCTTTTCAAAGTGACATATTTACCTGAAGAAAGTTCTGTTAAAAACATGGAAACAGTGGATAGAAAAACAGTCCTTGGAGACACCTGACAAGAAGAAACATGGTTTTGTGTACAAATAATTTAACTTGATCTAAAAAGCAAACAGAAAATGCTTCTTTTTGCTCCTGAACAGCTAGCAAGTTTGTATCTGGAAGAAAATGCATAAACACTGTTAAATGTGGCTCATCACACTGAATGCTTCAACACACAAGTGTCCATTTTCAAAATCGATTGCTTAATTTTGATTCTGTGTGTGATAAGAGTATATCTTATAGAGATGTCTCTGTATTGCTATGCCAGTTCTGTCTCAGTCCTGTAACGATGAGAGGCCTTTTGTTAGAAGTAGTGTCAGTTTCTGATGGTTTTTTAAACGCCATGTCATTCCATCACTCTCTGTATGAAAAGACAAGAACATCAGGTTCCAATTTCTCTTTTTGTGACTCATTCACTAGCAGAGGCTGCAGGCCTCGTGATAGCCTGCAAGAACCAAAATAATTTTGACAAAAGACCAGTAGCCTCGAATCCCCTTTCCAAGGAATAATCACAGATTTACGTTAGGGCTGCAACAATATTGTAATGATTTCGGCTTGCAATAAAATTTGTAGCAGAATTAATAAAAGCCTGCCTTAGAGTAGTAGACCATCTGCAGGGACCTATTACTAATGCCAAAGAACAGAATATACTCAGCATGGACAACACCATTTGGTGTAGAGCTCTAAAAAGAAATATTTTGCCAAATTATATTGGAAAATATAATGTGCAGTTCAAGTAAAGGAGAAAAAAATAAGCTAAACCATTTATTGTAGTAACAAAAGCATGATCCATACAACATCACAGTCACATAATCCAAACTCTCTGATAATACTAATTCCCTACACCAAGGACAATACTGGAATCCAAACACGAAGTGCAGGATAATAACACAAGAGAATATACACTTAAGACAGACTTCTTTGCAGCTGATGAAAGTTCTCATTTCAATTTGATTACAGGAACATCTGTGTTGTCTCTGGTGTCATGATACAGGTGGATGTCATTAAGCATAAAAAGAAGCAAGCCAGATCAGGTGAGCTAACTAGCTAACAGACATAGCATTGTTAGAAGCAACGTGTTGTAAAGTTTAAATAAGAGGTTATGCTACATGTTGCTATAGTTAAGGCTTCAAAAGTTTCTACTTTCAGATATATTTTCGGCTGATCTACTTTTGTTTGTTTTATGAAAAGTTTTCTGCCTTTAAAACACAGTATTTGTAAATCTTTGTGAGCATACCATACATCAGGACCTGTGAAAAGCTCAGGCTGTTTCCTTGTTTCAAGAACAATAAGTTGTACCCTAATCAAAGTAAATGCAAAATAGAAATTTTGCAGTCTGCTAGTTTCCTTAGCCAATAAAATACTGATGTGAAAAACACAAGAAGTAAAACATATGCACTTTTTTGTTGTTATTAAGTTATTCTAAATTTAAGAAATTCAAAATAATATTAGAAAACATATAACACTACTTACTGTCTTTTATTCCAGTGCCTTCCTTTATTCCTTCCAGATCTCTCTTTTCTTAACTGTGGAAATAACACTCTAGCAGCACCTATGTCTCTCATAGTTTGGTGAAAACTCACGTTGTTTAGTGCCTCATTTAAAAAAATCAAAAAAACAAGCAAACGTAAATAGAAATGAAGTTCAATCACTTTTGCTGCATAACTGGGAGCAAGCACCTCCATGTGCGTGCTTTAAGATTTGAGGAAAATGCACTTTAAAATGCATTTTAGCTGTATTCCACTGAGCCTGGTCCTGATGTATTCATTTGTTCTTCCTCAGCAGCAGACTTGTTTTCAGCTTTCACCTCTTACTACAAAAGCCAAGTCAAGAGCATATTATAACAGTCTACTTATCTAATTAACAACAATTTTAAAGAATTGAAATTGTGCCAAATACTACCACTATATTCATTTGAAAAACTGGATTATTTTCTCACAAAAAAAAAAAAAAAGCAAAAAAAAAAGCAGCATGGACAGAAAAAAATGGAAGGACATGAGAACAATTAGAAGCATGGAGTTCCTGAAGCAGAAATAACTGATATTCAGTCATCAGCCTGTATGTTCATATAGTAAAAAATGAGAATACATAATGTAATGCTAGATTAGACACTAGAATAGATTAGATTAGGAAGTATAAACAGTTCTGTTTACCCCATATTGCATTACAGAAGAGATAAATGGGATAGTAATCAACTTGATAAGATTTAACCACTCATCAGGATCACAAGAAACTGTTAAAGTTGCAGTTGACCAGTAAAACTTATCATCACAAGATATAACAAAGATATGTTCTTTAAATAACATTCAAACAAAGGGAATTAAGGAATGTATTTATTTGGAGGAAAAGAGAATAAGTCATGAAGGATTTGTTATATTAAAAGCCAATTCCCTACATTTTTACCTTTGTTATCTTGAGTTACCTTTGTAATGCAAGTACTTCCCAACTGGTAAGAACTAGAGAAAAGAAAATTAATTGAATTAAGCAAGAAAACTACTCTCACATGGCGTAAACTGATAACTCTGGAAGAAAAACAAAATCTGTTCTTCAATTTACACTGAAAGTTACAGGTGTTGCATTTTACCATGATGTGGTAATCAGAGCTGGGGTAAGCACCTGACCAGTTGCCGCGTCCTTCCCCTCCACCCAGCCCAACAACAAACAGAAACCACTGAAAAAAAGTTAAGGTTTCTGTTGATTTCAAGATGAGCTCCTCTTACCCAAGTCAGTGTCAGTCAATACACTAAAGTACAATATGTACTTTAGAGGACTGCTGTTTTAACTTCATCATTTCAGATATCCAGCTATAGATATCTGCCAAAATGAATTGTAGGTTTCACCAGTTGTTAATTTCCTTCTTTTCTCATGGCAGACCACCAAAATCTGTTCTGTTGGTTTTCAAAATCATTAGTACAGTCTAGTTGTTTCTATCTAACAGTGACACATGCTTTACAGAGGATGGAAAATCTAAGGCACATCATCTGATGGTAATTGATGACCCCCTTAATTCCCCATTTGCAGGAAACTGAGAATTCCTTCCCCATATATGATCTTGACTACAATGAAGTTGCACAAACAAAATCAGAGTCGTGGGATTGTCTACTTCTACACTTCATCTTTTCTGAGCAGAATTACTGGCAAGATCATTTCTTCCACTTTTAAAGAGCTGGTTTCTGAAGCCTGAGACACTGCCTGTATCACATTCTCACGGTGCAAAAACATGGTCAGGAGCCAAATGGCTGAAGTTTGGTAAAGATTGAAACTTTACCAAGGAAATAAGAGTAGTCTCAAAATGAGATCAAATTTCTATAGTTTCCCGCTAGATCAAGTAAATTAAGGAAAAAAGTGAATAGAACAAAAAACAGTAGCCGATATTTTTTAATGTAATTTTATGTGTATTTGTTATACACAGATACCATTTAGCTAACACAAGATTGCAATGTCCTCAGACACTGCAGATACATGAGCAATTGAAATTGACTCAGATACATGAGCAATTGAAATCCTTTATTGCAGGTTCTGACATCCCTTGTATACATTTCTAAACTCCCTCCTGTAACTTTCCACCCCCCTAAATGTCAACAGAACACTTAATTCTCCTTCTCGTCCAGGCACTAACTGCCCACCCAAGCACTCATCCAATCAGAGCCGTGAGTTGCTTCTATTCTCTCACTTCTCCAGTCAGGGTGGTCATCACACGGAGATTTCGTGCTCCATTTGACTTCTGCTCTTGTCTCCTTGGACAGCCTTTGTTATCAGTTCTCTTCCACACCTGTCAAAGTTGTTGTACAACCTCTATTCTGCACGTTGCCTTGAGCCCCCACACAGGATTGTAGTTATCTATCTATCCTCCACTTCACTGACTGGACAATTGTAATTTTCATTGAAGAAGTTGTAAATTCATTGCCCAATTTTCTTATTATTGTAATCATAACATACAAAAGGATCTCATGTCAGAATTGTAACACAGAAAAGCTAATGGTCCGTGCCATTCGGACTACTTCATTTGTGTTCTGCTCTTTGAAAACTCAAGGGAAGTTAGATATAGAATTAAAGGTATCATTTTTGTTGCTATAATTATATATCTATCTTTATTTCTATGATAATGATTTATTACACTGACTTTATGAAATATGGCCACTACTTGAGGATCTAACTTCAGGTGATTATGTACACTTATCTTACCAATTCTAAAGTAAAAATACAGACGTTTTTCTTTTTTTTTTCTTTTTTTTCTCAGTTTTATCTCTTAGAACCAGCTCTGTAACTTACATGTATGCTAACACAGTTAAATGTATCTAGGACCACTCTGACATCCAGAGGAAATGACTTAGACTGGATTCATGCTACTAGAATCTCTTAGCTCCCAAAGTAGAGTACTCCCATGTAGATTTGCTCTTGGGATCACGCTAAACTGTGCCAACTTCCTTAACATACCTAGGAACTGGGAGAAAGGGAGTTTGTCTAATCCAAAACATGATAGGTACTATTTTAAAAGTACAGGCAACTAAGATCCAGTGCCAAGAAGTGCCTCCGGATCCTGTTTAATTGACTAGCAGAGATGTAATTGTCAGTGAAATTTGGTTGATTCTGAAGGCATTCTTTTCTTCTGCCTGAAGATGCATCTACTGAATAAGTCATCCTCATAATCTTAAATGTGCCTTAAAAAACACTACTTTAATATTGATGATTTCATATGAAGTGCCTTTCTTTATTTAAGAGGGGCTTATAGGTCCATGGTTTCACTTGATATTGTCTGGTTTTGCACTCCTTCTCTAAGAGTTTCTACTTTCTTTATTGCTTTATATCCCCACTTTTACATCCTATTCCACTTATTTGATTTGTTAATTATCTTTTTTACTAAGAGTAATCTGTGACTTCGGTAATAGAAACACAACCATGTATAATGGTAAAAGAATTGGTACATACAACAATGAAGGTCTATGTTAAGTTAAATGCATTGTTATTTCTTTATTAAACTATATCTTGAATTAGTGTAACATGATAGAGGCTGTTTATGTTATTGTAGAATTTTACAGAAGTGTTTTTGACAGCTTTGTGATCTATACCAAAATGAAGTTCACACCACAACACAGCCTGAAGAGAAGAGTCATTGCCTTTCTTAGCTTATGTACAGACTTGGGTGAGCCGGTGCCCAGCTGTTTAATGGTGTTCATTTGGTAAAGTGTTTGCTGTAACTGAACACTTCTGTTGTTGCAGTGCATAAGTTAGCACTGTTAGCAAAGATTAAAATCATATTTTGTGTTCAAAAAAAAAAAGAGAGAACAAGTATTTGCAAGTTAAAATAAACAGGGAGAAATGATTTCTAATTGTCAGCTTGGTATTAGATAACATTTCCTTACAAAAAGGTACAAAATGGCTGCTTTCTTCTAGTCAGTCTGGCACATCTATTTCTAGTGGATTGCAAATCTAAGCATATGCATTTTTCAAGAATGAATATGTCTGAGGTACCACTGCAGTGACAGAGAACATAGCAAATCTTGCAAATTCAAGGAGTCTGTTCTTTCTGTTGCTGTTATCACTCAATAAGGCATTGTTCAGAGAAAAAAAATCCGTGAGTGTGACTATGCCTCATCTCAATTGCCCATTTTGTAGGCATTCTCATTGTTTAATTGATTCTGCTGGGGGGAGTCAATTTAAAAGCCCAAGAAAAAAAGAGGAAAAAAGAAACCAGGAGGAAGTATTAAAGCTTAATGAAATCACCAATAACTTTGATTTTTCCAAGAAACTTAGGTTGCATATGAAATACACAGTGAAAGTAATTTTAATTTCAACATAGCTTTTCTTTATCTTAGGAAAAAAAATCATACAAATCTGCTGAAAAAATGACAGAAATCTCAAAACAGAGAGGTCAAACAGTGGAGCCTATAAACAGCTGTTGCTCTATCCTTCCTTCACCTTTAAGAGTGAAGAAGCATATGCACTACTGTCAGTCCATTAGCACCAAGTAGAGCAGTACAAGTGTGGGAAAAAAAAGAAAAAAAAAATCCAGGAGAAAACCATGATCAATACTGAAACTCCACAAAATGTTGAGGAGCAGATTCAGAACACCCAGAAAAATCAGGTGACAGACACAAACAGAAGTACAAACACCTTAGTGAAAATACTAGATAGGGGAGGAAATATCTAAGCATAGTTTCTATAGATTTATCAGTCACAGAAGAGTTAAGAGAACAGCAATGGTAAACCTTACAAACAATGCTTAATTCAATTGTATTACAACTTCTAATTGCTCCTTTAGAATGTATACAAGTGAAACCATTAACTATACATCACAAGTGATTTCCTCTTGGGAAAAGGGAGTAGCCTGCCATATAGCGCTGATTTACTCAGAAATCTTCAGGGCAATTGGAAAGCAGATATGTATAGGAAAAAGCTGACATGGAAACCATGTGTTACAGAAGCAGCAACTGCAGTAAAGGAGAAGATAAATGCATTTATCACTGAAGTACGGCTCAATTAAAATATTTTTATAAGCCATGAAAGCTCAGGCTACAGTACAGAGCACAGCTTCTTGATCCCTCTATAAACTGTACTGCTAGTGCTATGTTGCAATAGAATAAAGCCATCTTTAATATGAACAGTGGAACTGGAGAGATACTGGGATAAAGTGAGGTAGTAGTTATAACAGGAGTATTTTTAATAATGTCTCTGTTCCTTATTTAAATTTACTCTGGATTTTCTAAAATATACTTTTCCTTCCTGCCTTTACCTTTTAATACCTTATTTAAGACTTTTTAATATCTTGATCAGGCAACTACGAAGAGTAGTACGTCTGGAAATGAGTAGAAATATTTTTCAGCTACAGCAATTTGTCTGAGAGAAAGGATTACCTCCCTGCAAAAAAATTATCTCACTGCAAATATTTTTCCTGCTTTCTTTCATGCAGCTAATGGGTTCATGCTTTTGGCATTTAAGTGCAGTTGTAGTTTTAGGACTCTAAACAGCACTACAGCCTCTGCTTTACAGACAGAGGAAACTAAGCAAACCTACTTTGATGTCTGTAGTGAGAGAAAAAGACAGGAATGCACACAAAACAAAGAATTCTGGATGCTGTCAATTATCTGATTTATTATAATTTACAAAGATTAGTTACAGAAATACCTGGTATCTAAACATTAAAATAATAATAATAATAATAGCTTAAAAATATATAGGAGGTAAATTTCTTTTTTTCTAAAAGAATTAAAAATGGCTTTATTAAAATGTCTTGGAAGCCAACATTGTGTAATTTCACTTCTCCTGCATTAGGACAGTACATTCATATAAAAAAATATGAAAGAAGTGTAGTCTCTCTAGCTTTGGAACTGTGTAGCCTGCTGATTTTATTATAGCCACTGAGTTTATTAGTGTTGTTCAAATGGTCTCCAGTTTTGCAGATTCAGACAAATGGTCAGAAAAGCTATTATAATATTTGAATCTTTCAATGATATCGAAGGATGAAATATATTTAATCCATCCAATTTTTAAGCACATGAAGCAAATTGATATTTTCCAGATCCCACTGGAAAACAATTTCTTACCTGGTGTTACTGTATCATATTTCCCCTGTCAGGAACTTAGCTGTTCTTGTAGATTTGTTCATCACCCTTCTTTGTATAGCAAAAAAGCATTTATGTCTATGCACAGAAAAGTGTCCTGTTGGTGTTAGTTCCAGTTCAGCTCTTTTTAGCCTTGTGAGTGCTACTTTTTTGTTTTTGTTTTTCTGCATTTCTTTTCTCCGCACTGAGTGACATTTAATGAGATATTCTCGAAGGGAGAGCAAATGTACTTTGAATAACAACTACCACAGAGAGTTTTTCTTCCATACAGGCACTCAAATAAGAACATGGTTTTAGAAGGCAGCAGGATACTGACTGTTCTGAATGTATGTCTCCAATTGTAGAGCATCTCATCCTTTTGATGGGATTTTGTAAGCTGTGTTCAGGTAGCACACTGTGCACTTTGTTAAATTTAATAGCAGAATTTGGCTATCTGGACAAAGAAAAATAAAACTTCTAAAATAAAAGTTCTTTGGGTTTCATAAAGAATTTCAATTCCTTATACGCATTTGTTCAGTACTACTGGAAGTGATTAAATACTGTAATTGAAGCTTATGATTTAATTAGTCCAAATGCTTCACATAAACACTTGGCTAAAGTAGATGATGATGTATATTTTCAAATTCCCTTTCAGAAGGTCGCACATATGGCCTTTAGTTTTACCATTGCTTTAATTATACTCAAATTAGAACACTTCAAATCCAGAACGTTACACTGGATCTGAATGTAGGGAAAAAAACAGTTTCTATATGAAAAGCTATAGATTTTATTAACTTGATCTTAATCCCTGCATAAGAATCCATGCTAAATATTAATTCCAGATAGTGTTAAGCTACTGGAGGATGCAACACAAGTAAAAGATTTGTTTCCTCTGTCCATCTTTGTTTTCCCTGTCCATCTTTGCTTCCCCCAGAGAGCGAAACAATATTTGAAATTATCTCACCCTATTGAGTGAAATGACTCTTTATTTTGTTGCAGAGCAGAGATGGTGATTCACACTGTACTGTAAGAAACAAAAATGAAGAAGATGAGGCCAAAAAAGGACTTGACTTGGTATGGCAGAGGGCACTGAGGAATGTAAGGTGAGTTCAAGTTGTTCATGCTTAAGAACACTAGGTCTTCAAGACCTCTAATCTTTGCTCATTTTTTAATTTTCTTATCATAAGCCTACCACTACAAAAAGTAAGAAAAAATGCCTACTAGCAGACATGCTGATTATATTCTTATTTTCAGGGCTCCTATCTGTATTTGCTATTTCACAAGTTCTCTGTAAACCAGGATTTCAGGCTATGAATCTTTCTTTCAGGTCCTTTCCAAAAACTGTTCCCATCTCATTAGACATATAAACCATTCTGGTTGCACTAATATACAGGTTTTCCTTTTGTTGCCAACCTATGTTCTTTGCTCTAGAGTAGACATTTTGTGAGGTGGTTGTTGGTTAATTTTATTGAGACGCTGCAGGTAGTTGATTTTTAGTAGTTCTCTTCCTCATCCCAATTTGTTTGATAAATATAATGCAGCAGCAACAGCAGCCATGGAATCAAATGATGCTATTTGTCAGTTACCTCCTGGTGCGATTAAGTCAGCAGGCGTATGAAAGTATAAAAGAAAGCCTTTAAAAGAAGAATAATTTACTTAAATATTGAGTGATTCTCTTATGATAATACTTGCAATCAGCACTCAGCATGTGCAACAGCCACATTCTGGAAGATAAAATTGGCTGCTTCAAAGAGTTCAGCATAAAGCAGACGGTTGGAGTACTGTAGTTCTCCTACACTAAGTTATTAAAAGACAAATCACTTATGCTACTGAAACTCAAACTGAGGTGTTCCAAAATCACAAAGATAGTTTATAGATTGGAAAATAGTGAAGACCTGCATGCTGCAATTTGAGATTTAAGCCATGGTCACATCTGCATCCAGATGTGGGATCTTCAGTACAGGAGAGACATTGATCTGTTGAGCGTGTCCAGAGTACTTCTTTTTAGCCCAATTCCTGCAACGGTCAGCACTTTAAGTACCGAGATGATTCCTACACCTATCACCTCTGGCTGTCAGTTTTTAATGGAATTTAGGGTATAATATTATCCCTGAAATTGCTGTTTACTTCTTAGAATTGAAACCAAAGGCGTCACATTTCCTGTACTCAGAAACAAGATTGACTATTTCTAGCTACTCTCAGTGTTATTTGCTATTGCAGAAACATAAGCTGATTATTCAGTTGTTTAAAATGGTACATTTTCCATTGTTCTTCCCTCCTCTCTTCAAAAAACTTTATTTTTGTGTACTAAATTTGAAGGGAAGTTATCCAAAAATTTTTAATTATCTGAAACTTATTTCATTTTTATACTGTTGTACATTTTTGTTACCTAAGAAAAATGTAAACAAAGTGGATCTCAGCTACTGACATAATGAAAGATGTTAATTTTGGTGGAATCAATGAGCTGAGTGAAGATCATTGTGGGGAAATAAATGTGCTTCACATCCAGTCCATTAGGAATTAAATTCCATGCCATTCAGTTTGGGTGAATAGTGTGGCTAGAGATTGCATATTTTGTCATGGTGAAATTAATATAAAATTTTAAATAAATAAAGATCATGCTCTGGAATTAATATGACAGTTCTATTACTGCTCAAATGAACTGAGAAGTACATTGACACTTCATTTGCTAAACACAAATTGCATTTTTTTTCTAGAAAGTGGAGCTCTTTTTAGAAAATAATCTTCATTGTGTCAGTGAACAGAAATAATTTCATTTATTTATAAATAAATAGATAAGTATGCATCTTTTTTCTAAGTTATTCTCTTTTTTCCATTTATTTATCTTTTTACTGTTCAGACCATATTCTTCTGCTATCTGATGATAGGATCAGCAGGGAAGTAGCAACTTGTTCGGATGAAGTGTAGTGTTGCTGCTGCTCAGGTTTTGATCTGTCTTTTTCCTCTCCTAGAAATGTCATTAGTGGGTATTTGGTCTATAGTTTAAGTCCTGCTTTATAGGGTATTTACCAAGATCATCTCATCTCCCTTTAAAAAAAATAAAATCACAATGACAGAAATGAAGGCATTAATCTGTTATGTATTAATTTAGGAGCAGGTTTTGCATTCCTTATTATCAATCTATTCACTATCCTACCAATTCATATATGGTGCTCCATCACAGTTCTTTCCATTATGACAGCACAGCTACTTGTATAGTTCCATGGTGAAAATCAGTGAAGTGATCCTCTGAAAATTACCCCCATTTATCTTCCCTGTTTCTCTCCACAAAAATTTTAGTCAGATCAGTTCTTGGTCCAGTTCATCCTATGACTGCATAAAACACTTGTACTGGCATGTAGAAGAGAGTTGCAGTGAATAAAGGTATGAGAGTTCCATTGAATCTTTTTGTCATTGCCAAGGAACTTCTTTCTTTCAGCAAGGTGAAAAATGTGGACTTAGTTGTATAAGAAAGCTTCTCATGACCAATTATAACTGGGTGCAACCCTTTTAATTGAAAGTTCAGATACTGGAACCCAGAATATTTTTTATTTATTTTAAAAAAAAAAAAAAAAAGTTATTTCAGGGAGCAGATTCATGTTATAAGCCTGATACCCCCTGCTACTCTACTGGTATAATCGTAGTATTTTCACAAATCCAATAATAGCATTTCTGAGCTATTTTGAAACTTCCTGTTTTCCTTTCCAACCTGTTCGTGAGTCACAATTCATGTGAGAATATATCCAAATTATTGTTTATATTAAATATATCTCTCAAGGAAAAAGGAACAATTACAATCTAGGAAGTGTTGTCATACAGTTAATAGGGTAAGTTAACAGTGTACTCTAAAACAACAGTGTTAAATCTAAAAATCAATGAGTAAGTATAGTAAATATTCTTAAATATGCGGAGAAAAAGTCCTCTCTCACAGAAGTAAAACCATTGTTCTTACCTGATATCTGTGATAATATTCAAAATGGTACTGAATAAAAAATTTCAAATGGGAGCTTTTAAATCATTTCCACTTTTTTTCTTCCTTCTATATTATACAATTGTCATTAATTAAAGACTCGGCAAAAACTATAGATCTAGTATATCAAGCAACAAATAGGCATTTGGTTTCATCATCTGAGAAAAAAAAAAAAAAACCAACTATTTATTGATAAGCTTAAGGCTTGCATTTTAGGCAATATTGCCAGTCTGTTCACTCAGATGCCAGTTCCAAGCCATCCTTTGGATGATCCATTATTATTCAGAAGTGCTGCATCCTAAGAGCAGTAGACTGCAATCATGTTTTTTCTTTACCCACAGCGTGATGAGCATATGTCAGAATTTAGCGACTCCAATAACAAAAATGGCCCGTAGCAGAGCTCCTACCTATAGCAGGGTTCCTATTGCCAAGTGATTATATCAGTAGGACTCACAGCTTCTGTTGCATTCACCCTATTGGTTGGTTCATTTCTAAACAAACACTGCCACAAATCCAGAACATTTTCAATCTAAATAAGGATAAATATGACAGATGGATGTAGAACACAGATGGAAGGAGGAAGTAGAAAGCCTCATTTCCAGAATCCATATTGTACTCATTATATGAAGGAAAATAGCTGAATTTCTGCACTGTTCAATACAATATTTTTTGAGCTCGGAACTCTCATAAATGAGTGGCTGATTTTGCTGCTCAGCAGCTTCTGTCTTCTAGACAGCAAACTTTCCTATTGCCCCTATTTTTCTCTTTTTTATTTCAATTATCACTCAGGTCAACCAGTTCTTCGAGTCATGGACATGATTTTCTTATTCACCAAATCAAGATTAAAATGTATAAGCATTTTATGATCACTCCCACCTTTTAAGTGGCTTTAAAAGTTGTTAATTTTTTTAGCATGGAAGAAGAAAACACAATAGTGAGGAAAAATGTAAGTAACTCCCTTTTTTAGGAAAGAAGAAATGGAATTGAAAACTATACTAGGTGTTAACTCCCTCTATATGTAGCCATCAATACTACATGCATAATAGAGATCACCTTTCCAAGGTGCCAATTAGTTAACTAATTTATGAAATATATGCTGTATACACAAATAACCATGGAACCTTTCTCACATCATTATTTTCAGTATTTTGGCTTCCCCGAGAATGAACAGAAATATTTATCTAATTCAATAAAATGAAATGAACAACTCTTCTTCCAACTTTCTAAAAGTCACATTCTGTAAAACCATATATGAGTTGAGACTGCATTTTTCCATGTAACTGGAAAAAGAGCAACATATATGCTGTGAAAGTGAGATGCCACTTAGAACACAATCTAACATATTTGAAGAAAAATTCAATTAAATGTTTTAATAGCATTGCACTATTCTGCAAATGGAAAACCAAAGTACAGAGGGAAGAGGTATTACACCCATCTTATTCTGGGACAGCAATTAATATGTTTCAGCTCCTGGCCATATGGCTGTTTCACAGACTATCTTTGGACAGTCTCTGTGGGCATTTCTGGCAGTGCAATAGTAATACACCATCTATCTAGCTCTGTATTTTAAATCCCTACATCAGAGAAAAAAAGCACATACGCATCACTCAGAATAATCACAAAAAATTCGGCAATAATATTTTCAGTTACTGATAAAAGCCAACACGATTATCACCGTGTTGGTGTTGCAGCCTTTTCCTTTGCAGTTTTACTGATACTTCTTAGAAACTTCCACTGCTCTGACAATTCCACTAAAATCAAGTTACTTTCTTTCTAGTGTGAATAGGAGTGGCAGAATTTGGCTCATTCTTACTACAGTGATTTAATAATGTATGCTCTTTAATTCACTCTTATTGTAAAAGCATACACATTTGAAAACATTAGGAATGATAATATTGTAGAACATGCTTTCAGAAAGTGACAATTTTTTATAACCTTTAAAGACTTGCACAAGTATGAAGTGATTTCTCATAGACACTGGAATAATTTCCAGCAGATTTCATGTCTTCCAGAATATAATATAACAAAACTCTCAGATATACATTTGCATTGCAGTAGCATAGAAAAAAATGTTGCAGAAAGAAGACTACACTGATCTGAGCCACAGCAAGCAAGCAACATGGTGATTTGTTGTCATGCTTGTCATCACAAGTTCAGTCTCATCTTGTAATAGCCAGATAAGTGTATTTTCCTTTGAAGCACCAAACATTTCTGAAAGCTGTGGCACAACATTTTTATCTCCTTTTCTTAATAAAGCTCCTTTGCCTGTTCAAACGAAATATCCAGAATTACTAGTGCCCTAATGTGCCTCTATTCAAGCTTATCTAATTCAACAGAATGAAGCTTTCAGAATCAACTAGAAATGAATACCAAGCAAACTTACATATGCTTTTGCATACATATACTACACAATCTCGTATGTGTATATTTAATACGAGTGGGTATATTTATACAGACACCCATATATATAAAACTCTCATGGTAGAAACTGGAAACAAAGCAGCTGGCAATGCTCACTCATGAAGTGGGATTGAATCATAAACCATTCAAGAGATTCAGGCTAGTTTCCCAATTTTTTGCGAAACAACTATTGCCAAATATAATAAACACTCTTCACAGAGGCAATAAGGATTACTTCAAAATGAATTTGCATCTTTAGAAATTCTAAAGCCCATATGAAAATGGCAATGAAGAAAGCAGCAGTTGTTGAGATCTGCTGAAATTATTTTTAAATATAACCAAGTTCAACCTAAACAAGCAACTTATGATTTTCTCTGCTCTGACAACTTGACAAAAGGAGAGACTTATACCAAAGGTGAGAGAAAGCATTACATCAGCATAGCCCATCATTTTCTTCTTTGTTTAATCTTCTTCCATTTTGCTGCTAGCCATTTTAAGTTTTTTCCTTCATATTCTCCTTGCACTAGGTAGCACAAAACTAAAATTTGCAAACAATGCATAACTTTCCCTTAAATATAAGCATGAATCCAATCAGGTGCAGTTCAAGGGTGAAGGAGAAGAAAATATGCTGCAATTTTGGGAAGGCACAAAATATAAATGAAGGGAAGGACAAGAGAATATGGAAATACCTAAAGAAAATGGCATTGTTACAGCGTGGAAAGAAAAGGGCAGATGAGGGAATTTCTTAGAAAATCCTACTCCCTTATCTTTCAGCTCAAATACATTTATATCGGTCTGCTGATCTACTCAGATTTTCCTAATCAGATTAGCAAAAATACAACAGCATCTTGGAAACAGTTGTAAAGATGCAGCATACTCTGCTTTTTCATACCTGCTTCTGGCCAGGGAATGTGCTTCTCTTCTCTCTTCACACAAAAGCACTGTGATTTAGATTATTCATCTTAAAAAAATTCCAAATGCACAGTAATAGACCACACACTCCCAATATAACACAGTGGTGTATTATGTGTTTCTAAGCCACGTTACAATGAATTGTAACATTTTCATTTATTAACTTCCACCTGACTATTTTAACATGTGCAGCTACAACACCTCCCACCTCCCAGTCAGTAACAACTGGAAAAAATGTACAAGACCTGAACAGTTTTGAAGATAAAACGAGTTTGTAACATGCTGTCATACTGTAATAATGTCATGTCACAAAAGAAGGCATGGTCTCCTTTACTAACACATCTTAGTGTAGATTAAATAGATATATAGCCCATCCAACTCCATAAATGAATATATTTATATTAAAGCACAACAAATGATGACCGTCTCCTCTGTTGTTTATACTTCAATTTTATTTTAAGGTAAAAAATCATCTCAGAGCTGATTTCTCAAGGAAATACAGTTTCTAATAATGCTGTTACTCAGGATTTGTTGTATACATTACTGTTTCACTGATTATTTTTCTGATACAGAGCTCTGTTTATTTCTGGGAAAAAAATAAGCACCTTACACCTTCCTTCTACTCCCAAGCTAAAGAAGCTATGCAATCCAGTATTAAGTTTATTCTAAAATCCCTGAAGATCTGTTTAAATACTGAACAAAAGCAGCCCCAGGAGCTTGAAACATACCTTTCACTTTTCAATATGATCCATTACAACATGCACACATGCTTTTTCTTTCCTTCAAGGATTTTTCTGAAAAGTCCCTGAACAGTCCCTAGAAATCAGAATGGTTAAGATTCTGAGTGAGTTAAATCTCATCCTAAGAATACAAACAATATAATAGAAAGTGAAAAAAATATAATTACTAGATAAACCTGTCGTTTTCTTTTGTATTTAAGCAGCTGTTTTAAGTTTGATGGTTTCAATTTTTGGTACAGCTGAGCATTTTACTTTCTTCCTTTTTTCTCTATTGTTTTTTTTGTTTGTTTGTTTTTGTTGTTTTTTTTGTTGTTGGTGGTGGTGTTTTTTTTTTTTTTTTGCTGCTTCACTGTGGTTGAAGATGACATTTTGAATTTTTACAATATAATATAAATATAATAAATATAATATAAATTTACTAGTGTTAGATTTACTGTTTTACCTTAGTTTACAAAAATCATTCATTGTTAATAAGAAATACAAATAAATAGCACCACTGTTTCAATTATTTGTTTGGGTTTTTTTCCTGTTACTTCTTGCTAAGGTTTTGTCTGTTTTTTAACTTATATTTCATTTCTGTCTGTTCAAATACACGTTGATCAATTTCTTTGGGGGATATTTTCTGTTGTCCTCATATCAGATATTAATTTTATGCCTGCCGTGAGATTAATTGTAATACACCTGACATAAGTAGTAAAACCTAATCAGTTCATGAGTCAGTTACCTTGAATGAAGTTGATGAATGCATCCATACTAAGGTAATGATATCCATACAGGAGAAGGCTTCTTCAAGAAAAATATTCAAAAAAAGATTTGACAGCTTATTGGATTTTTACAAGGGGCAAGAAAGGAAGAGAGAAGAAAAACAAAAAATCAGACTAATTAACTGCAAATATGTTACACCTGGAGCAAAATTTCTTAGCCATCAAGGGAAAATGCAGTGATGCTTCCCATATCTTAATTAAACACAACATGGGCTCATACAGTACAAAGAATCTGCTAACCTTCCTGCTGTAAGTGAATTTCAGCCTAGACATGGAAGACTATTTTGAATTCTCTGCAGCTTGCAAATTGTGGTGAGCAGTTGTCAGATTTCTGCTTAATGCATTTCAGTCAAGAGTTGAGAAGGGGCTCATTTGTAAGTGTTTTGCAGGAAATGCTTTCCTGACAAGCATGAAATGTTAAGTAGTAATCTTTGCTTTTACGCTGTTTTATTATAAGCTATATCAAAACATACTTTTAGGAAATAAGGTGACATAGTTTCAGAAGAAAGACTGGCCCTCACTTAATATACTGATTATTAATAGTTTTACTCTATAAAATATCCAGACCTGATGCTACATATTAACCTTGTGTACTAACATTCTAATGCTATTAGAAAATCCTGCTGTTTTGATGCAAGTTTTAGTTTTTCCAGAGAGCTGATGAGAAATACACCTCTGAAAAAGAGGACTCATCTCTTTTTTGTGTTTTGACAATCACTGTGTTACAGAGTTTTTGTTTCTTTGCTACTATGAATTTAGAAAGAAAATTTGGTAAAAGCAGCAGCCACTCAGGTATAATTATTCTTTTTTCTTTTTTTTTTTTTTTAAATATTCTTTTGCCTTCTTACACAACATTTTCTGTTTCTACACTTTATCCCAATTCTTTGATAAGCGTAACAGTACACATGGGTCCTTTTTAGTCATATGAACATTGAAATAAATTTTGCAATGGACCTGATTTTTTTTCAGTTAAGATTGCCATATGAGGAAATAGGGCTGTGATAAGAATCTTGTGTAAGTGAGGTACAGTTTTGAAGAACGTGCCCTTTACTGACAATAAGTATCAAGAACAGTTAGCTTTATGAACATTCACTTCAAAAAATATTGGTTTTTTTTTTTTCCCCTAGAGAGGCTGTTGTTCAGTTAAAAATGCAATCTCTTAACAATACCTACAATTATGCATGCAAAGTTAAATATTCACAGTTGTCCATGAAGTACCTGAAAACAGTAAATACTTGACAAATACTTCAGGCAAATGCTGTAAAAACCAGAAACATAACTTAAGAGTCTGTCTCAGTAGAAAAGTAAGGTTCACTGTTTTTCTGTTGTTTCTGTTCTGAAACTGGAGGAACAGCTTTTTTGCTACCCGCGAATTTTGCCGCTACCCAATCAAATTGATGGAATTGAAGGTTATAAAAGGTAAAGATTACTGTAGACTGAGGCTTATATAAATTCAGTTGGTTTGCTCCTGACTCTGTCTGCCCACTTCAGTGTTTTTTAGTTACACACGTCGAATAAAAACATAGTTTCCTTACATTCTTAATATGCTTCCTGGTGGCCTACACTGTGTGTATAAATTTCTTCAAGATCGTACTCATTCCAAGATAACTTATAAAAAGGCAATGCCTACAAAGACAATTTAAAATGTAACTATCATTTAAATACATAAATGTGAACAGAAGATGTGTAACATCCCACATAAAGAAGTATGGTGTGAATGACAATAAAGGTGTGGTGCAGGTTTTGGGAATTGCATTCCTCTGCTACATCGGAACAATTTTTAGAACTATTCCAGTGTAAAACTTGTTAATTCTTTGTACATGCTAAGCTGATTACATTAGGTATCAACAATTAATTTATGGATGTGATGCACACTCCTGTTAGGATACTATTTTACAATCAGAACATGCAGTCCTGCTATCAGTTGCTGTACCAGAAAGTAACAGATTTGCTTGAAAGAAATATTTTCTTTGATTTCAGCAACCAGTTTATTCAGCATGTAGTTCATACATTCACATAATTAATTGTCAAGTGTGCTAGCTAAAGATTAACACCATCTCCTGCTGGCATTTGATTGCAGAAAGTTGATAGTTACTCTTTATCTTTTTTGGTTTGGCAGGAATCAGTTAAGAGAAGAAGTCTAGAAATGAGCATTTGTGTTCCCTAAACTTCACTGGAATTGAAATCAAAACTGTTGGTATTTTCCACTTAAATTCTAATGACCTGAAAACTCAGCGTGAACTCAGACCTGTCCAGTGGCAAGTAAGACATTATGCCTTGAGGGATGCTGTTCTTCAGCAGTGATCTTAGTTTTAATGCTGGGCTGTAAAGAACTTGACAGGGATTTGCTGTTTGCTCACATGTGCACACAGCTTTTATATAGTTCACAGAATCACAGAATAGAATTCAAATTGCTAGATGTAATGATGAATATTTAAAATGCCTTAAGAACATTTCTAATTTCCTGAATCAGCAACAGCTGACTATCCCAGAGAAACTACATATAATTATTAAGAAAAAGGATTACCATCTCTATTGGTCACTGTAGAGTAAAAGGACATGCTCTCTATGAATGTCACAGTTCACATTCTGAGAAGTTTTGAGACTCCCTTCTCCCCGAAGTAAAAAAAAAACAAACCCACAGGGTAGTGGATTCAATCCTCATTGTAGTATATTTTACTATTTAAAAAGTCTTCTCCCATGCACTAACAATGCCAAATACAAATGTGGCAGCATTCTATATGCAAGTTCTAATGAAATGAATTCTTGGAGCACCATCTCAACTTTCTTTGTACTGTAACTGCATTTACTATCCTAATCCAAGGCCAACACTTCCTTTTTCTATTTTCCAAAACCTAGCACTAATGATGCTGAATTTAATCATTGTTCCAACCCATTTATCCACCTAGAAAACGAGAATGGGGTTTTCCTGAGTATGTAAGTGACTGAAAAAACTCTGGGTCACTTAAGACCAGATATTAATGGTATTTATGTGTAAGGATCAAGACAGACACTTGATGGGATTTCCACAACACCTACCTCCCACTGAAACCTCATCCTCTTACCTTGCTTATACAGGCTATTAGAAAGTTTAATCAACATGTGATTGAAGTACTTTGTGTAGTGTTTTGTCCTTCAGAAAGACACATTTAGCCCAAGAACATTTTTATTCAAACCTCCTGAATGAGTCAAGAAGTTGGGAATGCTGGTGATTAATTTATCAGATATGAAAGAGACTGGTAACTCTTTTCCCACAAGCATCCCAACAGTCCTTGAATTATACAAACTATATTATCTCCCACATTCTCCTTTCTAAAAACATATGCACCATAAATAATGTTCTGGGATAAGTGGTAATAGGAAACATTATTTATTCTTCAAATATTTCACATCAATTTCTATCATGCCCAGTATGATTGATTCTAATAGTCATGCAATTTTGCAGATAAGGATCAATAAAAAAATACAAAAGTAAATCATACTGGGTTTTTTTGTTTGTTTGTTTGTGGTTTTTTTGTGTTTTTTTTTTGTGTTTTTTTTTTTTTTTTTTTTTTTTTCCATTTGAGTATTACAGAACAGTGTATGTGCTCAAATTCCATGAAATAAGGAAAAAAAATTAGAACACAGTTTTTGTCTCATGGTGCACATAGACACATTTGTTAATGAAATGTGTATCCAAGGGCAAAATGTAAATACAAGGGATGTCAGGGATATAGTTTTGGTGATTCAAGAGGCCATTGGGTAAATTTATTTCCCCCTAAAATACGACCATATCCATGGTGTTTTTCCTTTTAAGCTAGTAAATGGATGATAAGTTTCTTCCTTTAGACTAACCACGGTTTATTATATTTTGTGCAATATACATACAAATATATATTCAGGCAAGAAAATGGTTTCAAAGAGTTTTGATTTCTCCATGTGTATCAGAAAAAATAAAAATCTCAATCAATAAAAGTAATACAGATGAACACATGTATGAAGGCAAGAGTTCTGAAAACCAGGAATATTTTAGCATGCCATCAGAGTAATTGGGAAAAGTGGGATGAACTCAGGCAGGGTTCAAAAGTGACTTTGTTCCAGCTTCTGTTTCTCTGTTTCACTTTTTGGTAATGTCAACAAAAATAAGTAAATGAGCTTTTTGCTGAAGCTTAGTATATTATTAACTCTTTGTATATTTACTGTAAAAGTGATATGTCCTAAACAAAACTTGCTCATATTTACTGTCTTCTGCAGCTACCAGAACTGCAGCTATGTAGTAGTTAGTATTCACACTGCTGTGTTACATTCATCTACTGTACTGTATGAATTCTTTGTAGCAGTTTGTGTACATTCTCTCACAGTCAGCATTAAATACAGAACTTAGAGGAGATGTTTTTTCCTTTCAAAGCATTGCCCTGCATCATAACACTGCCACTAAGGAGATCTGAAGAGCTGGGTTTAGAGTAGATTTGTAGCTACATCATTTAAGAACTAGTTTTAGTTACAGCTTCAAATGGCAGCATTTGATAACTATGTACGGAGGTGTGAACTGCATACTTTTAGAAAGAATTTGTTTTCACGCTTGTCTAGCAAACCACTAATACTTAATTTATAAAATATGTTAAAAATCTTAGCAGATCGAAACTCATTGTTTCAGGAGCAAAAATAAAAGCCGTTTTGAACCCTTGGTAAGATGGTTTCTTTAGGGCAGTTAAACTTCTGCAGATATGTTTGAAACTATATTGCCACCTGCTGTCTCGAGCTGAAATCAGGAGGCAATTCTTTTGCCCCCCCCAAAAAAAAGATTAAAAGATTTTCACTGGAGGGTTAGGAATATGAATGTTGACTCTATTGTCCGGAAGAAAGAAAGAAAAAGAGGGCTGGTAATAAAATAAAATAGTAAGTTGCAATGTGGAACGCTTCAGAAATTGCTATGCTACAGCAGTACACAAGCAGACAGCAGGCTCTGCCTCTCTCTCCCTCTCTCCCTCTCCAGCCGCTCCCCGCCGCAGACTCCATCCCCCACAAGGCGCCGCTCGGCCCGGCCCCGCAGTGTGCTGGCAGCCCGTTGGCGAAGCGGGGCCCGGCGGAAGCCTATCACCTCCCGACTCCTTGTGCGGGGCCGGCAACCGCTGTACACACAGCGCGAGCCCGGCGGCCCCTCGGGCTCCGTCGGCGGCCCGGTGGGGCCATGAACCTGGGGTAAGGAGGGAGGGACCCGGCGGCCGGGAACGCCGCTCTGTGCGGGGCGGGACCCCCCCGGCCTTAGCTCGGCGCCTCGAGGCCCGCTGGTGCCGGGGGGGCGTGGAGCCCGTCTGGAGTGGGGGCGGGAAAGGGCCGGAGGCGCGTGAGGTGACCGCAGCGCTGCGGGCGGCGTCGGGGGAGCGCGTGCGGCGTTAGCATGAAGTGCGGGTTGTTGAAGTGCACGGATCGCACCGCTGCCTCTTCTCTGCACGGTTCCAGTCTCTTTCTTTCTCCCATTTTGCAGAGATGGGCTGAAGCTTGAAACTGAAGTGCTGGACGGGAAGCCGAGGCTGATTTTAGCCGCTTCTGGTATTTTTTGATTATTTACCTGAAGTAACCTTTCAAGCTCGGACTGATGTAATACGAGAATTTCTGCAATTTAGTACATCTTATTGCCAGGGAAAAAGAAGCCCAGTAGCTCCGTGCTTGATTTACACAGAAATGTATTATTTCACACTTAGATATTTACAGTACTTAAGTAGCTGGTGGCCGAGGTTTATCATTTTCACTAAGCAGCTTATTTAGACCAGATCTCAGCGCTGCCACACTAGAAAAGACCATCTCATTAAAGCTTAATGATGAGCCTGTCTGAACTCTAGTTTTTTATTTATGAGGCGTGTTTATGTACAAGCACAGAACCACTTTCCCTAATTGTTCTACAGAGGCCTATGGCACCCTGGCTCGCATCAGCTGTGGTGCAGCCAGCAGGGCAGGGAACTCATTGTTCCCTTTGTCAGCCTGGTGAGGCTGCACTTTTTGCATTTAACAGAGGGCTGACCAGTGAGATATAATGGAATGCTTTGAGTCAAGAAGAAATGGCAGACCACTGGAGACAAAGCCTCACAACACCTCTGGAATGGCAGTGCTCTGAAAGTGCTTTCACTTAGTTCAGATGTAGCTGGCATCATTTGTTGGAATGTTCACTGGCCCTATTCATAGCACATATCATTGCCACTCACTCTGAGCCAGGATTTAACACCTGCCTGTAAGAGTGACAACTTAGCATACTCTCAAATTTTAATACTTTCATCTGAATTGTAAAATATTATTAAGGTGTTTTGCAGACAGTCAGAACTGTTAGCATTTCTGGTGTCTAATAGGTAGTGTAAAGAAGGCATGGTACTTTTCTGTACAAGTGGGAATAGATGTCTCAAATATAGCTAGGTAGCTTTTTATTTGTTTTCCAACATATATTTGAATTTTTTATACCAAAAGAAAAACATACACATATACTGGGTAGATTTACAAGAAGGTACTTCCCCCTTCCTTACAAGATGTCTGATAACTATAATAGCTCATGAGTTTCTTAAGATTTATTTTTCAGGAAGAAGTTGCTATTTAATACTGTTCTCATATGTTTGTGTTTGCTTCCCAAAAGATAAAGCAAAGCCTGCAATGAAGGTAAGTGAAAAGAACTACATTTTATTTAGAGCAAACATTATACCATTCAGTTTGTTGGCAGATAATTTTGAGAACACATTTGAAATGTCTCACTATTTGTAATCAGTCATGTTTATGAAAAAAAAAAAAGGGGTATTTCTCAGGTTCATTATAGCTATAAAAAAGAATCACAGAGTATCCTCTGTTGATAGGGACCCATAAGGATCATTGACTCCAACTCCTAGCTCCACACAGGACTACCTAAAAACCAGGGTCAGTATCTAAGAGCGTTGTCCAAATGTTTCTTGGATGTCTGCAGACTTGGGGCTGTGACCACTGCCCTGAGAAGCTTCCAGTACCTGGCCACTCCCTGGTGAACAACCTGCTCCTAATAACCAATCTGAACTTCAAAAAATTCAGTAAAATATTCAAGAAGTTTGAATTAAAAGTTTGGTGACAACTTCTGCCATCACAAAATGGTTTTGTTTAGTTCCCCAAAAAGTTACAACAGTGTAGGAAATCATCTCAGTTGGAACTTTCAGAGACCTTAAAGGGATGCTGGTAAAATTTATCTGAAATGTGTTTTACTGTCCATATAATCACATGGGCTGTGCCTGTCTGAGTAAACTGGAATGCAGTGAGCTGGAGGGACAAAGTAGATGAAGGTTTCAGTATCTGTGAGATAGTGACAAATGTACAACAAAGACCCTGGAAAGAGTAACTGTTACAGAATGGAAAAAATCAAGACTGAAATATTAGTGACTGTATGACGAACCACACTTGAAGCCATACTGCAGAAATGCCAAAGAAAATAAGAATGTTTATGACTTCTTTTAAATGTTATGCTATATAAAATTATTTTTGTGTCTTCTAAATATTCAGATTTAGGTGTTGTGTTTTCCCTTAAGGTATTTCAGGACAAGGGAAAATGATTTTAAGTTGGAGGGAGGGAAGGAAGAAGGAAGAAGGAGGGAAGATTTAGGTTGGATGTCAAGGGGAAGTTCTTTACTGTGAGAGTGGTGAGGTGCTGGAACAGGCTGCCCAGAGAGGTTGTGGTTGCCCTGTCCCTGGAAGAGTTCAAAGCCAGATTGGATGGAGCCCTGGGCACCCTTGTCTAGTACTAAATGTGGAGGTTGGTGGCCCAGCCTGTGGCAGGGGGGTTGGAGATTCATGATTCAACCAGAGCCATTCTGTGATATCTAGTGCTGGTGAAGATACTTTACTGTTTTCTTATGGAGTTAGATTGCATTGATGGAAGGAAGAAGAAAAGAAACACTGTTACCTGCTGCTCATAGTCCTGTTTTTGTTTGTTACTTACGAGAATTTCTTTCCTTAATGTAATATGTACTGAATTTTCTCTTTTTCTTTTTCTTTTTTTTTTTTTTTTTAACAGATAGGAAATAAAGCCAAAGGGTCTAAACAGACTTTGAGAATAAGGCATACTGAGCATATGCTGAGGTCAACACGAAATGCTTGCATCAATCAGGAAAACTTAGCAAAATCAAGGAGTGGATCGAGCTTATCAGTGTCAAAAGGTGAAAGAGTGCAAGTAACTAAACCTTCCTCACGTGAAGCTACAACTAAAGATCACTCTTTGATTTTCCAAAGAGACACCGCAAATAGGAAACCTGATTCTGAGAATCTTAATGTTCGAGAAAGTAAACGCGAAGCTCAGAATGCACATATATCAGCTGAAGACCTAAGAAGTTTGGTGTGTTTAACACAAGAACAGCTTCAGCAGATTTTGATGATTGTAAAAGGAGAAACTAGGCACATCTCTGAGACTCCCAGTGAAAAGCAAGAGGAAATAGGTAAGATACAATGCAGTGAAGTTTTCATACAGTTAACTGATGTTTGTTTCATGGAAACAAAGCAAAACATGAGGCTTAATTTTGAGTTGAATTCATAATTTATGTTTATTTGCAGACAGAGATACTACTCTCTAATGGTCTCAACACCACTGCTTGCTATTACAGATGTGAAATTGCCTGTGTTAGGAACCAAACAGCTGTTAACAATAACAACTAGAAATGATTTGATAATATTCTAGTACTTTGCAGAGTAAAAAAGCAAGCAACTCTTGTCAACGTTTCATACTAAAATTGGGGGAAAAAAAAAATAGTGGAAGGGCACTGAACCATTAACATCAGAATTTTGAGAATAAAATCAGAATCTGAGCAACCTGCTTGAGCTGTAGATGTCCCTATGCATTGCAGGGGAGTTGGACTAGATGACCTTTAAAAGGCCTGTCCAAATCAAATGATTCCATGATTCTGTGGAAATAACTGTCATCAGCACACTCAAAAAGCCTCAGAAATGCAGGCTTTTCTGGTTGATCAAAGAGTTCAAGAGCACTCTTTAGATTTCCTTCTGACCTCAAGATGTTCATGCATCTTTCTGCTTAACTGTAATACTACTACTGAGTAGGGTTCATTCTGCAGTTTTTATGCTGACAAACATGACAACTATTATGTATCTTCCTGTATCATTGCTCTTATTTTTGGACCCATGGAAGAGGTCGACTCTGTCACCGCAAACATGGCACATTGAAAGTAAGTAGAGTACAAATGTCTGAGCTCCCTGGCAAGCGTGTTTACTGTCAGTCTAGCATTCTAAGAATATCTTTGAAGTTGTAACTTGCATGTCTCAGCTGTACAAGCAGGGCAGAAAACAGGTTTGTTAAATAGTTGTGAGTTTGCAAGTCTCCTCTGTTCCTTAAGTAGTAAGGATTGAAAAATGTTTAGTGGGCACTGATGTTTTATTTGCTTTTTGTGTGTGTATATGCATATATGTATAAATGTACAAATATGTATACATTTAGGTGTGTATATTTGTTCTACTACAGGCACTAGTGAGGCATCAGAGGAAACCGTTGTAGCATTGCTCCAAAACACTTGTGAAATTCCATCTGTTCCAGATGAGCCTAACTCTAATTCAAGCAGGAAAGGAGAGTCATATCCACAACCAAGAGAGAAAGTTATGTACGTAAATCTGTGCTATTGTCAATGAAAATTTTCTCCAATAATGAATTGCAGTTCTTAATCACAGTAGGAATTGATATAAATACTAATCAAAAAGTGATGTTTAAAATCAACAGATTTTCAAGTAATTTTTTTCTCTCCCTCACCTATAGAAAGGAGTCCTGGAAACCCGCTGACATGTTTAGTACCTTGGGTGAAAGAGAAGGAGAGAAAGCCTTATTAGAATCAAGAAAGAGCCAGTGGAAGAAGGAATTAGGTACTTACCATACACACCATTTATATTTTTATGAGTTTATGACACTAAAGATGACAACAAACTTTGCATTACTTATGCTTCTGTAAGTTCACTTATATCAGTGCAATTGCTACAGATTTGGAAGTTATCTGCTGTAAATCTCTAGAACAGATAAATTCCTAAACCTGGAAAAAAAAAAAAAATAATAAAAATCTATATAAAGAAAATCTATAACTTCTTGAAAAAATACTGCTAAACAAAAGAAATATTTTCCCAAATAAGGCTGTGGGGTTTTTGTTTTGTTTGGGCTTTTTTTTTTTTTTTTTAATGCTTCATATTGTAGGAGTTGTTGGCTCCTGTTGGTTTGGTCACCCCTTCGCTCCTTGATGGCCATTGTCCTTAACAAATCACTTTGTTTCTTCTAAGGGAAAAGTGTCACCTGGTCTACAGGTATGACTGAGTACAAATTGCAGCTTGACTTTGGAACAGTTTGCAGCCCTGTCCCATCACCAGCCACAAGGAGTTACTGTAGAAAGTTAAAACTGTTTAAGACAGTGCTAAAGACTCCATGACAAATGAAGCTATTTATGATTGATATACAGGAGTGTTGTTTCTACAACTTGTATGTAGATGATCTGATTACAGGGTTTGATGTTTGCAGTGTCCATTGGTTTGGCAATATTAGCATATTCTAATCTCATTAATCTTAACAAAGTGGAGATAATTGATATGCTGTGTTTCTCACTGATAGTTGTTAAGCCTTCAGGGTTTTATAGTCTTCTCAGACAGATTACCCTGTTACCCCTACACCTCTGGACAGAGGCTCAGTGGCCATCATCTTAAGAGCAAAGTCACGTTTGAACTGTGACTATCGTGTAGTCCATTTTACAGTCACAATTGTAGGGATGACAGGCCTATCTTACTTATTTTAATAAATGCATCTACATATCTGTATTAGGAATTTTTACTAAAGTTTCGTGCATTTTCCCACACTTCCTTTCCTGAAGATGAACAGGTAGCACTGAAGAAGAAACTGAAAGAAACCTTGGAAGGAGATGTGATTTATTTAGGGGCAAAATCTGGCAATGATAAAAACCATACAGAAAAAATGGAAACAGCTGACCCAGATAAGGTAAGGCTATCTATAAACACTGAAAAACAGAGTTTTGACAGCACCGTCACAGAACTCTTGAGCTCTTAATTCATGCAAGATTTTCTTTTCTGTACAGATCCAATGTTAACAGGAAGCAGAATCAGATTTCAGCGGTTAGTTTAAGCTCTTTGATGGCATGATGTGATGCAGCTCCCTATATCAAACTTAGCTTTTGCTCCAATTTTAGTTTTATCAGTTATATGAAGTATCACTACCAATCTCTTCCTTTCCTTGCATGTTGATTATTATGAGGTATGAATCTATTCCAATAATGATTTGAAGCATAATGAAGTGGTTATATAATAATAAATATATAATTATTTACATTGTTCATTAGCTCTCTAGTATACCTAATGGCTTACCTAATATTAAGCATAGCATTTTGATTTTAACTTGCCTTTCACGTAGTCAGGTGTAACTGTGAAAATGGCATGTCAGATAAAACATGACTTTGAGGAGGCTGCTGTCAAACAGGTGGTTTTTATCCACTCTCAGTTGTAAAAATAAATGGCATCTTTTGGCATAATTCAGTATTCCTAGAAAAAAAAATTATCACCCTGCCCCCATAAGTTTGTTTTGTTGCACATAAGTAAAAACTACTGCATATGACATGCTTAATTACAGGTTTTGACTGAGGTTCTAATGGGTAGCAGCGTCTAGAAAATTGGTGTATTTGTTTTGTATACATTAAAGGCTATTTAATTCAAAACAAAAAGAAAAGCAACAAAAAACTAAATAAATCAAGATTAAATAAGTGGTCACTTTGTTTGCGGACACTGTTCTCAGCTCACCAGTTGTCAGTTGCGTAGCATTTGTTTTAGGGGTAAGATTTTAACTTGCATGCAGTTATGGGTTGTTGTTTGTTTTTTTTTCCTTATTTATTGATAACAGATGTATAGCTGCTGTTGTTCTTTTAGACCAAAATAATTCAGTAGATCATTGTGCTCTAGCTAGAGCATTGTGTCTGAATGCCTATCAAAATATGGGTAGTTCAAAGACTTGAGTATTATTAAAGGCTGACACAAAGAACGTTACTTGGTGTTAACTGAATTTTTATTTAGCTTTTAGGCATATGTTAAAGAAATAGATTAAGTGGGAACGTATCAAAAACAGAACCACAAGAAAAAAAAAAAGTTTTGGTGCAAAAAAGCTTAAGAAATTGGGTTTGAAAAGACAGTGACAGAATTTTTTTTGTCAGATAGCATTGAAAATTCTCAGTGTCACTGGAGTCTCTGTGAAATTATATGGATATCCATTAATAATTGAGAAGACTGAAAGTGCTATGTAGAATTTACTTGAATCATCTAATGATGTAATGATCATGGGGTGAATCTACCTGAAACACAGGCTAAGCAGTGTCTACAGCAATAAGGAAGAAGGATTTTTGTTCATAATTGTCACATTGTCTGGAGCAAGAGGCTGATGGTTCAAGTTAGAATAAGGTTCAATGACTGGCTTATTTAGCATCTTTCTAACAATTTAAGCATTTTTATGGAACAGTCAAGCACTTAGTAAAGTTACAAGCTTACATTCATTGTGCAAGAGAACAGCCTAATTCTGTCTGAAGTAACTGAAGGCACAGTTTCCTGACACATCTTTGTTATGTGGCTGGACAATGTAGTGAATTTTGGCTACAAGTAATAGACAAGCATATATCTTATTACAGGAAGTTGTGCTACAGGAGCGACCTTTGAGTGCTTTGAAGCATGAGCAACAGAAGAAGTGGCTTGAAGAGCTGGACAAACAGAAGGAAGAAGCTAAGCTACGAAAAATAGAAGAAAAAATGAATTTATCAAAGGTAGGTGGCTTAGAGAGACTTAGAACTGTGGCTTAGACTGTGGCTTAGAATAAGAAGAACTTGCTGTTTCAATTTTTGTTCGTCTAAGAAATAAAAATTGAAGTCTTAGGCTTAAGAACTAATTGCAGAGACATAATGAAATGTTCTATATCCAGTTTTTCATCATAAGATCACAGGACAGTCACTGAACACTCAGGCAGTAGGTGTTGCAGTATTTGCCTGGCAGAGGACAACATGCCTAGTTTGGCGTGTTAAAGTACTTGCTGTGGAGATGAAAATAGTGGTATTATTATAACCCCCATGGTTTGAAAGGAACAGGGGATGTAAGGTCTTGCAGAGACACTAGTGAGACACCTTGTAAAAAAACAAATTTCCTGTAAGTTACTGAAGGAGATGAGAAGAAATTGTTAAGAGACACCCACTGTGCATCGCAGAGGTATTCAGATCCTGTTTCTGGAAATACTATTTTGATACATGTTTCTGAAGCTTTTTAAACAATTGTTCACCCAGAAGGATTAAAGAAAACAGCCCTACCTTTCATAACCTTCAGTTTTTCCAGGCTGTTGAATGTAGATCTTTTACACTGGATCTCAAAGGAAACTTGCCCATATAATTTGTTTGAAGTTCAGTTAAGTGAAGAGACTTCTAATACTGTCACTGTTGGCTGATCTGGGCAATGTATCTCATACCCCTTCAGGTTCTTATTATGGAAAAGTGAGATACTTCCTTTGTTACTATTTCTACCGTATTTCTGATCTTAAGGTTAGTGAAGTATTCTACATTCTTATACAGAGCAACATACTCTTCCAAAGTCTCTTCATCTGTCTCTTGAAATGAAGAAACACACAGCAAGACTGTAGTGTTGCTAGAACCCTGATTTCCAAATTACTGTATGAAGGTTTAAGCCGGGTTGTATCTGTTACCATGTATGATAAATGCTCACCACGCTCCGTGTTAGCAGCTAACAAGAACCTCCGTTACCACAACTCGCCTCATAGGAGTGTTTGTAATCTGTGGCCTTTATCAGTATGCGATAGTTTTTACTCTGAGCTGAAGTATTTATTGCAGCAGTCACACAATTCCTATACAGAAAAGCATCATCTCAATTCTATGGCTCACAATAATAGAAAGTTTCTACCCATCCTCTAAAATAAAACAAAAAATAATTAAAAAAAGAAACACCAACAACACAAACCCCAAAAACCAAACCAGCAAAACAAACCAACCCCACCTTGTTGCTAAGGTCAGTTACATACTTACAGCATAAATCTTCTCTTTTCCTGGGCCACTAAGGGAACTGAATTTCCTTTGCAAATGGGACATTTTGTAGCTCTGAAGATAACGCAGCTGTAAAAGATTGCTGCCTTGGCTGCCATGTTTTTTAATTTGCTGGGTGTGGCACAAGGAGATGGCTGCAGTTACCAACTTGACAGTAAGCTACTTCCAGCCTCTTGAAAGAAAATTGCACATATTTAATCTTTTTTTCCTTCATCTTCCTATTTGCATCTCATGTTACAATCTGAACCTTTCTGTACTGCAGACTCACATAACACTGATATTTAACTTCTCTGATACGTTTGCACATCAACATGTTTAAAGGGAAGGCAAAATTTACTTAGGGAATGGGAGAAAGATTCATTTGGATTAAAATAGGCATAAAACTTCTCTTCAAGAAGGGATTCTTTCTGGTTTAAAGAATGTAGTCCTGGAAAGCTTTAAATAGAGTATGTTTGTTGCATTCTGCCAAAAAGAAATGTATAAGTATTCATCTTACAGTCTTCTCAGACAAACAATTATATTGGTCAGAAGAAAAAATGTTCTCAGTGCCTATAGCAAAAACAAAGGTGCTTTATGTAAAATGTCCAGCTGCAAAAATGGAGCTGTAAAGACAAGGCCATGTGATATGGAAGGGAGTCTTAAAAAGTCACCTCTACTGAAGTCTCGGGTGCTTTATTAGGATTGGATTCTTAAAAGAATTAAAAAAATAATAAAGAATAAAAAAAACCAGGAAAATAAGAAGGTATAAAGTAGTATCTCTACCCAAAGCATAGTAATTCTGCTGCTGTCCATGTTTGAAGTGGTGTGGGTAAATGTGAGTGTAAAACCGTTCATGTTATTAACTTATTCTTTGACTTTTTTTTTTACTTTTTTTTTTTTCTTCACTTTCTACTTTCTGGTTTGTATTTACTGAAAATATATTAGAAGCACTTTACTGCTGACCAAGTGTATTGATCCACAGCATAATTTCTGCTCCGATTTGCATTTTAAGCAACAGAAACACTTTGGTGTTCCATCTAAGGAATGAATTGTTCTGTGTGTTGTAACTCCGTAACAAAGATTTTCAACTGTTGGTGTTGTACAAAATGTGTTGTCTCTTTTGTTAACCGTGCTTTGTAGAAAATGTAATTGAGCACATTTCCATTTTTTGTTGCTTCATATTTATTTAGGCTGAAGAGCATGACAGATGGGCAATGCATTTTGATTCTTTAAAGAACCACCTTAATACTAACGCACAACACCCCTTAAATGGAATGTACAAAAAGCAGCCTGAAAGTCTTTGCCTGTCACCTGACCCTAAGGAGCTGACTGCTTTTGTTCACCCTTTCTCACCTGCAGCTTTAGGCAACTTCATGCCCTCAAAAGTGGAAAATGCAGAAAGAGGTGCTAAAAACAGTGCTTTGGATCACAGTCAGAAAACCAGGTGAGTGAACTTTGTAAGGACAATCGTCTTCCCATCCTGTTCACTTCTGGTACCCCTTAGAAACAAAATAAATATTTGAATAAGATGCCTTAAATCTGATCTTTGGATCTTATTCATTTGGCTTCTGCTTTTTTCAGAATTGCACATGGTTTCACTTTTGAAATATGCATATGCTTCCATTGTTCATTAATAAAATTTACTGCGAGTAACCTTATTTTTTTCCCTTAATAAATTTAATAATTAATACAGTGCAGTTTCATCAATATGAAAAAATTACTTGTAATCTGGGAATTCTAATTAAAGAAAGCATTTGGATTTACTCTTTATGATAAGAAAGCCACATACATGTTTCTTTCTTTGTAGTTTCCTTCGTTCAATGACAGCTCTCCTGGATCCTGCACAGATTGAAGAGAGAGACAGACGGCGGCAGAAGCAGTTAGAACATCAGGTGGGTTTCTGTTTTAAGGTCTAGAGCTATTTTAGTGAGAAAATGGAAAAAAAAAGTGAATAAAGCATGATAATTTAATAACAGACTTCAGATCTAGAAATAGACTTCATATTACATCTACACATGATTAATAGCGTTCCACTCAGCCTCTATGTTTTTTTAATATTTATATTCGTTGATTGTATTTCTGTTACTGAATTCTTGGCTCAGAATGATGCAGTGTAGCCTTTAGAACTCCAGTAAAATTTGTGTGTGGGTTTTTTTCAGTCGCTGCTACCATCAAGAGGACTGATATTTACATACACCTGTTCTGTGAACTTTACAATGAAAACATAAAAAGAGACTTTTGTTTATCTCTGAGTATTTTGTCTTCAGACTGCTTTGCTGGGCTGATGGTTCTAAAAAACAGTGGGAAGGCAACTAGCCATATTTTGAGAAATTGTAAGAAACAAAGCATTTGAAGTACTTTCTAGTTAATAGCATGATCTGTTAGACTGCTATTTTCCCTACTACTGTCACATATATTAATAAATTGTCTTCATTTTTTTTATCTTTCCAAATTCAAGTATCATGGCTGTACACAGAAGAATACAAGTAACCTGCTTCTAATGCCTTTATTTTCATTCTACTTTCTTATGATACCACTAGAAAGCAATAATGGCTCAGGTAGAAGAAAAGCGGAAGAAGAAACAACTGGAAGAAGAGAAGAGAAAATTGGAGGAACAAGAGGAAGAACAGCGCCTAGCGCGAGAAAAAGAACTGATGCAGAAACAGTTTGAAGAAGATCTGCTTAAACAAAAACAGAAGGAGGTGGGCTTTTGTGTTTTGCTCAGTGCAGAGGGATGGAAATCTTTTACTGACTTGTCTGAACGTAGTGAAGTTAAATATTGCAGGTAGCGGGAAGACCTGTGAGGTAAAGAATGCAGGTGTACTTTCAATTAAAGCAGAAATACGCATTTTAAGTGCAGATTTTAAATACAAAAAAGACATGCGTAGCTCTTTCAGGCTAGGATTGAACAGCTTCGTTAGTACAGCAGAGCTTCTGACTTTACCATTTAAAAGTTATGTGTAAGGTATTGCATCCAACTCAGCTGGTTTTTGGTTTGTTTCTGTTTGTTTAAGATGCTTCACTCAAAGCAAGAAAATATTTTGACGTTATTTATGTAAACATTTGGGATGATACGGAGATGACATGATCATATTCTCAAAATAAATTCCCACTTTTTTTTTTTTTTCTTTTTTTCTTTTTTTTTTTTAAGGAACTTGTGGTTCTGAAAACAAATGAGCTCTATCAGACAATGCAGAAAGCTCAAGAATTAGCCCAGAGATTAAAACAGGAACAGCGCATCCAGGATTTGGCTCAGAGGGGACATGACATTTCAAAACTTCAGAAGAATCTTGGTGGGGGTGAGTTCTGCCATTCTGCTGGTCAGTTTGCCTCTTCCTTTGGGGTGGGTGTGCAAACTGTGAGTGGATTTTTTTCCCGTTTTTGTAGTAGGCCTGAAATTGCTCCTTTGCTTCAGAAACCAAATTTAATTTTAGCTTATTTAAAGAATCTTTCCAATAATATCAGTGTTCTAATGCAGTGAATGCCATATCTTAGTAATCTTCAAATGCTACATTACATAAAGGAAGAAATACAAGGCTGTTATCAGGAGTGCATGTGGAATATTCAGACCTACAAAGGATTGGCTTGATTTTCAGTGAAACAGGCAGTATTTTAGGATCTGAATCACAATTCTCAATCTTTGCTTTGAGCTCTAAGCTAGAATAGTCTGATAACATGATAGCATAGCTTAAATAGAATATATGCTGCTACATGAAAAAAATTTGATTGTTTTCAGGTGGCAGTGAATTTGAAAACTGTAATACTGATGCTTCACATCGAAGTCCCAACTTCTCTGCTGACATTAACACTGATCAGCAGACTTCTCGGAAAGACACTGCTGTACAGACAGGTAAGAAGTCCTTCAGTTTGGTCACCTGATGTACCTTACAGACAGGCAGCAGGACAGCCAATTTGTGTAACTGCAACGGGGCCAAATCGTTGTCATTCAAAATGGAACAAAATTGAAAATACATGCTTGGACAGACTCAGGCTCCTGGAAATATAATAATATATCACTGTGTTTTTCTAAATCAATTGTATGTCTTTATTGGTACCTGACCGTTACAAATTCAGATCAGCCACTGTGAAGTACAGTGTTGGCTTACAGTCATGGCCATAAGCCATGCAGGACTAAATTTATTAAGGAATTGCAGCATATATAGTTGTAGTCTTCAGGCTTGTATCACATGCACTGGTATTGAGCTGGAATGGGTTCTTAATGAATCCTTTATTAAGGACAAGAAACATTGTCAGTAATCCTGGAGTAGGAATACTAGACTCATTAGAAAATGAAAGCTTATATTCAGATATTTAGAAAAGCTTTTTACAGTTGTTGCTACTTACTCAAACAGAATCTTCTTCCCACTTGAAAAGTGAAAGCTTTATTTCTATTTGTTTAGGCCAAATGTTTGAATAGTTTACTCTTAGATCTAATATACTTTTTTTAGATGACTGTACTACTTCAGCATACATTGATGCAGCTGAGGAAAGAACTTCATGTTGTGGGTCACCGGATATTTCCATAGAATATAAAGAAACCTCTAATAGCAAAAAATATCAGAAAGAAATGCAGTATACAGATAAAAACAGAATTTCAGGACAAGAGAATGGTGACATCCACAGTGAGCTGTATGAACAATATGCAAGAAAAGAAAGACAAGTTAAACCTTCAGAAAAACCTGGCAAAAAACCTGACTGGAACATAAACAAGCCTGAGAAAAGATACATTCCAGCATCAGAAAGATACCCCAAACCACTGCAAAAACAAAGGGAAGAAAATAAAGTAAGACGACAAATGGAGCTGCTTCAGTTGGTAGAAAGAAATACGCCTGGGAATCTCTACCAAAAAAAGGGTTGTTGCTCAGATGGGTCTCCTTCACCTCATGAAGAAATGAAGAATAAAGGACACAGAATCAGAAAGGTAACTATTTTTTCTCTAAGAACAGTGATTAATACTTTTTTAAGACTTATTTCACTCAGCTCTGGTTGGATATAATTCAATCTCTGAGAGTTTTCCTACCACCTCTCCTTTGGGTGAAGACCGGTATTACAGCAGTTTTGTTCAGCGTGGTTGGAAGAGCATTAAATTTTTGTGGCTTAGCTTTCAGTTCAATCTTCCAAAGTGTATATTCGCTTTATTGATAAATCTATAATGATTATTAAGAAGTGTATACAACTTCTGCTTGTGCCTTGAGCTCCATAGACGTAGAGAAGCAGAACAAATAGATATAAGAACTTATTAGTTTAACTGAGTTTGTAGATATAAGTCTCTTTAATGCATGTCTTCGATAATATCTGTCTCCTGTGAGAGCTCAGATCATACAGTCCTCTCAGAATTTCAGAACAAACTTTTGTAATATGAGTGTTGAATATATTAAACATCAAGTTTTGTACTCATGGTTTTGACTTTTGTTTTTTTTTTTCCCAGGAAGAACAACTCCGTAAGAATCATTTGAATGAAGAAAGGTATGTCAATATTCTGCATTAATGAATTTATAGTGAAATATGTACATTTTTCTTTCCTGATTTTTAATCTTTTTTATGAACTTAGATTCATCCAGTTGGACACTGTAGTGCAGAATGTTTTCTCTCCACTGTTTATCAAACTTTTGTGGGTGCTTTTATAGTAACTGGAATTGTTTCATACAGATTTGACTCACCACCTGTTCCAGCGGTTAAGAATAGATTACAAGTACAACAAAAACAGATATGCACCAGGAAATTGGAAGTATATAACAACAGTAGAAGAGAGAAAAATACCAAGGCAGATGTGCAGCAGAAGAGCTTCCCTCCTGCGCTTCCAGAAGCTGGACGACCTCCTTCTTCACAGTTCATTCCATACGTTCGAACAAACGAAGTGTATTATCTCGATCCAGATGCACCAGTGACCAGACCTTCAACACACGACCCACAGTATCGACTGTGTAACGGTACTGCAACGTATTGTGGTCTGATTTGTGTAGAAGAGATGGTGCAGCACCTCGGTTCGAAGTTCTGCGCTTTGTTCCATTTGTTATTTGCTTTTACTGAATCTTGCCATAACCCGTTTTTTCAGAGCGCTGTACAGAAAGCCTGTGCAACCAAAACACAAAGCACAAATTCATAAAAGAAAAAAAACATTTTTAATTCTTTTGTCTGGGTTTTTTGTTTAGTGAAATCTAATTGCACTTCTCTGGTATTGGTACATACGGCTTTTGGTTTCAGGAATCTAAGTGGTATTTGACTTAGTGATCATAATAAAATAGCAACCCAAACTTGATTTCTGCAAGTTGTGAAAGTCTACTACTTCAGAATTTGAACAAATTTATAAGTGTGTTGTTTACTAATTTCATATATGTATTTATTTTTAGATTCTTACCAAGTGCCACGACAGATTTTTAGCTCTGATCACACTAGAGATCCTCTTCTAAATCCTGATGTAGTTAAAATAAGAGAGAGACAACAAGCGATTCTAAAAGGACTGTCAGAACTACGGCAGGTAAGTGAGAAGTCATTGCACAAGCACATGTGTGCATACATACTAAGGTCAAAGTGAATACTGCAAACCAGTACATAGTCACAAACGTTAGTCTTTAAGCCATTTTTTTCCATCATGTATGATTGGACCCTGACCTCTACCTTTATTTCTCTGTATTAATTTTGCTTTAGTAAATGCATTGCTTCCACCTTTGGACTCTCCATAGTCTCTCTTTAAGGAGTCTTTGGTCATCAGATTAACTGTGAAACAGTGGAGAATTTTAGAAAACTTGAAACCAGGGGAATGGCTTTGTTAGCCTAACTGAATACCTGGAGGCTTGCTCATACATAGCTGTTATGTGTTACATGCATGTATCATGCAGTTGCAGCTGTTTTTACTTCAGGGTTTCTTCATTTTCTAGTAGCTGTGAAAGCCATTAATAAAGTGGGAACCTTTTAGCTTTTGTGTGTAAACACGCAGCAGCACATCCTAATACTTGTGACACTGTTCTAGGTCAAACAGTAATGCTGCCTTAGAACGTATGTAATGTTAGCACTGTAAGCCAGTACCTGTCAACCCAAATTCCTTCCCTTCTGAGCGTGCTGTGTTGTCCTGCTGGAAGCTGTGCACTTAAAAAGCAATGCATCTTAACAAATTGTTTTAATGACATATTATTGTTTTAGTGACATATTATTAGTTCAGACTGCTTGAAGGAGGCAGAGCATTCACATTCCTATTCCGTTCATTTCAGGGCCTCCTGCAGAAGCAAAAGGAGTTGGAGTCAGGTCTAATTCCTGCTACAGCTCAAGAAGAGAACTTTATTTCACCATTCTGAAAGGTACTTATGACTGTACTGAATTATTTGAATGTAGAAGCACAGCCATTTTGCTACTGTAATTGTGAACTATCTATATTATTTTTATTAAATAAATTATTATGCAATTTTTGATAGGATTACAGGGTCACTTTACTTTTACTATTACTTTTCAACACGAAAATAAATTTAACTACATTTTCAGAATGGTCCTTGTGCTGCCTGAAGACACGTCCCTTTAGTATAGACACCAAAAGACTGTGAAAAGTTGCTACCTGGATTGTTGTGGTACTGTGCTATTTTTTTTAATAAATAAATAAGATTCACGATTCATTGTGAACGGCTTTAAGAGAGGGCAGATATTTTTAAATACAGGAAACAGGTTGTACTTTATTATCCATTATATTATCATTATATTCATTATTTACCATCGCAGAAATGCTGTCTCCCACCCCAACTGAAAGAGGATAGTGACACTTAATATGGTAACGGACTGAGTCCACGACAGCAGAATTCAGTTTAAAGAAGTCAGCTTAAAAACAAAGGTCTGAACAGCTCAGCATTCAATGCTTCCTCCTTCCTGGAGTTAAACATTAGATTCATTTCCTTTTGGGCTTCAAGATACAGGACAATTTGAGGTAGAAGTATTTTTCTTCTAGAGGTTCTGCAGAAGGTGCCTAATCTGAATTCATTTTAGTTGAGATACATGATAAAATACTACAAAACCCCCAAACTGAGTTTTTTCAGCAGCAACTGTTCTAAAAAATAGAATATGAAAGTATCTTACCAGCAGCAGCTAAGGGAATGAAAGCAGACTCTGTCCTCTCCACTTGCATGCCAAGGCTCGTACAAGGTGAGCCCACAGCTGACGACAGACTTGGAAGAATGGTTTTTCACAAAGTCCATTCAAGTTTGTTGATAGAGACAAGAGTACTTACATGTAAGTGGTAAGGGGCAGAGGTATATACCAGTCTTGTCATGGTTTGCCCTTAATTTAAGGAAGTGAGTCAAACAAGCATTCAAGACTGAATGGTGTTTTCTCTGCTCTTACAAAGCCTATAATTTTTAACCAATTCTATATAGGCCAACTAACTTTGAGTTTACAGTTATGTAGTTTCAAACACTATTACCCATTTCTAAACCACCCATCATTCAAACACTAAGATCAAATTACAAAACAGCAAAGAAATACATTAGACAATTTGAAAACAAGTAAACATAGAAGTCAGCACATTAGCATATGTAAAAACACGAATTGTACTAAGGGTAGCAGTGAGACAACCCCAGCTGTGTACCTTCAAGTTACTGTTACCCAGCAGCCTTAGTGAGATGATGCATGAGCTGAGTCAAATAAAGACTTGCCTGAGGAAAGTAAGGTTAACTCAGCACATGTGAAATTTGAAAGGTCAAGCTAAAAAAAAAGATAGAACTCTACATGCAGAACAATACCAAATCTAAGAAGCAGGAAAGCACCAGGAATCACTGTGCAGGAGGAAGTAGGGCAGGAGGCAGGTTGAATTACTGAGGTCACTGAAACATCCCTGCTGCAGTTATAAGGGGAAGATACAAGTTTTAAGATCATTCTGATATTGCTCTAGTAATTACAGTAATTATTAGTGAACCGCTAGTTATGAAGTAAAGTTTGGCTACGTTTCTTTTGTATTTTGAAGACAGCATAAAAACCACAGACAAGGCAGCGTGTTAGCAAGTCCCTTGTGCATTAACAGTTTATTTCGTTTCTGTAATGGAACTGCACCATTTGTTAATCTACTTGAGGTATTTTGCCAAAATCCAGTAAATAAAATAACTACACTGCCTTATAGCTATGTAAAAACATTCGTACAAAATTGTGTCAAATAAATACATACGTTTTGATATTTATGTAAGGAAAAGTGAATTGGATACTTACAGTTAAAAAAACTTGCCATTTCATATATTTTAGGCAAACATTCAATTTTACATTAAAACAGACTTCAAACTGAAACCTATGTACAGGTCAAATACAAATGTAGAAACTTAAAAGTGCCAACAACCAAGATAATTCAAGTACAATAAATGTTAAAAATATATATTTATTTCAATTTTCAGATGCTTCCAACAGGTGCAGGCCATCACGGTTTAAATAAGATCAGAAAAAACTTTGAGATAAAGGACAAGAAATGTTTTGTTCCAGAATAAAATAGAAATTGTTAATCCAACATTTTAGAAACAGGAAGTCCACAGCAACTTATAAAAAAGACAAGTTTATTTCCGTTTTGAATATGGCCTGGAAGAATCACAGTTTTTATCCCAACCACCAGGCAGTGACGATTTCTCTGTATCCCTGCTCTGACTGTAAGCAGATAGAAAATAACTGCCCCCTTCTTGGTTTTGACTTGTAGAAGGTGGGTACGTTGTTCCCAGGAAAGTCTGATGGGTGAGCACATTAAAGTGACTGAACTGATGAGACATGTTTAATGGTCTGCTGTAAACCTGGAAATTATTGAAAGGAGCTCGTTCAACTGAACTGTGTTTTTCTCCTTCAGCAGAGCGCGTTGTAGAAACCGGAGTAACTGGCTGTCTCTCTTCCATGTCAATTTTAGAAGACTTTTCCATCAAACTCTTTTGTGATTCAGGAGATAACTCTGACACACAGCTCTTTTTTGCATCTACTCCCTGTGAGCTCTCGGTCTCAGTCTGCAAAGTTTCCAAATGGGTATCATATTTAGAGGCATCATTGTAGATTTCTATTTGTGATGCTTCATCCCCTGAATCCAGAGACATGTCCTCCTCATCCTTTACATCATTTTCTACATGAACTGCATTAAAAAAAGAAAAAGAAATTCCTATTCTATTGAAATACAAACTTTTGTTAGAAAATTTACACACTACTCACGGAGTGTTATGCTTCAGGTCTGCAAGTCCAGTATCACTTAAGTCTTGGTCTTCTGCCACTCTTGTTCACTTACTCAACATACACACTTAACCCTCTGATTCCAGTTATTCCGATGCTAAAAGCTTCTGAGCATTGTGTTCATGTTTAGTGTTGGGAAACCCCAACTCCAATGGGGTTTATGTCAAAACAGCATCTAAAGTTACACAGGAGGTCAGTATTTGATCAGACAATTACAGGACTACAACTCCCGCTACCTCAGGTGTTTGTCTAGTTTCTGAGCCACCTTAACGATGACAGCTTATCCTTCTGAAAACAGACAGCCACACCTTTTTGGCATATGCCTGCTTTCCAGGATAGCTTGTTAGCCTGTAATTCTGTATTTAAGATGTCCTTTGGTGCTCCATCCCCGCTGCTGTTCCCCCTTAATTTAAAGCAGTAGCTTAAGAGCTGGGCTGGGTTTTCTTTACAATCTCTCACATTCATTTACACAAAGACACTAATTCAAGGACCTCCACCCCACACCTCTAATTAGCTGAAGAAACGATGAATGTTTTTAATGTATTACCTGATTGTCTTTCCTGAGCAGAGGGAGATGGGCTGTCTTCTTCATTAACTGAGTTGTGATACCCAACAAGACTTGTAAAATTTTGCATGAAGTCCTCGACAGTAGCAACAACTATGCCATTATCAGCATAATTTGAAAGTGGCTTGAGATTCTTTTCTAAATACATAGAAGGACACTTTGTATTATGATTTAGCACTACTACCGTAAGAGGGAGAAAGATAGTCATATTTGTTTGTAACCTGTTAAGAAGACAACGTGTCGCTGTTGTATGTTTTGAGACTGAAGCCTGATAAGACATTCTAATTCTGGTGCATTTCGAGTTTGTGAATCACAGTTATGGTAAGACAGAATTTCAACCAAGTGCTTCTTCTGATAGGTGTTCAGCAGGGTCAGCAGACTCAGGGCGTTAGCATTCAGTCTGTGATGGAAAAAAATATCAGACATTTGATGTAAGGTCACTCTAAACATTAAAATTCAGTTAAAAGATGAACATAACATTAAGTTCTACTTCACTAAGATTTTGAGAGCGTAACTAAAGCTGAAGATTTTAGCAACTGTATGAAAGATCACTGCTTACCTCCCCAGCTCTTTAAGTTTTTTTTGCATTTTGCAGTGGACTTTCCAGTGCCATTTTCCATCTGGGGTACTGAGATCCTCCAGAAACTGTAAGAACTGTTTTAGTTTATCTGTTCAGGAGATAAATTTCACAATCAGCAAAGTGAAAACACTGTTTCAACATATACATAAAAGGGGAGAGATATTTTGGTTTTTTGAGTTTTCACCAAAGCAGTTACACAACTATGAGCACTGCCCCAATACTTTAGGTTTTATTCCTAGATGATTAGCCAACAAAAATATTCTAAAGCAGAGAGGTTTTGCTTCGAAGTCTAGCAGTGGCATCTGCTTTCGAAACAGCTGATTCAGTCAGCATGATCTGCCTTCTTAAAATATCTATGAGATCTGGTAACTAAAGATAAATATTCAATTTCAGATATAGAAAATTTGAAAGAACACAGATTTCCAGTAACTTTTTTACCACATTATTCATGGTTCTGAGTAAGGAATAAAAGGCCTTGTATACACAGTAGACAAACTTCAAAAGCCAAGATCTCCATGTTCACACATTCTCCAGACAGGCCAGTGAGTGAAAGATTCAGGTTCTCCAAAAAATTCACATCATCTCTGAGTAAGACAGTTTTCTCATATCTTTAGAGTTCTGTGTTTTTAAAGCTCCAGAAAGCATCACACTTACCTGTTGTGATGCTCTCTGGATTAAGGACAGATTCATCTGACACAACAAAGCCACCCGACATGAAGAGTTCATTGTAAGTGTGATTTTTCACATCGTCCAAACTATCGACACCCGCAAAGCTGACACAAGAAAGCTTCTTCAAAGTTACTAAGCCTGGTACCTGTTTAAAAATCCAAAGAGGTACACAAGGGAAAAGAAAACAAAGATTGTAGCTAAAAAATAGATGAAGAATCTTCTTGTCAAACTTTAAAACATATCTAAAAATTATTTTTAATCTCTTGCTTTAGGGGGTGCTCCCAAAAACATTACAGGTGTTGGTTCAGGGATACCTAACGTCACTTTAACAGCTGCCTTCGCTTGCTGTTACAGCAGTAGAGAACTAGAAACAGAACTTAACAAGGACTAGGAAAAAGTATTAATTGCTAAAATGCACCAGAAGTATTCATCACCAACAGTGTGCAGTTAGAAGTAGTTATGGGTATGTGATCTAATAGGACTGGACACGACCACAGTTTTGTTTCTTTGAAAAGGCAGCTAATCAGACTGTTGTTTAAATATTTAGAGAGTAGCCTTGCTCACAGTGAGTTCTTCTGGCTATGCTTTGACAGTTTTTTCTGTAGTACACATTTACTTATGTGAAGTACCTTATGGATGAGGTTGTCGATGTCTTCATTTTGAATAATTATCAACAGTTTATCTAAAGCAGCTCTTCTTTTTAGGAACTGTTCTGGATGGCACTCTGTATTCCCTAACTTAGTAAGATACTCCTGACACCACAGAAGGAGATAGCAGGGGGAAAAAAAGAAAGGGAAAAGCTCATTAAGCCAAAGCATTCTCCAGAAGATGACAACATTATTAAGTTTCCCATTCACGTGAATTCCAGAGAGACAACTATTTTTGTCTTTCTGATGCATTAAGCAGAAGGATGCCGCAACACAGGAACGGGCTGCTTTAGCAGGTTGGTCAGTCTTACAGAGTAGCACGGATGTGGCCAGCTGACAGTCTATTAAGACTGCATGAAGTTTCAAGAAAACATGAATTTTTATGACTTCAACTTCCATCTTGCACATTTAAATGCAGAATAACAGCAATCTCTAAAGCTACCCGGACAATTAACCAGAGGGGAAAAAAAAAAGAAAAAAAACAAACCCACACCACCACACATAACATCTTAGCAAGGAGACGTGAAAATGTCATCATACTCTTTCCAAAAACGTCCTCCCACAAGCCTAACCCTTCTGGCTGCACCTGCACAAAGACCCAAACTCCAACCAGTTCTGCTTTTCAAAAAGTAAGAATTAGGTAAATGCCAAATCAAGACAGACTGTCTGACAGCCTCAAACAAGAACTGTGGCAGGGCAGCCTGTTTTCGCCATTCACTGTAACAATTCAAACCTTTGTGAAACAAATCTTAGACTCCCTTTTGTTTCAAGTCCAGTTTTATAAATTCTGGTTTGAAAGCTACACCACTCTATTTAAACACTACAGAGAGGCTGAAATGGAACACGTTTACCTTGATTTCTTTGCAGAGAATGCTTTCCTCCTCTTCATGAATATAAAATTTCACAGTGTTTTTCTGTACATCTTTAATAATTTCAACCAAACTGTTAAAAACTTCAGGTTTTAACTGGCTGATAAAATCAGAAAGAGCTGGTTGGTTTGAAATGTTTAAGTTCTCCGGGGATTTCTGAGTCTTTTCTGGTGACTCCATCCAATTACCACTGGAAGGTGTCTGATCAGACGTCAGCATAGCTTCTGCTCTAGCACTCACGTGTTCTACTTCTTCCTTCACTATGGACAAGCTCGCTGACTGCTGCTCAACAGAATCAACATCTTCCACCACACTGTTACACGACGGCTCTGTTAACAGCGTCGTGTCAGAGTCCCTGCAGACAGGTAACACCTTGGGTGGAGGCTTTGGTGCAGCACTCTGAACTACTTCTGCTGATGCAGGACTACAGTAAATTGATGGAGTATGTCTGGTGCACGAAGAGGACAAAACAACACTCTTCATTTTCTCACTCAGTGTCTCTACATATTCTTGCACAGAAACCTCTGATGTCTGTAAACATACATATTCAGAAAATCTCATTATCCTCTCTTGGCCCAAGATGACTGGTGTGAACATACCACTCACATAAGAAATATTTTTTTCCTGCAAAATTTCCTGAATCTTTTTTACAAAGAGACTGTATTCTTCTAATATTACAGTCTCTACTATTGCACTTATGGAATGCTGTGTTGTAAAAGGGTGATCTGCTAGCTCACATTCATCTTCAAGTTTCTCCACTTGTCTTGTATAAAGTCCATCTTCTGCTGTCCCCTTTTGTGTGTCTGAAAATGGAGAGTATGGAAACTGATAATCATAACTTCTCTGTCTATTTATTACCCGGGGGTCACTAGGGAAGGCATCCTTTGGTGGTAAACACACCAGCGGTTCTTCTGGTGATTTCAGACCTATACAGGAAGAGTTAATCATCATCATCATCTCATGTTGGAAAGTGACAGCAGATACAGCACAACCTAAAAAATACAGGCTTTTGGTTTTTGTTTCTTCAAATCTAACAAAGTTATAAGCAGAAAACCAGAAGATTTCTGTAGCAGAGGCAGTAACCAAAACAGCATTAGCCATTTTTAAAAGTTAGTGTTCTTCTGGAATTGACTTGGAATCAGATTTAGAAGTTAAATGCACTCCCTAATCTGAAGCCCATCCACATCTAAAAGGAAAACATTTGCCACTAGCAGGATCTCTTTTGCATGGTGTCAACATCACCTCACAGTTACTTCATACCTCTACAGAAACCAGAAGTATTCCATTTTATTTCCTTCATCAATAAAATTACATGTTCTTCCTTCATTCTTCAAAGCTCAACCTTCCAGTCAAAGCAAATTTCTATTTTCTTTAAAAACACTATGAACAGATATAAATCAGGCAATTTCAATTTGAACCTGGTTTTCTGTTGCTCTGTGACTTTAGCATACTTCAGCATATTGCAGCAGAACTGCCAGGTCACAGCCTAAGCCAATGGTTGAGCACCAGGTGAGAAGGCAGGGCGAACCCAAGCAGGGCACCTGAGTGACCAGAAGGAGCCTGGATCTGCCCCTCCTCACTCTCATTTAAGGGGCAGCTCTCTCTCCAAGAAGTAGACAGAAACTGCACTTCTCTCAAATTGTCAGTGGTTGTTGGAAGGATTGAGCTCATTTTTTCTTCTTCTTCTAACAGTCCACAGTGCTCATGGCTCAGTAGAAGGCACTGTCATCACCTTCCTCTGCCTCACACGTCAGTTTAGTTTAGAAGAATTAGGGAAATTCAGTATCAGATCATGATGTTAACAGAGTAACTCACTTTGAGCTTGTTAGATGTAAGCTACTATATATGATATATATGAGGCTATAGATATGATACTTGAGCTACTGAACACTTACTAACCTACACTACTGTAATTAAGAAATAGTATTATAAGGAACTCTTAGCAGGAAGATTTGAAATTGTTATAGCTTTAAATTTGGTGCTATTTTCATGTAACATCTTACATTTTGTTACAGGCAGTTACAAACCAATTTTACCAGTGAAAGAAGAAACACGTAATTCACTCGTGCTTATTTAAGAATTTCTGTAACAATGGGATTAGGAAAAAGTCTTCACGATGCACACTAAGAACACATACTGGACTGATCAGCTTTTTTCAAATGCTATTATTTAGTTTTCTGGAAATAAATATTGCTTTAAAAACAAAAAGGGAGGGAGAGGAGGGGAGGACAGGAGAGAAGGAGAAAGGGAAGAGATTAAGACCTGTAAAGAAACTGCAAAGATCTTCTAACAGAAAGATATGCTGCTGGATATAAATACCACTCCAATGTATTTGTATAAATTTATTTTGTAATAGAGTTGCCTTGACTGAAATAGAATTTCCTGAAGGCAGTGCCCTTCACAGACATACACCGTTGGGTCACAGGTCTCCATGCACACATGAAAAAAAAATGCATCAGCAGGTAGTAAAACACAAATATAGAATTCAACAGCTTTTAAAGCACGAATTATGACTTCATATTCTTCCTCAGTAATATGCTGTAACCAAATATGTGAAATAAACAGGAAAAAAATCCTACCAGAAAGCAACCTTAGAAAAAAGAGCAGTTTAAGAGCTTATTACTGTTCTTGCAGACTAAGACTCAGATTTTTCACTGCTTAGAAGAATCCTTTCTACAGCATCTCCACTCTGGAGTCTATTTTGAAATCAAATTCAAAACACACATGATAAGGAAAGCATCCTATTTTTTAGCATCTAAGATGAATGTCATCAAAAGCCTTCACTTTGAGAATATTTATTAAGGTATTAATCTTTTCTTACAAGAGAAGGTACAAGCAAGAGCAAACACCATTTTTTGCTGAGCATCTCAAAGAACAGCCCCCAGTTTGAATCAAGGTCAAGTTAGGATGCATTAGTTCAAACACGCACAAGTTAGCCTTCAAAAATAAGACTGAGGTTTGCTTGCTGTTGTCAGAAGTTTAGATCATGCAGTCATGAAGAAATGTGCAATAACATGATACAGAAGTAGTCAAAATGAGTTGGGAACCCATGAACAACTCTCCTCAACACTTCCTGATGTTGTCAGGGTACATGCGAGACAACCCCTTCACACTTCAAGTCACAAACTATTAAGAGTTCTTAGAATTAAGTCAGTTGAACAAGGAGCTCTGTATCAAAATGTTTTTATTTAAAGAGAAAACAGAGAGATCACTAATTTGCTCTTCTGCTGTTGTGCAAGAATGAAAGAGGAAGACTGATGTTTTCTGAATTCCTTTCTACAACTTCCTTTCTATAAAGCCAAACCAAAAAAAAGCAACACATACATCCTCTGGCTTTAGAAAGCCATCAGTTTCAGAAAGAAATGAACCTGCCTTTGAGTTATACTACAGAATATCAATTTTCTAAAATGGGATTTCAAAGCCCTCTTGAAGACACTAAATAGAAACATATGTCCAATTAAAAGTGCTAGTTGTACGGAACACTAAAGGCTTTTTGACCCTTCTATAGCTTTCTTGATGTACTTCAGTAAAAAGGGACCACTTGCTGAACAGCACATTACTGATTTGCTTTCTGATGAAAATTCAATCTAAGGTGAGAATAAAAGCTGCTCAGTAGTTCAGGCTGTAATGACATACGGAATCCCCCAGCACATACTCTTCTCTCACCTGTTTGTTTATCTTCATATTTTTCCAGCTGGTCCTCCTGATCTTTTCCTATCCCTCCTGAGGAGAGCAGCAGTTAGCATTAGCAGAATTTCTTTGCATGCTGCACCTTCTACAAGATCACATTACAGAGCCAGTCAATACTTATTGCAGGGAGAGCTAATTTCCAGAAACTCAAATCCAGTCATGCTCAAGACGACCTCTTTCACCTCCGAAATAGCACTTCCCCTCTCAGAAGATCTTGAAGAAAATTTCTTCTAGAAGAACCCCTCTAGTATCAAGAACCACATCCTGTATTCACGTGCTAGCTAGCTCAGCAGCTGTAACCACATCTGCCGATACGCACAGTGGCCAAGCCAGTAGCAGGAAAAGAAATAACCGCCTATCCAAACAATTTTACAGTCCTCAAGCCCTTAAAGAAAACACAGAGAACATCAAGCTATCATTTCTTTAAAAACCCTAAGCATGCTGTAGAAGGAAACCTATTTTCCTTGCCTTCCTCCCTTCTCAGCCAAGCACACGAAGAAGCCACAGAGCTACATGACCAGATGAACATCACAAGTGTCAGAGATCTCCAGGTCCCTCAAATTAGATGAGAAAGAAGTATGTTTTCACTCAGAGAATGCAGTTAACACAGTCTGTGTGGGCTTAATCGTGAGGCCTCAATTCATAGCCCTGAATCTACAACTTCTCGTCTATTCCTACACGCCAGTTTCCACACCCTTCAAAATCCATTATTTTATGTTTTCCCAAGACCTGGTATTGTTGAGTCATCAAGAACTAGAACAAGAAGCTTCTTGTATAATCTTAAGTTTTAAATGTTTAGATACAAAGACTTCAAGGCGCCTCTATTGGAAGCATGTGATGCAGTAAGAAGTAGACAGCTTTCTGTAAGGATAACACATTTTTCATGACTTCTGATTACTAGTTGCAATTACTCATCAATCCTATCCTTCAGCAAAACACACTGAGTTCAAACGCAGAATTCCCAACAGTTATGTACTTCACCACATAAGTACTCAGGCATTCACATTTCTGAACTACATCACTGTACCCAAAGAAGTACTTTTCCACAAGTGGCTGTTCTCATCCAGTAGATTTGTTTATTATTCAAATAGCAGGAACAACTGCATCGAAATCTGCATGCCTGTGTACCAACAGGTGCCCCAAGAATGGGATCTACGAAATGTACAAACCCTCAGAATATGTTATATTTCACTATGTGCAGCAAGGTAACAGTTAAAGCCATCTTACCCGTAATTGGAATAAGTCTCCAGGGCATTGCAACCTCTGTGTTATTTGAGCTGGAGTGATGCCTGCGATAAACATGTTCTACAGGTGTACTAGGACAGGGACTGTAGTCTTCAAAGCTACTTACACTTCCAGTGCTTGCTTCCTAGAAGATACAAATTCTCAGTTTACAGCTGTTTTATTAAGCCTTTATCTACTGAACAGCTAATGATACGACCCATGTTCACCAGCACACTGGAAATGTTGCTGTTGGTCAAATCAAGTCAAAGTTAGAAATGCTGACACCAGGTACTGCTGCATTTCATTTATCTGTCCAATTCTTTCCAAGGCAGTGACAGACCATCAGCAAAGATTGCAAAAGTAAATAACCACATGCCATAAAGTACAGAAGTTGTGGGAAGAAGGGGAAAGAAACAAAAAGAGGGGAGGGGAAAAAGAAGAGAAAAGAAAAAAAGAACACCTGCTCCTTCACCATTTTTAGGCTGTTGTCTTGATAGCTGACTAAAGGAATCTTCAAATAGTATTAAACTCGTAAGTAAACCAAATTCACCTAGCATTCCAGACTGTCAAAGGCAAGAGCACAAACACAGGTAGGACAAACTCTTCCTTGTTCACAATTAAGAAACTGGGCTTTGTGTGGAAGTATCAGTAACAGAGACCACAGAACAACCATTCTGTACAGAAATGTGAACAACTGGGGTACTCTGATCCCTAAGCACAAGGCTTTCTTGAAAGGGTGTCTAACTGAAGTTGCACAGTATTGTGAGAAGTATGCATGGAACACGTCTTCTCCACCCAACTGCACCAAGAAGGCACATAAAGAGAACTAGGCATGCAGAAACTCTGCTCCCAACAGAAGACAACTGCCCAATCAACTTCAGTATCTGCAGAACCATGATGTATCCTCCACTGCGCCCATTTTTGTCTCTGCCAGACACCACCAGAGAGACAGGAACAAGCACAACTCCTTCTCCAAAGTACAGGACTGAAAGGTAAGGATTGGGGGATTCTCACTTGTGTTCACAAGTGAGTGGTACTCTCCTGTCTGCTCCTATAAAGTAGGAAGTGGAATACACTTCGGAAAAGTTGGGCCAAGACTAACTCCCAAAACTGGAGCAAGGACTAAAATGAAGGGCTGATGGTTATGCAGCAAGAATTACTTCCTGAAGCTCCATCACTAGGAAAGTTCACTACCACAAACCACAGAAACAGTTATCTAAGGTAAGCTGTTACCATTGTGGTGCGGGTTTTTGTTGCTTTATTTTTTGGCTATTTTTAAAAGCACTCCAGAATCTATAAAGCACCTTGAGTTTACCAGGACAATTGACTTGATTTTGCCAATTTGTTCTACCAACAGAAGACAGTGCTATTATTAAAATGTAATACAGTTCTCGTTCTACTTCCTTATACAGCTGCGCTTGTGCAAGATACATCCACAACCAACTCTAAATATCAGAGTGTGGCTCAACTTCTTTCAGTTTCTTTCCTATAACAAGATACGCCGAAGGAAGTCTTGGAACTATACTGTCTCTGACCAACTTACTTATTTTTTTGGTTTGCATTTGTGGGAGAAGGGAGAAGAGTTCAAAGCACAAGCTTTGAAGGAAAGGATCTCGACTTAGATCCAGAGGAGCCTGGTCAAAAAAAGCTCCTTTAATGCCTGCAAAAGGACTTCATAATCAAAACAAGCTGTCACACTCAAACCACCTGTCACGTCTGCAAGGTTAAGGAAAATACAGGAACATAAGCAAAGGATGGCTATGAACACTGAACAATGTCAGAGCTGCCATCAGTGGATTTTTGAGCCCCACAGCTAAATAGTATGCAATCATTAATGGCCTGCTCAAATTACTGCGAGAGCCCATAAGCAAAAGCGACTCCTGATGCTTTACAACCAATTCTCAGGAAAAGCAACATCTAGGCAGTAACTAGAGAAAGAACTCTCAAATGAACCTTTGTTACAGGTTCAGAAAATACCAGTGCCTTAGTCAGATCAATAACCAGCCCTTAGGAGGAGGAAGGTGAAAGGCAGCATTTGAGCTCTATTACAGCAACAGTTCACCTGTTCCTTTTGCTAAAAATATATACACACACACAGACACCTCTCTGTCTGCCTCTGCCTCCCTCAAGGTGAGAGCCAGAATAAAACACCTGAGTACTACAGAAGCCAAAATCACCTGCAAGGTTTTAGTCTCAGCAAACATGAAAAAACACTGATATACAGCAGTCAGCTACAGAACAACATGAATTTTGCTTCCTACTGCCGAAGCAGCAGCATATTACACCTACTAGGAAATAAGGTGAGGAAGACTGACCATGGCTGCTTTTAACCTCTTAACTATAATCTTATTACAGACAAAGAATGAGGAATAAATATCTTACTTTTTTTTTTTTGTATGTTCTACCAAAAAGGAAGGCTTCTCCACAGAAAAGTTAGCTCTTATGTATATAAAAATTAGGTCTTGTTATTCATTCTCATAATACTTAGGAAAATAGTACATTTGTTAACAGCATTAACCTACTGCCAGTTGCACTTACTTTTACAAGTGTGTGTTCAAGGCCTACTTCACTGGCTGGAAACCGCAGGTCAACATCGATAGCAAAGGGTAAGCAAGCAGGATCACTCTCCAGCATCACAGGGCTTTGAGGGTCCTTAAAGTTAACAGGTTCAGCCTGAGCAGCGTCAGGAAGCTCACGATCATCTTTGTCCTGTGCTGGAATGGATTCATATTCATAGTTTTGTCTCACATCCTCTTCAACTTCATCAGCGTTTAGTCTTAAAGCTTGATTTACAGACCGTGCCAACGATGAATCCGAGTGTCCTGAATTAGCTATTGTTTCTAAAAGCAGTTTAACAAGGCCATGTGTGTCAGTAACAGCAGGGTCAGATGCATCCTGATGTCTCAAGTCAGTATCGTGTCCACCGAGACCAGAAATAATGGAGAAAACCGTCTGTGGTGGCTCTGAGGTTCTGCCCCCTTAGGGAAGGAACAAAGGAGAAAAGCAATCATTACTGAGTCTTGAAACCAGGCACACGCACCCCAAAAACCTACACATACCCTCAGTCTCACTCATTAACAACAATTCATACAGCAAACACACACTTATTTTCTTAATAAAAATTTTTAAACAGGAAGATGTTGATAGAGGTTTCTAAAGCTAACAGCCTCCCCAGGTAAGTAATTTTGTTTTCTCAGGTCATTCAATATGACACTATTTTATGTTTAAACAAAATTCCCAGCACACAACCTGCGTATTTGATGAAGAATATCACAAGGCTTTCATCACTGATTAGTTTCAGCAAAACATTTACTTCATTTCTTCCTACTGCAGTTGCTCCAAAAACAGGTGTTTATCTTTAACCTCACGAGTTATCTTAGATGAAGCATGATTAAAAAGTTTACTATTCCTACCAAACACAGCCTTAGAACAGGGCTACTGTTCTTCTATACCCCCCCTGGAAGGAACACATACCACATGTATTTATTCATCCTTGAAAAAGACAAGCTAAAGAACTTTAAGCATCTGATGAACCTCTTGCTCATTTCAGCACATATGGAAATACAAAATTATTTAAATGCTATTCAGCTAATAAAAATCTAATCATGTTTAATCACTTAGCTCTCAGTACTTTTAGGCACTATTTTGGCAAGACAAATTACTTCCATGGATATACAAAAACATGGAAATTCAAACCACTGATGTTTCTATTTGGTACCTCTGACAAATGTTAGGTCAAAATTCAGTTTTAAACAGACATTGTTTTGATTACAGCCAGGTGGAAACGCATTCACTGATGTTACATAACAATGTGCAAAGACTCTCAAGTTTCATGTGCTTCCAAATTAGAATCCTGTGATTTAGCATTTAATCCACCCTCTGTCTTCCCCATCTACACACACCTGTCAAAAGGGAAACTGCTCTCTAAACTCAATCTCTTCATCTTCCAAACTAATCCTAACATCACAACAACTGCAGCTTGGTGCACACCCCTCTCTTCTTCATGCTACACTTCTTCCCAACTCTCCCTCTTCTGAAGCAGGCTGTATCACTGCCCAATGGAACAGACAAAGGGCACACCTTACGGGCTGACATAATATTAAAGACAATTATCTGAGGTTTGCATGTACATAGATGTCATGTACAAAAGAAATTATGTCTCAAAACTGTAAGGATGTTTCCTTAGTCCCTATTTCAAAACTTAACTATTCTCAAGCTTACAATCAGTCAACATTTACTGATTATTAATACAGAGCATTGGAGCCATAAGGAATCAGAGCAAAGCCTGAAGTCAGACAGAGCCATTAGGGTATCAAAGCACGCTTAGCACTCCATATTGCAAAGTCTCAGGCAGTTAAATAGCTAAGCAAACTGGTGAAGTCTGTCAGTTTGTCTTCCTTCCTGTTAAACTGTCTTATAGGAAGAGGTACCCTACATCTCTATTAGCATCACACATTGAACTACAGAAATATTAAATCTTCTAAGATTAAATCACAGGTGTTCTGCGCATTACAATAGCTAAAGAGTAACTTCAAACAAAATGCTTCTTACCTTCATATTGACAGTTGTTCTCTGAAGATTCACTCATTTTTAAGTGTTTTGGCAAATTTTCAGGCTGTCTTTCCAGTTTTCTTTTCAGTCCACTTTTATTTCTAAGGTCCTCAGAATCAGAATCTCCACCTACATTTTTTTTCCTACACTGGATTAAGTTAATGAGGTCTTTGAGTCTATCTGGATCATAATCCCCAAGATGAGGGAACTTTCGCTTGGCAGCAGCTGCTTCGTATTTTGCATGGATTCTTCTCCCACTTTTCACATTCCCAAACTCAGAATCTTCTTCTAGAGCTTCATAATCTGAGATGGGACTGAACTGCTGATGCTTTCGATTTCCATCCATCAGCTCCCTAGCTCTACAAACAGGTAGCTGATATGCTGCACAACTGAAAATATAGTTTTGCAAGCAGCTGTCGATGTGAGATTTATTTTTTGGAGCGGGATAAAGAAATTTTTTGTCATCCAACCGTGATTCATATCGATATAAGACAAATTCTCTGTATTTTCCAGAGCCACTATGGCATCTTCTCAAATACTCATTTATATACTTTTCCACAACAGTATTGAAATCAGCACTAGCATCTTTACGAGACTGGATTAAAGCAAAATGTAGAGACTGAATAAACTTTGTGAATTCTGGAATGATCTGATTTTCGTGCAAGGTCACAGTAGTAGAGTTTTTCTGTGTTCCACATGGAACACTTCTTTGTGCTGCCATAAAAGAAAAGGGAATTCACAATTAAAATCAAATCATAAAGCTATAAATAAATGACTACTGGTTAGCAATATTCTGTATTATGCATACGTAATGAAAAACAATTTGGAACGACTGCAGAAATAACCCAAGAGCTCAGAAGGAAATCAAGTAACCTACTTTTAAAGCCTGCTTAAAAGTCAACCTGGTTATAATTGTGAACTGATCACTTTTATCACTTCGTGGCAGCCCAAATCCAGACACTCACCATTTTCACTTTAAATCACTTTATAATCCCTTACAGAAGGTCACTCCAGAAGCTTACCAAGATTTATCACACAACAGCTCCCTGCAAGAAACCACCACCTTGGCCATAACAAATTGCTTTTCCTGGTTTACACTGACACGATGTATCACTGTCTTAAGCAGAATATAAACATTTAAATGAGCCCATAGACAACAATCTCAGCAGTGAAAAAACTTACCTGAGCTCGTTACACCTCTGGGCTCTGGAAACAAAAACAATGCATTTAACATGCGAGATCGTCCAGTTTGTTGGTCTAGAATGAGAAAAGAAGAGTAGTGGGGAATGAGAAGACCCTCTGTGCTTCCAAAGATAACTCGACCCCTAGGGAACACCATAAAAACGAACAAAACAAGGAACACTGCCCTGCACAAGCAAACACAGAAGAACCAACACTCCCTCACACCCACCCACCCCCACCCCAACCACCCAATCTGAAAATGCATACCATAAGGGGATGCCATTTGCCAAGGAGAAAGAAGAAGAAGAAATCCTCTGTCCATAAGTGGTTTTACAAGAACCTGTTTTCAAGGCCAAAAAAAAAAAAAAAGCACACTGCATCAAACAACCAAAGACATTTTCTCACTACAAATACTCTCACTGCCTGTAAGCTTAACTCCAGTATAGGTGGAGAAGTGCTATAAGCACTGTTTTGGAGAGCGTCAGCTTCATAATACCAACAAGATCATAAATTTTCCAGGATGCCTCTTAATTACTGAAATGATTCTCAAAAGGGAAAAGTAAAATCTGCTACACTTACAAGTTTCTCTTTTTCCAGCTTTTGAAGTAATCCCTCCAAGTGACTGCCAGAACGGGACTTCTCCACGATTTCATAAAGGCTACTATACATTCCATTTCTCAACACTGACACGGCACGAGAGGAGAAAGAAGTCAGAAGAAGAAAATAAAATAAAATTCAAATTCAGTGAACATTTAAAAGATTCATATAGAACAATTTACCTTCTTTTGCCCCTACATAAGTTTCTTTATAGAACAACAGTGGTGATATTTTCTTCTTCAATTGGTCAATGCTCACAGCTTTTTCCAGGTCGAGTTTCTCAGGTCTAGAGAGAAAGAGTGGGGGATTGGATTGTGGAAAAATAAAACAATTGAAGTCTCCTCTTCTGTGATCTCCACAATCCAATCCTTATTGGCAAAGAAATGATCAAATACACACTTGTAAAAATCAGTTCCTCAGGCTGCCCTGTGAGCCAGTGGTGTTCATTGTTTCAAAAGAGTACGTGTCACTTAAATAACAAAAACACACCAAAGAAAAATCCAAAGGCTGACAAGAGTAGTGAGAACAAACTTAAAAGCAGCTCTGGGCATTCCTGACTCAGGAGTCTATCTAGTTTAACATATTTGAAGTGTCTGGCCACAGTGTATTTTTCATCTGAATACGCCTGAAATCTGCTTAGTCTATCAGAACAAGTTTTAATACAGCAATTTTTTAAACTGTTGTTCCTTTAACAATTATACTCACAGCTTGCAGGGAAGGAAAGCACGTACTGCTGACTTCAAGGAAACATGGCATAAAAGTTTGCCTTTATTCCAGAGCTGTCCCCTCCATAACGTATAGTTATATTTATCTAAATTAAGACGGAAACAAAAAGAAACACTAAGTGAAACCACTTAGGAGGGACTGAAAGGAAATGGCAGTAAAGTGATTGCTGATGCTCCTAAAGCTGTTTTAGGGAAACTTCCTGCTAACAACAGAGCAAACCTTAAGTAATGTCAAAAGATAACCAGAAAAGCTTCTGCAATCTTATCTTGTTTTGACTTGATCTCAGCAGAGCAAAGCAGGTTGGTATGTTACCTGTACATGGCCACACAAACACATCCTTGTTACCAGCCTCTGTGCAACGATATCCTCTTTCCTTACCTTAACTGCCAACCACTTTTACACATATGAAAGTTTTGCCTGAATGATGGTAAAAAAAAAAAAAAAAAAAAGCAGTTGAGGATCCTACTATTTGAAGTACCCTTGAAAAGCAGATCTGTGAACAGAAGATCTGTTCCTGCCATACTAAATGTGGAAAAAGGAAAAAGAAAAAAAAAAACCAGCTTTGGATTTTGTTCAGTTCTGATTTATTCTGGTAAGAAAAGATACACCAGGAGGAGTCTGTGAGATCATCTGATATTAGTAAGAGATCCCTGCAATCATTATAGTACAGAATAAAAGCTAGGCACAAATTCAACATAACTAAGCAATCATTCTGGCTTGAGAAAAATGGCCATTACCTTCCATGCCTACAATCACAAAGTAATACATTTCAATTCATTCTTACCTGTACTTCTATCTGGATTGAAGCTGTTCAATCTAACAAAAAGAAAGGAGACTGAATTACTAGCCTGAGACAGAAGCTTCTGGATACCAGATTTTATACTAAGGATACCCTACCAGTCTAAAATAGTAAAACTGATAATACACTCTTCAAACTCAAGCTATCGTTACAAAAGATTCTCTTATCTCTGATACCTGATAATTGCTGTTACACTAAATGCTACAGTCCCCACAACTGGATACCTTCCTACCAGCACAGGTATTATATTCTATCTGTAATCAACACAGACAGTCACTCCACAAGCAGTGAAGAGTCCAGAGATAAAACATACAGAACATTTTCTTGAATACCAAACAAGATATTGCAGTGAACACCATTACAACTCTACATTTATTCTACTAAACTTCCTTTGTGGATTCCACTTAGTAAAGAAGGTTAGGTAGATGAGAAGAGCAGCAGAACTGCTTCCTAGCCAGCTTGATGTATAAAACCAGTTCATCATCTCTCATTTTGCATTAGAAACAGTACAGTAACTCCTTGGGACACATCCTTTCATTTCAACACTGTTAATAATTTAGGACTGGTTTAGATTACTGCAGGCTATGAATTCATGTTGTATGCAGCCTTACAAAAATTCATTTCCTAGCTTACCTTGATGGGGGCAGAAATTTCGGTGCTTGCACAATTTCATCTTTGTAAATAAAAGAAACAACAGCATAAGGACAGACATGCCTTGGTCTTCGCCTTATCTCATCAAAGCCATATTCATAAAAATAGTACTAGAAAAAGAACAGAACACAGCATTAAATTAGAAATCTGGTAAACCAGATTCTACACACTGACAGTTCGTGACCCTTCTCCCCTGAAAGATGCATTCTGTTTCACAGGAGTATCATAAAATATACTAATAACTATATGTAAAGAAATGGAAACAGATTAATAGCTTGAAATTCATTATGCCAAATATTAACTTTCACATCTAAAAAAGTGGAAGTTACTCTCAAGGAGACTTCTCCTATCAAGTCTGAGAGCAGGTATGTGTATATAAAGGAAAGAGAAGAGACTGACATACTGTTCTGTAACTGAACACAGGCTGCTGTGGGCTACTAGTGAATACACACAAACCAGATTGTAGTGTTAAAGTATTAGATACAACTACTTAGGTGTTCAGCATTAGCTATGCTTCAGGCAATTCACAACCATAATTCTGGGGTTTGTTTGAATCAAGTTCTGAGGTAAGGTAACACATCCTTCAGTTTCTACTACCTGAGTAAGTTCGTACGCTCGATAAGCCAGCAAGGAGGTTACTTTATGTGCATTCTTTGAGACATGACACTCATGCTTTGGTGTTGGATCTAAAGCACTCTTTACTGTTGATTCCATTGCTTTCATACCTATGTGGTCATATATACTCTTCATTTTTCCCTGTAATAAATCAGAAGAATTGTAAACATAAGCTCTTCCCTGAAAATGGCAAAGCATTCCACATGTAACAGGAAGTAAAAGCAAGCAAAAGAAAATAGGTTTTGAAAAAAATGTTAGTAAGAATACATTCTTTCCATACTTTAATAAAAAAAAAAGCAAAACAAAACAATATATTTCTTCCCCTTCATAAACATTTCTTATTCTTTATTAAGCTCAATGTACACACTGAATTTTAAGCGTGGTATGTTTCTACATTCTGTGTAAACAGGTATTTGTATGAAGGGAGGTTCAGTAAGTACAGCTAAAACCACCTTTATTGCATCACTGATCACTACAAGCCTTCATGACCAGATAACATAAATTTACCTTTATTACTTTAAAAATAATCACATCTCCAGTTGCTCCAATTTCTAGAGGATTGGGTTGCAATAAATCAGCATACCTTGAGATATATATACCTGAAAGGAGTATCAGAAACCAAAAAAAAGCACATTATGCTGAAGTTTAAGCAGTGTTACAAGGCACTAAAGCTTTTCATAATCAGATCAGGAAAAGGAACAAAGGCACATCCCCAACTCACAACTCCTAGACACCAAAAGAAATATTTAATCGCACATGTGTGGTATTAATTATTATGTGCACCACAGCAGAAAACGGCCATGACCAAACGGTCAATTACAAAGGAGTACAGCCACATCACTACGAGCGTTGTGGTCCGAGGCCATACAGATACATATTAAGAAAGTACTCACAAGTCAGTCATAAAAGCACTCATGCTTGTGAGCACAAAGAGACAAAGATTGGATGAATTCTTTGGCCTCACAATTTTACTGGCAATACAGAATGTATACAATGAAAATTAAAATGTACACAACTGAGGATTTTAACCAGAGTTACAAAGCAGTGTTCTGACGCCAGTTTACTTGGCTAAAAATGCCCACATGTGATATTCCTGAAGAGAAGCACTAAACCAGTAACTGCATCACCTTTATCTGCTAAACCATACTGATGATATCAGCACATACAACAAAAGACAGTTACCCATGGAAGGACTGCCGAGAATTGCTATTTTGGAGTGGCCCACCTGCAGCCCCTTTTCACATATGCTTTGGATCTGAAAAGAATAGACATTTTTTTTTAAACAGGTCTAACAAGAAAGCCAAAACACTAATAGAATAAAGAGTGATAAACTGAACAACAGTAGAATTCCAGCTGGACTAAAAGCAATGACAAAAACAACCCACAGACACAACACATTCCCTGTATCTTAAACTTTAAACACATATTTTGAACATTACTTGCTTTAAAGACACTTCTGATTTACAACACAGATGCTAACCTGCCATATGATCGAATACTTACAAGTCCTGGCTCTACAGTAGCAGAAAAAGCCCTTTCCATCTTTTTCATTAAAAAAAAGTATGGCTGAACAGAAACTAAATCTTGTGCATACATAGGAAAGCAGCAGATCACCTCTGCTCAGTCTGTTTTTAAAAAAGCAGGAAGGCAATTATGCATGTTTCCATTATAAAAATAACTTCTAAGCAAGCTCTTCTTTTATTCAAAAAATAAAAATATTACTAGAAATCCCACACACAGACCAGAAAAATCTATCCATAAATCAGAAAGGAAAATATACTTTTATAAAGACATATAAAAATGGCACCACAAATAACAGACAATAAGAAAGATTTAAACTGTGAAATAATATTGCATCCTTTCCATCCATCTACACCTTCCAGTGCTGGATGTAGCAGGAGTAGCTTAAAGATCAGCAAGTGTGCTGAAAATATCCAGTTAAAGAAAATACTGCTCAATTAAAAATTTAGAAAGGTTACAGACAGTTACGTTTTCTTACCTGAGCTCGATCAACCATCAGAAATGCATAGGTTTCAGAAAGCTCTTTATCCTGGCGACCATCAAATTTCAGCTCTCTGCGCTTTTCTGTGAACTACAGCAAGTTCTTAAGTTACATAGGGCAGTAAGTTCTTAGCACATACAGACAGGTTACTGCACTGTCAGTGCTGTAAGGCTCCATCCACATTAGCAGATCCAAGTGCACAAAACCAATCAAAAGGCGATTTTGAGTGAGACAGGGGAAAACATCTTCTGGCAAGTCTGTGCATTGCAGTAGGCAACAGTGCATAGTTATGCAACTGTGCATAATATTTTAACGTTACTTGTCAACAAGTGCATGTAGCTCAATGCCTTCCATATCACCTATGAAATTCCAGGATTAACCCTTATTCACTTTTTAGGAGAACAGGACGATACTCTTTTACACAGTGCACGTACTTCAGTAGCTCTGCCTGATACTGAGGTGGTTCCATAGCTGATACACACCTGAGCTGTAACACACAAATGGTGTAACAGCAGAATATACTTCAGAGTTCACAAGACAAAAATTTGAGCAAACCAATTGCACGTTCTGTCACTCCATACATGAAATCTGAAACAGATTTCAGGGGACCAAAAACTCACTGAAGACAGCCAAGACTGGATTTAAGAAACACAAGATAAGGCACAGCAGAAGTACTTCCACTTTCAAGCTAACCATGCATCTTCACTTACTGTGCTCAAGGAACCAACTTGTTTAAATTGCACTTCTTGGAAACTGATAAAGATTAAGTAAACTTCATAGCAGGAAAGTACTTCAATCATAAATTTCCATAGAGGAATCAAACCATTCAAAGAAGACTATGTAACTTCTTTATAAGCCCCTACAGCCTCTTTACAGCTTATTAAAAATAAGTAATATCAACAACATTTTAAAAACAAAATATGCACAGAGCAAAAGGATCCCTCACACAATTTTTCTTTTCTTCACTGAATATCTCAAGTAAAATTTTATACATTTGTAGCAATAAACTTGCCTGAGGAATTGTTACTTACATTCCCAGGGATGTTCTTTGCAATTTGATAAGAAGCACATAAGCAGAAAATACTCTTTGGGTCTTTGTTTCTAAACTCAAAAAAAGCATTGAAGTTGATTTGATCTGTACCATAACCATAAAGAAAACAGAAATATACTTACCTCCTTTTCTAGCAGCTCATTGTGAACTAAGCTGGCTCTCTTGTAGTTAAAATTGGACACTGAACTGGGTTCCAAGTAAGATGAATGCAGAATCTTCACAACATCATCAAACTCTCGGGAACCCACAGCTACTGGCTGAAAGAGTGCTATAAAATACAAGGAGAAAAAATAAGCACCAATATACACCTTAAAAAATTCTACATCTTCCAGTTTGTTGACAGGAAATGCATGAAGATACAGTCATGGTCCATTTCAGGTATTTTTTTTAACACTATATTACCTTCAAAACGTGGAATTCAGGCTAGAAAGTTGAAGTTAAAAGTCCCAAGAATCACAGCATCTTTAAAAAAAAGTTTCTTTACATGTTATTAATATTAATCCTCAACAGCCAGTTCTCGAGAGGTTTTAAGAGAAGCACCTCAACGTCTCAATTTACATTTGAAAAAAATCTAGTAAAACACTAATCTGCAAAACACTAAATTACAAAACTTTAATTAAATTCATTAGCTCTTAATTAAGAACAAGCAACAAATTGTTCTAATAAAAACATCAAAAACAATTTCACAGCTAAACAAATCTTAAGAACTATTAAGGAATTTTTGTTTGTTGCTTATGGTAATTACGCAAAATAAGAACAAATTTGAATTCTTTTATTATGAGAAGGCTGATAATCTCTTATTACTGGAAAACCACACTGCACACATTCATTCTTTATAGCCCTATCCCTCACAATAACTAGTTTAAAATTAAATCCCTTCATTTATTGTTGAAATTTACTTTCCAGAAAAACGTGTTGCCCAACTTTGCACAGCTCTGGCACACACCTGTACTGTCCAGCAAAAACTGCATTCATGCACCCACTTGGTGAGGCAGTATTGTCCATCAAAACACAGCAACCATCCCGACACCAGCAACACCAAACAAGCGGTTTTAAAACAGCTCTAAAAGCTATTAAGAAACCATTCTTATCTAGAAAACCTTTCAGCTACATCTCAGTTCTCAAAAGGCTGGCAGCAATACGGGAGGAAAGATAACCAGAAGTGGAAGAACTTCTGAGGTTTCTGTAATACTGTTAAGATTAAGCACGCTTTTAGAGAAAAACCATTAAGACACAAAGCAAACCTATGAAGGAAATACACACACTGGAAAAGCACTGCCAATGCAATCTTATCTGCATAAGCACAGCATGCACACAGCAGGGGAGCTGAAACTAGATGATCATTATGGTCCTTTTCCACCCATTCCATGGTAAGACAAACACCCCTCCGATCCATCTTAGCATCACACAGCACTGGTTTCACATACCACCAGCTCCCCTTCTAAGACAGCTGGCATTGGTAATTTTCTGTTTCCTGAACAATGATCACCACACACGCCATCCCCACGCACACCTCTTCCTCCCAGAAATGCAAGCTCCACCAAACCCAGCCCACTTCCTACTGCTGAACCAGGAGAGCAGAAAGCCTTACAGGACGACTTGGTGACTCATTACCACGTGCCATACCTCACCAGCACCCGCACAGAACCAGAAGAGCCATGCTATGACTTCAGTTGTGATCCTGCCATAAACTCAAACATTGTCTACTGCATCCCCACGTGTTCAAATATCCTTCACTTTGTGTAAAGCTCTAACGAGTGAACTGAGACAGATTTCCTAGAAAAGAGTAAGTCTCCCTGTTCTACAGCTAGGATGAACTGTGCACTACTATACGAGCAGCGCTCCACAGATTTAAGAAAGGGCTAAATTCCTATAATTATAGAACACAGTACCATTGGAACCTTTTTTCTCTTTATAAACAGAAGTGTTGCTTTTATTCTTAAGTTTCTCAGAAGGGTGAATGCTTTATTGCTATTGTTACTTATTATTCAGCAATATCTGTATTTTCATGTGCATCTCCAAATGCATACACCAAACAAGAATTATCCAATATAACTTCACCTATAATACTACTGAAGCTATAAGTGCAGCTGCTACTTTTGTAACAAAGACAGATTAAAACTGAAATATTTTTAAGTCACTTTGAGATTCCACTTTTTCCTATCTGGGTAGGCAGAAACTAAGACATTAGACTGATTCCATCCACTGATCAAAATCAGTCCAAGAACAAGACTTTATATCCACCGTTGTCTTGAGATTGCCTAAGCACTGGTGCTGAAGGGTCACGGTCACTACATGAGGGTCCCTACTCACAGAGTTCAGAAGCAAGAAATAAAAACTGAGCAGCACCAGACCGTACGGCCTACACCAGGCACCAGATCGTACACACAAAGGATGACTTTATCAAGTTTATCTCCAGCCCTACGCTGCTTGAAAGAATAGGAATGCGTGTATTTGTTTTTCACCATGCAAACATCATGTAGGTATGCTTTACTACCTTTGCTGACTTGTGTAAATTAAGCAGCAATTTATAAAAGGTACTGCACGCTAGTCATGACAACAAATACAAATAAGTTATAATGGTTTTTGTCAGCCTGTATTGCAAAAGTTAGAATAAACAACACTTCCATTTAGTTTCCACTCAGCATACTGGCACATAGGTATGTATTTTTAAGTAGAAACTACATTTACTAAATACAGTACTTTGTCTTGGGAGCAATGTTAGACTGTGTGTTTGGATGCGTGTAATTCCCTGTAGGCGCTGAGTTTCTCTTTTACAGCTGCTTGATTTTTCAACTTAAGAAAATGGAGTCTGGAGGTAGCAGGTTTTTGTTTTAAGTCAGAATACAAAGAAAAGGAGGACAGTTACAGTCCATTTCAGAAGTCCTGATAAGCGAAGATAAGTCACCTACAGATTGTTAGCACCAACAAACAAGTGTACCCACTACTAAAAAAAAGTGAAGGACAATTTTTCCAAAATCTTCATTTCTTAAGACTAAGATCGAGAATCAGTGCTGTTAAATGAAGCATAACGTTGGAGTTGTATGATTATTCTCCGCTTCAAACGTCTTTTGCTGCTCTCCTTTTATCACAAGGACTCCTTAATGAAAACTCCAGGTAGAAACAGCAGATAGCGAACAGCAGATACTCAGCTCAAAGATACAAAAGATTAGAAGGAAAAAAGATAAAGCAGAACGTACCACCAAGTGCTGGTAAGTGGAAAAGGGACTACCTAGTCTTCTGAGCAAGAACTACTTGGACTTTCAAGGACAAGAGCACGACCTTTTCCTCCCCACTCAGTCTGAGAAACAGCACTAATCTGCTAACCTGGCCCACTACAGCAGTAAGTGCTGAACGTTTACCACTGCGCAATCCCATAAGCCAATGGCAACAGCGCTTTGATAACAGGACCGGTATCTTGAAGTTCATTCAGCAAAGCAAGAAACACTCTTCCAGTGGCTTATCTTGGAAACAATTTTTTCCTCACACCATTAAAAAAAGATCTTTGAAGTCCCAGACAGATTAGACATCTGAGATCAGATAATTAGAAAAGGCCAGAGAAGCAAGTTCTAAGCACTGCATTAAAAAGCACTAAGAAACTCAAAAGAGCCTAACCATCTATTACTAAACTGCACACTCAAGAAAACAGAACAACTTAAGGACAGTTTGCTTTTAAGTAGGCAAACAAACACAAACACACGAAGAAAAATCCCAGTGCCAATCTTTCATAAGGCTTTGGTTCCATTATTATTCCACTATGAAAGAAAAAAAAGAATGAAGAAGAAAGATTTTGTGACAACATATCACAGCTAGGTTCAAGAAGTATGTGTCTTCCAGATGCACTTCTCCACAACTGACTCTCAGTTCCTTACTAATTTCCAAATACAGCTGCAGATAAATTCCAGAAAGGTTGAACAAGCAACTATATATCCTGTTTCCTATGATTTTTTTTTTCTTTACAATCAGAAGTTGTTCCAGAAGTACTTGGTCGTGCTTAAAATTAATTTTATCCTGAACAGATTTTATAGTTTGTACGTAACACTCTTACATAATTAATAGCTACCCATCAAGATGATACATCCAAGAATAAAATCAGAGACTTTGAAAGCAAAACAAAAAGAGCTACTCCAAAACAAGACTGGAGGAAGCTTCCAAACCAGCTATTCCAAAAGGGAACACTTACATTCTTATTTTAAAAGATGTATTTGAGTACTGCTACTCTGCATCTCTTAAGCACATACCACTACGATGAAGAACGTACTGTTAAATCTTCTTCCAAAAGATTCTCAAAGACCAAGCAACCAATTTCCATGTTTGCCCACTTTTAGCATTCTTGCCTAGGAAGCATCACCTCACAGTACTGATATAGTACCGTGTGGGAAAAGACCAATAGAGCCATCATGAGAAATTAAAGCCTGCAACTGCTGTAGGCAGGATGAAGTCTGTACTCGGGCATCACCAGCATAATGAAAGACAAAGCTTCCAAAAAGCTTCTCGAAGTTGGAAGGCAAAGAAGGTATACCCAGTATACTAAAAAGTGAGACCTCAAGAACTGGTCAGTTAACCTTAAATTTAGGAAGTCAATTTTAGAAGTAAAGCAGGACAGGTCTCCAAGTCTGATGATTGAATTACATTACTTTAAAGCCTTATGCGCACTTAAGAAATGGTGGTGCAGAGAAAAATGATGAATCGTATGATGTACAAATGTATTTCATAGATTTTCATTCACACTGGAACCAAGTGTTAGAAAGGAACTTCAAATGTCTGTGCTCTAGTACTAAACATTTCTGAGTTACATTTAAAGGTATTCAGATAAAATCAAACTTGGTTTTGAGATAGGGACACCATGTTTTATCCAGACACTTTTCCATCAGATGAGCACTGAATGTTTGGTTCTTTGGGTGTTTTTTTTTCCTCCTTATCAACCCAGTCCTCTGCCAGTGGTACGCTCCCTCAAGAAATGGGGATGGTGAAGAAGGGAATAAAAGAAGAAAAGGAAAATTAACACCAAATATGGGAGAGAATGGGATAACGAAATAAACCTACCTTCATCTCTTCCTTAAAGAAGAAAGCATTTCAAGTTACATATTAGACTCTTCTCTGAAGAACTAGAAACCTATGTGAACTGTTATTTTTTGATACTAAGACACTGACCCCAAGTCGTAACGGGTCAAGGACTGAAACAAGTTTTGGGGAGAAAGACATATCTACAGCAGCACTTAACAACAACCAGATAGGCAGAGGCCAGTGGAGTCTTACGAAAAGCAAGAAATACCACGGGCTTTCAGAAGAAGAGCCACCGGAAAAGAAGAAAACCAACCGAGGACGCCGGGAAACCTCCAACACGAGGCACGTGAACGTGGGAAGGCCGTTTCCTGCCTGCGAAGTGAGGAATCTCACTCGACAAGAACCACCTTCCTTGCACCCGCACTGAAGCGAAAAGCCTCTCAGCGTGCGATAGTTGACCCTACCGAGGATCACAGCCCCCTTCTGCCCAGAGGGGGACAGGAGGAAGAGAAGCGAACCACGCGTCCTTTCCCAGAGAACCATCTTCTCTGTGTGCGCCTCCAGATGCAGAGCCGGGACCAGCGCTCCAGCCCGCCCGGATCGCGTCCGCCTCGTCCGTCTTTTGTAAAGCAGCGGTCTGAGATTCGAGCCGGGATGGGTTGCTCCTCCTCATGGCCAAATACAAACGGAAAAGAGGGAGGGGTGAGGAGACGAAAGAACGCACAAGCCTCTCTGGTGCCACAAAACGTATCCCCAGCAGCCTCGCTGCTCCGAGCTGTGCTACGGCCTCCTCCACACCCGCAGGATTGCATGCAGCTGTGTGAGGTGCACAAAGAGCCTGCCTAACGGATAAGATGAAGAGAGAAGCGAAGGAGAGAAAGGAGGGAAGGGGAGGAACAACCTTTCTTTTCTCTGTTCTTCCTGGGGATCTGAAAGTTCCTCCTAACAGGCAGGTCTTCTTGGGGCTTAGGGAGAGGGGGCGGCCCCCCCGACACGTCGCTGGGCGGCGGCTGTTGGTCGCGTGCCGTTGGGACGCTGCTCCTGCGCTGGCTGCTGCTGGCCGTGATGAGGTTTGGGTGGACCTCGTCCTCTGCAGCGACTGCAGCCACCGGCAGCGCTTCCTCAGACCGTCCGCCATTTTGTGCGGCGTCCTCGGCGGCTCCCGCTCTATTGCTCTCCACCCCGAGGAGGCCCGTGCCGCTCTTCTCCGTCCGCTGATGCTGCTCCGGTTCCGTCTCGCCGCCGCTGGAGATCGCGGCATCCGCCATTCTCTCCTATCGCCGAAAAGCGAGCGCGACAGCCCGCGCCTTCTACTCCTCGCCCACCACGCTACCCCCGCCCGGCTCCATGCAGCGCTCGCTGCGGCTACTGCTCCCCCTCCGTCCGCTCTCTTTATGGCAGCCCCGCCGCCCCCTCCCCGCTCTCTAACATGGCGGCAGCCGACACGGGAAGGAGGCGGAGCCAACGACGATGGCGCCAGTTAGAAGCGGAGGGGCCGCGCGGGGACCGCCGCCTCCTCGGGGCGCGACTGGCGGCGGGCAGGGCCGTGCCGGCGCCCCGCGGGGCCGTTGCTTCTCCTGAGGCCTCAAGCCTGCAGTTGCAGCGTATTTAGACATGTCCAGCCAGTAGGAAATATAAACATTATAAGTGTGTGTCATAGCAAACCCAAAGAATGTCTGAAGAAATCTTCCTCACTGACGGAACAACACAAAAATATTTGTCCAAATTTACCACTTATTGTATAAACATACTTGTTTGCAATTGTGCAAATTATTAATTAGCATAGCCCTGAGGAGTTTTACCTGAGAGGTTATCACAAAATTACTACCTAAAACTGATGTTACAATTCCAGATCATTGTGCCACTATGAATGTTAAAGTTCAACGCAAAGTAGGCAGTAAGCATCCCAGTTCACAAAACAAAGCTTCAGTGAAAAATTACCTTAAGAAGAGATTAGTTGAACATTCCAAAGCAAAATAAATAAATAAATAAATAAAGTTAGAAAATCTGTCACCTGAAGAGTCTTCCTGGTTTCTGTGGTTTCTGGTATATGCCAAGCATTCAGTGGCTCCCTGGCTTGTAACAAGTGGTTTCCTACCCAATTACAAAGCAGCTGCAGATCCTTTGATTCTGAAATCAGGTGATATGTGGTACATTACTATGCAGATTAAGAATAGCCACAAAATACGAGACTTTTATAAGGAAGGACTGCATAAGACTCCATGCTCAAGGTGCCTGCACAAGAAATTATCCATGTATTCTTTTATGAAAGCATATCTACAAATGCAAAATATTACCTAATTTATTTAAAATAACTAAAAGTTACTATTTTACTTATCTGAAGTTACTCTAATGATGCAAAGGACATAGGATTTCTTCAGTTAAGTGCTAATTTTGAGCAAAGGTATTCATGCTGACTAATTTTAGTTGCCAGGAAATCAAATGTAGGAGAACTGCATCATTAAGTCTCCTTCATAGACCATGCTGACAGAGGCACCTTCAAAAAATTCAGATCAAACCTATTTTAAATGCTTGAAAAGAGCAAATTTTCCAGCTATGGGAAAAATACATGACTATGACAGAAAAAAGTGCAACAAACCGAGGAGTAGTTTTCACTTGTCTCCTTAAAGTCAGGGATCAGTAATGGAAATTCACCTAGTACATTTTTCTAACAAACACTTGATCATGAGGTAATAGTTTAAAAGATCTACTGACCTTCCTTTTAAGCATTTCAAATTTTTAACAGCTCTAAGAATATTAGTTCCTGTAGGTGGCAGCATCAACCTGCAGAACAGATCACAGTGTTTTAAAAATCAGCATTCATGAGTAAGCAGCAAATAGGGGAAAAACTGTCCTGGAATCTGAACCACATGTTTAAATGCTGCAAATTTTCATATACACAGAACTACATTTCTGGCTCAGTTACAGATATGCAAATTAAGGCTGCCTTCTAAGTGCCAGACAGCATCTGGCATATCAACTTCCAAAAAGGCCAGTTACACTGATATTAAAAAGCTCTGAAATCAATCTTTCAAACTCTAGAAATTTCTCTGTAACCTCAAGAGAACTAACTAGTCCCCAGTAATTCAGAGTATTCCTAAAGCAGTAATCCCATGGGAGTTACCACTGAGAAGTGTCTTCTCTACCTCAATATTGAGCTATGGCCCATCTTTTACCAGATTCTGACAATTGATTCCCTGGTACTGAGCTTCACAGAAGTAACTGCTCCTGTTGTCTTGTAGCAGAACTGTGTGTTTCAGGCATGAGGCATCTTAATACTTGCATTGTTTTTTTTCAGTGCCGCAGAACAAATCTGGGAAACCAGAGACCACACGTTACATTTTCTTTTGCAGTCTCAGAGGGCCCGTATGTATTTCAAAGAATTCCAAGGGCATTTCTTCACTCACTTTTCTTTCTCAGTCAAGAGAATCTATTCTTTGTCCTTTATTGCTTCTATTTCATTAGATCTCTCCTATAAACCAAGACTGCACTGAGTGCGCTCAGCAAGAATAGAGTAGCTTGAGAAGTTGTTAGAAAGTTAAGAAACTGCCACATCGTGCTATCAGCCTCCTGCGCCTGAGAGTAAGATGACTTGCCACTCACTGTTCTCAGGACGGTGAGATCTTGAAAACTAATACCTCAGATTTAGAGGAGCTGGAACTCACCCTTCATTGACATTTCTCTCATCTTGCCATTTCCTCACGATGAACTCAAAAGACTTGGAAACTGGTTCTTCGCTGACTCTTGCCCTTTTAACACACTCCCCTTGTTTTCTTTTCACCTTCTTGCCTTGGAACGATTCTTCCATCTGAGTCAGGAATGACCTGAGATCCCTTAGAGATCTAATGTTAAAATTACATCGTTTAGAAATATCTCATTAGTGAAAGCAACGTACATACAGCAGTGAGTTTCCTGGGAAATCAGCCAATTCTTCTAAGAATCAAGCATAGGTTTATGCTTGCTGAATGGCTACAGCATGCATGCTGGTTTATTTACTACTCCAACTTCTTAAACCCCATTTTTCCAACATCAGGATTGCTAACTATAATGACTACTGACCTTCTTAATGCATTTACTAATACTTTCTTCCCATACTTTTTGGTACTGTTATTGCATGTCCATCTCAACACAGTCAAAAGTCACTCCTTCAAATACAGTGGCATTTCAAAAGTGTTTGAGCCCAAATGAAGAAAACCCTAACAAGAATGATACCATATTCTTCAACTAGAAGTTTACTCTTCTCTTTAAAAAAATACTTTGTTAGATCAAGTCAAAGCTGTAAACCAAAACTGAAACACCTGCACTACAGTGTGTTGTATACGGTTGGGTTGCTAAGCAATGACAAGTACAAAAATGCATGTTCATCTTAGAAGAATCATCATCCGGTTGTTCGATGTTTGTGTGTCCCAAAGTATATCATCTCAGAGTTTTAAAAGAACACAGACTTAGTAGAGACGTGATCCAGAATGTATCAGGAGACATGAGACATATGGTTGCTCTTAATTTTTTGCTCTACCTACTCACTAAATTCATTAAACAACACAAAACTTTGGGGAATGTGCTGGATTATTCAGTGAAGTGACTTGTTTAGCAGTTATTACTGCTGTTTGTAGCAAATTAGATCCAAATATGTAACACTTCCCCCTAGAACCAAAACGCAAGTCTTGGTCATTACATGGTAAGACTTACCGTGCTTACTGTTGAAATCTTCTTGCACAAACAACCAAACCAAATAAAAAAATCAAAATGTTTTAATGTAATTTATTTGAAATGCTTCCAGAAAAGTTTAAGGCTATTATAAAACAAAAATATATAGAAAGAAAAAGTCAATACACATTCAATCCTTCCGTATTTGAACCCTTTACTTAATTTTCTCGCTTTTCAAACATTTCACTGAACAATTTTTATGAAAATCGTTTACCATCTAATAAGCTTTCCTACTCCTTTTCTTCTGTAAATCTTTCCTTTCCCTTGCCTTCACTGTCATTCAGCTCTAAAAATGAAGCAGTTGAAATAAATTACAAAGCCTGAAACAGAAAAAAAAAGACATTTTTTGAAAAAAGTATAAATACAGAAATATGTTCTATCGGGTAAAACAGACATTTTTGGAAAAATAAAAATACCTTGTTTTATATTGCTTATAATCTTGTCACACTGATTTCTGTAATGCACATCAGTATATATATGTGAGATAATTGACATTTACTATTTTCTATAAACCTGCAGGACAAGAAATAAACATTTTTGGCAATAACTTAGTTTTTCTACTTTTGATGGTATGAGTACTTTGCACAGGTTTTTATATTAAGGATCATATAAATTTCTTATAACTTTCATAGCTTGCCAAACTATCAGCATTGGCATTATTTCTTACACTAAGAAATAAAATATTACCTAGGGATTCCTGAAGAATAATAGGATGTTCAACTGAGTGTTTTAGACTGCATTTTTAAGTGACTCATCTGTTTCTCATCATAATGAGTAGATTAAATCAGCCATCAAAAAACACAGTGTCATTTCCAATTACAGCATGAGAGTAAATGCAACAAAAAAGTTTAAAATTAATTTGACAAAAATATAAAGGATGGAATATATCCTAAAGGAAAATCAATTCCCTTTATGTTTGAACTTTCTCTACATAATCCCACAGGACACTTGTAGAGCACCATTTATATAAAATTGTCACTTACTTTAAGAAAAATATATAAAAACCAGCAATAACTGCATGTAATTGTAAACAGACATTTACAGAAACTTAAATGTTTTTAACATTAGTTTAGTGGTGTTTAAAACCATCAGTGGAGGTCAGTGGAGTGCAAAATGCTGAAGAGGGCTTATACACAAGCAAAAGCTTTTTTCATTCTTACCCTATTTGAGAGTATAGGAACAGATGCATATACATATATATGGCACTGAGAGCAAACTACCAACTTATTTACAAATATCCAGTATTCTCAGCATTTCATTTAATTCAGTGCTGGCTGTGCAGGTCTGGTTTTGTTGTTTAGTTGATTATTTTTCGCATTATGTGCTTTGATATTTAAACCATAGCATGATGCTGACCACTTCAATTTACCAGGTTTTACTGTTTATCCCATCAGTCAACTGATGGATCTTTGTACAGTGCTTCATTTTGAAAAATCAGTCCTTAAAAAGTTACTGATTACATGACCCACTACAGTTTTTGTTGATTTAAAACCACAAGAGTTCAGAAAGGTTACTGCAAGATGGGTTGGTTTTTTTGTTGTTTTTTTGTTTTGTTTTGTTTTGTTTTTTTACACTGAACTGTTTTTAACTTCCAAGTCTTTATGCAAACTTAAAATCTCAATACCCATTCCTGAAACTCAATATTAAGTCCACATCTTCAGCTGCCCCACTAAGGGCAATAAAGTACTTTAAAATTATGGAAGGTTCTTTATGTAATGTGCTTATAAGCAGTAGTTTAGAGATTCTGTATACAGCAGGACACTGAGAATAACTGGTCAAGTACCTCTTTCATCCATGTTAGATGTTTGTGGAGCATAATCACGGGGCATGAGTTGCAGGAGATTCCAGCTTACACAAACTGGTAGTTACAGTACTACACGTATACAAGTATTATACAAGAAGGACTGCATTGACATCGTCACAAAAAATATTCTAAAAGTGCTTCTCCAAATGGTTCCATGTGTGGAATGCAAATACTGTACAGGTAAGACACAGGTTTTGTTCCATGAATAGGTTTGTGTCAAACATTGGTTTCTACTTGTTTTTCGCTTTCACAAGGGTTTGTCTGTTCCATACGTTCACAGTCGATGCTGATCTCACTGGTGTCCATACTACAGTCTGACTCACTGTCAGATTGGTCCATTTGCTCAATCATGGTTTCTCCCTCGGATACCCTGCTTCCATTTGGTGACAAAATAAAACATGCTTCTGAGCTCAGCACTCCAGCTTTTCCTGCACACGTCACTTTTTCTTTGGCCTGCCGGATGCAATTAAGCCACTGCTGTTTGTTGAAGGAGTCATTGGCTTGCAGTGAGTGAGACTGGCTTTGAGATCCATTTTTGAAGCTGACTCTGAAGAAGTTTTTGACTGAAAGAAACAATACATATCAAAATGTTGAATGCTTTGGCTGAATCAATTTCATAACAAATGAGTATACTAAAATAATGAATCAGTAAAATCTTTGTCTAATGGTCAAAGTTCGGTTTTCTTGCCAATACCGTATCAGACCAGAGAGAAGAGACCAGGTTTCTCCATGTTCTGTGGGGGCAAGAACTCAGAACAGTGCTATCATTCCTTATAATTTCTTACTGCTGGATTAAACCATTTTGGTTCTTCCATGAATGAGCTAACTGCACAGCTTTAAGTGTATCAGCAGAACTAAGGATCCTCCCATACTTCAAAGCATTTCCTCCTACTCTCTGCACAGCAGATATCCAGAACCTTCACTAAATACTGTGTCATCTGGAAATTGCCTCATTTCTTCCATTCAGTTCAGCAATAAAATGAATACACAAAACAAACCTCACAATTTTTTACAAGATCAGTGAGATTCAAAGGACTCTTGCAATGAAACAAGTATCTTTATAATAGGCTTATTTAATTCTTAATATTAATTCTTACCTGTTGCCATTAACAACAGTAGCTGCAATCTTTACATTGAGCATCACATTAATTATCTGCTAGTTGAAAGAATTAGTTATGGAGTAGCCATAAATGTCTCCATAATTATAATAGAGAGTTCATAAAGACTAAAGCTTAAAATTTCAAAATTAACTTGTTTATAATTTTTCAGTTTTGCCACTCCATTCAATTTACTTCTCTCCTTCTCTCCTACCCAGTTCTGTACAAAAGCAGGTGTAGGGAGGAATTCCATTATCTATAAAGTGGACTGGATTGAGAAACAATCTAAAAGATCCAAGCTACAGCAAAATAACCAGTTTGAAATAAGAACCAAGATATTAGATGTAGATAATGTGAATTTTAGAGATAACATTCTTATGTCTCACTGGCAGATGTCTTAAGGTTACGATGATTCAATATAAGGAAATAAAACTAAAGATCTTTTCATACTTCTCTCATTGTTGCTAAATGCACCACGTATGGATCCACCCAATCGAACCTCGCCATCTTGCAAGTCTTCTAACACAAGATCCATCACTGGAATTGGCTGCCGATACAGCTGGTAGCAGAGCTGTTCATTATGGGTGACAGCTCGAGTAATTACTAAGACTTCTTGGAAGAGGAAGACATGCAGTTTCTGGTAAAAATGTATAATTAACAAAACATTATTATCATTAGCATCATCATTAAACCAGATTTATTTAAACTCTACTACGTTAGAACCATATGTGTTTTCTGAAGTTAAAATCAATAAGGATTCCTCTTTTCCTGTTACTGACCCAGCAAAAAATAAATATGTAACTAACAATTTAAAAACTTCTAAGATTATTCTTTTTGCCTCATTTTTCATGGTCCTAATTCATCTTTTAGTACTGAGATCTTGAAATTTTGATGTTTCAGAGCTTTACCTATTGCACTGCTTTCTGTTTCGTTTAAGCACACTCTATTTTCTAACTCCCCAGATCTTATCTTTTCCTTGCTGTCTGCATCAGTAAGAAACAGGCAACCCATTTCACCCATATCTTGATATCTTGAAACTGTCATATTTTCAGTGAGCAATTATGAGCAGTCTTACTGCAGTTCATATGCTGCTTACAAACTTCAGCTTCACCACATCTTTCTGAAGTTCAGAAAATCAGTTTTAAGTGGCACAAGTCACCTAATATTTTTAAATCATGTTCCTCTCCACGTTTGATAATCTTCAGCATCTTCCAGTAATAAACTGAAATTTTAATGTCATTTTATATCACACACTGAAATTATTTGTTCTCCCCTCCCCTTTCTTTCTACACAATCATTATGAATTATTTGTTTCTAAATTTGTCCATACTCTAGTTCTAAACAGACATATTATTTGCAATTTTAAGAATGCAAGATAGATCCTCAGATCTACTTAGCTTAGTGTTCCATCTTCCAGAAGCTAATGCTTTCAGAAAACTATAATAAGTCATTGTAGCATAAGCCTTTCTCAATACGCCTTGGTAATCTTATATTCACAAAATCCACCTTCATTCTGTTTTGCTACAACATTCACAAATGTACATCAGTGTACATTTCCAGTTTCCCTCCACTTGTGCCTCTTTAATTGTTTGCAGGACACAAACCTAAGCTTATTGTTGTGAGGTTGTTTGTTTGTTTTCTTTTTCCATAGTGCTGTCACCTTTCGCACTCACAGTAACTTTCTGCAGTCTGATAAAAAACAAATCTATTCACTTAGTAGCTGCAAAACTGAAATACAACAGTTATGCAGGACATGATAAAACTTTGAATAAATTTGTTAAGTGGTAACATTTTCATTAGAATGAAATACCACAGAAAGCAGAATGTGTGTAACGTGCCAGATATATGACAACACATAATCCTTCTATTTTGTATGTATAAACATGCTACCTGAGGCAGTCTGAATACATGAATAAATGAATATATAATGAATAAATCCATTTAAACTTGTGCTTATTTGTTTCTTTTGAGAAACTTTCATGAGCTCAATTAATGAGAAAGAATTTTCTCTTTTCTTGTTCATTCAGAGTTTCATGTTGTTTCTGTTTAAAATATAAAAAATACAGGGATGGCTGGTTTCTGCTTCTATTAATATTTCTACTACACTGCCCATCATGCAACACAAAGGCATCTCTAAAAGCTAAAGCTATGTGTAACAACGCATTTTTTCCTCACCACTCCTCTGTTGTTCTTCAGTTCGCCGTGACAACACAGAACACGTGAATTATCAATGAGTGAATCCCTCTGTCCTTCTTCAAGATAAATAAGTCTTTCTTTGTAGTACTGGCATTCAGATTCACCAGTCTTTATGTTGATTTCAGCGACTATACCCTGAATGATGTTAATCTACAAAAAGTGAAAACACGTGAACTTTAATTAGACAGTCTGATATTCAGAGCTATCTTCACATAACTTGAACTGGAGCTGCAATAACACCATCTTAGTTTACAGCATGTTTTTCATTAATTTTATGCATACCAGTCTGTAAGAGAACTGATAATAGCCACAGATTTAAGCAGACCACAGTGTAAAAATAGTCATTTTTGTTTCTTATTCTAACTTGACAAATACATGATTTATGAAATACATCACTTCAAAGATGAACAGATGTTCTGTTGAAACAGAATACCAAAAACTATATGTGGCTATTGAAATATCAAGAAAAGCATCATGATTATTTTTTATTAGATAACATAGGAAATCAATCAAAATATTATTTAAAAGATCCTGCCAGACATTATGCAAAAAAAAAATCTGAAAAAATATGCTGAAAAATTCTTTATGAACATTTTTTATGCTAGGACTTAAAAGAATATTCATGACAAAAAATAATTAATAAATTACAGTAAATGTGAATATCAGAGCTTTGAATTCACAACACAGCTGTCTAGTTTTACAACAGAAAAGTTGTGCTGAGCAAGAGATGAAAAAATAGTAACCCAGCAGCAGTCAGGTACAAGTGTTTTGAAATGTGTTTTCCCCAAAAAAGTAAGGATGTCATTTTGCAGCAGAAATACTACAAACTACAACATATGCAAGTCCAGGCAAATGTTAAAACTCATCTCAGTCACCTAAAATCTAGAACAAAATCTCTGCAATAACCAATTTAGATTAGATGGAAAATGACACTGACAGGTAAATACAAAATTGACAAGGATCCGACGAGCTGTGGACACACCACAGGACCACTACTGCCCTGCTTTCTTGGTACTAGTTTGCTACTGAAAGAAGATTCAAGTAGGTGAAGGGAACTAGTTCCAGCTATACATACCTTAGCATTTCCATAATTTACATAGTTTTCACTAAATAGTTATAAGCATAATGTGCTGTAAATCTTTTTAAAAGGAAATAAATACGAAAAGAAAAAAATCCAGTCACTCACAGCTTCTTCAAGGTGCTGTTGATCTGCATGATCATTTGGTGTGTGTCTCAAAATCTCTCTGAGCAGTAATGGATATTTAACCAAACGGCTTCTTGGGATGTCAAGGAAATTCCAAAGGTCCAGTTTGCGACTAAAAGGTGACTCTAAGCAGCGCTGCAGGAAATCTTGCACTCTGTGATCTTGTTTCTTGTGATCCAATAAGGCTTTGGCTGCTACCTGATTGCTGCAGTAGCTATCATAGGAGTTTAAGCATGGAAGCTGAGAAAAGAAGGAATAAATTAGAATAAATTATTCTGCAGCTGAAGTGAAGCAGTTTGCTCTAAAGAACTTTTCAAGCAATTCAAAATTTGAGAACTCATTCTGAGAGTCTCTTTCCTGGAGATGTATCCACTGTGCAATAGCCACAGGTCTGTAGGTGATTGGGTCAGAGGCAAAGCTCTCTGTAGCCTCTCGCATGTTCTTAATTGTGCCCTCATGATACTCGTGGGTGCCATGCGAGAAGTTGAGGCGGGCAACATTCATTCCAGATTTAATCATTTCCTTCAGCTTGTCCACAGTGCGGGAGGCTGGGCCGATGGCGCAGATGATGCCGGTGTTTCTGGCAGTGGTCGGCTCACAGTCAATGTCCAGGCGGCACATGTGCTCATTGATGACCACGCTTCTGAAATTTATAAGGTCTCCAGGTCTTCTGATCATCTTGTTCATCATTTAAATTATTTGGAAGGATTAGCTCATCCCTCAGTTCCTTGAGATCCCCTACATTATTCCAAAGCATTAAGAATATCTGACCTAACAGTTGTGCACTACCTAATGCAGATATTATTTGAATACAGAAGTCTAATTTTAATTATGATTTGAAACAGAAGCCTAGAAATGAGTACCGTCAAACCTGGCCTGATTCAGATTAACAATATGCTGATCTGATACAGATGTTCCTGTTTGATTAGAAAATATGAAAATACAAAAGCATATCTGTACCATTAGGTTCACTCTTGAAGAGAACATAAGTTTCTTTTAGCTCTGCAGGACATTTTGTGATCAAAATATAATAACACGGGGTTGTAAACATAATGATGATTTGCACAAGTCCTACAAAATGAGCTTTTTCCTACTAAATTATGCACATTTAATTCGTTAAAGGAATAGAAAATTGAATATCTGATAGCTGATTGAGCTGACCTTGAAATCCTTCCTATACTGCCCTCAAGAATCTTAACCAAATTAAGATGATAGAACTGTGTTTTTAATGTGAAAAAAAGCTTGCTTAAGATTAGTTAAAACAATATATCTCTCTACAAATACTGATACATTTACAAGCAATTATATATAAAATCTTCTCCAAAGGAAAAGTAGTCTTGTGTATTCAGGTCAAAAGAAGTTCAACTGGTGTTCAAAGACACCAGAAAATGTACACAGCTAAAATTAATTTATGCAGGGAAAACCAGAGATCATTTTTGACACTTTATCTTATCACTTATCATTAACTATAGCAGTAACAGCATCTCCTGTGTTTAGAATAAAGCACTGTTTCCACACAGAGCAGCTAAATATCTATCATCACTTAATCCCTTAAAAACATCAAGCTCCTTTTCCTGCTACATTTAAGTAGTTAGATATACTTACAAATAAGCTTTTCACACATCTAAATCCTTAAATAAGAGCTCCTTTTTTTCATATAATGAGCAATTTTATCAACAAAACCAACAAAACCTGTTTTTTAGAGTTTGTGGTATTGTACAGTAGTGAACTTTTTCTTCTGCAGGCCAGCGTAAGCGTCTCTCTTGTAACTCTGCCTTTCAACAAACCCCAAGGAATTAGTCTCTCTGACACACTAACAACTATCTATCACTTTGACTGCAATAGAAAGGCATTCAGAAATGACTACAGAGGGGCCTTACACAACGTGACTCCTCAAAGCCTCATTTCTCTCAAAAATCAGAGCACAAATAAGAGGCAGATCCTTAAGCGATCTACATCACATAAATAGACTCTAACTTGGTTTTCATTTGAAGCACATTAAGAAGTGCTGGTTTCCTGCATAGCAAGAGTTTTTAAAATCACAACCCAGTCTAAACCTTTCACAGAAAATCCCTCAAAAGAGAAAAAGTTCTGTTACATCTCTAAACAGTTATCTTTACCTTACAAAAATACTTTAAGAATGTATTTTGGAAATGTTATGCTAGGCATGGAAATTGTAAGTACTTCTGTAAACTGCAAATAAATGTTTTTACTATGCTGCAGCTCCAAACTGAGTCCCAGCATTGATTTTAAAACGTGCCTTACCCAGCCCACAAGGATATGGCCAACGTGTTCTGTTGATCCATCAGATTTCCTGACTTCTTGAAGTCGCCTGAGAAGATCTAATCATGATTTAAAAAAAAGGGGCATCACTTAATGAACCAGATGACTATAAAACTAAATGCAATGATATAGCAGAAAAAGACTATTTGAGTTGTGAGTTTTACCTTCATGTAAAGGAATTAGAGAGTCCAGTGTTCCAAAAATTTGGTTCAACTCTTGCTCTGTCATGATGGATAGTTTAAGCATTGGGTCATGATAAGCCTGAAGATAAAAAAGGAGAGCTTAAATTCATATATCACTGGTAGCTGAAAAAGTAATGATAGTATTTAAAGCTCACATAAATAAAAATGAGCCAACTGCTGAGAATATTTTGTTTCATAAGCATATCTATTTTTTTCTTAAATGAATGCATCATATTTTATTTTTTTAGGATAACAATTTTGAGGTTGGCGTTTTATTTTCCTCTTACAGTTCAAGCAATTGTAAAAAGCAAGGATTATTTTAAAAGAGATAAATTACTGAATATTGTTTTGCTTTTTAACTTGTCCCTACCCACCCCCACATACATACACTTATTTCTTTTTTAAACAGACCTTTTTCGCTAACTTCAGATCTTCTATTAAGTCTTCTTCTCCCTTGGAAAGTTCAAATATAGCCTATAAAAAAGACACAAATATCATAAATATATATATATATATTTAAACTAAAATTGTTAAGAAATAGTTAAGTCACAACTTCATACTGAATACTGAAAAAAGCTCCTCCATTTGGAAACACAACTGTTGGAAAATAAATTACTCCTATTGCTAACTATATCTTAACTACTAGAGTTCAAAAAATACTACCTATATAATCATCTGCATAAGACAGCCTTGTGTGCTGTATAATATTTGCAGTAATATAAGTTCCAGGCAGCCTAGAAGGTCAGGAGATAGATCTTATAAAATACTGCTTTGGTTGTGAGCACTTTTATTTTGCTGCTGGTTCACGTTTAGTCATTTGTTTTTTTTGTTACAAATATCAAGTTATACTAAACAGCCTACTGATGTCAGTTACCTTTCTTGAAGAAGATTTGAGACTTTAAACCTGGCAGATTAAAAATAATCTCTATGCTAATACTCTGATTTACCAGAATAGCTTTGTATTTATTTGTTATACAATTTCAATCTAAACTGGAGTACAATAAAGTTAACAACACTTTGGTCAGAATTTTTAATATTGCAGTCAAGGCTTTAAACTCTCATAGATCATGGAATAACGTCTTCAGCTACTGCAGATTCTCCTAGCTTGATAGTGTGCATACACAGAAGGCTTGCCATAGTGTAAGTTAACTGACTCCTGGAAGTGGTTCAGATATTGTGTTGTGGCATGCAGCATAAGATCCAACATAAAGCAGAACCCTCATGGAAAGCTCCCAAGGAAAGCTCATTTATCTAAGCTCTCTGAAAGGTCCAGGCTTCTGCTCCAAGACAGTATATTATGCTATGCAAACAGTTTCTACAGTTTATTTTTCAATAAACTGCCTTTGAAGTTTTCAATTCTAGAAGTTATTTCTGAGAATGATTTAGTGTTAAAATCTGAAAAAGAAATGTCTGATGTTGTGGCTTGATTTATGACTTCTAGTCCCTGAAATACTCCAGGAGAGATAGTTACAAACTTCGCTGATACTGCTATAAAATTTAGTTGATCTTATACAAATAAATAAGTGATTGATGCAGAGCAAACAGATCCTGGAGTATGCGTGTGCAAACAGACCTATACAAGCTTATGGTTCCCATTTCTCACTTCAAGGCTACCTCACTTGATCACAGGGTTTGTGTCAAGACAAAGCAACTCAACCCAGTCAGTACACCATACTTCTCCTTTACTGATCTCAGTGGGAGCTCTGGTATTGGCGTAACATGAACTAAGTAGGATTTTTCACGTACAACACATTAAAAGCATTGATGTACTCGTTTTTTCCTTTGCAAGATACATTTTTTATTAATACAGAGCAAATCATTACACTTTTCTGTGCATACATAACACCTGTACTTGTACTAGCATGCTCAGCCATCGTTATCAGAATAAAGTAAAACATCAGAGTACCAGCCATCCCTGCAGAAACTGTCACACAAAGCACGTAGGTGCATGCAGTTAGAGTACAATGTATCTTAGTAACTTCACATTTTATTATAGAAATATGATGAGTTGGGTTTTAAGAAAGACTATATCAGTCTAATAAAGGTTAAATTATAATGTCTGGAGATGGAATCCTGCTTCTTGCAGAAATGGTGGTCTTCCGTTTAATTTCAAGAAAGCTTCAAGTGCTATCCTAATGTCTACTATCATTTATTACTCCATGATTTAAAGATGACTTCTTTAAACGTAAGACCTACAGTTAAAAACAGTAATAATTAAACAACTGTACCTCTTGACGCTTGATTTCCTTAGATGTAAGCATATGATTGACACAGACATCAAAGGTCTCACTCCACAGCTTGCTGTCTCTCCGCTTTGTGTTAGCAGCAGGTGTATTTCGAGACCATGGCCGTGGACTGAACAGATCTGGGCGACTGTCACTGCGGAAACTGATAGAGCGCTAGAAATACACAGAAGTGTAACTCTTGTTATATCGGATTCACACTGTGGATTTTTGTTCAGATGGATTTACTTATATAATTCAAACATTTCTGAATAGTTTTTAAAGTAACTTAGTAGCAATTTTCTTACTGGGAATGTAAGAAGTTATTTTAAAAATTCTATACCTATGTCCATGTCCTGTTATCAACACGTTTGAACTGTACAAAACCATACAGTACACTTATTTGCCACGTAACAAGAATGAACTACAGTGGTAATGCCAGAACGGTGTGACACATCAATATGGCTGACTGAATAAAATGTCAATTCAGTACACAGTCAGACAGGAATTATTCATACACAGCACAGATCCACCCGATTAGATCCCCAAGTCTGAAAACTATAGAATTTAATACAAATTTTAGAGACAAAAACTACTATGAATACTATTTGCTCAGTTTGGAAGAAAGCTTCATTTGTTACCTAGAAACTTCCAAAACCTATGACAGCAAAATTTTGTATTGTTGTGTTGGCTGGTTTGTTCTCTGAGGCATGCTATTGCTCAGATGGCTGTACAGAGATGCTATGGGCCTGGAGGATTTCAGACGGAATTGTGCATTACTTAAAGAGTAATTACTGGTTCCAGTAATCTTTTCTCAGCTGGGCAGAAGAAAGGTTTATAAAGTGAGGCTGCCCTTCAAAACCTTACTATCTTGCTAATCAATTGTATTTATTTATTTATTAGTAGGCTATCAGAATCATGACAGATTCAACTGGTGTCACTATTGCAGGTATGTAAACACAAGCAAGATTTAAATTTGTCTTAATGCTCTGACCGAAGTGATTCTCATACATGAAGTAAACCTTTCTACTGGTAACTTCCTGCTTTTGCAGATCATTGGAGCAAGAAACTAATTCACATAGAAAGTCTGAAATGGTATCTGACTAAAAAGAACAAGCATTATCTTTAAGGAAAAAGCAGGCTAACAATCAGGTGTTACTGTTTGTGATGAGCAACAAGTTAGATTCTGCTCACACCACTCTTTCCTACTTATTCCTTAGAATTTAAAGAAAACGTGTTTAAAAAAATCAGTGCTAGCAGATGGAAGATTATGAAACACTAGAACTGGATCTATCATAGCATAATTATTAATATTTCTGGAGCCTTTAAACTGAGATGAAGTGTTCTAGGATCTCTATTATGTATTAATTAAAGTGCAGTAAAAACGAAGTCAAATTTTAAGCAAGTCTTTTGTGCATTGAGATATTTTTTTCTGTAGACTAATAGAAAGAGTTCAGGCTATAGATGAGTACTTTACAATCTCATGTTGTTATTTTCAAAGTATTCCTCTCTCGTTTTATTAAAATTAGAGGCTTCACTCTGAAGTCTTACCTCTAAAATATCTCAAGTATTCTAAGTTGTTCAAATATACTACGTTTCTGTTGTTATTTAAAACCAGCTTTATATAACACAGTCATCTTTCAATTGCTGTGGGTAAGAATATTCAAAACAAAATAAATTCCCTTCATTTTCAGGTTGAAAGCAGCATATACAAAGCACAATTCTTGAAATTCTCCTCTGAAGACAGAAGTCCATGAAATGCTAATGATGCCTATAAACACAATGTTTTTAATTTAGAAGACACAATATAAATAAAAACTATGCCTTTTTTTTTTTTTAATAACAAAAGTCATTCTGAGCCCTACTTGGAGTTGGCAAAACCCAAAAAATAAACACAACACATACACATGTATACACATACGAACCTCACAGAACTTTGCAAATCAGGTGCTAGTCTCCTTCAAGATTTAAGAAGATAAAAGAAACACACATGAAAGTTATATGCTTAATTTATACTTATTACAGTGATGAATCACAGAGCCCATTATTTTCACATGCAGATGGAAAGATTAGGGAAAAAGAGCCAGATGTGTTGCAGCCACAAATCACCAGCCACGAGAACAGCCAAGCAGAACAGCTGTCATTCCATGACCCATGGTGGAATGCCCCCTTCCATGCATTCCCATATACATCCTCAAGAATACAGCTCCTTCCTTTGTAGTAGTTTTCTTGTTAACGGAATGTTTCATGTTGAATGAAGAAAATACTTATGAAGAAAAGAAACAGAGAAGCTGATCTTTACAGTAAAAGTCCTGATCTTGAAAGCTTTTAACAAAAGGTCATGTAACGTGTTATAAAACAACATGCAGCCCATAATAGCAAACAAACTCCATACATGTTGAGAAAAGTAATTTCTTACATCCACTGACAGTTATGTTTCTCTACACTGCAGTGTACTTGATATTATTCTCTACAGTTCTATGTTGGACAGAAGGGGCATAAAAAGGCTGACACTCAGAAGGAAACCACACATCTTTTACTTCTTCAGATAAGCTGTAGAAATTGACTTGTAAAGCCACAAATAGAAACTAATGCATCACCAGAGAAATACTATTTAATGCTAAAATTAATATGTTGTCACTTGAAAGTCAAATAGACTTGAACTTTCAATGCTGTAACAGACAAGAATAGAAATGAGAAGTGAACTCAGTAAGTAAGCCTAATTTTTTTAAAAAAGCCAAATGAATAAATGATTTCAATAAGACACTGATTATAGTTCAAGACAGACGTACATCATTCTAACCATCTAAATTCTATTATTTTACCATCTTTTTCTGAAATAAACACACAGTACTCCAGTGGGGCTGGAGAACTAAATTTAAGTTTAGCTAGCAGATTTTAAAAACGAGTTAAGGTTCTGTGCTGGTACCTTGGCAGTTACCATCAAGGGAAAAAAAAATTGAACACTGAACTTAAACTGAACACTATAAGGAAACTGCAGAAATGCCAAATCATTATTTCTACATCTTCAGTCTTTTAAAAATGCTTTCTTAGTTTCTGGTCTCCTTAAAACAAAACAAAAAACCTGTCGAGGCACATTGGTTAAAATCCATGCCTATTAAATTCTGAGACAATTTAAATTTTCTTATAAAATCCAAAAATTAGAGGACGTTTGGAAGAATGAGACCCCAACTCCTGGTTGTGCTCACTGTATTTGTCTGACTGCAATGACATTCACTGACTATTACCAGACAGTTAGTGTGAAGGGTGTATGTGTTACTGATGTTAATTCTGGCAATTACAAACATTACTTCCAGGTGCAACACAGCAAACAGCTTTACGTATTGAAGGAAGGCAATTATAGATCAAAGTTCCAGCATTCAGACTGATGACAAGAAGAGCTTTCTTCTTAAGAATTTTTAGAAATTTGTGGTGTATCTAAGGAAGATAAAAACAATTTGGATTCTCTATTTAAATTCAAGACACTGATGAAAACTGAAGTGGTGGAAGAAGCTAACCAGACTTTAATTTTTCTCATCAGCAACAGCTGGAGTTGGTTTTTTTTGTGCTGTGTTCAGCTTAAGTCTAACAGCACAGCTGTGAATAAGACCAAACAGAAACAAACAGATCATCACAATCATTAGTCGTGCATGATGCAGACTAAAAATACAGCTAAGAAATGAAGTATTTTTATAGGTGGATAGTTAGATAGGAATACCTGCTCAGCATTTGGCATCCTGCAGAAATGCAGACGGAAAGACGCTCTGTTAGTGATGAAGTTAACAGAATTGTTCAGTTAACCTGTAGTGTCTATGTGACAGAAACAGAGTGACCCAGCAAACTTCATGCATTTTGTTACTCCACATCCCAGCAGGAAGTATTGACAACAATGTGCAACATGATAATGAAGTTAAGAAATAAGATACACAAACTGACCAATTCTATAATTCTATAATAAAAAATATGCAAAACAGCAGAAGTTGTTAAGAATGCATCTTAGGAAACACTGCAGAGCTCTCAGTTCCAGAGGTGTTTCTCTTCAATCAGCACGTAGAAAATCCGCTAATACACAAGTTGCGTGTACAGAGGTAAGGAAAATTACACACAACCTTTTTCTTCTTAATCAAACATATCTTTACTTCAAAAATAATTATATAAGAAGATTTATTTGAATTTTCAGGAAAGAAATACAGAATTTTCTGATTGCATGAAAATTGATCCATTGAGAATTATTTTTTAAGTATTATTAAAACAAAACAAACAAAAAAAAACACCTTAAGGTTTTAACTTTAGGGACCCACAGTAAGAAATTAAAGCAAAACATCAACACGGGCTGTACACGCTTCCCAAAATGCTTCCAAGTGATTTCCAATTAGGCACCCGAACACAAAGTCAGCCATTTGTTTCCCCTCTTCTACTGCTGCTGACAAAGTCAGATAAGAAGTCAATTTACAGTCAGATATGAAAGCTTGTTTAGAGACACTGCCAGCATTCACCACCTGGAAATAGATTTGGATCTAAGACTTGGAGAACATGAAAGTCAATTTCTCATTGCAGCTCTTCCAAGCTCAGTTACTTAGAGGAGAAGGTATGAAAAATATCACTGATTATTCCACTCAGAAGCAGAGATTTACTTAAAATACATTCTTTAACCAAGAGGAACAGAGTAAGATAGGAATGCTCACAACAGCAGGACTTCTATTTAAAACTCACATGAGCAGACCTTACAAACCCACCATTTTAGGGAGCATATAAACAGAAAGGGGAATGGCTGTTTACATGGGTAGTGATAGGCCAAGGAGGAATGGTTTTAAACTGAGACAGGGGAGGTTTAGGTTAGATATTAGGAGGAAGTTTTTCACACAGAGGGTGGTGAGGCACTGGAACAGGTTGCCCAAGGAGGCTGTGGATGCCCCATCCCTGGAGGCATTCAAGGCCAGGCTGGATGTGGCTCTGGGCAACCTGCTCTGCTGGTTGGTGACCTGCACATAGCAGGGGGTTGAAACTAGATGATCACTGTGGTCCTTTTCAACCATTCTGTGATTCTATGATTTTCATGCCTATTTCTGTAAAAATTTGTCCTGAAACAGTAGCTCTCACTAGGTTCTACAGAGGCTGCTAGTACATGCATGAAAGCAGTTTGTTTCAATAGCTGAAATCAGACTTGATTAAATACTATTTTTTTTCTGGACAAACCAATCTCAAAGGCATTCACTGCAAAATGACAGCGCAGGTACTTAAATGAGGACAACAGCTGTGGAAGGCTGTGAAAAGGGAAGTGCTGTGCTCAGAAGCAGTTTAGCCAAAAATTAATTCACTTTCCACACGCCTCACAACTGGAACTAATGTACTCGTTTCAGAGCCAGGCCAATTTTTTCCTTCAGGCAGACTGTCGAGGAGATTTATACACTCCAGGGAATACAGGCATCTCTGCTCTACTCACGCTATAGTATACATTCTGGATCCAACCCAGACTGAAGGCAGTCAGGCATTTTGCCTCTTCTCCACCTCAATAAATGCAGCTTTTGTATGCAGATGTCTGTGCTTTCAAAATAGGAGGAACTGATCACAGGAAAATCAATGTTATAAGATACTACTGTTTATGAGATACTACCACTACAGAAGTGTTTTTGTTGGGTTTTTTTCCATAACGTTTTATTTAACAGATAACATCAACGTTACTCTAAGATAAATACTTTTGATTAAATAACATTCTAAACACTTGGATAAAATTATACTTCCTCTCTTTAGTGAAATCTGCATTTTTTAATAATTCTATTTGGATTGTACATGTACTTTGTCACAGAAGCTACTTTAAAGAAGAAACAGTGCTATTTTCCAAAGTTTTCTAGATCAGATTCCCACCAGTAATTCAGTTCTTAACTGTTCCTCACTCATCATAATCATTAGGAGTTGAGCAACCACACATTTTGAAATCTCTAAGTCTGAAGTCACTAGCACTTCATAAATTCAAGTTCTATTCTTGGCTATGTTAAATATTATGCATCTAACATATAATATGGAAATTGTAACTACAAAATGATTTAATTTCTTAGATGCATTTAAAGTTTGCTTGCGTTTGATTAATTTTTATCAGCAGCTTTGGAAGATTACCTTTTTCCAATTGTTCAGTACATCTTTTCTCTAGGGAAAGTCAAAGTTCATCACACAGAAGGAAACACGTCAATTCTATCTGACTGGCTATACCAAAAATAACATTTTCAAAGAAATCTGTTAAAGTTAACAGGAAGTAGTGTCATAGAAAACTCTGTTCTTCAAAAAATTTGAAAAGCAACTTTGCTCCAAGTGTAACTGCTTTCCTGGTAATTAATAAACATTAATTATCTGGACAGTGAGTGAAGTGGTTCTGAGGTAGGAGTTCCGAGTTTTTCAACTGAGTGACTTCACAGTCACAAATTACCTAAGCCCATCTATCATATTACGGAGGTGTGTATGCTTGTGTCCACACATGTACACGCATTTCAGACTGCCAGAGAAACCCAAAAATGTGTGTCTGTGTGTGCTTTCCCCTTTTAGAAATGCAGTTGGACGCAGCAGTGCCTGCTGTTATTACCTGAAGTGTCTGGCTGAACCGCTTCAATGGAGTGGCTCGTACAGGAGGAATAAGATTTGCTAGTGATGTAACTCTAGAAAGAGGCTTGACCCGCTTGTTACTGGGTTCCTGGATTAGGAAAAAAGGGAAAAAAATGGGGGAAATGTGAGCATTATTATATAGACATTGCTGCCAGTTTTGCTGATTTTCCAAAGAAAGTATTTATAAAAAGCAAGTTTGCCAATCCGATATATAATTAGAGTGAGCAGTAAATAAATAGCACTTTCAAATGCTGACAATGACAGATTACTCCTGGCTGGTACATGCAGGTCCTGGACACAGTGGAAAGACGTCATTGTGGAGAAGCTGGCATGGCTGGTGGCAGGGGAAGGATAAAGAGACAAATATTTTATGACGAGAACTTATTCTTAAGAAAAGACATTTCCAGCAGTGCTTTGCAGCTAACGTGCTATGATAACCCTGTCACTGAAATGAATATTTTCAAATAAAACCAAGTTTGTTTCTTTGCTTTCCGGTGCTGTCAGTATGTGATTTTACTCATTTAACTGTATTTCACTCTAAAAAATAAGATTCAGATCAATCTGTAAATGTCTTTTGTGCTCACGTTCATACAGAGATACCCATACATATTGACAAATACATTAATAACATTTTCATGTTGGTTTTTTTTTCCTTAAAATAATAAAGTTAAAATCTACCATAAAGCAATATTTTTCTTTTCACATATACTTGTTAACAGCTCTTATGCCCTATACATAATACATAAACACTTCAGTGTAACATGTCTGTTGTCCTGTAGATTTTAAAAGCAAACCAACAACAAAACTGCAAACAGAAATCATAATACAAGAAAAAAATATAGTGTAAATACAAAAATAAAACAATTACTCTTAGCTTTCTAACCTCCATCTGACATTCAATGATCTTGAACAGCACATGCAAAATGCAGCTTTTGACAGAAAAAGAAGCAAAACTTCCAAGTGACATTAAAAAAAAACACTCAACATCTTATTTCAAGGGTATCCTAAAGCAGTTCATCTTTCCTTGTCAGCCAAGCTTACAGAGTTTGTGTAGGCTTCCTATGCCTCCAATTTCCTAGATAGATCTGTAAAAAAAAATGAGGCATGCCTATTATGCTTTTGTTCAGAAAGGCAAATCTTATCATCCCTCTTCAGAGGGGGAAAGGAAAAAAAAAAGTAGCAATGATCATTATCTGTATTACAAGCAAGAAAAATTTTCTTCCATCAGAGCCACAACAGAGGAAAGGTGAGAAGCAGCAGCTATGCATTTAATTTACTTCCCAGCAGGCAGACCTGGAAGTCCATAAGTGCCTGCTGAAATGAGGGACACAGTGTTAAACTCCCAAGCAAAAATAAAGTATTTGTCCAATATGAAACTCAGATTAAAGCATTTTATCAGCCTAAACCAAGCTTCTTTATCTTCACCAATACACTGCTAGTGATATTCCTTCCTTCCAGCAGTCACATCTTTGACACAGGCTGTCAAAGGAGTATTATTTTGATGTCATTGCAGCACCACCAGCAGATCTACACAGCTCCGAAGCCCTGAAGAAGACAAATCTTTGAGATTCTACTGCAATTCTTCTCTAACTGGTGGCTCAGCCATCAGCTGCTTCTTTCCGATGACCACTCAGAAAGCCAGTCGTGCGGCACCACTGACATCCCATGGCAGAGCCTGCTTACTGCCAGCTGTGCTGCAGCGCGAGGACACCAAGTCCAAGGCAGGCAGCCGGTGCTACACCAGCAGCACAGCTTTTTCTAGCAGCAAAGCAGCAAGCATTGCTTCAGAGGAAGTACCACACCTCCAAAACAGAATCTGAAACTTCAGAGACAATAAAACAGGAGCAGGATAGAGAGGAAGAGATTTCTCCTCCTTTACTGCTAAGTGCTCCCCCAAGTCTAGCAGACACGTGCATTGTAAGCTATAATTCATAATTTTGCACAAATGGTCCTTCAGTTTTAACTTTTAACAGAACTAAGTCTAGGAAGCCTTGAATACTTTTCTGGGGGATTTACTGACAGCAAAAGAGATAACCAAGGAAGTACAGTAGTACTTCACTGCATCTCCACAGCATCATTTGCATGCAATGCAAAGGCTTGAATCAATCCTTCTGAGCAGTGTTTAAGAAAGAAATGGTTTCTTTGTTCTTACTTGCCTATTCCTGCAACTGTGTGGATGACAACAGCAAAAGTTACTTAATGACAGCAGGGCACACGAAACCTCAAGCAGTTGTGAAAATTGAGGCACAGCATCAAATAACCATGGAGAAAATCAGCTTGAGTAAAAAGAAGGGAAATCATCTTTCTCTTGAATAGGGAGAGGAAGTGAAAAGAGGAAATACTATTTCCCCTTCTTCATCTCAGCCAGTCCAAACACTGCCTGAAACCTGCACTGTCTACTAGCCAGTGATGCCAGCAGTCTCAGGGCAAATACACTACAGCACTTCCTTTAAAACTCCCCCATCCATTTCAAGGAGAAAACTGTCCAGACAGTGACTTACATATACATATACACACAAATACATACACATGCACACACACACACACCCCAACATACATATAAAACTAATGTTATTAATGTTTACGCATAACCTTACTGGCTACAGAAAATGATGTTAAAGATAAGAAACACGAGTTTAAGTCATTATCGAAAAGCACTGCGCTCTTCTACAGCTGCCTGCTTTCAGCCACCAGAGGTCAGCATCTCACCCAGTTGTCAAAGGAAAGCAGCATCATCACTGAGTGAAGGTGCATCCGCAAAGGTCCTACCTCTTATGTCCCAGCCTCACATTTTGTCTTCCTCACGAAGAGCACCATTTGATCTCACATAGAGAAATCTGATCAGAATTCAAAAGAGCTAAAATTCATCACGTTCATCATTCAGCACATATTAGGAATTCAATGTTTCAATCATGAGAGATCAGCATTATTACAGGATTCCAGCACAACCATTTAAGATAATGAATCAATAGTTTCTGAATTCTAAGACTTCACGCTTAACAAGATACACTTTCAGATCTGATTTGTAAATCAGGAGTTCCTTGTTATGGGGAAAGCTTCTTTCTGTATACTTCAAGTTTGACTTTCATCCTGCATCACAAACAGTCTGGTAGGTTCTGATATCCAGCTTCAAGTGAACTCATCCAACCTTTGTGTGTCACATCCCTCAGAGACCTCTAACACTGACAGCAATCAAAACTGAGTGATCGCTTCCACTGTGGAACAATAAAGCTTGTATAGGAAGGTTTTGACAGTGCAATGGAAGCAGAACTCTATCAGAGCAATTCCAAAACTGTAGGACAGTAATACTGAAACCCTTGGTCACTCTTGTCATGGTCGCAGCTTTTCTGTTGCAGGGACTACATCCATTCCTCTACTATCCTCATGTTATCTGCAAGGCCAGTCCAAACCAGTGACTCAGAGAAGATGAACTACTGAGACCAATGATGTGTACAGGGAAAATTCCAGACAGGTGCATAAAAAAGTGTGTGTGTGATCAAATGGAAAACAGTGTGTGTGAGCTGTTCTGTTCTACTCAGAGATACTGACCAGACTGCATTTGCACATCAGTCCAAGATCAGGAGGTTGCAACTCCAGATGCTGCTTCCCAAACCACTTCAGCGCTGTTTGTTTTGTTGTTTGTTTGTTTTTTTCCTAAGCTGGCTGTGGTTAGGAATTCCTATTACACGTGTTCATTATTTCACTACTATATGATCTCTGAACTTATCTGTGTTTGTGGTTAACTGATGGTCCTGCAATACAAATGTTTGGGGCTATAAATCAAAGCAGACAGGAACTCAGAATGGTGAGATTCCAGCGTCCACCCAGCAGGAAGCAGCCCCTGTAAGGGCACACTGTTCAGAAAGCAAACATTAGGTTCTAGATCTGGGTCCTTGACTGTCCTCAAAGGACTCGGAGACCCTCAAAGTCATGAGTCCTCCTACCCATCCTCCCAGGTCAGGGAACTGAGAAGCAGATGGGATTTAGCAGCTGGATCCGCTGGGAACTGGGCCAGGACAAAAAAAATTCAGGAGTAACAATTCTTGCCTGACCTTTTAAAGCCAATATTGATATTTAAAAAAAATAATTTCAGAGCTTTGAAATAAAACTGAATGTTAGATTGCACTGTCAGAGTCACTAAGGCTTGCTGAAACAATATGGCAAGTTAGGAAACAAAAGATCCAGGCCACGCTTTGGAAAAGTTTCCAAAATGTGGGGCTGGTATATGTGATGTTAATCTGACAGTGCTTTAAATTTGATATAAGGCTAAATAAAGCTGAGGGAAACATGAGTGCAGAAACTTCAAAGGCTGCACAGTCCAAATGAAGCCAAATTAATACCTGACTAGACTAGAACAAAGAGCAGCTGGCTTTCAGAGGGAACTGTATATTTGAACTCAAGATGACTTCAGTAATATCTGAATATTTGAATTCAGAAAGCAAAAAATTAAAACTGGAAATTCCATGTGTATATGTATCCTCAAAAAGAGCTCTTGAAACTGAACAAACTGAAAAATAAGTAAATCTGCGTACGAGGTCTGGATGGTTCTGGAAATCACGAAGTAGACATCTCAAATAACTGCTATGTTCTTCTGAGAGAACATTTTTTATCTATTTTTTTCATGGGAATTGACAGGAAGAAAGACTCATCACAATGGCATAGTCATCATCACAGATTTGTGACAAGAAGACAGCAGATAAGAAGTTGCAAAGATGCCATGCCTGCCATTTGTCTGTTGAAGCATGAAGGACACTGCTTCATTGTTAATTCATTCTGTAGATGATTATATTCTATAAATATGCACACTGTATTTGTAGCATCTTTTACATATTAAACTCTAACCTAATAGACTGCCAAATACGAAAGGAACCGTCCAGCTTTAAACATCCAGCTCTCCAAACATCACAGCATTCTGATACAAGGTGCTGCTTTTTAAAATTGTAAGGTGGTAATTTCAAAATACCATGACTTTAGCAAAGGGAGAAGTTTTCTATCATTGCTTTTCTCTCCATCTAACAGACACAGATTACAATTCAGAAGTCCAAATCTTTGCATACAGCTCCTGAGGCAAGCAAAACACTCAACAGCCACAGAAGCATATTAAGCACAAAATCCTTTGAAGAATTAGGCACTTAAACTAGTTGCAGTTAACGACAGCTACACTGATGTTATCATTTCTTCATGAGCAAAATCAGCATCTAACAATTGGATTTCTTGTATCCAGTAACACAGCAAGCAGATCTGAAAAGCTTTTAGAGGGGGGGAACTTTAGGGAAGAAGCTAGCCCTTCTCATTCTTTTCATCCACAAAGTAAAATTACTCTTCTAGCAGCACAGGTAAAGTTCAAAGTAAGTACCTTCCTGTCGGGGTGAGTTAAATCTATTTAATATTACTGACTACTTTTCTATCACTGTCATCTGACAAGGCCACCAACACCTTAATTATCACACTTGGATGGATAGATGATTTTAATTTTCCCACAAACAGAAGGAAAGGAAACAAAAAGGACTAGGCTAGATTTCCCTTGCATTGTTCTCAGAACAGCAGAGCCAATGACCTGGATATCACATACTGCAGGGCACAGAACAGTAGTTTAGTGCTATATAACAGACCTTCATTTGCTTCAGTATCTCATTTCAAAATTCCTACACTCTGTACTCCTGACCAGTGAGCCACCGATTTCCTCCCAGTGAGCAGTAGAAGCAAATGTATGGTCACTGCTAGCATGATTGGTTTTCCACCTGACTCTCTCATCTCTTATCAGCAACTTCAACAACTACCTACAAAGCAGGGAACTGCTGCTGCGTTTGACAAACAAGGGAAAATATTTCCCTCAGGGCTCATTACACTTTGTCCTCAGCCCACGTGCAGCCCTACTGTGATTGCACCCTGTTGATTTTTCTGATTATTTTTGAAACAAACTTAACCAAAGGAGCGCGCAGATTTTTTAAGTCAATGTAGAAAACAAGTGGTACGTGGAAACTTGAACAGGAACTTAGCATTTTGAAATATTAGAACTTACTCCTTCTGCCTTCAAAGGCAAACTAACCTTCTGTCAGCCCACACACAAACCAGCTGATATTGGCAATGCTCACTGAAGGCAGCTTACTAATGTCAATGTCACTGGAGTTCAAGGACTTCCAGAACCAACAGGCTCTTAGATAAGTACCGCAAGTAGCTGACTTGGGTTTACTAACTTTCCTGACATGTTACCAAAGATATGACAGGCACTTTTTTTCCTTTGAATACACTGTTTGTTTGTGAACCCAGACAAACATGTACGTGAAGTATTAATTCTGTATTTGGGAGCACTCGTTAGTGCAAAGGTTTTAATTGAAATTAGTCTCAAAGGAATTAATGCTGTTTTAAATGGGAGACTCCATAAATTGAAACAGCACAGCACCCTTTGTTTCAAACATAATTCACAAGTGGTGCCAGCAAACTAAAACAGAACCACTGTTTCAGACTTCATATTACTGGCTGAATTTCCATAGCCCTATACTTTAAAGGTTATTAGTTTTTAGTCAACTTTATAAGGGTAAGTCAACATTTGTCATGGCAGGAAGCCCAACATTATTATTTTTATTAGTCTGCTACTAGTTAAATTGGCCTAACATTAAACAGTTCTAATAAATGCCCCCAAAACTTGGAATTCAATTAAAAAAAAAACACATTCAAACTCTGTTCCACAGGATGTTATCAATATTTAACCTTCAGCAGAATTTAAAAAAATGCAAACAAAGAAGATTAAAATAGAAAAAGCAGCCTGTGTTACAACAGAGCCTCTTACTACAGCATACAACCTAAAAATAAAGCATGCCATGCAACTCACATTTTTTGTCCCTTCAGACACAGGTAAATCTAAAACATTCTCTGGAGCTACTGAAGCCAACTAGAGGCCATACTTTTTAATGCATGAAAGCACAGAAAATCTGCCTTAGCTTCACAGTATCTTAGAAATACTCTGATGAGGAAATTCTCGAACATTCATGCTTCTAAAGTTGCATGTGATGGTTAAGAGTAACAAAGTAGGCAATGCCAAAGCAGTTCCAAATAAAGTTACCATCATGCAATATGGAATTATAATCATCTACACAAACCCATCTTAAAACCTGGGAGACGTGTCACACTAATAGAACATCAGCATCACAAAAGGTTTCTAGGTGAGTCCAGTGAATAGATATACAAAGGCAACCTGACCAGTCAATAAAATCATGCGTAACAGCCCTAAAACTTCCAGTGTTCCCTCACATTCACAAGGCTCCACCACCTGTGCTCTCAGATGGAATCAGAAAAAGGTTTACTCCTCCCCTGCCAGTCCCCACAAGAACAGCCAGCAAATGAAGTAAAATCCAGAGACATTTTGTTTTAGTCAGCACTACAGAGAGCACGTGAACTTACAGGTCAGGTACAAGGAAAAGCCGTATAGAAAAGTGATGTATTCTCAGCTGCAAGGTACAGTTTGCATCAGCCATCGCGTGCACTATCAAGGACTGGCTCCATCCTACAGACAGGCTGCTATCATTTGCCACCAGCCCTCAGGTTGCGTTTGCCAAATTGTGAGACAGAACACTGCAGTGTCAGCAGCACAGGGCCAAGTTGTGCCCAGCTATAGTGACCGATAATTAATTTGTCTGCAAAATCCAGAAATCAATTTAGCTACCAGCATATAGGAAACGAAGGCAAATTAACAGAGAAACTTCACACTGAGGTAAATTAACATAAGTTACAGAAATTCTGGGAAACCCAGTCAACTAACATTGTCTCCATTTAAAGCTGCTCGTACAGACTAAGACCTCACTTCTGGAACAAGCTGGATATGAAGCCAGACTGGCAGTTAAGAAGCAGACATGTTACAAAAGGGTACTGCAAGGAACCATAAAAGCAAGCTGTTGCTTCAAGCTGACGTTGAGCAGAGCAGATCAGCAATTCCACATGTGGTGGTTTGATGTTTCCATGCTTAGCTGACTGCAATTATGCTGCGCACGAACGTGAAATACATCAGAACTACAACTTGCTAATGTATCATTAAAAATGAAAAGAAAACAGTATAGACATTTATGAAGATCAAAGAAAATTTGTGTCCTGCAATTTGTCTCAAGATCTTTTGGCCATTCTGGCTCCGTCTGTTTCTGATGTTAGCAATGTGCCACAGCCAGGGTTACCTTCCTGCACTCCCCTGTATAGGTTAAACATGGTAACGAGCCCAAGTTGGCCTATTCTGCTGCACGTCCCTGTACTGAGGGTATTCAGGTCCAACAACAGGCAGGCCGCAGGCAGCCCTAAGTCCTAGGGCTAAGATTTCTGCCATGCAGGAGATGTCAGTGGACAATGGACAAATTTGAACATCCTGGAGATGCAAAAGAATTCTGAGCCACTGTTTCAGTGTTTAAAGCCTAAGTCTAGGCATTGTATTGGATCCTGAATACACAGACAAGAGACAGTCCTTACCCCTAAAGAAATAATGTCTTTGTTTCCATGACTTCAAGACACCTTTTTCTTTGTTTAGTTTTCTGGCTGCTGACGGTTGTACAATTATTACAACTCAAGGTTGAAGAAAGAAGAACAAATTTTCTAACCATGTAGCAGTACTTAGATAGCTAGCACATCTGTCTCCATCCCTTGTTTGTGGTTATGAAAAACATTTGTGTTTAAACGAGAAAACTAATCCCGATCATGAAAGTCTTTTCTCTGCACGCTTACAAGCCTCAAGGGATATGAGATTACTGCAAGTTAAGGAAGTCATTTTTGAGGGATCTCCTTGTCAAAATACTGAAAGTACATCTTGAACTTCTTGAACAGCTCTTGAACCACTTCTGCTTCTCTCTAACTGTGCTTTTTCTGTCCTTAACCGCAAGCAGCATTCACTTTGATGTTGTTCAAGATGCTCAAAAGCTTTCACGGCCCTACTGGGGACATGAAATTTTATCTTAACCAGACTGATCTTTCTGTACATAAACTATGCAATTCCAAGCAAATACGGTACTTCACAACTCTTCCCTGACATCCCCTCCAGTTTAAATAAGTTCGTTAACTACATAAACTTTCTTTTTAAAATCATTTAGAATGCTTAACTACAGATTAGCTTAAGAATTACCGAAAAGGAACAGTATGGTATTTCAAAGACTTCTCACAACTCATACAGCTGGCTTCCTTGTGATGAAGAGAAGATTAAATGGAAAGAGTAAAAAATAATGAAATTGAATAATATTACAGATTTAAAATACACAGACACATAGGAGTAATTCATTAGACAGACAAAATTCTGCAGCAATCCCAGGAGCAGGTATCTTGCCTTGTTCATTTTGTTTACCTTTGCAAAGCAAAAGATTTTGTTGTTTACAGAAGCAAATACCTTTTAAGATCAAAAAGGATAGAAAAGGAAATACAACATACCAAACATGGTCACTGAAAAACAACACAGACTTCTACTGAAAGAGAGACACTTCACTTTTTGTTTTTCCTAGTATTTTATAGACAAATTCAGATATGTATATTTTTCTATATACATAGAACCATTAAAACAAACATATTATTTATTTAGGAACTGTAATTTAACCTTTGTAAAAAACAGCCTCTGATCTTCTGATGTTCTTAATCGAAATTACCCACAATAATTCACTCTTTTGGGCAACATCAACAAGTTATCTTTTCGTGCTGTTACATTCCGGAGTCAGAGTCAGCTACTAAAAACTAATTATTTGAAGACAACAAAGTTACTGACAGTAGTAACTATTCTAATGGCCATTTTATGGCATACAATTGTATTCCTCACAATTTTGCATTTCCAATGAAGAATCAAGAATCAGACTTGCTTATGTTCCTGATCACACATTAAGTGAGAATTCCAGCACTCAAGGTTAGATTTTCCTGCCTGAATTCTTTAGCCTTACTGGGTTATCACTGTTCCCACTCTTTTAGGAACATCCAAACAGAAACTGAATAATCAGCTACAGCCACTTGATACAACTTCGTCATGCAACAGAATGAAACTGTATTTCACAAAGCATCAAGGGAAGACTGTAGAGCAGGCTCTACTCAAGCTTCCTACATTCATGCCATCCCCACATTACAGATGATGTTGGACTGCCCAGTTCTAGAAGAAAATAATTGCAAAATTCAACACTCCCTTGCTGAAGATATTAAAAGAAAGAAACACAAAAATCCATTATCTCGTTAACCTGGAAATGATGGCTGTTTTATGTCACACTGTTTACAAGTCTTGACTGATTCTATTCAAAATTCATTCATATTCTTATTTTGTAGAATCACAGAACCATTAAGGTTGGAAAAGACCATGAAGGTCATCTAAGTGCACGCGCTGACCCACCCCACCATGCCAACAACCACATCCCTCAGTGCCTCAACCCCACAGTTCTGGGACACCCCCAGGGACGGTGACTCCACCACCCCTGTGCAGCTGTGCCACTGCATCACCACCCTTTCCGAGAATCATGTTTTCCTAATACCCAACCTGAAGCTCCCCCAGCACAACCTAAGGCCATGACCTCTCCAGTAGCGGCATGGATGATGCGTGCCATGCAATATTACAGGTACTACTAAACACCTCATGCTACTAACTCAATTCTGTTAAATTTGGTAGGCAAGGAATAGTTCAGCTGATCCTATTCAAAGTTCATTCATGTTTGATTAAATCCAACATTCTACCTTCTTTGCCCTTTTTTCTGAAGACCTGTAAAAAGAGATGTAAAACAACTGTGAAAAGCTTCCCTTCATCTCAATCAATTGCTGTGTCTATATTTGCTCAGCACATAATTTTTTTTAGTTTTCTCGGAGTACTCAAAATTACCAGCTCATCATTCCCTTAAAAATTAATTAAACTGAATCAGACTCACTGTAGATCTAATTTTGTTTCCAGTAGCATTCGAATTTCATCAGTAGCAGAATGACATGTCAGAAGACACATCAATGAAAACTGTGAAATAATGTAACATTTATCACACTATCTGAAGAGCTCTCCATATTGTTCAGGTATGTTACCTCACACAAACTCAAAGAGTTGGTCTTCCAAGTCAGACAAGCATCTAAATCTCCATTTCAAATCAGTTCCTGACTATTACACAACACATTCATTATATAAACTAGTAGGCTCCAATCTCACCATAGCAAATTCTATTGCTTCAAGGATAAAAGGAAATCAGATAAGATAATCCATACTAAACTATGCTTTACAGGAACTAAAAACTGATTAGAAAATTGCACATGCATCTATCTGCAGAACATTGGCTGTACCATCATTATGCTACTGTCATCATCCCAGAGGACTGTGTTCCTATAGGAAGCCATTTGACTTAAATGAATTACCAGTACTACTGTATTGGTGAGCTCCATAACGTGCCTGATTTTGGTCCAACATCTGCACTTAGGCACAGTCATTCCCAAACACGATTCCAGACTTCACATTATGAAGAACGTGCAGTTTTATGTATTTCTTCTTAAGTTCACAGATACTAACTGGGTTGCTTCCAAGCATGACAGACAAAATATCTTTAACAGCATCTCTCTCATTACATTTAGCTAAAATTGAGGCAGTCTGCAGTACTTACTGGCTCTGTGCCTCAGCTTTTTAGAAATATATGCCCAGTTTATCAATTTTGTATAGGAAACTAATTAAAAGTTGTCTTTGAACACCATACTCACCATACAAAGATCTCATATGACTATTCAAAACCACAGTATATTAGGTGCCCAGGTGGTACTGGGAGTCCAAATAACCTTACCAACATCCATGAAACAATAAGCCATGGCACAGTTTGCAGTGTCATTGTGCAGGTGAACAACTGAGCCTTGACTTCTGCTGAACTCCTCTACTTCATTAGGCTGAAACTTTTGAGAGCTGTTGTTGGTTTTTTTCTTCTTCCACCATTTCTTCTGAATGGATCTATATTCAGCATCTTTCTCTAGTTGTATATTGTCAGAGCACATGCTTCACCATTAAGTCTCACACATGAATAGGCACTCTGGTGAGCTTATAGAATATTCCTCGTGTGTCACTTCTCTGATATTAAACAGTACGAAATTATTCAAAAGATACACTGAAAAGCATTAGAAACGAAACTTCATTCCCAGTTTCATGTAGCTGTTTGTCTCACACCCTGAAATACACGATTAGAACTTCCAATCTCACCCTGTAATTGTGTTTGTCACTCCCCTGCTGCCCATTCAGCACTTGGGCTTCACTGTTGCCCTTAAAGGGGCTGATAAGGAAGCTTGCTATAGCTGCTGAAACAGCAGACAGTACATCACAGGAAAGGATGTGGGTTTGATTTTTTATTTATTTTTTTAATATCTTAAAGCAAGCAAATTTCAGTTTTGTCAGTTCTTCACTTTTGTCTTATACAAAAAGATGGAAAAACCCAACACCTCAGTACCATTTGCACTTAAAATTGCACTACAGTATTTTTCTGTGAGGAACGCAATGTTGGCCTTACTCTGCTTTCTATGTTAACTCATTCCTCAGGCACCGCAGTGTTTTGCTGCCCTTACGCAGTGTTCAGAGAGAAATGTGATAGCAGGTACCAGAGGCTTTTCTCTGATTCCAGATTTTTACTGTTCCCATACATTGCAGACATTTTATTAGTCACTACTTTGCAACAGGGGAACTTCTACAGAATTTATGCTGAAGAAGATGAACTGTGGCTTAAAGAACACTGTAAGCAGGAAACCTCTGTTCTGTCCTCTGCTGCTAAGCCATTCCTCAGAAACACCTCAGTTTTCCACTGCTGCTCTACACCCAAAGTCTAACAGAAAAGAAACAATCCATCACCAGTAAGCTTCTGCTTGCTACTCAGAGACCTTCAGCTGGAAATGTGACATTTCAACAGTACTGATAAATATGCACATTTTTTGCCAGCCTTCATTAAAAAATAATGGAGTTACATTACATACAAGCTCAAGGTTTTTGCTGAATTTCACAAGAAATATTTAAAAGTCACAAATTCTGACTTAAAACCAAAACACAACAGGCACCGAACAGAAAATACGTTCTATTCCACATGAAAAAACGTATACGTATTAGGTTATTAATTAATCAACCAACCTCCCATGTTAATAACTAAAATGGTTTTCAAAAGGTAGGTTTCATTGGCCAGAAATTCACAACTTATACACAGCAAGTTAGCTTCCTGGTGTAGTAATACAGAACTGTGTTAGGAGGCGCCCAATAGCTTTCTCTTAGGGTGCTAAGGGAAGGTGCAGGAGAAGCTTAACATTTTATTTGGAGATGAGAATTCTCCCCACAGCAGACAGACTGTGAGGAAACAGACTGCATGCATCTATCCTTACAATTCCTTCCCTGAAGTGCATTTATTTTTGCTTCCTTAGGAAAAAATGTTGAGTGGCTGATACAGACAAACAGAAAAGTGTTTAAAAGTTCATTTCTCAAAAAAGAAGAAGTCCAGGTACTCTCAGAAATCAGCCTGAAAGCACAGGTTGACTTTTCGTAACTATACAAAATACAAAATGAAAGGTTATAAATCCAAAACAACTGTTTGCAGGCTGTAACTTTGATTGAACACATCTGTCACACTCTGTCATGATCTGATTGATCACAATTCCTCATGCTCTAAGTTTTGAGATTTTTTCTATGAAATTTGACTACACTTAAGCTGTCCTTCCAAGCTGTAAAGGAACACTCTGTCTTTCCATCTGACAATTCTATTCACTCACTAAAAGAAAAAAGAAAGAAAGAAAAAAAGGCTTTATGCACTGAAAGATAAAAACCATATTTCTTAAATAGTACTTAGGAAAACCAGTACCTTAAATGAACTGTTCAGTGCTTACCAACCCAAGCTTTACATGAAAGCACACAAACACAATCAAGGTGCAAAATTCCAAAAGTACAGATGATAAAATTTGAATTTTATTAATAGCATGAATTAAAATCCATTAGAAGTACACAGAAAAGCAAGAGTGCAGAGTCTTACTAGTTCCTGGCTTAAACAAGGGCACTTGGCTTATGTTACATTCAACTGCTAGAGGTAATTAAATTTTGATGTAGTTGTATTAAATGCACTCAGTGTAGTAAGTTGTCAAGTTACTCAGCAACCAAGACTAATGTAAAAATTAGATACTTCAGCGACAAAAACTTCCAGAAAGAAGCTTGCTTTCCTCCAGCACAGTTAGACTCACTAAGGTCACTTCTCTTTCCGTAGCAGAGCACAGAGCAAACTAAACACCAACCTAAATACTGAAGTCTAGCCCGAGCACTGCTCCTTGAAAGTCTCCACCGTTTATGAGAATTTTGCAAGCAAGCTGAGCGTTGGTTAATGAGTAAGTTATTTCGTGTCACGTTAAAGGACTTCATTTTGAGAGAGTAGAAAACCTGCTGATACAGCAGGGTTTGGTTAGCCATGCAGATGGATTAATTTCTTGCTTTACTTCTGATGGGGAAAAGACAAATGAAGTGCTCTAAAACACTGTTTTCCAGATTCCTCCGCTGTCAAAAAAATATAACTGGTTCTCGTGTACATTTCACGACCTGTAAGTAATGCTTAGTAAAATACATATAACTTACTTCAGGTAATGTATCTAAAATAGACATTTATCAACTAGTCCCCTAAAAGACTGCCTTCACTTTCTTAAAGCGACAGATGAGAAGATCTAGACCCCTTACTCCTTGTCTTATCCCAACGTCTAGAGAAAGCAGCAAGGAAGCCAGCACCACGCACAGCAGCCATTCCCACGCACACCGGTCTCCCCAAAGCAAGGCAGAGCAAGCTGCAAGGCAGAACAAAGTTGCAGCCGTGCCCCAGCAGATCAGTACCTCCGTCTCTTTAGCCGGGCTGCTCGCCGCCTCCACATCCAAGGCGCAATTCGCCCTCTTGACCGAAAGGTAGAACGGGTAATCCTTGGCCACCATCGCGGCGGCGCGAGAAGCTGTTTCGGGTGTCACAGCTGATTCTGTCCGAGTCCAAACCGCGAGGACGGGGCCGAGCCGCTCAGGCTGAAGTCCCGTGGCCGGCGAAGAGCGGCAGGCAGCGAACAGCAGACGGGCACGGAAGGCGGCAGGCGGCCGCCCCTCAGCACGGCCCGGCCCGCCCCGCTGGGCGGGAACGGCCCCGCCGCCTCACGGAGAGGCGGAGCTGCGCGAGCTGCCGCGCGGTGCCCAGGCAGCCGCCGGGCCGAGGGGGCAGTGGGCCGGGTTCCTTTTTCTCTCGGCTAAGCTGTAGTTCGCAGCAACACTCTTAACACATATCATAAGCTGAAATTTCAACCTGGCCTTGCCGCTTGCTTGGAGTAAAGGGAAATTTATTATTGACCTGCTGTTGGGCTTTCTTGACAGCTGAGTACCAGACAGAACTTCACGGCAGCTAATAGCTCTCCCGAGTGCCCCTGCACTCGGGTCTCACAGCACAGTTTGCATTCCTGTGGATGGCAGAGGCATCCGCACCCTGCAGATGTTTGCTCCACTCTCTCGGGTCCTGCTGTGCATTTCTTCTGTTTGCCCACATTGTTGCTTCTTCCTGTCTGGCAAGCAGCAGTTTGTTCCCTGTGTTTTTAAAGTTACACTGCTATTGTTCAGCCCAGGAGCTCCCATACCCACACCCCTCATCGTAACCAGCTGAGGGAGTGGAAAACACCTCTGCAGAACATGGTACACAGGGCCTTCCCGTGGAGCCAGGTACACTGTGCGTGGGATGCCTTCCTCAGGACAAGGGTAGTGAAACCTTCCTGAAAGAGAGAGGAAGGGCTGTGGGCCCTGTCTGTAATACAAACAAAAGTAAATGGAAGACAAGGAAAAGGAAACTGTGACGAGGAAGCTGGCTGGAGAAGGAGGGACGGATATTTTCAGCCAAAAGGAAGCAGCACAGCTGAGAATAACTTTAGAGTCCAAAAGAATTAGCAGTGTTTTTAAAGGTAGAGATATGATGGATCCTGCTTTACAAGCATTTATTTTCCCAAACGTTAATCAGGTAGCAATACCTTTAGAAGCTTATTCAAATATGGCAGACTCACATCGATGCTTCCTTTGACTTCAACATCCCAAGCACACACAATGTTTATCACGACTTTCCCAGACCTTTTCAGAAGCAACCACAATAGAGCCTGAGATGGTCACCTCTTAAGCAGATGTCTCCCTGTTTTGTAGTAATCTGCTCAGAAAAACAAACAAAAGCCCCAAACAACCCACAGCATGCACCGGTCTCCCAAGCCTCTACTTCCTGGAAAAAAAAAAAAAAAGTCAGAAAAAAATTAGCACAAGTTCAGTATGTCCAAATTTCACTAGAAGGACTGAAGTGATGAGCAGTACTGCTCTCCCCATCTCCAAAGTGCTAAGGGAGGACCAGACAAGGCTCACTGGAAGCAGCAGTGTTGATGTAAAACAGGGAATGATTTCTCACTACATTGAATCCAAGAAGAAAAAAAAAAAGGAAGAACAGAATAAACTGCATGGTAGCACATCTGGAGAAAAAAAATGAGCCAATTCTTCACATTATGTACAGTTTTCAAGTTACATGCAGTGCACATATTTGTCACAACATATTGCTGCCAAGAAAGTTTCTCAGCCACAAGTTACTGGTTACTGAAACAGTATTTTAGGAAACAACCTGTCACGGTATTTTCTTTTTCACACTCCTCCCTAAGAAACCACTGTTTTCCACCACTGGAGAATTGATAGTAGGCTAGACTGATCAAAGTTGTCACCCCATTACTCTATTTTTCATAAGATATGAAAAGAATTTTATTTTGGTGAAAATTACTCGTCTCAGCCATATGCTTCTGAAAACACAAACAGTTTTCATCCACATGAATGAAACTCTCATCTTCAGTGTGACATCCAGGGGATATTTCTCCTATGAGCACAATCCATTGGACAGTTTCTCCTTACATTTCAAACACATCAAAACACCAATACACACAGGTTTCTTAAGGTGGCCAGAACCTGCTGAGAACACTGCAGCAGCTGTGCAGCCATTCACACCCAGGAAGTCTTGCTTTCAAATACCATCTGTGTATGCTTGTTTATGCATGTATATGCTAGGGCCATTTTAGAAATCAGCTTCACTTAGATCAGAAAAAAAAAACCTTCAGGGCATGCCCTCAAACCTTTCTAGTCCTGTCATATGCTTCACAGCGTAAAGAGCACTTCACACAGGGCAGGACTCTACTGGCTTGGAGGCTGAAATAACAAACATGCAAAAAAAAGAAAAAAAAAAAGCGATGCCATCTTTCATCTTAGGCCAGTGCACTTTGGTATAGCTAAGAATTCTTGAGAAACAAGAGAAAAGTCTATTTTAAGAGGAAAACAATTAACAGCTAGAAATAGGCAGGACCAATAAATTCCAGGGTAAGAAGCACCTAAAGGACTATAACTTCCATGAACACCTAAAACAGGATTCATTAGAAAGTCTGCATGCTCTACTAGTAGAGCTGGTTCAGAACTGAAATTTGGACTGAAAGTTCATTGACGCACCTAACTTTGTAAGCATCATACTGTCTGATGGAATTACCTAACAGGACAATTCAAGCAATCCTCTCATAAAATCATTCAGAAAATGTTTGTTTTTCTTTGCTTATAATCCTTTTATTTTTCTTTTTTTTTCCTCTGTTCAAGTAAGTTACCACCACTGACCTGGTCCAGGACTACAGCTCACTGCTGAAATTGCTCTGTAATCATGTGGTTCACACCACTGATTTTATTTAGTTTCCTCATACAGTCAAAGCCAAATACTAAAATACTATTGCAAAAGCATCTGTCTGTACAACAAAGTCCTCTGAAACACTTAAGTTTTAAACCCTTAAAAATATCCCCACAATATGCCCAGAATTCCTTTTAATCCTACATTAATCTTCAAGATTCATACAGCTTTGATCAGAAACTTGAAAATTAAAGTACTGTTGTTAAAAGATTTCACAAAGGATACAAAATACAATGGCAGAAGAGCAAAAACAAAAGAAATCTTGATTCCTTCTAAGCAGTGTTTAAGTCACCATTATGCTCAACAGCAATAAAAGACTGAAACATTTAATCTAAACATCTAAGTAGGAGAAAGCCAAATGAGTGAAGCACCTTTATCCAAGGGCTTTAAGGAGTTCAATGGAACATGAAATCATCAGTCACAGCTGAACTCAGCCCTTGGAAGAAAACACACAAATAGATTGTTTACACTCTGGGGTTGGTGATTTTGTTGTCTTGTTTAGGTTTTGTTTTAACATGATCTTTGCCAACACATTCCAACTGCCTTTGGGCAGAAATGCAGAATCTGTAATTACACAGAAATATTTTGAAACGTCTACACCTAGATCTTGATTACCTTCTTCCTCCTCGTGCGCTAATGTGACTGCTTCCCATCAAGAGTCAAAATTTGTTTTGACAAGTTGTTAAAAAAAATCAGTTACATGAAGTCAGCTTCTAGTAAAAAACTGTCTGCTTGGCTATCTCTGCTTTTCTTCCCTCACCCAATTTAATAGCATCCTTGTTTGTTGTTTTTTTTTTTCTTTTTGCCTGCAGTTGACTCTGATACCTAAACTACAGCCTAGCCTCCATTTGCAACAATTCAGTCTTTTTTTTTGTATTACAACAAGCAAAGATAAAAGAGAAACACAGCTAACTGTGTTTCTCCTCTGATCCATATTTGTGGCAGTTTTCATACATTTTGGATCATTTAGAAATACAGATTATGCACCTAGGCATAAATTTCACAAAGAAAGCATCTTTGTGACAAGTTCCCTGCAATAAGAATTTAATTAAAAGTATAATGCTTTGAAAAGTAAAACTTATCACTATCATCTTCAGACATGACATATCCCCAACTGATTTTTTTTAATAATAATATTAAAAACAATAAACAGTTTATTTACTTTGTTTTCAAAGCAGATGAATTTCCATATGAATATTAAGTTATCTCTGAATCACCTGAAATACTACAGCCCGGCTGTCTTGCTTCATTACACTGCGTTTACGATGGCAGTAAAAGTAGGTTGCATCTCTGAACAATTCTGGCTAGGAGTGCAGAGCATTTGTGATGTGAAAAAGCTCCCCAGTTTGCACTCCATGGATTATTCTTAGAGTACAGGAACCTCAGTTAGGTACCCACCAGTAGCACGTGGCTTCATCAAATAAACAAAACAAAACCCACACCAACAGAAGCTGCTACTTCTAAGAGGAACAATTTCGCTAAGAACATGCAGATAAAATTTGCTACTCTAAAACGACAGGGAAGGCTAGGCAAGCTAATGCTGCACATGCACACACAGTCCTACGCTAAATGAGAAACTGACGCTTCTCTTCAATGCTCTCCAGCATCTCTTGAGGGTGATCATTAGCAAGCTCTCATTTCAGAAAGGAAACTACGAACACTTCCCACTCCCCTAAAAAACAATTTTGGAAGTGGTTATTTGAACAAAACAGTAAAGATTTGAATTTGCTCAGGAGCTGGAATGCAGAAACTGTGACAGTGTAGTAGTTAGAAAGCATACTAAAGAGATAAAGGTTATTTATCAGACAGCTGCACAGCTGTTCACGAAACTGCAATTTCTTCATTGCAAACACAGACTGTACACACAGTAGCAAGAATGACAATTTACTAGGTAATAAATATTGGAACAAGATCACTTGATTAAACACACTGGTGCTAAGAAATTCCAATAAAAACAGGATTACAGGATAAATGATTACCATTAAAAATCTTCTCTCAAAAACCACAGCTATAATTTTTCCAGGTGGAGTCATAATCCTGCAAAGATCAGTGCAGAACAAAGAAACACATCTCAGAGGAACATCTGACATTACAGAAGTGAAGCCCAATTTTCTATTCTGCCTGGACTCTCCATTTGAAGATTATCTTTCATATGACCCTTATTTGTGGAGCTTATGGAGTAACAAGGGGAGGAAGAAGTTAAACACTTACATTTCCTCACCGTTATCATGCTCTCTGCTTTGGGATTTGCAGCCAAGAAATCCTGCTATTTCCCCTGATTTTTTCAAGTAAAATGAAAAATAGCAGGAGCCTTCTTTGTCTTCCATTCTGGATGATTCCTATTTCAAAGAACCACCTTCATGTAGGAGTGCATTCATGTGGAACTGATGGACAGAGAGACATGATTCTCACACAGATCATCACGAGCACATTATTGTTTAAGCACACGTCGTTTATTCAGCAACCTGCAGGCTTTGAAAGTAAAACACACATATGTTGTTGAAGCTTTTTCATGTAAGTGTAGAACAAGTCTGCACTGGACACAAATGTGAAAATCTGCCAATTTCTTTTTGTTTGTTTCCTGTGGTGCTTTTTTTCCCCCATCACCATGTATCTTTTGATACTACAGAAAGTACTGTGCAAGGAGTTAAAGGCATCCCTGTTAAAGGATGCTCTCTAACAATTGCCATTTGCACTGAGATAGAGACAAAAACAGAAATTTGCCTTGGGAAGACAGTAAGATGTCAATTTGTAAGCTGCCTCAAATTCATATCTGACTGCTACAGTGTCTGTCTCCTGCAGCTCACGACTAACAAAGGTCCACTGAGAAAATCAGGAAGGATTCATGCTTCCCCACCCCACCACACCCAGCAATGCAAACTAATTACTAAGCACGGTGGTCCCTCTGGAGGGAATGTAGAGGGTGTGGTGAGGGTGGATGAGATGACCCTTCATGATTTACGCTTGTAACAAAGCACTTGCTTGAGCTTCTCTTTCTATGCTTCCCCAGGGAAGAGCAAAAGAGGAGAGGGAGAGCATCGTGCTCATTTATCTGGGTGGATTTTGAAGAGTCACACTGTAGAAGTGAATGTAAATTTGAATGTAAATGTTCTTTCCTTACACTGAAAGAGGCATTCTACATACAGAGAGGAAATTACTAGGAACTATTTGTATGGTATTTAAATGGAATTAAATATAACTAAGATTCTTTTGCATATATTACAGGCATTAATGGAACAGAAATTTCTTGCCCTGCTGACTGGAGAGTTCAAGTAACAAATTTATTCATCAGACACCACTGTTTCTAATAGAAAGTGTTTACCAAGACATCACAGTAGTGGCCTTTTCTTTGTTTTGGTGAGGTTATAATAACATTTATATTACATGAATAACTCTATAATACTTAGGAAAGAGAGAATTTTACTGTATTTTGCTACTTGCATGTAAGCATATGCTTGGGTATGGACAAGAAGAAAATGAAGTAAGGATTAACTATTAAGAATAACAGGAATTTTCCCCACTCTATCACTGATTTCACACACAACACTGGCAAAAAACCACTTACTTTGTGCCTCCAACTGCAACACATAAAGCACTGTTGGGGGTTTATGTGGTTTATTAGGCCAAATTCTATAATGGGGGAGAGGTGGAAGGAAGCAACAGAAGAACTTTTAGTTATATACGTTCTTCTTCAGGTCAGAAATATAAGCAGCAAACAGATTGTGGCCTTCCCATTTTCCTTCTCATTTTCATTTACTCGTCTGGTAGCACAAACTTTAAACCTTGTTCATCTGTCCATTTTGACATAAATTTTGCCACATTTACATCTTAGCACAATCTTCCCCATTCCTCAGAAGGGGGATATTCTTATCTAAGAATAGTCACATTCATAAAAATTCTTCACATTTTGGAGTATGATTTTGTTTCAGGCAGTGCAGTACTTGAGATACAAAGTCCAAAACATTTTGATGACAATGGACAGTTTTTTTACAGTATGGCTGAGATTAATTTGCTACTAATTTGCACTTGTAAAAGAATAACCCTCACTTCCAACAATGATAACCCTCCACTGCAACACAAAGACATATTGACTTTTTATTTTGAGGTTCCTTCTGCTGCTTCAGTGAGCTGAATAGGTTACGGTGCCAATGGAAAAATGCTACACACTACAGTAAAGGGAAAGCAGACTGGTACAAATAAGGAGAGGACAGGAAAAAAGTTCCAAATAGTGATGCACTGTTAGCTCACCATAAGCTCTTTCACGAAGTCATACCCAAAGAATACTGTCAGCATTTCAGTTTTTGGACTAAAGTTCTGGATAAACGTCTTTTTTATCATTATTATTATTTTTAAACAGATCCACCTACTAATTTCCATAACAACCATGTACTGTTACTCATCTTCTGGTCAGCTATTTGTGCCAATGTAACTATCTTGAAATTAAGAGAACATCTGTGTTTTCTGGATAAAAATTCTGAACACAAGCACTAAGTCTGACTTCACGCTCTCCTGAGCACAATGTAACTTCTCTAGATCACAGCTGAGGAGATGCCAGCAGCATTTCTAGACTCAAAATTAGGCAAATTAAAATTCGCCGGTACAGACTGCAAGACATGCAAGTCATTAAAGAATAACAGTAATCAAACAAAGCAGTGAGACTACTAAGTGCTTTACAACCAGTAAAAAAATATCCACTATCTCAGCTACGATAGAGCAATCTTGAACATGCCTTCTTGTATGATAAAATACTCAATGACAATCCAGTGCAGGAAGCCCCCACATTTGGTCCCAAATAGTTTTGCAGACCCCACAGTGTTTCACAATTGAAATTATCACAGTGACTCACAAAAATAAACAAATAAATACAAACTCAGTCATCCATTTCTCATCCTTTCCTCGCGAGGGAGGAGCAAAAATACGGTTTAACTTCAAAAAGAAGTGTCCTTCCAGAACCTGATAAAGCATCAACAAGCGATAGAACCTGCCTACTCCCTGCACCAAGTGCTGTACAGCTGGGTGACCCTACCGACCATGGGCCACTAGCAACAATGTGACCAATGCTTCAAAGACTCTTGAAAGGGGGCACACTATCTTCAGACACCAGTAACTCACACCAGGTCACTTTGCTTTGTTCACACCCCTTGACAAGAATCAGGGCATCAAGAAGCCGTTGGCAGAAATGTTTTGCTTTGGGTTACAAGCAGGTTTTTCTTAAGGTTACAAAGTACAATCTTCCCAAGGGAAAATAAGATGAAGTAATTCACACTGTACAAAAGTTACTGCAGCAAGTTTTGGTTGAAACATAAAAATAGAAATAAAACAAATAGTTTTCCCGCATATCTCATTCTTAGTTCAAAAATGCTATCTATAACTTTTGAAGGCTGTCTCCTCCCTGATCAGCTTGCTATGAATTAGTTACCAACTCATTTTGCAATCTGGCAAAAGATTGAGTGCATCCTACTTTTACGTTACCTCCACTGTCACATCTGAACCGCGTTCCACCATAAGGTGCATTATTTCCCAACAGATGTGAATTTTAAACAAGTCCCAACTACCGCTGCCAACTTTGTTCCCAAAAGAGCAGGAGAAGCAACTCTTAGAAATGGAAAGGAAATACTGGAAAGTAATTCTAACCACCACCTATGAAATAATAGCTAGTTAAGGATGAGAGCTGGCATTCTAGCCCAGACAGGAATAAGAGTGAGCTATTTCAGAGGCAGATTGATTTGTGGGATTGTGATAAATAATTCATCTATCCTTTAAAAGCCTTTGTAGTTTCTGTTTTGGTATGAAAGAGAAGTCCCCACAGCAATGCAAAGGGAAGCACAGAAGGATCAAAGCCATCCCCTAGGATAATGACTTTCATAGTTAACATTTAGATGTATAAGTGGAAGGCAAAACTGTTCTGGTAAACCCAGAAAAATAAATGTTGCAATAATCAGAATGCAACATAGTAAGAACTGGAAGGAGAATTTTAGCTTTGTAAATAACAAAAGCCAGAAACTGATGATCAGATACAAATAAAACGCAAGCTTAGGCACAGGGCAGATAAAAGGACCTACTTCTCATTCAGTACACTGCTAGCTCCATTCAAGAACAAAGCAAAAGAAATTTAAAAGAGACTGGGGCATCAGATGAGCTCTTCTATGTGAATTTTGTGTATTTATATACTTGTTCAGCAATTGACGGGTTAAACAACACTTATTTGGAAGGCTATGTATTAAGAACATCTCATTAGTAAACTATACATAAAATGGAATTCCCAGGCACCTTATTTTTTGCTTAAGCTGAATCTTCCATCTTGCACAAAAGCAGCAGTCTAAGACACGTGATCTTGAAATAAGATCTTTTAGGAGGAGCTTATTAAGCCTTCACTGTATGAGTTTTGGACTACTACAGTATATAAGACCATGTAACATCTCTTGCTAACTTCATTTGCTGCCCTTATCCTGGCTTGTAAGCACACTAACAAAGAAGTGGTTTTGTGCTTTTGTTACCTTGAAGACAGTACAAAGTATTTTTATGTTCAGACAAGAGAAAAAAAAAGTGTATTTTGATTGTGTTACATATTTTAGACCTAAAAGAGAATGGCAAACAGTGAAGAGAAATCCCACTCACTGACATCGAAGAGCACTCCCAGAACTCCAAGCAGGTTAAAGATCACCCATATCAGAAAAACACCATATTGGTATAATTGAAAGTAATTCAAATAGGATCAAATTTTGTTAATTCAGAGATGTTAACAGCAGAAGGACATATCAGTGGAAGCTGTTGTACTGAGTTAGGAATGAGCTACATTCCTGTTAGAAAAAAAGAAGCAAAAAAAAAGAAAAACGTTCTGTATGGCAGGGAAAAAAAACACCTTGTAACCACCCAGAAATTCTAATATAGGACAAAGCAAAAATATTCTGTGATGTACAAAATCCGAAAGAGTAAAAGGGAAATTAATACTGGAGAGATCAAAAAACATGTTTTTCCTGACTGCATGATACAGGACCTTTACTTGTATTTCCAATGATTCTTATCAATTAGAAGCATGATAATCCAGTATCCACATACTTTCTTATTCCAGATATGATAATAATGAAAAGTTTAATGGAATTAGCAAACAATCAGGAGAAGAAACAAAAGCAAACAGTGCTGCCATGCCAACATACTGCAGCGAAGCAGTGGAAAAATGGCAAATCCCGACACTCAACTTCAAGCACAGTGTCTGGTACAGGTGGTACAGATGTTCTCAGTGTGCTCTGTGAACTATCCTTCACTGCCCCATTCCTCCTTAAAATGGGGAGAGCACAGACGGGGCATTCAACAGAGTTAGAATGCAAATCCACAACCAAATACTAGAAGTTTAGTCATAAGAAATGTCCAGCCATTGCACTGATGACTCAAAACTGAAAGGCCAGCTTCACAAAAGCATAGCTGTACAATAAAGATTGGAATGCACTTCATATCTGGAATAGAAAAGCAGGTATGTTATTACATACTGTTCTCTGGAATTTGATGTGTTTGTTTTTGCACAAACATTTAGAGACTACCTGCCTTTCTTGTTTCTGTTCCTAATTGCTTCCTCTAAACCTGGAATTTGTATTAAAATAAAGGACATCTATCCTCCCCAAACAACTGCCATTTTACCACAGTAAGAATCTATCTATTTTGTTAGATCAGGAAGTGACATTTCTTTTAGTACGTGCTATCTAACAGCAGATGTGCATTTCAATGTGTCGCTGCAGGATATATTAACCACATCACAGGAAGAAGCCAGCAGCTGAAATAAGAAGCTACAAAGACCTTTCTGAACATGAGCAGTCTCCCTGATCTCTATGAAACTAAATCACCTATCTGATATTACTTGCACATATGGGAAAGATACAGTAATCAGACAGCACTTCTAGTCTCATGCCTTCTAACAGTACACTTGTTTCACAACTGCTATCTATTCTATTAAGTTTATTCTTTTTTCCCCCCCCTCAAAAGAGTTGCACATTTAAAAATCTACAGTATATATACTGCATACAGTTGTAATTCTAACGTATCCTAAGATACAACAGGCTTTAAGGTACACTCAAGACAAGACAGTAAGGAATTTATTTATAGTTATGGGGAGGGTTGTGGCTTTTGTAATCATTGCCTGCTCTTACATTTTTTTTCAGCAACCGCAACATTTGAGCTGCAAAATGCTCTCAGCTAGATAGATTCTCAGCTAGCAGTATAGACAGTATGGCATGTTCCTGTAGCCTCTGGAAGTGGCAATGCAATCAATAGATCACATTTTAGCCTATTTTTACATTTCTATCCAGACAATTAGAAAGCAGTTGATAGTAATATTGCCAGCTCCCCAAAATAATGGTAACAGTGATGCCAAACAAACAAATTGCACTACAAAGAGACCTATTTCTAGCAAAAAGAGAAAGCAAAAAGAAAGAAATATTTAGCCCTAGTGAATCCTGATTCCATTTCTGGTTGTTATAGATGGGAAGCTTTAATTAGGATTTTACATTCAACTCAGCAGGAAAATGTTACCAAAAAGCATGCTGAAAAATGACACTGAAAACACTGTAATGTTTCTCATCTTTCATCTAACCTTACAGGATTACACAGCAAAAAATCCAATTCTGCCTTCTGATCGTGACATACCCATGCTTGTACATCTATCTCAAAGTATATTTTACTAGCAACTGGGCTCAAAAATCAGATACTCTTTGGGGGAAAAAAAAGCTACAGATATTTTCCACTGGTAATCTCCAAACTTTAGGTATCATGGACAACAACATTAAGCTAATGAAGTGCTTAACGGCAACTCCAGGCTTGTCAGCTTCACTTTCCTTTTTTTCCTACATTTGCTCTGTCCACAGGCAGCATTAAGGCAATCTCAAAGACAGTGCTGCCTACCATCCACAATCTCAGGACCACTCTTACAGATATTTTTCCTCTAGTAATGACTAACAGCTGTGCTTCTGAGGTGACCAGTGCTAGCAAAGGTAATCAACTAGTTCATTTGGCATTGGGTGGGAAGGGGGGGGAGTGAAGGAAAAAAAAAATTAACATCAAGCTTAAGAAACTCCTACACTATTTACCAGTGATTCTGGTGGGGAAAAAAAAAAAAATGCTGAGAGTTAAGACTCTGATTGGAGTATTTCTTTAAATATTCGTATCCATATGTGGAACGCTTCCGAGTGTTTAAGAGATCTATTTCTATTTTGCTCTATTCAGTTCTGATAGGATGAGGATCATGTTTTGTTTGTGAAACTAGGTGGAAATTTTTAACGGTGCTTTTCAGGAAGCATGCATCTGTTTTTTAAACTTGTTCCTTCCTAAACTTGCTAAAGTTGGCCCCAAAAATATATCAGGAAATAACTGGAGGATGAGGGGGATGGGGGAAGAAACTTTAAAGACACCTTGCCTTAATTAAATCTAAAAGTGTTACTTCTTCCTGTTCAGTTGAGTCACGTATGGCTCCAGCATATCACACCTGATGGGGGAAGGGGATGTGTCAGCACAGAAAGGTTCAGTTTTCAGCTGCTGCCTGTAATTGGAAGCCTGGAATTAATTAATGAAGTGGAACCAGCACAAACTTGAATACAGCATGAAACTGAACATGGCAAGCAGCACAGAAAATAATTGCTGCTTTCTTAATACTCCCTTTTTGCTACAAAACATACAAAGGTAAATCAGTACAACCAAGTGCAAACCCAACAAACAAAAGAGCAGTGTCTGTGGCATTCATTTTTATCTTTTGGGGCCTTCAATCAGTTACAGTAAAAATAGTCACCCAATCTAATAAAGACTAGCTTTCAAGATTTTTAGTCTTTTTCGTCTTGGAATTGTTTTAAATGAACTGCCAAAAGCCAGGTTCATGTGGCTGCTATAAGCAGTCTCAGCTGGAACGTCTCAGTGCACAGCAGCACATCACAACCACTAACTCAGCTGGAAAGCCAGGGGCAGAAGCCCTGCCATCCCCACGTGCTGACAGGAGCAGCATTTCTGTCAGGGAGAACCTGAGCTCTTAGCACTCAGCACAAGCCATCTTTCCATAGGCAAGGCCAGATATTTACCTGCTGTATTTTGGAGAACAATCTTTGGAGAAGCATAGACACACACAAAAAAATCTATTTTTGGAGCATTTCTTCTGTTTCTGATTGTTCTAAATAACAGCAGATCCTATAAGAATATTTCTAGTATCCTGGAAACAATCTCAGTGCTTCCTCCTTCCCCCCCACTCCTCTAGTTTTTTCTTTCCTCTTAATTCAATAGACATCAGAGAATCTTGCTGTACATTTTAGGCTGTTTCTATGGATTCAATTCCCTTCAGAACAACCCTGCAGGCCCAGTCATCCAGCCAGTGTGGTACCCAGCAAGCAGTGCAGCCCTCCTGGCCCTCTGCAAGTTTCCTCCTGGAGAAGGCCATGGGAAACAGTATCAAATGCTTTGCTAATGTCCCAGTAAACAACACTTCCAGCTTACCCTCATCACTGAGCCACCACCTTGTTACAGCAGATTGGTCAGGCAGGATCAGCATTGGCAAATCACCCAACTACCACATGCTGTGTGGTGGCACTGGGGGTGATCGGCTCCGTGGCCCTCCTGGCAATGAGGCCAGGCTGACAGGCCTCTGCAGTTTCCCAGATCTTCATCTCAAGTTGTTTAAATAATAATTCGCTTTGGGAAAAGAAGCCATTCAAGTATTTCTCAGGTGATACCACTCAAAAATCACAAGTGCAAGCTTGGCTGGCTCAACCTCCTTTCTCTATTAGGAAATAAACGACAGTAAACTGAGTACAATAAATGGCTCCTTCATGAGCTTAACAGTCCCCAAGACCTAATTTTGCCACACTGAAAATTCCATGTGGAAGAGCTATAACATTTTAGCTTTTCTGACAGACCTTTAACAGTAGAAAGATTAATGTTGTCATTAATGATTTCTTCACACTTCACACTTACTGAAGGGAAATTTTAACTCACTTTTGAGTTACTTTTAACAACTGTGTAGCTATGCAAGTTACAGTGAGTTTCATTACCTGTGCAGCTACCCACAGATACACAGGAACTGCTGCACAAAGGCTCTGTCAATTCTCCCTTTCTCACTTACATAGAGGTTTGCATTCTGGCATGCCCTCACACACCAGATTAAAAGAAAAAACTAAACACTGCGGAATGCAGCTATTTTTTTTCTTCTCAAACTAAGGTCGCTCTGAGGAAACTGCATGATGAGAGGTTTACCAGCAAATCCACCAGCACTTGTATATTTAAACTTCTGTGGTCTGCTTACTGCTGAGAGCTGCTTCTTAAGGTGTCCTCATTCGCATCTCTCACTTGAAGTGTTTTAGCCTACTTAAAACAGTGAGTATCACAGAGAAGAAGCTATTTTGAAGAAAACAAGAAGTGACAAATGTGAGCAAAAGATACCCCATAGCTTCACTAACAGATGAAAAATTAAAGTATTTCAACTATTTATGTTTTCTATTAATGTAAATAAAGAACACTAAAAGACTGATGATGAGCATAAAGCTTTGGAGTGTAGCTATACTATTTGCTAATGAAGAAATTATCTAGGGAACAAGGCATCTAATTTTGTGAGAGAGAACATTCCTTACTATTCCCAGAGACAGAAAAAAAAGATGTCTCCCTCCCAAGAAATAAGAGGAATATTATTTTTCTTGAGACACATCATCTTAACTTATAAGAAGATAGGCAAATGCTGCCAGTTATGCACCTTATTCCACTTGTGACCCTATTTGCAGGTGGTATCCTACTTAATTGGTCTTTTTATTTCTTTTACCACTAGAAAAATTACTCAATTTAAACACTGTACCTGAAAAAGTCTGCATTAAAAAGCAGTTAAAACCTTGGCTATCATTTAAAGAATGTCTTTTAATACCTACAATTAGTAAAACCATACAGATTATGTGAAACTGTCTGGCATTTGAGTTATAACACGTGTATGACTTCTACACATACGGTACACTACCCACAAACTCAAATATGAAGGCAGATCTCCAAACCCAACTTCTTGGCTGGCCATTGACATTTTTGCCTCTCCACTTAATAGTCAGTGAGACAGAAGAAGAACATTTCTCCCTGGGCTGTTTCATGACAATAAACAATAATAGGAAAGGTGGATCTATGATTGCAAATTAATCGTTAAATACAGTCAGCAAATCACGTGAGAATTAACGAGGTTAACAAGCTGATATCAATCTTCTGCAAAAATTATCAATATCTTAAAAACAAAATCAAGATTATTTACAGGACAGACAAAGATGTGACAAGCTGAAGGCTCCTGATTTTGTGAGTACTGGCATTGTGGAGGCCACAGCTTGATGCCACTTTTGGAAAAGACTTTCAGCAATTCACCCATCGTTTTCTTTACTGTAAATTTTCTTCACCCAACGTTTTCTTTAATTAGTTTCAACAAACTAATACCACAGTACTTCCTGGCACTGGGTTTAAACACTCGTTTCACAGCTACACATCTTACACCAGAAGACTGTCTCAACCACAGCAGGTCCTCTAATTCTGCAAGCAAAGCAAGCTCAATCCCAATCACACAGTAAGTAATACTTTCCATTTTAATAACATTTTATGCAGTCCATTCCATACAATTAAGGAATTTACTTATATCACTAAGGAAAAGTATCCCCTCCACATTCTTTAGCCAATGAAAACAAGACACAGAATGGGTGTGATAAGCCAAGATCATACAAGAAATGTCTCAGTCTCAATTCCAGATAGACACAAACTCATCTCCTAAATCATTCTTTGTCCAACTCCACAAAGATGTGTCAGCAAAGTCATTATTTATAAGCTCTTAGCAACTTCAAGTGAACAGAAAAGAGTATAAAAAGACATTTTTCCTGGTAAGAATGTCTAATCTAGTAACAAAAATGGCTTCAAACATCACATTACACAAGCTGTCTGAATACAGAGCACGTTTCACACAGCGAACAGGAAGTCATTGTGTTATTCTAAGAAGTCATGGTATCAAAAAAAGAAGTCACCCAAGGAGTGTAGTTAACATGTTTCAGATGTAAGAAACAACAGAATATGAGAACAATAACTCTAACAAAAGTATCACAATGCACACAGTAGGTAACACCATGCATATAGTGCTTAAAAAACTCTCAGCTTTTTGTCCCAGAGTTAGCCCATCTGCCTCAATTAAGAAGCAACTATGAAACTTTCCTAAAGGAGATAACAAAACCTTCATCCAACTAATTTGTCTTACTTACAAATACTTTCAAAAATTAACTATACCGAATATTTAATTAGTAACTTATTTGTTACGACAAAAATTACTGCATATTTTCAGAGAATGCTTCCACCTTCATAAAAATCCTGCCCTTCCCCACATTCCTCCTGTTCACATCCCACCATGAACTCATTGCTGACGACCTTTGAGCACCAACAGACAAAAACAGAACAAAAAAAATGTGATATAGATAGCGACAGATTTGATACCAAGAGATCTGCAAATAATAAGGAGTGTGTGACTAAAACTTGTTCTTGCTAATATTTTTACACAATCAGGGCTCCACTCTTCAAAAGAAATTAAATATTTCTTAAATGAATTCCATTAAATTCACAGGAAGAAGAAATTTACTGACAGCATTTCCCCCCCAAGCTAAAGGACCTGTACTTTTTTTGTTAATTATTGCACTCCTGGAGTCTGCAAATAATTTAATGTACCTTCAAAGCTCTTCACTAATGTCTACATCAGTGCTATTTAAAGTAACAGCAACTCAAAGATACCAACACTCTACACCAAGGTTAGACATTTAAGCTACAACCATCACACACTTCCATTTGCATATGTTTGAAGTATTCAAGTAATTATATATTGAAGTATTTAAGTAATCAAGTAATTCAAAACTAACAAAGTGAAATGAATAAACCTTCTGAAACAGAACATAGTCAAAAAAGGCCCAAAAGAACCTAGCCATTTTTCACATTTCACTGAAGAACTAATTTATCACACAGGACAAGCAATATCGTGCAATTAAATAGAATTTAAATTGTAATTCTAGCAATATTATAGATATTCTCTCTAGTTATGGGGGTACCTACCTACTGTACAGTTACATTTACTTTAGATACAGTTTTATATTTACTTTGCAGCAACACGTTTTGGTCTTAATACCAATTCCTAAAACTCAAACAGTTACTCACCCAAATAAGAACAGAAATAAATGATTATGAAAGACCTCAACTTTTCAGTAATAGGCAGCTGGAATAGAGTCAACGTTCAAAACAACACCCTACTGCTTTATTCTACTTAACCACGTAGATAAATTAAGTCACATATACTGTATTATAGCTTGAGCCCTACATTTATTAAAATCAATTTCCAAATACATAAAAATGATAAATTTACATTGCTTTTAAATACAGTAGAGTACAGTAGTGTGAAATTGAAAGTTCAGAAATTATAATAGTTCTACAAGGAAACAGTCAAAAATTCGTTAAGCATGCTTAAGAAGGAAGTCTAGAGAAATACTGCCTCCCTCCTGAGCAACAGACACAGAATATTATTTTCTGAATTACATTTTTAGAAAATCTAATCAGAATTCAATAACATTCTCACAGCAAGTTAAAATTGAGCAAAACTACAAAGCCTACAGAAACAGATATTTAAATCTGTTATGTAATTTACAGTCCCATTTGGAAATCTAATGCTTCAGCATGTCTGCAGATCATATGCAGACGTATGCACCATTAGTGTCTAAGCATCTTAAAAAACTGGACTGCAATTCTAAACAGTGCCCAGCAACACCTCTGACAGCTAACCTGCTGGCAGCTCAGGAAGATTTCCTTCCTTTAAAAAGGCTGCAATTCAGTCTCAAATTCTACTGACTGGTCTCTAAAAAAAACCAGTTTATTGGGATAAATCAGGTGAATCTCTCCTTCAGGAAGTAAGTAAGCTACTAAGTGGTAAACAAATTCTCAAAGAATTAATGGAGTAATTGAAAGTACAGACCTTTAAAGCCTAGAACTGAATGAAAGACCTTTCGAATGAGCCTTGCAGGTTCATATTCAAGTTACTATATTTACTATTGACTTATCATAGAATATCCCGAGTCAAAAGGGGCCAACAGGGATCACCAAGGCCAACCGCTGGCTCCACAAAGAACCATCCAAATGCAAATTGTCTTTCAGCTGCAGCAGCAGGGCCATGCCCACCGCCCTCTGGAGCTGCTCTCCAGCTCCCTGCCCCCCATACAGTAGGGCTGTCCCATTCCAGGTGCAGAACCCAGCACTCGCTCTTCTTCATGCAGATAGTGACCATTCTTGAATATGCTCAGATCTTGATGCAAGGCCTCTCTACCTTCAAAGGAGACAACACTCCTTCCAGCTTAGCATCATCCACAAATTTACTTAATATAACTTCCAGATGTTTACTGCAGTCAACAGTGAAAACATTGAAGAGAACTGGCCCTAAAATGGAGTCCCACAGTATTCCACTGGTGATAAGTAGGCAGCTCTCAGCTCACAGTCTCCCCTTACCCAACACAGCCATGTTTTGCTTGTCAGGGGACATTCTTAAGGTCTCATAGCCATGGCCTTACAATGTCACACGCCACCTCTCTGCCAACTGTTATAAATACAGGGACCCTGACAACAGAACACCAGTTGCTGACCTACCTGTGTCTGAGAAGCACACGCTTATGGCTAAGAGATCCCAGCTAGATCCTTCCCTCCCACTGCAGGTACTTCTGTGGAGGAGGATGGAGGAAACAACTCTTCTCCGTGGATCAAAGTACCCTGTGGACTACTTAAAATCTGATTTTTTTTTAGTCAGACTTTTAAGATCCTAAAATATCACATGCATGACAGGTTCACCGCATGTTAAGTCTAAAAGCAATCCAATCATTTCTCTCATCCTCCTGTATGTCAGTGGTTGTAGTTCAACCATCAAGAGCACTGCCTTGTGTGTGTACAGGTAAGTTTGTACATATGTGCACGGAGTAAGTGCTTTCATTTCTTTCTCATTCATCATTGGAGTTGATACATTAAGATTTGACTGACAAACACGTTCACACGCTTGTAAACAACCACCTTAATTTTTGTTAAACACTTTTGGAGTATTTCAAAATACTTGCTGAGCTGCTACTTGCTGGGAGCTTTTCCCCCTCCTTGCTGCTTCCACCGTGAAGCTAAGTAAACATGGTTCAGTTTCATAACGACGTGAGTCAGCAGCTGTGTGCAGATATCTTTCAGCTGTCCAGATTACATAACTAGAATAATAATGGAACGGGAGAAGTAATCAATTTTTTTATTTCTAAGAGATAAGGGAACCTCAGGGCTACCAAATTAATTTGGAAATTTCTGCTATGCGGAGATAATATTCTAAGATTACAAGGACACTGAAAAATTCCCCTAGAGAAAAATAACGAAGCTTTATGAAAAAACACATTAAACTTCAACAATAAACTTTGAGATTCACCCGCTTATCCCTTCTGACATGATTCTGCACTGAAGTGACCTCTGAGTAATAGCATGCACTGATATATTCCTTTTTCCAACTGGTAAAAAAAGTTCCTGTCTGAGATCTTAAAACTTGTTTGACATTAGTGCTGACAAAGGGCTTAAAGGGTTGATATATCATAGAACTGTAGAATAGCTTGGGTTGGAAGGGACATCACAGATCGTTTAGCTCCAACCCCCTGACCCAGACACGGCTGTCAGCCACTCAGTGAGGCACCAGCTCAGCTGCCCAGGGCCACATCCAGCCTGGCCTTGAGCACCTCCAGGGATGGTGCACCCACAGCTCTCCAGGCAGCTGTGCCAGCACCTCACTGCCCTCTCAGTGAAAACTTTCTCCCTGACATCTAATCTAAATCCCCTCTTTTAGTTTAAATCCATTCCGCCTTGTCCTATAAAGGAATATAAATGAACACTAGAATGAATATTTCAGCAAATGTTTCAAACTTTTCTTACATTTCAGGCTGTCTTTAACCAGGATCTTTGATTGATCTATTAATCTTGAAGTAATGCTGGCAACGTGGATGGTATCACGTAAGCATACCAGAGCTGTTATTAGCAATGCTTATATAGTTCTGCAGCGATTAATCTGGAATTATAAGGGATAAGCTGAATAAACACTGAAAACATTGTGGGGGAAGTGCATTTATCACATCCAATACATACAGTACTACAGCTTAAGTGACATAATTATCCCAATTCTAGGAGCAGTCAGTTTTAACAGAGCATTCAAGTCTGGGCAGCAGAGTTGGGAAAGTCACTGAATGCAGAAACACTCAGCGAGGCTGGGGATGAGGAAGGAAGTGAGGCTGCTGGGCAGCGGATGAGGAACTGAGGCGGGAGCAGGGATTTTCAGTCTTCATGTCAGGAAAGTTTTTCATTCCTAACACTAGACGACGAACAGACACACACAGTGCACTGCTTATACAGAGCCCTCCTTTTTCTTAAAAACTGGTCTGCATGGTCGATATCATATGTCCAGTATAAAATACAGTTATCAATGACAATCACAAAATTAAATGTAAAGATCTTGGGTAATATTTATTACTATGGAAGTAACACTAGTTATAATTTTGACTTCTAAGTAAACCAGCCACCAAAGTACAGGTTTGTTGATTCAATTTTGTTATGAAAACATACAAAAACGTAACTTCATCTCTGCAAATCTGCATCAAGTCAATCAACACACACACAACGTATGTTGATGCCTAACTTTGTAGCTGTCAACAATATCTGGCTAGTCTCTGCTCACAAATGCTCCTGATTTTACCATGTTGAAAATTATCATACATCAAGTCTGGTCCAGTAATCTGCAAGCAATTTAAATTGAATTCAAACTTGAATTGCCTGTTTTCATTACAGAGGAATATCGTAAAAGAAAACAGCATCATTAAAGGAAATAACAATCAATTTAACAAATCAGTACACTGCAACAAAATATGAACAGTACTGAAAAATACTGGTCTGCTAACCACAATCTGTGTAGTCACCATTCAGAAAACAACATGGGATATAACAGACATTAAAGGCCATTAATCAAAAGCTCATTTTGTGCCTATCATATACAGAACAAATGCTGTAGCTCAGCAGTGCTAGGCTGCAGCTTATGTAGGTATGGCCAAAAGGGCTTTTAAGCATTTGCTTAAAATAAATGATACATGAGCTCAGAGCCAAGGACCAACTGCAATTCCCAGTCAGGATCCTGAGTTAAGAATGGGGCAGCCAGCCTGAATGGAACCTGATTACTACTGCAATCCACACTAATTATTTTCCATGTTCCAACTTCCAACTGAATCAGAGATATAGATCTGTTATCTGCAGATTTCTAGAACTAATCAATTATTTGTACTTCCCAAAGATTAAGTCCTGCCTAGTCTCACACATTTTTCAAGGAAGTAATTTTTTGCAGTTCAGAGTAAAGCACACAGATGAATGGATCTTTCGGATGAAATGCTTCTGGTCTGGGGGAAAAACCTTACTTCATTTTCCTCATTCTTCTTTATAGTCAACAGAAGAAAAAACTTGTGAGACCAGAGTTGATCTCAACAAAATAACACTAAAACTAAGAGCTGGTATCAGGTCTTTCCAGTTTCATGCCACAATTCCTCTGCAGCTCCCAAGACCCGATGACAATTTAAGCTTCGATCAGAAATTGAAGTAGATGGCAAAAGCAGTAGATTTGCAATATCTCAAGGGTATTCTTGGATACCTCTCTCCCTTGAAGGATTTCCTGTCTTACACTCCACAGATATACATATCTTTAGTTCATGAATTCAAGTACTAAGCACACCTCATCACAAAAAAATATAATATGAAAAAAAAATTGCTTTCTAGAAATCAACAATTTCCCCACAAAATCTTACTTTATTTTCCTCTCAAAGACTTCATTGTATGTCCAATTTGAATCCCAATACTGCACAATAATGAAGAATCTCAAAGCATCTTTATGCACATCGCTCAAACTCAGCTCTGAAACTTCTGTTACCATTTTTCCCCTACTATTACATGTCCCAACAACTTGTTTAGTCAAGCTCTGCCTTTTTAGTTAAGTTCATAAAGAGCAATTGGGCATGCTTCCTTTTGTTCCACTTCAGAGATACATCACATCTTCTAATCTTTCAAAGACTTTTGCATGTGGAGTTTAGCAGCTGAAAGTGTTTTCCAATATCAGCTTTTTAAGCAAACAAACAAACAAACAAAAGGAATAATATTTGCTAGGATAATGCAGAAATATCTTGGGTTTAAATTCTAAACATTAATCATATTTTTTTCATTTTTATTATCATTTTTGAACTTACTGTTATAAATGAATGCCATAAAGCAAGCATTTGTTCATGCACACTACTGAAAGACCACTGGCATTTACTTTTTCTGAAAATTATTATTTTACCAGAGACAAGATGACTGCAGTCTACTGCACTGAACTACTTTTTGCCTCTCTGATCCCCACTTTCTAGCCATCTCTCAGTTAAATACTCCACCAACAGAGCAGATAATCCTTCCTCAGAAACCCCTTTTTCATCTGTAAGCAGGCATCATCCTGTTTGAGAGACACAGCATGTTTAACACCACACATCACTGAAGAAACAACTTTCGGAACCTTTAAAACAAACAGGATCCTTGAATACTCTTGCATTAGAGTTGTACTGAACTAGGGCAGAGTCCTACTACATTTGTAAATATTTTCATAGCGAAAGCATTTTTATTTCCTGATTTATTTCATTAGAAGAGAAGGAGAATAATTCCCCAGGGTCAGTGGAGACAGTTACCCCAGTAGGTCTCTGCACCGTAGGTAGTTGTGTTCAATGTAGGTCTTGTAGATAAATGTAAACAGAAGTAGGCAAATGGTTGTTAGTAAGCTGCAATAAGAAATCAATACAGTTTGAAGAAAACCTTAAAGAAAAGTAGTCTAATTTCATTTAAGATAAATGTAGGTCAGCTTTAATTTCTAGAATCTAGGTGAATTGGTACAAGAGATCATTGCCTTTGCCAGTTACACGAGTGTGCCTAAAGACAGTTTGGTCCACGTTTGCAAAGTATTTGGCACACTGTGTAGATAGATCAGTATTGAAGCTGCCCGACTTCTTCACACATCTGTTATCTTCACCAGAATTATCTGCAAGGCTTGCAAGTCTTACGGGAACAGTTAGCCATGTTCTGAAAAGTTGTGCACGTCAATGAAGAGTAACCGTATTGCAACGCTACACAGGAAATCTGAGATCATTACAACACTGGAGGACAAGAATGCAGCATAACTGGCATTTTATACTTTTTTTTGTGTTTAAACAAGGCGCACATAGGCCTCGTTTAATGAGCAATAAAAAGAATAACAAAACAAAGCCTTAAAAAATGACATTACAGTACGTCGAGTAATACCAAGAGCAGACAGTGTCTAGCCTATACCAATCATATGATGGATTAATAATGGATTAAGAACTACTCCTTTATTATAAAGTCGGAATCCAGATGGAGTACTGACCATCTATGCAATAGAGCAAAATTAATAAGCCATGCATAATTCAAGTATATTGTATACATCTTACTGGACAAGCTGAATGCCTTTTATACTATGAACACACAACACAGCAGAGTTTAATGGAAATAAAAAGACCCAGATACAATATATATTTTAATTATCTCAACTTTGATAAGATGATGCAGATGTAATCCCTTCTAAGCTTTCAAAGCTACCTCTCCATACCTTAGTAATCAAATATTATTAAGTTTATAATTAAGTTTAATTAGGTCAAAGAATGTTTCAGTTACATTACTCTCAAATACATAACAAATATTCACTCAGCACTAAAAGCAATCAAAATTAATGAACTCTGATCTAGCCTATATTCATCTTGCTTAGGTCTGGGTATGTATTTGTTCATAGTTTACATTGGAGAATATTTTATTAACTTGCAAGTTGACAGATGAGCCTTCAGATTTTTCCACTTCAGAGAACACTAATAAGTTATCATTTGGAAGAGTTTTATTTTCAGCAATAATTTATATATATCCAAAATAAATAACTCTTCTGAGAATTTTACCTTCTTTACAAACGTGTTTTACTTATTTAGTTCAAAGTCCATAAGCTTACAACAAATTCTACGCGCAATTGGTAGAAGAGAAGAACTTCACAACTGCGCCCTTTTTCTTCTCCTGAAGAGGATTTTGGTTAAATACATATTATTTTAGTTAGAAAATTCAAGTGCTCCATTAGGTTTTTATGAGCTTATTGCTCTGGATACCTTCCAAGTCACTTGTGTTTTTATAGAGTTGAGACTCATGAGAAACATGGCATCATCTCTCATCATTACAAGATTGTGACTACTTTGTAGTTACGCTCTTTGCAACAGCAATTAAAAATATATTGCTTTTAAACATCCCGCTAAGTGCTTTATACAAACCTTCAGATAAGAGGTTCTATCTATCAGTGCTTTTATAGCATAATATATCAACTATATCTAACAGTCCAGAGTTTTCTCAAAGAACATTCAGCTGCAGAAAGTGAACAGCCACACAGTTTCCAAGAAAGATGCAAAGCATAGCAAAATCTGGCTACCAGATCTCAATCCCTGTGCTCCTCCAACAGACCTGACTCAGAAAAGGACTGCACAGATTGAAGAGCTGCATTTCAAATTCCGGGTTTCAGAAAAGAACAAGTGGCAGCAGCAAAAAAAGTGAAAGCAGAAACAGAAAAATCTGTAAATTTAATCTCAAAATTTAAGTAAAGGGAGACATTCTATTTGCACATGGAGAAACAAAGAATTGTAGACTTGTAGTATGGTATTTTACATACTAAAAATAAGAATATGCAAATCACTTTAGAACATAACACCATTTTAACAGCACAGCATGAAACACTTCAAGTTATCTGTATACCAAATGCAAAGTAAGGCTTTCCATGGAAGACTACACGAACAAAGACATGTAAAAGAATACACACCTTTTCCTTTAAAAACAAACTTCAAATTGCCCTATGTTCATATATTCACACACTCATCAGCCCTCAGCCTGCTGGACACATCTGTCACAAGTTATCACTAAGTGTTTGACATTGAGGGGATTTACAGATCCACTTCTTTAAGTTGGCATAACACGAGCCAAGACCAACTAGTCAGCTTAATAAGCCAGCTTATCAACTCCTGAAGCGTCAGTACCAGTATGGGTCACTAAACAAATACAAAGAACATTTAACATGCTTAGGTTACCAGTCCTTGTCCTGACTCAGCAAAGCTCCAACCAGCATTTCCTGTGAAAGAAAACTGTCATGACTGATTCCACTTGAAAAGGCAGGTGTGTCTGTCCATGGTCAGTCATTAAAATAGATGTCTGTTTTTATAGAAGGATTGAAGATAAATGATGAGGTAAATTGTCAGGAGATCCAGATACCTGAATAAGTATATTGCTTTCCAAGGCACAAAGCAACTCCAGCCTTTAAATGGTTAAAACCCATTCTCTTTCTTATCACCTGACAAAGGTGCTGAACAAACATTTACTCACTTGGACTGAGCTAAAGATTGCCAGAACATAACGTTAGCTACTGCCAAAGGCAAGCATAGGAAAAGGAACAAACAAGCAAACAAACACAATTACCAACATCACAAAGCATATCCTTGAGGTGATGGATGCACTGAAGAGCCCATAGCAGTAACTGCTCCATGCAGCTGACAGCACGGCCTCACACTGGCAGCTCCATAAGACGGAGGGATCAAATGGGAAACATTCACCTGATCTTGTAAACCAGGAAGCGTGCTGTACAGCAGTTACATTTACTTGTTAAATACATGCTATTTCATTTGTTCTGTTTTGGGTTGCTTTGTTGTTTTGGTTTGTTTGTCTGTTTTTATGAGAGAGAAAGATTTGAACACCGTGCCTGAGAGATTTACTACTTCACTAAATCTAGTTTCAGTAAAACTTCAGTAATTTCGTAATGACTCCCATTAGAATCTTACATTCTTAATAGGGAACACATTCATTCATTCATTTTTAACCTTTTGCCACTCCTCTAGAAAAAAAAAAAAAAAAAAAAAAAGGCTTTCAGTGAGAACACGCACAAGTTATTAGGCCCATCTTTTTAAAGATACAGAAGAGTTGCCAGAGAAAGGAGCCTAAACAGTTCTGTTAGGCTCCAAGTAGGCATAAGGCCCTCAATGTGTCATTTTGAAATTGCTGCTGTTTGAAAGAAAAATATAGCAGATTGGGCCAATAACAGTAATTCAGATTGGCCACACTGGCTAAAGCTGGATCTCTGAAGCTCTCTATCATGTCTCCAGCTGTAGTGCAAAGCAGATTTCCAGGGAAGGAAGGGAAATTGGAGTAAAAACCTAGCAATACCCTGTAGTTTGCTCTCCCAGAACCCTGAAAGCATGCAAGGCCAAGGATTTCTCAGATGGAAGAACTTTACTCAGTCTGTCAAGTTTGTCAAGTTGTTTTTTCCATTAATTTGTCCAATCTGACTTTTGAAACCCAGCAAACTTTTGCACCCAGAACACACTGTACCAGAATTCTATCTGCTATGTGCTAGGTGAAGTAACCTTTCAGGCTTAGTGTGAATGAGCCCCAAATCAGAAGAGTATGAACAGCCTTACAAGGACCATATCTTGAAGAACTTATTGAAAAAAAAATTACTCACTTTTTTTTTCCCCTCCAGAAGTTTCAAGCATATTGATTCTATCTTATACAGATAAAGTTACAAACAGTAACATCTTTCTCATTATTATATTTTCCTTCTTTGGCTGCTGTTCCTTGGGCAGAAGATGCCTTGCATGTGAATAGTGCAGAGCTATAAGTGGAGCCACATAACCACAGCAGTGAAGTGCCAGCCCAACATGAAGTCTATCAGGATTAACTAGCACACTCACTCAGCTCAGGCTGTCGCGAATCTATGATCTCCAAAATGGCCCAGGATTCTACCAGTCAACTTGAGGCGCCTGTGAGAGTTCGCATGTCTGCACACATCCATGCAGATGAACCCTTAAATTTAACTGCTTCTTCAAGAAACATTTATACTAAACAAAAACTAAATTTGATAAAGAAACCACAGCAGTAGGTATGACATCTGCTAATAGATTCACTGCATGAAAATTCTACAGAAAGGGAAAAGTGCTTCAACAGCTGACTGTGGGGAAAAAAAAAACTGAAAACAATAAAAACACCAAAGGGAATGATGAATTCATCTACGTTTCTTTTACTTCCATGGATTTATTTTACCAAATGCTAAATGCTAAAAGTTAGTTTTACATGGGAAACGGCACACAACTATTTGACACACAAACAAACTTTGATTCAGCATCCATCAAAATTAAGAGAACTGTTTTAGTCCCTATAGATCATTTTTCCAGTACGCAGACTTCGATCAGTGAAGGGTTGCTTCTTCTTTTTAAACAATAACATCAGTTTTAACCAACTCAGCAGTCAATGTTTCACTTTTACATACAGAAACAACTAAGAATTACTTAAGAGTTCAGAAACAGCAAATAAATTTTATATATGTACCTTAAAACCATGTAATTTTATAAACATATTTACTATTGGCTTCTTCACATCTGAAGAGTGATAGAAAATCATAGCTGTGTTTCAGTGGGCCACTCCAAAAATGATGCACCTAGGTCACATAACCGCAGTAACATCACATCGCACAGCTTCACAACACCAGCACTATCCATCACTGATGTAACTGAAATAAATCCTCTCACATACCACATAATAGGACAAAAGATCTATATTTAAGTGCTGTATTCACAATGCCAATTTGCCCTGATAATTATTTACTAATAAGAGATTCACTGCTTCATAACAAACTGTCATTCTAACTTCCCATCTTTCTCTTTAAAAGTACCCCTACGGAAAAATGAAAAGCAGTAACGCCTTTTAATTTAAATAAGCAGAACAAATTATTCATGCTGTGTAAGAAAACCATACAGCTAAAAAGACAAATGGGTTTGCTTCAGAACACCAATAACAGTAATTTTTTATTTTATAAGGAGAGGCAAAAGGAAAACCAAGAAATCACTCACGCTTGTATCCAGGCTGCAGATACTGATGGTATCTTCATCTTGAGTACTCTGCTTTCGTTTCTTCTATAAAACAAAATGAAAATAAAAGCTCAGTTTTCATGAAAGTTACCAACTACTAGCAGCCTGATCCTGAAATAGGTACACATAATGGAATCTCACACACACATACACAGCACTTCTACCCACACTAGTCATTACAATTACCACACATGTGAATTCAAGCTTTATTTTCACGTGTTCAAACCCTATCAGCATAAGTAAATTAAACGTTTTCTTTTTGTGCCCATAGTGAGTTAGGGTCACTTACATTTACAGACTTTTATCTAACACTTCATTTATCACACTTTTTTTGAACTAATACACTTTTATTTCTAACTAGATTTGTGAGGAATTGTTGCATGTTGTAAACTGTACTTCAGCACTTGATATGGCAGTTTTTGCAGCTAATGAAACTGTCTGGGTGAAAAAACCTTTGTTGTAGAAATTCAGTGTTTACATTTTTGAAAATGTACATTCAGTGCTAAAGTACTCCTCTCAGCCAAGCAATGCTATACAATGACGAGACAAGGTGAAATACACTGAGGAATTAAATTAACATGTAGTAGGATTTCAACATCCACGTCAGTGACTGGGTTCTGCTCTACATGCAGCTTTTGTTTTGAAAAAAAAAAAAAAAAAAAATGACAGCTCCTCCTTGATGCCCTTTCACAGGTTCATCACAAGACTGATCTTCGTGCCCTTCAAATGAGAAGTATGAAATTTCATTTAACAGAGCTCTGCATTTCTTACAGACCAGGAAGATTTAGGAAACAAGAGAAGCCACAGAATATATGATCCTTATTTATCCAGCTGTGTTGTCTTCCGCTGTCAAGTAGAGATAAGCACTCACAATAGCTGGGATTTAGTTCCCAGTCTGCAGAAGTCAAAAGTAGAGCATTAAAAAAAAAAAAAAAAACCCACAAAAACCCAGCACCACACAGATGTCACACTGAACTCCCACATTTTGAGACAGTCAAAGTTCAGCTACAAGTCAGGATCCTCACATTGTGCAGGTAGACGAGGCCATTTCTATTTTCTGAATCTCACAGAAGTATTAAACACATCTTGAAGTCAAGAAAGGTAATAAAATAGGAAATACAGATGCACTGCATGTACACACTCTGTACCTGTGAGTCTTCAGGCTACAGCAAGTTCAAGAATATTTACTATAAAACACAGAAGTTTTTATTTCACAATGTTTAAAAACAAAAGTAGAGGTGTTGAAAGTTTTTGTAATTACCTACTAGTTTAGAGCAGATCTTTGAGTTGCACTGTATTTGATTAACAATTTTGCTGTCTTTTTTGAAGAAATTTAACTTGTTTCATTTTTCTTCCTCCTGGCAATGGTGATTTTAAAATCAATGACCAGCTGTTCTGAAACTGCTTTTATTACTATACTTAGAAACTGGATTATGAGCTCCCCAACCACATTACACAGTGAAAGGTGTTCTGTAAAAGTAAATCTCAGACCTCAGATGGTGCATAATCAAATCTCTCTTACAGTACAGTTCTTGGGTGGATATGCACAGATGGACATGATATAACTGTAATGACAGCTTGGGTTGGGATTTGTTAGTCACAGGAGTATGAAAATGGTGTAAAATTAAGTAATTAAGCCTCAGTCTGCAAAAATTGGAGTTAGTTACACACAGAAGAACCAATGCAATGCAACAAAAGATGGTTAATCCATCATTCAGAGAAAAACAAAGGAATTCTGTTCTGCATCAGAAGCTATCAACCAAAAAGACATCAGAAGATTCTGTTCATCATCACTGAGATGCTTCAGTATGTGTTCCTAACACAGTATAGCCAACAAAAACCATGAAGTTGTTTTCTTTTTTTAATGTAAATCCTATGTATGCTGTCTCCTGTAATGGAATAGATGTAATTCCACTGTTAATGAAGAGGAACAAGACACAAGTACAGTTTCTTTGTTAAATAACTGACTTACAGGCTCACTCACTGGCAGCCACACAGCTTCAGCTCAACAAAGTGTGTGGCAGCTCCAATGCAACAGAGCCCTGTTGAAAAGTAATGCCAACTAGGAAAGGCACAGGCACCCCAGGAAGACTGCAGGATTAGAGGAAACACAGAGGAAAGATCATCCTGTGGCTGTAGCAGTGAAGTTACCCAACAGCAACTATGTAGTAAGCTTTGGACCAGTGCATTTAAACAGAGTATATGGGCTCAAAACATGGAGCTATAGTTCACAAAGTAGCGTCTACAGAGGATAAAGGCTGCTGAAAAAAAGCACAGCATAAAACAGTTAATACATGAATACTGACTTACACTCCACAAGTTATATACCTAAATATCAGTTTGCACAGTAGAAACAAACTTGTATCAGCTGTGATGTACAGACTAAGAGAGATGAAAGCAGAGCTGTAAGGAAAACAGCGACCCTGGGTGAGCCAGGACAGGTCGGTGAAGGTTGCTTGGCCTTGATCCTAAAAGATCACTTTCCCTGCTGCATTTCAGCACTTCTACTTTCTGAAAAGTAACAAACCAAACAAACAAAAGCAAAATTTCTTGTCTGAAAGTTTGTCCCAAGGACACTGTTAGCCAAGTCATTTTGTACAGAAACTGACAAATAGCATCAACCACTGTTAATGCTTTAATTTTCTAAGAATTTCAAGGGTTGTCACCATATAAGGTGAGGGAAAAAGCCAACATAGCAAAACTTATTCCAGTAATTGAGCTACCAGATACAGTTCTTTGCCCATAATAAATGGATTAGAAGCAAAGTCTGCACTCGATATTGCTCATTAAATTAATCCCTGCTCCCTGTGAGCATCTTTTACCCAAAGGAGTTACAACTACAGGCTCAGTTGCCACAGTGCAAGGCAGCTGACCTCTTTATCTCTCATGTGCCAGAAAATAAGCCCTTAAATATTACTCTCCATCATATATTTAAGGTCATATCACTTTATCTCAATAATTTGGTGTACATTCCTTTCACAAAAGATGCTAGAAGTATATAAGCACAAAGAAATAGCTTTACACTGAGCCTAGAAGGAATCTGTGAATAAGTGCCGTGCGTAGTGCACACATTTAGGGCAGAATAAAGCTTCCCTGCAAAGCTGAAGGTCACAGACAAATTAATTTATAGCCCAAAAACAGAAATCAGCTAAGTGCCATCTTAAGGAACAAGCAGAACTTCCTGACATGACTTAAGTAAGCAGGTCCCTCAATGAGCTTGAACATCTGTTTTACACACTGACATATTTATTTGCCATTTGGGCAAAATAATTCTAATCACATCCTATCACACAATATTAGATTTATCGTGCCAGTTTATATCATCACACAGTGCTGTGTTAAGCCAAAAACTACGTGAATCTTCACTCAGTACATCACCTGTACTGGCCCATGCATAGCACAGCAGAGATGGACTGATTTTCTAATGCTTTTCATTGCCATGCACACAAAGCATCCCAAGTTGTTTGTATCACATTGTTTACAATCATCCATGGTCGTGACAGTCACCAGTTTTCATAATTTTTTTCTTAGACAGCATGGACTGAAGAGATATGTGCAGTAGGAAGAAGACAAATGACAATGCTTATAAATAAGTAAATAAATATTCCAGATGAACATTTTTGTCATTGTAACACAAAAGGAGATTCTGACTAAACATTTCAACCTTTTTCTCACTGCAGTTAACAATGTGTGCCTTGAATCCAGCTTACATTGAGTATAAAATTACAAGGCAAAATATTAGTGACCTTCTATCTTGAGGCTAGCTGAATAATGCCTAATTTAACATTTCCTGCCACAGGTGGTGGGATATAACCTCACATGGCAGACTCTAGAAGTTGACTACAAGAGGCAGTAGCCGTGTCACCTTACCCAGCTTAAAGCCAGAACATTCATGATACTGGAACAAGAATAACCCCCACAAAGGATTGTTTTCCATGCTATCACATTACTATTGTACTGACATTCAAGTTACTAAGATGAAATAAAGGCACAGATGCTTTAAAAAGACAATGACACGGTGCAATGTAAGGTTCTTGAAACAAGAACAAGTCTGTATAATGGAAAACCATGTCATATTAACCACATGAACATCTGTGCAAAAAGCAGCCAGACTCCTAGGGATTTGTTGTTGAATACAGTCTTCCTGATAAACCTCATTCAGAGCTAACCCATTCCAATTTCACAACACTGCTAATTCATTCGTTCATTCATAGCTTAAGCTCCACGAGAAATTAATTCATCACCTTTCAAGACTGGCTCTTTTTACCTTACCTCAGTCTACTGCTCACCTGCACAGCAGCACCAGCTGATGTCCTTGGCCACACGCTGAGAGCCCCAACAGCCTGGAGGCATGGAAAGTCCTCCACTGCCTTCCTTCCAGTTGAACAACACACCACGCATGCCTTCTTGGGCTGTAACTTCAGAGTACTGATTTCTAACACAAAACTTTAAGGAGAAGCACTATCTACTCTACATCCCAATATCAGTGTTTTATATTACCTTTCCAAAACATCTTGCTTAAACTTCAAAGAGAGCCAAAAATTCCTTGAAATCTTTATATATGGAAATAAGTTGTATTATATTTCCACTGCCCTCTACTGTTTTGAATATGAGACATAGATTTCTTTTTCGTGATACAAAAACCTAAGCAAAAGCTTAATTCCTACTGAAGGAGATGACCTCATTGCCCACAGGTTTGTGGGTGCCATGTCCCACCCTGAACACATTCGACTGGTGGGCTGTGTGAGTATCAGAAGCAATAACACAACTTGTTAGTTCTTGGTGTCCCAAGCAAAAACACAACAAAAATGACAGACCCTAATTCTGCTACAGCACAGCAGAAAATTCCTAAGACAATCACTGAACCTCGGGAAGCTAGCCTGGCAAAATAGCAGCTCCTTTTCATCTCTCTTTGAGCAAAAATTAAAGTTTTATTTCTACAGCACTGTCACAATGGATTCAAGATTTTCCACTCCATGCAATATGAAATGAACACCAAAGTGAACAATGAAATCAAAATTACATTCAGTGTGTTTAACACAAACAACAGGAAATGGGTGTGCATGTACGGGATGCTGTAGGGACAAGGATCAGCAGAGCTTTGTTTCAGGACTGATAGTTATTCTATCTTAATTTAAACCTTCTTCCTTCCCCTTTTCAGAAGACAGGGAGAGCATCAGACAGCGGAATCTAGCAGAGAGCTGAACATGCTGAAATTTCCTCAGTGTGCTACAAAGTGAACCAAATTCAGATAAATAAATATATTTTTACTTCTTTCTCCTAGAGAATTCCTCACTACATGAGTCATGAGCAATCATAATTACATGACCTTTACTGAGTCAGAACTTCAAGACAGACTTGAAGACTGCTACATTCATTATACTTTTAACTAACAATTACAACCAATATCCAGGCATTCTAAATTTGCCTGTGTAGAAACAAAAATTCAGAGGCATTGTGCCCCAACTGACAAAAGAAGTCAGTACACAAATAGTGCCCGCATCTCCATCATGCTGACCTGATGAGAATGAGCTTCCTCACCTTCTAACTTTACATTGAGAGAGTTTATTATAGACCCAGTAGTAAAATCAAGAATAAAACAAAAGTGGAGTCTTTACCCTTCAGTCATTGTGCTCCTGAAGGCCTGAGACCTCTCCTGTCTGGGCAGCGCTGAACTTCCCTGGCTTCAGCTGAACACAAACACAGCTGTCAGCCACTACTTCTGCTTCCAAACCTGCATCACCTGTGTGTGCCTTTTGTTCATGGAATGAAAATCACAATGAAACTTTCTCACTTGAAAAACAGATTTGTTCTAGTGACTTTTTTTTCTTAGTTTTTCTCTTTTAAGAACTTCAAGAGTCTTAAGGAGCTTTTCATTGCAAAAAAGAACTCACTTTGCTGTTTCTGTACACAGCACCAGAACCACATACAGCAGAAGGAAAATTTCCATAAGGTATGTCTCCATGTGACTTTATAATGACTTACATTTGCATAAATTGCAGTCATCCTTTACTACTCTTACACTCTTTGTTGGTTTGCCTTCCCTCAGCCTCTTGCATTCAGCATCATTATGCTGCTCTGCCATTCAAGCCACAGACAGGTTCCTCTATGGTGCTGGATCCAAGTGCCTCACGTGCTGTTCCTCAGCATCACAGATGGGAAAAAATGGCTGCACCGAAAATGGATTTTTCAGCATGGATAAAAGCATCAACCTTTGATTAAAATCACATGCTGTTATTTCTTACTTCTGTCTTTCACTTATATTGAACCCAAACACAAATACACTTCTGCTCAATTCCTCAGGAAACAAGACTCATGTAAAATTGGTGGATATCCCCACGACTCCTGATTCTAGAGTTATTTTTCTTTTAAAGTGTTTTCTTATCCAGTTTCAATCAAAATTGACAAAGGGCTGATGTTTGCAATGATTGTGGAAGATATAGATAGCAAAGGCATCAAAATATGCACCCAACTTGAAAGCTTTCAACATGAGCTCCTTAATACACCAGCGAATCCACGTGATCTTACATCACTGACAGACATGCATCCTCCCTGGCATTCCACAACAGCCATAACATTTATTAGATTTCTTTTGCTATACATTGTTGAGTAAGCAACAACCAAAATACATACCCACAGCAAATATGAATATTAAATACATCCAAAAAGACTAAATCAATTGTACAGCACAGCGGTTAATAATCAGCAGCCTCACTCTTGAGCTATTTAATAAACACTGAGAAATCAAATGCATAACATTTATTAAAGCAAGTTTTACAAGCTGAATAACTCTATTTCTCAGACTGTCTTGATAAACTTCCTGAGCCTGCTGCAATTTTGATATACCTCTCATAAACACAATTTAAGTCAGAATCACATAAAGCATTCCACATATGACCTTAAAAACATTCAGAGCAGTAAATTTGTCATAAACCATCTCTCTTGATGCTGAAAATTCTGTTAAAGGGAACATAAAACAATATATCCAATTAAGAATTTAGTTTTAAGCTTCAGTATATTTGAGCCACATTCTCTGCAGCAAACACAAGAGCATGCAGGCCACTGAACAGAGCCTTGCCTCACATTCCAGCTCCTCACTTTTATCACCTTTATTTTTAAGAACTTCAAAGTGAATTTTATTCGACATATGCACAAATGTTTCGAAACAACTTTGCTTCTCAACTAAGAGGCTCTGAAGCCAGTTGCAGGCTAGGATTAGATCTGCAAAGTTAGACATCTAGTTATGATGCTGATGCACTACTCTTATTTGTAACCAATAGGCCAAAATTAAAATCCCACACAAGTCACTTAGAATAATCAAGAATTAAATGCTAACCATTTCCTGTATTTATGATCAGTCTTGCTGCTTTCCAAGATGCAAAGTCTAAAAGCACAGACAGTTTTCCAGGTGATACTTCACACACATGCAAGCACAGCACAGTAATTATGCTCTGCAAATATACTATTACACAAGATCTGTTAACAGCTTTCACTTTGGCAATGAATAAACTTGTCCATATAGTTTTAAATGTTCCCATTTGAATTCTAGCATCAGAAAAAACGATTGGTTTTATGCCAGCAGAGACAAATTTACATTTTTATGGTAATACGGACTAATGAAAAGCAAAAAAAAAAAAAAAAAAAAAAATCAAACAAAAAAACACCAAAAACAAAAACCCAACCAACCAACCAAACAAAAAAAACCACATCAACCCCTATTGTCCCACAGCAATAAAATTCCAACACATACAGAAAACCAAACCATCATCTATCCCACCAGGAATAGCAGAGTATATGTATATACATTTTTTAGAAATCTCATTCTTACAGAAGGAAACATTCCCACTAAGCACTATTTTTTCACTGACACAGTTTTAAATCCTGCCACACTTGGAAGCATTATCTGTGCAATTTCAACTTACTACAATGCCATGCAAGCAAACAATAAAAAGTGGCGCTATCCTGAGTGTACGCTTACCTGATAATGCACAAAAAAACAACACCACACCATGAGGTACTTTGTATCGCACTCAGATTTAGGAGGCTTCCTAATCTTCAGTGTGGCAGTGAAAACTCCTTGCTGCAAAGAAGCCCCTATGTTTCTCGTTCAGCTTTCGGCAGGAACTCCTCCCCACGCGGCCACATAGCTTTGTCTCGCTTCCTGTCATGCAGCATACAAGTACTATCATCAGCTGAGTGACACATATCGGCACGTCTCTCTCTGCTTTGCTCGTTTATTTTTCCCCAAGACTGCTCTGAATAATATTTTTGAAGATAAAAGTGCTTTAAAAATTGCTAACCAACGTGAAGAGAATGGCAGTGGTATGGCAAAGGTAAACGCAACACTGATGTATTTCAAGTAGTAGGTAAGTGCTTGGGGGAGCTTTGGGATTCAACAACTGAAACACAGTCTGCCTCCTACATGCTCAGTTCTCAAATAATTGCAACGGCCTTAACTCAAAACAGCATAACTATCTCTAAATATAGATGCCTCCGTCAGAAAATAAACATCTGGTATATACTAGGTGAAGCTTTTGAACATCTAGTTCACAGAAAAATTCAGTGTTCCAGAAGTTAAGAATTCTGCTAAACAGCACTTAAATTAACAGAGGCACAAGGACAATAGCTCAGCAAAGACTGTTATAGAATCAGCCCAGAATTCAAGCCCAAAGATGAGGCTGGCGGAAGGCCCAAATTTTTCATTTGAGGACATGTCAAGGAAGTGCAACGTCTGATTTTATCTGTGGGAGTTCTCTACAAGTGAAAAACTCACCCCATCACAGGAAACCCTAATCCTTTGCCATCGGAATTTGGTAATCCCTCACCCAGGTTTGAAAAATAAATACTTTGAAAAAGCTCTGGGCAAGATCCAGAACACAGGATTAAATGTTAGATGCTGAAGTTCAGAACTGTGACCCAAAAGTTTTGCCTCGGCAGTTGGTGCTCACTCCCACAAAACAGAGCATTCCCCAAGACTCTTGAGACCTAAAAATTTCTGCGGAGGCAGCCCCAAATAAAAATGATTCTATTCATATTTCTTTATCGTAAATATGGAAGGTCTCTCATCTTCTGCTTTCAGTGGTGTTGTGCAAACTAACCTTCCTAGAATGGGTCCATAACTGCCCTCATTTCATGACTGTTTCACAAGGCTATCAGTCTGCTTTGGATGAAGACACAGCTGAAACTTAGAGCACATTTGTGAGAATATTTAAGGTTGTTAATCACTGAAAACTTGAAACAGTATTTGGAAAAGTCAAAAGCTTTCCAAAGGCTGTTGGCACAGGTTGAAGCTGTTTTCTAACTGTTACGTGATTAAGGGATGCTAAAGTTAACTCTGAAAAAAATTTTACAATTAATCACCATCTAGAGTGACTGCACCATTGTATACTTTTTTAATCAAAGGCAATGTAATCAATGTTTATAAATGTGCATTTTAAGAGTTTTGAAATCTTATCTCAAATCACATTAGGTTCGTGTTATAAGCAGTGCTTATAGGCCTTGAATGAATTTAGCAAGATATTAAAAGACCACTATCACGTTGCTCTTACTAGGCATGTGCCAGATTTTAAAGACAGCTTTATTTATGAACTGCTCTGTGCTTACTGGACACAGAAAATAGCATTAGCTTTCAGTAAGAATCTTGTGCTCATGTTTATTTTATACATAACTAGGATTCATTCTAAGATTGAGATGTCTTACAACAAACCTGGCCGTTGAAACACTTCAGTAGTTAGGAAGAACAAACTGGTGGAGTGGGTACCAAAAAACCCACTCAGAATGCTTCATCCATTCCAGAATGCTTCTCTTTCTGTTGAGAACAACAGAAGGAACTCCACTTCCTTCCCCATCATCAGCTCCCAAGTTCTTACAAGCTCTTTCAGTTCTTCCTAGGATTCCCTTCTCCTTCACTCCTTACAGGACTTTGAATAGATTTCTGCCATAGATACAACTTGACAATGTAGATCACAACCTGTGGAACCTGATGGAGAGCCACAGAACTGAAGGAAACCTCTACTGCAGCACTGAGGACTTCCCAGCTGTTTCAGTAGATGGTGATTTTTCAACCATTTACAAACGCATATCCCATTTATTTACTTTAAAACTAATTTAAGCGCTGACAAACCGGAAGTTTTTACAACAAATTCATATTGATCACTGACCATTTTTACACCTAAGAGCACTGGGAAACTGAACAACAGACCTTCACAATTATTTGGTTAGAAGAACAAACAGGTTGCTATGGCATCAAGTTCTACTGGATGCATCATCATTAGTACAGCCATTCTGCCCAATATTTATTTTAAATTAAAATTGCTATTCTGAAACAATGTAACAATTAAAACGCCAACTTATATTTCAAATTTGTTTCTAAAAAGCTGTTTTCTCAAACAAAATGCTATGAAGTTCAGATGGAAAACAGCACCACGCTGCTAACCATTACAATGAAAGTTTCTGAAATACAGTTATAGGAAATTTCACATCACGTGTTCTCAAAAAGCAGTCACTGCTGGGGTGGGGAGAAACAAATACAAAGAAGTGGGCAGAGTTTGGTGTGGGTTAAATTGAGCACAGGTCAAGTTCATCTGCTGTTGAACAAAGAAAAGAACAGTAAATGACAGCAGGAGTACAAGGTAACACCCAAACTATGATTAAAGGCAGGAAATCTGCTATATAACAGAACATCAAACTAGGCCTAGGAGAACGACAACTGGACCTTTCTGCTTTATCACACATGGCTTCTAGCTCAGTACTGTTTGTATGTGCAACAGAGTTGGTATAACAGGTTTATAGCACTCGCAAAATACTTCTCCTATAAATAACAAATCACACCCAGAACAAAAATAAACTTGTTACAAAACACTTTGAGAGATCCATAAAACAAAGTCCCACAGCGTTAATAAAGTGGCTGCATACAGCATATTTCCAGAAAATATCTATTCTGTGAAAATATAACATGCAAATATAACAAAACTTGAAAAAAGAGATATATTATTTATAAACTGACGATATTAATTTGAATAAATCCAAGATATAATAAATGTAATGCATACCTTCTACAATGCAAATGATGTCTTGCAGATGTAAAAAGCCTATGAGTCTACTCAACACAAGATTTCTGCAGCACTGCTGTATGAGAAGAACTTTGTCACATACACATCCCACTGGTCCTTCAAAAGGATGCAGCCATTTATCACAGGTCTAAGAACTCACTTACAAATCATGTTTTGCTGGAATAAAACATTCTGATTTTCTGACATGACTATGATCCAGTTACGCAAAAGCCACACAATGAATTTCTGATAGCATCTCTATTTTTTTGCCAACATAAACCTTGCTGTTCCAAGAAAAATTAGCCTTGTGACTAATCAACAACAGCTCCAATGGTTTGCTCAAAAACAAAACCAATAATAAACTAAAATATTTAAAGCTCCGCCCATAGGTTAAACCGGGAAGACATCAAAGCCAACTCTCTTAATAGTAAAAAAAACCCAGCATCCAAGGTGTATGCTTTGAGAATTTATGAGCTCTAGTCTCCTGAACTACAAATACATCATGGATAGAGATTTCTAATGCTCTTATTGTCTCCAATGTTGCTGCTGTAAGAGTTTAAAGTTTCCCCACCCCTGCAAATCTACAAAGAATGAACTGCAAGACTACAGAGGAAATCTACTTCTACTGAACCTGTAATGCAGGCGTGATGTTTACAGTATCCGTCTTCTAAGACACTAATGCAGAAAGACTTACAGAATTGCTTCTTACCACTGCTAATACCAGATATCAGAGGCATTCTGGCCTGAACACTGACAGAAGCACAACAGTCCCTCCACAAAATCAGGATAAAAGAAATCCTGAACTAAGACTAAAGGAGGGGAAGTGCTAAAGCAATTAAACTCTGAAGTGGAGGAGTTTGCAGTCCCACTGAAAGAAGAAAGGGGGAGGGATCTAATAGGAGCAAGCAGAGCACAAGTATACGTCATCTCTTAGAAAGAAGAAAAAGAAATGGGGAATTTTCTTTTCGAAGAGAGGTGAAACGGATCAGAGATCAAGAATCCACCTACTATTTCCTTAGCAAGCTGCAAAACATTAGGAAAAAATCAGAGGACTGTCGACAGAGGGAAATACACAAGCACACAGTGAGAGCAGGCACAAGGAGCAGGGATACCAACAGCACTGCCCCTGGCAGAGCAGCCCCCTCCTTCTGCACAATGGCATTATACACAAGAAACACTTTGCTTGCTCCAAGGAGGAAACTATTGAAATTGTGTCTGCAAAATGCAAGTGCATTAAAAAAGAGAAAAAAACATAATCGTGCTTTTTAATGCATATAATAACATGTCTTAGAAAATTAATTGGTCTTATATTGTTCATACTTCACTACAAGATAATGGTACTGAAGCATGTTTAATCTACAGACATTAGCTGATAAGTTTTCTTCAACAAGTCCAACTAAAGGCCTGTCTGATACCGTAACAGCCTCTGCTATGGGTAACTTTACTGTGTAAGCAATGTCTGTACCCACTGGTACTCAATTGAATAGAACCAGTCAGAATCCAGAAGCAAGAGGTGTTTTCTGCAGTGGTACATGATTATGTAATTTATATAATTAATCATCAAGTTAAAACCAGGAAAAAAAGAAGTTCTCTCTTAGGAACCTGCACCTTATATAGTCATGTACCCTGAAGGGAACAAATGAAGTCTGCCAGCCTGCACAAAACACACACACAGTTTTGCAAATACTGTCTGAAAAGTGAGGAATTCTTCCCATTTGGCATGAAATACATCTTTTCTCCCCACACACATACCTGAAACAAAATTAGCAAGGAAACCACTTACTAACCTAAAATTGACCTTCAGCAAGCTTAGCACATTTTTATGTCAAGCTTCTCATAAATTATACCAGCTTCCCTCCCTGATGACCATATCTGCAGTTTAGTTAGAAGCTTTTGCAAAACCAAAAAGGAAACAGAAAACAAGGAGATATGAAGAAGCGCAGTTGCAGTAAATCTTCAGCCTTTAGACAACCACACACCAAACATCTCAAAATGTCTCAAGTAGAAAATATTGGTTTAGATTTTGCTACTGATTTATTTTTAGCACTAAAGTTACTGTAGGAGGAATAAAAGAGAAACAAGCATAATGGTTCAGACATCTGTTTAAAATACACAGGAAGTGATGCTAGCTCTTTGTGGAGCAGTATAGAGGAAAATCAATGATAAGCACAGACAAAAGCAGCATCCTCTGCTCCAAACCTGGCAGTTCTCATTAACCAGGTAACTGCTTTTCTTTTGACTGCAGTTCCTTCACAGCCACCCGAAGAGCCATATCAGCAGGGCTGCAACAGACCACTCTTGTAAATACATCTAAATAGATCATTAGGAAGAAGTAAGTCACTTAAAGGCTTTTAGTAGCATGAGTCCATCACTCATATAATTAAGGCACTCTAGAAAATTATCCTGCTGGTGAAACCAGAAGTAGTGATTTTGAGGCAGCAGGAGGGGAGATAGACAAAGCAGTTAAAATCTGAGACTCCTTACGAGAGATTCTCAGGCTTCACAAATTCAGGTATGTACAAATAAGCTTGACTGCATTTACTATGGATAACACAGCACACAGGCACATGACTCAAGGCTGTATCATAACTTAAGAAGAAGAAAAGAAGCTTTAATTCTCCTATCTCCCACCTATAGGTGCATGATTGCACAAATACAGGATGCTTCTGTTTTTCATTTGTTTCTCCTTGTTTCCACACCTGTGTATCTGCTTTCACACACTCTAGCCTTCCTTCATATCCCTCTCTACTCTCTCACACTGTCACTACATCTTTTACTGCTTTCTCCATCATGGTTCTCTCTCTTCCAAAGTTCAGCTTCCTCCTCTTTTTCTCTCCAATCCTGCAGCCAGCATCTTCCTTTGTCTTGTTTCTCTTATACTCCAAGTACCACATCCACCAGCTAGGGTCCTGTGTTCTGGTTTTCCAATTACACTTGTGCCAAGTTTGTGATATTCTTATCTCCCTCCACAGGTTCAGTGTTTCTTCCTCTCTGAAACTACAATTCACTCCATAAATACCTTTCCACTAGAACACTGTTTGCTGGGCACCTGACAGTGCAATCTCTTCAGAGAGCAAATTAATCAGATGCACTGTGAATATATGCAGGAGCACTACACACCTCAGAGATTGCATTGCTTGGTACTTTTAAGCCTAAATCTCATCAAAACAAGAATTATGTCAGACCCTTTGAAAAAGAAAAAAAAAAAAAACAAAAGAAAACCATAATCAGCTCACTGCTGTCACATGGAACACTGCTTAGCCTTCTGGAAATAGTTGCTACTGTTATCTTAAACAGCACTGGCAGAAACATAAATGGTATCATCTTGATATGGAAATTCCCACAGAGGAAATCAAACCATGAGATTCAAAAGAACACCTTAAAATGGAAAATGAATAAACACGTTTAAGCACAGAGAGGAAGACAGAAGCGCAGAGGAGTTTCCCCTTGGTAAAAGTTAAGTATCTGGGCCCTCTTATCTTTCTTTGAGGTTTACGTTGGTGTTTGCTCGCTGATGCTTTAACAAGCCCACTTAATCAGCATGAGATACAGACATGCTAAACCAGTGATCCAACTGCAAAGTGAGGACAGGTAAACTCATAAAACATCATAACCTTCTGTTTTATTGTGACTGTTGAAATGATCTCGCATTACAGTCTGCAGTACAGAAACAGCACAGATGTTTTTAAAAAGCATAGCTATGAATAAGTCATCTCAGCAGTTTTGTTTGTTTCACTCAAGAATGGCACTGATCCACTGTCAATATTAACGTAGCTCATTTACCCAACAAGATCTTATACTTGCTTAAGAAAAGATATCAAGGACGATCTTTTATCACTAACCATCCATACCAAAACCTTTGTGACCTGAAGTCTGCTCACTGCGTTTTCCATAACACACTTTTTCCACCCATCCAAGCAAAGCTGATGCTGACACCCTGAAGAAGTCAGCAGAGACCGAGCTCTCTGGTCCAGAGCTCAGCTGCCTCAGCTTCAGCATCTGAACAGATTCAGGGAACAACTGCTACAGCTTCTTCCCCATATGCAGTTCTTTATTTTGGATAATTCTCTTCAACCGCCCATTACAATGCATTTTATGAAATATTAAAGCTATGGAACTAGAAGTGTTAGTGTCCCCTAAGTCTCCTTAAAAATAACAAGGCAGACAACTCCCACACATCCTCATTTCTATACAAGAAGGAAGCAGTTTGAAGATCCTTTTCACAATAAGCAATAGTGGGAGCTCTACTTAAAAATACCCAAGTCAGGATCAGATACTGTGAAAAATATTTCTAGTTTCAGCAACGTTTATCATATCATGACCAGCACAGATCAGTACATCTTATACATGTCATTTATTCTTTCAACAACACATTTCAATAACATCTTCTTACTTAAATGCTTTGTTGAAGAAGCTCAAAGAAAGCATATTTACATGCTCTCCTGAATATAAATTTGTTAGGTTCAGTGCAAGTCAGTTCTCATTACAGGTAGTGGTAATTTATTATTATAGAAAATGAATTTTGCAAGGCAGAAAAACCCTTATTTTGACTTAAAGATTACAGAAACACTACTCCTCAGATGCAACACATAGTGACTCCTAGACTGTATCCCAAGCTACAGCACTTACACACATGGCAAATACTCTTGCCATTTGAAAACTACCACCTTAGGCTTTTCAGTAGATCAAGTAGAAGGCTCTGTTTCAACAGAGAGACTTGAAAACGATTGACCTGTGTTAGCACTACACCTCCGACCTGAAACAGACATGGAAAAATTGTCTGATACTGCTAAAAATATATCAAAGTTTTCAGTTTCATTTGCTTTGCTTTTTCAGACATCTTTTCATTCTGCTGTTGTGGGAGTGCACATGCGTGCAGATGGCCTTGCTCAGCCAACCAACAAATCAGAAATAAAATCTATTCTCTCCAACCTTGTAAGAAATCCAGGTAATTTCTGCTAGCACCTGTACTTCTGCAAAATTGAGATATTCAAGTTTCCAGTAATTCTACAAACATCTACACTGTAGTTAAAAAAAAAAGAATTTAAAAAATCAAAAAATAGTATAAGTCACTTCAGTCTTGCTGAATAATTCTCAAATACGAAAACAAATCAATTTTACTTCACATTAAACTGGTTACACTAAATTGTCTCCCCAAATACTTCTTAGTAAATCAACCAATCGCATAAACAAAACCTGGGTTTTTTAGAAAGCACTGTGGAAGGTCACAAAATGAAAGATTTTTATTCTGCTGTTCTGCCATGATTTCAGCACTCACAGATTATACTTCAACAGCTAAGTCACACAGCAATAGGATGAAGCAGGAAAAAGGTATTAAAACATCAAACTTACCCCTCTGAAATTCCAGCCTTTAGCAGAAGGAAACAAGGAAAAATTGCTCTGTTGCTGTTGTTTTGGCCTGCAGAATGAAACAAGGAAAAGCATTTACCAATTACATTTTTAGCTGTCATGTTTTCTACATTAAAAATGGAGTGACAACAGAGGAGAAAAAAAAAACAGAATTCAGCTACTGAGACACCTTAGATTTCCTTGGCTGTACTCCTGACAGGCTTCTCTCTTCAGTTCAGACAAACATTTCAATTTAGATGGAGAGCTAAGGGACATGGCAGCCTTACAAGCCTTCAGAGACGCACCGACTTGATGTCTGGCAGAACTTTGCATCACTCTGATTTCCAACAAGCAGAGACAGCCCTGACCCTGTGTGCTGCTGAGGCCGCAGTTGCGCCAGGTGACGCAGGCTGTGCACATACAGCTCTGCTAGGTGGCCACCAAAGGGCCCCAAAACAGCAAGGCTTTGCCAAGCACCATGCAAAGCAAGCTAGCCATAGCCATGTGTGATGCGAACAACTAGAGGAGCTGACTTCAGGTTTTACTCATTCAAAACATTCTTCCTACCCTATAATTATCACTGTACAATTATTTCTGAAAAGTAACCATATTATCCACTTCACTCTTAACGAGCGCTTTTCACCCATTAAGATCCCGAAGTAAGATCTTAAATGATTCTGCTAAGGTAGGCAAACATTGCTGAGGCTTTACACATGAAGTCAGATCAAAGCTTGGCTGACCTGCTGAAGCTGACCAAACCAACGCACAGTTCGGTGGCAAGGCTTAAGTGCCAAGCACACTGCAACTCAAACCATGCAATTATTTAAATTACAGGAATACGCGCACCTGGTTAAAAAACAACAAATTAAATGGCTGCCTGTCAAACCTTCTCTCCATCCAACAATAACAGGACAGATGTTTCTGCACTTCAAGCGCTAGACTAACATGAAAGATCTGGGAGCAGCTTCTGCTCTTCACAGTTCCTGAGGGACTTCAACACACTGTGCCCCAAGTCCTGCAGTGTCAGGACAGCAGTAATCATCCCTGTCTTAGTTTTCTGTCTCCTCTATTCAGATGTAAAATATTTGGTGTAAAATACTGCATGTATGGACATTTTCATATTACATACGATACGTCATAGAGCTGAGGTCGCAGTAGACATTTTTAGATGTTAACACAATGCAAATAACGTGATATACTATAATCACAACAACTGAGGTGGAACTCCAGCCTTGGCGTTAATATTCTCAGGTTTCACTCTAGTAGCCAGCCAGCCACAAACACCACCAATATTTCAAGCACACTGCGGTATACATCGCAGACTTACGATGACTGTCCAACTGAGTTCTCCTACTACATCTTTCCAAGTTAAAATATTAAGAAATTCAATTTCTAACCCAAGATCCTCAGTGGAACTCTAACTGCATTATGAGAAGAAAAGAATGTGATCAACAACAAGAAGTTACACAGATTATTGATCATTCTAACAGTGTTTTGCATCCATTTTGTCCAGCAGCAGGCACAAATGATCTCAGACTAGAACCAGACTCCAATTTTCCAAGGAGCATTGTTTGCTTTTTCTAGATTTCTTTCTGTTTAAAGCCATTTAAAGCTATATCTTATTTAAAAGCAATTTAAGGCTATAATTATTAAAGAGCCTGAAATATCCAACAAACAGTTTTAAGAAAAAGTGTGCTTTGCTAGTAAAAGCCATCTATCACTGCGGGTCCTCCAAGACTTATGGCCTGATACTTATAGGGTGTATCAAAACTCTCTGCTAACTGCTTTTTCATTCTAGATGTACAACCCTCTCCTGAACAGAAGAAATTAGACTTAAGAGTTGGACTCATTTATCACATATACTCACTGAATAGGCTGCCTTAAATCATTTCTTAAAAACTTTCACTTCCATACACATGACCGGTCTGTTACTTCCTTACTTTCTACTCCATCCAAAATTCATTCAAAAATATGATCCCCATAAATGATACAAAGAAACCACTTTCAAATAAAAAGAAAGCAATAAAATTGGTTTTGTACTTGTGAGAGCCTTTAATCAGGCTGCAAATCATTATGCAGGTTGACAGAAGCCTTTCAAAATGCAGGATGGTACGTGAGAGTCAGAAAAGTTGCTCCCTTGGGTCCCAACACTGGCCCAGGAAAACTTCACTGGGGTATTCAACGTCTAAGCATGGGCAGAATAGTGAAAACATCAACTCTAATTTCCTGTCAACCATTTCATATAGTCTACCTTGAAACTACAGAAGGACTCTTCGTCTTACTAACAGACTGTTCTAGAAGTCTCATCCCTCCCATGGCTAGAAACCACCTCAGCTAATTGCAATCATGTGTCACGGCCAGCGTCCTGAGCCAGCACTTTTCAGTTGAACACACCCCTAAATCAAAGTCAGGTAAAGCACAACTTCTGGTTCCCAAATATACCTCAAATAATAAAGTAGAGTTCTAGCAAAACCAAGACCTCATGTGCAGCTCTCAATTTGCTCCATCACTGTCTGAAAGTTATTTTGATCTGCCCTCCCAGCTGTCTAGCAATCAGTGAGAACTATACTGGAAAACAATTGGACAACTGCAGACTTTGTAAAATATTCTCTTTTTCTATAGCGCCCTACTTTGAAGAATATTCTGTTTACTGGAAGGATAACTCTTCACTGAATTGCAATAGTGTATAAGGTAATTAAAGAAACATTCTATTAATTGATATTTTAAACACAAAGCAACTGCAAGGTTCTATTTTCGGATAACCATTAGATTTTATGTGTTGTTAATAAGAATGCTGCATCATTAAGTGTATTGAAGGCCCTGTGTTGACTCCTGTGTCTGCTAGCTTTCTAGGATTCTGCTGTGCAGTAAGGATAGCTTGAAATCTTACTGGACAAAGCATTTATGCTGCTGAATCTTTTGACACTGGTAATGATCTGTAAGCTATGGCTCTGTCTTTAACCAAAATGCTTCTAAAAACTGTTTTGTAGTCTCTGATGCACAAAAGGCTGGAGAGAAAGAGCCACTGAATTAAACATGCAGTAAACACAGAGACTATAGGGACACAGGAGCCAATTTCTATAGTTCAGGAGGCCTATTATAATCAATCAAAGTCTTGTTTTCTTTCCTGAAACAAAGTATATACTAGAGAAGTTTGGATACAATAGAAACAAGATGCTGCCATAAATTCTGATAAAGTATTATTATACAAGGTTAAGGATGTCCACTGGTGTTCAGTGGAGAGCACTGTTTCAAAAATAAAGATGCATTTCCATCAAGACCAAAGTAAATATTATTTGGCTTACAAAAGGTTTATGTTGTCCCATGTGCTGCCTGCATTCAGAAAAAAAAAAAAAAAAAACAAAACTGAAATTCACATTAATCCAGCATCATCAGAAATGCTTGTCTGAAAATGGCTTGATCTTCCTTTAAATGGTTTTGCAAAAACTGATTGCTATATTTGTTTGTTTAGTAATTATATACCTAGCAATTCTGTCTTGGAACTTAGTAAAACTTCAGTTCTTCTCTTCTCACCTGTGACCATCAGCAGTAACATCCACAGAGCAGATCAGCGCCAAAGCTGAGTATGAACCATAACTATTCCTGCCACACAAAACTCAGGACAAAACCCAGCCACATACCCCAAATGTTTGTTGACAATGGTTAGAAAAGAACTAAGTCGTTAAATAATGCTTCTGTCCTTAATATATGCAGGATTGGCTATTTAGGTTCCCATACACAGATACTACAAATAGACACAATAAAAATATCAGTTGGACGAAGGTGCTTTTACTGAGAGCTGCAGACAGAGTGTGGCTCCCAGGATAATCACTGCGCGTTGTGCACAACCTGTGCTGTGCTGGAGGTTGGTAACATCACTGCAATAAGTGCTAAGTACAAAGGAATCTGAAGACTAAAAATATCCACCCAGTGTTGTAAAGTTATTGCTTTACTGAAGAAGAAAAAAAAATTAAACAGCATTACCTATTTTGAGTCTTGATGAGATAAAATGAAGGATTTATGTTAGTTTACAGTAAGCTCATGCAACTTGCATCTTCGTCTGATCCTGCAGTCTCTCTGCACACACAGCACTGACTACCACAGCTTTTAGATACAAATATCCAAGTATGTGTTTATAATACTCAGCTGCTGCCTCTGCTTGGAGATAAAAGTGCATTTCACAAATCCAAATGAATACTCAGCTAAAAAATGAAAGCTCAAAACACTTAGAGAAAAACTCTGCTAAGTAAAAATTGTTCTCAAACTGCAAAAATAAAGGTTGTTACAACAGCTGTGAATATTTTACCCAAAATGCAGTTAAATGACAAATCATTCCTCACGTTCAGAACTGCTCTTTGTACTATCATTAGCTCAACCTAGAGAAAGTACTGAACACAACAAAAAGAAAAAAAAACATGGATTCATCTTCTTAATAAAAATATTATGTAAAATTTATTTTGTTCTCTGAAAGGAAAAAAAAACAAATCTAATACAGCAGAATTTGTCTGACTAGCATTTAAATTCCTATGGAGATTTTACACGATACACTCTTCTTCCTAAAGGCAACATCTCACAGTGACTGGGTTGATGTTCAGTTTATCAAGGATTAATTCTGCAGACATGAGCAATTCGAGCTTCCATACAACCAACCGCCAGATAACTGGAAAGAACTCTCCCCTTAGATAAGGAAGATTGGATAGTTACTATCTTCAGAGAAACAAAAATATCCACCAAGGAAAAAAGCAGATGAAGGATTTTCAGTAGCAGTGTTGACTTTCTGAATGCTGACATAATCTTCTGCTCCTACAATCAAGAGCTGAGTCTCACAAGCATTAAGAAAGAAAAACAGCCTCAGTGAATCTGGGTATACACTGAAAGATGAAAGCCTGCATAACTGAAGCAGGTACCAGTGAGCTGTACCACACCTACTCTTTTTCCATGCTTACTTCAGAATACATTTGTTTGTACAACGAATCAATGCACAGCACTGCAAAATGTCAAAGAAACTACAGAACATCTCTCCATTTCTGCATTTATTTGTACATCCTGTCAAGATTAAGATTGATATAATAAAGAAGAAAAAAAAAAAAATCAAATGACTAAGTTAGATATTTTGATCTAAAAATCAGATTACTAATGATCTAATATTTCAACTTCTGAAGAAGCACATGCTTGATGTCAAGCTGCTAACATCATTCATTCATTCATTTTTTACTGAAGGTTAATGCAATAAATTACATTTGAGATACATCACTACAGAATCACCCCCTTGACATACATGAACTCTACTCACAGCTGAAATAGAAGCAGACCCTGGCTACCAGCCAGCAGAAGGACACAGCTGTTTTGGCTGTTTGACACAGGGTAGCTGCGTTAATGCCGGGGACTTGGAAGGGCACCCTGTCCTGTATTTCTTTAAGTAAATATCACTGCTTCGTGAATATTGTGAAATGTAAGATTAGAAAGATTACTCACTGGCTGGCTTTGAATGAGCAGCCTAAATTACTCCTATAGTATTTCAATAATAGCTGGAAAATGAAATTTCAATAACACATATAATAACTTTTTAGACATTACACCATCCCACTGCTGTATCACAGATACACGCTGAGCCCTTGACAAAGAGAACAACTCATTAAAAAGAAATGTTTGCTCATCTCCACCCAGCCGTGCAGATAAGATCCTCCAGTCCATGGGAAAAAAAATCTCAAGTGGTAATGCCTGAATGGCCCCCATGGTGAGAATGCCAGAAAAATCAACCCTCCGGGCACAAACTCACAACATTCGTGTTCAAGGAAACAGAATTCTATTCCATCTTGTTTTCAAAACAGAAGAAAGTTCTCATCAGGAACCAGATGTTGCGAAATCCGCTCAATTTAGCAAGATTGGGCACTTACTGGTTAGATAGAAACAAAAATATTTGCCACGAGAAAGCAGACAAAGAATTCTCAGTGGTTTGTAAACAGCATTCTCCCTGTTAGCCTACACAGAAGCTACTAACAGCCTCAAAATGATCATCCAAGTGCTATCACACCACGTTCTTGATAACAAGAATGGAAAACCCTTATTGTTTGGATCCCTACCATCTGGCTCTCTTTCTGAAGGTAAACATGAACTCCTGCAAAGCTGCGGCTCACTAACACGCAGTTAGAGTGATCAGAGGAATGAAAACAGAGGGCACTGCTACTTAAAACAACATTCGGATGCAAGGCAATCCAATACTAGACTGTAGAACCCTATTTGCTTATGCTCTCATTAGCACCTTTGTTTTCTCCACTGTAGCTTGAATTTCAACTAAAAATGACCCCCAAAAAATCCATTTCTAGCAAAAATGTCAAAACAAGTTGTTATGCTTTTAAGCCTATAGTCAACTTAGAGGTTTGTCTGTGTTGAGTTCAGTGTTAAGCAAAAGGAACTCCTGTCTACCTTCTAAAGAGCACCGTGTGATGGTCTGTCTTCGCTCCTGCCTCTCACGGACATGGCATGAAGCCAGTCAGCCAAGGAAGGAAACCTGCTCTTATTAAATGCCATCAATTACTGAGAGCAACTGAAAGTTACTGGCTGCAACCTTCAGATGGCTGTTTTACTGAGAAAGTTTATTGTTTCACGAAGAAGTGTTTTAAAACAAGTGCTCCAGTAATTTTGATGCAAAGACAGACCAGATTATCTCCTCTTGAGATTTCAACACACATCTCACCACTGGAGATAATAAACTAACATTTCCAAGGGCATGAAACCATGCCCATGATTTAGTTTCAGTGTGCAGTAGCCACTCACCAAAACTAGTGCAATTACGCCAGGTACTTCATGTTTACCTTAATTCTGTCTGTTAAATCACCTAAGTATCTGTACGTGCAAATCTCAGCACCTAGGCTTAGAAAACTTTCTTCTCCTCATATTTAACAAAATGATATTCGCAATTCTTATTCAGCTTCCATTGAATTCTTAGATCTTTTAAACAATCAGCAGAGTCCTTTTTACTGCTGAGCAGTTTGCACTGCTTGTTGCAACTCCATAAATCTTCTTTGTCACCATACATTCTTGGAGTTCCGCGTGCATTTTGTCTTAGTGAAAAGCCCTGCACAAAGCCCTAAAATGCTTTCAAGCTAAGAAGTTTATTTCAATCACAAACACTGGATTGGTTCCCCTTTTGTTCAGAATGGAAGTGAATTAAATAAAAACAAGGCAACTATTTGCACAAAGGCCAATTTACATGAACAAGGAGAACTAGATGTAATAACAACCAGCTTCAACTAATATTGCATCCTGTGATGTTAAGAAATTCCATTTAATTCAAACACTGACAAATTCACTGCTGCAAAAAACAAGTGATGTTTTTGAGGGGATTTATAAATAGACACTGAAGTCATCAAATACTGTTCTGTACCATGTGATCTTTTTGATATTGATCACCATTGCACAGCAAGGTCAGAAAACTAACATGAGTTTGATCTTCAAGAAATATGTAAACCTATTTACATGACAAGTTACATTGGAAGTTGTAACTTTTCAGTATCAAATGTTTCTTTCAACTTGAAATATTTGAAGCCAATGCAAATTTTACACCCAATGTTTCTAGCATTCTCCATTGTTCTGAGGACGATACTTTAGCAACAGATTTTGTGTTTACTCTAAAATCACACTTTTCCATTTAGAAGAGCAGGATGACTTCCTACCAATCAAGCAAAACAGAAAGTTTCACTATTTCCATGATTTCTGAAGGACTATTTAACCTGAGATGCAAAAGCAAAATGTTTTCAGTTGTTCGTTATTATTCACAGTTGGGTTCCTATGGGAACATTTTTTCCATCAGTGTAACTATAGAAACCCTGAAGGCAGTGGAGGAAGACCTGCTCAAACCAAGATTCCATGAAAGCTCCATTCAAAATATCAATTCAGGACAGAAAACGTTCAGTGATCTCTACTTGTACCAGCACAATGAAGTTATTTTCTAGTCTTTAGTAGATAAACACAACAGCTGCAAGGCAGTAATTTCACCCCCATCACTACCTTATAAGACCATACATGAAATTTTGATAATCTTGTCAGAAATACACAACCGTGTAATTCATAATTAACATTAGTATCAGTAATTACACTGAAAATGATTATCCTTTGTTTTGTCCAGGTCAACATATATATATTGAAGTGCATTTTATGAGATGGAGAGATTTAGACCCATTTTTAACTTTTCATTATATGTATACACCATGTATGAATTTATCTATACCTACATCTATATGGACAAAAGCACCTATTTTTACCATCCAAATAAATTAAATTCCTACAAAAACAGGAACTAATATGTGAAATGAAAACAGTGGATCAGACAGGAAATAGGATTATGCTGCAAAGTAAATCTCTGATTGATTTATCAATGGAGGACATTTTCTCATCCCTTTCAAGGAAAGGTTGTCTGCTCACACCTGTAAGCAAGGTGGCCTATGCCCTTCTTTTTTGAGCTTATTAAAGGTAATCGATAACAAATCTCATAATTAGTACAAGGATTTAGTAGCTTTGCATCTGCGGTTTCTGACTGAAGTACAATGCCTGAGGAGCAAGGTCAAGAATTAACTATTACTTTGGGTGCATTCTTAGGATCTGTTTCAAATTAATTACTGTATATTGTTAGAGGTAGAAGGCCAAGTCAAATGACAGTTTCAGGCCTATGGCTCCAGATTATGGGTTCAAAATGCCTCATAAAATAAATGTAATGAAAGTACTTAAGGGTCAAAAGGCAGCAATGTCTGAAGGCTGTAAGCAAAGAAATCTTGAAAGAAACGTCACTTCTACACATGTCCAAAGGAAAATTATTGCCAGTACTCAATGTTCAATGCTCTTTTTTCATTACTTTTAAGATTATTTTTGCTGTAGGAAAAAATAAAGAGCCCAAATAATGTATTATTTCAGTATATGATTATCTAGATCACACTGCTATAACCCGTTCTTCAAAAAAAACATGAGGAAAAAAAACATCTGTGCTACTCAATTGTGTCATATGTACCAAAACATTCCTACACAAGATCCAATGAAATTAATTTCTATAAAAAATTTTGAAGTTTTTTCACAGTTATGTATGAAATCTTTATGAATAATACGGCTCACAGCAGTAACTCATATCAGAAAAAATATGTAATGAATGTGCCAGAGATTATTTGCCTTCAAAGAAAATATTTTTTCAGCTATTTTCCCTTGTACATATGAACAAATTATCATCATACATACTAATGCAGCATCTTTTTTTCCATCAAAACAGTTCATGATTTGTAACAATCTCTCCACCTGAATTGTGAGGGGTTTGTTCTGCTCCCCACCCCAGCCTTCCAGGTCAGGGGTAGAATACCCCAGGGATAACTGCTCCCCTGCCCAGGGGTACTGGAACTGTATGATCTGTGAGGTTCCCTCCAACTTGAGCCATTCCAGGATTCCACAAAATTAAGGTATATTTATCTTTCCTCTTATGCACTTGTTGATATCTAATATAACTGGGTTTCAAAGAGTTACATATTAATCAGGCTTAGGTAGAGAAGTAGAAATACGTTGCTCTATTTCATTTTAAAAACTGAAAAGTTCTTAAATCAAAAGCCTAGCAAACAGTCTTGCAATCTGTATATGAATACAGGAAGCACCAGAACACCAGGACAATATACTTGCTTCCTATAGCAGCTGAAGAGTCTTAAGCCACAAGGAAAGAAATCAAACAGATGTTAATTTGATCAATGATTATGGAGAAAATAATTATTTATGATTTCCTTTATGGTCAATGATAACAGCACTACTGCTGGCAGTCATCCGAGTGACAGGAAAATAAGGTAAGTGAATATACTGATTTCTCTGAAGTTTATTTCACTGTATAATATGTTTTTGTAGCCAAACTGTCGGATTTTTTCCAACTATTTATGCTTTATCTCTTGATTAATAAGTTTCTGTACAACAATTTTTCAAACAAAGCAAAAACAGATACAAAAAGCTTAACTTCATCTCTGCCTTCAAATACAGCGGTCCTTTGCATTGAACAGTTGAGCGATGCTGCAGTATTCCTCAGCAGTGTTATCTGTCTGATATCTCTACATTCAGATCTTCCCATCTTGGCAACTTCAAAACAGAATAGGTACAGAGTGATTTGATGAGTCAATCCAATGGGAGAAGTGGTGTAGCAATGACAGCCTCACAAATCTAAAGCTGTAGCATGTGCTCTTTGTGAAGAACAAATGCTAAGAAACTGCTTTCTCGTTCCTAAGAGGGGAAGATGGCAATGAAATCAAGTGAAGTAGCAAGCATCACTCTATGCATAGCATATGATTTTGCAGCCTGAATTGGATCATAAAGAACAGATCCAGCTCTGAGCACACACAATGGCAGTGCATGTCTATCACCTTTCTGCAAGCAGACACCACCTCACAGCCATGTGCACACACCCAAAGAGACTCTGCAAGGGTCAGAGCAGATGATAACTGGTTTGCTGTGGAAGCAGGCCCTGTGCTCCACCACACACCTCTGAGCACACTGTATCTCGTCACCTCTGTGAGGCCCTTACCATGAAAAGGCTGCGGTTACTTTAGAGTAACACACGTACCATTAGTCTCCTGCCACAAATGGCCTTGCTCTGGCAGCCTTTCTTGCAGAGACTGAGCTCATTTGTCTCATCTCTATCCATAAGCAATTATGATAAAACTCGATTTTATCATTTTTATGCCTTATGTTTTTGGAATCTTCTTTTTAAATGGACAGTAGTAAAGTTGCAAGCAAGACCCAGACAGCACAGTCATGTACCATTTCCTGCGGAAACTATGCATTCTTTAAACCACACCTGTACGCCTTCCTGCAAATCTGACTTTCCTACCTTGAAAAGCACAGTAACTGGTTTCACATCTTCCAACTCCTACTCCCTCTTATTTCCTACTGAGAAAGATTAATTAAGAAGTGCAATGTTTTTTTCTGAGTTTATAAAGTCACAAGACTGTTCTCAAGAGAGAAAAGTTTTAAATTACTAGTAAGTGAAAAATATTAAGCATTAAACCTAAAACAAAGGAAATGCATTAACACTGTGTCTGATATTGATGAAGGATACATGATACAGAGTGGAAGAGTTCATCTGGAAGGAACCCACAAAGATCATCCAGTGCAACTGCCTGAACACTTCAGCACCAGCCGAAAGGCAAAGCGCGGTACAAAGGGCATTACCCAAATGCCTTGTGAAGGTTGCTTCAGAGTCAGTAAGCAAAGGATTTTAAGATGCTCATTCTAAATTTGACTACTGTGAAAACAAAATGTAGAAGAGAAACACTGCACTATTTTCAAATCGTCTCTGAATGGAAACCTGATCAATCCTTTCCACTCTTACAGCAGTTTCAAAGTGTGTCAGTCACCATGTAAAGAACCAGAAATTCTAGATACTTGACTTTCAAATAGAGGTACATTAAATAAGTGAGCTTACCTTCCTACACAAGTTAACAATGGCAGCAAAGAAAATGAACATGCTTTGTTAAAATTCTCCATTTCACAAATCTTGTAGCAAAGCAAGATAATGAGCACCTACAGTGATCACAAATTTAGCTCTGTACTACACGAACTTTGTTTATCTGATCAATTTCTACATTGCTATATCAGGCTGAGAAAAAGAGTTAGCAGCTTTCTCAGGGGAAAAACAGCTTGTCATCTTACCAGACTACTGTCCTCATCCGTTCACTTAGCAATTGCTAAATCCTATACCAACTGTTAACTGATGATGAATGAAATGTTTTCTGGGACTATCAGTACCTTGGCAGAAGATACAGCCACAGACTACACACTGGGCAAAAAACATTTCTTGGATCACTAAAATAGCTCAAGTTGAAATGGACAAGGAAGTAACACTCAAGATCTTTGATGGAGCTTGATAACACACATTCACTTCTGTTAAATATAGACGCCAGAAATTTAGAGTTCAAAGCAGGAACGTGGAAAGGGAAAATAAAACTGACTGTATCATACAGGTCCTGGTCATTAGGGGGAAAAAAAAGTACAAGAACACTTGAGGACACTGGCCTTAAAGAGGCAGGAACAGCTTCTCCAGTAGTATGAAGCTGCCGCCACATTAACAGAGGAATACTACAGAGCCACAGAATGGTTGAGTTGGACAGTACCTTACATCCCACCCCATCCCCAACCCCTGCCATGGGCTGGCTGCCCCGGACCCCATCTGGCCTGGCCATGTGCACCTCCATGGATGGGGCACCCACAGCTCTCTGGGCAGCAGTGCCAGCACCTCACCACTCTATCAGTAAAAATTTTTCCCTGGCATCAAACCTAAATCTCCCTTTTTCAGTCTCAAACCATTCCTCTGTGTCGTATCAATCCGAGAGAACTGTTCCGGTTATGACAACAAACACTGCACGCAGTTCTGTGAAGTGCAGTGCACAGACTTCTCTTGTTGTAAATAAGCTATTTGGGAGCTGTAAAACAGAAATAAGATGTAATAGCAGTGCTCTACTCTATATCCTCAGGTTGTCAGGAGAAAATTATGTGTAGCACAGACACAGACCAGGACACAGCAAGTCAAAGAGCCCAGCCTTACATACACAGCTTACATGCACACTATGAGCAAAACTGCACAGAAACAACCTTCAAAGTGGAAATGAAGAATATCTTGATACAGATACCTAAAAAGTACCATGAAATCAAGTACTGCAATACTATTAAGTTCTCCAAACCAATGGACAAACATCAGTACATGAAAAAAGTTTGGCTAAGCCTGAACTGAAACTAAGATATGATTCACTCATGGTCCCCACAGACAAAGCAACTGACATCTATTCATGTGCTGTTGGTTCGTGTAGCCCCCTGCTGTGCAAAACAGAAAATTGTAACACAGTCACCTTTCTGTCACTGTGCTCTATGAGCTGCTCACAAATGATCTTCATCGACAAATGAAATCCTCATTTGTAAATCCCATACAACAAAATCAATTCAAATTTCCTGGCGACTTACCTATTCCAGTAAACTGGAAACAAAAAGACCCTGAATGGACAGGTACTAAGGAGCCCATCTATTGTAATTCATGAAAGAACCTTCCTTCCAAAGTGCCCTTCTCCTGGAGTTCAGTCATAAGGAATTGGGGTTTTTACTTTAAACCAAGCTGCAAACGATGAACACACACTTGCTTAAAAGATCTGCTTAATATAACAAAATACAAATCAGCATGAGAAAAAGTTTGAGATTTATTTCAAATCTGACTTGAAATGAAATGCAGGAAAATCAATTAATTATTCTGTTACAGAATCCACGATCAGAAAAACACTGGCTTGTGCCAGGTGAGCTGCAGATTAAACAAAAAAAAAACAAAACAGTTTACATCACATAACATTAAGACCATAATAAATAAATACCCTTTTATCTCTGGATTCACCACATAATGACCAACAACTGTTGGATACCTTCATCTCCCACAGGAATTGATCAGGAAGATGATATTACACAGGCTCCACAGCTGGTTCAGTATGGGACTGCTCCAGAAATAATGCCTGCTATTTTATGAGGAGGGGGAAATAGTTCTATGTGGGCTCAATTCTGCCTAACAGATCTTTCAAAATAATATATACAAATATAATAATACAATACAAGGTTTCAGATGTGAATGCATCTAATGGAACTGCAGAGAAAAAAAAAGTTATAACAGTACATTTAAAGGATTCCTATTTTTAAAAAATGGGGTGCAGTTTATGTTAAATCACCTGGTCACACACAACTTGTGTCTCAATCCGTGAAACACAAAACTATGACACAGTTTTCAAAATAGAGCCATCTTTATCTTACTGTCCAGTGAGGAAGACAGAAAGAAAAAAACTGAGAGCACCGGGGGTAAATGAGAGCCTTAGTGAAACAAAACTTCCTCCACAAAAAAAGAACAGCAGTAATTGAATCTCCTTTTTTAAACATAGCTTCCAAAGCCATGTTTTAAATTGTTACCTATCATCAGCACTCCAGAATTTGAAAGCCTACGTCCATACATGGCTGTGTGCACACATTTACAGATACACATCTAAAAAGTACTAGTGAGTATTCTGAAACATCTGAACAGCAGGCATTCAATAACTCTCAACATTCTTATTTTATTCATGCATTACTTTTAAGCCTACGTTCATAACTGTATCAGTGTGAACTATCACGGATAGTCAGTGCCTTCTTTTCCACATCAGAAGAAACAAACCTATAGATTTAGCTGGGGCTTTCCTTGTGTAGTTTTAGGGCAATACAATGACTCTTTACAACAGGAAAGCTGTGTTTTGAATATAAGAGATTTGCAGATGACCAAAAGTATCCAGTTTGAAAGCGATGTACTCAAATAATCCTCTTACAACACTTATCTCTAGAAATGTTCAGGATCCATAGGAAAATCTCTCTCACTTAACCAACTCATATTCTCCATTCTTCACTTATCCCACAAAAAGGAAAGACTAAGTTAAAATAATTTTTGTTTTTGGTCTTTTGTTTCCTAATACTGCAGTGTTCAGCTGTTACCATAGAGGCATGGTATGTTTTAGGTGAAGACTTTATCACCAGCTCCCTCTACAGTCAGAAAGCAAACTAACAACGTATAATCACAAAAAAAAAAAAAAAAGAGTTGCCTTATTAGTGCAAGAGTTTTTATCAGATGCTCTACCATATTCCATGTTGAACGATTATGCAAACTAATAGAGACTGCTTATATGAGCAATGAGTGGAGTCTCAGACCAAAGGAAATCATAACAAGGACAAGAAGCTCTAAGAGAGAAGCAAAGTGACAGAAAACAGATGGTTAGCAGTAGTGGATCACTGGGATTTGCTTTCTACATTTTAAAACACATCACAGATACTGACACTCTCTGTAGCAAGCGCATTGCACACCCACTCAGAGCCCAGCTGCTTCAAAACAGTTAAAAGAAATTCATACCATTCTACATTTGATACGTAGAAACTCAATAAAATACCAACTTTTGCCTTTACAGATAATTTCTTTACCCTCCATTAAAGAAATGACAGAAAATCCCCATGGTCAAAAGGGCAATATTGGTATAACTTGTAAGATACACAATCGCTACAAAAGCCTGGAAAACATCACTCAATTATCAGAGAAATGGTGTGTTTTGAAACACAGTGGCACACCTAGCTGAAGACATTGCTAACTGCTCACAGTGAGTAAAGGTCCACAGAGGGTTAATTATTCCTAAAGTATTAATAGCAGTTAATTGAGATGGGGCAGATTAGCAGAAGAGAGAAAAGAAGCAAAGAACCATCAACTTCATACATGTCTGATGAGGTCTTCCGTGAGTACCACCAGTGCCATCTGTTTCATATCGCATCCTGCAACCCCTCAACAGAGCCAGGAAAGCATTGCCTCGTTCCTCCATTAGCTCAGATGTAATACAACAAACAGCACTGACAGACTGCGTCCACCTGAGTGACATCTTTTAAAATGGAGCATTTTTCCTACACCATACATAGCATGTGCATCAGATTTGGTGACATGCTGAAGCACACAGTGGAGGGTTCAAGGGACGGTCCTGTGGAACACTGATAATGAAAAACCCACCATCTCAGTTATCTATTCTGCTACAACATGCAATTCTTTCTATATATATTTAAACATTTTTAGCTTATGGTACAAGTATCACATCATCACTGCAATTTAGCCATAATTACATGCATTAAGACAACCCAAAAATATTACATATATCATCGCTGCGAGTTTTCTATTAAAACAAGTTATTTTTAACATTAATGCAATGTAATGAAGGAGAGGGGAAAAAGTCTTTTTTTCTCTACTTTACCAACCATGTCTCACATACTGCAAAGGTAAATTCTTATTATTTCTGCAATTTTTGTAGTTTTTCAGATGGTATTAGAGAAGGAAAAGAAAATGTAGCAAGTGGATCTGAGTGGCACGAGCTTTGAAAGCTGCAAAAGAAAAATCAAGGCTGATGGCAAATTCCACCTTTGGTATAAGCTATGCTGATTAATTTATGCTCGCACGACTGCACTGAAGGTGTTCTCATCTGCCACAACCACAACTTCAGATGGCAAGTGACCAAAACATTGTTCAAGGATGCTGAGGCCTCCTTCCACAATGTTTATCAGTTATTTACACTGGTGATCCAAGTCTCATCACCATGCTTGTGTGTTATTTATCACCTGTCAGCACACATTCTTCTCATAGACAGAGGAAAAAAGAAAAACTCATAACATGCCAAAATGGGACACCTGGGTCCTTTACTTAAAACCATACAGACCCAGCTTCTCAGTTAAGGGGTTACTATACCACCCAAAAGAGTGACTAACACCAAAAGCCCAAAGTGACTCTCATATCTCATATTAAACACCTTTTTTCTAGATTTTACTGATATGCCCCATCTGTAAGGCATGAAGAAGAAACCGATGGGCTGATCATTCTTTTTTAGCTCTACCTTACATCTAAGTAATCAAAATTACAGTTTTGCAACACTCTTCAGCTCTAAAAACCAGCCATATTTTCAGTCTCCTGATTTGTGAACATTCCATTTACTTGTATGTCAGAGTATAAAAACTATGCCATTAGTCCACTCACTAATATGCATTTATAAACAAAATACCACAGAGGGCAGCCCAAAGATGGCATTACCTTTTACTTGACATTGAATTGGAACCAGCACAGGATTTCAGAAATGTTTGTTCTAACACTCCCAAAGCTAGGAGCAATACAAAGAATGACACAGTAATAAAAATATAACACAATCATAATTGAGCATGTAGCAAATGTTTCAAGAGATGTAATAGTAGACACAATTTAAAACATGACCTAGAAACAACAGAACCGTGCATACGTAATGCAAATGGTAGTTTTCTTCAGGAATCGTTCACCAACAAAGAACAAATAAAGCCTCTGCAAAGAAAAAAAATACTAAGTACTACCTACAAACAACAGCCTTAGCTATATCTCAGTGAAACTGCAGCTCTGCTTATGTCTTTTTTCTAGTCTTAGAATAAATCTGGGGAGTTAGACACGGGACACAATAGCACAAACCACAATCTGATGAGTTCCCAGCACAGAGAGCTACTTGTCTGGTAGAGAAAACAGCCTTTCTCATCACTTGCAGATCAAGCCTGCCATCTTGTGGGATTCACATGCTGGCCAGCAAACAAGCTTAACCTTCCTGAAGACTGCAGTCAAGATTTTTTTAATCTCATCCACGATGAGGAAATAAAACCCATAGTAAATTTTTTTGTTATGCTGTTGTTTGTTAAGACATGATGCCTGAGCACATGTTTAAATTCGCATTTGCCTCTGGGAAATATTTTCTTCCATTACAAAGCCCATTTCATGTCTGCATGAGACTTCAGTCAGCAGCTGGCAACTACTGTTCCCGTAACCACTTCAACATTTGTCATCTCTCACCATTTCTGCATGTGCTATAGAAGCTGATATGACTCACACCCTCAGTGCTCTCTTCGATAAAGATTCAATTCCTTCAAGTGATTGGCTCTCAAGCAGCAAGTCCCAGTGCAAATCATCCCTTCATAACAATTTCCAATTCTACTGCTCCCTTTTTGAGAAGAAAAAGAAATAAACCAGAGAAGTTCAGTTAGAAAGCAGTAATCTAAAAAAATTACTAAAACCAATAAAATGTGCTGGAAAATATTGGTCTGCTTTATTAAAATAGTCTGGCATCATTGTCAGATTACGTTAAATATCCTGAATACTCTTAGATTTTCCAGAAAGAGTATTCCCTGTCTATGCAATGAGATATTACTAGATATCAGCTAATTCAGGGCCTCTCAAAATAAGATCAGATAAGATTTAACTACCTACAGTGTTAATCTGCAATCTGTGAGACTTCCTTTTTGAAAACACTGTAGCACTGTATTCTCCGAACGTGTACGCGCCTCCTGTAATCACTACCATCTGCAGCTGAACTGCACTTTGACTGGAGCCATTTTAATTCAGTTCTTCAGGATGACTCATTTTTACTGACAGAACAAAGATACAGGAGAAACAGTGAAAGTTGTTAAACCTGTTTCTGTTCCTTGCTCTAATTCCATAGGCATAATTCTTCCTCCATCAGTTAGCAGCTGGCAAAAGCTGCAGCAGAATTATGATGATTTATGTCGTTAAACCTTACTTCCCACAAAAGTTACAAGTCAGCTGGAGTACTTGACTTTCTTTAAGCTACAGTACGCAATAATTCCGATTTTCATTAAAGGTGATGTGAAAGAAACCATCTGCACTCAGGTGAGTACCTAACACGCAGAATTTGCATACTACTTCATTGTGAAAATGCAGACTTTCAGCTGCTCATCAGCGTCTTCCTATCTTCTATTTACACTGCAAGTCCCAGACACGTCAGTTCAAGGGCCTTCTGAATCTCAGTTGAATCTGTTATTTCTATCTGGTTTTAAAACAGATGATTTTTTAAGAAGTACTGTGCTTCAAACATGGTTTCCACACTAGCTCAGAGTAACTGCTTCTGCTTTATCAAAGAGCTGCCAAATTTTAAAGCTCAGACGAAACAAAAATCAACAAAAATTAACATAACCTATATGTTCCTGGAGTGATCTGATACCTAGCCTCTGGGCAGAGCTTCACTGTAGAACCATTAATAAAATCACATTAAAAGCTAGCTACATAATTGTAAACCTGGTGGTCCTAAATAAATCAGTGACTAAAAATAGGCTTAGCTCAGCAACAGCTGTTAAGAACCTAGAGTTACAGAAGTGAGAAAAAGTGCTTGGCAACTGATATTGCAGCTCAGCCTTGGGAGGTGAAACCACTGTGCATGGACAGAATGGACAGAACGGACAGCATCGCAACGGAGATACTAAACAAAAACCTACCTTCCTACCCTCCTCCCACGGCACACACTTTCCTGTTTTAAGTGCTAACCTGTATTTCTGGTCTTTAGCCACTGAGTATGTCCTTCATTTTCTCCATGCTTTCATATTTCTATTTCCATCATCTCTGACATAAAATAAGGCCATGCTCCCTAAGAAAACAGAGTGTTCGAGGTAGGACAACCAACTTCTTGGCATTCAGCACTCTGGTCTTCTTCTCAGCAGAAAAGCTTTAAAGTTTCACTCTTCTTAAAAATTCACCCAGGTTAGTTTTGCAGTGAATTAGTCTTAGTGAAGGAAACGGAACTAAACAGCATTCACACTATTAAACAAAGTATGCATTCTCACTTTATCAATTTCATCTTTCTGTGACATGTTGTGTACAACACTTAAGAACTGACAACAACAATTCAATTCTAAGAAGAAAAATGTCTTTGAAGTAGGCATACACCATTCCTGTGCTGGCTTCACAAGTCCTTATAGATTCATATTGCTTCATCCATTGAAGTCAAATTTGTATAACAAACCCATACTGAACCACTACACAAGCCCACTTCTTTCTTTTCATCACATAGCTACATGCTGCATGTATATCTTTGAAGCCAGAAATCTTTTTCTACTCTTTCAAAATAGTAATGCTTAACCTAAAGAGCTCTTACAAAACCTAGGAAAAAAGCATACCAGGATATACGTATGAAGCAGCACTGAAAATAAAGATCAAAAGGAGGGTTTTATCCACTGAGCTCACGTGTTTGGGTTTTTTTTCATTATGATTAATTACAGAAGTATGAATCCAGTCAATTTCTTTGAGGTTTCTCTTTCCATTAAAGTTTTCTATCTTAGCAGAAAATCTGTAGCTTTGGCAAGAAGCCCTAGAAAAGTGACCAAACCCTGCAGCTCCCTACTTCCTTGATCACTATATGCCCTGCTCCTTACTGCAGATTTTCACCTTCTGTGCTAAACAGCTACTTGTAAGGCTGTGCTACACAAAAATTGGCTTTCCCAAAAGGACATTCACTTTAATCAAAATTGTTTCCATTTAATTCACAGAACAGCTCTATACACTATTGGCTCAACAAAGGTGATGGCAAATAATGGCATTATTAAGTATTTTTTCCACAGTACACCATTTCCCTTGCCTAGAGAAACAGCTAAGCACCAAGCAACGAAAAAACCAAGAAGAGCATTACTGTTTTCCACAGTCATTTCTAACAATAAGAAATATTATTTTTCTTTGCTGACAAAAGTTTGCATTTATTTTAACTCACACAAGCTTTTCCAGATAACTACCACTAAGTTAAAAAATCATTACTAATTGCTCAGAACAAAAATCCAGAATTACAAAAAGTATAAGGAACTGGATCCCATTAAAATAATTTTTAAATGGTTTGGATTGTCGAGATGGAGAATTAGAATTTGGACTAAAATGACTATTTTTTTCCTAGTGATGGGCTATCTGGCAGGCCCAAGCGATTGCTTCACAAATTCATCCCAATAGTCAACATGAAAAGGGTCATATTTTCATATATAGATCCCACATTCTGGATGATCATACTAGTTTAAAATAACATGACTCAAGAGAAAAAGTAAAAAGTGAATTCTTGGACAACCTTCACTCTTGAGGAATTCGTAGCCTTGGATGACTTACCCAAAATCATAGACAGAAGGCCGTTGCTGGTTTTGATTTGTTTTGTTTTCCTTTTTACAAAGAAAACACAGGAGAACTGAGTAAGAACTCAAACCACTGAGAAAGGAAATGGAAAACACCCCAAATACTTCTCTTTCTAGAATACAGAACAGAACACAACATTCTCCTGCCTACTTTTTTCTGGCAAATGCTGATGGCCTTATTATCAAATGCAACAGCACACAGTTGACTAAAGGAGCAAATTACATAAATGAGATTTGATTGGGAACAAGGCATAGATCCCCTGCTGCATTCAGCACTCCTCTATTGAGAGTTGGTCTAATATTTAGAACTGTAGAGGCCAGGTGAGTAAGAAAAACCAGGCAGCTCATGAATCCCTGAGCCTCTGGACTTCCATGATGTACTTCCCTCTTTCTGGCCTTGAAAACACAACCACAGTGAATGGATAGAATTTTAGTATCCCAAAGACAGCGCCATGAAAAATGATCATTTTCCCTCTCCGTGTCATTTTCTCTCTTTCCTTAAATAGCAGTACAATGTGTTGTAACAGAATCTAACCCTCAGGCAGACAGTGCTGTGCTAAAAGGACTGCTCTGTCCAAAACTGTGACTTCGGCACGAGTACATGGCCACATGTAGGGCAGACAGCTGGCCATACCTCCCAGCAGGGCTGCACAGCCACTGAGTGACACAGAGCAGTGATATGCACCACATCAGCTGCTGCTAGAGAAGGGTGCACACTGCTTAAGACAGTAGGATTTTCTCTTTCAGTGGATGCAGTTATGGAGCTGGTTTTACCATCAGTCTATTTGTAATACCCAAGTTCAGTGCACAGGTTTTTTTAGTTCTTAGCAACCAGACTGGACTTTTAGTAGCTGTTTGCCCAAAAGTCACCAAAACTAGTAGCTGCAAACTGTCAAGAATTTCTCAACAGTTAACTTATCAGAAAGCAAACTATACTTCTATACAAGTTTAAAGACAACATATGACTGTAATTCAAACCCCTGATGAAACACACATAAAGGACAGAGATTCCAAGTTCTAACATAAAATGAAATATTTAGCACACCAACAATAGACTAGCACCAGTATCTCAGTATCCAGAAGGAAATATGAAACACAGAATCACAGAATCATAGAACAGCTTGGGCTGGAAGGGATCTCAAGAATCATCAAGCTCCAACCCACCTGCTGCAGGCAGGGCCACTAACCTCCACATTTAATACTAGACCAGGGCTCCATCCAATCTGTCCTTGAACACCTCCAGGGATGGGGCATCCACAACCACAGAGTTATAGGAACATAGGCATTACAGAAGAAAATCAACAACAATGAAACAAAAAGCAACCAAAAGTCCGACAATTCAGTTAAAGTCAAGTCATCAATATACAGACTGTCAGAATGAACCAGAGGCCAAAAGTAACAATAGCTTAGTTAGGTTAGCTAGCTTAGTAAGGTTGAAAGTCATAGATTCATTTATTCAAAGATTCATGAAAAAGGTCATTTTCAGAGAGATTTGCTTTAGAATTGATGATAACTGTCAGAGAAAAAGGCACGGTGCCTACTCAGTAAGCAACTGGGTAACTGAAGACAGACTGAGAAAAACAAGGCACCTCAAACTCTCCCCCTCTGGGAGAGATCCAGAAACACACGTTTCAGTTATTAATTTTAAACAACTGAAATACTTTCTGACTTATTCCTATGTAAATAGATACAGAATTGACTACCAAGATTCCTTGCAGACTAGAGGAAGCACATTATAAATCCACACACGATAACAAAAACTGGATATCTTCCAATTCCCCTGCACATTTGTTTTGAAAACAACATGCCAGCCAGCTAGCTTCGTACTAAGCAACATTAATTGACACAGTTCCCACTTGCTCTCTTATCTTTAGCTCCTTTCTTGCAATTTGCAAAATGAAGAATCAGAGAATCTGCCAAATCAGTAGTTTCTAAAATTTCAAGGCTCTTGCATCTTTATTTGTACAAACGTTGCTCCATTGTAGCTCACATAACAAACTGTCATAACATAAATAGTATCAGCTAGATTTCTCAGTATTTTTGCTTACCAAGAACAGCTGAATTTGGTCTATGCATGAACTCTGCTGTGGTGCCCTCCAGTTATCAGACATTTACAGCAGTCACACTATTCCTGCTAACAGCATTTTTTTGCTGCTGTAATCTTGATTACATTCATTAGGGGGGAAGAAAACCACAGAAGCAAATGAAGCACTGCAAGCTTGAGTGTCCAATGAACCTTTATCTTGCAGGGGTACCACACAAAGTACATACAAAACACTGATGAAATGCAGTTGCAGAATTTATAAAGGACTATACAACATAAAGGAGAAGAGAGATCATTGGAAAATAACCATGATGGTTTTAGGTGTTATTACCACTTACTCTCATGCAATTTTAACCTGCAACAATACATCAGCCTTGAAGACAGAATAAGAAAAACAAGGCACCTCAAACTCTCCCCCTCTGGGAGAGATCCAGAAACACACGTTTCAGTTATTAATTTTAGACAGCTGAAATACTTTCTGACTTTCTGACTCTCGGCCTTGATAGCTCAAAGTGCTACTAAAGGCTGCTCTGCTGCTCAACAACTTTGAAACAAATGAGGTAACTTTTCCATTGCTTGCTCTCTTATGCACTTGGCAGTGATAACTGCAGAGAAATATAACACTTACGCTCATCAAATGTAACAAATTTCCTTCTGCAATTTGAATGCTTATTTCTATTCAAGCCTAATGCAAAATTCTGAAGAAACAGAAATATAACTTAGAATTTCCTTCTAAAAGCAGGCAACTGAACTGTCGAGGAGTTCAAAAATTTATATCAATCATTGAGGGGAAAAGAGAAATCCAGGTTCTTCAAGAGATTTCCCTTCCGCCCTGTATCAGCCTTCAGCAAAATGTTGATCAGCTGCCAGGTACAGGAGGCATTTTCAGAAGCTAGTTTTGTAGTTCAGATTCATGCCAACAAATTGCATCTAACCAATGCAAATCCAAGAGATTTACATCTACTACACAAAGTTTAAAAGCAAGAACCTGTAAGCTCTAAGTGGGAGTTATTTTCTCATACGTTTCTGTAAATATTTCCCCCCTCAAAAAAAACCAAACCCAACAGCTGCAAAAAGAAATGATGATCAGCCCTGGAAGATTGCTACTTGAAGGAAAGAGGTTACACTCAGCATACACTCCCACTGGCAGTATCTTTTATTTGGCACTAGAGAGAAAGAAGGAGGAATAAAGAGAATTTTCAGCCGAGACACCAACAGAAGCAAGAACACAGAATGGACTGGAAAGTGGGCAGTGCTCTCATTGCCTCACAGCATTACGGGCAGCATGGCTATGGTGGGCAAGGAGAACATCTCCAATGGCCACAGCAACTCTTCTTTGCCAGAAGGAAAACCGGAACGTTTGTCTTTCACCTTCCTCTCTCCCTCCCCACAGTGATGAACTATTTAACATATATTTTTAACTCAGTAGGAGTTCAGTTTAATCCATAAAGATTATTCTTACTGACAGATGAATATTTTTAGTTAGAACATGCAAATTTACAAGCAGATACTTCTTGAATTCAAGCATCCCACAGAACTGACTTTCTTACAAATTTGGTTGTTTATTTTTCAGAAACTTTCCTATCACTTATCAGATTACATTCTTTTCTGACATTAGCTCTAAGGAAAGAAAGCAGATAAGGTTTCAGAGGTATTCTTTATAGTCAGTAAAGTACTCACACCAAAGAATTCTCAACATCCACTATTATTCTTTGTGAGACTGAAGTTGAGTGGCTCCTTCTCGCACTCCTTCCCAAGAACTAACAATTCTATCTAGCTAGTACCAACTATGCTTCATCTTCTATTGTTTTACTATCCTCTATAAGTGGGGAGAAAAACATCTCATAAACTGTTATTTCTATGTTATAATTTATCCTCTAATCTATCTTTAGCATAAAAATGTCATGCTGAAAGAATTTATGGTAGCTTTATTTAAAACAGGATACCATCCAGTAGGTAACTTGGGAGAATAAAATGCTCACTATCAGTCGTTAAAACATCACCTTTGATTTATAAACAAAGCAAAAATATATGAGAGATCCCAACCTTAGGGAATGGAACAAAATAAAAACAATTTACACCTACCACCTGAACCAATGCACCCTGCTTTTAGTGAGCAAAGTATGTAATAAAATCCACACAACTTACATATATTTGGTTACAGCACTTAAGAAAACTTCACAGTATACCAAGTTTTACTGATAGCTTCACCACAAATTTGTTGCATAGTGTTTGTGTCCTGGAGATTAAGAGTATCTGCCTATTGGTCACATTTAAAAATAAAACAGCGTTAAGTTTTTCACAGTTTAGTGATAATTTATATGACAAAAAAAGACCTTTGTCTTCTGGCTGTGAGTGAAAATCAGCCAGTTACTTCCTCTTTCCTTTGTTTCTAAGGCTCCCGAATATAAGGTCTCATGCAAGATCAAAGCCCATTACATGCATCATAAGTCAGGTTTAAATACTAGAAGAGGCCTTTCCTGGGGCTTTTGCACTGCAAAGACTTTTGACTTGACTGAATAATTTAGACCATTCGAGGAATCAGAAAATAAAAAATAATAAATGCATGATGCAATAATGATGCAAAACTTCTCAGCATTAGGCTGGTGAGAATAGCATTTACCCAGCTCTAATGTAAAAAAATCCCCACAAGTAAAAAAAAAAATTAGACATGTAAGATTTTTCAAAACTTCAAATGTGTTCCATGCAGCCATAGGTGAAATTTTCACCATTATGCTTACTGCAAACAGTGAATGGCTCAGCCACCGAGTACAGAACTCAGGGCAGTGACATCCCGTGTTCCCTTACAGCCAGCACGCATCAGGCTGCTATTCAGCTTCCCAAGTCAGAAGCCTAACTAAACAAAATCCACAGATTGCAAACATGATATTTTAACTAATAGGATTTTTCTTTACACGATGAGAAAGTACAAGTAGCATTTCTGGCTCATATGTAGGTTGAAAAGTCTATTTGAAATATATGAACCTAAAGTTGGCTTTAATATTCTAAGCTCTTTGGAAATCACCAAAGGCCCCACAGTTTACACTAGGTGATAACGTGGCTCTTTATACCACTCACCTAACCTAACAGACACGCAAATTCTGCTATTTTGCAACTCTTTCTTTATGGTCAATTAAACATGTAACAAATCATGCCATTCAATTACTTGAGATGCTCTAATATCTGGTAACATAAATTGTACCCTTCTGCTATTTTAGTCAACATTACTAAGAACTGCCATGAAGCATTACAAGGAAATGCCATGATGAAAATGAAATCCTATTGCTCAATACCACAAGTAAAATAGAAAACAATATGAGATAAAGGACAGCACGTATCAAATCTCCACCCCCCAGCGCAGCACAGGGAAAACCTCTCACATTTTCCATATCCTTCTCCTTCACCTGAAGATTTTTTCTGACTCTGAGGATGTTCCAGGAATGGTGACAGAAGTGGGAAAAGTTCTAAAAACGCAATTACTTCCCAAGTGCTATGACTGTGTGCTACCTGAGTACCACATCAAACAAACAAACAAACAAACAAACAAGATTCTGCATTATTTCTTGAAAGGCATCCAGCATGAAGCACAACATTAATTTGCTAGCATTTCTTTGCTTCATTAACAGAAAGAGCTTTTAATGAATATTTCTCAGACTAGAAAAATATATGGGCACCACGTTTTTTTTGTGGTATGAGTTTGCTGTCTATGTGGTAAATAAGCAGTGTAACAAAATCTTAGCTCAGCCCAACAACAGCAAGTAAAATCAGCAGGCTCCCAATAAAGGGTTCCCAGTAACACAGCCAAAATAGCCTCAATGCCCTCCCAGCACAGCTCTGTGCATGACAACACCAAACAAGGTGCTAAAAATTGCAGTCAGTGGCAGTTTTCACAAAGAAATTGTCCTGAAGTGTAAGAGCTTATCACATCTACCACTGAACTTCATTGTTGTTCCTTCGCTATGAATATTTTTGATCAACAGTAGAAACTATTGACGTTTTAATGTCTCCTGGGCCACAATCTCAGGAAACCACAAGCTTGTTTTCTAAACTGTACAGCACTATGGGGGCTACTACTAATAGCAGAGCACCAGCATAGCAACAGCACTGGGAGATTAAGACATTTGCCATATGTGAAAGATTCCACGAGCACAACTGGTGCCCTGTTGAAGTGAACAGGAGTTTTTCCACTGCCCATCCCCCTGACAGTCCCATGGTCATCTGCTAAGAATTCAGAAACAGTAAGAGTTTCTTCCCTCTTTTTCCTTCTATTGTTAAATAATACAAAATAATTAATGTAAACATTTATAACACAAACAATTCTTTAACTTATTTTTTAAAACAAAGTCCCTCCAAATTACCACCCACTAACCTCTCAGAAAATGAGAAGTAAAGCTTCCTTACCAAACTTTTTCTTCTTCCATTCCTCCTCTGGCACACTGGTTTATTAAGGCAGGACTACTCATGGTAAGCGCAGAGCTTTCAGAATTCATTTTTTTTCTACAAAGGTACAACAAAAACAACCACTATTAAAACCTGAATGTAAGTAAAGAATGTGCATTTACTGATTCACTAGAAAACCCCAACCTTAGTACAAACACTTTTAAGACCAAAAACACTGCATTTTACTCACTTAAGTAAATCTCCTAAATCAAGAGGATTAATTGGATGAATACACTGAGAAGGATTTGGCAGTTTTGTGAACTTGCTAGTTATGCCAAACTCAACACTGATTGTCTTTTGTTTACTTTTCTGAACGGAGGCCAGCAGAGTTGATGTCAGCAAGCCCCTATCCAGGGCCATGCATAATGTCAGTTATGTTAATTGAGAGCAGCAGTCAGAGCTGGTGTTGTTGTAGAAGGATCCACACAACACTGGGGAGAAAAAATGGATTGTGGATATTTAAAGATCCTTTGAGCATATTCTAACAACTTAAGATCCTTATTTCAGTAGCTTAAGATCATACCTCAGCTGATTTGCAGAAAATTACAATTCACTCACGGTTGAAGTGGCAAAAACAGCACAGACATTCAAATGCTGGCAACAGCAATTCCCAATCTACAGTGCTTCTAAGAGGTCTGTATGGCCAAACACGCTCTGATGAAATGACTCATGTGATAAGAGCCAACCAATCTCTGGATGAAGCAGATTAATTTCACACTGAGACACTGTTTTGGTAACAAGATCCATAACCTTAACAGAAATTCTTACACTTATCTGTGTGGGGTTTTTTTTGCTTTTAAAATAAAGGAAAAAACAGCCTTCTTGAACTTGAGACTCCGAATTTGACTTCACACCTTGTCTCCATTATGATAAAAAAAAAAAAACTTCACAAATTAACAGAGAGCAAGTTAAACTGTATATATTAATTAATCTACTAGAACATAGCAAGCACAGCATGTTTTGTGGTTAAGATAGTAGAACCACTGCAAGAAGGTATAAAGAAACATTAGAAAGCTGTTTCAAGCTGCATGGAAACAGGGTCCACAGCCACCACCAGCAAGGGATGACTACAGCACATGGCCCATCATGGGCACACAGGTTAGGCCAATCTTACAAAACACACATTTGGAAAAGAACATCAGCCTTTGTTTCAGAATTCTGTCCAAGTAGGGGCATATAAGAGCCCCAGCAAGCACACGGCTGGAAAGAAGTCCCCCAAATCAGCAACCTCAATTCAGCCCTGACTGAAATATTAAATTCCATGCCTCTTTAGTCCTCAGTAATGCAGGAAGAAGGCAGTTGTTCATATAGATATTCTGAAGGAACAATGCAGGAGTCCAGACTTAAGCATCTTCTGCAAAGCTCCTCTCTTTTAGGGAGCAATTTCATGCCAGTTAGGCAGTACATCATCTGCTCTTGTGGTCACCCAAGCTATTAAGACCCAAAGTTCAGAGGAAGATTAAAAGTAGCCCATTCATTTGCAAACTTGGAAGCTGAAAGAATTGTTTCAAAACCACAAGGTTGCCATTCCAGAATAATAATAAATAAAACACCCCGTACTGTCACTGGTGAGCTAGCAGCGTACCAGAAGTACAAGTGTTTAATCTGTGACTAAGAAAGTATTTTCATCACTCCTTTCTCCACCCTTGAAAGCGAACACTCCACACACAGCTCAGCATTGAGACTTCAGTGTTGAAACAGGAATAACAGCAGAGGACAGAAAAAATGATACAAGTTACTGTGACTCCAACTACTCTCAGAACAACTGATAATAAAGGTTGACACACATCAAAGAGAAAACGATACACAGAATAAACCCAGTTTGCTCCCTCACTTTCCACAAGGAAAATGAGGTACAGTAATACAGAGAAGAATAGACCTTACCAACTCCAACTTCCCATGCCCCTCACATTCCCAGTCTAACATCAAAAATCATCAGTAACACTGCACAGCTTCAAGTCCAAATTCACTCCTCAGTCAAACACGTGAAGGCCCAGCAGCCTCCTGGAACCAGGGCAAATGGACACCCTTCCTCAGCTGTCACCAGCAGGAGGATGGGAAACATCGCTGTGCCCAGCGGCCCCTCCTGCAGTGAGCAGCCAGGCGCTGCCCCAGCGTGGGAGCAGGCAGCACAGAGCATCCCAGCACGACACCCCTGCCCACTGCAGCAGGAACCCCCGCCATCCTCTGCGCCTTCCGCCTGCACCAGCCAGCTCTTGCAAACCATGCTTTCCTCCCCGCTGCCACGGGAGCTGGAGGAGCTCGCTGCAGCCCCGGCACCGGGCACCTACTGGCACTGCCATGCAGCAGCACTTCTTCGCGCCTCAGAGGTCAACAGCCAGGAGTCAGACCGGCTTCTGCAAAATAATCAGCGATTCTTTGTGCTATGCTGAAACAGGCCCGCACAGGCCCTAGTTCAGCCTTTACCAGGAGCAGCAGGTAATTAAACAGCTGATCTCCACATCCCTGACAAGTTTATGGCCATGTCGAATACCAGAAGTTTTTTAGGTTCTAAGACAAATGGAAAACTTGTACTTATCTGCAATTTCCAAGGCCATAAGCATCAAATATCACTACTACTTCTCTGTCATTTCCACAAAGAATTCTCAGCCTGCAGGGTCTATCCTGACTTGCTGCTGCACCAGGCACTACTCTGAGACTCTCTTGAGAAGAAATAACTATTTTTAAAATAAAAACACAATCTTTCTATTATAGGATACAGAAGAAAATATATTTCACAAAGCATCATGAATATTTAAATTTGAACTGCACAAAATAAAAGCTAATACTGGCAAAATGGAATTTTGTTTAGAATATACTGTTTTATTATTCAGTCAGAGCATTAAAAGTAAACCCAGAAATGAACTCCCACATAATAACATCTCAAAAAATTAAACTCAATTCAAGAAGCAAAGGAACAGAGTTCAGAGGGGAAAAAAGCAACAATATACTGTTCATAGGTGCTTCTTTCTGTATCACCATCCACCACTTGTTTGGACTTGCACTTTGTGGCACAGGCACTACACATGATGAAACTTGAAGAAGGAAAGTAAATCTATCATCTTCCCTCTTCCTAACATGAAGCCAGGTGCCAAAGCAAGTCAGTAAATATCAGTTTAAGAAACTCTGCTAAAGAGTTCTGTTTATCTGTTTGCACACTGAGAATTGACTATTGCAGATAAGCCACACGCACTTTAACTAAGTGTTGTCCTGGAGATTGTGCTCTGATTTAATAGGAGGAAGTGGGCAAAAGGCAATTCCAGAATGAAAACAGAGGAAAACAATGTCAAAGACTTTATTTATAGCAGCTATGTTTAACAGCACTGTCACTATCTTACTGAGGCAACAGCCTTGAAGAAACATCCATCCTGCCTGTCAAGGGATACCACAAATGTAGCATACCTACCCTAGGACCATACCAGAACACCCTGTAAGAAGCATGCAACCCCAAATTCTCTTTGGAGTTGTCTCCACAAAGAAAAGCATTTATCTTTCATGAAAAATCACCAGTTTGGAATGCTGACACATTTGCAGTCCACCTGCCTTACAGAGGATTCTTATGACACATAACTGCAGAGAAAAGTCTAGCAGGGGTAAGCCATTGGCTCAAGAGTGGAAAAGCATTAAATTTAAATATACTTCCATGCTTATATGTTAGATTTTATTCTGGAAATTCTGCAATTTCCCCTAAATGGCCAAAAATAAAGGAGAAAAGATAAAAGGGATCTGGTATAACACCATATACAAGTCTCCAATCCAAACACCTGCACAGATCAGCACTGCAGGATCATTTGAGCAGTAAAGATGAGAAGGTTCAACAAGTGTTGAAACCAAAACGCTTCTTAGGCTCCAACTAGCCTGTAATGGGAGAACTAGCATTTAATCTGTCTAATCACTTCCCCCTACACAAAGCCCATTTTCCTTCTTTGCTTCTGTTACGAAGTGAATCGTTGACCCACAGGATAAAAGCCTTTTTGCACTCCCTGTTTGTACCTCTGGGCAAGTAAGACACAGCGTGGTAGTTAAAAACTAAAGTATCCCTCAACTGCTATTCATTCCAGAATAACACAAATATCTTCCTATAAAACCTGTTCCCACAGCTCCTTAACTCCACCAGAATGCTATCCTTGTTAATGCAGTATCTTGTTATACTTGGCTGATAAAAACTCCCTAAAAAGTTTCACTGAACCCTAAGGCAGGAACAGCGAGTGCTCCCTGTGAGGAGAAAGGTGACAGCAGACAGTAATGTGCATCTACTGCAAAGAGGACTCGGTGCTACCAGCACTCTCTCAAACTGATGTCTTGAACAAGAGAGTACTAATTAGCTAGTGTGCATCTAGCACCTTGAATTTTAAAGAGATGATGTTCCAAGCCCTTAGAAAGCTGCACAGAGGTTACATTACTAGTAACAAGTGCATTTACTATGCTATTGTTTTTTGCAAAGTCACATCTCCAGGCACACAGTATCACACCTCGATAGCACTCAGCTGCTAACCAGGAGATTGCCTTTGGCAAACAGCTCATTGAAGGGCTGACTGCAACTTCAAAATGAGCTTCATTATTCAACTGCATACCAACGAGTACCAAAACCAACCCTTCATGGTTGGCTTTTCTGATGTGTTCAGATACTGCTGTTGCCAAGAACTTGTTATCACTGAAGCACACTTCAGTAAAACCAGAGTGAGAACTCCAGAAGCACGTGAGCAGCATTTCTCCTGCCTACAACTGGGAGCAGCAGGCAGTCTGAGAAACTTCCCACTGCAGAGCCACTCCAACCCGAGCCTAGCATACCTATCACATGCACACAGTGTGCTTATTTCACGTGCATTTTGACCTCAACAAACACATCGCACGCCATTACTTAGCTTTAAGACTTTAAAAACACACGTGACTCACTGAAGGAGGAGGTCTGGGAGGACCTTTTTGAAAACATATTTTTTAGAAGGCTTTTATTCCCCTCCTAAGCATCTCATTAAATGCCATCCACTACTGTTCTCTTCAGAAGAGGAGATAAGCTTTATACAAAAGTGCATATACAAAGATATTTGGAAGATTTTCTGTGGTGGAAGTAGCTCAGAGAACTGCATGCACTGCACGTAACTCTTCAGTCTGTATTTGGTGGTTCCATTACAACTCTCCAAATGATAGAGAAGTTCTAACATAATATAACTCTTCTCTGACTTGCAGCAAGCACTGAGTGGCTGCCTCCCCACATACCCACACTTGCTATAGGCAGGCAGACATTCTATTCAGGCTTACGTAAAAGATAGCATTTACTTTTGAAACAGCAAGTCTCAGCACAAAGTCGACTGAAAGCTACAGAACAACAATAATATACAACAAACACAAATTCACACCAGGCTGAAGCCAGAACACAGATACAGACAGCGTTCTATGCTGCAGAAATAAAACCCACTGCGAGGTGCCGTTCCCAACAGGACTAGTCCTTTACTCTACTAAGGTTTCATTCTTTTCTCCCTCAAAAAAGCCAAAAGAAAAGAAAGATGTTTACAACTCATCTCAGATCACCTTCAAAGAAACTGCATGGAGAAATTTACCGTCATTGAAAAGAGAATGTTGCTGCAACACAGATGTCTCTCAGAACTGTTAAAATATACTAATATATAGAGACACCAACACCAGGAAAACCAGGATCAGGTATGTGCACACAATGCTAGATTCCCAAAATAGGAACATAGATTTTCCTGAGCTGGTTACTGCTGTGAAAAATAAGTTATGGAAGAATTCAGGCTGCTGGTTTAATTTATTCTGCATAGCAGCAGATTTTGCTAACAATGTCTATCAGTAGGGAAAAAAAAGAAGAGCAAGGACTCATCCCATTCTCTCTGACCTGCAAAGCCATCAGGAGCTGGACTCTGAGCAACTTTAACAGCGTGGGGGCAAAGAGGGAACTCCTGGCAGCTTTGCTGTCACCTTATGGATGGCAATCGAAAGTTGTACCAATAAAGAAAAGGAATTCTTCAATGTTTTAGTGCTCAGTGTCTTTGTAACCCACAACTAAACCTCTCATACCTGTTCACATAAAAACTCCAACATGAAGAAATTCCAAAGATTGGAACAGAACATTTTCAACAGAAGGTTTAAAATGCAGAAGGCGCACACAGAATTACAAACCATACAAGCACTAAGGTTGGAAAGACCACTGAGACCACCTGGTCCAACCACCGACCCACCACAAACACACCACACTCAGCACTGCATCCTTCTGAGAAGAAACTTTTCTTAATATTGTTTTGCAGAATTCACAGAGCACAAAGTGCTGCATTCTAGTGAATAGAGATCAAAGAATTTCATGCCACTGCTGTTACAAATGTCATAGTGAAAAAAGCTTGTTTCTCTACAGACCAAAAGATCCAGTTCCTAATACTTCAAGCACCGGGCTTCAGCACCAGGCACTGAACAAAACAATCTATCCATTCCATCAACGAGCAAGAAGAATCCCCCACCACTATTTCTCTGCCCTTTTCCCCTTCCCAAGTTTTTTTTTTAATCTCCCTCTTTCCCCTTTCCAAGTTGTTTTTTTTTTTAATTTCTTGTCGACAAAGCAAGCAAACAAAGCACAACATCGTCATTCTGCTGCAGATTTATTGTCAGTCTGTTTACAAAGAAAAAAGAGGCAAAAACTTGCACTGATTTGGTTCATATATTACAATTCCAAATGTGAATCCAACTGCTTTCATGCTAAACTTTCTGCTCTGTGTTTTGCATTTGACACTATGCAGCAAAACAATGTTGAAAAGCTCTTTCCAAAGATTAGCAGTATTTATGTTCCCAATTCAGTGACTCATGCAGCAAGCGATTCCTGAGATGAATTTAACTCTATCCACCTCAAATGTCTGAATTTGAGAGCAAACACAAAGTGCTTATGCAGAAGACACAACAATGGCAAAGATTTTATCTATGACAATTATTTTATCTATTTATTTTTTTTAATCTGTGGACAAGCTATTCCCAGAAATCACTATGTGATGTTCCTGTAAAGAATACTACACGTTACAAAGCTATACAGAAAGCAAAATAAATAGCATATTTAGCTATAAACAAAGCTAAATAAATTTAAGGGACAATTTATTAAACAAAAAGAAGAGAAATTTCCTGAAGCTTGCATTGAAGGAAAGTATTTTTTCCCCGTAGGAACAGCAGACTGAGACAAAAAGAAAGAACACATTCAGTGTGCAGTGGCCCAGCGTCAAAGCAGCGCAACTGCTGCCACATGTTTTCATGTTCTTCACTTCCTTTCAAAATATTACAGCCTCTCACAATAAAACGGTCTGTTCTCATTTTTTATTTTTGTTTAATTGAGAATAAAAGCTGAGTGAAACAGGATCAGAGTTGATATGAGCACAACTTCTTCTCCCTTTAATCACAGTGATCGTTTCCAGGGAACAGTAACGTGTTTAAATTTTATCTGCCTGGAAGGGCATCAGGTCTTCTCCCTAACATTAAAACTATCAGCCTGTCAGCCTATCCTACTGTCTTAATAATCATGGTTGTCCAATTCAAGATTGCTGCACAGTTCCATGTCACTGAAGTTTGTCAAGTTGCCTTTTTTTTTTACTATTCAGTAAATTTATTAACATCAGGCAAAAGCTGTACTGCACTAAAATTACTTTTTCAGCCTTTAGTGTTTTTTACCCATGTTGCTAAGCATGCTTCATACTCAAAGCTACATAGAAGAGCTTGCAAGATTATCTTTCCACATAGTAATCTACTTGCTTGAGGGGATTTGTTCTAGGTTATTAATTATGTATCTGTGGAGCATCAACAAGAAGCTAATTTTGATAGCAACTATTAATGTAGGCAAAATATTTCAAGGCTTAGACTCAGATAAGATCTTTGCTATCCACAGTGCAATACCAGGTTCAGGATGCACCCAGCAAAGGCTGATGGCTCTCAGTGCTGGGCTGTGGGCAATACGCACGTGCCTCTCACCTCTCCCAGCTACAGGGCAGGATCCTTCAATTAAGGCCATGCACAAGCAGAAGCTGCCAGTCACCCTTAATGCATGCAGTGCCCAAACAATTGGCCTTTGTCATCTTCAGAACAAAGGTGACAGTCAAGACAGAACCTTCTGGGACAATACTAATTGGACCCATTGAAATAGTTGAAATAAAAGCAGTAGAATTCTGATACGCTACAGATAGACACAACGGGCTGCTCTTCTCGGAGTTATTTTTTTTCTCCTGAAAATTTATTGTAGGCAAATGCTGAAGTGTTAAAAGTAAATAGATGTACAAGTAGAATGCCTGAGAGATGAGACCAGCACAGCAGCTGCTCTTGGTTCTGCTGAAACCACTCAAGTCCTGATAGAGACTGACAGCTTTCCAAGTTTCTGCAAGCTGTGGTGCTACAAAAGCCAGCAAACCTTTGTGAAGGCAAGTTGTACCACATACTGATTTCACCTGCAGAGCTACAAAGGTACGGCATGGCTGTGAGGACAATTAATCCCATGTAAAAAAGAGAATCAATAACAGCACAGGGAACCTTTCTATGTATGTAAAGTTTCTATTTATATTTGTAACAGCTGGATGTGAAAAGCAAAAGCCAGCCTTTCAATGGAAAGAACATGAAGCTTGTTACTCAGTTTAATAATTCAGGAGGAGATGGCTGGATGTCACTACAGGCCATGCCTTCAAGGGCCTCCTTCAGCAGCAGCCTGTATGAAGCACAAACCACTTCCAGGTAACTCAGCCCTACTTGCAGTGCACTCGCTCAGGTTTGGAAGCCCTAGGCTACCCATCACACATGTGATCAGGAAGAACTAAATAAACCTGCATGAAGTGGTGTTTAGACGATAACAGCCCAACTCACCAGCACACCAACTGCTGCAGTGTTCACAGCTGGGTTCAGCACAGGATTCAGCACCTGCAACTCAAACGCTGTTCACATTTCCAGTATATCACTTCATGTTCACAGCTGTCAGTGCTTACAGTTCCACAGTGTATCACCTCATGTTCAGCCCTGGTTGACACTAGATGGGAAAACACTTGGTGTTTGTTTTTACATCCTCTCTGTTACATTCAGGCCATCACAACTATGTGCTACATAGCTATTTAGTTCAGAATTCCAGCTATTACATTGATTTTATTTTTTAAGTGCACTACCACAGTATTGGACCACAGACCACTGCAGTATACTTAGCAAGTCCTTGATTTTCCAGTCACATACATGACGACATTACAACAGCTCTCCATGCTCTGACAGGCTTGCAGGCCGCGGCCATTGTTTCATTCCTGACACCACAGATAGCTGAAATCCACAGCAGCCCTTACAGCTTGAGAGGTAGCACTGACTGAAGAACCAAAGAGCTTTGTAGGACCTGGATAGATGGAGATCACCTTTTTCCAGCCAGTAAGCACAGATGCAAACATCAGACCATCAACACTTCTCTTTGTGCAGTAAATTCAAGTACTTTTGCCTGTTTTAACCTCTTTTTCCAACACAGCTCTGCTCTGATTTTTCCAAATTTTTAAGGACCAGAACAACTCCTCAAAGTACAGAAGCTATCTGTCACACTTCAGTGAGCTTTCAATGTTTATATCCTCAATTAATAAGTAACTAAATAAATAAAATGAAGAGACTGATATAACAAACAGAAATAAATCTGACAAGTCAACAGCATTCAACACCCCAAGTCCTGCAGCCCCCCGTTAGGCACACCTGTAACTTCAAAGGGAACAAAGTGGCAGATCTGAAGATGTTTCTCAATTTGCACACGGCCTTTTCCTGAGCACGAGATGTCAGAACGATGCACGCACACAAAGCACTCCACACGGATTCCGAATGCATCTATCACAGATTCCTCCACACAACACTCGTGTTCCTTCAGAGGAATTGCTCAAAAACTTAAAATACCAACAGTGTGCAAATACAACCCTAGCATACCCAGAATTTAAGAGGTTAGTTGGCTTAAATATCAGAAGACAAAGATCTAACATGTGGGAAAAATAAGCTCCTGTATCAATATTGAGACACAGTTCAAACGAACGAAGTGAGCGGCAGCAGGTAGCACTCACTGGTGTCAGCTCGTGCACAGCCAGACAAAGCAGACTTGTTGAAGGACAGGCGCTGCGACGCCGGCCGCTGCCCACCCCGCACCACGCGCGTCCCCGCAGCTCGGGGCGGCGCCGGAACGGCCACGGTGCGCGGGGGCAGGCAGGGCAGGGCAAGGCGCGGGGGTCACGAGCCCGGACACCCTGCGCAGCGGTACGCGCGGCTCTGACGGGAAACTAAAAAGAGAGTTCTGTTCGGAACAATAAAGCGTTTCGTTTGGAGAATCGGGTAATAAATACCAACTGAAAGCGCGCCAGGCGGATTTATAAACATTTCAGAAAGTCAACGCCAAGACGGGCCGAGCACAGTGACAGAGCACGGCACGGCGCGCGCTCCCCGCAGCGGTTCCACGCGCCGCTCACCTCCCCGCTCCGAAAGCTGCCGCACCGCTATGGACATTTTAGCTCCGGCCGCTTCCTAAGCCTGCGGCTCCTCCTACGCCAAACGCGAGTTCTGCGCGGACACACGGCACCAGCCTGGCGACCGGCCGCGTTAGCAGAGCTCTGGCACGACACAGAAGATCCTCCGAGTGCCGGAGGGCGAAGGAACGTCCTCTGCCCGTTGACAAGCGTGGCACGCAGCACCAGACCGCACGGCCGCCGCGCGCAGCCTCACCGCGCCTTCACACACGCGGCCCCGCACCGCCGCCCGCCCTTCCCGCCTCGGCGGGAGACGGACCTCCCTCCCCCACGAAGCACGACGCAGCCGCTGAAGGCAGCCCCCGGGTGCCTCTCCCGCTCCGCAGGGGCACCTTACCGAGCACCCTCCGGCTCTTCCCCGGCTCCCGGCATGCGGCCCACGGAGCTGACAGCCCGGCCGGGACTCGGTGCCAAGTCGGGCAGCGGCCGGCGGCGCGAGGATCGGGCGGGGCTGTCAGGGCGGCTCGGGGAGGAGACACGCGGGCCGCTCCGCCCGCCGCCCCCACAGCCCGCCCCGCTCCGCCCCGCAGCGCTGCTCCCCGCCTCCCCGCGGGGCTGACGGCAGGAGAGACGCTGCCGGTAGGGCGACAGCCCGGGGGAAACTCGCGGGCGCTAACGGGGACGCGTGCTGCGGCAGAAAGAGTCACGGCATCCATGAGGTTGGATCACCAAGATCATCCAGTCCAGCCCGCCAGTACTGCCTGCTGTGCCACATCTGCAGGGCGCCCGAACACCTCCGGGGACGGTGACACCGTCACGCCTGGGCAGCCCATAAAGCACCAAGACGTGCTGGAAACGGTGTTTGTCGTACGCTGGCAAACCTACATTCAGTAACAAGTCTATGGACGCTACTTCAGTGCAGCAACAATCACCTAATGCGAACGCAAATGAAATAAAGATGCTCGGTCTTTTTCAACAGCGGAACTGCCAACACAAAGCAGCCGATGGGAAAGGAATGATGGACAAAATATAGCTAACCGCCTTCTGCAGCCCAGAGGCACCAGAAATATATTACAATAGAATAACTTAACCTTCCAGTTGTTTCAGAGAGCTGAGTCTAAGAAGGCAGAATGGACATCAGACTTAGTTTATTTTTAAGTAAATGTCTTCAATTCCATTTGATTTCTTCAGATTGGGATACTAACCTGAACTCCACTTCAAAACAGTCTGAGAATACTCAGGAATCAAAGTTCACATGTAAAGGAGTTGGTACTCATGGTGCTCTGAAACACTCTTTTTAAACTACAGGCAATTCAGCTCGAAATCAGCCACCCAGGTCCCACAGTATTCTTAAACAAAACATTACTCTGGCATATATTTTGGTACTAAGCACAGCCTGTTCTGTTACTCAGCTTTTTGAAATAAAGACTGGAGAAATTTGGTACATCTACTAAAAAAATGACTGAACTTAATTTCTCCTTTAGATTTAGTTGGAGTACAGTTGGTACAGCCACTATGAGATAAGCTACACGCAGTTCACCCATTGGCTTAGCCTGTAAGAGCACTGTGTGTCAGGCCTACACCCATTTTCTGTTCTTTTCCGTGGTACCAGAAGACAGTTAAAAGTAATTGTTCACTGCAGTTTCTTTTTTTCCATCATTCCTAAAGCAGCAATCCACATAAACTAATCAGGTGTGTGAGGACTTAGCACTTATCTGGCCCTGTGGCAAAGCTACCTATACAGGGAATTACAGTTCTTTGAGCAAAATCTGCCTCACAGCAAGACGAACATAATTGGCAGAATGCAGCAACCTCTGGGGCTGCTTTGGTCTGGTTGTCTGTGGTGGATTCCTGAAACCTCCTGCTTTGGTCTGGTTGTCTGTGGTGGATTCCTGAAACCTCCAATCTTCATCACAACAGCCGCCAGGAGAACTAGAGAGCAACCATCCTGCTCCCTGCTCCTGGGTGCCACCAACGTGCCTGCCCAAAGGCAGCACTGCGACGGGCAGCACGTGTATGTCCACCTCTCATTCAGGACTCAGTAAGGCTGTAAAGGAGAGCAACATTTGGTATTCATTATCAGGAAATGGGAAGAGATACTCTGTTTAGAGACCACTCTTCTGTCTATGCGCCCTCGACATTTCTACTTACACAATGAATGAAGGATTAGCTAATGTAAATTATATAATGTAACTGATCTCATCCAAATCAGCTGACAATGCTGTCCAGGGAGATATAATGCTTTTTTGCTTGTTAGTAGTAATTTGTAATTCCTGTTTTTGAAGATGATTAACTCTATGACACAATATGCAGTTGTCTTTTAGCCTTTTTAGAGTATAAAACTGTATTTATTAAGCAAAATTCTGTGTTAAATGAATTGTTACTTCAGTCCGAAAGCTTGTCCTAAAATACAGCAACATTTGAGAGTTATACTTTAAAAAGATAATAACAATCTTTGTTATTAAAGAAGCCAACTTGTGGTGAGGGTAGCAATTTTCAAATACACACATTTCCCAGGCATAAAGGCAGCCTAAGCAGAGGGTCAAGTTCAGCAGTGAGAATCCTGCCTTGTTTTCCTGATCCCTGTAACTATTATTCTCACTCCACCCTCGGTGGCTGTGCGTCGTCCAACTGCTATCCTGCAGAGAGATGGTGGCTTCCTTCCTAACACCAAAGTCACACCTTGGCATATTTGCAAAAGCTACAGCAGAGCAGGCAGTTTCCTTTCTGCTGATGAATAACAACTTCTACGGGAATGTTCTCCACATCAGACATTTAAAGACAAGCAGGTTTAACACTATTCTCACTTCTAATTATTCTGAAATTGGTATGATGTAACTGACAGCAATGAACTCACTCCTTTCATCAAAATGATAAAGGAGTGATTCTTGCAAACCAGGCTCATATCAGGCAAAAGTTTATCTGGAAGTGGGGCTTGAAATAGGCCCCTGTCAAGTTGTGTATGGTCACAAGGCTGCCCTAACTCACCCTTCAGTCCCCTACTGCAGAGGAAATAAAATCCATGGCTTACATCCACCCCACGCCTGTTTCCTCCTCTTGCAGTTCTTCCTGCACTTCTGCTGCGCTTCGCCTGTCACAGAACTTGGCTGGGGTGTAAAACAGTGCCCAGGTGACTGTTCTACCACGTGGATTGTTGCAAAATGGCAAAAGCTGCTATCTCTAATGAAACATGCTGGCTGCCTACAGGCTGTTGAAAGAAGCACCATTATGGCTCAAGACTAAGATACAAATCCCTTGTTCTATCCTCATCTGACATCAGCCTCACCTCTGCTCTGAAGCAGATCCATTTCCTATCTAGTTCCTATCAATTTCTCATGTAAAATGAGGATAATAACACTTGTTTATGTCATTTGCTTGTCTAGTTGTGCTCTTGTGAGTTAAAAAATCTTGTGAAACACCAAACAACTCTGACGCATCTCACTCACATTGCCAGTTTCTGGTTTCATAATCAGCCCCACTGAAACTGGCTGAATCACCTGAGAAATACAGCACTGCTAAAAAGGGGTGCAGACAGAGCAGTTATAAAGGACTTAGAAAATGCTACTGAAAAAGATGCTTATATTGTGATTACTGTTCAGCAAGTTGCACCGTGCGTTACTGTCACCAGGCAGTACTGAGCTGCAGTGAAATACAGCCTCAAAGACTGCTTTTTTGCAGTACAGGATACACACTGAACTGGTCTCCAAGACTCTCTGAATAATTGTTTTCTATGCATATTAGTTAGAATACATTCTCTAACAAATTATGATTACTGACAGTCAAATATTTTTTGGTTGAAAAAAATCTCATCATAAAATGCTGTCTATATAGTTAAAAGCAAGTTCAATGTTGATTTGCAGACAGATGGTAGTACAGAATTTGCACGGGGAGAGCTCATGTGTTCTACCATATACCTACCATTTACAACTAAGTGACTCCGCAGGTGCGTATTTCCCCCATGGAGAAGAAATGTCAATTATGTAATTATTGTGCAATAAATTTACCTGCCTCATGTAATCAAGAAGACTGCCTCTCTTAAACTGACTCTTTTTTTTTTTTTAGTGACTAAATAGTTAGAATTCCAGGTAAATCAGCAGCCCAACAGAACAACATTCCACACGCTCACTCTTGCTGGTTCAACTCTCCACACGTTGCCAAACCTACAGCAGTCTGCAAAGAAAGGTAGTTGGACATCTGTGATAAATCATTCTTGAATGTTGTGGCTCCACATGCACTAAGAAATGAAGAATAAAATTCTCCAGATGTTATTCTTCTTGCACTCCTGTTTATAATAAATTATTACATACACATAATATAAACTATTATATCTGATTTTATATATATATTATATATATATATATATATATATATATATATATAAAAAACGTATTTTTCAGCATCTCTCATTTTCACTTCAACGTTCCCAAATGTCTGCCTTGAAGTGAAATACCCAAATCTCAAGCAACTGTGCCTCCAGCACTGAGGTAGACATGGGCAAGCATTTCATTGCCTGGTCATCTAGTTAATGTTTGATAGTGAGGAAAGAACATTGCCTTCTCCTTGATTTTTGAGAGCAATATGGCCAATTCCTGCTATTCCTATGGACTGCTACAAACACAGTCAACAGTGCACCTTGCCAACAGTGCACCTGCCCATGAAAGTGAACCTCACAGGTAAGTCAGACTTTATTAAATCAGAAAAAAAAGTAAAATTGTATCCTGCTGTAAAAGATAGAATCTGACAATTTTTCTGGTTTTTATCAGTCTGGGAAACAGCAACAGATAATGATAGCATGTAAAATAAGATAATTTATTGCAGAATGAGAGAAAAAATCCTTTCACTGATCTACAGTGCAGCCTTTAACTTCTGACCTTTTAGAAGTAATTCAGGTCTGATCATTTATAGTTCAAATAAACATATTGTATGCAATGCACGTTTTATCGCTATAGCTCAAATGCAAAGTTCTCGGGTAGTTTGCTTTTTCTGGGGGGGAGGAGGGGAGGGGAGCACTTCAGCATCAAGTCACCACAGTATTTAAATGTAAGATAAGGAAAAATAAGAGCTTACTTTCAAAGGTTTTTTTTTGAGATGTGTAATCCATATGCACACCCCATATCGATCCATGACTTTTCACATCCTCAAACTAGAATAATTTTGGCCAGCAGTTCCCAAACATGAGAAAAACATTCTGAGGGTACTCATATTTTAAACCAAAGGTCTAAAAACTGTAGCAGCACCTCCTTTCCATTTTCTTTCAAACACAAAGTGCCTTGTGTATAGGACTCTGAGCACAGCACACAAATAGGACTGCAGAACATCCTTCCAGGTAATACACCTGGAAGAAGTCCAGTCCAGGTAAGTAACTTGAAACTCTCTCTTGAATTATAAATGCACTTAATGACACTTCAGAACGTCTCTGATTTATGCAGCGATAAGAGCAGAATTCAGAACTGGGAGACAGAGGCACAGAGAAGATGGCAGGTATAAAAAATTTAACTTGTAAAGTCAAAATATAAACCAATTCAACACAGCTAATGTACATGCAAACTAAGCACCAAGTATGGAATTCACTTCCTCAACAATAACAGTTTCGTAGACTCATTACAGACTTTTCTTGTCTTTAAGTTTGATTGTACCAGATCGATCCTGTTACAAAAGCCTTCATTTACCTGAGCAACACAAGGAACACAAGTGGTTTTAAGACTTTTCCTTGAGAATACAGCCTGGAGGATCCATTGAGCGGAATGCTGAATTTCATTCACATTAAAAAATATATATATAATAAAGGCATATAAATCTTAGATAATTACTGCATCTTGATTGACAAAATGCACCCAAAGCAGTTCATTATAGCTACACAGTTTGTGTGGACAGATTTCAGTTGACATGTAAGTATGTAATGCTAGGCAAACTTCCATGAGGATACACAGAAAATAATTTTATAAAATCATATTAAGGCAGTTTTATTTTAAAAAAGTCAGACCCAGTCTTTCCAATACAGAACTTTCAGACAAGTACAGCTTCTTACAGTTGCACGACTATATTAAACACACATCAAAATATCAGCTCCATTTCTAGATGTGGAGTGTGAACAGTGGTTCAAGTCTGTTTGTGTGGTGTGCATAATTGCATAAATTGGACACCTGCATAACTGGACAGCACAACTGGAGCCCAGCTAAGTCTTTCTATATTACTAAGAAAAGCCAAATGAAACCAACTGAACAAAAATGTTTTATTCTGATACTTAACTTCTAACTTAAAGTATCATAAAACTTTCTGCAAAAAAAAAATTCTGCAAATATCAGCTGCATTCTATTTTCAGCAGTTGTTGTGTTTATGTACAGGTACAATTTTGGCAATGATACCAAAATATTGAACATACAGCTATTCCTTGAACCTTTGGCTTTCCAATGTTTTTTCCACCTTTCCAAAAAATGTATTTAAAAACATTTGATGTCCACACACTGTCATCTAGTAGTAATTAAGGGGATCCTTTCATCATTAACATTATTTAGAGCAACTAATGCTTGAAAATAGTAGTAAGCTAACCTCTAATATATGTATTTACATATTTGTTTTTAAAATACTTTTTACAAGGATTTTAGCTGTTACATTCTTTGGAGGAAAAATAGAGAACTTTTGCAAACTCAATACCATTTCCTTCTACTATGTCAATATACAGGATATTTTTTCTAATTTTATGAATTACTGTGGCTTTAAAAAAAATTATGCCTAAATTAGATCAAGAATCATATCATCTTCTTCAATTCTGTGTGCGTGTGTGGATATACTTTAAAGTGTGGGTTTGTACTATTACACATTTTCCATTAAGTACACTTTCTTTTTTCCAAGGTCATGCAATATACGGTTTCCGCTTTATGTTACAAAGGAATGAAAGAATTATTTGTTTGTTTTTTCCTCCACCTATGAAAGATTTGATTGGCATCCACACAGACCTTTATAATTACAAAACAATTATGATTTGTAGGATTATACAGCGAATTTTGAAGAAATCAAAGTAAAAACATTAAAAACAACTGCTTTTCAAAACTGAGCTTTCTTAGACCTCAAAATGAAAACTTAATTACTTTAAGTAACACGGAATTTAACAGAACCACAGAATCTCCATTTAGCCTAGCATAAAATAGCAGTATGAGTACTAGGACTTTCTCTGGAGGAAGGTGGCATTACCTTCATCTTCCAGTTGCTAACAAATTGCCTCTTATGATTGTAGCTTTGGTATTTCTATGCACAGCAGCTCTTCAGCACACAACTTCTGCAATCTTTCTGCCTGTATTTTATCAATCCAATCACTTCCTCCAGTAAAACTAGCAAAAAAATGCACTAAATCAAGAACTTACATGGTTAGATTTTGTGAAGGAAGAATTTTTTTTAACCTTGCTTCTTAAAAATATCCTGCTCTCATTCACTACAACACTCCCGTCATCAGATGTGTCAGCTTTCGACGTTATGGGCTGAGAATACAAAATACACTGAACTCAGTATTCCAAACAATTTCACATCCAGCTACAAGATTATGGCTAGTAAGTAAGGTCACTTTTTATTATGACATCTATAAACAGTATAACATCAAGAAATTTAAATTAGTAATAGGAATAACACTGAAATGTTTCTCATCTATTCTTCCATGTTGCATTTCTCAAATCATGAAAGCCTATAGGATCAAATTTACTGGCCATAAAAATCCCTTAGGAATAACAGGTCGTCTTCAGGGAGCATTTGTTCCTTCAAGTAAATTTAGTGCTGGAATAGTGTTGTGGTTAAAGCACAGAGGCTGCTGATAAAGTGGCAATGCATAACAATGTACTGATGTATTACAAAGGAGCAATTGCCTGCAGTTCATCAGTATGGATATGGCAATGAAGTTCTGCTTTACATATTCCAGGCACTAAGAACTTTGTGGAAGTGATTACAGGAGGTTCTTCTTCCCCTATTTAAAAAGAAAAAGAAAAAAAAAGTGGCTCATTACTCTAAATACTGACTTTGTATTTGTCCAATGTTTTAGAAACAGTGCAAAGAAAGCTTATAAAGACCATCTGGATCACAATGCCTCTCTGAACTACTGTGCTCAGTAATTCCTTATCTAAAGAATTAATAGTACTTTTCTCCCCAGCAGGGCTTCGTGGAGAAGCAGAGCTGTTCACTCACACTGTGCAACGGATAAAAAACAGGTAGCCAGAACAGAAATAGCACTGTGAATTCAAAGTCATAATCTGAACTAGTCCAACTATCAGAACATGAACATGAGCAATACAATTCTATTTACTCCTCTTATTACTATGCAGATAAATATTACTGCTATAAATATTTTGTATGTCTGTGACAGTAAAAAGATGTAAAGAGTTGCAATCTATTTAATAGGTAGGTGGCACTCGGTTCCAGACAGTTCTGAATTAAGACCACTGTTTGGGAGGGGAAGTGGGAGTGAGAGTCACAGTGGTATTTTTGGGCAGTAATTTGGGTTTCCCTGGCTGTTGCAGCATCAAAATTAAGATTCATCCCTATCAGGTAGTGCTATAACATTCAACATCTGCAGCCAACAGATGCAGACAAGTATGTATGTGACTTGAGATTTAATTACTGAGAAGACTGTCTCCTTCTTTCAGAGACCACTTGGCAGCTGAGATACTCAGCTGAGAGTGCTGTGATGGAGGGGAATGCTGGTAAGGCAGTCACACAGAGAAGCATTATCTACCTTCACAGATGTTTTGCCTGTAAATTTTCCCACAAATATGTGAGGAAAAAAAGCTGACTTACAAGATGGCAGGAAATTAAAAAAATATAGTATGAATTTTGAAAAAATAACTAGGTATTTATGTCTTATACAATTAAATCAATAAATCTGTATTTTTTTGAAAAGCACGGAAAGCTTTCAATTTCTTGCTGTTCTTGTTGCTGTTTTTCCCTACAGTATATATAGCCTACAGATATAGATGCTGTATCCATCAATGAATATCTACATGTTGCCTGCCTAACAAAATTATGGCATCGATGGCTTGTGAATTATCGGGATAATGAAAAGAATGCATTTAGGCAAGACAAAAGTGTACCAGGTTAGCTCATTGCCAACACTCATTCAAGAAAGCAGAACAGATTATCAGCATCAAAATGCAATATTCACCTGCTGCAGTTGCATAAGGAAGACTCAAATATTCTCATCCTATAAATGCAATTGCTGGAACATTTCATACTGATGCAGTCGTGGTGTCAATTCAGTGTGTTCAAACTGGCATTGTGAGATCAGCTTTTCACATGGCCTGTGGCAATATTTATTCCATCTAACTGTAGGCAATTACATCTTTGTATCTTTTTGAGAGTTTCCTGAGCACTTAAATTCCTCCAGTGAAACCCTTTAGTTCATTCCTCTCAGCTTCATATCCAGTGAGCCTAATGCAAATCTGAAGCTTGAGTTCATCACTGTACAGAGCACATTCCTGTAGGTTCTGGTATGTATTTAGAGCAAAATAAAACATCAGTTTAGATGGACAGCCTTTCTTTAAGTCAGCTTCACCACAGTACCCTCCTGATTAAACCACACAGCTGTCAGCTTAGCATGCCAGTTGCCAAGGAGCCTCTGGAAGAAAGATACAATCTTTCTGGTAATTAGGTCAATTAATGAAAAGTGGCTTACTAATATGATCTTTATGAGATCTTACTCAGCTAAGGATCCCCTCCCCACCATAAGATTAATTTTCCTGAAGTTACTTAGAACCTGTCTTTTTTGATCACCTGCACGTAATACTTACCTTCCTCCTCTGCTGCTTTCTATGTTTCCTTGTACAGTATCTTTAGTATTTTAAGATGTTTGAATATAGTTTTTAAAACACCATGGTATCTTACCTAAACCTGATGATGAAGAAACACTTCCTGTGATGGAAGATGTTTCAGTTTGATCTGTCAGTAGTCCTTCCATTAAAGGCAAAGATAACTCAGACGAAGGAACGGATGAATCATAGATTCCAGAATCCCGAGGCATATCTTTAAGATTGGAAGCTTTAACAGCATGTAGCAATGGTCGAAGAACAGAGCTGCCACCACCCTGAATGTCCTGAGTTTCTATGTCTTCTCCAAGATTTAAGTGCTGAATTATACAATGAGAGTCTGAACTTCCAGCTGAAATAATATTTACATCTGTTTTCAGGTAAAAATCTTCATCCGCCGCCTGTTTATTCACTAAGTCATTTAAAACCAAGCCTGAGTCAAATTTTTCCATGACAGGCTCCGAGTAATGTAAAGGATGTGGAAAGAAGGGAATAAATTGTTTCTCAAACCAGTCTGGTTCCTGATCAATGAACTGATGCATATTACAAATGGCAACATAAAGAGACCTACCAGATTTGCTCCTGAAATAATTCCTTTTACTAACATTAGCGGGAAACACCTCTGAATCCTGCACACTAAGGTCTCTGGAATGTAAATGGGAATAAAGCTGAGGCAGATTGTCCATGAGTTTATATTTTGTACTTAGATCTAGAATACCAGGAATGTCTCCCTCGCAGGAGTAATCAAAGTAGACTGCAATGAACTTGCAGAGGTCACTTGAATTCTGCTTTGCTTGACGAAGCTTCTCTGCAACAGTCAACACAGCAAATAGAAAGAGTTCTCCTTTCCCTGTGTCTTTGGTTACTCCTCTGTGTTTCCAATTCTTTTTTTCAACAAAGTATTTCATTCCCTTGGAGCACACGATGATGATAAACTGAGACTCATTTATTTTTTTAATGAGCCATTCTTTCTGACTTTCTTTACAAATTTTCATATCCTCCCACAAATCTAGAGCCACCTGAAAAAGAAAAAGAAAATTCCGCTTGATATTTTTATTACATATTTCTAATAAAGTCTAAATAATGTATTGTATTTATCCCACGATTGAGAATTACAAGTTTAACTATGTTTTGTCCCTGACGCAAATGCAAGCTGTTTTAAAAGAGAAAGAAGCAATGATTAACATAGCACTGGTAAAGAACAAACTAGAATCAGTGGTAGGCTTTCAGTAATTATTCACCACTCTAAACATTGCCTGTGGCCTGAATATTTCACTGGGCTAAGGAAATCAGTGAGCTGCTAAGGTAAAAAAAATAAATAAAATAAAATAAAAATAAAAAAATCATAATAGACACCATTAGTGTTTATTGTTTTATTAAAAACCAAAACCACTTACTCCTTTCTCAAGCATTTTTTTAAATTGAGAAATACCTATTTTTCCTCTGCTATCTTACCTACATCAGAATATAAAACTTTGCCACATCAGAAGACAGGGTAAACAGATGCCCTGAACAGAAAGACTCATGAAGACTGCTACCATACAGTCATCTACAGGAAGAAAGTCACCTGACAGCTGCTCGGGAGATGCTCTGATAAAGGCACAATGCAGTAGTTTTGCTTTTGCATTTCTCTTTATTTCTGTTCTTCAGGAAAATGTCTGATCTTCCATCTGTGATAAAGGATTTTTAGTATTGTCCTGTCATTATTTTAAAGGGGTCTCAAATGCCATTTGTTTTGTTCCTTATGAGACAACACTCGAGCTTCACTTAAAAGAAAATTGTTCTGCTACTCACTGAGCAATAGTGTTGTAATTAAACCCCACAAAGATTATTTCTAAACATAGGTGCTATTTTATTTGTATAATTTACAAATCTGAAATGATGCCTGATGTCCTATGTTACAGGGTACAGTTACAGGGGCAACAGCTCAACTCCATGCTATTCTAAAGAGGTATGGTGTATCAGCACTAAACACTAATCTAAAATGTACTAATCTCAAAAGTGGATTCCAGTTTGTTATTTACAGAACGTGATCCAAACCATTTTCAGCATATGAATGAAGGTCGAGGCATCGATTACTTTCATGTGCTTGGCCACCAGAGGTCAGACTTGCTGTAGAGCTGAAAAATCTAGGATCTCAGTGGTAGGATTACAATTCAACAAAAATTAACTATTAACTGTCTTGTTTTCCACAATTGTGTTTTCTGTGCAGGCTAGAATCTCTTCCTTTTCTTAAGTGAAGAAAGTTCATGTAATATGTAGAAAAATAATGCAAGTTATGTCTGTCCATAGGAGACATTGAAATACCCCCCTTTTATCATGATGAGTTTTGCAAGTACTCTCTTAATTAAAGTAATTCTGTTAATAGTCGAAATGTTGAGCTTACCTCACAGCCACAAAAGTCCTGAAGAAAATAAGCAAAGCACTGGATAACATTAATGTGTTTCTGGCAATCTTTACTGGAATAGCAGATGAACACTTTTGGCCGGGGGCGAAGTCTTTCCACAGGGAGCCCCGCACCATAAGCTGAAGATTCTGAGCTCTCCTCATCTAGATGGGAATATATATTCTCTAAATTGGAAAAAAAGAAAGAGAATTCATACTATAAAGGTGCTCTTTTGTTTATTTGAACTTTCTAGACTTTCAATTAAGGAAAAGAACTAAAGGTAGAAAATAATTTTTTTCAAATTCCTTTCCAGCCTGAAAAAGTTGCACACCTTCAATCTACCACCTTCCAAGCTGTTACTTATGTGGAACATACTTGAAAAGGGAAATATGAAATTGTATTGCTGCACAACTCATGAAAGTTTTCATTTATAAGTAGAATGAAGTTGCTTCACCTCACTGTGAAAAAAGCCTTACGTATACTGTCATGAAGAGCTTCCTGCATAGCTAAGTCCTTTTGAATACAAAACTCCAGGAATAAAAATCCTTTCAGAATATCATACAGCATCTCTCTGGTATGTAATGTTTTTTGAAAATTAATTTGTGATGCATTTGAGTTTAGAAAAATTAACTTAGTTCAAAATAGCTATGCGTGTTTCCTTCCTTGGATGGATGCACTTACACTGGAACGTGGGTGCCTTACACCAGACTAACTCAATACAGTTCTACTTGATTAAACTAATTTTGAATAAAACATGCCTATTTCAAAATATAAACTTTGCCCTTAGGGATATTTTTCTTAGAATAATTCATCAGGAATAACTACGCTGGAACAGCTCTCTGCGTAGATACCCTCAGCGATTTGTCTTTTTGTTGGAACTGTGCTAGCTGTGAGCAAAGGAACAGCCACAGAAGACCAGAAGGTAAAGGGATTTAACCCAAATGGCATACAGCACTTGCATTATATCTCATTTCCAAAATTCAGATGGATAACACAGATACGTGGGGCTTAGAGAATGTAATTGCTTTTTCCATATTGATGAAACAGCACGAGTCCTGAGATTCTACCAAAAAATGCCAACCGATTTTTAACATCTCAGAGTAAAAAGCACAGCTTGCCAGCTCCTAGACACAGTGGAGAGAGAAATCGGGAATAGAGATGGAATCTAATTTACAGAAACTTCTGCAACTAAGTTTTAGGAGAGAAGGCTTAGGATGAAGTGTAAAGGCAACTTCCAGGAAAGTGAGCAATCTGGAATAACAGACACAAGTAGTATTCCAGACAGTGCTGAGAATTACATTCGTGTCACATGGCTTTACTTTCTTTCTGGTTTAAAATCAGTATCAGTGATACTTCTGAATGAAACAAGGCAATGTTTAAAATATGTCAATTTACAGATATGCTTGTATTCTACACAGGTCCTGCATTACTTTCAGAAACAAACAGAAACCCTAATTAAAAAATTAATTTCCATCAATTCTAGATTTGTATTGCAATACTTCTTTTGGAACCAAATTATCATGCACTGAACTAAGAATTTGCTACAAGTTTCAACACAGCGTGAAATGTGGAAAGGAAGGAGGAAGAGCTGAAAAAGAAAGTTCTTCAGGTAAAGATATTTCTAGAATAAAGCTACCAACTGGGACCTTTGTGGTTGCAAATGTGCACCTTTATATCCATACTGAATGAACCCTCTTACCTTGCTGCTTTTTGCGGCACATCACAGTGAAAAGTGTTGCAAACGCCGAAATGACAACTAAAGGGACTGTAATGGCAATAGCTCTTATTGGTCCAGCCCATGGAGAATGCACTTGGAGAAACAAAGCAGAATTAGGCATGTGCTTATTAAAAAACATCAATCAAATCTTCACACTCGGAACATAAAACTGCTGCAGCACAGGATTATCAGGAATTTGGAAATGTACAGTAAATTCAAACAACATGTTCTGCTCCATTTTAAAGAGGTTTTATGCTACTTGTCCTGATAATCACAACATTAGAGCAACTAACGTCAGTAACAAGAGCTTTCTGCACACAGAACCCTCATGATGGGGGAGTGAGTTGTATTTTTAACACAATACACAAGAGTCATTTCAACTGTTGGATTTTCATTCCAGAGAACTCAAATAGTGGCTTCCCACAAAGACTACAAAGACTTTACATCAGTCCATTTTGTCTATTACCTTCATCTAAGGCTATGCTTTGGGTCTGCAGTTACACTGAGAAATCCTCATTTAATTTCAGGCCAAGCATTCAACTGACAGATTTTTCAGAATGCTTTATTTCATTTCAGGGCTGAAGCACATAGCCAGTAACGTGTTCAGGCTGCTCTCATAGTTTCACTACATTACATCCACACTGCTGCACGCATTGTTTGTTTGCTACTTAGGTACAGATTACAAATTTTCATATCTATAACAAAAGTGATGTATCCACAACTACTTCCAATTATCTCTTGATCTAAACTGTACTAAATGTGAATAGAAATGACATAGAAATGCAGATGTGTACATACAAGCGTGCTCTCTTTTCATCAAAAGATCACAGCACATTTGCATCAGCAGTCTACAGTCAGTGAATAGATATGTCAAATGAACATTTATTTCCAATGCAATTACAACAATCTAAATTCATAAGGCATACTACTTAAAAAACAATATTCATACCTGGTTTTAGTGCATAGTGCATTGTTTTCCTTGTTGTATTAGTGTCATCGACCAGCTTTGGAAAGTAAAAGTTGAATTTTATTTTGTGGAAATTTCATTTCATTTTCTGTAATACTGAAACAACTGTAACAGCTTCCACAACCTGATGAGAAACTTACTGTTCAAAAAGTTCCAGAGCACCAAAAAGTACTAACTAGTGAAATCATTTGTCTTTGGCAGTACATAGCTTATTCTCCTGATACTAACTTTTACATGTATCGTCATCCATCAAAAGAGACTTAACTTTCAAGTATAGCAGAAATTGGCCAAACTTTATAATTCCAGTGAAGAACCAAAATCCAAGAATTACTCAGGCTCACAATTCTACTTGAAGGCACAAATGAAAAAACTGTGCATTTAGAGAAGCAGAACTATGGAAAGGTCAAGAACAATGTAAAACCTTTACTTGGCCAAGGTACCTCAGGAGGGATGCCTGAAGTTACTGAAGACTTGGACTTTAATTTCACTTAATTCCTTCATGAATGTACTCATTCTGCTGTAGTACAAATGACTCTGTAAACATTACCTCGATTATATAATCCCCTGGAGTTACATTCTGAAGAATACAACTTGTGGTATCTGTGTTTTGATCCTATATCCAAAAAAAAAACAAAAACAAAATACTCTGCATGACACACACACACTTTTAAAATATAACGTAAAATACATTCATATTGATTTAGAAACTTAGGGTGCTCTTCTGCATTAAACCAGCTCAACTAATTCTCTACTCAAGTATGCAAGGACTGCAGTCCTCTGCTTGCAGAACTAGAATATGATCAAACATCCATTTGAAAAAAAAAACAACAGTTTTCAAAGGTTGTCCACTGAGATAAAATTTGACATTGAAAAATAACCGAAGCTAAGGAAAACAATGCAGCAAACTGCAGCCCCCATAGGAAGACATATGCACAGCTGTACAAAATCACAGAGAACCAAATTCTACAGTCACACTGAAATGAGCAGTACCTTGTGACACCATCTCGAATGGGTAATCTGTTCAGTGGTAAAATTTGGCGTGGAGATAAAATCACATCATTGGAAGGAACGTTTAACAAATGTAATAAGATGCAATTTGAAGTATTAATCAGCTGTATGGCCTTCAAGAGCGAACAGCCTCTTCTCATCTGCTTACAGTATTCAGCACCACTGAGCACTCAAGTGTTCTTTTTGATTGATGAGTGCTATCACAACACAACAGACACTTCCACAAATAGCACCAAACAGTTTAAAATCTTCAAAGTGATCAAATTTTGTATTAAGTTTCCATAAAACCTTAGAACATCCATTTGAATGAGTTTTCTGCTTTTGAGAGTTGCAAAACACAGTGACATACCTGTTTGCAGGTCTTTTGCTTGAACAGCCCTTCATGTTTCAGTTTGTAGTGAAGAAAGTAATATCTAAATCCAAAGTTGTGGGGAGCATGATCAAAAGAGACTTGCATATTGAATCCCTGCTGGGTAACATTCAGATTCCGTGGCTTCCAGTCTGTCAGAGAAAACATTCATAAACTGGCAAGTGACTCTTTGAGAGCAGTAACTTCTTATAAGTATATAGAAAGTATTGTTTTACTCACAAGGTTTGCAGATGAGGTTTTCTGGCTGTAGCAATAATTCACACGCTGAAAATAGAGGTAAAAGGATTAATGACAGAGCATCCACATGCTGTGCTATGTGAGTATAAAAATAAATTGCAAAAGAAAGGAGTTATTTCAGCATTTTAAAGTCAGCACTCTCATTTCTTTTCCAGTCTGTAATACACCCCGAGTGAATATATTTTGCAAACTCACCTTCTAAGTTACGATTCAAGCCCTTTCTCATCTTTAAACGAGATAGGTTCAGTAAACTGAAAACAGTAATTCTTAGCAGGACAAATACCAACACTTTACCCAAATTGGTACTTACAGTTAGATTCTATTCAATTCTATTTAGGCACTGATGACTTTATTCAAGTTTATTCTCATTAGCCTGCAATAAGAATTGCTAATTGCTAAGTAATTTCGAGAAAGTCAACTTGATTTGTTGCTTCCTCATTTCATATGCATTTACCCATACCTACCCTCTACACTCCCATTTCTGAAACTGATCTCAAAAGCAGAAGCAATTTGAGCTTTTTCACAGTGCCCAGTGAGGGGAAGAAAAGAAATGAACCACCTTCATGAGTAATCCTGCTGCAGGCAGATCTCAGGCAATTATAGGCCTTTCTGAGACCCTCCCTCTGGTAGGTGGATAACATGAATTATTCACTACAGATTTTTCATTGCAATTCAAATTCTTTCCACTTAATACCCAGATCTTTCAAAGACTGTGTCAATAACTATCTTAACCCAGACTCCTCTGACTTTATCATGTTCTACATTGAAAGCTATTCTTTTAATCAGAAAAGCTATTTCTGAAAACAAAAAAAGGAGGGGAAAGGAATGACACTGTATGTATGCAATACTTACGTCGAGTTCGGAAAAAAAATGGATGATAATTGCTTTCATTTTTAGTGGATGGAAAAGGCACAATCTTTACAAAGTAATCTGTTTCAAACTTCAGGTTTGCAAAGGGATTAGATTCCATTCCCTACACAAAAAGACAAGATTGAAAAAACTTTAACTAAAGACATTTTCTTCAGTATTAGCTCACAGATCTGCAAACATGAGTATTAGTGAATCTATTAAGAAACCTTTCTCTCTCCATCCGTTACAACATTGACACGAGGAAGCTTCACACAGAGCTGGGATGTGGACTTGTTACAGATGTGCCACCTCTCCCCCCCAGTCACCCCAAACAATTTTGTGACAGTTTCCAGCCTCAGGAAAACTCCTAAAGAAGGGGAGTAGATCCATCTCCAGTCAACAACTGGTCATAAGAGAACAACGTTGGGAAGTAATCTCCATCCTAGTAAACATCACATTAATTATATATCTATCTAAATATGTACACAAATTTATAAACAGCACATAAACACATTCAAGACTACACAAGCAATAGTGAAGCATTTCTTGAAAAAAAGCACTTACTGTTCTTTTAAAACTTGGGTTCAGCTGCTTTGGATCTCTTAAAACCATCTGCTGACATTGCCTTCCCTCTGACTTTAACTCTTCAAGTATTACTCGGAATCCTCTCAGATATTCAATCCCTGCAATATTTCAAAATGCATTCAGTGATATTTTATGTGATATGAAGATAGTTCAATTTCTCTTCACATTTAAATCCTAACCCTCACACGAAATACGTTTGTGTTTTAATACTTGTGGTGACATCAGTACTTCCCACATTGCCTATCTTGCCTATTTAGAATTCAGTCTCTGGCAAAGGCTGTAATTACTACACACCTGTGTAATACTTAGAGCAGAGGGACTCCCATTGCAGCTGAGGCTTCCAAATTATCACTGCAATACAAATAATCAGTTCCTTCACCAGCAATACACTTAATAGTAACTTTGTACTTCCATGATTTGCAATGCAATGTAACAGTTTGCTAGCAAATTACAGAAATACATCTTTATAACATATTCACACAGTCTTCCAACCTTCGGTTTAAAGGGATGGCAGTTATCACCATCTCTTTGTTTCTAGAATATAACAGCGTAACAGAAAGCTTGACTTAGAAGGAATGGAATCTATTCCAGTGAGTGCACACGTCCAGTTATTTTTAAGTGATGCCAGAACTACATCCATTGTTTTCAAGCTCCTCTCACACAACCAACTCTCAGCACAGCGTCTGCATTTCTTTGCAATGCTCTCATGGTGGGATTACCAATTAAATGACTAAACTGAGTCACGGTGATAGAAGCATCACAGCACAATATCAGTGTGATGCTGTGACAGATTTGTGATTCAGGTGTCAAAGTTACTGCACAGTTCTTCAAGACTGATTACCATTACTCCACCTAATTCCATATATTAAAGAGAATTACATGTGGCAGAATACACATTTACCTGAGGCACAGACACCATCTTCATAAGGTAAATGCCACAAAAATCAACACAGATTAACCTGGCTTTACCCTAGGCTTGTCAGAAAGAAAGGAAGGGTGGAAAGAAGGAAGGGAGGGGAGGGGATGGGTGGGAAAAGAAAAAAGAATTCTTCTGTTCCAACAGATTTTTTTTTTAATGCTTTATAATAAAAGAAAGAAAATGTTTTATACTAAAAGAAAGGCCATGCCCAATGTGTTCCTAATGCTCCATGGAACAAAAGCACTGTTTGTGCTTACATGAAGGCCACAAAAGCGTCCAGTCTCTGTGTTACCCAAGATGTTTCAACAGCAGTTCTGCCTTCACGCTTCCCAGAGGATTAACCTCTGATCAGACAACAGAGAACACCAGAATTTGTTTCCCATATAGTTCTGATTCATCCAGTCTGCAGCTGAAGATTACCAACTGGTTTCAACCGCACACTTCTACAGAATTCAGGGTATTTTTCACATACTGCCTTAAGCTCCAGCAATTAATCATTACTTGCTCTTACAAATTGAAAATTTTCAAACCAACTCCAAAAGCAGGATTTAATACTGGGAGGGCACAAAGAAAATTTCACTGGTACACTTATCTAAAGTGTTTGACAGATCTATGCCAAAAAATGTATGTCAAGTTCAATAAAGGCACTTTTTCAGCTGCCACACCTCAACACTTAGGTTGTCATCTTACCACACAAACTTCCCACGTTATTTAATTGTAAGAAAAAAAACTTTTTGAGGAAGTATGAACCATGACATATCAAATTGGGAGACTGCTGTATGAGTAAATGAGCATTAATCAAATGTTTTAATTTCAAAAACTATACTGTGCTTAACTCTAATGATTTACTTGATACTGAAAAGCACTCAAAGACATGAGTACAACTCTTTTAAGCTCTTTGCAAAAAGAAAAGCCACAGTGAACTTCTGTGCGATAGGGAAGATTTTCATGGCTGCTCCCCACCTCACTCTGAAGCATTACAAAGATTCTGCCAATTTGTAGCACTTTGCACGCTTCTGAGACCAACTTCTTTGCTGCGACAGCTTGACTGTGAACGGTAACAGTGAATGAATTTCAGGTCTGGTGCTACCTCTGTAACTTTACCCCAGAATCCTTTATTTTCATTCCAGTCAAAGCAGTCACTCTATCAGCGGTTACCAGAAAAATGTTGTTTTTATTAGAGAAATCATTTACCTTACTGTTAAGAACGTATCTTCTCCGGTACACCTTTCCGTTAGCAGCTTATTTAAAGCAGCAGTTCCACAAAGCTGTCAAGAATTTCTTTCTTAAGCAGTTTTCTTTAATGCTTTGAGCATAATTTAGTCACATTAACTGACCTGAGAATTCATTACCAAAGACAGGATGAATTAGTTCACTTTCCTCTACTACTTACCAATGGCATTTGCTGTCCAAAGTATTGTGACTGCAACCTGTTCGTAACATGCATACTGACTGATGGTTATATTCTGCACATCTCCAATCACATGTTTACCCACTGAATTCAGGTAAGGAGTGCAGTCTGAAAATACAGAGATAAATTTTAATAAGAAACATTAAAAGTAAATTTTAAAAGAAACATATGAGTTCGTAGAATCCTTAAGAGTTGGAAGGGACCTCTGAAGGTCATCTAGTCCTCTCCTCTGAACTGGGACATCCACAGCTCAAAGCCTGGTCCAGCCTGGCCTTGAATGTCTCCAGGGTCAGGGTTTCCACCACATTTCTGGGCAACCTAATTCAACCTGGTTCTTGTGCCACATCAGAGAAGAACCTTGAAAACTATTCAGTTTCCAGCAAGGCCCACATTTTTCCACTTGAATAAAGAAGTCAATTCTCTGACATTTCTTCAAGACTGAGCAAAGTTATGCACGCTATTTATTTTATAAAATAAATAAATACTGTACAGTAAATCAACATGAAGCTTTTGTCTTAGAACAATGAAAAACAGTCCAAAGCTTCAAAAGTCACTGAGCACAACCACTTCGACCAGCTGCCAAAGCCTCATTTGCAGGACTCCTCATATACCATTTTGTAATGCCAGAGCAGCCTGTATCACAGGTTGCAAAAATTACATATTTTGGAACTCTCTAAAGAGTATTTTTTTTCCTCACTAATTACTCAACATGTAAGGACTGCCATTTAATTTGTGCACATACAGTGCAAGAGAACACTGGTGAGTGACCAGGCTCTGATGTCAACAACAACGATGTGAAGTCTTTGAACTGGTGCCCAAGAAGTGCTCTTAACCACAGATAATGCTTGATCTTGACTACTTCTCTGCCACCCATTCAGTAACTGATGATAAATCTGAAAATCCAGATATAATTTATATGGTTTGCACTTGGATATACAGAGTTCCCAAAAATATTAAAAAAAAAAAATCAAGTGCTATAACAAACCAATACAAGAAATCAGAATTTAATTCAGATGTGTGCTCCTTAAACAAGGAAAAAAATAGCTAAGTAAAAAGTAGTTTCAGAAAATGACTTTTCTGCTACAAACAATGATAGTAAGTGGCCTTTCATGTAACTGCCCCACAATTAAAAACAGAACAGTTTGTACAATACTGCTCTTTCCACAAGCTGGGCAATTGGTATTTACTCTGCTGTTTGTAGAATTCTGTTGCTATGAGTGAATGGAATGACAGCATGAACTTCCTCTTCAGAGAATAGAGCATCTCTTTCAATGGAAACTTTGAAGTAACAGCTTTTGCTAGGTCTGGAACTAATTAAAAGCAAGCTCAACATATTGGATCCTGATTGCTAAAATTTCTGGTCAAACGATAATTTGCCAGAATGCATTACAACATAAATGTCTGAGGTTTGACTGCAAGACACTGATTTGTATTTTCAAAGAACAACAAATTTAGAAAGAAAACAACACAGAAAAAAGTGCATGTTTTTTCAGGAAATCACTTATTTTATTTGAATACAGTTGGAATACTAAAACATACAAACATTTGTTGTTCACCTGAATAAATATAATGAATAATCTAACCAACTAATAGGAGAACACAAAACTGAGTTCATTAGAGTTGCTGTGTAGCAAGCTAAGAGCTTTTAAATCATAGCTAGCAAGGCACATTCTGCTTTACGCTGCCTTACTCAATTTTAGAATGTATTTGCACATTATATGAACATTTTAGCCTTGATATCAGGGACCTCTTTCCCTTGTACTGCATAATTCAAATAATAACTTCATTCAGGAAGTGTGCAGTGCCAGCAGAACTTTGAATTAACACTTGCCATTGGTTAATTACAGTTCCTGGTGCCAAAATTAATGGAAAAAATGCGACAGACACAGGGACTTCAACAAACTCCACTGTGTGAAATAAATGCAGGGATCTCCGCTCCAACTGACATTTCTTACTGTTGTTCTTTGTGCAGATAACAAATGGTAACTTGTATGTAGTTATCTCTTGTACAATCTGATGTGCTTAAATTTTCTCATTTCTTTAAGAAGATTAGATAACAAATGAATTCACAATGAAAGATTCCAAATTCAGAAGTTAGCATTAAATTGAGGAATGTAAGGATAATGAGAATGAATTGAGTAGACAACAAAAAAAAAGGGGGCGGGGGAAGAAGGGATGGATGGAACTTGCACTGGCTTCAATGCAAACATTGCTACTGTAAATTGGGACTTTCTCTAGTCTGCATGTTGAGCTTATACTGATGATGGCCACTTATATATTTCCGTGTAAGGTTTTCAATGACTGCATTATTCAACAGAATGAAAACACTCTTTATAATTCTCTGACCAGTAACGGGTGAATGATCCGATAGTGAAACTACTACAGATGATTAGACCAACTTACTCTAATTAGTGAAATATAGGGAGACCCACCAGACTGAGAAGAAACAAACCTAGATTTGAAAGTTGTTTCAGAACTAAAGAGGTCATGTTACTCTTCGAGTCATTTTTAAGAGAGATACTGCTATATATTGACAACTGAGACTGCATACTTGATTTTTGTGAATTAAGTGCAAATTTTCTACTTACTATCATATTTAAAGGTGATATTGAGAAGCCCATTGCTCTTGGTGACAGATGACAGGCCCTGTAGAGAAATATCAAGAAATCAATATGATTTTTTTTTTAATTAAAAAAAAAAAAGCTATTTTGAACATTCCCGCTTTGTAAGCAGTGTTTTGGACAATAACAGAACTCATGTCCTTTTTTTCCTTCTGCTCAGGCACACCATCAGTCAGACAATCTGAACACAAGCAGTAATAACAGATCAGGTTGCGTATTCCTGCCACCAACATTCCCAGCATAACGTTGCTAAGGGTGGTGACTACGTTGGAAAACAGCATTCTGTAACTGCTAATTTGTTTTATCAAATAGTGTTATTGTGCCCTTTGTATCCGCTATAGTTTCTATGGAAATAAAATAGGAGGCATTACTTTTGGAGCAACCTACACATCTCTCACTCTCCCAGTAGGCATGAATACTGCAGAAATCCACTCTTCCATATCAGACACTGGTTAGATCAAATATTTTATGTTCTCAAACACTATCAAAACACACCACGTCTCGCTCAATGTCACAGAAGCTAAGGAGCCATCAGAACTCCCCCACTGCCCTCTGAGGGCAGTTTACCACTACAATGCAAAGAGAAGAAGTTAATAGCATGAGAGGACTCCAACTGTAATGAGTATTGAGTATTGTAATGAGTTAGTATGAGTGAAATCACCTTAGAAAAAGACATAAAATAGCATATAGAGAACAAAAGCAAAGCAGATCTTAACCGTACCCCTGGAAGTCACTTCTGTAATCTCACTTCCTTCTCAGGTGGCTTTTCATTTGTTTAGCTTTGATTTCGTTCAGCATTACACAAGCTGTTATACAAAAATGTTTCCTGAAACTGGAAAGTGTCAATTTTTTTCCCCAAGTCTTAACTTTTCTACTAATATCTTTTCTCTTTTGAAACGTTTCCTGTTTCTCTTAAGCTACACAAAATCCCATTTAACAAACTCCAGCATGATATGAACAACATATGAAAAAAAATGGCAATAATGACACTGGCTTTGTATATTTATAAGTGAGCAAAGACAGATACTTAATTCTGCTCAACTCTTAAGGTCATAGAGCTGAAGCTTTGAGGATGAGAAATACCACCAAGCCCCCCCGCCCCCACTGAAAATCAGCACAATTATTTTCATTTATTTGGTCTTCTATTCCTTATATTTAAAAGCATATAAAAAAATGCAGAAAGGCTGTAGAAATTTGGGAAAGAGTGAGGAGCACCTTAAAATGCTGAACTAGTTAGTTGTCACACAAGTTTTATGTTAGAACATGTCAGCTAGACAGAGAACCATACTTTGGTGGTTATCCTCCAAGTCCTTCCTGCCGGGAGCCAAAGGTGCTTCCAGGAAGCACTCCCTCCTGCTTAAGCCATAAAGTAGGCATGCTGTTTAAATGGCTTATTGCTAAGACAATTTGTTTAGAGCAAATACTTTAAAACTATAAATCCTAATGTTATGGCCCTAGGGCTCTATGCTCTTAGTTAATTAACTACTAACATTGGCCGAATTTACACGCAGCTTTTAGTTTATTCTGAGCATTGCTAGAAAGCTCCACTGCCTGGAGTGTTGTCCAAAAAATCCCTTCGGTCCACATACTTCTACACACAGGGACTGAAAAGGCAAATATTGTAAAAAAAAAATAGCCAAAACATCTTCTAAATACAGACCTGAATACAGTACTGATCTCTAAGCAGATCATTAAAGTTGAAATGCTTAATGAAATTAAGTTACAAACAATCTTGATTGTTAAAAAGTGGAGATGGGGGGCTGTTATTGACAGAAACATTCACTCTCACAGTACATGAGCTTAAAACACAGAATTCTGTAGAAAACATGAGAAGCAAAATCCAAATCCCTCTTCACTATTGGGCAAGTAAGTCTGAAAGAATTTCCATCACGGAACGCATACCTCAAGGCACAGAGATTAATGTTGGAATTGTTCCTCAACCTACATCAACAGCGAAGGTTAAGATCCTAAGATATCTTCAATTCGCACAGCTCTGCATAACATTAATGCACCTCATCTCCTGAAGAATGAATGACTAACTCACCGCGCTGATAAGGCATGTGCAGGCATTTCACTTCCAGCCTCCATCCTTCAACGTGAAACAGTGTGACTATTCATGAGAGACAAAGACTATTACGCAAAGCTAATCTCTATTTTGTTTGTTTTTGTAATTTTCTTTGGCCTACATACGTGGTACATTCTCATCAGTGAAATGCACCTACAACTAATGCTTCTACTCATTACTGGTCTGGAGAGGAACAGATGTAGGCCTCCATTTCCAGAAAGAAATGCTAAAGAAAACATTAACAGCAGGAACTGTTTGTGTCAGAGAAAAGCTAAATGTAACTACTGCCAGGCAGCAGATACAATGGAAGTCAAATACAACAGAAAGAAAATAATCTGACTCACCTTTATTGAATGTTTTCCTCTTCCTTCTAATTTGAAACATACAGTGCTTCACGTCCATTGTCAAGCTGCAAGTACTATTTCTTCCATATATGTTTGACAGCTCCCGCCAGAGACGGACTAGGCAATCTCAGAATCACCTTCTGATAACTGCCTTTACAAACAACACTTACGTATACTTCAACATTAACTTCATTTGAGCAAACTCTCCTTCACTCAAGAAAGGCAATTCCATGTGTGAATAGGCACTGACAGGCCGCCACTTAACATCAGTACCAGGAAAGGAGCCTCACTAGCGCTAATTACAGAGATCTGGAAAAGGTAGGAAATCACTGCCCCTCAAGCAGAGCCTTGTGCACCAGACCAAAGCAGCAATTGTGATTCATCTTTGGAATCTTGCTGATCCATGCACACATGGTCCTCATTTCACGCTCCCCCAAGGCAAACTGAAGGGACAATTGTTTTTGAACCCTAACATCAAGACGAATAATCAGTGTTTACCATACTCACTGCTCAGTAAACTGCAGGTTGTACATTTGACATCTGCTATTTTCATTTTAAAGCTTTCTCGATGTTTTCCAACAAGATATTTTCTATTTCCACAGCCATCAATGCAGATGAATTATCTGTGTTATTCATATGCCTGCAGTTTGGATCACTCCCAGGAGAACACAGCAAAATACAAAACCCGCCCTCATTTTTGCTCTACAACCACTGACCATATACTCCACTGAATGCAGAATGAACTCTAAACCCTGGGTAGATGGCTTGGTACCATTGCTTCTATACTTCTGGTGTAACTGATTATTCCAAACCAAAATGTTTTTCATATTTCTATTTATGTATCTACCACATTGTATGCACATACTATGGGAATAACATTTGTCAATAAAGCAATTCAGTGACAGCTGAGAGGTAGGTTTTGTTATAAGTGAATTTATGTATCGATAAACTTCTTGGTGCCAATTTCTGATTTAAAGCTAATTCTTTCAGCTTCAGTTCTTTGTGTGTTCCTTATTACATTGCTTGCATAAGAAATCACCAGATTTAGATGGTTTTTGCTGTTTTTTACTGTTTCTTTAGAGCCACTGCACATTAAATTCAGCTGCAGAGGAACTGCAAAGACTGTGTCCTTGTGGCATCTGCATCCTGAATCTGCTGAGATACGAGAAGCAGAATATTGCTTTTACTTTGTTACAAACTACATATTGGGAAGAAAAAAAAAAAGAAAAAAAAAAAAAAAGACTCATTCAGGAGCATTGAAAAGAAATGTCAAAAAGCAATCGCATCCATCCCAGCACTGAATGCAGGAGTAGTTCAGACACCCCAAGTGCCACAGCACTATTTAATTCATTGATGCTGCAGAACCCGATGTTATATGCTCTCACTTCCCTTCCCAAGATTACACTTTATAGACAGTGATGATGTAAAGATTTACATTGCTAGGCAGATAAGAAAGAAACAACTACTTGCACAGAGTAGATACATTTATAACATTCAGTCTTCAGAAAAAAATTATCTCTGTATTCCACCAGCCATTTCAGCAGTGATATCATACAAAAATGAAGTGAAAATCTTACAGTTATTGTTATAAAGAAAATTATTGGTAGCAACAAAAAAGATAAACGTGTGATAACTTTCCAGAGCTGTAGGAAAATCCAACAGAAAAGTGTGGGAAATGAAAAAATTAAAAACGTGGATAAATGAAGGGCAACAAGCATTGGAGTAATGGATTAGAAATCCAACTGCCCAGATACTGCAAGGGGTGGAGGGGTACCTGAATTTAAATGGAACCACGCAGGAGACAGAATTTAAATAACGAATGTGTGAATTATTCTTAAGGTGAAAAGAAATACGTCAATATCAAAAGAAAATTAATGAGAACTTAAGGCCGTGCAGCAAGATGCTCACTTGATGATGCTGATTTTAATCATACGCAAAGTGACTCAAAAAAAGAATATTCAAAAGCTACATCATAACTAGAATGTCACGAGACACCGATGCTAAAATTAGGTGGCTGTGTTCCCACAGAAGTCTCTTCTTTTCCCTTCAAAAGAATCTTCCAATGCTTCACCGCAAATTGTGGCGGTGTGTGTTTTGGTTTTTTTTTTAAACCATGAAAACATGTTTTTGAGTGGGAAGTCATTACAGAAACGAAGTGGCCCCTGTTAGCTGGTGTGCACACAGCATTCCTTGAGGAAATCTCCCATTCCAGCACTTTGAGCCCCAGCCACCCCCAATTTGAGCACATACAATTCTGCTGAAGTCAGCGGCATAATTACCTCCTGCAGGCACACCTAGTTTCAGCCACCTTCTCCATTAATGCTTTCACTTCTTTTCCTGCAGTACCTCAAACTGTCCTCAAGTCCCACAAGATGCAGTTGCCCAGGTCCATCCTCAAAACTCAGAATAGCAGGCTTCTGCAACTTTAGGGATCTGTGAACATTGGTCTGAGTAGGCAGAAGCAGAGACTGCAAACCTTTAATTGTATATTCTTCAAGCCCATTGCAGTTCCTAACCCCTCAACATCCCTTTACTTTCAATCCCTCTGGTAGAGAAAAGAAAAAACTACAGCCAAGCATTGTTTTCCTCTGAAGAGGAAATATATGAGAATCTGGGAAATAAAACATTCTCTTAAAGGAACATGGAATATGTATTTCCCCAAAACAAATTTAAGAAATGCATAGTCCTTTTGACTCAAACAAACAGAAATGTCTCGGCCTTTCTCATTAAAGATCATTAAAATGTCATTAATTTATTTTTTTTAACACAAAATCATGGCATTAACCATGGTTTTATGGTTGATCTTCCAAAACACAACTTCATTCGGTTTTAACATATTCTTTTGCCATTTCAGCTTGATATGGTTTTCTTAAGCTCCCCCCACCATTAAGGGGCAGGGGGAATTTAGCAGCTGCTGATGTCAATCCTATCAGAGGATGACGTGGTCCCTAAACCATGTGGTGTGCTTGTATGACAGCCAGCTTCACGAGGGTCCCTAGGTCTGCTATGCAGATAAACCTTTGCTAAGAGTAGACAATAACTGTGTCATTCAATGAATTACTATTACGTGCCTTTTAATTTTATTGTTGAGGACAAGTTTTCTTGTAACTTCATCTTTGCTAAGTTCAAAGATAGAAGGTTCTACCTCAAAAAACAAACAAAAAAATCCCACATCTTCAATTTACTGCACTCTTGGAGACACACAGTCTTAGAAACTGAACTTTAATTCTCACTTCCATAGATGAAATATACAGGCAGCACTAAGGAAAGCACTGTATATTCACAGGAGCTCATGACTGTAACAAAATATATATATTTTTTTTTTTTAAAGTGAGTTTTGCATGACAAAGACATAAATAAGCCAAATACTTAATTCTGGGGGATACAGAGCAAGGCAATTTAGCAGTAACTTCACTCTACTGATCAGAGTACCACAGAACTTGTGAAACTTTCAAAATAGACAAGATTTGGGATTGTTCCACCTTAATCCCTTCTCTGAAGTAATGCAATTATTTTGAACACAAAAAAAAAAAAAAAAAAAAAAAGCCCACCAACTTTTCTTGGGGATTTAGAAAAATACAATTGTACTCATCCATACAATTCTAAAGCTCAGGGTTAGTGAGCAGTATGATTCCATTCCAGGAACGATCACTATTTTGCTTGCCAAAATCCTCCACGTTCCAGCTTTAAAGAATCTTTCACCATTCCCCCAACAGAGTTTTTAATACCTCACACAAAATTTGGTTTTGCAGGAGATGGAGTGGAAAACAATTTCATTTGAAACAATACAAGCATCCCTTCCCAAAGTCACCGTCCTTGCGAGGCATCTAACTTAAAAAGGCTCTGAAAATGAAAACAACTAGGTGGGGATCTGCTCCATAGCAATACAACCATTTCTTTGGCATTAAGTTCTGTACAAAGAGGGACAGAAAAATAATAACATACCAAGAAGTGCCACTTTTATTCTGCACTCAGCTGTGTTATATAATCTCCTCATCAAAAGGGGCAGATTACTGCATTTTCAGATCAGAAAGGGCATAATGACTGTATCAGAGTCTTTCCTTCTTTAAATATGAATGGAAAAGCAATTATCATTCCACTTGTACTGTGCTTACAGCAGCAAACACAATTAGTAAAAATTATTTTTGCTTAGAAGTTCTTGTACATCAGGGAAGGTAGCAAAATTAATTACCCCTGCCTATAAATCTTCCCCTTTCCCAAGAAGGCAATCAAGTATTCCTCCCTTTCTTCCTTTCACAAAGCAAGTGGACAAGCTGAATAAGCTGGCTTCCTGCAGAGCCAGGAACACGCCTCAGCCATGCTGCCCTTCCTTCTAAGGGTGTTAAAGGTAAGAGCTTTGATTCTTTCTCAGCTATAAATTGTTCCCACCTCCCCGAGCCAAGCATGCAAACGGAGATTCTTATTATTGAACTATGTGCTTTTAGCAAATAAATTTCTTCTTGACACCTCTGTCTAGTCCTGGTCGACAGCGATGAAAATTACTCCCACAGCTTAAGCAGTAACACAATCAGCAGGGCGGATTAGAGGGTCCAGTGCTTGCTGTGTGCTGGATGATCCACATGGCTGAACTTGAGACACATGCAGACATTTGGTGGCTGCAGATTTAAAGTTTCAGCTGCCAGGGAATTTATACACTGCTGGTTAGTCAATATGGAGCACAGCCATAGAATCTGCAGCCAAAAATCCTCCATCTGAAATGTGTCAGAAGCATACACAAAGCTGCACAAACATTTCTGGCCCACCTGAAGACACTCGGAAGCAGTGGCACCCAACAGCACCGACCCCTCTCCCCAGCCCCTCTCTCTCTTGCAGCCACTTGGGCAGAAGATTTGTCAAATGGTGTCCAACACCAGGAACCAGAACACAACACAACCTCACAGAACACAGCTTTCTAAGGAGGCCGTTTCTCAAAATGAACCACCAGTGCTGAGCAAAGTTTACCTCAGATCTCACCTGGTCAGGGCAGACATCCCTAAGCACGCTATGCAGCTGCCCTTCTCACAGAACAACTTTGCTGTGAAAAATGGACAGAAGACAGAACACATTCAAATGTTCCTACGTGCTCAGTATTTGGAGCTGAAAAGCACTAAGTGTTGCTAAGTTTCATTGTTGGAAAAATATCAAGGAAATGCATGTGTTTTAAGTATATCTGTACTGGCAAGCTCTTTGGGCCTTATGTGCTATTGAATCCCATAAGATTTTTAACTACTAAAAAAGGAATCCAAATACAAATTTTAAATAGAGATTTAATGTTTGGAACGGTATCGAAACTCCAGTCAGTTTCCACTAATAAAAGTTACAGCCTATGGATATCACACTTTGTAATACACTTATATAAGTAAAATAGTTTAAGAGATGCTTTTTCCTATGCATTTAACATTAAGTGCTTTTGAAAGACAGCCAAAGCAAAGGTTGCACGTTCTGCCCATGCAGTAAGTGGCTTGTTCATAGCCACTATTTATTAACTAGTATGCTAGCACACTAATTACTAATTAGACTACTTGACACAAAGCACATATTGCTAAAACTCACTGTCACACACCCCCTCTCCCACAACTTGCTCGGGCTTTGAATTGTGCCATTGGTGCCAGGTGCTTAGCTGCTGTTTCAGGTCTTGCAATGCTTCATGAAGGATCCCAGAACCTTGGGGCACTTTCGATTTCTGGTGCAATAGGTTAAAATCAGATCTTCCAGTTTAAAAAAAAATCTATTGCAAATAAAATCTGCATCTTGCTTAGTTGTTTTGTTTTTGTTTGTGGTGCTGCTGGTGTTGTCTCATTTATCAAATTATTTTAAATGATAAATTTGCATAACTCATTAGTAAGTAATATGAAATCACACCTTGGGGAAAAACAACAGGAACCCTCCTATTTAATGCCTGATGCACACATGAAAACTGGACATATGGGCCCACTCTCATCACCTGCGTTCTAGAAACATGCAGATGTAATACTAAGGAACATGGCTTAGCGTGAAACAGTGGTGGCAGGTGGATGGTTGGGCAGGATGATCTTAGAGGTCTTTTCCAACCTTAATGATTCTATGATTCCATTCTATGATTCTGAGGTTCACGACTGGCACAGAGCACACTTAACCTCAGGACAAACACCACTGTTCTGCTGTTCTAAAGAATTTCCTCTGCATTCCACAGAAACAGCGCCAATAAGATCCAGACTCATTCCACACAAAGTCCTCAGAAGAGAAAGAAACCTGAAGAAGTATCCCAAGTTGCAGTTTCATCCACCTCTCTCTTCATTTTAGAGCACTGTATCACACAGAGAAAGTGTGGTCAAGTGGACAAGTGGAAAGCAAGCCCTCAGCGAGGACAGCAGTCCAACATATTTTCTCACACAGCACCTACATCAGGCCGAGCCCATCCAGCAGCACCACGCGAGGCACTGAACTCCACCAGCACGGCACACTCCTTATTAGCACATCACAGACCACAGCCCTGCACATTCCTGCAGTAATGTGCACTGAAGATAAGGATGGAGGATGGTTGTTAAGACTTAAGACTGAACAAAGATGCATTTTTAATCTCTTTCCCTCTCTCTGAAATGCTTTAGGTACTTTGTATTGTAGTGCTGGCTACTGAAAAACAAAGCGCATGAGCACCATGTGCACCGTGTTCTGAACAGAACAGTCTGGTGATTCTCCCTGCTCAGAGACTCAGGAAACACAGACTCATTTCCTGTTTTATCCATACTTTCTACTTACAACTTGGAGGAATTTAATATCTTTTATACCTCAGCCTCCCATCTGTAAAACGGGATAGCAGAATTTCCTTTCCTCTGGTTTCTACAAAATAATTTTAGATAGCAGTGAATTCAGAGAAAAGATTTCCATTTATACTCTGCGTATATACACTTATGCTCTGTATTTATGCCCTCTGTATACAGGACTCAGCTTTCAGTTGATGTCCTTTGGTGATATTCACACAAGTAAGCTTTATGACAAACTACAGTTTCAACCTTTCCCCACTTTAAAAAGGGAATGCATTGGTTTTACTTTTTTTTTTTTTTTTTTTTTTTTTTTTTTCTGTCTTCGTCCAAACAACAAAATATTTCCAAACTACCTGAGTTAAATTACAGGTCTTGACCCTATTAATGTTTGTCTTTCAGTTTTGCAGGGATGTGAAACAAAACAAAACTATGAATAAGTAATTTCTTGACAGTAGTAAACTGCAAGCTAATACACAGAAGCAAAGGCTTGACTGCAGACACAAACAGTTTTCCACATTAGAATGTGTGGATTACTTGCTTGAGTTGTTTTGATTGGTAATAAGGTGCAAGGTTAAGTTATTGTAATAGTATCATCAGGATAGCTGGTAATGGGAGTGCTGATAAGTTTGACAAGAACTATTTGAAACCTGAAGTGTAATCCACTGAGACTTAGAAAAGATTTACAAAACTAGTATGTAAAACTTTTAATGAGAAACAAAGGGGACATGCAGAGTGGTGACACACCGAGCCTTCGCAAGGCGCCCAGCCCAGCCCACCAGAAGCGGGGGGCCGAGTCAGATGAAGCAATCAGCTGCTCCAGTTTGGGTGACATCCGGCTTTCACTGCAACCTTTTGAATGCTGCCATTACCTCCTTTTTTCTTCCACATTAACCAAACCATAGAATAACACTAATTATTTGAAGAAGAAAGGGCTGAAAAATTATCTATTGCATCTAAAACTCACAGGGCCAGCACTGCATGTTTTCTTCTCATGTACTCTTCTGACAACTTCCTTACAGTCATGCCAGGTTAACTTTTTTGCTGCAATTAATCTTAAAGCCAAATGCAGTTCTACTGCTTTTCATCTCAAAATCCTATCTAAACAAACTGCAATCAGTCTAATGCAGTATCTACAAACCATGGAACACTCCTGTGTCCCAATAAGTATGTTTTAAAGAACAAAATATACCATTAATCTGATCGGTTCCAAAGTTTTACAGCCACAGCGCACCAATGCACAACAGTATGAAAATGAAAACATTCTGAGTATCAGGATGTTAGTACCTGCTAAAGATTGAGACATAAAACACTTTTCCTGGTTATAGTGTCTCCTGAACACATCCATTTTTATGTTCAATTCTGTGAACAGCACAACATTTTCAAGTATTTGAAGCACATAAAATATACCCAAGACACGAAAAACACAGATACTCAATCTAACTGCAGGAAGCAGTTTGGCCATGGCACAGTAACTTGTCGAGCTGCCATTTACTTGGTGTGCAGATATTTCCCTGACAATACCTAACTACTAATCTTTTCAAGGCAGAAGGAATAAGGGATTAATATTGAAACAGAAAATACTAGAAACTACCAATGCTGACACAGAACACTATTAGCAGAAAAAAATATCTGAAAAATGTTGATGACTAGGATTTGTTAACAAAATACTTCTGTTGCATTGATGCTCACAGTGATTTTTTCCTGAAATCAGAGATGCTTGCCCCAGACCATGGGATTGAAGTGATTTGAAATGGAAATATTTCCTGTCCGCTCGCTGCCAGTTTCTGTTCCCAGAGTGATATAACAGATGACATTTGGTACAATAAATTCTTTTATTAACCATAAATTTGAGACTGCTTCAGGGATTTGAAGTGTTCGGTTTCATGCTGAAAAAATGTAATGTTATCCACAGACCATCAGCATGTGCAACAAAAACAGAGCCACAGGTTGGGGGACTTTGATCAAACCATGAAAAAAAGTCTCCTGATTTTAAAAATACTTGAAAAGCATTTACAATAACATTTTAACCTTTTATGTTTTCAAGATACACACACTAACTGATCTTTCTTTCTGCTGGAAACAATCTTTTCTAACAACAAGAAGTGCCCATCTCAAAAGTTCATGCACGCACGAGTTCCCTTCTAGTGATCATCTCGTTTAGGAAGCCAGAAGTACAACACAAAATTTAAAAGTTTAAGCATTTATAGGCACAGATTAAAAAAAAGAGTTTAATTGAACCTGAACTTCTCTAAAACATTTACTTGGCTTCCTCTTATCAAAGTTAAACTGAACACATAAATAACCAAACTTAAGACATTGAACAGAAACACTTTGTCTCTATTAAAACAGAATTACATCACTGCCCTAAGTGCAAAAACCTACTGTGTTTCACCACGAGTATAAATGCTAACTTACAAGTGAAAAACTACCCGGATGTGACTGTAAAACATAAAGGTGGAAACAATTCCTTTCTGTTGCACCAAAAGCTAACTGTACAGGGTGACACTGCACCTCTGAGCGCCCATCAGCTTGCCACTACCAGTCTGTGCATACTGCTGCAGCTGAATGGGGAACACCAAACCATAACTAAAACATACACAGTGAATGCCATGTGGCCACACTGAACAATAGTTACCGTACCCACCAAAGTTGTTAGAATGATACCGGCTTTGTTCTAGCATTATTTTGTGGCTTTGAGTCCTGCACATACTTCCAGAATGTAATAAAAAAGAAAGTTCTGTCCCTGCAGCTCATTCTTTAGGAGCTGAATGTCCCATTTCCAAACCTCTGCATGACATTTCACGGCCAGTGGTCCTGACTGAAAAAGAACCCCAAAACTGAATGCACGACTAGCGAATTACTTTTTCAATTGCAGCTATATGGAGAAACCTAAGCTATCCCAACCTGCATTATTCCTAGCTGATGAATAAAAGATAAAGGCTTTGTTCCCATTGATGTTCTGAAGAAGCATGGAATAACAACTTTTCACCTGCTGCGGGTCAGGCTGGGTAAGGTGTTCATTGGTGGGTTTTCTGTTCTGATTTGATGTGGTTAACCTACTAGCCTTGCTGGGGAAAAAAAAAAAAAGGGTATCTGAAGGTAAAGTTAATTACTGAACACCACCAATATAATTTGCTGGAAAAAAAATGTAAACAATAATGCAAAGTGGTAACTGTTTTGGAACAGATGTTACTGATATTCTTTGAAAAGCATCTTAGCAAAACATTTCCGTTGTTAACAGAAAGACATTAGATACGACTTGATAATTAAAGCAGCTGGCTTTACATTTGGGCCATCACTTGGTGGGAATTTTAAAAGTATCCAAAGGGTTGCATGGAACATTGACTTAGGCACAGAGTGAGCCCCAGCAGCTCCTGGCTCCCTGCACAGCCCCAGCTGCTCCTTCGTGCTGCAGCTCACAGATTCAGAGCAGACACTTCACACGAGAGCCTGGGGACCTCACTTTGCCCACACAACTGAGCTGACCCAAGTAGTGAAGGAAAAAGAAAATGAAAAAAGCTGGGATACTTTCCATCCAGAAGGTCTGAGTGATGTGATTTACGATGCAGCTCGCAAACAGGTGCCTTAGCACAGGTGGGGATGGAAGGGCAAGCACCAACTGGGAGGAAGCAGACGGTAGTGAAAACTTCTCCAACCAGCTTCACTGTGAGTCCATACAAAATGCAACTACATCCCAAGCCACAAAAGAGAACAAATCCTATTGAAAGTTAATGGGAGTTAGGGTACTCCATTCTTTTTCAAAATCCCATTCCAAGCTTCTAAAGACCAGCACACGCTCACAGGATCAACCTGAAATCACCCATTTATATCCTACACCTCTAAGACTTGGAGGGGAAGCCCAGCACAAGCTTGAGACCTTTGCTAACAAGCTTTGCAATGCAGCAGTGCTGCCTTCCCACAGCGCGTTTAAAGCTCATCTGGACAGAGCAGCCTTTATGCTCAGCACAAATTCCACGACTTACCAGTTCCAGCTTTCACCCTCATTTTGTTTCTGCTGCCTATAATTAGAGACAAGTCCAGACAGAGATAACATTGATCTCCATGGAAATTTGAGGAACACGAAGCAGTGAGCACAGGCTTTACAAGGGTTCTGGGGCAAAGCACAGAACAGCACCTGGGCAGCTGGGGCAGGGCTGGCCTTTGTTACCTGGGCAGCTGCACACAACTCGCCTCCAGCACTTCTAAGGGAAAACCCATCCCTTCAGACTTGCTTACACAAGGAAGTTACCACTACGTGACAAACCAAGATGTAAATGCAGTAGAAATGCTACAACACACTACGTGGGATGCTCCAGCACACACCCACACAACACAGAGACCGAAGGTAGCTCTTGTCAAGAAATCCTGAGCATCAGACATCACCGTGTTCGCAAACTGTGAGGGAGTTTGGTCCCCAGCAGCACAGCCCTGCTGATCCTGGCACTCCGCTCACTGCTCTGGGTCAGTGCTGCTGCCCGAACAGGACCAAATCAACAGACAAACCAACCAGCTCCCAGAGCTACAGGCCTTCTGTATTTGTAAGAAAAGCTGATCAGAGTGTTGGTTTCACAGGTAAATGACAAAGAACATATACAGGTCCGCAAACAGTTTGAATTCCTTCACAAAATAAAAAGATAATAGGATATAGAGGGCATATGACTATTAAAACTCTCTTAAAGTTGTAATTTTTTATGCTTTCTGAATGTAGGCCAGTCACACCTGGAATATCTATCTGAGCAGCTGACAGCTTCTAGTTGTAACACTTCTGAAGATTCACATTTGGACCCACACGTTCTCAGGTGATGCTTTTACTTGGTGAACTAAATTTCCATGTAAATTTAATCCGCATAAATTAAAAGGTCATTTTTTAACTGGTAGAATTGAAGCTATAAGAAGGGGACATTTACAAGTCAGATTAGTCTTTGGAATCTTATGTGTGAGGAGATGAAACTGAACTGCCCTATGCATACCAGTTTCAAACACAGAAAATGCTCTTAACTTCACTTATCCCCAAATTTTACCCCACTGTTTGTTTTTATCTTAAGAGTTCCACAAACTTAAAGAAAAATGTTAGAAATACACATTAATATTGCTTACATTCAAAGTATAAAGCTCAAAAGAAGCTTATCTTATAAAAGTAGGATGTTGGGTTTTTTAAGTGAAAATGAACTCGAGGTTCCCATGTCTTGGTTAAGACTAAAATCCTCCATTTGAAAACACAAAGCAAAATTAATTAGAAAACACAGTTTGAGTGAAAAGTATTCTTGCAAGGAGTTCTTAGAAAGGATTGCTTTGAATGCGTTTGATGCTGAGGAGACGCCATAACTTTTCTTCACACAAAAGCAGTCATCAGCAGAGCACAACCAGATGTTAAGATTTCTTTTCTTAGTTTCTGTAAACCTCTGTGACCTCCCCCAAATTAAAAAAGGGAATAGCATTTTTAAAGCCACAGGAGCTATCATTAGCGAAGCATTCTAAGGATTTTCATTAATTCATAGCCAGCCAACCAGGAATTTTCCCACAGCCGTATACAAAAAAAGTCAGAGAAGTCACTGATTGCATGGTTGGATTTGAATGTAGTCAGAAGTAAGATCAGAAATATCTCGTTCCTCCCACTGATATAAGAGCAAAGAAGATAGGGAAGGTCAGAAATTAAAAACCAAGTCTGCCCACCAACCACGAGGAAAATCTGGCATTTCCATATTGCAGAGAGTGTAACAGTGAGCATCACGTACAATTTGGTGGGGAAAAGAATCACGAAGATAGATAGAAATGAATTAATTAGCAACCTTTAAGCAGGACATGCTGTCCCACGCAGAACTGTATTCTCATGTCCACCACAAAGCAGCCACAAGACTTAGAGTGATGCTGTCTGGTTGTTAACGTATTCTCACAATTCATAGCAATTTATGAGTTCATATACATTCACCTGCAGCCCTCTGAACTCTGCTTGCTCGTTTGTCCCGTGTAGTTTCTGTCAATCACAGACAGGAACAGCTTGTTCTTTCAATGCTAGACCATCAGAATACAAACAAAGGTCACAAAAAGCTAAACACATTTCAACAGCACTTCCTTTGGAGGCATGACGGTGATCTGCCCTGTACCAGATTTGTAAGGAAAAGGCCAGGTGTGGCCTCAGAGCCTGCTGGCTTGCAGACTCAAAGTTGCCAAGAAGCCAACACATCTGTCAGCATGGAGGCCACCACTTCCCAGCCACCTCTGCATGCTGCCCCATCGCCAAGTGGTTCAAATTTGATTCAGGTCAGTCATGGATGCACACAACTGCAACTGTGCTGAATTAACCAGAACATGCATTTCAGAGCTTACACTCTCAGGCTGACAGAAGGAGATAATGATACCCGATCCAGCATGAAATCTCCTTGGACAAAGCTCTCTCACACATTTTTCTGAGCACATTAAAAGCTGCAGAATGAGTGATGAGCCCTACTGTCTTGCTGAATAACAGCCCAAGACCACATGAACAAGAATAAAGGTTGCTTGTGCACCTAGAGCTCCAAGTTTCTGAAAAGTGCAGAAAGATCACAACATATTCAACAAATTCCTGTGACATATATTCTACTCAGGCACTACTGACAGATTTTGACACTTTATTGAAAGCTTTGCCCACTTGCAACTAAAAGAAAGAATCCTACTGCTACTTCTCACTTGAGAAGCAGCTCACTTGGACAACATTTCCTAGGGCTGTTTGGCCAACCCTACCAATGAGCACAGGCCACGTACCAACAGCACTGTTAGCATTGGACACCAACAAAAAGTTGTGAGACACAAAGCTGGGTAAGCAGAGAGGCGTTACAAAAAGATGTAGCAAAAACTCAAATGCCATCACTGTAAAGCAGGAAACTCCAACTTCTTTCTAAAACAGAAGTCAGGGCCTGCCTCCAGACATGGCCAACCAAGGTTTGTGTTCAGAGTGGTTTCAAGTCACATGTAAAAGCACAACTGCTAAGCTAAAAACAAAACCAGTTAATAACCTGCAGCTAGAAAGTATTTAGGAGCTTCAGGAAATACAGCATTAAGAAACAGGTAGAAACAGATTCACTGACAGTTTTATGAATTCTGGTGGCAAGTGAGAATAATTCATAAGACAGAACATGATATACAGAGACCGAATGATGAGTGGGACAGCCAATGGAAGAAACACTGCTTAAGTGTATTTTCCTCTGTTCCGTAACATTTACTATCCACACATACAGAAGTTTGAGACCACTTCCAAAAATTTTACTTCTTTATACAACAATCCAGTAAAGGATAGAAAATTTGGAGAATCATCTCCAGTTCACTCAGATATATTACTTTATTTTTTAAATTAAAAATTAATTTGTGAGATGTACTAAGTAACAAAGGTTCAAGCATGCTGAACTATCTATACTTTGGTTTAGCTGACAGACTTTTGGATAATTCAAAAAACTACAGGAATGAGCCTATCCATTACTAGCACAACACAGTACTCAATAACCAATTAATTACATATTTGATGAAAGACTTTAGGGGAAAAATAAGTTTTGTGTGTCAAGTCAAGTTGGCTCCTCTTGAAGAGATCTGATAAGGACAAAGAGCTAAACCAGACAACTGTGAAACACTACGTGCATTAGTGGATAAAATCCTTTTTCCAAGCTAGCACATAAGCTGCCATAGAGTCTCAAATTATCATAACCTAAAATATTTGAGATGTACTGACCTAGCCATAGTTCCTTATTTTCAGCTACACTGTAGCTTGTATCTTTTTCATAAAATAATTTACAAATAACATAGGGAGAAGGACATAATTTCAATCTATTTGATATTACTTGTCTTTTTATAAGTGTGATGCATTTATGAATAACGTTCACTTTCATACATAAAAAGTCATGGTATAAAAACATCAACGTAAGAGTTTCAGAAAAAATAATGTATTTCAATGATGCTTTATTATACTGGTAGCAGTGTAACATATCAGTGTGTTTTAAAAGCAAGAATATTTTTATTATTATAAATTAAAAACTCTATTTGAGCTTAATGTTTCTCTAGTAATGCTTCACACTCCTGTTATCTCGCTGGCTTCCAAACAACATTGTAAATTTATAGGTAAAATTCAGCCTTTGAGCAGAATAAGGCGGGCAAGTTTACATCAAAGCTCTGTTTCAACATCTTTAGACCAAAAGACAGCTGGTCCTTATTAAACACCCTTTAAACGTTGCAGCTTTAATTAAGTAACATCCATCTTATATTAACGTTAACAAATAATTAGCTAAAGAAATCTAGTATCGCCTAATCATGACTGCTTAACATCTTTTCACCAGTGGGCTAGGAAGCATTCGTCTATTAAAGAACTTGTTCTTAAATAAGCATCTCAAGATTTTGAATTAGCAACTCTGATCCAGCAGTTATCACACTTCTACTCACTCAACAGCAGACTGAGGGCGGGGGAAAAGTAGGGCAGGGAGCAAAGTTTGACATCTAAACTAAGCGACGTGGTCTGCAGAGGAAACAAATCAAATCTGTAACAGTCCTAGGAAATTTCAACTGCAGAAATCTTGTTGGCTCAACAGCTTATTCATCCCCATCTTCAAAAGTAACATACGAGGGAAACACGTTTTTGTTGTTAATACTGAGAATTAATGTCAATGACATAAACAGGCTTACATTTCTATAATTGTTCTCTGGTTGTGTTTGCTCATTCTGGAAATAGAGAATTTAAGCTTAATCACCTCTAAGCTCCTAAATAAACATTCATCTGCCTAATTTCACATCACTACATGCATTTTTAAATTAACTTCAATAGGCAGACTGCCATTAGCACTTTTTGATGCTAGAGTAAAAATGGGGTCACCGTATCTGCTAACATTACCTGATAAATGACAGTGGGGGAGAAGAGTTTGAAGGCAAACTTTAAACAAAAATAATACAGAGGCCTTCCTGGATGGCCAACCATGCTTGGAAGGCTTTGCACTCAACAGGTTGAGTAGCATCTGACCAAAGAAACACACTAAGCCTGGAGTCATGCAATTAATCAATTCTAAATCAGTATTACACTGCTTTATATGTCAGTAGGGAAAAAAATATATATCAATTAATTTAAAAAAAAATCCAAAAAGACAGGATATAGAACTGCTGGCATCTGGTCTGCAGAACTCTCAAGGAACTGGGGAACCTTCGCATGGAGGGAACCCCCCCCCCATAGCGACCATTAACACCTTCTGCTAGGCTTCATCTCAGGTCCTTCCTCTGCTGGACACCTTTTGACATTTTTAAATACCCTTCAAGAGAAAAAGCTACTTCTTTCAATGATGGAAAATAACAAGAACTGAGAGGAGGAATTTAAACTGCAGTAAGTTATTTCTCACCCATTTTACAAGACATTCTTCCTCCCAGACAATTTCCCAAAACACAGATTTAGCTGGGAGAATCACTTTGGCACAGCTCAGCTCTGCACTTGGGAAAACTCTAGCTGTAGGGTGGAACGCTTGAGGAGATAAATGCAGGGACCCTGCAGCACAAGCCTAAAGAAGAGGGGTAGGCAGAGCTCCTGGTAATAGAATGATAGGAAATAGGGATCTTCAGAGTCCTTGCTACAAAATGGGAAGGAAAAGCTCCTTAAGCATGGTACATAGATGATGACATGGAGAGTGTAAGGGGAGGCTTCAGGGGAACAGAGAGCCCCAGTGGTTGCTAAGCTATGATCAGCAGAGCAAAGAAAGGTAGGACTCTGCTAACTGGAGGGCGGAGGGGAAAGAAGTTCACTAAAATTCTGCTTTTATTCTCTCACATCCTACAGTCTCATTAATTTTGAGCTTTACACTACTGAACATGGTTCAGTGCCACGATTTTCAAAGGAATTAGACAGAGAAAATAAGGTTACCCATCTGTATATTCCCATTAGAACCTACAAAAGAAGTTGAGACTAAAGTTGCTCAAGTGTTTAACGCTGAATAAATGCAACTGAAATATATTCAAATTAATATCACAGCCAACTCTGTCTTGCCTCACAGCTTGTTACTAGGATGAAAAAAAATCAGAGGGTACTTTTCCAGAATAGCTCCCATGTGGACATACTTTCTCAAGATGAAGAGAGGCCCAGCTCTGGTTTATTTTTTTCTGGATAAAGGTATGCATGCAATGTGGTGGGACCATCCATATGGAAAGCTACTCTGCAATACTATCCTGCTTTAAGCAAACGTTCTATCTCAATCTGGAATACCACTAAGTGTAGGAATACATTACAGCCATTAAACATCACTGAAAGAAATCTCTGGCTTAGCAAAGCCAATCCATGTTCTAGAATCCTGGGTCCACTGAAGCCACCTCTATTTCTTATCAGTGCTCTCCAAATTACTCAGCAAAGTACCAACAGCTTTAGTGCTACAGACACTTGTTGAGCGCGCAACATCAATACCAAAGTATTACCAGAGAAAGCAATAAGCACAGGCACGTGTTTGATGTAAGTTGTAAAAATCATACTTCATTTTGAAAATCTTAACTGTTAACAGTAATTTCAGGAGCTATGAATCAAACCATCAAATGCTTCCTCTCATAATCTCGTCACCAGAGCCCTGCCCATGCTGTCACCAACTCCAGCTTTTAGTGCCACATAACACCGAGGAAAACAAAACTATGTTTTGTAGAGAGGAAAAAAAAAAACAAAAAAACAAAAGGGAGTTAGTAGTGTAAATGTACCATGGTGGAACTTGGTGCTGATTTTCAAAAACAACACACAAACAAAAAAGGAGCACAAAGGACACCACCACACATCAGGCTTTTAGCACAGGAAAATATCCAGTGTGTACGCAGCAACAGCACCCAACTCTCCAAATTAAATTAAAAAAAAACAAAGAAAAAACAAACCCTGAGTTTCTCTTTTTCTCCCTAGATAATTCATGCCTTTGAGAACTACCTTAATTGAACTGCTTTCTATAATGTATACCAGACACATTCACCGCATGCCTTTCTCCATATAAAACGTTCAGATTTGTCCATGTCCTTAATTCAGGTTAATTAGACACCGCTCACAAGCACCCTGCAATAAGGGTATCTGTTTGAATAGGACACAATCGCTGCAGGGCTTCTGTCTTTTCAATCAGTCAGTGTCCCCGCAGTGTTTAGAGTGGCAGAGGGGAAGTGGCCTGTGGTTAAACAGAGGAAATACCGAGGAATTTTAATAGAGCAAATAGTCTCTTTACTTCCTACAGGGCCCCACTTCAAAGGCAGCCTTGCTCCCGAGCAGACAATGTGTTAGAGGGGCCATCAGTCATGTACCAACACGGCGGCTCCGCTCACAGCTCACACAACCGGCCAATTGACCCCCAGCTGACACAACCGGGACCATCCCGCCGTCGTTCCTCTGCCAGGGCTGGGCGTGACAGCACCGAGGCCGGGATTCCAGAAAGGCACGATCACCAAATGCTCCTACCAGGCACCGAATGAACGGCCCATGGAAATGGGAAAACAAAGCTGAAAATATAATAAAAGCAGAAACCACTACAAATATTTAAGAAATTAAAATGTTACACTTGCTGTGTGCGATCAAAACAAAGTTTTTTTTAAAAATGCTACTAATCTGAGAGACATGAAGCAGACTGTGGCACTGTGGCACGCTGAGATTCCACAGTCAAAGGGCGCCCATTGGCTGAACGCAGCAGGGCGCTGCCGCGGCTCCCGCAGCTCTCCACAGTTCGCTGAGACAGCGGCGCGCCCGGGGGCGCGGGACGAGCAGCGGCACCGCGTCCCCATCTCTTACAGCTCCAGCAGCGCCGTGCGGCACGGAGCTGAGTCCTGAGCTGCTTTTCTTCCGGACGTTTCCCAACGCTTTCGCCTCCCTGCGCGCTGCCCTACGACCGTGAGCGCCGCGGAGTGCCCTCAAAACGCTGATGTGACACCGCGGAAACCTGCAGCGACAGCCGACAGAAAGGGGCGGCGATGGAAAGCAGCGCTCCCTGCCGCGCTCCCGCACCGCCGCTCCGCAACGGAACCGGCAGCCGCGCTTGGAAGTCGGGGAGAACTTCAAAACTTAGTTAAAAGTAGCAAAAAAGAAACGGAGAAGAAAGCAACGAAGAGTCTGACAGCAAAACGCAACAGAAGCGGGAACGAAAAGCAAAGCCTCGTAACAGAACGTTTATCACCTGCACGTCCCCGCCACGGACGGAGGGAAAGTCCCACTCCGCGTCCCCGCCGGGAACGCCGCGGTTCCTCCCGGCCGCGGACCCGGCGCAGAGCCCCGCAGCAGCCGCACCGCCGGCTCCGCGGCACCCCGACCCCTCACGGCAGCACCGCCCCACCTGAGCCGCAGCGGGACCGAGCCCGGCGCTACTCACCCGCCCTCCGCAGGCGTCGGCCGCCGCCCCCCTCCTGCCGCCGGGCCCTCCGGCCGCCTCCGCGAGCCGCCGTCCCCCGCAGCAGGCGAGGAGCGCGAGGAGGAAGGCGCCGAGCTCCCGCCCCGGGGCCATGGTCCGCAGCGGCGGCCGCGGAGCGCGGGCAGCGCGGCGGCGGCGTGGCGGAGAGCGGCCGCGTGCATGCGCGCCGCCGGCCCGGGGGGCTGCGTCTTGGCGGGCACGCGCGCCCGTTCCCCGCCCCCGGCCCGGCCCCGCCCGCGGGAGCGCGCGCCGCCCTCCTCGCGGGGTCGCGCGTTTCTCCCTAACGTGCGATGCGAGGCGCTACGCGGGGCAGCGCGGCCGAACGGCCCCAGGGCCGGGCTGCTCTGCACGAAGTGTTCGGAGTCACGTAGGGGGCGAAGCCTCAGCCGCTAGCAAAGTGCAGAAGCGCAGCACTGAGCTCAGAAGAGACAACAGCTGCTCAGGTGGCTACAAGCAGCAACCAGGTAGCTGAGAGTCTTCCCTTCAGTAACCCCAATCGCCATTATTTTGGAAGATTTTACATCCAGGTACATACTGCTGCTATCATTAATATTAGACAAAAAACCACGACAACTGAATAGAGAGAGAGAAAAAAAAAAAAAAAAAAAAAAAAAAAACAGTGCAAAATAGCATATCACAGTTCAGATTAAAGCAATGCACAATCTCAAAAAGCCCGATCAGGGTGAAAGGAAACGCTGCCAAGTGGCCATTTTTAAACTACTTCTAAACATGTCATAAGTTTTCCAATCCTTGCGAACACCAGCAACAACAATACAGGAAGACTCCAACTGCTCTCAGGCAGCCCTTCTCTGCCAGTTGCCATGAGAACAGGCTCAGGAGCCTCTGGCAGACACAGCTCTTCATTATATCATGAGCAGAAGTGGGACTCCTGCCATTAAGCATATTTTAGCACAAATTCGAGATTTGGCCGTAGCCCTGTTAAAGCTCTTGGAGCAGATGATGCTTACTTGGGATGCCCATTTTCCCCGCAGGTTGGTGTTCTGGAAAAGGGAAGGGTAAAATTCCACGGATGGCTCTGGCACTTACACAGAGAGCAGAAGGAACAAGTCTTACTAACCAAGGGTTCAAACAGAAGCACAAAGCAAAAATATCACCTGCCACAGGTCAGCCTGCACGGCCCCCCCTTCCATTACCTCAGCTTAAGCTAATAACAAAACACCACATCTGAAAAACATTTATCCTAAGAGCTGTCACGGCCAGCTTACCAACGTGAATGCAGTGACTGCACACAGAAGGATTGCGTTGCTTTTTGGGACTGCGTGCAGAAGCATTTTATTGCTTTGTGTGCATTTAGAGTAACTTCCACTGAGAAGTTTTGTGGAAAAGGATAGAAGAGAGGTGGGAATCAAATGACAGTTAAAATTTCCACTTAGATTCTCTAAAATGCTGCTAGCTAATGTAAGGACAAAAGTGACTGTGGGGACTGCTTTCCTGCAGGCTCTTTTGTCCTTACAACAGTCTCCTGTTTCAACATAGTACAACATACCAGTTGGAGGATATATCTAAGTCATGGGTATCAATATAATGCATTCTACAGCTGGTTTTGGTTGCCACTACAACCAAACCTCAAGCATCTTGATTAAAGCTAAGAACCCTTTTTTTTCCCCCCTCCTTTCCGGGCAGCTGTTCCCAGATGGAGGGGACAGTGGGAACTCGGCTGGGCCTAGAAAAATATGGAAACTCAAGTAACAAAGAGTGCTGCTGTATAGTTAGGATTTTCCTACCATTTGCATCAGTTGCAAAATAATAGCAATAAAGCCTCCTTAGATTTGGAAGCTGTGTCCTCCATCCATCTTTTATATTTCTAACATTTAAATCTTTCTCCAAGGAGAGACCGAGCTTGGCTGCACAAGGAAGGAGTTAAGAAAAGAGCTCAGCTCTCAGCTGTAGGCCAGGAAGCATGCACCATGCCTGTGGACATATCCACTGGTGTCAGGCAGCTAAAGACCATCCAGTATCAAACCTTAAGAACTAATTCAGAAAAAAATGAGTGAAAACAATGTTCCCAGAAGCGTTCAGGAGTCACAAAAATTGTACTGTGGTAGTGTCTTCCAGATTGTAACATGCCATAGTTTCAAAAGATCCGGTTAACCTCAAGCAAAAGATTATCAGCTATATGATCCCAGATGATGAAATTGAAATTTAATTTAAATGCATCTATTGTCATTAATGGTTCTCTCTTTTAAACCACCAGGTCTTGATAAATGTGCCAATATTAACGAAGAAGAAAGAAAAGAGTTCTGAAAGGAAGATCCGCCTTACTATTCCCATTTTATAGATGCAGAAACGTAAAGAGAGTCATAAATATGCCTGTTTTAACATCTTGCACACATGCTCGAGGCTAAACCAATAATTAGATTTGTAGTCAGGAAAGACTCTGCCACCTACTAAGACAGGAAGAGACCCCTGGGGGTAATGGGTTTTGGTTTTAATTTGCTTCTTTCTAGAGACGCACAATCTACTTCCTAAGGTCATCCAGACATTATCACTGGGCACGTAAAACAGCGTGGGCTGTGGAGGCCAGATCCTCCAGAATAAGTCCATCCAAGAGCCTGCTTGTGCCCTGAGGGGGCAAAGAGGAGCACAGCACACCATCCTGGCAGCCAACTGCCTCCTGCTGCATCCAAGCACTTATTGGCACTTCCAGATTAGCTGCTGCTGTGTCCACGTGGGACTTGAAAGTGGAACTGGATGCATGAATTCTGCTACATTTGCTTTCACACTGGCAAACCACTTTGGCCACTACTTCTATATCCAGATGCTTCACAACAAATCCTGTAGTTCAGCATCCTTCATGCTGAATAAGCTAAGCCTTACTGAATTCCTTGTAGGGTGCAGGCAGCCACATCTTCCCCCAATCACTTTCTATCACATTCTCATTCTTGAGCTTTCTTCTTAAATACCTCAAGTCTATCTTCAGGTATTTGGGGATGTTTTGAGGTTTGTAGAGTTCAGAGAGTAGAGTGAATAGTCTGGTGACCTTTCTGGATGACTTAATGTCTTCTACAGGAAATTGCACTTAATGACCAAGGAAGTTTTTCCAGTTCTATATTCCCAAAGGCTCAAGTTAGCATCAGATGTAAAGATGAAAAGGAATCGATTGAAATAAACTACTTACTATACACAAATGACTTCTGCTCATTATCAAAACAACTGTTTGTCAGCAATCCATGAATACAAATCCTTGTATAATATCACCATTCCCCAGACCTCACAGTTCCTTGTGGAGAGAGTACACAGGCCAACAACTTACTCTGCTGGCAGGAAGGATCTGCAGTCAAATGTGAACTCTATTTCTATTCAGTTTTGCACATGTTTAGTTTTGCATCTGGTTATTCATATGAATATAATAAAGACACAGACAGACAGCTCAGTTCTGAGATCTTTCAACTAACTGACCTGCCACCAAATTCACTTCTGTTATACAAGCAAGCTGAATTGACTCATCCTGTGGCCACGTGATCTTTTCGCAGAAAAGAGGGAGCAGAGCAGGACTGCATCTTTCAGCAGCAGTCTTCTGTCACACTGGATTAGGTGTTATATGAAACTACATGTTAAGAGAAAAATAGATTTGCGATGCAAAGAAAATTAAAAATTGCACGGAAGAGTGACTTTTCTTTTGGATAAAAAAATCCACTGAACTTGAAACATTGCAATCCAACAACTGTATTCTTAAGTGATGTATGTTTTACTCTTTAGAAATATTTGAGTCATTATTTCGAGTCAAAATATTTTTCTGCAATACCGGCATTTCAGTTCAGCCAACCATTAAAACAGCAAACGAAGCCTCCTCTGATGCCATTGGAATACTCGCTAGAATTGTAAATAAAGTAATGCTTTTTCAAAAGTTTCTTGGGTTTACCTTCAATCTCAACTTTAATGCAGCACAATCCCTTCCACAAAGACATCTTGCCATTTTCCATCGGCAGTGAAATAAGTGCCTGGGTGGGGGGGAGCTGACTTAACAGCCTACCCCGAAATTCAGCGATCTGCAGCATCCTGTGGCCGTGTCTGTGAAAGCAATCCCAGCACACTAAGGGACCCCTGGCTGAGCATAACCTGCCTTAAACCTCTTCCCTTTTAAGCAAGAAGAGAGCAGTATGTTCAAGCACTTCAAGATGACGTCATTCCTTATTTGAGGCCAACAGCTAAGTGTAATTAAGGCTAAAGAAAACGTTTTGAAGATTTTTGTGATTAAAACAGAGAGACTACTAACAGATACCATTACAGAACAATTGGAGCATTTCCGGAAGAATTCCAAAGTCCTACTGTTGTGTAACTGCTGTGGAAGACGATTGGAAAGCAGTCTGTCAATAGCACTTCATTCTACTCCCACTAAGGGAAAAATACAAACAAATGAAAATGTGGACACATATGGAAATTGTAGTCTGTTTATATGACAGATACATAACAGCATTTCAGAGAAAAAGCTAGAACACTTCATGGCAGATTTACAAAAGAATTCTACAGCAATTCTACAGAACTGCACTAACCAAAGAGGAAAGGCCCTGCTAGGAATAACGGTTACTGCTGATAGCCCTACTTTTCAAACAAACAACTTAATATATCCTCCATATCTACAGTTTGGCACGTTGTTGCAAAAAAAGATTGAAGCACTCGGATACTAGGATTGATTCAGTTGCTTGTTTTTGAAAAGAGTAATATAAATATCCAGACAAGGGATTGATAAAACCCAGACCAATTAATGAAACATTGATAAAACAAAGATCTATTAATGCTTGCAGAGAAAGTTAATGCACATTAACAGTAAGTTACAATAATTATGATTTGCTTGTGGTTAGATGGTAACATTAGGAATCACTGACCAGAACACTCCAATAGAGTTGCTGTTTGTGATAGACCTGTTTGTGTCCAGCAGTGTATGATCATAGAATCAAGAGGGGAAAAAAGCTCACTTAAGCAAGAATAACTACAAGAAAAGCTTTTTTACATAACCTACTTGAGTTTCACAAAAACATTTAGCCAGACAACTGCATTTTAAGAGTGGTGACGATGCCTCATTAGACTGTTTCCTTTTGACTTCCTTTCCCTGTCAAAACGAATTAAGAGCAATTTGCAATTATATTGTCAGTTAGCCACATCCTGTAGTATGGAATGAGATGTTGTCCCACCTTTGAAGTGAGAAGTACACATATATCCCTATCCAGTCAGTAACTTAGAAATATTCAAATCAAGAAAGAAATACAAGTGACGACAACCACATTTTTAATTTTTTAACCCAACTAAACATATTGAAATGCAAGTCAAACCATAACAGATGTATGGTATGTAAGCAGTACAATGCCATTTCTTATCGTTCTAATGCGATGAAACAGTTTTATAGAAAAAAAGCAGGTGGTCATCAGCCCTTTTGCATGCCAAACATCTGCATTCTCAAGTTCGCATTTGTTATCACAGAAGAATTACATTAGTAGACACTGTAGCAAAGTCGTTCTATGGTTCCATTGTAAGGGTGGGTATTTTTTGTTTCTTTTAGAATTACTTGATGCTTTCACAGATATAAAACAATTCTGCTGTTATAAATGGACTGCATTTTGTAGTGCTGTAATCACATACCCATGAACGCAGCCTTAATGATTTAGAAGGCTGTCAAAGGTTGCCCCAAACTGAATTCTGAAGTTAATATCTAATAAATGTTCAGACTATCAAAAATACTAAGAACCTACCAATTTCCACTGGGTTCAATTCAACAGAGCCCATCCTGAGTTTTTGAAAAGCAGACACAAGGTCAAGCATTCATACACACATACAGACTCTGTAACTAAATCTTCGTTGTACTACAATTTAGCAATCAGCAGGCATTCTACAAACAGCCTACCTCGTGATTGCAGACACCACCCAAACTGAAGATGTAGAACTGTAATTCTATGCTCCAGCCACAAGAGGGCAAAAGTAGCCCACCATTTTCAGCTATATTTGAAATACTGAATAACTGCTTCAGTATTTCTGAATTTAAATGCTGGTCTGATCTGGGGGCAAAAAAAAAAAAAAAAAAAAAAAGATTAAGGCGCAGTTTATAAATAGTCAACAGCCTCTAATGCAGAATATTTGATTTGCTGTCTTCTTAATTTCTTTCACAGCATCAATCACACAAACTGAATCCCAGGATGCTTTTGAACATTACTGTGGTTGTTAATATAAATCTAAGTATTAAAAGCGTGAAATATATCATTAAAGGGTATAGTATTTATTTTCAGTTAACATATTAAGCATAAATTGGTTATATGTAGGCAAGATTCTAGACAACGTGGACAAACAGCAACCACAATAAAAGTATTAAAATAACAACTGGTAAAGAACAAGAAAGTATTAAACAAGATACAATAACTATGTTGATGTAAATTTACAGACATGATGTTGTGACAGTTTGCTATTATTGACAATTATACCAGAATTAGGCCAAAACCATGTGTGTGCAGTCACCATCCTTGAAAGTGTTCAAGAAACGAGTAGAAGTGGCACCAAGGGACATGGTTTAGTGGGCATGGTGGTATTGGCTGCTGGTTGGACCAGGTGACCATGGAGGTCTTTTCTAGCCTCAATGATTCTATATACCTAAGCATTTTTGTTGTATTCTTACCTCAGCGAGGATAAACATCCTGCAAAAACAAGTTTTTAGAAGTTTACGCCTTCTTATAAATTCAATAAATATATGTTTAATTTGGGTACCCAGAAGAAAAGAGAGCTCTTCCACCTTTTGTCTCCCTTTCTCCTTCACCTCACCTAAGTGTGGGGTCTATTTCCTCAGAAAGGAATCTGGAACTGATGGCTCTTCCACAACCCCGGATTACCATCCCTGCCGACAACTGTTTGCCCATTACGATCCCACCAAGTTCCTTTGTGGTGCAATCAGATAGAACCCTTCCTCTCTCCTCCCCACCCCGGAGATACTCAGCAGCCCCAGCACCTCCCCACATAATGAGCTAATTACATAATAGTAAATCCTATCAAATTAAGTGATAAAAAGCATCAACCTGACAACTGATAGAGAAACCACTTCTAGCCAAAAAATCATAACAAACATTATTTTACAAGAAATTTCTAAGAAGCTTTGATTTGATTTTATTTTTTTTATCACTAGTCAGCCCTGAGAATTAATCTCAACTATTTGAAATTACCTTAATTTCAATGTTTGGTTAAAAAGTTCTTTGTTAAATCCAGCCATAGAAATGCTTGGGTGAAGTTTTGAGGCCTCATTTACTTTAAATAAGAACACAGCATTATCCTTCTTTTGTGGAACTGTAAAACACCCTGGGTTTTGTTGCTTTAGAAGTATTTTCAATACAGGACTTTGAATGAGAAAAACACAGACATACTTACACCCAGTAGGAAAATTGTAATAGAACTTGCTGGGGTACAAGCTTGCTGTTTGTAATCACAGACTTGGTAAATCAAATAACTGCCAATACAAAATTCTAAGTTCAAAAGTGTTATAAATGTAGGCTTTAAAAATCTAGTATTGGTAATTTAAAGAATGTTTCAAACTATGCTCTCACATATGCTGCAAGTAATAATATTAGAACAGAACCTAGGAAGCAGTTGTTGTGTGATTTGGGTATGCCTTCAGGCCACGAGCACAGATCATCTTTTTTGGATGGCAACAGCCACTAATGAAGTTCATGTCTAGAAAAGTTTTTTAAGCTTGAGACATCAAGAAAGAGAAAAGAGTCAATTTCAAACAAATAATTACACAGCCCAGCATCCCGATTATGGTCACTGGCACAGGGCCCTATTTCAGGAAAGCACTACTAGCATGTTTAAGTGCCATTTCAATCAGTTCTAGGAGAGCTTCATCAATTTATCACTAACCTAAATTACAGCTGTTGACGAATGCTGACATCACAGCTTGCCAATACCAGAACAGGGAAGTCTTACCACAAGCCAGCTTTCTTGCTGGATGTTTTCACTGTCTTTGTAATTGTAAGAACTCATCTCAGGGTCACAGGGTCAAATGAGCTCTTGAGCCAACGCAAAATGGTTGGAAGAAGAAAAGGAAGTTTTGGCTTCACAAACCTGAAGTCAAATGAGGAAATAAGATGACTGAGGTTTTTCTGATCACAGTTCTGAAAAGCAGATAAACAGAAGCATCAAAAGACAAAGTATACAAAACTGGAATGGCACCAGATTTCAACATGCGCTTGTGACAGTCTCATGCACTATTCTTACCAGGACCAGCTGTGCTCACATAGCTAACAGTATTACATGTACTACTGAGGTCATTCAGAAAGCTGCATATTATCGGCAAGATTAGCAAGGACTGTGAAGTACAGAATAATATTTTAAGATAGAAATTTAACCATATACAAGAAAGTCTTTGCCACAGTTTAGACCCAAGGTGGTCAAAATCGGCATATATGTGAAGTTAAGGGTTCTCCTTTAATTTGTTGATGTATTTACTTTAGGAAGAACAATGTAAGCCAAGATTAAAGAAATAACACAATCATGTTATCTGACTTTTGCTCCTCACAATGCTATGCAGAACTGAGCAAGCCATTCCTCTAGTAACACTTGCTAATTGAGAGCTGGATACCAGAACTGCTGCTGCTATTATTCCACTCTTCTTAAATTGCTTTGTCAGACTTCCGTCACTTGAGACAAGTTCCATTATAGCAGACATTAGGTGCATTTAGGTATTTGCCAGATAATAGAGTACGGTTCTTAGGCATTGGTCTGCACAGATTAGTCTAATCTGTTGCTGTTGGAGACCTCGTTTCCAGCAGAAAGGTAAACAATAGTTTCAAATTACTTGCACTAAAGTTAAGCTACAGGTACTCCATGTCTTGAGGTGAAAAGAAAGCCAAAAGAGAACTCTCGCATTTCCAATATTGTCTTCAGCTCAGCTCAGGTCTGCATCTGAATCGAACTTCTTCTTTCTCTAGAACTATTTCTAATAGATTTGGTGCCATTTAAAATGCTCTATCCAAAAATGATTAAGAGAAATAGAAGTTCAGTTAGTAATATTAAATGCTAATGTTACTTCCTGAATTCGAAGCACAAATAGTTAACATTTCAATATTAAGTAACACTTTCTTATTTCCACACTGAAATAGGTTTTCAAGAAGAAAAATCAAGCAATTTGAGATTTCTGGGCTTCTATGAAAAGGAAGGCAATAAACCCATAGAGTTGTATTTTGTTTGTTTTTAATGACATAATGGGTATGATATATCTGGTAAAATCCTAAGCTAAGCTGCACTTTGAAATACCTTACAAACATTCAAAACTACATTAAATCATCCATTACTAAAACTGAAAAATAGAATAGATTTCTAAGGAAGATCTTAAGCTAAAGGAAGAGGAGAGCACATGTTAGGAAGGGGTGCAGTGATCAAGAATGGTCTGGAAGCAGTTAAGATAGGTCTTCAAAAGTTTTAACACCAACCTGGAGCACTAACCTAACTGCATTTGGGCAACTAGAAAGTAGAAGAACTTACACCGTTTTTTCCATGTTTCCCTCACTGCCTTTTGTTTGTTTGTTATTACATTTAACCTACACTGACAGTAGCATTCTTCCTTCATGTCCTTGTGAGTGATTCTAATAGAAACCAAATGCCAGGGCCTGCATCAGCCTGGTAACCGAGCCTGAAGACTTGGGCTTCAGTTCTTCCCTCCAGTGAATATCAAAGTACTTCATACAAAACAACTGTTTCCTCAAGAAATCTGGAAACCAACACCAGAATATGTAACAGCTCAGTAGCTAGACATTACTTCAAGAAGAAATTGCTAGTTTAAGATTTATAAATTTTTAAAGCTTTGTCCTATAGTACTTGCTTTTCCATCTTGTATATTAAAACCATTTTCTTTGTACCAGATGAAACAATTCAGTTCAGTTCTTTGATTATTACAGATATAGTTTGCTTCAGAATAAAACCTATTATTCATGTCAGCCATGTATCAAAACTCAGAATAGCCTTACGCCTGGTTCACAATGAGAAGAGAGGCGATACCTGAATTGAAGCACTAAGTAGACAAGTAGACAAATAATATTTTAAACAGAAATGAATTAAAATATATTAAAAAGATTACAGTTTTAAGCTTCTTTTAATGAAACAATTGTTCAAACTGAAGCCAGTTTAATACCAGTCCATTTATTTTCATGGAGAGCAACGTTTTAGAAAATGAGGTCATACTCTTAAAATCATTAGAATGTAAATAGCTAATCTGTTTCATGTATCAAAAACTATTTTGCATGTTAAGAATTATAGACTTTAAAAGTAAGGATCTTAGTTGCCTTCAGTGAAGCCTGAAGTACTTCATATTAGCTGAAAATCTTACACAACTCAGAACTTACAGTTTATTTTTTAACTGCAAAAAATATCTAAACTTTTCTGAACATATTTATTAAAATATATAGGAAAAGTTCACTTTCTCCACAAAAATTAGTTTATAATACTTCACATATTTACAGTTTGAGTGAAAAATCATAATCCTTCAAATCTAGGGATAAAATCATAACTGATATATGATCATTGTTTAATACAAATAATGACAACGCCAGTAATTCTTCAAGTCCTGTTACAGTAAAATAAAGGCAAACCATCCTTCTCCTACTCTAGCAGGCTGGAGGTGAAGTTACTTTTCACCATTAGAAACTGGGATTCTCGGTGGGATCTCTTCAGTTTTGCACGACGGTTCTGGAACCAGATCTAAAATGGAAATAAAAGGCATCTTTTTCAGAAACACAGCGCTGTAAACAGAGCGGGCTTTGAAGTGCAAAAGCATTCACACAACCCTGCAGTATTTTGTCAGTAATTTGGAAGTTTAATAGAAGGTCAGAATTTTCAGTTGATGACCGGCACAAATTAAGACTAAGAAAATAATGCCTTCAGCTTCACTGGAGAATGAGACTCAGCTTCACCCACAAAAACACAAATATCAACTTTGGTGACACTCAGATCCTGTTCAGAATTCCTGACCATCTGGAATTCACACACGTCTTCAGGTGTTACTTCAACTGCTTGATGAACTGCAACATCAAGCTTCCCATTAAGCCAAACATGAATGGCATCAAAAGCATAATAAATACCAATAAATATCAAATTTCAATTCTTATTGTATGCTTATCACATATGAGTTGTTAGAAATCAGTAATTAAGGCCCTGAGTTGATTTTGCTTTTGGCCAGATGAATGACATCGTCTCAAATACTGGTTTAACGCACTTATGCTCTCCTACCACTCCCAAAACACAAACATATTTTCATACAAATTATTTCAAAATTGATTTCAAATTATGTTTTAAACTATGTTGCCAAGCATAATAAACATGATTTTAGAACCTGGGAGCAAAGGATTGGAGATTAGAAAAGCAGAAACTGCAGAAATTTCACTGTGCCAAGTGTCTCATCAATGCCACGGAACAAGGCTTAAGATTTCAGAAGGAATTTGATGGCATCCATTTCATGAATCACTTCAGGCATACCAGAAATGCACATTATTTTATGCTGACATCAAAATTATTGCTACTACTGATAATCTACCTATTTACACTGACTGAGAGTACATATGGAAGGAAATATGGATATTTTCAAGTAAAAATTTAATTACCTGGATCCTGTCTTCATCTAAATCTAGCTTGCGAGCTAATTCTTCTCTGATATCAATGCCAGGGTAGGAGTTCATTTTAAAAACATTTTCCAAGACTTCAATCTGAGGAAATTAAAATACACTCATTGAGTGATTGTCACTACCTTTATAAGAGCTAAGAATACCATTTTAGTTTGTTTTATAGGAGACCTCTGAATTGTGCTTGGGCAGTTCTGATTTCATGCAGAAATACCAGTCTGCTGAAGTTAGCAACATAACCAAATTTACACAAGTGCTTAATTACATTTTTCAACAGAGAAGCACACAGTACTGAATTAGTCAGCTATTAGAGGCTTCTGCCAAGTTTTCTAAACTACATCGTTGCTGATTCATCAGATAGTAAGAAAATCCATACCTGGCTTCTAGTGAAAGCAGTTCTTGGTCTTCTACCCCTGTACCAGCTCAATTCTCGTTTGAAAGATAGCCTTTCAGTGACTGAAAAATATTTGTCACATTTCAAAACTTTTTCCTCTTGCACTGTATTGCTGTTAGCATGGAATAATGAATTTTCATAGGAAACAACAGGAATTTGCAGATGGGAATTACTGTCATCACCTAAAACTGGAAAAAGCAAGTAAATGTGAACTTCATGTTACCGATTTTCAGTAGAAACATGACTGTATCTATTTTTAAAAGGAGTAAAAGCCTGAGAGGTTACAAAACAGACTGCTGGCTTACCCAAGTTGGTGCATGCATCCATCCACGGTCTGTGAGGTTTCACTGCTGCAATGCCATCCTTCTTCTGCTCCAATCCTAAAATACTTTCGATGGAAAATGAGCACTGTGTGGTTTTATTTTCTACAAAACCAGACACCTTCTGAAGATTCTGAGATGCTGATGGATTAGCTGCACACAGCGATGTACTTGCCATGGTTTCACCTTCAGCCAGCACAGCACACACACTGTACTTGCATTTCTCCTGAAGTCCTCCTTATAGCTATGTTGACAAGGGGGTTGGATTTGCAACGTCATTAATTAAATCTTTTATTAGAAAGTTTTAGCATGTCAATGAAAACTCTCCCACCAAGAGGCACGAGGAGTTAATTGTTTATTTGTTTGCAAGTAATTAGCAACTAATGGTGACACTAGGGGGGCCACCAAGAGGGACAAGAAGTGTTATCTCTCCTAACCAGAACATCGACTTAACTTTCTCAAAAGAAGCTATGCACAAATATAGGACTTCTCTTTTATTCGAAATCATTAATGTATAAAATCAGTTTTTTTAAAAAAACTTTATACTCTAATGTACTCCACTTACCTAAACATAGCAGCACGATAGGAAACCAGTCAAGTAATAAGTAATCTCATTTAAGTGCATTTCCTTCCAAGGAAATTTAAAAAATAATCTCTTAATGCTATTAGGCTAATCCCAATGAAAATGCCTCTGTTTTTTCATATGCATATGTAATGGTGAACGTGGTCAATAAAACAACAATAGCTTTTGGCATGAGGCTCTGTGCAGTGGGTTGGCAATGTTGTCAAAGCTCAGTGTAATTGCCTTCCAAGTGCCTGGATTAGTTAGCAGTAACAGTTGCACCAAGTATTTTAAATAATTCAGACATTCATTTTTCTTATTAAAATAGCTTTGTCGCAGCCTTTTTGAAGGATACCGTCTGTGACATTTCCTGATCAGACTATACAAAATAAAAACAAAACTTGAAGTAATACTGGCCACATACATGAGCGTACAGGTTTTAACACCCTTGACCTGCTAGGTGTTTCTTCTTTCCTGTAAGTGGGTTTATAACCAACAGAAATTATTCCACAGAGCACATACTTAAAACAACCAAAAATCACGTGTAATGGTGAAGGATTTCAAGCATTTCTTTTAAAGTTCAAGGTTTGAAAAGATCACTGATTTCACTCATTGTAAAGAAAGCATCAGCTGTAACATTTTCAAACTCAACTACTGGCCATTCACACATGGTCAGTAACAACTTCTCATTTATGAAAACCTCTTTTTGTATTTTAGATACAGCTATGTGATAATACAAAACTGCAAGCAATGCTTTTCTTTCAGAAAGCAAATTTTAGCCCTCTAAAATATAACTTTGGAGCATGATGTAGGATCGGACCTTTCAGAGGAAAAATCTCACCCTTTTGTTCTTGTGTCACCATTTACTGAGAGTAGTTTATTCTGTGTAGTCAGTCATATTCTCACGGATAACAAGTTATACAAAGAAAAATACAGAAAATCAAGGTACAGATACTGTTCATTTGTAAACTGCCCAAGATAAATCTTTAGGAATAACAGAAGCAGGAAAACTTGTAGGGAAACAGCACAGCATGGAACTGGTGGTGCAGAGTTGAGGGAGATTCTAGTGTGAAAAATAGAATCATACGTTATTTTATATCAGAATGACATTCAGCTGCATGACATTGACTTACTGGACTGACTCAGAAGTGATTCAAGCAGTGATCTCACCAAGACACCGTATCAGCATCTCAACACATTTTGAAGGGGCAGCAGAATAAACGCAGTGACCACCTGCGAGCTGAGCTCCAAACCCCATTTGGCAACCTCAGCAACTACAAAGCATACACAGAAGAAAAATCATACAAACCCATATAAGCAGCTCACTGGCTACTGACATGCCTTCTGATCAGCATCGAGGAGGAGCAGCAAGGCCCATAGGACTCATCTCTGAGTAAAGCTGTCCTCATATCCGTGATCCACACTTCCACAACTTCCTGAGCAAAACGCAAGTTCTGCTAGCCTGTCCAAACCCAGCTGCTAAGAAAGCTGGCTTAGAAATCCAATTAAAGAGCCATGGCAGAACATGAAAACTGAGAATTCCAAGAACATATTGACAGCATTCAGAGTTAATCTTCTGTACTAAACTAATGATGTTTTATGAATGTATATGAAGACTTGAGGCAAAAAGAACATGCGGTTTGTATGTTTCAGATGGGTAAGGTCTGAACCTGAAGAAAGAAAAGCTTAACTGCCAAAATTTTCCCTCAGGTTCCCCTTAATGCTCAAACACTCTCTTCTGAAGGAAACCCAGTGTCAGTTTTCAGAAAACTGCAGAGCAGCTGACATAACTTTTCCTAACTGGAAATTTCCAGAGTGTCAAGATCACAGCATAACAGACCGTCACTGTTTTCACAGGAATCTGTAACACATTGGTAGCCTCTGGAGGAGTCTCATCTGTCCAGAAGTTTCAGAAGTTTCATGATGATGTACCCAATGAATCAGAAGTCAGTGGGAAACGAGGGCCTTACAGACCTGTATATTTAACTATGGCTGGTCCTAATGCAACATCAGCTGAGATCCCAGATGAACAACGGAGCTTCTTTCCTTGACTGCAGACTTTTGACAACACACCAAGTTGAGAGGTTGCTAAAGAGATAAAGCTAAAGCTCTTGCATCCCAAGCAATTGATAAATCAGTTTTCTGCCTCTACAGTTTCTAGATGAAACACCAACTTTAAGAAGAAAAAACACCCAAAATATAACAAGTCAAAAAGAAATCAGTACAGATCCTGTAATGAATGTGGTGCCACTTATCAATTTCTCTATCCTGAGATTTGAAGCACGATTTCTGATAGACAGTGTCTTGAATTCAGAAACAAATTTGGACTTTAATAATAAAAAGAACACCTCTTAATGAGTGTAAATGAATACAGACGACTACCTATGTATAGGTGTGATGGTGTTTTGTTTTTTTTTTTAATTTTATAAAAGAACATACACAAAACATTTCAGAAAATATTCATTTCACCATAATGAATAGAAATTAGATTTACTTAAACTACATGGTTTACAGTCAGATTAGCATATAAATCAAATCCCAAACTGCTAACTGCCTTCATAGGCATGATCTCTTCAGAAGCTACCAAGAACTGCCACAAAAGGTACATGGAGGTAGAAGTAGTACTGAGGAAGCACACTCCTCCACAAAACAAACCATTACACTAACCAAGTAGCTGTAACTTGTTTTGGTCTCTCTGAGATTGTGGAGGACAGCGTAGCTTGCTTTGAGCTCCCAGTTGGAGGTTCGCATTCGTTCAGGGTTTATTTCTTCGTTTATCTTAAGGACTTTTCAAGAAAAAGATCTCAGCCGCTCTCAAAAGTAGGTTTAATAAAGTAAGTCAAAAAACATGGAATGGATTTGAAAGGCAGAGGTCAGAAACTAATCAAATACTGCCATCTGGTGTTTGTGTTTGCTCAGCTGCTACATTTGTTCAACAACGTTCTCTGAATAGGAAACTTACTATTAAAATTATGATATTAATTTGCTCAAAGTTGAATTGAATCAGACCTGGAGACTGCAGCGCAGTAACAAACACACCAACACTGCTTTGAAACCGTGCATGGCTGCAACTCCACATAGGAACTGGAAGTACCTATTCAGAAGTTCCCAGGGTAACTACTCACAGTGCTTCCTAATTTGAGGAATGCAGTGAAAATGAAACACCACACACCTAAGGGACCCTTACAGTTTTAGTGTAAATCCATACAACTGTTATGAAAATCTCACACGAAAAGAGAATTTATTCTAAAGGTAACAAGTTTGTATTAACACCAAAACGAAATGAGTAAGTCTACTGGAAAGACTGGCTGAAGATCTAACAACCAAGTGGTGTTGTATTTCTTTAAAGAGAAGACTGCTAAACTGTAGAAGAAAGCAATTTGTCATAAGAAAAAAAAATAAACAAAGCTTTTTACACAAGAAATGAGGATAAAAACATGATAGAGCAGAAAACGCAATTAGTTTTAAACTCAACTCAAGCCATTCTATGATTCTAAAGCAGCAGAATTTGATAGCAAAGATTTGGATTCCATTTCCAGGAATTGACACTGCAAGTATAATTCGAGCTTGATTCTTCATTCAAAAATTTTATCTCATCATCCTAGCCAAACGAGCAGTTCTGCCCTTGCAACCCATATGAACAGCTTTGCCTAAATATGTTTGCAGGAACAATGAGAGCAGCACAAGAAGCTTTCCAGTGAAAACCCTGGGTGACAAAAACCAATCACAGGAGAAATCACTGTTCTTTGAATATGCCAAAACAATCTTCTAATAGAATTGACACTTGATGAAGCAGAAATTCATATCCCTTGCAGATCTTAAACCACCTGTTCTTGGCCCAGGGACAGCAGCGTTCGTCTCTCGAGCGGATGCTAAGAATTGCCACTAGCACCCATTGCAACTCCGCTGTCAGGTCACCTTTCACAACAGCCTGTGCTGCATTTTCAGCCTTTGGAACACGATGAACAGCACACGTAATCTTTCTTGATATACTTATCACACAGAAAATTGCCTTTCATCTCACCTTTCCCACAGCTCTTTTACCCAAGTGTAGCACCACCTTAGACATTTTGCTGCACAGATCGACCTTTCAAATTTGTTTTGAACATTAATTACAGAGATTATATTCAAAGCCAACTACAAAACTGTGAAGTTTTTTTTTGTTTGTTTGTTTTCGCAACAATACCTTAATACCTTCAACATCATTTTTTTCAAAGCACAATGAGAGCAGTTAGCTGCTCCTTAGTTAAGTGAAAGCTACTTTGATCTGGGGCAAACACAACATAAATTCAAGGTAAATCCAAGGGTATCAGAAGAAACAGCATGCTTGTTAACGTGTAACATGCAAATAAAGCCTACCTGATCCAGACAGCTAATTCCACTCCGTAGCAGAGCCAAAGTTCTCTCCATTAGGGACACATCTGAAATCCTTAAAAGAGCTGGTGGCTGCTCTTCTCCCTGTTTATATAGTGCCAAGTATTAGTTCTCCACACTTACAGAGAAAAAGGAAGAGTCATACACACTAAGAAAGTTTACAATTCTGATAGAAGCGTAACACTAAAAACATGCTCATTAGTGGATTCTTATGGATTCCTCAGTTCATTGCTATCCAATCTGCTCCATTGCAGCCAAATATATATCCCAAATAAAACTTTTAAATGCCTTGTGTATATTTTTACAAATATATCAACGTACAAGAGAATTACTGATTGTTTCCATTTAAGGGACCTATTTAGAAACCTAACTATGAAATAGAAGAAGCTCCAGTACACTACAGAACAACTAGAAAGGGCTCTCTCTTGCTACTAAAATGAACTGATTCATTAAATTGAAACATCAACAGAAGCAAGAAACATCACGCTACATGCCAATCAAGATACCAAAGCACATTTTTACATGTTAAAAACTTGTCTGTTACCATTTTGTTTCGATACAGGACGGTTTGAGTTGGAAGGGATTTTTAATACTATTGAGTTCCAACCCCCCTGCTATAGGCAGGGACACTTCCCTCCAGAACAGGTTGCTCAAAGCCCCTTGAACACCTCCAGTCAGGAGGCTTTCACAACCTCACTGGGCAACCTGTTCCATATCTGCAAAAGTTTCAGTTTTTAAAAGCTGTTTTTCTCATTCTATAGGAGCTAAATAAATGTGTCTTTTCTGTCATTTGCAGCTGTAAAAAATGCAAAGGTAACTAGAAATAATTCTGTTTGCAGTCTCTTACTACCTTTCTGAGTTCTACTAAGGGAATGACACTAATATATTATGAAATAGAGAGCAATTCTTACAGAAGAAATTGGTTACAAGTTAACTGATATGAAAACCAGAAAGTTGTGCACATGCATATAGGTCACAAGCCAACACTGCCACTGCCTGCTCGTACTTACAGACCCAGTTAGAGCTCAGCAAGCAAAAGATCAAACAAGAAGATACAAGGCTTAGCCTTTAAACCTGGTAAGATAACTCTATTTCTCTCATTTCATAGGTACATAAGGAAGTTAGCAGTGTGGTTTGCCTCAGCCACATGAGTCATCAGATGAGCTGGTACAAGAACCCACTGAACCGAAATCTAGCAGTGACGTTTATTCACTGCTCCCTAGGCGGAAAAAAAAAGAAGAAAAAAACCAACTAACCAACCAAAAAAACCTGCAACATCAATTGCTTGCAGATCCTGTCTTTATGTTTTTAGAAGTAAAACGTGACCCGACAGAACACAAAGCGAGGGCTTTTTGACAGCACAGCACAGCAGTGTGTGCTTTGCTCCCCAGGGCCATGGGGCACAGCTTCAGCGGGCTGCGCACCGGGAACGGGACGCACAGCCGGCAGGAACAGCCGCTCCCGACCAACGGGCACCTCCAGCAGCTCCAGCCGCTCTGAAACGCAGAAGTGAAAGCCAGCAGCTTCAGAGCTGAGCCCGCAAACAGCCGGCACGACCGGGCTGTCGTTTTGTCGGAGCGAGAATGAGCGCACAGCCTGCTGCGCAGTATTTTTCTGATTTTAAGTCAGTTTAAATTAAATACACATCATTAACAACCTGTACGTAGCTTATGCCTCCTCAGAGATCTATCCTTAAAACACGAATTGCTTAACCCAGAGGGGTGACTTAAAGCACAACCCCGAGGCGCAGGGCTGTAGGAAGGACAACTCGGGAGCAGTTTCTTCCTCTCCGCACAGCAGCACGCACCAACCTGGCGCAGCCCAACGAGCTCCCGCCCCAGGAGCGGGACGGACATCCCCACCATGACAGGACGCGGTGCCGGCTGTCCCCTCGCGCTCCCCACACAGGTACCGCCGCCCCGAGGCGCCAAGCCCCGCTCCCGCAGCTCATCGCGCGCGCGAGAACAACCAGAACGGCCAGACGCCTCCCGTCAGGCGGCCACCGAGGCGGGAACGGGAACGCGAGCAGACAGAAGGGCCCGCTGACCAATAACGAGTCGCGCGGCTGGGCGGCGGAGCCAATTGCAAGGGCCGGCGGGCGGCGGCGGGAGGGACATCCGGTTCGGGGCGGGGTCGCGGGTCGCGCTGCGGGGGGGCCCAGCCAGCTGGGCGAGCCGAGGGGAACGGGAGTAGCAGCGGCGCAGATCGGTCCCCGCGGCCGCCATGCCCGGCATCGACAAGCTGCCCATCGAGGAGACGCTGGAAGACAGCCCTCAGGTAAGCGAGGCGGGGAGCAGCTCGATGAGGGGAGGGCAGATCGGTCTTGACTCGACAGCGCCAGGCCTAGCGCGGCTCCCCTCAACGTCTCAGCAGCTGGCGCACAGCGAGAGGCCCGGCCCGGCGCTCCGTCCGCCCGTGCGGCGCGGCTCGGAGCGCTGCGGGCTGTCAGTCCCGGCGCGGTGGCGGCTGCCGTGCGCGGCACATCGCCGTCTGCGGGCTGAGCGTGGGCGCGGAGCGGCGTCAGCTTCGGGCGGGGCGGAGCGGAGCGTCCCCCCGTGCCGCCGCTCCCGGGGCCGCGTCCGTGCGTACCTGGGACGCTCGTAGCGACAGAGCCCGACCTCGCTTCTCGAGCGGCTTTTAAGTCATCTTCGTCTTGCGCGAAATATGCCTACGTTTTAACGTGGCCTTTCTTGCCGCTGTGAGAAGTGGAAGATGCGCGGTGCCGAGATGGCTGCAGTTGCTCCGGTATCTTCGTCTCCATTCCTGCTGTTTGACCTCTGTCAGCGATGCCGTGCTACTACACGGCCGTTTATTTCGCGCTGCTATCAAGCACGACATGCTTCATTCCGCAGTACAGGTCTCCCTTGCTGCCCGCAACAACAGCGGTTACTTTGTACCACCGCTTTTCTTTGGCATGGAAAAGTTTACGGTGTGAATATCTGTATAAATTATTCACTCTTTTGAATTAGATCCTCGTTTTGTTGCATTGTTTATGCGGATGAGCACGAGTTCCAGTGCTGTAACAGCTGTAAAAGCAATGCTGCAATAGCATATTCATTGATAGTTTTGATTCCTCAGCCATAGAAACTTCCAGTTGCTAAACAGAGAATTTTAATCCCTATAATGGCAGTGACAACGACTGTGACAAATCGAGATCAAGTGGAGGGACAGCTTGGAAAAGAAGGCTGTGTAGGAGGTGTGTCATTTCTTTCCAAAAGACAGTGTCCCATATAGCTCTGGTACCAGATGTCAGACAAGATCTGGTTTGTTGCAGGTCTGTGGCCTGGAGACCAGACCTGATGTACTCTCACAAAAAGGAAAAAAATATGCAAGTATCACAATAATAGTAGTTTAACATAACTGTCCGTTGAAGATCTGTTCTCAGTTGATGGAAATTGGAACTGTGTATTTATAGGGAATGTCAATGTTGGTTTGATAAGATCCCTATCAAATGGGACGTTGAGGTGGGTTTTTTTCAAGCACATAAGACTGAAGTGCCATTTGGGTAGCACAGGCTAAAAGGTTACATTCTGGAACATAATTGCCAATTCTAGAATCTTCTGTTTGGTGCTGTTTGTGATAAATGCAGACTAGCAAAACCTCACTCAGCCCTATCCTTGTCTGTTGATGTACTTAAACTATTACCTTTTCTACTAGAGCTATAAAATTCTTCTATCTTCCAGCCAACTTAAGATTTCAGTAATCACCTTAGAGGAATGCAACTATAGTTCCATAATCTTCTACTACATCAGTTCATTTCTTGTATTTTGAAATCAATGCATTGAAAATGACAACATCTTGAAGAAAAAGGAAACTCTGCTTTCTTTAAAGTTGTGCTGTTCTGTTGTCATGGTAAAAAAGGGCATTGATCTGGACAGTCTCTCAGGGCTGAGCTGTGCACTGCAATTCGGTACCATTATATGTGTTTGAGATGCTAACTCATATAAACTTCAGATCAAACTTACTCTGTGTCTGAGGGAAGATCTCTGACGTGGTGAATAAACCATTGATTTCCTTTTGGTGCAGGATGAAAATCAAACCACTCTCTTTTTAGACATAAACCAAATGACATTTTATGTTGTCTTCGATAAGCAAAGCAGCACACTTCAGATAGTGCATATGTTGTACACACATTCAGTGTGCATATATATGCGTTCAGAGAGCTTCTGCTCTCTTATTTGCAGCCCCAAACTATTGCACCACAAAAAAATCCACAGGACTCAATAGTACAGACTCCATCTCATGTCTCTTACGATACAACACGTCTGAAGACACAAATTGTTTATCAGCTAACTGACTTCCAAACAGGTGGTTTCCTTGTGCATTTTTTTACTGGTAGCTTCTAGTACAGCTGCTGATATATGTGGGATGAAAGCATCGTAGGGAGCACACAGAGCTCCTCGGTTTTTCACTAGAAATGTGAGCAAACAGTTCCTCCACTTTTTATTAATCAGCATCTGTCATAACTTCTCAATTTCAGAGTTTTCTTTCCATCAGTATTATAGCATTGTCAGTTTGAAGTCAATAACTGATATTCTAACCATAAAACCCATAGAAATGCTTTTATTCCGCAGTGTTCTCTATTATAGAATATTAGAGAGGAAATACATCCCAGGAATCAAACAGGATAACACTTTCAAATTGCAGGGTCAGGTTGGTTAATGCTCGGTTTAAAGGTCATAAGGATATAATTCAGTGTTTATGGTACTATGTAATTTTTTCTTCTGCGTTCTTTCATGTCTGGAAGACTCACAGCTATTAGGGTGACACACCGTGTTGCCACACCTGGTAACCATCTGAGCTCTTCACTTCTTTCCTCCTCCACCACCCCCAGCACTTTTTCCAGTTGTTTTATAAACAAGAACCATCATTAAGGTCATTTGCTGTGTTGGTAAAGCTGTTTGTTTCTTTCCCTTAAGGTATCCTGTAGGAGTTATATGGTATGATCACATCTGTGGGAGAACCACTCATCAACTTGAGTTAAATAAGAGGCTTTCATGATCAAGTGATCAAACAACACACTTGATAAATGTTAATACAAGGGGAGATGGGCTGCATTCTAAGGCACATTTCAAGTTTTTATTACCATGTTTTGCATGCAGTGCAATCCAGTGCTTTCCACTGATCTCCTGTGTTGCTCTCTCATTTTCTTCCCAAGCCCCCTAAGTTTCATCCATTTCCAATCAGGGAACCTACAGTTACTCAGCCTGAGGAAGAGAATTAACAAGTTCCAGTGTTTGAAACCAGCAATTTGTGAGGGATTAAAAAAACCTGTTATGTAGTCCCAATTCTCTTCATTTTCTGTCTGAACATTAATTTTTAATATGAACCTAAAAACGAAAGCACAGTCTTCTTGCCAAGAAGTTAGAAGTTTATTTTGTGGATTTTGCAAGTGATTGGCCTCACATCCAAGCATCACAGCCAATATTTTAGTGCAGTGCTGCACAGCTGTTTCTTAGGAAGCATGGACGTAGCTCAGGCAGTTACCATTACATTCTCTGCTCTTCTCCCTTTTGCCAAGCTATCTGCTAATACTGATTCCAAATGCAAAGATGCAAGAGCACTGAGTAAGCATCTTAATTAACCTTAAGGACAAATTATCCTTAAGCAGCCTGACTGCCTTCTTGTCTAACCAGTCATTTCATCAAGAGCAGGGAATGTCATTCGTGCCAATTTACCCCAGGATTCTGATCTGTCCACAGCAACTTCCTTCCAGACAAAGCAGGGAAGTACAGACTGTAACTGGGTGGAAAAAATAGTGCAATAGTTAGACCTAGATGGTAGTGATCAGTGTTTTGAAGACCAATATGTGGGCAGCAATAGAGTGACCACTTGTAAAGTTATGCAGGAGGTGCGTTTGTGGGTGGCACCAGCTAAGGGCAGGCTGATGGCAGCAGACAAAAAGCCAGATCTTCTCACTGTGAAGTGACGGGGGGAAGAAGTTTACATATCAAGAAAATGTAGAGTCTGTCAGTTATTTGTCATTTGATTTGGTTACTTTCAGTTCCTCAGCTTTTTGAACACAGAATTGGCTGCTATTGCAGATGAGTTACATATCCCAGCACAGGCAGCAGCTACTCGTGCAGAAGAGAGAGTGCTACAAAGACACAGCTGTTCTTTCTGCAGAAGAAATGTGTACCTGGCACACTGCTTATTTCCAGTCAGTTTTCCTTGGGGATGTACCATAGTGATATACCAGCAATAGCTCACAATTCCAATGCTTATAATTAATACTTATCTTCATCTCTTGGTCCTGTCTGACAATGTACTCTTTTAACCTGGAGAAGTGCCAGCAAGACTGAGCTCGGATGTCATTTTAAAATACAGTTTTTTATTTTTTCTAATAATTTTCTCTAATTTTCTCTGATATGCAGCACATGCATTCCTGGAGACAGCAGTGGATGCTGTGAGAGAGGCTTCATAAACTTTCAGAAAGGAATCTGCAGCACTGCTGCTTAACATGGAAATTCTGTTGCATTTAAATCCTTCTTTGCTAACTTGGCATGTTGTTTGTCTGATTCATTCTTACAGACCCGTTCTTTGCTGGGAGTATTTGAAGAAGATGCTGCTGCAATTTCCAACTACGTCAATCAGTTATTTCAAGCAATGCATAGAGTATATGATGCACAGGTACTGTCACTGAATTCCTGAATGCATTATAAAGCTTTTGAACCACATCTTGTGTATCTTGTTTTGGAAAATTTATAAGCAAAGTATATATGTTTCTAAACTCTGTGAAAGTATTTCATGTTTATAAAATAAGCATTAAATTGTTTTTCCACGTGCTAAGGAATGGTGAGATCTGAATTCTGATTGTCACACAAGATTTCTTTTGCAACAGAATTTCTTATGACAAGTAAAAAGACTTTCTCATCTTCTTGTCATTTTGTTGCGTTCCCCAGATATTTCTAAACTGCTTGCTATGAAGGTCTCACTATGCATAGTAGCATGGACTAAGTGGGAGATAATTTTTTATCCACAATACATTCATACTGTTTCAGTCATCTGTCAGTAACTCTACTTGCATGCCAAGGCAGAAATTATTGTGTTTTTTCTGAACACTTAAGTTCCTGGCTGTATTTTTACCTACTGTATACCTGTACTGTTGGACATCTTTACTGATTTGTTCGTCTTGCTTTTCTTACTACCATCAGTCTTCCTTTACTATTGCCTTTCTATTTTAATTTTTGCATTTTCTCTCATGTGTGCACAAGTCAGAGCTGTTGGTAGCCAGGTAGTCCTGCAGTCCATTGTAATCTTTCCTTGCCTTTGCAAACATCAAGTTCTTAGGAGAACAAATTTGAAATAAATTAAAGCAAATATGTATTGTATACCATCAAAAATACAGACATCATTGTGCACAGTATAAGCTGTAAACTTGTATTTGTAAATACTGATTATGTGCAGCTCTTATTGTTGCTATAGAAAAGAAAGGGCAAAATTCCTAGATTTTCTGAAAGTCTGTAATCAGGCTTCCTGCATATAAGTTCCATGTCTGCAATATTTATTAAAAAAATCACATATTTTAAAAGGAAAATAATAGCTTAAAAAGTAACAAGATTCTTTCTTTTTTCTAAATTAGAATGAATTAAGTGCAGCAACTCATCTGACTTCAAAGCTTCTGAAGGAATATGAGAAACAGGTACAGTACAAATCACCGTTGGCTTGTGTGGTCAGGACTGTATTTTTGTAGTCTTTTATCTCCCAGAGCACAATACAGAATGTATTCAGGTTTGATTCAGATAAAGCAAACTCTTAAGGTTGGTGGCTTAAATCATTGCCAAAAGAATCAGCCTATCTTCATATCAGTTCTTTCAATAAAAACACAGGTGCTTTCCATTCTGCATGGAAAAAATGGTGCACAAAGAGTTTGCTGAAGAGAAATGTGTCCTGTTGTGACTGTTTTCTAGAATTCAGTTCTTCTTACTCTGATGAATGTTAATAAGTTCTGGTGACTTTATTTCTGGTGTTGTTTTAGAATATTTCAGTTGGAAAAGACCTACAAAGATGAACCAGAAGTTAAAGCATATTAATGAGGGCATTATCCAAATGCTTTTTGAATGCTGACAGGCTTAGGGAATCAATCAGCCACCTCACTGGGAGCCCTGTTCCCGTTCCTAATGACTCATGGCAAACAGATTTTAGCTAATATCTAATTTGAAGGTCCCCTGATGCAGCCTTGTGCCATTCTCATGCATTCTGTCATCTGATTAAGACAAGGGGCAGAGAAGAGAGAGGTGGGGGGGGGGGGGGGGGGAGTGATGGAGAATGTATTACTGTTTTCCAAAAGCTTTTTTTTATCTGAGACAATTAAAAGAAAAAAAAAAAAAAGGGGGGGATTCACAGAGTAGTCCCACAGTGTCTGAACTGCATCATTTTAAAATAAATACCTGGTACATTCTTAGACATGAATATTATACTTGTGTGAGTGGCAGAAAACACCACAACCAGCATACCTCCTTTTGTTTTGTTGTGTTTGTTTTGCAGCATTTTCCATTAGGGGGAGATGATGAAGTTATGAATTCTACTTTACAGCAATTTGCAAAAGTGATTGATGAGGCAAGCACTTGCATTTATTTCATTTACTTTACTACTTTTTTGTCATGCATTCACTTTGACTTTTTATACTGTAGTCTTCAGATTGGAGGTTCAGAAATTTCTTTTGATGATGTGGAACTGCTGTTGCAGTATAAGCTTAGGGTTACATAACCTACAGGTAAAGAATCCATTCAGCAAGGTGAGTTTGCTGAGGATCAAGGTAGTTTAACTACAAAACCAGAAGCTTCACAGAATGTTAAGTGACCAGAATTCTAAAAAACACCTCTGTCTCATCAGGATATTTACATCTCCTGATTTCAGACACCTGACTGACAAAGGAGCCTTTTGCTGTCCATATGAAAGACAGGCTGAGTGACTGACTCCTCTGAAAAAATATTTTAGCATCATTAAGAATCAGGACTTTTCCTCTGATCCCTCTCCTCTGTTTAAACAGCACTTTGTGATAGATAGAACATTTTGTTTGGATCATCTTCGGTAACCTGAGAAAGACAGACTGTGATGTAGCTGGAGTGAAGCTATAGAAATAAATTGACTGGTCACCAGAAGGTGTGAGGCCATCTTCTGACATGATTCAGCAATGTGGAGTACAGACAGAGGGAATAAGGGAAAATACTATGCTGTGAAAGTCTTCTATGTAAAGATGATGGTGGAACAAGGAACCTTAGAAGGAAGTAGCTACAGAAGTGAATTTGAAAAATTATGTTCAAGTTGTACATCAAATTTCAGTGAAACCTCTCTTGCTTCCTTACTTTCCTTAATCTCAGCACTGTTTTCCTGAAAATGTCCTTTTTTCCCCTTATTTTACAGCTCAGTTCTTGCCATGCAGTACTTTCAACTCAACTTGCAGATGCAATGATGTTTCCTATTACTCAGTTTAAAGAAAGAGATCTAAAAGGTAGGGTGTCAAACAAATGCTGTTTTTTCCCATGGCATCAATAACAAAAGTCACAGCATTTTATCTCTGTAGCTCTTATTGTACACGACAGGATCTTCCACTTATTTTTCAGCTCTCAAGTGTATGCATCTCCTAACACTTCTAATAGGAGTTGTTTCTACTCAGAAGAGCATTAGAGTTGAAGAACTAAATGCTACTGCATTACAACAAAAATGCTACTTATATTATAGAATCAGCTATTCAAGTTGAAAGTTTTGGAGTTGCTACAAACATTTTCAGATAATTTGCATGTTCAGGAAATAGTTGTGTATATACAAACATCACAACATAAACATACTGACTGAATCAAATTCAAAAGATGAAGCACCAAAACAGTAGTATTTCCTTTATTACTGTGACACTAATAATGCAATAGAAAGCACAGCAATAGTAGCAGGGTAGCAAAGTCCTAGGCTACAGCAAGTGAGGATAAGCCTAAATGCAGAAGCCATAGACATAGAAACAAAGGAAAATATTCTGCTTACCCTCGGAAGGCCTCAGGTACACAGGCATCTCCAGCAAGGTGTCCTTGCCTCCACTGCCAGTCTTTAAATGAGCTCTGGGAAGGGGTGGATCTCCACTCCACCCCCTTCTGTTCACTCAATTGCACTGCATGCACCTGATCCCCTGAGTTGGCCCTGCCTTCCCACCAGCTGCTCAATCACTGTTTCAAACCTGCTAAGGTTTAAGGTGGTTCTTTTACCCTACTGGTAATAATTTCTAAGCGTAAGCAAAAGATGTAAAACTTTTAATTTTTGTTAACAGATCTGGCTTAATTTGCCTGGTCTAAAATAGTAGAACTAAATATGATAGACTTTACTCAGTGTGCTGAATTGCAGAGGCTGGTATGGTAAATGGGTTTCAAATAAACCAAAGTTAAAAACAAAGCAACTTGGATCCACAACGGTGAATTTTTCAAGGCTAATGTTACTGCTTAGAGCCTGGGAAGGTCTCCTGTCAGTATTTTCTGAAGAGGTAATAATAGCAAATGAAATTTTCTTACTGGCGTTTTTTTTAAACACCAGCTAACATAGTGTTAAATTATACAGTACTTCGTTATGTACTTCACAGATACTTTCTTTAAAGCTTTTGTATAACTTTTTTTCTTTGTCTTTGCTCTACAGTAAACTTGATCATAGCTTTTTGCTAGTTTATGTTGTGAAGTGACACGGAAATGCAGTCAAGATTAGAACAAACTTTCCTGTGTGTTGTGCTGTTTTCTGTTTCCTGACTGAACTGGAAAACATGACTAATTTTAGGGAGGAGAAATTGCACATATAGCAGTAATCACAGTGCTGTGGGGTTTTCTGTTTCCTGATACTTCCCCTTCTTCTGTGCTCTCACTTCCCCAGCTAGGACCAAAGCCCTGAGCAGAACAATAGGTGCTGCTTTTGGACTGATTATCTTTTTCAAAGTCTTTGGAAATTTCTCCTTAACTTACTACACTACAGTATTATTTTTGTAAATGGTACTAAGATCCAAAGTAGGAGCAGACTGTGCCAGCTGCAGATGCCTGTACTGATGATTTAGTGTGGTATGAGGTATGAACTGCACCTGTGCAGCAGAGTAATGTGGCGTGAGAAGCCGCTGTGTATCTGTATCTGTATGTGTGCTAATAACTTCACTGTGATGTGTTGTTTTGTAGAGATATTAACTCTAAAAGAAGTTTTCCAAATTGCAAGCAATGGTAAGTGTACAACAGTCAATGTTGCAGATATTGCAATTCAATGGCATTATTGTAGAATAGTTATTCAGCAAATTAGTGAAGATGGTTGGGAGGCCCAAAGTAATTACGCTGTTATTTGTTCTCAGTGATATTTAGGCAGCCAGCTATCATTGAACACCTTGTAAATTTCTGCTTTGTGGACCAAAGCATTAAGGCAAATAGACATGAGTCTTCCTCACAATACTTTACATGTGTATATAGTTATAAAATAATTTAGGATTATGCTTCTGAAATTAACGTGAAGAGTAAGGTGTTAGCTTACTTTTTAAACTCAGGACTTAAAATGGACTGAAAAATACAAATCTCATCTCCCTAATACTTGTCTGATAGTCTTCTTCCTAATTGTCAGTAGTTGCTTTTGCTCTGCTACGTCCTTTTCTTCACGTAGATAGCTTCATTGCTTCAGAAGTGCAAAAGATGAGTTAGAGGTTTTCATGGACAGTTGACACTATTTTGAGTCAGGTTCTCAGACTTTGAGAGAAGTTGGTAAGAATTTACCTTCAGCCCAAGTGTTGGCAGCCATGTAGTAATTATGAAGAAGCAAGAGGAATTATTAAAGGCTTTATTATGGCAGAACTTTGTATTTGAATTGCTATACAGGACATGGGGATATGAAAGTTTTTATGCTCTGTTTCATAAGTGATCAACTTATCAAAATGATCCCTTATTCTCTCTTCACTGCTTAGACCATGATGCTGCCATTATCCGATACAGCCGGTTGTCAAAAAGAAGGGAAAATGAAAAGGTTTGTAAAACAAAATGCTGATAAGAAGACTTCTAGAGAAGTTAAGAATTAATTTTTGTCTAGTGTATGTATTTGTGATGAAAGATATGTACAGCAGCTGGCACTTGGGTAGTTGACGTTTTAGCATTGCGGACAGTTTGTTTCAGAACACAAAAATAAGCTTTTTTGAATACACTGAAAAAGTTAGAAGGTGGAGGTTGTGGTGCTGTAGTCCAGTTTTGTAACGAACTGACTACTGTGTGTGCTGCTGCATGTACTTTTCATGCATCCTCATCTGTGAATTACAGAAAGGGAATTGTAGCGCACGAGAGTTAATGCTGAGCTTAGAACATTACTGTATTGTTCTTTTTTTTTTTTTCTTGCTGTTTATAAAGCTGTTGAGAAGGCATGTGATAAATACCAAGATTGAAACATTCTTTTTTCCCTCTCTCCTTGTCTGTATCTCTTCAGATCAAGGCTGAAGTTACAGAAGATGTGTATACTTCCAGGAAAAAACAGCATCAGACTATGATGCATTATTTCTGTGCATTAAATACTCTTCAGTACAAGAAGAAAATTGCCGTGTTAGAACCCTTGCTAGGATACATGCAAGCTCAGGTAATTTCACATTCTGTAAGCTGTAGGTCTGAAAGAAGATGTAAGAGTAGTTCATGAGAGCTGATCTACTGAAATTCACTGCAAGACCTCTTTTTAGAATCCAGGGAAGCAAACCCCATCTCCATCCCTGTAGCTGTCATACTTGTTGCCAAGCGCCCTAGCACTATTCATTTTCAAAGTTCTGTAGGACATGCTCCCATTGAAGTATCTTTTGGGGAAGTCTGGGCACCAAATGGAAAGATTTAATTGTAATCCAAATTCTAGATGGCTAAATTTGACGTCTCGGTTGCTGGTGCTGTTCTCTGTTAGCTTGTTGTTTTGTTTTGTTTTTTTCTCCACTGGCTCACAGTCAGAAATATCTGATTAAAACTTTCATGCATGCAGGTCTGCATAAAAGTGCACCTTCTTAGAAGTTAACATGGAGGCAGATAAGCTCTTTCCTGTGGCAGCTATTCTGAGATAATTATCAAAATCACATCTCTTCTGTTTCTCATCAAGAGTGTGAAAGAATTGGAATGCTCAAGATCATTCTGATTTGAGTTTTTTAATATAATGGGTTTATTTTAGGACAGGTGCTATAGAGAAAGCTTTTTGGAAACATTCTAGCATCTGGCTAGAGTGTAGGAATTAATTTCTATACAATGTTTAAAACTTTCCCATGTCCAAGAACTCCTGCTTCCCTTGGGGAATTCGGAGCTTGTATAAAATATCTAAGCTTTCAGCGTTTTCTTTTCTTTTACAAGGTAGGCAGTGCAACCTGTTGCTCAGGTGCAGCTTTTTACTGAATCTGAGAACAGAATGGTAGGACTGCCCCCCGTGGCTTCTTGTTCTGAAGTTTCATGTCGCTAAATTGAACTTATATGGCAGTTTTCCTCAACCAATACAGAGTGAAATGTTTCAAGACTGTATTGTCTGCCTCCCCCCGGCACGATCCACAGTTAGAGGACTGACCCAGACAAGTTTCTACAGTCACATATTTCATTTCACTTGCTCTGTTCACATCCTCTCAGTGAAATTAAATTCCTTTGCAATGTCAACATCTACCTTCACTTGGAGACAAAAACTTGCATTCTGCTCCTCTTGCTGAGACTGCTGGGAATAAGGAAGAAAACCAGATTTCTTTCTGAGGCTTTAACCTCCTATCATTTATTTATTGATTGGTTTGTTTAGTTTCATTCATGACGAAGTTCTCCCTTTTCCTCCTTTTTTAAGATAAGTTTTTTTAAAATGGGTTCAGAAAATCTCACTGAGCAACTGGAAGAATTTCTCACCAACATTGGTACAAGCGTACAAAAGTAAGTTGTTCTTGTTAAATTTTGCACTTTTTTGCACAATTATTTTTCTGTTTCCACTTAGCAGTATATTGTCTTTGTTAGTAACACATAACTTACCTTAGTGTTCGCAGGGAAATGGAGTGCGAAATAGAGAACATGCAGCAAACTATAGAAGACTTGGAAGTAGCCAGTGATCCACTTTATTTGCCTGATCCTGATCCTGCAAAATTTCCTGTCCATAGAAATCTGACACGGAAAGCTGGCTATCTCAATGCAAGGAAGTAAGACTGACTGGTTACTTAAATCTTAAAAAATGTTTAGCTTTGGGAAAGCTTGGAGCATATGCTGTGTTGTTTTGGAATAAGTGATGCTGATCTTAAGTATGTAGGTGAGTGTACAAAGTCACATCAGAGCTGTTCTGTTTCTTTTGTTGGATTCCCTTATTTATGAGAGTGTAATTTCACTGGATTGTAACTGCAAATCAACAAGACTGCAGTGGGAAGTATTTCTGTATAAATATCCAATAAAGCTCCAGGATTAAAGAGATTAAACACAACAAGCTTGAATTGCACAGGGCAAACCACTGCTGCCTAAAAACACCTTGAACATCCTTCCGTTTCATGAGGCAGTCTTTCCTCCATGGAGGGAGCTCTTATGCTATTAAGGTCATTTGTAGTGGTTGAAAATAAGTTGTAACAGTAAGATTTTTTTCAGTAGTCTGCATAATAACCTCCAAACAGGCAGGTTGGTTTTTTTAAAAGTTAAATTAATTTTACATTATATTATACTCACTGAATGAGACCTGAATTCCTGCCGTAGAGCACAAGTGCAGCAATTAATATGGAAGAGAGTATCTGAACACAAGGGAGGCTAAACCACAAGCATTACTGACTTTTGATTCCTTTGTTCTTCTGGAAGAAAAGGGGGAAAAGAAACTCAAACGTGCTCTAAGCAGTACTTTGATAATCTTACTGAATGATAGAAAATACTTGGAAAATTGAAGTATTTTACGTACCTTAGCTAATGCTTACCTCAAGTTTTCCAGTGAAAGTAGAGTTTGGAGATGGTATAAAATACTTTGATAACGTGTATCAGTTGAAGATGCACATTTCATAAAGCAGTGCTATAAAAACTGAAAATCAAGTTCAAAGAACTGATGTCTTTTTAATCTCAATACAGTCTCATTAAATCTAAGAAAGCAAATATTTTTGTAAGCTTTGCCCAGCAGTGCATTTGAAATAAGTATGCAACAGATACAGACTAATTTAGCTGTAGAGCTAACCTAAAACATTACATGAGGATGCTTTTAAGTGCCCATGTGGCTTGCTCGTGTAATTTTTTTTTAATATTCTAATTATAGAGCTCAGCTAAACTCCTAACCTACTAAGCAGGAATCCCTTCTCATGTTCTAGTAAAACAGGGCTGGTATCTTCCAGCTGGGAGAGACAGTTCTACTTCACTCAAGGTGGAAACCTGATGAGCCAGGCAAGAGGAGATGTGGCTGGGGGACTTGTCATGGACATAGACAATTGTTCAGTGATGGCTGTGGACTGCGAAGACAGACGGTACTGTTTTCAAATAACATCTTTTGATGGTAAAAAGTAAGTATTCTTACATTAGTTTTATCTGTAAGAGAAAGTACTTGCTACTTAAGAAAAGAAAAATGCTCTGACTCCAGACAGATTGTAGCTTGATGGGTTTGGAGTGTGTTTAGAACCTCAGTCTGGGATGTCTGCTATCTTTATTGTGATGCTGCTTTTGTTCCCTAGCAGCTTCTGCTGATGTAGCTGAGTGGTACTTCAGAATAAAATTGCAGTGTTCATTTCACAGTGGTGTCACACCCGTAGCTTTCTAGTAGAAATTCAAACTGAAGATAATTTGTGGGGAAAAGAGAAGGCTTAAAATTTGACCAGCTTTTTCTGGGCAGCTCCACGGCAGTTTTTATTTCATCTGAAACAAGTACTTTGAGAGAGTGAAATGTTATCATATGAGATTATTTGTAGTGCTATATTAAACTCCTGATGCTAACTTCTTGTTGATTTGGGGATTTTTAAAAGTAGTTCTGGTCGTTTTATGAAATTAGTTTTGTAAATTCTAATATTTGGGAAATAATAAATAAGGCAAGTTTAATAGAATGCTTTGGATGCTTGTTAGAGAAAATCTGTTGGAAATTCCTGTTCTCTTTTTCATGCGGATAGTTCCTGTGAAGTATTTTGAAGACTAGTAGATTAAACCTTGAGGTTCAGAGTGTCTGTCATTTTAATGAAGATGGCACTACGTGGATTCACCACTCTGCTTAACTCTTACATTAAGCCTATATCCAACTTCTAAGTGTTATGCTGTAAAACAATGGCTTGAATGTATTTAAATGCTAATTCATTTCAAAATGACTTTTCAGTGGACTGTATGGTTAGAAATAGAACAAGACACCTGTATCTACCATAGGCATAATACATTCCTGTGCTGTCATCACTTGTTTAATTCTATCTTAAATTCTCAGTGAGCAAAAACCACACCTATTCTGAAGTCTATATGATGACATATTTTCCATCTGATCAGAGAAAACAAGTGTGTCACAACGAATTTTTTACTGCTTAGTAAGTTATTATTTCAGATTATGTATATCAGAATAAGGTAGTTTCCATTCAAAAATGATGGTAACATACAGGAATTGAAAAACAGCCTGAAAAATAGTAGTAGATATGAAATAAATGAAGTAACTCTAAAAAAATAAAATAAAACATCAAAAAACCCCCCCAGTAAGCTCAGTGCCTTCACTTTTCACACTTTTGTCTGTTTTAAACATGGTGCTGATGCCATCAGAATGAGGCTGGCTGTTTTCTCTGATGGCCAACAAATTCTTCAGGGAACAAAAGCTATTCAGCTTCAGCTCAGAAGTATTGCTCCAATTAACTTCAGTATATTTTTGCATATTTTTGAAAGGCTGAAGCTTTTGATACAGTACTGCATGTCTTAGGAGAAGGCTCTCATTTTTCAGGTTTGAACGTAATTAAAACAATGGAAAAATATTTTTCTTAAGCAAGAAAGATGAGCTTTTTTATTGCTGTAAGTGGATGGATGTTGTAGAGGTTATAGAGAAATGGATTTTCTTTCCCCAGTTAAATGTTGTCTGCGCTCAGTACACAGAATCTTCAGACTTATTTCTCTGTGCAGTGTACAAACATGAAAAGGGAATTTTGAGTCTGAAAGGACAGGTGATTCATTTCTAATAGGCAAAGTTTTGGTTTTCATTCTCTTTCAGGTCTTCGATCTTACAAGCAGAGAGTAAAAAAGATTATGAGGAGGTAAGCTTCAGGAGCTTCACATGGCATTGAGTTTTCTGTTGCATGGAAGGGAACACGTCAGTAAAACTAGTTGGAGTGCACCTTTTGTATTCTTCAGGCAGTAAATAGTGAACAACTATCAGGAAGTCTGACAAAATATTACTGTATTTAAATCCTTTTCCATAATCGAGTGGGATTAAAAAAAAATGTTCTAAAAGCCCTTTAAGGTGGGTTTGGGTGAACAGCTGAATAAGGAAATACAGAAAATGTGGTACATTCAGCCTGAATTGGAATTTCTCTGCAATCTTTATTGTTAGATTGGGATAAAATAGTGTTTTATGCTATTTTTAAGGCTGGGCTGTGTTAGCCTGGCCCTGAAATTACAAACGAGGTGGAAAAGGTGCCGAAAGCAACCGGTGCTGGGGATATTTAATCAGACTCCTTGGAAAGAAGCCATGACAAATCTAATGTTTTCTTTTTTCCTCTCTTTTTCAGTGGATATGCACAATAAACAACATATCTAAACAGATATATCTAAGTGAAAACCCTGAGGTAAACGTCACCAAAATGTATCACATCAGTAATACTTTCATACGTAGCTACACACAAAATTAACAAGAGATTAACTGGTCCAACTGGAAAGCACAGGACTGAGTGCTTCCCACATGTCTCATCTGAGGCTTCACGTTGTGTGGCTGTTCAGATCTATGAGAGCGTACTCCCAATTCTTTCAGTCTTCTGAAGTGCTTCTGTAGCAAGGGTAAAAAATTATGTGGCTTTTGTCTTTGATACAATGTTTTGACAGCTTCAGGATTCCTTTTTTGTATTTGATAGATGATAGTTTGTTGCAAATGGATATGACAACTACCTGGATGGATACATGGAATTTATATCAGAGCAAACTGGAATTTGGTGAATTAGATAAGTGTAATTTTGCAGGAAAGATGTTTTCACTTCATAAAAAGGTTATTTGACTTTTGAAGATTTAGAAATGGGTGTACATGTACAGTTTGGTGTCATAACTTTATTTCTACACTTTGTATTTATAGACTTACACTGATATAAACTTAAGCCGTGACCATTATTCCCTAAACCAGGGGAGTTGGCCCAACAAAATCTGCTGTTTTGTAACAGAGCATGGAACTGGGTTATGTGAAAGGAAGCTTTCCAGTGCTTCCATCATAGATATGAGCAGTGTGGTTAGAGCAGCTGAATAACACCAGGATCTGTTGCTGAAGGCACATCTCTGATGAGTTCAAAGCTGAGCTTCTGTTCAGCCCAGGTGTAGAGGAGTGCAAAGATCAGTGAGGGTGTATTTACTTACATTGTGCATGAATCCAAGAGAATAATAAAATCTGTGACTCCTGTATAACAATTAGAACTCAATATTTTAAAGCCTTTCTACAGTTCTGATGGCTTTAGGGTTATGAATAAAACTTGTTTGAAGGGTGGAAATATCTTCTGAAAAGTACTGCTTGAAAACAGATTGCTCCCAGCTCTTATTTCCTATGATATCACTGTCTTCCCACTTCACAATGGCTTTATACTCTCATTTTCTGACTACTTGCACAAAACTTTGCTTCTTCACTGCTTTGTCTCCCGTATCTTCCCTCTCCAAAATCCTCTTTATTTCAGGACTTTTTCTGTTGGCTGTACCTCGTCAAGTATTAAATACTGATACTTCTGAATCAGTAATTTCAATAAAAGAATAAAATTGAATTCTTAAACTTTAAAAGGTCTATTATTTGCTGAAATGACATTGTTACTTAGTGCTATTTTGATAGTCATTCCTGTCTTGGTTTTAAAGAAACATTTAAACATTCCCAGATTTCAAGTGCAGACTTTTGAGTCTTTATGTTTTGTTAGTAGTCGAGAGGTACGTTTTTTTTTTTAAGTGATATCTTTATTTTTCTTACTGTAGCTGTTTGCTTATTTTATCAGACAGATTGCAGCATTATGAAGCAAGTGCATTCACTCAGGTGTAGAAAGTGAACAGCACAAAATGTGACAAGTTTGAAGATGCTACAAATACGTTACTGAAAGGGGACAATTTAGAACTTCTGTCAGTTGCATCTAAAGCTAAGAGCTGGCACTGCATGTTGAGGAAAATGTTTTCATTTACTTGTTGCAGGAAATTGCTGCACGTGTAAACCAGTCAGCTCTCGAGGCCGTTACTCCGTCGCCTTCATTTCAGCAGAGGCACGAGAGCATGCGTCCGACTGTGTAAGCTGCTGAACTGTGGGCACTGGAAGAGCACTTCTGAAAAGAATCTTGCATTGAGTTCCAGTAAAAACAAACAAACAAAAACGATCAACAACAAAAAATTCATTAAGAACCCTCTGTCTATGCTTTCTATGTTCAGAGTGAAAGCTTTGGTAGATTCAGAACATTTCTCAAATCTGCCTTGCTTTAGTTGTTGTTTAGTTACAAACAATCTGGATTTCTTGCCAATTAGAAAGTTTTGTTGCATTACATCTGGTTGGTTTATAATCTGTGTTCATGCTTTTATTTAATGTGTACAACTCCTGGAAGCAGACCTTAGACTGCAATGTGTTTTGTGCTATTATACACTGATGTTAATCTGATGGCATTATTAATGCCAACAGTAACTATAACTGACTTAAATTGGTCTGGAATGTATAGTCAGATAAATGGAATTATTTGACGGTATCTTATCCTCTTCAGTTTTTAGATTCTGTTTTGTTTTGGAGTGCTGTATTCATCTTCCATTGGTTTAATTGATTGTCAACCAACCTGAAGCTCAGGTGCCTTCATTCTCATTTCTGTTCCATTTCAGACAACCCCGGCCGCCCGCAGCGCGCACCAGCAGCACGGGGTCGCTGGGCTCCGAATCCGCCGCTCTGTCTGCGCTGTCCTTGGATTCCCTTGTTGCCCCTGACACTCCTATTCAATTTGACATAATATCTCCAGTTAGTGAAGATCTGCCTGGTCAAGCAAAGTCTTCAGGGCAGTCAGGCAGGTAGGAAATGTAGAAAGAAAAAACAAAGTCCTAAATTAAATGTAAATTTAAAAGAATATTTAAAAAAACACGGTTAGGCTGCAGCTCCACACACAGCCACTGCCTGTCCCTATTCTTTCTTGTTTTAAAATAGTAATAATTTACAGATTTACAGTGAACCGTGAAGCAAAACAAGTTGTTGTTAAATATAGTTATAAAATGTGACTTACTTACATACATTAGATTCAAAATGTTGTTTTCTAATTTGCAGCAGCTCTTCTTGCTTTAACAGCTAATGCTTTTTTTTTATTTATTTCAATAATTTGGTTTCACAAAGTGTTTTCCTTTCCTATTGCTTGCTCACCCAGCAGCTTGGGTTATTTCCTCTTGGAAATTCAAGAGAAATTTGGTAGCCCTGCCTCCAGATGATGATGGCATACGATGACACTCTTCTTAAACTGAAAGGTGAGTGAAAATGATCTAGGCTTCTAGAGTGATCTCACATATAGACAAGTTAAAATTGTCTAAGAGCTCTTCCCAAAATAGGAAAACCTTTTCAATTTTTTCAATTTTCCCATAGACAAATGATAATAAAAAGCTGTAAATCAGCACTGCATTTCTGGAACTACAGATATTAAGAAAATATATTTGCAGTTCCAGCTCTTGTAAGGGACAAAAAGTCACAATGGTGTGTTCTGTATTCCCCTGCCCTCTACAAAAATGACTTTTAGTTGTTTAACTCCTATATATGAGAAAATGGTACACATGCAACTTTTTTTCCCCCGCTGGACAGTTCTTTGTTGTTTGTTTTAGCAGAATAATCAGTTGGCTAACTACACCATTAAGAACATACTGCTTTAAAATCAATCTTGAACTGTACTCCAGGAAGTGGAAAGCTTCATACTTCAGCTAAATTCATGTCATCAGTTGTAACTTAATTCTAGAAAGTTGTGTTTTTCATACAGAAATGATTCACAGTTTTGCATATTCTATCAGTAAAGAACTGCAGTGTTTGGTGCAGAATGCAACATGCTACTGTAAAACAAATTTTAATAAATATAGTACATAGACTTACTCTAGTTTCTGATGCTGATGACATAATCTTTTTATTTTGTGAGATCCCGTGAGATTTTGTATTTACTGTTCCCATCTAGTCTTGAGTGACAAGTCCAAGCAAAAAATCTTGCTAATAGAATTTATGTGTAATGTTTTTACACAGGTCAAATTTCAATGGGAGGATTCTTAATGGAGCCCTCATTATGTAAGCATTGTAGCAATGCAACCTCCACCAAATAGGAGAGATTCACATAATTTTTCTCTGATTTAGTTCTGAAATTTGCTTTTAGAACACTTAAAAATAAAGAAGGTGGTGCATTCATTACTCCCCTATAAAACCTAACTCAAAGTTTATGAGCACTTGATGAGTTTATTTTAACTATTTTCCCTGTTCCCCATATTCTTTTCAGCATTGCTTTACTGCTTTTAAAAATACAGACTTGGAAGCCTAGAGTATTTTCACTTTTCGTTGTAACTGATGGCACTTCTGAGAGCCAGAAACGGCCATATTTCTCTTGACCCTCTAGGAGTAAAACCCCAGTGGTGTTTTCAGAAAGCTGCATTTGAAATAAAACCAGTGACTTTTCTTCAGTAAGTAATGCATCAACTTGAGACAGTGCTAAGAGCTGTGGTGCTCCTTTGGAGTAGTGAAAGGAGCAGCATTTGGCTGCATTTCCCAAAGCTGTTCTGTCACACCTCGTTCCCTTGGGCTTAATTCACGTATAAAAAATGCCATGGGAGCCAAACTCTTTGTGGCAGCAGTAGGACAGTAATACCTGCTGTGCTCCCCATCATTTGACACTTTGTCTTATTCCCAGTTCAATTTCTTGCCCTTACAAATTGCTTGCCGTTATCATGGGTCACTCCTCCAGATTACAAGTTTGTGAAGTCCTGATCTTGTTCTCATTTTATGCAGCATGAGACTACATTATTCATGAGTGGTTCCTGTAAGCTGACTCCTGGTTTAATGTTTTCATTTCTTAATAGACGCACAAATCCTTTTGGTGAAACGGGAGGCTCAAAATCTGAAACTGAAGGTAATTAAAAAAAAAAACAAAAAAACTTCAATGCAAAATGAATTGGAGAATTTACAAACTGATTCAGTATGTTCACCTGCACCTTTTCTCCTTGTTTACCACCAGTTCTACAGTGTTAGTTACGTTACATTAGCAATGTGTTGGACAAGTTCAGTTAAATCAGACTGCTGTCTGAAAGTCCTGGTTCATGTTCTCTGCTATATGACATGAAATTATTTTATTGCATTTTTGGAATTCTTGAAATGAACGATACGTATCTTGCTGTGCAGTAATTGTAGCTGTAATTCATAGCACAGTCTCTTTTCAATTTATTGGAAGTCTGGTGTTTTCCTGACTGAGTACAGCTTTGGTCTTGGAAGTAGTTTTGAACAGAAGCCCCCACGTGGAGTTCACTTACTCAGTACTTTTGTTTCTCTTAGATTCAATTCTTCATCAGTTGTTCATTGTAAGGTTTCTTGGCTCTATGGAGGTGAAGTCTGATGAAAGTCCAGATGTTGTTTATGAAACAATGCGTCAAATCCTAGCAGCTCGGGCCATCCATAACATTTTCAGGATGACAGAATCCCATTTATTAGTCACTTGTGACTGCTTAAAGTAAGTTTCCTTCCTGACTTGTACTGATGTTTATTTACAGATGGAACATTTTTCACTTTGGTAAAATTTACTTTCTGGTTTGTTTTTAAAACCAAATTTTTAGGTTAATTGATCCACAGACACAAGTTACAAGACTACGAGTAAGTAACTTTACATTTTAAGATAAATACCCAGCAAAGCAATTCTTTTACTTCTTATGCAATATTATTAAATGTGAGCAGAAATCACTGACAGCATGAGATTTCCAGACAGATCTCCACAGAAACTGGGAGGCTGATGCAAACATTGGCTTTAAGGGGAGTGAACTCAGCAGGAGAAAAAAGCTTTTTAAAACATTTTTTCCCCCGATTTGATTGGGTAGAATCTTAGGAAAATAAGAGTATTTTATTTTAACAGTCTGGCTGATACAATTGGTAGAGAAACAGAATTAAGATTGGAACAAATGCAGAAGTCCAAAACATTTTTGTTGCTTTGTTTGTTTGTTTGCTTTTGTTTTGGGTTTTTGGCTTTTCTGTAATCAACTGTACACTGTTGCAGGGTGCTGGTTTGTTCTTTACAGTAAATGCACATGAAAAAATAGGTGGGATTTTCATGTGGAATCAAACATGGCTGACTTAATTCTTCATTAATAGCAGTCTTTATTTTCTGTATTTCAAAGCTATGCCTCCCCTCTCTTTGTCTCTGCATGGTTTATGGTAATTCAATTTATTTGGGTCTTATAAAGGTGCTCAATTTGTCAGGGACCCTAAGTTGTTATCATTTCGATCAAAGGAAATGCTAAGCATATGAAATATTCTTCATATAACAGTGTATAGTTTTCCTTTGTTTTTTCCTTCTTTGTGGCATTAAGTTCAGAACTGCCCCAAAGCTGTGAGCTTTTACAGGCGAGATGAAGAACTGGGTGCAAGTGGAGTGCTGTACGTGTGTTCCTCCCATGCTGTCAGTGTGTAACAACTGCAGTAGGGCCTTCAGAATTTGAAAGCTTACTTCTATGCTAAGACTCATTTGAAATTTCTGGTTCAACTTCTTTTAGGAATTGAGAATACAAAGCACGTTTCTTGAAATAATACAGAAATGTAATCCTCTTTTTTTTTTTCTTGCTTACATGATTCAGGAGAGCTGAACTTCTTGCAGAAAATGTTATAGAAAAGAGCCTTCAGCTGGCACCAAATGCTGAGAGCTTTGCAGCTGCTCACAAATGCAGCTTGTATGGATGCCTCTTTTAAAAGAAAATTTTTTCAGAAGTGTTCACATTTAGAAAGATGACTGAATGTCATTGCAAGTGTAATCCCCTCTTTTATCTGCAGTAATTCCCTTCCAACCCACTGTTTGGCGTTTGGCAATTACATGTTCAGTCAGGTTGTAACTTTCTCAGGTTGTGTGTTTTTGATATTGAAGTAACGTGCAGTGCAGTGAAAATCTGTGCAGAATGTCTGAAACCACTTTTAATGTCTCTGTATTTGATCCTTTCTGGCAGTTTCCTTTGCCCAATGTAGTCTTGTATGCAACACACCAGGAGAACAAGCGCCTCTTTGGATTTGTGCTTAGAACTTCAGGAGGGAGAGCTGACAGTCGACAAACTTCCATCTGCTATATCTTTGAATCAAATAATGAAGGGGAAAAGGTATTGGTGATGGTTTATTCGTATCCATTTTCATTTTCTGATTCCAGTCATTTTCTGACATGGGCTCTAAGGTATTAGTTCCATTCCAGCTCTCTATGTGGTTTCTGTGAGAGAGTTTATGTACTGAAAACAAGTTAACCCAGTAGTTGAAGTAACTGTAAAATGCTTTAGCCACGCTATCATACCTCATTTGGGAACATGGCATGCTTTTAAAGGCATTTTTGTTAGATTCTTACAGATGATTTCAAATCTGATTTGTATTTAGATTTGTGACTCCGTTGGACTGGCGAAACAGATTGCTTTCCATGCAGAACTGGTAAGAATCTCTTTAGGGGACACTATCCTTCTGAATGGAAGGGAAAAGGCATGTTTATTGTGTGTAACAGAATATAGTCTGCAAGATGCTTATAGACACAGTAATACTGTTGTAGAGAACTCAAAAGGATTTGCTTTGTAGAATTTGAGCCCAAGATAAAAAGACCAATCACCAGTGTCTGCCTCGGAACAATACTCAAGATTGGAATCTGTTTTTTACCTTTAACAAACATACCTGTCCATTAAAAGAAGCATAATCAGGTGTCCTAGCAGTTTTGAGTGAACTCAGATAAGCCCACAGCATATCAAGCCCCCTGGGCAGTTGTTTCTTTTATTGTCATTTTTGCTCTTCAGGATCGAAAAGCATCGGAAAAGCAAAAAGAAATGGAGAGGGTCAAAGAGAAACAACAAAAAGAACTGACTAAACAAAAACAAATTGAAAAGGTACACTTTCTTACTTTTTCTTACTTTTCATGCTATTTTTGTTGTGTTTTTTTTCTGTTTAGTTTTGTAGCTCTGTAGTTCCAGTTGCAATATCACATTCTTTAGCACAGATAGAGTATTGTGGAATCAGGTTAATTGCTGAAGTATTTTCTGCGCAGATCCTGTATGATTTTGTATTATAGTTCTTCAGAAGAGTTTTTCTGAGGAGATGAACAACCAGACATCCTCATAGGCATATTTAAGAGCAGTGCTTGAAGGAACACTTATCACAAGCTGCCCTATATATGGCTGCAAGTAAACATCTGCATGCACTGAGACAGTTCAACTGGAGATGAAGGTTCAGCTAGAGACTGAGGCAGGGCTGCGAGCAGCAGGCTGTAGGCCAGGCTTAGTTCTGACCTGCTGTGTTGTATGGGTTACCGGTACAGAGGCGTTAAAGGTGACTTCCTACTGATGTCACTTTTGAAACCCAAATGTCCAAATCTTAGTGTTTTGTTTCTACCTTAGGGAGCTTCAACGTGAATATGATTTTTCTAATTTCCTTCTCTCCTTTCTCTAATTAGGACTTAGAGGAGCAAAGCCGACTGATAGCTGCTTCCAACAGATCAAACCCTAGCAGTGGAGAAGGACAGTTTGTAGTCCTTAGCAGCAGCCAGTCAGAAGACAGCGATTTAGGAGAGGATGGAAAGAAGAAAAGGGAATCTGAAACCTAAGGTTGCCTAGTAAATTAAAATTGGAATCATGGATATAAGTTTTACAAGAAGTGAAATATAGGTGGAGGGTCTGTTGTTTATATAAAAAACTTCACAATGTCTAGACCCTAATATGCCTTGCTGTTTCTTTCTCAATTAAGTGATTTCCACTTTCATGTCAGTTCCTCTTTTGTATGCCAGATAGACATGGTAGCATCACCATTCTTTTTTTCAAAAATTGTTTTCTCAAAGAATTCTCTGCAGGAAGGGAAAAAGATGGATTTTTCTTTTTTCCGTGTACTCATCTGTGCAATTGACTGCTTTGGAAATGAAACTTAAGCTCTCACTGAACTTGAGCAGTACTGAAATTTGTTCTTTACACTGCAGTTTGCAGAACACCTTGCTGGAAACAAAAGTGGGGGTCCAGATAAGACAGTGCTAAGCTTTATAGAACTTGTTGCACATAACTGTTCTTACAGTTAAAGAAAAATCCTTATTAACATCTATGGGATGTGCAGTAGTTGTAGAAAGAAAGATCATAGTGTTTGTTTCATATTGCAGTGTATGGTGCTGTCTTTCTTTTGTGATTTAAATGCTTCTTTGAACAGGAGATTAAAAGAAAATACTTGTCAGACATAGGTAAGAGCTGAAGAGATGCAATTGCACTTTGCTGCATGAGGAATGCATTAAAAATTCCTTATCAAATAGTAAATATAATGTCTAAGTGCCATGTTCCTGGTTTTTCCCCAGTGTGTAAAGAAAAGCAGTAAGCTGCCGAGTTCATTTTCAATAAAAACATGCACGGAGTTGCAGAAACATTGAATTCCACCACTTGAAAAATCTGAATCCATAAAGGCCTTGCTACCAGTAACTGCATTTGCTGAAAATGAGTTAAAGCTTTTTAAGTCTTTCTATGGAACTGTCTTTTGCAAAGAGAAGTAAAAGACGATGCTAGTCTGCATCCTGAAGTTGGTCTCTTAACGCATTTTTCAAAGCAGTCTCTGTTTATACCTCATAAGCCTGAACTCCATGGTCCATACCCTGTGTAATATTTATTTTGTATAATACTAAATGTGCATTCATCTTTTGATCCAGAAGAGAAAACGTGTTTGAAGTAAGAAGAAATATTTATTTTTGCACTAATTACTATAAATACTAAACTCCAATGGAACAGATGTCTCTCTAATAGTGGCCTGAGCATAACAGAAAATGTAGAAAGAGAAGAATATATTCTAAGATGTTTTATAATGGTTAAGAGTGTTTTACAGTTCATTGCAGAGCATTTTTAGTCTTTGGCTTTCAGCCCAGCCCTTCATAGCTAGAATTGCATGGTGCTGAGTAAGTGAGGAATTTCAGGACCTCTGTGCTAGATGGCTGTGCAAAAAAGGAACACTGTCCTTAATTGCTCAGAAGTTGTTTTGCATAGGCTGACAAAGGCAATCTCTTGCTTTTTACGCTGGAGATGGACAGGCATTTCTATGCAGCAACCAACTGCATCTGCCTCCTGTCACAGCAAAGAGAAGGGAGCATTGCTCTCATGGTGCCACTGGCACCACAGCGTACAGCAGGGACTGAGCAGCTGTGGAAGCGCTCACAGTATTTTAAAGAGGAGGTGGAGTGGGAGACTGAGCAAGAGAGAGGCTGCAGGGTCTCTTCCTTCTGTTCATCCTCAGAGTAGCCAGAGTAGCTCGCAGAAGTACCTGCTTTGGCTGTTATCCAGTCAGACCTTGTGGCATCAGCACGCGGCCAGATGTTGCCTTCATAGTGTCTCATGGAACGTGCACATCTAAGGCTTTCAAAACAAACAACAACAAACAAAAACTTAAGTGGCATTTACTTCCTATCTAGTCTTGCATTCTCATCTAGAAGAGGCTACTTCTATTTTCAACAGAAACATGCAGAAAGACAGCAAATGCTTTTTTTCTTTTCTTTTCCTGCCTATATCTATTTGCATGGCAGCCGGTTTATCTCTACAAGTTGCTTCAGTTTGTCTTTCTCTTGGATTTATTTTTTTTTTTTTGTATGTAATGAATTCTATTTTCTATGAAATAACATGCCAGCACAGCTCAAATTAATAAAGTCATTAAGGTTGAGAAGATGACTAATATCATCTAGTCCAACCTTTAACCACCAAATTTACTGTGTCTTCCTCGATTACATGCTAAAGGTAAATTAATTCAGCAACAGCACAGAGTCTGTTTCACGAATCTGGTCACCAAGCTGTCGGAGTGAGATGAGCTGCAGTGGCCACAGCACCAGGAGGAAGACAGCTAACAGATCAGCAACCTCATCCAAAGGTACTGCTGACGGGGTGCCTTACTGGAGAGAGGGCAGAGAGCTGAGTTATCTTTTCTTGAACCCACCCATTATGTTTTGGACATAAATACACAACTATGAGGAGGCAATCAAGAGAAAAATCTGGTTTTATAACATTGCTGTTATAAAATTTTTCAGATTAAATGATATCTGATGGGAATTACTCCAGTTTTAGTTCATGTTTTACCATCTATACCATTAAACGTAGTTTTCTTAATCAGACAGCATAGGATCGAGTTGCATTTCACTTGCAGTGAATGATTCTTTTCTCCTCACCCTCTGAAAAGAAGGGAAATAAACGACGAGAGCAGCACTTCAAAAAAAGTGACATGCGTGAATGAAATGAGGTGGCTTTGTTTTGCTGTTTAGGAGAGTTTTGCTGGTATAAAATGAGCAAAAAGACAGAGTTAAAAGCTTCTGGAAAAGTGATGAAAGCTGCAGGAGCAAAGGGCAAGTTGTGGGAGATCAGGATGCTAAAATGGAACATTACAATGAATTAGCAGTGGGATGAGAATTACTCAGTGCCATTTAAAGGGAGGAGCACCTGGGTCCGTGGATAAAACTACCACAAGGCAAAGAATAGCTGCTGAGCTTTTATCCATGTCCTCCTCCCCTCAGAAAATCTTTCTGGTACCCTTTGAACTATGAATTGCAGAACTACTTCATCAGAAAACATGTTTCTTAATTAAAAAAATTAGAGTACTTAATATTTACTTTGAGAGTACAACTTGTAATATGAACACCTCGTGTTCTCCTGGGAATGACTGTGGTAAGGTTTCACCGCCTGTTATTTCAATAAATTACTGGCTGGTTTCCTTTCTCGTAATTTATTTTGCCTGTTTCATATTTCCTGTTGCCTTTACTTAAGGACTGGTCTTCTGAGCACTTCCAGCTGAAGCTGTAATTTGCTTTATGTGAACACAGTATTATTTCAGAAACTACTTGCATAATGGGATGTTAAGTTTATTACACAATGTAGGCCATGCGCCTCTTGCTCTCAGTTGTTCTGCTCTACGTACGTTCTGTATGAATGTAGCAGTGTGAATATCAAAATACATAAGAAGTGTGGGCAAACTACAGGCATGCATTTCATTGCATTGTAACTAATACCAAGGACAAGCTGATAGTCATGCAGCTTAGTCACACAGACCTGGTAACGTGTGTGTTGTGTGAGCAAGTGTGGATTTGATAGTCTGTTATTTCTGTAATATTTTTAAGTTGGAAATTATATCGAGACAGCTTACAAACTAACAGACAAGTAATATTTAAGAGCTCAGAGACATGCAGACAAATGACATCTTTGTATGGATGCAAAACCACAGCTGACAAACCTGATGCAGCTGAGCCTTTTTATAAAGATATAATTTATTTCCACTGCAGAAAAATATTGGCTGGTCATATGTTCAAGGTGAAGTGTGATGAATTAAAGAAGGTGCACAGAATTTAGGAGAAGCCAGTGCAGAAAGCTGTGTTGTCGCACAGTCCCTTGTTATTTCCAGAGCTGACACACTCAAAGAAAGAAATCCTGCCTCTGCTCAGTGAGTTCAGTTGAGATATTTAGTCCAACAGCAAGAACTGGTATCTTACTTTCTCTCCTTTGCTCTGTTTTACAGAATTTCTTGCAAGTCTATCAATCTCCAAGGTTTTTCTTTCTACCCAAGCAGTAAGCTGTGTTTTTGTCATGCCATAGTGGTATCTAAGTTATCATGACAAGAATAAGTTGGTGTGTGTCATTGTGATTGCACTTGTATTCCTAATGAAGTTTATATTGCAAGCCAAGGATTTTGTACAATCTTTCAGGTCACTTTTATAATGCAGTGGAGTGGTCAAATTCTTATGATGATGTTCTGGATTGGTCCTGTTCTAGTGAAGTGTAAGTGATTTTTGCAATGTTTGAGACTTACACGTTTGTCCCTGAATAGCTGTATTACAGACCTCCAGTAGCATCCCTACTTAATTCAGCTTTGATTGTTGTGTCTTAATCTTGGAAGCACCAATAGTACGTATGATGCCAAAACTTCAGTCAGCATTTTGTAGGTTATGTAAAAGCTTAAGCATAGTAACTTTCTGAGTGGAATTTGTCCTGATACAAGAACTGGTTCTTCCCTAGTAGTGACATTCTGGGTGTGCCGTTACTGGTGACAGGAGGCATTCCCTTCCATTAAACCAAGCCCTAACATGCAGCTGAATCTCTCTCTTGGAAAGTGCATCTCAATTCTCTTAACTTTAATCATATCAGCCAGCTCTCCTCAGAGGAAGTCTCTCTACTTGGGAATGCTGGTAATTTCTGCAACAATCAAAGACTGAACGTTAGAAGAAAAAACCCTTTCTATCTCTGCTGGCTGTGTTAGTGCACATGTTGCTCTGTTAGATGACAACGTGTAGCACGTTGTACGGAGCTGCAGTTATGGTCACCATCAGAATTCATTTGTACAGAAGCTATACCAGCACAACTATTAATGGGAGTACCTCCACCTGTTTTCACTGGCTTCATTAGTTTTCTTAATTACGTGACAGACACCATGTGAAAAGCAATGGGTCATACTACATTACGGTTAAATTTGTATTTTATAAGATTTGTAGATTTTTCTGGAGAAAAGCAGACTTTTGAACTATGTAACTCTAAGTGAATACAGATGCATGTATAACTAGAAAATCTATGCTTAACTGATAATGAAGGAATAAATACTATTAATACCAAATGTATTCTGTTGTTGATTTTTTTTTTTAAGACAGACTAGCATAGATAGCATTTTTTGAGAAGGATCAGGCATGTGCACAGTGAGACAAGTGTGACTGCTTTCAGGTAAATGCTCCATAAGCTGTAGCTGCACCTACTGGAGATGAAGTTGGAAAATTGCTCTCTCCAGAACTTGGCTTTCTTTTAGGTGCTGTCCAGAGACACACTCATCATCAGCTATACAGTGAATGAGACGTATTAGTGCTTGGGAATGAGATACAGAATTAACATTTCAGAAACGCTGTCATCCCATTTACTTGAAGGCCCTGAATGTAACACTGCAATTGAAAGTAGGGTTACATGTTATGCCAGGCTTTCTCCTCACACACAGACGCAAGGCTCAGAGCCGTACCAGTGATTGTAATGGTTCTTTACATCTTCACTCAAAGCATTTTAAGTAGTATGGCCATAGCCATTCACGTGACCTTCACTTTATAGTGTACATGTAGCCTGGGATCACCACTATTTATATTTTGGGCTTCTACCCATTTATTTCAGGGAATGAGGGGGAGAACACTGAGACTCAGTATATATATATATACTGACATATATATATATGTCAGTATACGTGAGATAAAATCCCAAAGGAGAAAATACTTTTGTCTTACCCACCTCGACGTTCCCTTCAAAATACAGAATAATTATGTGCAGTTGACACTGGAGGTTCCCAAGAAACTTTCCGGTCCGTAGAGGTCATATTCCTTGTACAGAATGTAGTCCTTCAAGCAATTTGGCAGTGGGAGGAAGGTCATGAAGACAGGACAACGCAGACGCAGCCGGCCCATGCATTCCCGTATCTTCAGGCGACAAAGATGCTTCAGGGAGCGAGGATTTGCTGGGAACCAGGAGATTGACATTAACGAGTGCCTTGATCATTTGGTGCAACTGCTCACTGCCCTACACCTATCAAAAGCCACTCCACATTTTACTGCCTGTCCTTTACTGCCTGTCTCTGTCAGATCTGGGCCCTGGACCTCAGCCCATGCCTTTATCAGCTATCAATCGGCTGACAATCGGCTAGCTCAACAAATTATGCTTATTTTACAGAGTGTAAGTAGTAAAGTTTGGGGAAAGTAACCCCAAATAACTGGTGCCAGCTCTTTGCCAGCCTCAAGAAGCTACTAAAAATCAGAATTTTGATGTCCTTGTTTTAATCTGTGTTCTAATAAAAAGGACACAGAATTAAGCTAGGCTAGAATTCAAATCTCTCACTTCTAGATAGTTACTTTATTAGAGTTGTCCATCAACATGAGGTGAGGGAAAAGCTTTTCTCCTACTGAAGAGGATTTTATTGCCTATGTTACACTGGAAATTCTCAGCTGCTCCACATAACCTGTGCTGTTACAGTCTGTCACAGCTATCAGACAGAGTTATCTGACATTAAACACTACATAGACTGATTTTCTTTTCAGAAACACCTTCTCCTCAAAACATAACTTTTGGCTTAACCAACCCTCAGGGGACAAAAACAAATCTAAAATAGCACCAACAAAAAGGTCCCAATCCCAGAGCAGTTAGTCTGCTGTTTCAAATCTATCAGATACTTACTTAAAATTGAATTGATGTCTGGCCAGAGCTCCTGTTCTTTGAGAGCTGCTTCCAGCTTCCAGCAGATGTTAACATGATCAACGTAATCTAACATTACTCGCACTACTTTCCCACAAAGATGCTTCAGCCATGACAAGGTTATCACTTCACAGAACTGATGGAAGCAAAACATTTTAATTGGAAAACATCCAGTACTTCTGCAGATTACTTCCTTCTCTGCAGGACAAGAGCAATTTTATAACTGCAGAACAGCAGGAAGGAGTGCCTGTTAGAGGAGCTCTAGGGGCTGTCACAGCTTGTATCAAGCCTGCAGTGCAACCTGAAAATCTGAGAGATGTTATTTTGTACTAGGCTAGAACTAAAAGTGAGCTTTAACAGCTGTATATCTGGTACCTAATGCTTAAAAATGGAATGCTACCATTCCTGACGAGGAATTCTTAAACCTCAATAGGAGATTTAAACTTCTTGGACATTGCTGGGAGAGATCTGTGTCCCAGCCTGCCAAACAGGACCGACCAGCCCAGTGCACCACATGCCTGTGTCAGTGGAATTGAGTGCATCCTCAGCAAGTTTGCTGATGACACCAAGCTGAGTGGTGCAGCTAACAACAAAAGGGAAGGACACCATCCAGAGAGACCTGGACACACTTGAAAAGCAGGCACCCAATTTAATGAGGTTTAATGAAGCCAAGTGTAAGGTTGAGGCAATCTCAGGCATGAGAATATACTGGGAGAACTCATAGAGAGCAGCCCTGCAAATGTCTTGGGGATCCTGGTGGACGAAAAGCTGGACATGAGCCAGCAGTGAGCTCCTGCAGCCTGGAAAGCCAACAATATCCTGGGTGGCACCAACAGAGGGGTGGCAGCAGGGAGAGGGAGGTGATTGTCCCCCTCTGCTCTGCCCTTGTGAGGCCCCATCTGGAGTACTGCACCCAGGCCTGGGGCACTCAGCACAGGAAGGACGTGCAGCTGGTGGAGCAGGTCCAGAGGAGGGTCACTAAGATGATCAGAGGGCTGGAGCACCTCTCCTGTGGGAGAGGGGCTGAGGGAACTGGGCTTGTTTAGCTTGGAGAAAAGATGAGTCTGAAGAGACGATGTAGCCTTCCAGTACTTGATGGGAACAGGTAAGCAGGAAGGTGACTGACTTGTTATACAGTCCGGCAGTCACAGGACAAGGGGAAACGGCTTTAAGCTACAAGAGGGAGATGTAGGTTAGATGTTAGGAAGAAATTCTGTACCGGGGCAGTGAGGCAGTGGCATGGCTGCCCAGAGCTGTGGGTACCCCATCCCTGCAGGTGCTCAAGGACATGAATGGGGCCATGGGCAGCCTGAGCTGGTGGGGGGCAACCAGCCCACGGCAGGAGGTTGGAACTGGATGAGATTCCTTCCAACCTAAGTCATTCGATGATCTTCAAATTAAATAAAGGCTTCTTACATTCGAATGGACTTTAAAATCCGCATAACAGTGGGTCTGAGAGGTGTATCTAGAAACTTGTTTAGGTCACTCCAGGTTTATCAGGTGGGTCCCTACATCAAACTTCCAGTATTAGTGACATGATGCAGTACAGCTCGCAAGCCAGTCTTTCAGTTCCTGCTTTCGCAGCATGGACATGCGAGCAAATTCTGTGCTAGTCATTAGCTGTATTTTCACAATTGTAAAATACAGATTATGATAATTCATTGCCATGAACTAGGTCTCGTGGCAATGTTAATTTAATTTGAAAGCGCTGTCTATTCCTAATTTTATGAGTAAAGCATTTAAAACTTTTGTTTCTGACAGATCAATTTAAGTACATTTTCATTTAGCTTTACAAATGACACCGGCAGTAAAAGGAAACATACGAAGCCATGCGATGTACTCACCTTTGTATCTTTGATAACAGTAGAAGTCCATCCATCAGTCATGTACTGGGAATGGGACACATCTCCCCGAGGGCAATCGAAGCAGCGGTGCACATCATAGCCATAGTTCATCAGCATTCTTAACATGACTTCATCTTTCAGAGCATACTGCAGAGCCGATGGGAAATGCGTTGTGTTCACTCTGCAGAAGTAGTTAACATTGGCCCCGTGCCGGAGCAGTAAATTCATTAACTCATAGTTGCCCATTCTCAAGGCTATTTGGAGGCAGTTGATGGGATCCTGGTTTGGCAGGGCTCCAGCATTCAACAGCAGCTGTGCTGAACTGATATCCCCATTGGAAACAGCAAAGTACAGGGCTGATTTCCGGCGGTCGTCGTAGCCTTTGCGAATTCTTTGATCCAGCATAAAATTGGCATCAAACCCAGACTTGAGGAGAAACTCGAGGCACTGAGGATGTGCTCCCGCTGCTGCTGAGTGAATTGGACTTATTCCACTTTCTTTAATGGCATCAAAATTAGTAACTGGAACTAAATTCTTTAAGGCACTGAAAAATAAAGACAATAAGGGAATCTGGTCACACAGCTCAATCTTCATGTTGCTGGGCTTTACAGTTCATTCTGACTATATTCCACAGTCTTAATCTGCCAAATCAGTACCACAGCATGCTGTACCTCTGCATTAATTGCTAAGGATAAAACAGCCAGCAATGGATACTATGATTTTACATTTACTAGTCATAAATTTTAATACTGCTCTTCACGAACACTGCATTCTATGCTAGCAGAATAATCATTCCTTCTCAATGAGAGCTCTCTGGGGACGTCAAGAGCACTGTGCTGTTGCACAGCCCCTAGGAATTAGGGAATTAACACAACATAGTATTAATTCCTACAACACACAACTAACATAACACAGCATCCTACTGACATTCAAACAATACATTGAAATTAACACAACATTTAAATGCAATTTAAATATATGTATTAATAGAGGAATATAACATTCTTAGATTTTTAAGCACAACAGAACAATCCCGGAGTTGAAGAGCTGTTTCTTACTCATTAGTTACAAATTTAACATTAGTAAAATTAATATCTTTGGTCTCACTATTACTTGGTTTACATTAACTCACAGAAAGTGTCCTCTATACGCAGCTCTGTGGATTGGCAAATGACCCGAGTGCTTTGGCACATTAGCATCAGCCCCATATTCCAGCAAAAGATTCAGAGAGTCTGGATTTCCTCCTCCTGCTGCTTCAAATAATACAGAAGAATAATCCATTGCCTGTGAAAGAACATCAGCACCTGGAAAGAAACATTAAGGATTTTCACAGTGGTCACCGTAAATATCCAGCAAAAATCACTGTCCCCCTCCAGAGACAAGATACTGTCCCAGGCTCAGCTCTTGTAGGCTGTTGAGGATTTCCAAGCACAGAGACTCCACTACTTCTCTGGGCAACCTATTCCAATGTTCAACACCCTTCACAGAAAAAAAAAGTGTTTTGCTGTGTTCAGACGGAATTTCCTAGGTTTCAACTTGTGTCCATTGCCACTTGCAAGGAGAAGAATCTGGGTCTGCCTTCCTAACACCCTCCCATCAGATACTGCTAACATGGGCAGATCCCCCTGCCCTAAGCCTCCTCTTCCTACATCATAATGTCTCACCTTTTTGCAATAAGAGCTCCATAATTTCTGTATGTCCAGCTTGTGCAGCCAGCGCTAGAGGTGTGAGCCCATATCCACTGCGAGGGTCAGGATCTGCCCCAGAACGAAGCAGAAGCATCACCAGATCCTTTCTGCCAAGCCTGGCAGCCTCGTGTAAAGCAGTCCTCTTGTGGATACACGGCAAATTCACCTTTGCTCCAAAATTTATCAACAAGGAGGCAACCTCATATGAATTGTGCTTAATTGCTGTAAGAAAATAATGAAAGCATTAGCCAGAATGTCAGACTGTTGCCTAGTTTCTGTTGGGTGGCAGCCCAGGAAAGCTCAAGCTGTTCCCAGCACTGCTATTTATACACCAAGAAACATCGCGCTGAAAGGTTTAAGTTCTCACCAAGTCTGTTCCTTCTCTACAGGGTATGATAAATTAGGAATAATTTTATGATAATCTCCTTTTCTGCTGGTTCCTGTTGCAGCCTTCCCTGCCACTAGATGGAGATCACATACTGGGGCACTTACTGCAGTCAGGAGCTGGCCTGCTCCGTTAATCATCACAGGCAATTGCCATAAGCATGAAACAAAGACTAAAGTGACTGTGCCACATCCAAAATGACTGTGTCCTTATCTTAGCAAGCCTGATCTGTCAGGACAGTGAGGGAAAGGACAATACTTCAATTAACAAATAATGCTCAGAACTTTGTAGTGACAGTCCCTAACGTGGAATGTCAGCTCAATTAAAGCCCTGATATCTTTTAAGAAAGACAAACAATACATTCAATGCTGAAATTAACATTTTTTGCTCCTCGTAACAAAAAATTTTAAACTCTGCGCAAGTCAAATACGTAAAATTGCAACCTACTGCATGTAACTACAAACTCACCTCATTCTCTCACCTCCCTACCCCCAAATAAGACACTCACCTACAACTAAAGGAGAATCTCCATCTTCATTCTTAATATTGGGATTGCAACCATTGAGCAGTAGAAAGTGGACGTTTTCCAAAAAGCAGTTTCTGACTGCCACCATGAGAGGTGTTTCCCCTCTTAGTGTGGTCTGTTCCCATGTAACGGAACGGGAGGCTGGAATTCAGAAAAGCAGTACACATCTGAAGCTGAAGTTATTCATCAAATCTAGCTTTGTAAAACGTTCTAGTGGAAAACCAGAAAGCACCCCATACCTTTTAAAGTTATTTCAAGGATGTTCTTATTTAGCTGAGCTGCAGCCTCATGCATAGGAAGCCAGCCTTGCTGATCTGCTTCCTCAAAAGCAGAACTGTGCCTCACCAACTTCTTCAAGGCCTCTTCTTGGCCTGTGATATTTTGGAACAGATGTGTATTTCATTACTAATCATAAAACAAAATTAAAACTAATAACATATTGAGTGATATTTATCCCAGCAGCATATCAAGAATAAAAAAAACCCCATACCTTATCAAAGCAATTTTTTATCAAAGGGTGGTTTATGTGAATGGAATAATCAGTGATTCACACTGACTCAAAGCATTTTGAAGGATACGCTTGCTTATAATTAATACAGCTAAAATACTTAAATTACAATCCTCTCATGTATAACAGTGCAGAGGATTTTAGTGTATTAAGCAAACAGGTGTCCTAGTGAAATTGTATGGAAAATATTCAGGTTGGCAAAAGCAAAATTAAGCTGACAACTGAGATGAAACTCATTCCTGCTTCCACTAAAACCCTTACTGGAATTCTAATTAACAAAAGTGATTATGTTTTCAATTTGATATCTCGTGGAGAAGCAATGAAACTTCAGCTGACGAGAATGCCTGTAAGTAGAGGTCCTGACTGTACTGTTTGTTTTATCCCACCATTCCTGGAAGAAGGCAGTCTGCTCTCCTATTAGCTACAACTATAAGGTACTGCGATAGACTGCTTTCAAAGAATTGTATGTTCATTAGACTAGACACAAAGTTCAACTAGAGTCTAGGCACATTCTGCATTGTGTGGTACAGTTATTGCACCTGCTTTTCCAAAGGAGCCTTGAGGTCGTGATTCTTACTCCACTAAATATTTCTGTAACTACTTGCTATGTGTATACGGACTGGACAGAAGGCTTCCCACTGTCACACCACTGTCTAACAGCTGTCCTTCTTGTGCTCCTTTTTTAGCTATCTCTGTGACTATGTAAAGTGATTCTATCAAAAAAAGCAAGTTTCAAGAGAACAGACAAACAGCCTCCCACATAGGAATAATTCTGGCACACTTCAGGTAGAGATGGGATTTCAATCTGGTTATCTCACAAATTGGCAAACACTGGTTAATGAGGCATTAACTAATAGGGACGTTGCTATCCTGTTAGTTAATTTTATAAGAAAGGACTGGCATTCATCCTTGATTCTAGGAGACCAAGTACCTCAATCTCAGAGAGGAGTGACATCTGAACCTGCTCCATTACTGTGTTCCTATTTAATAAAAGCCAGCTGTTGTGTGCCCTGTTTTCAGTTCCCTAACTCTCTCCAAAACTACATAAAGAAAAACTGCACTTAAAATAGCTGATCAAACACAGAATGTGGGCATTGTGATTCCTAGACAGAGGGTTGTGGTGTGGTGTATTTGTACTTAACTGTCCGGATTGCAGCAATTATCTCTTCACGTTCTTTGCTTGCAACGCACAGGAAACTGCACAAACACAGCATTACAGTGCTATAATTAATGAGACATTCAGTTCATAATTACACATTAGTTTAAGCCAATCAAGTCTAAACAGCATTAGATTTCTTTAACTTGTGTGAGTTTTGTCAGTGTAACACATTAAAATGCATTTTTGTAGGTCTTCTTGTGCCACTATAAATTTTGGCTTTCCAGCAAAGGACAACAGTTAAATACTGAAACAAGGAAAAGCTGTCACACCAACCTGTTGGTTTTTTTGATATTTGCTTTTCTTCAACAAACCCTTGCATTCATTAAGATATTAGGCTTTTAGTTATTAGACAAGCTGTCACCAGAATGCTTCATACATTCCACATTTTAGACAAGATAGGCATGCTTTTCTAGGGAGAACTCCGAACAGACAAGCTACAAGTGACCTGTGGTATCCACAAGACAGGGTCAGACGTCATAATGCCAAGAAACCACCAAAAATAGAAGTAGTAACTCATTACCTTTCATCCTCTATTGCATTGGCACTTCTTTCCATTTTATGAATATCTTGTAAGCTTTCCTGAATAGCTTGCTGGGTGGGGATTTCATCGTCAGAATGATCATCAAATATGTAAACAGAATTATGCATAGCCAATTGGCACAACCTGGATCACCTCTTTGTAGGAAAACACTGCTTTTTAATTGGATGCAGATGTTAAATCTTCAGGTTATGTCTGGAGTAATAGAAACAGCAATCACTGTTTAAGTATCAAGAGAAACAAAGCACAGCCTAAATTAACTTAATCAGAACTTCTCCAACTCAAGCTCCAGCATTCTGCCAAGCATTCAGTTTGGACCAGTGCAGAGAGAACTGCCTTGTTTAGAACATAATAAAGGTTTCTAGCCCAATAGCACACACTGGCTTTTATCTCTATTCTACAGAATGAACATACAGAACAGCTACTTTTTCTAGTATTACTGGAAAGCAGCAAAAATAAGTAAAATACATTTTTGAGGTAGTTTAAGTAGCCCTTCCCTCTTAAATCTATACACTCAAACATCACAGTCCTGCTCTGATTGTTCCTTAGCAGGAAAACAGATCTGAAACAGAATTTGGGATGATTCTTTTGTTTGTTCACAGGTGCCAGGTGGTGAACAGTTGGTGAAGGACACGAACATTTTTGGCAATATGTTTCCTCAACCTATTCCACAAAGTTATCACTAGAGCCATATCCTGCAGTAAAAAACAATACTGTAGATTAGTGCTAACAGTCCGTTCTAACGTTATGTGCTACATTTATCTTCTGATTGAAACAGCATCAAATTGTTTGATTGAAAAAAGACCAGACATATATATCATCTCATATACATCATCTACAGCCATGGGGAACAGATATACCACAACTGTTCATTCCTTGTTAACACATACCTGCACATCTACTCATAGATGTAAACATTTTATAGATTATCTGACACACTATTCTTTTGCATATTCAACTACTTGGCATTAGAGATTAAAATCAAAGGAGTTCTATTAGACTCAAGCCTTTCACCTCATGGAAACTTCCACTTCTGTTTTTCAAGAGAGCTGGCCTGAAAACAAATAAACAAATAGTAACAAACAAACAAAGCCAAGAACACAGAACGGGATAATAAAATAAAATAAAATATAATAAAAAGTGAGGATAAATAAATGATCAAAATGAATAAGCACAGCAAAATAAAGGAAGTTGTCAACACAGCTCTTAGAAACTTTGCAATACTTATAGAAACATCTTAAAGTCAAGCAGCAGCAATTCACAGCAAGCTTGCATCATTTACCTGATCCAGCAACATGTGACTGCGAGGTCTTGCTCTGTAATTGCACATGCATCAAGAAAGAGCAACACGTTAAGAATAAACACACAAGGAATGGCTAGAATTTGATTATATGTACAACACAATACGTGTACATACACTTGTTTCTTTTCAGTACTAATTCTCCTAATAATCAAGAGAATGCAGTTTTTTCCTCACCTTCTGAAAGAGAGAAAGCTTCACACTTTGAAGAAGTGATTAAGTTGAAAGCGATATTTTCAGGACTGAAAATGATCTCTGTAGAGTCTGTGTCCACGAATAGCTCTCTATAAATAACTGATCATAAGATACTCTGGGACTTTCTCCATGTTACTTTCATACAGGTTAGTCACATTTGATAATCTAATCTGACAAATGGTGTCAGCAAGAGAAGAAATTAGAAATGCACTTTATTGACAAAAATACTCTTGTTTACAATTCATGGAATGAGAATTTGAGAGCTACAGAGAGTAACTGTTCAGTTATAGAAAGGAAATTGTTAGTGATTTCCTAAGAGGGAAACTACAGACACCGTCAGCAGCTTCTTTAAGAAAAATACAGGGCAGTATATAAAGAAAACTATATAAAAATGAAAGTAAATATAAATAAGCAAAAATCAAGAGAGTACCCTATGAAAATTACTATGAGCTTCTGGTTGCCAAATCACAATTTACATTCTATTATAAACAGAAAAGCAAACAAAAGATAATACAGTCTTTAAAGGAAAAAGCAAAGTTTCAGAAATGAACACCCCAAACTGCTTATAACTGTAATACACAGTAAGCAAAGCAATGGTGGATGAAGCTGCCTAGATATAATGGGAAAGATGGGTTTTCTGTGCTTAATTCACTCCTAGAACTAGTTCTTTAGTAGAGGAGATCTAAGGAAAAATGTTTGATTAATTATTATTGTTACTATTTTTTTAAGAAAACTAAATTGCAAAATCCTTGAAGGATCTGAAATTGGAGTGCCTCACCGGAGCAACAAAAAAAGACGAAATAACATTTCAGGCAAGTGGTAATAAGGGAGATATCGATAATTTCTCTGTAATGGAAACAATTTAGAAAAGAAAAAAAAACAGTAAATCAAAAAATCTGAACTATATCTTGAAAAGATGGATTTGTTGAGCAAGGAAGGGACTTGGAAGTGCCTATTACAGACAGTTCAACAATTTACTGTATTGCAATTTTCACTGTTGTGACAGAGCACAGGCTGTGCGAAACACAGCACAAAAATCCCCACGCTTCCTGTGTGCCGGGTTTCCACTCACAGGACTCAGTGCTCCTCATGCATTCCAACCAATGAACTTTCGTGGTATCTCAAAGAAAGCACAGACCATTTTTTGTTTCTCATTAAGATATATTTTGTAGTATTTGTGCAATGCATAAAATTGTTGTTTACACATTAAGACTGTTACCAGAGGCTAAAATCCTACCTGCATCTTTTGCAGTTTGTAAGGGTGCTAATAATAACACACACTTATTTAAGGCAAAATACTGGGGATCAGAAACACACCCCCTTTTAAGATTACAAAAAAAAAAAAAAGCAAACAAACCCCACAACTACAGAAGTTGCCTGCAAAAAGCATGCTGCACTTCTGTGAGCAAATAAAAAGGAAAGTATCCTGTGACATTTGTATCTTATCTGAACCACGCGGGATCAGTCATCCAGCTGGCAGAGCAACGCAACACCTCGCTTGATCCAGTGCTGGACTGGCTGATCCGTATTGAGTGTCAAAGCAATGACGAAGTTAGTGGAATGCCCAGTGGTAGACAGGACTCCTTTACGCTCGCTCGTCTTGTACAGCGGGCAAACATACGCGTTAGGCTTCTTGACATCCGATTTTGCAGCTTCAAAGAAGAAAAAAAACAGCAATATGCTGTGTAAAGCAGATACACTGATGGGGACATGACCTACATATAGTTGTTAAGTACTTACAGCAACATTCCTAATGCTAAATAAAGATTGCGAAATTGTTTTGTGTGCCCCATAATATTTAGCTTTTTCTGTTGTTTTCTTTTGTGATTTCTTCATTTTTAAGAACAAAAGAAAAGTAATTTAATTACAATTCCATTTCAAGAATCGATGTTTTTCTGTGATTCTACCAACTTTGTAACTATTCAAAACCACATACAGATCAGCAGGTCTGCACGAATAAAGCATTCTGCTTTCATCTTGGGATTACAGCTGAGACACAATATCTTGAAATTAATATTTCAATAAGAATTCTAGTCCTGCAGCCACAGAACATAACTGCAATACAAATCCCTGGAGATTCAATGATTCTTGTATACCTAGACTGCTTACATGCAGCTTGCAAAAAAATCTGGTTTAAAATCATGCACTTCTGAGAACAGATTCATTCAATGGAATGTACAGGCAGAAAAGGTAGAAGCTTTGTATAACTGCCAATTATCTACTCACAGCTAAGTTGCAACAGCTGCAACATAACGTCTTGCTTAAGCATCTCCTCAACTTGAGAAGAGGCAGAAATTCAAAGACCATTTAGTTTTCCTAACAAGGTTGTATCTTTGTTGAGAACCAGACTGGGAAGCAACTACACATATTTATAATAGTTAACTTAAGTAGGCAGTTGGTCAATTGCATAACTACAAACACCTGTGAAGAGATGGACAGGCCGACTGCTTGAGTGAGATGAGACTGAATGAGTCAACACAGCAAACACAATTTTTTATATCAGAACCAAAGGTCAGGTGCACATGAATTCTGTGTACATCTGGGTACTTCGGTGAGGATGGGAGCATTGGTCTTCAGTACTTACTTGGCTTTATCCAGATGATTGGCATCATATCAAAGAGTAATTTGGGATACTGCTCGGCTAATATTCCCCTGGTGACAGAAAGCAATGAAATAGTTATTTGTGGCTGAATGCTGCTTTTCTGCGTGCTTTTCATTTTCCACACATAAACCGCCTTCCATCCAACAGTGAACTTTAAATTGTGTTTCCAGCTTATGAGTAACCACGTAGTCACAGGAGTACAATTGTTCTGAGGGAAGTCCAGCTTTCTGTAAAACTACTGCAATCAAATAAGTCATCAAGAATGGCACTTATTCAGCAGGTGGAGCACTCATGTAGGGAAGAAAAGAAGAATAGGAAAGGATCAAAGATGACTCAGGACAGCCACCAAACAATCCGAAACAAACAAACAAAAAAAACAAATTGAGTCTGTGCATGAAATACACCTGCAGCTGAGGCTGCCAGACAACTGTATGAAATACTTGGATTTGACTGCAGATCAGCACATCACAACATTTCCAGCAGAACAATAATTTAAAAAGCCACTTTTATTTTCTTATCTTGAGGCCAAAAGAAGAATTAAAATATTTTCAAGTGTGCTACTAACACAGTATGTAAAGTAGCACTAAAAAAACTTAAATTTTATCTGAGCAGCTAAGAAAGCTTAATAAAACTGTACTTAATATATTTTGTTACTGACTTGGTTCTGTCCCAGCGAGCTCCATCTAAAAATAATCCATGGATATAAACACCATCTTCTGGTGCAGTATCAGCAGTATCCTGAGGAATAACCTATAAAAAAAATAAGTGCTATGTATTAAGAAGCTTCCACAGCTGTTTGTTTTTGTGGGTATTAAACCAACAGCCAGTTTTCAAAAAATCAATCTATAATGAAAGCAACGTAGTAAAATCTTCCTTTGGGCACTGCTATTACAGAAAATCATAAAGACAGCAGCTTTCTGTGGTCTGTTATTTACCTTTACTGCAGGTTACAAAGGCTTTAATAACACACATAAATATTTACCTTGTAGGCTGTTTTTGTTTCAAGTGGAGGTCCAGGTCCAACAGATAGAACCAGTTTCTCTCTCTCTTTTACAGATACTATTTACCTTACAAAATAATTAAATGTCTGTCTTCCAGTGCATGACATGCAAAATGAACCTCTCAGTAAGGGTTCACTTACTGATTCCTATGGCATTACCAGGTCTCAGAATAATAAAATATATAATTATAATTTATCTGTACCTGAAATTCATATCCCAGAAGGTCAATGGGGATTCTGTACTTCCTAGCATAGTTTTGCATGGCTCCAGTTAAAAATGCTTGAGTAAAATAGAATCCTGACAGCCAAAAAACTGTGGGCTTCCCTAATTCATACCAATCCTAAAAAGAGGAAAACGATGCATTCAATAAACAAAAACAGACAAATTGAATGACCTTGGATAACTTTCTACATAACTGTATTTTAAAAATCTAGCAATATCCATCATTTCTTTGTCAATACTGCTTTAAAATAAAGGCAAATTATTTGGAAATGTAGATTAAATAAGTAGTAATTCTGCTTCTTGTACAATTACCTGTAAAAATTTCAGCCTCTGCAGGAAATCAAGAATATAGCTCCCTAGTGGTTTTAGACTAGGGTAGGACTGTTTAGCCCAGTTCTCAGGAACTTTTCCAATAAGCAGACTGCCACACAGAGCCTCCAGTTCAGCATCCATAACAACCAAACCTTTAATGGCTTTCTTCAAGTTAGTTAGTGTAATACGAATGGTTCGGAGCAAACTAGAATAGAAAAACAGAATTATCATTAAGAAATTCATGATCTGCAAGATACCACATAATGACTGAAAGAGTAGAAATTAAAAAATATGGACAATGGAAGACAATGGAATGTCTACAGAACTTCTGTAACTGTTATGTACCTGTAGTTAGCCACACATTTAAAGTTACAGAGTTCTGCTGGTTTGTGGCTTTTTGTTTGGTTGGTTTTTTACAAGTAGGAACAGTTTAATACAATTTTAATTTTAACATCTGACAAACTCTCTATTGTGTGGTAAGAACTGCAAATGTACAACACACTGTTTACTACACGAAGGAAAAACTCTTGATCTGAAACAAAAGAAAACTTTGAGCATTAAGGCACAGATTATTATTACAATTTTGAGAGAAAATTTGGTGGGAGAGATGAACAGAAGAATAGAGACAACAGAGGAGAAAGAAAAATAAGGAAGAAAGAAAGGAGGAACAGGTAAAGGTAAGAATAAATACATGGAAACAAGAGGAAAGAGACTCGCAGCTACCTCCTCTTCTTATTCCATCAAGCATCTCTCCCTAAAGGTACTCTACATTCCGAATTTCCACAGAGGTGAATTGTACTTGGAATACAGATACCACTGCAGACAAGTAGAAGGGAACAAAATAAATGAAAAAAATAAAAGAAAGGTTACGCTCTTACTTGTTAAATCTTTCCATTTCTTGCACCAACACAGTGTTCATACTTTCTTCATATCTCACAGGATATTTAGCTAGGCAACCTTCAATGTCAAAATCATTTGGAAGCTGCAAATATCAACATGTTTAGAAGTCATTCCACATATCATTATAGACTGGAGTTACATTAAAAGCACGCAGATGTGAAAAACTATGGAGTAACACAGCATTCTGATGAGTTTCTCATCACTGCAGTATCTAGTAGCTTAATCCACATAGAAAAAGAAAAAAATTAAGTGATGCTTATCTTCTGAAAATTACCAAGAATTTTTCTGATCATGAAAAAAGCATACATTTCCATTTTTTAATTTATTTTAAACTTGTTCAGATGAATGAATCAACTATTTTTCCAAGTAGAGTTTGCTGTGCTTTCTCCTATCACTTATCTATATACTAAAATTAATTTCAAATGAAATTCAGCTGCAGCCCTTTCAGCCAAAGAAGTTCACATGCTCATAAATTCCCTCCAGTAGAATTTCTCCTCCAATGTTAAGTCAGTTTCACAGTGAAGATTTTGGTTAAAGAATTTTTTTTGGTAAAAAGATGAATTGGAGTCATTAGTATAACTACAATACCTTGCTGAGAATGTCATCTGCAATTTCATACAGAGTGCTGTCACCACCTCCAGAAGAAGTTCCCTGAATGTCTCCCCCTTGAGTTAAAAGCAGAGATTCAAAGAGGACCTTGATTTGCTGAAGATCTTTTGAAATATCCACATTTTCATGCAAACCAAATACCTCTGGGTGCTGACTGAAGGGAAGACTCTAGGGCAAAATACAGCAAACATCTGCATGAGACAAAGCAACAGACTGAGAATCAAACCCAAAGCTTATTTAAGAATCTGGGTGAAAAACTACTACTGACTTCAACTGAAGGTGGATAAGAACTTCAGTGATGGCTATCTGCAGACAGTACTACTGGTGATAGCAATCATCTCACATGTAGAAAGCCATTCCCAACCATTTCCCAAATACACTCACTGGGTTTTTCTACTTATTGATTACTTGCTCCTAACAGAAACACATACTTGCCCATGGTAAGAATCATACAAGTATGTCAGGCAAGAATCCAAGCACACAGTTAAAACATGCTGCAAAACTGACTTCTTAATGCAGAGAAGCTTTTAAGGGTTGCATTCTTGCCGATTATTGTTATGTCAGTTTGGGCTTTTTTTTGCTAATTTTTACCTTAATAAATTCAATGTAGTCCTCATATGTGCCTTTTGGTGGAGCATAATAGTTTCCACTGGGAGAGAAAGTGTAACGGGGATTTTCAATTATTTCAGGATTATAAAAGTCATCCAGCATTGTCAGCAGTAAACGCCTGTCCCAGTCATCTGTCACTCGACCTCCATAATTGCACTCACCAGTCAGGTAAGATACTGCTTCAAATGGAACATGCTGATACTCATTTATGAATAACTGAAACAGAAGAGAGACTTGAAATATCTTTAGAACACCAGTATGACCTACAGAGTGAAGGCTTGAAAGCTGCAGTGCAGGCAAAACTGCCATTTACAGAGGCTCTGTTAATTAGCAGTATACACATAAAAACAAAATTCCTATTACTAACCACAAAAGCCACCATAATAGATGTCTGACAGTGACTCAGTGTCACTTACAGGACAATGAGCTCTCATATATGACAATTCAAATGTTACTGCACTCATATACACTTCCTACAGTCTGTAAGACCTTGGTTCACAGGGTCTGGTGAAGAACAGACGTTTATTTTATCTCACTTGCCACTGAAGATTGAAAATGTTTATATGATTGACATTCCTTGCCTTTGTAAATTCATGGAAGTCTGAAATTCTGTGAACATGTGATACAACACGAGTGTACACATACAGACTGATATGACTATCAATCTCATTCCTATGGTCCATAAACATCAGAGATTATTAAATCAAGACAGCAGTACTTTACCTGCAGTTGTCTGATACTAATTCGCAAGTCTGATTCATTAAACCCATAGGGTATATTCCAACCAAGGGGCCCAAATTTTCTTCTCTCCTGAACAAGAGCATGAAAAAAACAGACTCCAAAGAGTAGTTTCTCCCATACCTTTGAGAAAAACAAAACCGAAAAGTATCATTATCTGACTTATGTGCTCATGCTGTTGAGTAATTTCTACCAAGAACAAACCATCTGATTTCCACTCTCCATATCCATTACCCTTTTCCTGTCACTACAAACCCTAGTTAAGAATCTCTCATCTTTCCTCTATGTACTGGAAAGTTTCCACACAGCCCTTTCTCTTTAGGCTAAGCAACCCCAATTCTCTCTGCCTTTCTTCACAGCAGAACTGTTTCAGCCCTCTGGTCATTTCTGCGGCCCTCTTCAGCTCCTGCTCGGACTGACATGCCCACATCTCTCTGCTGAGGGCACCAGGGCTGGACACAGTACTTAGGTGACATCTTAGTAAAGGGTAGAACAGAGCAGGAGAACCACCTTGCTTGACTTGTTGGTCTGTCTTTTTTGATGCAGACCAGAATACAATTGGTCTGCTGGGCTGCAACTTCACATCGATGGTTCATGTTTCAACTAGAACACCAAAGTCTTTCTCTGCAGGACTGTTCTCAATCTATTTATCACTGAGACTGCAACTCAGGTGCAAGTGCAGCACCTTGCATCTTGCCTTGTTGAACTGCATGATGTTTGCATGAATCCATCTTTCAAGCCTGTCAACGGCCCCCTGGATGGCATCCCTTCCCTCTGTGATCAATTGCACCAATTGCAGAGAGTGTGCTCAGTCCATGTCACCAATGAAAATACTGAACTGTTGCTTCATATACTGTTTTTTCCTTCTATGTGAAAGGAGGCTGACTTCATCACAATACAAACATTATATTTATTTTTAAACCTAACTAGACAAATACATAAAATAGTTGTACTGTTTAATGTAAGTCCTTAAATGAATCCACTTATAGCTACAATGATTACAATACTCATCTCTAAGTAATTCCAGTGTTTTTTCACTTCTTTCACAGGTAAGGACTACCTAAGTGGTTCCTCACTTATCAGTAAGAGACATGGGCACTGCAGCACTGATCCCTGATAGCAAGAAAAGGATCTGAGTGCTTAGCATCTCAACAATGATAATGCTTCTCCTAATATTTATCCCAATTTTGCACTTTTACAAGGAAGCTTTGGCTTCAGACGTGCTTCTATTTAGAACAGTATCATGGTATCATTCCAAAACCTAAACTCACAATCACTATAGATTATGATATTCACTGGAGAGAAATTGTTTTGTTTTGTTTTTTCAATGGATACAACCAAATCATAAACAAATAAAAAAGCACAACACACACACACACACACAAACAGTCAAGAGATCAAGAGAAAAGTACCAGCTCCTTTTCAGGGCACCCAGAGAAGAATGCTGGATCAGAAATAGGATCAGAAAGAAATGACTGAAGAAGATTTAGTCGGAGGCCAGTAGGAGGTTCATTTGTCATCTTTACTCCATTTTGTAGAATGGTAACTGGAAACTAGAAATTAAAATATAGCAAGATTACATTCAGAAAGTATGGAGTAGATGTTCTATTGTTATGAAAATATATTATTATGTTGTGTTGCTGTATTAACAACTGTGAGAAGTCACATTCTAAACATCAAATTAAAGCTTAAGAAAATACTTAGACAGAAATTTAACACCTTATCTTTAACTATTACTTAAACCTTTATTTTAAAGTGTTTTCGTGGTATTCTGCACCTTCCTGTATGTATGCTGCAAAATTAAATTTTAGAATTTATGTAAAACAAAATCTTATAGACAACATCAAAAATTCTTAATTATACATGCTGGCAAAATGCAGTTCCATTCACTACAATGCAAAGCATCATACATCACAATATCAAAATATTACAAAGCAAGATTGATACTGTAATGGTTAGAAATAATTTTAAATGGTTAAATTATCACTTCAACAGGCTCTAGTTATTTTAGAGAAGGTCCACATTATCAGTTCATTCTGCAATATGAAAGTTCAGGTTAAAACTTCAGCAACTTTTCCAGAAATAAAGAATGTTTGTCAACACATGTACCTTTGGGGAAGGGTAACTTGTAAGCCATAGTCTGAAGAATGGATGACATTTTTCACTGCTAAACTCTTCACATATTTTCTCCAGCATTGGCATCCAAGAAACAGCTAAATGACAGTTTTGTAAACAAACCCAGGCTCCTTCCTCCATTCCTTCCTGAATCATTTTTGTAGCAATAGGTCCTTGTCCTTGTCCTAATGAGATGGACTGAAATTTACTTCCGACCATCTCTTTGTCATTTGCAAATTTCAGAAGGCCTTGAACAGAAAGCACAAGATTTTAGTATTTCTTCATCAAAAAGATGTCTTGGAAAAAGAAGTCAATAAATATTTATTTAAATGTACATACAGCACGAAGGTATGACTTTGAAGTAGAACATAAGTACTTAATCATTTAAAATAGCATTCCCATTTTTAGGAAGAATAGAATTCTATCAGTAAGACTTCATGCACTCAAATCTACTTGCACAAAGAACAGAATAATCACTATCTGTTGAAGAACAAATCTGCAAGGTTGTACTCAGCTTCTGTTCTCACCTTCCGTGCATACTTACTGGACATGGGATCTGCTCCTGGAGACAGCACAAATATGAGAGGGATTGTGGAATTTGAATCTGAGTAACTTTTTGTTAGATCAAAAGGTGGTGGCTCTACAAATTTCTTCCCCAGTTTCTCAGTTACAAATGTTGTTATAGCTGGACCGATCTGGTAAAGGGTTAAATAGAGACCATCAACTCTTCAATGTGCACTGCACTCTAAAAACTAGAGTTAACTTCACTCAGCTAAATTTCTGAAAAAATGCCTAGAAAGACTCATCTCTACTTGGCAGTTTTGCTGAATGTTTCACAAGTGAAGGTTTCAGCTCATTTTGACACCTCTGCCATCTTTTCTCTTTCCTCCCAGAGATAATAAAAAAGCTTTTGGCACATAAAAAGTAAAATATCTCATATGAATAAAAGTGAATTATAATTCAGACTTTAATTCATGCTTTACCTAATGAGGAAGATGAGCATTTTTCTCCCTAGAATTAATTACAAACAATTACATTAATGTTTACTAATAAGCAAGTGCAATATGTACTTTAATTCCTAACACTGATTGTTCCTAAATTACATACAATTGTAAGTGAAATAAGGCAGAAAGTGTTAACAGTCTTATTTAACTGTTGAATATATTTCATCCCTCTTCACCTTGCAACCCCTGGTATAAAAGCACAGGGCTCTGGATACTCTGTATTTCTTCTTGCTAACATATTGCACAGGTGCACCAAAGAATAGACAAAACACAAATGAGAATTTGAAGGAAACTGGAATGATGTGTACACTCTGAAAACTGCAAAAGCACACCGCACAGAAGATCTCAGATGATGCTTCTGATGTGTGAACTGCTCAACTGAAAAAATAAGAATAGCATTTATTTTCCTGATAAAATACAGTGAAAAACAGATTGGTTATTTTAACAAGTATTGCAAACTGTGCTACAAGTTCTACAACGGTCTATAAACTCACAATGACATTTGATTTTACCTTGTCTGGTCTTAAGCACCGGAGAATTATCATCTTCTGTAATTCATTTAATGCTTTATTCAGTGGTTCTGGTAATGGAAAGCTTTGTGGATCTTTGCTATCATAAAGTTTTTGCCATTCACCTATATTTTCAGTGATATTACTCCTACAGGAGAAAGCATTTACAATTACTGTAAATACCTGGAGTTTGGTTTATCAAAAAGCAGTTCTATAGGTTGGATTATGATAAACAAAACAAGCTGTAACTCACAATCCTCATCTACACCAGAAACCAATCCTACAGCTGAATGAAGATCTTTTGCAATCGTGCTGTTGCAAACACACAAGACTTAACCTGAGAGCTTTTAACTTGACAGTAAGCTCTGCTTCCTCCTGCATTTAGCATTGCTTCACTTCTGCAAGACTATGGGATGACTGCATCAATTTTTGGCTTTTCTTGTTTCAGGAAAAACTCCACTCATCAATATTTCTTCTCAGCATATTAAATGTAACTTGGTCAAAATCAATTAAGTACAGTTAATGTCACTTTACTGTACCTCAGTCCTTTCAAAGCTGGGATATCACTGGCACGACATAACTCATCCCAGCTCTTGTCTGGTAGCCAAGATGGATCTGGATTCTTGTATTTATTCTTGAGACCCACACCAGCAGTTAATAAGAACATAAACTCTTGACGTTCTATTTCATGTTTAGCCCTGTATTCCAGGGAGAAAAAAAGAAAAAAAGAAAAAAGAAACAATTGGAATTCAGTTATTGGATATAATTTTATATCACAAAACATTGTGTGGTTTTTTTTATTGGATGTAGTTTTATATAACAAAAAGTGTTTTTTTTTTAATTGGATATAATTTTATATAACAAAAAAGTTTGTTTTTTTTTTCCCAAGTCACACTTTATTGCCACTTAGCAATACCTTCCTGCAGCAATAGCTACTATCCATACAATCAAGAAATTGATTGGGAAAAAACAACTGATTAAGGCTACAGTAAGGATTTCAAGAAGAAAATGATATCTATCTGCTTATTTGCTTTTAAAAAGTGCTACAATTCCTGACTTTTAAAACTTTGTATAAATAAATGGTAGTGGGAACACAGTGGAACAACAGATCAGGCCAGGAAAAACAGTTCATACACAGATATGGACATTGTGTACACACTGCAATTTAAGTATGCACACTAAGTTACCATCATGCGATTCTGAACTTATCTTTCCTTTCACAATTTATTCACACAAAATTAAAACACCAAAAATTAAAACCCCCTAAAACGACCCAGAAAGACAACTAGAATTGGAAGAGAGAAAATTACAACTGAAATCTCATGATGTATGTAGAACAGTATGAAAGGAAGATAAGGGAAAATGGAAAACAGTTGAAAGCCTAGAAGTTGCAGTAATGACAAGTTAATTAATTTGGTTTGTAAGCTTGGCCTCAAATAATAGCAACGGCTTTTGAAATAATGATGCTATGTGGCATTATCCAATTTCTTCAAAACGATTAAAAGATGTAGCAGTGATAAAGCCACTGCTTTAAATAAACACAGGATCATTGTTTTCCTAACATACCCAAAGGCTACAGAAGGCTACATGCACCCCACAGCCACTCACTTCTTTCACTTATGAGTATTGAGGATCCAAAGCATTCATGGCATTACTCCAAAGGCTGTTATCAATATGCACAGGAATGTTCTCTTATCAATACTTTCCACAGTAAGAAAATAATTGATTTCTGCTATTAAAAGGTGTTAGAAAAATGAGCTTACATGAGAAGATTACAGCATAGCAAAAAGGAAAAGAGCAGCTTGTCCTTCTCAAACAGCGAGCGGCACACGTTGCAGTACAAGCTGTATGTGAAGTGGTCAGTCAGGTATCGAAGTCGCTTCTCCAAAATTTTTGATTTGTTACTAAAAAGAGAACAATGAAGAAATTGGAGACTTCACATTTAATAACTAAAGCAAATGAATGAAGAAATCTAAATGTTCTTAAGGCCATGAAGGAGTTGCAATGTGCCCACACGCTCCACGAGGGACTTTGGCGCTGATTTCCCAAATTTCAAGTAGCCATGATGTTTTACAGCTCTCTTGAACGTTTCAGGTAACCTCATTTGCTGCAGTTAGGTGGCAGCACCCTTGCAGCATTCATAGTGAACAACTTTCCTAAAAAGTAACATTCTTGAAAATACTGGAGTTCTCCAGTGCACACCTACAGCTCATTATTTGCTCAAACAGTAACTAAAAAGAGCATTTATTTTATTAACACATCACATTTACTTTCAAAATCCCACATTCAAGGAGGGCCAAGAGGTAAATGGTTTAAAAACAGTGGAAGTTGTTCGTAAGAGAAAGAAAACTTCATTTTACACAAGAAATACTGTATTTACCTATCATGAATAGAGTTGATGAAGAGATTAACAAACCAGCTCAGGGAGTACTGGTACATGGGGTCAATGTTTGCCAAGTCTGCAATGCTGAAGAACAGCACTGAGGAATGCTCTGCAATAGGTCGGTAGCCTTCTCGAGACTGAGCTATTTTCAGTTCTGTTTTCTCTGCAATCTGAACATCAACAGCAGTTTCAAGATGTGCATTTCAAAGAAAAGCTCTCCATATTTTCTTCAGAACAAAAATTCTACCACTTCATAACATTATTGAAATACTTTTACATATCAGTTTATAATATAACTTTTATGTTTCAAAATGTACAACCACAGTAAAATTAGCAAACTGTACCAGTAAAATGCTCAACTTTCAATGTAGTACTGCCTGATCTGTTTACCTACAGGGCAGGATGCAACAGTCAAAACTAAGGACAAACTAGAAAAATCAGCCTTGATGCATCACTTAGTCTCTAATACATCAATTTTCATCTCTGTAACACTAAAAAATATGGGCAATCAGACTGTTTGTATATTTAAGCTCTACTTACTCTTCTACAAATCAGCTTTACACAAAAGAACTTTGAATACAAAAATGTTTTTCCAAGTGTTCACATTAGACATATCCTGAGATTACTTCTAATTGGCATTAACAAGTAGAAAGGACAACATTTAAAGAAATTCTGACTTCTGCAAAGCCTACAGAAATTTCAAAGGCACGTGTATTTGCTTATTATTCAGCACTTACGGACATCAGATGATATTTTGTGCACTAAGGATAACAAAAGAATCTAGGTTTCGATATTATTAATTATTAATACAAAACACTAATTAATATATCATTTTTTGTTGCTGTTCTTAAAATTAGTACCTTCCTTCACCTTGACATTTTACCTTAACTTCAGAATTTGCTACTTTTTATTGGAGACTGAATAAACCATTGCTGGAGGTTCTTGGATGGTCCAAATTTTACTGCTCTTCACATTTCAAAAGCACAGAATTTTTCCCACATGCTTTGTATCTAACTCACAGTTCTTCTGCTAGATGCAAATTTTATATTTCAGCTCTACATATTTTTAAGGAAATAACATTAACATTCTTTACCTGCTGCTTTTTTGTGATTTCATTAGCCATTATTTTAGCAGAATCCAAGACTGTGATTGCTGTCTCATCTTCCAGAATATTCCCTTCAGATGACTGTAGGGTTTCTAGAATTTTCTTCTCAATTTCTTTTAGACTTTTTTTATTGGCTGCAGACTGGAGGATGAGAGCATTTCTTTCCTCTTCCAATTCTGGTCTTAGAAAGAAAAACACACGCAACAAAAACTGTCAGTGCTTTTCATCTGCTGACTATAAAAGCAGCCCATGAAGACAAAACGAAGGCCCTGTTCCCCATCCTAAATATTACTGAATGTTCTCTGGAGTTCAGATGGGTTTGAGCACATATTTATAAATGAGTACAGAACTGTTTGCATGATTTCAGTTCGTTATTTGGAAATGACTGACTGAGCTTCAGCATCTTAGCATTCTACAAATGTCATCACACCCAAGTTTTCTTTTGTTCTAATTCTGGTGTCTGAAAGAACAGTGAGTGATACCTGCAATAAATTTACTCCTTGAAATACATTTTTTGGAAATAGAATTTGGCCCACTTGCACAGACAGCTCCGTACAACGCAGGAACTACTACTCCATATTTCAGTGATGGTTGACACATAACCTGTGATGAATTTCAGAGGTGCTCTCTACACAATTCATACAAAATTAAGATTAATTCTTCATCTATGTTTGGAAGCTCAGTCAAACTGTGAATTGACAGCAATGACTTAAACGTAAAAAACGATGTGAAATATTACTTAAATAATTCAAGGAATATTTCAGGAGTGAATTGACAAGAAAAAAAAACTGAGTGATTTTAATTTAAATGTAAAAGTTTTAATTATCCTGCTGACACATCCCACAGTAAATGTGACGTTATCTGTTTGCCTTCCAGAAGTCCTAGCAAACTTTCTATAGGACTACTTAGGAAACGGACATGGAGCAACACTTTCAACATGCAACATCCCTTTTGCCTGGCAATAAATTCACCTTGCGTTTCTTTGGAATTATGCTACTGAATACTTGAAATGACTATTTGCATTTAGAGACACATACCTCTCTTTTGCTACAACAATACCTAGCAATTGGTCTTCAAGTCCCTCTGGTGTTATCATAAAATTGAGTAAAGAAACTTTCGTAGCGAGTTCAGGCATATAATGTGGATTTCTCAGTTTCGTGGTAATAAAAAACTTGAAGTCACTGGAATACTCAATAATTGTCTCACCAAGCCTGATACAATCCATGCCTCCTAAAGTTAAGATGAGAAACACTGAGAAATCCTTCATGTCAATTGCTTACAGCAAACAGACATTACTTTTGTGATTAAAAACAAGCAAATTTCTTGTCTATGACAGATTTTCTGAAAAACAAATTATTTAAAAAAAAACAAATATGACATCTTTGAAGTTTTCAGAGACTTCATGGAAGTTATTTTTTACTCTTCATAGACGAACTGAGTCAGTTCAATTTCTACTGTACTCTTAGTGTGCACAACCCTATACCAGATTTTGCTGAGAACAATGGAATTACTCTCAAATGCTATAATCTGACTGCCCTTTCTATCAATTATCTCTCTGAAATAAATAAGTTCCCAAAAAAAACATTTCTGAGCTCTAGTCTTTTTCATTTTTGTGTAAATGTGAAAACTAGAAAACCATGTAAAGACAGGAGAACATATTGGTCAAAATCAAATTCAGAGCTACTCAGTGAGTTTCAGAGAAGCACAGGAAAAATGTGCAGGCAGTGGTAAACCAGAAAGAAAGAAGAAAAGTACACAACAATATTACAGACTGTAAAATAACAGTAATGTAATTCACTTCAGAGTTCAAAATTTATATTTACGTACCTTGTTTAAAAGTCTGCTTAAGCAGAAGAGGTTCAAGTGATGGGTCTAATTCTTCTCCAACATTTTCCAGCAGAAGAGGATTTCCAAATTGAATGCAGTTCTCCAGGGTTCTCATATAATCTGTGTCACTCATCTTAATAACATTCAGGTGGTTTTCTTTCTCGAAATTCTTGATCCATTTATTTGCTTGACCTTGAGGATCAATCATTAATGGCCTGAAACATACAAGACAGTTTTCTCAATTCTTGCAAAAGTTTTTTAAAATTATAAACTATCCTAAAATGTGTCTGTGTCAGGCTGTCAAGGAAAAGGTGACACAATTTTGATTCAGTTCTATTAAAGCACCACTGAAAAAAGGATGAGGGCTTTAGCACATCTTGAAAAGCAACATCAAAATACTTCCAAGAGTTGCAAAAAATGTTCCCAATTTTTTTCATAAAACACCTGATCGCAAATCTCTTGCAAAATCTTGTTCTGCCTTTCTGCTAGAATTAGCAGAATTGTTTATTTTTAAATTCATTTCATAGAAATAAACTGCGGTAATTTTGAGTTCCTTGTCTTTGCACTTTACAAAAGAGTCAACAATTAGTTACAGTTTGAATCTCAGAGGTCAGTATGTCAGTTGGCACAAGGCTGGAGCAGCAGGAGCAGCAGGGCAAGATGACTGCTTTAATTTTGTTAACAAAATTTGTAGCCCTTTGCTCTTGCTGATTTCACCCTTATGTAGGTACTTGCATACAAGTCAGGCAAGAGCAACATCACAACCTACTTTTACTGCACCACTCAGAGAATTCAGTAAGACTCAAAAAATGGATTTATACACAGTAATTTAAATAAAACGTGACCCCACATTAAGACTCTTAAGGGAATACAGATCACAGGAACATTACTAGAAGGTTTTATAATCTTGTATTCCTGCAGAGTGCAGACATTTGCAGACAGCGAAGTCTAGCTTCCACATCATTTAATTTCAAAGATGATGTCAATTACACCGCAGTTGGAATAAAATAATTCTTAAAGGTCCTGAAACAACAACCTTTTGTATAGACATGTGTGATACACAGTAATATCTTTAAATGATAAAAATATAAAATCTGACGACTTCATAATTGGCAGAACCTGAATGGACAGCAGTATCTGGGCCCTGAAATTTACATAACGCAAATTATAAACCTTTAAAGCATGAGCATTTCTTTGCCACATAAAACTGATTATCACAAATGCCAGTAATAGGACATCCAGGTACAAAACAGAAGAAAAACAACCAAAAATTGTTTCCAAGAACAATTCACATTTTAAAAGCTTCTAGTAACTACATACACATATCCATCTAGTCTTAAACTTCTTAAATTTCTTACATTTCACAGGACTGGAATATAAGATGTCCAGATGTGCTTTCTGATACCCTGTATCCACAGAAGCTACATTGTCTCTAGACATTTAGTTTTGTTTAAGTGAAATCTAGTTTGGATTGGAAAATTGAAACTTTGTCACTCACCAACGTCTTGAATTCTCAACAATGACCCCATTGTCTACAGAAAATACATCAGTTGGTAAACCAGCAATATTCCAGGATCTTATTTTTATTGGGTCACCCAGAGTATTACTCAAAGAGAAATTCTCAGAACAACGGATATTTCTCTCCTGTAGGGGGAAAAAAAAAAAAAGAAAGAAAAAAATTTGCAAAAACCCATGAACCTTTATTCCGTGTTTTATTACATCTGTTATTAAAGGACACTGATTCAAACTGACAGAGTGCATCTCCTTCTAGCAATCTGAGTGAGAATCAAGTATAACAGAACTCTGAAAAATCTGAAATCACATTTTGAATATTGAAGTGTTTCCTCGCTGAGTATTTTCTTTGTCTCTCTCCATCTCTCCCCTATTTTTATGACAGTCATGTCTAATTTTCTGTATGTTCTAAATATATTTCCTTTAATACATAAAGTTATTTCAACATAACACCTTGAAGAACTCAGAGCAAGTGGAAAATCATCTAATGACCATATCTTCCATTGATTTAGTGCAGATTTCTAATTTGTTACAGTTCAATATAAAAGTCAAAAATCAGTGACGTGATTCACAAGTCGCTGATTTATAAATTACAGCATTAGTATACATGTGTTGGAGCTGTCAGCAAAGCCAACGATGAAATTACTGCTGAAATACATGTCAAACTACATAGAACTGCACTTTAAAGTTAATTCTTCCATTCAAAGGTAAAATAGAGAAAATTCTGAGATTATACTGAAGTAATAATCAAGCCTCACAAAGTCAATGATGTGCTCTCAATTTTGTGTACTTTACATCAAACCTGAAGTAAACTCACCTATTTAATGAAGTCCAAATTTGCACAATACTGGCCCAATAGAATTTATCTCACTAATCTTAATGAGTTTTATTAGGCTAGTAACAAATAAACCAGAAGTGATTTTAAGCTTTGGCCCACATTATGAAGCTTTTTGCAATAGCCAGAAAGAAAAACACGAACACATAAGATCAAAGATAACATTCTAACCTTGCATATCCTGCTCCAATCTTTGGTACATTCCTGGCGAAATCCTGCAGTAAAAGCTCCCAGATAAGCTATTACTCCTGCTGATATCAGAACGTCTCCTGTCAGATTATCATACATGTCTTGAAGATCATTTGCAGCATCATTCCACCTACAAGAAACAGAAGTTGCAAATTATCATGGCACCACATTTATGACACTGATGATCAAACCAACATTTTTGTTGCTGTTATATTGTATACATCTCTCTCTCTCTCTATGTACATACACTGATATGTTGGCTTATATGTTAAGCTGTTGTTTCATCTCATTTTTAGACTTTCTCTACAACTCTCCCAAATGTCGCTGCCCATATTCATACATTATAGACAAGTCTCAGATAACTGAAGTTCTAATTCCATCTCTACAACAGAGATTTTATCTTTAACATCTTTAATCTGACCTTGACTTCTCTCCACCAAGGCCTCCAATCAACTTCTCTGCTCGTTCAAGCTTTTTAGCACACAGCTCAACCTGGAATTCTAAACGAGCCTTTTCTTCCGTTTTCTCACTAAAAGTTTTTTCCAAAGCAGTCAAACGACCTTCAACTGCTGCAAGTTCATCTCTCTTCTGATTCAAGAGTGCCAACGTCTCAGCTAAGGACTGCTGTGCCTCTCTTAAACGATCTTTCTTGGGTGCAACCACCTACTCAATTACAAAAAATACACAAGTGTTTAAGGCATATTTTTGCATATTTGTTACTAAATAACAATGTTAAAGGTGAACACACCAATCAAGGGAAAGCTCTCACAGCACCACGGGAGGAGCATCAAAAACATACCTTTGCAACCCTGTCGTACACCTCCATTGCCATAATCCATTTACACAAACCCTCTGCTGCTGAGGAAGCTTTCGCCACTTTTGGCGGATCAAACTCTGGATTAGTCAGGTATTCAGCCCGAATCTTCTGCATGACAGCTGCCTGGATGACAAGTGCATTATAGGCCATCAATGTTTTCACATGGCAAAGGTTAGCTGCTAACACTTCAAATTACACCGATTGTCACTTCTCCATACTCTGATATAGTCAAGAACGACTTAGCATGAATTGTCGTAGAAAACACATTTGTTTGTGTTGATTTTCCTGTTACTCTCTGTGGTCTTTCACTTTCTCATCCTGATCCTTTCCTTATTCTTTATAATTGCACAATTGCTATGTCATCCATGCTGTAGTTACCTAAGTACTAAAAGCATTACAATCATAAGCCTTTAAATTACATTGTTCCTTGATGCAAAACCTGCTGATTTCATTATTTACTATCATTTCTCAACACAACTGTCGGGGTTCAGCATAAAAACATATTTCTACTGACTTATGGCAAGATCTGAATGAACTACATTTCTTGTGCCTACTTTTTGGAACAAGTTTTATGAAGGACAAAGCATATTCAATTTCTACTCAATTTGGCAAACTGCAAGAATCTTGCCCTCTTTCTTTGGGGCAGCAGGTGAGATTCTAAAGTTTTGTATCTTCTGGGTTTATTGTGTATTTTCCATTATACTTAGAAAATATCGCCATTTTTTCAGCCTGCATTCAGTCAAAAATAACACAATTAGAAAAAAAACATTATGAAGAGAGTCAGTGTGGACAGTTATTTAAAGTGAAAATATTTGCAATGCTGGAGTAACTGACTTAGAAAAACTAACACAAAAAAGGCATGGAAAGGTTGGACATCGAGCAAACGTTCACTGCCTCCCCCAAAACAAGCAAAAACTAAACCCAAAGCAATGTACTTCTAATGAGGCTAAGAGGATCATGTTTTAGCAACAAAAGGAGCTAGCTCTCACACCACTTAAAAGAGATTTCTGGAGTGCTCTCTGAAAAGAAATGGTGGCAACAAGAATTTATATAGTCTTAAAAGGAACAAGAAAATTCATGAAAAAATGATCAAAAAGCTACTAAACACACAAAAACTGTACCTAACTAAGGATATCCCTCCTTTGAAGTGCGTGAGAATAACATCTGCAGAAAATATACACAATATTCCAATTCTTTCCAAGGCAGCTGCTTCTGGCCATTTTTGGGCACAGGTTAGTGGGTAAGACCATATTTACTTCGACAGTCTTTACTTTTAGTTTTTCTTGAGATAATACTTACAAATTGTGAAAATAGAAACATTTGCACATAGAGGCATATTTAATTCAAGTAGAAAACCAGCAATACAGAAGCCTTAGAAAATCCTAAAGGGGATTTAAAACACTTTTGTCCCCACCTACAAGGGACAACCAAAAGAAGTCTCACTCATTTGCTATGACCACATTCATCTCATGGCGATATCCTATAATCTTAAATGGATCCTGGTCATGTCTCATGCTTAGTTGACAAACCTGAGGCAAATGTGGCCTCTTATGTAATATTTTCTAATTTTTTATTTTTTTTTCCCAGAAGGAGATATCTGCATTCTAACTACTGAAAAACAAGACAAAAGCCTTACTGGAATATTGTCCTTGTCATACTCTTTCAAATCCTTTAAGAAATTCATGTCACCAAGGAGTTTCTTGCTTGGACCCCAGTAATCTAAAATCTACAAAACACAGTAGGAAATAACTATAAGTTTTTAAACAAACACAAAAACAAAATTTATAAACCTCTTCAAATTAACTCATACACATTTAAAACTGACGATAATGTATCTCAATGACACAGCAATGAAAAAGGGAAAAAGTCTGTCAGGTCAAATATTTCCCTTTAAACCATATTTAAAACCAACCAGTGACTAGGGAGGAATTATTTATTTTTTATGTGTCAAGCAAATTAAATGAGTTCTCTTTGCAGGTTCCAGAATTCCAAATTGTGTGCATTAGTCACCGGAAATGTCTGAGGTGCAGTTTTCAACGAAACAATGTATGCAGTCAATATTTAACTACTGGTCTTCAGGTTACCTTACTTATTGAGAAAGTGCTCGGTGTTGTGAAGAACATCAATTATGGTTTTACTCAAAACTCATCTGTCACATTACCTTGCCTCCAGTCCCTGAAGGATTTGGAATCTTTTCAGGTTTTATGTCTTTCATGACACAAACAGCAGCCATGACAAGTTTGACACCAGATGGGGGATTCTTCATTGATTTAACAATTGATATATCAGAAGGCTAAAATAACAATTTAAAAAAATATGATACTCATTGTGATTCTTACCACTAAGATAAATGACCTAATAGAAAAAAAAAAAAAAGAAAATTATAACATCATTGTCAAATAATATAATTATAGAGAACTTTTAGAAGGGATTATACAGCATTAGCAAGACAAGTAAAAAATATCCATGAATTTATCCCACACAGCTGTAGTAAAAATGAAATAAATGCCAGCAACTGTAAAGTAACAGTTAAATTGTATTTTTCAAAGTCCAGGTTAGAAAATTTTTAATACACTTTCACAAATGTCACCTTAAGCATCTCACATACTTTACAAATCCTACAAAGTAATTCCTCCATGACCTTCCAAAAAAATACTGCTCTCAGATCATGTTTAAGTCATGATAAGCAGAAAATATTTACTTAAAGACCCAAATAATTTCTAGCCATATGCATATGCCATCTTACACATTACTGGTCAATAATAACTGAGCTGAAAGAGAAAATCCAGCTGATAATACTGCCGGTAACTTCAGGTTTTGGGAACCTACATTCCAGGTGCACTTTCTTGCAAATGAAAAAAATAAATTTATAAATGTCCAATCTCTCACTTTGTATTATGAGTACGTGAAATAGAAATCTACTCAACTATGGCTGTTGCAGATAATGTATTTCCTTTGCCAAAGCCTAGGAAATGCAGTACGTTTCAAATCCTTGTATGTCAGTGTATTCTTTCCCAAACAAATATAACAGCTTCATTATAATAAATAACTTCCAAATGCTGAAGTCTAGGTTAACTTGCCTTTAAAGTGTCAAGAGCTTCAAGCGCAGCCTCCAGGGCTGGGATTGCTTCTGCCAGATCACTCTCACATTCATTTTTCAAAGCCTGAGCTTCTTCAGCCTTTTTCGTTGCAATTTCTTCATCTACTTTTACAATTTTTCTTTTCTGTTCCACTTCTGCAGACTCAATTTCTATAGTCTAAAGAAAAAGACATGGGGTGAATCTCCTATTGAACAGTGAATGATGACACAAACTGAGATTACCTAGTACAGTAGTTATTGAATACTTTGATATTCTCTGTTTTTCAGTATTTCAGTATTTTCATATATTTTCAATTTATGTTTGTTTCTTAGTATAATGCAGCATCGTTCTAGAACTTTAACAGTAAGTGCACTGCATAGAATCAGACTGCTGTCAATAACAGCTAAAGTACATTTGATATTCAGGAAACAAAAAAAGTTTGTGCATTAGTTTGTAATTCAAAACCATGGTTTTTTGGTGAGTTTTTATAGCTTTGGTCTGTAATACTGTAACACTGACTACAGAAATTTATTCTATTTTCAGCTACTAGTCAACTCTTCATCCAAGTACTCTCTCTTTAGTTCATCTCAAGAGGCATCTAGTTTTCTTACAGGCCACTGATGCATATGCATATTCTTACAATAAAAAGACAATGTTATATAAAACTACCTTCATCATATTTGCATTATCCACTTTAGCCTCTTCCAATTTGGGCTGCAACTGAACTAGTTCTAGCTTCATCTCACCAACCTAAACACATGCAAAAGAATCAGGCAGGATTCTGAATTTCAAGGCATAATTTCCAACAATTTATATAAGATACAGTTTTTATGTTATGACTATTAATATAAGGAAATAACATTTTCAAAACACAATACTTCAGAGTATTACTGTGCTGTTGTTTTGTATTGTTGTTTTTATCTCATGTGTATAATCTCTAATTTTAAGAGTTGCATTCACTTATAGCCAACTATTTAGGAAAGGGAAGCTACGACCATATTCTGCTATGCTTAGAGGCCTTTGGACAGCTACATCTGTAGAAACACAGAAACAGAAGAAATTTATTATATCAGTATCTTTCAATGTCAGTATCTTACTGATTGTGCAGAATTTTCAAACAACTTGCTTGGAATTAAATCATGCAAGTTATTCGGTGTAATAGAAAAGAAATGCAAAACAAAACTGTATGGATCACTTCTCTCTTTGCAGAAATACAGGATTGTGCATTATTAGAATAATGGTTTTCTTTTTTAAACTAGAAACATACTTTGCTCACAAGGACACAAACAAGAACGTGAATCATTTTTTAATTTTAACCAGATTTAGAGCTAGAACATTAAGGCTGCTCTTTATTTTAAGACTTTCAATCTATTTCTAAGCCAGTATATTTAAAGATCTGAAGGAAGGTTTTTGACTTATCTCTAACAAGACCTTTTTCTACCAACCATTCTGTATTTTCAGTTCCAATTCTGCCCATCTCACCTGTGATTCAGCAAAAGCTAGTTGATCTAGGCCATTCACATATTTCCTCTTGGCTTTCATTACAGAGTCTTGTTTCTGAGTCAGAAGTTTCCGAAAGGCAGCAATAAGTTCAAGATAAGAAGTAGGAGTAACGTAGTTATGGCGTTTCAGACTTTGAAAGAACCTATTACAAGAAAAGAACACTTTTAATCTTTTTATTTTTATTTTCACCTTAACTATTGGTAGAAAAGATGTGTAAGTGTTTGACAAATAAGAGGATTAAACAGTTTTTACATTTGTATACAATATTTTTTAGCTGGACAGCTTATACATTAATTTGTAAGACAGAAACGAGTAGCAGTGAAACTCAGCCACCTAATAGCTGGCTGTTTCTTATTCTTAGTAAAACAATTTTGAGTTCTGTTGTTCACTTTACTCTTTTCAACAGCATAATCTTGTGCCTTTTAATATTTTTAAAAATTAACATGTTGGTTTTAGAAGAAACAGACTGACCTTGAAGAAAGTGACAAAACTGAAGTATGAAAGTATTTACAGATGGCCACAACCTCCTGATGCTCACTGTCCGTGAGTTGCAGTGTTTCTAAGAACTTATTAGCCACACGCTCAAGGGCATCTTCAGGCCATGGCTGAGAGAGAAATGAGAAGAACATGTAAGACTTAGCTGCTAGCAGTCTTCAAAGTTTAAAAAAGATTTCTTCTTTATTTGATACACCAGCATGACACACTAGTCGCTGCTACGTCTCAAGAGCAATGAACTGACATAAGAAATGCATCAGGCTACAAGGTCACTGCCCACACAGTTTGTCCTAATGAAGCCTGGATGATGTTCTAGTTAAAACTGTACATTACCATTTTACCCAAAGATTTTTTTGCATCTGTCATCCTCTGGCAGAGAAATTAATTGACTTCAGCACCAGGCCAACCCATAAAGCTAATTGTATTCAAATTGAGAATAACATTGCTTTTACATCAAGGTTTATTAGTTAGGATAGTTTTCTAACTTCTATTCTTATAACCTTCCAACAGAACACGTATTTGCTAGTCACTGCCATGATGCTTTTTAGCAGACCAGAGTAATTACGACCATTTTACAATCTAGCCCTTCAAAATATACACCTTATGCAATCAAATGACAAATTACTACCACCATGCTGAGATTAATCACCACTTGGAAACACAGAATCTGTAGCAACAAAGTCTGAATTTGACTTGCTGAAGAAATGCTAAGATTTTACATTGAAGAGCTTCCAAAATATGGCCAAAAATGTCCATGCTATTTCAAAATTTTGAAAAAACAGAGTAATACTACACTGAATACAAAAGGAAATATATCATGCAAATATAGAGATTATTAAAAAACAGACATAGTTTGTTGTGGAAAAAAACAAATACTTTTACATACCTGGAACCAATCAATAGTACAGCAGTTGATAAGTGAGGGAAACTGTCTCAGACGATTGCGGAAAGCATCTCCAATTGGGCTGAATGCTACTACAATATGGAGATTTTCTTTGCAGCAGTTCACAAAAAATGCAAATAAGGCCAAGGGACTGAGGTCTTCGTGCTTACTTCCAGCTTGAGCTACTGCACGAATACCCTTGAGAATAATACATACAAATCTACTTTGTACATGTAATTACTCATTAAGTATTTCTGTATTTAACAATATTGTTATTCACAGCATTACCACTGAACAAAAATCTTTTATTAATAAATGAAAAGTAAAATAAACAACACAAACAGAACGACTAGTTAAAAATAAGTAAATGAGTGAATATTAATATTTAAGAATATGTAAATATGAGTAAATGGTATATTATTTGTCTGTGACCCTGACAAATCATTCTAGAAAGGATCACTTGCTGTTTTGAACAACTGAGAACAAAAATTAAAAATACAGCATGAGTTCCAGAAGGATAAGACATATTTGATTGAGACAGATGGTTCAGATGTATTTGGAAAATCAAAATTTAAAATCTGCTCCCTCATGAAATGATGAGCCAAAGTCTTCCACTGATAAATACATAAAAACAAGCTTACTTACAATCAATCTTTCATCACTCAAAGACATTTAGGACATACGAACAGATGAGGCAAATTACTACTCTTGTTATAGAAAAGCTACTACCACAAAAGCAAATGTCTACATTCTTCTCCTGCACAGTATAATGTAAACACTAACTACGGCTTCAGCATATCTGTGAATAAACAAAGTTTCCTATGTGCACAACTTAATGCCTCTGTACGCAGTGTGAGGTTCAGAATTAAAGCCTGCAGTAGGCATAAGCTACTGCAGTTTACTAATAACTGGCTGATTCTGCTAAAAGACTCAAAAAACTTCAAGTTTAAGTGCATGTGTCCAGAAGCCATTTTGATTTAAGGCATACTTCACACTGAACTGACAAAATAGAGATGACATTTAAGAGAATTAAAAGATACCTCAATGATCTCTTGCTTTTCATCTGCTGCAAAAAGATTGGGTACCTCCCCAGTGTTGAGGAGACTATCAATGTCTTCTAAAAAACTTTCTTCTTTAATTTGGGCATCTGTGATTATAAACACAGTTTTCAGGCCCTTTACACCTGCATTCTTCAGGAGGTTCTGAAAATGCACGACAGTTAAAATTATTGTAAACTCCAAAACATTCTTCATCAAAATTAAATCAAGATGCAAAGAGGTTATTAATACTAACTTTCAGATCTTCTCTCCATTCATTTGTGCCATAGGTTTTGGAAATCTCTGGTTGAAAAACGCACATTTTTGCCATGAATGCTGCTAGACGAGTCAAAGACTGACGTCCACTTCCTCCCATGCCAATCAACAAAGCATTACCTCCTGACTGCTTCAGAATACGGCTTATACGAGACAGATGTTCCAACACATACCTAAATTTGAGACATATTAATTACCAACATGATAGAAACACATATACACTTGTGCACCAGTGAATCTGTTAAACATATACAGAATTACCATCTCCAAATTAAATTTGGCAGAAAGGTAGTAGCATGCACCACAGAACAGTAAAATAAAAATGTCTGTTATGTGAAGTAGAGAAGGGAACAGCATATTCATAAAGCAGGAGCTGCACATTACTTAGAGTCCTATCTACTGTGAAAACATAAGCATAACTTATTTTGGAATTATGCTGCAAAATCTATCGGAGACTTTGCACAAGGCACAGGGCACTTAAGTTGAAGTGTAATAAAATTTAAACAGGTTGAAGTCTTTCAAAACAGACAAACTCTGTTACTTGTCTAAACAACCAAAATACTCCAGAGTCAAATCAGGATGCTATCCATGAAAATGGCCTTTAAGGTCACAGTCAAACACGCTCTCGTGGCTGCCCCTCTAAGACATAACATGGATATCGCTTCTACACTCAGGAAGAGGCCTTTCCTCAGGCTGCCAGCCCTTCACACTACCAGTACATTTGTATAAACAAGTTTGTCAAAATGACCTAAATTACATACACTAACTGTAATCGTCTTCACAAATCATCTATTACAGTGCCAAAGAGGCAGTAAACTCTAGAAATAGGAGGAGGATGGAGTTCCGTCCTCCTAATCTGTCTCAGTTGTAGCTCAGCCTGATCGTAAGCTAAGGAAATCACAGCAGCCTGCAGAGCCTAAAGTGCCACGCGGTGAGCCCAGCACCAAGCTGTGCACATGCCTCAAGTGGAGAGCATTTGTGCTGCATAATAACACAGCGCTGTCACAGCCTGTCTGCTCTATCTCACTTTGTACCTCAACCCTAGAACTTTTGTCTTTCATTGAATGAAAGTCCAATGAAAGCACGAGTGGGTGAACTGCCATCCATCTTCACTGATAACAGAGGCTCAGCAGAAGTCCAGAACCAAACATTTGTTGCTTCTGTATCAACTGAAGAATACACTCAAAGAGGCCCTCTGGAGAAAAACTTATTATTTACATTCTGATATAAAGAAGCAAATGGCTAAGAGAAAGAAAATGGTTCGTTTCCATCCAAAAAAGTACACCACCAGGAACACTTGTGTGGACATGTGAAGGGGATGATATACACATAAAAAACAAGCCTGCAAAATTGGATAAAGTGAATGATCAACTACTGCATAGAGCTGTTTGAACTACAATACATATGGTAGGCACCTGAAAACCACAAGGTTCATTCTCGTTTTGTGGATTTGATTATATTCATCCAGACACTGCTCCACAACATCACCAAACAGCTGAATACTTGGAATTTCAACATAAAGTCTTTCATCTTCCTCAAATTCTGGATTAACATAGTCACCAAAAAACAAACTTCTCATGTTCTCTTCTGTTACCTATGGAGAATACATGACAGATTATAAGCTCATGTTTAATGTCGATATTTATCAGCCGGAAAAAAAGAGTGTCTAGACAAATACTCAAGGCAGCAAAGCAGGCATTCCAATATTTTAACTCATTAAAGACCCCTTCAAAATGCTCTATTTTTATATATATACATATATTTATTTATTTATTTTCCTACACAGTCATCACTGCAATTAAAGAAAGCAGTCTACCACAGTAATTAGTCACAGGCTAGATTTAAAAAGGGAATGTCTCTTTACCCAGTAAGCTCTGGAAGTCTAGTCATAGCATTTCTACTTGTAGGTACCGTACCATGCGCATATCCCAGCTACATCTGTGGTAGGGATTGTTTACAACTCATGTGTTGTTGTTTTCCTGTAATCTGCCATTGCCCAATGATTCAGTATGTGCTACTACATCCCCAAGAAAATATGTCACAGATTTATTATTATTTTTTTAAAAGTTGTTCTGCTTACTTACCAATTAATTAGATGCTTTATTTCTTAGCTCTGAATAAAAGACTACACTTGGTAGAAGAATTCTTCCTAATACATAAATACTTCAGCTTTTTTGGGATAAGCTCAAAACAAGTTGTATACAATTTTTACTTGAATTTCTGATACACAAATTGTTTAAGGGAAAACCAAGCTCATCCACATTTTAAATGAAATACGATTCTGAAAAAAGTTTACATACAACAGTCAAACTCTCTCAAACATTTTAACTCTTTTTTTTTTTTCCTGAAGAATTCATTTCCAAACTCAATTCCAATTTTCAAGCATATTTAAACTAAATTTCACTTGCAATTGAGAAACTTCCTAGTCCCAAGTTTATAACAAAGCAATGATTTTGCAGCAGATTAATGAGATACTCACAGGTGTGTTTCCTTGACTCAGATGTGCAAAAACTGAATCAAATGCTTCTTTGAAATGCTCTTTCACAATATCTTTCATTACATTGAACAACCATGCTCTGTCACTGTCTTCCACTAGACGGTCGTAGAAGACACGAAACACCTCATGTACAAACAGACGAATCATTGTCTGTTTGCTTTCAACTGAACTCCTCTTAATGAGCAAGCAGCCATGGATAACACGTGAGAAGTCACGCAGGTTGAACGTATAATGAGACTTGGCTGGTGTGGGCAGCAGATTTTCGATGGCTTTCTTATACATCTAAAGACAATAAACACACAATCAACAATTTGGCTATATGGCTATATTATTATATCTTTTAAAAGATCTTCCAAAATTATATTTTTCCAAGGAAAACAGCTCACAACTTTAAGAAATGCTAATAATGTCTGAAGATCTCAGAGTCTTGTGAGTATATCAGGTTCTTCTCACATACATATACTATTAGTCAAAATTTGCAAGTGGTGTAAGTAATTGGAACTTGTGCAAATAAATCTATTATAGGACCAGGAATATTATTCAGACGTCCTGACTTCAAGTGAAGGAATGAATGATACATAATGCTATTTTCCTTGGTTTTCAGTTTGAGTTTGTTTGTATACCTAGAAATTATTCAAAAAATTTAAAATTCCATAAGAATGCTGAAGGAACAGTAAGAGACACAAGACACTCCTCTTAATATGTTATATACTGTAATTCACATCAGCTGTCACTAACTTACTGTATGATGGAAATACTGTCATTTGTCATTACATGGAACATCAGCAGAGCACTGTTCCCAAATCAAGTTTTACAGTCTTACTATATCCACACTACTGAGCACACATTTGTTTTGCCTGTTGTCCTGCATCCAAAGCTCAATTCTTCCACTATACTTTAAACCTAGGAGCCAGAATTATTGCTTACTGGGATGCAAAATCATGCTGAAATAGATTCTCTATCTAGCAGACACATATATAAGAGTCTGACAGTATAAACACATTTTGATGCAGTCTGATGAGAAAAAGCTGCACAACAGCATTAAAAGACAATGCTCTAAAATCAGTCTAAGTTGCTTAAGTGAACATTTTAAATAGCATATGTAGTTAAATGCATTCAAACTGCAGCATATAGTAGCTGTATTGAGCTGCTACCATTTTCTTCTTAAAGAAGTAGAAGTTTTTTGCAAATCCCTTCCTTTTTTATAAGAACAAACAGAACCTGTGAAGAGATTTCTAGTGGCAGCAGTTAGTCAGCTTCATCATTCACATGTTAATATATTCATCTGACATAGATTCTTAAATGCCAACTCTGCAACTCCTTAGAATGAGGTGGATTCAGACTTGAATACATACTTGGGTAGAGGCAGTACTGAAAAAGTGTGACAAGTGCCTCAGTTCTGCAGCAGAAGAAAAAGCCACCTGCTAATAATCCCCAACTCATGTCTCCTGTACAAGTTCAACCATTTTAATTTATGGAGATTACTGAATTTTCTTCAGAATTCCTCAGTGGTCAAATATGAGCATCCTAAATGCATCTCTTCAATGATGAATACTTATGTTAGGCTAACCCTTGCTACTGATTTCTGATATGTAAAATGCCATCAAAGGTACATTTTGATGTTATGCCTGTAGCTCAAAGCTTCTTTGCAAAGATGTCACAAATTGCCATTCCTTTTTTTGCACGTGTGGTACATTGCAAATATGATATTTGCAAAAATCTGCAACAAGAAATTTCACAAAACACTTAGAAATTGCATATAATTGTGTCAGAGGTCTTCAGTTTCACAAGTTTTTGTGATGTCTTCTGTCATACTAGAGACAGATTCTGTAAAGCTGCATGTCCACATTAGCTTCCTAATTCTGCTGTGATGTGTCTGTAATTAGCATAAGAACTGGGAGAAGAAAGAGAGTGGAGAGGTGATTTCTTCTATCTTAGTCTTTCAAAGAAGGAATTTTCTCAGTATTGCAACTGATGTTTTCATTTCATGTTTGCATGAGAAAACTTCCCGTGCCTGCCTGATCTCCAAAGACACTGCAGTCTGATCTACCTGTGAACAGGTACCACGAAGCTCACGCTGACATACAAAAAAAAAAAATAGGCTCAAAGACAGTTTTCCTAGAAAAAGAGGATAACTGCAGCCAGAAAACTGGATAATTTTATCAAGACATATGAACCAGTATGTTAAAAAGAAACACAATATCTGAAAGCGCTGTTTCACCAATTGCTGTAGAGGAATTTTACTGGACAAAGCAAACGTCCATAAAGACATTTGCCTCTTACCTCTAAAGTGGCAGTGACAATTTGATTTCCAATTGAGAGGAACTCAGGAGGAAATTCCTGAGACCGCAGGTAAGAAGCCACTACGGTAGAGAAGATGCGGAGCATTGTTTCATCACTAAAAGAATTGATAGAGCAAACATTGAAGTGCCGCAGAAATCGAGGAGAAACAGGATTCCTCCCACCGCCTGGAGGCCCCATAGCAGCAAGCAACTGTATATCAACGAGGGTAATTTTAGATGTGTCCTTTAAATCATACCTTAAAAAAAAAAAAGTTATAATGCAATATTCAGATAGACAAAGATATTAGCCATGCATCTATGCTACAAAACCCTTTCTGCATGCATTACATACAGATATATATAAAAACATCATTAATAAAAAACAACAACAAGAAAAAACCCTAGCCTTGTAACTGATTATGCCTTGGTTAATTTTAACAAACCATGCTGGTCTGAAGGATTACTTGTTCAACAAGACTTAATGAAACCTGACACAAACTTCTGAAACAGATACCAAACTTTAATGTTTTCCATATAAACCAAAGCTATTATAAAATCTACAAAGCTTTTTAAGAAGTATTTTAAAATAAAATTCAAGCGAATGATCTATCACCATATTGAGCAACTTGAACGTTTCCGTTTTATTTCAAATAATTACCAAATTCCGTGGTCAAAGAACTGTCTTAAAAGTTCTATAGGGGGTTGTGCACCATACTTCTCCAAAGCAGGCATATTCATGTCATCTACAAAAATGATGCATTTTTTTCCCATTGGAGGACCAAAGACTCCTTTGCGCCTCTTGTCCAGCCTGGCCATAATAATGTTCTAAAACGCAGACAGGAATATTTGAAATGAAGATTAAATATTCATATAGGTCACAATTTTAAAAGACAAACTGCCTATTCTACTAACCTGAGTCTGGTTGGCACTGGTTCGAGCTGAAAAATTAATGAAAAAGGGAAAGTAGCGCTCCTCATCCAAGTTGTTCATCAACTTATCCTTGACATATACAGATTTCCCAGTACCTGTAGGTCCCACTAAAAGGAGTGGTCTTCATCAAGAACAAAAGAAAACAAAAGAAAGCATAGTCTGCAGAAATCTGAACTACAAATTAACTGCCACTAGAAAAAGCTTTTTGAGTTTTTCTACCTCTAAAAACAAAATGTCTTCAAAAGAGAAAACTGTGATGTTTTGAAATACATAACCATATAGCTTCCTCATAATTTTAGTTCGCTCCCAATGACAAGACAAAGGGGTCAAGGAGGAAGAGACTTTCCTCATTCCCTCACTCTTTTGGTTTTGAGCATGTATGCGCACGCAGAGGTTAGACTGCTCCCATAAGTCTTCAGCAATTTAAACTTCATACAACCTTCACACTTGAAATTATGCCAGAATTTATTATCTTTTGTTCCCTTACGTGATAAATACAGATGTATATACACACACACACATATATATATGGTTATATATGACTAGTACAACTGATTCTAACTTATGATTAATAATAAAAAAGAAGAATATATACTTCAGTATCAAAGAAGAAAGAGGGAACAAAAATTCCTCAGGCTCTTGTAACAGCATCAACAGAAAAACACAAAATCAGCATAATAAAGCAAGATTACAAGAGAACTTCATTTAAAAAGACAAACAAACAAAAAAAAGCAAATCAAACCCAGAATTGAGACAATAAAATGCATTCTTTCTAATAATTTCCTATTTTTAATAGGCCAAATCAAGTTTACATGAAATCAATGGAAAGAGTAAGAGATGTTTCTACCTATGACAAGTAATTCAGAAATTTGTATTGAAATAACTTACTTTCCATGGGTAATAAACAGTTCCATCAAATAGGTATACCGGACTGTATCCATAGTTGGGACTATGATATCTTGAATCTTCACATTTTTACCACTGTAATCAATATTCTTAATAAACCCATTCCAATGAACCCAACGTCCTCTGCCTTTCATCTTGGAAAAAAGATGCAAAAACAAAAAAGCAACAGCAAAAATAAAATCCAATCAAGCAACCATACAGAAGAACATAAGCTTAACTTCAGAAGAGCAAGTACTTGCTCTCCGAGTATTTTCAAAGGATACAAAACAAAACTGTAGTAAATCATCTATAGGCTCAATATCCTTCTTCCCTTCTAGGAAGTTTTTTGGTTTGTAGAAAACCAAACTTGAGTCTATCAGCTTAGCTTTAGTTAGAAAAGAATCATAACTGGTATGCACAGCTTGGTATTTTCTGAAAAACTGGTCAGAACATTTGTATTATAGAAAGAATAATAAATGAAGTATGCACTGTGGGATTTGGTTCAACATTAATACTTTATAACATTCAACAAACTCTATGAAGTTGAAATATCCACCCAGCTCTGTTTTCATTCCACTCAGACTGTACAAATTTTCTTCTATCAGTGTAGAAGCAAGAAATCATACCTCATACACATAGTCATACACCAAACCCTTCTCTTCAAAGGGACACTCCCATTTTCCCACGGCCTTTGGTACTGGATTTGTTTCAGATTTTCCAGCCAAAGTTTCCCTCAAGAAAGTATCAAAAATGATTCTGCTGTCACTATCACAAGTGCCACCAATGGACCAGACTGTGGCAAAAGCAAAGGAACCCTGCAAGGGCAAAACAACAAGAAAGAGTCTGAAAAACTGATACATAATGTGAGCTTTCTATAGTCCGATTATCAGGTAATTCAGAAAAAATATTTACAGGTTGCCCTAGAATAAAACCTGGTCAAGAGGGATCTAGAAATCTGATTAATGACAAACTAAAACCTCATTCAAGGAAATACATGAAAAAAAAAAGCGCACAGACTGCAGCATTCTGTCACATGTCAAACTCTGAGAATAGATCAGCCACACTTATCTCAGGGATTTTCTAATTACAGACCAGGATCTATGAATTTTCAAGTTAAGTTTTAAATAGAAACATCTATATTTTGTCTTTTTTTGTTTGTGTTTTTGTTTGTTTGTTTTTGTTTTTGTTTCGTTTTCAAATCCTACAAAGAGCCGTAACAGTCAGACACAGAGTCTATCTTTCTATCTTTCACAGAAAACTCTCCTCCCAAGGAAGTTTTCTCACACAAGTCAATGAGTCTGACACAGACACATGTAATGCATCCTTCTGTCTAAGTACTACGTTCCATAAGGGAAACCAGATCCTCTGCTTTAGCTAATTACTCAGTTAGTTGGAAAGCTCACCTAATAAAAACAGCAGTTATGCCAGTTAATTGGAAACACAGTAAAATCCCAACTAATTGGAAATACAGTAAAATATTTAATTGTATTCATTATTTGTTACACTACCACATCCTGGCAACTCCGAAGTTTGCTGGGGGGAAGGGGAACAACAAAGAAGCAAAGCTGTTTCTCATTTCTCTTAATCCCAAACTAAGTTGGCTTTGTTAGTTAAATTAATTTTGAAGACAAGTATATGCAGATATGTACTACAACAGGTTTGAAAAAGCAACCAACCATAATCCACACACGGATATTTTTGTTGGTGGGATCCTCTTGTGCCATTTGACAAATCAACATTTCAAAAAGCCGTGTGAGAGCTACTACAGCATTGCTATTGCTTGTAGGTACCAGCTCCTGAGAGACACAAAAGAAAGGGCATTATGCTACACGAGTTAAAGTAGCTTATCTCTTGGAGTTTAAATTCTAAAGTAATTAAATAATTAGCTAATATATAAATATTTGAAGGCAAGGTTTACACCGATTTTCATTCTAAAAACCATTTATCTGTACTTGGAATGTCAAAACACAGAGGTTGCTAAGCACTTTCACTGCCACTAAATGACTGTGTATAGTCATACATCTGGAAGCAAAAGGAATACACACGAAAACAACAATGAACAAAAAGCAGAAGCCTATGTGCTATAATGCAGTTTGCAAAAAAAAAAAAAAAAGACACGTTTCCTTAAAGCTTAAAACGTGTGTTCCTTATTTGACACAACATCTTTAAAAGAAAAAAGCCACAGAACACACATAAAATCTAATCACCACCAAAAACATAAAATAGGAAAGACTTTCCACTCAGTAATTTGAGTAATTGATTATTTTTTTTTTAAAGAACAGGGTGAAAACTGTGACCAGCTTACAATGCAAGTCACACCTAGCATTCTTGTTCTAACTTTTCAGACCAGACACAAGAGTTGCCCTTCCCTAACACCAAGAGGGGCCGCTGCATATGCACTATAATTGCTCCTGTCAGGAGAGAACGGCTTCTCCCTACCCAAATTTAACTGAATCTAAGTAGACAACTATTGCAGCAAAAATCAAATCAAAAAATACCTTGCACTTTTTCTGACGGAGCTGTAATGCTGGTGGTATTAACCAATCAAAAAGACCTTGTAGGAGATCCTGATGCTCCTTCAAGTTAAGAGGTTCAGGCAGTTTATTCAACCAAGAGGTAACAAGTGGTGTCCAGCCCAGTTGTGAAGGTTCCAAATAAATCATGCCACAGCGACTGACCGTAGCAGGCTAAGGAAGAATTGCAAACTCATTCTATTATAAGTTTAATATATTGAACCTTGTTTTACCTTTCCATTAAATAAAAAACTTACTGATGCCTGGGAAAGGTCCATTGTTTCAAAAATCAGACTCATCTGAGGAGACATCTGAATGATTTCCCCACTCATCAGACAAAGCTTTGATTACGAAAAGAAAATCACAAAGATTTAAAAAATAATAATAATAATAATTACTTGCTAATTACTCTTCCTGCCTCACTAGAAATTGTACATGAAAATCAGCAAAGCCAAGTATATGCAAAGGAGAGGCCAACCACATCAGTGTTAAATCATTTGGAGCAGTAATTAGTGCCATACTAGATTTAGCTAAATTCTTTACTTCTATCATAGTATTCCACATTATCCTACCAGTAGCTTAATTACCAGTAACTAATCCTGCATATGACAGGATAAAGAAAAGGCCTCAAGCAGAAATGAGAAAGAAGATTTGCTGCTATTGTTGCTGCTAATGAAGCATTTCAGTTGGAGAGCCATTTTTCCTGCTTAGAAAAATAACAGTCCAAATTGAATGTTTTCAAAAATTTAAACATAAAACGTAGTCTGTAATTTTTACACACACTTTTTCAGAAATGCTGTGCAGTTACAGCTTTGATTTCAGAAGTTCATCTTGAAAATGCAAACGCTTTCTTTTTTCAGTTGAGATTGCAAAAACATACAATTAAAGACAAGTTCTGAAAACAGGGCCTTCATAGTAATTGCAATTGAATGTCACTTTTTTTTTTAAATTGATTTAATTGAATTATTAAAATTGATTTAAAATTATTAATTTTTGTTAGAAGTTACAAATATTAAGGGGATACTACACACTAAATATGTTACAAGTTGACTATCATTCCAAAAAAACCCAAAAGGAACAAAAAGAAACAACTTCACAAATCTTACAGTTTGTTCCCAAAGCCACCTTGCACTTACACTTTTCAAATGCCAAGCATTGCTGTGTGCTTTTGTGCTTTTATTCCTTGAAGATTATTTTCAAAACGTCTTATCAATTTACTTAGGCATTTATTTGCACTGACCGATACCTTTTTGTTGTCATCCAGAACTGTGTTCATGCTTTCTATCCACAGGGTATCAATTGGGCCATCAAAGATAACCCACTTGCGCTCAGGAGTCTCCGATAATGCAAATTCTCTGAAAGTATTAGCAATGATACCATCTGCCCACTAGAGGGGGAGAGTGTAGGAATGAGAAGTAAGACGACAGCACCTACATCTCAGTTTAAAAAGACAGTAAGTAATCCCATCGGTAAGTATTTGTCAAAGACAGCTTTAATTGAACAGAGAAATGTAACACCTTCATTTCCTTTTCATTATTCTTTAACTATTCTTCTCTTGCTTGGAAAAGAGTAGAACACAGATTTGCAGTTTCACAAAGGACCATGCCAGCAAATGGAAATTAAACAGTGGTATTTTGCCTGTAAAACTGTAATTTTTTAAGAAACAAAGGAAAGGAACTTAGATGTGCTTCTGCTCTGTTTTGCATCTGCTTTTTCCCAGAGTCACCCTAAGTTTCACTATTTCACATTCCTTTTTTTATACTGTTCCTTCTCCAAACCAAAGTTTTACACGTGGAGACAAATCAGGTTTTAAGCTTTTCTAAATAGTTTTTTGTACTGGCTTAATTACACCGGTTGAATTGACAGAGAAACTAATCCAGTTAAGTTTAGTATGTCTACCTAGCATGGATGGAAGTACATTAGAACAACGACCCTCAGTGTGGTGCTGCTTATTTTGCATGTGTAAACCCATACAATTTCATACAACTTTACTGCTACGTTTATTTGAAACACTAGTTTGAAATCAGCCCTCTAAGTATTAGCTAAAACAACACTTACGACTCTGTTCTCATGTGCATTTAAAATAACAAAGCCATAAATTCAACTGTTTACTACTGAGAATCAAAGAGATTTGATATATACGGGAATAGGAAAAAACAAAAAGCATTAGAAATACTACAAAGTAGGAAAACCACAAGGGATTATTAGCTCCCAGTCCTTGAACCCATACTGGTATGTTTGCTTATTTTTTCTTAAAGTCAGCCAAGCAGTTCTGTTATTTACAGTAAGCACTCGAGAACAGGAAAGGGATGAAGAAATGCTGTCTGGAATTAGGACTCAAAAGCTACAAGCAGGAGCAATGTGACGTGCCTTTCCTGACTGTGAAAAGAGCTGAGCAAAAACACCATGAGTTAACCTGAAGTCACAATATAGTTAAACCAGTGCAGTCACACAAGTCCCATGAAATCCATGAAGATAAACTAGAAACTGAAACAGGAACAAAAAAAAATAAACTGGCCACTGCTACATGCTATTTTTAAACCATACGTTACCTCATGTGATACCAGATCAAACTGCCCAAAAAGCTGACCCATAGTGATCGATTTGGGGTTCACAGTTCTAAAGACCACTTTCTCTTCTTCACCATAACCACGTTCTTTCATAAGAGACAGCGTATCTGCCAGCACGTGTAGAACTTTGGTCTTCCCAGAAAAGGATTCCCCTACCAGCATAAAGCTGTTAGGTGGAAAGAAAGAAAAAAAAGCCATTAATAGATCTGCCTAGCATTTTAACTTTTGCAGACCACATGAAGGACAACAATATTACTTATATGCTATTTATCTTTAAACATTGTGGTAGATCTGGCCCTCCTTTCTAGAAAAAGCATACTTGCATTCTAAAGGAGTTGCTTTCAAAGCCATACACGAACTCACATGCTTACACTGCATATACATCTAAGTTCTTCAACTCAGTCATTTTAGCTTTAGATTTACAAAACATCATTTAGGCAGAAAACAGTTGATTTGCACATGTAAACTTAACTGCACAGCCACTGTACACAAGTTGTCCTCTAAAACTTAGATTCACCCCTTAATTTCACTTATTTATAGAATCAAGTATTGTTTTCTGGTTTATTTTCCATCCTGGACATCTTGTAGCAAAGTTCTGGAAGAAGACAAACAGAAGAAATGCATACTTCACAGACACACACACACACACACACACACACAGATACACAAACTACCTTCAGCCACATTTAAAAAAACTCTACTGGTCATCCAGCAGAGGGATGTGCCTGTAGCAGTGTCACTCTGGAAGGATTAATTAATGAGCTGAATAGCAGTATTCATAAGGGCAATATATTGTTCACATTCCCTCAGTCAGCTTACTGCTCAGTAATAAAAGCTAGGAATAAAATGGCAAAGCCCTGACTAACACAGCTGCTCACTGCCAGCTAACTGAAGCCCAGTCAGCCTCCAAGCAGTGGCAGCTTCCCCCCCAATGAACTCCCTCCACTTTCATTGTACAGCATGAGTTACACAGTATGGAATATCCTCGCGGCCAGTCTGGGCCAGCTGTTCTGGTTCCATCCCTTTGTGCAGCCCAGCCTTTTCATTGGGAGGTCAGTATGAGAAGCTGAAAGACTCCTCACTTGGCAAAAGCACTACTCAACGAATATTATTTTTTCCTTCAATCCAAAACATGGCACCATACCAGAAAAAAAATCTACTTCAACAGTAACCATTTCAGAACAAAGTGAACCATTCTGCCACTCATACTATCTTCTAACGTTGATATAGATACCTGCCATGACATAAACCAAAACGACAACACATACAGCTTGTGAAACAGAGAACTTACCCATGCCTAACAATCATCATTTCATACGTCTGTATCATTTTCTCTACAAAAGCTTTCACAGGTTGGACGTTATGTCGAATACAACACTCAACTGCACATTCCAGAAAATCCTAAAACCAAACCAAATCACAACCTTATCATTTGCTACAAGCATTTTTTTCATTTCCTTGTTTTCCTTTTTAAAAACCAGTTCTCGTGTTTACAATTTATAGATGTATAAATCTAGATTAAGTATTTTCATTACATTTGATTCATTGTGAAATTACAAGTAAATATTCATTGCACCCTATTCTTTAAATTATCATCTTGGACTACAATAGTTTATGATCATTAATAAGGGTTTCACATTAAATAATACGTATCATACCTCTAACACTGTTAATCAGAATACAGCAAACACCCCTGGAAAAAAAACAAAGCAAAAAAACAAAAAAGCTTTTGTACTTTTAATGCTACAGCAGGAGTTAACTACAGATTTGATCCTGAGGGGATGTTATATCCTCATCAGGAACTAACAGTGTGCTTGAGCATAATATGGTTTTGTCAGGAGTTCAGCATTCAGTGGAGAAATTTAACAAGTCCATTTTGTCTTTTCCTACACGTTCATCTGCTCCCCAGTGATCCTCCTATAAAGGAGCTGTGCTTTATTTGTTGCTATAAGCAAGAAAAAAATACAAGTGCAAGGCTTAATTTCACTAAAATATATCAAAAAATTAGGGATCAATTGTATCCAAAAATTAAAATCAGACAGACTCTTATATTTAGTAAATTTCCACATCAGTTTCTGATTTCTTACACTGTCATTCTGGATGTAATGGATCTTGGATGTGAATTATACTCAGATGCAAGAATTTTCTGTGGTACAAATTTCAGTGCAAGCATTCTACAATTTTTCTTACTTTTCAGTAACTCATAAATTACTGTATTATTTACACCTGATTACAAAAGAAACAAAACCAATACTGTTTAGGAAGGAGAGGTTACAAGTTTACTTACTTTGTAGTCTGCATCAGGAAGTTTGATTCCAGGAAATAAATCACTTGTTATACCCATGAAGAGAGGTATATCACATGACAAAAATTTGGGCTCATTCACATCCTTGATTGATCTAAGAAGCTAGAGAATACAATACACGTTCTATTAGTAATGGGGAATATGCTGTTCAGAAACTAAAACAATCTAATATGCAATTAAGATTCTTAATTATATGGTGCCTTCAATAATGATGCCAGTTAAGCAGAATCAGCAGCACAGCACTGGAAAGTGTAGCATGCACTTAAAAGATAATAAAAGACAATTATCTTTGTTTCATCAACAGGGAAACTAAGTAAGGATGATCAGCGACGTGTCAATAAAGATGTGGTGGAACTGCCCTAACAACTCTGAGCTGCTTGCATCAGTGAAGTTCCTTAAGAATTATTCCCTGAACTTACCAATACATCCTCATCTTCCTCTGGAAATTTCAGTTTTAAATTCCCAGCAGCCACCAACACAGCTTTAACTGCTCGCATGCCATAGTCATAGTGATACTGAGAAGAAAGCTGCTCTGAACAAAGCCTGTAGGTCATTACTATCTTCACTGATAGTGACTTTGCATTCAGAAATCCATACGAGTAGAGAGAAATTTCTGCTATCAAAGCATAGTTAGGAACCATCATGGCTACTGTTCGGAATAGAACCTGAAAGACACACCCCCAAAGAAATATCTTATGACAATTTTGTGAGGAATGGATTCATCCCACCACAGCATTTCTAATGGTAAACATTATCAGCTTTTGAAATGAAGTACTCCCTGATGAGATCAGGTAGATAAGCTATGGATGATTTGCAACAGTCAAAGAATTGTAGAACTGGAAAGCAGGACTGTTAGAACACTGGGAGCCCACAGAATAGATAAAATCACCAATATTTGCAGATACAGTTTACAACTCACTAGAAATAAGTGCATACCATCAAGATCCACCACGAGGTACGATCAAACACAGAAAAGACATCCTACCAGCTCTTATCCCTCAGCACTGTCTCAACACTGCAGTTTGCCCCCACACTGACACATCCCACAGAGCAGTGCATGATGTAGACAGTGTGAGCAAATGTACTTCCATTCCTGAAGTAATCTGAAGCTGACATACTTTTCATACTGCACTAAGTCTGCTTTAAGTTAACATTCACAGCTCCTGCTCAGTCCCACATTGAGTCTAAAGGGACAGATGCCAGGCAGCACTGCTTCAAAAAGCCTCCAGATTACTTGGTTAAAGCCAAACGTCCCACTGAAACCACTAATATAGACAAAACAATGATCTTTAAGATTTTATTTCATCATGTAACATAAGGAAACTCGTTACCTGGACAAGGTTTAGTTCACTGACATTTATTCTATCAGATAAGACCACAATAAAATGCTATGCAAAAATTACTTCCTTAAAGCATTTTTTCTAACACATTCCTCCAATTTTTTCAAATTCTTTCAAAATACCAGTAATTAGGAAAAAGAGAGGCTTATTATGTCAATAATTAATAAATACATAAGCAGTACAATCTGAATTAAACCTGAATTAATACCAGCAATATGTGCCTTTTAAAAACATTTTAAAGCAGAAACATCTTTTATTGTTTTACCTTCAGATTATCTGGAAGTTCAGAACGTCCTGCATAACCTGGATTCATAGTAATAGCTACAAAACAGTTGGGGTTAAGTTTCAGCTCAGTTCCTTCAAAAACAAACTTTTCTAGTTTTGCCTGTATGGCTCTCTGGATGCAGAGGATCTGCTGGGCCACAACAGACAACACTTCCAGTTCAATGCGATTGAATTCATCAAAACATGCCCATGCACCTGATGAAGCCAAACCCTTGAAAAACTGTAAAATGAAAAAAGACAACAATAGCATCCCTAATTTTTAAGAGTCCAAAAGAAAATAAGAGTATCAGCAGTCATTTCTTTTTGTATTCTAATTAGTGACTTGATAGGATTTCACGGCACAGAAAACATTAACATGTTGAGACCAGTGTATTACATCCAAGAGCAGCAAACCTCAGGTGACACCCATTCACAAGTGCTTCTGCAAAGTGGGCATTCTACAGTTCCCATCCTAATAAATAAAACAGGAGTTCTAACACTTCTATTTACCTTTCCCATTGCCACATAATCGAGGCCATCAGAGCAGTTGAAGACAACACACTGCACAGCAAGAGCTTTAGCTAAGTCTTTTGTGGTCTCTGTTTTACCTGTCCCTGCAGGACCCTCTGGGGCTCCACCAAGGTTTAAATAAAAAGCTCCAATCTAAGAAACAGAAATAGTTCATGAAAATTATTAGTGTGTCATTATGAGATTATTTTGAATGAAAATGTGAATTTAAATTGCACTGACAGATACAACGACTGCATGAAACAAACAAAAGAGCATTTATAGATTGTACCAATTTATAAATCTGAAAATTATTTACAGTGTAGAAGTAGAGACAACTGAATTTTCCATAAAAGAAAGTTTAGTCTTACACACCATCATGACAACGATTACTCAAACTGTATTAGATCCAACCTTTATTTTTTTGTTTAGATACAACTTTAAAATCAAATTTGAAGCCATTACTCAGTGCTATTCTTTTCTATATCTGCTTCTCGTTTAATATACTTTTTCCACTTTTCACTTTCCACACTCCCTTTTGTAGCATTTCTATTCCATTCTCCATTCCTTATGGAATTTCTTCCTTCCAAGATTAAAAGTCTGTGAGCCAAAAAATGGACTGTGATGAGCAGCCACATCACCTTCTTCTGTCATAACTATGGACAGAACCTTTAATGTTTCAACAAATATGTACCAAACGTCAGCTAGAACCATACCACAAAAACTAAATCTACAAAGAGAGCAAAATATTTTCATATGCAGCAGTCAGGCCTTCTGAGAGTAATTATAAACCTACAGAGGTGGTGATTTGGTCTCCACAAAGTCTAGAAAAATGTGAAACCATATTCCAGCCAAATAAATTGCAAGAATGTTGTGTTCTTGTTACCTATAAAGTGATAAAATGTAGATAGAGAGGTTTTCCTTTAGTATTTCAAAAAATAGAACAGTCTACTACTGTTTAAGCCAAGTTGGTGGGCCAGATTCATTGCTATAGATCCACTTAATGTTCAACAGGCCACAGAAATTGTGATTTTTGAAAGCTCCTTTTTAACAGAAATAGCTCTCACAGCAACTGAAAGCCCTATGAGTACGACTGCAATGAACAGGGTAAAAAATAACATATCACAGTAAACATGGTGTTTAGTAATATTAGCAAAGATCATAAGATCATACCAAGGTGCGATAACACCTGTCTGTCAGAGGAGTAATGACCAGGCGTGGTGAGTTCCCAAGGTATTCATAAGCATATTTTACATTGCAGTTAATGATGCAGACTCGAACGTTCTCCAATTCCCAGTAATACCGGAGTTGGGCAAGCCACTGAAAGTCTGTTTCATTCTGTACACCTGATAGACACGTAATTAAAAGCAACAATAAAGGAAATTTTAGATAACTGGATTTTCTTTAAATAAAAATTTAAAGCTTTGAAATTATTATGATGCTCACATCTAAGTAATCACACAGACTTGATACTCACATCTTAAAACTGTTGTGTTTTATTAAGCAAGATGAGATTGTGTAGCCAAATTTAATTAACACAGTATTAAGGAATTACAGAAACACAGGAATAAAAATATCTTAAAATGATAGGTACCACTCTCAATCATTTCCATGAGGACATCTCTAGCATGAACATCAATAGTAACCAAGGCACCCAGTGTAGTCCTTGTTTGCTTTGACAGTTTTCCTCTTACCAGCTCTACGATATCATTAAGTTGAAGCTGAAGTGTATCATAATAGTTCTTCAAGCCCTGGGAGAAACAGTGGTAGCTGTGAAACTGAATGTTTGACAGTTTCAAGTGTTTCAGACTTCTTTACAATAATTAAATACCATAATGGGGATTGCTTATTAAGCCATTCTTATATCATCATATTTTTGCACGAACTTCTCTCTTAATCAGCTTTGCATTTATGACTTTAATATATGCTTGCTCTAAACAAGAGCATTCAAATATCTGAATCAAAGTTAGAAACTGCTTTACAGAAATTCCATACCAAACTCATATACTGATGCTTTATCAAATTTTATTTTCACTGTAGAAAGGTAAGATTTGATTAGGCAAAATACATTATCTGAAAAGAAATAAGTAAATAAATAAATAAAATTTAAAGATTATGTATCACATAGGTACCTCTGGCTGACTGCAAAGAACTTCATGGACCTCACTTGTCCAGAACATTTGGGATACACACAATACTACTTGTCCAGGCCACTCCAGAACCCAACTTTTTCTCTCAGTCTCTAGATATGCCTGAAAGAGATTAACACAGTACACAAATACAGGTCAGTGCATACACACCATAACAGGGGGTTCCGGTGGATGAAAAGCTCAACAAGAGCCAGCACCATACACTTGCCACCCAAAAAGCCACCTGTATCTTGGGTTACATCAAAAGAAGTCTTGTTAGCAGGTCAAAGAGGTGATTGTCCTCGTCTGCTCCTGTGGGACTCCACTCACAATACTGTGTTCTACTCAGAGGCACCCAACATCAGAAGGCACAGACTTGTTTGAGTGAATGTAGAGGAGGGCTGTGAAGATGATCTGAGGGCTGAAGCACCTCTTCTACAAAAGACAGGCTAAGAAAGTTGAGGTTATACGGCCTAGAAAGGAAAAGACTCTGGAGACGCCTTAGAGCAGACTTTTCAGTACTTAAAGAGAACCTACAAGAAAGCTTTATCAGGGAGAGTAGATTAGACAAGGAATAACCATTTAAACTATTTAAGGGTAGATTTGAATGAGATAAAGAATAAATTCTTTACTATGAGATTATTAAACCTCTAAAACAGGCAGGCCAGAGAAGTTGAGGATGTTCCATCCCTGGAAGAGTTCAAGGCCAGGCTGGATAGGACTTTGGCCAGCATGATCTAATAGAAGGTGTCCCTGCCCATGGCAGGGTTGTTAAAACTGGGTGATCTTTAAGGTCCTTTCCAACCCTATGATTCTACAATGTAATAAAAAGTACATATTGTGAATCTATTGATATTCTCTTATGGAAGTACTCCTTTTTTATTTTCAAAATGTAAGTGAACTTTTAAATGGCTTTTATCCACAGATTTGCAATTTGATTTTAAATGTTAAGATACATTTATTTATATTTCCATATTATGTAAGCATTCTCAGTGTGCAAACTTCACACAAGAAAGCTTTTCTGGCTCATGATCTTTGTTGAGGAGGAAGGAAATGTTAGTTAATTAAATTCAAATGATATATCCTTGAAACACAGTAATGCTGCAAATCATTTAAAACAAATTTAAATCCAGTATTACAACTTCAATCTTACTCAAACTAAACTCTTATCTCTCTCAGTGGCCTATAAATATAAGACATGCTAACTTCTTCGTGGTGCCATAACTTCACCTATTTCAACTCCTGTGATCAGAAAGAATTTTAGCAAGCAGACATAAAGGGAAGGTCTCTTCCACTGTGTGCTACTGTTACTAAATTATTACAAAACCTATACTACAAAATGCATACCATTCTTGATTTAGCAATAACACTGCGTATGCTCTTCAGCATGACATCTTCTACTTGAATTAACCACTTCTCCACTGCTCCTCGAGCTTCAGATGTAGAAATTGTTGAAATCAATTCAACACGCTCGCCTTCAGAACTGTACATTGCTTTTATATCCAGATTGGGAAGGAAATGTAGCTTTGCAATGCCTTCAAAACACTTCTTCAGATGAGGCTGAACTCTGAGAGGATCTTTGGTCTCTGATAGGATCTCCAACATTTCATCATTAGACAAGAAAAAGAAGCTAGAAAAAGATTTAGAAAAAAAGCAAAAGTTTAAAAAAAAAAAAAAAAAAAAAGGAATAAAAATCTAACTGAATGAGCAGCTATTTTAAGGGCTGGACTTATTAAACAACAAAATAAATGTTTGGAATCTTTGTTCTTGAAATAGCCAAAGCACATCATACCGGGGAAAGAAGAGACGCTTTTTCTCAAGATAAGCATTAAGCCCTTTCATGATTTTGTCAAGACACTCATTACAGTTCTGAAGCTTCTCCAACATCCCTTCCAAGGAAGTAGCAGCAAGAACCTGGAATAATAACCACATGCCAACTATTAGTTGTAACTAAGATGTTTCAAACAGCAGAAATTACTCAAATGATGTACAACATAATTTTGTTCCTAGAAAGCCTAGGCAGCTGATGTAGTCAGACTTTATATGTTCTAAAAACAAAAACACTGCCGAAAACAGAGAATCTACTGTTTCTTTCCAAGTGCAGTCTATTTTCCTTACCTGTGAGTCTTTGGCACAGTGCTTCATAATATCCTTCCACTGTCTATCCACTGTTTGAAAGAGACGCCCCTCTTCTGGCATCTGCTGCATAATATCCTCAGAAGAAAAAATGGGTTCCAGATAAAGCCACTGCGCTTGCACTTTCAGCCATTCATCAATTATGTCCTGAATTTCAAGTAGGCGACTCTCCCACTCCTTAATAAATAGTTAAAGAATGTTACCTGAATATTTTTTTTTACACAAGTAGTATTAAAAAAAATAATTGTGAAAAAAGCAGATACTGCAACACTCCACTTCTCTAGAAGAAAACAGGTCTAGCAGTCAGCAAAACAAAAAAACGTAGCCATATTTAGGTTCTTTCACATACACAGATGGCCGAAGGACTTTAGAAAATAAAATGCATCTGGAAATTAGTTTTCCCAAATGCAGTTACTGCTTTAGTGTGATGATCTTTTAATAACGTAATGGTTAAGTAATGTCCTATAGGTTACCAGTAACAATTTTTGTTCCATCTCCCACAGCAAGCAGCTTTTGGTTTGCCTCCAGAATAAAGCAGGAACACGAGAGTACTAGAAAGACCACAAGATCAGAAGAGAGATCCAGCCACCCCAGTATCCCATCTTTAAGATAGACAGAAGCAGGTGCCTCTTAAAGAGGTTGGAGAAGCTCTAAGTACCTTTTTATGATGTTATTACAAGTTACCTGAACTTGCTTAAATTAGGATTTGCTAATAAATTGAAAGAATTAGGGGGGGGTAACTGCAAACAAATTCACCAGCTTCTCTCCTGGCCACAGACAAGGTATTTGTACCACTAAGACTACTCTAGCCCTGCAAAAAGATAAGCAGGTGTAAATTGATCCATCCCTGTTCTGAAGCCTAAAAAGAACAAAAAATCACACAAAAAAAAAACACAACAAAGCCCAACCACTTCTTCCAGCCCTCAAAAAACTTCCTTGCCTAGAAGTAATCATTAGAGTTCAAAATTTGATTCCCAAATTGAAGAGCTAAATCACAACATATTAATCATTTGAGCAGTAATGAAATACTAATTTCAAGATACTGAGAAGCAAGGTTAAAGTCCCTAATTAAAATAGTGACTTTCAGAGTACGTGAACCAAAGTTCTTTTGGTTGCATCTGAACAGCAAAGGAGAGAAGAATCAAAACATGAAACGTAGAAGGAGTCGTAACACAGAAATAATGTAAGGAGGACTTAAATGAACAAAGAGTCTCGACGAAATGCATTTCACTAATATCAAACAAAAGACTATAATACAATTGACTTACTTTTGCACGTTACCATGAAAAACAAAAAAAATTGCTTTTTCTCATCATACCCTGATTTCTTTGTCAAATGGTTTAATGAAAGGTGATCCCCTCATTGTCTGAGTTTTCACAATCTGATCTTCAAGAACAGCTTGAATCTCATCCACTGCAGACAGAATATGAACACCAGTCTCACGATAAACAGATGTATTAAAGGAAATTGAATCCCAAGCTTCCATCATTGCATTCATTGCTCTCTCTAAGGAAAATTCCTAACATGTAGAAAGAAAATAATTTACCTTAGCTATTGTACTGGGTTCTTTTTTCCAGTTGATTAATTCTATATATAAACTTACCCATCTGAACAAGCTATTTTAATCTAACAGCATAAATTGTTTATCATTTTTTTCTTAGTAATTACCTTTGTAGTATACTGAAAAGAGTACACTCGGGAAATACTAAGGATGTAACAGGGGATACAAATGTATACACACTCACTGTTGTCATCTAACAAGCCAGTGACTCATCAAATCTCTTTAGTAAAAGCATAAAGAAAAATATTCTAGCAGGTCACAGAAGCTCTCCCAGTGAGATCATATCTTCAAGCTTACCTTACTTGCACCCACACTTATGGCTTCAAATTCTTCCAAATAAGGGGCTAGATTCTGCTTCAAAATTTTTCTCAGAGTAGTTCCAGAGTCTGGTGTTAAATCATACCCTATTGTGTTTGACATCTGCTGCCAATGACGAGCTCGCAAGCCAGGGTTACAGAAGACATTCACAGTGGGAATATTCTCCTAGTTGAGGAAAAATATTTATACCATAAAAATGACAACACGCATTATTTCTCAACTTCTTTTCCCTCATCCTTGACGTGCATTCAAAATGCTGCTGCAGTAGGCAACGGCATGAAAATGTTTCCTGAAAAGCGCACATGGAGCCATTCAGCTATTCATCCAACTCCTAAGTAATTACAGTAAATTACTGAAGAAGAAATATGAAATTATGAAGCAAAATCTTGTCAAGAATGTGAAAAGGCACAATTTTTCAACTATTTTATGTGAGATTAGACTGCCGTTTAACGTAACATAGTCTCATGTCAAAATTCTCAGCTACATTCATAAATGTTTCCCTGAATCCCAAAAGCACTTTTCCCTGTTTGCATTCACTCCTTAACAATCCAAATCCCTGTAACTGCTATAAAATCTGTAATCTTTTAAAATAAATAGGACAGTACAGTATGGGAATGGTGATTTGGGTCTCTCTCTCTCTCCCCAATGATAAGAAGAAAAAGAAATAAATTCCAGAGATTACTTCACGGTGCTTTTGTTTGCTAACTTACAGCATGAGCACTTTTCAGGATTCAGATATCCATGAACACCCTGAATCCAAACAGTAAACCTTGGTACAACAGTTATTCGTATGTATGGTCTCACCAAGGCAAGCTCAACAGACATTCTAAACAATGGCAGGGTCATAATTATGCAGTGAACAAGCAGTGGCCTCCTGCTACCTGGTCTTCTTTTGGAGGCCCTCCTGGACAGAAAGAAGGAGGAAAGATTTCACCCAGGACATTTGTGTGAGATTAGAAGCAATTTGGCCCAGAGAGGTGATTCAACTTCCTACAGAAATCAGTAGTTCCAAATGAATGTGGAGTGAAACACACTGCTTACATAAAACACTAATTTCCAAACCTAACAGAAAAGCAGGTCTCAGACACTACAGTATTTATCCATACTGAGTACTGAATTTAGCATTTATCTCTCAGCATTAATTTATAATAACTCTCATCTTTTTGTTTTCTTTTTTCTTCTCTTTTACCTTAAAGTCTTTCATCTGCTCCAGAACTGAAGAACACATTGTAAGAGTTGGATTTGTCTTTATTTCTTCTTCTCTCTTCTCTTCTGCAGTTCTGTGCGATGTCTTTTTCAACTCCTGCTGAATTTTCTTCTGTTTTTGTTGGAAGAGCTTTGACATTTTGTATATCTCTCGCGAAAACTCATCAAGCTCAGCCTCCATGATTTCTCCATTGAGTTCCAAAAAAGCACCATCCATCCATCTGAGAAAAAGAAATAAATAGAAATCAGAATAGCGAAAGTAGTGCACCAACATGACATCTTTGGTTTGCAATATGAACGGGTCAAATTAATGGTTATTTAAGTGAAAGTGAAGTTCTTATTCCCAGTTCTTATTCTTCACAAAATAGAGATGTACAACTGACGGGTGGACTGACCATGCTCTTCTGCCTATTTGTGTAAAGCTTTCAAATCATTCACGTGCTGATATCAGGTAACTGCACAGACTGAGAAATATTTACTTTAGCTCTTTGATGAGATCAATAAGTGACACCAAAACATATAAGGCATTTGGATTTCCACTCAGAAAAAAATCCTATTATCTAGCCATACCTTATTTTATAACTTCCAAATGCAGTCATTTGAGCACACCTTCACAGCACTTTGTACGTATATCAGATTAAAGATGGCTTTCGTTCCATACAGGCTGTGACCTTTCCAATTACATTTCTTTCTCTTTTGGCACAGCAAATGGTTCATTCCTAGCCTGGCCTTTTTTGTTTTTCCTTCTCCCCAGAACATTTCTTTCTGCAGAGCTTGTCTTATTCACAGACTTCATCAGTACAACCAGTACAGTTAGAAAAAATACATATCTTTAGTGCAATGCAAATGAGTAAACAGACATTTAGTAGCTGAATTAATTAAAATCAACAACCCTAATGCATAAATTATAGTATTTAAACTTGCAAATTATCAATATTTAGAAGAAAACAACAGTATATTCTATACCTGATGTGAACAAAAATAGCATGAGTATTTTGTCCATTCTCCCTCACTTAGCCTCAAGAATATGTAGTACTGAATTACCTTTTTTCAGTTCGCTGCCATTTCAGTATGAGATGAAAGAGTTTCTGATATGGTTCAACCTCAATTTTTAAGCTGCTGAGAAGTGGGAAGTCACTTAACTTCCAATTCATTAGAGTCTCTTCTTTATGAATAAAAGCTACTGTATCATCAGCTTCTTGGATGCTTTTCTGTAAGGCTCTCAGGTCAGCTACATACTGAAATTAAATAATTGTATGCCTTGAGTAATAACCAAACAAACAAATTATGCTATCAAAAAATCAGATATCAATAATAATAATAAGCCATTTTATTTTTGTCTTAGCTCCTCTGAGAGTAGAGATACCTTACAGAGAGATCTTGATAGTGATGAGCATTCAGCACCAGTATGAAATGTAACAAGAACAACTGGATTCTGCACCTGGGATGGCAACCCTGGATATACATACACAGATTATGGGAAGAGATGCTGGAGACCAGCCCTGCAGAAAGAGGTCTAGGGATTTTGGCTGATGGTCAGGTGGACAAGTCAACAGCCAACAACTTCTGGCCCCAGCAGCCAAAAGGGCCGAGCAGATACTAGAGTGCATGAAGCACAGCACTGCTAGTGGGCAAGGGAAGCAACTGTCACACTTTGCTCTCTGCTGGTGCAATCTCATCTCAAGCACTGTGTGCAGTTTTTGGTGCAGTATAAGAACATGAGAAAGACATAAAACTATGAGAGAGCATCAAAAGGAAGGCTACAAAGATGGTGAAAGGTCTGGAGGGAAAGATGTCTGACAAGCAGCTGTGGCACAACCTCACAGTAAACTCTCCTTTGAATCAGATGTTACTGCTGGTATATTCCAACAAAAGAGCGGGGTGCTAGATGGCTTTTAATGAGTTTTGACAGTGTGACAAGGATAATGCACTTTTCAGTTCACATTTGTAAACAGAATTACTCTAAATTCTTTCCACAATCTCTGTGCATTAAAGACACAAAATATTTCTACCCATTTTACACTGGATATTAACCAGACCTGTTGCATGCAATCCAGTTCTGAGTATTCTTCAAGTTCTGTCACAGACTGTGTTAGCTTCTCTAATTCCACTGTCAGTTTCTCAGATTTATTAATTAGTTCTTGTTCTCCTTTACGTTTGGACTCTTCAATCAGCTACAAAACAGTTGATTGTTTTCATAGTAAAAAGCAATGAAGGGGTTGTCAGTGTTGTCAATAATTAACATTCATAGGCCTGTCTAAATTAAATATTTAGCACAACAGAAAATAAACAATACAAGTTATTATCCTTACAGAAAATACATCTCAGGAGAGGTTGCTCTCCATATGTTCCATTTAACTACATCCAGCCCCTAATGCTAGCATGGAACCCTTGCCTCCTTCAGCAAAATCCAGGGAAGTTCCAATTGCTACAGCAAACACTAACACCAGAAAGACTGGATGTAATACAGGAAAGAATAAAGAGATTCTCATCTCTAGGAGAGAAAGAATGCTGGGAAGACAAACACAGACAAGAGGAGGAAAAGAAAGTAATCTACAATCACAAAAGGAACATAAGATGTTAGGTCTTTGCTAGTAGTGATTGCTACCTAAGTAACCCCGTTCCCAGCATTCAGAACAAAACGTTGTTGTAATTAAACGTTTCTCAGCCCAGAGCTGAGTGTGTGTGAAACACACTGAGGCCTGGCAGATATATTTTCATCACCAGTCAGCTGCACTGCAGTGAACGCTTCCGTTCCTATACATTACCTAGCACTGACCAGAAACTAATTAAGAGATTAGGACTTGCTGAGGGCTTTAAGTTGCAGTGACAATTTTCTGCATTTTCACATTCCTCCAAAGGAATCCTCCTTTGATACAACAATCTGGGAATACATGACTTAAGCATCTCCAAATTCATAAGGTTCATGCTATCTGTTTAGACACAGGTATACGCTGACAAAATAAATAGCCCAAAAGAAGTGAAGAATCTAACAAGATTCAAAATATACCACAAAAAAAAATATCCTTACATCATCATGCTCATCAAAAACGGGGTTAATCTTCTGTGGCCACTGAAGAACTGTTGCATTCAGTGCAATTTCCTCAGGAGAAAATAAATGAACATCTAAGAAGTATTCCATTTGCCAAGAGCACTCCTACAATAGAGATTTCACAAAACATTAGGAATCGTAGTCTCTGTAAGATATGGGGTAGGACAGAAGCATCTAAAATGATGCAATAGGAATCTTGCTTCCTGACTTTTCAGAATTACTACTTCAGGCAACTGAATACCAACATTCAAAATACAGCGAAGTTACTCAAATCTTTGCCTCATTTGTGAACTTCTTTAGCATGACTTCTACAGCTGGCCCATCTACGTGAGAATCTCCAGGTATCATTCTATACAGTTTTGCAGCATAGATGTTTTACACTAAAAACCACACTATCAAACACCAAACCTTATGCACATCATCCTAACAGAGCAAAACAAACAGGTTCTTATCCAAATATGCTGGCACACATTTTACACAATTTTCCAATTTTGCTCTCCAAGCACACACGAAGGACCAGCACTAATGTATCATCTCTATTCTGCTTAAACAGTGAGTTGTTTTTGTGTGTTCAAAGCCATGACTCTTTGTATATCAAGTTCACTTTCAACTTATGTTAGCTTTTACAAAAAGAGCTTGTACAAGCAGCCCTGAAATAAGGCTTATAATCAGAATGTTTCACAATCTGCATTTCGTCAAGGACATGCAGAACACAGGGGAATAGGGAGTAAGGAGTGCAGCCTGCTGCTTGAGAAAGATATGTGACAAAGAATGAGCAGCACCTCTCACTTGTGCATGAACCAGCACTGTGGTACAGTATATTCATACAGACAGAATGATCAGCTGAAAGTCTCTGCACTCCAGAATGAATTCTGTCTTTGTACAGGCCAGTGAAAGATAAAGAATGAAGTAACTATCATTTACCTTGATCCTTAACGAGAGGTCTTGAATACCTTTGGCTTTTACCTCCTTTATGTAAGCTATTGTTTCCACCATCTCTTCTGTGCTCTCTGGAACTTTTAACGCACGTTCTTTGATTGCTTCAAATTCCCTACATATCCTATAAAATTATTTTGTACATGAAATTACCAAATTTTAAGATCTTGACTGGTTTCAAGTTTAGGTTTCACGGAATTAAAGTTCAAATTACCCCCGTACAGCTGCATAACTTTATGAAATAGAGAATGTGAACAAGTAAGCCTAAGAAAATACTGTTCTTAACTTAAAAGGCTTATTTAGATTTAGGGGTGTACTTTCACAACCAAATGCCTCAATTATTTTTAATAACTACATGCTATTAAAAATAAACACAGTATCGTTAGCATATATACAAACACATCCATAGTAAATATTCTTCCATTTTGATAACATAGAAGCACTGCAAAACAGGGTTATAAATTCTCCATTTTAACTCAACAACTGAATAACACTTCATTAATGATCTGACCTATGCTTGCAAGTTATCTGTTAGAATCCATTAGTAATAATGTCTATCATTACCTATGCAAACCTAGAGGAATCGACCGCACACATAAGAGAATCCAGCCAGTCTTTCCTTCCACAGCACCTACTAATAGTTTCCTCCATCAGCTTTTGAGCAGAGGAGAAAAGGGCATTATGTGGTGCAATTGCCATGCAATTTTTAGGTCGCCAGGAGCCCTCATTACACAAGAGTACAGTACATTTGCACTTCTGCTATGGATTTAATACGCATAAGATTAAAAAGAAGGACATTCTACTTACTTTTCATTTTCCTCTCTGTAATTTGCAACTATTCTGTCCATTAATATTTTTGCAAAGGCCTTTGCATTACTAGCCAAACCCTGCTTTAAATCCTCACAGTCCAAACAGATCATAGGGAAATGAATCACTTCAGGTAAATTCATTATTTCCTTCTTGAGAGCGAAGAATTCATCTATGAACTTCAAGAGAACACTACATTTCACACACCAGGGCCGTTATTTAAATACTTGGCTAAATGAGTAAGTATTATATATAAAAGAAAATAAATAGTCAACTTTTTCCCATTTATCACATACACTTTTAGGAAAAGAAGCTTATGTTATAGGTTTGTAGGCAGTCAACATAATTTGTAGCTAATGCTGAGTACCTGTTATCCTTCGTTCCCCTTTTGTTATTGCTACATACAGCAGATAGGAAGAATTAGTAAATGTTACATATAAGATGTGAAATTAAAACTTACAGCAGTATATTCACCAAAACTGTGTTGCTCTGCTTCAAATCTCTCTACTCGTGCCTGTGCTGTCCCATCCACAAGCCAGCCATACCTTCCAGCTACAATTCAAGAACCGCACGTTATATAACACGTTACTGTACAGCAAGGTATTCACTGCAGGCAGTCGTTGCTTAAACACACTTCTGTCACTCACCATAGCTTTCAAAATATTCCTTTGCACCTTCTAAGTTGTCTCTGATAACTTTTTTCAGTGTAGATGCAGCCCATGCTCTGATGTGGGCGGGAAGCTCAGTGTGCAGAGTTGTACCATCTCCTGCTAGCCAAGAATGTACGGCCTGCACATTCTAGAAGTGCAATTTCCAATTATGAGGTTCAAATATAAAAGCAATAAATAAGCATATGTTAAAGGCAATAAAACACTGTATCAGAAAAGTATGAGGCCCTTATCACAATCAAAGCCAGGCAATTCATAGGCACCTATAAAGATTCCAGATACAAAAAGTCCATCAAGGAAGATGTAGGATGGATAAAAATAACCTAAATCATCCGATCCTATGTAGATTTGAGTTCTGTCTAACGTGCCAAAATCACAACTAAATCCAAAACGCTCCTCTGAAAGTAGCAGGAGCTGTGATTGAGGGCCAGTATTTGCAGGGGCACCCCTGGAATCCCAGAAAGGCAGCTGCCTTCCCCACAGTCACACACAGGTTCCTATGATGCACATCCCTCTGTATTGCATATATCTGTTATTTGGGGCTTTTCTTTTTTCTTTTTGGTAAGAAAGAAATGTGTGAACTGATTTTATTTATCGAGGATCTTAATTATTAACACAGATTTATGGCAAATCATCACACAAAGTTTTAATTAGAATGGTATTTCTATGCAAAATGTTAGTTCAAGATACCTGCTAAAAAACTACTCAATTCACAATGTTAAAAACAAATACATTACAAAGACATAAATAAATCAGAAAGCACTCCTGGGATTTCTGAAAAACCTAAGGAAAAAACTGGATGAAGTTACCTTCTACCTGGTTTGCTTTTGTGGGTAGGTTTTCAGGCTGACTTCTACTCAGTGAACAAGCAAACAATTGTGGACAGACACAGTTTTGCAGCTTAAAACAGCAGACTAAAACAATCCGTAGCACGAGTCTATTTTTCATGAACAGTGAATGACAAAGTGAGTTTCAGAGCCTGAATTTGTGCTGGGCATTCTTAAGAAAAACTGCAGAATCCTCATAGAAAATAAATATCTCAAGATGGATTTTGCTTCCCACTATCATGATAGCAGGGTCCTGAATTACTAATGTTCACATGCTGAGCAACTTATCATTTACACATTTAAATAAAGAAAAAAGCACACCTGGAGAGTCTGTCCTATACGATTCACTACAAACAGAATTGCTTCTTCCAGCTCTTGTAAGCTTGGATAAAATTCCACATGTTTTTCAGCAATAATGAATTCCATCTTAAATAAAGGTAGACAACTTCTGTCTTCAGGATCAAACAGTTTCACAAATGCTTCAACATTTCTTATAAGCAGATCTCTCAGCTAAGTAATAAAATATATCTGCTATTAGTTGAAGGTGCAGCAAGTCCCATCCCACTTCTTCATTCAGCAAATCCCATTTTCCATTCATTTTAGCAGCTTTGGACCAGTTAAAGGATGGCTGTTACCTTTCCAATGACTTCTGAGTGTCTCAGTCCCGGCTCTTAAAGAATGCAAGCTAGTAAACACGCCCACAAACATTCTGCTTTGGTCAAGTCCATGCATCTACTCCTACTACAACAGTAAGTTTATTACAGTAGTGCCTTAAATACACCGGAAATATCTTGATTGCATTTTCCTCCAAACTTGGTGAGGTTTTTTTCTTTTTGGATTTGCTATGGTTTGGTGTTGATGGGTACAGGTGTTTTGTTGTTGTTTTGAGTGACAATTTGATTAGAAGATTATTTTTCTACAAACTAAATAAAATTATTATCCTTTAAGTGTCTCGAAAAGTTGAACACACGCATTCCCACTGATTATTATATTTATGGATAGAACTATGTAAATGTCAGATTTTTAAGTTAATCGTTAATTAAAGGATTATTAATTTTCAGTAAACTCAGAAGTTTCAAAAACAATTCTCTCAGTCTGAATTCAGTGGTATCATGTGAACATTCTCATCTTATTGCTAGGAAATAACACTACTGGAGATTCCCAAAACAAATAAGTGACCAGCACTTGAAATAACTGTCATCCCAATATGAATAACTGGAGAGAACAGAAGATCAACTCACAAAGCACTGTGCTGTCACCTTCCACAAGAATAAGCTGTGTTTGGAATTTTGCAGAACTGCATACATGAACACCTGCATACATCTCAGGTAAGCTAGGCACTGAGTCTGTTTGTACAGATGTGTTTCAAATAGCCCAGATTTTATTCATTTTGCTTACAATTATGCACAACATGTAGCTGCAGTGCTAAGAACAGTGATGGGAAAACTTCTGAGAATACTGAAATATTCCCTTCCTTAAGTTAATTACATTCTAGTTGGTAGAATTCATACATTTTCTGCATCCAAGAATCAGAAGGAAAACAATTATACATAACCATGAAGGATATTTTATACAAGGGAAGTTAAAAATATACAGCTTTCTGAATACTTTGCCAGATTACATGCAATACATAGTTAGGAATTATTGCTTAAACGAGCCCCACATCATACAAAAGCACAGACTCACTTATATGGAGTTTTACCTCAGGGAGGAAAGATCATTACCTGATTAGTCATCAGCGTAGCCACACAGCTGTAAAAAGAGTCAAGCTGATCCGAATTTACACCATTCAATGCTGCCTCCTGGGTGAAGAGACTGATAACTCTTTGATACCATGTATTCAGTATCTTCTCTTCTGCTTTGGAACAGCTTAAAGAGATATCAGTCTTCAAAGATTCACAGTCAATTGGCCCTTTTAATCTGGAAAAGAAAGTTTCAGCCTACTGTATAAACAGATTTTTTAATGGAGTAAAGTAATATTAATGTTATTCTGTATTAGAAACCCACATTGTACTTAGCAGAAAGCAGACTGAGAACCTAAGCATCACTTACGCAGCCTTAAAATAAAATGAAAATTACCCCAAGCCCCAGAAAATAAAAAGTTACCAGAAAAAAAATGAATAAATGAGGTAAAGACAATAAAGATCCAAGATTGAAAATAAAACTCAAAAACTGATGAAAAATAGCCTGAATAAAAAATTCAATCCAGTGCAATTGGACCCTTAATGGACATCATGGCATAGAGACTGACCAAATCATGAGAAGACCTTAGAAGAATTACAGGAAAATCACAAACTATACATAAAATGGCTGATATTACCAGAAACATAAGGGAAAATAAAATACTTCCACTCAGGAGACAGAAGAAAATGAAAAGTGTCACAACACGAAGAAACTTGTCCAAATGACACTAAATGACAGAAAAAAAGCACCCCCAAAACAGATTAAACAATAAATTCCATCAACTCTCCTACTGATCAGCTTCAAAAATCTGCATTGGTTAATAACTCACCCAAACTGACTTTACCTGAAACTTAAGAAATCCGCTAAAAGAAAGGTAGAGAATTCGGCATAACCAACATCCAGCAAGGTTTTCATCGTGGGGTGAAGAATGTGCAAGGTAGAGAGGATCCGTTTTTTTGCTTGGATAAAACGTTTATGCCATGGACTGGAAAAATCCAGGCCTCTGAGTAAATAAATACACAGACAGAGAAATAAAGGCAAGTGAAGTGCTCAACAGAATTGAATAAAACATCCTACAGATAAACAGTAGGCATTTTATGTAAGTGCCATAAGCATATCTCCACTATGAAGCAGCAGGCGATAATCTGTGTTATCTCTATATCAAATCATCTGCTTCTCCTGAACCTTTATCTATGTAAACTTCTCACTTCAACAACTGCAAACAGGAAGTATTTATCATCAATATCTAGATGGCAGACATTCTGATGTTCCAGAAATTGTGCAGCTGTATTCTGTCTACCTGATTTCCGTATTTTTCCATTTGATGTCAAAGGTTTCACAACAGAACACCACAGTCAGAGGAAACCTCAGCACAGGGTGCAGTTTCAGTGTGTTAAATTACTGCACAGCATTGCTGCCTGACAGTGAAGAGTCCCATACAGACTCACTTCAGGGCAAAGACAGCTCAATACCACTCAAGTGCCCGGGGCATTCAGAGCTAAAAGTCTCCTCTGTAATCATTGGTGCTACCCTATGTAACTGTAGGAAAAGTAACAGAACATAATCAGTGCTAAAACTCTGTAATTCAGACTTCCAGATAGAAGATTCTCTATAAATGGAAAAACTGTTTCATTAAGGGCCTCTGGACGTAATATTACACTGCAACTCTGCTCTCAGGTGCCACTGAGTGTGCTTTGCCTGTGGGTTATGAGCTAATTTAATCCACTCACAATGGTGATAAAGGCAGAGGTGCCTCCTCTTCATCTTCAAGTCCTTTCACGTCGGGCTTAATAAGAACACTTCGCACTAGGAAAAGCCAAACCAAAATGCATGAGTATGTTCAATAGGCACTGTTCTGCCTAAGCTGTTCTCCAAGATGGATCACACACACAGTGAGATGGAAAGGGAACTGTATCATCCAAGCCTTCAAACACAATAAACAAATAACAACAGGGAAAAAAAACACACACAAAAAAAATAAACCACCCCCAAAAAAACACATTTCCCCAACGGCAACTCGAAATCACAGCTTTTGCTAAATACCCACAGAGAATCAGGTCTTAATTCCAATCACTTTGCCCCTAATCACAAAGGTAGTACTTAAACGAGTAAGAGAATTAGTGGCAATTTTGTTCAGTATAAATACAGTGGTGTACTACAACTATACTGCTAATGATATTACCAAGTTAGTCACCGTGTAAATTGTTGATTTGCTTTAACATGTGTTCTTAACAAGATCAGCTTTCACTAAAATACTATCCAAGTGGCTAACCACTAGTTTTCAGACACAACAAATGTAAATAAGTTAGGATAGCACAGGATTTCAAAGTACACTTGAAAATTGGAACTTATTGATCTTTTCTGAAAGTTTAAAATTTCAAGTGAGTCATACAGGTGATTATCTGAAAATAGTTAATTATCTCTGCAGGTTTGTCCTGGGACCTCACACAATAGAGAAAGCATCAATAAAACTATGGATATGCTTGTAAATGAACAGCTCAATAAACCTGCTTTCCAGAAGCTGAAAAATATATTATTACACATTATGCTACACATTACATTATTTATAAATGTTGTTACATGTATAACGTAATGCAATACAGAATCACAGATCACAGAATCACAGAATCACCCGGGTTGGAAGGGACCTCAAGGATCATGTAGTTCCAACCCCCCTGCCTAGCAGGGCCACCAAACGTACACATTCAGATCAGGTTGCCCAGGACCCCGTCCAACCTGGCCTTGAACACGTCCAAGGACGGGGCATCCACAACCTCCCTGGGCAGCCCATTCCAGGGCCTAACCACTCTCCTTGTAAAGAAATACATCATACATACAAGAATACATCATACATCAATAAATCATATACAATATATCAATATGATGATCAATATATCATATGTAATATGATTAATACATCATATTACAGCTTATACCTATTACACATATGCAGGCACATGTAACTCGTTACATCTTAAATGATTTAACTAATGACAGTACTGTGTAGTTTGCAGTACTCACCCATGCATCTTTTCATACTCTTTTCAAAATCCCTTATTATCTCCCCTAAAAGCTTTTCAATTAACAGCTCTCTGTCTTTGCCTTCCACGAGTGACTGTGGCACCAGGCTGAGCATGGACATCAGCCACTGCTGCTGAATGGGAACCACTGGATTACTTTGCACACACTTCTTCATAAAGAGATAGTTGGTCTGAAAGGACAGTCTTATCAGAGCTCTAATAACAAACTGCATAAGTACTTCTTTCATTAAGTTTCACAGTGAAGTCTCTTTTTATTTACCATTTTTTATAAGTAAGGGCAGGGAATACAATCATATGTTAGTTATTCACTGACTGGCACACTAACTGCTACTCTAAAGTTGACAGAATGGTCTCAGTGCTGAAACACAAAGCACTGAACTTTCCCATCATTTCACTTGTTTCTCTGATAAAAACCACAATTACCAATAAATCATTTATACCACTGTTCACACCATTGTTCTTCTGACAAACCATCTAGCAAAGGTTAAGCGCAAACAGATGGAATTGTTTCACTTTTATTCATTCCTCCAAGTGATGCATTTGTTACAAAGCAGAAAAGAGAGCTGGATCACTGCAGTCTTCAGAATGCGTTTACGTAGTGTCAGCAACCAGTCTGCTTAACACAAGCATTTCAGTGCTGATTTAGGTTGAAGGTGGCTTTCACAGATAAATTATTTTAAAAACCATACACAGTACAATTTTAAAATTGTACCAGTATTTGTAGACTACAGCTCCCTGTTGAAATCAGGTGAATAATGTTAAAAACTATTTCTGTAGAGGCTACAGCATGATCTACGTTCTCATCTGAAAAAAAATCCGAAGCCTCTTAGAATATTTGCTAAGTAATGATCTTTGAGGAAGATTTTGATTAAAACTTCAGATACCAATGGACATACACATGCCTTCTCTAACAGAATACGTTCCTTCTACTGGACAGAATTTCCGCCAGACAGAATTACCGCTTTTGCTTCCTATCCCATTTTCCCCATCCGAGACTATTGCAAAAGTTTTTCCTGTTTAGCAGGTACAAATTCCACATGACATACTCAGCTCCTCTGAACAGAGATATCATTCACTATTCTACTCTCAAAATGCAGAACAAAGAATTTAACTCACTCGTCGTTGCTTCTGTTCACTGTTCATCTGTGTAAAGAAAAGAAAGAACTCCTAATGAATCAGAACATTAAGAAAATAGACTTGTATCAGTATATATATTAGCACCAAATTCAGTGGGCCTATTTGAGAATATAAATCCATTTATGAATTATTAAGAACGGACACAAGTATCTCTAAGGGAATATTAAGAATAAAAGAATAGATGTCCCAGTAATAAAGCATAAAATAAGCAGCAGTGACAATATTAAAGAAATACACACTTACAGTGGCAGGTAATTCTGGGACTGGAGGTGCAGAACCTCTGTGATGTTTTTCCTCCATGGACTCAGAATAGACTTCTAACGCTCGATCAACTCTAAAGTAAAATGTGCAGTTAGAAGTGCAGCAAAAATAAAAATATTACATTAAAAATAATGTGATGACCTTAACTGACGTAACCTATTTTTTCATGTTTGATCACTAAAAAGTGAAGCACTCTGCAGATTCTGTCTTCCGTGATAAAAAGAACAATATCTGTCCTAACCACAATCAGAACATACATATAGATGTATCTTAATTGATCCCACCAGCTGCCCTGTGCTCTTGTTGGTATTGTATGTACTTTTCCTCAAACTACTACAACAGATGTTGTCCAACTGTATTGTGAAAAATAAATATATAAAGTACAGAGTGGAACTCCTAAAACCGTGGAATCCTAATCCTAAAATTTTAATCCTAAAACCGTGGGAATAAATGGGAAGCATTACTTTTGGAGCAACCTACGTATTTATCAACCTGGCAGCTGTGATCCTCAGGCAGCAACACAGATCACCAAGTTCATGTGCAAATGTATTAAGATTAGTGACAAAGAAGCCTTTTAGAAATAGATCCATGTTTGGATTGCTCATACGAAAGAAAGAGATCCTGACATTGGTGCTCTTTGAATATCTCAACAAATACTCTTCTACTATTAACAGTTTTAGACGGAAAATATTCAGCATTACAATAGTGACAAAAATACCTCTGAAATGAACAAACATCGGTGTTATTTCTCAGTTGTGAAAAGTACAACGTTTCTTTCGTTTGAATTTCAACATTCCTTGAACTTCACCACTCCACATTTTACTCACAGTAACTGATTAAGCATTCTTTGCTGTTCTTTGCATCTTCGGTACGTCAGCAGCTTATTCTGTAATGGCGACGTATCTGATGCAACCGCTGAAGGCAAAACAATAGGAAGAAACCAACTTCTCAAAGTCTTTTGATTGGAAGGTGCTCCATCTGAGTGGGGCATCTGGCTGCTCCGTAACTCGGATCTCAGCTCCTGCTCTGATAGAGCCTGAGACAGCATTACTGTTCCTGTGGCTTCACTGCAGGATGCAGAGTCCTGATGGGAAAGAAGCAAATGGAAGCACGAAGCTGACCTAGAGGCATACAGAGGGAGGTCTGAAACTGCTGAAAGACGGGCAGAGCGTATTTTTCCCTTCATATTTCTCAGGGAAGGAAAGGATTAAAGCTATCGTCTATCTGCAAAGTACCTCAAAAGTTATGCAGCACACACGAAAAGATTAAAGAACAGCGCGAACACCGTGTAAAAAGCAACACAACGCCGCGGGTTCTGCAGAAATAACTGCGTGGCGCTGGGGAGCCCAGCAGGGCTCAGCCGGGCGCGGCTGCCCGAGCTGTGGGGCCGTTCCCTTGGAAACGCCGCGCACAAACTCGAACTGCATTTCAACGGCTTCTAGAAGGGGAAACGCGGAGCTGCATCCCGCCTCAGCGCTGAGGGACGCGGCGACAGAGAGCGAGCTGAGCCCAGCAGCAATTCCCGCCAGGTTTCCCGCCTGCCTGCCGCGCTCAGCGAGGACTTCACGTCCTGCTTGCGGACCTGAGGGGGCTGAGGCTGTAAGGACAGCGGGAGAGCTTCAGGCCGCTTTACAAACAGCGGGACGGTTTTGTAATGCGATTCAGCAGACCGGGGCGGTTTTGAACGAGCAGAAAACGAGCACGAAGCCCAGGTACCCAGGGCAGAAGGGCGCACAGGCAGCTCGCCCCTCCCTGTACCTGATGTGCAGAACCGACACCCTTTCCAGACATTACGGGGACGTGAAGAGTTCTCCTGAGGGTTTCAGTCCCGAAAAGAAGGCAGCTTCGCGCTGAAGGCACAGAACTCAGCGAGAGACACGCACCAGCTAACGGAACGGCTGCAGCGCCCACGCGCGCAACGGCGCACCTGAGAGGCGGTGCGTTCCCGCCCCGGGGCGGGCACGAGCTGCGGCCATTGGCAGCACCGCCCCTTGGCGCGAGGCCGTGCCGGCCGCTCACTTCCGGCCGCTCCTGCCGGAAGCGCCGCGCGCCGGCTCCATGTGGCGCGGGCTGCGCGCCGCCCTCGGCTGGCTGAGCCGCCTGGGCGGCGGTGGGGCTCCTCCCGCCGCTATGGAGCCCGCGGAGCGCGCCGTCGTGCGCTGCGTGCCGTCCGAACCCAAGCTGAGCCTGCAGCTCGTGCTCCCCGACGGCAGCGCGCGGTTCATGCAGAGGGACCAGGCGGAGCCGCTGGGCCGGGCGCTGGCCCGCATCGCCACCAACGCCGCGAAGGGCCGCTCCAAGGCGGGCAAGAAGAGTAAGAAGCCGCGGGCGGAGGACGGCGAGGCGGGCGAGGCCGAGCTGCCGGAGGTGCGGCTCTTCTCCAGAGACGGGCGGGCGGTGTCCGAAGAGGTGCCGAACGCGGCGGCCTGGCAGGACGGCGCCGTGCTGCAGGTCGGGGCCGCGCGGTACCGCGTGGAGCGCAACCCGCCCGCGCTCACTGAGCTGCGGCTGCCGCGCTCGTTGCTGGCCGGCTTCCCCGTGTGCCCTAAGATGAGCGCTGAGTTCGCCGCCCCGCAGCACTGCCTGTTCCGCTGGTACCGCGAGCGGCGGCCGGAGTGCGGCGGGGAGGGTCCGGCCTGGGAAGAGGAACGGGAGCCGGAGGGCGGCGAGCGCGTCTTCACGCCGTCCAACGCGCTGGTGGGGCTGCGGCTGAAGCTGCGCTGCACGCCCGGGGACGGCGCCGGGCGCTTCGGGCCGCCCCGCGAGGTGGAGAGCAGCGGCCCCGTGGAGGCCGGGCCGGGCGCGTGCACGTTCGACGCGCGGCACCTCTACACGCGTAAGGTGTGCGGCCGCGGCTCCGTGCGCGCCGTCTCATACAACATCCTGGCCGACACATACGCCCAGACCGAGTTCTCCCGCACCGTGCTGTACCCGTACTGCGCCCCGTACGCGCTGGAGGTCGACTACAGGCAGAACCTGCTGAAGAAGGAGCTGGCCGGCTACAACGCCGACCTCGTCTGCCTGCAGGAGGTGGACAAATCCGTCTTCGCAGACAGCCTGGCCCCGGCTCTGGACGCTTTCGGGCTGGAGGGGCTCTTCAAGATGAAGGAGAAGCAGCACGAGGGCCTGGCCACCTTCTACCGCAGGGACAAGTTCAGCCTCCTGAGCCAGCACGATGTCGCGTTCAGTGAGGCGCTGCTGTCGGAGCCGCCACACGCGGAGCTGCGCGACAGGCTGAGCCGGTACCCCGTGGTGCGGGACAAGGTGCTGCAGAGATCCTCCGTGCTGCAGGTATCTGTGGCCACCCTGTCCAGCAGCCGCAGCCCAGTGTTGTGGGCGCAGTGTAGGGATGTGCCAGTGTTAGCTGGGTGCTGGCCGTGCACGGGGCAGGGCAGTGCTGACGCAGTGCTGCCAGTAACCTTATGTAGGCAATAGCATAAAACTTTAAAAAAAGGCAGCTTACTTTCTTTGCCATAAGTGAAGTCAGCTGGTAGAAGTGCTGGGCCAGGTGGGGCATTAGCTGCCTGTTGTCTCACTACTCAATCCTGTATTGTGATAGGTGTATCACTAAACTTAATCTTGCCAGTTATGACATTAACCTAAGTTAGCCTGCTTTAATAATGCCACCAAACAGGCATGTAGAAATAAGAGTGGACAGATCTATGAGCTTGTGGATGCCGGTAAGGCAGCCTGCAGAGCTAATAGAAGTCTGTCAGGAATTTCAGAAATGCTCCTACAGGTTTTTAATGGTATGAGTAAGAGTAGCAAACTTTCCTTGATAACTGGAGTCACCTCCATATTTAATTTTACAAGAATACAGCACTACACTTTGCTGAAGCCAGAGAGTCTTCTGTCTCTGTTTCTGACAATCGAGGAAAGAGCTGGAGGGGGGTGGGAGGGCAATGACTGCATTTTCAAACTACTGAATGGATTGAAGGAAAATATGGTCAAACCAGAAAGCTACAGATGGAGCACTTATCAAATATCCAGATGTTGGTGGAGTTCTGTGGTGGTAACACTAGCACTGTAAGTGGCTGAAATTTATACCTTATAAAGAGGATAAATAGACTCAGTTTAGGAGTTGTGCCATTCATTAGTTTTAAGCATCAGATTCTTTGGACTGGGTTGCTGTGAAAGCATAAGTTAAGTAATGCATTTGATTTAAATATATAACCTTTATTTAAAACTGATTAAATGTTTTTTTTCTTAAAGGTTTCAGTTCTTCAGTCTGAAACTGATCCTTCTAGGAAGCTTTGTGTAGCTAACACCCATCTCTACTGGCATCCAAAAGGTAATTTTCCTGCATTCTTCCTTATTCTTTTGCAGCTGTCCCCTTTACTTGTGGAACTGAGGATTTTTCTGCCCCATTCCCTACCTCAGTGATCCAAGCCTGGCTACTAGATTTATTTATCTTCCTTACAGTAAGATTGCTGTGATCTGCTAGGACAGCAGTAAAATCCAAACAAACACAAGACAGTCACATTAAACACAATTTGCCTGAAACGCAGACCATAAAGTACAGCTCTGTGTGTGCTCATGGTTTCCCCCATCCTGTTGTACCCAAAAGAGCAATGTTGTGGTGCTTTTATCACAGGAAACAAGTTGGGCTACTGAAGCTTTCAAAAAGAGACTCTCCTCCCTTGAATTAGTTCTATTTTAGTTCTGTGCCATTCACAAACACTGTAAGGTTAGTTTCCAAGAATTAGAAGGCTGCTGCAATATGGATGTTTAAGGTACGTAATTTTTTAAATTCATGGGAAGAAAAATTAAATGTCCTCAGCTGTACAGTTTTGATGGTCACATATCGAAGACATCTTTATTTATGGAAACTATTCTGAAATACAGACAATGGGGAATTTAAAGCAAGAGTGCTGTTTCAGAGCTGTATGTGACATGTATCTAAATGAACAACTTAAAAACTCTTCCAGTGCCTTCGCAAAGTATTTTAAGTACCATATTTTTACATCTTTAGGTGGGAACATTCGTCTCATCCAAATTGCTGTAGCTTTGTCTCACATCAAGTATGTAGCACGTGACTTGTACCCTGATATACCACTCATATTCTGTGGAGACTTTAATAGCACACCATCATCTGGAACTTACGGTTTTATTAACACTGGTGGCATTGCTGAAGATCACGAGGATTGGGCCTCTAATGGAGAAGAGGAAAGGTGCAATATGCCTCTAAGCCATCCCTTCCAACTACAGAGTGCTTGTGGAGAACCTGCATATACAAACTATGTTGGTGGGTTTTATGGATGTCTGGACTACATTTTCATTGACAGAAATGCTCTGGAAGTTGAACAGGTCATTCCATTGCCAAGTCATGAAGAAGTAACAACCCATCAGGCTTTGCCAAGTGTTTCACATCCTTCAGATCATATAGCACTCGTATGTGACTTAAAGTGGAAATAGATTGGCTTTTGCATAATGCTTTTTGGAGTTTTTGTACAAACTGATGTGCTGTTGAGGAACTGAGGTTCAACCCTGGCTTGTATGCTACTAAAATGAGAGCAATTTAAGAAAAGTGACTGTGTTTAATGGTGCTATTGAAGGTTATCTCACCGCTGACGTGAACTTGTACAACAATTGCTCCTTTCCCTTTTTGTATGCCAATAGAAAAAAATATTTCAGCTGTAAAGTTTTGGAAGTTGGGTTATATATCCTTTTACAGGTTTTTAAAGGACTAAAATTGTTGAAGATATGAATTAAATCTTATAAGTGTACAAACTGAACCCTGATCAGAACCAGATGCAGAATCTGAAAAGAAATAACCATGGTTTGGATTCATTCAGCTCGTTGTGATTACTGTCATAAGACAGAGCTTTTAAAATAGACTCAGAAGCTGAGTTTATCAGGCAGTTTTTTAGCAAGAGGCATGATCACTGTACCTGCTGCCTTCTGAAAAAACATTAATTAGCTTGTTCAATCAACAGCCATGTTAAATTTAAGATGATAATCAACTTGGAAGCACTTTGCTTGCCCACTTAGCACCAGGGTAGTGAGGGTCACTTAAACACTTACTAAACTGGATTCTAGATATAGGTTGCATTACTGTTCCATCTGTTGTCTATGGTCAGTAGTAGTATTTGAGGTTAGGACAGCCAGCTGGGGATGGGAGGGAACTCTGACAACATAATTTGATAATCTCTTTCCAGGTGTGGGGAGGTGCAAAATAAATGACGTGGTGTATCCATTTCTGCCTGCGTTTTTAAAGAAACAAACAAGTTACTTAAAACTTTATAGAAAGCAGTTATTCCACAAAACACAAATACTGGTTTTGTACAGTGTTCCATGTGGAGCTACTCCAGTCTAGGTAGTTTGGATGTTGGGAAACTCGCTTTGTTATCTTCATTGAATTTGTTGGAAAGGATACGAATCATTAACTTCCCCAGCATAATTAGTCCATATGAAACCATCAGCACTTAAAGGTATTTCACCACATTATCTTTCACCTATTAAGCTTCCTTTTCTGCCAGTTCTCACTTGATTTCTCTCCAGTCAATTCAGAACTTCCAGTTAGCTGGTAACTCTCCAGAAGATTAAGCTAAAATCCAATGCTGTGTTTACAGTTACTTATAAAACAACACTTGAAACTCTGCCTTCTATGCTAATATTGAAATGGCCATGCAGTTCTTAACTAACTTGGTCATGCTCAGATCATAATGTTGAGAAGCAATATCACCCAATAAGGGCTTGTGATAGAATGCCCTACTGTAAGGGAAGCTAAAAAAGTACTTAAAGGAAGATGTTAAAGAACTGCAAGCAAAGAGGACAGCTGAGCCACTTGTTAGTTCACAGATGAATTAAAAGTAAGGATGACTTGAAAAGAAACAGGTGCCACAACTCACACCCCTGTCATTGTAAAGGAAGCCGGTAGCTGGCTCCAACTGCTGAGAGGTAAGTTTTTCTTCTTCCTACTTGTTTGTTGACAGTCCCTACTGTGCTGGAACTGCCTCTGAAGAGGCAGTTCCCCTTAATCCCTACAGCGGTGTTTGGGCTGCTGCTTTGCCTCCTTGTAGATAAAGGAGGGAGCATAGGACAGCTTGGCTGGTGCAGGAACCAAGTGATAAGGCAAAAACAGGGTACTGTTATAGGCCCAATCAGACGGCCCCTGCACATGGCAGATAATCCTTTAATATTTTTGGAAGGAATTTCAGCTGCACAAGTTAATGCTGGAGATTCTCCAGGCCAAGCATCTCTGGTTTAATTAGTAAAATGCAACAGCACAGGCTGACTGCCAGTAGCAGCACTGTGTCAGGAATTAGGCAGGCACGCCTGGAAGTGGCAGTACTGGGATCCAGGTTAGGAAAAAGACAATTCAAAAGAACTTGTGATTTTTGGGGAAGTGCAAAAAACAGTCCTTCGATATTCCGTATGTTCCCCAGATGTATTTACATCTGTGAGGTTAGACATGTTTACTTCCTACTCAACACAAGGCGATTTTAGCTTCTTTGTTCCCCCTACATATTTGTCTATATTTTGCCCAATTAATTCTTCCTAAACCACTTCTAGGTCCCAAATTCATATAACCCTATCAAATTTGTCTCCATTTTATCTCATAATTCTAAGCTTGCGTGTGTTTCAGCAGCTGGAATTTTCAATATCCTCCTCATAAGAACCTCCCAGCCACCTCCTAAAAAACAAGCAATATTCTTTGCATTTTTCAAGTATGCTTATTTGTTGTGCTACCTGCTCAGCTGGCATTAAGAGAGCCACAAGCATGTCACTCTAACCCATGGTACAGAAAAGGGAAGACCACTGTTTCAACTAGCTTTTTAGGAAGGAGATTTTTTTCTTTACATTGACTCCCACCTTACTTACAAGCTGTAGCCTTCACCCACATCCCTCATTTTAAAATGAGGCTGAAGATCTTTACTACTTTGATTTAGTAAATCGCTCATTTTATAGCAGCATTACAGCCTGCAGACAAAGCCAGACACAGTGACCCTTTGTAGTATCAACTGTTATTAACATGCTGTGACTCAGCAGTGGCCAAACACAGCTCACCTAAACCAGGTTAGGTATTTAAAAAAGCATTTTAAAGAATTAAACCAGTAAAAAGTCTTCATCTCCCTGTATCAAAAAGAACGTTGCCTTCAAGGTAACAGTCCTCTTTCATCCATGCTTCTTGCATTTAATGTCACAATTGTTTCACTTTAGCTCACTGTAACTACCAGTACAGCCCACCTAACAGACCAGCCAGCATTTCTGAGCAAGGCATTCCTTCTAAGGCTTATTTCAAGAAGCTGCTTTACCAGAAACACACTTATTAATAAGTGCTGATCCAATGCACAGATGTATCTACTGTGAGTGTGTACTCAGCAACTCATTAAAGCTACAAGCAGAACATTGCCTTAACTCTATCTCTTGGGTTTCTGTTACACACCAAGGAGAGTCACTGACTCATTTCAAGAGCTCTGGAATTTCCTCCAGTTATTGATGCTCACAGTAACTGTTTCCTAGAAACTTCAGTCTCATGGGTACCAGAACCTGCTTGGAAGTTGCTCTTCATCTGAACCTGCTTGAGCTTAGCAAACCTTGGCACTGGGATTTCTTGGAGGAAGGACAGCAAGATCTGAACTTGTAAGATATGAGCTGAGGTCAAATCTGCCATGAAATCACACTTCAGCTACCCGAAGACAATTAGGACACAAGATTGAGCTGTTTGCATCTGTTCAACAGACAGAAAAATAGAACAAGATTGAAAAGAGTTAATTTAAGCATTTTGAATCCATGTCAGGGAGGGAAGGGACACAGTAGAAACTACATAGACCTTATTTCTGGGGGGTGTCCATCACCATTAAAACAATGTTGATTAAAGTCTGTTCAAGTGTTTCACTTTTCAGCTAACCAACCACCACCTCCTGCTAAAAACCACCTTGTTTTTAAGTGCAGAAACAAGACAGACATGCATGCTTCTCAGGCAGTTTGTACTTGTTTTATTACTGTTTTTGTAACTGTTAGTATTTTCATATCTGGACAACTTAAAAGGAATTTTAGATTTACAACTTCAAAAGACGCAATTATAGGTCTTGATGACAACTACTCTACTGCACTGTATACAACTCTGCCCACCTTGTGCTCCACTCTGTACAGCCCCAAACAAGTGAAAATGAGAATTACGTTCACATTCAAGCTGCAATGAAGCTCAGTTTATGGAAAATGAGTATGTGATAAGTCACAGTTCAACTATTTAAGAATCAAGAAGAGCATACACAGAACAATACATTTTATCATTTTATTAGGAATAATTCCAAGTGGGTTATGAAGAAACTAATCCATTGAGTTTGATGAATTTTCCAAAATCTCATTATGAAGATATGTCCACCAACAAACAGTAAAACTTCAGCAGAACTATTATACACTGGGCAAAAATAGTCAGGCTGATACCAAAAAGCAACATGCAACATAAAAAAAAAAAAGATACAATATAAAGGAAGACAATCTGCTGAATATTAAAAACAACCTCAACATGAGCTCTTCGCAGCCAGCACAGAACTATTCTACCCATCCAATCCAATTCTCACAAAGGCAAGTTGGGCCGATGGAACCCAAGGATTAATAAAATGTTCCTCAGTGCAGCAGATCTGAATAGTGTTTTAGAGCATTTTCTCGGCGGGGACAAGCAGTGTGAGGAATTCTTTTTGGCAAGGGAGAGAAATAAATATACGGAATGCTACATTTTTAAATCAGCAGACTGTCTGAGGAATGAAACAGGGCATCAGTAAACTAAAAGTAGCAGGGAGAAAAAATTAAAACATTAATTTATTTGGGCTCAAAAAAAAGTATTCAGAACAGATCTTGAAGATGTCACGATAACTATATTCAGGCATTTAGACTAACAAGGGAAGTAGAATCAGAAGATACACTTTTTCCAAGTTAAGGAGATTTTTACCCAAGCATATTGCTACCTTTGTAACATGTAGCTCGGTAAACAATAATTGGCAACAAAATAAGTTGAAATGCTGTAATATCCTGCCCAAAGATCAGTTCCAGATATTGTAATAACCAAGATGCAAACTAATTTTGTTGTAACAAGCCTAGACCACTTATATCAAACATGTCCCTGGTGAAAGAGTCATCCAGTTTGAGTTAGCGTTTTGAGAGTTCGTTTGAGAGCCAGTCAAGTCCCTCATACAGACCAGTTCCTTGCGTAGCACAGGTAGCCTGGACATACCACTGTTAACACAGAACACAGACAGAAAGAAGTTTACATACTGACAAAACACAAACTAAGTTATCACAGAATGTGACACAGATACAAACTCAAATAGCGCTCTTTAAACATTGTTTTGCACCCCAGAGGCAATACTGAACAGAGTATTTTCTGAGCTTTGAAAAGTATAGGCAAAGTAGGTAGGGTTTACACATCATCCAGAAGCTCTGTGTGCCAAAATACATTTTAGTGCATCAAGAAGAAAAAAACCAAACTGGCGCTTGTTTTATATGTAAAAAAATAGCTTCTCTGTTTTGCAAGATTGCTCTCCTGGAAACAGACATGCAATTATCAGATTTAAGGGACCTCTAGGGCATCTGACTACATATAAACTTAGTGTGTCAAACAACATGAGCACTACACAAGGACAGATAGTTTATGTGAAGCAACCGTGTATCTCAGAGGGCTGTACAGATGAGATGTAATTAGTCAAGAAGTATTTCATTTCCTCACATCTTTGTTGGGATGAGAATACACAAAGCATTTTGTCCCCGAGAAGTGAGCACTTGGACATGAGGCAAGCCTGCCACACTCCTCAAACACTGATGGTTACATTTCAGCAACAGGCTGCAACATTTCTATTTTTCCAGAAAAAGGTGAGGGAAAACACCTGCAACGTGCAGCTGTACACACTGAGTTATACGTCTAGATCACCTGTTTTAAAGGAGGATCTTCAACTTTGTCCTAGAGTTTAATAGCAGGTACATGCATCTCTCTACAGAAAGAGGTGAAAGCTTCCTTTGCTTTATAGGGAGATTAATATTATGACATCTAATAAAGCAAGCCAGAGTTAGCAACCAGACAAGTTTAGCACTTACAGTTCTGTTACGCAGGGACTGCAGGCCTAGTTTATCGGTCATCTCACTGATTGCCATGGCATTCGGCAGATCTTGCTTGTTTGCAAACAGCAGCAGCACCGCATCTCGCAGCTCATCCTCCTGAAGCTGAGAGAAAAGCAAACAGCCATGTTACTACATTAGCTCAGTTCAGTGCTTCAACAAGCACTCAAGAAACCTAAGTACTGTTTTAAGCATGATCTGCTTGTTCATTATTGCGCGAGTCACTGGATAGTAAAATTCATCCAGTACCCAGCAGAAGTTCTAGAAGAAATATTCTTTCAATAAGCAGTTTAAGTTCATCAGGACCTTGCTGATCAAATTCTCAAGTATTTATTAAAATTCTTCCCTCACCTCCTGCATTTTTCTTAACACTCTACGAAAGATTCTCACATGAGTAGTTCTTGAGGGAAAGCTTTCTACAGAGTTGCAGCTACTACACAGTGCACTAAAGCTAGAACTCCCTGGTGCAGACAATATGCACTGCAAAAACTTCCTAAACATGCTCAAGAATCTCATTCATCCTAACAAAAAACAAAGATCACCCCAAACCTCAGAAAAGATATTTTCTTCCAGAAAGCATCCACACTTACCATTTTCTGCAGCTCATCTGCTGCTTCCTCGATTCTCTCTCTGTCATTGCTGTCCACCACAAAGATGAGGCCCTGCAAGAAATTAGTCTGGCTTGAGGAAAGCAAATTTCTCAGAAAGTTCTGTTTATCCTGCTCAAGCATCACAAGATGTCTGTCTGAACAACTACACAGTGAGTATCAACAGCAAAACTAAGCTACAACTTTTAAGTTTAAAAAAAAAAAAAAAAAAAAAAACAACAAAACAAACCAGCAACCCACAATTAATTGGAAATGTCAGTTAACATATTGGTGTAGGAATCATTAATTTCAAAACAGACAAAACAAAAAGCACAAAGAACCCAAACAAGGTTTCCTAAACGAACACTTTTCCTTCCCTGCACCTCCCTTTTCTCTCAGCATTACATTAAATGCAGCGCAGGAATTGTAAGTTCTTCACCAAATGTTTGCATCAAATATTATTTCTAGCAGTATCTGTGTTACCCAAGTGCACTCCTCACATAAGCACTGCTTTCTCTGACCGTTTTTATTATTCTCTTGAAGACAGCAGAAGCAACTTTTTTTTAAGAATATTCTCAGTCCAATCCTATTATAAATAATTATTACTGAAATAACAATAGTGTTAGCTGCTTTTTGTCTGCCTAGAGCTCGGTTTTCTGCACCCAACTATCACACTTACATTGCACAGACATGTCTTGGAAACAATTCTAGATCCAACAGAACAAAACCCCAAACCTCACCACTTAAGTTCCTCAGTATTAGTAAGCGATTTATCTCAGTGCCTGTGAGCCAAAGGCAAGAATTACATTTACACCACCAAGAACGTCAGCAATCATGCCAGCATGAAACTGTCACTTTCTAAGCAATGAGTAGCAAGATATTGAAGACACTTTTAGATACTCTGCATGTGTTTTAGATACTCTGATATGTAAAGAAAAAAAAGCTGTACACTTTTGATGCTCAGTGCAGGACTTCAGACAATAACACTTTTTGCATAAATCCATACCAGTTCAGATAGATCAAAACCCAGCTAAATTGTTCCTTACAAACTAACAGCTGCTCTGGCTTATTACAGAATGCTAAAAGATTCTTAGGACTTTGCCCTCGTTAAGCTGTGCTCACCACTAAGCTCTGAAACCTTCAGGGTAAAAAAAATAAACTTAAATGGCTTTAACGAGAATAAAGCCTGGGCATCCCACAGAACTTGAGAAAGACAGCAAGGAACCCTTCTGAAAGAAGAGACAGGACAACTTTTGATAGACACTACAGCACATAATGAGCCTTTACAAAATAGGTTAGTAACCACTGCTATTGTAAAACTCTTACCTGCGTATTTTGGAAATAATGCCTCCAAAGAGGTCTGATTTTATCTTGACCACCAACATCCCAAACTGTGAAACAAATGTTTTTGTATTCTACCGTTTCCACATTAAAACCTAGAATAAAAGAGTCCATTAGAAATAGTTAATGGTAACGTTAGAACATAATTCCAATCCTGCTGAAGATAACTTCTCAAAGTTTTAATTCTGACAAGTGAATTATGACAAGACCTTTTATATTTTGGGAGATCAAAAAGAAAAGGCAGTTAGACCCAAAACACCACCTTCAGTTGAAAGAGCCTCTCAACCACAAACTGGCGAAGACTCTTGGTGTTAAGGCAGAGCACTGCTACCTAAATGGCTCCTGTACTCCTGAGCATCAGCTGCTGGCCGCTGTCAGACAGGTCTCCTGCCTGAGTGCATCTTCTGGGTGACGCAGAACGAGAATTACTGTCATGGCAGTATCAGGTTATGTAAGCCACCCCGAAGCTGCTCTGTTTGCCTCCATCCCTACACTAACAGCAAGGACATCAAACTCCTACACTCTTCAGGAGCCCATGCCTATAACACACATTTTAAGCAACAGGAACAAAGATGAGAATTGGTTATGAAGACATCAGAATTTATCTTACCAATAGTGGGAATTGTGGTGACAATTTCTCCTAGTTTCAGCTTATAAAGGATAGTCGTCTTACCAGCAGCATCCAAACCAACTAGGAAAAAAACAGAAAATTTTATTTAGTTCACAATATGAACTCAACCTCATCATTTCAAAGAGATGCCATTTGAAATGTATTAGCTTTGGTTTTTTTTTTGTTTTTTTTTTTTTCTTCCCCTTAGAGAAAACATCTTACTATATTCTCTGAAGTCATTGTTGATGTACTATTACATATTTTGCCTCATCTCCTCTACCCAGTTCTGAGAGAGAACTCAGCCAATAAACAAGCTCAATAGCGCATCTTCATCCACAACCTACAGATTCAGAATCTTCTAGTCATCTTCCTTCAGATTTGTGTTACTTGAGTTTTCTTGTTCTTTCTTAAAGTTATTTTTTCCAGAGAGTCAGGATGGTTTCAATGCCTCACAACAATCTACCAACAGAACATCACTTCTAACCAATCACACAGCTGCTGTTTAGCACTCAAGCAGGGGAACATCCAACTTGATGTCCGGCTAAGGGCGGTTCCATGCACACCTGAAGCAGTGTGAACAGCACTGGAAGACACTTCCATCTCCCTCATTGCACTCCCTTTGATTTATCAAAAGCACAAGCTATGTGAGGCAACTCTTATCCTTCCCCTCCACATATATTCCAAGAGTTGTGAGCTCTCGCCATGACATCACTTCTACACACTGAGACCCACCAGGATGCTTTCCTTAGCCAGGTCTGGCCATCCTTACTGAAAGCCTGCTGCACTGCCATTTGCTCTTCACTGCTACAGCCAAAGTTCAGTCAGCTGTTTTTAAAGGCAAGCTGCAGGATAGATATGCATTCCTTACCAAAACTGGATGCCCAGAGGCATTTTTTGAGAAGCATCACTAACACTGAGGCACACACGGTAGTTTTATAACATTGTTCTTGCAAATACCTATTGACACTTCAGAACACACAAGAGCAAGTTCAAGTACTGTTCTTTATGGTATTGCCCTACATTGAGTGCAAGCACCTAAAGAAACAGCAGGTACTAAGCACTTACCACAGCATCAGCTTCAATAAATGCCCATTTGTGGCAGTAAAAGTTCTACACAAGCAAAATAAAATAAAATAAAAAAATCAAACCTTCACTGAAGAAATAAATAATACTCATACAAGAAGCCAAATGGTATCCTTGCTTGGTAACACGGTTAGGTGTCCCATGGAAGTTTCCCACTCAGCGAGCCCATGCATAAGTTCTGAGTGGCTGCTCAGTCGGCTCCCTTAGCGCTGCAGTAACATGAAAGCAAAAGTCACCTCTTTACTCAAAATGAAACCAAACTCATAGGGCACTGCCTCCTTCTCAGGGCACCGACTGCTGTTACAGGAAACAACTACAGAACCTTGGTGCTCTGTAGCTCAGTGCTGTGAACACAGTTTAATATGCAACTGCAGTCTTTTTTTTTTTTTTTTTTCCCCCCTCTTTTTCACTATCATTGTGAATAAGAAGTAAAAATTAGATGTTGTTCTAATTACCAACATGACAGAGCAAGAGGAAAACACAACTGCCAAATAACTAAGCTCCCTGAGAAGGAATGAACTCCCTAAATGCTCAAACTAAATTAAGATTTCTAAGCTCCCCGCTGTCCAAGCGTGGGTCTCTGCTGGAGCCAAACATGCTCAACAAAAGCTGAGAACCCTGAGCGCAGCTTCAGAGGAACGTGTGCACCTGGAAACCTCCAAGCATTGGCATTTTCCCTGCAACAACCAAGTGCCAAAACTCTTTAAGGAAACTCAAATCCCCAGGTACTCCATCTGAGCTGGAAAACTATGTTTTAAATAGCGCAACACTTGAAACCCAGCTTTCTTCTTACGTAGCAGATCAGCCTCAGGTGAACATCTCCAGGATGCCTAGATATTCACGAGCAAGCAAGCCATGGATGTGCATCGTATGCGGCAGATCTCCAGTGTACAGATATGAAATAAATAACCAAATTACAGCTAAACATACTCTCAATTCTTCCTTCCCCTCACCCCCAGCCCCAAAACCACAACAGTTACCAGCGGAACAACACAAGACCCATGAAAACTGCCAACAAGAGAAAAATGCATTATCTACAGAATTAGTTCAGTGTTTGATGTGTTACAGCAGAGATGCTGCAGATAAATCTGTAGAGATACAGATAAACCAGTCCTGCTCCTGCACCAGAACCTCCTGCTGCCCCAGCAGTGTTGCAGAAGGATACATGAGCTACATGAGCACAACGCCCAGAGATGCTGCTGAGACCCAGGATCATCCACAACTGTAGTGAAGCTGTTGGACTTTGCAGTGAGACAAGCTGAGTTATGGATGGGTGTTTTCTTGTAACTCCACCACTGAGACAGCAGCCTTTGGCAGAAGAAAGTAACATTTGCGTGATGTAAGTCATCAGAAACTGACACTTTTAGTCAAGTAAAAGCTCTAAACTCTAAATAATCAATAGTTATCAACAGCAGAGCATCTGTTCACACTTATTTCAGTTTATTGATGCCCTTCATAGGACAAACAGGTCACAACACCAAATTTAAGTTTTGAGCCTCTAGGAAACATCTCTTTCGTGGTCCAGCAGCTTACAAGATTGCTGCCTCATTTGTTTTCAAGAATAAATACATTTACATTTGTACTGGAACACGATGTCAATCTATGAGTTACGTCATGTTAATTTCATGATAGAGAAGTTACTATCAAGACTAAAATCTGAGGCCTTAAATCTCCAAACAACGTGAACTTCCAATCCTAGATCTTCCCTCTGGCCCACCACATCAGCCTAACAACCTCCACGTGGGCATTACAGCAGTTGTACCACCGAGCGTTATACACAGACGGGAAGCACAGACTTGCGCTTGTTACAATTTAAGTCAAACATCCTCTTCCTCTAGAATGAGAATTTACACCTACAGCACTTTCAGCTGCTGTGAAAACAAATGCAGTTCTAAGGCCTTCACTCCTTAGAATGCTTCATTTACAGCCCGTCAACCACACTTCTAAACATCAAACTTGTCATTCTCGCTGTCCCATATACCACCCCTGTGATCACGTCAGCTCCTCAGTTACCAGCTTCCTGCCTTGGTGACTGAGTACCAAGCTGCTGCAGGCACCCTAACACAAACATCCATACACTAAATTGAAAAAAATAAAACTAAAAAGAATTGAGGACTGACTTTCTAAATGGAAACCCCATCAAGACCAATACGCTCTGGCAGTCACAGATTCCAGATAGTACAGAACACAGCACGTTGCTACTTCCAACATGAATGTTTCCCATGACCAGAGAAGAAGAGGGGTGGGGGGAGGGAAGCTCCTACCATCTTTAATTGGTTCACAAAGCTCACAATACATCAAGTACTGCTTAACAACAAACAAAGTTGATGAGTCCCAATTTAATAGAGATGGTTATTCCTTCACTTTTTCACTTTTCTTCTACCTTGACACCAGATCTCTCAAATCTTATCTTCATCCTTTAAGTACTACTATTCCTCTTTCATGCTTGGCTTCAAGTGGATAACTCTTTGGGGCCCACGAAGGGCTGATTCTCAACACAGTTTCAAGAAAACACACACAAAGAATGCCAAAAGAATGCAAGTCTACCCTGGTAGAAGAGGAACAGAAGATTGCTAAGTAGTTGTGAGCTGTACGAGAACACACTTTCCAAAGAATCTGGCCTTCCCTCACTACTCAGTATTCAATAATTACCTCTGCATTTGAAGCTTCTGAGTAGCTATTATCTCAGTTACCACTCACACAGCTACAGCAAAAGATAGCTGGCACTGTACTGCAGAGGGCACAGTGAGTATCATTCCTTTTTTAGCACATGAAGCCAGGAGTGAAGACTTCTGCAGACATACACATGTAAGAGTAGGACTGAGGAAAGGTCTAAGTCAGTTCTAGTGTTCAGACATCTCCAAGCACTAATATGCAATGCAGAATGTTATCCTGAGGTTCTTTTCTATGTTACAGGTGAATTACACATTCTACGATACAACACTCTGCTTCTCAACAGCCAATTTAGGTCCTGCAATACAGCCCCCTCACAACACAGCAGACGTGCTTCCTCTCACACTCACCAAAAGGCAGGAGCAGTCTCATGCTCTGATCCTTGCATGTGAATACAGTAAAAGCCTTGAAATCAAAGATGGGGAAAAAACAACAACAACAAAGGTGCAGCTGAACCAGCTAGAAGAAACACTACTCTGTAAGTCACAGCTAAGCTGGATCTGAACTAATTACAAACCAGTGAGGAAACGCAAGCCCTCGCAGGCCGTTTTGGTGTACCTGGCATTGCGTGCCTGCTCTCATTATTCTGTGGCACGCAGTTACCAAGACAGCACCTCCCGTCGCAGCCGGGCTCACCTGAAGGTCTCACACCTTTCGGAGCCACAAGGAGAGCCGGACTGCCGGGCAGACCCAGCACCGAAAGCCGGCAAGTTCAGCCAGCTCCCCGCTCGGGGCGCAGCGCCGGCCCGCAGAGCGGCCGAGGAACGCTTGAGGCGCGGGGCCGCGCAGCTGCGGACACACGCAGGCCGGCAAAGCGGAGAAGGAAAGGATGAGCGGAGGAGGAAGTGCGGAACGCGGAGCTGCCGCCCGTGACCTTTTGAACCGCGATCCCCCGGTGGGAATCTTCGGCCGCCGCCGCTTCGTCTGTCGGGTGGAGCCGGGAACCGCCGCCCCGCAGCGGATCGCTCAAGCCGAGCTCCGAGAGAAGCGCCGCGCGGCCCGGCGCACGAGGCACGGCGGGGGCGGGCGGCAGAACAGAAGGCGCTGTAGAGCCCGCGCTTCCCGAGCGCCGCGGCCGCCCCAACCCAGTGTCCGGATCCGCCGCAGGCTCGGCCCAGAGCGGCACAGCGCGGCCCCCCCGCCTCCGCTTGACTGTCCGCTCCAGGCCGCGGCGGTAGCGCGGTGCCGAGGAAGGGGCTGCCGCCTCCAGCCCCATCGCCACCTCCCTCTCCTCCCGCGGCCCCTAAATGAAGGGCACGGCACAGCACGGCACAGTACAACAGCCCTCCCCCCCCCCACGCCGCTCCGCTCCCTGCCCCCCGCCGGGCCCGGCCGCAGCGCAGTACGGCACGGCAGGCCGGTGCGGGGCCCGGCAGCGGCAGGCCCGGCCGCTCGGCCCTTACCCATGAGGATGCGCATCTGCTTCTTGCCGAAGAGGCGCGAGAAGAGCGAGGAGATGGTGAGGCCCATGGCGGCGGAGGAAGGGCGGGCGCGGCGTCGGGTTCCGCTGGCGGACGGCTGTGCGGAGCGGGCAGCGCGCTGAGCGTGGCGGGGCTCGGCGGCGCCCACTTATAAAGGCGCAAGCGGCGGCGGCGGCGGCTGTGTGACCGAGATCCGCGCTCGCTCGCTCTCTGCCACGTCACGCTCGCCACGGCCGCCCCGGCTCCAACGCGGACAGAATCGCGTCACGCTCAGCCACATCCCCTCGCCGCGGCGCCGCCCTCCGCCGCGCGGCCGAAAGGCGGCGAGGACTGCATTTCCCGGCGGACCCCGCGCCGCCTCCCGCCTCGCTCTCCTCTCCGCACCGCCGCGGTGCATTATGGGAATCGTAGTGAAGCCCTCCCTTCCATCGCTGCGCGGCGCGGCGCAGCGCGGCCTGCCGGGAAACGCGATCTGCGCCGCGCCGGAGCGCTGTGGCGGCCGAGGCCGGGCGGGGCTGCGGTCGCTGCCGGGCAGGCGGTGCGGCCGCGCTGGGCCGCGGGAAGCGCGATACAGAAGTTGGGGGTTTCGGGCGGAACGGCCCCGGAGAGCCCTCCCCTCCCGTAGCGCCCGGCAGCACGCGGGGCAGGCGGTAACAGCGGCGTCCCTCGGTGCATTAAACGTGGCTGACAGCAGCGTTTTTTCTTGTGTGTGCGTTCCGCAGCTCGCACCGCGGTGATGCTGGCACCGCAGACGCGTCCCGGCTGACGGCGGGCAGCGAAACCAAAACCCCGACAGGTGCAGTGCTGTTAGAAACGCGTTCAGTTAGAAAGGTACGGCCCTCCGCTTTCCTTACCAATCGCAGAACCGCGTTTCTTTGCAGGGCAGGCAGTGTCCCTCAGTGCACGGCCGTGTCTGCACGCTGACCCATTCCGGCCTTTACACAGCTCCTTCCACAGGAGCGGACAGGGTGCAGACACAGCCCAGGACAGAATCACCCATGGTCGGTTTGCCTGAAACGACATTAAGTGCACTGACATTGTTAGTTCTTCTATTTCTGCAGAGCAGTCACCATTAGCATCCTTTTAGAAACAGCTCTCCAACGCAGACTGCTGAAGGTTGACTCTAAAAACTGAGCAGATTCTGTGACAGGTGTCAAAGCAGTAAATTGTATCTGTCAGCCTGGGACATCCCAGGCCTGTAGGCCTTGAGGAGGACATCATTCAGGGTGGTCTGAAGATGTGAGCCCACTTGGCAAGAAAATCTCAGCACTCATGTATCTTTAGCTGAACTACCTTCACTATAGTACTAAAATCACACCTGCAGGTCAAAAAAACCCCTGCCCAGGTGAGACCCCCTGAGCAACATAGTGCTGGAAGTACAGTCAGCAATACTGTAATTGTAAATTGCCAACCAAGGAGGATGGACTGGAGAAATTGCTAAGTCTGTAGCACAGATAGTTTCGTTTGGGGTGCTTGACTTGTGGGAAACCACCGAGCACCAGGCTGTGCAAACCCAAAATAAATAAGCAGAGTCTCAGTGTGTGATTATTGACTTATTGCACACTGGGCAACAAATTCACTTTTCAGACAACACAACTATAGAAATCTCCTCTCTTACCAGCCAAAAAGAGACAGTGAGACTGCATCTCTTCTCCCCGCCATCCAGTTGAGGGTTTGATTTTTAAGTCACATGAAAAAGGTAAAATTACTAAAACTAGAAGTTCCTGCACAGTCATTTAGCCTTCAAGCCCCAGATGAATGAGGATTACCACAGGCTCTTTTACCTATATTTTAAGTACACTGAACTGAAAAAACACGGATGGAAAAATTCCAGTCCAAGCTGGCAACTGCTTTCTGCAGCTGATTCAGTTCCTTGGCTATAACACTACTAATGGCTGTAACACTACTAATGGCTGAAGCATCCCAGGCTAAAACATGCATGCCCAGCGTCAAAGGACTGCAGAGACAAGATCAGATGCCTGCAACAAAGAAAGACCAGTCCTAGCATTGTGCCTACATTTTGCCTAGGCCTGCAGCTCTAACTGAAGATCCTTTTGAACTACCAGCACTAAAAGCATTACAGGTCACTGACAAAGATGGCAAACAACCCCATATAACTTTTTCTTTTGCCTTTCTTTTGAACAAGATTCTAATAATTGCAGCTGGTTCAGGGATTTGAGCTAGTATCAGCTCCTAAAGGTCACCCGAAGGAGACGGCTTCACCAGGTCCCACAAGGCAGCAGTCTCTACAAGCTGCTGAGCAGCCTTGCTTACATCAAGGAGAAAAGTCACATCCATGATCCAAGTCACGTAACTTCCAAAAACTGAAACTCTTTATTTTCTTTTACAAAAATAAGTATTGCAGTCATGTGATAATGTTGATCGTGGTTGTTACCAGGTTACATTGTTCCAAGGAACTACACAGTGCTCCAAGTTAGCTTTATGTTAAGAATGGCCACTTAGTAATTTCTGAATTAGAAATTATATTCATCAGCATGTGCAAACAAAATTCCAAGTTAGAAGTTAATGCTGAAGTGGTGCAGTTTAAGTAACATGATACATACATACAACTTTTTGTCATGAATAACCGTATACAAACCATAACAGTATTAAAATACACATTTTCATAAAAATAGTCACGACACTTTGTATCGAAATAAGACATTTTTAGAAAGATGGTATGAAATACTTATTATACAAAAGCATTTTCTTATAGCGGGATTACAAGGTGTGTTTTTAAAAATTCCATCCAAGCACTTAAAAGTAGATTTTTTTGATAACTGATCCACTGGTCATGTAAGTGTATGCTGTGCGTCCACGATAGCAGTAAGGTTATTCTACATGAAACTGGTCAAGGTATAACCCTGCATGTAGAGCAGCTGAGTCCGAATATGCCACTGAATCTTGCTCAAGAAGATAAACATCACAATTGTTGCTTAGTACAGAACACTACTTTTTCATGCACATCTGCTATGTGCATATACCGTAAATAATGTCCCTCTACAATCTTCCCTTGCCACAGTTTGACCTCTCCATAGGCTTTTGTCAGCTAAAGTCAGCATCCTCTTCTCCCCTCCCCATTAGCTCCTCACTGACCCTATTGCTGTAAGTAAAAATTAAAACCTAAAAAATAACAAATATATATTTATAAAAATTTCTGACAGAGGCTGACTATGGTCTCCAGCTGAAACAGCCTGTGTACTGGCTAACCACTGAAATCACTGATGTTAAATTCTGTATTAGAACGACAATCTGTTCACTGTGATGAATACATTTACACTAGTGAGCCACTTTAAATCCTGAACATCAGCAGTTTAAAACCACAATCTGGTATACAGTTACTTGATATTTGTTTAAGGCATCTGAGCAAAAGCACCCTAATTAGCCAACATCAAATGGAAGCAATTTCTCTTCGGGAAATGTTTGTCAGCTGCCTTCTCTTCTTTAAAGATGCTAAATTAATATGGTCTTTGGAAAGAGGATCAGAAGGTGAAAGGAAGATATAGTTAAGAACCATTCTGATTATTTCAGCTGTCCCTGAAACAGTTTCATAAGCCGTTGATGGTTTACCAGTAGAATACCCCAGTATAACTTGGTGTACTGACCAAGTCACATATTATGCCAGTTTGTTTTTTGTTTTTTGTTTTAAAAAGGAAAGCAATCAGATACTACATCAACAGGACAGTACAGGATCAATATTGCTTACCCCTGAGTTAACAGCATTGGGTATAGCAGCACCAATTAGAAAACATTCTGCAGTGCCAGCACTGCACTGTGGTCCTACACCGTGGAATAGCTTCAGATGCCACGGATTTGTCTTTAAGAGCACTTATTTCAAACATTATTAGACACAGGAATTCCTGTGTCTAATTCACTTAAGTGGGAAAAAAAGTGAGAATATTACAGTGGACCATAGCAGTCGTAAAGTCCATTTGTAGTGTTACTGTACTGGTTAGATCTTCGTCCTGAACTTTGTAAGCCACTGTCTTCTGTGATACTACATTCACCTGTTTCCTGCACACACACACAGACACACACCAGCAGGAATCACGTTGTGCCAGTTTTGAGCAAGATGTCCTGCAAGTCATCTGGAAGTGCGAGTATAATATCACGGATGTGTGCCTGCAGCTTCTTCAGTGTATCAGTTTTCACAGGAAGATGTTCTCTGTCAGCCTGCAACTGCAAAAGGTACAACAAAACATGACCTGCCAAAAATGCCAGTTTATCTCAAAACACACCAAAACGACATATTAGCAAATGCAGAAAATGAATTCCTCATTTTTTAACAAAGTAAAATGCGACCTGCTGATCTGGTCAGGTGTTCTCACCATCCACCTGAACTAATGCTCAGTTGGACTATCAGCAATCGCAGTCAAGTTTGGTTCTCTGCTTCCCTGAGTATTCAGCCTTGCCCCCTCCCAAAGCGGTCACAAAGCTCCAAGTGGTTTTAACAAACCAAGATCTGTGTAATGCTAACACAAATGGCTGAATGGAGAAGCTGGCTGACTTCTCAGGTAGAAGTGTTTTGTGCTTTGTTTTAAAACAATCAAGATGAACTGATTTATGGAACCTAAATATCAAAAATCATTTTTGTTAAGTACCTGTAAGCTCAACTATTTAATACCTCCACCTTGCTTAGCAAGACATCTTTTAGCCATATTGAATTCACTTACCAGTTTATTCTTTAACTTCAAGACCAGATCAACTGTTTCTACTTCAGAATGCTTCTGACTCCAGAAAACCAAGTTCTAACAAAAATAAAAATTAAGCACTGATGTATTTATGACAATACATGCAATTTTCAAAAACAGTATTAATGTGCACCTACTGTTCAGAGTGGGTCTCCTTTCCCTTGTTCTTATGCCATTTGCTTAATTCATTTTACCCACATACTGTCTCTGAACTACAGAATCAGTTTTATTTGTGTATTTGCTCAGCCCTTAGCATAAAAGGATAGCAGGATCCAACCACAGTAAAAACAAATATAAAAAGTTTCATGCCAAACAGGCTTAGATTAAATAGCATCTAAAACACAACATGGCAGTGAATATTTACCAAATCACGTTAGCAAGCATGATGAAAGATTGAAATAGTGTCGGGACATTAGGAGTTCCTACCACGTAGTGGATAAGGATGGATCTTACAACAGAAGTTCACATATGTAGCATTCTATTGTTTATCAACAACAAATTTCACTTCTCAGGTTCTAATTTTGGATCAGTTAAAGGCTTATTTCCCATCCATAACTAAGTAGTTGTCTATTTGCTGTGATATCTTAAACATTGTAACACACTTTGAGCTGTACCACAGTTTATGAGAAATAAAACATCAAGGATGGAAATTGAATGAGATAACATCATCAAATATGATGAAAAAAGTAAAATAGAAACTATTACTTACAACCAAAAAACTTCTGGAGATGTTTTACATGTGATTAGTCATTATACAAAAGTAAAATTCATTTCATATTGCCCTTTTTTTAAATGTTAGCCCTAGTCTGTACTTGGTTAGCCAACTCATGTTTTGCTAGAATGTACTCGACAAAATTCTTGACATTTTTACGCCTAACCAATGGATGCAGCAGGAATCAATAACCACAACCACCCATTTTTCTAACCTCATTGCAGAGTGCTTCCAAATGAAGTGCCTCCAGCTTCTGCGTCATTTCTTTCTGCCGGCTCCTAAACCAGCCATCAAAGTTCGGTGATTTCAAAAAATGCCTGGAAAAACACAGAAGAAAAATAAATTTTATAATTAAAATTCTGATCAGTTTCCTACCTCTTCAACAGTACTACAGTTACATTTGAGTTGGAGAAGGTATTAGGACCCTTCCTTTGTTCACTGTCTGAAGAATGCAGCATTCTGAAGTAGAGTTTAACAGTAGCTTCTGTTAACCCAGAAAAGGATTGAGAGAAAAAAAACCAAGTAAAGAAAAGATGTTTGAAAGACAATAAACATCAGGAATTTTGTCAGGAACAAAACAGGGCTGAGTTTTAAATGTTCCCATTTTAGAGTTTGATTGAAAGGGAAATATCAAGTTAGAACTAGACCTTCCCTCCACACAGCCATGCCAATAATACTTGCACACAGATGCCCACAGTGTTAGCAGCATCTCGTGGTAATGATTAATGAGTTAGAGAAGCCGATTTAAGTAAGTAAACTACAGCAACCATCTCCAATTTCTATTGAATCATAGATTCAAAAAGTCAGTCTTATAAAGTCTTACTTAAACCAATACCGATGATTAGCTTGCTCAGGAAAAGAATAGTGATAGAACTGATGTTTCTTTTTTTTTAATGTTGATGAAATAAATGACCTGTAAAGTCCTATCCAGTCTCCTTTTAAACCAGAGGTGAGCTGTGGTCCTGCTTTTTCCAGCGTCTTCATGAAATCATCCTGGCTAAAATGCCTCAGCTGTGGTGGACTCTATAAAAAGAGAAAAGAGATCATTAGCATACAGTAACTGTCTTCTCTATCAATCTCCATCTCATTCCAACTGTATTTCCCATACCTTCCATGGTGATATACATTTTTGCAAAGGCATTAGGCTTGCCACGTAACGTTCCTAGAGAAAGGAAAAAGAAAGGTTGTTTGCATAAGCAGTATTTAAGATACACAATCCACGTGTATATTTACTTATCACTTGTGACCACAGAGTTTTCTAAGTACTGGTACAGGGTGGGGTCAATGCATATTTACCATATAAGAATATAAGGAGGAGCTTATCTAATTCCATTTATATTCCTCAGCTACAGAAGCTGACATTTGCTCGGTTCTATAACAACACATGGAAAAGGCAAAGCAGGAAAGGAAGGAAACATACAGAATATATACTGAACTGCAGCCACTAGCTAACAGGTTTTTTTTGGTAGTCCACAGGTACCTTCATATCAGGGGTGATTCCAAACAACAACCTCTTGTATCAAGTATTTGGAAATGTGTCTTAAGAGTCCAGCTGCTGCACCAGCTGTGGGCTGCTCTGCAGTAACAATGCTTGGCAATGGCACTGGCAGCCAGTAGGAGAGCCAAGCTTAAGCTCTGACTACAGCAGGCAGCTCCTCCTTGCCAGATCACACAAACAGGTTGACACAACCTGTTATTCATCTTTAAAATCTGTAGGCAAACAGTCACATGTTTTGATCCATGAACATGACCAGCTCTGATAATGCTATGAAAAGCCTGGTTCCATCTTTAGAGAAAACAAAGCTCCCCCTGTATTTTTCTTGATGCAAAGAATGTAGAGGGTGATCTCAACCTGTGAATTTAAGACTTGTAACAAATTAATTCATTTTCTTGCTTGAAGTGCAAGTTTGAAAACAACAGTGGATATGCCAGAGAAAGGATTTAGGTTCACCCTATGTGCCCATCCTATCTCAAAAAGATAAAAGAAATAATAAGGAAAAACTCCTCTAATTGTTAACATCCAAGGGCAAACAGAAATTCAATCTGATCACGGCATGCTCTAAAACACTGAAAAGTTCAGGTGATCCACAAAGTGATTAGAGAGCACTTGAAGGAAATAGCAGATATATGAAATCTAATGCTTGAGGTATCGCTTCCCAGTGTTAAGCACTTGTCCAGAGAAATGCCTTAACTTTGCACAGAAGTGTTTGGGACTTTGTAACTCCAAATGCCAAGTAAGAGCACGTTAAAACACATCTATCATTATCCAGTTTGGTTATAAAAGAGATGGCAGATTTCAATTTCAGTGCTAGTCAAAGCCCCCCAGACTGTTAGTCTGCATGGGTTCAACAACCTCAACTCAATATTTGTTTGTCAGCATAAAGCTGTGCCATTAGCTTGTAGCCAGTAGAGCAAGATTTCCAATTACAGGGCTGGTAAACTTTTACTATTACAGTAAATAAGAAATCCCATATTTAAGTTTATTTCAGCCAACTCTCTTTTCAGTGAAGAATTAAAAACAACATAGTGAACATTTAGCATTCCAACAAATCTCATGTCCTGATTAGATATTAGGCAAAATTTGCCTCCTCAACTTAGCTGAGGAGACCTGAACAGGTGAAGAACACCATGTTTATAGAGCCAAACAACAGATACCTGCCGTTTGCCAAAGAGCAAGATGCTATAAACTAAATTATTCTGATTCAGCAAAACTGTTTTTTTTTTTAAATGTGTGACACCCTGATAGATAGTAGATGCATCTGTGCCTTTAGTTCAAGTCAGTCTCTCCTTTGTAAGAATTTAAATAGCATCTTCCAGAGCCAGCTGATCTTGCAGAGGTTGCTGGAAATCTGCTCTGTGTTAGGAGAAAAATTACTTGTATTATCCCCCCAGCTACCTTAAGAAATCACTGTAAGAACAAAGTCTGACAACTTACTAAAGGAATAATGAAACTTTCTGTCAATTCCAAAAAATACCGCCGAAGAATCGCGCTCTGTGCTTCTGTAGGACGTTTCTGTTGTACACCCTTAAAAAGAAAATCACAAAAAGGCTGTTATTACTGATTGTAAATAGGGTATTTTTTTAAAATAATATTTATTCCAGTAGTTGTGTGTACACTTGTCATAAGCTCACTTATTGCATTCCCTATGCTGAAACATGGAAACAAAGCAACAGGATCAGCCCTTCAGTGGCTGGTTTTCAGTTACAAGTTTGGAAGCTCTGGTTCTTGAACATGCATGAAATTTCTGGACCAAAGAGATCGGGAGGGGGGGCAGCAAGGTGAAGAGGTCAAAACAGATGAACTGATCTGTCACTTAAATTACCTAAATTATAAAGCTTCTTGAATTTTACAGTTCACTTAGTTATGCAAACAGCTAACAAGAAGCCCTTTCTCCTACAATGAGAATATCTAAGTATCTATTCAGTCATGAATTGGGGCAAAGGAATCAGAATGCAGTTTCATTGTGATTATGCAGACACAGCTCAGCTCTAACTGAGAACAGGGTAGGGCAGCATGCAATACAGTTGCCATTAAGAGACTTACAGTATTACCTTTTGTAACTGTTTAACAATTTCTTCGTCTTTGTTCAAGTATGGCTTATAAGAGGTATAAACACCTAAAGAAAAAAGGCAGCAGCATATAGCCAAAGGAAACTGTGCTTCTTTGGAACTAAAAATACTGGTGATTTAACTCTTAGGTAACTTTATTACCAGGTTTGGAGTCCAAAGTTTTTAAGTTCTTCAGTTTTTTCACTTTCACCTGCTTTGGAACATCACCTGCCAAAACATTCAAAGCCACCTGTTAACAATCCTGGAAGCTCAGCAGCCAGAACTTCCCTTTTATCTGGTTGGATGTTTGACTTTAGAAAAAATAATGGTATGAAATCCTGCAGGAACTGCAGAGTGGGATGAAAAGGAGGGAAAAAAAAAGGAAAAAAAAGGAAGACTGCAGTTTCTAGATCCTAACCACAGAACAGGCAGCATTTTGTTTTTCTCCTCCCTTCTCTCCGTCTGAAAGAAGCATTCTGAAGCTTGGACAGAAATGATGTATTTTGAAGTAAAGCAAAAACTTCCTTACTAACACTGAGCACAGCACCTATCCTTAATTACTGTGGTAAATGAACATAGCTCATTGTTACAGATGTTATGATGCATGACCCTAACCAGGTATTTATACGCCTCCTACTTGCAGCACTGAACCAGCCACACAAACAGCTGTGTGCAGGAATCCCATGCCATAACTACAGTTCTGCAGGATTTTATTACAGACTTGCAATCTGCAATACCAAGTATTACATTAAAACTCCACTCAATTATGCAACTAAAATGCCTACCATAACCAATCAATACCTACTGGAATATTACAGGATTAATTTATTAATACAGCTTTTTTAATGGGTCCTACATTTCTCTGCACTTGCTGTGACTGATTTATTAAATCCTAAACAGAAACAATGTTTCTCAACATGGATACAGAACTTGGTATGAATGAAAACTTAAACGTGGTTAAACATAAACTAAATTCATCAAACCAAATGACATGTTTCTTCATAAACAAGCACACATATCTTGTCAGACAGGATTGCAGAAGACATTTATGCCGTACCTGGAAGCTTAATATCTCCAATCCTGATGATGTGGGGCCAGTGCTGGAGAGTTTTTGCAAAAAAAGGATTTGTCACCCCTAGAATAACAGATGGTCTAGAAGAACAATGACAGTGTTTAAAACAGGACAGCAAGAACGTGTGTCTCAGTGAACACAAAAGGCTTTAACTTGAAGTTATTTCATTTTTGTATTGATTTTCAAAAGTTACAATTTAAGTTACAGGTAAAGGTGAGCTTACCAAAGTTTCCAAGGTTTAGAAAATGGCTACGCAGGTGTGTGAAAGTCAGCAATAGAAGTGCTGCATGGAATCACAGAACTGTAGGGGTTGGAAAGGACCTCCAGAGATCAGTCCAACCCCCCATCCTTCTACTGAGACTCTCAGCTCTATGCTGCCTACTTAAAATAATGAGAACAGGGTATTACCTGAATTATTACTGTGGATTTTGTTTGTTTTAAATGATCAGGAATCTGACCCTACATTAGAAAGGGTAATTGCTATGTTTCAAGGTTTGATTATGACAAACCTTGGAGTAATTTTGTATGCATGTCAATACAAGACTTTTCAGTTGAGCTACCACTCAGATGACAACACGAGGCAGAGAGACACTTGCTGCTCTGCTTCCTTTCCAACACTTCAGTGTCCTTTATTAGAAAGCAATTATCAGGCAGAGAAGTACAAGAATACTAATAGCATTGCCCCCAAGCCTGCAACCTGTCAGGTTTTCCCATCTACTCATTACAATCTGGCTTTGAGGATGCATACAGACAGCCAGAGAACAAGAGGCAGTAAGACCAAAGGGCTGCCATTACAGCAAAGGGCTGCAGAATTTGGGATTTATATTATGATTACATCATTTTAGTGCTGTAATTTTCCATATAGTGGCTGCCAACCATTTTATAACCACACTCTAGCTAAGGAGAGTACAGCTGCAACCTCATTGGAACTACTGCCATAAAATAGATTATTGTCACTTCCTCAGATTGGTCCCAAAAGTCTCAGATTTTGTTACGCCATGAATGCTGTTCTTAATAAGTTTCCTATTTCTTAGGGAAAGGTGGGGAGAAAAAGGAAAGTATGTTCATACTGTGATGACGAGCAGGCATAAACTTCTGTGCTACTCTTCACCTATTTTTGACTTGCATTCCTCCCTCCACTTGCTGATTGTAGCAATATGTGCTTTGTAAACTCATTAGGTATTCAGAGGCAGGAAAAAAAAATCTGAACACACAGCTCTGTAGCTCAGTATCACGTCTGGGCTATGAAAATAGCAATTTTCACCTCTCAGCCTCATTGCAGCATAGAACAGGCGGTACCAAATTGCATCAGTTTCTCTGAAGTCTTCTCTTGTTTATCACTGACTCAGCCTTCACTATCAAACCTCTTCTGAAACTTACTGCTGTTCAACCACATCCATCTGGATCCATTCAGTTCCATTATTTTTGATGTTTATACAATCCCACTTAACTCATTAGCACTATTCATTTAAATTCACTGGGGTCTCCAAATATTGTTCACAATTTCTCCATGTTATCACACATGGTTTATATTCTCTTTTCCAAAACAACAATGAAGACCATTATCCATAAAAACACCTCAACACTTTATTCTGCTGTTCTCGATTTGTGATGGCTAATCTTATGTTCTTATCACTGTCACAAGAAAAAACAATCAACATAAGAAACAAATTGATTCTCAAGAGGCACAACCTTAGGGGCGTTAAGCATAGCCTAAGCACACAGAATTAGCACATCTCATGCCCATTTTGTGCATGGTCAAAAGCACCCTTCTTTGAGCCACTGCCTATTTCCAATCCTTTCGTGTTTTTATTTTTCATAAGAAAGCAAGAGAAATTCCAGCTCTGTTTCACATACGAAGCTTCCTAATATCTTTCTATTTGCTACACATGTATTGATACAATATGGGTGGCTGAAGTTTAGCTAATTCTTCTTGAAATTATTTTTAGAAATTAAATTACATACTGCATAACTATCCCCATGGAATACAACTGTAAGCTCAATGCCTACATTTAGATGTTTTTCCACTGCTGCATCTCTGGCAATGGTTTTTGATTGGGTTTGGTTTGTTGTTGTTTTGTTTTGTTTTAAATTGAGAGGGAAAATACAGAAAAAACAACCAACCACAAAAGCTAACACAACAACCACTGTCTGTTCAGACAGTAGGAAAAAAAAAAGTTTAAAAAAAGATCAGTAAATCTAAGACACAGCCTATATCCACATCAAGCTGCATTTAAATAACGTAAGAAATATTGTAGGTGTATGCTGTCAAAATGAAAGTAGGACATCAGTAAGTTACAAGGAGTCCTTAAAGGAGATGTGAGATTCATGCTTTCTTTTTTTTTTTTATAAAAAGTAATTTCTCAAGTATTTGCAACGCTTTTCTGACAAATTGAGTGCAAGTAATTCATTTTTGGATGCACTGCCTCAACTTGTGACAACATCAGTAGCTAACTGCTGTATATTTGTAAGAATTATCTTACAGTAAGCAGTCTCAATTCCCTAATAACAAAAATTCAGAATAGTTTAAAGCAGATTTGTGGTTACAAGCAGCTTTGAAAGACACCTTCAGAACAAAGTTTGGTTTACTTACGGAGCTTGTGTGCGGGTTGTGTATTCTTTGAATTCACTGTCGTGTATGGTAAAGTATGGCCTGAAATCACTGCAGTACTTTAATGGTGAAATGCAGCTGCAGAGTAGAAAGGTAAGAAGTTTTTGTATCTGTGCAATGGAAAGTTCACTACAGAAAAATCGAAATTAAAATGTATAAGGCTTTGCTATATTCAGATACACCCAAGTGGCACCCAGCTGCCACTGACAGTGACTCACTTGGTCACCTGTTCTGCAGCTGCACCACACTTACCTCACAAGTGCCAACACGGTTTCTGAAGATTCTGCTGGCGATGGCGCCATGACAACAAGCGGCTCCCCCAGCAGCACCAGTTCCCACAGCATCTGAATGTGAAAGAACACTGGACAGAAACACCTAAAATGAGATTGAGGGGTTTTAGTACATTTAACATAACCAGAAGGAATACATATTTGACTGAGTGAAAACAAGGTTTCCAAGAGAATCTGAATTGGTTGAAAAATATAAAATAACACTGCAAAAGGTAACGTTCAACAGACTCGCTTATTTATTTCAGTTTCACGCTGTACGTTACCTGAATTCTTTTTTTAGGTAGCTTTAGAGAAAAAGAGTATTAAAAATAACACTGATAAGCATCAGCTTGTGACCTATGAGCTACGTATTATGGAATCCTCATTAATATTTAACTGGTGGAAATTCACAGTTAGGAATAAATTAATTCACATTCCTACCTGAAAAGATCTACTTCATGAACAGTTGGTAAGGTCATAGAGATCTGAGCATCTGCCTAAAAGACATCACAGTACAAGCTTTTTAGTCATGACAGCTATTAATTAAAACTTTTCCTTTAATGCTTACAGACAGTAGACAGTACATACCCTATATCCCACTACTGTACTTAATAACTACTGCAATGTGTAGTACATTATGTCCACAAGTAACTTTTTATTAATCTAAAAGTTTCTCCTAGCACCACCTCCCCACACAGGCATGCAGCTTTCAGTGCTAAAGTGATACAACACACTGATGCTGTTTCAAACAAGAGCTGCACAGCATATGAAGGAAGACACAGACAGATTTGTTCTACAACCATCTTCCATGGAAAAAGAATTTGAATGTGTTTTTTGTCCTCCAAAAATAGTTTAGTACAGTTTTACCCATTAAAAGGATGTTTAAGTTGTTAATTTTGTTAGCCAGCTATCCCTACCCAAAAGCAGACAACTCGTCATCTCCTGAAGAGCCTGGTGTAATTGGCTTTAAACATCTTTCATACTAAGAATCCAACACCAAGCTCTTCTATTTGAAGTTTCAAAGACACTGAATTTCATTATCACCAAAATATGTGGGGATTTGCTACCAAGCTTTTATGAACAAGTAACCAAAAAAATAAAAGCACAACAAAACTAACAAAGAGAACTGTTCAGCTTTGTCTTAGAGCTATATACAACAGCAGCATCTGATCTCTACCTGGTGCATATTCTGTACTATCGGGGTTGTTCCAGGCTTGTCACGATATGTTGGAACTCGCAGCTTTGAAAGAAAGAGAGAAAATGATTCATTTTCCTTGTATTGAAATCAGGAGTGACCTAAAATAAATGCTTACAGACAAGCTGCAACATTTAAAGACAGTGTCACACAGTACAATTTTTAACTTGCTCTACAGAACATCCACAGGGCAGGAAGGTTCTACAGAAGGATCTGGATAGGCTGGACTGATAGGTGGAGACAAACTGTATTAGATTCAACAGGGCTAAGGGCAGCGTCCTTCACTTGGGTCACAACAACCCTGTATGGTGCCACAGCCTGACGGAAGAGTGGCTGGAAAGCTCCCTGGCAGAAAAGGACCTGTGGGTGTTGGTCAACAGCCAGCTGAATATGAACCAGCAGTGTGCTCAGGTGGCCTAACAGGCTGACAGCATCCTGGCTGCTATCAGAAATAGTGTGGCCAGCAGTACTGGGAAGTGATTGCCCCTCTGTACTCAACTCCTGGTGAGGCAGCACCACAAATACTGTGTTCACTTTTGGGCCCCTCACTGTAAGACACTGAGGTGTTGGAGTCTCTTCAAAAAAGGGCATCAAAGCTGGTAAAATGTCTATAAAACAAGTCTTAGGAGAAGCAGCTAGGGAAGTTACTTAGGCTCGGGAGAGACTCTATCAGGCTCTACAATTACTTCAAAGGAGACTGCAGACAGGTGGGGGTTGATCTCTTCTGCCAAGCAATAATGTGACCAGACAAGAGGAAAGGGCCTCAAATTGCATCAGAAGAGGTTTAGGTTGGATATTACGAAAGATTTCGTCAGAGAGGGTTGTGAAGCACTGGAACAGTCTGACCAAGGAAGCAGTTGAGTTACCATCCCCAAAATTATTTAAAAGATTTGTAGGTGTGGCTCTTGGAAACATGATTTAATAGAAGACTTGGCAGCTCTGGGTGAACAGTTGGACTTGATGACCTTAAAGGTCTTTTCCAACCCAAGTGATCCTATGGTTTTTTTTCATTTTACTTGACCAGAATTGAATTCTCAGTATTTTCAAGTGATACTTAATATTTTATTTGGCAAATATAACTAGCAAATCCAGCTAATCTCCTGCAAATACCAGAAGATTAATACAGACACTGCACTAGTAGTGATGTCCACAAGAACTAAAAAAGATTACTCCCTGATCAAGGAACCTAATCAAGAGTGGAGTGTAAGTCTGTTCCTATTCTCAAGTATGAGACACTGAAAACAAGGCAGAGTACAGTGAGTACATACACAGTAAGTGGGGAGGAAAACATCATCAGAGGAAAGTTGTGCTGAAGTTCTTACCTTCATTACGACGCCCATAATAGGTAAGTGTAGTACTTCCCCTGGAATTGGTGGTGGCCAACGATCAACATCGCTGCAGACTTAAAGAAAAATAAGAATGGACTAAGAACAATTTATAACTAGTTTGAATGCACAGTAACTCATGGTATTGCACTCATCTTAGTGCACACTGAAATCGTAAGTTAGTTCTAATACCTCAACAGTGTTATTTATATTTTCTTCACTCCATACTCTAGAGAAGCCTTACAGCACAGATGACATTCTTCACGTATTCATTAGAACTGTGAAGGTTTTCATTTCAAGAAAACACTATTGTCTTGTCTTCCTTTTATAGCAACCTGGTTCACAATTCATTGAAAGACCATTACAGAAACCCTTAAAAAGTACATATGAAGAAACTGGACAACACACATACAAAAATAGCTATCATAGAAAAGAGAGATGCAAGTAGTTAGGGGGAATTAAAAAAAGTCTTTGGAGATAATAATAATAAAGTTTGCTTACCAAGCTTTTTAGCATTTTCTTGAAAACAATTTTAAGTATCACTGCTAATTCTAGTAGTTATTTTTTTCTAGAACTTACTGTGTGTGTAATACTGTCAAAAAACTCTGTTTATCTACAGGTGATTACAAACAATTCTTTTGTCAAGAATGGTTTCCACCAATTTCTGCTCAGTATAAGTACAAAGACAGGAATTTTGTATGGGGCAGACTGAGGGAACATTTAGCAGCACTGCCCTGTTGCTGCTCCTGCTTGAGTAAAACAAACACACACACTCCCTGCCAGCCTAAGAAGACAACACACGTACAGCTGCTTAAGAACATTTGTCAGAATGCCTAAAAGGATTCAACTTGTGGTGAGTACAAATTAAGGACTGATGTCAGCTGCTTGTACTGCTAGCCCCCACGGGGATCTTGCACCCCCCCCCCCCCCAAAAAAAAGGATCCAGAATCAGATCAGTTCTGTTCAATTATCTAGACAGAAATCAAACCAGTTTGCTGAAGTTTCAGCCCTCTACCCTGCAGAAAGACAAATGCACAAACTCAGATGTGGCAGTTTGCTATTTCCCCAAAGCAGTTAGGAGATATTACAGGAGTGTTTCTGGAACAACGTAACAGCAGCACTACCTGCTTCCAGGAAAGCCTCACTTTTTTCAAAATATTCCGGTGCTATTTGCTTAAGCACGGTGCGAAAGAGATGGACATACGGCAGCTTGCTGATGAGGACCAGTGACTGCAATAAAGAATAACAGCACAAAGATGTCACTCTAAGTTAACGCCTTCTATCGCAGCTCTGTTATCCTCAGAGAACATAAAACGTGACTTTTCCTCACACGTACAAACCAACCACACATGACCACAATCAACTGCTAAGAAAAATCTCCCGAGTTTCCAACTTTTTGTTCTGATGTTTTCTTCTAACAGTGGAGCTGGAACATACTCACGCTCACAGAGAACTCAGACCAGGTCACTACAAACCACCACAGCATTTAGCTACAGGAGCAAGATATCCTTTCTGCTTCCCTGATGTCTCTGAAAAGCAATTATCTTCAAAATACACATTTTCCTACGAAAATCAAAATTACCTTCTGAAAATAGCCCCTTTTTAATGATTTATCTCGAACTTGTCTGAAATACACATAGCCATAGTAATACGCTGGATCTTTCTGCAAAAGAACCAAAAGAATTCAATGTATCACACTGATACTTTCTGTCTTTTCAAAGGATTCTATAGGGCTATTTACATGCAAACTCAAACTGATTAGATACAGTTAAGAAGGATTATTCTGTTTACTGACATTAAAATCTTTATGAGCACTTCAAAGACAAAGTACCACTGTGTGGAAAGAATTGTCCTTTGTAGCTTTGCTATTTTTCTATCTACGTTCTCTTGAAATACCACTGAAAGCAAAACCAGAATAAATTGCCAGAGGAATAGGTCAACACTTAAATTTTACAAAGTCGCACTAAAAAGATGTTAGCAGCTACAAACCTTAAAGAAATGGGAAACTTGAAAAGACAAGAACTGGTACGTAATATGTCAGCGTTACAAAAGATTGCTGGAGTAGTAGCAAGCTCTCACGTTTCAGTGATAAAACATCAGCTTCATACTTCTTACATGCAGGAATTCAAATACTGGCCACATAAACAGAACTGAGAATCAGACTCCCACTAGCATAATTAAAGGCCTCGGTATTTCAGTGTTCCATAAGAAAATGCTGGTAACTTTTTGCCTATGAACTCTTGATAATGCCTCCATCTTAACAAAAAAAAAAAAAAAAAAAAAAAGCAAAGAAAAGAAAAAAAAAGGAGGGTGGAGGGGGACAAAACAGAGAGAGACCTCTCAGCATTGCGCATTTGTCTGTTTCTGTTTTGTATTCTGTTTTTAAAAAGTTATGAAGTGTTTCAGATGCAAGGGATTTGACAATCTGATCTCCAGGCCTCCGGACACTAACAGAACAGCTCTGGTCACTGATTTGATTTGTTACAGCCCAAAATCCATGAAAACTCAAGGAATAGTCAGAGGAACTGATTATTAGTTAATTGTTACAATAACAACATACTACCAAAATAAATAAATGAATGAGTGAATCTGCTCAGCTTCCTCCCTCAGAACACCCAGCTTCTGTTCTTCATGCACGAATTTCAGAATTAGCCTAGTAGCTGACATCATTCAGAAGATCTTATATATATATATATACACACACACAGAAGTATTACTTTTATTGTTTTATTACCAACCTTTAAGTAAACTGGTAGATCTCTATCCAAGTGGTCCAGGAAACAACACACAGAAGCTTTCCTTCCAGAAGACCGTCGAAATCTAAAGCAAAACTGCGTGTCGCCAAGACAACCTAATGGGAGAAGAGAGAGGGAACAGCAAATGACAGCATTCAGCATTTCAACTTCACCACAGAAAAAGGGAAATGCACTCCAATTGTGCCTGTTTATAGATACATATTCACATATGTTTTAAGTAAACAATTAGATGGTTTTGGCAACAACAGCTTTCTTTAAACAAGAAGAAGAAACATAAACGCTACTTCGTGAGTTTGTTAGCTTTGAAGATTCAGATTACATCCCTGAACAGCTCTACTGACAGCTGCCCAACTGTTCTTACACATTTTCTTGGTCTGGCTGTACAGTTCTGCTCATCTTGAACAAATCTCATTCCTCTCTTCAATGAAAGCACTTAACTTTTGTTTCTTGTATACCAAGCTGGGGCAAGCTAATGCAGAAGTTGACCTGTAAGCTGTTCTCTTGTGGTTCTCTGTGCAAGCCTAGGACTCCAATAATAATTTTACTTACCACTCTTGTAAGGGCAAAATAAATAAATAAAGCAGCCTTAGATCCTAATGCATTATTTTGTACCTTCGGTACCTTTCAAAGGTTGGACAAATTTGTAACTATTACCCATGAGAGTCAGAAGGAAACTCATTTTCAGTAACAGAAGCTTTTCCTCTGTTTACCCACCGGATATCAAGAAAAAATACCTTAATTTTAATGACATAAAGACAAAGGGGAAAAGAGCTGAGGCTTTTTTTTTTTTTTTTTTATTAAATATTATGTATACCAGAAAGCTCTTACATATTGAAAGCACCTATCTGCATCATTCCATAGCAGAGGTGTTATGCTGCAGAGGAATCAAAAGCAAAAAGTACATGCAGTTATGGGGACAAATGTGTTACTACAGGTTTTGACTGTGATAAAGAAATAAATGTGAAAAGACATGTCTGTACTTCTGCCATCTCTTTCTGCAGGTGGTCCAAGCCTTCAGCCACATGCCTCTAATTCCTCTTTGGCAGCAGAACAGGAAAATTTAGATGAAAGAATTCAGCAAGCAGGACCACACAAGGCAAAAAAGGAAAGAATAGAAAATTTAAATTACATGTATTTTTCCTTCAGGACTGTTCTCCTAAATGCTTTTGATTTTTAAAAGTCCGTTTCACTGTTAGGAATTTAGGAAATACACACTTAGATTTACATATTTACTAGAAGAATGTCCCAGACCCTTCCATCTGCTTCCAAACTCTGGGCTTACACTTTTCTCCTCAATTACAAAAATATTACTTTGTTTAAAAGAGATACGTATCTCTTCTATATACCTGCAAAGTACCTTAGAACTTCTGCATGCACATCACCAGGAAGGTCTTGCATACATTCCTGATATTTCACCCATAGTAAATAAAGAATTCTCAGGCCTCACTGCAATACAAACAACCATAGTTTTATACTTAACTGCAACTTTCCTGTACTGCAATATTAAGGTTTCCAGAGAAAGGATTTAATCCCAGACCCTGGATTTATACTTGTTGAACAGCTTAGTCCAACAGCAGATGACTACAGAACAGAAAAAGCACTTACCTGAGTTGGAATCTGGAAAAGACAAGTAGCAAATATTGGTTTTCTAAAGAGTAGGGAAAAGAAAAAGGACAATTACATTTCCTGGTATTTCTAAACTAAAACCAAACGACGTATTTACACAGCAACCATTACTTACCTCTTTATCTGTGAGCTTTGAATGTGGAGGATATATTACCTACAGAAAAAAGAAAAAAGGTAGTATTTCATTAAAAAATACACCAAGTATAAGTAAACAGCTTCTCTTAAGTGTTTCTACAATACAACCCTCAAATACTTGTCAGCTTTAGGCTACTGACTATGATAAATTATTAATGCTGTGCATCTCTTCTTACTCACGTGCTTTTTAAGCTAATGATCTTTGAGAGTAGATTAAAGAACACCTCTACAGGGTGTTCTGAGTGCGAGCTGAAGATGATAAAGGCACACTCAAAAACTCAGGCTATTTGACATTTGGCACAGCTGGTCCTAAGGAAGAGCAGTTTGTGTTTAACTTGTACCTAGAAGATGCAGTTACTGTCTGAAATCTGTTGCACTGGGTAGTTAGATTGGGATAACCAAAATTCAATCACAGAGCACCTACTGTATTAATATTAACTGGTGAAGATGGAACATTTGCCACAAATGAGAGTCAGGAGTGTGAAAGAGCAAGAATTACACCCACAAAGCCACTTACACTGACAAAAAAAGGTTATTTGGCATTGCTTACAATGCATAAATCACAAACAATGTGACAACTGAAGGCACAACAACAGTAACTACACCAGTAAGTAAGAAAAGAGCAAAGAATGAAACAGAACCTCAAAGCATTCTGCTATGCCAAGGCGATGTTGTAACCAACTTAAGTAATGCACTCCATCAGAAGTCGCTCAGCAGCTGCACGATGCTGCGCTCGCCTGCATCGTCAGAGCTTTAAGCCTACAGTGAGGCTACGATGAACGGGGCTGCCAGCAGGCTGGAATTCATACCCCTGTTGCTCAGCAGCTACTGTACCTTGGCGGAAGTCAAATGAAGATGAAACCAAAGGAAGTAAACCCAGCAGCAAGCGTTATCGTCCATCCCATCGCATCTCAGCCTTTCTGAGCTGCATGGGTGGCCACCTCAGTGATGAAGTGATAATGAAAGCAAGCAGAGCCCAGGTGAAGGTGGTTTTTTGTACAAACAAAATACAACGTTTTGAATGACCTTAAAGAAATACAAACAGAAAAGAATGAGAACACCATTTCTGTGAGCTGCTGCTAGGCCAGAAGGTGCAGAAAATGAATCTGCCTATCAAAAGCACAAAAGAAAATGCAAAATAAAAAAGAAAAGTGCAAGTTAAGACACAAAGAAGCAGAATGATGAGAGACCATAGCTCCCTGCTTTCCAAATGCTTCCCTTTGTAACTTCAGTGTTCTTACACACACTGTTGTTCCTGCCTGAACTGGTCATCTAATATGCTGGGCAGGAAAGAAAGGACATGGCCTGAAAGGCAGCATCATAGCAGAGCCCATGCCAGAAATTCCAACTTCCCTATAGATGTAAGTGCACGCTGTTATAAGTGAAAGGAAAGTAAGTGGAAAACTGTGACTAGTTGGAGGAAATATAACAGCTACTTCAGAATCCTCCCCTGCAATGCAACTGTAAGGAAAAGGCCCTACTGCTGCAAATTTTGGCAAAGCACTGCTTCTGTCTAAGCAGTTTCCAGAGAAGAAAAAAAACAACTTCTTTTGTGTAGTTTGAAACTACACTGCATTTGCTTTGCATTTGTGCATCTCTTAACATGCTGTAATGTTAAGTAACCTCACTCTTAGGACTCCAACTGAAACTAAAAATGTAACTAAAAAAACTCAGGCCGTAATTGCACACACACGTTAAGTTTCATTTTAGGTGTGCTTTCAGCTACAGTGAACCGGACTGCTACCAGAGCTGCCTGCTGACCACACAGAGCCCTGAACGTCCCTCACCCACACACAGCACTATCATCCTCCTTGCCGCCAGCATTCGGTGAGAACAACGCAGATGCTACCATAGGACGCTGGTTTATTACTTGTATTTCCCCTGAGCCATTGACACACATCAACTCTGCTTTAAGGATTCTAACAGCAACACTAAGCCAGTCAACGCTTAGTCAACGCACAAAGCCAGTCAACCCCTGCTAAAGCACCGTCCCAGCCACAACAAAATAGCGAGGAAGCTTTTCCTTACGCCCCAACCGGTTTCTGCACGGGCACGAGATGAGCACGAGATCGGGACGTGAAAACAGAGGCATTTCTGCAGTTTATTTCCCAGCCCCATCGGCTGCTTCGCGCAGCTCCACGCGCAGAGCTGCAAAGCGCAGCGGCACGGAGCTGCCGGACCGCCCGGCAAGGGCACAGCGGCGGAGCAGCGGAGCAGCGGCCGGCTGGGATTTCGCACTTGGCAGCACCGCAGTTCCCTCCCGGACGCGGCCGCGCTTCCCCCGCGGCTGTGCAACACCGCCCCAGAGGAAGTGCCCGATTCCGGCGGGACGATGGGCCGCGCCGCAGAGCCGGGCGCTCCGGAGGTGGGGGGGGGTCGGGGGGAGCAGCGATGCGGCCCCGTGCCCGAGCCACGGCGCCCGCGGGCCCTTACGTACCTCCACCGCCTGGCCCAGCTCCAGGTCGAAGCCCACCACGCACACGCAGTGCAGCCAGGCCGAGAAGCGGTCCCAGGGCAGCAGCGGCAGGCCCCGCTCCGGCCCCTCAGCCGCATCCTCCCGGGCCTCCGCGGCGCCGCCCGCGCCCCGCTCCCGTAGCGCCATGGCGCTGCCCCCGCCCCGCGGCCCCGCCGCCTCGGCCCGGCCCCGCCGCCGGGAGCCACGTGACCGCGCACCGCCTCCGCCGGGAGAGACCACGGGGCGCCGGAGGGGAGGGGGCGAGCGGCGCCGAGAGCCGAACCACCGCCGGGGGTGTGCGGAGCTCCGGGGCCGGCGCTGGGAGCGGGGAGGCACCGAGCGAGCGGCAGGTACCGCAGGGACGGCAGCACGTCGCGAGCAGCGCCGAGCACCGCATGGAGCGGGCAACAAACAGCGAGCCTCTCCTGGCCTGTAAGCCTTAGCTTCCCACCGGACTTCGGACTGACTGCTACTTGCAAAGCTTGCCTGCAGCATTAGCGGCCCGGCTGCCATTTCTCCCACGCAGGAGCCGCAGATATTACCGCCGAGCTAACGCGGCTCTACGTCCTTAATGGGAGAAGCAGGAGTATCGGAACGCGCTTCTTCATTAAAGACTCATTAGCAACATTTGGTTAACTATCAGAATAAAACCGTAAGAAACTAAAGGATGCTTTCATCTTTATCGCAATTTCCTAGACAAAGAGGAACAAACGTGTAACTCAGGCAAAATCACGTTATCATTGTAATGGCTTAAGACACAGCAGCCTGCAGTTACCATAAGCCATTAGTGGCAAAGCAAACTGCAGATCCACAGTAAGATACGGCAGCGTTAGTGGCTGTGCAGGAAGGCTCTGCAGCTGCTTCAGCTCGTTCCTTCCTGCCATTTCAAACTCAGTAACTGTTACAGGTTTGCTCACTCCCAGGTTCTGTAAAAGGCTGCTATGCAGAATAACACAAGACTGAGGCTTGGGTTCATCAAGTCAAAGTTGTGGCAGTGATTCTATCGCAGTACTTAATGTACTGGTCCCATGTAGGAGCTGAAACAGGGCCTGGCTAAGAGCTCTTGTCACTTAGTTTAAGAAAAGATACTATTCATGGCTTCTTACACACCTTCTTCCCTGGCTTGTATTCTTGCTATCACTGCTGCAACAAAATAACAGCAGTTATTATTATATATATGTTATTATTTAGTCTCCTCTATTTTTATGTTTCCACATGTGGGGAAAAAAAAAAAAAAAAAAGTATTCCCTTAGATATATGTAATTGTAGACACACAAACTGAAGAGAATAAAGTATTTCTCTGACTGATGTTCCCTGCTCATTTTGTTCAATGTCAGTCAGTAACTTACCTGCACTGGATGCTTACCAGGAGTAACCTTTTGGCAGGAAAAGGTTTGGAGAACAGTGACAATCTTTGAGGAAGAAGCATTCTCACCTCCCCGAGACTCCCCTGATCCCTACGTACTCCATCAGTTCACACTGAGTTTTGCCCAGACAATTCAGATACCTTTTTGCTTTGGTAAAATGTGGTTATCTTTGTTGGTTGAGAATGAATGTCAGTTGTCCAAGAATTAAAATATTCCTGCAAGCATTGTAAGTATTGTCATGTTCAGAACAACTGGGACTCTTGTCTCTATCAGGAAACTTCTACTGGGTCAGATCAGCACAGGACAAACTTCAAAGCTGGAAATCAATCAACAGAGAATGCTTTGCTACAAGTTGCACTTACACCTGTACAGCTCTGCTATTGGTTTGCTTACAAAGCTCTCTGAAGCCTGTCTTAGTTATGCAGTCATCTTTTCATTCTGCAGGGTTTGGATGAGATTATCTTCTAGAAAAAGCACACTTTGTCACAACAGTTCCTTGAATAAAAACGAGTATAGACCTAAGCAGGACAAGTCCAAGCCATTCAGCATTTGAGTTTATCTTGCTTTCTCCCATCCTTTTTCAACTACGACTGCTGTCTCTACTGCTCTATCCCATCTCCCAGCAGGATGCTTTCCATCACATAGCAGCACAGGCTGTGCTGGTTGCCCAATTCCCATCAGCTTCAGCAGGCAGTGACTGAGCAGACTGTGCCTTTCCACTGAACAGCCCCAAAGAACTGGATAAACATCTCCCCATCACCTCACCGCCCCCCCTGCCTTCAGATCGTAATTTAAAGCCATACTTAATTTGTACTGGAAAACAAGGCCTAATAAAATGCACTTACATACAAAGAAATAGCAGTTTGTTTATAACATTTTTTTCTTATTTTTCAAACAACCTATGTTACCAATAGCTTTATTGATAGCATTATTGATGTTATATACTGTAAGATATGCTTTTGAACAGCAGTTGCAGAGACTGAAGGAGGAGCCTCGTAAACTTATACAACTATTCTGTGACCACTGCAGCTGGAAGCAAAGATCAGCAGTCAGATTCTTTTCACTCACACAGCAGTGTGACCACCCCGAATCTTTGACAAAAGCTGTTCACACACAGCGCTTCAAACACTGAGCAGCAAAGTTCGCAGGCAAAACTAAAAGGTAAATTAGCTCTTAGATATATCCCAGGCTTTGTTTTTCCAAAGGTCTTTATTTAGGATAATTTGGCTCTTTATTAACACAATCACGAAATAGCAAGTAAGCTATTAGCTAATACCTGTTGTTATTTTCCAGTACAGATCATTGAGAGAGGTCATTCTTGCTCCATTTACTTCTCATGCAATAACAGAAATACACTGCTAGAGGAAACATTTGCAGAAAGCACACATACGCATTCAGCAGCTCCTACAAACAACACACAGCTGAAAATTCCAATAGGATTATTGCTGTACTGATGTGCTGAAACGACGCCATTCAGTGCTGCGGCTGTCCAAAGATGCTCGCTATCATGCACACTCAGAATATTGTACACTTTATTGAGAACCACAAGCAGTATATTTTAACAAACTGCCCAGAGAATCACCACGTTGTCACAGCATTATCACCATTCCTTGTTCAACTTATTTTGTGAGACCACTTGTCCCATTCAAGAATAATGTATTTTCAGTCACTGCACCTAAAAAGCAACTACAGATCAGCAAACTGAGTGTGAGCCAGCCTGTCTTCCCCCAGCCCTCTAGCGGACAAGAAGTGATTGCTATGAACTTTGGCACCATAGCCTGTTACCATCCAAACCGACACATTCACAAGAATCTACTGCTCTGAAACGATTTGTCACTTTTTTACAGTTCTGCTTAATTCTGCTGCTTCTGAGGAAGCTTCCTTGGCAAAATGCGTCACATTGGGATGTGGATACAAGTCCAAACTTTGCTTTATGTTCCCATTTTGCCCTACATGACAGTAAATGCCTTTATAGACAGTCATGTTTTAAAGATTGGTACGGCTGCAGATAGTGCAATTACCCACACAATTTGTTGTGCTCCTGGAAATCAATGAAAAACCAATTTAGTAAACTGCTGATGTTCCAGGGATGAGAAATTCAATAGAAAACTGCACACCTTCAACTTTTTTTTAAATTGTGCTTTCATTTTCAATTTGCATCTTACTGTTTACACTGCAAACGGAACTTCTTTCACACAGCACACCTCATTCCTTCCACACCTAACAGCTTATCTTGAGTCAAGACTTCCCACCAAGCAATTATTTCACAACAACACCTCAATAAGAACTGTAACCTAACAATGTTTTGGTAGCCCTCTAGATCACCATTACACGATATTCAGAAATATGAACGGAGTTGTCCATAATGATGCTCACTGTTCTCCTCCTTTAGGAGTCACAGTTAATTCAGAACTCTGAGCAAGCACCCTTCAACAGAAGATCTTATTTTTCAGTAAGTCATCAGAACTAAAGGATTTTTCCTTCAAGCTCATACACTCAATCCAAAATCCAGATGTTTGGCAGGTGTGTGCAGAAGTTCAAACTCACGTTTCTGAAACAAACACCAGTTCTTTTGGGGACAAATACAAGTCACCTCCCTTCCATTTCCCTTATCCAAGATGGCTATAGAGCAGGCTGTTCTGCCCTCAGTTACGATGGCTATCATTACATTTCATGGACTTCCTGCCCATTAACCAAGCGGCATCTTGCTGCCCTTACCTAACATGGCCGCCACAGCTACTGCCCCTCTGCATTTTACGCCAAACACTGGTTTGCAGAAGAGAAGCACATGCTTACAGGTCTTCCTTACTCCTGCAGAGTGCAGTGCATGAGCACTTGGTACTTAACTGTTTTCATCCACCTGTTCCCTTCCACAGTTCAAAGATGGGCAGTACCTGATAAGCATCAAAGACTTCATAAAACACCCAAGTGACAGTTCGTATCTTCAATCCAGAATGAAACCATCTTTGTACTTTAACTTATGTATGAGCCTGTACCTAAGTTCTGAGCTCATTAGACAATTTGAAATAGCAGTACAAGAGTCTGAAAGAGATCTATATCCATCCAACTTCCCTGGGAGCCGTCAGTCATGCAGAGGAGGGCTCAGGTTAGGGCCCCTGATGAAAACAGGCAGAACTCTGCTGTTCACTGAGGCACCTGGCAGCACCAAAGGCACTGAGCAGTTGGCATGTGCCATTGGATGCCCCCTGGGGTCGTCATAATGGGATCTCTCTGAGGGACTGAAGAAGTTCAGGATATCATAATATATGTGACAGGGTCTTAGAGTTTAAAGGACATGTAAACTTAGGATACTCTTTTATTCAACTGGTCACAAAAGACCTTAAGATACTGTACAGATAATGCAGTGTGAAACACATTTGCTTCTCAATAATCGGACCTGCAAAAATATAAATACTTAGAGAGAATGTTAGTTAAATGCATCCACTGCTCAGCTGTTTACCTTTACTGCGACTCAGCTCTTTTCATTCTTACTCTCCCTAGATTCTAATGCTTCTTCTCCATCTTGAATTTGACTTTCAATTCCTTTCTCCATTAAACAGACATATAAAAACACAAGCCACACTCTCAAAAACATTATTTTCATTCCAACACCTACAGTAGCATTTGTTGCTGCTGCTTTTTATCCTTTTCCAATTCCAAATATTATCAATTATTTCTACTTCTGCTCTTTCCCTTGGGTGTAACTCCTGATGGACTTCATTTCTCTGCTTTCCCATCCTCCTTTTATGCTCCTTTTCTCCTTTTGATAAACTACGGCACCCCGCATGCTACAAACAAGAGATGTACCAAAATGCCACTCGTTCTAAAAACGAGTAAATTAGAAACACAGTTGTCACAGCTGTAACCTTTTACAGACTAGAAGACTCATGAAAGCTATGAAGCAATAGCTGGCTTTGCTTCCATGAATAGAGCTGAAAATTACTAATCAACAGTTCCAAAGTTTCCATGTATTGGTCTGCTTTTATCCTCAGATATCAGACTTATCTCTCCTCTTGGATTTCATTTCCTTGTTTCAAATTCAGACGTTATGGCCTGGTTTCACTTTTTTTTTTTTTTTTCTCCTTTGTATCATTGGAAGAACAGAGAACAAGGCTGCAACGCATCAAGCTTCCCCCCGACAACAAACAGAACGAAAAAAGAGGAAGAAAAAAATGAAGAAGACCCTGAGATCTTCCTGTAACCATTCCTTCTGATGCACTTTGCAGCCTTACCTCGAGCGCTGCCCATTTCTCACACTGCTGGCTGCCCTGCCTGGCCCGGCGCCACTTCTGCATCCCAGGGCTGCCGGGCCCCACGGAACACCTCCCCCTGATCCCAACCCCTCGGCACGAGGTAATTACAGCTCTGGCGCAGCTCCACCACGTCTCTCGTATCAAACAATCTCCGCTCGTTTGCTTTATACAGACTGACTCATGAACGAATCGGGACCGGAGAGCCCCGTTCCGCGCCGGCCACCGCGTGACCTTGAGAGAACGGCGGGCGCCGCCGCAGGCGCCAAGCAGAGGAGAGCGGGCGGAGCCGAGCAGCGCGCCGAGAGACGGCGCCCGCCGGGGCCCCGCTCCCCTCGCAGACCCGCCTCCCACCTGCAGGCAGCCCCGGCCGCGCCCTTTCGTGGCCGCCCCTCCTTCTCCTCCCCTTCGCGGCGGCCCGCCCGAACCCTCGCCCCGCCGCCCGCCCTCAGAGCCCCACGCCGCGCACCCGAAAGGCGGGCTTCCGCCCCGGCCACGGCTTCGCGCGGCGCAGCGCGCAGGTGCGGGAAGCGGGTTCGCGGCTGCGCAGAATCCCGCTCCGCGGCTGGGGGCGGCCGCCGCGCCTTCCCTATGATCGGGGCCCCGCTGAGGACGGCTCCGCCCTCCGACCCCCGCCCCTCCCCGGCAGCGCCGCGGCTGTTACGCCGGGTAGGTTTCCAGTCACTATGGCGGCCGCTGCGCCGAAGGTAAGGGAGGGAGCGGGGCTTCGCCGCGCCCCGCGGCTCCTTCGGGGCCGGGCGCCGCCGGGCCGGGGGGAGGTGCGCGGGGCCGCGCCGGGCGGGGAACGCGTCTGACCCGGCTTGTTTTCGGCTCCGCAGGTCGGAGGAAAGTTTTCGCGGTCGGCGGCTGCTTGAGAGGCAGAGCTACCGAGCGGGCCCGGCCGCCGGGCCCTCTCACAGCGCCGGGCCCGAAGGAGCCGCGCTCGGCGGGCGGAGGAGGCTCTGTGCGGCCCCCCGTGAGCGGCCACCTGCGGAGGGGCTGAGCGGAGCCGCGCGTCCACCCCCCCCCCCCCCGACTCCCCGCCCGGAGCGCCGCTCCCCGCGCCGGTGGCTTCGGAGGCGCTTCTCGGAGCTGCCCTGCGACCCCTACCCGCCGGCGGCGACCCGGAGACGCAGCGAGCTGACGGCGCGCCCGGGGCCCAGCGAGCCGCCCGCCGGCCTGGCCCTGAGAGAGGAGACGCGAGCTTCTCCGTGCCTCGGCGAGCTCCGAGCGGCCACGCGGGGCCGTAGGGCGCTTGGGCTTTATCTGCGGTCGGGGAGGAAAGCGGTGTTTCTCCGGTAGCCCGGCCCGAGGAGCGCCCGTCCGCTTTAATGCGCGAAGATGGTGAGATGCGGACTGCCCTGTGACGCGACCCGGTCCCCGCTGCGGAGTGCGGGCTCTGCGGCCGTCTTCCTGCTCACTGCGCTCTGAGGGAGGACGCCGTTCCTTTTCCCCCTTCCATAAACCTCTCCTTGCTTCCATGGTGCGGTGGTCAGCGTTGTTTACGGAAGGGGGAAAACAAGGGAGGCAGTTGAGGTCCCAAACAAAAGTATTTGTATGACTCATCCGCCTGGATTTAAGACGTTCTCTCCTTCTGTCGAGGAGCCTTTCCTTCTCTCTGAAGAAATCAGATGCTTGTTCCTGTTCTTCCAGAGGAGGATGGATTGAAAGTGGTACGTTTTAGACATTTTCTGGGCCACCGCTGATGTTGTTAAGAGACATAATGGGGCTTTTTCACTGGATTATTGCCAGAATTAGTTTACACACTGAAACAATGAGTTGTTAGGCCTCTTGTATGCGATAATGTTTGTCGTGCTTTAATGTAAACTTGCTGTGGAGGTTTGGCTTAAAAATTGTGGAGGACGATCTGCATCTGCATCAGAAGAGGTTCTCTTCGTCTCTGGTTCGTGTGGCAACTCCAATCTGTCCTCGATGCCTTCAGCCTTGGCCATCTTCACCTGCCGCCCCAACTCCCATCCGTTTCAGGAGCGTCATGTCTACCTGGATGAGCCCGTCAAGATCGGCCGCTCTGTGGCTCGCTGCCGGCCAGCTCAGAATAATGCGACTTTTGACTGTAAGGTGCTGTCCAGGAACCATGCACTTGTCTGGTTTGATCACAAGACAGGCAAGGTAAGATGTTTTGCTTGCTTTATTTAAAAATAGTAAACTTATTTATTTTAACAAGTCCCCAGATGTTGCAGATCGCTTTCATTTCACTGCAGTAAATATGGCTGTGTGTGGAAGGATTGTGTTGTAGCTAGTGATTAATTATCTAATAAGTTGATAATTTCTTACCAAGCAGAAACTCAGCTTGTTCTTAAAGGTACTTAACGCTAGCAGTAATGATAACTGGAGTGATTTTGAGGTAATTACAAATCTGAAAGCGCAGACTTGTGTGAATGATGTGGTGCAATATTTTTTTTTTTTTTCAAATATAGAGAAATGATTGTCTGAGCATATAAATAAAGCCCATTGTGAGGAGCTATCAGAAAGCAGGTTTAAAAGCATGCTGGGTTTGTGTGGCACTCTTCCTACATTCTTGAAATCATATATAGCTTGTCTTGTTTGGATCCGGTAGATAGTGGGGATGTAGCAGAGGCATACAAGGTATTTTCTCATTGCTAGTGGAAATGGTATTAAAATACATTCAGTGTTGTATTAACCTGCCACCGTTTGCCTCAGAAGGGCAGTAGCTGTGTTGTTATGTGAAATACACGGGCTCTGTAGTGCGTGCTTTGTCCACTAGGGTATGAACTGGGACAAGTAAAGCCATTTTACTTAATAACTGTGAAGTTAATTTTAAATTTCAGCAAGAAGAGGACGAAGTGCAGATTTCAGTTGCTCAGCACTGTTATTTTCTTCCAAATGTGTTGATGTTACAGCCTGAAACTCCACCTGCTACGAATTAGCTCCTTTTTTAGCTTCCCTGCATTGCCCTTCTGTGAAATGTGGTCAGGGTAGCTCTTGATTTTAGGAATAATGAAGCCAGTAATTAATGCTGTGTTTTTTAGTAGTGTGACACAGCATGAAGAGCAGTAGAACAAAGTTCTTAAACCTTCCATTGTTAGCTATCCCCTGTTATGCAACACCTGGGCATGATGGGACAAGACAAGCGTTTAATTTCTTGAGGCTGGGTTATGGCATGGCTTTCAAGTTACTCACATGTAATTGTGTGAACTGCTATCTGTGATTCATTAAAAATATTGTTTTGGCTCTATAGTGTTTATGATATGCATTCTTAAGAACTCTTAAGAACTTAGGTGTGTGAAATATAGCTATTTTTAGTGTAAGCTTAGTTTCTAACCATTTTTTGACTCAGAGTAAAAGGTTTTACTTTATTGTACTGGTTTTAAATTTGAAAGTATTGTACATACAGCTTTCTATTGATTTATAAGCATTTTAAGACCCTCATGTGCCCTGTGATGGCTATAATTACTCCAGGTATATTAAAGGTGGTTTAATTTGAGAAAACATGGAGTGTTGAGCAAACCTGCTAACTCACAGAAGAGCTCAAAAGAGACCTAGATGTTGTTTAGTGATCTTCTTAAATTTTTAGTTTGCTTTGGCTCCTCTAACACATGTCAAAAATGATATGCTTATTCCCTTTATCTTTAGCTGATCTAAAATAGCAACTCGGTAGTAGTAAATAAGATGGCAACATGTGATAGCTCTTGAAATACCATCATGTGAGAAGTTGATGGGGGAATCTTGATGAAAATTGCGCAAATGAGTATCTGGATCAGTAGCCATAGTGATAACTAAATAAAGAGTGGGGTTTCAGATGATGCACAGGGATGTATTGCTGTTCGTTTTACATGTCGGAGCATTGCAAAAGGCAGGAAGAATTGATAAAGCAGAACACAGAGTTTTGGATTCCGTTTGGTTCATGGCAACAGTGGTGAATTTTGGGAGAACGGAGGTGAGGGGGATGGGAAATGCAATGAAAGAGAATATGAAGTGCTCCTGGGAAAAGGTGGGTGATGGTAAATGCGATCTTCATCTTGAATCACAAAAGCTGCTTAAAATGCTGTGGTGTTTTAAATGAATAAACAAAAACATAAATTATGCCAGAATATTTGCATGCAGGAATGTTTATTACCATTGTTTACAGAACTTCTACATATACCTCATGTAGGAATGTGTCATTACCCTATCAATGATATATATTTGGATCTGCGTGAGTTGTTTTTGCTGTAGCAGTTGTAAACATTTCTTAGAAGCTTATCAATAAGACTCTTACCAATTTTGCTTTTTTGAGAGATAAGACCTTGAAATGTTAACTTAATAACAAAGAGGAATCCTTGAGAAATGTAAAAATAGTTCATGAATCATCTGGGGCCAGGCGCTGGTAAGCGGTGTGCTTCGATGGCAATAGCAGATTCCTGCATTCCCTGTCTGTGCTCTCTGCTGCCTCTCAAGCCTCCTTTCTGCTGTGCTGCTGGTTTTTCCTTGAGGGTTTGGAGTCGTGTTTGTTTTGTTTTAGTGAATCATATGAATGGTCCTGTGTGTGCTACATAGTCTGTAAATAATTGTATCAGCATAATCTGTAGGGAAGAGTGAAAATTGGGGAGAGGGAGCATCAGTAAATATTGGCTAGAAAACTAGTTAGTAAACTTCTTGAGGCAGAGGCAACCTTAAGATGAAGCAAATTATATAAATACATTAATGTAGTTAATTATTGTGGGTTGAGACATGCCAGTGTTTATTTAGTGTAAGGGCAGTTCATATGTGCAACAAGCTGCCTGTACTGAGGAGATAATGCCTGTGTCACACCAGCATTATTAATGATAAAAGTGGGATGAGTCTTCGAGACATCAAGAAAACAATAATTAAAAATAGGTATTTAAAGTTGCATTTGTCTTTTGAAATGTTTCATGTAAACCTGACAACACATAAATGTGGAAGGAATGGAGGGGAAACTTGTACTCAGGTTTTTGATTGTTTTTGTGCTTAGTAGTGGATTTATAGAAAAACAGCATAACGTCTCTTCTTGCTTGTGTTTATAGAAGCAGTGTGATGTGTCCTTTAATCGTAGGTTTTTCACAGAGCAGGACAATTAGAATCTCAGGCTTAGGCTTGATTATTTATTATTAATTTATTTAGGATGGGGGGTGGTGGGGGCAGTAGTTACGGGTGAATGAATCTTTGTGAGAAAGGCCTGTAAGAGCAGTCACCAGGTACGTAGGAAGTGGATGCAGTGCTGAGCAAGCAGTGTTCTGAGAAGTGTGAATCAGAGCAGATGAAAGCATGCAGCGCTTCCTCAGCTTCTGTCACTGCAAAGGGCAGGAACTCTAAGTGCTTAATTGGGATAGTCTTAAACCTGATTTTCTTGTGGTGTATGTTATATGTATTTAATAAGCAAGTTGAGAACGTTTGATAGCTTGCATGTGACTTCTAGGCTGGAATGCTTGATAGGCTTTTGGCAGAAAAAAGTGGATTTCCTGCGTATTCAGACTTTAAAAAAAAAACATTTCTTGCTTAATCCAGTGCCTTAGGCTGATTAATGGGAGTGGCTTTCATAGCAGAGAATTCAACTGTATAGGAAATAAAGGATTGTTTTATACCAAAAGGACAATGAACTGTTGGCCATCTTTAACTGAAGAAAATTGCATAGGCACAAGTTTTCCTGGTAGAATGGCAGCTAACACTGCTGTTTTCATGTAATTTGGTGTGGGTAGTAATTGAGTTAAACAGGCTCGTGTTATCTTGGTTACAGGAGTGCTAATTAGTAGATTAAAGGCCAAATAGTCAATATGGTAGCAGATAAAATTCATTAAGGCAGTACTTCATGGCTTCTGGCCTTAAATTATGTGAAATAAAGGTGTGAAAGAGTGTTCCCTGTAGGGAGCACCATCTTCAAAGAAAACGAAAGAACCCCGACCCTAAAGGCACAGCCAGGGCTGTGCAGGTGGTTCAGCTGTGTGTTGGTGCCTGGGAAAATCTTGCAACAAGTTTTGGAACACATCTCTGGGCATGTGAAGGAGAAGGTGACTTGGTGACTTTGCAGGGCTAAATAATCTCTGGTGAGATGTCTTGTGTAGGTCCTGGTGTGCGTGGCAGAGCGACAGTGCTCAGCCGTGTGCCAGAGTAGTAAGAAAGGTAAGACTGGGTTGTAACCACTGGCTCTGCCCTTGTTGTTATCTCCCATAGTATTTTGTTAGGTCGTGTCTAGGGTCCTGCATCCAATTTACACGACCAACTGAGGAAATTCATTGGTAAACAAGTTGGAAGCTTGGTTGTTTTTTTTTTTCTTGTACATGGGATACCAGTATCTTGACTGTGCAAAAAAAAAAAAAAAAGGAATGGTGTTGTTCTCAGTGTTATGCCTGATGTTGTGTGGAGGTCACAAATTTGGCAAGGTTCAAGAAGTGTAGGGCAATTTTTCTGGACGTGGTGTTTGTACAGAAGTGTTTGGATAATTCTGTTTCATAAAACTTAGATGTGGAAACCGGCAGCTGGGTCTGTGGGGTTTTCATGAGAGATTGTTGCTGCTGTGTCCTGTAGAGATTCTCTATGATACTCTGCTCTGCTTGGCACTGATCTACGTAAGAGCTGCTTCATTTCTCGTGTTTCAGTAGCATTTCTTTAGGTAGGTGCTGCGTCTGCTGTTTATTTTCCTCTAATACCTCTTCATCTTTGTTACAATTGTTGTCTTTGAGAGCTGAACAGTGCTTTCACTATTTTCAGTGGTGCTTTCTGCTCACAGGCTGCAGTGTCTGTCGAGAGGCACTTTATCTTCCAGATGTTGTTTGTTCTGAGTGCCCTGCGAGACGGAGATGTTCCATAATGTTCCAAGGTTAAATTTTGCAGAGAGCGGCGAGATCAGCCAGTCCTCACAGATACACATTAATATTTTTATGCAAGTGATGATCGCCCTGAATGATCTACCCAGTTTTATGCTGGCATGCTGTAAGGCCGGCACGGGGCGGGCAGCTGCGTTTGGGCAAACGACACCAAACTGCTGGTAGCAGAGTGCGGTGCAGAAGGGCGGCCGGCCATTTAGCGCCGAGGTGAGCGGCTGCCGAAAGGATTTCCCTGCAGTGATACCATCGAGAGCCAGTGCTGCAGAGCTAATATTGTAATTCTTGGAGCTGATCCATTGCAGTCATGGTACATCTGTGCTGTGCCAGGAACACCAACACATCGATTAGGTTTTAAAAACAAACAAAAATCCCTTTTGTATTTGAAATGAATTTTTACAAACCTCAAATGAATTACGTTACTTAGCAGCGATAAAGGCTGGTTAATGTGTTTTCCTTAGGCCTCCAGTGGCGTGGTTTGGGTTCGCTCCTGGTCCCATGCTTACAAATGTAAGACTTTGCTTCTTAAACCACTTTGATTAAATACATTTTTTAAAGTTTTAATTTGAAAAACTTGCGTGTGTTGTTTGCAGTGATCCATTCATCTTTAGCAGGCAGACTTATTTGGCATTGGGAAAATACTTTTGGTTTGTCCTTGCCCTCTAATTTTTTCTTACTGAGCTTGAGAAGTTTAGGTTGCTTCACTGTCTAATGAAAGTAATTGAAATCAACTCTAAGTGGCACAGCTGGACTCTGCTGTCCCACATGGCTACTAAATTATGTGGTTGTCCATGGGTTTGTTTGTTTACTGGTCAGATCAATAATTGCTTTCTGTTGGTACTTCTAACATGCTGTGTTTGGACTCAGCATGACTGAAGCTTAGTGAAGTCCTACTGTGGCAAATCGTTGGTGTTCTCAACTTGTCTGTCTTCTCAGAGGTATTTGTTCTTGTAGTAGGACCAATGGAGGAAGGCTGGCAGAAATCAAGCATAGGCAAGCCTTTTTTGTCTGGTTTGCAACTGGGAACCTCAGGTAGAAAGGTAGAGAGGTCTGTAATTCCATAAACCCCTGCAAGAGCATCTATCTGCCTGCCACAGAGCAGTAAGATGGCTGTGGTGGAGCCAGATGTCGACCAGATTCAATTTTTGTGTTGTGTTGCACCAGGCACGCACACTGGATTAAGCAATGTCCCAGAGTTTACTTCACTCTTGAAGAAACTGAACTTCCAGCAGCCTTATGGTAGAAAAAGTCCAAAATGCTGAATTAACACTGGTTGAGTGACAAAGCACGGTGAACACTAGCAGTAGGACAACATTTGCAAAATGTAAAAATTGATTATCCTTGGCAAATCCCAGTGCTTCTTATAGGTAAGGGCATGAAGAACTTACAGTATCTTTGCCAAGCCAAGTTGTGTGCTGGTTAATAGTTCAGTTCTGTTTGTTCTCTTTGTTACTGTAATGTCTCTTCCATAAGAAAGAAAATGAATGCAAGAGCTGAAGATATAAAAGTTGTGGATGTTTGTGGTGTATTTAAAGGAAAGAATAGAAATGCCCATGTTTCAAATCAGAGAAGAAAACCTTTATTAGAGGCCAAATAAATATTTGTACTGCGTATTTGGAAGGCATTGGGTACTGGCTGCGATGTGCGTGTACCACTGGTGTCACCTGGAATGGCATTTTATTTTCTCAGCTGGCACTTTGTGGAGTTGGTCCTTTTCTGGATATTGAGCAAGATTAAGTTTACGTACAGATTTTCTAAAAATGTGATGCATTTTCAATGATGAAATATTATTAATACACTCTAAAAGGTTTTCGTTTCTTGCCCCTCTGCAGAAAAGCAGATTTTGATGACTTGTTTTCTATTATTGAATTGCTTTTTCTTGCCGTGTCATACTTAACAGTAAGGGTAGAAGCCAAATCTCCTGGCTGTGCAAAGCTGGGATTTTTGCTTCTGTTTGCCTTTTAAATTTCTGGTGACTTTCCCCATAATTTCTGGTGCAATTAATTGACAGCTCCTGATTTGGCTGTTGGCTATAATAGGTGAATGAACTTAAGGTTTGTAGCATTGTAAATCATTTCTGGCAGTGCTATTACTTGCAATTTCATTCTAGCATTTCTACATTTAGATTTATTTTTTCCAACTGCTAGAAAAATATGGTTTTTCATGAAGATTAATGAATTATTTGCAATTCTTCCTATTCTAAATTTTGTTTGGGGGAGGAAAGTCAAGTTTTTTTAATATTTGTATGTGAAAGAATCCATTCTGCAGACAAGCTGTTCTAGTCTTTGATCTTGATAGGTAGTGTGGCCCCTTGTTATTTTCTCGCTATCATTACAGGGACTCCATTTGCTAAATGACAGAGGGATTTTAAGGCTAGCTGGAATTAGTATAACCACATATTATCAAGGGGCAAACTATGAATTTGTTGAAATGTTTTTTGTTTCTATGGATTCCGGGGCTGTAAGTCATTGTGCAAAGTTAGGACAGCATCTGCTTTGAAGGAAGTTACAGTTCTGTGAATGACCACCACTGAATTGTGTGGCAAGGACGCATTGTCACAGGGCAAGTGATGCTGGAAGTCACCTCGCCCAATCCTGAGCTCCAAGGTAGGACCGTGGACGTGGGGTAGAATTTAAGGTATAGAATTTAATCTGTAGCTACTTTGATCAAAATGATTTCTGAGGACAGAATCCAGTGCTTGCTAGGTAGGCTGTTACTCTGTGTTGCTGTTGTCTCAATTCATGTATGTTCTGAAGGTCTAGAACTTCAGTGCATCTGTACCATTCCCAGCAGAATGTGTCAGGTAGAGATTTTCTTGTTAGAAAAGCAGTTCCAGATAAAAGACGATGTAGTAATGCTCCTAGTTCCATAGGGCTGGAAATAACACTTTCACTTACAGCTCTCAACCACGACTTCCTTTTTAAAAGCTCAAAGAGGAAATTGGTATTTTAAATCTTCCTCTTTGAGAACTTTTCCTCGACTGCGTATTCCAGAGTTTCTGGAAGAGGCAGGAATAGAAATCATCATAGATAGAGAATATCTGGTTTTGGAATCTGTGTAATTAGCTGACAAAAGGTAACGCTACAACTGTGCTGTTGAAACAGGACTTTTGGTAGGACTATCAATATCGTTTGTAACCCTGTGCCAGTGGACAGAGACCTGTCTGGTGGGAAGGAGGATCTCATAGGCTGCTGTTATGTTAGCATAGAAACACGTGGGTTTCTAAGTCTCTTTGGCTGCTCTATAGCATTGGCCTTATTTTTAGTTAAGTTCGTAAGTCTGATTTTTAATTAGAAAATTGAGGCTGTGTCTGCTGCATTTGGGTAGGATTTTAACTTATACACAGATGGAAGGGGAAATGCTTTTGGTGTTTTGTGTTGTGTTGACTTATAATAACAACTTTTAAAACTTGTATTCTATTTTGGTACCTGTGGACTGAACATCTCCTGAAGTCAGTACACGTTATACAACATATCTTATTGCACAGCACTGCCTTTAGTATAGATCTGCCTTTTAGCTGTAGGTTCACTTAGTCTGACCCAACGTTTCAGAAATGGGCTTGAGAGGCATTAGTTTGATTAAAACAAAAAAGAAATTGAAGAAAGAATCCAAAAAAAAAAAAAAAAAAAGAATCCTCCTGCAACCGACCAACCAAAACATAACCTGCCCTTATGCAGCTGTCCTGGTTTCTTTGAGCTACTTAATCAGATTGCATTCCTGCATGTTCTTCTAGACATCATTGCTTCATAGCACAGAGTAAATGTGCCTGAACTCCAACAGTCCTGTATGCTGATGTGCAGATAGGTGGGGTTATTTGGTCTCCCCTGGTTGATCAGATGAAAATGCATTTGATTTTCTTTTCCATTTCTTGCAAAGCTTTATTTTGAGTCTTCCCAGGGTAGATGTTGGATGACTTTTAGATGGTGATGTAAGTTTTATGATGTAATCTTACAGAATCTTGATGACTAGTCTTTCTTGTGAGATCTGTAACTTGTACTCTTTGATGTATTTTGTAATTTAAACTTGTTGAACATATTTTCATTTATATTGCAGTTTTGTTTTCAAAAGATTTACAGAAATAATTGCTTTTTAGTATCGTCTATAAACCTATAATGAGGATGTAGTTTTGAGTCTAATGTTAAGGGAACTGTAATCTTGTTACATTATTTCAGTGATCTGTCTGCTGGTGTCATGCCTCAACCTAAATTAAGTCTAAAAAGTATGTTACATAATGCTGCTTTAAATATTGCTTTAGACGGCTCTTCTATAGGTGAGAAAAGCTGAGTGGAAACTATATTGTCTCCCAAACATTTGTGGTCAACAGAAAGATTTGAGAAATAGTAACTGCTTGTTAGTACTTGTGGATAAAAGGATTTTATTCCATCGTTGGGTTCATGCTGAGGTTTCCCAAATACTCTTTTTCTTGAGGTGGTTGTGGTTGAAGACCAAGTCCTAGCTGTGCTAGATGAAAGTGCTGCATAGCTGTTGACAGTGCTCAATGTTCCTGTGATATTTTAGTGATCTCAAACTGAAGTACTGAAGTTATGTGCACTCAACAGGAAGCTCTTGCTTTTTATCATTCTTGATGATGTCTCACTTGGGTGGAAGAAAAGAATGTAGGTAAGAGATGAGCACAGAATGAGAGGAGTTGTGGATGCAGTGCATTCACTCACACAGCTGCCTGGAGTGCCGGTCCCTGAGTTGTGTCAGTGGGCTTGTTTAATTACTGTAGCAAGTTCTTTTGTTTAATGCATGTGCTACATGGACTCTAGCTGGTGGAGAGACCCAGTTCTCCTGATGGAGCAATTTTTGAGCAATTGAAAGTGTCAGCTGCGCTGGAGTTTTACTTTTTTAATGCAGCGTTTGAGGTATGAGTTCTGTTTGTTGGCAGCAAAGGGAGGAGAAAGTTTATCTGCTTTGAAGAAGAAGCCTTTGGAAAGAGCTCTGTGACCTTGCTCGAGGATGAGCTCCAGTGGGAGGGATGCCTTGTATATTTATTCTATATAACCAGAAGCATGAAGTCAGAGTGCAGCTGCTTTAAAGTGCAGAGTGCTCAGATGCCTGCCTACCCTTGAGGCGTAGTAAGGGCATTATCATTTAAATGCCTAAATTACAATAATTAACATTGTTGCTTAATGTGCTAAGGGTGTACTGGGCCAGATTTAAGGGTTTTGAAAATACTGTCATTTAAGTACTTTAGTTGATTGTTTTTCTTAAGTATAATGACTTCAAGGCCTGAAAAATAGACGTGAAGTATTGCTTTTTCCTAAGTAAACTATTAAACATTTTTCAGATGTTCTGGTATTATTTGGGCAAAATCTAAACATGTCCTATAGCAGGAAGCTTGTATGTCTTGCTGTTTTTCTGCAGTGCTAATGAGAAATTAGATAACGCAGGCTGTGGTAGAACATGGCTCTTTCTTACCTTCTGCAAAACTCAGCATTGCCATTTAGAGAGGAATCATGCTTCTTAGTTTCTAGTTCTATTGTCTAACAGGATTTTGGTCCAGATCAAGAAGCATTTTCTTCAGTGTATATTTTGTAGCTCCTTTCACAAAGCAGCTAAAACTAACAATTTGAAATAAAACCTGGTAACATATTCTATCTACATCATTCAATGAAAATACCATTCAGAAAGTCTAAGGTTACTGAACCTGCGGAGTTTGTTGGTAACTCATTTAGTGCAAGGTGTCTGTGGCAGTGTTGGGGAAGGTCTGGTAAAGTGACAGGCAGAGTCAAATGGAGTAGGCAACAAAAAAAGCACCACTGAATGGCAGCATTGCAGCAGAGCGAGCCTTGTTGCATTTACCTGATCTTCTTGTAGCTGTGAGAGCCTCAGTTAGCTTGGGAGTTCTCCTGGTGGTGTGCGGGGTGGATGGTGGTGGTTGTTTATGTTTGTTCAGGTAGCAACCTCATTTTATTTGTAATACAAGCATATAGCCATTTAAACCAATTACAGTACCATATGCAGTTTCAGTTTGTGGACTTGCTTAAAGTTTCCCTTCAGTTTTTCTATTGAGATGACAAAAAAAAAAAAAGTTCTGCAAAATACTGATACTTAGTAAAGTGTGTAACAAAATTGAAGAAATGAGAATAAATCTATATTGGGAAAGCTTGTGAGCACACAGGATTTTCCCAAGCTGTTTCTCAAGTGCTATGTGAGGCTTTCTACTTCACAGGCTCCCCATCTGTCCCCCCCTTCCACACATTGACACTTGGTCTGCTCTTAAAACAGCTGGACTATAGATTTCAGCTCCCTTGTCTGTGCTGTGCATCTGCGTATAACTGTTTGGCTGTGTATTCTGTGATGAGGGAGGAAAAAGGATTGCAGCTTTACATAAAGAGCTACCTTATCTACTTGCTGTGTGCTTTCAAGTACTGCTTTCTCACTGGGCACTGCACAGAGTCTACACGTGGCTTCCTGAAAGTCATCGTGACCCTGACTGCTGCCTTCCTCCCACTGCTGCCCCTCTCAACGGAGGAGGAGAGAGAGATTCATGAGAACTGTGGTAGTGTCCCATCTCAGCTGTAGCCTTGGCTCCTTCCACCTTTTGTCTGCATGGATTCAAGGTAAACGTCGCATGGCTGAAATCAAGGGTAAGCATTGTGAGGAGCTGGAGAGAGAACTGGGGGAAAAGGAGTGAGGTGAACAGCTAGACACAACTTTCCTGTATCTCACACTTTTTGTAAGGCGAGCAGTCACTTGTTTTGAGACTGCTAGCTGTATAGAAAGGACTGGGAGTGCTCAGGTACTGTGCGCAGCAAGAAGCACCTCTGTGCAGGCAGAAATGAGAAGTGCGGGTGTGAGTTTTGTACAGCACTCAGGCACTGATGAATTCTCAGCATTAGGGATAAACAAATTGGGTAAGTAAATTAAACACCAGAACAGTGAATGCACCGAGGGGTTTGATTCCATTGGAAAGTTAGGGAAGATGATGGGATACAGAGAAGATGATTGAAGTTGCAAAAAGGGGAAAAGGGGAATACTAAAACTTCAAAACAGTTGGATTGCATGCTTCAGGTTGCAAGTTGCTCTTAAAACAAAACACAACAGGAAGTGTGTTATCACTTCTTCTTTTTAAAATTTACTTCTGGATTAAGCTTAGTGCTTGAAGAGCAGACTTTTATGCTGTTGGGAAAAATAATCTTAAAAGTTACAATTATCATTTAAGGTAACAAAGCTTTTCCTTGAAAATTTTCTCTTCAGTGTTTGAATGTTTCATTTTTAAGGATGTCTATTTCTCTCAGCTTAATTTCTGAGGTTCTATCAAAATATTCTGAAGGCATCAAGTAAAGCCATCATTGTGACAGTGCAGCAACAGCATTTGTTATGAGCCTTTTGTACAGCAGATTAGAATTTCCTTGATCAGACAGACTGCTTGATGGTTATATATTTGAGAGTGACTCTTAGCATAATGAAAGGATTGTACTGCTATAAAATGAATTGTGTGTCTTTCAAAATAAGAGTTAGCATTTTATTAAATTAATTTTTTTATTGAATCAAGGTGGTTTTTCGTGGTTTTTTTTTGTTGGTTTTTTTTTTTCCAATTTTGTTTTGTGCTCAGAGTGAATTAGGGAATGAACTCTTCTGGTATGTATTGAATCTTCAGTTGGAATTATGGCTGCATGGAAGTCTGAGAGAAGCTGAGCAGTTGAAATGGTAAGGAAATACCTGCTGAGCCGTTGACTCACCTGGGCACACCTCTTCCCGAGTTTGCAGGGCAAAGCATCCATAATTGCAAGAGTGAGTGAGCCTTTAGGAGAAGGGGAATGATGGAGTAAAAGCTGATGGTTGTTCCTGAGAGTTCAGTGACTGCTGCTGTCCCACTGGGAAAGAAGTAAATATGTGGCATTCTGGCCCTAGCCCTAGTGCAGTAATACTTTTACTGTAACTTAAAGAATGTTACTATTGAGTGAATTGCTTTATTTAGTGGTTAAAATACTGTTTTTAGTTAGTGAAAATGAGTGAAAAAACTTTCCCATTGGTTATTGATTATATGAATGAGAGAGAGACTTTAAAATTATAAAACGTTTAGTATGTTTGTGAATTATTTTAAACACAGCAATTAGACATGGGTAAAAATGCCCTCCATTTTTCTTCCAGGACAGTATCTCTGAGAGCTGTCCTGGGATTTTCCTTTCCTTTCCACTCTTACTGTGGCTGATCTGTTCACTGTTTCTGTTGTTTAAATTCTCAAGCTAAACCTTTGAAAAGGAAGTGAAGAAAATGTTGCTGTTCCTGATGGGCCTGTTAGGAAATGCTGAGGTTATAAAAGTGTTAAGAAACTGACGGAAGGTGGCCGCTGCTGGCTGGTGTGCATCATCAGGCTTTGAGCTGGTTGGCGTTCGTTGTGGTGGAGTGGCCAGGACTGGAAGCTTGGAGGCGTGGAGCTGCTCGAGGCTGCAGGCTGGTTGGTGTGGGCACTGCGGGCAGATAAGCTGATCGAGCTGTCCGGAATGAAGCGTGAAAAGTGCAGTTGAACAGTGTGAGGGATCTGATTAACAGAATGATTCTCTTGTACCTAGCTTTAAGAAGGAAAGCTTTAAGAAAGGCGTGAAAAATGCAAGACATGAAATATACAAATGCTGTGGGTTTTTTTTTTGTTTTGTTTTTTAAAACAAGGTCTTTTTGCTCCATAAGAACAATTTCTTGTGCTTATGTCTGCAATTGCAGCGTCGCTTTGTTTTTAAGATGCCTTCTGCTGAAGGCCGACCCTGTAGCACAGAATGTCCTGTGCTGTGCTTCTGGTGGCTCTCACACTTTGGACACACTCAGATCGGTGGTGGGAAGGACCCGTCTGCGCTCAGTTCCTCCACATGCCCAGTTTTCCTTCCAAGAGAAACCGAAGCGGATCAGAGGGAGGAAGCTGGGTGCGCTGCGGCGCGGCTCCTGGCGCAGATGGCTGGGAGAGCAGAGCGGGCATGTGTGCAGCACAGCGTGTCTGCAGCGTGGACCCCGGGAGAAGGAAGGAGATTGTAAGGATGCAGATACAGAGGAGAAAGCAGAGAACTGATTCCTGATGCTTCCCTGAAAACTTAGACGGGAGATACCGAGTGCTGTCAAGGAACGTGCTATCCAGTATAACCAGGAGACATACAATGCTGGGCCAGTGTGCACGCTTCTTTCCAGGAACTGCTGCCAAGCCTCGCTTAAGAGTATCTAAAATTAAGCTGCTGCTTCAGCCCTCTGCAGCTACTGTCAGGTGGCAGCAGGAGAAGGAGGCAGCCTGAAATCCAGTAGGAAAAGGCCTCGCTTCTTCCTCAGGCTGAACACTGCCTGCTGAGGAGAGCAGTGTGGAAAGGTGCTTTGTGTGCAGGAATCGTACCCTTCATTTGTTGCTCCTATCTTCCAGGTTATGTACTTTCACTGTACAGAATCTATAAGCAAGCAGGACAGTTGTTACTGCTTTACCTATGAAATTGTTATTCCTTTTTTATTATAATATTAGCATCTCACTTATTTTAAGACTGGTAGTCCAGTCCTCAATTTGAGCATTTTACCCGTTTTTGAGTGCTAAGCACCTCAAAATCAGTTTAGCAGATTGTTCTAGCAAAAGAATCAATTATTTTTTAAAGTTGGTGTTGAAATAAAACAAAGCTGTAATAAACCTCAGCACATTTCTCTTGAATGTGTATTTAGCCACGTTGCTCGTAATGCCATCAATTCCCAGAAACCCAAGCTGTTTTTCTTTGAAATAAACCACGGATAATATCTGATCCTAATTCAAGTTTATTAAAACTTAATAGTAATACAAGACTGCTCTACTTAATTACAGGTAGCGAAAAAGACTTGCTGATTTTTCTTTAATCAAAGTATATATAGTCTTGTCTTTGGTCATATTAAATTTAATATGACAAATCTTTTATGTCAAAGCCTGCTGCTAAAGAACAGGTGCATTTTTTCTGTGGGAAGTCTTGTTGGGGACGCAAGAATTGAGTTTCATGTGAACTGAGTTTGAGGGTTTGTCTGTTTTTGTTTCACAGAATAGATGAGCCGGTGTAAATGGGGCTGATTTGACCGAGTGCTTGAATGCACTGAATGTGTGTTCAATGACATTATCATTTTTAATGACTGCAGAAGCCAAGCTTGCTGACTTTTCTTCCATCTTCTAGTGAAAGTGTAGGTTTTGAAATAATTCTTAAAGTGTTGTTGCTTTGAGTTACCAGTGCGTATCCTTCTCCCAGTTGTTTTTCTTCTTGTCCTTTCAGTGAATGACTCATTCTGGTTTGCTTTAGTTTCTGGACTTTTTCTTTTGTTTTTCTGAGAGTCTGGATAAAGAATGGTAGCAAAACTTGAGACAGTAAATGTCAGGAACACGTTTCAAGAAATTGTGAAGGAAAAGCCTCACTGTTCTCATAGCAGCAATATTTTTGAGCCGCTGATTAGACGTGGAAAAAATCCACATGGCAGTTCTGGCTCCTTTGGAGCATATGGCTTTCTTCTGGCTAGATGTGTTTTCACAATTGATAGGAAGTTCACTTCCTATGTTTAATCAGAAAAGGCTTTGACAGCACTGATTTTTACACATGCTTACTTATTCTGGATGGAATTGCAGTAGCTTATGTAATTTCAGTAGCAGGAACATTGAAGCTGAGAAACCTATTTTTCAAGTCTGAGAAGTATTGTGAGTGTTGCAGCTCATGGGTGAGGGCTCTAGACTGTAAAGATGGAATTCACAGTATAGACAAACCACAGTGTATGTTCTGCAGTTAATGCCATCTTCATTATGAAAAATACTTTCAGAAAATAAACCAGAAGATTACTTACCTTCTGATAGGTACTTTTTTCAAAGAATTGGTTCACTTCACTAAAATAGAATCTGAGTGTATATAATTGCCCTCTAGTGGTTACAACTCAGGTTTAGATAGCAAAATGATTACAATGCTGGTAGAGCAGTATTACATTGTGTTCTGACCATTATATAGTACTACCTGCATGTAGTTGTCTCTGGTTTTCATACTCAGAAGGATCCACCATTTGGAGAGTTACTTGAGGGCTGTATGAAAATTAAAACTTCTCTTTCCCTTTGGGAGATTTATGATGGTTGGGGGGAGGAGGGCATTTTTTTTTTTTTTTTTTTTTTTGGACAGTCTTGAACAAGTGGTGCCTGGAAGAAGTTCTTTCTGAAGATGTTTGCTTTGCTTCAGAAAGAAACGTGGCACATGGGGTGCAGAAGTGCTCGGCTGGCTGCTGGATGTGACAGGAGCTGTGGCTGCCCTCCCCACCCTGGGCAACCTGCCTGCTCCTCTGCTCCTGCCACGTGTGCAAAGCACTTCTTTTGTTGATCAAGAGGCTTTCAAAGGCATTTGGGTTTCTTTACTCCATCTGAAGAATGAAAGTCATGGGCACGGCGCTATCAGCGTGATGTCCCTGCTGACTTTGTGGAAGCGGTGGCGTATACCAAAGGAAAAGGCACTGAGAGGCGTTGTGTGGGAAGCTGTGCTGGAGTAATTAGCTTGGGAAGTTTTGCCACGTTTGCAAACCTTTTAATCTGTAAACCTGAGGTACCATGTATGTGATTTTTGCCCTTGACTAAGTCCAGTATAACTGGTGAGTCACTGCTGTGCTGCTGAGCGCACATGTCACATCTGTGCACTCCCTCTGCCATCCCCAAGGCAGAAGGCCGTGCTGCAGTGCCCGGCTGGGCGCCCCAACATCACCTATCCAAAACCTGCTCCTGCTCTGTTGTGTTACTGGAAGACTCGTCCCGATATGCACACACGTGCTCCATGCTTTTCTTTCCTCATGCTTAAAAGAATGTTAAACTTCTGTTATTGCCCACTCATAGATCTCAAAGGAACACAGAATAATCTGCCTTTTGTTTTGTGAATACCAGCTTCTAGTTGCTGCTTGCTTCATATTTCTTGACCCGAGAGTGAGCTGCACGTAAACAACGGCTCCCTCCCGGCCTGTGTTCACTCTCACTTTGCTGGAGGTACGGCTTGGCAATGCCTGCGGTACAAATAAACTCCCAATTGTCAAATTTCTCCTCTATCTGGAAAATGAATTTTCCGTCTTTGGGTGGAGCCGCACCCTTCTGACTGTTTTGCTCCCAGTTAATTACATCTGCTCTCTGTACAGAATGGTGAAGTTCAAAACACAGAATGAAAATAAGTTTAAGTTAGTACTTTAAAAAAAAAATAAGTGTTGATCCTTGCCCAGTTCAGAGGAGTTCTGAGAAAAACAGGAGTGAAGGACTCTGGTGGCCCCTGTTTTCAGCATGATGTATGCAATGGACTCACCATGCTATCGTGAGTTACTGTGGAAATATTTGTGCTTTGGTCTTGCTACAAAAAACACCTGATTTGCCATGATTAAAATTCTCAGAGTCATTTGTGCTTCTGCATCTTTATTGGCCAAGTTGAATTTAATCACCATAGCGTTAAATGGGTCCTCAGTACGGTCATTTTAACTGTAGCTAACTACAGCCAAACAGTTTCTTTTTGAAAACTCTCATATTTTGGGAGCAGATGATGTTGGTTACAAAGAGCAAGGATTTCCTGCCGACAGAGTGATGAATTAAGTAGGCCTGCTCTGACATTGGTAACCAGTGCAGAAGTCACATTACAGTCTTTATAGATGGAATCTGTCCCTTACTAAAAGGAAGACAGCTTCTTTTGTAAGTTCATCAGGGTTTTTACAAGTTTTTATACAGTATTACAGAGAAAACTGCTTACCACACCATGCTTGTGTTTGGAAGCGTTTGTGGGATCTGATGTGGTTTTGGTTTTTTTTCTTATCTGTATGTGTGATCACTGGGAGGTCTTGCTGCCATAAAACAGCAGTATTATGGAATTAAGGATTGTAGGTAAACACAGCAGTACCTTACGTGGAAGGAATAAAAATGGGGAAAGGTTACAGTAGTTGCAGCAGATACTCCCTTTATTCTCTATACAGTTAAAAAGCGAACACGTGAGAAGAGAGGAGCAGAGGAGAGTCAATGTAATGATTAACTAAAGGGAGAAACTTCAGTGTGTGCAAGAGAGTTAGGCAGCTTTTGCAGTACTGTGCCGACCTCCAAACGCCTGGGACTGTGCTGAGAGTTTGAGTTTGATGGGTTGCCCTCCTGCCTTCTTCTCGTTGCTTCCGTAGGGGAGATTTTCTCGTCTGGCTCTTCATCTGGTGAGCTGTTGGATAACCTTGTTGGTTTCTGTTGTTTCCATTTTGCTTGCAACTGAAAAATATAATTGCTGATAGGAATTCAATTAAACTTCTAAACTAAAATCTCCATTTTTGGTAATTTTTTTTTAACATAATTGAATTGCCTGATTGCTTCAGGAATTTTGAGGAAGCAGGAAAAATAGTTAATGTTAGCGTTTAGTTTCTTGTCCTAATAGTCTGCTCTGCAAGATCCTGTTGGTATTTGAAGAAATCATTTTTTAAACCTTTCTTTCATTCATTTTCTACTTTTTCTATCAATTCTGCCTGTCCCCCAGTGTTTTCTCACTAAAACAATTCAGCATTTCTTTTAGTAAGTGTTACGGATCCTTGGGTTTATTTTCTCCTAGTGCAAAGCTTTACTAATGTCAGCCTCTTCAAATTTAAGACCAGACGAGATTTGTGCCTTACGTCTGGTTTTAGAGCAAAGCCGTGTCCAAACATGGCCAACATCCCCTTTTGTGTTACGCTTCTCATTGCTGTGGTCCGAGATAAGAACGCAGGATTTTGGTTTTAACTTTCATTTACATCTTGTACTCCAACGTACTTATTATTGAGTTGGTCAGAGAAAGTAACTGTCGAGTGTGTAATCATTTCCTCTTGATCATGAATCATGAATTTAGGAATATTTTAGTTCTCTGAATAATTTCATGATTTTTTTCCTAGTGCAGAATTTCAGTACGGGTGCTTTTGGCAAATGGAGGTAAAAGAAACCACAGACTTTTAGGAACATACATTTGAAAATAAGTTGTGGAACCTGCTCTTTGCAGAGCTAATAATTCTTGGCTTATTGTCTTGGATATATGCTTCCTACAAAAACAGTCTTTGGGACTGTGTACACTTTGTGATAATATTTACTTTCATTATTTCAAAGTTGAAGTATTTCATGTTGTCAAACTCCCATTAAATTTATTACAGTAAACAGCAGTATTTGGCTTTAGTCTGGTTTTAGAGGGAAGTATTCCTGCCAGGGCATCACGATTGGATATTTCCGCAAGGTTTTGCAGATTGGAGCTCTTGTGTTATTTTAAGTGGCCATCCTAAAGAAGTCTGAATTTTTGGGTAGTGGCCTATTGAGTCTTTTTTTTTTCTTTATTGTAAAGTCATACTGAGTTGCACTGTATTTCCATAATTGATTAACATAGAGAGCACTGTAGCATGTCAGAAAGGCGCATTGCTGGTGTGTTTTCCCCAGGGTAAGTCTGTGTGCCATGGTGATAGAAGTTGATGTAAATTACACAGAGTAATCAGTGCCAATGATACATAGCCAACACCATGACTTGTGTAATAAGAGAATGAACTTTCTTAATGAAGTAGAGCAGAACAAGTTACATGGCAACAGGTACAGTATCCTCTGGAAAGCCTGCTTTAATCCATTAGTACAAGTCCCTAACACCGGCCAGGTAACGCAGAGCTATAGAGGCTTCTTCCAAGTACCTGTATGTTGTATAGGATACTCTCATCCATGACAGCAATAATACAAAATAAGTCTCTTTGTTGTTTTTGTTGTAATGAGTCAACTTGAACATCTCAGGATGCTGTGAATAATTTTTCAGAGAGTTGCACTTTATTGTTCATTTATTTTAAAGTAGCACTTAAAGCAGCAAAATGCGTTAAAATATCTCAGCATGTTTAGGGTGGAATGCAGATGGAAATTTATTTATTTTTTCCTCTCTTGAAAATGACATTAAAATGAGCAGTGAGTTGGGGAGTGTTTGGCAGGAACATTTCTGCTTTGTCTGTTTTCAGACTGGAATTGCATCCCTTTTTCTGAGGCTGTCAGTGTCCTTCATCTATTCTGTGATTATCTTACAAGAGGAGGTTTCAAGGCACAATGTATGTGAGGTGACAGACTTTAAGATTCAGATGTGAAGATAATTAATTGAATTTTTTTGTTGTTGTCTTGAAGCTGTCCAGCATTTGTAGCAGAAGGGGGCTGATTTTTGGGAATTCTTGTGAAACCTAAGGACAAAAAGTTAAGTAAAAAGAGGTATTTTAAAGACTAGTAATTAGTAACTATGGTGACAGATGTCTTACTGTAGCGAGTCAGTCAGCTATATATAAACCAAATTACTTCTCGATTAGAACTCTTCCTCTAGATCTCATCTTTTTTAAAAATAGCCTTTTGCATCAAAACTAGTGACATTGATGGAGAGAGACCTATTTTTACATGCTGTTCTCACATTTTGGGTTAAAAAAAGGCTTTTTTCTGGAGCATCTTGTCATCTTGTTCCTTTGGACAGCGCGTGCATCTCTGGATCACTCGTGTGGTCTGGATGGGGAGGTGTTGCTGAATAACTTCTGCCTTTTTAAACCATTTATTCTGCGTTGTCTGCTCACCACAGAAATCTGTCTTCAGTAAAAGCAATGATATTGTGCACGGTGCCTGGGATTGTGTCAGATCACTTCCTTCAACAGCAGTCTTCTACGTGAATGCTTATTACAGAATTTTGATGTCTGAGGTGTTACAGTGTGAAAAACAGCATTCAGAAGTCATTCTTCTATGATGGGGAGTTTTACTACTTTTTACAGTTACAGGATGTGATTATTATTGGGGAGTGTTAAATTCACAACTCTCGAACTGGATTTAAATTGCTTCTAAAAGTAGTGTGTGAGGTCAATAGTGTGTCAGCAGCTCTGCGAAAGGAGTGGGAGGGCGGTTGGGTTAGCAAGGGTAACCTGCCTCCGTGATGGTGATTCTGTTCTTGTTGGTTCCAGTTCAAATAATAATAACAGAAAAGCCCAGGCTTAAGCACCTTTTGTGCAAAGGTAGGGATGAGAGCACAGCCCTAGAGTAAAAGCACCACTCCTGGTAGGAGCTGTCACTTGATGTTGTTATCCTATCACGGTCTTGTGTGAAATATAATTTTCCATGTAACTTCTGTCTTTTTTCCAGAGTTTATGTTCCAATTGTTTTGAGTGTTGATGGTTCCTTTTTGAGCTAAAGTAAGTAAAAGACACCTGTAAGTAGTTAATGGCAGTCATATAGCTCTGCCCTGGCCCATGGGATTTTTTAGGTTCCAGGATCTGTCGCGCAATTTGTTCAGTTTGTGCAAGCACACGTGATGCAGGTTTTTATTGTTCTCTAAATGGACCCCCAATTTCAGAGTGCTGAGTGCTGAGATGACCTCAAATCCTGGTTGTGAGATGTACATTCCAGTGTTGAGATCCTGAGGTCAGTCGCTGGTGCTGTAAGCCCTGCCTGCACCTTTCCAATGCTGTTGCTGCCATGGGAGGTGTGGGGCCGTGGCTTAGGAACCAGCTCTGAAACCCTGCTCTTGTTTAGCCCAGGTCTTTGTGATTTACAAACCAAACTAGGCAAACCGAATATAGTAGCTGTTCTGAAACTGCTTTGCAGTGTTTGGCCTTCCCTGCAGTCAGGCCTTTGCTGCCATGTGATGGGTGAGGAGCAGCCAGCTGGGCTAAGGGTGCTGCCTTGCTTCCTTCACCTGCTGCCGTTTGTGTGGAGGACCTCGGTCACGAGAGGTGCTGTGACTGTGACAGATGGCTGGGACTCTTTGGGGCTGTAGGCAGCAATGCACAATTACAGCAAGCTTTTGCTGGCGTCCTTGGGCTTTTCTTTATATCCACAGGCTTTCAATGGTGACTGTGAAGTTTTGTTTTAATCTGGAGAGCTTGGATTGTGATTTGAGATCCTGAACTTAAACTTTTAGCCATCTTCTGTCAACTTTTTTTTTTTTTTTAGTATGGAAATGCAACAATATGATTTGAAAGTTTTTGATAATAAAGAAATAGCCTGAACTATTGACATAAAATGCTTCTAAGTTCCACTTAGATTATTCTAAACCTGAGCAATTACAAAGTATTGTTAAGGCTCTATAAGGCTCTTTAATAGCATTTCTGTTAACAGTGAGTGTTTCCTAACAGAAATGAAAAAGAAATATATCCTTGTAAAGTAAATATTTGTCATCCGATTTCTGAATTTACCTGGTTCAAAGCAGATTTTGTGGGCAGCAGTGGGTACTATTGTGCAGTGCTATTGACAGTGGTCACCTCGAGTCCTGAGCTTTCCTTCTCCAGATCATTACAGCTGCTGGCAAACATGGGGGTTTAATACTGGTTTAGTAAGTCAGTTGAGCTGTGTGATGGGCCTGACATGGAGGCGGTATTTCCTCTGCAAACACATTGTAATGTGGTTGGTGGTTTTGTTTGGTCTTTGTGCATGCATGAAAACTTGCAGTGTATCATTATTGAAAATTCTGTTCAATGTAGATTCAGAACTCAGTTGCTAAAGTAAGCGCTGTGACACAGTGTGTCAAAAGAAGGGTCTGTACCAAACCATTCATGGGTTCAGCGTGCCTGGAAATGTTTGCTCTGTTTTGTTGAGAAAGGTGACCTTTCGATACCGACGAGAACATGAGAATAACCTGTGGCTGTGTGTTGAGCACAGCTGGAGCTGTTGGGGTCTGGCTGCTCGGTGCTGCCCTGTCCCAGCTGTGCTTCCTCCTCCCTGGCCTCCCAGCCCCACACAGCTCTGTGCCCATTTCAGGCAAAGCCGGCTGAGATCGTGCAACCAAAAGCTGAGCTGAACACAGGGCCTGCAGTGAATTTGAGAGCTCTCAAGCTATCAGGGCATGGCAAGCAGCAAAGCGATTCATACTTCAGAGCACTTCAGCTACATCCAGAAAAGGTTGTCTGTTTATAACCAGGCTCAGTTATGCTGGCACGAAGCTGCTTTTACTGTTACAGTTTATTTTGCTTGACAACAGGTATGAGCGGGCAGCAGGGTTGTCCTGGCAGTGCAGTCAACAAACCCTCAAGGTGGGAACAGGACGGAGCTGTCGGTCAGCAGAAGGGCACGTTCCCTGTTCCCTCCTGCCCCAGGCCCTGCTGGTAGGCTGCTCTTCCTCTGCCACACTGAATTTCACAGCGTGTGCCTGCCATGGGTGGCTAGAATCATTTCAGAACTGGTCTGCTGAGATCTCACAAATTAAAGCACCGGTTTTGTTTCCAAGTCGTTCAGTGAGCAAATAGCTTTTAGATCCACGTGTTTAACCAATACAAAACTAAACAGAAAAGCAGTTTTGCTCTATGCACCCCACCCTGTGAATTATGCTTGCTTATGGAGAAAAATACTTTTACTTCCTTGATAGATGGGTGGAGTTAGTCAAGTGAGTGGAAAGGAATTTAGGATGTGTCTAAGCAGACCAGAATGAGGAACTCAGTCATTTGAATCTGGAGATAATTTAGCATTTGAACTTCTGTCATCTATCTTACAGGCAAAGGATCAACCTGGAATTTGTTGTGGTTAGCACAGTGTGTTAGCACTGCTAACAGAACTGCTGCTCCCACATTCAGAAAATACTCAGTGTTAATATTTGAAGGAATGTAAGGTGACCTATGAACTGCATGGGAAAAGAAACCTTTTGGCTGCAGTGTGATAAATGTTGGCTGTATTGGTTTGACCCCATTATGTCTTGCTCTAAGATCTTTCTTTGTAATTGAGATTGTGCAAAACCAGTATATTTCACCTCTTAATAGAATACTTAGTATGAGACAGGTCGACACAGTTGTGTCTTGATCAATTTTGTGTTGAAGTATTGCAATTTTTAGATCCCCATTTATTTGCTACATGGGAGTACTGGCTTTAGTCCACCACATTTGTACTACCAGTGTTAATTGTTCAATGATTGCTCATCTCACCTGGACTAAACTGATGCCTTGAGAGTGTAAAACAGGGCTTTGAAGCACTGGTAGTTGTATATACTTTTTTTTTACAGAAGTAAGAGATGAGGAAATTAACAGTAACATAGATCCTGAAATTGGAGACTCATATCTGCAATAGCCGAGGCAGTGAAAATGTGTTGAGTATATTGATGGTTGACTTCTGTAAAGGAGACAATGGCCTACATTTTAATGCCTCTTGCTTACTTGACAATGTAGCAATGGAACAAGGCTGGCATATAAGCATATGCTGCAGCCTGTCTGCATTTACAGATGTAGATTTCATTCCATGAATGAAGTGAATCTCACATCTGTGTTCTTCAGTAATTCTCTATGATTTTCAGTATAATTGTCCTGAACAGATGCTTCAAGTTGATGGAGCAGCAGTAATGTACTCTTCAAATGGAAAAGGGAGGCTTTATGCAGTGATTACAAATGTTCTGTGAATCAGAACCATCACCCTTTTATACTTGCAGCCTACTGCAGTACTGGTGTATTTCCAGCCTGGAAAAGAGGCTTGGGGGTGTTTTTGTACATTGTGTTGTACTTGAAGGGGTTATTGTAAGAATTTTTGGGAAAAAAGAGTCCACTATTTGAATGATCAATAACTAATTTATAGAACACCTTTTAAGCATTGATTTCTTTTTGTCCTATTTGTGAAGTCTTTATTCTCCATCTTTTCCTTGTGCCGTAACCAACAGCTATGCAGCAGGAAAAATCTTGCCTTGGGCTTCTGAATGTGCCATCAGTTACCATACACAGCTGGTTCTGGAGATTTTAATCTTGCTCTGAGAAAGCTAAAATGTTAAACTAGTGAGTTAATCATGAGTTTATTCTTTATTGTGCTAATTCTGGAGCTTCATGTTAATCTTCTAGATTGATCCTTAGTGGTGTAATGCTGAATGCTGAAAGAAATGCTGAATGCAATTAAAATGAAGGCTAAGGAGGGAGTGTTTGCTAAAAGCAGGTTTTGTAGGAAGAGGTTAAAGCAAAATGATCTGCTGGTCTACCCTTGTACTGTAATTAAACTGAATAAATTAATTAAGCTACTGGAAGAGTGTGCTTCTTTCTTTTCAAGATTTCCTATGCATCTCTGAGCCCAACGTTTGACTTTTGAGTTCCTTCAGAAATGTCTCATGCTATACAGAACTGCACACGGCTTGGGGAAAAACAAACAAAAAAAGCCAGAAATCGACATCTCACTTTCTCACTTGTCTGGCTAAGTAGAGAGTTATCTTAAGCCCCCCTCTTGGAAATAGCATGTTAGTTAAGTAGAAGCTATAAGCAGAATGGTTGTTTGTTTGGCTTGGTTTTGTTTCTTTAAAAATTCTCCTACATGTCATATGTAAAGCTACAATCTGGAGCATAGAGGTCGTCTAATTCCCTGATAACACCAAGAATTCATACACTGTCCGTGCATACATCTCATATCTCTCTGACTGCACAAAAGTAAAATGCAGGCTGTGATTTGCAAGTTGTCGGTACTCTGAGTCATTGACCTAAAAATGGTGTAAGGTGTTTCTGTCACGTAGGTCAGAGAAGAGGAGGTAATTTTGTTCATTTTGCAAAGCTCAGCAGAAACCTGAAATATGATCGATACCACAATAATATCTTGTAAAGCACCGTGGAAACAAAAATCTAATACTTTGGAAGTCCCTTAAGGAGGATTCTAACTAATATGCGTTGACTTCAAAATAACATCTTAGACTTTGTGGAAGCAGCATGATAAGGACAATTAAGTGAGTTTATTAACAAGGTATAAATGAGAGAGGATGCAAACAACCGTGAAAACATAAATGACCAAATTAGAACATGGAATAGAATTTATTTTTCTGTCTGAGAAAGCAGATACTGGAAATGTAATATATGGTATATATATTTATATATAAAATAATAATACTGTATTTTTATAAATACTATATATTTATATATATATTATATATATAAAATACTGGAAAGTAAGCTTCTTAAATAATTGTACATCCCCTCTGACAGAGGGGAAAGAACCATTTGAGCCATAGGTATTGTTGTTAATTAAAGATGCAGTCATTCTTTAACAGTCTTCAGAGCTTCACCTGCCCCAGCTACACTCAGCCTTCATGTAAGGCACAGAGGGCTGAGTTTTCAGTTTGATCTGGAGGGAGATGTGAATTACACAACCAGGTGTAATTAGGGCACGTACTGCCCTTTGTTCTGGCATTGCCAGGTTGAGCAGAGTTTGTGTCAGCTCTCCAAACTGGTTTGCTGGGGCTAACAGTGCTTGAGCCAGTAGGGCCGTGGAGGTGGTGTGACTGCCCTGAGCACCGGCTGAAATGCACCGCTGCTGGAGCTGGGCAGTGTGCGCTGTGAGCAGGAATGCCTTCGTTACACAGCTGCTGGTAGCAGGCACTGTGCAAACTGGAGAGCCTACCTAGAACATGGAGTACATAATGCTGTATTAAATACCAGTATGCTGCCATAAATAGTAGTTAATGTACAGAAGTGAGTGTCTGTCTCAGGATCCTATAAAGAACTTTTTTTTTTTTCTTTGGGAAAGATGAAGGCAGCTAATGAAAGTAAGCTGGCAGTAACATGTAAATTTACTGCATGGAAGCGACCAAAGCTGTGGGTTGCTTGCCAACTGCTGCATTAAGGATGAGATGGCTGAAACCTTCTGAAGTGCTGAAGTCAGTGCATTTCTGCTTAGACACCAGCTTGTTAACATGCTGCTGGTGCTATTATTTCTTTGCTAGATGCAGGGAGTAAAGTTTTAATCCTGTTTGTAAAGACTTGAAGACATTTTAACAGCAACGCTTTTCTAAAGCATACATGATGAAATTGAGTAGTGTGCACTTAAATGGACATCAATGTGATAATATAAAATGGAATGTGTATTTATTATAGCTGTTTATTTACACTTCTGTTGTTCCACATGGAATTTGTGAGTTGCTGATGGTGTGTTGCATTTCCTTTCCCATGGTAACTTCTGTGTTTTTCTGTGCTATCTTCTCAGTACCCCGTCTGTGGGTGCTGCAGAAATATATTGGCAGCCATGAATCCAAAATGTAGAGGACTAAGAGGCAGGTATTATGTATAGGAAAGAAAAGGGTGGGGTAGATATGCATAAGCATGTTTGTTTCTCCTTGCCTGTGACTCACTTCTTCATAACAGAAGGATTTTCAAAAGGAGCAGGGTGCTAATTGAAAGCAGACAGGAAGTAAAAATAATTCTCTGCACTCAACCATGAGGGTGGAATACTTTCAGACAAGTAAACTAATGAGCTAATTAATTCGATTGACTTTAAACCTATAACTGTCACAAAAGGCATGTAACTATTATTTATACTAATATATAATATTTTGTAACACAGAGTACTGTTTAGAGGGGATGGGTCTGATGATTAATGCAGTGAAAACAGCCAATATTTCTTGATCTGTCCATAATTCATTCTGATGGACATATGACTAATCAATTTTATTTTATTTTTAAAGATCAAAGGCATATCTCTTGAGTAGAAGTCTTTCATGTGTTGCTTCTCATTCTGTCATTACCTCCATCTAGCTGAGTTTGCCTGCTTTGGCATTCACCTCGATTGCTGTATTGAGTCCCATCCTGTGGACCCAACTGCATTGAAGCTGTCAGGTGCTAAGATAAGCATGTCAGATATGTATCATGTGCTTCAAGTCATGTTCCAAGATGGTTTTCAAACCAAGAGGTTTGAAAAAGTATACTGCTGGTCTCATCATTTTTAAGCCTAAGTTTTCCTTCAATGTTTTTAGTATATATATATATGTATATATGTATATGTATATATATTTATGTATAACACGATAACATTAAAAAACGTTTTTTCTTTATTGAATCCTCAAACAAAATATCTTGAGTTGCTTTTATAGGTAAGATGGGAATATGCTCATTTCCAGAGGCAGCACTTGGCCTCCCACCTTCTACTTGATGAGTTTCCTTACAGGTGCAGGAAGTCAGGGACTCCTGATCCCATAAGGATCTTCTAATAACCACTGTCACGTTGAGGTTCTGCCCATGGCCCACTTCATCTGCATCTGGCTGCCTAATAATATGGCAGTCCCTCTCTTATGCTGCCTGCTGATCAGGTCTCAGCTGTGACTCACTTGCCAGGTAGTCTCTCCTAAGTTGTGCAGTTCCCCTTGTGTCATAAGCCACTTAAGATGCAGTAAGTTGCTATTAGAATTTAATTAACTCTACAAATGGATATTTACAAAGGTACCTGACGATGAATCCATCCTAGGATTAACATAATGGTGTGGACTAGTTTCCCTGAGAAGTAAAAGCATCCTAATTTTGTTTTCCTTAGTTTCAGTCAAGTGTTATTATAATTTCTGAATCCTGTCATCTTCCAAAGAATTTCTTTTCACTTTCAGTCCTTGCTCTCCCTACAGCATGTTTGTATTGTGCAACTCGGGCACCTTCGCCTCATACAGTTGAAATCCTCCTATTGATGAACAGATTCTTATTACGTGTGGCAAAAGGTATTGCCAAGGTGATCTCATCCTTTCCATGCAGGCAGTAGTGTCAAACAACTAAAAAATAAAAATATTTGTTGGTGTTACATCCCGAGGAGAATATCTTGAGTTCAGTGCATTAGTTCTCATCCACACTGGGTGTCAAGCTATATTTTAAAGCAAATTCAATTTCACTGACACATTAGTTTCAACACACTTGTTTTATTTCTCCAGGTAACGTAATGTTCTTCTCGTTTGTTTTTGCAGTTCTATCTTCAAGACACTAAAAGTAGTAATGGTACCTTTATTAATAGCCAGAGACTGAGTAGAGGGTCTGAGGAGAGCCCACCATGTGAGATAATGTCAGGTGACATCATCCAGTTTGGTGTAGATGTGACGGAGAACACACGGAAAGGTAAGGGTATGGATCTCTTCCTGTTTCTGTTTTTCCACTGTGCTTATTTACAGTATCTTACTGCAGTGCGATCGTTAAGAGCAAAAAAATGGTATTCCCACTGTAAGAAAAGAAAACATTTCTGCTTTTTTTCCCTGCGTTGTGCTGGCAGTGAGGCCTGTGACTGCATGGAACACTGGATAAAGAAATGGATTTGCTGAAAACACTGAATCTGTCCTTCCTCCCACTCAGCCAGGTCTTTCAGTTGGCTTGCTTCCTCGGGCCACCTTCTTCTGCAGCTATGTGGGTGCTTATGTGCATGTCAATAGGATGGAAATGCAGAGCTGGGATGGCACCATGTGTTCAAATGCTGTCTCACTTCAGTTGACTTCCAGCAGTTTTGAAAGTGCGGTGTGAGTGTGTGTTGTACAGGGGATGTGTGCGTAGTGTTGGGGGGTTTTGTTTGTTTTGGATTCCTGCATGTTTAGTTGGTATTGTTTGGGAGTTATTTGAAATGTTACTTGATATAACGTAAGTGCAAATATTAATGAATAATAGCAGTATATGTGGAATAAATCCAAAGGATACTTTACATCTTTAATAAACCTGGGACTATTTTGAGTGGGGCTGTCCTCACTAAAGGGGCCAAATTTGTTCATGTATATTTAGACCTAGAACAATTTTGAAGTTTTTTTTAGAAGGTAAAAACGGAGTTCATTTGTTTTATTGGTGATTATTTGCAATTAATGTATGTGAAAGTCTGTGGAAAGCTCATTGGAATGACAGCAGCAGTTCTTCCCCATGGCTATGGTAGTATGACAGGACACAGCCCCTGTGCCTGAGCTATCTGGTTCTGCTCCCTCCCTTTGCTCTTCCCAGCTTCGAAGATAGGAGCTGCCCTCAGCGTCGCTCCGATGCGCTGAGCCAGATGATGAGGAAGAGCGTGCGAGGTCTGTGTTTCCCTCTCCGTGCCTCCCCAAGCAATGAATGAAAATTGTATCATCATGCAGGGGCAAGAAACAGCTGCATCACAGTTACAGTGGTTACACATGAATGCAGCTGGAATGCAGACAAACACATTTTTCTCCCCCGGTTCATTTCAGTAATCTTAGAAGTTACTGTTAACTCAGTCTCATAATAAAGCACCGACATGAAAGCCGGTTTTAAATTAGTGGTTCCCTTGGAGGCCCTTTTGCATACTGATATTTGCGTGGTGCTTCCCCTGCAGAAAGCATCTCGGTGCTTTGCCGTGTGCCCTTACGGACAGGCAGCACGAACAGCCTATGTAAATTGCCACTTGTGTAAATATCGCTGGAATATGTTTATTTCCGTGCCATTGTTCGGGCTGCCTTTTGGGAAGTCATTTTCTTGCAAATCCGATCTTGATCGGGTCTCGAGGAGCGCGGCACGCTATGTGCTGGTTCGGGACGCCTTACATAAGCGGCGGTTCTTCCAAGTTGTGCTGTGAAGCCGAAGCCGTTGCCAGGCCCGGCGAGGCTCGCAGCTGCCGCTTCCTTTTTTGTCGCTGCTGTTCCCGGCACCGGCCCCGCTCCGTTCCCCCTCCGCCCGTTCCCCCTCCAGCTCCGCTTCCGTGTCCTCGGGGTCCCCCGGGTGGCGGGCAGCAGCGGGCACCGCGTCGGGCAGCCGGCGCCCCGGCCCGCGCCCTTCGTCCCGTGGCGGCGGACGCGCGCTGCTCGTGCGCACGGCTGTGCCGCTGGAGGACGGCCGAGTACTTTCGAGAGAAAAACCGCACAAACTCTTGATTCCCCCTTCGCGCTGCCCCGCCGCCCGTCCGATGCCGCTCTGTTAGCTCGCGGCGTGCCGGCTCGGCTCCTCGGGTGCGGATCGCCCCCTGCCGTGCGCGGCCGGCCGGTTCCGCCGCTCCGTTTCCGCGCTCCCACGGCAGCCCGGGCCGGCACGGCGCGAGCCGCTGTGCCCGAGGTGAGTGCGGGGCGCGTGGGAGCGCGGGCGTGCGGCCTCTGCCTTCTGCCCTCTGCCTTCCCTCGAGGGATTGACGATAGAGACGGGAGGTGCGGTGATCCCTGCTGCCGTAGCCAGCCATCGCTATTCCACCGTTGCGTATGTTGCTGTGCCTTTGCTTTAGGCTTTGTTTTTTTTCTGTTTGTCGTGACTTGATAGCTGAAGGGTAGTGTGAGATTTAATTGTGATTTTATTCCATAAACCAACCAAAATGCTACAGTACCTTCTTACTGGCACTATTTATATTCTCTATTAAATCCCCTTTATCTCTTCTCTTTTTTTTTTTTTTGTTTGTTTTTTTAATATATGAAAAAAGCTTCTGCAAGCTTTCAGTATATTTATTTTTAGTGTATTAAAGGGAAAAACTTCAGAATCCTGTTATCTTTTGGCAGAGCTACTCGGTATCCAGTGCATGGCTCAGTACTAAGGCTGTCGCTTAGCTTTGGTTTTTGGTACCCTCCTACTTTCTTCCTGAAATCATTCTTCTCTATACTTTAAAGGAAAAGATGTGAAAGCTGTTTGAGTGTTGCATGCATGCCACAGATAATAGATAATATTGCTGCTGCTTTTTGTTGTGCTGTCAAGAGCAAATTTGTGAATTGCAGACCCTTTATTTGGACACCTCAGAGCCAAAAAAAAAAAAAAAAAAAAAAAAAGTCCCCATGGATTGATCCAATTCGAGATGGGCCTGATCTTCCCTGGCAGTTACACTTCATGTTGTACCAGGGCAGTTTACTACAGTTCTGGAACAAATCAAATGCTTCACTGTTGTATTTAGCTTTTAGTGTTGAACACAAGGAAGAAGCTCTGTTTAGTTGGATCATCCCTCCCATATTTTTAGATTCTATTTATGGCAGCTTCCTCAAAGACCTCTCTCTTTTCTCTGGAGTATTACTGTTGTCCTAAAACACTCTGTCCTTTTTATACTAAGCCAGATTAACTGTTTTACTGATATTAATAACTATGAAAGTAGAGCAGCACAAGTGTTGGTAGGTTCTTCAGGTATGGCAATCAGGGGCCGTATGCTTGTATCCAGTGGTGCTTTGGGAACAGCTTCCATCTTTCTGTCCATGTTACCAAGAAGATGCACTTCACAGTTCATAGCACTGCACAGGAGGAGGAGGAACAGCAAAACTCCCCTGTAATTTGTTTGAGGATTTCCTGAACTGGTGTCAGTACAATTATGGGGAAACATTGTGAAGAGGGATCAATCCTGATGTGTGAAGAATCTTGAGTACTTGAAGATCAGATACTGCTTACTCCTCTTATTCTTTTAGTCACTCCTCTTAATCTTTTGTCAGTTCAGAGAATCCCAAATGCAGTTCCCGGGAAGCACACTGTCTCTGAAAGGAGAGGCCACTTGTTAAGGCAGTGTGCTTTACATGCACACTACAAACCCCCCACAATAGAGGCATCCTTCTGAATGCTGCTGGTGTTGGCTCTGCTGAAGAGAATGTGCTTCTGTGTTGTTCATGTACTCTTTCTCTGCGCTCCCTTTTGATTGCTGTGTTTGTGAATAGCGATCACTTGGCAAGTTCCAAACGTTGAAGTGTTTGGTGGCACAAATTAGATGTGTTACCTTTGAAGTCTCTGGATACGTTCACAAGAGTCGTGTCAAAAAGCTCGCTCGTTATTGTGTTGCTATTTCTGTGTTCCCATTAACGCAGGTAAGATGCGTTATTTTCCCCCTTGTTTTATGAACCAAACGTACCTCTCTAACTCACTGCAGTAAAGAAGTCTTGCTGGCCTTGGTGCATTTGGAGTCGTCGGGGTTGGAACTGCTTGGTAGGCCAGCAACAAGTACCCAGCATGACCTCTTTGAGTTTCTCATGGTAAAGTTTCCATTCTCTGAGATCTACGCAGACAGACCGAGCCACCAGTGCATGAAGGCTTGCTTGCCTTTTCTTGTTCACCTGCCTTAGAGTTTAAGACAGTTGCCGTATTTTTAACCACGGGACTTACAGTTGAATAGTGACAAATCATGATGATGTGCTGTTTGTTTCTTTTCAGTTACTCATGGATGTATAGTCTCCACAATCAAACTGTTTCTTCCAGATGGAATGGAAGCTCGATTGCGATCTGAGTAAGAATAAGCGTCTGTTTGCATATGGCAAAATTAGACCTCTGTGTAGTGAGGATTTGATGGATATTACATTTAAAATTGGCTTAAGAACAGTTTCTTTGTATGTGTTCAAGTAAATAAAATTACTGAGAACATGGTTCTTTTGCAGGCATTATGAAAAATAAATCTCATTTGATTGTCACTTTGAGAAATGGAGGCAGCTCTGAAAGCATAAAGAAGTTACTTACTTGGATTCTCTGATTGGCTGTGTTTCTCAGGATACTAAAATGAATATTAAAAACAAAAATGCAGGAGCAAAATGAAGCAAATGAACCATTCCCCTTCCCTCTTTTATAATTTGGCATTGTTGTTTCTGTTCCTTTAAATGCACGTAAGCTCTCCTAAAGTGAAGCTAATATCTCTGTTTCTGCACACGTGTACACGTAACATTGTTTATATTCTTCAGATAAGCAATGTAATGTTTCCTCATGGTGTAGTTATTCAGTGTTACTATGAAAGTAAGCTTTACCTGACACTGGGGAGATTGAGGCTGGATAAAAGAATATTTGGAAACTGAGATGAATGCCAAGAGACTCCTCTGCGCTGGTACATGCTGGTATTGGAGAAAACTTCAAAGAGTAACAGGAACAAAGACTAGTTGGTTGGTTTTTTTGCAGTAACTAACTGATAATTGCAACCAACATAATTGTAATCAGCTTCTATCCTCAGCAATTCTGTGTTTCTCATTACTTAAATATTCTTACAGTATCAGTATCCAGAAAGCTTGCATGAAGCTTTATATTTTATTTCATGGAAAACTAGGTCTAAATAGAGCAATATGGGAAGTCTTCAGTGTAATTGCATGTGCTAATACGAAACGTTAGGGATGTGTGATAGGGAGTTTTGATTCCTGTTGAAAATGTGCAAGTGTGCAAAGCCGTGGATGTTGCCAAACTGTGTTTCTCCATATGAATCTGTGAACAAGAGAACCAGATCAGGTGCCTTCCTGGGAGTGTTGTTTTGTGCATGTAGGTTGGTGGAAGCCTTGTTAAAATGGTTACATATCAAATATGGAAGTTATACATCCAAAAAGAACTACTCAAAGTAAAAGTTGGTAAAATATATTTTTAGAACACATCTTGGATTTATAGCTTGAAAATAGTTCTATAAAATCAAAAATGTCCCCTAGCATACTATTAACCATTTTTACATGCTTGCGTTGTAAATTCTTCAGTTTTATCACACGAAGAAATTCATCACAAGGCATCTTTATGAAATGCACAGTGATTTGTGAGCTGATATTCTGTAGCACAAATACTTTGTGTTTACTTTTTCTTTTTTTGTTTGTTTTCAAGTGTTATCCATGCTCCATTACCAAGTCCTGTTGATAAGGTAATTCAGTAATTTTGTTGGTTTTTTTTACCTTACTCTACCCTGTGTTGTTTTCTGATTTGTTAAAAAGATGAAGTGAGCATGAAGTCCAGTTGCATTCAGCTGTGTTTCCTGCTGGACTGATTTGAGCTAGTTTTAAATTTTGAGTGTCATTTCTGTAGGGAAGGAACAGCAGTACCAAAGTGTATATTTAAGGTAGTTTGGCTTCATAGATGGAGTAGGGCATCTGAAACATGGCTTCAGAAAACATAGTGCTATTGAGAGGGTTCAATTCCAGATATGGACTGTGATTAACAGACGTTGGATGCTGCATAATTTGATACTTGGTCTGTTCTGTGGGACCAAGAGTAGATCCTATTTCATAGTTTGGTGTTCGGATGAGGTCTGTTGTCTTTTATCTTGCTCTCATGGGGGATTAGTTGCACGATGCAGGCTAGGAAGAGCTCTGGTATATTTCAGAGGAAGATTGAGAGACCTCTGCACTCCTGTTTACAGATACAGCCAGGTCTGTTCACTGTAAAGTCAATAAAGCATGGCACAGTTGTTAAACTCAGTTTTTATTCTGTAGGGTTCCTCTCCAGAAGGTGTTAAAAAGTATTACTCACCTGGGACAGGCGTCCATTATTTGATTGTCTAGCCTGTAAAAACAAAACAAAACAAAAAGGATTGACTAAGGTTCAAATCAATCAACATTTTCAGTGCAAAAACCAAAATTTTTAGAAATTAAGGCAGCTTCTTTATGAAGACATCAGTCTCGTGGCATTTGCATTTAAGTCAGGGTTTCAGTCAGTGTGTGCAGTGTGAGTGCATGGTGAGGGCAGAAGTTCTGCTGGGGACTGTAGTGTAGTTGTGTGGGAAATGGTTTCTCAGTGGTATCAGTGTAGGTAACAGGAACAACAAACCACCCCACCTCCTTAGCCCTCAATGCAGAATGGTTTCTGGCACTGGGAGAAGCGTAGAGTTAAAGTAAGACTTGGCAAAACAACAGACTTTCTTAAGCCTGGCTGAGACGGGGCACTGAATAGTGTAATTTTCTTTAATTGAATTTGTATTAAAATCAAGTGAAGCGATGGTGCTGAAACACAAGAACAATTATACATTGAGGTATTGCAGGTAGTCCCCAGCTGTGAAATAAGGGCAAAGAGAATGCTGAAGGTGATGGAGTCAGGTCAGCAGGAAAAGGCGTGATGAAATCTTGAGCTATAGGAGGCAAGGCACACTGAATTGGAATATGAGAAAATTGTCATTTCTGGGCATACCAGTCCCCCTGCCCCCCCAGTTTATATTTGCCCTTGGATTGAATGGCTTCACCTTTGTGCACCTTGTTTCTTTTGCCAGATTGTCTTTTGTTTGAGCTGAGGGGAAGCTGTTGACTACTTTGTTTCAAAAGCTTGTAAAGGCATTAGCGTGGTGTGGTCTTAGTCCAGAGAGGTGAAGTTCTGTGTTAACATGAAGTAAAATGATAGTAGTATAAAAGTGATTGAAAACACCATTAGTTTGATAACAAATTTACTTTCCTGACTGGATTTAAATTATAAGCTTTGCCTTATTTGAGTCTAATGGAAGATCCGGAAACATTTAGATTCATAAATTCTCTTATTTCTCAGGTTGCTGCTAACACGCCCAGTATGTATTCTCAGGAATTGTTTCAGCTTTCACAGTATCTACAGGTAATTTTTTTTTTCCCATGGCAGCATTATCTTATTAAATACTTCATCTTTGATTGATTAAAAAAAAAAAAAATGTATTTTTGTCTTCCAGTTTGTAAACAGGAGCAAAGCACTTAAGTACCTTGTTCTGTAGTGAAACAGTGTAAAAAGTGTTACAGTTGAACATAACATAGCTCCGTGTAAGCTTCTGTGGTTCTTAACGAGCAATATGAACTATGGCTTTCATATAAGGTGAAATGGTAATGGTGATTTTTATTCCAATTAATTATGAGGTTTTTGAGACACATTAATTGTGGATACATTTGCTGAAATAGCAGGAAGCAACTCAGGCAGATGCTTTTTCGTGAGAGGGCAAATCCAGAGCTATTTACCAGTCTGTTCACTCTTGCATCCTGGAATTGTTAAAAATTCTTTGCTGACCCAAAATAAATTCAAACAAAAATAGCAGTTCTTGCATGGCATTTATTTTGTGTGACCTGATTTAGGGACTAGCAGCTCAGTGCACAGGAGCTGCCAGATCTGCCTTCTGGTGGGTACACCAATTTTATTGCTGAAATTAGTGACAGAAGTTCAGAGTGGGTATACTATTGAGAAGTCTTGGAATTGTTTGCTGTGTATGCTCTGCATGTGCAGTATATGCTTGACAAATTAACATTTTTGGGAACCTGAGGTTGTAAGGTAACGTTTTCTAATGGAAATATCCAAATGAAAGTCTGGATGAATAAAATGGAATGGTTTTATGGGAGTTTTGAATATGTGACAATGTGTGCTGCTCACACTTACTTTTTCCTTTAAATTCAGCGTTATTTGGTATCTTTTCTATTGCTCCTGTTTTCGAGTTGCACTAGCAGAACTGACCAGTTGGCTCTCTTGGTCTCATCGTAGGAAGCCTTACATCGGGAACAAATGTTGGAACAGAAGCTGGCAACCCTTCAGCGACTACTTGCTGTTACGCAAGAGGCTTCAGATACTAGTTGGCAGGTACCAGAAAGCATCCTTTCCCTTGATATAGAATGGAAATTGTATCTGTTGCTTTTTTAAATGACCTGGGAAACAAACTAAAGAGTGAAAAGCATTTTGTGGTTCTCAAACTTTGCAAAAGACAGTGTTTAATAAGTTTGATTTACAGGTTGAAATAACTTTTAATGATATTTATTGATTATTTAATTAAGTAATTATTTAATTGATAGGACAACGGGGAATGGTTTTAAACTGAGATGGGGACACTTAGGTTAGATATTAGAAATTTTTTTCACACAGAGAGTGGTGAGGCACTGGAACAGGTTGCCCAAGGAGGCTGTGGATGCCCCATCCCTGGAGGCATTCAAGGCCAGGCTGGCTCTGGGCAGCCTGGGCTGCTGGTTGCTGACCCCTGCCCGTGGCAGGGAGTTGAAACTAGATGATCTTTTTTATGGTCCTTTTCAACCCATGATAAATAGAAAATACTGTGATTCTGAAGCAGAAGTCTACTGGAACTACTTAAAACACAGTGTTCTGTTGAAATGGTCTATTTGTTTTGCCATGACTAGTATTAATATGAGGTGAAACTTCTTCTCTTCTAGGCTTTAATAGATGAAGACAGGCTGCTATCAAGGCTAGAAGTTATGGGTAATCAGTTACAAGCATGTTCAAAGGTCAGTAATTCACTATAGGACTCCATACTAGAATACTGAAAGATAGCTCTTCTGAAGTATTTTGAAATGAAAAGAAAGCAGTTTGAACACAAACTTCCTCATATGGGACTGTGCTGTGTACTTCGGGTATTGGTTAGCTTGAAAATTGTAGGGCTGTTCTGTATTTTAAGGAATCATTTTAAATTTAGATAAATGTTTATCTATCAGTATTTTTTGAGCCCAAACCAGTTTTTCTTTTCGTATATAGAAAAGGAATTTGTCATCTGTGAGAAGCAACCACTCTGTCAGCCCTGTGTTCTTTTCAAATACGGATTTGAAAAAAGGCATTATAAATATGCTGATATTCAGAAGCAAAGTAAAAAGAATGCCCTGACTCATGTGTTGTTCAGGCCATGTATGCCTTCATTTTTTTTCCTTTCTCACAACTACCTAAATTATATATATATAGATATATATAGATAGATTATATATATATATAGATATATATAGAGAGAGTTATAGATAGATAGATAGATAGATAGATATAGATATATAGATATATATAGATATATATATATATATTTTTTTTTTTCGCAGGCCCTGAGATCTCTCAAATGGGACCTCAGAGAGTTTGTGTTGGTCTAACAGTAGGACTCAGTAGGACTCCTAGGCTTGTCACTATTTTGTGCCTCAAAAAATTACAGTTTTGCTATGATCAAAGAATTGCAGATGTATGCTGTTGTACGTGCAGGTGGTTTATACCCAGATGTATCAAGAATCCTTGTTCCTGCAACATTTTCTCAACTACCAGCAACTGCTGAACGTTTTGGAATAGAACAGATTTCAGCTCAATCTCACATATTTTATCAGCAAAATATTAATTTATATTTTTTGTATCTCAATTGCATGTCCAGAATCAAACAGAAGACAGTATACGAAAAGAGCTTATAGCATTACAAGAAGACAAACACAACTATGAGACAACAGCCAAAGAGTCCCTGAGGCGGGTCCTACAGGAGAAAATTGAAGTGGTCAGAAAGCTGTCTGAAGTGGAGGTACTGGTGTTTCTTAACTAGTTTGCTGGAAATACAGAAATACTTGCAACTGCTGCTACTTAGATCCATGTTTATTGCCTGTAACAGGCCAATGTCTGTCATATTGTGGCACTTGCAGTATATTAAATAGAGTTGTTTATTTCTTAGGTGCTAATCTTACTCTTAAACTGTTAATGGGGATCTTTAAACTCTGCTTTTTTCCTCCCACTCTTGAAAAACAGTAAGCTTTCTTAACATACTTAATATGTCTGGGAAATAAGTGAGGGTGAAAATAACACATGCTTTAGGAAAAAATGCTATTAGACCTTGTTTAAATCATAAAAATTATGGAAATGTAAGCTTAACTGCTCAAAACTTGCTTAAGAATGAGCTTTCAGATTACAGTGTGTTGGATGCTTTCTTTAAATAGGATTTCTGTCCCTCTGATAGCTCTCATTGCTATCTTTTCCACTGTCATTTTCATTTTCAATTCTTATTTGCTGTGAGGTCAAGAAATGTCTGAGGACTTTATCATGTTCATGAAGTGTTCATGAAGTGTGTTCATGCTTTATAGAGAATGGAGTGCAGTTAGTGCTGTAGTAAGTAATCTTACAGGAGTCAAATACATCCTTGTATATTGTAATAGTTGTTGACAGGTTTGTTAATGGTTGGAGTTCTATGTTTGCTTCTAGCTTTCTCCTCCTTTCCAATCCTGTTCTAAAAAAAGAATGCTCTGACTCTTCCATTATTCTTTTTTCAGTTTGACTCTTAGTGGAGAAATATTAATTTAAACTCAGTATGGAGTTTCCTTGCATGCTCTCTAGCACATCCTGTCCCCTTCACAGAGAAAAAATATTTGCACCTGGTTGAAACTTATGCTTTAATTATTAAGTAACATAGTGTGAAATGCAGCTTTGGTTGAATTGTGGTTTTGGACTATTTTGATGATGAGGAAAGAATACCAAGTTAGAGCTTGTTACCGAGAAATACGAGTATTTTTTTGTTTACTGTCTGTAATGTGATTCAAATGAAGAAACAGATCTTGAGTAATGAGGAGGAAACTGTAAGCCATTTAGCTGTGCTGCTGGTCCCAGCTGATGCCGACTTGTCCTGGAGCATTCCTTGCCTCCTGAAGACCTAGCTGCCTCTTGAGTAAAGGCATCTCAGCTGAGATGCTTGCACACATGATGGAGTTCCAAAAACAATCTAGAAAGTTTCCTTGGAGCCAGCTGTCTTAAGATAAATCTTTATTTTCAGGTGGATAAGAGGTGTGGTGAAGTATAGCATAAAAAAATCTGAGAAACTTCAAAAATTCATTTATAAGTAACATAGAAGAGAATGATGGAGATGAATTGCACATTTCAGTTCTTTATTCCCATCAGTCTTTATCATTTTCATAGACTAATTTGGCTTTGAGGTGTGTTGTTGTTTTTTTTCTACATGCATGAAGCTTTCTTCACATAATTTCTATGAAGTAGACTATTGCAGAGGGTAGTATTTTTGCCAGTACTCGTTTTATTGTGTTTAGACTTGGTGATTAGGAGGAAAGCACTTTGAAAACAAATATAATCCGTTGCATATATTGTTTTGAGGGGACACGTACATCAGCTGGCATGTTTGGTGGTTTATCAGTCTCAAAAGTTGCATTTGTTCCATACAAATTTTCTCTTACAGCGGAGTTTAAGTAATACAGAAGATGAATGTACTCACCTGAAAGAAATGAATGAGAGGACTCAGGAAGAATTAAGAGAGTTAGCTAATAAGTACAATGGAGCTGTAAATGAAATTAAAGATCTTTCTGACAAGCTAAAGGTAACAACAGAACTTTATTAGACTTGGTGTTGTAATGCATGGAAAAAGATTTTGTTTCTAAAGCAGCAATCAAGCAAAGGTTAAGAAATTATTTAAGCAACAAGTAGAAAGAAAGATGTATATCAACTGTTACATGCTATTTTCCTTTACATTTAATGTGCCTGAAAGTGTCATAATTAAATTGTTAAAAATTTCCTGTTTTCTTTCACTTCTAAAATTACAGTATTCTTGGAGCTGCAGTTTGTTTTTTGTATGAAACTCTGTACTGGATGAAATTTCACATTCAGCTGCTTTTATATACATAACTTATTTGCATTTCACATTACCCTTAGAGCAGGTTACAAGCACAGGTGGCCAACCATTGTAAAATTACAGCTCGGCTTCTTGGTGGGAAGAAGCATGACGTCAGGTTTATTATTAAATCAAATTTCTAATTATATTTTAATGTCCTGTATGCTGGAGAACAAAATGATGACAGTATGATAAAGCCTGTTCCCATAAAGATTCCCGTTGAGATTAGCAGATGATATTGAGGAGGAAAGTGGTAGTGTTCTGTTTTTGAAAGCTACGTTTGTCCTGGATACAGGAATTAAGATTATTTTGGCCTTAGCTCAGCATCTCAGAAAACTTTTCTTTCCAAATTAAATGTTATATTGCTGGTCTCAAGGTCCTTAATTTCGCAACTAAGAATTAATCACTACTGGCGATGAGTTTACACAGAAGGATCAAAATTGAAGCTTATTAACCTAGCTTTGCAGGGAGGAGAATCTATAAAATATATTATGAAATCCAACAAGGGAAAAGCTGTGGGTTGTAATAAAGTTAATCTGTGAACTGTGAATTCAGCTCATAAAGGTTTTGGAATTTGGCTGCTGGTTTGAGATGGGAATCTGGGTATTTCTAAGCTCTCCAGACCTGATAGTGTTCTGTTGATGTTTTGAGATTTTTTTATCTGTAATTTTGCCTACAGAGAGATTGTATTGTTTCTGTGTTCTCCATCTGACTACCAAAGTAGGTTACTTCAATACATTCAGTTATACAAAACAGGGACATCTACGCCTCAGGGTGTTAATTTTGATTTGTTTGGGGATTTTTCTTTTGAGCAGGTTGCAGAAGGAAAACAAGAAGAAATCCAACAGAAAGGACTGGCAGAGAAAAAGGAATTACAGCATAAGATAGATGAAATGGAAGAAAGAGAACAAGAGCTTCAAGCAAAAATAGAAGCTTTGCAGGCTGATAATGACTTCACCAATGAGCGGCTAACTGCTTTACAAGGTTAGTCACTAGTGGGGGAAAAATTACTAATTTGTTATTCTTTTAATCTGTGAAATACCTTTTTCTTGGAATTCTGTTTACAGTACGGTTAGAACATCTTCAGGAGAAAACTCTTAAAGAACACAGCAGCTTAGGTAGGTGTGATCAGTTTCTTGTTTAAAGCTGGTTTCCAGATTGTTTCTCTTCAATTCCTTTTATTGTAATAATCCTGTACTGTAGGTGTCTGGCAATAGGATAATGTATTTACAAGCAAGTTTTACTGCTTGTTAACGATACGGAGAAGAAATATGTGACTGCAGCAAATTGCCAGCAGAGGGCACTGCTGCTGTGCGCGTTCACCCTTAGGGTTTGTTGCTCCATTCGGAGCTTTTCTTGGTTCCCAGCCCCTTATCCACCACTCAGAAAAAGGTACTGGTTTGTTGTCGTGTTCTTTTTTAAAAATATGTATGTAATGGACAGTAATTCTTGGGATGACAGTAACTTCTGATGTGTTGAACAGCCCGAAACATGGTCTGCCCTGTTGGAAAATGCGTTAAATTTTGCCCGTTTTGTGTGGTTGATCTGATATCTAGATACTCAGAGGAAATATTATGAAAAGCCATTTGCATTTCACAGTGCTGTATTTATAAAGAAACAAAATCCAAAATTTTTTGCTTGATTCTAGAAATAATACCCTTTCTTAATCCTAGGCATACAAGTTGATGACTTCATACCTAAAATTAATGGGAGCACACAAAAAGGTAGTGTATCTCAAGGCTACCTTTTGTCTTATGGTTGATGTTTGAAATTGAACAAATTCTTTTTGTTCTCTAAAGTTTTACTTGAATTAATATTCCCTTAAAAAGAAGTTGCCTGCTTCTCTGACCAGCTTTTTTTTGTTGTTGCTTAGACTCTCAGTCTAGGTGTTTTTAGAAGGTTCTGTAAAATCCAAGGAGCCAATCTTGGAAGTTAACCTGTTTTTATTTTTTTATTTTATTTTTTTAATTTTTAAAATGGATTTTTTCTGGAATCAGTGGGAATCTTATGAATGGTGTCAATTTTGTGACACACAGTGGAAAACCCTCATTAACTATTTTCCTTTTTATTTTCCTTGCAAAACAGACTTATACCATTTTTCTATTAAATTGGTTATGGTAAGTAAAGTCAGCAAAAAACATTTTTGCTGTCTATGGTGTATGACAAATGCAAGTAAATCACATACCAGTAGTGGAAACTAACTTTAAAACTTCCTTAAAATTTAAGAGACTGTCTTTCTACCAAACAGGAACTAATTCACACTAACCTTTTTTTCTTAAAGACAAAGTAGTTTAAGCTAGATTCTTTTTAACCAATGTCTTAACATACAATTGAGGTTTTTAAAAAATAAAATAGATTAAAAATCTGCCAATTTTTTTTCATATAAGAAATGGTTTATATTCACTGAATTGTTCTGTTAATTAAGATAGATTTGTTGTCTTCAGTTTATTTAAGGTACATCAATGAAAAATTTTCCATGAACATCTCCTATGTATAGTGAAGCCTCTGAGGACTCACAGTGGTATTAGTAGGATGGTTGGGGCCCTTACATAGAGAACTCGTGGTTCCAACCATTACTTACAGTGTTTACTTACCATTACTTACAGGATGACTGTGTATGTTTTTTGAAATGATTTGAAAGCTATCTGTGCACTAATTTTTAGATATAATTTTTTTTATTTATATTATAAATGAAGAGCTTTTTAATTTGGGAGAGTGCTGTCAAAATGAAATCATGGCCGTAACCTCACGTCGATTTCTTATTTGGAGCGGGGGGGGGGTGTTAAATGCACTGGCAGGAACTGTATTAAAAAAATCTGCTTCATCTAAGTGCTGGTTCTCCCTTTCTCTTAGTATTGTTCCATCTTGCTGTTCATAAGTTTGGATGGTGATACTCACCATGCTTGATAGAACGGTTAAGAAACAAATGTCTTTCCGTTTTTAGTTTTCTACTATGGGAAATAACTAACTTCTCTACCAAGCAAAACTGAGGCACTGTGTAAAGACTGTGATTCTTCATTCTAATAATCACATTCTAATCATGTGAGCTGTAAGACTTTGTAAATTAGATTGTTGGAAGTTTTTGGAAAATCCTGCAGTACTGTGAAAAAAGCAGCCTGTGATGTGAGACCAATGTACCATTCTTTTAAGGTTTTTTCAAAATTTAAGAAGCAGTCCCTTTTTTATTTATTGTGAATCATATAAGAATAATCTGGATGAATGCATGAAAGCACATATTCCTTCTTCCCATGGGTAACAGGAGGTCAAGCATTGTGCTTAAGAATGTTAGGAGGTTGTCTGCCACTTTCTTTTTCTTTGACATAGAACTGTTCATTCAAGTTGTTGTTGTTTGTGTGTATGAAGTCTGTTACCTTTCTCTCTCATGTATCTGCCATAATATTATTTTATTCTATGGATTAGCTTTCCATACTTTGCATTGCACCACGTTCTTCTGCACATCTTTGCTACACCGAGCCCATCCACATCTCTGACTTTGTAGAGCTTGTTGGCTTGTGTTCTTTTCATGACAGAATGTGTTTGTCTTTATCCTCCTGTTCTGTATCCAGTCATCATACAACGACAGATGGGCAGTAATTTTTTTCTGCCAGATTTTGATTTTTGCCTTCTTGAGAGCAGCAGGAAACAGTTACTGTGTTTTGCTGAGTAGTCTTGAGTTATTTTAGAACTTAGAATTTGGGGCTTATGATGTAGATTCAGCTGCTTCTGCAGTGAAAGAGCTCGTGGATATTTTGTGTAAGGAAAGGACCTCATAGGTAAAGACAGAAATCAGAAATGCAAGCAGTGGTTTTGTACCAAGTAGACTGTAAAGGGGAATAAATGGTTTCCTCTGTTTGTATATGATGATGCTGTTACCCTCTTTCACCACTGAGTGCTAATGACCAGAAAACGAGAGACAAGGTGTGTTGTTTTTTTTTCTTGAGATGTTCAACTGCTGCAGAAGAAGAAGGTAAAACTGTATCAACTTGTCATGTTTTGTGATGTTCCTTTTGTCTCCCTGTCTCTGAAAACTAAAGGTCCAGCTCAGGAGGTGTACTTACAGGTACACTTAAACTGTTGGGCAGCAGGGATCTTACATGAGTTCTTTATTTTATGGACTGCCACAAATTTAAAAACAAAACAAAAAAACCCCAGTACTCTGAGTAGGGAAACTAAGAGCCATCTTATCATAACAAAGTGCTTTAAGGTGGTGATGGGTAGGTGTTCGTTTGCTCTCGTTTCACAGACAGAAATTCTGATGCTGAAGAGAATGCTTTCTCAGACATAAAGCTGCTGACAAAGGTTGTTTAGAGCTGAGTTGTTGCAGTAAGTTGTTCCACCGCACCTGGTTTTCTTATTTCAATTCTTTGTGAGCCATATCTTAAAGACAGAAAGGTACAAAAAAGCTTCTATACGGTCACTTAGAAAATATAAAAATAAATAATTCAGAGATGGAAAACAGATGTTACAGTCATGGTGCTGTACTTTAAAAGCCTTGTCCTTACGAACAAGAAAAAATGACATTTACTTATTGAAGTGATTTTCAAATATGGTAAAGGTTAATATTGCATCATTGCTCAGAAGGGCTAGGCTGCTGATAGCTGAAGCTAAGGATTGAGCACTTTGTTAAAAAGTAACACGCTTTGCTGGTTTGTGTATGGAATTAAAAAAGACAAAAAAAAGCATTTTCTCCTTAGGTTTTTAGGCTCTTGAAGTCAAAGGATATTGAGGTTCTTCAGAATGGAAGCATTAGCATCATTTTAGTTGAAGAGACACCAGGTTCTGATGGAGTTGGGAGCTGGCCAAAGTCTCATAGAAAGATTTGGGTAAAAATGAGAGTTGAGTCCAGTTTTACTTCAGCAACAGTTAATTATCTTTGCTTTTCATAAGGATATCTAGTGTGGAAGAATAAACATAAAGACTAAAAAAAACCTTAATAAATACCCTTTTAAAACTAAGAATAAATGTCAGAGAATGTAGGTTAAATACATGCTCTGGATTTCTTCAGCACTTGGATTCGGTATTTGCTGGTTATTCATGTCTCATTCTGAATTTACAAATGGGTACCAGTGGTGGTTCTGTGGAGTTGTATGTTTTAATTATGTATCATCTTATGGATTCTAAATTTATTGTAATTTAAATACAGTTCATGTGTTAATCTTTGCCAAAATTCTGGTTGTTAATGGAAGTCCTTTGTCACCACCTAATGTGAAAGAGCAATACTGTAAATGCCAAATGCAGAATGTTTGGATTTTTGTAATTTGCTCCTATTAAATTTGTCTTAACAAGATCTAATTAGCTTCTACTGAGGTAAGCAGCTTTTTGTTGTGAAAAGCTCATAGATGTTAGTATTTCAAAGCACTTTTTTGAAAATGCAGTCAAAAAGCACTTCTTCTTCTGATCAGATCAGAAGAGTAATCTGCTTCCTAATACCATCCAGACATTATTCCAAACGGGTGTTGTCTGCTTGTGTAGTAACCCAGACCTCAACAGCTAACTGTAAATATGCAGTGACAGATATTGTTCATATACCTTTCACATTTTTTGTTGCATCAACCTGAAAATAAGCAGATGTAAACTGAAGTGTTTCTTTCTTTACTAGAGCACTTTCTTTCAAAGAGTGGAGGGGACTGCACTTTTATTCATCAGTTCATAGAATGTCAGAGTGAGTACAAGAGTGTTCATCACATTCACTTTAAAAAGAATGGAAATTTCAGACAAGGTGGATAAAACCCAGAATTTGTCACTACTATTCAGTACGTCTGTAGTAGCATTGAACTGAGGCATTGTGGTATTAAGCAGATGCCTGTAGCAGCAAAAGGAAATCTTTGCTTTGGAGGTATCTTTGTTGTGGAAATGCTGATCACATTGTCTTTTCATACATTTAGTCATTCTTTTCCTCTGCCCAGTAACAGGGTGGTAATGTTGCCACCTGATGTTTAAAGCAGTCTAAGTTTTCATCTGTGTTACAAATTAAGAAGTTGAAAGCCTAACCAGTGGCGTTTTAAGCAAACAACACGGGTTGGAGTGGGCCAGAGATGAGGTAATGATCCCTCTTCTCAGTTTTACTGTGTAATTTATCTGATATTTGAATGTTTTAACATATTTTTCTAATTAGTGGTTACGAAGAACAAAAAGGAAAACTTTAAGACTTGAATTTTTATGTGGAAAATCAGGAGCTTCTTTTAATGAAAATAGATTGTAATTATGTGATGCCAGTCTTTAGAAAGATTTATTGCTCTGGAATGAGAAACTTGTTTTTCAAAGCAAATGGGTTTTGAAAATGAGTAATGAAGCAGTGCAGCTCGTGTATCTGTAATTAAAGAAAAGTTTCAGGCGTTAATATGTGCTGTCTGATTGGAGAGAGATACTGTTAGGATAGAAAGTGCTGTTTAACTGCAGAGAAAACCCCTTGGTAGCGTAAAGAATTCTTCCACTTCAGATACATAATTTCCATAAATTTGTGTTAAACAAAAGTAAGATGATACCTTTTTGACATCGGGCTCTTTTTCTCCTTTCATTTTCAATAGGAAAGTGTAACAATTTTAAAACTCAGAGAAGTCTCATGAATCCTCTTTATTCATTACATGAAAAGAACTGAAGTTCAAACTTCGATATTTGTTTGGTCTACATTGAAAAAAGGGTACTCTGAGTGATGCTCACATATGAACTGGTTGACTGTTCTCATTGTTTGGGCATTAACAAAACTTGCAGCAGCACCAGCTTTGCAAGGTAAATGAATGTCAGCAGTCTTGTCACTATGGAGAAGGAGAAGCCACCATCAAAATTTAGTAAAAGATTTTAGCGTGAAATTGAAGTAGTGAAATATATTGACTTTCTGACCTCAGCATTCTGCATTTTGTGTAGTGTAGACTTTTAGTGCTAAGTGTGAGAGATTTACATTCAGCACTGATGTGTTTGTTGTTGGACTAGAAGTTTACCTTTCTCAAATTCACATATTTTTAGACAGGCCCCACAAAATTACGAAGTTAAACAACCTTGGGGTCTATTATTTTAATGCTGTATGTGACAGCTACATAATCCTGCTGCTGCAGCAGTGAAGGTTGGCAGCTAATGGGGTCACCAGAGTCTTAAGATAGGCTGCAAATATTGAATTGTAGGACAACATCACAAAGACTGGCAGTATTGAGGAAGAATGCATAGTTAGCTATACTAAGCTTCCCCCTCCTAATATTTATGTATTCCTTAGGAAATAACCAGGTTTATTAGTAAAATAACGTTCTGAAAATAGGAGTTGCATATTTAAGTAGTCCTATGTAGATTTGAAACGTTAGGGTTTGCAAACCATAAGAGAAATGTAAAATGAGAAGAAAGAAGCATGATGCAGTTTGTAGAGAAAGTTCTGACTTCTGCTATGTAAAGAGGAGAGTGTGCATGTCTAGTTGTGGGGAAGAAGCAGTTAAATCAGAAAAATGTGAGCAGCAGAATGAAGAAAAATGCCTTAAGTCAAGGAAATGGAAGTATGTAAGTAGCATGAGAAGGGGAATTAAATGACCAAGTAATCTAATATTCTGTATAAACAATGCTGCAGACATATAAGGCAATTGAAAGTGCCTATCAGTTGACAGCAGTTCGATGTCTCAAGATACTCCAGCTCAGTTGTTTTTTCGGTAGGGAAGAAACAGCAGGACTCCTAAAATCTTAGTTGCAGTGCAGCACTGGTGCTTAACTTCATAGAAACTGGCTTTTTCATTTTTGTTTTGAGTTTTCTTAATGGAGCAGGCCTTGCAACATGGCCCAGTAACTTTCCTTGCTCTGCAAGGAGATGTGAAAAGTTACGAAATGATGCACTGAATGATCTGAGAAATGTGCTACTTTCTGGTCGTTACATCCAGTCACTTGCTGCTCATTTCATAACTTCTTTCAGTAACCACTGGTGAAATCCTGTGACGTCAACAGCAAAAAAATAAAAGCTACCTTCTTCTAATTAGTACAGGCATGAGTTATTGCCAAATGTGGTGATGATTAAGAGACAGGAGAGTCAGTGCTGTGCCAGCTTCCTATCTCTTGCTCCTATTTTTCTCCTTGGGACCTTATTTTTTTCATTTGATGATTTTACATTTATGATTTTAAATGCAAGTTAATCTTTTGCCATTTTGCTAAGTCCACTCTTGCACGTTTTAAATTCTGTTTCTTTTTATTATTCTATTTATATAAAATGGAGTAGGTATTTAATAGATTGAGTGGCTGCTCCCAACTTTTCTCACCCACAGGTCATAAATCCATTGGAAATTGGAGCTGTTCGGTAGAACCTTTTTCCGGTGGTTTGAAATTAGTGCTGAGGACCAGGTTTCCTTTAGCTGGTCTTCAAAGCTGGCTTCCTTGAAAGATTAATTTGATATAAAAACACAAATACATTGAGCGAGGGCATTTATTTAAAGAATCGTGTAATGTCCAGATATCTTGAAAATCAAACTGCAACAGTAATAGCAACCTAAATCTAACGGGGATTTCGTAAATGAGAGGAATTGGCTTAAAGATGAAATGCAGTGCTTAACCTCGTAGAAATTATTTCAACAAAAAATATTTTTATTATTATACGTATCAGCAACTCTTTGGTTTTTAGTAAGTAATTTCTGGGTGACATGAAAGATCAAAATCATTTCTTCCAGAAGTTAAAGTTAAAAATCCTCACTCTCTTTTATTGTTTGGTGACCAAAAATGCGTATCTTGATTCAGCGGAAATGTAGAGTTTTTTTCAAATTCAAATGATCAAGTTTATGAAGATGTGATGCAGATATGTGGGAAAAAAAGTTGTAAAGATACAGGTATATTGACTTTGAATTTCTGATTGCCATCTGGTTCTGCTGTCTTTAGTGAGTAGGGAGGTCAGAATACAGAACAGCAGTCTGAGATGCGATGTAGTTTAATGATGTCAGCATTCAGTTTTCTATTTATAATCTAAGTACTCTTAATCGTGCTGGAATAAAATATTTTATGTTGACTTTGAGCTATACGAATGATTTATTTTTAAAACACATATAATGTTTACTCTCTTTTTAAACTATGAGAGGCGTCAGCCACCGAATGGAAAATGCTTTCTGTTCCACCCTTGGGTCACTCTGTACGAGGGGTCTTCAGTGTTATTGCTGAACCAGTGCTGGGAGGATAACTTTCACACACATATTGAAATTAAACTGCCATGGTGGACACCAGAACATTCAACCACTGTGGAAAAATAAAATAACTATTTTAAATCTACAGATTTTTTTCTTTAATCATAAAAATGGACAATTATTAAAAATGTAAGGAGCTGCTGCCGCCAAAGTTCAGGGAATTTGGGAAAGCAGGGGGGTCAATAAGATTAATTTATTTGTTCTGTGTTACAATTATTCTGATTTTAACAGAACAATGCAAAGACTTCGGAATCTGTCAGTCCATGAAGCCAAATTTTCTTCTGTAAACTGGTTATAGAAGTGTATCTTAAGCTGACCACCCAGCATACAGATGATCAGCCTTGAGATCAGGAAATTGATAGCTACTTTGCATGCCATGTTTTTACATTCCGTTTATTTTTTTAACCGTTAAGGCAGAATTCCTCAGTATCTTTCTTGCTGTGTTCCTACTGTGACTCCTCTCTTCCAGCCTCAGCTGAGTCCTGGAAAAGCCACACATAAAGGCTTTTCTTTAGATTTATTTTTTTTAGGGCTCATGAAACCTTTGAGTCCCTCTTCACTTGTGGCTGCAGAAGCTTGCTGCCTGCTGTTGTCTTCCCCGGCACAGGGACTCTCAGCTCTGATAAATACAAGCTGGATGACAAGTGATCTCCTGCAGTCTGCTGAGAGCTGAATTCAGTCCTGAAAATATGGAGCACTGTTCATTACTTTTTCTGAAACAGTATTCACGAAATCTTGTAAAAATGCTGCTGGACAGTATTTGCAACCAAGAATAGATGGATGGTCTCTCTCTTATAGGCTGGTTTGTCTGCTTTGGGGGGTGGGAATGGGATGGGACAAGTTTCCAGCCATGCAAACAGTTGTTCAGAGTTCAGGTTTTTATGCCTCAGAGCTTGTCCTTTTCCATCCGTGGCTGAAAAAGCTGTCTCCTGTCAGCTCTTGGCCTGCTGCTGTCCTTAGCTTGTCATGGGCACAACAGCGTGCTGCCTGACACTGAGACTTCTTAATCTTCAGAGCTCCTTGAGGCTCAGAATGCCGACTGAGCTCACTATATTTAACTTTAAAAAATTGAGAAGGATTTGCTGCCCTTCAGCTTGTTCAGTGTGACCTGTGCACACTGTCCGTCCTGTCTTCTCTTGGTTACCTGCTGTGCTCAGCTCTGCTGGGCTGTCATGGATCCAGCTGCAAGCCCAGCGTTCCACTGGCTGTTAGTAGCCCTTGGAAATGCTTTCAGCTGTCTAAAGCAGAACATCTACTGCGCTGTAATTGGTGATACGATCTGTGAGATATGTGACCCTCCGTCACTTTGCTTGTTGGCATCACCTCATTGTGAAGAAATTTGAAATAATGAAACCTTGTAACAAGAAAGAAGTTAATTGCTGGGTCAGTAGTCCTTTTGGTGTCCTGATAAATCCAAACCTGTTGTTCACATGGTCATACTGTTTGCCTTCGTGTGCTCACTGCAGTAAGAAGACGTTAACAGTCTAGTCTCAAACTCAGGTGTCTTAGATATGTTTTACCACCTGACATAAGTGAATAGACTTCCCTGCCATTGCTGTGCAAACTTGCACTGGGGAACCTGACTGTAGTGTGCACAGCCTTTTGGAAATTTGTTCAGTGCTCTGCACGGTGTAAACTAAGGAAGGATATTCCTGTGTTCCTCATGGGCAGTGATGAAGCAGTTGTGATGTGGAGGTGGCTTCTCAGCTGCTCTTACTGTGGCATCTTTCTAGATTTCTGCTATCTGGTGGGTGTTCATTTCAAGCAAACAGCTCTCAGAATTCTTATTTTTGAAAAGCTAAAATTTGTGATATTTACTATTTTTGCTCTCAGGTTGGGGGGGGAAAAGTTCATTTTAAAAAACAATTGTAACTTTTCATTAGTGAATTGGAACATTAATGAAAGTTAATAAATTGCAGAGGACATATAATTATGTACTTTATCACAATGTTTTACTAGGTTTGAGTGCTTTGTTTCATTATTCCATGCCAGAATAAAGTTGTTGTTCAAGCCTGAGTAGAAAGTAATACTGTCAGCTTTTAATTTGGTCATGGAATGTGGTCTGCATAGATGTGTGCAGGGAAAAGCTTGCTTAATTTGAGCCTGGAAAGTAACACTTATTTTGTTTGGCAGACAAGATCATAGATGAAGGACATCTAACCAAAGTGGAAGAAACAAAGCTTTTGAAAGGTTAGATTTATGGATTATTTAAGTGTTTTGAAGCATGGTTTTTATATGACCTTAATGCATGTTCTCTGTTAAACTGACTGTTTTGTTGAATATTCATGTAATAAAAACAATCAGTGAAAGGGGAGGTATATTGTGTACTGACCTCAAATCCTGTTGTAGAGTAAAAAGATTGAAAGGAAACAATTTTCAAGAATACACTGCATGAACTTCTTTTCTCAACTGAGTTCTTACCAGAATGGACGTTTTTTTAAATTGGAAGTACAATACATATATTTTGAAAATTGATTAAAATCTCTTGTGCTGGCATAAATTCAAACTCATTTTAGTTAGAGGAGGAAAGAGAAATAATGTTTAGTTTGACTTAAGATGTAAATGAAAGCGTATTTCAGTTTGATCTGTTTGTTACTTACCCTGGTAATTATTTCAGAACAACAGCAACCTCCTAAGCTTGCCTTTTGCAAACTACAAAGGTGCATCTCCAACTTTTCAGTGTAAAACAAGTGAAATACAAAGATTTAGTTTGACAAGACAAGATTTATCTTGCCAAGAAACAGTGATTGTTATCTTGCAGTGTCAAAACTGCAAAAAAAAAAAAAAAAAAAAGTTTTGAAGTATGTAGGTCACTGTTTCCTGTGTGTCTAATAATGTAAAGCTGGACTTGCAGGCTGACTCTGCTTCTGTAGCTTTTTATTAATGTCTAGACATGCTAACACATTTCTTTGTCCTTCTGCAAAGTGTTACTGCACTGAATAAATGTTAGCTTGGCTAAAGTCCTGGTGCTTTAGAGACTTTCCTCCTTCAGTATGAAATTGCATCTTTAATTTGTTTCTGTAGGTGTGCAAACTATAGACAAGGTGCCATATTTGGCAAAAGAATGCATACAATAACTGTAACTTAACACTTGCATGCCAGTTAACTTGCAGTACGACAGGCTATTTTTAGTGTTTGCTAATGTATTCAAACTCTTCAAGTACATATGATGTCAACACGTTTTAATATACTTCATCATTTTGGCTATATTTATTCAGCTTAGTTTTATTATGGGAAATAGAAACAACTGCTGTGAAACAACTTAGTACAGAAATCGGTTTTGTGCTTTCGACTGTGGTTGCAGCATAGGAAGCAGGGCTCTAAACCATCTGTCTTTTTTACTTCTGCCATTTCCAACACTTAGGTTTGCACGTCTTTCCTCTGATGGCTGCTCTTGGTGCCTGGATCAGGGGCTGAGGGGGAGGGGAGGCAATTGTACCTGAGAGCAAGTGGGAGGGGAGCATGGGAGGGAGGAGAGGGGGAGAGAGAATTAATGCAGGGCTTGGAGCTCACGCTGCTCCACTTAGCACAGAACAAGGAAGCTGTGTCCATGTATGACCTGATATGGTAAGGTTAGTTGGATGCAGATACTGCTCAGCTTCGCACTCGTGAACTGGCCACTAAGACAGACGGCATGGGTGAGGCTTTCAGGATATGCTTTTCTTTGTACCTAAGGTTTAAATGTTTTTTACGGTTTTCCTGGCTGTCTTGTGGGTTTAATTCTATTTGATACATGTAAAATGCTCTGCACTGTGATGTCTTCACAATTTGTTTTTAGGGAATAACACTTCTAGACTGGGACAGTACTGTTTTTACTTAGCAAAGAACCACCCCAGCCATCAAATTCCTTTAATAATCAAATTCCTTTAATAACTGCTTCAGTCACTGTGAGCTTTGAAGTCAGCTGAAGGCATATGATTTATGTTTGGGAAAGCTGCCAGACCTGAACCCCTAATGCACTGTGTCAGGATGCCTTCCCCTTCTCCCACTCCAGTGATTTCAGTCCTGTTGAAATAGGAAGAGCCTGGCTCTTGATCGGCTATTTTGCTTGTACTTGTCATCTTCTGTTTTGTTTAAAAGTTTGTGTTCCAGCACAGAGAAATAAGACTCTTCATGTTACATAACAAAAATGCTTTCTTGCTGTTAACCTGTCATCTTGCTCATTTCCCAGTGTTGCATGTTTTCATTTTTCACTTCTTGTTTAGGCGGCACTCAGTTCCTTTTATTCTCTTGTTATTTGTAGGAACAATGCCCCCCGACTTCCTCATGACTCCTGCCTTGTTGTGCTTATTGCTTGTTGTCAGTGGTTTCTAACAGTATTCATGTAACACACCTCATTGTTTATTATTGTGCATCTTCTGTTCCTGGTCCTCCTCTGGCACTTTTCTTTGCATCTACGCTATCTGTATGTGAAGAAATTGTGTTCACTCTGCCTTTTCCACACACACAGGCATCACTCCTACCATATATAATGTCACAACGATGCGTTTGGTGTGGGTGCATGTCACTCTCTTTACCTCAGTATCATACTCGGGCAGAACATGTGTTAATCTGAGGCAGCAATGCTGTCAGACCATGGCTGGGTGCATATGGTTAGCCAAGAAAGACTTCCCTCTATTCAGCTTCACTTGCATGTTGGTGACTTTGTAGCTGCTAAACTGTCTTACGAGAGTCACCTCACCTTCTGAAAATATGCTCCTCATTAAAAATTGAGAAGTGGTGAGAAGGCTGCATGGCTTCATTAAGCTGAATGTGATGATAGGGTGAGTTGTATGTGACTAGTTATATTGTGAAGGTTTGGGTCTGTTTGGTTTTTTTTGTTTGTTTGTTTTTTGGTGGAAAAAGCATAGCAAGTGCCTTCTGGAAATACAGTCTAACCTGAAAATTCTTTCTATAAACTAGTTACTGTATTCTGTATTGATTCATGCTACACTTTTTTTTTTCTACAGAGCAGTATATACAAGGCTTGCTGCTATTATTTTTTTGTTCAAAATACTGAAACAGTTTCATTCATTACAGCATTTTATTTCTGCCTCATAACAGTATCTGCATTGTTCTACATCTCTTTTCGCATTTGTTCTCTGATTGGATAAAACAATCAGCTTTTGCAAAGAGTTCCAACTGGCAAGAATACAGCTGTACACAAAAGATCAAGCTGTGCATGAGACAGTTGCATCCCCAATTAGATGCTAGGCTAGATTAATGAGTTCAGGAAACTGAATCCATTTTACCTCAGGTTTATGAAGAAATAAGCAAACATCAGGTTCTTAAGAGCTTTCTTCAGTTCTTCTTTGTAGTGACAGTCATATATATATGTATATATATATGTACATATATATAAGTCAGGAACAAAGCATTTATACTGTACTTGATTCTCCCTGTCTCTTACAGAGAACCAAGCAAGAGTGAGAGAGTCAGATTTGTCAGACACTCTTAGTCCAAGCAAGGAAAAAAGCAGCGACGACACTACAGGTAAACATTGAACTGAAGCCTTGCAAAATCTAAATAGTTTGAATTAAATCACTTAATCATGAGCATTTTTTAAGAGTGGAGAAGGCTTGTGTTATGTATTATGAGACACATACATTTTAAGCAGTATTATCTGCTTTCAAACTTACAAGAAATTGCTGTAAAATGAGAAATATATAAAAGCTTCTTTACTTAAAGAATGCAAATATAAAAACTGTCAACAATCTGCCTGTTTTCTTACAGTGTTTTTTTTCCCAGATGCCCAAATGGATGACCAAGATTTGAATGAACCTATTGCTAAAGTAGCTCTTCTGAAAGGTAAATTTATTTTTGTAAGTTTAAATACATGTTCCACATGTAAATACTTAATTTGTATTTATAAGTTAATGTTCCTGTTTTGTTTTTTTTTTAATCAAATGTGTGTTAATATTGAGACTCATGAAATATTTAGGTCGTGTTAGTAAGGAATAATTGAACTTAAATATTAATAATGTTTCCTTTGGATGGTATAAAAGTGTGCTGCTGAGTGTTAGTATAGGAATAATTTGTGCTTAAAGCTCTACTTACCAATGCTGTTCTATGAACTTATATGTTATAATTTCAAGTACTGTTGAGAAGTAGTATTGGCATTTGCTCTAGTTAGGGCTGGTAATCACTGAGAGAAGAGAATGGAGAAGATTCCTCCATTAATGAGAAATCTTTTGAGCATTGCCAGCTTTTACTTCTGTAGCTTCCCTCGCTGTCAGAAATGCTCCTGCTAGTTTGACATGGTGGTATAAAAATTCTAAAATCTTTTTTATTGTTACTGCAGTGAAGACTTGAGATCCTCATTTGAACTGTATTGAACCTTGGTATGGTCTTCATACTTCTAAAATGATATTATTTACTGCTGTTTGTACTAAAGCCATTTGTACTGTAAACTTAATTAGCAAGCTATTTACATGTTCATGGTCTGAATAATGTGGGATATTGTTACATTTAGAGTACTGAAAGTTAACTTGGGTTTATGTACTGTTATATGTTAGAAAATATCTACACAGTGATGCTTATGTTGGTATCACAAGTGAAAAGAAAGTGACAGCTCTTCGTATTTTTGAAAGGCAGGAAACCATAGTTCAATTTAGGAGAACTGTAAAAGAGCTTTTTCCTCTATTTGCTTACACTTCCCTATTTTCTGATAGAAAGGAATTAAAAGTATATGGTACATGTATATATTTTTTTTCAGACAAGAAACCAAAAATTGAATATGATATTTCCCAGTAAATTTCAGTTCAACATAGCTTAAAATAATTTAAGTGTTCAAGTGACCACTTCCATTTAGGTTTTATGTTAATGTCTCTATGAACAGCAATGAATAATAATGCCTATAACCTTTCTGTAAAGTGTACTTATAAAACAAAAACAGCTCACTATCTTAAACAAATACTGTGGGGAAGAGGACAACAACAAAAGAAAATACATCAGTGGATCTACTGATTTAATGGTATTTCTACCTTTCTGGATTGTAAAAAAAGAAAAAAACAATCTATATAAATATATAGAGAAAGATACCTATCAATCTAAATATAAATACGTGTTTTAATCATTGAAAATGACTGCTCCCATGTAGCCAGCTGAAGACTGCTCATGTTTGGCTGGATACCTTATTTGTTCTCTGCTGGCACATTGAAAGTAGGCAGTAGGTAGGCCTACTACTCTAAGGTTGAGAATCTGTGACTGACTTCTGCCTGAATGCAAATTAAGTCTCCGTAGGCTCTGTCAGGTTGCCTGCAGTAGCCCTAGGATGAGGTGAGGCTGTGAGCGTTCTGTTTCTCAGCGTTGAAGGTTGGCATGTCCTGTCAAGAGTTGGATGTAGTTACACTTGCTCTGTCTAGGGAATGTGCCCCAACTCCTGCTAGTTTTATGGTTTTGTTGCCCTCTTATTTTTCTTATGTTTTAATAAAACATGTGTTTGAAAAACATTTTGTTGCAAACATTAACTATGTTACATATGCAGCCCAAGACTATTCCTCTTCACTCAGTGTGGTCCAGGCAAGCCAAAAGGTTGGACGCCTGTGGTCTAGGGTATGTTAAACTGAGGAGAAAGAGTAACTGAGCTCTTCAAAGACTAAAATTTTCTATACAATGGAAACATTCTTGTGCTCATGTGGATGTTTGGCATTGTTTCATTTGTCTTCATCCAGTTGAAAAATGCCTATTTGCTATTGAATTACACGTTATAATTAACTGGCATAACTCTTCTTCTCTTGAGGCTATTTATGGACATTCCTAGTTTGCTCTCATGAAAACATTTAAAAATATCTGTACAATGAATCATATGCCTGTGTAATTTTTATGAAGAGTCCTTAAGCTCAAAGTTTTATTTGCAGTTTTGTCAGAGCTACTTCATGTGCCTGATTTTGCCCTAAAAAGGATCTTATTTGCTACAGAAAGACTTTCGAGTGGGTTTGTTATGCATTCATATAATTAAGGAAGAGTGAGAACATTTCGGATCTGGCAGCTGTTTGGAATGAGGAAATGGCTGCTGGAGAAGGCAGTGCTCCTTTCTGTTTAACTGCTGGAATGTGGAGCACAAATACACGGAACAAGAAAATGATGAGATGTTAAATTGCTGTAGTTTCCTCCAAGTGTATTTTCCATCAATAAATTCTGAGTGCATTCAGGATTTGTTTCAACTTTATACGAGGCAGAATCTGGCAAAGATGAGGAAGGGGAAAAACTTGCACAGATTAGCAGAGCTGCTTGTTTTTTTCAAGAGGTAAACATCTCTATGGGCCATTTATAAGAGGTCCTTGGACATTTCTATATAGGCTGCCTGTGACTACTTATTACAAAGAAAAATTGCAAAGCTGAAAGCAAGTATATGTTGAACAGATGGTTACAAGCAATAAATGCCATTGGAAGTTCAATGATCTTGTCAACTTCCGTGTGTTTGTCAGTAACTCCAACATTGATCCATGGGATCTTATTATAAATGTTTACTGAATAGTTTAGTTCTCTGAATAGTGTTATTTTAGTTAATAAACACTGAAAATTAGCAGTGGAAAGCTTAATAACCATTTGTTAATTGTTGCAGTAATAGCCAACTATACGTCTCATGTGTATGACAAATATTCTTAGGTGGCAAAAAAAAATCTGATTTAGTACTTAATCTAGCAGCTGGCAACCCTGCCTGTGGCAGGGGGGTTGGGACTTGATGGTTCTTGAGGTCCCTTCTACCCCAAGCCATTCAGTATGATAAATTTTCTGTGAATCTTACAAAGCTGAAGGTAACTCGGGTTTTTAATTGTCTTACCTGAATCACATGAATGCTCTGAAAATATTCAACTGAGTGACCTCAGGAATCATGTCCTACTCTGAAAGGGAACTGTTGTGAGACTTGGGAGAAATACCAGCCTATTGCTGCCACAGGCAGGCAATGGCTAAGACATGAATGAACATCACAGCCTGTGCGTGCCTCCATAAGCTCTCCTATCAAAACAAAAATAGAAAGACAAACACCTAAACAGAGCTTAGTTAACATCTTCATTCTTGTAAATGTTGATTTAATCTCAGTTTTGCTGGTCTTTTTAACTAAAACCTTATCGGTTCTGAGGTTGCAAAACCCCAGTTTATGTTAGATGGAAAAAATACCTTCAGGCGCTGTCGTAATCTTTAAGGATCTGGAAGTAGTTGCTTTTCCTCAAAACTGACCTATGGGGTAGAGTTCTTTATGAGGGAGAAAGTGTTGAATGTACTTTGAGAATGATTTGCTACAGACTGCATTAACTATTCTTTTTTATTTTTTTAATCTATCAGTAGAGGAAAAGTTAAAGATTAACAATCTGGTGTTAAGGAAAACATGATTGTGTAGGGATAGGCGTGGGAAAAGTGGGGTGACGAATCTCTTACAAGATAGCAAAAAATCTGGTCACAGATGAAAACTTTCTGCGATGGGTGTTCTTTATTGCTTTTGTTTGTTCATTTGGTGGAGTTTGGTTTTTTTTAGTTACCTTAATGGTAGAACTCTGCTTAGATTTCTGAGCACAGTTACTCCGGTATTGAATACATGATGGATTATGTCTAAACCCAATAGTGGTTTTACTGGTTATGAATATAGCAATACCATCAAGATACTGTTTTTCAGATCTCAGTGTTAGCACTGAAGTGATGTTTGCTTTGCACCAGAAGGCATGAAAGAAATTGTCAGTTTGTGAGAGACTGAAAACCTGTTTTTTTTCCCATAGATGTGATTATATTTATTAGCTTTTGGTTTAGAAGCTTGTCAGGTGTATGGAAACTACCCTATTGCATTTGAGTAGGAAGGAGTTCTTACCTTGACATGTTGTCTCTCTGCTAAACTGATTATGCTGTCCTATAAGAATTCCTCATCTCCTTTAAAGCCATGTCATCTTTCATGATGTGTCCTTTCACTGATTTGAAAATGCTGTCCACTAGGATGTTCGTTTAGTGTGCCTATTGTTTGATTCAGGACACTGCTTCTTTATGCTTCTTTAATTTGAATGTAATTTGTCAACTCCTTCATCCATTTCTTCTGAGCAGTCTCATTAAGGACTGAAAGTCTAATTGCCACAAATCTTTATCCATGAGAAGCTACGAACAAAACATCTCCAGTAAAGAGAAATCTGGGCTAGAAATTATAATAAGCTTATAAAAGAAAGTATTTGGATGAAAAATTGGGTCCTCTTTGTTCTTTCTGCTCACATAATTTTTTCTGAAAAAGCCTAAAAGTGCATGTGTTTCCATATCCCCTTGATCCCTTCAATTCATTACTGTGAGAATGGGAAAGACACAGCCTCTAAGAGGAGCACAGTGTGAGAACTTTAGAATAATTTCATTAGTTTCCTTAATGGAGAAAACATAATTTACCTTTAGGGTTTTTGTTCTCTGCAGTCTGACTCCATCTTAAACCTGCAGCAATGGATGTTTATCAACCATAGGGCTGTGCGATGCGTGTACCTTCTTGTTCTGCCTTTCCTGTTTTCCATCATGTCCTGTGAACCGTTTCACTGATTCTCCTCCTTTGCCCTTCTCACCTAGCCTGGGTGCATTAAAAAGATGATGGTCAGCAGGTGAAGGGAAGTGACCACAGTGAGGGGCCTGGAGCATTTCCCTTATGAGGAAAGACTTGAGAGACCTGGGGCTGTTCAGCCTGGAGGAGACTGAAGGGGGATCTTATCAGTGCTTATAAATATCTAAAGAGTAAGAGTCAAATGGATGGGGCCAGCTGCTTTTCAGCAGTGCCCAGAGGCGGAACAAGGGGCTTTGGGCACAAACTGGAACACAGGAACTTCTGTCTGAACATAAGCAAACCTTTTTTACTTTGAGGGTGACAGTGCACTGGAACTGGCTGCCCAGAGAGGTTGTGGAGACTTTCTTTGGAGATATTTAAGCGCTGTCTGGAAGCCTACCTGTGTGACCTGCTGTAGGGAACGTGCTTTAGCAGGGGGTTGGGCTTGACAGTCTCCAAAGGACCCTTCCAACAGCTACGATTCTGTCATTTGTGATATAAAGGTTTATTTCTCTACCTATGTGGTCTATTAGTGGTGCTTATACTTATGACAGATCTGCTGGCAGATCAGACAGGCGCTGCTTAGGGAGAATTTGGTGTGAAAGTGCTTCTTGCCTTCCATTCCTGATAGTACAGATGCCTGCAGGCTAGGGCGTTGTCTTCCTCTTTATGTTTCCACATCTAATTCCTAATATGCACCCATTAGATGACAAATACATATTTGTCATCTTCTGTATGATTTAAATTATCCAAAACCTTCAGCTTTAAAATTATTTGACTTCCATGACTGTACATCATTTCCTGTAATCAATCCCAAGAGGTATTTTGCATGCGTTTTTAACTAATTCAAAGCTTGCAGGGAAGAACATTTTGATGATTTAGTTTCACATGGTTGAATACTTAGATACCTGATTGTATTAAAGATGTGCCTAATAATTTAGTAAAATATTTAAGGGCAAAATCTGGCCCTTAGAGGTCACTGAAGAAAACAAACAGGTCTTCGTTGAATCACAGAATCACGAAGGTAGGAGAAGACCCATAGGTCACCAGATCCAACCATCATCTCACACAAGTCCACACCAACTCGTGTCACTAAACACCACGTCTGCCTGTCTGAAAGAACACAGGTGGCAATGCCACCACCTACCTGAGCAGCCCATTCCAGTGCACGGCTGCACTTTTTGTTAAGTAACTCTTTCCGATACCCAGTTCAAACCCCTGGCACAACTTGAGGCCATGTTCTCATCCTGACCTTTTCTTCATTCTGTTCTAGTGAATTCCCTAAGTTTTCATTTTCTTGTAGCTGAGGTTCACAGAAGGAGAGGAGGGGAGCAGGCAGAGTGGGCTCAGGGGTTGTGTGGCACAGAGTTCTTGCTCAAAGTGTGCTGGGGGAGGACGTTACAGTAGCTTCCTTCTAAAAGTAGACAAGTAGTTCATGCAGTCAAGGATTGTCTTGCTGACTGTTTCTTCTTTTATGTCAGTACAGGCAGTTTTGCTACTCAATACAGTATTTTTAAAAACTCTTGAATTTGTGTGTTCTTTTTATTTTACCGCATGTTTTTATAATTAATATTTTAAAGTATGTATGTTTTCCTCCTTTTAAAATATATTAATATTTTTTCTAATATTTACCTAATCCAATTTTGAGTTTACTTAACTAACTCTGGATTATTTGAATAGAAAAACACCAGACATCACATAATAGTGCAAAATAAACTGTTGTAGAAATGTATGCTTTAAAGGAAATGTTCTTTTGTCAGATGAACTTCAGGGTGCACAATCAGAGACTGAGGCTAAGCAAGAAATTCAGCAGCTGCACAAGGAGCTGATTGAAGCCCAAGAGCTAGCTAGAACAAGTAAACAAAAATGCTTTGAACTTCAAGGTGAGACCCCGATCAACTTGGTTAGTAGGGTATCCTTGAAAATTGTATTTATCAGGTAGTCTTAGAAGGGGTTCTGGTTTTTCTGATTGTTAGATTTGGTTCCTAACTCTCCCATCTCCAAAAACAGATTCATCTTCAAAACAGAAAGTTTGTTTTGTTTTCTTTTAATATATAATCAGATGGAGCCCCTGACTTTTTCAGTCAAGAATGACCAACTTCTTTTCACAGTACTGAAGTACATGTGAGCTCCATATATTTTATTCTTATCGAACACATTCTAGAATTATTGATTCACCCATATTTCAGTCAGATAATGCATGTAGTATAATGCATTCAGTGATAATCCTTTTAAATATGGAGCTGTATCTTTGTCATCAACAAAACTGGTTGTTCTTAACAAGTAGTGTAGTCTAGGTTGATTGCACACTGTTCAGTGTTCTAAGAGATATTTACAGCTTTTTTTGCTTCCCACCCCTATGCCAGCTGCCATTTAGCACTCATAGTTTCTGGATCAGACAGATGATTGTATTAGTTTCAAATTAATTGCAATACTACACGATAATGGAATAATATCTCTAATTTGGTGTTTTTGTTAAACTACTTACACAGTTAACTAGCTTTAACCTACTGGAATAATCTGATTGTTTTAATCTTTTTGGATAAGAGGAAGTCATGACTAAAACTAATTACAAAACTGAAATACTTTTTACTTACAAACTTTTGGGCACATTCACTTTCATTTATAGCACTATTGGAAGAAGAGAGAAGAGCATATAGAGTGCAAGTTGAAGAATCTAACAAGCAAATAAATGTTCTGCAAGGTAAGAAATAACTTTTTCACTCCACTTTCCTAGGGAAAATATATAGCTTTAGCTGTTTTCATGTTATTATGAGCACAATTAAGGAAAATGTTAAGTGAATGTGTTTTAATTTTTTTTTTTTTTTACAATATCTCTGAATTATAGTTTAAAATATTACCTGTCAATTTCTATTTTTAGTTGTAACTTAGAAAATGCAGAAGTTATCTGTAACATATTCCTCTTCTCCCTCTGTCTTCAGTACTTTTTTGTCAGCTTTGAATGATCCAGGGATTCTTACTATTTTACTTTACTATCTTATTTTATACTTTTTATACTAATTACTTAATATTTTATTTTATTTTACAATTCTTAGTGTTTTACCTTCTCCTTAAGCATTCAGAGGCTTTATCCTTTTGTTCTTCTCAGTCTCTTCACTTTATTGATAGAATCCTCTTGAATCATTTTTAATCCCTCCAAATCTCATTTAACCTTAGTATGCTGTACAATTTCTTCAACAGGGACATTGTGCTCTATGAAAAACAGTATGACCACTATCATGCTTCTTTCAGCCCAAAATAATTACACCAGAATTCAAATCCAGTGATTTATGTAACTCTTATTCATAGCACAGAAGCTATCATTTGCAAACTAGTGAAGCTCTGTATTGACAGAAAGTGTGGAACTAACCAGGTCTGTCTTGATATGGGTTTGTTGAATCCCTTAGCTTCTTCTACGTCCTTGTGTTGCCTGCTGTTTTAAAAGAATTGTGATAGCTCAAGCTCATTAGTCAACAGGCTGTCATTCCTGCCTTTAAATCAGTAAGGGTTATACTAGGACTCTTCCTTAGAGCAAACAGTAGTGTGAATACCAATTGTGAATTAAGGTGTGGATTGCTAAACGTGTAGAACCTTCATACCTCGTTCAGCTTGAGCAGAATGATGGTTAGAAGACATCAACAGACAGATGTAGTAACATCTATGGTTTTTTTCCCCATAGGAAATAAAAATGGTTTGCTAAAGATATTTCAATGTATTGTAGTTTGTTGTGAGATGTGATATTTGATGTATACCAGGTACATTCACTGAGAAGCTTGTGTGATTGCACTATGTGATAGGGATGTCAGCAAAGCATATTTAGTTCTTCTGCGATTGCTCCTCTAAGGAAGAGCTTACATCCCTTCCAACCAGAGAAGTTGTTAGTTTTGAATTTTGTCCTGCTAATAATGAAAATCTTCCAAGAAATGAATGCTATAGCAGAAGTTTAAAATTACAGTCTGATGGGCAGTTGTATGCAGAGCAAAGAAATATCTATTTATCTATTTAAAACAATTTCTCTCTTAAAAAGGAAAAAAAAACAAATGGTGGAAGCTTGCCAGAGCCACGCTTAACTGTGGCTTTGTCTCTTGGATGCTTTCCAAGTGAGTTTTGCAAGTGTTTTTTGCTCATCTCTCTCCACTGCAGTTTAAGGCATTCTGATGTTAGTCATGGGCTTGCTGCTTCCCAAACTCTCAGGGTGTGGCGTATCTCAAACTTGGGAAAGGTTGCCGTGATGTCATTGCTCTCTCTTGGCAGCCTCTGAACTGTAGTGGAGCAAAAAACCTGGACAGCTTCATACAGTAACGTTTCTTGAAGTATTTCCATGGAATCAGTATTTTAGGTCAGCTACTTGGCTTCTGTGTTCATCATACAGAAGAGAGGGTGCCATAGAAACAACTCAAATCCTGTCTCTACGTGTGGAGCTCCTTAGATGAGCAGATAGGTGAAGCAAGGAAGTCCTTGTATCTCAAGTAACTAGCTACTACTTAAAAAAAAAAAAGTGCAACGTTCAGTTCAGATGAGGTAATGGTTTACATAATTAAGAGACGTAATGGAAGCTTTATTTCTAATCACCCTTCCAAATTACACGCAGTGTTTCAGAGACCACTCCAGTATTCTTCCTGTGTAAGGTACTCTTACACCTCATCAAACTTTAGAAACACTTGTATATTTTTGTATGTTTGTTCATGTCCTGCTTGCTTTCATGCCTTAGAATTTCAAGGCAGAGATGTTCATAAATAAGACAGAAAGAAGAAAATGAAAATTTCTTTGAAAAACTGCAATTACTGAGGAGCAGGAAGTTGGTTGAGCTTGATAAAGAAGATAATACAAGGAAAATATGGGTTGAAAAATCACTCCTTTGCTTTTTGATGGACTCCTGTTATGTTAGCAAGTCTAAATTCTTGGTGCTTTAGAAAAATATTGTTTCCTAGCATAATGGTTTGGGATGTTCAAAGCTTCTAATGAAACAATACGTGGCAAGGCAAAGATTAATGTTCTGCTCTCTTACTGTCAGATTGTTCTCATCTACTAGTTTGATTACTTTTCTATTAGAATAGTTGTATAGAAATTGTTTCCAAACTAATGGGATGGTAATAGGCCTCACATTGCTCACATATGCAAAAATGCATTGTGCTGTTGTCTGTTATGGAACAAATGTATTGCTTCACCTGAGACAAGATTGCTGTGAAGTCTACTTAGTGCAGTCTGTAATAGCCTGTGTGTATTGCAATATGTAATAGCTATCGTGTTTTTTTCCATGCTGTCTTTTCCTTTCAGTTGTTCAGAGATTCTTTAGTTCATCTATGAGATAAGTCTTGATAAAAGCCTTGCTAGAGCCTGTTGAGAGGAGGGGAAAAAAGGTTGCCTTTTCTTTACTGTACATCAACTAGCAGCGAAGTTTCTGATTATACCTATATAAAGAATTGTACTTTTATCTCTCTACATTAAATGATGGAAGGGCATCAAGCATCACACATAGCTGTCGTGAAAGTCTCTCTTGAGCAGTTTTTATGCTGTATCAGTTTTCAGCATGACTCATTTACACTCTGTCATCTTCTATAATGGATTGAAAGAACAAAAATAACTACAAGAAATCTGTGAAAGCTACTCAACCTTGGTTATCTCTCCAGTGCTTTCTGCTGTCCCTGTTTGCCCTTTGCTTCAGAAAACATAACATACAGCTATAGGAATTTAATTCTTACCCTCTGGTATTTTGTATTAGGGAAACAAGGAAATTTGATCTTTTCTTCTCAGAGCAGTTCTGAATTAATTTTGGTAATTGCTTTTTCCAATGATTGAAAATCATTGAAATACATGCGAACATTGATTGGTGTACTTCAAAAAGATGCACAAAAAACACTTGGGAAATTATACTTTTTGCTTCCTTCAGTCAGAGCTTAACTATTTTACCCTTCCTACTGTAAGTATTAAGTATTTGCACAGGATTCTATTCTATTGCATATTTATGAAAAATAGTCATGCTCAGAGGAGATGCTTTTAGTAACCAAACAGTTTTGAATGGGAATAATTTAAAAGGTTTGCTTCATGCTGTTGAGAAATGCTGAATAGCCTAGCACTTATGTGACTGCAGCATGTTTACAGCCCGTCATGAACAATAAAGGACCACTTATGGTTCAGTATACTAGGTGCAGCTGTCACTTTTCATCCAGAATTCAGCTTGACCTTTGCAAAATACTTTTTTTGCAAAGAAGTAATTTTAATTCCTTTACTACAAGTTTGGAGAATAAAGCACAAGTTAGACTCTGTGCCTCAAATGTTTAAAGGCATCACAAATTAGCTCCAACTGCTGAACAGGCAGATGTTTCCAATGTAGCTTTGCGGATCTGTTTGGCTTGTCACAGAAGCTTTCTTTCATTCTGTCTTGTCCCCTAATCCTCTGCATCTTTTTCTATAATCCTTGTTTTGCTTACAACCAAGTTGGATCTAAATCTTGGTTTCAGATTTCAGGAGAGTTGCTTTTATGTTACACAGGAGAACTCTGTCTAAGAATGCTTTGTCTGACCCTAATTCCAGTTTCTTTTAACTCTCTGTCATGCATGACCTCATGTCTTTTTTAAAGGAAAATCATTTGATAAGGTTAACATACTTTTAATTGCATTAGATTTCTTTAGTCCCATTAAATATCAACAAGTTGATATTTTCAAAAATATTTTAGTTTTTCTGTAAGCACAGGTTATAAAATCATAACAATGTGTGTTTTCCAGCTCAGCTACGGAGGTTACAAGAAGATATTGAGAATCTTTGTGAGGAGAAGGAGAGTGAAATTTCTAGCACTCGAAATGAACTAGTCAGTGCTCAAAATGAAATTCTGTCCCTTCAACAAGTAGCAGAAAAGGCAGCATCAGAACGAGACACAGATATTTCTGCGTTGCAAGATGAACTACAAACTGTGCGAGCAGAATTGGAGCGGTGGCGGAAAGATGCCTCGAATTATGAAAAAGAAATTGTCAGTCTACAAGCCAGTTTTCAGCTTAGATGTCAGCAGTGTGAAGAGCAGCATAAGGAGGAGGCCGCTCGTTTGAAAGGTACTTGCTTAATAGGATGTCACAGAACAACACTACCAGCATCATCCTTCCCTTCAATTAGCTTAGATACACCTCTGATGTCAAAAGTAAGCTGAGTATAATGGTGCTTGGTAAACTTGTGCTGTTAGAGGAATTGATACAGCCACAGTTTTCCAAAAGAACTTGCATAAGATTTCCTTTATGAGGAAATATATATAATTTAAGCCTGTAAATGGACAGCTTCTCAACTGTTTTATAGCAAAGCTTCACTTGAGACGGTGCTGTATGGCTCAATAAAATTGTTAATGCAGTCTCCATCTGTGTTGCAGTACATACAGAATTAAAGTTTTATTCTGGAAGCATGATGTAGAGGTACAAAAGCATTTTGTACAGATCTATGAGACTCATTTATTTGTGCTTCACTTTACATGTAGTGCACTCACTAGGACTGGTTGAGAGCCACTCTTCCAGGCCTGTAGCCTCAGGTCTTGAACGATCTGCTAAGGGAGCTGAGGAGCTGAAGCATTGTACACACTGCCAAGAAGCTGGCATATGTAAAATTTGTTTTGAATTCTAGGTCACTCAGTCTTTGTGAAGCTGTCAGAAAAGCTTTTTCCAATTCAGACTATAAAATTGATAATTGATAAAAATCAATTTTGCCGTGGATTATTTCAAAGGTCTCGTTTTAACCCTTTAGCTGTTGTTTTAAATGTTCTGTTCCACATAGCAGAGACATGTATCTCATTATTGTTCATTACTTTCAATTTGTTTCCTATTTTCTGCCAAGAAATGAGCTTCTTCAAATATGCTTTTCTGTCACTGCTTCTAACATACTGGAGTAGACCCATAAACGAGACAATTTTCTACTGCTTTGTACCTTAAAGAAGCTCACATTAAGAAGAGCACTAACTTGTATGATAGCACACAAACTGTTCCTAACAGCAAGAGATGCAGTTGTATGTTTCATAGATCCTTGTGATAGAATTCATGTAATGTGATTATAATCATTTGAGATTTACAGCTAATGGCAGATTTTTCCAACATTTACTAGTGGGTCTGCTTGACATATTAGTGAAATTACTAATTGTTAATTACTTGGATTAAATATTATTAATTACAGGAGAACTTGAAAAGTTGAAGGCAGAGTGGACTGCTCTGGAAGCTGAATGTGTTACGCTAAGGAAGGAAAACACTTCACTTGCATCTGAGCTTCAGCAACAAGAGAAGGAGCTTTCTAGGTAAGGGAACAACAGGCTTGTCTAGGAAAGTATCAGAGAAGCTTAAGAAGATTATTATTCTTTTTTCTTTCCCAAAGTGGTTCTTAAATGTCTGATGGTGTTTGTGCTAAATGGGTTGAAAGTTCCTTGATATCACAATTTTTGGCAGAACGTGCTTTCATATCAATTAGTTATAGCAAGCTTTTTTTTTTCCTCTGCAAATGCTTCTGTATTACTGCTCAGGTATTTTAGAAGGTATCCTGATTTATTTTGCTCTTGTCTTGTGCCACTGAAATAAGCAAAGAAGCATGTGTGCAAGCAACTGAAATGCTTCTAATCACCTTGGACAGGCTTCTTCCTTCAAATCATGAGTTAGTTTCAAAATGCTTTGGAATATATAATAATGAATAATAAAGTAAATAAGAAACTGAAGACATGAGGAAGAAAGTATTTATAATCTGTAATATAACTTAATTTAAACATGCAAAAATAAGTGCATGTGTATTTAAAAGCAAGTCTGTGGCCTATCTTTTATAACAGTACTTTGTGCAGGAAATCAATGTTGATCTTTTGTTCTGTGACTGCTCCAAGATGATTTCTCCATATCAAATAAAAATAACGTGAAGCTCAGAGAACAAAAACTGTTTTAAACAAATAATTTCTGTTTAAATTGGAGGTAGAAGAGGAACCAATTGAATTTTGTTTTTCAGCTCTCAGAAGCAGAGTTTAGCTCTAACCAGCAATATAAGTGTTCTTGAAATGTCTCGAAAAGAACTTGAAGATCAGATGGGATCTTTGAGAGAAAAACATCAGCAGGACGCAGCCAGTCTAAAAAGCCAGCTCAGTGAAGCTGAGAGTCAAGCAAAGGATGTTCAGAAAGAGGTAACAGAACGTTCCTGCTTTGAATTAGTCCAGTGCCCTCTGACTTTCCTTTTATTTCAATATAAAACAAGTAAAAACTACAAATTTTTTAGTAATTAAACTTTTTCTTCCTTTAATTGCAAGTACGTTTGTGTTAGCTAGCAGTATATAAATGGGGAGTCAGATCTTGAAGGAAGACTTAAAATAAAATGGCTTGTGTATCCATTCTGGGAACTTCCTAAAGTTTACTTTCATGCATCACCTTAGTGAATATACTTATAAGCTGGTCTGTCAGGTGAACCCTTATTCAGAATGTTTTTGATCATCACTGTAATTAAGTCTTGTTATGAGTTACGAGTCAAAATGGATTTTTTTGCCAATGTGATCTTTCTAGTTAGATTTACATTTGATTTCATGGCAGACCTTTAAAGAAGCACATTCTTTAGAGGTCTGTTTGTCCTTTCTTCAGAATGGATCATCAGGCTTTTACAGATGATAAAAAGTGCTTAAGGAAAAGCTAGCATTTCAAGCCTGACTTCTGAAAATCATGTCTGGAAGAAGGCTGTCATCTCTATCAATTACTTGTTTATTTTTAGGAGCAGCTTGAGTGAAGTTTCTGCCAGTCACTGCTGTTAGTTTGTGTTTCGCAATCTTTTTCTTTGTTTTGTCATGAACTCATCCCCGTTGCATTCCTTACCATTTTTGGAATTTGAAGGGAGCAGTCTTGCTAATCTTTGTGTTTGTAATCAGATGAGTTTGTAAAGATGCTTATCCTTTCAACTTCTGGTAAATGCCAGTACTGAAGGCCATTGGTTCTGTGCTTTCTAATCCCTATTAACAACAAATACAAATAAACTTGTTTTCAGTAGATAAAATTGAACACAGAGTAAGGTTTTTCTATCTTGCTTTTGTAGAGAGAGTGCATTGATCCAAAGCAAGTCACACTAGGCAGTGTAGGCAGAAAGGAAGCCATGCACTAAGCAAATGTAAGCGTGTTTTTGGGTGTCCAGAGGTCTGTAGCCTTCTTTCTCTTTGCATTTAGTATGAAAGAACACAGACAGTGCTCTCAGAACTGAAAGCGAAGTATGAGATGGCTGAACAAGAAAAACAGTCAATCACAGAAGAGCTTAAACAGTGTAAAGAGAACCTGAAGCTGCTGCAAGAAAAAGGAAACAACGTAAGTCTGTACAAAGTATTTGGGGAAGTCTGGTTGTGACACTGACAGTTTTCTTGACTAAGAGAACATCTTTAGTATTGAACAGAAAAGGCTGGACTTCAAAAGGAGCTATGTACCATATTGCATGCAAAATTCCATTCTGGTACTACCTATTAAATCTGTAAGTCATTACACGGGCACAATTATATGTACCAATTAGATTTGCAGTTGCATGACAGTTTTAAAAACAGCCTTACTGTTGTCTTAGAAAAAAATCTAGCTTAACTACTCATTAAGAACTAGGCAAAACTTCCCAGTTTCAGAGACTGACACGTGGGTAGAAGCTGAGAAACCTGGATCCAAATGAGTTAAGCAACTTTCTTCAAGGTGCTTTTATTTTATTAGTGATTATTACAACATATGTTCCCTCCTCAGTCTTGCTCATGCTTCTTAACAGTGATTATCCCTGGTCCGCTCATGCTTTATACATGCAATTGAACCATCCTTTCTATCCACTCATGGAAGTAATCCTTTTCTGTTACATTTGGATAGGCTGTGTTGTTAGTATTGAGTTTACAGCTAGAGACAACATTTTTTGTTTCTTTTTTAATACTGAGACTTCTGAAATCCTTTAAAAGTTAAGAGTGTGACAAGTGTCATAAAGTAATTACAGCCTTTTTACTACTGGGATGGCTGGTTTCTTCTCTTCCTGTGCTGCTGTTATGAACCCCCCACACGGACAGCACAAAATAAAAGGTTTACAAGTACTATTCTCTACAGTTATCTGTGTTCTAGGGCACAGAATAAATACTTATTCCGTAACCCACTTATTGAAAGCAAACCTCTGACATAATAGAGTTAACAAAGATGTGAAGAACTCAAAGCCATTCTCATTTTTTTGGCTGTATTTTCATGAATGGGATGTTAATGTTCTCTTGGAACATACTTCTGCTTAGAATTTTCTGTAATGCCTAAATAATGTTGAATTACTGAAATAGGCAGAAGTACAAAAAAACAAAAAAAAAACAACTTTCTGAATGGAGAGATCATGCTAAAATAACTGCAGATGTGAGATTTTTCTGCTTTGTTAAAGCATTAATCTCAGTGTTGATTCATGAAAAAGGAGAGGAAGTTGAGGGAAGAAAAACACTGTGGAGGGAATTGGGGAAGCAGGTGAAAGCTTGCAAGGTAAGGGAATTTCTAGGAAGAATTTGGGATGATTGTCAAAATGATATAAGGAACCACAGCAGTTGCCAAAACATTTTTAAAGAAGAGTTACAAGATTTGAAGCCTGAAGGTCAGGCTGTGATGCAGAGCATCCAACCATATAAGGACTTGCAGGACGAGCTTGCTATTCAAGCAAGCATTACTCAGTCAGTAATGTGAAATATGTCTGTTTTGTGGAATATTTGAAGCATCATGAATCCTGGGCTGACTTCCAAGGTCAAATTTTTAAAGTTCTGTTATCCCCTATTTGCTGGAAACCTTATCTGTTACTCTATTTGTGAGGACAGTGTCCTCGAGAGCACAGCTTCCCACTGTGGGATTTATTTATATTTGTGGCCAGTCTCTGAGTTTGCACATCTATGGATTCTAATACCAAACGCATGTTTTTGATGAAGCATCTAATTATGCATTTCTGTGCAATAGGGAGATTTTAAAAATGTATTTTAATAAGCTCACGAGGGGCAAAATATAATCCTTTGAAGGAAACCCCATGAAGTTATCTGTTGGACTAATAAAAACTATAAGAGTGAGGGCTGCTCTGTTCCTTTTAGAACGTCATTAAAATATAAAGTTTTCCCTGTCAGAAAGATAAAGCTTATTACTCTCCAAAAACCCAACCAAGCAAAAAAGAACCGCAGTTCTGTGTTCTGAATTGCTTAGCAGTGTGGTGTATTGCTTGTGCTTGCATGTTTGTAGTCACTGATTATTTCCTGATGCTCTTTACATGAGGGATTTGTTTATGTGAACAGTTTGAGATCGTGAGCTGCTGTCACGGAGTTGACTGAAGCTTTTGGCGCTTTACTGAACACTGCTGTGATAGTTTCTGCCCATCTGCTTTCTTTGGGGAGATGGCACTGATTTGTGGCACCAATGACAAGAAAAATATGCTGCATGGAAATTAATAGTTGCACATGATTTGTCTGTCTGATATTCACCTTGAGTACAACAAATCTGAATTACTGTAATGGTAAGAATTGAATGGCAAAGATCAGAATAAGATACTAAGATAATTCTGAGATTTCTGTGTTCTTAACCATATTGGAGATTCTATGATTGACTTCCTCAAATTCAAAACAGAATGAGATTTTATTTATGGATCACAATATTTTAGGAAGTCTCCAAACATGAATTTATCATGTATTTATTTGGCTGAACAAAATCAAAGTGAGTTCAGCACAAAGAAGTCCTTAAGAAAATATTTAGCATGATTTGAACTTAACCTCTGTGTGTCTGTGTATGTGCACAAAATATATAGGCTAGGATATGGAGAAAGCAGATGTCTTCCTGGGACAGCTTAAAAAGAAATTAGGTCCATTTTTGCTTCTAGTGTATTGTTATGAGGATAGAGGCTCCCTCTCCAGATTGTGAAGCAAAGTAGTTTCCAGTTAATTGAAAATAACTGAGAAAATGTGCAGATTCTTGTAATGAGGCCATAAGCTAAAGGAACCCCTTCAGTCTTGCTAGCTGGTAGTTTGGCCCAGCTGCATCATTGGATCAGTCTTAAGAACTGCATTTGCTCACAAGGCTGATGCTGTACCAGAGATGCTGATCTTTGTGGTGTCTCTAACAAAAATATACTTCTCTGCTTTATAGTAACTTAGTGCTGATTGTACACTGTGTAATAACCTCACAAAGATCTGAACTACTGGGTTTGCCTGCAGACGTAGTTGTTATTGATTCATTAATGGAGGAAAGAGATTGTTTTTCTTGGAGGCTGATGATGGAAAATAGGAAAGGCGGAATGAAGAAGCAGCTGAAAAATTCAATCTCTGGTACAAGTCTTTCTGCCTTACGAAATCCAGTTGGGATTTCCAATTACTTGCACTGACAAACTAAAGACAAATAGATATAAAATACAGGCAGATAAGATTCATTTTGTTTCTAAGTGCTAAATTCCAAGTTGAGATGAAGTTTCTTAGAGTATTTTCTTCTTACTTCCCTTTATTTTTGAACGTTCTTGTTCATTTGAGTAGAACGGTGTACTAACTTTGTATACCAGATTAGATAATGCTGTATTATTAGATGTCTTTAATACATTTCAATTAAAACAAAACTCACTGACTTATTTTCCCCTCTCTAAATCATCTTTACCTGATTGATTTATAGCACAAAGTGATTTTTAATATCCCTTCCCTTCTTTAGCCTTCCATATTACAACCCGTCCCAGCCGTATTCATCGGCCTAATCCTGGCTTTCCTGTATTGGTGTTACGGCCCATTGTGGTAGCGAAAGGTACAAGCACTACTGTTCAGTCGATGTATGTTTGTCCCTCTCACCTGTTTGTGCCATTTCTGTATAAAATAGTGCATGGTGAAATGCTCACAGGTATTTCTTTACCTGAAGCAAACCCTTCATTTAATACGCCATTCTATTGATACTGACGAGCTGAACGATCAACTAATCATTTAACATCTGTCTGATTCCTTTAATTCTAACAATCAATTTCATTCTAACTGGTTCTGAACGTGCCTCTTCTAACTTGGTCTCAGTTTGTCTTTAGCAAATGGGCTACCTTTTGCACAGTGCTGTGATGCTAGGGCCTGTAAGAAAGCTTATTTGCTTTATTAACTATGAAAAATGAAGAGTTTGCCTCTCAATAACAACAAAAGTCAAGCTTTGGTTCTTATTTATGGACTAAGATATTCCTCTCTGGCTGTAAACACTTTTATTTTTCTCACTTGCTGTGAAGAAGATGGAAAAAAGACAAGAAATAGGTGGTTGGTTTGTATTCTGACCTCTCAGCTTGCATTTTCTCTACCGCCTCCCAGTGTGTTCTTCTCTTACTGTCATCATAAAATGTCGTGACAATCTGCTAGAAATGATTTTGTTAGGATCTGTTATGAACTGATGTCACAGGTCTGGATTTAATCCTTCAAAAGCCAAGTTAAAGATGTCAGTACTGCATAAACCTGTCTGGCAATCACTGTGCTCAAGTGCTGTTTTAAAGACCTTAAGCCCTCGCAGTTTGAACAGCCAGTTTCTTTGAGGTGCGAATGGTAACGAAGCTGAAATATGGAACTGCCAAAGGTGGTCCTCAGTCATGAGGAGTTCTGTTCTTCCCTGTGTTCACTCCAGGTCAGGGTTAGCCTGTGCTAGGGCTCGTGGGTAACGTTGTAGCCTGTCAACAGGTACTCAGGACTTTGAGGAACCACGGGGTAAAGTGATTAGTATGAATCAGAGCAAATATGATATTGATTTTTTTTTTCTCTCCACACAGAGACAATGGCCTTGGATGCCTGTGATGGCAGCTTTGGTTGCTGTGACAGCCGTGGTGCTGTACCCAGGCCTAACCAGAGCTTCTCCATGAGAACTGTTGTTGAATCCATACACCGTCCTCCCTTTAGAAGCTGGCAACATTCATATACTGAGGGAAAACAGATTAATTCTCTTCCTTTTTTTTTTTTTTTTTTTTTTTTTTTTTAACCTCTTAATACAGCACAGCTCTGCGTGAGAACAGCAGTAGGGTCATTTGCTTTAAACTGTATAAAATGTATCTGTCTATAAAGAGGGAATAAAATTGTGATTCATCATACTGTGAGCAATATTTTTGCTTACAATTTCATGCAAGTTTTAAATTAGTTTGTTGGGATTCTGAATACTACAATGGTGGCCTAAAGTAGACTTCTTGGTACCAAATTATTTGTAATGGCTAGGTTTGTGGGCACGTACTTTAGAATCTGATTGCCAGATTTAAAAGGAAAAACACACTTTGGATTTTGGATACCCAAGCCAAGTAACCTTACGGAAGCTTGGCAAACAGATGCAGTGCACTCAGTGCCTTGCAGTGTGATGCTCTTTGAAACCAGTATGCCATTTTACTTGCTGTTAGTCACTGAGCTGTTGGGAACAAGGCTTAAGAAAACTTCCTGCTCCTTTTGAAGGAAACATTTTTCTTTGATAAGGATTCTTTTATTAATGATTTTGGGGGGGAAAAAAACACAATTCATGTCCAGCCTTAAAAGAGATAAATATTGATGGTGGAGACCAGCCTAGAGTATTTAGCGTGCGCGTGTGCGAGTGCAAGCATGTGTGTGTTCCTGAGTGAACTGAGGTATTTCTGGGAGCAAATACTTGGTCATTTGATGGACATAGTGCAGTGATTCAACTTACATTAACTTTACTTTGAATGTAATTTATTAAATTTCATGTATTTAAAGAGGTGCGTTCTTTAAAAGTATGAATACTTTTTCACATATCACATTGTATCATTTTATTTTTTCAGTCATTTGATACTTTCTGACTGAGCTGGGGAAGCTCTTTAAATAAGCTTTTATGATGTAACTTCGTTATGAGAACTGCTACAGTACATCGTGATTAGCTGAAAATATTCTTAAGTTGCATAAAATACTACAAAATTGGAATCATCTCTGGTGACGTATGGGCCAATTGAAGATGATTTCAATTTGGTAGTAAAACTGTGTGCATCCTCATCACATGGCTGTAAGTATGATGCAGTGGTCCCCATTACAAAGTTTATTTTCCTTATCAAAGTGCTATAACTATTGCTATTTGCTGACTTTTGGTGGGAATCACTGTAGGTAGTGCTGAATTAAACGTAGACTATAGTTACTCTGTTCAGCTCAACAGTTCTGTCAAAAAAGTTTATTAAAGACTTAAACAATATACTGAACAATGGTAAAGTAAAATGGCTTTGCTAAGGGAAACTTCAAAACAGGGAGGTAATCTCAGCAATTAAATTGGCTTTAAACAATTGTATGGCAATCGACAGGTAGATTAAATATTTAAATAGAAATTTAGTATATAACTTACCTTGTAAGATTTTGAGGATCATTGTCCTTTAATTAAAGGTTCTGTCTTAAGTTACATGGGATTTTCTATGGGGAGGATTACTAGTATTGGCAAAAATAGTCCACAAGTGACTTGTAGAAAATATTGTCATTTAGTTCATTCATTTCATCACTTTCAGTTGCAGGAAGCCACCCAACCACAGAACACTCGTATGCCAGTGGTACTCAGTACCTCTTGTATATAGGTTATTGCAAATATTGTTCTGAAATGCTTACCTTCAGAATTACATTTTTTTAAAGTAAATAATTGTTTTAAATCTATTTTGTAAAGATATAAAAATACAATAGAATTTCTGGAGTACAGATTAAACTATTTGCACTAACACACGTGATGTGCATGATTTAATAAAATAACTTTACTCTCCCTATGCATGTTTGAGTTGGATATCATTTGAAAAACAGTAGACTCATGCTAAGTTTATTTTGTGCTAGATACTGCCATAATTACTAGGCACAATGTCTGCAGCATGTTCAGTAATGCAAAAAAACTTTTTTTTTTTACGTTGTGTTTCACATTTGCACTGGTTTAAGTTTTTATCTAACTGATCTCTCTCCTCTCTGTGGCTTTTGGAAAGAGAGGGGGAAGGAGAGGGCCATGAAGAACTGGGGAACGTGACTGCTGGGGAGAAACGAACAGTGATTACATCTGAAAGTTGGAGTGTGCCTGAGGCCGAGGTCACGAGCTCGGAGGAGCAGTGGGTTTGGAAAGCCCTTCTAGGGGAGGGGAGCCTGCTGCTGCCTTCTCAGGTCTTAGTACCCCAGCTCCCCGTTGTCCCTCCTGCAGCCACTGTTCCTTTTGCAGCTGGTTCTCTTCCCTCCTCCCTGCTGGTAGCACGTAGACATGGTGTGAGGAGGTGGAGCAGAGGCCAGCAGCACAGCCTGCCGAGCCCTGGGGCTGGTGGTGGGAAGGGCTGTGAGCTCCTTGCGACCAACCTGGGGAGCCCACGGCCGCTGGGTGCCCCACGCTGAGCTGCGCTGCCTGGGACGTAGGATTGAGTTTGTATTAAAGACAAATGCTGCGTTTTGAGAAATCTCTAGTGCATCAGAGAGCTGAAATTTGAGACGTGGATGTATTAAAGGAGAAAGATTTAATTAGGTGCATGTGTGCATATTTATATTGCATACACGGATGCATAATACACACTGCATGGTGTTCATGCTTATGAGTATTCCTGCGTTGCCCTAATACTGTGCCTTTCCCAGGAGTTATTGACATTTGCATGTTCAAAGTTATCAGGAATCAACTAAAACGCACAGTTCACTCTTTTTGGGAGTCCCTGGATGATGGTTGGAGAACGGGAGGCTCCCATTCTCCAGTGCTTTGACACGGAAGTTCTGTAGGCACTCTGTCCACAAACGTCGCAGCTGTTTTTCCTTGTGTTTGTTATGGTAAATATCTGCGCTCTTCGACATTCAGCTTTAGGTTTTCTTTTTAAACTGTGAGGCTGGATGAGCTAAGCCTTGCAGATACTTCAAGAGCAGCTTTTCACAAAGCATTTCAGATGCTCTGAATGTTCTGGTAAAATAAGTGCTCTCAGCTTGCACTCAGTCTTGAAGTTTTAAGAGCTTTAATAGTAAGAAAGTCTGAGAATTGTTGGTTACCAGCTGAATTTGGAAGATTAATGTAATATCTGAACACTTGTTCTGAAGCCTTGACTGAGGCACTTATTTTTTTTTTTCTTTGATTTTCTTTCAATAGAAATCCCACTGACTCTGGGGGACTACTGCAGCAGCAAGCCTCCTATTTATAACGTAAAGAATGCAGTGTAACCTTGCTATTCCTTGCAGATGAGCTAAAGATGTTTCCCAAAACCTTGGCCTGATTTTCCTTCCAGTCTGGGTGTTTTGGTGCTAAAAGGAGAATTGTGAACCTGCACAACGCATTGCGAAGTTCTCTTACAAAGCAGCCTTAGTGAGATTTAGTATCAAGTGACTGATGGCTGAGGCAAAAGGAATCATCTGTGCATGCGTTTCTGGGGTATATTCTTAAGTTGTGAGGATTTTAATCAAGTCTTCCAAAGTAGATTCTGTTCACATTTTCAGCGCACTTTACATAACATCTTGAATGTCTCCTGCCTTAATCTGTGTGGTTCTGCCACTTGCAAGAGCCATTTCTTCAGTTTGAATCTTCTCTGATGAATATGCTGCAGCTGTGCACTGGGGCTGGCCAGATCCCACCTGCGGCCTTTATTCCCTTTGGGTTTTCATGTACCATAGCAACTCATTTCAAGATTTTGAGACTTCATTAATATAGTGATAGGATGTAGGAAGGAATTAGAAGCCATATCCCTCTCTTCTGTCCATGTTCCTCTTCTGTATGCCTCTGGATTTGTTTGAAAGGCGATTGTTTCCAGCAAACAACTGCACCGAATTCCTCAGTCCAGCTGTTTTACTTCTCCCATTGTGTGTGTGCTTATGGTCACCCAGCTCCTTCCTTCCTCCCGTGGCTGGAATGGGGCTGTGGAGTTTCTGCTCTTCCAGCCTTTCCTGCCTTTTTCCTTTGTGCCAAATACAGATCTGTGAGCAAATGTTTGCCTGCAGAGTCAGGATCTTCTGCTTGGAGAGGGCTGCACCCACTGCTGCTTTAAAAACCAGGTGCTGGCACAATTTGCCCAAAATGTGGGAGCAAATCAGCAGCTGAAACAAAAGCCTCGGTGGTGGTGGCTCCCTGAGGCTCTGATTGCCATTCATTTGCAAAGGTGGAGGGAACACGTGTGGCATTTCTGATCTGGGTATCACAGTCATGAAGCTTTACTGATTGTTTTTAACATCAGAAAAACATAACGTTAAATGACAGCGTGTATTTTAGAAGCAAGGAAACCTTTATTTAAGAACTTCAGGAAAAGAATTGTTTGCCTGTCTAGGTAAGTTACCAAGCAGTTACTGGACTCTTGTTTCAAAAATAATAATCATGATTTGCTGATTGAATTCATCTAGTCTTGGCTCCCCTCCATTAGACTGCAGTGCCAATCCTTCTGAAGGATGTCCTGCTACTGCAGGAGTTGCCCCGATCCAGGCATTTTATGCACTGGGATCAAAGTACCTCTTAATCCTGCTTTATAGGAACGGATTGAGCTGCTTACATTTTTCTTTCATCCCTCTAGCTTTTGCTGACAACTTTCAAATTTTTCTAATTTTGTGAATGTTCTTTTTTGGGAGTGGATGTCAGAACAGAACGTGCTCTTACAGCAGTGACCTTACTGACATCGTATAAACAACAAGATTTGCGTCCCGCTCTGATGGTCCTGTTTGGCCATCTCACGCATCCCCAGGACCTTTCTTGTATTCGTGGACTTCCAGCATTTGGATTTTAATCCTGTGAATCAAATCTGCATTCCTCACAGTGGTGTGGCCCTGTGGTATCTGACCTTGAGGTATTGCTCAGCACTAATGGCTGCAGATGGGCAGAACAGGGCAGGAGCCCCATCCCATTATTGCTTATCCCTTCACCCCGTGGGGTTGTCGGTTTTTTTCACCCCTAAGATTTGAACAGCACTGACCGTTGAAGCTTTTCTACATTTTTGATCAAAAACTGTTGAATTTTAGCCAGCCAAAACCAGAACCCTGCAGCACAGACGGGAAAACACTCACAGGATGATTACATTGCTTAAGGCGGTTGTTTTTTTCTTAATGTCTTTCTTAATGGTTTGTTTTTTTTAATGTCAGCTATTTTTAAGTCTGGGTTATTAGCAGCAGTGATAGTGCAGTGATCATTTTGATTGGACTGTGAAATGGCTTACAGAAGCTGTGGTACAGGAACACCAACACACTTCTTGAGAAGCTGCCCTTGCCTATTACTGCCACTTTCCTCTCCAAGGCATTTCTAATTCCAAATCAGGTCCCAATTTTTCAGCCCATTGAGTTTTGCTCAATGTTGTTTCCAGTGCTGGAAGTGAAACGTTTCTGCTGCTCAGGTGTGTGTGTGTGTAACTGCTGGTGGAGGCTGTGCTGGTGTGTGCTGGATAGGTGGTGGTTGTTTGTAACGGTGAGAAGGAAAGGTAGCTCTGAGATGGGATCATTTGGCTCGTGTTTCTTTCAGTGCCCTCTGTTGGAGATTTCGTCTTTTATGAGCACCACACGTGTACTACGGGTGTTGAAATGGGAGCTTTGGTATGGAATGGAGTTATTTAAATCTTTTTGCGCTAAATCATTAAGTTTATATTCTATTTGTATATTTCTTGTTAGGGGTTTTCACTCTGGAAAATACTTCTTTTGGATATGTCATCGGTTTTGATGTGACACAAATACTTGTCTTGAAGGATATAACAGCTCTTATTTAAAATGTTCCAAATATGCAATATGTCTTTTGGGATGAATAAATGGTTAAAAAAATAAATAGACAAGAATAAATCTACAACAGCCCAGCAAGCTGATGTGCATCGTGCATAGTCTTTCATTCAGCCAGACCCCAAAGCGCAGCGCCATGCACTGCCCCAGCGGCGCTGCAGGCCTTGGCTCTGGGGCCGCAGGGAAGGAGCGCTGGGCCCCGCGCTGTCGCCTGGCCCTGGGCCCTGGGCCGTGCTCTGATGTGTCTCCGGGTGACTTCTGCTTATTGAAAGCTAAGCTGAGAGTTAACACTTGGCTGTTGTACCAGGTGCGTTAGTGTTGGCACCACCTGTGCTCGCTGTTCTCACTGCTTGGCCTCCATAAGCGCTCAGCAAGTCAGTGGATGTCGGCAGGTGCCACTTGTTCCCGCCTGGAAGAATTCAGTTTGACACCTTTCCCGCAGATGCTGCAGGCTGCCCCTCTGCTGCCCTCTGTCACACAGCAACAGCCTGAAATGAGATACTGGTGGGAATGCTCAGCCTCTGCTGCCGTGCCCCTGATGTTGTGTGCTAGCACCATAAAACAGGAGGCGCTGCTGTCAGAGCTGCCCTCGGGCACGCAGCAGTGACGGCTGACTGGCACTTCGTGTTGCAGAATGTAACTGTGCAGCTGGGCTTAGCAATAGAAATGCACTGCTCAGGTGTTTCCCCGCTTCATGGCTTGTTGTACTGGCATGGCGGTGAGCGCAGAGCAGCAGTGCTCACACTCGGTGCACGTGCAGCTCGGGGTGGCCGTGTGCTGCTGCCTTTGCTGCCATGGCACCGTGTGCTGCAACGGCCCCGAGTCCCTTCTCTGCTTTATCAGACGTGTGGGATCTGCACTGCCTGGGCTGTGCTCTGCTGCTGGCTGCCCTTAGCTGGGCACACAGCGTGTGACGGAGCTGCGGTCCGTGTCAGGACGGAGGATGCGGCCACAGTGCCAGCAGAGATCTCTGAGAACCATCTCAATTCTTCTCGTGTAACACGGTGTTAATGTCCTTCATTTAACGTAGATGGGCTCCAGTTGCTATGAAAAACATTTCACACTGAAGATTACTAAAGCATGGTAAGTTCTTGTTCTAACAAATAAAGATTGGTTACTGGGTGATTAGTTATATTGCAGTTATATTCTGCAATATATGGTTAATGTTGGTTAATGATGGTTAATGTTTCTTCTTTGTTTCACATGCTCCAAGTGGGGCTCAGGGCTGGCTAGATGCTGCTGGCTGGGGTGTTTTGTGGGGAAGCTACTATGCTGGTTTTATTTTTGAGAGTTTGAGCACGTGTTGGAAATCTTCTGCCCTTTTGTGGTGCGAAAGTATGAAGTTGCAGCTCTGTAACGGGAAGGTTGCAGTCTGCAGGGCGAACTTGCAGGGCTGCTCATCTTGATGAATAGCAGTGCTGGCGGTGCTGAGCCGTACCAGCGGCTGTCTCTGATGGGGTGAAAGGGGCCGATGAGTCACGGTGCAGTCACATCCTGTGAACGCTGGTTGGGAACATCACCACCTCACCCTTCCTTCTTCTGAATAACAAAGCTGAAAGAAGGTGAAAAGAGCACTCTTGGAATGTGAAAGACGGAAGTCCAGTCCTTCCACTGTCTGTAGCTGTGCAGAGCGTGCACGCAGGTAGCTCACCCACCCGAGAGCAGCCCGGGCCCAGAGCTCCTGGCAGCCAGAGGAGTGCTTCTCCCTCGTGGCAGCTGTTCCTTCCCCTCCTTTGTGTCACTGCAGCCTGCAGCCATCAAGATGCAGGAGCCTTGCTGGTGTGGCTCATGCTGCAGGCTGGGGTGAAGTGATGTGCTGCTGGGTCGGAGAAGTGGGAACTGAGGTTGGTTCAGCAAATGCAATGATGCCTGCTCCAGACTATCCAAGTGTGCAGGGTGGGATATCTGAACCTCAGCAGTGAGCTGCGATCGTGCATTGAACATCAGCACATTGATGAAAAGCACAGTTTTACGCCCTGCAGTTGGATTTTGAGGTGGGCTTCTGGCAGAGCTCAAGCTATGTGTATGGACACAGCTCCTGGCCTCCAGGAATGCATCTGGGCACATAAGTTGTGTATTCACATGGCTTTTTGAATCAGGTGTGCAGCATAGCAGCAGCAGCTTGGTGCAGCAGAGCATTGCATGAAATACCCGGGCAGTTGGTCAGAACGAAGCTCTGCTTCTCAATGCTGTTTTAACAGGATGGATTCAGGCAAAACTAAAAGCATGTCAAGCTTTAATAGTTCCATATGTCGGAAGAGGGATGCTGCAGCTGTGCTGATCTTGGCTAAGGCATCTCTCCGTTTGCAGGGGGCAGCTCAGAGAACATCCCCAAATATATTGGTTGCCTCTCCTCAGTAAGTTTTTCACCAGTACTGAAGCTGGAAAGGATGCTTTTCCTTCTTCTGTTTAGGTGCCGCCCTGCCCATTGTGTGTAAAACTGACTGTTCTGCAAGGAGCTCTCACTGACAGCTTGGGCTGTCAAACGCTGACTTCAAATATGTTTCATCACACATTTCATTGTGGAAAATCCTTCCCCTGCAGCTTTCTGGAGAATCCCTGCCAGATGCTGCTGCTTCTGTTTTTCCTTAAGTGCGTGGGGCTGGTTTTGCTGAACTAAGCTACCTGTCATTGCAGCTCTCTGAAGCCCTCCATGGCTGTGTTGTCTCTGACTGTATCGGCCTGGCAGCCCTGTGCTGTTGGCGTGGTGGTTCCAGAGCTGCAGAGGCTGAGCTGAGGGCCTGGGAACACAGCTTGGCCTCGGTCGCTGCTGGGGCAGCAGATTGCTATAGGAGGAAGCTCCAGGTGTCCTGAGAGAAAGGAAAGGGGGGAGAAACTGTGTTTGGGGGAATTCCCACAGAATGCCTGGAGGAGAGGCTTCGGGAAGGGCAGGGTTTGGTGCAGAGGAGGGGATGCTCCTGGGCTTTGCTCCGGAGGAAAGAAGCGCTGTGCAGGGCTCCCAGGAACACTCCTACTTCCTCAATCCCGTCCTGCTGTTCCCATCTGCGGTGGCAGTGCCAGGTGATGCGGTGCCTCTGCAGCCCCCTGAGGGATGCTGCCAAGGGATGGTGGTAGGGCTCAGTGATCTCTGGGTGGAGACCATCGGGTGCTGGCCGCATCCTCCTTGCAGCACCGCATCGGCCGACCGCTGTGTGCAGCCACTCTGCTGCCTCCTCCTGCGTTGCCTCACCCGTGGGGCTTCGCTTCGTCTGTCCCGCAGTCGCGGCAGACAGAGATTGTTTTGAAAACTTCAAAGGATCTTTGTTCTCGTTGTGTTTTGTCTCGTTCTCTGGTATATAACAATGTACAGAATGCGTATGGAAAAAATTATCTTCGCTTAAATGGTTTCTCCTCTGTGCACATGGAAAATGCCTTATGGAGACTTCCTGCAGCCCTACAGACTCAGACGATGCAGTTTACAGGGCTGTTGTAATGTAAATCCAATATAAAATGAAATGAGATGGTTTGTTATTTTTACCAGAATCAGATGTCAATACTGCAGTCTTAAAGCAAAACCAAACCAACAAACCAAACCACCCCAAAACAAAAGGACAGAGCTTTGGAAAGGCTGTGGGGCCGTGGTGTGTGGCCCAAGCACATTGGTTGTATGGACCGTGCAGCCCTGCTGTGCTGCTAATTGGGCCCCAATTTTTGCCCTCATTAACCCTTAGGGCTGGGTGCACTGCCCAGGAGGAGCCCCATTGACCCCACTGTGACTTCAGCTGTTACAGCAATCTATCTGTGGGAAGACACACTCAGTTCACACCCCGTAAGTCCAAACTATAAGGTAAAAGTAATCCCTTTCTATTCTCTCCTAAACAGAACTGCTCCTGGAAAGCAGAAACAAACCCTAGTAATTGCTCTATGCCCCGGGAGTCCTTAACAGAGCATCTGCAGACATGACAGGACCACGGCTGCTCCGGGATCACTGCAGTGTTCAGCAATGGCAGAGATCAGTTCATGCATTGCTCTTTCAGTGCTGTGTGTGTGCTCGGTGCCGTGGCGTTGCAAAGAAGATGACTTTGTTTTCCTGCTGCAAGGAGGGTGAAATCTTAACATCCCGAACGTACGGAAGGAGAGTTTTCTCTGACTGTCCAAACTGGCGTACAATGTAAGCTGGGGGGGAGGGGAGGCCGTGTGCATGCTCGGTGTTAGAGAACAAGCTAGTTGTGCTTCGTGTAACGGCAATACTTTCCAGTTGCAGCTCTCCTACGCGGAAGTTTAATCTCCCTCATATGGACAGAGGGAGAGCAATGAGAACTACATCACTTTCAACGTAGCCAGTTTTCTAGGAATGAGAAAAGTATGTGTTAAGTGTGTGTTTTTGGTCACTTTTGCACTTTTTTTCCCCCTATGTTTCCATTTATACCCCGCTGAGTTCCTATGCTACTACCTGGTAAGAAAATTAATGTGGTTGCTAAGCTCTAAGAGGGAAGGGACTGCTTCCTTAGGTCTGATCTGAGCAATATTAACTTTATTAATGTAAATAATGACATCATCATTGCAGCATGGGAATCTTACACAGTTCTGGGAGAACAAATGTTAAGAAGGACGTCCTCATGAGGCATGTGATTCATCTTCACATGTGCATGTTGGAGAGATGCTGTGTCCCAAGCCAGATCAGCTCTGGTCATCGACTTGTAATTTATTAGCAAAACCATTCCCTTTATTTTTTACTTTTTTATTTTATTATTTTCTTCCCAACCACGTGCAAACTGGTGCTTGCAGCCTGCTGGGAAGTGCTGGGCAAAGCACAGCTCTGTTGTCTTTTTCAGCCTTCTTCCAGAAATCTGTTTTTGCACTCCTCCAGAAGCCTTTTGTAAATGATGCCTGAACCATAAAGCCCCAGTAACCGCTGTCTGCCTGCAGTGATTCAGTGTTAGTCATTCGGAGCAGTGCTGCTCGGGGCTCTGATGAGCTGTTGGGGAAGCACTTGGTTTCCTACTGGAGAAAAGTTTGCTGATGTCTATTAGGAAATATCATTGCATTCAGGTTTAGTCTCTTCTGCGTAGCTCAGAGTGTAGGAAATATGCATCCTTTCTGGCCAGAGCTTGAAAAGCAAAATGATACGCTGGCTGTAACTGCTGCCAGGGGTGAACATCTGCTCTACAGCTTGTCATTCAATTTCTAAAGCGCTCCGATCCTTCTGTCTGCTGGAGAGAGAAAGCCCTGTTTTCTCCTCACCTGGATTTCCTGTGCCAGAAGGAACACGTATCTAGTGAATTGTCACAAGAAATATGGGTGATTCTCATTTCCCAGTGCCTGCCTCTGTGCCTGGATGAGCATCACGGAATCACAGAATGGTTTAAGTTGGAAGGAACCCTTAAAGGCCATCTGGTCCCACTGCCTGCAATGAACAGGGCCACCTACAGCTCCATCAGGTGCTCAGAGCCCATCCAGCCTGACGCTGAATCAACAAGCAGCTTCACTTGTCCTGCCTGTGGATGGACAGAACATTGTATTGATGTTGCCACTTCTCTCTGCCTTTAAGCCAGCTCTGGCTCGCTCGCTTTTGGGTTGGATTCTTGATTTCTGTCATCTGGTTGTTGCCTTTTCCTTGCTGCAGCCCAGCTGAGCCATCAGTGGGGAAATGCTGACGGGCTGACCCATGAGCCTGGCACCTGGCCCTGCCAAGGGTTGGGAGCAGGACACAGATTTGCTTTTTATCATTTCTGCCATGTTTCCCTGACTCTGATATCCAAGTTTTAGGCTGAAATCTGAGGAACAACATATGTAAGGAGATTTTGACTAGTTTTGGAGGGCCTGGCCTCATTGTCTTAATGTTTTGGGTGCCACCTTTGTGCAAAGGTGCTCAGAAGCACCTTGAGATGCCATTTACCTAGAAAACTTGCTGTGCCTGTAGCGCTAGGGACGCACGCTTCTCTGCTCTTCCAGAGATCCTGGTTAGCCATCTGGAAATCTCATCCTGTGATTGCTCCAGAATCTGGAAGACCTTTTTTAACTACTAATCCCAGAAACAGATTTTCCCTTCATCCTGTCTGTCAACACAGCCTTTAACTTATTTTTATGGGCTTCAGCACATGTTTGATGCATCACTGCCTTAGGATATGGGCTACGTGTTCCGGACCCCTTCAGTGGTCATTATATCTACATATAGCACTTTCTGGAGAAGCTCTAATTGAGTGGGCATTTAGTAGGATCTTCTGTGTGCCCTTCAAAACACATCTTTTTGCACACCTAGAACAGGAATCAGCGTTGTTTTGAGTATTATGAGTGTGAAGTCCTAGGAAATTTTTTTTTGCATTGCATTTTGTTTTGCTTCTGCAGAACTGAGCGATGTTTTCATTGTGATATGATGATAATTGTATTAAAATGTACAGGAGTGTTTCTTGCACTACCAGCTCCTTCCACCCATCATCGCACGCTTGAAGAGCATCACATACAGACACCCTCTGCCAGCTAGGAGCAAAACGAGGAGAAAGCTGCTGCCTGCTCTTTCTTCTTAAGGAAGAAGTCAGATGTAGCAGCATTTCTTGAAAGCTCTAAATATATGCTTATGGGCCCTGCAAGGCCCAGCAGGATACAAAGCCACCAGTTCCAGTTCTCATTTTTGCCAGAACTTCAAAGCGTTTCCTTTTATGCAGTAATCTTAGAAGTAGTCCAAGGAAACACGCACACGATTACTTAGATATTCCAGTTATGCCACCAACATGGAAACCTAGATGATGATATTTTCCACAGGCAAAGCTTCCCTTGTAAGTTCAAGGCAGTAATCTTCTGCCTGCTTGTAAGGAAGATGCAGCCACCATGGTCTGAGCAGTGGCTGCTGTGTCCGTGTTGGAGAGCCGAGAGCGATGGCTGCGATGCACTGAGCAGCGGGGCCACGGCACAGCCACCAAAGTGCTTTTCTGTTTAGGGTCTAAATGGTTTTTAATCACAGTCAGAACCTTCTGAGAGAGAAGCTTTGTGTTGACTCCCAGTGCTAATTTATTAAAGGATTTTCAGAACTGTTTGAGTTGGAAGGGACCCTTAAAGGCCATCTGCCCAACGCCCCTGCAGTGAACAGAGACACCCACAGCTCCATCAGCGGCTCAGAGCTGGTGCAGCCTGACCTTGCTGTCTCCAGAGATCCTCTCTGGGCAGCCTGTGCCGGTGCCTCACCACCTGATTTTAAACTTCCTCCTTATTTCCAGTCTTTCTTGTATCCAGTCTCCCCTCTGTTAGCTTGAATCTGTTTCCCCTTGTCCTCTAACAACAGACCCTGCTAAAGAGTCTGTCCCTTCTTTCTTCCAGCTCCCTCTAGTTTCTGACAGGCTGCTCTCAGGTCTCTCTGGAGCCTTCCCTGTGGGCAGAACAGCCCCAGCTCTCAGCCTGTCCTTGTAGGGAGGTGTTCCATCCCTTGGAGCATTTCTGTGGCCCTTTTCTGCACGTGCTCCAACAGATCCATGTCTCTCCCGTACCAAGGACTCCAAATGTTAACTAAAAGCTCATGTAATAACTAAGAAAAATTAGTTTGGGCAAGGCATGTTTCCATCCCAGAGACTTAATCTCTTCTTGAAAACGTTCAAAGCTGTAGTTCATCAACTTCTGCCAATATGGCTACGTCATTCAGCACTGAGTTTATTTGGTTTGCAAGGCTATTGCACAGGCTTGTTTTGTGCTTGCTCACTGGGCCGTGGCTGCTCTGCTCCAGAGATTAGAACTATATCATACAAATGTACAACGAGATGGGCATGTTATGTTTATTACTGTTACGGTGTTGTTTGGGTAAGTGCAGCTAAGCAGGCCGAGCCTGAGGTCCTTTTCTGCTGGAACGACCTCATGGTAGCACTTGACCCGGCAGCCCAGGCCAGGTGGGTTTGTCCCGTGGTGCTGCAGCAGATGCTGCAGGTCCTGGTCAGAAGGAATTCCTGGAACGCTGAACAGCAGCCACAAGGGTCAGCAGAGACACATCATCCCATCGTGCTTGAAGTGTTTTCAAGGACTACAGGAAGCGTGGTCAGAAATGAGGAGATCATTCAAGGATCGTTTAGATGTAGAGAATTCCTCCTGGTTAAGCAAATGTCCTGCTGAGTTTCTCCTGGAAAAGAATTCCATGTCTAACTTTGTATACTTTCCAGATTATTAGGGATGGGATACTAGAGAAACTTCTATTTCTCCAAGCTGAGTCTGTGCTGGGGCCTAAACTCCTTTCCTGGTTGGAAAATTTGCAGTTAAGAAAACGAAATAGGTTTTTATGAGCAGTGTTTAGTTCAAGCGTTTGGCTGATTCTGCTGCTGCAAGCTTTAAGGTCAAAGTTTGATTCGCTGACGTGTGGTAGCTTGAGAACTGGAGTGAAAGGGATGGAGGGGAAGCAGTCCCAAAGGTCTCTATTTTATTGTCCACCAATACTTTTTTCCTACCCATCAAATGTACGTTCGACCTATGTTTCTAAATCAAGTGATACAGAGAGAAACATATTCCTGCAGGTTTTCCTGCCCTCTTTTTCTGCCCATTGTCATCAGTTCTGCCATGGGTGTGTTCGCTTCTGCTCTTTCAGGAAGAGAACCCGATCTTCCCATATTTGGAGATGTGTTCTGTGCACGGCGCTGTGGTACAGATGCCATGAACTTATACATATATTCCGTTAGCTTAGAGAATGGAAAATGGGTGTTTTGTTATTCTTATTACTCATTAGAAATAATTCTAAAGCAAGCGCCCAGCTCCCCACGGGATGTTGTGCAGTGAGGCAGGCGTCGCGGGAAGCCGTAGCCGATACCCTCCTTTAGTTGCTGTGTGTCGGGGTGTTTGCATAGGTGTGTGTTTGTCCAGGGTTCCCACTGGGGTTACTTTAGGGATCCATCTGTAATCTTTTCTCGCCCTCGCTCTGTCTCTCCTCATTATCTCCCCATTGCTGTGTGATCCTCCAAAAAGCCCTGCCCTCCCCCATGTTGGTGCTTCCACTGCTATTTCCTAGAGACACACTCATGGAATCATTGAATCATTTGAGATGGAAAGGAGCCCTGGCGGCCGTCCTGGTCCCACTGCCCTACAATGAACAGGGACACCCACAGCTCCATCAGGTGCTCAGAGCCTAACCAGCCTGACCTTGGCTGTCTGCAGGGACTGGGCACCCACCACCTCTCTGGGCAACATGCAGTCATCAATCCATCGCTTACAGCACCCCATAATATCTTGAGAGATGATTCTGAGCACTTCTCCTAGCTGTGTTCACAAAGCAGCTGCAAAACAAGAGGCCAGCAGAGGAGGCAGGTCCACGTCCCGCCCTAGCTCTGCTACTGCAGAGCTGTGATTGATTTACTGCTTCCATAAACGTGGCACTGCCAAACCCGGTGATTTACCTGGGGCCACCCATGGTTACACACACAAAAAAAAAAAAAAAAAGAAAAAAAAGGAAAAAAAGCTCCTCCTTGGAGGAAAGGATGAGTTGTCTTCTTTTTATCTTTTGGTGTGCGGTAGTTTGGGAGTCATTATGATGCTCAAAAGACAGCTGCTCTTTCCTGCTTTTGAAAAATGGAGATGAGAATAATGGGAGCTGAGTGCAGGCAGCCCCTGCTGCCCAGTGAGGAGGGGAAGGTGTTTGGTGTCCGCCTTGGGGCAGGATGTTGGCAGCTGGAGTTCTCAGGTGGGCTGAGTAGGGAGACAAATATTTTCTGCAGGGAAAACAGTGGGCTTGGCCACACAGAGCACCTCATCATTTTCCTCCCGGTTTTTACCATGTACTTCATGCTTTGCTCTGTAAAGCACTGTGATATAGTTTGTATACATTCTGTAAAATAAGTTGTATTCTATTCTATTGCAAAAATATGGATATAAAATAAAGTCAAAGGATGGAGTAAAGTAGCTGCGTGGTAACTGGACACCCTGTTCCCGGTCGCGCCGGTTGTCCCATTCCCCAAATCCATCCCCGGCCATCAGCTGTCTGACGCCACGGCCTGCAGGAAAAGCCCCAGATCCCTGCGGCCCTGCAGCACATCCGGGCCATCGGCACAGGAGTTGCTGCACGGCCCCTTCTGCTCCGTGAGAAATTCCCCCGCTGGCAGCTGCTTAACCAGGAGATTGATGGAGCGGGGCCGTGGAAAGGGCCGGCCGTGGGCTCGTCACCCCCAGCCGGCACTTACAGCACCCGGTGAGTCACGGCCCCACTTCCCATGCTGACGTCGTGCTTGGAGCTCGCCCAGCACACGGCCCGGCCCCAGCCTGGGAACTTGCAAGGAGATCACCCCATGCTGCGGCTGCGGGCTGGTAACGCCATAAAATAGGAGCTAATTTAGATTAATTGCACCGCATGTGATGTTCAGCTGTAACCCCGCTCTTGGGCCTCCTTCCAGCACCGCTCCCCATGGGGTTCTGTGCCCTCGGCTCTCCTTGGGCTTCTCCGGTTCTTCTGAGGGGTGGGAGGAAGGAGCCCTCGCCCCACATGGAGCCCAAATTCAGCCACACTCCTTCCCCAGCAGCGGGGCGTTGTGTCAAAGCCGTCGACTCCCTCCATCCAAACAATGGTGCTCATGAGCTGGGTGAGCACCACTGCTGCTCTGCTCCTGGTGGTGGCACTCAGCGGTGGTAAATGTGTTGTTGCTGTAAGAATCACAGAATCACAGAATCCTTTGAGTTGGAAGGGACCCTCAAATACCATCTGATCCACCCCCTGCAATGGACAGGCGCACCACAGCTCCATCAGGTGCTCAGAGCCCGTCCTGCCTGACCTTGCTGTCTGCAGGGATGGGCACCACCAGCTCTCTGGGCAGCCTGTGCCAGCGCCTCACTATGCCGACCGTAAACAACATCTTCTTTATATCCAATCTAAATCTCTGTCTTTTAGTACGAAACCATTTCCCCTTGTCCTGTCACAACAGACCCTTTTAAAGAGCCTGTCCCCTTCTCTCTTATAGACCCCCTTCAGAAACTGAACGGAACCTAAAAGATTTCAGCTGGGTGTGAGATACAGTCTGGCTCCTGTCTGGAGCATGTGGCCGTGTTCCTGCTGAGTGGGAGAAGCTCTGAGCCCCAACGCCTGGAGCTGATGAAGGGCCGAGAGCTCTGGGATCAGGACAAAATGAGCTGTGCTTGTTTACCTGTGAGTGCCATCAGGTCCTTGGGAGGACCCTTGTGCCACACACCCACACAGAGCTGTTGTGCTTTGATGTGATGCCAATGGGGCCACTGTGGTGGGGTCAGGGTGATGTGCCCCACGGCCCGCACAGAGCAGCGGTGGTCACAGACGCCTCCCAAACAGCTCTGAGCTCTTTCCTGCCATGGCCATCCAGCAGCTGTCTGTCGATGTGGTGGCCATCGCCGCATTGCCATGGTGGGATGAGCCACCATTGCATTTCTCTCTTTTTCATTCCTTTTTATTTCCAAACAGTTCAACTTTACAACTTTCAAAGGGCAATTTATCAGCACAGATCACGTTTCCAGGACGAAGCGCATCGCTCACTTTGCAATGTTACAAACCAGAGCCCATCCTGCAGCCCCACAGCATCCCCAGCTGTGGATGCGGCCCCACCAGAGGCACAGCTCCGCCTTGGGCAGTGCTGGCAGCCGGCTCCCTGCGAGCCCTCAGCCCAGCATACAAAGAGCAGCATGGAATGGAAGCACTGCACGCGTACGTATGTTGTGTTTTTACTTCAAACAAAACAGAGCAGGCAAATATTTATTTCTGCCTCCACTGCCCCGAACCAAACTTTCCCACCACTCCGGATGGACATAATCTGTTTTTTAGCTGCGATGGTGAGTTTGTGGTGCCAAGCTTTCAGTTAGAGTGTTGCAGAATTTCCTGATGGGTTCTCACGCAATTATTGTGATTAACAAGAAGGTTTTCAGACCGACTTGAAAGGGTCTGCGAGGCTTAGGGGCCCAGCCCTGCTACTTGCTGGCCGTACTTTGTGCAGCTCTCTCACTTTTGAAATAAATTCTTTGGGAATCAAAGAAAATGGCATCTCAGAAATCCGTCCTATCTCTGCCCCTTCTGTGAGGAGTTTCTTCGAGCTGCTGGTTGGGTGGGAAGTCAGAAACATGCCTGTTCCCATATCAAAACAAGAAAAACTTAGGGCTGTAATAAGAGAGAAAAAATGACAGATCTTTTTTAAAATAAAAAAAGTGTGTTCTTAACAAAAAATGGGGTGCTTTAGTTGGCTGTTCCTGCGAAATGCCAACATGTGAGAGCGGGGTCCGTGAGCCCAAGTGAGAGGCGGGTCAGTGAGATACAGTCCTTGGGGCTGTGCTGCATCCACCCAGGCTCCAAATTGGCTGCGGCTGCCCCTGTGTGAGCGGAGCTGCCTCGTCTGGGTACAAAGCTGCACAGCCCATACTGGGCAGTGGGCGCCCCAGGGCCAGAACGGGGTTCTGTGTTCTGACCATCACGAACAGAGCTGCCTGCTTGTAGCCAACCAGCAGCGGGTTTTCCTTGGCCCTGCAGGATCTGGGTGCTCCATCCCCGCAGACAGCCCAGGTCAGGCTGGACGGCCCTGAGCACGCGATGGAGCTCTGGGTGCCCCTGTTCATTGCAGGGGGGTCGGACCAGATGGCCTTTAAGAGTTCAAACGATTTTGTGATTCTGTGTTTTGGAGCTCCCCTCGCAGAGTGGGGTCCCTCCCCTGCCAGGAGCAGTTTCCAGCCTTGAAAGACAAAATAAAAACAACGAAAAGTGCTGTAAGAGGTTTTCCTCTGCCTCCCCAGGCATAAGGGGCGGGGAAGGTCTGCCAGTCCCAGAAACGGTGGGAGAACAGCAGGCTGCCCGAAGCACAACCTCCGCGCTCCGCAGCCCCAGGCGCAGCCCGGCCCCCCGAAGGGCGCCCCGGGAGGGGCTGAGCCCGCCCCGCTGCCGGCGTGCGGATCGGCTGTGCTGGGCGGCGGCGGGAGCGAGAGGAGCGGCGGAAGCGGAGCTGCTCGGTAGGTGCGGGCGGGCAGCGGGGCTCCCCGGGACGGGGCCGCTCCTGGGGCTCGGGGGTCGCGTTGCGGTGCGGTGGGAGAATCCGTCGGAGACGGCGAGGGGGGAGGAGCGGGGTTCCTCGGTGCTTTGGAGGAAGGGGAGCTGGATGGGGACTTGAATCTTTTCCTCGTGTGACGGCCGGCGGTGCACCGGGGAACGGGAAAGGCGCGGGACGTTCGGGCGCGGTTTCTAAACAATGGAAGAACTCCGTAAGAACGGAAGGTGACTTTTGGGGCTGGAATCACACGGTCGGGCTGCGCTGTGCGGGGCTGTGCCGTGGCCGTGGTTCATTGAATGGAGGCAGCGCTGCTGGCTCGGAGACGCGGGGCTGTGGGTTGGACCCCATTTGTTCTGCAGTAGTAAAGCAGTGATGTCTTGCCAAAGGTTTTTGCTTAAACATTCACTGTATCATTTGCACTGTAAAATGCAACGACTGTGTAGAATCACAGAACCGTTTGAGTTGGAAGGGACCCTTACAGACCATCTGGTCCAGCTGCGCTGTGATGAGCAGGGACACCTACAGCTCCGTCAGGTGCTCAGAGCCCGTCCCAGTAGCAGTTCCTGTCGCTCAGAACTCGGGGCTGAATCAGGGTGGTTATTTCTGCTGAAGAAACAAGCACTGCCCTCAGCCCAAGCAATGCAAGTAGCTCTGCATCCCAACGGAATTAAACCAGCATATTGTTCCCCCCCGCCCTGAAGAGTGTCCTCCAGCTTCTCACCACTGTGTGTTTTTCCTTAAAAAGAAACAGAAAAATATTTCCCTAAAGTCTGAGCCTCACGGTTTTCATTTTCACAGTGACAGCACTGTCGCTTTGGTGCCTGAAGCCAGGCAGGGCTGCTCAGAGGTAGGTTCTGTGCAGGGTGCAAGGGATTGCAGTCACCACAGTTTGGTCAGAAGAACTCTGGCTGCCCTTGGCTGGCCTGCAGCTGCCAGACCCCAAAGCCCACAGTGTGTTCCTGGCCAGAAGTGAGGCTCTGGCTTATGGCTGTGCAGACCCCTGCTCCCCATGTTTGATTTATTCTGCTGCATCACGGGGAACGAGTCAGCATTGCTCCAGGAATGATGAGCTCCAAAAGCCAGCGTGCTGGGAGAAAGAGAACAGTGATTTTTATTATCTTCCTGCTCACAGCCACAGGAACGCGTCTGCAGCGGAGGCACCGTGTCCTCCTGCCTGAGGGCAAAGACCCCAAAACCCAGTGTGCGATGCGGGGTCAGGATGGGGACGGGAGGGGATGCTGGCTGAGCTGGGAGAAGCCATTGCAGCTTGACATAGGGACACAGGGACCTGAGGGCACCCCAGGGCACGGGTTGGGGGAGCCTCTGGTCTGGGTGGCATCATGTGGTCCTAGAGCTCAGCGCCTTGGGGCAGCCGAGCAGGGATGCGGGTGGGCGTGCTGGGTGCTGGGTGTGGGATGGGATCACTGGGTGCACAGGCTTTGCCATGCGGCCACTGGGCTCGAGGCCATCCCACAGCAGTGGGGTTCACCCTGCAGACATCCCCATCTGCCCCCTGTTGTCTATAAGCCAGGAGAAAGTCCTGCTGTGTGTTTGTAGGCGCTTTGTCCAAGGGGAGCGGAGCCTGCCGAGGGTTTGCTTATCAGGGACTTTACATTGCTCCCATTCAGGAGGATAATAAAACTCCCCCTGATGGTTTCCATTTCCCTATGGCTTTCTATAGCCTCTCAATGAGCCCTGGAATGTGCCCTGAGTGCGGGGGGCTGCAGGGCAGAGGGCTCTCCTGCATCCTGTTTTTGCAGAGGGCTTTTCCTCTTAGCACTTGTAGTGAAAACAAACACGTGGGAGAACAATGGGATTTTTTTTTCTCTTTTCCTCTACATTTTAAACACAACAGAAAGGCCTATTAATATTAAATAAAGCGTTTTAACAACAAAAAAGGGGATACCTACAGCTCCACGTGCTGGGATCTGGCTCTGGTTCATAGCGACGCTCAGTTTCGAAGACTCTTCTGAACTGGACCCAACCTTTTTGCTGTTCTGATTATGAAAAGCTGGAGGCTGAAGTGATTATGCTTAGAAAGAGCACTTAGCATAAACACTGAGTGTGTGCTAAATAAACCATGCTCAGCCATCCCACGGCGTTGCTGGTGACAGCTCATACGGCTGTGCCCTGCCCCGTCACACAGCACACATCCCATGGACGTGGCTGGGAAAAGCATCGCTGTCACCGAGCCCAGCTGCTGTCAGCAACACGTGGTGGGAATATGGATCTGGAAACAAACAGATCATTAGAGGGTGAGTTAAGGTTTTCTGATTTAATTCTAAACATGCTGAGTGAGGGACCCAGAGATGTGTACTTCCAGGAAAGTGGCACCACGAGGCCTTTCTCCTCCAAGGAGCACTGGAATTTATACCGAACACAAAGTGCTTGGGGCGACAAAGACAGTTCATGTGGAAAACATGAAGTTCTATTTCTTCTGGGGGGTTGGGAAGGCCGTTTGATGAGAAGTAACACAGCACTGATGCAAGTTGTACATTATTTCCTTTCTGGGAATCACCCAACAATTAACAACTTCATTAAAAAGTACGACCACGTTCCAATGGGGAAATGGCATGGGGAGACAAGATGGAGCCGAGTTCTGCCTGCGCTTGGCCCTTCCTGGTAGCAGGGCTGGAACAGAATGCACAGCCTGCAGGGCTGGCAATGGGGCTGGGGCTTGAGGAGGAGAACTGGGTGTGAAATGCTGCACCCACGTGCTGCAGTCAGGCTCCTGCGGCCAGGCCTGTACCTCTGCAGGGTTTTTGCACCAGCTTCTCCCCCTACATCTGTGGACGTGGATGCAGGAAGGATGCCCTGCGCTGCCCCGGCTCTGCAGGGACAGCTATGAGGCAGTGTGTCCCTGTGTTATTTTGGCATGGCGGAGCTTTGTGCTCCCAGCAAAATGCTCTTTTGGTTTCTCTCCCCACAGCAGCTGCCATCCTGGCCCCGTGGCCGTGAATGGTGGTCTGGCCTGCTCCGCTGTGCCAAAGGGGAGTGAGGCAGGGTCTGGTGGCAGCAGGACATCACCCATGGGGACATGGAGGCCTGCAAGGGCTGCTCCAGGAAAGCTGGAAGCCCCAGGCGAGAAGCAGGAGGGGTCCAAAGCCGGGCAGCTCTTTCACCCCACCAGGTCTGGGTGCTCACCCTTCCCCGCGCATCACGGCCCTGCTGGGCTGTGGCCCCATGTTCAGCCTCCAAAGCAGACAGCGATGGTATCGCATTCACTTCTCATTTCAGCATGGGCACGGTGCCCATGTAGTTACAGCACAGCTGACTCTGATTTTCGTATAGTTCATTGTTTACTTATGACTTACTATAAAGTTGAGCTCGTCTTATTTATGAGCAGCCATGAAGAGATGGGATTTCATCCACTGGGTGATGACTCATTCATTGGGTTGGACTCTCTAGCTCCTAATACGTGACATATTTTGGACTATTGGATGAACAGGATTTCTCTAAGAGCCCAAATTAAATGAGGTGAATGGAAATAATTATTTGTTTTTAAGGCCGTGTTGTCGTGGGGTCTGTGCTGGGCCGGCTCCCTGCTTGTCCCCCCGTAAATGTGTTTGGGGTCAGCATTGGGGCTGATGGCCCCTTCCTGCTGCACAGGGGAGGCCTCAGCAGCACAGCAGCATTCGGTACTTTCTATGAACTTTAATGACTGCAGCGTTACTTGTGCTGCTGCAAACAATTTGAGAAGCTAATTTGTAAAATTGCTCATAAAAATCTCATGTTCTTTCTGTAATCATAAAGCTCCTCTGCTAGAAAAGGAGCTACAAATCTCCTGAAACAGCCGCTCCGTGGGAGAGCTGCTCTGCCCTGGCTCTGCTTTGCCTCCCGTGGACATATTGCTGCCAGGGAACACAGCGGGCAGGGCTCACTGGGACACAGGTATCACTCCCAGCCGTGGCCCTATGGCATGCGGTGGCCGTTCGTTGGGATTTACACCCCGAGCCCCGCCATCAGGATGCTCCCCAGCCCCGGCGCGCTGGCGGATTGCCGCGAGGCAGTGGCAGGGCGTGTGGGGGACTCGCCATGACATAACCGCATTCCTGCGGCATTAGGAGATATTCCCAGGCGCAGCAGGGGCAGCACATCCCCTTCCCTGCCTCCTGCCGAGCCGCTGCCTTTCTCAAGGCATGGGGAGAGCAGCCCGGCTCCCCTCCTGCCTCGGGCTGAGAGCGTTCCCGCTGCGCTGTGCGGGATTTCCACCGAGCCGAGCTGTGTGCGGGTTCCGCCGGGCCTTGCTCGTCCCGTGCTGCAAGGAGCAGCCATAGGGAGCTTTGGTGTGAGCCCTGCGATGGCCCGGCGGTGCCCGCAGGCGTCCCCGGCCCAGGGCACAGTGGCAGTAGATGGCAGCATTGCAGAATATTTCGCTGGGGGTTTGCGACTCCTGGGGCACCGGCAGGGCGCTCGCCCCTTGCTTCCCACCCGCAGCTCCGCTGCCAAGCTGCCGCGCTGGGCCACGGGGCCGTGTCCCTTCGTTCTGCTTTGTGCTCCGGGAATTGTGAGAGGGGCTGGCGCTCACCCAGAAGGCAACATGGGAGGCACCTGGTGCCCACACGGCGCCCGTGTGCCTTTTGGTAGGGCCCCGGGCTCTGCTACTCGTGGGCTCACTGGGAGGCACGGCTGGGCCACCTCCGTGCTGCTGCAAGCAGTGTGAGACTGAAAGTCACCCCCCCGGAGCTGCCTGCTCTGCCTTTCCCTTTTCCCTCTCCATTGCAGCAATGGGGCATCAAGACGAGGCTGTAGAGACCACTCTCCAAAAAGGGCCTCAAGCCATGCCCGGGCCCCTTTGCACTTTGTTCTTGCTACCTCCGAGTTAGCAGGACCACAAGGGTGATTTCCCTTCCACCAGCTGCTCTGCTGGGGTTTTAGCCAGCAGGGAGCAAGAGAACACACGGTTTATTAAGCAAACATTCCTTGCTGGGAGCACTGTGCCAGATGTCTGCCGAGCAGGACTGTGCCCATTACCCCAGTAAGGCTGAATTGCCCTTTGAGATGCACAGGAGTTTGATTGAAAGGGATCTATTTTTATATTTGGGTCCCTTTCAATCCAACAGCATGTGATCAGGCTCGTTGTTGCCATCATCTCCCCTTTCAGCTCTGCAGGCACAGGAGCAGGAGGCACAGCTGCTGCCTCCACCAGCAGCACCGCCCTGATGCTGCCGTCCCCCAGGAGCTTGCATTGTTCTAAGCTGGTGCCCTTGGAGTTGCTTTGCAAAAGCCAGGCAGCCTCATTATCCCCATTTTACAGCAGGGACCTGAAAGTCATGGGCTTTGCCCTGCGACTGTCCTCCTATCGCAGGGTGCTGCGGGGCAGAGCTGAGCCACAGGACATTGCTGTGATACTGGCATTAACATTAACATGGATGGATTACGTGATCTTAGCAGTCTCTTCCAACCTTAATGATTCAATGATTAACACTGGCAGTCACATGGAGTGGGTGCTGGCTTGAGGCTGGCCACTGCACAATCATGTTTTAAAGGTTTGTTCCCTTTTGAGCCGAGCAATGCCTCCAGATACATGGCCTCCCATACATAGAGCCATTTGTGCAGGAAGTCAAACACACTAATTGCTGGGCTGGATGGAGCCCAGGTGCCAGCACCTCATGGCTGAGCAGCAGAACAATGTGCTGCCATTGTGTCCCCGCACTCCAGCAGAGCCTTATCGGCCCTCTGAGGGGCTCATAAAGCAGCTCACACAGCAGCCGGTGGCTTTCAGGCTTCTTGTTTCTGTCTCAGAATATGTTTTGTGAGAATTATTAAAAAAAAAAAAAAAAAGAGTGACGTCAGCCTTTTGCAGAAAGCAAAACCATTTAAAGTATTCTTTGGGTTGATTATTCATCGTCAGGAGAGCAGCACAGGGATCACAGCTTTCAGCTGCCTCTACCTCAGCAGTATTGCTTATGCTGCACAGAAGGGCTTTGGATTGCTTAGAGATACATTCCCCTGGAAAGCATTCCTCCCTATGCTTCACCCGGCTGAGAATGGCCAAAGGCAGTGTTCATCATGGTCTAGAGCAGTCACAGGCATGGGTCAGAGGTTGGAACAGATGATCTTAGCGGTCTTTCCAGCCTTAATGATTCTATGATTCATCTCTATCCAGGTTAAAGCAACCTGTGGGCCTGGCAGGGGTGAGATGTGTTCTGATTTCACACCGCCCTTCTTAGGAACTCCAACTGATGGAGTGAAAGCACAAGGAGAGCTCAAACTCCAAAAAACATGCATGCCATCTTAGCAAGAGAGCTGTGGTTAATCTGAATGCAAATAGGAGTAGTAGGTAAAGCTGGAGGTAACCACAGCGTCTACAGCAATCTGATAGGGGCAGGAAGCCACGATTAGATGCACACTGGGCCATTGTGCTTCTTGTATCAGCTGTGGCTTCACAGCCCGTGAAATCAGACCCTGAGCTATTTTAAAAACGAGTTACTATTTGAAATTGTTTGTTGACTTGTCGAGGGCTGCTGAGCTGAGGGGGCTGAGCTGTGCTGTGAGTCCAGGAGGGGCCTGGGGGGCTGAAGTGGGCACCTCAGAGGTACTGCAAAGAGAGGGATGCCCACCCATGGCTCAGGGAGCACAGTTCTCACCTCAAACCACATTCACAGAGTAGAAACAAATGAAACACACTCTTCTTCAGAAGTTAGTTTCCCCTCTGCTCCTTATGCACCCAGAAAAAGGGATGGGCTTGGCAGCACTGCCATAGGGACCAGGAGTGAGCAGGTTTGGGGTAAGAGATGAGGTGAATTCCCAAAGGAGACACACTGCTCAGGAATGCCCATCCCTCCTCGTCCAGCACATGTCAGACGGGTCCCAGTGCGGCTGCCTCCCTGATTTCAGCTGCCACAGGACAGGAAAAAGCAGGAGCAGACTTGCTTTAGGGCCACTTCCAGCCCATGTCAGAAGCGGCCTTAAATCCCAGCTGCGAGGCTCCCTGGGATGCAGCACTGTGAGTTCTGGCACAGCCCCGTGTTTGCCAGATGGATGGCTGCTCCTGGCACCATTTCCAGCTTCTGGATACATACATAATGCAGCGAGACCTCTGCATACAGAAGAAAAATCATGTTCTTCCAGGCACGGGGAGATGAAAAAGTGCCCCACACACAACTGCTACTGCAAGCAGCCATTGCCTAAGTAGGCAAATGATAGATTTCCAGGGTAAAGTCTTGCACTTCCCAGCATATTTCTAGAGATCTCTCTTTGATAGACATCCCTGTGCCCCATTTGGATTGAACCGTTGCTGCGTGCTCCCACATTGCTGTCTCCACAATCCCGGATAACAAAGGGAGGAGGGAAAAAAAAAGCTGGAAAACCTCAGAACAAGTCGTATCAGATGTCCTACCAATATTTGTATAACGCAGAACTTTGCTGCTGAACAAGGAAATGCAGCCCATGACGCAACCCATCGAATTCATGCTTTGACTTGAACGACGTGCCTCGGCTTCGCTCTGCTTAGTAGAGCTCGAGGTAACGAAAGGAGAGGCCTAATGACTGCTTCATCAATAGAGAGAAGTAACGATTCTATTGTCTTCTGAAACTCAGCAAATAGTGCATGGGGAGGAGGAAAGGTACGGTGCGCCTGGGAAGCTTGGGGTGGGAGGCCAAAGCCCCTGTGGCAGCTGAGTGATGCTGTGGCCACACTGGGGCTCTGGGGTTGTGCTGCCTCAGAAGGGGTTAATTCTGACCCTTGTCCTCCTACCAACAAAGTAAGCTGTTGCTGAGTAAGGCGTGGAGCAGGGGACATGCCCAGTGTCCGAGATGGAGGATATCTCATGAGGAGTTCCATCTCAAAGGAGGCAGCAGCACATTGTCACAAGGCCAGGATGTGCTCGGTTGCTGGGGAGCAGACCCCGTTAGTCACCATGCTCTGTGTCAGCACAGCCATACCGCCGCTCCCACACCCTTCTGCTTTTGCAAGGGAGGTGCAGAAAGTCCCGTCCTGCACGCACAGCCAGCAGTCAGAGCTGCTGCATCCGCTGCCAGCGTGCTCCAGCAGCACGGTGGGTCCACGGCACACTGCAGGGCACTGAAACTGCAGATCAGCAGTGAGTGCTGAGGTTCGATGTCCACAAAGGGCTGTCATTGATTCTCCGAGAGCACCAGCAGCCCTGTGAAGGCTGCCCAGATTTTATGCACCTCTCAAGCTTTACTGATGTTCCTGTGAATCCCACTGCCTGCTGCCATGCTCTCTTTTGGGACAGTCTGCCGTTTCTTTTTGCAAAAAAGTGAAGACACAAAAAGTGCCACTGCAACTCCTTCTGTTTGTCAGTGCTGCATTTGCAGAATATTCTGAGCAGCCCTGTGGCAGAACAGTAGATACAGAGCAGTGGAGGACCTCTGTTGTTGAACAAATAGGGTCTTTTAAAGCCTATTCTTGCAGTAAATTATCTTAAAGAGGGAGGAAAATATTTTTAAAGCACTGCTGCTTTCCTGAAACCGCTGACGGAGAGCTGAACAAGCCATGACAGTGTTCTTCCTTCCTTATATCTGCATCTAATGAGCAAAGGAAGAGCCGGGATGGAAAGTTCCTTGTCAGACAGGGCAAGAAAAAAGCATTCATTGCAGTGCCTGGTCTTGAAATCACCTCCCCTCTTTCTGCGCACATATGTGCCATCACACAAACATTTATCTGTACAAATACACATTCTGCAGGGCATATATTAGTTCATTTGTAAAAATACACAGTGCTGGGATGGTATTCCAGCAAGGACAGATCCACAGGGTAGCTTGTTTTCACTTCTCTGGCTCCTGATAAAACTCAAAACATGTGTTCACTTACGTGAAAATGTTTAATTTCAAACTAAAGCTGGTTTCCAGGCCAGATGTGACCCCAGAACAGCCTGACCTGGCCTCTCCTATGGGCCGCAGAGGACCCAGCTTGCAGCAAGGCCCAGGCACAATGTCATTAGAGTGCATTGCTGGGTGCTGGAGGGGAAAGGAGCTAAAATTAAAGTGCTACAAGCAATCTGCTAGTCCGGATGTGGGGTGGTTGCTAATAGTCCCAGCCCAGGCCAAAGTCAATATGCAATTAGCATCTATCAAGAAACGAAGTGGAGAACAGCCCTTGCAGGAGGCTCACCCACCGCTCCCAGCCTGCACCAGCTGGGTTGGACCAGCACTGTGCTGCCATGGGATGTGCCTCGGTGCAGTACATCGGATCTCTGGTTCTGAGACGTTCCTAGAGCAGGAGGCGGTGCAGCCCGTTGGCTGGGAGCGACAGGAGCTCAGGTGTGCCTCCCACTTCACCCAGCCTTCATCTTCATTCCTTCCCTACGTGTCATGATCAGATCTATCGAGTAGAGCTTAGAGTCTGCACAGCGAAACCACAGTGCTGCAGGGTAACAAAGACATTAGAACAGAACTCTCGGGTAGAATAATTGGAAACGTGTCTTCTAATTTTAGTGGAGGGTGGCTACGGTCATTTAATTTAATTAGATTTATTGATTGCATGTTAATGGGTTTGCTCCTCTGGCAGGCTCCCATCCCTCGGAGTGTGAGCGGGGACACGCAGACACCGCACTCGGAGCCAGCAGAGCTGTGCCAGGAGCAGCCGTAAGTGTGAGGGGTGGGCAAGGGGCCGTGGGACATGCGGGGACACCTCCCTGATGGCAGCACCGAGCGGCTCGGGGTCACGGGACGCCCCGGCAGCTCCTGCGGAGTCAGCGCGAAGCACGCAGATGGGATGGTTCTGTTGACTTTTTGCTGTCATCAGTGAGTCAGCGGCAAGTCCCAGTCTGTATGTCGGTAGGGAGGGGCAAGCCAGGAAATCAGTCACAAAAATGGAAAGAAAAAAAAAAGAAAAAAAAAAAAAAGAGAAACCCCCGAGAATTCGAGCCTTACTTGGTTGCTTTTTGAAGTTTACATTTTGTTTGAGCGGTTGATAAGAGCGCGTTAGTCAGCGCGGGGCGTGCTGCTCCTCGGCGTGCCCCCCCTGCGCCAGCACGGCTCCGCACCGCTGCGACCGGCCCCCCGAAACCCCGCAGCGCTGAGCGCTGCTCCCGCCGGCATCCCCACGAAGGGTCCGCCGTGTGAGGGGCACCGCGCTGCGGGAAACGCCTGGACACCACGGGGCACTGGTGGCCGTGCTGCGGGGTGCCGTGTGCGTGCCCCGAGCCGTAGGGGCTGCACCCCCAGGAACGCAGCGGTGCCGCGGGGCCGCGCCCCGGCCATCCCTCAGTACCTTGGGGCCGTACCCCGGCTGTGCATCACCGCCACGGGGGCTGCGCACATGGCCATGCGTTACCGCTATGGGGGCTGCGCCCCTGGCTGCGCGTTAGCGCCGTAGGGTCCGCACCCCCGGGCCTCCATTAGCGCCACAGGGACTGCGCCCCCGGCCATCCGTTCAGTGACACGGGGCCGCACCCCTGGCTCTGCCTCACTATCGTGGGGGCTGCACCGCCCGGCCACGCAGTAGTGCCTGGGGGGCTGCATCCCGGCCCCGCGTTACCGCCCCGGGGTTATTCCGGACTCCCCGCGCACGCCAGGTACGGCCCCCCCGAAGCCCCGCCACGCCGCAGCCCGGCCCGGCCCATCCCAGCCGCGCACAGCCCCTCCGCCCGGCCCGGCGGGGCGCGGGGGGTGATGCAGCCGAGGGCGTGCCGCTCCCGCCGGATAAAGGCCGGGCGGCGGCGCGGGGCTCGCGCAGTGTCGGGCGGGCGGCGGCAGAGAGCGGAGCAGCGCAACACAGCGCAGCGCGACACATTTGGGGCAGGGCAGAGCAGCGGGGCGGCGGCACCGAAAGGCGCGAGGTGGCCGCTGAGCGCCGCGCTCTCCCCGCTCTCCCTCTCTCTGCCCGCAGGCGGCGGGCGGCGCGCAGCCGGGCGGGACCGGGGCGGAGCGGCGGCGGCGGCGGGGGCGGAGCGGGCCAGCGCCATGAGCACGCAGGCGCGGGGCCAGAGCGGGCGCAGAGCGGCCGATCCCGACGGTGAGATGCCGGCCACCGAGAAGGACCTGGCGGAGGATGCGCCCTGGAAGCGAATCCAGCAGAACACCTTCACCCGTTGGTGCAACGAGCACCTGCGCTGCGTCAACAAGCGCATCGGCAACCTGCAGCACGACCTCAGCGACGGGCTGCGGCTGATCGCGCTGCTCGAGGTGCTCAGCCAGAAGCGCATGTACCGCAAGTACCACCAGCGGCCCACCTTCCGCCAGATGCAGCTGGAGAACGTCTCCGTCGCCCTCGAGTTCCTGGAGCGGGAGAGCATCAAGCTGGTCTCCATCGGTGAGTGCCTCCCAGCTCGCTCCGCTCGTTGCTTTTCCTTTAATTTGTTCTCCTTGCGCCGGACCTTTGCCCCTCGGGCCGTGCACACGGGCGCTGTGCGGAGCTGCTGCAGAGCCGTGCGGTGCTGTCCCGCTGCCAGGGCCGCAGCATCGCCCTCCTGCTGTATTCCAAACTGTACTGTTACTCATGAGACGAGTCCGTGCTTTCTGTAGCTTGCACTCCCGAGGAGCCGCGGCGTGTTCCTTCTGTGCGGCTTTCCCTAATGACCCCCAGGTGCCTCGCAGGGACACCGCGCCCCCCAGCCCATCTGCAGTCAGGTTCCAGCGCAGCACTGTGCTGCTGTAGAAGTTGGAGGAACGGAGTGGCTTCTGTTGCTCGCTGGAGCCCAGCAGATGATGCCAGTGCTCAGACTGGTGCAGATTGTCCATGTGCCGCTTTCCGGCGGGGCTGTGCTTAATCCCCGTGCTACGTAGGTTGTGGGTAACAGACATTACCGCAGCTCTGCTGGCTCCCGGGGTGGGTGGTTGGTGCTTGTGGCGCTGGGTCCCTCTGTCTGTACCATGCCACAGCGTGAACCCCCGCGGAACTGCAGTCTCTTCTGGGGGCATGGAGGCTGCCTGAATGCAGTGTCCCTCAGGAATGTGCGGTGGCTGATCAGGGTGGCTCAGGTGTGGCCACAGCATGCTCTGTACAGCCATAATCTGAATGCCTGAGAGGCCTGTGGGAAGGAATGTGAGTGCCTTGTAGTTCTCTCTGCCAGATAACTCTAACTGCTGGCTGCTGATGAGTCTGGCCTCAATGAGTTACACAGCTGAGTTTGGGTGAGTTCAGCTCTACTCGTGTCCCTGAAACTCTTGGCCAAGGTGAAAGCTGTTTCACTTCAGAGGCTTTAGTAACATTGGTAAGAAAATGTGGACTTGTCTGGGATGGGAACCCTTCTGGAAGCCCATGCCTGGTGCAGGAGGTGGATGCTTGGCAGCTCCTCACACTGGGGCCATTTGGGTGCCCTGCAGCAGCCCTCAGAGGGACAGCAGTTGACGCACTGGGAGCAGGGCTGGTGTTAGTGACTTGCTACACGTGTGCCCTTGACCTGCAGCTGCCCAGCTCCTTGGCTGAGCTCTTCCCTCCTGCTGCATTGTTTGCCCTAGGAAAGTGTAGCTGCTCCAGCTGCTTTCCTATTCCTCTGCAAGGCTTCCTGACAGACTCCAGAGATCAAGGTTGCTCCGTTGGGTCTGGCTCTGCATGGCTTCCTTCCTTAAGGCGCTGCTGTAGCAGCGCTGCAGTGCCACAAGATAAGGTTTAGCTGTGAGGTGTCTGTAACCACTGAAGGCATTTAGCTGTTTTGTAGATTATTTACGCTATATTGCTTCTTAAAAAAAAACAGCTCGTAGCTGGAGCTTTGGAGAATGAGGTGATTGTGGCTCTGCATGAAGGGGTTTGCAGCCCATCCATTCTGTGTGGGTGGAGCAGGAGCCAGGTGGTGGGGGCAGGCTCTGACTGTGCATATGGCCCTGGATAAACTGTGCTGCTCCTGAAAAAACATCCTGGCTTTCCAGAAATGACATTCCAAACAAACCCTGTGGCATTCTTCTCGATGAGCTGAAGCCCACGCTGCCTCTTCTGCAAGCTGCAAAGTGCTGCTTGCCTGAAGTGCTTGTCTCCCTGTGGCTGTGCATTCTACGGAACTTGGGACTTCATCTTTGGTTTTCAGTCTCTTTTGTGCTGCTGAGCAAACATGAGGTCATGCCGGGGTCTGGAGCTATGTACAAATAAGGGCTTTTAGGTGAAGAACTTTTATGACCAGGTTGGCCTTTGGGGCTTGGGGTGTTCAGGGCCAGCTCTGAGCCAAATCAGCTGGGGAATCCAGACGGCTGCAGCTGCTGGATTTCTAGCATTAATAATGCCATCAAATCTTTGCTAAATGGATGCAGTGCGTGTTCCAGTTATTATTTAACTTCCAGGAATGCTTTGGAAGCCATGCGGTATGACTTAGCTACTGCTGCTGTACTACAACCCACACCTCTGAAACCTTGCTACTGAAGAAGTTTGGTATTCCAACTTTGTCTTATTGATCTGATTATATTCGAAGGAACCAATCGAACTTATGTTTGACCACAGCTTTTAATTCAGTTTGGAGCAGGAGTTAGGTTCAGCCTCTCCTACCCCTTGTTTAGCCAAGTCCACGGGCAGTTCTGAGATGCTTCTCCTTAAGGCACAAGGTGCCCTCGCTACAGTGCAGATCTGTGACTTGTCTGTGTGATCTGCAGTTTAAAAAAAAAAAAAAAGAAAGAAAAAAAAGCTGTAAAGCAACGCTCTGTGCTGTGCTATCCAGTGACAGTGGGATGGAAGGCCTTAAACTTGTTAGGGCAGGTGATCTGAACATGAGGAGTCTTCGGCTTTGTGCAGGGTAGCACTGAAGTGTTAACAAGCGCTAAGTCTGGCTTTTTTTCTCTGCCAGGCTGAGGATAATTGCAGATTCCTGGGTGCTGAGTGGTGTGCAGGCGCATTGTGGAGTAGGACGCCAGGAATGCAGCGCACAAGGGCTTTGCTCTTGGCCTAAGGAGCTGATCGGCTCTGGAGATTACTTTGTATGGGAACCACACTGTGCCTTGGTAGAAGCCACACGCAGAAAATTGCTGGGAGGAGGTTAAGGTTTAGTTTGGCCCCAAGCTTGCTCCCAGAAACCCTGTTATCAGGTGGTAGGAGTCAACTGATTTTAGCTTAGGAGCAGAGGTTTTCAAGGTCTGGAGCCTGGCAGGCAGTTTCTGCCACCTGCTCTGCTCGCACCCAGTGCTCGCCTGCAGCATGGTGTCTCCTGCAGCAGCAGGGTGGGTGCTGAGCAGCTGCTTGTTTTTGGTGCAACGTAGAGGTGGTAATCCTAGACTGCAGCACTCTGATTGATCAAACCGAAAAACATGTGGTTTCTCTTCGCTGGGTTGCGCTTTCATCAGATAAGCGAGTTGATCTGACTTGCCTTCCAGGTGCAGGATGCTGGGCAGTAACACGAGAAAATAGGGGGGGAGAGGTTGCGGGGGTTGTGTGACAGTGCTGCTGCCTGCTCCCGTGTCACTGGGATCTAATGTTGGCTGCAATTGAGCGTTTGGCTTCAATGTTTGCCTTTGGTTCTTGGTGAACTACAGGATGACAAAACCAGTTGTGAATTCCTAGATTTCTTCTAAAACTTGTTGAATGTATTATCCTGTAATACTCAGAGCTAGGTGCTTGACAGCTGAAAAAAGGAAAATGTATTTTCAGCCTGTATACACTTTGGGTCTCTCTCTGTCTCTCCCTGGCTGCTATTAACACATCATAAGAAGGTAGTCAAAACACACTTGCATTTTGTCTGCCACTTACCTGTGACTTCCCTGGAGGCTGTTTTCTGGAAAACATCCAATGTTTCTTGGAAGCAGGTTTCTGCTTCTTGGAAATGTGACACTTAATCCTTCCACTCTAAAATTATTTTTGATAGACTGATGGTGGACCTTGCTGCTGGAAAGGCCCTGCTTTCTAATAACCACCTGGTTGGGCTCCTCAGGACTCTGTGTTCCAACAATTTGAACTGTTGGTCTAAAGTGTATAAAATCATAGTACATCCTCAGTTGGAAGGGTTCCATAAGAGTCATTGAGTCCAGCACCCGGCCCCATGCAGGAATTTATGCAGGCTTTACATGAATTGTTTACTCCAAGTTAGTGTAAGGTACCTTAGGTGGACTGTTCTAGTATTCTTCTGCATCTGAAAGTAAGCTTACAAAGTGATCAGGCTCTTCTGTAAAGTAATTTGGGACCGGTAAGGGTAATGTGCTGAACATCTTTTTTGTTTAAGGCACTGGAAAACTATACAGTCCACTCAAGAAGGACTGAAGTCTTGACTGTTCTGTATTCTAATGCTATGCTCTGTATTGGCTTACATGGAGATGTTTAAATCTAAGTGGGGCAGGATAACTATTTTCCTAGCCTACAGTGTAATCTAAGAATGTGGTTAACCTTGTGTGTGGCCATGCTTCTGAATTCCCAGTATTGTTCTGCCCGCTCCTTATAGAGCTGAGTGAAACAATGAATCCCTCAAGCTTTGGAGGAATTTTGTTTTCTCTTTGCCCCTTGGAAATAGACTCTGTGGGACCTGAACAAGAGCCTGTAGGGTTTAGGTTAGAAACAGATGCTGACAAGGACATCAGAGAGAAATGGTATGTTGCAGGTGATGCTGGAGTAAATGGATCTCTACTTCACTATAATGTTCTCTGCCACCAGCATCAGGTGTACCTGTGTGTGGACTTGTCATCCTTCACTGCCCGCTGTGATACACAGCTCACAAGCATGGTATCTGGCCTGTAACTCCTTGCAGTAATGAAGGGAGAATGCAGAGCTCAGAGACATGGGTTTGGCTCTCTTTGAGCTTGGTGCCAGTGTGTGTGAAGAGCCTGGCCCACCAGTTGCTGCTTGCAAAGCATCAAACCTGTCTTTGGCTCTTGAAGAGGCAGCCAAGCTTTCTGTAGAGAAACCTTTAGGCTCCTGAGAAATTTTCTTGCATGTGTGTGTGCCTGCAGTAGTGCTGTGGCTCTGTTCCAGGGCAACTGCCTGTGAGATGGGCTATTCTCTCACAAAGGCAGTGATGGAGGCACATGGCAGGTAGAGGTGGGTGAGGATTTGTCGCTGCTGTCTGCTTGGACTTGGCAAGAAAAGCATAAGACTTTCCAAAAGCACCTGTGCTAGAGGAAGGAAACATTGTGTGGCTGGGTGTTAACTGCCGGGGAAAGAATCCTAAACAATCTGTAAAAAATGCTAAGGGAAGGCACTGCTCATCCCTGTAAGGAGATCTGTGTGGTCCTTGTTACAGGCTTCACAGTACTGTACTATTCGCATGGCTGAATTTTTGCTAACAGTAGAGAGGAACAAATACATGTCCTCTCTTATGGTGTTTTGGGAAATGAGTAGCAGTTTTCATGAGAAAAGTGAAGCCTGCAGTAGATGCTATTTTTTTTTTCTTGCCTGCTGCAGTTGTGGTAGCAGTGGTAAGGACCCAGCCCTGTAACGGTTGCCTGGGTGGGGTGCGTTGGGGTGAGCTGCTCTCACTCCTCCCAGGACGTTGATGGTGGGTTCAGAGTTGAGTCAACTGAGGTTGTAGCTTCAGTGGGCTGAGCAAGCTCTGCCTGTTCATGGGGATTAATGCAATGAAGCTCCAGAGGAATTTCTTCCCCACGTCTTGCTTTTGCTTGGTACAGATTTTATTATTCTCTACCCACAAGGCAAAAAAAAAAAAAAAAAAAAAAAAAGGCTGTAGTTCACACTCCTGCCTGTTCACATTCCTCCTGAGTATCCTGTAACTTAATAGGGAAGACACTTCCTTCTGCATTGTTAGGAGCTAAATCCAAGATCCTGTAGTTGAAGGCCTTACAGTGAGTTTGTTTTATCGTGACCAGATGGTTCTCTGGACTATAGCGCTGTCTCTGAGATTTCTTCAGCTTTGTCACTCTCTACAACTAACCTTGAGTGTCCACATAACATCTGGTACATCATAGTAAGGAATGAATCTGCTGTAGTGGGCTTAATGGCTTACAGTTGCAAAATGCAAAACACTGTTGTGCTGTAAGTTGGAAGTTTAACATCTGTAGTATGATGTTAGCAAAGTAGGAGCAAGACATTGCATGTGTGTTTCAGTGGTAGTACTCATGGCCCTTGCAATGTTTTTTTCCTAACAAAGAAATAGCCAAGTGAGGCCACTTCAAACAGCAGCCAGATGTGGTCTTGCCTAAGTTCCTGGGGAAGCCTTGTGCTGACTGACACAGCAGCAGATGTTCTCCTGCCCTGGAGCTGCCTGGGGTGGGCAGGGGCTGGAGCAGCAGAATCCAGTCCCTGCTGGTGTGGTGGAGTAGAGTAGCTTGGGCTTCCTGCTAGTGCTGCCATTGGAACAAAGCAGCCATAGCTCTTTAGCAAACCAAACCCTCTGAGGAGAATGGTCTTTCGTAACTGTACAGTTCTTGTTGATGGTGTGCTTCCTCTAAATTTGTTGAGTAGCGTTCCCTACAGCTTAAGGAAGCAGATAGTGCCACCCCACTAGGTGAGCTAGTCCATGCTGAAGTCAAACTCTTACTTTAAAGCATAAGTTGTTCCGATATATCACTGGCCTACAGAAAATAACTCTGAAGTACAGCAGATAGTGGCAGTCGGCCTGCAGGTTGGTTGTGATGTGGCTTTGAATGCCCAGGCAGGGAGCACTCCTGCAAAGGGACGAACGGTTTCTCCTAACAGCAGTGAGAGGCTGTGCAAGCTCCCTTGGCAATACAACTGAATAACAGCATGAAAATGGCCACAAGCTGTGGTGGCATCATGAGTCACCTGCTCCTTCTGCCTTGCTGCATGGCACTGGGCAAACTATGACTTATTTCGTTGTCGGAGCACTGGTGAGCTGGGTTGTGCTCCATGGTTGTGCAGCATGGCTCCCAAGGGCTGGCACCTCTGAGGGCAAAGTGGACGTGGATGGCCCCCAGATCTGATCTCCTCTTGACCCCAGCCCCAGCCTTATGCTCTGCTGGGAGGAGAGCAGCCCACAGTGCCTGACGTGAGACAGTAGGGAACACAGCAGCTCTGATGCTTAGCACTGGTTTTACTGAAGCGCTTCTGGAACCAGATCTCTTCCACTCAGGCCTTCAGCTCAGGCAAGCTGGGTCAGTGCAGGCACACGCCGCCTTCTGCAGCAATCCTGGGTGTGGTGGAAGTGTTTCTGTGGCTGCAGAGCAGTAACCAAAAGCTGTGAGGCCGCCCTTCCTGCTGGCTCATGGCCGGGCCGTTTCCACCCGCCTCCTGCACTGAGGCCTGCAGGGCGGCTGCATGGCCTGCGCCTGGGGCAGCTGTGACCTGTTCTTGCCTGCGGCCCGGTTGGCCAACCCAGCTGCTCGTGGCTGCTTGCTGTTCTTGATTAGTCTACAGCTGCCCTTGCAAGGTGACAAAAGCAGTGTGTATGCGTTCCTGAGGATGTATGAAAAGGCACTGGTGTGGTTGGTGGGCTTGAAGCACGCTGTAGGTGGCAGCCCATGAAGTGCCGTGTAAATAAGCTTTGAAATGTCTCCTCCTGGGCACAGTGCAAGAAGCTGTGGGAGCAGACTTGCACGCTGAACAAACATCCATGATATGTGAATCTGAAGGTTATTCAAACACAGAAGAGGAAATACTGTTCCCTGTGGCTAGATGCTAACACGCCCTGCTATCCTTCTTTTATTTGGTGTAATTAATTGCTTTACGTTGCCTTTTCAAACAAAAATCTTCTAGCAGTCACTGCAGTATAACTTTGGTGGACTTGTGAGACCAGTCTTTGTGCGTCTGAGAGCCAAAACCCTGCTGTGCACCTTGGAACATATCTTTGGTGCAGCCTTCCCTTTGTCACAAGGCATGTGTGCAGCAGGTCCCTGGGCAGCGTGAGCAAAGTATCCAAGCTGCAGCTGCCCCGTCCTGTCCTGCATATGGCTGTGGTGCATCACCCTGGCTGGGAAGGGGCCTGATGACAAACGTGCCTTGCAGATAGAAGGTAAAAATCTTGTGTTAACTGGACTTATGACCCTTTCTGTGAAATGGGGAACATTGGCTTGTTGAACAGTGTTGGTGCCAAACTGTCATCTTGACGGTGCAAGAAGCTGTGAAGTGAGGTAACACTCAGTCTGCAGATCTTTGCAGGGTTTCCTTCTTTGTAAGGCTCTGTAACTGAGTTTATAGATTTCCCACGTAATCTGTGGCACTTGAGGCTGAGTCTGCTCTAAAACACTGAATTGAATGATCTTTGCATTGATCTGAGTTGTTCCAGAAATACTGAAAAGCAAGCTTCTGGACTGCTGTTGGATGTTCGACACAAGTAAACTGTGACTTGAGCGGGCCTGTTTCAACACCTGGGTACTTCTGCAAAGGTGCTGCTTGTTGCAGTACCTGTTAGTCACAGTGGTTCTTTGTCACTCTCACAGACATCATTTGTTTTCAAATTTCCCTGTGGGGGGAAGTGTTGGTGTCTGAGCAGACTTAACATACCGACTGTGGGAAGACCGGGATGCTAATTGCATTGTTTCGCCTCTAATCTGGCTGTTGAATAACTGTGGCTGCATGCAAAATGTCTGATAGCTTATGTAACTGCTTGAACAAAATCAATGATCTAATTAAAAGTCAAATAAAAGCAAGTTTGGTTGTATCTGAAGATTACTTCTTTTAGGCTTGTGGTGAAAATGCAGCTATAAAGAAAAACTAGGCTGTTGACTGCTACGGAAAGTGTGGTGACTCTTACAGGAGTGTGAACATCCAGTGCCATAGCCTGAGCTCAGTGCTGCGTGCTGTGGCTTCTGAATGCCAGAAAAAAACGCGTGAAAGCTGTTGGTCTGGATCTCAGGGGCTTTAGTTTCTGTAGTAGTGCAGTCAGTGCTCCCAACGGTTGATCTTCTCAGTGTGGGTGTGCAGGCTACCACCAGAATTATATGAAGCTTGCTGGCCATGGACTTGTTGGCTTCTGTAATCTGAGAACTTCTAAAACCTGCCTTGTGGGGATTCTGCTATGCAGAAGTAGCTCAAACTGCCTGGATTAGTTTGGAGGTCTCTGCTGAATGGTTAAATGGGTCATGATGAATCTTGCTGTAGTACTTATAGTCTTGATGAGTGGATGGAGAAGTGACATTCTGTTCCTTATGAGAATCAGGCTAGGTAATGGGAACTATCTGTGCTGCATCTTGCTCTTGGTCAAAACCTGGGTAAGGATAACTGGAGAGCCTGTGACTGGTCTGTGCTGTGCTCATATTGATGTACTATCCCAAAAGAACAACATGAGTGTCCAAGGATAACTGTACATCTGAGAAAGTGTGCCTGTGTCATCTCTCAAGAATGCAGAGAGCTTTTCCCTTCCTACAGACAGAAAACAAAGCCTGGATGTGAAAAGGAAATTGGTGAGAGCTAACGTTGTGCTGGGTATGGGAACCCCTAGCCACTTGTGTGGGTGTGAGCTTTGTGGTCATTGTGCAGCCCTGTGGTGTCTATTGCTGTTAGAAATGAGTAATTAGACACTCTTAGCTGAGTACACAGTGTGCATGCTGGACAACTGAATGGCTGCGTCAGTTAGGAGTGGTGAAAGAGAAGTCCTACTGCTCATCAGTACAGTTGCTACCCCAGAATATCCCAGCTGGCACAGGTTGTGTTCCTGACCTTACCTAGCAGTAAGAAAGGGTGAGGATTCCAGTTCAATCCAGCTGCTGAAAGCTGAGTGAGATCTCTGTGGTGGACTACAAAACCAGGCTGTTGAGGATTGCTGTGGTCTTGGCTGCTGTGTGCCCTAGTGCTTCCCAAAGCTGTACAGAAGCAGCACAGCTAGCAGCTTGCCGGTAAGAGTCTTTTCCACCCAAAAAGAAGCAGGAAAGGTCTGAGACTTTCATCCAGTGGCCTGGATTCTCCTCTGGTACGTAGGGGTTTAAAAAAAAAAAAAAAAAAAGGCACCTTTTAAGTTTTTCACTCAGCTCACTGCCGCTTTAAAGGCTGGATGGCACAGCCCTGACCTTGGTGCTGTCACAGCCAGATGATTAGTGGCTGCTCAGTGAGCATTAGTGAACAAGCTAACGACTTGCAGACATTTACAGAGACAGGAGCAGTGGGACTCCTGAGGAAGGCTATTGCAGAGACCTTGTCCCAAAGAATTAACCCTGTCGCCACCAGCATCCTCGCTTTCTGTGAGCTTTGGCATGCAAGGAGTCTATCGCAAAGAGATGTGTGTGTACATATAAACAAAGGCTGTATTCCTAGACTTTTCCCACTGTGTGGCATGTTAACAAAATGCATGTCACTTGTATTTTATAAAATAATAGTTCCCTATCCCTCAATACCTGTGGGATACAATGCCAGGAGGCAGGATGGTGGTGCCCTACTCTGTTAGGGTGAAGGGTGTTTGGCTGCCATGGCTAAGCATCCCCTGGATGCAGCTGTGACATTACCACTCCCAGTTGAGGGGTTTCTGGGGTTTCTTCCCCACTGCACTGCGGGAGTTGATGGGAACTTAAAAATGACAGTCCTCCAGAAATGAGGATTAGCCTAGAAAGAGCTTTGTGTGAGGAGGTGGTTTGGAGCATCCTGTGAGGTCCCACGGGTGGCTCACTCTGCAGTGCAGACAGGCACCAGAGCCCCAGACTTGGTCCTTGTGCCATCCCACAGTTATTTTCTTGCTCTGGAACCAGAGATGTGCCACCTTGAGCTCCTGGCTGCCGAGTCTGCAAGAATGCATGACCCAGGATCAGGGCACAGCATGGGGTAAGCTTCTGCAGGACAGACCTTCCCTGCAAGGTGCTTGTGTAAAGCAGTGATAAGCTGTGGCACTGAGGCTTGCCTTATTCTTTGGTGCTGCTGAACAGGTAAAACACCAGTTTGGCAGCTGAGGCTGCAGCACCAGGGGCAGCAAACATGAGCGAGATGCTGCTGGCTCTGTCCCAGGGAGCAGCTGAGGTGTGTGGATTTCCGAGTAAAGCTCTGCCCAGCACCTGTGGCTGAGCCAGGGAACCCCCTGGAACCAGCAACTGAAAAATCTGCCTCAATACATCTGCCTTATACGTTGCTATGGTATCACAGCATAGCATAGTGCTGAACTCAATATTTAAAAATGAAGTAATACCGTTTCTGATAGAGCTAAGTAACTGAAGCTAGGCTATGTACAACTAACAGGTTGTTTTTTTTTATTAGGGTAAAGTGAAGTGCTTGACATAAACTGCTGCAGCTATTGGTTGAAAACGCTGCCTAAGGCAGGGGAAGCTTAAATATTTTAATTAACCAACTTTATTACTTAAACATAGGCTACAGAATATTTCGTGTTCTATCTGTAAAGAAAGAGGACTCCTGAAGTAGAAACCTGGGCAGCAGATGTATTCAAGCTCAAGCATCAAAATGAAGAGGAGCAGCCCAGTCACCATCTATAGGAGAAATACCCATGGGATTTTTGCTCTATCTAAAGGGAGGTAACAGTGAGGCATGCTGCTAAATGTTTTTATGGTGAAACTGAGGAACTGGTAAGAAGCAAGGTGGCCTAACATGGCACTGAACCTGGTAGGGGTATGGTCATGGGTACCTATGTCTGAATGTCAAAAGCACAGACTGGTCTCATGCAGGCTAGACTGGACTTGCCTGTTTGAATTAGTGTGCCATTAATCTGTTCTTGGATAACATGGAATTGGTTCCTGGGAACTGACGACTGCTTGAATAGCAAAGCTATGGTGTGCATGTGCAGAAATGCAAATGATACGTACTCTGGGGTGGAGATGTGCTGTGGGACGTGCAGTGACTGTCTCTGGGCATAAATCTTACTCCTGATTGAGCTTGTCTTTAGTGCTCCTGATAGGTGTGAAATGAGGAGGTGGTACAGAAGGAGGCAGAACAGTGTGGCTGTGACTGTTTTGGCTCTAGTGACATTGCCCCTAAAGCCAGTGCTTCATTTTTCTATATTGTGTTAGGAATGCAAGATGCAGTTGGCTTGCAAATGTGAACGATGTGAGGCTGCAAGTGGAAGAACTAGATCCCGTGGCTGGGTAACTGGCTGCACCCTGTTCAGTATGTGGCAGAGTGCTGTCCCTGGAGGCCACACAGATAGCTTGTGAAGTTTGGAAGGGTTTGTGTGAAGTATTTCGTCAAAAGGCTCCAAGTCCAACTTCCAGAGAGGAAAGGTGGTATCCCTGCATGCTGGCTAGGATGTGCTGTTAGCACTCAGAGCCCGTCGTGCCTGAGGAGCTCCCAATAAAGCTGGGTGATGCTGGCCGTGTCAAAGCAGAGATCCTGCTGCCTGCAGGCTGCGGGTGTGCTGCCTGCAGAGGGGGCAGCAGGATGGTCCTGGGTACAGGGTGGGAAGCAGCGCCGTGATGACTGGCTGCTCAGGGCGATGCTTGTGCATCTGTGTCCTAAAGCTTGGCTGTGCAGTGAGCACAGACAGTGACGGAGTGCTGGGAAGCGTGGGTGAGAGGGTATGCGCTCTGCACAGGCACGTGTCATGCAGCTGTGGTTAATGTGTGCTGAAGCTGTGCCATTAATCCCATCTGGCCCTTCTTAAGGTGCTTAGAGACCACCCGTGTGACTGTGTCTCTCTCTAGAGCTGCCACAGCCCTCCTGTTTGAGTGCTCCTCTCACAGGGGTGTTGTCCAATAAGCAGCTGCCACTGCTGGGTGAATTATATGGGCCTGCGCCTTGAGTGAGCAGCTTGTCACCAGAATGTCATAACGTGATATTCTCCTGTGTGGGATGATGAGCACTCTCTGTAGTGAGGATGTGATTGTGTTAGAGATGAATTAATCTTTCCTATCACTTTTTGAGGAAATGTTAAGGCATAGACAGCTGACTTCCTGATAAGTTCTGCAGTAAGCTTATCACAAAGCTGCAGACAGCTATAGAGTATCAGTTACAGGGTTTTTGGGCTTAAATACTTTCCAAAAAAAAATAAATCTCAGAGCTATGCTGTTAGGTGCTCAATATCAGTGAAAAAGACTTGGACAAACCACAAATCCTTCCAAAAGCTGAAATAACTGGTGGAATATCTTCTGATGTGTTACCCACTCAGGACCTTAAAGCGTGCTCCAATCTCAAGCTGTTTAGTGCTGCAGCATGGTGCAGAGATTGCAGCTCTGCATGGACCAACCATGAATGAGGATTTCCTTCAAGCACTGTGTCCTTACAGTGATTCTGGTTTCAGATGGAAAAATTGAATCTCAATGTGTATTGTGGCCAAGGAGTTCCCCAGACAGTAATTGTTTTTGATAGTTTTCGACGTGTTGGTTTTGGCTTCAGGAACTCCATCCAGGCAGCCTTCATGCCTGACGTCTGCTGCACAGAAGGCATTAGATGGCTCTATCTGAACGGGCTCATTTACCTCTAGAGAGCTTTACACTCTGTTTCTTACAGCCATCTTGACCTACTGAGTGTGAGTAAATTTACTCCTCAATAAAGCAGAGGTCACCCTGGCATCTCAAAGTCTGCAGCATATGTGACTGCTTGGCCTTACTGCTCTTGGGGATATTGCCAGAAGTGCTGGCAGTGTGGTACCCAAGGTGTAGAGTGGGAGAAGCAAGGCGAAATGATGCAGGTGGGGTCAATTCCATTTTTGTCTCCAGCACACTGATGCCTAATGGTGGAGCTGCTGGCTGATTCCTCCTTACGTTGAGCTTTCTTCTTTTTTAACCCCAGTAATTTAAGACATAAGACAGTGCTAAAGACTTGTCATGTGCCTCTGTGTTGGTCCCTGGAAGGTATTTTCAAGAACTGGTAAAGTTTGTAGCAGTGCTTCAACCTGCAGTGAATGGTTGAGGTTTAGGACTACCTTAATCCAGAGGTGGTTACAGTGCTCTCACCCTTCAGTGCTTTTGTTGTGTTACATTTGCAGAAATCTGACTCCACAGCTGCTTTTATCAGTGCATTCTTGCTGATCAAGGCTTGGTTTTCTAGTTGTGTAGGCACAGGATGTGTTGCGAGAAGGCACTTTTTTGTTTGCATGCAGCAACATCCTCCAGTTATCAGACTCCTAGATAAGTATTCTTTGCATTTGACTGAAGTTTTTATGCCTCGCTTAGGATAGAACCACATTGCTCTGAATTGGGTAACAGTGTTGCTGACCTGCTGTGCTGGGAATGCAAAGGCTCACTGTGCTGCAGCAGCATTGCTGACCTGATGAGGGTCATTCCTCTTCGCCATCCTGTGCCAGAGGGTTGCTTAGTTTCAAAAGCAGAGACAAGCATTTCTCATGGCTGTCTCAGCAGGATGTGGCAGAGGCAAGAGAATGCCTTTCTTCTTGCCCCCCTCCTTTCAGGATTTAGCAGAAGTCTACTTTCCAGCATGCTTGTTCCCAAGGCTCAGGGACTTTCCTCTACATGTAATTCCCAAATGAGTAATTATCTTTTGTGGCTTGCTCTCATCATCCTTCCGGCCTCCTAGTGCTTCCCTGCTGGTGTGGGGACGTGATCCTGTGCTTCCCACGCCTTTCCCGGGCCTTTCTCAGAATTGTAGGGGGTCTCATATGAGTCCCAGATCCGTCAGCCTTTCATCATATGGGAGATGGCCCAGTCCCCTCATTTCTGTGGCCCTCCACTGGACTGTCCCAGCAGTTCCCTGTCTTTCTTGACCTGAGGAGCCAAGAACTGCACGCTGTTCCTGATGTGGCCTTGCAAGGGTAGTGCAGAGAGGAGGATCACCTCCCTCATGCTGTTGGCCATGCTGCTCTTAATGCACCACAGGATGCTGCCAGCCTTCTTGCCCGCTATAGCACTCTGCTGGCTGTTCAGGTGCAGGTCTCCAGTGGGCTTGGTGTCACCAGTCACTGTGTGAAGCTGCCCTGTGGCTGGGGCCCGCCATATGCAGCCTCACCACGTGCCGGAACATCCTCAGTGGAAAAAGCCCTTGGCAGCATGAAGGGCTGCTGCATCTGCAGCTGCACTTTGCTCGTACTTTACCCCGAAAGCAGAGCTCTTCTGTTGAGGGCACACAGCAGTGCGTCCATGTCCTTGTTGAAGGCGAGTGGGAGCTGCGGTGGCCTGGCTGACACCGGATGAGCTCAGCAGAGGGGAATGCGCTTTGTTTGCGTGTGGGGCTGGTTGTCTGGCGGTTTTGGTGGTGATGTCATGGCCTGCAGCAGGCCCGCTTCCCATTGGCAATCCTGGGAGCTGCGGGGGGCTTGCAGGAGCCGGTGTCATCAGGCAGGGGGCTCGCCAGCCTCGCTGGGGCCTGGGGCACGGAGCGTGGTGGTGCAGAGGGCTGGGGCTGGTGTGCTGCCTCATGGAGCTGGCAGCAAACAAAATAGTGCTTGTGGAAGCTCACTGAAGCGCAGAGGCTGGACACTCACACCGACTTTTTCCTGAAAAGGAAAATAATTAGTGTGGCATTCTTGTGCGTTGTCTGGTGGCTGGGTATCTGCACCTGTGGTTCTGCAGCTGCAAACCAGGACTTGCTTGGCAGAGGCAGCTGAGTCTTAAGCAGCTGGTGTGAAGGGTAGCCCTTACCCTTTGCATTGTATCCTTGCTCTTCCCTGAGGCATGCAGGCTCTCCTTGTGCCTGCTTGTCCTTCCCACTCTGGGACGCTCCTGTGGCAATGCTACTGAGCTCAGGTGTCTCTGATGCCCTCTCCTTCTGCAGGAGCTCCCATGGCAGAGTTGTCCCCAGGGAGCACTTGCTGCAAGAGTCAAAAGGGTGTGCATGAGTTTGAGGAAGAGCCACAGGCAACAGCCGCGTGTCAGATCAGCATGTTTTACTTGTCTGTAGCTTAGTGTATGGCTCTTAAGGCCACAGGAGCCCTGTATCAGAGTGAGAGTAGGAAGGAATGTGGTCTAACTTTTTTCCTCCGCTCCTGCCCTAGGAGTTCCCAACTCTGGAGTTTCTGACTTCTCCTTCCAGCCACATTGGGTTCCCACTTGCTTTTGGAGAAACTGGGCTAGTGGCTGCCAGCTTAAGCTCCCTTCCTGTTGCACCTTACTCTTCTGCATGTACATTGCTAAGTAGGTGCACATTAAGAAGTTGGGCAATACTATTTCAGTGTGTGTTTTGTTCCTCAGAGCTCCGTTGGTTTGATTCTTTTTGCATTAAATGTTTTTTGTTTGTTTTTTTTTTTCCCAAGCTTTCACTGAAGGGGCTGAATTTGACTTTATTTTTACAGTTGCCTGTTGTACCTCCTGAGAGTTCCTTCTCAGAGGCCCAGCAAGCATGCAGTACAGGGACATGGATGTGATAGCTGCCTAAGGTCTTTGACTATGTTGGATGGTTTCAAATTGAGTTAAAGTTTGAAACAAACAAACAAACAAAAACTATTGAACCCCCTGAATTATAGGGTTTAATCTCCTGATTTCTAGAATGTCAGATTCCTCTGAGTGGCTGAAATTTCTTAAGAACTGATCACACGGGTAGGCAGAGAGGAAAATGGTTTCCATCCTCTTGCAAAAAAAAAAAACCCACTACTTTCCCATCTTCCTGCTTGTGTCCAGATCAGACTGTTCATAGTTCTCCAGTGTAATGCCACCCCTTTCAGAAAAATTCTTGTTAGAAAGCAGTTACGGAACTTTTTACAAAGCTTGGTGGAGCTGATGTGTTCAGCTAAACTTCCTCAAGGTGCAGATGATGCTCTGGGGCTCATTGGCAAAGTTGACCTCTGGCAGCATCTGTGCTGCGACTTAGCACAATACAGAGCCTTGGCTGATATTTAGGTGAGCTGGGTGTAGAGAAACACTTCTGTGGGTCACAGCACAAGTTGCAAACATGGCTGAGATGCAGTCTGGAGAGCGTTGCCATTAGAGGCTACCAGGTTATGGCTACGAATCCAGGAACCTGGCTGGAATTCAGCTATCCTGGTGCCAACTACGTGCGGGGAGCACAACTTGTGCTTTCCCTGGGTAAGCTGACTGCATGCGTCCAGATGGCAAGCTGTGTGCTGAGCTCTGAGAAGCTGCAAGGTAGACCTAAGCTTAAGGGCTCATTGAAAGAAACAATTGGAGTATGTTCTGAAAGCACAGAGGAACCCATGTAATTGATTTAAAGACATCCTATCCCTACAGAGGATGTTGCTAATGTCTTTAGCAGGCACGGTGAGCCTGTGAACACATACTGTATGCTTTGGTGAAGAATTTCCTTAGACAGCTTGCTCATCTTAGCTCCATCTCATCTGTATACTGCTTCTGTTTGGCATGCACAAGCAATGTGGGAAAGGGCTTTGGAAGAGCTCAGTTCAATGTGAGGTTTAGTTGCAAAATATAGAGTGCTCCAAATTTGATTCCCCTACAATTACTGTAACTATTCAATACTAGATGAAAATAATTAGAAAGAATTCATAAGCTGCAAGATAACAGCACTTAGAAAAGTGATGTGTAACTGAGATGAACTTTGCACTGTATGAGTTCCTTCCGTGAAGAAAGTGCTGTTACTGGACCACACCTTTATTTTTTAAGGACCATGTATTTCAAGTTTGTCATCTTCTTCCACATAGGCATCACATTAAGTAGTAAATGAGACCAACATGAAGATTGGAGAGAGTGAGTGCTTCTTAGAAGAGCTGGATGTGAAGATTAGTCCAAGCTGTGGGAGCTTTCACATGTGAAGGCTGGCGCAGAATGTATGAGATGGCTTTGCCCACACCGATCAAGCGGCTGTAGCTAAGAAACAGCTTTAAAAAAAATTCAGCACTCAGAAATGCTTTTTCAGTCCTTCGTTTGTTTCACAAGACTTAGCACAGTCTGTATTACAGCTCAGTTTAGTAAGGAAGCTGTCTGCTGCGGCAGCTTATCTTGTTTCCACTAATTGTCCAACAGAAAATGACTTGCAGTCCTGCTGTGGGGCAGAGTTCAAGGAACCTTGCCACAGCTAGTGTAGTACTTGTGCTTAATCTCAACCTAAGGCAGACTTGCACATAAGCAAAATATGCTATTCCAAGGCTCACTTGTAACACTAGAACTTTTTTGATTTGTGGAATGGTTTCTTTTCAGAGAGGCTGTTGAAGGTGATGTTCTCCAAGACAAGTACTTATTAGCTTCAGCGCATTCAGATTGCTCGAGGCAGTGTCCTCTTGAGTTTGGACATACCTGATGATGGAGATGTTACAGCCTCTCTGGGCTTCCGCTCCAGTGTGCGACAGCCCTCACGGAGAAGACTTTTTCCCTTTTTCCTGGAAATCTGCTTGGAATTTTCCGTGTTGTTGTGACTTGGAAATCTTTAAATAGAGGAGTGAGGGGCCTCTTGTGCTGCATGTGGGATGATTTATTGTTTTGATTTATTAACACTATTATTATTATTTTTAACTCTGAAAACCATCTTTCTTCTAGTATAAACCTGACTGAAATAATAAATGTGTGCTCTGCTAGGAAAAACCCTGAGATGGGCAAGGGAGGCTGTTGTGAAAGATGCGTAAGAACACAAGAATTTCACTTGAAGGGCTAACTCCTGAAATGAAGCAATAATTATTTTTATAGCTTAGAATACAATTGTAATTTGTCCAAGGCACTTAATTTAAAGGCAAAAGATGTAGAATGTTCTTAGTCATGGATGTCATGACTTAAAAGACTGAAGACAGCTTTTAGTTAGAGAGCCAAGATAAAGTGGGGAATCTTGGTGTCCTGCTTGCTGTGGTGCACAGCTTCAGGTGAAGTTCAGAGGTCTCCACTGGAGTAGGTGAATTTGCAAGCTTCAGATCAAGGTCAGGTTTCAACTTTGACTCTTTCTGTTGGGACAACTGAAAGTACAAACACAGAGCACCAAGCTTTGCAACCTTGTCTGTTTTCCACATGGGAGCTTGGGCTGTGAAGTGTGTTGTTGCCTAAGGTTTACAAATGGCACGTTTATCTTGAGATGGTTGCATTTGAGGCTCAAACAAGTTATGTTAGTGGCTCTAAACTAGGCAATGTTATGTCTTCCTCTGCACTCTAAAGAGTGCCGTGTTAACGTGTCCAAGTGTAACATATCATATTAATATTTAGTATAGAGCAACAATTATAAATCAGCTCAAGCAGTTAAAACTTGGTTCTGTTTCAAGACTGAAATTGGCGTGTACTGCAGTCCTATGGAATCTCCATAATCCATTTTTTGGGCTGGTTGCCACTTAGTTAATAGGATAATAAAAGGGTCAGAATTACAATCTAGACTCTGAGGTGTGATGGGGGAAGCAAACTAGCTCTGGTTCGGTCTGTTTTCCTCTTTACTCTACCAGGCAGCCACTTAAAACCTGATAGCTGACTAAGAAGCAGGATACTCCTACATAAAACTTAATGTTGTAGTCTATATATAGGCTTTTTTCTTTTCTTTAACAGAAGAGTGAGTGCTTGAGCTGTTCTGCAGAACCAACACCGGCACTGAACAAGCAAGTTGTGCTGGCAGCCATCCCACAGCACTCAGCCTTGCCACCGCGCTGAGTGCAGGGCTGGGCTGTTTGCTGGCTGCTGCAGGCTGGCTTCAGTGTGCCATTTGCAGCTTGGGCCTAAGCTGTATGCTGCTTGGAGGCCACAGGAAAAACAAATAAAAACCGTGCTATAAGCTACTCCTTTGGGTGCTCTGATGACACTTTTGAATTTGCTTGTCTGTTTGCTGCTGGGCTCAAGTCCTCACAAGTGCAAAAGCAGACATCTCCCACCAGCTCCAGTGAGCAAGCTATTGAGGCTGTGCATGAGAATGGCCCTTGCAGACGTTTGCTGAGGATTCTTAATGTGAGTTAAGTGCAGACAGGGCTCCTTACTTCAGGCTGTGGGAACGCACCTCTCCATGCCCTGAATGCACACTTAGACTCATTTGTTGCAACCAGAGCCTGATGTGAGAGTATAACCTAAACTACTAAGCTTTCATCATTAATATGGGGAAAGGCCTCCAAAATCACCAAGTGCAGCAGTGAACCTGTCCCTACTATGTGCATTTATAGAATCATTAAGACTGGGAAGTACCTCCCAAGGTCATCAAGTCCAGCCACAATCCATCTCCACCATGTCCACAAAACCATGACCCTCAGTGCCACACTTCCATGTTTCTTGAACGCTTTCAGAGACAGAGACTCTCCCATTTTCCTTCCAATTCCAGAGCCCTGCCACTCTTTCTGAGAATAATTTTTTTTTTTTAATATCCAACCTGAACCTCCCCTGGTGCAACTTAAGACCATTAATTGCTGTCTTATCTCTGCTACCTGAGAGCAGAGACTGACCGATGACCTTGTGAACGTGGTGTAAATCTTCCCATTTTTGTTCATCAGACTTTGCTGATGGTGGAAGTGTGTGCTGCAGGGGCTGGGAGGTTGCATTGTGCCCCTGAAGCAGTGACTGCAGTAAATGTGCATCTCCATGCTGTAGACTTACCACAAGCTTCAGAGGAGTAATCAGAAGAACATGGTTTGAAAGGCTCTGTAAGGCTTCAAAGTGTAGACTGTATGAGAAATAAGTATGACTAGAGTAGCGTTCATGGTAGGAAAGCAGTGCTGCAAGATCTGCTGTTCATATCATCCATTTTCCAGTCTGGTACAGCCAGGAAAAGTGTCTTTAGGCAAACCACGGGATGGGTGAATTCCACTGGAAAACTGGCCAAGCTGTGGTACATGACAGTGCCTGCAGTAATAATTGTTGGTGCTTAAGTGTAACTGGAAACATTTTTTTTCTATGTTCCAATCTTGGATGTTTTACACTGGCAGTGTGTGCTTGGTGGAGGTGGTTGCAGGCTTGGTTGTACTGAGTGGGTTAGTACAGGCCCTGCTGGTCTGTGTCTGGTGTCTGCATGTTAACATCAAGAGACCTCCAAGAAGAAAGACACTGTATGGTCTCAGTTCGCTATTTAAAAGAGTTCCATCAAAGCAGAGCCTTTTCTGCTTTGTGGAAAACTCAAAGCACTCCAGCAGAGCTGAGCTCTATACTGCTGGTTGGAAATGAAGCTGCTTTGGGCTAGACTCTGATTTCTTTGTGAACCTCAAAGGGTTCTTTTGAATTCTGAGGGATTTCAGAGCCCAGGCAAGCCAGGGCTGAGCTCTGGTGGAAGCTGGAAGGGATCCCTGTGGGTATTCCATGGGGTGCTGATAAAGTCTGTCCTGCCTAGAAATTCTCCCTCCCTTCTCCCCAACCTAAAGGAGAGTAGACAAGCCCTCCTGCAAGCAGGCTTGGAAAAAATTACATCATGAGATCCCTATGCATGTCAGGAAGTGTGGGGACTGTAAGAGCAAACCGACTTTGCTAACAAAGTACCGCTGCAGGGACAGCATCAGCCTCAGGGAGGAAGAGCTGTGCTGCTCCTGCTGTGACCTCTTCCTGCTGCTGGGGCTGGGGGTTCCTGTGCTGCAGGGGAAGCTTTTGAGCGTGGGCTCTTAACCCTGCTCTTGTGTTGTGCCCTCAGAGGTGGTGGGGCTGGAGGAAGCTGCTTGGCTGCTGCAGTGACCACAGTACATCTGCCTGAGACATATTTATGTGGTATAAATATGGAACAGGCTATTTTTTATCCCAAGTAACATGCGTGTAGCAGTGTGGTTGAGGTGACTCTGTCCCGCTGGCTTTTATCCCTGGGAATGCTGGATGGCGTTCTGAGACAAATTTATTTGTAGCACACTAAATCATTGCTGCATCCATTCTAGTAAAAATGCTGATGTCAGTATAAATCCAGAGCTAAAGCTTGGACATGTTTCTGGCATGAGGCTGCAGCAGCCTGCACTGTGTTGTGAGGGCTGGTCCTGCTGTGGGATGGGTGTTGGGGCACTTGGTATGCTTCAGCCTTGGTAACTGCTTGTGCATCTTTGCACTGTGCTGAGTCAGCCAGCAAGGCTTTGGGATGCTCCTGTGCTCAGAGAAGTTGTGAATGCCATATCCCTGGAGATGCTTAAGGCCAGGTTAGAAGGGATCCTGGGCAGCCTGATCTGGTGGGAGGCAAGAGATTTGGAGCTCAGTGATTTTTAAAGTCCCTTCTAACCTAAGCTGTTCTATAATATATGAAATGTAGCTGTGCCTTCTGCTGTGGTGCGAAAGCTGCTCAGCAGTGTTTGTGTGATGTTGTCTTTTTCTTCACAGCCGCTCATTAAAAATCCAGCAGGGTTTACTCACTTTCTGGCTGTCTGTTGTACATCTCAGACTGAATGTGAGATCAGCTATGAGCATTCAAGTCCCAGACACTTAGCATTGTTCTGTAAGATTAGTCAAAACTGATGCTTTAAAAAATGTAAATAAAAGCCAAGCAAAATGAAATGTTAGCTATTGAGAAAGATAGCATGCCACTCAAGGTCTGATGTTAGAGCATTATCTGCTCAGGACATAACGTCCTATTGTGAAACCGTGTGAATAGTAACAGCTTCATGTGAACACTGGGATAAAGGAGATGCACTGTTGCTTGCTTTTTTTGGTAGCTGTTCTGTGTAATCACTTTTTTTTTTGAAAGTCAAGACCTCTGTATGTTGATAATATGCTACTGAAGTACTGCTGTGGTACGTGAGGTGAATAGGAGCGAGCAAAGTGTGCTCTGCACTTGCTGACTTTACCTATAAGCATCCTGAATTTGAACTGTAGGCCATCAAAGCACTGAACGCTTTCTGTTTGCTACCTAGTGCTCACTAAGATCCCTGTGCAATTATTCTGGTGGCAGTTGCTGCTCTGAATGATAAGATCAGGTGCAAGGGCATCCTGAAAGGTTGCAGGATAGCCCTGTTTTGGTTGAGATCAAACAAACCAGGGTTGTTGCCTGTGCAAGTGCCTGTGGGTGACCTAAGTGCTTCTCACCTGGATTACCTGGGCACAAGTGAGGAACTTAAAAATGTGCCTCTTATAGAATAGGAAATAATCAGATGTCTGTCTTTTGTCTTCCAGATAGTAAAGCCATAGTTGATGGAAACTTGAAGTTGATCCTTGGTCTGATATGGACCCTTATCCTCCACTACTCAATTTCCATGCCTGTGTGGGAGGATGAGGGTGACGATGATGCAAAGAAGCAGACCCCCAAGCAAAGGCTGCTGGGCTGGATTCAGAACAAAATCCCTTACCTGCCCATCACAAACTTCAATCAGAACTGGCAGGATGGCAAAGCACTTGGGGCTCTCGTTGACAGCTGTGCTCCAGGTAAGCCTTTGATCAATGTTTCCTTACCCCCTCTTCTTGGGGCTGCTCTGCTGTTCATAGAGGGGGAGGTTTTCAGAGCTGTACTGAAGGCAGAAGCAAGGCTGTCAGGAAAACTGGAGTCCAAAGAGGCCAGCTGTGGAAAGCAGCACGTTGTAAATGATCTGGCAAAGACAAGTACTGGCCTAAAGCAGAAAATGCGTTTGCATTGTTGGAGGTGCTGCATCTAAATCTTGCGTTGGATGCAAGGGACAAAGGCACAAGTGCTGGCTCCCAAGTGCAAGACAGACTTCTTTCCACAGCGAGTGCCAACAACCTCTCAGCTTCACGGTGCAGCAGGAGACTTTGTGTGTCCTCCTGAGAGAGGATTGCACAGGAGTGCAGCACAGTCAGAAGCCACACGCTGCCTGCAACTTCAGTGTTTAGCAAGTTACAACTGTGCAGCTTAAGGCAAGCAACGTGATGAAGTGTGAAAAAGGCAGTTTCCTCACTTTCTCATAATACAGCCTTGCTAATGCAATCTGGGGTAGTGTTGCAGGCAGCTGAAATCCCTTCTTGAAATGTGCTGTAGGAGAACCACCAGAATGTAAAGGATCCCTGGGTGCATTTGTGGTGAATTTAGAGCAGCGTCTTCCACAGTTTAAATGTAAAGCTGTGCTCTGTGTGGCTGACCCAGAAGCTGTATGTCTTTTGTGCTGACAGGCAAGGTGGGTGGGAGGCTTTTGGAACGGGCTGACGGAGTTGGAAGAGCCCCTGGAGATGCTGGTTGTTGTCTGAGAAGCATTTCGGAGAGCAGCATGCACTTCTCCCATTTGGGTTGCTCTTGCCAGGGTCCAAATGTCTTTATGGCAACATCATTACAAGTAGCTGTGGAGTTTGTACCTGGTTTCGTCAGCTAGGGAAGCTTCTCTGCAGGCAGTGCCTAATGATGAAACTTTCTTGCAGGCCTGTGCCCTGACTGGGAGACCTGGGACCCTAGCAAGCCTGTTGACAACGCTCGTGAGGCCATGCAGCAGGCAGATGACTGGCTGGGCGTGCCGCAGGTAAGGCGGTGTGGGAAGCACTGCTTGAGTTGGTTCTAACAGTGTGCTAAGACTGGGGAAAGCAGGTGAAATTGCTTAGGCACTTTTTAAGGTCACAGTTTACTTAAGCAAAATCCCCTGAGAAATGTACCATTGTGTTTCAGAGCTCTGGTTATGAGTTTTAGTATAGGAGCTTGTGCTAAAGGTTGCCAGTGTTGCAAGTATGTGGAGTAGGGAGATAGTACACTTCTAGTGATGGCTGAGTGGGTTTGTTTTGCTGCACTGGATGTTAGGAAAAATTTGTTCTCCAAAACAGCAGTCAGGCACTGGCACAGGCTGCCCAGGGATGTGGTGGAGTCACCATGTCTGGAGGTTTTCCAGAACAGTGGTGATGTGGGACGTGATTGGTGGACATGGTGGGGTTGGCCTGGATGGTCTTAGTGGTCTTTTCCAACTTTAATGATTCTGTGAATTAATTATCTGAGATAAAAACACACTGGACTAAGAAATCACTTCCAAAGGTGACTTTTAAACAGAGGACAGTGTATTTACAGATCAGGTTATTTTCATGCTGATAAAACTGAACGGAAGTGCTGGAGTCTCTGGGGCTTTTGGAGCACCTTGTATCCTGGGAGCAGGAAAAGAATGTCCCAAGTCTTACTCTGCAGGCTTTGCACTTCAAGGCCCTAGGACACAGCATTACGAATCCCTCGTTCTTTGGTTTTGGTTATCCCCATGCTGCTTTTGTGAGTGTGGCTGCACTGTCTTGGCTTGCCACCATTTAGCTTTTTGCAGCCTCATGGGAACCCCCTGATAATCAAATTGCAGGAACCCCTTGCCTCCCAGACTGCAGTGGGACCATAATGAGCTGCTTGATTTTCTTGCCATGAGATGATAAATGAACTAGTTTTTATCACAGAGAAATGAATGTAAGAAATCACGTTAGAGTGTGGGAGTTCTGGAACACAGGAATTTGTGCCGTAGCTCTGTTTCTCTGTTGGCATGCCGTATCCAAGCACTGATAACAATATATTTAATTGTGCTGTCTTTCAGGTTATTACTCCTGAGGAAATTATCCACCCTGATGTGGATGAGCACTCTGTAATGACTTACCTGTCACAGTTCCCTAAAGCCAAGCTGAAGCCAGGAGCTCCTTTAAAACCCAAACTGAATCCAAAGAAAGCAAGAGCTTATGGCCGAGGTAAGGACTCAGTAAGCTTAAGCTGTGCAGAGTGTTTAACTCTTCAGAAAGCTGGGTGGAGTTTTCTGCTTGTGTTGAACTCCAGGCCTACTGTAACAGACTTCAAAGTTTCACTTGTGTACTCTTGGTGTGGTGCCTAGTTTCAGAAATACGTGGATGTAGTCCAAAAGACACTCCTAGTTCTAACATGTAAATTCCCCAAGCTCTGAACCTGTTTTGCAAGCTGTTGGTCTTACAGTCTGCAGATGGAAGAAGAAACTAAATGGGGCTGAAACAGCCTTGGTATGAAAAATACGCTAGCAGTATTGCTGCTGACCGTCACTTATACAGTGCTGAGTGCTTCTGATGGTAAAGTACTTCTTTAAAGAGGAAAAACCTCTTTCCATCTATGTGCATCTCTAAGCAGGTGCTGTGTAGAGGAGCAGAAATCAGTTTCTCAGACCGGTGGCAGATACGTATTGGGATACGTTTGTCCTAAATGGGTTATTTGAATTGGTCGCTTCGTAAGAGTACCTTGTTTGCACATGCAGAAAGGTGCTTTGGTAACCCTTCAAACACTAAATAGTGCTGAGCTTTTACTCTAAAGACCACATTTGCTAATTGGAATGACTCATCCATGAACATTTGTGCATTTGTAGATTTACATACACATTAATATTACATTTTACATGTACAATTCCTGTTACTTTTGATGTGGTTCCACTCTAGATTGGAATACAATAACAGCTAAATGAGTAACATACTTCTATCTTTAAAGTTGTTGGGATATAGCAAGATGTCATTTATATGGTGCTCTTTATTCTCCCTTCCGTATTGTTCCAGCCTGTTGCTGGTCTGTCAAGGTTCTTAGCATTAGTGGATTTCAGAATTGGGTGTATAAGAATGTAATGGAAAGAAAAAAGACTTTCCTTAGTTTTGTTTCTCTTTCTTGGTGGTTTTTTGAACTTGAAACGTAGGTAATTGAATGGACATGGATGCTGTCTGAGCACTGATGAGTGATTAGTGTAGTCACAAGTGAGTTTCCCTTCTTGGGGGTTTATGTTCTTTGTTGGTGACTTTCTCTACAAACTAGAGTGCATGGAGACATTTGTCAGACTGTGAACGACTGATCAACCTGCATCAGTCTGCCAGGTCTGGCTCCAGTCACGTTCACACTCTTTCAAAGTCTACTTCAGTGCCCAAGAGCTCTGTAGCCATTGAAATGGAAATTACAGTGAATGAGCAGCTATTGAAAGATGAATGTTTTCCCTCTTGAATGCCAAAATTGAGTCACTAAGTATAAATGACAGTTCTGACTGCTGACACACTTCAGGAGTGGAAGGTGAATCCAGCAGCAAGAGATTGCTGCCAAACTGGGCAGCTTCTTTGGGGCAAATAGGTAACAGTTCTTCGTGCTTCCAGAATAAGGTAATCATCAAGTGTGAAGTTGCTCAGTCTTAATTTTTATTACATTTTTTCAAGTACTGCCGTAAGTTATTCATCACTTTCCAAAGTGAATCGTAGGTGAAGCACCCTGGATACTGCTAATTTCCTTCTGGGGCAGCTGTCTGCAAGCATAACGTGAAGTGAGCCTGCAGAGGTGTTTTGCAGATTGAGTGATGCATGAAGAGTTCTCATTTAACCAGCCAAAGCAGATCTCTGATATTTAGATTAAATGTTATTTAGATATTTAGATTAAATGTTGGCCAAGAAAGTGCTACGATTAATGCCATCATGTCTGAAACCATCTTCTGGGGATAAGCTGTCCCTGTCTTTGTGCCTGCAGTAGGAGGGGTACTCAAATAGCAAGTCCTAATGCCCGTACAATCAACTGAAGATATGCACAGTGAATTTATAGCTGTTTAAACTAGATGATAATCTAAGGGTTAGTTTGAAAGAATGAATATGTCAATTGTTAACACCTTATCAGAATGCTCAGATTTCCTAGTAAAAACATAATCTTCCTTGCATTGCTCTCAAGTTATTGTTTTCTGAAGATAAACAAGCTCAGGAATTCTGTTGTTCACAACCACTTCCTTTATAATCTATCAGACAGTGCACTTTCCACTAATTGTACTCTGGAGTGCCCACGGTTTTATGAATAAGCTGGGGAGTAATACTCTGGGAAGGAAGGTATATATGTTTGGGCTAGTCTGGAACCAGCAACTTTGGGAAGTTCTTCCCACCCAGTCTGACACTACCATGACAGGTGTAACAACCTGGGGCTAAGTGCAGAGATATGATGAAATCCTGATGGTAAATGCATGCTCTAGCAGGCCCTGTGCTAAGAAATAAAGAAACTGATTAAGTTAGATGGAAGTGGTGCTGAATTGCAGGATTTTAATGGTGTGAAGAGGTTGCTGCATGCCGTTTCTATAGACTTCACTGGCAAAATTGTTTGAGCAGCTTTCGAAGAATGGTGAGTCTGAGCAGCTGGTGGGCAGTCTGCAAGCTGTCTCTTGGGTGTTGTAGCAAACACGCTGCTCTTCATCTGCCTTGCAGGAATTGAACCTCATGGGAACATGGTGAAGCAGCCTGCCATCTTCACAGTAGACACCATCAGTGCTGGGCAGGGAGACCTGATGGTCTTTGTAGAGGATCCAGAAGGAAACAGGGAAGAGGTATGTATGTTAAATATTTTGTGGGGAGAACATAAAGCTAGTCAAAACACCAGTGATTTTGTAGTAACTGTTGTCTTCCACGAGATAAGTAATCTAGAAAAGTTACAAAATACTGTCTATCAGAAATGCAAACTTCAAGCTTTTCTTCCATAATTGCCTTATTGGATGAGCCTGAAATTTTTTTGGCTGTCTGCAACTAAGCAACACAAGTCAAATGTCCAGTAGTTGTAGTGCTTTAGCTTGACTGGCCAAGTACATTCTGATGGGCGTTTAGATAACACACAGCACTAAATCAGTATCTGCCCTTACTCATTCTGCAAGAATGGCTAAAGCAGCTATTTAGAAGCCATGAATCATTTTGAGTTAAAATACTGGTTTTAATGTTTATAGTAATTTCTCATCCAAGTACTCCACTTGATCATATTACGACATTCCAGAGAAATACAGCTGTACATTGGACTTAATGTCTCCTCAGTTTTGGCCTGCCTTAGTAGAGCAATTAGCAGCAAAGAGAGGGCAGGGGAGAAGATAGCTTGCTTCACATCTGAAGACAAATCATTTTTTGGTATGTGTTGAGGATGTAGAAAGTATACTTGCTCCCACAGAAACATGACACTGATACTGCTGACTGTTCACAGTGTTACATGCCAAACAGGAAAGTCTTACGCTGTTGTGCATAGGCACAGCTCAAAGACAGCTGTGTTTTCTTTCCTAGGCAAAGATAATGCCATCCAGTGACAAAAACAAGACCTATTCAGTTCAGTACATGCCAAAGGTTACTGGACCTCACAAGGTAGGTTGTGTGTCAAATAACCAGAATTCTCTTGCTTAAGGTGAGCCCATGGGGACTGCATGTTTACTACTGGTGTAATAGCCTTTGGGCATCTTGAAGGATTAGTAATCTGATGTAGCCTTATTTCTCTCTGAGCTATTCCCCTCTCAAGGGGAAGGGTGTGCATGTGTTGGGAGAAAGTGTGGGTGTTCAGTGAGGTGGGGGCTTGTAGGCAGTACCACAGCTGGCTTTCTCTCACATTGAGCCATGAAACCCGTTTTGTGGGTTGTCACTGAGGTGTGTAGGAGAGTAACCAGTTGTTTTTGTGAGATGTTCCCTTGCTGATCACGCTGTCTGCTGTAGGGCTTTTGCAGGAAGGGTCTCCACCCAGCTCTGTCACCAGGGGTCTGCAGAAGCAGGTTTTTGGTGGGTGATACCATTGCTTAGCATTTGCATGAGTGGCTGGTCCATACAGCCAGCCTGAAAAGATAGGTACAGCTCTCTAGGTTATCTGCTGTGTGGTCTCTCTTGCCTCTGAGATATTCAGAGCCTTGGCCTCAGGGCAGCTGAGCCACACTTTGCCCTGTTGAATATCAAGCTGATGCTGTCTGTCCCTAGGTTTCAGTCCTATTTGCTGGACAACACATCTCAAAGAGCCCTTTTGAAGTGAATGTTGACAAAGCCCAGGGAGATGCAAGCAAAGTAACAGCGAAGGGACCAGGACTGGAGGCAACAGGAAACATTGCCAACAAGCCTACCTACTTTGACCTCTACACAGCAGGTAAGCAGAATGAATGAATGCTGAAATCCTGCAGCTTTCTCAGATGTGAGGAGAACCTGAGTTTTGGAGGAATGAGGATTTTCAACTCATGGAGTTCAGAAGTGAAATAATAGTCAGGCTACTCTGGAGGCTTCAGCTGTATGTGAAGCATTTGGCATGTTGAGCTGAGTTGGGGTGGGAAGATGTGAAATGTTACCCTGAAATTTGTCATGAGCTTGCCACATGGCAGCAGGCAAATTCTTGGGTGGTTTCTTCCCACTACTCCTTTTGAACAGGGAAGTGAAGTACCTACCTCTGAATGATGAACTGTAAATTGACTGTAAAAGCTTAATGTGTTCTGTATTTAGCATTGCAGAAAGAATCTGATCTGGTGCTACACTGAGTTGATGTTTCACTGACAAACTGGTTGAAACTCTCTCCTAATTATTAGTGGGTTACTATCTTCATTAGAACATCTCCATCGTGTTTGTAGCCTGCTGTTAGGGCAATGCTGTAGCCTAGAGGAGTGACTCAATAAGATGTTGCAAATGCTAATTCATTTAGAACAATGCGAAACTACTTGGGGCTGCTACTTGAAGTACTGAAACGCTGAAATATGCTGAGTATCATATCTTAAATTGCATTCTACCCAAGGGTGCTTAGAAGTAAAATTAAATGTGATTATGATGAGGGGAAGTGCTATATTCAGTCTCTAATTGGTGAGGGTGTGGTCTGAATCATGTACGGGCACATCTGGCCTCTGAAAGTGTCTGAAAAACTGTTTTTGTTGTGTAATGAATTAAATAAAAACCAGTAAGGAGCAGGTGTCCAAGCAGAAGTGAGTACGTATACTCCAGCAGAGAAGGAATCCTTGTTCAGACCAACGGATATGTGCTGTCCAATATCTTAATCTAAACTGCTGCAAAACATGAGAGATTTGAATTAACTGGGAAAGTTGTGGGCTAGTCTGTGATTGGCTGTAGCAGTGAGATAACCAGGCTGTATATGTATCCACTGATGGAATGTAGTTGTGAAGCCTTGTGCAGGGGCTGGCAGAGCCCTGTCGGTTTTATGGCTTCATAGAGTGCCACCATGCTGCCTTGTCCCCACCTCACTTCAGCCTCCAGTTGCTGTCAGCAGAGGCTGAACGCTTACACTGTACAGGGCATAATAGTGGAGCACAGTTGGCTGAGCCCAGTGCTGGACCTTTTCCTGAACACAACAGGCAGCTGTGGGGAAGGCCAGGCTCAGCTCAGCTGGTTTCCTTTGCAGGTGCTGGTGTGGGTGACGTGATCGTGGAAGTGGAGGATCCTCAGGGAAGATGCCTTGCTGAAGTTGCAGTAGAAGACAAAGGCAACCAAGTCTATCGTTGTGTCTACAAACCTGTCCAAGCTGGTCCTCACGTTGTCAAAGTGACTTTTGCGGGGGAGGCAATTCCCAAAACTCCTTGCAGTGTTCTCATTGGAGAGGGTATGCTTTTTCAAAATGCGCCTGAATGTAGGCGGACGCTTTTCACCTTGAATGGGATCACAGAATTTGCTTGAATCTTGACTTGGGCATTTTCTTTACCTTTCAACACTTTAGACCTGATTCACTGAGTGTTCACCTGGACAAAACACGTGGCTTTTGGTGCAAGAGTTTCCTTTCTGCCTAGACCTCTGAACATTTAGCTGACCCTTAGACATATCTATATATTTTTTTTTGGAGTGTTTTATGCAGCTGTGCAATGTCTTGCTATTTTCCGCCTTTGCTCCTCAAATGACTATATTTACTGTTTTCCTCCTGAACTGACACTTAACTTGCTTTCTGTTCCATCCTTACGTGCTCCTATGCTTTTAGATCTCTGCTCATCTCTCCTGAGCTACCCTCCATTTGTGGAATTTTGGACTTCACTGCTAATGGCTTCATAGTTGGTAAGAGGTGTGCAGGATGCTCTGTCATGTTTGCTGTTTGTAAGCTTCTAGCCTGCCGCTTGCCCCAGCCAAAAGGGTTTTTGTTGGGGATGGGGAAGAAAGTTGCAAGCAAATTGAAACACTGTGTGACCCAGTCAGTGAAACTTGCTTAACCACAGACTGCCTGGCTTAATTGTGTAAGGGCTCTGAGAGCCTTTCTCACTCCAAGGTAGACTTGCTCATGTATGCACCCACCGAGTTCTCAGAGTTAGCAGATGGCATGCAATGTTTGCTTGTACTGTCCAGCATAGGACGTGTAGTGATGTGGCTGCAAAAGGATTGTAAGCTCTTGAAACACACGAAAACCTAATGAGCAGCTTGGCAGACTTGTGTTCTTGCTGTAAGCACGGTGTATCTGGGGGAAGTGCATGTTGGGATTAAACTACTGGGAAGCTGTGATTTCTGAGTCTTTTCAAACCCTTTAGGTCTCTGGAATTGAAGACCACCTACCTGATAGCTGGGAGCGTGTAACAAGAATTGTTCATAAGTGCACATTAACTTGTTTATGTAGCAACTCAGCAGGCCTGGAGAAGCACTTGAGTGAAAGGTGTCAAGCATAAGCTTAAGCTTAGCCATATGTAACCTTATGTCCCTACCTATGGCTGCTTCCATCAGTGGAGGACTTTATGGCTCTGCTGCTGTGGGTGTGAACTGTGACACACAGGGGGTTTGAAGTGACATGTCTTAAAGAAGCACATGCAGAACTTTGCTCTGGTAATAGCTGCTATTCCAGTCATGCTTCTGAAAGAACAGCACAATAATATTGTTCACTAGGGCTTATCTACAAAGGAAGACTTCACCAGTGCTGCAGCATGCCTATAAACCTGAAAAACATCAAGAAGATTATGCTTAGTACAGCAGATATCTGGGTTTGATAGCCAAGTAAAAGCTTTGATCTGAAAATTGGCATCAAGTTGGAAAGCAACATGGCTTCAGAGTTTGCTTTACTTTAAACAGTGGCTCTTGTAGGGGTTCAGTGTTGCCTGGTTGTACTGAATGCTGCTGTCCAAAAGCAGCAGGACATGGACAATGGCTAGGCAGACTCCACATCTGTTTTCCTTCCTACTATAACATTAAGACTTGTGCTGAAAGCTCAGCTGTGGTTGCCCTGAGTCAACATTTAACTAAAGGCTGTTCCAAGCTGGCTAGGCTGCATGTGTTTTGAGAATCAAAGACTGCATTGATGTCTGAAATTCCCTTGCAGCCTGCAATCCGAATGCTTGTCGTGCCACCGGTAGAGGCCTGCAGCCCAAAGGCGTCCGCATCAGAGAAACAGCCGACTTCAAGGTTGATACGAGAGCAGCAGGCAGCGGAGACCTCGGGGTGACTATAAAAGGACCAAGTACGTGTGTTGGGATGAATTTGTGCTCTGACTGTGTTTTGGAGAAGGGGGCAAAGGAGGGGTTGTGAGAAGGAAGAGTAGTGAAGAGGTGGTAGCCGCTGGAACTGGTCGGATTTGCATCACCGTAGCATAACTGAGGAAATTGGCACTACTGTTTGTCTTGGCCTTATGGGTTTGCATGGCATCTTTGATCTCTGGAAGCAAATCACACTAAAGTGACTCTGGCAAGGTGGAAATCCTGCTCTCAAAATGCTAGGAATGCCTTAAAGCGGCATCCTGAATGCACTGAATGCTCAGCTCATGAGCAGGAGGGCAGAGTGTTGAGGCAGGAGAGACCTTTGTGCCAGATCTAGTCCCTAGCCCCTCCCTCTGCCACGGCCCCAGGACTGTGGCACAGCAGGGCAGTGGGCACGCTGGCCGTGGGCTTGGGTCTGCCCCGCCGTGGTGGCTGTGCTCTGCTCTCCATGCCCTGCGCCAAGTCTGAGTTCCACAAAGGAACTGGCTTTGTTTGTGTTGTGCTCTGAATCACTCACCTCCCCCCAGGCTGGGTCTGTATTAAAAGGTGCATTGTATTGCCTTCACCTCCTCCACACACACAGTGTTCTGACTGTGTGGCTTTAATGCGGTTACAGGGGGAGAAAGCAGCAGACATAGGGATGTAAATTTTAGTGTATTAGGCTTTTCTCCCTAGATCCTTCATCTTGAAGAAAATGAAAAGTAGGCATTCCCTGCATACTTGTGGTTGCAAAGTCTGACAAATGTTAAGCTTTTTTGTTTTAACATATGACATGCATCATACTGCAGACTAAGAAAATAAAACACAAGGGAACCTATTAAGTCTGGTAACTTAAAATACTTTCTGCTGTATTTCTTCTGGAAGTGTTTGCTGTCTTTGTCCTAGAGGGCAACTAGAACTAACTTCCCTTATAACCTGACCTTTTTTTTTTTTTTCTTTTCTGTTGGAAGATTTTTTTTTTCTTCCAAGCTAAAATAAATACTAGAAAACATGAATGTGCCTGCGTAATTGATGGCAGGATGGAAGCTGTTAAGTTTAATGCTGAACTGATCTTTCAACAGAGGGCTTGGAGGAGCTTGTGAAGCAGAAAGGCTTTATGGATGGTGTATATGCGTTTGAATATTATCCAGCTACCCCAGGGAAGTACATTGTCACGATTACGTGGGGTGGGCACAACATCCCAAAAAGGTGAGTGAGGAGTAGTTTTGTTTGAGCTTTTTGTGTAACTTTGGGGGTTTGCATGGCTGGCTGGCTTTTTATCTAACAGCGTGTCTTAGGGCTGCAGAGGCTTTGGGAAAGCTTGGGAGATTGATTTACATTAGTCTTACTAAACCCAAAATGATGAGTACAAAAAAAATAATAAACTTTGGTAGCTCATGCAGCTTGGACTTGACTCTGAGTTTTTGAAGAGATCTGTTGTTTTATTGTCAGGGACTACAGCAAGCAGAGCAAACCAAATATTTGACACTTAGAATCTGTTGTGCAAAGTGTAAGTATGTGATAGGTTAGATGACCTCTTTGCTAGAGGGACTGCTGGGCGCTGTGCCACCACAAGATAGCATCTGTTAATTTGGGAAGTCCAGTGTAAAGCCTCATTAAAATGCCTGGGGAGAAAAGCATGTAGTCTGTATGTTTCTAATTGTGCTTCTTTTTCTTGTAGCCCCTTTGAAGTTCACATAGGTCATGAAGCAGGCCCTCAGAAAGTACGAGCCTGGGGGCCAGGACTGCATGAAGGGATTGTGGGCAGGTCAGCTGACTTCGTGGTGGAGTCCATTGGCACAGAAGTTGGTTCTCTTGGTATGTTACTTTGCTTAGCTCGCCTGAAATACTTAGATATTGCAGTGCTGGTAACAAACTCCTGAGAAACAACAGCTATCACAGCATGGGATGGGGACTGTGGTTTTGTGGGATGTGGTTTTGTGGGATGAGATACAGAAGGAAGTGATAGATTATTGCACATGGTGCTGAAGAAGAGAGATAGCAAGCATCAGTTATGGATACTGCTTAAAAAAGCAGTTTGTGGGAACAGTGTTAGATTAGCAGCCGTCACAGCTGTAGCACAATTGGTAAGTAAGCATTTCTTTTTCAGGCTTTGCAATAGAAGGTCCTTCTCAGGCTAAAATAGAGTGTGATGACAAGAATGATGGCTCATGTGATGTGAAGTATTGGCCCAAAGAGCCTGGTGAATACGCTGTGCACATCATGTGTGATGATGAAGACATAAAGGACAGCCCCTACATGGCCTTCATCCGACCGGCGTCGGGAGACTTCAACCCGGATAAGGTGGTGTGAACTGCTCACTGGAGCATAATGTGGTTTGGTAGAACTCTTACAGAGGTGCTTCTAAAGGCTTCTGGTAACACGCTTGACTCTTAAGCTGCCTCTATTTAAAGCTCTGTGTTTGTATGCTCCAGCCAGATATTACTCAGCTTTTTCTAATAACACTGCTGTGGTTTCAATTTAATGTAATGCAAACTTGCTGAAGTAGTCAAAATTCTCAGCTTTCACACTAGCCTCTACTTGTATCCCATGCTTTTTGAGGTCTGTAGGAAGAGGAGGTTTGTAGAAATAAATCACTTTGTTTTACCTCTTTCTGAATTGCAAGCTAAGACTACTGGTTTTCTTTTCAGGTGAGGGCTTATGGTCCAGGCTTGGAGAGAAGTGGCTGCATAGTGAACAATCCTGCTGAGTTCACAGTTGAAACCAAGGATGGTGGGAAAGCACCTCTGAAGATATATGCACAGGTAAAAAGCCAAAGGCAGCTCCAGCAAAAGGGCTTTAATGTCATTGAGAAAAATGCCCTGAGTATTTCTGCTGGATTACGCACTGCTTATTTCTGAACATTTGCAATTCTGTTGCAGCTCTGTGCTTTGATCCATATAATGTAGTCAGACAGCAAATCTAACTTGAGACAGGGTGACTTCTCCCCTTGAGTCTGAAGTGTGTGGCTTTGCTTTCGCACTCAGAGCCTCCTCAGAAAGGCAGTCTATAATTTTCTCAAGATGTCATTCAAAAGGACCTTAAGTATATTAGGGCTTGTGAATCTCAGGTGAACTTGTTAAAGTGTTGTGAGATGGTGTAAGAAATAAGCCATTTCGATGAAAAAGGCTTACAGGAGTGCAATCTGCATGTTCCTTCAATGTTTCTGAGCTGCACTTCTGAGGAAAGAACAAGATTTTGGAGCAGTCTCTTGGGATGTTCGAATTATACAAATACTTGTAAGGTGCCTGAACCTTCTGCTTGTACTCTCTGCCACTTGTGCTCACTGCTGCTTGTACTGATCACTCTTTAGGATGGAGAAGGAAACCCTATTGATATCCAGATGAAGAGCAAGCCTGACGGTGTGTTTGCCTGTTCCTATGTGCCAGTTAAACCAATCAAACATACTATTTCTATTGTCTGGGGAGGAGCCAACGTGCCTAATAGCCCATTTAGGGTAAGTAGAACATTATTGTAACAACTGCTTGTTGTTACAAGGGTGATAAAACCTTTCTGGGAACTTGAAAGCGGTGTGCCCTTCTGCTGTCTTTTATGGGCATGTTTCCTGTTGAAAAGAGCTTTCTGATTTTACAATCTCGCATGCTGGATGTCTTGTATCAGTCCAGCTGCAGCCTGGAGCAATCAGGGCAGTTTGTTCTTAACTTGGTGCTATTTTCATGTAGCTTCTGCCCAAGCAATGCTTCAGTTTGACTGTGATCTTGGGCATGAATCAGGAGTGTAATTCTGACACTTGTGAATCCATTCAGGTCCTGATAGGTCAGGGGAGCCATCCTCAGAAGGTGAAAGTGTTTGGGCCTGGTGTGGAGAGAACTGGCCTGAAAGCGAGTGAGCCAACTCACTTCACTGTTGACTGCACAGATGCTGGAGAAGGTAAAGGCAGATTGGGTTATTGCTGTGGTATCCTGCAGGTTATGCATGGTTGGGTTTTATGTTCTGGTTGGTTTTTTTATGCTTTTTTTTTTTTCTTAATAAAAAAACTTTGGGAAGTAGAATGTGAAAATGAGTTGTGATATGATCAACTTTATCAATTGGTAGGAATGTGCTGGCTATTTGGCTAGCAGCATCTGTACCATCCAGTGAAACTTCTGTTGGCTTTTCCTAGGTGATGTCAGTGTTGGAATTAAGTGTGATGCTCGTGTGGTCAGCGATGAAGAGGAGGACATAGATTTTGACATTATCCACAATGCTAATGATACATTCACAGTGAAGTATGCACCACCTGCTGCAGGACGCTACACTATTAAGGTGCTTTTTGCAGGAGAGGTATGTAATCTTCATTTTACAGGCTGATATTTTCAGAGTCTGTTTATCTGTTCTGCCCCACACACCACCTGCCACTTAATGGTTGAGTGTGGCAGTGTACAGGTGACTCCCTTCACTCCAGCCCACATGCACCTTGTCTGGTTGCTGTTTTTAAAACTCTTCTCCAGTACTTGAATGTACACAAACAAGACAAACGTTGACTATCAGAGTCAAGCCATGTGATGCATTTGGCTGGCAAAATCAGTGTGGTATCAGTGCTAGCTTACCTACTGGCTCTAGAGGCAAGGCAATGCTATTTTCTACATGGTAGAAAACTTAAATTACTATCCAAGGAATAGGCACGAAAATAAGTTGTTAAAGAAATAAGTAGGAAAAGCCCATGCAAGCAGACCAGCTGTTAACTTTGAGTGCTGCCACCAGTAAGATGGAGCATTTAAATGAGAGGCTGCTGGAGCCAACTGTTTTAAGATGCTTCTGCTTCAATTTTCTCTGTCTCGTTTGAGTAATGAGAAGTGACCTGGTTTTATTTAGAGCTGTATTTCTGTTGCAGGAAATTCCTGCCAGTCCTTTCAGAGTTAAAGTGGACCCCTCTCACGATGCCAGCAAAGTGAAAGCTGAAGGACCTGGGCTGAGCAAAACTGGTGAGACCTAGATGGAGGTGTTGTCAGCCAATGCTGTGGGCAGCCACTGCGTGACTGGGCACTGCTGGGGTTCAGCAGTGTGGTGCTGGCTGCAGCTGGTAGGGGTGGGAGGCGACTGGAAAGGACTCTGTTCTCTTGGCTTTCTACTTGAGTGGGATTTATAGGTACTGAATGCTTCTTGGGAAGAGTTTCTGTGTGCGAGCTCTGCATAAATTAACATTTTTCTTCAGGTGTGGAAAATGGCAAGCCAACCCACTTCACTGTGTTCACGAAGGGAGCTGGGAAGGCGCCCCTGGATGTGCAGTTCAGCAGCCCTGTGCCAGGAGAGGTGGTGGCAGATGTGGACATCATTGACAACTACGACTATTCCCACACTGTCCGGTACACTCCAATACAGCAGGTAGGTCCGGGCACTCCAAAATACAAAAGGGAGCAGCTCATGTTGCTGTAGCACTGTGACCTGGTGCTGTGCACAGGGGGACTTCTAGTTAAAACCTGGTGTCCTGTTCCCCTAACACAAAGCCTGTGGGACAGTGGGGATTGGAAAGCAGAGGCACGGATTTCTGGTTTAGTTATTGGCGGCTTGTCACTGTTTTCTTTTCTGGGACCAAGTGAGGTATTGAAGTAGCAGCACGTGGCTCATATTGCCATTGCACAATGGTGGTATCTTTTTGCTGCCTTATCAGTTGAAAGGGAAAGGTGGCAATTCTGGGATCTGAATTGAGGCCAGCTGCTGCATGGCCAGCCTGTGCTGCCACCCCTTGCTTTGCTGGGCTGTGGGGTGTGGCTGTCAGCCTGCTGCTGCTCAGCAGTGTGGTTTAAAAAAAAAAGTACAGTGTTTGAGTAACTTCCAAACAGAGAAGTGAAAGAATTGGGCAGGGAAGTTGGGCCGCAGATTAAACAGGCCGGAGTATTTTGCCTGTATTTGAGGTTTGCCCATGGGTTGGAAAAACTTTAGTTGAACTTGTTTTGGTTCAGACAGATACTTCCTAGCAACACTATTAAAGTGGAAGCTGCTAATAACTGGAAATAGTTTTCCTTTGCTATGCTCAATTCATGTGTATTTTTAAAGACTTAGGCACTGTAGTGGTGAGATGAAAGTGTTTTGATGACTGTACTCCGCTGAGCAAACAAGTGAGCTACTTGGTCAACCACGCTGACTTCCTTGAATGTAGCTGTGTAAAAATGAACTGATACAGAAGCCTGCAGCACTGTTTGTCTGATAGTGCTGGATTAGCATTCTTGGACACATCACAGAGCTAGCATTTGTTTTTGGATAAAGCAGTTGCATGGTCTGAGGATGTGGTTGGTGTGTCTGTTTGGAGAGGCTTTTGCTTTTTCAGTCAGGGTTGGTGTGCAGAAGAGAGCAACTCTGCGGCTGTGCAAGAGCAGTAAATGCTTCATGCAGAAAGCAAAGGTGAGACAGGGCACGTACCACAACCTGGTATCCCCTGCAGGGGTTGTGCTCAGGGTTACTGCACAGAAACCCTCTGGCTCATTACCTCTTCAGGAGAGATAGTTTCATTAGTGAATGAGTTTGGATTTCACTAAGCCATGGGCAGGCCTGGCTGCTTTTCATGTCTGTAAGAACAGAGCTTTGGACTGTGGCGGTTTGGATGCTGTAGGGATAGCTCTGCAGTGCTATAGGGGGCATCTCAGCTGGTAGTGTTTGTGTAGTGAGTCAGAACAAGTTCCCTGGCTTTGGACTGTGAGCATGTAGCTGTGTGTGCGTGCTGGAATCTCACATCTGAGGGAGCACCTTGGGTCACAGAGGAGCTGTAGCCCTACAGGAGATGCTCACAGGTAGTGGTGGCAGAACAGTGGTTAGTAAAAAGTGAAATTAAGCTGTGTGGTAAATAGTATCCTTGCTTTCCCTCCAGGCTGCAAACACGTAGATCAGTCCTGAACCCTGCCTTCCTAGGGTTTGTCAGCAGGAACTTATCTAAGAGAGATCGATGAGACTCTGGACTCTATGGAGTGCTTGGAGGCCTGGCTAGGTAGTTAAGCTCCTGAGGGGCCGTGTCAGCAGTGAAGGAACCTTGGTTTAATGCTGTTTGCTCAGGCTTATCTCTCTCACGTGTGATGTTGCTACAGCTACCCGTGTGTGTGTTTTCCAAAAACAGCTAAGAATAATCATGGAAGCTATTCACAAACTTGTGTGAAATATCCGTGATTATTTCACTTGGGAGCTGTACTGGCCAAGAATGAAAAGTAAGCAAACAGTGAGTATAGCTAAAATATGGACTGTGGTAGAAGAGAATAAAAGGAACACACATCTTGGGCTGAAACTTGCCATAGCTGTGCAGTATTTCAGCCAAAATACACAAGAGCATTAATCTTTCTGACTTGTACAGCTTAAAGCCCTGGTATTTGAAATGCCGTAATAAAGCAGCTTCGGCGCAGGCTGGGCTGTGGTGTGGCTGTGGTGCAGTGGGGCAGAATACCTGTCTGCAGCACCCAGCCAAAATGGATTAGGTGATGAAATGGTTATGTATTATGCATCTGTGTGAAGTGAGACACTGAGCTAACTCATCAATTCTCCAACTAGGGACCAATGAAGGTTCTGGTAACGTACGGTGGAGATCCTATCCCTAAAAGCCCTTTCACTGTGGGAGTTGCTGCTCCGCTAGACTTGAGCAAAGTTAAAGTTAACGGACTTGAAAACAGTAAGTACAACATGGGCTTGGGAGCCCCATGGCCTACTTCTGAAGTGTTTTCTTGTTCAGTATGTCAGCTGACGTGCACCACTGAAACGTATGGGGGCAAAACACATTTTCTTTAACTTGTTGTATTAAGGTGTGTACAGTGTGGGCAAGGTTAGTGTTGGGGTAAAGTCTCTGGTGGTGAATGAGGCTGGACTCCTCACCAGACCAGCAACTTGCTGATATAATTGGGTTTCTCTGGAGCTAAATCACTGTTCGAGGAGATGTAACATCTTAAGTGTGGAATTTCATTCATACAGTCGCATTTTCTGAAAGCAGAACAAGAGCTGTAAAATGTTGTGTTCCGTTACTGTCTGGCCATGCCTTACAGCCTTGTTTAGCACTGTCTCTTTGTTGCTGCTGATTAACCAAGGCATTTTGTTTCTTTTTCTTTTTCATGTGGAAGGATGTAGACTGAGTAGCGCTCTGGCAGTGCTTGCTCCCTTGCTAATATTGCATAAGAGATTTCTTGGAGTGTTGTCAACTACTCGATACTTCATGTAGTAATATTGATATTTTTTTTGGTCTCTTTTTCAGGAGTGGAAGTAGGGAAGGATCAAGAATTTGTAATTGACACCAGAGGAGCTGGTGGACAAGGTAAACTGGATGTTAATATTTCCAGTCCTATGAGGAAAGCCGTACCATGTCTGGTGGAGCCGGTTCTGGGTAAGGAGTGCAGTACAGCAAAATACATCCCAAGAGAGGAAGGATTGTATGTGGTGGATGTGAGCTACGATGGCAATCCAATCCCAGGCAGCCCCTATACTGTGGAGGCCACTCTGCCTCCAGATCCCTCCAAGGTAAGTAAATGGTAATGGCTGTAACAACAGCTAGTAACCGAAAAGTGAATTGGGCTGTCACATGATGCCCAACTTATATTTGGCCAAACTAGACCCTGGAACATCCTTTCTCAGAGCTTGTTTCATTTCAGTTCCATTCGCAGACTCCATGACTCATGGAAGTCAATTGTTAAGAATTGGAATACTTGGAATAACTTTGAACTAATACTGCAAGCGTTCTGCACGGTGTGGCATATGCATGTGTTCTAACTTAATAGAAGTTGGTTTCATGACCAACATAATACATATCAAATGTATTAATTGAGATGCTTCTTTGCAGAGAAATAAATTTCAAGAGTAGTTCTGTACAGCTGTCCATTATTCAGCATGCCTACTCCTTACGTTCAGTGTCACATAAAAACAGCTGTGGCAAGGGTATGAATATCTGCCTAGAAACTTCTTTGGAGAAAGAGATACCAGCTTTATGTTAAGACTGGGAGGAGTGGCAAAGGAAACTTTGCTTTATATGTATTTTTAAGAGTTTATTAGTCAAGTCTTACATATTAACTAGTCTGTCTAAGGTCATCTGTGGTACAGCAGTATGAAAGAATTAGTATCTGAGCTGCATATTCTCTCCTAGGTAAAAGCTCATGGGCCAGGTCTTCGAGGAGGCCTCGTTGGAAAACCAGCTCAATTCACAATAGATACCAAAGGGGCAGGAACTGGAGGTTTGGGTTTAACGGTGGAAGGTCCATGTGAAGCTAAGATTGAATGCTCAGACAATGGTGATGGAACCTGCTCTGTCTCCTATCTGCCTACCAAGCCTGGAGAGTACTTCGTAAACATTCTCTTTGAAGAAGTTCACATTCCTGGTTCGCCGTTCAAAGCAGACATAGAAATGCCGTTTGATGTCTCTAAAGTCATTGCCACAGGACCAGGTCTTGAACGTGGCAAAGTAGGTGAGGCAGGGCTGCTGAATGTTGACTGTACAGAAGCAGGTCCTGGTAACCTGCGGGTGGACATAGTGTCAGATACTGGTTCCAAAGCTGAGATCCAGATCGATGATAACAAGGATGGGACCTACGTTGTGACATATGTGCCGCTCTCAGCTGGCATGTACACCATCAAGATGAAATATGGAGGAGAGCAAGTGCCTAAATTCCCTGCCCGGGTCAAAGTGGAGCCAGCTGTGGACACAAGCAGAGTTAAAGTGTTTGGGCCGGGAGTGGAAGGGAAAGGTAAGAGCAACCCTGTTCCTGTTACCAGAGTTCGTAGGACTTAAGATCCTTTACCCGGCACCAAGAATTCTGAGCAATGCAAGTTGTAATAGCTTTGCATGTTCCCATGGCGACCCTTGAAGGGGATGTTTCATTATGTTCCCAAATGTTGTTTATCTTGCTGGTTCACAGAATGTTCTGCTGTCTGAAATGTGTGTGCTTCTTGAAATGACTCTTCAAAACATTATCCTGCAGATGTCTTCCGAGAAGCTACAACGGAGTTCACTGTGGATGCCCGACCTCTAACGAAAGCTGGTGGTGACCACATCAGGACACAGATCACCAGCCCATCCGGCTCCCCCACAGACTGTCAGATCCAAGACAATGCTGATGGGACGTACGCAGTGGAGTACACACCATTTGAAAAGGGTAACCTCTGTGGTTGTTTGTTGTCCTTTTTTTTTAAAAAAAAAAGAAAACTCAAGAGGGGAAAACCAGCAGCAAGCAACGCTTCTGATACTTTCATTTGGCAAACTGCTGAGGTCTGCCAGTAACTCCTTGGCATTCTCAGCGGGATTTTTGCAAGTGGGGGAGCTAATTCTGCAGGAAATACCTACTATTTTAACTTGAAGAAATGACTTACAGTAGCTTATCTTCAAAACAGCACATAGATGGCTTCTCAGTTACGAAACGTTGCTAAGGTCTTGTGAAATGCAGGAGGAAGGTCTTATCTACCTCCTGACATCCAAATCTGTAGAATCATGTAGGAGTGATGTAAACAGAATATTTAGGGAGTTCAGATCATGTTTTCCTCCTCTAACAGGTCCACACACAGTCAGTGTAACATATGATGGCGTGCCTGTGCCAAACAGTCCCTTCAGAGTGAATGTGACAGAGGGCTGCCATCCATCACGTGTTAAGGCACAAGGACCTGGACTCAAAGAAGCTTTCACAAATCAGCCTAATGCCTTTTCTGTTGTCACCAGGTAACCAGGCCAACTTGATCTTTCGAGAATATCTGAGGGAGGGAGGAGCATAGAGGGCTGTGCAGCATAAGATCCTAAAACCAGTACAAATATTTATAAAATAACCAAACTATGTCCTCTTGATTAATGTGTTTGCTATCTGATAGGTTACTGAGCTCTCTGCTCTGCAGAGGTTATGAGCTGATAATGGTTGGGGATACAATTCTGGGAAATGTCAGTGAGGTTATGCTGAACTGCTTTGCATTCCAGAGCACACTAAAGGCAGGGCATCAGAAGTCAGGTTGCTGCTTTTCCAGTAAGGGCAGAAATGTAGCGTGAGTGCTGTGAAGCTTCTGCTGCAAAGGAGTAATTCTAACAATGTGCCTTTCTCATCTGCAGAGGGGCAGGAATTGGTGGCCTTGGAATAACTGTTGAGGGACCTTCAGAGTCTAAAATCAGCTGTAAAGACAACAAGGATGGGAGCTGCAGTGCTGAGTACGTTCCTTATGTTCCAGGAGACTACGATGTCAATATTACATATGGGGGAGAGCACATTCCTGGTAAGAGCACTTGTGCAGTTCCAAAGGAAAGAAAGTGTTGAGTTGGTGCCTTTGCTGTGTCTTATTTTTGCTTGGGGGATGTTGAGGTTTTGATGTTCTGCTTTTCCTGAAAATAAAGGCAGAAATTGTAGCATCTGGGTGAGAGGAGCAAAGAAGTGCATCTAGATGGGTGGAGTAAGAAAAGGGGATACTAGCTTTGACAAACAACTGATACAGCCCATTCTGTTGTGCTGGGGCAGGGGGTACATGATTTTAGTAATGTGCAACTTTTTGGGTTAAGAAAATAATCCCTTTCATTTGTGTGTCTTCAAGGCTGTTCTGCAGTGAAATAGTCTAATGGAGATTACATTAAATATCGTCATGGGAACTGACAGTATATTAAGCATATATTGCCAAAGGGATTATATTAAATGCTACAAGTTTTGATCACTGCAGAAGGCAGTGACTGTTCTGAAAACAAGCATTTGTCTGTGTGTTTGCTGTGGATGTAAAGCTGAAGTGGTTTAAGCAGTGTGCCAGATACATCTGGCAGCCAGCAGCTTACAATTAGAAGAAGGATGTTTTTCTCAAGACCAATAATTAATGCTCCTAAATGCCAGGCACGTTTTGCTGCAGTGTGTGCTTACACACTGTCATATAGCATTCATCTAGGTGTCCTTTCCCAGATGTTCAGAGGGAGCTGGTTCTGTCCTGTTGGCCCTCTTTTGTTCATCAACATATTGAAATGGATAAGATGTGAAGGAAATGAGAGCCTGTGTTTTGATCAGTTGCTTGTGCCCTGGAAACTTTATTCTTTGTTGATTTAGTGCGTAGTGTAGGCTGAGCTGGTGCTGTCTTTTATCTGTAACTTGTCTTTGAGTGCTATGGAAGTGCCTGTGCTATGAAAGAGGCCCGGTCCCAAAGCGATAGCCAACCGTTTGCATTCGTGTGGGCATTTTCCTGAAACTGTTCAATCTGTGTTGTTCAACACCAGCTGTGTTAACTTCCAGGCAGTCCTTTCAAGGTTCCTGTGAAGGATGTTGTGGATCCCAGCAAGGTGAAGATTGCAGGACCAGGCCTGGGAACAGCTGTTCGAGCCAAAATCCCACAGTCCTTTACTGTGGACACCAGCAAGGCAGGAGCGGCACCCCTGGAGGTGGTGGTGGCAGGACCCAGAGGTGAGAAGCAGAGCGCTCCGTCTGGCTGTGCCCATCTGCATTGGGGGGGGGATGCACTGGGGTCCTGGCCCTGCTCACAGGGGTGGTCGTGCCACTTGATGACTTTCCCTGTGCCCCTTGCTAGCAGGCAGGAGCCAATTCAATGTCCTAGGGTCAGGTCACCCTGGGTGAGTGCCCTCCAGGTAACAGTTCTTTGATGTTAGTGGATGAGACGGATTCCCAGGGATGGCTCTCTCCACTGAAAAGCATTTCGGATTTTCTTAAGGGTGATCCAAGGGGTGACACTGTGACAGGTTTGAACTCTCACTAACTAATGGCAGCTTTGGCGCTCAGAAATCTAACTGGCAACAGCAAGAATCACCTGAGGGAAGGAGTGGGAGCAAACTGCTTCTTTCATGGCTTTCCATGACAGCTAGATATTTCTTTTGCATTTGCTACACTGCTAATCCTTCCTGTGTTTTCAAGCCAACTTGTAATTGCAGGCTGCTCTGTGTGATCTGTGCTGATATGTCACATAATTCGCAGTAGATTTGGCTTGATGGAAATTGAAATAATTGATCTTGCTTTCTTAGAACTTTGGCAGCTTGCAGGGTTCTCCTGTCTAGGCAGTGAGCCTACCTTTCTTAATACCTGATTGTGAAAGACTCAAATTGGTGAATGCTATGCACTAACTGGCTTTAAGGCTCAACTCTGTGCAGTGAATCTCAGTGTGTAATCTTGTAAATGACTGTTCAGGCAGTTTTAACCATTACCTACTCATTTTCTTTCTGGAAGGACTCTTTAATGTATTTTGAGCAATTGCTCTTGACCTGGCTACAGAAAAGCAGATTTTTCTCCAGAATGTTCATGCTAGCTATTGTTCACAATAAGATCAAAATCCAAAGAGCAGTGAATGACAGATCTGTGTTAAACCAATGGCTCTCGAATGCAAAATAAGGGAAACTGATCCATGCTGACTGCATTCATTTAATTAAAAAAAAAGGAAAAAAAAAACAAAAAACACCCTAGGTTTTTGTAAACTGTAAATCAGCAGAACATCTTGGAGCTTCATACAGCAAATGGCTGATGAGGAACTGAATTTTAGTAGTGCAGCTGAGGAAGTTATCTGTTGCTTTTTTAGGAATTGTGGAGCCTGTTAATGTAGTAGACAATGGAGATGGCACCCACACGGTGGTGTACACCCCTACCCAGGAGGGACCCTACATGATCTCTGTCAAATATGCAGACGAAGAGATTCCTCGCAGGTAAGGTGCTAAGGATAAATGTCGGTGATCTGAGGAGTTCCTGACTGATTGTGTTCCAGGGATTGGCTGGGTGAATACTAAAGGCTGGTAAAGCTGGTAGCTGCCAGTGCCTGTCGTGCTGTCTGCTGTGTACTGCAGTAATCAGCCTTGATTTTAGGAGTAGGAAGCAGTAATGGGTTTCTCTTTCAGCCCCTTCAAGGTGAAGGTGCTTCCTACATATGATGCCAGTAAAGTGACAGCGAGTGGACCAGGTCTCAGTTCCTATGGCATACCAGCCAGCCTGCCTGTGGAGTTTGCTGTGGATGCTAAAGATGCCGGGCAGGGACTTCTCACTGTGCAGATAACTGTGAGTAACTGCAAAGCCACGCAGGACACCTCTGCCTTAGTCATCCTCTGTACTATATGTGGCTTACAATTAACCTTACGCTCTGCAAATTACCCAAATGAGATAAGTACAGCTTCTTACAAGATTACAGAAATGATGGAATTTGGGATGGAGACAGCCTTCTATCAGTGTGGTTCAGCAAGGCCACACTGTAACTTCCACACTGAGCACAGTGTGCTGAGAAATTAAAAAACAAGTTTCCCTCAAGGTTACCCAAAGTCATAAGCCACTTAAAGAGATACTACAGGAATGTTTTTGCTTGACATAGTTATTGCTTTCCCTGAAGTTTCTGGTGCTCGGTCTCTGTGGCCTCTGCAGAAAGGTCTCTGTTTAGTGGGCCATAAAGCATGTTTCTCAGCCCTGGCATGCCTAGGTCATGGCACGGCAGCTGTACTTGCTGTTCTGCATTCTTGCTCCCATGCTATCCCATCTGCTCAGGGTGCTGCCAAGTGATTGGCTTTATTCTGGAATGCAAGTGTGCCTTTGAAGGATCTGTATTACTTATCAGAGCTCCCAGCATGGCTACAGCTTTGAAGATCAAGTTCTACAAGCCCTGTGTGGTGGGAATGCATTTGTTTGCTACAATTTCTTGTTCTGAACTGTTGAATGTCAAATGTTTCTCTGGAAAGAGGGAGCTCTTTCACACTGTACATGAAATCTCAAGTCCTTTGCAGCTTATACTCTACTCTTGTCAGTTAAAGTCATTACAGGAAGGCGTCAACATGTAGCCCTCTGTGTCAGCAACTCTGGAGGGCTTTCCAAAGTGCTTCATGCTTTGCAGCTAAATTGCTCTGAAAGCTGGGGGTTCTTCAGAAGTGTTTTGCAGGGTGCTAACTGTGGTTTTAGATAAGAAAGCTCAGTGCTAAAGCACAGATCCTTATATATCCTTATATAGTGTAAAAGTGGTAGTTGAAGGGACTGCGAGGGCCTGTTCTTAAGTGCAGGCCTTGCAAGCTCTCAGGAGCTGAGTGTCTCACTGAGGAGCATTGCTTGGTATCACATAGAGGACTGTTGCTGATCGCCCTGTTTTACAGTAATCTGACATGTCCTTGCTTCTGGAAGTCCATTCCTAGCGATTCACTTCTGATCCCCTTTGAGACTTGCTAAGTATCACTGTGAACAAGTTTGCTGTCCTGCTGAAGAGAATCCTAACTGACTTCAGAACACCCAGTCTTCTGCTTTGCTTTCCTCAGGACCAGGAGGGCAAGCCCAAGAGAGTGGACATTCACGACAACAAGGATGGCACATACACAGTGACCTACGTCCCTGACAAGACGGGCCGCTATACGATTGGTGTGAAGTACGGAGGGGATGACATCCCATCCTCTCCCTACCGAATCCGGGCCTCTCCAGCGGGGGATGCCAGCAAGTGTTTGGCCACAGGTGTGTGCTAGGGTCTACTGCTGTTGTTACCCATCAGAGGGTTGTGCAGTTGGTGTGACAGGCTGCACGTGCTCCCTGTGCACCGTCTAATGAGAGGGAATTCTTAAAAAGTGCTAATTTGAAGGGAGAAAAAGCACAAGGGGTTTGCTGTGGTAGAACACATGAGAGTCTTGTGTAATCTGGCTGCTCTTACAAGAGGGGTTTTCATAAAGATAAAGAACCCTCCACCCCATGGGTGAACAGGAATCTCTTGTAGTCTCCAGCAAAATCTTTCAGACTGCCTGGGGTGTTGTTATAAAGAGCCAGATGCAACTGAAGTTTGATGCTTGTTTTGGCCTAGGTAAATTCTGTTGAGAATTGCAGTGAGGTTGATTTAAAAATAACACATCTGCACATGTTCCCTGTGTTCAGGCTCCTTGCACTGCTAGCATTGCAAGAAGCTTTTCATTCTGAACAAAAGCAGAATTAATGCTGGGGGGTGTAAGTAGTTGGCTGTGTGCTTCAAGGCTAGCAATCCTGTTCAGGCTAGGTATTACTGATAGTGTTCTTTGCTGCCTTTCCGTCTGATCAAGAGTGAAGTTGGAATTTTGGAAAAGGGGTTTAAAAAAAAAAGGGGATCTTCAAGGTTAAGAAGTTACAATGCTCAAAAATCAGTGCCTCGACATAGGGGAGGGATTTCAAATTTGTTGCCATTGGAGCTCATTTATAGCTACAGCCCTTACCCATTCTCAGGTCAGATGGTCACCATGCAGCTTTGAGCCACCTCCCAGCCAGCCAGAGACTATGGGGAGGAGCAGGATGGGTAGGAACTAGTTATGGTATCAACACTGAATGTTAGGTCCAGGATTTATAAATAAATTGAGCAGGGCCAGATTGAACAGGGAAACTTAATCTATGGTTGTAGACGTGTGAGAGTGTCTGAGCATTGTGCCGACCTGAATTGTGCATGAGAGCGTAGCCAGTGTCAGGCCAGCAGCTGGCTGCTCTCAGGCCTGTTTAAACCAGAAATGTGTTCCTGGCACAATGGAAAAAACAGAGTGGCAGGTATCCCCGTTGCTTCAAAATTTGTTTAAAAGAGGCCTTAATGGCTCAATCTGATGCTGTTCCAAGTAACTCAAGTTGCTAACTATTCATAATAGCGCTAATGGCAGTTCTTAGATGCCAGTTTAAATTTCCCATTTCCAAGAAGTGCCTTTGACTCTCTGCTGCAAAGCTGAAATGCAATCACTGTAGGAGTGGATGCTGGAATACTGCTCAGGTATTAAAATGACAGGTTTGTTGCCATTTGAAAGCGAGCCATGTACCCGGTAACAAGCGGCGGTCAAAAACACAAGTCTCAAATACACACTGCAAGCACGAGTTAATAGCTCTCATTTAAACACAGCGTTCCTCAGGCTGGATCTGCTCGATTTGGGCATTGTTTCATGATTTTTTTGGATGTGTGGCAAAACAGCGGAAAATGGTTTGCTGGTAACGTAAAAGGAGACGTGGCCCTGGCTGCTGCTGTGCCCACTGCGAGTGTCCCTGCAGTACATCTGCTCCCCAGAGCATCTGTGGGGTGCTTGGTGCCGGGCTGCCTGCCTTGAGGCAGCCCTCTGAATGATTTCTGCCCAAAACTTGCCTTGCAGGTCCTGGAATTGCACCCACAGTGAGGACTGGTGAGGAGGTTGGTTTTGTGGTGGACGCCAAATCAGCAGGGAAGGGAAAAGTGACGTGCACCGTCCTGACGCCAGATGGGACAGAAGCTGAGGCAGATGTTGTTGAAAACGAGGACGGGACTTATGATATCTTCTACACGGCTGCCAAACCAGGAACCTACGTGATTTACGTCCGCTTCGGTGGGGTAGACATTCCCAACAGTCCTTTCACTGTGATGGTAAGCCAGCTCTGCTCATAGATACCTCCCACTCAGATTCCTGCTTCCACGTTTTATTCAGTGATAGGTTAAGTCACTGTAAATGACAAATGTAAATTTTTGTAGGCGTTTATTAGACCAGCAGGAGCTAATGGGTCCTTGTTCCTTGTTATTTGGAGCAGTTAGGTGAGCCATCAGAGGGTGAAAGCTTAGCTGCTCTGGTCAGAATGTTTCATTTCCTGACTACGTAGTTCTTTTTCTAAACGATGTAAGAGTGGTTGTAATCAGCCTCTAAGACCAATTATTTCAGCTCTTGTCAGCTACAGTGCTCTGTCAGTCTTTCACTCTATAACATTGACCCCAAAGTAAGAAACTGTGCTGACAGATCCCAAGGAAGCGGGCTGTTAGCTCACACTTAAAAATGATTTGCAAATGCTTGCTAAAGTGTTACAACCAAATTCCCCTCGTAATTATATCCTTTGCCACATGCAATCCTTCAGCATGCTTAGGTTCAAAAAGCAAACAAAACCCCTGTGTGTTGCTGGGAGCAAACTAGGTGCCTCTGAGGACTCACAGAAGTCCTTTGAGCAAAAGCTTGGAAACAAAGTGCAGAAGGGTAGCAGGGGCCATGGCTGAGCATGGGCTGGGTTGTGCACAGAGAGTCTCAGGCCTTAGCCTCTTACCTCCCTTCCTATGCCAGTCCCATAAAGAAGCATCTCTGAAACTCAGTTCCAACTAAGCATAGGTGCTGCTCTCCAGCTTCCCTCCAAGCCTCCCAGAGGTGGCTTTGTCCCTTGGCTGTATGGGTGACTGTCTCCCCGCATCTCCGTGGTGGGTGTGGGTGGTGGGAGGAAGGTGCCCAGCAGCAGGCAGGTCATGTTGTGTGAAACACGAGGAGTGCTGACACAGGAGCGATGCTAACCTGCCTTTACCACCAACCAGGCTGTAGATGCAGATGATGCTGCTGTGCGGTCGCAGGAGACAGTGGGTGCATCCCCCCCCGGATTCCGCCCTTGGGTACACAATTTTTACTTTTTTTTTGGTTGTTTTCCCCCATCTGTGTTCCATTTCAGATGACAGCCTGCTTCTTGGGACTGCTTGATTCTTTCTGGTCATTGTATTCATTCTTTCTATTTGATCAATTGTTCTCGGAATCCAGACCTGTTTTTTCCATGCTGCTTGAAGGGAGTCTCCAAGTAAACTCTCAGTAACATCCTAAAAATGAAGAGGATCATTACATCTACAGCTTCTACTTCTGCAATGTCTCCTGTTGGCAAAAGCAACCTGACCGCATTGCTCTGTTTTCCCAGTGAAATAGCACCGTGTCTTGAGTCCAGAGTCGCATTGTGAAACTTGTTTCTGTCGTCAATTTTGTGTTGCAATCACTCTGCCACATTCAAATCACTTTCTCTTCCAGGCCTTAAGCAACTAAATCCTTTCCGATGGAGCCACTCTGGGTCTTGTGTGCGCTGCGTTGCCTCCCACGCTCTTGCATTCCATGTTGACCGCTCACTTTTTTCCAGCATGCCTTCCATCCGCACCGTGTTTGATTTGCTCTGCTCTGCGATGTGGTGTTATGGAGGAAAGCTTGACGGGATGCTCTAGTTGGGCCCCAGCCCGTGGCTGCTGACCGCCATAATCACCGCGCCTTGTCCTGCTTCTGCTCACAGCGGAGTGGCTCAGTGCTCAGCTCCCTTGTGCTGCCTTTGGTTGTGATGTGATTGAGCCTTTTGCTTCCCACAGGTCACAGAAGAGGCTTACGTACCAGTTGGCGACATGAACGGCATGGGATTCCGGCCCTTCGATATGGTTATCCCCTTTGCTGTGAGGAAAGGAGAAATAACAGGTACCAAAGGATGTGGACCTTGTTGGGAAGGCTTTGCCCTTTGTGAGCGCGTTTGTGCATTTGCAGCTAGCAGTCTGTGTGGTCGAGACCATAGCATGTGGAGGAGAATTGTATTACGCCAGGAACTCAGTTGCTTAATTTCACATCAAGTGGCACCCGTTGGGGTTTGACTGGGATACGCCTGTGATGCTCTGAATTCTTGGTGCTGCTGCAGCCCTCGGGGCTGGGCTGGGAAGTACTGCACTGCAGGACCAGCTGCTGATTTTTACCCTCCAGAGCAACTGTACATTCTTGATTGGCCCCTGCCCCACCATGTCCCTTCTCCAAAACAGTCAAGCCTTCTCAACAGTTGAACTAAAGAACCTTAGTGGTCTTTTCCAACCATAAGGATTCTATGATTCTTCTGCACAAGCATCACTTGGCAGCACCCTCTTGTGCTGAGCTGCATGTGTGGGCTGGGTGCTCTTGCTCTGGCTCAGCCATCCCTCCCCAGGCCATGCTCTGTCCCTGATTGCAGAGGGAGAGCATCTTGCAGTGAAGCACATTGGTTCCTTTCCTGGGCTCTCCATGCAAATGTCAGAGGCTGCAGCCAACAGCCCTGCCTGTGGAGTTTGTAAGGTCACAGAACTGCCTTCCAGATGTCTACTGCTGTGCTGTATTCATGTAGCTTTAGTAAAAAACATGTCTGTTTAGTGTTCCCATTAGTCTCCTGTTTGTGCCTGTGGGTAAGTAGTTTAACAATTGCTTGCTTAAAATGGCTAGACAATTCTTTGTGGGTGGGAGAGGGGAAGCAGGCAGTTTCTCCTCCTGTGGCTCACATGGTGCCTTTTCATAGGTGAAGTACACATGCCCTCCGGAAAGACCGATACACCAGACATTGTGGATAACAAAGATGGCACTGTAACAGTGAGATACGCTCCTACAGAAGTGGGGCTGCATGAGATGCACATAAAATACATGGGAAATCACATCCCAGGTGAGTCTGACAAAGCAGGTGGCTGATGGAGCTGAGCACAGCATCCTGTTGACACATCATTTCCCTTCTAAGGTTTCTGTAGCCTCATTATAGCACTGCTGCAAGAGCTGCTTGGGACTTCTTAGCACTCAGCAGCAGTTCATCTGCATGCAGTCCGATGAAAAACTAAAGCAAAGAAGTAAGTGCAGGCACATGTGAGCTTCCATTGTGGTTTCATAGTACCAGCCAGGCTTAAAATGGATTTTGGTTTTGGAAGCTAGCTTTTGTGGCATTTTACTATGGAGAAGAAACATACAATTTTCTAAATACCATTTTTGGGGGCTTGAAATTTACTGCCTTGTTGCTCAGCAAAACTAATAGTTACAGTACATGTATATCCTTAAAACTGCATTGGCATAAAAGCTGCAATCTGTGCAGAGGACCAAGTGGCTAAAACACTATATTTACTCTTTCCATCTCAGTGCAATAAAATAAAGCACACATGCACGCTATGCTGTAATCTTTCTTTCTTCTTGGCTGCTTCTATACAAAAAGAAACCACTGCCTTTCATTCTCTCTTCTCTTCTTTTGTCCTTAGTTCCCCAGCTCCCGCAGCTCCCCACTGGCGCTCTGCCCCCCTGGCAGCTCGGGCTGCCTACAGGCACTGGGGAAACAGGGCAGCTCTGCGGCACGGTGTGCAGATATGGGGCAGAGAACTGCCAGCACTGCCTCGACTGGGTGGCTGGTTCTGCTGGGGCATGGAAACTGGCTGAGGCAAGGAGCTCGTATAACGCGATGCACAGAGCTGCTTCAGTACCGCGTTTGTGTATAGCGCTTCTGAGTTCCAAACTGGCTGACACACTGGCTCCATGAGACCATTGTCCTGTGCCTGGCCAGGGGGATGCTGCCTCAGCGCTTCCTTCTTGAAGGCTGTCGTGAATCAAGCTTGCTTCTGTCTCACTGCAGAATCTAGCTTTGGACTTGGAAGCTGTCTGTGCCTTTTTTTGAAACTCTTACTGGCTGTTGGTGACTGTACTTCTTGTTCTTGCACACCAGCTTTACTAATCTCAGGCTGGCAAATGCGTTTCTGGATACCCTTCAAATTTGCTAGTTCAGGTTCATTGAGTCAGGCAATGTGCAGTGCTTGTTCCTAATTCTGAGCTGCTCAAATTCATGATTAGTATCTGAATTGAAAGACTGCTTCTCTGAGTCATGCTCTGATTTAATGTGCTAAATATAAACTGCTGATGAGTAAGATCCTTTACAGCATCATTTAAGCTTATCTGTGGTAATTGAAGTAGCGTTTTGTCATGACTAAACTGTGGAGCAGTATCTTTTGAAGATGAAAGGAGAGGCATACTCATTTTAAAGTGCACTGGAGTGGTGTAAAGGTTCTTCAAATATCAACTGGTGAGAGTAGCACTGAAGAATGCGGTAGTGAATAAGCATAAGGTCCCGCTGGGTTAGAGCAACTTGATGCCTATTTCATTCTTGTAGCCCAGGCCACTAATCCTTGAAGTGATTATTGTTTTCTTTTTCTTTAGAGAGCCCTCTACAGTTCTATGTGAATTATCCAAACAGCGGCAGCGTGTCTGCTTATGGGCCTGGCCTCATTTATGGGGTTGCCAATAAACCAGCCACCTTTACCATTGTCACGGAAGATGCAGAGGAGGGTAAGTCTGTTCTTTAAGCCCACCTTTCTCTCAGCTTTGAACTCCTAAGAAGTGTGATGTGGGTCAGCATTAATTTGAAGCGTAATTTGCGTTTGTTTGTTCAAATATGAATCTGTGGCATGACGTAAACAATGACTTGTGCAAATATAATGCAAAAATGGCCTCCGTCGAGCTGTGTCATATGTGCAGTAAAAACTGTTTTATTACTTCTTCCTGAGAGCAGTACGTTCAGATGTGGTATAGAGTGCAAATGATTCACTTGATTAAAAATAAACTGGCCTGAGCTCTTTGCTGCTCTCCTTTGAAAAGGTAAATCTGAGCTGTATTTCCAGCACCATGTTCAAATCTTCCTCTTGAATATCCTCGGTCTTGGTGTTCATGAAGACTTAGAGAAATGCTGTTCTTTGTGTTTCCTAGGTGGACTGGACTTGGCTATTGAAGGACCTTCCAAAGCGGAGATCAGCTGCATTGATAACAAGGACGGGACGTGCACAGTCACCTACCTGCCCACTCTGCCTGGGAACTACAGCATACTGGTCAAGTACAATGACAAGCACATCCCAGGCAGTCCATTCACAGCCAAGATTACAGGTATAAAGTTTAGACTTTTGGGGGAAGCAACTAAGAGTGTAAGTTGACCTCTGGTAGCACGGAGGGCCTGGTTTGTGTCAGGAAAGTGAAGTCCTCCAACTTGTCTGCGTTTAACGTCCTAATTTCTGTTACTCATTTCTCTGTATTTCCACAGATGATAACAGAAGAAGGTCCCAAGTTAAGCTTGGATCTGCTGCTGAGTTTTTGTTGGATATCAACGAGACTGATCTCAGTCTCCTGACAGCTAGCATTAAAGCCCCATCGGGTCGTGATGAGCCTTGTCTTCTGAAGAGGCTGCCCAACAACCACATTGGTAAGCCCTAACAGCTATCACCTGAGAGCAGCATAGCAGCCTCTCCTCCAGTTTTCTTTCCTGCTTAAGATGACTTAATGTTTTACCACACTTTCCTGAAGGAGTGTTGTCAAACCAAATGGTGCAGCTGGTGAGGTAGGCTGATCTTTTCTGTTAACATTCCAGGCTGTGGCCAAAGTGCTATTTGCTTATATGAATGGTTCAGTGGCCACTTGAGAACAACACTTTGATATGTGTAGAGTGTTCCTTTAATATTTCATTTCTTGGTGTGATTAAGGCTTTATAATCAAGTGTAACGTGCATAAAAATTGACTAAGCTTGTCGCATTTCTCTGCTTTGTAGGTATCTCATTCATTCCACGGGAAGTAGGAGAACATCTGGTTAGCATCAAGAAGAATGGGAACCATGTACCTAACAGCCCTGTAACAATCATGGTGGTCCAGTCTGAGATAGGAGATGCCAGACGAGCAAGAGTTTATGGACGTGGTTTGGTAGAAGGGCGAACCTTTGAAATGTGTGACTTTATTGTAGACACAAGAGATGCAGGTTAGTTTGATTGCAAAGGAACTCTCTAAAGCACAATGCTGTCTTCCTCTGCAAGGGATCTCCAGGTCACAGGCTGCAAAGCATTCTGCTTATAATGCACTGTTGTTGTTCTCAGTTATTAACTCTAGGCAATGCTATTAGTTTCTAAAAAGCTTTTCGTTATCTTAGCTAATGTCTTACTTTACAACAACAAGGGCTATCACTAACAAAGGATTTCTTTCATTTGTTGGAGCTGGATCTAGAATCGTTGTGTACAGCAAGAAGGAAATGAGGAACATACAATTTTTTTGTGTTTGTTTAATGTGGAGCCTTGACCAGTCTGAAGTTAACATTTCAGTGTCAGTGAAATAAAAGGGATATGGTCAGAACGTCTTAGGAATGTATGCTTAAATATATTCTGGCCTTCTAAAACATCATGCTGTACCCACATAGTCTTTTTAAAACTAGCTGGCTACTGACTAGCTGCTGTTTTGGATTTCAGTCATATTTATAATATCACTATGGAAATGTAAGGTTACTTATCTGTGTTGCAGGTTATGGTGGGATCTCGCTGGCAGTTGAAGGACCCAGCAAGGTAGATATCCAAACTGAAGACCTAGAAGATGGAACTTGCAAAGTATCCTATTTTCCAACTGTACCTGGCGTGTACATTGTGTCCACTAAATTTGCAGATGAACATATTCCAGGTAAGTGGGAGTGTTTGGCAACTTAGTTTAATACAGCAGAGGTCTTGCCTAGCTGTCCAGTGCTGGAATTGCAGGTGGGTTGGCTGATCTGGTACAGACCTTAAGTCCCAAAGATTCTAGGAGGCTTTGCCAGTACCCTCCATGCAACAATCCAGAACTATTTTGGTTACATGGTTGTATTTCACCTGGACTTTTCTGTAAACTTGGCTGCAAGACCCTCACTTCGATAAGCTACAAGTTAGAAGATACTTTCACTCTTCTCCTTGATGCAATATATGCAGCATACAGTGAGCAGAGAAGGAATGACTTGCTGTGCTACTTGCAGGCAGCCCGTTTACTGTGAAGATAAGTGGTGAGGGAAGAGTTAAGGAGAGCATCACACGAACGAGACGGGCTCCCTCTGTTGCAACAGTTGGAAGCATATGTGATCTGAACCTAAAAATCCCAGGTAAGCAGCATCTTTTTCCCTGTAATCATAGCTTACACTTGCATAGTGCAGGTGTACTTGAAGCAGTGGAAATAAGAACTTCAGTGTTGAGTTATCCACATGTTAAGACAGCTCGGGGAAGAAACATTGGTAGTGTGGTCTTTTTGAACTGCTAAAGATAAACATGTCCATGATCACTGTATGGAGATATAAAAACCAGGGAGGCCCTCATCTGTTCTGTGTACAGCAACCTGGAAAAATGGGCTGCACAGCTCAGCCTCTCTCTGGGGTTGGCTCTTAAGTGTTTGTACTGCTGTCTGGCACAGGTGAATCACATAGGACAGTTCTAGCTGGCTCTTATCCAACCTTCTCATCCGCCTCCATAGGACCTGGTGAGCTGTAACTGGTTGGGCTGGCTGCTCTGCTGGGATACGACCTAGCACCTGCCTGCCCCTTCTGTCATCTGTGCTGCGTAATCTGCTGAGCTCCGTTGAAAAAAGAAGTACCCAACCACTCTGTCACTCCTGTTCTTCATTTTGTATTCTTTCCTTGTTAGAAATTGACTGTGGGGACATGACAGCCCAGGTAACTAGTCCCTCTGGAAGAAACTCCGATGCAGAAATAGTGGAAGTCGACAAGAACACCTACTGTGTCCGCTTTGTGCCACAAGAAATGGGGGTCCACACAGTGGATGTCAAATACAGAGGGCAGCCCGTGCCAGGCAGCCCCTTCCAGTTCACTGTGGGGCCGCTCGGCGAGGGAGGAGCCCATAAAGTGAGAGCTGGAGGCCCAGGGCTGGAGCGTGGAGAGACAGGTGTCCCAGGTGAGTCCTGTGCCCTCAACTTCTGCCCACTGCGCACAGATGAAATGATTTCTGTTGGTCCCTATAGGAGCCTCATCAGAGAGCTCGAGTAGAGCTTGATGTAACAGCACAGGGTCACGCCAGTAACCAGGGGTGTTCAGCAGAGAAACACATACAAGGGAATAGCATTGCTGTGTCATGCAGGTGGAGAAAGTCATGTTGAGGAAACTGCTCTGCAGGATGTGGCATGATGTACCATTTCTCATACACGTAACTGTGAATGCCGCAGGTCTGTTAAAAAGAAGCTGGAGCCCAGCTGCAGCAAGCTTACACTTGTTTGTTTTCTCATGTGCTTCAACAGCTGAGTTCAGCATATGGACACGGGAGGCTGGAGCTGGAGGACTGTCCATTGCTGTAGAAGGTCCAAGTAAAGCAGAAATTGCCTTTGAAGACCATAAAGATGGATCTTGTGGTGTATCTTACATAGTTCAAGAGCCAGGTACACAACAAGACCAAAATGTTCTGAAATAAAACTGGAGGCTACTTCCAAATACACTGAAGAAACTCTCTGCATCTTTTCTCCCCACAGGCAACTATGAGGTGTCCATAAAGTTCAATGATGAGCACATTCCTGAAAGCCCCTACCTGGTTCCCATCATCGCCCCGTCTGATGATGCTCGCAGGCTCACTGTCACTAGCCTTCAGGTGAGACATAAGGAAACATCCCCCAACTTGCCACAGAGACTGATTTCGTCCTTGTTCTCTGAGACCAAAGTGGTTGTCCTTTCTTCTTAGTGATAACCTTGCCTTGGTTAGTGCTTCATTTCAAGTTCAGCTTGCAGACAGAGAGAGGTTTTTGGGAGCTTGGTAGCATTGGCCGGTAGAGTTGGCCCTGCTCTAGCTAGCTAGGATTTGAAGGCAGAAGGCTAGAATACGTATACTGCAGGTGCTAATGTCTGATAATGAAAAAGAAGAGGAGGAGGTAAAACTTGCTTTCCCCCCTGATTTAGCTTGGGGAGGCCCAGTCAAACCTGAAACATGAATACAAACAAGCAATGATCACGCTGATAACTGAGCTGCTGTACCAGCATGTGGGCTGAAAGCTGCATTTCTGTGGGCAAGAGGGTGTAGGCCATGTAGGAACATTACTGCAGCCTTGTTTGAAGCAGATGGACAGGGCCCCACACTGGAGTCGGAGCACAAATTCACTCTGGCTGACGTCATGAAACCACACAGCAACAGCTCAGAACATCCATGAATGGTAGCAAATCTGTATGGGTGAATTCCAGCTTTGTAGTTGGTCTGGGTTCATCTGTTAACCTTACCATTATTTTTATGTGTGTGTGTGGTTACTTGCATTAAAGTACAAGTAACATTAAAGGTCTGACTTAAACCTCCAAAGCCAGAAACTTGGAAGTGAGACTGAGAACGTGTGTCTAAACATACTGTACCTCAGTCCTCACTGAGTGGCGGTTAGCAGTTAAGACTTCAGTTGAGGTTTTTTGAAGTGCTCAGCCTGGACTTTGCCTGAACATTCACTGTGTAAATGGACCGTGACAGCCTGTTCCAGAAGTGTCTCTTCTAACAAGGAGTTACAAGGGCGTTAATTAGTCACTGTGGTATTGATGTTTCTCTTGTGTTTCATTTAAAGACTTTTGACAGGAATACCCACTTCAGTTATGTCCTGGAGAGGCAGATAAAGCTGAGTGTTCTGTAAAGGAGCTCAATGTGCAGCTAAACCTGCATCAGGGATTTGCTTTCTACAGATCGTACCTCAGTTCTACTCAGTTGCATTTATTTACCTCTCCAGGATTTAATTGAAAATGAAATCAGGTAAAGTATGTTCAGCATAAAATATTGCTTCTCATAGCTGCATGAGCTCTGCTGTGGCTGTGACGAGCAGTGCCACCCGGATGCAGAACTGAGTTGCCTTCAGCAAGCAGCACTGTACAGTGCCAATGTTCTGCAGCACATCTGATTCTGTGTCTTAAATTGCTTTCTCATTTTAAGATGTCTTGTGGCAGCTTTCTAAATGTAGCCTCTTGTGGCAAAAATAAACATGCCTATTACTCTTACAGACAACAGGATTATCAGAGGCTTTTCCTCTGAATGAATCCGGAATGAATGAACGAGCTGATAATGGAGCTATCACTTAAACATCCTTTAAATCAAGTGCCTGAGTACAGGGGCCTGACCTCAGTGATAACGGGTGGCTGGGCTTGTAAACATGCCTTTGCCTGATCTGGCAAAGCGTTGTCTGGCTTCCAAAAGTCTGGGACTGTTTAGCATCTAGCGGATGTAGGTGACTTAAATCGGTCACTGTGTAAGAGTGAAAAGCCTTCTGATCTGAGAATTGCTGTAAGTCACAACGCTGTCCTTTGTTGAAATCTGAAAAACTGTGCTAAAGCGGTTGTTTCCCTTCCTCGCATCTTGTGCTGTCTGAAACAAAATTCTAAGTTTGGTAATCTGACTGTTGCATTCTCAGGAGTCTGGATTAAAAGTTAATCAGCCGGCATCCTTTGCTATAAGGCTGAACGGGGCAAAGGGCAAGATTGATGCTAAAGTCCACAGCCCCTCCGGAGCTGTAGAAGAGTGCCATGTGTCTGAGCTGGAGCCAGGTGAGAACAGCTTTATGTTTATCAGAACACACTGGGTGACTTACACAAATGCTCCCTGCTACTTAGCGAGTGAGTTGAATCCCTTGGTTTGCCAACAGCCCACTAAGGAGTGAGCTCCATGCTTTTGGAGAATGGCATTTGGTTGTCAGCAACTCTGGTAGGAATTGTTCCATCAATGTTTTTCCTAGAGAGCTGATGGAGCCCTAACTTCTGTAAGGTACTGATATTAAAGGGCAAACTCTGAAGGGTTTTCACATGAAGTCTTGGCTTGCAGTGAAGGTACAGCAACATTATTCGTAAGGGAAGGGGCTGAAATATGATGTGATTGTTGTATTTAGCCAAGGGAGTTTATTTTTCAAAGCTACGCTTCCATCTTTGACAAATAGTTTATTTTTAACTCGCACCCACTCCTTCATATAGAATGTCAAGGAAACTGAACGTAAGCAAACACTACAGAAAGCTCAACACCTGTTTCAGCAGTGAGCTTTTCTTTTTTGGTTGAAGTCTGAATGAATTATGGTCTGTGCTCTGCCAGTCTTGCTGCAGCCCGACTGGGGAAGGTCAGTTGCTCCTCTGGGCGAGCGTGCAATTGAAAATGTTAAATATCAGCAAGTTGCTGAATGACTCTTGAATAGAGGTGCTGTCTCTATGGTGTTGGTGCAGCACACTCAGCCTGCTTGTACAGCTTGGCTTGCCTTCCCCAGCTGCTCTGTCTCCCACTGTCAGGCTGGGCTGTGGCTCAGCAGTCGTTCTAGCTCCAGATCAGGCAATAGCTCTAAGCCTGGGCTCCGGGCTGGGTGACAACCATCAGTTCCTTGCAGACAAGGTGAAAATGCAATCCGTGACACCTCCTGTGATAAACACTTCATTTTCCTACTTAAATAGGGGCGTAGCAGGTAGCGTGGTTGGGTTTGCTTATGCTGGAACCAAAAGATGTTGAAATGGTGTGGAAGCCTTGCTCAGCCTGCTAACTAATGTTGAGTTTAGCTTCTGCTGACGTCATCTCGCAATGTTGGAACGGCCTCTTTTCTCTGCAGACAAATATGCCGTTCGGTTTATCCCCCACGAAAATGGCATCCACTCCATCGACGTGAAGTTCAACGGGAGCCACGTGGTGGGCAGCCCCTTCAAGGTGCGTGTTGGTGAGCCCGGCCAGGCGGGCAACCCCACGCTCGTCACAGCGTATGGACCAGGCCTGGAGAGCGGCACCACGGGTAACCCTTCTTGTACAGCTCCCTCGCTGGCCTTTGGCTTTCTGGAAAGAGCTAGAAGCTGTTTTTAGGCATATCTTTACATGACTGCCATTGCTGAGACAGCTGAACTGACACACATGCTCTACTGACCTGGGTGCAGACTAATTTTGCTTTCTCGCATGCTCCTGAAGTCTTATAACCATCGACTAACAGGTCTGCATGCTACACTGTGCCTCAGTGAACTTAACGCCTCTGTTAACCAGCAGCTGCAGCAGAAGCTGATTGGTCTGTGTGGCTGCTCTGCAATGATGGGCGGCTGAGCTCCTCGTAGGTGGTCTCCCGCAGCTCTGGGGATGCTTTGGCTCAGTTCCACGTGAGAACTGCGCACATGAGGTCTGCAAAGCTTTTGCAGAGTTCTGCAGCCGTCAGAAAGCAGTCAGCGACTGCACTGCATGTGTGCTCCAGAGTGGGTGAAAGGCCGAGGGGGAACGAATGCGATGGATAGATTTGTTTTGCTTTGTCCTGAAACTTGGTAATGGACAGTAGTAGTAAAGCAGGGTTTCCAGCAGCTTGTAGTGAATGCAGTCGTTCAGCTGGCTGTCTAGTCTGAGGAGTCTCCTTTAACTTGCATTTCCCTGTTAATCCACTGGTTGCAGGGTGCACCCAATTAGCTTTCCTTCAGCGCTTGCACCCCTGAGAGGTTTCAAGTTAATGGTAACATGATGTGCAAAATGCAGGCAATGTGATGGGTTGTGTTGTTTGTAGTATTCCGTACTGCTTCAGGTGCAGCATGAATACTGACCCTATTTATCTCCTTCGGCTGTCCCAGCTGACAGTTCTCAACTCAAGAATGTAGATTATTTTTATTCATTTATGTGATTTTGGTCTTTTTGAGAAAATATGAAAGCATTCCAGGATCTGTGCTTTGATCTGTTAAACTGTGTGCTTCTGTGGGCCACACGCAACGGTGAACGACAGAGCAGAACTGTTCTTTTTTCCCCTTTGATGTGCAGGGTGACAACAAGTTCCCTTTATCTTATCTACTTCTGTCTTTTTTGGATTCTATTTCATATATTTTTTTTCTCCCTAGAAAAAAAAAAGTTGCAGTTATTCAGCCAAAGCTTGTGCTGCTCTGCACAACCAAGCAGTTGATCTTGGAAGCGTGTGGCTATACTGTGTAAAATAAAGATGTTGCTGCCTTCACTTCTCTAATAGGTGGAAACAAAAGCACTCGTTAATACTAGCCACTGATACTGCAGGGACAGGGGGATTTTTTCTCCGCTTGTAAAGGTGCTTGGGGTTGTTTTCAATCTAAATAGGCTGTTCAGCTGCAGTGCTGTTGCTCTGTGCCCCCTTGTTGGCTCCTGGCTGCTGCTCGTGGCGCGCTGCCCTGGGAGCTGCCAGGCAGCAGTTCTGCACAATGACCCACTGTGAGACAGCGGTGGCTGAGCGCTGAGCACCTGAACTGTGCGCCTGCAGCCTCCAACAAGGCCAGCCTTCATCTGCACAGCCTGCCTGTGCGGCTTCCTGCTGGAACAGCAGAGCACGGTGCTGTGCTGTGCAGGCTCTCCAGGCACTGCAACACAACCACCTCTTGTGCAGAGAGGCCAGAAGTTTCTCCCAGCTTTGCCGTTGCACTCAGTGTGCTTCAGCCTCGCTGTAGTGAACTTTCCCATAGCTGTCTCGGTTTGGTCTCCTCGTCAGCAGCATCTGATACAACAACCCAGAGGTCGTAAATATTTGAAGCCGGGGTTTGACAGTAAGTTATGTGGGGGGACTAAGAGCCTCACTTAAATTCTTCTCGTGCTGCTGGCGTTGTGTCATTGGCTTAGTATTAGCACCAGTAATTCGGTTCTGTGAACCAGATGCTGTAATTAAACAAGCTTTTGTTTCCACACACTGCTCAGAGTGTTGTTGCAGCGCAGTTCAAACAGCCGTCTCCTCCAGGAGACCTCTCAGCCCTTGTCTCTCTTGGTTTCTTGTGGGCCCTTCACCGCTGATTTATGGCCCATGTGGTGAGAGGGCTCCCAACTGCCCTGAGCTCAGGCATGAAGGAGCCCCCAGCAGAAGGGGCTCTGTTCTGAATCATGCCTTTCCCCTTTGAGCTGGCATTTTAAAGCTGAAATACTTCCCTTTTGGTCCTGAAGGGATCTCCTGACCCTTGCACCAAGTCACTGGTTCCTGTTTTATAACTGAGGCTGCTTTTGTAACAATGGTGTAAGGAAGAGTGTGTCTTACTGTGCTACATCTTTCTAGGATTGCAGTCGGAGTTTTTCATTAACACGACCAAGGCTGGTCCAGGTACCCTCTCTGTTACAATTGAAGGGCCATCAAAGGTGAAAATGGACTGCCAGGAAACTCCAGAAGGTTACAAAGTCATGTACACACCCATGGCTCCAGGAAACTATTTAATTGGAGTTAAATATGGTGGACCTAACCACATAGTGGGCAGCCCCTTCAAGGCAAAGGTTACAGGTAAAAAGCTAACCAGTATTTGCAGTGGGCCCAACGTACTTACTTTCACTCAGCAAGTATATCCCTCAGAGTCAGCAGTCAGTGGAGATGCCTGGTGCCCAAAGACACGAGAAGCAAAATGCTTCTCTCCATTACTGCTAAACCCTGGGGTAGGAGCATCTGGGAGAGGCTGTGAGTGGGTCTCAGAGCTTGTCAGCTAGACTCTGTGAAACAGAATCATGGGGGGATGCTAGACCTCGACCTAGCTTTAGGGTGTTGCATCAGCAGTGGGGATGGATGGCTTATTACCCATTTTCCTCCCTGAAGCCTGTAAGCTGCGCACTTAGAGCACCAGCGATGGCCATCTTGGTCTCATTTTGGTGCATCTCTGGCCTGACTGAAGGCTGTTGTGTCTGGGAGCTTGCAGGTGATGTGAGGAAGGCTGGTCTTACATCTGAGGGCTCTTTCTTTTCAGTGCTGTGTTGAAGCACTGTTGCTTCCCCAAGCCAGAGGAAGGTGGTGGTGGTGGTGGTGGTCTTGGGATGGGCAGCAGGGACCGCACTCCCCTGGCTGGGACACGCTCTGCTTTCAAAATGGATTGTTGCAAAATTGCACCTGCTTTTCTGCCAACTTGAGCCATTTTTGGCATTTGGTGATTGGAGCACAATTAACTCTTCTCCAGCAGCAAGCTTTGCTTACTGAATCCTGAAGTTCCTGTGGTCCTTCTGCCACTTAAGGGCTCTGGGATGGGATTGTTGGCAGTGTTACTGGACGGTGTCGGTTTAAATAGGAGGAAATTGCTCCTCTCTGATAATGCATTTTGGATGCAGAATGCATGCTAGTCACTAGGAGGGTTTCAAAACCTCCTTCTAACTGCCTTTCAGACGGGGTGAATCTGAGTGTCAGAAGCTTTTTCTGTTTCCAGGACAGCGGCTGGTCACCCTGGGCAGCGCAAACGAAACCTCTTCCATCATGGTGGAGTCGGTGACGAGGTCATCGACCGAAACTTGCTACAGTGCCATTCCCAAATCCACCTCGGATGCCAGCAAAGTGGTTTCCCGGGGAGCAGGACTCTCAAAGGCTTTTGTGGGTCAGAAAAGCTCCTTCTCTGTGGACTGCAGCAAAGCAGGTAAGGGAGCAGGAGCCAGCTGCATAGTTTAGCTGGATGTCTTTTGCACTGAAACAGCTTTTGGTTAATTGCGAGCTCTGCATTAGGAAAGAGGAGAAGCGTGACTCTGTGAGCTGGCAGCTAAGAATTAATGAGAACTCTTGGCAGCACTCTGAGACCTGATCTGCTTTAGCTGCAAATCTGCATTTTGCAGAGTTAAAATTCAGAGCTTGAGGTGATGATCTGGCTGTAAAACATCGTGGTTGGTTGTTCAAGTGCATGAGCGCTAACTCTTATTTTGCTGTAGGTTCAAACATGCTGTTAGTCGGCGTCCACGGGCCTACAATCCCGTGTGAAGAGGTGTCCATCAAGCATCTGGGCAACCACCAGTACAACGTGACGTATGTGGTCAAGGAGAGGGGTGACTACGTGCTGGCAGTGAAGTGGGGTGACGAGCACATCCCTGGGAGCCCCTTCCATGTCACGGTTCCCTAAGCCCACCCGTGTCCGTCGGTCTGTTCGCAGCTCGGCCGTAGAGTCCTACTGGGTGCAGTCCTGTTGCCAATTGCAGTATCTAGATACCCACGGCTCACATTTCAATACACTCAGAAGTAACTTCTGTAACGTTTTTACAAGCATTTCACTTCTATCCTACTTATCAACATAACACGAATCTATTTAATGTCCTCCTCAAATTGTACCTTTGCAGTGCTGTCCAGGTCACTGTTGATGTTTGGAGAATCAGATGGATTGCTAGACACTAATTTCCCTTGTGGATGTTAAAGACTTTAGATGTTAATTGAAAACTGGAATTTGTCTTTGTGATTGGGTATCTTAACTACTGATTTTATTTGACTGGAGACTTTACATTTTAGTTATGGAATATGACTTGGGCTGTCCCCAGTTCAAATTCTTTTCTGTAAAGAAATGAGATGAAACTGGTACTATGATAGGTGCCTTTGTATACTTGATCCATTTTAATGCTTAACATTATAGAAGGCTACTACAAGTGGCTGTACCACTCAAATTTGAAACCTTTTTGAAAATGCTTTGCTAAAGGTTTACACTTAGGAAAGGTTTATCTTTTATAGCAGACCAAAAGCAGACTGAAAATTGCTTCCTGGGTGCTTTCAGCCTTTATGTTAATGCTTTGTAAATCCGTACCAGGAGCTTTTTGGCCACGATGCTAGCAATGCATTTTTAATTAGCTTGGGATTCTGGAGAAATTCCCCAAGCTCTGTTTTACAGGTAACTCCCAACTGATTTGTTGTCTTCTTAAGAACAACCCCAGGTTGGCTGGATTAAATAGAGCCCTTAGCTTGCCATGTCAGTCCTGTTCTCATCTGAGCAATCCGTGCGGGGCGGAGCATGGCAGCATATGGCATACTGGAGGCTGCTGGCTGTTAAGCAAGATGGTGCAAAGCCAGCCTGGGGATGGACCCACGTTGTACTCGGGTATTGGGATGGGGGAAGGGTGGGTGTGTAAATCTGATAGCAGCAAAATGAACCAACAAACCTTGTTTGCTGCAGCCATTTTTATTCTGTCTCAGTCCAAGGACGTGCCCAAGTCATGCTCATCTCCTCTGAAATTCTCTTCCGTGCTGTGGAGGGGGTTCCTGCCTGGGGTCAAGGAGTGAAAACTTCTGTTGTGACTCGTGTGTTTGTCCTGGGTTACTCAGTACTGCTTTCCAAGTGCATATCTCAATTGCTGTCAGCTGCTGGGGCTTTAGTACAGCTCTCCACATGAGCTTTAGCTCTGCAATTAGGAGAAGGTAGGATTTGTTGAGAGCCTGTTGAAACGTCACTGTCTGTCCGTATGGAGAACTTCACACTTACGGTTCTGTAGTTATGTTGGATGCACTACCCTTGAGCACAGTTGATTGGGGAAATAAAGGAAGGTTGGGTTTTTTTTTTTACCGTGCTTTTTTGTGCCTTAATGTGAAATGCTCACTATGTTGTAAACTAGGAAGTGAAAACGAAATAAACTGGAATAAAATGCAGGATTGTAAAATTGTATCTTATAACTTATTACATAGAAATGTTTGCTTCATTAAAATGTGCATGTTAAAACCAACGTTGGGTTCTTTTCCTATGTAGTCCATCACCTCCCACCAGGCTGCAGCCTGGCTGTGGCTCAGGGCCCAGCAGCACGGTGCATAGGGTGGCACTGTGTGCAGAGCTGGATCCCAGCAGCACCTCAGCTCCAGGGCCTGCCCATGGCAACCAGCAGCTGTTTTCCCAAACACTGCTGCTGCTGAAAGCACTGCTGAGACCTGAGCCGCAGCGGGCTGCTGGTGGCTGCCAAGGACTTTCCTGCCCCAGGTTTATCAGATTGTTTCCTTGTTGTAGCTTTGTGCTATGTCAGCTCAAAGTTCCTATTTAAAGTTCGGGGGAAAAAACACCAGAACACTGAGAAAACCTGAGAGCCAGCATAGCTGTGCAGGTACACGGCATGCCTGGCTGTTGCTCAGCCCAACTGCACATACTGTTCATTTCCACGTGTGCAAATCTGTATCATGTGCTCAGAGAAAACCTGTGGGCAGTCACCACATCTGCCTGGATCTGCAGCTTGTTAATTTGGACCAGATTTTAAGCGCCCTCTTCCCGTAACACGGAAGAAAGGCCCATTTATGTAAGTTAAAACAAGAAAAAGTGAGCCTGGGGGGCTGCCGGGTTCCCGGTGGCGCTCCTGTAGTGCTGCAGGGCTCCTTGCAGGCACGGCCAGCAAGGTGGGGGAGCTCTCAATGGAGGCGCAGAGCTCAGAGCAGCGTCCTTCCGCACGTTGGTTTGGCTGCGGTGCGTGGGCCCGAGCAACGCGCGGACCTTTACGGCCGTGCCACCAGGGGGGGCCCGAATAACATTTATTGCGTGCGCTGCATCCGCGCGACGAGCGGGGCTGCGCTGGGGCTGCAGCGCGGTGGTGCCGCATGCGGTGCGCGCCCTGGGGAGCCGAGTGCTCTGTGAGCGCTTGGCCGGGGCCGCTGTAGGGGAAGCGTGGAGCTTGGCACTGCAGAAAAGCCCTTTGTTGGTGCCCCAGGCCCAGACCTGGCTCAACCACACGAAGTCTCTCTGGGCTGCTTCTGGTTTCTAGCACAAAATTCCTGCCCGGTCGTAAATAAGGCTCGGCAGCCAGCTAAAGAGGGCTTTGTTCTGCTGTGGACCATCCCGTGCTGTGGCTGCGGTTATTTAAAGCCCTCTGCAAAGGGGAGAGCTGGGCGATGGTCCCCTGGTGCAGAACTCAGGAACTGCCGAACACGTGGTAATATATTTGCAATGCTGTCTGATGAACGCATGGAATAAACAGAGGGATATCTCCTGAGACCTCTCCTGCTGATGGTGCAAATGTTGGACGCTTCCCAGCCGCTCTCCAATGCTGCAAATGGAGCACGGATGCCGTCTGCCCGGTAGAGGGGCATCTCTGCCCCTCTGTGTGGGGATGTTCTCTGCAGCTCAGTCTCCTCCCCTGTGCCACAGCGGCCGCAGAGTGGCAGCTGCTGACATGGTGCCCCAGGCTGCAGCAGTTAATTGGGTTCTGAGCATGCCTCCTGTTTCCAAAGGCTGCGTAAGGCACTGTATGTGCTGTCGCAAATAAGGATGAACTTTTTCAGCACGGCTGAGTCATATTCACATATTTTTCATGATTGAATATCTCCATTACAGCTCCCGGGGAGGGAGCGTTCCTCCTTTGTGCATTGCCTCTCTCTGAGAGGCAGAAGGAGGCTGCTGTGTGCGCTGAGATGCGGGGCCGGAGGCCCAGGTTGATTTCAGCCTTCTCATGAAACATTGCTGCTGTCAGCCAGACAGTGGCATTTCCATAAAAATCCCAATGTAAATATTTGTTCTAAATCAGGGCTCTTTCTTTCCTATTGCCTCGGCTGGAGCATTAATCAAGGCAGCTTTTGAGATGCTGTATCGCTTTCAGATTAATTGCTGCTGAACGTCGGGGCGCTCGCTGTCCCCCATTGGCACGATCTGCTCCAGATTTATTTCTCTCTCCCCAGACAGACCCTTTGCACAAAGGCTGAACTGTTTCCTCCCCCACAGGAGTATCTGTTTGCCAGCAGATAAAACAAGGGGCGTGCATTCAGGTGAATATTCACCTTTATGAACCTCTGGATTATTTGCACATTGCTGGTGTGTTCCTTGCGACAAGGCACGCACTAAATACAGTGATCCGAGAAAGCAGATCCCTGTACCATGAGGTTAAATAAACAATATTCAATGATGTCTGGTTTACTGCCGAATTTTCAGCAGCCCACGGGGAGGTGCAGAGCCCCTCTGTGTGCTACAGGCACGGTGTGAAGCCTTTTGTCTGTGTTACTGCTTCACGTTTGTGAGCAGTGCAGGACGCTCAGCACGCTGCTTCTAGCTGATTTATTTGCACTGAGCTTACAATCAAGAAGGCTCCATTCACCTTTGGACCCAAAACGTTTGAAGTGTGACAAAATCTTTGCTTTCCTGCTAAATACTGCACTGGCTGTGTGCACGTCAGCACTGCTCAGCTGTAAGACCCGCTGGCATCCTTGCGTTCTTGCAGTGTGAGCGGACCTGGCATGCTCATGAGCCTGAGCGGAGGTTCTTTCTTGTTCTCCCCTTCTTTGAGAACTTGGATTTTATCCAGTCGAAAAAGCCGCCGCGTGCCTTCAGCTCAAACTCCACCGGGAAGTGGTCGCTCACCCCCAGAGCCTGCGGGAGATGGGGATGGGGTGGTGGGGAGGGGATGCACCGCTCTGCTCTGGGTGGGTGCAGCTCTGCACATGTGCATCTCCTGCTGCAAGGCTGGGCACTGCTGGCCCTGCTTTGGCCAAGGGTCTGGTGCCGGGGGGAGCCCCGCCGCACGGGATGGGCTGTGCCTACCTGCTCCTCACTCATCTGAAAAGCCATCTGGAAATCAAAGATGTTAGCGGAGTGTGGCACGACGGCCTGGCTGAGCTGCTCCCCACTGACCACGATCCTGCAGGAAAGGGAACGGGGCGCTGGTAAGGGCTGCGATGAGTCGATGCCCTCCACACGGTCACAGCCACAAATGGTGCATCCTATACATGAGTGGCTGGGGGATGCTTTCGGCATCCTGCCACAGCCAGCTCGTCACCTCCCTTGGCAGTGAGACACCCAAATACCTCGGCCTTCAAATTAGGAACACAAGAGCAAGAACCGTGGCCAAGGCAGCCCGGTGCACACGTGGCTGCAGCGCTCCCTGACACCAGGAAGATTCCACAGCAGCTCTGAAGGATGTGTGCCTTTGGCACCTTTCTGTGTGCTGCTTTGCCATAAGGTGTTACAAGCAGGGGAAGGTTAGGCTGGGAACCTGTCATAGGGGCAGCTGGTGCTCCTCCTGACTGTCGTGTCATTCATGTCACCGATGAGCCAGGCAAACTCCGAGCTCGTTCTCAGGCGGATGTTCTTCCAGTGCTTCCGTGGAACGTAGCTGCACCCCGCGTTGAAGTCCCCCATGAAGATAAAGTTCTGCAAGGCAGAAGGGGGTTCAAAGGCACTTATGAGGACGGCTCTTCAAAATGAGACCAGCAGGAACCTCCGTGGTCCCCAAGGCGACCAACCTTGGTGTCCCAGTGTTGCTTTATGTCTAAATACACATCATAGAGCTCATCAATCTCCCGTACTGCCATCTCCGGCGCAGTGTGCAGAGGGACTATAGCAAACTCTTTGACAGCTTAAAAACAAGACAAAAAACAAACAAAAAACAAAACAACAACAACAACAAAAGGTTAAACATGCAGTGAATTACAAAGAAAAACAGACTGGTTGGGAAGACAGGTTTCCTAAAGAAGAAACAGCTGAGACTGGGCTGAGGACGTGGGACGTGCTGTGCTGCTGGCACCTGCCCCAGCCCTGCTGCCAGCACAGGCACAGCCGTGAGGCCCGGGCTGCTGAAGTGTGGGCAGTGCAATGGAAGGACGACGTGTTGCTGAGAGCATCTCACCGGTTTTTGGTGACTGGAACCAAACGACAAAGGGCTCTCGGGAGAAGGCGTCCTCGTCCCCAGGCTGGGTGTCGGGGTACTGGTAGGTTTGTTTCACTGACACCAGGTCTCTCCTGCAACAGAACGGTGGAGATCCCACTGGTGATGGCTGTGCTGTGACACTCAGAGCAGCTGCCCCAGCCCTGCTGTGCATCCTGACCCCACAGGGTGATGCGCTGGAAGGGGATGCCACCCACCTTACCTGTAGAGGAAGGCGTACTGCTCCTTGTAGCTCTTCCTGCCCAGCCGCCCGCTGACCACGCAGCTGTACTCCTCCCTTTTTCCTTTTGTCTGGCTGGAAGGAGAAGGGCTGCTTAGTGAATTCCCCAATGTGAAAGGGGGATACACTGACCACACTTCTCCAAAAATGCATCCCCTGCATTAGCTTGAGCCGGCTTTGCCCTGCCCAGCCCAGCTCTCTCCCCACCACTGTCCCTGCAGCACGGAGGAGCAGAGCTGAGCACAGGCCGAGCCTCCCTCCCAGTAACTGAACTCCCGCAAGATTTGTTGTCTTTAGAAACACCCAGCCCAGGCCATGGCAAAAGCAGATTGTGTGCCACAGGGCTGCCTGCCTGCCCCAGCAGCCTCCTGCCCATACACAACACACCACCTTACCCAGCCAGCTGCTGTACGAGCAGGGGACACGTCCTGTTCTTGTTCTCCTTTATCTCCATCAGCAGCATGATGTCACAGCGAGAGACGATCTGCAATGGGAAAGAGCCGAGGCAAGCCTGTGCTTGGGTGTGTTTGGGGGCGTTAGGGAGGAGTGGGAAAGAAGTGGCTGCTGCTGTGCAGCTGGTGGAAGGGCCCCAGCCGTGGGCAGCAGTGCGAGCAAAGCCCTTCTCCTTTCAGCGCTGGGAGAGGGAACTGGGAGCAGAGCGGTTTCAGCTCCGCAGAGAAGGGCCGGCGTGGGCTGGTTTTGTTTCTCTTCAAATCTTGTGGGTGACATTTGAGGGGAAAACAAAACCCTTTCTGCCCCTGCAACTGTAAATATGCTGCCCCTCCTGTATTTATCCCACTCATAGTTCTGACTGCAGTACGGCCAGTTCAGAAGTGAGGGTCTGGCCTCTCCGCAGTGCAGAACAGCTGCTTGCATGGAAGGGATCGCAGCACAAAGAGCAGCAGCAGCCCCAGAGCTGCAGCCTGGCACAGCGAGCTGCCCCACGTCCCTGCTGCTGTGTTGTGGGTGGCACTGCTGAGCTGTGATGCCCGAGCGCGGCTCCTTCTGTCTTAAACCAAGTTATCTCCAGCTCCACAGAGCCAGCAAGATGGTGAGGCTTTGTCTAAAGAAATTAGCAATCAGGCTTTGCAGTTCCGTGCTGCTCCCCAAGATGATACTCTGCTAACTTGAGAATACATTTAATTAGGCTAGAACGTTTCAGAATAATTAGCACTTAAGCAAGGTAAATAGCATATCACAAAGCAAAGCTCTGTGGGTTCCAAGCAAAAGCTGCTTTTCCTGTGCAGAAAGGTTTTCATCTGTTCCTAGTGCAAATTCCAAAGGAAACAGCGAGTGCTGTCTGTGCTGTACTCTCACACAAGCTGAAAGCACTGTAAGTGCCCTTGATTTCACTGCAGCCTTGATTCTCACTTTAACAGCATGAATTGTTTCAATTATTTACTCATTCTTCTACTTGAAATTCAAGTATGAACACAGGGATGAAGCACAAGATAATACAGATGAGAAGCCCACGCTGAGCTCCACATCTGTCCCACCCAGCCACAGACGTACCTTCACCACAGCATCCAGCACCTCGGCTCTGGCTATTTTGGCTGCTCCAAAAGACCTCACGTTGAAGGAGCAGATCCTCAGGCTCACAGATGGGTTGAAACAGAGGAGCGAAAACAAGACCAAGAACAACATCTTGGAGACTTAGACAAAATGAGCAGCTGTGAGCGTGCCTATTAATATGTGCAGATGTGTTTGTGCATTCGTCCCTCTGCGGCCAGCTGAGAGGTCAGAATGCTCAGCTGTGTCAATCAAGAACAGGAATTGCCATTTCCTCCTTTCCCTCACTTCCATCTTCGAAAGAAGTTCTGGGACGCTGACGCTGCTCTGAGGACGGCTCACTTTTCTGAGCCAAGTGCTGTGCCCAGGAGGGGCCATGGCTCTGCCAGACCCGCAGAGAGAGGCAAAGAGCCTGGGAGCAGGGGGTGCTGGAGGGGGGCTGATGGGCACTGATGGTGGACACCAAGGATCTGGTAAAAGGCAGTGGCACACCCTGAACATGGGCAGGACAAGATCTGGAAGGGCCTTTCTGTACGCTTACCATCTCAGTGTCTAAAAGCAAATGTTTGCTGCAGGGCCCTGGGGGCTGTAGCCCTGAGCTCCATGCCCTGCCTCTCTGCTCAAGGGCAGCTTCTATGTCAGACTGACTCAGCTCCCATCTCATGAAGGCAGTAACACGAGGCGGCCTTGCTGGGGATCCAGCTCCTCCCTGCACTGCTTTATCTCCTTCTACCCTTTGTACCACATTGTATGCAGAGGTGGTGCAGCTCAGGCTGTCCTGTTGTTGCACAAGAGCACAGGAGGTGCTGGCTGCTGGGCTGGGCACATCCCCACCCATCCCTGCCATGCGTGGTTGTGGCATCCCCCATGCTGGCCATGGGCACACCTTCTGCTTTGCTGCAGGCTGGTTTTTCCTTCGTTTTTGCCTCCGAGCAACAACTGCAGGCTGTTCTCCAGTCACCCCATAAAGCCCATCCACGAGGTCCATTCTCTGGCTAGAGGTGTCGGTGGTGAGGCTCTGGGCTCACAGCAACACCATGTAGATACTGGAGTTCTGCAATTTCTGGAGCAATGCTTAGCTCTCCATCCTCCTCCCCTCTCAGGAAGATTCTGAGGAATAGGCAAGGCAGGATGTGTCCCTTATCATGTGTCTGCATGTGCCCTGTGGCAAAGTAGGGGCACAGGATGTCTGGAGCAATCCTCCACCCGCCGGCTGGGCCGCTTCCTGTCATAGAGTCATAGAATCATCAAGATTGGAAAAGACCTCTAAGATCACCTTGCCCAACTGTCCACATACCAACAATATCATCCACTAAGCATGTCCCCCAGCAACAATCACCATTCTTGAATACCTTTGGGGGTGGTGAGTCCATCACTCCTTGGGCAGCCTGTGTCAGCGCCCAACCCCTCTTTTGGAGAAGTTTTTCCTAATATCCAACCTGAACCTTCCCCGGTGCGATGTGAGGCCATCGCCTCTCGTCCTATCACTGTTACCTGGGAGAGGAGACCGATCCCCACCTCACAACCTCCTTTCAGACAGTTGCAGAGAGTGATAAGGTCTCCCCTGAGCCTCCTGTTCTCCAGACTGAACAATCCCGGATCCCTCAGCTACTCCTCATAAGACTTGTGCTCCAGACCCCTCAACAGCTCCATTACCCTTCTCCACACATACTCCAGGGCCTCCATGTCTTTCTCATAGCAAGGTGCTCAAAACTGAGCACAGCACCGGAGGTGCAGCTTCACCAGAACTGAGTACAGGGATGATGGCCTCCCGCCCCCTCTGGCTGCACTATTGCTGATGCCACCTGGGCACACTGCTGGCCATGTTCAGCTGAGTGTTGACCATCAACACCCCCAGGCCCTTTTCCTCCACGCAGCTTTCCAGCCACTCTGGACCAAATCTGTAGCACTGCATGGAGTTGTGACTCGAATGCAGGACCCAGCACTTGGTCTTGTTGAACTTCATTGTTCAACATTGGCTTCAGCCCGGTAATTCATCATGTTTCGGTCCTCTGCAGGGCCTTCCTACCCCCAGGCAGATTGTCAGTTCTCCCCATCTTGGTGTCATCTGCAAACTTACTCAATCCCCTCACCCAGATCATCAGTAGAGATAACAAACAGGACGGGCCGCAGTACCAATCCCTGGGGAGCACCGCTTGTGACCCACCGCCAGCTGGATGTAGCTCCATTCACCACCACTCTCTAGGCCTGGCTCTCCAGCCAGTTCTTTACCCAACAAAGAGCACATCTGTCCAAGCCATGGGCTGTCAGCTTCTCCAGGAGAATACTGTGGGACAGTCAGAGGCTTTTTGAAGTCCAAGCAGACCATGCCAACAGCCTTTCCCTTATCCACCGTTGGGTCGCCTGGTCATAGAAGGAGATGAGGTTGGTCAAGCAGGATCTGCCTTTTGTGGACCCAAGCTTCCTGGACCTGATCCCTGGTAATCCCTCTCACTGCTGCCTGGCTGCCAAGTGGGGCACCACTGAAAATGATGGCTGCTGCACAGGCTGTGGGGCAGAATGAGGCAGGGCAGCATGACCGCATGCCTGCTGCTGGTCAGGGTGGTACCAGGCACACACAAGGACCTTTGGGCTCTGGCAGACTTGGACAGCCATCCGACAGTGTTTATTTGTCCTATCTTGGAGTTTCAGGTTAATAAATGACAAAGTGCTCAGGCTGCTGAAGTTTGAAACCAGGCTACAAATATGACCAAACATGGCCATTTGGGAAGGGAGGCTCCAACAGCAGTTGTCCTCACATCACCCTGAGGTTATTTGGAGTTACTTGGAGGTAAAAAGGTGGTGTGCAGGACAAAGGGTACATGTTTGGAATCAGTAGAGTCTTGTCAATACAAAGCCCATGTTTGCAGCCCTGCCTTGAGCAAGGCTACATAGCTGAGGTGCAAAACTTGGGGTGCTCGTCTTTCACGTGTGAGATTAAGAAGTTATCCAAGACATCCAGCATGGCTTCACCAAGGACAGATCGTGCATGACCCGTCTGTTGGCCTTTTGTGATGGAGAGACAGCACTGGTGGACAAAAGAAGGGCAACTCATTGCATCTACCTGGAGTTCTGCAAAACCTCTGACATGGTCCCACATCACATTCTTATCTCTAAATTGAAGAAAAGTGGATTCAAAGGCTGGATTATTTGGTGGATAAAGAATTGTTTGGATGATTGTAGCCAGAGTTGTTGTCAGTGGCTTTATGTCCAGGTAGAGTCCAGTCACAAGTGGTGTCCTCCAGGGGTTGCCTGGGGACCAGAGCTCTTCCTCATCTCTAATAATGATGTAGACAGTGGGATTGAGTGTATCCTCAGCAAGTTTGCTGATGACACCAAGCTGAGAGGTGCAGCTCACTGAACAGAAGGGAGGACAGAAGGGAAGGATGCCATCCAGAGGAACCTGGACACACTTGAAGAGTAGGCACATGAGAATCTAAGTAGATTTAACAGGGTGAAATCCAAAGTGTTGTACCTGAGTTGAGGCAATCCCAGATAGGAGTACAGGCTGTGAGAACTCCTTGAGAGCAGCCATGTGAATGACTTGGGGGTTCTCGGAGACAAAAAGCTGTACATGAGCCAGCAGTGTGCTCTTGCAGCCCAGAAAGCACCACTGTCCTCTAGGCTTTATCAACAGAGGTGTGGCAGCAGGGTAATGGAGGGGACTGCCCCCTGTACTCTGCCCTCGTGAAGCCCCACCTGAAGTACATTGTCTCCTCCAACCTAAGCCATTCTGTGATTCTATGAAATGAAAGGAAACACACGGCACACGCTGGTTACTTCAGGACTACAGGTCCATAAAGGCATTCCAGCCACTAAATCACCAAGCTTTTGTGACAATTAGCGCACAGCAATTGTTAGCAATGAAGGATATAATTACAACACGCATAATGCACGCGAGGCCTTTGAGCAGAGTTAAAAAAATATTATTCAAAGCTGCTAATAGGCAATGGGAATTCTCGCTGGGTAACATTTCAGAAGCCAGGAGCTGGTTGTGGCTGCACTCCCAGGTTGTGCAATGGGAAGTGCACAGGGGCGACTGCCTGGGGCTGTGCTGGGAGCTGCCCTGGGGCTGAGCAGGGACCGTAATCCCAGCAGCTGGCTGCTGGCCGTGTGCCACAGGGCAAGGTGCTCCTTGCAGCTGGCCTGAATGTGCCAGGGGCATCTGCTGCCCCGGGCTGCTCACAGCGTTGCACCAGGAGTGGGAACAGATGGGGCTGTCACCCCAGCATGGTGATTCATGGTGGCAGAGCGGCGTGCTGCCACTTGTGGGTGCGAATCATCTCGCCTTGCTCTCTGTGTGACCCAGTGGTGGGAAATAGCATGGAAGCTTTTGGTCTGGTGAAGCAACGCTGCCCTCCAGCTTGGGGAAGCCAAAGCCTTGGTTCTCCTGGCCTGGGTACAGCAGAGTTTTCACATTCCTATGGGAAACAAGGCAGTTTGTGACGGTCTTTCTGCCCCCTTTCTGAGGACTAAGGCTGCGTCCCCATGCTGTGCCCATCCCCAAGTGGTGGCTCAGGGGGGCTGAAGTTCTCCTTTTTCTCATTGCGACCGAAGCAGGCACTCAGTGACGTCTTTCCCTGGGCCGTGGCCACGCACTGATGTTAGGATTGCAGAGCAGATTAGCACGGGATGTGGGAGCTCCTCAGTTATCTCACACCATGGTTCAACACAAACCCACTCTGCTCTGGCTTCCCTGCTCTAAGTGTGGTGGTTCATCACAGGGTGTTCCTTCTGGGTGATCTGTACTGACGCCTGTTGCATTGCTCACATCTGCACATGTCCCACAGGATATGTTCTGGGCTGCTCCCAGCCCTGCGCCTGGCACAGGAGGGCTGTGCAAACAAACAGGGCCACAAACAGCGCTTAGAACAGTGTGGAATGCCTCACGTTCTGCTTAGGGCACCTTAGCCAAAGCTCTTTGCTCAGTCTAACTTTGCTGGGAATCCCTTTAGATGAAAGCTCTACAAAACCTACCCAAAGCATCATCAGCCCTATTAGCAAACACAGGTTTGGTTTATGACACTTACTGGCACAGCTGGGTTGACTGCTTAACTCACCTGTGCGTGGTCTCGTGAATGTCTTCTGGCAGCTCATGTTATCAAACACTTGGTGTTTCTGGCAGTAACCCCGACCTGTAAAGCCCTTTGCACAGCACCTCTTGCAGCTCTCACAGCCAGCCAGGCCAAAGGGATGTGCTTTTCCATAGCACAGATATGGTGAGGATTCATTGCAATTTGCTTGTATTTATTCAGGAGATGTTATTTCCAATTTAACTACATTTTCTCCTGGTGCAAGAGGGCTGTGCAATCTGTTTCAGGTGCAGCACTCCCCTCTTCACCCCGATGTAATCACAGTTGCACCCATCCTAGTATATTTTAATGCAGCCATACCACATCCTCTCTTAAGCCTTGTTGCATCACCTTCCTTTCACTGCTGCATCCCCTTTATATATAAAATATCCCAATTATATTTTTTCTCCCTTACATCCCCAGTGCACCCCACTGTATCCTACCTGCTGCAGCCCCATCCCATGCACCCACCTCGCAGCCCCTTTGCAGCCTGTTTTAACCCCACCACCTTCTTGTTGCATCCCCTTGCACACCCCCATTGGTACACTCCTTGTACCCCCATGGAAGCCCCACTATGTCCCCAGCTTTCTCCCCTGTTGTATCCCCACTGCAGCTCTATTGCATGCCCCGCTTGCACCCCCACTGCAGCTCTGTTGTATCCTCCTTTTGTACCCCTATTGCATCCCTCCCTTGTACTCCTTCTGCAGCCCTATTACACCTCAGATGAAGTCCCATTACACCCCTGTCACGTCCCTCCTTACAATCTCACGAAGCCCCACTACATTTCCCTATTTGCCCCATTCTCCCCTCCCCCCCACCGCACAACCCCATTCCATCCCCTCCGAGCCCCTTCCCGCCCCCTTACCACCCCACTCCCCTCCCCTCCTTGCACCCCCTTTTCAACCTCCTCCCACCTCCCATTTCACCCCCACTGCAGCTCCCTTCGCACCGCCCCTTCCATCACCGCCCGTGCGCTCCGCTGCGCCCCCGCGGATCCTTCCCGGTACCGGCGCGGGGAGGCGGGCGCAACGGAGCCGCCGCGTTTCTCTCGGCGCTGCCATCGCCGCCCGGCCCGGTAAGAGACGGGGGCGAGGAGCTGCGGGGGGGGGGGCGGTGCTGGGGCCGAGGGGCACCGGGGGGGTTTACCCGGATACCGAACCGCTGCCCCGCGGGCCCTGAAATGGATGGAGGGAGGAGGAGACTGAAAGGCCTTAGCGGAACGCAAGGAGTAATTTGTAAAGATACGCTTAAAAACTGCCGTTAATTTTCCTTCCAATTTAAAAGATAAAATCGGGGCACAAAGAGGAGGAGAGCGGCGGTGCTGCTGTGCTATCTGAAGGATGCCGTCATTTTGCAGGAGCAGGTTTTGGGGAGGGATATATGGATGAGGGGAGAGGGTGGGGGTGGCCTCAGCACCTCGAGCCCGTCCTCTGGAGGGGGCTGAGGCCGGGTGCACTCGTGACATCTGCATTGGGGTGGGGGTGGCGTGGCGGTGGGGTCTGGCTCGTGGCCCCGGGCCGTGCTGTGCAGCTGCAAGTGGGTCAGAGATGGGTGTTTTGTGAACCGGCGCTGTAGAAATAATGATCTCATTTCTGCCGTCTATAAATAAATGAAGGTGAAAGGGCACATTTCCTACTTCCAGCCTTTCGGAGACTGGATTAAGACAGAGAGCTGGCTGACGGACAGAGATCGTCCGAATACAAATAGATCTGAAATTATTACTTCGCTGCGACTGGTGTCTGAAAGGTCACCCCCTGAAACATACCTCTGAGGAATCGTAATGTTAGTTATGTCATTGATGACAGTCAGTAGTGTTTTTCTGGCTGTTGGGGATGGCAGGGGAGGCAGTTGTGAGGGAGATGTTTATTTGCACGGCGCCGGTTCTCCTTACACCATGAGCTGGGACTCCTGGGGGCTCTGTTTGTGCTGCTGAAGCCCACTGGAGCCCCCTGGTTTTGCTGTGGGATCTTAAAATCGCTTTCATGCAACCATTAGAGTATGCTTAAAAGTGTTTCTTTGCATTTGGATGTTCGGAGATGTACAATCTGTTGGGCTGCTGGGGAGAAACAGGGAGCCGTGGGCGCAGGGAGCGGTGTGCAGGAGGCAGCCCTGCCTGCCCAACCCTGCCCGGCACAGACCCATAACCTTTCTACTTGAGTTTTGACACACCTGATGAGCAGAACGGCGTGCACTGGGGATTTCTTGGTGTGAAAATGCTCCCTTGAGGAGCCGTGCACACAGCTGCAGGCAGCATCGCTTCTCAGCTGGTGCATCACAAGGGCTCTGTGGCCATAGACCCCCCTGTTCCCCTGCACCTCCTGCAGCCCTGCCAGTGCACATCCCATCGCAGGGGCTCGCCCCGTGCCTGCTGCAGCATCCTCAGAAGCTGCTCTATGAGAGGCACTGCTCAGTGCAAAGCCTCGCCGTCTCCCTGGGAAACGATGTGAGCTGCTTTCACATCCGTGGGCTTGGGTTTTGTTTTTGAGCTAAATGTAGGTTTCTGATCCCACACACTGCTGTGTGCTGCTGCTCCTGCTGCATCTTGCATGAGGTTTGGAAAAAAAAAAATCACCATGTATACTTGGGCTGCATCTCTGGATCTTCTCTGGCCTCCCTGGGGTGCCCCAATAAGCTTGGAAGAGAACAAATATTAATGAGGATTCCAACCTGGCTATCAGCCACTTGTCCCTTTGGCCTGTGGCTCTGGGGACTCTGACATATTGTCCCTGCAGCGCTCTGCAGCCCCCTCCCTCTCTGGCACATGTCAGTGCCTGCTTGGGCTGCCTGGACCCCAGCTCTGGGCTGTCTCCCAGCCCTCTCCCAGCAGCCATGGGACGCAGAGGCCAAACCGGTGTTCCTGGTTCAGCATCCCATGCCCTGCCAGCTACACAGCCTTACTGCTGTCATCATCACAAGGCATTTATCGGACTTGCCTAATGGATGTTTGTGAGTTAATTGATGAGGGCAGGAGCCTTGCTTTGCGCTGTTTGCAACAACCCTTGCAGCCTCGTGCTGAGTAATAGGTGGCAGTCACAAGGCTCCTGGCTGTTCCCATTTACTTTCACTGTTCAGCCTGAGCTGTCCCTCCAGCAGGCAGCCAAGGGCTCCCAGGCAACCCTCCATGACATTGGGGTGCCTGGGGCCACGCTTGCTTTTCCCATTATCTGCACCTGTAGTGCACACTTTGATCCCAGTTGGTATGAGTGCCCTGCTGGCACAACGTTGAACAAAGTTCTGCATTTATACAAGCAGGGGAAAGGTTAGTCAGAAGTCATCAATGATGAGTTTGGAAGGGGAGCTGGTGCCTTAAATATCTCTGACTTGCTGCTTCCCTTGCTGCAGGTCAGCAAGGAGAAGGAAAGCAGCAGGGTGATCCTAACCTTGTTTTCCTCTTTCAACAGCGAGCCACAGCACCCACAGCAAGCAGGACCTGTGCCGAGAGGAGGAGGAGGAGGTGATCTCTAGAGAGTAAGCCAGGCTGTGAATGCCTCTTCCCTTTTTGCTTTGCTTTCCAGGAGCGGTGAAGGCAGAGGAGCTGAGGCAGTGGCTCCATCCCACTGCATCCCTGTGCTGTCCTTGCCGCTCACTTGTCTTCCTCATGGGCTGCAGTGCCTGCACTCTGTGCTTCATTTCTTCCCTGTCTTAGCAGCACAGCCGAACCTGCTGGCAGGTGGGTTGGGCTGTGCAGCCCTGCTGAGGTGTTGCTGCTGCTCCAAGGACTTGTTTATAGGCAGGGAGCACAGGGAGCAAAGATCTTCCTGCAAAATGACAATGAAATGAAATGAAATGAAATGAAATGAAATGAAATGAAAAACTGTGTCATTCAGGCTTGAGGAAGTAGCTGATGTTTGGCTCTGCTAAGGAGGGATCTGGTGCAAACATCTCCTGCATTCCTTGCATTACAGTTACTTCTTTTTTTCCCTGGGGAAGGTGGGAAGCTGGATTTTGCTGTGGACTTTTTGTGAACTCTTCATCTTGGTCACATACAGCATGTGTTTGTAATGTGATTCAGTATTGCAGCATCAGTGTGGGAGAGGATATCACTGCGGTGCTTTGGTTCCTGTTTCACAGCACAGCATGCCAGCCTGGATGCTAAAGGAAGCAGAAATACATCTGCATGTGCTGACATGGGGAAATTTGGGGCAGGAGGAGACATGGGTGAGAGGACACCAGGCACTGGAAGTGTTTTGTTTTATAACCAAGTGTGACAAAAGAGCTAATGCTGAGGAAAGGGGCGTGACATAGGTGAGCATGGTGAGCAGCAGGAATTAAAGGCTGTCTGTGGCAGGGTTTAATCCCTTAATGAGAAAAATAGATCTTTGCTGCTGGCAGCTGGGAGAGCAGAAAGGGCTGTGGGCACTTGTCCTGGTGATACCTGGGGGGACGTTGATGGAAGTTGTTTGGGAGGTGTGCTGGATCCAGAGAAATGCAGTAAGCACAAAATGGCTCCTGGGCATTTGGAGTACGGGGATGTTTTGGTGCCCTATCAGGAACAGGGATGAATATGTCTCGGATAAGGGCTGGTGGCCAAAGAGCACCCTGCCAGGTTCCTTCCATCCCTCCCCAAGACCACTAATAGGCTCTGCTCCCTTGATTAGTCAGTGCCTGTGCAGAGCAGTAATGAGCCTGGAGCTGGGCTCAGGCTGTGGATTCTAGGTCAGCAGCTGTGTGCTGGGGATTTGGGAACAGGCAGGGCCTGTGCGGGGTCTGCACGTGAGCTGCAGGGCCATGAGCACCTCGTGGGTGGGCATCGCAGCAGCTGGGCTGGCTGGGAGCTGCCTGCATCACTGTGCCTTGGTCTGTGCCCACCTGGAGCTTATTGCCCTTAAGGATCTGCACCGTAGGGAACGTTGTAATAATTAGTCATACTGAGCTTTAAACTTTATTGCCCTCCTGATTGCTGTCCTTTGCCTTGCACCCTGCCATTTTCCTCTTCTCCTGGCTGCCAAGATTTCATTTAGCCTTGTCTAGTTTCTGGTGTTTAACCCCTGATCCCTCAATGCACCCAGGTAGGGCCAGGCCAGAGGAGCAGCATGGACCTCGATGTGCTCAACATGTTCGTCATTGCGGGTGGCACCCTGGCCATCCCCATCCTGGCCTTTGTGGCCTCCTTCCTGCTGTGGCCCTCTGCGCTCATCCGCATCTACTACTGGTGAGTGCTCCCCTCTGAAAATAGGGCTCAGCTTCCAGGGCAGGGGCTGTCCTTGTGCTGGCAGTTACAGAAAGGACTCTCCCCATTCTCTTCCTCTCTTGTGGGTGTAGGGGGGGTTTTCCTTAGCTACGTGCATCCTGTCCTTCCTGATAGCAGCAGGCCAGCGCTATGTCCTTCATCCCATTTGTCCCTGGAAATTAGCAATAAACATGTTGTCGGCTTTCATTTCTGGGCTTGTAGCAGAGGAAAGCTCCTGCAGGGAGCTGGGCAGCATCTCACTGGCCTCCCACATGGCTGCTATCACGTGCTGGTGGCAGATGGTGGCTCCCACAGCCTGGCTCAGGGGTGTTCCCCATCAAAGTGACCTCTTGTAAGTGAAGGATGTTATCCCGCCCTGCCGCTCAGCCACACAGCATGATTAAATCTGTCCTTCTGATGGAGTATATAATAGCAACCCTCTGATCAAAGCATCTGGGAGCTGGTGGGAGGGTTGAGGTAATGCAAACCAACCCAACAGCAGCTCCCTGCTGGGCATCACGGGGCAAAGCGTCACCTCGTGGTGTTGGGGGGGAGACAGAGAAGAGCCCGCCGCAATGTCCTTCAAGGCTGTGAATTATGAGCTGAATGAGAGCAGAAAGGTGGTGGCACATCCCCGGACACCCCTCCCTTCTCCCATCGCTCATTTCCCTCCTCACCATCACTGAGATACCACAGCACAAGGACCTGGAAGACCAATCATGCTTCTCTGTTAGTGTCCACAGAGGCTGAGGGGTACTTGGGGCCAGCCCAGCAGGGTCAGCCGCTGCTGCCCACGGGTTAAGCGGTTTAACTGTGGCTGCTGATCCTGTTAACACCTTGCAGGAGATCAGTTCAGCTTTGCACAGATTATTTTGTCTTCTGCTGAATTGATCCATCAGGATCAGTTGCTAAAAATGTTATCAACTTGCCCATCAGCAGTTTACACCGGTGCCTTTGAGGCGAGCACTCTTAAGACACTTATTCAGGGAGAAATTCGCCTCTCCTTGTAGGACCCATGCGCGGCCATGATATCACTTAAGTTCCACTAACTCCCTCAAAAAAGGGATTATGGTAAAAGAGGATTGTGCTATGCATAAGCTTTGAGTGGGCAGAGAGCTAGGACAGCCCAGCATAGTGTTGGTGACCTTGATTCTGTGTCTCAAGTAAATTCTGACATTGTGCATGGAGGTATTTGGAAGCACCTTGGCTGCAGGAGGATCCCAGCAGTTGTTCTGACTTTTGACTGTAGGGGAAATGCAGGCAAACCGTGCCTACTCCATGGCCTTTGACTGCACGCACACAGCATCTGTCCAAAGTGTCACAGATAATCTCTGCCCAGGTCCCCTCTGGCTGGTAGTTTTACTGCAGCATCTTTAGCCAGGCTGCAGGCCTGCTCTGGTGGGAGCTGTCTGCTTCCTGAGGAATAGTTTTCTGTGGGGTCAGGCTGGTATCTTCTGGGCAGGGGACGGTCACCAACAGAGTGCTGGTGTGTGTATCTGAACACATTTTCAAAGGCCATTGAGGTGGCATATGGGAAAAGGGTCCTGCTGTGCCCTGGTCTTGCTCCTGGAGTTGTTTTCTCCTTGTTTCCAGGTACTGGCGTCGAGCCCTGGGCATGCAGGTCAAATACATAAACTATGACGACAGCTATCAGTTTTGTTATTCCTATAGAGGAAGACCTGGGTACCGGCCATCTATCCTGATGCTACATGGCTTCTCAGGCCACAAAGACATGTGGCTGTCCATAGTCAAGGTGGGACTCCAGTTTTCTTGTAGCTGTTTAGTGAGTTAATAGTCTGGGGCTCAAGGGTGGTGTGGAAGCATATGGGCTATGATAATCACTATAACGTACTAGGAATACCCTCTGCTCTGTGGCTGTTATTCAGTGGAACCTTTTCATCCCTATGAGTGCAAATCTGCCTTCCTATTGGTATGATCACCCCATTTTGTTTTGGCAGTTCCTCCCCAAGAACCTGCACTTGGTGTGCGTTGACTTGCCTGGGCACGAGGGCACAACACGCTCAGCCTTGGATGATTACTCCATTATGGGACAAGCAAAGAGGATCCACCAGGTAAAGTTTCTTGGTGCTTTGCTGCCACTCCTGCTGCATGAGGGATGTAAGGGATGCTGGTACCCGCGTGGCCCCACTCCCTCCCCAGTTGTGCCCAGGCTGCCGGGTCAGTCCACTGGCCTCATGGTTTTGGTGTGAATTTCTCTAAGGTCACCACACCTTTGCTTCCTCTGCCCTAACAATGCTCCTTCTGCTCCTGTGCAGTTTGTGGAGTGCATCAAGCTTAACAAGAGGCCCTTCCACCTCGTCGGCACCTCCATGGGTGGGAATGTTGCTGGGGTTTATGCCGCGCAGTACCCAGAGGATGTGTGCAGCCTGACTCTGATTTGTCCTGCAGGTGAGTAACATGGGGCAGGCAGAACATGGAGGAGAGTGAGCAGGAGCTGCTGCAAGAACCTTGAGTAGTGCTGGTGCTAAAGTGTCCTTGCACATCACATAGTACAAAATTTGTTGAAACGGTTCATATACATAGTCTGAAATTCTCTGGCAAGGCACAGAGCTCACGGTAGGAATTAAAAGCCCTGCCCTGATTGGTGTTCTCCAGAGCTCTGCAGTTTGCCCAGCTGGAGCTAAAGCCTCGGGCAGATGGGTGCAGGAGCCCATGCAGGACAGGGGGCTTCTCCTGGGGGCTGTGCTGCGTTGCACTGTGCTCACTGCTGCTTCTTTGCCCCAGGGTTGCCGAGCTTCAACGAGAGCAAGTTTGTCAAGATGCTCCGGGAGCTGAAGGAGTCCGAGCGCACCGACAGGATCCCATTGATTCCCTCCACACCCGAAGAGATGGCCGACATGCTGAAGCTCTGCTCCTACGTTCGCTTCAAGGTGCCACAGCAGGTGAGAACCAGGGGCGGGATTTTGGGGCGGCCCGGATCTGCCTGCTGACAACTTCCCTGTGCGCCTCCCTGCTGCCCTCTGCCAGTGCCGGCTGGAATAACCCTGCGTGAGGCTCAAGAGTTCCAGCAGCAGGCCGTGAAACAGAAGTGTTTCTCAATAAATATGGCTGTCAGGAAGCACTAAATAAATAAAGAAGGCTATTGTCTGGCCTGGAGGGGAACTGTTTGTTGCTTTTTTAGCAGAAGCTATGGAAATGTTAATCACGGCATTGTGAGGTGAGAGGAACTTGGCAAGGAGCTCGCTATTTAGCCAGGTTTTCCTTAGGAAGTCTGGGATGAGTAGATTGGAGAATAAGAAAAAAATGTGAAGTCATGCCAAGACCAATTTTTTTGGCAAAAGAAGGAAGAAAAGCAGAGTCATGGCTGAAACAGACAGCCTGCCAGCCATGGGAGAAAAATGTGGTTAACATTACAAAAGGCTGAAATAGTTTCTGGTGAAATGCTGGTTACCCAAGTGCTGATGTGACAGCCAGACATGCAGTGGGCCAGCTGGTGGTGGGGCAGGCACACTGCTGGCCCCATACGAGGTGCAGCCCCCCAGCATGTCCCTGTTCTTCCCCTGCAGATCCTTCAGGGCCTGGTGGACGTCCGCATCCCACACAACGATTTCTACCGAAAATGTAAGTGTGTCCTGTGTCCCTGGGCTGCCCCCTGTTGAGAGCCCGAAGGGCAGTGGGGTGGATGGCTTTAGGGGTGCATAGGCAATGGGGCTGCTGCTTTGTCCTCATCCTCCCAGCTGGTCCAATGCATACTGATGTCTATGCAGAGGTGGGGTTGAAAAATGCCTCTGTTGCGGTTTGGTGGAGGTGCTGAATGCCACCACCACCCCTGCCTGTGAGCTGGTTCTCCATGTCACGGGGCTGCATGCAAAGCATCCTTCTCCATAGGCTTACCCTCTCCCTGTTCACCCCAGTGTTTTTAGAAATTGTGGATGAGAAGTCCCGACACTCTCTCCATGAGAACATGAACAAGATCAAAGCACCGACGCAGGTCATCTGGGGAAAGCAGGACCAGGTTTGTGACTGCCCCTTGGCTTCAGACTTTTGGGTGCTGCCAGGTCTGACATAATCTGGGAAGAGGAATAAGAGGAATAAATTGCCAGTAGAGTTGTGCTGGCAACCAGGGAGAGATGTGCTCTTCTGTGTGCAGGTGGCAAGGAGAAAGCATCGTTCCATGTGGTTGTAAGGGGAGGAACAGGAATATCTGGAGGGTGGGGAAGGGACAAAGTGCAGGCATAGGCTGGCACCCAGTGCAGAGCCTGGGGAGATGGTACAGCACGGCCTCAGCCCTCCCCCACCAGCACTGCAAAGGCCATGTCTGCATCCCTGCTCAGCATCTGTTTTGATGCTCAGCATCAGCATTTGTTGGGTTGACAAATGCAACGTGCCATGTGGTGCACTGCTGCGCAGTCTGTTTCTGTTTGAGGCACCAAAGGAGCCCTTTTGGCAGGCGTGGTGGGCAGTGTCCTGTGCTGTTGATTAACAGTGGCCAAGCACTGGAACAGGGAAGTGGTGGAGGCACTGTCACTGGAGGTGTTCAAGAAACATGCAGATATGGCACTGAGGGACAAGGTTTAGTGGGCATGGTGGTGATGGGTGACGGGTTGATGGTTGGACTAGATAGTCTTAGAGGCCTTTTCCAACCTTAGTGATTCTATGATCTCGACTGAGCCTGCAGAGGCATCTCCCATGGGGTTTTTGCCATGGCCAGTAAAGCCCAGTGCTACAGCAGTGACTTTTCTCTCCAACGTCCAGGTCCTGGATGTTTCTGGTGCTGACATCTTAGCAAGTGCCATCCCAGACTGCCACGTGTCCATCCTGGAGAACTGTGGCCACTCGGTGGTGGTGGAGCGGCCGCGCAAGACAGCAAACCTCATCCTGGAGTTCCTGGCAATGCTGCACAGCACAGGCAACAGCAAGAAGCAGGCGTGATGGGGCTGGAGCCGTGCCGAGGCCGTGTCTCGGAGCTGTAACACATCGAAGCATTGATGAGTTCTCAGGGATTTGTACAAACCGTGGTGAACGTGCCAAAGTCCCTGAGGCAGGCAGAAGTCACTGACACACCGACCTAGAGCACTGCTGACACAGCGACCCAGGACCTCTGAGCAGCCCACATAGATGCAGGAACAGGACCTGAACCTTTTCTGCTCCTAGGTTACAGCAGAAATGAGCAGAAACCACAACCCGCTAGCCACGCAGTGTGCTGAAGCCCCCTATGCAGCCCACGTTGCCCACATCACTGGCACTCAGTTGTGAATGACATCATCTGGACTCTCTGACAAACGCAGGGGACTGGAGGTGTCCCAGAGCAGGACTCGCCGTGTTCCCAGCCCTGACCACCGCGTTGCATGCTGCCGTGCTGTGCGAACCCCGCGCTCTGGGCACGGCGCTCCTTTCCTTGCTCAGATGATGAGAGAGAACACGTGGAAGTCACACGGCTGTGAGTGTGAATGCCTTCACACATCGGCTGTGCAGATTTCCTCAGACCCCTGAGCAGCTCCTGTGCATGTGTGATGCCTTAACAGCCTGTGAGCAGCCCACGGGAGAGGGCGAGTGCGGGGCGAGCGCGTCGTGGCTCTTCTCTGTCCCCTTGTGCTGCAGAATGCTCCGATGTAAAGAACACATTTCTTAATGAATTCCGTGAATTCTGTGAACGGTGACGGTGCTGAAAACGTGTGGAAGAGGGGAACCGGCCGGTGCGTGATGGCCATCGTGCCCAGGTACCTGTACATATATTTGGGAATCCCCAGTGGTTTCTCTGCTCTTTTTGAGAGAAGAAACATTTGTTCTTTTGGAAAATGAGCAACTTCCTGTTAATCGCTTGTTATGGTTTCTACTAAAGGAGTTGATTTAAAAAAACGTAATTAAAAAAAAATCACTGATAGTTTTATGTGGTAAAAGCCAGAAAAGAAATGTTTGGGTATAGTATAGTTTCTCATATGCCACAGATTGCTGTCTGCAGAGGATTTCTATGGCAATTAAAATCTAGGACTTTAAAGAGCACTCCATGTGGTGATTTCTTTCCTTTGGGACAGACAGAGCTGTGTGGAATGGCAGTGTTGGGGCTCTCTTCTTTCATCTCACATTTCTATGAGTTCCAGGTTTTGCCATGAGGAACACCTGGTAATACTGAGAGAGATCGTGATGAGCAGGAAAGTTCCATGCTCACCTCCTCTAAGATAAAAAGTGAAGTTGCTGTTTTTTTCCTTTTTAAGAGGAAGTAGCCCTGAACAGTCAAAAAGCACAATAAAATCTTGGGGGCCATGCAACTTGAGCTGAGTCTTTGCACTTAAAAACTAAAACATGGTAAAAGCAGGCAATGGGCACCTCCTGGCTGCAGCTGGACATCGCTGCAGGAGCAGGGGCAGCTCCTGCCTGGTGACAGAACCCCCCAGCCCTTTCTCCTGGGGCTGGCAGCAGCTGAGAGCACTGACGGGCATAGGGAGCACCTGGAAATGGGCACTGACACCTCACCCCTTATTCCCTGCTGGGAGCTGGCAAAGCCCCACGCTGCTGCGTGCCAAGGGCTGCCCCTGGGAACCAGAACCATCACCCGAAGGTAAGGCCGTGGCCCTGGGAAGCGGGCAGTGGGGCTCCTATCTGGGATCTGGTTCAGCTATGGGGAAAGCGGGGTGTTGTGCTGCTGTGGGGCTGAGCAGTGCAGGGTGTCACGTGGGAGCTGCCCCGCAGCCCTTCTCCCACTGTCTGAACCTTCCCCTGACTCATGGCATTTCACAACCCTCCTGGCAGCAGAACATGTTTATCTTGGGGAAGCCAGGTCGGGAGCACTCTGGGACATAAGATTCTCTGACATGTTCCTGTTGCCCGTGTGGCACGGGACGCCCACAGAGAGGCACAGCGCCCCTCCAGCCCTGCGTGTGCTGCTGCAACCAGCGTGGGGAAGGCAAGGAAGGGTCAGCGTTTCAGTGGGCTGCTTTTTTGCACAGCAGACAGTTGTGAGAATGCGCTGCTAAGGTAGGGGCACTGCATCGAGCTGCTTCCTAGAAGCGCTCAGTTTGCCCTGCAGAGTAGGACCCACATGCAGCCTTCATGTGCTGCTGTATCAATTTTTTTTCTTTCTTTCTTTCTTTTTTCTTTCTTTCCTTTTTGATGTGATGTGGGGAAGGAACAGCTGTGTGGGTGCTCTGGGTGTGCTGCCACGTTGCCTGTAGCACTGCTGGGCTTTGTGTTCATCCCTGTGCTACTCCCACCAGGACAGCATTTGCTTCTCATCAGTTCACCTCCCCTAATGCAGAATTAAAACTAAAGATCAATAAGGTCAACGGCGTGTGTTTTTGCCAGGTACTCTTATTCCGTGTCAATCTCAGAAGTGACAAAAGTATCACAGCAATGAGGACCTGGGGACTCCAGACTCTGCTGGGTGCACTCAGTGGGTGATGCACGGGGCTGGAACAAACCTGCCTGCTGCTGTGCAGCTGCTTGTCTGCACGTGAGAGCAGAATTGTGCCTTCACTGCTCCAGAATTACCCACTCCCCTCTTTTCACCCCGGGGAAAGAAGCTCCCTCCTGCAGCTCTGCACGGAGCTCCAATGGAGCTGGGACACGTCGGGCATCCCCTGAATTTGCGTCCAGCTCATGAGCTGCATTAAACCGGAGGTCCCCCAGCTTTGTAGCGGTGATGCCATTTTTTGCACGACAAAAACCCCTCTGGAGAAACGCAGCTTCTCTTGCTCTCCCCTTGCCATGCCGCAGAAAGGACACGGCGTTGGCGCAGCGCAGCCCGTGGCTCCGGGCCTCGGTCGCCGCCACTGCAGCACTTGTTGTGAAGTGGCACCAGGTGGCAGCAAGCGACCGCCGAGGGGAGAGAAGTGGCCGCTGTCCTCCCCCCGCAGCCCCGCAGCAGAGGGCCGAACCCCCGCTCCGTCACCCAGGAGCTGGCAGCTCTCGGGTCAAACTCTCTTCTACTCGACACGTCCCGACGTGGAGGTTTAAAAACAACTCGGCTCGGATAGGGGTTCAATCATTAACTTGTTCTGCTGAGACCAGAAGCCCCTCGGTGCTCCTGGGGCACCTGCGCACGAAGGATGCCACTGTGCCGAGGGGCAGGAGGCTGAAGGCAGGGCGCTGGGGCAGCACGCAGCAGCCGGCAGCGCCGCACGCACAGCCCGAGCTGGAGCACCGGGAGCTGCGCGCAGCAATGCGATCCGCAGCCTCTTCCTGTTGTGCAATCGCTGCCAGCGGCCCACTGAATGTTTGGGAGATTTGTCAGGGCTGTTGTGCTTCCAGATAATGTTTATTTGCTTGTTTCAGGTCTGGCTTTCACAAGCAATGGATTTAAATAGCACAGGCTGAGGCAGGGCATGACTTGCTCCCCGAGCCCCCACAGCCCCCTCCACACGCACTGTGCCCCGCACACAGCCCTGCACTCCTGCTGGCCCCAGGCTGGGCTTGGCACCGATGTTATTGCCATTTTCACTGCTCAACCTTCACTCGATCCTGCCTTTATGTCATAGTTCAGCGTGGAATAGGAGGCTGCTTGGCCAGCCCTGCCCATGTGGAAGGCCTGTGGCTTCGTGCAGACCACCAGACTTTGTGTGGCACCCTCTGTGTTCCCACATCTGCCCATTCCCTGCCTTCCCCAGCCCCATTTTGGCTCCGTCCCCTCTTGGAGCATCCCCTGGTAGAGCTCAAGCTGGGAGCAGAGTTGATAAAATCCGTCCGTGATGCAGCAGTGATCACAGTGTGAGTACCAGCGCCAAGGGCTGATGGCACCAGTGCCAGTGTACTCCAGCCATGTGCTGTGCTCCGGTTTTGTTGCCACTGGGATTTTGCAGCTTTTTGATACAAGGCACCTCAAACCTGAGCACCCAGGGCAGAAACTTTTGTGTGACTCCTTTTTCCCTGAAATAAAAAGCACAGAGTCTTCTTGATATGTGCTACCATAAATCAAAAGTTGAACGGCCACCAGGGCTCTGCAGAGAGGTGTCTGGGTGTCCCAGCCAGTGCGGACAGAACGTGGCACCAGTGGGGATGGGATGTGTCATGGCCCTGTGGCCAGAGCACTCTGTGCGCCAGCCAGGACTGCTGTTCTTCATGGGCACCACTTCTAGGCCTCAGGAGCAAAGGGATTTTTACAGCTCTTGGGGAATGAGGGCTTATCTGAGATTTAGTCACACCAGGTCATTGTCCTGTAGCCATGACTGTGGTCACAGTGTTTCCCCCATTGCTGCCAGCTCTGTGTTTCTGGGCTCCACGCTGTTCCCATCCTTCCTGAAAACAATGTGCTTGCATAATGTGCCTGAAGGTTAATTACCGTTGGAGCATCCTTCCTGATGGTTCCTGCTCGAGGAGAGGATCGTAGAATCATAGAGCTGGTGGGCAGCCTATAGCTGAGACCAAATCTTGGCCACAAAGGACAGCTGGGGGCTCCCAAAGCAATGCAGCTGTCATAGGCTGGACTGGCTGGCAATGCTTTTTTTTTTGGCAACATTGCCCAGCAGTTCCTTCTGGGGAGATTTATTCTTAGCTGCCTGCCTCTTTACCTGGCCCTGGCCAGGTGGGCTGATATTTCCCAAAGTTACAGAAGTCCAACAAAGGGAAAGCAGCAGAACGTGTTGGCATCATTCTCCCCCAAGAGCATGGATTTGGGATCTGTAGGAAAGGACCGGGCTCATCCTGCATCACGGTGCCAGCTCAGGCTGTGCTTGCCGGGTCACCTGTCCCAGCACCCAGCTGTGCCTCACAGGTGGGACAGAGCGTGCCTGAGCCAGCAAAGCCTGCTCCTAAAAATAACTTTCTTATCTTCCACTCCATCCAAATCAACATCAGCTCAGGCTATAAATAGCTTTGTGTGCTGAGCAGGGTTGATGCCAGGAAGGGCTGTGTGCAGGGGCTGCCGGCGGGGAGGGGATGTAGGGGCCCTTCTGGATGTCCCCCAATGGACAGTCACCCCAAACCTCATTGAGCTGGGCTCTCTGGGGTGGAAAGGATGCTCCCCCTTGTTTCATCTCCTTGCAAAACAGCTACCAAAAGAAGTCTGGGTAAATAATGCCTCGTGTGCCCTTGCTGAGTCAGGCCTCGTGCAGGTCATCACTTGAACCCCCCACACTGTTTGGGCTGCAGAACCCTGCATGGATCTGACATGACCTGGTGTCATCCTGCCCATGATCTGGCCTCATGCTGCTATGCCGTGCCACGCTGCATGCTTAGTGAGTGTCCTCTGGTTCACTGCTTCCTCGGATCCCAGCCCTGGCTTAAGGGGGTGAGCATGGGTGGGCGGTAGGCTCAGGAAATGGGAATGTGATCCAGCGCCATTTCCCCACAGGTTAAGTGGTGGGAATTACTGTACCTGCTAATCCCTTGGCTCAGCTGCCGGGAACAGCCCAGCTGGGATAAATCCTGGATTTTACAGCCTTGTGTACGTCCTGGAAACAGGCTGTGTGTCCCCGCTGTGCCCACACCTCCTGCCCCAGGATTGGATGAGCCCACAGCTCCGCATGGCTGTGGTGGCAGTGGCTCCCACTAATCCAGGCTGCTTCTTATGGGAATACCCCAGCACAGGGCTGTTTGAGAGCTCAGGGACATGTGTGGCCCTAGTGGAGGTGCCAGCAGGGCTGGCAGCCCAGGGTGTCCCGGTGTCCTGCGCTGGGCCCCAGCCAGAGCCCTTGGGTTTGCTCCTCTGGGCACTAAAATTAGTGACAACATTAAAGGGAGGAGGGGAGGAGAAGAGAGGGAGAGTCTTTGTTTACTTTAATCAAAAATAATTTGTGGCAACACATCTTCTTCCAAAGCAAACAGAGCAGGAGCCTGCCCGTGCTAATTCGGGAAGCTGGAAGGGAGTGAAATGAAAGCGCAGACCTGGGACAAGGAAATTAGCAGTCTGCAGGGCGAAAATAGAGCAGCAGAGCTGGGCAGCCTGGCTTTCTCACCTGGGGGAAATGCAGGCTGATAGCATCTCCAATGATACAACGCAATTCTTCTCCCTGCGGGGATGTCTTTAATTGGAAAATTAGGCTGAGGAGAGACATCCCAGCACACCAAGTGGTTGCAGCAGCCCTTACTCAGAATGATGTGGCATACCCCACCCAATCATGGGGCAAAATTAATGCCCGTGGCCCTGAAGCACTGCAGGGGCTGGGCTGCTGACTGCAGGCTCCTGGATTATTTTTACCTCTATTTTATTTGCCATTTTTTGATGTTTCTAGTCCTGGGCAAGGACTTTGGGCCACTTCTCTTATGTTAATTTCCACTGGCACGTTATAATCTATTAATTAGGTAATAGGCACTGTGGGTGAAGTTTGGGTTTCAGCAAGATGTCAAGAGCAGGTCAGGCTCTCAGCTCATCCCCAGCCTGGCTGCTCCCCACTGCTGGAGCTCTGGGGTGGGGGGTAGGTGCATTTTGCTGGAGCTGCTTGGGGTCGCAGATGCATAGCCAGTGCTGTGGGGCTGGTGGCCAGGGGGAGGACCCCAGCAAGAGGGTTCTGGGGGCCCTGGGCACCCAACTACTGCATTATTTCTTCGATGTCCTTATAATTTATTTTTGCAGCCAAGTTGTTTTCATGATAAAATGGAAATGTTTCCCACGGGCAGCTTTGAAATGAAAAGCTGGGCGAGGAGGCTAAATGTAGCCCCCTCACTGGTGTTGGAGTTGCTGGATCTGTGCTCAGCGGGGGGATGTGGTGCACAGCCCTGCAGGACCCCCACTGCCCCTGAGGCCTCTCTGTGCTGGAGCACGGGGGCTGGTTGCAGGGCTGAGCTCAGAGCTGGGCTCAGCTGTGCCTCCCAAAGGGTAGAGGTGTCCCCTTCTCCCTCCATCTAGTGAAAGTGACACTGCTGGGAACACGCAGGCCACCCCTCTGTGTGAAACAACGGTCTCATTAGCAGGAAAGTTCAGTCCTGCCTGCCCTATTGACTCATCGCCTTGCCTTTCATCTTCTCTCAGAAGTGGCTCATTATATGCTCTATAAATAGGTTTTTCTACTGATTACTCTTACCCAACTATCACCATTCTCCTCCCAGGCCTGACGCCAGCAGGCAGAGATTCCAATGGCAGTGGGCGTGTGGGTTTATCCAGGACCACCTCCTCTTTGCCTTATTTTGTGTGACTTTGTTGCAGTGGTCCCCCTGATGCCTCTGACTGCATGTCCCTGTGTCACCCCTTCCTGCTGCTTGCTCACAGCACTAACCCCAGCATCCCCAGCCAGAGTCCCCAGTGCCACCCGGTGCGGTGGCACACTCTTGGTGGCCTTGCAGGGACGCCACACTGGGATGGTCACCCTATATGTGGTCCCAATGGCCGTGCAAGAGGAGTGGGGAGATGAAGGGGTGCCGGGAGGGATGCCAGTCCCCTGTTATAGAATGATAAAGGCTGGGAAGTCCGCTAAAGCCATCTAGTCCAACCATAAACTCCTCACCACCATACCACTAGACCATGTCATTCAGTGTGACGTCTGCCCTTTTCTTGAACACCTACAAGGGCAGTGGCTCTACCACCTCCCTGGGCAGCCCCTCCCAGTGCCTCACCACTCTTCCAAGGAGAAATTTTTCCTAATATCTTCAGCACAAGTCTTCAGTGGGTTTGAGCACTGTGTGACGTCAGCAGGTTTTCAGGGCCAGGAAGAACAATGATCTTCATTTAGTGTTATCTGCTCTGTCACACGGACCATTGTGACTCTGGCATTCCTTGGCAGCATTTGGGTGGCTAATTACCTTCCCTCTTAATTAAGTGGGTAATTGTGCCTTACTGAGGGGTGGAGGCAGCAGGAAAAAGAGGTTGGGTGTGGAGCCCTTGTCCATGAACCCTCTGATTTGTATTTGTCAGTACTTGGCATGGTTTAGTGGGCATAGTGCTGACGGGTTGCTGATTGGACTTGATGATCTTAGTGGTCTTTTCTAACCTTAATGATTCTATGATAATGGATTCAAAGTCAGCTCTGAGATGCTGGCAAAGAGGAGCCCATCACTCAGGGATGAGCCAGCTGCACTCACCCCATGGCAGCCCCAGCTCCTGCTGAGCAGCACAGAGCTCATCCCCACGCGATGACGGCAGTACTGGATAATGACAACGATAACCATAACAATAATAATCCTTCCCAGCTATCAGCAGAGAAGCTCCACGTGCTCCACAGCCAGGCAGGAGCTAAGCCTCGTGGCTCCCTGCAGTGTGATGCCAACCCGCCTGAGAGGAGGGAACTGGCTGGGAGGGCTTCACAGGCTTCTTCATTAACCTTGGCCCAGATAGTTGGCTTCACTAATCCCTGCATAGCTTGTCCAGATCAGGGCAGCATTTGCCTCATCTCTGAGATGAGAAAATCATCAGGAATATTTTTTCCAATGCCCTCCCCAGTGCCATGGCCCTATTGGGACTGAGGAGAGGACAGCAGCACTTGGTCTGTGCCAGGCAGAGCTGTCACATTCCTCACTTGCTATGCTTGCAAGCCTGCCCTGCTCCAGATCAGCCCGCAACTTCTTTTATTTTGAGGTCAGCAGCAGCTGCTGGCAGCCTGGCCTCACTCCCTGTTTACTTTTTAAGCAGCTCAATGCAAATACAAAATTATCTGCTTCCTCAGATTGCTTTAACCATTTCATTGCTCCTGCTGGGGAAATGAGGACAAATAAACGTGGGGCTGGTGGTCTGCATGCAGCAGATGAAGCTTTTGTTCTTCTGCTTAATCCCAGTTTTGGTTAGCAAGCCCAGATAATCACTTGTCTCACATACAGTCTGCAGAGTAATTCTGCCACCATTTCACCCCTGGAGAGTAGAGGGGAAAGGGAGAGGGGATCTGTGCAGCTCTGTGGTGATAGCTGCACCTTCTGCCCCAGGGATGTGGGGGCTCTGGTGGGTGTTTCCCTCAGTGGGGACAGCAGCCAGGAGCTGTGGGCAGCCAGCAAGACGTCATACTTGTGCTGGGAGCACACACTGTTCCCTCTCTGAAAATGACTCGGGAGGAAGGAATTTAACACAGAATTTCCTCTTTATGCTGCTCCGGCCCTTGTTCTGGACATAATCTCCCAGAAGAGAGATTTTGGGATGCAGGAGGCTGGGGGTATGTGCTGGATGCTGCTGGGGCCATGCAGGGATCCCCTTTTCCCTGCTTTCTGATGAAGAGCTTTCTGCAGCAGGCTGAACACTTGGGCAGTGGGGAGGAGGGCAGTGAGCTTCCCTGGGAAGCGCAATGATGGTGACAGTGCCAGGCAGACCGAGGGCTCACTGCCCTGTGCACAACAAGCCTCCTCTCTCTGTGCAGCCGCGTGGCTGGACGGCACGTGAACTGCTCTCACCCAAAAGCATGAGCTTCTGCCAGCTGGAAATCATGAGCTCTTCACAGGAGCAGATCTGTTATGTGCACCATGGCTGCAATGTTAGGCGTTTGCAACAGCAGAAGGGGTGATAGGAATAGGCGGCAGCAGCTTTCGGTGCCACCCGCTTGTCACAGGGGCTGGAGGCCTTTGCAAATTTCCCCTAAAGAAGTGGGTCAGCATTCAATCTCTCTTTGGAAAGAGGAGAAAGACACAGGATTAATTGTTTGGTATCACACGGCCAGGCAATGGCAGCGCTGCTGGGAAGCATCCCCAGGGCTGGGGCAGTGGGGCTTTTATGGTGTGTCCCTCCAAGCCAGCTCATGTCTGCAGCCCAGCCACCTCCCTGCCACTGTCACTGCAGGAAAACAGTTTGCTGCAGCTGCTGCCTGGCTGTTCACAGCCAACGCCTGTTTCAAAGCTGTGCAATAGTTGGTGATGTAACTCAACACTAAAAATAGCCCAGGAAGAGTCCCTGGAGCAGCAGGAGGAACTGCAGGGAAGGGCTGTATCAGCAGCGTGACGTTCCTTCCCAACTGACGCCGCCTCGCTCTGTCCCCTTGGCATTGCCAGCTCTGCCTGCTCACTGATGGCTGCATTCGTGTTGGGTTGATAGGTGGCTCCTGGCAGGAGGTGTGGGATGAGGGAGCAAGGGAAAGGAGCAGGAGGAAACCTGCATCCAGGCTCCTCCATGGGAGATCATTGGTAAGAGTGGCAATTGATGTATTGTTTCAAAATCTTGCAAGCATTACATGAGCTGTATGGGGATGAGAAGTTCTCTGCAACTAGTTCTTCACCAGTGTGACTCAGGGGGACATCTGATCTCTCACCTTGGCAAAATGCCTCATGTGGGGTCTGTTGGGACCATCCCTTATTCCACAGAGATGCAAAGGGTCCAGAATCTGAGTGAAACCCAGCTGCACAGAGTGGTCACAAAAGTGAGGATGGAAATCAGAAGGTGATGGTGGTGGGAGGCTCAGAGCAGCTGACGAAAGAACTGGCTTGTTTTTGATTGATATTTATATCTGAAGTGGCTTTTCCCTGCCCTAAATAGCCTGCATGGCTGAGCTCTGAGCAGCAGTGCAGACATCCGCACAGCGCTGTGCAGAGCGGGGATTTATTCACTGAGAAACATCTGAGGGAGGCTCAGAAAAAAAGCAGAATTGGAAAGCAAAGCTGCAGGAGGGTGTGCAGTGAGGGATACAGCTGCATGAACAGAGAAGTGAGAGGAGGAAACCAAAATGGCTGGTGCTTTCCTGCTCCCATGTGCTGGGGATGCAAGCCCAAATGCAGGACTGCCTTGCCATGCAGGAAAATGCAGAAAACTGGTACCATAAATAATCCTCTGGCCTGCCCTAACCTTTGGGTTATCTCCATATTGTTCTATTCATGTGTTTTTTGGTGAAGAATGTTTTTATCTTGCAATAGCACAGAGGAATTCTGCTGTGCCAGCAGCTCACAAGGGAAGGGAGAGTCATGCTAGAGGTCTGCCGGCACAGCAGACACAACTGATAAAGACAGGGAAAGAAGGGGACAGAGCAGTAGCTGGAGTTTTGTTATCAGGAGCACAAGTTGAATCTATTGTGGTAGCAGTCTGGCAAGAGTCCCTGATCTCCACAGGGGAAAGAGGCAGAGAATACTTTGCCCGCACTGCTGGCTTGGAGGCAGCCTTTGCTGCTGCCTCTTTGCCTGCAACACAGCCAACAAACCAAACCCATAAACCATAAGCTACAGATGTTTTTGTTTGTGGTTCCTGGGTCAGATCAAATCAGTTAATAGAAACTTAGAGAGAAGAAAACATATCCCGTTAATCACAGCCTTCTGCAGGGAAGCACTGTTCCAACACCTGTGATCTCTCTTGTCCTGGCAGCTCTTGAGAAATCCCAGAGCTGAGCTCCCACCCTGGCCAACAGAGCCTGGCTGTGTTATGCCGTGTTTATCCCCATCCCTCAGCCTTCAGCTTGAAACTGCTTGTGGCTGACAGAAGGTGCCTGGCCAGAGCTCTGGCATCTTCTCTGCTGCCTCGCACAGAAAGCCCTCCCATCGCTCTTCACCTTCCAGCTTCCTTCTCACATTATTATTATTTTTGGCCCCATCAGGATTGAGTGTAGAGCCTGGAATCTATTTCCGTGCAAGGCATCTTTAAAGCATGACATTTCCCATCTTCCTTATTAAATTAGGCGCTGGCCTCTTCAGTGGCCTGCCTTGTGTACTGAATCAGACACAACATCTCATGAGATGTTTTGCAAGTAAATAGTAATGAGAACCATGTGCATTCATTTGAACTAATGTAGGCACCACAAAAATGGCACAGACCGCACTGTGCAGACAGACCACAGGCTGTGTCTGGCTGCTCATGAGGACTACATGGTGAGAAGAAAGCTTGTGTTGGAACTGGGCTGATTTGGTAAGAAGTGACTGCATTATTATTTTTTTTTTTGCTTACATCTTTTGATTCAGGGTCTCAGTTTTCATATAAATGAAATTTTGCATCCCTCATCATGACAAGAACAATATTGAACTTTACAGCATTCCTCTGCTCCCTGTAACAGGAACAGCTCCTAGGCAGGGACAAAAAAACAATGTACACGCACTTAATGATCAAGTGTGCTTCTGCCAGGTCATGGACTTGACACAACTCAGCAAAGAGGAGTTTTCTCTGCTGCTTCCTATGTTGTATGAGTTCTGTTCATAAAAGCAAGTGCTTGTTCCTTAAAACTGTCAGCCTGGCACTTTTCAACAGCTCGTTTAAAAGTGTATGTACATGTATACATTCACACAGAGCACACAAGGGAGAGAAAGGTGCCTGGGGAAGCAGGATGTTTAGTGCCTGCTTTTAGAGTGCCCACCTGAGCAGGTGCTGAGGGGCTGTGGTGCCAAATCTCCTTCTACTCAGCAAGAGGAGTGCTGCTATTGCAACTCCCAGGGTCTGCAGAGCTCAGCATCTCGGGCTGCACTGCTCAGGGGTGATGCTCTCAGGTTGTGCTATGGGTCACCTGGCAGACAGGGGAGCAGTGCTATAGCCATGCCTGCAGGCCCATGGCAGGGAGGTGACCGCTAGCCACATGTAGTCAAGGGCAGCAGGACAGAGGTGGGGCAGTGAGAGCTGAGCAGCAGTACGCCACTGCCAAGCCACGCTCCATGTCAACATCTTCTTGTTACAGGCATGACCCGGCTCAGGAAAACTGATCGCAGAGATGCAGGAGATGTCAGAATGACTTGTAGCCTGGAATCGCTCCCTGTCTAATTAAGAGGGACAGGAAGAAGAGCAAGGCCCAAGGAAACTTAACGCTGCTGTAATCCCATGGGAACACCCCAGCACTGGCAGCAGCAGTGCCATGCACAGCACCAGGAGCCACAGCCTGGGGTGTCACAGCAACCGCAGATTAAAACCGGCAGCACGAGCTGATAATCTGCCACAGCTGCCATTGCCTTGGTAAACTACACAGGTGTTTGCTCACGGCTAGCTTCAATCCAAAGAGACCTGGACTTCAAAAGTGCCTTGCAGCAATGCCCCACACCAAGGGTCCTTCAGCTGCACGCACTGCAAAGAACAGCTGTGCTGCACGGCTGCTGCTGCTGGCGCTCTGACCTTTGTTTAAATGCAGCGCGGAGCAATTTGTGTCTGAGAGGACTCGCTCTGTCTCATTAACGTAATTCAAGCGGCGTCGCTGAGTTCACTGTCAGCGCCTGCTGCGCGCTAATTTAAACCACAACAGTCGTTATCTGGCCCGAGGCCGCGGGACCGCGCACTACGCACAGACCAGGCTGTTGCGGCAGCACCACAAGCCTCAGGCCTCAGGCCCCGAGGAGCCACCGCTCGTTAGTGAGGGCCCAGGAGTGGGGTGGACCGGCCGGCGGAGGAGGCCGCGATGAGCTCGGGGGACCGAGGCCTCTCCGTCCCGCAGCGCCCCAAACCCCGGCTCCCCTAGCAACAGTGCCGCCGGCGGCCGTCCAATCAGCGCGCGGCAGGGCAGGCCGTGCCAATAGCGTGAGGCGGGCGCGATGGGGGGGCGGGGCTTGGGGCCGAGGTGGGGGAGGGCCGGCCGCGCTCCGCGCCGCCATTTTCACGTCTGACAAACAAAAGAGGCGCAGCCGCCGCCGGCGCCGACCAGACCTCAGGTAACGGCCAGGGCTCGGGCGGTCCGCCAGGGTGTGCGGGGCTCCGAGGGGCCCGCTGCCGGGAGTGAAGGAGGTGGGGAGGGGGGCGGTCTCCGTCGGGGCCTTGCGGTGATGGGGGGGGAACTCTGGAACGCGGGGGGTGGGGACCGGGGCTCTGCGGAAGCTCGGGGCCGCGGGAGGGGCGGGCGGCTCGGCCGTGCCCGTCTGTGCCGAGCGAGAGGTGGCGGCGTTCCGCGGGCCGGGCGGCGCTGCGGGCGGCACGGGAGGATGCGTTGCGTAACGCTGTGCCGCCACTGCCCCCGGTGTGGGGAATCGGAAGTGCGCGGGGCGGGTGGCGCGGCTGTAGCGCGGCCGCGGCGCAGGAAGGTTCGTTCGGCGTAGCAGCGTTATCGCTGTTGGTGGTAACGGCCCGGTGGGACTCGCGCCCCGATGTGTCCTTGGCCTCGTTTCCACTGTGTGAAGTACACGTGCATAGCGCGGATATCGCTCCTGCCACGAGCTGGGATTTAATTGCCCTTTGCTTCTGGTCTGTCAGCTTTTATTTCTTGATGCGGGGGTTCTGGATGTCCCCGTGTGGTTTTGTGCTGCGTGCATCTCTGGGCGCTTCGGGATTAGGTCTTGGAATAAGGGCTTAGCATCTAGTTGTGTGGTTTTGAACTGCCTTGAAACATTGGTATCTTTGCTCATCCTGTCTCGTGGCTTCATATACAAAAGCACACACACACGTACTTCAGAATTGAATCATTAGGTAACATTTATTTGTTGTTTACTATGCTGCTGTTATAATTTGTAAGTGGGAAACAGCAACAATTTAACTGCCAGAATCCAGAAAGCGTTGTTTCTTCTTCATAAACATCTGAAGTGATCAGAGGTGTCTGCTGGTAAGGGTGGTGGGAAGGATTTTGGGAGGAGGGCTCACAAGATGCTTGGCGAGGATTACAGCCATCCAAATGGACTTGTTTCTAATAAAAGTAAGACCTTACACTTGGCCAAGTATTTTTCCATAAATTGAGATTCATTACCTTAATTGAAAAGCTCTCTTCCTAGCTCTTCCCTTCATAGCTTTCTGGAATAATAAATTGTCTGCAGTACTCTGCTAATACAAATGAAGCAGTTTTATGTTGCTATTTATTCTTGAGGCAAAGTAGATCAGAATCAGGGTGGGCATGTGGTACAGCAATTTGGGATGGAGCTGGACAGCTGGGTAGTGATGAGATGTGAGTGCTGGGCTTTGTGCTCTCAAACATTCCTGCCCTACCAGTTGCTTGCAGAGAATACTTTGCATTTGTCAGGCATGCTGCTTTGAAAAAGCAGGGTGAGGAAAGATGTTAAAGAAAGAAGCACTTAGCTGCCCTCCGTGGTTGGGCTTTCTGCCATGTCGGTACTGTGGTAGTGCCTCATCATTGTTCTCTGATAGCAGGGGAGGAGGCAGGGGGTTTTAAGGATGTTCTTGTTTTCTGAAGAGGTTGGGGGAAAGTAGGGAAGCCTTGTTGTAACGGTGCCCTGCTGTGGTCACAGGTCATAGCGTCATAGAATGGCCTGGGTTGAAAAGGACCACAGTGATCATCTAATTCCAGCCCCCTGCTATGTGCAGGTCACCAACCAGCAGACCAGGCTGCCCAGAGCCACATCCAGCCTGGCCTTGAATGCCTCCAGGGATGGGGCATCCACAGCCTCCTTGGGCAACCTGTTCCAGTGCCTCACCACCCTCTGTGTGAAAAACTTCCTCCTAATATCTAACCTAAACCTCCTCCATCTTAGCTTAAAACCATTCCCCGTTGTCCTCTCAGATGTCTGCCTTCTGGCTTTGGGAATAGGTTACTCTCAAGCTGGCGGTGAAAAACCTACTGGTGACTGTCCACAAGGAAGTCCCACCCAAAATGATAAGCTAAACATTAGTTGCTCTTAATCATTAAATCTTTATTGTCTGAATAAACTCAATTAGATAAGGTTTCGATTTGGAATAAACTCTCAGTGGTTTTGGTGTGAGGCGTGTGCCTCTCGGAGCAGAGCAGTGTCCCTGTGGGGACAGTGGGGGTTGGGAGTGAGCAGTGGTTTGATGTGGCTTTCAGTGCTAGGCTGAGGTGCAGCTTCTGTTCTGAAGACATTCATTGGTTTCCTTACCATTTCTGCACCAGTGCTCGAGTACAGAACTTGTTTGGCAGGTAGAATATGAGATGCTCTCTCCTCAATGAGATGCTGCAGCAAAAGGTTGAAAGGATGGAAACTGAGTTGCAGATAAACAAAAAATCAGCTTGATTGCACTTTCTGCTCTAGGTATACCTATAAATGTGGAGATAAGAACTAAGTATGGTAGAGTGTATTCTGTTATGCTGATATCTCTGTATTTGTAACAGTTCTGGAGTACCTAGTGAGCGGGGGTAGTGCCATGGTGTGGAGGAAGTCAGGTTTTTGACACCAGTGTGCGCAAAAACTCGCTGTCTCTTCCAGTTCATCCACTTATCAGCTGTTGGTTTGCTGATGCGCAGCTTGTCCCTGTTGGCAGGAGGCAGCACTTGGTGTCTAGGCAACGCCGGCCCGGCTCAGCATCTCTGTGGCTTGCTTGAAGAGATGAAAATTTTCCATTGCAGGGAGAGGATTTTTCCTCTATCACTGGTTCTTGAACCTGGCTTTCAGTCTTGCCCAAGGTTAATGCATCCAGAATAGGGATGGCTTTCAGATACGAAGAGCTACGTTGTGTAGTTTTAAGGTATAATTGTAGGTAACCGTTTCTGTGTCTCTTCTTAGAAATATCTCATGATGATGTTATTTTGGGCCCTTCATAATAACTATTTTTGTTATGATGTCATTCTTTTCTTCAATTTTGAAGAAAAAAAAAAAAGTTAAGAAAAAAAAGGTGACCCAGTGTAATGAGCTGTGAGTAGCCACACATTTCTGCTGCAGAGTCTGACATACTGTAGATATAAGGGAGGTAAAACTGTTCAAATGCAGATTTGTTGGTGGTGATGTCCAGTAAAGTGTTTATGAACTTTGAATCATCAATGATGGTTTTGGGCACTTCTTGATTTGCATGGCAGTACAGAATCAGAATCACAGAACGGCCAGGGTTGGAAGGGACCTCAAGGATCATGAATCTCCAACCCCCTGCCACATGCAGGGCCACCAACCTCCACGTTTAATGCTAAACCAGGCTGCCCAGGGCTCCATCCAACCTGGCTTTGAACACCTCCAAGGATGGGGCATCTACAACCTCTCTGGGCAGCCTGTTCCAGTACCTCACCACTCTCTGGGTAAAGAATTTCCCCCCCGATATCTGACCTAAATCTCGCCTCCCTCAACTTAAAACCATTTCCCCTCATCCTAGATGTATCAACCCTTTCAAAGAGTTGATTCCCCTCCCCTCTGTGGGCTCCCTTTAGGTATTGAACCTTGAGGTTCTGAGCGTGCCTCTGCTGGGTTGTGTTGGACTAACAATAACCTTTATAATAGGTACAGAAGGTACTCTTCTGTTGTACTGGTTGTCAGATACTTACTACTGAAGATAGCTGGAACCACGCAGTGTCCAGTTTTGCATTGCTGTACTGGGGAAAAAAAAAGTTTGCTTTTACAGCTCTTTTGATCTCTGAGAATCTTGCTCAATGAGGACGAACTCATTGCGTCTGCGAGTGGTTGGGAAGCAGTGGGTGCACAAGTCGTGGCTGGTTTGGAGCTGGGTAAGTGCTGTCCAGCCAGTTAATAGGGCAGACAGGAAGGCCAATTACTGATTTCACACAGCAGCCTATCAGTGGAACTGTATGTCTTGGTCACTATATCCTGTTCCAGCTGTGCTGAAGTTCAAAGAAATGGAAGGAACTAACAGAATTGGGCTGACTAGCTGGAACTGGCTGGTGATGCTCCAGTTGATATCTAGAGCTCGGGGAGCTCTGTACCAGGACAAAATACTCATTTTCACAGGCACTGTTGAATCTGTTAAGAATGAGCACTGGGAACTGCTGGGTTTATTTTCTTGAGGCACAGATGGCTTTGACGACAGTGCCCAAATAGCAGCGCGGTGCTGTGGTGCAGAAGGCTTCAGTAGTGCCTGAAACCTTACAGGAGTTGTAGGCACTGCCTAATTTTGTGCTTACTGATGCTGACAGTTTCCTTCTAGCAATTACTCTTCATTTATTTTTGCCAAAGAACAGCACTTGTACTTTGGATATATGATTAAGAACATGACGGCCAATTATTTATCATTCTTTGGCTGAGGTTAGCTGGCACACCTTGTTACAAAGAGGAACTGCTGACTTGATGGGCATCATCTTGATGTCTGTGGGGTATTGGCTCTTTCACAAGGTTGGTTCAGTGGAAGTAAAGGCATGGGGTTGAAGTGGATGGATGTGATGTGTTCATACTGGAGTTTTCAGAGTTGATGGAAGTGAGCAGCCTCTCAAGGATGAGGTGTAGGTGGAATAAAGGTGCAGTAGCTACACTGAACCGAGTGGTAATGGGAGGGAGTGTCTTGCACTTGTTCTATTGAGACAAAAAGCAAATTTTGAACAGTTATTTCTTGTCTGGGTGAATAATGACTTAACATCACTGTACACAGTTTGATTTCAAAGAATGTAGTCTTCCATGACCTTCCATAAGCTTGATTTCTCCCTGACGTGTTTTGTTTTCTGACAGTGTTGTTCTTCAGAAACACACAATTGGAATATGAGCACAGCATGAATGATGGTGCTGTACCGCAGAGTTTTGAGGAGAAAAGAGGCTTTTGGCAGTCATCCTGTCCAAGTCCTTCTTTGGCTAGTGGATACACTTGTGGCAGCCTTGCTCCCTTGTGTCAGGGAGTTGCTGGCTGGTACCAAATGTTGCTGTAACTTGGTTCCAGGGTATCTTTAAGAAGCGTGGAGGGGACAGGAGGTGCATGTAAAAATCACACAGTAATATATGATTCCTCAAGGATGGAAGTTCAGGCTGTGTGGTTTGGTTAGAGATGTGTTTGTGGGTGGTTCAGTGCATTCTGAAACGAACGCAGTTGGAAGGATATGGTGAATGACTCTCAGGAACCTTCACTGATGGGCAGCAAAAGCTCAGGGACTGATCCGAGGTTGAGTCTCAAACCCAGTATTTGAGGAAGCACAGAATGAAATGTGGCTGTCACGTCTTACTGCTGTCTGTCTTGTTTTGCTGTGAGACTGCTTTCAGCTGGAAGGAACTAGGCTTCATTTGACGTATGCTGATGGTATGAGTGAATATACATGTAAACAGGAGACGTGCGCTATGTGGCTGTGGATTGTTGGCATCATTCTTCTGCTGGTTCACTTACAGAAGGTCTTTGGTGCTCCTCCGGGACCTTTTTCTCAGGGAGTTAAGAGTAGATCTTAGGATTTGGGCAGTTTAACAGGCTTGTCCATGTAAGCATCAGGGATTGGGATTTCTGAAGGGAATGCAGACAGAAAAAACTTCCTGCGATACAGCAAATGCAACCCTTGTGAAAGACTTGACAGGTTCCCTTCTGAGCAGCTTCACATACAGAGCAGCTTAGTCACAGCTCCAAGGGCTGCTCAGAAAGGTGCCCAGTTCTTTATTGAGGGGTTAGGAGTGCCAGGCTGCTAAATTTGTGGCAGTGAGAAAGGTGTACGCATGGGTTTATTTCAGCCTTGATGCTTGAATTTCTGGGTGGCTTTTTGTGTCTCGAATAGCACTTCTGCTTGTGTAATCCACGTAATTTAGCTTTTGCTGTCTTATTTTCAGAAGATTAAAGGCTGAATGCTATTCTGGTTTCTCCATGACAAAGGGCAGCGTTGTCTTTTTATAGCAACCGGTGTTTTTGGCCAGCGGTGTCAGAGTGCTGTCCTAGGATGGATCAGTTTCTAAATAGGAAGTTCAAGTAGCTTAGTTCTGGCGGTTCGGGTTTCTGAGTTTCCATGGCATTTTACGTGGCACAGAGGTGAGCTCTTAAATTACACAGTCCCTGGAAATACCACATGGGTTAGAATTGCACGCTCTTTTCTGGCAGGGTATGCTTAGTAACCCCTAACTTGGCTTTATTTTTGTTTCAGGGAGATTAAATAGCTTTGAGACAGAAAGCTGGCATTTTGCTGGAGCTTTGTTTATGTAATTGTTAAACGTGCAGATTACAAAGGGCGGACAGAGAGCTGAAAGCTGTTGCTTTTTGGTATTTCTAAAGCTTGTTCAGAGCCCCTGACCTCCTTGCTGAGGTTTAAGGGCTTCCCTCCCTCAGCTCAGTGGCTTCATCAGCTAAGAAAAGGCTGTATAAGCTCTCGAATTGCCTTGGTTACTCTCTTGTGTTCCGAGACAAAGCGAGAGGGCTGTGTGTTTCTCCTAGTCATTCTGAGCTGGCTTAGGCACGGTAAGGGGCAGCAGCTGTGTGTGAGGAGCAGTGATGGAACGTGATACAGCAGATTTCTTTGACGTGTTTGTGCTGTCAGTGTGTTATCCACAGATATGTGTGCTGTGTAATTCTTAGTTTCATCTGTTTGGGCTGTGTTCAGAAGTCCTGCCGATACTTGCAAGAGCAGCTCTGCAGCTGTTCCAGACTTACAGCTGTCAATGCACGTCTCAACTTGAGCAGCAGTGTTTTTCTCATAGTAAATACTGCTGCTTATATTTGAAGGAAAACAACTCCATGGTTAAAAGGAGCTAGCAAAAATGCTGCTTTTTGTTTGTTCCTTATGCTAAGTGCCCATCTTTATGCGTGTATAGGCACTGCAGTGCCTGATGTTCTGTTTGTAGGTTGCAGGCAGCGTTAGCGTTGGGTGGAAGGGCCCAGTGCTCCTTGCAAGGGCTGCCTGCAGCAGGTGCTGCTGTGCACTGCTGGCTCCTGCAGGCTGAGCTGCGCTGCTTCTCTGCTCTCGGTGGAGTTGGGCCTGTGGGTGCAGCATGCCTGGCATGAGGAACCTGGGGTATTTCCAGGTGTTTTCAACAATCCTGACCTTTCTTTTGAAGTTTATTGCTAATTTTGAAGATTTGTAAAGCTAGCAGAGATTTACAAAGAGGCTGGAACGATTTTTTTTAGAGCTAAATACTTCAGCTATGTTTTGCTTGTCACGTGCCAGTGATGGATGAGCTCTGGCACAAAGCACAGACCTTTTTTGAAAAGCTAATGCCAGTGGATTTGCTTCGGGTTTTATTGCTGCATTTCTCCAGTAATACAACAGGAAAATGTTTACAGCTTGAAATAGGAGTTCCTGTAACTGGAGGAGGGCAAGTGCTGCTGCTTTAATTTCTAGATGAACAGATACTTTCCATCTGATAATAAATATGCATTCTTCCATCTGTTAGTGATCTGATGTCAAAAATAAGATTAGATTTCTACCTTGATAGAAGCAAAACTGCTGTCTACTTAGCTCTGCTGCTTTCCCAAAAGGGTTTTGCAAACATGTTTTGTATAACTCTGTTCCTGAATTATGCGTAATTCTGCGTTTTAGGTTCAGTCTAATTACGTGTGATTAAGGGAAGAACTTGAAAGAATTTTCTTTCTTTTGTCTGGTGAAGCCTTTCTGTTGTTCCAACCTACATGGTTGTGTTGCTGCAGTTGCCAGCGGTTTCATAAGAACAGATCAGAAGAAAAAAACTGGTATCAGTATTTCTGAGAAGCAGGTGGGACAGACCAGTAGAAGAGACCAAGCACTGTATGTTCAGCAGGAGAAGTGGCTGCAGGTGAGCTGGTGGTGCTGAGCACATCTTATGGTGCCGGACTCCTGTTGCTCTCATCCTGACCTGTGAAGCCTGGAGCCAAAGTCTTGCTGCTTGGAAAGTGAATGCACATGTTGTCTCTATGTGTAGGTATGGAGGAATTGATATTTAACTCCTGTAACTGTTCCTGCTGGGTGTTTTTACAACACCTTGTAACTGAGAGATGAGCACGAACATGTCTCTGAATGACCACTTAAAGATCATTATATTGATTGATTTGCTGCAGAAGAACACAAAAATAAGTTCATTTACATAGGAACTTACAGCTCAGCATTTTTTTCCTTACCAGTACTTATAAGTAACGAAGTAGTGTGAGTAGTCACAGACCCATGGTTTAAGTTACACCTTTCCCCCACTCCTTTAAAGCAGATTTGATAGAGCAGCCTTCTGAGATGCAGACCAAAGTGTTGCGGACACTGGGAAGATTTGTTAGCAGATGCTGCAGATCTACAGCATGCCACTGCCCTGTGTCTTTTTCTTGCATCTAGGGAAACCAGGGAGCATTTATCCAAACAGGTTTGACATCCTGATGTTGCATCCCTCTGCTTTGTAGCTTCTATTCAAGGAGTGTACCTTGCTATTTGCAATAGGTTGACAGAGCTGGTAACGGAAGACGAAGCTTGCCTGTTGTGTGCTCATGTAAGGGTTTGGAATGTGCTGGTAAAATCCCACTCAAATAGGTGCATTGCAGGTTCTTGGTGTGCTTATGCTGGTCCCGCTGTGAAGGCTGTTCTCTTTGCACATGGCAGTGACTTGCAACTGAGCCCTCAGTACGGTTCCAATGTGCACAAAGCAGGTGGTGGGGTGTCTCACAAACTTCCCTTGGTGCTTTCCATGTTGATGGCTGCATGTTTGTCTGTCCCTTCTCAGTTGGTTTTCATTTCTTCAGATTGGACCACTTTTCTCTTTGTCATTTCCACTGGGTCACTGGTTTTCTGCTTGCTCACATTTGCCCATCTGTGTGGTTTGGCTTCCTTGGAATCTGTAGGAGGGACTCATCTTTGGTTCTGTGGGGTTAGGGCATTTTGTAGCAGCTCAGCTCTGCAGGCAGCTTCCCTTTTGCATTGTGCAGTGAGCTGTGGGAAGGAGGGCAGAAAGCTTTGCTGCCTCGTTTGTGCCACCTGAGTGAGTGGGGGCTGTTGGAGGCTGCAGGTTGGCCCCGGTGTGTGCAAGTCTGAGCTCAGGGAAACCCAGCTTTAATAGGGGGTCAGAAAGGTGGTTTGGAGCCAGCAGTTTAGCTGTTGGGTGTTGGGGAAAAGGGTTATTCAGTGAGATTGTTAGGAAGGGGGGAGTTGGTGCTTAGTTGGGATCTCTCCAGGGGATGTATTCATTAATGCAGTCACATATTGGACTGAGTTAAGAATCAGTGAGGGCATAAAATACCTGCTAAAGAGTGGAGTCACCCAAGATGCATTTTAAAATGCTGAAAATGTGAGTTATTGGTGCTGTTCTTTTATAGTCACTGTCATGTGTGGATGAAAATAAGAGCATGTGGGGAAGGGCAGAGCACGCTGAGTTTGGCATAAAGATACTGGAAGATGGCTGCTGTGTGCTCTGTCCTGCCTAAAGAGCATTGGTAACAAGCTGGGCATGGAATGGGGAAAAAGCAGTGTAAACTTGTGCTCATCCTGGCTGAGATCTCTGCTGTCAGAAGCAGTCAGACGTATGTTAGAGCTTTCCTTTTGAAGGAAGTAAAACCTATCTGATGTTTGCAAGGCTGTTTTGTGCAAGCATGGTGTTTGTAAAAGGGATGGTACAGGGGTTTCTGGTGGGCCTTACAGTTGTGATTCAGGTTCTGTGAAGCTGAGTGGTGAATTTCCCGATATTAGGTGAAGTTAAAATAGCAAACACATTGTAGTAAAAATCCTGGGGTTTTAGCATTCCAGAGCAAAATCTTAAGGGTATTTTTGCTGTGACATGCTAATGAGAATACCTCTGAAGGCCACTTTGTGGCATGGAAGCAACTTGAACTCAGATATCTTTCAAACTTTGAATGGGTAAAATACAGTAATTGTTCCCAGGGCCAACTTAAGCTGCTTGATTCACTGAGATACGAATCGCTGGCGGGGCGTGCAGGCGTATCGCCTTTTGGGCACTGCTGCCCTGTTCAGACCTTACACGCATTACAGGCTGGTGCGAGTTCCCTCTGTCTCTCCAGCCTTCACATCATCCCCACTGAGCACATGGTGTTTGGCTTTTGGAGTTGTTTCTAATGTGCCTCTCCCCCCCTCCTTTAAATATTGCATAACTGCTATTTTTATAATACCAGAGCTATAAAAAAGCTTGCTTTGTTAGCCTTTGAATGGGAAGCTGTGCTGTATGATGTGCTGCCAGACCTGTGTTTTTCAGGAAGCAGCGAAGGAGTGTGAGCAGCCCTGCTGGGGGCTGTGCTTGGGAGCACTGCTGCCAAGTAACGTGCTGCACCATGGGCAGGAGTGTTGTCTGCACCGCTTGGGCCTGTGTGAAGCAAACAAGCTGAGCTGCTGCTGACAAGTTCCCTGAAGGTGCGTTGGGTAAGCAAGGTGTTGAGTGCTGGCTGTGTTGCAGGCACTTTCTGCTACACGGCCCTGTGTTGGAGCAGTGTCTGTAAGACCGAGCTCCTGGTGCAGCTTCTGCAGCAGTAGGACTGGTGCTAACCAGGAGCCAGAATCACTGCTGCCAGTCGGTGTCTCTATGTCAAGGATAATCAGGAAGGTGCTCACAGAGCTGTACTGCTGTCTTGGAAAGAGCCCCTCTTGCAGTGCCCATGTTCAGTGCCAGCACGGAGCTGTGCTCCCCCATGGCCTTGTGCATGCTGAGCTCTGCCCGCAGTGAGTGCCAGCAAACCTCTGCCTAACACTGGAGGCACCAGAAGCCTTGCTGGTGCAAGGAAAGCCCAATTGCAACTCTGGAGAGATGTGGAACTGCTGCAGTTGGGAAATGGCTGGGGTGACACTGAGAGGTCCCGACCTGCCTGTCTACAAGCTGTGTGTCGTGCTGTGGGCGTCTCTGGGGACGCAGTCAGAGCACAGTGACGGAATGTGCTGGAAGGGAAGCTTGCTAATTTGGTAATGCTGTTACGCTTCTTGAAAGCAAGGGAGAAAAAACAGCGAAGTGCTGTGTAGTGAGTAGAATATCGATCTGTTAGCTGTGGTGCAGGTAAACATTCCCGGAGCTGGAACCGAACGATCGATCCGTGTCCTGAAGTGGTGCTTTCACTCCAGTAATGCCCCCACGGCCGGGGCGTGCCGTGCGCGGTGTGCTGCAGCCCGCGGCGCTGCTTCTCGGTTAATGGAAAGCCGCCGGGTAACAAAGGAGGGCAAATAAAAATAGAGCCGTGACCTGGAACGCTTTGTGATCCCTTTGAACTAAGTGCGTTGTTGTTTGAGTAATGATCTTCAGACGAAATAAGAGGAGCCTGTTTTCGCTGCAGAAAGTTAATGATTAAAGCTCCTGTCTAAAATTAGAGCGATTTGACTAAAATTTTACATGCAGGCAGGCCGGGCTGAGCCGCGCTCCGTGACCCCGCGCCCGGCGGTGCAGGGGCGAAGGGGGCGGTGCTGGTGCGCTGCGTGCCGGGACGGCCCGCCCATCGCCGGCATCGCGCAGGCGCGGGAGGACGGGAGCTGTTGGCCCCGCCCATCGCCGGCTGCCATTGGTCGAGGCGCGGTGGGCGGGCCGAGGCGCGGCGATCTGTCTGGTCGCGTCCCGAGCGCGCCCGCAGTCCGGCGCCGGCCGAGCGGCGCGCGGGGCCGAGTGGGGTGCTCAGTTCGGTGCTCCTCTGCTTGCCTTACAGACCGCTGGGCTGGAGCTCCGCCTGCGCGCCTCCGGGACCTCCACCTCGGAACCGCCCTCACGCCGTCGCCTCCCTCTGTCTAATGCGCTACAAGGATGAGCCCAGCATTTGGAGCTATGGAAGTGGAGCACTATTCCAAGGGAGTCCTGCTCGAGCCCTTTGTCCACCAGGTCGGGGGACACTCCTGTGTCCTCCGGTTTAATGACAAGACTATCTGTAAGCCCCTTATCCAGCGGGAGCACCAGTTCTATGAGACTCTCCCAACAGAAATGCGTAAATTCACTCCGCAATATGAGGGTAAGTTACAGAACCATAGGATGGGGTCAGGCTGCTGCTTTCTGCAATACCAGCGTGCTGTGTGCTCTGCTGTCTCTGAAATCTCTTCTGCGTGGAAGAGGTTTTGGGGGTTTTCTTTTCATGTATTTTGATGTTGTCTGAGGCAGGCTGTGGAGATGCAGGGTGGAAATGCTTGCCCAGCTGGTGTTTGGGCTGCCTAACAGCATTAGAGTAGAGCAGCTCTGCTGGTGATAGCCCATGTATCTCCCTTAGGCATAGGTAAGTCACTAACAGCTTGCGGATGTTTTCAGTAATTATCTGCTGCTTTTTTGTGGATTTGTAATTAATTTTCACCACTTGTTTGATGTCTGTTTACAGGAATTTGATAAGTTGGGTGTTGTGTGTAAGCTTAATTGTGATCTCATTTATTTGGGGGTTTGTCCTTTCACTCTCATTTTGATCACAATAAATACACGTTGGTGAAGTGTCTTGTTAAATACTTGCAGCGTTGTTTTGTCATTAAGGAAACGAAAATCCATGGCGTTTAGGTAGGCAAAGATCAAATAGCCGTGATGAGGCTGAGTCAGATCTTATGTAGGAGTGGAAATTCCAGTTCTCCTAAACATTGCACTAGTTAACAGAAGTTCTTTTCTTTGTTATTCCATCGATGGCTGGTTGGTGATTAATAAATAATGACCAAAGCATTTTTTAACTGGAGTTGCTTTTTATGGCACGCTGACTTTAACAGCTGTAGGGTGACCGTTTGCACTGTTTGTGAAACTGGCAGAAGACTTCAGAGATGTTTCCCAGTAGTGCTGCCTGCGTGCTGGCAGAGACTGACACCTCTTACATGAGTTCTTTGGGACTGGAAGAAAATGTGGTCTTTGAGTGATCCTTTTCAGAATGTAATAGAATGATTGTACCGGTCTGCATGGCTCTGGGGAGTGTGGGAGGGATTTAGGGGATAAGGGGCCTCACTTGGGCCTTCTGTTATTATTTTTCCAGGATAAAGGCCATTTGCTAGCTGGTTCCACCCCCCTTTTTCCTGTTGTCCTTTCCTTTGTGGCAGCAGGAGTGTCAGAGCCTCTGCACCCCCTCCCATGGGCACTGTAGGTGTCAGAGCTGCCTGCCATCTCTCGCCGAGACCTCTCCCTCTGGCCCAAAGATGAGCTGCAAGAACTTGATTTGAGGATAAGGAGAGGGGACTGGAAAATAAAAACCTAAAAACCAATTCAGACATTGTCATGGCTTAAGCACGCCCAGAAACATGCTAACGTTAGCGTGGGGGGCTCTGTGTCAGAGCACTGTGCTGGGACTGCATGCAGCGCGGTGCTCCAGAGCCTCTGCAGAGGGAGGGTCAGAGAAAAGTGTTCTCAAGGTTCGCCGTCTCCATGTACCACAGATGTGTTCTGTACTGCATTGTGTGATTTCACAGCACTACTGCATTGCTGCTATCAATAAAATATATACCAAAAAGAAGAGAATGTGTAATTCAATGTAGTGATTTAAGAGGGATGCACTCGGACTAGTTTCACTGTCGTGTGACATCATTTTGTTTTGCTCTGCTTGCAAGTCTTTCCCCTGGGGTTCTGCTGACCAAATCCTGTTTGCACAAGTGGGTTTTGCTTTGCTGTCATGCAAAAACGTAAAGCTTTCACTGTTTGGATTTTTTTTTTTTGGTGCAGATTTTCACTGCAAGTTGTTAACATGTTTGACATCTCGTTTAGGGTCAGACCAGTCAGGTTTTTTAATAAACATTTTTATTAATTGAAATTGTCTCCTGTTATTATTTGATTCTTACTTGATTCTGAATTGGAGAGAACAGATTTTTTTTTTTTTTTAATATTCTGTCATTATGATAAATTGTCTTTTTTAAGGTATCATCTTTGTCTAGGTCTTTTGATATTTGTTAGGTTGGCAAATGAGGTTTGGCCTGTGGCAAGATAGAAACTAAGGACCAGGGTAAGAGAAAAAAACAAAAGTTGCTGTATTTTTAATGTTGTGTGCTGTTAAAAGGCTTGCTTATTGCTTCAGCAATTCACAGCTGCTTATGTCCTTTCTCTCTTCAGGCGTGGTGTCAGTGAGCTTTGAAGAGGATGAAGATGGAAACTTATGTCTAATAGCATATCCATTAAATGGGGACCACGATAACTTGGAAAACTTAGATAATTCTGACTGTGAACCCAAAAGTAAGCTGTTGCGATGGACTAACAAAAAGACAGTGTTGTTAGAAAATGAGAAGCTATCTAAGGAGTGGGTCCGACAGCACAGGAAAGAGGAAAAGATGAAAAGGTAGGTTTAAGAGGGAGAGCTGGGATGCAGAGTGTTGAAGCATAGCATTTTTTGCTGTCAAACTGGGATAAGGTCTCCAGAATTCCAGAGAACTCTCCAGATCTCTGCTTTCAGTTTCTGTTCTCATTTCTTTCATCTTTTTCCTGACCTTTTCACTGCAGTCAGGCTCAGCTGTGAAACTGCCCTGTCCTGAGCCTGTTAGCATGGTGACTGCTTTTTGCTGCGATTACCTAAGAAGGGTTTTCCAGTGCTGTACAAAAGATGTGTTACAACCAAGCCATCACATTCCAATTGTGCTGTTGTAGGAAGACAGCTTTATCTCTGTTCATCATGTTCTCCCTCCCGTTTTCTCATAATTATGCCTTCTGTGAGCTCTCTGAGCTGTGAAGTACTGAGCTAGAACACTAACCTTAGCAAGGGTAAGGATACATTAAAGTATCCCTTACATATTGGAAGTAATTCAGACAGGTAAAGAATGCATACATTGAATTACTGCATGTTTTGTGACTAATTTACCTGTATGCTAATTGTCTGAATGTACAGAAAGGGGGAAAAAAACTAGTGCTAGCTGTTAGAGAATGCAAGTAAAACAGACCTCACTGGGTTTAACTTTATAAACTAAGTGTTCATTGTTGATTCACTTCTAATCTAATCTAATGCTTTATTCTGTTTTCTAGTCATAAGCTAGAGGAAGAGTTTGAGTGGCTGAAGAAATCTGAAGTTTTGTATTATACTGTAGAGAAAAAAGGAAATATTAGTTCACAGCTTAAGCAGCATAATCCTTGGAGCATGAAATGTCACCAGCAGCAGTTACAGCGGATGAAGGAAAATGCAAAACACCGAAATCAGTACAGTATCCTTTCCTGAAGATGGAATGGGTAGGGCTCTGCTTTTTATTTCTTGAACATGACAGATAAAAGTTTAGCCAGGCTTAACTCCAACCCAGGGATCTTTGTGAAGCAGTCACTTACATGGTGACTTGGAAGGGATTGCCAGCACTTTCCAGGATGCAGGCTTTTCCAGCATGCTGTGAAGTAGTGAGGGCAGGAAATCCAAGTAACTTCTGCAGATTGGGACTTAGTTAATGGAAAGGCTTTAGAGCGTTTGGGATCTTCCACAAAACAGACTTACTAAGGTAAGCTTTTGGAGGAGGGGAGAGTTAAGTGACTCTTTTTTCCCTTGGTGAGAGCCATTACTGTGATCAGTACTGAGGATCTCAAAAACTAGTTGCTGCTTTCCCTTCTCAGCAACTTCTCAATGTTGTCTGAAATATAGGGTGGGATGGTCTGATAGAGTGGTCTGCTTTGATAGTCTCCTTACAGTGAGCCTTTCTGATAAAGACAAGCTGAATATAAACTGTCAGGATGGCAGCATGAGAAAAAAGCAGCGACTACATGAAAGCTGAGGCACGCTTCTGTGCTCTGCAGCTTCAGGCAGAGCAACGTGTCCAGAAAAGGACAGTGAAGCTGTGAGGGGCCTGGAACGCAGGTTTCATGAGGGGCAGCTGAAGGAGCTGGGGTTGTTCAGTTGAGCAGAAGGAGCTGGGGTTGTTCAGTCTGCAGAAGAGGCTCGTCTCTCTGCAGCTGCTTGAACGAAGGCTGTGGCAAGTTGGGGTCTGGCTCTGCTCCCACATAAGTTTCCATATGTTCCATAGCCATAGGACAAGAAGTGGTGGCCTTGAGTTGGAAGGCATTCCAACTTGTTCGCTGTAGGAAACCTTTATTCTCTGAAAGAGTGATGGTGGGTGAGCAGTTGGACTGGATGATCTTGGAGGTCTTTTCCAACCTAGGTGCTGTTTGTGTGGCTGGGGGAGGTCCTGCTATATGCAGGGTTGCATGCAGCCAGTAAATCCTGCCAAGATATTAATACCTGTATGCTTTGGTAAGCAAATCCCTGTGTGTGAGGAGTTCTGGTGAATGAATTACCCGAACATCTCAGTGACTAATAAACTGTTCAGAGTGAGAGAAAGTACTTTGTGGCTGCGCAGAGTTGTCACTGCTTCACTGCAGGTGACTGATAAATTACCTGGCAAGTGTGTGATATTTCAGAAGCAGACCTTGTGTTCTGAGGTATTTGTGGGCTGTACTTTGTCTGAATCTGTGGCTTGTCTGCCAGATTTTGTGACCTCAATTACATTTTTCCCACTTACTGCAAATGAACAAAGAAATCACCTGACTCATTTATCTTCTCTAGAGACCAGTATAACTAGGAGTAGGTAAGTACTTTAATACCAGGTGTTTGCAACTGAGTTTTGATAGGCTGCTGTTTAGTGGGCATAACTATGATTGGAATTATGGCACTAACATGCCTGTGGTAGCGGTTTTAAAGTCCTGTGACTGTACTGTGAGGACGGTTCCTTAACTAGCACTTCAGAATTCATTTTGCTGGAAAACCTGACATCTCGCTATGAAGTACCGTGTGTGCTGGACCTCAAAATGGGAACCCGACAGCATGGAGATGATGCTTCAGAAGAGAAGAAGGCGAACCAAATCCGTAAATGTCAGCAGAGCACATCAGCTGTTATTGGAGTCAGAGTTTGTGGCATGCAGGTGAGAGGAAAGTGAGTTGTGTGCAAGGCAACTGACGAGTACCTGCTTCATCCTTTGTGTTGTTGTCCTTGAGATGCTGTGCTTCATTTCGAGCAGTGAGGGGAATGAGGCTTTTGTGAATGACTTCCCAGTGGAAGGTAGCAGCTCCTGCATCACAGGGAAAGTGTTCTCTGAGCAAGAAAGTTCTTACGGTGCAGGCTCCTGCACCATAAGAGTAATTGAAAATTGTGTAGTAAAATTGCTGATTTGATTAACATCTCCAGATAAGCAAGATAACTGTAGGAAGCAGTTGCATTGTGAATAAAACATGAAAATTAGCCAACATTTTAACTAGCATCAGTTCTGTCTTGCAGACTATGAGAAGCTGTAGATCTTTCTGTTTAAAGTAGGCTTGTTGTGAAGTGGGTTAGAAAGTGTGGTAAGAGTAGGGGCTGAATGAGATCCGTGCATGGACTTTCACCCAAGTTTTTTGTTTACTTGTTTCTGTATTTCCTAGAGTGACAAGTGGGAAAGAGCTTGTTTGTTTCTGAGGCTTTCCCGAAGCCTCTCCTCCCATCCAGCAGATTCTGGGAATGCCAGCAGTGTTTGCTGGGACTTGTTCCACAGCACGACTCCTGGCATGATTGGTGTTCAGCGCACTGTTGAAATTCTGAGAAAAGCACGAGGCAGCTCCCACACTTTTGTTTCTGCCTTTTAACCACACTGCAGGGATTTGAGCTGGCTGGCTTGCTGGTTTGCCTTCCAGTACAGACCTGTGGTGGAAAACAAGGAGGAGCTTTAGAAGCACCTCTCGTGTTTACTTTATGGAGTTGTTTTGGCATTTTTTCTGTGCGCTGTGTTGAGTGCTTTCCCGTAGGAAGAATCTTCCTGCACGAGAACCTCCAACTTCTTGGAAATATGGAGATGTATGGTGGCACACCTTGCTTTTCTGAAACAGCGTTTGCTGTCCTGTTCTGAGCTCAGCATCCTGGGAATGAACTGGTGTGCCTGTGAGCAGAGGCAGGTGGTGTCCGAGTGGCTGCAGTACAAGTTGTATCTTGCACAGAGATCTTGGCCGCAGCTTTCCTAATCTCGCTTGAACTCCCCAGTCATACCTTCCAAGTGGAAAAGCTCAAATGTAAACTGAAAGACTTTTCCACTTCCTCTGAGCCTCGAAGTTCCGTAGCCACTGCTGGCTGTTGTTGCAAACAGTTTCTGCAAGAGCAGTGTTGAGAGCGGCGTGTCATCGTGTAAGAGCTTTCCATAGCAGCCTTCTCAGCAGTGCCAGCAACTCTAACTCCTCTTTTCTCTTGTGTGTGCTTGAATACACAGGTGTACCAGGCAGGCACTGGCCAGCTGATGTTCATGAATAAGTACCATGGGAGAAAGCTCTCAGTCCAAGGATTTAAAGAAGCACTTTACCAGTTCTTTCATAACGGCAAATACCTGCGCAGGGAACTCTTTGAATCTGTTATTAAAAAACTGACTGAACTCAAGTCTGTCCTGGAGAAGCAGGAGTCCTACCGCTTCTATTCGAGCTCCCTGCTGATCATCTACGACGGGAAGGAAAGGCAGGAAGTTGCTGTCGACTCGGACCCGGAGGACTTGGAGGACCTTTCAGAGGAGTCTTCGGATGAGTCGGCAGGAGCGTATGCCTACAAACCCACTGCTAGTACTGTTGATGTCCGTATGATAGACTTTGCCCACACCACCTGCAAGTACTATGGGGAAGATAGCGTGGTGCATGAGGGCCAAGACACGGGTTACGTTTTTGGACTTCAGAATTTAATAGATATTATTAAAGAAATAAGAGACGAAAATAGCGAATAAACAGTGTGAATGCACATCAGTAGGAAGCGCACTGTCGTGACTCTGTATTCCAAAATTATTGGCCACTTTCTGGTGGTAGGAATCCTTACAGGCTCTGCAGGGATGCTCCTGTCAGAGTCAGACTTGTTCAGAGGGCATTTACTTATATTGGTGCTGGACCTAGCACTGGCAAAACTTAGTATCCTTATTTATTTTAACTTTCTTAAACATTCCATATTTGATTACTCAGATACCTCTGTTATCCCTGTGTGTATACGTTCCAATAAAATTCTTTTTGTTCATTGTAAGTGATGCTTGTGTCATTGCTGCTGACTGAGAAGGGGGTAAAGTTTTGAGATCTTTCTGGTGGTGTTACGCAAAAGCAGCATTAGAACAGCAAAGCTTTCATTAGCTTTTGTTAGACCACGTGGAATAATGCATTGCTTCTGGGCCTCCTGTCCAGAACAGCGAGTGAGAACCATGGCAGCAGAGAGCTGGGGCCTGGCCAGCAGCTGGAGCACCTGCCTCTGGGGAGCAGGGCCTGTGTGGGTCTGGAAGAAGGTGCCTCTGAGGGAGCAGAGGGATGAAGGCTGTTGTAAGCCAACAGTCAGCCTCTAACAGCCAAACAAACTGTTTCCTGTTTTGGGATCTTGTAAACTGACTCCTGCTGTGTAACCTGTTTCTATATAAATTTTCCTAATCTAAGATGAGCCAAACCATACGTAAGAAACTCCTACAGGATTAGCTGTAATAGCAGCTGGTAGGGCAGAGCTGCAGAGCTTGCAAGTTATCTTAAGCAGCTTAAAATCTTACTTGGGACGAATAGGTGGGAAAGGAATGTCAGAATGTCAGAAGATGGGTGAATAATTGCAGTAAAGATAACCGAGCAGCCCTACTCGTTCCTCTTTGGAAAGAGGGATGTTTATTCATCGAGACACTTTTAGTTGGCTGAGTTTTCCTCTTAGGAAGCTTGTAAATCAGCATGACAGTGCAAGAGCAAAATGGTGTGGAAGTTGAGGAGCACTGTTTCTTACTCGATTTGCTCAGGATAAAACGAGGGCATGTTGAAGTGGGGGGTGCTGCTGGGGGCCCTGGCCCTGGCCTGTCTTTTGTTCAGGCTGTGGAAGTGAGAGAGTCCTTCTGATCCCCTGGGTACCAGCACAAGGGGCTGGAGCAGGAATGCAATGGGCAGGGAGGCAGCCTGCCTGCTGCTGTCGGGTTCTGTTCGAAGTCTGCAGTGGCCGTCCTGTGCTCCTTTGTGCTTTTTATAGAGGTTTTTTAACCTTTACTCTTGTTAGTTTGTGGTTGCTTTTCTTGTTTGTTCCACAGTACTAAGATGCAAACCAACAGCAGTGTCAAAGAGCTACGTTTACGTTTTGCACTCCATCTGCTGTTTTGCAGCTGCACGTGGAGATGGAGGGTTGCTGCAAGGAGGCAGCAGTGTGATGGTGCTTCATGCATCCCTGTGCCTAGCACAGCCCGCAGAGAGCCCTGCTGAACTGCCGCCGGGAACGTGAGCCGGGCGTGCTCAGGGGCTGTTTGCTGTTGGCACTGCGGGTTGCAAAATTCCTTGGGCAGCGATCAGTGAAACTTCCTGCTGTCCTCTGCGATGTGCCCTAGGTGTGAGTCAGAATACCGGGAACGAGGAGCGGGATCGCCTGCAGCAACGTGACGTTTCCTTTTCAGTTCTGCTTAAATGCGATGCCCTCTGCTAATGAGCTAATGACAGTCTCCTGGCAGGCTGCGGTCACCCGCCGCTGCTGCAGCATATAAATAAGCCTGCCTGTGCAGATTCATCTGATACACGGTTTGACTTTGTAGTCTGAAATTAGCAGGGATAAAGTCCTCTAATGGACTTCCGTTACGTACAAACTCTGGAGGGAGCTCATAAAATCCGATGAGAACAATCGCATTTGCTCTGATGCAAGCTGCCTCCAGAACAAGTCCTCTTTGTTTCTGCTGCGAGGGTTGGGAGCTGCTGGGAGCAGCGTGAGCCCTGGGTGCTCCCAGAGCCCCTTGGTGCCACAGCTGTGTCTGTGCAAGGACAACGCTCAGGTGCAGCTGCTGTGTGCTGGGCAGCAGCCCTTCCTTCTGCTCCTCCTGCCCATGGTGGGGGAGCAGGCTGGGAGAGCAGGGACAGTGCACAGTGCTGCCTTTTTTTTTCAGCTGCTTCACAGGACTGAGGTCAGGCTGTTGGAAGGCGACTCCTGTGCCCGCGTGTTGATTTAAGCCCCTGGGTGTCCTCAAGGGTTAAAGTGGGGGCAGCTGGGACAGCGCGTCCCTCCAAATGCAATGTTACCCCGCAAAGTTCAAGAGCGGGGCTGGTTTCCTTCCATGGTGCTCTGTGCAGATTCCTCGCAGCAGTTCCTCGTGTTCGCAGAAAAGCAGTTACGTGAAGTGGGGGCCCTGTGGGACTCTGGGTACAGGGTTGTAAACGGGTTGTGGAACTCCCTGGAGCAAAGCAATGCTGGGTGCGCATCCCTGCTGCTTGGGTGCTCCTTGCTGCCCCGCTCTGCTTCCCCCCACTGCTTCCTGATGCTCACACTTTTCCTTCTGGCCTCGCCAGGCTCCGTAATTCCTGACCCACACAGCAGCTCTGTGGGGCCTCGCAGGCAGCAGCACTCAGAGCAGGGCTCCTGCTGTGCTCTGCACAATATGGGGAGCGCTCCTCATGGAAATGGGTCGCTTTGAGCCCAGATCTGGGACAGGCTGCAGGGAATTCCCATGGGCTGCCTGGATGGAGAAGGAACGTGCTCCTCCAGTGGTGGGCACAGGGCCTCGAGCTGCTCTGGGGGAGCTGCAGCCCCCAGGTGTGGTTTCTAACAGAGCTGGGGTGGAGTTTATATAATCCGGCGATGACAAAGCGAGGGGACAGGGAGCAGCGCTCGGGGATGGAGCTGCCTTCCCTGAATTGTATGGAAATGAGGGTGTGCCTGCGGCCTTCCCAGCTCGTGGCATGCAGAGCCAGCGTCATGCAGAGCCCGCAGCACGCCAAGCACCCAGCCGTTGCCTGCCCCCAGCCGTGCCCCCACCAGATCCCACTTGGGCTGTGTCCCACAGCCACTTCCCCTCCTTGGGCACAGCTCTGCAGGGCTGTTGTTGTTCCTCCTCACAGAGCTGGCTGTGAGGCTCTGCCACCCGCCCTTCTGTCTCGGCCATTTCTAGGAACTGCAGCTGTTGACAGCAGCTGGATGTTCCTTCCCTGTGCTGAAGGAGGGGCCCTGGGCCTGGGCCAAGCCGTCCATAGGCACCTCGCACGCCTTGCGCTAGGCTGAGCCCGGGCTGCAGCTCAGCTCTGCACTGCTGCCTCTCCTCACTGCTGAGGGAGCTTGGAGGCCGTATGTCCCTGAATCAGGGCGCACGGTGCTGCTGGGGTATCAGGAGAGCAGAGGCACCACTGCTGCATCCCTGCACCCGGCCATGCTGTGGCCTTGCCCACTGCTCAGTTCTGGAGCCCCTGTGACTTTTCACCCAGATAGAGCTCTCTGCTGCACAATAATATTTGCACGCCTAAAAGTAGCAGGATCGATCACAGCGCTGTTTTGCAACCTGTTGACGAGCGGGCAGTGCAGGATTATATAAGTGTACACAGTGCTGGCACCGCTGCCCCTCAATCATATGAGCACTGTTGTGTAACGCTTCCTATCGCTGGCACCGCACCGAGCGGCTTCACCGGCCACCACTGTGAATGTGCCCCACACCATGCGGGCCCTGGAGTTGGTGATGGCCACCAGGAGGGCTGGGGGTGCAGGGACCTGGCAAACCCAGCAGAGAAATGAGCTTGCTGCCTTCCGACCCTGCAGCAGGGGGCTGCGGTGTTGGGTTTTGAGGGCAATGGATGCAGGTGCCGTTATCTGAGGTCTGAAGTTCGCCTTCAAATGTCACCCACGCATGACGCAGTTTCCCCACCCAGGCCAAGTTAAATTACCTGCAGCTTGCAATTAAGAGCCGTTTCCTAATGAGCAGCTGCTTGTGGTGAGTTCTGAGCACTCATTGCCCCCACACAACACAGGCACAGGGGCTCATCCTCACCCTCTGCATTGCGGTTTGGCCACCATCACCCAACTCCTGCTCCAGCTGCACTTGCCATGTGGACATTTCCTCATTCCTCCTACCTTGGGCAGAGGTAGACCTGGCCACCCCAACACGCTCCCCACAGCCCCTTGGCTTGGTGGCACAGAGTCTGTATGCTGACAGATCCATTCTGTGCCCAACACACAGGGCGCCGTGCTCTGCACGGTGATGGCAGTGCCACATGGGACACAGCCTTCCTGGACACACTCAGAAAACACATCTGACATTGTGCAGAGCAAGGAAACCTCATCCTGGGACACAAGCTAATCTGTGTGGAAACACAAACCCGTTTCTGTTCCAAGCACCGATCCCCCCCCCATTTCTTTCTGTTCCCTGCACTGGCACCAGCCCATTCCCGCCACCCCTGCCCCTGGCACAAGCACCTGCATGCCCCATGGGGAGAGGGACATACGTACTTTGCAAGCCAGAGCCTTGCCCCGTCGGCGTGGTGCTGCTTCCCTGCTGTCCTTAATACCCCCCCCCCCACCTCTGAGCAGGAGGAGCAGAGCATCGCCCCGCAGACGGACACTTGCAGGTGCCAGAAGGCAGGAGCAGAGCGCGGCACGGCGGCACCGAGAACTGCAGCTCAGCCGCGGCCATTCGCGGGGCATTGCTGCCCTCTGCTGAGCAGGAGCCCGGCGGGGAGCTCTGCACCCTGCGCTCTGCTCCCAGCACTCATCGCCCTACACACGGAATCTTGCAACACGCTTCTTTCGTTCTGCAGCCTCGCACCTAGCGCCCCGCATCCTGCACGCTGAACTCTGCAAACTGCAGCCCTGCATCCCACACCCTGTGTCCCCACATCCCTGCTACTTCTTAACTCTGCATCCCGCATTCCTGCACCCCCACACCCCTGTACGCGGCATACTCCGTTTGCACCCCTCCCTCTCTGCAGCCCCGCATCCCTGCACCCGTGAATCCTGCATCTTCTTTTCTCCGCAGCTTTCTCACATCCCTGCAGCCCCCACCGGGGCACCACTGTACCCCCGTACCTGCAGCCTCACCCTCCCCCCTCCCCCCGTGTTATACATCCCCTGCACGCGCCTGCAGCCCCGCATCTTGCAGCCTCGCACCCCTCCCTCCCCCCGCTCACGTATTTGCGCGCCCCGCAGCGCCGCACCCAGCACTTCCCCGCCACGCCGCCAGGGGGCGCTGCGAAGGGACGCGGCGATGGGCGCGGTCTAGGCGGGGGCGCGGTCTCACCGGCGGGGCACGGGGAGGAGGCGTGGCGGCGCGGTGACGCACGGGGGCGCGTTCGGCGGGGCGGCACGGGCCGGCGGCGCGGAGCGGTACCGCAGCCATGTACCGGGCCCTGTACAGCTTCCGCTCGGCCGAGCCCAACTCGCTGCCGTTCGCCGCCGGGGAGACGTTCCTGCTGCTGGAGCGCAGCAACCAGCACTGGTGGCTCGTCACGCGGGCCGGCTCCGGAGAGACGGGCTACGCGCCGGCCTCCTACCTCCAGCGGCTGCAGGTGGGCCGGGGGCGGCGGGCCCCGGGGGAGCAGCGGAGGGCGGGGAGCCGCGCGCCGGGGCGGCAGGAGTGGGTGTCGCACCGCGGTGGCTGCGGTAGCGGAGCGCTCCGGGTCTCGCGCCCGAGGTGCCGGCCGTGCGGTGATGCCGTGCAGTGCGGCTGTGCTCCGTGCGGGCGGCCGGCCGGGCGCGGGGACGCCGGGGTACGGGGACACGGGGCTGACAGCAGCCTGGCGGCTGCTCGTCCTGCCGCCGGGGCGCTGGCGTCTCTGTAAGCCCTTAAGCAGTTTACGGGCGCTATTCATTTACAGGGCGAAGGCCTTATTTAAAGCCCCGTGGTAGCGCTGCTCCGGGCTGCTGCTCCTGCGGCCCCTTCTCTGCTGCCCGTCGGGCACGATGTGATGTGTGCTCGTCACGGTGGGCAGCCGCCTTCTGCCCTGCGGCCTTCTGGAGCGGCCCTCCTGCGCTGTCCTGCTGTTGTCGTTCTGGTTTCAAAATCTTCCAGGGAAAAGCATTTTGCTTTTGAATTTATGTTTGTTATTCACGTTATGTTTTGCTGTAGCCCCAAAGCCCTCAGAGGTCGCTCGCCATCTGCTGTGGGTGACCCCAACAGTCTGTTGGTCGCCCACTGACACTGAAGTAGAGCTGCTCACGACCCTGTGATGCTCAGTTCAGCTGCGGCTTCCCCGGTGCTCGTGGAGCTCAGCAGGAAACAGACAAGCTTTTCCTGCAGCCTCTCATCTTCATTTGGTGATGAAGTTTCTGGAGCCAGAACTCTCCTAGTGGTGCAGGAGGCAGCAGGACCCAAACTGCTGTCCTGCAGCTGTGGTAGTGCCCCATCTGCGTTATTCTGATGAGCTGAAGTCAACCTGCATGGCAGTGAGGCCCTGTGTGGGAAAGCATCCTCTGGCTGAGCTGGGCTGTGGCCATTTGCTGAGCGTGAGCCTCCTGACCAACCTCAGCTTTAAAAAGGCACTGATACCAATTAGTAACAGTCCTTTGCAAGGCAAATTAATTCCGCCCCAATCGCAACAGGGAAAATGCAGCTCCTGATTAGCAAGGAGAGCGACTGGCCAACAGGAGTCACCATTGTAAAGCAAGGCATGGCTGTCAGCAGTGCGTCAGGTTCCAGGTGAGTGCCAGCAGCAGCTCTGAGCCCTTGCAGCAATGCTGGGGGGAGCACGGGGCTGCTTTCCTAGTGCCACCCACTGCTGGGAGCATCAGCTTCCTTCTGATTCGCAGGTTTGCCCTGTCTCCAGGCCCTGCTGGCTCAGGCTGTGTTCCCCATGTTGGGCAGAGGTGTTAACATTGCCTGGTGAGGAGGGGAGTGGTAGCTCTGAGCCGTTCTGGTGAGAACATGGACACAGCTGAGAGCACAGTGAGCAATTTAAGGATGCCTCAGGTTGCTCTATCTTTTTCTGCAGGAACAAACAGGCATGTGATAAAAATAAGACTGCTTCACGCAGCCTAGCAACAACTTAGAATTCTCATGCAGCATAAGCAAATGCACAGAGGCACAGCACAGGTGATCCTGGTTGGATAGGCACGGGGATGGTGTTTCATTACCTCAGCTGAAGAGAGGGGAGGGTTTTGGAAAGGAGTGAAGTGTGAGCTCCCTTTGCTTGCAGGAAACTCCTTCGTCCTGATGCATTTTGTAGTATTGACGCATGCCCTGGGCTTACGTGGCTGCTTTTCTACAAGGACAGCAAACAGGTCAGTTCAGCAGCACCTCCTGGAGCTGGTATTGATGTGATTTGGGTCAGAAGGTGAGCAGAGGGCAGTGGCACTGACCATCTCCTGCACTGCCGTGGAGCCCGAATCGCCATGTGTCATCAGTTCCAGATCTGCCACAGCTTGTAATGGGCGTGAGAGCTTAATCAGAGTGCTCGCACAGATCCTGAATAAGCACTTAGACTAAAAATAAAGTTTTATTTTGGAGAATAAGCAGCTGGTAGTGCTGTGCAGCTGAGGCTGTGTTTCTCAATACATGTAAGGAGTTGAAAAATGAGGCATTTTTTTCTGGGCTGTCGCAATAAGAGATGCTATCCTAGCAGAGCTGCTGATGCTTCAAAATGAAGTTTCATTCTTGAGATTAAATGACAGTCAGGGGAATTAACCATTTCTAATTACTGCAGCTAAAGATTGAACATCTTGGCCAGAAGTTGTGCAGTCTTTCACAGTTCTGAATGATTAAAGTAGAAATGCACTAATGGTCTTTGGTTTTTGTTTTTGCTCGGTCACGTATCTTCTGGGGGTCATGGGGATGTGTTCTTCTCACTCAAAATACTTTGATTAAAAACAGTTAAGTGCTGTTGTATCAGATCTAAAAACTTGGGACCTGAGCTCCCACACCTGAACAGCTCTGTGCCTGTTGGTCCCACTGCTTGTGGTGGCACTGCCAGGCTCTGGGGCTGCTGCCCCTGTGGCTCTCCTTTAGGCTGCTGACTTTAAGGCTGTTGTAGGGTCTGTTCAAAATGGCTGAGCCTCATAGACAGCAAATGTAGATATCCTTCCTGCCGCCCCATTTGCAGGAAAAACATCAACTCTGAAATTTAGTAGAGGCTGACTGGAGGTGACTGAACTCACTGTTTGCTCACAGGGAAAGAAAGAGTGCTGACCAGCAGGAAAACAGAGTTTGGATTGCTTTTCCGTGGGGGAAAATGTGCTGGTATTAATGACTGTGGAAAAACAACATACAGAAGGGTGAAGGCTTCTCCTTGCTGGAGAAGAGTAACATCCATGCTCAGTGCAGGCTGCGTGCCAGGAAAGGCTTTGATGGGAGCAGGCAGTATCATGGTCGTTGGCTGACCTAAGAAGATTCCCTGCAAGGTCTGGGGCATATTAATTCCTGAGGGGAAAGTCAAATCCCATATAAACGGGTATTTGTCTCTCAGTAGCTGAAACATTGAAAACAGCTGAATCTCTCTGTTAAGGTCATTAAGAGATCTCTGTGCAACAGAAACAACCTCCTCCTTTTCTTCCTTTACTTATATAGCTCAGATGTATGTAAAAATAAGCATTTTTCAGGGCACCCCAGTCACGCTCCCTCATGAAGGATTTAAACTTTGTCGTTCCCTTTTGAGATCATGCATGCATCACATGGCCTGCCAGTCCAGGCCTTGGAAGGATGATAAATTCCAGCAGGGAGAGAATTTCATGAGGAGAGAAGAGCCAGCAGCCTTCATGTGCAACTGTAGCATTAGATAGTCTGTAAGAAAATTAGACTTATCAGATGCTGATGCCCTTTGCGGTCGAAGCTACAGCCAGAATGTTATAAGCCATGGCTTCTGACAGAGCTCGGTGTGCAGGTGGGTTAGGAGATAGGCTGCGGCTACAGCTTGCTGCTCTGCTGCTGAGCCTGTGTGTGCAGATTGCTTTGTTGCATCTGTAGCTAACTTGTGCTCACATAAGAAGGGAAGGAGCTGCTTTCAAGTCCCTGCCATGTGCTGAGGATCAAACAGCTGTGCCACAAAGCCTGGTAGAAGTGATATTTAATGTGCAAGGAGCAGGTTGGTCCCTGCCCTGCAGCAGAGAGGTGCCAGCGCGTCGCCTGGTTTCACACAGAAGACTTTTCTGTGCTACAGAGCGACTGCCACTGAGGGAAGTGTGAAGGATATGGGGCCCATGGCCTCACTGGGGAGAGGAGTGTGGGGGAGCGTGGCCTCCAGGGCAGCAATCAGCCACGAGTGCATCGCGGCCTCTCCAGGCTGTGGGTTGTTGCCTTTTGCTGTACTAGACGGGGTGCTGCGTGCCGTGCCTTCCTTCTGCACAGACTGCTCAGCTGAAGCTCGTGTGCGTGCAGGCCGTCTGTGAGACGCCGGCTTCTGTGCCCGTGACCTGGAAACGCCAACGTGTGCTGGTCCTGGGCTCTGCTCAGCTGCGCACCGGGTTTAATTTGGAAAAAGAGAAAGCTGTCAGAGTGCGTGCTAGATAATTCCAGGCTGTGGGTCACGTCTTGCTAAATCACCAGTTCCACATTCAGGCAAAAGCTGTTAGTTATTTCTTGGTTTGTTTATTTTTTGCCACTGCGAGTGAGGTAGAGCTTTGCAAGGCAGAAATCTGAGGGCAGGCCCCAGCTCACAGGCTTGCCTTGTGTTAGCTAAAAGCAAAAGGATGAAGGTGTGGCAAGGTCCCCAAAATAGTGACCCTCCTTGAGGGAGGTGGGGCTCATCGGGGGCAAAGGGTCCTGAGTGCTGTTCCTGCCTGGTTTTTGCTCCTTGCTCTGCCTGTCCTGCCCTGCAGGCTCAGCCCCATGCCACAAACAGGAGATCCAAATTGCTGTCGACGGGTTTTCAAGGTTGGGAGCTCTGTGTCAGCTGGGCTCAGTGCAGTGTCTGTGTGCCACAGCGGGTGTGTTCTGGGACCAAACAGATGGCTGCCTGAAGAGATCAAGCTGAAGCTCCCCACCAAGCAGACAAATGCAAACCTCGGTGGCCGTGCAGCCTCGTGTGGTGACAGCCCCATTTTGGGTGAGCTCAGTGAGCTCTGCTCACAGATGGCCTTTTTCCATCCCTTCCTGAGAAAAAAACGTATATTAGAAGAAGAAAGAAGGGGTAGCGTGATGTGACCATCCAAGATCAAGTGTGTTGTGTCCTGTTGGTGAGTCTCACTGCAGTACCCTCCTTTTGGCCTTGTTCCTGAGGAGCATCCTGCAGGAATGGGTTGCCACTGTCCTTGGGTGGAGTTCTGGCTCACCATATGCTATCAGGGCTCGTGTGTCAGGGAAGCCAATCCTTTTTTTTTTTTTTTTTGCATGTGTAAGGAATAATTGCATTAAAACCCAGTACATGAAGTAGGAACAATGAGTAGAAAAGTTCTTCACCTACTTAATGTATAAGCTTAGGGATTTTCTTGAGCCTTGCAGAGTCAGTGTTTGTAGCTGGAGGCTCTTCCACCTGACACTGTGCCCCTGAATTGCTATTCTTTTAAGGAACAAAGTTTTGTCTGCCTTAAAATCACCTTTGTGATTTAGACTAAAAAATGCATCCCATGTAATGGTTTTTGGACTTGATTTAGAGCATGTCTTTGGATGCTTGATGACAAGAGGGGACTGCATCATTGAAATAATTGTGAAGTTATTAAAAAGGCTGTACAATATAGTTCTTTACATCAGGGATGGGAACAAGCCCCTCCAGCATCCCTTTTTGGGAAGCATGATTTTGTCTGTGGTCTTTGGCTCCTAGAAGCCTCCCCCTTGTGATATGGGACAGCATCTGAGACTTCTGTGTGCATGAACCACGTTTGGAATGGCTGTATGCTTGAGCTGCTTATTCTTGAGATCTGATTTAGAAGTTTAAGATCTCAAGGTAACATTGAGCTCTGATCACTTCAAAAGCTTTTAAACACAGTGATACAGTATTGATATCTGAGCAACACATTCTCCCAACAGAAGCACTGTTGACAATGGTTGGTCTTGTGCTGAGTTGTAGATGAACACAACCATCTACCAGCTGGGCCATGTGGTGCATAGAGTCATCTAGGTTGGAAGAGACGTTCGAGATCATCAGGTGCAACCATCAGCCTGATCTACAGGATCCCATCACTAGGCCCTGTGTGAGCGTGGAAGGGCAGCCAGCTCCACCTGGAGCATTCAGAGGGTAAAAAAAGGGAGAGACAGCCACCATGGGCTGTCCCAGCCATGCGCCCTGAGGGTGCTGTAGCCCCATGCTGGCTCTGAGACAGCTTCCAGCCCTTCTCTGCCCCATGGTGGTCTTGTGCACCGGAGGGTTCTGTGGGCCCCACTTGTTCTGCTGGGGCTGAGCTGAGCCCTGGCTGTCTCCTGTCCAGTGGGATCTGTCTCGCTTTGAATGGACATGAAAGTCTCTTTGGAATATGTTCATTTTAATTTGTCCTTGTGCTGCTGAGCAAGATGGAGACTGATGAGGGTGAATGGGGCATGCGAAAAGGTGGATGTGAGAAATCAATGCTGTAATAAGGCAAATGAGCTGGGGTGAAAGTTTTGTACGTGAGAAGCAAGCAGTCCAACAAATCTAGGTTTCTCCTCTTCACTGCCTTGGGCAGTGAGGAAAACACGATTATGGCTGTTCTGCTGCCTTTAGCACAATGTCCTAAGAGGACATTCTCTTCCCGTTCCAATTTCTTCGTGTTTTCTGAGCCTCTGTCATTTTAAGCTGCAAAAGGAGTTGGGATTATAACTTGCAGCTCAAGCAGCAGGCTGTTTTTTCCCCTCAGATAGTGTGGACACTAATGAATTGCTTTTCTTCCGTGACCCACCTCTTGCTTTGCTGTGGGTGAAGTGTCAGCAAATCTCGTTGAACTCTTTAATCTCTAAGAGGGGGAGGAAAAAAAAAAACAACTTAAAGCAACCCCCGTATCTGTTCTTGAGCTGAATTTGGTGATAACAGCAAGTTAGCCTCCTTCCACTGATAAACACAGCTCGACTTGCAATTCTCAAGATACTTTTGTAGGTCAGCGCGGAAACTGTCGCTGTGTCTTCAGTTTTGAAGCCCAGAAAAATCGTGCATTGTCCACCCCCACCATCTGCCAGTCAAAAAGCAGCTCACAAGGCCTCAGGTCTTAAGTTTGCACTTCTGGTGGGGTTTGTGGTGTTCTTTTTTGGTTTGTGCTCTGCCTTCATGGTCACGCACGCAGCAGCTCTAGTTGTGAGATGCAGCTACAGATCTCTGTAGTGTCTTCATTCTCTCTTAGCAAGAGTTAACATTGGCTTTATCATTGTCCCAGGATAGCTCAATTGTGTTGACTCCCTGAATTTGCTGTGTGTCTCAGCAGAAGCATCCACTTTACCAGGAATAAATATGCTTGCAGCAGCAGCTCTTAATAAATAAGAACATCGGCAGGCCTGGGGTTTTTTTCTATGGCCAATTAGCATGCTTTACCTCTTGACAACAACGCAGCCTGTGTTGTGTATTCCAGCCCTTCTGGTGCCTTTTCCCTTGCTGTCCTGCACCTGCACCCTCCACAGTCTTTTTATGGTTCTGGGCACCAGAAGAAGCATCATACAGAAATGATTTATTTTTTTTTTCAGTTGTCTACTTTGGAGAGACTTTGTAAGCATGCTTTCTGAATGCCATTAGCAGGAGCTCCTTTTCCCTTCGCTCCATCCCTGCTGGCGCCACAATTGAATGCCAGCGACTTTCATGGCTTCCCAGGCTTGTTTCTTCTTGACTCCATCTTTCCCCCCCTTTGAAGCAACAGCCAGCAAACATGATCACCTGCAAAGGGTGTTTCTGTGGCTGTGTTTTCGGCTTGCAACCGTGTTTTTGCTGATTCTGTCAGAGCACATATGGGCTGAGACTTGCAGTCTGGCCCAGGCATCTCCAGCACTCTTGGAAGTTAGAAATTAAGCATGACCAAAAGTGCAACAAATGTAGGGTTTTTTATCTCCATGTGCTTAGGATAACTGCATGTGAGTCACCTGGGAGCTGTACTGAGTCTCACTGAGAAGTGAGGGGCATCTGGAGTGTTGGCTTGAGGCTACTTATACATCACATGTCCTCGAATAGTTTCTTGCACTTTACTCCAGTGACTTTCCTTCCACTTTTATATATCCTATTCTTAACCCTGAGCCTTCTACAGTACAGAGACTATCTGCAATTTCCTTTTCAGTATAAGCATTAGCTCTAAAATATGTGCATGTACTTTCTTTTCTTTCCCCTGCACAGATGCAGTGACCATTACTTGATCGTGCTTCGTGCTGACTCATCTCACAAACCGTGCGCCAAAAGGATGCTGAGCAGCCAAACCTTAAAGCCAGGACGCTCTGTCTGCCAGCTATTTACCTGGGACAGACAGCGAGACATCCCCTGGAGAGCTGATAACAGGAAGAGCTCTGCTCAGCCAGCGCAGGCTGCAGCCCCGTTGCAGTTTGGTGCTGTGCCCCTGTGCTGCCCATTGACTTGGTGTATTCTGAGAGCCGCTCGTGCCTGCGCTGCCTGGTTAGCACATCTCCTGCCGGGAGCTCTGCCTCCTGCTTTAGCGGGATTTGCACAACAGAAGCCCTTTCCCCTTCTCTCCCTTCTCTTCATTTCCCATTTGCTCACGCTGTCTGCTCCAGCAGCTGCTGTCAGCGGGAGCACACGGGCTGTCTGCGGGGCCGGCTCTTTGTCAGCAGGGCTCAGCCACGTCTTTGTTTGCTCGCTGCTCGGCAGAGATGCTGCAGGTTGGTTAGGGGCATTGCTCATCCTGTTTGCTCAGCAGCCAGAGCGGTTGCCCGTTGTTCCTGATGCATTTTTATGGTGCGTGTTTAAGTGCTGCCAGGCACTCCTTCTGAGAGGAGTAAGTGAATGCCTGTCTCTTGGCTGACAACCTGGGGACTGAAGTGTTCTGATTGGGGCTGCAAAAAGGGGAAGGGAAAGCATCTGAATTTCCTAAAGCAAACCAAAAGGGCTGAGTTCTGTTATTTCTGTATGAACTGCGTGGTTCGGAAGGGGGAAGTCTTATCTGTACATCGCTGTGCCATGGAGCTGTAGAACAAAGGCCAGCTGGCTTTTTGTAAATCACTGCAGCCATCATTTAAATCTGGAAGGATTACAGCGTGCAGACGGCCGGGCGGTGACTGGGGACGGGCTGCATGTGACCTCAGAGGTGGTGCTGGTCTCTGGTGTGAGCAACAAAGAGCCAGTCTGTGCCTGCGTGCGCCAGCAGGATCGCACCCCAGTCCCAGCAGTGCCGGTGCAGCTGCGTGAAAACAGAGCTGTCACCAGAGACAAAACTTTGTCTGTCCTCTGCCGTGGTGTTGTGAGAGCATGGCATGGTGGTGCTGCCGTGTGTCCCTGGCTCAGCCTGCTCTGCGTTCATGGGCTGCTCTCATGGATGTGGGGTCTTGCACACGTGGGGCAGCTCAGCCTGTCCGCGCTGATGCAGCTGTCAACCTGCTTGTCTGGAAAATGCCTTTCGGAAAGGTGTGATTATTCTGGGCTACTGGGCAAGCTCTTCTGTGTGACTGCATTTAAACAACACGGGGTGGTAGCTGAGGAGAAATCCAGGCAGTGAGGGAGGTGCCACGTGGGACAGAAGGAAATCGGCAGGTGGCCCCGAGGAGGTCCTCTATTTGCTCATGTTATTAGCAAGGAGAGAGGAAATAATGATTTATTGATGCTTCTGTAATTCTCTTCTGCTGGGCTACGAAGGGAGAAATTTGGTTTTCTTTCTGATATTCTGGGGTCTAATTGAGATGTAAGGGCTGCCTGGAGGGCAGCTCTTCTGCAGGGCTGTGGATGCCCCGTGTCTCAGCTGTGACCGAGCTGAGGATCTGCCATCTGCACAGCTCAGTGAGCAGCAAGTTAATGCTGCGCTTTGATTCGAGCCCTTCTGCCAGGGCTGCGTTAATAGAGGGTTGGGTGGGAAAACAGGGAAGAGCGCGGCAGCAAAAAGCTGGTTGTCACAGTGCTGTTCTGTCAGTGTAAGAATGCCGTGCTGTGTAGAAAGGCAGCAGTGCCTGTGGGTGCAGTGGGACGGCAGAGCTATGGCGTGGCAAGCACTGCCAGCAGGCAGGGATGGGAGCAGGGCTCCCATGGACTGTGGGCACAGCAGTGTGAAAGGTGGATTAACATCCTTGCCAGAGAGCTGTGGTGCCCCATCCCTGGCTGCGCTTGAGGCCAGGTTGGGTGGAGCCCGGGAGGCCTGAGCTGGTGGGGAGCAGCCAGTCCACAGCATGGGCTTGGAGCTGGTGGGTTTTAAGGTCCTTTCCAACCCAAGCTGTTCTGCGGTTGTAGGAACATGGCCTTCCTTTCCAACGATGTCATACAGCTACATTCTGAGTGTTGGGTTTGGCCTTGATCTGATACCTTTGTGAATTTGGTAGGTGTATTTTAACAGACTTGCTTTTATTTTCTGAAGTTTTCCCCTGTTGCTTTCTCTTTTTTTGATCTTTCTTAGGGAAACAAAGCAACCAAAATACTTCCTGTATTTTTCATGCTCAAAGATGAGGATTGCAGAGGGCTCCCATCCTCACCTTGTGTGCATATCTTTCTCACCGTCTGCAGTTGTTGTTAATTCACATTTGGGTTAGTAATTAATTAGGGAATAAATAATACATGGCAGGTTATCAGAATGCTGCACTCTGGTGCTGGGGGGGCAGCTCTCCTGACAGGTAGGGGCTGCATTCTACTGCTCTACGGTCCCTGAGAGGCTGATTCAGGTGTACCCTTGATGAGATCGCAGGGGTCCCAGGTGTGGAAACCTCCTTCTTCCCGTGCCCCTTCACCACAGCTCTTCCCAGCTTCCTGCTGTGTGTTGGGTATGTCTTGTTTCAAGGCTGGCGTGTATCTCAGCCGAGCTGGCTGGCAGGAGGATTAAGTGTTGCTATGACAGTTTGGGTGTGGGGATTTGGAAAAGCCACCAAGTTGCAAAACAAGCAGCAGGAAGAAAGCGAGCAAAAATGCAAACATGGAGCGAAGTGACTCTGAAGGGCACCAGACTTTAGGGCTGTCACATTTGTGGCTCTGTGCCTGCAGGGTGGCGAGAGCAGCAGGAGCAGCAGGAGCTGGGTTGCACTGCCATCCGTCCTGCTGTAAGCTCCAGCAGTACATAAGTTCAAGTCACAGCTGAAGCAATGGGCTGACATGTGGGATGTTGCATTTCTCAGGTGCTGGAGCAGGATGTGGTCCTCCAATCCATCGACCGTGCCATCGAGGCTGTGCACAATGCTGCCATGAAGAACGGAGGGAAATACAACCTGGAGCAGAGGGATGTCCTGCAGTGAGTGGGACGGTGCTGGTGGGGGTGGGCGGTGTGACAGGAGGGTGGGGGCTGTGCCTGGGGATAGAGATGGCTGCCACCAATCTGAGTCCCCCTGCTGCAAAGTGCCTGCCCAGAGAGCTCTCCAGTGCTTTTGCTGACAGCTGCTGGGGCTCCGGTCCAGCACATCAAGTAAAGCGGTGCTCCGCTCCTCACACCCTTGGTGTACATAAAGGAAGAAGAAGCTGTAGGCTTAGAGGAGAAATCCAGAACCTCTCTGGCTCTTTTCTCCTCTCTGCCGGCCAGGAGTTGTAGCGGTGGTTGGCTGTGTGGCACAGGGCCCTGAAAGCGTTCTCAAATAATTGCTTGTGAGGAGAATTTTATTTTTTTCCTCCTCTGACACCTCGCCCTCTGCACTGAGGCACGCTGGTTTAATCTCAGCTGAACAGTGATTCTAAAGTGCAGGCAATTTCTGGAGCTTGCAATGCAATATGTGACTCTCCCTTGAGGAAGAGCCATTTTTCTCCCATGAAGCGATGAATAAATCATGGACTTCTTGCAAAGCTTCTTCCTTCCTCCCCTAGAAGTGCTTCCTTAGTTGTTAATGAAACTGGCATCGGCGTTCGCAGTAATATAACCCATTCCAGTACACGTCACCCCAAAGCAATATATCATGTCAGCCCCTTCCTTAAGCTGTGCTCTTCCTGATGTCACCGTTCCTTTTCAGAAAGCTGATCCATCACCGGAAGGAGACCGTGTCCCGCAAAAGCCACTCTCCCACCCCTCAGGGGATGGTGATGACTCAGTCCTCCAGCGACCACCACCTGGACGCGGCGCGGCAGCCCAACGGCGTGTGCCGGACCGGGTACGAGCGGCACCACAGCCTGCCAAACACTGAGTTCGAGGAGGAGGACGAGGGCCCCTATCAGGTAATGGCAGCTGGGCGCCTCTGCGTTCCTCCTTCAGTGGGATAATGCTGCTTGGCTTGTTCAATAAGGTGCCTTTATGGCTGAAGTCCCAGAGCAAGTGTTGTGTGGCTTGCTATGGCGCTGCATCCCTGGGTGCGGTAAGCTGATCCTGTGCTGTGTCCATGAAGCCTGGAACTGACCCTCTGTTGTTCACTCTCTTGATGACTTTTGGGACCTTTGAGGGTCCAAGGCCTTACAGTGCAGGCTCTGCTCTAGACTGAGTGTTTCCTGAGGACTTTCTCAAAGAGTTGCGAGCTCCCCAAAGAACTCTTAGTGAAACAAGGGGAATAAGGGGGGATGGTTTAAAAATGAAACGATGGGAGGTTTAGGGTGATTATTAGGAGGAAGTTTTTCACACAGAGGGTGGTGAGGCACTGGAACAGGTTGCCCAAGGAGGCTGTGGATGCCCCATCCCTGGAGGGATTCAAGGCCAGGCTGGATGTGGCTCTGGGCTCCTGGTCTGGTGGTTGGTGACCTGCGCATAGCAGGAGGTTGAAACTAAATAATCATTGTGGTCCTTTTCAACCGAAGCCATTCTATGATTCTGTGGTTCAAAACAGCACTGGTGTGAGCTGCAGAGCTTCCTCCACATACTCAGCACTGCTTTGTTTCCCTCTTCTTGAATCTGCACAGTGATATCTTTGGTTCTGAAGTGTTTATCTGCTGTGGGTGCCAATGTTTACTGCTTAAATCATGAAGAAACAAAGACCCTGCTTTGTCTGAATGCTTCTTGTCATGATAAATTGAAGGTAGGATGCAGGGAATATGATTTGTATGTAAAAAAGCAAACTGCCATAAGTATTACACAATTCCAAGGTTGCTGCGTGGCGTCGGCGAGGCTTCAGCGAAGTGGCCAAGGACAAGGACAGATGCAGCAGTTGTTCAGGGAGAGTGATGTGGCCGATTATGCCGTGTGGATACAGCTGTGTTTTAGGGCTAAAGGCTAAGCAGGGCTGAGCACAGTGATTTTTTTCTCCTATAGATGAGCACGTACGCTGTAGTTTGTCTTCATCTCCACACGATTATCTGAGGTAGGCAGTGCTTATAAGGCACTGATAGACCGTCACTGCAGCACATGAAGCTGCTTTTGCACGTAAAGAATTGCAAGTTCCCAGAGTGCAAAGGTAGCTCCAGCTTGTGTGGAATGCAGCAATCCCTACAAACTCCGTTTTTCTTAGCCTTAGTTTTCCTCTCTGGGCAGCCAAACCAGCTCCATTCTCAAGGCTTCACACTATAAGCTTAGGAAATGGAGCACCTGAAGGTCCATTCACCACGCTGATTTCCCATCTCTGTCTGGTCTGTGCTTTGGTTGCTTGCCAAAAAGGAGCAGAATGGATCCATTGGCTAACAGAGCTGTTTCTGTCTGATGGCGCCAAGGATGCAGCCAAAAAGATTCCAGCTTAGCCCTGTGCTGAAAGGGCTTGTTGAGGTTATAGCTGCTCAGCGGAGGGGTTTCCTGTATGCTTTAGAAATAGGAAATGGAGGAAACATCACTGCTTTCTTTCACTATATCTGGTTATGCAGCTGTCTGAGAGTCCTGCTGAAAATTAATTTTTCTCAGCAACTCCAGAAAAGCAGAAGTCAGGGCGTGTTTTTCACTGGGCGCATTTTATGTTTGCATATAAAATCATGAACAGAATTTGAAGTGCAAATTTCCTCTCGGTAGCTTTGTTCCCTGGAGGCTGAACTGGCTGAAATGCATGGAGATGGCACCATGCTGAGTCTCTGCTCCTTCCCCACAGCAGCACAAGATGGGAGATGCTTCCTCCGTTCTCTCCTCCTTCCCTTGGGGTTTTGATGCCTCCCCCCCTCTGCTCAAACTCACTCCGGAGCACGGGGCCAGAGAGGGGATGGTCATCTCTCACCCCCATGTCTGGTGGTGAAATGCATTTGATGCTTCACATTCCACCCACAGCCTCAGGGGCTGAACTCACAGCGCTGGAGAGCCGCCTGCGTGAAGCTATGTGGGGCTCTGCACTAACATTAGTTCTGCATCTATTAATTTAGACACGAATCTGCAATGGTTGTGTTAAACTCGTGTGGTAAATTTGGAAAGGAGAATGAAGTCCTGGAAATACTCCAGAATGTCCCAGCCCTAGCAGCCTCCAAATAATGTCGCGCTGCTGCTCTGAACTCCACGCCTGCCTGCTAAATCCACCGCTCCTGTAATTGTGGCTGTGCCATGCCAAGCAGCCCCAGCTCGGGTTGTTATCTGCTGCTTTGCCTTTAGCACAGCTGAGCGTGCCGCGTGTTGGAGCAGCCCTCCAGCCTTGCATTGTTCAGTCCCTCCTCATCTGCTTTGGTGCTCGCAGCTGTGCGCGCTCCTTTTGGACCAGTGTGGGTCATTTTTAAAGGGCAGGCACCTACTTTGTGGATTCCAGCCAGTTCTGGATGCACGTATCACGTAGCATTTCATGCAGATAAGGATGGGAGATGGATTGACAATAACAGCAGGGCTCAGCCTGGGGGTTTGCAGCAGTACCTCATTGTACTCAATGGGCTGAAGGCTCGTGGAAAGGAGTGACCTGCTGTGTGACACTAAGTACGCTTTTTCTCCTTGTTGTACTGGAGCCATTCGAAGTAGAGACTTCTCAGGACTCGGTCTCTATTTGCTGTGGGTTGGGTAGCACTGCCCTGTGTGCCTGGGCTGTGCCACACTACTCTCTGCCCAGCTCACAGGTAAACTTTTCTTCCAGGGCTGGAGAAACCTAGAAAATCAACAGCGTGGTGGTCCAAGTGCCTCTGTAGCAGATTCCAGGTGATCTCAGCCTGAGCTGTCAGAGATGTTCAGCCATCACCTCCTTCCTCTTCCCATTCAGAGCCGAATGGTTTTGTTGCAGGCAGCAACTGTAGTACCCCAAACACAGAGGCACATTGCAGGCAGCCAGCTGCTGAAACGCAGCAGTCCCATGGGACCCCAGAACCGTGTCTCCTGACCCAGCGCGTTGGGATATTGATGCATTGTGCTCCTTAGTCCTCTTATGGATTTTGCTATAGGTCATGTAGAATTGCACAGGGTCTACCCTATTTTTTCCCTCCTGCATGAGCAGGAATAGCGATGAGAGTGTGGAAAAGGCATTTACACATTGGCTTTGTCTTTCTGCTAGGGTATTCGTGGCTGATGTAATGGATCTCTCCAGAAGAGTGCCTAAATACACGCTCTGTTTGCAGCCTCTGTGGAGCTATTGAGAGTAATGTAAAGCCATAGTGAGTGTGTGGGATTGCGCTGGGAAGAAAGGAGGAGTAAATGCTTGACAGGTCTACACGACATGTGCTGCGTGCTGCTGAACGCAGCAATTAAACCAGGGCTGCTCCTCCTGTCACAGGGAGGGGATGGAGCGGGTGTGAGTCCTGCTTTGTTCTTCTAGGAAGCTGCCTATTAATAATCTGTCCTCCTGAGAAAACTTCCCAGAGCGGTGAGAGAGATGTAAGGGCAGATTTACGCACGCAAGGAAGAAGGTTTCATAACAGAATGTCTTTATTGCCTGCCTCCTTTGATTGCTGTGAAATGTCTCCTTGCAGATCCCGCCGCAGCCCCGACGTGCAGCTCCCATCACTCCCCCACCTCCAGAGAAACGCAAGAACGCACAGATGGCCGCACCCCTGAAAAGTAAGGGTGACTTTTGGGGTGAGAAACCTTTGTGGTCCTGACACTGCAAGGGCCCTGGCACAGCCATCCAGGTATGGCTGGCATCCTCCTGCCTGGAAATGCAGCGCAAGGCTTTGCTGCCTGCTGGCCCGGCTCGCTTGGCCAACACAGGAGCAATGGGGCTGCGTCCCTCCCACGGCGCCTTAGAGCTCTCTCAGAATGGCAGAGGGACTTCATCAGGGCTGTGCTAAATGCACTGCTTCACCAGGGGAAGCTCACTGGCAGTGCTCCTAGCACAGGCCCAGGTCTCCTTTTGGCTCCCAGTCCATCGTGCACTTTCTTGTACAGTGGTCAGATGAGATTTCCACCAAATCAGTTGGTTTCTATATGAAGAAGAAATAATGCCAAGGGCACAGCTGTGTGTGCCCTGCCTACAGGGCATCTGAGCAGAGCAGGACCACAGGGCCAGTGCAGGAGCTTTTCCACCTTCAGCACAAAGGGACTGGAGGGGAAACAAGCAGTCATGCTGCTGACTTACTGCCAACCTGCCCACCTGCTCTCCTGTGCTCTGATGGATACGTGGTTGATGACACATGGTCCATGTCAAGCTCACCCATGTTCCCCTGTGAAAATCAGGGAGGATCTGTTGAGCTGTGCATAGTTGATGGAAACCTGGGGCTGGCACTGGCTCTCTGAATGATACTGAGCCATTTTCACTGTGGAAGTGGAAATTCACAAAGGTCAGTTCCCTTGAACTCATTATCTTGATTTAATGAAACATGGGTGAAGAGGAAGGAAAAAGAGGGATGCTGAACCCCCATGGGAGCGAGGAGGCCTCTCTGCACAGTTTGTGCTTGCTTTGAGAAGGAGCCTTCCTCCCAGTGGCCTCCAGAAACAAAGGGCAGGGGCTGGGGGCAGCAGGGAATTGGGGCTGGCTGTAGGATGGATTGCTCAGTGGGACACACATGGCAGGTGCTCTGCGTGGCTGTCCTGCCAATCACTCACTTGGTGCTGGGGAAGGATGTGTAGCTCAAAGGCAAGGGGAGCTTCCTGGGGACAAGCAGTTGTATCAAAAACAAACAAAAAACCTACCAACAAATCCCAACCGGACCCTGCAAGGCTGCAGAAATACTTGTGCAGAGTGAAGCTGCCTTCATTGAGAGTTGAGCTCCCTGTCATGTGTGCTCCAGCATCAGCTCTTCTCTCCAACCTCTAGATGAAGACATCCCGATGTCTGCCCAAGTAAATGTCAATTTTCACAGTCAGGGAAGGGCTCAGTTACGTTTCTGCCCCTAGAAGATACTGGGCATAGTTTGGTACAAGTATGTATTAGAGCAGAAAATGCGGTGATAGGCTTGTGATAGGAGCATGTGCCAGTGGGGCTGTGGGGTTGTGAGCTAATTCTCAGGAGTGCTGAGAAGGAGGAACTACAGATGTGTGTCAGCCAAATATTTCTCTGGTGTCGGTGCTGGCTGCGGTTTAGTCAGTGCCACGGGGAGAGGTCTGGGCAGGAGGGAGATGCTGACAGCTGCCTGTGCCAGCACGCATCCTGCAGGCACCGGTATTCAAAGTGATGGCTCATATCCTGAGTGCGGGAAAAAGGCCCTTGCTGTGCCATGGGGAAAAGGCTTCTTCTGTCCCTTAGTCCTGTTTCTTCCTCCTTCCCATCCCCGGTGTAAAACACTAAGCCCTTTGAAGGATATTCATCTCAATAGAGCAGTTTTCCCCCTTCTAAAGAGGTGATTGTGTGGGAATGCTCCGGAGGGAACTCGGTACAATTTTGCTTTGAGATAAGTGAGGCAGGAAGAGGAGTTAAGCTGCTCTGGTGCATGCACAATGAGCCTTTTAATGGACTGCGCTGTAGCAATTTGTTTGTTCTTTTTCCCTTTGATGCTGTCGCTAAGGCTTTTTAATTGTTCCCTTTCAGATGCCGTTGAAATTATCCCTGGGTCAGCTTCCAGTGCCTCCTCCGTGAGCACCACGTCCCTGGACACCCTGTACACCCCTTCCTCCGCCTCAGACGCCGCTCTGCCCACGGCGGCCTCCAGCCCTGCCACCACACCTCCTCCCGTCCCCAGCCGCAGTGTGCACACCACCATCACACGGAACCTGGACACCGGCCCCGCGGCCCACTCCCGCTATACGTCTTCCCCAAAGAATGGGGCCAGCAAATCTCCTCAGGCCAAACGGGCTGCCCCAGCACCGCCATCCGAAGTGGGGGCCTCAAGGTCCCACGCTGCAGATGGGGAGAAGACTCTGCAGGGCAAGAAAGCTGCCCCGGCGGCCCCCGCAAACCTGGAAGCGTTCAGCTCTCTCTGTCTCGAAGATAAGAAGGCTGCCATGGCGGAGCCAGTGCCACCGGAACCCAGCGGGCTGGTGGCATCTGTTCCCAAGACCATAGGTGCCGAACTGATCGAGTTGGTGCGCAGGAACACGCACCTCAGCTATGAGCTGTCACGCGTGGCCATCGGTGTGGTCATCGGCCACATCCAGACCTTGGTCCCGGCAACCAGCGGCATCATGGAACAGATCCTCATCTCTGTAGTGGAGAGTAAGGTAAAGCAAGCAGGGCTCTATAGGCTGGCTGGTGCCAAGGGCTGGGGTAGCGTAGGGAGCACAACACAAGTTCTCTCCTGACGTTTGGAATGGGAAGTGCAGGAAGATGCCAAAGGGAAGGTGCTGGCTGGGTGTAAACAGCTAGCTGGGGAGATCGAGGGCTGTTGTTAATCCATAAAAGGTTGAATCGTAGAATCGTTACTGTTGGAAAGACCACTGAGCATCTAGTGCAGCCATCAACCCATCACCACCATACGCACAGTCATTAAGGCTGGAAGGAGCACTAAGATCATCTGGTGAGGAATGCAAAGAGGTATTAAAGAACTCAAGAGAGATTTTTAAAAATAAATAACTAAAAGGGCGAGGAGCTTGCGTTCAAAGAATGGGGAAAAACCTAGAGAGGATGTTGAGTGCGTAGAATGAGTTAGCACTACCTGAGCAGAAGCACAAAGGGGAAGAAGAACTGCTCCAGCTCATGGCTGAGGCGAAAAGATGGATTGGGACTCCAACAAATCAGCAGGCTTACTCTCCTTGCTGCTTTTTTCCCTGATGGCATTGACCACGGGTTGTGAAAGCTCACGGAGAGCCATTGTGGTGGTGTAAAATCAGACAGAAATCAATAGTGACTTTTTCAAGAGGTGTTTTCTATTTCAAGTGCTGCAAATAGAAGCTACAGAAAATGGAGCCTTAGCAATACGTGGCATTTAATAAAAGCACCGTGTAAAGTAAGGCATTGTATAAACTTATTTTTCTAATACTATGCTACATATACTCTGCGTAAATGCCAATGCAGACTGTACACCTGCAGGTGTTTCTTCTCTCCTGACTGTGGAGCACCCAAAGCCTCCATTGCTTGGCTTGGTCCTTCCTCAAAACAAAGAGAACTGCTTTTCCACGGGGGTGTTCTGTCATTCTACAACACACTCCTCAGCTGCTGCTTCTTTACAACCACCAAAGAGTAGAGCGTTGTTTTCATCCACGGGAGGAGGAGGATTATCGTGACCTTGTTCTAAACCTTGTACCAAATGATCACATGCTCCTCCTTCCTCTGTTACAGGCACACAAGGGGGGGAAATAAAGAAATGCTTCGTGCAGCAGTTGTTAAAATAGCAAAGTGCGTCTGGGTGGCCCTGTGCCTTGGTTGGAGAGAGAACAAATTTCAGCTCCCACTTGTTAAGCACAGCCCCAAGGTGTGCATTTCATATCGACATCTGAGATTGAGTTCCATCGCTAGTGGCACAATTATAACAAACCATTCCGAGGCATTTGAATATGAAAACTACGGCACTCAAATTTTAGATGGAATCATAATCTACTTGAATAGTGTCCTGTGAGCAATCATGAATTCTCAGTTTGTGGCCGTGACCCAACGGTTAATTGCTTCCCTCTTCAGTAACAATGCACTGTCAGTGTGCGATTCAGCACAAATTTTGAGCTCTTTTAAGCAAACGCTCCGGCTCTGACTCATTTCAGAGAGGTTCTGTTTGCTGTTATCAGGATCTTGACAAGGGTGGGATATTATTTTTATCTTTAACACCTGTTCTCAGGATACAGTAAGCATAATTCCACAGGAGTCATTTTGTCATGCTGCCGATAGCGCCTCGCCTGGCACCAGGCTCTGGTGTTCCTACTGGTGTTGGAGACCAGCTCTGCCAGTTCCAGGGGCTGCTGTGTGTCATTGCAGGTGCTTGGCTTCACGAGCATCATGTGATGGTTACAGGTTATTATTGCAGACTTTGTGTTGTTCGTTGTACCAAATGATTGCATCGTCTCAGGGGTTCCCATGCAGGATTGTTGCTGAGTTGTCTGTTCTAGATCAAGGGCATTTTGTCTTTAATTTGTAACTTTTGAAATCCCCCTGCACTCCAATCCATGCAAATATGTGGTTGTTGCCTCTTCTGCACATTTTTTCAAGGTTGTTATTTTCTTTTTTCTTTTTTCTTTCTTTTCCATAAGTGAGATATCGCCCCTGATTGAAACTTTGCTCTGGTTGTAGCAGCTATTACTCCTGTTTCAGCCTCTTGTGCTGCAGTCTTTAATTAGTTACGTCCTTCCTGCTCCCGTTCCAGTCTTAATTTGAAGTCAGATCACTGGTTTACTGAATCAATCCCAGAATCCATTAACTTGCTCTTATTCCCAGTGCGCTGCGAAGGTGGAAGTGCCGCGCCGTTTCCTTTTTATTCACGCTGCTCCTTATCTGCCAGGTGCCTGCCTAAAAGTGGGCTGTTAGGAGGGAGAGAAGGGCCTTCAGCTGGGACAGCATCACACCCTCTCTTCCACTTTGTTCTTGAGTTTGGCTGTGCTTAAAGGAGGAATGGCTTTAACAAGCCACGGGTGCTTCTCTGGGGTTTGTCTTTCCTCCAAGGGAGCTTTTGTCCCTCTGCTTGCCCGGGATAATGGCAGTCAGCAGGGTGAGCACTCTCAGAGCCGACTCATTTGGCTGTACCCCTTAGTGAGATACTGGAAGAAATGTGAGTGCAGAAGGAGGAGGAATGCATTAGTGCTTTGACGGATCCTCTGTGTGCTAATTGCTGGAGGAACAGCTCTCGTGCTGTCTGAGCCCCAGCCTTGCAGCTCCCTGCTTGGCCATCCACAGCTTCCCATGGCATCACGCAGGCAGGGTCTGCTGTTGAAGCTGAACTGCTCCTTCCTTCCTTATCTGCTCGGCAAACCTTATGTAATGAGCAGCCCCGATAAGAACACTTCTTTAATTATATAATTGAACCACTGAATCAAGGTCTTAATTAGTTCACACCCCAAATACCACAAAGCAAATTACTAGCAATCCTGGCTCTAATAAAGCAGATTAAACGTTACAGTTAATAAACTCGGAGCCGTTCCCCCCTTCTGGCCGTGGGGTTCCCAGCATGCAGAAGGTGCACAGCCCTTTGCTTGGCACAGGGTGCCTGTGCCACTGGTGCCCTGGTTGTGCTGCCCTGTGTCAGTGCTACAGTTCTGTGATCCAGAAAAGACTTGGGTATAAGTCTTATTCCCATGGCTTTGGGAGCGCTGGCATGACTGGCTTGGCTTTAGGTAGTGGCAGGCTGTAAGCAAAAAGAGGTGCAGCTTGTTTGAGTGAGGCTTCCTGGGTTCCTTAGCATTCTCAGAAGCCCGCCAGAGCTCCAGCAGGGTGGTGACAGCTTGGATTTAAAGACTTTGACTATGCACCAGTCCTGGCACCTATTTTTGAGGGCAGGAGTCCAATTTGATTCATTCACTGCACTAGCTGTGCAAGGAAAGGAGGGGGAGTAGAGGCCCAGCAAGTATGAAAGCTGAAATAATGGCTGTGTCTTTGCTGCCAGCTCTTGACTGAATGAGGTCAGCTGCACTCCTCAGTCAAAGACCACATGGAGCAACAGCCAGCTGCCAGGACCCCAGTAACCACTGTTGTGCTGTCCTGCAGGACCTGAGCTCGGGGCTGCCCTCGGGACAGATCTGTCACGACGAGCAGCGGTTGGAGGTGATCTTTGCAGACCTGGCCCGGCACAAGGATGATGCTCAGCAGCGCAGCTGGGCGCTCTACGAGGATGAGAATGTTATCTGCTGCTACCTGGAGGAGCTGCTTCGCATCCTGGTGAGCCAACTCCTCTGCTGTAGGCACGGCACAGCACTCCAGCGCTGGTGAAGCTCCTTTTATTTGGCTGCCTGTGTCCTTGTGTTGCCATCAGACTTGCTGTTTCAGAGAGTGGAGGTTTCCTGTGTATCCCTTACTGTTTGTGGAAAGTCTGTGATCCTTCTGCTCCGCCTTGCAAAGCTCTTAAGGAATTACAGAACAGTTTTTTACAGTGGCTGTTATTTCCCTGTTACAGGAGAATAGAAAACCTCACTTCTGAACAGGTATAAAACATCTCAGCATATTTGTACATATGAGAGGTACGTTGTGGCAGTGAGAAATACTGTCCCAGCATTCTCAAGCATGTACAAGTCTGTCTGTACAGGGAACACAATGGCACAGGAGCTGTCATCCGGTGCAGTGACGTGCTCTTTGCTACAGGTGCCATCACCATCTTTGTTATGTTACCTGTTTGGTACTCTTCATCAGTTCTAACATGAGCAGAACTGATTTATTTTTTATGGAGTAGATGCCATTGTCTCTTTAACTCAACACATGACCTCCCTTCTTGCTGTGAGGCCCGCAAGGCAAGAAAGGAGTGGATTGGTGCATTTCCTCCTGATTTAGTGAGGTTCTGAGTGGGAGGTACAATACTTCTCACTGTGGGAAAACTGGAGCTGTTGTATGTAAGATGCTCGCACTGAGATACTGCTCAGGTCATGGCTTTTGAGATGCTTTCAGCCTAAGACGTGCTGTATGGCAGAGCTTTGGTGCAGAAGTCTCCATGTGGCAGTTCTTGAGCTGCTTCTGTTCTGCATTCAGTTTCCTTGAGAGATGGTTAGGCTGTGGCTGCTGAAGCCAACAAGCAGCTGGCCTCCCTGGAGCCCTGTGCAGCAGCCACCTTACTGCTATCATGCAACACTGGGCTGACCTGTCTATTCCTGCTTCCAGACAGATGCAGACCCAGAAGTTTGCAAGAAAATGTGCAAGAAGAATGAATTTGAATCCATCCTGTCCCTGGTGGCATATTATCAGATGGTAAGGTGGCAGCATGAGTTGCATTTCTCTTCTTTTTGAGATTTCCCTGAAGGTGCAAAAGAGCAAGTTTATGTGATAATGTATGTTGCATGTTCCCCCTGGGTAAGGCAGTTCTGTGAATGCAATGGAGTTGTAGCATACCTCTTGTGAGTGCTGGGAAATGCCACGTTATTCATACAAGCTGTATGGAAGAGCAGAGAATGCTACAGACTCTGAAGCAGTAGCTAGCAGTGTGAGGGGTAAAGCTTGCTGCTTTTGATGGCTCCATTGAGGAACAGGATCAGCATCTATAATATATAGGGGAAGAATTTCTGAGGATGCCTAGGGTAAGCTGACAGGCTGGGACTGCTCCTCTTTTAATTGATGCACTCCTGTGCATTAGTAAATAGCTTTGCTTGGGAAAGTAGGTTGTGAATAGAAGCCTTGGGAGCGAGGAAGAAAATGAGTATTCAGAGGAAGAAGTGGAAGTTTTGTCTTCAGTGCCTATGCAGTGTTGCTTTGTTCTGCTTCTTCCTGGGCCTGGCTGTAGTAGGATGCTGTTGGGGTTGGAGGCTTTCCCCCATCCTGTCCTTCAGGGCCCAGCTACAGCACAAGAAGCCTCGCTGCATTCAGCTTTCATTTCTATGTCTGAACCCAGAGCTCAGTGCTGGGCACTGTCTGTATCTGAGGGCAGTGGGCAGCAGGCCACAACCTGCACCAGCCCAATTGTGAATGGCACCTGGAAAATGGCATCCTATGACACTGTTGGAAAGGCAGCAGAGCTGCTGGGGTTACTGTTACTCTAGGAGGGTCTGCAGCTGTCCCTGCAGCAGGAGCTTCTCCCAGCTATGTCTCTCACCTTAGAGCGAGCCCTCATGCAGCACGTCATTTGATCTACTACACTGTTGTTGCAGGAGCACAGGGTGCCGCTGAGGCTGCTGCTGCTGAAGTGCTTTGGAGCCATGTGCAACCTGGATGCTGCCATCATCTCCACGCTTGTGAACTCCGTGCTGCCGATGGAGCTGGCGCGGGACATGCAGACTCACACGCAGGGTGAGCTGGGGCTGCTGTCCTGGGGTCACTGGGGACATCTTCCCATGAGATGGATTACAGCCGTAGTGGGCTGTCGCTGCTTGACTGCTCTGTGTGCTCTGGGGACGTGGATGCCTGTTTTTACAGTTACTCAGGTTATTGCAGCTATAAATGGAGAATGCGCGGGAGGAGATGCTTCAGTCCAGTGGTGCAAGGCCCTCCAGTTCTTGAACGTGCCACTAGTGATCTGTGTCATTGCTTGGAGAGGTCTTAAAGCACGTTCTGAGCTGCTCCAGTCGGCTTCGTGATGCTGACAGGAGGCACCTACAGATCTCTGCAGCCCTTTATTGGAAGTTTTTATGTGTGTTCTATCCCAGGTCTTGGAGGTGTTTCTTGGTGACAGATGAGGTGTGTGTTGCATCAGAGGAAATTGCCTCCTCTCTGTCTGTGTATGAGGAGGGGTGGTCGTGCTGTTAATGAAATCGCAGAGCTGCCACAGCCCTGCTTTCCTTAGCTCTTTGCCTTCCGTATCCAGGCTTTGCCATCATGTTCCTCCTACTTTGTGCTCCTTTGTTAGGATGACCTGTCCCTGTTGTTAGCAGGAACGTCCTTCCTGCCTTTGGGCTTGATGTGTTCAATATCTTCTTCCCAAGCAGATATTGGAAGTGCATTGTTTTGTTATAAACACAGCTCACAGTTGCAGTAGCTGTTGAGTGACCATTTGGATGAAGTCAGAATATTAGTGTTTGTGGTCTTGCTACCTGTCCCCTGACACAGTCTGTATAATGCTGGTTTGCTGTGGGTGCTCCACACTCTTGGAGAAGTGTAATTTGGTGATGGGACTGCAGGATATTTCTGCTCAGAATGGGGACTGTCACATCCGTTGCTTGCGAGCCAAGTAAATGGCCAAGAAGACCACCATGGATGTGCATAATAGATGTCCCTGTCCCCAGCATGCTGCTGCAGCCTGTGTTGAACATCTGTGCTGTGGACAGGAGCAATGGGGCTGATCTGGTGCCTGGATAGGAATGTGGGTTGGGAGCCAAGCCTGCTCCGGAAGGCTTTGTGGTCACATTTGCTTTGCAGTGTGGGCATTTCATAGGTGGGGGATGACTGAAAAGCACTGAGGGCAGCACAATGCACGTTAGGTTAGTGTGGAAAGGGACTGAGATCATTATGCCTATGTCGGCTTAGCTTTCTCTTTGTGTTACTGCAGCATATCAATTATGTGCAGTGAGCCTGTCACACTGTTGGTGTTTTTTCCTGGGTATGCGTGAGAAGCCTCTTCTCTAGGAAGAGGCCTTTCTGCCTGAGAAGCAAATAATACTTGGTTATGGAACTATGACTGTGCATCTCTGACATTATTCCTGATTTTTGTGCAGTCAAAAATAAACTTTATTATGCATCTGTCACTAATTCATAAAGATTGTCTCCAGGTAAAGGTTTTCTGTGCTACGCTGAAACTTATTTCAGTCGTGTGCTCTGTTCTGCAAGCTGCCCTCATGCAGGCGGGGTGGGCTGACCCGGGTTCTCAGAGCTGCTTGCCATGCCCCACCTGGTCGCTGCATTGCTGTCCTGGGTGCTTTCCAGGGACTGCGTCATTCCAGACAGCACAGCTAATTCTGCCTGCAGAGCATCAAGCTTTGACACAGGGGACTTCTGCACATCTTGCTGATGTCCACATGGCACTTCTGCTGAATTGGATCATCTCCCAACAAGTGTTAGACTCTGCTTCGGGCACCCAACAGCATCCCACCTGAAATGGGTGGAAAGTGGCTCTGCTGCGTTCCCTGGATTTCCAACCTGCAGCTGTGATGTCTCTTCTTTCCTTACATTTTTCTCAAGTGAGATGCTTTTTGCCCTCTGTGAGGTAGCACTTAAGCAGTACAGTTAAAGGGTTAAGAGCTGCTCTTCTTTTTGCTTACAGGAGCCTTCCAAAGTCATGATGCAGTGCTGCCTTCCTCACAGTAAGCTTGTAGCAGGCACTTGCAAGCATTCCATCTGTGCAGTGCAGTCCTCCTGGCCTTCACAGCAGGGCTACAGAGAGGTAACCATCCTTGATCCAGACATGTCTGTCCTTCAGAGGTGGCTTAGGGCATCAGTAGTTCCCTCCTGCCATCCTGGTGCTTACTGCTTCATGTCCCACTGCCAAATGGCAAGCAGTGCCTTGCATGAAAACACGACCTTCAGCACTGGAACGACTTGAGCTTATTTTGGTACTAGGAACTGGGGAATAGCAGCTGATCCATGACATGCCATGCACTAGCTAATCCCTTCAGTGGATGGCGGGGGCCAGAGCAATTGGTGCCAGCACAAAGCCACCGGGGACCACTGCACAGCTCTGCAGGATCCCTCCTGGCTTGTTACTGAGGAACAGCCGGGGCTGAAGCTCTGTGCCTGGATGCTGGGTGCCTTTGATGAGAAGGAGCTTTACCCTGGGGCTGAGGCAGGCGTGTTGGCTGCTGGCCAGTTCTGCTGCCAGATGCTTGGGTCTTATTGCTTCTGGATGGCCACTTCTCTCTGATGCGGCTGGCCCGCGCATCTATCAGCATTAGAAGAGCTTATAATAAGGCACAGCGAGGCAGAATTAGCCAGAACAATTCCAAAGAAAACAGACGGGGATAATCCACCCTGTAATTGTGACTTTCTCCCCTGTTGCAGCTCAGTGTACGTGCAAGTCAGCTGCCAGGCTCTCTTTACTTGAGTTGCAGACAGTTGTGTCTGCTCCCTGTGCCCTGGCTTTGCCCTGCTGTGTTTGGAGGTGAAAAGCAAGGTCTTTGGTGGCCGCTGAGAAATCCCTGTCAGACAGAATAGCAGCCCTCCTACCAGCGCTCAGGGAACACGGGCTGGTGAGCAAACAGCCACATCTCTTCTGTCTTTCATGGCCACTTGAGTGACACATACCAGTCTGATGTCACTGAAGTCCCTCTGCTTCAGGAGAGCTTTCTGGATGCTATTTAATCACTTGCTGCCACTGGTGCTGCTCTGGAAGAAAAAAAAATGCCATGCTTTGGCTGCAATGACTCTGTTTTTCAGGATGATGCAAACTTGTCAAGGAATGCAGCCTTGGCTGAGCCTCATCGCAGTGGGAGTGCTTCAAACACTTGCAGAGTGTGTGCTGAATGAGTGCACCAAGTTAATCCAGATCTGCTCCTTGTTCAGCTTTCAAGATCTTTTCAGCAACTTCCCATCCAGCATCCGTAGCAGTGGAGCCTGCAGTCAGCTGCCACGAATGGACACCAGTTCACAGCAGATGGGGCAGGGACATGTGTAACCACCCTCCCCCCCATCCCATGTCTAATTAATCTCTTCCTCTATGTTTGCTACAACTGCATGTTCAGTGCTGGCTTCTGGTTCTCAGATCATTGTTGTGTGAGGAGCATTGAAACGAGAGAAAAGTTCTGTTTGTGAAACATCGTGAAGAACACAGGAGCAGGAGCTCCCCATACCTACCTTCTGCCTCACCTTGCCTCTGATAATCAGCTCCAGGCGCCTAGGATGGAGAAGTGAAGAGGTCTTGTAATGAATAGTTGGGAAAACAGCACAGCCAGATGTGGGACGTGCCTACAGTGGCTGAGTGGTGGTGCCTGGAAGCACCTCTGCCTGTCAGTTCTGGCTGTGCAGGTGCCTGTTGCTGCTGTCAGATCCTTTTTCTATTACAGCGAGCTTTGGTATCACTGACACCTTATAGCTGGGAGCTTCTTAGATAAGAATGAATTAGATTTAAGTTACTCAGTGTCCTCCCTCTCTGTTTAACAGGAGCTCTCTTTGCTGCCGCGTTGTCTAGGCTGCTCTCATACAAACTCGTGATCTTGTTAGTGTGTAGTATCTCTAGCTGGGCCCCAGATGATGTACGTTTTCACTGAAGTGTTTGCTATTTCAAAGCTCAGGCCTCTTGTGGAGCTTTGGCAAAGTCTGCATGCTCTTTGTTTATAGAGCCTCTGCTGATGGAGGTGGATTCTCAGGGTTATTGGGCTGAAATGATTCTCTAGCATTTCTTCTCTTGTGCTAAGAGTAAATCTGCAAGCTGCCAACTGCTGCAAGTCCTTTAGCCAACTCCAGGAGCATTAGGAATGATGACGGCACCAGCCTGAGTGGTCAAAATCAAATTGAGCTGGCTAGCACTTAAAAATGGATTGATTTGTGCACAGAGAAGTCTTTCTGGGTTGGAGGGGGAGCCGGAACCAGGGAAGCATCATACATGGAAGGGAGCTTTTCCTTCAGCCTCACCGCTCTGGACGAAGGCTGCATTTTGTTATCACACAGCTCATATCCTGCGACTTTTGTTTCTCTGTAAAAATCTACTGAGGTGTATCCGTTAATTAACGTTCAGGGAAGGCACCAGCTGTGGAATATTCACTTGGAGCTGCTGCCAGCACGACTGGCGTTGGACCGGCGGGCTGCGGGGTGTGTTGGTGTGTGCGGCCTGGGCAGTGGGCAGAGGCACGGCCCCAGCCGTGAGCAGGGACCTGGTGGTCTCCCCAGAGACTTTCCATCCCTCCAGGCAGAGCTGAGGTAGCAGAAGTGGAGCAGAGCTGAGGTGGTAATGAGCAGTGCAGCGCTCCGGGGGCGGCGGTGGTTGGAACAGGAGGCATTTCAGGGTGGCCAGATGGATGCTTTTTCTGGGTGCAGTAATTGCATAACTATGGGCTGCGTCCTGGGACTGTGCAGGGGAGGTTCTTCATCATTCACGTGGAGTTTGCCCACGTCCTCTTAAGTGGAAGGGAAAGAAAAAAAAAAGAGAATTCTGTTGTGATTATTTTTAAATTAATTTAGCAATGCATGGTGCAGAAGGCGTGTGCTTAAACAGGAAAACACCCTGGTAGTTCAGTAAATACGAGAACAAAGAGCAGTGCAATCAGCGTGCAATGTCTGTATTAAATATGTGGCTTAGCAGCTGAGGGTGCTGCACCAAACCCTCAGAACAATCAGTGGCAGAAGCTCTGGGTTTCTCTTGCAGATCATCAGAAGATGTGCTACTCTGCCCTGGTGCTGGCAATGATATTCTCCATGGGGGAGCCCCTTCCATACCATCATTATGGTAAGAGCAGCCTGTGCGTGTGTCAGAGCTGGTCATGGGGCACCTGGGGATGGAGCTTTTGTGGGACAGCTTGGGGCACGCTCAATGGCAGCAAGGTGAGATTAGGGTCTCCTTTTCACCACTGGAGTCTCTCTGGTGGAAACACAGAGCAGAGAGGCCCGGTTTTCATAAAGAGCAGCACAAATCTGGCTTGGAGCAGAAGCATTCTGCCACGCTGCAGAAGGAGCAGTTTGCCCAGCACTGTGGCTCAGCAGCATATTCGTCCAAATGTTTTGTTGTACTGGTGCCCTGCACTACAGCACTCACCTCTTATTTGCCGCAGACACATTCTTTCTGATGCTAACTCAGATCGCTCCATGAATGTCCACTAAATCCATCAGCTGCATGTGGCCTCTCCCTGCTCTCCCTGGTAAGAAAGTGGCACAACCCTGTGAACTTCAAGTTCTTCATGCGAGTGGAGATGATTAAGAGTATTGCAGTCAAGAGGGAAGTGCAGGCATTGCTCCAGCTCTGCCTGTCGTACCCTTTCTTTTATGTCAACCTTCAGCTAGAAAGTGCTCTCTGCACGCTTCTTCCCTGCTGTGTTGTGTTCCCAATACTTGGGAAGCTCTGGATTCAGCTTTCCTAGAAATGCAATGAAGATTTTTATAATTATCTCCTCAGCAGCTTCACCTCAACACTCCAATAACCACGTACAAGGTATAAGCTGGTGCAGTGGGGACTGAGGAGCGAGTCTTCACATCTCCTGCTTTTCTCTCCTCATGTAACCCTGGCAATTATTTCCAGCAGGTGGACTTATTTGCATGAGCTCCTGAGCTTTCCTAATAGCTAAATTGAAGAATGGGTTATTACTAATCATCTGGATGATTACCCTTTTTTTTTTTTAAATAGATGGATTAGACCAGTGGTCAAGAATACAAATCTCTGCCTACCTGAAGCCTTCATTGGTGACAGTGGTGCTGGAACAGCAGCTGGAGCGGAATTTGGCATTCTGTTTACTCAAACAATAAATTGTAAAAAAGCCAGTGGGAAATGAGCATTCAGCATTTGTGTGAACTGTGGGTAATTCTGAGGCATTTGTCTCTTGCACAAAGCCATTTGTTAACTTCCTGGTGGCTAACACTGGCACTCCAGTAGTGGCTTTAAGCCTAAAGGCACAGAGAAGTAGCTCACGTGGTCCCTCATTGCTTGGTGTACCTTCCTGGTGATGTAAGTGCTGTCTTTATCCTTCTGCAGAACATCTCAACTCTCAGTTCGTGCAATTCTTGCTGGATGTGATTGAAGATGGGCTGCCCTCAGACACCACCGACCAACTCCCTGACCTGTTCATCAACGTCCTTCTGGCCTTCAATCTCCATATTCCAGGTCGGTTTGGTGCTAGTCTGCCCTGGCAGGATACCAGAGGTCAGGACCAGTGAGGGGATGAAGAGTGGGGATGCAGAATCTCACTGGGACTTGATGGTGTTGTGATAACCTGTGCAGCTCTCTCAGCCTCCAGCAGCACACTGTTTCTACTTTTGTGTGTTCAAATACTGTACAAAACTCTAGAGGGAAAATCAGGCTGAGAGCCCATGTCCAACCAGCTGACCCTCTACAGCACAGCAGCCATGAAGTGCAGTGGATTTCTGTCTATACATGCAAGCTGGCTGGATCAAAGCAACTGCTGGGCTATAGGACACGTGTATGGCTAACTTATAGGCACAGCTAATTTGGAAGGGAGCATGCTTCAATGGGCATTTCTTGGTATCTGTCCAGAAAAAAAAGTTTTTGCTTTATGAAGGTCTTCACAAACCTTCTGCTTACCCAGCTGCACTTCTTGAACCCTACTCGATGCTCACACGTTGGTGTTGAGATTATTATCCTTAGCCTGAGCTGCACTCTCTCCTACTTTCCCTCATTGTCAATCCTCCCTCCTCTGCTGAGCTCCTTAATAGACAAAGCCTGTGATCCCCAGAGAAGGGCGTTTGCCCATTCCCTGCAGGGCTGACTGGGAGCTTCAAAGCTCGTTGTTGGAAAACTGGGAAGTAGTGCAAGGTCCTGCCACTTATTAACCCTGAGTGAGTTTGGACAATGAGTGAGTTTGCAAAATCTCCTGTTGCTCCAATTGTATTTAATTATTTACTGCTTTTCTGCTTCATGACCTTATCCGTGGCTTTGTGGAGAAAGGGGAGGATGAAACAGCAGGATGTGTCTAGTAATTTACTTATTATGAGTTGTACTTCATTAAAATTTGTGTGAAAGTTTCTAATTTCACGTGAAAGTTGATTGCACAGAGGCTGATTAAGTATAGGCTGTGCTGCTTTCATTCATTGCACTTTTGCACAGTTACCCATAGAGTTCCTGGATGCAGTAGTTGGGCAATAATGTGTGACAGGCAGCGTGTTTCTGAGGGACCATTGCACACCTGGGGTGTAGCTGAGAGCAGTGACTTGTTCTCTGATGTTAAGAACCTGTTAAATGATGCTCAGGTTGCTTATCAGTGGATTGACTTGTTATTTCTCTGCCTGCTCATTTGTCTTGCATTGCAGCTGTGCAGTCGATTCAAAAACTCTGCTAAAACATGTCGTGTTCATCGACTCATAGCGAGGCTTAGATTGGAGGCTACCTTAAAGACCTCCCAGTTCCAACCCCTGCCACAGACAGGGTTGCCAACCACAAGACCCATTGCTTCAGGCCCCATCCAGCCTGGCCTTGAGTGCCCTCAGGGTTGAAACCCTGAAAACTGTGGTAGCCCTGATGGGTTGGTTCCCTGCAGTTCCCCAGAGCGATGCTGTGAAGTGGGAGCCCTGTACTGCTTTCCTTTTTTGTTTTGTTACTGTTGTCTTCAGCAAACAAAGGGATGTGCTGAGCAGGTTTCTTCCCTAGTTCCAGAGCACAGCGTGATCATGATGACAATAAGCAAGCACTCCAATGTCAAGACTTTCACGGAGAAGCTGCTGTTGCTGCTGAACAGGGGAGGTGAGTGCAGCACTGTCACCCGCCTGGCAGGGGGTGCAGCTCCTGGGAACGGTGCTTGGTAAGAGCTGGGGGTGCTGGGGCTGCAGGCAGCTGAGAAGCTGTCAGCTCAGGCTGATGTGCTGCTTAGGGTGAAGCTTCCCATTTCAGACTGGCCAGCAGAGGGTTAGCTTTCTGCCTGCTCCGGGCAGAGTGAAATCCGCTGTACGCACAGAGCTTGTGCACAGCAGATTGTTAGAAAGCTGGAGATCACTGCAGGCAGAGCAGTGCCAGGTATTTCTGCCTGCGCTGCATGCCACCATTGTGCTTTCTAATACCTTCTGGAGCACAGGGGCTTTGCAGCTTGAGATTTGTTGATATGCTGGTAAATAAATCACCCTGTGATGCTTGCAGCTCGTCTTACTCAGGCTTCAGTTCTCTTTGGGATCGCAAATCAGTTTCCACGCTATACCAGCTTGACGGCAGCCTGCATTTCTATGTGCTTCTATGTCTGGCCCTGTCCAAAAGCCTTTGTTTAGCTTTTTTCATATTTAGATTCCCCAAAAGGATTTCCTTACTTTGAGGAGTAGCAGGACCACAACCAATGGAAGATGCTTCTCTTGTGCCCACCTCCTGCACTATCCATAGCCCCTTCTGTGGTCTGCAGGGACATGTTTTGTTAGAAAACAGGGTACAAAATGGGTAATTTAAACTTGGAGGTGTTTCTTTTATTGCTTCCAGAACAGTCCTAGCCTGGTCTCCATGGTGAAAGCTTATTTCTGATGCAGGCTCTGGTGGGCTTTTCAGAGGGGTCATTGGACCAGACTTAATAAACCAGGGAGAAAATGAGTGGTGGCTGTTGAGCAAGGAAGGGAGGCACTGAGAGGTAATGTGCTAATGAGCTTTCACCTAGGATGTTAGGTGAAACATAAACAATGATTAATGCTAATACTAATGACTTTGGTCTCAGCTTGGTGCCCTGCAGAGCTGCCATCCTGATTACACGACTTTGTGCAAAGCACTCGGGACTGCTGGCACAACAGCTAGCCATGGGCAGGGAGCAACTGGCTGAGGTGGGGGCAGGCACCTCCCCAAAACCTGTGGGGAACAATGGAGGGGTTGGCACTGAAGGAGGTGGGCAGCAGGGAGTGTGTGGCTTAATGCGATCTCTCTGCCACCCCCAGATGATCCAGTTTGTATCTTCAAGCATCAGCCTCAGCCGCCGCACTCGGTGCTGAAGTTCCTGCAGGACGTGTTTGCCAGCAAGGATACAGCCAGCATCTTCTATCACACAGACATGATGGTCCTGATAGACATCCTGGTGCGGCAGATTGCTGATCTCTCCCCTGGAGACAAGGTGCTCACACAAAGCCATGGGCACTGAGAAGGGGAGCATGGTCCCAAAGCAGTGGTGTTTCTCCTCACCTGTGGGGCTTGATGGTGCAGACAGGGGTGGAGTGCTGGGGCAGGCAGAACATTTCTGAGTGTTGAAATCTGTCTGAGGGGCTGAGGAGGAAGGGAGGATTTATCCTGCCTGGCACATGGCAGTGGGAAGGTGTTTGAAGGAAGGTCTGCCAGGCTCTGGTGGTCTGTACCCTTCTGTTCAGCAACCTTTGGGAAAAGAGCCCCTCTGTGAGTAGCAGAAGGAGGGATCTCCTGTGTTTTATTAGTGCTAGAGGCAGGGAATGTGCTTATGCTTGGGAGTGATCAAAGCATTATTGAGGTGGTGTGGGAAAAGCACAGTTCTCCATAGCTAATGATGAGTCCTCCAGAAAAGCAGTGCCTTTGGAGTTCTCTCTGGCTGGTCATGCAGCAGCAGCTGCTCCTGTGCTCATGCTATAATGGAGGCTGGCACTCTTGTTTATCTCATTTGGAGTTTTTCATTGTGCCCTGTTTTTTCTCCCCTCCCACTTGGCAGCTGAGGATGGAGTATCTGTCTCTGATGCACGCCATCATCCGCTCCACGCCGTATCTGCAGCACCAGCACCGCCTCTCTGACCTGCAGGGCATCCTGCAGCGCATCCTGGGGGAGGAGGAGGAGGAGCAGCAGTGCCAGATGGACAAACTGATCATCCTGGAGATCTATAAGGAGTTCCCAGAAATCTCCCCTGGTACCAGCTAACCGCCCCTCGGACTCGAGTTTGAACCACTTGGATCAAAGACGTCTCTTGTTGACACTTTCTCCCTGTTCCCTTCCAGTACAGCTCATACCTTATCCTCCTTTGCGCGAGGCCTAAGGTTTGGACAGTGTTCACCGGCCCTGTAGGAGTGTCAGCAGGGTGCCCTGGGGCCTGGTGCTCCAGGGAGGGCAGCGCTGGGCAGAGCAGGCTGGGTGCTGGTGCTTGGTTTGCTCCCAGTGCTTGAGCAGGAGGCACTTTTAGCCAGCAGGAAGGGCAGAGCCCAGAGGGACTCAGCAGCCAGGTGGGGTGTGTTTAGCTACGCTGGTGTCCCACCGTCCTGAAGTGAAAGGCCTTTGCCTTAGAGCATCACTTTATTTTCCATGTGCATCTCTCCCTGCAGTGACCAAGTGGAGTCTGTTGGTGCTTGGAAGAAGCTTTTGTAACATCTGTTTTGTTTCTGCTGCTCGTGCCAATGTGCTGCAGCGCTGCCCCGGGAGGCAGTGGCTCACTGCCCAGCGCCTCGCCTGCGAGCCTGACCCTCCCTGCTGGCCTGCAGCTAACGCTTGGGGCAGCACTGCGCCCGGGGTCCTGCTCTTAGTGCAGCAGCTGCTTTGTTCAACCCGCTTTCTGTAGTGACATTTAGATCTGAGTATCTTGTACACTGCAGCAGCCTAGAACTGCGACCCTTTGGTGCTGCTGTTAGGAGCCTTTGGTGTGGCTGTGGCACAAACAGTGCCCTGTGCAGCCACAGCTGCTGCTTGCTGCCTCCACAGCAGCACTGCCCCAGGCAAAGGGGCTGCATGTGGGCAGTGCTCTGTTCATAACGCCTGTGGGTTTTTTGCCTTGAGCTTCGCAGTAGCTCTGCTCGCTGCCCTCCTGTCCGTGAGGCAGCGTGCGCCTGGTGTCCAGTGGCTGTTTGTGACCATGCACGAGAGTGGGGAACCCTTATTTATATCCCCTTTAGGTTTCTAGCCAACAGGACTAACCTGTATCCCTGTTACAGATAGTCACACACTAACGTGGGTCCCTTAGGTATCCGTGTGCGCAGTCTGGTCGCTCCTGTCCCCAGCTCTTCCTCTGCAGTACCCTGTGTAGAAGCTATGGGCGTTTGGAACTGGAAGCACTGGGCACAGATGTACGGGTTTAGGAGACAACAGCTGAGCTCTGCTCACAGGCCTGGGCTCTGAGCACCGTCATGCTCAGGAATGGAAAGGTTTGGCCTGGGAATGCCTGAAGCTTAATAACCGCCCTCGTAGAGAAACCTATTTTTCCTGTGTAAAAATGTATGAATGTCAAAAGGGATGCTGTATTTTCTTAAACACTGAGTGTAACATGCAGAGGAATAAAGATGTCTTAAACTGGAGTTGTGTGAGCGCAGCTCTGTCTGGCCGCGATGAGCCCTGCAGTGTGGTTGGAGGGGGCCTTAAAGATCGTCTCGTTGCAACCCCCTGCCGTGGGCTGGTTGCCCCCCACCAGCTCAGGCTGCCCAGGGCCCCAGCTATGGCTATGAGCACCTCCAGGGATGGGGCATCGCAGCTCTGGGCAGCCTTGCCAGTGCCTCGCTGCCGTGAGCACAGAATTTCTTCGTAACATCTAACCTACATCTCCCCTCTTGTAGCTTAAAGCCATTCCCCCTCTGCTATCCAGCCCTGTCACAAGCCGGTCTCACTGCTGCTTCTACTCGTGCTCCCTTCAAGTGTTGGAAGGCTGCACTGGGGTCTCCCCGGACCCTTCTCTTCTCCCAGCTGAACAAGCCAAGCTCCCTCAGCCTGTCCCCACGTAAGAGGTGCTCCAGCGCTCCGCGCATCCCGGCACTGCTCCTCATCCTCCCCGAGCTGTCAGCTGGGTAATTAGCACAAGTCACCTGGCAAGCCGTCAGCACTTTTTAAAAGCATGGGCCCTGCTGCTGGGGCTCCGTGACGGCAGACGCTGCGGTGCGGCAGCCCGGGATGCCGAGCGCCCGCGAGGACGCGAGCCCGCCCGCCCTCGGACCGTTACACGTACGAGGCCGCGATCTTTGTTAGCCGGGCCGTAAGAAAGCCCACGCGGAGCCTCCCTGGGAAGATGGCACCGCGCGTCCGCCCCGCTCCGCCGGCCCGCAGCGGCGCCCCGTCCCCGGCCGGCGGCGGGCAGCCCCGCACCGCCGCTCCTCCCTCCCCAAGATGGCGGCGGGGCGGGGCGGCCATGTTGGGATGCGGGAGGAGCCGCCACTCCCGGCGGCGGCGGCGGCGGCGCGGCGCGGCGCGGGGCGGGGGGCGGTGCCGAGAGCAGCGCCGTGCGGCCGGGCCGGGCCGGGCGGCGGCCGCCGAGCAGCATGGCGGCGGAGGAGCGGCCGCCGAGCCGCCGCCGAGCCCGGCGGGGGCCGCCGCTTTTACCGCTGCTGCCGCTGCTGCTGCTCCCTTTGTTTCCCCCCGGGCTGGGGGCCGCCGCTCCGCCGGGCCGGGGGCCGCCGTGTCTCGGGGGCTGCCGTCCCGCCGCCGCGCCGCGCTGGGGGGCGGCCGCCCTTCCCCCGGGGCCGCCCGCGGCTCCGCGCCGCCGCTCCCCGCCGCGCTGCCCGCCCCGCGCCGCCCAGCCGAGACCGCGGAGGGGGCGTCGGGCGGCCCCCAACCGGCACCCGCTGTTCCCGCAGTACAACTACCAGGCAGAGGTGGCCGAGAACCAGCCCGCGGGCACGGCCGTGGTAGCGGTGGCGGCGCAGGATCCCGACGGGGGCGAGGCGGGGCGGCTGGTGTACTCCATGGACGCGCTGATGAACAGCCGCTCGCTGGAGCTCTTCAGCATCGACCCTCACGCCGGGCTCATTACCACCACCCAAGCCCTCGACCGCGAGAGCATGGAGCTGCACTACTTCCGAGTGACGGCCGCTGACCACGGGGCGCCCCGGCTGTCTGCCACCACCATGGTGGCCATCGCCGTGGCCGACCGCAACGACCACGACCCGGTGTTCGAGCAGGGCGAGTACCGGGAGACCATCCGAGAGAATGTGGAGGAGGGTTACCCCATCTTGCAGCTGCGTGCCACCGATGTCGACTCACCACCCAACGCCAACATCCGCTACCGCTTCGTCAATGAGAGGGCGGCCCACGCCGTCTTCGAGATCGACCCGCGCTCCGGGCTCATCACCACCAGCGGGCCGGTGGACAGGGAGAAGATGGAGAGGTACTCCTTGGTGGTGGAAGCCAACGATCAGGGCAGGGAACCGGGACCTCGCTCTGCCACCGTCAAGGTGTACATCACGGTGCTCGATGAGAACGATAACACGCCGCAGTTCAGTGAGAAGCGCTACATCGTCCAGGTGAGGGAGGACATACGGCCACACACCGAAATCTTGCGCGTCACCGCCACCGATTTGGACAAGGACAACAACGCACTCGTCCACTACAACATCATCAGCGGGAACAGCCGGGGCCAGTTCTCTATCGACAGCGTCACTGGGGAGATCCAGGTGGTTGCCCCGCTGGATTTTGAGGTGGAGCGCGAGTATGCCCTGAGGATCCGGGCGCAGGATGCGGGGCGCCCGCCGCTCTCCAACAACACCGGCATGGCCAGCATCCAGGTGGTGGACATCAACGACCATGCCCCCATCTTTGTCAGCACCCCTTTCCAAATCTCCGTCCTGGAGAACGCGCCTCTCGGCCATTCCGTCATCCACATCCAGGCTGTGGACGCAGACTATGGCGAGAATGCACGTCTGGAGTACAAGCTGACCGGGGTCTCGGCCGACACACCCTTTGTGGTGAACAGTGCCACGGGATGGATCACGGTCAGCGGGCCTTTGGACCGGGAGTTGGTAGAGCACTATTTTTTTGGGGTGGAGGCTCGTGATCACGGCTCTCCATCGTTATCTGCCTCTGCCAGCGTCACCATCACAGTCATGGATGTCAACGACAATCGCCCCGAGTTCACCCAGAAGGAGTACTTTATTCGCCTGAATGAGGATGCGGCTGTGGGGACCAGCGTCCTTAGTGTCACGGCAATCGATCGGGACGTGAACAGTGCCATCACCTACCAGATCACAGGAGGCAACACGCGGAACCGCTTTGCTATCAGCACGCAGGGCGGAGTGGGGATCATCACTCTGTCCCTGCCGCTGGACTACAAGCAGGAGCGGCGCTACGTGCTCACTGTGACGGCCTCCGACCGCACGCTGCGGGACAACTGTCATGTGCACATCAACATCACTGATGCCAACACGCACAGGCCGGTATTCCAGAGTGCGCACTACTCTGTGAGCATCAATGAGGACCGGCCCGTGGGCAGCACTGTGGTGGTGATCAGTGCCACAGACGATGACGTGGGGGAAAACGCTCGCATCACGTACTACCTAGAAGACAACGTCCCTCAGTTTCGCATCGATCCAGACTCTGGGGCCATCACTCTCCAGGCAGAGCTGGATTATGAGGACCAGGTCACTTACACGTTGGCTATCACAGCCAAAGACAACGGGATCCCCCAGAAAGCAGACACTACCTATGTTGAAATCATGGTGAATGATGTTAATGATAATGCGCCCCAGTTTGTCAGCACTCATTACCAGGGCGTGATCTCTGAGGACGCACCTCCTTTCACCAGCGTGCTCCAGATCTCTGCCACCGACCGGGATGCCCACACCAATGGGAGAGTACAGTACACCTTCCAGAACGGGGAGGATGGGGATGGAGACTTCACCATAGAACCCACCTCAGGGATCATTCGCACTGTCCGCAGGCTGGACCGGGAGAATGTCCCGGTCTATGAGTTGACTGCATATGCTGTGGACAGGGGCATCCCTGCTCAGAGAACTCCTGTCCATATCCAAGTGACCATTCAGGATGTGAACGACAATGCCCCTGTCTTTCCAGCTGAGGAGTTTGAGGTCTTGGTAAAAGAGAACAGCATTGTAGGCTCTGTTGTAGCTCAAATCACAGCCATTGACCCGGATGAGGGACCCAACGCCCAGATAATGTATCAAATTGTGGAAGGCAACATCCCTGAAATATTCCAGATGGACATCTTCTCTGGAGAGCTCACGGCTTTGATAGACCTGGATTATGAGACAAAACCAGAGTATGTGATTGTAGTGCAGGCCACCTCTGCCCCTTTGGTCAGCAGAGCCACGGTGCACATCAAACTCATTGACCAGAACGACAACAGCCCTGTTCTCAAGAACTTCCAGATCCTGTTCAATAACTATGTGTCCAATAAATCCAATACCTTTCCCTCCGGAGTCATAGGGAAGGTTCCAGCGTATGATCCAGATGTGTCTGACCGTCTCTTCTACACCTTTGAACGGGGAAATGAACTGCACTTGTTGATTGTAAATCAGTCGAGTGGGGAGCTGAGGCTGAGCCGTAAGCTGGACAACAACCGTCCACTCGTGGCTTCCATGCTGGTGACTGTGACAGGTAGGTGTGCAAACCTTTAAGTGCATGATTTGGGGTGTTATCCCCTGGGGGGCTTTGCACGATCCCTCTTTGCATGGCAGCCCATTGTGAATCTGTGTGGGCTGGGACTGGCAACAAGGTTTGGATGGGGAGTTACGTCAAATCGGGAAATGCTGAAGGGTCTGGGAATCTTGGAAAGGGTTGCATGCTGTAGGAGAGCATTTTGCAAAGGGGCTGAGATCACTGGTGGTGTGAAAGAACAAAGCATCGTTACTCAGCTGTGAGGATCTCATCTAGCTGCCAGCAAGACACCTTTGGAGATGCTGTCACCAGTGAATCAGTGATGTATGCCCTGGGGTGCTGGCCAAGCAAACAGTGCGTTCCTGGGGTGGCCAAGGTGGCCACGCTACTCCGAGCCCCAAGCGAGTTCTCCTCGCCAGGAAAGGATGCATTTCCTAGCTGCACTGGAGAGGGATGGGCTGGACTGCTGGAGGGTACCATTAAGCAAACAATTCAGGTCTGGGTTCTGGCCATGACATCTATTGATGCTTGTGGCTTCTAAATTTTGGGGTCTGTGTTCTGAAGTCAACTTCGCATTGCATATAATGACTGTAATGGACTTCGGAGAGAGGTGTTTAAAACTCCCATTGTGTTGCTGGAGTATCCAAATGCAGATGCTGGTGGTGGCTCCCTGGAGTGGTTAGGGGAAGCATAACGGTCACCTCTCGCTAGGAGGGGATGGGGCACAGATCAACCCAGGGCTTGTCTGAATGTGAGGCAGTGTCTCTGTGTGGAGGTGCCTGAGCTTTGCTGGCACTGCAAGCCTTTCTTTGCTTGTGGATGCATCATCTGAAATGGAGGCATCCATCCATCCAGTGCTTTGGATGATGCTCAAGGAGCAGCTCTGGGGAAGGGAGGGCAGGAGCCCTCTTTGAAGGGCCCAAACAGTGAATCACAAAGCACGCCTGAGAACTGTGCTTTAAATTGCAATTCTCCCCTGACTACCAGCTGACACCCTTCCCACCCCCTTTCTATCCAGCTTATTCAGCAAGAGGAAAAATTATTTCAAAAGATGGAGTGATGGCTCTAGCAGACCTGTTCAGGGCATGGCCAGCTCTAGCCATCGGTGGAATTAGTCTCTTTGGGGACTAATTGTAGCTGCAGGGCTGGTTGGCCCCCCACACACACGCATGCTGGTTGCTGGAGGTGGGGGCTGGTTTTGACCTTTTCAGCTTCTTTCCCAGTGTGTTTCTGCAAGCCCAGCCTCCTTGCACACTTAACCCCTCACAAAGGCAGGAGAAAATCACATTGCAAAGTCCTGCGCTGAGCTGCCTGGCAGCGAGAGGGCCCCTGCAATTAGTGTGTCGTCATCTTCTAGCAGGATGGGAGAATAGGAGAGGTGCACTAGCAGAGGGGAGAATGGAGGGGGAAGAGCCGTGCAGTGGGGGGGGGGAGAGGGGGGGAACACAGCGAGGCAGTGGGAAGCAGGTCTTTGTTGGCTCTGACAGAGCTGCGGAGAGCTGGCTTGTTGCTCCCTTCTTCATTGTTCAGGCTTCCAGCGACAGCCCCGTCCGCCCCCGGCGCCGTAGCCGTGCAGCTCCAGGGCTGCATTGTCTGCCCCAGCCCAGCTCGTTCCTCTTGAGGGAAGGCAACGAGCTCGTAGCTGGGTGCCGCTGCGCTTGGGGACTCACGGGGACAGGCCGGCCACCGCAAACCAGCGCCTTTCTGGGGGACCCACCGGGCTCAGCACCACGGACAGCTCCTCGCAGCCACGTGGGCGCCGTGCTGGAAATGGCTGCTGGCCCCGAGCCGCCCTCATTCCTGGGGCTGAGCGGCTCGGCGTCCTTCTCAAGTCAGGCACGAGTCCCAGGGCTGCCTCTCCCTTTTGCAACTTGTATCGCTTCTCTCCTCAGGAGCCCTGTCTCAGGAACCTCCTCCCTGTTAGGTCGCCTATAGCCGGAGGAGCTGACCGTGACTTGTGATGAGAAATGTGGGTTTCTGTTCCTGGTTAGGGAGTGGGTCTGGTGTCTTCTTGGTTATGATACTTCAGTCCCTGTCTTTATTGATGCTGGGAGAACGACATTCATAGCGCTGTCTCGGGAATTATGATTTACTTCTGAGAGAGAGTTCTGCAGAAGCCCTGCAGGGCTTTACTGAGGCTTGGCCATGCCATGCTGATGGCAACCAGACGTGGCAATGGGGTTCAACACAATGGCCTCCAGTGGCCTCCTGGCCTGTAGGATGGAGGAGTGGTCGAAAGTCTGAGTGCTCCCTGTTGGTGACAGGACACCAAAGTCCCTCGGGTGGGTGCTGCACAGGAGGCTTGGGAGCAGTGAGGAGGACAGGGGCGATGGGGTCTGGCCCTGGCTGTGCTGCTTTTGAAGCTGGTAGATGTCACTCTGGGAATTGCAGCTGTGCTGACCTGGCACTGCCCAGCACTGGGATCAGAGCCTCAGTCCTTTCTCCTTGTCCTGCAGGCATGTTTTGGGGTACCTCTTACTGCTGCATGAATATTCACCAGGCACCAGCTCTCCAGCCACAGGATTTAATCAGGAAGGCTGAGCATCCGTGATTAAAATACTTCCCATGGGGGTCAGTGCCTCCAGCCAGCTTTGAGTTTTCTTTTGGTAGCTTTTTTTTTTTCTTCTTTTTATCCCCCTTTCATTTACAGAGGGTCATTCTTCCAACCATCTGCTTCCTCTTGCATGGAGCTGACAAGGAGGTGGCCTTGGCTGAGAGGTGAACCTTATAGAAGGTGTTCCTGCTGAGAAATGCTAGTTCAAATTGTGTCTCGGAGTGGTGATGATGATGGAGAGCAGAGTTTCCAAAGAAACACTGGGTTTGGGGCTTGGTGAATGTAGAGTGGGAGCTGGAGTCATGGTTGATCACCCTGCGCTGCTGATGTGTGGGGCTGATGGTGTTGGAATGATGTGAAAAAACCCAGGGAGATGGGTTGCTGTCTTTTGCCAGGTTAGTGGGGTTCCTGGTGGGCCTCAGTAGATGTTTCTGGGGCCACAAAGGCGGGCGCATTGTGCTGCCTTGGAGGTGGTTCACGTGGTGTGAGGCCCTGAGGGGTGGGGAGATGGTTTCCAAGGAAAATATAGATGAAAGAGAATTAAACAAACCGGAGGTGGGCCTGGAGAAGAAGGGATGTGGAGCAGATGCTGAGACAGGGGAAGCAGGGAGACCAGCACAAAAGCCTTGGAGGCCCTGGAGGAGAGAGGAAAGAGATGGCAGGAAGAGAGTGTGGGTAAGGGCAGCACAGAGGGGGGGCCGTGGGTGAGTAAAGCACCCCGGGTGCTGGCACTGGCTCCAGTGTTTGTCCAACCTCCTGCTGGGGCTGCCTTCTGCCTGCTGCTCAGCAGCATCCTTGTTATGAGAGCTCAGTCGGCTGCCCAGATCCAGAATGAGGAAGGAACCTGGCAGTTATCTCAGAGGAGAGCCTGGTGCAGGTAGCAACCAGATTACTCCTTGGGCTACAACTTCAAGGTTTCTTAGCCAAGAATGCAGCACACTGTATTCATACACTGAGCCAGGAGGGAGGAGTCCTGCAGCACATCTCTGTTCTGTCCCGCAGATGGCATCCACAGCGTGACAGCCCAGTGTGTTCTGCGGGTGATCATCATCACAGAGGACATGCTGGCCAACAGCATCACAGTGCGCCTGGAGAACATGTGGCAGGAGCGCTTCCTCTCCCCGCTGCTGGCCACCTTCCTGGAAGGGGTGGCCACTGTGCTTGCGACGCCCAAGGAGGATGTCTTCATCTTCAACATCCAGAATGACACGGACGTGGGTGGCACAGTGCTCAACGTCAGCTTCTCGGCCCTGGCACCGCGGGGTGGGCACTACTTCAGCTCAGAGGAGCTGCAGGAGCAGCTGTACATGAAGCGCATGGCGCTGACGGGAGCCTCCATGCTGGAGGTGCTGCCCTTTGATGATAACGTCTGCCTGCGGGAGCCCTGCCAGAACTACATGAAGTGTATCTCTGTCCTCAAGTTTGACAGCTCTGCGCCCTTCATCACCTCCCCGTCCACTCTGTTCCGCCCCATCCACCCCATTACTGGCCTGAGGTGCCGCTGCCCGCAGGGCTTCACTGGCGACTACTGCGAAACGGAGATCAATCTGTGCTATTCCAACCCCTGCCTGCACGGAGGGACCTGCACGCGCAAGGAGGGCGGCTACACCTGTGTGTGCCGCCAGCACTTCAGTGGTGAGTGCCAGCCAGGGGCTCCCCAGCTGTCCCCCTCCCATGGGCTCCAGGACCATCCAAAGCAGTTTTAAGCCGGTGCCACACTAACACGATGGGAAGCTTCAGCCTTCCCCCTGAGCTTGGACAGGGAGGCCCCGCTGTCTCACTGCGCAGGATCCATCCTGGCCCCTGGGACTCTCCCCCAGTGCCTCGCAGCCACACTAGGCCCCACCAGGCCATGGAGACCTATGCCCAGCCACTGTCAGCATGGGGTGAGAGAAGGTGGCCTGTGGCTACAAGGGAGGCAGGGGAGTGCGGCAGCAGATGGTTGCCTCAGTGCTGCTCCGCTCCTGGTGAGATAAGCGGAGTCAGTGGTAATTAACCCCTGGCATTTGAAGCGTGAACAGCCATTAGCAGAAGGGTTAATGAGCTCATTTCACTGTCACTTCATGCTGTCTCCGCATCCTCCTCCTTGTGTGTGAGCAAGCAATGGGAACCAGGCCTGGGGCGTAGGGCTGAGCAATTGGTTACTGCGCTGCTGTGAGCCTCGCCAGGGCCTTTGGGTGAGCAGAGCCAGCTGAAGAGAGGCCAGGTAAACCTGGTGGGCTGGCCCTGAGGTCAGCTGTGGGCACTGAGGAAGCGGGGAGGAGTTCCCAGCCCTCCACTGGAGGTGAGCAAGGTTCAAGGTGGTCAGTGTCCTCACCCGACTGGGTTCCTCTCTACTTGGCCCAAGTGCCAGCGCCCACCTGCAGGGCTAGGGAGCTCCTGGTGCCGTGGGTGAGGAGCACACGTCCCACACTCCCCATTCTGTCTCTCACAGGTGAGAACTGCGAGGTGGACAGCCGCTCGGGGCGCTGCCAGCCCGGCGTGTGCCGCAACGGGGGCACCTGCACCAATGGCGCCGACGGGGGCTTCCGCTGCCAGTGCCCAGCGGGCGGCTTTGAGACCCCCTTCTGCGAGCTGTCCACGCGCTCCTTCCCACCACGCTCCTTTGTCATGTTCCGGGGCCTACGCCAGCGTTTCCACCTCACCCTCTCCCTCTCGTGAGTTCTCTCTCTCCTCTGCTGGTGGCCCTCTGGACCTCCTGTCCTCTCTTCCCATCCCCATGCTGGGTGCTGCCGCATGCTCCCTGCACGCACCCAGTGTTCCCACTGATTCCCTGCCCAGGTTCAGCACGGTGGAGCCTGGGGGCCTCCTGCTGTACAATGGGCGCCTGAACGAGCGGCACGACTTCTTGGCGGTGGAGATCATCCAGGGGCAGGTCCAGCTGAAGTACTCCACAGGTAGGCTTGGCCCTACCTACTGTGGGATTTGGGCCATGGGAGTTGCAAAGAGGGGGGTTCCTGCAGCTGCTGGTCACCTTGAGTTCACCTCCTGCCTGGCCACGGGTTGATTTGGAGTTGAGGACCCTCTTGGATGGGTGTTGATTGTCCAGATCACATCGGCTCTGCATGTTCAGCTTCCTGCAGCATTTATCTCTGTCCCTGCAGGGGAGTCCAGCACAGTGGTGAGCCCGTACCTGCCTGGGGGTGTGAGCGATGGGCAGTGGCACACGCTGCAGCTCCGTTACTACAACAAGGTATCGTGCCCAACTGTGCACCAGCTCTTTGTCCCCTGAGGCCATCTGTACCCACCTCAAACGGCTTGCTGTGCTCAGTGAGTGCAGTGGTGCCAGGCTCCCTGTCCTTTTCTTGCTGTAAGGTGAGCTGTGGGGTGTTTGGATCTGGGGGGACATGTGCTGCTGACACTGTGTCTTTGCTTTCAGCCCAAGCTCAGCGCCCTGGGAGTGGTTCAGGGCCCTTCCAAGGACAAGGTGGCCATCCTGACAGTGGATGAATGCGACGCCTCTGTGGCTCTGCAGTTTGGCAGTGAGATTGGGAACTACTCGTGTGCTGCAGAAGGAGTGCAGACTAGCTCCAAGAAGTGAGTTCCTCACTGGGGTGACCTGTGGTGGGGAGAGGAGCACCTGGGATGTCTTCACTCCAGGTGTCACCTCTGGATGTCAACTTCCCAACCTGGCCAGCTAGAGTTCACAGGGCTTCTCTCCTCACAGGTCCTTGGACCTCACAGGTCCCTTGCTCCTCGGAGGAGTCCCTAACCTGCCAGAAAACTTCCCTGTCTCCCACCGGGACTTTGTAGGATGCATGAGAGATCTGTACATCGACAACAAACGCATCGACCTGGCCTCCTACATTGCCAACAACGGAACCACTGCAGGTACCCGTGCCTCTGCCCGCCCTGGGAGCAGCACCAGATCTCCCTGCACCAGCAGCAGTGCCTGCCCTGTGGGCTGGAGGGAGGTGACAGGTGGGTTGAAGCTGATGTGGGTGATTTGGGTACCTTCAGGCTGCCACGCCAAGCACAGCTTCTGTGACTCCAGCCCCTGTAAGAACGGCGGCACCTGCTCGGTCAGCTGGGGGACCTATTCCTGCCTCTGTCCTGTGGGCTTCGGGGGCAAGGACTGCCGCCATGGTGAGTGAGCTGCTGGGCGTGCACAGGGGGATGCACGCAGCACAGCAGGGTGGGGTACAGGTGAGATGAGCTGGCTCTGTCATCACTGCATCTGCTGCTCTAGAATCACCAGTGCCTGGAAAATGGAGTTGCACGAGGAAAGGCCTCAGGGCAGATGGGTGGTCCCCATCCCTTCTCCTCATCTCCGCTTTCCTTTCCAGCCATGCACCATGCCCACTATTTCCAGGGCAACAGTGTCCTGAGCTGGGACTTCAAGGCAGACATGAAGATCTCAGTGCCATGGTACTTGGGGCTGGCGTTTCGGACCCGCCAGATGGACGGCGTGCTTCTGCAGGCCCATGCTGGCCAGTACACCACCCTGCTGTGCCAGGTAGGGCCACGCAGAGGACTGGGTTTCCCTCCCTGTGCTCAGAGCTCTCGGGGAGGATTGGTTGGAGGCAGCCAAAGTGGATCAGGATCTTGCTCAGTGCTGCCATTGCTGTTCTCTCTCTGCAGCTGTCTGGAGGCCTGCTCTCCTTCATGGTGAGCCGGGGCTCAGGGCGCAGCACCAGCCTTGTGCTGGACCAGCTGCAGCTGAGCGACGGGCGATGGCACGACCTCCAGCTGGAGCTGCGGGATGTCCGCAGCGGGCGGGACTCGCGCTACGTCATCACCATCATGCTGGATTTTGGGCTCTACCAGGTGAATGCTGCATGAGACCCTGGCTCTGGGATAGGAACTGTGGGGGAAGCTTTGCCTACACCCTCAGGTGTGATGGCAGTTGCACCATGTTACCCCTCTGTACATTCTGCAGGACACAGTGGTTGTTGGAAATGAACTGCATGGCCTGAAGGTGAAACACCTGCACGTGGGTGGAGTCCTCAGCTCTGGCGAGGTGCAGAATGGGCTGCGGGGCTGCATACAGGTGAGTCCACTGCTTTGAGCCTTCCTTGTCCAGGGATCTGTTGTGGTGACTGATGGGAAATGTGGGCTAGTAGCTGTTGCCAGTGTCTGTCCTGCTGGAGATGTGCTCCCTCTGAGCATTTGGGAGTTGGAGGTGCTGCGGGGGCAGCCTTTAGTCAGTGTGGCAGGGACGATGGGAAGGGTGCCTGCCTTGGGGTTTGTAGGGGCTGGGCAGACTGAAGTGTTCTGTGTTTTTCCTGGCTCTTCAACATTTTTCCTGTGTTTCAGGGGGTGCGACTGGGTGACAGCATCACTGGGACCGTGCTGCCCAAGCCCAGCCATGCCCTGCGGGTGGAGGCTGGCTGCAGTGTGCCCAGCCCTTGCGACTCCAGCCCCTGCCCAGCCAACAGCATCTGCAAGGATGAGTGGCAGAGCTACTCCTGTGTCTGCCAGCCAGGTAGGGCATGCAGCACTCTGCCACCCCATTGCTCTTCTCACTTAGAGTGAGAAGACTTCTCTGCCCTGTGACTCCCACAGCCTGCCCTTCCCTTGGGCTAGCTGTGTGCCTAGAAATCCCTGCCAGACATGTATTAGCTTTGGTGGAGGGCAGAATCCCTCCTGAGATCCACTGCGGGGTGCTCTGGCCCCTCCTGAGAAAAGGTGCTTTCTTCATGTTCTGCTCTCTGTCAACACCTTAGGGTACTATGGGGGAGAATGTGTGGATGCATGTCACCTCAACCCCTGCAAGAACAAGTCGGTGTGTCGCCGCAGGCCGGGCTCACCTCTGGGCTACGTGTGTGAGTGCGGAGGGAACTTTTTCGGGCAGTACTGTGAGCACAGGTGAGATGTGTGGCACACGGCAGGGCCTCCAGTGCCTGGCTCTGTGCTGTTCTCCCATCCCAGCTGTGTGACACCTTGCTGCTACCCTGCTCCTTGAAGCTGCTGGGCAGGCGGGCTGTGGCAGAAGGCCCAGGAAATTGGGTTGGTGTAACACTGGAGGTGTTTCTCTCCTAGGATGGACCAGCAGTGTCCGAAGGGCTGGTGGGGGAACCCCTCCTGTGGACCATGCAACTGCGATGTGAGCAAGGGCTTTGACCCTGACTGCAATAAAACCAACGGGCAGTGCCACTGCAAGGTGAGGGGCCGTGACTCACCTGCATCCCCGGAGCCCTCTTTGTCCTTCTTCTTGTCCGCTCCTCAGGGCTGGCAGCTGCTGAGGTGCTGCTTTCTGTGCCTGTTCCATGCTCACCTCCTGTCTGCAGCCCTTCTGGCCCAGCAAGTTGACAGTAGGGACAGTAGGATGCTTGCAAACAAGGATCTCTGTGATGAGTCCCTGATGAGCACCCAGAGAGGAGAGCAAGACCCTTTTCAGCTCCCACTCACATGGCTCCCAGGCTCCTGCTCTCCCCATGGGCTGTCTGATGGCCGTCCCCATCTCCCTGCAGGACTTCCACTACCGCCCCAAAGGCAGCGACACCTGCCTGCCTTGTGACTGCTACCCAGTGGGCTCCTCCTCACGCTCCTGTGACAAGGAGACCGGCAGGTGCCACTGCAGGCCTGGAGTCATCGGCCGCCAGTGCAACAGCTGTGACAGCCCCTTTGCTGAGGTGACACCCAGTGGCTGCAAGGGTGAGTGGGGAGGTGGCATGGCACCGGCACCGTGGGGCTTGGTGTGAGCTGCCCACTGTGACTGGTCCTTGGGGTGTTTGTCTCTGCAGTGCTCTATGATGGATGTCCCAAAAGCCTGAAAGCAGGCGTGTGGTGGCCTCAGACCAAGTTTGGCTTCTCGGCTGTGGTGCTGTGTCCCAAAGGCTCCTTGGGTGAGTGAGGGGTGCCATGAGGTTGGGAGAATCTCACTGCTGTGCAGGAGCTGTTGCAGCCCCAGCAAGGTCACCCCAAGCTGTCTCAGTCCCATCTAGCTGGTCTGGAGGGCTGGGAGATAGAAAATGGAGAAGGAAGCACCAAGCTGAGGGCAAGCAGAGGGGGCTGGTGCAGGACTGGGAGCCCCTGTAGGGTTGGTGCTGTCACCCAGCCTCCATCCCCAGGTCTCTCTGTCACCTCTCAGTTTCAGCCAGGCTGGGGTCAGGCCTGACACTACAGCTGGGCACACGTAGCACCTGGTGCTGCACAGCTGGGCCCCTTCTGAGCGCTGTGCGGGGAGCAGGGCATGGCGTGCCACTCGGTGAGTTCCTTGGGTGGAAGTCACAGCCCCGCTTGGAGAAGGCCGTCCTGGTTGATGGCAGAGGTGTGAGCAGGGTGTGTGGGACTGCAGGGCAGCGCGAGCCCCAGGGGACAATACAAACCCTGTCCTTCTCCAGCCGTTCGCCCTGGGAAGAGGCAGGTTCGGCTCCTAACTGTTGTCGCTTCTCTCCCTGGTTCTCTCGCCATCCGTGCTCAGGTTTGAGGGGTGCAGGTAAGGTTGTTCCCACCTCCTTCCTTCCCTGCTGTAAGGGCTGCACCACATGGTTTTCCTTCCCTGCTCCCTGCCTGGCACCCTGCACACCCCTGCACTTTTCCCGCTGCTTCTGGAACCACCGAGTATCTCCTCAATGCTTTGCCTGGCCTCACCGCTCCTACGCACCGCTTCCCTGCTCCCAGCACACTAACAGCACTGAGCTGGCTGTAGCTGCATGCAGTCCCTGCTACCCACTGTCCTGCAGCATGGGCTCTGGGTGGCACGGAAGGCTACTGTGCTCTGCCCCGTGGCTGGGACATGTGCTGGCTGTCCTGGTGGGCATCTGCTTGCTTAGGCTGGGAGGGGAAGGAGCTCTGTGGGCTGGAAGGAGGGAGATGCTTGGTGTGAGAGAGCAAGGACAGAGCTGATGCACAAAGCTCAGCACAAGGTCCTGCTGTCTGGCTGGCAGGCCAAGTGCAGGCATCCCAGGGTCAGATCCTGCCCAGATCTACAGCTGAGCCAGGCTACAGATACCGGCACGGTCCTGTTCTGTGCTGGAAGAAAGGCCAGCAGCACAGGTGTTGCTTTGTTCTCTTTGCTCCTACCTGCAGTGGCATTGGTCTCTGTGCTGATGCTGCTGGGGAGAGGGTATTTGAGATGGACAGCTGGGAACTGAGGATAGTGATGGGCACTGGGCCTTGGGATCTTCTGCAGGCTCCCTCACCCCTCCCTGGGCGTGCTGCTGCCTTCTTCACACCATGGGCTTGGGTGAGCTCCCCTGCCCTAGCGCTTTCCTCAGGAGGGTCTTGGGTACTGGGATCACCCCACTTCGTGTGTCTAATAGCATGCATGGTGATGATCCTGGTGTGAGTGGTACTTAACAGCCGGTCCCTTGTCATTTCTGGTATCTCTGCTGCTGTCCAACAGTGCTGGGGCACCAACCAGGGATTGGTACCCAGTGCTGGCTGCTGTACCCTCTAGGAGTGCACCACCATCTCCAGGGCAAGTTCACCTGCTGTTGCACTCCTGGAGCAGCTTTCCCACACATAGAAGGGCCTCAGCAGATGTTGCAGTCTGCCAGTCAGGGAGAGCCTGGAGTTGCCTGGGCTTCTGTAGACTGGGATCATATGTGCCCTAAGGACACAGGCACAGCTCACCAGGGATTTCTCCAGCCAGAGCCTTACCAGGTCACTCCCCCTTGCATTGCTGTGTAATGGTGTCTGGTGCTATGCAGGCTGTGTGCTCAGAGCCCAACTCATGGCAGCAGCTCACAGAGGAGGTGCAGACCAAGGGTGGAACAGCTGCAGTTCTGCACAGCAGGAAGATGGCTCTGGGGTGCACCAGGCTCTTCCTGTTGCTTACCACTGCTGCTCTTTGGGGTTAACTGGTGCAGAGTTCTGCTGGGGGTTGCAGCTGGGGAGCTACATGTCCTGCACCCTCCGATTTGCTCTTCCTCCTGGTTTCAGGTTCAGCTGTCAGACACTGTGATGAGGAGAAGGGCTGGCTGGAGCCAGATCTCTTCAACTGTACTTCACCTGCCTTCAAGGAACTCTCCATGCTGGTAATCCCCCCCTTACTTCTGCAGCCCTGATGAGGCAGGAGCTGTAGGAACCAGAGCTCACAGCTAGGAGCTCAGCTCTCCATGGCTCTTAGCGTAGGAAAGGGCCTTGCAGTGGGACTTGCAGCACCCCATACCCCAAACTCTTGGAACTGTAATGCCCTCCAGGGAGGAACCTGCTGATGAGTTAATCCTCTCCTTTCTTCTCACTGGCAGCTGGAGGGCTTGGAGAGGAATGAGACTGAGCTCAACACGATTGAAGCCAAGAAGTTGGCCCACCGCCTCCGGGCGGTGACAGACCACATGGACCACTATTTTGGCAATGATGTGCACATCACCTACCGCCTGCTGTCCCGCCTGATGGCCTTTGAAAGCCGGCAGCATGGCTTTGGCCTGACAGCCACGCAGGATGCCCACTTCAATGAGGTGAGAGCTTCCCTTAAATTAGAGTGCCTTCTGATGCTGCTCTGCTCTGTCAGCCACCTGGGTCTGTGTAGGGACTGAGGATATCACAAGACTGCTTTAGGAGCTCTGGGCTCCTCAGTACTGCATAGGCATTGACCCATAGAGGTGAGACTGCTGGAGGCCACCTTCATGGCCAAGGCTGGAGCACGAGAGGGATGAGGAAAGGCAGAGAGCACCAGGTTTGCTCAGTGTGGGGGAGGGAAAGCGAAAGAGGGGTCTTAATCCCTAATGGAGGGGTGCAGAGAAGACGTCTTTGCATGACACTTGCTGATGGGTGGGTGTCCATCGTAAGGGAAACTACCATGTTTGTGCAGCAAACTTGGTAGAGGGCACAGTGCCAGCAGCCCGTGAGCGGTCAGGCTGTGTCCCAAGGGCTCACCGCATGCTCTGCTGTCTCTCCCATGCAGAACCTGTTGCGTGCAGGCAGCTCTGTGCTGGCGCCTGAGAACCGGGAGCACTGGGCCATGCTGCCGCACAGCGAGCACGGCAGTGCCAGCCTGATGGAGCAGCTGCGGGACTACTCGGGCACGCTGGCCAGCAACATGAAACTCACCTACCTCAACCCTGTTGGTGTCATCACCCCCAACATCAGTGAGTAGGAGCCAGCTGGTGGTGGGGCCTGGCTGGGGTTGTGCAGAGCACGCCTCCATCACCCTGTACTGGGGGGCTGAACCCCTACAACAGGGCAGGGATCTGGACTGGGAAGGAGCGCTGTGGATGTGTGAATCTCACATCACGCCCAAACATAGAACTTTCCCTGTGGCTCCTGCAGTCCCTTTGCCTGCATCACCCACCTGGAGTGTGTGCTCTCCAGATGGCTGCCTTAGAGATGCCTCTCACTCCCTCACTCTTCTGCAGTGCTGAGCATCGACCGCATGGAGAACCACTCACACATCCGTCGGCGCTACCCTCGCTACCACAGCAGCCTCTTCCGTGGCCAGCCTGCCTGGGACCCCCACACCCACGTTGTGCTGCCACTGTCAGTGCTGAGCCCCCCAAAAGCTGAAGGTGAGCGTCGTTTGGGGAATGCCGCGTGCTGGCCTTGCCTGTTCTTACCATCCCCTTCTGTGCCTCAGCTGTCCCCACATCAGTGCCCACGGTGCCTGGGGGTGAAGGAAACTACACTGTGGAGAGCTCCTCCCCAAGGCAGGCACTGCCAGAGCCTGAGCCTGCTCTCACCGTCATCATCCTCATCATGTACCGCACGCTGGGGGGGCTGCTACCTGCACGCTACCAGGTGGATCGTCGCAGTGTCAGGTACGTCCTCCTCTTCACCCTCCGTGAGCAGTGGTAGAAAGAGGCTGGCTGGACTGGCAGCCACAGAGTCTGTTCAGTAGCCACAGTTTGGTTCGCAGCCTGTCCCTGCCATGGAATTACTATGCTCCATGTTTCCTGACCCCTTAGTGTGGGTTCAGTAGAACTGTTCCTTCCGAGATGTCAGCACAGGGCCTTGGGATGCCCCAGGGAGGGCTGCAGCCCCCAGGTATGGTGATGGTAGAGCTCTGTTGCTCCTTGCAGGCTCCCCAAGAATCCTGTGATGAATTCCCCCATTGTGAGTGTGTCTGTGTTCAGCAATCACACCTTCCTGCGGGGGCCCCTGGACACCCCACTCGTGCTGGAATTTCGCCTGCTGGAGACGGCCAACAGGAGCAAACCTCTCTGTGTCCAGTGGAACCACTCCAGCCCGTGAGTTGAACATGGCTGGGCACAGTTCTGTGCCACAAGCTGCTTGCTCTGAGCTGCTTTCCATGGGCAGCTCCTAGTTCCCAGAGCCTCCTGGGCTCTGAATGGAGAGCATTGAGGTACAGGGGCTTCCACCCTCTTGCAGGGGATTAATTCCTTCTGGGAGGGCACAGTGGAGTCCCAGCAGTGCTCTGACTCTGGTATTTCAGCTGTGAGAGTGCTGGTAGAAAAGCCTCGCCAGTGGGCTGTTTGCAATTCCCTTCACATATACCACAATGTCTTCTCCCCTGAATATTATCTGCTTTTTGGTGGCCACAGGACAAACCCATTGGGCTTCTGGACAGCCAGGGACTGTGATCTTGTGTACCGAAACACCACGCACGTCCACTGCCAGTGTTCCCAGTTTGGCACCTTTGGGGTTCTGATGGACAGCTCGCATCGAGAGGTAAACTGAGCCTGCAGGGCTGTGGGCAGCAGTGGGGGTTTGTTAGCCACCAAGATATGCAGCAACAGGCTGTGTGGGGCACAAACAGAGTTTGAGAGCTTCCTGAGTCTCCCTGTAACACTGCCTTTGGCCTTTGTTTCTCTGCTGCTGCAGCAACTAGAAGGTGACCTGGAGACGTTGGCAATTGTCACCTACTCCTTGGTGTCTCTCTCCCTTGTGGCCCTGCTGCTGACCTTCTCCTTCCTGACCTGCCTCAAAGGCCTCAAGTCCAACACACGTGGCATTCACTCCAACATATCAGTCACTCTCTTCTTCTCTGAGCTGCTCTTCCTCTTGGGCATCAACCACACTGAAAATCAGGTCTGTGGGCTGCACACTATGGGGCTGGGAGGGAGGTGTGGCTGGTGCAGTTAGTGGTGGGGCTGTCTCTGAATGGTTTTTGTTTCCCCAGTTTCTTTGCACAGTGATTGCCATCCTCCTCCACTGCTTCTTCCTTTCCACCTTCGCCTGGCTCTTCGTCCAGGGCCTCCACATCTATCGCATGCAGACCGAAGCTCGCAATGTCAACTTTGGGGCCATGCGTTTCTACTATGCCATCGGCTGGGGAGTGCCTGCCATCATCACCGGTAGGAGCTGCTTGTCCCGTGGCCATGCCAAAAGCACCAGTTCTCAGCAGCCTCCTGAGCCCCTGGTGTCACCTTGGTGGGGTGTGAGGCCACAGCCAGCCATTTGGGTTGTTTGTGTGGTCCTAAAAGAGGGTGTGCAGGTGGGGAGGGGAGGGGGGCTGTGCTGTGCAGCTGAAAACATGTATCACAGGCTGTTGTCTTGACTTCTGAGGACAACTGATCCCTCATTGTGTTTCTGAATGGCTCCCTCAGTAGGCATGGAGCACCTGCTAGGTCTGGAGCTGTCCTCTCCCTTCTTTCCCTAGGGCTGGCTGTTGGCCTGGATCCTGAGGGCTATGGGAACCCTGACTTCTGCTGGATTTCCGTTCATGATAAGCTGGTCTGGAGTTTTGCAGGCCCCATTACTGTCGTCATTGTGGTAAAACCCTGTCCTGTTTCACCCAAAGCCCTCTCCTGCCTCCCTTCTCTGCACCACAGACACTTGCCCCTTCCCTGGCTGCCCACTGCCTGCTCCCTTCTCTGTACTCCCTCTGTTAGAGCCCCTTTCTGTCCCTCCTGGCACCAGCCAAACCTGGGGGAGGCCAGAGCTCGGGTGTGAAGGGGCAAGGAGGGGAGCTTCACATGGGCCTGGTGGACCTGGAATCTGCTCATGCTCTGCCCTGGGGGTATCAGGTCAGAGCCAGCCTTTGGCACGGCTTCTAATCAGTGCCAACGCTTTCAGATGAATGGGGTGATGTTCCTGCTTGTGGCCAAGATGTCCTGTTCCCCAGGCCAAAAGGAGACCAAGAAGAAATCGGTTCTGTGAGTATTAGTGGCCAAATTCCCAGCAGAGCTCCTGCAGCTCTTAGTTTTCAGCATTTTCAGTGATCATTCCTCCCTCTTCCACCATTGTGGAGTGCCGCTCAGTGCATCTTTCAGTCTTGCAGCCACTCTCTTCTCCCACCTGGTGGCTGTGTTAACTGTTCCTAAAATTCCCTATCTCCGTGCTGCCCTGCCAGCCTGTCCCTCTCCCCTGCTTGCCCTGACAGCCATCCCTCACATCTACTCACACTGGCTCTCAGCACCTGCTGCTTCTTCTCCTCAATGCTCCTTCTGAAACCATTCCCCACTCACCCTCCTCTGGGAGCTTGGCTCAGCTGCTCTCTGTGGCTCCAAACGATCCGTGTCATTTGGGCCCTGCGTTTGCCATGTGTGCTTCAGAAGGGAAGGGCCTGCAGTCAGGAGTGAGCAGCACTGCTGTGCTGAGCGGTGCCTGCAGTGGGGCAGAATGGAGGGCTGGGCAGGAGGAGACCTTCCCCTCTGAATCTCTGTCTGCAAGCACTAAACTGTAGATTAACAACATGCGCTAACCTCTGTGTGTGTGTGTGCCTGTCTGTCTCTCTCTCCCTCCAGCATGACGTTACGGAGCTCCTTTGTTCTGCTTCTAGTTATTAGCGCTACCTGGCTCTTTGGCCTCTTGGCTGTCAACAACAGTGTCCTGGCTTTCCACTACCTCTACACTGTCCTCTGCAGCCTCCAGGTAATTGCCCAGCCTCCACCAGGGCAGGCTCACAGGGCAAAAGTAATTTCTGTGCCCCCATAATCAGCCTGAGAATTGTGGGGGGGCTTTGCAGAGACCGTGAGCACCTTCAACAGGGGTGCAAGGGATGTGCAGCACCCAGGTACTGACCTGCTGGCTGCTCCAGGCCCTGTGTACTGCTGCTGGGGAGGAGGTTGGCACCTGGCTTCCCCAAGGCTCCTTGCTGAGGATACCTACGTGGGGCTGATGGTGCTGCAGGGGACCCTGACAGCCACTCCTCAAGCACTGCCTGCCTCACAGACACCTTGGCCCTTCCTTCCTCTCCCGTGACCACTGGCCCGGGGGCTTGTGTTTATAGCCCTCAACTGCCAACCCCTCCTGTCCCTGCTGCAGAGTGCCAACCTCCTGTGAGGGGCTCTCCCTGCAGCCGTCGTGCTCATGGCTTTTCTCCCTGCAGGGCCTGGCTGTGCTGGTCCTCTTCTGTGTGCTGAATGAGGAGGTGCAAGAAGCCTGGAAGCTGGCCTGCCTTGGCAAGAAGGGGCAGAGTGAGGAGACTGCTCGGAGCACGCAGGTAGGTGGGCACCTGGAGAGCTGGGGACTAGCTGCTTGTTGGGAGATGAAGGGATGTCCCTTCTTTACTGAGGGGTGGGACAGGAAGGTCGTTTTCTGTGCTGCACCTCGTTAAAAGTCCATGCCTCTCTCTCTGCTTCACCAGGGCCCCAATACCTACAACAACACGGCGCTGTTTGAGGAGAGCGGGCTCATCCGTATCACCCTGGGGGCTTCCACCATCTCATCGGTGAGCAGCGTGCGCTCTGCCCGCACCCACTCCAGCCAGCGGGGATACCTCAGGTAGGCACGGCGCAGGATGCCAGGAGCACCCAGGCAGAGCCGAGGGCTCGTGCTGGTGTCACTGCTTGGACCCTGTGTCTTTCAGAGACAACATGACAGCACGTCAGGGCTCAGCTCTGGATCACAGCCTGCTGGGTCACGCTGGCCCCACAGACATTGATGTGGCTATGTTCCACCGTGATGCTGGGGGAGGTAAGCACCTGGGTTAGGGTCTAACCCGAGGTATCCCAAATTAGCTCTGGCTTAAATTATTCCCTGTGTAGGCTGTGACTGCGTGGTTATGTCCTCCCACTGGTGTTTGGCTGTGACTCCCAACTAGGCTGCTAATAAGAATCAGCAGCTTTGTCACTTAGCACAGCCTCCTCCTGGACAGATAGGAAAGGGCATAACTAGTTTCCAGAGAGCTAAAAACGAAGGAGGCAAGAATTGTCCTTCCAATTTGCACTGATGATAAGTCTCACCCACTCTCTTTCCAAATGTCACCCCAACACACACCGTGTCCATACAGACCAGGACTCGGACTCAGACAGTGACCTGTCTCTGGATGAGGAACGCAGCCTCTCCATCCCGTCATCAGAAAGTGAGGAGAATGTGCGCCTGCGGGGCCGCTTCCCGCGCCAGTTCAAGCGTGCAGCACACAGTGAGCGCCTCCTCACCAACCCCACAAACACTGCTCCCAAAGGCAAGTTCCTTTCCCCCCCTAGACTTTGGCAGGGGTCTGCTGTACCTTGGGGTGGCATGGGGGAAGGGCTGTGCCTTGCCACGGCTTCATTACCCCTCACAGAAGAATTCTCTCCTTCTCTGGCGGTGTGTCCTTCTCCAGATGTGGATGGCAACGACCTCATGTCGTACTGGCCGGCTTTGGGCGAGTGTGAAGTTCACCCCTGCTCCCTACAGAAGTGGGGCTCTGAGCGGAAACTGGGGTTTGACATCAACAAGGATGCGGCCAACAACAATCAGCCAGACCTGGCCTTGACCAGTGGAGATGAGAACTCCCTCACCCAGACACAACGGCAGAGAAAAGGTAACAGCCTGAGGGCAGCCTGGCCTGTCCCTGGTGGATGTGGCCCCAAAGGCTCAGCATTGCATCTGTTTTTTCATGTCCTTGGGGAGGTTTATCTCCCATAGCTCTCATGCTTTTTTCACTGCTCTGCAAAGACGTGACTTCTCTTTCTGTCTGATTAGGGATTTTGAAGAACCGCCTCCAGTACCCTCCAGCTCTGCAGGGCTTGCCGTCTGTCGGCAGGATGACCAATGAGCTGTCCTGGTACAAGACCTCCACGCTGGGTCACAGGGCTGTCCCCGCTGCCTCCTATGGCAGGATCTACTCTGGGGCTGGCAGCCTGTCGCAGCCAGCCAGTCGGTACTCATCTCGGGAACAGCTTGACATGCTGATGAGGAGACAGATGTCCCGGGAGCAGCTGAGCAGGAACAACTCAGGAGAGTGTTTGGAAACGGTGCCCAGCCGGCACGCGTCCAGGGAGGAGCTGGACACTATCCCCAGCAGGCACGGGTCTACTGAACACCTAGAAAATCTCCCCAGCAGACATGGGTCAAGGGAAAACTTGGATCTACTTGCTCCTAGGGCCAGTCAAAGAGATCATGGGAACACACTGCCCCGGAGGCAGGGCTCCAGAGACCACCTTGAAACTTTACCCTGCAGATTTGGGTCAAGAGATCAGCTAGACTGTGGGCTGGTAAGAGAAGTCTCAAAAGAGTGGCTAAATACATTGCCAAGTAGGCAAGGGTCCAGAGACCGCATAGACAGATTGCCAAGTCGAGATACTTCTCGAGAACAATTGGATTTGCTTTCTAGAAGACAACCTTCAAGGGACCAACTAGCATCATCTAGACAAACTTCAAGAGAGCAGCTGGACTTTCTCTCCAGAAAATCAAATTCCAGAGAGCCTCTGGGTACAGTGCCTAGCAGGCAGCCCTCACAGGAGAATCTGGGGAGTCTCTCTAGGAGACAGCTCTCTAGGGAAAGCCTGGAACCGCTCTCTAGGAGGCAGCCTTCTAGAGAGAACCTGGAGGCCATCCCCAGCAGACATCCTTCCACTGAACAGTTAGATATCCTATCTTCCATCCTTGCTTCTTTTAACACCTCTGTCCTGTCCTCGGTGCAATCTTCCAGCACGCCTTCAGGCCCCCAGATCACTGCCAACCCTTCTGCCATGCAGACCTTGACGCCCTCTGGAATGTGCCCCTCAACGCCTCACTCCAGCACCTCTCACAGCATTTCAGAGTTGTCGCCAGACTCAGAGTAAGTGTATCCTTCCTCAGCCATGTCTTGGGCACTGTCTGTCTGCCTGGCTTCTTCCCTCAGGGGTTCAGCTTGGAGGGGAGGGCCACGTATCTCACTGTCACTGCTGCTATCCATCCCTGTTCCGTTCCCTCTTTCCTCTTCCCTGAAGTCAGGGATTTGGACACAGTAGCATGGGTTTCTGTTCCCATATGGTGAGGCAGCAGGGAGTGCAGCTGGAGCCCAGGGGAGTGCTGTGTCTTAATGCTGCTTTTCTTTTCTCCGAGAAGAATAATGAGAAACGAAGGCCATTCCTGAGGGGCTGAAGACATCCAGAAGAGAGATAGAAGAGGCAGGGCCATTTGCCTAGCCAGACACTACCAGCCAAGGTTTGGCATCCCCAGGGGCAGGGGCAGGGGCAGAACTGATGGCGGTCAGAGGCCCAAAAACCAGCTCTGCCTTCCCTGCCCTCCGGGCTGAGGGGCTGGCACCCAACCACCCACCTCCGGAGCCTCCAGGCTCTCTGCCGCTCTGCTCCCTTTGCCTGCCTGATGTGAGAGGTATAGCAGGAGCCTGCTCAGGGGAGAGTTGTGTTGAGACCCCTGGGGCTGAACTCTTCCTTTGCAACCCATTTCTACATGGGATGCGCACGTGTGTATGGGTGTATGTGTGTGTGTGTGTGTGTGTGCATGCATGGAGCAGGGGCAGGGGGACAGAAATGGAGCCCAGGACATGAGGGTGGAGGAGGGTTTTTCTACCTTTTTGTATCTTTGTAATCAGAGAGAAGAGAAATTTCTATGGTTATTTTTGCGGGTGGTCTGTTTCCAGGACCTGGGGCGTCTGTCTGCTAGCAGCCCTTCTCTGGCTTCCGTCGGGTGCTAGGGACTAGAGGACTGTAGGGACAGTGCTAAGCAGACCTCATGGCTTTGCCAGCTTCACTCAGTCCCCTCCCTGAAGCAGGCAGTGAGTGCCCTCTGTTCCTTGCCCCACATTTCCCCAGGTGTCTCAGCAGGGTCCTCCTGCTGTTCTGCATCCCTCAGTGCCCTACAGCTGTGCTGGCCCTGCAGCCCAGCCTCCCTCAGCCCTCTCTGGTGTGGGGCTGCCCCTGTCCATGATCTGGGGCAAGAACAAGGGTTTCAGGCACAAAGCTGGGTGGCCCTGGCACTGCTTGGGCAGCTCAAAAGTAGGCTGGGCTGTTTTGGTGCCAGGCAGCCAATGAACATCTGTAGGAATTCTCTGGTCTTTTGGACAGGCATCGCCTGCAGAAGCTGTTTCTAGCTGGTTCCTTGCAGACTCTGTGCATGCAGGCCCTGCTGGCAGAGAACCCCTGCACCGGGCAGCCTGGATGGAGACAGAGACAAATGGCATTTTGCCCTTTGGAAATTCTGGAAAGGCTGCTCTGCATGCTTCTTTGTTAAGCCAGGGCCCCCACCATCCCCACCAGCTGGCTCTCCTCTGTGCCTACACTCGGAGCGGGGCCCCTGGCTTGGGGGGCTGACACACTCCCCTTGGCCCACCCAGAGAGGCCATGCCCCTGCTCAGCTGTCCCCGGGTGCCACCAGGGCCGTGGTGCTCACTGCCTTACTGCCACCCCACTGCCATGCCTCGCAGCCTGGGATGTTTACACGGGAGGATTTGTGCTGCTGTCCTCCAGGGCTCTTCCCGGGCAGGCCAAGGTCTCGGGTCGGGGAAGGCCTTGGGCCTGCTCCTGGCACGGAGCTTAGCAGCTCCACAGGCCCGTCTCCCCGCTGACATGTTTACACACCCTATGGGACCGCTCGTTTACATGTTTCTCTCCAGCTTGGGCAAGGGGACCGCAGCCCGCTAGTGCCAAATGGAGAGCAAGAGACAAGTGCCAAAAAGTAATTAAGACATGGTGGAGCTGATGGCATCGGGGCGGCTGTGCCTGTAGTACAGGGCCAGGCAGGGAGCAGGGCAGCCTGCATGGCTGTGGCTCAACCCCAGTGTGATGCTGTTACCTGGGCTCTGGGAGCACCCTCCTTGGGTTTGGATTTGTTCCTTTGGGGATTTGGTTTTGGTTGTTGTTTTGGGTCTTTTTGTTCTGTCTCCATATCCCAATCCTCTGGGCAGGGAGATGCCCATGCTCCCTCCCTGGCTGTGTAAAAGTGTATCATGGAAGCGCCAGATTTGGAAATAAAAGTCTATAAAATGGCACCCGGCTCTGTTTTCTCTCCTTGCACCCATGGGAACTTACCGCCATCCCTTGGGCTGGAAGAGGTCTCCAGTCCTGGGTGAGGGGCTTCCCGGAGTGGAGTCAGCTGCTGCAGTGCCCTTGGCTCTGGGCTGTAGGGGAATGGCAGTGGCCAGCACTCGTGTCCAGCAGCCTGGTGAGGCCACAGGGAAGTAGAGCAGGCACCAAGCATGATCATGTTTCTTCCGTTCCTCCCTTGCTTACTGACGGAGGGAAAAGAGCATGTGAGCAAAGGGCAGTATTGACCCACAGCACTCAGAGCAAGGGTTGCTGTCAACCAGTATTCTCCCTCCCCTGCTCTCTTTATTGGGGGCTGAGCCTGATGGAGGCTGGGGCCGAGCCTGAGCCCCAGGCGCTGCCACTGTTCCCATTCCATGGGTGGTGCACGCTGGCAGCCCCTAGGTCCTGCCGTGCTAATGGGCCTGGGGACCTGGCTGGCAAGGGAGGGCTGCTGGGAACACTTGGGAGGCAGGGCTATGGTCAGGTGGCCCAGTGGCCGTGGGCTGGGTGTGCCAGTGTCAGACAGGGGCCAGCAACTGGAGTGATAAGGAGGCAGTAAATGGTATCTGGTGCTATCAGTTGCTATTAGATGAGGCCTGTGACAGCCTCCTATTTAGTGCCAGGTGAGCAAATAATCAGTGTGAGCAAGTGAGCAGGCACCGAGAGATGTCGGGATGCTGCAGAGACCAAAGGGTGTGTATTTGGTGCTGTTGTTGCTGAAAGCTGGATGAGCAGTCTGCGTGCAATGGCCATGGTGATGGGTCATGCCGAATGTGTGATTGCCATGGGCAGATTCCTTGCCTGTGGAATGGGATGGGAACAGGCTGCTTTGACCCTGGAGATTGTGGTCCTGTCCCACCACGAAGAGCCACTGGGACTCCCCAACTCCTGCTGTGCCCTGCCCGCTGACTTCACACTACATGGGGTCGGGGCCAGTTAGCCCAGTCCATGGCTGGCTGTGTTTCTACTGTGCATCTGGGCCAGGCATAGTTTGGAAGCACTCCAGAAATAACGGCAATAGAAGGAACGCAGGAAGGTGTGAAAGAGTTCGATGGTACCCGACGGGGAACTTTGGAACAAGATAATGGCCAGGTCTGTGCATGCTGGGGAAAAGTGGGGCAGTCCACAGGGCACAGCACACCCATTTCCAGCAGGTAAGCAGGGGCTGCAGTGCAACGAAAGTACCCCAGGTGACCTGGTCAGTGGCTGCAGGCATTGCTGTGCCAGGCCATAGATCTTGCTCTGGGACGTGGTGAGGCTACAGGGGTGCCCCTAGGAGTCCCAGTGATAAGGTGCTGGCTTCCCAGGAATCTTGGCAGGGTGGGAGGGAGGGCAGATGGGAGGGAGCGGTGTCTCAAAGATCACGGGCAGGTATTAATAGGAGGGAGCAGAGAGTGCACCCAACTGGCGGCACCAACCGGTGCGGGTGCAGCAGGTAAGGGGGCTGGGGGAGATGCAGGGGCTTAAGCTTCTTGGGGCATCCCATGAGCAACTCACATATCTGGCTGCAATTGGGCAAGCAACATAGAAATGGAGGCACCTTGGCACAAGCAGGGCAGGGCTCCTGGGCTGTAGAGACATCTCTGTCCAGCTGTGTAGATGAACCCATCCCTACCCCATACCTCTGTGCCCCTGGCTCAGTCCTTGCTCTGCAGTGCAGGGGGCTGGGGCACTGGTGAGCCAGTGACACTCACGAAGGGTTGAAATTCCTGCTCCCCTCATGTGTAAAGGGACAAAGTCTGCAGGAAAGTCTACGGGGCTGGCCGGGGCTTTGCTCTGCAGCAGTGCTGGCCTGCTGCCCTGCATGTGCTGTGGTACGTATAGGGTGCTGGACTGGGCTGGATGGAGCAGAAAGGTGGTCAGCACCAAGGCTGTTCTACAGAGGTGGATGGACTGGACTCAGTGCAATCCAGTGCCGCGTTCAAGGCACCTCTTGTTGTGACCTTGGCACCCTCCCTGCCGCTTGCCCGGATCCCTGGGTGCGACTGAGCCATCTCTCATCTGCCAGCAGTGCAGCAGAGCCAGGGGCCATGGCGGCAGAGATGGTGCTGAGCCGCCGGCCCGGGCAGCCCCGCGGTGAAGTTCTGAGTGAGGCTGACCTGGAGGAGCTGGCACAGAGGAAGCCTCCCAGCAAGACTTCAACACGCGACTGTCTCCCGAAGGCAAGGTAGGGCTGGGGGAATAGAGCTGGGTGATCCCTGCAGGGCTGCATCTCTGGGTTCCTCTGCTGCCCAGCAGTGCTGGTGCCCCTACGTTCAGCCCTGGCTCCCACTCCTTCCCCTGCAGATGCTCAGCCTCCACCGCCAAGTCCCTGCTCTTCCGCTTCTTACCTGTCCTGCGCTGGCTGCCCCGCTACCCTGTGAAGGACTGGCTGCTTGGGGACATTGCCTCAGGCTTCAGTGTGGGCATCATGCACCTGCCCCAGGGTGAGTGGTGTCCCCATGCCGTGCCCTGTGTGAGGTTCTCAAGGGGTGAGCGCCAGGATTCATCCATCCATAACGTTTCTCCCTGCTCTGTTGTGCCCAGGGCTTGCCTATGCACTGCTTGCTGGGCTGCCACCTGTCACCGGCCTCTACTCCTCCTTCTACCCCGTCTTCCTCTACTTCTTCTTCGGGACATCCAGACACAACTCCGTGGGTGAGCCAAGGGACTGTGTGCGGCCATGGGAACGGAGGGGAGGGAGAGAGAATGAGAGGGATGAGATTTTATTTATGGCACAACGTTTGCCATGCCAATGAGCAAGAGGGTGGAGGGGCCTTTCTTCTGCCTTCACTTTACCTCACCAAGAAGGCAGTTGGCCAAAACAGCCAAAGCACCATGGGCACACTGAACAAGTGGTCATGTGCCTACTTTCTCAGAGAGGCCCCAACTGGTTGCCAAGCTCTGAACTTGGACTCCTTTCCTGCACATCCCCAGGTCCCTTCGCTGTCATATCCGTCATGATTGGCAGCGTGACAGACTCCTTGGTGCCCAGTGAGGACTTTATGGAGTTTGACAATGTCACCAATGTTACAGTAGTCAATGAGGCACAGCGGGATGCTGCCAGGGTAGAGCTGGTAGCCACCATCACAGTCCTGTCAGGAATCTTCCAGGTAAGGACAAGCATGGACTTGTGGCTGTGGTGTCCCCATGCCCACAAGCTGTGAGACCTCCTACTGTCACCTTTCCTTCCAGGTGGCCCTGGGCCTCCTGCAGTTTGGCTTTGTGGTGACCTACCTCTCAGACCCACTAGTGCGTGGCTACACTACTGCTGCCTCTGTGCACGTCCTCATCTCCCAGCTCAAGAATGTCTTTGGTGTCTCCCTAGGAGAGCACTCAGGGCCACTCTCATTGTTTGTGGTGAGTGAGGGGCTCATTGACACTCTGGAATCCCCAGATGTGGTAAAGCATCACCTACAGGATACGTAGAGTCTCCCCAAAAGAGCTAACAGCAAGCTATCTATCTGCTTTCTCTCATTCCCTCCTGCATCCTCCAGACCTTCATTGAGATCTGCAAGAAGCTGCCAGAGACCAATGTGGGCACCTTGGTTACAGCCATCATTGCCATGGTGGCCATCTTCATTGTGAAGGAGCTCAACCACAAGTTCTCTGCCAAGCTCCCCATGCCCATCCCCATCGAGCTCATCACGGTACTCAGAGCTGTCCCAGCTCTCCAAGGGGACACAGCCATGGCCTGGGGCAGGTGACATCACCCATAGATGTCTCTGTGCCCTGCAGGGTGATGGGGGGTGGGACAGGGTGCCTCTGCAAAGGTGACTCCAGGGCACACATCCCCTTGTCCTCCTGCATGAGTGTGCTTCTGCAGAGAGGCCCTGCCTCACCCAGTTACCCCCACAGATCATCATCTCCACTGGCATATCCTATGGTGTCAACCTGAACTCCAAGTATGGCATCTCTGTGGTGGGTGACATCCCCAGTGGGTGAGTGGGGCTGGATGGCAAGGGCAGCTGTGCTGGGGCACCACACTGCCCACAAGGTCCCCTCCTGAGCCCCATCTTCCTGCCTTGGACATAGGTTGAAGCCGCCTGTGGTCCCTAACGTCAGCTACTTTGGGCAGGTGGTGGGCAATGCCTTCGCCATCGCTGTGGTGGGTTATGCTATCTGCATCTCCCTGGGTAAGATTTTTGCCCTGAAGCATGGCTACAAAGTGGACAGCAACCAGGTGATGATCTGACACATATGCAGCCCCTTCCTTTGTAGTGTTTCACAGCTCTCAGCCCAAGGGTGCATGGTGCTTCTCTGTCCTTGCAGGAGCTGATTGCTCTGGGCCTCTCCAACTTCCTGGGGGGCTTCTTCCAGTGTTTCGCCATCAGCTGTTCTATGTCACGGAGCCTGGTGCAGGAGAGCACAGGGGGAAACAGCCAGGTGGGTGCGGGTGATTCTGCCTGCCTTTGCTCTCTAAAATTCCTCCCAACATCCCCACACTGAGGTGTCAACATAGGGAGGCATGAACCAGGGCAAGGAGAACATCCAGGTTCACCCTGGCCTCCATCTCTCCCCTCAGGTGGCTGGTGTCATCTCATCCCTGGTGATCCTGGTAACCATCCTGAAAATCGGAGAGCTCTTCCATGACCTGCCCAAGGTGCAGCCAGTCCCACAGCCTCTACATCACTTCCCAGTCCTGCACATCCAGTATCACGGCAGCGTGGGGGGGGGGGAAGTGACTGGAGGTAGCCTTGGATGTGGGGCACAGCCAAGTGCCCCCCAGATGTGCCCTTGGCACCTTCATGGATGCAGGCTTCTCTCGTAGGCCATCTTGTCTGCCATCATCATCATCAATCTCAAAGGCATGTTCAAGCAGTTCACAGACCTCCGCACACTCTGGAAGTCCAACCGTGTGGACCTGGTAGGGCACTGATTGGCCCTGAGAGAGTTCCTCAACCCTCCCCGGGGCTTATGATGCCATGGGATTAGGCCATGGCACAACTGATTGTGCCCTCTCTAGATGGTCTGGGTAGTGACGTTCATAGCCACCCTCTTGCTGAACCTGGACATTGGCCTGGGAGCCTCAGTGGCCTTTGCATTGCTCACTGTCATCTTCCGGACACAGCTGTGAGTACCCTCAGGCTGGGCTGGGCAGAAGGGAGATGTGGTTCCTTGGACATTTGTACTAACTCCCAAGGCTAGCACTAGGATGTCCCTGGTGCGGGGCTGTTGAGGAGTTAAGTGCTGGGGACCTGGTACAGTTTCCCAAGGGCAGAGGAAGCCCACAGGAACAGCCTGTTGCTCTGCTCCCCACAGCCCCCACTATTCCATCCTGGGGCGTGTCACCGATACCGATGTCTACAAGGATGTGGCTGAATATAAGAAGGTAAAAGCATTAAGGTGCTGGCATGGTGAGGGAAGAAGCACCCCCTAGAGGTGGGAGCAATTAGGAGCACCCCCAGGGCATTTTAAGGGAGGGCAAGAAGGGGCTCATCTCTGTCCACAGGATAGCAAACCCACTCCATCCATCCCCAGGCACAGGAGGTCCCTGGAATAAAGATCTTCCGCTCCTCCTCCACCATCTATTTTGCCAACGTGGAGATGTACTCCGATGCACTGAAGAAGAAGGTAGGAAAATCTGCCCTGAGCACAGCAGGCAGGGTACAACACCCAGGTCCCTGTGGCCAGGGGAGATGTGGTCCTGGACATCAAGGCTGGCTTAGCAGCAGCATGGCATCCCTCACATACTTCCACGGCATTACTGAGCCCCCTAGGCTCTGCCCCTCTTCCTGACACCGTGGCCACGGGGCTGTATGGGTTTGCAGAGCGGCATCGATGTGGATCGCCTAATCGAGAAGAAGAAGAAGGCACTCAAGAAACTGAAGAAACAGCAAAAGAAAGCAGAGAAGGCAAAGAGAAAAAAGGTGCTTCCCAACACCCCCCTCTCGTACTGTCCCACACCACTTCCCTGCCTGGCCCTAGCCTTCTGCCCATGCTAGGCAGCCCAGGGAGCTTTCAGTTTGGCCCACGGCCACCAAACAGGGAGAGGCACTGGCACGCATCTGGGTTATCAGCATCACCTTTAACGTCAGTGGAAGAGGTTGCAGTCATTAATGATTAGATGGGGGAGCTGGTGAGTCATTCACAGTCTGTGGCAAGTTAATCATCAAAATGAAGAGTGAGAGCAAAGGCTAACTGGGGAGAGGAGTCTAATGAGGCCAGTTCCAGTTATTGGGGTGAGCCCACAAGGTGACCAGGAAAGAACCTAGAAGTGGGACTTGAGTGTGAGCAAAGTGCCTGCTTCTGGCACATCCACCACCATAACACAACTAGAGCTCCTCCAAACCCCAAAGCGCAATAGGGCAGGACAAATCCAGGGTCCTGGGGGGACGCTGCCCTGCAGAGTGCCCCCAGCACCCACGTGGCGAAGGGGTCTTCCCACAGGACACAGAGGCTGAGTGCAATGGGCCAGGCGTTGCGGTGATTGAGCTGAGTGGGGAGGAGGGCAGCACACCTGCTGAACCCACCCTGCGCTCCCTGGGACTGCCCCAGCCTGACTTCCATGCTGTCATCCTGGACTTCAGCCCCGTCAACTTTGTGGACACAGTCTCCATCAAAATCCTGAAGAACGTAAGGAATCAGGGGTGGTGCAGGTGAAGGACAGCCAGATGGCAGCTGCTCATCCCTTTTCTCTGACATGATTTTTACCATTTGCAGATCTTCAGGGATTTCCATGAAATAGAAGTGGATGTCTTTGTTGCCAGCTGCCCAGGTGAGGAGAAACCACAGGGCTATCAGCCTCTGCAGGGAACAGCCACCCCTGTGGGACACAGCTGCTGGCCACGGGGCTGCTGTGCCCTCTATGGTATCCCCTACCCCAGGTTTCCCCCAGAGGAGAGTAGCTGCAGAGCCACACCATGGGGGTGCCAGGTTGTCCCCACTGGCTGCACATTGCTCTGGGGTCCCAGTGTGAGCTCTGCGATACCGGCTGTCCAGTCATGTCCTGAGCATCCTTTGGAGCACAGGGGGCTGGGAAGCTCATTTGGTGCCAGGTGCCAGAGGTTCACTGCTTCTCCCTCTGTGCAGCGTCTGTTCTTGCCCAGCTGGAGCGAGGCAACTTCTTCAGCTCGACCATCACCAAGCACTGCTTCTTCCCCTCGGTGAACGACGCCGTGCTCCACATCGACGGGCGGATGCGCCCAGCCCCAGTAAGCGTCCAGGCCCGCCTTCCCCACTGCCACCGCTCTGCGGGACGGCAGAGCCGACTTTCTTCTCTGCCCCCTTAGGCGAACCTCAGCACCAAAATGTAGCCCTGCAGAAGAGACAACGGAGGAGCAGGGCCATGCTGCCGGGAGGGCTTCGCCGCCTCCCTGCCCGGGGCCTGGAGCCTCTGTGGGACAGCGTGGGGCGCTTGGAGCCGGCCTGCTCCGTGCTTGGGGCTGTCAGCACGGCTCCACCACAGCACGGGTTCCTCAATAAAGGCGTCCTCAGCCCGCTAGGCCTCATCTGTGCAAACGGCGCTGCTGGGCCAGCCGTGACCCGCCGCTCCCTGCGGGCGGCCCCAGGCTCACCGCAACCACCATGTCTCCCTTTCCGTCGTCTAGACCTACACCGGGCGCGGGCACAAGCCGGGAGTCCCGTCCCTGTGCCGGTGATCGCGTACCGGTGATCGCGTACCGGTGATCGCGTACCGGTGATCGCGTACCGGTGATCGCGTACCGGTGATCGCGTACCGGTGATCGCGTACCGGTGACCGGGCCCTGCCCCAAACCCTTTCTGTCATCGCGCCCTCCCACCACAAGGCGGCGCAGCACCGAGGACCAGCTCTCTGTCCCCGCACGCATGCGCATTTCCGCCTGCGAGATACTCTGAGCATTTTGCGCATGCGCCTCCCCGCCCCTCAGCTCCTTCCTTCCGCCTCCTGTTTGGCGCAGGCGCACTACAGCCCGCTCGGTCGCTGTAGGGACAAGATGGCGGCGTCCTCCGTGTGCCGGGCGGCCGGGCGGGTTTTACTGCGGGGCCCACACCCCTGCGTGAGTCGCTGTGGGGACATTGGGGCAGCGATGGGGCGGCTGTGGGCTGGGAAGGATGGATTGGGGGGTGGGCGGGCAGGCGAGCAGGCAGCTCGGCTGCGCTGTGCGGCGGAATGGCGGAATCCAGTCCGTGTCTCGGCCCGGAAGGTCATGGGGACGGTGGGCAGCGAGGGGCGGATGGGAGCTGCGAATGCGAGAAGGCCGCTCTCACCGGCCTGGCCCGACAGTGTGCCCAGCTGTCTGCGTGCTGGAGGCCTGTGAGGCAGAGGAGAGGTGCTGGTTGGTGCTGAGAGCTTTCATTTCAGGCGGCCCTGCTGCCTCTGACAAGGAAGCGCGGTACCGCCACCTACGCGCAGACACTCCAGAACATCCCTGAGACAAACATCACCACGCTGGACAACGGGCTGCGGGTGGCCTCGGAGGAGTCCAGCCAGCCAACGTGCACGGTGAGCCTCAGGCAGATTGAGGACTCGACGTAGTCAGCTTTGCCCAGACTGTCACCGATTTCCCATAGTGACAAACCTGGCTTTGAACTGAAGTTTGGTGAAGACTTCAGTCAAGCTGTAGTAGTAGAAGGCCTAGCCTGGCTTTGTACAAGTCTGGCCGAGCTTTTGTACTGTACTGGTTTCCTGAGCTCTGTAGTTTTTGATGTAGTCCCACATGTAAGCTGTAACTGACCAAAAGTAGTTTTATCTTTGGCAAACCTGTCAAAGGTTTTTGTGAAACTGCTATGTTAAATGCTTGAATATGTACTGGAAATAGTTCACAGAATCACGAAGGTTGGAAAAGATGTTCAAGATCATTCAGTCTAACCATCCATGTATCACCAATAGTACTCACTAAACCATGTCCCTCAACATGAAACACAAAATCCAAACGTCCTCAACACAAAATCCAGTTGCTTGTTACTATTGTGGAGCTACTGTTGAAGCAGACTTCTTTTCCTTGCTGTTACACTTATGGCATGAGTCTTGAACATACTGCCTGCTTGTTTGTTTTCTAATACGTGTGTTTGATATCTTTGCTGTTAGGTGGGTGTGTGGATTGGGGCAGGGAGCCGCTATGAGAATGAGAAGAACAGTGGGGCTGGGTATTTCGTGGAACATCTGGCATTTAAGGTAAGACTGGGTCTGGCATAAGACAATGGAGACAGTGTTGCAGAAGTTCACTGACACGTTAGTTCTTGCTTTGGAGGCTGTAGGTATTAAAAGAGGTGTAGGTGTGAATCAAAGTTAGTTCATCTGAATGTTAGAGGCTTTGCGTATAGCATAACAATAAACTTTAAAAAGCATCCAGTCTGAATGGTGTTCTTTGTTTGAATGTGGGGCAACTTGCATATGTGAACAAAGGCTGTCATTTATTAGTTGGTATTTTTCCTCTTAAAGGAGGAAAGTGATAGGTTGGACTGATTCTCAGATGCTGTGATTCCTTACTATAACACACTCATAAAACTGTGATGAAACACGTTTTCTCAAGGTAGCAGGCAGAGCTGAATGCAGCATTTCCTTATAACCGTTTGTTTATCTTTGGATTTGTTGGTGGGTCAATGAAATTGGAGACTGCATCTCATGCTTTGCTCTAACTGTATCTGCTAACAGGTCTAGGACAAAAAGCATCTAAGCCTGGGGCTTGTTGATATAAGTCCAGCCCATGTCACTGCAGACAACTGTAGTATCTGTTTTGCTCCCTAAGGATGAGCTCTATTTCAGAAGCCATGTTCTGCTCCTATTCTGGTATCTTCTGAATATTGCTAGTTAAATGGCTAGAAACCTGCTTCCTGTTTTTAGTGGTGACTTGCCCTTGTTTACTTACACTGATGTGATTTTCAGCCACCGTTGTACTTTAGCTTAGATCTTCTCCTTCCCTTTGGGTTTCATTTGGCATTTCAAAATACACTTCAGCCATTTTTTAGCTACAGTAAATAAGCCAAGTGCCAAATATTTTGCTTTCTGTACTAGCTCTTGTTTTTGTAAATCAAGTGACAGGTTTTATTGTATCAGGTTTTTACTGTTCTTTTTACTGCTTTATTTCAGCTACATGGGAAAGCTATTCACTATCTCTGTTATTTCTGCATACTTCTAGGGCACAAAGAAGCGTCCTTGTGCTGCCTTTGAGAAGGAAGTGGAGAGTATGGGAGCTCACTTTAATGGGTACACCTCACGTGAGCAGACTGCCTATTACATAAAAGCCTTGTCCAAGGACATGCCGAAAGGTAGGATGGCCAGTGTGAAGAAAAGCAGGTGCTGCTCCCCCACCAGTATAATTTCTAGCAGTTGACCAGGGAATGAGGCTGTTGCTGAGCAGTGAGTTGAAGATGGTATTTGGCAATTGGAGGGAGCACTGCCAAGAAATGGTGCTTTAAGGCTGCAAGCTCACTTGTGCCTAAAAGCAGCTTTGCAAACCTCTTTTTTTTAGGTTGTGCTGTATTGCTGGAAGGCAGGGGCTAGGGTTCAGTAGTGTGTAGCTGCTTTATGGAGCTAAGAAGATGAGGTCAGCAACAGCTACTGTGTCAGAAGTGCTCAGTGCCACTCTTGTGGATGTCGCGTATGCTCTGTGCTACCTGCGGTGTGCAGGCTCCTGTTTGGGTCAGTTTTGTCCAGAGGAGGTGGTTTGAGTCAGAGCTGTTGTTATGACTCAGTCCTACTTTTGATGTGGACTATGCTATAGGTATTGCAGGCTCTCCACAGGAATTCAGCTCGTTTCTGCAACGGTACCTTGTTTCTGGCATGCATCACCTTCTGTGTTTGTTACCTTCTGCCAGCTTTCTGCTGGCAATGGTGAGCTATCACCGATGCTTGGCAAGCTGATTTAGAGATTTCTTCATGCTAAAACTGTGTTATCTGTCCTTCTCCGATGCTGTGGGAAAGGATATGTTGTGTTGTGCCACCATCCCAGCACAGTTTATTTCCCCTCTTGCTGTATCCTTGCTGCTTTGTCTGTCTTTTCTCCTTTCAGCAGTGCTGGGTAGCAGTCAGGCAGCAAGACTGCTAATGTAGCAAATATGTTGCAGTTGTTGAGCTTCTGGCTGACGTTGTGCAGAACTGTGCACTGGAGGAATCTCAGATCGAGAAGGAGCGTGGTGTCATCCTTCAGGAGCTCGAAGAAATGGACAATGACTTGACAAACGTCACCTTTGATTACCTTCATGCCACTGCTTTCCAAGGCACTGCACTGGCCCACACCGTCGAGGGGACCACAGAGAACATCAAGTGAGCTGCAGACTGGTTGCACTATGTAGCTTGTGGGTTCAGTCCTTGGGGTGTGTAACTCCTGCAAGGAAATCAGTCGGAATGTATGCAGGGAATAAGTGAGGCTGTATGTGGAGGTGATATGTGCCCATAGGGTTCTCGTGTCTTGACTGTGTTTTCCATCTTGATGCTGGTACATGTGTAACGCTGCACGTGTTCTTCTCTAGAATCAGTCTTCGTGCAAGATCTGATGCTGGTAGGGCTTGGCTGAACCTTTGCCCATACTTGTTGGCTTACACCTTTAAGGCATTAAGAGCTAGTGGTGCTCATTAAAGCGGTGGCCTCAAGCATACACACCTGTTAGAGCCTTGGTTTCCCTGTACCAAGGGTTGATACTGTAGTCTGCATGTGAACACTGTCTTTAACTCTTCCTCTTGAACACCTGTTTCCATTGTCTGTGTTCCAGAATTAGAGTGCAGGCAAAAAAGGCAGTACAGTTGTACTTCAGGGAGTATTATTACCCTATAACTAACTGAATCAGCAGCATCACTTTTTTCCTCTACACAGTGAATTCAGTCTCTTATCCCTTCAATTCTGAGAAGCTGATCTATTAGGTATTTCTTTGTGCTTTCTAGGCATCTGACTCGAGCAGACCTAGCTTCATATATTGATACTCACTTCAAGGCACCTCGTATGGTCCTGGCAGCTGCTGGAGGTAAGCCCTAGAGACTCTGGTGGTCACCCCCCTTGGCATGCATCTCTAATGTGAAATAACATGATTTTATTAAATGGAGCTCTATGAACTTCTATTGCTAGGTATTTCTCACAAGGAACTGGTAGATGCAGCTAGGCAGCACTTCAGTGGGTTGTCTTCTACGTACAAAGAAGATACTGTGCCTATTCTGCCACGCTGTCGTTTCACAGGGAGTGAGGTAAAGTTGTTTTTGTTCCAGTCAAAACAAGGAGCTGTTGCCAAACTGTTGAATGGATACAAGACTAGCTGTAGTCGCTCCTGTTCATGCATCTCAGAAGCTGATAGCACAGCGTGTTGGTAGTGTTCCCATGTTCTGTTCTTTAGGCTTATTGCCACAATATGTTGGGTTTTAGATAGAAACAAAGTCCAGTAAGAATGTGAGGCTGTTGCTCACAACATCTAATGGAAATACTTCATCAGAGCGAGTGATTTGTCCTCAGTTGAGCCTGAGGCAATTTTGTTTCGCTGGGGTAACATTAAGTTCTCTGGTTTGTCAACTTGGGATTGCAGCAGACTGCAGACAAAGTCACCATGCTCAGTCAGCTCTTCTCTGTTCCTTGGTGACTTCCTAGATCCGTGCCAGAGACGATGCTCTGCCCGTTGCCCATGTTGCTCTTGCTGTGGAGGGGCCAGGATGGGCTGATCCCGACAACGTTGTCCTGCATGTGGCAAATGCTATCATGGGACGCTACGACCGCACGTTTGGAGGTGGCAAGGTAGGAGACCTGGGAATGTGACAGGGAGAGCCTGGAGCCTTTTCTGTAGAATGTTGTGGAGCCACCAGATGAAAGGGATTTATGGGAGGCTGTTCTGTTTAGTTTCCAGCTTTGGTCAGAGATGTGGAAAATGGAAGTTTAATGGAGGCTAACCCAGAACAGTTTTTAAGATGTGATGCTAGGAAATGAGTTGAGCCTTTTCTGCTGTTTGGAAGAAATTCAAGTGATGAATTCTCAGCAGCTTTTCCTGCCTTCTTAACCTGACTGCTCAGTCAGGAGGGCGATGGTGGAAACAGAACAGAGTAATCCATAGTCTTATGATGCAGGCCTGCCTTGCAGATGTAAAGCAGTTGGAGCATACATAAAGCCCCAGTACTACATCCTTTCTTGTCTATAATTTGTCTTGACTGCTAACCCCTGCTACTGGGAAACCTTGTACTTGCCATTTTCTCCACTCCTATAGTGGTATATGTACCAGTTCCTCATCTGCTGCTGGGAAGAGAAAAGATTTTGCTGTATAGACTTCTAGGCCATTGTGTGTGGCTTTTCCAACTGTGACTCTCATCTGTTGCCCACATGAAGAGCCTAAATTAAGCTCTCCTTTGAAAAGCGTTACACTCTGTCTTGTCTGCGGTCCTTGTGAAAACAGCTCAGGGGGAAGGAATTTGAGCTCTGAGGAGGCTGTCTGGTTGAAATGGCTGATGGTATCTCCTTCCTTACAGCACCAGTCCAGCAGACTAGCTGCGCTTGCTGTGGAGCATAAACTCTGCCACAGTTTCCAGACGTTCAACACTTCCTACTCTGATACTGGCCTCTTTGGTTTTCATTTTGTTGCTGATCCTCTGTCTGTAGATGATATGATGTTTTGTGCTCAGGGCGAGTGGTAAGTACAAGTTTGGCAAAAGATCTGACCTTGTGGGAGAGTAAGCTGGTGGAGGTCATGTCTGGCCTCCAGAGTGCCGCATCTCTGCATGAATGCCTCAGTAACTTGCATTCTGGTTGTGTGATCCTGTCAGTGGTTTCTGTAATTGTGTCAGGATTGCTTTTGAGGATTTTAATCCCTTTGGGTTCTTCAGGTCTTTGGCGCATAGCTTCCCCACATTAGCACTGAGGCTTTGGCTCTTTCTGTACAAGTAAGACCTTTCCTTAAAGACAGGGCTCTCCAGGGTACGAAAGTACAAAAGACATGTGCCTGCTGTCTCGTTAGGTTTGGGCAAAGCGGGCAGAGTTCGTGTCTTCCGAACGGTTGTGTTGTGACTGACACATGCCCTGCTGCTGGAGCCATGCCAGCATTTGTGGCCTTCTGTTGGTCCTACTCTGTATACATACGTGCCATTAATGGTTCAAGGTTGCATCTGAGCTTCAGAGCCATGCTGTGCTGTGAATGGAGCAGATGGAGTTAGCCCTTGCCCCAGAGACGTTGCGGTTGGCAGGGGAGGAAGGGATTTAGCAGCTGGAGTCCAAACAGACTCTATATAACTGTCTTATTCTTTCAGCATCAGTTTCCATAGCAGCTTGGCATGTGTGGGAATAGCTGACACGCCTGCCTTCTCTTGTGATAGCATACCACAGACCGCTTGCTGCTGTGCCTGATAGGCAAGCTAGAGTCGACACCAGAGCTGCTTAGACCTTTGTGAGTGCAACTCAGCATGGAAACTGTTGGCTGATATTCCCTGCCTATCAGCTTCAGCTCTTTCACTTGCCTCCTGCTGTTTGTTGCTCTCTATTTCTTAGCTACGCTGTGGTGGTCAGGACTGAATCTCAGGCCTGCGAGACAAGTGATGCTAATAGCATATTTCTGCAGACTTGGGAAAGGGAAGAATGCTTTCTGCCTGAACGGACAAACGCCTCTAAGAGCTTTGGTGGTCCTGTGTCTGTTGCAGGATGCGTCTGTGCACTAGCACCACAGAGTCAGAAGTGAAGAGAGCCAAGAACTACCTGCGGAGTGCCATGGTGGCTCAGCTGGATGGTATGTTCTGGCTTATAAAATAAAAGCTGTTCAGAGATTTTGGATCTCTAGTGGGAGTGGGAGCTCTGCTAGATATATTACAGTACTATTGGCAGGTGCTGGGCAAAACTCCCTTTCTCCTTCTCCTTCTATGGTTTCAGAGCAGCTGATTACAGTCTGTTGTGCTACAGGCTTACTCTGACTCTGTCAGAGTCTGTAAACTTGTTGTTGTTTTCCTGCTGCAAGTGAATAATACATATGTACTGTTTGGTGAACTTGGAATTTAGATGTTCAAGCAGGTCTGCCTTGGCAGTAGTGCTTTGGAGATCAGGAGGAGTGTTTGCATTGCTTAATTCCTGCTGAAGCTGCTGAGTGTGATTACTGTGACTTCATTAGAACCTGGTTAATGGCTAGAGTTGTCTGCCTTGGCTGATGATCAGGCTGTGAAATTTGGGAAACCGTTCAACTTTGCTGACAGTATCTTCAACACCTAGGTACTACTCCAGTGTGTGAAACAATTGGAAGCCATCTCTTAAATTACGGACGCCGTATCTCTCTGGAGGAATGGGATTCCAGGATTTCTGTAGGTACCTGTTTGTTTTCTTTGGGAGTCCTGAGCACACTTGGCACTGCCATTTTTCTGGCCTTAGTTTGTCTCAGTAATGCAAGGCTTACTTCTCCCTTAGGTATGCAGCCTGGAGCCCAGGCACTCAGGTCACTAGTAGGAGTACAGTAGAGTACTGGCAAAGACTTGATGTATCCTGTGACCTTGAGTCTAAATCCACTCCATCCCAGCTTTGTTAAACAACCCAACTTGAAATTCCTTTAATAGTTGTCCTGGAGGTGGCCACCATCTAATTTGTATAGTTGTGTAGCTGTTGTATCCCCTTGGAACCTTCAGATTTTGGACTGCCATGTCTTCAGTACCCTCAGAGGAGTGCACTGTGTAGAACATTAGCTGTCTTTGCAGACCAGGGCTGGACAGTTGGTGTGGATGGCCCCTGTGGATCCAACAGCACGTTTTTAATTATCTTGATATGTAATAACAATAGTAACTTCAAGCTTTGAGAAATCTAAGTCTGCCAGAAGGGTAATTAATTGCTTGTTTATTACTCATTAGGCTGTTGATGCAAAAATGGTGAGGGATGTATGCAGTAAATACATCTATGACAAATGCCCGGCGCTTGCAGCAGTCGGTGAGTGACCAGTCAGTTCTTCCGGGGTAGCTCAATAAATGGAGTGGTCAAGAGCTGAGCAGAAGCAAAGTGCAAGCACTTTGTATTCGTCTGTTTTGGCCTCTTAAGTGCTTTGGCTCTGTTATTACCCTCCTGCCTCCTGAATGTTAGGTGTGCCAAAGCACGTTTGCCAGGAGATCAAACCTGGAGGTGATGGAGACGCAGTGACAGTGAGCTGCTGGCCGTCCTCCCACCTCTGCTGGATGTGGAGCTGTGACTAAGAATGGGAGTCCCATAGCTGGGTGTGGGTCCAGTGGCATCTGCCAGGTGTCCTTACCCTGGGGTCATGGTGGTTTATGTAAGTGAAGTGAAGGGGCCCAGTCCTGTTGTGCTGCTCTGGCATGTCTGTCTGGCCAAGGATAAATTCCTCTCAGAAAACCTGCCTGAGCAGCTCAGCTCTGCTGCCTCCTCCTTCCTGCATCGTGAATTCCCCTCCTCCTTGCAGTTGCTTACTCTGGGCCTGCAAAGTAGAGCAGTGCAGAAGGGAGAGGATTTTCAAGCAGGAAGTTGGAAAGAATTAGCCAGGATTTCCATTATTTGGTTGCTCCCTGTATTTTGTATTTGTATGTGAAGCTGTACTGGGTGTTGTGGAAGAACATGAGCAAAGAACCTGTTCTGAGGGGAAGAAAAATAAAAAGCGATGGCTTCTCTGTCAGGAGATGGCATTTGCCAGTTTTCCTGATTCAGGTTTGAGCTGCAGTTTTACCAGCTTACCTGGTTTTGCATGTAGCTGTTCTGGATTATGAGCACGGTATACTCTGCCACCATCTGCTTTACAGCTATGGGAAACCACACAGTGATTTTAATTACAGCTCCAGTGACTAACTCTTGTTCTGTTCACTCAGGTCCCATTGAACAGCTGTTGGATTACAACCGTATCCGCAGCAGCATGTACTGGATCCGTCTGTAGGATGTGTCCCTGCTGGATGGAGCAGTGAAGCTCTGTACTGTGACAGGGCTCCCAGAATTGTCTGGCTCTGAACGTCTTGTGGGACAAGGGGGAGTCCTATCCAAATGGCTGTCTTGGTGTTAAATGTACAATAAAAAAAAGATAAATATATCTTCTGTGAAGTTGGTTCTGCTAGGTGCTGACTGTGTCTTGCTGGGCTGCAGGTGCTGGCGTTGTTGATCTGACCAACCTGGCAAGGTATGGGAGCAGTAAGTCTTGGTTTGTCAGAGCTCGTGCTAGAAACTTGTCTGTCTGCAGCTCCTCACTCTCTGTCCTGCCGTGCCAGCAGTCTTGTCTTTAGGCTGGCTGCAGGATCTCTTCCCTGGTATGAAACTGCTGAGGAAGCTCTGGCTGTGCTGTGGAGTGGCAGCGTGGTCAAATAGGGGTTATAGCATTCCTGCTTTGTAGAAATGAGAATGAAGGTCCCTTGCCCAAGAAGGCTTCTGTGCTGTCGTTACTGCTTGTCAAGGAGGTCAGAATGTGTCTTCAGAAAGGCTGCCTCTTCCTGGCCCTGAGGTGTGATGGTAATATTTCTGTCCTTGCTATTTGTTGCCCATTTGTTGGGTTGGCTGCCTCCCTGGGAAAAGCTGTGTAATGTCTCTCTCCTTGATTAGTTTCATGCAAAGCTGATCAGCTGAGTCCCTACCACCTGCTTTAATTGGTGAAGGTGATCAACCTGGCCTTGCCTGATGCTGCCTCAGTGCAGCTGAGCAGAATCAGGAGTTCTGAGGAGCTGGAACTGTTGCTAGACAGTCATTTTTCAAGAGCCCTTACTGGGATGTGGTGCCTGTCATCTGTAGGAATTTGGTTGCTGTAAGCCAGCTCAGTGAGCACTTACCTACATGTTCCTCATACAGATGAGCCACCATCCATCCAGACAGTCCCACCCATCTGTACTGAAGTATAGAATGACCTGTCCTGCACCTGGAAGATATCTCAAAGTCTGACTAGCTAGAAGAGTTACCTGGATGCTCCTGTATTTTGCCCTCAGGAAGTTGGAACGCAGAACTGAAAGCAGAAAGGATGAAACCAAGCAGAGGGTTTGAAGGGCAGCTTCCCACCAGGTGGCACTAGCTTACACTGGGAAGCTGCAAGGTTCTCTCGTTTTTGTCTCTGGAATTGGTCTCCCGGGGATTCTCGTTTAATTTCTAGGTGCTGCCCTGACAAGTGGGATTTAAAAATAGTGTAAAAGTTTCTAAGAGTTAGTCATTACACTTGAGACTAATCCAGTGTACTAAATCATTTGTGCTGAATCTGGATTCTTGAGGAGAGAGTCAGTGTGTCTGAACTCATTGCGTATAGTAGGCAAGTTTGAAACTGTTAAATGTTCTCTGCAATTTGGGTTTAACTACCATCGCAAGCTCTGGCTCGTTGGAAGTGCACTGAGGGCTGCAAAACCAAACAAGCTCACTTACGCCTTGTGGAACCACTAAATTGCTCTGCCTTGGGTTTGTGATTGCAATTAGCCTGTAATCCTCCTGTCTTCCATTGCTTGATATATTTTTTTTTTCCCCCTTGGTGATCTTTCTTTCCTTGTGTTTCTCACCAACTGCAAAGCGCTCTGGCAGAAGTACATTGTTGCTTCAGCATTTCCTACACCTTTTCTTTGTTGGAGGGTTCTTGGAAAGGCTTTTCCTTGCGTAAATCTGCAGCCCCTCCTGCACTACTTTGTCCTGAGGAACAGATTCAACCCCCTTTGCAACTGTTGCTTCATAGACTTTGTTTCTGTGTAGAAGAGGCAGGTGGTGCAGAGCAGCGTGCAGCTGCAGCTCTGCAAGGCTGCCTGAGCTATGCAGTGCTGGAAGGGTGGTGGTGGTTTTTTTTCCCCACGTGCTTTTATCCATGCGAAATGTATCTGATCTAGAGTGGGATCTGTGCTCTGGTGGGCAGCGTTGTGTGCAGAGCCTTAGTGATGAGGGGCTTGGGAAGCACAACCTGGAACTCGGGCAGACTCATCAGATACTTGGCAGCTGAGTCCCTCTGTGCTGGAGGACGTGAAGCCCTGATCCAGTTGGCAGGTCGCCACTGTTTGAGCCACAGGCATGTGTTTCTGTTCCACCATTAGAGCAGCCTTAGTCCAAGAGAATCCAACCTGGAAAATATCTGGCACGACAGAAGCATCTGCTCGAAGTTCTTTTCCTGAACCTTGAAAAAGCGAGGTGTTTTCCTGGACCTCTCTCCTCCCCTTCCTGTGGTTCCCACTGTCTGGTGAAGGACAGCAGCAGTGCCAAAGGAGGAGTTGGAACCATCCCTAGAACAGGACAATTCGCTGAAACTGGAGATGGCCTGGGTGACCCAATAAATCTGTTTCCTGGCTGCCTGGACAATGCAGGATTGTTTGTCAGGGCTCTTTGACCGGTCTAGTTCTCAATGGCTGAAGTGTTTTATTTTGCTACTTCACTTGAAAGGTTAGTTGGGATCCCATTAGAACGTGCTGATAAACTTCATTTGATGTAGGAGTTGGCCTTGGCTACCTCCTCTTTTGCGCAGTTAAATGTCTCATCCTCCACATAGTTCCCTCTTTGAAGCTTACACCTTCCACTACCTCCAGGCAATCATCTTCCCTCTGACACCTTGAGAGGAGGGGTTGGGAAGGAGGATGCTTTGTGCACGTATACCCAAGGCTCTGTGAAGCCATCTGCACAATACCTCAATGATTTTTTTTTTCCACCATGCTGCAGCCTTGCACTGGGCTACGTAGCAAGGAAAGCTCTCAGTAGCCCCTGCATGTGGGGCAGGGGCAGCTGTGCAGGGTGGGTCTGCCTGTGCAGCAGGCAGCCCCTTTGATATGTGAGCTGCTTGTTGGGGATGTGGGCGCTTGCCAAGAGACATGGACTGCAGCAGCCAATTGTCGGTAGTTGCCTCACCTGAACTAATTACCCCCACCCCCCGGAAAGTACAGTTGATACTAATCATAGGTGCTGAGCCAAGCCTGTCCTCAGGGAACCAGGGAGGTTTGGAGCCGTGCCTTTGCTCGGTGCCAGTGAGCTGCTGGGAGGAGAGAGCCCTCAGCCCTCCGGGCCAGTTCTCCACCAGCTCTCCTGCTGAGGCTCACAAGAAGGAAGACTGAATGTTCCTTATGATGCAGCATCGCCACAGCAAAGGTGGGGGTTGCTGGGGTGAGGTGGTGCCAGCGTGTGGCAGACCTCCACCTCACTGTGCCTTCTGTGCCACGTGCAGACATGGCACATCAGGAGAGCAGCGCTGCCTGCGTGCACATCCTGAAATCCCCTATGGGAAAGGCTCATCTAAAGCTGTGGTGCATTCTTTGCTCGGGAAAGAAGCGGACAAAGGGCCCATCCAGGCCTGACTGCCAGCTCCAGCCATCCCTGGCGGTGTGAGATTGAGTGGGGCACGGTGCAGGACTTGTCAGCATTGTCTCTGCTCTTTCTTCAGCAGCCTGGGTGGAAGGGGATGAGCCTGAGCTGGATATCCTCATTAAAGCTACCTTACCCCCACACGCCACTCAATGAGGATCAGTGGTTCTCACTTTTCATCTCTCCAGCTCCATTCCATCATGTGTTTTCTGGATGCCCTGTATCGCCTGCTGGAGCTGCTTGCTGAACTTCCTGCGCACTGGAATGATTTAAGGCTCTGTATGAGAATCATGCAGCAAAGGACAGCAGATGGATTGAATGCTATGTGACCTGATTGGGGCAAGGCTAATTATGTAATTAAGATATTGAAACAGGAGCTTGAATACTCGAGTGCTATACCAGGAAGTTCCAGCATCAGGATGCTGAGCCTTCAGCTTGCTGTGCACCCAACTGTCTGTGGGGAGCTGGCACTCGGAACGGTCCTCAGGCACAGTGTTTGTAACAAACTGCATTAGTGCTGTGTGTGATTTCCTGCATGTGTGCACCTTGGGTGAAGGGTGAGCACTTGGATAAAGCTGCAAAGGAAATGTGCTGCCTATCCCTTGTGTGTTACGTTTAGGTTAGGGGTTGACACTTTTTGGAATGGAGGACGGAAGGGGTGGTTCATTATTTTAATGCTTTACCAAGGGTGCTACCATTGTGTTGCTTCAAGATTTAGGATTTAGGATTTGATACACATTCAGCTTTAGACAACTGGCGTTCTGACCTCAGCATCCAACTCAGCAGTGCGCCGATTCACAGCAGGTGCTGCCCTGGCTCCTTGGGTACAAAGTGATGCCAGCGCACCCAGCTCTGCGTGCCCTGCACCCAGGCTCCACGTGGCAGCTCTGCACTCCCATTCCTTCCCCCCCGCTGCGAGGCTGAAGGCCTCCTGTAGCCCAAACCACATGTGGCCGTGGCTGTCCCGCTTCCCCACTTTGTTTATAGTTGTTCCAGATGTGCTGCACTTGGCCGCAGCCCCAGCGACGTGGGGGCACAGCCATCTCCTGCTGCCTTGCACGCAGCTGTGACTCACAGGTGAGTGTGGCACCACTGTGAGAGCCCCCATTTGTTCCTATATCTGTCCCCGTGGGTGCAGAACTCCTGCCCTCTGCCTTCCCAGTGCTGTTCCTTGCCTGTGGGGCTTAGGGTCCTCGCGTGCGCCGTGTGGCCGCCGGCCCCGTGCCAAGGTGGTGACGCAGCCCTCCTGCTCACGGAGATATGAAGTCATCCCGGATGGGTCCACGCAGGGGATGAGTTCCCATGGTGACAGACAGCGATGCACCCTGGCGGGGCAGGGCGGATGTTTGGTCCTTTTTATTCTTTTCTTCTGGAGATGGGCGCCCAGCCAAAGAGCTGAAGGAGCAATGGCACAGCCTCTCAGGGGAGAGCGCCGAGGACAAGTCTGGTCTCGTGTGCTGCGCAAATCCTTCTGCAACACAGATCCCTGTGTCCACAACAGGGCTGCTCCCATCCCTCTGCAGCCTCTATTCCTCAGCCATGGGATGTCCCAGCAGAGCGCTGCCCAGAATTTTATCCTTCCCATACACCATGCATGCTGCAGGCAGCTTTAAACAAAGGTGCTGCTGGGAACCCGGTGTTGCTAACTGGTGTAAGAAGTATGGATGCACAGTGTCATCCTGCAGGTAAACCAGCAGGTGCCATTATTCATGTGCCTTGACCCGAGGTGTGCATAGGGATGTCTTCTCACACACCCCTGTGCAGCACTGTGTGATGGGGACTCTGTGAGCGCTGCCAGAACTCCCCTGGAGCCACAGGCCCCTTCTAGAGGGGTGTGGGTGTGGGTTGTGAAACACTCTAATAGAGGCAGGGAGGAAGCATTGAGCAATCACCCCAACCTCCTGCCACTGAGATTTGCAGCCCAGGCTGGAAATAAGGGAGATTGGTACAGGGCTATACAAAGGGGGGGGGGGGGTGCAGGGGTATAGGGCTGTGACAGCTGAGCTGAGCATCCTCTCTTACATATCTGCAGAGCTGGGCCCAAGCAGTGGTCACCTCTGCTGTTGTCTGAAGGAAGAACAAACCCTCAGAGCCCTATAAAGCTGTGCACCAGATCACCCCGGTGTGTGCCTGCGGAGCCCACGGGCAGGGCAGGGCAGGGAGCTCAGTGATCGCAGCTGTACCGACGTGCCCCCAGGGCGGGTGCTTTGCTCCTGCAAAGCAGCAGCAGATAGAGACTTGTGCCACGATCCATGGGGTGAGCACAGGGAAAGGCAGCACCAACCCCATGTAGAATGCAGGGGTAGCTTTGCTGCTCCCCATCCCTTGTGCTTCCGTCCATCCCCATGAGCAAGCTGGGTTCCCTCTGCACAGCCGTATCCTGCTGTGGGTGGGGGCAGCGGGGCTGGGAGCAGAGGGACACAGCCCGTGCTCAGGACCGTGGAGCTGAATTTCTGCAGGATGAACCGGGCTGTGTGGGCAGTCCCCTGCAGCTGGGGCACTGCAGCCCCTCCCTACTGTCCCCCTCTGCTGTCCCAGAGCCTGACTGAGGCTTCTCGATTCTGTCATGCTGGGATGGCCATGAACCAGCAGCGAGAGCATCCCTCTGAGCAGAGAAGGGCTTTCATCTTGAGGTTTTGCCCTGCTGCGCCGTGGCTTCGTGACATGGGGTGCCATGAGGTGCCTCCCCCAGCACACAGAAGCCATGCCAAGCTTTGCCGGGACAGCCGGCAGCGGCTGCTGATGGGAGACATTCCTGGAGCTTGTCCCAACCGGCCCCGCTGCGGGCGGCCCCCCCAGTCCCTCCTCCCCGCGTAGCACCAGCCCCCAGCTGTCCCAGCCCCATGCGCTCAGCGCAGTGGCAGAGCTGAACCCTCACCAGCTCACGATGGAGTGGAAGCCGCCCCCTCCCTCTCTGCCTGTCCTTGCTGGAGATGCCAGGCAGGGATCTCTGCAGCCTGCGCATCCCTACAGCCTTGCTGTGGGGAAGGAGCGAGAGCCGCCACACCGCATGCATGCGCACATACACAGGCTTTGCTGCCAGACTGCAAAGGAATCCCATCCTGAATCCCACCCAGGCTTCGCTGCTCCCCGCTCATAGCACAGCGGAGCTGATGGCAGCGCTCTGGAGCAAAGCAGTGCAGATCTGCAGCCCAAAGCCCCGCTCCAGCTGTGCCGCGTGACTCACTGCTCGGCATGATGCGGGGTTGGAAATGCACCCCAGGCTGCAGAAAGCAGCTTTTCCCTCCCTTCCCATTAAGCCGGCGGTGAGGGCGTCTGCCAGGCACGCGCAAGGCAGGGAGAGGCTCAGCCCTGGTGCTTTGCGTGTGCCTGTGCTCGGCAGAGAGAGGGGCTGCAGGGCGAGGGGCTGGGGCTAAGAGAAGAGTTAGAGTTAGGGTTAGGATCAGGTTTGCACGCTTTGATCAATGCCATCAGGAGGACCACATGCTCCCTTGGGGCCAGTCCAGCCAGGAGATGGGGAACCCCAGCCTTAGACTGCAGGAACCAGCACTGGCTGCAGGCCCTGGAGGGTTGGGAAAGGACAGACAGCAGCTCTGAGGATGTTCCAGTGGGATTGGGGACACTGTCGTTGCAGGGCACGGGCCTGGGGCTGCAGGGACAAAGGGTGGATGGAAGAGTAGAAGGAGTGTTTAGGAATTAAAGCTGGGGGTTGAGGGAATGCCTGCAGTGGGTTCTCTGGTGGGAATAGGGCTGCTGCTCCCCCCACAGTGTGACTCACACACACCTGGTGCTTCCCCTCCGCAGGCGCAGATTCCTTCCCCAGTCGAGGTATGCGGGGGAGCCTGGAAGCACCAGCAGTCCCTCATGCTGCAGAGGAGGGCTTGCAGCTTTTAGGGTTCTCTGCATACCCTGCATAGGGATGCTACTGCAGGGCTCTCCCCTTGGCCACTGCCCCTTGCCAGGTTTGGCTATGCTGCCGGGCTCAGGGCGGTTGCAGAGCATCACTGTGTGCCCAGTTCTGCCCGTGCACCAGTGACCCTGAGCTGCTCCGCCAGCGCCAGGCCCGGGGCCAGCGGCAGAACCCTTGGCAGACCCCTCCACTCTCTGATTAATGAAGCCCCTGTCTAATTGGGACAGGCCATCTTGTCTTCATTAAGCAAACTGTGGTAGGAGGAGGGCTTATGGATGGCCCTGACCTGGGGTCAGGCCCACGGTTGTGGGGCAGTTGGAAGACACCTGTGGCCATGGTGACCTCTGAAGCAGATTTAGGGGCCTCACTAGGGTTGGCTGCAGAGAGGATGGGGGTGATCTGCTCATGTTGCCTGTAAGAGAAGAGGGGCACCTCCACTCCTTCCCTGCTCAGAACAGTTTGCTCCTGGGAAAGCTGCCTGCAGCTGCCCCGAGCATCCCTGCTTGGTGGCAGGTATCCCTGCCGGGACCCCTAGATGTGAGGTGACCCCTCACCATCTCCCTGGTGCCCACGGAAAGATGCCCCTGGAACCATGCTGGCACTCAGAGGGGAGACTCCAGGCTGTTGTCCTCACATGAGGCCACAAGGGTACAGATACACAGGGCGCTGGGAAACAGGGAGGTGGCATGGGACATACTGGTGCCCATCAGCATGGGTCAACCCAATGGGAACAAGCAGGCTGGAGGATGGAGCACCCTGATGACCACACACAGCCCTGCCATAGATGGGAGGCACCCGGGTGTCCCCCAGCTTACCGCCTTACTGAGCATCACAGAATCACAGAACCACAGAATCACAGAATCACCCGGGTTGGAAGGGACCTCAAGGATCATGTAGTTCCAACACCCCTGCCTAGCAGGGCCACCAAACGTACGCATCCTCTCCTGCAGTCACCCCAGCTGCAGTTCTCTGTCTTTCGGACAGTTCTCAGTCACTGCTTCCTCCACACTTGGCACCAAGAGGTGATGCCCAGGACAAGAGGGATCCCACAGCCTCTGCCCCCTGCCGCATGGGGGCACAGGAACCACCCTGGCACCAGCTGGGATGGAGACGCTGGAAGGAAAAGGCTCTATGGCTCAAGGGGACCCTTTTGGCTCGGCACTGAGGCCTCTTTTGGAACTCGCAGAGAAAACCCCCCAGGGGTCTGACGCGGTCCCTGTCCCGATCCCGGCGTAGAGGGCTCTTCTCTCTCCTTCACGGACATTTTGGGGTGAAAAGCGGGAAAAAACGCATCTTCCTGCCCTGATCCCGCCCTCCCATGGGAGCGGGTGGGAAAAGCCCTTTGGGGTGGGGAATGGGGGGGGAGGCGGGACAGGGCGGGAGCCGCGGCACTACCCCCCCGGCGGCGGCACCGCCGAGCTCCGGGCCGCCCTGATTAAAGGGGCGGGAGCGCCGGGGGCCGCCTGGGCACGGCACGGCTCGGCACGGCTCGGCACGGCTCGGCTCGGGGCGGCCCCACGCGGGACGAGGTGGGTGGCGAAGCCGCGCGCTCCGGGAGCGGCCCCCCCGTGCTCTCAGCCCGGGTGGGAGACAGCGGAGGGAGGCGGGGGGGTTCCCACTCCGCCGCGCACGGGCATCCGTGGGTCACCGCCTTCGCTTTGGACTCGGCCGGGCCGTGCTGGGGCTGGCACACGGGGCGGGCGGGGTGCTGTGCCCGGGCACGGGGCCGGATCCTCCCCGCAGCTCCGCGCCCGAGTGCGGGAAGCGGCGCCGGGCGGGTGTGCTCGTGGGAAGCTGCTGCCCTTCCCGTCCCCACGGGATTGTGCCCTTCCTGGAGCCCTCACTCGTGCCACCCCTCTGCATGTAGGGCAGGAGCGCTGGGGTGAGCGTGGGACGGGCAGGAGGAGGCAGCAGTACGGTGGGGGGGCACGGCTGGCATGCAGGCTGGCAGCCTCCTGTACTGCCCTTCTGTCCTGAGCATTGGGCATCAGTGGGGTCACAGCTGGGCTGGGTGCGATGGGGAGGGACGGAGTGGTATTGGGTGCTGGGCACGTGGCTCTCTGTGCTGGGACTTTCCACCTAGCTCTGCTTTCTCAGACCCAGTGCAGTACTCTGGACACAGCAGGGAACCCAAATGCACGAGTACCACTGCGGTGCAGCCCAGCCATGCCCACATCCTGCAGTGGGCAGCTCTGCGGGTTATCCGTCTTTACTTTTTTGTTTTGGTGTTACGGCGTTTCACTCCTTTTAATTGCTTCTACCCAGTGCATCCATCACCACCGTGCCCAGAGGCGTGGGGTTGGCACAGGGTGGTGGCTGCAGCATCCTCTCCTGCTGTCCTGCAGGGCCCCACAATGAGTGGGAGGCTCTTACTCCTCTCCCTGCTCCTGGCCCCCCAGGCTGCTGCTGCACAGAAGAGGAGCCAAGGTGGGTGCTGAGTGCTGGGTACCATTATAGGGCCTACAGCAGGGTGAGAGGGGCTCTGCTGCTCCTTCCCACTGCAGCACCCCAAACTTGAGCTTGAGCACGGGGAGCCCTATGGGAGCCGCCACCAATGTGACGTGAGCTCAAGGAGAAGGGACAGGTCTGGGGGTCCTGTGCCACAGGGCACCGGGGGCTCTTGTGGGTGCCAACCAATGCTGTCCCATAGCGGTGTGCGAGAACGTGCTGGAGGCCGACATCGTCTTCCTGGTGGACGGCTCGTCCAGCATTGGCCGGAACAACTTCCGTGCCATCCGCACCTTCGTGGAGGACCTGGTGTCACCCTTTGTGCATGTGGTGGGCCAGAAGGCGGTGCGCTTCGCCGTGGTGCAGTACAGCGACGATCCACGGTGAGCCCGGGGATGGGCATGCGGGGCTATGGGACCGTGGGGCTGGAAAATTACGTGTCCCCATGTGTCCCGATGTCCCCAGGGTGGAGTTTGGCTTCTCCCAGCACACCAATGGTACAGGCATCCAGAGGGCCATCCAGCAGCTGAGCTACAAGGGCGGCAACACACGGACCGGCGCTGGGCTGCGCTACGTCTCTGACAACTTCTTTGGTCCCACACAGCTCCGGCCTGGGGTCCCAAAGGTATGGGCTGGGGAGTGGCATTTGGGACATCCCAGAGGGATGCAGTGGGTCCATGGGGCTGAGGCTCATGGCTCTGCAGATCTGCATCCTCATCACGGATGGCAAGTCCCAGGATGATGCTGAGCAGCCGGCGCTGAGGCTGAAGAGCTTGGGCATCAAGGTCTTTGCTGTAGGTGAGCAGATCTGTGGTGTGCACATTGGTATCCACACCCCTGAGTAATGGGCTTCCCCTGGGGCTGGGCACTGCCATCACCCACCATTCCTGTCCCCTTCAGGGATCAAGAATGCCGACCGCCAGGAGCTGATCCGCGTGGCCTCACTGCCTACTGATTCCTTCTTCTTCTATGTGGGTGACTTCAAGCTGCTGGGGACACTGGTGCCACTGATGACACGCAGGGTGTGCACAAGCTCAGGGGGCACGCTACGCACCCTTGGTAGGAGACCTTTAAAAGAGGGCGTGGGAGCTGCCTTAATGCCTTCTCTTCACACACCCCAGAGCTGACAGCTCCACGTCCCCCCACAGATGGATCAGGCCACTCTGGTCCCTCCAACCTGGAGGTCCTGGAGCACGGCTCCGATGTGCTGCGCATCCGCTGGAGCCCGGCCAGCGGCCCCGTCACCGGCTATAGGGTGCAGCGTGTCCCACTGACGGGGCTGGGGCAGCCGCTGGCAGCTGAGCGGCAGGAGGTGAGCGCTGCCCTGCGCCCACTTGCAGTGCCTGGTGCCCGCCGGCATCGGGATGACACTGCTCCCACCCAGGTGAGCGTGGGTCCGCGGGAGACAAGCACCGTGCTGCGGGGGCTGCGCGCAGGGACGGAGTACCTGGTGACTGTCATCGCTCAGTATGCCAACAGCGTCAGCGAGTCGGTGTCTGTGCGGGCGCGCACTCGTGAGTACCCGTGGGGGGTGCGGGTAGGTGCTGGCAGCACGTAGCTCACACTTGTCCCCGTGCTGTCCCCAGAGAGCCGTGGCGGCGTGCAGCATTTCCACGTGGCTGAGGCTGGGCCGACCTTCCTGAGGCTGTCCTGGCAGCCCGGCCCTGAGCCGCCCCAGGGCTACATCCTCAGCTACGCCGTGCCAGGTGAGGGGACATGCCGTGCCCCACAGGCACCTCTTTGGGGTAGCTGCGTGTGCTACAGCACCTGGCGGCCCCTCCCTGTCCCTGGGCGCTGCCCTGGCCCCCGTCCCAGCCTCACCCCGCGCTCCCCACCCCTGGCACCGCTTGGCATCCCCGGGGCAGGGAGCTGCGCACACCCCTTCCCTGCCACACACCTGCCCTCGCCCCTCTGGGTCCCCCCCAGGAATGCCCCAGAGTGAAGAGAGGAGCCTGGGGGCTGGCGCGCTGTCGGCCACGCTCAGCAACCTGCGTCCCAACACCGAGTATGTGGTGACGCTGCGGGCACGCTATGCACAGCAGCCTGCAGCCACCGCCAGCCTCACCGCGCGGACACGTAAGCACCACGCAGCTGTCCCCATGCAGGGGCATCACCTGTGGGGGGACAAGGAGATGGGATGGCACAACCTATGGGTCCCTTTTGCAGAGGCAGGCACAGAGCAGACGCTGCGGACCAACATCCTGAGCCCCACGTCCATTCAGGTGCTCTGGACTGCCATCCGTGAGGCCCGTGGTTACCGCCTGGAGTGGAAAAGAGCCACAGGTGGGCTCACAGCACCTGGTCCCTGACGTGGCATGGGGCCAGCAGCAACTCCTTTTGACATTGCCATTCCCACAGGGCTGGAGACCCCCAGGACAGTGTCGCTGCCCAGCAGTGCCAGCACCTACCAGCTGACAGGGCTGCAGCCAGGCACTGAGTACCGCATCACTCTGTACACGCTGTATGAAGGTGGGGAGGTGGCCACCCCCGTCACCACCTTCCAGACAGGTGAGCCCAGATCAAGACATGATGCATGGCATCACTGCAACAGAGCCATGGGACCTCCGGCTCGCTGGTCCTAGCTTTGGAGAAAGTTACAGCAGTGCCCCCCTGCAGGTGTGGAGGTACCAGTGGGCGCAGTGTCAGATCTCCGTCTCATCGAGGATTTGGGCAGGAGGGTGCGGCTGGGCTGGACCGGCGTCCCCGGTGCCACCGAGTACAAAGTGACAGTGCGCAACACCCAGGGTGAGCCAGCGGGATGGGGCCACGGTGCCATCGCTTGGCATCCCCCGTGGCACTGAGGGCCCTGTGGCACCCTGCTCCCTGCAGATGGCACCGAGAGGACGAGGCGCATCCCAGGCACGCAGACAGCGCTGGAGCTGGGTGACCTGCGGGAAGGTGTCACCTACCTGGTGCGTGTCTCAGCCCTCGTGGGCAGCAGGGAGGGCAGTGCTGCTGCACTCAGCATCCACGTCAGTAAGTGCGCATGGTTAGCCCCAGCCCTGGCTTGTGATGGCCACTCGGGGTGTCCCCATGCTGACGTCCTGGTGCCATTGGGCGTGCAGAGTTCCCAGCTGTGGGCAGTGTCTCGGAGCTGCGGGTGACAGAGGCCGGCCCCAACCAGCTGCGGGTCACGTGGAGGGGGCTGTCGGGTGCCGGGGGGTACCGGCTGACGTGGAGGGCCGGCGATGGTGAGTGCAGGACTTGGAGGTGATGTGGTGGTGCCATGGGAGCTCTTCCCATCTCAACTGTCTCTCCCAGGTCAGGAGCAGTCCCGCTTCCTCCCTGCCAACCCCACTGTCTACACCATTGAGGGGCTGCGAGCCGGCACTGTTTATGCCATCGGTGTCACAGCCATCATTGATGGCCGCGAGGGTCCCCCTGTCACCACCATGGGGAGGACAGGTGAGGTGTGACCTTGCCTGCTGCTGCCAGCTGGTGCCAGGTGCCCTGACTGCAGGTGATGGTGGTTCTCCCTGTGTCACAGCAGCTGAGCAGGTGGGGACAGTATCCCGGCTGGAGGTGCAGTCATCCAGGAGCAATGTTGCCCGTGTCACATGGGTCGGTGTGCCAGGAGCCACAGCGTACCGTGTGGTGTGGAGCCGTCGGGACGGTAGCATGGGATGGGGACAAGGGTGGGGACAGCAATGATGGAGGTACCAGGGCTGATGTGTGGCCCTCGGCAGGGGGCTCGGAGAAGAGCCAGCATGTTCCCGGCCACATCAGCTCCTTTGACATCCCTGACCTGGAAGGAGGTGTCTCCTACACTGTGAAGGTCACAGCGCTCATAGGCAACCATGAGGGCAACCCTGTGTCCATCATCGTTACCACCCGTGAGCATGGGGCTAGGGGACAGCACACGGGGGGAGTGGGCACCTCTCCTCTAATCCCTGCCCATATCCCCCACAGCGGAGGCGGCCCCGGTGCCCCCTGTTAGCAACTTGCAGGTGATGGAGGCTTCGGAGCATCGCCTGCGCCTCACATGGGCGCCGGTGTCCGGCAGCAGCGGGTACCGCCTGGTCTGGCGCCCAGCTGAGGGTGAGTGTGCCCAAGCCCTATGTTCCAGTGGCAGCCCTCGGCCCCTCACCTCTCTGTCCCCACCAGGTGGTCCCCAGCGCAGCCAGCAGCTTCCAGCCACCGCCAGCTCCTATGACCTGGGAGGGCTGGAGCCGGGCCGGCGCTACCACATCAGCATCACCAGCATGGTGGGCAGCCGGGAGAGCGCACCGGTTGCCGTCACCACTGCCACCGGTAAGGAATGTGTGGTGTTGTGGGGAGGTTGGGATGGAGGAGAGTGATGAGTGTGGGAGTGGGCTGGGGGCTGCCCCGTGGGCTGGAGCACCCTATTTCCCTTCAGCAGCGTCTCCAAGCCATGCCACCAGCCTGCGAGTGACAGAGGTGCAGAGAGACTCTGTGACGCTCTCCTGGACCCCTGTCCCTGGTGCTTCTGAATACGTCCTGTCCTGGACCCCCCCTGCAGGTGAGGCAGACACATGTCCGTGGGCGGAGGGCAGCTATCCCCAGGGATTTCACTGTCCCTGTCCCCCTGACTATGGGTACAGCGGGCGGCGAGGCACGGCGCGTGGTGCCGGGCACTGCCAGCTCCCTACAGATCCCTGGGCTGCGCCTGGGCCAGCGCTACACCTTCACCATCCGCCCGCTTCTGGGGAGCACACCTGGTGCTGAGAGCTCCGTCAGTGAGCGGCCAGGTATGCAGGTTGGGATGGGTGTCGGAAGGGCTGGGGTGCTCATGTTTCTGCTCCACCTTGCCCCTTCCCTCAGTCTGCAGGGACGCCCGAGGGGACATCGTGTTCCTGGTGCATGGCACACGTGACAGCTCTTCTGGTGCTGACGCTGTCCGCACGCTCCTCTCTAACACTGTCACCTCCATGGGCCGCCTGGGCCCCGATGGCACCCAGGTATGAGGCTTACGTGGTGTCAGGGGGCATGTGAGGAGGATGACAGTGTCAACCTCTGTCCCTTGCCCTCGCAGGTGGGTCTGGCCACGTACAGTTACCGCAGCCTGCCCTGGCTGCTTCTCAACCGCTCCAGCGAGCTGCCCGCCGTGCTGGAGCAAATCCGCACCATGCGCTACGAGGAGCCCAGCGGCAATGCCATTGGTGAGGGGATGTGCTAGGGCTGGGCCAGTGGCCAGTGGGACCTTGCTGACCCCCCATCCTTTTATCCTCCCTCCAGGGGCAGCCATCACCTTTGCTAGGACCTATCTGCTGAGCCCTGGTGCAGGACGGCGGCCCAGTGTGCCAGCGGTGCTGGTGGTGGTGGCCGACGGCCCCTCCGGGGACGATGCCATCACTGCTGCCAGGGATGCCAAGGCAGCGGGTGAGGTTGGATAGGGTCCCTGTGGGATGGGGTCCTCATGGGACGAGGTCCCCTTGGGTGCTCCAGCCAGGTACTGAAGGTGCTGTTGGTGCAGGGGTCCGAGTGCTGGCTGTGGGCTTGGAGGGGGCAGACCAGGAGCAGCTCCGGCGCATGGTCAGTGGTGAGGACCCACGCTTCGTCTTCCGCAACCGTGGTGCCCTGTCAGAGCTGGAGGGAGAGCTCACCGATGACCTCTGTACCATCATCTCCACCAGGGTGAGAGACTGGGGGATGCCCAGGGCTGGGGAGCAGACCCCATGGAGCCAAAGTCTTCCTCTCTCACAATTACATGTCTTCCTCTTGTCTCACCAGCCAGAGCCAGAGCCAAAGCCCTGCACTGTGCAGTGCCCCAGGGTGAGTGAGTATTCCTGTGGCATGGGGTCTCAGTGTGAGTTCCCCACCTTACCCACGGAGTGGGGCTGAGCTGGGGGCAGCTGTTGCAGGGGTGTGCAGCCTCTCAGCTCTTCTCTCTGTCCCCTTGCAGGGAGAGAAGGGAGACCCTGGCGTGGCAGTAAGTGTTTGAGACCCCCTACAGCTGCGGGTTATGGCAGGGCTGCCATACTTGCAGCAGTTCTCAGTGAATGCTGATGGCTGGCTTTGTCTCTGCAGGGGCCACAGGGGCGTGTGGGGCAGCCGGGCCCCCCTGGAGAACCGGTAAAGTCCTGATGGGTAGTGTGGGGGGAAATGGGGAGCATTGCTGCAGTCCCTGTGTCCCTTTGTCCTCCTGCTGAGTGGGTGTCGGGAAGGGATCCATACAGCCTTTACCACAGTGGTGGATGGAGGAAACATCCTTTGGCTCCTGCCTGCCACCAAGTCTGTGCTCTTTGCTGTCTCAGGGCCGCCATGGACTGCCTGGCCCTCCAGGACCTGTGGGACCACGAGGGCCACCAGGAGAGAGCGTTGAGCAGCTGGGCAAGAAGGGGGATAGGGTGAGTGCCCCCTGTATCTGCACATCTTGGAGTCCCAGGCACAGGGACCTCCCGGCCACGGCGGAAGAGGGGGGACCTGGGAGGAGTATGGCCCTGACGTGATGCTCCTCTCTCCTGCAGGGCTTCCCTGGAGCTGATGGGCGGCCAGGGCTTCCTGGCCCCCCCGGGAACCCTGGGACCCCTGGCCAGCCGGTGAGTGTGCATGTACCCATGGTTGGCTGGTGCTGATCAAACCTCGACCAATGGGCTCTATACATCCATCAGCCTACTCTGCCTGCTCCCTAAGCTCTCTTCCTATCCATTCCCTGTGCTAGGGTGGTCTCCCTTGTTGGTGGGATCATTGCTGTCTCCATCCCATCCCATCCTATCCCATCCCATCCCAACCCATGCTATCCCATCTCATCCATGTCATGCCATCCCTGCTTCCCTGGCTGGCAGGGACAATGCTTTCACCTTTTGTTCTTCTGTTTTCTAGGGCAACCAGGGCATTCCTGGCCCCCGAGGGGATCCTGTGAGTATGACCCCCCTCCTCCCAAGCCCCATGCCTCCAAGGGCCCCCTTCTCACTGTTATTCATTTCCAGGGGCCACGAGGAACAGCGGGGCATCCTGGCCCGAAGGGGGAAAAAGGCGAGCCGGTAGGTGCTGAGCAGAGGGCTACAGGTGGACATCTTATTCCTACTGCCTGCTAAGCTTGGCACTGGGGAGAGTCATGGTAAGGAACATGGTGGCACTGATTTTCTTTTTGTTTTTTTTTTTAAATTACTTTTCCCCTCATTCAGGGAGAGCCCAGAGTGATCGTGGATGGAGGACAGGGGTTGCCAGGACGGAAAGGGGAGCCAGGCACACCGGTATAGACGGGGCTGTGCATGCTGGGGGTGTCCACCAGTACTCTCTGCCCATGCAGCATCCCATACTCATAGAGCATCTCTTTCTTCCAGGGTAGCACCGGCCCCCCTGGCAACCCTGGCCCACGAGGTCCCTTTGGTGACCCAGGTCCTCCGGGTCCCCTTGGGCCAATGGGGCTACCAGGACCTCCAGGAGACTCTGTGAAGGTACGTTTCAGCTGGTGCTGTGTGGGGATGGAGGGACAGCTGGCACCTTGAAGCTGCTTCCCATGCAGAGCTCCTGGTCCTGCATGGCTGTATTCATTGTCTATGACTCCCACATCATCCATCCTTATAATGAGCATGGCACATGCCATGACCCTACTGCTGATGTGCTCTGCCCGTCATTGCCCCCATCATTTGAGGGGGGAGAGGGTGGAGGCATGAACAGAGCCCAGCCCCACCCTTACCTGCTCTCTTTACCTTGCAGGGGGAGAAGGGTGATCGAGGGGAGAGGGTAAGTGACCGTGTTTGCCTGGTACCTCTGCCTCCTGGGGCACTAGAAAGGGCTGAGTTATGGGGCTGCCATGCAGAAGCTCAGCCCTCTTTCCACAGGGTCCCCCTGGACTGATCGATGGGGCAGTGCCTCGAGGGGAGCCGGGCCCCCCGGTGAGTGCTGGGCTCAGGGTGGGAGAGCAGGGCTGTGAGTCCCCCCAGAGGCTGAGCTGTGCCCTTGCCAATCTCTTCCAGGGTCCACCTGGGGAGCCCGGCCCACGGGGACTTGCTGGTACTCCCGGCCCCAAGGGTGAGAAGGTAAGAGGGAGGCAGGACCCCCCTTGTTCTGTGATGGGGACAGATAGCCCCAATTCATGGACATACTGCTGGCTTCTTCACTTCACAGGGTGACGGTGAGGAGGGATTCCCAGGGCCACCTGGACGTCCAGGGGACCCTGGAGACCGGGTGAGTGTCGTGGACAAGGCAGGGTGGGCAGAGCATTAACCCTGCTTGGGAGGTGACGTCTCTCTGCCTTCCTCTCCAGGGTCCACGGGGACCTCCAGGAGAACAAGGCAGGAAGGTGAGTGGTGAGAGGATGCTCTCATGATGCACCCCAATCCCCCAACTCCTCTGTGGAGAGAAAAGGGATGTGGGTGCTGTGCACCCCCTGTACCAGCCACTAACACCATCTATCTTCCTCCTGCACCAGGGAGAGCGTGGGGCACCAGGCGAGCTGGGGGAGACAGGCCAGAAGGTGAGATGGTAGTGGTGTGTGGTTGGGCATTTTGATGGCTTCTGGTGGTCCTGGGGTCCAACGTGGCATTGTGCCCGTGGGAGGCTGTTGGGGGTCTTGAGTAGGACCATGGGCTCACCATGGAGTCCTGGGGGTGGGAGGATGGCTGCCTGAGATTCTGCTCTGCTTCCCTCTGCAGGGAGACCGCGGTGCGCCTGGCCCTGAGGGTGAAAAGGTAGGTGGACACCCATGGCCATGGTCATGCCCTTCCTAGGAGCACCTTCCTCTTCCTCTTCCTCTCCTCCTCCAGGGTGAGACAGGAGCTCCAGGACGGCCAGGGCCATCAGGCAGAGAGGTGAGCATGGGCACCCAGAGCACTGTGGGGTGGCTGTGACACAGACATACATCCCCAGGCACTGCCAACCTCTGAGTATCCTCTCTCTGCACCAGGGAGTACCGGGACCAGCTGGGCCACGGGGCGAGAAGGTGAGGGAGAAGCAGAGCCTGGGGCTGGGGTTGTGGGGAGGGAATGGCACTGACCCCATGTGTCCACAGGGTGATGTGGGAGCACCTGGTGAACCTGGCCAGCCGGTAAGTGCTGCCGCCTGGCATCCCACCCCATTCCTGGCGTGAGGAGTAGTGGCTGCACCCAGCACTGTCCCTCCTGCTTTGTCCCCAGGCTCCCAGCGTGGCCAGTGTCAGAGGAGAGAAGGTAGCCTTGTCCCTGACCTTTGGTGTTGTCCCCATGGCACAGCTGGGATGGGGCCATAGCACAGTGGTGCTGGATGCTGGCACCGCGGGGATGCCCATGATGATCCTCAGTTGCAACATGATGAAGGGGAAGTCTGGGGGGACTAATGGTGTCATTTCATCTGCTCCAGGGTGACAGAGGATTTCCAGGACCAGAGGGGCCTCCTGGCCCCAAGGGTGATGTAGGGGAGAGGGGTGCCCGTGTGAGTACCTTGAGCTGGGCAGGTGCTGGGGCATGCAGCCCATCTGGGCTCTTCTTGCTGTGCATTTTTGCTGGTCCCGCTGTTCCAAGCTGCTTTCCTTTGTCTTTAGGGTGTCCCTGGCCTGAGCATCCCAGGACCAACTGGCCCCAAAGGCGAGCAGGGCGAGCGGGTGAGTGCACATAAATGCATGGAGCTGGGCTCTGATCTCATGCCCAAGTACCCATTAACAGCACTGTCCTTCTGCACCTCCCAGGGCATCACTGGCCTCACTGGCAGGAGCGGTCCCAAGGTAATGGCATTGCAGGAGGCTTCACTCCTTTGTGCATCTGTCCATCCATCATGTGTTACTGAGCCCTAGTTCCCCTGGTCTTCCTCTTTCCCCCTCAGGGTGACGCAGGGGAGCCGGGTGAGAAGGGTGAGCCAGGCAGAGTGGGTGCACCAGGACAACCAGGGCAGCGTGGCAAGGAGGTAGCGTGGGGCCAGGAACAGTAGGAGATGCTATGGGGATGCTGAGGCCCCAAGGAATGGGGAGCAGCACAGAGGGACACTGGTGACTTGTTCTCTTGTCCCCTCACCTGTGCTTTAGGGTGAGCGTGGAGAGAAGGGTGATGAAGGCACCCCGGTAAGTGGGAAACTCATGGACCACTGCCTCCCTGTTGCTCCCTAGCCCACTCACCCCATCTATCCCTCAGGGTGAAGCAGGGGTGCCTGGCAAACCTGGAGACAGGGGTCCACGGGTAAGTACTGGGCTGGTGAGAGCCCTGGGCCAGGGGAGACCTTGGTGGCCTTGAGTGGCCCCGGGGTAACATACATCTCCCCATACCCCCAACCAGGGGCTGCCTGGGTACCGTGGCCCCCCTGGAGAGAAGGGCGACCTCGGAGACCCAGGTCCTGAAGGCAGAAACGTGAGTGCCACCACATGAGTGCCCATGGGTACCCCCTGACCCGATGGGTAACCCCATCTCCTGGGTACCCCATCCCCCTTCTCACTCATCCCTCTCCACAGGGCATTCCTGGAGCACCTGGCACCAAGGGTGACCGCGGGGAGCCGGTGAGTGACACCCACCCAGGTGCCAGATCTGCACCCCCTCCCCAATACACACCAGAGCTCATTAATAAATTTGCTCTCTTTTCTTTCAGGGCCCTCCTGGACCCCCAGGACGAGCTGTAAGCTGTACCCTCCCCCTTTCCTGCCAGCAGGTCTGTGCCCGCTCTGATGTCCCCTCTCTGCTCCACAGGTGGATGTGGGGCTTGGAGGAGTAGGAGAGAAGGGTGAGAAGGTAACAGCCAAGAGGTGATGATGTGATGCTTTGCTGTGGGACTGCAGCATTGCACTGCTTCTGACCACTGTGTCATCCCTGCCAGGGGGATGCTGGGGACCCGGGCGAGGATGGAGCAAAGGGGGCCAAGGGTGAGAGTGGCCCCCCCGGACTGCCGGGGTTGAGTGTAAGTGTGGGGTGAGTGATGACCTGGAGAGCCACGGTGGGCCCTGGGGTTGTGCCCACCATTGTCATGTATCACTTGCAGGGCATTGAAGGCCCCCGCGGCCCCCCCGGCGCACGGGTGAGTGCCCCTTTTCCCCTTCCCGTGCTCAGCCCCACTTGGGGATGGAACAGTGCTTACTCCGTCCTCTTCCCATAGGGTGACCCTGGGGACCGAGGCTTGCCTGGAGAGAAGGTGAGGGGGATGGGGGCTGCCCACCACCCCCTGTCCCTCTGTGCAGCACAGTCCTCATGCAGTGCTCTGTTCCAGGGGGAGCGTGGCCCACCAGGGCTGGATGGCCGCAACGGACTGGAGGGGAAACCTGGCCCCCCGGGACCCACCGGGCTGAGGGTGAGCGTGGTCTGGGGTGGCACTGGAAATGGGAACAGGGGATGAGGGTGGTGGTGGGGCAGAGGCATCCCACTGCACGTCCGCTGGAGGTGCTCATGGGATGCTCACGTCCTCTTCATCTATAGGGGGACCCAGGGAAGCAGGGGGACCCTGGCCGAGATGTAAGTATCTCCTGGGAGTGTGGGTGTGCATTCTTCTCCTGCTGGGGACATGACGCTTCTGTTTCGTGCCCCTTGGTCACTGTCCCCCATCCCATGCCATGCCACCATGCCGGGCTGTGCTCTTACCTCCCATAGCAGAGGCTGTGTCCTGTTGCTGCCCTGTGCCTCCCCTTTTCTCCTGTCCCTGCAGGGGCTGCCTGGGCTGCGGGGGGAGCAGGGACCGCCTGGCACAATAGGACCGTTGGGACCACCTGGTATCCCTGTGAGTAACAGCCCCGTGTGCCATGGGGACACGTTCTGCTGCAGGGACACGTTCTGCACTGTGCCTCTGCACTTGGTCCCAGCTCTCCTAGGGGACATCAGTAGGAGCTGGGACCCCATGACTGCCCATGCTGGGGGTTCCTCTTACTGCCTCTCCTTCCTCCCAGGGAAAACCCGGTGATGATGGCAAACCTGGCCTAAATGGCAAGAATGTGAGTAGAGCATGGGGTTTGGCTTTGGGGTGCTCATGAGAACCTTGAGGGATGGCAGCCCCAAACTGGCACAGAGCCGAGGGAGGCGTGTGGCACAGCACCCCATCCCGTGCCCTTGGGACTGCCCCTGTCCTGCCCACTGCTTGTGCTGTGGGTGCCAATTCATAACCTCCATCCCAAGGGAGAAGATGGGACACCAGGAGAAGATGGGAGAAAGGTGAGGAGCAGTGCCCTATATGATCCCCATTGGTGTCACTTCTGGACTGAGTCTTTTTTTTTCCTCCTCCTGGTTAGGGAGACAAAGGTGATGCCGGAGCCCCTGGCAGAGATGTGAGTAGCCCTGTGCTGTGGGTTGTCCCTACTGGGGACAAGCTGGGACAGCACCCAGTCACTGGGGGTGACGCAACTCTCTTTGCAGGGCCACAACGGTGCTAAGGGCGAGCAGGGGGACAGAGGCATGCCTGGCCTCCCTGGCCCCCCTGGTGTCCCTGGTGTCCCAGGGCAGGTTGGCCCCCCAGGCCAGGTTTGTTATCCTCAAGCTCTAGCTGCCCCATGGTTTACTTGAGGCCCCATGTCCATGGGTGCCATTGTGTCCCATCTGTACTTCCAGGGCTCGCCCGGCCTTCGTGGGATCACTGGACCAAAGGTAGGTGTCCTCTAGCGCTCTGTGACAAAAGTCTGGGGGGTATCCGTGCTAGAGGGGGTGAGTCCTTCAGGGACCCTGTGGCTGGGCAGCCTGGCCCTTCTACCCCTGACTGCTTTGCTGTATTTCAGGGGGACCCAGGGGAGCCAGGACCACGAGGGGAGCCAGTGAGTATCCAGCACTGAGCACTGTGGGAGAACCACAGCCTCCCCCAGGCAGCGCCCTGTGGCGTTCGCTTTAAAACCTATTAGTGTAGCAGCAGTGCTGCTCAGCTCACCCATGGCACATCCCATTCCCTCTTGCTCTGCAAACTTAGGGGCGGCCTGGTGTCAGTGGAGACCCTGGGACTGCAGTGGTGAGTTCCCCACTGGGGTGGGACATCAGCCTTGGAGGTCCCCAGAGCCCCAGTGGTAGAAGCAGCACAATAGGCTTCCTTTCTCATGTCCTTTTATTGTAGAACATTGAACGTAGCCTGGAAGCCCTCGGCATCAAGGTATGGGGTGGGCATGGGTATGGGGCCAGCTGGTGGTGAGAGACCAGAGGGGCGTGGGATGGGGCACTGGGACTGGAGTGCATGACTGCTGATCACTGCCTCTTTCCTCCCTTCCAGATCTCATCTCTGAAGGAGCTGACGGGTGCCTATGATGGCAGCTCAGACTCCTTTCTGCCCGTGTCTGAACGGCTGCGGGGGCAGAAGGGCAGCCGGGGGGAGCCAGGGGAGAGGGGTCCCCCAGGCCGGGAGGTGAGCACTGTGGTGCTCCAGGGGGTCACTTCTTGGCTCAGACTCATTGCCACCTTCCCCCTGCCCACCTGGCTCTGAGACCTGAGCCCTGCTGAATCCCTCCAGCCCTAGGATGCTCTATGGGGGCTCGCAGCTCCCTGCATTTTGAGGTGCCCACCCCACAGTCTGGTATGCTTTTTTGCAGGGTTCTTTAGGCTTCCCTGGTGAGCGAGGACCCAAAGGTGACAAAGGGGACCAAGGTGCCCCTGGTCCTCAGGGCCCCGCAGGCCGGGCTGTGGGCGAGCGGGGCCCAGAGGGGCCACCGGGGCAGCCAGGGGAGCCAGGCAAGCCAGGCATTCCAGGGGTGCCAGGCCGGGCTGGCGAGCTGGGGGAGGCCGGGCGACCTGGTGAGAAGGTGAGTGTGGGGGTGTAGGCAGGGGGACATGGCTTCCGGGCTTGGGGACAGCTTCATGAGCCCCCCACCTCTTTTTTGCAGGGTGACCGGGGTGAGAAGGGCGACCGGGGTGAGCAGGTGAGCTGTAATGCGAATGCAGTCCCCTCTGTCCCTCTGCTTTTCGTAAGACTTGGATATGCCCCATGGACTGAACATTCTGGGGATTCTCCATCTGTTTTCCTTCTCACCAGGGCAGAGATGGCTTGCCAGGCCTCCCAGGGCCCCCAGGGCCCAAGGTAGGTGATAAATGCTGCTGGGGACTGTCCCCAGGAGGTGCCAGTAGATGCCTCCAGGGATGAATTTTCATGTCTGGTCCCCTGGCACAGGGGCTCAGGAGGGGTTGTGCCACTGGGGGACCTGCCTGGAGTCCCCTGGATGCCAGCCCTGACCACGCTGTGCCTGCAGGCAGACGCAATGGAGGGCAGCCTGATGGGCTTCCCAGGCGAGCGAGGTCCCCCTGGACTTAAGGGAGTGAAGGTGCGTGTCCAGGAGAAAGGAGCAGGGCAGCGATGGAGCCAGAATCTGAGTTCTTTGAGGAGGGATGATGTGATAATTGCCAGCTGTGATGGGCTGGGAGAGTGGGCATCCCCAACTGCAGCATGTGGGTCTGATGGTATCTCCTTCCTCCTTCCTGCAGGGTGAGCCTGGTGCCGAGGGCGAGCGAGGACCCAAAGGAGATAAGGTCTGAGTGTAGTAAGTCTCCTGTGGCTCCTCTGCTTCTCTGTTCCTCACTCCCTTTCTGGGCTCAGCATCGGTCTCTGCTCTCCTCTCTTCATGTGCTGCCAACAGGGTGACCCCACAGAACGAAGCCCTGGGCAGGGGCACAACTGGGGACATCCCTCTCTGGGTGCAAGTGGGATGTGAGGGCATGTGGGGGACAGGGACATCCGTGCCTGTAGCACAGGTCCTACAACTCTGTACTTCTCCCCACATCAGGGTGAAGGTGGATCACGGGGCGAGCGAGGAGAGCCTGGCGAGAAGGGCAGGGATGGCTCTCCAGTGAGTATGGCACCAAACCTCCATTCTCATTCCCCCCTCCATCGTCCTTGTCATCTCCATCCCTGTCACATCCTGCATCACCCCTGTGGTTTCCACCTCCGTCTCTATCATGTTCTCCATCACCCCCATGGACTCATCTCCATTCCCGTTACATTCTCCACTCCCATGGACTCCATCTCCATCCTCATCACAATCTCCATCAACCACCCCCACTGTCTCCATCTCAGTCACTGTCCCTATCATCCCCATCTCCATTCTCATCACCACTATTGTCTTCACCATCTCCATCTCTTGCTCCAGGGCCTCCCAGGAGAGAGGGGTCTGGCTGGCCCCGAGGGGAAGCCGGTGAGTGTGGCTGCAGGACGCTGAGGTCTGGGAGGTGTGGGCAGATCCCATGGTCGCACAGCAGTCACCACCAACCCAAAGGGAGCATTCACATGTTGTTTGCATCCTTCCCTCCTACACAGGGCCCGCAGGGCTTTAGAGGGCCCCCTGGCCCCTCAGTAAGTACCCTTGGGTGGGTACTGCATGGTGACACTGCATTCATCCCCCAGGGAGCTTTATGGGCAGGCGGGGCTGCTTGGAGGTGGTGTGGTCCCGCTCCCCTGCTGGCTATAATGTGCTTCTTTGCAGGGCTTGCCAGGTTTCCCCGGTGTGCTGGGCCGCCCGGTAGGTGTCTGTCCCCAGCATGTCACTGTCCCCCTGGCTCCTGCTCGGTGTGTGCTAGGCATGGCGCATCCTGCTGGGAGCTGGCCAGGCTCGTCCCTGCATGGCATGGGTGCTTCCCAGAGCCCCTGTGCACCAGGGACATCCTGACCACATCTCTCCCTCCCTCTCAGGGCAATCAGGGAGAGCCAGGGCCACCAGGACCTCCGGTAAGGAGACCCCTGTGTCACGTGCAGGGCACAGCAAAGGGGACTTGGGGCAGATGTCCCACAATGAGTGGGGTTGATAGCCCTGGGATGGCACTGTCCTGGTACCTCTTCCCACCCCATAGAGCTGTGCCACCAGTGGGCATTGTCCTGAATGTAATGTCCTCCGCAGGGTGCTGCTGGCCCACCAGGGAGCCAGGGTCCATCTGGGATGAAGGTATGCCATTGCCATTGTCATCATCACCTTCATCATCTCCATGTTTGGTCTGGTGCAGGAAAGAGATGCCACGCCAGCATTGTGGGCTGCAGGGAGAACTTGGAGTCTGGCCCCTTCTAGAGGCACTCAGTGCTCAGGGGACATAGGGATAAAGCTGTGATGACTGTGGCAGGGAAAGGGATCAGCAAGACTGACATGGGTTCTGTCCCCACAGGGTGATCCAGGGGAACCTGGTGCCGGCATCCGGGTGAGCCTCCCCAAACCCAACCCCTTCCTGGGGACAGCTGAGCTCCCGCTGTCCCAGAAAGACATGCCAGCGTGGCATCTCCTCTCTGACTCCACTGTTCTCCTTGCAGGGATTGCCTGGTCCGCAGGGCAGCATGGGGCTGCCTGGCCCTCCAGGACCACCTGGTCTGGTGGTAGGTACCCCCAACCCAGTCCACAGGAACAGCCCTTCCCATTGCCTCAGCTGTGGGTTGATTTCTGGTCATTTGTCCATCACAGGGCCCTCCGGGTGCTCCTGGGCTGCCAGGACAAGTGGTGAGCATGTGCCCTACTGAGCTGGCCTCAGCCTTGGGGCATGCCAACCCCATAGCTGCCTGGCTGTGGGATGTGCGTAGCCTCAGCTCCGCTCTCACACTCTGCAGGGGGAGAGTGGCAAGCCAGGTGTGCCTGGGCGAGATGGTGTGCCAGGGAAGGACGGCCAACCAGGGATGCCTGGGAAGTTGGTATGACAGCCAGTGCCATTGCGCTGGGGCTGGGGGCTCAGCACCAGCTGCAGTTCTGGTGCTCAGGGCTGTGTGCTTTGTGCCAGGGTGTGCCAGGACCGTCAGGCCCTACTGGCCCCAAAGGGGAGCCAGGGGATGCGGGAGCGCCGGGGCAGGTGAGTGCTTCCTTGCAGCTTCCCCTGCTCACCAGGGCTAGCAGATGACCACAGCCCTGCTGACTGCTGCCTCTCTCCCCTCTGCCCCAGGGCATTGCTGGCCCTCCTGGTGCCAAGGGCGAGAAGGTAAGGAATGGGGTGTGCATGTGAGGGAGACCCTCCCCATAGCCGGCAAAGGTCTGTGCCTGACCCTGTGTTGCTGCAGGGTGAGCCGGCGCTGCTGGAGGGCGTGCTGCTGGGTGAACCTGTGAGTTGGTGCCTATAACCCCATCCCTGTGTCTCCCTGGGCTGAGCCAGGCCCCGGCAATTCTCTCCCATCCCCAACACTGCTCTTTCTCCCTAGGGTTCCAAAGGTGCCCGAGGTTTGCCTGGCCCCAAGGGTGAGAAGGTGAGGAGGTGTCGTGAGAGTATCAGGCTCTCTTGGGTTGCAGCCATCCCTACTCCCCCCACCTGTCACCCACCCCTGCTCTTTGCTTCTGTCCTCCTGCCAGGGGGAGCCTGGAGGAGCTGGGGAGCCTGGAGACCCCGGCGAAGATGTGAGTAGAGGATGTGAAGGGGAGCTGATGGGTTCACATCCTTACCCTGTACCCTGAATAGCTCTGTATCTTTGCAGGGAGCCAAGGGATCATCTGGAGTCAAGGGGGAAAAGGTGAGAATCCCCATCCCAAGTGCTCTGCCACCCCTGTGCTCCCAGGGGTGACTGTCCCCAAACTCTCTGACACCACACAGGGCACTCCAGGTGTCGGTGTGCGGGGACCACCAGGACAGGATGGACCTCCAGGTTTGAAGGTAAGCCCTGCCTTATCCCTGGTTCTATGTCCGCTCCCTGTCTGCCTCTGAGGAGGCTGTTTCCCTGGCCATGTCTCCTTCCTCCTTGCTGCAGGGTGACATCGGTTTGCCAGGACCTCCTGGACCACCGGGATTAGTGGGCATCGCTGGGGCACCGGGACAGCCAGGCCTGAGAGGGGACAGCGGGCAGCCTGGCCCACCAGGAGCCCCTGGAGAACGGGTAATGGCAGTGGGCTCAGGCAGCACCAGTGAGGGCTCAGCAGCTCCGTTCCCTGCCTTGAGCCCTGACACCGCTGTGTCCCCCCCAGGGTGCAATTGGCTTCCCTGGGAGGGATGGTGCCGCAGGGCCACCTGGACCCCAAGGGCCCCCAGGGCCAGCGGTGAGTATGGGGCTGCAGCATCCCAGGGTGGGTGCAGGATCCCTCCCTGGTCCCTTGCTGGCTCAGTGGGGGCTGATGGGGTCACCAGCCAGAGCACCTGGCACAGCTCTGTTTACTCACCCCTCTCCTTTCCTTTAGGGCATACAAGGGGCCTCAGGGCTGAAGGGTGACAAGGTAGGACTGGGGACAGTGCTATGGCACAGAGGTGCGGGGCTACTCCTCTTGGGGGGTGCTACTGCTCCCTCTTGGCTGATGCTGAGCCCACTCTGGGTGATGGCACCTGGCAGCCTGCTCTGTGCACTTGGGGCAGTGCATGGGGCATGGCATGGTGGGGAGACACAGCTGGGGCCACAGGACCTGCTTCTTGCTGAAGTGAGCTGCACAGGGGAACAAACTCTTGTGTTTCCCCCACAGGGTGACCCAGGGGCTGGGCTGCCAGGAGCCAGAGGTGAACGTGGAGACCCAGGACCACGGGTAGCTAGCACCATAAAATCCCCCTGCCCATACCACCATGGCACTCCCATGTCCCCACCATGAGGGGTGCCTCCCTGACCCACTCCTCACACCTCCCCTCCTGCTTGCAGGGTGAAGATGGGCGCCCAGGGCTGGCAGGCGACCGTGGGCCAATGGTACGTACCAATCAGCTCACCATTCCCCCAGGTAGGCTCCCCCAAACCAGCATTCTCCTCTTTCCCAACAGGGCTTGCCTGGGAACCGAGGGGAGCGTGGGGACAAGGTAAGGGACCTCTTTTGGGGCTGGGGAGCCAGAGAAGGGAGCGCTCCTACTCTTGAGACATCTCACTGTGCCCTCCTTGCAGGGAGACGTCGGGGCCGTGGGGCCCAAAGGAGACAAGGTGAGACTCCCAGGGCTGGGGCAGGGGGTGGCAGTGCTGTCCCCCCCCCCCCAGCTCACACCCACCTCTCTCCTGCATGCAGGGCGATACCGTTGTGGTGGAGGGGCCTGCTGGGGCGAGAGGCAGCAAGGGGGAGCCGGTAAGAGCTGGAGGTCTGCTGAGGGACCCTGCCTCAGGAAGCATGTCCACCCCATAGACCCTTATGTCCCTGCCCAGGCAGCTCTTTCCTCCCCACCCCAACGACCCCTGATCCCATCCTTCTGTTTTCCCCTTTGCAGGGAGACCGTGGCCTAAAGGGCTCCGAAGGGGACAAAGGGGACAAGGGGGAGCAGGGAATGCCCGGCGAGAAGGTATGAGGCAGGGGGGCAGGGCTGGGAAGTGGTTGGCAATGGCTAGAGGGACCTAAGAGCATGACGGCATTCTTGTGCCCCATGTGCATCCGGGCCTCTGGCACAGTGCTGGGCGTCCTGTCAGTGTGTGGCCCTGCATTTGCCAGAGCTCTTCCTCCTGCCCAGTGCTGATTTGGGGCTGTGCTTGCAGGGTGCAAGGGGTGAACCAGGTGAGAAGGGCTCTGCAGGCTTTCCTGGGGCACGCGGCCCTGGCGGGCAGAAGGTAAGTAGCTGGGCACCCTGCACCACAGTGGGGTCCTCTCGCTGCCCACTAGCCCTCACCCACATCTTTGCCTTTGCCTTTACCAGGGAGAAGTTGGCGTGCCGGGGGAGCCTGGTGAGCCGGTGAGGAGCTGTGTCTCAGTACCAATGCCACCCCACTGCAGGGCACAAGTAGTCCTCATCATGCTGTGTGCTTCTTGCAGGGTTTGCCTGGTCGGGATGGCATTGCTGGAGCACGAGGAGAGAAGGGGGACATGGGGCCACTGGGCTTGCGTGGTCCCAAGGTGGGTGAGCCCCTGTGCTCCGTGGCCAGGACACATGCTGGCTTTGCGGGGCTCTGACTCCCTTTGTCCCTGCAGGGTGAGCGGGGCATGAAAGGCGCCTGTGGCCTCGATGGGGACAAGGGTGAGAAGGTGAGGGGATGACCATCCTGTAGCCAGGACCTCAGCCCTGCAATAGGTTCACAGGGTCCCCCCTCGTGCCTGAGGGAGGTGCGGGGCTGAGGACTGACACCTGCTTTGCTCCTGCAGGGAGAGCCAGGGCTGCCGGGGCGCTCGGGGCTGCCAGGAAGGAAGGGTGAGCCGGTAAGCACCGTGCCAGCACCGTGCTGCGAGGGGGATGTGCATCCAGGGGCTCATAGATGTCTGTTTCATCCCCTAGGGAGAACTGGGGTTGTCTGGAGCACCCGGCATCCCTGGGAAGGAGGGGCTCATGGGACCCAAGGTAGGGCAGTGGGAGGATGTGCTGAGACCTCAGGAATGGCCCCTCAGGGCTACTCCTCCTGAACTCTTGCTGCCTGCACCTTCCTCTACACAGGGTGACCGTGGCTTCGATGGGCAGCAGGGAGCCAAAGGAGACCAGGGGGAGAAAGGAGATCGGGTGAGCTGTGCGATGGGACTGCATAAGTCACACTGCATTGCTCGTACTGGGATCAAGCCTTGTCCAAAGGGCACTAAAGCTCCCAAAGGTGCCTACTCTGGGCTGTACGTATGTGGATGTCCCCATACTGACCATCTGCTCCATCATAGGGTGCACCAGGCATGATCGGTACCCCTGGTCCCCGGGGCAGTGATGGTGCTCCCGGCCCCCCTGGCCCCCCAGGCAGCGTTGGGCCACGAGGTCCTGAGGGCATGCAGGGCCAGAAGGTGAGTCTTTGTCCCCCAAGAGGCCAAGGATTGGTGGCATCAGGAGCTGTGTCCCAGCTCCATACCTCCCCCACCAACTCAGTGGCTTTGGGGACCTCCCTGTGTCCCCCTGCTCAAGGGAGGGTTAGGAGCAGTGGTTTGGGACCCCTATCCTGAGGCTGGGCTGGAGCCAGATGGGATGTGCCCATGTTCTTTACAGGGGGAAAGAGGCCCCCCTGGGCAGGCAGTGATGGGGGCCCGCGGTGTGCCTGGTATCCCTGGTGAGCGAGGAGAGCAGGTGGGTGAGCCCAGCCCTGCCCAGAGCAGACCCAGTGATACAGCTCTCAGCCCCACTCTGTTTGTCCCTAGGGCAGTCCTGGTGCTGAGGGACTCCGTGGGGAGAAGGGGGATCCGGGCATGACGGTAAGGGGCTGTCAGCACGGGGCCAGCAGGTGGGAAGGGGCACTGCATCCATCCCACTGCTGCTTATGGAACATACCCAACTCCAGACTCGGCTCTGAACCTGGGGAAAGCTTTTTCCTGTCTCTAATTGTGCATTCTTTGCTCCACCACTGGGCAGGAGGAAGAGATCCGCGCCTTCGTCAGGCAGGAGATGAGCCAGCACTGTGGTGAGCACCTCACAGCCGCCCTGGGTTTGGGGATGCCCCACAGAGCCCCTTGCTCACCTCCACTCCATCTCTCCTGCAGCATGTGGAGGGCAGCTCCCGCGGCGCTTGGATTCCCGTGAGCACTCAGGTTGTGTTTCTGTTCCTCTCCCCATGCCCTTGCCTGTCTCTCAGCACTCAGTGGGGCTGTAGGGTCATAAAATATCCCGAGTTGGAAGGGACCCAAAAGGATCATTGAGTCCAACTCCTGCTGGGATGTGGAGCGCAGCAGTGGGTGGGATGGGGTGCAGGGTTCCAGCACAACTGGATGCTTTTTCTCCAAGGAGGATGGGGGACTCGGCCCAGGAGCATCCTTCAGTCTGCCCATGGAGGAGGGAGAAGTGTCCGCCAAGAGAAGGAGCACAGCCAAACAGGTGATGGAGAGTGTGGAGCTGCATCCAGGTGCATCGGAACACAGCCTTCTTGAGCCTGGCAGTGCCACCTCCCTGACAGGAGTTGCACTGTGCTCCCAGGGCACTTCTGAGCCTGCAGAGAATGGGGCATCCCCAGGACCCCTCCCCTGGGCAGTTCTGGGCTACTCTGCACCTGAACAGGGGTTTCCCATGTCTGCTGTTCTTCCCTCCCAGATCACTCCCCCCATTACCCACCCACTGAGCCATTCCCAGATCTCAGTGCTCATGTTGTCCCCGTGCTTAAAGTGTCGCATGCAGAAGAGGAGGAGGGTGAGTGCTGTCCCTGTGCATTTAGTTCCTTTTATTCCCTATATGTACATTGCAAGCCCTGTGCTGACAGGTACCCAAGGATGCCCAAAGGCCACGGGATAGCCCAGTGCTGCACTCACTGCCAGTGTTGTCTGCAGGGCAGGACAGGCGTGTTGTCGTTGACACCAATGACCTGGAGTACGACAGCATGTATGGTGAGCAGGAGGACTACGACACAGCTCTGGATGCAGGCAGCTTGGAGCAGCTCGCAGAGGATGGTGAGCTCCCTGTGCCCCACAGGGCACCAGGCATAGCACAGGTGACCCCATGGTGCAGGGGCTGCCTTGTTCTGCTGGGAACCCAGTGCACCACGCCTGTGCCCTTGGGTGGGCACTCTAGCAGCACATGGCTTGTTCAGGCATTGGGTTCCCCATGCTCCTGGATGAGAGATGCTGGTCCGTGTTGCGCCCTCACCATTGCGCTTTGTCCCTGCAGCCGAGCCCTGCCACCAGCCCATGGAGGAGGGGGGCTGCCAGCGGTACACACTGCGCTGGTACTACAACCAAAGAGCCGCCGAGTGCCGGCCCTTCGTCTACAGCGGCTGCCAGGGCAATCTCAACCGCTTCGGCAGCCAGGAGGAGTGTGAGCTCCACTGCAGGCAGCGCGTGGGGACAGGTGGGCACAGCACGGCTATCAGCTCTGGCAGCATCGCACCTGGTGCCGTGCTTGGTGCCACCTCGCCTCCCCCACAGGTGCTGGCAGCGGGGAAGGACGGCGGCCGGAGGCGTAGCGTGGTGATCCCTGCAGGAACATGGTGCTATTTCTGACGTCTCTTCTTGTTGCTCATGGGTTTTTCCCTTTACATTGGTTCTATTCGCCCGTTGAAGGTGAAATTTCTATCAAATGGGAACACAGCCTCCCCATACGCCTTTTATCTGGTTTCCAAACCAGAGCTCTCTTTGGATGTTGGTTTGATTTTTAACTTATTTGCTGTCAGTGGGACAGCTCTTGGCCCCATGTTCCTTTTTTGGCTGCCCAGAGCTGGGAGTGGGCACAGTTTGAGCCCTTCCCCAAACCCAACACTTCAAATCCCCAAGGCTGTGGGCTGCCCTCATCACCCTCGTGGGCTCCCAGCATGCAACCACACAACCTGCTCCATTTGAATGAATTTCACCTTCACCCCACCTGGGCCCCGGTTCCCCTTTTGGGTGCGATGGTTTGGCAGAGAACTGCAGGAGGGAGGGAGGCTTTCTCCATGTACTGCCCTCCGGCTCGCACCTCTGCCTGGAAACTGGGACACACCAGGGAGACCCTGAGGATGGTGCTATGTTAGAGGCGATTCCTGCTCATCAGGAAGGTGACTGACGCTGGCTCCTGCGCAGCCTAGACGCACTGCTGCTCTGTGTATATCTGTATACAGCAAATGTATATGTGTACCAATGCAGGGGTGGGACACGGTATTAAAGATGTGCTCATGGAAGAATGCTGTGCCTCTTTGTGTGTCACAGGGTCTGGGGCAACAAAGCCAACCTGACCCCCTTGTCTCTGGCCCTATGTCTGCTGGCAACCCGTGTCTTCCTGCCCTCAGTGCCCGCTGGCTGCCCTCATGCCCTGGTGCCCCCTGTCCCCATGTCCTGTCCCTGTGCCTTGATGACGCACACGTGCCCACGACCCACAGGCACGTGGGGCTGCGGTGCAGTGTGAATCAGTGCCTCGGTCTAATTTTGGCCATTCTGCCATCTGGGGGGGTGAGTTCCTGTCCTGTCTCCAGAAGGAAGAACAGAGCCCCATTTATTTCCTCTCTCCACCACCCCACAGGCACAGTCACTCCAGCCCGCAACAGAGCCTGTGGGCATGCTCGGTTCTATGAAGCAGCAGTTGGTTGGATGTCCAATGTGAGATAATTATGCCGGGTTCCCGAAATCCCCTCCAAATTCAGCTCCATGAGCTATGAGGGGACAAACGCCCACCCGCATCCCGGGGTGATTTCATCTGTGATGAGTTATTATCTGTGATGTGTTAATAGTGGCTCTGCTGCACGCCACCCGGGGGGGGCGGGAGGTGGAGCTGGGGCAGGATAAGAGCCAGGGCTCAGCTCTGAGCAGGGCAAACCCCATCTGCCACCCCTACACCGTGAGAGCAGCGGGGGACGAGGACTGCAGGAAATGGTGAGGCTGCACCTCTGAGTGGTGCTTTGGGGGGATTTACCCAGGACATGGGTCACAGGGGTTGGATGCTTTCTGCCATCACTCACCACCCAGTTTCCAGCTCATCCAGCTGCCTCTGGCTGCGCACTCCGATGCTTTCCAAAGGATTTCACCCAGGAGGTGGAGTAGAGAATGAGGATGCTGGCTGCATTCCACTGCTTCCCTCTGGATTTTGCAGCCAGCCCCTAGAGCAGCGCAGGATCCCGCAGAGGAGGATGCTGAGGATGCCATGCACGTGGCCACGTCATGCTCTTGTCACCCTTCTGCTTATTTTGGGCAAATTGTCCCATCTGAGAGGGTAGCTTTTGGCCCACAGAGCTGAGGGGTGGCATTACCGGGGGGCAGCTTGGAGGCAGTGGTGGTTTGAGTCCCAGTCCCACGTCACACGTTCCTGATCAAAGGGCAGCTGTGGGGCGGGGAGCGGCTGCGGGAGGAGACACTGTGTTGTCCCCAAGCTGCCATCACCACCCCATCTCTATACTGCCACCACCCCCACAGGGTGTGAATGGGACAGGGGACACCAGGTGGGGGGTGATGCTAAGTGCTGTGCTCTGTTCCTGCAGGCTGTGCTGCTGCCCTTCCTGCTGCTGCCATGGGGCATGGTGCAGGGGCTGAGCCTCCAGAACAGCCCTGCTGTGCCCGGTGCACCCTGGCATGAAGGTGGCTGGGACAAGGAGGGCAGCAGCGGAGTAATGCTGGGGCTCCCTGGGGAGAAACAAGGCCACGGCTCTGGGGATGGCTCTCAGCTGGATGGAACCACGCAGCTGCTACTGGAGGAGTCAGTGAGAGAAGTGTGGCCCTGGCTGCCAAACCCTGACACCAACAGAGCTGCTGCGGTAAAAAAGAGCAGCACAGCAAGAAAGGTGTCCCTGTCCCTTGATGTCCCCACACACATCCTGAGGATCCTGCTGGACTTGGCCCGGGAGAAGGAGCTGCAAGCCAAGGCAGCTGCCAATGCTGAGCTGATGGCACGCATCGGGCGCAGGAAGTGAGCACAACACGCACCATGGCCAAAGGACTTTGGGTGGCCACGGAGGCTGCTGGCAGTCGCTCCCTGCACCCAGCCATGCAGGTGCAGGATTTAGCCCCGGACAGTCTGATCCTTGGCATGTGCTGCATAGATGGTGTGCACACAGCAGCTGCTGTTCTAACCTGACGTCAGCACTGTGGGAGCAAAGCCCCAGCTGAGACAGCCCTGGTGACACCGTGCCTGGTGCAGCGGAGTCTGTGCGGGCACGTCCTTGTCCCCAGTGCACCTCTGCTGATGTGCCCCAGAATTGCCCATCCATGCCTTCCGACCCCCAGTTTTCCATGTACCCTCTGATGAGATGCTCTGTACACCATAAAGTTCACCCAGACCTATGAGCACTTTACAGGTGCAGTGTGTGGTGCCACTCAGCGCCGCCCCAAGGTTGCCACGCACCCCAAGATAAGGGCCGAGCGGGCAGCGTGCGGCCGCCCTGTACAAAGGGCAGGGCCAGGGCCGGGGCTGCTGCTGGGGCGGCTGGAGCCGGGTTGGATGGGGCCATGCTCTTTGAGGAGATCCTGGTGCAGGGTGAGCAAGAACGGTGTTGGGGTGGAAGTGTCGGGGTGACCCCACTGTGGGAGTGGTAATCTGGGGTGGGAAATGGAGCAAGGGGTGCCGGCCAGCTGCTGCCGTGCTGGGATGAGCAGGGGGGTGAGGGGTCACAGCCCTGCCACGGGGACACGGAGGGGACAGCCGGGTGTCACTGGGATATCGATATGGGTTCGGTCCCATCCCCACTGCTGTGTCCTCCCTACTGGTGTCCCCGGTGTCCCTGCTGCTGCCAGGTGCCACGTTGTACCCTGCTGCCGCTGGTCCCGGGGTGTCCCTCCGCAGTTCCTCCCAGCACTCTCCAAGTGCCACCAGCTCCTCCGTACCCCCGGTCACGTTGTGTCCTCCTTGGTCCCTGAGTCCCGGTCTCCCATGCCGGTGACCCCTACCCGCTGACCCCCGAGCCCCAAGCCGATCCCCGCCAACCCCGCCGTACCCTTGAACGCCCTGCCCACAACACGCGCCCCTCGCCCACTGCCCACCCCCGCTACGCCCACCCCGCAGCCCCCCCAGCCCCGCCCCATTCCCTTCGCCAATCAGATCTCGCCTTTCTTCCCCTCCAACTGTCAATCACTTCCGTCTCCATGGGCACCGCTCAGCGCCCCGCCCCGTAGCCCCGTAGCCCCGCTCCTCGCGGCGGCGCCGGCAGTGACGTCACGGCGGGTCGTCCCGTGCTTGCGCAGTGCGGCGGCGGCAGTGACAGGCTGGCAGGAAGGGGCGGGCGGCGGCAGCGGGGCGGACGGGCTGTGCTCGGCTCGGCTGACGGACGGGCCTTTCACAGCCGCCGGCGGCGCTATGCTGAAGAAATTCGACAAGAAGGACGAGGAGTCGGGTGAGGGGCGGAGGGCGGCCAGGGGAGGGCGCGGGGGGAGCCGCGAGGAGTCGTGGGGGGGGGGGCCCGGCCGGGGCTGTGCCGCTGTCGTGCCGCTGCTGTGCCTGCCCCGCTCGCGGCCGCAGCGCTCCTTTCCTCCGTCGCTGCGCGCGGCCGTCGCAGCGCGTTCTCCTCGCCGCAGCTGTCCGCTCGGGCCCCACTGGTTTCGCGTGGAAGACCCCCGGCGCCGCCCCCGCCTCCCTAGGCCGTGAACGTGTCCCGGCCCCGCTGTCGGGATGGGCTCTGCCTGCTGGGATCCCGCAGCTCTGCTCCTCGCGTTGCCCCGTGTGCAGCCCGCAATGAGCTGTGGGCTGTCAGCGGTGCAGCCGGGGTCCGTTCCTCGGGGCTGCTGTGAGATCCGTGCGGATTGGTCTGATCTGTGGATCGGTGCAAATTGGTGCTGGCCGCCTGGTGCTGGGAGCTTTCCGGGGACGCTGCTTGCACTGCGCCTGGTTCCCCTTTTGTGATCGGAGGAGCGGTGAGGTGTGCTGTGTGATGCATTTCCAGATGCTCAGCGCTGCAAGAGGTGTGGAGGTGGTGCTGTCATTGATGGCCAACTTAGGGCTTGTAGGCTGCTTTAGAAAGGCTTTCTTTCAACCATTTTGTTCAAAAGCATTAGTAACTAAAACTAAACTAAAAGAGGGGAGGTGTAGACCATATCTACTAGCTAGAGATATCAGGGATAGGTTACACTGAGAGGGCAGTGAGGTGCTGGCACAGCTGCCTGGAGAGCTGTGGGTGCACCATCCCTGGAGGTGCTCAAGGCCAGGCTGGATGTGGCCCTGGGCAGCTGAGCTGGTGCCTCACTGAGTGGCTGACAGCCTTGTCTGAGTCAGGGGGTTGGAACTAAATGGTCTGTGATGCTCCTTCCAACCCAAGCCACACTGCGATTTTGGGATTGTAGACGTACTGTGCTACTAGTAGGGCTTCTTTAACCATTTTCTTCAATCACACTCAGATGCTTAGACCAGAAGCACTTTGCTTTTTCCCCGTGTTTTCTTCTCTTCCCAGATGCCATCAAAGCATCTGTGCTTTGCTCAGCCCCCTGCTGGATTTGCAAACAGCCTTTGTCAGCGCAGCGCACTGACCCTGAAATGAGTCAGGATGCAGGTGGCTTTGCCTTTTATTGCAAAGGCTTTGGGCAGCAGTGTGCAATGCTTCTGGGGCAGGGCAGGTTGTGCTGGACCAATTCTAGAGCTCAGGCTTGTTAAGTTGCACTGGAAAAGGCTGTTTGTCCCAGAGCCAGGCTGAACATTGGTACTAATTACAGCCTGCTTATCAATAACTGACGCTTTTGAGATGCTGTGGCTCAGAGATGCTTAGAAGGAGACAAGCTAATAGAGAGAATGCAGAACAATGATGCTTTTCTCTCAGATTATTTCATCCTTAATTAGTGAGTTGTTCATTGTTTAATATAATTTATTCTATTAAGAGGAACAATGAATGTTATTCTGTGTCCAGACTCTCTCATTTGCTGTCTTGTTCTCTTAATTGGTGATTGAGCCAAAAAATATTTACTGGTGGGTTCCTGATTGGTTTATAATGAAGGGGTAAAGCACTCCTGACTCTCCAGCCTGGCAAGCACTCTTTGTGTCTGTGACTCCAAGCTTTTGTTCCTCGAACTGTCATACTGATGCTCTAACTGTCAGCAACATCTTAGTCCTGGGACTGGAAGTGGTGCCCTGGGGCTCCTTACTTTACAGCTGATCAGACTCATGGCAAGTTACTTCTTGGTGGGTGATAAATCAAAGGATGTCCTGTCTGCTCTGCCTTCCCTAACTACTGGGGAATCGTCCAATTAATAATGCTTAATAAGAGGAGCACTAAGATTGTAAGGTGTTCACAAAAAAGCTACCCAATAAATGCTGGGCTTACCTTTAAATTGTAGGTGTGTTTTGAGAGTTGCTTTCCCATGGCAGAATCCCTGGACTTCCTTTGTCTTTGTTTTGCAGGTGGGGGTTCCAACCCATTCCAGCACCTGGAGAAGAGCGCAGTCCTACAAGAGGTATATCCTTAGAAGCTGTCCTTTGTGCTGCCCTTTCTGGGTTGGGGTGTCCCCAGCTCCTGAGTAGATCAGTGAGGAATGTTAGTGGGGAAGCAGGGCTTTGTTGTGGTCCTACTGGCACCTGAAGTACGGCAGTGCCCGCACCAGTTCTTGTTTTATTGCTGGAGGGAAGAAGGGAGAGGGCTGAAATGATCTCTGTAACGAAATAGACTCTAAATGGTGAGTAGTAATATAGAATGTGACTGTCTGGAAAAGCTCACCTTAGAACAGGAAAGTTGGGAAATCAGCTTTGAACACCCTGAGCTCGTAGATTTCAAAGCCAGAGAGCAGGCTGTGTGTGGTTATTGAATAGACTCTGATTTTACTCTGAAATAAAACCCTTTTTGTTTGACATCAGACAAACTTCTCAGTCCCCAGACCCTGTTATTTCAGCGTTATCTGTTCGTTTGCCATATGATGGATGGTGTTGGTTCCTGTTAGCCTTGCAGGCTGTCAGAAGGGTGGTATTTTAGCTAGCACACGATCCAAACTTCTGTGGGTGAAAGTATGAGGAGGATTTAACCCTTAAACTTTCATTGTGCTTGCATTTGCAGTCTCAGGATGAGACTGTAGAACCATCTGCTTAAAAGGGGGCCTTGCTAAGCAGGAATTGGAGGGAATCTGATCCAAAGTCATTAAGTGCATTTTGCCATACCTCACCAACAGTTTGTTGTTTCTATCAGGCTAGTGAGGGCAGTGTTTGTTAGGGGGTGTTGATATTAGCATCCTTGGCTGTGATTTGTTTTCAGGCACGTGTGTTTAATGAGACTCCCATAAACCCACGAAAATGTGCTCACATCCTCACCAAGATTCTGTACCTCATAAACCAGGTAAGGGAGAAAAAATCAGCTGATACGTTCTTTAGATTCTTAGTTTTCTCTAGTTAAGCTTTATCTTCTGAATAGTTTTATTGACTACATCCAATAAAAACATTTTAATTAGAACAGTTTTTGTGCTACTAAGCTTCTTCTTGCCTTCTTAGTGTCTAAAAACATTCTGTGGGGTAGAGAGGGTAGGAGCAGCTAAATATGAAGAGATTGATGTCTGTGATTTATTATTACTTGGAAGCTGTAAGCCTGCAGCTCTTTGATGCCAGAGACAGTTGTTACTCCAGGCCCTTGGGTCTCTGAAGCTGCGTGCAATAAGGTTCAGCTTTGTAAGGGTATTTACCCATCTCATGGGGTTTCCCTGCTCTAGGGTCTCTCTGCACCATTATATGCAGTGGCTGTAGCTGGCTGACTAGCTGTGGTGCTTATAGGAAGCATGGCATAAGCTTTTCTTACACAAGTCATGGAGTTGTTCCAACCTGTTCTGCACCCCTAAAGAATCTGTCTTGTCACAAGTTTTTGGGTTTTTTTTGTAACCTGATAAATCATGCTGTCATCTACATTGACAGGTAAGCAACATTCAGCCACGGCTGGGGGCTTTCTTAGGCAGGACTTTACTCTGTTCAAGTACACTGAAGGAGATCTGCCCTGCTGTCAATCACACAAGCCTGTTCTCCTTATATGTGAGACTGAGCCTTGCACCTGCAGCAGGACAGATCTGGTTGTGTTAACTGTGATTTCCTTTCTTCTTTTCAAACTTCTAGGGGGAGCACCTTGGTGTCATGGAAGCTACCGAATCCTTCTTTGCCATGACAAAGCTGTTTCAGTCCAATGATGTAAGTCTGTTTATTGTTTTCTGCTGTATTTATCCAGTGAGACGAGTTGTCAGCAGTGTCTTTTTCAGCCTCAAGGTGTCATTTTATGCAATCAGCCTGCCTGGAGCTACTGATCTAAGTGGGAAGAGTAGGATGAAAGTTTAGAAACAGATCAGCTTCACTACCTTGCTCTTGTAGCAGCTAAACTAAAGCAGTCTTTGTTCCTGAAACGTAGATTCTTCCTCTAAACTGCTATCTAACTCTTTAGGTGTTGCACCCACACAAGTTTGAGCACATACATTGGTCAATAAAGTTGTGGAAGCAGGAAAAATGGAGATCCCTTCATACCTGGGGCCCTCTCTGCTGATGTCTGTCTGTCTTCTTTTCTTGTTAGCCAACTCTTCGCAGGATGTGCTACCTGACTATCAAAGAGATGTCTTCTATTGCAGAAGATGTCATCATTGTTACTAGCAGGTCAGTCAGTTTGGTTTTGCTATTACTACATTCATGCATTCTCCAATAATACTTTTCCAGCCTCTTGGAGATAACTCTCGTCTCTGAGCACTGTGAAGACAAGGTTTATCAAACCTTGGTTTGATAAGACAAGGTTTATCAAGTTTTATCAAACTTCTTGGTGAAGAAGAAATGTCCTCCTTTGAAAGAGGCTATTCAAATACAGATATTGAACTCTTAGTGATGCCTTTGAAGTGTGCTATGTGCCCATAGCCCATGCTGCTGTGTTTTTGAATTGTCATTTTTGGTTACATGATGCGGCAGTGCTGACGTATTTTCCTCTATTGCAAGCGGATCTCCTCCTGCCTTCCCACTCCGGTGGGACTTGCTTAAGACCTGCACTTGCCTGCTTGCCATTCAGCTATGCTCTTGTCTGCCTGCTGCTCTGGGGGCTCTCTGCACGCACCAAGGAGCTGCTGGCTCAAGAGTGCAGTATTGAGGGCTTCCTATTTCCAACCAGCTTAACCAAAGACATGACTGGGAAGGATGACAATTACCGAGGCCCTGCTGTGAGAGCACTCTGTCAAATCACTGATGTAAGTGCAGCTTTTCCTTTGGGGCAGCCCTACACTGTTTACCCCAACCTGTTGCATCTCCTCTATCACACTCCTCGCGGGTTTTCCATATCAGCTGTTGTCTCCTTCTCCCTGCAGAGCACCATGCTACAGGCCATCGAGCGCTACATGAAACAGGCTATTGTTGACAAAGTGCCAAGTGTGTCAAGCTCTGCTCTGGTGTCCTCCTTGGTAGGTGTGCCTGCGGGGTGGGCCTGAGGAGCAGTGCAGCTGAGGAGCACTTGTCTGTGGTGGGACTGCACATCTTGGTAGTGTCGTATTGCAGCTGTCCTTTGATAGAGGATACATGAGAAAGAAGAGAGGAGGAGGGGAAAAAGAACACTATTTTTCAGTGTAATACAATTGGATCGCAGATTGTTTCAAAGTAATTTGATTCTGGAGACTTATTGCACCATTAGAAAGCAGCGCATCCTTCCTCCGTCTCTGAAGTGCTTGGAACTGTCTGGGTGAAGGCATCGTCAGGACCAAGATGTGCTAGTGCAGAGGAAGGAACCTTGTCCAGGGGCTGCCTGTGCTGCATGTAGTAAAAACAGCACAGTGGTCACGAGAGCCTTTAATCTCTTCAGTTTATTAAGTTATTTGTGGCTGAATGCATCTTTGGGAGAATAAATTACCAGCTTAGGGGTGCAGATGCTTCTGATGCTTGTTTCTCATGGGGATCCTATTAAAAACCAACCTTACAGATTTAGCAGTATTAGGGTTTAAAGTGGGATGTGAGTCAGTATCCAGTGGTGTGATATTTGTCAGGCACTGTGGCAGAGATGCTGGTGGTGCCACGCTCACAATAGCGTATATGAGTGCTAAAAGTAGCCTGAGGAACTTTAGGCTGTTGAATCCTTGTTGGAGATTGTAGACAAGTGAAGGGATTTAGGTGTAATACGCAGCACAGTCAAACTTTAACCATGGTGTGAACACTGCAGCATTATTTCTTGTCAAACTGTTTCCTTTGTCCTCTGCTTGCTAATATTGATAAATGAGCCAGGAGATTTCCAGCGGGGTAGAGCATTGCTTTTGCTATTCCCACCTTTGTGAAGGGAGGACTCTGTGGGAGGTGTTCAGCCTCTTGAGGCCTCAGTCAACAAGGCCAGATCTCTGCATCCCTGTCCTCAGCTCTGTTACAAGTTGCTGCCTCCAGCGCCCTCATGAGGAGAACTTGTTTCTTCTTCATACGGGAGGTGATTCTCAGAACTTCCTCCATCCTTCTCTCATGGGTTCTCTGTGGTTTTGTCTCTACCAGCACCTGCTGAAGACCAGTTTTGATGTGGTAAAACGCTGGGTGAACGAGGCTCAGGAAGCAGCTTCCAGTGACAATATCATGGTACAGGTAGGAAGCCCAGTGGCAACATGGGGAATTACAAGCAGCTGCTGGGAGCAGAGCAGACTGTTGGTGTTCAACTGGACACACCGGGCCACAGAGGGGATAGAAGTATCAAGAGCTCAGTGTGGTTTTGTTTCCTGGAACAGTATCATGCTCTGGGCTTGCTCTACCATGTGCGGAAGAATGATCGCCTGGCAGTCAACAAGATGCTCAGCAAGTTCACCCGCCATGGCCTCAAGTCACCATTTGCTTACTGCATGATGATCCGAGTAGCCAGCAAGCTGCTGGAAGAGGAGGCAGGCAGGTGAGGAGGCTCCTTTCCCTGTGGGAAGAATTTGCTCAGGTCCTGCTTCCGTCTCCTCTTGCGGGATTGCTTGTTGTCTGATGAGAGCAGTTATTTCTGCTCTTTGAAGAGTAGTGTGCAACTTCTAACCCTTCATTGCTAGTTAAAAGGTAGCAGAGAAAATAACAGGATGCTTTCATGTTATGGAATTGCTTCTGCAAGTCTTGTCTGTGTAGGTGCTTGCACGTGAAACACTTTGTTGTTTTTCTTTCTAGTTTTGTGTAGCTGTTCTTTATCAAGATGCTGTTTCATTTTCTCTGTCTTCTATTTGGCTAGCATTTGTCTTCCAGGAGGATGAGATTTGTGATATGTATGGTGGGCATTGTGTGAGAGCTAAGGGAGATTCCAGTTATTGTCAATATTACAGTTATTATCCAGAGATTGTCAGCTCAGAATAGAGCCAAGCATGTTGGAAGTACAGTGTAATGACCTCTGCAGAATCTGAGGACAGTGGTTTTATGGCTGCTGTTACCTTTGTGCAGGCAATGGACTTGTCCTGTTCTGCTGCTGGACTCTTCATTTCTGCTAGCATCTCTGTTTTCATTTCTTTTTGGGATTTTTTTGTCCCTTAGCCGCGATAGCCCCCTGTTTGACTTCATTGAGAGCTGCCTAAGAAACAAACATGAGATGGTGGTCTACGAAGCTGCTTCTGCCATTGTTAACCTTCCCAACTGCACTGCCAAAGAGCTGGCACCAGCTGTCTCAGGTAATTGTGATGCTCATGGCAGTGGCGAGGGAGTTCTAGGCCTACGTGATTGTGCCTGCTGTTTACCCTAAGAAATGAGGACCTTGTACAGTTTTGGGGCTTTTGTTGGTGCTGTTCTGTAGAGAGGACAGTGGGTGAGAGCTGGCTGTCAGCAGAGGTGTGGCAAAGGGAACAACAGGGAGGAGAGGAAAGAACCTACTAAATCCAGTTGCTTCTTAAGCATGCTTTTAGCTGTCTTATGCTTGTATGTCACATGTCTCTTCATTGAATCTCATGCTATAGGTAGGAAGTGCTTTTCAATAATAGACTGCCTAACATCTGCTTTTGTTGGTTTTCCTGCCTTGCAGTTTTGCAGCTGTTTTGCAGCTCCCCGAAAGCAGCACTGAGATACGCAGCTGTCCGTACCCTCAACAAGGTAGGAACTGGTTTCCAGGGTGCTATAATTGCATCTGCCAGGGCACGAGAAACTGACTCAAGAAAAGAAAGGGGCCAGGCTGGGTGGTGATTTTCTGTGAATGACATCCACCTTGGGTTACAGCCTGGCATTTCTTTGCTTACAAGAGGAATAGGAAGAACATTTTACAGGAGAAAAATTCAATCTTTTTCATAGCTTTGTGTTACTGTTCTTGCGTGTTATTACTTTTCCCTTCTGAGCTTTCTGTGGTGAAGGGGCTTCTTGTATTACAGGGATAGAACCTGGTGCTTCTTTTTGACTGCTCCATGACAGTCTTTGCTCTAGCTTTTCCCTTGACTTTGTCAACTCTAAAAAGGAAAAAAAAAAAAAAAAAAAAAAAAGAAAAGTGGTGATATCTATGCTTCCACTTGGAAAAGCTGTTGGTTAGGCTAGCTGAATTTTTGGTGGGAGTTAGTTTTCTTTGCAGAATCTGAACTGAAATTTATTGAAGAGAGTAAGGGAGGAAAAACTAAAGATCATTTATTATTACTGGCTTCTTCTCTTCTAGCAGTAGGTGTGATTCTGCAGGAGGAAAGGGCTTGTTTCTTACACCTCGACTGAATAGCTTGCTTAGGATGAGCCTCGTGTCCAATCTGTAGCATTTATTTTAAAATGAAGGGGGTGAGAGCTTTTAGAGCAGTCTATTGAGAAGGATCAGTTAGCAATAACCACAGTGGCTTTTCCACTTTTTGTCGTCTTCTGTAGGTGGCCATGAAGCACCCATCTGCTGTGACGGCCTGTAACTTGGACCTAGAGAACCTTGTGACAGACTCCAACCGCAGCATAGCCACCCTGGCCATCACCACACTGCTGAAAACTGGCAGTGAGAGCAGCATCGACCGGCTCATGAAACAGATCTCCTCCTTCATGTCAGAAATCTCAGATGAATTCAAAGTAAGGAGGTGGGAAAATGGGGGAATCACAGATTCCTTAAGGAACCCCTTAGCCTTTGTCCATGTCTGTGTGTGTACTCTCAACACCTGGGTTAAGCTCTTTCCAGCAGCTAGGCTGCATCATTTTTGCAAGAGAGAATCTGATGCTATCAACTTCAGTCAGGCCTTAGTCATACAGCACTCATCCCCAGAGTCAAATGCCCTCTTCTAGGGAGAAGCCTTTTGATTAGTAAGTCTCTCTTTTTTGAATCCAGCAAGCATGGCCTTCTGCTTGGGGCTGACCAGCACATTAAAATCTATCTCCTCCTCTAATTTCTAGGTTAGTATCCTCCTGGAACTCTGTTGAATAAATAAAGGCAAAATCATAGCTTCCACACCGGGGACCAGCACCAAATCGACGCAGTTCAACTATTTATATTCCTTCCCAATGAGACTGTCCTCCTTTTGACTTGTCCCTTTTTCCTCCAGGTTGTAGTGGTGCAAGCCATCAATGCACTGTGTCAGAAGTACCCTCGCAAACACGCTGTCCTCATGAACTTTCTCTTCACTATGCTGCGAGAAGAGGTGAGTTTGCAAAGCAACTGGCTGTTGTTCTTTGTTGTGTTGTCAGAGATTTAGGGACTGTGAGTGCATAATAGCACAAGTACAATTAGGAGAGGTCAGACAGAAGCTTTACTGGGAGCATATTGGTAATTTTAGTTCCATGGTGCATAGGAATTGCAGGACTGCACAGTAGCTCCTGTGAGAATCTGAGTTCTGCTGATAATGCCATGTAATGAGAAGCCTTTTCCTGCCATAAAAGCTTGCAGTCTGACAGAAATGACCGCTGGCATATTTTCAGCATGGTTTTCACTCTTTGATTTTTCTGGGGGCTTACTCTCAGGGCAAACGCAGGCGACAGCAGATCTGTTGGCAGACCATAGATGTTTCACATTTGGACCAGCTTTGTATTTGGACAGCAAGTTTCAAGAAGTTTTGTCCTGTACAAAAAGATTAAGTAGCAACGTACTGATTACTTGGGATCACTTTTGTTCTGTTCTCTGTGCTGTTGCAGTGACAGGTTCGTGAGTACCTGTAACCATTCTCTGCATTCAGTCTGACAGTTTGCAGGAAGGCAGCTTTATGGAGCAGAGGCTTGCTGAGGCTTATTTCTAAATGAGTTAACATGCCTGCCACACAGCTGGCACCGCTGCTTGCTCTGACATCACCTGCCAATTATAACCTCTTGTTTGGGAACAAACCGAAGGCTCTCATTTTACTCCTGTGAAAAATGGACCGTGCTAAATTCCCAGATTTTCTGTGGGTGGATGGCATCGTTACGAATGTGGTTTTGTAGTTCAAGCCATTTTGTTTAACAGGTGTCCTCAAGCCCAGGTAGCTACAGAAAGATCCCCCCCAACGCACAGAACTATGCATGTAATTGGCAGAGGATAATGTGCACAATTTAATCCTGTGGTTCTTATTGAGGACACAAGTAAATAATGCCTGAAGATAACTGAGTGCTAATGGCATGTCAGGTTATGGGGTGTGCCTGGGGAGGTATTGATTGCCTGTCTTCCCACACTAATAGGGCCATTTGCTGCACCCTGCTGTGGCAGATATGATCCTTAATATACTTCTTGTGTGATTCATCCTCAGATGTCTGGTGCTAAAGAGAAGGCTGATTTTTATTTTATTTTTTTTTTCTCCTCCCACATGGCTGTTTTTTATGCACTAATTCTAACAGCAGAGGATTTTAAATGAGCTGTAAGCCCTTCTGGCTGATGGATTCTGTTTCTCTCTCTAGGATTTGTTGTTTTTTTTCTTGACTACAGCTATTCTGAAGGATGTGGCGAGAGAGGTTGAGTATTAACTGGTCCTCTGAGATTAAAGAGGGTCAAAAGAGGTGGGCAGCATTACTGCCCTTCACCTTTCAAGCACAGATTTAAAGCATTGTGAGTGAGTGACCTTTTCAAAGGAAATTCTTTCCTGCCTGACTAATTCAGAATGTCTGACGTGCTTTGAGCTTTCCAGCTGAGTTCCCTTTTCTCCCTAGGGTGGCTTTGAATACAAGCGAGCCATTGTGGACTGCATCATCAGCATCATTGAGGAAAACTCAGAGAGCAAAGAAACTGGCCTGTCTCACCTCTGTGAATTCATTGAGGACTGCGAGTTCACTGTGCTGGCTACACGTATCCTCCACCTCTTGGGCCAAGAAGGGCCTAAAACCAATAACCCCTCCAAATACATTCGCTTCATCTACAACAGGGTTGTCCTGGAGCATGAAGAAGTCCGGGCAGGTAAGATACAGACCTGGAAAGCTGTCCTTTGATACATTGTCAAGGACACATAGTGCACAAACGCCTCTTTTTTGTGGATTGTGATTTGCTATCACAATCTGCAGCTGAGAAACAGGAGATGATACAAAGACCCCATGGAAACAGACAGAGGAGGTCTTCAGGGACTTTGCTAATACATCTGCTTCTCTCTAATTAGAGTAATGCTGTCTGTTAGGTGTAGAGTCTCTGATGTGCCATTTGAAAGCAGCTGGGGGATGGAGGAAAGTTCAAGTGGTTTCTTTGTATCCCAATTCTTTTTTTATCACTTGTGTTACAGGTGCTGTGAGTGCCCTGGCCAAGTTTGGAGCCCAGAATGAGGAGATGTTACCCAGTATCTTGGTGTTACTGAAAAGGTGAGCATCACTCAACCTTTCAGGGACAGACAGGCTATTTGAAGACCCTGGGCAGAGTGAGGATTCTAGTAGTTATAATTAAGCTTAATTATTACATAATAAATTATAACGTTAGAATGTAATATTGTATAATTTATTATATATGATTAACCTGGATCGATTCACATGGCCTTGTGCTGATGCAAGTTTTCTGCTTTCTTCTCAGATGTGTGATGGATGATGACAACGAAGTGAGAGACAGAGCCACGTTCTACCTGAATGTTCTGGAGCAAAAACAGAAAGCCCTCAATGCTGGCTACATCCTGAATGGTAAAACAGAAAGTCCTCAAAACAGGACTGCAGCTCTCCTGGTTTAATACATGACAAAGAGATGGCGTTATCTGCGGTCTCAGGGGCTCCTTCCTTCTGTCCCCAGGTCTGACAGTGTCCATCCCTGGTCTGGAGAGGGCTCTGCATCAGTACACCCTGGAGCCCTCTGAAAAACCCTTTGATTTGAGATCTGTTCCTTTGGCAACAGCTCCTGTCATAGAGCAAAGAGCAGGTGAGAATCAGTCTGCTGTGCGCTGATCTGAATTGCTGACAGATCTCTAGCAGATCCAGCCCTTAATCTGTATTGGCCTTGCTTGGAATTGCTGAGAATCCATCCTCTTCAAATTTTATGGGATTATATCTTCTGTAAAGACAAAGGCCAGCAAATTTTGTTACTCCCACTTCAGTGTTTCAGTTAGTCCAACTGCTAATAGTAGTAATTGTTTGAATTGCAGTAGCTTCAATGAGGATTACAAAAGGTATTTAGGAAACTAAAAATGGGTGTCTGCTCTATAGCAAGACGAGAAATGAGCTCTCCTTTACTTAGTCAATGATCAGTTTTCTAATTTAGTTACTATTCCTGGTTGTATCTGGTTGTTTTCATTCTTTGCTTTTTTTTTTCCCTTGCAGAAAATGCCCCTGTTGCTGTAGCCAAACAGCCAGAGAAAGTGGCAGCAACACGGCAAGAAATATTCCAAGGTAAAATGATGCAAGGCCTCTCCTATACCTGCATGTGAGAACTGTGTAGCCTCTTCTAGCTGAGCCTGCCTATCCACTCCAGTTTTTCTCCACCTCCTCTCAAAGAGTGGCATGGGGCATCCGAACCAGTTGTTTGCTCTTGGGGATGCTTGCAGCAGATAGCAGGTGTGGACAAAAGGAAAGTGAGACTGCCTTTAATTTTAGAAGTTCCTGGAGAATGCTGTGGCTGCTCTGTGGATGACTACTTGCTGCAGCAGCTTCCAGCTGTTTAACCGAAGGCTTTGAAAAAGTTACCACTTTTTCTGTGGCTGGGGAAAGCAATTGTTTCTACATCCTCTGTTTCAGAGCAACTGGGAGCCATCCCAGAGTTCCGAGGACTGGGCCCACTCTTCAGGTCTTCCCCAGAGCCTGTTGCCCTAACAGAGCTGGAAACAGAGTATGTGGTTCGTTGCACCAAGCACACATTTGTCAGCCACATGGTGTTCCAGGTGAGTATCTATGGCGTGTGGTGCCAAAAGAGGATTGGAAAATAAGCTCCTGACCAGTAAAAACTTCTCCGGGAAGAAATAGCTCAAGAATATCTGTGTTCAAAACTCATCAGTTTAGTGGGTCCTTTGTTTCTCACCCAGGGCAGCAGAGCCTCAGGAAAAAAAAAGATAAATTAGCGTGCATGTGGTTTTGTCTGAACAATGCATATGTGTGCAATCAAAGTGACAATAAGGTAGGCACTAGGTGGGGCTGTTCTCATGGAGAGCTGGCAAGGGGAACGGTGTTGTTTCCTCAGGATCCCCAGGCACATGCTTGGAACATGGAAGAGTGGAGCCTGCCCTCTCTGGGAGGCTGAAAAAGTTACCTGACAGGATAGGGGAGGATTCTTAATCACCTACATTTTGTTTTAGCCATTTTATTATAGGTGCTTATTTTGGTGAGTCTTGGCCTTAACTGGATCACCCTCCTGCTGCATGGGAGTTGTTCAGTCAATGTGCCAGCCTCTTTACCTGGCCCTCAGGGAGTTCAAGCAAGTCTTGTGCTATCTTATGAGCAGCAATGTTTTGTTTGTAGCCAGTTTCTTTCTCAAAAGCTCAGAACTGCTCACACAGTCCTCTGAGGAGTTAATCTTTGTTTCTGTTGTTTGCTTGCCAGAAACAACTGTATGAAGTTGACTGATTTGTTACTGCTGCCAGTTCAAAGTGTAAACACCAAGTTTAGATCTGCTGAAATCATTGTGTCATTTCCTTTAAAAAAATATGTATATATATAATTTTTTTATATATATATATGTTATAAAAAATAGGAAAATAAATTAGCGGAGCACTGGAGTCCCCTGAAAGTTTTTAGCTTCTCCCCAAAGCATTTGGATGCCAGTTCCTCTGAGACTAAATGGAAGCGTGAACCCTGTGATAGCCAGGCTCCCTGCTGAGGCAGAGGCACTTTGCAAGTTAACAGCATGCTCCCACTATGTGTGAAGTGAATCTGCTATTACATGTATAGCTGAGAGCTTCAAGCTGTCTTTGTTCTCTCTTTCCCTGCTTAGTTTGACTGTACCAACACCCTGAATGATCAGATCCTGGAGAACGTTACTGTGCAGATGGAGCCAACAGAGGGGTATGAGGTCATTGGCTACATACCTGCCAAAAGCCTGGTGTACAACCAGCCAGGCACCTGCTACACTCTGGTGGCGCTGTCTGAAGAGGATCCAACAGCAGGTAAACAGTTTGTGCTCTGTTTTCCCTGATATTCCCCCAAATTAAGCATGCCGTATTGCTCACGCCCACATGCATTCTACCTTGCAGATATTTATGGAATATGTGTGGGTGCATCCCTGAGTGATGCCAAGCATGACTTCTCCTCGCTGCTTGAGGGCTGTCAGGCCTTTCTTCTCCTCCTGGTTCCCTTGTGCTAAAGCATCGTTGGGTCGGGCTGGGGGAACTGGCAGATGAGCATTCAGATCTCTGCTGAGATGTCTTTGTTGCACCCTGGCTTGTCCTTTAGCCTGCTCTTCTTTGTGTTAGCACATGGGGAGGCAAATAGTGGTCTGCCTGGCTGTGACGTGCTGTGAGTGCACAGAGTTCTTAAGGAGTAGTTCAGACAAATGGCCAGAATTCCAACAATGCTTATTTGAGCAGGACGTTCCCTCGTTTGTCACTGTCTAGAATATAAACCAGGCTCAACCTGTGCTCTGACCACCCTGGTTTGTCCTGAGGCTGCTCACCTGTGTGTTGCTGTCCTTCATGCAGCAGTGCCTATCTTCAGAGATGAGTCACAGCTTCCTCTCCCAGCTGAGTGATATTAATCATCTGCTGTGCTGCAGTGCGAGGTGGTTTCTTTTCCAAGGTGCATGAACTGATCCCTAGATAAGGGTCTCACCTCCTTCACAAGAGGTTGATGGGACACGCTTAGTTTGTATTCCCAGCACAAATTGATATTCATGAGTAACGGGACTTGATGTGAAGATTATGGTGCAGCCATCGGGAGTCTGCATTTATCACTGTTTGCTGGCCTTAGTGTTACAAATAAGTACTTTGTCCTTGAGAGAGAGACGCTGTCAGCATGCTTTCTAGGTCATGTGCTAAGCCTGTGCTGCTGACTGGGAGGGGGAGAACCAACCTGCCCCAAGTTTCCTATCCCTGTTCCTCCTGCCAAGGAGTGGATCTGGTGGTAATGAATTGCCTTTGCCTCCCCTGCCTGCAGTGGCCTGCACGTTCAGCTGCATGATGAAATTCACTGTCAAGGACTGTGATCCAAACACGGGTGAGACAGACGACGAGGGTTACGAGGATGAATATGTGGTAAGGAGCTGGGCATGTGCCACATCACAGAAACTGCAATTGTCTGGAGGGATGCTGTGATCTGTACCCAGTAACTTGCCATGCAAGCAGTTATGTGCCCCCTGACACTGCTGCAGGCAGAATGACAAGAAGAGAGGCGTCTTGCTACGTCTGTGGTGTCTGTCCCAAAATGTAAGATGTGGGTTTGGAGAGGTTATTTGTCTTACTTGGAGCATCTTCCTGCTGCTCTCCAGGAAGACCCCTGGAAGTGCAGGGTGCTTGCATTTTGAGAGGCAGTGGTGTGTCCTCTGGGCTTGGTTGGCTGTTCTCTGGGCTCCAGCAGTGGCATGGGCAGTTCTGTGGAGGCAGAAGGCTGTTGGCCATCTCTTTTTCCTGCCAGCACTGCTCTCTATGGTTAATTACCAGTGGCCTGTCTGATACAGGAAGGCTGCCATCCTTGCTCTTCTTCTGGTATTACCTCCTTAGCACTGAGACTGATGAAAGCACTGGTGCTGTGAAATCCTGTCTTCTGGCTGTTTTACCACACAGGAAGAAGCTAAACTCATGCTTGGCCAGAAACTGGAACTGCCTCACAGAGGGTGGTGTTTTCTCTCCAGAAATGAAGGGTTGCTGTGACATGAATTCAGCTTGCCCTGTTAGCTTCAGAAGCTGTTTTCTGTGTTGCCTGTCACTGTTGTGAATCTGATTAGGGGAACTGCTGTGCAGTGAGTCAGTGAGGACATGGCGTCCTCCCAGAAGGAGTGGGGAGGGATTTTTCCAAAGGAATGTGTAAGGCTGACCCCTCTGCCTGCTTCCCACCAGGCACCAGAGCATCAGAGTGATATTTAAACAAACCCTTCCATCTGTTTCAATGAGATTCAAGGGGAGGTTCTTTCCTGCAGTGATTGTTGAAGTGAATGCAGGCTGGTGTCAGGACAGTTCTGGCACTGACTGCTCTTACATACGTGCTCCAGAGGGATCAACCCAGTTGTTCCTGGCACAGATGTAGTCACAGCAGCAGTTCAGCTATCCTGGCATGCAGCCTTATGTGACAGCAAGCATCTGACAGTGTCTCACGGTACTCTACCAGCCTACAAAACGAGAGGCCAGAAAGGCAAAATACAAACTTACGTGCGTTCCAGGGAAGCAGATGGTACACCAGTGTGGGCACCAGCAGCTTTTTTGTTTTGTTTTGTCCACTGCCCTGGCTGTTTGCCCAGTGCTCCGATCCTTGTTAGGCCAGGGGCTGTGCTCAGGTTGGGAACCTCCTCTGTGAGCCCTGGAAGTGGCATAGCTTAGCTTCCCAGGACAAGCAGCTGCTCAACTAATTGTTCTTTGCTTGAGCAAACTAGAAGGGACAGAACTTGCTCTGACATATTCCTGAGTAGAAGTGAAGGCTTGTCTCCTGGGTCCATCTGATCTCAGGGAATCCAGTCTAAAGCTCACTCTGAAGAGAGCAAGGTAAGTAACGACCATGTTTCACTTGGACTTCTTCTTATTACTAGCTTGAAGATCTTGAGGTAACGGTGGCTGATCACATCCAGCGAGTTCTGAAGCCCAACTTCGGAGCTGCCTGGGATGAAGTGGGTGATGAGTATGAAAAGGAAGAAACCTTTACTTTATCTGCTATTAAAACCCTTGAAGGTAAGGGGATGTCTGAACCCAGTAGGGCTCTTAACGTTTCTCTCCATCGAGCAAAGACAGGAGGTGCAATGTGGCTGGTGTTAGATCTCTCTTGGAAAAGCAGACAGGATAAAAACCCTTCACAAGTAATTTCACTGCAGCTGTTACATGAAGACCTTTGGTGAATGTGAAAACAAGTTTGTTGAGACCTGAACTAAGAGATGAGTATTCTGGACCCTATGGAGACCAGGCTGGATTGTGGGAAGCAGGAGAACATCTCGCTTTGCTTTCATGCTCTCCCCTCCCAAACAGACCACAGCTCAGCTGTGAGCTTCCATTTTCCTTCTGTGAAAGGAGTTGTTCTGACCTTGGAGACTCAGCAGGTGCAAACAGAAGAAGTGAGGTTGGTGGGCAGGCTCACGGAGCAAAGCCACCTTGCCTTTCACCATGTGTTAAAGATCCAGCTTATTGCTGTAAAAATGTGGTCCTTTTGACCTAGCTACAGGACAAGGGCACCTGTTTATGCCTGTTCTTCCTTGCACAGCACCTTGGGTTTGAAGTACCTTCCCTAAGGCTTTTCCAAATTCCTCCTTGACCTCTCTCTCCTGCAAGGTGTATTCTTCCTTCTGCATTTGTCCCAGAGAAGCAAGCTTGCTGACAGGGCTGTGCAGCTCACGTGCAGCCAGCTGCACTCTCCTGCCGCCTGACTCATTCACTCTCCAGTTCTCGTGGAGCTGGCACCTTGGCTGCACCAAATAACAGAACTGCAGCGTGGTGCAGGCTTTTTTCTCTTTTTCTGCTTGTGTGTGTTGCTTCTGCCTCTCCGATGGCTTTTTAAAGCACGGCAGCCACCGGTGTTATGCCCCCCTCAGGACAAGGGACATGACCTGTGACATGCGAGGAGGGCTTTCATCACTCTGTGTGTCCTTGTCAAGGCGCCTGTGATGCAGAGCCTGTTCTCCTTTTTCTTAACAGAGGCAGTTAGTAATATTGTGAAGTTCCTGGGGATGCAGCCCTGCGAGCGATCGGATAAAGTGCCGGATAACAGGAACTCTCACACGCTGTACCTGGCAGGTGAGCTGTGCCATCGGGTCTCTGCTGAAACAGTGGCTCTGCAAGGTTGAAAATCTGAGCTTGTGCTGTGCTCACTGAGCCCTGCGTGGGATTTGGATGTAGGGCAACTGGTAGTGGAATGGGGGGTGGGGGGGGCTTTGGTGGGGAGAAGCTGGGATGAGCTGAGACTCAGCTGGATGGCACTTGCTGCCTTGGTTATCTGCAGCATTCTGTTCTGGAAGGACGTTGAAGGGAGAAGCGTGGTACTCTGCCCAGCCAGTGGCTGTGTGCTGAAGGGTGGTGGGAATTAATGGAGTGCTCGGATCTCTTCTCAGCTGGAATTTATTTTAAACTGAATTTTCACGAGGTCTTTGTATTGCGGGTGTCCCAGGTAGGTCGTGGTGAAGGAGAGAGGCCACGCGGGGTCCCTTCTAACCCGCTGCCTCCTTCCTCCTGCTGCCTTCCAGGTGTGTTCCGGGGCGGCCACGACCTGCTGCTGCGGGCTCGCCTGCTGCTGACCGACACGGTGACGATGCAGGTCACGGCCCGCAGCACGGAGGAGCTCCCGGTGGATGTGATCATGGCCTCTGTGGGCTGAGCGCCGCTCGCTCTTCGGGCGCTGCTTCCTCTGCCACTGGGATCATAAGGGATCACGTTCTCTGCAGCAGCTTCTTCACTACAACGGGGACCTGGATTTGGGGTTCTGTGTAAAATAACGCTGTTTTTAAGCTCCGATTTTACGAAACGCTTTGCCCTGGGGGGCGGTTTCGAGCCCGGCTGTTCCCCCAGCCCCCAGCTCAGCACTTTCCCATCGTTCCTAGCTGACAATAAAGCCTCTCGTTGCTCCTCCTCCCTCGATCGCGGCGGGCTGCCGCTGCCTCCGGGCGTGTACTTCACCCCGCCCCTCCCGGCACCTCCTCCGCGGGGCGGAGCGGAGCGAGGTCCTCCGGTGGCGGCGGCGGGCGGCGATGTGCGGGCGGACGGCCTGCTCTCTGGGGGCCGCCCGGCTGCGGCGGGCCTGCGCCTATCGCGACCGGCGGGGCCGGCGGCAGCAGCCCGAATGGCTGCGGGAGGAGCGCTACCGGCCCTCCTACAACAAGGGCCCGCAGTCCTGCGGCCCCGTGCTGCTGTCCCGCAAGCACGTCCAGCAGGTAAACGGAGGAGCGTCGGCCGGAGCGCGGCCCCCCGGGGGCGGTGGGGGGCTGCACCCGATTGGGGTGCTGGGGCGCAGAGTGGGGTTTGGGGTGGGTTGTTGGGTGGTGCTGGCCGCTTGTTTTGCTTCTCAGCGTCCGTATTACTGAAGTGGCCCTTCTCGTTAATATTGCCGTGGCCCTAAGGAGGGCGGCGAGTCGGGCTGTGCTCCCACTTAGTGCTGTGTCTCTGTGGCAGTCGGTAACTTCTGTCGGTTCTTCTCCCGGCATTCTGAAGCTGTACTGTGGGCTCTGCTCTGCTTTGCGGGTGCCCACAGCGCTTCGGTGGGGGAGAGCAGGGAACAAAATCTCGAGCCCGGAGCAGCACAGTGCTGGGATTACCGTTAGTTTGAGCCCCAACAGCCCGAAGCAGGGAGCACTGAGCTGAGACGCCTGACCGTGGCCTCTCCCCAGGCAGCTGTGGTGCATCGCCCATATGGGGACAAGGGGTGGCTCAGGGGACTCAGGCTGAGCTCTGGGATGGCACAAGGGTCGTGAGCATGGCGTGAGTCTCTTGGCCACCTTCACCCAGCAGTTGGAACGGAATGCCCCCCGATGCTGGTCCTGGTGTGGGTGGGAGGGGCGCTCTGGGGTACATGCATGTTTCTGTATACATCCTCATCCAGCGCTGATGTCTGGGTGCAGCCACGCTCCAGGGCTACAGCTGTGCTGCTCTAGGCGGGCAGAACGTGGCACTGCGCAGGAGGAAGTGAAAGCCGCCGTGCCGTTTCCATTGCCTGAGCTGAGGCATTATGCAAAGAGTGAAAGTGAACCAGAAATCACGTTATTAAAATGAAGGTGAAGTTTGTGCCCCCTGGGATGCTCTCTTCAATCTCAGCGCCAGCTGCTTGTTAACCAGAGGAGGGATGGAGCCCATGTCACCATTCTTGTCCTGCCACAGAAACTGTGCTTGTTGCTGCTGATAAACACAACGCAGCCACATTTGTAGGGTGGGTATCACTGGAGGTTGCTCCTCTGCCTTGCTTGCAGGATGCTGACTCCTCCGAGCGGGTGCTCATGGACATGCGTTGGGGCTTGGTGCCCTCCTGGTTCAGAGAGGACGACCCCTCCAAAATGCAGTTTAAGACCTCCAACTGCCGCAGTGACACTATGCTGAGCAAGTCCTCCTACAAGGTGAGCCCCGCTGTGTGTGTCTGACTGCAGGGCTCGGCAGAACCACAACTGTGGTGTGCACCTGGCAGTGCTGGGTACTGCCACTGCCCTGGGGCAGTCCTGACCGCATCCTGCAGCTCACATCCTGCTTTGTCTCCCCTCCCCAGGGCCCTCTCCTCAAGGGCAAACGCTGTGTGCTGCTGGCAGATGGCTTCTATGAGTGGCAGCAGTGTGGCGGGGGCAAGCAGCCCTACTTCATCTACTTCCCCCAGAGCAAGAAACACCCGGTACTGCAACACTGCTAGTGCTTGAGCACTGAGCTCCACTCACACAGAGACACCCGGGCAAGGCAGGGAACAGCAGAGCTGGGATGTGCAGAGAAGAATTTTCTTCCGAAGGCACTTTGCTGCTGGTCCCCCAAATCACGGCAGTGCACGGCCGTACCCAAACCATGACATTCCCAGCTGTCACGCCTGCTACTCCTCATGCACTGCGTATTTGCATGAGCTGCTGAGGTGTTTCTCAGGGGACTCAGCTGTGGGTTTCTCTGCCTCCTTCTGTCTGGCTGAGCTGGTGAAGGGCTGGGCAGTGGGGTGGTGGGTTGAGCTGCCCAGGCACGTTGCCTTGGGGTGGAGCGGGCATGACACTGGGTGTCCTGCAGGCTGAGGAGGAGGAGGACAGCGATGAGGAGTGGCGGGGCTGGCGCCTGCTCACTATGGCCGGGATTTTTGACTGCTGGGAGCCACCAGCAGGAGGAGAGCCACTGTACACCTACACCATCATCACCGTGGATGCCTCCAAGGACGTGAGCTTCATCCACCACAGGTGCGTGCTTGCTTTTGCTGCACTGCTGCACTGCACCGACACGGGGCTCAGCATGATTGCCGTGTCTCCTCTGTGCCCAGGATGCCGGCCATCCTGGATGGGGACGAGGCCATCGAGAAGTGGTTGGACTTTGCTGAGGTGCCCACCCAGGAGGCAGTGAAGCTCATCCGGCCCACAGAGAACATTGCATTCCACCCCGTGTCCACCTTCGTCAATAGCATCCGCAATGACACACCTGAGTGCCTGGTGCCCATCGAGCTGGGAGCCCCTAAGGTGAGCACTTGGTTGTGGTGCACGCATCCCATGCGGCTCTCACTGTGCACATCACTTCTTCCTGCTCTGTTCTGTGTCCCCAGGAGGTCAAAGCTACTGCAAGCAGCAAGGTGATGCTGGGTTGGCTGAAGAGCTCCCAGGAGGGCTCTCCGCAGAAGAAAGAAGATACTTTGCCCAGGTGGAAGAGCCAGTTCATCCACAGCCCTTCGCCCAAGAAGAGCAGTGCAGGTGTCCTGCGGCAGTGGCTGGGGCAGGAGGGGGGGCCAGCTGCCAAGAAGCACAAGGCATAGGGCAGCCAGACCCTGCTTGTCTGCAAAGCTCCCTGAGCACAATGCAGAGCGCCCGTTGGAGGGCTTTGCAGACACTAATGGGATTCTTCCTACCTCTCAGGTGTTGTTCTGATGTCCTGGGTTGTTGTCTCTGTCTGTTGTTAAAGGTTACTGTTTGTCTCCTCTTGTTTTCTTCTTTTTTCTTTCTTTTTTTTTTTTTTCTTTTTCTGTTATTAAACTCTTACCTCTTTTTCACTTACTCCCATATGCGTTCTGCACAAATTAACACTCCCACCCTCTAAAAACAGCTGCAGCCCGGAGAGGCACCCAGTATGCACTGAGCATCCCTGGGCCAGGGAGGAAATGAGGCTGGGGAAGGATGTGGGCTGTGCTTTTTCTATATTGTCTCTGGGATAAGATTGAAGCCCCAAGCATTGCCCCCTACCTTGGGTTTCCCTGCAGGGAGAGGGGGGGGAGAACCGTGGTGGTCACGTTGTCATACAGTCATTCTGTTAATGGGATTTGAAGACTTTGAGAGGATTTTCTTGATCTGTGGATGGGTGCACTCAGCCTTGCTCAGAGAGGTCGCGTGTTAAAGCCCAGATAACCAAAGTGCCATGACAGAACCGTGCAGAGCTGCTGCTTTTGAGGTCAGGGATTTTGTCAGGGGTTTTGTAAGCAGAGCCAGATGTTGCCAGCCCAAAGCCTTCCACCGCGGAGCCTGTGCCTTAAAACAGTCCTTAAATTGTCTTGGAAACAGTAAAAGGGAATTAATGGGCACAACCCCAGTTGGGAGTCCTATTTTGGGACTGCTTTCGACGGTCCATCCCTGGGTTACGATCGCAGGCCGTGAGCGAGGGGCGTTGTCATCACCGGCGGGACAGCACCCCTTGCTGGCCCCGAGGGAGGGCAACGCCGGAGGGATCCCCCAGGGCGGGCCGGGGCTGGGCTGAGGGTCTGGGCTCAGCCGGGCTCTGCTCGACCCCGCAGGGCCGCGGACACGCGCGGAGCCAACGGCCGCGCCCCGCCGGGTGCTGCCCGCAGCGGAGCCGGGGAGCCGCGAGTCCTATGCAAATCAGGGATCGGCGCGGCAGCCAATGGGCAGCGAGCCGGCCGCGGCGGCAGCCAATGGAAAGGCCCGGGTAGGGATATCCGCGGCGCGGCGGCGGTAGCGCTGGCAGTGCGGCGGCGGGCGGCGCGCAGGGCGGAGCGGCGGCGGCGGAGCGGTAAGGAGCGGCAGCTGCGGCCGGAGGGGTCCGGCCCGGCCCGCGGCGCGCTGCCACGGCGTTTGTTTTCCCGCAGGCGCCGGGACCGTCTGTGCGCGGCGCTCCTGGGCGGCGGCGAGCGGCCGCTGCCTGCCGGCCATGTCGGGCCGCGGAAAGTCCGGCGGTAAGGCGCGGGCCAAGGCCAAGTCGCGCTCGTCGCGGGCCGGGCTGCAGTTCCCCGTGGGCCGCGTGCACCGGCTGCTGCGCAAGGGCAACTACGCGGAGCGGGTGGGCGCCGGGGCGCCGGTGTACCTGGCGGCCGTGCTGGAGTATCTGTCGGCCGAAATCCTGGAGCTGGCGGGCAACGCGGCCCGCGACAACAAGAAGACGCGCATCATCCCGCGGCACCTGCAGCTCGCCATCCGCAACGACGAGGAGCTCAACAAGCTGCTGGGCGGCGTGACTATCGCCCAGGGCGGCGTCCTGCCCAACATCCAGGCCGTGCTGCTGCCCAAGAAGACGCAGAGCTCCAAGAAGTGAGCGCTGCCCCTCTCCCGGCCCCTTCCTCGCCGCTGCCCCCCGCACCTGGTTCCCCTCCTGCTCCTGCGCCCGGGTTGTGGGGTGAGCCCCGGCTGTGCCCCTCCAGCTCTCCACTGGCCCCCGGCCTGGGCTGTAGTAGGGTGCTGGGGGAGCGCGGGCGAGGCCGGGCCCCTCTTGTGTCCCCACCCCGCCCCGACTCTCTGGAAGAAGCGTTTTTGCAGGAGATGGCGGGGGTGCGGCTGGCGGGGGCCGGGGCGGTGCGGTTGGGTCGCTGCGTGGAGCTGCCGAGGACTGTTGTGGCTGCGTGGGGATGGACACGGGCACCTCCGGCTGCCTCCACCGGCCCTGGGGCCCTGCAGGCCCCCCCGCGGCTGTCCTTGCTGCCCTGGCGTGGGGCTGAGGCTTGCTGCTGCTGCACACCCTGAGCGGTGCCATCCCCGCTGCACTGCGGCAGGGGGGGCTGGCAAATGCGAAAAGCAGAAGTTTCTCCGTCAGCAAGGAGCGACTGTTAGTTTTAGTTCTGTCCGTGGTTAAAGCTCGTGCGTTCCTACTGTTAAGAAGCTCCGGTCCTATTTATTTGGAGGTATTTTATTTTGGGTAGTCCCTTCCCCCACAGAGGCAGCTCCCAGCTCAGGGGGCTTTGGGGCACTCCGGTGTCAAATCCCCGCAGAGCAGTGCAAGGTCAGGCGCCGGGAGCTGCCATGTTCTGCTGCGGCTCCGTGCTGCTGGCGGAGCGGCCCCGTCTGTGGGAGCCCCCCGTGTCCCTCGGCTCCATCACACCCCGATGGCACTTCCAAAAATGACATGCTGTGTCTTTCTGTTTGTTCAACACCGTTTCTGGTTCTGAGAAATAAAGTGATGATGCTGTCTGTTATGTGTAACGTTCTGTGGATGAATGTTTCTTTATAAAACAGCAACAACAGTACAGTTTGTGCGGAAGCCTGTTCCTAGCTCGAGCTGCATGTACTGAATGGCCGTGGATAATGTAGGCTCACAGGGCTGTCCCGTGACACCAGGAATGGCTGATGTGCTGACAGTGTTCTCACTGCCTAGTGCAGCCTGCTGCCATGGAGGCCCATCGTCACGTGCATGCGGCGCTGTCTGGGCAGTTGGACTGCAGACCTTCACGACCTCTTGTTTTTCTCTTGTTTTTCTGAGTAAAATGAGCAGCTTCTATTTATGTGCTGTAAGTAGCATGTGTTCAGCCTATTGCCTCTGCTGTTACCCTAGTGGGTGAAGTACCTTAGCCTGGCGCTGGCACTGTCCTCACCTAGAGCAGATGAAGCTGGATGCGTGCTGCTTCAAGGGAGGGGTTTTGTGCTCTGCTGGAGGACGTGGAAGCGGCACTTTTGGTGCGCTCACGTGGTGCAGATGTCCCCCGGTTACGCTGTGCTACCCTGATCTCGGGATGGGGGGAGATGGGGTGGGAGCAGCTGGCTGTGTGCCCTGCTGCAGCACGGCTCCCTGCTGCACGGGGACCGTGGGCTTTCTCCCCATGTGTGCTGCCGTGGGGGGTGGGTAACGTGTCTGCACCCACGTCTTGTTTTCTCCCTCCTTTCCTTCAGGACCAGCGTTCTGTACAACTGAGTGCTTTGTATTAGAAAATGCAGAACTTGTCATACTGAAAAGAATGGTGCAAACCCAATATTTGATTAAACTGGTTCCCTGTTGAATACTGTTGAATGTGCTGTCTTGTCACCACACCAAGTCTGCTCTAGCTGGTAGTGGGCTGCAGGAGCAGGCTGTGAGGAAGCTGGCTGTCCGGGCTTGCTTTTCCCTGAGCAGAAAGGACCAGATCTAGCCTAGCACCTGTGCATGCACTTATCTCCTACATAGCATTTTCCACTCACCCTGGGGGCAGTTAAAACCCTTCCCCAGCTCTTCTTTCTGCTGCAGGGATGCCGTATTGCCTGCTCACTCTGTCAGTGGTGCCTGGGAGCGTGTGGGGCCCCTGGGCTGGGAGCAGCAGAGCAGAATGAAGCTGCAGCTGGAGCCTTCCCCCAGTCTCTGCTGGAGATCCTCAAGGCACTGAATGAGCTTCTGGAGGTCTGATGGGAACAGCTGACACAGATGGGGGCGGGTGGAGGCCTGTGTGTAATGGGGGATGTTTACTCTGACACCCTTTTCCTTTCTTGAGTGTTCGAGGGTTACTGCTGTGATGGCACAGCAAGCCAGAGCTGCTGCATACCCTCATGCTTGGCTGGGGGAGAAGGGCTGTAGGAAGCTTCCCCCACAGTCAGGGCTAGGGTTTGGCCGGGTCTGAGGTGTGCATTCCAAGTTGTGGGTCAGGACTGGAGCTGCTGGACTCAGCAAAGGAACAGCTGTCCTTTCTTTGGCCTTTAAGTGCTGCCCAGTGAGTGCTGCACAGCAGGTCCCCCGGGGCAGGGCAGGCACAGGGGTGTGTTGGGCTGGCTGAGTGCTGCATAGCAGGCCTGGGGCTGAGCAGCTCAGTAGCAACTGTGGTCATCCCCCGACTGCCGGTGGCTGAGGTGATGGGGAGATGCTGCAGCTGTAACTGCACCCCTGGCAGCTGGGTGAGAGCTGGGCACTGCCAGCCACATGAATGACAGCCTGGGAAAGCCTGGCTGCTGGCAGACAGAAAGGAAATCGCGTCTGTCCAGCCTAGCATTACTGAAGGGCTCAGCCTGTGGTGTCTCCTTATCTTCACATCTGAACAGCAGTGTGACCACTGGGAGCACCTGGATTCCATACAATCTTCATCAAGCGGCTGGGACAGACCTCCAGAGCTGCAGCTCCGGGTACTGCTGGATGCCTCACGGCACCAGAGCAGCTGAACTCAGAAAAGGTGCTGGGCTCAACTACGTGGAGCTTCTGAGGTCGTGCAAGCCTCAAAGCCTGCACATCAGCCTCTGCTTCTCTGTGAGGAGAGCTGGGGACTGCAGGGCTCTCTCCTCCACTGCCTCCCCTTGGGCACACTGCAGCCCGAGGGGGAGATGGGTGCAGGAACATGGAAATTGAGCTTCTCTGTGCTGCAAAAGCTCTCTGCCTTCATACCGCAGAGCTGGACCTTGCTGCAGTCCTCTTGGGGTGAGGTTGGTGCTGCCTGCCCTTGGGAGTCCTGGCTTTGCCCCCAGAGGCAGGCCCTACGGGCTGGCAGCATCTGTGGGATTGCACAGAGATGCCGTGGCTCCAGCAGTCTTGAGCTGGGCAGCAGGACGCTGCCAGCCCCTCTGCCCCAGGGCTCTGGCTGGGCCAGCAAGGTGTGCTGGGGCACAGAGCATCGCCTCTGTCTGCCCTTTGCTGTCTGGGCTTGGGCTCCACTCCCCTTTGCCTCTGCACCGCACTACTCAGGAATGTCAGCAGTGCTTTATCTATTTCTATCCGTCTGCCCAGCAGTGTGCTTGAAGGGTCACTGCTGTAGGCAGCAGAGCAGGAGGAAGCAGGGACACCCTGCTGCTGGCACACAGCCTGCTCCAGGGAACTGCAAGAACCTTTGAGTGTGGCTCTCCTCCTGCCGGAGGCCAACCAGCTCGGTGATGGCATTCCCTCTGCTCCTCCAAAACCTGCAGTGTCATCTATTGACTGAGGAGACAACTGCAGCTCTGCGCCGAGTGCAGCAGCTCTCCCAGCATCTGAGACGGCTGGCAGATAGCCAGCCTCGGTGTGACTGTGCCTGCCTGACCCAGCAGCTGCGTCCTGAATGCAGATCTGGAGAGCCTCCCAGAATTCACACATCTCTGTTCACCCTGCTGCCGGCCATCAGATACTGGGCACCCTGGGGATACCGGCTTCATACCCATGCAGCAGCTCCTTGAGGTGCAGCGTGACCCCACTGCCCCTCCTTGCTGCCCCGGCCCCGCCATGTTCATGGTGCAGGAGCTGGGAGGTGTCTCACAGGGCTGAGTTCCCGAGGACCCAGTGGAACAACATGGCCCAGATCCCCGGCAGAGCTTTATGCAACCTCCCTGCTGCGAGCTATAAATAGGCACAGCCGATGGAGGGGCGGCTCACTCTGCACCGATGCCAACGGAGCCATCGGTGCCTGCACGCAGCTGCAGCTCCTGGGGGAGATGCTCCCGTGCGGTGCCAGGCAGTGAGGGGGGGGGTGATGGAGCCCCGGAAGGCCTCGAGCTGCGCTAGGGGTGATGCTGCACCGCTGAGCCCCCCCCTCGCTGCTCCAGGCGCTTTGCCAATGACAGCTGCGGGCCGGGCCTCTCTTCCCGCCAGGGGAAATCCCCGATGCCTTTCGTGCGGTGCCGCAGCCCCCGGAGCCTGCAGGGAGCACATCACCACCGCTCCGAGTTTTTTATCAATTTATTTGAAACGACGTCAAATTGGAAAAAAAAAAAAAAAAAAAAAAAAAAAAAAAAAAAAAAAGTCTCCCACCCTCAAAAAAAAAACGAAACCCAACCCCAAAAACGTTTAGAAAAAAAGAAAAAAAAAAACGAACCAAAATTAAAGGCCATTAAGACGCGACCTGACCGCCAGGCCGGGAACCCCCACCGCCGGGGGCCGCTCGGACGCGCGGGCCCTTTAAGCGCGCCAGACGCCGCGGGAGCCAATTGGCGCCTAACGGGCGGTTGCCATGGCGCCGGGGGCCGGGAGCCAATAGGGGGCGCCGTGGCTTTTCGAATGGCCGCGAGCAGGAGCGGCGCGCCAGGCGGGCGGGGCGAGGAGGGGGGCGGTGAGCGCCGGCCCACGTGGCGCGGGGGCAGCGGGGGCGCCGAGCGGCTGCTATAGAAACCGGGCGGGAAAAAGCCCCGCGAGGCGGCGGGGAGAGGGGCCGGGGGTGATCCGAAAGCGCCTGCGAGCGGGGAGGGGCGCGGCCGAAAACAAAAGGGAGCGATCGGAAAGAGGCGGGCGGGAGGAGCGGGGAGGAAAAACGAGGCGAGACGGAGGGGGATGGGGCGCACGGAGCGGCCCCCCGGAGTCCGTCCGCAGAGCAGCCTGCCCCGCGCCCCCCAGTCCGGGCGGGGAGCGCCCCCCGCGCCGCGCCCCCCCTCATGCCTTCCGGCCCTTGAGCGCCTTGGGCTTCGCGGACTTCTTCACCTTCTTGCCCCCGGGGGACGCGGCTCCCTTCTTAGCGGCCTTCTTGGCTTTGTCCTTCCTGGCCGCCGCGCCGCCCGTTCCCTTCTTGTGCGATTTCTTCTCGGCCTTCTGGCTCTTGCCCGCGGGTTTCTCCGCCCGCCGGGACGCGGCGGCCGTCGCCTTCCTGGAGGCTCTATGCGCGCCGCCGCCCGCTGCCCCGTCCCCACCGCCCTCCAGCTTCTTTTTGTTAAGCTTGAAGGAGCCGTTGGCTCCGGTGCCCTTGACCTGCAGCAGCGTGTCGTTCTGCACCAGCGCCTTAATGGAGTACTTCAGGTAGGTGCGCCCATTCTGCTGATCGAACCACGCCACCTTCTTGGCCTCGTTGTAGATCTTGGCCAGCGAGGAGCCGTTGCGCTCGCCCAGCTTGCGGATGGTCTCCACCACCAGCTGGCTGTACTTGCCCGGCTGGTTCTTCTTCTTGTTGTTCTTTCTTTTCTTCGATGGCGATAACGAAGAACCGCCGGCTTTCGCCTTCTTAGAGGCCGCTTTCTTCTCGGCGGAGATCGGTGCCTCCTCCGCCTCGGTCAGGGGCAGATCGCCTTCTTCCAGTTCCACCGACATGGTGCCGGGGGCCGCGGGACGGAGGCGGGAAGCGGGCGGGCACAAGCGGCCGCGGCGTGGCGGGGCCCAGGCCCTACGCGCTGCTCTCCGACTCCGATCCGCTCCGCGCCGCCGCCGCGCACTGGCGGGGCGGGCGCCTTCGCCTCCCTTATATGGGCGCTGGGCGGACCGCGTTGAGAACAACAACAGCCTGGTCCGCCGCCAGCTCCCACTTGTGCTTCTTGGGGCCCTTCCGTGGGGCTCCTGCGCCTCCGCTGGCGCCCCCCGCCCCGCTCCACCCGCGCCGCGCCCCCCGCCCCGCCGCCTCCCCACACGCCACCGCCTCCGCGGCCCCCTCCCGCCGCCCTCCGCAGCGATTTGGGGAGCGCGCCCGGCACGGCGATGGGTATGAGGAGGGGGGCACTAGATGCGACGGAGGCTGGAACGTTGCGGCGGCCACCCCGCGCCGCCCCTCCGCCGCCGTCTGCGGCCGGAGAGGGGCCGCCGCGAGCGGAGAGCGTTGCGGGGCGGCGGGGGGCGGTGGCGGAGGCGCTGGGCCCTGGTTCCCGCGGGGAACTAACACAGGGAACGCCCTCCCGCGGCCACCGGCTGCAGCGCGGAGCCGCCTAGCCGACGCCGGGGGTCCCCGCCCAGGCGGAGGGGGCCGCCCCCCCGCCGCCCCCCACCGCGCTGCCGCCCGGACGGGGCCCCCAGAGGGGTGGGTATCAGCGCGAAGGACAGGGGGGCGGGGGGCAGCAGCGGTGCTACGAGGGGTCCGCCTCGTAATACACCCCCCCGGCAAATTCCAGCTGCGAACCGAAGCTCGGGGTGGCGAGGGGGGGAAGGGACGCGAATCGACCGCAGGGCCGGGCCTGAGGGCGGGGGGCCTCTGCTTCAACTCCTGGGGAAGCGCGGGGGTGGGGGGGGGCGTGTGCCCCCAACGCAGCCGAGCCAGGAGCTATGGCGGCGCGGGGAGAACACGCTTCCCCCCGGGAGTCCACACGACGCTGTGCCGCACCCCCACGCCCATACACGTGTGCGCGCCCCGCATTCACACATGCGCGCACACGCGCGCATAAGCCCGCAGTCAGCCCCTGCCCGCACCGCCTCGGCGTCACCTCCCCTTCTCCCGGCACTGCTCCGCCATTTCCCTGCCCTCGCCCCCCGCCGCCAGCCCGCGCTCCCCGGACCTTCCCTCCCCCTGGCCACGCACGATCCCCGCGCGAGGCCTCCCCATGGGAGTGTCCCCACCCCGCAGAGCCCCCCCGAGGGAGCACAGCGCTGGGATGGACGCACAGCCCCTTGGAAGGGGGGGGAGGGGGGCTTTCGCGGCCCTGCAGCCCCCGGGGCACTGCTGCGCTGAGTTGGGGCCGGATTCAGCCCTCAGTGGAGCCGGGTGTAGTGGGCAGATTGCCGCGGGTGAGAAGGAGCACACAGATACAAAGAGGACCTGGGGGCATCCGTGTGTGAGCTCTGTGAGCTCCTGAGAGATGGTAGAGAACAGGAATACAGATTTATCAGGATAGGATTTAAATACAGTGTAGCTGCACAGAGTCTGGTGGAAGACCGCCTGTCCTTCTCCCCCCTTCCTCCCCCCTCCCTCCCCGCTTTCTCCATGCTCTTCTTATGCACATAAACACAGCACAAATACATACATGTACCCAGAGTAGTCATACAGGCGTGTATCTGTGCTGTAGGCATCCATCCATCCATCCATCCATCCATCCATCCATCCATCCATCCATCCATCCACACACAATATATTTTCCTGTGAGTATGCATGTGTTGTGTATAGTGCTTATACATCTAATATACTGCTTATAGGCGTAACTGACTCTGCATGTGTCCATATTTTCTATCCACCTCACTCCTGCACCACCCACCCATGTGTGCATACATATCTGATGTGTGCAAATAGAGCCCATAAAGGTGTTTGCATCCATCTAGCTCTGTACATAATCAGACACTTCTAATTAAACTGAAGCATGCTGACACAGGGGCTGTGTAGACAGCAGAACACACACAGGCACCTGCGGGCTTCTTTGTGCTCTAGTATGCCCTGCTCTGTGGCTCTCCACGTACACATAACCCCGTGCACATACACATATATGTATGCATATTTACTCACACAATATATACATTATAGTTTGTGTAGATGTGTTGATATATGTCAGAACACACACAGACTTCAGATAAATGCATTTCCATGTACCCCAGGCAGGCAGAAGCATGTCTGTGTGCCCTCATTTCCACAGGTGCAGCCAGGCTGTGTTCACAGCTGGGTGTTGTGGTTGAGGCCATTGAGGGCTGCAGGTGCATGGGGACAGGGCTGATGCTTCAGCAGAGAAATGGCTTCCCCTCAACACAACGTGCGCTGCAGGGACTATCAGCCCAGCCAGCATCAGCCTGCGCAGGCATGAGGTGATGCTTTCAATGGCAACCAGCACAAGGCTCGAGTTCCTCAGAAAGATGCAGTCCCACCAGGACACAGCTATTGCAGGGCAGTTGTTTGAAATGGATGTGGACAGCAACAGCCAGTCAAGCAAGAGAAAAGCGTGCAAGGATAAAGCCACAAAGTAGGATACAGAACACAAAGGCTGTTAGAAGTCCCTTGAAATAACTGGCCTCGTTTCTCACTGCTTTGCTTTCCGTGTTGCTGGGGACACAGCAGTGAGCGAGGCAGCACTGAGTGCCAGCAGAGGTGGCAGCAGAGCAGAGGTCATGCCCAGAACCTAGGAACTGCACACCTCAGGGTGAGCAGACCAGATCAGGCAGAGAACCTTTGCTCAACCCAAGGAGCATGAGCAGAGATAGCTGCCCTACTCAGGTCTGTGGGGTCACCCAACTAAATAACGCCTGCCCAGCCCCCTCTTAAGGGAACAACCTTACAGTACAGAGGCTGCACCATTGAGGAGGCACCGGTTCAATGAAAAGGTGACAGAGGAGGAGGAAGAAAGCATGTTAGTGAAGGAAAAAAGAGAGTCAGAAACAGAAGTAAACAAGGAAGTTTGTTCTTGTTTAGTTTATTGGCATCATGTTTGTCTCTTTACATAAGAGCTCAGCCTACGTACTAGAATGTAGACCTCTGGAAAACAGGTAGAAGGGCTCCATTTAAGCAAGCTACAAACGCAAGAACAAATACCAGGAAGAAAGGAAGAGAGAGAACAGGGACTAGAGTGCCAAGTTTCCCCATACCAAAAAATCCAGATTAGCAGTCAGTAAGAAGAAAAGGAAGATCCATAGTCCAGGTCGTTCATTCAGACACAGCTACCATAACCCGGGTGGGAGAGGAGCTCCTTCCACAGCGCAGAGAGCCACTGCAGCACCCCAGCTCCGGCTCCTTCTCATACTCAATCCAGGACATTAGGAGTTAAGCAGGAGGAGAGGTGAACAGTGAGGTCATTTCATAGCTGTATTTAATTTTAAACCCAATAATCCAGTGTGCATGTCAATGCTGTTATGCAAATCTCAGAATTTAGATACAAGGTAGCCAGACAGATTTTCCAGAAGATGAAGCCTCTCGGCCTCAGAACAAGACGACTTACATAGTTCATCTCTACTGTACAGAATACTGCCTCTATCTGGACTCTGTGTCGCTAGCACACCACAGCTCACAAGTGTCCTCCTCACTTTCTACACAATCTGTGTTTCAGTACTTGAACATGTAATTCAGGAATTTTACACTAATTTATACATTTTTAATTGGTTGCATATATTAACATGTACTATAAGATTTCTCCTAAAGAAGCATTACATAATACATGGATACTGTAAAAAGATCTGATTAGTTAAAAGTAACAAGCATTAACAGAGATACATACAAAACTCAACCTAGTTAGACTGAGTGCTGAGCTTGCAATGAACTATGGGTAATCAGCCTTTCCAGTTGCAGCCTTCACAGGGGAAAACACAAGACAGTTAAAAATGTATGTAACTTGTTACACAGATTACCTGTAAACAGTTTCTCTCCATTGGACACCTGGAATTAGATTCAGTTCCAAACATACATACGAATTTCCATTTTAAACTAAGAGAAAGGCCTGTTACCATGAAGTGTGATGTGGATGGTGCGGGGATGTGAGCTCTGAAGTGCTGGGCTCTCAGATGCTCATGGGAGATGGGTGGATTTTGGCAGCTGGAGATGGAATTATTTTTTTTTTTTAATTTTCTTTTTAAACACAGAAGAGGGGCTGTGTGTTTGAAGGCCTAAGTGTGATATTTGTTTGTGAAGGACTGTGCTCAACCCCTCCCTCTTCCCTCAGCAGCTGCAGCTCTCCGCAGAAGCCTTCACTCGGTCGTTCTTGTCTAGTTTGATGGGTTCGGGGAATTCGTTGTAAAGCTCCACTTCGGTTTCCTAGCAGGAGGGAAGGAAGAGTTAATGCCACAGCTGTCCACAGCGCTCTCAGCACGCTGAGGGCCGGGGAAAGCCGGTGGAGAGCCCAAGCCTTCCCAGCCGCCTGCACTGGCTGAGCCCGGCACGCAGGGCCAGCACCAGCAGAGGGCACCGCCAGCGCCTTCATACCTGTTTAAGTGCATTTCGTGCGATCGTCTGGAAAGCTTGTTCCACGTTGATGGCCTCCTTGGCACTGGTTTCAAAGTAGGGGATGTTGTTTTTACTGTAGCACCAGGCTTGCGCCCGTTTTGTGGTGACCTGGGTGGACAGAGAGCAGCATCACCACCTCCAGCTAGACAGAAAGAGGACTTGGAAACAAGTCAAGGCCAGAGACCCCTCACAGCCAACTTGAGCTAAGGCAGCACAGTTCTAACCTCACTAGAACTATAGCCTCGATACAGAGCTGTCCCTAGCAGTCCCAGCTCTAATAGCAAAGGTAAGGCTGAGTACTTTTTTCCCACAGCCTTATTTGAAGCTCTATCATAGGCAGGGCCAACTTCTGCTGGAGCACCTGATAAAACCGCCTGCCGTGAAGCTCTCAGCAAGGATGGCGCCCAGAGGAGACCAGACCACAGAGGACAACTTGCTCAGGTACCTGCAGGACAAGGACTTGCTGCTCCCAGAGCAGTTATTCAGCAGTACTGAAGGAGAAGGAGCTCTTTCTCCTTAAGCCTACCAGGGAGCTGCTGCAAGAGCTCTACCATAAGGCAGGAGCACATCATACACAGACACCTGACCTCTCCAGGTAGACAACAGCCTGGAGAAACTCTCCCACCATTGGCTATCACGTGGGGAGCCACACACACACCTTCCACTCCAGCAATTCCCTAAAAGGAGCAAGCAAGTCACAGTACTCACTTGTCTGTTTTCTAGGTCGATCTTGTTTCCCAGGACAACAAAGGGAAAGTTCTCAGGATCTCTTGGACTGGCCTGAATGAGAAACTCGTCCCTCCAGCTGTCAAGGGTTTTGAACGTGTTAGGGGCTGTGACATCAAACACCAGCACACAGCAGTCTGCTCCCCTGTAGAAGGCAACTCCCAGAGACTGGAATCGCTCTTGGCCTGCTGTATCCCATATCTGTAACAAAAGACAGGGCAAATAAGCCAGCTCTGATCTAAGACAGACACTCCACAACTAGAGTATTTATTTCAAAGACTCTCCACTAGATGTCCATAAGCCCCAGCTAACAAGACAGAAGGAACATCAGAAGGTTCGGGATTTTTTCGTAGAAACCAGGTTTCACAGACCAGAAACATCCTTCTGAAGATGGAGTTCACCACTGCTGTGCCCAACCTGAGCCAGCTTTGGATCATTGTTCTAAACAAGCAAGACCAGCCATTAGGATCGGGTGGCAGCCTGCCTGCAGCACTTGGGTACACTGGGACAGCTCAAACTCCTCTCTACTGGCTACAGGAGGGTTTCCACTGACTTGCTGTCAGCCTCACATGGAGATGAAAGCATGAGATAACAGACACATAAGCAGACTGGCAGGTTATGTGGCACTATACCCACAGGAGTAAGGGCAGCACAAGTAGGATGATCTGATTAATGAGTCCTTTTCCAGCCCTTTTCAATTCCTGAGCACTACAGAAGAGCATCTTTCCACCAAGACAAAGTACACTGACAGCACCAAAAGCTGTTTGTTTTGAAATGAGGGTTGGCAAATCTGCCACTAGCTGAGCCCAGACAAACTGATCTCTGCTTTCCCTCATTCAGCCCACATCCAGCTTTTCTGAGAGAAGCTCAGCAGCTGCTGTGGCCAAGAGCAATTTCACACCAATGGGATTCACACCCAGTACACTGGCCCCTGCACTGCTCTGAGCTGCAGTGAACAGATGCTTCCACACAAGCATAGTGCAGACACCCTCCCAGCAGGAGTCACTGCTTACCTGCATTGTCACTAGCCTGTCATCCACCATGACCTCTTTTGTCAGGAAGTCTGCACCTATCGTAGCCTTGTACTGGTTACTAAATTTCTTGTTCACATACTGGTTCATGAGTGATGTCTTCCCCACCCTGTACAGAAAGAAAAAGAGACTAAGTAGGTTGCTTTTGCAACTGTGTTTGAATTGACCACTCTAAACAAAATGTCTCCCTGCCATTTACTTTCTACCATAACCTCCTCTCCAAGAGGGGGAAAAAAAAAAAATAGAAAAAAGAGAAAACACCCACTTCCATAAGAAGGGACTTTCACAGCAATAGGTGCTGAGCAATAGGTGAGTAAAAGCTTTAGCTACATAAGGATATGAAGGCTTAAAGTCTTGAGAAACTATCTTTCCCCATCAGTAACCTGATATTCAGTCAGGAGTATGCATCACTGAATGATCATAAGGGCAGCCTTGTAAGATTAAGTGCCCCAGCAAAACAACAACACCAGTCACCTTTAGCCTCTTCAGCTGGAGGAAGAAGGCTATGGCAGCACAGCAGCTGCATGCACACCTGCCAGGGGCTCGGAGGCAGAGAACCTCCTCAGAGAAACAGCTCAGAGGGTTCACATATACGCTCTGCAGGGCTCAGAAGCACTCCCTGATCAACAGCTTGCTGGGCACATGGTATAAATAAGTGCAACTCATGGGAGTCAGGTTACAGCCTGCACAGCAAGTCCCCAACCTGCAACAGTGGCTCCTTGCCCAAGAGAGCAGAGCAGTAAAGCCTTCCTTCAAGGGGAAGGCTCCAGTCAGAAACTAAGCAGGTGGCTCAATGTAAGCTTTATCTCTGAGAGAGGCAGAGCTTTAGGAAGTCACAAAAATGCCTATTACTTTGGGGTTTTTCTTACGTTTTTAATTGAAATGCTTATTTCACCTTCAAGCTTAACATCCTTGCAGAGAGGCTTTCCAGTTTGGTCAACCCATTTCGTTTCCCTGTTAAATGTTACAGAAAGTCTTCAAGATATTAAACTGTGGAGACCCATCAGGACAGAGTGCTGGGACATTATCCTCAGGCTGTAAGGTAATATCACTATCCAGGGCTAGAGAAGTCTCTCCTCCCAGCACTGCTGACTTCCTGCTGTGCATCCAGAGTTCCACTGATCAGAGCACTGCTCCAGCCAGGTACAGATTGGCACCTTAATGGCTCCCCCACTTACCCAGAGTCTCCAAGGATGATGACTTTCAGTAACACTTTCTTCCTAGAAGTCATCTTTTAAACTAGAAAGGAAGAGAAACAATTCCATGAGACTTCATCAGCACGTTATTTCTTAAGGCAGAAAGCAGTAAGCTTGGAGTCTGAGAAGCCAGACTGCTAGCAAGGAAACAGCAGTTGGAAGAGCCTGAGGCCAGACTTCCAGTGCAGCCTTGAACTGAAGCAGTAACCAAGCATATGCCCACTGCACTGGCAAGGCCAAGCATGACCAATAGTGACAACTTGATAACAGCAAGTAGAAATACACATTTGTCCTTGGATCCAGTTTCCAGGTTGTTCTCTGGACATTGCCTCACCGGATGGAGTGGAGCAAGCTCCCAAAACAAAGCTAGTTCTTATATGTGCTGTGAGATGTAGGCAGTGATGCACCTAGAACCACACTCGAGCTTCGTACTGTTCAGCAGTTCCCTAGAAAATGAAGCCTAGCTTCTTCTACCTTCCAGATCTGTGAAAGGTAGAAGCAATAGCTGCACTCTGTGAAGACACTGAGTCCCTGGAGATGCAGTGGATGAAGCAGTCACAGTCACACAGGACAGCTGAAATTGCCATGCCAGCTACTGCCAGGCTACGGGGTCTTTATGAGGAGATGTGAAGCAAGCTACTGCCACCTCAGCTTCCTGGAAGGTGGAGTAAGACTACAGTAACAAGCCTTGTAACATTGTCTGTTGCTGCCAGACCATGAGTTGCATCCTGCCACTCTTCCTAGGTGCGTGGCCATAAGCGTGCCACTAATAGTTCATTTAATTAGCAAGAGTGAGAGTTGGGCTCCAGAGATCTACACTGTTACGTGCTCCCAGATCTCCTCCAGGTCTGTGAAAAAGCTGCAACTATATCAGCTGGAACAAACAGGCCCAAATACACCTCAGCATAGAGAGAGCAAGTACGAAGCCCTGCTGCTAGCAATGGAGAAAGGCCCCACATCAACACTCCCTACCGTGAGGCCCCACTCCCCACATCTAGGAAATAAACAGGACAAAAATCTTTGTTGCTCAGGCTTCATCAGATCACAGACCCCAGTCTGGTACTGACCTGGTCTATGTGGGCTTCCTGGCTTTCCCCAAGCAGCTCTTCCAGGCCCTCTGCAGCTGAACAAGCCAGAAGATGGTTATACATGTGCTACTTTGAATTCAGAAAACCTCTGACACAGGTTTCATGTGCTAATCCCTTAAATAGGGACTTGACTACCCTAGAACTCTCATTCTGCCACACCAACATGCATTCATTCTACTACATAACTCCTACTCTTCAAGAGCTATTCCTGACTTTCACAGCTAAGGAGGCCTTCACTCTGACAACAGCATGAATACGGGCCTCTTCTGAGCAGCTTGGTCCTACGCGTTGCTGGGATAGGCAACAGCCCAGGCTGCAAGATCACTGCTACCCACTTCATCCTGCTGCTACAGGAGGGAGCATCGTCTGAGCCGCAGAAGCCTCTTACCAGATGTGGTATCTGACTGCAAAAAGCCTTTATCATCAAGCTTTGAGCAGAGGAAGAAGGGCAGTCTTTTAGACCATCCCACCAGGGAGTGTTGCATAAGCTGAAGGAGCCATCCTGCTGCTGGTGGAGGAAGCAGTGCACTTTGGACTGCACCCACCTCATGTATGTAGTGACACATTGATGTGAAACACTGCTCGGATAGTAACAGCCAAAGGCTGCTGAGTAAACAGCCACATCCCATCCAGAGGGTTCATGCTGTCCTTAGATGGCTGTCAGTAGATGCCGGAGAGCCTGCACGGGGCAGTTACTCTTGTTATTAGCATCCCTCCTTTCTGGCTGCCTTGGAGCTGAATGTCACCAATCGACCCCAACATTCAGTCCACCTTCTGCTCATGCTAAGATCCACACTTCAGCTCATCCCGTTAACAGCAGCAGGCAGAACAGTCCATGTAAACTCTTCCAAGCAGACTGCACCTCCTTTGCTTTCAGAGCATGTAGCAAAAGCAACCTTAGTGCTAGCCAAGCCAGGGAATTCTGCAGAACAGTTTGCCCATACAGAGTAAGAAAAGTAAGCAGGGCCTTGGAACAGCTGAGAGACAGTTACATATAGTGAACTGCCATCAAAAACATCTGCACAGGTTCAGGTCTAGTGTAATTGTCACCTGTTTTCCTCAGGATCACGGGTAAACAACTCACCCTGAAGTGACTGTCAGAACACAGCACATACTGCTTCTATTTTCCTCCCAGTGTTTTTAGTATCATTTGCCATCAGCTGCTACAAGCTCACTGCCTCCTGGTATTCAAAGCAGCTTTAGACAAGCTGGCATTAGTTCTCATGCTCAGGGAGGGATTTACAGCGCCCCGAGTTACAACACTAGCAGACTGGATCCTTAGTGCCCAAATTCAACATGGCCTGAAGTCCCGCAGTGAGGCAAGGGAATGCTGCTCTGTCAGGTCTCATCACCTGGGAAGCAGCTCACTGAGCTGCCACAGGAAGCATGAATCAAAGCCAGCCCTGCCTTCTTCTCATAGCTTACTGGCTACCCCATCAGTGTGGAGGGCCATTACTACTTCCCTAATGCTAGTCAGGTGAGGCACTCAGCTTCCCCCCAGGTGATGCACAGATATGAGGCACAGCACAGCAGGAGCTGCCTCAGCTCAGTGCTTGCTTTGGGCCACAAAGCAGGGAGGAGCTCCAGCTCCGCAGTCCCTCAGCAGAGGCCACTGCTCAGAGCTTCTCACCCCTGTTCTACCACTCCTGATGGATGCTGCTTCCAAGCCCAGCCAGCAGTTGGATCAAGCCCCCTTAAGAACCATCTCCTTACACATAGAATGAAACCCCAGAGGTGCTTTCTGCCATTCTCAGAGAAGGCTGTCATTGGAGAGCAGAGCTGATAAAACACATCTTTCAAAACCTGCAGATGTCCTGGAGCCTTCCCACAGAAGGCAGGCCTTCTAGTTTAAGATCAGGTTGATCTCTATAGCACTACTTTGCCATTTCCCTGATCCTTATCACATTCTGCATGGCTGAGCAGGTATCCAGCAGCAGCTCCAGCTTTAAAGCTGCCATTTGTGCTAAACAGAGGTGTGACTTGTCCTACAGAGATCTTAAAGATTCAGATGGATTGAAGAAGCCCTGATATCCTAACTGGAGTCTCTAACAAAAGAAGCCAAAGGCTCAAACTACTCCAGGATCACAACTACATACATGTCCTAAGCTATTTAGATCTCATTTCTGATGAGCACTGCTAGTACAAAACTACAGGAGAACAAGAATATAGCTTCTGCTGACAGACAGTGCAGGTTTATGTATCCATTAGGCAGTTAGTTCACATGAGAAATTTCTCTGGTTACACCTGCGAGAAGCAGGACATCACTGGGCCAAGCTGAGATGTAGGTTCCACAGGGTTCTCCCAGACTTCCAGTATGACAAGCTCAGGTTGAGCATCACCACAGTTTTGAGCTCATCAAATCGGTGGTATCCAAGGCTGAGACCATTTTGTAACACGCATGCAACTTCTCTGCTTTGTGGTATCTGGTGTGATTATTCTAGAGCAGCATCCTGCAAGAGTCACAGAAGCCCTTAAGATGGCAGTGTGTGAGCTCACACAGGGCTCCCATCCAGTCCCAGGAGCATTTCTGAACAAACACTTCCTCTTTCAGAGAAGTCCTGAAGAGAAATGTTAACATTTGCCTCAAGATATAGTTTTGTTTTACACTGTGCCAAGTCTCCCATAGAGAAGTCACCTGGATGACTGATGATAACACAGCCTACCAGCACATCCATCTAGCCTTGTTTAGGGGCTGTCAAAGCTCCATCAGTTGGGAGGCCAGTCAGCACTTTCCTCTCTCCTGGCTTTACAGCTGCCAAAGGAATGATGCAGCTCCTCAGAGGGGAGAGAGAAGTCTGTCCACTCAATTTTTAGTGCCTATCCCTGTAAGAAAGCAAGCCATTACCAGTGTTGGCTCCCATGAGGTTCAGCCTAGAACGGCACATTCACTGTCAGTAATATTACCACCTGCGTAACACTGGCCCACAAGAGCAGGAAGGAAGAACCCTCACAACACACCTGCACGTGTTGCTGACTTAGCTGGCCAAACAGAAGAATCAGGAACAGTCTGATGAAGCTCTGTAGCACAATTGCCTAGATGCAAGAGTAAAGAGTCTGTGCCAAATCTAATTAGACTTCCCTTGTCGCTTCAAAGCACATTACAATTGTCCTTTCATTGGCTATATTAAGACAGCTGTTTTAGCTCAAGTAGAAATGGATGGTTAAGGATTCCTTAGAGATGCTCATGCGTCAGGTGACAGTGCAGGCACTTCAATATTAATTAGGTTGGTGCAAGCAGAGAACAGCAGGAGCTCACACTGGCAGCCCACTAGATCTCTTATATTAGTTACACTCAGACAGAAGTAGGCCTTGTGATAGAAATACCCTGTTAAGTCACTCAGGAACAGTTTGGGTATAGAAGTAGCCAGGCTTGGGCAAGGACACTCAGCTTTATGGAAGATAGCAGCATGTTGGTTTTAAACCTGCCAATAAGCCACCCGAGCAGTCTACCATTGCTCCTTCACTATTAAACAGTTCAAATCACAATCTTAACCAGCAAAGCAGCCCAAGCCAATGCTAGGTGAACAGGGCCATTTGATAAGGAGCCCTCTGCTCCTGCATCTAGCAGCCTGCCATCTGTGCCTTCCACTAGGAGGTAGCACAAAGCTGAAACAAGACTATTGCAGCCCACTTCTCTTCCCCAGTCCTTTGGCAGGGACATTTAACACTGCTCAGACAAGGTGCAAACAGGAGGTGAGCAAGCACCAAGCAGACAAACTCACCGCGATTCTTCAGAATTCTCTGTTTTCCTCCCTGTCCTGCAGACAGGGCAATAGTGAGCAGGCGTTCCATGGGAAGATACCCCATTAAGAGATAGGCTCACCACAGTCTGAGCAGAGGAACAGCCACCTGAGTACTAGGAAAACCTTCTGTAAAGAAAACTTTACCCTGGAATTGATCAAAATTGTTCTGAAAAGCAGCTATGTACATTTCCGACACAGAAACGCTACCTCTGTTCCCTCTTCTCATGTGGGGGAGGTTGCAGAGCATTAAGCCTCCATAGCCAAGAGTTATTTTTATTCCACTTCTCAATGGTTCTGCATTTCTTCAAGGAGATTGAAGCTGGAAAAATGATTCAGAACCAGCTCACACAGAAACCATTTCTTCCCAGAACCAGAAAGTTTCCAGGGATGTTTGGCACTACAGGAGGTGACATCTGCTTGGACCTTCAGCCACTGAAGTGAGGGGCTCACTGGATGTTTATCCTGCTCTTACATGAGAAAACAGGAAACTGGCATATATCATCCACCTCATGCTCACACTGAGCCCTGCTGTGACTTTTTAAGCAAAGACAATGAAAGGCATCACGTCCTGGTAAGGCAGAGAGTCTGTGATCGCAGTTAGTTGACCAGGATCACAGCTCTGCTGTACAGAGCTCAGGAGGTCCAGAAACTCTGTCTTGACATCTCAGCAATCTCCACTTGCAGCAGGGCCTCAAGTAAGAGCTGAACACATCCTATAAACACAGTTCTGTAACAGCTCAGTTCCATCTACCTGGTCATGCAGAACATGAATAAGGTGTCTGCTAATGTAAAGCTACAGGTGTCAGCATGAGCAATTCAACATGACTGCTGATCTGAGACAAGTGGAGATGAGCTTCTAACATTTAATGCATTCTCCAGAGTGACATGAGCCCATGAGCAGAGCCACAACCCTGTGCTTTCAGCTGGAAAAAGGCTGAGAGCTGCTACAGGACAGTCAGCAGAGACTGTTACTTTTGTATGAACGTGGATTAAGAGATGCTAAATTGTCTTCAAGCAAGGAACCAGAAGTAGATTTTAAGTTCTGTGAGAGCACCTAAGCTGGTGTGTTTTCCTCACCAAGTTTGAGCTCTCTACGAGTGGAGCAAGTGCCTAGCAGCCTCACACTGAGGACAGCTACAAAAGCACATTTAGTTCTGGTAGCAAGTTGAGCCTTGCAATGACAGGAGCCATACAGGCAGGCAACCTCTCCTCCCATGACAGCTCTACCAATAGCTCAGCCTCTCCAGCTGGCTGAGAGCTTCCCATCTAGGAAAGTCTCACATCTAGCAAAGACATGTGCTGGCTTTGTGCCTAAGCAGCAAGTTAGATACATCCTGTCACTCAGGTAGAGAGTTTGCAAGAACTGCTCTTTATAAGGTTTGCCTTTCTGGATGACAGGCTCCTATGGAACAAGAAATGTGGGCTACCACAGTCCACATGGTCAGAAGTGCTTCCAGGCTTCACCAATCCACCACAGCAAAGCAGTCGGCTAAAGCAAAGTCCACAAAGGCAGCTGGCAAGCTATTCCTGTGACAGTTACACAGAAGAGTACATTCTACTGATACAGCAGCTCATAACTGGTTTCCACCTCCTTCTTCCCCACACATTTGTGTTCCTGCTGCAACCAACATATTCCTTCCTGCTGGTACCCAGCCAAGAGCTCACAGCTCATTGTTCCCTGCTCAGGAGCAGCAGCAGCTGGGCTGCCTGCTGCATCAAGAGCCAGCTTCTGTCCAGTTGGTACCTTTCCCAGCCCTGGGAAGCAGCAATTGCTACTCTTTATGGAACTGAGTCTCAACTACAGGTTACTTTTTGATACAGCGTATTACACAAGACATCACAAGTTGTCAAGCACAGGTACACTGTGCAGAGTCTGCCAACCCTACCAAGGAATCAGAAGGCAAAAGCTTCCCCTTTTTGAAGAAAGCCCAGGGCTTTTTTCACTGACACAACTCAGATCAAAACCGAATATTAAAACATGTTTCAGGATCCCAAAGGAATCAGCTTCTCGACGAGGGCTGGCTGCAGCAAACTCCCACCCTGTTCTGAGGGTGGAGCTGCAGCCTCCAGCACAGCTGCTCCAAAAGCAAGCTGAAGCAGCCAGCCACAGCTCAGTAATGCAACATGGAGCTTAGTGCACCCGTCTGCTTCAGCACAAGCAAGTGGTAAGAGGTGGTGCTAGCAGCCAGCTGAGCTGGTCCAAGAGCTCACTGCTAGATGGGTGCGATGCCAGACCTGTGCACACTCCTCCAGCTGCACACAAGAGCTCTGATAATTCCACAGAAGAGGACATCCCAAATGCCAGCTAAGTCAGAGCCAGGACAGAGGGAAGGTAGGAGCAATGCTGCCAGTGCCTGGTAGGAGTGATGTGTACAGAGGGATCACAGGACTCGCACATGAGAAGGGCTCAGCTCTCCCTGAGGTTCCAGCTCAGCTGGGGCTCCCTTAGCACAGCAAGCACAGATTTGGAGAGCACAACATTCCTGAGAGGCACTGATGCACATGATTAGTCGAGCTCAAAGCCCAAGCTTTCAAAGCCAAGTTCTCCAGGCCAAACCTCACTGATTCACAGCCCTGTTACACCTCCCGGCACTTCTCCAGATCAGAGTTGCTTTGGGCCTGCACAGTCCTGGAGTATTAGCTGAGGGAACTGAACAAGTTTGTTACTCTGGAGCTGCCACCAAGTTGTGACTGCTCAGTAGGAGTCTAAACAAGGCAGGACCTGCCTCCACCTCCACAGCTCAGGAGCAGAGCTTAGAAGCTGTCCCTTGTGGTTTAGGGAGCACTGCAGCCACCTTCTCTGGAGGAGGCATTGTGTTGATCTGATTACATGGTTGGAAAGTGGGAGCTAAGCAAGCCCCAGTTCATTTGCTTACAGTACAAAGGTAGATGTGTCTCTGCATGTTTAGTCAGACCACTTGCATGTTTAAGAGCAGTAGGAGAGGTCTGGAGGTCAGATCTCAACATCTCCACAAACATTACTTTACCTGGGCTGCTGCTCATTATAAGATTACAGCAGCATAAGCAAGCTCTCCCAGGTGAGAAATGCCCTGAGCCAGGGGAAGGGATGTGCAGCATCCATCTCCAGCAATAAGGGCAGATATGCTGGGCAGCCATCCTGGATAGCTCGCTTGAGAACAAACATCATCATCTCCACAGCCAGCAGCAGGTATTTTGAGATTGCAACTGTACAGGAAGGCCTCAAAATAGGCAATGTGCTAAAGCACATAGCACCAAGTCCAGGACACTGAGAAAACCAAGGTGCTGAAGCAGCAGTTTTCACACTGTACAAAAACAGCCCTGTGAGAAAGCCATACAAAGAGCTTCTCTCAGAGCTGGATGTTCCCAGTCATGAGGTTTCTTAGTCCACCTCACCCAAACTTCCTCCAGAAGGCAAAGGCCTCTCACACTACAGGGTATCTTCCTCCCAGGAATGAGAAGACACATAAGAGCCTCAGCAGACTGATAGCAAGAGCCTGAAGATTTCACTTACCCTCCTTTTGTAGGCTCAAGTTACATTGCCATTCAGGTATGAATATTGATGTGCCCATACCTCCTAGGAGGAAGCAGCACTCCGAGTCCCTGAAGATTTCAGGTAGTTCCCAGCTAGCTCCAATCCTCCCTGGGGATAAGGCTGTTACAAGAGCAGGCATGCTTGCTTTAACACCCCTCCCCCTTTATTAAAGCAAGCTCAACTTCCCCTCTTCTGCCCTGGGGGAGACAATCTCAGGATGTGGGAGGAGAGCTGAGCACATCCACTGGCTGCTGGGAGACACTAGGCAGCAAGCCATGCGTCTTGACTAAGGGCCTTGCCTGCACAAAGCATCTGAGCTGTACCAGCATAGCTTCCATGTTGCCATGCCTCTACCAGAACATCCTTGATGGAGACCTGCCAAAGCAAGCAACACGAACCTTATACAACTGAAACATGGTATGGTGCCCATACAGCCTGCATCACACTGCCGTGGCTGCCAGCTTGTTGGCACACAGCCACCTCATCCGTGGAACCAAACAAGTTTCAGGAACCTCTCTATGAATACTGAAAGCCCAGCACAGTTCCCACGTTAGTGAGACAGAGGCAGCTGGGTTATAATCCAGAAGATAACCAGTAAATAAGCCTGACCAGTTCAAAATACTGCAGGTTTGTCAGGCCACTAAGATACAGTGAAGTTGCTAAGTCTCCACCATCTCCAACTATATATTTCAAGTACTGGGATTAATTTCTTGTTTTGTTTCCAGCTTGCTAAGATTTTACACATTCCTATCATGCTTTCAGTTTTAGAAACACAGACAGGAGGTGTTAGATAACCTTTGGAGGGGTAAGCAAAACACAGATCTTAGACCTTGCCACTGGTACTCAAGCCTTATTTTATCTACTCCTGGCTGCTATAGTTTTCCCAGTTCCTAGAGGCTGGGCAGGAAACAAGTAACTGAGAAGGCTTCAACAAAGGTTCAGGCACTCAAGTCACAAACAATGGCATGAGAAATGGCTGCAAGACGATGCACCTCAGCTGTTCTGCTTTAGCACCAGGATCCTAGTAAGTGGGACAGGGCAAATACTGATGGGAGATCCAATCCCATACATGCAAATGTGAAGAACTACAAAACCAGCATTAACAGCAACATCCTTCCTCTTATTTCAGGAAGTCTTATTCTTGAGAATAAGTCTGCTCAAAGACAGGTGACTTCTTCCAGAGATACACTGCAATCTAAGAACTACACCTAGGTCTGTGAGCAGAAGTCCTGATCCTACTCATACTCAATACCTCTTACTATGCCACCGCAGTTTGCTGAGCAGGAAGGACAAGTATTACAGTCCCAGGATGGGAGGGAAACACCATGACAGCTGAGTCAACATCTAACAAGGAATTCCTACAGTGGAGATTGTTTCAAACTCATACTTTGCCCCTTACTCCCCCTTGCACAGCTCCTGCAACATTTACCAGCTCAGTTATTCTCTTATTCTCTGCAAAGGACTAGAACAGTTTCACTGAAGTGACTTGCATATTATTCATAAGACAGCACTGGTAAGCTACATCTTCTTGCCAGAGGGAAGATCAGGGCTAGGGATGCCTTTGTTGCAGCTGTCTCACCACTCACGCTCAAGCCAATATTACCACAGTGCCAGATTGCAGTTCAGATACATTAGCAGTATCCAGGAGTCAAGTTGAGGAGAAACCTACAGAGCCAAGTGACTCAGCCCACTTGGAAGAGATGAACACCAAGCAGGCTACCATTCAAGCTGCTTTCCAGCAAGGAGAGACCCAGTGTTTGGTAAGGACTCATTAGATAAGACTGGCAGTCCCACCAATCAAAGTCCAGTACTCCACAGCCAGGAAGCCTCCAAAGGCAAGCTCCAGCTATCTGCCTTCACTTTCACCCACTGCTTAACTAGTCCAGCTAGTCTGCCAGGTGATCAAAGCTGCAACATGCAGTGAGCTAGTACAGGCTCCAGGAGTTTTCCTTGAGTAGCTACATAAAGATCTATCCATTTATTTTAGGAATTTCTGCTTAAAACTCAAGCAAGCACAGTTAGATTATGAAACATCAGCTTCAGGTGATAGTTCTGGATGGGCAGGAGGGCAAATCACTCACTACCTCAAGTGCTTTCAAACTGCACAAATAGGATCCTTGGCACAAGTTTACACTGCAATCCATCTCAAGTGCAGTGCACCTTTCCTGAAGCCGCTCTGCCCTGTGAGAACAGTCGTGCCCTCAGAACAGGCTTCCCAGCGAGAGACGTCAAGGCTATTTGAGATCAGCTGTAAATCAACACACTTCTGTGGCCCAGACAAGCTTGTTCCCCTCCGTCACTGACCGAGCATGAGTTAGCAACAGCAGTGTTGACACAGCTTTCTCATGCATGGAGTGCTGGCTCTGGCACCAGGAAGGAGAAGCAGTCTCACAGGAGCAGCAGTAACAGCAACAATGACATCATCACAGCAGATCTCCAGCAAGCAGTAAATGCAGCAGCATGCAGAGTTCAAGCACGCTCTGTTTGTGGGGATGCAGCAGGAGAAGCAAGCATACTGAAAGCTAGCAGCAGCCATGTGATAGGAGCCTCCCTTAACTGCCTACTATTTCTGAACAGCACAACTGGAGCCACTGACCTTGGGCACTCATTTAGAACTTTTATTCAAATCGCATTTAAAGGGAAGTAACCTTTTAATAAGGCAGCTAACTGTAAAACAGCAAATGCTATGTTAGCTACTGTCATTCAATTTGTTACCATGCTCAATCCCGTTTTTGAGAAGCAGAGCCCATGTTTGGACCATTACTGCAGATAGCAACCTTTTACCCTCACAATTTAGTGCCACATCTTCTCTGTGTCTGAAGGCAGACTGCTACACAGCAACTGCAGGAGATCATTTTGAAAGGCTGCAGGGGGAAGTCAACCCAACTCCAACAGGCAATTAAACTGCAATTATCAAAACAATGCTGTGCAAAGAAGTGCTTCAGTATCTGAAGGATGCTGGATTGCTGTCAGACCAGCATACAAGGCATAAACATACTAGCACTCAGCCAAGTTCAGCACCAAGTTCATTTTCATCTGCACCCCCTTCTGCCAAAAGGACCTCAGTACCAGCAAGCCTAGCAAGTGCTTCAGAGCAGCACAGGTCACAGACATAGGAAAGCCCAGGAGGCAGAGAACACTGGTAAGCACCAAACTCTCTCTTTGCACACTCAGTTTACTTCTGTTATTAAAGAAATTGGTATGCTACAACAGGAGGGACAGCAACATCTGTGAGCCCAGACACTCCTAAGCTCATTCAGAAATGCAAACACCCTGTGTCTTATTCCACAGCCTTCATTCCTAAGCCCAGGCTCACCAAGCACCCATCTCGGGATGAAACATTTGAAAGAACATCCTAATCCAGCACAAGCAGTTTTGTTTACAGTCAAATGTTAAGTTCCACATAAGCTAGTCTCATTTTTGCAGAGAAGTCAGACTAAAATCTCATACATGTCAGAAACAAAACTATATATAGTTCTGCACAGATGGTTTGATCTTAATTGTCATGTTTCCTCAAGGACAAGTTTTGCCAGAGATTTGCTCTGACAGGTAATTCGCATGACCTTCCAAGCCAGCGGCCTTAAAGCAGTAGCTTTAAGAAGGTGCTTCAGAAATTCAATCTGGTAAATCTCTTTCCCCAAACATTGGTTTTGGGTAGAAAACAAAGGATGTTGTTTTCCTCAGATAAAACTCAGGAGAGATTCAGTAGCAGAGTTTGTATGCTTTCCGTTTACAATTCAGGATTCACCTGCTTCACAACACATCTGTGCTGCTCTGGACGGTGGCTGATGCACTGAATTTGGCAGAAGGGAAAGGATGACTGTAGCACAGTCACTGCAATAGTTATTTAAGCTTTTACCTTGGCACCTTTCCATTTTAAGGTGTAAGTCTCAGTGTGCCATGCTGAACTATTAATAGAGTATTTGAGGACACTGGCCACTGCACAATACCATGAGCAAAAAGAAAGTTTAATTTAATGAATTTCAGACCTTACCAGTTATACTTCATGCTGCAGGTGAAGAAAGCAAGAAACTACTAGTAGTTCTGTCAGAGTTTTCCCTGTTGAGGGGTAAGATTAACCCTCATCTCACAGGAATATTAACAGTACAGAAAAGGGCAGCACTCGGAAGTGGCATTATTAGAGCTACTTTGGGTTCTAAAGGCATGGTGAGCCTGCTCATTAGTTCATGGAGAGCAAGTCGTGTTCAGTCAGCTGTTGGAAGTCACAAGGAGGGGGGGAAAAAGAGACAAGTATACTTGTTCTTCCTGAAGAAGCACAGCAACGGAGTTCTGATTATTAAACAAGGAATATTCAAACAACTCCACCCAAGACAACCTCAAATCTATCTTTTAAGTGCAGAGTACATTCACTTTGCCAGCCCAGCCCAGCTGGAGGCACAGCAAGGCTGCAGCCTCTATCACACATCACTAGTACCACCACTGATCACACACAGAACAGCCACAAGGGAGCCTCGAAATCACAGCCAAGCACTGCATACTGCTGGTTGTGTACTGCTCCCAAAAGGAACTCCCCACTTCCCCAGCACTAACCCACACCAAAAGGCACAGTGCTAAGCACAGGTCAGAGCTGGCCAGCCAGGTGCTGGAAGCTTTAACATTTCCAATTCGTAGTTATAAAACAAAGAACAGCTTGCTTACAGTTGGGAGGACTTCGTTCTATCATGTGTTCTCAGTTTACTCATAAAAAAAAACCAATACACATCCCAACAACTCTGCTTATCAGCAAGTATTCTTAGCTTGCAAGAAAACAGTGTTGAGAATTCCAGCTTTTAACTTAAAGAACTCAGAGCTATTGGGAAGACTTACTCATTCTGATGCAGTTACCTCTCTCCCTTCAGATTACAGCAGCCTATTCTATTAATAACTGCCTTACTACTGCAAGAATTCCACTATTTACAAGAAGCAAAGCACACTTCTTTTTAAATACAATCATTAAGTATTTCTATCTTTATTAGCCTCAATATACCTGGGCATTAATAATGCATCCATCATTTCATTTACTTTATTACGCTCAGAACAAAAAGCACTTCCAACATCCACTCTCATACTGCTCAGAACTGAGTCAGGCTTTGCACATGCCGAGAGCTCCTTTCGCAATAACTGCCAGCTCTCCCAGCCTCCTGTTTGGCAGCATAAATCGCTCCCTAGGCAGCCTGCTTGTCTCAAAGCAGCACCCAGGCGCCCCCATCCCTTCCCCCCACCACTTCAAGCACAGCCACCACCCACCCCCCAGCATTATGGGCAGCCCCGGCCCCCAGCCCTACCCTACCGGCAAGGAGCAGCGCAGCACGCCACACACAACGCACTCTGCTTCGCGAGGGACCACCGCGGGCACCTCACAGCGAGGACACACACACAGGCCTGGAGAAAACGCACAGCCCAAGGAAGGCCTTCGTGCCGCCGTGCCCGAGGCGCCGGGCGGAGAAGCCCTTTCCCAGAGAGCCCTCGGCTCCATTGTTTCGGGAGAAGCACCGGGCCCAGCCCCGGGGAGGCGGCAGCTCGGCTCCACCGCCCCGGATCACCCTCAGGGCGGGCCGCTGCCACTCCGGCACCGGGCCGAGCTCAGGTGAAGCACAAAGGCGGCGCCCCCCTAACCCAGCCAGCCCCAGAAGCGCCTCCGGCCGCAGGGAGGGGCCCGAGCGGTACCCCCCGCCCAGCAGCGGCAGCTGGGCCGGAGCCGGCACCCCCAACCCAGCCCCGAGCACAGGCGCCGCGCCGCGCGCGCGCCCCCCCCGCCGCTCACCGTGGTGCGTGTGCCGCAGCGCCCGCCCGAACCTCGCTGTCCCTCCCCCGCTCGTCTCGGTCGGCTTTATCGGGCCCAACCACCTCCCCGCTTTCACTTCCGCCTCCCCCCCGACAACTTCCGGTCACGGGGCCCGCCCGGTGTCGCTGACGTCATCACGGCGCCGGGAGCTGGCGGGAGGGGGAGGGAAGGGCCGTGCGCGCGTCACGTGATCGCGGGCTACCCGCCGCCATCTTATGTTAGTGGGGCGGGGGCGAGGCCGGCGTGCGAGAGGAGACCGCGCGCTGCAGTAAGGCGACTCGAATGTATTCGTTAGCAGTGTTAAACGTTGGAATGGGCTGCCCGGGGAGGCAGTGCAGGTATTTAAGAGGTGCGTGGACATGACACCAAGGGCACTGCTTAGTGATGGTTGGATGTGATAATCTGGAGTATCTGTTCCAGTTGAAACGATCTGATGATTGTGCAGGTCTGCGGTTCACAGCTGAGCCCCAGGACGGCAGCTTTGGGCACAGCAGCAGCTGGTGGGGCGCAGCACTCCTGGCCCTGCCAGTTTCCTTTAAGGGAAGGCACACGCTGGGCTGTTAGCAGCAGGCGTGAGAGCTGTGCTACAGAGCGTTCCCCTGCTCTCATGCCTAAAACTTGCATTTTTTTTTTGTTTTTACACACTACAAAAAGCAGTCAAGGCCCGTGGGTGAGATTTCCTCCTTCCCTCTCTATGGCAGAGCGATCCTGGCGCCATCTATTAAGTGCTTTTGTTACACAGAGGATAGCCTTGCACTGAGTTCCTGTGTTACTGGCTTTCTTGGCACAATCAGCAGCTGTGTCATGCAATAGCCATCCGTGATGAGTTTCTGGTCCACTGTGGAAATGCTGCATTTGCTCAGGCTGACGAGGCAAAGTCCTGCTGCCTTGAAGAACACGTGAATGCTGTCATTCAGGAGAATGAATGTCTGCAGGGAGCACCTTGTGATGTAGCCCGGGTGCTTGTAATTTGGCACAGATGACAGTTAGGTTGGCTGTGGTTGAAAGCAAAGAGACAGTGGTAAGAAAGAGGTAAATGGAAGTGCTGAGTGGTGGCTTCTGCGTTTTACCTGGCTGTACAGACAGCACACACACTTCCCCACCAGAATAAACATGGGGCTCAGGAGACACCAGAGCATTATGCAGTGAACAGCACAACTAAATGCTGTAGCCTGTGAAGAAAATAGTGTTTCACATCTGACCACTCAATTGATAATATAAAAACTCAATGGAACCTTATAAAAATTGATTGGTTTAAAGCACAAAGCCAATTGTTCCCAATCACTAACATTGCTTACAAGAAAGAAGTTTGCTGCCTTTGAGGAACTTTCACAGAGATTAGCAGATCCATCATATTATAGTAAACAAACATTTACCACTGCAGAAACCTCAACATATTTCAGGCACTTATCCCATGAACCAGGAAGTAAGAAACGTCTCCAGCTTTGATTTGTTCCCTTTGTGACATCTAATCTCTGTCCCATCCAATTAGGGATAATAAAACACCATCTCTTTGCGTGTCCTTGGACTGAAAGGGATCCTCCCCTTCCTCTTGCCAGTCCATGAAATGGCAGTGAGAGAAATAGCCTGAATACAAAAGCACTCATTATGTGCTGATTTCAGAGGGGCCTGCAGAGAGATCCAGGGGGGTAACCTGCACCTCGGCTTAGCTGATGTTTCTCATAGTTTCTAATGCACTCACACACTTCCCATGGACATACGGCCACCTCACCTTGGACCATCTGTGATGTTAAAGCTTGGGGGCAGCCTGCTCATTCTTCTAGTACTTACCCAGCATATTTTGGCTCACCTGAGTCCTGCAGTCCCTCCTCCTCATTGCTGGTCACAGCCCTGGGATCCTTTGTTGCCTTTGTTACCCAAAGTCTGGAAAAATAAAGCTCCAGCTGACCGTCCTGTCATCCATGTGTGAAGCTTCCTCTCAGGAGCTTTGCAATGTTTTTCTATTGCCATCTTTTGCTTTCCAGGCCAGCTTCCTCAAATTATCATTATAATGCTAGGACTTGCTAAAATAAAATTTAAAAAAGGAACTAAGCTGCAGCAAACACACAATATCTCCTTTTTGTACTCCAAGCCAAACCAGATTCACCCTGCTTCTTCTGGCATTTTGTTCACTAGAAATCTGCTCTTACATGACCACATAAGCATTTCCACTGGCAAAAGCACAGCTGTAGTCTTTCGCCTGCCCTCTTCTCTAATCCCTGCCTGCAGTACAAATACTGCTCTGGTAATCTACTGATGCTTTCTCCTTTGCAGTCCTTAGCTGATTTCTAAATCTTACAGCAGCAACACATGAAAGTAAAATTCCAGCTCTTGACAAGACTAGATCACCAGATACCAACCACAGGAAGCGACTGCAATCATGTTATCTTATGCCAGATCTCTCTAATCCATGCTTCTCGAGGTGCAGGGAATGCTAGGTACAGCACAAGGGATTACTGGCATCTCTGCTCACTGATGAAATGCAGCTGCTGGAGGCTGAACATCATAAAAACAAAGCATTGATAAAGGGTCTAAATGCATCTGTTGAGGCCTGAGACTCACAGGGACATTCTCTTAGATCTGAGTGCCTATGCTGGCTGTGGCATGGCAAGCGGAGAGAAGCATTTGCCTCTGTAAAATGTAAAGTGCCAAAGTAAAACAGCCACCACACAGCTTTGTCACCACCACAGCGACCTGGAGCCTGGACTGGTGGGAGCCAAAACCAACAGAAAACTCAAGTGTCACAGGACAAAGGCAAGTTTTTGTAGTTCAGACTTCAGGCTAGGGAGCAGAAAGGTGCCTACATTCCATTCATGTCAAGAGGCCGTCCCACAAATAGTGACGGTCACTTGAGAACCTGTGGGTCTCTGAGTTGGCCTCCCTGGTACAGAGATTCTCCAACAGCAGCAGCTTCCCACTTCTTACGCAGTGCTAAATACTGGGTAATTAATTTTTACAGCTGCACTGGCAGTCTGCCGGGTAATTTTACATGATTGGTCTCAGTACTCAAATGGAAAAGATGATCCAGGGGTGAAGTAACTTCCCTGAGGCTGAAGTGAGTCAGTAACCTTGTCAGATCTAGGTCCCTCTAAATAGGGACGTTTGTAAATAATGTTTTAAACCCTAGAAATTCTATAAAAATAGAGAGCAGTGCACACAGCCAGCACGGAATGGCACAGACCTTTCAGGAATCAAGCTTTTGTTACAGCAGCTTGTTCTGTTCTTACCAGGTTCTGAAGCCATGAGAGCGAAGGTCTGGTGTGTCTGAGATCTCCCAGCTCATGACATAAGTGGATTTGCAGCCACAGGGCCAGGCCAGACAGGCCTGTAACAGCCTGCAGGACCATAGGTTGTATCCTGCCACTCTCCCTTGCACTGACCAGCCGCGTGAGCCCCGCAGCCAGGCGGTTTTGTGGCAAAGGTGGCTGTGTCATGCTGTTGTTGTACCCAGAACGTGTCACACAACAGAACCCTGATGCCATGTGAGCGCTGCAAGTGGGATATTTTATGGTACAGGTGACTTGCAGGCAGCTTCTTTAGCAGTCAGTCCATGCCAAAAAAGTGTCCCATAGGCATTTCGAAGAGGGGAAGCTCTCCTTGAGTTGGAACCAAACCACCTCCATACGCTTTCTGCAGGTCCGTCCTGGATGTGAAGGGCCAGACGTGGTCTGCAGAGGCCCTGGGGGCTCTTTGGGCAGAAGGGCTTGGCCACATACCATAGCACAACACCTTTCTCACAATCCAGCCCCCTCCCTGCAAGCACAGGGTGCTGCATACTGGCCTCAGGTCCATCTGCTTCAGTTCTTTCAAATCACAGATTTTCGCAATCCCCTCTTATCTGCTCTAAAAGGAGAAGTAAGTTCTGTATCAATAGCAACCGTATAATTTTGTGTGCATGTTTTTGAAGAGTGTTGCAAAGATACTCAGCCTTGAAGGATAAGGGTGTGTGGGCAGTGAGGTTTACTTTGCTCTATCTTGGACCACACTTTTCAATGCTTGGTGCCCCAGCAGCTGCAATTTCGATCCCAGGGAGTTATGACTCATTGTTTGCAAATCCTTGAGCCACCAAATTGAAGGTATGTCCAGCAAAACACTATCATCTAAAACTGAAATGGTTGTGGCTGGATGTTAAAGCTTCAATAGTTACTCCAGTGCTCAGAACTGGTTTCATGTCCCTGCTTGAATTTCTGGCAAACAGAAAACACACTCCACAAAAAAAATAAAAAAAGAGCTTCCAAGATAAATACACATCAAGTGCTCTCCTTTCTTGAGAAAAGCTGAGAAGTTCCGTGCAAAGATAGGAGCTCAATTATTGCACCAACAGAGCAAGCAACATGGGACTATGCCTCAGCACGCCCTGCTGACACCAAACACAGGATCACGGCCCTGGGACTGCACTAGATATGAGGTGACTCCTAGCACCCACGTTTGCAGGGCCTTAAAGGATCAGAAAGGAAAACGCAGTGCCACTGACGACGGGGGTCAGACCGAACCACACAGCCGGACTGATGCGCGCAGCTCCGTGCGCCAGCGGCGTAGCGCGCGCTATTCACCAAGGGGCGGGGCTGCGCTACCGCACCGCCCCCGCCGCGCTCCTCGGCTTGAGGGACGCTTGGACGCCCCCTGGCGGCGGGATGCGGACACAATGGGCTGGCGGGGGCGAGCGGTGCTAAGCTGGGGCAGAGTGAGGGGCATGGGCGCGGAGCGGCACGGCAGGGAAGGCTGGGGGACGTGAGCCGTAGAGCTTGGCAGGATAGCAGCCTCCCTGCGCTGCTGGCGCTGCGGAAAGGTAGAATTTAACATTTCAAGCCAAGATTTGCACTCTGTTCCCCTTATGCCTTCTCTGGCTTTGCAGGATCCAATCTGCCAAAGGCATTTTCAAGCAGGGGTGTGATGCAAAGGGCCGGATCACACGTTAAGAGCGGTTTGAATGTTGTGTGTTATCAGGCCCTGCCAGCACTCGGAGGTGCGTTAGTGGCAGCTGTGATCACACCCTGATTTTCTCATATAATCAAACTTGCTCAGTTCCTGTCTCCAAAGTATGGTCTGATCCTGCAACAAAACCCAAACCCAGCCGAACTGAAGCCATCTCTTCAAATGGGCAACATCCCCTTCTATGCTCAAGCATTTCACCTGCTTGTGTAGATTTCTTCTACAAGCAGACCACCAGTGCTCATCTGTAGCCATTTCAGTTACATTTCTAGTAAGCATTAAACATCTAAGCAAAAAATTTCTACTTTTTGTACAGATAAAGCACCCTTTAGCATTGTCTCTGTGGAAGCAGGACACATTTTCAGGGCTTATGAACACAGGGCAGCAGTGAGCCCCAAAGAGCCCCCTCCAGACCCACCTCTCCTGAGCCCGAACCAGAAATCACAGCACGTTTTCCTTGGCAAAAGCTGTGCGTGAGTTGTGCTGATTAGCTGAAAAATGAGGTTGTAAAAATAACAAAATTGGATTTATTTTTTTTTTTTCTTTTTTCCCCATCTGTTTCTCAAGGGCCTTAGCAAGGCTAAGCAAACTCAGCTGTCAGTCTTACCTATAGCCTCAGGGCTGGGACTGCAAAACCTCAATGGTCTGGGGCTAATGGAGAGAGAGGAATGCTTCTGCATCCCTCTGGCACACTGCTCTTGCCCCTCAGGCCCAGCAGATGCTGGGCTGGCACCAGCTCCATCCCCTCCCAGTGCTCAGTGTCCCTGAGGGTGACACACTTTCCCTGCACCACATCCTTTGCAGATGGCAGAGGAGCTGAGCTACCTAGCTGGGGCATGGGGACCGGCTAAGACAAGGGATGCTGGCCCTGCAGCCTGGAACAATTAGTGTGCAGCATCTGGCCAGGGTCCCGCAGCACTTCTCATGTTTAAACCCAGCCTCTCCCTTCCTGCTTGAGCAGATGTAACCAGCAAACCTAGCCAGAGTTTCTCTTGTGCCTTCTGAGAGCCTTAACTCAGCACAAGTAGCTGTAGCCTGGCACCATGTTACACCACATCCACGCTGGGTGCAGGACAGCAGTGAGAGGGGCCTGCAAGCAAAACCTGTTCTGCAAGCAAGAATCCTAAAAGCAGTGGCTTTTGAGCCTAAGGATAAATTTAGACAATGTGGTAGAGCTGGGAGCAGATGCTACACAGACTCAGCATGACTCAATTATCACAGTTAGAATGGATCTGAGCATGGGGTGAGCGTATCACAGCCTGACTCAGAGCTCTCTGGGGTCTGGGATGGGTCAGGTTTAGAAATGCCGTGTTTGCCAGCTAGCTCAGAGTCAGCATCTGGGCCAAATCCAACTTTTGGCCCTGGATATAACAACTGAAACCCAATTATCTTCAGACACAATGGAATGTGTATTATTTCTTTCCCTCCATTTGCCAGGAGAAATCTCCCTGAGGGAGAGAGGGGAAATAAAGGCAGTCTGGAGTTCATTTACTCCCTGTGGCACAGAGGCTGGGGTTGGAGGAAGGGCAGGGACAGCTGCTCCTGGAGAGGACACTTCCACACAAAACCCACACGGACACTCAGAGGGAGCTCTAAAATGCAGCAGTGCTGTGCAACGCCTGGATCAGAGCCAGCAGGCTGCTTCAGAGGTGATGCTGTTCAGAACGTAACACACCACGAAATGTCCCACTTCGTTTCACCGCTGCCAAGGGGCCGTGTGACTCCAGCTCCAAACTCATGTAGGAAATCCGCTTCCGATCCGACCCTTGGCAACCTCAGCCCAATTCAGAGCATTATCTATGCAGCTCGCGTCAACATATTAAACCAAGGCCAGGCCTGAAGCACATTATGAAAACACTCACGGCCCGTTGTCCCGCGGGGCTCGCACCCACAGCGGTCACGGCAGACAACATCGCCCTCCGCTTTTCTCTGCAACACGGACAGCACAAAGCACCACGCCTCCGGCCCCGTTTTTTTACTCAGGCACTCGCACGGCCACCTTCCCCGCCGGGGGCCTCACGCGCTGCCGGGCGCCGCCATCGCGCGTCTCCTATGCCGTTGGGCGCCGCCATCTTGTGCCCTCCCCGTACAGCGCGGGCGCCGCCATCTTGTGCCCTCCCCGTGCACGCGTCGGCCATGGCGGGGCTGCGTTGCCGCCTGCTCCTCTGCCTGGCGGCCGTATGGGCCGCCGCCGCCGCCGACCTGCAGCTGGAGGAGGCGCGGCGCACCGTGGACCTGAGCACGCACCTGGCCAAGGTGTCGGCCGAGCTCAGCCTGGCCAACGCACCGGGCGGCCCCGCCGCCTCCTCCTTCCTGCTGGCGCTGGAGCCGGGCCTGGAGCCGCGCCTGGCCTACCTGGGCGTGCAGGTGAGTGCGGGAAGCGGCGGGGAGCTCCGCGAGCCGGGACAGCCGCAGCACGGCCCGGGGCTGCAGGGCCACGTCGGCACAGCGCCGCGCCCCGGGCCGCACCGCCGGGACACGTCGGCAGCGGGAGGACCTGCCGCGATCGGGAGGAACAAAGCGGGCCGAGGTGCTGAGTCCGGGCAACGGGAGGGCGGCGGGTGCTTCTTGTCAGCTTCTGCGGGAACGGCCCTTTAAAAGCCACGTCTGGGGTCCGACCCGGCTGCCTTCGGTGATTGAAAGGGCAGCGCGTTGATCGGTGTGCTCTGAAACAGGTGAAGGGCGAGGAAGAGGAGGAGAACATCTTGGAAGTGAAAGAGACGAAAGTGAAGGGAAAAAGGTGAGTGTCACCCTCAGAGGACTGTACCTGCAGTTACACATCTGGGCTGCGGCGCTGTCCGCGGGGTGAGATGGAAGTGCTCCACAGCTCCGTGCGCAAGGAGAGCCCTGTGCTCGTTGCTGAGATGTGCTCCGTGCTGACTGCAGGGCTAAGGAACACGAGCAGCCAGGCCCAGGTCCTGCTCCCCGCGGGCCCCGTAAGAATCACAGAATCATTAACATTGGAAAAGACTTCTAAGATCATCCATTCAAACTGTCAGCCCATCACCACCATGCCTGCTCAACCACGCCCCTAAGTAACATCCCGTTCCTTCATTAAAGAGCAGCAGGTGGGAAGAATTATAGCTGCAGTAATGCCTTTTGGGGTCTCAGATGACTGGCAGCAATTACGACAAATTAGAAATGCTCTTTGGTCGTGTCCCCAAGCACTGTTCTTAGTCTGAGATGTGAAAAGTAATACAGTGTGTGGGGTACTGCAATCCCTGCTGCAGGGACAGAGAACACCGTCTTGTGCCCAGGGCTCTGCTCTGCCAACTTCGGGATGCTGTGCATGGGTTGTAAGACAGGACCAGCACATTATTTCTAAGCTGTGCTGAGAAATAAAGGACCTTTTAAAAAGTGGGTCAGCAGTGCAGTGCTGATGAATGGTAAGGGAATGGTAGCTGTGCAGTTACACTGGTCAGGTGGATCAGGGTTCCTGATAGCAGGAAGCCTCATGTTGTTCTGCATGTGGGACACCAGCCGTGGCATGAAATCCACATGCTGCTCACATCACCTCAGTCCGCCTGGTACATACTTAGCAGTTTGGTGAAGCCTCAATGCGTTGTGTAGCACCCCGTTCCAAGACTGTGATCATTTTCTAACAGTACCTTGGTTTCAGCTCCTGTGGGCAAAAGCTGAAAATAAAGATTTGGTGGAACATGTTCAGAAGACAAATTATAGACATCTCAAGCACATTTTCACATGCTGTTTCTGATTCATATCGTTCTTGTCATCTGGAGAATGAGAAAATGCCACTGAAGCATGCATTATAAATGCAGAACTCGAGACAGGAGCGTAACACCATTCCAGTACCAAAACGATACCCAGATATCTGGGAAAGAGGCTATAATTGTGCCCGAACACAGTTCACCCTGTGTTTTGCCTCGTCCTGCCCTCTTGGTACAGAATAAGCTCACCCTCTTGAATGAGGCCTCTGAGGAGCAAATGTAACATTGTCCCCAGTCGCACACCATATATCCAATACAGAATCTTAGGTGTTTCCGTGCACAGGGGATCTCGCAGAGGGTTGGATCTGTTTGTTGTTTTGGGGAGATCTCACTGCCTCTTCTTCTTTGCAGTGGGAAGTTTTTCACTGTGAAGCTGCCATCTCCTTTGGCACCTGGGGCCAAGGTCCGTGTCTCTGTTGAAATGGTTTTCACGCATGTCCTGCAGCCCTACCCCACTCACATTACCCAGAGCGAGAAGCAATTTGTGGTCTTTGAAGGAAATCACTATTTCTACTCGCCATACTCCACCAAGACCCAAACAACTCGTGTCAAACTGGCCTCAAGGAATGTGGAGAGTTACACCAAGCTGGGGAACCCTTCCCGCACAGAAGACATGATTGAGTATGGTCCCTTCAAGGACATCCCTCCATATAGCCAGGTAAATGCCTGCATAGAGAAATTGTGACCATGGCACCTGGTATGTAGGTTGGGCTGGGGTGGCTCAAGCAGGAGAAATACCTTCTACCTGTGTAGAGTTTGTTGAGGAAGTTTCTCTTGGGGACATAGAGACCCGTAATTGGGAGGGGAGGTTGCTCCTCACTTTGGGTTAGTCACTTGCTTTCTCTTCCTGCTAGGACACTCTGAAGGTGCACTATGAAAACAACAGTCCATTCCTGACCATCACCAGTATGACCCGAGTCATTGAGGTGTCCCACTGGGGAAATATTGCAGTTGAAGAGACAGTTGATTTAAAGCACACGGGAGCAGTGCTGAAAGGGCCCTTCTCCAGATATGACTACCAGAGACAACCAGACAGCGGAATCTCTTCTGTCAAATCTTTCAAGGTCGGCATTTTGCATCACCTGTTCATACCGTGGCTTCTTCCTCGTATCCCTAGATTTAAACATATAAATAAATACCCAGTTCTGAGTAATAAGGGATTATTAAAGCTCTCATCTGTTTTCAGAGAAGGATCATTCCAAAAAGTCAAAAGTGGCTTTTGGAAATGGAAATTGGAGGTTATATGCCTTATTACATCTGGTGGCCAAAGAAGCTGCATATGCCAGGCATGTAGTGTCTCTCTGTGCTCTTAACCCTCCAGTCTCAAGAACTGTCTTACACCCCTTAATCAAATGCATTAACAGTTCCAGTTTCCTATTTCTACTATACAAGGGCCTTTCATCCTTTCCCCACCCTCCTGTTTTCAGAGTTGCCTTTTCTATCATAGCATGTTGAGCAATAATTGGAAACTCACCCATCCATTCCTTAATCATAAAACACTTAACAAAAGGTAAAGCTGTGGCTCTGCTAGCCAGATATGAGAAAGTATTTTATGTCTTCATCTGAACCAAAGCCTTCCTCACTGCTTGAGGCCTCCAGAATTGATTGATGTAATTCTGCTAGGTGATGCAGCCAAACAGAAATCTCATTTTGCTGTGCATAAACCAGCAAGCTCAGTGAGCTAGGAGCAGTGAGCTGGAGTGAAAAGAGAATTGCTGTTCTGGTAGGTGTGATGAAATCCCTTGCTGTCTGGAATATTTGAACCTGGGCTGGAGAAAGCCCTGGTTTTCCACATTCACTTATAGGCCAGGTAAATTGGGTACTGGCAGTCACTGCAGTGACTGATCACTTGGAATACCACGGTTTTGCCTCTTGGTGCTGAATGGCATTTTGTTGTCTCGTGGGAGCACTGTTTTCTGATGCTTTACAGCTGTTGCTGGTTTTGTCAGAACTGACTGTTGCTTCTCTTCACACAGACCATTCTCCCAGCTGCTGCTCAGGATGTCTATTACAGAGATGAAATCGGAAACATCTCCACCAGCCACTTGCTGGTCCTGGATGACTCTGTTGAGATGGAGATCCGTCCCCGTTTCCCACTTTTTGGAGGATGGAAAACCCATTACATCATTGGTTATAACCTGCCAAGCTACGAATACCTCTACAATCTTGGTGGGTGGTTTGGGCAAAGGGAATAAGAAATCTTTTCCTCTGCATTTAAAGGTGGTTGCTGTACAGTGATAAATTCAGAGCCATAGTATGCTGTACCTTAGCAATTGTTGCTAGGAGTTATTTCTAGAATATGCAAATCCATCCCTCTTTTCTGTGCTTCCTACAGGTTTTTGGAGACATCTGTTTAAAACATATTTAAGTGAGCTAGTGCCCCCTGCTGTGTGATGCATCTGTCTGAGTTCTGGTTTTGCTTCTAATAGGAGCTGAGCTTCAGGCTTGCTCCTTGTTCTCTGAAACATAACCACTCCATGGTCTGTACTCTCCTAGGTGATCAGTATGCCCTGAAAATGAGGTTTGTGGACCACGTGTTTGACGAGCAAGTTACAGATTCTCTGACTGTCAAGATCATACTGCCAGAAGGTGCCAAGTAAGTGCCATTACTCCTGGTTTGTTGCCATAGAAGATGCTGTATTGGTAGCAGATACTTTGGCTGCTTTGATGGCCTGAAGACAGTGAAACAGCACAGTGATTAGACATGTAGAGATCTTGGAAGACAGCTTTGCTTCCTTCTAGAGTGATGTTTAAATTGCATAATTGGCCTTGTGCTGGAGTCCACAGTTGACCAGCCAAGTCCCAGCATAGCCTCAGACAGGACTGTCTGGCTTTATCCACAGGAATATCCACGTGGACAGCCCTTATGAAATCAATCGTGCTTCAGATGAGCTTCACTACACGTACCTGGACACTTTTGGACGCCCAGTTATTGTAGCACACAAGAGCAACCTGGTGGAGCAGCACATCCAAGACATAGTGGTGAGCACGGCCGCCCTGCGAGGTTTGCCTGACCAGTGGGGCCTTCTCTGTATTTATCATGATGGTCAAAACATTCCTGTTTGGTTTCAGAAATGAACGCCTCCTTAACTGCAGAGCTAGTTCTGCTGCTGCCTGAGGTGTTCTGTCCTGTGCCAACGTGGGTCACTGCTCAGCATTTCAAACTTCTCTCGTAGGTTCATTACACCTTCAATAAAATACTGATGCTGCAGGAACCCCTGTTGGTGGTTGGAGCCTTTTACATCTTGTTCTTCACTGTGATCATCTATGTGAGGCTGGATTTCTCCATCACTAAGGTGCTGTATGAAGAATCCTTTGCAAATGTTAATGGCTTACTCAGGCAACGGTCAGAGATTTTTCATGCCAGTAATTCTCTCCAACTGTTCCCACTTGACATTTAAGTGGATCCCTGTTTTGGTATTCCTGCAGGGTTTGGTGTACTATGGCTAATGTGAATTTTGCCCCCTGGATAAAAAAAAAAAGATGTCCCTGATAAACAAGAACATCTGCAAACCTTTCTGCAATTTTTTTGCCTTTTTTTTTCTCTTAAGCTCTTTGTTGGGCTGTGCTGAATTTCTGAAAGGTGCTTGCCCTAGTCAGTACTTGAACCATTTCCTAGCTGCTGTCAGTTGACCTAATTGCAAAGAGTGCCGTTGCTGTAACAGTCTTGTGGCACATAGCAGGCATGGCTTAATGCAGATCAAAGATAGGACTGCTTTGATCTTTTCTTCTGTCTTCTTCCAGGATCCAGCTGCTGAAGCTAGGATGAAAGTTGCCTGCATCACAGAGCAAGTGCTTACTCTGGTAAACAAGAGACTTGGGCTGTACCGTCATTTTGATGAAGCAGTGAATAAATACAAACAGTCGCGGGACATCTCCACCCTGAACAGTGGCAAGAAGTCTTTGGAGACAGAACATAAGGCCCTGACAAGTGAAATAGCTGCTCTGCAGTCTAAACTGAAGACAGAAGGCTCTGACTTATGTGATAAAGTAAGAAATGTTAATTTTCTGAAGCTCTCCTGCTTTTGGCTCAGTCAGATATTTGAGCTGACTTGTAATGTGGTGTTTAGTTTCTGCAGCTTATATCTTTCCCTCTCCCCTGCAAAAGCTGGCTTGATCCCTGCCAGAGGGGGTGAAGATACATTTTGGTTTTTTTCTTTTTTCCACTTGCAGTAATCTTGGTTATGCAGCCACATTGTTAAACAGCTGCTTGTGCTGTTTCTTAAGCAGCCCCTAAAACCTGCTGCATGGTAGTGGTTTTGTAACAGTCTTAATGCTCACTTTGCTCATTATGGTGACAATTGGCAAAAATGGAAACCACCAACATCAGTTACGACTCTACTGCTGACACCAGCCAAGCTAACATCATCTCCCTAATCTCATGTTTTCTTCCATGTATAAATTTGATAGATTTTCCATAGCATGATGCTCCTCAAGGGGTATTTTGCTGTACCATGTTGAAAGCTGGAGATTCATGATCCCTGAGGTCCCTTCCAACCCTGGCCATTCTGTGAAAGCTGCAGTACAGAGAGCACACCTCACTGCATCTGCTGTATTTCAGAACTTACCTGGAACAGCCACCTAACCCCAAGCAGGGGATGTTTTAATCACTGAGATCCCTTCAACCAACAGACACTTTTCTTAATCTGTTATTACCCGAAGGGGTAGCTATGTCATTATAGAGCTGCTTCTTGCACATCATTGACATTAACTGCAGGGGCACATCTTCCAGCTGTCATTGTGGTGATATAGCTTAAAGCCTTTAAAACCCATCATTAAGCACTCTTTAACAGTCATTGCATCTGTCTCCTGCCAGTATGGCTCCTGGGTCCTTAGTGCCCTTTTATATCTGCACTGCTTAATTATCCATTCATGAGACGTTCCTCATAATGTGTTGGCAGGAAGAGGCAACATGCAGGGATTGGAGACATTTCTGTTTAGCACTGACTTCATCTTTTGCTGTGCCTCAATCATCTCTTCTATCCCAACTTTACTACAGGGATGTAGGATTTTTTTTGTTTTTGTCTTCTCTAATGTTCCTTTTGTCTTTTATCCTGTAAGGTAAGTGAGATTCAGAAGCTGGATGGCCAAGTCAAGGAACTCGTTTTGAAGTCCTCGGTGGAAGCTGAGCGGCTTGTAGCTGGCAAGCTCAAGAAGGATACATACATTGAGAATGAGAAGATGCATTCCAACAAGCGTCAGGATCTGGTCACCAAAATTGACAACATCCTTGATGCGCTGTAGCTCTCCAGTATAGCAGTCGGGTGAAGGGGAGAGGTGTGAAAGAAGATGAGAAGCCTAGGAGTGGATACACTTTGAGCCAAAACTCCTTCCCAGAAAAATTAAGGAAAAAAGTTGATGTGAAAAATATCTGCAAGTATGTTTTATTTTTAGATTGTTCTGTCGAGCCTGTCTGCTCAGCAACATCTGCTGTGCAGGGGACCACAGTATCATACTGTTTGGCTGGTAACAGGGTTTCTTTCCTAGAAGTGAGACTCAGCCTGGTGACAGAAGTCTCCTGCTTTCAGTTTTCCCTGTATAGATGTGCCCTGATGAAGCTGACACAGCCAGCCAGTCTGAGCACAGACATGCTCACAGCAAATCAAAATGTGTCTCCAGAAAGAATAAAAGAACCCTTTGTTCTACTTTGAGATAAAACTGCCACTGCCTTGCCTTTCCATGGTGGGACAGAGAGGGGGTGGATGAGGTGCTGGGTGTCTCCGTCCCTGCCTACAGTCCAGGAACACACAGCTCTGCCACCCTGCACAGCCCTGACTGAGGCAGGAGAGCCAAGCCCTCCTTTCCTAAAGATATGCATGCACTTAAACCCTCCCAGGGAACAAAAACACAACACACCACTACTCTGCAGCTGAGCACACCCCAGCCCTTCCAGACCACTGGTACTGCCTGTCACTTCCCTGACAGTCCACTCACCATGATGGAGTGCAGTCCTCTGCTAAACAAACACAACTTTTTACTCTCCCAGAGCTTTCTTTCTTACCTGCTAGAAGGGCACACGTTTTTGGCAGGCCTCAGAAACATCAGTAAACTCCAGTTTCAGCTCTTGCTGTTGCCCAGGGCTCTGGGCTGGTGGCTGAGGAAGCAAACAGCTTTCAAGGTGCCAATTAGTGCATACTTATTTCCCTTTTTAAAAAACATTGGGTGAGGAAAGGGAGAAAGAGAGTTTCACCACACCTGTGATAATTGCACCTGGCCCCACATCCTGCCCAGGGGCTTTTCCATGCCCTAGAATCCGAGGCAAGCAGAACTGGAGCACAAGGAGCGAGCTCAGCTCAGGGCTTCTCGGTCTGCCTGACAAGCAGCTAAATGCCCAGTAGATGATCATTAATCCATAATGCCAAAATATACAGGGCATGGGGAAATACCAGCAGCTTCTAAAGCCAGACAGGACTGCCTGCTGCATCTGAGGTGTTGTAATCAGGTCCAGGCAATGGAGAAGAACGATCAAACTGCTGATCTGAGAGGTATTGTTATATTTCCCCTTTGAAGGGAAAGGCAGTACCACTCTTCCTGCCCTGATCCCTCCCAGTAGCCTTGTCCCTAGTGAGCACAGCAGTGTCTGTCACACCCATCACATCAGAAGTCTGTGGGGGCACACAGTGTGTCACTGCTTCTGTCCCTCCCTCTCCCAGGAGCGCTGCTTGATCACTGCCATGGCTCAGCCCTCGTGCCTGCTGGGTAGCTTCAGATCCTGCATGTTAAAGGAAGCTTTGATTGCAGAGATGGCTGCTATAAATAGGGATAAATGCAGACAGCCCCAGAAAAAAGAGGCCTCTGGTCCCTGAGGAGAACTGCCCCAGTTCCAGTGTCTGAGGATAAAGTGGCCACTAGAACAAGCAATGCTTTGCTGTTCTACATCCTCGGGAAGCCACTGCCCCTGGTGCTGTGCAAACCCAGCACTGCTCCTTGAGCCAGCTCTTGCACGTGGAAAGGGCAACCCCAGGCAGGTGGTGCAGGGTTAGGTTGTGTGTGTAGCCCCTAAGCTGCTAGGGAGCCACAGCAGGGAGGCACCCTGAGCCCTAAAGCATGCAACCTCACAAAATAGGACAGCTGAGTTTCCACAACCTGTGACCATAGCCTACAGCAACACATACATTGTAAACATCACCCACAATCATTCAGCAGCAGAGCGACCTAGAAATCAGAGCAATTTCTGGATTCCTGCAAACTTACTCCTGACAATACACTAGAAAAGGAGAAAGAAAAAATAAACCAGCACCTACTGGGAGCTCAGAGCCTGGAGAAGAGCTGGAGCAGCAGCACCTGATGGTAGCAAATAGGTCAACTAGGGCTGCAGCTGTTTGTCAAGTTTAAAAGGAGAGGCCTCTGGCCTGAGAGGTGGGGTCAAAACTAACCTAAATTGTTTTGCAAAAGCCCCACTGCAGGTGGGTTTCTGGCTAGCTGATCCTCCCCCTGGTGGCTGATGTTTCTCAGGTGTTGCTGAAGAAGCAGTCCTCATCAGGAGAAGGATCAAGGAGCTCAATCTCTCTGCTGTGTGGCTCAGATTGTGCTTGCTTTTCTCCTGCACCCACTGTGTCCTTCACTGCTGCCAACTCAGCCACAGCCATTGTCCACTCGGCCACCAGGATCCACCTGAACTGTTGTTTTCCAAGGGTATCCCTTATTTCATCCAGGCTTGGCTGCTTATCAAATGCACAGAGCTGGAGCCAAAAAGGTTCCCAAAGCATCTCAGTCAGCACTGTGCAGGGAGGAAGGCATTGCCAGGGAAGAATCCAGGGAACTTAGGCTTGAGGATTCCTGGGTTTCTTTCCTTCAGCTGTGCTCGAGACATCTTACATGAGGTATGGGGGGTCCCACGTGGAGCCTCTGGCTGATGGAGAAGACCTCTATTGTCCTGCTGCAGCGGAGCTGGGCTTTTTCTATGCCGCTCTGCACAGAAGCTTTTTTGGGCTAGGAATTTCACTTGTGATCTTGTTCAAAGCAAATTGCCTGGGGAAGCTGTGGGGAATTGGGAGACATGTGACAGGGGAATTGCAGAGCAGCAGAGGGAAAAGGAAAGCTTGGATGAAGGAGCATGTAGACCCTGCAGCAGATTAGCATCTCATGGGTAATTAAAGCTGAACTCCGCTGGGACTCTGATTAGTTTTGGTCCTATGCAGAATGTGGAACCAAAAGGTTGGAAGGGCTGCTATTTGCCTCCACAGGAAAGGGAACAACACTGAGAGAGAAGGAAAAAAGAGTATGTTGAAGAAGGAAAAGGAAACCACACAAACACACAAGATTTGCCGGTGAAAGCGAGAGGCCATGATTTCAGGTCACTGGCTCAGCACAGCCGCTGCCTGGCAGGGTGGCACTGGGCTGCCCATGCTGCATGCTGGGCCCTGCTGTCCCCTGGGCCCTGCTATCCCCGCCCTGCCCTTCACACTGCTGCAGGACAGCTGGTGCTGCTGCACTGCTGCATCCCAGAGGATATCTTTTCCCTATTTGTCTCTGCTCTCCCAGTCTGCCCCAGCCAGCCGTCAGTGTGCCCAGTACAGAGGATGCTCAACACCATCCACTGCAGAGCAATGACCAGGAGAGCACTGTGAGTGCTCTGGGCCACAGTGGCCTGCCTGGCTGCTGCTGCTGCTACACGAGGACAGGCAGTGCATGCTGCTCCTGCTCCCTTGCCATCGTGCTGTGGGCCACGTCCCAGTGCAGGACAGTGTTGCGATGGATACCAACGTCCTGATGGATGATGACGTGCTGTTGGAGGATGACCACCTAAAACGGTGTCTCAGTGGAAGGTGACATCCTGGCAGAGGCAGCACCCAGAGGCCACATCCAGACTGAACAGCAGCACCAGGAGGAAAGGCAGAAGGCCGGTGATGCAGCTGGGACCCGCAGCAACACCGCCATGGCACCACGCTGCCATCGCCACCACTAGAGGCCGACAGCGCCCAGGCGGGCCATGCTGCCATGGCAACCACCCCATCCCACCATCACCTCACCCCACAGCTTGGTGGTGCCATTGCTGCACGGCCCCCAAGGCAGCAGGCATCTTCCTTTCTTCTATTTTTTTTTTTTTTTTTCAATTTTATTTTTTCTTTCCCCTCCCGCTCCTCCTTATCCAATTTGTCTTCGAGGCTGACATGAGAGAAAACCCCAAATGACAGCGCCTGCCCGGCACAGTTTTACCACAGTATCCTGAAAAAGGCATCTGGCGAGCTGATAGTGCAGGGGGGCTCCGGGCGGGAGCCCCGGCCGGAAGCGCGGGCCCGGCGGCGGTTGCGGGGCCGATGCTTCAGCAAGGGCAGCAAACAGGAAACTTCCCCAGCATGGGGAGCTCCACAGGGTCTGCCCGGCTCTCCGGGCCTGGCCCGGTGGCCCTCACCTCACCTGGGCCACCACAAGCCCCTCACGGCTCTTAGCCCACTGAACCAGCCACGTGAGCACCTGGTGCCAGACCCTGAGCTGTGCTTGGAGGCGCTGCCTCCTCCTAGGGGCTGTGGCTGTGCATGTGGAGGCTGCAGGGCTCAGCGGGATGGCGTGGGCCTCGCCTGCCATGGTGGCACAAACCTATCTTTGATGGCTACAACTTGGGGACTTCCCCAGCAAATGTTCCTTATGTGGCCCCGCGTGGTGCCCAGCCCCGTCTCCCAGCGTACCCAATGGCACTGCTGTACCAGAAGGCTCTAGGGGACATGGGGACATCCTCCTCGTGGGAACGTGAGGGCTGTGTTGGTTAGTAGCCCGTGCAGCAGGGCCGCGGGTGCAGAGCATCTCCCGGCCAGCAGGGATGTGGTTGCGCTGTGCGTGCAGCCACCGGCTGCAGAGAGCTGAAAGCAGAGACCTCAGGGGGGCTCTCAGTGTGCTGTGGGACATTGAAAGGAGGGGATCCCCTGCTGGCACCTCTCAGAGCACACAGGAAGGCAGCAGAGGAGTGACGAGCACATGGTGAAAGCAGTGCTGTGTGTCATATCAATCCTTCCTCACTGAGGGAGGCAGACATCAGTCTGGGCATCGGACTCCAGGCACTTCTCGCCCTCTGGTTCTGAACCTGGAGGGGTCCAAGTCCTGCTGGGCTGAGTCATGGCCAGAGAATGTGGCACCCCAAATGTTCTTTCAGGGTGAAAGTCTCCTGCTCACTGCTCACAGAGCAGCCTCACAGTGGTTTGGAGCAGGGAGAGGGAAGGGAATGCACAGCATCTTCCTGGTAAAGTCAATATGCTTTTATTGTGATCTTCCGCACCTTTGGGAAATCCTACAGGCTGGGGAGGATGTACTGAAAAAACAAATCCAGATGGCATACGTTAGCAGGAGGCAAGAAGGACAAGCTATGAGCTCAGGTAGGAGGACCAAGTACTATCACTGAGAGCTGAGTTATGTTGATGCTAAAGGGTATAAGAGAATCAGTGAGCATCCTAATAGAGCTCACAGTGCTGGGGCTGCTGCTTGGCATGTATGAAACATGGCATCTAAAAAAAGGAACTGGCAGGACAGAGCTGCAGAGAGACTCAGCATTGTCCCGATAAAGTGGAGCAGAGCTGAGAAAAGGGAGACACTAATTACTTGCTACCACACATGAATAAATCTCCCCTCTCTGAGTGAGGATATGGATCTCCAGCAGGCAGCTGGATGCAAAATCCTCTTTGTTTTATCCCTGCCAACAGCCTGGAGCATCATGGCAAAGGGAACAGCACTGCCTCAGGGGGAGCAAGGACAGAGCACAGCTCTCTCCTTGGGAGCACACAGAGAGGAGGAGGATGTCCTGTGGGCAGTGACTCTGAGTTGCCCGCTCTCCTTCTCTCACTGGGTCCTGCACCCACAGCGTACCCTGCTTTCACCGGCACAGGCTGGCCAGTGCCCAGAGCCAGCTCTGCCCGCTGGACGTTTTGGCCTTGACCCTGGGACCTCCCTGTGCTAAAGGAACAGAGCAGGCAAGCACCTCCATCAGCCCCCGGAGGATTTGCCGTTCCCTGCTCACAAGCTCTGTTGCTGCTACTGCTGCCCTGCAGGCACGGCAGCTTGCGGCTGGCCCTGGGTGCTGCACATAAACCAAACCCTGCAACAATCCCACCCTGAGCTCCCGCGGGGCAATCACGCAGCTCCCGCACAGCCCCAGGGATCTTCCTGCCCCGCAGTGAGGCTGCCAGCCACCAGGTGTCCCTGCAAGCCCACGCTTGGGTTGCTTCATTCGGAAGGGATGGGGATCGGGCAGGGCAGAGGTGACTCTCGCCCTGCAGAAAGGAGGGCTGGAGAGAAGCAGCGCTCGGCTCACTGGCACCGATGGGGAGCAAATCCACGGAGCAAATCCCCCACCTACCCTCAAGGGCTGGGGACCGCGGGGACCTTGGGGAAGCGGGCAAACCTGGCCTGGGCAGAGTCCCCCAGAGATGTGCAGTGATGTGATGCTTCAGGCAGCAAGCACTGCCCATGGTATTACTCAGGCCTGTCTGGAAGGCATGTCTCCCACCTGCAGAGGTGGGGCATCGATGGGACATGGGCTGGCTGCACACCTTTTGTCCCCTTCTCTCTCCACGAAGGCTGCAGGGGGTGATGCAGACCTACAGATGCAGCAATACTGGGAAAAGCAGCATCAGCCCCCCACATGCTCCAGTATCTGTTTGAGCACTGTCTGCCTTAGTTTCCGCCCCTCTGACAATCAGACATTAATCTCCCTCTCCTCGCTGTCCTGGTTCATTTTTATCACAGTTCCGTTAGTGCCAGGCTGAGCTTTCCGGGCGCTGGCGGGGCCCTGGGGTGCTCCTTGTGCCAAACCCCACCATCCTCACAGCCAGCAGCCACCCGGCTGAGCTCCTCACCACATCAGGATACAGAGCCCTGCAACCAATTCCGGACAGGCTTATTTCAGCCTTCTGGTCAACCGCAAGCATGGGGGGTTTCACAAACACGGTGTGCCAGCCAGGGTGCACTGGGGCCTGGCCCTAAGGCCCAACCGATGTTCTGGATGCTCCGTGGGACCACAGCAGCAGCGAGATGCCCCCCAGGCTCCCCAGAACCAGAGGTGCTGCTGCTGGATGCCTGAGGTGTGCTGTATCTCTCCAACTCCCAACCTGGCTTGCAGCACTGCAGCTCTTGCAGTAGGCTAGGCAGTGAGTTTCTACCTTCCCCTAGCAGCTTGTGTGTACCCACAGCTCAGCATAGCACTGCTACACTGGGCACAGCCATGCACAGGCCAGCTCCAGGCCCATGGGTTACCCACAGTGGAAGAGCTGAGTGATGACATGCGCTCGTGTTCCCCATGGCTTCATTCTCTATCACAGTTCACAAGTTATCACAGGGGAACAGAGGCTGTTGTTGCGTGCCGCAGGGCAAAGCTGTGGTTTCAGCTAGGACCTGGGCAATCACTGCAGCTCACTGGCATGGCTGCAGTGAACACCCCTGACTCTCTCTCTCTTACCACCCCACACAGCTTGAATGCATCTCTTTATTCAGTTATATTTGGCTCTTAGTAATACAGGTTTCAGCAAAACTCAGAAGCAGGAGCACTGCTGCTGTAGGGACTGAAGGGACATAAAAGGGCTTCTCCTCCCTCCTTCCCCTTTTCCTCTTTACAGAAACAACCTCAAACCAGTTTCAGACACCCACAGCACAACCTATGTGCAGGAACCAGCTGCAGAGGGGGAGGCGCATCCTCATACAGAAGTGCTGTCTTTAGCACAGGCATCATTCTCCTGTGCCAAGAGACTGAGCCCAGGTGCCAAACTCTGGGAAATCCCATGTAAGGCACACAGGACTCGAAGCATCACCCTGCACTCTGAAGAAGCAACTGTCCTCCAGCCTCATCAGTATGCCTGGGTCCACCACCATTTAGGACATGTATTTGGGCAGGAGGTGCCACCTAGCAGCTGGCTGCTCAAGTCCGCGTGTGACCTCACTCTGTACAGCTGCACCAGAGGAGCTGATGCCAGTCCCAGAATGCAGGAGAACTCTGGGGTGCAGAACCACACAGCAAGGCAGGATCTTTGTCACCTCTTTCCAGGCTCTTCAGGTTTTACCTGCTAATTACAAATTATCACTTCCGTGCATATATTACCTGTTTACCTGCACACCCCTATTTTCCCAGACATTGCACCATCCCTCCCCACCATGCCCTACCTCCCCTCTCCCCATGCCCTAAAAGGGCAGGTGCCTCTGAGCCCACCCTGCAGCCCAGCAGTGTTGGGATACATGGGGAAGTGTTCCCTGGCAGAGTGGAACACAAAGCAGCAGCACCTGCAGTGAGTGCATCCCATGTGTGTCAGGAGGCAGAGGCTGCTGAGAGATGTGCCTCTCACCTGTCATCAGTGCATCTTCTTCTCTTTAAGGTCCTATTGTGCCCCTTGCAGAATACTGGGAAGCTTTGCCAGACTAATCCTACCCGGTATCCACCCCATCTGGACTGGGGAAAACAATGCAAGCCCTTAATTTTCTAATCCTGGGAGCTTCCAGGCTTCGCTTTGATAGCAGCTCTGCCTCAGCCCATCTGCAAGGCAGGGCTGGAACCTCTGTCCTCATGTCCTGACAGTTCCAGGAGGCATCTCTCACCGCTGTATGCCTGTGGACAGGCTGGCACAGCCAGCTGGAGAGAGCCCATCTCCTCCCCCCACCCCAGCAAAACAAGGAGCTACACTTTACATCCCTACAGCTCCAAAGGCTGTGACTTGGAGGCTTACAAGTGTTGCTCAGACTCTGACAGGAGCTGGTTGATGCTCAGTGTTCTCCCTCCCACCCAGTGACCTGCACAGCCCCTGGAGACATGTGGAACAGGGACCAAGCTGCTACATGGCCCAGCATCATCCCACAGTGCAGGTGGGGGCTCGCAGGGTTGGGATCTGCAAGGGCCCGGTTGCTGGGGAGCGGCAGGATGGAACACAAACAGGAAAGCTGGCAGGGACCCAGCCCTTCCCAGCTGGGACAGGAAAGGGACGCTCCGTCCCTGCTCAGGGCACGAACAGCAGCGGTGTATGAGCACTGAGCATAACCCACTGCAGGCTGCCCATCCCAAGAGGGATCATCTCCTCTGGGACCACCCCATCCCTTCGTGCCCCACCTGAAGCTCCCCGAATCTCTTTGTTACCTCCCAGCCCCGGGGTCCCGGCGGGTATCCAGCACGAACGCAGCCCACGGGACGCGGGTGGGGCTGATCTCAGAGCCCCAGAGCCGCCTCCTCCCCTGGGCACTGCTAGCATCCCGGCCTGGATGCAGTTCCGCTCATGGACGCGGCTCGCAGCCGGACTTCTGTGCCGCGGGAGGGCACCATCGGCCAAGCTTCGCCCGTTGAAGTTCAACGATGGCACCAATTTCTCCTACAGTGGCAGAAAACAGATTGGCCAAGGTGCATTCCAGCAAGCACCACCTGGATGCCTGGTTTGAATGCTGGAGAGATGGGAGAGAGAACTACCCGTGTTCCTCCATCCTCTTCGCACAGCATCATCCCCAGGCGCAGTGATCACCTTCCCCCCCGCCAGGGGCACCGTCTCCCAGCTGTCAGCACCCGGCCTCCCCACAGGTGTGAGGACAGGACGGCCCTTTGTGTGCCAGCCTCCCGGCCACCCGTTCCCCAGGGCAGGTTTTCAGCGGAGCTGGCACGGCTCCCCAGCTTTTCAGCACCTCCCATCTCACTGCCACAAAGGGCAGCCCTGTCCCTGAGAGCCCAGCACATCTCCTCTGTAAAGGATGGGGAGGAATGGGGAGTGGGTCACCTCTCCGGAGAGCAGGAGTGGGGCATGTAGCCAAGAAAGGAGGGGTTTGGGAATGCAGAGCTTGGTCACCCTCTGCAGAGAGTGCCATATCCTTCTCTTTGCAGTTCTTCCTACAATAGCAAATAAAAAGTAAAAAGAATCTTCTCACAGCCCCTGACCTGGCATGTGTCAAAGCCTGCGTGCTTGTACTGCGGCCTTGGGATTGACACCTGGCTGGCAAGATGGGCAGTGAGCCCTTCAATCCCTGCACAGCATCAGCCAGTGACCGCATGGTCCTGGCTGCCTGCCCATCTCCAGTCGGGAAATCCTGCTTGCTGTGCCCAGGCTGCAGGTGCTCCCAGCCTTGGCAGATCCCTCACTAGTGCCCACAGTTCCAGCACAAGTGGCCGTGTGCCTTCCCAGATGGGGTGATGGGCATGTGCACTGCTGCTGCTCTGGCTAGTGGCCTTGGATGCTTGGTAAACAGGCTTTTCCCTCCCCTCCTGAGCCTGCAGCACTTAGAGGGACCTTTAAATCACATTCAGCCCTTTCGTTTTCCCTGTGCTGTTTCCTTGTCCTGTGCTGCACATCACTGCACAGCCCTACCCTGGCACCGATCACGGTCAGAGCACTGCTCAGGCATGGGGAACAATGCTACACCACAGCAGCCAGGAGGCAGCAGGACGAAGTGCACAGGGTTAAAGCTTTCTCCATTCCCCCGCTGAGTCTCCCCTCTCCAAAAACAAACCGTGTGGTTCCCTGCACACAGCTCCCTGCTGTGCTCACCACTTTCCAAAGCCCGTGCCAGCACATCCCTCCGTGCCTTCCCTCCTCTGCAGGGATCACGCTGAGTGCTGGCCCTTCCTGCCCTCTGTCTCTCAGATCATTAACTAACTCCACTCTCGCTCTCTCTCTCTCTTTTTTTTTTTTCTTCTTCCCTTTTGAACATATCAGCCTAATGGAATCAAAGAGGCATTTCAGTGACTCAGGCGTTTCCCATTGCCCTATTCCAGCATCCTCTACTCTTAACGCTGAGAGCTTTTCACGTCCTATTTGGAACTGATAGGAAGCCCTTTCATTGTTTCACTACATGGATATTAACACTGATGAAGGAAATGCTCCATCTGATAACAGAACCGTTGAAAAGAGCACCATTTCCAAATGAGCAGACTCTGAGACAGTGCACGACTGCTGCTGACATTGCTTTGCACGCTCTCTCGGGCATGGCAGGCACCACCTCCCCGTGAACCACATCCATGCCAGCCGGAATACTGCCTTCCAACCTCCTCAGAATGGCCTCTTCCTTGTCATGGACATGTGATGTTGCACAGGTTTATTCTGGAGGTCACCTCTGTGTCTTTCAGGCTGCAAGGGAGAGCTGCCATTGCTCTGAGACGCTGACTTGGGTAGCCCAACGGCCAACAGCAACATCAACCTTGTTGGTAGGACAAGAGTTAAAGGCCTTAAGTTGTACCTACAGGGATGGTTCAGGTTGGATGTTAGGAAAAACTTCTCTGAAAGAGGGGTAATGCATTGGAGCGGGCTGCCCAAGGAACTGGTGGAGTCACCATTCCTGGAGATGTTCACTAAAAGGGTAGATGTCACATTGAGTGACATGGCCTAGAGTGATCAGAGAAATGAGTTGACAGTGTTGGACTAGATTATCTTAGTGATCTTTCCAACCTTCATTATTCTATGACCATGGCTGGAGGGAATGGGTTCTGCTCAAGAAGCTGTGGAAGAAAATCATCCCACCTAGGAAGATGTTGAGCAGATTTTAAGGCATTCTCTGAAGCCTTCAATGAATTAAAAATGAGAAATTCAAGCTTCTAAGTGGAGCTCAGAAAAGACAGTAAGACCCACAAGGTCAGCTATGAAGAGCCAAGAGCACTGAGCATCATGCACAGCCACCAATATCTGATGGTGGCAGCTTTGTCCTACCAATGGGCTCTGTGAGCAGCACCGACATGATTTCTCTTCAGGCCATACCCAAGTCAGGAGCAACCCACAGAAATATCTCTTTCTCAAGCCTTTTGATCATCTGGGGACTTTCTGCTCTCCCTGACACCTCTCCAAAGCTGGCTGGCACTCCAGAAAGTCATTTCCTCCTGCTGTTGCCGCCCTAATCAATTAGCCACCTATAAATAGCCTTTCTGATTTCATGGTGTCATCTGGAGTGCATCATCACCACCAGCTTCCCCCTCTTCTTCCCTTTCCAGTGCACAGGGTGGGATCACCACATGTCCGCCCTGCCTCTGTGATGTTTCCCACTGCCCGCTGACTTTCTGCTCTGCCAGCTCCCTCCTGCCCTGTGCCACTGGACCAGTTCAGGTCTCAGCAGTTTGATGCTTTGGCTCAGCACAGAAAGGTTCCAGTCACAAGCTCAGTTCAGATCAGTGGTTATCCCTGCACGGTCCCTCCATTTGGAGGTTATCCCATCCCTCCCCCGCTGACCCTGGGGATGGTCCAGCTTCCAGAAACAAAGCCCAACATTGGTCTTGTTTGCAAGCAAACCTTCTGGTTCACTAGAATGAGTGAAAAACACCTTAGGAAGTTTTGGATGTCACCAGCCCAGGGTGGGCAGCATAATGAACTGTAGAATCATAAGGGCTGGGAAAGAGCACTGAGATCATCAGGTCCAACCTCAATCCATGCCAACCATGCCAATAACCACCAGCTTGGCAGCACTCACCTGAGGTGATCTCTTCCCACACTGGTGGCATTCCCTGTGCACCAACAGCAGGGCTTCATGTGGCTGCTGCTGCAGGACTGACACTGTTAAATTTTTCTTCCCTTGTCCAAGGAAAAACACATTACACACTAACAACCAAAATGTTCATGGAAAGAAACATGGGAGGAATGGGGAATTGTTGCTGGCTGGCAGGAGTCCCTGCTTTCACTATCGCTTCTTCCCCAGCAGATGTGCAAAGCACAAACCAAAGGAGCCCATCATGGTTTTGTGGGAATTCACATTTTTTAAATGTGCTTCTGCAGAAAAGGTGAAATTCAAAATCATCCATCAAGTTTTTGGGTTGTTTTTTTTTTTTTTTTTAATCTTTTTTAGGAGAACCTCTTTGCTGTGCCGTCAGAGGGAGCAGAAGCTGAGCAGTTAACAATCTCTTCCCTGGCGTCTCGCCTCTGCAGCGCAGCCCCTGGCACCACCAGAGGAAGTCACCAGCAGAGTGTTCCCGTAAGCTGCCCCTTTGATCAGCTGTGATTTCTGTGGATCAAATGGCTCTGAGGACATAACAGCGAGCCCCAGGGCACGCAGTGACGGGCAGGGAAGCAGTGCCTCACAGGCTGGCCAAGCCCTTTATGTCACAGTCGGGAAGCAGCAACCACCAGACCCCAGGTGGGCACCTCCAAATCCCACAGCAGCTGGAGGTTTGGTTCTTCCAGAGCTCCTGTGACAAGGTTGTATGTCAAAAATCTTGCCCTGCTGTGCTTGTGGGGTTTTCCATGTATAAAAGGCCAGGAGATGAGCGCTTAGTTCCGTGGGAGGGACCCTAGTGGCATCACCATCTGGATGGCCCTTGGAAAAGGTACAACCCATTAACACCTACCATCCCATTGCGGCCTTCTGCCTTGAGGGCACACTGCTCTGGAAACAGCCACCCTACCTAGCCAGCTTCGTACTGCTCCGTGCCACAAAACACAGCTCCTACACGGAGTCTCTGCTGGCTATAATAAGAGCCAGCAAGTTTCTTAAATTTCTAATTAACGACAGGATTCCATAAATCCCCAGCTGCTGGAGTCAGGTGTTTCACTGTTCAGTTGTGGTTTACATTTTTTTAATAGAAGCACAGATTTCATAGACCTTGGGATTACAGATAAATATCTTTCTGTCTCCCTAAAAGCAGCAGGCAGGTGAAAATAACGCCCCAAATTATTCATCTTCATCAAATTTCTCAACTTTGGTCATTCGCATCAGCTACAAGCTTGGAGCAGGCACAGATCGAACTCCCGTGGACCAGGCAGGGAAATGGGATGCTCACCTTGGATAAACCCCTACACAGGCAGAAAGCATCTGGATCAGAGGATGAGACCTCTCTGCACAGTGGGAGGGTCAGGGCAGCAGGCAGGGATGCTGCATGCCCCAGGGATGCTCAGGCAGGGATTTGTGGGCTCTTCATGGACCAGCTCTAAGTGTAATTCCACACAGCTGGAGGGAAACCCCAGCTGCAGTCCTGAAAAATAACAAATAATAAAAGTGGCTGCGAGCAGCAGCGGGGCTGGCAGGAAACATTCCCAGTAGCAGCTGCTTCCTGAGCGCGACATTTATTTGATCCCCTGGCACCATCTGGGCCATGCCCCACTCTTTGTTTTCATTAAGAGTTTAGAAAAACAATTCAGCTTTGACTAATTGCTCTTTAAGCTCCCAGGCTCACCCTTTCTCCTCCCCCCACATTTCCTCTCCCCCCACCCCATGCGTTCCATCCCCACTGCCCAGCCCCAGGCTCTCCCCTTGACCCACACCATGCGGTCTGCCTTGCCCCCATCTCCCCAGGTACCTGTTGTCCCCAAGAACCAGGTGAGATGTCTTCACATGCTGACTCCTGTGAGCATCTTCCCTCCCCATATAAGCATAGGGTACCATGATGCGCCCAGGAATCCCAATTTTCCTATGATGCACTGGGATGTAGCAGTCTGAGTGCTGTATATTCTCAGCCAAGCAGATGGGACTGGATCCTGCATGTGGGCACCTCCCAAATCCTGACAGTGCCCTGCCCAGACCTCTCGCTGTCTTCTTTCCATCCCTAATGTGAGTGTGCTGCCCTGGGGGAAGCAGCCCTAAGACCCTGACTGTTTTGTCTGACACATAGTTTCCACTCTGGAATAATCAGCGAGAAAAGTGTCAAGCCTTGATGTGAAATCCTTGCCTCTCCAGGAGAGGGTTGTTATTGCATAGGACTTTCTTGTTCCCCCTCACCTGATGGCTTTAGCAGAATCCACAGTAAGGACAAGGAACTGGAGGAATTCCGGCCCTCTAATTACACTTGCTGGGAGGAATTTGCTTTTGCAATATCCCTGCTGAGTTAACCTAACAGGCATGGCGACGAGGCTTTCTTTATTTAATTAGCAGCTCCACCGTGAAGTTCTCTCCACGGCACGCACACACGGGCTGCCCCCTCCTCGAGCTCTGCAGCGATGTTTGTCCCTCTCCCTTCACCCTTTGCCCTCTGCAATCCTCTGCCAAAGCTCAAAGCACTTTTACACCTTCCTACTCCCACTTTCCGGTCCTCAAAAGTTTGCTTGGGTTGGGGCAGAGGCTCCATTTCCTCGCTCCTTCCTAACAAGCGTTTCCTGCTCCTTGCTGCCTGCCATTCTTTGGAGCTCACGAAGCGCTGGATTTCCTTCCCTGGGAACCCCGCTGGCTCTGCTGTGCTCGGAGCTCTGGATAACTCATCCCCACGTCAGCACCCCATGGTGTGCATGTAGCCCCATCAACAAGGCGACGGCAGCGGGGATGGCGGCCGCATGGGAAACCGCAGTCACCAGCTGTGATCCCGCTTCCTATGGGGTGGGTTTCTGTGCAGTCTGGGGTCGCTGCTGGACAAGGCAGGGACATTGGCATCACTAGCATGTGTTGGCTGTGAGCTGCTTTGGAGCCTGCAACAATACTCAAAGGGCACAGAGAAGCTCGTGAGTAGAGGTGGTCTCTAGAGAGGCCAGGTTGCTTTCAGGTGTTGTGAGCAGCAGCAATCTTGTAATCAGCAGCAGAGCACTGAGGCCAGAATGTGAACCTTGGATGGGCTTTTCCATGCAAGCCAACCAGGTAAACAATAGAAAATCATAGAATCATTAAGGTTGGAAAAAAACAGTAAGATATTCCAGTCCAAAAAATGACCCACCGCTGTGCCCAATAAACCACATCCCGCAGTGCCACATCTCCACAGTTCTGGAACACCTCCAAGGACAGGGACTCCACCACCTCCCCGGGCAGCCTGTGCCAATGCCTAACAGCTCTTTCAGAGAATAAATGTTTTATAATATCTGACTTGAGCCTCCCCGGGGGCGACTTAAGGCCACCACCTCTCTTTTGCTTGGGAGTTCTATTGCTGTTACTTGGGAGAAGAGGCCAACCCCCATCTCAACGCCATCTCCTTTCAGACAGTTGTAGAGAGCAATGAGGGCTCCCCTGATCCTCCTCCAGAATGAACAATCTCAGTTCTCTCAGCTGCTTGCCATAGACTTTTGCTCCAGATCCTTCACATCTCTATTGCCCTCCTCTAGACATGCTCCAGGGCCTTGATATCTTATAGTGAAAGCCTCCAAACTGAACGATCGCTAATACAATAAAAATAAGCAAAGAAACAGAAACAATAATTTGAGCAAACTTGGACATCTGTAACTTGTAGAAGATTGAGCTCACCCAATGGGCTATTGGAGGAGAACACTATTGGAGGAGAACAAATCTGAAAACCTCTCAGTGATGCATTTCAGAGTCATTGCAATTGCAGAGTGCATTGCCCAGGTTCAGCTAAATGACATGTTGATAAATTAAGCAGTCTGTGGCCACAAGCAAATGGGATTTGCAGATATCTAGAAGGAAAACAAACAGAAACTACAGTGAGAACCAGCTGAGGTCTTACCAGCATTAAAGCAGAGGGATCTTAAAGGAAATAACCCAAAGATGGGCACAGAAGAGGAGAAGATCCCCATGGTGTATCCTGAGGCAAGCATAGAAGGGGGTTGTCCTGTTAGCCATGACCCCACTGATGTAGGTAAGTGGAGGAGGGGAGACAACTTGTACAGGCAGGTCCGTTGCCAGCTGTTGCTGTCATGCTGGTTAGGTTTCTCCAGGATCCAAACTGAGGAAGAGGAGAGCAGAGATGCGCATGGAGATGGGATCTGAGAACAGGAGGTTGTGTGGCATGGGGGAGGTGTACCTCATCTCCCAGAGCATATCCAACTCCCTGCTATGCTGCAACCACCAAGGGATCTGCAACTAGAGTCTAAGCACCTAAGGCTGAACCAGAGCCCCAGGGCATCCCTTTGCTCCCATTCCCAAGCAGAACAGCAGGGCTGCATCCAGCCAGGTACTGCTCAGGGCGTTGGAGCTCCAGGCAGGCTGCAGGAAGCGTGACTCGGCTTTCCAGCACGCAGGAATGCAGGACAGCACAGCAGCAGCTTCCTGCCTCCTGCTGCACACTTCCTGCCCCAGCACAGGGCTTACTGGAAACCCTAGCACTGCCCAGTGCAGCCACCAGCACTTTTCAGGTGTCACTGGCTGGTGTGAGCCTCTGCCTTGCTGTCCTCCTTCCTACTGGCTCACGCTGTTGCTGATGGATTGGGACTGTTCTCTTTCTGTAAGAGTATAAAAGTCAGGGAGGAGAGCAGAGAGGGAGAAGGTGAACAGAGGATTTGTCCTTGCAGGGTTTGGACTCCCCAGGCAGCAGTGGCTGTGTGGTGGGCTCTTCTTCCAACACCGCTGCAGGCTCGGGGCAGTGTGGCTGGCAAGCTGCATGAAGGAAAAGGATCTGGAGGTGTTAGGTAACAGATGGGTGAACATGAGCCAGCAGTGTGCTCAGAAGGACAAGAAGACCAATGGCATCCTGGCTTGTATCAGCAGCAGTGCGGCCAGCAGGAGGTGGTTGCCTTTCTGTACTCAGCTGAGGCTGTGCCTTGCACACTGGGCTCAGCTTTGGGACCCTTGAGGCCCTTGATCTTGTCCAGAGTAGAGCAAAGGAGCTGTGAAGGGTCTGGAACACAAGACTTACAGAGAGCAGCTGAGGGAACTGGGATGGTCAGTATGGAGAAGAGGAGGCTCAAGGGAAACCTCATCACTCTGTAGAACTGCCTGAAAGGAGGTGGTGGCAAGGTGGGGGTTGGTCTCTTCTCCCAGGTAACAGCAATAGGACGACAGGTGATGGTCTTAAATTTCCCCGTGGAGGTTCAAGTCAGATATTAGGAAACATTTCTTCTTTGAAAAAGTGGTCAGGCGTTGGAACAGGCTGCTGGGGAGTGAGTGGAGTCCCTGGAGTCGTTCCAGAACTGTGGAGATGTGGTTTATCGGGCATGGTGGTGGATTGATAGTTGGACTAAATAATCTTAAAGGTCTTTTCCAATCATTATGAATCCATGAAATCTCACCACTTCCAGCTTCTCACGCACCCCCTTGACTCTCATCTTGTCTCCAGTTCCTCAAAGATGTTTTGCCATTGGGTTCCCTGTTGGCAACTCAATGCCAACACAGACGCTGTCCACACAGGGCAGCCCTGTGCCTCCTCACTCCTTCCACACCACTCAGAGGACAAGGACTCATCTCTCTTCTCTTTTGAGGTCCCCTGGTTGGCAGACAGCAACCCCACTCCCAGTCCCCACCACAGACATCACCTGGCCAGATTATTATGCAGACATCCAGCTCCACCACAGCACAGAGGGGATGCAGTCTCCAGGCAGCCACAAATCAGTGTCACTTGCAGCATGTCCCAGCTGGTCAAGTAGGATCCTGCCCTGCACTGGCAGCCACCTAATCTCCCCAGAGACAGTCCTTCAAGGCTGCTCCAGTTCCGACACAGATCAAAATCTGACCAAAATGTTTTCAACAGTAAGCTGGGTGTGATTACAAAGCAACCGTCCCCTACTGTCCAGCTGGGAAAGCTCAGCTGGGAGATTTCTTTCAGAAATAAATGGATTTTTAATTTCTCTCTATTTTCCTCCTCCCTCCCCCCCCCCTTTTTTTTTTCTGTGTATGCCAATGAAAAATGTTGGTGGGGCAGCCCTAAACCTGGCTGTCTTCGATGGACCAGAAACATGGCAGAGCCCTGCTGTTCTCCTGCCACCAGGAGATCCTGATGGCCTCAGTGATCCTTATGATTCCCTTCCAATTCAAGATATTTTATCATTTACGGAGCTCCAGCCACAGAGGTGTGCAGGACATGGCTGGGATGGAGCACCAGTTATCCCCTGCCAGCAGACCTCAGTTACAGCATCATCCCAGCACAACTCTGCACGATTTACCAGTCCAGCTCTGCATTGACACAAGTCCCCCATTAATTAAAGAAACAACAGCAACAGGAAGAAAAAAAAAACCAACTATCACAGATAAAGTATTTGGCACAGGGGTTGAGGAGACAGCATTTTTGGCTTCAGGACTTAAATACCTTCTCTCTTTAGAGCTGCCAACCTGCAGCACAAATGTGTCAGAGCATGAAAACCATTCTGTCAAATTCAGCAGACTCATTAGCCATAGGCATTAAGGGTGAAAATTGACCAAAACATCCTGGAAAAAAAAACCGTATCGTGAAAAAAAAAATTTTTTTGGATGATGGCACATATAACAGCAAGACCCAAAGGGAGCAGAGCCAGCCCAGCGCTGGGTCTGCCCCAACAGCCCCATCCCTGCCATGGAGTTTGGCTTAACCCCAGGGCTGAGCCCAGTGCTCGTCAAGGTCTGAGGGAATAAAGGGTTTTATTAGCACTTCAATGAGCAGTGAGTTCCTGGGGAGCAGCAGGTACTTTGAAAAATAAGAAAACCCACAGCAACACTTCAGAACTTTGAATCCTCAGAGCTATAGGGAAATTGCAAACCAGTCACTTCGCCATCGGAGTAAAATTAAAAGTCCAACTTCAGTGACAACAAAAACAACGCAAAGCCACGACGTGCAATAAACAGTGCAGGGAGCAGCAGGCTCTTTGAACAGGTTTTTTAATCTCCTCTCCCCTCTGCTCATAATATCGCCTTTATTATTTTCTGATGTGGAGCCTGATTCTCACGAGGGAAACAGATGCTGACAGCAGAGTAATGGAGCACCAGCAATTTTGGCCAGGCAGCCCTCGGGGATTAATGTGGCTGTAGAGAGGGAGAGGTATCAAGCAATAAAGCTGCCAGGTTGAGAGGGGTCCATCAGCAACGGATGCTCATGCCAGCACAGTCCCTTCCTAATGCCCTGTGAGGTCTGACACTGGGGCTGGAGGAAAGCTGCCCCAAGGACAGGCATGGATGGGGTTGATGAGATCCACATCCTCCAGCTCGGGTTTGCCTGTGGCTGAAGGCGACCCCGCAGCCCAGGTGTGCACACTGGGAGCTGACGCCAATCCAGATCTCTCATCCTGTCCATTCCTGCAGTAGAGCTCCCACTGCAAGGGAAAGCTCTCTTGGTGCCTACAGCCTGCCTGTGCCCTCCTGCCTGACAGCCGGACACGTGACTGTGGCTGGAGTGATGGATGGGGCTGGAGTTTCTCTTTAATAGGATCTCACAGTGGTTTCCGTAAGTTGATGGAGATTGCACAACACTACCAACTGCCATGACGGATATATTTTGCAACCAGGGGTTCTGTGCCACATCTGTAGGATGATATGCCAGGGCTTTCTGAGGAGGCCTGGGGAAGTCTGAACACAGGAAGAAAAAAAAAGAAAGAAAAAGGAAAGGAAAAGAAAAAAGTCAACAAACTTCTTTCCATAGCAGCTATTTTGGTGGGGCACCCTGGGGTGAGGGGAGCCAGCATCAGCCCAGCAGCTCTAGGCAGCTCTGCCCCAGCACGGCACCCAGCACAAATCCCCTCTCCCTGGGTGTGTGGCAATGCACTTTGTAATGCCTGGCTGGAGCTGCAGGGATGGTCTGAACTCTCCAAGATGTAGCTGGAAGACAGGGCTTGAGGTGGCACCAGGCTACCAGAGAAGACGTGCTGCTGGAGCACAGTGGAACTTGTAGGGGTGGCTGTGGGCTGTCCCACTTTATGGCCCTGGGAAATGCCATCCCTGTCACCCCCCAGCCTGGTGGCTCATGCCAGAGGGTGCAGCCTTCCATGTCCTGAGCCAACACCATATACTGTATATACCATATACCATATACAACACCTTCAGTATTTCTAAGTGGGAGAAAAAAAGAGTCCAGGATACATGGACTCCTTGTTTGGCAGATGTTGGTGAAGACATTCAAAGAGACACACAAGAACCTCATGTTTCCCAGACACCAGTTCCAGCAGCTCTGTGGTAGAAGCCTACAACTGTGACCTAAGGAAACACTGACTCTCAGCATCAATCCGTAAATTATTATCATATCTTTCAATCCTCAACAACCTTGAAATATACAACGGAGTCCTAAATGCAAACAAATCAGCACATCCCGAAGTAGTAGCCCCAAAATATTACCTCTGTAATATCTTTGGGCCCTGTCAAAAAGTGTCATGTTGACTCCATCAGATTAAGGAGGCCAAGAAAAAATTTCAGGATTGCTGAGTTCCTGGGCTTGCATGCAGCTATCAGATTCTAGTTTAGGAAGAAAGACGTTCTCTGACATGAAGGTCTCTGCAGACTAAACAAACCAGGCCATAGGAAAAGGAATCAGATGAGCCGGCACCTGTAAGATGCAAGCCACGGTTCTTGTCTATGATCCACATCCAAAGAGTCAGAAAGGGGCATTCTGCACAAATATTCCATCACATCAGTGCACAAAGACAAAACTGTGCCCTTCCAAGGCAGGCATCCATTACCAGCTCCAAATTCCCCTGGAGATTTTGCTGCAACACAGCTGCACCTTGCAGAGCAGGACACCGCTGATGTGGGATGCCATTCATCAGCAGGGAGGTGAGCATGCAGAAAGCAGCATGGAACCAAAGCTGCAGAGATGCTCAGGGCTTAAGTGACTGAAAATGAAAGCACTGGGACGTTTTTTCACCCCGCACTTGACAGTGGGGATGTGATAACATCAGAGATGCTGAGCAGAGAGCATCTCTTCTGGAAGATTGATTATGCCAGCAAGGAACCAAGCCAAAAACATCACATCAGCCTCTGTCCCCTTCTAGCTGAGCCCTGCAGCAAGCTGACTGCTGCAGGGCTAATGCCAGACCCAGCACTGTTTGTGCCATCCCACTGCACCATTCTGGGCTTCCCTGCTCCAGCCAAGGACTGGCCCAGCCAGGGAGCAGACAGCTCTTTGTCCCCAAATCCAATGGGTTGAAGACACTTCACATGCCAACTAGATCTCTTTAGTACTAAGGAAACCTTTTAAAAAACCCAGTGGGACATGACGCAATGGTAGATCTGCTAAAGACTCCTCTGCATCTCACCCACGTCCTCCATCTCTGCCAACACATCTGAGTCCAACCTGGGCCCAGACCTGTGAACAACTGCGGCCTGAGCATAACCAAGGAGCAGAGGTTATCATACAGAGGGGTCTCACTGCTATGAGATGGGGAAGATCTCACTGAATTGCCTCTCTCCACAAGGAGAAAATGTGCAAGGAGCCACTTCCCATGTTGGCACAAAGGAGAAGATGTACTGCAGTGCATTTTCCAGTGGCTAACCCAGCAACTGCCTAAACTCCTCCTGACAACTGCTCCTCTCCTTGCAGGTAACTGGAAGCAATTCCCTTTTTCAGATAGAGTCTGGACCCACAGATCACTCACACAAAGCAACGGGTCCATCTGCTGCCTTACTTCTGCCTCCTCCATTGCCTCCTGCCAATTTGCAGAATAACAGGGAAAGCCACAGTTTTTCAAATTCCAGACCTGCTTTTCCAAAAGAAAAAAAAAGGGGAATGGGAAAAAATAATAAAAGTATCCTTTTCAGAGCAAGGATGTGGTGAGGGCCAGATAGCTTCCCCTGACACACAAGCCAGGATATGGAGACACTGCCACTGCCTTTCTCAGGCGGAAAGGAGGGACTTTGCCATCTCCTCTGTTTAATGAGGAATTTGCTCAGCTTTAGCACTGCCACATCTCCTGGCCTCCTTCCCTGCTGCAGAAGAGACAGGCAGCATACCCCCTGCCTCAGTTTCCCCACCTGGAAATCAGTCCAGTGCTCATCAGCAGCAAAGTTGGGAGGTGAGGTTTAGTCTGTATCTGTAAAACCCTTGGAAGCATCACACCTTCCATCATCCATCATCATCTGAAAGGTGAATATGAAGCTCTTGCAGTGCAAAGAGCAGGTCCCAGGGATCTGCCCTTGTCTGCTCCCCTCCTCCAGCAGCACGCTCCTTCCCCTCGGCTCCTTCCTGCGCCAGCCAGAAACAGAGCCAAGATCATAATTCAGATGACAGAATTAAACCGATCCTGATTAGAAAAAGCCCTCACCCCAAAGAGAGCAAAACCTTGCTCCGAGCTGCCCTGTAATCCAATAGTCTCCCACGGCCGCCGTGGTGAACCCAAAACCTGCCTGCAGGCAAAGACACTTTGTCTTGAAATAAGGGAAGTCAAATGTGTCTTAATGGGAATTTTGACACGTTTTGCTTTGATTTCACTAATGTTACAGAAGTCGCTCTAGGAAATATTTCAGCCCCCCTGTAGGGGCCAGACCCTTTGGAGAGGGATCATGGGGCGAGGCGGCAGCACTCCATCTCCCCCACTCTTCCCTGGGTGCAAGGACTTCATTTCAGTAAAGGCAGCGAGGCACTGGCACAGGCTGCCTGGAGAAGTGGTGGATTCCTGGAGACACTCAAGGTCAGACTGGATGGCTCTGAGCACCTGATGGAGCTGTGGGCATCCCTGTTCATTGCAGTGCAGTGGGACCAGGTGGCCTTTAATAGTCCCTTCCAACTCAAACTATTCTATGATTCTAAGGTTCACTGGGGAGCCAAGTGCTTGATTTGCTCTATATTATATGCACTCCACTGATATTTCTGGTGCATTTGACTCCAAAGCACCGGGAGCAACACTGGAGCAGTAGGGAGACATCTCTCAAAACAAGGCACCTCCATTTTGGTAAAAACTCTCGGGCAGCACTTCTACCCCACTCATGGGAGCTCCTTCCCACACCTATGGGCACCGCATCCCTGACGAGTGCTCTGGGCCTGGGCTGCACCCCAGTGAGATTCATCACATCACTGCTGGTCCCAGGTGCTCAGTGGGGAAGCGACAGCATCTCAGAATCTAAGCAGGGTCATACTTACTTCATTGATGGAAAACCTCCAGGGGATACTGGTCACTGAATGCCTTGCTTTTCTTGGTTGGACTTGATGGCCTCAGAGGCCTTGTCCAACTTTAATGATTCTGTGATTCCTTGGCTTCCCAGCCACCCAACAGCTCACCCTGCCAGGCTTGCAGCACAGTTTTTGGCTGAGCCAAGGAGAGGTCACAGCCTGATTGTGGGAGGTGAGGCACTGGAACAGGTTGCCCAAGGAGGCTGTGGATGCCCCATCCCTGGAGGCATTCAAGGTCAGGCTGGATGTGGCTCTGGGCAGCCTGGGCTGCTGGTTGGCCACTCTGCACATAGCAGGGGGTTAAAACTAGATGATCACTGTGATCTCTTTCAACCCAGGCCATTCTATGATAACAGGAACTAGTGGATGTTATAGGTGATGCCCCGATGCAGCTGATGGGCAGATACAAAACAGTGTCAACACAGAAAGAGATGGCACATGAATGGGTGAGACTAATGGTGAACATGCTGACATAGGCAGCTCAAATTAAACTAAATCCCTGCTCTCCTCCAGCATCTGCCACTCCTCAAGGCAGAGCCTTGCAGGGACTGCATCTCCATCCTGCCCAGCCCATACTTGTGAGTTATTTTTTGTTGTTTTAACGCCATGCTGCAATTCTAACCCAGAGCTTTGGATTGTCAAAGAGTTTTTCTTTTCTTTCCTTTAGGAAAAAAAAAAAAATAAAAAATACAGCTGAACTAATTTGATGAAAGGGGAAAATAAAACATATGCCAGACTAAACACATGCAGTTCCTACCTACAGCCAGGGCCTGGCTTCTCCCAGGCCAAAGTCAACACACGTCAATTTTGAACATGACAGGGCTTTAAAAGGGAGGTTTGAGCCCTGGATGAGAGGCGGCTGGAAAACATTAATAATGGGCTCTGTCAATTAAAAGCAAGCATGACGAGCCACCAAGACAAGGGCTGGGGTGTACCCCTTCCTCCCCACTTCTCTTCCCCTCTTAATTTGATGAAAAATAGTGATTCATGGAGAAATCCATCCCTTCATCCAAGAAAACGTGGCCATAGTAACAAATGAAGGGGCTTTATTTAGGAGCCCGGCAGGCAAGGCTCAGGATTCAGCCTTAAGGAAAGGCTTGCCTGTGGGGATGCTCCTGTTTCACCTGCAGTGAAGGCAGGGCACACAGCCATCACACTGGGCTAGCACCTCGATGTGCCTGGGGCATAGAAGTGACTGGTTTGGATTCCAGAGAAAGAAAAAGATATAAAAATAGCAACCCTGCTTTTATCAGCCCCATAGGAAGCACTGCTATGGCTTCTGTGGGCTGGGCAGGTTTCTGCCCAGTACCACCCAGTCATCTCCAAAAACAGAGCTGGGAAAAACAAGGGAAGGGGCTTCTGGCATGCGTTCCTCTCGCCGTTCTCCAAATATCCTGTGCAGCTTCGCACTCTGTCCCCATCCTCCCGGCACTGCAGCCCCATGCTATCACCCAGCAGCATCACACAGCACAGGCAAAAAAAATTGAAGGAGAGCCCTTTCGGCTCAAGTTCACGCCCCGCGTCAAGATAGGTTCGCCTTCCCCTCCTCAGATAAAGGATACAGTTGTTAAACTGATGCCACGTTTGATCGCAGCCAAAAAGCCAAGAGGGCTTCAAACGTTCATTTATCTCAAGCTGTAAGCAAGGCTTATTGCTGCTAATCAGATAATTACTCTGCTTCTCCCCCAATCGCAGGGAGCACCACGCAGTGTGAAGGTTTCCTCCCTGCACCGGACCCTGCTCTGAGCAGGGAGCAGAGATCTGAGCGCCGCCGAGAGCACTGGGATGGGTGGGATCCCAGCAGCTCCAGGCACCAGCTCGAGATGAGCATCTTTGATCTGAGCCCATCAGGGCTGTAGGCACTGCTATAAGACCGTATGAACGTACGAATCCATGAGGGATCAGCGGGGCTTAAATCCTTCTCCAACTCCACAAGATCTTTTCAGGCACAGTGACAGCAGCGGAGATAAATCACGCATCTCCAGCGCGGCACAAAGCGGGCAATTAGCAGACAAAGCTGCCCACCAGAGCCCGATGGAGCAGAACAAGGAGATTTTCTTCCCAGAGACGTCTGCTGGAAGCTGTCTGAAGCATTTCCATTCCCTTTGGCTTTTAATCGCGAGGTCAGCTCCTTTCTTCCTACCCCGACGTCCTCCATCCGGGCCTCTTTCTGGGAACTCGCAGCAATGCACCAGATGTCGCAGAGACAAAATAACAGCCCAGGGCCAACCTGGGGCATTTCACCCTCCCCTGAATCCCATACCACTCTGAACCACATTTGTGGGGCTGAGGGAGCAAACGCCCATTAAGGCCATCCTTGAGCAGCCAGGACTGGGGGCAGAGCCTTCCTCCCTGGTACAAGCAGAATCCCAAGGGAAACAAAAGCACTGCCCTGAGGAATGGGTGTGCTACAGGACAGAGGGTGCAGCTCCTCTGATACTTCTAGAGGGTTTTTCATGGTTGCAGACCCCAAACAGCACATCTGCTGCTGCCAGGATGAGAAGGATGCAGGAGGGAAGGAGAGAAACCACAAGGCTTAAAAAAAGAAAACCACCTACGTTTGGGGACGCTCTGTGCTCCTCTTCAGACTCGCAGCTCAGGGTGTGCTTTTGGCCCTCTGCCCTCTCCTATAAACCCCGCTACCAGAAACACAAACTCCAAAGGCAAAGCAAGTAATCCAGGACCCAAAGCTTAAAAGCACAAAACTACACATTGACCCTAAAACCACCACACAACCACTCTCTGCTCCCTTCTTACAGGGTCAGAACCTGAAAGCAAGCAGGCAGAGCCACAGGTGTGGGCTTTTATGGGTGCACAGGTGGAGGAACATGGTGGACCGTGAGCAGGTGCTCACACACACATACATTTCCTTCTTGGATTTTCAAGAGTGACCTTGGGTAAAAGGAGAGAAAGAAAAAAAAAACCAACAAAGCAAGAGCCGTAGCTTGTCATCGTAGCGCTGATGACAGCCAACCTCTCCACTCGTGCTTTAACGCGTGTTTTTTCGAACAGCCCGGATTTCTGCCCGATCCCTCGGCGATGCTCGGTTTGGTGCCCGGCTCGGCCAGAAGGTGACGCCGTCCGCCCGCAGATCGCTGCCGGCCCCAATTAGCGCCGTATCGCCGCAATGCTGATAGAGATAAATGGGGAAGGCGCTATCTGCGCAACAATAGTGCGTGGGGTTTTTTTTTTCTTTTTTCTTTCTTTTTTTTTTTTTTTTTAAGGGGGAAAAAAAAAAAACTTTAGGGAGAAAGAAAAAAAAAAAAACAATTCAACTTTTCATCAGCCGCTAATCGTGATTTTTTTTTTATTGCTTTGCTTAGCATTTTCTCAGGGAATAAAACCTCAGAGGAGCCCCGTCTTTTGTGGGAAATGAAAGGGCATATAAAAAAATGAATGTACATGGATTCTAAATATTTCAGGTTGTATGACTTTGTGTTTGACCTTAGCAGAAGATGAACTAATCCTGCAATATAATAGACTTTCATAGAGATATGGAAAATGGCTGCTTTTTTATCTCGGTTGCCATGGGAACCATCAGAGAGAAGGCCTAGCTGAGATGCAATAGAAGGTTATTAAATGTGTGCTTGTGTATATTGGAAAAATACAGCTTTTTGTCATCTCGTGTCACTCATAGGTCTTTAATACGTAATGTTTAGGTTATTAATAAACTAACACAGGTCCATTTTTTATAGGGAACAACTGCGGATACAACTATAAAAAAAATTAGTACAAGTTGAACGCTTGCAAAACTCCTGTGCATGGGCAGGGCTGCTGCACCCGCAACTTCCCACGAAGTTTCTCTCCTTTTCCCCGGAGGAGGGGACGGCTCCCGCTGCAGGGGACGGGCGAAGGGAACCGGGGCACTGCGGACACCGTGCGCTTAATGGGGCGGTGCTGGGGACATCAGGAGTGCAGTGCGAAATGCAGTCTGGTTCGGTGTCGGAGAGCGAGGTCAGAGGCTGCCGGGAATAGAAGGGGGTGCTGAGAGCTGCTCGACGCTGTGGAATCACCAGCCAGGGCTGAGAGGTGTTCGATGTTAGGCTGGTTGTGGCCAAAATAAAAATAAGTTAATAATAAAAAGAAGAGAAGGGGAAAAAAAAAAGTTGAAAAGAAGGAGAAAAAATGTGAAAAGGAAGGGAAAGAAGAAGAAAGAGGGAAAAGGAAAAAAAAAAAGAAAGGAAGGAGGGAAGGAAAGGAAGAAAGGAAAGAGCCTGGTGTTTCTCTGAGCGGGCAGACTTCAGGCTAACTCCAGGCGGGAGGAATTCCCCTCCTATGGGGTTTTGCTGCCCCGGGTGTCCCGGCCCTTCCGCGGGATGAGGGTCTCGCTCAGCTCCGAGCCCGGAGGTGCCGAAACCCCCGCTTTGGGCTCCTGCCGGCTGCCCCACAGCACAGAGCGGCGGATGCGGGCGGCGATGCGCGGGGCGAGGCGGGCACCTCGCGTCCCCCCCGCAGGTCCCAGCGGGGCCGAATCCGCCTCGCGCCCTGCTTCGCTCTCCCACCCCGCTCCCCGCGCCGGGGAAGGGCAGGGGACGCTCCTGACAGCCCCTGGTGTCCCGGCCCGGAGGGGCACCCCGCGTGCACGGCAGCCCGGCGTCCATGCATACTAAGTACAGCAAGGAATACATAGATTTTGCCTATCTGCCGATCAAACGCGGAGATCTGCTCTGGTAAATGATGCATTAGATGCGGTGGCTGTATTTGTTGTGTGAGTTTTGAAAGGGTTCCGATAATCTGGAAGCGAGAGATAAGGAACACCATTTATTCAGCAGCACTTTGGAACCAATTTTCAACCCTGTTCAACCCCATTCTCCAGCAGCCTCCAGGAGCCCAGGAGATAAGGATTGGGCTATTCATTATCTTCACAAGGAACAAAGATTAGCTAGCAGAGATGAAAAATTACCCCTGGATAGTAATAATAAGGAAGCGAACCTGGAGAGTTGCTGAGCCTATATTCTCCCCACTGCTGCTGCTGCTTCTTCTCTTTAAAATTCTCTCCCTCTCTTTTTTTTTTTTTTTTTTTTGAATCAATATTGAAAAGGTTGGTTCTTTTTTTTATTATTATTATTATTCTTTTTTCCCCCTCTTTTCTTATTTTATTTTTAAGAAAGAAAGAAAAAAATGAATAAAAAAAAAAGCCTTCCCCGCTGTCTATCATATTTCTCCATATGAAGAATATGGTTGTTACCGTGGAAGAGAGCTGAGCACGGTCTCTCCTTCCTCCCAGACTTTCAGATGACATCTTTAGTACAGAAGGCAAACAGCAGAGGAAAGCGTCCTTCTCTTCCAAGGAGAATCTGGGGGGGACACCGCGTCCCCCCTCAAAGTCCCCCCAGTGCTTCTGGTGGCACTCGGAGGCGGCCCTGACCCCGCACACAGCCCGGCGTATCCCGACAGAGCACCGCGGATCGCCCCGGGAGCGCAGCGGTTTCTCCGCGGCTCTCGGCCCCCCCGGCCCCCGTTTCGGACACCCCCGTGTGCCCCCGCCCGAGGTTGTTCTGCACGCTCCCAAAGCCGCTTTTCGTGTGGTTTTTACTCCAGGGCGACGCTCCCCCGTTCCGGAGTCGTTCCGTGCCGGGGCGATCCAGGGATGCGGTGCCGTCTCCCTCGTCCTGGGCACAAGGGAAAAAGAGGGGGATATGTATATATGTATATATTTTAATACCGCATTTTTTCTTTTTTTTTTTTTTTCTCTTTCTCCTGCATAAATCTGAGAACGTATCTTCTCTCAGAGGATGAAGGGTAATACAGGAGGAGTAATTAAAACACTTACTTTAGAAATGGGCTGCGTGGAGCTGATAAGAATTATCTCCCGCATATCAAGGACCCTTTTTCCCCCGAACCATATCACAAAGACAGACAGAAAATGCCAGCAGAATAGGATTCCCCCCTCCCTTTCCCTGCTCACATTTTTACCTCCATTATGATGATAATTCCGCTCCCGCGAAACTTTTCTCCTTCCCTTCCCGAACCGTATTTCGTTCCCCCGCTCCCACAGGGCCCCCACCGGACGCTCCGGCCTTTGTCTTCCCATTAGGACGCTTCGCCCGCAGCAGCTCCGGGGGGCTCCCCGACCCTCCATCGGAAAATCCCCCCGCGCCCCGCGGCGATCCGGCGCTGCGCCCACCGCCGCTCCTGGCGCTGCCCCCCCGGCCAACCCCGGCGCCCGCCGACCCCATGCAGCCTCCGGGGTTCGACGAGGGGACCCCAGCCCCGCATACAGGCACGCAGCGGGGGCAAAAGGCATGGCAGGTGAGCAGTGCCAAGCCGGGGGCTGAGGCGCGGCGACATTTCCCAAACCATTCGTTCGGGCTGAATCGCCCAGTGCCACGAAATTCGTATTTCACCGTTTCTTTTCTAGCTATGACAACGACTAGTTGAGGCTTGTTACCTCTCCCAGCTCCTCTGCCGGCTCTCTTAGTTGCAGGTGCACAGCCTGAAAGACTGAGTTTGGGAAGGGAGACTGGGGAGAAGAGACACGAGGTTAGTGAAAAAAAACAGGCTGGTCAACGCAAAAAATTAAAATAAAATTTTAAAAAAGTCAGTCCAGCACCAAAGAGTGGAAGAAAAATCAATAGGAATATTTAATATCCATAATTGACACCACAAAGCGCTCCCCCAGCCCACCCCACCTTCCTCGGGGTCCGGTGGCAGAGGAGCGGCGCGGAGCTGCGGGCAGAGGAGCCCCGTTCCCAGCGCCGGGGATGCGAGCGTGTGTTGTGTTGGTATAATATCAATTCATTTAAAATATGAAAGTCAAGTCGCGTAGACTGTGACAGCAACCGTAACAAAAGGTGCAAGCAACAGACAATGTGATGTGCTTGTACAGATATTGTAATGATGCAAATGAAGTGGAGGGGACGAGCTGCCTTATTATGTACATAAATACACAGTGGCTCGCCGTGCCATCCTTGAATGCAGGAGAGTGAGAGAGAGAAGGGGAGGGAAAGAAGGGAGAGAGGAAAAGAGAGGGAGGGAGGGAGGGAGGAAGGGAAGGGGGGAAGGAGGGAGGCAAAAAAAAAAAAAAAAGGGCTCAGCTCGAGAAGTGCCGCCAGTTCGAAGCAGAGCGCTCCTCGGGCAGCCCCTCCGCCGGCTGCGCGCACCCACGGGCGGGGGAGGACCGGCGGCCGGAGCCCCCTCCCCAGCCCGAAGGGGAGAGCGGGCGCTCCGCAGGCAGCGGGCGGCGATCCGCGGCGGGAGGCAGGCAAGGTAAGGGCGTGCGGCTCCGCAGCGATCCGCGTCCCTCCGCCCGGGGCGGTTTTCCCCGGGGAACAGAGCGGGGCGGTTTGGTAAAGAACGAAAAAATCCCCGCGTCCCTCCCCGGCCTCCTCCTCCCGCAGCCCCGGCTGGAGGCACCGCAGAGCCGCGGGGCTGTGCTGCTCTGCCCGGCGGTGCCCTGCGGGGAGCGGGGCCGCCCTCGTTCGCTTTTCTTTTCCCTTTTTTTTTTTTTTTCTTTTTTTTTTTTTTTTTTTTTTTTTTTCTTTCCTCTCCTCGGCACCCTGCGGGGAGCGGGGCCGCCCTCGTTCGCTTTTCTTTTCCCTTTTTCTCCCCCCCCCCCCCTCCCAACCCGCCCCAGCTTTCCTTATTATCACCGCGCTAATTATTTAAATCTCCATCTTTCAAAGTTTGCATTTCACCCAGGGCAGCCACTTTCCCGGAGCAAAGGGTGTGTGTGTGTGTGTGTGTGTGTGTGTGTGTGTGTGTGTGTGTGCGTGCGGAACCCCTCGCCCCCTCCCCGCATCCTATATCTCCCCGCTCCCATTGTTGGCAGATTTGGACAGCAAACACAAAGATGCGGGGTTTGTTCTGCCCGGAGAGAGCACCTGCCCGCCGGGAGCCGCCCGGCCCAGTCCCGTGCGGCAGCTTTATGGGGCTTTGCATGATTTAGAATTACCCCAGCACGGCCCGCTCCTCTCTGCTGCTCTACCACCGCTCTCTCTCTCTCTTTTTTTTTTTTTTTTTTGGTGCATGTGCAAAGTCCCCCTCTTTATCCGCCTTTTGCTTTGGGGTGCCGAGGCTGGAAGGCAATAGGGGAAAAAAAAAAAAAAGAAAAAGATATAGCCAACAGGAGCGTGGATTTGACGCGATTTCAATAAGAAAAGCGATTTCCATCAGGGAGGTGCGGGGTTCTCTGTCCGGGGATCGTTCTCCCCGAGAGCATCTTTATGAATTAAAAGCAATTAAAAAAAAAAAAAAAAGAAAGAAAGAAAGAAAGGAAAAAAAAAAATGGAAGAAAAAAACTGTCGGAAGTGTCAGCCCGGTTCGGCCGCTCCGCGGGCGGTGCCGGACCCGCTGCGCTGCGGGGAAAGCAGGGCGACCTGCGGGGCACCTCCTGCGGCGGCTGAGGCCGAAATCACCTTAAAAAGGAAAAAAAAAAAAAGGGAAAAATTAAAAAAAAAAAAGAAAGAAAGAAAAAAAAATCCAGCTGGCTCCTGAGAACGAAATCTTTCGAGGCAGCGGCTGAATTTTTTTGGTATACCTTTCTCCGGATGAACGTATCCGTGTGAAGCCCCCCGCACGCGTTCTGCTTTGGGAACGTGCACAAAAGGCGGTGCCGGGGGGAGGGCAGTGGGGTTTGTGCTCTTTATCCGTGGGCAAAGTGCGGGCAGAGAGGAGGTGAAGTTGTGCGCGGCGGTGGAGGGGCACGGGGGGACCCGAGGTTCCCACGCTGGAGGACAAACCTTGGTGGGGTTGGCGGGGGAGGTGAGAGGGACAGCAAGGCGGCTTCTGCGAGATTAAGGGGGGAAAAAAGGGGGGGAGAAAAAAGCAAAAGAGGTTATTTCGTGGTTTATTCCCCGAGCCGTGTTTGTTTTTTGTTTTTTTTTGTGTTTTTTGTTGTTGTTGTTGTTGTTTTTTTAATGCTGCCTAAATCGTGTCTTGTGGTTAAGAGGTAACTGTGTCATTTTATAACCCTATTAGCAGCCATTAATATGTGCTGGTAATGCACACGGGACGGGGGTGAAGGGGGGTGAGGGGGGGGGGGGCACAGAGATAAAAAAGAAAAGCAGAGGGGAAAAAAATACCGAAAAATTAAAAAAGCAAGAAAGAAAAAAAAAAAGAGGCGGAAAGAGAATAATCCTCCACCCCGCCCCACCCCCCAGAAAAGATAAAATGGGGGGGTGAGGGGGGAGAGGAGGAAAGAGCCCCAGTCCGGGCATGTAAATAAATACTGCGATATTTGTTTTCTGGCTTCGTGTCTGCCCGGGCAGAGGTGTCAGCTCCATCGCTAACTGTTGCTAAAACACGGCGCCGTCTGCCCCCCCCCGGAGCGATGTGACATCACTTGTCAATCACATCCAGAGGACCAGTTGTGCAGCTAGCGCTGGGAAATCTCCCTTATTACAAGAAATAATAATAATGGGACGGCATTAAGAAAATAAAGTTGATAAAAGTGAGGCCGGATATCAGTTAAAAAAAAAAGAGAGAGAAAGAAAAAAAAAAAAACAAAAAAAAAAAACAGGAGAAAAGGGAAAAGAAGGAGAATGTGGAGAGAGCGGGAGCATCGGGGCTCGGCTGCCCGCGGAAGGGGCTGCGGAGCGGAGCGCAGCCGGCTGCCCGCATTGCCCTGCGCGGCGCTCCCCGGGGGAAACTCATTCATCCGTTCCGTTTCCAGCCTCGGGCCCGCAGCTCGGTCACCGGCACCGGGCATGTGAGATAGGAGGGAAAAAGAAATAAAATAAAGCATAAAAAATGACAAATGCTCCAAGGAATGCTCGGTAGGAATCCTCACTATTGAGGAACCCTGTTCTGTTGAGTTGAAATCCGGCTTCTCCCCACCGGAGCTCTCGTTCGTTTTGCGGGGGGTTCAGGGAGGGGGATGCGGGGCTTTGGGAGCTCCGGGAGGCGCCGGGGCAGCGGGACCCCCCGGGCGGGGCCGGGCTCGGGGCAGAGCGGCCGGAGCCGGAGCCCGTTCGGCCCTTTTGTTGTGCTTCTCCCTCCGGCCCCGGGGTAACCCGAGCCGGGGGCTTCGGGGAGAGAGCCCTAGGCGGGCAGCTCCGGGGTCTGCGTCACCATAAATCAAGCCGCCTGATTAATCTTTACAATTTGTCTTTTAAAACAAACACGAACGAATTATCAGCTCGTTAACTGCGATTTTATCACCTGCCTAAAACAAACAGCCCACCCCCTGACCCCCCCCCCCCCCAAACAACAAAAAAAAAAGAAAAAGAAAAGAAAACCCACAAAACTCGGCCTCGTGCCGATGGCAGCCGGGCAGTAATTAAAACATCTGTAATAATCATCATCGGAGCGCTGGGCATGGCCGGGGGCTGCGGCCCTTCTCGGGCAGGGGGATGCCCGCACCCGGCCAGGCTGTACTGCGAACAGAGACCTACCTGCGAGCGGCCGCTTTGGTTCCTATTCGCCCTTTTTAGAAAATAGTCATAATAACAGAAGGAAAGTCTCGGTTTGGGGATATCTATCTGGTTTTGGTAGAGTTATTTCTGTCCGTGGAAAGAAAATACCTTCAGCCGTAGAAGGAGAAGCCGGATTTTTAGAAAGCTCCTCTGTTCTCGCTCTGCCTTTTCACTTTCCTTTTTTTTTTTTTTTTTTTTTTTCCTTCTTCTTTTTTCTTTTTTTTTTTTTTTTTTTTCTTCTGTATTTTCCCCTCGCTTTGTTTCCCTTTCCTCCTCCCTGGCAGCTCCGGCCCCAGGCGCCCCGGGCACGGGGGCACTTTGCCCTCTCCAGCCTCTACCGCCTCCCATCCAGTGGGCCGCTCCCGTCCTGCCCGGCCCGGGGCCCCCCGAGCCCGGTTTGGGTACGGGAGGAGGCAGAGGAAGGGCTGCGGGGATGGGGGTGCTCCACAGCCCCTCCCGGGGCCTCTCGTAGGGGACAGCGGGTGGGGAGCGGGCAGGAGCGAGGGAGCCCCGCTTCGCTCGAGCAGCGCAGAGAGGAAAGGGAGGTTTTTATTATTATTACCGTCGTTATTATTATTATTATTGTTATTATTTTTTAAAAGAAAGTTCATTTCCTGGCGAATTTGGCAGTGGCGGTGACGTCAGAGCCCCGGCGTCGTAGTGACTGGGGCGGTCGGGCCGGGGGGGGTCGCGGCTCCCAGTGCTGCCCGGGGGGGTTCGAGCCGTGCTCCCCTCGCTGCCTCCTCCAGGCACCCCGGGTCGGCCGCGCCGTCGGGTCGGAGCCGCTGCCGTTGCCCGGCGGGCTTTGCTCCACGATTTCCTCGCTCGGAGACTTCAGCGCTCGTTTCCCTTTTCCTCCGAAAGCAGAGGTTTGAGGAACGGGAAGGCAGCGTCTGTGCATCGGGACCTGCGGCAGCTCCGATAGCGCGGCGGGCGTCTGGCTGCGACTTTCCCTGCGTCGGTTTTGGTCTTGTGTTGGTTTTGTTCTGTTTTGTTTTCCTTTCCTGCCCCAAAAGCGGATGAGTCCCGAGGCGCTTTTCGGGAAGACTCGGAGCTGAGCCCCGCTGCGGCCGCGGCACTCCCGCCGTGCGGGGCAGCTCCTGGGCACGCACGGCCCGAAGCGCGGGGGTGACTGCGAATAATGAAACAGTTTAAAGAACCGAGGGGGGAAGGAAAATAAAGGCAGAGCTGCGGCGCCGCTGCCCCACCGGGAGGGACACGCCGCGGACCGCTCCCGGGAGCGCTGCCCTGCCCCGAGCCCGGCCGAGCGCTGCGGACGGGCTCCGGCCGTGCCCGCTCGAAGTGGAGCCTCGCGTTTGTTTCTTTTTGCCGTTTTCCAACTAACGTGATGCCATCAGCGACCGCGCTGGGCTCCGTCCCGCTGTGCCCCGTTAGAGGGGGGGGGGGGGGAAGCCGTGCCGCCTCCTTCTCCCCGGTGCCGGCCTCCATCCCTGGCCCCACGCATCCCGGCGGCAGCGCATCTCCGCGCCCGGGCACCCCTGACGGAGCCGCCCCCGGCGCCGAACCCTTCCCGCCCCGATCCCCCCCCCATCCCCACGCACCCAGCCGGGACCCCCCTATTCCGCCGTCCCCGCCCCACAGGGGCGTGCAGAGCCCGGGCGGGGAAAGCCCCCACGGCGCTGCCGGGCGAGGATGCTGCGGGCGGGGGCAGGGGGCGGAGGAGGGGGTCCGCGCCGCGCCCCCCCGGGCCGGCTCCGTTTGGGGCCGGGGGTGCGGTTGGGGGCGGTGTGGGGCGGCGGGATTGGCTGGCCCGGCCGCCGGCCCTGCGCGCCCCGGCCCGTCTGCGGCGCCGCGGCCAGCTGGCGCCAGCGCTCATATAGGATGCGCGGGGATGGGACCGAGCCGGCCAGAGCCGCGGCTTTGCCATCTGAGTAACACCCTCTATCCAACCTCCCGCTCTCCTCCTCCCGCGCTCGCTCGGCTTTTCCCCCCTTCTCTCTCCCTCTCGTTCTCCTCTCTCCCGCAGCCTCCGAGCGGGCACCCGCCGCCTCTCTGCCTCCCGCCCCGGGTAAGTGTGAGGCGCGGGGGGGCATCGCCGCTTTCCCCCTCCTCCCACCCTTCTGTCCCCGATCCTTTTCTCCTCCGTCCCTCGTTTTCCTTTTGTGTCAGCCCAAGTTCTCGCTGGGACTCTATGGGATCTGCCGTCCTTCCTTCCCCCTCTCCCCTTTTGAAGCCAGCTGGAAAAACTCCTGTTGACGTTTGTAGCGAGAGGGCTGGGGGGGGGAGGGAGGGGGGAAAGGAAGCTTTTGGATTTTTTTTTTTTTTTTTTTTTTTTAAAAGTTCGAAATGAGATCTGTTTATTTAGTGACGGGAGGGCGCAGGGTGAGGAGTCGGGGGAGCAGATATTTTAGGAAGGGGGAGGGGCTCGGCCGCCACCTCCCTATACATTTAGGGGGGACCCGCTCACCCCGTGTCTCTTACAGGTGCTGCCCCGCCATCCGCCCGCGGACAGAGGAACGCGTTGACTCCGGGGCCCACCCTGCATCCTCCCGAGGGCGATCTTCGGACACCCGACGGCTTTCTCCTAAACAATCGCCCGTCTGCTAAACACCCCCGGTACCTCCGCCTGTCGACCCCGACCGCCGCTCGCCGCTGCCCCGCGGGTGGGCGGGAGGGGAGGCCCGAGGCCATGGAGGTGGCCACGGACCAGCCTCGCTGGATGACCCACCACGCCGTGCTCAACGGGCAGCACCCCGAGAGCCACCACCCGGGACTGGCTCACAACTACATGGAACCAGCGCAGCTCCTACCTCCGGACGAAGTCGACGTCTTCTTCAACCACCTGGATTCCCAGGGCAACCCTTACTACGCCAACTCTGCCCATGCCCGGGCCCGGGTCTCTTACAGCCAGGCACACGGTAAATGAGCATCCCGCTCCTCGGCCCCTTCCCCAGCTCTGCCCGTTCCGACGTGTGGGTGGGGAGATGTTCTTGCGGCCGCTCCGGTGTGTCGGGGCCAGGGGGGAAAGGCGATGGAAGGAAATAGAACAGAAAGGGAGGCACGGGTAAATTTTAACCCTAGCGATGACCGGGCATTGGCGGAGGGGAGGGAAAGAAGGGGAGGGTGAGAGAGGAAGGGGAAATAGTGTGTGCGGAGGCTCAAACTTCTCAGACACGGCTGCTTCCCGGATGCAAAATACGAACAGATTCGAATCGGCAATGGATTTTACCTGGGGTGTTTGTAGGATCTGAAGAGAGAGCGCTGTGGCAGCTCGGAAGACAGCACAGAAGGGGGTTTGCTGCTTGCTGTAGGGTGGGGTGGGGTGGAAACGGGGGTCCTTTGCTCCTTCCCCGGCTGGCTCTATTTCTTCGAGTTTTCCCCGGGTGGTTGGGGTCTCCCTCGGAGGGCATGCAGATAAGGGGCTGTTTGCAGACTGTGGGTGCTGCTCTCTGTGCTGGGAAATCTCTCCCTGCTCCGGCTCCCCTGCAGCTCTCTGGGCCGCGAGTTGGGATATTTCACTGATCCCTGACGCTCTTGTGTCCCTACAGCCCGCCTGACCGGGAGTCAAATGTGCCGGCCTCATCTTATCCACAGCCCCGGGATCCCTTGGCTGGACAGCAGCAAGGCGGCACTCTCTGCCCATCACCACAACCCCTGGACCGTCAACCCCTTCACCAAGACGCCCCTGCACCCCTCGGCAGCCGGAGCACCCGGGGCCATCTCAGTGTACCCCGGCAGCAGCACGTCCAGCACCGCCTCCGTCTCGTCGCTCACCCCGGCCTCTCACTCGGGCTCCCACCTCTTCGGTTTCCCCCCGACCCCTCCCAAGGAAGTGTCTCCGGACCCCAACTCCACCAGCGCTGCTTCGCCTTCGTCCTCCGCTGGGGCCCGACAGGAGGACAAAGACAGCATCAAGTACCAAGTGTCGCTGTCAGAAGGGATGAAGATGGAGAGCGCCAGCCCGCTCCGCAGCAGCCTCACCAGCATGGGGGCCCAGCCCTCCACTCACCACCCCATCCCCACATACCCCTCCTACGTGCCGGCTGCCCACGACTACAGCAGCAGCCTCTTCCACCCGGGCAGCTTCCTGGGGGGCCCGGCGTCCAGCTTCACCCCCAAGCCACGAAGCAAGGCCAGATCCTGTTCGGGTAAGCGGAGCACCCCTGCCATGCATTGATGCTATCCCTTGGGTGGGAGGACTAAATTTAGGGCCGTTGTGCTGCATGTGTGCGTGTCGTGGTTGGCTGTGCTTGCAGTATACAGTTGAAGCCGTAGGCGGCTGTAGGGCCAGGGTTTGTGCTAGCTCTCTTTGGGACAGAAGGGCAGGTGACTGCTTGGCCTCACTGTGCTGCATTTTTAAACGGAGCTTGTACCAGGCTTCCCTGGTGCCATCGTGCTGGCAGCGGCTGCTGAGCCCTGGGGCACTCGGATGGGGCCGAGGGACACGGAGTGAGCAGTGAGTGGCGCAGCAGATCACACTACAAAGAAGGATTTATATGGGGAAGAATGTCAAACAGCCCCCGGCAGGCTGTGGCCCCCGAGGGCTCACGTTCTCCCGAAGTGGTTAACCCCCCATCCCCCCCCAGTTCCACGTGGGGACTTTCTGCTCAGAGTTGTTTCCCCTTTGACAATTTTTCACGTCTCCTCTTCAATAAGAGAGAAGGCCCCAGCGCAGGGTGAAAGCGAAACTTCCCCGGCCGCTCCGTGCCGGCCCTATTTCCTTCACATTTAAAGGAGCAAAAGTTCAAATATAGTTTACATACCAGTGCTAAAGACTAAGGTGTCCAGTCATCGCTAACTTACTGCAGCCCGACCAGAAAACACTGCTTCTTTCCTGATCCACACATCTCTGCTCCGTAGTGCAGAGCTTTCCACAGATCTGCCTTGCATTTCTACCTGGCAGTGCAGCTCCAAATCAGCAAACTGCGACGGTTGAAATGCTGATCGCGCTTTGAAATGACCCCAGTTGTACAACCAGGAATAGAATTAAGGACATTTCTGTAACTCTGACCTTCCTGCTTTAGAATCAGCATCAGAAGGAAAAGATGTACAATGTATTTCAATACAGTGTACTGGTACTGAATTAAGATAGCCCTTGAAAATTAGCAACCATATAAGCTGTTGTGTGTGTGTCCTTAAATATCATTGAATACACCACATGCAATTATTTTTAAAGCAATTCAGAAACGTGCTCCTTCACGAGTTTTTTGCAACAAAAGCATCAGACACTTTACAGCCTCACCAGCTCCGATTCAAACGGCCCCTCTGAAGGGAACACCAAGTCACTACTTAAATGCAGTTGCTGCTACATGCATGCATTCTTTTAGCGGTGCACAGCGCAGTAAGAAGATGCAATTAGCAGCCTGAGCCCCTGACTCACAAACAGACCCAAGGCCCCCATCTCTGAAGATAACCGGATCTCGAGGAGCTTTTTATTTTATCCTGTGGTCGCCGGCAGCTTTATTAAATGGGGGAAGCCTGGGGCTCCGTTGTTTGTTTTTCCTTTTTTTCCTGCAAGGGAGCCCCCCGTGCTGGGGGGAACTGGGGAAAGTTCGTGACCACCCGGTGTTTTTGTAGGAAAGCTCAGGCTCACGACACGGCGACTCCGGCAGCTTCCTGCCCAAGGAGGGACAAAAGCTCCAAACGCAGCACTGAGAGCTCCCCTCATTTTTCACCGTGTTGTTTAAAAGCCACCCACTCCCTAGATTAAAGGAGGCACAACCCCGCTGAACTCGGCGTGGCCTGCTGCAGTTATTAGCAAAAGGAGAATTTCCTCTCCGCTTAAACGCTGTAGGATTTGCATACACTATATGAAGAGATTTCTATATTAAGCAGACCTGCCCTCGAAGCGTCGGAGGCGAATGAACTTCTAGCAGAGAGCTTTCTGAGGCACAGACACACGTAGGAGCTGCATGCTAGGTTTCCGTAGGGCCGCTCTGCCATGCCGTGGTTCCCATGTTGTGCTGAAGCACAAAGCAGAAACATGGGTAGCTGCTCCGCACTAAATCTAGGGGGAAAAAGAGACAGAAAAGGACTTTTTTACAATAATTCCCAGTGTCAGTGCTGGAACTGAAGTTTCTGAAAGATCAGTATTGTGCCTTTGGAACAAAATTCACAACACAGCCTTTGGCACGCCGTGTCTATTCCCAACCTGCTCAGCTTTGCTTTCCTGCCTGGTAGTGTTTGCAGCAAACAGAGCAAGCCCAGAAGAGGAGGTCTTTCTGCTTAGATTTAATTCTAGGAAACCCATTTCTTTGGTTCCTTTTTATCTTTTGTTGTTGTTGTTTGTTTTACGTCTTGTGTGTTCACAGGTGTGTGTGTGTGTGCATGGCAGAAGGCACAGCCCGAGCACGGCAGTGCTGTGGGTGCGGGAGGGAGCTCTTGTTTTCCCAGCACCAACACCGGGTCAGTCCTTCCCTCCCCACGGGGAGCAGGAGCTGATCCCTGCTGGTGGCACGCACTACTGGCGGTGCTCTCGAGGTCCCCGCTGCATGCGCTGCGCGCGCCCCTGCTGTCTGCCCCTGCTTGAGCTAACGCGGTTTTGACTTTCGGAAAACGCCTAAAGGACAATGCAAAAAGCTTTTGTGAATTTGTTTTTAAAGAAAGAAATCCGGTTTCTTCGTGTTTCCATTTAGAAGGCAGAGAGTGTGTGAACTGTGGAGCAACCGCTACCCCTCTCTGGAGAAGAGACGGCACCGGGCATTACCTGTGTAACGCCTGCGGGCTCTACCACAAAATGAACGGTCAAAACCGACCTCTCATTAAACCCAAACGAAGGCTGGTAGGTGTCTTTGACTTTCCTTGGGTTGGGGGATACATGTGGCAAAGGGACCACACGCAGGCACGAGCCTGACGCGTCCTACCGTGCTCGGCCCCATAGTCACAGCAGGGTCAGGCCATGCCTGGGGGCAGATCCCTCCCACCCCCCCCAACGTGCCCTGAGCCCCCAGCCGAGCTTCTGCGCGGCCAGGCCAGCGGGAGATCGGGTATCCGTCTCCCCGTTTATCCTCAGATGACAGCTTTTAATTTAATTCCTCATTCATTTGGCCTCCTGGGACGTTTTGGGAGCGAAAGGGTTATGAGCGTGAATGTTCTCCACCGTGTGCTAAAAAAAAAAAAAAAAAAGGAAAAAAGAAAAGTTCCAGCTCCAAAAAGCAAAACAAATCAGATGAGTCAAAGCTACTGCTCCCTACTTCATAATTATTTGTATGAAAGCCATGAAGTAATTTTCACTCTTATATTCTCTGGCAATACTAATATTGGTTCCCTCCCCAGACAATCCCCTACTGTTTAAAAAAAAAAAAAAAAAAATCCTATTATTTTTCCATGGAGTCACCTATACTTTGTATTTTCATTTGAGCCATTTAAAAAAAATGTCCTTTCTGAGCTCCTGGTAGTAGTTTCCTATCCGGATATCTGTACGTTAAAGATAAGGAAACTTTGTGTATCTGTTTCCTGACTCTAAAAGCTTTAGAGAGTTTCTATAGGCGAGCCTTGCCAGTCATGCTCGCTGTTTTGAAATTTCTAATACACTCTATTCCACAAATAAGGCGTAAAATGCTAAGAATAATAAATATATTTTTTTGGAGCTTTGTGATTTATGGTGCCCAAGTCCCTCAGCTACTCGTGGGCACGTTTCAATGAGGTTTGGAGAGCAGAAAATTGGCACCGCTGCTCTGACGCTGGGATGAGATGCAGAAGATTTGTCGTGAGTCAGAATTTCAGCTATGCAGGCTGCTTAGTGACTGACACACAGAAAAATGTTAAGACAACAGTGTAACATTATCGACTCCCAGGCTCAAGTACTTTGCAGTCTGAATGGGACAGGCCGTAGAGCCCAGCAGTATCAGTGAGCCGCGTCCCGGCCACAAACACAGCGCTCCACCTTCCCCTGTGCTGGGAGAGGGTTGCACTTCGTTTTCTGTACTTACCCCACTTCAAGCAGACAGAGAGCTTTTCTCTTCATTTGGTTGTTTGTTGTTGTTGTTTTAATTGATTTACAGCTTTGTTTATTGCCCCTTTTTCCACTGTAGTTTGCTTGTTTGCAGAGGAGAGATGGCCATCTTTGGGAATGCGTTCATCTGACATGCAATAGCAAAGCCATCATTAATGTCAGTGCTCGGAGGTCTGGCATTAATTGTGTTTGGGTTGCATGAGCGTACTTGCAGTAGGGGGTACCCCTTCTCTCTGCCTTCGGCCTGTTCTCACAAGCGAGCGGGGGCTGAAATATACAAGTCCCAGAGGGCTGATTCCTGCTTTAAGCTGCTAAGCCGTCCACCACTTTGGGAAAGTTACATAGCTGGAGTGTAAAATCAGTGAGTGCCTACAAACCCAGCGCTGCCCTTCTGCGAGCCGGGTCGGTCAGTGCTCAGCGTTCTCATACGGAAAGGCCAAACGCTGGGACGCCGCTGTCGGCTCGCAGAGGTGCTCAGTGCTTAATGCAAACCTCGCTGCCGCTTCACCGCATGGTTCTGGTGGCTAATTGCAGAAATACCTAGAGAGCAAGGCCCTGGGGAAATTAACGCCATTTATGTGCGTTAGTAAGCAAACTGCGCTAATTTAAGAAAATATCGAGTCCTCTCCTTTAATCCAATCGCACAAATTGAATTGTGTTCCGCCTGCTTCCGGAAGCAGAGCTGCAGCTTTCTTATACAAAATCATTTCCCAGAATTTGGGGTGCCACTGACAGCGCTTCCATCCAACGAGCAGCGTGTTGTCGTAGGGCCTGCTAGAGAAGGGCAGAAATCACCCGCTGCCTGCTGTTCCGCTCTTCCTGCTCTTGTTCTGGGAGGTGGGTGAATGTTTGGGATATTTTTGCCCCCCCTCCGCCCTGGTTTCGGCAGAACAATGCTGTTTAAATGATCCTTTTATATTTTTTTAAAGATGGTTGGCTGAGGGCTTGTCAGCCCAGAGACTGAGTAGGGACAGAGGCGGCAGCTGGGTCAGCGCAATCATTGCTTCGAGGCATGAAATTTGGTTTGCTAAATATTTAAAGAAAGTTGGAGCCAGTTTTGTTTTCTCCCTTTCACTTGTAAATGGAAACTGAATTTTCAGTGATGGCTCTGATAAATACTGCACCCAGCTAAGCAATGCGGTTGGTTTTCTTTTGTGGACATCTTTAAAGGGACAGAGGAGGTGAAGAGAAAAAAAAAAATCACATTCTTTAAGATCATTACCTTTTTTCAAACTGGCACTGACTTAGGTTGGTCACTTAAGAAAAAGGGGAGGGGGGGGGGGGGGAGAAAGAAAAATAATTTTCCTGAGACATTCTAGAATCCTGCAAAGGGAAACCTTGAGCAAATCAAACATCGATTTCCCCCTCCTAAAATTTTTTGTTCGGGGAGTTGAAGAGACGCATTGTTTCCTCTGCACACATGGTGCCATGGGGCTCAGTGCTGCAGCCTGCATAGGAGAATACGTGCATTAAACAAAAACCCAACGGCCACAGCATGCGAAACTGACAGGAGCTTTCGTTCAGCCCCAACGCTCTGCAAAACTCGGTATAGATCTACCCAACCTAAATATCGAGCCCAAGTTGACCTTTCTCATGATCCCCCCCCTCCTCCTGCTGATAGATTTTTAATTTTCTCTCTCTTTTGGTTAGTCAGCGGCCAGGAGAGCAGGGACGTGTTGTGCCAACTGTCAGACAACCACCACGACCTTATGGCGACGCAACGCCAACGGGGACCCGGTTTGTAATGCCTGCGGACTCTACTATAAACTGCACAATGTGAGTATTTGCTCATCTCATGTGTCGCGGGGATTGATGTCTTAACTGCGCGCTGTACACTGGGCTTTTATTGGTTTTGGGGGGTTTGGTTGTTGTTTTATTCCTTCCCTCATCTCCAAGGTTCCCCTGGGGAGTGACAGCCATTCTTTGTCGGCATAGTGATGCTAAGTTCGGTGACATTACAATGTATGAGCTTGGCTTCTAACGCTTGGGCAAAGCAGGCAAAATTGAGCATGACACTTGGTTTTAACTAAGCGAGTTTTGTGCATCTTTTGGCCATTGGAAATGGGCTCTGTGCAAGAATTGATCCCAACGGAGCATCTTCGTTTTGATTTCAAAATAATAATGCATCTAAGGCTTTGTGTTACTGTCATTTGTTTAAAAAGAAATTTGTTCTAAAAGCAGGAATCACTTGTCCTGTTGTACAGTTATTTAGACTACAGGTAACTGAGGTTATTGGTCTTGGGTTGTTCACATCTTAGGTCTGAATTTAGGTCAACGTGTGCCTCCTGGTTTGATCTCATTCTCTTAGGAAATGAATGACTGAGGGCAAGCCTACGGGAAAGAGAGTCATCGGCTGCCAAATTCAGTTCAATTTGTTTTTCATGTCTAGGGTTTTTTTGTGTGTGTGGTTTTATTAAACAAACCAATATAAACAAGTTCTGCAGAGAGAAACACCATTTTTTTTCTTTTTTTCTTTTTTTTTTTTTTTTTGGCCAGAAAAAGGTCTCCATCCAGGAAAAACACATGGGGGCTGTCCAAATATTTTCATTTTTGCACAATAAAGTCATTTTGTCGGCATGAGCCTGATTTTCTCATTTCTTGCAGGTGAACAGGCCTCTGACCATGAAAAAGGAAGGAATTCAGACCAGGAATAGGAAAATGTCCAACAAATCAAAGAAAAGCAAGAAAGGCTCCGAGTGTTTTGAGGAACTGTCCAAGTGCATGCAAGAGAAATCGTCTCCTTTCAGCGCTGCTGCCCTTGCTAGTCACATGGCACCTATGGGGCATTTGCCACCTTTCAGCCACTCTGGACACATCCTACCAACACCTACCCCCATCCACCCATCTTCCAGCATCTCATTTGGACATCCGCACCCATCCAGCATGGTTACAGCCATGGGATAAAACCTGACGACCAAGAGACCCACCCAGAGATTGAGAACATGGGGCTTTACCTAAGACGACACCAAGTAAGAAAATGTTCTGCCAAGAGGAGAATGTAGGGATGGCAAAAAAGGGGATCTGTGCTCCCGTGTGGTTTAACTCTTCATGCTGGACTAAAGCCTTGCAAGAGATGGGTCTTCTGCAGAAATGTGTAGTGGTGCCTGTAATGCACTTTGCCCCCTCAGGTATAAGGAAAAGAAGAACTCACCTGGTCGATATTCAGTTGTCTAGCAGAAAGCAAAAGGTGGCAGAAGCAGAAAGAAGAGGCTGGAACTGGCTTTCCTTTCTCTCTTTGTTATTACTGTGAATATTGTGAAGAGATATAAGCAGCCTCCCAGGATGGAATCGGCTCACTGGAAGCCGCACATGCTGGATTTCTATTGTGAACTCTGTTTGGGGAGGGGGAAGAAAAAAAAAAAGAAAAAAAAAAAAAGGATGTCTTTATAAAAAACTTAATTTTTAAAATGAAATCAGACAGAAAGTCATATTTATTTTGCTCTTGTTTTCCACAAAAAGCCTCAACCCCTCTGAGTGCATGTTTTTGTGCTGTTGGTTGCAATGGCTACTACCCTGTATGAAAATCTGCCTTCGTAAATATGGGGAGGGACAATATTCATTGGCCCTCCTGGATTTGCTCCATCTATCTTCTGTACCAAAATATCCCCTAGGAAGGGAAGAAAGAGAGGGTGGGCAAAGCGAGAACTGTAGCCGCAGCATGGGATTTCAAAGCGCCCAAGACGATGATTATTTTTGACACAATTTCTTCTTTCATGTTAGGGAAAAGAATGACTTATTTTAAAAAACAACAACAAAAAAACCCACACAACAGCCCCCCTCCCAGCTACCATATCATTCCTTGAACCAGACAGCTCCATCAGACTAACTGGTGGGAAGACGCTCCCGGAAGGCAGTCCTGCACTAGCGAGGGCTAAAATACCAAATCGCTGCAGCTAACATGCAGCAAAACAACAGAAAAAAATGGCAGGGCATAAACCCATCCAACTCACAGACTGCAGAGGTTGAAGCATTTTGTTCTGTTGTGTTGGCAGCTGTTGCTTAAAAAAATGCAGCTCAGCTCTTTGGGTAAACTTAGGGCAGCGCGGCAGCAGGTCCGCACGCAGCAAGGCAGCGCGTGCTGTCTCAGGCATCCAGCCCCCATGGACTTCGCAGGGAGGAAGGGCAGAAATGAGGTTGAGATCACTGGAGAGGGGAAAGGGAGAGACAATCAGTTTGAGCTTCACACATCCGTCAAACCCCAGACGCAGCGACAGCTGATGAGATGAGGGAAAGCGCCGTACGGCCGCCTTCCGTAGTGCGTTTTGTAAGAAAAGAGGAAAAAAAAGAGAAAAAGAAAAAAAACCTTAGAGCTCCCATTATTAAACCACGTTGTACGTAAATGATCGAAAACAAAGCTATTGCCAATGTGAAGTGTATTCTATTGATTGTTATGATCTGATGCCTCTCGTGAACACAAGCTCCAGTATAACATACAGTGTACATATTTAGCTATACTTCTGATGAAAATGCCCCAATGAGCAGAGGGGTTTGATAATGTAAACCATGTAAGCTTAACTCTGTGACAAGCTTCTTTCTTTCTTTTTTTTTTTTTTTTTAACTTTTAACTTTTTTGTTGTTGATGGGGTTGTGTTTTTTTTTTGTTTTGTTTTTTAATATTTTGGATCAAGCCAATTGTATCTTTACTGCAACAGTCCTGCTTTAAAGAAAGAAAAAACACAACAAAACAAATAAAAACAGATGTATGTTAATTTTCTTTTTCTAACCATGTAATTCGAAAATTTGGTAATGAATTAAGAACCAGGCAGACATGGAAAATCCTGCTTGCATCCTTTTCCTGGTCTGCGTAGGCATATAGGTGCACTTTGTAAAGAAGTGGAAACGAACGGGAAAACAAAAGCAGTTGGGAGAAATCACAAACCTTCTTAATCTACTGAGGGAAAAAAAGAATCGGATCCTTTTTACTTTCTACCTTTTACAATGGTACAGTTGTACATTATTTGTACCCGACTCAAATTTCGGTAGGATTTGTGCAGGGGGTGGGGAAGGGACGTGGGTGGAAGACAGGGATTACTGATACAGTTGACAAAGTGCAATATATTGTCGGTCACTGCAGCATAGACAATGGCAGTTGAGATTTAAATTATTTTGTACTTGTATCAGCATATTAAAAAAAAAAAATCTGCAGTATTTTCTGTTTTTATTTTAATTTTTTTATTTTGCTTATTTTTGGATTAGTGAACTAAGTTATTGTTAATTATGTACAACATGTTTATATATTGTCTGTAAAAAGCGTATGCTTTCCTCATATTCCTTCAAGGTGAATATTGCTAAGAATAATAAAATACCTTTTTTGTGAAATGACCCGTGCCCAGTTTTCTGTCACACGGGCTGCTTTCAGCAAGGAAAGGTTGAGTTGGCAAAGTCGTACTGTAGATGTGGAAAAGCATCCCAATGGGTTTCAGGGCAGAGCCTTTGTTAGACCAGGTACAGCTCGCTGTAGGCTCCCACTCCAGTGTGACAGGCAACACCACGAACACAGAAATCTGTTTCTTACCATTTGGTGTCATGCATGGCATGAAAGGAGCAAGGGGAGACAGCCAGCCCGGAGCCCCTCTGCTGCCTGTGCTCTGGGGATGAGGGTTTACCGCCGGACAGCTTTCCCATGGCCAACACTTGTGCTTTCATCACATGCTCTGGTCTGACCCACACGAGGAACTCTTGGGGCCGAACAAAGCGAAACAAAGCCCTGCGAGCGTCCCTGCCATGCGCAGGGGTGAGTGCTGCTGCCACTGAAACAATGTTTGCAAGAAAACTGCTAATGAACTTTGGGTTTCCTCCTTCGACCCCCTGGGAGTTGCAGATCACTTCTGTGGAAGCCAGCCTGGGATAACTCCTTGCTTATTAAGAAAAGAAAAAAAAACACCAGTTCCTTTTTCAGTGAACATGTGCAAATTCCAACCTTTCATATCACTGCCTCTTAGCGGCGCAGCCTCCTCCCCGGCCCCGTTTGCAGGCCCAGCTAGCAAGCAGATGACACGGGGCCACAGCAGCTCTGGATGTGCTGCACAAAGCCCACACGGCCAGGACAAGGCCTTCCTGTGCCATTTCAGACGAGTTAATCATCTCTCTAAACTTGTTCAGCGAGGCTTAGTGCAAACACCCATTAAAAAAAAACAGCAATTTATGGCATACCATGCAAGCTTCATTTACGAAGAAACACGTTCATCCTCAAACGGGTTTAAAATGGGGTTATAAGCAAAGTCACCCACCCTTGCTCCATATTTGAATGCCAGACACACTCTCAGGAGGAGAGAACAGGAGCAGCACCAACCACATCATTTAAAAAAAAAAAAAACCTTAGAATAATCCAACCACTTGCTTTTGTTGCACATTACACAGCCAAGCCCAGGCTTTGATGAAGGTTCACCTCTGTGTTGCCTCTCTGTAGGCATCTCATGGGGTCTCTGCTATCTGCTGGCAGCACTGGGGCCGTGCTCCATTCCCATGCTGGGATGGACCCGGTTCCTGCAACACAGGTAACAAACAGTGCCACATTCATTAGGTGCCACTAAGCAGCAAAAGATCAAAACGTCCCTCTGCAACGTACATGTCGTGTTTGTCTCCAGACATTTTGCAAAGCAGAAGGAAAACAAACAGCAGGGAATGGAAATGGAGCAAGTGTGTAAAGTTCAACACAAAGTGGAAGCACAGAGCTGGTACACAGACAACAAATTGGGATGGATGGTCCTTTCACTACTGCCAAATACTGGGGGACAGGCTTGTTGTGAGGAGGGAACCCTGACATCACTTGCCTTTGGTTCCTGTTGTTGGGATTATTGTTTTAAGCTGTGCTTAATTGTCATGTCTCCACAGCCACATCAAAAGCCAAGAAGATTAGGTTACAGGGAGTGTTTGATGTCAAAATACAAAATAAATAAAAGGAAAGCTGAAAAGGTAGCCTATTTTCCATGATGTCTAGTGAGGTTTTAGCCTCGATTTTTATTTTTTTTTTTAATTTTTTTATTTTTTTTGCAAAGGTTGCACTTCTTTAGTGGCAATACTTTATTTGCTTCCAAACAACTCTACCGCTTTCCTGAAGCAGCTTGAAGGGTTAATAGCCCCCCTTTGATGGCAAACATGGTATAATTAACGCAAACTTCTTAAGTATCCTGGTGACCTGTAGATGGCCACATGAGAATTTTGTTATTTACTGACTTGCCAAACGTTTATTGCTTATAGCAGGACAAGTGGGAAGCAGGCATTAATTCTGATGCTGTTATCTGTGATTGTGTGTAAAGTTCATAGCAGAGACTGCCTATATGTCAACTGCAATTAAACATTTCCCAATTTTTTTGAATGAATTTCACGTTGGTGGAGGGGATTGGACTGGCAGCCTTGCAAACTGAAATGCTGCACATGGCACAGGCACAACACCTCACAACTTCCCCTTACCTGCAAGCTGAAAAAGAAAAGTCTGGCACTGGGGATCATTTGATCCTTGGCTTCTTCACTGAGATGGTCAAATCAGTACTGACAATGGCATGGCGCAGAGGGAGATTTTGTGGTGTGACATCTCCACTTGGAAACCAGCCTGAAAAATACCAAAAACAGAGCCAGAAGTGGCTATCAGGTGAATATGTTCATTTATTACCAACCTGGACTGGATTAGAACACATGACCTAGAAGTAAAACGTTTCATTTAGCCCAACTCCCTGGGCCATCTGGTCCTCGCAAGTAAACATTTCTAAGTGAGATTAAGTGACTGTTCTTTAAGCATGGTGATCTGAGTGCAAACCAGGCTGCTCTGGATCTAGCAGATCAAACCTCAGCAGCTGGCTGGTGCCGATTCAGAAACACCCTTTGCTCAAATGGCACCGGGTGCAATTCTCTGCAGTGATTCTTGGTTCAGGAAAAAAAAAAAGAATAAAATTAGCCACCAGGTAACACAATAGAGAATCAACCCCTCCTGCAAGGGAAGGTTTCTACATACCGCAGGGGGAGGGAACTGCTACTGTTTGGACTATAAAAACTGCATCAGGGAAGTATAATGGTAACCCAGCCTATGCGGCAATGCCAAGGAGAAACCAGCTACCTGCCTACATCCTGCTCCCATGTCCATATGGTTCTGCGCTGTGGGCTGCAGGGAGTTACTCGCAGGAAAGCTGGCTCTTGCTTATGAAGGCCAATGGCATCCATAAATCATTTGAAGTTGGGCCTGTCAGTGGCAGAGCATGAGCATGGACTTGTTTCTTCTGAACACTTCAGGGCTTCACTAAGATCTTCCTCAGTTGCTTTGTTTTCCTCTGAGCTCGACTCCTTGTGCCCACCCTCCATCACAAGAGAGGATGCAGCAGATTTCTTTGCTTGGGACACAAGAGTAAAAGAACATTTATGTTGACTGTTTTGATTATGATTATCTTCCACTCACTCCCACCTACCCACAGTGGCATTTTGGTAGCAGGTTATACTGCTGGAGGGATTTTTGGGTGTCTCTGGAAACTCCTAAAGGATTTTACTGTAAAATTTGCATTCATTTACCTCCTCCTACTGTAATTCAGTTCTTTCTCTAATCTTTTTCTTTCCCCTCTCCCTCCCCCCCCCCCCCCCCGCTTTTTGTAGCCCCGAGTAAAAGTACCCCATTTTGACAGTTGACCTGTCAGAAGAGAAGGGAGCAGACAGCCCCACATCACTCAGGTAACCTCTGTGCCCACAGGCGCCCTGTGACACTGCAGCTCTCCAGCCGAGCGCAGATCCAGCACAGGGAACACGCATCCCAGGAGACAGAGCACCGCTCTCCTGGCGCCAGGGCTCACCGCGATCCTCCCACGCTCCCTTTCTGATAACGAGCAAAGGTGCACGACTCCGTGCCTCAGTTTCCCCTCTGCGAAGCAGGCATCTCAAAGACACAACCTGCCCTATCAGCTGCCTGCGAGTGCTGACTCGCTCACCCCAGCAGACTTCTGGGCAAGTCGGAACAAAGCTCGGCGTGCGGTGTGTGCTGCTAGGCATCGAGGAAGGGCAAGAGCTCCTCTCTCCAGGTTGGAGGCTCCTCCCTGCCCCCTCCATGCAGCTGTGTGCAGGGCAAAAGTGACACATCGCAGGAATTAGTCATTGCTCTGTGCTGCCCGCCTGCTCCCTGTGCTGCACACAGCCAGTCCATTGTGAAGCCACGCTGTCTCCATCTCCCATGCTGTTAGCTGCTGGCCTTCCTTTCACATGCTCTGATGGTCGCTAGAAAACTGCGAGAGAACACGGCCACCGTACGAAATAGCACTAATTTGTCTCCAGGCCTTTCCTCTCCTCCGCCCGCAGTGCTCTCTCGCTACTTAACGCTTAAACCAGCTGAAGTTTACAACAAATCAAAGCCTCCCCATAGGCCCAGATTGTCTAAATACAGAAAACAGGAAGTGAGTAACCTTCAACGGGAAATTGTTCATCCGATGGAGGCCAAGACCCAAGGCCTGGCGCTCCTCCGTCCTGCCCTGCAGAGGCAGCACAGCGATGCGGGAGGAGCGGCTCAGCCAAACTTCTAATATGGTCAATTTGCGGCCGCTTTGAATGAGGAGATGGCGAAGGACACCAGATGGGCAGCTGGGAGGGTTGTTTTTAAGGAGATTGGGAATGAGATGGAGAAAAAGCCAAGGGGGGAAAGAGGAAACAGTAAAGATGCATGAATCCAAACCTCCTCGGAAGCTGAAGGTGGTAAAAGAGTGTTGCAAACACTTCCAGCGCAGAAGGGAGGGAGGAGATGCGTGACAGCCCACTTGGTGATGGAAGGGAGAACACTTCATTTCCTAGGTAGAGCGAATAATGATTTATTTTTGTAGAGCAACTTGCCTGCTTTGCCCCCTAAGGAAAGATCTCAAATTATTTTACCGGCTGTTTATCTAAGTGTTATATTATTCACTACTTAAATGCAGCCATTACTGGGGTGGAACACAGCAGCTGTTTAACAACTCAAAACAATGCCCCCTTTTTTTTCTTTTTTTTTCTTTTTTTTTTTTTTAAAAAAAAAAAAAAAAGGAAGGTCATATTAAGATCCTTTCTAACTGAAGTTGAACTTCTTGTTACATGCTGCATCCAGTGAAATTAAGCTTTGCTCACATTTACACTTCTGCCAGAATCCCCCAGACTCCAAAAACCAGCACACACAAACACATCCAGCCATGCCTCAACTCTTCCACCCTAGCTCTGGACAGGCCAGTGGACTGTGTGACACAGGGCAGCCCCTGGGCCATAGATAGCTTTCTTTTGACCCCTTGGAGCCTGTTTATCCTAACATACTTTTTTCCACAGTGACTTCACCAGATTTCTTATGTTTTATATGAGAGAGTAAAACTGGATGCATGGCATTTGCTTCACATAGACTTTCTCTCTTGCACAGAGGTGAAGCTTAGTCAGATGCTTTGCTAACAAACCAGCTGGCTAGCAGAAAGATGCTCTTAATTAAACAGCCTCTCTGGGGAGAACTCTGTCTTCTTTCCCATCGCAACAGGTTTCCTCTTTGTCCTTTGGTGGGCAGGTGTTGTCCCATTGGGGCATGGAAAAGGGCAGCCTCTGATCCCACTAAAGATAGCCCCATTGGTAACAGATCAGCAGGGGCATCCCTAGATTGTGGGAGAGTATGCCTATCTTGCTTCACTGGCTGGTGCATAATAGAGCTGGCTCCCAGTGATATATCCATGGCTTTTAACAAGAGTCCTGTTCTCCAGAGGGGTAATGAAAGGGAAAGGAACCTGGAGGGCAATGTCTGTGTCTGCCATTGCCAGAAACCACAGCTGGTCCTGCAAGTGATGGGAACGGAGACAGCGCTTCTATCCAGGAAAGATGCAAAGAAATGCTTTCCCACTGCATTATCTGCTCGCTTTAATCTCTTTCTCCACCACTTTCACACCAGGAAGTGAATTTTGCTCCAATGGAAGGTGAGATGCAGATAATCTCAGGGAAGGAAACAATACTTACTGTAACCCCTGGTCTCAGCCAGCCGTTGGTTCTTTCATGTTGATGGTTGCAGCAGCTCTGCCCTGACTCCTTGGGATCGGGTGTGCAGGCTAAAAGAGGTTAGGGAGCTCCAGCCACATCCCTGGCCTGGCTGACCAGGGAAAAATGGTTGTGACCTGCCCAGCAGAGCCTGTCTGCCTGCAGTCCAGACATAGCAGGGAGCAACTTTTCATCTACTGACCTTGCACTCAAAAGGATTGAGATAATATTAACAGGTACATTTCCTTCTGTGCTTTCCAAAGCGATCCAGGAGGCAGTCTGTCCAGAAGTATGGACTCCAGAAATCTACAATGAGCTCTACACCATCTGATCCAGGTGGCGTGGGGCCTCTACTCACTCTGTTAAGGTAGGATTTACCACCCTCACAAAGCATTGCAACAATGCATTAAAGAATGAATGCATAAAGCTGAAAATGTGCCGCAGCTAAAGAATGCAGCTGTGACTGCAAACCATGCCATAGGCATGTTCACAAAGTATACACCAGGTTTGTCCAATGAAGGAAATTCTCTTACTGACACTGTTCAGACATAGGCTCTTTGAATTTCCTGTCCGTGGTGAGACTCCTTTGGTCAGTGTCATTCCAGCTCCAGCAAAGCTGTCCACAAGGGACCCATGCCTCCCCAGCAAGGGTCCTGAATCCTTTAAAGAGTTAACCGTGAGCTCCAGGCTCAATGCACAGGAATGCACCCGCTTCAGGTGGAGTCTCATCAGAGCCAGCCTTGAGCACTGCGCTGCCTTCACGGGAACCCATACAACTCTGAACTCAACAGCAACCACATTGTGTTGCATGAGGATCAGCAGGAACTGACATGGGACCAGCATGGGACCAGATGCTCCCATTTTAAATCTCATTTCACTTTTTGCCCCTACTATGTTATTCCTTAGTACCCCACAGATACTGTGTTCCCTTGGCCCAAGCCTTCTGCACCAGTTGTGCATCTTTTCACTTGCACCCTCTTTCTCAGAGCTCTCTTTCCAATGCCTCTCACATTTATACCCTTGCAGAATTTACCTTTGTGGCTCACAAACCAGCCATGTTCCTTTACTTCTGCTCCATTAGTGTCTATTGGGCCTGGGAAGACCAGCCATTGCTGCGTGCCACTGTATGATCCATCCCTGTCAATGCTATAGCTCTGCTTGACATCACTGCCCTGCTGGCATTCCTACAGCCTGCTTTCACTTTTACTCCCAATGCTGAACAAACCCAGCTCTTTTCTTCATGTACACATACGTATGTATTTATACAAATACATCCCACCACAAAAACAGACCTATTTTCAAGGTTTAATATGCTCCAAGTTCTGCTGTGGACTCTTCCTCTTTTGTTGCAGCTGTGGTTTTTTATAGGGCAAGCTTTGTGGGTTTGCAAGAGTCCTTGGATGCCTTGGGAAATGTTCTGCAAAAGCGAGCTTTCTCTCCATGTGTTCTGCACTCCAGCCACCAGGTCCTGAAATCTCTGTGCACAGGATTTCCCCTATTAAAATGGAGACAACGCCTACTTGCCTTTCAGGCAGACCTGATTGATACTAGTTGTTTATAACTGCAGTATCAGGCAAAGAAACAAGAGTGCCAGCTAGACTCCCTCCTACATCATCTGCTCTATGTGAGCTGCAGCACAATACCAGGATGCTCTGAACAGGCTCAGAATCACCACCTCACAGCCACAGAAGCTCTGGCTACCTGATGCAAGCTGCTTTGCCACCACTCTGCAAAGAGTAAGGCTTTAGCCACTGCCTTAAATGTCTTCATGCATGACATGAGAGAAGCAATCCCAACTACCTGCAGAAATAAGGGAGAGCCTACAAGCACTAAACAACCGTGAAACAATGAAGGCTACACCCTCTGCCTCCCCTGTGCTCGTCCTAGTTACAAGAGAAAGTAACTGGCTTAAAAGAGTTGAGGATTAACCTAACACACCTGGGTACCACCTGCTGCTTTACTGGCTCCAGCTCGCAGTTCTGTGACAAGCTGAGCACCTGACAGCAACATCCCTTTGAAATACCAGATCTGCTAAGGGTTTGGAAAAGCCTTGCTGTAGCACAAGGCAATTGGCAATATGCATGAAGACAAGTCTCCTGGGGCTGGCTGGCAGCAAGGAGGGATAACTTGGGGAAAGAAAATGCTACAAGCACAGCACAAGGCATGCTCTTCATAACCAAACAGCAGCTTAGCCCTGTAGAGTTAGCACAGCATTAAGGTTCTTATGAGAGGCAAAGCACACAAACGCCAAAAAGAACAACAACAAAAAACTTCTCTAAGAAGCAACAGAAAGTTGTCTCAAGGTGAAAAGCACATTTGTCCAGCCTTGCCTACTTGTAGCCTGACAGAGAGGGAGGTGAGATACGAGACTGAGCAATTTGCAACCTTCTAGTTCCCTCTCTCCCACCTCCTCCTCTCGTGGGAAATGAAAGAGACCTTTTGTGGAAGGAGGGAAGTCGGTGTGCAGCCAGTGTGTGCTGGGAGCAGCCTGGACTCGTGCGAAGGATCCCAGCATGCAAGCATGTGTGCAGGGCTGCGTGCACACACACACACGCGTGTGCACAGTTATGCTGAAGTGCTTGGGGCCGGCCCAGGGCCATTTCTCAGAAATCTCCTCATGCGTGTCTGAAAAGGTGGATCAGGCAGCGGAAGCGGTGAAACCACCACCATGCCCAGGCCCCAAATGACTGCCTTTTCTCTCTTTTTTTTTTTTTTTCTTCTTCTTTTTTTTCAGCTCCCCCCACTCCTTCCTCCTTCCCTCCCCACCCTGCCCTGTTGAACCGCAGCACCAGAGCGGCAGAACCTGATGCTGGAGGAGAGTGAAGGAGGCAGCCACAGCCAGCCATCATCCAGCTCCCTCCTCCCTGCTGCCATCCCACTGTTCTAGTAGCACGGCCCCTGCCTCTGTGAAGGCTCAGGTCTGGGGAGCATGGCAGGAAAGGTAAAATGAGCCAATGGTAGGATAAAAACAGTTTGGTTTTCTTTCTTCCCTCTTCAAAGCATGGCTAGGTTGTTGTCTTCTCCCTGGGTGATGCTGAAGAGAAGATGGAGGCTTGGATGAGAGCCTCCTAGGGGACAACTTCAGCTGCAATTCTCCTTCGACCAATATCACTCCATCAGGTCTCTTTTAACCTATTTCCACTATAATGGGGACAAAAAAAGGGTGTCCGTCACCATTCCCACCCACCACATCGGGCAGGGAGAGGGGAAGCATGGCTGGAGCCCTCACTTCTGTTTACTGCTCTTTGTTAGCAGCAAAGCTTTCCTCTTGCCATGCTTCCTGATAGCAGTGGGCCAAGCAGCGAGACTGTGGCCTGAGCCCCCTCCATCTGCAGCCTAAAATGGCGGTCGGGACAGACCTCAGCCCCGTGATGGCGGACAGCCCTCCGCCATCCCCACACAAGCTCTCACCACCCCAGCACCTTTCCCTGAGGGAAATATGCTGGATCTGCATCTTGTGCTGCAAATTTCCTCCTCCCGTTGAGGAAGAAACTCTGGAAAGTTATAAAGGCCCAAACTCTAAAGGCAGTTTTGGCAACGATGTTGGAGATCTGCTTGATAGAGCACATTAGGCTCTTCTAATTTTGGGGCACTGCTGGGTCAAAAATAAACCTTACACAAAGCAAAACAAGACAATTTTTACTTTGCACATTTTCTGTATAACAAAAGGTACTGGATGAAAGAAGGGAACATGGGAATCCACAAAGTGGAAGGATGGAAGGGACAAATTGAACATTGCAAAAAAAAAACAAAAAAAAGAAGTGTAGTGCCAAAGGAAAAAGAAAAATGCATTGAAAGGAATTAAGAAATAGAGGTGTCACCTGAGGTTGTCCTGAACTCTACCTGGGTGTGAGGAAGATGGAGTCCTTATGAGGCAAAAACCTAAAGGGAGATAGGAAAAAGGAGTAAATAAAGAAGGCAAGAAATGAGAGCGTGCAAAAGCCCACTCAGAGATCTAAGGATTAAAAAGAAAACCTTTAGTAGAAATGGAAAACAGGGAGGCAACCAAACAAGAATATTCAGTCAGTTAAGGCTTGCAGGGAAAAGATAAGGGCAGCAAAAATGCAGAATGAGTTAATTATAGCCAAAGGGATTAAGGAGAATAAGAGGCCTTTTACAAATATATCAGGGGAAACAGAAGAACTAGGTAGAAGGTGGGTCCGTTAATAATAGGTCAGAGTAGGGAAGGAAAATAATGAAACAAGGGGACAAATCATGCCAAGAGCTATGTGGGCATCTTCCTGCTACCATGCAGCCCGGGACCTCCATAACTGAGGTAGGGTTCAACCGGAGACTCTCATCCACAAGGACACATCTGAGCTGGGTGTGGAGATGTGCCATGAAGCTCTGTGCAACACCTGACACCTTCCCTGAAGAAATCAAGATGAATGCTTTCAGTGATGTAACTGCCTCAGATCAGGCAGGCTCATACAATAAAACAGCAGCGGCTGATGGAGGAAAAACTGCCTGGATTTTTGTGGTGTAGGAGGCTGAAAGAGTTAAGGTTATCCACGTATGTGGTGCAGTGGCCTCAGAAGAAGACCTAGCTAAAACATGTCCAAATATCTATGGGCCTTTCTTTGACTCGTGTTGCCTTAGCTAGGTTATTTCTTCTTTGTCTGCCTTGGTCAGCCCCACAGACTGCAACCACGGGTAACACCCAGCAAATCCCTTAGGGCTGGAAGCAGGGATTGGCACGTATTAGGACTCTGTAAAACTTGCATTTCACTGACTGGTGAGCCAAATTCTAACCTTTTAAGAAAGTTTGCACAAGGATTTGAAGCATTTCAGATATGCACACATTCCTGCCATCAGGATTTTGGCTTTCTCCCGCTCCAGAAATAAAATTTGGCTCCAAATCCCAGGTTTCCCTCTCAGTTCCTATATAAACAAGAGGCTCAGCTAGGAAAACGACAGAGTATTTATATTTTGTCAAAGTTAAAAAAAACACAACAACACATCAGAGGATAGAAACTATTTTGCCCAGCTCTTTCATAGCGGGGAGCTCATAGCTGTCCTGCCTGCGGGCTGCTGGAGGCTTTCTCCAAACCAGACCCCTCAGGCACCCTCCAGCCCCCATCTGCCAGGCAGGAAACAAAGGGCCAGCGCCTTCCTGGCAGGAGACAAGGTGCCAACCTGCCTGTCTCTGTTTACCAGAGGGAGGGATGTTAGCTGGGTGCGAATGGGGGCTGGGACCATGGCTGGGCGGGGGCCATTTGTCCTCCATTCCTGACTCTCCCTTCCGCCACTCTGGCTGTATCCCTCTGATTTTCACTTCTTTTAAGTGCTTTAGATAGTTAGCAGGCTGATGAGTAGAAAATAAAAACTATAGGACTCTAGTTCTGCAAGGGAAAACGGGACAGCCTAAACTCTTGCGAGCCAGTTCCCCTCAGCTCCATCCTCCAAAGATACAGGGTGCTTTGGCCCACGGGTCAGCCATGCAAAACACACGGCTGTTACACAAGGCTGAGCAGGTGGCTCTGTAGGCTGGGCATTGACACTGGAGGCTCATTCCACACCCATCCACTCAAGTCCCCACAAATGACAAAACCACTGCTGACTCCCTTCCATTTCACCTGTGTTGTGCATTGCAGGGTGAAGTCAGCACTCTCCATCTCCCTGTTGCCTCTTTGCACTTTCAACCCGAGTATGTAAAACTACAGGAGGAAAGAGAGGTTAAAATAACAGCAGTCAGTAATTAAAGACAGAGAATATACTGACATTTATAGGTCTTCCACCAGTTGTGCTTTTACTAACGTGATCTCTATTGGGTGTTATGTTAGTGGGACTCTCCAAAGAGTCACCAAGCAGGAGATCAGAAGAGCTATAACAAAAACAGTTATATGCCATCATTTGGAACTAGATCATCTCTGAGGTCCTATCCATCCCAAGCCATTCTGTGTTTCTACAATTCTGTGATTTGGTATTGAACCCTAAACTGAGGAGTGACACACAGGTGATGCTGAATGCTGAATTTATAGGCAAGTATACATTCCCTCACCTCTGTCCCTCCTGGAGGCTGGAGGAGACACAGAGTTTGGTGGCTCCTAGCCTGCCTCTGCCCTGCACAGAGCCATGCTGCTACAAAAATAACCCCCTTTATTCCTCTTTTCCTTGAGTACCTGTTCCATCTCTCCCAGCTGCCCAGGAATCAGTTTGTAAAATCCAGCCAGCAGGAGAGGTGTTGTCACAGGAGGGAAAAGGAGCAAGGAGCCAAGAAGCTTCAGCACTGAAAGGAGCAGCTGTGGCGGAAGGCAGCACTTGGAGTGATCTCATGAATCAGCCATGACATTATCTGCAGTGAAATGCCTGGGAAGGGGTTTCCCATGTCCTACCCTGACCTGCAAGGTTGACTCCATGGGGGCCTGAAGGGCATTTTGATTGCCAAAGACAAAGGCTAGATCAGGAGGAAATGATATTTTATTTAACCTCTGCGTCGAGGTGGGGGCCTGAGGGGAGGGCAGAAGCAGGGGGGAGGTGACAGAGGCGTGGGGATAATGCTGGGGGATTCACAGCAGAGAACTCTGTAACATATGGGCTTTCACTAAAGCACATGTCCCACCAAAAAGCCAATTTCCCTCAGTGTGCTGTCAGTTGCTGCCAGGCAGCTTGCTCTGTCAGGGCTGTGCTCTGCCACACAACGCCCCATTCGGTGCCAATATGGAATTTCCTTTAGGGAAAGGGTTGCAATAATTGTCTCTCCTATTTACACAGTGATTTCCAGACAACGTGCCAGAGCCTGGAGCCTTTATACAAGCAAAGCTCTCAGGGACACCCTGACTTGGCTCCAGTGTCAGCTCTGAGCACTCAGCACGATGTATGATGAGGCAGGGGACTGCAGACCTGTTGGTGCAGGGAGCAGCTATCCCTAAAGTGCCCCATTCCCAAAGTGCTCATAAAAGAAATCGGCATCAAAAGCACTCTGGAGTGGTAGTGTGGGGTGTGCTTACCTCCTATTTAGAAAGCATTAGATCTACAAAGGCTTTAAATATCTTCCTGATGTGACATGCCTGTAGGAAGTTGCTGTAGATGTCCTAAGGACCCGTGTGATCTGAGGGTGGGAGGGTAAGCCTGGAGGGATGGGAGCACAGGGGAATGCAAGAGTGCCTGCGAGGGAGGGTGGTGGGCTCTATGCAATTGAGCCCTGGGGGAGAGGTGGGGGGTCACAGTGGTACAACCTGCAATGCCAGCAAGGTGAGGCCACGGTGGTGGAGTTCATTCTGGTCTTCCTCTGATGAGCCTGAGAGCTCCATTCACGGCACATGGAAGTAATGGGTGGTTCTGAACAGTTCCAGTTTCGCTGATCCTCTCTGTTTTCAGCTGACACAGAAACACAAGTGAGATAGACCAGAAGTGTGAGAAAGGGTAAAGGCCTTCCTTCACTCCAGATCATTTTCTCATCAGATCAAGTGGGCATGCAGTGGCATTTTGTTACTTCCTTTGGAAGGTGGTTTCCATACTTCTTATACAGGCATATATACAACCCAGGATGTATTTTGCCAGATTTCTGTTTTCACTGTTAAGAAGAAAGCAGTCATGGCTGTCAGTATGAATTCTTACAAGTGCAAAGGACATAAAAGTGGCACCCCCTCCCATCTTCCCACAGTACCAAAATATCACGTGTCAAAGATGCTCCTGCTGAGAGATGAATTCCCCCTTCATGCAAAGTTTGGGGACTGAGGATTGTTCCAAGTGTTTCTATTTCAGACACTTGGTCTTTGACCAACTCATTGCATTTCAGGCTTGTGCTGAAGACCTGAGGACCATATTTGTTTGTATTCCCCCTGCACTCAGGGCCCGGATCGCATCTGCCTGTGCAAAACTGCAGCCTGCCCTAAGCACGTTCCCCAGATATGTGGTTCCTCAGAGGTCCTGGGTAATTCGGGGCAGGTCAGGCACACACCAGCTCTCCAGCTCTGCTGTGCAGGGAACCCACAGCACAAACTGACCCATGGGGAGCATGACCCAAAGTGTCAAAACAGGGCCTTTTACATTTTCCACTGCCACCAAACCTGTTTGACTGAATTGCAGGTTAAAAAGGCATTGTGTCTGTAATTGTTGGGCTTTAGAGAGCGTGTCTTTTCCTTTAATGAAATACCTCGCTCATTCCATTCGAAAAGGAACCAAAGACTTCTCAGGTTTATGATAAAGTTGTAAAAATTTTATTTACCCCATATTTCCTGCTGGGTTATTTATGAGGCATTTTGTCAGCTCTCATAAAACTGCCTAGTAAAATATATTTTCTTACCAAAAAAATAAAATCATTTGTGTGGGACATCTTGAGAGCAGCGAGGACAGAGTTAATGGGATACACACACGTTCCGACCCCAGGAGAAAACAAAACAGAACAAAAGCCAGGCATTGTTGTGCTGTATTAGTTAATAATAGATTTAGAGCTGAAATCCTGCTCCCACTGATGTTACTGGAAGTTGGTCCTTAATAGAAAATAATCAGAGAACCAGCTGCCATGAAACGGAGAGCCCCAAAGTGAACCTGAAGTGCATCAGAGCGCCCCAAAAACACATTTCTCCTGTTGGAATTTCACAACAAAGAGCAGCTTGGCAACTTTTTACTTGAAATGTGGTGACTTCGATTTATTTGACTCTGGGAGAGATTCAGATTGCCACTCTGAGCTTGAACCCAAGGTCAGTTGTTTGTTAATAAAATCACTTTTACCTAGATAAGCTTCAAGCTGCACAAAGTGAAGCTCCTTAACACGAAGATGAAGGAGATCCCATTGTGGCAGCTGCTGTCAGCTAGCCCAGGCACAGGAAAAGCACAACCCACCCTCTCCAGGCACAGCTGGGGGAAATTTGCCTCTCTTGGAGCACTGCTTCTCAGTTGTGTGTCATATGTCTGCATCTGCTCCGTTCTCCATGATCTGAACTCTCCCATTTTCTTTCTCCCCAGCAATGCTTATGTTCCCTAATCCCAGTGGGAAGCTTGGAACACTGTGTCTGTAGCTCTGCATTCCTCCTAACACCCTCATTTCAGCCCTTGCATCACTTACCACGTGCAGATGGGTTGGATTCAGGTAAATCCTCCTTTTTTTTCCACCCAGGAGCTCAGCAAAGGTATTCTAGCTGGGAGGCAGCAGACATACAAAGGAAGCAAGAAAACAATGAATAAAAGGCAAAAGAAAATAGGCAAGGAGAGCTGTTTTTAAAATAACAGCAGCTAGATGCTGGGAAGCGGTCAGAGGGCTTTTGTTTGGTGCCTGCACTGTGCTTGGCACAGCACAGCCTCCATACAGCTGAGCTCCATACTCCCGCTGCCGTGCAAAAGTAAAGCAGCAACAGCAGAGCATGGGAAACAGGCAAGCAGCCAGGTTTGGAAAGGTATTTAAGTGTCTAAAGGCACAGTGGGATATTTATTTACAGATGCTGGTACAGGTCCATGGTTTCCTACGGGAACCATGGGGCATTAGGCTCACAGTGCCAGTGCTTTATTGGTGCCACCAGGTGTTATCTGTGCCTTTAGGTACACGTAGAGCTGCTTTACCTCTTGACAAAGGCTTGTTTATAAACATTGCTCATACTGTGGGGTTGCTCTCCTGTGTGCCTGCACGGTGCTTCTGCGTGCAGGCTCAGAAGGAAGCGGGGAGCAGCCTGCTTCCCTCTGGGGAAAGCACAGAGCACGTCCATAACGTGGGATGTGCCAGGCCTGAGCTAGTGGATGGCTGCAGAACAGGCTGTGGTTTAAACAAAGTGGACCAAACTCCAACTCAGCCCTGCCAGAAATGCCTGATACTGATACAGATAGAAAGTGAATTCTACAACAACTGTGCTCTCCCTAGGCAGTATTCTCCTAGGCTAAGGTTTACAGTGACCCAGTGAGCACAAAATTGGAGGCAGACCCACCTGGAATGTTTGTCAGCTGTCAACAAGATGCAGAGGAACTCCGACACAGAGGAGAGGGCAGATGTGTCTGCAGGCTCTCTGGATGAGGCTCTGAGTGCTGACTAGGTGGAGATGGAGACGGAAAGCCATTTCTATTCCAGATATCAAACAAGCTCTCAGGGAAATTCCTTCTACAGCTTAATTCATTTAAAAAGAAAACACCTTTGCCTCCCAGCTTTCAGGGGGTTTTGGCATCCCTTACAACCAGTGCAGTCAGTCGTTCCAGAATCAACAGCTTTTGGTCAATGACTGACAAGGAAGGGCTGCTTTGCCTCAGTGCAGCGGGGAGAAACCAGCAGACATGTGGCAGACGCCGTGTTTGCACTGGTGGGAATAATGCTTTCGACTCAGCTTACGAAAGGTGAGCTGGCAGGATGTTAGCATACCACACACTTTGACAAACCCCTGGTGATGAGAGAGCTGCTGCCCGCCAGAGAGACCTGGCCCAGGGGAAGGTTCCTGCCTGTCCCACCAGCCTATTGATTCCAGTGCGGTACATTCCAAAACTAAAGCTACAAAATGCTTCTCCCTGCACTCCAGGCTGGCACCGGAATGCATGGTGCTTAGGCTCGAAACCTGGCGCTGGAGTAATCCCTAGGAAAGGAAAATAAGTGGAGGCAGATAGCAGGGATGTGCAATAGCTGCCGTGGAGGTCTGTGTAAAGCTGCCATTGACTGGGGTCCTTGTCAAATGGCAGACACGAGGCTTATAGCTGCTTTTTTTCCTCTTTGCAATGGGCTGTGTTATTTCTCTTCCCCACTGCCAACTGGCATCAGTGACTGATTCATTCGCACCAAACACAAAGATATGGGCTCTCAGAAGCCAAGCAGGACTCTCACCTAGGGAACGCGCTGGAGCTTTTTAATAAAGTTTAGAGAAGCATTCGGGCTTTTCCACCATAGTAGGAGAAGATGAAATTCTTTAATTGTTTGTGTTTGGTAGAACTCATATAAAAAGAGGATTTGGGATTCTGGGGAAGCTTTAGAGCTGACTCTGACCTTAAGCTGTGTTTCTGCACAGCACTGCATGCTCCCACACTGTGCTCCCAGCACTCACCCTGGGAACAGCCCTCACTCGCATCCCCCTGTCTTCAGCACACGGAGTGATTCAGGAAGGCAGCAGTTGTTTTATCCCATTGTTAGAACAAGCTCTTTAGGAGCCTGTGCAATATAAAAGCCGTGTTGTCATGCACAAACGCTGTGTCTCATCACAGACCAGGTCTGACCAGCTTGAGGTTCAACACAAGCTTAGAACTAACAGTGACAACATGAGATCTAGGAACACAAACACAGCAGCCAACAGCCCAGATGTGCACTGGTGATGGCACGTGAAGCATTTGAATCTGGATTTCTTACACCACAGATAAGCTCACTAATACTGCAGTCAGCCTGTGTGGCATCTCTCAATCATGATAAAAAGAAACTAGTTTGATTTTAATTGATAGATAAGAGGAACACTGGGGGCTGTTTTGACTTTTCAAATCTTGAAAATCCTTTCCGGGTGGGAACTCTGCCCTCCACCTCCTTCACCTTACATCCCCAAGTCACTCACACAGACGATGGGATGCTTCTCCCTTTTGGGCTCCATGCGTTTCACTGCCATTCTAGGTATTGGAGCGTTGAGCAGAAACCAATGCCAAAGCTGTGGCACAAGCACAGGCTTGAAGGTGAAGTGCAGAGCAATTCCTGTGGCTGAAAGATGCCAAGATCTCAGCCCCAAATGCCATCTGGCATAAAGTCTCACCGAGAAGTAGACCATCTTTCAGGACAGGACTGATGAGTTAACTCTTTTCCCAGCATCATCCTGAATGGCAGAAAGGTTCAGCAGTCAGCGTGGCATAGGCTGGTTCAATTTTTCATGCAACAGTTGCTTTTACCACTATTAAATCACATGGCTCTGCAAGGGCCAGCCAAGATCTTCAAACCAGCAACAGCTATGGCTCAGTAGTCAAAATTTGGCTCAGCCTGCCAACCTGGAGATGAGAATGAATGACTTTCACCTCCTGGAACCTCAGCAGTGTGGGGCCTGACCAAACACTGCAGGAGTGTAGGGGTGCCCAGCTGTTAATGGTGCACGTTTGAGTCAGGCTGAGCAGATAAACCTGCAGCTTTTCAGGGCAAGCTGGCAGAAGGCAGATCTATCTGCAAACTGAGAAATGCAAACAAGGAGGAAAAAAGTTCAGTTTTGCATCCTGAAAGAAAATGCAAATCTTGGTTGTTGTTTTTTTTTTAAAATCTTTTTTTTTTTTGAACGTCAGTGCCAGTCTTCTCCCTCTGATTTCTACACCTTTTGGCACAGGAATGAAACCAGTCTAATCTCAGTCACTGGCTGAGGAATGCTCAGGCTTTCTGAAGTCCCAGCCCACTTGGATAGCTGTATTTCTGAGACAGAGAAACAGCAATCTTTCTCCTTTTAACATCAATAACACCAGTTATTCTCCCAAAGAATTATTATCAACAATTCCTTTGCTATATTTACAAAGAAGCGGGGCTATTCTTAGAGAAAACACTAAAAAAGCCATTTTATTCAGCTTTCTTGGCAGTTATACAAAAATGTAAGGAATGTAGTCAGTTAAAAACATCAAATCCCCAGCACGAGTCTATAAGAGCTTCCCTAATGCATATTTACAGTATAGAAAGCAACCGCTTTCCTGTTTTGTAGAACAAACAGGGAACCTTCTCTTTTCCTCCGAGCTGTTCCTGAAGACCAAACATTAAGTTTGACACAGAATGCTGCTTTTAATGGTGCAGACTGTAAAATTTAATGCCTAGAAAATGGAACTTTATACTACAGCCTTCTTTTCCTAAAAAGGAATCGGAGGCGAATTTTACTGCGGGTTTCAGGCAAGTTCTGAATTGGCAGCCCAGGGTATCAGAAAAAACCTTCAGCCACAGCTCAGTTGGCCATGGCAGTGCTCACTTGTTCCATGCTGCTCCTCGCCCTGACAAGGACATGCAGCCCTAGGAGGGGGGAATCATAAGTAGGGACCCTGCCACTGTCCCCATACATACAGCAGCATCTCAGGGCCTTGCTCCAGCCTCTGCGTGCCATCTAGAAAGATCTCTTTCTTAGGGCATTACTTACTGCTCAGGAAGGAGGCTGTGGCTCATCTGGGTCACAGCTTTCCTGGTGATACTGAAAACAAAAGAAAGATGTGGGTTATTGCTCCAGGTTTGGTTAATGGGTTTGACTCTTACCTGGTGAAAATGGACAGATGCTTCCAACATTGCTTATACTGCACAAACACCAAATGGTTTCCAAATGGACATGACAGTAGCTCCTTTAAAGAACAGTCTATTCCATGGGGAAATAAAGACATTCCAACTTTTGGGGTTTCATAAATCTACTGGTATAGACAACATACTGCGGAACACGATAGGGACACAGGTATTCAGCTTCTCCCTCTTTCTCTGCTCTAACTCAAAAGAAGAGTCCATTTTTGGCATCTCTAAATTGAAGGTCTCTGGAGCCAGCTTGAAACTAAAGATCTAGAAAGGCTCCGGATCCCATTCCCAGCACTTCAAATGCTCTCACGTGTCCCAAGCCACAGACAGACTGGAAACCTCCTCCTCCAACTCCACGCTGTATCAACATTTCCTTTATTCTGCCACTTGCAGACCTGCTGTTTAAGACGTGTTTTTGGCACGTCCTTCCTAGTTTAAGTTGCATACGTGCTTGGCTCAGGCAGGTGACAAAGCTGTCTTTGCGGCATGCTTCAAGCCTTTGTTTTTGCAAACAACCCTACCACAATGTGCTGTGCCATGGGGCTGAATTTGGCCATAGTCATCCTCCAAGAACTCCTTTGGACAGATGATGCAACCCTGAACAGATTTCTATAGGCTTTTGTGATTTGTGCAGCAACCATTGGCTTTTCTTTGTGTTCCAGAGCCATCAGAAGCCGGCAAACCATCATCCTGAGTAAGCCAGGCAAGAAAATGACCACACTTGAAGGAAGAGAGGAAATGAGAGATTCGTCCAGGTCTCTGGCTCCCATTTGCTGTCATGTAGCAGTTTCATCATCATACGAAGTGTCAATAAGATACCAACAGGGTAAACAATTGTCAGACAGATTTTCACAGAGCCAGTTGACTGGACCATGGCTGCTTTGTACACAATGCCAATGCAGTGTCATTTCTAATGGGGGAATTTATACAGTGTAATTATGTCAGAATTTGCTCCAGGCTACACACTGTTGCATTATAAACCTGGCCATTGCCATGCGATTAGTCAGAGCCTTAAATAACACTGAAAGTAATTATATCAAGCAAGTAGTTGTCAAAGGCTGACAAAGAAAAGTGGTGAATTCCAGTGCTTGCCACATACCGGCCCTGGAGGAGGTTAGCTAATGATGATGGCCTTCATTGCTGGAGGGTTGGGTACCCGAGGCCACGTCCCCATCAGCTGACTCACAAAGCTGTTTAAGGACCCGCTCGTGGGGCCCTGTAATTACACAGCAGAGAGGACTCCTTCAGGTGAGTTCTGATAAGATTCCCAGATGACTGGATTTAGATGCATGTGATTGAAATGCAAAAAGCGGGGAGCTGCCTCACATGGGAGCATAGGGCCAAAGGGGCTTTGCATCAAAGAGATGGCCCTGCATGGTTGCAGGGGTAGGTGGGTGGCTGCCTTTCCCTCCTGCCCCTGCAGCCCTGCACGAAAACACCATCACAACACCATTATTCTACAAGAGTGAGGAGACCATTCAGGAGGGGCAGAAGAAGGATTAGAAACTGCTGGATTAAGGGCAACAGCCGGGCTGTGCAGTGCTCCTATTCTGCACTTTCTAACAGAAGAGTTCCAATCTGTTGGCATCCTTGGATTCCCATTTCCCAGAGAGAAGAGCACAAATCCTCTGCTTTCCAAGTCATGCTGAGCTCCAGGCCTGTGAGGGGGACAAAGCTGGCTGCTATCTCCCTTGCTCTGGCCCTGGTCCCTCAGGGCTGTTACAAACTATCCCAGTTTGTAGCAGATCTCCTGAGGGCTACAATAATGGCTGGGAATTACTGTCACGCAGCTCTGCTTGGCCTCACTCAGCCCTGAGTCACATCGGGTGCTCCCCCTTTGCTTTGCCTTCGCTTTTCCAGTAAATGCTCAGTTGGACCCGGAGTTATGCATGCAGGCTTCATCCCTCAAGAGCTCGTGGTATCTGAGGCATCTGCGACGCTGCAGCAAAATCACAGCCAGAAACGCTGCTGCTGCTGGTGCCTTGCAGTATCTGAAGCTGAGGCACTCGAGCAACGGTACAGGCACACTTTTAGAAATAGAGTGGATAATTCATGAGAAATCCCCACTACTTCTGCTTCTACCTGGCCTGAAAAGCTACAGAGACCAACAGCAACTTGTGGTATCCTGACATTTCTGCTTTTGTCTGGGATGGGAATTGAAGCAGGCGCTAGATTGACAACAGAAATTATAGAATGGCAGAAGATGAGGCAAATATTTTCAAACTGCAGCAATAATAATAATAATAATAATAATAATTCCTCCCTTTGGTTTTATGAACAGACATTCAGCATAGTTTTCACTTGCTCCATCCCCTTCCACTGACCTGGAGGAATGGTGACAGGAGCCCTGCGTTGTACATCCTGTTCCAGCTCCATGAAGAGGTGCCTGTCTGCAGCTGCTGCTCATGGATTCCATCCAGAGGTTGCCACCTCTGCTGCTCTGCCAGCAGAACTATTTGTGTCATCAGCTATTTGTGTCATCACTTCTCCGGCTCCATCAAAATAGTCCTGCCTAGAGAAGATCTGAATTGAATTGGTTTTAAAATACAAAAGCCACATAAGTCTTTGCTAGGATAGGACTAAATGAAGAGCTGTTGTTAACCAGCACAGTCAGGTCAATGCCTTGAGCAAGAGTCAGCACAAAAACACAAATGAAATACATACACCAACATTAACAAACTGTCCTCCATTATCCCCACTTTCTACCCTATTTCTTCATCTAACCCTCTAGAGAATTGCCTCCATGTGTTGGGCTGGCATAAATCTAACCCAACAAAAAAGGACTTTATAAATGACTTTTTATTATTATTATTCATGTTATTATTTGCTGCTGAATATCCTGAGCTGGCTCAGCAGGGCATCCATGCAAACCAAAACCCAGATACAACGTTACAAGGTGCGTGTCTTCTGAGGTCTTAGTCTCAAAATCTGCATCGCCAAGCTACTATGAAAATAAAAGATGCTGTGGCAACAGAGCAGGAATTGAACAGAGGTAAATTTGAGTTTCAGATGAGAGAAAGGAGGGGGTGGGGTGAAGAATGAAGGGTGATGAGAAAAGAGATGCCTTTTAGGAACAATGCACCACTGTTTTACGGGACAGGATTTCTCTTGAGTTTCTTGAAGTCTGATAATTTTACATCCACTTCTGGATGTTAATTCCCAGTCATTTTAGCTCATGTCATCAGCTGTTCTAATAGAGCCAACTCGGTAAAGCTGCTGCTGAATTTATCAAATGTGCAGTCACATATGTGCATACATTGTGTGCATCAACTGTGAAAAAGGAAGTCAAAACCAATACTCTGATCAAATTTTCCATCTGAGGTGTTTTGCCTCGCTAAGTAAGATAAAAGAAGCGAATCTTAGGGGAAAGGCAATCCGATAATGTGGCTGGTTGGCTTGCTGTGATTTACCCTTGGTGCCACTGTGCTCTGGAATACCGGGATGTTCACCTCGGTTTTTGTTTTGAACTGGGGTTTTGGCAGCAGGGGTGCTTTTTTGCTAAGGTGCCCAAGTTGTTTGTTTGCAGGTTTGTCAGGTGAGTGGGACTATCACTCAGACTGGGGGCATACGAGGGCCAGTTTTGGCTAGCATTGGCCATGGCCATTCTGGCCACTGAGATGGTGAACAAGCAGACGTTCTCCATAGCAACCATGCATTTGGCTGCCTTTTACCAAAGCAGAGCAGTGAGAGGTGCCACTGGCTGGACATCAATCACCAGTGTCCCCAGGACATCCAGCAATGAGCGCTCACAGAGCAAGTCTCACAGGAAATTGGGTAAACCTGACCCAAGTGAGGTTTCCACTGAGCTTCTTACCTGTGTGTGGGATGTTTGTGTCCCCAGCTGTGCTGCTGGACTTTGGCTCTTCAGGCTGGTCCAGTCTCTCTCCTGAGACAGCTCCTGGAAGATATCAGGGCTCTCCCCACTTCTTCCAGCTCCCCCTGTTTGAAGGAGAAAGAGAAGTAACTTTTCTTCCATCTTCAGGATTCTAATAATAGTTGCAGAAGTTGCCGTGCTACAGCAGCCCATGGCAAAGTGAAGCTCTGCTGCACAGGTCCCTCGCTGGCAAGAGCAGGTAGAAAATAAGAAGAGTCGTAACTGTGTACACACAGGTGCTCCATATCACAGCCCTGTGTGCCTTTTCCAAACAAGTGAGGTGTTGGTGAACGTGGCTCCCAGGTGAGAGGGAGCCTGGAACCTGCTGTGGTCAGTATCTCTGGACTCAATGATTCTGGCCCAGGGAAGGATCCCAAGACCTGACCAGGCTGCACCCAATCCTGTAGGGCTGCTGGGCTTTCTCTAACCCCAAGTCCCTCTGGCTCCTCCAGCAGTGAATGGCCCTTGCACAGCTTGCAGGCAGCAAGCAATCCAACCTCCTTTTCCAGGATGTGCCAAATTATTTTGTCCCCTTTGCCATGGAGATGGAGGGAACAGATCCCTGTAAAGCTGAGGGAGCATCAGTTGGTGACAGGTGGGGACTTAGGGTCCTTAATCCTCAGAGTAATAAGACCTGTACAGAAAAGATGGATTCAGACAGCTTCACTTTTGCTTTCCACTCTTCAGCCATCTCTCTCACCTCTGCAACACTACATCTCTTGTATTGCAGAGATGCCACATTTTGGAAGGAGAGCTCCTTAGCCCAGCAAAACCAACTTTAGCAAACTGGGAGGGTTTTTGACTTGAAGATTGAGGAGGAGAGGAAGGACAGGGTACAGTGGAGAAAAGGGATGAGAGATGGGTGGGAAGGAGGAGGTGAGTGGCACAGCGTCCTGGGAAGCGCAGCCAGCACTGCTCCCGGCCCCCAGCCTGGTGCAACTGCAGCAACATCTGCTCCACTTGAGCTCTGCTCAGTTAGTGGCATGTTTGTTTAATTGTGGGCCCAGTTTGTTATTTTGCTTCCCATTAGGAAGCTGAAGAAAGGAGGAGGAGGCTGTTCTCATTCTGGCGAGCATTTCGCCAGCACATTGAGGTTTCTTTCCATGGTGCTGGGTAGTCAGAACTCGCTGTACAAGGCAGATGCCTCCGAAGCCCATTGTTCAACCTGGTGCATTAAGGGCTCACACTTGTAATTTTGGCGCTGATCCCCTTCTCCCATTGTGTGAGCAGAATGGGCTGAAAAAGGAGAGCCTGTCCTCTTTATCTGGCAGCAAGGGAAGGAGGCAGAAGCTGCCCTGCCCGCCAGGGCTCGATGCTCCTGTGGCAGTGGGGGGAAGCTGTGGACATGTCCCTGCCCACTGCTGGGAAAGTCACTTAACTTTCACTCTGCTGCAGCTCCTTGGCCTCCCTCCAGCTTTCCCAAATTCACCACTGATTATTTTGGAAAAAAGAGGACTTCTTCCTGCCTGGATGTTCAGTCTTTTTGTTTGTTTGTTTTAATTAAAAAAAAAGAGCATTGTTAAAAAGTGGTTTTTTTTTTTTTTTTTTTTACTGCTGGACAAAGAGCCCTGAAGCTGTATGCACAGTGGTCAGAGCATGGAGAGCAAAATCCCTTTTGTGCCATGCCCTACAAGTGAGGAATAACCATATCAGACCAAGGCAGCACTATCAGAGGACTTCCATGACATGGGCATCTCCAGGATGAGTCTCTGGGAAGTATCTGGGCTTGGAGGAGTTGCTGTGAGATGCAGGCGTGCCTTCTGCTCATCCTGTTGGAAGCCTGCTGAGCCAGCATGGAGCACAGAGCTGTACAACGGTCTGACAATCTGCGTACAACATAGTTCTCATTCTCCATCACTGCTCAAAACTGGAGCCCCCAACCCAAACCATTGGACTCACCCTATATTTTCTGCAGCAAGGCACCAAGCCCACCAGGAGTGTTTCAGACATCTGCCTGAAAACAAAACAAATACCTTTCCTTAATGCAATAGATGGATTTAAAAAAATGAACCGAACATCAGAAGCTTAAATATAAACTTAGATTAGTGAAAAGGCAATACAAACAGAGCCCTGACTCTGCAAACATTTACGTATGCAAGAATCCTGGGCACTCGAGCTGAAGGGGAAGGATCGTGTATCTGAACACACTCATGAGGATGGTGTCTTTGCCTTGCTGGAGCTGCACGCAGACCGATTGACACAGAGCTCCCATCAGCAGGGCAGAAGTGCAGCCATGGCTTTGCCAGCCACGTTCTCTCAATTTTCTGTACAACACAAGGTGCAATTTGCCAACCCAGCCTGCGGGTGCTGCTTGCACGGATGCTCCGATCCCAGCTGGCGGGATGAGGGCCAACACCGGCACCACAGCCCAGCTCAGGGAGCTGACAGCTCTGTGACTTCACTCAGTTTAAGGTCCACACGGAGCGAATACCAACACGAGGTGTCCGTGCTGCAGGGGAGCTGGGAGGCTCTGTTACAGAACAAGTGTCCATTAGCGCAGGAGGCAGCGCAGATGCTAACTGGCTGTGGTGCTATCCCTCACTGTTACAACTTTGGACAGTTAAGATCTTGATGACATTATGAGTGGGGCTAGGGGCAAACCGTGGCCGCAGCCAGATTAATAGCATGCACAGGGCTGGGCTGATCCCTTTGCTCAGTACCGAAGCGAGTGCTGCTTTGCTCCCGAACTTCCCTGCTCCTCCCCATAGCCAAACTCGCAACCGGCTCACCGAAACGAGGTGGATTTAAGCACAGCCCCCCTAAGTCAACGCGTGGCACCGAACACGAAGCAGCGACGCTCACAGCATCCCCGCATGGAGCCGGGATGGCCGAAGCCCTTTCCCAGCCCCGCGCTCTCCCAGCACAAACCTCTCCCACCCCACGCCTCGCCCACCCGCCGCTCAGCCGCCAGCCCAGGGGCGTGCGGTGTTTGCTTAAGCCGGGGCTGGTTTCACGTTTTCGCAGTGATATGATAATTGCGTTTAGATAGCCCTGTCTCTCTCTGCTGGGCTTTTCACAGGGCTCTCCTGGCCCCCAGCAGGGCTCATTTAAAAGCGGCTCCGCTCTCAATGACACGCCGCAATGTTTTCAAAAAGAAACAAGCAGCGAGAGGCTCGCTGGAAAAATAACAAAGAGACCCAATTACAAGCCAATGTGTTGAAGGGTCCCAGGGCCGTCTGTGGGCAAATTAGGGCCAATTAAAGGTCAAAATGATTTAAGGTATAAGGAGAGAGGGAAGAGAAACAATTGGCCGGATTCCTGCACAGAATAAGTGTCTGCTGCTCGGTTTGAATAGGTTTTAGCGCCCAAATGATAGAGAAACTTCAGAGCTGAGGTTTTGCCCGATGTTTAAAGTGGGTGTTCGTGCCTGAGAAAGCGGCACAGAGGGCTGTTTGGGGGAGATGTGCTGCCAAGCTTTGCATATGCCTTCCTGCAAAGGCAGCTTGGAGCCATAAACCCGAGGTCTGGAGGCTGAGAGGCCATGCTTGGCTACATCGTTTTTTTCAGTTAGAAGTCTATTCGGTTTTGATGGTTAGGAGGTATTTAAAAAGTCACACTCAGCTGATGTAGCACAGCCCTCCTGCATGAATATACCTTGTCTCCTGTCCTGTGTACATTCGTGCACAGAGAAAAGCATCTCTCCCTGACCTCAGCTCCTGGGTAAGCTCACCTTCACCCACCTGCAAAAGCTGAAATCTCACCTAAAACCAGCCCAGCATCTGCAAAGCAGGCTGGGGATTTCACACGGGGTTTCCTTCCAGGCTCAGTCCTTCCACCCGCAGCCAGCTCAAACCCCAGCAATGCTGCAATGAAAATAGAGTGATAAATACTGTCACCAGTGCTATTTAAAACCAGAGAACATGTTCACCCCGCTGCTTTCTGTTGGATTTCAAATGAAGATTTTGGAGGAGATGGCTTTCTCATTGTTTTTATCCAGAAACAAAGAAGCCTGGAGAAGGCCTGAACTTCTGCTGGCTCCCTGCATCTCCCGTGCTTTGCCATGGGTGGTTCAGCAGCTCAACCACGCTCTGAGAGCTGCAGGGCCGAGCGAGCAGCTCACTGCGTGGCAGAGGGCAGGCAGGGAGTGGTGGAACCCCAACACAGCAGGGTGGGCAGCGTGTGGTTTGGGTGAACAAAGCCAGGCAGGTGGATCCAGGTCTCATTTCAGGCTCATCCTCCTGCCACTGTCACATTTTAGTAATGGACAAAAAAAGTAAAGAAATCACAGAATAAAATCTCAGGGTCAGAATCATGAAGGCTGGAAAGACCACTAAGATCATCTAGTTCCACCATCAACCCATCACCACCATACCTCTGAATCACATCGCTCACTGTGACATCTACCCCTCAAAACCTCCAAGGACGGCATCCCCACCACATCCTAGGCAGCCCATTCTACCACCTCACCACTCATTCTGAGAGGAAATTTTCCCTAACATCTAGCCTGAACCTCCCTGCACAACTTCAGGCCCTTACCTCTCACCCTACCAAGAAATGAAGCACTTCTTTCTTTTTTTTATTCCCAGAATTTTATTTTATACCTTTCTGGGTGAAGAAATACTGAAACTCAGGGGAAAGACTCAGGGCAAAAGAAATGCAGACATAACATTTCAAACAGCCTGTGCTGCTGGCTGGCTTTTTATAAGAGGGCAGATAAAGCCACCTGGAGCAAGATGGCACAACCAATGCTTCCACCCAATTTTTCATCGTCTGTGACATCTTCAGCATTGCCCACCCAGACGTTTTGGAGACAGATGGTTGTTAACTACACATTTTCTTACAGTCTTGCTCATTAAAAACAGTCAAACAAAGACGAAAGCAACCTTTAAAAAACAACCCAACAGTTTAAACTCGTTTTACAAATGGCTTTAAAACATCCAGCCGTGTCCCACCTCATCCTGCCCCTTCCTACCATCTCCAGCTGGAAAAAAAAAAAAGAAAAAAAAAAAAAAGAAAAAAAAAAAAGAGGCCATAAAACAGTTCTGTGCAGTCACATGTAAATCCCCTGTCTCTGTTAAGGCGAGAGATTAGCCTGTTAACAAAGTTACCTTGTCACCTACCCTGCTTAATCCTTGCATTTCAAAGTGTAATTTTATTGAGCGCCTGGGAGCTGAAATCTGGTGTGTGTTATTTATTTATTTATGCCGCTCAATCGGTCCCTACTTTTTTTTTTTTTTTCCTTCCTTTCTCTCCTTTAATTCACCTGGACCTCAATAATAATAATAATAATAATAATAATAATAATAATAATAATAATAATAAGTATATATACATATATATACATATATATACATATATATATATATTTTTTAACTGTGCCGACAGCCGTGGATTTTGGAGAGGCGGCACCTCTGCGTGTGCATAAATTTCCATGTCTTTCTTTAACCCTTTGGAAGCTGGGGAAATGCAAAGCCCCCATCCCCGCCCCGCAGCTCGCTGAGCCGGCAGCTGCCGGCGCTGTGTGCTGCACGGCCGGGCTGCAGCGGGGTATCCCAGCCGTAAATCTGTCAATACAAAGAGAACGACGCACACGCAAAAAAATGCGGTTAAACCCAAGAAAAGCAGCATAATTACAGGTTCATTACGGCAAACAAAAGCGTCCCCCGATCCCACCCCTTTGGCAGGGACGGAGGGATTCCAAGAGGCTCATTATGTAGTTACGTCGGTAGGGTCAGAGCACAGCGTTGCGGCCCCGCTCCCTGCCCAGCTGGGATGCGCCCATCGGGGCGCCCCGTGTCCACCCGGCCTCGTCTCAAACCTTCTTTCGGGTTCATTTAAAGTGCATTTGGCCACAGTGAAAGGCGCTGGGTGGCAGCCTGAGGACCAAAGGCTTTCTACTGATCTGCCAAGGGAATGGAAAGGGGAGGCTGGGTGCAGGAAAAGGGACAGCAGTCCCATCTCTACGGCCTGCTCAGTGCCAGCTTTGCATTCCAAACCCTCCTCGGTGCCAGCTGGCCAAGACACAAGGCTACCATGGCCCATCCAGCCACCTCCTCTCTGCTTGCTAATGGCTCCGACCCAACCTGGGTTGGAAGATCACAGTGACCCAACTCATACCAAATTTCCCAGAAGTTGGGAAACTCAACACACTAAACCTTTTCCCCAGGACACCTCCAGCCCTGTGCAAGCCCTGCAAGGGATGCAGCCGGTGCTTTTCAGCTGTTTCCAACACACGGCTCCCTTTCTCACCGGGTGTGAAGTCCCCTCCGACACCACATGCCCCTTCCAGAGCCACAGCTTCCCTCTCTGTCCGACAAAGAATTGAGGAACTCCAACGGCTCCGCCAAATATTCAGGGAACCTGGCAGCCCCCTTCCCTTCCACCCGCAGTGGCGGTGAGCACTGACAGCACGCCCACACTGGGCCTGCCTCCATCTGTAACCCAAACGTCAAAACATTTCCTCCTGCAGCCCCGTTTTGCTCATGGTAGTCCTGACCCCAGGTCTGAGCCGCACTGCTTTTGGGGTCTGCCTTGCCGAGCCATTACTGTCACTGCCCCACTGTGCGCAGATAAGAATAGGCTGCTTCTTCTGACTCATTTAGCTAAAACAATGGAGCCACCAGAGGCCAAATTAATCCCTGGTGACTTCAGCAAAGTTCCACCAGGCTAAATTTGGTCCCAAGTGTACAATTAGCACGGAGGAGAGCACGGTGTCATGACAGCCTCTTGGCTCTTCCCTTGGGCTCCCTTCGTCAGCCCCATGGCTGAGTGCTCCCCTGCCATTTCTGGGCACGGGGAAGGGCCCCCTGCTAGGGACAGGCAGCCCATCATGGGCTGGGGCAGGACAGATCCCATTTCCCTTGGAGCTGCCTTGAGTTTGCCATGGAGCCCCATCCCCTGCTGCCCACAGGCATCCCCACAGTACTGTCTTCAGCTGGTCCAGGTGTCCCTTTGATGGCCATGGAAGGGAGGCATGGGCTGGAAACAACTGAAAAGCACAGGCTGCACGGAGACTCAGCCCTCACCAGCCTCTGTGCAGTAACTTTGTGGCCACCAGATTCCCTCTAGTAACAGCTAAACCACCAAACCACATTTTTTCAGCACATTTGTGTTTCAGATGTAGAAGAATGGGTCAGAAATCGCTAAAGGAATCGTCTCGGGTGACTCTTAGCTGACCCAGGAGCTGAGGCTTTGCTCAGCAGCTCCCGCAGCCACACACAAGTGCTGTGTGCGAAAAACAGAAGGTGCAGAAATAAAATATAAAATAAGTATTTAAAAAAAAAAGAAGAAGAAGAAGAAGGTAACCAGACCTTTTCAAACTCCAGAAGTACTTCCTCAAACACATGGTTTTGTGCATCAGGCACAGGCAGAGTCTGGATGGCAGTGCTGATCCTGCTCTGCAGCACAGTGCACGCAGGTGGGTCTCACCAGCAACGGCTCGTGTAGGATGGGGTTTGCTCTGAGAACACTCTCACTAACCTCAGAGTGCCTGTGCATTGGAAAAAAAACAAGCAATGAGAAAGCCTCAATTAATTGAAAATATAATACATATACATATAAAAGGGGAACAAAGAGCAGAATGTGGGAGTCGGGGAGGTCTGTGCTTGGAGCCTCCCTCCCATGCTCCCCTGCCCTTCCTGCCCCACAACCCGGAGCAGTTTCAGCTTCTCATTCCACTGACAATTCTTCATAGGCTCCAGGATTTGAGGGAGCTTCCTGTTTCACCACAAAACCTCACGTCCTTTTGCTTTGTCTGGCTGTTAAAACTGTGCCAACAAAGTGGCATTGAATGCATTTACCCCCTGTCTTGAGCCCGACGCTGAAGCTGCACTGCTCGTCGTGGTTTGGTTCCTACATCCCCTCTCCACATATTTCCCCTCTTGCAAGCACACAGTGGTTGCTCCAGCATTGCATGGGTTGCGTGTGTTATTTTGTTATTGCACGGTTGCTGGTGACAACTGATCTGCACGCACTGCTTTGTTTTTGCAGGGTTGCTTTAAAATCCTAGGCTCCTGGTATTAGTTCCATTTATTTATTTTAGGAAAGGGTAGTTTTAAGGCTTGAAAAATAAACACGCTTAAAGACATACCGAGTTATGGGGAGGAGATGGTGAGTCCCTATGTTCCGCTCTTCTGGGCAGGACTGGCTGTTGGTGTTTGGTGTTTTGGCAGCTCGTGTTGGTGTCACTGCAAAAACAGCACGTTATTAATGATTCTCCAAGGGCTTGAGTTACTGCAAAAAGCTTCACCAGACACAGGGTTTAAAAGTTCAGATGAGGGAAGAGGTGTAAAGAGAAGAGGAAAAGCTCTGGTGTGGCTGATGAGGGCTTTCAGCATCATCCTGTGCCAGGCTGCTGATGGGCAACCAGGCAGTGAAAAGAGCTCTGTAAGGCACAAATACATTCCAGCTCACTACAGCACATCCCCAGAGCCTCCCAAAGCCCATACTCTGGGAACACAGGCCCAGTCCTCACCTGGCCTCAGCACTGTGTCCAGGGCTCATTTTTTGCTAATGAAAAGAGGTAACAGCTGAGTTTGGGAAGTACTGGGAAGGAGAAGAAAACACACTGCCCAGCAGATCATCCACAGCTCTGCTGTGAAAGGGGAGACTGAGGAGACAATGAAATTGAGGAGAGAGACTCCTGTCAAATGAAAAAATTAAGTCTCAGGGTATGTAATTGATGTGCTCTTGATGTGGACCCTAAATCATTTACAAAGCCTTACCTGGCACAAGCAACTCCTGCACCAAGGCAGTGGAGGACAAACATCCTGAGCAGTGTGATGAAGCAGGCAGCGGGAGCAGCTCCAAAGCAGGTCTCAATAGCATGAACTTCCCCATGGGGCTCTGGGGTTCTTCCTGCCTTGTCCTCCTCTTGTCCCAGCTGCTGGAAGTGGATTGCTTACTACTGTGGGCACAAGAACAACTCCAGCACCCCAAATGGGAGATTCCTCCAGCAGGACATGGCTTCAACCTAGAGATGCAGCTCTCCTTCGCTGCTGACATTTTTCAGCTGAACCCAACATCAGCTCAATCCTAAACACCAGTATGGGCTACTGAGAAGCATCTCTAACACACCACAGTGTTTTTTCAGGGCATCAAACATCCTTGGCCATCACCGTTTGGGAACAGATTTCAAACTGCTTCTCTCCCCACAGTTACTCTGCTCTGTGCTCCTAACCCACAGCAATAGAGCAATCAGCAAACAAACCGACTGCTGGACAAAACGAGGTCCTTGGGGAGCAGGATGAGCTGCACAGATACTCCCCAGGGCTCCACCATCCAGGCTGAGGTGGAGGAATCCAACCCTGCAGCTGGCTGCGCTATCCCATAAGAAAGACATCAATCTTGAGGACATTTTCCACTATCAGTCATCCTCAGTGCTTTTTCCTGCCCCATCAGCTGCAGCAGTCAGATGGCACCAACATCCCTACTCTGTCCCCATCCTAGTGTTGTGACAGTCTGCTCCATAGGCTGAGTGTCAGCACAACCACCTCAAGCCCCCACCAGCTCCTCTCTGCCCGGGGCATGCGCCATCCTCCCGACACTGCCTACAAACTCTATTAGCTTTGTAATTAAAAACAGCTGTAATCTGATCAGGTGGAGATCACGGTTACAAAATGAAGGAAGCCATTAGCAGGAAATGTTGTGGTTCAGGCAGACATCAAATCAGTTTAAAGAGATTGGATTTCATTGTTTTTATACAGTTACTCCATTACTATAATGCACTGGGTCCATTTAAGCGGCTGGCTCGGAGGAGTGCTTATAAGGCAGTAGTGACATCTATGTGAAATGAACGGCATAAACGGTGAGCGGCGAGGAGATAGCACTGAATTTACACCCCTCTCTCTACACTGAATATCAATACACCGGAGTGGGGTTTGCAGGGGTGTCCTGCTTTTCCAGCCCCTCCCCCCCCGCCCCAATTTCCAGCCCTTCTGTAGGATAGGGGGAGCCCCCCCAGAGCAGCTTGGCTCAGAGGACCTTTCCTCTCCTAAGCCACTGTCCTGGCTCCTGGGCAGTGAGATGGAGTGAGAACTGAAATCACAGCAGTCACACCATTCTGCTTCCTCCCGATGAACAGCAGTGGGTCAGGGCACAGCCTGGGCACCTCTTCTCACTGGGGTGTTATTTTTTTCCTCAGTTTCCTCTCCTTGAAAACAAAAGAAACTCCCAAATAATTAAAAAAAATAAAAGAGAGGTGTGGGGTGGGGGGGAGATCAGCTGTGCTGGGAAGCATCAGCCTTTGGCCCAGTGCTCATACCAAGGTGCAGGATGTAATCCAAAAGCAATGTTGCTGGGAGGGGCTGTTTGCAAAATCCGTCAGCTCCCACTTTGCTTCGGGATGGGATGCAGCTCCTGTACCTACAGAAAGTCCTACACTGAGCAGCACGTGGCTGAGGGCAGTCAATGGAGGAGCGAGAGGGACAGGAGTGGGGAGGCACAGGGTTCTGGGATCTGTAGCCTGAGAACTCAGAAACCTTTCCAGGCAGCGCAGAGCACAGGCAGAGCCTCCCCTCCTTCCCAATCTCCTCATCAGAGCGGGAGATAAGAAGGGGCCTGCAGACAAACGCCTGCTGCCTCCCACCCGCTGTGAGGAGCCCCCCCAGGCAGCACCTTGTGGTTAGCAAAGGGCTCTGGCACTTTCCAACCCATCCTGGGCAACCTCCCTCCCCTCCCACCTCTCACCCCAACCTGTATCAAATGCATCAAAGCCTGAGTAAATTATGTTCCCCTTGACCTGCTGGCAGCAAGTTCAGGCACAGGACATTAAAAGAGTAGAGGCTGAGGTTTCATGGTCAGCGGAGGTGGAGGAGGAACTGCATTGCTTTTGCCTTTAGAAGCGACGTTTTTAGTCACGTTCAGCATTTGGCAAAGCTGAGGTGGGGCTCAGGTGGAGCCGGCTAGGAGCCGGGGAGAGGATTTCAGAACAGCCCCCTGCTGTGTTACGTGGCAATTTCATTTGGCCTGGGCTCTGCATAGATGAGACCACCAGACAGCAAACACAAAATGATCACAGAAGCTTGGGTTGGAAAGGAGCGCAAAGATCACCCAGTTCCAACCTGGTGCTACGGGTAAGGTTGCCAACCACTAAATCATGCACAGGACCAGGTTGCCCAGGGCTCCATCCATCCTGGCCTTGAACATCTCCAGGAATGGGGCATCCAAAAGATAGCAAAGTGCCCCTACGTTCTCACAGACCTGGTGGCACACAGGCCTGGCAGCATGAAGGTCCAAGAGCACATAGACCCAGTGGTTGCTTCCTGGCACTGCCACAGCTCTGGATGTGGCACTGGATGGAGCACCTTGCTCCCAAATCACTCTGCCAGTCCCTGAATAGACGGCATCGAATCTGGAGCCTGTGAAGCCACTGCCAGCAAAATAAATATTCGGGCATATTTTTAGCATGGTCTCGTTCAGAGAGAATTTCTTTGTGTCCTTCTGAGGAGCTTGCCGGATCTTTCATCAGTTTGTTTTTCTCATTAGCCGGCATAAGCTTTGTTCTTATTTAATAAAGATTAGGATCTGCTGCCTCCAGCCCTCTCTTTTTGCTCCTCTGTCAGGCCCGTGGGGGCTCGGGCTGCAGCGACGCGTTTGATGTCGGCCACGGAAGTTGAAATGCGGGACAGAAGCTGGGGTTTGTTTCCCCCAAACACCCCCATGCTTATTCAGCCCTTGTGTGTGCCCCACTGAAAGGCAAAGGCATGGCACAGTGATGGAAAGCTGCTACCTGGGCATGGAGGTTTCTAGGTCTGCTGGTGCATGCTTTGCAGGGTGATCTGAGCTGCCAAGAGAGCATGGAAAGAGAACAGCGAGCTGACCTGTCCATATGCCTCACAAAACAGACATGACACAGATGGGAGCTGCTTCTTCCAGCCCTGGGGTCAGGGAGAGACAAAGGAGCTCCTATTCCTTTATATACAATCAGATTCTCCTTGTGAGCACGGGGAATAAAATAACTGCTTGCTTTTCTGGAGCTGACTCATTCCTTGAAAAGAGATGGGTTAAAATGACGGCAGTCATGAACCAGAATGAATGCAATGGACTCCCAGCAGAAGGCAGTGGCATCTCCTGAGCTCTGAAACTCCAATCCCAACTGACAGCCGCAGGTTGGACCAGCACCATGTCCTGCCAGTGTGTGAGGGGGCAAGGGGCTGGGCTGTTCCCATGGTACAAACTGCATGCCCCAGCTAGAGCTGCCACAGGTCACCTCCTGGTTATTTCCTTCACTGTCAATTGCATGGACCAGACAGGTCTCTTTGCTATGTAGCTTGGTTTGGTCATTTCCAGACCAAGATTGTATTTACCTCTTGAGAAATACTGTGGTTGTTTGTCTGCACTAACATAGATGAGGTCCCCACATCCACCACTATTAATAGTGCTATTTATTAATGTAGTTTTACTTTCTTAGACATTTAATCAGAGAATGGCTTGGGTTGGAGGGGACCTCAAGGCTCATTTAGTTCCAACCCCCCTGCCGCAGGCAGAGTTGCCTACTGCTGGATCAAGCAATAAATCAGGTTTTTATTTCTCAAAAATGAAATAAAATCATTGAGCTCTTACACGAGGAAGGCTCCCATTTCTAGCAAGAAACATATTTAGCATACGCGCACTTGTGGAGGGATGCATAGCTCCACGGCCAATAACACTTATCGCTTCGCCTCCCATGGGGAGATAAGGGCAAAGGCACGCAGGGCTGCGGGGCAGGAGCTGTTTGCTGAATGGGGCCTGGAAGGAATCCAGTCCCCACCCCAGTGCAGCCTTACCTGCGCCCAGGTGTGCGCCGGCGCCGGTCCCCGCGTGCTGTGCACCAATGCCAGCCGTCGGAGCTCGTGTCTCTGGGAGGGAGAGCAGAGAAGGCAGATTTTACACACAGTATTTCTTTTCTTTAACAGTCACTGCTGTAAATGAACTCGCCCTCGCTGTATTTGTGTCACTTGCGTTTGCTGCCTGGGACAATGTGAGAGTGCAAGTTTTCCTGGCATGACTGCTCTTGGAAAATCAGCTTCAAATCCATATATGATAGTATTCATGGAAACCACAACTCTAATTCACATGCACTGATTTCCCTGCCAGAAAGCATGCTTCCATCCAACCCAGGGATAGAAACATCACCCTGTGACTTCCTTGCCCAATCACGACCAACTGATCCTCTTCAAAACTCAAATATTTTCCAGGGAATGTTTGCAACCCACAGTCTAAAAAAAGAAAATCTTCCCCACATTCATGCAGTGGCTCAGTGTCATAGCTGTATTCAAGGAAGATTCCTGATAGGTATTTCCCAAGCCAGACTGCTCCTCTCCCAAAGAAAACAAAATGAAACAAAAAGCCTTGAGAACCAACTATTTTGGATACACAGATACTTCATTCAAAATTTCTTCCCTGTTTTCTCAAGTGCTTTAGTCTGTGCTACAGAGATGTACACACAGCTCACTAGCACAGAGGGAAGGATTCGACCCTTGTAAGCCCATCCTTCCCAATACCAGTGAGAGATGCTCCCAGCCACTGCTGTGCTCGGTGCAATGGGACAGAGGTTGGAGAGGTGGAGGGAGAGCCCTCGCTGAAGATAAAATCTATTTCTGATGTCTATAAAAACCAAACCCGAATTCACAGTTAGTTCAATGTGAGCAGTGGATGCGGGGTAATGGAGAATGGAGTTATTTATTAATAGAAGGGCATTTCAATAGAGATCTGAGGAGGTGATACGGACCAAATGGAGGCATTTACAGAAATAATGCTCAGGAGGGTTTACCTGGTGTGCCCAGGTGTCTTAGCACTAGTCCTGGGGAGGGCCACCTCCCGTTCTCAGGAAAAGTGTTTTTGGGGGCTGCATAAAATGGCCTAGGTTGAAAAGGACCACAATGATAACCTAATTTCAAACCCCCTGCCATAGACAGGGTCACCAACCACTAGCCCATGCTGCCCAGAGCCACATCAAGCCTGGCCTTGAATGCATCCAGGGACGCAGCAGAGCTAGAAGAGCAAGTGTGGAGGGGAGATGTGTGTCGAGGAGTATGTTCTTGCTGCACTTTTGGGGCAGTGGAGGAGCCCCACCTCCAAGACCTCCAAATCCACATTAGACTCCACTCCAATTCCTACTACTATCTCCCACAAAACACAGAATTCACCTTCCTGAATTCCTCGCTTACTCCTTTATAACCAACACCTCTACCCTCACTTGGCAGGGAAGCAGCACCACAATTCCCACCCATCTCTCCTTCACAGCCCCTTCTGGAGGGGCTCATTACCCATGCAAATAAATAACACTCCGACAGCCGATCCCCTCCCAGCACACACACACAATTCATGGGGGTCTTTGGGGAGCAGGGACAGCGGGGAGGGAGGAGCATGGTGCTGCGTGGCTGCATGTGGCAATCAAGCTTTCCCACCGCTGCATGTCCCTGGGGAGCAGCCCCTCTCCTGTTGGCAGAAGCTGCGTCTCTCCACTTTGCTAATCCCCCTCCGCTGCACCCCGACCCCTGGGAGCCCTGGGAACGCAGTGTTCGTCCACGCTGCCCCATCTCCCCTCTGCAAAATGGAGTGGGGAAGGAGGGGAAGGGGAAATGTGTTCTTCCTTAATTGATTTTTGGTGAAAAAGGCAGGCAAGCGCGACACAGTCAAATTAATTAGTTCCTGAGCTATTTGCAGTTATGAGCCACGTAAGATTAGTGGTCACTGTGACTGGGTGCTGAGAAGTGGAGGTAGGAGGAAGGTTGTAAAAATGCTTTTTTTTTTGCTCCTCTTTAAAAAGCAGAGAAAATAAAAAAGGAGACTTCTTGGCTGTCTCCCCAGCGTACCGTGCACAGATCCAATCTGGACAGCCCAATTTATGGGGTGAAATGACTGTTTTGGCCTATCCTGCACTGCCCACAATGACCCAAACAAATGCTCTCTCCAGGTCCTCTGCTCACCCCACTGTTGTCCCACCAAAGCGGGGGGACAATGCCAGCTCCCACACCCCAGTAGTGATATCTGTATCCCCTCTTGTCCTTCTACCCAGAGAGGCTGTGGGAGAGGCTTTGAAAGCCCCACACAGGCTCAAGGGTTGTGACCCAGTGTGAAGGGGAGCAAGGGTTGCCTGCTGCAACCTGATAACGCAGCAGCATCCCAAGGGGCGGCTGCAGCCGTGCTGCCCAGCCCAGGGGCACCCGCTGCCTTCAGAGATACAGCTATGCAGACATGCTCCCATCTGGGTATTGATAAGCGTGCCTGTTTGTGCATAAACACAGCACAACATGCAGCCACATACCTCTGCATTCCTCTTCCCCTCCCTCACTTCTCCCTTCCCCCCCCCCTCCTTATTCCTTTATCTCCTTCTCATCTGCTCTTGCCTGTTAGTTACACAAACCTGCACTGCAGCAATGGGGGATGATGAATATTTGGGGTGAATCTGAAAAGTTTTCAAGAGTTTGGGTGGAAGAAAGCAAAAAGAGAAGGTCCCAAACCCAAACACTGCCAGACTGACTTCAGCCAGGGAAGCAGCACTGAGTCCATCCACTCCACACTTACTGCATGCTGTCCAGTTCACCTGATGTTGTCTGTCTCTTCTTGCTCCCAGCAGGATAGCAAAGTTGGCACTGAATACTGCTTTCTTACCTCTGATTCCATTACAGCTCACAGCCTACTATCTGCATCCCTGGTGTGGACCAGACTAATTCTAGAGGCAGAATGTTTTCTAACTCTCCATCATTCCTGGAAAAACAATAAAGGAAAAGACATAGTGGCCAAGTCTTAATGCCTAAGCAAGTTATTAAAGGAAATCTGTACTGGACAAACTCAATGACAACCACGACCCAGCTGTAGAAACCCCTCACAATTCACCCCAAAAGTATTGTGGCATGTTCACCACTCCTTCACAGAGCCCTCCTCATCCCTCTGCTCTCAGAGGTCACCCAGCTCCATGAAAGGGGACACAAGTAGAATAAGCAAAAAACTGGTAGAAGAACCTGTGGATTAGTAGAAACGTTCATCTTTCCCATTCTGGCAGCTCAAACAGGTAATGTTGCTTCAATAGATTCCAGGGAGGGGTGACTACCCCTCCAGAAGGACTCTTTAGAGAACGTGGGTTTGAGCACAGGGCAGCATGTGAACCCAAGGCAGCATGGCTCCACTGCTCACTGGCTCTCTGGAATGGAGTTGTATACTGAATTTATGAGCTCTTAAGTCATCACATTTACAATTTATATTCTCCAGTCTTTTAATCTCAGCAATAAACTTGGACTAAACCTTTGCTGAGGCAGTGTGGAAATTTCACTGTTCCCGGCAGCCTCGTTTATGAGTCCACAGGCAGGACCAGAACTTAAACTTGTCTCCTGACATCTTCATTGTGGGGTCAACTCCACTTGCCCACTCCCAGAAACAGTTGCAACACATTGGCAAATACTGGGGGGTGAATGCTAGCAATGATCTCCTATGATCTCTCCTTCTAGAGGAGGATGCTGCTTCCCTTAATGAGGCGCACCAGTTTTATGTGCACACAGCAATCTAAATATTGTAGGACTCCGGACCTTGCCATCCCCTGCAAACCAGCCTCAGAGGTGCATTTTTACTCTCCTAGAGTTGCTTTACTTCAGCAGAAGAACCATCTTCAGAGGGTTTCCTGCTGGAGTGGTGGCTTTTGACAGGAACCGGTCTCCAAGGTGGGCATGTCCTCTACAAACCTAAAATTGAGATGGAATTGGCAATGGTAAAGCTACAAAGGGAGGCAGGCCCTCCCTGCTTTCACAAACCCCATGCTTTCAGAAGAGGGTGGCATCATTTCTGCAGAATGCTTCAGTGGCCTCAAATAACACACTGAACTGTCAGGCACAAACCCAAGCGATGGCGTGAGCCAGCTCTGAAATAATGAGAAGCTGATCTACAGCTTTTCCCCTCTGGTTTATTAAATGAATGCTCCACATGCCACTTCCCACTGACTGGAGACAGAGCAAAAATCCCAGGACAGTAACTCATCATCCTTTCTTCCCCTGAGAAGATTCAAGGCTGTAGCTATGTATGGATGTTGCAAAGTGATAAAGTTGCTGCGGCTTCGCGAGTTACCACGCACCGCCTGAGCTGCGCTGCCTGACCGCGCACACGCTGCCGGCTCCCTGCGACTGGGTGGTAAAACATGTTCACTCACGATGGGGCTGGAGCAGGTACTCCGGCAGCGGGCTCCAGATAAGCACGCTCTGTTGATAAGCAGTGCCTCATTAGGCCCCGGGACTCAACCGCTTGCAGAGCAATCCTTGGCCCAGATGTTCCTCTTCTTTTCAAGTCGTAGGCTTCAGTCACGGAACTGGCAAGGGGACGGCGCTCTGGGAAAGCGGTCAATATCGAATTAATCCTTGTATGTAGAATGGAGAGGAAGAAGAGTCCAGATCTGTGCCAGAGAGAAGGAATAGAGAAGGATCAGCCAACTGTAATGCTGAGTACAGCCTCAGCAGAGCTGTGCCTGGGTGAGGACGTTGCAGATGACACGTGGAGATGACCCAGGCAGTGAAACTGGAGTGCTCTGAATTCTCCTGGGATCAGAGTCCGTGGAGAGAAGTTACATCACCGTTTGTGCTTTCCAAGACTGGAGCAAGGTCTTGCCCTGGGCATGATCGAACGTAAAAAACATGCCAGGCCCCTTGACTCCAGTAAGCAGGACCAGACCTTCTCTTTGGCTTCATACCTCAAAAAAACAGTGTTTCTTTGGAGGTCCTGCTCCTTGCCACCACCTAGAAGCCGAGTGCCCTCTTGCCTGAACCATGGTTTGGCCTCAAGGCTCAGGAAACTGAATCCAGACACAGCTCTCCAGGACCTATTCCAGCTCCATCTTCCATCTTCCATCCCACCATAAGCATCTGCATTGAGGGGACACATTTTCTACTTATTTTCAATCCTCATGCTGAAGGCAAGCAGGACACTCTGCCATCCAACAGGAGGTCAGGCTTATATGCTCATCTGTAGTTGTCTTGGAGATCACGGCTTGGGGAGCAAGCAGGGGATAAGCACAGATGCCTTAAGGGAAAGCATCCGATGACAGCTTGAGTGGTGGGACAAAGTGTGACGTGTGTTTGTTTAGATAGCCAAAGGACTTGGAACAAATGTCTGTGGCTCATGTTTTAGATAAAAGGAACCCAGACTTGTGAAGGTATCAGGGGGGATGGTGAGAAAATGCTTATCAAGAATCCCTTGGCCCCCAGACCCTTTTATAATAGAATCAACTATAATACAAGGAACAATAACAACAGAAGAAAGTTTTCACATCTCAGAGATGCTCACTTCTTTCTGAACCAGGATATTTTTGGGATCCCAGCAGCAAGATCAGTGATAGGGGCTACAAATCTGGAGTTACCTGTGGTCCATGAACCAAAATCTTGGGGCGTTTTGCCCCTGAGTGCCCTGTGTTTTGCTCCTTGTCTCCCACCTGACCCACCACTGCTGCTTGGCTGGGAGGGGAGGGAAGAGTGGGACATGGTGGTGCCAAGGGGACAGGGACTGCCGCATCCACATCCATCTGGCATACTGAAGCAGAGACTGAAGGAAAAGGAAGGAGGGGGAGGGTAGAAGAGAAAATCCCAAAGATCCTCGGATAATAAGCACCATTAAGGTTAGTCTGTCTCATGATTGTTTCTTATTAAAAAGAGACTGTACTTTATCTGTGCAGGATATGCTGTTTGGATGAGGGAATTAGCAGAGTGACTGCCTCCATATCATCTAATTAGCAAAAATGTTGATAAGCAGATACAATCACATATGATTAGGATCCTTTTAAAAAGCCACTCCATTAATTAAATAGACAGAAAGGCCGCCTCCAGCCCTCGCGTGCCACTGATTAGAATACAAATATTTACACTAATCTCACCTCCATCAGCCATGGGACACTTTTGAGTATTTTTAGTGACATCAGATTACTATTGATTTCCATCCCCAATGTCAGACCATTTTGTTAGTATCTGAAAGTGCTGCCTTCAGTTTCGGATGCTTTAAATCATGTTAAGGGTTTATCTTAATGACGCTGCTGATAACCACTGTTCAGGTCACTCGTACTTTCTCTTCAAAGAACACAGTCTGGGCTGGTTTTTATTGTTTGTACTTGAGATTTGAGATACGAAAAACATTTCTCATTTCAAAGCCTTGGTTTCTAGGGATGGGGCTGCCAGGCTAGTTTGGGTCCAGTTACTTGCAGTGTGCATGCCTCTCCCATTTTCCTTTCTCTCCATCTCTCCTCGACCCTTTCTTTCTTCCTTGCAAACCCTTCTGGCTCACAACAGTGGTCTCTGTTGGATGGCTGCTAATCTCCAATGCCTGCCTGCTGTAGGCAGCAGACAAACAGGCAGTGAGTGTCCCCCGCTACAGGATGACAGGAGAAAAACACTCCCTATGTTTTAGATGGGTAGGACACACTAAATCCAGGACAGATAATCTACTGCGCCAGCAAGTCTGATAGGCACTCTGCAGCGAAAGCAAGTCCTGGAGGAGATGCTTTGCAGAGACAGCCCAAGGCAGGGCCACCTCCTTCCTTCCGTGCGCAGCAGATAACAAGCCTGGGAGCTTCCAATAGGGCTCTTTCACCTGTTTCTGACATCCCATTTTCACTTCTGGGTAGCAGAGAGCAGGAACAGCAATTGCTCCTGAAGTTTCTGCCAAGCATCTACAAAGAGATCACAGTGGCAGAGGATAGGAGAATGCTGCACCTTTTGGTGGCTTGTGGGTGGGAAGCCTGGATCATCCTCAAGTCCAGTGTACAGTCGGCCTCCAGACCAGCACTGCACTGCTTAATGGCAGCCTCTATCACAGGGCCAGAATACAGTGAGTACCTCCATAGTGCTGCCTCATCATTGACCAAAGAGGAAACCAGCCCAACAAAGCCCTTCCTCAGTGCCCATCATCTCCAACACTTTTCTTTCCTCCTTCACCATACTGCTTTCTACAAGCTGACATGGCTCCCTCTTGCCATCATTGCTCCACACTTACAATGTGTGTTAGAGCAGCAGTGGGCTCATGTGCTGTGCATACACTCTCTGGTATGATCAGCTGTTTACTCCTTCCCAAAGTGTGGAATAATGGAAATGAGGGCAGTGATCTGCAACCCACACTGCCATTAGTAGGTGTTTATGACAGGGTTACAGACAGCTGAGTTCTCATTGTTGGCACTTCCTTGGAGACCTCCTTCATGCAATGATTCCCTGCAAAGATATTGCATTTCCCACAGGAATGACAAAACCAGGGAATAGAAACAGATGCAGGAAAACCTCACACTGGATCAGGGAGTTCAGCTCCTCAGACTGAACTTGCCAGTATTGAGCTTATGCAGCATCCCTGCTGTACCTAAGCCAACTATCCCAAAGAGCACATAGAAAAGAAGCTAAGGTTGTTAATGAGCTTCATTCTGGACATTTATTTTGGTGCTATCATGGGAGCTAAGTTCTTGCAGAGGTATTAGGTCTGGGCATAAATATACATTATGGTCATCTAATCATTATTTTAGGTGAAAAGGTCCACTTTGGGTTTAAAAATGGACACACAAGGAGGTTGTAGTAATTCACTACCTTCACTGTGTAGGATATGCAGCACATTAGGAGTTTTAACTTGCTAGTGCCACCTTCCAACTGCTTTTCCTGAGAGTCTGAAGACCTCTGTACCATCAAATCTCTGTTTTCATCCAGGGTCTTACAGGATATGATGAAGCTGGTGTTGAACTTCCTCTTAATATCAAGAAAATTTCCCCGAGCATTTCACTCCAACACAGCGTGTTTTCCAAACCCCTGATCACATCTTAGGGCTCTTTCCTGTGCCTTCTCCAACTTACCAGCACTCTCCCTGAGCTGTGAATGGCTCTAAACTACAAACAGCTTCCCTGTAGCTGCTGCTGTAGGGTACTAATGTCCTATAGAATTAACATGACCTGATGACATTACACTTCTCTGGACTGCACACAGATCTATACTCAGTATTTAAGAATCCCACTTTTGGGCAGGCAACACAAAAACTGATCTGACAAAGCCGTACATCAGAGATATGATATTGCAGCTACGTTGGACAACTGCGTCATGTACACAACCAACATTTAAGAGCATAAGGCCAATGGCAACCAACTCCACCCCAGAATGTGGTTTGATCACCTGAGCAACAATTGGCTGAATGCGCTCTGAGGTCACAATCTCACAATCCGGGAACAGCAGGCTTCAAAAGGAACAATCCTGTAACACGGGACTCAGATTCCTATGTGGTCCTGTAACACCGAAAGACAAAGCAGAGCAAGGGATGAACTGAGCCTGACCCCAGGCAGTGCAGTGGCAGTGGGTGTCCAGGAGCCTCTGGGTGCAGGACATCTCCAGGCTTCGTATCTGTGGTGAGAGAGAGGTGCCAGGCTACTTCCAAGCAGTCTCAGCTCTCTCCTGAGATGGTGGATTATTACAAAATCCTCGAATTGCAAAAAAGTGCCTCCCAGGATGATATCAGGAAATCCTACCACAGACTGGCACTAAAATGGCATCCTGATAAGAATCTCACCAACAAGGAGGAAGCCGAAAATAAATTCAAAGCTGTCACTGAGGCATACAAAATTTTGTCTGACCCTCAGAAACGATCACTCTATGACAGATCTCTCAAGGAAAGCCAATCCCACATAGGAAGAAGAGCCACGGGGGACCATAACAACTTCTTTGATATCGCTTACATATTCCAAGACCCCGAAAATATCTTTAGGGAAGTCTTTGGAGGGATGGATCTCTTCAACAACATCAGAAACAGTGGAAGAGGAAGCAGCTCCAGTTTGTATTCTGGATTGATGCAGTCCTTTATGCCATTTACTTCATTCGGTCACAGTGGGCAGACCATCTTCTCCTTCGTTGAGGAAACAGCTGGGCCGCGTAGTTTCAGATCAGTCTTAACCTCTACTGAAGTGGTCAACGGCAAGAGGATCACCACCAGGAAGATCATTGAAAATGGGCAGGAGAAGATAGAAATTGAAGAAGACGGCCGGTTGAGGTCTGTGTCAGTAAATGGAAAAGACCAGCTGAAGCTGTAATGTCTTCCAGCGTACACATCAGATGCAAGGTGTGGGACATGCTCTCATTGCTCAACAAATGGAATCTACCGTGAGCGGTGTTAATAAAAGCTGAGTTCGTGGCACAACTGATGTTAGCTTCTGAACAGCCTGGAACAAATTACTGACAGGTAGAAATAAGGAGTTATGCTAAACTAAGGAGAGGAACTATACTGATTTTATGTAAGGTGATATATAGTGTTTGGTCTGGAAATACATAGTAAACATACACTAAACACACACAAGAGCTACTTTGCTTGTTTGTCAGAGGCCAAGTAAGTTAGTACAGCAAAAGGATAGTTGATGAACAGGTATGAGGGCTATATGACAAGCTGGAGGCTCTCCTCCCACCCCCTGAAATTGACCCTTTTTAAATTCCGAGCCTGCTAGCCAGAAGAATAAAGGCTCTTGTCTGACTGTCATACACAGTCCTGAGGCTGAGTGAAGGGTGTCCTGCCTTTAGGCGCTGGAATACAAGATATATTCATTGAAACATTTTTTGTACACTAGCAAGAAAGTAGGGGAGGTTCAGGGGTGATGAAGAGCCCTCTCCCCCCTCCTCTTTATCTAGTGAGGATGTATCAAGCTGTAGCCCAATATGTAGTAAGGAGAGGGATTGCCATGGGAAAAAACAAAGGGAGAGTTTGGTGAGGAAAAGAAGAAAGAGAAAGCTGTTCCATAAAAGAAAATAGGGTATGCCTTGAAAATGCCCTGAAAACTATATCTGGAGATCCCTGCATAGTTTGGGGGCGGAAAATAAGCAGGCAGAAGGTGAATTTGGGTCTTGAACTGGGACAATCTATGGTTCCTTTCTGCTTGGAGTTGTTCAGACAAAGCCAGCTAAATTCAAACCATGAGCAAACAGAATCCAGGGGGCTGAATTTAGCTCCCTCTTTGTGCAAAGCTGAACATGGGGAGCTCGATGGTGCTTTACCATCCTCATTGTCTTGCTCACAGCTGCTAGAGCCAGCTTACAATGCACTTCTTGCACAGCCTGGCAGCATGCTGCTTTCGTCCTCCACTGAGCTGAGGAACGCGCTCCCCATGTTTCTGCCCCCCCCCCCCTTGTGCTGACATGAACCACAGAGCCTTGTTTCTTGCTTGGCCAGATCACCTTAGGCATTTAAAATCTCACACGCTTTATTTTCAGTCCTACACTACATCCCCTTGAGTTTCCCAGCTTGCCCTGCCCACTGATGTCTCCCTGGAGGGTAGAACTGGTTTTCAGGGACATTTTCACTCTAATCCAGATTGCAATTGCTGCCTGCATTTGGGCAGGTCTTTGCATCTGTTTCCTCTGCAGTGAAATGGGAATAACAGGCTCCTGTGCTTTGAAGGAGACTGCAAAGCAGTGATATATATAAAGGTCTCCCAACGCTAAGTTAAATTAGCCAGAATACTGCAGCCACTTAACAGAAACGTTTTACTTCTGAAAGGAAAAACACAGCACAAATTGCTATCCTTTGCAAACTGATGCCATGCCCCGCTTGGAAAAGAAACAGAACAAAACTGACTTTGCTGTGTTAAGGCCTCTTAAGTTCTTGTGAGAGTCCCTCTCCCATAAAAAAAGGATACAGCACTGAGAGGCAAGTGGATGTGTAAGGACTTGCTGGGTCTGTAGAAGGAAGCCAGCAGTGATGGGAGTAGGGACAGCCCAGTGGTACAATCCCTGTCTGCTGCTGCTCCATGGTTTGGGAGCCAGAAGGAGCCCTGCAGACACTGGAGCCCTGGGGATTGCAAAGAATTTGTCGGTTTTACAAATTGGCAAAGATTATTATTTTGGGCAGAGCAAACACAATTACGTATTTCTACCAATATTCTCTGTGCTCACTACGTGAGATGGCCATTCGAATTTACCTTATGTTACTTTGGAGGAAGTTCAAGGGTTTATTAAAAAAGAAAAGCACATTTTGGATCGGAAACTGAAATGGTCTTTGATCAAAATAGCATGTTTTGAAATCTGGACCAGAGTTGAACAGCCCAGCCCCTAACATTTTCAGCTTGCTGGGCTAAAACTTTGCTTCAGTCTTGATATTTTTGTGCACGTCCATCAAGATGTGCATAACCTGTGATCAATCTATACCTATCCCAGACCCAGTCTGCTTGGGATGTTATATCACTACTTAAGACAGTACCCAAGAGAGAGCACTTCCTTTTCCCATCCCTCACTCAGAACATTTCTATCACCTCTTGCAGCCACAGAGAGCTCCTGTAGCAGCTCTGGCAGCTGCACACACCAAAACTTGCTCTTTTGGATTATGGGAACATGGATTGGGAAAAGACTCAGTTTGCTCACCCAGCAAGCGCTGGGTCCAGGATGAATGCAGATCTTCGTCCACAGCTCCTTGTGCTCTGCAGGGCACATGGCAGCTCTCAGCACTTCCTGCAAGTAAAAGAGTGGAGATTAAGAAAATGATAAAAGAAAGGAAAAAAAAAAAAAAAAAAAAGAAGGAGAGAGACAGCCATAAATGGGAGGTGGTAAGAAAGCAAGTTGGACTGCACTGGCTATGGCCCACATTGCGGCAATAATGAGAAATCTGCCAGGTGTGTGCCCAAACCACCTGTAGGAATGGGTTGTGCCTCTGTTACAAAAATAAATCTTAGCCAGTGTTGCCAATATGGCCTTGGAAGAAATCATTTGCTTGTGCAAAGGACAGTCTCTCCCAGAACTGCATTGTCCCTGTAAAAAGCCATGTTTTGGGACTCTCCCTGGTGAGCTTGCACACACAGCTGGTCCACAAGGAGGACCACAAGCTGTGACAGCAGAGCTCAGCTGGTAATGGGCTGGTTGAGAATGAGCTCTGCTTGAAAGCAGAATATGGGGGCAGTTTGCAGTCTCCTGCTGTAGGACTGGAGCAATGGGAAGAGCACACATAGCAGAGGCAGCTCAAGTCCAGCCAGCAGCCTCTCGGAGAGGCTGAGTCATTATTTTATTAGCAGGCCCCACAACTACTTTAATGTGGGCTTAGACTGCAAAAACAAAAACATACATAAAAGCATTTGGAATTACTTCATAAAATACTAAATCACAATATTAACCAACTGACCTTTGCTCTATGCAGACCTGCTAATTTTAGCAATTACAGCCAACAACTTGAACATATCAAGTGGGCAACTGTTTAACAATAATGACATCTGCTTGGAAAATCCAATTACGTCTAAACATCTTTAAATCCCCACTAGGGGATACCTGCTTTCTTTTTGCAACTGTTAGTCTCTGCCTAATAGGATTTTAAACTCACAGCCTGCTGCACACTGCGGTGGCGGTGGCCCCTCTCCCTGGAGTGGCAACAACAGGACTGCGATCACATTAAGCGGGGAGTGAGTCTCTCTCCTCAGACAGTGATGGAAGTGGTTGGGTTTTCTGACAGCCTAATCTGATGGACGGGTACATTAGCTGGATCCCTTCACTCTCATGTGCCCCCAGCACTGAGCTGGGCTCTGCAGCCGTCAGAGCCTTTTGTGGGGTCACCAAATGAGTTTTTCTCCTACAAGGTTTTGTCTCCTAGGCTGACTTCTGCTTCTCTCACTGTCTCTTTTCTCCCTTCCTCCCTCCTCTTATCCCCAGCTACTTAAATCCCCTTGCTGCTGTTTCTTGCTTTTCTTCTCCATAACAGGAACCCCTAAAGACAACAGCTATGCAGAGGCTTTTGCAGCTGTATTTTTGGCCTGAAGGTGGTTCTTGCCAAGAAGAGTGACGATAGACAAAACAGGGACCAGTAGAGAAGAGTGAGCATGAGACCACCCAACTCTCCAACAAAGTACCCCAATACAGAGCAGCATCATCCACCACAAAGCCAAAGGTCCATATTCAGCCTCCAGTTATACTCTGCAGCCCCCTGATCTGGCAGCAGCTCCATGGCCCCACTCCTGATCACTCAGCACCCCAGGGCTGCAAAGCTATTGTCAGATATTTGAATCAAGATACAAGAACTGAATATTTCCGTCCCTTCTCCTCCCTCCCTGGCCAGCCTGGCTCTCTTCTGATGGAGCGTGCAACAAAATCACAATCACATGTTTGCAGCAGTAGGAGGCCATTGGCATGGAAGCGGCTGTGATGTCACTACAAACATTTCCACCCTATCCTATTTCTCCAGAACAGTCTCCGTTTTTATGACCCCATCCTGAGATCTGCAGGAAATCAAATTGTCCTGATGCTATTTTGAGCACTGGTGTCATGGCATCAATATATAATGATGCGGTGTCAAGCTGGAGAGGCTCGAGCGCGCTGCGGCGGTGTCACAGCCGGTTTGTTTTGTGCAGCTCCACGAGCCTGGATTGCAGCCCTGCAGATGCCAGGCTCGTGCTGGGACCGCTGGGGACATGCACGCCATGCCGATGGGATGGGCTCTGCGGGCAGGATGTAGAGCAGCGCTGACTCTCAGCCCTCTTGCAATTACTGGGGATCAGCAACTCAGGCACAGCAGTGCCGTGGGGCAGAGTGGTTCCTACAGGTGCCAGCCAGTGTGGTTGCAAAGTATTTGTGCAGGGCAATGGGGGATGGACAAGGGAAAGAGATTTGAGGGCAGACATTCACTAGCAAGGTAAGCCCAGGGCAAGAAGTCCAACCATTTGGGTGGTGGCTGTCTGACCGATGCAAGAAGCAATGCCCAGCTTCCACAAACTCTAATCTAGGATTAACTTCTAAACAAAACGGAACTTAGGTTGAACATCCCCTGAGATTCAGTAAGAGGTTTAGATCTCATTCTGCTCGTAAAACTCTTCTCCCATACTCTCCACCAACATGTGAGGCCCTCCAGGCTGGAGCACTCCCCTGAGCCTGCATCTCATAGGGAAGGATCCGGCCCTGAGATATCTCCTGGCAATTTAGGTGCAGCAGCATCTCTACCTGACTTATCTCCTACACCCAAATCTTATCTGCTCCCCAACGAACATCAGATGTAATACAAGGCATACACAAAATGTTCCTGAATTGAGCTCTCCAGCAGAAGCAACATCTGCAGCAAAATTTTATCTGTTGGCCAGAAGGCTTATCCTGGAAGAACTTGAGACAGCCTGCAGAGTCCCCTGAAGCACAGCAGGAAAAGGCACTGGTTGGACTGAAAAAGCAGTGGGCGGGATGTGGTGGTGGCCCAGAGCTCCTAGCAAGCAGGAGTGCACGGAGTACTTATCAGGAAGAAGTGGGAAGACCTCAATTATTTCTCTTAACAGGATAGTCCCATATATGCAGAGATGCTGCAGATCAGAAGGGCACAGATTTGAATCCTACGTTAAGATCAGAGCTCTTCCAGGAGATGCATCTTTTGCTCATGTGTAGTTGCTCTCCACAGTACCAGAAAATGTGAATGCTGCAACCCCAGAAAGAAAAAGCACTTTGTTTCTGATGAAACTCCTCCAAGACTGGATGTGGCCCTTTATTTACCTTTAGTCATTACTACTGAACTCCCTTCCTCCACAAGAGCCAGCATTGAGACCAGACAACTGCTTTCTAAACTCCTGCGTGGGTAATTGGAGATAGCAGCCCGGCGACTCACGGCCCGAGACACCACGTCAGTTCCCATGAAATGGCTGGGCCATTAGTCATCTCCTCTCTGCAGCTTTCATTTTCAAGCCCTCCTTTATCTTTGGCTATGATTAGCACTCAATTGCGTTCACCTTTGGTCACCCTCCAGAAGGCACCAGGCAAAAGAGCTCACAAGTCTTGAATACCACCCACTTCTGAAGCGTTCAAGAAAGTTCCTTACTGTTTGACTCTGGTATCTGCTTTCCCATCTTCCATGGAGCTATGCCCTGTAACTTTCTCTTCGTGGCTGGCAACAGCTTTGCACCCTTCCTTCCCCAGGCTCAGACCTCCCTGGTGCCATTTCAGACAGCTCCTCACTTTCCCATGCCCTTGATCACTCAACATCTTGGCTCGCCGATGCCATCCGCCCTCTCCAGCTGCTCCACTTCCCCGTGTTATCCTGAATTCCCCTCGCCTCCCTCCTCCACTGCCCTCCAGGAGCTGCTTGCTAATGCTTTTCTCCCCACTTGGGATGCCGCGCCCCATTAATAAATAGTTGCTCCAGTGGCTCAGCTGAGAACCCAGCCTGTCCCCACCACCCATGACAGGAGGAAAATTCTCAACAGTGTTTAAACAGCCACAGGATTAGGCCCAGCAGCTCCGGTGACATCAATGTTACAGAGACAAACACACTGCTGTGGTCAGAGTGAGGAGCCCATATGGGGTGATAACATTAAAAAAAAAAAAAAAATCTTATACATTTTTTTAAAGTTTTATTATTCCCTCTCTTGTGGTTCCTTCTGCTCCCGGAATGAACGGGGGGTTTTATTGCTGGGGTTAAAAAACACGAATTTGCATTACATCCTGGCTCCCGCTGTAATACTTCAGTCTTGTTTCTCTCTCGTCCCCTCTCCAGAACAACTGATGCTATCACAGCCTGATTTAATTTCAAAGACGGATTGTGATTTGGCAGTCGGGGGAAAAAAAAAAAAGCCAAGCTAATCAAAAGTCACCATCTGCTGCGTTGCCATGGGGATATTCCTCCCCAATAAATGTGCTCTTTGCCAAAATCACAGATAACAGCACTATAAAGGGTGGGAGGTGGAGGGGGGGAATCAAAGAAAGAAGTTCCGACACTAGGGGGGAAAAGCGAAAGAGAGAGGAAGGAGGGAAAAACAAGGGACAGAAGAAGTCGGAGAAAAAGGAGGATGGACTATTGAGAGAAAACGACAAATGGACCAACTAGGGAGAAGGAGGAGGAAAGTAGGGACTCACCAGCATCAGGGTGACAAAGTGGTGGAGGGAGACAGACAAGTGGAAATGGGGAAGGAGAAGAAACACCTCGAGACACTGTGCTGCTTAAGATGCCCACGCTGGGCACCGGGCAAGGCTGCTACCCAGAGAGAAATGGGGTCACCTAACCTGGAATGAGTAAAAGCTGTCAGATTTCAGGTCGCAATGTGCTGGCTGCCCCCTGACCCTGTTTAGAGCCTGCATGTGTGTGTTGAATGCCCCTATTAACCCCCAGCAGCTAACGGAGATATGGGAGACGTCCTGCTCTCCTCCCCAGCCTAAGCGGGAGCTAAGCAAAGGGGTCACTTAGCACCCAGCAAGGAGGATGGGATGAATTATTCACTACAGAGGCATCACCGGTCTTTTTCTTCTCCCCTACTGGAGGATAAACCCAGAACAGATCACAGGTTGTGTGAATTCTTTGCTAAAAAAAAAAAAAAAAAAAAAAAAGCAAATGGAATGACTTCGGCATGAACTTGTTTTGCAATTCAGCTCCAGAGCTGATAAGAAACGGTCGCTGTGTGTTAACTGTAGGAGCACAACACCACGCTGCCCATCTCCAACAGGAAAAATTTATGGTCGGCTCTTCCCTCTGCTCCCACCTCCTCCTCACTTCAAGAGGTAGTGTAACAATCACACGCCTCAAAAACTGCATTGGATGTTTGTGTAAGCACTTCAGAGCACTGGGGTCACATGTGCATCCTTCTCTGCAAAACTGTGTAAATGTTTTCTTTTGAAGGAAAGTAAAGAACCTGACATTGCGTGGCTCCAGGAACTGGGGTTTAAGAGTGTACACTATAGAATCATAGAATCATCCAGGTTGGAAAAGACCATTAAGGTCATCCACCCAACCCCACTGTGCCCACTAAAGCATGTCACTCAGAGCATATGTCCTACATGAGCATCAACGCTTTTTGAACCTACACGCATGGAAAGAGGTGGGGAGTTGGGGTGAGTTCATTTAAAAAATGGAATGGGAGCTGGTGAGTACTATTTTTCAGAGTGGATTATTGAAGACTAAAGTCATTGGGTCTTCTGAGCTCAGGTGGCCTCACCTGTGTGAACGGAGACAGCAGCATTGTCACTGCACTAGACCCAGTCCTCCCTAATGCCCCTGTTTCCCTTAAACACCTCTCTCAAAGAGGCAACATCTGGGCAAGCAGAGATGACAAACAGTAACAAGGTTGCCCCAGACTCTGTGCCTTCCCTCCATTGGTGTGGTGGTACTCACCCAGGGTGGTGCTACCAGATCCAAAACCTCTTTGTCCTTGCGTTCTCCATGGGTGCAGGATCATGCCCCTGGGGTTGTCCTCCACGTAGGATGGCTCTATTGCTCGGGACAAAGATAGGTCCAGACACGTCACTCTCCCCAGCAGGTTCCCTGTGCAGAAAAAATAGAAGAAATTAAATGAAAGAACTTTAAAGACAGAAGAGAGAAGATAATAGTTTGAGAACTGGGGAATTTGGATTGAAACAAACATACACAAAACCAAGTGAAATAAAAGGGAAAAACTCAAGTAATGCAAAAGGGAGAAGGAAGAAAGCCCTCAAGAACAGTGAGAGACAGGCAGGAAATGGAGCAAAACTTCTGAATGGCATAAGCATCAGTTGCACAAACACCCCACAGTAAATAGGATGGGAGAACCGAATGGCAGATTGATGGAGCTAAGAAAGCCTCTGGGAGGAATATCCCTTTGAAAGCAACCTGGGAGATGAAAAGCTGGAACCCAGCTCCACTGCACGAGGGCTTGGTCCCAGGTCAGCTCCTTGGAGTGACAGGAGCAATGGGAATAAAGATACCAGCACAGCAAAGGGCTAAACCAAGCAGAACAGCAAGAACAGCCCTCATCTCCTGCCTCCCCACTTCTCTCTTTGCAGTGCAGGAGGGAGGGTGTCTTCAGCAAGAGGAGTGACAAAAATGAGGAAGCAATGGAGATTTGTTTAAAATTAGCAAATTTTGTTAAACAAAATATTTTCCTATTCAGCCAGTCTCTCACTACTTTTCCTCACCCCCACCCCGCCCCTAAATTAAACAGCAAATTATACTTATCAAAGAAGAGAAGGTAAAGAGAAATCTGAAAGGCTGTGAGAAACCTTTAATTATTAGTATAGTGGCATGAAAAGCTGTTGAGCCCCTTAGAAACGTACATGGCCAATTATCAAAAAATATAAGAGATGCAGAAAGAAAGGTTTGTCTAATAAGTATGAATCGCAGGGCCATTTAGAACATCAGTGTTAAAGCATTAGAGTTAAATGGAAAAGTAAAAAGGGGCTGATGGTTTTAACTATTTCACAGGAGGACAAGAGGTTGATACTGATAAGACAAGCAGTATAGTGAAGTTAATTATCTGTGGCCCTTGGTGCACAAAGCTTTTTGAGCTGGTGATTAATAGAGATAAACCATTCAAACTCCACATTTCTAAGGTGAATGAAGATGGCAGAGGAACTGCACAGCCCCAGCATACTAACTAATCTGCAGCAATGGAGGGTGCTGGTGGCTTCATTGCACCCCATCAGCTCCTATCCACCAGCAGCAGGGATGGCTGAGAGACATGGAGAAGGGGTGACCCAACATCACCAGCACCTCTGGGTCTTCACACTGTTGGAGGCGTTGGGGGCAGCTCCCCCTTAATTAGTAAAAAAGAAAATATATTATGTTCTAGTGTTAGTTCTCAAAGTAACCCTGGGGGAGGCAACATCTGCAAGTATTTTATACCACGTTGATCAATGCCTATGTGAACTCCTTCCTGCACTGCATTAACCATTGGCCTCAGGCCTCCTTGCTGCTAGGTATGTGCAGAGGATCTCACCTTTATCTTCTCATCCTACTGCTCAACTCAGGTAGAGGCATGGCACATCCCTGGATCAGGGCTAATGGTTTGGGACACGGTTTAGTGAGCAATATAGGTGGAAGACGGACAGTTGGATTGGATGATCTTAGTGGTCTTTTCCAACTTTGATGATTCTATGACTCCAGAACTCACTGTGATAGATGAGTGGTGAAGGGTTAAAAGTGCTCAAAGAAAGCCCATGTCCTAGACATGAATTTTGTTTTATAATCACAGAGTACCGGCACAGTTAATGGGAATAAATTAAGTGGTCTGGTGCTTTTGTGGGAGCTGGGAAGCAAAGATGTGAATGCAGAAGGATTGACTCAGCCCTTCATCTTTCTGAGACAGATTAATCAGGCACCATAAGGTTTATCGTGCTCAAGTTGGACAGATAAGACCTGAAAAATGGAAGGCTTGGATGGACAATCAAGAGGGACAGATCCTGATCTTACAAGATCTCCAGACCGAAGCTATTTAGAGGTGCTGCCAATATGAGTTCTAACCTCCACTCCAGAATTTGGATCAGACGTTTCTTCAAAACTTCTGGAACTGAAGAATTCCCCGACAATATCTGATGCTTCCTGCTGCTCCTGCTGGATGTTGCGAGTGCTGGGTGTCCTCTTCCAATGTTTCTGTCTAGAGCCCAACCAGAACAAAGAATTTCAGAGACAGCAATGAAAATTAAAGAAATAAAAAAAAAAGGACTCAACTTCTGAGCTTCACAAATGATTTGGTGCTTAGGTTTGCAGTTCAACTTGAATTTTAGGATGACTTTGGGGTTGGCTGTTACTTACTCCAAAACGGTTCCCTTGTCCTTGATAAGTTTGGAAAGGCATCTCAACTTCAGCATCTGCAAACAAAAGAATCTTATATTTTTGGCCAAAGTAAATTGAATAAATTTTGTGTTTGTTAATTGCATCCAGGCCAACCAAGTATGGGGCCAAGTTTCAGCCCAGTGGGATTTGCACATGGCCTGGATACAAGCTATTGTAAATGGGGATCCCTGAAGGAAAAGCTGACAGATGGTGATTCTAAAAATGTTTGTCAGAGCCAGCCTTTGTGACACATAAAACCCATAGCCAAGGGGGTCCCTGAGTTTGGAGATGGTTCTGAACTGCATGTAAGGCTGGGGACATTTGTTGGTACTGGTGGAATTTACTGGACTGCTCTCATTGTTGGCCAAACCCATTTCTGTTAAGTCCATACTCTCTAAGATCCACTCATTTGGATGAAACAAAAACTGGATCCATGCTGCACCTGGTTTTCCAAATGCATATTCCAAAACCACTCTGACTTCCACGTTATAGAGTGGGGCCAAAGATGAACACAGTTTATCCAAGCTACATGGAAATGCTCCTCAACCATTCCTACAAGTAGTGTTCCAATTTTGTGCCTCAGTATTCCAGTGATGGGATCAACACCAAGATGCATTGGCCCACCTCCTTATTAGTACCATTTTCTTCTAACTGAATGGTTGCATTCAAAGTCTGGACTGGGAAAGGTCTCACGATACAGCATTAGCGCTTCCTTCCCAGCCAAGAAAAAAGCAGCTTTCTAAAAAAAAAGTATTTCTGCATCACATTCCTCATCTCTGTAACTCTAACCAAACTGCTAGACAAGCCCAGACATCCTGTTAGCCCCACCAACAACCGGACTCATCATTTGGATCAAATTATTTAGTTAATGAATTTTGTTTTCACCCTGCAAACAGCTAGTAAGGACTTTGCAATGGCTTTGGAAAGCTTTTTTTTTTTTTTTTTTTTTTAAAATTTTCTGCAACTAATTTTTGTTACTGGCATCACTCATTGCAGCATTTGTCATCTGAAAAACAGAAATTACATCTTTCATCTAGCTTTAAGTGAGTGTACCTGTCAGATGACTGTGTAAATCTTGTTAGTCGATCAAAATTTTAGAGAAAGACACTAAAGAAAGCTTGAAACTGACCCCTACCCCAACCATTTTCTACCATTAGTTGCACGTATCTGTTGCCAGCCATATTCCCATATATACTCATCTGTACATGTGCCAGGAAATTCATGGAAAGTCAATACAAACAGGAAACAGGCAGAGCAAATACATTTACCATAAGTTCATGTCAGATGGTTATTCCATGAAAATGCATGTTACATCTCTTACATCCCCATAACTGTAAAACAGAAAATACAAGAAACAAGAACTTACCTGAAAGATCCCCTCCACAGCAGTAAAAAAGCAAGGTTCGCAAAATATTTCAGACAGTAAGATAAACTTTTTAAGGGAAAAAAAAAAAAAATACGAGAAATGGAACATTCAAATCTTTAAGCTCAAAGTCACATTAAACAAGAAAACAAATCTTTCTGTTAAATTTCTGATTTTGACATGAGGCTCTGTGTAATCCTTTGGTTGCTGTCACATTGTAAGACCTTGCAAAAAAACATATTTCCCAAAAATTACTTAGAATTCATCTCGGGAGGGGAGATATTCTTTCTCCAAGAAAAATAAAAAGATTTTCTAGAAGCTTAAGTTTTATTTAAACTTTTTTTTTTTTTTTTTTTTTTTTTTTCCTGCACAAGACATCTACCTCAGAGTCTTTTACAAAGAATGCTAGATGTGCGCAGCCCTGCGGCAACGCTCACTGCTGAATTTGTGCCATGTGTGTTTGTGCAGGATCCGACCCTGCAGAAGAGAAGGACACCCCCAAGTTCAAGGAGATGCATTTAGACCAGAGCATTTTGTTTGAAGCAAGGATTAGTAAACACCATGATTTTGGCAGATTGGAAATGAAAATACTTGTAAAGGTAATAGGAAAGAGCTGGATGGAGCATCCAGCAGAGCCATTCTGCCCCAAATACCAAAGAGATTTTTATCAAGGATAACACAAGCCCTCCAAAAAAATCCAGTGTTGCAAGTTTGTTCCTATCTAGCTGACTGCCTGGTTATGCCCTGCGGGAAGGACACAGCTCCTGAGCAAACTCTTGCCTCACCTATCATTTTTTGGTGGGCTTGACTTGATCACACTATTGCAAAGGTCATTTATTAGCTCTTCTCCTTGCCCCAAGTACTTGCTCTGTTATGGCTGATGGCACTCCCCAGGCAGCCATGAAAAACATCCCAATCACCTTATGCCCCATTATGGGAAGGTCTTGCACTTCCACTGCCATATCTGGAGAGGAAATGATGTAACACAGTGGTGACGTTTCCATGAAGATAAAGCGTTGAGTAAGGTATACTAAGGCTGCTTCATGTTTCTGCTGTTTATCTCCCCTGCTAGCCATTCGTTAGGAATTTATGCATGGTCTTTAGTCACTGTTGACTCACCTTCTCTCAGCTGCCTTTAATCACTCTTCCTACAGCACAAGAAAGGTGAAGCTCTACTTGCAATGAGAGCAAACCTGGTTAGGAGAGCAAACTGGTTAGAAAAATTCTGCTGTGCCACCGGGTGCATCCTCCTCAGCAGGACCGTACACAACGGGACAGCCTTCATCTCCTTCTCCCACCTCTATTTTCTAATGACTTGTTCTAGTAGTACAACAGGGCAGCATTATGCAACAGGGGCTTTCCTGTTTTTCAAAACAGGACAGTCCCTGTCCCGAGCTACTAAAGCAGCCTAGTGAAACCCTCCCTAGGTGTGCTCCTGCTACCATAAAACCCGATGGTTCAAAGGAGTGACTTGCACACCCGAAGGGCAGGATCCAAGCACCCTGCCTCACATCAGGCTCTGTGCCTGCCCAGCACCTTCTGGGATGAAAGGCTTTCGGAGAACAATTCGTAGATGTTTTTAGAAGGGCCAGAATTATGGAATGTTGTAAATTAGCAAGCGAATAAAAGACACACAAAAAGCCCACTCTGCCACAAGGCCTTTGCAATGGATTTTTTTTTCCGAGTTGTATTTTAGTGCAACTACTGATGATAACTCATTATAAAGCCCTAATAAATTTACTGAATGGCATTTTTTTTTAAACATAGAAATCATGTAGCCATATGCTTAAATCCACTTCTCACATAAGTACATTTAGGCACGTACATGGCATTTCCAGACTGCAGGTCTGAATTCAGACATGACAAAATACGAATGTGCATGTAACTGCAGAAAAGGATAAGCAGCTGGTAGGAAGAGGGAAGGTGGACATCAAACAGATTATACAGTCACTTCATGAAAACAGAGAGAATGATGAATTTTTACATATGAAGGAAAAGAAAGTCACAGCTCACTGGGATATTTTACTAAAAAGAATAAAGATCTGCCATTTCTAGACATACTTTTCCCCATCTCGATGGAGGTGAGCACAACTGTTACACTGGGCAGGTTATAAAACACACAGATTGGAAAGATGTGGATCGCAGCACAAATGGTTTTCAAGTTAATGGTGGGTTTCAGGTTATAATAGAGATTCACTTAGCTGCTATTTGGAAAAGAGTTGATGGGATCACTTGAAACTATAATGACAAACATTTGATTATTTCTGAAGTACCTAAAGACAAATTATTTTTTGCTTCAGGTCTCCATTTTCTGTGATGACATTAGAATGATCAAATTTCTCGTATTTCACTGTTGCTAAAAACCAAAGCATCTTCTCAGTTTGTAATAAAGCTAATTTGCTTCTTGATGCAACACCATGAGCTTGCATCGAATCACACAGAATGGATGAATTTGATCATATCTGCACGGCACTCCCTACCATTCCCTTTCTCACATGTTCTCATAAACACTGTTTTACCTACACGTATACAAAGAACATACGCTTGCCTACCCAAACCAGGTAGGTGGCTGGTTGAATTCTAATAGGTTCTGCTTGCAAAGTTTTCCCATAAGATCAGGCAACGCATTTCAAAATAAGAGACAAAAGTAGAGACAAAGGAGAGAGAAAAACCAGCGCTGCTGAATGTATATGGAGCCTGGACTACCTCATTTCTGTGTGTTGAAACTAATTTGTTGCATTATGTTTCTATCTCTTGCATGTCCACATTGCCACAAGGTCTTATTTTTACAAAACAGACCCATCATTCTTTCCCACAGGATGAAAACATGGTTAAATACTTGCTGTAAAAAAACCATTATGTGATGTGCTAGCCAAATGATACACTAATACTCCGACGTAAGTGCTTTTTTGGCAACTACTCAAAGGAGAAAAATCACATCGTTTTCAACCCCAGTGATGATAAGATTACACAAAAGAAAGCAAAATATACAAAACGGGTTGATGATAAATATTGTACAATAAATGGAGAAGAAGCCGGTTTTCTTGCTGTCACACCCCTTGCAGTTTTCTGTAATTTTTCCATCACTTGAGGCAGCCACGCCAATTATTTCCATCGTATTGGGTGTCCCCTGAAAGAAAAAAAACCTGACAAAAATAAGGATTTGAAAGATTCCTTTTCAGGAACTTCCTCCACCAACTATTTCCTCCTTTTCAAATGGGGCTTTCAGAAAGGAAGTGGTGGCCAGCAGTAACATTCCCCATGGGAGGGACCCATCTTCCCTTCACATGTGGAGAAGCAAGAATATCCTCTTATGAGGCAAAGCAGGAAAAGAAATCATCCTTTCATTGGCGGTGTATTCCGACCGGATAGGTGTCTGGTGCTGTGTCCAAGATGGTACCTTCTGAAGAGTCATTTCCAATTGGCTTCAAGCCCCACATTGCAGACAGACAGTGTAGGGCCCATTGGCTTATCCTCTATCCAACTTCTTTCAGTTGGAAACAAATCAAGTCATTAACAGAAAAAAAAAAAATAGCAACCCTTAATCTTCACCCAGATCCTCCTTCACTGCAGTGGAAAGATTTTCTTACATCCTCAGCGAGGCGCTCAAATATTTCTCCTGTTGCTAGCGGGCATAGGGTTGGTGGAAATATTTCTTGCAGCCTTTCACCTTTTTTTCCCCAGTTTGCAAACCCAATTTCCTGCCTTCTGCGCATTGCCTTGCTCCTTGCTGTATGCAGGACAGTGGAAGGAACGATCTGGAAGGTGTCTGAGAGCCATTTAGCGGAAGTTGGATGACTATTTATCGCTTTCAAAGGGAGACGATCGGCTGTTAGTGCTCGCAGGATCAAATGGGTAAATGAGAGGCAGAGAAGATCGCCATTCAGGCTAATGGGATTTACACTCTCAAATCAAGTTATGTGGATGCATTATAGGGAGTTCACATTGAGGGGAGCCAATTACCCCATTAGCACTAATAGGAATTGCACTAAGGTATCACGTGAGAAGACGCGTGGAAAAAGATTGCAGCTTTCCCATGCTTATTAGGGATTGTTTTCCTAAACAAGATCATATCTGGTGGTTCTGGATATTTAGCCTTGCTTTCACCAAGCCACTCCATTCATAAAGCTGGAGAAGGACCTTCTTCCTAAAGGGCTGCTACAGAGACTCAGCTCCTCTATACTCACTGCAGCCTTTCTTACGCAAACAAGGGCATACAACAGGTAGGCCTTCTGCTGCTGAGAAAGTTACAGATGGAGATGTACATGCCTTTTATCTGCAGTTCCTGCTGCCTCTCAGAAGTTGCATGCTGGCTTTGTCTCTGGGTGCTGTTGTTTACAGCCATCTTCTCACTGGCAAGTGCCCAGCGGACACATTTATTCCCTGTGCAGTGCACAGAGGCATCTTAAACAGATACCTGTAACCCTAATGATGCTTCTTTCATGAAGAAAAGGCAGCAAAATTAAATGCAAGCGGCACATTACCACACTTGTTTTAAATTGATATTTAATTAAAAAGTTAATTATTAATTAAGTTTATCAATTGCACATCAGTTGTTCAATAGAAAAGGGCTCATTCATTTAATTATCTGCGTGCAACCGATAGTATATGCTTTTTAGCCAGGCAAGGTTATCTCTGCATCTCTTCTAATTTAGATCAGTTTAGCTTCTAATCTATCGAGAGTGCTTCCTTCTACGAGCTTTTGATTTGATCTATAAATGTTTACTTACAGAACTGTTAGGTATTAGAAGCTGATCAAATAAAGGGAAGAGCTGCACTGCGCTCACTGAAGGGCGCTGGTGGTGCTTGCCTGCAAGGGGCTTCGAGGAGCTTGGTTTAACAGTGCGCCTGCTGTAAAAGTTTGAAAAAAGATAAACATCCACCCCGAAAGTATGTTAATAGCCCAAACAATGGGGAATCTTCAAAGGGCCAGAGAGGCCGGGGAGCAGAACATAGTGGCAGATAGCAGCACCGCTGGGCGAGGACTGCAGGGCATGGGATGTGGCAATGGCATGAGGTCTGCTGGGCTGTGGGGGCATGCTGCTCTCCCAGGGCCCTGATCAAAGCCTCAGCCTAAGGCTCCCGCTCTTCTTTCTCCTTTGCATGGTTCCTATGTGCAAATCAACAGCTGTTTATGGAGGGGTTTTGGATGACACGTAGTAAACCATACAGTAAACACCTCCAGTACTTGGATAGTCTAGTGGAGGAAAATGTCTTGCAGAGGCTGTGGCTCTAAGAATGTGTTGTAATAAATTGCTTTGTATTTATTTTAACCACAAATTACGGTCCTGTTCAATTTCTAACAAAATAGCACTGAACACTGAACCATAGAATTGTTAAGATTGGAAAAGACCTCTAAGATCACCTAGTCTGACCATTCACCTATCACCAACATTGCCCACTAAACCATGTCCATAAGTACCGCATCTTCATGATTCTTAACCACCTCCAGGGAAGGTGACTCCACCACCCCTCTGGGCAGCCTGTTGCAGTGTCCAACATATACACATATAGATTTAAGATGTTAAAGGACTTTGGCACATTAGTATCCAGAGACCAAACCGGCCTGGACCTGGTATCCAAGATGCTGAATGAACACCATTGAAGTCAAGAGACAAACTGCTCAATCAGACCTTGGAGCATCATAGGATGCTATAGAGAGGCACTACATAACTACTTAGAATAGACTGCAGCACTCTGTCTCCCTAAATATTTCTCACGTCCATTGCAATCACCACATGGATGGGCAATCACCACAACACACTCCCTATCCCAGGACTCCCCCGTGTAACACAGATCATGAACACATGATAAAAAACTGTAGCAGACCATAGAGGATCAGACAAGGAAAAGGTGGGAGAAAAACATGTGACAGAGGGCTGATGGACTGCCTTGAGGGGGCAAAGCTGAAGCAGATGTGTCCTCTCAGAGCTTAGTCAATCAAGAAAAGGAAATGTATCACAACAAGTAAATAGCGACGGCAGAAGTTCATATAATTCAGGTGAATACTCAGTCTGCAGCTTGTATTTGATCTGAAGACAGCAAGCCCAGGGCTGTCTCCCATCTCTTGAATGAAAAGCACTAAGGGGAGAGGGCTTTTAAAAGGAGGGTAATTTACAATGCAATATTGCCGGGGGTGGTGGCGGTGGTGTGTTTGTACAACTGGAAAGAGGATAAAAGAAATCTCCATGAATAGTAACTCTATGTTTATAGATGGGTGCTTCGTTGCCAACTCTGCATGCAATGAGCATTCATCTTCACCAGATATTCAAGTGGCAGGACTTTTTCAAGCAACAGTGTTTATAGAAAATGACTGTTTTGAAGCTCTACACACTAGAATTTGAGGAAACTCAAAATTTACATTTACAAACATCATCAGTCACTCTATCCGACAAATCAGAACAGAGGAATCTGGCTAACTACTATAGATGTGCAGCAAACAGCAGTTGCTTTCTCCAGAGATTTGCTACATCAGTTAAAATGAGAAATTTATCATGCATCTACTCCCAGATAGTCTGAAAGAAGCCAAACATATCAAAGCACTCATTTGTGAGGAATTATTTACACCAGCCCTCCTTCTTGACTAGAGGACAAAACTGGAAAGTTTCCTTTCTGTTGTATCACCCATTCCAATGTGGCTCTAAGCCAGGGGATATTCCTTTCCTTCAGAAATGAGACTAAAGACGAGATACAGAAGAGCTTCCATATGCACATAAGATATCAATGAAGATGTCACATAAGCAAGAAGTTCTGAGAGACAGGGAACAAATAAAACCAGTTTGTTTGTTTTTCAAGGTGCCACTGCACAATGAGATGGCTGATAAAGTGAGAGTTTTAACTGGAGCTTCTCCACAGCTGGGGAAGATCAGAAAGCCCTTTGGCTCCCCTTGACCCAGTGTCTGCTGAGGATCCTCTGCTGTTTGTTAAGGAATTAATTAACACTACAACACTACTTTTTGCAATAGAGGTGCTAATTTAGTCTGTCATCTCCATTCAACCATCTTCTCATAAAACCTGTAAGAATTTCGTATCTCTGAGCTCTCTGGACTTTGTGGCCAAGTGCTGTTGAAAAAGTTGCTGGGGGAAGGATTCAGAGAGATGCTGGGCTGCTGTAGGACCTCATACTGCTTGTCTTTGGATTTTTTGGTTGAAAAAAAAGCACCAAAAAACCCAGCAACATTGGTTACTTTGAACAATTTCCGCGTGCACCAAGCAATAAGGGACTGGGAGGGTGGGAGGTGGGAAGGGATGAGGCTACTTCTTTGTAAGGTACAAAGAAGCAACCAACTCTTCCTTCCATCCCCAGTGGATTCAAAACTTAATATAAAATAACTGGGTTCCTCTAGTCTTACAGCCCAGGAAAGGTCAATACTTGCCTCACTGAGTGCTGCTGCTGGGTTTCTGCCCCAAAGAATGAACCATTCCAACTGTCAGCAAGCAAGCCATCTATCAGTCAAGGACTGGACCTTTCAAGCAATACTTTGATTAAACCTTTGGCTTCCAAGCTGAATCTTCTGTGCCCATCAGTAGTCCCAAGCTCCCCTGGCAAATAAACACAGAAGTGCTAGTGGGTAAAGCACGTTTGTGTGAGATTTCCAACCCAATTTTGCAGACTCAGATGTTAGGCAGTTTAGATAAGAGGATGATTAGAGGTCTAAGCCTTAGGTTTGAAATACCCAGACATCCTGGAACCACCGGTGCAAATCCCAGCAGCGTTGACTCAGCCCTACAACCTCCTGATGAAGATAAAGTGAGCTCCGTGCAGAAGTGTGACTTGTCAATCTTCACCAGCAAGACCCAACTGGACCTGAGATAACGATGGTGGTGGCTACAGCATACAAGAGGATTTGTTATGCAGCAGAGGTGTAGTATCCTAAGTCTGCCCGTGCTACAGCTGTCGCTCTTGGGCTCCACCAGCAGTGATTTATAGACCCTAAACTTTTCTAGAGTTTTGCTCCAGCATGTTCAGTATGCATGTCCAGAGTTTTTCAGTGCTCCCAGCTAAGCGGCAGCCCCTCTTATCTGTCTGTAGTGCTATATATTGACCACTTTGGAAGAGCACTGTATCAGTACAGCTTGGGAGTCACCCTTAGAGAAAAGCCTCACAGAAGCATATAAAGTTTTTCTATCAGTTGGTGGAACAATCCAATCATTTCTGTTTAAAAAATAAATAAATCAAAGCCCCAGATCTCTGGAATGACCTTCAAGCTAATATTTGGTTTGCCAAGCACAGCTACCCAAAAATTATCAGCAAACAACTTTTAAAAGATAATCTGAGCTAATGGAGTTAGTCTTTCTTTTCCCATTTGTTACTGGACAATTAGCCAGCATGACATTAAATTCCTGCACGCATTTCCTCTTCCAATTTATCCATAATATTTTTCTTTAATAATTCACACAGTACTTGCAATTAAAGCTTGCAATTTATTCTTTTGTGCTGCATCCTGAAAATTAAGCCAAGCGATCAGGGTCTGTTGTGGAAGAAATGCTAAGAAAAAACACCCTCTTCTGTAACTATTAAATACAGCAGTGATGACTGATTTCACAGCGAAATATATGATTTGAAGTGCACTTTAAGAAAGTATGGAAACAGCAGAACTAATTAAACCTTTGCCTTCCACGAGTATTAATTACAAGTCAAGTATTCAAAAGACACACATATGTCAGTATTTTCAAGGGAAACTCTGCAAATGAACACTGGTACAATCCCAGTGGCACATAGTCAATCCTCATCCTCTACTAAGACCTACGGATAATCAAATCAAGCCGGGGCAACAGATATTCAATTTTATTACTCAGTCCTACATAAGAAAAGTGGTAGGAAAATTAGAGCTCATCCTCTCTCCTCCTGTTCGCACTGTGGCCAACTGGATGATGACCCATTGGCACCTCCACCCCCAAAATGCTCTCCCGCAGAGACGGAGGATGCGGTGCTCATTCACATTTTTTGAGCCAAAAGAAGAATCCCCAAACTGCTGTCCACCAAATTCATATGAACAAATTAAAATAACATTAAAATTAAAGTAGTAACTTTAAGAGAGGTGGAAGCATGGATCCTGTTTTCCCGGACTTTGTGTTCCCTTGGTTGAATTATCCTGCATCTTAAAGGGTACAACTCTCCTGTACATGCTGTGATGGAAATTTTCTCCAGTTGGCTGCAGCTGCAATGACTGCAAGAAAACATCTATCCCTCTCTGTCTCTCTCAGATTTTTTAAAGATTAGTAATACTGTTTCTGCACAAGGAGAAGCTTTTACTTCAGTTGAAATAAGTGGTTTGTCTCTCTTCTACCTGGCTTTTTATTTTCAATAAACGTAAGACATCCACCCCACTGCCACCTTTCACTGAACCTTGCAGATAGGCTCAGAAGTTACTGCAGGAACCAGTGAGACCTATTTCTTTTAAGGAGAAGCTAAAAATGGCTACAGAAGCCATGCGTACAGACAAGAAAATCTAAATAGCTTAATGGAAGTCTTAGCTTTCCAAGTAAAAGTGCCCATCTTCTGGCTTTTAATACCAGGCAGCCAGCATTTTCATTCTGCTTTAGTCTGACTTAAATTGTAACTCCCCTTGGGGCAGCATCTTTGCTTTTCTATTTGCTTTTAAAATGCCCTGCATGCCCAGCAGCTACAAGGAAAAAATTATCTCTGGTACTGCAAGGAGAAAAGTCTCCACTAAGACGCGCCTGAGTTTTGTAATGAAATTGTCTTCATGTTCAGATGTCCCGGTGCACAAACTTTTCCTCGACAGGGTTTCACTAGAACTAATACTTGCCTTTTGTTGTTTGAATACACAAGGAGACTGCATCTGGGCTTGCGTAAGCATTCACATCAGAAGGGTCTTTGTAAGTGAAACTCCCCTGTTCAGAGAAGAGAAAGAGTGATTTTCTTGACCCATCCCAATTTGGCAATAAAATTCAAATGTGGCAAACCAGACTATCCAGACTTTTATTTTTCCTTTCTTTCTTTCATTTCTCCACCCCCCGCCTCTCCTTTCTTTTCAAAGTAACAAACATTTTGTTGAATTGTCCTAAATAATGACGTCTGAAACCACTTCAGTCTGTTTAAGATCTCAGGGGGAAAATTTGGTGAATAAATGACTTGGGATAAATCAAATCATTCTGTTCTAACAACTGTTTCTTTCACTCTCCTCATCTTGATTGCTATCCCTAATTCTGCATGCCCCCATACCTGCATGGCCAACTTCAGGGCTTCAACACTTCTCTGCAGCCACCCTCACCACCCCATCTCCAGCACTTGGCCCTGGTGGTCCTCGACCCAGATCTTCTCACAGAGCTGTTAGGCTTCTCCCAGCTTGTCTTCTATTGCAACTTTTCTCTATGCAGTTCCCAACCTCCCTCCACAGCCCCACACACCCCGCTGCCAGGCGTCCCCTCTCACCACCCTTTCCATCAAGGCCAATGTGCGTTGTACAGCTCTATCCAGCAAGGAACCTCGGCTCCTTTCAGCTCTCCATTCCTCTTCTCCCCTTAAAAAGAAACTTCTCACACAAGCACAGTCCCGCCATCTACACCACAGCCCGGTGCCTCTCTACATCTCACTGCAAAACCAGCCTAGCACCCACTTCTCCTTACCCATGCAATCGTTTGACACGGTAGCTGTATAATTTACAGCAGCCCTTTCCAATGGCCTTTGGATAGGATTTGCATAGGAAACATGGCCCGGCACTGTGCTGAGGAGTCAGGAGAGGTCAACCGTTGGCTTGACCTCCTAAGCCCATCTGCCTTCGCGCAGGCAGAAAGACATGCTCTTAACATGTATTATCTGCTCAGGACATTTGTTTCGGGAGCAAGTTGCGTTAAGCAAAGGTACGTCAATTGATAATAAACCTGCTCCACGCTGTCATTTGTGGGTGATTTGAAGAAAAACAGACCACGTAATCAGGTCTAAGGGGTCCCTAATACCAGAGACGCTGGTGCTGTCAGCTATAGAAAATAATTAGAACGTTATCCCTGTGGCAAGGAGAATGTAAATACATCTAAAATACGACATAATGACATTCTCCTCTGTAAGCCAGGGGATCTGCTTCAAATAAAAGGGCCATTAACACAACAATTAAAGCCGAGGGGGCTGGTGAAGCAGGGAGCCGGGCTGGTGCAGGGCGAGGCGAGCAAGCGCCCGGCGTAAATCTTTCGCCATCCCAGCCAGGAATGTGACTATTAGCCCTCTCATGACCCGAGGGCTTCCCAATAATGCATCTGCTCTCTGTCAGGGCCAGGATTTCGTAACCTTCTCCAGCCCAAGAGGAGGGCCAACTCCACGGTGCGGCGCCAAAGACGGAGCGGGGTGGCTCCAGGCCGGACCTTGGCCCCGGTTCAGCGAAGCACTTAAGTGCTCGCCGAGGGGACACGTCTCGTCGCAGCAATTTGTGTGCTCAGAGGGAAACACGGGTGGGCTTTTCTGAATGAGGCCCAGCCAGACTCACCCAAGGCAAAGCCAGACCCGTTTTCATCTTCATTTCTCCATTTTCTTTGGAGGACGCATGCTGCGGAGGTCCCAAGCTGCTCTGGGGATGTCCTTGCTGTGAAATGCCAGCCTACAGAACCTAGGAGACCCAAAGCATGGGGAGCACTGCAGAAATTCAGACAATTCCAAGGATGCAATGTCCCTCTTTCCACTGTCCAGGCAGCAGAGGGCTTTGAACACAGAGTCACAGAATCGTTTGAGTTGGAAGGGACCTTAAGGCCATCTGGTCCAACTCCCTGCAATGAACAGGGACACCTACAGCTCCACCAGGTGCTCAGAACCTCGTCCAGCCTGACATTGGCTGTCTGCAGGGATGGGACACCAACCACTTCATGCCCCAGACAACACACACAATATTTCTCAGAAGCCCTATAAAAAACTTACAGAAATTATGGGTGAATGCTTGGAGAGAATATCAACTGCCACTTGTCTTTCACTCTCATTGAAAGAGGAGTAGGTGAAGGTAAGAGCCCAAACACATCAGGAACTTTGAGTTTGGGCAAAACACACCTGGCATGCCCCCATAGGACCTGTCTCTGATTTTGAAAACTCTTATACAAAAAAATAAATACAACTGAGCTGTAAAATTAAACTTCCTCATTTACATAAGGCTCAGATATGGGAATTGGACTAGATGGCCTTTAAGATTCTCTCTTCCAATGATTCTATGATTCTAGAATCATAAGATTTCTTAAGAGGAAGCGGATGGGTTAGGTAACAAACACAGATTTTTTTTTCATACATAAAGGCCTCACCAGGTTGAAAGTACTTTTAATATTTACCGTTGTTGTTGTTAAAATTGGATGACTTTTTGTGGTAAATGTAAAGTTTTATGTGTCCAGTGGAAGTTTGTGAATGTCAGAAAACAGGAAACAATACTGACCTGGTTGTGATGCTCAGAAAGAGAACAGTGCTGAATTCAGCTCTTTGGAATGATTTGTCAAAAGGCAGTTTTATTTTATCAGTCCTCTTTTTCAGTTCTGCCGGTCTTTCTAAGAGAACCACCTAGCAGACACTTAAAAACAAAAACAAAGCAAAAAAAAAAACCACCTCAAATTTTTCTTTTCAGCCACGTTTCACAACACCAAGGTAACGTGCTTCCTGCACCCTGCTTTCAGCATGTGAAAATTAATCCTTTCCCCAGCAGTAAGTTCAATTAGTTGTGGGATATACAGAAACACTAGTAGGTATTTAAAAGTGACTTTTTTTTTTTAAAGATGACAACTCATATCCTCTCAACATTTATGAGTAAGGAAGTTCATAGAGTTGTTTGAGTTGGAAGGGACCCTTAAACGCCACCTAGTTCAACTCCCCTGCAATGAACAGGGACACCCACAGCTCCATCAGGTGCTCAGAGCCTGTTCAGCCTGACCTTGGCTGTCTCCAAGGTTGGAGCACCCAATACCTATCTGGGCAACGTATGCCTCACTACCTTAGTTGTAAAAAAAACTTCTTACATCCAGCCTAAATTTTCCTTCTTTTATTTTTGAAACCATTTCCCCTTGTCCTATTACAACAGACCCTGCTGAGGAGTCTTTCCCCTTCCTTCTTATGGCCTCCCTGACTCGCACCTGATCTAAAGAACAAACTAGATTTGCTGAAGTAGAACAACCATCACAGCAATATCTGGGTACAGAAAGAATTATGTAAGCAAAAAGTCAGCTACATGTCCAATATAGAATAATCTTTGAAGATTCTCATTACAAGTAAACACAAGGATAATAACTAGTGGATAAGCTAATTAGTCATGCAAATCTGATGGATTTTCACTGCCTCCTTCCAGTCACTTACTTCTTTAGAAGGCATTTCTTTTTCTGAGTAGTGCATAGTTGTGCCTAGTTCAGCACCCAATTCACGTTAGTTGGGCAAAAAAGACATTCCTTTAATCTTCCGACACTTTGGTCCTCCATGTGAAGTGCATGGAAAGTTTCCAACAGAGTGATAATATAAAAGAAAATATTAGCAAAAACTCCCATGGAACAAAACGAGGTGGTGTTCTCTGGGAAATCTCATGCCTGAGCATTGTGGACAACAGTAACTTAGAACCTGTGAACAGAAGGACAGCAACCAACACATTTGTCTCTTACGATTATGCAAGCTGCCTTATATATAATAGAGCTAGTAAAAATGATCTGAAATAAACAACATCCAGCCTTTACAACTAAGGTCACACCGGCCAAAAGGACTGTGAGTGTTCCAGAATGCTAGGAACAAGTTTCTAGACAGCTGGAGACATTTTGAGCAAGCATGGGCCAAATTAAACCGACGTGGGAAGCCAAAGTGAAACCAGTAAAAGCTTGCCTACTCAGATGACTTTTGTTTGAGCTGGCAGCTAAATTCAAACAAAATTCCTAGGATGATACTGCTTCAACTGCAACAGCAGTCACCTGAGTCATGTGATAAACGCTTCGCTGTAAAATCTGAGCATGTCACTCCTGACAGCACTCGCACATCAGATCCATGGGAAGTAAAAAAGAGGGGGGAAAAAGGGAAAATAAAAGCTTTTGTACAAAACCTGTGAACCAAGTCCCCTCTGTCTCTTTCCTTCCAGACATTTCTGAAAAAACAGCTCACTGGAACCGCAAAGAACAACAACAACTGAGCAGCATTCTAATACGGGACATCCTGCCTGACCAGTTGGAGCCAAAAGAAAAAAGCAAGCCATAAAGTCGGAGCTCAAATGGGATGTACAAAACCAAAGCCTTGCATTTGGGGGCATTTTTTTCATTTAAACTAATCTAATCAATTGGTCACCATAACAGAGGGTTCAAGCAGCTGGCTTAGTCAGGTCTGTCTGTGACGAACCTTGGAACCAAAGCCATGTGTTCAAGTGCACACACATTTGCATCAACTATCATGTCTTAAAATATCTACTGTTGACTTTGTGCATCACCATTAGTAAGTATCATAACACAGAGTATAGTCTAAGCGTTGTTTGTGAAGCATCCAATCCCTAGAAATACCCATTTACTAAGTCCCAAGGATGGATTTCCTCTCATATTGACACACAAACCATGGGTGAAAGTTTATCAGGGATCATTGCATTGTGTTGATGACCCTGTCTTGGGAATGGCTGCAGATTAGAGAGCACGAGAAATAATACGAAATGATGTTAAGAGAGGAAGACTGTAAAACAAGATAGGATCCTGGGAAGAGTGCATTTTTTTTCCAGGAAGCTGTAAATTTCTGGAAAATTGGAAGACACATTAACCACTAAAAGAATCCTTAAAAGCAGAATGCTTAAAAGAAGATAATTGGCAAAGCTTCTAAGTACGGTAATAGCCAGTTATCACCTTCACCTATGAGCTGCTATCTATTTTCCATTCTTCCCACCAGCCAGGGAATAAGATCTCACATCTTTCCTGAGAAGAGTAGGGGCACAATGTGATGTATGGCACTGGTTCCCTCTGGCCCATCAGTATGGAAAGAAAAGACTATGGGGATGATGCACAACTAAGCCCAGTTCCAGCATGGTGTCAGATCTCAGCTGGACTGCGACTCCCAGCACGGAGTCCAGCTTGGACACAGGAGCTGGAAAATGCTCCTTGGCCCTTATTCAGTCTCTGGGATATATTCCAGAAATGAACCAGCTCCAGAGCCAAGGTCTGATAAAATGGAGCCTGGGACTGGACCAGGCTGGGTTTTTTTAAAATCCATAACCCCCAAAACCCAATGGTCAGGATTCTACAAATCCAACGCTGTACCTGACGAGTTGGGTCACTGAGGGCACCAGGCATCTGCAGTCCATGTTTGAGTGCACCTCGCATTTCAGTATAGTGCAACTTTCCCTTTTTTGGTCATTTACATAAAATGGAAATTACACACACTCAGTTTTGCTAGTTCAGAGCCATCTCTGACTTTGCTCTACTCTTCACTGCCACCATCTTATTTTGTATTTTGCAGCCACACAGAGATAAACTCAGTGAGTAAATTGCCAAGGGATGTTGAGGTTGCTGTGAGAACAAAACCAACAGCTGTCTTTCTTTTTATCTAGTAAGGCAAAGGCTTAAATTCTCCTAAGAATAAACTGGTTTTTATTGCAAAAGAAAGAAAAATTCCTAGCAACAACAACAAAAGAGAGAAACGTCCTATGAGAATATAATGGAACTGTGCTAAATTACTTTAAAATAAGAAAACCAGGGTGAAGGGGAAACTCCCCAAAAGTGAACAAGTGCTCTTCAGATTTTAAACAAGGGATGGATTATTTTTTTTCCTTTCTTTCTCCCTTTCTTTCCAGCAGCTAGAAGTCCCATCTGGTTCCTGTTTCTATTCGTCTGATCTCCCAGAAACTTCTAAAAGCCATAAGCATCAGCCAAAAATTCCCCAGGCATGGACTCCTTTCCAAAATAGCCCACAAAATGGCATTTTTTAGGTGGGTTGGTTTGGAAGGAGCGGAGGGGGGGGATGTTGGTTTCTGTGACATTCCTAGGAATTTCTTGCATCTATTCTCCCCTCTAGAATTTCTCCTCTGCCCGAAACCCCTTCTAATTTCCACTGGAACATCAGCCAGCAGAGGGACTACCCACTCCCATGTAGAAGGATTCAGACCTTCTTGTGAGAGCTCCTGAGCTGCTGAGAGGTTTTCATCTCCAAGAAAGGCAAATGAACTTGCAGTTTACTCACAGATGAGGTCGTCTCCATTGGGTTGGTGGCTGTTTAGTCCAGAGGCTGCATAACTGGACATTTTCCTCTGTGATGGCAACATCAGGACACGAGTTCTGTTAAGGCAAGGTCAAGGCGAGACTTTCAGAAATAGAGGCTTAGTATAAATGGGTAAGATAGATGAGGCAGAAGGGCTTGGATCACCTATACAGCCTCTTATGGCCAAAGGGAATGATGTCTTTTCCTGCATGGGAACAGCTGAGGTGAAGGCAAGCTGAAACAGTGACCCTGAGTTCCTTCATGATGGTTTTGCTCCACAGACATGAGGCTGACCAATGACTGGTCCCTCTGAAATGCAACTAGTGTGTCCAATTTCTGTACACTGGGGATCTAATTCAAGTAAGTTTGATAAGGACGGCTAACTCACTGGCTTCAGCATGTGCCTCAAAGCCTCCCGGGAAACTACTAAGTTAAGACTCTACAAAACCTCAAACAAAAACAGTCCCCCCCTCCCACTTTTTCTTTTAATACACCTCTTGGTTACACCATGATTCCTATGAAGGGGCCCAGACCTGTCATGGAGACTCCAAGCACAGTGGTCTCTGCATTATTTGAAGCCCCATAATCCTTCACTGGAGCAAACAGCTTAAAAGTGCAATCTTTCAGGCGGTAATTCAGAGACACAGGGAGAGCAGAACAGCTCCAGAGAGCTTGATGATGAGATGGTCTGAAGAGATTTAACCCACTCACCGCGCCAGAAGAAAGCAGTCCAGGTCACTGATTACTAAAGGTTGCTAATTTTAGACATTTGAATTAATGAGATTAATTTAGTCTCACAAAAGAACTCAGCTGCTTGGCTGGATCCATCCAGCATTTGTGGGAGAGGAACAAAATAAACTAAAAGGTCACAGCCTTATCTCAACATCCTTCACTTACGTGTGTTGACCAAAATCACTGCTTGGGTAAGCCAGCCTGGCCAAAGTGCAAGTGTGCTGGCCAGAGACTTTCTCTTCTGCTGCTGAACACATCCTCTCATCTCGTCTTTGCGTCTTCCTAGGATGCAGGGAGAAGAAACCAGCAATTTCTCCAAAACTGCTGGCACAACGGTGGCAAATCAGAGAACTTCAAGAAATCCTGACATCCCCGTGTCCTTCCCAGCTGTGAAACAGGTGATTTGATGGAGCAGGGTGATTGCACCAAAGACCAAGCAGCTTTTCTAGTCAATGCACAGCTACAAACATCTCTCAAATCCTCACAGCAATTAAATACTTCATCAATAAAAAATAAACACACTTCATTTTCTATTTATAAAAGAATCTCTCCCTCCTCCCCCCAATGTTTTATTTTAGCAAGTGCACTCAACCATGTTCTCAATCTGCACTTCATTTCCTGCTATTCAGCTTTCTGTGGTTCACAGACAAAAATACCTGGGGGGGAAAAAAAGCACAATACCAGATCCCAGGAGGCTCTGAGTTACCGCAGGAAAAAAATGTGGCACGCTGCATAACAGGAGCCCATGCCCATGCTGGGAGCAAGGAGGCACAACGGGCAGAGCAGAGTACATTAACTCAGATGTTGTGGTGCCAGGAGCTTCCTACCACTTCTCCAGCCATGAGAGCAGTGAGCCGCTCTGTCTCCATCATCTGCCACTGGTTCCTCAGGAGCAGTGGAGAAAGCAAGGAGTTCTTTCTGTTGGAGGAAAAGCAGCGTGCTGGGCAATCCTTCAGCCCCAAAGCAAGAATAATCAAGAGTTTGAGTCCCAAGAAAAGGCTCCTGGGTGATCTGTGAGCGGTGTTTAGTATCTAAAGGGGGACTGTAAGAAAGAAGGGAATAGACTCTTTAGCAGGGTCTGTTGTGACAGGACAAGGGGAAATGGTTTCAAACTAAAAGAGGGAAGATTTAGATTGCATATAAGGAACAAGTTTTTACAATAAGGACAGTGAGGCACTGGCACAAGTTGTCTAGAGCTGTGGCAGATGCCCCATCCCTGGAGACACTCAAGGTCAGGCTGGATGGGCTCTGAGCACCTGATGGAGCTGTAAGTGTTCTTGTTCATTGCAGAGGAGTTGGACCAGGAAGCCTTTAAGGGTCCCTTCCAACATAAATGATCTTATAATTCTACAGTTTCTGCAGCCATTCCAGTCCACAAGGATTCTGAACAACTGTGGTTGGCACAATGTATGAGAGCATAGAATCGTAGAATTGTTAAGGCTGGAAAAGACCATCAGGATCATCCAGTCCAATTGTCCTCTAATGTTGTCTACTAACCAGTTGTCCCTCAGCGCCACATCTCCACATTTCTTGAACATCTCCAGGGATGGTGACTCCACCACTCCCTGGGCAGCCTGTGTCAGTGCCTGACCACTCCTTTGGAGAAGAAGATTTTCCTAACATATAACCTGAACCTCCCCGGGCACAACTTGAAGCCATTCCTTCTCATCCTAAATCAGATTCAACCTAGCAGCAAATTGCAAAGGGATTTATGAACCAAGATATGCAGGGTATCCTTGGGTAGGATGTGGCCATTTGTGATTTGGATAGAAGGACGAGGTTTTGGAAGAGGGGTGAAAATGAGGATTTATGCTCTTGGTGATGAAGTTCTCCTCACCTGCTGCATCACACTCTCTTTTTATCTCTTTTTTTTCATCACACTGAACTTTCTTCTAGTGATGCTCCCTGCCAGAGAGAAAACATAGGACACAAGTGAGATGAGCCCGACAAGGAATCCACCAAAAGAGACTTGGCAGATCTACCTCTGTCACAGCCAAGGGAGAACAAGTGAGGCTGGGGATGGAGCCATGGCAGTCCAAACAAGACAGTCCCACACTGGCTGCTCCACTGGTGGCAGAGATGATGGAAACAACAGCAGGGAGCTCACTCACTCATTTTTATCAAGCCCCTTCACCCCAAGTAATGTGAAATGAGATATTAAATAGGTGACACAGTCTTAGAAACAGCCTGTGCTCCAGCTTCCTCTGCCATCCCTAGTGGAGAGTTGCAGCTACAGGGTTTGTTGGGGTTGATTTAGCAAAGGGAAAGGAGAGAGGGAATGGAGCCAGAGCTAGAGAGGGAGAAACAAGAAGGAGAAAGGAACATCCAGGGAAGGAGCGAGCTTGGGGCTAAACGTAAGTGTTAGGGAACACAGAAGAGTTTGTAAGCACAGAGATGGGAAGGCAGAAAAGGAGAGCCAAGGATAAATTGTTTTGATGAGTGCTCCAACCCTGAAATAAATATAACCACCCAAGGGGGCTGTGTGACTCAGTCTGACATTTTGGCTATTTTTTTCATGCCACCAGATGTAATCAATTTAGCTGGGGTTGGTGGGGGAAGCACACACGTTTTTATTGCATTCTAATGTCCACCAAAAAAAGATGTATTTTGTTTTGTTTTCTACTTGGAGTGTATGGCACTTCATGCAACACCAAGCACGAGCAGAACTTCCACCTGCCCTTCGCCATCACAGAAATAAGAGTTTGGGGGTGTAGGGGCAGATGGATCTGTTTAGGTGCAGCCGGTGCAGCCAGAGCAGCCCCCTCATCTCCACTGCAGCAGGAAGAAAATCTCCAAGCCAGAGGAGAACGTAAAGGAAAGCTGTGCAACCTCATTCGCATTCACTTCAATATGCACGAGGGAACAAATATGGCCAATAACATCCTAAGATATTGTCGTGCTGAAATTCTTTGTTTACCAAGAAACGACATGTTGAAAGCCCTTGGCATCTACGAAGCAGATGATTTCTATTCATTTATTTGAAGCATTTTGCAGTACTTACCCAGACGCTTGGAGTGATTATCTTGCCAGATCTCATGTGGAGGACTGGGTCAGATGGGCGAGCTCCAGCAAGTCTCCCAGTGTCCTAAAGGAAGCGGTGTGGTACTCAGGCAGGTAGCACTCACCCTCCAAGCCCATCCCACACCAAGAGTGTCCGTCCAGCTCACTGCTTTCGGATGTAGGCTCAGTTGGGCATACAAACCTTCAACTCCTGTCCAAACCTGTGGGGAAATGTTTCTGCGCATTGTTAAACAGCTCCTGCATTCAACCCAGAGGCTGATGCTGTTCTGTGGTAGGTGAAAAATTCTTATATTTACTCTCTGCGAAATATTTTGGACTCTGGAGACTTCTTGCTCAGGCAGACTCCTCCTGAATTAATAACAGCTTTGCCTGAGCAGCAGTTAGGAAATGAGAAGAAAGTGCCATGGAAATCAGAGTATTTTTTTAATTCATTCTGGTGATGGACTCTGCAGATAAACGTGCTGTCGGGAAACACCCATTTCCCTTTCTGCCATGCAGCTGTCCACCTCTAGCTGCTGCCCATTTACCTGCAGAAAGGTTGTAGGAACTTAGCCCAGCACAGGGCCTAAGATCACACATGCTCAAACTAAGCAAAACAGCCCACTGAACTGGTCACCAGCTCTCCAATACCACACCTGCTGTGTCTAACATTCACAGTACCATACACCCTGTATTTTCCCTTAGAATCTGTAGAGGTAGCTTTTCCCCAGTTACTTCCTCCATGGCTAGATCTTTGAATGCTCTCTCCTTGCATGGCTGTCGGCATGGAAAAGAAGCCCAAGTTCCCTTGTAGGGCCTTCTTCTTACCAGCTCTGTTTTAATTAGCGCCGTTGCCATCTCCTAGGAAGCGAAGGCTTTTAGGAATAAGGATCCATGTGAGGTCACATAATTTCTTAAGATGATATACAGTGCTTCTTCATTTTCAACTCTGAGTGCATCTTCCTTCTCTCTTGAACACATCTCCAGAATCTTAAACGCTACTTCAAAAATCAAATACACTGCATTTATTTAAAGTGTCACAGTTACTCTTATCTGTTAATTATAAAACATTTTCCCCTTTAAGTGAGTCGTTTGAAACATACATAAATGATTTTAGAGCAAGAATTTCTTATCACCTATCTTTATGTTTCAAATCAAGCCATCCACCATGATACGTTCTGAGCATTTTGCCAATGCACTGTGCATTCAAGGAACCACTTCATGCGTGCTCAGTACACGGACTACGCCAATTTCATATGTATGCGTGTGTGTCTGGAAGTACCAAATTAATATTTGCATTCATACGCTTGTGGAGACAATTTCCAGACATTCAGGAAGTTGTCCTGACATGATGGGGTGGAGAAGGGAGTGGAGAAAATTCTACATTTGTGCGATGACCCTGTGTTAACTTTCTAATGCCACAAATCCTTGGACTGGAACTCGCTAGCTTTTGAAGATTTAATTAGTTAGGCTTACTATTTGGTTATCCTGACTTTCTAAGAAAAAGAAGGCTGTCAAAGGAAAACAATCTTTAAATTTGAAAATCCAAAGAAAAATGTGCATTAAACCACAAAATTCCTGTCAATAATAAATTCAACCCTACAATCACTGCTACAGAAACATAATGAATGGAGGTTTCTCAGTGCCAAGATGTAATTTTTGCTTCTTCAGTTCTAAACAGATTTTTCTGTGTTTGACTTGCCCTTTCTTTCTTTCTTTCTTTCTTTTTTTCTTTTTAAGAAATAAAATTAAAGAAGAAAATGCTAGCAAACCAAAAGCCTCCTACCAGGGATACTCATAACTGAGTTAACACTGGGCTTTTAAGACCAGCATCCTCAATCCAGATAGGAAGAAAGGCAAGCTGCAAATCCAGTACACGCATTAAGATATCCATTTTAAATTTCCACAACTTCCTAACTGATAAAATACTTTTCCTCAACCTGAGAAATTTTTTAGCCTCTTCACTAAGGGGATGGAATTGAAGTTGCACTAAAAAAGTCTTGATATACTTCAATGCTAGAAGTGGAGATATTTGCCCTTATATTTTTGAATCATTCTTTAAAAGTAGAGTAGATCAAAGACTAATGATCAGGTGTTTTTTTTTTTTGTTTTTTTTTTTTTGTTTGTTTGTTTTTTTTTGTTTTTTGTATTTTTTTTTCAACAGAAAGCATGATTTTCACAAAATCTGAATGTTCCATGGAAAAACTTCAGTTTTGCCAGACCTTTGCAGCTTTCCACTTGGGGAGATCTAAACAATTGATTTCCTTTTATGTTCCAGTTGATGGAAATGTAAACTTTTAAGTCAATTTTCAAAACAAATAAACAAGTAAATAAATCAGAATACATCATCTAAAGATTTTCTTCAGCTTGACATCTCCTTGGGCATGAAAGATGAACTTTCACCATTGGTGAGGAGCTCCACAGAGGGGATTCCAACCAGCACAGTCCATACCTTCAGAGCAAAAACTTGTCACTGGGCTTGGATAAAGCATGGAAAATTCCAAAAGGAATGAGTTTGAGAAAGACACAAGCACAAGTGAAGGAGGAGAGGCAGGAATAGCAGTTGGAGCTCAACCTCTGTTCCAGCAGCTCTTGCCAATGGCTGTGAGTGCTAATAAGGAACAGTCCCCCTGTGCATGCCATGTGCAGCCAAGGCAAGATGGATGCATTCATTTCTGCTGTTGAGCAGTCCAGACCAGATACTAGCTACGGATGCGTTAGTAGAGACCCTTACCAGTACTCTTCCACCCTGAAGAAACATTTCTTGGGATGCAGCACATTAATGCAATGCAATGCTGAGCCTCCTTTTATCCACTGCTGTGGCTGCAGGTTGGGTATCACCAGCCCTTGTGCATCTCCAGGGCAGCTCAGCTTTTTCTGCATGTCCTGCCTGAGCACTGAGGCATTTGCAGCACTGCCATGACTTCAGACGGCTGGCAGGGAAGGGACCTGGAGATGATAGGTCCCTGGGGACACCTAAGGTCAGGATGGACGGGCTGTGAGCTCTTGATGAAGCTGTAGGTGTCCCTGATTGTTGCGGAGGGGTTGGACCAGATGCCTTTTAAAGGGCCCTTCTATCTCAAACGATTCTATGATTCAGCTGCCTTTCTCATCTCTCTACTTGTCAGAGCAGCTTATGGCCCAACTGAGACCTCTCCTGTTGCAGAGGGAGATGTCGCTCCTACAGGATGAAGGGCTTTTTGGAGCCTTTCTTCCATGTGCCCAGCCTCTCCCTGCCTTCCCCAGGCCTGAGAGCAACCAGAGGCAATTGCAACCTGAGTCCCATCCCAGCCCCAAGAGTCCCACACACAGCTTCTCCCCACACACATCTCTGCTCTTCCTCCTTCAGAGTAGGACAGCTGTCCCCAGAAGGCAGCTCTCAGGACAATTTTTAAACAATCCAATATAAATGGAGTTTGCAAACCTATTTCTTCACAGTTTCTTCCTGCCCTGGAGCACCTTTTCCTTCTGTTCACCCTGCTGGGGCTAGCAAAATGGGGGGTGTTTTCTTTTTCTCTGGAAAAAAGGAAAGAAAAAACAAAAAAATCAGCATTGCCAACTCTTGCAATTTCAGTCCCACAGTACTTAATGTTTTTCTTCACCCCCTCCCCAGCTCCATGCTCTGGTGAATTATGCAAAAATCTCACATTTCATTTTACAAAGAAAAGAAAAAGGAACAGGCAATTCACAAGCCTCCAGGTTCTAGAGAAAAGCTGAGAAATGCAAGCCCAGTATCCTTTAAAGCACCTCCTCAACTCTGAAATCAAGTACTGTGGAAACAACTTTTTTTTTTTTCTTTTTAAAAGATTTCGTATTTTCTTCTTCCTTTTCTTAAAGGAAAACATATCTCATGGTTTTGATCTATTCTCATGTCCTGAAGTGCCCAATTGAGTTACGTGAAGTCTCAGATAATTCCATGGGTACCACCTATGGCCCACGTTGGCCAGATTTCAGCTCCCAATGAAACCACATGAAGATGAGAATGGCGTTGCCCCAGTACTTCCAGAGCCACACACTGTTCTGCTCATACACATCAGCGCAGGGCCACAGATATCTGTGAAGGGTCTGGAACACATCTGACAGGGAACAGCTGAGGGAGCTGGGATGGTTCAATCTGGAGAAGAGAAGGCACAGGGAAGACTTTTTCACTCTCTGCAGTACCCTGAAAGGAGGTTGTGGTGAGGTGGAGATTGGGCTTTGCTCACAAGTAACAGCAATAGAATGAGAGGTGATGGCCTCAAGTTGTGCCAGGAGAGGTTCAGGTCGGGTGTTAGGAAACATTTCTTCTCAGAAAGAGGAGTGATGCATTGGCACAAGCTGCACCAGGAGTGGTGGAGTCACAGTGCCTGGAGGTGTTCAAGAACTGTGGAGAGGTGGCACTGAGGGATGTGGTCGTGGACATGGCGAGGGTGGGTTGGTGGTTGGACTAGATAATCTTAGAGGCATTTCCGACCTTAACAATTCTATCATTCTATAATCTAGCCATGCCCACAGCTCTCAAAGGCAACTTGGCGCTGCTGATCCCTTTGTGTCCTGAGCTCACAAGTACCACCAGCCTGACCAGGGCTTATCCCTGGCTCTGAAGGATGTCTGCTGTGGGATCTTGTGGATCAGAAAGCATGAGGGCACTGGGACAGATCTAGCTGTTAAATCAGTGCCTTGAGGAGACATGCCTATCCTCTTGCTGTGAGCCTCTTCCAGTGTGGAAAACCTTGCAGAGCAAGGTATGCTCAGCTAAGGACAGTAACTCTGAACCAGTTGGTGGTTTAGTTTTCTTCTTTAAAAAAAAAAAAAATATTTCTAAAATACAACTCATCCAACCTGAAATGTTGTGGCTGCTGTTTATATATGGAAAATATTTGATAGCTCAAGTCAGAAAATATAAAATTCAGACTTAATGGCAATCCAAAACTCCTAGGGTCCTCAAAATCAGACTAAAAATACCATGAGAACAGACTCCCTTGGACCAGACACCAATTTTCTGCAGCAGCATGAAGGAATTAAAGCTGTCCTAAAGCACCAGCTGGGCCTTGCCCTGACATTTTCATGTCATCTGCTCCCTGGACCTCTTGTGTAGCCCATGTAGGGGTGGGCTGGAGCCTTTCGGGGCCCTGCTGTAATCCAGCAAACCTTGGCTGGTAGAACTGGCCCCAGAAGAGATTCCAGCTGGCTTAAGTTAGAGCAGCCACGGGGCTGCTCTAACTTAAACCACCTGCCAGTTCAGTCCTGGGCCAGCGCTAGGATCTGGGAGGTATAAGTGTGGCCGAAGGCCAACTTTGCCTGCTGTCTTCCTCATCTGTCCAAATAGGAGCCAGAGGTCCAACCCCTACTTATAAAGAGCTCTAGAACAGGGCTTCAGAAGGACACTTTGGAGCTCCTGCTTGCCTTTAAAAATCCAGGAGTGGGGATCCCACTGCTTAGCCCCATCCTCTGTCCCTTTTCTCACCATGTGCTCCTAATCACGATATTGAAGCCCAGACACGAGGAAATGTGCAAGGACAGGTTCTTTCCTGGAAAGGCTGATGCCTTCTGCCCTCATTTGACTTCCCAGGCAGCCTCTCCCCTGCAGCTCTGGCGTCTCCACTCCTGTAGGGAACCAAGAAATACAGACCCTGCAGCTCTTTTTGAAGAGTGGAAAACAATAATAAAAATGATAGTTAAAAAAAAGGCAAAAAACCTTTTCCCAGACATGTCCAGAGCTCTTGACTCTTGTTTGAGCTTTATCCATAAGATCACAACCAATTTGCACAGCCGTGATTCAACCATATTTAGAGAGAGAGATACATAATCATGCGTGATGGTAGGAATTACCCTGATAATTCAGCCTGGATTGTCCTGCCCCTGCCCTTCCTACTTGCCTTTCACCCTGCAGCTTCCAAAGATAATGAGTAACAGTGATATTAAACAGGGATTTGGGTGGTGTTTTTTTTTTTTTTTTTTTTTTTTTTTTACCTTTTTTTTCCTCCCAGAAAGTGGATAACATGCTACAGTAGATAGAAAAATCCATCCGACTTTATTTAACTGTAACATTTATTAAGAGCAGTGAAAAGGTCAGTGCGGAGCTCTCAGTGTATGGGCTAAACTCCTTTCCCCAGCCTTGAATGCAACAAGAAAGCAGATCCTTTAAGATGCAACTATCTTAAGCTCCCCTCCGATGGTTAAACTCTTAGTAATTCTAGGTTTTGGAGACAAACGTCAAAGCAGAGGGCTCTTCCCTTCATTATTCAAGTAAAGGCCCCATCAATATTATCTGTAATAAGAATCTGCTGTTGACATGGCTCACCCCGCAGTTCCTGTTCCAGGCAGTAGTCCCTGTCAATAGGATTAAAGTGGAGGAATGCCTTTGACAAGTCCACTGGCTGTTGATTCATTGCTGCCATCAGGCTGCAGTCTGAGAAAGGCTCCGGACACCGTTGGCGAGCCCGCTGTGTCCAGACGGGGCACACAGCCTGCAGGCTTTGATTTCTGGTGCTAGAGGACAGAGGGTTGAGATGGAGAGGAGAACGTGGGAGAGGGAGAGCCTGAGTGGCTCGCATTGTTCATGCCCTACATCTGCACCATTGGGGAGGGCATAGAAAGGAAATTGGGTGCCAACCCCACTTTTTCCTGGAGCACAGCCATGGTTTGTTGGTGATGGGAATGAAGGGTTTTGCTAAAGGGTCCAATAGTACCACAGTCAAAATGAAATAATGTGGTAAATGCTCTGGAAGGAAGGCTCTGGGCACCCAGAGCTGCAGATTGCTGGCATACAGTTGGGTACACCCAAACCTTGATTACCTTTTGCTGTCTTGTGTCATGAAGCTCTTGATACAATGGCTCTATCATCACTCATTGGCTTCTGTGGGCCTGTTTGCAAATGATCAGCTCCCCATCCCTGCAGGCAGGTGGTCGAGGAGGGACAAGTGGGTCCCTGGAGTCATATGGATACAGCAGTGCTGAAAAACCAGCACTGAACTGCCCAGAGAGGTGGTGGTGCCCCATCCTTAGAGACACCCAGGCTCAGGCTGGACAGGCTCTGAGCACCTGATGGAGCTGTGGGTGTCCCTGCTCTTTGCAGAGGTGTCGTACCAGATGACCTGTAACGATCCCTTCTAACTCAAACAATTCTATGGGTCCATAATTCTATGATTCTAAGTAAGGAAAAAAAGTCAGGGGAAAATCATGGCCTCCTAACCTTCTGCCTCTCAACATTCTGAGCACATGGGACACATGCATGCACCAATACCATCATCTTTTCCAGTGACTAAGTCCCTGCCTAATCTGTTCTGTTCCTGTCCCCTCAGGTGCAGAGGCCAGGTCAGGAAGCAGGCAGCACAGAGTAAATAGATTAGCTCTTTTTAAAATAAAACCTCTATTCTTATCCCAAGGAAAAAAAAATAACAACCCTCATTTTCAGGAATTGTTACATTTAATTAGGCTGCAGGTTCCACTGGGCTCTATGTACAGAGCCAAGAAAGCAGGAATGTCAAAATATTCTGCACGCAAGATGAAAAGCCCTGAGCTGGGTGATCTGGTGAAAGGGAGCCCTGTCAGCTGGCTGTCAGCTCAGCAGTAAGTTTTTCAAACCTAATTAAAATGATCGTTAAGAAGAAGGGGAGGGGGGGAAATTAAAGAAATACATTTTTCCTTTTTTTTTTTTCCCCTTCTTTAAAAAAAAAAAAAAAAAAAAAAAGTTTTTAATCAGCCTGATTTCCTGCGTTGAGTTTGCCAGGAGAAAAATGAAATGGAGACACGGGGACCCACATGTGCACCCAGGGGTGGGACATAGGGTCAGCCTTGGCAGGAAGGACAGGGCACAGGGCTCTGTTCTTGCCTGTTTCCTGCCACCTTCAGGGGGAATGGGACCTTTTGGACCCTCTGTAAATAAACAGGAGCGCATCAAAGGGACACCTGAGTGCTGCACCCGTTTCTGGCATACTCAGAGTGCCTTGCAGGCTCTTGGATTTTGGGCTGATGGCTCAGACCAAAAGGGCTTTTACCACTCTGGAATGAGCTGCTCTGGTGCTTTGGAGTTGATAGAGAAAGGGAGTTTGCAAATCCAAAAACAGGAGCTTTAGAGGACAGCTTTTAGCTACCAGTGTGTTCACATCCACGCTCACCTTCCTCTCCATGTGTTCACTGTTTGTATGTGCAAGGCTGATTTCAGGGCTGTGATCCGTGGGGTCCTGCAGCAAAACAGGAGGTTGGGAGGCAAAGCGCAGAGCGAGTACTGAGAACTGCAACAAAATGGGCATAAACACAGACAAAGGGATTTCAGTCATGAAACTCCAATGCTTAAAAAGACATTAGGCCAATAGGTGCATAAACAAAGTGCTTCCCCCTACCACTCTCTGCCCTACTGCCTCCAAGAAATATATTTGCTTACTTAAACAATCTCTTTTTTCCCAGCCTGGTTTCCTAAAGAAACAACTCTTTTGTGACTGTGCCATGGGTGTGTCTTTCTGTCCCTAATAGACCCTGTGAACTTGCTGGCCAATTTCAACCAAGTTTGCCAGAAGGGCAGAGTCCTCGAAGAACCCAACTGCTTATGAGCCTTCCCAGGGCTAGGCAGACGAGAGAAAGGCAAACTCAGGCTGAGAGAAAGGCTGCAGCGTGTGCTTGCTTGATACAAAACATCAGAGCATCCAACCTTGAGCTGTCTCATACACTTCTCTGCAGGAAGCTGAGCTCAGTGCTCCATAGGAACAGCAGCATTTGATATCCCCTCTTCCTGAGAAATATCAGTAAATAGAATGGGATCAGCAAGAGAAGCTGTCCCAGCTGGGTAAAAAGAGGTATTTGCAGCCATAGGGTAGCACTGGCACCAGAAACATCAAATTTTCAGCCCGGAACTATACTTTAAAACCAGGTTGAGAATGGTGAGCTGCCAGTGTCTCTTTCCTATGTAACAGTGTGGGGATGCTTCTGGCTGGGGAGAAAGCACAATGGCTGAGTTAACAGCCCCCCAGGGCTGGTCACTGCCAGCACAAGCAAAAATGCGCAGTCAAAAGTCTTTTTTTTTTCAGGTTGAGTTCAATGCTGGATGTAATCAATAAAGGAAAAAAATCCAAGGGAGCTACCGAGGGTTTGGATGGGCAATGAGCACCTGTTGTCCAAGCCAATGAAACAGGCAGAGGGCTAAGAATTAGAAAGTATATTTCAAAAGGAATATCTCTGTTTCAAAGTCTTACTCCCACATCATTAAAATTCGAGAATCTCTAGAAAACATCTCAACCATCCATTTCACTGCAATATCCTGGCATCTCCTCATCCCTTCTCACCAACCCCTCGCTATCTCATCTCTCACCCTACCAAAACACAAAACAAAACCCAGAGTTCTCCTGGAGCAACCCAACACCTTGAAGGCAGCCCAGCAGGTTTTCCCATGACATTGCTCAGGGAAAATTCCCCTTGCTGACCTTCAGCTGGGCAGGGCCATGCGGAGCAGAGCCACAGCCTTGCGCAAGGTGCTGCTGGGGACACGGATGGGTGGCTTTGCCCTCCGGTGACCAAGCTACTGGTTTTGCGTGCCTAGGAATCATGTCCACAGGGGAATAGCTGGAGCTGGCATTTTCAGGCCCCTGTGACCGGCCGCCCAGCAGGTCATTTAGCAGAGGGAGAGTAGATAATTTCCTGCTGGACTAGTCTGCTGAAGGGCCAATCCCCTCCGGGGTGCTGGTGGCTGTGCGGCCAACCCTGAAGGCTAAGGAGCAGAGTGTGCTCCATGCCTTTATAGATGGGCTGCATCATCACTGGGGCGAACAGGGCCATAAGACATTGCAGGCTCTCCCCCGCAGAGGGTAAAAAGTCAAAAGGGTATTAAGCTGTCATATTGGGGCAATTTATGTGCATAAACAGAGCCCTGTTTTGCTGATTTACACCCTGATAGTGCACGGCCCACAGGTAACGAAGGCAGCACATCCCCACATCTGTCGCTGTAAGCAGTTGGGATTGACTGACCCATAAAACTGTGAGGCCTGAAGTTATCGGTCTTCATATCTACATACACACACGCAGAGAGCCCCAGCCAGTGAGTGCTCGTGGAATAACACCATATAAGCAATAAATGTTTTCCCCCAGCAAAAGTTAGGAGAGAGATTAGATAAGATGGCTAAAACAAACTTTAACCACCATGATGAGAGCTCAGGCAGCCTGTCCTTTTGCTTGGCTGGGTATCATAGAATCAATTAAAGCTGGAAAGACCATGAAGAACTTCTAGACCAACCACCAGTCCATCTACACCACGTTCACTCATACAATCATAAAGATTGGAAAAAATCACTTAGACCATCTAGTTCAACCATCAGCCCATGTCTGTGACCATTCTAGTCCCTGTCACTCAATGCCATGTTGTGGCATGCAGCACTGGATGCCAGAGGCCCAAGTCACCCCAAGACATTTTCTTTTGGGGGGGGGGGGGGTGGAAATCAAGGTTGCCGGATCCTATGCTTCATCCTTCCTCACAACAAGAAAGCAGGTTGTTCCCAAGCACCAGAACCCATGGTGAGACCAAGGGGGCATGAGCTGGTGCCTGTCCCTAGCCATTGCCATACAGCAGCACTTGCTTCCCACCATTGCTACTCCTTCAGTATCATTGTGCCACTGCGGGGCTGTGAGCGGATGCTGCATTCCTTCTCTGTCCAGCAGATTTCAGAGTCAATTGCATGCTTTGGGCAAAAATAACAATTGGAAAAAATAATTGCATTTATCATGTTGTCAACTCAGCCAGCTACATAAGAATGCTGCATAGAAAAACCACAGAGTTCAGCCTGTTTCCAAGCAGGCAGCAGAACAATGACTGGCAGGAATCCCCTGACATCAGACACTCGTGTTTAACTCAAACAACTTTTCTCCCAACATCTCCAATCCACCAACCTAGGATGCTCCAGGAGCCCAGCCAACAGGTGACCCTGGAGATGATGGAGATAGTGCTGACCAGAGGACAACTTCCGACAGCAGCCACCACACCAGGCTTGTTCTCAACTATTTTGTCAACAGAAGCCTGGAAAAATGTAAAATTAAAGCTTGCAAATGATTCGCAGGAAATTAAACTTCCCCTGCTGCAGGCAGCAGCGATGGGTGACAGATTATTGAGGAGGCAAATGATGGCTCTTCCAGCATCACCGCGGGCCATACTGATAGCTGAATTGCAGCTATGCCTATAGCAGTGACTTTCCACCCCATGCAGCACTGTGAGGTGTTATTTCAGTTTAGGCTTGTCTTCTTTGCTTAGCCTAACTGCCCATGTGTAACCTGGCTACCAGACACACACGCTGCTTTCCTGAGTAGCTCAGCTCATTAGGCCATCACAAGCATGCTGTTAACCTGTTTTTTTTTTGTGTGTGTAGAGGGATTTGACATATGACAGAATGGGGGGGAATGACCTCTAGTTGCCCCATGGGAGGTTCTGGCAAAAGCCTGTTCATCTCACCAAATCTTGAACTGCTTTCAATATTATTTATCAAGCAACACTAACACACAGAAACACCAGCTTAAACACGCTTAGCTCAGTCCTAAGAGCAGATTCATGCTGGAAATACAGGTTGTTGTGAACATCCCTCTCCTCTAGATTCTGCTGTGCTAGATGATGCTCTGACCACGAGATACACATCGCCACCCCTCTGGTGGATATAAGCCTTTCCAAGTCAAGATGGGTAAGAACCACATACCACTGGAAACTCATAGGGTAAGGTAATGTGTCAGCTAGCACAGCTGCTGCGGATTGAACCTCTTTCTAGAGCCCTGGAGTTGCAAGCGACACACCCTGCAGTAGTTTTAAATTAATTTTGAAGCTTTCATCCAGGAACACGTAATACATTGGTTTAAAAATAACTTCTGGCTTGTTTCACCATTGTGCGTAGACCAGGGTAAAATGTTCCTAAGAACATTCATGGAAGTTCCACCTCCTCCAAACCACTGGGATTTTTGATACTGACCCCACTGTGAGCAGGACTTCAGCTTTTCCCCACACGTAGATGCCAGTCACCAATCTGAACTGGATCAGTCCTGCTGAGATGCTCTGTAAGGAGCATCATACATTACCAAGCCTAGCCAAAGCTCGCAGATGACTTTTGCCCACACCCCAGATGTTTCTTCAGCATCCTGCAGCACTTGTCCTAGAAAAGCAGCTTTAACCTTTGTTCTTACATTCACCTGTATCACCATATTTGTTGTTTGCTGGAGCCTTGCTCCCCATGCGATCCATATTCCTCCATGTCAGTGACCTCTCCTCCTCATTATTTACCATTTCCTGTCTCATTACACCATCAGTAGACCAGATCAGTGGTGATTTTACATTTTCTTCCATGTCACTGATAAAGATATTAACTGCAAGAATACTGGAGGGACCTCGCTACAAACACAGCTGGCAGATGATTTACAGTTACATTTGGAGACCTGTCAGGGAGCCAGGTTTTAATCCATTTAACGCACACCCTCTTGATTTTATACTGCTCTAGATCCTTAATCAAAATGTCATGTGGTACCCAGTCAAACGTCTCACAGAACCCTTGTGCACTACTATCACTTTTATCAACAAAGCCAAAGAGAGACATCACATTCTATTTTCCATGAACTCATGCTGATTGGCATTAATTACAATTTTTCTTCTTTAATGGACTCCCACAAACAAGGACTTACTTGTACCACCCAGCACACCACTCACAGCATCCCTCTGACTCATCCTTGGCCTCAGAGTGTGTGTGCTTTGGGAGCAGTCATCTCACAAAACCCAAAGTTGGAGCTGAGCACAGGCACACTTATGAGGACCACTATGATACAGTTGTGATCCTTTTTAGGGCTTTCCTTCTTCCAGGGGGCTGGGAGAGCAGATGAGCTGCTCCTGTCTTGGGCTCCACCTCCACTCCCCCTCACCTCTGCAAGGACAAAGCCTAGAAATGGTCAGGAGTATTTTTGTCTCAAGGAAATAAAAGATACATACTACTCACATCATTGCAAAAGAGGCCAAAGCTGTTTGTTCAGTACATAGATGAGACTGAAGAATGGCTTCTGGCAATAACGGTGGATATTGTCTTGCTATCGCTGCTATTTGGTCTTCTTCCTTGAAGGTTGGAAGTAATTCACTAACTTACACCTGAGTCAATGCCTTTGGTTCCTTCAGCTCTCCAAGTGGAATCTAGAGCAATTCTCAGCACCTGCCCCAATCCTGGAACCTCTTTAACCTTGAGATTCTGTTTGTTTTTAATCTGCAAATCATTGTCCAGGTGGCTCAATTGGAAGTAGTTTTTTCATTGAGGAACTACAGATAATAAAAGGAAACAAGAATTCTCCTTCAAACACCCAAAACACATTGGTTGTCATTTTGATGTAATCAGTATTTCTCAAAAATTTGGAGCACAGCAAGAAGTTTAGCTCCACTCAGCTGTTTCTTGAGGGAGGTACTATTTGTTTTACTTTTAGTGGCTTAAATAAAACCAAAGGAAATTTCTAGCAAACAAATGTTTCGTGTTGTGTGGGAGAGGGCCAGAAAATACAAAGTGCAATAATTCAGCCACATTCAGATGAAGACACTAAGCTGAAACTGTAACTGCATTCATTTATTTGCTACAAATGTTTTAGCTGAGAGTTTTTTGCCATCTCCAGAGCTGGAGAAATACTACAGCTGTCTCTTTTCAGGTGTGCTAGCTTCAGTTAAGATCAACCACTTAGAGAAGAGATGATGGTCTAGTGGTCAATATTGGTCACAGGTGGACAGTTGGACCGGATAATCTTAGAGGTCTTTTCCAACCTTAATGATTCTATGATTTGCTACCATAAAAATAATTCCAGATAAGATCTGCTCGGAAGATGCTACCTGGGAACAGATGCATTTGTGTAACTATCAAAAAACCACTTTTGAAATTTGAGTTTTACCAGTCCTTCAAGTTCAGGCATCAAAGCAGAGGAGGGTGGGAAGACTGCATCTTCCTGGACAGGACCATCATCTGAGTTTCCCCTTCACGATTCTGCACTTGTCCCACTATGAAGAAAATGACTGCTGGGTGGCAGAGGCGTTCCCCTGCTCAGTGCTGTCCCGAGGAGCAGTGCAGCAGACAGCAGATTTCAGCTGTAAGAAAATCTCTGGCCCTGCATTTTTCATCCTTCCTCTGCTTAAGGCAAAACCTTGGCAAGACATGCTGGAAAAACACAAAGGGTATCATAATCTCAGGGTTAATGGCTGTACTGCTGAAAACTTTGAGCCTTTGACTTATTAGTGAGCCCCAGAGCCGCTGTGGCATCAGATGTCACCTATGCATTTGAAACAACCCCCAGCATCAATGAATCTCACCAACATTCCCTCACCACAACCCAAGTGCCTACAAGGGTGCTAATCCCCAGCCAGCATTCCCTTCACTGAATTATTTTTAAAAGATGATGCAGCTAATGCTTCTTATTCCAAGAGAATCCTGCATTGTTTTCCTTGCAAATTGCTCCTCCAACAGGATAAAAGCTACAGCCTCTCAATTTCCCACTCCAAAATAACCCTTCTTTGCTGGAGCAGAGGGCTGCAAATGAAATGAATCCCAGCTTGCAGCTGTGCCCAGGTCTGATATCACCTAGGTGTGACAATTTGGTGGCTGTCCTGTGTCTAGCGAAGGCTGTGTCGGCACTGGAAGCCTCAGCAGTAGGAGCAGTGCCATACAGGAGTCAGCAGCATGGAAGGGCTCTGTGTTGGCAGAACAATGGGTTTGCTCCAGGCACAGCTACTGATTTTTAACAGCTCCGTGCCAGGAACCCCATACAGGATTGCATCATGGAAAATCCTAGTGGAAAGCCAGGAACAAAGGAAAGATGTCACACTGCTTTTGAAAAGAATGAGTTCTCCAGTCCCTTCGGTGGGCAGGCGCAGCCCAAGGAACCTGGGCTCCCTGGAAGACTCGAGGCAAACCCCAAGACATATAGCAGACGTGAGTGGAGAAAAGGGCATTGCCCAGGAGGCTCCATCCCGCTCTGCATCACTCGTTCATTGTCTGGGAATGGAGAGCACGCGTCTTTGTGGGAAAAATTCCTGCACTGCATCCCTTTATTGAATTGTCCCGTGGTCCCCAAAGAGCCCAGAGTGCCCATCAAGACAGATGATGTGACAATGCCCATAAGCTACTGAGCTCTCATCTTCGATCCAACATCCCCAGAAAGGGAGACAGGCAAGGGCTGTGTCCCTGGGAGCCAGGGCTGGGGACACTGGCTGGGCTCTGGCCGGGCTCTGCTAGCTGGAACACTCCCAGGGCTGCTTGCTTATGTAATGACGTGCTACCATCCTCAGGCAGAGCCCAGGCTGAAGGGTCTGGGCATGGGAGGCTGTGCTCTTTCACATGGAAGTACAGCAAAAGGTGCAAACAGAATTCTTGTGTGATTTCTGCTCTGACGCAGTGTCTTCACTCAAATACAAACCCACTTCTTTCTTGCTTTTCTAATTCTAAACTACTCTTCCGTGTCCTTCTGCACTTGAAAAAACAGTCTGGAAGGCTTCAATTCTCCCTTTGCTGCAGCCTTCCCAGCTCTGCCACCCAACCTCTCTGGTCCTCACCTGCAATGAGGGCAATTCCACAAGCCAGTGTGACATGTGTAGGTCTCATGGCAGAAGAAAAGCACCTCGTTACCATGCACAGAAAGGATGCAGCGGAGGTTGCAAGCCAGCCTGGAAAAGCAGCACATTTGCATTCTCATTAGTTATATGGGAAACAGCGAGGAAGATTTTTTGGCAATGAAGCTAGCCATTGATTTGCTCACTTGGCTGAAAGACTGATGCCAAGGAGCAGCAAAGCAAAGCAAGAGAACTGGCCTGGAACCAGAGGATTTTGCAGAGCTCTCATTTTGCATTCATTGCCCTTAGTCTGGGGGTCTTAAGTGTTGTCAGTTTAAGGGCACGAGTGAGAAACTGGATTGCAAAAGGGACTCTTCCCTGTTTGCATACAGATCTCTCTGCTATCTCTTTCCACTCCAGCCTTGGCGAAGCGGTGTGGAATTTGGATAGGAAAGGCTTAGAGGTGGCCACCTATCATGGAAACTATTTTCCTCCTAATTGTCCACTCAAATAAACGCTTTCAATTTGCTCTGGTTTCATTCATATGCTTTTTATGTTTGCTTTACTAAGAATATTCTAACAAAGGTATTTACTACCAGGAACATTTATAGAAATGGCAAATAATAGAGACCTGCTAAACATGGCAATTCAGACCAGAATCTGGTTCTGAAAGTCACGTACTACTGTTCAAGAGAAGAAACAATGCCGTGTGAACGTTCGCCCCAGCCAAAGTCACCAGCACAGCTGAGATTTCAGCCATTCAGTAGCAATGGGTTCATTATCAAGATATATTGCCTGAATTATTTCTAGATGTTATTCAGAGAATTATTTCAAATAATTGATATATGTAAGAAAATAACTGGCTCTCAGCAGAAGAATTAAACTTGTCACATTAGAGCTGAATAAATGCCCTGCCACTATTCACTGGTCTACTTTTGGATACATTAATTGCCCCAGATCCAATCTTTAACCCCATTGGGGATGAAGAAAGCATTCTCCTGGGGCTCGGTGTGCGGTGGTTTGGGACACAATCCCTGCGGCCACAGTCCTGCTCTCTGCAGGGGGACTGCAGCCTTATCTCGAGGGCTCCCCATTGTATTTGAGGAAGGAGACTCAGCAGTTTCACCTTTCACTCACCCTGGGGTAATTCCTGCGGTCTTCAGCAGAGCTGCAGTTCCACCTCCGTGTGCAGGAGGAGAATGGTGCCAGGTTTAATCTTGTCCCCGGTCATTGTTCTGACATGGTGGGGAGGTGTGGGAAGCACGGCCAGGGAGGCTTTTGTTGTGATTATTTGTAATTCCAACATTACCTCATGGACTCCAGAAACCATTGCATCTCTCGATGCCCACAGAGAAACACTTTTCCATCACCCGTGGTTGATTTGTGTCCCACGGGTGCTGTTTTACAACTCACCTCCATAGCTGTGTGAGCAGTCTTGGCCATGGGATTGCTACACATATGCAATGCAACCCAAGGAGTCGAGGTCAGGCTCAGGCTGCCTACAGAGAAGAAGAGAAGGCATATATATACACAAGATATAGAGAAGACATCTTCGAGGTCCCTTCCAACCTAAGCCATTCTATGATTCTGTGATTAGGAAGTGGAATAACCAAGCAAAGAGGCACGCTGACATGTAAGCTGACAAACAGGTGACTTGCTAGCTGCACTGTGCCCAGGCCATTTAATGTTCCTTGTCCTGTTAGCACAGCTTGAACCCATCTCAGGCAACCCCACAGAGGCTCAACCTTATTGAGGACCACTGAGCAGCTCTGCGGTTTACTTGGCCACAGGGGTCACTTTGGGGAAGGGGTCCACATAAATGGGGTTTGAAGAAGGATCTGAGTAAGGAAGGGTCCGGGGGTCATTGGACAGCCTGGGGGTGTCTGATGTCCCAAAACCAAGCAAAGCACCAAGAGCCGGGACGACTTTTCAGACATCAATAGGACCAACTAAAAGTAACCGCAGTAACTGGGAGGGATCTGAAAGAGGTCCTTCGCTGTCCCCCCACCTCCCCTCCCTTTTTTATTTGCCTGAGTGACAGAGGATTTAAATGCAAAGTGGATCTAATGCACACCCTGAAGTCGGCTGGCAGTATGCAAATGACCTGTCAGATTAAAATCTGAATGAAAGAGATAACAAGCTTATCTTCATAACAAAAGACTCTTACGGGCAAACTATTTGACGCAGTGTTGATGTTTGTTTTAACCCGTGGACTTTGGACAGTGCAATATTTCTGGGGCTCCGGTCCCCAACGCTTTGCTCCCTGGGCTGCACGCGTGTGTGTTTGCATTGCGCTGCAACAAAAGGAGAGTGCTGTGATAATAAGAAGGGGGGGCGAGGAGGGGGGAAGGAGAAGACTACTAAAGGCTCTAGCGTTGCTTTCAAAGTCTTTTCTGGGGGTGCCAAACAAACCAGCAATAGGTCAGCTCACGCTCGCGACCAGCGCTACAGCTGCAGTGAGAAAAAGCAAACACAGCAGCGGGGGAAAGAATTAACGGAGGGGGCTGGGGGGGAGGCGGGCGATTTATTCTTCAGGCACGTGCAGAGGGGCTGGGGATGGATCAGCTGTATTTATTCTGTGAAAAGGGGAAAGAAAAGGAGGCAAAAGAGCAAAGCAAGTTTCATCGCACCAGAGAAAACAAAGATTTTCAATAAACTCCCCATCGCCACCCCCTCCCTGGAAAAGGGGGAGAGGAAAGAGAGAAAAAAAAAAAAAAAGAGCTGCAGGTGTTTGTGAGAGGTCTGTATAGAAGCCACGCGGGGAATTAGCAACAGAGGAAAGTTGCCTTTGGAAAAGGAATTGGCCCTGAATAGATTTGCATTTCTTAATTTAGGGATCATCAGCAGGCAAGGTGCATGGCGAGCATCCCTCCCACAGGACAGGGCTTCAAAGCGAGTTGGGACGCATGGCAGAGGGCTGGCAGTGGGGTTGGGGACTCACATCCCCAATGGGACCTGGCCCCTGCCACCACCCTGCTTCCATCTCCTCAGACAATGAGGAGAGGAGCGTGAGCTTCTTTCCTAACATTCACATGGAAACCTGTCCCTTTCTGCTGGGTTTTGGTATTTTGGCTCTGCCAAGCATGTTCTAGGCTCCATGCTGACACTGCCAAATGGTCCTTTCTGGTAGGTAGCACCTTGCTGATGAGAGAGAGACAAACTGAGCAAAGATCATAGAATGGCTTAGGTTGGAAGGGATCTTAAAGATCATCAAGCTACAACCTCCTGCCATGGGCAGGTTTGCCAAATCTAGATGGTATAACGAAGGTCCTCAATCAAACCAACTTACGTGTAACTATAGACTCTTATACACAAACAGGCAAGGAGACTTGGTCAAGTTTTCCTACTGAAGTATGGGTGTTCACCAAAACCCCATCCACTTCATACCTTTAGGTCCCTTAGGGCTATTCCTTGCAGGAAGATCAGCTCTTCAAACCCAACTGCTTAGAGGGCCAATGTGTTCTGTGGTGCTCAGCAAGTTGTAATCCCCTCTCAAACGTCCCACGCTGGGCTGAAGCACACGCTTGACAGTGGAAAGGAGAACAGTTCTACAACTTCAGACTTACCGTAAATATGCATATTGAGATCTGCCTGCAGTGTGATGCTCCGAGGAAGCACAGATCCATCATGTATCGCTTGCAATGAAGTAGGAATCTCCAGAAGGACTGAGGAGGGCTGGATAAGGCGTGATTTATGTGGGATATTGGCAGGAGCACGTTCCAAGTATTGGCATGCTCTGCAACAGGAGCCACGGTGCCTTCACTGCTTGGCTGGAGAAAAAGACACACACATGCCAATGCAATTGTTCAAGACCTATTTCAATTTATGTTTGGCAAACACAACGCACCGTAAATGGCCAAGCTGGGGCTGGAGAGTGATGCTTAAGGGCAGCCTTTGCACAGGGCACCTTCCCACATGTGCTCTGAGCTGCCTCTTGGCTCAGTCCTGTGCTACAGGAACATAAATGCTCCAAAGCAAGCACTGTGTGGGAGACAGGCTGGGAAGGAAATCCCGTGTCTCCCATGAGACAGGGAAGCATGAAGCCACAGCCTGAGGACAGACCTCCAGGGAGGACACTGTGCTCCGTGAGATGGCATTTAAGTTCTGGAAGGGAGAGGCAGAAAGAAACATTAGAGAAATGCTTAAAAAAAAAAAAGGGGGGGGGATTTGTACACCATAAAATTTATTCATTAGGGTTTCCCCAACCCCAAAAATACCCCTGTCAGCCTGTTGGTCCCCTTGGTGCTGCTGTATCCTGGTTTTCTTGTGCTGCACGGATTTAGGGTGCTGGATCTTGCTTTGAGTTGGTCTGATCCATAGCACATGAGCACAGAATGCAGATGCTGATAGTGAGATCTGCAGCCTCAAACATGCAGTGCATTTGTTCTGGTTGTAGTGTACAGGAGCAGATTGAACAGCCTGGGAGGAGTAACTGGTTCCACAGCTCTCACCACCTTTTATGGCTATGGAGCATCTATGAGCAAATTGTGACTTCCTCAGATTTATTTAAGGCTTCTTCCTATTCTCTGTGGATGTTGCTATGCTGCCTACCTGAGCCTGGGGGCAACACAGGTGCATGGAGCAGCTCCTCAGCCAAAGGGCAGCACTCTCTCCCAGTTCTGGGGTATGCAGGGAACGGGCACCCACATCAAATCTGCTTGGCATGAACAGTGAAAACCTTCTGGCACAGACAGGCACAGCGACCAGACAAAAGCAAGAATGCAGCCAAAGGGGCTGGTGTAAAAAAATCCAATTTCCAATCCTAGAACACTTTTGCTGCCCTATTTTCCACATTCCAGGAAACAGCTCAGCTGGGCCCTCTCTCCCACACCTACATTTTAACAGCTGGCTTGACAGCACAAGCTTACTGTGCTGCCAGCTCCTGTTGTTATCATGATGCCTACAGTATACAAATTTTTTTTTTGCTACTGCTTCAGTTTTAGCTCCCAAATACTATTGGTGAGATGATGGAGGTGAAGGGTGCTCACATATGCTGATCTGGTTGCCCAGTTCTGGGAGGTTGGACCCTGAGAGCTCATTCCAGAGGAAGCACAGAAGTTTGGAGGAGGAGCTTCGTCGCTTCAGGACCAATAACAGGTGCCTTAAAGGTAGGCAGCACAAATTGTCCCATATTCCTCAGCTGGAAAAGTGAGCATATAACCTTCAGAGGTCTGGGAAAAGCCTGAAAATGTAATATAAAAGTGTCCAAATGGTTTCAGAAACAGAAAGCAGGCAAAAACCTCCAACAATTCAATGAACCTTTCAACAGACCTCATTTCCAAGCCAAGGACATCCTTTTGGCTGATGTGTTGGATCATGACCTCTAAATCTTGGACAACACCATTGCAAGGAAATAACACTTTTTTTTTTTTGTGATTCAGAGCAAGGAGAAAGCATAGTCCACTCTACTCTGAACAGGAATCCAGGGATATTCACTGCCAAGAATAAACCTGGAACAAAGAAATGAGTAGGAATGTACAGAAAATTTAGGTCCTGGTTGCGGGAAACTATCTGTAGTAGGATATTTCTATCTACATGAATAAGATCTGATTTACAAGCATGTTTGAAGAGTCAGAGGTCCATTGGGACACCCCTCTGCTGAATGGAGAGGTCCCCAGATAGCATAGCTCTGCAGCCTTTGGGGGCTCACCCTCACTGTTTGGGGTTCTCCCAGCCTCCAGTCCTACCCAGCAGACCCAAACCTGTCCTGAAATTTACTCTCAAAAACAGGAACTTCCTGGGAAAGAGCAATCCGGATTCCATCACAATCAAAAAAGATCAACACCCAAACCCTCTCTGCCTTAATAAAGGGCAGTATTTCATGCCATCCTGCCTGTTTTTCAAGTGCCTTACTCAACTTTGGTGCTATATAAACAGTAATAAGCCACGAACACAGCATTCCTGTCCTTCTCCTTGACGTCATCTGTTTGCTAGTGGGTTTGGTTTGAAGAAATAGTGGTGAACAAAATCCAAGCGCTAATTAAGCCTACAGGGCACATCAGACAGACCCGTCCTTGTGCTGGGTATTCACTCTTGGTCTTTTCTCAGCAATAATTCCAACCAGTAATATCTCCAGCTGCCATGACCCGACACAGTGCATTTGAGCAGTGACACACAGCTTTTCTGGCCCAGTCTATACAAGGAGGAGGCTGTGCTGGCTCCAGAAAGGTAAGATAGAATCTAGAGAGATCCCACCAAAGCGCGGGTGGGAGGGTGAAGCCAGACGGCTGAGAGAAGGCAGACAGCGTGTGACAAGCTGGAATTAATATATACATATATCCTATTTTTTAAGGAAGAGGCTCCACTGATGGGAAAATATCTGGACACCACTGCACAGCTCGAGACCACAGCTCCCTTCCCTGGTACCCACACAAAGGATCCTTGGAACTCTTTGGCTGCACTCACCTAAAAAGAGCTGTAAGCTGAGCTGCCTCCAAACAGATTTTCTGAAAACAGACAGCATCTCCTATTGCTGCCACACCAGAGCCTATCCTACCAAACCTCAGGTTGAGGAGCACACGGCCTGCCTCAGCCCTTGGCTCCCCAGGCAAGTTCCATTGGCTGGAGCTCCCTTGGTTCTCTCCCAGAACACTTGGCACAAGGAATGCCTCCTGCCATGTGCGGAGTTTTGGGTTTACCCCTGGTTCCTGCACTGCTTTTTGCCAGCTTGCTTCACCTAAGAGCTCTCCGTGCCTCAGTTTCCCCAACTATATAGCTGACAATAAAGAAACTCCCATGTCCTCTCAGCCTTTTTCTTTTAGTTGTTAGGATTTCTTCCTTTTATAACGGCAATGAACGTACAACCAAGATAAAAATCACAGAGTAAAAACCTACAAAAAAAAGGCACTCCCACACCAGACAGTACTGAGTAGAGGCTGTAAACACTTTAAACTGGGTCTGCTTATGTTTGTGTTGTTTTTGTTGTTGTTGTTTGCCAAAGCATCAGCACTTTGTAAATAATTCTGCAATTCCCTGCTTTGTGGGGTTGTTTTAAACCCTTGGTCATTTTGGACTGGATCATCATAGAATCATTAAGGTTGGGAAGACCTCTAAGACGATCGTGTCCAACCTCAACCCACCCCACCATGCCCATAACCACGTCCCTCAGTGCCATGTCTCCTCGATTCTCAAACACCTCCAGGGTTGGTGACTCCCCCACCTCCCAGCTCAGCAGTGCCAGAGCATCACCGCTCTTTCTGAGAAGAATTTTTTCCTAATATCCAACCTGAGCCTCCTTTTCCCACACGAGGCAGCTGTGCACTGTTCAGCTGGGGCACTGGGGAATAGACTCGAGTCCTTACCTGTAGCTTCCGACCTGCTGAGCCATTTACAGACGGCACTTATTTCAACCCCTTTGGTTACAGGAGAAGAGCGGACACAAGAGAAGCTCGGTGGCACTGCAGAAATAGCTAATATACAAAGCCAGAGATAAAAAGCTTTATGAAAAAAAAAAAAGAAAGAAAAAAACAATACAGAAAATCCCCTTGCATTCCTGAATCATCAGGAATTGACTGACTGACACTCTTGGCCATTTAAGTACGAAATAAATAAAGAAGATGTTGTTCATTTTGCGTGCGCACCTAATCCCACATTCTCAATACAAATGCATTTAACCTTGTCCCTTTAAAAGAGCTCTGGACAATCAGAATCATCTTTACAGAAGACTGCGCCTGCTTTTAAATTAGCTTTTTAAACAGCAGCCATTCTCTCTTTCCTCTTTTCCAATTCCCATTCACACTCGGAGCAGATAAACGCTGCTAGGCCAGAGCATGAAGTCCTCCCAAAGTTTAAATGGAAGTTTCTATCCTGCAAAGGATACACACATTTACCCATCCTTATGGTGGGCAAAATAATGGTGCACCAGTGGTGAAATTTCTACTCTGTCTGTGTGCTGAGACCACACAGCCCAGCAGAGCTGTGTCTGATAGACCCACCCAGCTTGCTACAGAATCTGTCTCTCCAGGCTTTCCTGTCTTCCACTGGGTGATATCTGTGCCCAAGGGGATGCTGCCAGCACTAACGCTTGTGTCACGCTTTGAGAATTTGGGATGGAGAATGCTATAGGAGTGGTATGGCCACTGCACAATGAGGCAGCACTGCCCACCTCAGCCCCTTTCAGCCCAGCATATATCTGGAAAAGAAGAGTTCTGCATGCAACCTACTCTGTCTTCATGTACAGCTCCTGTTAGACATGCTGTGAGCACAGGAGGGGGAAAAAACAGACAAGTTCTCTATACTCAAACTGCTCTCAGATCATGTGAGAACATTGCATGCTGTGGTCTGCAACTGAATTTCCCAAACAGCATCCTAAACAGTTTGTCTACAATCTGAAATTAGCACTGGAGCAGCCCCACAGCCAGGCAGCGGAGCAGTTCTGAGTCCACGTGGGCAAACTTCTTACCCAATAAAAATGGCTTTTTAGACCCAAATGCTTTTCAAACGGAAACCTTTCTGTTATACATCACTGCGTCTCATTTAAGCAATTTTTTCAGGACAAAATAAGGAGTTTAATCGATAAATGGTTCTTCACCACCAAAAGAAAGGGTCTTTCTGCGCCTTCTTCTGGAGCACTGGAAAAACAAATTTCTCTTTAAGCTTCTAGGGCAAACTCTATTGCCTCCCCCGGCTACAGTTTCTATTCTTTTTAATGGAAAAAAAAAAAAAAAAAAGCATACTTCAGCAATGCTCATTTTCAGTAAGGCTGTGCAGTTCCAACCAGGGCAGCCTCAAATCGCAGTGTCGCCGAGCTGAGCACTGACATCAGAGGTGCAACTCAGGAGAGCCGGGCAGGATCAGCTCCCATAGAAAACGCTCTGAGTGTTCAGATTGAAGCATATATATTACAAGATATGGCAGGGAGAATAAAAGCCTGAATTTGAGAAAGAGCAGACAAACGCGCAAGGAAAAATCCAGCTGCATGTGCAGAGCGAGGGCTGCGCGCGAGTTGCAGTTGTGCAGCCGCAGGAAGGATTCACAGAAATCCACATTGGGGAGAGGAGGTTCAGTTGGCTATTTTTAAGGCTCATGGGATCTACTGTGGGCACGTGGCTGGGTCTGATGCAGCACTGTGGGCTCTGGGCGAGCCTGGCCAAGCACATGCACTATCTCCCCATCTCGCTCTCTGCAGCAGTAAAGCACGGCTGCTTTGCGAGAGCGCTAAGAGGCTAAATTCATAAATATTTGAAATTTGCTCTGAGATCTCCAAGGGATGGGAATCCAGCCTGCCAAACAACTGCGGCGCGCCGCACCTTCGAGGCACGGTGAATGTTCTCCAATTAACTGCAGATTATTATGTTTAGAGGAGTTAAAATAAACTCCCGGATTCCTACTCGGTGCAGTTGGGAGGGTGCAATGGTCCCTCCTGTGCTATGCAAACAGCATGGCTGGGTGCACCAGCCAGGGGTGCTCCAACCTGGGGCACCATCCAGCACTGCTCATCCCCCTCCTGTCCCCCATAGGGGCACTTCCTTGGGATGTGACCTTCTTTAAAGGCTCCCTTCCTCCCTTACCCTCATTTCACTTCAGTGCTTTACACTGAGGGGTAGAAAGGGAATGCAGATGTCACACTGCTGCCGAGCGTTCACCTCACCGCCGGCAGCTCCGTGCCACAATCAGAGCAGTGGTCATTGCATGGAGGGCTGCAGATCTGCGACTCCGTGAGCAGGAATCAGAGCCATGCAGATAAGGCTGTCATCGGAGATAACAGCAGTCAACAACCCTGGGCGTCATTATCTCCGCAAAGGGAAAAAAGCAGGCAGCTCCCTTAATACACAAAGCGCAGCGGGCATATACGTCTCCTTTACAATGATAGATGGTGAGGGATAAAGGGGAGATCTAACAGAAAGCCTTCAGCCTGCCTCACCCCCTCCTAACTGTGCATTCCCGATGGCAGCACGCAGCCTCCCCCCCACGCACCGCTCCGGCCGGGCGCAGCAAAACAATTTCGCCATCATGCATCTAAGTGAGGTCTTGGGTTGTTTTGTTTTGGTTTGGTTTTTTTCTTCCTCCTTTGGCTAATGGAATTTCTTAAGATGGAATAATGAAGCGGTGATTGTCACCCGCGCCTCACTGCAAGGCAAACAAATTGGCTGGATCAGGCCTTTTTAATTTGAAAAAATAAATAGAATCAACGTGAATTTATTTGCAGTGGGTTGATTGCGCTCTGAAACCATTACACTGCTAAACCTCTATTGCTTTACAACCCAACTCCGGGAGCGGAGCCACCCCCAGTGCACAGCGCAGCGCTTCCCAGCATCACAGCCCGTCCCATACAGACACCATCCCCACAGCCCCCCTCTGAGAGCATGGAGATGATGTACGGAAAGGAAAAGTGGTGCAATCCTAAGTAAAACATCGAGGGCTGACTTCTTTCTGCTCGTATCTGAAGTGAGAAGAAGCGCAGAAGGGCATTTAATTAAATCAAAGGGTAAAGGAGGGGGCTGCGGTGCAGCTTGCTATTATGTTACAGTTCACTAAAATGAAAACTTATTTTTAAACCTCTGGTATTAATTTGAGATTATTCAGATACTTAATTAAAAGTGCAGCATGTGTTAAATATTATTTCAACAAAGATTATCATCAAAACCCTATGTAATAAGATCCTTCAATGCTTAGAGCGATATTTTATGCAAATTCTCTATGCCACCAAATGAAGGTCTCTTCATTATTTTTTTTCCCCCTTCTTCATTGCAGAAGCAAAACATTCCAGGCAAGAAAAAAAAAGTTTCTAGAACAACACAGTGCCACAGATCATGCAGAGAAACAGACAACAGCTCAACAGTGGTTGCATCTCCACGTCTGTCCAGGCAAAACCCCACTGGAGGGGGAGAGGCAGAGCTCAGTGCTCCAGGAGTGAGTGAGCCTTCTGCCTACACCTGGGATCGGATCAGATAAAGTTTATAGGGCAAAGATGTTTCCCTGTGTGGGATTTCTCCTGTGGCCTTTGCTCTCTGCACGGGGTCACTGAGGCTGATGTCTGTTGTAGGATCGGGGTTCAGCACTAAGTTTTACGTGGCCAGACCCCTTTTAAATTTATAATAATAATAAATAATAACAAATTACTTGTTCCAAGCGGCAATATTTTGCCCAAAAAGGAAGCTAATAAAAACCAAGCACCAAATACTTACATGCACTCCCCATTTCTACACCAGTCCCATCAGTCCTGCCTCCAGCACACTTCTTGCATTGGCTGTAACCAACCAGTACTGCTCTATGCCCCAGCAAAGGCTTCACTGCTTCATGGGAACTTAAAAGCAGTGCTGATCCCAACAGTCCTGGGCTGTGAGGAATTGCTGATCCTGTTTTTAACACATAGAACATCTTAATTCAGTATATAAAAGGACTTCAAACAGAATCCTGCTCGCTGCTCAGCCTGAATGCAATGCACTGATTTTGTAAATACCAGGAAGGGCTTCTGTATACGAAAATATGGGAGAAGCACTACTTTCAGTTTGAGGGATAGTTTGAGTTGTCACCAGAAAAAAGAAAAAAAAAAAAAAAGCACACACTGCATTCAGAGCATCACCGATCAAAACCAACGCCAGCAGCGCATTGTGCCCACATCTGGAGCCCCAGCACACACACCCTGACTCTCAGGGGCTCTTCACCCTGAGCTGATGGCTGACCTGAGTTTTGGGAGCCCCACACATTGATGACCCGTGATCTGCTGAGATCATCAGCCCCCCAGATAACACAGCAATAGAAAACGCCGAGACAACGTTACAGCACTCGGTCTCAGATTGCGGTCAGAAGCGAGCAGCATCAGCAACTCGAACATGAACTGATGCAAATAATAATTAGAAACGATCAAAGACAACAAACCAAGCAGCAGAATGCAGCCATGGCTGCGTGCTGTGAGCCAAAGGGGATTCCTCTGTGTCAGACAGGGATTATGAGTGTGAGCGTCCTTGGAAAGAACCGCAGAAAAGGTGCAATAAAGTGCATCATAGACAAGCAGAAAGCTGAGGAGCAGAGTCTGTTTGTAAGAGGTGGTTCTGTGCTCTCTGCTGCACCCCCCGAGCACAAACACTCCTAACGATTTGCTCCCCTTCTCCCTGCCCATACACCCGGAGCCCGGCACCGGGACCGACAGCAGAGCAACAAATCCACGGCAGATCTGGAAGGGATTTGGTTTTGCTTTGCGACAAAAGGGGGAAAAAAGTGATAACCATTAGCTTTTAGTGCTGAACCGCCTGTACTGAAACGCGAGAATAAGTGCTGAAATAAGTGAAAGAATGAGTCGTGCAACCTACCCACAGCTTTATCATGAAACAGAGACCCGAGCACAGCACGATAGATCATCTTGGGTTTCATACAGAAACAGAACAGAGACAGAAAGTTGCTTTCACAGGAACCGACAGACACGACACACGCGTTTATCGGGACATTCTTTAGGGGGGACGTTTTGCAGCATAAGGATTGTTTTGTAGATGTTGTGGTTTCTGCGTGTTTTTCCTATTTTTTTCCCAAGGTGTTTTTTTCTTTTTTTTTTTTTTTAATTATTTTTATTTATTTATTTATTTATTTATTTTAATCTCCCGACACGAAGGGGAAGTTCACCAGGACCCCCCGCCCCGACACCGGACAGCCGCGCACCGGGCGCCCCGCAGCCGCAGGAGCCTGCTGCCCTCTATCGGCCCCGCCGCTCCTTGGAGTTCTGGGAAGCCAAACCCTGCCTCTGCCTGGGCTCCGCTGCTCTGTAATTAATGACTTCTTGGACCGACAAATCCCCCAAGGAACGGCTGATACTTCTTCTTATGTCGCTTGCAACCCTCTGACAACACAGCCCAAAGGACAATACAAATATACAGCTTGATGAAGCTGTTAAACAAATACGAAATGCCTGTGTTTTGGCCCACCAGTCTAAACAATGTGATAATGGCAATAATAGCTCTATTCACAGCATAGCTTTCCCAGTAAGGCTCTTGTAAACTTTCACTATCTGAACTGTTAAACAAAAGTCGGGCTCCATCAAGGCCCTTTGTGCCTTATCGCGCTGCTTTCTGTGCCCAAAGTGATCCCCCAAAGTGATTGGGAGGACCCAAGGAAAAGCAAAAGGAATGTGGGGATCCCATAGGAGCAGCTGACCAGATATTGGAAACCAATAAAATAAAAGAGATTGGACTTGCAACTATCAAAAAGGTTGGAAGGAAAAGAGTGGGGCAGGAGGAAAGGCATCAAATCACAGCACCGCTGCAGCTACTTCCTTGCAGCAGGACTCATCCCATACCTTTAAGGCTTCTGAGATGGGCGCTCACCTCTGCGGAGCATGAGGATTGCTCTCGGTCCTGTCCTCATCTCCTCTGGTGATGAAAATCTGGAGAAACGCCACAAAATTAAGTTAAACCAGCGCGAGTTTAGAATCAGATTTCCAAATATAGGCATTTTAAAGGGTGAACTGTTGTTCCTCTTAATAATGTACAAAATGTTGAGGTCAGTCCTGCTTCTACTGAAGTCTGTGTCAAGCCCTCATAAATACACATACACAGATTGGTGTCTAAAAAGAAAGGGAATTACATGCGTATGTGTGTGTATCCAGACTGTATTAAAGATAACAAATACGCACGTTCTCCTTGCACGAACATGCAGATCAGGGTAAGTGCTGCAGCACACAAGAAAACCCATTTTATTTTTCCAGGCATTTGAAGTGACTGCTGAGAACACAACTAGCAGCCACTGCAACTTCCAGAGATGCAGCACAGACTGGAATTTAAAGCAATTTAAAGAGTGGGCTGCTTCAGCAACGTCAGACATCAGCTCACACATATCAATGTGTCCCAGCTTGCAGGTAACAGCCAGGATACATAGCTCCCAGCTCCTGCCTTTAACTTCGTAAACAAATACATCTCTACAGACACTGCACTGCTCCGCCCGTATGGAGCTCATTAACCGCTGGGCCGTACTCAAAACCTAGAATTTACAGCATGTGCAGGGGAAATTATTTTTCGGACGCTCTCTGGCCCTGCTTCTCTGCAAACAGTGGAAGCCACCCACGTAGCCCCTGTGCTCCTATTGAGCGGTGTGCTGAGCTGCCACATAGACGTTTTCCATTAAAAACTGCTGTTGGCCTTCACTGATTTGAGAGGGGTACCTGCAGCAGCGAAGGGGGTGATGCCTCGCCCCTGGAGACAGCCAAGGTCAGGCTGGATGGGCTCTGAACACCTGATGGAGCTGTGGGTGTCCTTGTTCATTGCAAGGGTGTTGGACCAGATGGCCTTTAAGGGTTTCTTCCAACTCAAATGAATCTGTGAATCTAAGAACACCGTATTCCCAGCTGCAGCTCATTGCTTGTGAACTGACCGCACAGCCCCAGCTCTCCCAACCTGCTCTCCAAACGATGCCCTGTCCCACCATGTCCGTTCATTACACCGAAACCTCGATTACCCAAAATTCTCCACCGCTCCCCCATTATGCTCAGATAATTGAGGTTGTACGGAGTACACTTGCAGCCAGTTAGAAGAGCAAGCATTATCTTTCAGCTGATACAACTATCAATAGCAAGCGTACAGCGTATACTACAAAAGCTTTATTGTGCATATGGAGGGAGATAGAGATGAGATACGGTTCCGGGAGGCAGTTTGTCTAGTGGTTACAGTACAGAGTTGGGTGTCATGAGACCGGAGTTTTAATTACTGCCTCTGCTATGGCTCTGTTACTCAGATAACCACTCGCTGTCTCTGCATGCCAGCATCCCGCCCTGCGAGAAGGGCACGGAGAGAATTACCCACCTTTGTCAAGCACTTTGATATCTTCAGATAAACGGCTTTTTATGCTCAGCTGCTGAGTGGTCCTGTCCATTTAATTGTGTTTTTAAAACTCTTTGGAAAGAAAGGACTGAAAAAAGCCAGCTGAAAACATGTGAGAGGCAGAGCTCTGGCTGCCGGGGGCTGGCACGGATCTCAGCAGAGCTGCGCTGATGTAGATCCAGTCCTACCTGGCCCTTTAACTGAGGTTGCCAAAAGTAACGTAACCAGCACGAACACACTGTACTGTGCTAGGCACAAACTACCAATGCAGACTCTTATTTATTGCAGCACGACGTTTATGGCTCCAGCACAAACCAGCACTCAGTATTCAGACGAGACAAAAGCAATCATCTGCTGGTGCTCGCTATTCTCTGACCGAACCCATTTTGCTCAGAGCCCCGAAACTTCCCGCACACAGCGCGCGCCCTTCCCTGGGTGAAGCCAGGCGCATCGCACACAGCGTGCCAGGCTCTGCCAGCACAGCTCAGCACTGCTGCCCTACCATTCCCAGGTAAAAATGCACAGAGACAATGGAACAGGAAGGTCTCAGCATAGCGATAAGCCTGATGGTTGCAGGTGAGCGGCTGCAGGAGCTCTCCATACAAAGCTGTACTGCCAGTAGACAGTACTGGACATGCTGGTAATCGCCAGCACCTGACGCTCTGCTATCTCTCTGCTTTGTCTTACAAGCATCTGAAATTCTGGTTTAAGGCTTTTGCACGAGGTGATTTCTGTAAGTCGCCCTCCTCGGCTGGAGAGCTGAGGTGAGGGGGGAATATCCCACGGCCGCTTAAAGCCTTTTATTTCTCTTGTAACATGGACATCTTGGAGAGCAGATTAGCCAAAGCAGAAAAAAATAAAAAGCAAATGGTATTACTGGTGACCTAATCCTTCCCCTTAGAAAAGAAAGGGGAAAGAAAGCCTCTTGTGATCTCCAAGGAGAAACTTGCCTTGTAAACTAGTCTCCTGCTTGAAACAGAAACAAGAATGGGAATCCTGATACAGAGAGGCTACCAAAAGCAGGAAACAGCTTAACGGAGATGAGATTTTCTTTTCAGTGCGACATGGGGCATTACACAGCCCCATCTCCATTAGAAAAATGGGTGCTGAGAACTTAACAGGTTATGAGATCCTTTGGCCACAAAGAAATCCAAACACAGTTATTTTTATACAGTAGGCAGGATCCTAATCTACGTCCAAGTTTATAAACTGTGGGCTTGTAGTTCATTAGAGGGATTCTGTTACGCTCCTCTCTCGCAGATTATTGCATTTACAGCCCTTCCAAACCTGCCCCTCCATAAAACCTGGAATGCTGCCCCTGTCCCCACCCCTAAGGGGCACGGGGGCAATCACCATTACAGTAACTAAATATTTGAAGTAAGGAACCATTTTTACAGGCAAACACCACTTAGAATAAAAGTTTGCACTTCCTAAAGTACTCAGACAAAAGCACACTGGCTGTCAGCATCCAACAGGTAAAGACACGGAGGTTTGGGGTAAGCAAATTGGGGATCCACCACTTAAACCTCTTCACTTGGACCGCCAGCCCCCACTTGGACAGCCAGCCCCTCAGCTGCACCAGGGCGGACAATCGGCCCATTGAGCCCCAGCTTCAAACAGCTTAATCGCTCCTAATAGCTCATTTACCAGATAAATGCAACTTCCCTTCCTGCATGCAGATACCCATGACCAGGCTGCGGCTCCCTCCATTTCTCATTGTTGGGAAGCACTAAGAGCAGGGAGGGTTTTTTTCTGTTGTTTTTTTTTCCTTTCTGCAGACTTTCAGTTTGTTGCTCGCCGCGCTCAGCGCAGGGGCATCGCTTGGTCCCAGAGTGGACAGACCGAGTGCTGCTGTTCTCAAAGCGGTGAAAACCTGAACTACAGGGAACATATGCAAACAATGTCATTGTGGCTGCAGCCAATTCATTTTTTTAAATTCTAGGTAATGTCTTCAGATTTCTCTCTGGCATCGTTCCCCAGCTCCTACCCGAGTATCTGATGTCCATGGCTTCCTACAGCATGGTGGCAGATGCCATTCTGATAGGAGAACAGCAATTCCTTCCTGACCCAGAGGGTTACATCATACCTCTGAAATGCAAGATCAGATCCAGCCCAGCTACCTGCCCGTCTCCAGGCTGCCTATCAATTAGCGTTAGACAGTAATTTGATTAAATCAGCAAGATGAAATTTTATTTGGTTCCACCTAAGGAGGATGATTCCCCCTGCATGGTCTTTGGAACCCACTAATTTTCCAATGCAATGGGAAACACAGGTCGGGATTTGGAGGCTCTTTCTTCTACTTGTTAACATGTGAGCTGAAAACCGCAGTAAAAAATAAATCCATGCAACTTGTTAGAATGGGACTTGCCAGCTGAAGAGAAAGCAGCTTTTTACAGAATAGCCCAGATGGAAAAAAATGTATACATTTAGCTCTGAAACCTGAAGTGTTCTTTGAGGGAAAACGAATACGTTTTAGCCTTAAAGGGATCACAGACTGCAATTATATAATTCTTGTCAACTGATGTTAAAGATAGGCTGGAAAGAATGTATGCTGAGGCCCTGCAATAAAATGAGCTCCTTTACTCCTTTCAAATGTTTGCAAGCCTTGGAGGTTATCCAAAGGTCGAATACAGGAAAAGTCTTGGTGAACAGAAAACATAATCATGAGCTTTTTTAATATGGGCTCTTTTTGTAATAAAATAAAATTATTGTAAGGGAAGGGAGGGCGGGCTCTGTCTCCTCAGATCTAGGGCCAGGGGGCTGAGCTCTGATCAGAGGTTGCTGTTCTCCCCTCCCTGGCTGTCACTGCCCCAGAGCAAAGGCAGCACCGGTGCTGTGTGCACTGGGAAGGGCACTGAAACCCCTTTGACGTCACTGCAGGAGAAGGGTGCATTTCCTTCTTCACTGCAGGCACCACACTGTGATCATCCTCCATAGAGAATCTGGGAGATGTGCACCAAGCCTTTCTTGGTTCTGATCCCACATTCGGCACCATCTTGTTGCCAGTTTGCTTCCCGTGGTGACTGCTTCATCACCCAAACTTACCCTCACCTCACAGGCTGAGAAAATAACCTTAGAAGAAACCATATTCCCCTCTCAAAATTGCGACGCCAGTTCTAACGACAATCTGCCCTGCCTGGGGAGCACGCCATTCATGGTGACAACACCATTTTGATTTCCAATTTACCAATTGATTCCAATGTCCTGACTTCCTTGTGGACTTTTCCTTTCTTTTCACTATTATCAGTCTGGGTGGAGAGGTCTTTCCCATTACTTTCAACAGATAAGTAACCAAAATTAGAAAAAAAACAGAAAAGTGAACTTACCAGTCCTACCCAGACAAGAAATGCTTCAGAGCTGGAGCACGCTGGATAGGCTGCTAGCAACTGCACCTGCTCTGCTGGGATGTGAAACTAATTCACATTAGCAGTCCTCCTGCAGATCATGCCTTGGTCTACAGGGCATGGCAACTTGACCTGACATTTAAAATTACATCTTTTCTATACCATTTCATGCCAGCAACACATTTTCCATCACAATCAGCTCCTTGCTCTCCCTCATCATGGAGGAGTTGGTGTGGAGCTGTCATTTCACAAAGCCAGAAGACAAGCCCCTTCAAACCCATGAATGATACTGCATGTGGAATGTGGCATATCTTTATTTTTAAGAGCGTAGGCACTTACAAAGGGGAAATGCTCAGGGTATGAGCCTCACTTTGGGTATGAACCAACCTTCACCTCACATCATCTCTCTCTTCTTCTCCCAGTCCTCCTCCTCCTGTTGGGTGATGTTCTTTAGCTTTAACCACGCGCTCCTCCTCATCTCCTTGAGCTGAAAAGTCAAGAGTAAATGCATGAAACATTGGAAACACCATAGGAAAATACACCACAGATATTTATAAATTATAAATAAAGGCTCCTCTGCACATTCTGATTTAAGGAATTGTTTCAGCATGTGCCTAAGTCCAGCTGATCTCCATGAAACATAAAAGCACACTGAAACACACGCCAAAGTGCCCATCCCAAGAGAAGCTACTTCCAGAACCAGGGGTAAATTGAAGGAAGATGTCCTCCAGCAAAGACATGCACTCAGGGCAGCGCTGGGGCCCAGGAAATGGTGAAGGCAGCAAGCTGACCTTGCAAACTCAAAATGAAATCAGAGCCCGGGAAGATGAGATCCAGATTTTCCTGCGCGCAGTCCTCAGAGCTGAAGGTGGATGCTCAATGGTGCACAGGCAACAAACGAGCTCTGCACATGGAAACAAACATGTCCAAAGGCCTCACACCCAACAGGGAGCTGCTGGTTGCCGAACATCTGACAATCTGGCTCCGAGAGCGGGCACCGAGCCCTGGCAAATCCTGCTCCCAGCCCTGCTGAAAATCTGTCGCCACATCATCAATGTTAAAAGACAAGTTTTTTCAAATGGGAAAAGCACGTTTATCACACTCGGCAAACTCACGGACAGCACAAAGCATAATTGCTCAAATGTCAAATAAAAATTCTCGGCTGAGTAAACACTGTGCGTGGACCCTTTTTGATCCCCAAATATGAATGCTTCAGAACAGGATGAGCACGTGGCCAGCGGGGCTGTAATGGGGAGCGCTCTGTATCCTTAGCTCTACCAGGCCTGATAAAGTGCCCGCTATCGTGGAAAAAAAGCTCATCTGAAAGACAGAGGGAAACCAGATGGGAAAAGAGCACAAACCCTCTGTGGGGATTTTTAAGGATTTTTTTTTCTTTTTCCCTTTTTTTTTTTTTTTTTTAACTCATTCTCAATTTTCCCAAAATAACACACTCTCCCATAGCTCCAGGAGAAATCTGAGGCATTCAGAGGGCAGGGTTGCAAGGCCAGGTTTTGCCCTGGTTGCATGAGCCTAACCCAAGGGGCACCAAATGGGCACCAATGCTGCAGGGCCTCTACCTCAGCTATTGCTGACTGCAGCACCTTGGCCACTTCAGATTTTGCTATTTGTTCTGCTGCTTGGATAATTTCAGCAAGTCCTTCTGCTTCTGGGTTTTCTGATGCTTCCACCACTGCTCCATCAGTGTTGGCCACGTCCAGACTTTCCATCTCTGGTGCTGCTGCTGTTTCTTCTAAGTGATGCTGTCACATCCTTCTCTGCATCTCTCGGCAGCAGCATTTCTGTCTCCCCTGCACAGTCCCCAGCAGAAAGGGCAGCAACGAGATCCATTCCAGGGGATGCACAGAGTCTGGAATCTGTTGGTAGAAATGCAGAGTGAAGTAGCATGACTATAAACAAGCCCAGAGCCATTAAAAGAGACTGGTGTCAAGACCTGGAGCTGCAGGAGCTGCCTCTCTGCAGCTGTTTGCTCTGTGCAGATGCTGGGATGCAGAGCACTATGCAGTAGCACAGCTGTGGCTCTCACATCCCTGCTCCGTGCTCTCCTGGGGGTGGCAGACATTTCTGTAGCCTGAATGGAGGCCAAAGACACAACTGTACCCCAAAACATCTTAATCGCCTCTTATCAGGTGGATTGTGTAGCAATCAGAGACTAAAGGGAGGCTGGCCCTTTCCCAATATATGTTTGCTTAAAATCCCAGAAAAAAAAAATATATATAAATATATATTTTTTCCCTACCAGAAGTGGAGAAACACAAAGGTGGGCAACAGCAGGCTCTAGCCAGGCACAGTGCATCTTCTTTCAGATTTCTGCGCCAACATATCTCACTTCTGACCTGCTGCATCCTTAGGGCTGCATTCTGTGCCCCCCATGTGCAGCCAGGCCATTCTGCTATGACACTGGTTCACAAGTCTTGCATTGGGATATTCATCCAGTTCCACGGGCCAACCATCAGCTCAAATAGGTGACATTTTGACAGTGAAAGGATCGTTTCTGGTACATACACAAGGAACACTGGCAGAGGAGATGCATAACATGGTCTGATACATAAGTCAGCTTTTTTGTATTACAGAGATCCCTTGTCAAATATCACCCCATTAATGGGTTAAAAGGCAGGTAGCAGTGATGCTAGCAAGTAGCAGTTACTGCAATAGACTTGGAGGAGTCTCATATCACTGCTCCTCATTAGCAGTAACCTACTCCAGAACAAGCCGAAGAGGGATATGAGATGGAATAAGTTTCGTGAACTGAAAGCATGAAATCAAGAGCCAGAAATAGCCGCTAGGTTTGTCCACACACACCAGACTGGGCAAAGGCTTCACACTTTGTTACTCCCCTGTGTTCTTTCACTTCTTTTGCATGAAGACCAGCACAGCACTGGGACAGCAGACAACTATCTTTTGGGCACATGACGACCCAGCAGTACAAAGGGATTCCTGCAGCATGGAGACACACTCACACTGTAAGCCTGCCAGCACAACACCAAGGTTTGCCCACATCCCTGAGGACACGAGGCTCTCGCTCGCTCTTGCCACCAAACAAGCTACCTGCATATCTGCTTCATTAACTAGTAACCCCGTAGGCCTGCTGACAAGAACATACTTCTCTCTCCTCTGGTAATTAGCCCTGAAGGCTGGTCATGCTCACTGGCCATGAAACACTGCAACAAGCAGCCTTTTCATGCTGCCAGCCTTACCTTTGTCCCTGCCCCTTCCCATTGGCTGTGGAAGACCGGCACGATGCCTGCGCTACCCCCGTGGGCATCTCTCAGCAGGGCAGAAATGAGCTGGCCGGGATGGTTGGATGGCATCTGCAGCGACTGGGAACCTCTTCCTTTTGCTCAGGAAAAACATGACTAGCTCCAGGAGGAAGGATGGGACCAGCCTGAGTTGTGCTGGGAAGAGGAAAGCTCTTATGAGGCTCCAGAGATGCTGGAGAGGAAGCACAGTGCTTTGCACAAGGAACTAACAGGAACTTTGCTGGGAGTAGGACTTTGCTGCCTGCTGCACATGCCAGGCTCTGGTCCCAGTTAGCAATAGTGTCATGAAAGTATTAAAAGACTAAATCTACTTGAATGAAAGTGAAACACCTCCCAGACATCCTGAAATGTGGGCTGAGTTAAGCTAACACTGACATGGATGCAGTGTAAGGGATTAAAATGTTATTTTTAAAATTACTCTCCTTGTCAGAAAACAAAGGAGGCAGGTTAACAACACTCACCCCCATCAAAGATGTTATGGCTCTGAAGTGAAGCATGCATAGCCCAAAGATTCAGCTTTATGATTGCATTTCCCCTCCAAAATATTTTTGAGACAAATTCCAGGCACTTCAGCAAAGAGAACGGCTCAGAGATTAAAAGCAAACATATTCCCAGCAACTCTGGGCAGCCTACTCCAGCAGCACGACCACAAACCCGGGAGTGAACTGCACTCTGACTTGAGATATGACCTCAAAGAAGTCACATCTGCCTCCATCCTGGGCCCCTCATCCACAGTGCTCTGCTGCAGCCACGGCTGAGAATTAGCAAAGGTTGCTCCCTATTATGTGCTCCCTGAGGTCTGGTCACCACAAAGATGATATTGCAAGGAGCTTGCTGCCTGCACACAGTTTTTCTTTAAGTATACATTAGCATTTTGACCCACATTTGCATGGGGACTAATTCAACCTCAGAACCTCCAGTTTAACCTCATAAATTGCCCGTGAACCACCAGCAGATTACCCCATGTCCCCAGGAGCAAGGTGGCTCTCAGATCACAGCACATCACTGAAGCCCACTCCCTGCCTAGAGCACTCCAACACCAGGGCTTCATTCCCAACCCGAGCACTCTCAAGCCTTGCTCAGGATTATGCAATTCCAGCACCTCCTATTTGCTGCACAACCCCTGCTTCCTCTCCTCAGAGCTCCGTTCTCTGCTCTGTGGCAGTTTCATAGAATTGTTTGAGTCAGAAGGGACCTTAAAGGTCATGTGGTCCAACCCTCCCTGCACTGGACAGGGACACCCACAGCTCCATCAGGTGTTCAGAGCCTGCCCAGCCTGACCTTGGCTGTCTGCAGGGATGGGGCAACACCACCACCTCTCTGGGCAGCCTGTGCCAGTGCCTCACCACACTTAGTGCAAAAAACCTTCTCCTTCTATCCATCCTAATTTCCTTCTTTTGGGGGCATCGGCTCACAAGGCCCTTGTTAAATCTCCCCCACCACTTGGCAGCTGTGTAGCTTGCCCCCAGCCCATTTGTTTATGTCTGACTAATGCTCATCGCTTCAAAATGAGTTTGAAGCTAAAGCTGTGTCTCCCAATTAAATGTTTGATAGAATTACATCAAAAGCAGAACAGACAGAAAAAATGATTTCCCATTGATAGGCTGACCATGTTGTACTGAATTATAAGGCTCCAGTTGCTTAGAATTTCACTTTAATCTTTCAAATTAAAGCTTTCCATGCTGCTTGTCCGCCCCAGCTGGGATTTGGGTGAAAGTTTCAGTTAATTCAGTTTATCCAATGGAGGAAAACTTTTAGCCCAAGTTAAAAAGAAATAAACTGCTATCTCTTCTGAGCATTTGGTCAAACAGTCTCAGCACGATAGTTTGCAACACTGCTTTCATTTTACAAGGGAGGCCACAATGGTGCCAGAGAATGATATTCTTATAGCCCGTGAGGAGCAACACATCTTTAGCCAGGCTGTGAGTCCCTGAAAAATGACAGTTTGCACACACATCAGAGCCATTTGTGATAGCTTAGCAGTGAAAATATTTTTCAAAGTTCTGGCTTTGTAGCCTGAATATTCTTTTTGTGCAGTTTTGGTGTTCTTTAATGTAATCTGTAAAAATAGCCAGTGACCTTTAGTGACATACAACAGGCTCCTGGTTTCCTTCCATGGTTTGAAGACTTAAACAATAGCCCCAAAGAAATGACTCATTACTACACTCACACACATGCTCGATGCCTGGGAAACTGCTGGCTGTCGGTCAGTAGGAGCAAGGAGATTCACAGAGCTCCACAGGGCAATGGGCTCCAGCAGTTTGGGGACTCGTGCATGAATGGCCTACATTGCAAACAGCCAAACTCCCGCCAGCCATTGCCACAGACACCAACAGGGAGGGGATGTGCAACAAGGTTTTTGTGGGAGACGTCTGGGGAAAGGTCACTCTGGGTTGCCAGGGGACTCAATGGCTGCTCTCACTGAGCTCTCAGCACAATGCTTTCCGTGCTCTGAGCCTCCTGACATCTTAGCAACCTTTCAGCATGGCAGAGTGGAGGATCCGTTCCCCAAACAGCATATTCCTTTAGGTAGGCCAGGAGCATCAAGTTACCCTCATTCGTACAGGGGGAGGAAAACTTCATAATCCTATTAGGCTGCATTCACTTGACACCAGCTTTTAACACGTGTCCTGTAACCTCAGCCAGAAAGAAACCTTCAACAGCTCAGCTGGTGGAACTGTTGCCTTTAGACCACAGGCAACATGCTTGAAATCCGAGAGAGGAAATCTGCAGGTTTCTGAATAAATCAGGATTCTGGAAGTGGGGTCAACCTCCGGGCTGACAGTCACAATATGACAACTGCCAGCATTCAGGGAAAGCAGACAGCTTGCAATGAGTTATGTTGTCACTCTGAAATCCCTGTCTCCTGAGAACTTCTACACGGCTGCCAATGCTGCTATTTGCCCAACTGCAGCCATAGCATTTGGGTCATTAAACAATACTGATGGCAATGCCCAGAGAACTCCAAGCACCTATTGTAGTATCACTGAATTCCTCCTTTGATCACCATGGTCAGAAATACCTGATTTTTATCACTCCTTAATAGCTCCCAATCAACTTTAAGAAGTTGCCACAATGCCCAGGGTAGAACCTTTGTCAGGCTGGGATAATCATTGACAAAACCAGAAGAGCAGATCTCACCAGCTCGGCACTGTCAGCCATTTGTGACCTTCTGCATGGCCTCGCTACCCCAGGGACAAGGTTTCAGCTTCCACCTGGAAGATAGTTCTGTGTTAGAGCAAAAAAGGCTGCAAATGTAAAAGCCAAATTCCCAGGTTCCAGACAGCCTTCAGAGATTAAAAAACAGAAGAAAACGTGAAGCACACGAGCCATTTCTTGAGGACACACAGTCCCCTAAGCATATAGTAGGAGTTTACATGATCACATGCTTGTGGGCTGCTCAAGAGAAACAAATCTGTCCTATACTTAAGATACAGAAGCTGTCATCCTTTCTGTGTCCCAGGTAAACCAGAATACACCAATACTTACTATGTTTTTTCCTCCAAAGCTCTAATAGACGACTAACTGAACGCTGAGCAGCTGCTAATTCAGCATTACAAGCTTCTGTTTCAGGCTTGAAGAAGAACTCAATGCTTCCAAGTTTACCTAAGCTCTCCAGCCATCCCAGTTTGTCTAAGATATTATCGCTACCCATAAGCCTTGTCCAGCAGCAAGCAGAAAAGCATTTTTTTGTTTCCAGTATCTCTCTGTTAAGGGAAAATGAAAACTCAGCACTCCATTGGATGCTTCTGAACTCAAAATGGTCAAGAGTCATTTGAATGAAGTTTATAAATGACAAGAAATTATAGAAGTTAATATCATTTTACAAATGTATGTTTTCCTGTAGGTTGATGTGTGGCTCTCAAGAGGCTTGAAAACACCTAGCAAACACTTCAGAGCCAAAAACATTGAAAATGAGCTTTAAGAACAAGACCTCGTGGACTTCTCTGAGAGGAGGAGAGACATCAGAACCCATGACAGCTTATAACTTACAAATTATAACCACTTACAGCAACCCATCTCTTAAACGTGTAGTCATAACCCTGTGTTTAGATAAGAATTTATTTCATTCATTACCTCAATGGTGATGTACCCATTTGGAATTTTTGGATGGGCACTAAAACACAAGGCATTAGCTTGAAGTGATGGAGCAGATTTGATGGGCATCTGCATGGTTCATCTGTCAGCTCAGGTAACTTTCTAAAAGGTGAAGTGATAATTGGGATTTACAAGACTTGCATATTCTTAAGGAGAAAAAATGGCAATTTCACAAACTTGCAATTGAAGTACTTCCAATAGGCAGGTTGGCACAAGAAACATAGGAAAGATGAAAGAATTAAAATAAAAAACAGTTTATGCATTTAGCCTTAAGTACCAGCTGTGTCTGATGGAAGTGGAGTTTTCCTTCTTCCAATATAAGTGCACATTCACATCCCTCAGGTATAGAGCACAAACTTATTAGTCCAGTTATTTTGTCTTGGATTGTTTATTAAATCGTAAGGACTTTCATTCTCTGCTGCATCTGGGGAATTTTGTAGGCTTTCAGTGCTCCTCCTCAGGTCAGCCATGCAACCAGATGATTAAACTAAATTCCCTTAAAGAAAATCTTTGTTTAATATTAAAACAAAAACATTAAGCTGTAAAACATTAAAGTGTTATTTAATGACCATTATGGCTATATGAGAGCCAGATGGAAGCTGCTCTGTGCTGTCCAAGCTCAGCTTTCCAGGAGTGATGCTCCATGCGATGCACACCCTCTGAGCAGCACAGCAAACACACAGAGCAGCTCCACCACGCCAGGCTGTTCACTGGAAGTCAAATCCTCAACCCAGCGTACAGCCAAGGAGACACCCATCTCCTCTTGCTCTGGGTGGGACAGAGGGATCGAAACTCCTCCTCATTAACTCCTGAACAAAGCGCCAACTCATGGAATCATACTGCATTTGCTCCCAGAGCTGCTCCCAGGCTCTGTCTCACAGGATCATTAAGGTTGGAAAAGACCACTAAGATCATCCAATCTATCAGCCCACCCCCACCATGCCCACCGACCACAACACTCAGTACCAGACCTCCATGGTTCTTGAACACGTGCAGGGATGGTGACTGCACCACCTCCATGGGCAGCCTACACCAATACTTTTGTCAGTATCTTTCCCATAGAAGTCAGTGGATATCTTGCTATGCAGCAAATGGGAAAAGGCTTGGACTGTACATACACTGTATGGTAGCACAGCCCATACAAAGCATGTGCAAAGAATAATAATTGAACCTTTTCCAGAAAGCAGCCGTCCTGGTGTGTGAAAGTAATGCCTGCTCACTATCTAGCCAATGAAACAACTTAAAAATAATAAAGCATAAGCTTCCATTCTCAGAAAAATCTCTATGAATCAATAACCACATTTGTAGCAAGCATTCTATTCAGTGAGCTCTGATTATCAAGAAATCCACAAGAGCAAGCAGCCAGATCACTCACAGCAACAACCAAACAACCCTCCTCTAATTGCCACATTGGGCCAGAGAAGCAGAGTTGGAAAAATTCAAGCAAATCCCCACTGGAATCTTTAAGGAGGCTCTAATCCCACTCCTAATGTCAAATGAGAAATTCTGTTCTTGCAGGAAAAGGATCTTCCTCCCAATCGCAGAAGCTTCCTCCAGCATCTGAGCTGAGCCAACTGCAAATGAAATCTTGAATCTCTGCCCAGCATGATCATCAAGAACTGAAACTTCTGAATTAGAATGATATAAAAGATGCCAATAAAAAATTCTCTTCTGCAAGCTCTACTCTGCTGTCTGAATGTTGCTCCGTTTCCCTTCCAGCCCAGTTAAAACCTGGGCTGTGCCAAATCCCAGGGCAGACCCCACTCACAGCATTTCTGACACAAGCCAGGGAGCAGTCGAAATTACAAAAGACAGCTCTCATGAGAACCCCAGATCAAAGAAATCCACCTCCATTTGCATGAACTTTTAGATAAACATCCAAAAAAGTTTAAAGTTCACTGGGGGACTGACCCTTTTCTGCAGTCACCCTCACACAAATACAAACCCTGCATTTGCCATTCCTCTTTATGGGTGGTAAGGTCTTTGGGGCAGGCACCAGGACTTCCTATGCACTAGGGAAGAGCCAGCGTCATCACCTCTGCTTCTAAATGGAGACTGTGTGTCTTGCCACAGTGTAAATAATACTTGTGAACAGTCCAGCTCTAACATGACTTCCTCGTGACCCTCCTCTCATCTGTCCACTCTATTCTATGATACTGAGGTCAAATTCAGGGAGACTGGACGTGAACATGAAGCATGGTACATCCAAATGATCGGAGTTTGGAAACAAGCCCAAAAACTATAACAAAGCTCATCTATGCATCTCTCATTCCTTCTTTGCTCTAACCACCAGATGTTCTCCATTCAACTACCTGTTACATTCTGAGCTTCAATTAGACTGCACATAGACTTCAATAGATGATCACAGCACAGATCATCATAGCAGGTACCTACTTCTACCTTGGTATCTTGTGTCTGGTAAAAGGTATAAAATTTAAAAAGCAGCAAAAATCCTGTGAGAGCAAGTGAGGTTCAGGCACCCTAACCATGGGCTCAAAAAATCTCACTTTTCCCCTTTATAAAAGCAAGCAGTTTCACAAAGACTCAAACAATAGATTATCTTCAGGGTTATTGTGACGTGACTATGAGGCTTTCTCGTCAAGCTGCCAGTGGGGAGAAAAAAAAAAAGCTTTCTGAATCAGGCTCTTATCATTTGTACCACATTACAATCCAAAATGAAAAATGACTTGCTCCAGATTTGATAGAATAAAGCATCTTGAGATGCCATAGAAGTACCCAATTTTCAATAAAGACATTAAACCTAAGCTTCAAAAAAAAAAAAAAAAAGGAATAATTACATCGTTTTTTGCTTTGAGTTTTAATGTTAAAAGTGTCAATTTATAAAACTAGGTGAACATCCACAATTCCTAAGCAGACTGCAGCTAATTAGACCTCTTTTGATCTTTTATTTTGCCCAGAAGCTTATTTAACAACTTTACACAAAACTCAAGGTTTTGACATAGTAGTGGATAGGGGGAGGGGGGAAGACTGCAGAAGAGGAAAATTCTCTGTGCATTTTGCTAAGGTGGAGGCTCATCACTCTCCCAGGCATACATTCTGTCAGCAGAATGCTTTTTAGCAACGAGCTGGACCACCTCTCATCAGAGCTATCAGCATGGAGACACTATGGAGAACAACATATTCCTAGCCAAGAGCACTTGCTCTCATTGCAAAGGGTCGTGCAGAGGGGTCTGGTGGATGTGGGGCAGACAGAGCCGGTCCAAGCAAAGAGTAGAGCCCTCACTCTGCTGTTCTGCACCAAAACAAACCTGAAGAGAGTTGGCTCCATCCTGGGGCAGTGGAAGGGATGGGACAGTTCCTCCTGGTTCCTTACACCTCTCTTTCCTGCAAAGAACTGACATGAAAATAACTGTGGGGCCAGATAATACTTGGCCATTTGTCATTTCTGTGGCCACGCGATGGGTTGGTGGTTGAGCTTGATGATCTTATGATTGATGATCTTTATGATTCCACTGATTCTATGACATCAGCTTTCTCCTTGATGAGGTACTCCCTCCTCTGGGACCTTCACATCTCTCAGGAGGTCACAGCAGTGAAGGATTTCTAAGGGCAGGAATCGCCTTACCTTGTCCTGAAATGGAACATCTCCCAGGCTCTCACACACAGACCCCAAGGAGCAGGCAGCCAGCTTGATCCAAGAACAGCTGTTGGGAAGGGAGCAATAGGAGGAGGAGACAGGATGGGGAATTAACAGCTTCTAACAGCACAGCACAGCTGAGTCTGCAGTAAAATGCTCCTGTCTGCGAGCAGTTCCCTTCTGACGGGAAGCTGGATGGATTAGAAACAACCACAGCCATTTGGACGTGCAGCTTTATGTTCTATGTTAATCTCTGCATAAGGGAACAAGCCTAGGACCTAGCCTAAACCTCAGTAACAACAGCTCTCCACTTCTCTCCCTCTGCTCCCTAATTTGTCTATCTTCAGTCTCAATTAGGAAGAGTTTGAGCTCACCCAGTGGCTGAGTTCATTTAAGATGCAGGAATTCAAGCAGGAATAAGCATGCTGAATGCAGCTCTCAGCCCCCACAGCGCACATCCACATACTCACGCAGTGGACCCCAAGCATCAGCCCTGGACCGTGCTCTGACCCCTCCTACCCCACATTCACAGCCACTAGGAAAGCTTAAAAAGTTGTCACCAATTTGTTGAAAAAAATCAGTCTCTCTCACCCAGTTCCAAGGCCAACCTGGCTTGCAGTTTTACTTCCTTTCCTCCTCGCTCTCCTTGAGGTGCATCAGCTGAATGGGGCTTCCACAACAAAGGGAAGAAAGAGGGAAGCGATCGCAGACTGCACCCACACAGCAGCAGCAGAGATATTTCACCTCTCGTGCTGCGCATCACAGCAGTAATGATTTCCAAGAATACCACTGACAAAGTTAAAAGCTTAATGTAGTAACAAAAATCAATACTGTGTTCCAGAAAATCCCCTGATGCTGGAGCATCACTCAGGTAGATGGCACTGGGGCATCCCCTCGCTAACAGCAGCTGGCAGCCCATTAGAGAGGGGAGGCTGCTTTAATTTATTCCCTTCGTCGTTCTCGTATAGATCTTCCCCTTTTCAAGTGTTCTTCGTACCTTCATTCTGCAATTTGGGTTCATAAATAGAACGAGTTCTAAACGCTAGGATCAATATATGCTGCGTCCCCTTTCAGACAGGAGGCAGCAAAAAGGAAAGAGCCAAGTGCCCTGCTGGCACAAACAGCAGCTCCTTTGTGCTGCAGTTCTATCATTAAAATATGAATCCAAATATGGACTTAAATTTATTTAACTCATGGAAACAAAAAATAATTACAAGTCATGCTTGCATCCCAAGAGCAATTCCCCTGGCATAAATCCACACCTTTGACACTCAAAGAACTATCTTACTGCACTGAAGGTGCTGAAGATGACGCCTGGAAGCTGACAAGTGACAGGTCAGAATACAAGGCTGTGAAGTGTTGGGTCATCTCTTGGTGCTCCAGGGTGTTCTTGTACCCAGTAGCATTCATGCAACCTGACAGGAGAGCATGCAGCACTGCACTGGTGAAACTTGTCTAATTCTTTTTTTTCTTCCAGACATAATTGATAGGGTTTACTTAATTTGAAATTGTTCTAAGGGGCAGATCATAGAATGGCTTGGGCTGAAAGGGACCCTGAGGATCATCAACCCACCCTACCAGAGGCAGGGCCACCAACCTCCAGATCTGATACTAGACCAGGCTGTCCAGCCCCCCATCCAAAACCTTATGTTGAACACTCTCTGCTTCCATTAAATACACTTGCCAGATCCATAGAGCTCACAAAGAAATCCCAAAGGATTACACTTGTTTTCAATCAGAAGCCTTAGCAAATGAAAAGCAAACCTTCTCCTGCCACCTCTTCAACACGCACACAAAGCTCTACCAAAACACGCCTCACTGATGCTTTGCAGTAACACCTGCTTAACACCAAACAAAAGCATGTCTAAGTCACAGAGTCGGTAAAATCCAATCCAGTACGTCAAAATATTTCAGCTTCACCCAAACACTTCTCATTGGTTAGTGCTAAAAATTTGTTTCATCTCTTCATTCTCCTGCCAGGCCTTTTGCGAGAAAGCAAAGCTCAGTAACACGTCTAAGACCAGAGGACTACTGCATGAACCAAAAGAGTAACTAACAGCTCATCCCTCAGTCTGTCCTCCTCCAACGAATGAAGCCCTTCCACCTCTGTGCGTTTCACCTTGGCTTTTATCCGCAGCTTATTGCTCTTATTTCCTCTCTCCTATAACCCACGTAAAACTGTGTGGGGCTAGCTATAAAGCAGTGAGAGAAAGGCATCTCATTCCTATTGACCTAAGAGCTCCGGGCAGAGCCACCTGGGTGATGTTGGGGGGCAGAGCCTCCCAGCTTCGCAGGGAAGCCATTCTGCAGCCCACAGCTGCTTCAGCACTGGGTTGGGGCTTGCTGCACTCCGGCTTTTCTCAGCCCCTCGGCCTTTCCACCTCTGCAGCTGAGTTGCACCACAGCTCATCAGCATACATTTACAAAGTGATGGCTGAGAACTTGGCCAGAAAGCTCTCTGAGCACAAGTGCTGTTGTTTTTACAGGGAGACAAATCCACAAGGCTGGGAGAAGTAGGAAGGAACATCTGCTTGCACACATCAGTGCAGGCACAAGCTGCAGCTGTGAAGCCCCTCTCGCTCCCTGGTGCTGCCTGCTAACTGCTGGTATAAATACAGCAACAGCGTTGCACATGTGGCAGGCCGTTTAATTTTAGAAATCAAAACTATCCAGTGATTAAGTTAGTCATCCTTCCTCAATTTGGGACCAACACAACAGTACCAGAGGCGGCGGTCAGAACCACTGTGGTTTGCAAGAGGGAAAGTGCGTGTGTGTGTGAGCACCAGGAGCCCTGCTCCGCTCTGCCCAGCCTCTCTTTGCAAAGGAAAACACTCCAAGGAAGGCTCCAAATGAAACATGAGTGCCTGCATGGATCCTGCAACGCAGGAGGCTGCAACCCTGTAAAGCCCAGAGGTATCTTCCCCTTCCAGTGAAAACCAGCGAAGGAAGAAAGCAAACAAGTCATGGAGGGATTTTCTGTTTCTCTAGACAAACACGCTAAGAGCAGTTCAAAAGAGGCTAATTAAATTCTAAAATCCCTGTGCAAATACATTAATAATGATTTAGAAATGAGCAGTTAACCAAGGAAGTTTTCAAGGTGGGAAGTGTTTGATACAGAAGAGTCGCTCAGCATTCATTGCAGACAATCTCTCTGGATAGCACACGTGTTTGGAGGCTGAGCAAATGCTCCTGGGCCCAGGAAAGCAGCATCCTCCCTGCAGGCAATCCCCATTGCCCCCACCATCGGGCAAGCCAAGGCAGCACCAAGAGATGTGGCTGCAAGCCTGAAGGACCAACTCTGCAGCCCCATCAAGGACCTCTTCTGACCTGTCTCCAGGGCAGAGGAGAAAAGCAAAGATGTGTATTCTCTCCTGTTGTTGCTATGGGAAGTTTCTAAATGCCAAATAAATCTTTTTCCTCTTCCGAGTCAAAGGAAAGAATCAGCAACTTGTAACAGATGAGTTATGGCTGTTTGTGAGAACGGGGTTAGCTCATAACCATAAAGAACTTTTGCCCAACCAATGGAAAATGTGTATGAAATATTGCTATCCTAATAGGCACCAAAATCTTCCCCTTCATGCACGAAGCATGCAATGGTGAGAAATCAATAATACCTTGTAATTGCTGATACAGTGGGGTGGAAAATCGAACAAAAATCTAACAACAATTCGTCCCACAGATCAGAGAACCTCTCACCTTGAAATGCCACCTTGCCCACAAGCCAACCAACCATTGCTGTAATGGTACAGTCTTCATTTAACAATGGCAAACCAAGGTGCAGAGAAAAGCAGCAATGTGCCCTTGGGAAGCCTTTGGCAGAGCACAGAATTACACCCCCTGGCTGAGGCCCTGTCCTGCTCAGACCTCCAGCTGCAGTCACTAGACCACCCCTCCCATTCTTTTCCCCTATTCTCTTCATGCCCTTGCTCCTGAAGTACGTGTGTTTTTTTTCTTTCAGGCAAGATCTCATGAGATATTGATTCATATGCTAGTTAAAACCCAGATCCATTATATCTCCCTCTCTGCTTTCATTCACTAATTTTATTGTCCTATAAAACAAGAAGATTTTCAGAGGAGATATATTCACCATGCCGCCACTACTGCTCAAGGCACACAGCTGCCAGCATCTTCCGGAAACATGTTTGTTTAGTTCATAAATCCTACTTTCAGTATTTTGCTAGATACAAAAATTACGCACACAGGACAATAAATTCCAGGATCACTCTTCCTTTGGACATGACAAACAGGACTGCAGTTATTTCCCCAGCCCTGAAGTACCTCTCAAAGAGTAGTCAGCAGTCTCATAACTTGAGATAAACCATTTAATTTCCAGAAGGAGCCTTGTTTGTATGGAGACACGAGTTATTGTCTGCTGGGTGCTCTCTGATTGCTCCGTGTTGGGAAGCAGATGTTTGGGCTGAGCATGTTCCTGGCACACAAAGTCGCCTCATTCAAAACTGAAGGATCTCTTTAGTGGTCAATAAGAGGATATATTCACTTACCTCAGCACGCCAAGCACGCTGTTCTGCAGTTTCAGCAGCTAGGAGGACAGGTCCAAAATTGTTTTATACTGCATTATCAGTAGATACCTAAGAGAGAAAGTGGGGAATAAAAGCAAAATAAAAACCACCAAAAACTGGCAGGAACCGCTTCAGGAGGGAAAATTATGGAGAGAAAACGCTATCCAGACTTGACTCATGATTAAATGCTCATTAAAAATTTTTAAAAAACATAAAACATGAAGCATTAAGAAGTAAATCTAATTGGTAGAAACAGAGGGAAAGGAAGTTAACTGCAAAATTCAACTAGACCACCAGAAAAAGCCTCCAAGCAATTCAATTCGTTATGGCACGGTGAATCCTGCCTAGAAAAGGGTTAGAATTCGCATGGAAAAGCAGCTCAGATAAAACAAATCAGGTGTGATTAGCATTTGTAAGTGTACATAAGGTACCTTTAATCTAGGCATACTGTTAGCAGCATAACATAAAAATGCACCAGGGCAAGCTGCTCAGCCACATCCCCACGACTGCAGACAGAAGCAGCCACGGCTGATGCACGCGGCTGTTGTTTCTGGGCAGGATTCAGAGCTCCCCCACAGACAGCTCGCCATCGGTGATAAGGGGTGGGCAGCAGAACTCCCAATGGCCTCCACATCAGCCATGGCCAAGGGATGCTTTGCCAAGGCTAATGTTTCTTTTAGCCCAGCTGAAGCTCTCTGTTAAATTGCCAGTGGAGAATAAGATTCCATAAAACTCATATCTGGAATCTGGGGACTACTCATCAAGAATATAAGTGCTCTTGGTCAAAAACATTGCTAGATTTACTGTCTGTTCTTTTTAATGCATCCTGAAGTACGGATTTCACCACTCTCCTCATTGCTACCAGTCACATTGAGCACATGAGGAGAAATGGCCACACACTGCAGAAATCTTACAGCCTTCTCCAAATCAAAGACTATAGATGTGCCAGGTTAATCCTGATTAGTAACCTTCACTGTGAATATATACTGATAACACTGTGCAACTGGAGAAGGCTTTTTAATGTCAGGTGGACCACATCCTATTCCCACAGCAGCTGCTGTGATGTTTAGGCACTTTGTTGCCCTTTCTGTCATGCCCACTCTTCCACATATCAGTACATTAAGAAAAAGCTAGGAAACAGACCTAGGGACTGTTATCAAAACTATAGACTTCTACCCCCACTATTACTGCCTCCAGCCAAAGAATCCAATCCATCCATTGGCTCTCCCTTCTCCTTGCTGAGCTTGGAAATGCTAAGACATCTTTAAAATCCTCCCTGTTCTATACAAGTCTAGCTTGTATATTGTTTGGACATGCCATAGCAAAAAAGATATTAAAAATATGTCAAGGCTGAGCTGCTCGGACAAAGGTGCTAAGAAAAAACTCAGATGCACTGCCCAGGTATTTGAATTTTATAGGCTGCTCTCACAGACAACAACCCCTGGCTTAGTGCCACCATGCAAGTGGTGAGATGACAGCCAGCCAGGATCATCTAGCAGAAGGTGTGAAAGTACTCAGATAGACATTGTGAGACAGCACTGGAAGAAGCTGACAAAAGCAAACATCAGTTATTTGGGAACAGAAACACCTCCCTTTATGGTTTAAAAGCATGCCATATCTTAGCAAACTCAGTCTATAGAACCGTTTGACTTGGAAGGGACCCATAAAGGTTAGCTACTCCAACTCCAAGGTAGCTTTCATCATGTGTAATACAACAGTGTCAAACATCAATAGACATTTCATTTGCCTACAACACAAGTAAAACACAAAACACAACTACTGTAAATGAACACAAAGGTCCCTTCATTAGGCCCTGAGCATAAACCTCTGCATTACTCAACTGTCCTTTTTTTTTTTATTTTTTTATTTTTTGCAAGAAGAGACACAACATCACAGCTTGGGTACTTAAAGCCAGCCAAGTCAGCCAGTGGGCCAGAGCAGCACATCCTGGCTCCCAGTGCTTGGGGGAGCACTGTTTGATAGTCAAAAGCAGTTGAACCAGTTGAACAAAATCTAGATTTTGTTCCTAGCTCACTGACTGACAGCACGTAACCTTGAACAAGATGCTGCACCACCTTTTCCACGTTGAAATGGTTGAATAGACCCGTTTGCCTGTGGCTGAGAGTATGGTGCAATCGTTGCCCTACAAGGTACTCTCAGGTCATCAGCTCTAGGATGCCAGAAAAGAGCAGAGCCCAGTTGTTGTAAGCTTATGCTACAAGATAAGAGCCTTGGTCAACGTGCATGAATTTTTTCCAGCACTCCACGAGTTTTTCTGCATAGCAAAGTTAAAGCAAGCGAGAGAAAGAGAGACATCCACATTTGATTGGCTGTGACTGGCTGCAATTAAAAACTATAATTTATTACCCTGGATTACGAGTATAATTTCAATGCAGAGAATTAAGGTTTTCTTCTGAGATGGAAATAAAGATTAATTTTTAATTTCCTTTCTCATTGCACATTTAAGAGCAATGGACTCCATAGAAAACTACAGGTCAAAATAGTTTTATGGAGGAATGACAATGTTCTGTTGTCGAATAATTTAATGCTCTTGCTGCCTTTTTAATATTTGACTGCAGCTCCCTCATGCGAAACAACGGCAGCAGACGCTGTACACGTTTGCTGCAGCACTCAGGTCAATGTGACTTTGAAACAGCAAAGTTTTGCTGCTCAGGGCTCAGGCATCTCTGGGAGCTGCTTTCCATAGGAAGGGAGACGCAGCTTTTCCAAAGGGCAAGCAGCCAGCCTGGAATGGGAAGAGCAAAACAAAAGCCTGGGGGAATAAAGGCACCAGAATAGATGGGCACAGGGGGGAATACTTACATATTAGCAGGTGTATACAGATAAAGCAGGAGAAATGTTTCCATGTGGGAAACACTGCTGTAAGACTTCAGGACTGGGAGGTTTTGCCTGCAGGCAAAACACATTATTCCAATTTCTACAGCACATCAGCAGAGCACAGGAAGAAGCTGTGAAGCACGAGGTCACAAATACACCGAGGCCTTGGCACCGTGATTAGGTCACTGCTTTCCAAAACAGCTCCCATGCAGTGGGAAAACCACTGCAGAAAAGCTGGGAAATCCACACCATTAGACAGCACTTCTGAGCTACCAGTATCAGAGAATTCAATGCAGCACGTGGAAGGAGGGGTCTGTGCATCCATTCCTCCCAGAGCCGGTCTCAGGACAGGATTTGATGTTGCTGCAGACTGCAGGAGGACGCTGTCACATGCCTTAGGCCCAGCATTTGACCCTGTGCAACTGGCAGGGAAAGGAAATGTCAATGGAATTCAGAAATGCCTTAAATCACTGTTCTGTTAGTAGCAATTAAAAAAAAAAAAAAAAAAAAAAGGCCACATTAATGACTTGCATCCCAGCTAATTGAATAACCCTACACTGACAGAACTGTAGCCTAGTAATAGGCCTTTCCATTGCAGGTTTTTAAAATGTACTGGCATCTTGGGCTATAAATGGGATTAGATGATGAGATGCATAAGTGATGCAATTGCTGCTCACCAGAGTTAAGCTGAGCACTCTGCAGGGTTATGGGGAGGAACATCTCTGAGGGACACAGCGGTGACAGTGCTTTCTGCACATCCTAGGGATCAAATATTTTGAGGGCTCCCTTTATTTATTTCAGGCAAAATCTGTTGGAGGCAAGAAAAGAAGGCACTGAATCTAATTTTCAGCAGCCCTTTTCCTTGCAGGATTTCTAGACAGCATTTGAAGTACTTCAATTTTCAGTGCAGAAAAACAGCAAAATTGGACACCTTGCTTAGGACAAGTCAGCACCAATTTGGCACTGTGCAGTAACTGGAGCCCTGGTGCCTAAACCAATCCTCCCCACTGCTCCCAGTGAGATGCTGGCAGCCCATTTTCCCAAACACCCCAACGCCTTTGGAAAGTCTGAATTCCAGTTTTGGAGCAGAAGAGATGCAAAAGCACCAGCTGCTGTAGAGAATCCTTCCACAGGCTTTTGACATCAGTTTTGTCTCCAGGAGCCCACCCCTGGTATAACCATTGCCTGAGTGTAAAGACTGGTATGTGTCTCCGGAAATGGAGTTTAGATGTTTGTCTTATCTGAACAAGTTCAGCAACTGAACACAGTGTGCAAAAAAGCGTGAGCAACCCTGACAAAGCAACTGCCGCCTCCTTATCACGGTCTCCAAAAGGACTAAAAAGAATCAAGCATCAGAGACTTATCTCTTGAGAGATGTTCAGTGCCCATGGCTTACCGATCAGCTCTAACTCCCTTTTTCACCGGAGTTTTGCTGCCTTCTTTTTGGCCACACAGAACAGCCTTGCCACTTCCTGAGTGTGGAGGAGTCATGAGGGGAAGGGCTGCGGAGGATGGGCCCTCTTCACCAATGCTGTTGTCTTATATTTCTGGACAGCAGGATGTTTTGTTTTTTTTACTCATGGCAATTCTTCCCTTGCGATAACCGCAAAAAACGGCCATCCCAATATCACAGGGAGGTTCTGAATCTTTCATTCATTCATTGCCATCACCAGGGATGTGAACAGGATTCCTTGAAGTCACGTTTACCTTGTCTTCCTCTCTGTGTTCTCCTCATGCACTCCAGGCTCAGTTTGGGATTCTCTATCCGAAGTCCTCCAAAACTGCTTCTGCCATGAAACATACCAGATCCTTTAAGCCCTTCCCCTGCCTCCTCCATCTGCAGTTAGTCAGCATAGGACCCCCAACAGCACCAAGCCCTGCTCTAACAGCTCCCCCTGAAAACAGTGGGAAAACAACTTTTGGTTTCAGGAGAGTCTGATTAATCCTGAATGCTGCTGAAAATACTTCACTAAAGTAACAAGATGAGTAAAGCACAGACGTACTCAATTCTGGAACATGAAAGATCAGGTCAAAGCTACCAGTGAGTAGGGAGGATGAGATCAATAGCTTACAGGACAAGACATTGAGAACAAACCATGCTTTACTCAAAGAGTAGGCACTAGAGACCAGTATGAGTCTTCTTAGGCTACAGTGTTAACTCAGCAAGATCAGAGGTGTCACAAGGCATTCCATGACAGTGGGACACTCAAAAAAATGTAGAAATGCAAGTTGTCAGGCATCTGGAAATAACAGATCTCTACATTGGAATCTGTCTACAAGAAACAGGCTGGGGCTGGATCCCACATCAGCCAACTTTGGGATGTAAGTTGTGATGGCTGTAACCTTCATCTATTGTAATGTAAGGTCCCTAATACATACATTCAACAGTAATATGAAATAGATAGTCACTGGTCGTTCAAATACCTCAATTCATTTGCATATTTCAGTCAACACCATTGTCTGTAAACAAGCAAGGCTAAGTTAGCAACAAGTGCTATTTATGGAGAAGTCTCACTGAAAGAGCCCTGCATAGCCAATATTCTTTAATCAGATGCTCCTCCATCAGTCCCCCTCTCACAGATACTCAACAGATACAACAAACAGATGTTTTAGCTGGCATAACTAATCCCTGAATTCTCTTTCCGTGCTGCAGAGGTTGAAGGTTCAGCACTGGGTCATCGCTCCCCGTTCCTCAGCACAAGGGGAAACTATCATAGCTCAGGCCTGAGCAGAGCTATGAGAAAAGGACATTTTGTTTTCAGATGCCTTCTTCTTACAGGCATTGAATGAAGAAAGAAAAAAAAAAAAAAAAGCAAAAAACAAACCCAACAAACCAACCAACGCCAAAAAAACACAAAAAACAACACAACCCAAGCTCTGATGAGAAAGATAAATTCTCAAAAACAGTGACAGACTCTCCAAGCAGATACCGGAGGAGAAATGCCACCAAGATCCGATTAGCCTGGTGAATCAGCGCTGCAAACAGTATCTCTAAACCAAAACACCCTTCCCTTTCCCTTTCTCACACTCCTCTTCCCATCACTGCAAAGCTCTCCCAGCCCTCAGCTCCCCTGCCCATGGCTCCCACACGTCGCCTGCTCAGGGTCTGACGTTGACTCATCAACACCTTCCACCAACGCTGGTGAAGTCGCTGCTGGCAGAGGCACCAGCCCTCATTGCTGGGTCACTAACATGGCAGTTGTCCCTTCCCTTGCATTTGGGGATTCAAGGCTGCATGGCTTGGGTTGGCGGGTAGGGAGAAATCTCATTTTTTGTGAAAGAGAAAAGCCTGCTTTTTAAATCAAAGCAGGACACAAAGCACAGTCAGGTGGGTAAAGCTCTCATGCGTTTGCAGCCCATTCTCTGCTTTGTGAACTACTTATACCAACAGAACAGGTTTCCTCTAACAGCTCATTGGAGATAAACCTCCTAGAAGACTTTTTGGTCTGGAGGATAGAGAGAAGTGGCCCATTGCCCTTCTCCAAGGATCAATCCTTGTGCGCTAATCAGCGACTGCAACTTGTGATTCTCCAATTAAGCTCTGTGAGCCAGGGGAACACCTAGACCTAGATTTCAAGCTAGCTTTGGAAAGTGCATGTGGCTGCACAGTTGAGCAGGTGCACCTCAAGTGCCTTTCATGAGTTGAAGCAACAGAGAACAGCATCAGAGCAAGTGGCCTTGGGGCCAGGTAAGAACCTGTAATGCCTGGGAGAGGGAAGAGAGACATGCAGATGTGACACTGAGGGACACGGTTTGGTGGGCATGGAGCCATTCTCACCAGAATAATTAACTGTGGTTCAAGAGCAAAGAGGCAGGAAGAGGAGTGGCAGAAGGATTCCGTTCTGAGCCGACAGAGGAATTCAGTCAGGTTTCAGCTATTTACAAACACTGCTCCTAGCAGGCTCTTCCCAGCAGCACAACCATTACCATATGACTGCCTGTAAGCAGGTCACATCGCTCCAGTGTCAGCCAGATCAGTTCATCATTTCCATACCTAATGGGTACCATTTTGGTCATTCCAAACTCAAGAGGCAAGCCCAAAGAACAGAGCCTGAAGCAGACAAATACCACAGCCCTTCCAAATCTCTGGCCTTGCCGTGTGAGCATGAAGCCAGGGGAGCTGGGGGGAGCCAGCCAAGCACCATCGCAAGCACTCCCCAGCCTCCTCTCCTTTGTTCTGAGGCCATATCTCTAAAGCTCCAATAGTTGCTCTGGATCCAGCAGGAGGAGCTGGCTATACGCACATTTTTGTCTTAATGTTGGGCCTAAATAAACAGTCAAATAAGAACTCAATCTAGAATACTCTGTAGTTTAAAAGATTCCCTCAATTTTCTGTGTTCCTTTTATTCCCATGGCAACTGATACAAGTCTGATCTTCAGTCCAAATACTTTTTTCTGCCTACTTTTCTAATATAACTAGAAACACATACACAAATTTGATGCAGACTCGTACATTTTTCACAAACACTGTAACACCTTCAACTTAAGCAATATCTGAAAGGTATTTCTTTCCTAATGACAAATACGTCAGCCTCTATTTATGTAGAAATTGAGTGCTGGTCCTGTGGCTAACGTGGGAGAGGTTCAAAACACCATTCACTGCCATTTAGGAGACAGAAATAGATGGAAAGACCCTCACCTGGAAAAATGGAAAGAAAAGACATTGAGGAAAGGCCTTCCCTTGTAGAAGATGACAAGAAAATAGATGTGGTACTTAGGGACATGCTTTAGTGGGTATGGTGCTGATGCTTTGATGGTTGGACTAGATCTTGGAGGTCTTTTCCAACCTTATGATTCAGTCATTCACTGGAATGATTTTTTTTAAACAAATGCATAAAATCATTGTCACAGGTGAGCAGAATGGCCATGCTGAGCCCCTTGCCTGCCTCAAGGCAAGAAGGCGCTTGCAGGACTAGCTCACTTAACACTTTCCAATGTCTCTAGCAGGGTTTGGACCAGTTTTCAAAGGATCCACAGCCCTTTTCACTGAGCTAAACATTTCCTGAAACCCTTTAAAAACTTTGCAGAAATATTTTGCACCTCAGCACCTCCGCAGACCTTCTGTTAGTTCCACATCCACTAAATAACAACAAAACAGTTTGCTGGAGCCATGAGCATGTTCTGTCAGAGGCCAGGAGTCAGCAGCAAGGACTTTTCAAAATTGTCAGATATATGCACCTGCTTATGAGTGGATACGAGTGGATACTTTGTCCCATATTTTTGCAGTAGGCAAAGAAATCTGAGGTTTTACCTGACAGCTTCTTACAATCCAGCCAGTGTAAGGTATAATACAGTCTTTTTTTTCCCTTGCTTCTCAGATCTCAGGAGCGCGTGCCAAAAGACTGTCAACTTGTTAAAAGTACATTAATGCAAATTCCAGAGCTTTCAGTTATGTTTATGCTAATAGAAAGCCTCCCGCTCTGTGACAGGCCCAAGTGAAGAGTCAGTAACAGGAAAATTAATTCCAGCTGTTGAAATTGATTTAAAACTAGCTTATTCATAATAATAATAATAATAAAAGAATTCCTGAAATAAAAATAAAAAAAAAAAAAGGGGGGGGGGGGGGGGAAATACAGAAAGCACAAAATCATGTTTACTGCATGAAAGCAGAAAGGGTTCTCCTGTTGGGAAGAAATCTTCCAAATTTAATCAAGCCTGGTTAGAAGAAAGCTCTAACTTGCTATCGGGTTGTAAGTGTAGATTAACATGAAAAGAACTAGCTATGTGCACAGCCTGATTTTGCAAAGGAAACACAAGGGTTTTGTGCATGTATTTTGTTTTGTATTCCTTACGTCTAATCCACAGGCAAGGAGACCAAATCCAGGCTGCAACAGGACAGGTAGTATTTCAGCTGATAATGGTTGTGTCCTGAGCAAACCAGAGCTCTTGGGTGGAAACATTAGCTACCCAGGACCACTGCATTTAGTCAGTGTTTTCACATTTGTTTTTTTCTGACTTGAATTCTGAGCGATTTCCATGTTTAGACAACCCCAGTCTTGGGATCGTATATCCCAACTTTGCTGGGCTTTCGCAGTTCAAATCAAGATCTAGATGTGAAATTGCTGGCTGGCCTGCTGTTTCTAAAGTGATCTCAAATGTTCGTATCCTTCATCTAAATAACCAAATCCAACAGTGGTCCTCAGGCCTTCGACTATCTCTACATATGGCCCTAAAATATTTCATGCCATTTCAGTGCTATCAAAAGCAGCTGAAGGAACATAACACCTTGCAAAATTCAGTTCTGAAATGGAAAGGGAGGCATTCTTTAAAATTTGTTCAGAAATAGGCTTTCAAGCTTTCAACACCTCCAGCTGGAGCCAGATCCAAAAATACCCCGTGTTCTCATTTAACCAAACAAAGGGGCTGAGTTTCCAAAACACACGATATCCACTGCTGCCATACCCTCCTGAGTACAGGATCTGTCCCTCTCCTAATGAGCTCTTCTAAAAGACCTGAAGTCGTATTTAGAGTCCTGCATGGATGCTCAGACCTATTTTTAGCCCCTATAGCATCCAGCTGCCAATATATGAGTAATTAGCCACAATTGCATCATCTGATTAGGACCATATTCCTTGCAGCTTTGGAAGGGACTGATCTGGGGTTCACTGACATCAGCAGAACTTGACTTCAGCAGGTTTTGTATCCAACTTTAAGGGACAGTTATGTTTCTAACTACTGAGAAGCCCAAACACTTTGCACAGGACTCCTCTGCCTCCATCTCTTATTTCTGGAGAACGAAAGCTCCCCACCTTGAATCTATTTGCACTTACCTCCATTTCGACACTGCACAGGGGTGAAGACTGAGAGGTGCCATGACTTGCAGGGATTTAAACCAACATATGACACAGAGGAATTCACGAGTGTGCGCGGCTGTGAGGATAAAGCTTTGGAACAGTTTCAGCAAGAACCTTGGCAGAAGCCAAGTGAAACCCAGCTTAACAGAGGAAACCAATAAAGGAATCCAGTCCCAGCCCCATAAGGAAAGAACTGGGCTGGAGGAGATTGCTTCCTTTCAAAGAGGGAAAGCGAGAAGGAGCTTTCCCTAGAATTCCCACTAGAATTTTAGAAATTTGTCCCCTTATTGTCAACTACACAGGCTCAAGATAAACTTTATAGCCTGCCAGAGCTCAGTAAAACAATGGAATGGGCAGAGTAACTGCTGGATTGGAGACACTGCCATTTCAGAGACCAGCAGTATCCCTGACTCATGCCATCAGAGGAAGGAAAGAACAACAATAAAGCAAGCACAGGCTATTCCTCTGACTGCCCCCCATGACTTCTGCTAGCGCATGCCAGGAAAGAAGGATGCTGCACATTTTTAACTGAGGAATGTGCAGCTAGAACCATCATTTGAACTTAAAAGAGCCATTCACAGCTTTATCTACCAGCTATAGTCAATTCACATGGGGAAACGAAGCATTGCAAATTAAATGAAAACCTGATTAGTAAGGAGGAGAGGAGGTGGCATCCTTTGCAGGACTGTGACATCTCTCCTGAAAAATGAATTTTTACAGATGAAGTGGGAAGGATTTTCTGAGGGCTCCTATTGCCCTCTGCCCTTGCTCACCCCGTTATTTTGCAGTGGGTTCTTCACCAGGCTCGGTTTGTTGTCAAGAAAAACAACCAGGTTCCACCTTGTAATCTGATGTGGGTCAGGCTCTACCTGCCTTCAGCTCCCTTGGCCCAAAATCAGCAATGCAAACTCAGGAATTCAAATACCGTCAGTATGGGGAATGGGTGGTAGTGTTTGTTTCTAATAATAACCAGCTTTGGGTTATTTTTCTCTGCCTTCTGGATCCCAAGTCTTTTAGGCATAACAAAGTTGAATTAGGTGGGGGAATGGAGTTTACACAAACATGAGGACTAGAAATGTGCTTTTAAAACAAAACTGAAACTCTCATGCAGCTCTTTAAATCCCAGAGACCAGGTACTAAATCACCAAAGAAACGATCACCAGCCTCACCAGAAAATGGTGGCGCTGTACATCCTCTCCCTTTCATCTATTTCTTATTCACACAAAGTAAGCTTGAGAATTGAATGAAGACCATCAGGATTCATCCCTACTACTTACAGAAACTGTTAATATCCAAAGTCTTCAATAGACAGCAAAATCATGGGTTCTTAATCTATCTTCTGTCTACAAACAGAGTTTGTTTGAAGAGGACTGGTAGTAAAAAAGTAAGGAAGAATGGCTATGTGTACAGGGAAGGCTGGAAGGACTCCTCTGCCTGCTTTTGCAGGGCTTTGAGGCCTCCAAGCTAGTCAGAACGATGGTGAAACAAAGGAATTTGAGAAAAGGGAAAAAAAGTTTACCATCACCTCAACAGCTTTCTGGTTGCACCAGTCTGAAGTGACTCCTGAGCCTGCAGGGAAGAGCAGGGTATGCAGGATCCCACACGCACACGGTCGAGGTCACATTCTCCATGCGCTGCCCTGTTCCACATCCTCCTGCAGAAGGCTGGCCTAAGAAAGCAGGCACGTTTCAAACAACCTCAGCATCATCCACAGCTATTCAGATGCTTCCTAAAACAAGAGTTAAGCTGTGCAGCACACATACACCTCCTGCTGGATCAGGCCTTCATTTCAAAAAGGAGCTGGACTCTTTTACAAGGCATTAAGTTTCATTTGCAATTACTTTGGATTTTATTGCACTACTGAATATAACAGGTTCATTAACTGGGCCAGCAACATTGTATCCATATGCCTTTTTAATAGAGCTTTTCTGTTATTGTTTCCTTATTGGTCTTTTCCCCTTTGCAATATGCAACTGGATTTTACTGGCATCCAGTTTTCGCAATTGGCCCCAGGTGGCTCCTCCTGGATCCTTATTTGTTAATTTGATGGCTGAATTTGTGCAACAAGGAATGAAAAATACTTAACGAAATGCCCAGGACGCTACTTTACAGCAGTGGCAGCAACCCAACGTATGTTCCATAGAGAGTAAGCCCTCTGGGTTAAGCCGTGCATTGTCTCCCTCACCCCCAGAAGCAGGATGTTCCTTGCTGACCTACCTGCTCTGATTCCAGTGGGCGGAGGTGAACCATAAGAAACGTCACTGTGTGAGCATCATGTGGAGCTGAACGCAGGGGCTCCTGCAGCTGTAAGCTTCAGAGCACCTGCAACACTCCCGGAAAGTAATCGGCAACTGAAAGAATTGTGCCCTAAATTTGACAAGCCACGGAGTTTCCATAGAGAACATTTTTATTTTTTAGGGCAAAACTTCAAAAGAGTCTGGTTCAGTCCAACAGCTCCCACTGGGAACCTGGTGGCCAGGTTCTCAAAAGAGCTGATCTCCCACCAGCATCTGCACTTCTAAGGCCTCTCAAGAGCTTGTGCTCCTTTTAAAACCTGATTCACTGAACAAGATACCAGCAGCTGATGGTCAAACGTGAAGGGCATGCACTGTTTTCTTGCTCTTGCCTTGTCAAATAACGCATTTCCTTCCACAGCGGATAAGCACTGAAAAGCCTCATGGAAGAAATACATCTAAAGGAGGGATTGGAATAGAGAGATAAGCTGATGGTAGAGAAGAAGGGAGTTCTACTTGCACAATTCCACGTCTAGAATTTTTTTATTAGACCCTCCCCACCAGAAACGCCAAATTATCACAAACAAAACATTGTGTAAGAAGGGATTGATTCTGATGACTTGGGGGAAAACAGGGAAAAGGTTTCAGGTTTTTGTTTGCTGTGAGTCCTCATTTTGATATCTGAGGAATTTACATTGGTCTGGAAGCAAGCACAAGGAACATCCAACAGTGCTCCCTTTCCAGACACAGCATCTTGGAACAGTTGTCCTGCCAAGAGCATGAGCAGCAATGATCTTGCTGGAGTAACGAGCCACATCCCCCTCATGTCCCACAGAGGAGCATCTCACACTTGCTCACCAACTGAGGACTGCTAGGGTTAAGCAGAAGACTCAGTATGAATAAACCACAGCACAGATGAGAAACATTTTCCTGCCGCAGCACTTTCCCCCCTCCTTACCTCGCATATCCCTTCACACCAGACCATAGGAAAGGCTTGATTCAAGGATGCCCTGCTGTGACCTCCCCACAAAGCCCCTCACAATCTCTCACGTCTCCCCCTCTCTCAAAGCCCCAGGAACCCTTTCAGCATCTTCTCCACTGGTGTTTTCCTGGGACCCAGACACTGAAGCAGTGCAGGTATCTCTGCACACAATCCGACACCAAATCTGAGCCCTTCAGTGCTTTCTGGAACACACAGCTATCTCCAGAATCCCAAACAAATACATTAATTGCTTTCAATTTATCAGCCTCAAATCATTCTGTCTAATTACCATTCATCTAGAGTTTGTGTTTTTAATGGTTTATGGGTATTGTTGGTAATCTTTTAATTTCTCATTAAAAACAATATCTTGTACGCACTATGTGTGAAAAGCCCTAATCCGATAAATCAAGCAAGAGTAACACAGTTAAAAGGAAATCAGTGGAACAATATTTGGGTTTATATATTTCTGCCAGTCAATTTGTAATTAAAAGTTGCTACTTTAAAAAACACAGTTGTTGCTGTGAAAGCCATTATCAGTCGGCATTTTCATATGAATACTGCTTTAATTAATTAGCAAAAGTAAATACATTATATATCAAAAACCGCTTTCCCACTGAACCCATGCGTTCCAGAACAAAAGGCTTAATAAACCACACAAAAGAGGGACAAATTAGCTGATCCCACCCTCCCTTTTCAGGTTTAGTCTTTTAAAGTTCTCCAAGGTTCCCTCCCAACACACTTGCCTTTCTTTTTTTTAATACATTGTTTGTTTTTCTTTAGAAGTGTGTATGGGGGGAGAAGATGCTACACAAACACAAAACATGCCATTCAAATTAAATGATTTGGAAATCAGTTTTGCTGGTTCTTAGAAAACAAGAGTGTTTATGATTATTAAAAACCAAATGTAATTACGATCACATACAACAAGGTCCCTTTGGAACAAATTATTTGCTGAACATTAAGGGGTTAGAATTTGATTCACAAAAGGAAACGATATGTTTGAAAAATTTCTTTTGTCTAGGGGCTTTCCAGAGCCTGGAGACAGTGGGAGAAACTGCTAAATTTCTCTCAAACTGGAGAGAAAGCGTGGATGAAGAGTGTCGTCTCAGCCTAAGGCCTACGACAAGAACATCAGCAGCATCTCCAATCTTCCGTGCCTTAAACAGGAACTGAGGGTCCTGCCATCTCACTGGTGAACAACCACTCACCTCATCCTGGCCTCCTCTCTGCTGAATTGCCCATCGGTGAGGAGCAAGGAATGGAGCTGGCAACTTTGCTGACTGATGGCTGTGGCTGCACAGGGCAGCAGGCTGGGGAGACCCGAGGGCAGGAGCACGAATGCAGATGGAGATCCTGACCTAAACAAGAGTGAGAAGTAATCAGCTAGCTAAGTCTGCCTGTTGGGTAAGTGGTTCCTCAATTTTATTAGACCTACCTGGAGCTGGAGTCACAGCAACCTTAGCACACTGAGCCTCACCACCCCGTCAGCAATGTCCACACATTGCTCAACAGATGAGGTCAAGAACGGCAAATATGTGGCCAAAAGAAAAATGCAGTCACCCAAGGGAGAATTTAGACTTTGCATACTTTTCCATGAGAGCATCAAAGGCTTTCCACTGAAGGATGCCTCCAAAAATAAAGACCAACACTAGGAAGGCTGGACTGGCTAGTTGTGTTGCCATTAACCACCATTCCGCACGCAAACCCATACAGGAAACCCGAGGCTATGCTCAGCCCAAGGCAGTCTGCAGTCACCAACTCCCACTCCCTCCAGCAAACATCCATCTTGCCAGATATTTAATTTCGCCCACTCTGTCCTGACTCCAAGCCATCTCCCCATTTACACCAGATATTCAGCATGTTTCCTCTCCAAGTAGATGGCAAGCAAGCCTCCTCCTTGAATGAATTAATAAATCTTCATCCTCTATTTTGGGATGCATACAAAGACCTAATGATCAGTCTTAGTTCCACATGTTTTTCCTTTTCTTAAGTTTTCTCTTCCCTTGTGCAAAGCATTTGGAGAAGAGACGGCGTTTTGCCCTGACTGCCTCACACACCAGCAGTGCTCCAAGTGATCGGAATTAATACTTCAGGAAGACTGAAGAACCCAAATGACTTTGAAGGCTGTCCCCGTTTGCTCAGTTTTTGCAAACCGTCATATCACAATAGCAAATTTCTCCAGACAGGAGCTGTTCACCTTTCCACCTTCTGCTCTCATCCAAAGGCTTCCATGCAACCCACTTGATACCTTACGTACCAGCCTCAGTCCCTCATTCCCCAGTTCTGTCTGAGATACAATTTGACGAGAGACACGTCTGTCACAGGGAATGCCACAGGGTTTCAGCAAGATGCAGTTTCCTTGAAGTCCCAGTGTGATCTGGATGCCAAACTAATTACTGAAGAAGCCAAAATGATGCTGCTAATCAGTTGTGGGCTTCTTATGTGGGCTCAGAACAGATCTGCTGAGTTTACTCTTCAAGCAGTGCACAGCCTTGTCAGGTACCATTAGTGTTAGCGAGGATCTCTCTCCAGAAAAGCCACATGCCAGCAGACACAGGAGATTCCCATGCAATACACAGGGCTTGGGCTGGGATGCCACAGAGAGCACGGCACTGGGGGATGTTCCAGCACACGGAAGTGTGCCTCACGCAAGCCTTCACCACAGGCATTCTTTTCCCTTCACATAACTGCATTGATTGTTATCATTGTTATATTTGGTTCAACAGCCCATCTGGAAAGTTCTTGCCTCCCTCGGCCCCCGTAAATAACCAAGCCCAGCTCTAACCAGAGGCAGTTGACAGAATCAGCTCCACTGCCCTTTGGCAATTCTTCCAGGAATTTTTAGGGTTTTTACCAGTCAGGAAAAGGCTTTGATGCTTTGGAATCAGGATTTTATGAAGATCATTTTGTAGGGTTCAGCCAACTCATGAAGTGTCAAGTGGGGGGCACTCTTTCATCTCATCGCTGGATGGGGAAAAAGATCCTCCTCCCTCTTGCCGGAATGAGGACTGGAGAGGGGGGAAGCATCTTTGGAGGGATGAAGGCTCATCCATAAAGGGGAGGGTTTCTTTTCTCTTGGTAGAGTCCACCCACCACATTCCCATCATACTGACTGCTGTAGTCCTGTCTGCTCCGCGGGCTGCATCAGATAAGAACTGCTCGTTCCAGTTCTGAAGCTGCTCTGCAGGGACCTCCCGCTGGCAGAGCCAGGCTCTTCCTCACCCTCCTTTCTCAGCTGCTGCTTCAATGGCTGCTGCACTGCTAGGGATGCTGCAAGAAAACCTCCTGCTTCCAAAGAATCAGACGGGGACCGAGACCAGCCGAAGGAAACTTCATCTTCCACTTTGCAGTTCTAAACACTCGCTTAAATAAATAAATAAATAAATAAATAAATAAATAAATAAATAAATAAATAAAAAATTTTAAAGGTAGTAAAAAAAACCAAGGAATTCTGTTTTCTCAAAATGTACATGCAAATTGCCATCCAAAACAAGTTAAAGGTCTGTCTGATAGCCATTCTCTGACAGTGCGCAAAGCTGAACGTCTCAGAAGATAACACAAATCCAGCCCGTACCCATTTCTGCAACAACAGACTTCCTCTACAAGGGAGAACACATATCTCCACAGCTAGCAACCAAGCTTGGGCTCTGCCAGCCTGACTGCCAAGCCATTCCTTTGCTGACTGCCCATTTGCCATGACCTGGCTCTCGCTGCCTTTGTGCAGAGCTGGTTCAGAAGAATCCACGTGATATTTGCAAATGCCAAAGCTTCCATCAGCATTCAGGTCAGCAAAAACACTGATGCTCCAACATTACACCCAGACTCAGTTCACAAGATAGCTACTCCAACCCGGCGGCCCCGGATATGATCTGGGATATCTCATAACTCCTGAAGTTAAGGAAAGAGTTTGCAGGAGAAACTCAGCAAGAAAAAACCCAGGTTATTTTGCTGGGACACTCAGTGTTTCAAGCTACCTGCAATTCGATATGTTAGTACACAGACACCCTTCCCATGCTTCCTTATGGAGCCTGTGATGATATGTTGGACAAAGTACTTAGCTGCTGTTGATTTATTACAGAAGAAGAGCAAGCAGTGGTGTCACAGTGCTCCAGCAGATGTGTGGCCACCAGCCACTGACACACCGATGAGAGGAGTGAAAATAACATACAGGATACATCCAGAGCTTCCACTGCTCCTCCTGCAAAGCAGCAGCCAAAGGCAATGTCAGCAGCAGCCCCCGGGGAGACTGCAGCAAAAAGGCTCACCCAGGCAGTATCCTTCAACCTGCTTCACTCATGCTCCTGCTACAACCAAGCACAAACAGCCTGCAATTAACCTGCAAGCAAGTTTCACCATGAAAGGGCTTTCTGCTGCTGATGCATCAAATAGGTTTCTATGCATTGCACCTTTCAGGTCTACTGCTAAAGGTAAAAGAATGTACTTGCAGTGCTGAAGCCAAACCGACTGCAGCTTCCAGCTCTGTACATATGACCTTGAAAAAGTCATTCAACTCTTCAATGGCTGGGCTGTTAACTGCAGAATGAGGTTCCTCCAGCTTTTGGCTGTCTTGTCTGTTTAGACTGTAAGCTCTTCAGGGCAGGGACTGTATCCCATTAAGCGATCATAACTCTCTCTTAATTAAGGTCTTCTACACATTCAGGGCCCTCACAAAAACGTCATAAAACAAAAGCTTTCTAATAAATTGTGGGGAATTCCACATTCTGATCCAAAAGGGCTCAGTGGTTTTCCCTGCTGAATATGGTGCCGAATCCCTTGTTAGATTGTGTGTGGAGGGGGAGGTGGGAAGACTTCGTATAATTTAAAGAGATTGCAAAAAAGACAGTTTAAGTCCTTGTGACTGTATATTTCTTTTAATTAGTTTATGCACAGTGCATTTGCATGGGAAGATGCACAGCGTGTGGACGAACTTAATTAGGAGAACAATACGTTCCCTCTTAAGATAATGACTTGAGGATTATGAAAATTATTATTCGAGATCCATCCATGGGTCATTCGAGGTTCAGTATCCAGCGAACTTTTAAAATGCATTGAGGTCAGCAGTTTGGGTACTGTCAGTAAAGTCACTTGATTTTACTGCTGCTTAAATGATTAATTATGAACAGTGGCTGCATGCATCCCCCCAGTTACACAATAGCCCAAGGACTCGCTGCATTTTGCATGTGCCATCAGCTGGTCTGGAGAGACCGATGGGCTAAATGGCGCCGTGAGATGCGCTGTAGTCATCTGCCAGCAAAGCCTCCTTTGGAGCTCTCCCCTCGTCTTTCACAAGTCCTTTTTGCCTTTTTGTTCCTGGCTGGGGATGCAAGGAATTTCAGCCTTTGTTAAGGAATCTTTGTAGCTGAAGAACTAAGACAGCTAGGTGAGTGTTTAAGGACACAGCTGGGCAGCCCATGTGAAATGAGATACAACACATGCCATTTCACTACAAAGTACTTGCAGGCAACTGAACTGGAGACATCACCTAAGTGTATCAGCTTTAACTCTGGCAGCTTGGTAAGTCTCCAGAAAGGCATCTTTTCTCTCCTCTCTGAATCACAGTCTACTCATTAAGAAATGAGCAAAAACCTAAGAAGTGCTCCTACATCTTATCACAGCAGACTGGGAAACAGCCCTCTTTGAAACAGCTTCCACAAGGGTTGTATTTCCCAGCCAGGTCAGCTCAAAGAATCCCAGAGCCCGTCCTGCTCTCCCTCTTCAAAGAGCAGCTGCCAATAGGTGAACACCCAAGACAAAGACATTTCTACCAGCCCTGCATGTATTGCACTGCCACTTCTGTGCTCACACTTCTGGAGGGGAAACTCTGTGCCTGGGCCCCAAACTTTTGAGCGTGGCCACCCCGGTGCAGGGTGTAGCACCACCAGCTGTTTCACAGTGCCTGTCACCAGCTATCTTAGAGCTGTTTTGCAATATAACACCAGACGATGCACGCGAGAGGCACTGCCCAGCACTCAGCATTCCCTGCCCTCTTCTTCCCCACTGACATTTGAGGGCCAGAACTACTCAGCAGAGCACCAAACCCTAGGCAATGGCATCCCAATGCACTTACGGTTAGAGAGCTCAGAAAAGTCCAGCTGCTATGGAGATGGGAAGCAGAGGAAAGAAATCAAAACATGCTATTAATTATAGGACAAGGAAAGAACAGCTCCTTGCTCTCTGCAGGGTCAGTAGATACAGTTTGTGAGCATCGCTCATTACTCAACTGCTGTTGTTGATAACGTGGCACCCAAAGCATGCTAGGCACTGTACAGGGCAAACAAAGATGTCCCTGCCCCAAAGAGATTACAATCTAATTCAGATTTTACAGTCATATTTCAAAAGCATAGCAAGATCAAAGCCTTGCTCTCCTCCCCCAGGCTCTCATTCTCTCTAGTGGAATATATCTCGATTCATAAATCAGAGCAGCAGCACTCAGTGCATACTGCCACTGAGGACACAAATGAAGACACAGAGATGCCAAAAAGGTACTTCTAACACTCACATTTGAGCTTGGGAGAAAAACTCTGGGGGGCAGGAGAAGGGGAAAGCTTACAGCAGTTATTATTTTTGACCAAAGAGTAGCTTTGTCTGGGTGCCAAGCCACCAGCAGTGACACCACAGAACAACAATGCTCTAGAGCAGAAGATAAAAACAGAGATCGTTCCAGGAATTCAGTGAAACTTCAGGAAGCATTAGGTGAGATGGTCTGGAAATACTATAAAATTGGGACAAACAGGATACAGTAATATTTTATTTAGAAAAGAACACCCTGAACTAGATTAGTAATTCCAAAGGCAAATTGCAGTACTCCTGTTTGTTGGTTCATTCACAGATAGCACTAGCAGCACCAGGGCACACTTAAGCATGCAGGAGTAAAGACTGGCATATCCCAAGCATTATCTCCACTACAGCATCTATGGACTTCCCCCTTAGAAAAATCTGCAATTCAAACACTAAATTTGCCCCGAACTGCTTAATCTGCAAGCTCCAGTGATCTGCCTGCAATGGGATGCACAGGCAACAGATGTTCAGAAACCGAGCTGGCAGTTTGCATCACCTGAATGTGTGATTGGGAGCAAGAGAGAAAGGATGCACATTGCCTGGGAACATCTGATAACGCCGTGCCCTTCAGAGTTTGCACGTCGGTGAAGGGGCAGGAGCAGGGCTTAGAAATAACCAGAAGCTTCCTTCTCCTTCCATGAGTCACTCCTGCTTCAAGGAGCTGCAGCTTTGATTATTAACTGGGCTAGTCAGCTAGATATTTAAATGATTCCCAAAAGTCATTAAGAGCCCAATCAGATATGCAGTTCTTGACTCTAGCACAGGAATGCAGAGAGGGAATTATTTGCATAAACTATGCTTTAGAGAAAACCTCCATGTATTTTATATTTCAGGGTACTGGGAATCTGATTTAACTGAGCCGAAGAAAAGAAAAAGCAGCTTAGGCAATTTAAGGGACCACATTAAACACAGAAGAGTTAAAAAATAAAAACATCAGCTAGTGCAACGATTAGGAACAACAAAATATGATGTCAAAGCATTCTTCTTATATTCCCTAAGCAACAGGCAGCTCCTTTAGATTTCCCCTGACTTTCAAAGAGAAAATTCAGCCTTAAAGTCAAAGCACTGCCTGAAGACACGTGGCTGACCAGATCTCACCACCTTCTCATCCTCTGTTCCAGCTCAAGATCACACAACACAGGAAAGATATAGTAAGAAGACACGGAGAAGGTGGACACAAAGTCCACCTCTGCCTAGAAGTAAGCTGACATTCACCCCTCTGCCCTGATCTGAGACTGACTCACATCAAAAACTGCAAGTCAATCACCCATGGAATTGTTTTTATGGGAAATTTGGGATGGCAAGAAGCCTACAGGGTTTAGTAGGTCCAAAGGCAGCACCAGTGATACCAGTCTGCAGACCGTCTTTTCAGGGACAGGCAGAGGGGTGCTTGGCTTGGGTTACAAGTCTCCAGAAGAGCTAAAGCAGTCTCACACTGTGTTACCCCCAGCAGCAGGCAGCTCCTGCTCCTGTCCTGCATGGCCTCGGCTGTGATGGGCCTTAGGGCTTCTGCTCCAGGACAGGGCAGCACCTCAAGGCCCTCTGTGGGGGGATCATGCCCCCCATGGCACCCTTCCCACCCTGGCTTGGAGCCATAACAAGCAAATCATCTCCATATCTGCAGCTCAGACAGAATTTAGCCAAAACCAAGACTCAGGATGGCTGGAAAGCTACATTCAGCCTGGAATTTGTGACAAAACAAGGAGGGAGAGCAAAGAGGATGTAATGAAGCAATGTGGGCACCCATCTCTCCAGCAGCAAAGAGCAATCAGCTATTCACACTAACACCCTAACCCACGATTCAGGCAGGAATCCAGCACTCCCATCAGCACCCTTCAGAGCCCTTCTGTACAATGGGGCTGAGCTATTCCACCTCCTGCCTTCCTTCCCTCCAGGATGGGAGCTGGCAGATTCAACGCACTCGTGCTTACAAAGCCTTCCCGAGAAACTGCTGTGAAGAGGGCAAAATTGTTACCATTATTATGATTAGAAACCAAGGTCATTCTGTGCAGTTATTTAATTAAACCATAAATACAAACGGATAAGTGTCTAATGAGCCAGCTCTACGCTGTATGTTTATACTGCTCTGAAAAGAACAACGCTTAAACTAGTTGCAAATAATAGTGCCCTTCCCCAGCCTGCTATTCCCTGCAATCAGGAATCAGGCCGCACAGTAGTTTGCTGACAAATTGGTTCGTGTTATGAAGATAATGAAGGCATCAAATTACTTCGCTCTCTTTCCCCCTGGAAGCAGCAAGGCTCTTGCAGCAAGAGATTGCCAGGGCTTTATTTGCGTGCGACAAGATGGGCTCTGAGGCCAAGGCGGGCCGGCTCCAGCCACGCTTCTGGCACATGTTGCATGGCCCCGAGCTCCATCCATGCTGCGTGGGGACAGGATGGCTCCTCAGCTCTGGGCCTTTCTACCTGCAGGACCCACAGAGAGACCCCTGCCAGGGTACCACAGGCTGCTGTGTTACAGCAGGGCAGCTTTTCTCCATGTTTACAGAATCATGTGGGTTGGAACAGACTCTTAAAGGCCATCTGGTCCAACCCCTGCAGTGAACAGGGACACCCACAGCACTATCAGGTGCTCACATCCTGTCCAGCCTGACCTTGGCTGTCTGTAGGGATGGACACCGTCATCTCACCGGGCAGCCTGTGCCAGGGCCTCACTGCAAAAATCATCTTCCTTATATGCGATCTGATTCTCCCCTCTTTTAGTTTGAAACTATTTCCCCTTGTCCCATCACAACAGACACTGCTAAAGAGCCTGTCCCCTTCACGTTGATGCACTCTGCCTTCCAGGAACAGAACTTGGAGCAGCAGATCCCACATACTGTTGATCCAAGGGTTGCATAAGAAAACAGAACTTCTCCAGAGGCAGAGCGCTCTGCACCATGGCTCTGGAAGCATTCCTACCTTACTTTCTTTCTGTCTGCCTGGTAATGAAACGTTTAACTCCTCCTCTGGAGGTGGTTTCAGAAACTCAGAACAAGCAGAAAAGCATTCCCACCCCAAGCTGTTATTAATAAATAACGTATTCTGAACAGGTAAGATTTCAGTAAAATGGATCCAAACAGCTTTTTAAAGCCCCTCCAGCCACTATGAGCATCAACAAGCCCAGCAAAGCTCTTTAGTGATCATAACAAATGTGTCAGGCTTTACCCTGCGATTGATTCGCTTTTGGGAACATAAGTTAAGCTTTAAATCTATATTTCATATATAATCAAGCAGCCAAATCAGTCTTTTGATATAGAACCCAGACCAGCCACTGTGTCTTTATCTCAGAAAGCAGGAGGGCCAACAAAGCTGCAGCCGGGGAAGTGACAGTTCTTCTTTATTATCCTCCCTGCTCGTGCCCATCTTCTCATCTCCCCTATCAAATTTCTGGGCCTTTTTGATAAAAAAATAATATAAGAGCGCGCTCCGCAGGAAGTGCATGAAGGTTACAGATTGAGCAACGCCTGGGAACCCCTCTTTAAAAGATGCAACCATAAAAAGGGCCTGAAACCGGAGCAGGAAAACGAAGCCCCTTTTAGTGGCATAGAAAGGGACACGGAGGTCAGACACTGCATAGGAAGGCTCTCCCCATACAGCCACAGTACACCTCCCACTGCTGTTAAACACAAATGAGGAGTTTGGAGTCTCCCTAACTGCACGACTGCAGTTGAGACTTGTTGATGCTACAAGTTCAGCAGCAGTGGGGGAGCAGGGGATTGTGTTGCATCCATCTCTGCCCTGCAGCACACAGTCGTCTCTGCAGTGCTGCTGCAGTGGTGCATAGAACTCACCCGGAGCAGAACTGATGCACTTGTGCAACACGCAACGCTAAAGAAGGATTTCTTCCACTTGTGCAGCCAGATCAGTTCCCCGAGATGTTTTGTTGCAAAGCCTTGCAAACCTATAGGGTCACCATCACAAGGGAGATGTTAGGGATGGGAAATCCTCCAAACCATGATGGCAATGAGTGGTTTTGCAGATGAAACCATGGCCTGCCTGTGCCTCTCTTCATTCACTGCAAGCGAATCTGAGCAGCATCTCCAAGTGTGCAATTATGCCCAATTGTAAAAACAAACAAACAAACGTCCCTATAAACCAGACATTTTGGTGGCTAAGCCCCAATAGGAAGTCTCAGATTTGAGCTCCCCACAGGTGCCAAAGACATTTTAAGGTTTGGTTTAGATGCATTTCAGAGACAGCCACAGAAGTGAAGGAAAGGATTCTGCCCATTTGTGAAAGACAACGTGGGATTTATGGTCAGAGTCACTGTTGAACCCCCTTGTGAATGCTCCTCAAATCAGCGTGCTTTTCACTTGCACAAATGTCCCACCAATCAACATGCAACAGGAAACTCAAAGCTGAGGCTGGCACCTCCATCCATAATTCTCACTGTCGAGGGGAAAGAATAGGAGGAAAAGGCCTAAAGGGCACATTTTGCGTATCTGGAGAAAATTGGAAGGTTTCTGCCAGTCACCCACAGCCCAATCCCACCCGGACCACGTCTCTGTTACAAACCAACACGCTACAGCACTCATTCTTAATGGGCTGCATTCACAAGTGCCAGCCCCTGAAAACCAGATCAGCAGAAAGACAAGGGTTTCTGAGCTTATCTCTCACGCCCCATGCCAATTTCCCACCGCTGCAATCTGCTTCCAAGCCAACACTTGGCATTTTATTACTTCAAACTTTTTACCTCAAAATAGCGCTGTAGACCTGGAGTTGGCATCTCGCCTTGAGACGCCTGCTGACAACACTCTGATGCCCTTCCCTCTGTGTTTCAGTGTCCCACCACAAAAATAGGGGAAATAAGTTACTTTTCTCTATGGGAAAAGGGAATTTAATTCCAGATGAGTACGTTACAAAGGAGCTGTGTTACAGTTTGAGCTCTGCCAAATCCAGCTTGGACTCTTCACTTAAATTATTTCACAAGATGTGACAATTTCAGCACTTCCTATGCCCCAAGCAAAACTTCTGAACCTAATATTTGCAAGAGTGGAGTTGGCTGGCTGCTGCAGGCTTTAGAAGCCTTTTTTTTTTTCCTCCCCTCTAAGCATACCTTTAGTTTTGTCTCAGATCTCAGGAATGGGTAATTTGGATGACGGCTCACACCTGCAAGACGAGGTTGTTCTTGCAAGATTTTTCCAGTTCAGCTTAAGTTCCTAAAAGCCACGAGACATGGCAACCACAGTTAGCAATGCACAATTTTCAGAAGGTTGTTGGGATGAGGGGAACCTGTCTTAGATAACTAATATCAGACATTTTAGAAGAACTTAATTTCTTGGAAAAGGCCAACCTCTGAAAGGCACCTTAGGCCATCAACTGGGTACCCCAAACCAATAGGCACTGCTTACAGCATCAGTCTCCACAGACAGATAGATTGCAAGGAAGATTGCTTTCCCTTCTGAACACAGTAGTACTTATGGCCCGTATCTGTATTTCCTGTGACTCTCTGCACTCACACAATGCACCCCAGTCCTAGTCCTGCACAATATTGCACTCTTCAAGCTCCAGCGACCTCCTCCCACTGCACCAGCACTCTTCCAGATCTGGTTTATGCATGGAAAAGTGAAATCTTGGGAGCAATGCACTGCGTTGGTTATTTTTGTTTGGTTTGATCTCTCCTCCCCCTACCTTACCATACCCAGTAAGGTCCATTAGCATACAAGACTCTGAAATTCACTTCAGCTGCAATTAAACAAGAGAAGTTTAACCCTGAGGCTTCTGACAGCAAAGCAGGCAGGGAAACAAAAACGACACAGGGGGAAAAAAGAAAAAAACCACAATCCTAAAAGCAAGAGACTGGCTTGTGCTCACTGTTACATGTAACACACACAGGACTGTTCTATCAGTGCCTTATCCCAAGCCTGTAAGAGCTGAGCACTCAGACTCATACACTGCGTTTGGTCCAGCCCCAATTCATCTCCCATGCAGATGATTAAAAGGTACAAAGAGTGATTAATTAGCACCTCATGTCACGCCTTTATAACTTGTAGTCATCATCTAGCAGCAGTCAGCACAAACGCACACACATACGCAAGCAGGCATGGCGTCCTCCCCCAGAACAGTCCCTCCTATGCAATTATAGCTGGGTGCCCCTAATTCTGATCTCTTGAGCATTTAATGCGTTTGCTCTGGGGTCTACACAATCCTGCTCTAATTTTGCCAGAGGCCTTTGTATCAAAGACCTGAGCTGTGTGAAAGGTGATTTAGCAGAGATGGTGTCGGTGATTATTTTCAAAGGAACTGCTGCAGCCCCACCACGAGGGACACTGCAGCCTCCAGATAGGGGGCCCTTATCATATTTTCTATTCTCAGATAAGATTATGTTTCCTTTTTTCATCCTCCTTCCTGAATCTTCTTGATAACAATTGGGGGCCAGTTTAATCACGGAGGTTGAAATAACCAAAAGGGTTCCTATGGTGGCAGAGGGGAGGGCAGGGAACGGGGCCAGGTGGGTGGGGAGGAGGCAGAGCGCTTACTGGTCAGAAAAGTTGGGTAAGAGCAACTCAGAAATAAAGCCAGCAGAAACAGCGTTATTTCAAAGGGAACAGCTGTTAAACTGCAACCAAAGGAAAAGCACATGCAGCCAATGTTCTTGTGGTCACCCATCAAAAACAAAAACAAAACGAGTTGTTCACACACCCATTCTGTGGTCTAAACAAATTAGAGTGAAAATGGGACCAGGACAGGGAGATGGATGACCTCAAAACAATAGGGACAGACCCTTTGTGAAACAGCCCTTTCTACTGATGGTGGGGGGTTCTGAATGCTCACAATGTCTTTGCGATAAGATGAATGGCTTAAGCATGATGTGAATTGGCTCCAGGGAGCCTACCCCAAAAGCCCTGGGATTTGAATCCACTGGGAGTGAACGTCAGAGACAGGAGGGAGCAGCAAAGGTCCTGCGATACTGCTCTCAGAAAGGGGATTCAGACCTGAAGCTGGAGATGAGTATGTGAAGGAGTAGCTCTATCCCATTCCAGAACAACACAGTCATGTTCTAGCATGGTGGCTTCCTTAGCATATTTCCAGCAGGGAAAAAGCCCAATTAGGGTCTGAATGAAAGATCTGCTAAGAAATGTCAGTCTAAGCTAGTCAGCAATGTCACCGTGCCCTCTGAATCCATAGAGAATCAGCACCCTAAATGTTGCATCAGACAGTGCCAGGCTTTGAGAGTGGCAGTTAAGGGGCAGGAGGTGGGCTGAGGAGATAACGCCTTTCAGATGGGCTATAAATCAGAACTGCTCATCGCCCGTTATTGTTAGGCACAACAACCCCCCCTCCCATCTTTCAAAAAAAAAAAAAAAAAAAATTGAAAAATCCCATTCTGCTTTGGCAGCACTGCCTCCAAACAAACCCTCAATCACCACTGCGTGTTGTGTCAGTGTTAATGCTCCCACATGCCAAACCACAGGGGACTGTTGATCCATCTGTGTAAAAGGAAACAGCTCTGTCCTGAAGGACTGTTAGCAGAGAGAAGCAAAGTGTATCTAAGACACCAAAGCAATTCCTGAGGCATGCCCTGATCTTCTCAGCTGGAAAGCTTTCCCTAAGGGAAAGCCCAGAGAAGAGAAAGCCTTTGTGATATTACCCCAATATTCCACTGGCAGGGACTGGGCCGGCATGAGCCATCCCTGCCATAGTCTCCACTCAGACCTAGCAAAAAGGCCTGTGTTTCCAACAGTAATACTTGGAGGCACCCAAAGCCACCCAACAGGTGAAGTCAGATATGAGACCCTCAAGCTTCCATTCATTTTGGACATCCATTATTTGCAAGAACCCAGTGACCTGCTTTCGGTTACTGAAGGTCAGAACTACTTCCAGTCTGTCTTTTGAGATTGGAACGTGACCAGGACCCAAACACTGATGGAGCCATCAGAGAGGGGCACTTGTCCTGGAAGACACTTACGTGTGGAGTTCAAAGCCAGGCCTGATGACTGGAAGGCAGCGGATGGCAGCTTACCACAGAGTTCTTGGTAATAAAGTCTATTTGAAGGCCCTGAGTGAAAAGTGTGTTCCTAATAAAGGATAACATTTCATGGTCATTATGCGATACACTTAACTTTAAAAGGAACAAAAATGCTGAGAAAGTCATTTTCTGAAAAGGACTCTCGGATTTCATTACTATGGGTCAAGTGCCTGGGGAGAAGAATTAAAGAAAAACACGAACTTGTGCACAAATTAATTAAAGATATTTCCACTAATAAATTGTCCCCATATCCCAAGGCAGAGCCTTCAGTTTGCAAAATGTGGTAATATTCAAGTTGTGGTTTTCTCCACCAGGCAAGAGGTTCAGCAACGTTTAAAATCAAATGGACAGAGTTGGCGATGTGGAGTTTGGGAATGGGAGGGGATCACTTCCTCCTTCAGCCCATAGAAAATTTCTGTCATTTTAGCATATTTCTAAGAAAGCAAGCAAGCCTCGGTACCCCTCTGAGAGGCTAAAACCATGATGACCTTTTAACTTCTAATTTTTCCTTGATTCAGCCAATTTCCCCAAACAAGATCCCCCTCTCCACATTCTTTCACCAAAAAAATGCGGAGGACTGCTCCTTCTGATGCAAACACAGCGCCAATTGCTGTAAGAGGAGAAAATTGTACCACAAGGGGAAAGAAAGCAAAACAAAAATCCCAGAAGGAAAAACAAAATCCACTGTCAGCAGCTTTTTGAGTAGTGGGCCTGGCCCAACCCAACGGAACGATCCCCTTCCAACCACTGGAGCAGCTGCCATGGGAGGAGCTGCATTTAAGCAACGCCGGGATGACAGCTCAGAGCTTCAGCTGTTCCAACCTACAGCAAAAGATTTTTGGTCTTCTAGAGAGGCTTCCTACAGCCTACAAAGCCACTGCTGGGCAATGCACCTCCAGCTCCTAAGTCTGGCACTGGGATGAAGCCAGCACGCAGCGATGCACAGAAATTGCTGCTCATGTAAGGTGCTCTGCACAAGGGGTGATGAAGTCACTCTCAGCCCCGTTTTCTCATTGCTCTCAGCTATCACAAAAAAAAAAAAAACCAACACATTGAAACTGAACTTAACTTTCTTGGATATTCCCCATTTTATTGCCTGCCTGCTTGCATGCATTCAAAAGCATTTTTGGTGCTTTACATTTAGAGTAAAGGAAGGTGGGAAGATTTGCAAACCTCTAAAGATCACCACTGCCTCACAGATCACTACTGGTTTACCCACAGAAGAGAGGAAGATCTTACTCCCCTGAGAACTGACAAACCAGAACAAACTTCTCAACACAAATATAGCTAAATAGTTCTGCTCTAGGAGCTGGGATTGTTTGGTTAGTATTGACCTGATCCCATTTGAACATCCCTGTTCTCACACTGATCAGGGGCTGAAACGGAAGGAAACTGCTTCAAGCTTCTCTTTCCCTTTATTTTTTTTCCCCTCTATCCCCCTCCACTTAAATTTCACAGGCACCTGAATCTGATCACAACTTCCTCTGTCCAGTGTAAAGTTTAGTCTGAGAGAGCGCACATACCACAACGCGTTGGGATAATATTAATGTATAGTATTCAAAGCCCCAGGGCCTGTATGTTTCATTAATTTCCTCCCCATTAAAGTAAAATGAGGATATCCTGTAGAGAATTGCAGTGAACCGTTCGGACTGTGAAACTCGTCCTGACCCTGCTAAGAAAAACAGACAGAAGAGGAAAGAGCAGCTGATCGCAATGTACAGCCACCCAAACGAAACACACGGGCTCCTTGCTCAGCCTTCTTTGCACTACTACCGTGCAAATATTTAGCTTAACAGGATGTGAAGAGCTGGTCAGCAAGCGTTAAAAAAATACGCACTGATTTTTATTTGTTTAAAATGCGAAACATTTCCCGTACATTCTTTGTAGTGCATTAACCTCAGGCGCAATTTCCACTCTGGGATTGAGCAAGCCAAGGGACCTGGGTTGCACACGAAGAATTCAGATTACTGCATCTGTTTGTGTGTGGTTGGGATGTACATACCAATCCCTTCTCCCTAACCCAGTGTATCTGAGCTCTGCCAAACCCCGGAGGGCTGACATCCAAGAGAAACAGCTTCTTCCAACACAACTGGTTAGTATTGACCTGATCGGTAGTGCTCACTGCCAGCCTCTGTAGAATCTTGAAGATTGGAAAAGACCTCAGAGATAACCAACTCCAACCCAACCGTCAGCAATACTGACCACTGACCACGTCCTTCAGTGCCACATCTCCACGATTTTTGAGCAACTCCAAGGATGGTAACTCCACCACTGTCCCTGGGCAGTTCCAGCACGCCGTCACTCTTTTGGCTAAGACATTATTCCTATCATCCAACCTCCAGCATTCGCTCTTGTCCTGCTTCTGTTACCTGGGAGACTGACCCCCACCTCACCACAAGCTATCAAGGTTCAGGACAGATCCAGCAGAGTCCCAAGGCTTTTGGAAACGCAGTGCTGTATCCTCTCCTCCTTGTCCTAGCATCTTGCCCTTGGTGTTGTTCCCCACCTTGACCCCCCTCCTACGCTCCTACGCTCACCCACCCACCTCGGCGTTGCAACTTACCTTCCACCTGACTCACGCAGGGATGCATAGCTATGGTACCTGCACACAGCACTTCTGGGAAGCTGAGAGCCTAAATTGGCCTAAATTGCCCTCCGCTGACATGAGACATGCTTCAAAAATGCAGCCAGGAAATGGATGTGCCCCCTCCAGTGCTAAAGGTCCCCTTTGAAGACTTAATTTTAATTCCAATTAATGGTTCCAAGTAATGGGATGGAAGCAAACATCATTAAATCTTGACAGGACTGGGAAGGCATCCCCTGCCTTTTCCAAAGGAATGAGGAAATGTGTTCAAGAAATGTTTAGATGTTGTACTAAGGGACATGGCTTTGTGGGAAGTGTTGGTGATAGGTGGATGGTTGGACTGGATGATCTCAGAGGTCTTTTCCAATCTTGGTGACTCTATGATTCTATGAAAATCCCTCCATGCTCCTTTCCCAGAAGCTCCACTTGAGCTGTGCATTCCTGGAGGAGTTTTATGTGGGTACTGAAAGCAGTGATGGGATTCAGGTGCAGAGATGATGGAAGTGCAGCATAACATGTCCCTCCTGGACAGCAGCCAACTTAAAATAATCTCCAGCTTAAAACACTTGGAGATAAAGAACACACTCCAGAATAGCTAGATAATTTAGCTATCCCCCAGCATCTCACATCATTCAATCATCACAGAATCACAGAATCAGTTGAGTTGGAAGTGACCTTTGAAGGTCATCTAGCCCAACTTCCCTGCATTGAACAGGGACGCCCTCCCCACAGAAGTCTAATTCACAATCTTTACTCCCAAAAGCTCTCACCAATGCACTTCTGTCTCAAAGGTGCATAACAATATCCATCTGTATTTGCTTGAGCCTGAAAATGTCACACTCGTTCCACACGAAGCGTTCATCTCCAAACTTCCTTTTATTTCTTCTCAGCTTCCTCCCAGCTCCTTCCACCCACCCCCAGCACTCTTTGACTTTGGCACTTTGACTTCACACCTCCCAGCAGCTTCCTACCTCAGAAGCACCTTCCATTACCTGCTCCCCAGTTCACAATTCAAACACCCGGTTAAAAGAGGCAGCCCTAAGGAGTGAATGTTAAACACAGATTGGGCAATGTTTCTGTGGCATTTGGCTCCAGGGCAGTGATTTGGGTCTGCCTCTGCTTCCAGTGCCCACCAACTGCTTGAAAAATTTACCTCTGGGCATTACAGGAATGCACACAGTAATTCATCACAAAAGGCTCCAAGCACCACAATAAGCCAGAAACGCCATTGCACCATTCGGATATAAAACAAGGACTTTCTGCTTGTATTTGCAGACTGCCAAGCCCCCACTGGAGGCCACATGCATATAATTCCCCCATTCTGCACACAGCCCTTTGCCAGCCCTCAGCAGAACCCGGTTGGGAGCAGAGGGGAGGACACACTCGTGATATAATACGCAACAGCCTGACGATTGCTAATATTTCTTAATAAAAAAAAAAAAAGAACACACATATTAAAAAAAAAACAACACAGCCCCCAGCTCATGATTTGAATAAAGGGGAGGGAAGAAGGTGTGTGGGGGAAATTGTCTTAATTAAAATTCTCCCTTTCATCCTAGTAATTACATTCAAACAGGCGACAGCAGCAGCATCGCCGCTTGTCACCGTGCCAAAAAAAGAAATTGATTTGATCACCGGGACATCGTGTTGCATTAAATAAAATTCTTAAAAATCTGCCAGGATTTTTTTTTTTTTTTTTAAACTGTAATTACTTCTGGAACGCTGCAAAGAAGGAAGAAAACAGAGCAAAGAGGAGAAGAGGAGGAGGAAGGGGACCGGGTGGCAGATAATACGGCAGTAATGATGGAAACACCTGTAAGCCAGCGCAGATCTCGCAGCTATCAGCTCTGGCTGCATTCCATATCCATTAGCTACAAGAGGCTGCACGGGCTCCAGGAAAGGAGGGTGTTAGCTCTGACAACTGCTGAAAAGCTGATGAAAACATACCAAAGGGGCAGTCACGGCGCTGCCATTTGATAAAGAGGAAAAAAAAATACAGAGAGGAAAGGGAGAAGGAAAAAAGAACCAGGAGTAAATCAGTCTAATTAATGGCTTTGCTCATTTATCAGGGGCAAATGCTAATTATTCTTTTTAATCACTTTTCTGCCACAGTTGCTCATTCTCCCTCTCTCTTTTTTTTTTTTTCCCTGCCAGCTCTACTTAGTGAGAGAGGTTGGTAGGAAAGCAATCCAAACCTCAGGCTTATAATAAGGAAAGCAGAAGAGAAAATGAAAGAAGGGGTGAAATGATTCCATGAAATCCTACCAGACTTCTCTTGGTGCAGCACCTCCCAGCACCCTGCCTGCTTTCCTGCCTTGGCGGCCCTCTGGCAGAAAACCAAAATGCAGAGAGAAAGCAAAGGCCAAAAGATCCTGCAAGACAGTTTTTCAGAAAATCTCTTCATCCTCTGAACTGCTCTCACAAACCACGTTTCTGTCCCTTGTTGTTCACTAACATCTGTGTGAATGGCTTTTGTTCAACACCACTCTATAGGAAACAGCTTTCTGCTGGTAAACCAAGAGCTGGCGTGAATCTGGGCATTTAACTTTCCTGTCTGTTCTCATCATGCAGGGTGATGCTGTCAAAGGCAGCAAGTGACATTGTTGCACATTTCCACACACCTGGAGAGCTTGGCTGTGAGCAAGCAGCCAATGCATCGCTTTCTCAAGTCTCTTTAAGCTGGTTACCCGTAAAAACCACTAATTACCACCATAAATCTTGCTCTCATTCATCAAGTGGTAAGCAGAAACTTGGGTTTCGGTGACCAAGGGGACCATAAACACAGGGACTAAATCTGCAAACAAACCCACAGACTTAAAGCGATTCGACAAAACCGCTCAAATTGTTAAAAGGACAAAGGGAAAAAAAAGCCTATAAGTAAAAGCAAGAGCCAGTTTGCAAACAAATCTCAAGAGAGAAAAAAAAAAGACTCCATTCATAGCAGTTTATTTGGAGTAAGACACGATGAGCAGCAGAGAAGAGATGGGATGAAATACGCCTGATGGGCTACAGACAGCACTCTGCATGGAGCAGGGCTGCTCCACCAACACAGCAGCACTGAGCACCTCTTTTTTCTTACCTTGAATCCAGCAATCCAGGAAGACACGGGGGAGCTGCTGGAGGAAACCCCAAATGCACAGCATCTTCCTTCCGTTTCAGTCTAGAGGTCTCCAGTAAGAATTTAATTCAACAGTACAGTTACCGCATAGCAAATCCCTTGAGTACTAGATGTGTGTCTTTGATAGCTGCTAAACCTCAGTAAACAAGTTGTTAATCATTCGTTGGTAATTAATTAGCAAACAAGAACTAATTGCAACTGGATAGCTCCTTAGATTCAAGACAGTTGTTTTACGTTTATTAAATAGAGGTCCACAAGTTACACAGACATCCTAACCAGCACACACACAGGTTTCTACAATGCATTTAGTTCCTAATGGTAGAACTTCACCATTGAAAACTGCTCAAAGGAAGTTAATTCAGGATGGTGCAAATACTGGTGGCTGTGGATGGTGCTCACAAGCACCAGTGGACACAGCTGAGAGCAGAAACACCTCCAGCATGACTACAGCCAGAAAAGAAGTGAGCACCAAGCCAGAACCAAGGCATCAGCATTCAGTGAAAGGCTGCAATACATGGTAAAAACATGAGGATACATGAGAGTTCTAGTAGGCAGCATTGGTGGTAGATGGATGCTTGGACTAGATCATCTTAGAGGTCTCTTCTAACCATAATGAGGAATTCATTCTCTACTACATTTGTAGTCTGGTCCATGAACAGAGAGCTAAATTACTTCTTGAAAAATTATTTGCCTGGCTTTGATTCCAGCCCTGGCTGCATTATATTTCATTTTTGGAGATTAATTTATAACCTCTTAAAAACAATCAAAACCTCAAACTGAGCTCAAGAAATCTTACTGCAGTAAGAGAAGTCTAAACCCTAATTTGGCATGAAGACTTAGCAAAACCAAATGAAAGCTTGTCTCTCTTGCTCTTCCAGGTTGACCTGAATTAGGCATTTTTAGGACCACTTTTCTCTGCTTCCAAAGGCCTTGGAACCCTCCTCTCAAATGCACCTCTCATCTGCCAAGCCACATTCACGAGCAGTTAAGAATGGTGCTCCAGCAGCAATATATGGCCATGTTTTGTCAGATGGGGTGAGGGTTTGCAAGTGCATCTGGAGAGAGTATGATCATTTACACTCACCTGGCTTTGTCCTGTGCCTTTCTCTAAAGCAGATCATCGAGGTACTTCAGTTCAAGTTCACTGCATGAGCACAGCGTCCAACCTCTCCCCTGGACAACAAAGTCAACAGAACTTGGCTGCCCAAACTCCTCCAAGGGATGGCACACAGCTCCTTTCCAGGACTGGCAAAATCCATGCTGCACTGCAACCTCTTCCCTGCACTCGTTCAGAAACATAGAATCATTAAGGTTGGAAAAGCCTTCCAAGACCATCTGTCCAACCATCCACCTACCACCAATACTGCCCACTGAGCCACATCACCACGGATGGTGACTCCACCACTCCCTGTGCATCCTGTGCCAGTGCCCAACCACTCCTTTGGAGAAGCATTTCCTAATTTCAAACCTGAACCTCCCCTGGTGCAACTGGAGGCCATCACCTCTCATCCTATCTAGCTGGCAAAGTCAGATCAACTTGAGGCAGAAGGAGAGAAACACCGGCTTTTGCATCTTAGAAAAGCAATGCCCATTTTGTGGGCCTCCTCCCAGCATGCATGCAGAGTGCACATTTACCAACACACCATTTATATACGTATGCCAAGCACTCACAGATAGCATGCGAGGAGAAAGATCTCAAGGAAAAACACGTCCTTCTCCACATACTGCAGGTTCCCCCCAGTCTTTCCATTTTACTTTATCTATCAAAAATATATTAACCCAAAAGCCTGTTCCCATCAAAGTCTCGATTCCATGAACATTTAAAGATAAGGCTTATCTTATTACTGGTGCATTAACAACAGAAATCTAAAGGGCTACTGCCAATCATCTCCTTTTCTCTCTGTTTCTTTCACCCTTCTCAAAGCAGCTTTGCAGAAAGCACAACTGGGAACTCAGAGGTGCTCAGGAGAACCAAATGCATACAAACAATCATAGGAAGGCCCCCTCCTTGCTCTCTGGTGATGGGTACCATGGAAAGACACATGCCCACCCTGAGTGTCTGGCCACGGCCTAGTATGAAATTACATAAGGGTTGGATATTGGCAAAAAAAACTTCCCCAAAAGACTGGTGATGCATTGGCACAGATTGCCCAGGCAGTGATGGAGTCACCAACCCTGGAGGTGTTCAAGAATCATGGAGATGTGGCACTGAGGGACGTGCAGGGATGGGCAATATTGGGTGATAGGTGCATAGCTGGACTAGATCTTAGATTGGCTTGGGATGGAAGAGACCTCAAAGATCATCACGTTCCAACCCCCAATGACCTTAGAGATCTTTTCCAACCTTAATGATTCTATGATTCTATAAAGGGAAACTGAGCAGTGTCAAACAGCAATCACTCCAACCAGGAAGGAGCCCACCAGAATTTCTACAGATATGCCTTCTTCCTTTCCAGCTCGGACCCTTGTGGTAGATAATCGCCCAGCCATTTTCACTAAACTGGCATGGGGGAAACAAACCATTCAAAAAATCCAAGACCCAGGGAGAATATCTAATCCAAAGTCAGAGAGGTTACCTTCATTCATATTTCCATTGCATCTACTTATTATAACCTTTCCCTTACTATTTGTTACTACTACTTTCTTCTGGTATCTTGTTCTTTTCACATCAACTGTGTAAATCTTAAATGGTTCTTATTAGGATGTTTGCATCGACTGAGGCAGTATCCAAGCATCTTGGCAGAGATGCTAGCTTGAGGTTTTGAAATTAAAAGGTTCTAGATTACATATGGAAAGCATATCTATACTGATCTTCTGCAGCAGAGCAAATCCTACAATAGACCTGAATTGCATGTCATCAGGGCAATTAAAATATCCACCTTAATTCTGCAGCAACACTTTCTCCTCTCTTTGCATTTTTTTGGCTTTCTAATTAGAAGTTTTAATTCTGCAGCGACTGTGACTAAGACCCTAAGCCAAAAATAACATCGCCTGTTCCAAAGGCCCTCTGAAAAGCTTTTATTTTTAAAAGCCAGAACAAGGCAGACGATCCAAGAGCGATAAATCTAAGTTTTCAGAAAAGAGTTGAGGATAGCAGGAGGGCAAAGAGACAGCGAGGGCTGAACAGCACGCACGATGCGTCTCATAGTAAAAACAAACTTCTTCTCATGGACACAACTGGCAACTGTGCATGTCAGAGCCCCTAGTAGAGATTTTACCAGGCTTTTCTACAAGCTAAAATGGTTGTCAATACAGATCTTCACGCTCAAAGCCTTATCCCTTCTAACATCAGCACCTCCTGAAACAGGCTTGCCATTTGCTTCCCCAGTGGTAAGAGAAAGCAAAAGGTTTGAGGGACTTTGCCACATGCGTTGCACCTTAAGAGTAATGTGGGTGAGCATATTTCCCCTTGCCCTGAAATGGAGTTCTTTCTGGAAACGTGGCTCTGGGATGCTGTCATATTCCTCTACCAAAATGAGGTGAACGTGTGAGACCACCACATGTGGTCACTGACTGGCCTTCAGGTCAAAACTTTTACTGCTTAGCCTACTGCAGACAAGACAGCAAGAGAAATTATCTCTCATGCTGGAGCACCATCTTGGCTTTCCATACTATTGGTCAGTGCATTACTTCCATGCATGCACATCTATTATTTAGGCTCATACCACTTTTTCCCAAGAAAACAGAACTTTCAGTCCTTCCTTTTCCAGAGCCTGAGAGTTACACAGATGGATTTTCATTAAGAGGTCTGCTTCCAAGCTCCTTTAAGGAGCAACATGATGTGTTGTGAAAGCCCCCACACCCAGCTGCTTTCTGACAAGAGTGAGAGACCAAGTACAAAGCTGAATAGCTCCCAGGGAACACCGACAGCTGCTGCTTTTCTTCCAGGCTACACCAATTCCAGTGTGACAACATCTGATCTTAACTATGGCTGCACAAATCTAACACCAACTCCTGGAAGCACTTTGGTTGGAGAAGTCACAGGAAGACCATCTAGTGCCAGCTTTGCTGAAACCAAGGTCAACACTTACCATGGACCAGGTAGCTTATGGCTTTGTCCAATTGGGTCTTCAAAAACTTTCCAAGAACAGAGATTGTAAAATTCAAATGATAGCCTGGTCCTTCTTACCTGGCTCTCTAAAGCACTGTCCTTTCTCTCAACTGTATTGAATGGGAGAGGCCGTACAAGGTTAAATTGTGTAAAAAGTTTCTTTGGGTCACAGCTAGAAAGAGAAAAGCAAAGTATTTCCCTAAAATAGTCTTTGTTACATCACAAAAACTTGCATTCAGGCAAATTTGTCTATAGCAGAAACCAAGCCACAAGCAGCACCGCAAAGTAGAAATAAAAACAGGTTACATTTTATGGATGGTGGAGAAATAGAGGAATAAATTGCAAGTCTTAAAAGAAAATTACAGCATGGGGACGTGAAATTTAACCAGGAGTGCACATCAGATGTTTATACATGTTAGGTGTTTATTTTTCAACTCAGTACATGTGCCCAGATCATGACAGGATGTTTGAACCGTGCACATCAGGTCTTTTACCCTCTGTTTATATGAATGTCATTCACTATCTGGCCTTTGCGGAAGATAAACAGATTGAAGAGAGATGGAGACATATCTGAGTTTTGCATTGCTTCCGCCTCCAACTCTGCTCTTTGTGCACCGTAAGACACAAAACCTCTTGAAGAATGTCAGAGCAAACAGCAATGGGAGAAAGAGAATTGATCATGAAACAGGAGGCAGAGAACAGAGCAAACCAAACACATCTTCTAGAACTCTCAAAGACAAGCAGTGTTAGAACAGTGTAACTCAGTTGGAAAGGACCTACAAAGGACCATCGAGTTCAACAGCAAGTCCAGCTGTCTCTCCTGGTACCATGAGGCACCCACTGCAACTTGGTGTCTGTCATTTTCAGACCAGACAAACAGTCGATGCTCAGACCATAAAGACAAGACATCCACTTACCCAACAGACAGCATTCAACAAGCATGCCTGAAAGACAACTGCCTGTCCTTGCTAACACTGAGGTCATTGGGCTTCTTCCCTACCCCAATGCCTCTGATGTCTCAGAATCCACAAGGCCATGCAGTAGAATTGGACCTATGCGTTGTGCAGAGAGAGGGCTTAAAAGCTAATTACAAACCAACAAAAGCACCTGCATGGTTTTGCTGTACCCTATTCCTGCCACACACTCCACCACCCCAAACCTCAATTTATAGTCTTCATGCAGAGTCTAGAAACTTCCAAGAAAAAGGTAAGACCTCAAGCATCCCCTCATACCTCTGGCGAGCCAGAAAATCCAGGGGAGAAGCAGAAAATTTCAGGACTTCTGCATTAACCAATACATACCAGTACAGCACAACCACAAATCCCTTCTTGCTTGATCTTGTACAGCTCCATTCAACACACAACTGCTTTGGATTATTCCTGTGCAGTGCAACACCATGGACAAATTGACACAAAGGTCAGGGTCACAAGCTGCGAGCTAAGGATATTTCTTTTTGTGGAATCATCCTTGCCCTGTTTTTGCAGAGGATTGTCCTTAGGTTTCAAACACTGTTATATAACCAAAACACAACATCCAAATGCATTTAATGCTCTGTGCTTGTGTGCTACCCTTCCAAGCCCTTCTCCTATCCTAACTCCTCTGTGGGGATGCCAGCATTCATTGTGTTCAACAGGTTTATAGATAATTATCCTGGCATCAGGGAATGCCCAAGAAATAGGAGGCCCAAGCCCTGCAGTTTCTGGGGAAAACATCCTAATTCTAGGCATGTCCATATAGTGCAACGAAGAACTCTTCTGTAGATCACTAGTGCCACTCACACAGCTACGCAGCGCAGCACTGCACCAAAGAGCTCTGTTGATGCAAACAGGAGATGGAGCACAGGACAGACAGCAAGGACAAGGTAAAGACACATGCACAGGCGCAGGGAAACTGATAAACCTACCATTCAAATATCTGCAAACTCAGAGTGGAAAGACCACTTCCCTTGTGTCTGGGTTAGCACCATCCATTTCCCTTCACAATGCGATACCATCGAAGCTCAGTGTACTTCCTGTGCATTTCTACACTGTCCTTTAGCTGAAATGTTGTCTCTTCAAAAAAACAAAACAAAAATAGCAATGTATTTTCAAGTCAATTATCACTATTGCCAAGTGTTTGAGCTGCAATTTAATCCTGTTCTACCACAGAGACACAGACACACACACACACGCTCCAGTTTTCTGCTTGGTGAGCAGCAAGAGCATCCACGCATCATTTTAGCCAGCCCTGCTTACTGCAAGGAGTAGGACACAGGCCTGGGCATCCTGGAGCAGGTGAGAGAGGAGTATGTGGTTGCCTAAGGCATTAACCAATGGACACGGTTGAAAGGTGGATGTTTTATCAAATTGTTCCCATTGTCTTCGAGTGATCTCATGCAATCCCTGATGTTTCAGATGTGCACCTCTGAGTTCACTACGTGGGGTGATCATCACATCAGCACTACGTATTCTCCATCCCTTTTAAGACCTGCAGATGAGCCCCAGTCCTCACTTGTACTCTGCGTGTTTCCCACATTGCCACTGAAAACCAACCTTGTGTCACTACTCCTCCTTGGTACAATGGCCACAGGGTAAGAGTACAGAGTCCTAGTTTCAAGCTTTTTGTTTCAGTCCCACTATTTCCCATCACCAGCTGGGTGTGGGGGGGTGTAGAAGGCCGTCAGTCTGTCTGCAGAACAGGCTGGCTCTGTTTGTCCCGTGCCCCAGTGAACAGAGGTTGTCGACTTTTAATGGAGCACTCAGGTTTCCGCCGATGCCAGCTGCAGATAGAACAGCCCAGTAGCAAACAAATTCAGCTCCCTGGGGCTGCTCAGATTCCTCTTATTTGTTAGTTTACCTGTAAAATACAGTTGGGCTAATTCTTGCTTGCGTGGTTGCAAAGATACATTTCCCTCTTCTTTTTCAGTTCGTAGGGGAAAAAAACAAGCAAGTGCAGTAAGGCTCATGGAGTGAAAGAGCATTTCCCAAAGCTCAGGCCATAGCAAACACATTCTGCCAGGAACTGTTTGCCTCACACTGCACATGGGTGAAGCTGAGCTGCTCTTCATCGTAACTCATTTGTTGCATGCAAAGGTGCAGAAGGTGTCCTAATATCTACATGCTCAGATGGCCTGAAATCCAATAACTCCTCGTGACATTAACTGATTATTGTGTGTATTACAAGGCCAGAAAAGGGGGGGAAACATTAATTTGATTATTAAATATTAAGAAAAAACATTTTAATCGCACCTGGTAATATCATGTGATTGAGAACACCCACCTAAAGTGAAATCCCCTATTAATTTCTACAGGAAAAAGATCTTTCATAGGATTCATCCTCGTCACCAAACTATTGTTCAATTCATCTGCAAATTTTGCAGCTTCTCAGCCACAGTTTGCTGTGATTAAGAACAAAGAGAAAAGCTGCAAGGTTGGACCCAGGCTGGGCTTGGACACTGTACACCTGGGTGTCTGAGGACATCTCAGATTTAGGGTTGTGCGTTAGCACAGGAGTCAATGCAGTGAAGGCAGTCTTGCAGGTCAGTACAGAACTTTTGACAGCTTGAACGTGGCACTTTAGGGAGAGTAGTTATCACCAGCACCTGTCTGGGAGGATATATTAGAAGCCTGGTTCACAGAGGTCTGTCTTCAAGCTAATCTCATTCAGTACTTTCATTAATGATCTCGATGACTGGCTAGATCAGGTGTTAATGAGTATGCTAGAGGAAAGGATTGGGATTTAAGTCATCCTGACAAATTGGGTGAGTAGCCTGAAAAAATTGGAGGCTGTTTAAGAGAGGACACAGTAATACATTACACAGAAATGTGTAAGTGCAGAATGGAAAAACAAACTCGTGCAACAGACCTATGAAGTGGCATCATCACAGTGACATCACCCTGACTGCAAAACCAGCAGACAGGGAAGCTGAAACTGGAAGATGGCCTGAGGCAAAGCCAAAGTTAAAATCCTGCTGCCTTCAGCCAGTACTCATGAGTGGGAACAGGACAGCCTTTGGATTTGCTTCAAGCAGTGACAGCCCTGTCATTCTATATATCCAGTGTGTGACAACTCCGTACTGTAAAGGCACAAAGAGATACTTATCAGTGACAGATTCAGAAGAGATCTTTACTAGCAGATAAAACAAGAGGATCTTTCTTAAATTTTTAATATTGATCCTAAATCAGACAATCCCCCACAACTCATAGAGTTTTGGGGTTTTTTTGTTTGTTTGGTTGGTTTTTTTTAAGATAACCTTTTCCCTTTTGAACATTACTGCACTCTAAGTTGATGTGACAAAGCCTTAAGATTCCAGTGACCAAAAAATGGAGTTCCCACTTCACACACAAAGCCACACGTCAGGACGGCTCAGGCAGCACTGCACTGACTGCTGCACTAACTGCACTCGCCGTGTGCTGCTGCTCCCCATCCCTCTAGGAAAGGCTGCACACCTGCAATTAAGTGAGGATTTTCTCCTCCCTCATAGTGCACAGTTGCTTACCTGGATTCGGTATTTTGAGTTCAGAGTGATTAGAAACTTTGATCCTGCATGCACAAACAGCTAGATTAACTATAAAGACACACCTAATTTGCAAGCAAGGAGCCACAGGCTGTTTACATCAGTGTCCCAGCCATAAACGTTTAATTAAATCAGCCTTTTTTCAATCACGGCATATTTTCTACACCACTGCTCATTTTCTACTTGGTGAAAAGCCTCTCCTGGTATTCCTTTTTAAGGCACTGAAATGCTGCATGGGGCAGAGGCCTGGAGCCTGATGCAGGAGGGAGTGCTGGCTGTGTTAAGCTGCCTGGCTCATTCCACATGGTACCTACAGAAGTCTTTCCAGCAAAAACTCATTCCACTTTTCTTTCTGACTAGCTTCAAGTTCAGACAAACAATGAGCCCTTCAGTTTTCAAAGCACAAAACAGAAGCTGCTTTCACAACCAGGTGAAGAACACAAGAATTTGTGATGATGCCTGGGCCAGCTATCTGAGGGCTAGCACTGCTCTGTTCAAAGCAGACCACTATCCACTAATTACCAAGTGCTGATTCAGGTTCATGTAGCAACGTATAGCAAACAGAAAGGAGCACAATTCAAAACTATTTTAAGATTCTTTTTCCTCTTTAGTGGTTTTTGTTTGTTTTAAAAGCAGGCTGGATACACACTTCTACCAATTGGCATAAAAATGGACCACTAAGGAACTGGACAATCATAAGACAACTGTTGAAATACTTAGCTGCATTACTGATTAAACTACTAAGACAGTCACATGCTAATAGAAACACCTATCCACACTATAGTCAGCTACCAAACATCACTACTCTCTTTAAAGCTCAGGTTATAAATTCTCCTGGGATTACAGACTGATGAGCCTAGTTCTGCACCAGGTAAAATAGTAACACAAAAATCAAAACCAGGCTGACTGAGATACAGTACCAAAAATGCAAAGAAAAATTGGGCACCTCCAGATCTCTGCAAGACGTTAAGAAGAAAATCTAGTGGCTCAGGATGAGAAGTTGACCATTCTCTTCTCCCACGTAACAACGACAGGGCAAGAGGTGATGGCTCTAAGTAGCACCAGGGAGGGTTCAGGTTGGAAATTAGGAAACATCCCTTCTCAGAAAGAGTGGTGATGCACTGGCACTCGCTGCCCAGGGAGTGCTGGAGTCACTGTCCCTGGAGGTGTTCCAGGGCCATGGAGATGTGGCACTGAGGGTCGTGGTCACTGAGCAAAATCAGTGGTAGGTGGATGGTTGGAATCAATGATCTCAGGGGCCTTTTCCGATCTTAATGATTCTGCATTATAAATCAGTAAAAGGATAGAAATAGAAGTCAGGCTTTAACCTAATGAAAGAATAACCTCCACACTAACCTCACGGTTGCTTAACTTCAATGACCTTGCACAAAAAGGAAAGAACAACATCTTAGTGAGATTTGCAAAGAGCCCACAGCTAATTCAGCAGGGAGGAAAAGGAGGAAGAATTTCAGTACCACCAAAACGTGGGCTGAAATGGAGTACTGACAAGTGAAAAGTAACCACAAAGAAAGAAAAAATGGAACGACACCGATACATTTACACAAGCATCTGAGATAAAAGATCTGGGCATCACTGTGAACAGCTTAATAGAACATGGTCTCTCACAGCAGGCCTCTGGGGGATGCAGGAATTAAGATGCTTTAGAAAAGAGACAGATATTACTGAAATTATTAAAATGCCGCTGATCAATCTTCATTCTGAAGAGCACATTGATTTGATAAATCCAGTTGAAGCACAAATAGCTTTCTATACCAACAGAAGCTGCAAAGATTTGCACCTCTGAAGACAGATGAGTGAGATGAGATTTGGAAAAGGTAAACATGCCAGCAGAAAGGAATGAAAATCACATACTTCTGTTCCAACAGAACATAAAATTAACTGAAAACAGCAAATTAAAATTGCAGGTTCATAATTAGCTTGAGGATTAGAGTGTCACAAGATAGCTGGAAAACGCGTTTCAACAATTTTTTAAATGATTGGTTATTTGTCTGCACAACAGAGAAACCCACACTTACATTTCACAGAGCAAACATACAAATTGTCAGACTTAAAGGACATGAGATGCCCACCAAGTAGGAGAGCCTGGGCAAACAGCTCCCTTACAAGTAGGTTATTTCATAATTACCCGTGGCAGAAGTTTTTGTACTTTCTAAGATGTGATGCTTCAGAATCTGCCCCTATCTTCCTACGAATCTGCTTTAAAGCGAGAGAGAGAAAAATGAAGGGAGCTTGAAGAACACAAAGCACATCTGCCCTCAAGGCTCCCTCGTGTTCAGCAACGCGCTGTGCATGATGTGTTAGACAGCTGACATTAGCAGATCAAAGATGGTAAAAACTCTTTAGGCATCTCTCTTCTACGTTACTGGGCAGGACTGAAAATGAGAGCTGCAGATCTGCAGGCATAATAACTGATTTCCAAAGACACAGACAGGGAATCCTCCCTACACAGGCAGCAAGCAAAGAAATGGGCAAGGCTGATCCAGTGCCACGGTGAAAGTCCAACAATTCATCTATTTGTCATTCAGTTTTGAGACTTTCTTTTCACCCTATATATAATCAGTGAATCTCTAAGTCTCCTCTAAACTCGAGTCCCTTGGAATGGACAAGACCTGATCAGGAAAACAAAGGCTACAGAGTGAAGAACATTTTCTGATGATTTGACTCAAGAAACAAAACACCTGCAGGCAGAAGGGTGCAAGCTAATCCCTGCTGTGCTACAGCCCTACAGAGACAGCTGATCCTTCTGCAATTCCAAACTGCCACTCAAAGCTTTAACATCTTAATACACAGCATGCAGTAATTAAAATTTCTAATTAAACGGGGGAAAAAAAAACACTAACCACCAAAACTAATGTTGCAAATTAGCAAGCCTTATCCACAAATTGAAGGTGGTCTCTGTTGCTCTCTCACAGATCTTATTAGTATTAGTATTTCAAGCAAAACGCCCTTCTGCCCATTTTAGCAACCTGAGACAAGCAACAGTTGCTAAACAAGCAGGTGGGCACCAATGTGGATAATCTTTGAGTAATCTGACATTGATTGGGAGAGCTTCTAAAAGACCTTGGTCTTACCAGGTAACAAGACAGTATTTTCACATGGAGGGTACAGAGTCCAGCTTAAGCTTCTCTGTAATCAAATCTAAGAAAAACTACATGATAAATTGCTTGTTCTGCTTAAAATAAAGAAATTTCTGCAAAAACACCATATGGGGTCGAAGTTTCAGCGTGTCCTTATGGAATGCTATTCTGGGAATGAATTCACTGTGAGGACATGGATTACTCCTAATTGTCAGGCTGAAGTTTGGGGCACTAAAACATCAGTTTTCACAGAAAAGTAGTATAAAAGAACTGGTTCCTACATGTCTGCATGAGGCCTATATAGAGCCTAATAAAAGCAATTTTGCAGTCCAAGGAAGATGGAATCTGATTGATGTGAGTGAGGCCCTTGAGAAATGTAGGAATGAGCAACCAAAGCAAGAAAATGACTGCAGGACTTTCAGTCAAAGAAAAGGAGAAGAAATTGATCGAAACAGAGCCTTCTAGAGCTGATGGACAGACAGATTTCTTAAGGGATTATGAATAATCACAGCAGTTCAGCCAAAATGCCAACAAAATATTGCTTGTGGGTACCTCAGTCACTACCAGGTTTGTTCTGAAGCTTGCAAGCGAGACCTCAAATTATCTTTTGGTTAAGAAATTGCAACAGATACAGGACTGAGCAAGACCTCAACAGGCAAGAGAGTGTGAGATTGTTGACAGAGAGCAGGACAGGACTGAGAGTTAGCAAGATCCTGCTGCTTTTTTCTGATGATGTCTGATGAGCTCTTTTCAAAGCTGATCCTGAGCATAACCTTCAGAAAGAGATGGGAGTCCCTCTCTGGTCTTTCATTACAAAAAAAAAAAAAAAAAAAAAGTAAATACTGTGGAAATGTGCAGCAGTCTGAGAGAAAGAGACCCCTTTAAGCGTTCATCTTTGACAAACAGCAGTCATCTGAATGGGGGGAATCCAAGGTTTCATTCTTGATCCTGGAAAAGCATTCATTTGCACAACAATAAAAGAACTGTAACACTGAGAAATGGAAAACACATTCTATCCCAAAGCCTAAGTCCACCAACAACTGGAAATAAAAACAGCTCTGCATGCACAGCAGATGTGGGACAGGCCCTATTTTGGTACTGGCAACAAGAAACAAGTGAAACCACCATACTCACACTCTCTTCATACACAGTGTTTGCAGTGAAGCTGCAATCCTATTCAAACGCCTTTAGCCTATTTTTGTGCAGAACAGTAGGACAATTTGTGGGAATGCCCAGAAGACTGCTCTCCTTTCTTCAATACCTTGCTTAAATCCAACCTCCCAAACCCTTGAATTCCTTCTGGACACCCATCATCTAGACTAGCTTCACCAGCATGTAATCCTGCAGTTCTCCCCCTGCTCCCCTCTCAGCAGGTGAGCTCCCTGTGCCAGGCTTTATTTTCAAATTATTCTGTTTATGTACTCAGTTAGTAAGTTGGTTAAAAACTTCTGTGTTAGTAAATAAAAAGCTCTTCAGCTCATTGGGGATTGTATCCAAAATGCAAACGCCAAAGGTTTTAAGAACTGCTAGTAACTATTACTCCCTCTGCTGCCTTTCACCGTTCTTTTCACAAGATCTCAGAGCTCCTTACAAATCTAACTACACAGCCTGCTCTCCCAGCAGTGAAATGCAGCCAGTCCTGGGGTAAAACACGGCTACTCGAGGACCCAGCATCTCCTCCTGCTCTGCCTCCCTGTGGCTGCTCAGCACCCAAACACCTGCTGCATGCACCCCAACGATTCTGCCAGAGTGGCTTGTTGCTTTCATGGTCAGGCATTGCAATAAATTGCCACACGTGGCAGGAAGCTAGGAGAAGAGGCACAAACCATTTAATGGCTCTACCCTAGTAACTGCATGCCCTGCAGCTCTTAGTAGAAACTGTTCTTTGAGAGGTGGGTTGCAAGTTTTAATCTGAAATCTTCATTATCAATGGCAGTGCAACCCCTGTTTCTTGGTGGGGAGATTCAGTTCTGATCACAAGCAAAGGATGCCACCTACTGAATCCCTGCCACCACGATTGCACGCTCTGACCCTCACAGCTCGAGACCTCTGGCAGGATCACAAGGCAAGCTGCAGGACCAAAAGGAATCCTGAGGAAAAGCAGAAAACAGGCTTGGAAAAACAAAGCTTCTCTCACTGCTACTCTCCCCACAACCCACAGACGTATTACTCACTGAACATCTGCACAACCACCATAATTTCTAATTTTGCAACACTGACAACCTTCGTAGAATGAAAAAAATAGCCTCCTTACATCTTTATTCCATTTTGGGTTCATTGTAATGCAGCCTGACAACACGGTACATTCTGCAACATTTAACCCCTGTTCCATTTGCCATTCTTAACTTCACGGCTTAATGACACAGTGTCAGTAGATCACAATATGACCCTGTTAATATTTTTTTAATGCCATTTTTACAAATTGCAGCATAATGTACTGATTATGAGGATGAAAGGTAACTCTCTACGTCTGTCTGGAAACCAAATAAAAGAATGTTTGAACATCTGTTCATCCTACAAATGTCTTTAAAAGCTTTGATTTTCCCATAATCATTTTGTTCCACCATTTCACCCTTTTTCGAGTGTGTATCCAACAGCCTCAGGATAGCAGCCAGAGATCTGCAGTAACAGCACATTATAATCAAAGTTCTTAGGCACATGTAAGTTCTTTTAGAATTAAAACTGGGGGAAAAAAAACAGCCTCCACCAGATACCTCTGCAGCACACCATCCTACACAGATCTCTGCTGGGGGAGCAAAATGAGGGGCTTTATGCAGAAGATTACAAAGCACCAGGGCAGAAAATGGTGGCAGGTGAAGGTACTCACATGAGGTTTATATGGCACGTATGCTGCCCGGGTTTCTGTCTTCTTCTCCAGAGGCAGAAGCGGGAGAAGCAAAATGCTTGGAAATAGGAGCACTGGGGAGGAAGGCAGATCTTGGACTGAGGGGATGGAACAATGATGCCAAGTTAGCGTTCTAGACTGAAGATGACAAAAAAGGTGGGGATATAGATTAAAAAAACACCCATTACAGAAGGCTGGAGAAAGGGATGGAGGTACAGCTCTGCAAAAGCTGTCGTTGCTCTCTCCCTTGGAGTGCCCCAAGCAAACAAACTGTGGGACACTCCACACCAGATGACTGGTGAGGAGCCAAGCAGAGAGCTGCAGAGCTGTCAGTATGCAGTGCTAAAGAGTTTTCAAACACATCGAGTTCCATAACGATTGACTCACTGAGGCTGCTATGGGCAGTCAGCAGTAGAGAGGGAAAACAATCAGATAACGCCTTCTAAAAATACACGTGCCACTGTAACACTGACATCAGGCCTCCTCTCCAGATCTATTCAATAACACTCTTATGGGTCTTTGTCTTTGTCATTTGTAAGGCAAGACCAGCAACTGTGGAGCAGCCAACAACATCCTACAGCAGGGTAATTTTCAGGATGTGCATCCTTTTCATTCCAAAACTCTAAAAGCTAGAAGAATTTATTTACCCATTTAAAATTTGGCAAGGACGTTAATCTATGCAGATAAAAACAAATTCCCAAATAATTCACTTTAAAAAAATATATATATTAAATGAGAGAGGTTTTCTGATACCAGTAATTCTTAGGCTAACACAGTATGGTAATAATGGCATCCCTTCTATGTCATCTGTTTCTCTAGCTTCCATCACTGCAGTATCTTAAGCAGAAGCAACAGCGCAGGGTACAAAACAGGATTTGATAAAGGCTTAAATAGAAAGATAACAAAAAATATTCTTTCCAAAGACTGCCTTTAGGGGTGTCTGGGAAAAGAAGAGAAATAGGGAAGGAGAGGTGACAGGGGTGTGAAATGCATTTTTTTTTTCATTATAGAAGGACACATTTTCCAGCAAGGCTGGCAGCACAAGCCACGTTAAGCCATAGCTGAAGTTGTCTGCCTAATTCCTCTGGGATCACACTGAAAGCATACCCCATAATCTTATGGGATGTGCTAAAGCTTTGCTGGGACTCACTCACTCAGCAGAAACTGTTTGGGATTATTCCACAAAGCACTAATTCTGTTCTGATTTAAAGGGGCACCATCAACCTAGTTTGAAAACCTGACTTGCCCTGTCTCAATGATATCCAGTTGTAAACAACTCCTCACAATAGCTGAGATTTTTGCCATGCGGCCACTTTGGTTACCTGGATATTAAAAGGAAATGAAAAAAGGGGAAAAACAGGATTATGTTAGTAAAGTGGATTCACGCCCAACAATGGGTATTTGATTAACAACACTGATAAATAAGCAAAATGATCTATTACCATAACTTTGTTCCATGTACATCTAACATTATTGCCATGGCTGGCTCCACTGAAGGTGGCCAGAGGCTGCTATTTAACATCAACAAGTACTCATTTTGTTCAACATACAGGAACTAGTACCTTCCATGCTGCCAGACCCAGAGTCCAATTTCTGTTCAAGATGTCCATCTCTGTGGAATTATTGTTAGTTTTTACATTATGGTGCTCTATGCTTTGTAAATAACAAAGAAGGGATACCACCAGTGCTCTCCTCCATGTGAGCCTAGGACATGAAATTGAGAGGTAAAACCAAAGCAGCCACGAAATCCCAATTAAACAACTAATGGTTTCTAAATCATCTTGGAGATATTCATTTTACAAGGTTTATGCTGCAATCTTCTATCATTATTTCAATGAAAGAAAGCCCCTGACTATTTCCAGAGGCAACTTTTTCTTTGAAACACAAAAGGCATTTTGGTTACAAAAAAAGAAAACAATTCCGGAAGAGGATTCAGCACAGAACCAGCAGGAGATTCAAAAAAGCTATATAAAAAATCACCAAAAATAGGTTCTGAGGCCTTTGGAACAGCAGACAGAACAATTAAGACTCTCAGTTATACACATCATTATGTTTAATACGAAAAACATTTCTAGATAGAAATCATCTGTAACAAAGATCCATACCAACTCTCAGATAACATCTTACATAGTTGCAGCTGAAGGCATCTGAAATATCCATTCTAGGTTCCACCTATTATATCACGCGCTTTTTGTCCCTCGCTTCACTTGGGGAAGAAAACCTAGGCAAATCAGCTTCACTTTGTGAGTTGCATGAAATTTACATCTTGACTGCATTTAGATCAATAGTGGTGGCAAACTTTCAGATTACGTGAAACCTTGAAACAATTCAGCAGAAAAGCACTGCTATGAGAATGCACGCCCCAACGCTGCCATACGACAGGTGGCATCCTTCAAGAGGCCATAAAGGTTCACATCACTAAGATGACAAGATAAGTCCATCTTAACTGAATAAAACCAGATCGTGGGGATTTCAGAAGTGGACACAGTCAGCAGGAGCTTCCAAGCTCTGCAAGGAAGGAACAGGTCTAATGCACTCAGGCAAGCAACACATTCCATCTGAATTCATTCCAGAGCCTGGTCTTTCTGGTGGGCTCAGAAGCTTTGTTGCTTTCTCAGGATTGAATCATTTTCTTCTGTGTGTCAAAGACATATCTTTTAAAAAGAAGAGTGATGGTAACAGGTTGAGCCGAATCATTCTTGCTGCTTTCATCCTCTTTGTTTGCATCCCCCTTTCCTGCCTTAGATTTTTTCTTGGAGGCAGCGCTGAGAAGCATCTTGGTTTCTGGCTTCAGCCCACCTGTTAAAAAAAAACACAAACAAACAAGGACATACATGACCAAAGAGCTTAACTACACATTGCGGCGTGTCTGGAAAAAATGAACAGGCAACTTCACTTCTGAAATCAACCAAGGAAAATATGAAAAAATGCATCTGGTACATCAGCAAAGTTACATTTCTGTATCACGCTCCTGGACTACACTAAGTTACGTGACAAGAGAGGTGCTCAGACACAGTTCATATCAGCAGTACCCCAAATCCAGTGCAGTCTCCTCCATTATCACCCCAGACCCACTCATTTCCCACACCCACAACCTGACACATGCCTCTCTAAACTGGACCAAGGTCTTCAAATATTAAATACAGACCAAAATGTAACCAGGCCAGAATAACTTACTTGGTTGAGGTAAGCCCAGCAGACTTTCCCTATTACTTGCACGTATTTCCCAGAGTTTCCTCTCATTACTGAGAATATTTATAGAAATGTAGATCACAAATGAAAAATAACAGCTAAATTACTGAAGAATACAGCCCTAAGACTAAGGTGCTTCAGTATCTTGAGTTTATTTCCCAGACTTGCCATCTGGTTGGTTTTAACAAATGATGCTCTCCTTTCTTGTTTGGCCTAAAGAGCAGCTCAGGGTTACAGCTCACTTCTTAAGGGAACTAGAATTAACCTGTGTAAGATTCTGAGGATCTGAACTCCAAAAATAAGCCTTTCCCCAGATATTCACGTGCAAACAAGCATTTGTCTTTTCCCTCCTAAATGGACAGAGTTGATTTAAATTTTTATCTTTTCACTCAATGGTGTCATTTTAAAGAAAAGTGAGATGCAAGAACCTGAAGAAACACTGTAAAATAAGAGATGCAGCTCCTATAAGACCACTCCTGAGGCACTGCCTCTTTAAAGCAGAAGATAGCACGCTCCTTGGAGCACATTCAGCACCACCTGAGCACACCGAGACGTGGTTTTCAGGCATGTGGCCAACTTCAGTTCAGGTATTTTTAACCCGCGGTGTCACATAACCTTATCTCAAACACTTAATCGGTTTCTCTCCCCTCGTACTGAAATTCAGATGCGGATTCTCATATCACAGCCTGACAAAAAGCTCGAGATGCTTATGATTTGCTGGAGACAGGAGGTCTACGCTCGCAGGTGATCAGCTCTGCTCCAGACACGCAGAGCACTTCCAGCTGGCTGCGGGCACACGGCTCCACAGCCTGGGCACTTGCCCTGCAGAGCAGCAGCTAAGTGCTCCAACAGCATCCCCACCCACACCGAGGGAAGGTGGGAAGCAGGCAAGTGCTGAAGCACCACCAGGGAGCTGCCCGTTTGCATTTCATAAGCACGGCTGCTGAGAGCAGCCCTGCAGCACAGCCACGTGGGGACCTGCAGAGTCTCTCAAAAAAAGACCAAAAACCCCACCAGACAGCACAAAAGAAAAGCAACACAGTGCAAGTGACTCAAAGTGCGTCTTACACTAAGGCTGCAGAAGGCCAACATTAGGCAGAATTGACATCGTCCTGTGGGGTCTTGTATCCTGCAGCCAAGTCAGAGCAGATTTCTCTTTTCAGATGGTACACAAAAAAGCAATGATTGTTTCACTGTGGAAATAATTGAGACGGTTTTTCCTTGATGGTTGAGAAGTCTGATAATGACCATTTTGCATGTGTAAGGTTCAATTAATCAAACTAGATAATATGATGTGGCTTGAGCACATTCATTATTTGGTTTTATTACACTATATAGTCATGTTTGATGCAGCTGCTTCAATTTTTTTTAATTGGATGCTTTCATATAAATCCCATTAATATCATTAGCCTTACCATCACTCCATCTTCATTACGCAAAATTATTTATCATTACACGAAGAGCAACACAGTTCCTATTTGAGAAGCTCAAAGAACACCTTGGGTGCAGCTAGAAAAAACAGCAACAGTCAAAACTAAGCAAAACAGAACAGAAACAGCACAAGGAGTGACCCCATATTGTCCCAGTCTCTTTGCAGGTACATTTTCTACTGCTTTGACCAGCCTCACGCAGTGTCCCTGAGCAGTATCTCCTCTACTTTCCCAAGATGACCATTCACGTTTTCTGGACAAAAACACTGCATTTTGCTTGCTGGGTTTTGTTATTGCTGCATTGCTGTTACTGGCACAGTGCTGTGTGAGAAAGCTGTTTAAATCCTCTCAGTGAGAGGCACTTTAAAATAATTAAAGCAAACAAATTCTAAAACACTTCTATTCTTGTTAGTGGGCTTTGCGACACTAATTTCCAAAAACACCAATTGATGGAAAGGAGGGAGGAAGGGAGGAGGTGAGACACTGACACAGCAGCCCGGGGTTTCTCTTTCAGGTGCATGGAGCTGAGTACCTGCTGCTGCTGAGATCCCCCTCATCGGCTGGGCATCTGCATCCCAGCGCTCAGCACAGCCACTCAATTGGATAAATGAGGAATCCCACAGTGGAAAAAAGAAAATCCATTTTCAAGAAGATCAGCACATGCTGTGTGTGGAACTGCAATGGGGAAAACACGTGAAGCCAAGTGATCTCACCTCCTGCAAGCCATCACCTCAACTTCCAAACGCAGGGAAGTAAAAGTACCCCACCTACAGCTGTTAACACCCAGATGGATTTGAATACGATATTCTGGGCAAGAAGTTTACAAAAGAAATGGAAGAACGCAGTGGTTCCTATGAGCGCAATTACGGGCTGGCAGCCAAAGGCAGCTCAGGTATTATTAAATTCACAAGGTATCTAAATTACCTAATCAGATCCCACGGCCCTCATTCTGCAAACAGATTAGGTGGCTGGCATCCTACCCTAACAAACGGCGCTCTCTGTTTTCCTGCCGCGGTGCCAGGAGGTCTCGGGGCTGGCGAGGCTCTGCACAAAGGAGCAGGCAGGGGCAGACAGGCGCTGTAATCGCGGGCTCATCTGCCTCCGCGCGTCTCTCGCGTTACACACAATGCACGCGTTGCATTGCACAAAACCAAGGAAATGAAGGGAAATATATCTGTCACCAAAGAAGACATCAGACCTTTAATAGCTGAAATGACGGATATTTTTAGATGGAGGTCTAGTTTAACTTACTTACATTAAGGGTCTAATCTCTGCTGAACAATGGCTATGTTAGCTTGAATACATAGTGAGAAATCTGTTCCATTAATTAAGTGCTGCCTGTACTACTCGGATTCGTAGCAAATGTTAATAGATTTTTTTTTTCTTCCTCTGTTGGACAATTACTTTATTTTGCCAAGTTGCTAATGGATTAAATTGAAAAGGCCCGTGTGTTAAGAAAGACTTCAGCTTCAAAGTTCTAAGAAATGCCTCACATACAACAGTGGGAAATACCTATATATTAATATTATTAATGGGCAGTCCTCAGAGGCATAGAAAATATCTGAAAGCTTAGCAAATTCATTCCCACCCATCATAACCATGTCTGTAACAAGAAGCGCCCAGGTCTTATGTAAAAGACATCAGCTAACGCACATTAGATACAACATCTGGCAGGAAAATAGTTTAATGCTGCATGCTTTTAGTTTTAACTGTTAGTAATAATTACTAAATAAGAGCACAGACTCTGATCCTTTCTCTCAGCACAGTCTCAGAGATTACTCTAAGCAGAGGTATTCACAAAATGTGCATTTTTAAAACTCAAATGAAAAGCAATGCCACACCAGGAAAATGTTTTCCAAGTTTAAGAAAAAAATCAAAGATAAAGACAATATTTTAAACAGTTTTTACAAATAAAAGCAAGTTCCTAATGATTAGCAGCATCTTACATTCAAACACTTCGCTGTGTTCTGCAGCTCTGCCGTTATTCTGGTATAGTCTGATATAGTTTGCATGGAAACACACAGATTTTAGCAATTTAGTGTAAGTTTCACACTGTAAAATTCTTGTTCATAAATACTGGCCATTAATTTTGACTTTTTTTTTTTTGTTTTCTTACATCCTAAGCAAAGACAGCCTTATCTATGCAAGTTTTAAGGTTTCTCTAAAGCTTCACTTTCTCTTTACATGAAAGTTACCCAGACCTCCCTGTAACGGAGGATTTATGGTGACAACCACCCCGTGCTGACACCTGAGGTCTCACTCTGTGCCCAGGGGACCACCTCTACACCTGGCTGCTGGCAGCGTCAGCCAGAACACAAACCACAGCCAATGCATATGAAGCATAAACAGCCACAGGCACCAAGGTTTACTTGTGCTTTGTTTTTACCACTGCTGCTTCAGTTCAGCAGAAAGCTGGTGCATTCTCATTCCTTTTTCTAACCCAACTGCAGGATGAGATACCGTTGTTGTGTTTGTTTTTTTTTTTCCCTATGTATTTTTTTTTATTTCATTGTCACTTACAAGCTTAATACTGGTTTCCTTTTGTGTTATTTCCTCACTACACATTCTCCTTCACTTCATGTCAGCGTTCCTTATAAAGGCCATCTTTTCTTTCCCCTTTGCCTCTTCTGCTCCTTGAAACGACTTCCAAGTCACCTCTGCTATTTCTCCTAACATCCAGCTCCTTCTCCTGACTCCCAATGCAGCACTTCAGCAGTTGTATCTCTTCCCTTTTTCAACTTTAATCTTCAGATTTCCCATCTCCATTTTTTACTCCCTACTTCCCATCTCCAAAAATTTTTACTTCCTACTTCCACAGACCATCTCTCTTTGATATTCAGGAATAGTCCCACCTCCTTCAAAAATAAAGAAATACTTGAATGGAAGATTTTGAAGGCAGAATGCTAGGCCCACTGTGGATGAGAAGCCAGATAATAGCAACTCCTTGTAGCCCAGCCAGAACAGAAGTAATTTTTAAGCAACTGATAAAAACATCATTGAAAACAGGTGCAATAATAAAGGTACTGGGCATGCTCACACACAGCCAAGAATAATAATTTATTTCACTGAACAGCTTCCATCTCAGATGCACAGAGGCAGAAAAAAAGCTAAGTGCACTGGTTAGTGCTAAGGAACACGAAGGCATTAGCTAGCATGCATGACTGCAGTTATTTTTTTACAGAACTGACAGTTGTAATGGTAAATATATATATATATATATTAAAAGATTTCAGGCCTCTTGATTCATGAAAAGTTGGCTTCCATATCAAAATGAAGAAACCATCCCATTGGCGGCAATAGGAAAATCAGTGAGTGCATCCCAGTAAGTACCAGCAGTGGTACTTGCCATGGTTTGCTGGGAAGGCGTTGGCCCTGAGAAGACACACGATTCTTGCCACAGTGTCAGGAAAAAGACTGAAGCTACATCAGTAGCTATCACTGAAATAGAAAATATTCCAGTATGCACTCACTGTTAAAAAAAATTCCTAGACTGTTCTTGCTGTTATTTCCAAACCTCCCATCCATCCAGGAATACTGAGCCAACCTTGTTTCTCACTTTTGGAAAGAAAATACCTTATTTCCTTCCTTCCACCACTGCAGCCGAAGACAAGAACTTACAATTTCTTGTCTCCTGTCAACATTCAAATGTTAAAAATTGACAGAAAATTAGAGAACAAGTTAGCATAGCACATAGCACAAGTCAAAAATAACTTTCAGCCAAGGCAAACGTAACCTTTTATTATGACAGGCAGACATTTTTCTTTCTTCCTGAGGGAAGTAAAGAAAAGAGCAAAACTTGAAAGAGGCAAAGGTTTGGGGATAATCCTCCCTCACAACAGACTTTGTAACAGCCGGTCTTCACAATTTCAGGATTTCCTTAACTGGAATCCTCGGAGCCTGAGCCCTCATTACACAGGTAGGAGTGTGTGACTGCACCAACGCTCCTGCTAACAGGAGCACAAAACACAGATGACCCGAAAATCAGAAAAGATCAGAGCCCCAAGCAGGGTCAGTCCACTGGGGATGGGCTCCCAGCAAGCTTAATGCAGTGACTGACCACTGAAAGGAAAACTTTTCGCTGGTATCGTGGGACTTCAGAATCCACTAAAAACATATTTGTTTTTTCTTTTCTTTAATCTGTATTTACACCTTTAAATCCCACTTTCCTATGTTCTAAAGCAAATAGAGGTAGAAGGTTCAAGCAATGCAGCACTTGTATCAGTATCAGATTCTGATTAACTTTAAAAGTTAAGGTATCAGAGGTATATTCTGTTTCCAGCAGAATGAAGGGAAATACCAGTGATACAAAAATTGCCTCTTGGGATCCTACTAAGCAAGCACACAGGTGTTCTTCACCTAGTTCTAAAGCATTTCAGCACTGCTACAAAACACATCAGTGATCTGCGCCCTAAAAACATAGAAAGCTTATGCAATTATCCCTAAAGTAATTATCTGCTGTTTCGAATAAAAAGGAGAAGGACCCACATAAAAATCAGAGGATCAATTTACCCAAATCCTTCCTCTTAAACTTTTCTTTACAGTCAGACAGAAAAGATAATAGAAACATCATATCTCTTTGCCTGAATTCATTATATTACATTAGCAGAAAATCAGAGTTGCTACCCAGCAAAGATATCCAATACTCTAACTTCTCATTTTATTGCAACCAAGGTGGCCATTTTTCTCCATCGGTATCCAGCTAAGAAAACCTGATCTGGTCAGGAAAAGGACATCTTTCTAAGCCTTCCAAGAACAACAACTACTATATTGCTCTGCCCGTAAATCCTGTATTAGGAACATCAGATATGCCACACCATGACTAGTAGACTAGATTAGTGGCAATCTAGAGGCTGCTGGCCCTAACAGAAAGGACAAGCATCCCATCTGCTTGTCATTAATATATGGTGCTTCAGAAAAAGCAGGGATGAAAACTGTGTCCTAAACTAATTAGAGCCCAGGACCAGGCAGGAATTCTCTACCTGACGTCAGGGTCAGCACTCATCAGCCCAGCTAATCAAAAGGTTTGAGCACATCCTACTGGAGCTGGTCTGCTCTACTCCTAAGCATTAATCAGCATGATAACAACTGTAATACAATCACCTAGACAATTTTGATGTAATAGTTGACCATCACTCAAGAAACAAGGAATATTCCTGCCACCACCCTCACGAGGTCAGGATTTCAGCCTCAATTACATCCACAGATCAGGCAACAAATTTTGCTTATGTAAATCCCTTCACAATTCTCCAGTAATTCTCTTTTGAATTCACACCATCTTTTCAAACATCTCATCAGCTCTCTTCAGATACATTCTGCTGGGGTTTCAAGCTTCAGAAAAGATCCATTTTTCTGTTTTGGCTGGTACAGGATCTGTTGTTATCATCTTGCCTGGCTTGTGAATATTAACAGAAAAACAGCATGAAGCTGGCCAGGGAGAGCATCAGCCTCCAAGGAGACCAGAAAGTGCACTCCCTCCTTCCAAAAGGGAATTACACTAATGCCTTGGGATCTACACAAAATATCGGTGTTCACTGTGTGATGACAAAGGTCTGAAAGTCTTACAGCCATTTCAAGCAGCATACTGCTCGTGTACTGCCCAAACACTGCTGTGTCAGCCTGCAGAGCTGCCCCTGCAGGTTCAGCCTGGTGGGCAGTGGATGGAAATCCTTAACTACCAAAACGTTTTCCCATAAATTAGGGAACAGCTGCCCTGTGCCACATCCCAGATGGCTGCAGTTCAACGCTGAACTGATTTGAGTCTTGTGTATCAATTTAAGTTTATACAGGCTTTTGGACTAAGAAACATTATTGTAAGAGGTGATAATCTAGAAATAACATGGATTTCATTATGGGCTCCTACTTAGCAGGGAAAGAGCTAATCTTCCTTGATGAGGAAGACAGAAGCTGTTTTAATTCAAGAGGCTGACCTAGGTGAAGCTGGGGCCAACGCTGTATTTGGAAAACTCTCACGTCAGTTGGACACAGCCCTTTCAAGCTCAGTGCCAGCTCCACACAATGGCTTGAGCTGCGCTCTCCAGCAGCCCTTAAAGGCACATTTTGTATCTTGGCTTTTGCTGCAAGCAATCAAGAAAGAATGCAAGAAAACAAAACTGTTTCCCAAGCACTGTTTGCTGGTGCCATAATTAATATAATCAAACAATTCCACAAATTGCTTCCAATTGCTGGCGTCACTTTCATGTGCAGAGCCAAGCTTTCAAAGAAGGGCCCTTCTTGTCCTACATCCTTACACTGGTAACCCTTGCTTCACACAATAGTAAACAAGCCCTCGCTAAATAGTACAGGGTAATTTGTACTGTAATAGGTCCCCAAGGCACCATGGACACAATTTGAAACGCCATCTAATTTTTCTTTTTAATTAAAAAAGCAGTTACTATATTTAAGCACCAACACAAAAAAGTTCAGAGGGGACGGTCTGGAGTTTCCCACAGCTCTCTGGGACTTTTCTCAAGGTCAGGAAGAGTTTTATAGGCTCCATTGGTACAGATTTTTTTCGTTAATTAGTCTGCCATACCCTCTGCATGAAGTCAGCGTATTGATTTTCAGTCTGATATTCTTTGTATTGCTAAACAGAGCTCAAGCTCCAGTGACACACAGAATCTATCAGCAGCCGAATGGTTATCAATACCATCCGTCCCCATACACACCTTGCCTGTCTCTCCCTCTCCATCGTCCCACACTTGCTATCCACCCTGAGGACACTCAATGCACCACAGTGCTGAGAGCACGTGTCATTCATTTTGTTTTATGCCTCTCCTTTCACAGCAAGATGCTCCAGCTGTGTTACCCATTTCGCAAATCCACATCGTATAACTGCATTTTCACCTGTTTTTTTTGGTCAAAATTTATGACAAATAATTCCTGTCACCTGAAGCCATGCAGTAGGACAGTTTTCTGCACCATACATACACCCAGTCTATCATAGCCTTGCTTCATGAGCACTTCATTAAGTACGCAGACCCAGGCACACTTCAGAAGCCTACTTGCAGTTCCCACTGTGAGTTTTCCAAAACACATCCTAACCCAACATACTCTTCATCCCCAAAGCCCCAAAAAGTAGCCCTGAAATGCACTGACACTTGGGATCTTCATTTCTTGGCTAGCTGGCCGTACTGCAATACACATCAGTTGAGAATACCAAAGCTGACCATCTCACAAGGCCAGCACGTATTTCAGTTGCAGTTACATTGCACGTCACCAACATTTGTTGGCTAAACCCTTCTAGGGCAATCTCCTAAAGAAGTCTTCACAATTCACGTTCCTGGAACACAGCCATGGTTTACATGCATCCTGCAATTCGTTGTTTCTGTTTGCCAAACATTAACACAGGGTACATCAGAGACTCCAAGGCACTGCAATTACAAGGTCTTGGCTGTGCAAATTACATGTACACACACCACAAGAACCAACTCGCAGAGCTACAGGACAGCCACCATGGTAATCTTTTGATCTTCACACTGTCCCATTAGCCTCAGGGAGAGGATTTTCAAAGTAACATTTGCAGCAGTTACATACGTGCTTTCAGAGCATTAACAAGGCTGCAATTATGTCAGCTAATTACTAGATCAGCAATTATTCATAAACTGTTTTCACTGGATGGTCACTCAAAGTCCATACAGTCACTGAGATCATGCCCAAGTGCTACTTCAGTCACTGCCTCAGCATGCCAGCTGGAAGAGCTCTCCCAGAAAGAGGGAACAGGCAGAGCTGGTTATGTTGTTGGTAATGTGCTTTTAGTCTACACATTCCTCAAACTCCCTGAAACAAAAAAGGCTGCCTTGAGTGCATGGGAAATGCTCAGCACAGAGCAAGAGCAGCTGTGAAAAAACTGAATAAGAACATTCAATTATTAATATAAATATATGTAATAGGAATGTACACAGGCTCTTGGTACAACTCAACAATTTAACAGTCACAGGTAGGTCAGCATTCATATCCGTATCCATTCAAAACACTCCAAGAGAGCAGTGCCTTAAAATCACAGTTACTTGGACCAGGAAGGAAGGAAGGTTGCTTGTTTTTAAAATTGATCATTCTCCCTAGGAACAACAGGCATTTGGTGCTCTGCAGTTGTTGGGGATCAGGACTCTGCTATCAAAGCTGACCTCATGATAGATTCCTTTTTATCAAAGGGAACTCACCCTCTCTTTCAGAGAATCTCAGCCCCCAGGATTACATGAGCACAATAAATATTGACAGTTGAACAGCTATACTGGACTGTAGCTTGTCCTTCACTGCTCGCTCCTCAGCATGGCATACTTTTGTTCTTGCACACAGCTTTGTGTTCCCTTGCATGACTCCTGGCAGCAATACTCAGTATAAAGTCACGATCTCCCGTAGCACTTTTACATAGCCAGCTTGACAAGAAATCTCTTTTTCATCAGATCCCATCACTAATTTGACTCACAGGAGTCTAGATATTCCTGCATTCTGCTGTACATACAGCCCTGCCAGCACTGTCCATTCTCATCACGTGGCACCAGCTACTAGGCCTGAGGACCAGGCACACCCCATGTCACTGGACCTATATGAAGTATTCACAGCCAGGATGTGAGAGAGGGAAAGAAACACACATTCACACAACAAGTGACATCTGGGGTACTGTAGTCCAAGACACACTTTGACAAGTTTAGTCCTTGCTAATTAAATACTCAAGCCAGGGGGGAGAAAAATCTCCAAAATGTGCTAAAGAATACAGCCACATTATCTAGAAGTAGTTCAAGGAACAAGGAAAGGACCTTTCCTAAATCTAAAATCCACAGAGTATCAAACTAAATTTAACTGAGGTGTGGGAGCTCTTGGGTCAGTCAGGCAGAGGTGCCCCAGAAGACAGTTATTGTCAGTACCCTGGTACCTATAGAACAGTAAATAAACAAGATGAACAACACTCACGCTCTGAAACAAAATATGTTCTGAATCCAACGCAAGGGATTAAAATCCCATCCATGCAGTGAAAAGGCAACAACTACAGCAACACCACCAATACAGAATTTCCGAGAGCAGCCTTTCAAAAAGGCACACAGTGTGGAAAAAAGTTCAGGTTAGCAGATGTGACAGAATCAAAGGCAATTTATTACAAAGCAGCTTCAAACCGCAGTGCCAGATCCGCAGCCGGGCTGTAATCCTCCCATCTTGATGTGCACGAGGCATCCGAGAAGCCCGCTAAGCTGGACCAACTCCGCTGCCTTATCCCAGGCATCTGCTGCTCGTGCGGGTCCAGAGTTTAAGTTGGTGATATTCATCTTCCCCTGGGCTGCCTTTATAAAGCAATCCTAAACAATGGGACTTCAGAATAAAGAATAAAACATTTAATTTTTGTGGGCTTTTTTTTTTTTTTTTTTTTAAACTTCTAGGCAAGGGCCTTTAATGCGATTAGAAGGGGGAGGGGGATTGGATAGCAGCTTTTTTCTTTTTTATGTTATGTATATTGTGTGTAAACAAATATGCAATTTGCTTTAAAAAGATAAGGTGATTAAATTTTTATCGGGCTTGTACTCTGTTGTCACCACAACAAAGAGAATTAGGAGGAGGAAAGAAAGGCCTTTTTATTTGAATTATGCTCTTACCAGAGGTTCTCTACAGCACAGCTGTAAAGCCACTCAATGTTCTCCAAACAGGCCCTTTGATTGCATTTTATTCAACTTGTTTGCATTTGGAGCAATCGAAAGGAAAAGAACGCTCCACATTTTGATGTCTTAATGTTCCTTAATACCTTCTTTAATTTATATTAAGCTTCTTAACTAGGGTGATGAATTCTTCAAAAACAATAAAGACCTAGCGCAGAAATCTCTCACACACCATGAAAATTGAAATTATAATGTATTCATGGCTTTTTTTTGTTATAAAAAAACATTATTTAGAAGAAAGATTTTAAAGCAGAGAAAAAAAATCCTGAAGTTGCACGAAAATTACTTGATCCACAGAAACAGATGAAAGTTCAAACTAATTATTACAAGGGAAATAAAATGTTGTCTGAGGTGGAACAGAAGAAATAGTATCAGAATGTTGGGTTACTGTGAAGTTTTTAGTCTTTTAATAACCTATAAATTCCTTCTCCACAATTTCCTACGAAACAGAACTCTGGAAAATGTTTAGTTTTGTTTTACCAAGGCCAATTTGATGATCTTTTTTTCTCTTTTCTTATTCCCAGTTTTCGTCCCTAAGACCTTCGGGTTCACTTCCCATGGTGCATTTTCCCCCCAGCTGTCCTTCACATTCTGCCAGCACCAACAGCTCACACCGAGACTGGTGATGGCCAACAGGGCACCGCAACCCCACAGACAGAGCAGCTTCAGGGGGCACACAGCCAGCGGGTGAGGTTCCCAGAAACACCATTCACAGGTGGATCATCCTCCAAGGGAGCCCAGATGAGGAAAGCTGACCACGAGTGAGAATTCGGTAAGCACAGCCTGGTGCCAGGAAGCACACTGCAGTGATGGGTGTGTGGGTACCGCCGAGTGACGAGCGAACTTCCAAACAGGCATTCAAAATATCCTTGAACTAACATGCTACTAAAAGAAAACATATTTTTCATCTGGATTTGCATATTGTTGTTTTCTGTTAACATTCGCTGACTGCTCACCTCCTTTCCCAAAGTCACATTTTTAAGCAAATCTCCAAATGCAAACCTTGTGATGAAGCCTCCTCCATTTACAAAATGCTCGTGGAAAAGCTTGCCCAGCTGTACCAGTAAACAACGGGCCACAACGATTAAAGCAAATCATAAAACAACACAGTGTGCTGCACTGACTACAAAGTAAAACAATACTGATCCTAATCTAATCCAAACGTACCGTGGGTGAAAACAACACCTCCCTGTCCTGAGCAGGGTCACACCACGCAGGCACAGAAGCATCAAACCCAACAGTTTAAGAGTGCATATAGGTGACTACAGCAAAACTGAACTACTGAGAAACTGCAGACTGTCCAAGGCAGCAGGGCTTTGTAAGGTAGCTCTCTGCCAAAGGGCTGTACATCTCCACCCCCTACCGCAGCATCAGGTCTTCTTCACATACATCTGCCCTACAACTAATCCCTGCTTTTGCAGCAAACAGAAAGATGCCAAAATGGAAAATAAGTGCAGTGCAATATTAAACTTCTAACTGGCTATGTCTAACGTGTCCCACCTATTCCAAAACTTCGCATTTTCATAAGCAAGTACATAATTTGCATGTGCAACACAGTATGTAACCACTTAGAAGTCTTAATGGTTGCATCTATGAAAGTTTGTGCCTTTAAGCAGAAATGATTCATGAATTTTAATTTGTTTTAAATGTTGAAAAATTCCATCCAAGTAAATTGAGTCAACAAGCCAGCAAAGGATGAAGACATGGATCTGCTTTTTATTTAAAAGAAACTCAAGTCTATACATTTCTTAGTCACCCACAAATCCTCCAGCAGTGAAAAAATACTTTACAATAACTAAGTCTCCTGCATTTGTTCTAATTAAGACACTCTGCTTCTCCCCATTCAGCACATGCTAGTTGAGAAACACTGAGCCTTACCCGATTTTCTTTGTGTTATGTATCTTCTACTATTTTAAAGCATTCTTACAGAATTGAATCAAAGATCCTGGGGTTCAGCAAAAGTGAAAAAGATTGCAGAACTTTTTGTAAGCTGCTTCAGCATCATGAATCTCAAAAACATGGGAAGTCATCACCCTGCCCTCCAAATGAAGACATTTAAAACAAATGTTAGCATTATTTTTGAAGGCATAACTGTTATTCGTATTTACTTTCTCAGTATCAAGAGTCTCAGTTCAAGTTCTTAATGCTTTTTCCCCCCCTCAGTAATCACAAAGCCCAGAAATAAAACTCTGAATCCCAAATTAATGTTTTTTAAAAGCTATTTTACAATACTTGTGCTCCAAATAAACAGCAACACAAAGTCCTGCACAGCCACACAGAGACATGCTTATAGAGAAGCAGAGATACTTAGTCAGACCTTAACTGAGATAGCAGAAGTTGCAGAGATAGTGACGGATGGAGCACACAGTAACAACTGAATACATCCATCCATGCCACAGCAATACTTCCATTTTTCTAGGCAAGCACCCAAGGGCTGGGTTTCCTTCCTCAGCACACTCTTCCTGGGGCACAGACTGTTCTAAAAGCCAGTGAAATAAAACAAAATGCAGGTACTGCTCCTGTCCGAGACTATGGGAAGCTGATTTAAAGCTTGAAGTAGATTAGTGCTCCTGAGCCACTCCCCAAAAAAGATTCTGCTCTTCTCTTTGCACTTTCCAGCTACTGATATTGCATAGGCATAAGATGTAGGCAGTTTACAGAGCTCAGAAGCAGGAATTATCAACTGTCCTCATGTCAGGTGACTGACTACAGGAGAAAAGTTACAGCAGCTTAACTGAATATTCCCACAAGCAGTGCCAACCTGCTTCAGTGCCAGGGTCCACAGCTGCAAGTGCGAGGGGAAAGGTTCACCACTTGTATTTCAGTCAGCTCTGTGGACTGCTGACCTTCCCCAAGAGCCACTGCACACTGCCAAAACACCAAATCCTCTTGCACTGCAAACTTCCCCAAAAAACTTGGTGTTTCCAAGGAGTACAGTATAACACAGCACTGAAGGAGCGGAACGTTAAATTATAGAAGATGCAACATGACCAGCCAAAAAACACAAACAAGTTAAACATAAATTAACCCCATTTCCAAAACCACAAAGGCAGCATCTTGTATGATGAGTGCTTATTTCATTAAGTTTGGGTTCCAGTACAGTCCATTTCAGGAGCAAGAGTTCCCACGCTTCAAAATTTATTTTCCTTGACAAGTAACTGTTAAACATGTGCCTTATGCTAACATACTGTTGGTGATATACTGTGTTACTCAAGGACAACACAGAGATACAGCTTAACCTATTAACCTGAATTACCTGCAAATGACCCCAACAAAGCACGGAATATCTTTCACCCACTTGTCCTGACAGAGGTTTTCCTCTGATATTGGACTTTTTGAAGGGGAACAGAGCAGACATGAGACAAATTCACATTAAGTTTTCTCTGAAACCTCTTCTGCATTTTCCTACAAGCTCCTCCTGCTCACTTTAAGATACCACTCCAGTCAGCTCTGTACTTCACAGAGGCCCAATAAAAGGAAACAGTGTCCCTTTGAACACCCATCTGCAACTGTGTTCCCTATTCAGCCCCCTGCCTCAGGCTTACAACTCCACCCTCCCTGACTCTCCAGCTATAACCTCAAGTGTTCCTGATGTCTCCACTTATCGTTGGGGGCAGAGCTGATCAACTGCAGGTTCTATGACTGCAACCAAGAAGCCATTTACGATCCTAACAGCTGGTACTGATTTTGCAGCAGAATCATGTCAAATCTGTGGTTCAAATTCACTCTCCTTTTGCAGAGGGGGAAAACAACCAGTTGGGGAAAAAAAAAAAAAAAAAAAAAAAAAAAAAAAAAAAAAGGGAAAGACTGGGAAAGCGTCATGGAAAAAACAGCAGCATAGGAACCATTGTAGCACCCTAAGCCAAGCCTGAGGTCCTGTCTTACCCAGGTTCCTTCCTTAACAAGGGATGCTGGAGGAGAAGGAACTATGCAGTGCATGACAACAATAAGCCATGTTCTCCTGTCCGAGATCTACGCTCCATACAGACAGCAGCGTGAGGCAGAACTACCTTGGGTCATGCCCAGCAAGCAGGCATCTCAGATGCCTGCATAGGTCAGCATGCCCACTCCGCACTTGATTAGGCTGGCTCAGCCTTCACAGGGCTAAAAAGCAGCAGCCAGCATTCCCTCATCATCTTTATTGAGGATGAGAGAACTCCAAGTGTTCACGAAGTGTTTGTTTTACATGCAGTTCATTGAGGCTGCTGATCTACAGTAAGTTTACATTAACGTTTACACTGCTGAAATTCAGGCTCTAGTAAAAACTATGTGAGGAAAGGAAAAGCTGAGTCTCTGTAAAACATACCAGATGCTGCTCCCTTCCAAACAGGTTCAAACAACATGTCCTAGAGAGCTGTTCTCAAGATGGCTGTCCTTTTTGCCTTTGAAGGAAGGTCTTCCCCATGGCCTTCTGTGCCAAGAGTCTGGCTCTTGAAAGGAATGCGGATACCTCGCCTGAAACTCACAAGTGGTTGAACAATGGCAGCACCATAACTCCCTCTCAAGCAGAAATCAGCCTTTGGATCTGAAGTGAACATATTTAAGACAACGTGGTACCATCTCTACTGCAGGCGCAATAAAAATCAGTTTGCAAACAGGAATGAGTCTTTTTTCCTCACATCAGGCAAAAACAAGCAAGGAGAGGCAAGTCAGAAGCGAGAAGTACAGAGCAACTGTTACTTTTAGGATTTGGTTTCACATAGACATGCATCTTTGATCTACCAACACTGCTAGAAGTGACAGCAGAGGATATGAGTATCCAGAGGAGAGCTGCTAGACCTCCAACTCCAAAGTATACTTCTAGTCAATTTCATGGGAACAAAAGAAAAATAGCCACAACGTTAGAAGAAGGCTGTGCTGACTTCTAATGGAAGTTAGTTTGTACTTCACAATCTAAAATTATAATGGACAGACCGCTCTATTCCCACCTTTTATTCAGTCCTATTTTACTACTCCAAATATATACTACCTAAATTTGTATACTCTTTAACAGTAGTTAATCTTCAATTAAAATACCTAGAGCAGAAACTTAGATAACTGGTTTAAAAGGTAAAAGCTTATTGACAAAAACGTATTCTTCATATTGCCTTTTTTTTTTTTTTAATTCTGCATATTAAAAATGTCATTTTTGTGACTTGAAAAAAAATCTTCAGGAATAATGAAGGCTAACAAAAGACTGAAGAGCAGTAATTTAAAAAGCTCCATATGTAGCATCCTGATTACTGTATCTGTCCCCTTTCCATAACGAAGGGAGAAGTCACCAAACCGCCGCCTGTCCTTTCTGGTGACAAGGAAGGGCGAAGAGGACAGAGCGTGTTCAAGGCATCATCCTTCAGGCTGTAAGAAAGAACAAGCAGCCTCCTGCAGCACAGAATGTGGGTGTCAGCGTCCGGCACTTTCTTGGAATACGGTAACCCCAGCTCTGGTGGTCCCTTGCACATGTACTTAATTTGGGAGCAGCTGGGTTCAAAAGTTTATCCTCACTTTTTGACCTGCAAAGGTTTAGCGTGTGGGCGCGCACTTGAGTGTGCACATCATACCACACAAGCTGAAGATGTGCAGCCACAATATACACCGTGTTTACGTGTATGGTTTTGCACACAGAACACACTGCACTTATTTTAAAATACCATAATACTGTTCAGCTTGCATTGGATCAGCGCGCATTATATGCATGGTCAGCCTTCCCAACTCAAACATGGTGAGTCTGCATTTTAAAATTCAGTAAGCTTCTGGAACGATCTGGCTTAATTTCAAGAGTGCACATTAATGAAAGAATTTGTTAATTGCAATACTACTTACTTAGATTCAACATGCTTCTTAGAAACACAATCACCAAACTCGCAAGCCTGACCAGATTAACGTCACTTACAAGCTCATCATTGGCATACCTGAGTAACAGATACAATGGCCAGAGAGTCATATTTATAGCTTTACATCACTGCCACAATGAGCTGAAAATAGGAGTGAAGTAAGAGAGGCCGGGAGACCTGAGAGCACGAGAGAGCTTCTTGGTACTGGTGAAGGTTGTGAATTTATAGCACATTTGTGATAGGGTTTGAACATTCCAACAACCACTATGACTGAGATAAACAGCAACTCATTAATCCATGGAAATGTGACAGTACAGCTGAGAGCAATAGTTTTCACTGCACTTGTGTTACTCTGCAATCTTGGATAGATTGTTTACAGAAGCTCTTCACTTGTGCTGATAGCAGTAAGTGCTCTACGTACCAGCGAATCTTGCATTCGTAACATGCAGCATGTATGAAATAGTGGATTGTTTTATTTAAAAGATAAAAGCAGCACACAATGGATAAATATTCCACAAACAGAAAATAATTTTTCGAATGAAACAAGCACTTTGTTGATAAAAGTCGTAATTTTCAGTCAGAATTACACAACAGGAACTTTATTACAAATCAGCTCCAAATACAACACGGGAAAAACACTGTGTGTAACACAAATCAAGTAAAGTATGTAGGCATAATGGCATAGAAAATAAAAGTTCTTAACAGAGGAGCCCATACATCAGCAACTGAAACTGCAAATTAAAACATAGGACGGTGCCCAGGGGGAAAACTTTGCACAAAGACACTACAGATGGCCGGTCTATGAAGACCAGACTACTTGGCCAATGCCAAAAAACGCTGAGCCTCCTTTCAAAAGCTGCAGGGACAAACAGTGAAAAGTTAATGATCGGAGCCATTGTGCATTTCAAACTTTCTTACAACCTAAAGACCAGTACGGCTTTCCATGGACATTTTCAGCTTTTAACAGAAATGTTTTACACAATGCATTAACTTCAGATTCGATCCCTCAAAAGGTGAAAAATAATGGCAAAAACTCCAAGAAAATGAAAATCGTATTTTCATTGTCATACAGTAGTTGCATGTTGTGCCACAAAGGAAATACTTGTGAATGACTTTAATTCCAGTGCAGAGTACCCAACTACTTTTTCTTTTCAGACAATAAATAATTGGGATGTTTTACTGAAGAAGAGAAATAAAATAAAATTCATTGAACAATAAAAGGACAATGAGAGAAGAATAGGTTCTCCAATGCCATGCAAGCCCCAGGGCTGAGAGCTCTATGCAGGGAAGACCACCGCTTGCCGCTGCGCGTGGCAGGGACAGCACATCTATTCTCTCATAAGTAAACTGGATTCTGCTTGCTTTTTTATGCATAAATCTGGAGTGACTCTAGGCATTCAATGATTGAAATGAGAACACAATTGAACCAGTAACCGTTGGTTATTTCAATGAAAACGAGGAACAAATACTGGCTTAGAGATGCCCCAAAATTGCAGTATAACATGCTCTCGGGGCATTAAAGCCTATGGGCAGACATTTGGGTTGAGAGTTGAGAAACCTAGGCCTAGTAAAAATTTTGTGTAACTTATTGCTTCACAAATTTTGAAAGTTTGAATTTTGTCCCAATGTCCCCATGTACAAAAAGGGTTGAGAATGCAGCAACTCTCTATGCAATATCTTGAAATATACGGTCCTTTCTTGTTAAGTTACATAACATCATTCAGTTTGGAAAGCACCACTGTTGATAAACCTGCCAGTTCCTTTTAATTTCATGTTTAAACAACTCGACTGAGGTCTGAAGATTGTGATTTATTTCCGATTCTATTTTCTTTTTAAAAGACTTTTCTTGGAAATGTAATTCATGAGTTCAGTGTTTCATCAAATATGCTTTTGTTAAGTGCTGTTGAACAGGCACATTACTCAGGGTCACAAACTTTAAGTCAAATCACAAGCAACTCCTGTCTGTTTTCTGTGGCTTCCATGCCTACCACAGAAGGCTAATTATTTTACAACAAAACTTGAGAAGTGTATTTTCTCCCCTAGAGCTGTATTTGTTCATTGTTTCAGAAAGTTTTGTGTTCCCAGAGCATGAATACATGTCTGCAGTTCATATTTTCCCACCAAAACCACAGGGCTTGATCCATCCACACACCATCAAGAACAGTCATGTTGAAGGTAAATTACATACTTAAGCAGCATTAACTTATGATCAATGCCAAATTTAAACCACAGTGAAAGAAAACAGAGTTCAAAAATCAATTAAGAATCAGAAGCATCTCTTAACTTGCCTAGGCTGTAGGTCTTCCAAGGTTACTGGTTAAAAAAAAAACAACTCTCTAAATTCTTCATAATTGTTCAAGAAAAACACCAGTAATGCCTACTACCAATTCTGGTACTTGTAACCTTATTACAGCAGTTTTTGGACCATTCTGTCCTCAGCAAACAATTCACCTCCCTGTACCTATTTCTTCAACAACCTATACATAATAGTGAGAGAAAAAAAATCTCCTTTTTTTTGGTCTGATTTTGGAAACATTCTGTAAGCAGCTCTGCTCTGTGTACATTGATATTCCAATGCTTCTCTTAAATTGTTCAAAAGAAAGTCACAATTCTACCGCAATTTTTTTTTAAACCTCATTAGAAGTACAATCAATATAAAATGGGATATGACATGAGCCAACAACTGCCACTTTCAATGCATTAAGTATTAGAAACAATCTTTTAGGCTTTTAACCAAAAAAGACAAAACCAAAGCCAACCATCACCATGCAGCCTTCAGTTGCAGCACAGCAGGGATTAATTGATGAAGCAGGCCCAGGTCAGAGCAGGCAGCACCAGTGCCTTACACTCTCATAGGTCATGAACCTATGGGACTTTACAGCATCTCCTAAGGCTGGAGCAAGCTCTGCTGCTGGTAGGAAGGCGCTGACAAGCAGAAGCAACACTCTGGAGCAGAACAGCACACTTATTTCTTATTAGGATACTTGAAAAACAAGCACAAGCTTTGATGTGCATACAGACACTAACAAAAGGACACTCTTCAGAATGTCTTCGTTAGTACAGTTCTATAAGATACTCTTACCTTATAAAGCCAAAGACTAAATGTCACAAATGGCATCAGAACCAAAACTCCTCAGTTCTCATTCACTGCACTGCCACAGACCCACTTTAATCCCTCTGCATCTCTTCTCTGCCTCTTTGGAATATGGACAATATCTTAATTCATTGGTTAAATGGAATGGATGAACTTCCACCTGCTTGTGAAAAGTTCAGGTGCTAGCAAGAAGACTAGTGCTACATCATATCTGGGAAAAGGACTTGAAACAATTGCTACCCATTACATTCACACTTACATAAGGAATACTATAATAAAATTCACATACAAATATGCAAAAATTCAAAGAACTCTACATGCAATTCCAGAATCTGACAGTCTTCTGCAAAAAGCCATGCTTTACCCCCTTTGCCTCATACTGAGATAGACAGAGTCTGGCAAATTGAGTACTTAGCTTTTCCACACCTGTGGGTTTTTGTTTTGCTTTTTTTTTTTTCCTCATTTGTTTTGTCTGTTTTTAATTTATGTAACATTTGAGAAAAACAGTTTCACAGTAGTTTCCTCATCTAAACAACAGATTAGATGGCTAGGAGTGGTGAGCATCTAAATGTCTAGAGAGCTGAGCTGATTATGTCAGTTCCATTTTTAGCACAACTTCCAAAACATGCTGACAAAAATGACAGAAATCATAGAAATACAGGAACAAAAGTCTCAGGGCATTGTTTCTTACCAAAATAGACATTTCTATTTTTAGGAATAAAAACAAACCAGAATAGTCATTGCTGTACAGTGTCTGGTCTAGAAAGGGAAGTTTCCAGACGTTGTACAAGACTTGTGAACCTCACCCAAAAACAAAGAAAAACGGGATCTGAAGCTCTTAAAATCTAATAAAAGCAAGTGTTAAACTCTGTTAAAGGAGTTAAAAGTTTGTTCTAGTTCCCACACTGTTCTGAATCACTATTTTATCTTAATCACTAATACAGTCTAGTCTTTCCCCAAAGCCCATGGTTACTTCCTACCACATGCTCCCTTCCACAAATACAAGTGTAGGGCCAGCACAAACACTGTGTAGAAAGAGCCTTATTCCCTGAAAAACTTGAGATAAGAAAGAAGTTGTGATATATAATCTCCTATGACAGAAACTTCTTGTTTGGGGAAATCAGCGATCAAAAGTGGCATCATCATATACAGCTGAGTAAATGACAGAAATAAAGGCTATGTTTTGCTTTTGGCAATTACAAACGTGCCCAGTAAGACAAACAGGGGGCACGAGTAACTGCAAGGGGACAGAAAGAGCCAGTAATGGGGAATAAGATGCCAGATGATAAAAGGTTATATACATAATTAAAAAAAATCCACTTTCCAAGATCTGGGCATTATGTGGATCATACACAGCTCTCTCAAACAGCAGCCAAAAATGTACACGCAGTCTCAGGTCAGCGTTTAGCAAAAGCCCACAGTGAAATTCATGAAACCTCTTTGGACACAAAGCAGTGAAATCAAAAAGCATGGATGTTCAAATTGCAACTCCGTCTTCCTGCAAGCACTACACACAGCATTCCTTTGTATAACCTTGGCTGCAAGCCCACTGGTTTCACCACTGAATGCGGAGACGCACTGTAAAGCTTTTATACTTGTGGAAGCGTGTTGAGAAACTGCCTGAGAAGTGCCAGCACGTCTGAAATGCCACCAGGCTGTACCATCTTCAAACCACGTGCCACATTAAGGAGAGATTAATAATTAAGATGGGGATAAAACAGGTCTAACGAGCCCAACTTAATAAAGGAAATAAAATTATAACTACTGCAACCTCTCTCCTTTCACGATGACCAAATACGGTGCACTGGATCAGCTTTCAGCTCTGTGAAAGGCTGGGGGGAAGGGGAAAGGCTCATTTAACAGTTGGTCCCATTTAGTCATACAGAGCTGGAAGGAGGCAAAAGGGTAGTAATTTAGTGATGAAGAAACTCCAAAGACCACGAAAAGCATGGCAGCCTCCTGAGATGGGGTTTGCCAAAAGGCTATTTTGGGGACGGATAGGGCTACAAAGCTGCTATTAAGCTTCAATCCTTAAAATAAGCCCATAAACTCAAAAAATATTTATCTGGAAGGGTGGCAGCCCAATAAAAGTTTTATGAATGTTTTAAAGCTGCCCTGTCAAGGGGCTGGCCACTCAGTCACCTCCCTCCCTCCCAAAAAACAACACCCGCAAGAAAGCAGGGCCGTGTGTCAGGTTCCCAAGCAGGAATAACAGGACAGCCTGACAAACGGCCTCCTGCCATCCTGCACAGAGGCTCACAGCACACAGGCCTCCCTGCCTCCACCATGGGGAGCAGGGTCTCCACCCCAGCAGGGAATAGGATCCTCTGAAAGCCATCGCCTGGCCTGTCAGGGACCTGCTCCTCCTCTGTGGCTATCATCTGTTGGGAAAGTCAGCATACCTAAGTAAGGGACATCACAGAGAAACAAGAAAAATCCCTCAGAGAAGCGGACAGCAGGACGGAGGTGAAGGAATAGGGAAAGACAGCTCTGAACTTCCGTGCATCTCATCATTGTTAACACTTAGGGCTATACAGTGAAAAAGGAAAAATCAAGCTGATGCCACCCAGGCAAAAATGCTAACTTGGTTTAAGAACATGCAATTCATTTGTTAAACTGTATGTGAGGCAATTGCAGATAGAAGAGGGATGCTGTTTCTTCCTCTTGCTACACATTTTCTCCTTTCCAGTGTTCCCATAATTACCAAGTCTAAAATCCCATTCAAAGCTAGACTGGAGCAAACTTGGCACTTTTTCAAAATCCAAGGGAGACAGCCATCCGAAATGTCTCCTTTCATTTTGTCACATAATACATGCATGAACTTTAAAAAGTCAAGCATAAATCAACCAGCCAACTCCTAACCACCCCAGGCTTGTGGCAGAATGAGCCACCCACCCTGAATCATAGAATCAGTAAGACTGGAAAAGACCTAAGATCCCCTAGTCCAACTGTCCACTTACCATCAACACTCCCCCACTAACCACGTTCCTCAGCAATATATCTCGATGTTTCTCGAACACCTCCAGGATGCTAACACCACCATAACAACAGCAGCTCCCTGGGCAGCCTGTGCCAGTGCCTGACCTCTCTTTCAGAGAAGTTTATCCTAATACTCAACCTGAACTTCCCTGATGCAGCCCGAGGCTGAGGTGTGATGCCCACATACACAACAGAGCAATGCAGACTTGCCCGGGCCACAGTGGAGATGTATGGCTGTGGCCAGTCCGGGGGATGGTTGGCAAGACAGATGTTTCCTGTCATCAGTGTGATGTCTGCACTGTTACAGATATTTTTCTTTATGTATTGTGTTACTCCGGCTATCTTAGTGAATTGCCCATCTTGTAAAATTCTTTTAATTATGTTATTTTCTTCTTATCTGCATTATCTAAAATTATTTATAGTATTTTCATCATAGTTTCAAACACTGGTTATAAACACTGCTGCAGAAGTTATTAGGTGGGGACCCATATACATACATACGCACATCCATATACACACACAGACATACAATTTACTTTACAACCGCCCTGAAATGCTGTAACGTGATTTTATTTTCTCAACTTTTCCACCAAACAGACTAGACCGAGAAGATCCAATCTGCCTTCCCCTGGGATCCCTAAGCAGCAATCTTCCCCCGACGGCACAGCACTGTCCTGTACTTGAAGCCTTGTTGGCTGCTTCTTTCTGGGGGAGCAGCAGAGTCGCTGAGCCAGAGTTTGGCAGGAGTAAGTGCTCTGTTAGATTAAATTTCAGCATAATGTTCTCGATAGGAATCGGAGCACCATCCCTAAAGTGCAACGGGAGGGTAAAACGCCAACCACCAAGACGGATGGTTTGTTTTTATTTTTATAGAGATTTTCTAAACCTCAACTTTCACCTCTTAGCCCCCACCCCCTCCTGTTCTCAGTCACCTCCAATCGCCCATCTGTCTGCTTCATTTAATAGAAACCTATATTTCCTTGCTAATGGATGCATTTGGCTAAGAAGATAATCTCTTTGTGTTCGCTTCAGTTGTCACATTCCTGTTATCATATTAATACTGATTAAATACAAAACCCGACGTTTAAGTCAGACCCCACACATTATTTAAAAGCGACAAGACGTTCATATTTTGGCACTTTGAAAACCTCAGCCAGCATGGAAGTGGCCTCCCACTCCAAACACCTCCTCACCTTTGAGCCAGAATACCACCCATATGGATTTTTACATGACAGGATACTTTAATAGTGACTTCCTATTTGAGATCAGTGAACAAAGTTCAGGTTTCCTGGAAAGCTCTAGGACTAATACAAACCTCTCCCAGGAAAAGTGACACCGCAGGTCAAGCAGCATGACTCCAGGGGTTACAAGACGGGAATGGTCAGCGCAGATCTTAGCCTCCAAAACATCCAGTGACAACTCATAGCCCCCCTGTTTGTGCCTCAGTTCCCCCAAGTTGTATGTGAGCGTATTTCACAAGCAGTGAGGCTAGTTTTAATGTCTGTTTGGGTTCTTCATGACTACATACCTGAGGAACAGCAGAAAAAATGAAGTACAAGTTGCCAGGCATCACATCAGCCAAAAGCAATTCAACAAAGACAGGGATTTAAGACATCTTCGTAATATATCACAGGCATAAAAGCATATTTCTAACCCTAAGCAAAGTAATTCCCCAAAATCCAGAACAGCTCTACACATCAGAACTGTGAGGGGTGCTCTGAAAGTAATGCCTCCTGTTAGTCGGTGGGATGGCAGCAGAGGTTGAACATTCCCACCAGTATTCCATTATATTGTATGGCTATGCGACAGATGGCAGCAGAAGGGCCGTCTGGTAAAATGGTGTTTGACACTGTGAAACATGTATGAAGCAAAGGAGGGTAACTGAATTCCTCCATGTGGGAAAAACGGCACCCACTGATGTGCTTGCTGAATGTTTATGGAGACCAAACAGTGGATGTGAACAGTAGGCAGTGGCTGGTGCACGTCAACAGTAGTGACAGTGGGTCAGCTCTGCTGGTGCAGAGGGTTTTTTCCTTTATAAGCACAACATGCAGGCTTTTGTCCATTGCTGGTGAAAACGTATACCACCGATGGTGATGACTACGTTGAAAAAGAATGCTTCGTGGATGAGAATTTGTTGTATCAATTAGTGTTATTATGCTTTTTGGATCTGTTGCAGTTCCCATGGAAATAAACAGGAGGCACTACTTTCAGAGCAACCTACATATAGTGCAGCAGAACCCAGTCAAACTCCCTTCCCACTTCTCATACAACAGTCACCAACCTCTGTAGAAGGAGGCTGAGATGGGAAAGCTACTGAAATGAACCCGTGAGACATAGGGTCTAACTCACAGCTCTATTCAACATGTAACCATCACTCATTTTTAAATAAAAGCTAGTAACATGGCTACTTATTACTTAAGATTTATCTTTCTTAATTTTAAGAACTACCGTTGCCAAGTCAATAGAAGCAAAAATTAGACAACTTCAAAGTTCTGGTGAAATGAGTTATATATTTTGCTGTTTTTCAAAACTGCAATTCACTAAGAGCCTAAGTTACATGTACTACTCATCTCTGAGTGCAAATGTCAAGTCTACGAAAGCACATTAATTAGCCACAGGCACTACATGTGCAAAGTATTTATAAGTTACTGAAGGCAGACTCACAGTGTTCCACTCCCTCCAGTTACATCCACTTTTCCTAGAGCCCAGGTACCAATTACAGATGCTCCATTCAGCCCACACCCTTCTGAAGAAGGGACGCAACACCTCCTGAACAACTCTGGAGCAGATGAGGTTATACCATGGTCAGGAAAGCTCCCCTGAGATGTCAAGAAGGCTAACCTAACCTTCTGAGATCCGTACAAACAAACAATCGAACATGGAGAGCCTTGAACCGAGGGGCTGCTGTTTACCTAACCCCTGAACTGCAAAAGACATCAATCCCTGCCTTATTAAAGAAATGCGTACGCTAGCCAGGCATGCCTGCTTGATCAGCTCTCTCCTGTTCACAGCTTCTCCGGGGTCGGAGGAAGTTCCAACAGGCCCTGTTCCATAAATAAAATCCTTCTGGCTGGCGATAACTAAATTGTATTAAGACTGGCTCAGACAGCTTCAATTAGAAATAATCGACGGGGTGGACTGAAATACCCTGTATCAATTTGCTTACAGCTGGTCTTCTCCTTTTCCATCTCCAACAAATTTTAACTACCTGGTTCAATGAAAGCAGCAGGGAATACATAACATGCTTCCACACACTATATATGTAATCCATATGCACGTGTTCTGAAATCAAAGGCACTTGCAAATAATACATGAATAAAAGCTTAAAGTAAAGAAAATCAACAGGTTTCAAACTGGAAATTCCCAGCTATCAGCAAGCAGAATCTGGGCATTTCAGATTCTGAACGCATATCCCTCCTTCACAACCTTATGTATTTCTCTTTACTCAAGTCCTAGGAGTCATCATTCAAGTATATTGCAAATCCCTGCTTCCCTTATGAAAATTAGACAAAGTTATTCAATCAGATTAATTCGCAACAGAAAACTCTATAACAGCCTCTTTATGAATGCCACTATTAAGATCTACAGCTTTATTAAAGACATTTAAAATCTTCATGTTAAACTACCTGCATTTTTTTCCCCAAATCTGAAATAAAATTGATTTTCCCCCCACACTGTTAAAGACACACGATCTAAATGAGAATCACTCTTGCTTTTGTTCCAGCATGTTTACTCTGAAACCTAGTAATATATTTAAAAGTAGCAGCAAAATGTATGATGATCAACTGAACAGAAGTAGTCAAGTTATTCTATTTTCACAGGTGTAAGAAATTCATGAGATTTTGGCAAGTAGTAAAAAGATATAAATATCTTATTATTCACTCCAAAATCTTCTATTTCTATTTGGCCTTCATCATGGCTGAGTCAATAGAAAAGTGTTCTGAAAATATTCAATTTTTTAAAAAAGAAAAAGGGAAACAGAAAGGCAGAGACAGACACAGGCAGAGGGAAACAGACACAGGCAGGGAGTGCATTAAGCCTGCACTGAAGTTTCACTCCAAGTAACAAATAAAACCAGCTGCAATTTACTGAATAAATGTAGTTTTTCCAAGCCACTCGGCATTGTCTCCATTTTGCTGACACTTATACAACCTGCACAGCTTTTCATAGGCAAAATCCACAGATGTGGCTTAAATTCTCCTTAAGCTTCCCTTTCACAATAAGGCTGCATGGACTGAGGTTGTTCATCTCCAGCTCAAAATAGGAGCCATAACTCAGCTTTCAGCTTCTGAAGGGCAAGCAGCAAAGATCCGGAGCGTGGAACACGTGCTGTGGGGCAGAAAGCACAGCTGAGAAGAGCTGCATCTCTTTGAAATTGGTGCTTGTTGGAAAAGGCAGACTCCCCTTTCACACAATTACTCAAAATTAATTATTCAATTAACGACGATCAATTAATGACGATTTTCCCTCCTGTCTTTCTGAACAGTTCTGGAGCAACAGTTAACAATTTTTTTCCTCCCCCCATCAAACAGAATCTCAATCCTGCTCTGAATGTGCACGAACTCAATACAAAAAACCCCCACCATGTCTCACGACTAAAACCAATGACATTCCGTCCTCAAAATATTTACTCAGAGCCATAACAAGGAAAACATGAAGAACAACTGTGGAAAAAAGTCAGGGATCAGAGAACCAGGCATCCATTTCCACACCAGCTCCAAAGGGACTATAATCTCCGTGCATCTTCTCAGGAGCTTCTTGTCAGAACAGTTGATTGTAATGAGCCATGAAAAGAAAATCTCCAGTTCACGATATACAGCCTGCTTCTGTCAGTGGGAACTCTCATTTTTTAGCACATTTTCAGTCCTTGAAAATGTCTTCTTTCCCTTGAGCCAGTACTGCTGCACCTGGCACACTCTGCTTGGCATAGCCCATGTCACCATTATGCTAGCTTGAAAAGATAATTCATTGCAATCAAAAAACAAATGCATATTCTTCATGCTGTATTCATATTGCTACACCAATCCTGATGAGCTGATACTTTACAATTGCACAAATGGTCCCTGCCCTAACGCATCCATACATCAACTGGTCAAAATAGAGAAAGGGAATGTTATTCTTATTTCACAGACTGAAAACTGAGAAAGTAAACAAATACATTCAGAAGTAAATACGTAGCTGGCAGCAAAGCCATGTACTGAATTAAAAATCCTTAGGTGCACAGCAAAAGACTGCACCACACAAACAATGTTGTTCATTTATATACAAAGACAATTTTGGATGAAACAACAAAGTAATTGAGGGCCTGGCACAGCTCCATTTTCTTGGTTTAGGGTTCTATAGTTGTTAATATATTTATTTCATAAAAACAAAAACCAGCTGAGGTTGCTCAGGGCTGTGTGGGCAAGGAAAGCTGGCACAGGGAAGGACTGCTGGAGTCAGAAGAGGTACGTAGCCAAATAATGAGGGAATTGGGTGGGAAAGGGAGCGAGTACAGAGAGATGGGGGTAACAAAAAAAATGGAATTGTGTAGCTAATCAGCTGCAACAGCAAGGAACAGGTTCTCTGAATTACCAAATTGTCTTGATTTCCTAACCTGGAAGAGCTGGAGGACCAAGAGGAAGAGGGGCAGAGGGATTTGAGGGCTCAAAGGTTTAAGAAGCTGTTATGATAAAAACCTCAGTACAAACGCATGCAACATGGAATTTTTGTGATTGAAGTTACAAGCTCAGATATAAGAAGAAAGGCTTTTCTAGGCAGGATGATGGTTTTTCTTCTTTATGTATACCTTTTATTCCAGCTTGAAGGACTTTCCACAGCTTTTTAATGGAATAATACTGTAGTTGGAGGCAGGAAATGCTTCTGTCGCTTATGCAGAGTATTACACAAAATCATGTTGTAGCAGACCCCCTATCAAAGCAGGTCTGTTAAAGCTCCAGTTATTTCCTATTCCTATTAAACACTGAAATCCCTTTGTGAAAACACAAACCAAAAGACTGCTTTACACAGACTTCCTTGAAATCAATGCACACTATTAAAAAAAAGCTATTTCTTGTCCCCAGCCTCAAAACACAGATCAGCCTCGTAAGGTTAGCGTCCTTGTCACATGCCAGCTCCCATATCCACTAAGCACCAGCCACTGTTCCAAGTCAGCACTTCAAATAGCCTACAATCTGCAAACCACAAAGCTCCAGGAAGCCCTCGTGGTGTGTGTGTTTTTAGTCAGACTTCAAATAGATATTGGAACAAACGCTTGTGGAAAGGGAAGGTGAAAGGCCCAAGGGATGAACGATCAAAATCGAGCAAATAAGCACAAACAGTCTACAGAATGGGGAAGAAATTTCATTGTAAGAGAGCATGTGAATGCATGATCTATCCTTGTGGAGATATTTAGCAGGATCAAAGTTAAGTTAGGTAAACATTGGGAATATATGCATTTTCCACTGCAAAGCTATGAGTGAGGACTAACACCCGGAGATGGTACAATCCTAACTTGCACATGAGAAAACAGAAAAAGATGGGGAAAATAATTAACAGTGTATAGGCTACAGCCCTGGGAGCACAAGCTGGCTCTCATAGATTCCACAAGTGGGAGAGCTCCTGGAGATACCTGGTCACTTGAGGAAGGGCAGAAGGAGCAGCTTGTCAGGAAATCCCATGTGCTGCCTGGGCACAGAGGGTTGCACAGTTGCCTCACTTGTACTTGTAACCCTCCAGAACTAAACTCCATGTTAGGCATCTCAAAAAGCAGAGGCAGCAATTACAAAACATGCAAGTCCCCAGCATGTTTTGGAGGCATCGTTCTGAAAGTCTTAGGATTTTGGCAGTCCTCTGTATGGACACTAGTCCTGTAACTGAACTCCCAGGGATCCTCTGCATTGCTCACATTTAGCTGCACTGACATCAACTGTGTTCTAGGGAGGTGGGGGAGCCCCATGGAGATGTGGCACTGAGGGATGTGGTCAGTGGGCATGGCAGTGGTGGGCTGGGGTTGGACTTGGTGATCTTAGTGGTTTTTTCCAACCTTAAAATGCTATGATTCTTAGTGAGGAAAAGGTGCTTTTTTTCCTCCCACTGCTGCACTTATCTGAGCAGCAGTGAACTTCCATCAAAGTTAACATCAGAAATGCTAATTTTACTTCCATCAGACATACACATTCAGTTACATTTTTGAAGAAAACGTGCCTGGTCCCTTCAGTATGTTTTCCAAGGCATCCACTGAAGCATCCCAAATCTGTACTGCAAAGCATAAGGGTTCTTAAGCTGAACTACATGAGAATTCAACCAGAAATGGATATTTCCACTTGCTCTAGGAGATGATATAAGGTATCACAGGATTCTTTTATTATTATTTATTGGTGCTCTAAGGTTGCCTAACCAAGCTGTACAGACACTTAATAAAAAACAGTAAGCTATTCTTAAGAGTAAAATGTTTTTACACTTGAAATACAGTAAAAGAGTATTGAATCTGCAAAATGAAACACCTAAGGAGGACAACAAAAAACAGAAAATAACACACTACCTGCTCTTGTGCATCTAGTATGCCACCAAACGAGACTCTGGGAGTATTTCATCAAAGTAAGAGCCACTGTGTTGTTCCACGCCATGGTCTAATGAATTGTTTGCAACTTTGGCAGTGTAAGTCCAGCAGAGTCAAAATTAAATGCAGAACTGATTTATACAGAACAGTATATTTGGTCTGCAGTGAATATAGCAAGGCTTCTCCATTTCAACAGTACAAAATCTCAGATGACAGTGCTGCTAAAATTTTCCAACTTAAATATAGCTTCATTCAGCAGTTGTCCATTTATGGAACTTATCAACTATTAGACAAGCTAAATAAGATAAGATTCCTTTTAAAGGGAAAATCAACTTCGTCATTTCTGAATTTGAATATTTAATTTTGGCAGCCTCCAATATGACCATTTTCTCCACTTTTTTCCTTGAAAAACATAACTTACTGCAAAAAAAACTCCATGTAACAGAGGGTTTCCTCAGCATACTAGGCAAAGCTCATGACAGTCAGATATTGGCATACATCAGCAATATGAAGCAGAAAGATAGTAGATAATTTGGAGAAGGTCACTGGATAGATTAGTGGTGATGTGGTGGCAAGCAGGAGCTCAGAACAATGCAGCTGGCTCAGCTACATCAATTACAGATGCATCCTGCCAATGATCTAGACTATGCAATAGGGTCCAAGTAGATTGCAGTTGCTTTTGTAATTACCCAAGGACCAGCAAAGTAGCAGCCATAAATATGCTTTTCTCCCAGGGAATGTAATTGTCCACAATAGCTACATTCCCCAAGATAATAAAGCCTGGATTAACTGGGAAGACTTGTGACCACAAGAGACCCTACACAGAAGTAAGGTTATAACAAGCAGCAGCACTACCAGCTCTCTGTTTCACCACAAATCTCAAGATAAGTGTACTTCTTTTGAAATCCCAGATCCTAACCACATGCAACTGAGTGCAAATCTCAGTTTAAGTTAAGTATCAAGCTCTTGTGGCTTAGGAGAATCTCATATATATGACTTAGCTTATCTATGAAAAGAAATAATCTTTATCTAATTTCTTTTTCTTTTTTAATCATTCATTGGAGGCTTACCATTAGGAGCACTTTGGACAGCTGACTACCAATGTCATTGCCAACTGAAACAACAACTGATCAGTTTTAGAATACTTGTAAAACCTCACAATGTGGAGAATGCTTGGGCGACAACTAACTGAGCTACATTTTATCCTCAAATTAAGACAAACAAATTCAACTATAGCGCGCTTCTATTTTGCAATGGGATTTTTCCAGTTACAGCACTAGAGCATCTACACGTCAGAAACAAATCCTCTCTCCTTTGTACATCACTACCACAGTGTGAAACTGCTTGGCAGAAATATTTGATAGCAATAGACGGTGTTACTGGCATAAGACCTCAGAGACCAAGAAAGATGGGCAAGGTGGACAGCAGAAGTAAACTGGAATAAAGAACAGAGGGATGGGAGAGAGAGGAAAGAATAATACAAAAAAAAAAAGTATCAAAAAAGGTAAATGGAGAACTGGATAGAGATCTGCAGATAATAAGAGAAAAACGAATGCATACAGGTAATCTCCAGGGATTAAAAAAATATAGTAAATCCAAGTGGCTCATGTCCTGTAAAGATAACCATTCTGTGGTCAAACAAATGCCATCTACTGGAGTTTTTTTTCTTATTAGGATCCTCCTCCTCCTCCTCCTCCCCATCAATCACAGAAATTTCATATTTAGAGCAGGACTCCAATGAGATGCAAAAAGTAAAGGCACTGATTACTCAATGAGGAAAAATAGCACATGACAAAAGGTCAATTGCTAAGCATCACCCAAGCACAGCAACATTTTACTTGTTTCTTTAAGTGTAGGGAACACAACCGCATAACTGGAGCTTGTAGCAGTATCTGCAGGATCCCAGGAGATCAACCTGCTAAATATACACTCCAATAGCAATTTAATGTTCAAAGATGAGCCCAAGCTTCCCCTGGGCGCCCCATTTATGCTAACGTACAATTACCAACTACATCTCAAACCAATCTTGAAATCAACAAATCACCTTTCACTTGTTTCTTCAAGTGTAGGGAACACAACTGCATAACTGGAGCTTGTATCAGAACGCCTGTGCACAGAGAGTAATGAAAATACTTTTTCTAGTTTTAAAGTCACAAAGTAGAGTACTTAATATTGTCTTTTGAAACAATTTTCTTTCAGACAACACCTACATCTTCACTGTTTTCAGAATACAGACCAAAGGGTCACAAATGCATGTTTTGCATAAATAATAACCTAAAAGCATAAGCACAAAAGTCGGCAAAGCCCAGAATTGAAGCTGGGTTTGTTTGTTTGCTAAGCTCACACCAGTGCAAGTGTAAGATGCTCTGTCAGTCAGGGCAGGAAAGAGGATTCCAGCCACACTGCTCCTTAGCATTATTTCAGGATTGGTCACAGAGCAGTGCTACTTTTTCCTAAAGACCACTACCAGTCCTGCCTTCAAGAAGAATCTGATGGTCATAGCCATAAACAGTGGAGAAGGAGGGAAAATTGCTCCATTTCACTCTTTTCAGTTACACTGCAAGACTAGTCTACGGGATACTCAACACAGGGGCTTATACTGGACCTGGACCTTTTTCTTCCCCAAGAGCGCTCATATTGCTAACTTATCTGTACCTGATAATTTCATCATCAGTATCTGCAGGATCCCAGGAGATCAACCTGCTAAATATACACTCCAATGGCAATTTAATGTTCAAAGACGAGCCCAAGCTTCCTCTGGGCGCCCTATTTATGCTAACATACAATTACCAACTACATCTCAAACCAATCTTGAAATCAACAAATCACCTTTCAAAGCTCTATGATAAGACCTTGTCTGTAACGACTGAATTTTAAGACAAGACCAAGATCTACTGACATTGCCTTCAAAGAAGCAGGCACCTAGTTAATAAATTAACACTTGGACTTCTGTTTTCATTCAGAAGGAATGTGCACAAATCTTGACTTAGATTCTGCAAAAACCAATTAAAGGTCAATAAATCTGGACATCCAACACTGGAGGTCAATACGGGCTTACAGGCTGTCACTGCTCCCCAGGTAGGTTTGAGTCCATCAGCCCAACCTCTTACACAAATGCAAACTCCCAGCTCCTATGTGGTCACCAAGACTTTACACTGCTACAGTTTAATCCGCTCAAGAGAGGATCATGCAGGGAAGTGATGCTTCCCTGGCAGCAATCCTCTCCCAGCCTCTGCCCATGCTGCACCAGCCAACTCCCACAAAAAGGAAAGACGGAGATTTATGCTTGAAGTACCCCTTAAGGATTTTAGGTTTTGTTTGTTTTAGAGAGTAGGAGAAGAGAGACTGTGAAAGAACAAGCAGAGCTAATCTCTAGCTTTTGAACAAAACACAGCTACACAGATTTCTTCGCCCTTGGGCTTTTGTTTTTCCTCTTGACTGAAATCCTGCTCAGCCTCACCTGATACTGACAGGGATGGCAACCCACCAGACCCTTGCAGCCAACATTTTTTTTTTTCTCTTATTAAAAGCGGAGCCAGGCTGGGCAAGCGTGGACATTAAATGTACCTAAATTTCATTTGGCCTAAGAGAAGAAGATTATCCTATTTTAATGCAACACAAGCAAAGAATTCCAAATGTCAAGATCTCCCACAAAAAAAAAAAAAAAGCGTGCTGCTTAGTGACAGGATGTTTAATTATTCTCAGTGCAAAGAAAAGCCTTAGCTTTTTTAGAGTAGCTTAGCCTACTCCACTGCTGCTGATGTCAGTAAGGACTGCCCTCCATATCTCAAAGCTGGGAAATGACATTTACTTACAGCTGACTACTTACAGCTTCTTTCCTACAACTATTTAAAAGAAGAAACTGCAATAACACACCACAAGGGCCAGGTGCATAGGGGTGCTGAAAGCTACCTGAAGTGAGAAAACACCCCCATGAAAAAAATATACGAAAAGCACAACACAGTTGAGATATTTCTGTACTTCTTAAAGTGAAAATATGGGAAAATGCATTGTATGCATTGTTTTCCTGTTGCCTTTTTCCATCTTGGCACAATTCCCGTTTCCCTAATATCATTTAGCCTCTACCTGATTTCATTAAGCGGAACACTGAAAAAACAAACTGCTTTGAGTCCAACTTTTCAACCCATGTTTTTTAACCAGACCTAAACCTTTGCAGAGCAGAACTGCTGAGCTGCAGTTCTTACACCAAAACTTTCCCTCTGACATTAACTACTTCAGAAGGTAGCATGGGATCTTGTCCAGCGACCCCAGTATTCAGCAAAATGGAAAGACACTAAACTCAACTACACACTATTCTCTGCAGTACACCAAGGGGAAAACATTTAGCATTTCTGCCCCCACTTCCACATAAGAGTATGATGGATTCTCAAGACAAGACACATTGATTTATTACCATTTACACCAGCACTGCAGGACCCCAGAGCCACGTGCCTCTGGAACTGAGAAACACGTCCACACTATTACTGTACACCGATAGCACATCCAACTCTTCCACCAAGAGAACAATAGAAACAGTGGGAAAAAACTCATTCTCTCATATACAATAACACAAATGAAAGGCAGAAAAGTTTTTTACAACAAAAGACACGGTCACTAACAGATTTGTCTTCACCTGTTATAAGAAACTTAAAACCACTATTGTCATGTACAGGTAAGAACAGCAAAGTAAAAAAAAAAACTTGTATTCTAATTTTCTCATCCATATCTCTTCTTAGGAAAGAGTGCATTTTATTACATTTAAATTTGCTCAATTCAAAAACGCATTCAGCTCTTATGAGTTTCTTAGATATGCACTGCTTTCACATTAAGCAGTAACGCAGCTTAACTCATTTCGTGTACGGCAATTTTCACTGCATTGAGTCACAGAGAGACGCGAACTGGAGGTTTACTGGCACCTAGACAGCAAGGACAGACAGACAGACAGTGACCTATGCCTGAGATATCACATATTCCAGTTAGACTGAAGTCGCTACATGTTACAACAATTAAGCACGAGACAAACACAACTTGTCAAATGAGCATATCTGGAGACAATCTTTTAAAAGACTCGTGAGGCTTATCAAACCACATTATGATTTTGCAGACCAAGCAGAGTTTTACAGGGTCAGTTCCTGGCTGAGAGACAGTTAAACAAAAGCCACAATTAGCAACAAGTTATTCAAACCATTCAGTGAGCTTTCTTCAGAATTCATCTAATGGCATGACATTCCTAGGTGCAATGTTGAAATAAGTGTATTCCAAGGTATGTTTTGCTAGCTTTTGTACTCCTTAGCATACCTAAACATACAGCTCCTGCCTCTCCAAACTCGTTCTTGATCAAGGGGAACAATACTTTTCACTCATTTACCTTGACTGTATAACAAAGGGCTCCCATTTACAAATAAAACAGCTGCCACCTATCACCCACCTCAGTAAGAACCTCATTAATAGCTCACTCTTATACACAAACACATGTACTAGCATTACTTACTAGTAAAGCATGGTGCTTTACATTTACTTTTAAATTGTTTGTTTTTTAAGCAGCTTGTTAAACTAGACAAAAATCTCTTGTTAGTTTAGAAATTGTGTCTCTCTATGTACTTGATCACACAACTCGTCTGGAAAGCAAGTGTCTTCCTGTCGACTGACATGGCTTAGAAGTTATCTCACAGAAGAACACTGATAGCCCTACAGAATGGCAGGTCTGCCAGCAAACACAGGAGGAGAAAGAAACAAAAATAAACAAGCAAGCATTAAAAAGTCCACAACACAACAAGGAACAACCAGATGCTGCTGCTAAGAGTCTTTTCATTCGGGTATTAGAAGAACACAACAAAAGTTGTATCTTTTCATTGAGGTCATAGAAGTGTGTCCCAATGTAAAACTATAAACCAGCTGAAAAAAAATACATTCTTCTACTTCCCACCATCTTCTTGTTTGTGTTTTACCATGAAACAGGCACAGCAAACATCCAGGCTTATTTACACAAGTACTCTCCAAGTAAAACATAATCTTCCTCCGCTGAGATGATTTGGCAGAGTAAGAAATATCAGTCAAGTGACATCTCTCAACAGTCAAGTTACTCTGTGCTTTGTTTTATTTCATGTTATTAGCTTTACTTCTACCTCCCTGGACCACCCTAAGGGATTTCTCTTCACTGTGTTCTTCAAATACTTGCAGATAATCGTATCTCCCACTTAGAAATCATTTAGCCAAGTTTCATGCATTCCTTTTCATCTTCTTTCCCCCATAAATCAATCCCTTCAACCTCTTCAGGATTCTTGCTGCTCTTCCCTGAACTTCTTCCAAACTGCTGACATCTTTCAGAGGCTGAGGAACTTCCAGTTGCATGCTGTACTCTAGATGTACTTTTGTGCTCTGCGGAATAATAATTAAGCCTTTTCAAGAAATATTAATGCCTCAACTCTGGAATAAGTCTAAATCAGATTTCATAACATTTTAATAGTACAAATAGCAATTATCCCCATTTTACAGAAAAGCAGAGAAGTATCCTAAGCACTGCTGCACACAAGCGGTGCCAGAATAAGAAACAGAGCTGCGCTCTGCCATTCCCAGCTATGAGGTCTGCCAAGTTTCAGCCCACAGATGATGTAACACAGCGTTCCCAAGCTCTGATCCACAAGCAAACACGAGCCGTGCCCGAGGGACAAGGAACAACACCGAGAGCCAACGCGCCCCTCACAAGTGGGCACCAGTGGCACCAGAGCAGCACCCCAAGGTGCCACGCCGTACTGCCACCTCAACCAACAGGGCACAGCTTTCTGATGCATCTACCTGATTTTGATTGCTTTGTTTCTAAAAGCAGCCCCCAGCTGCCATGAGGTTACCTCCCTGAACAAGCTATTCAGTTCCAGAGGTTAAGGCTAGTTTTAAAGACAACAAGACAGACCAGACTGCGGCAATTCAAGGCAGTTTCCAACTTGCACGTTTTTTTTTCCCTTCCCTCCCACTCCCCGACACATTTGTGAAAGGATTGCAGAGAAATAAATTCAGACCAACTGAAAGGAGCTCTTCACAAAAGCAACGTGGTACAGACTCTATGAAGGGAGGCACAGCCAAAGGATGAGGGAGAGGGAAGAACTGGACCAGTTAAATTTAATAAAAGACTCAAAAACCCACAAACAGGATGCAGACACATTAAAAAAGCAACACTGACCTAACAATGGAATGTGAACTGCAGTTGACTTAAACAGCATCACAGCAACAGCCCTCCCCCTACACACATCCCTGTAACTCTTAAAGAAACAGTTATTTAAACCTTTCCAAATTTTGTTTTCTCCTGTTACGCACTTTCAGCTTGAGCTCATGTTATCTTATTGCCTCTTCCTTCCAGATAGCAAAGTACCCAAAATTGACCCAAACTGCAGAAAAGCAAGCGAAGTGGTATTATTCTGCCCATCTTACTGAGGTGTTAATTCTAGCATTCTGTCTACATATCGATGGTCTGCTGTTAAATGCCAGAAAAGTCCAACCATGTTTGGATATGAACACCTTGGTGAAAGGTATCGTTTCTTCCTACTCAGTAGGCAGAGCAGAATTCTGTAATGCTGTGTACCATTTTCTTAACATGACTGCTGATTTGCAACTCCAGTTCCTGCTCACCATCCACAAAGATGACAGCCACAAGAGTCCTTTTTAGGCTTCTCCCTTTCTTACGAAGAATAGTTTCACCAAAATATGAAAATGCCACTGTCAATGGCATCCTCCCATTGTTCTTCTCTTTCAACACATTTATGTCTTCAGGGGAGAAAAACTACTAAGAACACCACTACGTTTTTTAAACAAAAACTTCAGCTTGAACCCCTGTCAGCGTTAAGGACACTTACACATCATTTCACCCCCTGCCTGAAAGTAGGAAGCTCAACGAACGCTTAAATGCTTTTCTATATTAGAAAACCCAAAACATACATATGCTAGGCGTAGCCTCTTTCTTTAAACATGCAGTGTGCCTGTTAATTAGGCTTACAAAGCTGTTTGGAAAGTCTAGCACTTGGTGACAAAACTACTACTACAGATAGGTTAGAAAACAGGAGTCTTCACCTAGTCAGAAATTCTTATTTCCAAGGCAAAAGAAACGAAATTTGCTGAGAGTCAAAATTAGTGCATTTGCATCAATCAGAAGTTAAACAACTTAAAATATTCCATTGGTGCCACCAAACATCACAATTCCTTTTTTCCAGTTGTACAGCAGTATAACTTTGTCCATCTCTCTAAAAAGGGTGGTAGATTAACAGCGACGAAGGGCTGCAAATTTGAGAGAAATTAAGTACTGCTAGTATATCTAAAACCATATCCCATGATTTGAGTTAAATGCAGCACCTATTATTACCTGTCGAAAAGGCTTAGAGCCACTTTTTCCACTAAGAAAATAGCAATGACACTTAAACTCCAGCACCCCTCATTTCTGATGCTCTAAGCTAAGGAGGCATAAATCCTTGCTGCAACTCACCAAGTATGAACAAATACAGTACTATACAATACCACAAAACTAGATGCAATAAAAAAAAACCTCAAGATCTCTAAAACCTCATTTATCAAAGTGCTTGTAGTTTTTGTTTGAAGGGAAGATAGATAATAATATGCGGAATGAAGACGAGTTCGAGAACTTGCATCCAGTACACTCTATTTAATAAGTAACTACAGGTAAAGATGATTGCAGGTTTGTTTTCCTTTATTTGCTCAGAAGGGCTGTGGAGAAAATTATACAATATATTAAGAGAAGAGAGATTTCTAAAATCCATTTTGGGCAGAGCACGATTTCCACATCTTACAGAAGTCATTTTGAGACCTGAGTTCATTCATACGCAGACATGCCTGCTGGCCACTGAGTCTCATAACACAAGTCGTTGCCCCCAGCTCTTAATTAGAGGTGGTAAAACCCACCAAATAGTCATCCAGCTGTTTTGGAGATGATACCACAAAATTTCAAGGAACTATTGGAGACATTCAGGCTTACAATATGAGAAAATCCTCTATACTTGACATAGATTAGAGCATATCAGTTATTGAGCACCTACCTGGAATTCGGATTTTAAATTTGCCACTCTGTCCAAAGCCTCCATCTATTATTCCTTCTTCTCCTGTAGATAGTTTGACTTTTAAACCCACAAAAATCTGGATGTTTGTTTCCTTTTTAAACAACGAACGGCCAATCACGCTGTAATCATCAATCACCTGCAAAAGAAAAGGGCAGTATGAATTTACAATCTGAAGTGACAAGAAAAATTAACATATGAGATACACTGGTGACTTCCATTGCCCTGCCCTTGGAAAACCATTTACCCAAAAATGAATAAAAACTCTAGATGACTCATCTAAACTGATGAGTTTAAGATAATTAGCATCCAAAAGTAGAGAAGACTATGTGCGTTCACGTATTTCTGCTTTTACCTCCTTCCTTTTCACACAGGAAGACTAAAATGTGCATCAGAACATGCTGTAAAGGTCAGTCAATTAAAATCTTTTCTGCTTTGAAACCCTTCTGTAAAAGTCACTTATGTACTTACGCTCACAAAAAGTTTATTCCATTACTTATCCTAGAGCTAAGTACATTATCTCCTACATAAGCATTTCTCTCTTAGCTCCAGAACTGCACTCCAACAGCCACACTTTAAATGAAATGACAATTACTTAGAATTCCTAAATACAGCCTCTTAAATATTCACCTTTACGCACCCATTGATTTGTTAAAGTAAAAGCCTTATGACCATTGTATCCGACTTTAATTTCAAGGTTTGTAACCCAGTGGGAAGAACCATTCCAAGTCTGGATTCCTAATTAAGCTATCAGGAACAAGAGGCAGCAAGGTTGGCAGGTGAGGCAAGATAAACAGCCCTCCCTAAGGCATTACTAAGTATAAGGTGCAGCCAAGTGAGCCTAATCCCGTAGGTGTGAATATCCTTGTATACCTAATGTCTGGAGTTACTGTACCTCAGAGCAGCAGCAAGAACCTTTATTTACTTATCAAAAGAAATAAGAATGTATTGCTTAAATCTCCTCATGATTATTTCTTTTGGGTAGCAATAGTTGCTGCTCTCCCTCAGATCTTAGGAGTAACTTCCACCCGCAGGGCAGGCACAGGCCAGGAGCTGCCTGCATCCCTTCTGTCACCCCGATAAGGGAAGCACAGAGCTCTGCTTCCAGCAGCCAGAGCCATTCAGTGCCTCAATGCCCACTGCCTGGCGTGCACCAGGAGGTTCCGGTTCCTCTTCTTTTGGTATCTCCCTGCTCCAAACAAGCACTGCTCCAAAATACTTTGTGAACCCATAGCAGTACTATCACCGCTTGGCAACCTCTGGCTTAAATTCAAAACAGAACAATGTCTTTTACTTCAGCAACCAGTGGAGGTGGGGGCAGATAAGCTTGCAAGCATGCTGGCCTTTCTTTGGGTCTGAAGCAGCAGACTATCAGAAGCTGTTCATTCCAACCTGAAGCTGCACTTATATTCTCAAAACATTCATCCTTTTTCTATTGTACAAGCTGGTCCAATCAAAATACTATTTCTTCCTATGCTACTTTTGTTCCTACAACTAGGATGCGAGACCCGAACACCCTCCCCTGCAGGCTATGTGCTTCTTCCCTTGTGTTTCAGCCTCTTACATTCCACCCATACACCCACTATTTTGGTTGCTCTCCCTCACAATGGCCCATGAGTCCAACTTCAGACAATTTAAACACATTTTATTTTTCCAGGAGTGCTTCAAAGTTACTTTTAAGTTAATTGAGACCTGTATGGCTTAGAGAACAATTGTACTCTGTCAGCATGGTTTGGTTCAGCCTCCCCAGCAAAGCTGTCCTAAGAATTGAGCAATCTCTACAAACGTGTGCTACAGGCACCAAGGGCTCCCAAATAAAGCAGCAATGATAACCACAATCAATACCATTATTATTATTATTTTTTAAAGCACCTTTTCTAACCCATAAGGAGATGTGATTTTATGGCACATACCCCTCCTTTTTGCCAATCGTTCATCTTCTGCCCGTATTCCCATTATTCCCTGAACATCGACATTTCAGTGGCCATCAGAAGATGAATCTCCTTAGTAGTGCTTAGCAACTGTTGGAATAAAACCCTTACAGGCTGAAGACAGCCTCACACATGAAGTACAACAGTGCCCCAACCCCAAATCAGCCTGTCACCGATTTATCCGTGAAGACAACTTAGTGACAGATCGCTGACACGAGCTATGGTAGTTAATCAGTCTTTGCAGTACAATCAGTCGGTAAAGGGGTACAGCCTGGAGGTAACTACTGCAAAGGAAACCTCATTTATCTCAACTTTGAGACAATTTTACAAAAATAGTAGAAAAAATACTTTCTAGTCTTCATTTGTTAAAAGCCACAGAAACGCGTCTCGTTCTCTCCAGTTGAAACTCACCACTTCCAATTACTCTACCAGCAATTTACCTCGGATCACTGGATTTTAAGTTAATCCCCTCTGAGTTTTCAGAGCATCTACAACAGCAACCACTCTGCCTGTTAGCTGAAAGGCCTTTGGGGAGACCTCTGCCTCTCTCTCAAACACTTTTTTGTTATAAAATATTATTAACTTAAAAAGCCAAGCGCCGCAAAGACAGTAAGGGATATGCAGTCTGCTCCGAAGCAGCAGCAAGGGGCCTAGCAATGAGGGCAGACTAATTTTATTAACTTCAGGGAAACTTCAAAAAGCTTTAGGGCTTTAATGCCAGACAGAGACGACCCCGAAAGTCAGTTTAAGTGCTGCATAAACAAAGGATTAGGGCACGAAAAAGCTGAAGGCTCCTTGCATTTCTTGTTTATATTGTCATATGACCTAGTGGGAGTGGGAGAGGGCTGCCTCTCTGACTTTAATCCCCTGTGGTGTACAGTGGCGTTTCAGTTCACTGACCTACATTACGATAATATTTTTATAAATTTATGGGCAGAGGTGCAGCATCAAACTCACTTAAGGACTTTAGAAAAAGAAAAGGGGTAGGGGGGAAGAGAAATACCCAGAAGAGAACATTTTCTGGCTGGTGTAGTCTCCCCCTCTCCCTTAGGTTAGATCAGCAGCTTAGAGAGGGATTTCAAGTTCAAAGGGAACGTCTCTGTTACTCTTGTTTTATGGCTTAGACCAGAGGACACAATAGCACTGAGTTTATGAAATATCCCTTCCCACTTGGCTTTTGTGTTTGCTAGAGAAAAGTAAATAGCACTTTATAACCGTAGGTGAAGTATGTGCATCTCTGGCATGTAACACTTTTGCTAATACCAAGAAGTTCACCGAAAAAATAAAGCACCTCCTCACACTCCCCAGCCAAGCAGCACTTACACTGCAGCACATTGCCTGCAAAACTGCAGTTAACGTCACATCTGCCAGCACAGCGTGAACCACAGCATAACAGTAAGGACAAATAACCATGGGATTTCCCTTTGAGCAAGGATAGCAAGCTATACTGCCTACCCTGTTAAACCACCATTTAAAAAAAAAAAAAACAACAAAAACAAAAACTTACTGTCATACTGTCATCAACACCCTGTCAAACAATCCATATTTTGTGTGTGAGTAACTCCATGTCTTAATACAACCGAGAAAAAATACGGGGATCGGAACCAATGCACACAGCTGCAAAGGGAACAGACCTGTGCCAGAGCGAACTGGGAAATGAAGATTGAGTCAGAAAAAGTAAAATATTATTCATATAATATAAACGTATAGAAATAGCTAGAAAAAAATGAACAAGAATAAGCTTAAGTTAAATCAGAAAAGATTATACTGCCTTCAATCAGATAGCAAAAGAAAATTAGTTAAAAGTGATAAAAACAGGTCTGATGAAACTTAGTAAATTGAAAACATTATTCATTGAAACCAAAGCAGAAGGGAGGAAAGGAAAAAGAACAAAGAATATAAGATTAAATCCGAAAATACCAGGTACTATTACAGTTTGTTCTTTAGAAGAAGTACACTTGAGACATCTTCATCACAATCAGTAACAGCTCATTAGTTTCTAGAACACTTTCAGAACACTTTCCATTTCTGCACAGACACGGGAATGCTCTGGAGGCTGCAAATTCCTGCTCTCCCTCTTTAAAACGCGGGTTTGTGCATTTAGGGAACAGCTGCACATGAGGCCACAAAAGGGCAAAGCTGAAAAGAACTGACAGGATTTCAGTGACGACTGAGTTTGCAGCTTTTTTAATTCTCCACAGGCTGTTCTTGCTTTTAGTTCTTTACCAAGACGTAGGTGAAGGACGTGGCACAAATAAAGATTTGGTCAGTTACGTTGTTTCCTCAAGAGCTTACATCAGTGTGAAAGAATTAGAGGCTTTTCTTTCTGGAATTCCCTCCTGCACCACAGGCCTGTGGTTGTGCACAGGGCTCCCTCTGAAGACCTTCTTCTCATCATCTTCCAAGCAAACAAACCAAACTTCTGCCTTTGAACATGAGTCCAGGATGCATGAGAAGAAAAGTTCATCTCCTTCAGCACTTCACGTCTCATTACTGTTGCTTTAACAGAGCAGGAACCCACCACAGGGCCATTAACTTTGGCTTTCAGATGTTTGCCCCTTCTCTCCAAAGCCAATGTTTATTGGATGCAAGAGGTATCTTCCTTTCTTTGCCTTTCTTTCTCTGCAGAAGTGCAACAGCATCTGAGAATTTCTAAGAGCCAAAAAGCAAAAACAAAAAAAACAAAACAAACAAACAAAAAAAAACCACCTTTGCTTCTCCCCAAACATTTTCCCATCAACTGTAACCTGGTTAAAAGCAGCACAGTAGTAAAAAGGATTCTTCATTATTGAGCCATGTAAACAAGGCCTGACTGAGCTTTAAAAGCTCTGTGCGTACCAGTTCAAGTCTCCAGGCACGCACAGGTAGAAACAGAGCACTAATATGCTTACATACACCTTCACAGCGCAAATTTCATTCAACTCTATTTAGATTTCTGACAGGTAGAATTCCCAGCACGGCCTAGTTAAGAACACATTCATTTCACCAAGAGTAGAAAACAGTTGACAGCATGATTTTAAAGTTCACAACAACCTGCATTGTTTCCTTTATGTAAGAAAAGACAACATCATCAGGGAAGGAAAGAAGAGGTCTGCACTGCTCAGGACATCCAGCCCCAGAGAAAACAGTTCTGTCTGGAAGTTATAAGAAGACTGAAAACCTGTAATGCTCGCAGACCAAGCAGGAAAGGGGTGAGCTGTTGTGCAGAAGTCCTGACTGTGGCTTGCAGGAAGGCCAAAGAAGTCTCCTGGGCCATGCTTCTGATCAACCAGAAAGACTCATGATAACATCACAACTGAAGACCCTCACACGGCTTTCTTCACTTATTTAGTAAATAAGTGGTCTTAAACACTCAAAAAGAAACATCAGACACAGCAAAGTTAACTTTAGACAATGCACGACTCCAGTGCACAGCAGCAGATCAACAGGCATGATGACAGTAATTTGAATTGTTTGTAAAGGAAACTGCCTAGATATGACTTGGGAAGGTCGACAAGAGCAAAGAACAGAGGCTTACAAACCCCTCACTGGAAATGAAGTGGGACAGCCTGCCCAGAGCAACCAGAGGCGAGGGAGATGGCAGACGTACCCCTGCAAAGACACCACACGGATGTACACGTGTCTCAAGTCTGTCTGCTCTCCTGATGCTCCCCAGCCTGCATACGAGCCCTCTGCCCAAGCCCAGCATCTGCCACCATGCTTGGAGAGGCTTCCTCCTGATGTCTGGCTAACAGCCTGCAGAAGTAAGCTGTACAAATCTGTGCTATGCTGCTGACTACCTCCAGTCCTAATGAAGGCATACAGTAGAGGGATTGTTACAGTTCAGGAATACATGGTTTTAGTTTCACTTTACCTTTTTACTTTTAAAAATGTCTAGGAAATCACATTTATATAAAGCTTAAGTTATTTAAGTTGCAGAATTGGGCACTTAAGTTAAGAAATGCCAGATGTCCATACAGTCTTACTCATGTCCCTCTTTGATATGGCCCACTATACAGTCTTCACATGACCACATCCAAAAACCCCCGCCTTATTAAGAACACAGTGCAGAGACACAGGGGAACAGAATTAATGTTGCATAGGCAACTGTAAATCTGGTATTTCCTAACTTTTAAGTGCTTTCAAGTGATTTCGCAACCTAAGTAACATTCTGAATTTATTTTCGTATCCAATAAATAAAATGGTGCATTGGTTGCCTTGCTGACAAACCGATTCCCCCACAGGTGACTCTTACACAACCTCAGAAAAATCAAGACCAGCTGTCCATACACTTGCAAGACCCAAAAGCATGTCTGCATTTTAAATTTAATAATATAAATAACAAGCATAGGTGTTACTCAAACCTTGCAAAATTATACTAGCCAGTCATGTGGAGCATGCCATTCTTTCTTTGGTGAGTGAACAAAATAACAAGATTATGTATGAGTAAGCAAGCAGATTCTATGACTTAACTGGTACTCTTATGACAAATTTATTAAACTCTATTAATCTACACACTTGTCAATCTAATATCAACACTTGGTGCTGTTTAATGGAGATGGTACCTCTGTTTAAAGAGCATACAGTCCTCCCTTCCCCCACTCAGCTTCAGAAAATCTCTTACTCAAAACCAGAACACAAGCCAATAAATAAATGCATCTTTTATATACCTATTTTACAGTGCGTTTTAACTAGTGAATGTGCTGTGCACTTTTATTCACCTGATTGCCTTCATCTCTGTATTATTACTGTATTTAGCATACCATCAGCAGCCAAGCAGAACCAAACAAACTCATGTTCAGACTTCAAAGCAGGAAAAATATTAATTGTGGCGTCTGCATGTTTACAGTAGATGGAGTGGCATCCACCATTTCTCCCGGTTGGAGTCACAGAGGTTCTGCAGCTAGCCCAGCTCAATGCCTGCAGGCAGCACCCAATTCATTTTCACTGCTCAATTTGGTCTTTGCTACGCTGTGGAGGCAAGTATGGCACAGATAGATCAGACACCCAGATTCTCTCTTTACAAAGTACCATTGCCTGGCTGCTGGAGTGTTTTACTCACTATCCTGCTGGAACTACAGCACAGCTGTAAGTAAATAGCAGCTGAAGCATTAGCCCTAGTAAACCAAAGAAACGGCCTTTGTCTAGAAATAAGCTGGATATAAAGAATCAAAGCACCTGAGCAGACAAAATGTACTTTCCTTCAATCTGAGCAGCACTGAAACCATGCAACAAAAAATGCAAGGAACTGTATTTCTGTGACAAAGACTTTATGTGCACGGTGTGGGCACAACTTTGTGAAACGTTCTGCTATTACTGATAATTGCAAAGTACTTGGTGAAAAAAAGCACTACCATTTGCTCTTACATGACCTCCTCCTTAGGAATCTTCCCTGACATGGATACTCTGCTTTACTTTCTCAGAGCAAAGTCAGTCTCCCCAGCATGTGGCTTCATTCCCTCTGCAATCTACACTGGATATTCCCCCTTCATCCATGGTCGAGTTTAATTTTCTTCCTCCAAAATTCAAAGTTTGTGGCTGAGCTACTATCAACTTGACACGTACTTTGTAAATTTTATGTTGGTATTTGCACTCACAAAAAACCATACGGAATTAGAGAAAACACCGCTGATAACTGTTAAAGCAAAGTTTAAAAATGCCATTTTCACAACTGCTCCATTTCAAGATGCCTGCTTGGGAATACCAACTTGATAAACAGCCTGGGTCATTGCTAGTAGTCAACAAATTCAAATGTTTCCTGCAGCTGCTCACCAATACTCATCTCTAGTCTCACCCAGTCTTCAGGAAGGCCAGAATATCTGCTAAGTGGTGCCAATGAAACCTTCCAGGTGAACACTCACTATATGAGTGTTCTCTGACACAGCTCTTGTTATTCTACTGTAAGACGAGGAGAGATGCCAACACTATTAAAAGATAATCTTTTTTATCTTCCATTCAGATGTTCTGTCACCCTGATAAAAATCTCAGTAACTTACCCTGCTTTCACATCCCACTCCTGCAACAATACTTTTCTCCCTCGGGACAGATGCTTAGATCACACCAACATTCAGACAATTAGCAGCATCTTGTTATGAAGCAATAAGTGATCTGTGCAGCCCACGAGAATAAGTTCAGTAAAGTCACTATCCAGCAAGCATTAAATTTGGGAACACCACAGATGTAAATAAAAACCAGGATGGCCCATGGCGGTGACACATGAAAGGAAATTGCTGAAGAAACAACTTTATTACCTTCAAGTAAGCAAAGCCTGAAAGCAAGGCAGATATTGAGGAAAAGCACATTAATTTTTTTAAATACAGAGAATTCATTCCTCTTAATGTCAGATAATATAGAAAAATTATCTTTAGGAAGGACAAGACCATTCCCAGAGAAAAACATGGTTATGCTCAAAATGGGAAACAATCACAGCTGAGATACGCTTTTACTTTCCTTTACCAGGCTTAAAAGTGCAGTTTGTGCTCTACAAACAAGGCAGTTTTCCTTCTCCTTTTGTTTCTTGCACAGAGCTACAGATTTACGAGCATCCTCCACAATTAGACCCTGCAAGAGACATCCTAAGATAAATCCTGCTTGTGCAAACTCTTCTCAAAACAGGCAGAATTTCTGAGTCACACAGGAAAGCACGATGCACTTCTGAAGTTCACTTTTCAGTTGAAGCTCACTGCATTCAACCTACATCTCCAGGGAAGCCAGAGAGCAAATAACATGATAAACATGAAGGAGGGGTTTATCCCAGGAACTGAGTAACAGCTCCATGACTCACACTGGAATTAAGCTGCGATGCCACACAGAAGCAAAGTTCAGAGAGGGAGGTATTTCAGACCCCGTTAGGATGAACAGAAGCCTCCTTCCCCTGCAGAACTGAGCACCCAACCAGGGCCAGCAGTTGCTGTTAATCCTCATTAACTCCTTGTCTGCCTCTGGGGGGTGCTGGCCACTGCAGTTCCCCAAGCCACCCCACAACCACCATTCCAAGTCACAAACTTTCTCAGCACATCATCTGTTAATTATTTTTGCCAAGACTCTCGCATCACTGTCCTTAAGGACAGTAATGCTGTTTGCAACAGCACTCTCAGCCCCGTGTTATATTGTAACTACAAGCCATCTGTTGCCATCCTAGCACTTTTTCCTGTTTAAAATACATTTGTCAGCCAAAGTTCTGCAAAGCTGCCCATGCAGCAGGTGTCTGCCCCCACAGCCATGGAAGCACCCAATGAATCAGAGCAAGAACAGAAAGCCCAACCACGGCTCCCTGGTTTCTCCTGGGTCAATCAGCTGGCTCCAATCCCAGCAGTGAGCTGCAGACCCCATGGAGTGGCTGAGAGGCGCTGCCCGCTCCCTTCTCTCACAGCACCCTTTTCCCCAGCAGCATTCTCCGGAGGAGGAGTTCTCACTTCTCATGAAGGTAATGTGGAATTTTTAGTTTTACGTTTTTAATGCCTCCCCAGGGAAGGTGTGCGGGGAGGAAGGCTTCCTTGCTCAACAGAGAGAATGAAACTTTCCTGCATCAGTGCCAAGAATAGACACCCTAAATTCAGCGATCCTAATCTCCAGCCATCCAGCAGCCATTCAGCAGCAGGGTGGGCCCAGCTGATTCAGATTTTCTATTAGCTAGTGACTTTGTGTACTAAAAAAGTCACTGTACCACCCAATTGTTCCCACTGCTCTCTGCTCCACGAAAGCACAGACATTAGAGGAGCTACCACAACAAGTGCCCTCAGTACCTCCCCAGCACGCCTTGGTAACCGGCACAGCCCTCTCCCCACCAGCCCTCCCCAATCCCTGCACACCCCTGAATTTCCAGCACCAGTTTTGCTCCTCTGCCCTGTTGTGCAAGAGGGGGAAACACCTCCAAGCCGAGCAGTGGAACAGGAGCCAGAACCTGAGAACAAACCCAACCCACAGACAGACAGACAGACGGCTTGGTGGCAGCTATCCAAACACAGCATCTGTCAGTATTCAGACAGACTGACAGGGGCCCATAGGCAGGGAATACCATGCAACACCTAAGGAAAGGATAAGGTAACCTCTGTAACTCTTTACTTTAAAGGGCAAGGGAAGGTAATGGGATCGTTCACTATACTCAGTAAATTACTGTGTTGGCAAAAATATTCAACCTACATTCACTAGTTATTTTATCAATGAAATTCACATATGAATAATCTGACTAATGTTATTCTACTATTTACACACTACAATCAATAGCAGAAGTAAACCAATAAAGGATTTGAAGATTACGCAAAAAAAGAAAGCCACTGAAAGCACATCACCAAGGCTACGTGTGCCAAGCCAGTAAATTCATAACCTCACAGCACTCCACAAGTTTTGCACTCCCTTACACAAGTGCCTTACTTAGGAGCAAAAATAAAGAAAGAAGCCAGGACTGGTTCATTTCAGTTAAACAAGAACCAAACAGCATGTGCCTCCATGGGTCACACCAACTTTTGTTCCCATTCATATTCCCAACAGCCACAGAGAAACAACAGCACTTGGTAAGCCAGGTCTCTCCGGATATTGGCAGCATGGTCTGGGCACAAACAAGTACATTTTTAGCAGAGATGAAGGGAAATGTTTCATGAGTTCAGATTAGAGCAATCAGAATAATAAGTAGAATTGAGATCCAGACATTTACATTTGGTCTGTCTTCTCTGCAGCTCAGAGGAAAGACTACCTGCAATTTGGTGTTCTAGTTCAGTATCACCAGCCAAAGAGAAAGGCAGCCAGCCATTTCGAGCAGGGGAAACACAATACACCTAACACAAAGAGTGACTACTGTTTCTGGCATCTCTTACAACCCATCTTAACAAAGAAAAGATTCTAGAAAGTTACAGATTGCCTCTTCTGCTTCCTTTCTAGTGACAAGATGAGCATCCAAAAAGAAATGGTTTTGGAATTTTGACAATGAAGTCCTCTTGCTCATTTAAAAAGAATGGCCTCTGAAATCAGCAGTGGAAACACAAAGGAGTAACTTTGCTTGAAAAAGCAAAAACACAGATTCCTCTGAGAGAAAGGGAGGGAAACATACATAGCCTATTTAATTAATATAGTGAAGCATTTGGAAAAAGGAACCTCACTAATACAAAATCATGCCCTGAGAAGGAACATAATTTATTTTTACTGTTATATTAGTAAAACAAACATAAAAGTATTCAAAGACGTCTGCACTATAAATTGCAAACGTGATAAGCTATGCTGACAATTGTTTAGTCTCCTTTAGCAAAGTAAGGAGGGACCTTATTCAATACTCAAAACTGTTTCAATGGAATTTTGAAAAGAAGCAGTGAGAAGATTGCCAAGTGTTTTGTTCAAGTAATCGGATTTGGATTAGGAAAATAAAAATTAATAGTTTCTTACCCAGAAGTTAATAAAACACCTGGAACACTAACTAATCAAGTAAACATTTGCTAAAATTTTCATCAGTTACTTTCATCTAAGGGTAAGCAATTAAGTTATTTATAGGCAGATGTATTTACATGTAGCACATATATTTTCAATGTACTGCTAACTGTGTTTAAAAAAATCAGTGGAAAAGTGGAGGCTTTGTCAAGTGGGACAAGAACAACAAGCTGACCCACTTAGGAAGGCATACAAACAAGGCAAGTTTGCAGGAAGAACACGAAGGCTAGACCATCAGAAGGATCAATGAAAAAACAATATCAAATTACTTGGTGCTGTACTGACCTAAATAAACTTGTCAGCCTTGAGGAACCATCTCCAACTCTTTGCAAACAGGAAATACATAATGCACCAGGTATATAAATGTAAGAAAATGGTATAACCTCAACTATAACAATGAAAATTCCACAACATAACAACATATGTTTTCAGACAGAACAAAGATTCCCCTCTCCAATGAACAGCACTGAAAGGACAGCTTACCCTCTCCACTTGTCCTTCTTTGTGCTTTTGTTTGTATACTTTCAGCTTTGCAAGAAAAGTCTCTGCGTAGTTCTTGTCTTCCGTGCCTTGGAGCAGCACCCCATGGAACGCCAGCCTGCAGGTATTTGCATGAATATCCGTATCCAGCTTGGAGCCGATCACAAGGCACAGCTTAGGGCAAGTGACGGGTTTTTCAAACTCTAGCAGAGCCCACTGTTGTTTTGGCAGCTGGACTTCTGACTGGCCATTTTCTTTATTCTCCTCTGAAGGCTTTGAGTCCTTGGACAAATACTCCTCTTGATAAAGATAGTCTTTATCAAAATCAAAAGCATTTTCTTGAATTTCTTCATTGAAGTCAGCAGGAGCAGGACTGAAAAACATCACTCTTCCCATGACTGTTTCATGACCGACTGTGATATGAAACTTAGCCTTTGTCTGAAGCGCTCCTCGAAAATACTGGATTTTCGTCAGGGAAATTATTGCAGCATGGATGGTGTGAAGTGATTCTGGGGTACAGATCAGGCCTCGTTCCAGTAGTTTGGGATCAAACTGGGTCACACAGATGCCTACTCTGTCACCCTGCATGGCGTACGTCACAGGAGTATGGAACATCTGCATAGACTTGACTTTCTTTGTCACCTGTGGATGAAAGAAAGAAAATGAAATAGAATTGCACACAAGCACATCACAGGCATAAAGCCACATGTCACACCGTTCCCACTTCTAAGGAGGTCGCCCTTCTGGAAGAATCCAAAATTCAGAACTTAGGAAGTGAACAGGCTGAGAATATGCCTCTATCAATTATTTGAAAATACCAAGACTTTGAGCCTCTTAACGTATTTTGAGTGTTTCTGGCCATCAAACTCTAGAATTATCATGGCTGCAATTAGGTTGACATTTGCTCCATCTCTGCTGCCACACGTACACACTATCTACTCTCACCTCAGAATAGCTTACTTAATGTATTCTCCCCTTTATCACCTACACCAGCAAAAACACAGCAATAGTGCATCTAGCCACATATCTGCCTCACTGCCTTCTCATTCCTTCCACAAAATCCTTTTCAGTCACTTTTTTTTGACTTGGTTAAAAACCATCAAGTGTTCAGAAAAAAGTTATTTTCCTCAGTGTTTGTACAACACTGAGCACCATTGCATGTCGTAAAGTATCACATCAAAATAATTAGTAATACAAAAATCTAAGACTGCAGCCCATTCAATTCTAGACAAAGAAAAAAGGAAGAGAGTTTTCCCGCAAATGTCTGTGTTTATAAATCAGGTTTGCATCACCTGCCACTAAATTCTGGGATTCCATCTGTAATGATTCTTTATATGAACTGAAATTATTAAAATATCTGTCTATACCAAAATCTAATAAGCTTGCTATTCTATTCCTTATTTAAAGGAGTTCTTCAGCATAAAAATGAAATCAGCTTTTAAAGATCAGTCTTGGCTCTAATCAATCAGACTGAAGCAATTCAGTTTAACAAAGCTTCATTTTGGCTTCTCTTTCACTTCTGTAAACCATTTTTCAAGAATTTCTCTGGTCTGTGTGAAACCACATGTTTTTCTTCTGATAATTTGCCTATGTTGCCACCTGCTGCATTCCTACTAATGGATGTTGGATAGGTAACAACTCTGCCTGAAGTTCCTACATTAGATAGCAAGCTTTCAATACTGAAATGGTATTTTTGGCAATAAAAAAAAATACTTTTCTCCTAAATAAACACCAAGTACTTGGATAACAGCCTTCAGCACAGAAAAGTTACACACATCATTTGTGAAAGGCTGAAACCTCAAAATTCAGATCCAAGAACTGAACTCTCTATGGGAATGGTCTGTTCCAGAGATCATTTCTGTAGTGTTTTCTGTCAATATATAATAGATTTTATGGTGAATGAGCACAGAACAGAATTGGTAGCAGATCTCCACTCTCAGTATCAATTTCTTTTCTGCTCTCTTCCCTTTTGACAGCTGTGGAATTGGTACTAAGAAAAGCTTTACGCCAAATGCTACTGTGCAATTCTCAGCATTCAAGCCATTATTATGTCTTACTCAGCTGTAACTATTCTCAAATCAGCCCTCAACCACGGCGTGCCCCTTAGCAATCCATCTTTTAATCCTTGCACATTGCTTTATTTTCTATTCCTAAAGTCAGAGTCCAAAATAGATGAGCAGCAATGAAGAGAATTCCAAATTAACGATTTAAGGATAAAACTCAGCAGATCTGGGCTTCATTCTCAGTATGCCGCACAACCTTGAGGACCTCATTTAGGTTAGACTACTCAGAACAGTCTAGAAAAGTTAACCTTATTAACCATGAAATTATTTACCATCTAGACAATACTGAATGTTTCCACTTCTTCACATCTTTGTCTTGGATGCAGCATCTCAGTAGAAATGAGAATTTCCTTTTTCTACAAAATCTGCCAACCCAACATGAAGGGCACAAATATTTGGCTTCCCAACACCACCAAAACAAGCAACATTAAGAGAAGACTGTAGAACAGAAGGAAGAAAAAGAGTAATTGGGAAACTAATTGCAGGAACTTAGATCAAAGTAGAGTAGACGAAAAGTTTATTGGCTGAACTAAAATCTTTACTAGCTGGAATATAAAAGCTCTCCAAAGAAGCCAGGAAAAAGTGGTCACACTGTGGTCACAACAGTTCTGCATCACCAACTTTGCGTTTTCTAAGCACATAATGAACAATATTGAGCATAGCTCCACAGTGATAGACCTTACTGGATACAATGTAGGTAAACATGGAATCGATTACATCTCATCACTCAAATCAAAAGCCACATGTAGAAATCTTATATTTGGTGAATTTAGTTTACCTTTCATTTTTGTTGTTATTTTAAATTTGTATAATCACTTTAACATTCTTAGTCACATAAAGGACTATAAAAAGGATGAGGGAGAAGAAGCTCATGTGTTCAAATGCAGTTTAAACAACAAAAAAAAAATCAAAACAGAAAGACTGCCCAAAGTCCAGCCCTTGAGATAAACAAACACATTCAATGTAAAAGAATCTGTTACTTGAAGACCAAAGCAAAAGCCCACTAAGATTTTCAAAGCAGTTCAGTAGACTAATAGAAAACAAGATACAGAAAAAGTCTGCTAATGACTTTTCTGCAATATATCAGAGCTTCTTTTCCTTTATTTATCCAACTTGCATTATCAGCCATATGCCATTGCTCATAGCTTCTTCAGATAAGAACCTAGTCATCCTGCTGCCTCCCAGTGCTGCAAGTGCATCTTTCTAATACAAAAGATACAGCAATCCATACTTCCCTGAAATACTGATGAAAAAGTGCAAAGTTGCAATAATTACCATTCATATTCTAGCAGAGAAAAGACAGGATTAAAAAGCGGTGTTCATAAAAGGAGTATGTGATATGTGTCCATATCACAACAAGGGACCCCCACCAAAGGATGACTATCCACAAGCAGAGTCCTACAGATGGGTGTGCAGTGTTTTAGGTAAGGCAAACCACTCCTGCTTGAGAAGCACCACAAGGATCCCTGGGCTGTGAGTACAGGAGAGCAACAACAAGCATTCAAAAAAAAAAATCACGATTCAAGGCCCTTGCACTACTCCATGCACATCCTCCACCCAAATCACTGTTTTAAAAAATGATGATATATTTTCTTAATGTTCTGAGTCTTTGGGGTTCATGTCACAAACTAATGAGCATCCAGAGTTCCACGGATCTTCAGCCAGGACCCCAGAATAGCATAAGACAGGTATGGAGAGTTGTCAGTAGCACATCACTGAACAACAGTAACAGACACTGCACCATGATCAGGCTGTGGAAAGCCATCTCTTCCCAGTCAACATCCCCACGGTAGCTTGGACCAACTGCAAACAGCAGCAGCCTTGATAGGAAATAATTCCAAGACATGCAGATGTCACCGAGATGCTGTGACTCAGTAACATCTTTCTGAAAGGTCTGGAATATTTCTAGAACCTACTTTTTGTCTGTAGCCTCACTTTGGCTCCAAGAAAGAAACATCTTTTTCTTCCACATGCTATATATTTTACATGCAATGGTTCTTTTACCTGAATTCTTAACTGAAGTTTTAAGTGCACCACTTAATGATCGCTGTGGTACTTATGTAATGCCACACACATGCTATCAGATTTTATTTAATATACTCCTCCTCCTGTTAAAATAACTCCACTGCCTGAGTAGCCTGCACTGCAGTACAGGAATAAAGCAGTATAAAAGGGGATGGGAAAATCTCCTTAGCTTATTTCCTTTCACAGCATCTAAAATATGTCCATGCGCTCAGTAAATAAAGATGCGGGTCAATGATCATACTCTCACGCTGCTCTGCTTTAATGTTATATTTTTAAATTAAATTATGTGCATGTTATATTAATTCAGACAATCACAAATCAAAAATTAGCAAGTGTCAAGATTAAGATTTGGCACACGATGTTAAGTGACCTTCTGTGCGTAGGCATTCTCCTGTAGTTTTTGAGCATATAATCTCAAACTTTTCCAGAGCCTGATCTATCCAATGCACAGGCTGACCGAAGCTCACTGAGTAAGAAACTCCCCCATTTCTTTTCTTCTGCCTGGACTGCCCTGAATTTGTTACTTGCTGTAAACCATCAAATCCATACAGTGCTGTATGCATTCCATCTTTCTGCAATATTTGTTTAATAAAGTTCAGTCAGCATCTCACCCTTGCGATATAACATGGCATTGCCTCTCACCTGTAAAGAGAAAATTTCACCACATCATTTGTCATGGTCTTAATTCTCAAGAAAAACCACAGTGTGCACTTCCTGAAAGCAGAAGGTTGATTTTTCAGAGTATTTAGCATTTCATAGCATTTTCAGCCAAAAGAGCATCCTAACAGCCATACAGGATGCTCTGGACTTCAGGCAGGGAAGCGATCCCCATGCTTCACAGATGAGGCAAAGGAAGCAGCAGTAGATGTCTAAGGTACATCCTCTCACATAAAGAAGACCAAGATCTCTCAAAGGTTGTAACAAAAAAAGGAACATGAAGATGTCAAGTAACCTTAACTGTAAGCAGTACTGCGCATGCAGGCCGTCACTCGGATAGCAAGGTATGCAATTTGAAGTACACACAGTGCTATTGAATTTAGCCATTAAGTATCTACACAACAAACATCAGACCCATAGTAAAACCGTAGCATGGAATAAGCTTAAAATTTACATACCAATTAAAATTTCTGCAACTTATCAAAATATATTTCAATAAATATTTTTCAAAGAAAAAAACCCAAGAAGAACTCAAGAACAGTACAAAATGATAGGTTAAAAAAAGGCTGTCTGGAATTTTCTTCCAACAAAATGAACTGAATTCTTTTTTCTCCTCCAAATAGATTTTGGTTTAGAACAATAATAATACTTTTATCTGAAGACTTCAAAGTCACATGCAAAAGAATATATCACAGTAAACACAGGGTTGAAGGTTTTATAGAAGAACTTCTACTGGGATTTTTTCCCTTCTTCTTTAAAAGAAATTTGTTTACTGCCAGACTTTGAAAAGCATAAAAGGGGGAAACTATAGGCTAAAGAAGTAAAACTTTTACATGTAAGGAACATTGGGAGCTTTGTGAGAAGGCTGGTTTTGGTAGAATGTGTGACATGTAGCCCAATGTGAGTAATATTATATCTCAAATAAAAATCAGCCCATGAATATACATAATCCAAAAGGTAATTCTCCCAATCTCTGAAATGTAATGGAGCCACTCTAGATCACTGAGGCATGAATATTTACCGTATTCAGGCTTTACTGCTCTCGATCTGGGTTCAATTTTGCAAATTAAAATGAAGGCTCTGTGGATAGAGAGATTAAAGAAGAGCATCCCAAAGCCTGCCTGTTTCCTTGGTGTGGTAGCAGTGATCTGGTTACCCTTCTGTTAGGTTATTTCTTTTTACTTAATGGAGTAGGTCAAAAGCAATTGCGAGTGGAAAGAGGAGGTCATTATTAGGTCACAACCTTGGAGTTAAAAGCTCACTAAAGAAAACAAACACAAAGCGAACATAAAGCTGAATTTAAAAATAAAACCCGTAATGAAAAATAATATTTTCAGGTCTTTTCACTTCTGTTTTGACAGGTTAAGTGAAAAAAGTAGAACAAGGTCATTTTTTGTGAACAAAATTCTCCTGTCCCTCCTCTAAAATAAGTTTGCTTATAGAGGTGATTTACACAAAACGAAACAAAAGTGATGAATAATTACAAAGAGATCTGGTTGGCTCCATTAAATGTGGCAAATATTAGCACAAATCACGGAGCTAGTGCATTTTCCTCTGAACTACTTGGAATGGAAACAACAGCACTCGAGTGCAGTGCGCCAACAGACGAGCAACACAAGAACGCACACCTAACAAATCAAGTGACAAAAGTGGTACCACTCCCAGTGAATTCCTTGTACCAATTACTATCAAAACAAAGGCTACCTCTGCTATGTAAAGAAGAAAAGGAATTAATTACTATTTGTAAAAGTGGGTTTTGCAAAAAATCCTTTTTAGTTTGTGAAATTAAAAACAATTGGTATACAGAATTTTTATGATTTTCCTTGAGGAAGGTATTTTAGGTGGTAAATTTTAAAGAGCTGGACTGCAAATCAGTTTCTAATCCAAGACAGTAACAGTGATTGACATTAGAGGAGTAAACTTATATCACATATTGCATATTTTCAAAATCTGAGCATTTGAGTCTCCTGTAAAGAACAAATAATTTATCCCTGCCACCTCGGCAAACAATTCTAAGCTATTAAAGGAAGAAAGCAGTGCAAAGTTTGGCACAGCAAAATCAAATCCTAAAGCACAGATACCTGGCAAAAACAAAAGTCAGGTTTCCAGTAGTGATCCTGATGAACCCATCCATATGCAGCTGGGGTAAGAAAGGGGACAGGGCAGAAATAAGGGAAAAACGGCATGGAGGAGATGAAGTGACCATCTTTTCTTATGACATTGGAAATAAAGCCAAAACACAGTGGTGCTTTCCTAGCAAAACCAACACCAAATCACGTGGAGGTGCCACGTACTTACAAAATCAGAAGTTTACACTTTTTTGCACCTCTGAGCTACATCCTGGTACCAAAGGGTTACTGTACTTTGAAATCTCTACCAACGGCCTTACTAAACGTTTAATATTTTTCTTTCTGCTTTCTTAAAGGCCCCAGATGTGTTCTTGCAGATCAAAAGAGACCAACTTATAAAGTTAAACGAAATGAAGGGCTTTTGTTCCTAGGCATCGTTGCTGAACTAATTATTCCTAGATGTTGTTTAATGAAATAGTGGTGCTATATATTAAAACATTTAACAGGATGAGTTGCATGAGTTATAGGAAAGGTCTGATCTGGGATTATAAATTTAAGTTTTTCTTCAAAGGAGATGAAACAAACTACTCACAACTCCCCAGTACTTTCTGTCACAGGAAGTCTGAAATAAAGGAACCCAAAAATGTATGAAAGCTGAAATATCATTCTACATATTTACCCTTCCTTAAATGATGGAGAGCAAAAGATGGGGGAGTTGAAAAAACCCCTGAGATTCTTTGAGGTGGGGAAATGAAGATCTAAGTTACCCTGTTTATTCCCTGAATGCTACAAAGCACAAGTTAAAGTAAACATTGGTCAAGTCTTGGAAGAAACTTCATTTCAGAAGTACCTACGCAAAACAAAGACCCCCATCCTAAACTCCTGTGTTCAAAACAAAGAGCTACAGAGCAATTCAGCATTCTTATGAACAGGGAAAAAAGGCAAAAAGAGAGAGTGAAGGCAAAGGACTATCCTAACAACCAATTATTAGAATTGGATATCATACTGTACAATTATTATTAGAACTGTATCTTTTTCATTTATTTATTTTTTACAGCACCCAACCATGCCATATCTTTGGCAAAATGTTTATTTAATCCTCCATTTACCTGAGAGAAGCAAGAGAGACTAAGAGATCCCCGAGGACGTCTCAGGCTAAGAAGGCAACTTTGCAGAACCGTGGCTCTTACTCAATCAGACAATAAACACTTGGCTTCCCTACGGATAGTCTCTCCTGTGTTTGTATTTTACAGCCTGACACCGGCCAGCCCAACACTTGACACCTAATTAACAGGCCTAGGAGCTGGAGGTCCCCATACTGATCACACTAAATGGGATTAGTGTGAAATAAAAAGTTCAAAGGGTCTTGACCAAACTTCACCACAGCCCAGCTGTGACAGCTGCTACGAATTTGTGCATCCAGAGCCCCACGTTTTTATTAAGGGGTCCAGCCCACGAGAGCACGCCACAGCCTACGAGATCACGAAGGTTCACCGAACAATGTCAGGCTCTGTACTGAGGACTAAAATCCCCTTGCTTGTTTGCATAGATCTTTTTGATTAACTCCTGAAAAGGGTCCCTCACCTCTGATACAACAAGCTTTTACAACAGACATGAAGTTGTGACTTCTTTGCCTCTCAAGGACTTGTTAGCTTGCTACAGGAAAGCTGTCCAACTTCAGAAGATCTAGGTTTGGATATAAAAGAAGTAATTCTGGTACACGCTGCAAAGCACCCTTAGGATATTCTGACAGTGACAGCCAAGAGGCTGCCAGATGTATTCAAACAACAGAACTCCAAACTATTATCTGTCAAACACGCTTCCTACTCACCTAGGCCTTTCAAGTTGTCATCAGGTAAATAAGTATTTCTGCATTTTACCTCTCACACCTCAGCACGGTGTAACAAGCGGATGTGCAGTGCCACCAAGGCATGGTCAACGTACAGCAGGACTCTCTGGAATAGTGCCCTGTTTACTATTTGGGATAAATAAACAAAACGATTTTCCTTTTGTTGCTGCTTTTATTGTTTCATAGAATCACCGTGTCAAGATTTTATTATTATTATATATATATTTTTTCATCCTCAAGGGATAACTACTCACCGAATTTACATATCAAGGAAATAGACAACACCACAAGAGCCAGCACACAAGTACTTCTGACAGCAGATCACTGCTGAAGACAGAAGCTTGGTTAAATTAAGGGAGGAACTAAAGCCTGTGAGAGAGGGACGTAACATCAGCATGTAACGGTATTTACACTTACGGAGGAAATAAACCTTTTAGCATTTTATACAGTCCTAGGGCACATCAAAACCAGCTTTTCTTGCTTTTTCTCTTCTCTCTGCATGCATTTTTCTTCTACTACATTTCTCTCCTTGGGCCACTTTTCACTTCCATCGTTGGGTTTTGCATTTGCTCCACATCCTGCTGAGAAAGCCTTCAGTGACACGGCCAGTGGTATTTTGATGTACTGCAACCAGGCCGCAGAGTTAACATTGCAAGAACAGGGGAAGGCTTCCCATGTCCCTGTCTGCAGAGCTGGGGTAAATAATAAATATTATTATTATTTATTAGTAGTAGCATTAGTAATACTGCAAAAAGCTGGAACCTTTAATTTAAAAAGAAAAGCTGAAGTTACATGTAGTCCAAGAGTGCACACCAGAAGAAGTTCTTTGAGATGACCGGATGCAGTCCAAAGGAAGCTTACCAAGCTTACCAACCAGTTTTTTTTTTTCCCCTTCCACATTCACTATATTCTTAAAGATTTTTTTTTTTACACAGTATTCTTTGAAAGTTCCAGATTTTCATAGTATTCCTCTATAATCAGATCTCCTCCACAGTTTTTTCCACAGTAGTCATGAGCTTCCAAAACTTCCATCACCCAAAATTCTGGGACTAAGTGCTTCCTAATTGGTGCAAAACCTCATAACCACTTTCTCTCTTGATGCATTACGTGTTGTACCTTCCCAATTTGAAACGATTGAGAAATACTTAAAAACAACTCCCTCACATACACTATGGAGGTAATACCTCCAGAAAAAAGTACAAATTACAAGTATACATTAGGTCTGCTCTCTGCTAAAAGTATAGGCAAGACAACTGGTATCAGAAAAGTATTTTCAAAGACAACAAAAGCAAGAACTGTCAACTGAAAACACACCTCGCTGTAACACCAGGAAGTCTCTGCTGCCTTTCAGTGTCCCTGCTAAGCAGACCCACTTCACCAGCCACGACATCTACCAACTGGTCTTCATTAGCCAAAGCGATCTCTCAAAAATCAAAACAGCATTTGCTCTTATCTTTGACAGCAACATGACACAGAGGATATCAGCCTTTATCTCAGCGCAAATCAATGCTAACGTTGGACTGCATATCCAGAAGGCTCGCTTTAATACAGCAATACACACTGTCTTCCTATGTCATGAATTTATGTGGCCTTTATTTCAAAAACACATTGAAATTCTTCCACAGTACATATGGACATAAAAGATACCCATCAGAGCAAGAAGATTGGGTGACTCGCAATTTTAGGACACTGGACTAAGATAAAACATAGCACTATATGGTGCATCCAGGAGTTGAATGACTTCTTTCGCACAACTGATATGGCTTGAATAAGATATGATTTTATTGGAAGGGACTGTTCTCCCTAAGTAAAGGCATCTAATGTTTTACTAGAAAGGCTCACAGTAAGTTAGGAGTGAATCCAAAACTAGGAACTGATCACAGCACTCAAAACAAAAACTCCTATGTTAGAAATTCCTACCATAACCAGCGGCAGTCAGAAAATTGAACACCGGCTTGCTGGTACAACAGGCTGAAGCTTTATCACTATGTCTCAACAGGAGTGGGATAAGGATAATTTAAGCACAGGTGAGGACAAGAGAGAATAAGAAAATAAGAAAAGCCTTTTAACTTGCTCAGTAAGCCAAGCTTCCAAAGTTACTGGTTGCTCTGGACTAGAGACCTAACTTCAAGGATCATCAAAGCAAAGAGGAGAAAGTACGTGCAATATTTATACTATATATATATTTATATAGAGAGTTAAATATATACTATTTATGCTGTATTCTATGTAGCATATATACCTTCCATATTCTTTCATATGTGCAGACTGAGTGTACAAGTTTTTAAAATGAAACAGTAGTTTGATGAAACTGCCGCCACTCATCACTAAAACCTTTTTTCATCTTTTCTAAAAAGCAAAACGGTACTGAGCCACTACAGTACAGCTCAGTTTCACCTTTTCTTGTTCTTGCCGTATCCTTTGGACATCATTTTATAACTATAGCAGATTTCTTTCTGTTCTTTTCCAGCAAAAGGCAGGTGCCACTTAGTGCTTTGGGTTTTTATTTTAGTCAAGTGGGATTCATGACATACTGTTTGGAAAACAGCTCAACCCCTTACTTTCCCAAATACACTATTCAAAACCCCAAAAGGATGTTAACATTTTTCAAAAGCATTGGGTTAGCCTATTAGAATATCAAGCCTGACATGTTATCTAAGGCAAAGGCTTATTTCAGTTGCTTCAGAGGAAAAACATGAAACCTCAGTACCTCACCAACCGCGCAATAATGAAAATGTTGTAATGAATTCCAACCTAACCCTCAATAGTAGGTTCCAATTACTGTGCTCAGAGGAAAAGCAGAAATACTGACAAAATATAACAGTTTCACTGATGAACTGGTGAACAATGCTGCAGAAAACCGTACACAGAAAGAAAATCAGCTTCCCACTTATCTTTTTAAGCTTTTTTGGTTCCCAGTATACAAAGGAGTGAACTCTCCTTCTGCACAGAAACACGGTTCAGAAAAGGGGATGCTGCTGTGAGATTTAGTAGTGCTGCTGTATGTTTCTGCAGAAGCATTATTAAACGTAGTGGGCTTTGTGGTTTAATATACATCAGGACAAGTAATTTTTCTACAAGCCTTTGGCTCCATCTGCTGACTTTTAATACTAAAAATAATTGATGAGACTGAAGGCGTTCATACCTTCAAAACACAAAGTCTTCTACGTTTTAGTAAGTGCAGTTCTAAAGGTATAACACAGATTAGCTCAAGTGTTTGGTCCATAAATTTTAGCAGTTCAAAAAGAAACAATGAGGAACCAGCTCTGAAAAGGTACCTGAGCAAGCCCAGGATGCACAAGAGGTAAACGAATGTTTGTTTGGAAGACTGGGATTGGATCTAAGCAACAGGTACATATCTGGATATTTGTGACCAAATCACCCAACAATTAAGTCCAAAAAGAGTAAAGAACTTTACCACAACCATGGTGAAAGCTCACTGCAGACATTTGCTCAACACCTGCCTGGGCTGATTTGGACTTCTCCTGTTTTCATCCAGCCATCTGCTTCACAGAAACTAAAGCTTGCTGTATTTACGAATAAAAATATGATAAATTCCTCTGAAGGTTCAAAAGCCCCAGTACTTGCCTGTTCCAGCACTGATGCATTTTTTATTATTACAGAATTCTGATTGTTATCAGAGTGTTACAAACTCCAGCTAGATAGAATTTCCACACACACACAAAGTACATGAGAAATAGATTTAATATGCTCTTAAATATAGCAGGGAGAAGTCAGACCTAATTGTAACTGGATGAGGGGAGACGGGGGGGGGGGGGGGGTAAAAGCCTTCACAAGCATCAAAAAGAGTGACTTCAACACTACGCATACGAAGTTTCAATACTACATAGACTTTTTATCATTAAATAAAAGTTTCCTGATTAAACATTGAGCTCTGATGGCTGCAAATGGTACCATGTGGTACCAAGGATGACCAGCAGCTATAGAAATCTGCTTTTCCTATTTCAGCCCTAACTGTAACAACAAAAACCAACACTCCCAACCTGTAAGACCTCCTATGCCCTCTGAGGAGTGCTTCCCTCTTCTTATTAGTGATGCAGCCATCTCACACAAAATCCCACTAAACTTGCTAGATGTGGTGAAAGGTTTTATTATATTATTCATGCCTTCTGAGCTCAGCAACCAAAATCTTAATATTTCAGTTTCAGGCAGATTAAACAATAGATAAAACCCAATATTGTTGCTAAAAGGAGAGATGGGAGAGGAGTTAACACAAAATGAAGCTAACTCTATTAAAGCAGAATGTAAACCAAAACCTAAAGCTGACTCTATCACAAAGGAGTGAAGGAAACTCATGTTTATTGCTTTTCCTATATACAGGGATGTATGTGTATACTTTTATATAAATATTTATATAAAATAATATAAAACATATATTTATATACACATATATGAATGTATATACACATAAATATACATACATTAAATCTTTTCTGAAAATATTAGAAGAAAACCCCTCTCACATAGCATACACACCACAGGTACTGCAGTTTCCAACAAGCTTCTTTAATGCTATTAAATTCTTACAGTTTTCCCCACCAGAGCTAGGACTAAAGCTACAGAATCCATTACAAATACCCGTGTTTAAAAACAGGTGAATTAAAAATCTGAATAAATGCTCCCAAGAAACATCCACAGCATATGAAACATTAGGAAGACACAGGAGTCATTTTTACGTGGTCATTTTCAATTATAGACATAGGTCCAACAAGTTCCAGAATGTACCTGTGCTAAGGTTCACTTTGGGAGAATTATCACATCACATACCCAGAGATTTAGACATACCAATGAAAACTCAAAAAGATTGTCACATTTAAACTTAAAAACTAATATTGTTTAAATTTGATTTTCCACATGCCGGGAAATAGAAAGAAAAGCAGCACGCATATTGTAAAGCACTGTGCATAATTATAACAAATTAAATCACATCACTGTATTCTGCTGAAGCTTAGCCACGTCCTGACTGAAGTAAAAAGCACCAGCTGGTGACACTGCAGCTAGATGAAACTGAAGAAAGAAAAGGCCGGTTTAAAACTTCACTGCTGAACTAATCACCTTGCCCAGCAGGGAGAACAACTGAATGCAGAACAGAACGCAGTTCTGATTTGTGGAGTTAACTCAGCACGTCAGATAACTCCGACATCACAGACTTTAACTCAGTCCACCACAGATTGCAAATATCTAATGCCTGTTTTTACAACTGTTTATAATGTATACGTCAGCTGAATTTTCTGCTGTGAATTACACCATAACCAGAAAGCTATGCTTAAATGTTAATGTCTTACTTTTTTTTTTTCCCCTTTTCAATCCGACATAGATGCTTTGCCCATCTCTTCTTATATCTGAACCTTCAAAACATGAGTAATATTAAAGTGCACGCAACCCAATAGAAGAAAATTGGAATTTCCTTTATGAAAAAAATTGATCACGCTTTTGCTTTTTTCTTAATCAAATTAAAACAGAAAGCTTGTATACAGCAGGGGGAACAACCCCAAAACCCAAACTAAAACAGTTCTATCCTATGGATAGAACCCTTGCCTTCACATTCTCATTTCTGTCTTTCAGATAGTGTTGTTACAAAGCTCTTTAGCTTCCTCCCAATATCATCCATCCCTAAAGAAAAAAAAAACAACAACCACAACACAGGAAGCCACACTGATGGAAATATCATTAATTTTTCTGGGAATCCACAAAATGAAAATCGTTCAGCTTTGACATGTTTTAAAGATAATATATAAGCTGAGACAACTGAAGACAACTGTCTTCCTTAAATATTTTCTAACTCATCCCATTAGCTCTAAATGCTTTCTACTATTCCAAAAGCAAATCTGAAGCTTGCAGCAAAGATATTTTTTTCAGAGTGATCTCACAGAAGACCACCATTTATCTGCATACAGTAAAGCACATTTGGATGTAGAAGCCTAATAAATAACACAAGCAACAAGTTTGGGTGGGGACTTAAAGTGAAGAAAAAAGCAGAGATGGCATAGAAGCGGTAAGAAGGACTTAAAAGCAATCGGAGCTTCTCTAATTCCTAACACTTGCTGTAAGGAGGAAGAACAGACATCTTGATTCCTACCATCTTGGACATTTCCATCATTTTCCTTCTATTTAGGTAACCACATGCCTGAGAAATATTAATACATCAGAACAAATTACATTAAACTCCAATCTTATGTAGCATCTCAAGGTCACATTAAGCCTCTTGGGAGGGCTCCAAGCAAAGTAGGACCCCACCACATCAGAGAACTTCCATCACCCATAGGAGATTAAAGACAACACAAGTTACCTAAGGCAAATACAAATAATAGGCTCCTCTAGAGTCCCAGCAATCAAGGAGCATTTCATAACACTGGAATGAAACATAATTGAATACATTCAGTAGAAACAACTGTTTCTCCTCAAACAAGGGCATTGAGTCAACAATAGAAAATCTGAAATAGCAACACCAGTACCTCGTGCAAAGCACTGTTCTTTGTCAATCACTACACACCTTCAGTTCTCTTCTAAAACACAGGGCAAAACAGTTCAGGTTGGGATTTTGTGTTTTAGTATTGTACAAAGACTTGTGTGCTACTTTGCACTTATACTAAATTAGAAGTGTCACGTTGTGCTGATTGAAGAGCAAACTGCATTTATCGTCGCCTTATTGGGCATTTATTTCAATCTTGTATAAAAATTCATATTTTCAGTATTCCTTTTAAAATCCTCTTTTCTGTGGTTCCACTTTTGAGTGTGGTATACCTGCATATTCCTCATTCACTACAGACTTCAAATTATTGTCAAGTAATCTTTACAAGTAGGATCAATGTCTTCTAGACAAAGCAAACGGCACATGAATAATACCCACCTCTCAAAACTGAAATGAGTTTTAATAGCATATTTTCTTCCTAAGCTATCATTTAACTTGTTGCAGTCCCACATACGAGGACACGTAAGACAGAAACAGCTCTTCCAGGAATGATGAGAAGTCTATTGAAATTACTTATATAGTGAATATGATATTAAGAAAAAGCAAATAGAACATACTGATTGAAATGGGAAAAAAAAAACAACAAAACTGTGTGGTCATATGAATATTGATGAAAGAGCAGAGAAACTTCAAAAGGTGCTGAAGGCTCACACTGATCTTAAGCGGAAAAAAAACCCACCAAAACTTTGGCATAATTTTCAGTACTTCTGTCCCTTTTTCACTGAAGAAAAGATATTGATGTCTCCACATGTAACAGGATCCTTATTTCCAATGAATTAATCTGTTCTAATTGCCAATTTCTACTACCTGAACCAAACAAGCAGTAACACCATCTCCAGCATTCCTTGGCAGGATCTGTTACTCACCATGCACATGTATTAAAAAAAAAAATAAAACAAGTTATCTACATAGAAAACAGGTCAACCGCTGGAGCTAAGGATGAACGCTTTCACAGAGGCCTTCCAGGTTATGTCCACGGTTTATGCATTTAAAGATGTACCAGTTACTGTGACTCCTTAAAAAATGTTATTTGACCTTCTCGTGATTCCTGAAGTGTGAAACATTCATATTTGGTTATTTGCGCTTCAGAAGAGGAAGAGAAACCAACCAAGTTTTACAGCACATGCTTTCAAGCTGATCTTTATAACCAAGATCCTGAGAGTTTGTAGTTTTCATTCCAGCAAGCTGCAAATGAAAATCTGTATCTAAGCTTTTGTATCATGTTCATCACAGTACTATCTGGGCAGTGCACATAATTATATTATTCTAGCAGATACTGTAAATATTGGCTTTCTCCAGTATTACTTTTCCTTACAAAGTACATGGACTATTACAATATAGTATTATGAGAATGCCAAAGAGATGTCTTACATTTATTTTCAACAATACACGTTATTGTTACAGGCACAGGACAACAGAATCTGATGAGCTGAACAAATGTTTAAAGAGTAAAGTCAATTCTCATGCAATTTTCACAGGAATAACAGAATATGATTTACTCTTCTGAAGGAGCAGGAAATCTGCAATCTCGGGAAGACAGTACAAGGCAAGAAATCCATAGGACTTCCTATAGTGTAATAACATTTCATGTTACATTTTTGGCTGGGATAGAGTTAATTTTTTTTCATAGAGACTCATATGATGTTGTATTGTGGATTTCTGATGAAAATAGTGGTGATAACAGTGATGGCTCAGTTGCTGCAGAGCAGTGCTTACACAGAGCCAAGGACTTTCCAGCTTCTGAGATTGAAACAACAGCAAGGAGCTGGGAGGGGACACAGCCAGGACAGCTGTCCCAAACTGGCAACAGGGATGTTTCATATCATGTGGCATCATGCTTACTAATAAGAATTGGGTAAAGTAGGACGACAGGGGGACATTTGGAGTGATTGCATCTGATTTCTCAAGAAACCACTATGCATGCCTGCTTACCTGGTGTGGCTGAACACCTGCCTGCCAATGGAAGGAGTGAATTAATCCCTTGATTTGCTTGGACACACAGCTTTATCTCAACCTACGAGTCCTCACATTTATATCTTTCCGATTCTCTCCCCCACCCCACCTGGAGAGAGTGAGCAAGGCTGGGTGGTGCTGAGCTGCGAGCTGGATTCCATCACACTTCATCAAGAAAACACTCTGATGACAGACACGTTTGATTCCTGGGCACTAATTCCCCAGCCCATACTGTTATACCTTTGGGTCAAATCTAGCACAAGTTTACCTTCAAGGGCACTGGTTAAGTAAGATTTTCAATACTCAAATCCACTTTTTTTTTTTGTCACTGTTCAGATCTGATCAGAACTTTATAATACACAGAGCACGATTACTTAACACAGCATTGCTGCATAGCTCTACTTCTTAACAACCTGATCAAATGAGGAATTGTACCGAATATGGATGACCAAGGAAGAACAAAAAGTGACATTCCTTCCTTCAATTCTGGTTACTGATATTTTGCCAAAGCCTCCAGCACTGGAAATTAAAAATTTAAAACATGACAGTTACTCCACGCTTTTAGTAAGTCTACTCCAACTAAAGTTACATTTGCAGCAGGAACTCCAGGTGAAAGCTATGTCTCCCATGCAGGAGGTTACCTTTCCCACCACTACACAAGCATTCCAATAAGACTCCTGCTCGAACAAAGTATGTACATGCATGTGTGGGTCTGTTTTCAATTGAACTGCACAGAGCACAATTCTGCCCGATAAATTAAGAGAAATAAAGTTAATGACCCAGCAGAAGCAATGCTTAAGCAAAGACATATGTAAACAGAACAACCATTCCTTGCTTTAAAAAGTTACTAAAAACTTTAAACAAAAAGGCATTTGGACATTAGTTTGTGATTACTAGCATCATGACCATTAACTTATTTTCAAACTAATCTTGAACTCCAGGGTGCACAAACACCAGAACACAACACCTGATCACTGGACTAGCAACTGTTACACAGGAGACATCCTACAAAGTCCCACAATAAAAGCAGGTTTTTATTAGTTGCATCCCAGACTGAAGGCATCTTAAGGCCCTCCTCCTCCTGTGCACAACTTACAGGACACTGCTTAGAGCACATGCTTTGGACAGCTGCAGGGCTTCTTTTTAACAGAAAATGAAAGACTTCAGTCCTAGGATCAACAGCCGGCATATCCTTTAGAGGAAGTACTGGAACCTACTCGTTCACCACCAGAAACTGCTCTTTATAAAGAAAATAATAGTGTTCACTATTTATTCATGTTTCATCAGACTCCAACTAAGGACAGGTAAGAACCTTGGAACAGCGTTTTTGAACTCGTTTCCATCAACCTTGGTTGGTACTGGTTTCAAACAGAGCAGTGAGAAAAACAATGGGGGGAAAAAAAAAAGGTTTCTTCAAGCAATGGCAAAAGTAGAAAAGATCAGTCATCTTAAAGAACAAACTTAGAGACTGGAAAAGACAACAGTGAAATGCAAATAGGTTGGGAAAAAAAAAGAAAATGAGTATGTGAAGGAAGTTAAAGCAATAAATCTAAATGTCAGGTATCATCTTAAAAGCTGAGACATTCAGTTTTCTTCTTGACTTTGTTCTATGGTCACAAACCTGCATATTTGTTCCATATTTAGCTGAGCTGAAACTGATTCACTCACTCACACGGTATGTAAGAACCTATTCCATTTCTGCAATCGTGGCACTTCTGTATTTGGACACCGAGCTTTTGCCACAGATCCAGAAACTCAATACATGGATAATCCCCAGAAAGATGCAAAATATTGACCAGAGGTGGCACAGCAGCCAGCTGGGCTCATAGCAGTGCACTGTAGTGCCAACATCAACCTCAGGAAAGTTCTACCTGTATAGTTTTCCTTGCAGTCCGTGGGTTTCCTCTATTTTAGTTCAGTTACTTTCCTGCCTAGTATTCCTATAACAGCATTTTTAAGTCTTTTTCTGAGCTTTTTAAAATTTTCATGGACAAATGGGCTACTAAAATTTGAACAGAAGAAACAAAATTTGGTTTACCCAAGAAAACGAGTCACGGTACCCAAGGACAAACGTAAGGTTCATCTACTCAGACACAGCCAAGACAATCCCATATTTTATTCCCATTTTGAATCCCACTGAAGGGAATACCAATTCTACAACAGAAGTCGATCTCTACACTTTCCAACTACTAAGGCAAAATTATCTGTGCAGTAGTAGCATAAGCACCACACTTTAAATCATGTCATCAGTTAGCCACAACCAGTCAACACTGCAGGTATTCTGTAACAAGCAATTAGCATCACAGAAATACTGCAGAACTTATATATCAGAAAGCAGCACTGTTTCCATTAAAGCTGCGCTTTCTTGTGAATCCCAATCATTTACAGACGTTGCAGGTGGACAGATGCAACACGAGTTCATTCCTTTTCAGCTCCATTGGAGGAAGAAACACAAATAACTTCCTGGATAATTTTTCCTTATACATTAGAAGGCATTCTGCAGCCAAACTGTATTTATCTAGACCCTCCACCAAGGAAAACTGTACTGAAAATGGATTTCAGTACTTGAAGAGTTAATTGGCCAACAGTGACCAGGCCACTTTTCTGCCTACAGAGATCACATTAGACACACAAGCTCCAAAAATACAGTGCGTGGTTTGGATTAGCGCTGCTCAGGTTGGCTGCTCTCCCTCTGGCTGCCTTCCCTTCTTCTCTGACAAACTAGACAAATAAACCCCATGACATGCACCCAACTCCTTCTCTGTTATGTCTTATCCCTGGTCCTGAACAGAACATGCCTGACACAAAATCCTGACCTTACTCTCTCATTTTACTATACATGTACTATACTCAATAAAAATCACAGGAGATATGAGCTACTGTACTTCACTATTCAGTAGTTAAAAAATAGAAAGATACAAGTCCCTTTTTAAGCCTTTTCAAAGCCTGAGGTTCATTATGAATGTTTCTTTCACAATTAAAATGCATTCCTTTCTTTTAGGGTGTTGTCTCTTCCCTTTTGTGTGCTGGGTTTTTTTGTTTGTTTAAGTTTAAATAATGATAAACAGCAAAACATTATAAAACTATACATTGAAAATGAGGGAAACTGATCTTTAAAAGAGCTCAGCATCTGCTCTTTCTATTCTCTCAAGAGATCAAGCCAAGAAGATTTGAGAAGTTTTTATTGCCAGATCTAAATTTTATTCCACAGGCACCGGATCAGGTCTTTAATCCTTTACTTAACCACAAAGAACTGTGCTGAGGAGTTTAATTCTTCCAAAACAACTGATAATATCCTTAAACGTCAAAAGAATACTTTCCAATATAAGCCAAATCCCGCATGTTTTGCTTTCAAGTAAATGCCACAGCAGATGCAAAACCAGTAGGATTCACTCTGATCTTTTCTAGGAAAGGGGAAAATCTCCAACAAACACAATCCATGCTTTAGAAGTGCCAGACAATTAAAGAAACAGTTTCGATACTTGTACTGAATTAAATTGCATGTGTAACATTATGTGTATGTTTAATTTATTGATTTAGGATTTGAGATTCTTATATTTTATTACCCACATATTTTAATATGTATTACAAACTGCCTTCTCACCAGGAGGCAATTTTACTAGTTACATTTCATTCTTTCCCCCCAGATACTTGCAGATTTTTCTGAACTTCCCTTCCCCACAGCATTTCAATGAGAAGGAAAGTTGGCTGAGAAGTTTAACAGAACAAAAGTAAGTTATAGCCAAGTTTCAAGGGAAAAAGCAGAGTGGAAATTGAGACATTTCACACCACCAGAAAAACTGTTCCAGAATAGGTTCCCAAGAACAGTGAAATAAAACAATTAGTTTGAAGTAGATCTCACTAACTTTGCATTATTTGACACAATTGCTACATAGTGAACTGCATTCAGTGACAAGGTATTTTTCTATCACAAGCCTCTAGGAAGGGGAATGGAAGAGATTTTACAAACAAGCTACGTCCAAGGCGAGGCTTCTTACCTAGCATCTTAAAGGCCAGTTCTGGCCTCACTGTGTAAGTAAGGAAAATCGCAGAAGCCTCAGAAGAAGCAGGTACAGAAACAGAAGTCACATATATTTAATAGAAAATACAACGACGTCTCCTACTCGCAGTACGAAACGAAAGACAATCGAGATATCATGAACTTTGGATGAGGTATGCTTTGAGGGCTGCAGAATAGAAGATGAAAGTAGTAAACAAATACCTAAAATGTCACCATGAAATGCTACATACGCGCATCTTTGTGATACTATTCAGTGGATTTTGCACCAACCTCAATTTCTGAGATTTAAATACTGAAATGTGTTCTCTGACAAGATTTCAATAGCACAACTCTGATCTTGCAAAAAAAAAAAAAAAAAAAAAAAAGTCCTTAAATACACTGGCATTAGAAGTCCTCTGTGCATTGAGATTTAATAAACAGATGAAGTAAGAACTAGTTTCAGTTAGGCTGAACTAATCATGAGGAAAAAGCTGAATTATCTGTTACAGTTTGAGTAACTATGCTGGTTTCACTACTTGAGTTATTTTATCAGACATGGGAGAACTTCTTTGTTGGTTGGGCCATTAAGCTACAGAATGTCTGCTAGAAAATGGACCAATGTTATTTAGCCAACAAAGAAGCTCGAAAAGATCTTTTCATATCATAGAAGCATATGAAGCCATGAAGCTATTCCAAGTATCACACTTGGAAAATGATACTTCTTACAAGTCCATAAAGTCAGTACAGTCTGACAGCAAACAGGCCCTTGTCAAGACAAGATCTACTACTGGCTTAAACTGATACTCATTCACCACAAGATTTGACTGGAAAACAGAAACGAGTGTCTCATTTTGTTCATACTTGATATCTCAGGTGACCTCTTAAAAGTACATCAAAGTACCAAAACACCTGGATGACAGATCTCCAGCTACAGAGGAGCACTTCATAAACATTCTTGCCACTTTTGAGAGGTAGTACAGCAATGGTGCAAAGATGAGGGACTGTGAAGGTTGCACTCAGCATGAACATTGCTCTTCCTGTTAATGGTAACAGCTCAGTCACACCTAACAGATCAGAAACCTGACATCAAAGACGCACATCTGAGATGCACCTCCGAAGGACAGTCCATGACTGGTGGCCCACAATTTTATGACACAAGAAATAACCTTGTATTCTATTAAGCCAGACACATTATTCAGCTGCAGTGCACAGCAAAAATCTCCAAACGATCCCCTACAGATAGGCACCAATCATTTACCAGTAAACTCAGCTCCTTAGTTGTCAAATCACTCACAAAATTCTGACAAAAGGCATTACAAAATGGCAGCACACTTTATTTCCATCTGTGTTCCAGTGAAGCTGCTAACATTCACATGACATGCAGCCTGGATCAACTTGCAATAACATTAATCACCAATTACATTGAACAGAACAGATGGAAACTTGAATATAAAGTTGAAAGCAAGTTTCTGCTACTTAGAATTCCCAGGACCAACAACAAAAAAAAGTGGTCTCTGTACCTGGCTCCCACATACACGCTTTGTGACTGCTACATACCTATGGCAGCCAATCACACCCAAGACAACATTGAATTAACACTTTCAGGATACTACTAAATGATCAAGATGCGATTCCCTTGCTTTTAAGCAAGCATCCCTACAAACCAACTTCAGCCTATCTCCCTGACTTACACCCATTTACTGTGAACATGCACCCCCAACTCCTCACTTACTTCAATTTGCCCTCTTCTACAGTTTTTCACAACTTCTTGTCGCAATTCTTAGTACCTAATCTGAAACCTCATCTCTTTAAAGCAATACTAGCATATGATCATCTGTTTTATGCAGTCTTCCACTTTTATCGTGCCTATGACTGCACAGTCCAAAACTAGAATCACTAACACTGGGCAGAAAGAAAACTGCATCCCACTCATTTTACATTACCTTTCACACACATTTTTATTCCTTTAAGACAATCAGTAACAACCCAAGTCTCAGGTTTTGTCTCTTTTGCATTTGTTTTGTTGGCTTTCTATGTGGTTCCTGTTCTAAAGCTGCTATTGTTCTTTTCAACTGTAAGGAAGACAAAGATTCTTCCCCCCCCCACTGAAAAGAACTCTTCCCTTTTTCAATTAATGAATGCTACAAAATACACAAAACTCACAAACTACATTCACTAAACAGAGTATACATAACTCAATACTTCCAAATCATGAGGGCCAGATCTATCAGTAAAATAAAATGAATCGGTATTGCAGGAAAAAAAAACCAACAACAATCCTTAATATTTAACTCCAGGAAGTTTCATAAAAGAGAAATAAAAATGTCATAACTTGTTACAGTTTATAAACTGGAAGACTGTAGAGATTGAAAGACCGCTGAAGTAATCTTAATGGACATTCAGAATTCTGCCAACACTATGTTTTTGCTGCAGAAATCCTGGGTTCATGCTCTTCAAGGTGGATTTCAAGCGCTAGTGAGCAAATACTACTAACTCAATCGGATAGTGAACTGTTTGCTGTGTCAAAGCTTTTTGCCAAACACACATATATAATTTTTCTTTTTTTGCTGTATGGATAATCAACCCCAGATGGCAATTTACATAGGCAACAGCATAAAGGAATCTATGCACTGCTGGTGCTCTCAGCCTCAATCAGAGCAAGCACGGGCGCTTGAGAATGTCACTGTTTATTTTTAATTGCTGTGTCCCTCCTTTGTGCAGGTTCAAGCGGTCAAAGATGTCGAAGTCCATTAGTAGAACTGGAAGATGATGCCACTTCATTTGGTGAGAGGGTTCCTCAAATTTAAAAAGCAGATGGTTTGTAATGTCCCTAAATGCCCAGTGGGCACCAGCTGTCAATCTCAGTTACCATAGGGTCAGGGCAAAAAAAGGTCAGAGAGAGTCATAAACCACAATGTGTTGTGAAATGTGCTTCCTCCATTACGTTGTAGGCCTGAGAAAGGTTTGACCTTTCATAGGTATCCTAACCCAACTCTGCACGATGCTAGCAGGGGTAAGTACAACACACAATTCAAACTTACAAAAGTTGCTTCCTTTAACCGTGCCTTGGTTACCTGCACACCATGAACAGTCACATTCACAAACTGCTCATGGCAAAAAAGCAAAATCCTGCTCACCACTATTATCACTCAGATATATGGCACATCTGCTATTTCACACAAGGCAGTGGAAGGATAAGTTCATCTGCAGCAACTGAAAATAACAAACTTTGAGGCAAACTACTAATGCTATGAGAATTAAATGATCTGGCCTTTCTCTGTCAAAGACTCCTTTATCTGCTAACTTAGTCTTTCACTTCTCTAGAAATAAACAACTTACCTGTTGTTACTAAGCCCACTGAAAGACCTCAGCTTTCCACAGGCTCTCTTATAAATCCCAACTACAGAAAGTAGCAGCTCTTCCAGAACATGCTGACATCAGTTAAACTCCCCAGCAAACAAAGAGAATGTGCATCAAGCATTTCAATGCCCTCTTCTTGTCATTTCCTTTACTTGCATACATCTCAGAGAGCGTACCTATTCAGACTCCTTTGCAAACCTTCTCACTGATGCACAAATACAAGTAACCTCACTTAAACCTTGTTCCATCCTTCAGTACATCTCGTCTTGGTAATATGTTTACTTTGCTTTGCTGAAGTTGAGAATCTAACACACTGATTTAAGACAGCCTTCTTTCTTCTTCTTTCAACTATAATAGAGCAGGTGACTTCACTGGCTGCGTTAACTAAAAAAAAATCTCCAAGTCTCTCACTATTATTAGCTCAGATTATATTTGAGTATCAGAAAAATAATGGAATAATTTCAGATTGGAGAACACTCTCTTCTTTGTTGAGCACCTCTTTCTATTAGCAAAATTGAGGGGAGTGAGAGACTCACCTTCAGGGCAGGAATCTCCACATTGTCACCAAGGCTAACAGAGCCAGAGAGAATAGTCCCTGTCATCACCGTGCCTTGACCCTTGATAGAGAAGCAGTGGTCGACTGCCATAAGGAAGTGTCCCGAGGGGTCTCTCGATGGCAGGTAAGCCTGAGACTTCAGGACCTGAATAAAAGATAAAAGCAGAACCATGCCTGGGTGAAAAGTCATGACAGCCATACAGCAAAAGGAAGGCAAGCGGATGATTGATTGAACAGGCTTGCAGCTTTACTGACTTCAAGCATCTCCCAATAAGCTCAGAACGCACCAATGTCAAATTAATTGTGCGTGCCATAGAGGAGATGCACAATTAGCAGCAGGAACAGTTCGATTTTCTGCCTTAGAAAGATTTGGTGCTGCACATTTAGCTTGGTTAGCAAAACTGTGCTGGCAACGAAGTTGCTGCCAAACTCAATATAGACACTGCAGCAAAGTAAATCAAAAAAACAACCCTGTACCCTTGTCTTCCCCCTTCCCACCTGTCCCAAAGTACAGGTTCATAGCCTATTTTGCTACTTCAGCTTTTTTGATTTAGTGCAAATTAACCTATGTAAGGATATTAGTGCCCTATCCCTGCCTCCCTCCCAGAAAAATTATTATATTCAGATAAGTTCTCTAAGTCCACTTCTCTTTCAGATTTATGTTAGCACTTCATGAAGGATCAAGACACTAAGAAAAATAGCTAATTTTTTTTTTTTTTTTAAAACAGAAATTCTCCAAGTTCGGGATTTCTGTTTTGCTGACAAATAACTTTCTTAAAATACATCATCATAGATATCAGACTTTAACAATAAAAGTGCAGTCACATACTAACAATGGTTCAGAGGAGCTGGTTCATCTCTATCTCCAATCACTTTTGATCTTTGCCTCTGTTACAATATTCACATATAAACTTGGCACTGCTTTTAGTGTCTTTTTAGTGTTTTTAAGGTCAAAATCTGTCGGTTAAGTCAGAGTCCTAATAGCAGAACAATGGAGAGGGAACCTCATCAATGAGACAAATGGCAATACTTTGAAGCTCAATGGCAGGACTCCTATGGCGTTTGCCAGCTCTACTAATACCTCCCAATGTTTATTCACAGAAGAGATGACAAGTCTGGAACAATCTGAACCTCTCATCTACCTCAAACAGCACTCCTAAGCATCCTGCCCTTCACTGTATAAGCAACATGTCAAACAACTTACCATATAATCCATTTTTCTGAAAGCCTCAAGAATTATTCTCACAAAAATTAGAAATTCAGCACTGCTAGAACTAATGATACCTCTGAAGCATTAGCTTACTTTAGAACTTTCTCTTGTCTCACGTGCATTTTATATAGTGCTGGTTACACCATTGAACAGCTTTTTCCAGGCTCTATCTCATTTGGTTGCCAGACAAATTTTATCTTTTCCAGAAGCGCAAGGCACACAGTAAACAAGTCACAGCATCACAGAGAAAGATGGTTTCATTCTAAGGGCAGGTAGGGCTGCTCTAGAGAACAGGTTCTACACTTACTAATGCCAGAACCCCCACATATCGTCATGTTCCTACAAATGAAACTTGCCACAGATAATCACTGGTTGTATACCTCAGATGGTTCAAATAGAAACCTCAAATCTTGGTAAGCAGAGTGCTAAGCACTCACAATTGCAATCAAAATTGACAAGCACGTTCCAGAGGAGTTCCTAGCTGCTTTAAATTTGGCAAGCAGTGTTTGTAAACTCATTGGATTTAACTCCTTTGTCCCTCAGCATCCCAATCTAAATATAGATCAGTCACCTCTGCACTTCCTATAGGTCTTTTGGAAGTAAATTAACTATTTGCCAAGTGTTCAAATCATCACTGATGAGTGCCAAAGAAAAGTCCAGAAGGAAATTAATTATTCTAACTGCAGAGGAGCATTTAAATGGAGTTACGAGGCCACACAGAGAATAATGAGAATTAAAACAAAATGCTGACTGCCTCCTCAGGAGTTCAGTTCTGTCTGTCCTCCACAACGAGGCATGGGTTGTTTAGAATAAAGAATCATACACTTAAACCCTCTATCACAGCACTCGTATGAAGGAAGGAGACATTCACCTATGCATGATTTCTGAGTGCATGAATTCAAACTTTGTTGTTTTCCTAACTGTGGTGTGCAGGAAAATGCAATGGCAGATAACCAGCTCTAAATTACCAAAAAAGACTGATGGTCATAACCTAGTTGAAGAACAAAAGTTTTGCTTACTCATCCAAGGCTTGCCAAATACTCCAAAGGGAGGGATCCTTCAGGCAGAGAGCCTTCCCTTGAGGCAGCCAGCCCTTAAATGAGGTTTAGGGAGAAGGTGGAACTGGTTCCACCCTTTCCACTTGCACAGGTGAATTGCTCTCATCTGTGCTCTCAGGTCTGGCTGTGTTCCTTCCTCAGGTGCTCAATCATTGGTTCATTTCATGACTTAGCAATTCCCATACATGGTGTAATTCTAAAATAACACCTAGCAATGATTTGGCAGAACTTTAAAGGAATTTTTATTTATTACTCTTTGTAATTCCTGACAAATTTAAAACATTTCACTATGTGTGACAGTGGCTTCTTAAGACAGCTATTCAAAGAATCTGAAGTTAGAAAAGTAGATCCACTTTTAGGGCACAGATCTGCAACTCCTCCACTCACTGGAAGGAGTGCCTGATGAATTAGGTCCCACCAAACACACATTAAGGCAGTGCTTCTTCAGTCCTAGATACTAATGCAGTGTCGCTCCAAAAGACTTAAAGATGCTGAAGCACATTTTACAGCATTAAGTTCTTCAGCAGGTACCTCAATTAATTCAGAAACACCAAGTGGATTCTCAGACTCTGGAGCCTCCGGTCCACCAGGCTTTGCTGCAACAGCAACAATAGGACACCCAGAGAACCTGAAAGAGAGAAAGACTTTCGCATTAGACCACAGATGTCTCATGTCTGTAAACCACACTGCGAAGGCAAAGCAACTGTCTCAGAATCTAATTCATCTGTTCTTTCCTCTTAGTAAATAATGGACAGTTTTATTTTATTTATTTTAATTACTGGAATTTGTGCTAATGAACTTCACCATGAAATCTTTAACTCTGTTCAACATTAGGCACAGATTCAACTTTTGAGTGACGCTGAAAGCAAGACGTCATTTCTGAACGAAGGACGTGTTACCCGGTTTCATCACAGTGGTTCTGAATTCACTCCAGCTTACCTGGAGACTAACTCACTTTTCAACTTTAATTAGAACAGTTACAGTCTGGCTGTACAGTCATAACCTTCCAAACAGGAGCCAAATGCAAGATAGCACAATATCTACCTGAGTGTGCAGACAGTGTGTAAGGTTTGCAGACAGTGGAAAGGTCCAGTTCTACTGACATGAAAATTGGTAAAAATCTCAAACATGCAAAGCTTCTGAAAAGAGCAGCACAGCTCTTCTCTTGCAATGAATTCTATTCTTCTAGCTTTTCTCTTGCAATGAATTCTATTCTTCAAGCCCTTAAAATTCAGCAGCTGCTTTGTTATTTTTTGAAGTCTGCTGATTGAATTTGGGACATTTGCTCCCCATAGAACACAACCTATAGTTCACACGATCTGATAGCTTGCTTTGCCTACGTTTTGGAAAGAGAAATCAGATTATAAGTCAGGTTATTACTGCATTTTTTCAAAATTCAGGATTAACCATAATGTGGTTAATATACATATATAACAAATATACATATTTCTTAAAGTAATGGAACAATAATCAACAGTAAAAAAAAATTAAAAAAGGCTTGGCTCTGAAAGATGATTCTGATTCAATAGATTCAGACCGAAAGTCGTGAGTGCTGTCAGCCTTGTGATTCCCCTTCACCCCAAATCATAGATTTCATCTCAAAAAGGGAATGAACTGCAGTAAAGAAAAAACACTAAGTTCTGTACGGTGAGCTCCTTTAGTAGCAAAAGAGAATCCAGTATATTTTCTCTGAAGCATCTGGAAACAAAGAGTTAAAAAAACGTGCACTGAAAATTTCTGTGATTAACCACTGAGATTTTCAGAACTCTCATTTTCATGGAAATTCTTTAGGACAACATATTACAATAAATAAAGATTTATGCTGAACCAAATGCCTCCCTCCGTTTCCCCTACGCCAGAATAAACTGAAGTAATCATATACTGACATTGGAGGGACTTCCAAATATGATTAGGACCTACTAAAATTGTCACTCCACAACTTGTCAGCAGTGTTTAGACCCTGTTGAACAAAGACACAAGGTAGCAAATGCAGAACTTACAACTAAATAGAAACTCCATTCATAGGAACAGTTTGCATTTACTTACAGTATCACAAGATAAGGTCAAATTTTCAAACTATGACAAGTTACTTTCCTCTGCCTATAATAATAATCAGCAAGTAAACTAGTCCTGGAAAACACCCTATTGACAAGTGTCTGTGGCCTGAGGCAGCTGTCAGACGGTCTCAGCATGCGCCCTGCTGTTCAAAGTAGTTTAGAAATACAAAAACAGTTACGCGTGTATTTGCAAGTTTAAAGTTGAGTGGAAAAGAGGCTGTCAAGAAACAAAACGTGCCCGACATACAATGCGACAGGCACTCTGCAATCAGCCCAGGGTAGCAAAGCTTTCAAAGCATCATAAAGCACATTTATGTGCTTTATTTTCTCGCAAAAAAGGAATGTTAGTTATGGGAACAATACACAGGAGCATCCGATTAAAGAGCATTTCTAAGATCCAGAGTTCAAATGAATAATTAAAACATTACAACAGACCAGTTCTCTCCATGTGAAAGCACAGATGTTATCAACTGATGTACATCTTTGTTTTAAAAGAGAGATGGCAGAAAGGACCTCACATTTAACGTGTCCCATATTTCAAAAAACTCACTTTCCCTTCAGTTCTGACAGTCTGCTCATTTTCAAGACATACCTGTGGGACTCATCTGTACTTCATTCCCTCAATTCTCAAAACCAAAATGTGACCTCCAAGCTATAAACCTTGGAGTCATAATGTTCCCTCACGACTCTGGACAAAGTAACCTCTGCTTCTATTTGTATAAACCACTAAATTGTGCAACCACTATAAGAGTTTCTGTTTTATCGTCCCACCTCATAACAGCCACGTTTTCAATTGCAAATCTCCCTGCACTTTGTCCATTATTTTCCTCAATTAATTTATGCACAAAGACTGAAACACCAACCCAGCCAGTCACACTGCATTATAGGAAACTTCAGGAACACTGTCAATCAGATTCTTGTCCATACTGATCTGCCCCAGGTAGAAGCTGTCTTTATTTCCCTACTTAGGGCAATTGCATCCTTCCCCCTGGGTTAAGGAAAAGCTCTAACTCTTTCTTTTCATTCGAGCAGAAAAAAAATTCTGGAAAATAACAAAATTTACAAGCTCACAAACTAAGAAAAAGTTCTCCTTCATCCAGCCTTTCTGGCTTTGTTTTATGAAATCTGAATTCAACGCAGTCCTTTAAACTGAAAAGTTTAATCACACTAAGCAATTTTTGTGTACGTACTTCCAAATCCAGGGCTGAGTTTAAATTTCTGGTAATCTTTCCTCTCTTCTCATCTACATCTATGACTCATCCAGCAGGGGCCAGACAGATGAACTCAGAAAAATGCTGAAAGTGAGATGTGGTTAAAGTATTGATGTTACAACTGTTAATGTTACTGTTAGCTTACTTTGTATTTTCCAAGGTCTTCTGCATTTTCTTGGTCATCTTCTCAATGGCACTTTGTCTCTTGGCCTCTGGAAGGAGATCTATTTTGTTCAGAACTACCACCATCTTCTGGCAGGCGATCTGCCCGATCACCAAGCACTCCGCTGACTGCGTCTGCATCCCCTTCGTCACGTCGATGACGAGCATCATCAGATCGATAATCTGGGCACCTGCACAGGAACTCACAGTCAGAACTGCGGCAGCACAAAGAGGCTCGGGATCATTTTCTCAAGTAGCTTCCATAACAACTGCCTGGATATGTACGTGTGCCCAGAATTATGAACAAAGTACAAATTAATGCAAGCATCGAATGCCTGGCTGTGTTTGAAAATAGGACTTGAGGAACGTAAGCCCTTATATACTCCTATCAGATTATAAAAATATTCTAGCCTAGGATTGTTTACATGTTCCCCCCATTAGCAGTGCAAGGACACTACCACTGCATTTAAAAATAAGGGTCTGATTTACTACAAATCAAAGGAAATCCATAAAAGCTTTCAATATGAAGAAGAGCTGATTTAAACCCTTCAATACATCAGTATTCACTTCCAGTTCGTTTCTACATCAGTGAAAAGCATATTTCATATCACAGTCATAAACAGAACAGATTCTTAGATCTGCTCTACCTGAAAGAACTCCTAAATTTCAGGCTACTGTTACCAATTGTGCTCATGGATTATTTTTTAAATATTGTTTTCATGAGCTCTTTAACCTCTGACTGAAGCAACTCGAATTTCATGAATTTAACTTCATTTTCAAGGAGCTTTTGGTGAGCGTTGGGCCTTCCACTAATAGCATTCAGGAACTGTCTCACTCCAGGGAACTCAAATACTCTGAATAACCAAAATGAAGCTGCAACAATTTCAATGTAACAAAGTTTAAGTATGAAGCAAAAAAGGAAACATAAAGCTGAACTATCAGGAAGTTACGTTAGACAAAAAACACCCAACACATTAAGAAATGTAGCAGAAGAAATCATGTCAGACTGCAGCATTTGGAACATAAGTGCTTTTAATATTTGTCTCAAGCTTTTGATCAGAAGAACATGAAATCGATGCGACGGTTCCTTGTTCTTTTGCCCTCTCCAACCCGCTTTATTTTTTTCCCAGTCTTTATAATGGCAGTCACAACAGCTAGCCTTGTTTCTAGTTCCCATGAACTCTTGGGATAGGAAATCATTCTGAGGCTGAAGTGCATGGGTGAACGAGTGGGTGGGAACGACGACAAGAAAAAAGTTATGGTTACAAATGACTATTTTCAACCTACCAAAGCTTTCATCTTGGAATAATGAATGCTAAATGTAAATAACGGATGCCTCAGAGGGCTGGCTGGCTTACGATGACATCTGCAAAGCTCCTGCACAACTTTTCAGCAGCCATTTCAAAAAACTCTCCAAGACAAACTGAAGATAAAGTTTATCTCTTCAAAAGTATTTTTATTTTCATTGTTTCAAGAATGCTATTAATTTAGAACTCGCTTAAATTATAACAGCTCTCAGCAGGGCTGCACGAAAAGGCTGGGATGTTCCACGCCAGGCTGAAGCACAGAGCTGGAGAACAGCAAACAAGGGGAACCAACAGCATGAAAATTGTTCAAGTGGAACAAAACACCAAACAATCAGCATGCACGCACTGCTGTGAGTGTATCCAGCAGGGGTTGGGTTTTTTGTATGTAAAACTTAATGCCTATGTTCTGTATTAAACTACTCCGCATGGTAATTTTTCCTGCACAGACGACACCTTTAAAAATGAAAGGGAATTAGTAACTAAAATCAAACCATGAAGTTAAATAACATTAATACCATAAAAAGACGGCTCATTCGTTCAGTGAAATAACAATATTGCAGCTTAAGTTTTAGCTAAGCCTTATGACTGGTAGGGCACAGCACTCTGTGCTCCGTAATGAAGTCAAAGCAACCAGATCTGATTCTGGTCCTGCAAAGGGAGGCTCGTGTGATGCATTATGTATGGTGCAATATCTCTTCCTTCCAACAGGAGACAAAATCTGCACTGAAGCTGTTACATGCAGTTTCAGTACAAGGGCCCCTTTATCTTGAAACACTAAATTAACTGCTTTGAACACATTTGTTACAAAGCAAATACTTGTAATTGCTGTATTTATGAATCTATTAGTAACACTTGAAAAGAGCGACAAAACTCATCAGCCCTGTTGCTAGAGGGTCAAGAATGTCTACCTTGGGGCATTTCACAGAAAAGAAAAGATGAACACAGGAAAAATAACTGTACAGCCCATGGAAAAACTCCAAAACCACCAGAAAATGCATCAAAACACTCTGCGTGAAAGCATAAAACAGCCAAGGAAACAGCAACATACTCAAACTAGCAAGTATGCAGCTTAGCACAGCTATTGTGAGTTTTGTTTTAGTCTATAACCCATTTCCTTAGTTGCCCTTCATCCATGCATAATAGTTCATTAAACACTCAAAAGTGAAGTAACCCAGGGAGATCAAAACAAAGTATATGGGGATTTGTGGGGGCAAAGTCCCTAATGGTGAACGTTAACCAATCACTGAAAGGAAGGTGACTAAACCACAGCCTCAGCATGCATATAACCTCTCCAGAGCATCAAACATCTCATTCAGAACAGCTTTTCCTTTAGTATGTAAATAATCTTAGGAGATGCCTACAATGTGTTTTATGTAAATTGCAAATATGAAGTTCTCTTTCAGACTATTAAATCAACTTACCACCATGTTGGATTTTGGTCAACAAAAGGAACAGTGCTCCTGAAGAATATTTCTACAGCAGTATTTCTACAGCAGAAGATTGAACTAAGAAAAGCTACAGTAAGAATGGATTATGTAAATGTGTTGTGTATACAGTCTGACTTGGAACGGCCTTTTAACTGAAGCTTAAAAATATTACAGCCATACCAAGTAGAGGCTCCACAACCAAGAAGAACAAAACAAGGTGATGATATCACACCATAAACCTGCACTATCTGACCACAGAAGGCCTGCCATGGGCCCTCTGTGTCAAACAGAACAAAAGGAAGTGAAGCACATTTTCTCTCAAAGCAGGACAGAGTATCATCCTACATTGTCACGATGAGGAACAGTCAATGCTTTCATACTGAGCCCTCAAAGCAGGCAAGCAGGACTGGAAATCAACCTGAATGACGGAGAGACACATGCAAAGGATGAGTCTGCATACAAGGAATCACAGCAGTAAGAAAAACTTCATTGCACTGAAGTAGGTGACATAGAATCTACAATTCAGCTGAATTAAGGTATTCAAACGACCTCTCTGTAGGGAAAAAAAATCAGACACGTGTTTCATCTGTGAAAGTGGTGTTGAAGAGCATTAAGGAAGACAGTTCTCATGAAGTATGATTTCTCACTCAGTTTGAAAACCATCTACCATCAGGGTATCCTTCTTGTGATGACAGCACTCGGCTACAGCCCTGCCAGAAGGAAGTGAAACAAACTAGTTGTCACCAGAAAACACAAGGGAGGAGGAAAGATGGGAATTATATTGCACAATAAGAAGCTAAACCACAGTGGAAAAACAAAGTAAAGAAGTAGATGGTCTGCTGAGTGAAGGAAAACAAACACAAAGATAACACAAACAGAGGGAGTTTGGGTGACTGCCAGATACGGGGACAAGCAACAAGGCTGGCAGCACTGCATCAGAGAACAGCCTGCAAGAGCTGTACCAGTTGGACTCAGGGGCACCAGCACTCATCTATACCACAACACTGACAAGAATCACACAACTAAGAGGTTAACAAAATATTTTCAGAGAAGAGAAAGAAAATGACTACCCTAGCTTTGAATACTCAAGTCCAATCCACTCTGGCTTCTGAATTTTGGGGAATATCTGACAGCGATCATCATCAAGGAAGTTACTCCTTACTGCCACTGCTTGCACATCAAATAGGATCCGTGCTGCCAACGGGACCACAGGCAAGCCCCCACATCAGGCTGCGTTCCTGTCTGGCACAGTGAGCTCCTGAGTAGGCTTTCACAATGTGAATGCCTTATTGTTTCAGAAAGCCAAAACCAAAAAGTATTAAAACCAGATCTGTCATACCGTATTCACAGGGAAACATCACAGGAGTACCCAATCCATAGACTGTACTTTTTATAAACTGCAAAGCACTGTAATTGCTGTGTTTATTTTGGCACAGAATATCACATCTGACATGGCAAATCCCTTTCAGCCTCTGTCATAGAAGCCATAGCAACTCTGCAAGTTCAGGAACTCAAAAACCTTCCTGTTAGTGCAACCTGCTGCACACATCTGTATGTTACCTGTATATTTGAGCTCCAGTATTGAGCTGCACGGAGATGGAGCCCTACAGCACATTCCCAACAAATTAACAAAGGCATTTTTAAGCCTAAGTGATGGGGGGGGCAAAGGGAATAAATAAATACAACACTGTCAATTACCTCCTCTATATGTTCACACTACACCCACATTTGTTATAAACTGCAAGCCCTAAACTAACTGGCAATTTCAGTATCACTGAAAAAGAAAAAACTTGAAGACATCTAGGACAGTTTGAATGGTTTTTCTCAACAAATGCAGATTAAGAATATTATTTACAACCACTACCACTTCAGCAAGCAGAAGCTCAGTACTACATTAGATTCCCCATCATCTATCCCTACAAAGCCAAATGGACTGCAGTCAGACCCAGGCAGTGCAGAGCAGGACAGAAGGGGTCCCAGTGTGAGCCAGCACAGGGTCCCATGTGCACATGGGCATCAAACCTGAGCACAGCTGACTCAGGACTTTAAGCTACTGCATCCTTCTCCATTTGTCATCATCTCTGTAGCTGACTTTGCAGCAGCAGTCCAACTCCTGTTTGCAGACACCAAAAGGAAGCAGAAAGCGGAATTTGAAATGTAAAAATAAAATAATTGTGGGCCACGGGCTATAATTTGATTTCATGCTTTACAAGGAAATGAAAGAGGACTTCCTTTTTTTTTTTTTCCCCTAATATGTTTTTACAATGTTAGGATTTCCTCTAGTGCTGAAGAGAAAATCGGATTGTAGAAAATGTGCTGTTCTCAAGTATCATTGCTACTCAGGGGCAAAGCTCTGTTCTAATGTGCACTTCCCATTCTGGGGAAGAGGAAATTCTTCAATTAATAAACCGGGTGGACTGAGGCGAGTTTTTAAGGTTTAATCAATTTCATCTGCACAGAGGATAAAAAGAGCAACTATTCTAACCATTTTTGCCTCCCCTATTCCCCTTAAAAAAGTAAAAAAGATCTATGTTTTATTTTAAATTCTTTGAGGTTAGTATCTCCTGTCTCAGGAAATATTGTCTATATCACGCAGCCAGTATGAAACTTCCCCTTTCCCAGCCACCCCCCTCCCCCCTTCTTGTAAGGAATCTATTTCAGAAAGGACTACATTCTTCCCTGCTTTCATACACAGTGACACCTCGGGAGATGCCACAAGTTGGGCTAGGTGGCGTGGGGGGAGGCACTGAGCTGAATAAGGGAGATGTTTTGCAGGATATGAAATCTTCCAAACTTTAAGAGGAAAAGAAGAGGCAGGGAGAGATGTGCACACAATCGGAGCGCGTGAATTATACATGAAGCGATCCTCTGCAAAGCAATGCAAATCGAGGATCAAAACTGATACACCAACTTGCATTAGGAACCGCTTTGAAAAGAACAGGAACTCGTGGAGCTCGAGCATCCCACCACCCTTTCCCAGGCACGCTGTTCCTGAAGGCTTCAGCAGCTGGAAACACAAACAGACTGCACGGCTTCTATCTCTGGTTAGCTTGGCGCATCTCCGATAGCAGGGGTCAGACCAGCAACCCACAGCCTGCTTTCTGAATACACAGTAAAGCTTAAAATTATACGCATATTTCATTTTTTTTTTTCCTAACAATAAAGAAACCGCTGGTTGCACAAATTCCCCTTAAATGAAAACCAGGCACCAAGCTCCTTCCTAAACCGAGAGTTACAAAGAGAAACCAGGATGGCTACACACTCCTAGGAACAACTTTTCTGATACACCAAATAACCTTTTGGTTATTTATTCGTAGTCTCAAGCTCAACTCAAATATAAATAGTAAGTGAGGGAAAGAGAACTGCTAATGAGGAATAGAAGGATTCTCTTGGAGAAAAAAACATCACACAAGAATATACTTTATATTTCATCTGCCAAATAAACCAGAGTGCAACACTGCCCTGAAGACGTTAAAGGACCTGTGGGCCTTTACCTTTCCTTTTGTCTAACATGTCAGAGACAAGTCTCCGTTCTTCAAAGGGACAAATAACATAATTAGAATATATCAGTAAGCTCAATTGTCCATGCAGAGGAAGCACAAAAGCAATAATGTCTCCATGAAGGTTATGATGAGAAACACTGAGGAACGTCATCTAATAATGATATATGCAGATCCCGCTGCTGCAGTAGTGTCCATATGAGTAAGCTTAAACAGATTACTTTTGCTGCAAAAATTAACCTGAAAGACCACCCCCAAAAGGTCATCTAAAGACCTTTAGCAAGACTTCACAGAGAAAGTAAGGAGCCCCACATTGCTGTCAGCCTCTTTGGAGAAGGGGTGGATGCTGGGCTGCCCATGGAGCCATGGATCACACTTCCCAAGACCACACAAATTCAACTGACAACAGGCAAGTGCAGGAGGGCTGGGCATGGAATCAAGGTGCTCAGAAAGGGAACTGAGAATACAGATACACTCACTGATCCTGCGACACAGGCAGAAATCTAGCATGGGGTTGTTGACATCTATGTATTACTTTCAAGGACTCAGATCATTCAGAAAACAGGAAGGGCTTGCCCTGAGCAGCCAGCAGCACTGCTTACAGAGATGGAATGTGAAATCTTTGCTCTCTCTTTTTTTTTTTTTTTTTTTTTTTTTTGCTTTTGCTAAGGTGTTCAAAAGCACCAGGCCAAGAAGCTTTGGAGCAGCAGCACAGAGTCACCCCCAAATGCTGTGGTCTCCTTCTGCAGCCTTATGCTACAATGGGAAAGGAAGAAAAACATTCAAGGTCAAAAAACAGTAAACAGCTTTTCCAGAAAGCAAAGATCTCTTGAATTGCTATCTCCGTGCTAAGGGAAAAAGGTTTTTTGTAAAAAAGATTTTGTTTATAATAGGGGAGAGACAATTGCAAGACAAGGCAAGTATGGGAAGCTCTCATTATGATCTAAATAAATTCACTTGTCAAGCACATAAAAATTTTACATAGTTTGTAAAATAAATAAATAGAAAACACCACACACACAGACACAAAGTTCTTCCTTCAAAGGCTCCCAGATATACATCACCACCACAGTAAAAGAAATTGCTATGCAACTTCTCAAATTTGGCAGCATGGAATCGTTTCCTATGCTTTTCCTTCCCTATGCAACACACCAGAAGACAACAGCACCCAACCTGTGCCTCACCTGCACCTAAAGCAGGAGCAGCACAGGAAGGACAGTAGCTGAGGATGCACATTTGCAGACAAGAAAGGCCCAGCTGCTTAGGACTGCTGACTGAAGCTCAGTCAGTAGTCAGTGTGTTGCTAAAAAGTGTTGGATGACATTCATCACACAGTATGCAAGTATTTACAGCAAATAAATGCTGTCCTTTTTAAAATCTGCTGACACATTTATGTTCAATGCAAGTTGTTTTTACTTTTAGAAGCGGTGAAGAATGGTAGAGTAGTGGACTGCACAAGGGATGTAATATTCAATGCTACTCTTACATCTAAGCATGTTCTGAAAAAGGAATCTGGAAGACAAGTGGCCTCAAAAACAGGAAATAAAACAAATGCAGTAAGTACTTCATGTTCAAGTTTTTATAGAGAAAAATCCACTAACAGCATACAATGACAAAAGCATATAAAGTTAAGCAAGAAAAGGAAATCAAAATCCCTCTAAAAAGAGCACAATGAGTCACATAATGTGGAAGCACCAGTCTTTTAATTAGTGCTGCTAGATACTGTGTGGCTTCAGCCAAACAGAAAGGCAGATTTGATATTTGCACAGCTAAGATTTAAGTTAGCTCTGGTTGGATTTTAAGACATTTATGCTTACATCCTTTATTAAAGGCACTGCGATGAAGCTTAAAGCAAAAGACATTTATGCCATCATTGACTTTCTTGCTTTGACCCCCCAAAACTTCCACTTACCTGTTTCCAAAGAAAATGCAGTAACTGTGATGAGTAACACTACTAGGGTCTGACATTTCAATTCCTGCTCAAAATTTCAACGACTGAAGAAAACCAGAAAAATCGCCATAAATGAGCATGTTCTCTCTACATTCTATAGGAAAGTTAAATATTCCCATCTTATAATGAGAAATGCCCAATAGCATATAGCACACGTAAAAACAGAGGTAAATAGTAACAAAAGAGAAGACATCAGAGGGTGGTGATGCACTGGAACAGGTTGCCCAAGGAGGCTGTGGATGCCCCATCCCTGCAGGCATTCAAGGCCAGGCTGGATGTGGCTCTGAGCAGCCTGGGCTGCTGGCTGGTGACCCTGCCCACAGCAGGGGGTTGAAAGATGATTACTGTGGTCCTTTTCAACCCAGGCCATTCTGTGATTCTCTGATCCTTCTTCCATATGCTGTAATGTCCTCTTCTGTAATACTACACGTTAACAGATCTGAATTTCTGTATCGATGAACACGGCACAAACTGGACAGAATCCAAAAAGAACCTCTACTTAATTTAGGGCTGAAAACATTAACTATGGAAGGGGTTAAAAATGCCTACATATCTTAAACATTCAACAGTCATCCTGAGTAGACACAGATGACTGCTACAAAAAAAGTGAACGTTCCCTGAGTTACACAACACCTTGGTATTTCAGCCGCATTAATTTCTTTCTTGGCTTGAAAAAGAGAGTGCATAAATCGTGAATTAGTTAGCAAACATTAACTTTTTAAAGTGTCATTCATATATATGCATATGCAAATGCAGACACAAATAAAGCTGGGAAGTTAAATATTCAGGATATTGCATAAAACTAAAGCAAAAGTTAGCTAACATTTCAGCCTGAATGTCATTATACCGCTCATCATTCTTGAAGCACAATCTATGACATATGCTACAAAAAAAAAAAGGCTACTTCATACACTTGAAAGCAAAACAAAGCACAAGAAAAGAAAACAATTGGGTTATTACCATTTGCATTGCCACTTTCTTTTGGCACTGCGTGTTTGTATTGCATAGAGTATGGAAAGGTTTGGTCCCTTAATTTGGCATTCGAACTACAAGAAAAAGTCATGTCAGATTTCTGGCTCCTCATATGACATAGGAAAATGGCACCTACCATACAGGTTTGCAACCAAGTGCCTACTATGCTGTGTAGAGTTGAGTTCATGAAAGAACATTTCTGAAACAGTGTGGTAATAAGCTTACAGTAGATCAACCAACACTATGGTTAAGATTTGGAAAGAAAGGAAGGGACAAAAAAATCAATTAAAAAAAAAAAGAAGAAGAATCAAGACACATCAAAAAGCCTTGCTGTAACCTTCTCAGATGGCACTGCACGCCCAACATCCCAGTAAGCCTTCCTGGAATCTGATGAGCAATTAGTTCAGGTTTCAGTCCTCTTCAGAGGTATTTTGCCATCTGTGGTTCTGGACTGCTCTGGGAATTAATGGACCATTACACTTGGGCCTTAAACAGCTGATCATAAATGGTTCCTGGTAGTCCGTAAAGTCTTTAAGGTAAATGCTGAAAAGCAAATAGGTGAGAAGAGACCAGATGAAAAGGAGCCTTTTTATTGACTCATGCCAGCTTTACTTACAGTCTCTACAAGACTGCCAATCACGTGGCAATTAAAATGATAAATACACTTGACCAGCAAAGCTAAATATATATTGTACGCTAAATAAAGTGCAAAGAAAAAAACCTACACAAGATGTGATCATTCTGCTCCCTCTTTCCAAGAGGGCAGACCAGCAGTATTCGCAGATATTTCTTAGACCAAAAAGCAGCAGCTAAAAAGCAGAAAAAGGCATAAGGCATCCCAAAGAGTTACCAGTCGTGAGGCTGCCTGAAAAGGACACAGCTCCATCCCCAGCTCCCAGGCTGCACACAGCCTCCAGTCTTCTGCTCTGTCTCTGAAGAGTCAGTTCTCATCAAGCAGAAGTGAACAGACAACTCTCAGCTTCAGAAATGTTACATGTGAGGTTTATGAGATGCTTCACTGAAAATATAAAGCAGGGAGAAGACAATGTGGGTGCCCCTGCAGCACCTCCAGCTCTGAAAATGCCCATATTTCTAGAGGTATGTGAATAAATTATTATATAAAGTGGAAAAGAAGATATTCGCACAATACTTAAACATTTTTTCATATATAGTATTCTGTATCAGTAATATTTCAATCAGCTCTTCATCTTTCCAAGTCCTTTTAGAATTTCTATAAGATTATATAGTCACATTAGCATATCTAGGATTCAATCACATCTGTGCCTGTGTTTCATTGCAAGAAATAGCACAGAAATCCTTACAAAAGCAATACACAACTGAAGTACTTGGTTATCTCAGGATAAAGAGAATGTACTATGGTTAATTACCAAACTTTTTTTTCCCCTAGGGACAGGAGAATCATTACTGAAGAGTATCTATTGCCTCCATCTGCTTACAAGTATTACTGAATTGCAACATCTTGGAATGTCTGTTAGAATTTTTTAACTTATCTTAATTACAAGACTTACTCTCAATATTGGATTATAGTAACATTAAAGACAGAAAAAAAAAAAAAAAAAAAAGTCCTAACTTCTTGAAGACCCACCTGGCCAAAGGATGCTCTATTGATGTGCATCCCTAAGTGGTATCTTTGAAAGAGCAATCCAACAAGAAGCTCTAGGCAGCAATCATGAAGGAAGAACTGCTATCGTGCACCACCTGGAGCTAGAGACACCAACCTGAATGCACATTTACATGAGTAACTCTGAACATGCACAGCGCCTAAACAGCAGTCTGGATGTGGTGGGAAAGCAGATACAGGCATCAAAGTTGTGTCTCTGAGAGTTTGAGGAAGAGCCCAGAAATTCATAGTCCCGTTAAACTATTCTCCACTTACATTCAAGGCTTTAAGCCAAACGCCTGAGAGAAATGCACAGAGATCCCCAAGGAAAGTGCAAAGCTAACACCTTAGATTTGCTACTCATTCTCTCTATCAGTCCAAAGACATGTATCCTACCATGCACCTGCAGCCTTAGGAAGTTCCAGAAACATCAGGAAGAAACAGATTTTAAACCTCTTACACATCAAGAGTATCTCTCTACAAAGTCCCCACGAGACTAATAAAAATAAGCCTCCTTGAACAATTCTGCAAGTCACCAATCCAAAAGTAAATCATTAATTCAGCAGATTCTAAATCACTCCTTTATTAAAAACAAAACAATTTGGTTTCCAAGCAGAGCTAGAAATAAATTAGCGTGATTCAAACTCCAAGTATTTTGAGTCTGCCTTATTTCTGTCTTAGAAATAAAGTACAGCAGAGGTCATGGACCCCACAGCAAGGAGCTCATTCTGTGCTGCAGCCCAGTATGAGATACGTTTCACAACACCATGTGAAACACACTGTCCCTACAGAAGAGTTATGGTTGGCTACTGGAACGCTCAAGCATTTTTCATCCAAGGTCAATGAAAAAGATATATATTTTTTTTAATAAAAGCAATTAAAAAGTATACAACTTATTAAGTCTCCTCCAAAAAATAAAATTTAAAAAAATAAATTTAAAAAAAAAAAGTCTGCAAGGGGCAAAGAAAAACATTTTTACAGTATTTTTAAGTTTTCTCTTCACCCTCACAATACTGAAATAACATCAGGGTTATAAACATCTGTCACTGCCAAGGGAATGTACAAAACATTCAGAAAGTGCGGGCCCACGTATCCTGTAGCCCTGCACTTCACAAACAAAAGGTTGGGGAAAGAAAGAGGGGGTGGGGTATGGGGAATAAAGGCTTAAAGATTAAAGTCACAGGCAGAGACAGACGGCTCCGTTTTTTAATAACTGAAAACACGAGTTGTGCCTGAATGTGCTCATTGTTTTATGGCGGGGGGAGCGTCTACACGTGCTGGACTGGCTGGCGACAGAACTGCCCTTGCATCAAAAATAAGATTTACCAAAAGCGAGGAAGAAAAAGAAAAGAAAAAGACACCAACCCCGTGCCCTAATTTCCCCTCTTGTAATGTTTAATGACGCATTCAGGTAGAAATCAAGACATTACCCCAACTTCCCTTAATTATATCGGGAACTTCATGCTGAGTAGGAGTACCTGACTGCAGCGGCCAAGCACAGGACTGAGGGGCTCTGAAGGCTTTCTGCTGGGAAGGAACACATACCTAACAAACAGGCATGTCCATGAAGCACTGCTAGATTATGAATCAATTTCTGGTACGTTATTTGCACAATAAAAGCAACCCCGTGTGGCTAAATGTTATGACCTAAGCAGATTTTTGTATGGACTCAAGGAGTTCAGACGTAAAGGAGAAGTTCTTGAGCCCATCTGAAAAGCGTCCAGCAGCCACACTGTTAGTGAGCAAACAGCATCCCAAGCAGCCTGCTCTTCAGGCATCTCCCAAACCAACCAGTAACTTCAAGTGCTGCACCAGAGTATTAAAATAAAGACATTCCTGCTTTAGGATTTAAAAATTAGTTTAAAAAAAAACTAGCTTCTCAAGATGTAAGATCCTGATGGCTCCTCCAGACCCACGATCATACATTTAAATCATTTTAAAATTCCATTGTATACCATTCCCAAAGACATTCATAACATCTAGGGGAAATGCATTGTACGACTTATTTCACTGGACAGACTTCTGTGCAGGAAGCTCCTCTGAGTCCCATTCTGCTGCTAGGTGGGCAACAGACAACAGGTCTAAAACTAAATAAAGCACAAAGTATTACTCAAATCTACCATATGATGTTACCATAACAGAGCTTTTGTTCTGTTGTTTCATTTTTTACCTGCCAGCTTGGCTTAAATATAGACAGGACACAGATAATTCAACAAGACAACAGGCTCTTTCATCTCAAACCATACGACTCCAGCCATGACTTTTTGGGGAAGCCCGCAGTAGGGCGAGGGGATGCACACAACAGGAGTCAATGGAAGGCAGCCGCCTGCCTGCAGCTCACATGCTGTGCTGGGAGGAACCAGTGGCCACAAGAACAGATCTGCAGCCAAAAACGTCTGATGTGGAATGCTGCAGCCATCATCCCACCTCTGGTGGTGCAACACTTGCGCATCATCAGCCGCTGGACGTCTTGTTGAGATTAAAGATATTGTGGGGAGTTACTGCCTGCTTAGCAAAGGGAAAAAAAAAAAAGAGTCCATGGCAGAAAGGGAGGGGAAAGGAAAAGCCGAAACATGAGCTCGTAAGCCTGTTATGGAGGATAAAGGCAGGCTTTGTTTTACTTTACTTTACTCAAACCAAGTATGAACAAGAGGCTCATCACTATTTGGAGCTTCAACTGCAAGACTGATATTATATGCAGTCACTACATTTTGCTCCTCAAAAAACTAAACTATTATTCCTTTTTCTCCAAACTACCTGCAGCTGATGCTCAGATGGAAACCCATACGGTAGGAAAGACTTCTTTCTGCCCTTCCAAGAAATAATGAAGAAATTTCTGAAGCACACAGAAATGTATTCACACAGAGTAAGAACAAACCTTGGTAATAGCTGACTCTGTCCTGAAACAAACAAGCAAATTAAACATTTTCTTTTACAAAAGTATCACTTGGAGGACGCGTTGGATATCCAACCACGCTAGGCAGTTAGGCGACAGATACTAAATTGGGGATGCGTATTTGGACAAGATGTGACAATCCCATTTCCAACTACAAAAGTCCATCCAAAAAAACACAATGTTAAAAGACAGTCTGTGAGCTTAGAGGAAAAATACCAGTCAAAAGGTCTGTCCTCCAACAGAAGCACTACCCAGCAGTGCTGCCTCTGAAGGACCTCAGGGGCAACAGTAAAAGGCAGCAAGGGGAAGCGCAGCCTGGATTGTAGTTTCTTGCTCTTCGGAAAAGGCGAAGAGGGTGGTAATTCACCGTGTACGACGAAATTGTACATGAAAGTTTAAAAACAGCCAATTAAAGCTAACATTATGGAATGGAACGGCGGGTCCAAGTGGAACGCGTTAGCTACGCATTCCAAACACGGGCTGCAGCCCGCCCGCAAGGCGGATACTGTACGCAAAGTACAAAGGGTCAAGGAGTGCTTCTCCAGGGAAGCCCAGCACTGCCCGGAGGAGCGAGTCGAGTCGCCCACGCTCTCACTGCAGGGGACAGTGCCAAGGCTGCAGGGCCCCTCTGTCACCAGTGGCACAGAATGCTACGGGCAGACACCGCGCGAGGAAAGCATTGGCCAAGGAAGGGCAGATCTCGTTAAGAATCAAGTTCACCACCTCCAAGTGCCAACAGAAGAAATCTCTCTCTTAGAATGCTTGATCAAGGAAGGAAAATAAATCCATACAGAAAAAGTGGCCCTCAAGACTCAGTTCACTGTAACCAGATTTTCAGCAATCACAAACGCTGCAACACCTATTTGTTTTAGAATATAGATTTGACTCAAAAATCAAACTCTTAAGGAGATTCATTCGGTACTCTCTCCTCTGGCCTTCGGTGCACAGCAGGCAATGCACTGCAGTTTGGTATCGCATCAGGAACACGCAGGTGCTCTCCGTGGCTCAGCATTGCATCAAGCCACACCGCACTGGACCAGGAGATCTTCTCCTGGGAAGCCATCATCAGATACATGGAACTACTGCATGCTTTCTGCTAGGGCGTTGGAAGGGCTTTTGACAGTGCATTTATTTTTATTTAAAATCTTGCTGAGTAGGATTGCTCAAGATATACAGCTCATTTCAGAATAGTCCCAAGGGCTCTGCAGTCAGGTAAATCTCACTTCCCAGTACTTGAGGATGAAACAAACTCTCATGCCAGACACGTTATCCAAACTGACAACTCCTCAAAGCAATCCAGATGCTGTAGGTTCTGTGCTATTTGCTTCACATTAATACATTTTTCATATAATTAATAAAAACCAATGGCAATGAAGAAGGTGATGTAAAGGAGGAAAGCAGTAAGAGTTTAACTACTAAATAAACCAGACAATAATTGCCAAGTTTTGAATTCATACTGGATTAAAGGGCCTGAAGTTTAATGACGTGCATCCACAGAAAGAGACTGTAACAGTTCTTTAATTTTTTTCAACAGCAGCATCAGGAGGAGAGGTAAAACTGCTCTCATAAACTGGGAAAGCTAGGACATTGTGACTACACAAAGATGTCTTAACCGACAGCAGAATAAGCATCCTAAGAAGATATTCATATTTTCACTGGTTGAATAATAATTCAAATAACCTGGAAATTTTACTTAAATGACCTACCTAATTATTTAAAAAGACTTACTGGTGCAAATGACCCAGTCCAAGTACAAAGTGCTCTGGACCCTAGTGCTGCAAGGTCTCCTTTTGGCTGCAGGAGTGTGAATGGCCCAGGTGGGCTCTGAACTGCTGCTTCTATACAAAGCAGTGAGTGTGCATGGCACCTCACAGATACACACAGGGATCCCTGCTTCAGAAAGCTTACAGGCTGAGCTCCACTTGCCCCCTACAAACAGTTTAATCCTGGACACAGGCAGGTCTCTTTATTGCTTCAACTTTTATGCACAGAAAAGCATGCATCTCATAAGGTGAACGTACAGAAACCTATTTACAGAAAAAGTCCTTTCATCTCACAAATTCATAATTGAAAAGGTTTTCTTTTAGGTATTTTGAAGAATCTTCAGAGGTGCTGTGTTTCAACACAGCCCTGCAAAGTAATTTCATAGTCCAATTGCAATCCTATACAAAGCAGAACATGCTGAGATTATCACAGATATGTCAGAATAATTCAGAACAAGTTCCTTAGCATTTTCTCTAGAACTGAATAAAACAAAATCAGTGAGTTGGGAGGGCAGGCACTTCATGTAAATGAAGTTTGTAAGCAGCCACATCTGTTGGTTAAGTAAAATACCAATCAGGATGAAAACTTTCACTGAGGCCAGAGCTGTGACCAAGAAGAGCCAGCAGAAGAAAAAGCAGGACAGGTCTCCCTCCCAGCAATTCATCCCACACACATTCACTCTCCTATGTTTCACTTGCTAATTAAGGACTGCTTTCCCAAAACTACATTCTAGAGCTAGAACAGAGGCTGAAAACATCCCCAGGGAAGTGGGAAGCAAAGCCTCCAGCAAACAAAGTCTGCTCAGAATGCATGCTGCTCTGCCCAGCTCATGTGATCACCCCTCAGGAATGCTGGCACTGCTGAAGTTATTTCATGGAAATATGAACAGACTAAGAATGCTAGATAAACAAGAAAGTAGCATCGACTGCAAAGCAGTGATTTTTCTACCACACCACACCACTGTAAATTTACATTTTCATTGCTCATGGAATGAGGTAACCAGGACACTTCAAGACAACAATGGTCACTGCAAAACTCACCGAGCAGCAGTACCAGCTCTGAGCCACCCCAAGCCAGCTTAGATGCTAGAAGTGCCATGCCTGACGTCCAGCTAAATCCTCCACACTTGCTAAGTTGTCCTCTGTGATAAAGCTCCTCAGGAGACCAAGAGAAGCAACTCCTAAACATAATTTGGTACAAACCAGCATCAGAAGCACACCAAGAATATCCAAAGATGACACACATCTTTGCAGGCAGCAGCTTTCAGAAGCTTTTGCTTCTTACCAGTTACCTCCTACACACATTGTTAGGTCTTGTTCCACACTCGAGTCTTCTATGCCCAAAACAACAGATTCCAAATTAAACAACAGAAACTAGATTGATAGAAGAAGGGATGGAGGACTCAGCATGTAAACTTCACTGTAAGAGAACTCCAGCAAATATGCTTCATTTGTTATCTGATCACTTTGGCATTCACATAAACGATGGAGACAACTGTTGTTGAAGAACCACATAATAACAGAAGATGAGAAGTACAAAGGAAATTTATTCAATATATTCCTACCGACAATTTACTGTAGATTTCAAAATTAAATACTGTTGGAAGAATTCATGAAAGTATTCACAATAAATTAATTTTATTAATTATCTTTAAAATGCCACAGTTGGTCTGTTTTTGAGGAAAAACTACCTCACTGTACAGTAAAAATATGAAGTTGAAATAGTATATAAAGAGAGAAAAAAGCGAGTAATTTTGGTAAAGTCAAATTGTCTTTAATGACTAGTTTGCATGGGAATAAAAAAAAAAAAACAACAGATAAGTATCACATAAATGGGTATTTAGATATTTTTTTTCTCTCACGTTTACATTAATTTCAACTCTGGAATGTTAAAAAAAAAAAAAAAAAAAAAAAAAAAAAGGAAAGGTAGGCATTACATGGGGAAGAGAACCTGAAGGTCCACAAGTGTGGGGGGATAACTTCTGAACAGCTATTCATTTGGTAGCAACCATGTTTTAAACAACACACTTCTCTTTAGTTTAGAAAAATTAGTTAAACTTCCAATGAGAAGATTTGCTGCCTCTCCTAAAGAGCTAGATTTAAAACTCTGTTTTCCCAGGAAAGAATGAAATCAAAATCCAAGAGAACACATGCTGTAGGATGGGATTTACCACCAAAACGAAATCCTTGACGTCTGCAGTACCAAGAGACAGCAGAGACAATCCATTCTCTCTGCCAACAGCACTGGGCAGGCAGAGAAGCCTATTCCACTACAGGATATCACTGAAGTAGAAGTCAAGCTTCCATACTGCTAGATCTGGAAGCAAACAGAATATTTAATAACGTAAAAACATCCAAACAGACAACATCAAATATACAGAAGCGCAGCAAGATAGCAGCAACCCTGCATCTCTGCCAAAAGCCATTCGAAATCACAGACCACCAGGGCTCCCTTGAGTTTAATTCCTATCCCATCATGACAAAACAACCAAGGTGAGCTTTTAATGGTACAGACGTCCTTTTCTCATCTCTTCCTCTTATACAGAAAGTAGGGATTAGTAAAGGAATAGCTCTGCAGCTGTTTCCCACTGCACTGCCCCCTCCCCATTCCTCCTCTCCTCACCGTTTTTAAAGAAAAAAATATTTATTTTTCTTCATATGTGGAACTGCCCTGCTTATGAACATCAAGAAATAAAACATCCTAACTCCAAGCTCCAAGATCAACCTGCTGCGCAGCTCATTCCCAAACATCCAGGAGGTGCACAGGGGAAAAAGGTCCCACATCTTCTACTTTCCTCCAAAAAACAGGTAAGACCAACACTAAAAACAAAGCCAAGGTTATGAATGTCTGTCTATTGCCAGCTTCAGTGTTCTGGCACAGCAAGAAAATAAAACCTGCTGCAATAGCCAGGCATCAGCCGAATTCAATAAGCCAACAATGCATCACTAAGATAAACTAACGCATAATGAAAGAGTACTAATCACTGCTTAATTCAATGCTGAAAGCACTGAGAAAGAATGACTAAAGCTCAATGTTTTGGGAACAGAGGTAGAGATAGCACAACTCAGGCACTCAGAATATTTTGCAGTGATCGCTATTACTACTTAGCAGCAAACTATCTTCTACAGTAATTTTGGAAAACTCTCCTGATGGGCTGTTTTGCTGGCTGAGTACAAAGCTGTCTGCCACCTTCCTACTGCTCAATCATCCCTCATTTCAGCAAGGACTGATGCTATGCAATGCTCTGCTTCCTACGACAAGCTGTACTCAGCGCAGTATTTTAACCAAGCTGATCCAGGCTACTTTCACTGTGTCTACACAGAACCACCTTAATGCTTAATAAGAGATTGCAAAAGCACTTAAAACAGTATGTGAAAGCTTTGGAAGGGATACGATCAACTAATTTAAATGTCACATAACCAATTCCGTATTTACCCCGGGTTGACTCAATTATATGCAAGAAAACAGGAAAAAGATTCCATACACCTGACATCACTTTACATGTGGTCTACAGTTTTCCTAGCTAAGGCCTACAGTTTTCTTAACAGGACAAAACTAAAAATCTTGAAAATGTAAAGGAAAAAGAATATAAAAAGCAACACTGTTCAACCACTGCGTTAATTTCAATAAAGCATTCTATATTTAAAAAAAGTGCTTTTTTTGGGCCAGGATTGGGTTGAAAAACATCAGGGCTTCTGTTTGAGAATATTAAATATATATAAATACATACACACACACACTTAGCGATCTGTAATGAAAAACACACAATGCTCCCTCCCCCCTCCAAACCTATTGGTGAACACAGTTTCGTGATGAAAACATCCAGAGAAGAAATTTCAGTAAAAATGGGACTGTCAGCCACTGATCAAATAATAAAAATAAACAGATCAGGCAATTTCAGTTCAGAACTTTTCGTTGCCTTTAACCATAAGAATATTTTCTGTGTAAAGTTCAGTACAGCTCAATTTTGCCAAAGTGCATTTCTCATATTGCCCTTGGATGGAATAAATAGCACCACAAAGACTGAAGTGAACCTCTTCCCACAAGAGGTTCTGCAGAAATACCAATTCTGGACAGAATAAGACAGCACTGCTGGAAATCCTAATGCACAGCACAGAGCAAAGGGTGAGCTCAATGACAAACATCACCAAGCATCACAGCTTCATCAGAAAGCCTATATTGATAAAATCAAAAAACAACAAAAAACAGGAGGATCTCAGTTGCTGGTCAGGTGAAAAGGATAAGAAATGAACACGTTGTTCTCCTATTATAAGGTAAAAACCTCAAAGTCGACAAATCAAGAGAAGAAAACTTTCTTAGGGATGCCCACTTCATCACTTTTGAACATTAAGCAATACTGAGTATGTCACGCTTTAGGATAAATACAATCAACAATTGTTTCAAGCTTTTTCTTTATGCATTCACATATATATACACACATATATGTAGTACACACAATTTTGGCGCAGAAGTCTGCTTTTGAGGCATTTTTTTAACACGGGGAAGGAGAAAAGAGGATAAGCCATTCCTGAGTTGTTATTTCAAGCTGTAACTTTGCCAGACACCGGACCAAGTGTCAGTGCCAGGTGCTTGGAGCTGATTGCTCAGGTGAGCAGCACCACTGCAATGGGCATTTCTCTGTCGTGTTTTTCAATCCTTACCCACTGAGATCAAGAAAAGATTCTGACGCCGAGTGCTTTCTAAATCCCCTCATCACAGCCCCACCGCAGTGCCAGACACCATCACCAGCACCCAGGCTAACAGCCACAGAACCAGCATGCTCTGAGCACTCCCCAGCAGGGCAGCCAAACCCAGCACCACCTCATTGCTGTAGCATGCTGGGAATTGGCTCTGGTACATCATTCAGACACCCACCCTGTGCCACACTTACTGCTTTCTATGACCAAGACACCAGAGCAGCTCCCCACCCTACACGGTAGCAGCAGCCCAGCAGGATGTGATGGCCAAAGGACTGGGACGTTGCTGCCTTACACGTGCACCCTTCTGTATATACCCTAAGTCACTCTTTAAATCATTTCACATACTAGAATGTCAGTGTGGATAACCACTGCCAGAACACAACACAGAATCCCCAAAGTCAACCACAGGTTCAGGTAATCGTGACCTCCCTTTTTACAACATAAATGCATAATTTCCGCACCACTCTTTGATGAAGGGACCACAGACTTGAAAAGAGGAAACAATTACAGTCATTAGAATTTCATCCAAGCATGAGATTTAATCTCGGGCCATAGCCTTGCCAATGGCTGTGGGGGTCTCAATGGAGACAAAATTGCTCTGTGGGAGAAAAAAAAAATGCCTCGATGATGACATTAGTCAGCAAGAGAGACCGAGCTTTGTCTTCCATCCAACAGTACGGTTAAATACAAGGAAACCATTTTCCTTCTCCCTCTTGATCCCCCAAAAAAGAAAAATACAACTATTTTGTTTCATTCTCTGAAATGCAGCTTTTGCATACTTTGGAAACTTTCTTCTGCGAAGCAGTAATGCTGGAAGGGAAGTGTTTAATACAACAAGAGGAGTTTTAAGCATGAATAAATGTCTGCAACAAAAGATATTTTCCCTTGCTGACCCTGGTTAATGTAAGCAGACAGTTCTACCAATAGTTATCAAGTATTCCTATAGCTTTTCTTGCCCAACAGGTTCCCAAAGACTACTTCAAATTTTACAGATACAGGAATCATTTCCAGAATATGCCCACCCGTTCTACGATGTACACACTGGAAATAAATGTGAAATGACACTACAGATGGAGGCAAAATTCCACAGTACAAAAGATCAACTAAGATCTGAGAGTACCAACTGCCATTATATGCCAACCACATGTTGCACCCCAAATAAGAAGTAAAAGCAAGGGAAAATTTTGGCACAGAAGACGAGAAAGCACTGCAGGGGACTGCATTAAATTCACTTTTATGGCACTGTAGAAAAAGCACATCTACAGTCAGCTAAACAACATATTCATGATCCTTCTACGCAAGAACTGAAAGAGAATAGCTTTTTAAGCAAGCAAATCATTAACCCAAAATGAATCATCTCATCTCTCCAGGCTGGGCTGAGGGGCCTGCTTTCTTACCTGGGCAAACTCTATAATTCTCAAGATCCAAACTTAGCATGGAAGAGTGTAAAAATACATAAATGAAAATTCATCCTTTACCCGTAAGGTACCGCTGGATACAGCCAGCTCAGTTTTGTTTGATTTCTGCTTTATTTCCTTTCTTTCCTACTCTGCTGTCATATCCCACATATATATTGGCTACTTGAAGCCACCCCTAGTGCTGGTAATGCTGATAATTACAATCTAATGTAGAATTAATCAGCTTCAGTTTGAAACAGAGATCGTAATTCAAATTGGAAACCAACACTAACCATTTCATGTACACTTGAAGAGATTAGATAGGCTGAGCAAGAACATTTTGGTAGAATAACTGATAAGGACTTGGGAAATAAGAACTATTGGTATTTACTTAGCCTGCAACGCTTCTGGAAGCAAGCAGTTTAAAGGAAGCACTTCAGAACAGCTATTTAATCTGAATTTTACAGATAGCACTGAGAACATTTCCTCACAGAACGCATGGTATCTTTACAATCAGTTACCATGCAAGCTGTTCAACTCTTTCTTTGCGGGAGCTCTCGCTCAGTTTTTCTGCATTACGAGCTGTGACCCAAAGAACAGAATGCATTCAAGAACCAGTTGGAAGTTACCACCACTGAAGACATGCCTCACTCTTCAGCTTGCTAAGCCAGCCTTGGGGTTACCGAGAGAAAACAGCTCTGCCACACCACAGGAACAACTTCTTATGCCATTCAGAGACTTTACAATGACTTCAGTGCGCAGCTTCGGTTTGCTTTCTTAGCTAGAAGATTTTTCCATCTGCATTTCGGTTTTGTAAAGGTTTTGAAAAATAGTACAACAGTCATGCAAGAACACATATTATTACTACTAGTAAAAAAAAATATTAAAGAAACTAAGTTCCCCGTTCTGTCAAGCTAAACTGTTAAAAGTGAGTTCTATACATAAGCAATGTATCGTTAAAATTGTATCTACCATCTACAGTTTAAAGACAGCTTCTAAATCAAGCTGTAAAACAAATGCAGTAGAACCTAATCAACAAACTGGTTTAATAAGTAGACCACTGTAAATTGCTAAACTGGACTATTTAGCCAAGGAAATGTATCTATCATCAGCAAAAATGCTGCTTTGAAAAATTTGCTTTAAATTCATGTTGACAACAGCAACTCTAATTAAAAACATGCTTCATATCCTACAGTAAGTTGAAATAGGTTTTATGCAGGTATTTCTAAGACTTGATGAGAATAGCTTGTATTTTAAAACATCTGAAAAAGGATTAATAACGCTTGATCGCTGTCCCAAACAGCTCACGAAACTCAAGCTAGAATGAGGGAAAAATGAAATGAAAGGCACGTAGTTATTTGATGAATGCTAGCACACAGCATGGTGGAACAAAGAAATTCTGTTTTTAAATCAATAGGGAAAATGATCAAACAGAACCAGTCAACACCATTACAGGACTTGGTTATTATGTTTTCCTGAGAAGCTGTCAAATTTTTGTGTCAAACACTGAAGTGTGAATTAGCCCAATTTTGTTGTATACAAGCAACTGTGTGCAAAACCACTCAACAGCTTTGTAGGAAAGTTGTCCTGTATTAGGAAAAGAATTTCAACATTCAAGCAAGTTTCTGTAAAGCCACTCCTTTACAATCTATATTTAAGATGGCGAATGAAACTATAAATCACACCTTCAGAACAAGATATGCACCTTTTCAAAACAGAGTACAACTGAATACTACATCTCTTATGGAATTCTAAAGTGAAGCAGAAGAGAATGCAATTACTCAATATAGCTTTTAAGATCAGAAGGTGATGGCTTTCTTTTGACTTATGGGTTGAAAAGGTTAAAAGAAAGACTGCTTTTTCCTTTATTACTACTTAACAGTTGCTGCACAGTTTAGAAGCACATTGAATCTATTGTAAATAATAGGGAAGTTAGCTCCAAGCTGAAAATGCAGAAGAGAGCATTAACAGAGAAATCACAGCATATCACAGTAGGCTAGTCTCACTGTCACCACACTCAGAAAACATCACTATGAACAGAAATGAGAAATAATGTATGATCAGTGGAAAAGTATAATAATTAGTTATGATACCGATTAAAATTCCACGCATAGACCACTATTCTGGTACACACAAGCAAAAAGAAATTTGATTCTACTCCTGATCTCACACAAGCCCTACACAGCACAGAGACACTTCAAAGTAGATTTAGTGCAACCACCTTGCTTTTACTGAGCTAAATAACGTGGGAAAAGAGAGAAGAAAAAGTAGCTGTGTGCACTGAATTTCACAGCTCTGACATTCTCAATTGCTTTACAAGTTCAACTAGAGGAGAGCCACCCCCTTCCCCCCACATTCAACTTCCATGAAACCCAGTTGTTTTGTCCCATCTGTGTCATGTAATGTAAGACAACACTTTGTGTATTTTAATGCTTAAAAAATGCTATCCAAGTTGTAAATGAAGTAAGACTAACCTTCCTTAAAACACAGGGGTCATTTTCTTTAGGAAGGGGAAAATTAAGCCCCAGTTGAGTTTCAAATCTTCTACTTAATGTTGGTTAGTTTCAAAGTAAGGTCATTTCATCCACGCTGACCTGCTACCCTACCTACTTACCATCAGGATCCTACATTGCAAGCAAATGCTGCCCTCTTGTGCACTGTGATATCCTGTAGAAGAAGTTGTGTTTTGGGGGGTTGGGAGGAGGGCTTTGTAGGCCAATCCTGTGTCTATACTGGCTGCCTCTACTTTACACACAGCTCCATAATAGGAAAATAAAAGAGCTTTATCTTAAGAAATTTCAATGAAAATGCTCCTTTAATTTGTCAGAGTATCGGGCTCCAAACAAATTCCTGAAAGCGAGTTTAAAAATGCACAGTGTTTCAGTTTCAAGAGAAAGGTTTTTCATTCACAGAAATAAAGTTGATTTGCATTTCTAACACGAAGTCAGCAGTTTATAAGCACCACGAATCCAACAAACTGTACAGGTCATTCACATTAATGATAGTTCCAAACGCTGAACTCTCTTGACTCACAACTATTTTCACTGCATCAAACTTCAGGAATACAAAATGTGTCACGTGGGACCAATAGCTTAATAATTTCAACAAGGTTGCTTATTGCATTGCTCTTAGCTCGAGTTGGCAGCCCAGTCCTCAAATCACCTCACTGACCCTTCCGACCACAACTGCATCCACTGAACAACACAAAGCACTCTGTCCTCAGAGAACAAGTTTCCATTCAACATTATTAATCGAAAGCAAGAGTCCTCAACACAAATTTATAGTCATCCATACACACACACACCTTAAAACCCTGGTTTTTTTTTTCCTTTTCCATTCTGTGTGAGCAAACAAAGAACTGCATCTTCACACAGGTGTCAACAAGCAAAAGTTCACGCTGATGGCAGTGTATTTTCTGGACAACAACACAAGAATAACGCTGAGTTTGCAAATCCTCTTACAAGCTTACAACCAACCCATCAAAACAACAAATGTTATAAAAGTACTTTCCTTTGCCGCGCGTTAATCTTACAAATAATCTGCATCTGACTGAATGTGAATGCTGGTAGCAAGCCCACGTTTCCCTTGATCTCCCGAGACTGTTTTCATTGTACTCATTTGCATCAGCAAGACATGCTTTCGCTATGCTCATTTCCCCGTCCCCAAGCTCTTGGGCAAGTTCAAAAGTCTTGGCCCCTCCGATGTATCAGGTATGAATTAATACCCTTCCTTAACAGAACACAGCAGCAAAGTGGAAACAGACACTTGCGAGGCAGTTTTCTTTGAAAGGAACTGCGGGGACAAATGGTGACAATGAAGCTCCAGTTATAAAGTAAAAAGGTCAAAGGTTCAGGCAGGCATAAGGATTACAAAACTACAAGATCGCCAGAATTCCCCCCTCAGGTTTAGACAACCAGGGTCAAGCAGTAGCTTTCCAATTAAAGCCTGCTTTAAGGCTGCTCTGTCCTTTGAACTTCATAGGGTAAAAAAAGATAACTTTCTTTTGTAGAAGTTCTTTTGAGAACCCATCTCAAAACTAAACAGAAAGGGCACCCGACAACAGCTCCCCCAAAACAAACAGTGCAGGATCCCCTCGCTGCATGTGTGCGGGGGAAGCTGGGGTGAAGTAATCATGTTCTTCTGTATTAGTGTGCTGACCCTTTGTAGGGCATGAAATTAACCATCAGCAAGTAAAAAATCTGCTACTGGTTAAACTACTTTGCTACGCAAAGTGGTCTTAAAATGAAATATGGGGATTGAATTTCTCCTGGAAGATTAACTTGTGTAACCTCTCTGCAGGCATCCCCTACTGCTGAACTCATTTGAGACCCTTCTGGACGCATGGGTCTGGATGCAAACAAATGTTAAAGCAAATCTTTTACTATGATGAAGGCAACATCAGCTTCGGGGAATGCTGGAGAGCTGAGATTCAACACAAGAACAGAGGCTTTAAAAATCACAAACAAAACCCACAGCATTGCAACAGAAACAACCTAATTTCAGTGTGAAATTCTGTGAGAACATCACTTAGATCTCTATAGCAATAGAGGAAAAACAGCCCCGATAGAAAAAGCAGCGTTGCATTTTGCAGTCATTCCTTCAGGGCAGAAGGCAAGCACAAGACTAATGCTAACGCAGATGCTTCGTGTCACTTGTGACAAGCCAACGAATTGACCATTAAAATTCAGTTATTCAGATTTGTTTTCTGTTAAGCAAACTGACTTCCAACAGCTATAAATACAAACATTTTGCTTGTTGCACAGCTTATTACGTGTAAGATAATCCTCTGCTGCAACCTCGAAATTATAATAAACTACCAGAAAAAAGATTGTGTTCCTGCTCTTCAGAAGAACATTTATTTAGAAATAAATGAAGTACGTGGCACAGTCCAAACCATGCAGCTATCCACAGTACACCTTCCTGCAGCATCAAACCCACAAAAGTTGAGGAATAAATCAGTATGGCTCAAATACAAGTGAAAACTACAATGTGGTGAGTCAAGTAGCACTTATTCCATTCCAGCCTTTGACTATCATCTTCCAGATAACAAGAGAGCACTTTGGGCAGAACTGTCTGCAGCACTTCCAATTCCCAGCATGCAGGTTAACAAACAAACAAAGAGAAAGAAAAAAGAGAAAGAAAAAAAAAAAAAGAAAACCCCCCAAAAACCCTACTTTTGATTTAATATCTGATACGTTGTTTTGTTTTGTTTTTTCCAAGGGCAGGCTTTGTAAGAAAAATGCAGCCGCAGAGAATGAAATATGACTTCCATTTTCCATTCCATCTGGTTACTGTTCAAATATTCTGCACCCTGAATCCTAAGGTACTGTCTCTATGCAAGCATCCTGTGAATGACTGCGAGAAGTATTCGCAAGGTCAAGTGCTACCTAGAGCAGCATGACTAAAATGCAATACTAGATTTAGCCATAAAAATGCCCTTCAAGAATTAGCTAGAGACAAAAATACGTTAAAGAAGAGTAAATAGTTTCAGCGAGTCTGTGAGTGGATTTATCAGCTTTGTACAGCAGAGGAATCAACCCTTAGGAGTATCTTGGGTGCACAGAAGAGATGGCAGTTATAGAGGATGGAGCTGCTAGGACACAACCTGGGAGAGCAGGCAAACAAAAAAAAAAAAAAGAGAAGGGCAGAGATGACACCACTGCTTTCTCCTTTTCCCAAGAAGGAACCTCCTGAGCTTGTCTGGTGGTAGATTGGACAAAATGAATAAACCCAGAGCTGCTCAGCAATCCCGCAGGATGGAGCCATCAATGGGGAGCCAACTAGTTTACAAAGCCTTCAGAGAGAAGGCTTCAAACACAAGCATGCGGTCGCATATTTTCACGCTTGTAGCTTCAACATTAAAAGCCACATGCATGAGGGGTAACACAGAAGAAAAGGCTGCTAGAGGGACCTCCCATCACCCTTCCAGCTCCTCACAGCCTTCACATCTCCCATTTTTCTGCAGGCTAACTCACATCTACAGCTATCTCAGGACACAGCGAAGAGCACTATTTTCAAGAGCTGTGGAAAATCCAAAGTGCAGAATAAAGACAGGAAGATAAAGCACTTCGCTCTTATATTTTATTTAAAAGCTTTCAATGTAGAAAATTTATGATAAAAGGAAAAAGTAGATTAAAGAAAAAAAAAAAAACAACACCACAGCCTCCATGGTAGTAATGAAAATGGAACAGCAAACTGTTTCCATCTATTTCCTAATCACAACTGTTCAGACTAAATTTTAAAGTACCGTGATCTGGGCAGCCTGGCTTTCTGTTTCAGACAAGGTGGCAATACTGAAGTGATGCTTAAACACTGAAGGATGTATCCTGTTGCACAGGACATGCTATACTTCAGTTTGAATTTCACCAAAACATACTAAAATTGCAAGTGTTCCCACCAGCACAGATCAGGTTTTAACAACAAGGTCTCACTTTTTAAACCTGGTAGTAAAAAATAAAGGAGCATCCAATGTCAAGATTTATGTGTATGCTACCAAGCAGGCAGCTGAAATTTCTAGCTCCAAGTATTCACACAATACTGTATTTTCTCTGCCATTCTGTTTCTCAACATATAGAATTGCATTAAGTCACACTAATCAAACAATCAAGAGTTTTCACTAGAATATGTAACCTGCTATAATTGGAACTATAGTTCCGACAAGTTTGACACGCTTTGTGTCTGAATTGCTACCTGCACTTTTGCTGAGAAGAAAACCACCATTCAACTAGTCTAGCCCACATCCTTTCCCAGCACAGCATTACAGTGACATAAATTGAATAACTTACTCTACCAGTGTGGGTAGCAGTGAGTAAATGCTCTAACATCTTCATAAAAACAATTAATAGGAAGCAATTAAAAAAAATAATCTATGTATTAAACAACACCCCAAACAAGCAATAACAAAAGCTGTTTTTCCCCAAGGTTTCAGAGACCTCTTCATAAGGAAAGTTTAGCCCTCAGAGCACTTGTTTCCTGAAGAAAGGAATGCCCATCTACCAGTCACTCTGTCAGTCCATCCAAGAAAAGCTACCATTTGCCAAAATACACTTTGTTCATCAGCAGATAATCAGGTGCTTACAAGCACTTAAGATCGGTAACTGATTGTAAAGCACAAAAGACGACCGCAGATCTCTGGAATTCAGCACTGAGCCACTCCTTGCAGCCACAGAGCACACATTACTGACGTTGCTGCAGAAATCAAGAAATGAGTGAAATGTTTATTGTTCTATCCAAAAGAAATGCAAACAATACCATGTTATCACTGCTAACACCACTCACACGTCTGCTCTGACAGGGTCGGTTCATACAGCAAGAGGAGAGAATAAGTCAGAACCTCAGTCCAGCTGCCAATAAACACACGCTGCATTGCAGAACAACCTCCTCCCTGGTACAAAGGGGACACGAGCAAGAAAATGCATGGGAAATAAATTTTCAGAACTTCTTATACTTTAACTGACCAACCTGTGGCTGCAGTTCTTGCTGTACCTTTGGGCACAGGATGACTGAATCACTAAGATTGGAAAAGACCACTAAGATCACTAAGTCCAGCTGTCAGCCCACCTGAACCTCCCACGGGGCATCTAGATGCCACTCACTCATTACTACTTGTCCTACTGCTAGTTACCTGTGAGGCTCATAACTGACACTAAGGAGACACCAGCACTGAAGATGCATGGGAAATGACTTTTCAGAAGTTTCTGTACTTCAGCTGACCGACCTGTGCCTACCTCACATTGCCTGCAGCCACGGTCCCCGCTGTGCCCTTAGCCATGCACAGCCACCTCCCAGCTTTGGGTAAGAAACAGAAAAGGTCCTATTTTTCATCTAACAATGTGAACTTGCCTTACACGAGCTCTAAAGCAAGCCAGAATCAACTTCTCACATCATATACAAAGTCTGAAATGGAGCAAATTCCACTTAACGCTTCCAACGCTCCTGTGTTAGGGCTCAGAGCAGAAGAGCTCGCCGTGTGCACGTCCAGCAGGTGCAGCACAGCTCCAAGCACAGGGCGCAGCGCACTGCGGCACGGGGAAAAGCAGCAGCTGCCCTTACAAACTGCAGGCGGGGTCTCACAGGCAGGAAAATTTTCATTCCAGAGAAGTGAGCAGAGCGGAGCCGAAGGAAGTCGCGCTTATCCGCGAGCGTAGGGTTAATCTAAGGGGCAACGGGGGCGGTGGGGACCCGAGTCCCACCCTCAGCGGCACCAGCGGGGAGCCCCTTACCGCCGATGATGGTGCGGATGAGGGAGGCGTGCCCCGGGCAGTCGACCAACGTGAACTGCAGCTCGCCGGGCCCCGGGCCCAGCTGAGGCGGCAACGCGGTGCGCAGGCAGGAGAAGCCCAGGTCCAGCGTGATGCCCCGCGCCCGGCTCTGCGGCGCCCGGTCGAAGGCGGCGGTGGAGCTGGTGGTGCTCAGCGCCCGCGCCAGAGCCGTCTTGCCGCTGTCGATGTGGCCCAGCACTCCCACGTTCACGTTGAGGACGCGGGGCGGCGCGGAGTCGGCGGCCATGGCGGCGCTGCACCCGGGCGGTCCGTCCGCACAGCGCCCCTGCGGCAACGCGCATCCCGCCGCCACCGTTCCGCGTTGCCCCGGCCCGAGCCTTCAGCTGCAGCTTCAGCCTTCCTCAGCCTTTAGCCTCCGCCGGCCCCAGCCCCTGCGGCCAAGGACAGCCACGCACAGGTGCCGCTCGGGCTAAAATCTGGCTTCACAGTTGCCCAGACATCGTGAAGTCAAACGCAAAAAGCAGGTCAAGATCTGGGTAATTCTCTCCCTTCTTTTTTTAAAAGGAAGAGAATTACCCGGATCTTGACCTGCTTGACCTTAACTTGCTCACTGATTTCTAGATTTGTGTAATTCCTCTTCCTGTAAGTATATTGTGTAGGGTGCCCCCTGAAAAGCATACTTTGATGGGATTAAGAATGATCAAGATGAGTAACTGCACCAAAGAGCTGTCCTGCAAACCACCACCACCAATTATACAACCCACTGATGGGTTTGACAAGCATCCGAGTACTAAAAGCAGTAAAATTGAGCCAGAACGGGCAGCCCAGGGAAGTGGTGGAGTCATCCCTGGGGGTGATCGAGAACCATGAATATGTGGTACTGAGAAACATGGCTATGGGCATGGTGGGGGTGGGTTGGCATTGGACTTGGGGATCTTGGGGATCTTTTCCAGCCTCGATTATATGATTCTATGGTTCTGTCATTCTGACATTCTAGTCAATGACTCAACAATGGGGTTGGGGGGATGAGGGGGGAGAAAAAAAAAAAAGCAGACTTTCCTAGTGCACAGTGCTATTTGAAAAACAACTATCTCCCTGAAGGAAAGACATGAACCCACAAACCTCACAAGGAGGGCTGCCAATATACTGAGCTAACCAGGTTAATCGGTTTCGTTAGCAGCATAGTTCAACTTGATGGGAGCTCTGTCATGGGAACTGAATCAAGCATAATGTCACTTTTCAGACCAAGTTCCCAGACTTTGAATAGTTTCCTGTTAATCATAAGGCTTCTTAGCTTATGTACATTTCACTGCCCTAAAAGTCTCAAGCTGTTATATCAATACATACTTGCAAAGTTAATGGAAAGTATACTCTATTCCCACAAGAAAAGGCCCTACACAGTCATAATCCACACAGATATCCCTACATAATATTACATACAATTTAATTCTTTTTCAACATTAACTATTAGATAAGTTGAGAAGAAAAAGGTGCAAAGAGGTCCATTTCCCAACCAGAAGATGCTTTATCCAGAATAGCATTATCCAGCAGTCCTCCCAGCACATCTAAAATACCAGCTATTTTTCAACAAGCTTTGACAAAGCTCAGAAATCTTAAAAGTTTCTACAATTCCTGTAAAAACTGGGAGTGAGGTAAAGGAAATGCCCATTTCAATGGCCCATACAATCTAACAGGCTATAGCAAGAGCTCAGGCATGACCAGTTTGCTTGGACTTCCAACTTACCAATAAAACAAAGAGCTTTTGCTTTTGGTTTTGCTTTGTCAGTAACCAAAGGGATACTGGACAAAATTTGTGGGAAAAAATCTGTTTTGCTAAGATGTAATAAGGAAAGATTAAAAGAAAAAAATCTGACCTGCAAGTAAGGGAGATATCAGGTGGGAACTGTGGCTTATTCTTTTCCTTCCTCTAGACACAGAAAAGACTTGCAACTCACTAGACAGAGAAGGCATTTGTCCTTGTATAGAAGGGAAATAACGTGTAAAGAACGTGCACTTAGTGGTGAAAAAAGATAAGTTTGCTCCAGTGTCCACAGTTTTGTTATCACTCAGAACATGCCTCTGTCTCCAGGAATTTATAGTCTGTAGTTCAGATTTGGCTATATATCACCTGAAGACACAGGTTTTTGCAAGATCGTGGTGCGCATGGTACCTGTAAAATACACCAATAGCAAGGAGGAGGTATAACAGAGCTATGAACAATTTTATTCAGTGGTCCATTCTAGTTGTTTATAAAGTCTGCATAATTAATTAAGGATTTGGGAATTAAGAGATGTCATTTGTTAGGAGTCATCACTCCTTTTGCTTCGATGAGGAAAGATAGGAAAAACCTTTCAGTTTCATTTGCAGGAAAGCAAACAAAACACACACAGATATTTACCTTACTAAGACAGAAAGGAGATAATGGCAAAATTAAACAATCTCAACTTCTTCGTGTTTTTCAATATCATCAGAAGCAGTCAGCATTTCTCTCTTATTCTTGTTTTCTCCTCAAAACTCCATTCCCCTTTCCAGTTCTTCCCTTCTGCACTGAATTTCTTCCTTAAAAAGTGTTCACTTTAATTGCTAAAGTTTATGGACTCATGGGAGAAAGGGCAGGAAGTCAGACTTTTGGGATAGGGTAAAAATGTAAAGGTCATTCACACACTTACATACACGTACTCTTTCTCCCTCCAAAAATAATACACTATTTGACAGTTTCAGGATTCGGCATGTCCCACTGAAATTTGAAAGCTTATGTGAAACTAGGCCACGTCCTGTAACCTCAAACATTTAGACTAGGAAAACAGCTCTCCAGTCCCCAGCTCCCACTTCGGGTATCACATGACGTCTGTGCCAAACAGGAGACCTCAAACAGGGGGGAAAAGAAACGCTGGTAAAATCAGTTGATTAAACCTGGGGAATAACAGTTCAGACCTTCAGTGACAGGTATTATTTTTTCTGGTTAACTGGCTAGTGAAATATTAAATTATACTCAAAGCACTCATAACATGAGATGGGCAGAATGGTCTATCAGCCAGCTTATGTTCCACCCGGTGGCATGGGCAAAGGAGAAAGCTGACTCAAGATCTGTAGCAAAATGTTACCCTTCCCCTGTAACAGATGTGCCAACTATTCAAAATCACAAAACTCACGTTGAGACTCAGTATTTCCTCATACTGATGCATCATAACACATCAGACATCAATTATCGCAGATCATTTAAGCTATTTAAGTTCAGTCCTAAACTTTCCAGTAGTTCTACTTTACTCTTTCTGACAAATAAACAACTGATCCTGGGTGGTCTAAAGGATTGTTGTTTATTTTCCTTCACCCAAACGTACTTTCCTTTCTGCAACTGCAGTTTCAGTACAAAGAACATGTGGAATGAGTAAAACAGTCAACACAATGAGATGTGCCAAACCATTCAGAGTTTATGAACAGTGATGCTAATTTGAGCAAGTAAGAGGGAGAAGATAGCTCTGCATCTGTCATGTAAACAATTGTTTACTTTTTAACACGTATATATAGACAGAGAGAAAGAAATACCCACTTCTACTGCAAATACAAAGCCAACCCATTTTCATAATGATTTCTGTGTATCAGTACTAAAATTGTATCTTCATCATGGCAGCAGATGATGAGCAAAGATGATCCCTACCAGATTGAAGTTTTAGGCTCCAGTTCTATCTTTAAGACACCATATTGCTTTAGAGAAACAATTAGTCAGAAAAGCTTCCAGTTTTGTTTCCTTTCAGATAAGTAAGTGCTACTCACTTTTATCAGAAAATCTCTAAATAAATCAGTGTTTCTAATGCAGCATATCTGACCTTTAAATCTCCTCTAAATTATAATGACCACTAAATTATAATGACCATAATTTTCTATTCCTGCCATCTATATTCCTCTACACTGACTTTCACCAAAGAGAAATATATATAACTATATCACTGCCCTCAGAGCTCCTCCAAGCCTTGTTAATTATTCTTCCAGAACTGGCAGAAACTTGAACTCTGACCAGACATACCCACAGCACTTGTGGCAGCACAATGCACTAGAGAAATCAAAGTTGTATATTTGCTCTTTTACAGAAAAAAATGTCTGCAGCTCAGTACATATTAGGCATTTGTATTCTGTGACTAATATGACCCTGGAAGGATGTGTAGGGTCCAACAGTATACATACTTTTTAAATTATTTAAAGGATAGCTTGTATTTATTAGATTCAAAAATTCTTAGCTACAAGAGTTGAAATGAGAGGATATCCTTACAAAGGTGTTGAACTACATATGTCTGCAATTATATTGTGATTAGTTTTAACCTAGATTATGTAAATATAAACTGACAGAACAACTTAGCAGAAAAAAAAACAGCATTCTTTGCTGAATGACATTTAAATCAAAACTAACGGAAGCTCTGAGATGAAAAGGGAATGAATGGCACATAACAGTCTTCACCAGACTTCTGTGACCTGAGCCACAATGCCCACCCTTCCTTCCCAAAAGCCCTTCTGATGTTTTGGATCACTGCACAACTGCTTTGCAGCTCTCCCTGGCAGCCTGCAGCAGAGTTGTGGCAGCAGCTCCAGCAGCACCACACCATGTTAGCCCCTTAACGCTGAGCGTTAGGACACAGCTTTTATCATCAAACATAATGTATTAGCAGGAAAATACTAAAATTAGCAGGTTCCTTCTTCTTAGGAAGAGTGGTGATGCACTGGCACAGGCTGCCCAGGGATTGGTAGAGCCGCTGTCCCTGGAAGTGTTCCAGAACTGTGCAGATGTGGCATGGAGGGATGTGGTCAGTAGCCATGGTGGTGTCAGTGGTTGGATTAGATGACCTTAGAGGTCTTTCCCAACCTTCACTATTCTATGAGCAACTCCAAAATCTACCAACAAGTCACTGGAGCAGTCAGCTCTGAAACCCTCTGAAATTTCACAGCATTTTCACCCCAAGCACTGATGTACCGTGTTCAGAGGTGCAGCAGCACTGTGGAGGAGCCCACAGCTGGCTGCCAGCGATGACGGTGGGAGAGCTGTTACATGAGGGAGCTCTGAGGGCGTGGAGCTGCCTGTCTAGATGATGCCTTTGAAAAGGTAGATAACTGCAGGACAAGGGGAAATGATTTTAAGTTGAGGGAGAAAAGATTTAGGTTGGATGCCAGGGGGAAGTTCTTTACTGTGAGAGTGGTGAGGTGCTGGAACAGGCTTCTCAGAGGGTTGTTGATGCCCTGTTCAAGGCCAGGTTGGATGGGGCCCTGGGCAGCCTGGTCTAGTATTAAATGTGGTGGCCCTGCCTATGGCGAGGGGGTTGCAGATTCGTGACCCTTTAGGTCCCTTCCAACCCAAGCCATTCTGTGATTCTGTGACATGCTTTTTCCCTCAGTTCAGCAGCTCGGGAGGAAGCTGCTGTAGATGTAGGGTATAAAAGGTGAAGTTAAAGCTTCAGATGCTGCCGTGGGCACGTGAAACTTAATTAACTGCTACACCGCTAACGGCAAGACGACAGCGAGGCCAACCCGAAGGTGATGTCCTGGCTCGGACCCGGCCCATATCCTCACACCGCCCGCGCGCAGCCGGACCCTCTGAGAGCGGCGCACACGGAAGCGTGAAGACGGCCCCTAAAAACATGCACACACTCGGCGGTGACAGGCATCCACCGCGTCCAATCATCAACCGGAGCGCCGTCATGCGGGCCAATAGCGAGAGGGGGCGGGGAGAGGAGGCCGCGCGCCGGGAGCCTTGGTAACGCGCGGGCCGCGTGTGGAGGGTGGACGTGCGGGAGAGGGGCGGCCCGCCATGAAGATCGAGGAGGTGAAAAGCACTTCGAAGACCCAGCGCATCGCCGCCCACAGCCATGTTAAAGGGCTGGGGCTGGACGAGAGCGGCACCGCCAAGCCGGCGGGGGCCGGGCTGGTGGGACAGGAGAACGCGCGGGAGGTGAGCGAGGGGCCCGGCCTGGCGCTGCCGCGGGCTGACGGGGAGCCTCAGGGCCGTGAGTTCGCCGTTACCCCCCTGTAATTCTCAGCAGCGAGCGCGATGCTTTACCTCAGCTGATGCCGCCTGAGGCGGTGAGGCAGTCCCCGCCGCTGTGACTGACCGCGTTAGCTGCGGAGCTGCCTCCGAACAGAGGTGCCGCAGGCTGTGGAACGCCCCGACATCAGCGATCTGCCGCGTGGTGTTGGGGCTCCGGCCCGGTGCTGGAGTCCTCTGTGCTTCTGAAAGGCAGAAACTCCTTGCTCTGTTTTTAAGCCTTGATACCCGCGTGCAGCTCAGCGAGGGGAAAGGATTTTGGTTTTGGTTTGAGTTCTGTCGTCTGATTTATTTTTTAAACGATTGTAGGAAGTGATTTCTTTCTTACCTCACTTTTTTCTGTGCATAAAATTGAAATCCGCTTTATTTTTAGTGTCTCAGAAGATCAGTAGCTTTAAACACAGCTAGTATTGCTGGAATTAAATATATTCTAACACTTCTCTTGTTCATGGTGCAAACCCTTATCCTGCAGGCTTGTGGGGTTATAGTAGAATTAATCAAAAGCAAGAAGATGGCTGGCAGAGCTGTCCTGTTGGCAGGACCTCCTGGAACTGGCAAGGTATCCTGATATTTCCTTTATTTGTAAGAAATTTCCTTTATTTGTAAGAAATAAAGTCTTCTGAAATCCATTGTAATTTAACGTGCTGTCAACCATTTTAGAATAGCGGTTACATTTTGTCTTCATCTGCTGTTATGTTTTTTTTTTTTTCCCCACACAGTTTCATTTTTGCCATGTCATTAATGCTGGCAGCATCCTCTGGTTTGTGCAGTCATCGTTAGTGTGAAAGCACCTCATGCAGGTTGCCAAACACAGAGGTCGTATGGTTTCTGAAGAAGAGTTTTAAAAGTTAATTTTATCTGAATAGCCTAAATAGTTACTCTTTTCGGTTGTTTTCCCCTTGCTGTTTTGTACATATAAGTTGCTGAATTCAGATGTCCACTATTGTTCCTTTACAGTGTTCGTAAGTCTTTGGCAGAAGTCACCTTATGCATGTCTAATTTGTTGTGGTGGGAGAGGTTTGTTGTATGTGAGATGTCAGACAGAGCAGTTATAATACTCAAGCGGTGGTTGATAGAGTGAAAGTGATATGATGAGGAAAGTTAAATTTGTGCTGAAAGAATCCTCATAAAAATGAAACGCTTCATTTCTTTTTTCACTTTTTAAGACTGCTTTGGCTTTAGCTATTGCTCAGGAACTTGGCAGTAAAGTTCCCTTTTGTCCTATGGTTGGAAGTGAGGTCTATTCTACTGAAATAAAGAAAACAGAAGTTCTGATGGAAAACTTCAGACGAGCAATTGGTGAGTTTCAGAAAATAGAAAATTAAGTATTTACACAATACTTACATTGTTTTTTTTCTAGTAATCTGAAAAGGAAAAAAAGTCATGGTGGCTTCCAGATAATGGTATGAACTTTTCTTCAACTCTGATCTTAATTTGGGGAATCTCTCCCACACTTGACAGAGTCGGTAAGGTTTTCTGGAGATAAATGCTTGTGGGTATAAATGCTTGTGTCCCATGGCTATTTTTTACTTGCTCTCCTCCCCCAGAATCTCTTCATATCCTTCACGTTCCATCTCCTGATGTCGCCTCTGACTCTCCAGAAATCTGAAAGAAAACCTAGTTTTAGTTTCTTATGTTAGCAGAAATACTCATAGACAGCACAATGCTTTCCCTTTTTACTTCAGTGATTTCACCCTACTGAGCAAGCAGCCTTCTTCAGGGACTCCCAAGTGGCAGTGTTAGTCTGGCTTAGTATTCCAGTGAGCACAGAGGAAGTTCCATGCCAGCATAATAAATATCTTCAATATCTTCCCCAATTCTAGAGTGCTTTTTACAAAGTCAATGTAAATTGGGTAAATTTGCAACACAACCTTACTAAATAGCTAAAATCTCTTTTCTGCTGACAGCTGATAAATGCAGTTAAAGCGGTCCTTGTTTGTGTAAGGATTGCCTAAAGATGACCTAACTGAAAAACTGAGCTTATTAACAGTTAATTTTCCTGATTGCTGTGCTGTGTTTCCTCTCTGACTTCACTTGAGTATTTGGGGGTGGTGAAGAGGTCTCTCAGTTCTGCAACCAAGTAGAAGTATTCCATTCATTTTTATAAGAAAGCAACTTTCAGTAGTCTCTGGTCTAGTTACCGTGAACCTGGCAGGGCCTGGGGGAGGGAAGCCAGAGACTGAGCAGTCTGCTATATTTCCTTGATGTGATGAAGTTCCCTGTCAAAGATTTGGAAACTTGAACCAACAGATGAAACTTCTGCCATCCATGTTGTCATTTCTGGAGATAGCTGTATTTTAACTCTTGGGTTAACAGCCAGCTGCATTGTTAGTTCTCTGCATTCCCTGAGTGTCAGCAGAGAGACACTACTAAACAAATATTGGTGTTCATGAAAGATGGAACTTTTTTTATTCCTTTCTGTTGAACTCTGTGTCACATTTTCATAACACAACCTTTATTGAATATTTTTCTCAGTGTAAAAAAAAAAAAAAAGAAATGTTTTAAAGGATCTGCTGGGGGTTTTTTTTTGTTTTTTTTTTTTGTTTGTTTTTTTTTTTTTGTTTTGTTTTGTTTTTTTAAATCATGGAATGTTTTCCAATCGTGTTTAATTCTTGGTTAGATTTTCAATCACCTGCCTGGCAAATAAATAATTTAGAAGAGTACATGTTCTCAAAAAACATTTGATTTTATTTGCACAGTGCAGCTGTAGCTGAGTGCAAGAAAAAAAATCATCTCACAATTGGCACCTATATATATATATATTTTTTTTTTTTGCTTGATTGGTATGAAGCCTTCCTTGCAGGTTCTGTATACATCATGTGCTTCCCTTATTGTACATTTTACAGTAAGGAGCTTTAGACAGCTCAAATTGTAAAAACAATTGGGGGTGTTAACATCAGTTTTTTCTTTTTTTCCTGGAAGCAAGAGGGGCTGATTGGTTTGATCCCATCATTGCATAAGAAAACAGGCAAATCAGAGTTCTCAGATTTTTACTGTTGGAAGTCATACAATAACATGCTTGATTTAGTCTAATGGCCAAACATTGTTCAGAATATGTAAAGAAACAAAAAAAAAAAAGTGGAAAATGAGAAGATGGAATTATACAGGCTAAAAACAAACACTTCAGCTAAGAGGGATCAGAACTCTGTGGAGCTTATTAGCAGCCTACCAGGATGGTGACAGTAGCTAGTAAGAAATCACGACTGGAATAGCCCCTTAGATACAGGGAACCAGTAAGCTGTTTATGGGTTGCAGCTGCCAGTAAATCACACATGTGCTATTTGAGTCCACCTTTGAGCCAAAACGTGAAGCATTCTGCAGTTTCTTTCCTGGATTCACACTTCTGATTTGTAATTAGGAAATGTCTCTGTTTCAGTTAAGGAGGTCTTTTGAGAGTTAAGCTGATACATGCAGATTGATTTTAAAACAGAAGATAATCAACAGGAAATTCAAAACACTAATTACTTTTTTTCAGATCTTGTTAAACTCAGCTGATTCAGCCTTGGTTTGTATTGTGGAACAGAATTTGCTCTTAGGTCTGATTCTTTTCTGACAAAAGAGAACATGAAGATGTGATTTAAGACCATGCAAAATACATCCCAAACATGAATGGCTTGCAGTTTGTGGGGGCAGAAAGAACTTACACTGAAACGTTAAAAATAAGGGAAAAGCAAGCCTGCAAGTGTCCAGATCTTACCACAGGTGCTGTGCAGAATCCCATATTACTGAATGTTCCTTGCAGATGTAGTCTATGTGATGCAGCCTTGTCTAGGCCAATTTCATAATTCAGAGTTTCATTACTTTTTGTGTAATGTTTTGGCATACTTAAAAAACATTTGAAAAGTTTTCTGAAATTAGCTTTGTGTAGAACTTCCAGGTTGTTCTCAATAAGAGGAAACACACACATCTTACCAAGAAATTACCACGTTATCTGAAAATCCCACTATTTCTCACATTTCAACTCCCATCCTTAATTTGGGTCCAGTAGAGGGAGACAGACTCTTATTTGTCAGTCCTTTCTATTTCCCTATCAGCAGCTCAAGATTACTGGTGAAGTGTCTGATCTATTTCAAAGCAAAATGAAAAGTTAAGGAACAAGGAAAGTTTTATGAAGTCCTAATAGCCTCAGACTGCGCAGGATGATTTCCTTATATCTTGTTACAGCCCATTCATTATTTTTGGTATGGCATGTGTGTCTCATAAAATACTTTATAGAGCCTCCTCAGATGTGGGTTCTTTGAAATTTTATGTAGTTAGAACGTCTGCATAATTGTGGTGGTGATGATAGTGGTTTTTCTTTGGCACAGTCTAAACATAAAACTCTTCAGCTCTGTATTATTTATCAGTTTAAAGTGACTTTTAGTCCACGGCAATATTTCTGGCTTAGAATATTGTAATGTTTTCTCAATTCTCTGAAAAACAGTGAAGTAAGGATGTCCCTGTCTCCTATTTTGAAACAGTTTTAAGTTTGCTTCATAACAGATTCTGTTAAACTTTGTCTAGCTCACCTCTCACCTATAACTTGTAGAATATCGTACGTTGTTTTTCTTAAAAACAAAGTGTTTTTGAAGTTACTTTATTTCTCCTCTATCCTGATTTTATGGGACTTTTCTAAAAGCATAAAAATTGTGTACAACTCACAGTTGTGCTGTTGTCAATGATCCTTAGTTTCAGAATTTTGATGAACTGTTTAGTGTAAAGTTACAAATCAGGCAACTGCCCTCTTTGAGGTAAAAGAAAGAGGATACTGATATTTGCCTAAAGAATGAATAATAACAGCAGAAAGAAAATAGTTTCTTAGAGCTTAATAAGCTGCTTTCTGAATCAGAACTTGGGCTCAGCTTTCCCTCTCATGACATGGGTTGAATATTCACACTTAATATTGAAGAGCTATAATTATGTTTGACGTTTTGGAATTAAAGATTTCCAGTTAAACATAACAAACCCTTGCAATATATTAAAATCTGTTGGCATTGATGTAGAAGACTCGAGTGCTTTTGGCCATTGATTTGTGTAATTAAGCTATTCCAAACAATTGCTTCCAGGATTGAGGATTAAAGAGACCAAGGAGGTGTATGAAGGAGAAGTCACAGAATTAACTCCATGTGAGACTGAAAACCCCATGGGGGGCTATGGCAAAACAATCAGCCATGTAATTATAGGACTCAAAACTGCAAAGGGAACCAAGCAGTTGAAGGTATGTGTGGTGGGGTTTCCAAATTTCCTTAAAAGTGTCATATCTGTATCTTTTGTTTTTCACCAATTCTTGATCCCCAGCTGGGTAGAGTAACAGTGCAAAGAAACTGGTTTGCTAGACAATGTTATCTTACTCCTGAGCAGGTATTCTCATCTCTTTGGTGTTCTTAGTTTTTGGATGTCAGTCTTTTCTCCTACTAATAGAAACTCCATCGCTCACTTAACAGCTCCTGTTACTTTTCTCCTTGACAATACACACTTGTGAGTGTTCAAGTTAAAAGAAAGATTTAACCAGCAAAAGATTCTGTTGCAGTTTAGCGGCAATGTTAGTAGCTCACAAAGAAAACAGGTCAGTGAGGAGTCTGAGCTCCAACCTGATCTGCTCACAATGACTGCAGCTGTAACTTCACGTTCATAATAGCAAACATTCAAGAAGGCTTACATTCATTTTTGTTTTTCCTGATACTCAACTGAATTTTTGAGAGTAGTTTTGGCAAATTTTGTCCGCTTCCACATAAATGGTTCTTTCTGCCACAGTTCTTCCTTCTATATGTGGAGATATGCTTCAGTGAATACGTGATAGAGAACTAGAAATTGAGCTGGTATGTTGCCAGCTCAGCCCCACTTTCCCTTTGTTTTCTTGTCTCTGTCCTTATTGTTTAATTTCCCTGTCAGTTAGAATACAAGAGCTGAAAGCTGTCTCTGTTGTTAAGTATCAACTTGCATTTGTTCACGCTGGAAACAAGAAAATGCAGAGGAAAAAATGAATAAATACGTACTATGAGAAACAATAGCATCTCACATATTCCACTTTCTTTCCCTCATGCAGCTTGACAGAGGATGCAGACTCAGGATCAAGTAGCATAATGCAGTGCATTAGTCAGTTTTTGTAAAAGTTTTGCTAGAAAGCTAGAAGCACCACATCCTCAGTGTAAACATGTTGTCACATTACACAAAGGCACACTTTGTAACTGGTAGCATTATGTTTTTGGCACTTAATGTCACTTTCTTCAGACAGATATTTTAGTGTAAGAAAATAAGTTTTATGCATCTTCTTTAGATTTTACAGTAAAGACGAAGTTGTACTCTACCTCTACTCCAGGTGTCACAGCTTTATAAAATCCTAGAGGATATCATGGGGGGAAGTTGCAGTTTAACATTGCCTGCTGGACATTGACTGCTTAGTTTTAGTCTAAACTTTTTGTTGATTACCACATTAATGCAGAACTGTTTTCACGAACTGTGATGTTTGTTTGTGTGCAGCTGGACCCAAGCATATTTGAAAGCTTGCAGAAGGAACGAGTGGAAACAGGAGATGTTATTTACATTGAAGCAAACAGTGGAGCTGTCAAGGTAAAGTTAACGTTCTGCATTTTTATGCAGGTGGATGTGTTCTTGCAGGTCTTCCCTGCCTTTGTCAGAAAGCTCTCCCATTTGTTAAGCTTAATTGACATGAAATGGTTATGTGAGAGTTTTAAAAGTGCCTTGTATTATCCTTATCTGGTAAGAAAAATATCTCTTGCACTGAAAGAACACGGTCATCTGGTTCACGATTAAGGTCATGTGGCAAGGAAGCTATCGCTGGTGCTGCCTGGTTGAGTTTCCTTTTCTCTGAGATCAAGACATCTTTAAGGAAAGATGGGGAAAAAAACAGCAAGCAACTTTAGTCATTTTCAGGCTGACATGTGCAGTGTATTTAATCTTTCTTTTATCGCTCTGGTATTTTCTCCACAAGATATATACATGTAGAAGGGAATACTGCATTAGTTAGCATTCTTTTCATATCTGATTTGGAAAGTAGCGATACTTGCTGTTTAATGGATGACCATAATATTTTCTATCATATAATAAATCACCCACCTACAAAGGAGTCTTGAACAGTTCCCCTAATCTCTAGCTAATCGTCTGGATTTGTCCTTTAGCAAGAATTGCATACGGTTAAAATAAAGGGAGAGAGGAGTGAAATATTCTTAGCACCAAAATATCAGGTGCTTTTCAATAGGGTATTTTGAGCTTTGATCAGTAGATACAGTACGCTTGTTACTAAACAGGGAGTGGGATGTCTGAACTGTCAGACAGAAGCTTGTCAGGACTGGAGTTGTGAGCTAAGCCCTTTGGCAAGTTTGTCACTCAAGGTTTTGGCACCAAAACAAATCCTATACTTAAGTTTCTCTTCTTTGCCTTTCTTCAGAGGCAAGGCAGGTGTGATACCTACGCTACAGAATTTGACCTTGAAGCTGAAGAGTACGTTCCTTTGCCAAAGGGTGACGTGCACAAGAAAAAAGAAATTATTCAGGACGTTACTCTGCATGACTTGGATGTGGCCAATGCTCGACCTCAGGTATCTAATTACACAGATGAAGCCTTTACAGAATAAAACATTGTACATAGTTCTGGTGGTTTCAAGAATAACCAGGAAGGTAATGGAAAGCTTTTAGTTGTTCTAAAGTACCCTCAAAGACACTGCTACAGGAAAAACAGGAGGTATCTCAAAGGCCATTCTAAGTCTGCTCTCTGCAAGGAGGCCTCCTCCTCTTGAGGGAGAAAGAGGTGATAGAGTCATTAAAGGTAGAAAAGACCTCTTGTAACAATCAGAAAGATCAGTGCAATGGAACAGCAATACAGGAGGTGTAACGACAAAGGGACTGGCACAGTGGATAGGTATTTCAAAGAAAAAGGAAAAGTGCTCACCCATCTCTGAAGATCTAGGCACAAAAAGGAAACTCCACAACAGAAGGATCTGCAGCCAGAGATCCTTCTCTAGTTGCAGTCAGCCCTTAAATGAGATCTAAGAGAGCTGCAGCCAGGCTCCACCCTTCCTAACAAACAGCTGAATTGCCTTCACCTGTGCTCCCAGGGCTGACCTGGGTCCTTTCCTCAGGTGCTCAGTCGGTGGTTCAGGCCATGACTCAGCAGTTCCCATACACCTCTTGAGGTCATCAAGTCCAACTTTCAACCCATTACCACCATGCCCAATAAATCCCATTCCTAAGTGCCACATCTATGCATTTCTTGAATTCCTCCAGGGACAGTGACTCCACCTCTTCCCCCAGCAGCCTGTGTTCCAACTTTTGACAACTCATTCAGATAATAAATTTTTCCTAATATCCGACATTTACAAATAATAAATGTAAGCACCTTGCCCTTGGAAAACCTTCTGCTTGATCATGGTGTCTCCTCTGCCGGGTAAAATTACTCCTTTGTTTCCATAAGGAGAGATGTGAGGTAGCAGCAGCCAGATCTGCATCATTTTATTCATTGAAAGTTGAGTACAGATTAATTTCTTCTGCTTTGTAGTTATAGCTTTGTGGTTGTAAAATAGAAATTGCAAGTACTGTGATAAATTACAGAATATCCTGAGTTGTAGTGGACCCATAAGGATCATCGAGTCCAACTCTTGGCTCCACACAGGACAACCCAAAGATCAGACCGTGTGTCTGATCACCGAGTGTTTTTGACCTTGCTGTAGGTTCTCTTAATTTCCCCACTTCCAGAAACATTTCATAACCTCCCATTAAACTTCCTTGTGATTTGCAGTAGAGCTCTGAAGTCACTGCATAAGAAAGTTGAAAGTAGGAGAACTACCCCAATCTGTATCGTAATGTAAACCAAGGAAGGAGGAAACTCCTTCTCTCTCATAAACAAAAGGCACTGACAATACAGTATTTGTGTCTAAAGGTTGGCACCCCTATGATATGATATTACAAGCCCTTAACCTGCTACTGCATTTCAGAATAAACATCCTTTTTCCAACAGAATCATTTACCTGATAATATCAAGGAATTCTAAAGTGTTAAAACTCTGCGTAATTGTTCCTGTGTTGACAGGTTGAACAATTACAGTGCACACAAATAATCCTAAGCCTCTGTGTTCCCTGATGTTTTGAGTTCTCGTGAGCTTCTCTATGACAATTTTTAAAAGCAGATATCTCATTTTTTTGTATACTGTGCAAATGAGCAAGGTTAAAGAAAGGAAATAGCTAATCAAACAGTAGGGCTTGGAACACCACTGTGGTAAAGTGACCTGACCTTTGGCAGGATAGCAGCCAGTGCTGAATAAAATGTCAGTTCAACTGCAAGAAAGAACTGCTTTAGCCAATTTCCAGTTCTTAAAATTCTCATGGTACGTGTTCACTGCAAGACTTAATACTTGCTGTAATTTTCTTCTAGGGTGGGCAAGACATCCTCTCTATGATGGGACAACTGATGAAGCCTAAGAAAACTGAAATTACTGGTATGAACCCTGCATCATGTTTTCAGACCATCGTAACCTATGTTTGCCAATTAGAAAAGCATTAAAAGTTGGGTTATTAATATAGCAGCTAAAATGATGAATGCCTACAAATAATGTTTTTTCAAAAATGTTCAGATTTAGCTGGAAACACTGCAGACGTTACTGGCTCACACAGTTTTAAACTATATACTGTATTCTGCATCTGTGTTTTTGGAAAGAAGGAGGTCAGAGACCTAGTGCTGTCCTTCTCCAAATATTTCTGCTCAAGAGTATGTGGTTATATATAGGTTGTTCCAGAAGTAATGCCTATTTATTTCCCTGGAAAGTGCAGCAGATACAAAGAGCACAGTAACACTAGTTGGTAGAGCAAATTCTCAGCTACAAAACACTTTTTCAACACAGTCACAATCAATTAGTTCTGCATTTTCACCAGCAGTTGAACAAGAGCCGGTGTGCCAAGCTCGTAAAGATCTGCACCAGCACAGGTGACCCACTGTCACCACTGCTGAAATGCACCACCCACCTCCTCACTGTGCTCACGTCCACTGTTTGGTCTCCATAAATGCTAACATCAGTGGGTGCCATTTTTGCCACATGGAGGAATTCAGTCCCACACCTTTGTTTCATGCACACTTCCATGTCAGATGCCATTTTGTCAGACTGCTCCTCTGCTGCCATCTGTCAACAGCACATAACAGAATATTGGTGGAAAGGTTCAGCTTCTACTGCCATACCACCAGCATCTGCCTCTGTTGTCACAGGCCAACACAGTAAAAAGCAGTCATTACTTTCAGAGCAGCCCTCATATTTTCCTAGAGCTGTGCTGAGTTGCAAACTGACACCTCAAAAATGAAAAAAAATCTTAGGTCACTTTCTTTTGTGAAGCGACCGTGCACTATTTCTGAGGAGCAGAAAAAAGGCGTCTAAGCACTCCAGCCTTGGTTTGCTTTTGACTGCTGTAGCAGCTGCCTTTGACTTGATGCTGTCAGTGCACTGTTGCTCTTCCTACTTACACATGTCTGAAGGAAAAAAGATCTACAGAAAAATCAGTTCTCTTTTTCATTCTTTGAAATAATTGATATTTCATTAAGTAACTAAATTGAGATAAAAGTCCTCAATTCCCAACTTGAACGGTGCTCTTTTGAAGTATTTCTTACACTCCAGAGGTCATTTTGCTTATTCTGAAGTTAAGTTTATCTGTAACATCTTGTGTACCTTTGAGATCCATATGTTGACAGAATCTTTATAGAATGCTACGTTGCTGAAATACAGCAGAAATATTTTATTCTTTCAATAATCTTTTTACACATGCTTGGAAACTTGGTTAAACTTCACATTTTAAAACAAAGTTTGGCTGACTTATGTGCAGGAAGCTCAGTTAAGAGATATTTTGATGCACAGATGTCTCCACAATATAGGACTGAAATTTCAAATCTTAGTTTCAATTTCCACAGAATTTCAGTGTTGCCAAAATTTATCCTGTGGCATGAAGAGATCAAACCATGACCATTTCCAGGGGAATCTGTTGATTGCTTTAAGTCTTCATAGAAACCTATTGCTCGCTAGCAGAGTAATTAACAACTTATTTTGGTTCTCATAGATAAACTTCGAGGAGAAATAAATAAAGTGGTAAATAAATACATTGATCAAGGCATCGCAGAGCTGGTCCCGGGTGTACTGTTTGTAGATGAGGTTCACATGCTGGATATTGAATGCTTCACATACCTGCACCGAGCACTGGAATCTTCTATTTCCCCCATTGTAATCTTTGCATCCAATCGAGGAAACTGTGTAATCAGGTACGTCTGAAGTCGAATGGTCCAGTTTGCATCAGCCCATAAGTCATGGTGAGCTGTATCAGCAGTGTTAGAACGTTTGAAAGCTTTTGTCTCTGGTACTGACATCTGTGGAAGCACCCTGTGTGGGTTGCGAGGTGCATCACTGCTTAGGAATTGCTTGTTGGCTTCACCAAGAGAAGCTCATTTAGTGCCACATTAGCTGCATTAAAGCAGGTTAGAACTCCTTTTATTTCTACTGACACATCCCTCTTGTTCTCTAAACTGCGTTCTCTGAATGTTCTCTTACATTTACCTCTCTCTTCAGATATCTCAACACAGCTGTTGTAGAACCAGAAATGCAAACTTCTATTGTAGTTTTCTACTTCTGAATCAATTTGTTGTTTGCTGTCCTTGTTATATAAGGCTTAAACTTCCTGTCCTTACTGCTGAAGCATATTGCAGTTCATCCTCTCACTGTTCTTCTTTCTTTCCTACTTTAGTGGTCTAGACTTTTTTTTATCTCCAGCCCTGCCAACTTACCTCCTGTTTTTAATCTCTGCTCCATTTCCACTTCAATATTTTGCACCCACACAGTGCATTCTTTGCATTTTCTGTAAAAGTTTTTTCCTCTTTCCAATTCTTCCTCAAGTTTTACTCTTAATTTGTGGTCTAGATCTAAGATCATCAAAACAAGATGTCTTTAGCAATGATTGCTACTCTTTAAGTTGACTTAATTCAGCTCCTTAACCAGCTATTCCTTTCGCTCTTACTGGGTCATCTGATATTAATCTTTCTCTGTTTGCATTGTTAAGATGGTAAGCCTGTCAAAAATGATGAGGTGGGACTTTGCAGTACTGTTTCTGCAAAGGAATAAAAAGGCTGTCTTGTAAAAGTAGAACAAACAGACCTATTAGCAGGGATTGACTGGAACCTGTGATTTAAGAAAGAAAGGTTTCCATATAATAGTTGTATCTAATATTGATAAACTAAATCCCTTAAAAGCGAGGTCTTAACTCCACACTGCTATCTTAAAGTGTTGGTGATGCTCTGATATGCCTACTGGTATCTTAAAAGGGTCAGAGGAGACTTAATTTTATAACGTAGCTGGTTGATTCTTCAACATCATGAGAGAACATCATCTGCTTGGGTTGAGTGCAGGGATTTTGGATTTGTTTCCCGTGGAGAACCGTGACCAAAGCTGAGATGTCTAAATAATGGTATTGAAGTAGGAGATGTATCCACCAGCACTTTACCTTTTACATCTGTTATCTTCATAGGTATCACGAAATGTGGATATCTTTCTTTCTTGACCAATTCACTTTTCTTGAAAAAGCAAGAGTAGATGTGTCTGCACACTGCTATTGGGTGTTGTTTGCCAAACAAAAAAAATGGTTGAGAGTCTAGACTGTCCTTCATAGACAGATCTCTACTTCTGAATTTGCTGGACTGCAAGCCTGTAATGCAAATACTGCAGTGGCTGGAGGGTCTCAGGGATGTATAGAACAGAGTAATGGCTTGTTCAGCAAGAGAGAACATTCAGTGACTAATAGTGCATATTATTGATATTGCTATACAGCTTAATAAGAATCGTTTGTTCCTAATTGGAATGCACTTTGAAACATGAGGTAAGACCACATTGTAAGATACAGTGAAAAGAAATACAAGGAAAAGCACCACCTCAGACTATTTTTGAGTGGCATGTTTAAAAGTTCCTGTAATATTTGTTTCTTGCAGGCTGCCCAGTGTGAACTTCAGGCTAGAACGTTTCCTGTCAGTGCCTGGGGAGTTTGTCTCTATGGGAGTACAGAAGAGTTGTAAATTAGTGGACATACAGTCAATTACTACTGATTTTAGTCAAATCAACACACTGTATTCAGAATAATACCTGATCCTTTTCCGTTTGTTTTCTCCTTTAGAGGCACAGAGGATGTAGTGTCTCCTCATGGAATACCACTGGACCTGCTGGACAGGGTGATGATTATCCGAACCATGCTGTACACGCCTCAAGAAATGAAACAGGTATACAGAGCATCCTGAGAGCTTCTAAAAAATATATGGGATTCTACTTTCTTGGGGTAACTTCTACATTCCTGTGCACTCCTGTATACAATTACTATTGAGCTGTTGGAATCAGCAGAGCTTGTGCCAGAAAGTTTACCACTTCCTAAATGTATGCTGCTTTAGAAACCATTTAGAGTAAGTTGGTTAAAATTGTGCATATGTTTTCTTTATGTTGGATTTCCATGCACTGACAAACTACTGGTAAACATGTCTAGAGCTGAAAGTGACCTGCATGTGCTTCTGTAGAGTTCACAGGTTCCAGCAGGCAGTGCTTTTTCCTGCAGGTATGAATGTTGCATTCTGGGGACCTGTGGTCCCAGACCTCAGCTGTTCCTCTACATAACAGATGAGGAATTACAGAATGCAACTTCACTCACTGCATTTCTGCCCCCATCCCCTGTACTAAAGCTTTAACCTACTTGGGCTGCTTCCTGAAAGTGAAAGGGTAAGTGAAGGGATTTTTGTGTCCTAGACAAGTTGGAAACGTTAGCACAGTAAACATTGCAGAGATGCACTTCTGAATGCCCGAAACCTTTCCTGTGGGGCCATGGCTGTGTACCGTGTATCGATTCTAATGCTTAGGTGCCATTATGATGCACCGTGTCAAAGATCCCCCTCATTAGCGTCTCAATGCTGTGAAGTGACACAATGCAGAAGACGTTACAGTTTATCATGTCAGTTCTTTGTATTATTTAAGAGATAGTGTCAATGGAGGAGAGCGTTTTCACCAGATAATAGTCTCTTGCTGCTGGATAAGTGCCACGGTGAAGCTGAGGCATTTATTGAATATAAACGTAGGGGCAAAGCTTCATTTCGTTTACTTTGAGGAGCTTTTCACATACGGCTGTTGTGAACCACGCTCAGGATGATTTTGTTTGTACCTAAAAGGATACTTAAAAGCATTACAATGTAGATAACAGTAGAAGCAGCCCAGAGATTTAATAATATGATTGTGTTTTGTCTGTATACAAAACAGGTTTTCAAGTGTGACTTCTGCTCAGTCTGCAGGTGTTAAAAACTGTCGTCTGAACTTCTCTGTTCTGTATGTGAATTTTGTGCAATAAGAGCAGGAGGAAAATGTACTGAGAATTAAAACTAGCTTCACAAAAAGCAGCGTAGGGTACTGTGTTATCAGCAGACAATATAGGATTAAAGAGCTTGTTCCTAAACCGGTGATTTCTTACAAGAGCTGGGTTCAATGCTATGCTTACCAACCTCTCCCAGGGCTGAGGGAAATGCAGTGTTTACAGTAGCTTTTTCTGAGGCGAAAAATAGATCTGGACATTTTCTGCCATAAACCACATAGTTAAACAATCTCATCTTCCCTTAGATTAGGACTTTTCCATGAATTCTTTTGAGAGAGGAGAAGAAGGAGGCATGTGTTACATTCCACTTTCTAACTAAATACAGCTTAGGAGGGATGATGAAAATAAAAGATACCCAAAGTGTCTCTTTTTGGTCCTGCTTTTCTTTCATTCTAGGAGGTAGTTTTCATTGACTGTATTTCTACATGGGACCCTTTGCCTCGACATCTCACAACTGATTTGCTTATCAGCACAGTAATTGTGTTTCTATTGAAAGTTAGTTCATAACCAGAAGAAATCCCATCATGTGGTTCTGTTAATATCAAGACTCACAGTTTCCTTACTGCAACCACGCAGTGATTGTAGGGTAATCCCCTGGTAAATGCACATTCTAGCCTGATACTTTTTCTTCCATGTGTGCCTGCTGTGGGATGGAAGAGGAACAAAGGGTGCCAGTTATTTCACCTGCTAAACACTTCTTTTCCTATTTGACAGAAGCTTGGCTAGTATGTATTTTCTGGGTTACTGCTGTGGTCCCTGATCCTTCAGTGAGGTTCTACCAGGTTGCTAGATAAAAAAATTCAAGAAATAGTTCTTGTGAGCTAAGTGGCATTTGAGGTGTCTTGCTTCCAGCAGGGGTAGAACAAAGCTGTAGTATTTGAACAAAAGCGCCGTTTGGACGATCTGTAAGATGTGACAGGTCTTCAGTTTGGAATGGCAATTTGCAGGGACGTTTCTGATATTCAGTATTAATGTCTTAGCACAACTTTCTGCCATTTCAAACCCCTCTTTACTCCCTTCCCTACCCTGACTCCCCTGGCGCATTTTTATGGCTTTAATTTAAACGAGTGCTTGATATCTTGTTTACAAAGCTGCCAAAGTGAAAAATACCTGTATTATATGAGGCTTGCAGTTCCAGAGTTATCTCAGCACTACAACACAACATCATTATCCAGTCTGCCCCTTATCACTCGGCTGGTAATACGCACTGCCGGGAGACTTGCGCCACTCCTGGTACAGCTTTATATGCTCAGGCTTATTGTGATATCTTGCTCTCCAACTTTGTACAGATCTGCAAACTGGTACAAGCCTGGGACTGTTCTTGAAAGATTAGATTCTTCTTGGTGATTTTTTTTCTTCTTGCATGCATAGGTGAATCTTAGAAAGTAACTTTTTGATTTATTGTACAATTGGATTGTCAGGAATAAAAAGTGTGTTGTGAGCTGCTATGGGAAGAGCGTAGCTTTTTGTAGGGCTTGTTGGAACACTCTGCTGTGTAGCAGCAACAGTGCACTGGAGGAACTGATGTGGCTGCCCACAACACTCCAGCTGTCATCTCTTGTGCTACTCTCTGTGTACTTTTTCAATCTCCTTGTGTCAGTGCTCGTACTCTGCTTCTCATTAGTAGATATACTTTGCTAACCATGCAAAATCATCATAAAGTAGTCAAAACATTACTTCAGCCTGCTTTTGATTGTCAGGTTTTCCAGCATGATGTTTTCCCATTCAAAGACACAGAATTCCACACATCTTTTGTAGTTTAGTGGTAAATTACAGCAGGAGAAGTTCATACCATCTCATTTTATAGCAGAGCCTATCTCTAAGCTGACAGTGTTTCTAGAAAACAAACTAAGTAGTGTAGCATGCTGATAGTTTGAGCTGTTACCTGACTTATTTATTCCAACAGATCATAAAACTTCGTGCTCAGACAGAAGGAATTAACATTAGCGAAGAAGCTCTAAATCATTTAGGGGAAATTGGTACCAAGACAACTTTAAGGTAAGTTGAATCCATTGATTCTTCTCTCATACTTTCTAAGTATGACTGGGGCTTAAAACACTGTAGGATAATTTGCTCTTGAAGTGAAACAACTCTCTCCCACACAGTAACATTGTGCTAAGAGTTTATGTTACTAGAGGTTACTGATCCTCCCATTGCCTTGTTTTAGAGAGGTACAAGCTATAGGATCTTACAGATTTTTTTATATTACTAGAGCTACGTGTTTCCCAATAGGTCTCCCATCCACACATTTATTCAGTTCACTGGAATGCACTGAATTGTAATTTTTCATCATCTGTTTGATCACAGGTATGCTGTGCAGCTACTGACCCCAGCTAACCTGCTTGCCAAGATTAATGGGAAAGACAGCATTGAGAAGGAGCATATTGAAGAAATAAATGAACTTTTCTATGATGCCAAATCTTCAGCAAAAATCTTGGCTGATCAACAAGAGAAGTACATGAAATGAGCTTACATTAGATGCTTTGAAGTGGTGTTAACCCTTAGCCAGGGCTGGCTTAAATAAGAAATGTTAATGGTTTGTCTCTTTTGGGACTGGAAAAATATTTAAATGTTGGACTGCTTTGTCAGGCCAGAACTAAACAGCAAGCGTTCCTATTGTATTGTCAGTGATAAGATGCTCTATGATACCTGTGTAACATCTTAGTCTCCATTTTATGAGTACCTGTGAAGTGAATAGCTCTGGAACCACCAGTGGTTTTTAGATTTCATTATGGAAGAGCTCTGACTGAAGCTGATGCTTAAGAACAGTCTATTTTCTTTATGAATACCCTTTTAAGATAGTTTCCTTTTACAGATGATGACTTTTTTTTTTTTTTTTGAATCAAAGTTTGTCTGAAGTGGTTTATAATAAAGTATTTCAAGAATACTGGTAGCTTGCCCATGTTTGTCCTGAGTCCTGACTTCCCTCAAGAAACAGTTGAAAAATGGGAATCACAATGCAAAATGTGAATAAAATGGGTCTGTGACACAAGAACAGATCTGTAGCAAAGGAAAGAAATAGTAACAAGGCCTTTTTAAGGACTTTGTTGGATATTTTGGCCCTTCTAACGTGTTTCTCCTGAAATAACTTTTCCTTTAGGTTTTCTTAAAGCAGATTAAACAAATTCACGTTGTCACAAGCTACATTTTCCACTGTGTTCAGTCCTCACTTTCTCGATCAACCACCATAAAAAACAATTGCAAGCTAAAAGTGTTTGATGTCCACACAGACAAGAGAGTTAGCAGAACAACTGTGAGAAGAATTAGCCTGGTCATTAAGGTTTGAAATTCTGCTCTGCACAGATTTTTATGAACTTTGCTTCAGTTGCTTTTTCACAAAGCGCGTTTCCTTCTGTTAGATGCAGATACTTTTAGTTCCTCACAGCACTCAGAACAAACGCTTTAAAGTTTAAAATCTTGGACAAATCTGTGTAACACAAGTAGGTGATATAAGAAAAAACTCCTTTTCATTACTAACCTCGCATCTTTTACTACAAACTTCAGTGATTTTAAACCATTTCGTGTTCACTTGGATTTAATATTGTTTTGATCACATTCTACATCATGGTCACGTGAAAATCTGTCCCATTCTCCAAGATGAATTTTAGTACTGCCAGCCAGCCCTAATTATCTTCTGTGCTTTAAATAATCTTTCTACTTCATTCTCTACATCTGTAACTAAACAGCAGTGACAGAGATATTCAATGAATGAATTTTTTTGTTGTTGATCTCTGACTACGTTTGGCCAAGGAGCAATCCTGCTTTCAAACCTGCAGGGACCTCTCTCTTACTGACTCCAAATGAACAAAGATAGCAAATACAGCACTAAATCGCTTCCCTCAGTGCCCCGTCCCCAGGGAGGTGACTCCACCATTTCCCTGGGCAGCCTGATCCCTTGGTGCCCTGCTCACATGGTGGCAGAAGACCTGCTGAGGCAACGAGGAGTGGACTTTTGCAAGAAAATAAGGCCTTAATTACACATAGGGAAGGGAAATAACAGAAAAAACCCTGCAGCTTTCCAATCCTTCAACAGGGAAAGTTGACCACCCCTCCCCCATTTCTGCTTGTGCTGATGTTTGTACAACAAACAAGCCCCTGTGTTGCCTCTGCACTGGTTCTGGAGGACTCCCCCCAGCATGCCATCTTTTAACAGCCATTAAGTGTCTACCAAAGACATAAAGCTGTGATATAAAGGGAAAATCCTTCCACCCTAAATGGCGAGCGAATGTTTATCTAGCCTATTAAGTGACGTCTGGCTGACTTATGGGTGTCAAAGCTTTGCCCATGAAAATAGTCTTTCATATTACTGATAAAAATAGTTCTGCTGAAAGAATCACTGCACCACATACAACAGCTACCAATGAAGGATCATAAGAAAAAAAAACCACATACTTATTTGGCAGAGCTGCCCCTGGAAGCAGGAAGGGGCACACAGCCCACCAAAGAAGTTTGAGTATTAATACTGAATGTGAAAAGACAAAACATTATTTTAATTTTTCCCCCCTATTCCCCACAAAGGTTGCACTTCTTGCATTAATCTTCTAAGCGAAGTTTTTACGACCGATTGCCTGCACACTGTGAGAAGTTTCTCCATCCATTACATGCAGGGAAACGGGCCCTGCTGGGTAGGAAAATATTTGTTACATCTTATCAGGGTGACACATAATCTAACAACAATTACAGCAAGCCCATATTTTGTACTATTTCGGTTTCAACGTGAAAAATAGGTCTAATATTAAACCTGGGGTGGGTGGGGGTTATAGTAACCAGTTGAATATTATAAGCTGTGATTTCCTTCCAGCTACAAAGCAGTGCCATGCTTAGATCCTGCTCCAGAACCATGGGCACACTTAAATCCAGTATGCAGGGGGCCAAGGCATTGCCTGCCACGAGCCAAGGTTGGAAGAGACCACTAAAAAAATCCAGTCCAACCATCAACCCATCACCACCATGCGCACTGATAGAATGACAGTCATTGTAAGGTTGGAAAAGGCCACTTAGCTCATCTAGCCTGACCATCCTCTACCCAGACAGACCCTGAATCGGGGCAGGAAGCAGCAGTTTCAGTGAACCACTCTGGCCCAGCATTGTAGTGCAGAAGCAAGCATGAGCTTTGCCTGCTTAACATTTCATGTATTTTGAAAGAAAAGACCCAAGTGCTCGGTGACAGCTCTGGGAACTGGCTACAGACTTTGCGTCCAGTCCAGGAGACATCTGCCAAACATGAGCGACTGCTTTGTTCGTGGCTGCAGCTGGGGGTTACACTCTGCTAAAGTAGTTCCCCCAGTTCATTAAGATGTTTGCAGATGGGACCGAATTGCTCATAATCATCTTAGTGGAATGGTGCTACAGCAGCCAGATCGTAACCTGATTTCTTTGATGTGATTAAGGGACAAGTTGATCCCATTTGCAAGAGCTATGAACATGCTACAACATATCCGAGCTTTTCCATGACCATGAATATGATGTAAACATGACCTCATCCCTTACAATCATTATTAACTTTGCAAAAGACCTCCAAAACCACCCAGTCCAACCATCCACCTACCACCAACGCTGCCCACATCCCTCACAGCCACACCTCTGTGGTTCTTGACCACCTCCAGGGATGGTGACTCCATCCCTCCCCGGGCTGCCTGTTCCCATGCCCAACCACTGAGAAGAAATTCTTCCCAGTAACTTCAGTTGGTTCCCAGGTTGGATGCCTGCTTTTTGCCTTCTCAATGAAGGCGACCACCATTCAGTTTTTGGAAGCTGCACAGAACACAAATCCCCCCTTCCCAGCACAGTGCCTAACCCTCCCTGCTTCCTGCTGATACTTTGGGGTTTAGGATGACGGGCCGCAGAAACCAGCACCCTCTGCTTGAACAGACAAACCCCTTTGATCCAGATTTAGTCATAATCCCCACTTTTATTAGGGTAAAAATAAAAACAGATGCAGATTAGTAAATCAATTGTAGGTACAAGTAAGCAAATAGACAGAATAAGAGAATGGCTGCCAAATACTAATGCTAAAGAATTTGAGCCCAAGGGCTTCGTCAGAGGGAGGGACCAACAACCGCAGCACAGGGCTGGGCAGCTGGGAAAGCTGCTGGAAACTGCAGGAGAAAACCACACTGGGGGATGTCACTGCTTATCCCTTGAATTAAAACAGACATAATCCTTAAGTGCAGCAGATACAAGCCTGCTGCTCTCCCCAGCACTGGGAAATGCCGCCCAGGGCTCCCTTCCTGACCCAGCACTGGAGCAATTGCTTGGGGAGGTGATCTCAAAATGGTGGCATCAGGGGATGTGGATGAAGGCAGGGAGAGAGGCCATGATGGGTGGGTGTGCAGGAGCCTTTGGGGGTCGCATGCTGCAGTGCAAGGCTGGGTGCTGGCGCAGCCATGGGCAGTGGCTCAGAGCATTACCATGCCACCATGGGCTCAGGGATTTGGGCTGACACAAAGACATCTTCCAAACAGCAGGAGCCTTATGGGTCACACCATGCACCAGGGGTACTGTGCCTGGAAGGCAGAACTTCTCCTGGGGGAAATGGAACAGTTGCCACACAGCTCTGAGGAGGACAAGTTTGAGGATCAGGTCCAGCTGGATCCAAAACTGGAGTCATAGAATTATTAGTGTTCGAAAGACCAAGAAGATCATCTGGTCCAACCATCAGCCCATGCCTGTGAACTCTCTAAACTACAGCCTTCAATGCCACATCTCCACAGTTCTTGAATATCTCGAGGGACAGTGACTGCACCACTCTCCTTGGCAGCCTATGCCAGTGCCCAAGCACTTTTTCTGAAAAGAATTTTTTCCTAATAACCAACCTGAACCTCCTCTGGCACAACTTAAGGCCATCGCTTCCCACCCTATCACTGTTACCTGGGAGAAGAGGCCAACCCCCACCTCACCACAACCTCCTTTCAAGCAGTGATAAGATCTCCCCCAAGCATCCTCTTCTCCAGACTGAACCATCCCAGTTCCCTCAGCCACTCCCCATAAAGACTTGTGCTCTGGACCCTTCACAGCTCTGTTACCCTTCTCTGGACGTGCTCCTGGGATTTGACATCTTTTTAGTAGGGAAGGGCCCAAAGCTGAACACAGCACTTAAAGTGCAGCCTCACTAAAGCTGAGTATAGATGGACAATTACCTCCTGCTCCAGCACTACTGCCACATCGCCCAGATCAGAATCTCTGCTGCAGTGAAGCTCTTGGGACTTGTAACCTCATTTCTCGGCAAAAGAGCCGCCTGCTCCTCTGCACTCAGTGCAAACCCACTGCACGCATGAGCTGTGCTGGTTTTACCCAAGGGCTGCAGCACACAGGCTGTGCAGTAGGGGATGAAGGGACCTCCGTGGCTGCTCCAAGGGGCTGCAAAGGAGCCTGGGCCCCAAGGAGGAGCACGGCAGATCCCACGGCTCACAGCACTCCTCTCCCAACATCACCTCCAGCTTCATTTTGTGATTAATGTTCCTCCAAACTTTCCTCGGCTCCCCACGCTCCCACTTTCCGTCACCCTTCTCATTACCGATGTATCTTTGCATCAGGGGAAAGCGGGAGGAAAAATTGTTCTTCCAGCCTGACAGCTGAGCGAGGGCTATATTATTAAAGGTACCAATCATAGGTGCCGAGCTATCATCGCACGATGAATGCACATGTCAGGAGCCGGGGGGAGCGCGGCGGGACGGCGGCACTCGCGCTCTCTCCGCTTCCCGCGCGTTGGCCACCTCCGCTGGCTGAACTTGGACCCCGCGCGGCGACAATTTCTCCGGCCTCGACAGCACGATTAATTTCTCCTGCCCTCCGCGGGGCCTCCGAGTGCGGTGGAAGTCCAGCTGGCCTGCTGCTGATAAGATGTACCTTTTGATTTGTTTTGTCTTTGATTGCCTTTTCTGTCACCTACAATGGCTGGCCGCCTGGAGACCTCCGCATCGCCTGACGGACGGATCTATTTATCTATAGGCTGCTCCCGGCTGTTCCTCCCCCTCGCTCCCCCCAAGCACCACCTTGTACCGCTGAAGTCCCCGTCTAATAGAAGCCGTGAAGGCTCATCCACCATAAAATACATCTGCCATCCTCCTTCTCGCCAAGATAAAAGCCTGTCAGTGTTACTTTCCAATTCCAGGCAGCTTGATTAATGGTGAAAAGCCACCGCGAGATCGACTTCTGGTTTTTACAAGCGCTGTCAGCCGGCCCAGGGTTATGCGAAACACACGCTCATAGAAAACAAAACAAAATGAGAAAAGGTTGGGTGGGGAGGGTAACCAAATCATATTAGTCTCAAGACTAAATAAAATAGGAACCTGGAGCCATCAAACCCCTGTCAGCCGGGTGCAGAAATATGCTCCGCGCCTCATTGTACCAAGGCAAATTATGGCAATAATAAATCATTGTTGAAGGAAGATTGTTGATAATTTTTTTCCTTTTTTTTTTTTTTTTTTTGGATGGTGGCATTCAATAGGGGTGCTGGGACACCTGCCACCGGCCTCGGAGCAGGTTATTAGGCTGTCACTCAGCCCACAGCGCCCACAGCAGGGCTGGAACAGAAAGTCTGGAGAGAGAGAGAGATATTAAACCAAATTAATTAAACAGTGGATATATTCTCACAAAAAAAAAAGAAAAAAAAGGAGAGGGGGTCAAAAGAATTACAGCACTCTTTGCAATGTTTGTTTTTGATAAAGAGTATTTTACAGTGGCCCAGTCTAGTAGTGCTTCCACTGCTCTGCCCCATCAGTGAGATGCAGCCAGGCTCTGAGGACAGCAACAGCAGCACCCCACAGTAAAGAAAAGTCTGGAAGAAGTACAGCCCTGAAGAGAAAACAGGTCTTCCTGAACTGCCAGTGCTGGGCTTTGAGCAGTCCAGAACAGTGCTCTGCAGGGCTCACTCCTACAGAAGGATGAGCAGGGCTGTGAGCACCCTCATTTGGGATCCCAGGATATCCACAACATCTCCTGAAGAACAGGACTCGTCCTGCTACATGGGAGCATTTCCCACTTCAACAAGAAGGAGGATTCAGTGAAGACACAGAACCATGAAGTCACCCAAGTTGGAAGGCCATGAGGTCCAACCCTCCCTGCGATGAACAGAAACACCTACAGCTCCATCAGGTGCTCAGAGCCCATCCAGCCTGACTTGGTTGCCTCCAGGCATGGTGCCCTACCACCCTCACTGTAAAAAACCTTCTTCATAGCCAATCTAAATTTCCCTCCTTTGGTGTGAAACTATTTGCCCTTGGTCACAACAGACCATGCTAAAGAGCCTGTCCCCTTCTTTCTCCTAGCCTCCCTTTAGATATATCTTCCCTTTCTTATCTCTGCATCTGCAGAGTGCCCCATTCAGGTGAAGAAGACAGATCCCAGCATCTCTTGGGTAACAAGCTCAGCCTGGGTCACAGGAGAACATGCAGAGCCCAGAGGCTGTGCAACAAAACACAGCCACATCCTGCTTTCACCACATGAGCAGGGTGCATCACACAGAGCATCACTCCTCCTAAACTGCCAGGCCAAAGCTGGTCAGCAGGTTCTGCGTTACTTCTTCCAGCCTTAGAGCAGCTCATGTTGGAAGGGACCACAAAGCCCATCCAGCTCCAACCTCTGCCATGGGCTGGTTGCCCCACACCAGCTCTGCTTGCCCAGGGCCCCATCCACCCTGGCCTTGAGCACCGTCAGGGATGGAAAGGAAGACGTAATTTCCAGTGACCTCACACAAGTAACTACTTTGTTCATTTGGAAGGGAGATTTGAAAGCCAGTATGCAACATTTGGCCATTTAGGGTATATGAAGCTGCCAGTGCAGCTCTGCCCTGCGTGCCCTGCGTGCCTCACACTGGGACACGGCTGTGGTACTGCAGCTGCTGTGGAGAAACCATCCACATGGAATTGTGTGAGTATCACTCAAACCCTTACATTCACACCTGCAGTCCCATCTTCAGCATCTCACAGGGTTCAGCAAACAACTCCTCATCTCTTTACATGCAGTGCAATCCCATTATCAGTGTGGTGGGTATATTGAATGTAATATGGTAAAAGAAACATTATTTGATAAATATAATACTCCTTCGGCTGTGTAATCATGCTTAATACAGTTTTTTTTCCATCAGTATAAAAGCGAGCAAGACAAAGTTTAGCTCAAGCAACAGATTCAGGAGCATTTCCCTTCTCCTGCTCTCACCAGCATCCTGCGTGTCCTGGAGCTGCATTCAGTTTTCCAGACCACTGACCAGGAGCGATGTGCTCCAGCTCAGTATTAATGAGAGGATCTGGAGCAGCAGCGTTATTGAACGGCTGCAACCCGCCTGGACATCTGTATTGCACCAACTTGGGTACAGGTGATGGGCACCAAAGATTAGAGGGGCCGATAACTCCATGTTCCTAAAGGGTCCTGTCCATGGGAATAGATTTTTCAGAGGGTGAATTCACTTTGTCTAATCCAAGGACCTTCCAGCAGCACTCAGACGTATCACCACCAGTTCAGGGGCACCGGACACCTTTCCTGCCATACTGTTGGAGGGGAACAGCCCTATCCTGCTCCCCACACCCTCAGGTCTTCCTCCACCACCCTCCTGTGGGGGGTCACGAGGGAGAAGCGGAGCTGCCTGGCATAAGGCACAGGCGCTTTGGGTCTGGTTGGATGTTTGCTATGCATTTGGGAAACAGATTGCACAGGAAACCTGCAGGCCAGCAGAATGCTATCCAGCATTTGAGATAGCAGATAGCTCACAGAGCGTTATTAATGACAGAAACGCTTGGTGGAGGGAAGCGCAAAAGCCGTAGCGGTGATTCATTACATACTTCGCTGCTCTTTTGTGATTGTTTTTCCCTATGCAAATGCTTCAGAATGTGAACATTAACAAATCCCAGTATGAGAAAAAATGAACTCTAATGGGCAGCCAGAGGGACATTAACCAATAGCCAACTGCTCCGGGCAGGGACAGAGTGCATCCTTGCCCATCTCCCTGTGCCAATTCTCTGCCAGCAGCACCTTCCTGTTTCTGTAGAGGCACAAAAACTAACTCCTTGTTGCAGCTCTGCAGGAATGGGATGGACTGAGTATAAAATCAGATATATTTTACAATGAAGGCGGTGAGGCACTGGCACAGGCTGCTCAGAGAGTCAGTGGGTGCCCCATCCCTGTAGACAGACAAGGTCAGGCTGGTTGGGCTCTGAGCCCCTCCTCTGCAGGAGGGTAGAGGTGTGCAGCGGTGTGACAGCCATCAGGCTCATTGGGTCAGCAACAGGCAAAGGCATCATTTCTTCAGCAGCACCTTCTAGAAGCCAGCTAGCAGAAATATGCCACCTCTAGTTAGGCAGACAACACAGAGTTGAGTTGATCTTTTAAGAACCAAGAACACAGACAAATACTTTTGTCTCCTCCTACAGTAAAGCATTAGAGGTGATGAGTTGTGGGCACTCAGAGCTCTGCCCGCTGCTTAACGTGCTCTGCATAGGGAAACGCTCCCTGGAGGAGCACAGATACTCTACAGGGATGAAATTACATCAAGGCTGTGATCTCTCAGCACTTCTGGTGGAACAAAGAGCAGCACAACCACACTGGCACATGGACCGCTTGATTCTCTGACCCCTCTTCTTACTGCAAGCTGGAGCTTGCTGCTGGCGCACTGATTTTAGGATTAAGGACACAACAAAGCACACCAGTTATTAATTAGCAGCTCCTAGTTATGCAGTGAGCTGTGTTAAGCTCATGTGATTGAGCTTCATCACTCAATGAGATGAGCCCTATCCCACACGTCTGCTTACTTCCACTTCCACGCTACTTCAGAAGCGGGAGGCACTGAACAAACTCAAAGCTCAGCACCGAAGACACCCACCTTTAAATGCCTCTTCTGGCTGGGGTTACACAAAGCAAAAGAGGCTGCTCTTGTTCCCAGGCAAGGTGACTGTAGAAATATTTGTTTTTTAAAAGAAGCACCAGTTCAAATTCCAAGCTCAAGAGCTTGAAGAGAAACCAAGTCCTTCTCAGAGCATTTCTAATGAACGCACAACCCTGTCTTACAAGTTCTACAGCCACAGAAACAGAGGAAATCCCATACAGGGGAAAGGCAGCACTGGATCAGTTTGGGATACAGAATACAGATCAGAATTCTATTCCTACAGCACACAGGTACACACAGCTATCTGCAAATAGCAAAATTCAAGAGCAGATACCTCCACACAACCTTTACCACCACCATCACAGCAATACACTCACAGTTGGTCATGGGCAAAACACCAGAGCTTAGGAGCATCCTCATGTACACCCCTCTGAGTCAGACACATCACCCCAACCAGAACAGCCTCACAAGGACACATCTATCCTGGATCACTTCTCCCAGCTGCCCCATCACCACACCCCTACCCTTTACTCTCTGCAGCTGAGCTCTACAACCCCAAATCACCCAATAAATGACACTTGTGCCCAGAGTGATCCCTTGCTCTAGAGGCATTAGGTGCTGCTCTGCAGCCCTATGGAATTCAACTGCAGCAAAGTTTCCCTGTTCTTGTCGAAAAATTGAAGCTTTTAAGCAAAAATACAGCTCATGCTTGAGCATTGATGTTAATCGCACAGCATGATCTGCTCACTGAGTTTTTTGCTATGACTGAAGCAGCCTTTTCCTTTTATAAAGCTTCAAACCACAGGTTTACTAAAGCCCTAAGAGCACCATGCAGATAAAGGCTTTTATTTACATCTGTTTCAAGCTCTCAAGTATTTGTGTTGCTGCAAGGTTGACTGCCAAGCCTCCCGTTTCTCCAACAAGAACTATCTGTGTCGGCATCCCAACTCTGACCTTGACAGCCCGCTGCATGGTGACAAAGCACACCACCTCTGTGCTCATCCAGACTGCAGCCCCTCTGCCAGTTGTTGGGGTATTTCCTTTCTGCTAGGTGCTGCCAGCTTGGCCAGCATCACATTAGTGATAGCCAGGGATTGTTAGAACCTGGCCCACAGAAGAGCTTCGATTTTAGCCGATCCGTGCAGTCGTGTGCCATAAAGCAGCAGCTTACTGTCCTGCTGACTAATTAGGTCCCCAGCTTAGAATATTGATTTTGGTTTTAAATGCTACTTTTCTCGCTTTCTTTCCAATCCCATTGACTGTCTTGGTCTAGGCTAAATGGTAGAGCAATATTCAGCAGGCGATGCGACTGTCTCAGCAGCCACCTCTGACACTGAGCAGGCTTGAAAAACAATAGACTGTATTCTAACTATTATAAACACCGTAAGAGGAGAACATTTTTGCATTTCAGCTTTAAGCTCCTTCAGTCCTGGCCCTGATTCTAGAACCTAGAAATAATAGCGAACTCCATCCCCAACTTTTTACGTTGCAGGACACCCATAAGCGTAACAGCAAAGGAAAAACGACCCCACACACGTTCAGAACAGATTTAATACATGTTTCGCTGCTCTCTTCCAAATTGCAAACCTTGACTCGCAGTGTAACATTGCCACCAGGCGGGCAAATGCTCCCCTGTGCCGTGCCAGCACCCGTCCTTCAGCGAGGCTTGGTGGGGCTGCACAGCCCTGAGCCCCCCTAACAGGCAGGCATTGTTTGAACACCTGCACGTCTCCCTGTGCAGCTGGGAAGGTGCCAGCAACGCTGCTGGCCGCAGTTCAAGCTGTGACCTTTCCAGGCAGGAAGCAGGCGAAGGCTGGGGTTTCATGTCAGAAAGCTGGCAGTGGGAGCAGCCAGAGGAACTGAGACAGCAGGCCATCCAAGCACACATCAAACAGGAGTTTCAGAGCTGTCGCTGCTCTCCCTCCCCGCAGATTCTCTCTGAAAGCACTCTACTTTACAGGGTGAAATCGCCCTGCAGCCATCACACCTTGGATTGAGGAACAATGGGAATGCTCTGTGGGCACACAGGGATACCTGAGTTTTGGTATTCCAGGGAGTGAGGGTTGATGGAGGACCTGAGTTTCAGTATTCCAGGCAGCACGGGGCAACTGAGGACCTGTCGCTTGTGTCACGCCATGCCAGTAACAGCCTTACAAAAACCCGTGCGAATGTCCCCAAAGCTGGAATAAAACTCAAGGCCACCTAAGGCTTAGTGTTCTTTGCTGCAATGGAGAACAATTAGGAAAAGCAGTTACTACCACTCTGCTTCCTCCTTTACCAAAAGCCCATTGCTAAATCTATTCCACAAACAACCTTTTGTTTACAGCATAGGGCAGGGTTATCCCAGTGGAAATGAAGGGAGCGCAGTAACGAAGCACTCCACAAAGAAAGCAACAACCATCATAGCCGTGAAAAAAAATCATTTTGGCTGCAAAACCCCACAACATAGTTTTGAAGTTTGTTAAACGACGGAATCTTTTTCTGTCTCAAAATGGCACGGAGATAAAGCCTTAGGAATACACGAACTGCTATATAAACTGGGGGGCATCTACAACTTCCTGAATAGCAGTGAGCTATCAAACACTCACTGCTTAAGTGGCAAAAGCTTTACAAGCTTTCACATGGCCTCTGCAGGTCAAAAGAAGCAGTTGTGCAAGGACTTCTTCTGGAAATACTACTGTCCCAAAGAGGACCTCAAGCACTGCCTTATGTTGGTACCTCAAGTAGCTGTCCTCTGCACGACTCCTCTCCATGTAACTCCAATTACTTGGGATGATGCACATGATTACCTAACACTCCTGCAGCAATGACAGTTATTACTAATGCATGTTTCTTGGAAGCGACTTTATAAACGACCAGAATCTCAGCCAAGGCTCCTGCAAAGGGTATTTGAATTAAGGAACCTTGGGCAGATTGCTGTCAGTTGGCTAAAAAGCATCGGGACATCACTGACCTTTGACTTTTCCTGCTCCAATTAGCACCCCATTATTTTAAGTACAACAGTTGTAGCAGAAGACAAGCGCTGTTACAAAAACTGTTTTCGTGGAACCCGTGCATGACTTTCCCACTATTCACTTGCGCAGCACCTTTTGAAATGCAACACTTGCGGAACAGGAAAGCCCACAGGAACGGCTAAGGCACTGCGATTTCAGCAAGCTTTCTTGAAAGGTCTTGGAGCAAATGCCACTTTTTTCTTTTACACTCTGAACAGCTGTTCTGAGAGGGATCCTTTTTTCCAGTATTTTGGGCAGGTAAGAGTATTCCACAATCCTTAGGATCGTGGTATTGAAAGCACCGGACCAAGCATTAGCTCCAAAGATGTACTTTATTTCATTATAAAGCAGATTGTTTAGGCATTGTTCTGTGAACACCCACTGTATGAGCAGCAGGTCCTGCTCCCAGGACACAGCTGCTCAATAACAAAGACTCCAGCACTGGACAACAAAAGTACAGATGCATAGAACACGTGCTGCTCGGACACTCAGGAGCTGATGGCCTAAACAGCAACCAGTGAAAACAGATGATATGGTCAAAAATACACGTCCAGCTCCAGCCCAGCCAGAACTGCACATGCAGAAGTTGAGTCCTTTTTATTACAAATAATAAAAAAAGGAAAAAAAAAATCACATTGGACTTCTTGGAAAACCAACTAAAAAAACTCCAAAAGAAAAAGAACCACACCATACTCCCTCCCTCTCCAGTCAGCCACTTTTAACTGTCCCTGATTTCACATCAAAATCACACCACGGCATGCCTGTACTTTATAAAAAAAACAGACAGGAAAGTGACAGAAAGTAGTGTGAATCAACAGTGAACAGCTGGCAGTGAGCATTTCAGATGCTTTATCCCAATCCTTTTGTTCATTTTCCCCACTGTGATCCTTTCCCCGAGGCCTTCACTCTTACAGACAGGTGTATTTCATTCTGAGCTTGCAGAATTCTCATGCATTTGGTATTTGAGCTCAATACATCATCAAGGGCTTCTGGACGTCATCTGTGCTTCTCGGGAATGTAAGAGTCCCACCACTCTGAGCAGCAGCAAAGCACTCACTGCTGGCACAACACACAACTGCACACAAGGCGCCGTGAAGCTGTGAAACATCCCAACATCACGACTTCTAAGTCTGGCTCCCATGTTGTCCAACACTGGCAAGATTTACAAGACCCGTACACAGAGATTGGCATTTGGTCCTAGGCACCTAATTAGTACCGACAATTTAAATGGAAAATTAAGTCTTCTACTGTCAACTTCTCCATTTTGGAAATATGATGGTAGAAAAAAAAGGGGTCCCAATACCTTCTGTAGAAGTACTTTTCAGTGCACCATTCAGGTCAACACAGTTGTATGATGGAAAAGCCTCCTCTGCGTGACTCTGTTACATGACAAGGGTCTCATATCTACAACTAAATACAAGAATTCTAGGCAAAAAAGACATTCTCTTCACACTCCTTTGCATGAGCATGACTCAAAATTCACCAGACATGCAGATACAATCAGGTAACATCCTGACAACTGTACAACCAGAATTTTTAAAATTGATGAAACCTACCTTCAGAAAAGGATGCAAGCAGATTTGCATCTGAGTTTCCATAACATGTATTTCTTTCAGTTAGCATCAGAACTAGAAGTGCTAGAGCTAATGGCAAGGAGCCCTAACTAAAAGGTTTTCACAAATCTGCCATACTACCAAGTTTCAAAAGGTGCCATTCCTGAGGCACAGATGCTGGCACAGACTCAACTGACCTGAGTTTTCTGCTTACAGACAAGAGTGATGGGAAAGAACACATTCTCTTACCAAACCCTGACAAGCCTCAAGACAATATTTGAGATCTGTCAATGTCCAGCTCAGTAATTGCAAGACTTCTGGAATTAGAGGTGCTATTTAGAGTGAAAAGAAGCAACTGCCTCCCAAATCTGCCGTATTTGAACAAAAATACATCACAAAACTGAACATATTAAACGCTGTTTGTGCTTACAATTGTAGTTACGGAACTCAAGCATTAGGGGGAGAGGTTTTTCCTCACTACTGCTGCAATGGAGCTGCAAAAAAAAAATAAAATGGGAAAAAAAAAACCCTTCCAAACATTCAACCCTACCCACAGTTATTAAAACCTGCAAAGGTTTCAGGTTTACTAATTTTTAGAGGGGATAAAAAAAAATCCAAGAGTTGTTGAACTAAATCCAATTCAGAAAGCTGATTCTCCTAACACATAATTAAGAAACAATTTTCATTAAAAAAATTGTGCACATTTTTCCTCAGTAATTTATAAAATGCAAACAGTATGCTAGAAAAGTTTGAACATAAGGAAACGTGCTTCAGAAACATTATTAAAAGATGTGTTCCTATGGAATGACATTCTCAAGTTTACGTTACTTCCTTGCATCTGGATACTTTAGAGAGTGCTGTTCCCTTCTCTCCTGGGTCCATGAGAAGCTAGGTTTAGAAAAGAAGAGCTCCCATACTGCCAACTTCACTCTGTTCCTTTACAAATATCTCAAAGTACTGATAAATGATGGTGACAGCCAGCAGGATCCCAGTTCCAGACCCGATTGCCCCAAGGAAGTCTGCCAACACAGAGAGGGCACCAATACAGAGGCCACCAAATGCAGCAGCTGTAGGAATGTACCTGTAAAACAAGGTGTGAATACAAAAGGTGCTATTAGAATCAGCTCAAGATTATGGTAAATGTAACAGGATTATCACTGTATGGGAACCATGGAATGTATTAAATCGAGGAGATGGGTGTTTCCTAGGAAGCCAGTCCCACTGAGAAAAATGAAACACAGATAATCTAAACCATGGAGGCATCCTCTCTTCTGGTATAGGTCCACTAATCCCAGAGAAGGGTTGTACACTAGGACCAGTACACCTGGTAAGGAAAGAAAACCCAGCCTGAATGGAAAGAAAAAAATGTGCTGAGAAGGCATTTCAGTCTACCAGGTAATTAAGCACATGTTAATGAATGTTAGATCCTCAAGACATTTGCAGATGATTGAAATCGAAAGTTGCAATAATATTTCTGTAACATGATTCATCTAAATCAATCTCTGCTTGCCTCTACACCTACTGGATTTAAGTAGCTGCTAGTTTTAGACAGGAGTACATAGAAAGCAGTACTCTTAAGACACATGAACAATCTTAAAGTGCTGTTCGTCAGATTGAAGTGTAGTATACTTCCACTCTCATTACTAACTTCCCTATAAAGGTTGACATAAGGAAAAATACAACAATAAAATAAAAGCTCTGGAGTTCAAGCATGTTTTCTAACTGCAAGGCAACAACATCCTGCTGTGCAAGTCCAGCTATTAACGAGAGGCAGTGCTCCATGCCCATGCACAGAACCCTAAAGCTTAAAGAACAGCCATGCACTAGGGTCCAGAAAATGTCAGTCTAAGCAAAGTTTACAATGTGTTCTCCCACACTTTGCATAAGCAACTTGTGAAGGGCACAGCTCACCTGTTCAGTTCATGTACCATTGAAGTTTCTCTGTGGCCTCGCATTACCATTTGCTGTTCTTTCAACTGTTTGGCAACCTGCATCGAATAAAGAAAAGGAGTCAGGTTAGGTTAGTACTATTAGCCAAGTCCACAGAATCCAGAGCAAGGCATTTCAGTGAGTTACTGGTCTTTCTTGTGTTTTCTTTTCACACACAAAAACAGCCAGTATTTCAACTCGGGATAATCCAGACTGCAGTCAGAGGCAGTTCTCCATACTGTCAATTATGCAAAGCTCCTTGGATAGTTCTAGTCCTACTGAGGAAACAAGAACATGGAAACCCGTGGCTGTCCCACACACTACAAGCTACACCTGTTACACCATTACTGTTCCCATAGTAAATACAAGTCCTGTTCTAGCACTAAGTCTCTACTCTCTCCTGGTCAGGGTTTAGTTGATGTTGTTAAAACCATCTTATGAAGTGTGCATTCCAGCAGTCTCCCACATTCAGCTGAGCTATTTGTGAGACTATACTAGAAGGGAAATGACTGAGAAAGGGTTGTTTCTTGGAAAACTACTCTTAAATGGTATTTCTGCAAGTGGATGGGATTACAATTGAGTCCTGCTAACATCTAACTACTGACAGGAACTGAAACTCTTGTAGATGAGCTTCTAAAGCTGCCTGTAACCCAATTAAATGTACTCGCAGATGATTAAGCTACCAGTTTTCCACCATACTGTGAATGTGCACATAAGTAATGGTTTATCAATTTTTAATTTTTGATCTTGTTTACATCAGCTTTTCTTCAGTATGAGGAAAGTGTACTGAAGCATTACAAGTTGTATCTCCACTCATTCTGAAAGAAATTCTATCTATAAATGGCTGCAAGCGCCTCCTTGCCAGTCTGACAGCAAGCAGCCAGATGCAAACCCCAAATGAGTGCTCCTGCTGTTAACTCACCATGCAACTATTGCATATTTGTTAAAGAATGGATTAAACCATTCCACATGGCTGTCAAACTTCATTTCCTGCCCCAAAACCATACAATACAAATATACCACAATGACAAATATTTTCCATCTCATTTTCCAATTCCAACTGGAGAATTACAGTTACTCAATATCTTGAAGCAAAAGGAAATTTAAGAAGCCACACATACAATAATGCACAGAACTACATTCTCAGTACTCAGATCTTTTAAGTTAAAAAGTTCTTGTTAATCTTTCCTGAGAACAAACTATGAGCTCTTTATGCCAGAAATGGATACTTAAGTTTTACCTGCAGGTTCCTAAGTGGCAACTGCCTTGTACACACTGCAATTGTGATTTGGTACTAAAAGCGTTGAGTGTTACCTGATCTTTCCTCATACTCATCAGATTTCATGTAGCAGTGTCAGAAGTTTCCTAATGCTAACAAAAAAACCCTGTTTGTCTTTTGCTATTGTCACTGCTTTCAAAAACAGCAGTAAAGAGGGCAAAAATAAGTAAAAAAGTTTCATTTTTCCCTCACTCTCCCCAGTTATTTTTTTAAAGCTCTTTCTAATCCAAAAATCAAAACCACTGCTTACACAAATGATAAAAATTACTGTGAAGATCACCAGCTTAACAGTAATCTAAGAAAAACTCAGTATGTATATCTGCTGTTTTTAATCAAGATATCATTTATCATTTTAAACTTACATCTTTGGCAGACGAGCCAGAGACTTCAATCCATGTTTTAGAGAAGAAAGCACAGGAACCCAGCATAAACACAATATAAACAACTGCATGGACAGGGTCTTCTAACACTGAAGAAAAGGATTCTGGAGGTGACAGATAATAACAAAGTCCACCAACAGGATAAGCACGAGCAGGGCCTCCAGCTGAGGTGTCCTACAAAAAAGGAAGCAATTAGTCACCAGTTTTCTTGCCCTTTCTCAGCCATAAAGTTAATCCTGGGTTTATATCCCACCTTTACATCACTGTATTTCATTATCCTTACAGAAGCATATGAAGACTCAACTTTACTATCATAAGCAGTTTTTAATGTGGAAATGGAATACAATAAGGAACAGTAAGAACCCCCAGGACAGTAAAGAATGGTGAGAGTTGAATGAAGATTCAACATCTACAGCAAGTCTCACACACCATCATCAATTTAACAAATTGCTAATCTAGAAGCTTCAGCATACCCACGTGACCTGCCATTAAAATGTGCTCTTGTGTTTAGAGAGACCATCTCTCCAAGTACACCTGTTAATGGCACTCCTACAGAGCTCTATGGAAGATCACCAGCAATACTCACAGACCAAGTGCCCAGCAGGCTAACCAGCAAGTTCCCACTGAAGCGTGCAGAAAGCATCTGGGAGATGACGTACAAGTTTGACACCAGGGCAGACTGAAGAATAATGGGAATGTTTGAAGTATAGAACAGCTTGATTGGGTAGGTGTTGTACTGGCCACGGTAGCGAGCAGATTTAATAGGAAGATCCACTCTGAAACCCTGAAAAATTTCCAAAAGAGAAAAGTCCCTTATTATAACCTGACAGCATGAACCCGTACCACAGCTCCTGAATTGAAAGGGCCAGGCCTTGAAAACAGCAGAAAATAAACATGACATTTAAAAAAACAACTGCACTTCCTTTAACAAGAAGCAGATTACACATCTTTTTCCATAGAAACAGCTTAGTAACTCTCTTTATGCCAACTGACCTGGAAATAAATTACAATTGCAAACACGAAGATGGTGGCAATCAGATTCATGAGGTTAGGGAGATTCTGACGGTAAAAGGCCTCACGAAGAGCTCTGACTTTGTCTGTACGAGTAGCCAGAAGATGAAACAGAGCAATGATGGCACCCTCAAATTCCATGCCTTGGGTGGAAAAAGAAAAAAACTCAAGTTAAGCATGATATCTTTAAATTTCAGTGCTTTGTCCAATTAAGCATTCTTCTACGATACAGGACTCATAACAGAATCACTTCCATCCCTGTTCATATTAAGGGCACATTCAGAAATCCCCCCTGTATGAAACTAGGAACAAATCACCACCCAAACACCAAATGGAATAACTTCACTGATCTCCTGAGACACAAAATTACTTACACAAAGTTTTGTTCTGTGTGGTTTTTTTTTTTTTTTTTTAATTATTTTCAAACAGGGAGACAACATTTCTAGTATTATTTGTGGTCAGCCATTGGCTACTGTTTGAATTTTAAAAATGCAATTACTTCATTTCAGTTTTCTAGTATACATCAGCAACATGATTGTCTCCTATCAGGTTTGGAGAATAAGGGGTTTGGAGCAAAGAGTAAGATAAGGAACAGAAAGGAACAGCTGGTACTTGTCAGTAGGCTGGGCAGCAGCTGCAATACAACAGCAGTCATCCCTATCAAGTTTTATGGTGGCACTGTATGACACTGGAGTTCAGGATTAAAAACTGGTCTTTTTGACTTTAAGAAATCATTGTGCTATTCTATAAAGGGATGTAAAGAGACGGAATTTTAGAAGGCTGTGGGGAGAAGTTGCTGTGTTTATGTTCCACGTGAGAAAATAAGGAAGTTCTGATGCAAGTATTACCTCGTCCTGTGTTCACCGTGGTGGGGCTGAACGCCTTCCACACAATAGTCTCACAGATGTTGGTAGCAATGAAGAGAGAGATGCCAGAACCGAGACCATACCCTTTCTGCAGGAGCTCATCCAAGAGCAGAACTATCAATCCAGCAACAAAAAGCTGCAGTAAAAACAATCAGGAGCATTACTCACATTCCTTCTCATTTTTTGTTAAAAAAAAAATTAATTCCTTTTAGAAGATTAGACTACATATGAGAAAGCAAGCACACTGGTATCTCTTCCCTGCACGTGGGTAAGGAGAGAATCCATAACACTGATTTCCTTGACCCCTTTGGAGGACAAAAAAGAAGGGAAGAGTAGGAATTACCTGAATTGTGATAAGCAGGCAGATACCAGCGCCCATCTCAGACGGGTCTCCATACATCCCAGTCATCACATAGACTATTGACTGCCCGATGGTAATGATCATTCCAAACACTGGAGAATACAAAAAACAATTACGTATTTGTTCTGAAGATTTATGTCCTGGACAATTAGACAAACATCACATCTTTGTGGAAGTTGGGAAGGAATACAGAAGTCACAGAACATTCAAGAGCAGGTTAAGTTTGTTCTCTGAAATCTAGCACTGAAAATACAAGTATGCACAGACTTCAGAAACAAAGATTTAAAAGTATTTTTAGTTACTAAAGATGTCTTTAAACACTGAAAATTGAGGATGAACTGACATTACTTCGGTTATGATTCTTTCTTTCCCATAAACAAATCAGTAAGAGCTTTGTTGCCACACATTTGAGAATACTCAGATTGCTCTGAAACCATTTATCCTATCTCGCTGAAGAACCATCCTTGAAAGTGTAAGGTAACAACTACTGCAACTAACATCTTCATAGATACTTTTTTTTGGACAAACATCACCCAACATAATTCAAGCTATGAGTGCCCAAAACATTGCTTAGTTTATTTGATGAGATCGCAGCACAAATGCCAGCTGCACAGATATTCTTCCTCTACAAACCTAAATGACACCAAATGCTAACAAGGCAAAGAACAGCCAGTAAGGCTGCAGAAAGAGACATCTGTAGCACAGCATGAACACACAGCACGACAGAAGTCCATATCCTGTACTGAACATTGGAGACCAAAGCAAATTTCAACGTTCTGTTGTCAGTGTTAGATTCTAAATCACCCTACTTTGGCATTTAGCATCAGCTGCTACTTACACTTCTGTGCCCCGTTGAATAGAGCTCTGTCCTTTGGGGTGTCGCCAACTTCAATGATCTTGGCACCGGCCAAGAGCTGCATGATGAGCCCAGAAGTGACAATAGGGGAAATGCCCAGCTCCATCAACGTACCTGCCAGACACAGGAAGCACAGTGACCCTCAGAGGTGTGTGGGTATGGTGCACACCAGCACTTTCTTTCCAAGTTTGACTTTCCACCCCTTGCATTGTGACAGAGATGAGACAGAACTCCAAATATCTACACATGTAAGAGGCTTCCATGGTAACAGAAGCTTGTTAAAGTTGGTTTAATAAGTAATGCAGTACTTCTCAGTACCTTAAGAATCATATTTGCTGGAAAAGACTTTTGGTGTTGGGAACAGCTTTCCCGTATACAAGACAAGGCAGGAATTTGCTCTGTCTTTGACAATCATCAGTAACTTCATTATTTATTTACAAACAAATAACAACAATTTAAAAACAAAAGCCCACGCTTTTTTCAGGAGCGCTCACATAAATCACCTCACAATTCTTCATTTGTATCTACATTAAAAACCTTTCTGATAAACTGAAGTTAATAAAACAATCACAGACTTTAATCTTTGGTGAGGCAGACTGAAAAGACATCATCCAGAAAAACAGAACGCAAGCAAATACAGCTGCAGTATGACTGAAATAGCTTGGAAAGTACACAGAATCCTGTACCAGCAGCAGTGCTGGAACTCTTTCTCCCCAGTCTCTGTTTCCTCACCAAATGCTCCCTCGTTTTTGCACGGAATAGATTGCAGCCAGCTACAAAGTCATTTTGTCCATGAAAGTGTGCCCTTCCAATCCCACGCTGACTTATATTTTTTTTACATTAGATAAAATTACTTTTTCCTCTTTGTTCCACTTCCCATTGCAATAAAATAAACCACAAATTAAGAACAAATTTGAAAATGTTTTCTTCCATGTCACAAACATTTTCTCTTGGAAGACTGACCATACCTCTATTAGAAGCCAGAATCACTCTCATCCAGTAGAATGGATCTGCTGAGTCTGATGACATTATGCCAAATAAGGGAATCTGAATATCCAACCAAGAGAAGAAAAGAGTTTTTAATTAGACTTTGTAACACCCATTCACTATCTTAGCCCTTCCTTACAAACAGGAAAAAAGCATACCTGACAACATACTAAGAAGATGAAGAGTGTGATAGCTGTCCATAGTACCTTCTCCTTAAACTGAATCTAAAGGAAAAACAAAACAACACATTGAAGAAGATAAAGCTGCCAAAATAGCAACATCTAGTTAACCAGTAAACTTTCTCAGTGATACACTGCAGAGCATTTGATTTTCTTCTGAAGGAACAAAGTGTAAGATACTGAACAAACTAATTCACTTTCATCCCTTCTGCCCTGCATGCAGCCAAATCTTTACTGAACCCTTAACCCAAATAAGCAAGTCTGTGTAAGTTAAAGGTAGTGGTAGCATTTCCACAGAAATGCATCCTTTGTCATTCTCCCCACAATGCCAAGCATCTTATATTACACAGATATAAACTTCTGAATGAAATTTCACCAACTCACCTTCCGTTCTGGCTTCTGGATTTCAGGCAGGATAACACAGAAGGGCTTGATTACTTCAAGAAATTTTACTGCAAGGAAATTAGTTAAAAGACAAAGTAAGCACACAGAAAGAACACAAGGAAAAGCTTGAATAAAATTAAATGCTGTGTTTAAGAAAAAAGTTGCCTTTTTTTTTTTTTTAAATTCTCATGCAGAAGTATGCAGAAAAGATAAGTAGAATATGGATTGGAAACACAGAAGAACAAAAAAAGAACAAATTGACAGCCTTCTGCTTTTAATGAGTAGGTTGGCAGCACAGAAAACCGGCTGTCGTTTTGCACACATATATGTCTTCATAACTCAATTTCATAATGCCTCTCAAGTACCAATATTTAAGAAATCCAACACTGAAGATAGGTTAAAATCAGCAGCTGCCTTCAGGCCACACAGCTCAAGAGCTCCTACTCAGTGTCCACACACACAGTGTTCTACTTCAAGTCTCTTTACAGAACTGCTCCTGCAGTGATCACCCCCTTGTCACAAGGACACATTCCCCGATCAGAAAAGTCAAAGCTGCCTCAGTTTTAGGGAAAAAAAACACAACAACAAAACAATCACACACAAAATAGGAATATGTGCAAAGTCACACGCTGGCCACAATCACACGTAACTAGTTTTGAATGGAGTTAATGCTGAACTTCCCGAGGCCAGGCTCAGACTACACGTGCATTTGGGGACGAATCTGAAGGACTGAGACAACGCAGAACTGGAACTCTTGGTGGCTGCCCACTTCCACACGGAAGGCAGCACTTCCATAACGCTTTACGACTAACTTACAAAGAACTGCTCCATCTCAAATCATTAGCTGTGCTTTCAATGCCTTAACCAAGCTGTAGGAGAGGCTGGCAGCTATGATAACGAGGCGCTTTTCAGAAGGCTCTTCCTTCCAGGAGGAAGTTGCCGTGCCCAGGAAACGATTATTTCACTCAAGAAAAAGAAAGGCAGAAGGAGCCTCCAGAGCTGAGGAAGGAGCCCGCCCGCCCTACGAGGCCTGGCCGCAGAGAGAGAGCGCAGCCCGGGGCTCCGGCGGGCTCGGGCAGAGCGGCACCCCGTCAGCACGGCACCTCGTCAGCACGGCTCCCCGCCCGCCCCTACACCCGCACAGAGCTCAGCCCCAATCAAACACCCCAATACTCACTCCCCATGGCGGCCGGGGATGGGAGCGCGGAGCGCTGCGGCGGCTGCCCGGGATGGACACGTCAGGACTGAGCCGGGCCGCCCCCTGCCCTTCCGCTTCCGCTTCCTGCCACGCGCCGCAGCCCGCACTGCGCAGGCGCTGTTCTCTTCCCCCGCGCCGGCCAATCGCCTACAACTCCCAGCATGCACCGCTCACACAGCCTGCGGCGCCCGCCGGGAAATACTGATGTTTATTGGCTCCTTGTGGGTGAAAGCAACCAGTCGTGTGGCAGTCTGGGAGTTGTAGTCAGCTTCCCTGGCCGCCATCTTATCGTGTCGTCTTAAAGTCACCGAGTCCAAGCATCAGCACCGCGCCCTCTAACCACGTCCCTCAGTGCCACGTCTGTCCTTTTCGTGAGCCTCAGGCTGAGTTTAACACAGCTGGAGAAAGCTGAGCCTCTTGTGAAATACAAAGCACTGGTAAAAAGGTGCAGCGCTGTGCTTTGTGCCAAAAAGTGCTGACGTGTAGCATGTGTTTGTATCACAGAATGGCCAGGGTTGGAAGGGACATTAAGGATCGTGAATCTCCCACCCCCGAACAACCCCTACTCCAACAAGTGAAAAGTAGTCCTATGGACCTCTTGCTGAAGATGTTTTTAAGAGTAACACAACGTTCTGCCTGCTTTCCAGGCATTTAGAGAGGGACTTATCGCTGCCCTGAAAGCTGAAGGTAAACAGAAGTTGGAGGAAAGCAAATAGAGGTGCTGATACAAGAGAAGTACTCAGCATAAAGACTGTGAAATCCACTGTGGTTTCCACAAATCTCCTTGTTCTTTTCTAGGCACTTAGCTATGTTTGATGAATTGATCTCTTCTTTCCTGATATTAACTTTAAAATTAGCAGACCTAATTTCCATTGCCTGATGGGTGGTGATATTTTTTTTTTCCCTTCTCCTTTTCATTCATTTATTGTAGTGGATGTTATATCTGCCTGCCTCAAATCTTCTGAAACTGCGCACTTCTTCTAAGAGTTATCAAAGATATCCACTGATGGCACTGAGACTGTTGTAGTCAGCCGTTGGCCAGTGGAGCTTGCTTTAAAATTTCCAATTTATGAATGGTTTTTACCCACTCATTTCCAATTATTGAGGAAGCAGCTGTTTTTCAAATTACACACTCTTAGGCAGAGTTTACTTCATGAGATCTTTTTGGCTTATTAACACAGGGATTGACACCATTTACCAAAGGCAACTGGTGGAAGAGAAAGGAGAATTAGCAGTAATTTTGTGGAAGTCTGAACAAGGAAGCAACAACTGGGATCAAAGATAGAAGCAAACAATGACCTGCCAGAATTTTGTGGAATTTATTAAAACACGGGAAACTGCTGTGAGAGGTGCTGATAACATCACTATGCCAGATCATGGTTAAGTTAGAAAGGATAACGTGGCTTTATTCTTATCTAAACAGCTCTCTGCTTTTAGCCACTGAGAAGTCAGGTGAGTAGGTCACTGTCTAGACTCCATGCTCAGTGGAGATGCTGATGAGCACCTCTGCAGAAATGTTGACTCCGCTTATCTTATACATCTGTGTAAGGTGTCTTCTCACAGATGTTATCTCGGAATCAAGCTTAGGCATTTTTGAGAGAGTCTGTGGGGAAGCTTGTCAATCCACTGTTTCTATTGTAATTGTTCTTTTGACAAATAGATAGTGTCAATCTCTAGGGCCTCACTCTATTTCTCCTTCACAGTGAGAAGTCTATCCTTAGAAGATGGCTTCCCAGGATATAAAGTCACAGTTGTTCTTTATGCTATGGTGTTATTTTTTTCATCTGTGACATACAGATAGGTTAAATAAAGGGGTGTTGTTCTTCACAAGGCCCATCTGTTAGACATATGGATTTCCTGTTGTTTTTTAAAATAATTTAATCAATAATGTAATTTGATACTAGATGAAAACAAACCTTATAATTTCATTTAGAGTTGTCTACTTAGATATGGAAGCTGAAAATTCAGTAGTTTTTTCTTACCTCTCTTTTTTGGCCATTCTGAATCTGAAAAACTTCACATTTGGGAATATGAAAATACAATACTATGGCTGAATTTGCCACTGAAGTTCAATTCTGGAAATAAATGGTTTATGAAAGCTAGCTTCCTTAGAAATCCACGGTGAAAAGCCTCTTTTTTTTGCTAACTGAATTAAAAAAAAAAAAAAAAAAGACAGAGAGAGAATTCAGGGTCGGCTGCTTTGTGTCATCAGCTGTCACTGCAGAACAGAAGAGTAAAAGAAACTGACGATACAGTTGTTGGGGAATTATTTTGGTGACGCCGTGTGAGACACAGGGTCGAGTTTCAGCTTACTGTGACTCCCTAACTTCAGTTTATCTTGGGATCTATTTTAGTAGCCAGTCACACTTTGAGTGACAAAAGTGGCATTTGTAAAACTGGGGTTGATTTTCACAGTTTTGGAGTAGTAGCGACTGCTACAAGAGGACTCAGTTTAGTACAGTGACAGCTGGTACAACTGGAATAACGATGATGAGGCTGGCATATAATAAATAAACAGCTCTTTAGGAAAAAAAGCAGTATCTGAGAAGCAGATTAAACAACTTATTTTCATGCCTTGATTTCTTTGAACCAAATCAGTTCCTCTATTGTAACCTAAGTAATCCTGCTTTGAAAATAGTGTAATTTAGGGCTATTAAAATCATTAATATTCACTTAGTGGCTTTAAATTTTGTTAGTCAATGTGTTCCACTGTTTCATACTGTGCAAATGTTCAGCATTTGCTGCAAAATTATATATCTCAATACACCTCTATTACATTAGTATAAAATTGACATTTAATTACTGCTTTTGAAATGTCTACACTCTGTAGTTACTGACTACAGATGCTGGACCCCATTGTGCTGAATTGTACCCTGATGCAAACAACAAAGGCTGTATGATTGCTTCAACAGTGAGAGGTAAAAAGCAGAAAATAGGAGTAGAGAGTAGAAGTGAAACAAAGGAGCTTAGATGAATTTCTCATTGCATCCAAACAGTTCAGCTTAGCCGTAGCAGCACCACTTATAGAAACTGTCCACAAACTGTTTGAAGGGGTCCAGTTCTTCACATCTGTGACGTGCTCACTCTCTGTTCCCACTTTGCCACTTGTTATCTGCGTGACAGAGCTTTCACGCTGCATTGAATAAAGGCCTTTTTTACCAAGGAAGCTAAAAGAAACTCCCTTAAGCTGTTGTTACAGCACGTCCCAGGATCTCTGGAGGAAAATGAAATCCGTTTGTTCTTACACGTTTGTGTGTGTACACTCACACATACAAGGACATGCACCTTACAGAATGGGGCTAGTTAATAGATGCAGCATTGGGCTGCAAGAGGTACCAACAGAGCCTTGTGTACGGGTCTGCTTAACAGCCATATTCATATGAAGGCTCTGATACTTGATGTACAAACCAGTAGTAGTCTGTTTAACCACAAGGTGGAAGAACTGCTTTACTTATAATGCCATCTCAGCGTGCGTGAAGCACAGAAAACTCTGCTGGCAAGTTTCATTATCATTATTATTAGTTATATGGCATCAGTGGGACCGTTCAGGACCAGAACTGCACATGCTGAGTGTTATATAAACATGGCAATCCTGCCAGGAGCTTCCTAATGGTAGCTCCTATTGCTGCACAGAGAACTTGGGTCTGTGATAGTTGAGGAGATTGCTGTGATATGTTTCTCTGCATAATTCAGCTGTGCCATTGGAGACCTCTTCTTCGATGAGGTGTTGAGAACCACATTTCCAGTTAAGTATTATGGAGTAATATTTTCTTACATAAATTTCAACTTGTACTTTATTGCAGGGCTATGGAAAATGCTGAGTGAAGAGGTCTTTCTGCCTGATTGAAGCAAAGAAATCAGTTAATTTGTCTTTTTTTTTTTCTTTCTATCCAATAAAATTCTCTGCTTCTTTAATAAAAAGACTATAAAAATGTAAATTCCTTCTAGCTGAGGACATGCATTCTAAAAGATAAAACCTGCATTTTCTATAAGAGATGCAATTCAGATTCCTTCCTAAATACAGAAGGTTAAGAAATGCAAAATCAGATCCTGTCCTGAAGTTTACAGAATTGTGGTTATTTGCAAAAAAAATCCAATTTAGATATCTAAGCTCAAATACTGAAACCAATGTTTAAATAGAATTCCCCTAGATGCATCAAAAGAAGTAAACTTAGCTTCCCTGTCAGACATCACCCCAATGCTGCAGTCCACAAAAGGATTTCTAACATCATTACCAGGACATGAGAAGTTAACGACGTCTTGCATGAAATGTTTTGAATCTGGAACCCCTGCCATGACTCACGTCCCTGTTTCTCCAACTTGTTCACCCAGGCGCTCCTGGAACATCCATCACTCTGCTCCCTGCATTCATGGCAATGCTTCATCTAGAACACTTTATAAGACTGTAACTTGAAAAAGAAAAAGAGACCACAGAGAAAGGTTATTTTTCACGTTCCACTTGTTTTACTGTGGCTGCCATTACTGGATTCTGTAAAAATGGTACTAGAGCTAATTACCCCAAGCATGTTCAGAGTTGTAAGGATTAAGAACTCGCTTTCAGTTATATGATCTGTTTTTCTACCATCAAACTGTTGACCTATAAGGAGGAAAAAAAGATAAAAGAAAAATGTGTGGAGCATTAAGAAAAGAAGTGCCTGTGCTGGAAGTACTGACTTCAGTATTTCAGTGCCTATAGCTGAGTAACAAGATCCATATATTTCCAATAATTGACTCATTTACATAAAAATCACTGCCAGTTTGGCTGTAGCAGGCATCATGTAGAAACTGGCCAAGATTAGAAATCATCACTGCCAAACTTCTGTACACCTTTTCAGATGTGGCTTTTGTCACAGAGCATTCATTTGCTCTAGAATTTTGTGAAGCATTAGCAAAAATTCCTTCTGTGCTAAAAATACATTGAACCTATATTTAGGACTGGAGAGCTACTCATAAGAGCAGTCTGGTTTTCAAGTTATGTTTTATGTGGTACTGGATCTCTTTGCTCCAGCCCAGATGTTCTGACAGCAGTCAGAAAATACATGTACATGTGAAATTGTGGGTTTGATTCTGAAATAGGACTGAATTCTCTCTATTTTACAGATATTTGCTTCTTGTTGAATAATTCTTTGAGTCTTTCACTTTGCTGTCTTGGCAACATAGCTTTTAAATCCAGACTGTTTGCAAATTACCTTTTCAGCTATTGGGTTTGGTTTTTTTTTCATTTTTGGAATTCTGAGTAGCAGCAGAAATTCATCAGGTAAATTCTATTCCTGGCTTTAAGACCAAAGCTGAAACCAGAGCTGTTTGATTTGGTATACAGTGAATAAGGTTTGATTTGATTTTTATTGTATTTTGTTCAATCTCTTTTGTGAAATAACTTCAAGAACATTTGCATGAGAAACACTTTGCAATTAAAAACAGCGTTCTATTTCCAGTTCTTCCATTTTTAAAAGTTACTGTAACATTTTTATTATGCTTGCTTATCTGCACGATATACCACTGGTTGGCAAGCAACTGCAGGTGTAAGGAGGTAGAGCTAGATGTCTCTGTAGTTTCTTCTAATAGCTTTCTTTCCTTGAATCATCATGGAATCATAGAATCCTTTGAGTTGGAAGGGACCCTTAAAGGGTCTGACTCCCTGCAATGAACAGGGAAACTCACAGCTCCACCAGGTGCTCAGAGCCCATCCAGCCTGGCCTTGGGTGGTGGCATGCACCACTTCTGTGGCAGCCTGTGCCAGTGCCTCGCTCAGCCCTGGCTGTAAAGAAATTCTTCCTTATATCCAATTTAGATCTCCTCCATTTCCCCTTGTCCTGTCGACCTTTCCTGGCACCACAAAAGTATTCACTGTCATTAACGCAGTGACCAGAACTTCTACATTCCGACCGTGAGCAGTCCCCAGGCAGCAATATTTCCAGTGGTCTTTCAGTTCAGTTTTCAGTTCAACTGATAGAACCATAGAATGGCCTGCGTTGAAAAGGACCACCTTGATTTCCGTCATGTTTGTTGTAGGATTTGTTAAGAATGCCCCTCAAGAGCCCACTACAATTTACATAGGGCAGGCTGTTGTTGTGGATGGTTCAGCAGTGGGTTCAGTGTCATTCCCAGGAGCTGGTTCTCTCTCTAGACCTGAACCACCTGTATTTCTCAGCGGAAGAACAGTGGCATTCAGCAGCTGGATGGTTTCAGCTTCTCAGTCAGATCTGTGAAGTGTTTTCTTGAAACCATCTTTCCTTTTAAAAGTTGCAGGTTGGATACAAACAAAATCAATTACTTGCTACATATCACTTTGTCTAATTGCCTTTTAATCACTGTTTTCCTTGATCCCAAGAAGGCTTTTAGAAGTGCTAACAGCATTGGTTTGCTGGATCACATCCTCTGAGTGGATCCCATCCCAGTGGATCTCCTAATGTACTTTATAAAATGCATCCAATAATCCAATAACAACAGAAATATGATTTAAATACACACTGCACAGATGGTTCCAAAAATGCTAGCTGCAGCTTCCCTTCACATTTGTGCTTATAAGGATTTACTTTCCTTATAAAAATAACGTGTGTCTATATCAGGCTCTATCTAGCTCAGCTGAGAAAATAAAGAGGTAAATACAAGCTGACCTTGCAATCTCGCAGTAGTACAAGCACATTAAATTCCTCCTTAAATTCAAGTGATCAGGACAGTGGCCAACTGCAGAGAGCTCATCGCTAACATGCCGTGCCAGCGATGTGCCTGGTTGTTTGCAGGTTTGACTGAACGTTGCTGTTACACTGACTTACCTGAAATAAGGAACAAATAAATCAGATTAAAGATTGAGCTGCCCAGGACAGCAGCATTAGCACAGAAAATTTCCTGGCAAGATCACTGTTATTTTGTGTATCAGATGACTGCTCCATGCTGCAGTGCTGAGGGGTGGAGTCGTCATCCTTTTTGAAATGTATTTGAACAAAAACCTTTCCGAAGGTTTTATCATCTACAAACACTTGAAAAAGAGTGAACCTCTTGTCCCATGGTTTTGTTCATATGCTGTTTGGCCTCTTTGTATGAGAGCACGAGGCATCAAGCAGCAAGCTATTAATGTCTGAGTCACGACAAGGCTCTGCAGCAATTATCAATCTTTGATTGTACAGTCTTTGACTATTCCTCCCCTTAAAGCACTCCAAAGAGCAGACTTTACAGTGGGCGAGTTTCAGGGCTGAGGTGCATGCTGGTGCACCCAGGCATGGTTTGATAAGTGAATTTTCAAGTGGCTGTGCTGGCACCATCAGCTGCTGCACCACACACCCATTAGCAGCGTTTGTTTCTTTCTCTGTGCCTCTTTGTGCTGTGCCAATATACACAATTCTGTGGCTTCATGGCAACACGGATGATGAAACGATCTGGCTGCAAAAGGCTTTTTTTCAAGTTCTGCAGCTGAGCTTCAGACTTAGCTTCTTTCATCTGCACTTCAGAGTTCTGACTGCACCGCAAGTGGGTCTGGCTTAGATACTTCCATTCTGCTTTTAGTCATATCTCACAACTCACAGCAATTCTTATGCAAACATTTCAAACAACTAGAGGGCGAAAAACAAGTTATGTCAATGGGAGTTCTGCCATTAATTCCAGTAGGCAAAGATCTGTCCTTAAAACATCAATACTGAGGGGTACTGCAAGAAAGAAGAAAGTTAAGGATCCTTTAACCTCTGCATACTCTGAATGTAAGCTAGAGTTCTGTGATTCTATGAAGTCAAACACCTTGTTCCTCAGAGGGAGCTTACAGAGATACCACTTTGTGCATCTAGCCTGTCACTCTGTAGAAACTTAAAAAATACAGATAAATGATAGACACCGAAATATCTGATATAACATTTGAGATTCAGATTAAATATGAGATTTCTCCCCTTAGGATTTGAACTGACTTAAAATAAAGAACTGCTCCTTTTGTTTTCAATGGGCTACTGCTGCAGTGAATTAACCAGGAGTAAGGTCAAAATGAGGAATGAATGGAGCAGACCCATCTCAGATGGTAAGACAGGATGCTGGTTTGGGAGCTCCTTCCATTTGACCTACCTTAAATCTTTATGCACTCTCTCCCTGTTTGGTGTAGATAACACTAATGTAAAAATTCATTTGGCTGGTCTTTAACACTGCTAATGGGAATCATCTGGAGAAGAGAACATGAAAATCACAGGCTATTTAGTCCATGACCTTGTTATTCAGGCTCCCAGCAGGGAGCCCAGCCACGACAGTGGTTTTTTTTCTGTTGATTTTTTAGCATGTTGACCTGTTCACTAGCTATGGGATTGCCAGATAGTAACGCACTGAGCAGTGGTCAGAGACAGCCTTTAACAGGGAGTAACTCTTGGCCTGCACAGTGTTTGACCTGAAAGGTGTAGGTCCCCCTCACCAGGCTGTCACCTCATGCTTTGTTTCCTTTCCATCCTCACCAGAAGGGTGAAATCTTAGCCCTTACAGATATTTTTAGGCAGACCTTAGGTCTGAGTATTACAACTTGCATAACGTGAGAGAGAAGCATCTGTCCTATTTTTTATTTTTATTCATGGAACTCTTTCTGAACCATTTTTTTTTTTTTTAAAGACTGTCAACTAGCTGCTGTACACAAGCTTCCAGCCTAAAAAAAAATAGAACACCTGGATAGTTTTCTGATCAGTCCCATTGTAGAATTATCCTGCAAACTAATTGCATTTATTTATTATGCTGTTTTGTTAGGGCTTTTTAACTGCAGGGAAATGCCAGCGCGTCTCCCTGCCTTAGTTACAAATGTTCTCTACCCTGCAAAACTTCCTAACCTGAAAGATTTTGGACTCTCAGGTGTCATGTCTTATAAATTACCTGTCAGTTCAACTGAGATTATTTACTCAGGCACGCTGTGGGGAAGGCAACATAATTCCTACCATGAATTCAGCAAGTCAGCAAGTAGATGCCACATTGTTTACATTTCAGCAATATCCTAAAGCTCACTTACGCATATTCTGTAAGCAATTTCTTGGATGGAACAGTGCCTTTTAGCGGCCAGTTAAATGCATTACAGATTGGCTATGAAAACCCCCCGGAGACTCAGAGCAGCTGCTTTCCTATCAATTCAGGTAATTCAGGTCTCAGTTACCCAGTAAATCTGCTGCACTTCTGTAAACCACCTTCTATTGGCTTGAGAGCAGTTGTATCTACCTAAACAGCATAATTTATTAAATCAAATCTGCTTTGAGAAACATACACTCCTTCTTTAATTACTGCTGTTTAAATTCAGCCTCAATTAGCGACCTTGCCATTTGCTGAGATTACAGTGATTGGTATCCCTCACCATTTTCCTGGGGAGGGGTGAATGAAATACCATAGTGAGCTGCAGACACGTGGTCTGTCCTTTCCCAAGAGGGTTGAAGCTCTGAATGCTGTCCACAGCTAAAATGGAGGGAGATGGCAGGGCAGTAATATAATTATTCTACCACTGTATAATATTTTGTGATCTCTAGATCTCAGCATAACAGTACAGCCATCACCTCCACTAAAATCAGAGCAGACCCACAGAATGGGCAGACAAGGGGGATGAGGGGATGGGGAATAGCTTTAAACTAAGCGGAGGGATTTAGTTTAGATATTAGGATACAATTTTTTACTCAGAGGGCAGTGAAGCACTTGCATGGCTACCCAGAGAGCTGTGGGTGTGCCCTGGAGGTGCTCAAGGCCACATTGGATGGGCCCTGGGCAGCGTGAGCTGGTGGGTGGCAGCCAGCCCACAGCATGGGGTTGGAGCTGGGTGATCTTTAAGACCTCCTCCAGCCTGAACCACCCTGTGATGAGGTGCACTGCTGTAAACATTTCACATGGATGAGCCTAAAGGATGCCCAAGGCTAGGAACAGAGCCCAGAGGTGGGCATTTTGGATCTGTGCTCTACTAATGAGCCAGCACCTCCTTGCACTCCTCCTGCTGCTGCTGGGAAGCCTGAGAGCCCACTGAATGGATATCAGAGCTGTTTTATGTTGGCATTTTGCAGTTGTTTCAGCCACCTTCTAAAGGAATGAGTCAGGGATTTGTCTATGTGGGAAGCGGTTTCCTCTCACATTACCTTATGTATGGATGAAGTACATTTCCTCTGCTGTGAGGTTGCTGATTGGGAAAACAAAGTAGTGTGGCTGACTGTCATTTTAGCAGCTGTACTTGGATCCCATTATGAAAAGCCCCCAGCCCCAGGAGGCTGGTTTGGATAACGCATTTCATAGAAAAGCTGGTGACATCACTCACATTCTTGTAAAGAATGACTAGAAAAGGAAAAAGCAGGGAAAAAATGCCAGTAGTTAATGTGATACATTAGACAACATGTTCTTCAGTGAAACTGGAAGAAAGTCAGTCTTGAAGACGTGAGCTATAATGCAATAATGAAGACAGTTTCCTCTGTGCTTCAGACAGTTTTTGTAGCAACGAGTGTTCAAGAATCAGAGACAACGATGACGGCTTGTGCCTGCAATCATTACAGCTATGGCACACGCAGCATGCAAGATGTTTAATGTCAAACTAAGCAGCATCATGCTGTGAGACAGCAGCAAACAGAGCAGGGCTCACCTGCCTGCCCAGCTGGGTCAGAGCCAGAAAGCAGAGATGTTGCAAAGAAGGTAGATTGTGTTTGCAATGAGTTTGAGCCACAGAACTTGGGTTGGAAGCCTGCTGTGGTCATCTTCCATCTTCAGAGTCAGTTTGTTCCTGGAGTAATGGGCTCCTGAGGAGCCTGGCAAACACCTCAAGTGGTCATGACCATCTTCTGGGAGGCAAAGGGGAAAAGAAGGACTGGATGGGCTGAGGCAGGAGCAGGGAAGGCAAAGGGGAACAAATTAGACCTGCACAAATCCTTTAGGAGGATTCTGAATGGACTACAGCCAGCAAAATATTTGGAGAAGGAAGAAGACATAGGCCAAGACTAAAAGATTTCCCCAACCGTTCCTTACCTCAGCAAGGAATTCCAGCTTCTTTATGATTTGAGGCCTGAAATAGTTTCATGTTTTTAAAGAACAGCACTTTATTTGAAGTATTTTGATTAGCTATACAGAAGACAGGTTACCAGGTAGGTGTTAAAAAGGGATTCTGCTGCTCTCAGTAAAGAACTTCCAAAAATAATGTTATACATATGTATAGAAAATGCATACAGGTATACATCATGGAACACTTAAACACATTTCTGTTTGAAGGTAATTTCTTCTGGCAAGGCAGCACAGCTCAGCACCGTGCTCTCTGCTCCAGCAGTACAAACGCATAACCCAGCATGGCCTTTGCCATGGCTGCAGTCAGGGGTTGTTATTAAATCTTTCCATCAGACACCCAGGCAGAGCAGTAAGCACATGGAAAGGAAGGAAGTGTACTTCTGTATAGGCTCAGTGTATATTTTCTCCATTTTCCAGTATTTCCTTTGCTTTCAACCTCAACACGTCAAATGATTGCAAATTGCAAACGTACCAGTTCCAGCTGAGCACAACTGGGGGTGAAATAGCTTTTCTTTGAAGCTACAGCTACAGTCCACTTGAAAAGCTGTAGGGAGAGCCACAGAAATGCACAAAGAGCAGCTGAAATTCTGACCTGGGGATTCAAAGCATTATGATTCATGAAATGAATTTTCAGAGGAGCTCCATAATCCATTAGGAGAGCAGCCTATGAAAGAAACCTCGTTGCCACAGCTTAGATAGTAATCACTGGTAAATCCGTATTAAAAGACTTCCAGATCAGCAGAAAAACAATACAGACCTGCATAAATATACTTTACAATTTTATATACTTATATGTATTATTGTAACATTTGCTTTCATTGCTTTTCGGATGATCAAGAATCTCAATACACACTTAGAGTAGAGGAAAAGAGTAAGATTAAGATCCAGGGCACAATCCTTTTACATCTTGAATTCTTCCTGGGAAGTGATGGGAGCATCATTGCACCCACCTTGGCTCCTCTGTGCATAACGATCTGGGAGCAGCTCTAAGTTCCATTGCTGGGGGCTCAGTTTTAATCTCCCTCAGCCTGTTGCCTGGAACATACCTGGGAGTGCAGTATCCAACAGCTTTGTAAGCATCGAGGCAATTTTCTGCTGACAAGCTGAGGCATCCCGAATGGCAGAATACAGCTGGAACCCAATCCAGAACCTTCCCCATACATTTCAGTGTTGCACATAGGAAATTGTGCGTGTGTTTGCCTTGCACAGGCAGTGACTGAGCCACAAGCCATCACGGTAGTGGCATGCGAGTACGCACAGTCAGGTGCCTGAGGGTTCACATGTGCAGGCAGCTCTTGTGACCTGATGGGTGAAAACAGAAATCAGAGACCCATGGGGATCCTTATGAAATGAGCTATGCACTGACAATGTCAAGATAAAACACTAATGGGAGAGCTTCAATTCGCTTTTCACAGAATCACCCGGGTTGGAAGGGACCTCAAGGATCATGTAGTTCCAACCCCCCTGCCTAGCAGGGCCACCAAACATCCACATTCAGATCAGGTTGCCCAGGACCCCATCCAACCTGGCCTTGAACACGTCCAAGGACGGGGCATCCACAACCTCCCTGGGCAGCCCGTTCCAGGGCCTAACCACTCTCCTTGTAAAGAACTTCCCCCTAACATCCAACCTAAATCTTCCCTCCCTCAACTTGGATCCATTAAGCTTTTCATAGCTTTTCATTTTCTTCTTTACTCCCCATGCACCATGTGACCAGTAACCTCTCCAATATTTTTTATTCTAGTTGGCAACTAGTGATGTACTGTGTTTCAAGTGAAACTGAAGCACATGTCTTTGCTTAATAATCCCCCCATTCATTCCCACAGCCCATAGCTTGCCAGCACTGCTTTGTTCACATTTTAGAATTATGGATGATGTCAAGGCAGCCTTGATTAAAGGCTCAGCTAACTGCTGCTCAGCCGGAAAGTGGCTGAAGTAAACTATTATTTCAGTGAAGCACGCAAGCTTGGAGAATGCATATTCTATAATATTCTAGCATTAGGATTCATAGTAGAAGAAATTAAGGCTCTTAAGGGCTTTCCCAGGAATGTGAGATTACCCATGAACGTATCAGACATGCAACATTCACATACTCTTGGAGGGATTTTGGCTAATATTGGTACCTCTCAATAAACATGCTTTCAGTTTCTTCCTTCCTTCCCTCAAGCTTTCCTTTCCAACTTAGAAATTGTAGTCGCCCCAGGGGCAAACAATGAACTAAGTGGAGTCCACACAATGTTTTGAAGTTGGAATCTACATTAGTCTGACTGTTCTTTTGTTCTAGACATTTAAACAAGAAGAAAACAACTCCCTGCTGGATATATAGCTGGTCTGTTAGGCAGAAACCGAGAGACACTGAGTCCTGTCAACAGCCAGACCAGGCATGCAGAAGAAAAGAAATGCTCTGTGCACGCAAGGGCAAATGGCTTTCCAGTGGTGCATGAAGAAAACCAAAAAAAGTGATAGTGTATCTGTAGGTACTGTATGAGAATTTGTTGTAATCACAAGGAAACACTCAGTATTTTGGCTGAGAGCTGCTCCTCAAGCATTGCTTCCTGCTGGCTTGAGAACTCTGCAGGGAAATCATTGCCTATACTTCACAGGAGTACCTAAAGTTTAAAAAAATTCCAATATTGCCTGGTTAGTGGGAAAACAATCTATTGCTTTTGTTTAAAAACATATTTAAATAGATTCTTTTTTCACCTCCTTAGTCTTGTATCTGCAACTGTGTTTTGTGGCCGGAATGGTTGAGACTCGCTTGTCACAGCTCTCCTCTGGACAGATAACAACCCCCGTGTCAACAAAGAAAAATAGAGCGTCTGGATGATGTGGAACTGCTACAAACACAAATGTCTGCGTTTAGGCTGAGACACTCATTCTGCCCAGGAAACAAAAGAAGAAAAGAGATCAGTTTTTTGGCTCACATACTTCTTTTCTGGATGTTTTCCTCAGTTCCTCCCACCAACTCCCTTATTGTCTGAGCAGTCTTCAGCATGTGATAACTGTTATCAAGTGAACTCCAGTGACCTTCCTGCTAATTGTTTTTATATGACAGATTAATATTCCCATTGGATATCTTAAAGAATAGATCATGAATCAGAAAAGTCGGGACTGGGGAAAGGCTTTTGGGTCATCCTCTCCACCTCCCCCTGCAATAAGCATTGCAATGAAAAAAAAAAAAGAAAAAAAATGCTATCATTTTTGTAGCCTAATGTGTGATTGTAAAAGAAAATGGAGGTGCTCTGAAGTGCAAATCCTGCAAGTGACCACCTGATGGATTTCCTCATTAATTTGCCAGTTATTTCCTTCCAGTTTTTTTTACTGTTTCTGTAAGCATAACAAACAACTTTTTGCTGACTGTGATGGTTCTTCTGCTATGTTCTAGCTTACTCTTACAGCGTTTGCCTCTGTCATTCACTGTCTGTTGCAGCATACAGTCATTTGCAGTTTCAGCCCCAGAACACAACAGAAATTCCCAGTTCTCCTGTCCACACAGCCCAGGCAATCACTCACATGTATTCTGTGATGCAGGCATCAGGGGATGATGAACAGTTATTGGTAGCTCAAATAAGACAGCTGTACTGGTAACAATTTTCTAAGCCACTGCCTTCAAGCCCCAGAAAGGCCAGCACTGCTTTAAGAAACAGTTTGAATTACTCCTCTTCACTGCAATTATAGCCAACTCCATTGGTGCAGAATTTGCCTGATGTTATTTCATTAAAGCTACTTCTACAAAACCAACTAGTTTACATAAACTCTAAATGCCTGGTGCTTTTATCCTTTCTCTGTAGATGCAGAGCTAACACTGTTTCTCATTTATTTTGTTTTCATTTACATCCCCTTCTCCATCTGACCACACAAGTTTCTGCCTCATGACAGGTAGGATCTATGTGAAAATTTTAGCAGTTTCTCATATTTAGTGCAGGATTACTAAAGGAAGACTCACATGTGTCTTGTTCCCAGAAGACCACTTTTCTACCAGCACAACTTCAGCTCTGCTGCCAAAGAAGGGATGCCCTGACTGTGGGTTAGATAATGTTTGCAGCAGCTATTGTACTTGGCTAATGAACCTTGGCTAGTGCTTTCTTTTTGTTTAAACAAACAAATGCTCTTCTCCATCTTCCCTCTGCTCCTGCATCGGCCAATTAATCTGTCACCTTGGTACAGCAGATTGGTTTCCATCAGATGACTTCAGATATTTCTTAGCTCCCTCAGTAGATTAGAACCCAGTGAGTTGGACAGCAAAGGAGGGTTTCTCCTGGTTAGAGGTTTCCTTCAAACATAGTGCTGTGCTGCAAGGTGAGCCCCAGGCTGCCTCCATTCCTAAGGCACGGGCCCCAGAAGCACCACCAGACTGCAGCTTGAACACCAAGTGGCAGACCAAGAGACAAGGCTGACAAACTCAGCTTTCAAACACAGAAGTCCAGAGTACCAGTGCTAGCAAATTAAGCATCATCTGAGAAGCACATTTGGAAGGCAATTCTGTGCTTAAGCTTGTGGTACAAGCTTCTCTCCGCAGCACCTAGCCAATGGAGAGAATGGAGCCACTGGCTCCATTAATATTCCCATTTGTCTCTCCATATTCTTCTCTTTCCGCAGAATCTGGAAGCAGAGAGCCACTGAACATTTACTGGTCCACTAAATCAGGAGGAGGAGGGATAAGATCCCGTGGATTCAGCCTAGCAACAAGGCACACATCATAGCTGTCGTGCATGAGGACATTGACGGCCACCACATTCCACTGGTTCTCCCATGTATCTAATTCGAGGATCTCTTTGGTGATGACTTCGTGACGAGCTGAAATGCAGAAACAACAGCAATCAGAACTGCAGCCAAACAGGATCAAAGAGGTTTGCAACAGTATTATTGCTGTTCTCTATAGGGTGGCAATGAAAAGGTTCTTTGTGGTACCAACAGCTACACTGTCTGAGGAGTATGCAAGTTTGTCATAGAATCAGTAAGGTTGGAAAAGACCTCTAAAATCATCCAGTCCAACTGTCCGTCTACCACCAATATTGCCCACTGAATTATGTCCCTAAGTACAATATCTCCCTGGATGCCTCCAAGGACAGTGACTCCATCACCTCTCTAGGCAACCTGTGCCAGTGCATCACCATTCCACAGATTCTTCCTAATGTCCAACCTGAACCTCCTCTGGCACAACTTGAGGCCACACCTTCTTGTCCTATCAAAATCAGTGTCATTATATAGCAAACAAGTTGGTGTAGATGGAAACCTATACAGGTTATTCACTATTCATCCTCCGAACAGCATATAGAAACTTAAGGTTCCCCACCTTGCTAGGAGCATGCAGGTGGCATTTAATTATGCAATCATGTGTCAAATGCTCACTTTAAGACGTAGTGCCTATTGTTAATGACATGCCTACGTGCACTGCATCATCTTTTCTTTGCCAATAAAGCACGATATTAAGGCAAGCAGCTTTTTACTAACAAAAGTAATGAAAGCATCACCACACAGCAGAGAACCACAGTTGTCAACCAGCAGTGCTGTATTAAACTTCTTGTGAAAAGGTAAAAACCTTTCTTTGCTTTAACTCTCCAGCAGTGTTGTTATTCAAATCCAAGCTATTTCCTAAAAATAAAAAGCATCTTTTGTTTTTGCCAACTTTTTCATCTAAAGATTGTTTTCTTGCAGAATGTAACCTCTGTCTAAACTTTTCTTACTTTGAGATGAGGACATGCACATGCTTTGCTCTTAGATTCCTTCTCTTTCTTATGAATCTCTGGGCAGATTTTCTAGGAGCCAGGTCTCAAAGATGGACAAGAAGAAATAACATAATAACAGAATTATCAGAGCTGGAAGGGATCCTCTAGAGATCATCTAGTCCAACACCAAATACTTTAAAGGTAATAGGGTAGGAATATGGTGTATATTCAACACCATTTTGAGTCTTGAAAGGCTTGTGACAGAATAAACTGTAAAGGGTCCACACTGAGATCCACATTCAGATCTTTTCTTTATTATTATTTTTTATACCACCTGAAAACCAACCCTTATCTAGTGGCTGCATCCCATCATTTGGATACCACCCTTCTATGGTGTTACCATGGTTTAAGTTCTGAGCAAAATTGGTGCTGATGTAACCATGGCGTAGCGCCGTGGGATTTAGACACCCCTAGGGTTCCTCTACAAGTAGTTCCAGGATGCGGGGAGATCACATGAGGAAAAAAAGACTTATTCCACTGTTGGAATTGTTTTCCTTGCTGAACTATTTAGGTGCACGTCGGTGCTTCTGCACATGTGCAGGACCTGCAGCAACTGAGGATCTCTTGGCTTTTAGGAAATTTGTGTTGTGCATTTACCTAAGGCCACTCACAAACCACTCCCAATCTCTGATCCCTCTCTCACCTGAGAAAGGAGTACAGTACACGTTTCTGCATTGCAGCCCATAAGTATTTTCCCCTCGATTGTGTCAGAACTGTGGCAACGTTTTTGTTGGCCTAAGCCCTCCAGGACACTCACAGATCTCTAGGAGATTGCTTGACGATTAGGATGAGATCTCAGAATTTGGCCTCATCTGAGTAGTCCTTGTTCCATTCCTTTCTTCTCTTCACAGAAAGTGAACCAGTAATCATGATGGTTTGCTCATGGCATTTGGGTGGTTCATTAAGTACAGGAGAATAGGTAGGAAGGCAGCAACCCTCCACAGGACAAGGCAGTGAACCTCAAAAATACCCCCAGCACATGAAGAGAAAGCACAACCGAACCCCTAAGTGAATAGCACATGTCAGTACCAAAGAGTTCATGTGTGTCCATATGACCCTGTGACAGGGAGCAGGTTTTTCCTGAGATACAGCTATGAAGACAAACAGACCTGAGCTGTGACACAGGAGGCTCCAGTCCCTGGATTTATTATTAGATCATCTCCTTTATGCAATAAATTTGTATGCTTGGATTTTCTTTGGCATATATCATGACAAAAATGAGACAACTGGAGGAAAAGAAATCAAACAGTGGAAGTGTCTGAAACCTTCGGTGGGTGATTGTGACACTACAGAGAAAATCATAATTAAAACATCAAAGGCAAACTCAGCTGTCCTTCCTTGCAAGCCTCGCTGTGTTTTTCCTGACCCTGGCAACTCACAACCTTTAATGTCCCTTGTTTCCCTTTTTTGAGGGATAATGTAGCTGGTTTTGTTCCCCTCTGCAAATTCTGCTTTCCAGCATGTGGACTGTTGGCTTGCTCTTAACCCTTGGGAGATAAAAAGGTTACGGTGCTGGAATAAAGGAAGCAATCACTTCTCCAGTCTTGTCTTGTTTCGTATGAAAGGAAGCAGCACCCTTTGGGCAAGAAAGTTCACGTGAGGAAAAGCACTGCTCACAATATCGTTGTGCTTCAAAATATGACACACACCCTTTCTTTTTCACATGAGAAATGGGCTAAAACATCCCAACTTTGACCCCTCCACTTCTCCCTCCCACACTCCCTTTGCATGGACTGAGGAAAGGTAATTTTTGTCACCAATTCCAGAAGTTGGTCACCTTTGATTCCAGACTGTAATATTGGATTTGTATTTTAATCCCAATAAACTGCTTAAAATTTACCCAGGTACAAAGAATCTCACATTCAGCCTCATCTGTTTATCTTATTTGTGTTTGTTTGCTTCTAAGGCAATAGCTTTGCAGCCAATTTTATTTAAAGGTGATAGACAGCTAGAAAAAGAAATAGGCTGTATTACATGGATTATCCTCTTAAAAAGCCACCCCACAATTCCCTGTCACACGTAGCAACATTCTGCATCACTTACCAGGCAGGTGCCTTAACTAAGGAAGGATTTCACTCCTTTCCAAGTGCTTTCCATCTTTTCTTCCTACGAAATGAGGCTGTATTTTTCTGCACATTATTGTTTAATCCAAGAAGATGAAAATTGTTAAGAATCTTCTCTTATGGTTTGCTTTTCAGCATTAAACTCCTTTATATTAGAATCATTCAGGTAGTACAAACCTAAGCCTAATGCTTTCAAAAAAGTATAACAGCACTTATAGCAATGTGGCTTTTTCCTATTTGGGAAAGGAAAAGGCTGTTTTCTCTCTACAAAGGATGTTTTCTATTTTGATATGGCCTGACTTCATTTTATGTTGTGTGCTTTCTCATGTCATTTGAATAAGGATAGACTGTAAATCAGGATGAACCATACTCAGAAAGACCCACACTATGACTGCAGGCAATGTTATAAATATTTGATCTACCTTTTTTTCTTTTTTTTTTTTTTCCAACTTCCTTCAGTTTGGGGAGGAGGAACATCTTCTCTTCAGAGTATACTACTAACACAGCTCTGGGTTGTTGGGTTTTTTTCTATCTTTCCTGTTAGAAACTGAATGTTTGATAGAATTGTTTCAGGATGGAGAAGTTATTAAAGAGATAGACATAGAAGAATTAAGCAACATGCTTAACAGGCAGAAAATCTGTAGCTCATAGAGGACTATCAACCACTCAGCTATTATTTTGATAAGCCAATACCAAGAAATTTACTCTATGGACTGTTTGATGTACAGAACACTAAACTCAAATAAAATCATGCTGAATTTTAGTTCACTGGAATTAAACCTATAGCAAGTTTGCTGAAATGTGGTCAAGTTTTTAATTCCTCCTTACAAGAGCCTGCTGAAATCAACCATTCTATGAGCCATTTCTCTCCATCTTTCTCCCATTTTAGGGAGAAAAATTAAGGAAATACTGAGAGCATGTTCCATAATGTAGGGTGCTTCTGCATTCATCGGTGCAGGGCATAGATAACCAAACTAGCTTTGGACAAGCACGCCTGCTTCCTAACCATGGCATAGCCATTGCTGTATGGCCAACAGTACCTAAGAAAGTTTATTCAAAGGAGGACCAGGTACCTCAGGATGGAACCACAACGAGTAATAGGCATTTATCATAGAATCACAGAATCTCTAGGGCTGGAAAAGATCACCCTAACCATCAACCCACCCCCACCATGCCTACTGACCGCTGGCCCCTCAGTGCCACATCTCCATGGTTACTGAACACCTTCAGGGACAGTGCCTCCACCACTCCCTGGGCAGCCTGTGCCAGTGCATCACCACTCTTTTTCGAGAAGAAATTCTTCCTAACATCCAGCCTGAAGTAGTCTTGGTGTCACATCCGCCCTTGTCCATAAGATGCCCCGAAACATCCTCACCTAGACTGCTTTCCCAGCTCCTGCTGATGTCAGTCCTGGCACTTCTCAGGTTGTCTCAGAACCTTTTCCCATCAGCACAGTATTCTAACATGCTTTATCTTCCCCACCCATAAATCTATTTATGAAAAAAGCCATCAGACTTCTAGTGGTTGAATTGTTAACTAGCTGCTCCGCTCTTTCCATGGAAAAAGCACTTGAACATCACAAGGTGCCCATCAGTCCCCAAAGCCACATACTCAGGGTGCTCTTCCAAAACATTCCCAGATCCTTGTCACCCAGCAGCCACTCCAGAGCTGCCCGGTAGCAGCTCGGCCTCCAGTGCTAGTTCCTAACTGGTTTTGCATGCCATTATCTGCACCAGAGAGCAGACGGTGATTTTAAACATGTGGGATTAGCCTCTCCTACTTATCGTCCTCGCCACTAATAGCTGCTTTCATAATTACATGATGTAGAGTTAGGTGACTTGGGAATTCACATTTGTGTCACGCTGGGAAGAAAGTGCATTTAGATCATTATCTCCAGATGTACTGGTTCCTGATGTGCAGAAGAAAAAAGAGTAAGTTCATCAAGTCTGTGGCCTCCAATCCCATCTGAGCCTGCGAGCTGCCCCCAACTCCACCAGCCTCGCTCACACCCAGGGGGTCACACATCCATCATCCGCGCCTGTGGGCAGAAGCAGGCAGAGAATACACAGGAGAGGGAACTTGGCTCGGCTGTTTAACATGCTGGCCAGCCTTCAGGATGCCGAGTTCCAAGGCAGCATTCCCCACCAGACACAGCAAAAGCTGAATTTACAGCTATGGCAGCTCACTGTTTTCCAAGCACCGGCATGGAGTAAGGTAAGCCACTCGCTCTCATAGACGAGGCTTCTATCCTCTCGCTCTGCTAATTCTTCAGGACCGTAACTGTGATCCACCCATTCCCTCACAAATCAATATCTATTAAAATAAATAAAGAATGGCCGACAGGAAGGAGCTTCTGATTCAGTTATTTCGACTGATTTTCTTGGGATTGATCCAGCTGCTTCAGCTTTTGAACTCTTTCCAGTTATCTATTGTTCGTGGGCCAGGCCTCCTCCAGCCCTATGGGCACGGATGCTGATGGTGCTGGGGGCAGGACGGTGGGTCACAGCAGAGCAGGATCAGTGCTCCTGGAGTCAATGCACCATTCATGGGAATAAAAGCTGGGAGATCAGAATAGGAATCACTGGCCTCCAACTATATTAAGATACTGTTTCTAAATGCTTTGTGATGGGCTAATACATTATTAATCGGTGATATAAAGCATGTTTAGATTGTATGCATGACAGGCAGTTATGAACACAATGGAAGATGTCATACATGGCTGTGAGCCATGTTTCTAAACAACCTATTGACCTCTTTAGCAATTAATTAAGATGCATTAAAATGTCAATTAATCATTTATTAACCCTTTATAAGTTATAAATGAATCTTTGCAGGGAGCATGACCGAATTACTAATACAGTCAGGCGGCAGGCTGAATTTAGATCTGAAACAAGCAGGTGCTGCTCACCAGCGATTCCCTGACCTGCACTGGCCTTATTTACCACAGTGAGATTCTAGCTAATGAGCACAGGGCTGGAAGGAGCACCCCGGAGAGGTGTCAGAGCAGCCCTTCAGAGAACGGACAGAATTCAAGTGGCATTTTTCAGAGTGGACCCATAGACAAGCAGCAGTGGTGTGTCAGATTTCTGTGCTGAGTGAAACGCAGGGACCTCGAATCCATTTCATGGGTGGGGATGCATATGTAAATGGTAACAACTGTGGGCAGGAGAACTTTAATTATTCATCACTGCCTGGTAAATTCTAACCGAGGGAAGCAAGCAGTGCTGCAGATCTGCAGCCCAGGGTTTGCCCCTCTGCTTTATTTAGCTGGGAACATGCGAAGGTGCTGGAGAAACAGCTTTCCTTCCAATCCTTCATCCCCCAAACTTCACAAGTCTAGTATTTACTGTGCCAGACTTCTTAATGTCTAGATTTAATTTGATTCCAGTAATGTACCATAACCACTATAATAAACAAAAAAAAACAGGCATTACAACGATTCTCCATCTAAATCACATAATGGATGAGGCTGAGGGGAACAGCCTTTATGGGAGATTAGTCAAAATAAATAACTATTAAGCTAGTCCACTGTCAGGAGAGGGTGGCATGGAGATGCAAACTCATTAGCTCAGCTGGAATACAGTAATTATGACCCGGCTCTGCGCTGCCTCAAGCAGTGCTGCTGCTATTCCAGCACATGGATTGCAATTTATGTAAATAGGGAAGAAGAGGCCAGAAAGCACACCTGGGGTAAGCATACTTTTTTTTTTTTTTTTTTTTTTTTGGTAGAATCAGAGTTACACAGCTAGCAGACTGTTACCATATCACCTATCTAACAGCTGCAGACAAAATTGAGATTCTTGTGCTCCAAGTCCAAAGGCATCTCTTCCCCTTTTCCTCCCGCCACCAGTAATACCCCTGGAGTGAAAAAATGAATTACTGTTTGATAGCAGTGATAAGTAAATAGCAGATCTGAGCTGAGCTGCTCTGGCCCCACACAGAATTTTAACATATAGAGTAGGGAAGCAGCAAACGTTATCTTCTCTATGAACAGCGTTGAAGAAAGATGGCAGAACAGCCAGTTCAGAGAAAGGCAGTTCCACATCAAATGCAATAGCTGATAAAATCACAAGGCGTTTTAAGTGGCATGAGCCACTACCAGCAGACCTGTAAAGCATCTTATTTGAATTGAGGTGGCTGTCCCTTTGCTTTGCACACCAGCTGATGCCACATGGGAGTACAGTAATTACAATGAAGTTTAAATATGATAGAATTTAGTTCAAATCTGAGGCAGACAGTTGGACTAACACCTATAGACTAAAGCTATGATCAAGAAAACAGAGCCCTGCTGATTGTTCCCCCTGCCCCAGCCCCCAGAGACATGCTGTGAGATCTCTTTGAGGCTACAGCATGACATCGAGTATGTGCCTCCATGAGCTGATAGCAGTCACAGCAAACACACACTTGCCTTCATTCTTTTCACTGGAAAAAAAAAAAAAAAAATTGTAATATTTAGAAGCAGTCAAAGGGAAAGAGAATACAATGTGGCAGGCATTTATTTGTGTGTAGTGCTTGCTGCGTACCTGCAGAGCTGCTCACCCCTCCTCCAACAAGGAGCACTAATGAGTCTGTTTCTGCCATGCCCAGCTTCACATTAATAGCTGCCAACCTGTGCAGGTGTCAGGTTTTAGAGCTATGTAAAGGCAAAGGAAATAAGATGCATGAACAAGAACACTATGCTCAGTCTGCAAAGGCTGCTTTAAAATCCATAGCTACAGCAGTAAATGCAGCAACATATTTTAGCAATTAGTGGCAAGCTGGCTGGCTGCTGCACACTGGGTCCTTCTGAATATTCATACTGCGGCTGTCATTTTCACTCTGCAGAACTACAAACCAGTGGATAAACCCAATGATTTTAAACATTATTGAATCTCTTGCTGAGTGCTACAACATTGCTAACAAAAGGCAGGCAAACACACTCATGCCACTCAGTTACGTGAGCTGGAGCTGAGCACCAGAGATGTGCAGTGTTGGTTCTTATTTGTCATAGTGGTTTTAGTAGAAAATGATCTAATTTATATAAACAATGGGCTAATGGACGATGTATGGCAAGCCATGCTAAAGCAGGAAACTGGAATTTGAATTCAAAACAAGCAAAAGTTGGATGCTAGGAAAACTTACTATCCAAAAGAGTTGTCAGGCATAGGGACGGACTGCCCAGGGAGTGTGGGGTCACCATCCCTGGGGTGATCAAGAACCATGGAAATGTAGCACTGAGGGATGTGGTCAATGAGCAGTACTGGTGGTAGGTGGACAGTTGAAATGGATGATCTTAGAGGTCTTTTTCAACCTTAACGATTCTAGGTGTTTCCAACGCAGGTCTCAGAGTGGTTTGTTCTATCTAACCATAGACGCCAGGATCCCAACAGATTTGCCTTAGGTAAGCCAACTCTGAGTGCTCATATGCTGATAGAAACATGAAGCATTAAGAGACAAGAGGTTCTCAGGGTTCCGAATTGCCTTCTTGTCTTTCAGAGCAGACTTAAAGCAGCAAGGAGATGAATGTCCCTCTGGAAGTGTCTGTGCTTCTCCATAGGCTGCATGGAGCCTGGGGTCGCTAAGGTCTTCATGTAGGCACCCCAGCTAAGTCTAAATTTCTGCTTTTTCTTCCTCTGCTCCTGGGGATGCTATTAGTGCTACTCCACTTCTCCTCCAAGCAAAGATTTGGTAGGCAATACAAGTGGGATGCAATTCCTGCCATCACAAAGCTTCAAGGAGTGTCAAACAGGGCAATCTCAAAAGGGCAACATCTTGTCTTTTCATCCAAAATTAAGATCCTTTGGGCATTTGGCAGCTATTTCTCAGTGTTGTGTTTGAGTATAGCATCTCTGGCCTCTAATTAACCATTCAGGTCTATGGTCATACAGGAAGGCACGCAGAGCATGGTGCCCACACAAGTAAAATTAAGATGAATAACATCCTTATTAGAGCACCTTTTACAGTGTTGGATTAAGAGCGAGGTTAAATGAATGCAAAGGGAGATTGAGGGAGTTGAAGACAGATATCCAATACATAGAGGGTCCCTATACACAGCTGCTTATATACGCTGGCAAAGACTTTCCAGCACAGCAATATCTTGGGCTTGTTTGCTTTTTTTTTGAGAAGCACTTGTACTCAAGTGTTCACAGCAGCCTTTTAGAGTTCAGCAGGCAGCAAACAGAGCCTACAGCTGTGCCTCCAGCTTGTTCCAAAAACTCCACTTGGTTGAAACTAAATTACAATGTTTGGTAAAATTGGAGTATCCTCTCTTGGTTGCATCCCTCACAAAAAACTGAAGTTGCATGCCAAGAAACCCAAAAGACTAAAACCAAACAAGCACATTCTAAAATAACCCTATCTGCTACCAAAGCAGCAGCACATGCTGTTCTGGGAATATCCTGAATCTGTTGAGCAGCTGTAATTGTGAAAAAGTCAAGCCACTCTCCAAGTTCCCACATGACATTAATAACTCTCTATCCCTCACTCCAGCCTTCACCCCTAAAGAACAATGCACCTTCCAGCATGCAGAGAGACAGGGACAGGGAAAGAAGCCAGCTAGATAACCTTCAGGTTCAGCACATGAACTCCAGACATCTATTCCTTGATGGTAGTAACTAGAAGCTATTGTTATGAAGATTTAAACAACCCTTTTCCTTTAATAAATTGAGGGTCACATTAAGAAGCCTATCTTTAAGGCACAGCTTCCTCTCAACTCCTCAGGCATTTGGATATACCAGATTTACAGCTGACAGTAAGAATCTTATTTTGGCTCCCTTTTAAAAGACATCACAATGTCTAACACCACAATCACTCTTTCTCCACTGGCATACAAAATGCACGCATAGCGGGGTCAGGTTGCACAGGTAACAGCAAAACTGACATTTTCTAACGCCAACTTATTGCTTTCTAATCTAAACAGTACTTTTAGGGCAGCGGAGCTCAATGCACAATCATAATATAGACTGCAATGACACAGCCAGGAGTCAGGACCCATAGAGCAGGCATTGTATGTACATACAGAAGACGGCCAGCTTGAAACCCACATGGGAACTTCCCACCTCTCCCATTACTACCATTCTTAACATGAGACTCAGAGACAGAACATGATGGTACTGTAAAGAGCACTTTTATGGCTCTGAAGCTATCGTATTCAGAAAACTTCATACTAAGCTGTTAGTCATCTTGAATGAAATTGCTTCATTTTCCAGTGAAAATGATCAGCCTTTTGAGATGTAAACCCACTGACTGAATAGGCTTTTTCCTTACACTGCTGAGGAAAAAGACAGATATGATGACACTGTGTTTGCTATGGAAATGCAAACATTCTGATGCTACGATGCATCATAAACATAATAGTTCTGAGGTTGCAGAATTTCCATCAGAGATGGCATAAATGCAGGCCTGTTAGTGAGCTGCCTGCCGTACAACTGTTTGCGGGAAGCAGCCTCTTCAAGCAGCAGCAAACAAAGGGGAGGTGAGCTGTGAACTAAGACGTGGCAATCACTTTAAAACAGAGCAACCACAGAGTTTGTAATGCAACTAAAAACCAACACAGCCATAGTCAGTATCATGTGGAGGATACATCTCCCAGGGACACCACGTGAACATTCCTGGGCAGCAGTGAGCCTGACATGACATGTATTAGTAGTGCATAATGCATTTCTGCATTATCTGCATTTTCTGCCATCACCCAGAAAGGAAATAGGGGTAGCAGCTGCTCCATAGCAGGAGAGTAAGTGTGGATGTGTTGAGAGGCTCTCTGCATTTATAATTAGAATATAATGCTTAACAATGCTGGGGATTTAGGCAGTAGGAAAATGAAGGGAGAAAGGTGGTCGTGACGCTGGGATTAGAAATCACCAGATCAGGGATTTTAGTACCTCAGCTCCCAACCTGGGTTACTGATTAAATGCACAAGGTTTTCCAGCACTGAAAATGAAAAGCATGTCAGTAAATAGAGCCAGCTACCACAGATCAATAATGCCTTAGTCTCCAACAGATACGCTCAAGTTCTTTCACGTCCATAACATACGCTGAGATTCTGATCTTAATGGCTCTGAATGTAAATCCAGAAGAATTCTGCTGAGTTCACAGTTTTGAAAAGATTCAGTGCTGATCAGAAACATCCCTAATTTTTCGTGCTTTGATAAGGAAAAAGCATGAGAGGATGAACAGAACACAATGCATATTGACATTAGGAGTCAGCAGTCCAAAGGACTCATTCAGCTCTGTGGCTCCAGGGCATGCCAGTGCCACCGACAGGGTTATTCAGCCAGGTCAGCTTGCGTACAGGGAAAGTTATTTCAACTGGGCAAAGAATCTCAGACTCATTTGAGTACCTGCTCCGTGAAATCCTCCGCAGAGGTACAGCTTGCCTTCCACGCAGCCTGCACAGGTAGAGTTTGTTCGCAAGGAGAGGAGCGGGGAAGGCATAGGAGGTCCGTCCCTCCAGAAGTCTCCATCAGGGTTATAAATCTCCACTGCATCAAGACATTTCCGTGTCTGCCCCCTGTCGCGGCCAAGGCACCCAATTCCTCCTATGGAAAAAGGATACGTAGGTCAAATGTAGCAGCCCCAGGTTCTGCAGGAAAATACATTACTGGTTGCATCTTTTTTTGTTTTGTTTTGTTTCCACATCTTCATGTGCCTCCTGTTCCTTTTCATTTTGCAGCTCGGAAAGATCATTAGAAAGTGAACTTAAAGCAGGACACAACCCATTACTTACAGAAATCCAGCACGATCCTTTCTGAGAGCTTGTAACAAAGGAAGGACAAGAAACATGTCTTCAAAACACAAAGGTATTTTATCTTGTTTTCTTCATTTGTGGTATAAATTGTCATGATTATGTTTCGTGTGCTGGAGTTTGTCATTAAGTTGCAGTGGATCCAAAATTATTTCCCAGTTACTGTTAGTGCACATGAATCTCACTTGCTAACCAACAGCTATTTGGGTTTGTCATTCTAAACGAAAGAAAGGTTATACCCATTCTTAAGCAAAAGAGACAAAACCATCCTATATGCAGGAGTACCAACTGAGTTATTTGTGACAAGCTCCACTGCTGGAAGGTTAATTAGGATGCCTGAATTCCACGTGTGGGACTGAAACAGATCCCAGTTTTACAAACTGTGCACTGCACTAAGCTTGTCTATCAGAGAGATGAGCCCTAGTTCTAGCCCCCTAGCCCCCCAGTCCCCATTTACCTCTTCATATAGACTGTACTATTTCTTCCAATCTTGGCAGCACTCTCTGAAGATATTTGCAAGAGAACATGTAACTGTTGATCACAATACTCCAAATTGGCCACCACCATTTTTCCTGATCTGTATTTTAGATTCAAGTAAGGACAAGATAAACATCCTTACTTGAATAAACATCCCATGAGAGCAACAAACTGAGAACCAAATTCAGCATTCATTAACCTCAGCTGGAAGTTTTCCTCCAGCTGAACTTGCAGTGTTTGATTCAATTTTTGAATTTCTCAAGCACTTATACATACATGCCATGGTTACCTCAACACTCAATGTCAGTGCTTCCACTTGGTAGGTAATTACTTTGTTCAACTATCAGCAAAAAGGTAACTACTAAAGCTTGGTGAGTTGAAAGCCCTAACATTCAGGAAAACATTTCTAACCCTGTTGGAAGTTTCCTGTCCAATGCTTAGCATAGAATTCAATAAAGAAACTAGCAAAAAATTAACTTGCATTGGATGGGACATGATGCCATTCTCCTAAATTTATCAAGAAAAGCTTCAAGGAGTACTCAGACATCTTCTGCTTTAGATAAAGCTATTTAATTGATAGCTTACCACTCTTTGATTCTGTAGTATCCTTAAAATCAGAGTATAGGGCAACTTGATACCAGGGCAAGAACAATCTATGGAGTGTAGCAAAAAGACAGTTAAGGTAGTTTTCATTAAGAGCAAATAATGTTAAAGCTCCCAATAGACTGCTTCAATCTGCTCAGGAGACAGCTTTGCAGTGCCAAAGAGACTGCTGCAGGTTACCAAGCTCTTTTCAAATTGCTCAAGTGGTACTTGAGTTCTGCACTGAAGAACAGGCATGTATCCATGAGGAAGAGTCTTCATCTGAGGAATGAAAGAGGGTGCTGTGCAGAGGAATGGATGATACCTGCTGAGGCATACACGTGGCATATCAGACTCAAATAACTGAATAGCTTTTTGATTGCCTAAATATTTCATGTAGGCCAGTGCTTAAAATGCCCCCAGAACATTTTCTATAAGCCTAGTTGCTATTTGCTATTTTCTTAGTGTATTTTTACTGTCATTGCCAAGTTCAGTAACCGTGGGGCGTGGCAGCTTCAGAAATAAGAAATAATGAGGTACAGCGCAGTCGGTGCCTTTTGCAAAAAAATCACCACCATTACTAGTTAATGAAGACACGCAGCTGCCAGCCCAGGGGATCAGCTCCAAGCATTTCCCCTGTACAATTATCAGAGAAGTAATCTTTAGTTGTCTATTGGAGATCTTTTCAAAAGTTTAAGAGCTACCACATTCTCAAACATTTACAAAACCTTCATTGGATAATTTAGGCAACCTAAATTCGACCTCATTTAATCCTGTCGCAATCAGACACTCCTGAAGGTACAAGATATCTCCAACTTATTTTCCACTTTCAACAGCCATTCCAGTTAAATCCAATTTCATGTTCAATTTACAACAAAGACAAAGCTAAGTTCTCAGCAAAGAGAAAATGAGAAAGAAAATCAGAAGGAAGACTAATTTTCAAGCTTTAAACAACAAGAAATCAAACTCACAGAAAATTTCAATCTCCTCTTTTAAAACAATGCTAACACTGAAATATTGCTAACAAAGGAATGCAAGGATATTAGATTCTACCAGCACTGCCTTGCCTTATTCCCACATATAGTAGTTCAGAAATGCTCCTGCAAGACAATACTTTTTCCTCTACAGAGACCAACTTCTCAGGCCTCTTCCCAAAAGGCTGAATACACAAATCAGCCAGAAAATTTCTCAAAGCGAAATCAAATCACATCTGCAACCAAGTAGAGGCATCTCACATTAAACAGACCATCCATCACCTACAATGTGTACAGCACGCAAGACTCGAAATTGGCAGAAAAAATAAACTTGCTGTGTCAGGCAATTCATGCTGCTTTGTGCTTAGCCACTCACAGAACCCAGAACTCATCCTGTCCCATTGCCTTCTTTGCAGAGATTTATTAAACCATTAGGAGTACAAGCGGAGGCATATGGAATTGCAGTTAAGATCAAGAAGGTTGTCTGTTTTGTGTTCTCTGAGTGCCAAAGCTGACCGAATGAGTTGATGCTTTGTTCCTATAGAGGCTTCTATGCAGAACAGAGGTGCCTCTAGGAGGTCAAGGGAGAGCAGTAGAAGGGCAGAGGGCTGTAGATTGTTTGGGAGAGACTATGCCAAGCAGAGGTGTTCAAGACACTTGTTGATGTGGCACTGAGGGATGTGGTTTAGAGGGCAATATTGGCGGCAGGTAGACAGTTGAACTTTATGATCCCAGAGGTCCTTTTCAACCTTAACGATTCAGTGATTCTAAGTGCCCTACTAGCAGCACATGGTAAAGAAAGGGTCAATACTGTGTATTTGCAATTGTATTATTGTACTTTAAACCACACAGAGCTATAAATAGGGTCATTACAATTTGCATGCCATGGTCACAACCTCCTGGGAGCCCCAACAGGTGTGCTGAAGGGCAGCAATTGCTATTTCCATGGCTAAGGACTGCATTAGATGCTGGGGAGGGTGACTCAGTAACCCGCAGTCATCCCTCTTGTCACAGAGCAGGGGAATTCAATGCCACCTGGCTTAGTTCCCTAAGTAAAGCCCAGTTATGTGTCCTTTGAGCAGGGAGAGGTGGTTTTCTCACCAGGAGTTTCAAACACTTCTGTCATTTTCACATTCATCACACAAGAGGATTTAATCCTAGAACTCAGCCATTCCCCTACCCACCCGTTACAAATACACCCTTTCAACACATTAGGCTTTTTATGTTATTGGCTTTCCCTTGGAGATATTTCAGATGCCACTGAAGGACTAAAAAAAGCCAGTGATGTCACCTTTGTGTTCCCAAACCCATTAATGCTTGAGTGCTTTCCATATCATGCTTGGATGATTCTGCAACCACACATACTTTCAAGGGCACTCTGTAAGAAGTGGTTCTACTAGACTTTAAATTTAACATGAAGCTCCGTTAGTAAAATAAATAATATGGAAATATATATGAACTTTATAAAGAAATCAGAACAGAAAAGACAAGCCTTTGATGCAAGAAGGCAAAGCAGAGGTAGGTGATGCGATTAGCACATCCTCAGCATTTCAATGAAGTACCATCCTGTGCCTTGCTGTATCCACGCACTGTTTGTAGCTGGCTGAAGGCAGATAATTTTGCTTTGCTTAATGCCAGCTGTCTCCTTCTTGCCCCAGTCTCATTAGAGAAGGCTGAATATAATTTGCATCACAACACTTCTAATAACAGAACACCCTCTCAGTGCATAAGGGAGAACACCTATAAGAGCTGTGAGGTGGTAGTCACTAGCAAAAATAAGTTCAGCAGATGCAAAGGAAATCAGTACTTCATATATGAATATATGTGCATAGAATTGTTTGAGTTGGAAGGAACCCTTGAAGGCCATCTACTCCAATACCCCTGCAATGAACAAGGACACTTACAGCTCCATCGGTGCTAAGAGCCCATCCAGCCTGATCTTGGGTGTCCCCAGGGTCAGGGCACCCACCACTTCTCTAGGCAGCCTTTGCCAGTGCCTCACTGCCTTTAAGGTTTGGGCGCTAGGAAACGAGCATTAAAGTTAACTTGGTTCCCCCACTTACAGACAGCTTAAATTAAGCATGACCCACATCCCTCAGCTACAGCAGCACGTCAGAAAAACATTCATTCCCAAAGGGAAGCTTGTCCCAGGCAACACAGTGAGCTCACCACTGGGGCATAGCTGCACAAGTAGGCAACAGCAAAGGGTCCACCAACAGCCCAGAAGTCATCAGGCAAAAAAGAAGGGGATGAAAATTTAATGACTTCCCAGCCCTGTGCTTAAATAGTGCCCTTGGACCTACCGGCAGAGGCTGTGGGTAGAGGCCCCAGGTGAGGCTGGTCTGGGTGATTGAGATCAGGGCACTGTTACTGGGATCCTTTGCCATATAATTAAATACTCAGATCATAATACAGAGCAATGTTTTTTCTTACTGTCATTTCTGTGACTTGGTTGGAAAAAAAAAGACTAATTCTCCAACATGCAAGTGAAATCCAAACTCGTGCTCTCCTTTGCCTCCCGTAAAATAATTCACTATTAAATTGATCTCTGGAAGCACAATGGGCTTAATAGCGTAAATCTCTTATGTAACATTTCCCTTCATTACTCTTTAACAGCACTCAAGCTGAGAGTCTCAGCGCTTCCATTGCTTGCTTGCTCTCTCAAGAAGCAAGGCTGCGTAACTGGATTCCTGCAGAAATGAGGGAGCTATAAAGCTGTTCCTGGCAGGCACTTCCAGAGATGAGAAGTGCTGTCATTCTTTACTAACACAGAGCAAAGCAGATGATGTAATGCAGTTTGTAAAAGGCACAAGGGCAGAAGATTGATTAGAAGCATAGCTGAAAAAAAAACCACCAGCCAATTGTCTTTCTCAGCACGGTGAACATTTCAGTTCCAGCTCCTTTTGTCCCATGGTGCCTCGTTCTTGTTTCCTTTAATTATTTTTAAGTGAGTGGGGAGCATTTCTGATCTCTTATATCAAATCAAATTTTGCCTTTTTCATCCCTTCCTGCACACAGGCACCACAGAACTGTGGCACAGGTACAGCACAGCAGAATCAGGCCCATAATCTGCTACTTGTCAGAAGTCCAAAGCATATCTAAAAATAGGCACATTTATTTTAGAAGAAGGTATTATTCAGATTCATGGCTAATACTCAAACCTGAAAGCTAAAATGTTTCCTTCCATTCCCTCCTACACAAGCTTTCCTTTCCAAGGAGACCCCAAAATGCATATTCAAATAAGTATTTTATGACTGAGACTTTCAGTTCTTAACTGAACCACAATTAATTGCTTAAAACTTTTAAGAGAAGCTTTTGGCAAGAACTTGGGAAAAAAACACCAAGCAAGTTTTAAAGAGGTGGGATGCCAGGCTAAAGAGGATAAACAAAAATTCTTTGATTCCTAAATCTTCACTAATAGGATTTCCCATTTAAGTCCTCCTATATGTTCTTATTTTTAAAGCAGGAATTACACAACATGAAAGCAACACATGGTTAAGGCTGTCGTGGTGGTTCAATATTTTTATCAGTGACCCGTATTTCAGAGACAGCAGTTATGCAGAATGAGTTTCATTATAAGCTAATGAATATAGCATAGAAATGGCTCATTTGGATAAATCTTCCTAATTTATCCACATTTGGACAAATCTTCCTAATTTATCCATTGGCTGCAATGAGTTTTCAGAGTCTTAGCTGCAAAGGATATTTTTTTTTAAGCAAGAGATTAAGATGCATGACCTTAAATAGAGCCCTCCCCTCTGGTTTTCTTCCAAAAGTATCTCAATTGCCTCTGTCATTAAGAACACAATACTGCTCTTTCTTGGGCTTTCCAATGAATATAGTTATGTTCCTGGGAAAATATGGAGAGAAAGAGCTAAGACAGTCAAATGGGATGAAAAGGAGAAAGGATTTTAAGCCTTAGGAAATGCCGTTCATTTTCTTTTAAGGTTTGTGCGCGCTGTATAAATAGCATAGGATTCTCTAGGAATATTACACAACAATTATACTGCAGGACTGCTGATTAAGACACATGGTGGAAGTTCCTGCACAGTGCTATTATTCAGACAAAAAAAACTCTAATCAATTTCTCATTTCCCTCCCATAAGTGTGACTCTAGAATAATTCCATTAAATCATTAGGGTTTTACACGCTGGCGCTGGCAATTAGGCTGGGAAGGGTTTTTGGACAGTGACTGTGTACTTTACATTCTGTGCCAACAGGACTTTTCAAAACCTAATACTTCAGTGGATAAGCATCAGATGCTGATCTGGTTAGAACAAAATGAGCCTAACACAACGCCACTGAAATCAAAAGACTGCTTACTACAGGCGTACACCTACAAGGATCGCAGCAAAAAGTACACTCATATCAAGGCTGTCACTTTTCCTCGTTCAAAACTAGCGTTCAATCTATGCATTTTGCTTCACATTTATGATAGAACTTGGATTCATACATCAGAGATATTAGAGAGGATTAATCCTTTGTGAGGTGATTTTTCATTTATGCTTAATCCTGAATGTGCTGAGACCTGTACAAACTTTATGGGAAAACAGAGATCCTACCTGAAAGAACTGACAAACATGCATCATTTAAAAATATCTGCCCAGAGATGCTTGAAAGAAGTCACAGAACCTTAGAATCGTTAAGGTTGGAAAAGACCACCAAGATCACCAAGTCCAACCCCAGCCCACCCCCACCATGCCTGCAACCATGTCCCTCAGTGCCGCATCTCCACAGTTCTTGAACACCTCCAGGGATGGTGACTCCACCACTCTTTGTGCAGCCTGTGCCAATACCACTCTTTCTGAGAAGAAATTTTTCCTAATATTCAACCTGAACCTCCCTTGGTGCAACCTGAGGCCATTACCTCTTTATCCTAACTCATGTCTACCTGCAGGATGACTTTATATACCAAGCTAAAAGCTGTGCATTACAAGTCTTACACGAGAAGTGGGTGACACTTGTGGGAATGCAAGTGTTGCTACGAAGCATGCTTCTCAGCTGTCCCTTCAATGAATGTCCCACACACTGGGGTTATGTGGGAGCCTGTTAGATGTTCAGGTTCTATGCACACACTTCACCGTGAGAAATCCCCATTTTGAATGAGAAGCTGTAGAAAAGGCAAGGGTAGAAACTCTACAAAAGTCTTGCTGATCTGTAGAATAAAAGCTTAACTACTATGTCTGAGCACAGATGTCTCTGAACTCACTACATGAAGACAACCCTCAGGCTGTGACCCTCTTCAGAACATATCTCTTTGAACAAATTGCCCTTGACAGCATCTCTTTAGACTCTTATGATGCGTAACACTGTTAAGACACAGTGATGTCTGAGGGATCCACAGCTCTGAACAGTCTGCAATGGTCTTTTCATCCTCATGGCAATTGGTATTCTTTGGTCTGTCAGTGCCAACCTCAGTCCTTCCATCCCCATCCTCTCCTGAATGGCAGAGAAGTGTGCCACATCAGCCAGATTTAGAGTGCTTTCACTGTATTCCTTTTGGTGCTACACATACCCAGCTGGGTATACCATCGCAATAGTTTCCAAAGGAAAGCCGTACCTACTTCTCAACACAACAGTCTCAGAATTTACAAGCTAGCAAGCCTTTGTCAACATGAATGAACCTTGAACTGAATCTTTTCTGTGCCAGGTTTTTGCCATGCAAGTTTACAACTGGGGCACAGACTGTGTGCAATAGCAGCAGAGTAAGATTTCAGTATCAGTGACTGCACTGCTGTTTCCAGACAGAATTCTATGGGAAGAACCTTCATCATTTTTAGAGGCCTTGGAAAATTTTTCAGACTACTCCACAATTTTCAGACTATGACAGCTAGCATTTACCATCTATGTTGTCGTCTTAACTTCGGGAGAAAAATGTTACTTCCACCAAAAGAGAAAATGTGGATTCAAATCTACATATCCAAGGGGAGAATTTGATGAGAAAACATTTTTGGCTCCGTGTCAGGTTTATTTTTCAATTAAAAAATGAGCTGCAAAATTCTTTTATTTCCTAAGGAAACAAGGCATATGCAATTACCCACAGTAGGGGTGTTCTTTGTTTGTCTTCCTCTCACAGCTTTTGACTCCATTGGTCAGTTTTAGCCAAATTTTACAGATTTATTAACATTAGAGCCCTCACAAGTTTTGTGAAAATAAGCATGGAAGGACATCAACAACCAACAGCTCACCTATGGAGTAATTGCACAAATTTCTCTCTCTGCTCTTCAGGCACTTTCCAGCAATGCATCTATCTATAATTCTTCTCCTACTTGCTTATTTAACTTTGTATTTCCTATTGTCTTTCCAAAATGCCCCTTCAGCTTTTTTTCCCATATAATTGCCAGTGTCCAAAGTGTTTTTCTTCTCTGGCTGCACTTTCCTGCCTTTAACCATCATTATCTCTCCAAAAAATCTCTTCTTGAATTGCTTTTCAGAGCTGTCTATTAGTGTTTAAAAGCAGGTGCTGTTCTTTCTACTGACTTGGGCAGAGGGGCCATAAAGAATTGCTTTAGGGAAGAATCATGTTATGGATGAACTGCAGAACTGGGGACATGCCAAGAATTATTCTGGGACAAAAGATTTGGGGATAGGAGATTGCGGAACTCTTCCACAAAAACTTAAAACTTCTGGTCAAACTTCTGTTTTGAAATGAAAAAACTGAAAAGTTTGATTTAAAAAATAACAGAGATATTCAGGCTTTCCAAAAATGCACTGCATTGAGTTGGGTGGAAGAGAGGTGGAAGAGAATGATTCATTGAATTTTATCAGAATCTACAAACCATTTTGGTTTTGTTTGGGAGCTCCAAATTCTCTTTTTTCCTTGTGCCATTTCTTCTTGGCATGGGGCATGTTAGCTTCCCACTGTTCACCTGTGAAATGATGCTGTCAGGGCTTCCCTACTCATAAAATTTATTATTATATATAGTTCCCATCAGCACTCCAAAGAAAAGTAGTTTAAAAACAAAGTACCTTTCTTATGTTAATTCAGAACACTAAGCATTATTCACTTATTTTAATCCTCAAGCACTAAGGAAGGAAGAAATTATGTAGGGAAGTAATGGATCCCCAAAAATACCACCCATTTAATCCAACATACTTTGTCCTACAAAGCAAAGGGTGAGATATTTTTCTTCACAGAAGCAAATTGCTGGAAAAAAGACAAAGTCATGGTGCTATCTGTTAAAAATCTCTTTCCTCTTACCCAAGACATAAATCTCACTGTTGACCACGGCTGTGCTGAAGCGGTACTTGGAGTACTTCATTGGTGCACACTCTGCCCATTTGTCTCGGCCCGGGTCGTACTGAAACATTCTGTTACTTAATCGATCCGGCTCATCGTCAGGCAGATCCATCTGTATGAAATATGACAGCCATATAATAATACAACATTTGGAGCCCTCCGCACATGCCTGCGTGCAATTAATCACAGCAGGCAGAGGAGCAGATAAATAACATAAACACATCAATTACAGCTGTGAAGCGATGCGCGTGCAGGATGGTTTAACAGCAGCCCTGACTTGTGGCTGGCAGTACGCTGTGGAAGGCAAATGAATAGCTGAGAATTTCTATTCTGTAGCAATAAAGCTAAGGAGCTGAGTAATAACAATATATTCATTGGGCCCAACTCTGGCCCCTTCTTTTACAAGGCTCCTATGAAGTACTACTAATAATAGAGGGAAAAGATTGCTGTATCTTTTCTCCTGCTAATGGTTGAATTTCCACTTTCACTGTTATTCAGGCCATACCCAGTATGCTTTGGCTGCATGCAGTAGGCTTTGTGGTGAGAATTCTGAAACTTTCCAGGATTAAAGTTTTCATGTAGATAGGAGAGGACTACTTTGCTTACTTGTAAAGCTGCTTTAAGTGCCCTTGCTTTGCTTGTTCTTTTTTACTCCAAAAATAAATTTCTAGCACTGATGGAAATGGTTTAGTGGGAAGCAGTTAGTGGGCAATATTGGTGGTAAGTGGACAATTGGACTAGATGATTTTAGATGTCTTTCCAACCTTAATGATACTGTGATTCTATGATATAACGTACAAGATAGTAGAAGTCAAACTAACAGGCAATATATAACCTCTTTATTACTCCATTAGAGTGCCCAGGGACACATTTTTCTCCATGATAGGTGTGAAATACTGATTTATTCACTGAGAAAGAAGTAAACTGTATTTTCAGTACAGAGTGAGCATATACTTAAGAGCAGACACCATATGACATGCTCTAAATTCACATCCTACGTCACTTCTGCAGTGATACACATGACAATTTGCTGTTACAAAGCTGTAGTATTGAGACAATCAGCATTAGTCCACTCAGCTCCAGACTGCTTTGTATGAACTCACGCTCACATGCTGTTAGTGTACACGTGCTGATTATCAGGTATGAATTTTAAGCATTCCCCAGGTGATTTTTTAAAGCTAACATTGGGTTAGTGTTTGTAGTTTGTGCACCTAAACCATTTTCTCCCCTTTCAATCTGTTCTGGAGATCTGTTAAGACAAACAAAGCTGGATCTCACTTCCACATTTGTATCTGTTATATCTTCCAGTTCAAATGTTCTTTCTTTCTTTTTTAGTGGACAGATTGTTTCTACATTAAACCTGCTCTCATAATTTACTTCTTTAAAACGCAAGGTGTCCTTGCTCTGTTGTTTTAGTATGAGAAAGGCTCTCTGATCTTTCCGTTGTCTCTTTTGGGGACTTCAGCACTGTAAACATCCAAAGAGCTGGAAATCCTGTTTGCTGAATACATCTCATCTAAGCACTTCAAACAGTAATGTATTTCAAGTGATCACAAACCAATGAGATGTGACGACAGTCTGAAAATATTATAGTTGGCAGTAACAATTACAGGTGCTCTACACCACTGTCAAATACATGGTTTTTATTTTTTCTTAAATGCCCAAAACTGAGCTGCACTGAGCAGTAAATAAGAATTAACTAAACTCTTAAAAAGCATCTTTCACACTGGGAATGACTGGAGAGAGCCTTGGAGCTGTGAGATGTGGTTTAGTGCTAGTGGTAGCAATGGTAATGAGGGTTATACTAGATGATCTTATAGGTCATTTCCAACCTTGTGATTCTATGATTCTGCCTCGTAGCATAATTCTGTGTATTACCTGTTCTACTGAAAATGGCATCTGTGGCCCTACTGAAAACTGTTAAAGCATCATACGGCCAAGCAACGCAATTGAAACAAAAAATGAGTGGATTACAGGAATCTCTTTTTCAGAGAATGGCTCAACTTTTCATTTAAAATACGATAAAAACCAAATAAATTAAGGAGCTCTGTATTGTTTAAAGAACATTACTTACTGATACACAGCAAAATTAAAAGGACAGTGTATAGGAAGAGGAAAGACTGCAATTAATCAATTTTTCAGTCTGTAATGACAAAAAAATGCCAAATAGGCATTTGATACGACAAGAGGAAATGGCTTCAAATTAAAAGAGTGGAGATTTAGACAGGATCTAAGGAAGTGTTAGTTTTGTTTTTGGTTTTTTTTTGTTGTTGTTGTTCAGAGGGGGGTGGAGAGGGGAGGTGTTATTTGTTTGCTTGTTGTTGTTGTTGTTTTTAAACAATCTTTTTGAAATCTTGCTCACTGAGCATGTCTTCATGAATGAACTGCCCTTCTTGAAGTTGGTATTTTCAGTGAGGATGACTTATTATGAATATTATTCCTTTTTACCCTGTTTGGTTTTCCTAGAAAAGATATCAAACAATGTGAGCAACTTATTTTCCCATGCAAGCAGCACCATAAAATTGCATAACGTAAAAAGCAAACATTTTCCTGAAACATGATTGGCACTTTTCTCAACCTGTGGTGTCCAGCCACCCAGCACGTAGAGCTTGTTCTTCATTGTCACCACTGCATGGCAGGCTAACGGCACTGGCAGAGGTGCTGTGGTTCTCCAGGTACCTTGCTCCATGGAGTACTTCTCCATGCAGTTTGTGACCACATATTGATTTTTGATTTTCATTTGCCCTCCGATCACATAGAGATCATTATGGACAGTGCCCAGTGCATAGAGTTCACGGAACTGAGCGGTGCACAGGCTGTGCCAAAACTGATTTCCTCGCTGGTGGTATCTGTAGGGAAATTCAAAGCTGTAAATGCCGTGGTTCAGTGTGGTCTCATATGATTGTTTATAAATGTTATCCCCTTCATCTTCAATGATTATTCAGTGATGCGATGACAAGAGGAGCTTTCTCCTTCATAGACAGTTTATACAATTGGCCTCATTGTTTGCACAATCAAGCATTTTTAGAATTAGGTATCCCAATTTTAAGCATTCTTTCAAAGATATTTGACTCTTTTTTTCTGCATGTGCTGTTCAGTAACTGTTCCCCACTGAAGTTAGTGGGAAGAGCAGAAGTTCAGCACAGCTGAAAATAGAGCTACTTTATCTGACCTGTGGGGATTTACTTCTTTAAATTCAGGTACCTGTGTTTGAAAAGTTATTTTTAATTCTCTCTTTAATCCAGAAAAGCTATGGCTGTCTTTAAAAGGGGCTCATCTGAAAAAGACTTGAGTAAAATAGAAGGAGATTTAAATTATCAGTCTATCTTTTCATCTCTGAGCATCAACATGGATTTCTCAGATAAGACTGTTACCTCTCCCCTTCTGGATTCCTTAGGTCATTCACTTGACACATTTATCCCCACTACAGACCTCAAAAAGAGAACCTTAGTAATATGTGGAGCTTTCTACTGGGAGAATATAGAATCCACATACAACAAAGCAGGTTCTAATCAAGCTTATTTACACAAAGATTCCACTGTGTAAACCCTCCTTCCTTCAGGAGAAAAAGCACAAGGGTTTGGTTTTAGATACATGATTCCTTGTACTGTGAAGATCAATTGTGACAAACTGATTGGAGCAGTCGAAATCTCTGGGATAACTCTCAGGTAAAGAACGCTTTGTGTGATGGTCTTTTCTTGATCTCAGAAACATTTTTTGGACTTAAAATTTGTAAATAATCAGGGAATTTCTGACAGGGTACACACCTATAAATTTCAATGTTCCTGTTTTTTTGTCTAGACATTTTGGCGGCGCTTGCCTCTCCTGCCACAATAATATCATTATTCTCAGTGACAACACCACTGCAAACACTTCCTAAACCCTCTCCATACTTTGGAGAGGAAATGAAGTAAGTCTTTTGTGTTGCAGGAGCGTAGCAGAAACTGGCATCTGCATAGCTCCCATGTCTTGACCTAATGCCAAGCGAATTGTTGCCGATGCAGAGTAAGAGATCAGTAGTCTCCATGCCATATCTCAAGCTGAGAGAAGGGTGGGAGGCTAGTTTGATGCTTTTCAACGCTTCCTCAAACATATCATTGCATTCTGAATTGCACAGAATCACTGTGTTCCTTTTGCGGGCTTCCATGAGAAAGGAAGGGCTGACCAGTACCAGTCTCACTTCCTTCAAGAGCTTGATAAGATGTTCTGCACGCGACTTTCTGCTGTGATTCACCCATCTAATGACAAGGTCCAGAATGCTTTCCTCCCTGGAAACATTCAGATCATCTGATTTTATAAGAGTCAACAGCTGCTGGACTTCTATCTCCAATATTTCTTCCTGTAAGCTCACCTCAGCAAAGTGCTGATATAAGTACCTCTTCGCTTGATCACATAAATCTTCTGCTCCAATCTGGTTTGCAAAGTAGTAGATGCCCACACAATTGGAAGCATCCATGTGGTCCATCATGTACTTTTGACACAAGCTGAAAACATCTTCCATCTGCATGAAATACGAAGCCAGAGCAACAGTCTGCACGTTCTGGTTAGTGAGGTGCAAATCCGCGCTGTACATGTAATTGAGGATTACAGACACACTCTCTGCTGACATGTCATACAGTACCACTTCTCTTTGAGTGCATTCAACCAAGCCACAGGTAAACATGGCTTTGAAGTAGGAACTGAAGGCAGCTAGTACCACCTTATGGCAGGGAAATTTCTGACCTTCGGCAACTAGCACAACATCAACTATCTCTGATGATTCTTTCATTCTTTTTAGTTGTTCCAGTAAGGTCAAGCTATGGCGTTGCTTTCTTTTCTCCTCAGTCCTATGATCCATGATTAATCGCCAAACTTTCTCTTTTTAGATCTCCTTGGAATTCAAGGTCTTCATCCAGAATGTTTCTAGAGATAGAAGGGTAATACGGTTCAATAAGAAGAAATCACTAGGCAAATTAATACTGCTGTTCATTTCTAAAGATAAATCATTCTGTAGAGGGTGCCATAAACTAGTAATATATGAATAGTATGTAAAATTATGCTAAGAACTCATGATGAAGATCTCCAGACTTTAAAAAATAATAATAATAAACACTCCAAATGATCATTAATATTCCATTTAATATTCAATACCTCCCCAAGAGTTTTGTGATTAATCAAAGAAAATTTCCCTTCAAAATGATCTTTTCCAGCCACCTTTTCCTTCTTCCTCTTTTCCTCTTTTATTAAAATCAAGTGAAAGATTTCCACTGACTTTAATAAACTCAAGGTCGCGGTGTAACTTACTGGGATATTCAAGTTTTGTCTTTCACATGCACCCAAAGGAAATTAGTCAGTGCTTCAGTGCTGAAATACCCTGTATTCTCAACATCTCCCTTAGGTTGGGCAGTGGGATGGAGCAGTGCCTTTTCAGTGTTCACAGATCCATTCAGACTAGGAGTTTAGTCCAGAGAGACAGACTTCAAGACTTTCACAAGACTAAAAAAGAAGAAAAAGAATATCAGACTTGATTCTCTCGTTACTTTTTACAGTGATCTACACCCCTGCAAAGCAGTGGGAAATAAAGCCACTGGTGCAACCCAGTTCCCTGGCAATCTGTAGAAGGATTCAGGGCCCTTCAGTGAACCTCATGAGTTTTCAGATTACCCAGAATGTGAGGTGCAGTGGAAAAGCTGTCAATAGGAGAATAAAGCCTACCCATCACTTAAGGGATAGCAGTCCCTCGCAGTTTTTGCCTCTAATGTGGTAATGAGACAGTTCTGTGGCAGAAATGCAGTAAGGAATCATGTCATGAATCACTGATGCCCAGACAAGTCCTAAAGCTATAGTATAACCATGTTTGAAACACATTTGTAGCATGGTATGAATTGCTTAATGAGACTACTCAAATGAGTAACATTCCTCACTAGCTTAAAATTTGCAGCATCAGGATCTGGTACAACAGATTGAGCTTGCTTTTTCTAATCTGGAAAGCATAAAATAGTCTGTTTCATTAAAGAAGTCTGAATCAACATAGAAAATGATTATATGAAATTCTTTGACATCTGATTTTTCTACAGAATCAGACCAAAAGAATTTAAATATTACAGTTATTTCCAAAGAGGAAGAGGATAACTGCAGCTATACTGTACATTTCAGTCCTACTCTTTCAGCTGTCCAGTTGTTTTTGGAAGTGGTCGTCATTCTATTTTAGCAAATTAAATAGATTCCTCACTTTGAGTGCTAAATTAAAAGCCTCACATTTCCTTAATTTTTATCAATTCTTTCCATATTCTAAATTTGGAACTAGAAGCAACACATCTGAGACATGAGTCTGGGTTATCAGATTTTTAAAAATGGATTTGGAAGACAAAACACTAATTTCACAATATGAACATGGGCCAGGCTCTGAGCTCTTACAGTAATATCTAAAATCAATAAAAGATAATAAATTTTGCACAAAAAATAATGTTGAATGTGGATTTTTTTTTTTCCTGCTACACTAAAATGAAATTCAAGAAACCTTAGGTGTTAGCTCTTCATCTACCTATGGAGCAGTCTTTACATTCAACAAAAGCCTTTTTTGAAACAGATGTTCTTTTCTTAATCCTTTGTGGTAATTAGATGGCCAATTGTTGTTTTCCCCTCTAGCTATTTTATTACTTTATAATGTTTGGTTTTCACTGCATTTTGATAAAGGGATTACTCCATGACTGAAAGATCATGTTATGAGTACACGTATATCAAGCAGCTGAGCTGTACTGCCATTCACTGGGCTGCTCATTCTCCAGCTTGATGAAAGCGTTCCCTACAAATAAGGCCTCAGTCAAGTTCAACAGTCTGAAATAACCAAGCTTCTTTCTCCAAAATGATCAACTTCTCTGCTTTTCTTTTTGATCCTGTAACTTCACACATCCCATACCTTCCCTGTAATGGACAAAATGTGCATTTCCAGTGTGAAGAACAAGTGAGATGATTAATCAGCACCATCTTTTTCAGACTTTTATACATATCAGGAAGCATGTGTAGAACTGAGTTATGACTTCATTTCCTTTGCTGGCCACCTTGAAGTTTTCTTTCACCGTTAATTTAGCATTCTTAAGAATAATGCTGTCTTTGATTACACAGTTCAGCAGATTTGCAAATTCCACGTGCTCATTTAGAAGCAATTTGGATATTCGACAGTAAATGCTCACAGCCATTTCTTTCTAAGGTGTGAGCAGTACAGCACAGTTGACTGTTCACATACAATTCTGGGTACTAATTATGTGATCATTCATGAAAATCACAGAATCATTTCAGTTGGAAGAGACTCTTAAAAGTCATCAGGTCCAGCCTACCTGCAATGAACAGAGACCCCACAGCTCCACTAGGTGCTCAGAGCCCATCCAGCCTGACCTTGGGTGTCTCCAGTGACAGGGCACCCACCACCTCTCTGGGCAGCCTGTGCCTCACTGTCCTTCTTCCTTATTTCCAGTCTAAATCTTCCCTCTTCTCATTTGAAACCATTTCCCCTCATCCTACCACAACAGACCCTCCTAAAGAGCCTGTTCCTTTCTTCTTCCAGTGATGGAGATAGCCTACATCCATCACTTAAGTCAGACCAGATAGCCTTTACAGGTCTCTTCCATCTCAAATGATTCTGTGATTCTATAAATCCTTTCATTAACCAGAATTTCATCCCCTACATTAGCTACAAACTTGTCGCTCCTTTCCTGGCTTTTAGCAGTGTTTAGGTGAGGTCATTGGAAGGATATTAATATTCTCCCATGTATCACTGGGAAGACTATTAAAGGGTAATAATGAAATGAAGCTGCTTTGCTTTCCCCTCTGGGTTACAGAGGAAAAAGAAGGTACACTAATATTAAAAAAAGGATAAATGTGATACAAACACAATTTGCAGTGAGACACTGTACTGAGATGGTGCCAGAGGCTGGGATGTCATTACTAAGCCCCACACTAAGGCTCAAATCCTTTGTAACGCTATCAAGAACTAGAGTCAGAATTTCAGGGTATTTCTTGCAGTGTGAAAAATGGATTCAGGTACAAATCTTCCATCGATGTTACTTCATCGCAGAGCAGCACTGTTAATTTTTCTCCACTTCTGGCTGCTACTTTTATTTACATGTTAGCTGTTTGGTTAGTTTATTTTTGCTTTCTTTTTTTTTTTTTTAAACTTTGTGTCATGAACCTTACAAAGAGCCACACTTAATGTTACACCAGAGCTACAGCACATGTTTTACCAGCAGTGGGGTGCTGCTTAAAACATAAATAAGTGCACTGCTGCGAGCTCAGCTCTCCAGCTTTTATGATCCAACTATAAATAAATGCTGTCCTCAATTCTCAGTTACACTGCAGCCTCTTTGAACTGCCCCAGCGCAAAGGGACTGCGAACCAGATGGAAACGTCTCATCAGGAATTTCCCTTAACCCCAGGAAAAAAAAGGCAGCCTTGTAATTAGAGACATTATTTCAGTCTGGGACATGGGTTTTCCTTGCCTCTCCCCACGTCCCCGGGAATTTGCATGTTCCTGTGCCATGGCAGGAGGCTGGGAGCTGCGGGACCCAGCCCCAAAGAGGTCACAGCGCCCAGCATGGGTCATCCCTGCCTCCTCCTCTTCCTCCTCGCCTTGTTTTCATTATTCTCCACTTTAATGAGGCTACCCTTCTTCAGCCCGCATCCCTTCAGGTGCTGAGCGGATCAGAGTTCAATCACATCAAAGCAGTGATGCCTCTGCCTATGAATTATTTGTGCTTCCATTGTTATCAGTAAGCCAGGGAGTAAATCTGCTAATTGTGTGCATGATGACATTTGGCTGACAGCCACGGCCAGGCAGAAATCAACACCCAGATGATAATCGCATTATAATCCGGGTGGTTAATTGCAGAGTGCTGGCATTTAAGATGTGCCCCAGTACTGGGCAAGAGCAAATAATAATGCTAATCTTGATATAGGGAAAATATATCACAAGAATAAGGTATAAAAAGGAATCTTCCAGGGAATTATAGACTAATTCTTGGAAAGATGCTGGGAGAAATTGAATTATAAGAACTCAGGGGCAATAAGGTGATAATTTATTCTTGGTAGGTGCTGTAGCTGCTTTTATGTCAATCCATTCTTTTTTTTCCCCACGACTAATAGGAGATAAATTAGATACTTCATCCTACATGAAATAATACTATGATCTCATATGATATCATTAAATCAATGGATTAAATGAAATCAGTTAGTGGGCACCATTGATGGTAAGTGGATGGTTAGACTCGATTTTAGAGATCTTCTCCAACCTTAATAATTCTATGATTCTGTCACTCAGGTGCTTGAATGGCTGAAAAAGCACATTCAAAATAATAGTTATCCATGATCAAACCAGGAAGCACTGCTGGTCTGCAGGTAGAGCTGTTCCCTGAAACCATAGGTCACCTTTCAGGACATTTCTTGCTTTGATTTATATATTATTTCTTCAATAATTTTCATCCATTCTGGCAAGATAAAATATAGAAAGAGAAGTGCAGAAGAGTGGAAGAGCACTTAAGTGGGAGAGCATCCAACTCTTTTTATAGAATTTATGTCTATGTGGTTTGACAGGGGATACAGATAAATGTTTCTAATAAACGGTTCCCTGTGACAATTAGACATTTGGTGTTTGGGTGTATCTCATCCACCACCATAAATCTCACTTCTCTCAAGTTTTCAGCATTCTACTGGTTGCTAAGTACTTAGAGATTTGGGTTTCTTAGGTTTTCAGAAGCACCAAAGTTAAAATTACACCTTCTAATTAAGGTCACTGTGTAATTTTGGAACTGCAGAGTCTGCACCTCTTTCCGCAGTAGAACTCCAACCCCAATGTGCTTTAAAAGATTTCCTGGGGGAAATGGTCACTGAAATCAGAACAGGAACTTTCCTTGCTCAGCACTGTCAATCTTCCTGGATCAGCCCTGCAGATGGTGTTTTTCAGGTGATCTGAGCCAGCCTACTGAGCAGCCTGGTCTAGAGGGAGATGTCCCTGCCTATAGCAGGGGGATTGGAACCAGATGACCTTACAGGTCTCTTCCAACCCAAGCCATTCTATGAGTCCATAATTGCTGGAAAGGATGGAGGAACTGCAAGGTTTTTAAAAGTGAATGCTGCAAACGTACAGCAGTACATCTGAGATTGATGTCAACTATTTTTCTCCTTCCAAACCTGTGGCACCTTATTTATTCCCACGTGCCATCTGACACCAAGGAGCTGAGCCAAGATCCCCAGAAGTCTCCTGACAGCTGGTTCCTCCTGTCTGTGAGAGCTTTGCTACCAGGTTATGGCCCAGCTTCTTCCAGACACCTAGCAGTGAGATTTAAGCAGCCTGAAAATCTGCTGAAACTGATTTGGGATGCACTTAACTATGAGAGACCTGGAGCTGTTTTAATCACCTTTCAAAGAACTTGAGTAGTTGGTGATTCTGGAAAGGTCCGACAGTTTGAGTTCTGTTTACAGCCAAGGCAGAGTCTAGATGTGGCACTGATTAATATTGATCCTATCTCAGCACACGAGGCTTTTTTCTTTCTTTAAGCTAATAAAGAAAGATTTCATGGGCCACATTTTCAAATAAGCCCTCACCTTACTCTTGGTCCAGTTCAAAGCTCCATGGAGTCAGTCAAAAGAATCCCACAACACAAATAGGAAATGCACGTGGCTGTTCACAATCACTTCCCTGTAAACAACCCCCACTCTTAGCAATGATGTGCACTAATTGCACAAGAAGAATAGAACCTAAGCTCACATATGCAGAGCCCATTTCTTTCACAGTTCACATGTGCAGATCATTTTCTTACATATCAAAACTAATTGAAATGGCAAAGTGCTCCTCACAGTAGGAGGACATACAAGTTTTCTGCATGTCCAACGATAGATGCCAGCAGAAGGAAAATGTGTTTCTGAGATGTAGTTCATTAGCTCTCTCAGCAGCCTGGCAGAGGTCAGAAGTTTCTCATTTCGTTTCTTTCTAACCATACTGCAGAGTACAGGAAAGATTTTCTTTTTGGAACAATTACATCATATTGTGCTTTTATAGACTGAACTATACCACAATTAAAATAAATAATTTAACAATTAGCTGCAGACCAAACTCTATTTGCATGTTTACAGCAGAAAAGATTGCAAACTGTAATTGCCTATATTTATATAAAACTCTGAAGTACGTATCCTTTTGGTTAGCAAATGGTGGTATGCAGACCTCAGTGTGCCAGCAAAATTAAAATAAATTGCAAGATGCAAACCCTAAGAACTTAACATTAGTTCCAGTTTTAAACCAGTTCTCACCACAAACTTGATCTAGTTTCAATTCCAAGCAAGTATTCAGGTACACCCATCCACACAAAAGAGAAACTTCCCAGCAAAGCCATGCAAGCACAACCAACACAGCCCCAGCACTCACACATCTGCAACAAATCTGTACAGCTCACACGAAACATTTTCAACTTCTGATAGTAAGGAGCAGCCCCAGGCACACAGGGATACCCAGATGGTAGCAAAGCAGTGCCTGCAGTCTTATGGGTCCCCCAAGACATGCATCCAACATCCCAAAGCAGCCCTACTGTCTCCTCCCAGCTGAGCTCCAAGAAGGAATTCAGCACGTACCTTTGTGAGCAGGTGCCTGTGGGGCTGTGGAGAGACAGGGCTCGAAAAGGAGGGAAACAAATCTCACGTCACAGCAGAGAGCTGCTGTGTGCACTGAAGGGCTGGGGCTATGAATAGAGCTGGGCTCCTGGCTGGAACATGGCGCTGCTCAGGTGTCAGGCATAGGGCCACGTCAGGACAGCTGGCACTGGGGCTGCTCTCCTTCCCCTGTACCAGGGAAGAATATGCTATTGCTGGTTCAAGCCATTCAAGCTGGGCTCAGAACCAAGGCTGCTATCTCTACAGGCAGGCATTGCCCAAAACTTTCTGCTTTTCTACATCTTAAGAGCCAAAACTGTAAAATGACATTTTTTAAGGGAACAAGGGGGGGACAACAGGACAAGGAGGAATGGTTTCAAACTATAAGGGAGATTTAGACTGGATATAAGAAAGGCTTTTTACAATAAGGGTGGTGAGGCACTGCCATAGGCTGCCCAAAGAGGTGGGCATCTCCGGGAATGCTCTCCATCCCTGCAGACAGCCAAGGTCAGGCTGGATGGGCTCAGAGCATCTGATGGAGCTGCAGGGGCCCCTGCTCATTGCAGGGGGGTTGAACCTGATGGCCTTCAAGGGTCTTTTCCAACTCAGGCAATTTTAAGACTCTGAAAAATGAGTAATTCTTTCTATAAGGGATGACCAGCTTTTGGAGGAAGGATTTCTGCTTCCAAATTATCTGTGTACTTTTAATCAGCTGTAAGCCCTGACCATCAACATGCTTATGCTGATGTAAATCAGAAGCAGATCAACTAAGTTGGGCTGGAATAACGGGACTGCACCAATCTCCATCAGCTGCAGATCTGCTCAGATAGTGGTATACTCTAAATTGAAGGGAGAAATCAAGAGGGCCATAATAAAGCATGTATCCACATGCTTAAACAAAGGTGAGAAAAAGATTAAGCACAAATTAGGGTTATAAAACGGATTGATGTTGAGCCTGTACTTTTAACTGAGAAAGACACTAAATTTTCAGAATGCTCTTCTTCAAGTGATATTAATTTATTTATTCACTGAATAAATTGTTTGATTGATCATATTAGCTTTTGAGAAAATTCAAAAATGAAATGTCTCTCCTTATCTAGATTTTTTGTCAGATGGTTATACTGTGGGGTTTTTTCAAAAGTGGTGAGGCTTGTGTTCAGGAATGTTCAATAGTCAATAGCAAATCATTGTTTTTAGGAGAAAATTAAGATGTACATCTTCTTGAAAAGCAGATTTCATATAATTTGTGGACAAAATTAAGAAAAAAAATGAAAGTGATGAAATTTACTTGTGACAGGAAATGCAAGAGATCAGATTACAAAGAAGTCTGTGGTCTGAACTCCCAGATTGTTCCTATTAAAGAGCAGCTTTATCTTAGAAATATAAGATACCCCAAGAAATATAAATACCCAACCCCATACTGTAGCTTTCACAGAAGCCAGGATGGAACAGCAAACTGATGAAATGCCACCACTATGATAAAAATGAACCACATCCCCTAAAACGCCTTGTTCTCCTGTTACACGCAACAGCTTATAGCACCATGTTGGTTAACACTGAGCACGTATGTAATAAATTTTATTTATAGGAAACCACTCTGCTACCATAATAATAAACACATTTCTTTGCTGAGCATATTTCTTTAGCTAATTCATATAAAGAGTCCATCCCACAGAAATGCTAGCTGGCACTTTTAAGACAAATTCCTTTCTATTGCTCTCAAAACTCCAAATATCCCCTGAATCCCTGCCTCCTCTAGGGCAGGCAGTACTTTCTGATAGCACAGGTGGAGCAATCCAGCAGTGAACAGGGCTTAGGCTAGGTCAGCTGGAATTCAAAGCTTTCTCTGCTTTCCACTTCCTCCGTGTAATTAAGCCATAATCCTTTCACTCTGATATCATTATCTGTTGTCATGGCGATTTTAATTACGAAAATGAATGGCTAACAAGTAGGCAAAGACAAAAGTTTTTGCTGAACAAGGCTAAGTTAAGAGCAAGAGGAAAAACGTCTGTGGCACTACAACAAATGCGTGATCTTTTAACAGCAAGCTGTAAAACAATTAGGAGTAGGTGGGAGAGGCATTTGATGCAAATATTTCAGTGTTTTGGAAATGTGTTGAACTTAATGTCTTAGAAAGAATTTTTGCCTGGCACCAACCATATAATGCCTTCTGTCACCGTGTGGAGGAAAATCCCTCTCTGAATCTCAGCTTCTCATAATTATCATCGAATGGAATCATGGAATGGCTTCGGTTGGAGAGGACCTTAAAGATCACGCATTTTCAACCCTTCAGCTGCCAACCACCAGATCAGGCTGCCCAGGAAATTAACCTACTGGATAAATACCACATTCCTAAGCAAGAGTCCCACCAGTTCCCAAGAGTGTGCTTAGGAAAGATTTCAGATTACGACCTCAATTGAAGTTAGAACCATGTCATGGGCCATGGTTCTGCAGTTTTTGCTCTTTGACAACAGATGCACAGTTGTACAGAGATGCTTCATGAAGCAGTGGTACAAAAGCATAGCTCATACCTAGCACACTAGCTGGCAGGGGCTGCAGTATGTGTAGGCTCTGGACCTCATCACATTGGCTGCTCTGCAAGTGGAGGTTGCTGTATTCATCGTAGAATGGCTTTGCTTGAAGGGAACTTTTAATGATCATTGAGCTCCAGCCCCCCTGCTGAGGGCAGGACTGACAACCAGTAAGTAGATCAGGCTGCCCCATCCAACCTGGCTTTGAATACCTCCAGAAATGGAGCATCACAGCTTCTCTAGTTACGTTAGAACTAAGCTATGATATTTTGGTAGTTGTATCTCCAAATACAGCACCAGTTCAAATATGAGAAAACAGAAGCAGGGAAATTTACTTGACCAGGGAACCCAGCTTAATCCTATTATCTCTTATTTCACTCTGAACAAAACATTGATCTTTTTTCCTTAGGAAAAGTGCTGACCTTTAGCACAGGGCAAGGGCAACCCAGACATGCCAGTGTCCAACCATCCAAGGAGCAGCACCCCTGCAGTCCCCTGCATTGAAATCTCTTCCTGGCTCTGCTGACCTGATTCCCAGGTTGCCTCATGGATAATGTGGCATGCCAGCCACCCGCTGCTTTCTCATTTAAATAAATGAGAAAGTTGAGGCTAAATTAACACTCCAGCAGAGGTAATAAGGGCCAACTCAGCAGCTGCCGTGATGTATGCAAATTGCAGTTTTACACATTAGGAGCTAGATGTTGCTTAATTTGTAAGTCTTTCTGTCTTGGATATTAAAGAGCCTTTGTCAAATTCAGGCAATCTGAAAAAATAAAAGTAAAAAAGGGCCACAGAGAGCCCCCAAAGTCAGCTGTTCACCAGCACCTACCCTCTTCCTTCAGAAATTTCCCTCCTGATCCCTTGACATGCATTTATTACTGAGTTGCACTGCACTGCCTGATGCCTTTAGGCAAGGATCTGCTGATTTCCAGCAAACACACTGCCTGATTGAGGAGGCACCAAGAGCCCTTTAGTACAAACAGAAACCAAAATTTTTTTCTACATTTTCCACCTCCAGTTTTGCCACCATTCAGGGGCTTAACATCCACCAGGTTTCTTTCTCTGGGAATGAAACTGTAGCAGAGCAAAGGGAGGCCTGCCATAGCAGCCAGTTAATCAGGCAGAAGGAAAGGGCAGATAGGAGAGTATTTGTCCTCCTTTTAGATCCACAGAGATAGGAATGGAGGTGGTAAAGAAACACACAGATTGCTGCTTTTTTTTTTTTTAATACACAAAGTTGTTCTGGACATTATTATTAATGCTTTTAATAAAATATAAATATTAATATGTGCCAGGATCAAAAAATACTTCTAAGTGGAGATGGTAGCACGATGGAAAGCACAGCAATAACATTAGAGCTACAACTGAGGATTTGCTCAAATGCAAAAAGCCAGGTGCACAGAAATAAAGGAAAGAAGCTGCTTACCTTCAAAAGACCTGAGATATGCAGGAATCTCCAGCAAGATATCATTGCTTCCATTACCAACTTTTAAATGAGGTCTGGGAAGGGGTGGATCGTGGCTCCACCCTTTCAGGTCACTCAGGTGCATTGCACTGCATGTAGGTGAACTCCACTGGGTTGGTCCTGCCTTCCCACCAGGTGCTCAATCACTGCTTCAAGCCATGACTTAGCATTTCCACTCCAGAAACCACAACTGAAAGTTACACACAGAAGTACATACTCAAAACAGCAGAACTTGAAGCCATTATGGCCACACAGAATTAAAAGAAAAAAACCTGTAATGTTCCTCAGGTTTGCATATTCTGTTAGTAGAAAAACACTGTGAATCACACTTCGTCACTTGGTACAAACCCCTGCCATTCTCTTGGTCTTCATTCCTCACCACCAAAGCAGGATGATGATGATGGTTTCCTACCAGCTGGAGAGATTAATTCACTAAGCTGCAGGGTACATGTGCAAACAGAGCAAATTAAGACACATATACAGTTTTGCATATTCCAGTAAACTCTGCATTTGCTGCAGTCCTATAATGAACACAAAACTGTGCTTAAAAAAAAAAAATGCATGAAAAACCTTTTCTTCAGCAGTAGCAAAAGAATTACCAAAATACAAAGCCAAGTGTACATTACTTTTTTGACAAAGCAAGGCAATAACTCAGATATACAGACTCCTCCAATTACAAGCAAGAGACATTTGTCTCTTAAATATCACAAAGATGCTGCTTCATAGATGCCCAGACTCAAGCATCCTGCTGCAGATTGCTCTTCTGAACTATTCCCCCCCTGCCCCAGCTAAAATTGATACTTGTAGAGTAGTGCTAGAGTTCCAACTCACAGAATTAAACTATGTGCTAAAGGCAAGTGATCTGAAATACTCACTCACTCACTCATCCATCCATCCATCCATCCATCCATCCATCCATCCATCCATCCATCCATCCATCCATCCATCCATCCATCCATCCATCCAGGTACTATATATTCTCTTTCATCCCAAAGGTTGAGTCACCAGCTGTAGGTTTTTGAGTTCAGCTGTGAGGGAGCTCATAAATCAGGAGGTAAAAGCCTGGAAAGATCTGCAGTCTTGTCACCTGTTTAATTACTTGCCTGCAGTTGCCCTTAAACATGGCGCCTATTTTATTCAAACCTTGCTACTGAATTTAATGGCTTGTTCTAGAGCAGTACTGTATCACAGAAAATGAACAGGAATTAGAATCATAGCACCATTAAGGTTGAAAAATATGTCTGAGATCATCTAGTCCAGTCATCCACCTGTCACCAATACTGTCCATTAACCACGTCCCTCTGTGCCCAATCTCCACATTTCTTGACACCTCTGGGGACAGTAACTCCACCATCCCCAGGCAGCCTGTTCCAATGCATTGCCACTTTTTGGAAAACAATGTTTTCCTAATATCCAACCTGAGCCTCCCCTTATACAATTTGAGGTCATTAGGATCCTTCAAAAAAGTGAAATTTTTACATTTGCTTGATTAAAAAAAAAAAAAAGGATGAAGAAATGTACCATCTTTCAAGTTACACCCCACGTGGCACTCTTCCAAACCTCTTTCCATATGTTCTTAAGTGTTGAAAGCCCATATGTTCCATATCTCGCTGTCAAATTCTCTGGCTCTCTCCCAATGGCTCTTACAATACAGTTGGGCATTGTCTACTGGCAAAAGTAAATATCTCAGATTGATAATTAAAAATATATTTGATCATCTTATAGATACAAACAGCCAAGGGGTGCAGCGCTGAATGAATCATTCACACTGACAGATTTTGGAACAGCAGAACGTATTTCTGGTGTCACTGAAGTTGCCCCGGAAATTCTGGTTTGTTGCAGAAGGTATTGCTGAGGAGCTGTGGGACAAGGTGCAGAGGTGGAGTCTGATGAGCCATTCAGGGACCTCACAGAAACTGCAGATGCTACTGACTCTAAGGCAGAAACCAAACCACAGATAGCTTTGATATAAGAGTACCAAAGACCGTAGCCAACATATAGCAGATGTCTTGTGTTGGGGCTAAGTGAGAGCCGGGAGGGCGAACATTCAGATTCTGTAACTTTGGATGTTAGCACATGCTGCTAATTTATAATAAGATCAAATAGGAAGGTTGTTAAAGGCCCTGAGGATTGAAGATGTCCTTCTCTAAAGCTTTCTAACAATCCTTTGCTCTCTTGGGCTATAATGTCATCATCATCTCATGTATGAAATACTTCGGGTGCTTGCAGATGCTCTGTCCTCTGTTTTACTGCAGTACTTCTCATTTGTCATCCCCTTTCCCAAGGCATGCTTCTGGGTAATTATCATGTGCTTCAGTTCAGCCAAGGAGGGAAACTGGTGAATGCGTTTCCCTTGCTAGGAGCTATGAAGTAAATTGTAGCAGATATTGCAAAAATCAAATAACCAAGAGGTTTTTCCCCTGATGTGCACTTCACTTGATGGATATTCTTTACTTTCTCCAGTGCTACTCCTGATTGACAGCAGGCTGAGAATCAAACCTCCCATTCACTAACTGATGCAGCTGTTTTGCTGAACCAGCTTCCTGGCTGGGAATGGATCCAGTCAGCTGTGGATAACAAACCCAATAATAGAGGTTTCAAAGATTTCATCTTTTTTCTTTTTTTTTTTTTTTTTAATATTTACAAAGTTACTTTTCTTACAAAATCTGTTAGGCAGATGTTAGGAAGTAATTACTACACTATACATGAATTGGAAAGAAAATGCACGTCAGCCATACACTGAACATGTGTGAGTGGCTGGAGCAGAGAAACCAAAGATAAATGAGAAAAAAAAAGTAAAATGTATCAATGCAGAATCTGCCAGAATTTACCATGGGGTTATAAAGAAGAAATAGTACAAGGCAAGCTCTTCTCATCAGCCATAAGTCAGTGTATATCCAAAACAACAAGCCTGCTACCTTCTCTAACAACGGCTGAGTTATACTCACCATTGGTAGATGGAAGTTGAATTTGGCTTTGACCAAGGAGGTACAGTTCCCATTAGTTTCCCAGAGAGGTTGTGGATGCCCTGTCCCTGGAGGTGTTCAAGGCCAGGGTGAACGGGGCCCTGGGCAGCCTGGTCCAGTATTAGATTGGAGGTTGGTGGCCATGCATTTGGCAGGGCGGTTGGAGCTTCGTGATCATTGAGTTCCCTTCCAACCCAAGCCATTCTGTGATCCTATGACTCTATGACTATATGATTCATCAACACCAAAGACCCTCCAGCCCATTACATCAGCAGTCAGTGTGATGGACAGAGCTGAAACATTCCGACACACATTTTTGTGCTCAAACATCCAAGAGCATCCTTAGATCACTGTACGTATAGATGTAACTAGGAGTGACCATGAATTAAAACTCTTGCTTCCATCTATAAAGTTATTCTAATACAAACCAACTTCACACAGGTACAGCAGCAGTAAAAACATCCAAGAGATCAGCATAGAAAGCAAAAACCAGAGGGTACATTTTGCAGTTATCCAGGCTGAAGTTTTGTCCGGGACACGATACTCCCTGTACTTGTAAATTTGGAGGATCTTTAAGACCCAAATTTTACTGCTTGGGTTGTTTGTAGGATTCTGACAGATAGATTTTGAGATGAGACTGGAAATAGTAATTGTATAATTGGGTAAATAAAATCAGGAGCCCTTAGGAATAGATTCTGCCCTCAGCTCACCTTCAGTATTGAACCCTGCTATTCTCTGTCCTGATTTCTCCCCTGCAAAATAAAAATGCCCTTCCTGCTGGAAGTGTTTAGAAATCTCAGCTTCAAAGCAGCAAACTAGAGTTAAATAGAACATTTCACTAAGTAATAATAAAAATACCAGGTGTCTTTTATGACATTTTCCATCACCAGCAGTTAATGCATTTCATAGACCAGGCCGGTATAATTAACTTTATCTTCCAGTTGTGCCAGAGCCACTGAGGCCAAGTTAGGAAGTAACTCACCTGTGCCCCCACAACTCCCTTATGATGCATAACACATCCTTGGAGGTTGTGCTGATATGCTTAGAACCAATTTCATTCATTCAAAAAATTCCATAACAATAATCACAGCCCTCTAAAATTCCATCTCAGTGTTTACGAATCTATAAGCACTACCAAAAGAAACGTTACAAAAGAAGCCTTAAAAATTACAAGCCAGCCTGGGTGTTCAATATTTCACATCTTAATTACAATATAAAACCTCATTTTGAGAAATGTAATGAAAGATCTGGGGCTTTTAAACAACATTTGTCACAAAAAAAGGAGCTTGAACATTTGGGTTGTCAAGGCAGAAACAAGCACCACAGACACATTTTCTCCTTATGGGGATTCATCAAGGTTGTGCAGTGCAGCTGTTGTCTTACTAAAAGAAAGTTTCGGCCCCTGGCTGGAAGAAACAGAAACGTAATTATGTTATGATGAGCTGGAAAACATGCAAAGAAAAATTGGAATGCAAAGCATGATAAATGATGCATTGTCAGTTGCAGAACAGCAAGAAAACCAGGCAGCACGATAATAACTCTTCTCCAGACAGTGCTTCCAGTTTGGCTACCAAAAGAAAGCACTGCTCCAACCACAGCTTTTGCAGTATTATTTTGTCCTGGTACAATGATGTTGGTGATGCACTGGCACTGCTGCCAGGAGGTGCTGGAGTCACTGGGTCCCTGGAGGTGTCCAACAGCCATGAGATGTGGCACTGAGGGACGTGGTTATGGGCATGGCGGGGTGAGTTGGGGTTGGAATTGGTGATCTTAGAGGTCTTTTCCAACCTGAATGATTCTATGACTCTCTCAGTGGTGGCAGGGCTACATGCAGCCCTAGGACATGCCATCTTGTAGCAGACTCCTCAATGTCTGCCCTCGCAATGACCAGGACAGGATTTCCCTTCACGTGTTGCAGCACTGTGCTTGTCTAGGGGACCAGACAGCCGGGCCGGTTCTCATGGTGTGAGCAGATTCAGAGGGAAAATGAGTAATTATGGCTCTTTACAGGAATCTTTTCTTTAGAAACCAACACCGCCGGGCCGCAGAGATAAGACGGGATATTTGTTTTAAGAAAACCATCTAACGATTAACCGAAAGTTGATAAAAATAATTGTTCAAACCCACCCACAGTCACTGGGGAGAGCGGCTGGCAGGGCTCAGCGTGTCGGCGGAGCTGTTGCTGTGCCCTCTAGTGCACGACAGCTGCAATTTCTCTGCCATTTCTAAATGCCAGCAGTTGTGCACCCGAGAAAAACGCACTTTCTCCCTGCCTTGGTGGGACGCTGGTAAAGTTACGTGGTTCCGAGCTTAAAAAAAATCCTAATTATTCTCGAGCAGCGAGCTGTTAGGAGATCTTCCCCTCTACAGACCAAACTTGAGGGCAGAGTTTCAGCCTTTTGGATTGAATTTGCTCCTTTTGGAAGATGCTGGCTGTAATATTCATATATGCCTCAGAATCTGGTATTAATATTCTCGGGTTGGTTTTTTGTTGTTGTTGCTTTAATTAAAGAAACAAAAAAACAAAAAACAAAACCACCAAGCCACCAAACAGAAAGTGTACTGCTTCTGTAATTAAAACCAACCAGCTCTGAAATTAGCATCTATGTAGGATGGGTCATTTTCTACACATCGGTTTAAAGGATTGAAACTTGTATTCAAACTGTGTGATTTTAAGCAGATATTTTTGGTCCTGTCAAATAAGTAGCACAGGCAAGGCATTCTTCTCTCATGTGCTTGCAGACACAGAGTTATAGGTGACTGCTAGTGACAGCAGGACTTACAATATCATTATTGCTCTTCTTACCTACAAACAAACAAACAAACAAACAAAAAAAACAACGCTATCTTTATCACTAAATATTTTCATTTTCATGATAAAAATGCTTTATTACTTCATAGAAGTTTGCATCAGGGTTATTAAACCACTTGCGGCTTCCCTTACTAATTCTATTCCCTCTGACTTGGGAGAATGAAAACAGAAAAAGAAATTACTGACAAGCATCAACCGATGAAGCCTGCAAACAGCTCCTGTGCTGCTCAGTTGCCCTGCAGTAACCCTTCAACCTTTCTCTATTTAACGTGGCATTGCTTTGGGAAGAGGTACATGACACTGCAAAACCACAGAGCGAGTTATAAGTCCTTCCAGTACTGTTAAACTTAACGTGATCAATAAGATGCCATCCTTCAGCATGCCCTTTTTCAACACAATCTGCCAGACACCAAGTTTGGTTTTTGCCCACAAGGCATTAAAATTGATATTTTACAGGAAAGCACAACCACTTTATCCCAATGCCCACTCCTGGACATGTCTTGTGGGGGGCAGCCAAAGAGAAGGGCCAAACCAAAACAACAACTGCACACCGACAGCTTTGGTGACACTGTGTTCTCTGCTTTTCACTCAATTTCAGTTGCTTCGTGCTCCATCTCACAGCATTTCCCATGTGCTCTCCCTTGTGCTGCTCTCCAGCAGCTCCCTGCCTGTTGTCATTTCAAGCATTTTCCTGTTGGGGCAGATTCTTCCATCACCACAAACTACTTGGAGATTTTATCAGTGCATCTTCCTCCTCCCCTATTAATTCTTCCCCCTTTTCATCATCAGAAGTTCTCTGTGAGTTCTTGGTGAGCAGAATGCCCCATGGTTTAGCACCCACTCCCATCAAATTCCCTCCTCAAACAAAAATGCTCCCTCGCAATATGAAAACATCAGGTTGTCAATAGGCCACACAAAATCTCATCACCTCCACATGCCAACAGGATATGACCCATTAAAAATTCATTTTATGGCAGAAAGCATAATGACAAAGAATGTCCTATCTCAATCCCTTGCCCCACCACCAGAATTACACTTCAGCCCACCATGACATCTCCCACCCATCCTGCTCCCTCCCTTCTCTCTCCGTTTGTCATGATAAAAACTTTAAAATTCAGGTGTTTTTTTTCTGTCATTTCAGCAACTTTTCTTGAAGTGTGAATTCTTCTCCTACAATTTGCCTCTTTTGAGGGTCTATCCTTTTCTCTATGCTTCTATGGGTACCTTTGGCATCAATAGTGATGCTAAACTTAAGCAGTGCTCATTCCTTAATAAAGCAAACATCTTTCCCTGCAGTGACTGAGTTAGTGCACAGACCAAGTGTATTTCTATTTGTTATTAGGAAGTTGATTTAGGTTTAACTGCATTTCCACAATGTATTTCACCCCCAGAGACAAGAAAAGATGTTGCAGTCTCTTAAACACCACATGCTTGTGCTCATACATCCCTTTAATTTCTCACAGGGAGAGTGGTATGCAATAATTGCTCTGCTCAAGCCTTATATATTGTTTTTATGTCTGCTAGGTGAATCCTTCAGACTCAATCCAGTGTTCTCAGGTGGCTTTTCATTCACAGCTTAAGCTCTGTGCAAGTGGAAGGTAGCTGGTCATTGGCTGCTTCTCACTTATTTTTATCCCAAGATGGGAGGGAGGTGTGTGCAAAGAAATGTGCCCAAATTCCTGTGGGCTCGGGGAAAGAGGGAGAAGGGAAGGAAGGGGTGGTTCATGCTCCACTCATCCACTTCTGCGCAAATCTCTGCAGGGAGGTAGCTGAGTGTCAGTGCACTGACCGAGGTGGGATCTCAAAGGCAGGATCTGAGTCCCAGCAAAGGTCATTTCTTTCAGATGCTATTTTTGTCCTGAAGTATAGGCAGCAATCTTCCCTTGTCTCCCCCACCTTGCTGGGAACTCGGATATTCCCAGCACACAGCAGGAGAGGAGCTGCTCCTGGCGTCAGGTTTCATGGAGCGCCGCAGGGAAGCAGTGAAGTGTTCCTGGCAGACCAGCCGTGTGAGCAGGGGAAGAGGGTGCTTCCTTCTTTCCTGGCTTTTTTATCCAGTTATTATCTGATCTGTACCCTTTAAATAAACATACAAGTCCTTGATCCTCCCAGCAACGAAGCTGACTTCAATGGCTCTTTAATAGCACCCAGCCCTGCCCAGACAGTAGCTGGCCCAGTAAATCGTAAACTCTGCATACAGTTCCCAGAGCTCTGTTAAGACCCCAACTGACCTAAATCTCTCACGTTATGAGCAGCAATAAATGTGTGTTTTTTTCTTAAGCAATGCCAATTTTTCTTTTGCGGTATATAACTAAAACCCCCTTTAGGGCATTTAATTTAAATGGCACTGAAAGAGGAAGAAGTCTGCTTTTGATTTCCTTATTCTTTTTATATGGGTCATCTCAGAGGTTTTACATTTATTGTTATTATGGTTCGCATCTATTTCTTTCCTTTCTTTGGAGGCTTGGACTTGCTGAGCACATTGAATAGCATTAAAAACCATTACAAAGAGCTGCCTCTCCTTAAAAAGCCATGAGATCTTCAATTATATGCAGGCATCTAAGCAATTATTAGTGTCATGAAACATACTGAATCTGTGCTATTAATATAAACAGAATCAGAACCATAGAATCATTAAGGTTGGAAAAAACTTCTAAGACCACCAAGACCCATCCTACCATGCCCATAACCACATCCCTCGTTGCCACATCTCCATGGTTCTGGAACATCTCCAGGGGTGACTCCTTTGGCAGCCTGTGCCAGTGCCTCACTATCCTTTCTGAGAAGATATTTTTCCTAATATCCAACCTGAACCTTCCCTCATGCAACATGAGGCCAATAACTCTTGTCCAACAAGAACACAACAGTGTACCAAAGATGAACTCATACTGAACTCTGATACCCATCTTCTCAAAATACCATGGCTGCTGTCATGAAAAGGGGTTTGTTGGTTGGAATGTGAATGAAAACCAGTTACTGGACTTCAATCTCCTGTCATGCTACCGATACTGCTGAGAGCACTCAACAAATACCAAACACTTACAGTATTAAAATGACAAAACTTCAGACTGGGTTTTAGGAAGAATTTATTCTGCAAAAGGGTGGTAATGCACTGGCACTGCTGCACAGGGAGTGATGGAGTCCCTGACCCTGGGGGTGCTCAAGAACCATGGAGATGTGGCACAGAGGGACGTTGGACTGGATGATCTTAGTGGTCTTTTCCAGCTTTAATGATTCTGTGTGATTCTGTGATTCTGTCAAAGCTCAGTATCTGGATGCCTTTGGGCTCGGGGAGCTATTTCAGCTCCTGGGAACCTCGCAGCAACAATTTACATAAGCAAATGTCATATGCCATAAAATATATCCCAAATTATACAGTTGCAACATATGTATTGCATATAAGCTATGATAATTAGGTGCAGGATATCTGTATAAATTATATCCTGCATTTTTAAATTGCTTTCCTATACCACAAATGGGGCTGCAAAACAGGGTGCTTGGGTGCTCCTCCGAGGCGGTGTCTGAAAGCTCCTATCTTCCTGGTGCGGCTTCAAGGGCTCACCTGGATCCTAAGAACCAAGCGTGGATTTGGGACAGCGCGGACAGGTTGGCACCGGGGCAGCCGGGAGGCGGCAGGGCTTCGCGGTGATGAACCCTTTCCACGTTCAGAGTCGGCGAGCCGGGACCGCCAGCCGCCCGAACAGCACCGAGGGCAGCGATGCGAGCGGCGGGCGGAGCCGGCGGGGGAGGCTGAGCCGAGAGGAACCGAGTGGAGCCGCGGGGCGGGGGGGGGTCGGCGGCACCGCGCGGGGGGCAGCGAGCGGAGGGAACCACCGCGTCCCGGAGCCGCTCCCGCTCCGCACCGCGCGGAGAAGGAGCCGGGGAGGCTGCATGGAGCTGGGGGGGCTCCGCGCGACCTGGGCTGGAGCGGGTGCGCGGCTCCCTCCTCCTTCTCGCCCTCCTCCTTCTCCTCCTCCCCGCCGCTCGCAGGCAGCGACTGGGGAAGTTGCGCTCGCATCGGAGACGGCTCCGCGGCGGAGATCGCTTTGAGAAAAAAGGTCTCTCCCTCTCCCTCCGCTCCCCCCGCCGTCGTGGCCTCGACACAGTAAGTGGCAGGAAGGAAGTTTAGTTGCAAACAACCTGCGGCAGCGGTAACTTTGCGCTGCGTGCCTTCAAGGTGCCTTTGATGCGTGCGGCAGCTTCTGGCAAGTGGACCGCAGCTCTCCCAGCCGTCGGCCCTCCCTCTCCCCCCCCACCCCCCCACCCTTCCCAACCTCCCCTCCCACCACCACCGCTACTTCAGCCCACACACGAAAAAAAAAAAAAAAAAGTGATGAAGGAGAAGTGGTGAATTACCCAAGCGACTTTCCGCCGAGAGCCAGCGAGCCACCGAGAGGAGCTGCGGAGCGCTCCGGAGCTGCCCGGCACGGACCCAGCGGCACCGCAGCGCGATGCACAGAGCCTCAGCTGCTGGAGCTCGCCTTGCCATGCCGGCTGCTCACTAGCATGCAAACCCTCGCCCAGGATGAAAACAGGTTTGTGGCAGTTTGCTGGAGATGTTTCCTTCCCCGCTGCCGGCACTTTGCTGTGGGTGCCTGAGAAGATCTTAATGATGGCAGCGGGCACTTCTGCCGCGTTCCCTCCGCCGTTCTTCGGAGATAAATCTTTCATGCGGCTGTCTTTTCCTATCTGTGGCGGTTGCTGCACAATCTGCACTTGATTGCAGCTCAAATATTCTTTTTCAGATCCGCTTCGCAAAATGATGCAAAGTAAACACAGATGGGAGAAGTGAGGGAGAGAAAGCTGTGATGAAGTAGTGATGGTGGATGGATCTTCCCTCCTTCTCCCTCCAGTGCCTTCCCCCAAATGCGAGCCTTCCCTGCTATGGTTTTAAAGGAGGAAAGATTTGGGGGCTCTTTGGATGGAGGTTTGGAGGGATGCTTCCATCAGCGGCGCTTGCCTTGCTCACCAACTTCCTTCATGTCTGTGGCTTCCAAGCCAGTCAGCTTTGTCTCGCCTTCACCTGTCCTCAAGTTTCTTCCATCACCTTGCAGGTCATTCGTCCAGAATGCCCGAGGAAAGTTCACCAAAGCGGAGTCCTCAGAACATCCCATACAAGGACCTGCCCCACATCATCAACGCTGATGGGCAGCACCTCTTCTGCAGGTACTGGAAGCCAGCAGCAGCCGCCAGGTGAGCACTTTTCAGCAAACACACTTCTTTGACTATCAGTAAGACTCTATGTTTTATAGCCTGGCTGCTGATGCCTAGCTATGTGCACTGAGCTTTGCAGAGCCACTAAGAGATGTCTGTCACCTGAGAGAGCTCCAATTGTAATGATTGTATTCCCCAACCCTTTCTCACTCAAGCTCACCTTACAGATGTGAACCACAGTTACTCTCGCCCTGTGCACAGCTGCCTCGCTTGGCGCTTGTGTGTGCTACATCCAGAGAGGCACTTGAAGGAGGCTGATGCCTGTCAGCAACAAAGTGCCTTCAAACCAACAGCAGTCAGGGAGGGATGGGATGCCAACTCAGCAATATCTGCTCTTTTTAATTTCCTTAGTGTCAACAAATACAGCATCAGCGTCTGAGTTCAGTTTGATCAGTAACAGCAGAAATCTCAGGGCAGCAGGCAGGAGCTGGTTCAACTGTGTTGCTTTTTAACTGCTTTTTTAAAAATTTATTTATGGTCAGTAAATGATTTAGGAAGCTCTCACTGGGACCTCTCTGTGAGTTCAAAACTGAACTTGGTGATAAACAGGCAAGGTGTCAGATAGAGACGTTTAAATAATGTCTTTTTCATAATTTAAATAGTCCCCTGAGTGTAATGGCTTTCCGTGCTGATTATGTGCTGATTATGATCTGCTATAGAAAGCTATCTGTGTTTCTCCCATAGTTATTTATGGCTGTTCATCTTGCTGCCAGTATCTGCTGTCAGATTCTGGCTTGACACATACTTGTGTTACCCTAGTTGTATAGGCAGCTACTTTACAAAATCTGGATATTGGTTGGTTGGTTGTTTTTGTGCAAGCCAATGGGAAAAGCTATGTTAATTTTTTAATTGTATTTTCTTTTTATAGCCGATAGGCAAATGCAAGAAAAGTTGTTCAAGCGGGAGTTTGAGTAGTCAGGAGTAGCACCTTCCCACACCACCCAATAGGTTGTATCCAAACCATCTCAGAGAGGTGGATACACACCCAGCTTTCCTGCCCTGGGTTTGGTGCCTGCCAACCAATGATCCATGCAGTGACGTGGTCAGGAGGTGGCCTGCACCTAAGCAACGTACATTGCCACCCTGTTCCCAGAGAGCAGGGCTGTGAGCCACCCCACGCAGCTCCATGGCACTCAGTAGGTTCTAGGACATGGGTCTTGGCTTAAGATCTGTGGTCCTACGATCCATGGACCTGGTCCACAGAGAGCTTTGTAGTTACTTCTCTTCACTGACTTTCAGGAGGAGGAAAGTTTTTGGCACAGATGTTTTCTGTATCCTTTGCACCAGCCTCAAGATTTCCTGTATTGGAAAAAAAAAAAAAAAAAAAAAAAATTAGCATCAAACCAAGCTTCTACTGTGAAATCAGGCTGTCTCATATTGTAATGCTAATTAATCATTAACTGCCCACAACGATCTTCATCCAGTAGAGAAATAGCTTTCTCTTTTCATGTTTAATTTCTTAGCAAATTAGTAGTGAGTGGATGGGTCTTTGATCAGGAAATGAAAGGATGATGAAGAACTGAGAGTTAAAACTTAGTGCCGAAGTCCTCTGGGTGGTTAATTTTTTAGGGCTCTGTGAACCAAGCAGTTAATTGAGAGCAAGCTTGCCCTACTTTTGTGACAACAAAAGTAGAAGGGATCAGTGTTGCTCATTTACAAGTGGTTCTTGTATGTGTATTTGTATATGAGGAAGGGCGTACTGTTTATTATTAGCTCGTTTTGCATTGTTATGTATGAGAGAGAATGTAAGTGGCTGAACAGCAAGTTAGTGCTTATATTCTACAGTCAGAAACACTCTTGAAGTGCTTTGATAGGAAACCAAAAATACATCTTTTCCCTCTCACTTTTCATAAGTAGCTCAGCTTATTCTGCTTCATATGTAAAAGCTTGGCAACTTTCATCTAATTTTAAATGTTCAGCAAAAATGATCTATATATACGTACAGAAAGGGGGAAAGAGAGGCACCGCAGGGGACTTTTGTTGGCCTGTTACAGTTATTCTGTTTCAAATACTGAAGGTATCTTTCAATCTTCTAACTCGATTGTTGATCCTAACGCTAATGAGTGACACTGTAACAGTTGAATGGTGGGATCTTCCATTGATCCATTATACACCTCATCCCAGCTAGGGCTGCAGAAATACCTTTTCACTGCAGATGCCCAAAGGTTATCACTGACTTGGCTTCAATTAGAATAGAATTTACCATCCTCAATCCAGCCCCCAGGGAGAAAATAATGGGATATCTGCCAAAGGAAAAAAAGTGCTGCTTGCCTGGGGTTGGAGAGCAAACAATGGGTGGACTCTGGGGCCAACCAGCAGACATTGCTGTTCGGAGTAGGTGCTTCTCTTTTATCTCCTCAAACAGACCTGCAAAGGTGAATAAAGGCTTTAAAAAAAAAACAACAAAACAAAACAAAGATTGGTCAGGAAGATGGGGAATTTTGTAAGGCTCTTCTGTTCCATGCACACAAATATTCAGGCTCAGATCCTACACAGTGTTGAGCCAACTGATCAGCCTGTACTGGTGCACATATGGATGCTTTGTTGTAAGTGCCACCGAGGCCAAGGTTGTGGTGTGAGTGAAAGGCACCTATTGTGAGTTCCTCAGCAGGGGCTGCTTTGTTTCGAGGGGGATTTAGGTGATTACATCTCAGGAAACTGACACACAAAGGCACTCAGATGTCACAGAGATTAGATGAGGTAGATAGAGTAGATATTAATGGACTAAGGAAGGAGGGCAACTGTTTTCCACCTCTTGGGGTGAGATGTCAGCCCATGGGGAGAGCTGGGGCTGCAGGTGCAGCTTCCCAACCAGCAGTCCCACGAGCTGCCCAACTTGTTGAGCCACTTTCATTCCCAGATGTAATTAAGGGTCTTGTTTAATGTGACAGGAAGGGAAAAGCACAGTGTTCTGGTGTTGTTTTCTTGGATCCTGCCAAGGGCAGGGTTTGTGGAGCATGACAGCAGGTAGCTGGCACAGGGAGCTCAATCATGAGGTCCCATTTTTGGGACTGTCTAATATTGGGTTTTTTTGGAGCTAAATTGTTGGTACCAGAACAGATCGATGTCATGCCTATGGCATGTCCCCGTAGCTGAGAAAATCCTACTTAATGGAAAAGCAGCCCTTGTGTAAACAAAAACAACAGCTCCATGCAAGGTTACAACCTCTGCCACCACCCTCAGCCTCCTAAGTCAAAATATGAGGTAACAGGAGGTGAGGAATTAAGAAACCGTGCTCTGTTCCCAGCCCTCAGACAAAACTGCTAAGAATAGAGGTGGGATGAGGAACGGGAAGGAAAGTCGGGAGGAGAAGTCAAACCATTTCCTTTGAGGCCCCAAAAGGGCCTGAAGAATTTCAGCGTTGACCTTCTTTCCCCTCTGTTCAGTATCCTGCTGGCCTTCTCTGGACGTCTCATCTGCTCCCATCACTGCCTGGATAACTGCAGTTTGTTTGGGGCATTTTGGGATTCATTGACCCAGCTCAGTTTTGAATCCTACTAATATCATCAGTTTTACCAATAGCCCGCATCCACCACTGATTTCAGATTGAGACAGTGGTGTTTGGCTCTCCTCTGTAAATAGGCATAAATTAAGGTTGGGCATTTGAAGCGCGAGATGCTCACAGTTCAAAGATGCTTTTGGAAATGCCCATTCTGTGCTGGGGAGGCTGCCAGGAGCTGACATGTGTGGGCTGCATGTCTTCCTGCTCAATTGTTAATGTAGTGAAATGGCTTGGTTCAACTTCAGGCATTGTGACCATGATTTAGGGGAAGAGTGCAATTACCTGAGCAAACACTGCTTTTGTAGGAGTTCTTTCAGCTCTACACCTGAAAAGTGTGATTAAAAATACAAAATGAAACAAAACCCATCTGCTTCTCTGTTTGCTTTTTTTTTTTCCCCTTTCTAAAAAAATGCCTGTCATTCATTTTGAGTTGGTAGTGGTAAAAGAGCAAGCCAATAAGGAGAAAATCTATTTCTCTCTCCCTGAAGGACTTCGCAGAAGTGCCTGTAGTGCAGAAATACAAATTGCCTTTAGATTTGAACCAGCCCTTGAACTGTGAATATTGCTTGCTGATTTTGGCACCTCATTATCAGCATTTCCATGGCATTTCCAGAAGAACAGCACTGCTCTCAGCGTGAGCAGATGACAAAGTTAAATTTGACTTTCAGACCCTTCCAAAATGACTAAATAAATAAATAAACCAAAGCGAAGTCAAAGCAAAGGAAAGCAAGTCACTAACTCTAATGTCTCTAATTATGCTGTGCAAGTCTCTAGAAATACTGAATTTTCTCATTCGGTGCCACTCTGGAAGAACGCTTTAGTTTGAAGTTGACCTCATTAGTACAAACTAATGCACAAGAACCAAACTTGTACAGTTTAAAATGACTTATGTCAGCATCACCTGTCATAGGATGAATTGAGCTCTCCACATGTCTGATCACATCATGAACAGAGCACGGGGGAAATAAGAGCTTTTCACTTAATGATTTTCATTGTCAAACCAACATTCCAGGCTTTACTTGCTATATTGCTATTGCCTGAGTTTCTAAAGCCTTCCTTCCCCAATTCATCAGCTGTGTGTATTTTCAATAGTTGTGTTCTCTTTGCTCTAGGTGACAGCCTTTTTGTTGTGAATGGTGACAGCCTGCCATGATTTCCTATCCAGGGGGTGGGAAAATTAATAAACCAGCTTCACCTGTAAGGGACTTTTTGACAGACATGAAAGCTTCATTTCTTGCTGTAGGTATTCCCAACAGCTTCTATTCAGTAGGAAAGGATTTCTTCAGTCCTCACAGGAATGCAAATCTCCTTTTGTTTTTCCCATGGAATCCAAGGAATAAGACAAAAACAGAGAGAATAACAATGGTTGTAAACAGCCCTTTTTGTTTATTACAATCTTAGGGTCAGTTTCTAGGCCCAGGCATACAACTTTCATACAAGACAGCGCAACTTCATGGCTGGTGGTGTACAAGAGCAAGCTGACTCTAGGAGTTTCCTGTTGTGAATCTCAGAAGTTTCATTAAGCTTTCATCCTGGTCCTCAGACAACAGCAAAGGATGCAAAATTGGTTTTGGGTCTTCGTGTGCCGCTAACCAGATGAACCAAGTAATCAACCAGCCCATCAGACTTGTTACACGTTGGAAGTGATGCCATCAATGAACCTAACAAACTCATCGACAGTGTCAGGATTCCAGATGCAGGAAATCTTTCTTTCAGTAGCACAAGGCACATATAGGTTTGGACAAAACAGTGAAAGCACCTGCATGATGTTCCCTGCCTCAGTTACTTCAGAAGTCTTGAGCATCCCTGGGTGTAGCAATTAGACAGATCAGTACAATGGGAAGGGCATTACAACAGAGATGTGATGACAAAAGGACTAACACAATAGAGAGGTGCCATAAAGGAGGGGAAGAAGATTGCTCACCTGTATCAGAAGAGTCTCAGTTCACAAGAGAAAACTTCACCAAGGAAGGATCTCCAGGAAGAAACCCTCCAGTGGCAGTCAGTCCTTAAATGAGGTCTAAGAGAGGAGCAGCCAGGCTCCACCCTTCAAGTCGCACAGCTGAATTGCCTTCACTTGTGCTCCCAGGGCTGACTGGGTCCTTTCCCCAGATGCTCAATCAGTGGTTTAGGCTGTGACTCAGCAGTTACCATACACTGAGGCATCTCTTTTAGATCGCTATGAATACATCTACAAGATTTGGCTGGCACAGTTGTATTGGCTAGAAGGCAATGTGTTTTCTAGATCCATGTTGCAGAGGAGTTGGCCTGGGTTTCCTTGTGAGTTCCCCTGAAGCTTTGTGCTTTGTTCCCCTGAAGCTTTGTTCAGAGCTAGCGCGAACATCTGATCTCTTTGTTCTTCTAGGGAAATTACATTGTTCTAAGAGCTGTCCCTGCAGACACATTTGGCTGAGCTGCCTTCCATAGGTCCAGGCATCCCATTGTCCAAATGTGCTTCCACTTGAATGGAAGCCATCAGTGTTTAACAACCTTCCATTGTAGCTTGTCCAAGAGATGTGACACAATTTTGACTGCAAATGGCTGATACTCCATAGCTTAAACTTTATCTAAGTAAAGACTATTGCATCCTGCCCATGAGAATCCTTAAGATCCCTTGCCTTGTTACACCCCTCAATTATACCCTTAACTTAATTACACCCTTATGCATCACTGTTCCTACTCCACCAGTACCAGTACTATGGCATTCTCTACCAGTATGGTTTATTATCCAACAGGGAGGAAGGTAGCAATATCAGATCAAAGTTTCTGACATCATTAAGACATTGAGTAATAATACCTCATGAGTACTTCTATTGGAATGAGACTCCTCTTCTATGTGACATTCACTTGCTCTCCAGACAGGATCCATCTTCTTTTCTGTCTGGTAGGAAATCACTTGAAGACAGAGATTCTGAATCCATGCTAACAAAGTGATGGCAAAAGCAGATTGCTAGACCTAAAAAATTTTTTGAGAGCAGATTTTCTCTGCTCTCTATTGAGGAGCAGAGAATAGGCAAAAAATACAGTTAAGACTGTGCACACTGACCAACAATATAAATAACTGGGCCTTTGATTTCTATGTGCTTTTGTTTTCCCAATCTAAAATTTGGTATAATGATCCAAGTGAGTGATGTTAGTGAGGTGACAGCAGTGATATCTGGAGTCCCTAGAAGAAAGTTGCCAGAGAAAATAAACTATTCCTTGAGGTTTTGTGGTTGAAGAGTGCTTGATGTTGAAGAAGAGATTTTAAAAATCTACTAAGTGATCATCAGTTGTTCTTGCTTTTCAGCCACAAGTCAATTGTCTCAGCAGCAATCTACTGAAATAAAGGAGAGAGAGAAAAAAAAGAAAGTATTGACAGATGAGCTAGAGTCAATCATTCAATGGTAATAATGTAGTAATCTTTTGATCCAATATTGTGTATAGACGGGCAAGCAGAAAATGTACAAATGTACAAATGACTATAGAATTAATAGATGAGAAGGATTACTGATTTTTTTAGCCATCTATCTGTCCTATGCAAAAAAAATCTTGCTATGTATGTTTCCTTTCCATCAAACTTAAAAACTGTGGTGTGATGGAAAAAAACCCTAAATCTTTGTTGCTTTTAAGAACAGAAAGTTGGGTTGGTTTGCTCCAGGTGTCAGCAGGTTAGCTAGTTTAGCAGCTGGAAAGATAGATTTCATATGTTATTTTTCAACATATTTTTTACTTTTATTTTTCAAAATTATCTCAGTGAGATTTCAGATTCACTTGTCAAAATCCAGAAATCTGCAGTGGCTTAATTTGCTGGGCTAAAGAAGTGAAGAGTGATTGAGGAAGCACTAAGTAATTAAATTGCTCTAGAGATAACATCTAGCTGACCTAATGGCTATGGTGTTTCTTCTTTATTTATTTTTTTTCAAGTCTCCTGTGAGAGCTAGTCTACAATATTTGAAGTAATAAAAACTGTCTTCCGAGCAGCATTCATAATTTCATTTTATTAAAAGCATATTCAAGGGTCAGCCTTCAGCCATCATCTGGTTCTTTCTAAATGGTTTTAGTGAGGAGAACCAAGCAGCTAAAACCAGGTTGTCCTGAGAATGCACAGATCGTCCTTCTGATGTGATGAGCTGCCCACAGGTTCTGTTGCACAGAAAGCTTTTTAAAATTTGACTCTCACTTTCCAGGTTCACTGTGGCCCTGTGCAGGCAGCATAAGAATGGGGCTCAGGGAACCCATGCGGACATTCAGGTTGGAAATTAGGGAACATTTCTTCTCCAAAAGAGTGGTGATGCACTGGCATAGGCTGCACAGGGAATGGTGGAGTCACTGTCCCTGGAGGTGTTCAGGAACCACAGAAATAGGCACTGAGGGATGTGAGTTAGTGGGCATGGTGGGGTTGGGATGACAGTTGGACTTGATGATCTTAGTGGTCTTTCCAACCTTAACGATTCTATGATTCCATGATTTTGGCTCTGCTGTTGAGTTCCCAGTGACTGCTGTAGGGTTGGGTTTGGCCTCACACTGTGTGTCCATCCCACGCCAGTGGCATGCTGTGTTGCCGTGGGCAAGGCTTTCACCTCCTGTACTCAGTTTACATGTCAGGGGTAGGGAGGATCAGTTCTTGCCAGGGGCAGGGCAGTGGGTGAGGGGTCTCTGGATCATCTTTTCATTTGATGGCTGTGTGACAATCAAAGCTGCACCCCTTAAAAAAAAAAAAAAAAAAAAAAAAAAAAAAAGCATGTTCGGTTTTATGAATGAGAAGCGTTGTACAAAAGCCAGCTGTTGTTATTATTGATGCTATTTACTTACTGGTCACACTTCTTCCAGAACTATGGAAAAAAAATCAATCAGCAGATTCACTTTGTTTATATTCAACTACACTTTCAGTGTTTGGGGAATGTTAATTTGCTAAACACGACTCCTTCCCCTGAAGCCCCTGGTTTTTCATAGGCACTGTGTGATGCCAAGGCATGGGTTCTGACCACCAGGGCTCTGCTTGGTGCATGGATTTTACTGCTGCTTTAGGAGAGTTAGTCCCATCACTCAACATGCCAAATGTAGCATCCAGGCTTCTTTGCATTTTGCCTTGTGATCCCACAAATGGTGGCTTGTAAGTGATCAGAAGAGAGGCTCAGGAGGACAGGCAAAGCATTCTGCTTTCCCCCATCAGCTCTGACTCTCTTTGCCAACAGTCCAGAGGAGCAGAAGCCAGCCTAGCAGTGCCAGGGTTAGTAACTGTAGTTTTGACAATATTTGCTCTTGGTATGGTGAAAGCTTTTTAGAAATGGTCCCAAATATGTGGTGCTTCTCAGTTTCTGGTGAAGCTATCCACAGAAAACACAGCGTTCCCACAGCAGAATAACAGCTTGTGGTTTAAATAAGTGTTGTTATTTCTGATTTGCAGTAGGTGTACATGTATGTTTTGGTTCAGTGACTGCCAGATACTGTAAATTAGTATTGATTTCCTTTTCTATTTTAAGCTTTTCTAAAGAAAAGGCATCCCACATGCCTTCAGCTTTCTTTGCCTGTACTTAAAGTGATACTTCTTTATTTCATTGTTCTTACTCATCCTTATTTTAACAGCTGCACTCCAAGTTGCCCAGGTTCCTGTTCAGTTTCTGCTGTTTACAGCTGTTACATCTGGCCATTTTTGAGAGCACACCAACAAGACAGAACTTGTGGCAAGAAGTTCCTTATTGATGCTGGTGTGGCAGCCCTCATGCCAGGGGTGACGCTGCCCTGGGGCTGGAAATGAAAGAGTTTAAGGTAGCAGACCTCCACAGCTAAGTTCTCTGGACAAATGTGGCAGCTCAGGGTCACCATGAAATAACACAGACCTGGATTTGGCGATGGAGGCAGAAGTCTCTATCCATTCGTTAACTTGTAAATCATTGCACCTCAGCTGTGTTTCAGATTTATGTTGGTTAGAGGCATGGATAAATATGGCAGTCTTTAAAGCTTATGTTCCAGCAGTCACTGCTTCAGCAAGATGATGGTGTATAACATTTAGCTGTTTACGTTCAACTTTCTTTCCTACCTCGAGTCTGTGGCAAATGTGGAATGCAAAATTAATTGGAACAGGCTCAAAGCCTTGGCAAGTGCTTTGCTTGTGACATTACTGATTTCCCTGAGGAATAGTTCCTGATATTGATTTTGACAGAGACTGCAAAGCCTCTCTCTGCAAAGGTTCTCCTCATAGCCAGGCAGGGCTGGAGTGCAGCTCTGGGATGTGCCGAGAGGATTATTCATTAGAAATTAATGTGCTTAATCTCAAAGTATGCTAAAATATACATAACTACTTTATGATTAAGATATCAATCTTTGAATTTCTGTCTCTACGGTTTTGGCCTAATTCCACACCGGCTTTTGGAAAGTCATGCAGGAAATGATTGGCTCTTTGGAGACACACATTATCTGTGAAATCTGAACTAGACTTTTCTAAGTTAGTTTGTGAAAGATAACCAATTAAGATTCCTGCTAACACAGAGAGCCGCAGACAAAACTGGATCCAAAAGGTAAAAGTGAGGAAGGGCAATTTCCTCAGTGCAGGAAGTAATCAAGAACTCCTGAGCATATTATGGTGGAACTGTCTGGTACAAACCATGCTATTAGGTTTGAGCATTTCAGGGAATTGCACTATTCTGTTTGGCTTTAGACCATTGCTACGCGTGGGGATTGTACTGTCAGGGCTTTATTAAAAAGTAATAATAGCATACTGTCTCAGGACAAGTACGGTGTCATCACCTTTCTTGCTCCTTATTTACAGATCTCTTCCAAGCCAGTGGAAGATTTACCCCAGTAATTCCACCATGCCTGATTAAAGTATTTTGTGCAGTTTTTGATGCAAGAAGCAGTCTGGTCATTTGTGCCACATGTGCACTGCCGTTTCTACCCTGCACAGGTGCTAGGGTAATTCCCTGAATTCTTCCTTTTCTAACTGTTTCAGTGCCATGTCATGAGTTGTCTGTTCTATCCACTCCCTGAAATAACAGCATGAGACTGGTGATGGTTCAGTCCAAAACATGTCACAGGCCTTTTAGAAAAAAGAAGGCATAATTCTTCCTTCAAGGATTGCCTTGCTCTGTAGAAAGGCAGTAGCAAGAGGAAATAGCATCTCCAGAGCAGAGTGCTGTTCTGTCCTGCACATTGAGAGCATTGGGTCTGCAGCGGCCCACCAGGGAAAATTGCATCTCTGGTATCAAAGTGGGTGAGTGTCCTGGTAAGTCGAGGATCTCTTCAGTTTTATCCAAAAAAGGGGTGAGAAGATCCTGCCTATGAATATCAAGTTACACACATTTCAGCTCTGGTCTCAGCCTTGTGTCCCCTAAAGTACTACTTCAAAGCTTCCTTGAAACAAAACGCAGCTGGTCTCAAATGCTGACTTTCAGGGACTTGTCTGGAGCTAAGCAGTTGCAAGATTCAAATAATTCCTCCCATCCCACCTCACCTGAAGTTTCCTTCATCTCTTTTCCCTGTATTAGACCTCTCAAGAGTTATTTGTGGTAAGGGCTTGCTCTTCAAGGAGCTGCAATAAATCAGCATAAGCTGTTTCTCCACATTGTTCTGTGCTGGCTCCAGCCAGTTCCTGTTGAGCTGTTTGTTTTGAAATATATCCGTACTATCCAGTTCTGTTTCTGCTCCATTGATTTATGCTGCCTACGCTTTCTCATGTTGTTGAATAACCCACCCATGGTACTCCTCCAGGAGGTCACGGCAGCTCTCAGATCTTCTAACTCTACGCTGATGTGGAATCACCATGATTTTGAAATGCATTGTGAAACCAGGCTTGCAGGCATGTGCATGAATAGCTGCTGAAGGCAAAAGCATTGTTCATGAAAGCAAGCAGGGATGTTAAGACTGAACCCTAAGTTTCCATCATGTTAGACAGTAGGATGCTGCCCACACAGCAGCCCCTCTGGACATGCTTGAATGGGAACTCCCAAGCTTGAGCAAATGGGGAAAGGGAGAAGATATGAAGCAGGATTTACTGGAGGAGTTTATTTTAAAATTGTTCAGTTTAGGATCTGGACCACAGTGCAGTGCTTTGATGCAGCCTCTGGAGCTCAGAGGCTGTTCACAGGCTGAACTACTGCAGTCTCGAACCACTGCTAGTCTCACTCTATCTGGAAAAGGTGAGTTCCTCCAAATTTAGAGCTCAGATACCCAGGGGTATCTGTGCTGATTAAAGCTTTTGAAGGTCTCCAGGGAATGAGACTCCACTGATGCTACAGGGTCAGTGCTGTTAAGGGAAGGTCAGCGTAGACTTGACTCCAGATTAGCATTTTTCTCTGACTTGGGAAAAGTAGCAATAGAACTGCTGGTCTGAGGTAACGTCATTAAACTCCAGTGATAGCTGGAAAAGGATATGACCACCCAGGTTATGGACTATGTAGTAAAGCTGAGCATAAATGGGCCAGCAGAGTAAAGGCTATGAATGTGTTTCCCCTAAAAGCTGAGCAGCAGAGCAAGCAAACTGCTTGAACTTAATAAACTGCCTCTCTGAAACACGGGTTGGAATGCAGAGCAAAGTCATCACTTCTTGTGCCCTCAGAGGAACATAACTCTGTAAGTTTCCTGGAGACAGAAAGAGCACTAAGGGACACACCTGACTCCACCATCAATTTTCCTGTCTATCTGGAGTCACCAGCCTGAATGCTTGGCTAGCTGGCGAGGTCACATGCATGTACAACATGAGAGAAACGCCCATAAATTTCTGTAATCCCTGCCCAAGGCCAAGTTCTGCCAGGGTCACCTAGTGCTATAGATCACCTCTGACTCAAATAGCAGATTCAGATGCTTCCTTCTTCCAAACTTCAAGTTCACACCCAACACAAGAGGATCTAGAGCCCTCCAGAGGAACATCAGCAATGTCTGTTAAGTGAACAAAGCATTTCATTCTTCATCATGTGTGCTTGGAAATGGTTATCTGGAAATTTCTGAGAAACAAGTAATCTTTATTGGTAGAAAACTGGAATATTGCTTAAATCTTGGTAAAGTTACCATCTGCTGAATGCATAATCTTATTGTTGGGAAAGATAGCAAATCTTCAGAATCAGCGAGGACTTCTGGCTAACACAAGAATGCATACCTGTAATTGACTTTCTATGACGATATCCTGTGGAAGCAAAACAGACACACGTGACGTAATAAATTTAAAGAGTTTGTGGTCAGCTGTCCAGATCCTTCTCCAAAAGTGCCACCAGTGAAGTATTTTTCATACATAAGTATTTGTTGTTTTCAGCATTTCTAAGAGTCAGGCTGATGTCAGCTGATAAGTCAGCTGCAACAACACAGCCAAACTTAATAATCAATTTGGTAAGCCAGTCGTTTTCTGGCAGCCTCAACTAATTCAGAGCTTTCCTGTTGGTTAATTTTTAAAAATTACTTTAGAAATTTGGTGTTGCATACTCAAAGCTCCAAAAATCAGATGTTCTTTGTTAGAGTTGATCTGGTTCTGGCAAAAGGATCATATCAAATGAATGCATAGTTGCCTTCCATAGAATAACATGGTATTAGGTTAAGTTGCCAGGGTCTGATTCAGGAAATCACTTCTGCATGTGATTAAATCAGTCCTAACGCGGAACAGCATTTATAAATCCTTTTGTTTTTAAACTTTAATCTTGTACTTTGTAAGTCCTACTGACTTTCATGAGCCAAAGGGAGTTTCCTGAGGTTAAGCAAATACTTAAATATTGTTCTGAAGAGGAATGCTTTCAAATAGGGTGGAAAATATTGGATTTTTTATGTATGTAGTCATAGAAATCTTGTCTTCAGCACTTTGGTCTAGTCCCAATGATCTTAAACTTTCTCTGGCAATGAAGTATCACACAGGGGCCTCATGGAAGTGCTTCAGCCCCTGGAGGACAGGATGTGAAGATCATACCATCCTGCTCACAGCCTGACCCACCTGCACAGGGACACCTGGGTGTGCTGCTGGCTCTGCAAGGTGCAGCTGCAGCACAGGAGAGGCTGATAAAGCCATGGGAGAGCAGCCCAGTGGAGATGAGGGAGCAAGGGCTGGTTGTGGCATGCACCATTACCTCCTAATGGCAGATAATGGTAAAAACTAACATTGTCCTGCTGCTTGTTGTGCTAAGTAACCACATCTGTTTGCCAAGCTGTGCAGTACCAGGAGGCAGAAACCTCTTGTGGGGAGGGAGAGAGAAGAAGAAGGCAATGGGAAGAGCAGGGACATGTGAAAACTGTTGCTTTTGCAAACAGTAATCAATAACTGCTTTCCTTTAACAGCCATAATTGCTATTGCATTGGTGAGGTGAGAGCTGGCATGCTTATGCCCCAGCTCATGCCTTGGTGTTGTGTGTGACACACTCATGGATCATGGGGAAATGTGTGATCACATACATCCGAGGTGCTGTCTTGAGCAGAAGCCAAAACAGCACTTTGGCACCATTTCAGCAGTTATTGTTCCACCAGCCCAAGCCAGCTGAAGCATCCAAAGATGTGTCAGGTCGATCTGCCTGTGGTTAGAAACTAGAACTCGTGGGTTCAGGCATCGGTCAGTCTGCACCAGAAAGCTTTGCAGGCTGTGAGCCGTGCCTTCTACCTGAGATTTATATGTTTGCAAGGATTTCATCACTGAAATTGCGAGAGCTGGAGGTGAAGAAATTTCTCCCCAGGATCGATTTGGTGCATGGCCAATACGCAAACCTTGCTTAAACAACACTGCCATTGAGGCACTGCAGTCACACAAGCCTCAAAAGGTTTCTGTATTACTTTTAAACAATTCGCAGAAGCCCCTCCATTCAGAGCAATCTCAGACATGTTTTTTCCTACCCAGCCATTGCAGTTTGAGAGCAGGGGTATCTGCAAAAATGTTTACATACAGTGAAGCACTGCTGTCGCTCAAAGCAGTCACTCGCTGTACTTGCACACCAGCTTGCCAGGGAAAATACGTGCACCAGGTATTTGTTACACTGCTTTCAGGTACTCTTTGCCAAATCTAAACTTGTTTTTGGAAAATGGAAGATGAGAGGAAAGAGCCAAATCTTTCAGTCCTGGCTCAGATGAAGCTCAGACTAAATTCAGGTTTTCAAGGTGTTGAAGCATGGCCCCTGTGCACAGAGACCCTGAAGATGGAGCTGCTTCTGTTTGGATATAGCAATTTGAAGATTTCACTCCTTGTTTGTCACATCTTATGGTCATAGGACAAAACTTTGAAAAGTGCCTGAGCCGTCTTGACAGCTACTACCATTAGGGCTCTAATGGCACAAACAGTCCCAGGGATTTTATTCAGTATTTTGCTCATGACAATTGTCATGCTGGCATGAGAAGTTGCAGGAACACCTTGCTTCTCTGCAGCATGAAGCTTTTTCTTTTCTCGCTGGCTTCACAGAAGATGAGGGGGCTGAGATCTAGCAGGTTGCTGTCAGGCAGAGTCACGGTGCTGTGGCAGTGTGAATGAAAGCAAAATTAGGGCTTTGCTGTCAGGGGGATGAAATATCAGCAAGCATTTCCCAGCAAAGATCTCTTCAGCAGCTTCCCATTAGTTTTCATTCACTTGATGTATTTCAGTGCTTATATTCAAATCATATTTCTCTGTGAAAGGAAGGGCTGTGTGCAGTCAGGCGAGCTGTGCCTTAATCTCTGTGCGTAGTCAGCAAGAAAAAGGTTGGAGCTACAGAGAGTAACAGAGGGTTTAAGTAAGACACTGCAGAGAGGAACTGCCAGGAGCTGGGAAGCAGGAGAGATGCACACAGAGCCTCACTGACTGTGTTGGCCATTATTGCTATGGGTACACGTGGATCTTCCCTTGCATTTCCTTAGTTTCTCCATCAGAGACTGACAATGGCAGCACTGCTTGGAGTCTGCTGAGCTGGGAGAGGTGGGACATGCAAAGCAGTGATGGCTCTGTTCCAGAAAGGTGATATTTTCCAGTGTGAAATGAGCAGCCTTTCCATCTCTCCCACCTCTGGCACCAAGGGCATGGTAGGATGGGTTGGGGTTGGACTGGGTGATGTTAGTGGTCTTTTCCAACCTTAATGATTCAATGGTTCAGTGTCTGGATCTATAATTGTAGGCATTGTGCTCTGGAAATCAGGTTGTCTAGCAAGTGTATTGATAACGTGACAAATGTTTCGATAGGAGAGGCTGAAAAGGAAGAAATGACTGTTCCACACCAACCATTCTGAAACCTTCAGTTAAATTTTCTTTAATTTGTAAGTGTTACATGGCCTAACCTCAGCCTTGCTTATTAGTGTTGGACAGATACCAGAGCATCTCTGCATTGCTGTGTTTGAAGTCTCTCTGTTAAATTCTTCTGGTTTCAATGAGTGCTCTTTCAAGCTGTGTAGCATGAGCAAATACTTTGAAGCGGGTGCTAATCAAAGAGCTAGAGCAGGATTTTCTACATCATTCACATCTTTTTTTTAAGTTTATTAAGATCAAAGCAGTTTACTGCAGTGAATACACTGAAAATGTATTCAAAACCTCAATCAAAATGAAGTAGAGGAAATCACTAGCTGTAAACTGCTGCATTATTTTGTGTTGTCAGTTCATTTAATGTACTGAGAATCTCAAACCTGTAGCCTCCTGACTGTTTTGCGTTGCTGATATTTCAATGACAGATGGCACTTGTAAAGGAACACGTCATGTTTATGCTCCTGGATTTTGAAAAGTCACCTGTTGAATTCAGTAAAACTTACATAATCTCACTGCTACTTCCACTGCATTTCGAGTCCAATTCTGCACAGACTTTGCCTGATGAAAAGAGTGGCAAAGTTCATTCAACTTTAGTCATTCTCACAGTGAAGATAAAGCATCATTGCTGCAACTGTAATATTTGAAGATAAATATTTCTATAAAGCCTTTCAAAAAGAAATGTCTATTAGACTTTTTTCATGGTTCCTCTCTCTAGTTGTACAGTGGCTATGTAAAAGTTCCTTTAATTGCCAAAGGGAAGCCACTGTTTGGGGGCAGAAGGTGTAATAGTAAGATTACCAGAACTGGGGTCAAAAGATAAAATTCCAACCTCAAAGCAAAGCTCTGGACTCTGTATGAGATTTGTTGTTTTGCTGAAATTTCATCTTTAAGAGTGCTCTGAAGCATTTGACAATGGTGCAAGGTAAAATGTTCAGGACCATTTGTATTTGAAACCACCAAGATATGCCAACTCCATGACACTCAAGGGCAACACTTCCATGGTAGGAGCAACATGAAAGCCTCAAAGCCAAGGCGTAGCTACCCATCCCAAGGACTGATGCTGATGCCCATCTGCATTTTGAACTTGTAGCAGATCCTGGTTGCAAACAGATAACAAAGTCTGTCCCATGTGCAAGGACATGCTTGTGTCTGCCCTGCTACCAGCTGGTAAAGATCGAGTCGATGGTAGGTTAGGATGGCAATCTGTTTTCCCTTGTTAAAACTCTCATCAGCCCTTATTTAACTTGCCTTGTATTTTCTGATATCTGAAATGCTGTTGCTAAATTGAATGTGCTGTTTTTGCTTGCGGCTCTGAAGCCTTTGTGCGTTGACTGCCGAGTTAATGATTTATACCTTAATGCTCCATTTAGGGCCCTCGTGTTTATCGCTCATGGCGCTGGGGAACACTGCGGCCGTTATGATGACTTGGCCCAGAGGCTGACAGAACTTAACTTGTTTGTATTTGCCCATGACCATGGTGAGTAGCCTAAAACAGTACTTGATTTACAGCAGCTCAGGACATTACTGGGGCAAATGCCATTAAAGCTACTCAGCAGTGAGAGAAAAGTCAATAAAATACACATCAGCGTAAATGAGAAAGGGAGTATTTGAAGCTTTGTAATAATCTGCATACTGAATCTATAAGATACAACTCTATTTCTCTGGGTTTTCCTCAGTCTTACCATTAATGTTACTGCTGATGCTGGTTTCACTTCTCTGTTAAGGACTATTTCTCTTTCACCTATCTCTTGGGGGTGAGGAGGGATCATCCACTGTGGTAGTGGGACTGGGAGCCACTTTTGCTGGATTCATGGTTCTTGTTGTCCTAAAAATCACAGTGGAGGGTCTAAAATGATATCATAATTTTCACGCAGCAGTACAACTAGATAGCTGCATCCTTGATGCAGGGAATCAATGTGGTTAATGATGGCAGTGAAAAAAAAGCAAGGTCAGTTCTGAGCTGAAAGGAGAAATGGGATGGATTTCAGGGCAAATCTGATCTCCTTCTGGCAGATCCTCCAAGGACATTGGAAAGCGTACAAAGCGTAGGACTACAATGAAAGGTTCTCCCTAGCTCTTCTCAGAGACAAGACTGCTGAACTTGAGCATGAAGATCCTGAAAGCTGTAGAAAGGAGAACAAGTGAGACATTGCACCCTTTAATCTGAGAAAGGAAAGGCAGTGTCTTATCAAATTCAAGTACTCACAGCTTCACCTTGGTTTTGCTTTCATGACTCCTTTTCACTCACAGCACTGCACTTGGTGCACAGAATTCTCCCTGACAAAAGAGTATCCAGTCCTGAATATATAAACTACTGTCTGTGGTTTCACAGACAGCAGATCATATGCCATGCAGAGCTGACTTCACAAAGACAGTTGACCTGTGCAAAATTATCTCTGCTGACCACAGGAGTCTGTTTCTCCTTAAATGGGCACAAATGTTGTAAGTGTGGTCTCATTCACGTCAATATACTTCCTTCTGATTCGAACATAGGCTAGTGGGAGTGTGCAGCCATCCCAGCAGAAAAGATCTCCAATCCTCTTTTGGTATCTATATGGCACAAAGTTCATGAGAAAGGCAGAGGCATGGACTATGTGCTGTTCACCCTGAAGCTGCTCTTAGTAGACAACAATGTATGCAAAGGTGACTGAACAAGACACAAGCAATTTGTTCAGATGGCTGGCCAGGGCCCAGCACCCCAGGACTGTGGCTGCTCACTGTGCATGCTTAGTGGGCCTTCATTCCTTATTCCCTTAACACTCAGTAACGGTTTTGAGGAGTTGAAATAGCAATATTTGAAGCAATGAGTCTAGAAAAAGTGATAGAGCACTGTATTTATTGCATGGATTTGGTACAGAGAATGACTCTTCTGTTGGTGGGAAGGGGCTTTGGGGTGAAGGATCCTGTCAGGTGTTTATTGTGCTGCATAAAGAGACAGTTATTTGCTCTCTTTTCCTTGACTTTTTTTTTACTAGAGAAGCGTAGGTATGTTGTGTTTTTCTTCCCATGGACAGAATTGCTGAATTGATCAGTTCACTTAACACACTTCTGGTTGCTTGGGCTGCTTAAGAGCTTCATTCTCTCTGTCAGACTTACAGTATTCATTGTCAACTCAGTTTGGTTTTCATCATCACAAGAGGAAGAGGGCAAAGAGGAACCTGAAAGCAGAACACTGAAAACACAGTTGTACTACACAAAGAACTCATTTAAATGAGACTGGACTCACTAAGCTACAGAGACAATTAATGTATTTTGGGCTCTGTAAAATAATTTTTCCACCTAAAGAGGTGAGTGGTGAGGACAGACCTTGTCTGGAGTAATACAGTTACAGCCTGCGCTGTAGGACAGGGACTGGGCTCTGATGGAGCTGTAGGTGCCCCTGTTCAGTGCAGTGGGGGTGAACTGGGTAACCTTTAAGGGTCCCTTCCACTACGATTCTATGACACACACCTTCACTGCCAAATCTACCCAGAGCAAATGGAGGATTATAACTTTTCTCCACTGTTTTCCCCTTACCAAGTCACCTCACTGGTGTGTTTCCTCATTGTGTCCCATCCTTCAGATATCTTTGGGTAATATTAGTTATTCAATTGCATTAGCAAAATAATTGCTTTCCCTTTGTAATTTTTTATGGTAACTCTTAAGGGCTTGGTGTAGATTTTTTGATCTGGATGTTTATTCTTGTTATAGAATACTCATGGATACATTTCCCAATACAGGCATGATAAATACTCATGGATACATTTCCCAATACAGGCATGATATTATTCATGCAGTTCCTCTGCAGGGCTAGCATGATTTCCCAAATGAGTTGGGAAGTTGCTATGGCTGTAATGTGTGTGACTTGACTGATTTATACAGTGTCTGTCCTTCAGTCAAAAGAAGGAAAAATAATTTCCATTTATACTGCTGATTCTGTAAAAGCTTATGCATGGGCTGTAAATCTCGCTGAAGGCTGCTCTGCACCACTGGTTCTTGTTATGCAAGGCTACAGCAAAACGGCTGGCATATCACAGGGTAACAGTGCTCATCTGAATTTGTGTCTTCCTATTGGCACCAGAGAAGTGGCACCAGGTTGGCTTTCTCAGTGTCTCAGAGTATGTTATTAATGCATTTGCTCTTTCAGATATTTCACACTAACCTCAAGACAGCTGTATCTCATAGCTACTTATTAGAAACTTTCCTCAATAGTGGTGAAAACTTATTTCCAGAAGACCTCTTAGGTTTCCTTTACACCTAATGCTGTTAAATTGCTTTGTTTAATATCAGCCTCATGGCAGAGAAAAATGCTATTTCTTTGTAATGCAGCATTTCATTCTGTGGTCTCTTGTGTTTTAATAGGCAGGTAATGGTTTTCCATGGTTTCTGAATGTACCTGGAGTGCAGCTTCATGAGTTAAGGTTGCTGAGAGGACCCTGCTATGTATTTCTGCCAGGTTCAGCTTCGTTGAAATGAAATTTCACATTTTGGTTTCCTTCCTATATTACTGTTTATTATGTCAACATTCTGATGACCGAGAGACAGACGAATACATTAGGTTATTGGCAATCAATTTAGGGAAGCCCTCTTAGAAGGAATACCCATGGGAGAGTCAACAAACTGGAGCGATATGGTAATTCTTCACGGACCTGCAGACAGATTGCAGCTCCTTTTGTTATGTTATCTTTAGGGTGAAGCAGAAAGCCAAGGAAGATGAGAATAAAGGATAGAGAATGTGGCTTTGTTTCCCCTATCCAAGCATTTTCTGTTGGTAAAGCACATGATGTTCCTGCTATCCTCGTCTCACTTCTTGAAACATCTCATTTGCTGGCATCTTATTTGTATGGTTGCATTACATGGCTTGAAACCAGAACGACAGTTTCACCTTCAAAAGTACATGTCAGCTAATCATGGTTACAAAAGCATTCCAAGATCCAAGGTCCACAAAAATACATTCACTTAGATCTTACACTTCTAACAGTGATGGCACAGAACATCTTTTTCACTCAGAATTGCTGGTGCTTCTTATGGGTAATGAGTAATGGTCTTCTGGTATGCAAATGAGGAAAGTGAATTACTTAGCCCTAACCAGGCAGCAGATTTTAGCCTTTAGATTTGCTTGAGGACAGTGCTTTGCAATGCTGGTGAGCACTGCAGATGGGCTAAGAGTCCCTCTCAGATACCTACTGCTGCTTGTGCTCCCCATTAATTTCTTTGTTGCTTTCTCTATTTAAGTGTGTATATTTAAAAAGCAGAAAATAGCTGTAGGCTTTTAAATGCTTCAAATATTAGTTGTGTTTTTTTTTTGCAAGTGATTGCTGTGTTGTTCTTGCAACTGTTAAAAGACCATTTTGTTGATGAGAACAGAAGGCTTTTATTTATTCATAGCACTGGGAAGGATTGGTCTGAAGAGAAAGGTTAAAAAGGACTGAGCAGAGACAAACTGGGAGGGGGGGAAATGATTAAGAAGGATGTCAGCACTAATCAGAGCATTAATAAAAACGAGGATACTGCAGTGAGAAGGAACCGTTCATGGACACCAGAATGAGGGAATGTTCCTAGAGAGCAACACTCCTGGTGATGTGAAATCACTGGGAGTCTGGAAATATCAGCATTGCAGGAGTACAAAATACTGTCCCATACTGGTGTGTTCCCTTTTGGGCTTCTTCTGAATTCATGTATTTGTTCACCTAGCAGTGGCAGTTCCAGGGCAGAAGGAGACCCAGCAGCAGAGTGAGTTCCTCTCTCTTGCTCTGTATTTCTTCTGCATGAACACCAACTCTTCACAAATCCTCTTCACAAATCCTCTTCACAAAAGCTCTTTCAATATTTTTACTAGTGGTTCCAAACAGAAAATTCCTAACCTAGAAGGAAATCTTTCAGAGCTCTGGATTAAATTCCACAAGTATATTCCCTATGGAGAAATTAGCCTGTTTGTTCTTCAGATTATCTCTACTTGTCCATCTTTTAGTATTTTATGATCATTTATTTGGATTGGAGAGAGTGCTGCTAAGTGGTGATTAATCTGTCCTGCTGTGGTACAAGTACATGGACATAAATCTGTATATATAGCTTCAAAAACTGCCAGACTGAGAACCTGTGTCAGAGCAAAAGTAACGGGGATATAAGGGAACACTTAAATGATTCTTTGACCCTTGATCTATGTTAAGTGTCCTATGGACCCGTGAGTCCCTGCTGGAACTCATCCATTCTCCCCTTTTAACCCAGGGGATGATTGAGCCATAAACATGCTGCTACATGAAAAGCAGTGATGGCACCTCAGGGGATATAGCAGGGAAGAGTCATGCTGGTCTTCCCCATCACTCAGCTTTTCTCTTCCTAGCATCCCCTGTATGTTAATAGGAGCCTATAGGGGACAGCTTGTGGCTGGGCTGGGCTGGGCTGGCAGAGCACAGCCAGTGCTGTTTTATCCCTGTTTTGACTCCAGATTTGGTACGGTCCCCAGCCGGTCTAGCTCTCCCTGGCCTTTGCTTCTCCAGATGCTGAACAAAGGTAGCAGTCAGACTTATCTGCCCTCCAGGGCAGACATGAGGAATGCTCAGAATGCTCAGGACACGCAGGAGGTAAAACCACAGGGTTTTACCAGCGGTTATGGGGTGAGAGTTCAGATACTATGAAACATTGTGTAGTTTCTGTAGGCAGTGAGAAAATGTAGGATTCTGGAGCAAAGTCCTCCTATAAAACAAACAGCTAATGAGTAAACTTCCTCCTGCCATCCACCTCTGCTGACAGATGACTGCTGGTCTTGTAGCAGTGACAGTTTACTAAGGAGAAGAGGTCTGAACCTCTTTGAAAATATAGGCAAAATGATTCATGCTGCTTAAAGGTCTAACTTGCCCTGTGTTCTTGAATGCACTCTCTTAATTGGATGATGCATTTCCTCTTGCTGTCTCTCAGTCTGCTGCATGGGATTGGGTTCTGTTGGCAGCAGTGAGCATGCGTATCTCAGAGGAAAAAGTGATCAGTATAGACAAAGTGATCTCTGTATACCTCTTACAGTACAGGGATGCTGAATAGTGCCTATAAACATACCAGAATACAGCGTAGCCCAACCTCAGGGGATAACCTGTGGTGTAACACGTAATTGTGAGTGCTTTGAGAAGAGTTTTACTGAACAAAGCTGTGTAGCAATTTTTGAGCAGTTTGTCATAGACATCTGCAGCCCAATTTGGCTGAAGTCATCTCAGAAGCAGACCTGTCATGTCAGTGCGAGCCCTTTGTCCACATTGAGATCATAGAACCATAGACTTAGTGAGGTTGGAAAAGACCACTAAGACTATCCATTCCAACTGCCAGCCCATCACCACATGGCATTCTTCAAGGCAGGAAGACAGCAAGAAAACAAATACCTATGGTGTCTCATGCTTGAGCAAAGACCACAAGCTGAGATTTGGAGATGTATGTGTGGCTTTTATTTTGTCTTGTGAAGGCAGATGAAACAACACTGTCAGGCAAGGAAGCAGCCAGACCACAGCAAACTGAAAATAAACAGATGATGAGTCTGAGCATGACCTGTGCATCTGTAATGGAATGTTTTGCTTAAAGCATTTTAGTTTGGGGAGGGACAAGGGTACTCAGACGTGTTTCCCTTCCCTCCATTCCAGACATGAGTTTGATGGACTGATTGAGAATAATATGGAAACCATGCTGATGTAAATGGGGGGAAAGCACAGTTCTGAGTCATAGGAGTTGAGGAATTGTGAGGACTGGGTACACTTTTGGCACAGGCACATATAAGTGGGACAGTTGAGTCCCTGACATTAGTTGTGTCGTGTCATCCAATGCGTGCTATGAAAACATGCCAAAACAAACCAAGGCGGCTGAAAGAAAAAATCTTTTTGTTTGCCTGGCCATTGTTTTGAAGTCAGACAGGTTTGTCACATAATCAGTGATGCAGAGCAGGCCTATAAGCCAGAGTGGATGCAAGCATTGTTTGCACGAGGGGAAGGCAATGCAGATGCTCTATCCCCACTACTCCTCTACATGCACATCACTAGACAATCACGTTGAACTGCAGTAAGGATTGTGAAAGACTAGACATCATTTCCTCTGTTCCCCCACTTACTCTGCTACTTGCAATCACTCAGCCATTTCCTCACTGCTGTAGACCCACCCTGTACCAAAGATTATTCCGTAAACAAGCACATGTCATGCAGGCAAGCAGGATCCTTGGCTCGGTTCCTGGATAAATTGAGTTGCTCTTGCTGCAGCTGAGGTGAACAGGGACTGGAGCCTGGTCACGGCTGGGACACCCTGTCCTCAGCCCTGTCCCATCCAGCTTTGGGCACTATCAGGTGATGAGAAGAAGGCGATGCACAGCCAGCTCTTCTGGCCTTGCAAAAAACCCACAATACGAGGGAATCCCTTCTGGGGCACATTAGGATCTACAGAGCTGATTTTTTACTCTGAAAGAAACAGGCCGTGCAATCCGCCCTAGTTCTCCTAATTATTCACTGCTTACTAATGAGCAGGGGGAGAAATGTCAGTAGGTCATTTCATGAGATAGTACATCTTCTCAGCAGCTGCTTCTTGAACAAAGCCTCGCTGTTGGCCTTCACACAAGGAGGCGTGAGGCTGTAACAACGGGCCCTAGTGAGAGGGGAAACAACGAGAGAGGGAACAGAATGCTCTCTTTTTAACACAACAACTCTGAGCGTGGAGCTGGCCGCTTTGGCCACCTTCCAGACCATGCTCCTCAACCTGTCACTGTTAACAGACAGGCTGCTTGACAAAGATGTGTCATTCATTCAGGAAAGTTAAAAGGTTTCCATCGTCTATAAGGGTTAGGACCTTCTAGTTTGCCCTCTATGGTTCTGCCTCTCAGATGAGAAATACTCTCCATGGTAAAGAGGAGCGGACCATTAAATTTGTGTGAAGTGCAGATGATGCTACAACTAAATCAGAGGAATTTTGGGCAAGGGGTCCTGATGTTCGGGAATGACATCCTTTATTCAGATAAATGGTAGATCAATCTGTAGATGCCCCTGTTCATTGCAGAGGGAGTTGGACTAGATGGCCTCTAAGGGTCCTTTCCAACCTAAACAACTATATGATTCTATGAAATAGCCTTGACTTAATGAGCTCATTTCATTTTTCAACCTGTTGTGTTGCTTCTGTGGTCTCAAAGACCTGTGTAACTGTCATCTATACTCAGTCTTTACAAATATAAATCAAAGATCTCTGTGACAGAAGGCAGGCTCAGACATGTGTCATGTCACTATGCTTCCTATTAGCGAAGGAAAGTTGACAACTTCTTGTAATGTTTTCAGCAGCTTACTTGCCCTCCCATAACCCACTTTGCAAGCTGTAGGAGTATGTCTGCATGCAAGATGGTTGAGGGTGGAAGGACAAGGACCAGATGTTTATTAAAGAGCTTAGGCTGGGAGAACAGATCGTTTCGTTTTACTAGATAGGCCTGCTCTCTGGAGCTGTTGGACAGACATCAAACTTGCTTCAGACTTTGTTCCAGGGATCATTTCCTTTACTGACTTCCACAGCAAGACATTAGTTCATATCATCAAGGACATTGGCCTCAAGAAGCTATCTGGAAGAATATGTACCCTTCAGAGGGAAAAAAAACAGTAAAAAGATGTTGTATACATCATCAGTGGAACTTTTTAATTAGTGATGTGGATGATGGGATAGAAAGCACTTTCAGGAAGCTTACAGAGATACCAAATTGTAGAAAGCAAGTGTATGATAGAAGGCTGCTATTCACAGGGGCCTTGACAGGCTGAAGAAATGAACTGGCATGAAATGGGCTTTCAACAAAGGCACTTGTGAGGTCCTACATCTGGGGCAGAACGACCCTGTGCAGCAGAAAAGGTTGGGAAATGAATGAATAGAAAGCAGCTTTGCAGAAAAAGACCCAGAGATCCTTGCAGACTAGTTGAACATGGGTCAACAGTGTGACCTTGCGGTGAGGAAGGCCACCACATACTGGGCTGCACTGGAAAAACTGTAGCCAACTGAAGAGAAGTGATTATTCCCTTCTATTGAGCATTTGTGAGACCACATCTGAAGCGCCGGGTCCAAATTGCTCCCCAGTACAAGGAAAACATTGACATACTGGAGGAAGGCCAGAGGAAGGCTGTCAAAACAATTAGAATATTGGAGAACAAGATGTACAAGGAGAGATTGATAAAACTGGATTTATTTAGCTTTAGAAGAGAAGGCTATCAGGAGATTCTACTGCTGTCTATGAGTACTCAGTGTGGGAGCACAAAGGACCAGACTCTTCTTGGATATTCATGGTGATAGGATGAAGGAAATGACACGTCACAGTTTGAGAAATTCCAATTAGACAAAAGGAAAAAATGTTTTCACCATGTGGGCATGTACCTGACTGAATGGGTTTCAGTAGGACCTTGAACTAGACAACCTCCACATATCCCTTCCAACTTCAATACGTCTGTGACTCTATGAACATCCTAAAGAACACCTAACCACAAGCATTTGGGATGCTTCTTCCAAAATTTAAATACAGGAGGTTTTGAAATGGGGGAAGAAATGATCCCTTTAAAAGTACAGTTCAATGGTGCATATAGTTAGGAGCAGCTTTATCTTCAATGCTTTTTGGTGCCTTTGCATAATGAGAAAAAGGAAGCATGTGTTTATTTTCACCTTTACAGGGATTTTTTTTTTTTTCCCCATAGCAACAGCATCTCATTAACGTGACTAGCTTTGCTATTGTTTGTCAGTGGTATCTAATTTGGAGGAGGTTGTTTCAGAAACTAATTACTGATGATCCGTCTATAAATGTATCTTATACAGATGTGGAGTTTGTCATCCTATTGAAGTACAAATGGCTGTTCTAAGTTATCGAACAGCATTGGAAAAGTGAAGAAGAAAAGATGTTCTGTGTATGGAAATCTTGTTGGATTAAAACATAACGTAATTTCCTTCAATCCCTTTTCAAATAGATAGCAGTTCCCAAAGGAACACAGTGTATCTCAGGTTGGTGTCTAGTTCAGTGCTAACCTCTAGGAACAGGATCGTTAAGGAGTGTGGTATACAAAGAAAGCTCTTATTTGCACTGAAGAAATAAGGCAAAGGAAAGGCTTTACAAAGAAAAGCAAAATGTATAAGTGGCCAATAAATTGTTGTTAGCCATTTCAGTTTAATTTTTCGTGCACTTTGTACCCTACTTACATTGCAAACAACTGAATGAAACTGCTCTTGCTGAGCTGAACAGCTACTGTAGTGGGGGGAACTACTCAGTGAAGAACGCACAACTTTTCAAAACACTTTAAGAAAGAATTGCCCTTCAGATCACATAAGCAGCGATCTGTAGCCACAGGAAGTCTCAATTAAGCTGCATGCTTTTTTTGCTTTGATCAAAACCATGGTTGTCTCATCCTATTTTTCACCAAATTACTGCTCTAACAGTTTTCCTGGGCCTGCCCCAGGGAAATCGATTGCCCCGTATTTGTTGCGTTCTGTACAATGTTATTAGCTGGAACAGGGACTGAACCAATAACAGGGTCTTACAGGTGAGGCATCAGAACCCACAGCCTCTACTTCAGGAGACGTCCCATAATGGTCCTTGCTCTCAGAGAGCTCGAGCAACAGATACTTGCCAAAGTGCACAGAAGCAGCTGGTACACACTTTGCATACTGTGTAGTTCTGATATGCAGTGTTTGCTGGTTTATTTGCTCATTCATAAGGTGTGGTGTGTTGCTACGAAGCTCATATACCTGATTAAAATGGGTGGATTTTCTCCATAAATAACTAACCACGTTGATTTTCCTGAGGGTATTTGTATAGGTTGCAGACTCTGAACCCTTCTAAGTGACCGCTCCCACAAGTCCCACCATGAACAGACGTTTCTCTTTCTTAAAAAAAAAGAGACAAAGACTTTTTTAAAATTCAAACTGTTCTCCAGCAGTGGCTGCAACCAAGACATTGAATGCTGCAGCAACGTAGCCCAGAAGCAAAACAGACAGAGAAGGAAGGGAAAATTCATCTTTTTTGATTCACATCTTCAGATTCTTCCCGTTAATTAGAGTGGTGTAGAGAAAGATGTTTTGCCACCATGTCTGGTGCTTTCAGTTGCTCATGTTATTTGTATTGCACATTCATTTTGAATGTGGAACAGAAAAGGCATTTCTTTGTTTATTAAACATGGTCTTATTAGGAACACAGACGGGAGGACACTCCCTGGGTCATAGAGTGTTTTGTTCCTGCAAATAGCATGCGCCAGTTTTTTCACAAATGGCCCAAGCTCAGCTTTTAATCATGTTTGGTTGTTAGCAAACACTGCTCCAGCTGAGTGTGCTGCTCCAGGCCTGGGCACCTCTGACCCTTAGAAATGCTCTCCTCACCTCTTGTCTCAGTGTCTTCTCATGGGTTTTAAGGTTGACTTTGCTATGCTAGTAGGAAGTTAATAAGTCCTGGACTGTTATTTTAGGGGAAAAAAAAATGGCTTTAGCTGCTAAAGAGTTGGAGGAGAAACTCTGAGAAATATGGCTGGTGATTCGGGAAAATGATTTTAAAAAATTAATCATCAAAACTGAAAGGCTCTGGCAGTGCGACCCTCTTTGTTTCTTAGTCCATTAGTAAGCAGAACAGAACATCTGGTCAGCCTCTGTTCGCTTTCCAACCTAGATGAGATTTTCCAGCACCGCAGTAACATTCCTTTCAGTCCTGAGCATTTTCTTTGTAAAAACAAAACGAGGATTGCAAAAGGTCTCACAAAACCTATGGCCAGCTGGAAATAGTCTTCTCTGAAGGTGTGTGCATCCACTGTGAAGTCTTCTGAGCAGTTTGGCGGTCAGGGAGCTGCCTACAGTGGAGGTGTTTGCTTTTGTAACACACCAATCTGTTCAGCAAGGCATGAAAGGAGGACTGATAAACCCATTTCTGTGAGCAGCTGCCACTCCTGAGCAGTGCCATGTCTTAGTCTGTGCTGGCCATGGCAGAATTCATTGCAGCGCCTCCAAAAGTACTGCCTGCAGGCTCAGTTATACCCATGACATTCTAATGCTGAGATTTATCAGCAGTGCACTGCAATCTGAGAATGCTTGTTCAGCTTAGCAAAACAAATAATGCTGAATTGTAGATGGTACAAAGAATCGTGTTAAATCCAGATCCCTTAAAATAGGCATTTTCCACACTGCATTTACTTTCTGAATGTATCGAAGGCAAAGCGTGATGGCAATTTCCTTCATGCTAAGGAGTCTGTAGCCAAGCTTATGCTGGGGGAAGGGAGAGGAGGCTGAACTGAGTCCTTCTGATCCTATTTGCGCTTGCATAGCCCAAAAGCAACTTGCAGGTCCTCAGCCTTCAACAGCATTTGCAGTGGTGGGGTGGTGACCGAGGTGCAGAGATGCCAGCCAGGATTCATGGCTGTCATCCAGGCATGTTTTGCAATGAGAAACAGAGCACAGAGAGCAGCAATCTGCCTGTTGGGTTCTGACCTGCCTAATAAATATACATGCAGTAGGATTTTGGTGTTGCAGGGAGAAGTTACAAAGGACTGGGGATCAGCTACCAAAAAGCAGCTGAAACAATCACACTGAAATCAATCTGTACCAAGAGAGGACAGCAGTTTTGCTGCAGGACAAATTTAGTAGTGCTATTTTCTGCCATGCTACTTTCCCTGTGCTCCATCTCGCTGTCATCCAGCCCAGAGCCAGCTGGCAGCCCTGGGCTGTCCTGGCACACTGCATAGGGCTGTCCCACCCAGGCTTGCTCCCTGGCAGACCCACTTAATGAGGAGAGGGGTTCTTAATTGTGTGGATGGGAAAAGCGGGTCGCAGTTAGGGCTGGTAGGGTTTGGGTCAGCTGTAACCCTGTTAAAAACAACAAAGACTGTCCTTATTCGAAATAATCCACCTGCTGCTTACATGGTATAATGGCTGAGCTTATGCAAAGTGGGTACAAAAAGCTGTCAGTGCTGGAAGAGCGCTATTTCCTTCATGCCTTGTCAGAACGGGGACAAATCCAGTCTAATGAGGGTGGCACTGCCTGGTCATTAAGCCTCTGCCATGTGGCAGTGCAAAGGAGTGAAGCAAAAAGGAAAAACCTTCTGAGCACTTCGGAACTGATGTTGTTCCTAGCTCCCTTCAGCCAGATCAGCTGCAATCCTGAAGTAGGGATCCCAAACACAGGAGTTGGGGAGCTCAGGTTTGTGACCAACCTTTTGGCAGCTCAGTTGGTAAAACACCTTGCTGCTGTCTTTGAACACAGTCACCAGGTTTTAGAACCATTATCATTACTATCTATTTGCCAGTTGCTGAAAAAAATGTTATATAACCAACTATCTGTGCCAAGATTGCTTTGGAGTAGAGAAATGCCGTACTCCAGTGCCAAGAATCTCACAGACTCAACAGAACCCACCAGGAGCCCCTGTTCTATATGGGAACTTGTGTTTATTTTAACATGCAAGCAAATTGGGTGAGAAATGGCTCTGATTTACTTTTTTGTTTGTTTGTTATTGATGTGGGTTCCCAATAGGTGGTCTGTGTGGAGGGGAACCTTTTGAAGAAAGCTTGAAAGGAATTTGTGCCTGTCCCTCAAGATATCAGTCAACAGCACAGAGAGCACTGATGCTCCAGCTTTCATCTCTTTTTCTTCTCGATGCCTAATCTAGTGTTAGCAGGGAAGAATTAGGCCTGTCTTCCCTGAGATGAATTGATTTGATTGTTTTCTGAAGCATAAAAATATTCCAGGCACACGCATGGGAGTTCAATGTCGCTGGCAGCTGATGTGCCTGCAGTGCAATGGACATGAGTGGGGTCATGGGCTCACAGTGCTGTTGGGAGGGGAACAGTCAGAAGGGCTGTGCAAACACTCAGGCAGGGTAAATGAAACCATCTTTAAGCAAATAGAAAAGCAAGAAATGAATGGCCTTTTTTAAGATAAAATTGAACACGCTTTCTAGTTAAACAAGCTGTCATTTAGGACTTGATAGCATGTGCACGTTGGAAGGCCAACTTGCATGCCAGCAGTGCACTGGAATATGTGGGCAGGAAACTGCAGCATTGTCTCTTTCATTGAAATACCTGACATTTTGAATTGGTGCCCCAAGCTGCTTGAAAGCAGTCAGAGATGGAAACTGGATCAGGAAATCGAGGAAAGTGGACTTTCATCCATCCTTCCATCTGGAATTTAATAAAGTTTGTACCCTTTCTTGGATTTTATGGTGCTAAAACATCAGAATAAATAAGCACAAAAATATATAGATGGATAGATAGGCATAGATAGATAGATAGATAGATAGACAGACAGACAGACAGACAGATAGATACAGCTATGGATAGAGAGACAGATAAACAGATGCTTTAAAACTTAATTTAAAATAGCAGGAAGATTTCCCTTGGCTGCTACAGCTGAGGGCTGGCTGGGGAGGTGGCACCGCAGAAGGGGCTGAGGAAGAAAGTGCAGGATGACGGAGTATGAGCTTTGTGGAAAATGACATGGGCTCAGCATTCCTCTTCCATGGGCCTTCATCCGCCCTGCAGCATCATTTGTGCTTGCAGCAGGAGTGACAAAGCCATGCAGGAGCTCCCAACCTGCCATCCCTCACTGCCTTACACACCACCCAGGCTATGCTTGTGTCTCTAGCCTGGCCAAAGCATCTGCTGTTTGCAAGTGCAGCCTGTGAAGAGATTATTATTTTGCAACATAAACACTCAGATGGCTTTTTTTCAGCATGTTTTCATGAGCAGCATGAAGTTCCAAGAACACTTTTAAGAAAGTGCAATTCAGAGCCAAATTCAGCAACAGCATAAGGAATGGGCAAGTCTTTTAGAGCCAAGAGAACCACGTCTGTATCCATTAGAGATGAATTGAATCTTAACATCGGCAGAAACAGTTTGCCTTGTTGCACAGAGTTAATGACCGCTCTGATATGTACCAGGTCATTTTGTTTGTCATCTTTAGAGTACAGAAAAGATTTTAAATGGTTTCAGCAAGACGACTGGTTCTCTGCTGCCCAGCAATAAGGCACAAATAATTTTAGTATAGAAAATTGCCTCTTTCTTTTTTTTTTTTTCTAAGCAAGACAACAAACAATATAACTCTGTGTGTGCACTATTCTAAAAATATCTCAGCTCTGCAAATGTGTCTCTGATGTGGGTGGAGAAGGCTTTCAGTTTCCTGCACTCTTTGTGTGAGACAAGTGCATAAAGACTATCCAACAAATAATGAAAGAAAAATGATTTTCCTAATCTTGAGAAGGAAAAAGGAAGATTCTGGACTTGTGTATTCAAGGCAAGCCTCTCCTTAAATAAATGTGGGGGGGGGGGGGGGGTGGAATTCTTAGGCAAATGCTTAATGTATAAAACACTGAGAGTGGAGAGATACTGCTGGGCACCATAGCTAATGGCTTTATAACCTGGCTACTGTCATGAGAAACAGGGTATTCACTGTATCCATATAGGTGGTAAAAAAGAAGGGATGCTGAGGGCTGCTCAGACAGAGAAGAACAGACAAGATTTTCAAGCAATAAGCATGTGTTGTGATACGTTTCAGATCCTCAAAGCAGCTGAAGATGGAACCAGTGGTTAGGGTGAGCCTTCTCCTTTAAGTTCCCAGTGCTTCTCAGCTGTCTCTGTCCTGCTCGTCACAACTGCATACAAAATGAAGAGTATGGACATACAGAGGGCAGGCACTATCGAACACATCAGACTTGGTTTAAAACAAGAGGTAATGGCCTCAAGTTGGGTTGGATATTAGAAAAAATGACTCAGAAAGAGTTACAAGGCACCGGCATGGGCTGCCCAGGGAGCAATGGAGTCACTGTCCCTGGAGGTGTTCAAGAAATGTATGGATGCAGCACTAAGGAACGTGGTTTAGTGGCCATTGTGGCAGTTTGAGAGCTGGACTTGATCTCAGCAGTCTTTCCCAACTTTAACAATTCTATAATTCTTTTGCTGGGAAATGGGAAAAGGCAGTTGGGAAGAAAGAGCAGAACAGGCTCCCTTACTGTAATGAGGGTGCTTGTAGGGCAGGGAAGCTGCTTTGTTGAGCAGGACTCCTGATGGAATATCAGAGGTGTTTCCTGTGTGTATTTGTCCTCGAGTAGAACATTTGCTTTACATGTTCCCGAGGATAAAGGAACAGTCTGCTGACTTCCCCAGATGTTGATTGAAGCTTATTCCTGTTGCTTTCAGTGTTTGCGAGCCTGGATGGTGGATTAGATGTACTGCTTGTTAAATGAATATTTAAACACTGGGGGCTCTGAAATCTAATTTATTTAATTAATGAGCATTGCTCACTTGATGAAAAAGATGTGTATTTGATTCATTATAAACCAAGTATAGTTTGTTTGAGTGAATTGTTCTGACAATTTGAAGTGTTTACTTGTTCATTATTTTCTTTCATTAAACCTCAAAAAAAAAAAACACAACACCCAAGCAGAAAGTGAAGGCTTTGCACATTTGTTATGTACACCCATTATTAGTGTCATCTTGTGTATTGTATCACCCACATTCTCCATCTATGTGCTTTCTCCCATCTCCTCCTCTGCAAAAATGCGTTGCCTTACATTCTTGGATTGGAATTTATTCTTAAGTTTAGATCTTGCAGTACCTGGGACCAAGGTCTGTAATGATGTTCTACAGTGTTGGGTGCCATAGAAGTGCAACAAAAAGCAGTCCTTGCTCAGACAAATTTGAATAGATCCCATAAATACAGGTATCAGCTGTAATGCCTTGTGACACCACTTAATTAGCTGCTACAACATCTTCCAAGACTAAAACAGTCCTGAGAACTCTGTCTGCTTGACTTAGTGCTTTAAAGGTGAGCATTGGCTCATGCTGTATCATTGCTCATCCCATTTCCAGTTTGGGGCAGGAACCTAAGGCCCTGAGGAACAAAGCAAATGCAAATGCATAATATTCTTGCAAATACCTCCTCCAAAAGGCATATAGGCATTTGTTTCAAATAGACTTGTCAGACTCCAGCTGTAGGTCCCTCCAGTACGCTTACTGATCACAGGTAGAGAAAGAAGAGGGTCCTAGCAGCCTGAGCTTAGCACAGAATCTTGCAAAAACCTCTCCCTTTGCTGCTGCCGTGTGCTGGAGCAGTAAGTCCACCTTTCTGACCTCCCACAGCCTCTCTGGGAGTAGAATCACATCCATGCTCTGGCTTATTAAACCAGAGGCTGCTGCAGCAAGCTTTGCAAATGGCCCCTTCTGACATCATTAAGAAATGTCCTTTTGGGTGGGATTCTGCTCCAGCGGCTCCTCAGCTGGAGGTTATTAACATGACAGGTCTCACATTTAGCTGCTCTTGCATCCACACTCTGTTGTTACTGCAACTCCAAATGTATTTATGCCCCAGGAGCAGTAAAACCTGAAGAGCCTGAACTTCTTCCAGCCCTCTCTCTCAGTTGTGCTTCCCCTTTAAATTCTTGGAGTTAGGACTGGGAAACTGTTTGACTTGAAAGGGACTCTTAAAGGTGATCCAACTCACTGCAATGAACAGGGACACCCACAGCTCCATCAAGTGCTCAGAGCCTGTCCAGCCTGACCTTGGCTGTCTCCAGGGGTGGAGCACCCACCACCTTTCTAGGCAGCCTGTGCCAGTACCTCACTGCCCTTACTGCAAAAATCTTCTTCCTTATATCCAGTCTAAATCTAAATCTCCTCTCTTTTAGTTTGAAGCCAATTCCCCTTGTCCCATTACAGCAGTTAGGTATCTAGACAGAAAAAAAACAAGCACATGGTGTGATGGATCCTAAGCCAGGAGTCAAGCCCTGTGGTTCTGTTGATTATTTCTACCATCAATTGGCTGGAAACAGCATTTCATATCACCAATGCTGTGGTGGTATGCTTACTGTAACAAAAATGGAACCAAACCATCTCCATTATCCCAAAGCAGGAAGCCTTCAAATATATGAATAGTCAAGATCCAGACTCTGCTTGGAGAGTTACTGCTCCCCAGGCAGCTCTCTCATGTCCTCTCTCTATGTTTTATGGCTTTCTCACGATAAATAGTGAGTAAAGGCTGAAAAAACAACAGACCATAATTTCTGTTCTCCCATAACTGAGCTTTAAGGAACACCACTGACATCAGAAAATATACAGCAGCATAGCTGAAGTCAGCATTTTACCCTGCACTTCCATGTCACCTTATCTTCAGTGGCAAAGTGTCCCAGCTGGAGCTTTGAGGGATGGCTCACAGCACACCTGAGCACACAGGATCAGGCAGAGCCTTTGCTGGGAGGATCTAGTGATAGAAGGAGAAAGAAACACATATGGCCTGGGGCTTGTATAAAAGCCAGAGAACAAGATTCTGCTCAGGTGTGATGGAGTAGAGAGCCTGGAGGGATTTTCTCATCGTGGCTCAGAATGATTTGCTGAGGGTTTGAAGCTCCTTCCTTCTCCAGAGGGAAGGCAGTGTGATGCTAAGACAAAAGTTGTCAAAGCTCCTTCTTGTTTGTTCTTCCCCCTTTTTCTCAGCACAGGAGCTGTTCAGCAGTTTCCCCCATGTTTTCAACACAGATGAGGATACAGCTCTCTTTAAGGTGAGCAGTGCCGCTGAGCTTATCCAGACTGATAAAGGTTCCTTTATGCAGGCAGAGCGATACCTTTGCAGTGATAATTCAGACTCCAGAGCCCTCACACCATTAAGTATTCCATCACTGAACCGAGGCTTTGTGTTCCTGCTCAGGCAGTCAGCATTCTTCCACCCAGAGAGGTGAGCAACGTTGGAGGATCGATAGCCATAGGAGGAATCATGCTCTGAGGTCATGCTTTCAGATGGGGTTGACTGATCACAAGTCACTGTTCACACCCCTACAGTGGTAGAGCTGCAGTCTGAACAAACTCATGCAGAAAATAATGTGTGCATATTGAGCCAGACCTCTGCAGCCTTTATTCAGGCTTTGTTTCACCAATGTCCATTATTTAACAGCAACGCGTTCAGTTGCAAATGGAGACTCAGGCATTTTAATCCTAGATGGCAATTGGAAGAAAAAAGTTGTACATTCTCGTTATAAAGTCTTGCATCTAGTAAAGGATGCTCACATCATAATACCTAGAACCTGAAATGGTTGATAACTGAGCCACTACATGCATATGAAGCACACAAGATGGTGATGAAGCCAGATAGCTGTGGGAGCTAACAGATGATGAAAGCCGTGTGCCATAAAGACATGCATGGGCAATCACAGCTCATTATAGATGTGTGTGTCAAGAAGTTTCATGGCAAAGGCATTATGCTGTTGAAACCAGTGGCACCAAGAGGAGAGATGCGATGGGAACTCATGGGGCTGTGACTTATGGCTGTTGTCTCGTATGGGCTTGGACAGCCCTGGTTGGTTCCTGTGCCCAGGCCAGTCCTCTCCTCTTGCACCAAGTATCCTGCCACAGATGCTGTGGGACTGCTACATCAGTTTTTTTCCAAGCAAAACTCAAAGCAGATAGCTTCACATCAAGGATGAACCTGATCTTTCACTCTTAATAGCTCCAGATCACAAGATCAGAGAAAAACAGGTCAATATCCATGACTTTGCCAATGTTCAATTGTGCATATGGCTTTCATTTAACAGAAGAGATCTTAACTCCTTTCCCTGAAGCTTTCTCAGCTGGGAGATTCAAACTTCCAATGAACTCATTCTCTGGTGGAAGAAGTTTGGTTTCGTGGAGAGGAAATATGCCATCTGGCAGTACTGGTGCAAAGATTTGCATGATCTTCTTATACCACACATACAGACAAACTACTCTCCAAGTGCTGCTGTGTTCCATGAGGGGGGGATAGTAGCTTAGTAGCTAAAAGCACAGATTCATTAAGTAATCCTTAAAATTACCACAAACCTGGAGAAATCCAGTGGTGTGCTGTTGCACAGGCATTTCCTGGCTTCCTGAGCCAAGAAATACATAGGTACCTCTCTGTTATGGGCAGTATCGTTGTTTTGTAGTAGGACCAAGAACCAGGGAGACCTTCCAGACCTGCCTCTCTCTACCCAAAAATAGGGCAAAGCCTCACAGCCCCCAGACAGACTCACAGCCCATATACAGACCTGGGTCACGGGGATATTGCTATTTCTGCTTGCTCAGCTGTCTTGCACAGACTGCACAGAAAGAGATACAAGAAGCAAGTGCACCAGAGAAAAAAGAAGTGGAAGTGCAGAGCTCTGCTAAGAGAACAGGTTCCTCTCTCTCTGGACTGCTCAACTCCTATCAGTCTGTTAAATCTGCAGGTCAAATATTAAGCAGAAGACAAATTTGAGCTCCATGGAGCGAGATGACTGAAAGTATATAGATGTTGAGAAAAAGGTAAATAAATCCACTAGCCCCACACATGGCTTCACTTCTGTAGACCATTTCAGTTCTTACTTTAATTGGCTCTTTGATTTGTTTCTGATCACTGATCCACAGGGGATGCTTACCGTGTCATACTTTGGCAGAAAATGCAGCATGTGCATAGAAAGCAGCACCAACAATATATTATTTGTGATAGACCAGGATGACATCTCTGAGTTAGTCAGGCAGACATCATGTCTGATTGCCGTACTCACTGCCTTGAGACCCATGGAGACCACTCAGAAGCAAGGAAATAAGCAAATCTGGCTTTCTTAGATGCTGGGCTTTGACAAGCCATTGCCCTTTGTGCCTTTGAATCTCTGCCTGCAGTCTGGTCCCACCAGAGAAGCCCCAGGGAGGCACACAGGAAGGGATGCTGTTTGGCACTCCCTACACTCCATCAATATGGAAGTGGTTTGCACAGTATTTCCCCCTTCCCAGTTTTCCTTAACAATGCACATGGAATAGAAACAAAGAACTGCTTTTAAGGAAGAATCCTATCCCTGATAGTCTATCTATCTAATGTTTGGTGCAGTACACGTGCAAAGTGCTTCCCCAAGGTGGATTCCATGATTCTATAAGAGATGTGGTTTAGTGGGGAAACACTGGTGGTAGGAGGACAGTTGGACTAGACAATCTTGAAGGTCTTTTCCAATCTTGGTGATTCTATGACTAATTTCAAGCCTTTGTGAGTTCAGAACTGCCTGGAATTGTGCTCGTGGATCTGCTGAGTCCACCTCTGCCAGGGATACCACTGTTTCCATGGCAACTCTTCATCTCCCACTTTTGTCATTCCTTTCCCTTTGATTAGATGAGATAATTCCCAGACACAGAACAAGCTAGCAGCACACAGGTGCAGCACAGTTTGCATGAGCACTTGTTTAGATGCCACCTGCCACATGCCACCTGATGTATCCCCACTACAGGCTGCTGCCTCCCCTTGGAGGCCCAGGCCTCTGCTGAATGCTTCTCAGCTCAGAGTGGGAAGGCTTCCAGCTCACCTCCTGCTCCAGAGCAGCACTGAGGACTCTGCAAAGCTCATGCACACCCGCACACTGGAACAGTCCATATCCAGGGTCTGTTAAGTTTATAGTGACTGTATCTAGTGTTCAGAGTTTTCTTCCATTTCTTGGCAATGCTCACACAGCAGTTCTTGCTCTACAGCAATTGGCTGAGGTTGTCAGGGACCTCTGGGTCCATGTGCTCCAACCTCAGGGAGACCCAGAGTTGGGTGCCCAGGTCCACATCCAGGCATCCTTTGAAGATTTCCAAGGAGGATGCTCCACAACCTCTAAAAGACTGGGAGAAGGACAGTAACAGCCCAGCAGGCACGTTTCAATAAAGCTTTTCTTGACTGCAACCACTGCTTCAGATCACTCAGATGCATGTTTTCCTTTTTCCCTACAGTTGGCCATGGGCAGAGCGAGGGGGATCGGATGGTTGTCTCAGATTTCCACGTCTTCATCAGAGACAGCTTGCAGCACATTGATCTCATGAAAAAAGATCATCCAGGGCTGCCCATCCTCATCCTGGGGCACTCCATGGTAAGCATCATCCCCACCCCTCCTTGCAGGGTACAGTCAATTTGTCACCATGCCTAACTGTACAAGATCTGCCTCCTGTATAGCTAGTCCTTAACTCCTCTACCTGGACCATGGCCCTAATTAGTGCCCATTTGCAAAAATTGACCTGTCTTTTAGTAGGACGGTTCAATCATACTGAAAACTCAATAAATCCTACCACCCCCCTACAGCATCGGGCTTCTCCTTTTACCCAGTAACCAGGAGAGCAAGCCCTCCGGAGCTTTGTGAGCAGCCAGGGGATGAAGCACGAAAGCACTGCATAGCCTCATTCTGTTAAACAACCTCACAGGGAAGCGTACCAAGGATTAGGGCCGCCAAAACAAAGGCAATGATTCGGTGAACAGATCTGAAGTCTGGTTCTGACAGCACGGGCCAAATCCCTTTATTCAAGCGAGCAATATTCCCATTGATGTCACTGATCTTCTCCCCCTGCCTTGCCGGAGGAGAGAAAAATAAGTGCTTTGGGATTCAGCCCATGCTCAGATAAACGATTGTTCTTGCATAAGAACGCATGGCATGCTCTGAAGTGCTCGCCGCGCTCCAAAGCCGCTGTAACAAGGAGCTAATTTCCCAGCCAGGTCTTTCAGATGCTTCTCACTGCTGCTCCATTTAACGAGCCCTTGCTTCTCTGGCAGCGCGGAAGGTCACCAAAGATTTCCCCTGGCAACTAATCCTCTGCAAACTTCCCCCAGCAAGCCAGCCAAGTGCCTGCATCCCCCAGCCCTCCTGTCCTCAGGCTGAGCCTGGCCACACTTGGCTCAAAGTGATGTGCAGGGTGCATGGAGTCAGGATGGGCTGGTGGTGGACAAGAAGATTATTTAACTCCCAGTAATGAGTGAGGATTTCTGCATGCTGGGTAGTTCGGCAGAAATTGTTTGCTTTTTTGAACTAAATCCTTCCAGTAACAGGATTACTACATAAGTGAGATGTTGTGATCTGCATTAAGCCGTGTTACCTTGCATTGCAGGGGGGAGCCATCTCCATCCTGACAGCCAGCGAGAGACCCAATGACTTCTCAGGCATGCTGCTAATCTCTCCTCTGGTGGTTGCTAGCCCAGAAGTTGCCACCCCCATCAAGGTAAGAGCCAATCCCCAGTGCACCCAGTCATCGCCTCAACAGGTTTCCTTCCACGGAGACTTCCAGCCTCCTCCCATCAGGACAAGGGAAAATGGTTAACAAACTAAAACTGGGGAGATTTAGACTGGATATAGGGTAGGGTTTTTCATTTTTATTTTTTTACAGTAAGGGCACTGGCACAGGCTGCCCAGAGAGGTGGTGGTGCCCCATCCCTGGACACAGCCAAGGTCAGGCTGGATGGGCTCTGAGCACCTGAGGGAGCTGTGGGTGTCCCTGTTCATTGAAGGGGGGTAGGACTGATGGCTTTTAAGGGGCCCTTCCGACTCAAATGAAGTTATGGTAACACCAAACCCACTGAGATAGATACCACCTGAATGCCAGTCAGTACATTGCTTTGGAGTGCCTCTCTCACAGCTGCACCCACTGTTTGGAGGGGAAGCAAATCCTGAACTCATCCAGAAAAGCTTATTTAAATGGAAGCCAGAGAGCAATGCACTACAGGAGGTGGCAGCAGACTGTGCCATCATCACACGCCCCGCAGCAACCCACGCAGCACTGGCCTTCCCCTTCCTCTCAGTTTTCTCCCTGACTCATACAAAGTCTGGTACAGTTCAACACAGGCTGCTGGCAGTGTCAGGCTGGGGTTATTTTTGACATTTGGGGGATGATTGATTTCTAAACAAAACTAGAGCTCTTGAGTCCCAGGAATCCATGAGCCTGAATGGCTTCCAGCTAGAGCATCAACAGCAGCATCTTGGCTTGGTACCATTGCTGGTCCTTGTGCAGCATCTCCTTCTGTTAGCATTTAGGCTTTACCTCCTCCAGTCCACCTCTCCTATCCTGGGTTATGTCTGACCCCAGTTTGCACTGCCTGCTCTGCCCTTCCCCAGGGAGGCAGACAACCCTCAGCTCTCCCCTCCTTTCTGGATACTTAAAAGAATAAACAACTCTAAAAAGAAACTGTAAGCAAAGGGAAGGACCAGCTAAGACAGAAGTAATGAGAGAACAACTCATTCCCACAGACCTTGTCCCTTTAACCTCTCCTTCGTCTCCTTCTAGGGCTAGCTTCTCATTTTAATCTACTTCTGAACTATTTCCCATCTTTTTTTTTTCCCTGAGAAAAAGGAAACATCTTGCCTCAGCTTTCAGCATAATTCTGTCACACCTTTTACTGTACCTAACCCACCAACTGACCCCGCAAAAGAAGAATACAAGCCCCAAGGGTGGCTTTTAATCATCTCGTTTTTCCATAGAAGGAAACGTGTTGAGACCTTCAGTCTTCAAATGCCAAAGCCTGCTGAGAGCTGCACCACCTGGATGCCAGTCAGTGTTTTCCTCATGAGTGACTCCCCACAGGTGGAAAATACAGCTCTAAGAGGAAGAAAAGCTTTCTATTCAGTTTGCTAGATGCTAAATCCTTTCTGAAATAGGGACTAACCAGCTCTATGGAAACCAGTATTATTGCAGTTTGGTTTCTTGCAGGTCAGTAGCAGATAGTAGATAAGCTTCAGTTCAGTTCCTAATCTCCAACTGAAGCGTTGCAAAGTTGTTTATGGGGTCACATTCCTAGGGAGCATCTTGAGCACAATAACAAAAGTTCACAGCACATTCCCTTCTCCCTCAGATCTATTGCTGCTTCTTAAAACTGGTAAAAATGTAATTATTTCTGAAATATTTCTGCTCTGTCAAATATATTTGAAGTCATTCCTGGAGTTGGAAAGATATTTGCAAGAGAAAAGAGTGAAAACAAGCAGAATATTCCTGCAAAAGCTGCCACTTCCCAAAAAGTTGAGCTGGAAACACTTGTGTGCTTTTCCCTTCTCGGAGACAAAGGACCCAGCATTGGTGCCAGTGCCTCCGAGGCACAAAGGCTTTGGTTTTGCCCTGGAACCGGTGTGACTTCCAGGCCATGAGCCATTCCCCAAGGTCCACTGCATTCAGCCCATTGCTGGGGCAGTTTCCTGCTGAGCAGGAATTTACCTTGGCTACACAAGTAGCTCAGAGCAGTGACACAATTCATCCAGTGCCCTGTGACTCCCGGTAGGAACACCTACCTGAGAGCAGGATCCTGCTGCTCTCTCTGGACCAAACTTGGCTCTGAGCCTTCTGAATTTCAAAGGATGCAAAGAGACAGAAATCACATGTGCTCATGAGAATAAGAAAGCCTGTCCTGCTGAATTTCTGCTGCTGAATGCTGTGAAACAGAGTGGGCTGCACAATCTCATAGGAAATAATCCCTACCCCCAGCATGTGCCTTACAGAATCAGTACACAAGATTGGCTCTTTGCTTTGAGTTTTCCATTTGGCCTCTTGCTGAGGTATGAAAGCATAATACCTGGCATATCCTTGATCATATACCATCTCATTTTCCTGATATCCCATCTCCCTGACATCCCCGTACCCATTGCTCTCAGCCTGATACCAATAGTTTATTAGTGTTTCTTCCAGAGATTTTTCTGCTCAGCAAAACCAGCCTGGCTAGCATATGCAGCTCACCTATTTGACAATCCAGCTCACTTGTTGGTGAGCTGAACTAAAAAGCATTCACTCAAGCAGTTGGTCAAGAAGAGATCTTGATAGAGAAGTAAGCACATAGAGGTGCGTGGGGACAGAGATTATTTTGTTCAGAAGAAACATGTCTACACCACAAAGCATCCATGCAGTTAAACCAATGCAAAACCCATGAACTGAGCTTTGAGTTGCACTTCCAGTCAAGAGGCAACGTTCAGCACTCCATTTCAATCTTATCCCAAGATGATTCTCACAGAGAGATGTGAGATCTGAACAGTGTTAGGACTTCACACACCTGCACTGAGCAGCTCAAACAGCTGATGCTTTAAAGCATCACCCTCAGCCCAGCCAATATTCCCAGCATTGCACTCTTGGTCATTTGGGAGCAGTTATCTCAAGAACCAACAATTGCCACTTTGAACCAACAGGGACAAAAACCTTCATATATCAAACACAGCCAGCCCTTCAATAGCATGGCTTTTAATTAAAGTCCAGCATGTCACAGGTTGTATTACATTGCTCATAATCATTAAAAGCTCAGGGGAACCTTTTGTCTCTTTGATTGTAACATAAAACTTGAGTTCTCTACTTGATGTGACCTTGACTCACAGGACAAGAGATAACAGCCTTAAGTTGTGCCAGGGGAGGTTCGGGTTGGATATTAGGAACAGTTCCTCCTTAGAAAGAGCAGTGATGCACTGGCATGCTGGGAGCACTGGAGTCACTGTGCCTGGAGATGTTTGAGAACTGTGGAGATGTGGCACTGAGGGACATGGCACGGTGGGGATGGGTTGACAGTTGGACTTTGTGATCTTAGAGATGGCTTATGGCTTAGTAGCTTGTGGTACTAATAGGAATGGGAGGGTGGTTGGACTAGATGATCTTGCAGGTCGTTTCCAACCTTATGATTCTGTGATCTTTTCCAACCTTAATGATTCAATGAATCCAAATATGGATGGTGTACCGCCTGCAGATCTGAAGACCATCCAGAAGTCAGAATCCTTTCCCAATGAGACTTTCATACCCAAAGGTTCTGCCTGTGTGTAAATAGGAGTTCCTGCACACACAGGAAATACATGGGCACTTCTGACATGCTATCTACAGAGCCTGGGGCTTCCCTTACACAGCTGAACATCAGAAACAACTGCACCGACACCACTCACCTGGGCTAGAAGTGCTTGGGACCAGATCCAGCTGTATTTCTATAGCAGTTTGGCAGAACTCCAGATACGTGCAGAAGCTCCAGGAATTTTCCAAAGCATGTCACAGAGATCATCTGTGGGCTGTGGAAATAAGCACGTATCATCAGAACAGAGAAATGGTTCACACTGGATCTGACAAGTGTGCAGCTCATCACCATCAAACATATTACTTCTAAAATGTGAGAGTACATCAACTTACTGTACCCTAAAGCTGAATTTAGAAGTAAAGAAAGCCTTTCTCCCTATTTTATGAGTTGTAGGCCTAATTATCTATGGTCTTAATAACAACATGTGGATTTTGCAACTGATATTCTAAACAGATCTTGAGAGAGCAACCGCTAATCTCTCATGCCAAGGCTTTCCTCCTCACTTAGCAATCATTAGGCACAGGAACTCACCCTAGCACTTAACTCAGGCTCCAATTTTAGGGCAGCCTAATTGCCTAATGTTGACACAGTAATGTTCAGAGGCAGGAACATCCAAACCAGTATTCAGATCTCAGGTTCTGAGGTTGTTTCTCTTGGCCTCCATAGACTGCAAAGAAAACCTACAATAATTACATTTCCAAATTAAATATCTTAGCCAAGGATCTGCAGTTACTTTATGTATATCTGGGTCACTGTAAGTGGCTTAGAGAAGCAAAATGCTGCAGCATTGTCAGCACAAAGTCCTTGTCTAGAATTCATTCAGATGAATTCCTCAAATCATCACATCACATTAACACAAGAGAAACCCTCATTCTTGCTCATTGTACTTGCACCTGGGTGGATGTATTTTTAGTGGGTCAGCTCAGTAGAGTTACTTTTATTCACACAGTGCCATTTTAACATGGTTTAGAGGGCACAGTGGGGATGAATTGATGATCTTAACAGTCTTCTCCACCTTAATGATTTTAGGGAATGACGACGTCTGTGTAAGAACAGGCAGCAGCAGATATAGATACTCCAAACGCAAGAAAAACAGAGGTCACAATTCAATAATAAAAAAACCACTTACCCCATTCCAAGATCAGGGCACACTAAACACTTTCAGGGAGATAATCCCCAAGTAGAGGTGCTTCCCTTATGGCTGCCAGCCTTTAAATGAGGTTAGGAAGCAGTGTACCCACAGTCCACCCCCTTTCAATCACCCAGATCAATTGCTTCCACCTGTGCTCCCAGGGCTGGCTACACTCCTTCACCAGGTGCTCAATCACTGGTTCAAGCCCTGACCTAACAGTTCCCATAAACCTGTTATAGTCATATCCAGCCCAAAGCACAGGTGCTCAGATCTGCTGTGAGTCTTTACAGCTTGTCACGTTGGATGACTTTGACTGCAACCCTGTGTTATTCCTCTAATATCATAATTACTCTGCCATGTATCATCTGCGATCCGAAATGTCAGAGCGCTTCAGTAGTGATTAAATCTAAGCAGAAACAGGGAACATAGGTGACAGCTCACCTGCAGGTACTGACTGAGGGGCACAGAGGGGCTGTAACATAGACCAGCATACACTAATGGCACAATTTTCTCAAGTGCTGATCACTTAATTAAAGACAGATACCAAAGATCAGAGCAGAAGCGTGGTACCGACGTACTTGTAGTGCTATTCAAATGAAAGATGCTACCCTTTCATCTGCCAGCAGTTTCAGGCCTGGGCTGCTGAATGCTTTTGTGTTTCCTTCCCAGGAGACAAGTGAGCAATAGATTCCTTTGCCAACGCATGCACATTTTTGTTGGTGTTTATTTGCAGGTTCCCCTGAGGATCTGCCTATCAGAAAGAGTGCAGCCTAGGCAACTCCTGTAAATGGCACGGAGTGTGCACTGCAGTCCAAAATCAGAGCTGGGGCAGCAGGGCAGGGCAGTGAGAACCAGAAAAAAAACAGCTCCATGGGGAATGGAAACAGCTTTTTCTTATCAAGGTGCCTCACTGATGCCTCTTTGAGAGTGAGAAAAAAGGAAGGGGTGATGAAGCTGCAGTGTGGTGGACGGAGAGCTGACACATGTCAGACCTGCACACCCCCCCAGTCCCAGGAGCAGTTTAAACACTCACTTCAAGAGAAATGTTTTAAATATAGGACAGATCTCTCTACTGTGTCAGCTGACATTCCTCAACTGTTTAACTTCAGTGCTGATTCCCACCAGCTCAGGATTAGGTCCTCTATATCTCTCTTGCCCTGACCAGCTCCTTAACTACTTGCTTTCCTCTCCCACAGGTTTTTGCAGCAAAAGTACTCAACCTCGTGCTTCCAAACTTGTCGCTGGGATCAATAGATCCAAATGCAATTTCCCGGAACAAGAAGGAGGTGAGAACCTTAATGCCACTTAAAGTTACTGCATGCTCAGTACCCTTTTGTAGTCCTCTCTTTTCTGTTAAAAATAATTAAATAAAAAAAAAAAGCATTTTTCTAAATCTCTCGGGCTAGATCCATGCCCTTTTGCACAGAGCAGAATATGTGGCTCACCATGGGAAAGCAGCCCTTGGTCCCTGCATACCTCCTGCACCCATGATTGCTCTGGGTGTCCCTTCTGTACCACCACCTCTCCTCACAACCAGCTCATGCAGGTTGCAAATGTTACTGAAGGCTGCATTTCCAAACCTGCTCTTTGCTGTGCAAAACTCCAATGCAAGAGGTTGGTATTCCTGCTTACACACCAGAATGGCATTGTGCTGAATGCATTCAGACAGATGAAAAAAGCGTGCTTGCCCCAAAGACCTTGCTACAAGGTCTCCTGGATTGCAGTCTGGCTCTGTCACAGCCTTTCTGAACAAATCATGTATTCTTTCTGTGCCTGGGAATAATGCTGAAGTGAGCTGCAATTGAAGCAGCCATTGTAACGACCTAATTCCAGCTCCACTGCCAAGGTGAATGGAGTGGTTCCAGGATCAACTTCTCTCAGTGTCACCACAGCTTGAGACTCTTCTCCCATTCATACCACCTCCTGGCAATAACCATTGCTTCCCATTCATGCCACCATTGGCACAGCCAGGTGTCCTTGCAACTGCTGCCACAATACATGACAGTTCTCTTTCCTTCTTGGTGTGGAGGGAGGAGAGCAAGCAGGGAAGCTTGGTCTACAGGTGAGCGAAGTTGCTTGGTCCAGAGAGGGAGTGACCCAGAACTTGGTGTATTTCAGAAAGTTTGAATGGAGAACGCAGCACCCAAGGACGTCTCAAAAGCAGGGGAGCTCAATGCCATAGCAGGTTGTTCCATTGACAAATGCTGTCACTTCTCCTGCTGTTCATGCAGTGCTAGAATTGAAGCTGAAAGGATCAGGAGCGAAGACGATGTCAGCTGACGCAATGCATCAGCTTCAGCACATTCCTCCCTTTGACTCACCTGTTAGGAAACTGCAAAGAAAAGGAGTCTTATGGAATAGAATCACAGAATCGTGAAGGTTGGAAAAGTCCTCTGTGATCACATAGTCCAACTACCACCACTACTGCCCTCCAAGCACATCCCTCAGTGCCACATCTCCATGGTTCTGGAACACCTCGGGCAAAGTGACTCCACCACTCCCTGGGCAGCCTATGCCAGTGCATTACCACCTTTTTGGAGAATAAATTCTTCCTAATACTCAACCTGAATATTTCCTGGCACAACTTGAGGCTGTACCCTCTTGCCCTATTGAAGAGCCACCAGGTTTCCATGGTTCTGGCCCAGGAATTTAAAGGTGCTCCCTGTCCAGGAGCAGTGAGCATGGCTGGAACATGCAGCTCTCTGCCTGGCTCAAGGTCATTACGTGGCACTGTGTGTCCCAGCTGCTCTTTAAGGAAGGCAGTTTTAAGCACACCTGCTTCCAACAGCTGGATCTTCTGCTGGAAATTGCTGCACTACAGAGCATGACAAGAGAAAAGTGCTGATGGGAGACAACCCGGTCATAACACATTTAGAAAAGTGTCAGTGAACTTCCTTAATTTACCACACAATATTGTCCAAATATTTTCTTATTCCATGGGAACAATTTATAACAAATGCTATCCTGTGTTTTTTTTCCCACCCAAATATTTGCCGCTGCTCCCACTGCTGTGTGATGCTCCAAGTCTCAAGAGCTTCCTGTGTGTTGTTTTTCCTCTGCCCTTTCCCTTTCCGTGCAGGAAGGGAAAGCATTTCACAACACATGAGAACAGGTCTGCTTTGGCACGCCTGCTCACAGTGCAGTGGTCCTCAGGAGAAGACTCCCACTCCTCCCTGCTCTGCTGCCTGCCCACCTGCACATGAACTTGCCTCTGGCATAGCAGCAGTGGGCTGCAATGCGCTCACCAAAGGCACTCCAGCATCTCGTCTTCTGGCTGCCACTGGCACACACTCCACCCTCCCTTTGGACTCGGGTTGCACGGCCTCAAAGCACGCAATGTGCTGGAAACATCCATTATTTATATGTTAAACATATTCTTCTGCCCAGCCAACTTTTCGTTCTCTGGAAATGTTTTTGGGATGTCATCCAAGAATTTCCTGATGAGGCTGTGTTCCCAGCAGGCTGTCCTCAGGGTGTAGGCACTGTGATGCAGGATGGCATGGAGATGCTCATTTGATCTATGTGCAATATCAAATGCAAGAGACACAAAAGAGAGCAAGGTGCAACCTCAAAACCCCGCTTCTGCTTCCAAGCTCCATAACGGCATAACCCGTAAAAGTCTCAAAATGAAACAGGACCAGTAAATCACCTTCACTGCAACAGCAAGCTCCTAAATCTTTTATTTTTTTCCTTTTTAATTATTTATTTTTTGTTGATTAGCTTAAAGCTGTGGACAAAGCTTCTGCCTTGCACTCACACCGTGCTCTGAGCATTAACTTTCTGACAAGGATTTTGTTCGTTCACCAGCAGTAGGATCCTCCTACTCACTGCTGATGGATCTTGGGTTGGGATTAAGTTATTATTTTTTCCCCCTTCCATCATCTATACAAAAACATTTGTTGACAGCTCAGTAGCTAAAAAAATTCCCTGTTCTTTAGGAAGAGAACAAGAGAAAGAAACCTATTAGGTCATTCTCCTAGCATGCGTGGCACTGGGGATGCATAATGCACATGAATTCATCGACATTATTTTACTCCATGGGAAGAGAACTTCTGTTAGTCCACCCACCCACCCCTCCCAATTCTGCCTCTCCCTCAAGTACTTCAAAACATATAATAAATAATAAAACATCTCAAGGCTGTGCTGCCTTAGTGCACTGCTAACAGATGTGGGTTCAGCAGAAGCAAGTAGCCTGTGCAACCCAATGGATTTGCTCAAAACAAGGGACAGAGAAATGGTTCAGTGGGCAATACTGATGATGGCAGGTGGACAGTTGGACTGGATGATCTTAGAGGTCTTTTCCAACCTTAATGATTCTACAAATACAAAACTGTTGATGGGATTCAATGAAACAAGAAGGCAGTGGGGAAAGACCTCTGTGCACCGTGTGCCTGCCTGCCAGCTCCATTTCCAGTGCTTTGTGTCCCAACGCATTTGAGGTGCCGAGAAAGGAAATCAGCTCCGCATCTCTAGAGAATGAATGAATGCCTGCAGTTGGGAAAGCACCACCAGTTGTGTCCTCCTCCCTGCCCAATAACCTCACAGTGACCTCACCTTCCAGCAAAGCAAGAACTTGAACAGACCTCTGTGTCTGCAAGGAGAGAAGAAGGCCGATTTTGGCTAACCTATAAATAACCATTGTTTCTATAAACATCTGCCAGGGCTGGGAGAAACTGGAGGCTGTGCCAGAGACCAATCCATAATCAAAGCATTCTGGCAAATATTGAGATGGCAGTGGCTGTGTGGGCCGTCTCCACGTACAGTATACAAATATTTACTGTAGATTTGCCTGCTGTAGCAAATACTCCTTCCTAGCAACTTTCTGCACCAGCTCTGGTGTATTTTTAGCCTCTCACAGTATGGCTGAGCAAGTTGTTGACTTTTTCTTTAGCCTAAACCCTAGTCCCATCCTTGTGTCCTCTGTACCCAGAGGAGAACATTGGTGTATGAGTGCTGTGCAGCAGACTTGTCAGCTGCTTGCAGGCCTAGGTCATAGAATGGCTCAGGTTGGAAGGGACCTTAAAGACCATCTCATTCCAAACTGTGGGCTGGTTGTCCCTCACCAGCTCAGGCTGCCATGGGCCCCATCCAGCCTGGCCTTAATCACCTCCAGGGATGGGGCACCCACAGCTCTGGGCATCTGTGCCACTGCCTCACTGCCTTCTGAGTACAGAATTTCTTCCTCACAGTTAGTTAGCAAGAAATGGGCAGGCAATTATTCACTGGCAGCCATAGTGAAGATGTTGGCCGTGACTCTGATGGCAGGAAATCTTGATTGAGCAGGAAACAAGCGTGAGAGCCGAGAGAAGAGCCTCTACACCACCTGCTCTGTCCTTTCTGCATCAAACATTGCTAACCTGAAATCACCCCTCTCTCCTTGCCAGATGGAGTCCTACACGTCTGACCCCCTGGTCTACCACGGTGGCATGAAGGTCTCCTTTGTCATCCAGCTGATGAATGCCATTACCAGAATCGAGCGAGCTCTGCCCAAGCTGACTTTGCCCATCCTGGTGCTGCATGGCTCTTCTGACAAGCTCTGCGATATCAAAGGCTCCTATTTACTGATGGACACCGTGCAGAGCCAGGACAAAACACTGAAGGTCAGCTTGCTTTCTCCATTTTTAGGATGCTATCCTGCAAGCAGAGGCCTCAGCACTGCTCACTCAGGAGTCGCAATGGGGGAAAAGCAGGGCTGGTTCCTGGCAAACCAAACAGGTTCCCAGCCCTTCAGGGAGGAAGGAATGTGTGGCATTGGCAGCAGGGTGCTTGGGATGAGCAGAGCAGGGTCCATCAGCACAGAAGCTGGAACACTATGGTAGACTTCTTTTTGAAGCAGTGTGTGCCCTTAGATGTGATGTGATAACCTGACACACGCAGAATTGCTAGGGTTGGAAAGACCACTAAGATCTTCTGCTCCAATCACACCTGGGAGAAAAACCAGACAAAGAATGGGACGCAGGGGTGTTGCCAAGAGGGGCTGAAGGCTGCTCTGCCTGTGAAGGTGTTTGTTCAGTGCTAATCCCTGCTCTCTCCCTGTCTGCAGGTGTATGAGGAAGCCTACCATGCACTGCACAAAGAGCTGCCTGAGGTCACCGCCTCCGTCTTCACAGAAATACTGACATGGGTTGGCCAGAAGGTTTCAGCAGCTGGAGAAACCAGCCAGACCTAAGAGCAATCCTTTCTGCAACTCTTACTGGGGTTTTCTGGGAATAGAAGCTTTCTGTAGTTGAATTCTCTCTGGAAAAGATCTGGCGTGGAGGGACTCGTGGGATATTTTGCCATGCACAGTGTAAGGGTTGGGGGGAGAGGCACAGGGTGGGTGTTACTCACTGGCATAGATGACCCTTGCCATAATCTGAGGAAGCACTGACAGCTGTGGGAACGGCCCCCAAGGCCTTCCAGGTCGGGTAATTTTACTGAGATTCCCCCCACTCACAGAGCTTCCTCCATCACTTCCTCTTCTCTGCTTTTGCGGGGGTGGCGGGGGTGCATTTATACTGCAATAATTTTTTGGTATGTTAAAGAAGCCAATATCTTCCACTTTGCAGTTTCGATTCCCTGTCCCCACCACCTGGTCCTTTCTCATCCCTGGCAGAGGAGGGGACGAGTGTAGACTCAAGCCCACGCAGCACATTTGCAAACCAGGCTATTCCCAATGCCAAACCCCATTGCCTCTGCAAGATAAACTATTCTGTAAATAGTTGTAGGGGCTGCTTTTTTCCCTTGTTTCTTTTTTTTCCTCTTTGTTCTTTTTTTTCCCTCTTGGAATTAATCATTTGCGCTACTGAAACTGAAAAAGCAGAGTTATATGAGAATATAGTAATATAATATATGATGTATATAGAGGTGGCTGGGAGCTGGGGAAGAAATGGGAGGAGAGGCTAAAAAAAGGTTAATTGTTCATTCTCTTGGCGAGGAATAATGTTGTCCTATCAGGATCCAGCCTTTTCACCATAACTTTACAGTCATAACATGTTGTTTTCCTTCATCGCTTGGAAAATGTCCTGAAAAAACCGCTATAGAGAAGCACAGAGCATCTGGTGGGTAGGGATTAGCAGCGGGCATCTTCATGGTCCACTGCTCCAGCAGGAGACCCACGGCAGGACCCCAGATTGTGGCCAAGCTCCTGCCCACCTCCTGCCTCCTACCTGCCCCTCTTCCTCCGCTTCTGTAAATGTCCCATGGAGACAAACCTCATTACGGGGTCTGGTGCCCCTGCCCTGGGCTGGATCCTGCCCACCATGGGGGGTCTTACCCCTCCCTCCTGCCCTTGGAGCCACTTCTGGAGAGATCCAGGAAAGGGACCTCAGTGCAATAGCAGGCAGAACCCATCAACACACCGGTGTGCAGGATGCATGGGTGCAGGTTGTATCCTACAATCGCACCTACGGGTCCAAGTCAGGAAAGCTCTTATAGAGGTGAATGCAGACATTTTTCCACTTGCGTTTTCCTGCCCTTAAGGGGAGGAACCAGCTGGAGTTCTCCCAGCACTGCCAACTTGTGATTTAAACACCATTCCTGTGCCATCAGGTGCTCCCACCCACCCCTGCTAAACCTGCAGCAACTCTCGCACTGTTGCTTTGCTGCAAATTCATTTTTCCCAAACAAGGTCCCTCTGTGCCAGATGCTGCTGGGAAAGCCACAGCAGGCAGCACCATGACAGGGACGAGGCCCCCCAGGAGTAGAAGCCACATGGGTGTGATGCAGCAGTGACAGATGGTGCAGGGGTCAGAGCAAGACGATGACTCGAGGGTGGGATTTTTGAAAGCACTTTTCCCCAGGAAGTCAGGAGGAACAAATTGATGCCCCCGTTCTTTATGTCCCGAACTGACAAGCACTTTGCCAGGGAGCAGGAGGGTCAGAGCCCACTGCCTGCCCCAGGGTCTGTGGTCAGTGCCTTGCAGAACATGTCTCGCCCATGACACATCTGCAGCCTGGAAGAAAGGAAAGGCAGGCAGTTATGTGCATCTGGGGAATTCTGTCCAGTGGTACTGGCTGCCCAAGGGAAGCTGTGATTGAAAATCAGGTTAGCAAGCAAATATGTACCTGCTGCTCCCTTACCCTGCACGTAAGCTACTTTATATTGACCCAGTTCAGCTTCTCCGTGCCCTGGAGGAACCCTTCCTTCACTGACCAGATTAGCAACGAGCAGAGCTGCTGCCAAGGGAAATGTAATTAAGCTATTTCCCAGCAGCAGGTACCATGAGCAGGGAGCACAGCTGGCCTTACGAATGTTGCTGTGCAGAGACCAGTCTGCCTTGGAGAAGAGGTGGCACCCGTGACCAAGCAATAGCAATGTGCAGCTGCCACCCGTGCCACCACCTGTAGCACTGGGAGACCATTCCCCTCTGCCCACCACATTTTCCTTTTAGCCTGTTCTTTTTGTACCACTTACCTTAGCACACTGCCAGCATAGACCCTTGAAGATCACACTTATTTTTTCAAGTAAATTGTCTCTCTCATTTTGTTGTGTCCCAGTTCAATAAAATTTATATATATATATATATACATATATAAAAGCATATATACATACACTTGTATTTTCAGTGGGAAACCATATACAAGTTTAGGATTCTTAAAGGAATACAATGTATATTGCAACTAATAATAAAGTTATGTTTTCTGAATGGAGCGTGTTTGAGGGCATCATTTGCTATCACCATCCCTCTGGAGAGCAAGAAGGGAAAGGCAGGAAGATCTGAGAGATACTGAATCCAGGTTTGGAGCATTTGGGTGCTCTTGCTGCTGGGAAGGTGATAGACTCACAGAGTCATTAAGTTTGGAAAAGACCTCTAAGAACATCTAGTCCAATTGTCAGCCCACTGTCACATCCCTCAGTGCCACATCTCCATGGTCCTTGAACACCTCCAGGGACAGTGACTCCACCACTCCCTGGGCAGCCTGTGCCAATGCCCAACCGTTCTTTCTGAGGAGAAATTCTTCCCAATATCCAACCCAAAATCAAATCTAAAGGAAGCTGGAGGCTCTGTGCCTATTTCCCCAGCCAGCGCTTAGGTCTCACGATGCCCTGAGCATCTCATGATGAATCCCCTCTAGGATGTAATTGTTCAGCCCAACATCTGTGTCCACGAACATACTGAGCCCAATGAGAGGCAACTCAGCAGAAAAAGCATCCTGGACATTCCCAGCTCCTCAATGGGAGACTGAACTTGCCTCCAACAAGCTTGTTTTAAACTCTTGGTTATAGTTCAGTTTTATACCCAAGGAGGAATAGGGTGGAATAAGTTAGAGGGAGCAGATTGCTGGCTCCCATTATGGAAGCAAGCTTAATAAAATTCATAGAAGTATTGGTGGTTCTTGAGATGCTGTGCCAAGAATGTGTTAGAATAAAACCTTCCGAGCAGAAGGGAGAGATATAATGTCATCTTCGCCTTCATATGAAAGATCAGCCTTCATCTCTGAAAGCATATCTCAAGGAATGGTAGCTAACGCATTTACTTGCCTTCCCTCCAGAGCAGGTCTCTGCACAGCCTCACACAATTCATCACTGCCACAGCCTTGCACGAATGGTATTGGGATGACCTGGGTAGCAGAGAAGCAATAGGATAAAAGAATAAGGAGGGAAGGATGTTTTCCTGCCGGGGTTTTAATGACACCGCAGCACAACACAGACCAGCACTGTTTCTTCTATAGGAAAGCTCCACCACATTCCCCTGGCTTTCTTCAGAAACAAAAACCAAACTAAAAATACCACCCTGAGCCCACAAACTGATACATCTGACCCTGCCACAGCTCTCCTTCACCTCCCTCCTGTTCGTGCACTGTGCCAAAGCACAGCCTTGTGCCTTGCCATACCAGCAAGAGAGCAGGCAGCAAGCAGCCCTGCTGGGACCATTGGCCAGAAAACCACCCAGGAGCCGCCGTCAGGAGGGAGCAGGCCTGGAGCAGATGGCATTCTCCAGTCCCACTCTTTCCCCTCAAGTTTGCTCTGCCGGCAACAGGAGGAGGGAGAAGAAAGCTCTCACAATCGTTTCTCTAAGCTTATTTTGGGAACTGAGCAGCCAGACCCTTAAGATCCAGACTAGCTCTCTACATGGCCCTGATCTTCTTCCAAGGCTCTCTTTAGTGTCCTTAAGTGCCCTGCAGACATGCAAGCTCACAAAGCTAACCATGACCAAAAAAAACTGAAAAAAACAAGCAAAAAGAATGACCCAGTGCTGATCCCACCCAGTGTGCGACCCACAGCTGCTCGGCCCCCACAGAGCCTCACCCAGTTACTCCCAGTAGCCCACCCCGTTTCCAAGCTGACCCCACGAGGCAGGCAGACACGTTGTCTTGATTGAAAACAGGCCAGCTATGACAAACTGTTTGCCAGTGTAGCCTCTCTTATCTTAATAAATTCATTGCGTCAAATCTGTTTAAGCTTAGAAGGTGAAACAAAACCTGTTCTACCAACACAGGCAGCCCCAAGAACTGAGCCCAGAAGAACCCGAGCTCCCTGCAGCAAGAACGACTCTGTGTCACTGCGAGCAGACGGCCGTCAGCACACTGCCTGCGAGCTGCTCCATGGGAAGGTGCCATCTCTGCCATGCATCTGACAGCCCACGTCTCTCAGACACCCGTCTCACTGCTTGCTCCTGCAGCACAGCGATGTTCTTTGAAGCACAGCTTGCGAGTTCCAACAGCCTAACTAGAGTCTGAACTTCTCCAAGCCCAGTCCCTCCCTTAGCAGCATTAGTCATTCTGGTGCTATTGCCCTTCCCCCGGACAACTCCGCGTTCCTGCAGGGAGCTACAGGGATGGGCTGAGATCCTCATTCCCTCAACCAAGTTCATCTCTGAAGTCAACAGGCTGCACAATCATCAGTATTTGCTACCAAAACTACCACAGCCACTCAGATGTACAGGAGGGGAAGAAGACTGCAACGCCTAGACCCTTCTAAGGCTGTAACACGATGGAAAGCACAGCAACAGCAGCAAAGCAGCAAAGTCTGTAGATAAACAATAGAAAGAACCTACTTACCCTTAGAAGGCCTCAGGTAGGCAGGGGTCACCAGCAAGTTACCTTTGTCTCCACTGCCAGCCCTTAAATGAGGTCTAGGAAGGGGTGCATTGCATGCACCTGAGCTACCCTGAGTTGGCCTTGCTTTCCCACCAGGTGCCCAATTACTGCTTCAAGCTGTGACTTAGCATTTCCACTACAGTCCTCCAGGAGGAGAGGAAACGCCTGGGCACTCCAGCACACCTGAGGTTTGGAGAAAATACATTCTTAATTCAGGGGCAACTCGGGTGCTCTGAACAAGTCTGAGTAGTTAAGCACCAGAAGCACTTTTCCAGCAAGCTGAGAAATCCCCATCCTTGGATTTAATGGGAAGGCAGCAAAGACATGGGGAGATGAGCAGAGATGGACAGACAACAGACCTCCCTGGGACTGCTCAAAGCAGCACTCTGTGATAAAAGTTATCATCCCAGTACGCTGGGAGAAAGAAGCCAGTGCTCTCTGCCCATGTTCTGGTAGGAACTGTCTGAAAGGATCACCAGGGGAGGACGGCAGCATCACATCCTAAGCACTGCTTGGAAGCTCAGTACAGAGCCAGCCTCTGGACAAGGTGAAAGAAAAATGCTGAAGGAACTCACCATATCCATTCCGAAACAGCACCACACTGACATTAGTTGGAAACAAAGAGGCCACAGCAGGAAGAGATGTAGTGAAATATACTATTTTATTGCTGCACACATGCTTACACATTTCTTCTTAAATATATTGTTGCTCTGATAAATTTTACAATCTTCTTAATTCCACAAGTGGCTAGTAGTAAATAAAAGGGACAGAGGCAACAGAACACAAAAAGGACACTGGCAACAGAAATAAAATCCTACATTGTTTATTTTGTGATAAAATTATTTGCAGCAAGAATAAAGTGAAATCAAATCTACGTTTTGACCTGGCTCATGTTAATTAGAGAGCTTGCCTGCATGCTGACCATCTGCTTACACATGCTTCTTCATAGCCTTATTTTGCCAAAAGGGACGGGGAGCTAAAAGGACCCCATGTAATTGGACAGTGCAGCAGGGCTCACAGATGTGACCACTAAGTGAGAGCAGACAGAGGAGGCATGTGCTCGGCTGTCTGCATGGAACTGCACTGCTGGGGGGCAGACCAAAAGGCCACGCTGACCTTTCTTCCCACGAGCACAACTGCAGCCTCACTTGCTGCATGCTTAAGGATGCAGGAATGGAATTATTTAAGAGCAGCCATATGGAAAATGCTTCCCAGCACCGTTGCTCCTCCTTTGCTTTCCTCCTGCTCTGCACACTGCCGGTGTCCGTTTAGCTTTAGCAGCTGAGGCATCCGCTGAGAAAAGAATGAGCACATTCCTTGGTAATCCTGCTTCTGCATCTCGTTCAGTACGAACAGAAGGCAAAGGCCACGTTCTGCTCTCCAGTGGCTCCATGTGAGCCTCGTGCAGGGCTGTCACAACGATCGCTGTGGAAAGTCGACTACCAAGACATCAGATGGGGGAATTTATGCAGGAGAAGTAGAGGAGATGCGATAAACTAAACATCCTGCTTATGTTCAGTGTCATCTTCAGTCATAAATGGAGGAGAAACACAGGGGATGAACCAGCTGGGCTAAGCTGTCGTTTCTGTAGGAGATGAGACTGACACTTTGCTGTGCAAGAAAGTAGGCAGTTCTGCTCTTCCACCCTTCTTTGCCCAAAATATCTGGGACATCATATCAGCTCTTTTTAAATAGTCCTTTCCCTCCTTATATCTACTGAGATGCCTTTATCAGTTCAAGTTGCACTGGGCTCTGTGGTGGTCTTGTCAAAGCCATACTGAGCTTGGAGATGGACAGATACATACATCACCCACTCACGTACCACACACAGCTCCTCCCCATGACCCACCACACCAAACATAAGCACACTCCTGTTGCTTCCATACAGCAACACACCTGTTTCCCCCACCCATGGCTGCAGAAAGCAAACCACAACAAATCCTCCTAATCATCCTGGAACTGAAGAATTGAAGCAGCCGTGCAGGCATTGTCGTAAAGAAACCAATTAAACACAGAAGAGCACAGACACCTAGGGTCCAGTTAATCTCACTGCACCCCATTCCTGCCCAGCTAGCTCAGTCCCCAGCTTCTGCTAGTGCAACTCAATCTTGACATGATTTTGACAAAGTCCAGCTCCTCGAGTGCAGCAGTCGAACCCCAGTGAGACTTTCTCAGTGAATGCAGCCTGCCTAGTGCAAGTGGTGCCTGAAGCCTGGCCACAAGCGCACACAGCTTCAGTGTGTGCTGGGTACAGATGCCCTGAGCAAGGGCGGCAAGTTTGGTGGGAGCATAAGTGCCTCACCAGGTGAGATCAGTCATCCACACAGCAAATCCACACTTGCAGCAAGTTCCTGCTGAACAGTGGAGCTCCAAACACTTTCCTTATTGCATGAAGCACCATCACCTTTACAGGAAAAAACACCATGGAACTGTGGGGGACCAGTGCCCAGTTCTCACCTCCAATGCTAAAAGCGCACTTGACATGGATTATTTTAAGCTCTCACTGCACAGAGTGACCAAAATGACAATCTGTATTAGTAATGGCAGCCACCATCTGTGCAAGATTCCCTGCGTGCTTCACACAATGCTTTTTCTTCTTCCCAACTCACAGCACAGCACAGTATACCCAGCCTGAGCCTTGGAGACCTGAGACTCTCCTAACGTGCCATTCCGGAGACAAACAGCTCTCAGGACAGCCTGCTTGGCAGGCAAAGCTTTGTGCAGGGGTACTGCCTGCTGATCGGTGCTGAGGAGAAATAACATCATTACCCTCATTAGGAGTCTAGGGAGACGAAGAGATAACATGACCTACTGCAGAACACAGATTCAAAAACATTCATTAGTACAAACAGTGAGTTTCCTGGAGAACAATGAAGCTACAAGGCTGAAGTCTGAGCAAAGCCACAAGGTCAAAGAGTGGGACAGCTGCCCCTGAGAGACCCAAAAGGCCCCTTTTCCTTTTTTTAAAAGACTTCTGGTGACCCCTCTCTCCTGATCTACCAGGAAGTCTGTTTTGCTCTACCACAACGGACCAAGAAAAAGAGAAAAGTGCTGTTTCCAATAAGAAGGCATTTCCTGTCCCTGTTAAGGAGACAAGGGGCCTCTCCCTTCTTTATGCATTGAAAGCCACTGCTTTCTAGGAAAAAAAGGTCTGTGGTCTTTACTGTAGTCCCAAAGACATTTGTTCTGGAAAAAAAAGCTTTTAAATTATTCAGTTGTACATCACATGCATAACAAGAGAAATATCAGATCTTTGCTCTATATCTCCCTCCTGATTGCATATATGTTGTCCATCTGTCAGATCCCAGGTATCTAAAAATCTGAACTTCTCCACTCCTCCAAGTGAAAATCCAAATACCAACACTTCAGAGCAATGAAAAACTAGGGATGATCTGAAAGTAGCTTTGGCATTTTTTCACCTAAGAACTAGAAAAGCAGGTGAAAACAGCACCTTCCTTACAGCCAAGTGCTCATGCATCTCCGTTAGGGAAGTGCTGCTTACCTTCTCCAATCTTATAAAGCTAACAGTGAAAGAAAGGCTATCTCCTTTCTAATACACTTATTCGGTAAGTTTAATCCAGTTTTCTTCTGCTGCTGCAGGCAATTCAACAAATATTCTGGCATGAACCAGTTTCAGAAGTGTGCTTTTGGGTAACAGAAAGGATGGATCCTAACATCAGGCAGTAGCAAGTACCCCAGCACAGCTCCCTCACCCCCACGACTTGCAGTCTCCTATCCACGCTGTATTGCACAAAGCAGCAGCTACTAAATTAGGCTGAGCTTTGGGAGCTACTTCTGAAAGGAGAGACAAAAACAAAATAAAACCAAACACAAACCAGACATGCAAATGTCCAGACATAAATAAATTAAAAAGAAATCATGCCTGAAAGTGGATGGAAAGGAGGACAAGGTAGGGGGAAAAAGAAACATTCAGACACTCAGATGTTCTTGCACTCTGAGCCAACCCACCAGGGGGTTGTGCAGGCTGCATATGACAGGCAGGGTTTGCACATCAACACTCAAGCCCTATACTGGCCAGGAGGCTTTCCAGAGCTTCAAGTTTCTGGTTGGCTTCCTCGATGGCACTGTAAGTCTGCACGTTGCTAGTGATGTGGAAGCGGATGTCGTCCACCAGGGGAATGGAGTCGGTCTCCTGCCGTTCCTCCACAGCCTCTGCGTTCTCCTTCACAGCGGTCACAAACTCCTCCAACTCCACCAGCTGGGTAGGGTGGACAAAAGCATCGTTAGGAAGACAAGGCAGCAAATAAAGACAGGTAAAGGGTTGGGATAATGAGCTTGCCCAACACTGAGAGAGCCAACAGGAAAAAGGAGAATGCTAAGGGCATATGGAAACTCAAACCTTCTCATCTATTCATCTTAAGGAGTATTCTCTCCAGAAAGCTCCCAGGCAGGAACTGGCAGCAGGAGCCATGAGATACTGCCAGACAGCTTTGAGAAATGTCTTGCAGCAGGCAACACAGCAGTCACTTCTGCCCAATTCAGAACCAGGAGACACAGATGACTTTGTCTCCACTGTGGCTCTCAGCTGCACCATCAACAGCCAACCAGCAGATCAGCAGCAATGAACTGCTCTGTGCTCTGCCCAACCTGACAGAATCAGGTCATCCGTGAATGATTTTGTATCAAGCTCCCCAAGAACATGTAGTGTGCTGAAGGGTGAGAGGCAGCTTCCATCTGTCTATGTGACTGAAGTGCACCTGGGCACAGCAGGTTGCTGAGTCCCAGTCCACGCCATACACACTGCCAAAATCTTACCCTGTTGCCATCATCAGTGCTTCTCCGCAAGATGCTGGCAGCTGCTGATGCTCTAACAGCTGGGGTGGCACCATTTGTGCTAACACCCTTAGGAAGGCACATTGCTGATACTGGGTCCAAGGACACCCACTCAGGTTTAGGAAGGAGAATGCAAAGGGCACATATAAGCAAAGCTCTACCTTGCCCAATTACTACTTGGGATATCAATTCAGCTTTCAAACCAAATTCCCTTTTAAGTCAGAACCTGGATGCCTACTGGTGCATTTATCATCCCCAAACTATACTCTGTACAAAGTAACAGTGCCAAAATTATTTCCTTCACTGCTTTCACAATCCAGGAAGAATTTCACACCTTTCAAGTTGCAGGTGAAAATGTTACATTCCCATGTGAGCTATACAAGCCATTAATAGGACAAAAATACCCCATAGATTCTAGTTTGTCCTTCTGCATAGCAACTTAGTCTACGAGTTCTGAACTTCAAGCTATAATCATTCCATGTAATACTTAAATGGAGCCTCATAAAGAAAACTTCAGTGTTAGACTCATTATTTCTGGCTGTTCAACAGCAAATTTCCCCAGTGAAAGCCTCTACTGTTATGTTTATCATCCTGGAGGAGAGAAGAGATCATACTGATTACTCTTTTTGACAGCAATATGCCAGGAAGAGCATCCCTTCCCAACTCGTGCACACCACACATCTCCTGAACCAAGCTTCCCCACAAACCCATTGGGTTCAGTGAAAGTCACCTACCCAAAGCACCTGCAGAACTTTTTCAACAAGTTTTTCACCTCACAGTCCATGGTGCTGCACTAGACAGCCATCAGCACTTGGCTCACTGCAGTGACACTGCACCCGCCCTCCTAACTCACCATGTGCATTCCAACTCAACAGCTGCTCTTTTTCAGGAGGCACATTAAATCATTAAATCAGAGAGGCAACTATCTATCGCACATCGAAGTGCAACCACCAAATCTGCTGTATCTATGGCCCTCCGTGCATTTAGACTGATGGGCACACGTGTAAGTGCAGTGGGGGATGGCTCTGCTACCTTCTCGATGATCTTTGCCATGTACTCCGTGCACTGGTCCTCTAGCCGGGTCAGCTGGAACAGCTTTGCAATCCTCCAGATGCTGACAACGTTGTCTTCATCAAGGATCTGTGCCAAAGTCCTGCCACACAGGCGCTTGAGCCCGGGCAGCAGGTACATGTCTGCCACACACAGCACATCGTAGGCGTTTTCTGGGGACAGCTGGCAACAGCAAAGAGGGAAATTACAGCCCAATCCTACCCACCTCTCTTGTCACCAGCAAACTGCCTTCTTTTTGTCTTAGCGGAAATTCCCTGAAACGCTTCTTGGCCCATTCTGCGATAGAGGTTGTAAGGAGAGGTAGGAGCTCAACTTGTCAAGGCTAGGTCTTCCACTCAGTCACTACAGAGGAGCTCAGAATGCTGCAGAGGCAGCTTGCTCAGCACCAAGCAAGAAGTTTGGCATTCTGCAGCTTTCCCCACTAAGCACAAAGCAATGCTGAAGCACCGCTGCACGCTGGCTGCTAAGAAATGTTTTGCATGGCAATAGAAGGAGGTAGCTTTTACCAGAGGTACTGAAAGTTGTTCAAAGAGATGGGCTAGCAGAATAGAGCACCTTGTTCCAACAGGGGCTCTTCCTTTCATTTTCTAATTTTAGACTCCCATTTTGTGAAAAATATGCAAAACTCCCTTAAGTTCCTTCCCCAGACTGGCTCTGTGAAATCAGTCTGCACATCCTCCAGTCCCCACTCTCATTTTCTTCTCTTTTGGAAACTTCTGACCTCATCAAACTAAACCTGCAAGGCCCAACTCAGCCTGGAAAAGGGAATGAGAAATCTGAGTGCAAGCACTACAGGGATCTAAGATCAAGGATCTCACAGACAAAAGGACACAACTCATCTATGCTTCAAGCACAGCTCTCAAAGTTAGTAGTAATCTCTAGCAGTTACTGTCAGGATGAGGACAGGCACAATCTAAAACATTTCAAATCCAGCTTTGATGCACGTGGAGCCTTCGATCCATCATCAGAGCTGGATGAAGAACACAGAAGGAACACATCTAGTGGCACAGGCATATATCCAAGGTCAGAAAACTGTGTGAGACCCAACTAGCTGAGAAACCAACTGTACATCAAATACTACTGGAGTTTTGGGAAGCATTCAAACAGAACTAAATTCATGCACCAGATGCTCAAGGTTACACTGTTTGTAAATGGCCTTTAACATTTTCAGGCTCTTGAGGGAGAGAACCAGACTCCCATTTCCTTCTTGGGGATTTTTCTTCCTTCCAAGCAGCAGAGGGATAAAAAATGCCATAGGTAATGCTGGAGACACCACCTCCAGCTCCACTCAATCTCTCCCCTCTGTCTGTGCAAATACTATTTTTGTCAGCAATCTGCGTCACTAACCTGGAACTACAGCTTCTTTCTGCATAGTTCTGTTCCTGCTAATGTGAAGTGCAAACAGTGCAGGATGAGCATTTTAACAGCCAGTCTACAGAATACAGCATATCCTGGCTGTGGAAGAAGCAAGGACACTTCTATACAGAGATCAAAGCACACTGGTCTAAACTGATGAACTCTACTGCAGCACAGTCCATTGCCCTGCTAACTGTTCAAATACTGCTGTCCACATCTACATGTAGTTGCTCACTCTGACAACTGCAAAAGGCTGATTATTTCTTCCCCTACAGCTGTCCACACTGGTGTTTGGACAAGCTACTCATAGCAAATGTCTCAGCAGTATAACAACCTGCAACAGCTGTGCAGAAGGATGTAAGATGTATTAGAAGCATGTAATAGGTGCTACAGTGCCACAGTGGTGTAACAAAGCTCTTGGGGTTGTTAATCAAGTGCTGCTTTGTCCTTTTGTAAGGCTCCAGGAACCTCACAAGCTGGAGGTGTTTGAGTCAGTAGTATTGATAGCAGCAGATTTCAGCTGTTAGATCAAGGACAAACATAACAAATGTTCCTCCATAAACCCCCCTGGAGCCCACACAAATGTTCTGATTACCACTTCTCCTTCCACCTGGAATCTTTTCTATCCTCTGTACACAGTCCTCCCTCCCACTGCAAGTACTGTCGCTACTACAACACAGAGCAGTTGTAGTACTTGTTTGGAAAAAGAAAAGCAGAAGTGGGGTACTGATACCTGGCTGGAGAAACACTGGCTAGGGAGAACACTCTGCCTTCAAGTGTGGAACTTCAGCTACATTCCTGTTTTCCTGACCACTCTTCCTGCTACCTTTTCAACAGAACTGAACTCTGGCAGAAGAAATCATGTCTTGGTTGCACACACTAAAATCCATTTTGCACAGGAAACGTAGAAAGACACAAGACTCCTTACATTCCTACATGTTGTTATTGGTCTGTTTTCCTGCTCTAAGTGCAGACAGAGCAGCTGGGGCACCCCTTGGAAAGCAACAGCTGCTTGGGAAACATCCTTCCTGTAAGCTGTCATGAGGAGGGCAGACAGACTGAAGAGGTGCAAAGGAAAGAGTCTTGAGGTCAGGAGCATCTTCAAAGCTCTCACGCATGCTGAATACATCTCACTCTACCGTTTATTCCTGGCTGCTGCACAGAGATGAAGAGATCAACAGAAACAAGGTCACAGCTGTGCATGCTCTCTGTACATGGCAACTTACACAAGAGCATGACTGCTTCTTTGGAAGAAGTGACACTGACAGGTGCAGCAGTCTCTGATCACAGCCCTAATGCTAGAATGTGTTCTGGCATCTTGTAGTTAGACTTATGGAAAGCATATGCCACAAAATCAAAGCAGGAAGCTGCTTGAACAATGACATTTGCTGCACCTTCCATTAAGCTCAAAACAGTTAGGGCCATTTTGTCCTTGCTTGCAATATGGAGCACAGCAAGGCATTGGTCTCCCAGCGGAACCTTTGCCCACCACAGCAGTAACAGTGGCAATAATGACTTGCTACAAATGGAAAAGTAGGCTACAATGCCAAGAGTAAATAAGTAGGAATCTCTTAACCTTTCCATCTCCAGACGTGTTCAATCTGCCATCTACTGGCAGCTCCCCACCTTATCCTACCAGAACCCAAAGGGGAAATTAGTAAAACTCTGCATTTACCAGACCAAATGCAAGCTTATTTCCAAACTTCTATCATTTTGGATGAAAGAGTAGGGATTTGCTTCCCGAATGTCACGCACATAAATCAGCTGCTGACTGGCTCACAGCAAGGCCCATTACGTGAGCCTCCTGCAGTAGCAGAGCAGGGGAGTGGTATTTATGAAACCACCTCCAGGATGTTGTAGAAAAACACTGCAGTGCACACCTCCAGAAGTAAACAGCACAGGAGAAAATGCTCTATGACTGGCCTCACCTCTGTGTCATCACTGTAGATATAGTAGAGGACCCGGATGAAGATATCTTCAGAGATGTTGTGGAGAGTCACCACAGGGATGCTGGGCTGCGTCTGCAGCTCCTCACTCTCACAGAAATGATCTTCAAGAAGGGCTTTAAAATAATCACTGCGACCACAGAAAAATGCCTGGAGAAGGAAGAAGGGCAAAACCACTAGTAACGACCTCTTCTCACTACCACACACCTGTCAGAAGCTGCTCAAAGATACTTCTGACTCTGATTCTCCCTGTATTCTGAAGCTGCACCTCCAGTCTTTTGAGTGAGAGCTCTTCTTCCCTTTTTCCCTACTTCACTTCTAAGTATCCTCAGAACAAAAAAAGCATTTGTAAACTTCACAAGTAGCATGGGACTAGAGCAGGATATTGAGTCGAGGCTGATCTGAAAATCTATTCTTATTGCTATTTACTTGCAAACCAAACATTCCCCTATCGAGGCACTGAATTCACAAACCAGTGCTAGGAGATTCCACAACTGTAAATGCTGTATCTGAATTCATGAATGTATCTTCTCACCTCCGCAAGAAAAGCACGATTTGCTGTTTCATTAAATGTTTTAAATAATCATTTCCAGCTGCAGTGAGACTTCTGGTATTCTAGCTGATGAGGCAATGCTGTTTCTGCAAAGTGCATTCAGCACTGGAAGAGTGGACTTAGGGCAAAGAAGGAAGAGAACAAATTATAGCACAAGTACCTTGTGGCATAAGAAGTTGTAATCTGCCACCCGGAAACACACATCAGGACAGCTATTGAAGTTGTCAGTGCTGTCAAACGGCAACTCCCCGAAACCAACCTGTGAAGAGAAATCAGAAAGTCCTATCTTTAACATTCCTGCTATAAACATGCTCAGGACCGTGAGTTTGGACCTCTTGGTCTCCCCAGACACAACCACCCATCTGTTCTCACACCACAGAGCACCAGAAATACTGTGAACAAAGATTTTAATGGGAAGGACTGGAGCGCAGTCCTTGCACTCCTGACAGAGCTATTCCTGGTACAACTTACAGCTGCTTCTTTCATCGATGGAAACTCCATACACCTCCAGAAATCATTTCTGTGTTTCCTAGCAAGGCAGACAATCAAGTGGAGGTGAAGTTCATTTCATGTAGCAGGCATCATAAGCCTCCTAGAGCTTTGGACTAGCACATTACTGTGTAGATGTACAGGTGGATGTAGTAAAGTATAGATTACATAGATGCATACACCAGCTTGAAATGGTCTGGCTACGATTACTGCTTCACTTCAATAATATAACATTTCCAAAGCACATTTTACATTCCTCATTTGATTTCCAGCCAAAGATAGTGTTGTTGAAGTATTAATACTCTAGTGAATTATTTTAACACCAACACACCTCCTCCCAGTCCCACATGCCAACAAAGACAGCACACACACACAAAAAATCTGTTGGCCTTATGTTATTTTAAAGTGACGCTTCCGAATGTTTTCATTTTCACCTTATTCTATGTACAGGGTAATTCAGTTGTTAAAAAACAAAAAAAGAAGTTTGTATTCACAGTCATGTAACCAAGACAATTAATCTCTGGAAACAAAAGCTTCCCCCAGTTCTTGCTTTCCAGACACGTGCCCTGGCCCTGCCTGGGACAAGGAATTCAGTTTATTACCACCATCTCTCCTCCAGGAAAGTTAAATCCCAATTTTGCACCTGGGAGAATCCTGGGCCAACCATAAAGACCACTCTCTCAGCTGCAAAGGACCTAAGCATCATTTCCAGCATGCCTGCCTCAACCCTACCCGAAAGCAACTTACTTGCAGCTTTATTGAGGAGCTAAATATCTCCTCTCCCCAGGACTAAACAAAGACACAGCCTGCAATACATTAAATTGGTGCTCTCGGCCAAAATTAGTTTGTATGCAATGGGGTTTCTCTCACAAAAGCTCTATAATGTTGGCAAGGCTCCACGCTGGCAAAAGCTCACACCACCACCAAACATGTCAATCTGGCCCCATTCGCTGAGCTGCCAGTCCAAAGCAAAGTTTGGCAGCCTCTGCTTCCTATCAGCTGAGAGTAAGCCCACTGACATGCAAATTGGGCACATGCTGCCACAGAAATGCCATGTCTCTGCTACCAGTCCTTCACTTGCACCCCCCACCAGGAGACTTCCCTCCCAGAAGACACAGCAACACATTGGGCACTGCACATTTGATCTGTTAGCTTCTTTTTATGTAGCTCTAATACAATGGCCACCTCCTGTACCAAAGATGAGACAAACTGCCCCATCTGTGATTCCCCAGGCTGTTATTTTGCTGTTATCCATATCTCACATTTCAAGGCAATTAATAACCCCCAGGCTGGGCCCTGCAGGCACACTGTGGCAGCCCATTGCAAAAGCCAGTAGCCATGATACGACTGCACTTGTGTTTGCCCTGCTGCCACCCCCATCCTATGCTCACTGCTTCAGTGCTCTCTCCTAGAAATTCTGACACGACAGTCATGGCTACAACTTCACAGGCAGATTACGAGCAAGCCTACAAACAGACTCTGCACAAGAAGCAACTCTTTGCAATACAAGAAGCTTAGCTTCAGATACGAACTCCCCAGCTCCTTGCACACCCCTTCTTTCCTCTCTTTTCATTCCCCAAATGCAAATCTTGGAAAGGAATCCGCCCCGCTGGGACGACCACAGGAATTTATTCATTTTGGTTTGTCTCCCAGAGGACAAAATGGTACTGGCTGGACGCCCACCTTCTAGCCTTGCCTGGTCCCCCCTCTGATACTCAGGTTTACAAGGTCACTTCCAACTCCTGCCACAAAAGCAGGTTCATGTCTTTGTCACTCCTATTCAGCATGAAGGGACTTTGCAGAATTTTTCCTTTTATTCCCCTTTTACATCTCAACTGCTTCAACTCTCCTCCCCTGTCACACTTGAGGAATTTCATCTCCCTTTCAGGGTCTCCCTATAGAAGAACAGTTTACTCCCCCGTCCCCATTCAGACAACCATTTTAACTCCAACTAGGCAAAGCACAGCTGCCAAAATTAAGTATATTATCCAGAGGCAAAAGCAGTCTAGCCTACAAGATGCAAACACCTTCACAATAACTCACCACACAGAAACATTCTCAACATTTCTTATAGCATAAGACAGCGTGAATATTTACAGCTGTTACAAATTTGCTTTTAGTGCTTAAATGTGCCAGAAATGTTGCCAGAGGCATAAACACACAAAACAGCTCAGTGACAGCAATCTGTACCCTGGCCAGCAGATTATCTCAGCAAGAAGATTCAGCTGTAAATAAATTACAACACTAAACACAAAGGTTAATGAGCCAAGAAGAGATTACCAGCCCATAATCAGATGCAAGTGGACTGGATAAAAAATCTGTTAGTAAGTCGCAGTATTTCTGTTAATCTCTCTCTGACAAACAGAAAAAGTAAAGCTTAGGAATGACAGCCGTGGACATGGGTGCAGGGACTTCATTTCCAAATGTGTAAGAATGACCTTTATTCCAAAGATGACAAATTATCACATTTTTTGTAGCCACACCGCATGCAAAATATGGATGGAAAGAAGAATGTGTTCAGGGCACACTCTGATCCTCCTGATTTCATCTTGAGTTGGAAAATAAGACTTAAGCTAAAAGGTAACGACAAAGCAGTTGCAAAGAAGCAAAGTGCATGCAGTGCTCTGTGCTGGATCTCTAGCTCAGAGGTCACCTGGCAGACACGAGATGAAGAGCTGGATGGACAAGGCAGTGGGAGGCCACTTGGCTTTTAATGGTGCTTTAACTAAATCTGACACTGCAGAATTTTATTGCAAGAAATCAGTGAAGCAGCTGTTGTGGTCAAAAAACTCTGGCATTCAAATATCAAAGATGTCAGGTGTAAATTATTTATTTATAGTCAAATGGAAAGTAGTGTACATCCCAATTTCTTTTGATACAGCATCATATAAAATCAGCAGCTCAGAGAGGCTCATCAAATTCTGATTATTACCTGAACTGCCAACAAGAAATGCTGAGTTGTACTAGAAGCCAAATACCAAATACTGTGCTCTGCAAGAGCCAGAAGACCTTTCTGTTTCCCAAAGAACACGGATATTTGTGCATGACTATTCAGCAGTCCCTGGCATTTAAGGTTAAGTGCTTTGTATATTATTCCTTGTATGGTACCAGACTCTATAAGAAGAAAGGTGTGGGATTTCTCTGTCTCAGGACAGAGATGTCTAAAGCACAGAATTCACCAATTTGCAAGCGTAAGGAAGAGATAACGAGGAACAGAATGATGACCTATGTGTATATACTCGTTGTAAGTTAATGGAAAGAAAACAAAAAAAAAGCCTGGAGAGAAAAACAGGAGAATCTTAGAATTTACCAGACTTGAGCAAAGCACCCACATTTGTGCCTGGCATACAAATTGTCCACTGAATGCCAATGCCCTCTTCACTTTCACAGCTCTAAGGAGACTAACGCTGCTGTAACTGCCTTCTCCCTGGTCTATGAGCATAGCAGTAAAACCACAACCCACAGAGGCATTCAGTGCTGTAAAATGATTATATTATTCCAAGTTTCATATTCTCCTTTCAGTTCCTATTCTGCATGAAAGAATTTAAAGGGAAATGAAAACCTTAACGCTTACAGGAGTGTGCTAAAAATACTGGAGAACAGCAATCAAACAGAAAGCATTCTTTTTATTTGTGAAGCGACTTAAAATGTACGTAAATTTCATTGTTCTAAAGCCCACAATCAATTTCTTAATTTCTAGGGAGGTAGCATTATGGCTTACTTGCAGGACTGCCTCCCTGTAAAGCCTGCAAGAAAGTATATTGAAAGCCACAAATAAATGCAGTTATACAGGAGAGGAAGCTCACATAGAAATAATTTCTGTGTAGGTAGATGGAAATTTGATACTGAAGAAGTCCTTCCATAAAGCGTTCAGCACTCAGAGAAATTTTTCTGCCAACAGGCAATGCAAAGAATGAGGGAATATTGCAAGTAAGAATCCTTGTCCAGCAGGTTGGTCACATCTGCAGCAAACAAGTCAATTCAGCAGAGGATGAGAAGGAAAAAGAAGAGGCAAACTTGGCTACGTCACTCAGTCATGCAAGCTCTGGGCATAGCCACCAAAGATGAGTTCATATTATTAAATTCAGTGCTTGGTATGAGAGAGAAAGAGAGAAAGAAAAAGACAGTAGACATAAAAGTAAGCTGAATCTGCTGATAGTACAGAAAGCAACAGATTCAGGGAGATTGAAGGGCACCAATATTTAACCTGTTCTCCTATAGCTGGAAGTGAAGATCCACAGATTTGAGCCAACTGTATTTAAACATAATGATCTCCAATCTCTGCTCTGTGCCAACCAGACATAGTTATGAAAAGTATATCTACTGCCAGTCAAGTTTAATTTGCTTCAGAGGAACTTATTTCTGCTGAAACCTGCTGCAGCGTGTCAGTTCTTCCTAAGAAAGCTCAGCAAGCCATCTTTCTGTATGTCCCTTTGGGTAACAGTGCGTGCTGACAGCACATTCTGACATGCAAGAAGGGTGGTAGAGAGGTAGAAAAAGAGTGGGGCCAACTCTCGTCCCACTGTAGTCAATGGAGAAATGCCCACCAAGCACATGGCAAAAGTTTCATTTACCAAGATCACCGCTGGGGGGAAAAATGCAAGTGAAAGGACCAGCATCAACGGTCTCATTAAACAATTTTACAGCACTTCCAAGCAATAAAATGCTTCAGCGTTTACAAAATCAGCTTGAAGCATTAACACCAGCAAACAAGCAGCCACTAAACTCAAATGAGGAGAATGCGATTGAACACGTGAACGCATCACAGCCCCACAGAGATGAGAAGTAGTATAAATGCTCCCTACCCGCAGTTCTGCTGGCAGGGCGCAGTCTGCTAGAAGAGCCAGATCTTCCTGCAGCCGGCAGTTACCTGTGGGCTCAATCGTCAGCACTTTCACACAGGTCCCTGGCTTGGAAGAGACTGGAAGAAGCAAAAAAAAAACAAACAACAAAGAGTAGAGATGCCTAAATTCCTATACAAACATTCTCTCCCAGTTAGAGAAAAGAGACTCCAGGAAACATCAGTCTTATTGCTGTCTATTGCAGTAAAAGCTAAACAAGTGACTCTTTGTAAACATGATACAGCATCCCTTGCTCCGATTGGTGAGCAGGGCTGGAAGGATGCAGGTCTCATCTCTCCTCAAACCTTCTCTTACTCCGTGCGCTAGAATATGATCTGTAACAAAACCAAAGTTGCTACAGATATATTTCAAGCCAGCTTGTTCTCTGCAACCCTTGCTATCGATTACACTTGAAGACTGTCCTACAGACTGCCTCTGATCCCACAAGAGCCACCCACACAATGAATTCCCCAGCTGACCACCCCTACACTGGCTGTATCACCTATGGTACAGCGCATGCCAGAGAGCATGCTGTTAAAAAGAAGCTGCCCCCAGGCCTCTCTGCTCTGCCAAGTGCTTTCACAGGTGCTATTTCAGCTATGCCATCTTAACTCCATTCCTGAGAATAAAGGAATTATTCTTGTTTAGGTAATAAATGCACATGGGTTTGTTACCTACTCTCTACCTGTAGATCCATAGCACTATGACCCTCAAAACACTTGGACTCAAGTGTGCCTTTGCTGTTTGCAGATATTAAATAACCACTGCTAGTACCCCCGATATACCAAATAAACCACACAGAGATGGCAATTTCATTTTTCAGGCCTAGTGCATCTTCCTGTCTTGCCCTGTGACTCAACAGGGCTGATTAAAGAGACACAATATACACACTTTCAGTTCTGTGGTCTTGCTATGACCAAAGCTGCTGGGGAGCTCACTGAAGCCAAAATTACTTCTGCTACTTTTTTTTTAATTCAGCCTTGCTGTACACCTGCAGTCCCCCAGACTGCTGCCACGCCACACAGAAGGGTTTGCTTTCCTTGCTGCTAAAGCACAAGTCTCCAGTTTGCTCCAACATCAGCATCTCACCCACTGAACAGAGAAGGCTGGAGTCCCTGCAGAAATCACTGGGAAGATGATCTGCCATCACGTTCAAACCTGCCATGCCTCCCCTTTGCTAGCACTGCCTCATTCAGGAAAAAAAAGCAGCCTACTGTAGCACATTTAATCCCTTTTTCCACTGGAAACAGCAATGTAAGCTTGTAAAACTCAAGCCTTAAGAAATCTTCACTGCTTTTGAACATTCAGCTTTGTGAGTAAGGAGAGGAACACTCCAACTTCAAAGCAGCGGCAGACCAAAGTGTGTCCAGCTATTCCATTGCAACAATACAGCTGTTAGCACAGCCTTTCCTCTTTCTGGCCACCTCCCTCCTACAGTTCACTGCCTCAGGTTTGTGTTTCAAGTCAGCATGCTTTGGCTGAGGACTGGGGCACTAAGACATTCAGGAGTCTCCGTGCACAGGCAGATGGATCAGCAACTGCAAGGTTGCGGTGAGGAATGCTTCAGAAGGAGCTACAGAGAAGCAAAGTTAACTCTCAAGGACAAAAGAATTAAGCTGCAGCATTCAACACAACTTCTGACAGGTATGATTCACTGCATTAAAACCCCTCGCAGGTGAATCACATCACCTTGAGACCTCATTTCTCCTGACATTTTGCACAGCACTACACGAGCTGTCAGATGACTCTGGTGGGCCGTGGGCGAAACAAGACCACGATGTGCCACACAACAAGTTCTCCACCTCCTCCTTGCCATTACTGCTGCACCCTTCAGATGAGCCACAGCCGTATCTCAAATGGGCGGAATATCCCAGAAAGGTACTGGAAGAGGAAGGAGAACCTACCAGTACAACGCAGTCAGGTTCCATCATTGCTGAACAGAGAGCTGCTGCAGCAAGAGACAGACTGCTCTACTAGCACTGAGTGCTACTTTCATACAGGGTAAATAAGCCAAAAAGTGACCTGGCACCTACATAAACATAACTGAGGGCACTTTCTTGAAGAGCCCTGTCCATTTACAGACAGCACGAGGGAAGGAAATTTCTCACTGTGCAATTAGAAATTCTTTCTGGCACAGAGAATCATTTATATTTGTGTAGTGCCCATTACAACAGTCGCCAAATCAATCAGGCTCTGCAGCACTAATGGACCAAGCGAGTTTGAAGCAGTAGTCAAGCAAAAGAGTTCTTCTCATGGGATCTACAAAGCATCTGTGCGCTTCCATAGCAGCAAGGGAGACCAGTGATCTGTCTGAGAAGTGCATCTATCAGGAGACACTTCAGACTCTGCGTCTCTCAAAATCCAAGAGCACACAGTTGGTCTCACAAGCGACTTTCTCCGAAGAGAGACAAACAAAAGTGACAGAGCAAGAAAAAGCTGTTGGCCGCAAGCAAACAGCAGGGACCAACACTTCTTGTAAAAAGTGGGAATTAAGGGTTTTCTGGAAAGGGCAACATAAACAAGGCAAGGAGCCAGGGGGAAATAACCCAGCCATGGCTGAGAAAGAAGCAATTTTGTCTTCATTTCCAGTCTAGCCTGGCTGGATAGCGCTGAACATCACCTATCAATTCATCAGCTGCCTTTGCTTCCACTGCTCAATATTTCCTTGCAATCTTTTGTTCCAGTTGAGCCTATATATTGGAAAAAACAGACCAAAACAAACACCCAAACTTTTCCAGAATGGCATTACACAAATACCTGCCTTATACATCTTTTCCCAATGTCACAACAAATTATTATCATTATGATTCTGTACATTCAGTGCCTCCATATGAAGACAAGCATCACAAATTTTGCTCTAAAGATTTTTGCCCCACAGCTTGTAGAAATAACTACAGAATATCTGTTTTTTAATATATCTACTTCTGAAGGAAGTGGATTATGGGCCTAATCTGGAAAAACCCTGTTGGAGCTCTTCCAAACACAGTTTTGCAACAGTTTTCCTTCTTACAGACACAGTGCAGGAAAATCTATAGCATTCACAAAGCTGCCTTAGGTACAATACAAGGCCCTAGGTCAGCCTTTCCAGGGTTTTCCTAAACTGCAGTCTGTGGATGCTAAGTCTTAAGCACTTCTGAAATGCTGATTATCTACATAACAAGATTGCAGAGACTGCAGTTATCTACTGGAACTGTGCAGGCTTGAATTCACATATTATATTAGGCATGTTTCAACTTTATAATACAGATGCAAGACAAGATCCTGCTCTGCAGACCTGAATCAGATGTCTGTTCCACAGAAAACACTTTGAACAGGCAGGCAGTCCTAAAGTACAAGAGGAACAGAAACGATTTGTCAAGTGTCAGCCATGATGCGATCTCAGGACTGCACTACTTTAAACATCTATAATTCTTGTCTATTTTTCTGGAGAATATGAGACAAAAACATTTAACAGATCAATCAGCAGTTCTGTCTATTCAGTCGAATCCAACCTGTCATAAATAAAAAGCAAGGCTCGCACTTCCACCACTGCTGTACACACATTGATTATGCCTAACGTCAGGCCCCAGAAATGAATACCTCCTACCTGACAAAGAAACCAAATGATTTGTTCTGTGTCACCCAGGAAGTTTATATCACACTTGTAAGTACAACTTATACCTGGAACTTCCAACCACCATGAGGTGTTACTTCACCATTTTCCATTTCTGAGCCTGAAAAGAAGTCAGTACTTTTGCAGTTTGCCAACTTAACCACTAGACTTTCTAATCCTTGAGTTTCCAGTGAATGGCTTCACACAGCCAGCGAATTATCCACCTTGTTTTCCTGTCACAATTTCATACGATGTTTGAACTTACTGTATGAAGGTGGAACGGTCACCTCTAGGGTCTCAGTTGAGGAAAAAAAAAAAGAAAATGATCTGCAGCATCTCACTGGATTACTCTGATACCAAAAGATAACACAAAATAATTCTGCCACTCAATTTTTTATTTTCTAATCATGATATTCATCACCACTCCCTTTTTCCACCAATTGTTTAATCAAGAAATTGCTTACACTCACTCATAGGAAGAAAGCAACAAATATATATATTTAATTTCTAAACGTGTGTTAACATTTGTGTGGCTGAGGTAACATTTACAACACAGCTTCCACAATGCAAGGACTTACAGCCAGATCTATACGAGAACAGCTGTATTGTGGTAACCTAATTGCACGTGCCCAAGGGGACACATATACATGGCAGTATCTTCCATGTGATTTGCAGATGAGGAAGTTCTTGAGGCAAAAGCATTGTGCCTATCTGTTAAGCTCTGCAACTTTAAGGGGCTGAATAATCTGAATTCGTAATTCAAAAGAAAAAGCTACAACAGCTACACACTTAGATGAAGGAAAAAGGTGCTACTGATTTATTAACTGCAAACTACATTATCTACTTGAAACAAAATTAACTTGGTGGAAGTAAAGGAGTTAAATGAGAGCACGAAACGCAAATCAGATTTTTTTTCAGCCAGAAGGTTTTGTTACTAGGTAATTTTTTTCTTTAATGACTAACACTGCTTTCTCCTACTTGTGCTGTTCTGATTCTTCACATGTCCTTTTGCTTGAATTAGGGAGATGAATGATAAATTTCAGCTGTTGGTTTTCATGCAATAAGCTGATGTCATGATTAGATCACAAGCTCTCTGAGTTATAAAGAGCTATCAAAAAGAGGACTGAATCATTCCATGTTGGGCACATACGTGCATCATGAACACACGTGGCCTTTCAGAGATACTTCTCTGCTCTACAAAAGCAGTGTTGTGTTTTTTTCTGCACCTCTTCTGAGCCAATTATCAAATGTTTTCCTTTGGTTAAGAGGCAGCTAAATGCACAAACAGACTTCCAATTGTACTTTTTTTTATTTATTATCTCCCCTGGGATTTCAATAGGGTCTCTGCTGAAAAGCACTTCCCAATATACCCTACAGTGTGCCAGTGAACGGCTGGCAACCAAGCAAAGTCCTGCTGCCATGGCTGTTCTACTATAGTGAAAACATTCAATACAGATGATAAACATCTAGCATATGCTAGAAACCACTAGGCTACCCTACAGAGAGCATATGACTGAAAACTACTGAGCAAACACGGGAATTCCTGAAACAGAATCAGTTTCTGGAAGCCCAAAGGGCACCATGATGCATCTCATCTTCCTCTTTTTCCCTCAGAGGGCGCACACACACACACACACATAGCAGAGACAACAGCAAGTAAAGTGCTTACCAAATTCATAGACTTTTTTACATTTGGTCTCCAAGTCATCTATGAGGTCCTGCAGCCGACACTGCTTGGCTAATCTCTTGCAATCATTTACATATTCTACATCAATATCGAGACGACCTGTCAAGGAGAAACGTGAACAACTCTTTTAATCCATATCACTTAGGTGTAAAAGTGGCAAATTCAAGCAGTGAAGACTAGATGGCATAGAAATTCATTAATTAGTGCTTCGTCTTTCAGTCAGGTTACACTCATTCCAAGAAGCTGAGATTTGCTACCTCACCAGTCCCCACCTGGTACAACGCAGTTTGGCATCTGATTCACATTCCCATCTTCCACTGTCCACCCTAACAGCCTCATTCAAGAAGTCAAAGATTTAACAGGTTTATTCAAAAAGGCACCTAATTCTCTCAGAAAAGAAAAAGAGCACCACAACAGCAGCACACATGACTGCCACCATGGGTTTTCAAGCTTAGGGTGAGAAAAGACTTTAAGTCACTACATTGTCATCCCAGAATCTTTTAGCATCACTGAAAATGTGAGGAGCAACAGTTCTGAAAACACTGGACTGGAGGACAACCTTGAAGTTATTTTCTGGCACCACCTCCTGGCCTGAAGCATTTCAGCACTCAACATGCCTACAACACAACATCTGACTTTTTGGTGGAAGTTTTCTTGAAGTTCAACTTGCACTCAGAAAAAATGATCAGCCAGCAGTCAAATCATTCAGGGTGCATTGCTCAGATCTGTCAGACTGGAAATGCCCTGCATAGGAACCTAGGTTTTCAACAGATATGGAAATATTCCAGATGATAAATTTATTTTCTGTAAGTTAAAAGTACATTCTCCACATTCATTCAACCAAAGCTGATTTTTTTTTAAGTGGCTGTAAAGCTCTTGGTAGGACAAGAACTGGAAAAAGGCACAAACTTGGAAGAGCTGCAGATTGCTCACATTCTTCTCTCTGCCAGCAGAAAGGATACATTGGCTATTTATGTATCAAAACATGTCTGTCTGCAAGCCAGAGCCACCCAAAATGTGCTAGAGCAGAGGGACAGACAACAGCCTCCCAGCCACGTTTACATACAGTAAATGATTTACCTGTGTACAGATACTGCAGCAGAGAGCCAAAGGCTGTGGGATTAATCTAAAACAAAATATGAGAATGTTACCTTGAGAATTACCAGGAATTTAATAACAAGCTTGAAACTTGCCTGGATACAAACATGATCCTGCTCAGAAAAAAAAAGTTGGAGGGAAAAAAAACAAAAACCCACAAACACACCCCACCTAAATGGCACTCAGACACAGGAGTCTGACCACCCAATTTCCTTGCTTCTTGCATCAGTGATGCTGCCACTCCAGTTGGTTTACACAGCTCTTCAAATGGATTGGCTGCTACTAATCCATGTGCCCAGGAGCCAGGACCAAACTAACAGAGGTGCTCCGAAGACAGTCTTAATGCAGACTCTCTGAAATCCGGTCTTTTACCGGTCTCAAACATTTCCAACTCTTCTTTTTAATTTGAGAGGCTGGCTATGTTCTTACAAAAGAGAAAGGAGAGACATTAAGTAATGTCCTGAGAAACTGGAAGTATGTTTTCCACAAGCAGCTTTGCACTGCCACAATTAAGCTAGAGAAACATGTGCCAGAGTATTGGTGATTAATGGATGGAATGCACTTAACGGCCTATTTAGTTCTTGCTGTAAATGCAACAAAAGGGACTCAATTAGTGCCAATTATGGAGGTGATGTCTTCACTACAGACCACCTGTCCACCAGGAATTAGACAAATTCAACTCATCCCACAGAGGAGCTGCGACGCAGCTGGCAGATGGTAACAGCTACCTGCTACTGCAATTAATTAAGCTATATTTGAGCCCATGATAGAGGGAACAAAGGCAAAGTATGCAGTCAACATGCCTTTTGTCATCTGAACAAGATGCTGTTTTATGCAGAGAGTGCCTTCACAAGTGTTTCTCCTTACCAAGGGTCACGCTGAGCTCCAGGAGCTACACACTGTGGAAATTAACCCTCAAATCATCCTTCCCACTCACTTTTCTCATCCAGCTGAAATAAGAAAGAAAAGCTAGAATAACAGCCTTGCTCACCAGCGGGTGCTTCAACGCTATCATGTTCTTTCCCTTCCATTTGGTCTCAAACATTTCTGCAAAGTAGGCACTGCGAGCACTGAGAATGCAGCGGTGGGCACAGAAGGATTTGCCATGGACAATGAAAACGATGTCACTTTGATAACCCTGCTCCAGCAACCTGTAGGGAACAAGAAGAGAGGAAAACTGTTGCGGAATCAAAAAGGAAAGAACGGACCAAAGCTAGTGGGAGACATGGCACAGTTAGGCTCCAAATGAACAACAGGTCACAGAACGAAGGGGAAAAAGGGTTTAAAAGACTGACTGTTTTGTCTAGAGGCCTCTTATCAAATAGGATGCACACACTTTCACGAAAGAATTACTCCACCACCAGATACGGTGCAGTTATCCTGCTCTCAGGCCGCTGTCAGTGTGCATGCCCTGACCATGAAGCAAACAGGAGAGAACTTGAGATGACACACCCTTAGATGAAGGAAGGATGTCACAGCCATGCAGCACAGGAGATTACCACACAAGAGATGAAGCCCTGTTTGTGTTTGCACACCCATGCCCTCCCTCATTCTTTAAAAGGAGAAATATAAGATCGCTACTCAGACGACTTTTGGCATCCATCACCAGTTTCCTGATACACATCACCTCCTCAGCTTCTATTTTCACAAACATCCACAAAAGGTCAAATGACGTAGAAGTCAGGCATTATACTCCCTTCAGAGAGCAGGACTGATGTCCAGAAAGGTGTGGAGTCATAAAAGCAGCTAATGTCGAAGCACAGTCTTGAATGCTGACCTCAATTTTTCTGCCACTAGAACATCCTTTTTACTAATGTCTTGCCCAAAACAAAATAGAAACAGTTACTTTTCACCCCCTACTGTTGTCTTTTGTATCAATCTTAATGCAAGGATTGCTCAGAACGAGAAGTGGAAAACAGCACATTTTGGTTTTCATGTGAACAGAAAGAAAAGAGCAACTTCCCTATAAGAGAGCCTAAAGAAGGCCCAAACTGAGTATCTCAGAAATGAGTATCTCACCTCTTAGCACTGTTGGAAACCTTGGTTTGTAGGCTACTGCACTTTTGGCCTGAAATTTAATTTTAGATGATATTTATCCTAAATAGCTGATGTGTTTTAATGGTCTGGTTTGACATTCTAATATTTCTGCACTAGAAAGACCAGCTTTGCACTGTCTGTGGAGTCTGTACCAAGGGTCACTAGATGCCGTATCCGAAATGTTTGTATACCTGGCAGTCAACCCTTAGGGCATGGAGGAACACCCCTTAGGAAGCCCTACATGCCCACGAATAAGACAGGGTTCTGATTAGCTGACTTTCAAACCCACCTTTAACAGAGAGCTTAAATATCTAAGTTAGCAGCTGAGGAATGAAGGCAGAACACACAGCACGTGGAGCTATTCCGTCTGCTTACCGCTGCAGGAAGACATCGTAGTAGTCTCTCTTCATGCACTTTGCTGTGATCTGCTTGTACTCCTTCAGCACACGCCGGATGGCATCACTCAGCGCTCCGTACAAACAACGCTCCCCATCAAATGTGTTTGCCTCACATTTTGCTCCTGCAAAATGGCAACAGATACACGTCAGCAGGCAGCTGCATCTTTCACGTGTCACTGAATGATCACTAAACAAGTGTGACACCTGGCTGCTGACGTTTCACCGTGATCTCTTATGCTACTGTGCTTTATTATGAAAATTCAACTCCCCCTACACCTGCATCACCTAATGCTGTTCTTCCACCACTTCATTCCTTTCTGAAGACATCATGACTCATTTATACTGATTTTGGTAATAAGTGTCTCAGCACGATTCCAGCAGCGTTCAGAAAATAATCTCACTGCAGAAAGCATGACCACCTACTGGACTTTAACAGCTCCTTCAGAAGGCATTTCTGCCTTGTACAAGACACCTCTTTAGAACAGGCTGTGCTAGAAATTTGAAGGACACTTGCATTTTCCTATTTCAGAAACACATGTGGGGTATATTAAGGTGCACGGAATGCAGCAAAAGGTACACTGAATGCACCAAGTGTTAAGGAACTTGGGTGCTGAGAACCTAAGGGGCAAGCACTTTCCATGACAGTTTGCCTTACTTTTAGCAAAATGCCTTTGCATTTCACCTTTGAGTCCTGCCTGAAGCAAGGCTAACAGAAGACTGCAAGAAAGTTTTATATGGGTTCCTCAAATGAAGTACAATTCTTACACCAACATACTCCCAAAAGAAATGCACACTTCCAGAACATTAATTGTGAATTCTGAAAGTCATGTTGTCCCTTAAGTTAGCATGGAAAGCTTCCCTGAAGTAAATTCAAGCAGCAGGTGGTCTGCAGAAGGGGTCAGGATGATCTGCAGTGACCAGAGAGTCCCAAAGGCAGCCAGAGATCATTGATCAGATAGTTCATTAAAAAAGAAGCTTCCACAAGCTACATTTAGAACAATATTGTCTCCACAGACAAGTAAGAAGAAATATAACTGGGACACTTTTGCTCACCATTGGCTAGAAGATAGCGTACAAGGTCCTCATGTCCACAGAGGCAAGCATAATACCTGACAATAACAAGAGAGAGAAAATTGAAGATATAATAGGATGCAAAATTCAGTGTTTGGGCACAGCACGCGAAATTTAGCACTGAGCTTCCTGTGATACTTTTGGAAGATGGCTGCTCACAGGAGCGAGGAACTGCTCCCAAATAACATGTAAGCCTGACCCCAGCAATTGAGTAAGTAGGATCTGTTCCCAGAACTTATAGGCACTCCTGTCTTGCAAGGAAATCTCAAGGTCCCAGTCTGAGTTCCGCATCTTCTGTTGCACCACTGGCTGCCAAATCTGCCTCCTCATTTTAACAGAGTTCATTTCATGGGCACTCTGCAATCCTACTGAACTCTCAGGAACACTCCTTTGGATGTCAGTCTGATTGCTGCATAATGTGACAATGAGGAAATAGCATTCATATCACACATAAACACACCCCTCAAAGTCTTCTTACAATATTTTGTTACTTCCTTCACAATCTGAGGCTTTCCTAATTCACTATCACAAAGAGCCCAAACTGTCCTACAAATTAGGAGAATCCTGTCACCTGCACTGTAGCCAGCAAATATGGTTTCATTTTGGGAAGTTACTCCATATTCTAAATACGTTGCAGATGTCTAATGCTGCTTTGGAATTAGGATGCAGGAACTTACAAAGTTCACGTGATTCTCCTCAGCATCAGCACAGATTCCTCACCACCTATGGCAAATTCACAGCCTTGCCAGACAGCAAACCCACCATCACTTCGCATTTCATCAGGTCATACCTTCATCTGACAAGGCATGCTAGAATGCCATTGACCTTAATGGAAAAAAAAAAAGGCCTACCCAGGACAAAAACAAACTGCTCCATCCAAGTTATTTGGTCACAAAATTAACTGTGCTTCTCAGCACTATGCCAGCACGTGTCCCTTAGTGAGACAAAGGCACATTTATCACAGCACCCACAGAGGAGAGCAGCAGAAATATGCAGCCAAATCACCTACAAAGCAGAACCCAACTCATTTTGTAACAGAGCTCCCAGCTGTGATGCAGAGAGAATGAAAGAGCCGTGACAGCCCTGCCCTCCCTCCCACCCAGCCAGCACTCTAGGGTGCAGAACTCACAGAGGTGTACTGTCCCACTTATCACGGACATTGATTTCCACATCTCGCTGCTCAAGAAGGTATCTGGAAGAGAAACAGGAGCAAAGTCATATCTTCATGCAGTTGCTCACTCAGACATGTTCTCCTCTTTAAAAACACCCAAGTTTGAGTTTGTACAGTGACTTCCAAAGGCACAACAGGATCTTGCATTCAACCTGGGGAGACATCAGCTGTGGCTGAAGGGGCATCAGGCAAATCAAGGAACTGCAGCACAGGTTGGTGGCTCCTTTGGTCTTCATTTGTGTAAGGGAAGAAAGGAATCAAATCCACTCCTGCTGACCCATAACAGGGCCAGAGCCATAAGAAAAGTAGGAGCACTTCAGCAGTACCTTCATATCCTCCTAAAATGCTCACAGCCTGGATACTCACGATACGTGGCCAAACTTAACAGGGCAAGGCTGGACTCCTTACCCTGTCTGCGGCTTTTCTTTCCATGACACCAGTGTCACTCCAGACTGCCCTTAATTCCTGTCGCTCCCTTATCCTGCTCACTTATCAAGCACTGCCAACTCTTCCCCTTTGGCATCTCTAGAAGCCAACCTTCTCCTTATGCACAGGTCTTCCTCCCAAGCAGCCTGGCTCTTATTACAGCCCATCCCCACCTACAGTGACAGCCGTCCCTCTGAGCCACATGGAGGCTCTCAAACATTCTCCTCACCCACATCAGTTCCTCCTTTCCCTTCCTCCATCCTTCCTTCCTTCCTCAGCCTCACCTGACTGCCCACTCAGTTCCGTCCATCTCAGCCCACTCTGACTCCATGTGGAGCTTGTCCCCTTTGCTTTCAGTGTTCTCAGACTGATAGTTTCTCCCTATCACGTCACTGCTCGCTACCTGAATTCTCTGCAAGGTCACCCGCAGGGCCCCTCATCCTACAGCTAAGCCGCACCGTACCACTGCAACGAATTAAGCCGCTGTAAGCGTACAACTGGTACAAACGGCCACCAGGCCTCACCCACCAGCAGGAAAGGCGCAAGCTCTGCCAGCCGTCCCACACCGTCGCCCACAGAGGCAGCAGGCTCGCGGTGCCCGCCCTGCCGCCGAGGAAGGAAGGCCGGGGATCGCGCAGGGCGAGGCCGCGAAGCGCCCACACCCCCACAGCCCGAGCCCCGCTCACCGCACGCGGCTCACGTCCCCCTTCTTGCAGCTGGTGAACAGATCGTTGGTGTCCATGGCCGGGGCAGGCCGCGGGGCGGCGACGCCGCATTGACTCTGAGGGCGGAGGGCAGACGGCCGGGCCGGGGCGCGGGGCCGGAGGGGCCGCGGCAGCGACGGGACGGAAGCGGTTGCGGATGTAAACACGGAGCGGGCGGGGCGGCAGGAGAGGCTCCGCCGCCGCGAGAGGAAGTGAGTCGAAGCGCAGCGCCCCCCGCGGCTCGGAGGATCAACCGCCGACCTGCAGCTGCAGGTCCGAAGAGGAACGCGGGGACTGCGCGTGCAACGGGAGCGAGAGCAGGGGCTGCGCTCGGGTCAGAACGGGCAGGGGACGGGGGACGGGCCGGCTGTGCTGCTGGCAGAGTCGAGGGACCTCGCTCCAAGAGACGAAGTTTAGGGAAGACGAACAAGACAGAGAAGCAGAGGCCACTCGGGTCAGTGGTCAGACACCACAGAGGTGCGTTTTATTGCAAAGAAACCAAAACCACGGCCTCGGCGCTTGCAGGGCCAGACACGAGTGTTTGTATTGCCCAAGGAGTCGCCAGGGCTGGCGGCCAGCCGGGGGTCCAGCAGGAAGGAGGGCTGCGAGAAGGTGGCCGGGCTGAGCTCACAGAAAGCCTGCCAGCAGGGCAAAGCGCTGAGCTGCTCCTCGGCCCCTGCAGAGAACTGGCAACAGAGGAGCCGCAGAACGCACCAGCCATGGTGGGATGCTGCTGCGCTGCTTCAAGGTCATGGAGCCATCATCCATGCATTGCTGTTGCCTCTATTTCACACTGCACACTGCCAGGTGACAGGTAGAATGCTGGCAGCCTGCATTACAGATAGCACAGCTCAGCAATTAGCAGGCAGCTCTCTCTCCCCCTGCCACACCACGAGGCAGGCTGCAGGAGTCAAAGACTCAGCACATGTGTTTCTATGCCCGTTTACAGACCCCATTCAGGACATCTCAGCAAGATCTGGAAGCAATCAAAACTGGGCCATCCCTGCCCCACCTGGCTATTGTCCCACAGAGGTGGAGTCGTTCTGCCCATGTCCACACATCCAGCCGACACCAGCACTGCAGCTCTGGGGCACAGAGTCACTCATGCCAGCACCCACTGAGTTCTGACAAACCACATTTGTTTCCAGGCAGAGCCTCCAACTTCTGGCCGTAGTCCTGGAGGAGAGGGGGGGCAGAAGGAGCCATGAGGCTGGGATTGCTGTCCAGGGCCCCTACTGGTGACACAGGAGAACGTCCCATCTCATCGCTTTGCAGACAACGACATCCTTGCACAAATCATCCCATCCGTGCTCAGTGTCATGGCAGCCCCTGTGAGTAAAGCAGGTGACTGTTCTAGGCAAGTCGCAGGAAACAAATATCCGCAGATAAAGAGAAGGGAAGAAAGTCCTTTTTTAATTTTTTGTTTCCGACTCTTCAGCAGCCACCAGGTGTCAGTGCGATCAAACGTTTGGCAGATGGGACCACAGCAAAGTCCTGGGAGGTGGAAAACACTTTTCCTGGAATTACTCTGTCTTCTGTCTGCTCTGGAGCCTGGTGCACCCCTCTGAGAAGACCGGCTTTGACAGTCTTTGTTAAAAACAAGTTTAACTACATTAAATTGATAGAAAAGTTTCCCATAACAACTGATAAACTTTCTCTTCCTTTTTAAGTCCTCCCTGTAGAGACCTGGACCCAAGCTCTGAACAACAAAGTGAAACGGGCTACAGGTAGCCTTTCTACAGCACTTCCCAGCCTGCATGTGCCAGGAAGTGACCCATCTGCAGGGCTTGCAGGAGAGGACAACAGTGCAATTGACTTAACAAATCGGCCTAGTGCAAAAAATGATACAGAGGAAAAAAAAAAAACAAGTGGAAAAGGAATAAAAAGATCACCAGACTACAATGAAATGCTATTAGCCAGTAGATTTCCGGAGATAAACTGAGATCATATAGCCAAGTGCACCCTGCCAGGGACATCAGAATATTGTTCTGGCATTTGTGATAGCCACCCTCAGGCATTCTAAAGAAACCCTGGAGCACTCCAGATTCAGAGGAATCCACTACAGGCTCTAAAATACAGTCAGGCTGTAAAAACCCAGGGCAGCAAACCAGGAGGATTTGCTAGGTTATTAATAAGCCTCAGTATCCTCCTTGCTTTCTTTAGAATTTGAAGACTTAGACCAGATCAGAAGGTGCTGAGTCCAGCAAGAAGCTCACTTTATCAGCACCTGGTTGTTTTTCTCAATGGCGCGGTGAGAAAAGGAGGCAGCAAAGCAGCTCCTAGCAATGAAGTGCACCAACAAAGTCTTTTGTGTGTGAACTAATCCACATCTGACTGGTGGCTGTACCTTCCTGACAGCCACTGGGTTAAAAAAACAAACAAACAAAAAAAACATATTTAGTGAAGATTACTGGATTTAGAAACATTTATACAGTGAAACTCCCTAAAGGCCACAGCCATGCCAGGCCCTGTTATACTAAGTGCTATACAAACTCAAACTTAAACTCCATGCTTTAAATTTACTCACCATATTATATGAACAACTCGCATTTAATCCCGTGAAGCCCAAAATGCCATCAACACAGCCAATGAACTTGTGCAGTTTCACTGCACGAACCCACCAAATTCAGCAGGAGTCATCAGTGAGGGATGGTCAGCAAAGGGCCACACGTGGCCATCCATGTGCACTCACTGCTCCCCCACACCAGCCAGCCATTATCAACTGCTAGGGCAGGAGAGGGAACTCCTCTGGGTATCTCTGCAGCTCTGCCAACAAGATACAAAAGGAGCTGGTGGTCACCATCTCTTACACAACATAAGGGAAAAGTACAGAGGCGGAATAAACACTGAAAATTGGAATCTGGATAGGAAACCAAAGGCCGTGACTTTTCTTGAATGGTCCTACATCAAGGTGATCTGTGATTCAGTTTGTATGCAAAGCGCTATGCAAAATGAAACAGACTCTTTTGTACCTTGACTTTAGGGACTTACATCAGGGATGGATATGCTAAAAATACCTATACATACAGAGATAGATTTACAGACTGCATATCTGGAATCTTTCTGTAAAAGGCCTCCTTAAAGACCAAACGTGAGCTGCAAGGAAGCAGATCACCATAATGGACAGGAATAGCTTTGCCACTGACCTAAGCAAGTCCCTCAATCCCTGCTAATAGAAGAAACAAATGTTCTGGGATTCCAGGCTTGAAAGTAGTTCCAAGTCTTGATTTAGACAGTGCTCAAAGAACAATTATGCACATTCACGTGCCTTTTATCACACATCTTCAGGGAGCTGGGGCCTCAAAATTGCCTGAGGCATGCCTGAAAAACATTCACTGGGGAGCTCTTAGATCTGCTTCTCATCTAAACAGGCTTTTACACTTGTTTGAATGAAGCAATTTTGAAGAGTTACCCTGATTTACACCAATATGACATTAAACACTTCACACTTCAAGGCAGGATCCTGGAAAGGAAACAAAAGGGCCAGAAATTTATCAGTTTGAGTTTTCACTTTTCTCTCTGTTAAAAACCTCCCATAGCCCTTATGCTTACCTCGAAAAGATTAACTGAAACCAATTATCCTGGAAAATGGAATGGGAGTAGAAAAGTGCTGCCAATCTAAGACTGAGATGAGGGATACTTTGCTGCTAATTTCATTGCTGTTAGGTGAAAGAGGCAGGTAAAGGTCCTTTTTGAGCAACTCTCCAAACTAGCAAACTTCCAGCTGAGATGATGCACTATGGCACCAAATTCTCTGCAATCAGCCAAACAAGGGTAAAGTGCTCAGACTTTGCAAGCTCAGCTTGGAGCTGTGGAAGTGAAAAAGGAGTGTGGGCTGTTTAAGGGTGTGAGGTTGAAGAGGAAAAATAAAAGAGATGACACTGAGATGTTCTTCCCAGACATAAACATCTGAATCCTAGACTGCTACAAAAATCTCTTTTCATGGAGTGGAATGCAAACTCAGCCCAAGATATCAACAGAGTTGTGACTCCCTCCATCCAGAACAGCCTATACAGCACCTACAGGGATTGAATGCAACCTAGAGATAAAAATCCAGGTGTATCAAGGTCAGGATCTGGCTGACATAATTTCAGCTGGACTCTCAAAGTGTATTAATTCCCCAAAGCTGAATTCTCAGTGCTAGACCTAGCCTCAACTCCTTTTTTTCAAGCCCGGTCACTCTCAGCCACTACCAGAGAGCTACAGTAAGTGCATTTAAAGGTGATGAAAGCATTGGTGCTACTGATAGGAACACACACACAGAGACCTACCCACCCACCCATCCCCGCTTCCCTCTGTTCAGTGATCCTCCTGGCTCCAAACAGATTCAGGCTCAGGACTTCCATCGGGAAAACTCGCCCAAAAAATTCGACCCATCCCGAGCCTTTCAGTTGTTCCTGATAAGCCACTTGATCCCATGGTCCATCAGTCAAGATAGGAGACAATTATATTTCAGGGGGCTGTTCCCTCTCTTCTTTTTCTAAAGATGTGTGTCTTCCTCAAACACATCCACATCCTCGCTTGCCTGCTTATTGATCAGGACATCCCAGCTGTCGGGGCCATTGATGGTGTTTCCACCATTCACGCTTGGCTTCTTCTCCTGCATTTCTGACTGGCTGTCACTTGCCACATCCAAGGTGGGGTTGTCATGGCAGCCGTTCTCAACAAAGCGCAGCTCTTCACCATGTGACTGCAAAGGAAGGAGAGGAGCACAGAGACAAGTGAAGATAGGTCTTAGTGCTGCTGAGCACTAAATTTATTCCTGGCCCAAACCCTGCAGCAGAAAAGAACCATCCTGAGCACATCAAGAGGTGTGCAGGTTTACGTCTCTCCTATGCTTACACAGCTTCCCTGCTGCTCCAGCAGTGTATCCAGCTATGTCCACAAAGTGGACAGGGAAACCAATCTCCCTCAACTTTCCAGATCCCTTCATCCCAAGGGATTCATCCAACCACTTTTCCCACCTGTCCAGTGCTCACCATGTTCTTCATCTTTGGCAGGCGTCTCTGCCAGCAGTTGTATATGAGCCCCAAGACAATGATGATGGCACAGATGGAGCCAATGATCACCAGTACCACAAAGAGTTTCCCATAATCACTGCGTGTCTGATTGGGATGTGACTGACAGCTTGTGGTGGTTGAATAGTTCTGGATGCCAATCTGAAAGGAAGCAAGGAAAGAAGCAGCTAAATCCCCTGGCCTGCCATCAGGTAAGATCTGCTCAGTTTTCTGGGTTTAAGTGCAGGACCATCACTGCGGGCAGAGGAACTAAAAGTCAGGGTTAGGAGTCAGTATGTTCACTGCCTTGCATGACTAGAAGGCACAGAAACAAGTTCAACACCATCTTCCTTGAGAGCTGGCCAATCAGCCAAGTGTCAGTGGGCATAATCCTGCCTTGACTGCTTGCACAAGGATCACACCAATGTGCAAGCAGGCTTTCGTGGGAGAAAATATCCAAGATTTAGTTCCCTTTTAACTGTCAGCAAAGCCCAACATCGTTCCCTGTGACTTGTTGAGTTCCAGCCTGGTTATGTAACAATTCAATACTAAGTATGATGGGTGTAAGAGAATATCCTCCCTCTTCTTTCCAAGCCCAGGCTGGCCCAAGGTCAGTGCAGTGAGCAGTGTTTCATTATTGATAGAGCTGGAGAGTCAGAGGCAGGCAGTAGGGCTACTGTGTAGGATGCATGTTAACATGGGGGTATTGTTGAACACAACTCAAACCTCACACTGACACGAATCCTTCCTGGACAGTTCTAGCTGCTGATACTTCAGTCACACTATTTCTACAGGGCTGACTTTTTAGTACTTTCTCTAGTGTAAGCCAATCAATAATACACTGAGAACTTAATTTCTTTATCTAACTGCTCCAGTTTGTTAGGACAGGGAGAAGCCTGAGAGGAGACTTCCAGCAAGATGGTGGCCCAATTCTAATGCTAAAGTCAGCAGAATTACTTGAAGACTGTTTAAAAGGGGGAAAGAAAAGAAAAAAAAAAAAAAAGCAGCAGTCAGGCCTTCGGTCCCTAAGTGTCAAACTCAGATCATGGGACTATTTTGCCTTCATCTCTTCACTCTTCCAAGTTGCCCACAATTAGAGGAAAAATACATGAGGACAGGAGGCAGTTAGCATTGGAATCTGGCATCCATCACCTGTGGTTCTCTGCCTGCCTTTGTGGAGGCAGTTATCAAAAAGGAGTGAAACGCAGACCCTGGGATAGCAGAAGGAAGGTGTGTGAATGTGTCCCATCTAGTACAGGCACCTCTCTCACCTCCTTCAGCAAAGGCTGAGCAACTGGCAACAGCCATCATCAGCAGATCAAGCAGGGCTGATTCTGGGGCTCTGCAGCACTCACATCGCCACAGGCAAGAATGTGGAAGGTATGAGACGAAGTAGCCCAACCAAATGAATGTGTGAAAAGCAACTTCAAAACTAAGCCAGAAGAGCAGGCAGGGAATAAACCACAGTCACTCTCTTAATGGGAACAAACATTTGATGATCTGGCAACTACCAGAGAGGGGTAGAAGGGACTTTGCCAAGCGTCAGATTAATCTGTGTGCCTGCTGTGGGTTCAGCACTTGGTTAGACTGAGATGCCTCCCAGTTTACAAGGTACTTATTTTAATTGTATAGCCAGTCTTAAAGGATGGATGCAGGAAGACAGGCTTTTACCTCAGCTAAGCTCCTCTTAACATCCCCCAGTGCCATGAGGACATCTTTTGTAGGGATGATACCTGTAAAGAAGGAGATAGAGATCAGTGCTGCTCTTTCAGCTCAACTTAACTGAGTTAGATGTACTCATCACTGTGAAATGGCCAACAGGATGGAAGCAGAGGAACACGTTTTTGTTCATTGGTATTCTAGGTTGAGACTGAAAATTCAAGGACCATAACACCAAGGGTACTTCCAAATGTTCTTCAAAGAGGGGAAAAAATCCAGGCATGAACTGATACTAAAGGCACCAAGGTACCCATAGGCCCATTTCTACTTTCACTTGTTCAGCAGTACAAAGAGGAACCTGAGAAAAGCAATTTTCAGAGCAGAAAATACTTTGTTTCTAAAAGTTTCTAGAAGTTAGAATTCTGTTTTCTTCACATAGGCCACAATGTCAACATTAGAAGCCTCTAGCAGGAAGCAGACGCAGTATAGAAAAAGCATTCTCCTTTCAGAAGGGGATAAAGATGTTAAAATGAACCAGCACAACTTACCTCTACTGTCAGCTCTTTTTTCTTTGCAAATGCAAGAGAGGCACTGTAAGGACTGGCCAAGTACAGATGAGAGTTAAGCCATAAGTTAAAGTGATCTAAGAGCAGGCTGCCATGTCCTGCCATAGCAATGGCCTGCTCACAGAGGACAGCACAGAAGCACAGGGAAAAAGCTGACAAGTGTTCACGTAAAGGCAATTCAGGGAGGGAGGAAGGTAGGAAGTGAAGCACAGATTAAGCTTGGTGCAAACAGTGAGAAACAGGCCACTCCATTCCTTGAATCCTGTTAGCACTGGGAACAGGTGGGACTGAATCACAAAAAGAGCAAAAACTCCTTTCAACAAGGATAAGCATCTCCATTTGGGAGCACCCTAAAAACGACCCCTATCACAGGAAGGATCCTCTCAGCACTTACCCTGTTCCCCTGCCAGTGTCATTAGCAAGTGCTTGTCATTCTCGTTGGGTTTGCTCAGAGAGATCATCCAGTGGTCCTGCAGTCCATCTGTCTGTCTGGAGAAAGCATCCTCCACCAGAGCCAACAGCTGGGGACCCCTCTCCAGCCGAAATTCCTCCTGCCATGGGAAAGAGACATTGGTGAGCTGTGGTGGGAATGGCAGGTATAGCACTTCAGGGCTCACACGACTGCATGGCAAAAACCCTTGCATCAGGTACACCCAAAAGCCAGCAATGCTAAACCTGGGGCATTGCTCCCCTCAGCAGCCTCAGTGCCCAGACTGAACCATGCAGCCCTCAGGACATACCTGTCCTGCTTCCTGAGCTCCCATGGCCACCATATACCCCACTGTGTACCAAGCCCAGCACACAGGAATCCTGAAGCAACATCATCACATAAGGCAAGAAGCTGCCAGGCTTTTCCCTGCAGCCAGTGCTGGGTCAGCAGGTGCAGCTCGGCCTGACATGCTCCAGCCATCCCCTGGCAGGCTCCTTCACTGCTTTCCCACTCCTGCGTTTCTATTCTTATCTCCAGTTGCCATGTCAACCTGAAGGCCACACAGATGATTAATAAAATGGAGAGCTCTTGTTGCCATGGCAATTTGAAGCGCTCAAGGCAGGCACAGGCTTGTGCCGAAAAAGGCCTAATTGAAAAAGACACTGATGACTGAGGCCTGAATCACAAGGGCCTGCCAGTGCCTTGTCTCATCAGGTTATGGGTTTTGGCATCAGCAGTGAGCAGGGAGGCCGGAGCAGCAGTGCAAAGATGCAGCATCGTGCTGCGGAGCTGTGGCTTCTGCTGTCAGCCTGAGGTTCTGTTCTGAGGGATGTGGAGGAAAGGGGAGCAGCATAGCCCTAGAGCGGGGCAATGGAGGTGAGAAGTTTCTAATCACAGGAACAGCAGGGATTGCAGAGTGCTGAGGAATTCTCCTTGGTAGAGAAAAGGGAGCTGTGAAAGAGTCTGAAAGCGCATGAGCAGAATTAGAGGTCACCTCCTGAACGCAGCCAGGTACCACCACTGGGTCAGATCCTGCAGTCCTCAAAGACACAATTCTCAGGTATATTGAGTGGGAGACGTGCCTAAAGGGACTAAAGTGACTGCCCTGCCCAGAGCCTATTAAGCAGATGAAGAGGCTGCCAGCTTAACCAAGACATCGACCCTGCAGCAGGTAAATGCCCAGTGCTATGAAGAACATTAACATTCAAGGTGTGAGGTGTAACCTCTCTGCAAGGGGCTGGGCTCCCTCCTGTCCCTTGGCTTTTCATTGGGACTCTGGACTGAACCAGGCATTAAACAAGAAATGTTTTAAGAATCTCCATGCTAATTTAAGCTACAACACTTGCAATGCAGATTCTGCCTCACAGTCCCAGAAATCCAAACTATACAGGCTCCAGATACAGAAACCAGAAAACAAAACGGACAGGCAGAGGGTTGGTGAGCTGCCTAAACTAAGCAAAGGGTAAGAAACAAACTTTGTCAACAGTGGTGGAAAGGAGAAGAGCTTGATTCCAGTTTCAGCCATGCAAAGTGGTAATGGGAGAAAGGGAATGAAGCAATGTTCATGTTAAATATGTATGTCGACAAGTGTCCCTTTGAATAACAAGAAGAAAGCACAAATCACTCATTGGGAAATATGTTTTGAAACATTAAATCAAGTAGAAGAACAGTTCAGGCCTGCCTATCCCAGGACACTATCTTCTTTCAGCATGGCAGAACTGAGGATTCAACAGTAAAGGCATAATTTTATCAAGAGACATCAGCACATCAGCTTTTAAGATCTCACCCTTCCAGTGGTTTAAACAACACAAGACCAAAAGAAGAAAGCTACCATGTATGCAAAATTAATAAGCATTTAAACTCCACAGAGATGCTAGAAAGAGTAATTGTGGATGCAAAAGAAACAGAGCAGCAGGAATATGGTTTTCAAGGGCTGGTCTTCTGAGTTGCAATTGTGTACTGCAACAGAGATGCTTCCAACTCTCCAAAGGGCAAACTAGTCGGAAGGAAAGAGACCAGCTTTTAATCTGCCTTTAAAGCAGGCAACATTTTTAGTGTTGGTTTACACAGTGAAGTCAACAGCTTTATTGTGTGAATCATCTGCTTTCGCTGCCCCCCAAAATTTCACATAAACACTAAAAAACAAAAAAAAACCCACCTCAAATTCACCACTAGTGGAAATAGGTCAGTGGCAGAGTCGCCCTGCAGTAACAAAATCAGTCTGCTCTGCTCATGGCTGGAGCTGCGGCAAGCAGGAATGCAGACACACAAGGACAGAATATGGTTCCCTGATGAAATATTTTGGTCTCAGGCTGTCAGGCTTATAATCATTTCTAAGAATTATGAAAGGCACCTTGACCTCAAGCCTTTCACAGCTGGTTTCAAAGTGCCTGATAAAAGGCCTACCAGAAGTGAATGAGCCAGAGATCCACAAGGGGCTCTGGACTCATGAATTAACTGCAACTTTATGGGGATGGATGGACAGGCATTGGATTAGCAGAGCATGACTGGTTAACAGACACAGATAACACATAAGATAAGGGGTTGGGAAAAAGAGGCACTTAAGGAAGATTTAGCGACAGCTTCTTGATACTGAACCATTCACATGGCAAACAGGGAGTCCTTTTTCCTCTGAGTCATCAGAGAAACGTCCCCTGGAAGGAGAGGAAGTGAAAGAAAAAAAGAATAGAGGAAAGGAGGATCAGACCTCAATTCTGCCACACTGCCTGCAAGTAAGAGGTGCAATGTTAAAGGCCCTAATGTCTCCTGATAAACCAGGGGAGCATTGGCACAAACTAACAGCCAGTAGTTAGCGAAAAGCCACTCTGGAACTGCTGTAGTGTAAACTTTGAGAGAAATTCTGTCTCCACCCACTCTTTCCCCATTTGGAGAACAAGAATATTTTTTGCCTTTCTATCCACAGCCTCTACAGGGACTTTGAGAATCAATGCTTTTAAAATGTTTTGTAGTGAAAGCACACAGCAAGAGCTGTGCCTGCCTCCGTATCTCTAAGCGCTATTCCTCCCCTGCCATCAAATCTCTGTGGACATACTTACACAGTCAATGTTATCTGACATATTCAGGATGATGTAGTTTTTCCCCGCAAGGTTGCTCCAGTCTTTGCAGATCACCTGGAAAGACAAGACAAAGATAGCTGGGTTTGCATAGCAAATGCAGCTCTCCTGCTGAAAGAACAGGGTACACAAGAGGCTGTGCCATACCCAGAGAAGTGCTTCTCAAAGTAACTGAACTTTTTGCATTAGGAAGGATTCATCTTTCTGTTCGTAACGTGGGACACCAGGTGTTTTCATTTTTAGCAGAAGCACATGAGGCAAGGACAAGCTGTGCCAGCTTCCCCCAGTCCATCTTAACTTTCACCTGTACCTACTCTGGGGAGCTCAATGGAAAACTCTCTAGCCTGCAGCCTTATTCAGTATGTGATCAGCACAGCACAAAACCTAACAAAGAGCCTGTGCAGTCCTTAAACTGGTGAAATAATCCATAAACTTTGTAGGCAACATAGTCCCTCTGTGCTTCCAAAGCTCAGGGTCCCAAATACCTTGGGGGCAGAAAGAACAAAAGCTTTCCCTGGCACTTTTTTTTTTTTTGCCAGTTTGATCCTCCTACCTCTCATCTTTTTATCAGCTGTCAGTGTGCTGGAACTGCAGCTCACCTCACACCTCCTCACCTACGAGCTCCCCTAGACAAACATCCTCATAGATCTCTGTACCCTGCTCCACCTGCTCCGCATCTGTTATCTGCATTAGGCAGCAGCAAAAATAGCACTTCTTTCTCACTCCCTTTCCAGAAATCCTTGGGGCCATTTTTGTCCTGACACTTCCAATAATGAATGCTGAGGAAACAAGGAGCTCTTGCTGCTATGTGTGCCCCACAGGGTAGGTGTTTTTTAGAAGCAATATTTTGGGCAGCAATTCATAAGGGAAGATGGGAGGAAGGGCTGTGAGGGGAAGGGCTTTCTTCAAGAATCATGGACACCCTTAACAAATGCTTTGAAAACCTCTCCAAAATTTAGTTTTGGCTGAGTCGGGCAAACAGAAAAGCTACTTTCGCCAGTCAGACCCAGGGTGGTGGTAAGATTAAAGAGTTCAACACCCCATCAAATATCTCCACTGCTATCTCTAATCCACTGCCCACCTCCCAGTGCTACCTGTGCTGAATTCCAGGGCGCTTCTGTCGGCAGCATGGCCATGCGGGCATCTCCAGCCTGTGGTGACAAGCTCCCCTCTGCTGTAACAGTCTCTGTTGCTACTTCTGTGTCATTCCAGACAGGATTCAGCACAGGCTCATCAGCCCTGTCCCACGGAGCTGCAGAGGAAGCTGGATGATGCTCACCACCAAAAACAGTCTGTGAGTCTGCGGAGCTGCCTCCAGGAGTGTGTGTCCCCACAGGCATCTCTGCTGTCTGCTCCAGTTCAGTTAGCACTGTGGGCTTCAGCATCTCCCACCCCACTGTTGTCTCCAAGAACTCATCTCTGGCTGAATGTTCTTCCCCACCAGCCTCCATCGTGGGTTCTGAAAGCTCTGGACTTGTGGTAGTCACAGTCTGTTCTGAATCTGCTCCCTCCACAGCCCACGTATCTCCAGTTGTCACCTCAAATTGCTCTTCTGAAACACCAGGGGACTGTGCAGGAGTTGTAGAAAAAACAGAGGACACAGGCAGAAGACCTGGACCCATGCTGCTCCCAAGGTCTAAGCCAGGAGAAACAGAGTCCTCTTCTTGCCCTCCTATGGCAGCCTCAGTCACAACATCTGGCCTGGCAGAGGCTGTGGAAAACAGGAGGGTGGACAAAGACTCTTCTTGGTCCACTGGTTCAGAAGATGTAACCTCTGGCTCTGAGGTCTGGATGCTCTCCAATCCTCCTCTTGAATGGTCTATAGGGAGCAGCCCCTCCTCTTCCTCCAGCGTGCTGGAGAAAGGCGTGTGCAAGTCAGGCTCTACAAATTCTGCTGGTGTCTGGACAGTGGCTGCTTCCCAGTTCTCTTTTGTCTGTGTCCCATTCCTTTTCAGCATGGCCTTCTGAGAGGCAGCAGAAAAGCTGTAGTCTAAAAAAGAGATCCAAGAGACTTTGTGTCAAAACCCAAACAACTGTGAACTCCGAACAAGAGAGCTGTCCCCATTGCATGCGTTTAGCCACAGATAGGGTCTAATGGCAGAGATCTTTAAGACACTGAAAGGAACAAACCCACCTGGTAAGTGCAGTGCAAACTCTGGTATTTACCCAGCTTGTTATCCCATCCCAATGAACCCACTTTCCCTAGGGAAAATTCATGTATTTACTCCTCTCACTCTTTTCTGCCCTGAAGGTGTTTTCCTAGAGTTGCAAGTAACAGCTTCAACACCTGGTATCTCTAAGGTGAGATTATGAGCGTTAGGAATCAGGCTGGGACTCAGGGATTCATTCCACATGGGATTCAGAAACATGATAGATTGTAATAGAGACACAAGCTAAACAGGAAATACTAGGGAAGAGAAGAGCACAGCAAACCAAGTCCTTTTCCTTGGCATGCCCAGGTTATAGCACCAAAACCTGAATCAACCTAGGCATCTTTGAAATGTAAAATTCCAGTTTATACATTGCTTTGCAGTGGAAAAGCCATCCCACAAACATCTGCTTAATGATATTCCCATCTCATTAAGGTGCAGTTTTGCTGCGAGGAAACAGAAGTCAGAAACAAGAGATGAACTTCAGCTCCAAGTTGCTCTGTAGCTCTGACATGAATGAATGCCTGTGATGTTGCCAGACAAACACAGAGAAATGCTTGAGGAGAAGACACCTCACAAATGTGACGTCAGAGCAGGCAGTGGAAACCCAAAAAAGGAGTAGCTGTAGAATGAGACTATCCGTAAGATCAGACATATTAAGCTGGAGTCTTAATTTTTCTTGAGGAAACTGTCTGTTATCTGAGTAGCTCCATTTCAGCAGCTTGCTTCCCAATTAACTCCCTTTCTCTCAGGACAAGCACAACACATATTCTGAGAGAGGAAAGGAAGAGAGTCCCTCCACAACCAGAAACAAGCACCCTGCCCACTCTTTGGTTATTGCTAGTGAATGACAGTTTGAAACCCCCAAGGGCTGCATCTCTTCTCCTGCCTGCCAAAGTAGATGCTTCACTGAGTGCTGCAGGCAGCTGCCGTCTGGATGCCTTACAGAGAAGATCTGCACCTCTGTACACCCCTGACTCCAAGCCATCGAGCACTGCTGCTGGAGCAGGTGCTGAACTCTCAGGCAGGGAGGTCCACATCAGTAAACACTTCCATTGCCTTGGATGTGCTCTGGCAACAAGGGCTGCCCATGCTGCTTCTGCAACGCAGACTCTGCTGCTTCCCATCCTTCCTGATGGGAGAACCAAGCTGCTCCCTTCAGCCCTAGGCAAGATGCACAAAGATGCTCCTGTTAGCTGAGATGTGGCTCTCCTGATCTATGCCCCTTTCCCTTCTGTTTCCTGGTCTTCCCAAAGGTCTTTACCAATAGCTATGTGTCTCAGTGCCTGCAGAAACACAGTTGCTGGTTAATGGCAGATGTGGCCACAAACCACAGGATTGAGGACATTAGGTCAGGACCCCCTGCAGACAGATGGTGAAGGTTTAGTGCATCCCCCAGGGCTCTGCTGCTGCAGAGATACTCCAGGTCTGTACCAAAAACATGAACCTCAGCAGCAGCCCTGCCCATCCTGACATGCTGTGAGTGAAAAGTGAGGGAAATGCTGGTCTCATCCTCTAAAACAAGGCTGTCAGATGAGGCGTTATTTTAAAGGATAAGGGACCATTCTGCTACCTGCCTTACCTAAAGACATTCTCAGCTATGCTTGACTCTTCCCTTCCCTCCCCTGCCTCTCTTTGCAGCAGGAGGAGGTGGGCACAGAAGAAAAACAAATGGGGCAATAGCAGCATGAGGTTTGCCCCAGAGGAGTGGTGAATGCTCCCAACCTATCAGCTCTCCTTTGAAGTCACAGATTTAACCTTTCTTTAAGGTGCTCTGTCACCAATTAGCTGGCTCCTGAGAGGGGAAGCCTGCACAGTACAGCCATGCTGCCTTTTCACAAACAAGATCTAAGGAAGCCTGAGGGACTGCTGCCTCTGCCTTCTCTCCTGGGTGAAGGAAGCTCAGGAGAACCGATCCCACTCTCACCCAGCAGGCTCCTGTCTTCCAAGGCAGCTGAAAGCTGAAACTTGAGCTGCTTCTTGGAGGCAACAAATCAGTGAGGTAGGAGCAGACAGATTCCTTGCTAACTAATTTCACATTCCCATTTGCCACCAATCTTTCCACCACCATGAATCCTAAACCAGGAGCATCCTCCTGTCTGTTTCAGTAAGACCCCCACAGTTCACAATCTTAACTCCCTTCGTATCTTGCTCAGATTGTTATTCAGCTGCTCACCTTGCAGGTAGGGCAAGAGGCAAAACACAGAGATCTTCATGGAGAACACTGAATCTTGAGGTTTTCTGGTCAGAGTTGTACTGCTGTGTGCTCCTTAAAACAAGCTGCTCTCCATATAACTTAGTTCCCAAAGGAGTTCAATCACTTTCCAAGCATAGAGGTTCAGGGATGAACCTCTTATTGAACCTTTCCTTCCAGACTTTTCAGATGACACTTGGTTCCTGTCTGGAAACATCTTCCACAGCCTCACTACCAAGGGAGGGTATCCACCTACCTCTCGAGATCAGGCCTTTTTAAAGTACTCATATTTCAGTTTCTTTCACCCTTATTCTACAGTTGGAAGGAATTTTTCCACACTGTCCATCTTCTTAGTATGACCTCAGTCACCACATTGGTTTTCTACCCACAGCTCTTCCCAGACAAGCTGATTTCTGTCACTCACCAATGCAATGCAGAGCTAAGTGCTTCCCGAATGGAAATGTCTCCTCAGCATTTTCCTTTATTCCCCTTCCCTTAAACCCTACACGGATACCAAAGAGCATCTCCCATTTTTAGCAACTTATTCCAATGTTCAGCTAGCAATTCCCTTTCAGCAAGCAGTTTTCTAGACCGTGCAACCCCCTGGCCCTCCTGGTTGTCCTCTCCCTTCAGCAGACCCTCTACAACCGGCTCCCACGCCTTGGCCACATGGAAGTGCATCTTCCCATCTACCTATGTTACTGCTACACAGTCCCATATCAACCAGGTTTGCTGGAGGCCCATGAGAATTAGAATTCAGGGAACAGAGAGGCCAACAGCCTCTGATGGTGTATGTTCCTGCTGCAGAAGTAGGGCAGGGCTTTCTGTTAAAGGAATTATGGAACTGGCTGCATTGCCAGATCTGTCAAGCTAGTTTATCAGCTCAAACTGCAGTAAGGAAGCAGAAGGCTGCCAATCAGAAGAGTGTCCAGGAGGGGAGTAAATAACAACAGCGGGCATCATTATCTCTGTTCCTGCCATGGTCTGTCTCCCACTGAGTTCAGCAGTAGGCTGAAGAATGAGAGGAACTCGTGACCACATGAAGAGATGCTATATGGCACACACCCATACAAACCAAACAAAAGCAGCCACGTCGCAACAGAGCCAACCTGCTCCCAGAAGAAGAGAGCTCAGGACTGCCCGTGGGACCATTTCAGCATCTCCAGCCATACAGTCCTGCAGGGACAGACCAGATGAGGTGTGCCTGCCTGTTACACTCCGCATCATGTTCTGTTCCAGAGCTTCTCAGTCACACACCCCCTTGGGAGTCCGGTTCACCAATATGAAATTCCACACCTTCACCTCACCTCCTTGCCTTAGTTATGCCCCCTTAATGCTTTCCTCCAGTAGCTTTATTGCATCACAGCATTCAGCTGTCTTCATCCCCACCAAACCACAAATATTTTTGCCTTCCAAGCTCTCTTGAAAAGACCCTCAGGCACAATTTTCCATAGAAATCACCTTGCCATTCTGCCACTCCAAGTCCTGCACTATGATTCTCCCAGGCAGACCTGAGTCTGGGTCGCACAGATTCACATCCTGTGCCTGTGGAGATGACTTGCCCTGGGAGAAGCAAACACGAGCTCCAAACCCCTGTGAGAGCTCCCATTTAGGCTGTGTTCTGCTTCCTCTGAAATCAATACTGAAACTTCCCCGACCCCAGATGGGCCAGGACTTGGAACTCTGCCAGAGCACGATTCCCCAGCCAGACATTTAATTCATTACACTTCTGTTTCTCCTTCATTCAGAAGAACTGATCTCTGTTATTGCCCTCTGAGGTTCCCTAACCTGTATTTGCCACGATTAGCTGTTTAAAGCAACTGAGATAGCTCAGAAAAAGGGTGAGCCTCATCATTTTTAGTACACATAACTTGACCATAAGGTCTTTATTGGATTAAACTGGAAGATCACGTTAACCAGTGATTGAATTACTGATAACTAACTTCTGATAAAGAAGGCAATGTAATAAAGACAAGAACATTCCTGGGCTCCCATCACAACAACGCAGCTCAATTTAGTTGCTGCTTAAAATGCAGACAGTTCTGAGGTGGTATCTTCTTGCTGGTTTACAGTACAGAACAGCAAGGCTTACTGTGTAAAGGTATACAACATCTAATTAAAATTGCAGGGGGGTTTCAAGGAGGCAAAATGCAATTACTGTTGCTGGAACTGAGCCAGCTGGGGCTAATATCTTTATCCTCCAGAACAGGTATGTGAAGTTACGATCTGCCACTCCAAGATGCATCCAAAGACATCATAGTTAAGAGAGTCCAAAGGCAGCAAACTGGCTACATCTCATTATGCTTGGAAGTTGCCTCCAGTGGATACTGGGCACTTCAAAGCACTGTAGCTGTTTCCAAACAGCCCCATGCCTTTTTCCTGCTGGATGCATGATCTGCAGTAAGGCTAGAAGGAATGAGATTCATCCACGCATGGAATCAGTCAAAAATAGCTGCACCAGAATAGTCCTATGCACGGAAAAACCCTGTTTGTCACACACTGGTCTTTGCAAGCAATGGCTTGGTCAAGATCACTTGTCCCAAGACAGATCACCTAACGTGTTAGTGCACATTAAACCAGGGCACAAACAAGAGGCATCTTGGGAGCAGAGCTCAGGCAGGGGGCTGCTCAGTACTAAGCTTCTTATGTAGACAGCCTTTACCAGGTGCTTCACTTCATTAAGGCTCGGTAGAAGATGGTATTAAGTACTGCAGCTTTGCTGTCAGTCTGGATGAAGAGGCAGCAGATTTCAGTAAGGCTGGGTGAGACTGAGATCTCTCTGAAAAGAGGCAAATAATTCATCAAGGAAAGAAGTCAATCTCACTATCAGAGAAGAGCTGGAAATGGAAGAGATTTTATCGCAGTAGTTGATTGGAAAACTTATTTTTCTTTAGATACAGTGCTTCTAACTTCCTTGTCCTTCTACCACTCATCCTAGCTCTCATGGAAACCTCTTCCACTAATTACTATGAATAATTAAAAGATTACTTTTCTTCCTCCTCCAAAGCGCCACATGCCACCCTAGTAGCTCACCAACCCATAAGACTAGATTTGATAGCTCCCAGCACATGCCACGAACTTCACAGGAACAATTTGGAGCCAGCAGTGCAGAATCTGTAAGGAAGCCCAGCAATCTCATGGCAGCCCAGCAATGTGCTGGACGCTGTGATGATGCACTCCAGACCTCAGAGGCTCAGCTTCTGGGCAAGAGAGGAAAGGAACTAAGTGCTCTCATTCACTAGTCTCTCCCAAGTCTTGGATCAATTTTCAAGAGCCTACACTTCCCACCAAATAATAATTAGGCTGCCTCAACCTGAAGACTTCACTGAACTGAGACCACAAGCCAGGTGCATACCAGGAAGGGTCATACCAGGATGGACGCTACAGCACACAACTCCTTCAGGAATCAGGACTGGAATGTACCTGCAATCCTGATGACTCCCATCTTCTACCTCTAAAGCCAGAAGAGATGTTTCGTCTTTTACCCACAAAATCCAGCAAAATAGAAGGAAACACATGGGTATGGTAGCCTTCAGACAAAACAAGACGGAAAAAGTGGAAAGGAAGACGAGCAAAGCCAGATGCAAGTCCCTGCAGGTCCACTATATCTTTAAGATTGAACTGTGGCTCAGACCAACTAAAGGTGAAACAAAGCATCTAACCCAAACATCAACACGCGCAGCTCTTGAGTTTCCCAGAAGCCAGAGGGCAGAAGCAGCACGTTCACAGCTCCTCCGACCTGCCTTTTGGCTGAAGTACAAGTCATCCACCACCTCTTTCTGTAGAATATGGCATCCATTTTCCCAACAGACCTATTTCTTCCAGATGCAGCTCCACCTGGTAGTAGCTGTATGTGAACAAAGCCAAGATAAACTGATAGGTTAGCACACATTGCAAGCGTGCACTTCCGTGTATCCTCTGATGGAAGGAGATAAATCTCAGGGTCTTTCCACAGGCTGACACTCACTGATGTCAATACAGATTTACTGTTCTGTAGCATAAATCAGCAAAGGCACATTACTCATGGGAATCAAGAGCCCTGGGCTGAGCTGTGCTCTGCCAGAGGGAGTTTGTTCTCACTTTCTAATGGACTAGCAGGTGGCCCAACGTGCCACATGTTTTCCAGAAATATCTTTAAAGGATGTTCAAGTGCACTTAAAAAAAAAAAAAGCAGCTGCAGAATGTTATTGTTTCTTTATGTCTCTCAGCCTCAGAGTCACAAAAAGACAGCATTTTCCCCAGGCTTCAGAAGAACAGACAAAAAGGAGAGATGACTAATACTAATACAGTTTTGAATTCTCTGGAGATCTGGCCTGTGTGTAAGAAGACCACCAATTCCAACCCATGTCCTTACACCAAACAGGGAAGGAAGCCAGCACTACACATCTCCTCTCACAGCAGTGGATTTTCCCTCTCTAGTAAGCGTAACATCCTGTTTTCTGCCTCAAATGATACAGGGTCTCAAATCTATGCCTGGGGCACATCTAACAGCTATGCCAGGCTATCCTCCACTGTCATTCAGAGAGAAATCCTACATAAGGAGAACTTACACTTTTTTTTTTTTTTTTTTTAATAGCAGCTGTTTGAAACTGTTCAATGGATTTATAGCTTGAAAATAACCTAACAGATGTCATTACACAGTTCCACAAGGTATCACATGGCATCTGTCACACATGCAGAACATAAGATCCATTGGTTGCATGTCTGTCTCATGTACAGGCTTTGCATGACAGAGAAGGCTGCCCAATTTAGGGATGCTATTACAATATCCTTTATTGTAAAATGACACACAGCAGGTTTCTAATTAAATTTTAAGTAGAAATTGTGCTCCCAGCTCCTGAATAATTCAAACTGTTCTATTAACCAAGGTTCTGAAATACCACTGAGACACGAGCTCTGGACACAGCAATGGCCAGGGAAAAAACAGTGCTTGGAAGCACTGAAGTGCTGGGCAGCAGATAGGGCAGAGCACGTGTACAAGACAGCTGAAAGAGCACATCTGTTCGTGTAGGAAAGCACTGCAGGCGAGAACGGAAAGAGAGGTGAATGTGTTCTGCATACAAATGGGGCGAGGCACGTGCAAGAGGCAAGGCTGGATTTGGTACCCAGTGCATCTCGCTCTCAATGCACAAGCACATGCTGTTCTCCAAGTCACGTCCAGAGCTGCGAGTACATGCAGGTGCCTCCTGGCACACAAATAAAAGAGTTGCTGAGCATGCTGCCAGCTCGTGAGAGAGATTAAGCCAGAGCATGTCCCAAGGATGCACTGGTGGGAACGCGCAACATCCACCGTGAGCATCACCGCAGAGGAAGCATCTGCACAGCTTCCCCATGGCCAAGACTGCAAGGACCCAGGAGCTGCATGAACAGCAGGACAGCAGGAACACGGCTACTGGATTTAAGGGCAACACCGGTGAGGAAAGGGCTTCAGAGACATAAGCTCAGAAGGCCCTCGCCCTCCACAGCGTGCCCGGGGCCCCAGCAGGCAGCCTGAGCCATAGTGCTGCTAATTACTGCAGCAGTTCTCACCCTTCTGTGAGCACAGGTCTTTTTAAGGTCAGAAACGGGTATGAAGATAAGACTAACACAAGACTTGTGCCTTCTAAATCCAGACCTGTGTCAGACCTGCTGAGAGGGACACAGCGATACCGGATAAGTGAGGAGGGATAGGGCTGCAGACTTGGCCCCTGGTAACATTTAATACATGCCTCACATAACACTTAAGAACAGGAGCACACAAAATAATCCCCTAAGCTACTGGAAACCCTGCAGAGACGCCTCCTCCTTCCTCCCATCATTCCCCCTGCGAGTATCTCAAAGCCAACAACGAATCTGGGAGGAGATCACCGAGGGGATCAGTAGTGAAAAATCCCCAAAGAGGACAGCAAGCTGAAATGCTAACACAATTCATTTGCTCAACAGGGAGCAGAGAGGACAGCAAGAGCAATGGGGCAGCTGCTGTCTTCAGTCAGGTCAAATCCCTACTGAAGTCACAGAGAGAGGAATCCAGGATTTGGCCTGGGGGATCCAAGCAGGACCCAAATCCTAAGATGGTCTCGATCTCTGAGCCCGGGTCATGAGACCTTCAGATCACAATTAATTGACAGCAACAGAAAGGAGACAGAGAGAGAGACAGAGAGAGAGACAGAGAGAAGGGTTAGAGGCAAATGGAAAAGTAGGTGGAAGCAATACTCTTCCCAGCTCAGGGAACCTCACAGCAGCTCAGGAAAAAGGCCTCAGCTGGAACATGGTTTCTAAAGCCTGTGCTTGCTCAGGGTTCACTGGGGACACATCAGGCACTGAGGTGAGAAAATAGAGCTGACGTTTAATCTCACCCCCTCTTATGGAGAGTTATGTCAAAGCAGGAGAACAGATTCCCGCATCTCTTTGCCTCCCCAGAGCCTTGGCAGAGAGAAAGAACAGGGTAAGAATAGCCTACCTGTTGCTGGTCCCAAGTCCAAGCTGGATTCATTGAGCTCTCCTCCATCTTCCCAGAAGTACTGCGGAGGCTGTAAGATCTTGGACTCCTCGTTCTCCTCGCTGGCAAAACCTGATCCCGGGGCAGCATGCAGAGAGCCAGGGATGAGATCAGGCTCTGCAGTCTCAGGGCTCGTTTGCTCATGCGAATTCATTGCCTCCAGATGGGACATAACAGCAAATTCCAGCAGGGAAGTTGAAGTGAGGCCATCAGTGGTTGGTTCCTCCGAGGAGGCAAGGCAGAGGCACAAAGTTCCTGCACAGTGACAATAAACCCATATCAGTGAGAGGGAACTGACAACCAGCAAGCTGCTCTTCTCTATACAACCTGCTCCTGCTAAACCAACCTGCCTGTGGGGTAACTTGCCCCTCAGATGGGCTGCACTCCAAGCTGAGGAGAAAAATCAGGCTACGTGGGGAAATGTTCAGAAGCATACAGAGGAGCATTCACATGCAGGAAGAGTCAGTGCCAAGCAGTCACCCAGCCTTGACACTGCAGTGGGGCAGTGGTGGGGCAGCCTTCTGGGGGTTTTTGCCTCCTTGAAAGGATGAGCTGCCTTGTTAGTCATCCACCCTGCAGAGGAGGTGGAACGTCTTAGACTGAAGGCATAAAATCCTGGCTCTGCAAGTCAATGAGTTTCCTATTCAACTGTCACCCAGCCAAGATTTCATCCTAGTGCTCCCAGTCTGCAGCTACATTATATGCAGGAGGATTGATTTAAACCAAAATTATTTAAATCATCAATATTAATCATGTTCTAAATCAACGGCCTGGAAATCTATTTTTAAGCCATTGATTTGAGCTTAATTTTGCATTCACATTTTTTGTTTTCCTAAGGATAAGCTGACTATCACAGGTAAGAATTAAGGCAAGCTAACAGCAAAAAAATACCGACCGTTAAGCAGGAAGGCAGGTGACATTTAACACTTTTGTTTCAACAATTATATACTTGGTATTTCCATTTTACATATTAGAAAGTTTGACTGACACTTCTTCATTCCTAGATGAGCCTTTAACTGTGATTTGTGTCAAGGTACATTCACATGTATATCAAACTTCAATCAAAATGCAAGAAAACAGCATCTGGAAAGTGGCTTTATTCAACTGATAAATACCACCATAAGCATGGAGACAGAAGGAAAAACTACATTTCCCAAATCATGCTTTGCATTTAAAGCAGTTTTGTTAAGCAAGGGAAGTAACTAATCTGGGTGAACTGAACCAATAGCTTCCCAGCCCTCTGTTCTTCAGCACATTAAAACTAGAGGATCTCATCCTTTCACGGCTGATTTTTATTTATTCTTTCCTGCTTCCTCAGCTTATGCTCAGTTTCTCAGTTCTAAATGAACTAGTCACTGAACTGAACTAATTGAATAAGCCAAAATGAAGCCTAATTTGGTATCTTTCTTTGATAGCTGATTTTCCAGACAAAAGAAGTGCAGCAGATCTAATCCATCTGGGCTTCAGTAAAATATCTGCTACGATGGCCCACGCAGAATTACAAGAGAAGCAAAGAAAGACAGCAATTCGTTCAGAAATTGTTAGGCAACTGTAAGGCATTGGCTGTAGGAAAACTGACAGAGGCTTGTGCTGGAAAGAGGCTATTAGAGGAATCCTCAAGGTCTGTCCTTGGACCTGGTGCAGTTTAACATTTTAAGTGACCTTGGCTCAAAAATTGGGAATACAATCATAAAACTGGCCAAGGAAACAAAGCTAGGAGATATCCTCACTACACAGAAAGACTGTAATACAGCCAGGTGACCCCGAGGATGGAAATAACAGAACTGTTATGAAGAAGGGAACACTGCAAAGTGGTAAGTTACCAGCCTGAGTACTAGCACCAGCTATTCCCCAACATAACATTAGATGTTTCTAACGAATGGTTTCCTAAGAGGACAAACACCTGTATCAGAAAGAGCTCTGAGATACCACCAGAATGCACATGTGAAAATGCTTGCAGTCCTGAAGCATTTGAAACAGATTTTATACAGCACGGCTGAGACATCACCTGAATGCTGCATGCAGATTTGGATACATGTGGCCTGAAATGAGTTAGGCAGAGCTGAATCTGCCTTCAGGCAAGGACACTGACTGGGCAACTTCCTAAGGTTCCTTCCTACCACTGTGTTCTATGACTCCACATCCAAGAAGGACAAATTCAAATTAATGCAAGTAACAAGAAAAGTTAAGAGATGACAGAAGATGGGCTGGCCCCTGTGCTTTCACTGAAAACATTGGCTTCTTAGAGCAAAAAAATACTTTGAGATTGTTGCTCGCTTGCCAGGTTGGTTACCAATCCTGTCCTGGGAATGCTGGGAGCCCAGAAACGCCTCGTGCTTGTTCTGACCTTCTCCATCTATTTCTGCAATTCTCTGAACTGAACAAAAAACAATATTGGTTACTCTTCCCCATATTCACTTGAGGCTGGCTTCTGCACTTCTCTGTCTCATTTGTTTGTTTTATTGATCCAAGGCAAGATCAGCTGAGGCCAGCACAGCAACAAAAAGCAAATGGCAGAGGCTGAGCATCACAGGGGCAGGAGGCTGCTGCAGCACCACGGGGCCAACCAAAGCACCCTGTACACCCCTGCAGGCAGGCCGACTCCCAGAGAACAACACACACAGCGATGCTGTGGCTGGAAATGAGAACTTGCAGGCCTTGTGTGTGGGAGCAGTGGTCCGGAGAGCCCCAGCCAGGGCAGCCCTGTGCTGCTTCAATGGTGCCCAGCAGGCTCTGAAGCACTGGTGCCAAGGCTGGGCTTTCCCGACCTGACATAAGACACCTGGCAGTGTCTGCATCGCTAACAGAGAGTGCTGCTGAGCCCGAGACAGCACTTATCTGAAGGAGCTTACAGCTTAAGCAAATATGACAGAGAGCAGCGGAGAGGAGAAAGGGAATGCTGTTCTCAAAGTTGTCAAAAAAAGTAGAGATGAAGGATGGAGAGAGATGACAGCAGGCCCACAGCCACACAGAAGATTTGGTGTAGCTGGGGGCAAAACTCACGGCTTGATCCTATTTTAGCTCTTCATCTGTCCCAATACCTCAGTTTCCTCCAACTCCTGTGAACACAGATGTGGCTGATGTTACTCTCCAGCTTTCCAGCCGCACCACAGCAGCCACTTGCAGCCAGCTAGGCAAAGCTTCAAGACACAGCTGTGTGCCAGCTCCAAAGATGACTCAAGCCATTCTGTTTCCACCATCCACACACCATTCAGGATGCCTGCAGGCCACAGCCCATCTCAGCACCCTACAACAAACACCTGATGGCAGATGAGGCTGGAGACTCAGAGAGCTAATCCCATTCCTCTGGGAAGCTCAGGCCCTGGGCTTTTGTATACCCTCATTTAACTCTGAAATGTTTACGCAGTTTAAACCCCCTAAGCTGCATTATCTTGTTTACTGGGCTCTCTGCTCTCCTCAGTCCAAGATAAAACTATACCATCTCATCACTAAGAGTGAGGGACTAATAGGCACAACCTGAGCAAGCCAGGTTTTCCTGGAGTGGATCTAGGGTAGGAAGTCATCTTGGGGCCTGACCCACACACACATGGGGCAGAGGTTGGCCTGGGGAACCCCTTGTCCAGCACCAGCCCAAACACCACAGGAAACCATATCCAGACAGCATCCTGACACCACTTTGTACCTTCTACAGCAGCAGTAACAACCCAAACACTGGGTTTGGGGCACCAAACAATGATTTGCCACTTCCCCCCCTTTCCTCCCCCCACCTCCCCACACTCTCTTCCAAGCATCTGATGAAGGAGCTCAGTGTAGCTGTCAATTTTCAGGCGAAGCAAGAATCAAAGCACAAGCTGAACAGGAGGCAGGGAAGCAGAGACGAGAAATATAACCCAAGGAGTCAGAGGATAGCCGTTTTCCTCTTAGGATGAGGAATGGAGATCAGGCGACTTCCATCAGCCTCCCAGTCTGGTATATTAAAAGGCATATGAAGCAGTAGGAAAAAAAGAAGCACAAACGAATAAAGCCCTGTGACTGTAGATGGGAGGGAGCAGGGAACTGAGCCAGGACTCGCCAGCTGCTTCAATGGGGCGTTTGTCTTTCGTTTCTATTTTTGCGGCACCTCTGCGTAACCTGGAGGAGATGAGGCTCTGCATGCTAAAGAGGGCAGCCAGCCTTCGGGAAACGGCAAGGATGTGAGCAGGGGAGTCAACACTGTGCCCAGCTCACAGAGAGGAGGGGTGAGAAAGGAGAGAAAGCGGGAGAGGTAAACAGAGCCAGGAGAGGGAACAAAGGCAGGGAGCGTGCAGCAGAGGCAGCACAGAAGCTCCTGCGCTGGCTGCAAACTCCCAAGCTCTCCAGCTGCCAGCACCCTCAGATGTAACACGTGGAGGGAGCAGTGACCTTGCTGAAGATGCTTCACCTCCGCAAGGAAGGGAATGGGGATGATTTCAACAAGAGTAATACTGCAGTGTTACCTTTCCAAGGCAGCTGGAAAAGCGCCAGCCTGGAGCATGCACATGGAATGAGGTTGCTGGTTGCTGATCCCACCAGTGCCTCAGAAAACAGCTCCAATTCACAGCAGTGAGGCTTGCTCCGTTCAGCACTGCTGAAGATGTGACATACCAGCCCAGACAAGGCAGATGGAGGAGTTTTGCTCAGTGGCAGAAAAAAAAAAAAAAAAAAATCTGAGAAAAGAATACCTTCAATCTATCTCCCAAAGTGCTGTGAATAAAAGCAATTTCACATTTCTGAGCAATTCTAGGAGAACCCCAAAGTATTTTCTACACTACACAGTCAAGAAGCACTTCATCCCTTTGGCAGAAAGCAAGCCACCTCTCCACAAGACAGGCAGCTGTTTAAGAGCTCCCAATTGGCCTATTGAATGGGGCTATAAGTGAAAGAGGAAATCAGTTATTTCTGTATCCAGCTGAAATTAGAGGAGGGACTTAGGGACACAGAATAGAAGCTAACTGCAACTGTGTCAAACAGTCTTCAAAACTGTCTTGCTTTTTGATTAACAACAAGCAAACCTCAATTTCATCTCTAAGGAAATACACCAACATTCCACAAGACATCAACCACATGGGGTTGAGTTTCAGAGCGGCTTGAATGTCCACCAATTCACCCTTCTCCCCAGCTGGATAAGCTGGATTTAGCTCTCCTTCTTGGGTGCTGCAACACACCTCCATCGTTCCAGATCAGCCCTGCTTGAGATGAAAAGCATTTGCCAGAGCACGCGCTCTGACTTTCTTGGCTCTCAGCATAAACTAGCAGAGCCTGCCTGTACAATACCACCCAGACAGGTACACATGGAGGAGGGGTCAGGACATCTCCATATCGTCAATGCAGCAGCCACAACAACACCCATCTGACTCTGCTGCTGTTGACTTTCCTTTCAAGTCCAGCCCAAACCCAGCAGTTACCAAACAAAGTTATTTTGTAGGAGAGCTGGGTCAGGAATGGATCTTCTGTTGATAATCAGTCAGGATAGAAACACAATGACCAGATGAGGGAAGCATCTGCCAGGCATATTCCCTCCCTCAGACCACCTCCAGGAAAAGCTGGGGATCATAGCCTGAGGGCAGGGAGGAGAGAGGCCCAGGGGCAGAACAGCCAATGTACAAATGCTTGATTGCAGAACATTAAAAAACAAAACAAAACAAAACAAAAACAAAACAAAACAAAACCCACAGCCAATTGAAATAACAAAAAAGATCCCAGCTGCAGACAGTGGAGGAGGTGGAGAAGATGAATGCTGTTCAGTTGAGGGCTGTCCCAGGTGATTCCCCTGCGCTCACCTGGAGTCTGTCCACACAGCTTGCACAGGGAAGCACAAATGACAGCCACGTAACAGACAGAAGTCACTTAGGTGCTATTTGGTTATGGCTACACTCCTCAGCACAGCTCCCACCCAGCCCTATTGCTGCTCCCACATTGCACCAGGCCACTCACAAATTCAGCTGGGCCCCTAATCTCCAAGCACATTTCTAATTAGGGCTTCAGAAAACAAGATCAGACTGCCATCCTCCTCGGTATTGTCAGCAAGCAGGTCCCTCACCCTGCATCCCTTGCAGCCATTCACCTTCCCATGGCCCTAATATGCTTTGCAAAGCAATGGGAAAGGCAATTCAGGATCCTGCTTTAAATGAAGAGAAGGTGACAAGGCATAGCTGAAGAAGCCCTCACAACTCTTTAGAAGGAGATCTTAAAGCACACAGTAGTTGTGCCAAACATCTTTATGCTTTTATAGACCTTTACAGTTGGCAGAATCAGAGAGCTCAAACACAGGCACAGTACACGCATGGCTGCACATATGAGCACACACTACCTTGCCATTTGCAAAGAACTGCCAATTTGCTCCCTTGACATTTCAGCAGAGAAACACCAACAGCACACAGACCCAGATACAATATTGGGAAGCAGCCAGGCGCTACCCCCAAGATGTACCTGCTTCTAGTGATGGTTGCAGAGATGCACCGGGAGATGCAGGGATCCTCAGCCCAGCACCATGAAATATCAGCTCTCCCATCCTTATCACCAGTAACAGCAAGACAGCTCCAAGCACCACCACCCATCTCCGCAGGACATTATTCCATGGAATAAGGTCACAGCACCTCAACTGAGCCCATCTTCCCCCCTCAGTCAGCCACTGACGCCAGGATCACAACTGTGCTCGGTTTCAGTCTCCCAGACTGTTTGCCTTCGCTCCCTCCCGCATCGTCTCGGAGCCTTCACACCTCCCTCCTCCACTGCTGCAACGTCTGCTCTCCTCCGCGCCTCTTGCTACAAACAGCAGCAGTTCCCAGCTCAGGGAGAGAAGCAGCCCCCGGGGAAACGGCACCGGGAAGGCAGCTGCAAACAGAAGTGAATTTACTTCTCTGTTACCTTTCCTAGCTCCCCTCAAAGCAGCCCACAGGCCCCCAGGGGTTAACAAACTGTAGATGAAAGCCACTGATCTAGGGAAAAACAACACAGCCCACAGATTGCTTTGCCCTCTCACAGGCCCAAAACTCTTCAGCTGCCAAAAAACCACCTTGCCAGGCTCACACTTCTTGCTCAGTCTCGATCTGGACTGTGCATCACATGGAGTTGAGTCTGATTTCCACACACCAAATAAAGGCGCGTGGCTGTTTGTCTGTAAGAATCCCTGCCTGGGCAGAGCTAGAGCTACCAGAGCGGACATCCCTTTGATACCCAGCTCAGCCAAAAGAACTCGCAGGCAGTTAGGCTCAGCACCAGCAGCAGCGCAGTATTCATCACCCTGCTGAGTGCGGCCCCAAGAGGCGCCAATTCCCAAACAATGTCATGCATCTGAGGCAAAAAGAAAAAAAAAGAAAAAAAGAAGCCTCGTGCAAAGCCTCAGTAGTCCTGAGCACACACATGGGCACCAGGTACCTGCACAACGCCCCAGGTCGAAGAGGGAGCTGAGAGCAGCTGCAGTATATAAAGGGAAGGCTGCAAAACTGGCCTACTGACAGCAAAAAATAAACCCCTGGACTTGAATGTACCTCTAGATTCTGAGCTTGGCCAGGCACAGGGGGTATCGCTGGGGCACACCTTCCTTGCCAGCATCCCCGGCCCCTCACACAAACCGGCGCACGTGTCTGCTGTCTCTGCGTGACTCTGACTGGGCTGTGCTCGTGTGGCTGTCAAATAGCATCTCTCCATTCTTTTGGGATTACGTGTTTCAATTGCTGGCGAGGACTGGAAGCAACCCGTGTGCCAGTCGTGGGCTGAGATGCACCTTCCCGCAGCCCCTTTGCTGCTGCTGCTCGCTTTATTTGCCCACAAAATGCCAGAGTGTCTTCCCACGCTGAGCAGAGGGGAAAAACTTTTGTGTGCTCTGATCTGTGGCTTTTCGCCTGCAGCTTCCCCTTGAGGGCTTAATGTAGTTATTTCTACCCCTGATGCCTATAATTAAATGAACATTTCCTTATGGCACTGAAGAGGCCAAGGAAAAATTGACTACAGGGAATTTTCAACCATCCTGATTTATACTCCCTCAGCTCAGGCTCATTCGCACAGTGTTAACGAACCTTCTAAGCAAGCAGAAGGGAAAAAAATAATAATAAATAGCCCATATGCAGACAAGCACCTCAGGGAACGATGAGCAGGAAAAGACCACTTCCCTCCTCCCTCCCTCTGCTTTTAACCACATCGTTTTCCTAATTGCAAAAGCAAAGGGGTTCAGATACCAGGAGCCTGTGAAGGTGTTTCCGTGCTCCACCACCAGAATGCCACTGCCCAGCCCACTGCTGGGACCCTGCTGCAGTGTATGCTGTATTTTAGCCCATCCTGCAGGTCTGTGGAGGCTCCTGACCCTGTAGGAAGGCATCAGTCCCTGCAGCTCTCAGGCTTTAACCATGCTTGTCTTGAGGGATTGGAGGAGCAAGACCACAGTGCACTTAATTATTCCAGGCTGGAACAGCTCCTAAACCACTGAGCAAAGCTGCCAGCCAAAATGGGGCTCAGTTTATAAATTCCCAGCAATCTTGGTCTCCAATGTGAGATTCCTCCCAATCTAGGTAGGGATTCAGGTCTCTCCAGAGATGCTCGGCTATCCAAGTCCAGCCCACCAAAGCCACCACACCCCACTAGGATTACCAGTTTCACTGGATTAGGAACAAACTGAGCTGCCCCTTGCCTCCCACCTCTATGCCTCTCTGCTATGGAAGCAGAGAGATCACAGAAATCCAAGGACCCAAATCTTCTGTATCATCACCAGCTGGATAGCAACACTAGAAAGTTTCCAGCAGTCTCAGCAGAAGAGGAAACACCCTCAGCACAGCAGCATCAGCTGTAGTCCTTTTGGCTGCCAGATTTTAAAACCACCATAAGGTCACTGTCCATCCTCCTCCACAGAGCAAACGCAGCTTTCGAGCAATGGGGACGGGGCCAGGCTGTGCTAGCAGAATGGCGGGTGAGAATTCAGCAGGTTCTCCCTAAGCACATTGCTCAGAGGATGGTTGGCAGGAATAGGGAGCACAGGTGATGAGATGCAGCCCAAGGACTTTGGCCAGCTGTGCCCCTACCACAGCCAGCCTGCCTCGAGAAACCCACAGAGCCATTTCCCAGCTCAGCACAGGCACTGCTTATTGCATCGGTGCCACAAAGTACTGGCACAGCACCACAACAAGTTTTCTGATCCGTTTTGCTCTTTAAGCTCACCATTGTTTGCAAACCTAAAAGGCTTTATCCCTTCTCTTTAGGGAGCCCCGGACCACAGGGGCGAGGCACCGTACAGCCAGCCGCTCAGAGGCAGAGCGGTTCCGCAGCGCTTACAGATGGCACATTCCCCCACGTTTTCAGATTGGGGTAATGAGATAGGCACGGCGGGGGGCTGCGTGTCACCGTATCACAGCTCGGTCGTGCTGGAAGACAGAGACTGGTTGAGAAATCAGCCATTCCCTCCCTGGCGGAATGACTCAAGACAAAGACTCCCCCACACTCGAGATGTCCCTGTTCTGAACTCCTGCTCCTCAGCCTCACTCAAACCAGATTTCGGTACAAAAGAGATGGTGGTAGGGAGGGAGCGCACAATCCCAGCTTCACGAGTCCCGAAGCCCTTTGTTGGGAAATCTCCGCAGATTATTTAAAAATAGGAGCTCAGCCCTCTCAACTATTGAGCGCAATTATTCCTGCACTTCATTGCCTTTCCCTGGCACGCTGCCTCTCCTCCAAATTTCAAGAGGAGACTCTCGGGGGGAGCAAGGAGCAATTTGCGGTTCCCCCTTCCTTTGTGGCAGTTTGGCGGTAGGCAGTAAAACCCCCCGGCGCCAGAAGAAGCCGTTCCGTCCAAGGAAGAGCGGTTTGGGGACAGCCCTGGCGCGGCAAGGTCTTCCATGCCGGAGCGCTGCGGAGGGCAGCGGGCGACCTACACCGTGACCGGACCCCATGGCGGAGCAACACCGACCCGCGCTGGGGGCTCTGGTGCTCGCGGGTGCCCGGGGGACAGCAGCCCGCCCCGCGAGCCGCGCTGCCTGCCAAGGGAAAAGGCAACACGCGTCCCGGGGCACCGCGATGCTCGGGGCCACCCGCGGAGCTGCAGCGCCCCAAAGGGAAGCACGGCCCACACCCACCACCGGCGCTCCCATCCTTCACTCACCGGTGGCCAGGAGGAGCAGCAGCGGCAGCGCCGGGGCTCGGTGCAACGGCTGCATGGCGGCGGCCGCTGCCCTGCCGCGCCGCTTCTTCACGGGGAGCGGGGCCGCCCCGCAGCCCGCCGGGCTCTGCCCCTCGCCGCCGCCGCGCCCGCCTGCCGCCCGGCCCCGCGCTGCATCCCGCCGCCCGGCGCCGCCTCCTCCCGCCGCTCCGAGGGCGGGGGAAGGTTCCGAGGCGGCCGCGGAGGCGGCGCGCAGCCGGTGCTCGGCCCCTCGGTTCGCGCCCGCCGATCCGCCGCCGCCCCCGGCTGCAGAGCGCGGCCCCACGCGCCTCACCACACAACGAGCGCCGGCGGCGCGGCTGCGTGCGCGGGCGGAGGTGACCGGCCCCCCCGCGGCGAGGGCGGGAGCGCTGCCGCCACAGGAGAGCCGAGCGACGAAGACCTGTCCTGAGCGTGGAACGCGACAGCACTCCGAGCTGAAGGACCCGGAATCGCGTCGGCCTCTTTCCACTGGGCATCAAGCTCGTGTTTCCAAGCTTTCACTCGCAGCAGTCATGAGGAGCCTTTTTTTTTGGTTCCAAGATAGTTTCTCTCATCACGCAGCTGCAGGAGAGCAGGCAATGCCAAAATCCAACACCTCGTGCTCCATGGGAAGAGGAAGCCATATCCTCACCACATGCCTTCACACACACCGTGTTTGTCGCCTTCTTCAGCCAGGTGTGCAGGTGGCTCCTCACCTGCTCCTCTCCTCAGCACACAGGGCAGAGGTGTGCAGCTGTCCTCTCGCCCATCGCCCATCTCGTGAGCTGTGGTGCTCCCCTTCAGCCCAAAACAACAGGTCTGGAGGCAGTCGGGATTTTAGATCTGAACATTCAGATCTAAAGGCGTTTTTTATTCTTTTCCCTACAAGAACCGAATGCTCTTTGCTTGAGGATTGAATCTCCTGAAACCTGGTGTTTTTTTCCTGTTGTGAACATGATGGTTTTTCAGTCTTTCCACAGATGAAAGGTGCCTTGCCAAGGCCCACCACAGCCTCTCAATAGGATGAGGGGAATGGCCTCAAGTCACGGGTTCAGGTTGCACGTTAGAAAAGCTCCTCTGAGGGGGTGGTGAGGCACTGGCACGGGCTGCCCAGGGGGGTGGTGGAGTCACCATCCTTGGTGACACCATACATTTCAAGAAATATGTATTTGTGGCACTGAGAGACGTGACTTAGGAGTGGTGGTGGGTGGGTGGTTGAACTTGATGTTCTTAGATGTCTTTTCCGATCTTAATGATTCTGCGATTCTAGTGAGCCAAAACAACCAGGCCCAAGCCTTTGGTACAATCAGTTACTGGCCTTCGTAGCTCCTGCCAGACCATCACCACCCCTTGGGGCAATTAGCTACTTTTCTTTTTTGCTCTTTCTGGCCATTTTTTCCCCTCTGTCACCCACCCCCCATGCAGCACTTAGCCCACAAGGGCAGGTGACGGGCTGGCAGCACCCGTTACCCAGCGCAGCAAGGCAAAGCCAGCAGGCATGAACCAAAGCACTCGCTTTTGGCTTCTTTTGGACCACATCCTCCAGCACTCTGAAAGTCCTTTTTATTCCAGAATCAATGCAGCCCCCAGCCCCCACCGAGCAGGAAATGCAGCAGGAACTTCTGAGCCACCGCTTAGTCCTTTGCTGAGATAAAAACCCCTCAGTGCACTCAGGCTTTAGCCCATGCATGGCATTTAATGAATGCTCTTGTCATTTTTCACTTTTCTGCTGGTAATTTGGCTGTCTCAGCATGCAGGTGGCTTGCTTACTATGAGCAAGTCACTAAGAGCCTTTCAGATCTCCTGACCCTGCCACATCCAGCCCCCCAATCTTAGAAACTGGATCCAGTGTCTCCAGCAGCCCAATGGCATCAAAGGAAGCGCTGAGACGCCCTCATGAATTACACGGCCTCACATCAGGGGAAAGGGAGCCATGCAGGAACAGCACTGTGTTTCCTACGAGGCTCATGGTGCTCCTTGGTGCTGCATGGATTCATTTTGACATTATATGTCAAGGAAAAGGGAATATGAAAAGAGAAGATGTATCTTAGACAAGAAAATGAAATAAAATTAGTGGTAACATCAATCAACCAGCAAAGCACAGAACAGCCAGTAGGGATGGGCAACACCAGTGCTCTTTAGAAATGAACTTAAACACAGCACAGCCCATGTCTTCATTTTACACTGCCTCAAATAGGGATGGCTGGCTCAGCTCTCCCGAGGTATTGACAGCTTTATAGGCAACGGCTTGCCATTTCTCCTTTGATCTTCTCCAGCCCCCCTACCTGGGGTTTGTTCTCCAATGATGTTCAGAGCATTGGTAAAAGGGGCTTTGCAATTGCACTAAATGCTTTTTATAGCTGCTTCAAAGCCATTGAGAAAAGTGATAGCAGGAGAAACCTCTCTAGGTATTACCATTATCTGCGCTTTTCTGTTCTCCTTCAAAATTGTTCAATTTCACAGTTACGTCTATTAGAGGGAATCAAAAAGGAAGGATGTATTTTAGGTTGGCAAAACTGGAAATCCTTCTGCTGTCTCTCCCTGTAAGTTACCGTAACAGCTTTTGCCTTCAGGAAATTCAACCAGCTTTCTGATTTCAATTTAAGGGTCACATTGTGTTCCATGATACTTGCAAACAAATGCTACCAAAGTAGAAAAACAAGGTGATATCTAAGGGAAAGAATTTAGTGCCTAGAACTTGTTAATTAAAAATAAATTAAACACAAGTCTAATCTCAGTAGAAATAGAATTTGTTCTGAAGCTCCAGTTAAAAAAAAAAAAAAGACAGAAGCAACACATTAATTTGAAATATGTTGTTAAGTAGTTTTATTCTCCTAAATACAGCAAAATTGAGTTCACCTACAAAGATGAAAGTGATCTATTGCCCTTGCTCAGCAGAGAAAGAAAATAAGCAATAAGCAGAACAAATAAGCAGTCAGATGTTAAGCTCTTGCAGTGTTAGAAATGTAGGATGTCACTAGTACTTGGGAAAAGGATTAACCCCACGTTGTTTGCCCTCTCACACTAGTCCATACAACAGAAAGGTATCTGTGGCCTTTATTACAACAGGTGAAGGAAAACGAGCTACTTTCAGACCTTGCCCAATTACTTTGCTGGCTTTTTGGGACAGAGCCTCCGTGACACAGCAGGTTTGTGGCACACCAAGTGGTTTAACCCCATCTGCTGTGAGGCTGAGCAGCTTTTTGGCACCACGTCCCCCCTTGAGGGAAGGGCTTGAGACTCCCCTGCCCCCCTTTCTTAGGCACAAGGAAGGAATTTAACCTCTCCCTTATTATAATGTGAATTTATTTCAGAGACTCTGGCAAGCTTTATATAAGCTTGTTTGCTGAGTTAGCCTTTTTAATGCTGGAATACTGAAACATTCTGACTGTACCAAGAAGGGCTAGGCATCCACTGTTATATAGCTTAGGCATGCAGCTGCTCTGTGGCTTCTGCTCTCATCCAAAATCATGCTGGGAAAGGCATATAACAAACACTTAAAGAGGAGAAACCTGGAGCAGTTGGTGCCTTCCTGGATGTGCTGTAATTAGAGGGAAATTGAATCTGCTCTACAGAGAGCACAGGAGTGGGACCAAGATTTTCTGTATCACTCCAAGCCTTTCTTCATACCTGCACCAGCTTCCTCCCCTTAGGGGATGCTGCTCACCTGGGACACAGTGCTGTTACCAGTCCTGCTTACTTCCCCTCCCCTGATGCGATGTGGTGGAACAGCAAGCATGACTTGTGCTTTTTCTCCCAGTTTCCACGCTCCCCCTGCTGCTTCCCCTCCCCGATGGTCCGCGTTTCTCTCCTCACTAAAGCAGAGCCTATTGCTGCATTAATAGCCACGCGTTCTGCAGCAGGCTCTGACAGCAAAGCTCAGCAGACTCCTAGAGGGCAGATGAAAACAAAGCTATTCTGAATTTGATTAAGGGGCCAGAATAACCTTTAACAGAGCCACCTGAGGCAAGGTGACAGTCAGCTCTCCAGCTGAAAGCCAAAGCTAGTTTCCTCACATCACACGGACAGAGCTCCCCACTCGAGAGGAAGAGCAACCCAATTTCATTACTGTTTTACAGCAAGCATGCAGAGGGATGGTCACAGCACTCAGCTGGCATGAGGGGTGACTACTGAGCACCCAGACAGGAAGGATGTGCTCTCTTGAGGCTTTCACATCATTTGAGCTGGGTTTCTGCATTACATTAAAACACCAAAAACCTCCTTATTCCTGCACTGAGCTTAGAAACTCAGTTCCTAAGCAGAGCTCTTGGAAAAGGTTGCAGAGAGATGGAAAAATCTGCAAAAATACAGAAAACTAGATATCATAAGAGTAGGCAAACCTTAGATTTGCTCAAGAATTTTGCAGAAACAGAAGTATAAACAGGCTAAAGCCCAGCAGAGATGAATAGTAATGTTTCTGCTCCCAGATGGAGCTTAAATAGAGCACTCGGACCATGGTGAACCCAGGTGATGCTATTCAGGGTAATGAAGGCCTTCCAGTACTCTCAATGCCCAGACACTGCTGGCTTTTCTGCTGTACAGGAACCTGAGAGAACGTTTAGAGGGAGTGTCAGACCCTCAGTGAACAAAGTGTCTTCTCTGGAAAAAGCCCTGAATAGCTCATAGGTTATGCTTTTCATTACTAAACTGGAAAGCTCAGTGTTTCTTTGAGAGACACTCCTGGTTCCTTAGCAGTTGGCTAACTGGGATGCAGTCAACTCCAGAGCAGAGGGAGCAGCCTGCATCTGAAGAGGGCTAAAGTCTGTTGATGCTGAGAATAAACATGTACTGTCTTATGGGGACTGTGGGCACTCCTACAGCTGTGTTTCTGCATGGTTTGATGGGACTGAAGATCTTCAGCATCTTTTATGCAGAACTGTTATTTTCAAGTCTCCCTGAGCACCAGACAACCCAGAAGAGAAAGCTGGCAGCTTCCCCACAACCCACTCCTCCTTTACCTTTAGTGGGAAAGAAGTGCCTTGCGAGATGAGCAGAAAGAAGCACAGCCTGCTTCCAAGGAGCTTGTGCTCTATAGATGCAATGCTCAGCAGCCCCTTGAGGCTCCCTAAAGACATTTAGTTATGGCTGAGGAGTGTGCTGGATGGCTGAAGTCATTGGCAGACCAGTACTCCATGATAATGGAGACATTAAATCAGTCATGGCAGCATGAACTGCATAATAGATGCAAAATACAGCAGAAGTCTGATCCAATTTTGGCTCTACGTTGTTTAGTGGTGAAGTATCTCAGGGGATGGAAAAATACTAGGAAGTGTGGAGTGTGTTCCCCATGCAGCATGGCCCAAGAGGTAGCATTCTACTTGCTGTAACTAACTGTAGATATAGAACTTCCATATACATATTCCCATACTGTTTTAATGGCTCTGCAATTGCATGCTGGAATTCACCTGATCAGTTCAGCTGCGGTCAACAAAGGCAGAGGCATAAGCACACAAAATGGCCCTCCTGGTTCAACTGCAGCTGGTTGGTCTGCTCTAGGGCAAGCTAACACTATCCAACACTGCCACTTCATCTTGAGCACTGTTGTGCTGCAAAAGTTCTTCACAACCAGCTTCTGATCAGCTCTACATAAGCACACAGGAGATAGACAAACCAAGTTCCAGCCAGTATCTGCTATGAGAGAAATTGAAATAATGCTGGTCCAGAAATGATGCACACACTATTTTTCCCAAGTGGCTATGGCATTCATTTGAGGAATAAAACCACAGTGTAGTGGAGGTAGGATTTTCTGTACTTGGAGGGCATCTGCCATTTGACATCAGACTCACAGATGCTAGCACACGGGATGCAACCTGGGACCTGCAAATGTAGCATAGTTGTTTATGATCACAGTAAAGGCAGAACGTCCCAAGATTCTAAACCTTTTCAGTAAGCAGGAAAGGACTTGCAAGGAGGCAGCAGGATTTCCATCTCCACTCTTTTTCCATCTCCCATACCCTAACAAGTTAGCTGGCTACCTGAAGGGCCCTGCAGATACAGTGTGTGTATTTGTATATAGCACAGAACCACAGAATATCCTGAGTCTCAAGGGACCACAAGGATCAGGCTTACACTCCCTCTAGGCAGAAAGCTCCATGCTGGGCAGGGGACAAACGGATTTGTATGAGATGCAGAGCCATGCTGTTCTCTCAGGAGTATGCACACAGCATGTTCAAACTGAACTGGATCAGGATCTGGCCCATTGTGCCCTTTTCAAATCAAGATGTTCTTCCAAGCCTATCTGACTAGAAGGGATGCTGCCTGGCATCACAGAGCTCTGCCTGCCTTGTAGAGAGCAAGCCCATCACCTTTCTATCTGTGCCCAGGAACAGACTGCTGTGGGCCAACCTCACCTCCCCTAAACATTGCTTTTGCCCCAGGTGCTCAGAGGCAGTGCACAGCATTCAAATCTCAGCAGCGAGAAGTCAAGTGCTCAAGACTGACTAAATTCAGGGTTGTCTGGGGAGCAACTCCTTGTTTCATGTGTGGCTTGGCTAGCTGATCTTCAGAGCCCTACAGCAAAATCCTCACTACACTCAGCTGGAACATGCCCCCTGGCAAGGCAGCCCCTGCTCAAAGCAGCATCTATTTTCACCCATCTATACCCCCATCCAGACCAGACACCTGATGCTGTCAACAGCCAAAATTTGCTCCAGGGAACCTGAAAAGCTCAGTGGCCGTGAGAGGAGGAACATGCCTTCAGACTGGCATTAACACTCCACTGAGCAGCTCATGTCAGCATCGGCAAGGGCACAGCTGCAAAAATTCATTGCTCTGCTGGATGCTGGCAACACTAGGTGCAAAGGCATAACTGTCTCCATAGCGAGGATTCAAGATGAGGCAGTGAAGTGACAAACAAGTGATTCCAACAGCGGCATCCTTCTGTTGCCACAGATCACAACACGCACCAAGTGAGGTAGGGCAGAGGACGGGAGGCTGGGGTAGGTGAAATCAAGAGCTCCATTCTGTTCCCTGTATTGCTTCACAGGTTACAGTAACATGCTTGCCCACCTGTGCGCTGTCTGGGTCACTCCCTGCACAGCATTTAAGAAGCATTTTGTATTTATCCATGCAATACAAAAACTCTCTCTCCTTCCCCACTCAATCTTCATCCCGTGACACCAGTTCAGTTGTTTGACAAGCTTGTTGCACCCCCTATTACTGCTAGGTTTCCTATCTCAAGGCTAGCACTTGCCCAAAGAGCTGGGCATAGCTCGAAGTTGCTCTCCCCCAGGACTGCCACTGTGCCTGGCCTCTGGCATTAGATAAGGTGCTAACAGAGCTGTGTCCAGAGCTCAGGAGCCACTGTGGCTCTCAGCAAGACCTTACTCCATGGCTCAGGCACACAGGAGCGCTGCTGTCCCCACAACAGATCTGACACACACTCACATTCAGAGAGCAAAGGGCAAGATCAGGCATGGAGAGCATGCCAGGAAAGTGACTCTGAAGGCTGCCTGCAGAAAGCCCTAGTAGACAGAGACCCAGTGGGAAGGGAAAAAGCCAGCCAAAACAGTTAAACAAATACACAGGAGGGAGCTGGCAGACAGAAAAGGCAACACACTGAGCCAGTTTCAGGCTGAGAGTCATGTGCTAGGCCCCCAGCAGGGTTCAAGCTCCTGAATAACAACCCGGCTGAGAGGGGACACACACACACACATCACCATGACAAAACTCCACAATGCTGGCAGCTAGGGACATGTCTGCTTGGCCAACACAGAATTGCAGAAGGCAGTTTACAAATTCTCCTGAGCAAAGGCAGGAGGAGGCTGGAGATGCTGTACAGTCCCCACATCCAACCAGAAAAAGCACATTCACTTCAGTAAGCCCTGGAGGAGTTTTACTGCTTCTCCTAGACTGGCAACCCCAAGTGCCAGCCAAGGTGGCAGATAAGTGCTGTTCTAGACCAGTCTCAAGGTGACAGTAACATTTAAGGGACAGAGTTCCACATAGGGATCAAAGCCCCAAGCTGGAGCTGGGTGGGAATGGCAGCACTCATGACTGCACTGCACGCAATCATGTCTTGGTATCTACGCCCAAGGAGGACATGCAATACTTGAAACCACTTCAGGCAGGACTTATCTCCCTCTATTTGCACAAGCAGTGCCCACTAACTTGAAGACCAAACATAGGATGTATGTACCCAGGCCATAAAACACCAGCAAACTGCTAAGCAGCTGGTGCAGTTTCAGGTTGTTCAGCTATGCTCTTCCTCCCCACCATAACCTCAGGAATTTAAAAATAAAAAGTGAAGGAAATACGAAAGTATTGGAAAACAAATTGTATTAAAATGCACACGGTAAGAAAATCACATGTGAATTATCAGCCCAACTTGCCCTCCCTTAACATCTCCAGCTCAGGGCTTCTCTCTGTTGCTACTCTTCAAAGCAGCAATCTCAGTAAAAGGATATGAGGTGCTGTTCAGTTCAGGTGCCAGCACTTGGATAGAGCTGTAAATTCACATCAGCTGACAGCTGTGCAGCGCTGTCACCCGCTGAGTCAGGGGAAGCCCCTTCCCTGAGGCTTCTGGACACTGCCCCTGCGTGTTTTGAAGATGTTTCCACTGCCTATTCAGGTCACCCCTAATATTAGAACTGGTCAAGTTTTATTTTATTTCTTACCTTCTTCTGCCCCTTCCCTTTCACTTGCAGAAACCAAGCAGGTCAGCCCATGTGGGCACCTGGGGAAACGTCAAGTGTCAGGTGCAAAGGCCTAAAGCTGAGCAGCTGGCTTGTTCACAGAGAGTTGAAAGCAGTTTCAATTATCACCCAGCAGGCTGCAGAGTCACCAGAGATAGGAAAAAAGAATCCCTGAAGGTGCTTGCAATCCAAGGGGCACAGATAAGGCAGACAAATGCCTTTCAAATGCTCCTACTCACCCCCTCCTGCAGATGAGCTCTTAACAACTAGGGATAAATAATCAGCAAACATACCATCTATGTGGCCAGCAATTCTCTCCCTGTTGGGCTCAGCTACAAAACAGAACAGCAAACAAAACTGCTAAACAGAATTGGCTGGGCACTTAACTACTTAACTCTGTTCTATTTACAACATCTTCAGCAGCTCAGCAGTTCCTTAATCCATAAGGCACAAAGCAAGCAAGAGAACATGTAGCTTAGTCCCTCTGGACAGTGAGCTCTGTAGTGCAGCCAGGTGGCCAGAAGCACAAAAGGTTCATCTTGCACATGGTGGGCTCTGCTGCCAGCCTCAGAACTGCTGGACAATCAGCTTCCGCTTCACATCACGGCTGAATCTGTTCATCTTGAACACCTCGCTGTCATAGAAGGCAGAGAGGTTGTGGATGTTGATCTGCCGGGCCTGGGAAGCAAAGAGAGCAGGGGGAGAGGTAAATGCTTATTCAGAAAAATAAGCACCATGTGGTTTTCCATAGTAGAGGGCACACAAAATTTGTCAGTCAGCAATCTCTGCTCAGCAGGAACCAGAACTGCAGTACCAGGGGAGACTGCAGGTCAGGAGAATAGAGCATTGGCAGAGCTCAGCTGAGTGAAGAGAGGATGCTGGCTCAGCATCTGCCTGCTCTCAGCTCGTCCTTTTACTTCCACTAGAGGAAAAGCATACTCATTAAACCTAGCTATTATCCCAGAGCTCCCAATCCTCATATATGAGAAGCAGTTTTGTAGGATCTCTGACAGAGTGTGGTCAGGATTTACCATGTCAACCTCAAAGCTTTATGGGAGTGCACAAGGACTGAGAAGGAAGAATATGGTACTCCCAGGCAAGACAGGAGTAGAGGCAAATGAAACAGTCCTGGTTCTGGGGTGAATTCAGTAACACCAGGTTTTCCTGGTACACTGACTTGGGAAGATACACACCACGAAAACACCTCTGTTTGAGGCTGCTAACACAAAGCAGGAACCAACCCTACAGAAGGCTTGTTAGGATAAGCTCGTACCTTATCCACCAGATCCTTCTCTGGGACTTCTATGGTGTCTTGCTGGGCCCCGTAGCGATTTCTCTGGTACATCACCTGCTCTGCAACCAGCTGCTTCAGGATGAACAGCAGCAGCTCATTGTTGTCTCGCTTGAAGGAAAGGTAGCGGGAGAATGTCTGGGAAGGACAATGAGACAAACCAAGAGGGTCAGGAACCCAATGCCACACTGCAGGTCTCCTGTGCCTGAAACCAACCAACCCTTCTCCCACAGAGCACAAGGGGAACCAAATGACACCACTGTCACCTGCACTCTTAGCGTCTCCTATGGGATTTCAGCCTTGCCAAGCTGCCACCTGCACATGGAGTAACAACACAGCCCTGTATTATCCAAGGCACTTCTGCCAGCTGCTGACACCCATACAAAATCTCTGGAGAGACCTCAGCAGCAGCCCTGAAGCCTCTCAGGGGCTAATAGGGCACCACTATGGAGGTTTGCTGCCCTTGAGGAAGGGTAAGGCAGTATCCCTTAGTCCAGACTGCCTTGTGCCCTGCAGACTCACACGTCTGGCTGGCAATTTGCAGCAAAAGAGAGAGGCCACGAGTCGCCCAGACTGAGGGCAGGCACTCTGTGGATGGATGCCAGGCTGTGGCTGGCCAAGAGCTGTTCAGAGCCAGGTCCTGCTGCTCAAAGGGCAGCCTCTCACTGAACTGCGGTGTGAGCTGTACTGGTGTAATCCATCCCCTGAGAAGTTCTAGAAAAACTGCAGAGAGACTGCCACTGGCTGTGGCAGTAGTGGAAGCACTGGGCCAAAACAGGAGAAAAGGTGGCAAAATAAGAGAAACACAGCAGTGTTCTGGATACAGAGGCTTAGGACACATCTGTTCTCACTGTTATCTCAGCCCTGACAGAACACCACTGCCAAGAGAGCCCTTACATGCCCCACTACAGACTAGCAAAAGGCAGTTACGCAGCAGCACCTTCAGACTCACAGTTCTCCATTTGCACAGGCACGACACCTGTTTGTGCGGGACAGACTCCAACAGAGCCTGCAGGATCCTCTTCCCACAGCCAGGGCAAACAAGAGGGCTGCACCCCAAGCCTGAGGGTCAGGGCAGAGCAGCTCTCAGCTCAGCCAGTACCCACCTTGCGCATGCTCCGCATGACACTGAACTTCTGCGTGTCGATGAAACTCTCCAGCATCACCCGGATGGCCATGTTGACATCATCCTCCACCACATAATCTCTCAAGTGCATACGGGCATGAGCCTCAGCCATCCGGATCATGGACTCAATGTGCCGCACTGTGATGGGGATGCTGCCAGTTGCCTAAGGAGGGAGAGGAAGGAGAAACCCCTTAGTGAAGGATAGAAGACACGGGGAGGTTTCTGTGTCAGGACCTGGAGTGCTTGGCATTCCAGGAGATGGCACTTGGACCAGAGGACTGTGTAAAGCTAAGTAGGCTCTGCCATCTGCTGGCATATCCTGCACAGTGTGGTACAGACTCCAATACTTAACATTTTAATTTGGTAGAATACGAGGGAATGCTACATGAGATCCCTCTTTGAAAAGCACTTAGTGCCTTTCCAGGAAACAGCAATCCTCAGTTACCTTCAGCAAGCATTACATGGAGAAACAAAAATGTTAGAGAAAAACATTTCCCAAACTCACAAAGTCTGATCTCAAGAAAATTCCACACGATTGGAGAGGATGAAACCAGCCTGAGAAATCCCAGATAAAAGAGGATACTTCTACAGAGAACAGCTCCTTATAACACAGCAAGAGCACATGGGAGAACGCAAACATTTCCTGTGGGCCTGCCAGACTGGGCAAAAAGACAACAAAAAGACTCTGCTCTGGCAGACCCCAGTATGTATGTCCAGTCCACTGCACTATGTATTATCTACAAGCAAGACCCTGCATCTAATTGAAGAATCATCTGTTCAGCTAGCTACTGTAGAATCGACCTCTCTCTCATAAAAAAGCAGCACAGACTCTTGTGACGTGAATAGCTAGAATGTGTCAACCTGTGCTGGAGCAGTCACAGGCTGATTTGCAGTCTGGATACACACTCACTCCCCTTCTTCCCTCAGTATTCTCACCATAGACTCTTTCCTCAGGTCACTGTACATCCGGGCCACCTTGTCCTGGTCCATCTGGTTGAGTTTGGGGTGGACCTTCTCTTTGGCATAGACGATGTATTTTCTCAGAACCTCCTGAGGAATGGGTTCCACCCCGTATGTATTGGGAAGAATAACCTCACTGGCATCTCCATTCACTGCCTCCTTACTACCTGGGTGGTGCTTGACGTGGCTGCCAACAACAAACCGGGCAAGCATTTCGTCCTACAAGAGAGCAGTGTAATAACAGAACTGAAGACACCCAGTAGACAGCAGAACTCTGCAAGCAGCTGCAGCTGAGCATCCTAACAGCCCAGTGCAGACACACTGACAGCATGATTTTACCTGCACAGGGTCCACTGTGTCTCTCACCACACACAGGATATCGAATCGAGAGATGATGGGCTCTGTCAGGTCTACATTCTCTGAGAAAGTCAGCGATGGATCGTATCGACCACCTGGAGCAGAGACAAACCTCAACATCAGCCACAGGATTCAGGGCTGAAGCTTTGAGGTAAACATCAATCTCCTTCACAGAGAGACTTTACTGCTCGCTTGATTTGTGTTCCAGACTGGAGAGAAGGGAAGCTGCACTACAGTTCTCGAGACAACAGGACTGATGCTGGAGACATGAGTATTCCTGTGTCTCTCAGCACTTACCTATGGGATTAGCAGCAGCAATAACAGTGCAGCGAGCCTGTAAGGAGGTGACAATGCCTGCTTTGGAGATGGAAATACTTTGCTGTTCCATGGCTTCGTGTATGCTGGTCCTGTCCTGGTCGTTCATCTACAAAAAAGCAAAGATGATTCAGTTCAAGTCAACATTGCCAGTACACCAAGGGGAATTAGCTTGCACAGGGCGCTCTGAAGAGACAGCAAACTGTACCATGCAGACCAGCAACAGCCTAAACAAACTGCAGGGAGCCCAGTCTGCTGGCCGATGGCACCCCAACTTATCTCATGTCCTCATCACAGAGGTTACAGCCAGCCCCTCCACAGCTCAGCCTTCCCAAAGAGATGCAGCTGGAACGCACCTTGTCAAATTCATCAATCAGGCAGACACCTCTGTCAGCCAGCACGAGGGCTCCTGCTTCCAAAGTCCACTCTTTGCTGACCGGGTGCCTCTGAACATAAGCTGTGAGGCCCACAGCAGAAGCACCCTGGCCAGTGGTGAAGATGGCCCTGCTGGACACCTTCTCTATGTACTTCAGAAACTGTGACTTCGCAGTACCAGGGTCTCCGCACAGAAGCACGTTGATGTCCCCGCGGACTTTGTGTTTGCCACCTACAACAGTAATGGGAGAGACACACAGGCAGCTGAGTCCTCTGTGCACCACTTGATAGCAACCCTACCCTGAACACCACAAAGCTGAAGGGAAGGCAGAGTATGCAGAGAAACCACTGTACAGGAAAATTGAGGGGAAGATCAGATATAGCCACTGCCATATTTTGTTATGGTTTAGAACACTGAGAAGAACCAAAAGTACTGAAGGATCAAATACAGCAGTGCATAAGAACTAGGAACAAAGCAGAGCTTTTTCCTTTCCACTGCAACTGCAGCTTTTTAAATTGAGTGTAAAAAAAGCATTTTTAACCCTGCTGAATGCATTCTTTTAAGATGACAACAAATCAGGACACCAACAGATTGAACCTTTAAAGGAGCATCAAATATGACTTCCTAGAGGAAGAGGGATAAAACCATGCCTAGGCTTGCAGCAGGAGCTGTTTTCAGTCTTAGCATTTCTACTCTCACACCAATTTTTGGTGTGATAGAACAGCCACTTCAGTCAGATTTCCTCAGTCTGTTCACTTGCCTGTCACCAAGACACACAGACAACTCTGACCACTCACTGCAACAGCACCGACAAACCCAGATCCGTTGAATCAGCCCTGCACAACACATTACACTCACCTGGGTTTTTGGGCTCTCCACCAAATAAGGCTAAAGCCAAACCCCTCTTGATATCTTCATGTCCATAAATAGATGGGGCAATGCTGGCAAAAATCTGAAGGGAAATGCAGAGAGTTATCTAGGGAGTAACGCTTCCCTGTCTGGGCAGAAAGGGGTGTGAAAAACAGCTTGGATTTATCTATGGTTGCCAACACTATAGAGCTGTCTTTAAAGAGTCTTATTGTCTCTGCTGAGGAAGATTTTTCAAAAGTAACCATCAACCCAGAGTCACAAAGTTGTTTCAAAAAAAAAAAAAAAAAAAAAAAAAAAGCCATTGGATCACAGGAGATTGTATGGTTTGGTGCTAGAAGCAGCAGCCACAGCCTCTAGATTCCAGCTGCACACCACAGTGGCTGTTATCACCTACTGCAAAGCTGGAGACCTTGATTCAGTTTGAGACCTAGATTCAGTTTGAGACCTACTCACTGCATGTGATAATCACTGGATGGGCTGTTTTACACATGAATCACGGTCAAATATGATGAACAATAGGCTTATTTTCTCCTGGGTATTCTGAAAATAGCCTGACACAGGAGATTACTGATTTTAAAACAGCTCTGACTTAAAAGGAGCTACTCTACGCACCAGAAACAACACAGTCAATATTAAAAACTGCAACCAAGGCAACAGAGTGAAGTCTCAACATTGGAGAGTTTAAACTCAACTCAAGTGAGGTTTAATATGCACCAGTCCAGGAGCCTTCTTTAAAGTACTGTATTCAGGTCTCAGCATGTGGAGACAGACAAAGCTAAGACCTCCAGCATGGTTTAGCTAGGTAATAACATCCAAGAGGATCAATTCTGCAAGCACTGGCCCCTCAGAGTACCTCCTCACAGTTTGCTTTCAGGATATAGCAAGAGAAACTAATGATCAAATATAAGCAGTGCCTGAGCAACTCTCACTTGTCTTCCAGCCCTGTGGCTATGTGGAGCCCCAGAGAAAGAAGGGGAGAAACAGAAAATTTGATCTCCAGAAGGGCAAGGAAAGTGTCATATTTGCATCTCTCTGGTAACTCATGCTAATCAACAGCTGAGAGATGACCAGAAGAGCACCCAGGGAACTGAGATTTCTGAAAGTCCCTCCACCCGGTGTTTTGCTAGCTGACATCTCACATCACTTTCTGATCCAGCTGCCAGATGATGGCTGGCTGTCAGCAGAAGAAGGGAGTATTAGTAACAGACCCACCTTCTCCCCAATTTGCTCATCCTTGGACAGAGCCACAAGCATTTTCACATCCTCATCAGTCAGCTCCCCGACAGCCAGCTTGTTGTCCTTCTTGGCAATGTGGTTGGCCAGGATCACAGTCGCAAACACTGGGAACCCGTTGGCAGTGTTCAGGGAGCCATCATAGTTGTTGTGATAGATCCCTGTGAGCTCCTGGGAAGCAGGAGGTGGTCTGTCAGTGCGTGCACAGCCTCAAACAGCCCCCTCTTTCCATTTTAAGATATCAGTCTTGTAAACAAGTTGCCCAAATGCATCTGAAGACAATCTTCCTTCCTTCTCCCCTGATAGAATTACTGACGTCCACCTTGATGTTATTGTCAGAGAGTTTACAAATGCTCTGTGCTCACTCCACGTACTTACAATCTCATCCCCTGGCTTGCAGCTGTCAACCAGATCAGCAAGGAGAATGGCATCCTTGGAGCGGGGCAGCCTGCCAGCAGCTACCTTCCCAGGGCTCTCCTGGATTTTGATGCGCTGATAGTTCTGATAGACTGTCTGCAGTAGGAAAATAAAAGTTAACCAGCATTTCCGGATGGCATTGGCACTATCACTCTTAAAAGGCACCTTACTGGAAAAAAATCTATTCAAAGATTTACTTTATTTTAGCTAGAAAACTACAGGAGGATGGAGGTTGACAGGAGCAATTCCAGACTGTGATAGACAGCAACGATGACAAATTTATTTTCCATATCTGATCACAGAGCTTCAGCTTCTGTGGTGTTTGTCCAACCTGGATCAGTTCCTGGGAGAAAGACATTCCACTCACAATAGTTAAAAACACCAAAGCAAAGAATAAAAGCCAGATGCTCCACATCAGGGATTTTGCTACAGACTTGTAGTTTCCTTAGTTGGTAGATCTGACTAAAATACTGACCTAACTAGGAAAGGAGGACAGCTGGACAGCTTCTGTCCAGCCTGGGCAGAACCAGCAGCCTGGTACATTTGTGTAATTAAGCAGCTCCCAGACACCCACATCTCTTACCTCTTCCATGTTGATTTCAAAGGGACCAAGAGATTGACACTCTGGGCAGGAACCGGGTTTCACCTCCTGGTTCTGGGACTGGAAAAAGGGTCCCAAGATGAATCTGCACTTGGTGCAGTTGTACTTGACCATGCTCAGCTGAGGCAGGACTCCTGTGCAACTTGTCACCACTCCGCTGGTCCGGATCAACTGGTTCAAGTGTAGTTGCCTGAAGGAAGAGAGATACTGGATGTCTGCAGGGCACAGAAAGAACACCCTGCAGACATTTCTGCTTGAAGGCACATCCACCATAGGCCTTCTGAAAAACAATTCCTGGTAGGAAGATCAAGGTTTGTGTTTTCCCTTAGGGGACATTGGAAGTTCATCCTTAATCACTCTTTTTCTGTTATAAGTTTAGCAGTTCTGTGGGGTTTATCTGGAACTGTAGCTTCCAGATTAGTTCTCCTTAGCACCCCAAAGCCTTCTGTAGGTCCTACAGCCACTGCTGGTAGTTCTGCTGCTTACCTGAGCGACCGCAACTCTTCCACCAGAGGGAGGTGGGAGATACGAACATGGATCTCTTGAGCAATACGATCGTACTTGGGGTACATGGCCAACACCACTTCCTTGGCTGCTTCATCAAAGATCTTCAGCATTTCTGCTGGGGCCTCAGGTAGAAAGTAGGCAAGGACATGTTCCTGGGCAGCCAGATCCTCGTAGTTCACCACTAGACTCTCTCTGTTCTCTTAAGAAAAAGAAGGGAAGCATTTCATTTTCAACCTGCTCACTTCTCAAGCAGCCTGTAAAAGATATCCAGAACACACAAGCTGGTTTCCTGCAAGCTGCAGCTTGTAGGTGTCTGCACCTCTCCTGAGAAACGTGGAAGTCACCAACTTAAAAACAGCTGGAGAAGTCCATTAAAGTTATTTTTCTAACTATTTTTTTCCATCAGTACTCATTCTGATTATTTCTCTCCAGGTCTGTAGGTATTCCTCAGACTCAGTGTTCCTGAGACTTGAAAGCCTCAGCCCAACAAACTACTCTCATACAGACTCCAGGAAACAGAAGTTAATAGCACTGAATGGCTGGCAAAAATATTCTGCCTCTGCTGTTCCTGAGGAGTAGGAAGAAAAACGCCTTTATTTTTTAACTGTGTAACACCAACCAGGATCCAGTACTCAATCTTCTGACTCAGCATAAGTAAGAAATATGAACAACTGCAGTTACAGAAGTTGTTCTTAGATGTAACAATTCCAGCTTTTAAAAATTTTCACTGATGGTTTCTGTCAGTGACTGCTTCTGTCAGTGAGTAGTCAAACACAGTGCTGCAACACAGACATGATCCTCAAAGTCACGCTGTATATTTGTGGCCCCTCACTGGACAACCCAGTTTTCAGTGTGAGAAACTGTCACAGACAGCAAGTAATTGTTGTCTCTTTCAGACCACAAGCACGCAGCCCACTGTCTGCTGCTACTTTTTGCCAGCATTTCTAGGATATGAATATTAATGAGTAGACGCGAGGGGCCTTCTAATTAGTCAGACAGAATCAAAGAAGGCAGTCATGATGTTTCCACTGTTCATTTATCTCCGCTAGCATCAGTTTCTCGAAGTGCTGACTTGGTGTCTGGGACAAACAGGACAGGCAGAAAAAAAATCCACCTGTTGGCTGAATCACTGCAAAGTACCACAGTCCACATAAAGAGGGTTATCACCCAGCTGTACCTTTGCACATGTCGCTGATCCTCTCCTTGAAGACGTTGTGCCCATGGTCATCCACATGGGTCTTCAAGAAGTTCTTGAAGCGGTGGTAGATCTCAAGCCGGGGAGCCGCCATGGAAACCCACTCCCTCACTGAATGCCCTTTCATGTCTTCCAGATTTTCGATGCTCTCGATCATGTCTTCATCCTCCTCCTCTATGCCATCAGCAGCCCGTTCTGCCAGCCGCCTCTTCCGCGAAGGACGGTCTTCATCTTCATCATCGCTGTCTATGGGTTGGCAAGACAAATCGGTCAGAGTTGAGTTTCCCATTCTCCCTCTTTGGAATGGTCATGGATGAACTGCAATGGGCTGAGGAAGCAAAGAGGCTGGCACTTACAAACCAAAAACTACCCCAGGCCCAGCCAAACTCCAGTTCAGCTCCACCTAATTTCTGCATCTTCCACTATAGCTGAAGTCTTTAAAGGGGAAGATTTGTAATCAACAGCACTCAAACCTGTCCATTAACATACCAAGGAAGCAAGTCCAAACAACATACTTCTAAGTGCATCAAAGGCCCTCCCACCCAGCCCACAGAAGCCTCTGTCATCTCCACCTACCATAGAGCAGCCCCCTCCTCATGCGGCCCATGCCCTGCTCCAGCTCACGGTCCCGCTGCCTCATCACTCTCTCTGCAGCTTCCCGCTGGCTGGCAGTCAGCTCCTCCACATCTTCATCATCCAAGGCCAGGCCCTCTGCCTCGTAGACATCCAGCTCTGGAATGGGCCGGTAGTCCCTAGGGCACACACACAGCATTGAAACAAACTCCAGAAGCATTTATCCAGCTTCCCTTGGCTATCAGTGAGTCAGGACAGATGATCTGCGTCAGACGGAGCCCACGGGACAGGAAGGAGCAAGGGGAGATGCCCTGCAGTATGAAAGGCTCCAACACCAGGATTACAAATGCCAGCACTGAAGTCTCTGTATTGTACAGTTCTCTGGCTAGTTGGCAGGTCTGGCTGAGTAGCAAAGCATTAACATTTATGGTTGCAAGAGCAAGGAGCTGGGCTCGATGCGCATCCTATACCTCAAGATCCAGGTTTATTGTCCCTAGATCACAACAGCACTTTGCTCCTGGTTTGCAATGTGTTCTGTGCTTCCAGAACTTTACATCATCACGCCCTGGCTCTTCTTTCCTTACCACCCAGCAGCACTTCAGACCCTTCATTAGGCTACCAGCACCCACTGCTGGTCCGCACTGAGAATCCCCATAACAAAACCCCACCTACAAACCCAACTCCCCAGACGCTAGCTCTCAACGGCCTCCTTACCTCTCCATCCCCTCCCCGATGAGCTCTTCTCCTTCTTCTTCCTCTTCGGGGAGCCCTTCGGTGCCCAGGAGCCCTTCGGACTCATCCTCGAAGGGAGGCAGGTCCCTGCCAGGGCTGGACGTGAACGCATCGCCGCGGCGGGAGCTGCGCACGGGGCTGGTGACCGCCGCCTGCGATTCGGAGGAGTCCTGCAAGGAGGGGAGGGCGGGTGAGGGCGGCTGGGGAGCGGGGCTGCTCCTCCCCGCCACCGGGCCAAGGGGGCTTGGTGAATCCGGAGGGCCGAAGGGAAATGCTGCTCAGCAATGAGTCCTGCTTCCCGAAAGCGGAAAAATTAAAATCGTGAATGTTCCCCACAGACTGCAACGGAAAGACCTGAGAACCAGGTCCGCTGAGCCCGGAACAAAGGAGAAGATCTCTGACCCGCCCCAAAGCTCCCTTCTCCGATACAGGGCCACCGGGAGACTTCTCAAGACAACCGGCAACCCCCGCGCCCCCCGGAATGAATAAATAAATACAAAGAAAAAAATCAACAAACGCCTCCCGGGACAGGGAGGAATCGAGCTTTGCGTCCCGAGCCCGCCCGCCCGCCCTTTCTCCCCAAGCCCCGTTCCGCCGCTCACCGCCATCGCTGCTTCCTACCCCGCCGGATTCCGCGCGAAAATGCACCACGTGGGCAGCAAAAGCGCGCGAAACCTCATGAATAATGAATATATCTGCCGCTTGCCCCGCCCACCTCGTGAATATGCATGACCAAATTTCCTCCTGCTCGACCAAACCCGTGCTCGGCCGCGGGCAGCGTGGCGAGATCGGGCAAGAGCGGCTTGAGTTGGGCGCTCAGCTTCTCGGAGAACTGCGTTGGGCAGCTAAACCTATCAGTAAATTGAGGCAGCTGCAAGGACAGGGTTCCTTCTGCTAGGCCCACTGACATGAAGGGTGCGGGTCGGGACTCAGAGGCTCAGCTGATACTTGGAAACTGCTACAGACACAAATAGTGTCATGAGACTGTTTAACAGATCAAATTCTCCACTTCAAAATGCTATTTTTCAACGTAGTTGCAACAATTAGCTGTGTGTTTTCCATCAGCAGTGGTGGACAGTCTTCACGCCGTCGTAAAATCCTGCAGCAGCAGGAGTCACTGCTGAACTGTCACTGTCACCACTGCTGAACTGCACGACCCAGTGCCTCACTGTGCTCACTGCTGGCAGGAAGGTTCAACCTCTAGTGCCATCCCACAACATGCCCCTCTGATGCCGTGGGCCAGTATCATCATACAGGAGGAAACGCTTTCAGAGCAGCCTTTGTAACACTGGGCACAGAAGCATGTATCTATTTCAGTCACTGTGGCAACTACTTGAAGGGGCACTACCCATAAGTCCTTAATATCACGTATTGCTACAAGCCTGTGACCAGAAGAACAGCATAGACACCATGAATAACTAGATGTTCTGGCTGATGCATTCACCCTCTCTTCCCATAGAGCAGCCGGGCCCCAGGTGTGCACTCAGCGCCCACCAACAAACCAAACTGGTGTGATGTTAGCCATACCTGTGCTGAAACTGGAGCAAGGGGCACAGGGCTGACCTCTGCTGCAGCAAAGAAGGGCGGTTTGATACGCTGGCTAAACGCAGGCTTCTCAACAGCCAAAAACATGCGGCCTTACTTTCCGTTTGGATAAAGGTGGCTGAGAAGAGGATTGGAAACCAGGTGTTTACCTGGGATTTCTTGTATATCCTTCAGCGTCCGATACCTTGAGTTGCAAGAGACTTACTGAACAAATTTAGTGCGCAAATAACTGCTAATAAAATAAAACCATAGAGCCCTGTGAAGTACTGTCTGTTGTAAATCTATTGGGGGAGGCTACTGAAATCCCAGAATGAGCCAAAGCAGCTGAAACAGTATGGATATCCCTAAAGCTAGAAGCTAAGCCCGCAAGACAAAAGCACTACCTCCTAAAAATGGAAGGTAGGAGAGGAACTCAGCCTCTGACTGGAAGGTTGTGACTCACAGACTGTTATGGGAATGCTGTTCACACTGCTGTACTGCACTTCTGCCAGCCAGAAAGCCTCACTCCACAGAATGTCAGTTGGTTCAGGATCAAAGGGCTGTGAGTTCAATTGTGATGGAAGTACATCCCCTTATGGAAAGCCCACATACCCTCCTTTGTGTTGGAGGACAAAAACCCCAAAACTAGAAGGAAAACACCGTGGTGTTGGACTGTGCTCTGCCAGGACTTTAAAAATAGCCCCGTCATAATTGGGAACCAGCTTGCTAAGGAACTGGAGGGATGGCAGCACAAACGGCTGGAAGCTACACTGCGCCAGTGTGCAGATGAACTTCTTATAGGTGCTGAGTCAAGGGAGGAAATAACACAAGTGACAACAAGTCTCCTGAATTTTCCGAGCTCTGTGGGATGCAGAGTATCAAAGAAGAAAGCACCAATAGCTTGTCAGTTTGTTATTTATGTTGGTTTTACAATCCCTTGGGGATACCAAAGCCTAATAATGGGTGAGCTCAAGGGGGCTGTATGTCAAATACCAGGAAGAGACCAGCGGGCTATTTCTCTCGACAACTGGACCAAGAAATATAGGGTGGATGTCCTGTTTACAAGCAGTGGCAGCAGACCTGAGGCACTGCCTGAATGCTGGCCCACTCCACAGCCAGCAGCAGCTCTGGGGCTGCCCACGTGTCCTAAGCACAGCGACATCCCCAAGTTAACAAAAACAACCCCAGAAGGGGCTGCAGCTGCCAGCCTGACATCCACCACGTTGTGCATTGGAAACATTGCACCCTGCTGGTGTCGGAGCCAGAACCCAGCTCAGCCTGAACAGGGCCGTGGGGAGGAAGGAATGGGTTGGCTGCTGGGGGGAAGAGATCCCTGTGGTTGCAGCCCCTAAAGCTGCCCACCTTTGGAAAGGCAGAGAAGAATGAAACCGACAGTGGCATGATGGAACTCTAAGTTTTATTGTGGATGTTTATGGATCTGATGACAGCAAATGGAGCTTTTACACAACTGTTTCCGTTGCATCATTAGGGCCGGCTGTGGATGTGCTGGGCCCGACGTGGTACCCGGGAGCAGTTTCTCCCCTGGGGTGGCCCTCGCCGCCTGGATTGGCTCCTGCGGCGATTTCGGGGCTGGCTGTGGATCTCTGCAGCCCGATGTTCAAGAGGGGAGTGGCTTCGAGTCCGCGCCCGCCTTGGCTGCCGGGACCGGCTTCCATCAGCCGCTGTGGAATCCCCTGAGGACCGCGGTGCTCTCGGTGTGGTGTAGCTGTGGGTGCAGCTCTCAGCACTTGGTGTTGGTGCCTGTCTGCTCCCACGGCGTGTTTGGGGCTGGCTTGGAGAACCTTGGGCCCGGCGCTGCAACGGAGAGCGGCTTTGTGTCCGGGCCCGCTGTCCCTGTCTGCACCAGCGGTTGTAGCCAAGTTCTGGGGAGTGCCTCGAGGACTCTGATGTCCTACAGCTGGCAGAGTTTAGGGAGCTGCTCCCAGCAATCGGGGCAGCATTACGGCAGCTCCCACGGCGTCCTCGGGGCTGACTGTAGGTGTTCTCCTCCCGGCATAAATGCGGGCGGACTCTTCTCCGGCCCATCCTGTGCTGGCTGGACCGGCCGCTGCTCGCAGGCACATGGGAACAGTCAGCTGACCCTGATGGTGCCTGGCTGGTGGTGCTGGAACCTTGGGATGGCCCTGGTTCCTGTTGGGTGATGGTGCTGAGTCCAGCACTGTCCAAATTTGTGTTGGAGTCTGCAAGGGGAGGCAGGATGGTGAGCAGGATTGACCTGTAGCACTGGGGTGTTACAGGCTTCTATCCCTCATGAGCCAGAGGGACTTTTGCCTCTTACCGATGCCCTCTCCAGCACAGGTGTTGCACTCCCACTCGGCTGTGCTGTGACTCAGGTAGGAACAGCGCCGATGAGTCCCTTGTGCAGCACAGGAGCTGCAGAGGAGCAGCTCCCAGGGCCTGGGGAAACGAATGGGTTGTGGCCGTGAGGACAAAGTGATCTGAGCCAGGGAGTGCCCAGCACAGCTCTGGTGCTCAGTCTGTGCTCCCCCAGCCTGTGGTGAAGCTGGGATCCCACGCAGAGCCCCAGAAGGCTGCTGAGGTAACTCACCCTTCTTCCTCTTCCCAATCTCTGCCGTGTGGATTAAGGCAGTCAGTGGCATCACAGTGCTGGTGCCTAACTCCCAGGGATGCAAAGGCATCATTGTCCTCCCATGTTGGTCTTCTGCCAGAGGAGAGAGGGAATGCGATGATCACTCACTGCCCCAGGACTAAAACTAATCCATGGCATCCCCCCCGCTCCACTCTATGCCCAGTTCCAGCTTCCCAATGATGCTGAGGCCCGTGTTAAAGGCTGTACAGGGCCAGGCCTGCCAGTGCAGTCCCTTGCCAAGGACAGCTCTTGTGCCATCACATCTCAAGAGCTGGCTGAAAGACACCAACCTGAGTGGGATTCGGATCCCCATGGTGAGCATGTCTGCAATAAAATAGTCCCTGTCTCTGCAGAGGGAGCACTGGAAGCAGTCAATCCCTGCGCACAGGGCCTGCTCCTGCAGCAGAAACACAAGCAACGTGAGTGTGAGCCGGGCCTGGTGCTGCTGAGCGCTGACCATTCCCACAGGGCGAGGGGAGAGCTCCTACCTGGATGCACGCCCGGTGGAACCAGGCGTGTTGGCAAGACGGGCACACCATGGTGCTGTACGACTTGCTGTCACCTACGGGGTCCATGCAGATGATGCAGGTCGTGTCCTGCTCCGGCACTGCCTCCACTGCCTGCTGCGGGCAGTGCTCACAGCAGAAGGACCTGGGGGGAAGATGGGAGGGATGGGCAAGGTGGGAAGTGCTGAGAGGGGGGCAGAGGAACAGGAACGAGCCCCAGGCCTTGGCTCTGGCTGTGTCAGGCTGCTGGGAGGTCACAATGCCTCGTGTGTTCCTAGCTTCTTTGGCTGCTGCTGACAGGAGGGGTTGGGGGCTCACAGGCAACACCTGGCAGCCCTTACCTGAACTCTCCAAAGTACTGGGTGATATATTCACCCTCTGAGGCACAGGGGAGATGGAAGCTGCGGTTACAGTCTGGCTCCGCGCAGGTGATGAAGGCCCCCCTCTTGCCACAAATGAAGCAGAGCTGGAAAGAGCAGAGCAGCCCCCATCAGCAGCAGGCTCAGGGCCTACACAGCAGGCCCCGCACCTCTGGAGAGGGCACAGGGTGCAGGCAGGGCTGGGTGGCACTCTGCAGAGCAGCCCAGTGAACAGGGCTCATCTGGCAAGAGCAGGAATTTCTCCTGGATCTGGTTGGAAGAGCTGGGATTGCTTTCTTTTGACCAGGCTAAGCAAGCAGTGCCTGTCCTGGCACAAAGCTCCCTGTTCTGGTCCAGTGCTCACCTTCTTCTCTGCCTGTCTCACTGTGCTTATCAGGTCGTGTAAATAAAATCTTGCACTGTCGCTATCTGATCCTGGTTGACAAAGATCATTGGCAGCTTTCTGTACAAGAGGAAAGAGCGTGATCTTGTTAGGGCAGAAAGGAGGGAATCACTATTTGGAGGAAGGTGTCAGGAGTCACGTGGGAACCCACCACACAATACATATGGAAATAGTATCCACTGTGCTCTTCTTTGCACCCAAGGATGCTGGAGTCATTATCCACTCGGCCACACAGCACACATGCTGGAGAAGAGAGAGTAACAGCAGTGAGCGCCTTGAGGGGCCAAGTGCCCCTGGGGGCTCTCCTAGGGGCTGCTCTGTGCCAGCCATGCCAGCTGAGAGGCAGGGCTGGAGGCTGTGGAGGGGAAGGGGCACTGCAGGCCCAGCGGTGCCAGCAGCCAGCCGCAGCCCAGCTGTGGCCCTCCTGGCAAGGAGCAGTGGGACCCTGCCCGCGGATGCTGGGGAGCCCCTGCGTGCTTCCGCCTCCCCTCTCCGCTGCAGGCAGACCCCCAGCACCCCTCTGCCTGGTGGTGGGGAGCTGCGCGCAGGGATACTTTGCTCTCACCTGGCTCCCTCGAGCCGGTGGCCTCCTGCGTCCCCACGCACACTGTGCGTATTGACGGAAACCACTTGCAGAGTCCCTGTCCCATCACTGATGGGCTTTGTCCTCCACGTGCCAACCAATGGGAGAAGCGGGATGAGGCTGAGTTCACAGCTCAGGCCCCCGAGCACTGGGGAACACTCCTCGCTTGGCAGCCTCAGGCAGCCCCTTCCTCTCTGCTCACCTCACCAGGTTGCACTGAGCTTGGCCTGAGCCCCACAGCCTTAGCTCAGCTTCACACCCCGTGTGTCTCAATGGCCATTCTGTGCCACCCTCTGTGATGTCATCACACCTCACAGGGGCTGAGGGCACCCAAGCAGGAGGGTGGTGGCTCTTGCAGCCAGCCCAGAGCGAGGGGCCTGGTGCCGATGCAGCGCCACTGGAACCCGGCTTGTTGGTGCTGCTGAAGGCACTGGGTGACATGTCCACCCTTCTGGCCCCACCTGAACGCTGCCATCAGTATCCCAGTCAAGCCTTTACGTGTTTCCATGATGTTCTCGAGGCTTTACTTTTTGGTTGTTCGCTGCTGATTACCTCTGGTTACAATAAATGACTCGATTCACAGAATCACAGAATCTATGGTTGCCAAAGACCTCTAAGATCACCAAGTCCCACCGCCCAGCAGCCCACGTCCCTCAGTGCCACATCCCCGTGGTTCAGGAACACCTCCATGGACACTGACTCCCCCAGCTCCTGGGCAGTTGTGCCAGTGCCTGACCGCTCTTTCAGCAGAGATGTTCTTCCTGGTATCCATCGGGGACCTCCCCTGGCTCAACTTGAGGCCATTCCCTCTCATCCCATCGCTGCTACGTGGGAGAAGAGGCTGACCCCCACCTCACTACAACCTCCTTACAGGGAGTTATACGGCCTCCTCCGGACTCAACAATCCCAGTTCACTCTGCCGCTCCTCATGGGACTTTTGTTCCAGACCTTTTCCTGCCCCATTGCCCTTCCATGGACCCACTGCAGGGCCTCCACGTCTTTCTTGTAGTGAGGGGCCTGGAACAGAATACAGCACTTGAGGTGAGGCCTCACCAGTGCTGTCTACAGGGGCACGATCACCTCCCTGCTCCTGCTGGCTGCAGCATTTCTGCTACAAACCAGGATGCCCTTGGCCTTCTTGGGCACCTGGGCATGGTGCTGCAGCGCTGTGGTGCTGCCTGGGGTTATCGTGGCCAAAGAGCAGCAGCCAGCACTTGGTCTTCTTGGGCCTGATCCAGTTGTGCTCAGCCCATCCATGCAGCCATCCCGACCCCCCTGTAGGGCCCTCAAGCAGATCAGCGCTTCTTCCCCACTGCCATCAGCCCGGACTCCTCTGGAGCACCACTCGCATCTTTTCCTCATCATTTGTACTTTGTGTTAGCAAGTCCTTATCATCAGCATGTGGGTACTGAATTACTAGAAATTTAGGTAGGTCACTCCAAAAATAATGCCTCCCCTATTTAATTCCTGACAGCTACCCTGTGTCCTGTGCGAGGGTGTCCCTGTGTCCTTCCCAGGGGTGAATGCAGCTGGATTCCAAAGTCCTGACTGTCAATGCATATCACCAGTATTTCGCAAAGTGGTGGAGGAGCACTGGGGACTGAGCTCCCCTCCTCATAGAGAGGGCAGACACTGGAGTACAGACCATTGCATGTTCTGTGGTGCAAATTTAAGACTTGCAGTAGGCATCAGCAGGTTAGCACAGGGGCTTTGAAACAATGTGTGCACATCTGTAGTCCCTCTGCAGCTGTATAGCCACACAGTTTACGATGGGAACTAATATTCTGCCCAGTGGGCTGATAAGCTGAAAAGTATTTTAGAGAGACAGGTGTCATATAAGAATGGAATTTGGTGACAGGAGAGCATAATACTATCTTGGAAACCACACCTGCAGTCAGGTGAGGCTTCGGTGCCAAAAGATAACAAAGGAAAACACCAAGGGACAGCCCTCCCCGGGGCCCTCAGGGTTCCACCAAGTCTGTTAAGTATCACCCTTTGTCTTGCTTCCACCTGTGACACAGCAGGGACCCACCAAGCAAGCCCTGCCACCTTTATGCACAGGGCTGCAGAGATGGCACAGAGCATTCTTCTGTTTGAGAGGCATCTTTTACATCTGCTGGGCTGCACCCTCAGAGAAGTCAAGTGGAAAGAACAGGTGAACTGGGAAGCAAAACCTTTCCTCCTGACAAAGCCATGCAGGAGGCCACGTGTGCCATTAGCTAAAGCCTGGGGGTAGAGGCAAGAAGACACAACTCCCATTCCTGGACATATTTTAGCCAGAACATTCTGCTTCTTCTTGAGCAGAGGTGCCCCTGCTGTAACTTAGAGATGTTGTACCTGCCGACTGTCAGAGTACAGACCTGCAAACAGCCCGCACTAAAACTTCACAACATGTCATTAACCTGAGTAACGATGAAAGGGAAGAGACATAGCAGGGACATGCCGAGGGCCGGCTTCTGTAGGCACTGTTCTAACAGCATGGCACAAACACAAAGCCTCAGCTCCATCGGAGCAGCGGGCCGAGGCCGACCCCGAGTAGGCAGCCACACACCACGCACAGCGCTGCCCCCCCCCCACCACACACAGGGCCGCTCTGCACCGCGAGCCCTTAAATGGCGGCCGCCCGCCGCCGAGCCCCGCCTCCCGCCGCTTCCCATAGGCCGGCGCCCCGATTTCTTTCCGCCTCCCCGACCGCCTGGGTTGGGCTGTTTCGGGGCTCCTGTTTGAGCGGCTGCTGCCGGGCTTAGCCGGAAAGGCAGCGCTTTGCTGCTCCTGCCGCACGCAGCTGTCTGTCCGCCCTCTTGCGCGGCGATCCCCGGCCGAGAGGAGCGGCGGTGCCGGGCCTGGCATGGCGGGTGTGGGTCCCTGCGACTGAGCGCCGCCTGCAGGAAGGCCGGGCCGGGAGGGCTGCGTCTTGCGGCGGGTAGGAGCGGGTCGGGCGGCGGAGGGGGGCTGTGGGGACGCGGCCCGGGCCTGGCTGCGGTTCTCTGAGGCGGCGCGGTGATCGGGGGCCCGGCGCGGGGCGTTAGGCTCCGTCTTCCTTTTCCTGGCTGCCTCCCCGCTGTCCCGGCTGGGCTCCGGCCTCGGCGCTGCGCTGTGCTCACGGCCTGTGCCCGGGGCTGCGTCGCTCGAGGCGCTCTGGAGCGCTCCGCCGCCTTCAGCTGCCCTTACGGCGGGTGGTTCTTGTTCGTGTGAGGTGTCCCCGTGCTGCTCCTTTCCTTCCTTTGCCTGGAAGAAGAACGGGAAGCCTATCATACAGTGTTCTCCCGAACGAGCTTGGTGTTCTGTCCTGTTTGGGTTACTGGTGCTCTTGGTGCTTTTTTAGTGTTGTAGTTCCTCTCTTTTAGAGTTTTGTCCTGAAGCAGAAGCGATAGTGAAAGTTGGAGAGAAGGGAGTTGAGCCCTGTCAGGACAGACGTGCCACCTGTTTGTTTGAGACTGCGATGTGAATGGCAATGGCTTTGATCTAGTGGGAGATCTGAATAACTGTCTTTAAAGGGGAGCGAAGAAAAAAGGTTTCCCTTTCTCCTTGAAAGCTGTGTAACCTATTGGAGTAATGCTTTCATTTAAGCAGGGATCAGTTAAGTACATCTCTCTGCCACTCGCATCTGGAATTGTAGGCAGCAATTCCAGCCCTGATGTGGTCTGTGCTTTCCGATGCTGTTTTCAGAAAGAAGGGAAACAATCAGTTTCATTAAACCTGGAAGTCTGGTAGGTGTGTGTGACCCACATCCATGCGGTTGAGTTTTGAGACTGCAGATATCTGCTGGTAACCTGAGCCTCAGTTTTCATTGGTTACACTATGTGTCCTGAACCAAAAAGCAGAATCCCCTTACTAAGAGGCAGCTGCCTGGCCAGGAGGTGCAGCTGAGCCTCCAGCGCTGTGTCTCAGTGCCTGGACGGAGAAACACTGCTCAGCCACATCATGCTCAATTCAGCTGTAATATAGCAAACTCCTTATTTCCTTTTGTTTTCCAGTGTATGGCAGTTCAGGCTGTCTGTCAGAAGGAAAGCTGGGTTGGGCTGTGGGGTGCTGATGTGTGGCTGTGGGGTGGCTTCAGCTCTTCTGTGTGGGCTGAGCTGGCGGCTCTGGGCAGGGTGTGGTGAGTGAGGGCTATGCTCAGCTAACTGGGTTAGTTCAGATGAGCTGGGGCATGGGTTGGAAAGTGCAGCAGGGAGCAATGGTGCTGGGTGTGATGAAGGTTGTTTCCCGGGCATCAGTTCCCAGTGCCATTGCTGTGGGTTTGTTGCTGGTGGCCTCAACCAGAATGGGGCAGTTCTCAACATCTTCTCTGTGGTCTTTGGCTATGAGAAAAGCATGACGTGTGCTGTGAGACTGATGGCTCTGGCTGCCCTTCATGCCCTTGTATGTTGGGCGTTGTGCTACTCTGCCTTTGTAGGATAGTAACACCAGGCCATAGTGAGCAGCCTGGCATGGAGGTAATCTCAATTCTGCTTTGCCCTTTGAAACCTTGTGACTGAGGCTGGCTGTTGCATGTGGCCAACTCCTCTCCTTATCAGCAGCTCACTGCTGTTGTGTGATAGCGATGGATCCTAGGGAAAAAGGTTGGAGTCTCCTTGTTCTTTTTCTGAGGACATGTTTATTTTTCCAGGTGGGTCTGCAGCTTTATAATCAAACCCTTTTCACTGGGATTTCCCAAGTCAAATTCTTTGTCCCAGTAGCAGTTAGAGGTGTCATCGTTCACAGCTGATGTAATTCTACCTATGCTCTGTGAGTTTTCTCTATCCTTTCCCAGCATTTTTAAATTTCGGAAGGAATAAAAAATTCTTCTGCATTGGTAAATATGAATGTATTTGTCTTTGCTGCTACTGAGATGCAGAGGTCAGTGAAAGTGTTTCAGAAGAGAAGAATGAAGCAAAGTTATTTACAGGAGATCCTCAATGGTGTCAGAGGAGTGAGTTAGTGGAGGGAAGAGAAGACACTTCTGGGGAGTTCTGCAGTGTGGAGGTGGTTTGCTGGAACCCCCGCTAGAACTAAGATCATTTGGCACAGATATTGCCATCTCAGCACAAAGTTGATCTTTCCAGGTCTGTGTGTTTATTTAATGACATCTCTCGTGCAGCACAGCATATGGCAGTTGCACAGGAGAATCTCATCCCAGTGAGTATCTGGCAATGTGGGTGAATCAAAGGGAGGGTTTGTTAGCTAGGAGCGGCATGGGTACCCCCTGTCCTCAAAAGACTTAAGACAAATCTCAGCCTCTGAAGAAAACTCTGTGCCCTGGAGACCTGGGCAGTTTGTGGGGAAGGTGCTGCTGAGCTCTGAAAGCTCCAGAGGTGGCGCAGGGCTGTGCTGCTTGTTCTTTCTGACCTACCAGGGAAATGACCTGCTGACTCCTGGCATTGAGGCTGTTGGCTTTGCTATGCCAGCCAGGGTTAAATTCAGACAGGGGGAGATGTCTTCTTTTAAGATGAATTCTGGATTGACTGCAGCACGCGGTGCTGTCTCTGGCTTTGTGCATTTTTGGGATGGCAGTTGGTAGAGATGTTTCAGTTTGTGTCATCTGCAGCCACATTCCTGGAGGGTGCAGGGGGATGTGATGGGACCTTCAGCACACTGCTGGTCAAGTGCATTTAGCAGTGAGAGTTGCTACTTTAGGGTAAGAAGGGGGAGGATCTGCACAAGCTGACAACACTGAATCAGGAGAAAGTTTACTAGTCAACCTCTAATCCTGCTCTGCAGTGAACCAGCATTCATCCAAGCTTCTAAGGTGACCATGGAATCAACAGAGAAACTGCAGCTATTACTTACACTGCTACAACATTTACAAAGCCACTGGGCACAAAACATGTGGAGCTTTCTGGAGAACAGAGTTTCTGTTCATCTTCTGTAAGGACAGCTAATAGTACAGCAGTGTAGGGCCTGGGGGTGGGCAGATGGCAGAAAAGATAAGAAAGTTCTCTGTGGCAGGCAATTCAGAAACACCTAATGAGGAGAATGGGAAGCTCTCTCTTGTCCTTTTTCAGGTGCCTGGAGAGGGCTAAGACAGGGCAGGCAAACAAGCTAAGCCCCACAATTCATTTTGAGTTCAGAGTTCTTTGGTGCCTGGGAGTTCAACCCGAAGAAAAACACATCAGGCAGGGACAGCTTCTGAGCCTGGGTTTGTGAACTCCTGGGTTTGTGTGCATCCAGGTGCTGGTCGGTGTCTGAGAAGTGCGATGTGACCTGGATGGGGGGGAGTGACGAAGGTGGAGAACCTGATGCTAGTAGGGTTATAGGAAGGTGCCAACTTTACACATCTTTACTGTTCTGATTTTAAAATCAGAATAGTTCTGGTGTCTTGCAGAGAGAAAAATGCTGATTTTTTTGGCTTTCTTGATGTTGATTTCTGAATATAGTGCATACAGTCCCTGTAGATAAAAGTATGTGGGGCTCTGACTGTAGGTTTGGTAACAGCAATAGGTTTTAGTTATGAACCTTCAACTTGACTTTTGTAGGAATTAATTTGTTGACTTCTTGGGCTTGGGATCTAGAATAATTGTTGCTCTGATGCAGCAGGGTTTTTGTCTGATGATGCCATGTATTGCTGCTGAGCTTTGATTTATTCTATCAATCTGCCAAGGCTCGAGTAATCACTGTTTGAAGGTGCATTTTACTCTGATACAAGATGCTGATTTTATACTGTCTGCCCTAATGGCTGTGTGCAGAGTGAAGGCAGGTGTTATTCTGTTGTGTCATGCAGTCTTTCTGATTATAATAATTTGCAGCAACAAGCAGGAAGCAGTTGTGTGGGGGCCTAATGGAAGGGATATACTTTTTTAGCTCTGACTCACAACTGCCTTAATGTTCTCTTTTCTCTGCTGCTGTTGTCCCGTGCCACGTTTGACCTGAACTTGCAAGGAGGCAGGATATTCCAGTCCATGATGTCCATGATGAGATTCTCCTTGTCTGACAACATCACAAGTTCTACTGCCCTGGTGACAGCACTGGATAATGTGACAACTTTGTCTCCAACGACAGCGCAGGCAATCAATGGCACGAACATCACGGTGCCACACAAATGCCTGCTGTTGCTTTATGAGGACATTGGGAAGTCCAGGTGAGAGACAAAATGGGGTCACAGTCTGACTGTGGGATTCTTGCTTTCTCGGTGTTTGGGTGAGCAGGGCAGGGCCGGTCCCTGGCCTTCTTGGTGTGCAGAGCAGGACAAAACTTTTCTATTTACTTTTTGCAGAGTCCGCTACTGGGATCTTTTGCTCCTGGTTCCCAATGTGCTTTTCTTTATGTTTCTTCTCTGGAAGCTGCCCTCTGCCAGGGCCAAAATCCGGGTCACTTCCAGCCCTATCTTCACTACATTCTACATACTAGTGAGTACTGCTGTGTGCTTTTGAACTGATTGATGGAGTGTTTTTTATTACCACTCTTGACAAGTATCACTGAACCAGTGGAGAGAGAGAGCCTAGACCAAATCTAACATTTGAAGGTGTACTAGCAGGAATAGACTTCTTGCTGTTTGAACTCTACTTTTCAGCTTCTGGTAATGTCCATATCTAGATATGGTGGATTTTTTCTATGGTGATTTTGTTTTTTTCCCCTGCACGCTTTCTTCTGTTTGTCACTGTCTTGGAATCCAGCATCTTCTTCTTCCTTGTTTCCTGCATCATGTCGCATGACACAAAACCATTATCTCACTGTGTTCATGTATGTGAACCACTGAAGAATAATGAGCAGCTCCATACATAACTGCTACAAAATTAAAAGATACTACTAGCAGTTTCCTGTGTGGATTTAAGTCGTCTTTTACTTCTCCAGTTATACAGGGCAGGTCAGTAAAAAACTCGTTCTGAAGTCTTTGAGAAACAAAACTCCTCAGAAACCGCAGGGAAGAAAAAGTGAGCTGACTGCTGTTGGCTCTTTCAAAACAGTGTGAGAAGTAGAAAGTGATGAAACAGTCTTAGAGAAAAGTGCTTTTCAGTCAGTTTGATCTTCTGGATCGGTTTTGGAAATGAGGATAAGTGTGTTCAGTGAGGATTTCCTCTCAGGCAGTTGTTTGTCACATTCTGAAGGAATGCTTTCTTGTGGAGTCAGCGGTTAAAGCTAAGCTGATAGCTTTGTAAGATTCTCTCTCTGTTTAGAGGAAAACACCCTTTTTGCTTCCTGAGTTGTTCCTGCTCCAGAACCCTTCTGTAGGACCCTTCTTTTTTTGTCAGTGTTTTGTCCAAGTTTTCCACCCAAGGAGGGAATGTCACATTGTTATTCTTTGAGCTGTTTGCATCTCCCTTTTCTCTGAGGAGGAAGCGTTCTGCTGCGGATGGCTTATTGGTTGATTTCATCCATCTTGAAATCAGATTGTACTTTTCATTCTGTGTTAGATATGACTGTTTCATACCTTCATCATTAGTGTATCTAAGCCTGTAGCTTGGAGAATTGTATCTGGGAAAATGTGTGTTCTCAGAGAGTAGGTCTGCCCAGCAGAGAGTAAATGTGTCCAGCTGAGCTCTTATTTGCATGGTATGGCTTTGGCAGCACAGTGACTGGTGGGTTAGCCTTGCTGAGCTCTGTGCTGCCATGCTTAAATGGTGTGAGCTGGTGTCTTAATGCTGCACTGTGCAGTAAGCTAAGTTGCTTTAAAGCAGTTATCTGCATTGCCTTATCTTTTGCATTCCTGAGCATTGTCAGTGTTGAGTGTGGAGAAAAGCCAACTGTGTGGATTTCAGCTTTATCACAGATCTGAAATGTGGTAGCTGGTATAAAGTGGCTTCTGTTATCTGATGGGATTGGGTTATTCAGTCATACCAAGCACTTGATCTTCTAATTTGGAGAGATGTATTTTTCATCTGATTGCTCCCAGTGAACTGAAAGGTGGGGAGAATGACTGTAAGAGCATCGTTGTAAGGGAGTGTTTAATCTGATAGCTGAAGAAATGTGCACCTTCATGAACTCTAAGCCAGTATTTCTGTACCTGACAAGCCTTTGGGAAGTTAACTCAAATATGTTATTACATGATGTCCTCAGTGCACATTATCAGGCTTCAAAGCTGGCCTGGAAATAGAATTCCAAGGAGGTATCCTGTATATGGGAATGTGCCTTTTGACTTGAGCTCTTTTTTGCTGCTTTTTTCCTGTAGGTGTTTGTGGTGGCTTTAGTTGGTATTGCCCGTGCTGTTGTCTCCATGACTGTGAGTGCCTCTGATGCTGCCACGGTTGCTGATAAGGTAGGTACAGTGCTCTTCTGGAGGCTCTGCTTTGTGCAGTTCTGGCCACGGTTTTGCCACTGCTTCCCATTTATTTGCTTGCAAGAAGAACGTGTTCTTATTTGCAGTGCTCATAGCTGTGTTTACTATGAAATCCTGTTCCTCTAGCTGTATCTAAGCAGTCACAACCTCTAAGACTGTAAAACAATGGACTTCCTAGTTTAGACACACAAATGGTGGTAAAGCTTTCCTGTTGCAGAGATAGAAAGCTCTGCCTTGCGAGAGCTAAGCAAACATTCAGATACCTTTAGTGGATAGGCAAAGTGTGGCTTTTGATGCTCTTGCTCTGTTTGAAGGGCTCTTGGAAAAATACTGAACTTTCTTGTATTGAAAGCAAATAAAACGACTTTTCCTTTTTGAACTGATAGCTGAATGTCCTTGCAGTTCCTCTGAGCACAGAGTGAACCCTTAACAAACAGGAAAAGCCTTGTGTGTGCTGTTCCTTTGTGATGATTGCAACAGAGTGTTACCTAAAACAAAAAGCTCTGCTGATCTTGAGGTGCTGGAGGGAGAAGAACCACCTGCAGAGTATGAATCTTCTGCCTTTGTTGTTGAGGATCTGTGTGGTTGTTCTGCTTTTCCCTTTAATGTTACCTGCCGGAGCATTTTAAGGCTCTGCTTGTTGTGTGGCCAGATGTTTGTGGCATTTTCACTCACCTCTGTTGAACAGACAAAAGTCCAGGTCTTGAATAACGGAGAAGAGATGAGGTGGCTTTTCTCAGCTCTGCTGGTACTGCTGCAAAGTACGCTTGCTCAGAAGTGTAGAAAGAAAGACACTATGTTAATTTTTTCCTGCAGAAAAAATATTTTACTCCTATTATTTTTTTCTTTTTCTCGTGTACATCCTCCTGTTGTGTATTCCTATTTTATCACTTGCCTCTTATCTGTGTATTTTCAAAACAGTGCCATTGGAAGCTTGGAGAAAAAGGATCAGTAAGCCAGAATCTGGGTTCTTATACCCAGATTTGACATTGCTTTATTGCATGACTTTCTGGAAAGTCACTTGACCTGTTGTTTATCTGGTCTTGTTTCACCAAATAAAGTTTGGAAATGAAAATGACAAACTGGAAGCTATTAAATGCAGGTTTGAATATACTTTGAATACTTTGAATATACTTCAAAGACCCACTGTCTTTGAAGGAGGACATAAGTCTTGTTCAGTCTTTACTTTAGAACTTACCACTATAGGAATTGGCACTGTTTGATGTTACAGCTTGAAGATCATTTTGTTGCTTTTTGGTAGCACAGCAAAAAATGCACATCTATGGTAGAGGACAGATTTGTAGGTATGGCAGACTGTGGCCACACTGTGTCCCAAACAGCAGGCATGCTGTTTGCTCTCACAATTGTTCTGTGCAGGCAAGATCGGAGCTTGAGGTGAGTGTAAAATGAACATCCTACAAAGCATGAGGAAGATTTGTGGAAATAGCCTGCTCCAGTGAGAGGCAGCCATCCTCAGGGATAGAGAACAGAATTTTCTGTATTAACTTACAACTGGCTCCTGGCTCTTCCTAATCATGTTTGTCTGGTTGCTTTATACCTCAGATCCTGTGGGAGATCACAAGGTTCTTCCTTCTGGCGATTGAGCTGAGCGTGGTGATTCTAGGCCTTGCCTTTGGTAAGTGTCAGGAGATTTACTGAGTGCTGTGAATGTTTCCTATTTCCTTCCTTTCCTCAGAGACCACATCTGTAAGTGTGTACATCAAGGAGCACTAGAATAAAGACAGAAGACAAACTGGACAGTTTATTGGTAATGGTTGAAAGCCTGGTTACATTTACAGCTCTGCAGTTTGTGCAGTTTCAGGGTTTATTTGTGCTTTATTTGTTTTGCACGTGGTGAAGGAGCGTGCAACATATGAAGAAGGCCTTTATACAGAGATCAGCTGCCTGATCTTTGCATGAAACACATCTTATTCAAGATAGTTGTGTTTGAGGATACTTCTATCGCCTCACCGTTGTTTAGTTTTATTCTCTCCTGGCTTCATTTGATTCATTTAGCTGTTCCTTTGTTACTCTGCATTCAGTTGTATGAGTGAAAATACTATTTGGAGCACACCTTGCTGATGGGGAGAGGGAATGTAGTAGGTGTCTCTGCTGTGTCTGCAATTGAGACATGAACACTGGTTCTTCCCACTTTTATGGGATCATAAAGTAATTTAGGTTAAAGGAGCTTTTGGAGATTGGTTGCTCCATCATGTCCCAGTGTACATACTTCTAGATTGTTAGGCTTTGCCTCCTTGTCACTGTTTTTCCTGAAAAGAAACAGCAGTCTGTCTGTGTAGCTGGTAATGGAGTTGTTCCTGCTTTTTTTTTGGGGGGGGGACCTCATAGCCCCAGTGAAAGAACTTGTTTATTTTCTGTATATTAGTGTGGGCAGGGAGGAAAGCAAGTTAAAACCTATTGTTTTACAGGTTTTGTTTTGTGTTTCAAAGGATCAGCTCTCCAAGTGGAAGCAGTTAACAAAGGTTAAGTGAGCTTCAACCTTCCTTTGAGGGCCTCTGGAAATGCAGATGTTTTATTAGATTTGTTTTGGGGTGAACTGATTTTTTTTTTTTTTTTAGCACATCCTGATTCAACCTGTGTTCCTTAATTCCAGGTCATCTGGAGAGCAAGTCGAGTGTGAAGCGTGTTCTGGCAATCACTACAGTGCTGTCTCTAGCATATTCTGTCACCCAGGTGAGTATGTCAGAGCAGAACCGGTTAATTGGCTTGAAGTCAGCTGTGGGGCTCCTGCCTGGAATGTGGGGAAAAGTAGCAGCTTTGCTCTTTGGAGTAGGTTGTGGGGAAAGACTGGATTCTTGTGGTAGTGTATGGGGATCCCAGAGTATACACTGGACCATATCACACTGTCCTTTTCATGGTGTGAATGGCTCAGCCAGGGTCAAGAAATAAGGAGGAAATTTAGATGGATAGTTTTGTCCAACAAATCTTGGAACAAGAGCTCGAGTTTCTCACATGTGCCACAAATGCAAACTAGATGGAGGCAGCCCAAATGTGCTCATTGGGCTGTGCACTGTGCTGCTTGTCTCCTTCTCTTGAGCTGAGAGCTCTTGCTTCCCTTCAAACTAGCAGCTGGCTTGCTAGCTCCATTGATTAGCTCAGTCCATCTCTCTGGACAATGCAGTGTGTGTCTGGTGTTGTTCTTCTCCTTAATACGTAAGTGGCCAGCCTTGTGCCTCTATTTGAGGCAGTACCAGAATAACAGACAGTTGTTTGATGATCAGGCCCTTGTGTGCAGTGGCAGTGAGCTGTTCGTTACCACATGACACTTAATTGGGCACTGTTGAAACTGTTTGAAACAGAGGGCTGTGTCCACTCTCCTCCTTTCACTCTGTCTCTTTTTCTGGAATATCACTGATACTGTTTTCATTTAGATACTCATTCTTGCCATTTTGTTCCCCTCGTGTTTTGTTTTGTTCCTTCCTCCTTCTCCTGGGTGAACATCACTTGGCCTAAGCAGGGCAAAATTTGTGTTTCAGGTGGCAGAGACAACTTTTATTTGAACTTTGACCATAGTCTCTTTTATACAGACAGCCACTGTAATGAGGATGCTGACTATAACAGTACTGTGATGGTGCCTTTTCTTTCCTAGGGGACCTTGGAAATCCTCTACCCTGATGCTCACCTCTCAGCTGAAGACTTCAACATCTATGGCCACGGAGGGAGACACTTCTGGCTTGCCAGCTCTTGTTTCTTCTTTCTGGTGAGTATGAGGCATGTATTAAGCACTTTGACAGCCTCTTTGTATTTTCTGAATGGGACAAGGAGGATGATTTGAATATAATAAGGCCCTGGGTCCTTCCTGCCTGATGTGCAGTGCAGTATTGATGCTTTTCACGAGGCAGTGAAGCCGAACCAATAAAGGTGTGAACTACAGCCGCTGAATTCAGGTGTTCCTCACTCCCTGTTTCTCAATGACTAGCTGTGCTGATGAGGTGAGGTGTGGAGCTCTCACATGTGCACTGGGTTTAATAATGGAGGCCTGTGCCACTAACATGAGGCACCTAGGAGGTTCATGACACAGTGTTCTGCCCCTACCAAGCTTTCTAAGCCACAGAACAATTTTTTTTTTCTTTTGCCCCAACAGGTCTATTCCTTTGTGGTGATTCTTCCAAAAACTCCTCTTAAAGACCGGATTTCTCTGCCCTGTAAGTGACTGTAGTGATTCCATCATGTAAGTGGGGCAGCACCAGGATAAAAAATAAGTGAGGGGAGTAAGAGGTTCCTGTATGTGGCTGTGCTATGGATGCATCCTTCTGTCTCAGCTGTGGAATTCTTTCTCTACCATGTCTCTGCATGTGTTGCCAGGGCCATGTGCTTTCAGAACTCATTTTCTGTGCTTGCATGCATACACATGCAGGAGGAGATGTTTAACCCTTTATACCTGTCAGTCCTGGCAGCATGGGACAGAAAAATTTGGTCTTAACTGCTGAGAGTTTATAAACAACCAAGATGCTGAGATGCTTGCATTGGGTTTGCTGTCTCTATTGAACAGAACCTACTGTTTGCACTGTGCTGGTGCTTATGAGGTTGAGCTTCATCTTTATGTCTGTGTCTTTCTCACAGCCAGGAAGAGTTTTTATGTTTATGCTGGGATCCTGGCAGTGCTGAATCTGGTGCAGGGTTTGGGCAGTGCCCTTCTCTGTGTGGATATCATAGAAGGACTGTGGTATGTATGTTGGGGAAGGAGTCTACAGCCTGCTTTCTAATGTTGCATTTGTGTCCTTCAAAAATGCCTCAAGAAAACGAACTTCTGCAGTGTTCCTAAGGAGGAATAAAGCTATTGTTTGTTTCATGGAAAAAACTCACATTTGTGGGGGTCTTTGGAGCTGCGTGTTGCACAGTGGTCTTGAGGTGGTGAACAGGAGTGGCAGTGTGAAGCTGAAGCCTGATCACTGGCTTGTTTCTTAGAGAATATGTGAGCAAATGGTCTGTTTGCTAGAAATACAAGATACCTTTAGTTATATCTGGAATCTCATTCTGCAGTTCAGATCAGTTGTTTTCCATGAGCCAAAACTGGGAGAACTGAGACTTTCCTTTGAGTCAGATCCTGGGATGTGACATGGTTCCCTTTCAGGGTGTCTGGGATCAATGACATGATCCTATGTCATTGATCTGTTAGTTTGCATCAGTCCAGATTTGTTTAGCACAAGGTTTGTGCTCTGCTTGCCTGCTCTTGAGGGAAATAGAATCATTTCTTCTGGGTGGATGTGGCTGGGGTTATCCAGCTGTATTGTTTGAGTCCTAAATACCTTCATCTTCCCTTTTGCTTTTGACAGCTGTGTTGATGCTACTACATTCCTTTACTTCAGCTTCTTTGCACCTCTCATCTATGTGGCATTCCTGAAAGGCTTCTTTGGGTGAGTAGCAAGAACGGGGGTTTAGAGAGTGACCACTGTTATTTGATCTGTGCCAGATTGTTTTCCAGCTGTAGAATAAAGGCAATGACTGCAATGAGTGGAATGCCATTTAGGGAGCCAATGTTTCATTCCTGGCTTACTGATTTTCTCTGTGGTCCTGTACTGGCCACTTCTATCCAAGGCTCCCCTGTGTGCAAGGCAGAACCAATAGTTGTATTTCCCTAAGCACCTCTCTCTGTCACTTCAGTGTCTACATCCTATTTGTGCAAAGTTCTGCTGCCGAAGTCAGTCACTAAATTAGTTAGTGAGGGACTGAGTCCTGGCAGATTAAGCTAGCACAAAGTGAGTCTTCAGGAGGTTTACTGGTTGAACAGCCCTTGGCTCGGGTTTCCTATACAAGGGCCCAGTCCCCAGCTGAAAGCTCTGTCCAGTGTTGATTACTGGGTTGGGTGTGCCGCCGTGTGGCCACTCAGGAGAGATGCATGTTGGTAGGAATTCCTTTTTGTAAGCTGTACGTTTTATTGTCCTTGAGCAAGAGACCTCAATCAGGCTTTAGAATAACTAAGAATAAGAAAGTACTCTTAAAATATCAAAATGTTTCTGATGTCTTTGAAATCAGAACAGTATCTGGAGATAGGGATAGAAAGTGCTGATTTGCAAGTGTTTGTATTTTGATTTTCCTGTTGCACACAGGTGGAATGAGAAATAGAATATTTTTGTTGTTTGCTGTGAAGTCCAGTGTTGCCTGGATGCTGCTCTCAGTAATTCAGAACTCAGAAAGAGGAGAACATGCTTGTGACACCGATGTCAGGACTGCTGTTTTTATTTCCCCTAGGCAGCCTAGTCCACAGCTACAGTTAGCATTGTTCCATGGCAGTTATTCCACTATGATTATATCCTGACTGAAAGCAATAGGAAAAGTTCTTTAATAGTTAAATACACGCTGTTTCAGTGCTACTGAGTTTCAGTTAAGGGTAAGTGGCTGTTATGAGATACTTTGCTTAAATGTGTATTTTAAATCCTTAATGACTCCAGGTCTGAGCCGAAGATCCTTTTCTCCTACAAGTGTCAGGTGGATGAACCTGAAGATGTGGATGTGCACCTACCCCATGCTTATGCTGTTGCCAAGAAGGAAGGAATGGATTCTGGGTTCTACTCAAGCACTCAGATTGATACCACAGCCTACCTGGATGACGTGGCCTCTATGCCGTATCACGTGGGCAGCATCAACAGCATAGACAGCGATCGTTGGAAAGCTATCAATGCCTGAGGCAGGGCTCCCCCCTGCACCTTATGAACTCCCTGATGCTGAGGATGTTAGGATATCCACTGGAAATCTGTTCATCGCTATCTGCTGTGGCTTTCCTCTTTTCCTTAGGATTTCTGAAACCTATCGTGGAACTAAGCTGGCAGCCTTTTTGGAGAGAATATTTCCTGTCACTGCCTGAGAGCAATCCAGAACAGTCCTGTTCATAAACCTATAAACACTGAACCTTCCTGATTCTTTGTGTTCCAGATGTGAATGTGGCCCAGAAGGACAGGCCTGATCGGCGCCTCCTGCTTTTCAATGACTGACAGCACTTGTCTGCCAACTAAGGGAAATGTTGTTTAGAAGCTGTTCATTTGACTGTGTATTCTACACACACGGAGAGAGTTTGGTGGTTTAAACCAAAGTTTGTGTTCCTGGGCTTTCTCAGGCAGCGCAGTTGTCTGGATCTTATCACAACCATGGATGGGTGGCAATAGATTGTCTCAATGGTGAAGCTGCTCAGTTGGACTCATCTCTGGTTTCAGCTAATGCTAATGAAAACTGTGAATTGCAATTGTTAGGAGTTAAAAGTATTGCAGTCTGAGTGTGTAGGAAGGAGAAAAGAGGTGTGAAGAGAAATGAGCTGCCCAATGTATCCTAGGGCTGCTCTGGGAAGCACAGCTGGTATCTCGCAGCACCTGTGTGAGCTGACACAATAACAGGGAGGCAGGACAGGCAGCTACTGCCCAGCAGAGCTGAAGTAGTTATGAAACAATCTGTGGAGGCTGCGCTGCTGTCCATCTGAGCTCACAGGAGCATCTCAATAACAGCACTGAAGCGGGGTGAAGTTTCAAGAACACAGCATGTACAGTAGGTATGTGTTACGTCTTCACCATGCTTCATGGCAGGGTCATGAAGAGGGCTGTGAAGGAAGAGGCTGTCTGTGCTGATGAAGGCTTCAGAGATGTTCCGATGCCTGAGGCAGAGTAGAAGCTGATGAATCTGAGCTGTCAGTGTCCAGTGACTGGGAGTTCTTAAACACCACAGGCATCTTAAGATCAAATTGGCCGGTGTTCTAGGTTGGGTGGGAGGTGGATGCTCTGGTAGAACTGCTGTGGCAGTGTCCTCTTGTGTTACAGTTCAGTTCCCCAGACTTCTAATGAGCTTAATAGGCTTTTCATCTTGATACATTGAAAATACTTAGGGGCATGTGAAGTGTGGTTCATTTAAAAGCTGTCTGGAACTTCTTAGTCTCTTCCACACTGGAATAGGGACTGTTGTCAGAGCTGTTTCACATGCGGTTCCAAGACAGTTTGTTCCAATTCGGGGACTGTTGAGCTGATAGCTGCAGTAAACTGGTTTCTGAGACAGACTGTGCTGTCCAAGAACGAAGAGGTTTATTCTTCTAGCTTTGGGGAAGTCAGCTTTGGGGGAACCTACCTGAGTCATCTGGGTAGGTGAAGATCTGCTGTAGGCAATAGTATCTTCCCATTAGAAAGAGTAGAAAGAGGGGAAATGTGAAACATTTTGGCACTGTGCATCTCTTGCCCCACCTCACTGCTGTTCCTGAAAAAGAATACTGGGGTAAGAGTTCCTGGGGAAATCATCACGCAGGGTGCAGCATGGAGGTATCAGTTTAGAATCATGAGTGTATGCAGCAAATGCATTTCCCACTGTAGGGAAATAAATAGTTTAGATAAGAACACAAGGTTCCTGTCAGTTGACAAAACTATGCAGGCCCTTCACTTATCTTTTATTTCGTTAATGAGCAATGCAGCTTCTCAGTTCTGCAGCCTGGGGACTTTGCCCTGCAGGCTTCTGGGTAGCACTGACACCATTAATAATGAAATTCTTTAAATTCCACAAAACTTTTTGTTTTATCAAGTGAAGAAAAAACTTCCACGTGTGAGAGCTGGAGCGTCTAGCCTGCCACATTTCTCCTGCTGTAATGACTATGGAAGGGGTGGACAAGCAACTGGCCTGGCCAAGTCGGTGCTTGCCACATCAGAGAAGTTTCTGTGCTCCTCCTTTTTCTTGCTGTGAGTCTGCATCAGCCACGTTTTACTTGTGAAAGGGATGGATGATGTGGTGCCTGAATTGCCTCGTTGCTGCTCTTACTGTGGCTCTGATCCTGAGCTGCTGTTAGCAAGCATGGGGAAACCTGCAGAGCTTCCCTAGAGTCTGTTGACCTTGGACAGGTCTGAAAGACTGGAATGTCTAAGCAGATCTGCTGTGCAGGTGGTCAGTGTGTCCACACTGTCCTTCGCCAGCAGGACTCCAGTATTTCTGGAGCTTCCCATGTTGCTGGGGAGCTTCTGTGCTAGGTCACGGACTGACCTTCCTTCTGGTGTGTTTCTATGTATATAAGGCTTTGGGCTGTATTCACAACAGGCCTTGAGCAGAAGTGTGTTGTGTGTGGGGGGTGTGTAAAGAGTCTAAATATAGAATAAATGTATATTTTTGTTTGTAAAATAAAGAAATACAATGATGTTTGGCATAAATGGTTATACTTTCTTAAATGATTTGTGTTGTGGAGTATTAAAAAAAAAAAAAACAAGCTTAGCAGATATTAATGGAGTTACATGGTGCCTTTTTATGAGACAGAATTTTCCCTTTCTGGAAGCCTAGGACAGCAGGGATGTTCATGTACAACAGTTGAGTTAGTCTTCCGTAACTGGATCCTGCTGTTCCCAGGTGTCTCCAGCACTGGGGGCTCTGCTGTAGGCAGGGTTTCTTCCTTAGGAAAAAGCCTGTGTGGTGAGACTTCTCGTTCTGGGCTTTGGGATGAATGGTGATGGGCTTTTTCAGTGCCAACAGCTGACGCTGCTCTGTCACGCTGCACTCTTGAGAACTCCAGCAATGGGGAAAGTCCTCAAAGAATTAACACAAATATTCGCCGCTTGCAGGACGAAGCAGTAGGACGGGGCTGTCTGCCGGCCGGAGCAGGGAGCTCTGGATGTGCCGTGTCCGCGCAGGACGCGCTCGGACGTCCCCGCCGCCGGGCTGCCGCCTCCGGACCACAGCTCCCGTGGTGCCCCGCGGCCCGCCGCCAGTACGGCGCCACGCGATTGGCAGCCCCGGAGCCGCCCGCCAATGGGAGCCCGCGATGTTGGCCGGCCCCGGCAAAGGGGAGGCGCTGCTCGGCGCGGGAGGAGAGGCGTCCTCAGCGGCCGCCCCGCCGGCATGGGGGGCAGCGAGAGCAGCCACGGCGGCAGGAAGGTGTCCTTCGGGCTGGACGAGCGGGAGCAAGTCCGGGTGCTGCAGGGCATCAGGGTGAGGCGCTGCGGAGCGGCGGGCCCGGGCACGGCTTTGCTCGGGGGGACGCGGCAGCCCCGGGCCGGCCTGCGCCCATCTCAGCGCACCGTGTGTGCGGTGCGACTCCGCGCCGAGCTCCGTGTGCCCACGGCCGCTGTATTTCTGTTTGCCTTTGGACGTCGTTCCTGGGTGATGGGCGCTGTGTGTGTGCGCAGCCTGCCCTGCCCGCGGGCTGAATGTGAAGGCTGCGTTCTGTTTGGTTCGCCTCCAATGGGCGCTGCTCATTTGCTCTGTATTTCTATGGAACAGAATTATTTTGAGATATCTACTGCCTTTCAGGTTGAAATTGGGCAGGTGTGGCTCTTAGTTTGTCTGTAGGCTGGAAGTTTTATCGCCAGTTTTCTGCTATGGCCGTCTGCTCGGTGGATGAAGAAAGGTGCTGGCTGCAATCTTTTGGGACTCCTGTATGGCCTCAAATGCCATCCCTCATGAGGAGAACAGCAGAGCACCTTCACTGTAAATGTGATCAGGCTTCCTAGCAAGGTGATTGGTGCCTCACATCTGTCAGTGTTCAAGAGGCACTGAGATAATGCTCTCAGAAATGTGCTTTAACTTTTGGTTAGTCTTTGAGTGTTCACACACAGTTGGATCAGATGTCTCTGATGGTCCCTTCCACCTGAGCTTTTCTGGTTTTGGAGCAGCTTAAAGGCTAACAAGTTAAATGCCTTTATCCTGACATATGTGTACATTAAGTGCTTAGTTAACTAACTTGAGTAATTGCTTTCTCATGTGTGTGTTTTAGCTCACTGAAGATGTAGTGAATCGGATGAAAGAATCTCAAAGTAAAAGGGACAGCCAGAGGTCACCCCACTTACCCAGTGGTACAGCTCAATTTTCAACAGCCGCAGAAGGGAAACCCAAATCTCCTACAGGTACTGCCGGTCCCTGCTGGGTCTACTGATTTGACACCTGTGGGGGAACTGTTAGGTCAGGGTTTGAACTGATGGTGAACACCTGGTGAAGGGGTGCGGCTGGCCCAGGGAGCACAGGCAAATTGTTTGCATCTGTGCTTCCCATGAGACTAGGAGGGGTGGACCAGTGTGGGGTCCCCCCTGGGCTCATATAAGCACCAGTCGCTGAATGAAGAGCATCTATTGGACCTAGGCTGCTTCCTGTGAAGGACTGCCACATAGTTATAGAGCCCCTTCACCACCTGGGTGAGTTCCAGTCTTTTTTCTGTGTATGACTGTTGGCCTACCTGCAAATACTTTTCCTGGTGTTCCCAAGAATGCTTCAGAAGCAATTTTGCTGCTTCCTGAGCAGAACAGCATGCTGCTTAGCACTTGTTCTTGTTATATAGCATGAATGTATCCTGAGAAGAGCCACTGAAATGCTGTGGTTCTAGTTCTGTTGCTGTGGGGCCTTAAGCAAGGCAACTTGTTTTTGTAGATCTTTTTGTTTTGTCTTTAGGATGCCATCGTTCTCAGATGCATTAAGAAACTTGTATGACTTTGTGAATGTAGAATTTCAGATAAACACACAGTAAGCAAGGCAGTAATTTTTTTTTATGTTATCTTGTTTCTTGAAACTTGTTTTACTGTCCCTTTTCCATGCACAGAGAGTATATAATGGATGGGTCGGGAGATGCTGCTTTTTGTTCTTTGGAAATGTTTGTTCTTGGAGGAGAAGCATAGACTAAACACAGGTTACACGATATGTCGAGCGAATGGTGAGAGCATGATTTCTGAATTTGACTTTCCTTACACTTCAGAAAATGATTTGATTTCTGTTGGTTCGCAAATATAGAAACAACTAGAAAATGCACTAAAACTATGCTTATGTTTCAGTATAAAACAGTGTTTGTGAGTAACATCCTACCCTAGACAGGTGTGTAGTATACTTGGTTCAGTGTGCCTTGCTGAAGACAGTGCTGTTAGTGTTTCTTTCTTCCACAAAGTCTAATTCCATCAGATTTGAATTTTCTTGAGAATTCTCTAGATTATTATTTATTGTCTTGATGGGATAGCACGTATTGAGTGTTCTTATCAGATGATTCAGGCTGTGTTTTGTATTACAGTTGTCAGTTTTGTTCTTTCTTTCTTTCTAGGAATCCAGCCACCAACAGCAAGTAACTCTGGTCAGAAGGCTACAGTTGCAGAGCAGGAATTATATAGGAGGTGAGGTGAAGTTTGAGGAAAAGAGTAATTTAGCTCCTTTTATGCTGTGAGATAGGCTAACTGCTTTTATTGTGGTGCGTCCTTTCATCTTGTCCAAAGCAGTATCTATTTATCTAGCTAACTACTTTCTATTATCACAATTTTTAGGTGATAATTAAGTACTCAACAGAGCTAAATATAACTAAATTACAAGCCTATATGGAGCTCAGTTTGCTGTTTTTGCCTGGGCTGTCTGTCAGTGAAAGCTGCAGGTCATGCTTGAAGTTTGTTGGACTTTTGAATTTCTGCCGATAACGGAGGGACTGTGAGCAGCTTTGTGCCAAATCGATTGTGCATTTGGGGTTTTGCCCTTGTCAAGGATTGTCCATGCTAAGCCATGACCTGGTGCCAGAAGTCAGCTGATCAACTTTTCTGTTTGTCTTTGGCACTCCTGTAGGTATGAGCAGGAGCAGGCCCTGGTTCAAGAGGAGCTGCTCCGGCTGGCCAAAAGAGAAAGGGAAGCAGCTGGTGAGGTGCTGAGTACTGCCCTTCAGCGGGAAAGGAGCAGCACCAATGAGGAGAGGAAGAGAGCAGCTCAGCTGGTGAGTAACGGCGTCCGCTACGTTCCCATGCGGGACTGACTGGAATCACTCTGCTTGAAGGGGTTCATTGAATGTCACTTGTATGTTGAGTTTAGAAACTGCTTTAGTCTGAAACACTGGTCTCCTCGTAACTCTACTCCTTGGCTTAGAGTGTAGTCAGCAAGCTGCACCAGTTGTCTCTCAGTGATTCTAAGGCCAGGCTTGCAGGGAATGGCACAAGCAATGACTGTGCTGAGAGCAGCCTGACCTGTGGGGGAAGAAGGATGAATGGTTAGTGTGCTTTGTGTGTATGGGCTTGTTATCTGAGACAGTGTGTTCTTTTAAACTGGCAAATGTATGAAACAAATGTATGCTTTTAAACTCTGCTGATCTGACCTGTCGTGAAACTTTGCTTTGTGTTCCTGGATTATGGTTGTGCAAGTACACAAATCTAAAAAAAAGAAAATCTTGGATATTTATCATCCTGGTAACAAAATGTACTGATACTTAATGCTCACTTGATACCATTTTATGTTGTGTTCTATTAAATACTGATTACTGTGCCAATGCTGTACTGCCTGTACACAGTACAGTATCTTACTGGAACTGCCACTTCTTCCTGACTTGCAGTGGGATGAGGTGTGACAGCAAGGTGGGGCTGTGCTTCCAGCTCTTGAGGTCAAACTGCCTGTTTGTGTAAACTGTGATGTTGAAAATCTTTGTTGAGAAAACTGGGCTGAGAATAATTCTCTTAGCCTAGTGCATACTGAAAGAACGGCTTAGGAAGAGGGGACAGACTTGAGCAATGCTTGTTGTCTCTGTGTTCTGTCCTACTGATCTCTTGCTTGCACTTGATTGAACTGAAGAATCTTTGTGTGTTTTTTTTTCTGTGTGCTGAATAGCAATAGGCACGGCTTGGCCAGGCATGTGATTTTTGCTGAGAAGCATTTTGAACTTACAATCATAGAACTGACTTAGGTTGGAAAGGACCTCAATGATCATCAAGCTGAATAATAATACCTGGGGGCTGAGTAAATAAAATTTAAGTGAAAATAACTGTGCAATGGTTTGGACAGAAGACCCTTCTGGCAGTAACCCATTTCTGACAGTAACCCATGGCAGATGCTTCTGGAGTGCATGAGAATAGAGCAGCCTTAAAGCAGTGCTTCCCACCTGTGTACCCTTGCAACTTCTGCCTTTCCGAGGTATAGAGACTTCTTTGATTAAAAGTTGTTTGATCACCTGGTGGTTAACAGTCGCATGCCTTCTGTGAATGTATTTGTGTGTGGGTTTGGGCCCATCAGTGCCTTCTGACCCTGTGTTCTGCAGCATGTGGCTGCATTTGTAGAGCTCTGAGGTTGCTCTTGAAGGCATAGCAGGAAACTTCTGCTTGCCATATTGTGCCCTACCCATGAGAAGTCTGCCTGCTTGTTGAGCTTTAGGATAGTGATGTCTGAGGCAGGCTGTTCCTCTGGGTCAGCAGACACAGAGTTAGCTCTCTTCCTACTACAAGGAGCCTTATGTTTATGAATGCCATTAGCAGCTCTGTAAAGAGAGGTGGGGGAAGCTAGTGGATTCAGTGGCCAGCCTAAAGATAAGGCGTGCCTCAGAAACAGAGGCCTGCCCTCCTGCAGTGGATACAGAGAGCTCTGAGAGCTGTGACTAACAGACAGGCAATAGTTGTGAAGTCTGAGGAAAGTACCTCTAAACTGAGCAGGGGGCTGACCTCCAACATACAAAACCTGTTCTGTTATCTGAATTAGTTTTTAATCCTGCAGTATCGCATGTCCAGGTACTGAAAACTTGATGTTGTGCAAAAATCTGATTAGACTCTTTCTGTGCAACCTGTAAAATGTAAGTATTGGCCATGCAGTCTGGTGCAAGACCAAGAAACTGTTAAATTTCATTGCTCTTTAACTATCTCTTGATCAGTCATAAATTTAAGACTCTTAAAAATGAAACAGTCCAGCCTGTCCTTCCAAAGATGAGGTAAAAGCTGCTGCTAGGTGTCTTGCGAAGCAGGAACTGTTTCTGTCAAGCTTTTAAAATTGTTAGGATCCCTATCAGGTTTGCTTTATCTCAGCTACAGTTTCCTTTCAGGCATGGTCACCTTATTCTGCTCAGTCCTGCTCGTATCTGCCCTTTGTCTTCCAGTATTTTCTTCCTTTATTTGGAATGGAGGTTGAATATTTTTGGTCACTCTTCTAGCTGTTTTCTAGCCCTCAAATATTAAGTAAATAATGGGTGTGAACTGCACTTCCATCTCATCTGTATCTGTCATCCCTCTGAGGCAGGAAAGAGTAGTGGCAGTAGGTGTACCTGGTGGTAGTCTGGATGCAGGTGGAATGGGAAATTCTCTGCTGTTTATAAAGGAAAGGGCTTTCAGTGTTCTTGTTTTTTGCTATGAGGGAAGCCAGAGGAAAACGGGACAACTCCCATGATGGAAATAAGTTGGTAATTTGCTTCTAACAGTGCTTAACTTTGTAACAATTGAACATCATGCCACATATCGTTAGGAAGGTTTGTTTTATTATTTCTACTTTGATGCTTGCAGTAAGATCCTGAGCTGTGCTGTGCCCTGCCTGTGTCACTTTGTCATGGCTGGCTTTCTCTGACAGTTGTCTCTGGCAGTGCTGCTATATTCTCCTTTTAACTTTACCACTTGTGGATCATAAATCCAAATACGATAGCTGTATTTTGAAATGATTTCATTTTGATTGTGCTGAACATAGCTTGTCGTTTAATCTGTTCTTTATGACTTCCATCCTTCCTTTTATTATTGGCAGGATCTTTAAGGCACTTCAGTGAGACTATGTATTGTGAAGTCCTGCAGAGAGCATGGCTAATGTTTGGTAGGGAACTTGCTGTCTGTTTCTGGGCCTTTCATGGTTTATAGGGTACAAATTAAAACTTGATCATCTTTTTTGTGAACAGTTCACTGGTTACAAAAGGATGTGGATCCTGTTCTACATTTTTCTCTTTTTTTTTTTAATAACTTTGAACAAGGTATTTAGGTTCTAGAGAGCTTAGGTTTTGACTAAAACTCTTTAATGCTTAAGAAGTTAACAACTGTAAGTAGAAACACTGCAGCATTGTCTTCACTTTGAGCAAGTGTGGCTTTTGGTGACACGTGTGGGACTGGCTCAGGCAGAAGCAGCCTGCTCAGCTGCTGCAGAACAGCTCTCACCAGTTTATATCAGAAAATGTTTTCTTTGTGCATCTCTGCAGGATCTCAGTGCTGGCTGGACTCTTCAGTAATTTAATACCACAAGTACTTGCAGGACAACAAGGGTGATAGGCAGGGTACTTCAGAGCAGGGCCTGCCCTGTGTGACTAATGCCTGTAGCATGCATGAAGTCTCATGTGCAATCCACAGGAATCAGTCTATCCATCTTTTTTCTGAACTCTAGTTTGAGAAACTTCTGAAGTTGTCACAGTTATTTAATTCCTTGGCTGTGTTGTGAATAGTCTTGCATTTTCCTAAACCTCGAATCATTCCTTTTTCATTTCTGATTAATCAAAACCTCATCTCTTAACTTCTTGCTGCTTCTGGCTTTTTTTTTTTTCTTACCAACAAAAGAAACTTTGCAAGCAAAGCTGCTCTTTTTTTTTTTTCTTTTCTTGGTTTTGTAATCTCCTAATGCTGTGCAATGTATGCACTGTGAGCTGTCGTCTCACAGCCGGTGACTCCCAGCCTGATGGCTTTTGCTGAAGCCTTTGAAACAAATCAATGTGGGATGGGGTTGGAGAAAAGCAGAAGCTGGTGGGGGGAATCCACACGATTAAGCGAAGACATCTCATTACTCCTCTAGAAAGGGAGGATTATAACTTATAAAATAGGAGGATCTCATTTAGGGGCCATGTGTGCCTGTGTTATCAGGACAGAGGGAGAGCAGATAGAATAAATGAAATTAATACTTTGAAAAGAAGCATTATGCGGATTTCAGAATCGAACTAATATGATTTGTGCAAAGTCCTGAAGTTCTTATCTCCCCATTTAATGCCCCTTGGATAATGGCTTTGTCAGAGTTATTGACCGAGGGTCATCGTCTTCCGTACCGCTTGGAAAAATGAACTCAGAAGTGGGATGATGGTAGGACAAACTTTGCACCATAATTAGCTGTTTCAGGCAAGACTGAAGGGCATCACTTGCTGTGCAAGAACAGACTGTTCACAGAGCCTGAATTGCTGGGAAGTCGTCCCTCGGGCTGCCGATGAGGGATGGCCGGCTGCTCCCAGCCCTGCTCTCTAGCTGGCTGGATGGCCGCCTCAGCTTTCTGGTGGCTCTTTGTGGTTTTGCTGGCCAGGAACGTGTGTGGGATGAAGTCCTTGCAGGCACCCATCCCTGGGTGTCCCAGCAGCCTATTTTAATTGGTCATAGGCAGCTGGATTCTTTTCAAACAATCTACTGCCCAGAAATAATCTGTTTGCTTTTCAGAGCCTCTCTTCATCCACCCCTGATTGGGGAAAGAAAGGTTGAAGGCAGAGTGCTGAGTGGGAATGCCTGTGGTTGGGTCAGCAAGTTTTGGTGTTGATGTGAGTGTGGGATTCTGAGCTTCAGGGCTTTGCACACAACATATGCTAGGTGTATGTGGTATGTACATGTTTAATGCATACCAGCTGGTATTTCCTTAGCCTGTTGGAAGGAATAATCCTATTGGCCCATTGGTGGAAAGGTTTCTTTGGTCTTCTGGTGACTGCTGAAGCTTCAAGCTCATCTTGCTTGTGTTCTTGCTTGTTATTGACCAGTGTTCCAGTTTAGAAGCAGCTGAACTGGAACTGAAAATGATTTTAGAAAGAGTGCTGAACCTGACTTAATTTCATTTGCTCTGTGTAAAGCTGGAGCTCAATTTCATCCTGGCTGGTTAACCCTTAAGCAGATATCTCTGGTTTACACTGTCATTTCTTACCATTGAGATAATGAGCTGTAATGACCAACTGAGCTCCTATAGTAGCACAGTGTTTGTGACAGCATGGGGACATCTGTGAGGTGAGGCTGTTGTTTCTGGGCTCAGGCCTCTATCATCACTTGTGGTTTTTTTCCCCTCTCCACGTGCATGAATGGATGCAGTGGAAGGCAGTGGTCCTGTCAGCCTTGCCTTATGGTTTGGGCACTGCTCATGACCTGGCAGTTCTGTTTGGTCCTATTTGCTCTATGCTTAAAATGTAACACATTGAGCTCAAACCAATCTGCTGCTAGCATATCTTGTTTTTCAGTCTTCAGTAGTACTTTCTGTGCAAGTTTCTTGATTGAAGCTTTTTTTTTTTTTTTTTTTAGTGGGTGAAACAGAATTAAATTTGAAAATATGGGCACTTAGTTTTAAATTATAGCGCAAAATGAGGGGAAAAATGGGTTACTTTTTTCATGTTTGATTTGTCATTGCTGTTACAGCGATTAGCAATGAGCAAATACACGTACTTACTGCAGGAATGACACCTCGCCTTAGGTTCATTTTTGTATTTTGTTTGGAGTATGTGATGCATCTTAGCTATTAGGACCTGAATTTGTAATTTGAGTGCTGCCAGTTGTGGAGGCACCTCCTTTTAGCAGGCTGGCTGTTTGCAGAGCGCTGACAGTCTGAGCTTGTATCCCCTTAGAGCATGCCAAACCAGCAGGGGGGGCTGCCTGGGCTCCTCCAGGTGCTGTTGTCTTGGGAAGGCAGTAACTTCTGCTAGTTTGGAGTTGTGACTCACATAAAACTTCAGGAGTAAATGTATGCCCCAATAGCTGAAATACTGTAGCAGAGGCAGGGAGTTCAGATCTTAACCTGTGGTGTCATAATTTCTGCTTCATTTTCAAATAGCCTTATTTTTTTTTAGGATTACGTTTAACAGTTCTTTGGGTCAGCCTTGGTAATTAACAGATGTGCAGTACTGCTTTACCTCTGCTAACGGCTGGTTCTGTCTCTGATGAGCTGTCTGCCATTAGGGGTATGGTTGAGTATTGTGGGTGCTTCTAATTAGCAGACAGTGACACACACCAAGTGCCAAAGGTGTTTCCAAAGAGTCAGACAGCCCTTAGTTCTGCAAGCTCTCTCTTTTTTTTTTTTTTGGGGGGTAATATTATTTTTTGACCTAAAAAAGTCTATTAAGCAGTAGCATTAATAAGGTTGTGTTCCACTTCTCTGCATTTTTAATGCCTGATACGGAGACCTGCTGTGTGCAAGGAAGAGTCGTCGTGCTTGGAAGCAGTCTGCAGTGCTTCCCTGGCTGAGGACTGCAGGCTTTTTTATCTCCATTTGTTGCTTCCTATGTTGCAGGCTATTGATAAGTGAATTAACTAGCTGGATTGCAAGTAGCTTCTGATCCTGTTCCTTTCATTCATCACTCTCGTTGTATGAGTTATGAAATGCTTTTCCAGTCTTTCCTTTGATGTTGATCAGTGGACTTCAAAGTTAGTGGCCTCAATCTGCAGCCTGTGAACGGGGCACCCCTTGTTTTCCTCTATGGTTGGTTTTCCTCTCTGTCTACTGCCTTCTGCTATGGAAGTGGGTGCATCTCTGCAGTGAAAGAATTCCTTCTTTGTATGAAACCATTGAACATTTAAGGAATTCCTACACAAAGTAATCTTGCAGTATTAGATGGTGAACTTCTGATCTCTGAAACACCAGTGATGTCTAAATTTAACTAAGAACAGCTGTAGGGAATGTTTATTCCTATGAAATAACATAAAAAAATAGTTATTTCTCCTTTTTCTCTTGAGGAAAGGCAAAAGTGTTATCTGGCTTAGGGGTAAGATGTGGCATCTTTTCTCCTTATTTTCCCTGCTACTGCTGCTATGATTTGTCAGACATTTTTATAGCATTTTTCTTGAACAATTTCCAATTTCTGCAGCTAGTCTTTTATCTCCTGACTCTGAAGGTTAATTTGTGTTCGGAGAGTTTTTGCAGATTTCAGCAGCTGATGGTCGTTTGTGAGCTTCTCATTTTTGTAGTCTCTTGGGCTAAGAGACCTTATCACAAGGTTGGCCTCTTTAAATCCTACAGCTGCAAGAAATTGAAGTTGTCTGTGGTGCTGCCTAATTCCCCTCTCTTGGCTCCAATTCTTCTCTCCCCCAGTTTCACATCTTTTTGTCTACTAAGTTCATATATTACACAGAAACTTCCTCCAGATTCATTTATTCTAATTAAGGGTTACTGGAAAGCCATCCTGTCATTTAAGAAGCGAAAGATAGGATTAGCCTTCCTTTTCTTCCTATGACCACATACTACACTCAGGAATGCATTAAGGTGTTGTAGTAGGTTTTGCTTTCCTTTGAGCCTGTATTGTGCAAAAGTGTTATCGTGGAATGAATTTGTTGTAGGTATGAAGGCAGAGAGTGTTACAACAAGCTTGTTCCCACTAGCTTGGTTAAACTTTATTTTTGGATTATAATTTTGCTTTTCTCTTCTCTGTTCTTGGGATATTGCATACAATGAGGGCAGTGAGGCACAAGCTGCCCAGAGAGGTGATGGGTGCTCCATCCCTGCAGACAGCCAAGGCCAGGCTGGATGGACTCCGAACACCTGATGGAGCTGTGGGTGTCCCTGTTTGTTGCAGGGGAAATGGACCAGGTGGCCTTTAGGGGTCTCTTCCAACTCAAACAATTGTATGATCTAGCTGATAATTTGGTTACACTTTTCCAGTATTTGTTGTATTCTGTCTACAGAGTGATGGTGTTTGAAACCTGAATTGATGATCCTTAGGAAGAAGGTTAAAAATTTTCTTGATGCTTCAGAAATGAAGTGTTATTTCAAAAGAGAGCAAGATAATGAGCTTAAAGGGCTACTATAATAGCTAGGCAATAAGTTTGCAGTGAGTGGAAAACAGTAAGTTTGCAGTGAGTGGATGTTGCACTCAGATGTGAGGTAGGTGCCCTGCCACTGGATATCATTTCTGTCATTCCTTGAACACCATGAGAACTTAATTTGATGCTTCTGCCTTGCCTTGGAGCCTCAGTCTGTATGTCTTGGAGTGACCCTACCTGGCAGTGGAGAGGGTGGTTAGGAAGATGCTCATACCTGAGTTGGGGAGAGCATCGTGCTCTGGGGATGCTAAGAGAGAAAGGCTGGATCTTGGTAAGAAAGTCTGACGAGTGTCTTAAAACAGCTGTTTAAATGAGGCAGAATAGGAGGAGGGATATAGATAGTGTATTGATAAGGTGTTCAGTTAGTCAGCTTCCTAGCAGCCTGGAGCACTACCCGTGTGTACAGCACAGCCCTGTGGGGTGTCCCAGTGGGTTCCTGTGCTGCAGCTGCTCGTGTAACAGGTGGGCTTCTCAGACCCTGGATAGAGCAGCTGTGTCCTGATCAGAGGCACAGCTCCTCAAATCAAGTGTCTTTCAGCAAGGCTCCAGTGCTAGCTGAGTGTACATGGTGTGATGAGAGAAATCAAAATAAGCACCGATGTTATTTCTTTAACGTTCTTCAAAGATGAGAAGTGAAGCAGTCTGATACAAAGAACAAATTTCACTGAGGCTTTTCCCAGTTCAGTTGTACCCTCCGCTTCTGCTGGGCTTCCTAAAACCTGCCTCTGTTCGCTGATGAAGTTTATTTTTGTCCTTATTTGCTTCCCTCTCCCTCTGCCTGTTCCCCAAACTGCAGGGGTTGGCTCTGCTGCTGCTCGCTGGTGGTGTTATCAGCTGTGTGTGCAGAGGGTGAGATTGCAAGCGCCGCTGTTCTCTGCGATTCTAAGTATCAGACAATGTTTTACACGGCGTCCCATTCTCTAGCTGGCTGGTTGGACATGATGTTGGTACCTTATCTTCACGCTGACACACACTGGACATTAATAGAAATACATTGCTGAGGAACATGTGTGGAATTTCAAGCAGGCTGTCTAGCTGTGCTTTAGATAGTCTATTGTGTGCTTAACCTCTTGGAAGAGGTTTTGATGAGAAATGCATTATGTTAACTCTTGGGCAGCTGGGTGGACTCTCTTAGAGTTTCTTATTACACTCAGCATAATATCTTCCTAATTGCGTGCGGCTGATGGATTTTGGAGTTTCAGCAGTTTTAAGCCTATCTTTCCACAAGCAGCATTCCCACTTCCTAATGCAAATTCATAGAGTAGAAATAGCTATGCATGCTGCTTGTGGGGAGGGGGACCAGAAGGGACTGAGCTGCCAGCAGCCTCATTTATCTTTGTCTGAAGTCTGTCCCTGCATTATTTTTGGCTCTCTGATTGACTCGCATCAAGTAAAAACATGACGTGGATGCCATTGCTGCTATTTGCCAGGAATTCCTTCTGCTTTTGGAACACCTCAGAATTTTTATTGTTTACTTTGTGCTATATACGTATACTTTCTGTACTTATTTGTTATGAGCATCTGCAATTACCTCTATTATTTATGAGTACTGAGTAAAACATGATGGAGAGCAGCTTCTTAAAAGGAACTGTACTAAAGGAGAGGAAGTGAGATTATGACTTTCTCTTTGATTTTTTTTTTTTTTTTTAAAGACAATGAAAATAGAACACCTGCAAGGCTATGAGGGAGAGAAGGAATTGGAGAACTAGCTGGCTTTTTCTTTGTATCTGAATGTCACACTGGGGGCTTTTTATCCTCAAAGATACTCAAAGATGATGATGGACAAACTTGAAGGATGACGCTCTATGAGTTGAGAGTAAAAGCTGATCAAACAGATGGATAGAGAAGGCCTATGTATAATTAGTGTCCAAAAGTAAAAAGCTCCAGTTTAATACTTGCCCAAATAGTACATTAGACTAAGGATACATTTGTTAAACAACCAGTGCTCTTGCAATTAGGAGTGAGCGCTTGCCGTGTATGTTCACTGTATCTTCAGCTTAATGCTTTTGCTGTGAAAATGTTGCTGCCTAGGAAATAACTTGAAGCCTCTTTCTTTTTCTGTGCACATAAGCTCATATGTCTTCTCTGTCCTTTTCCCTTCTCTGTAGCCTTCAAGCAGAATGGATTTGTTCCTCAGTGTTCATCTTGCTATAGCTATAGTAATTTGGCAATGTCAGGCTGAAACTGTCTCCGCTCTGTAGTTTCTGAATGTCCAGTGCACAAGTGGCTCCTCACAAAAGATGTTCTCTTCCCTGTTGCAGACCTGAGCAATCGGTCACTTTGTATTTTCCTATGATATGCTGTCCTGTTCCAACAGCTAAATAAGGGAATAGGAGTTTGGGGATGCTTTTTATTTTTTTTTTTCCTTCTCAAACAACAGAACCGTATTTGTGTTGCAATTAAACACTGATATTTCTTATAACCCATTCCTTGATTTTTATTTTTTTTGGCAGAGTAAAATATATATATGTATATTTTTTTAGGAACAAAACTTGAAAAAAGCACAAGAGACTTAAACTGCAAAGCAAACTAAATCTTCAAAGATAATGAATATCAGTCCAGCCTGTAGTTTTCTGTCGTTGAGGAAGTTGCCCTTCCCACCTCCGATGCCATTTCCTGCTCAAGGCTCAGCATTTGGAGTGTAACTTTTCAAAGCTTTATGCTACTAGAGTTTATCATAGCAGGTTAAAAACCTTCTTGCTTGTGATATCCTGTTGGAGGGTGACCTGGAAGGGGTGATTCTCTGCGTTCCAATAAGAGCTTAATGCTGTTTCTTTCCTGGTAACAGAAGTGAGATGCGTCAACACCTTTTGCTTCTGAACAGCTGGCAGATAATCTGCAGCTGCCAGGCTCTCAGGTCGCTGTGGCCTTGTTCCAGATGCTGTGGAAGGTACAATTGCAGTCTTGAAGCTGTTAACAGCTACCTGCATTTTCTTTTCTTTACGGTAGCCTAGATGTAATTTGCCAAGTTCTATGCATCTGGGGCAAAAATTGAGTTTTCATTGTAATTAATCTGGAGTATCAGTTTGTGCTCGAATTAAGTGAAGCCATTAGCCCTGCTTAGGCTCTAATGTCGTTTTTGGGAGCAGGCTTACTTTGGAAGGTTAATAAGGAATGTGTTAAGGCACCTGGAGGGAAAGGAGCTCTAATGGTCGTAGCTACCATTCTCCTTTGTGTGGATGGGACTAGTGGTTGGTAAATGCTGTTTCAGGCCTTTCCCATGGTGGCTGTTCCCTTAGGAAAGGAAGTAGTTCAAGGGGTACCTTGGGTCTTCTTCAGATGGAATTAGAGCAGTTAGATGGAAGACTTTCTTCAACACAGCCTAACATAAACTCGTCTTAACTTCAGTGTTTTGTCGTCAAATATCTTGGAGGTAAGTAATGGTAGATGGCAGATTTGTCCAATTGCATGTGTACGTGCAAGAGCAGACCAAGCTCTGCCCTTATGCTGTGTTCACGTTTAGCAGTTAAATCTGTCTTTTGCACATGAGATATGCCTCACTGGCATTCTTAAGCTGCAGTGAAAATTGACATCTTTGTTTAGAAAAAACGAAGCCCTTCAGTATCAAACCAGTCTGCTGCTGCTCATCGGCCAGCAGATGTTGCTGTTGAGCTTGGTTAGGTTTCAATGTTGAGTTCAGCAAGTCATTTGCCTATTTTAAGAGCTGTAATGCAGACAGATTTGAACTTAAATTTCCTGCTTGATAATTCCAGTCATCTACTGGCAAGTCAATACAGTGGTACATCTTGTATACTTGTGAGCGTGGATAAAAGAACTGATATTAGAATGTCTTTTCTGATCTGTACGTTATTACTGTTGTTTTTTTTTTAATTTCAGTATTGACTCTGAATTCTTAAATTTCTCACTTTCAGTGAAGCAATTCTTTTTTTTTTGAAGGAAGGAGTTTGGCTTTTCATGTGAGTCTCTAAAATGAGTTGGTGCAAATGGAGTCTAATAAGCAGCATTTCCTCATTAATAACGCTTTAAATTTAGGATCTGGGAGAAAATCTGTTACATTCCTTGAGTAGAATCTGGGAGACGAATTATGGATTTTCTTGGGGTCAGAACCACTGCTCTGCCTGGGCTGCTCTGTGTGCTGATCTTGCAGACTGTTCTTTGGGATGTGATTCTAGGTGTAGCACTCCTTGTGACTGGCGATTTTTGAAATGCATTTTGGTTGCCTGGCAGTACTGATATCTTCACTGATATCTTCACTGAGCTCATTTGTTTTTTCCTACTGTCAAAAGCAGTTTCAAAGAAGCCTCAAGAATTTCCAGAAGGTGGCAGTGGAAGGACACCCACAATGGCTCTGCCAGGAATTGGCCAGGAACTGCTGAACTCTCAGATTGCCTGCATACCGATGAAACGTCTCGAAGTTTTTACTTATTTGTTTTCATTCTGACTCTAGCTTCTCCTGGAATGACTGTAATATTTTTCAGAATGAGTTTACCCTGTGTGTTGCAGTCCATTGGTTTCTGTGGAAATACATCACTTAGAATTGTGAGGGCGCTGCGTGCTGACACAGTTTACAAACTGGAAATCTGTGTTGAGTGAACCTGCTTCTGTCTTCTCACCGCTCTTGCCAGGATGTGTTGTCTCACTGAAATGCATGGCAATAGCAGCTTGGGAGTTTGCTGTGTGCTCAGGCTGCAGAGAAAGGACAGGGTGGTTGTCAGGACTACAGGTTCCTACACAAAGGAAATGGGATGTTCCTAACCACCTCAGATTCCTCTTTGGTCTCCAGCACTCTTGTTTACATTAGTACTTTTTGGAGGGGTAAATAGCTGCTGCTGACAGCAGGTTTGGTCTTGGAAGTGGTGGGAGGACAGCAGTAGATGCTGTCCTAATGATGTCTCATGCGTGATATCTATGCTGCCTCCATTCCTCTGATCCTCTTGAAGAGTTGCTGCTTTGACCTGTGTCCTAGCTCTCTAATCCTGTGTAATCTATGAAGCTAAGCATGCTTAAAACAAAAAAAAGTTACCCGTTTGATTATGTGCAGACTGAGAATGCCTGTACTGAAGAAACAGTGAAGTTTAAGCAGAAGTTAGAGATGTAGTGAGGTGGAGTTGGTTTCTTCTCCCGGGTAACAGAGGTAAGGCAAGAGGTAATGGCCTCAAGTTGCACCAGGGCAGCTTCAGGTTGGGTTGCAGGAAAAATTTCTCTCGGAAGGAGCAGTAATGCATTGACATAGGCTGCCCAGTGAGATGGTGGAATCACCGTCCCTGGAGGTGTTCAGAACTGTGGAGATGTGACACTGAGGGACATGGTTAGCAGGCATGGTGGGGGTGGGTTGGCGGTTGGACTGGATGATCTTAGAGATCTTTTCCAACCTTGATGATTCTGTGATTCTATGTGTGTGCTGTGCTGTTCTGAAAGAAGTATCTTGGGTCAGTCTTTACTGATATTGTTTCTGACTGACTTGAGTGGTTTGGAGTTTAAAACAAAGGTGATCTAGCTGGCCTCGAACAAAATGAATTGTTGCTGCTTTCAGAGCAGAATCTTCTCTTGAGAGAGAGAAGTTGGTGGTTGGCTTGGATCCCTGCAGATTTTTAGGGAGGAGATTTGTATCTTTTCATCTGTTTTCAAGAGGGAGAAACAAGAGTTATAAAAACCACTTAAAGGTTCAGTTAAGATTTATTCTGGCTGCATAACTGCCTCCCATAATAACTTTAATATGCATCATCCTGAAACTCCTAATTGGCCCTAGTGTTGGCAGGGCTTTCAGACCCCGCAGAATCTCCAATGTTCAGCAGCTTTTAGGAAGGAATGTAGCCAGAGGAGCACAAAAGATGAAATGGCTGCCTTTATAAATCCTAACTGACCTTGAGAGTCCTTGTTGTAATGAGCAGGAAGATGCTGTGGAGAGCCATCTAGACAAGAGTGGTGGTGGAAAGCTGTGTAGGAGTGCATTTGGTGAGGTGGGAGGACAGGCCCAGGAGACCTCATGGACTTGGTGAGAGAAGAGGGTTTTCTTAGGGTCAAGCACCTACTCGTCCTGTTGTTTCTCTTGTTGACTGGAGCCTTGCCTGTATTGGCACTGATTAAAGGTGATTTGTCTGGTGGCTGTCAGTGGGGGGTGAGCTGTGGAAGGCTGGCAGGATTGCATTAATTTGACCCATAGGAGCTGGTGCCTTTGCCTAGGAAATGATCCCAACCAGTGGTCCCCTCTAGGCTGGCAGGTCCCAGGATGGCACTCACTGGATCAGTCGGAGACTGAAATTCTCTTCAGCTCTTCCTCTGCTCCCTCCATCCCTGGGGCTGAGGTGGGAGCTGGCTGTTACGATACTGTATTGTTTTTGTGAATGACAGCGGGTTGTCATTGTCTCCCTCCTGGGCTGTTAGTCAGGAACCTTTTGCAGACCCTAAATTCTCTTTAAAACAAATCATTTGGCTTAGTTTATTTCATTCCATTAAGTAATTTCACTGCTAATGCATAATTATCTACAGCAGTGACACTCGTCTATGCTTTAATTATCGCAAAGCTGCACAATTCCCCCTCCCCCCTGCCTGGAAGTTGTCGCTTGTGCAGGGTGGTTTTGCAGAGATAAGTGTGTAATAACATGGCAGTGCTTTGGGCCTCACAGTACTCAGGCAGTTGCTGATTACTAAATGTAGGCAATAGAGAAAGGGAAGATTTTGGTCTCTGTCTTCTGTTAGTGGCTCTTACTGAAGTGGCGTGAGATATTGGAAAGGAGGAAGCTTATCAGAATACAAGCTTGAAGATAAACATGTGAGCAAATGCTGATTGGAGGAGTTACGCTTGCAGGTCTTGGGAAAATTTGGAAGCGCAAGTATTTGTTTTTCTTCTGAAGAAACTTAAGAAGTGAGGTGACCGTGATCTTGGGCAGCAGCCCAGGAGCCCTGGCTTTGTTTGAGAGAAAATCCTGCTATTTCTTTTTTTCTTTCAGCCTTCAAGTTTCCAACTCTGTTTTCTGTAAGCACCCTCTCTGAGCACAGAAGAGCCCAGTAGAAGTCTTTGATCCAGTCAGTCATTATGAGGAAATGCCACTGAGACACAAGTTGTTTACTCCTAAGTTGGGAGAGGATAGGTAGCTGAGTGAAATACCTGCTGTTTCTTAACACTGTGCTCTCTCATCTGGTAAGGAGTGTTTTTTGTTAGTGGAGAAGATGTGGTCAGTCCTTTGCAAACAAAGGACAAACAGGCAGTGTCAAACCTGCGTTGCTAGAAGGTGAAGGTCTAGGAACAAAATGTTTTTTTTGAGACTTCAAAAAATCTTGCAATATCTGAATGAAGAAAAAGCTAGAGGGGGCTCGTGATTGTGCTTGCCCTGTTTCACAAAGCTGAGAGAAGTGGATTATAGATGCCTTGTTTAACTTGCAGTGATGCCCTGAGGCTTGTGGATGAAGAGAACCTGGAGCAAGTGTCGTAAAGATAGCAAACTATGCGAGGGACCAGACAGAAGTGAGGACAGCATAATGAGGCAAGGTCCGTTCATTATCTTTTAGTGGATGGAAATGAGGCCGTTTATTGGTGTTATCTGCTGGCAGAAATGTTCTGCCAGGTACCTTTGTGTAGAATGCTGACCAAGATGTGCAATACAGAATTGTGTTCCAGTTTCCATGCAGACAATCCATAGGAGTGAAATTACTCTCTTACATTCAAAAGCATTGAAATCTTTTCTCTGTATTGTTATGATGAAAGCCAGTTTCTGGTTGCTGACTGGCAGGAATGAGGAAGGGAGGAATGTACAGCTTGTGTTACAACTTCCTCAGTCTCCATGTATCTGCTGGGCTTGGCTGGCAGCACATGCACCTGTTAAAGCAAGATTTCTTTGGCCTAGAGGTATGCTGTCTATTTTCTTTGGCCCAAGGATGTTGTCTTATGCCTCACTGGAGGACTTCGCAGCTTGCTGATCTTTAACTCCATCAATCATAGGCTTGTTTTCTCTGGTACTTATTATTGATGTTTTATGTATGTACTAGATAAAACAAGCTGGCATATGGTGGTCAGTTTAGCTTTCTTCCTCTCAGGAAAGGCTATATTAAAGACTGTGCTTCCTACAGGAACTTATATTCTCACCTTGGTGAAACTTAGTCACTCAACTGTCTTTCCAGAAAGCTAAACACCGTTGCCCAGCTTCTAGATGTTTCTTCTGTAATCCATGGATTACAATGGCAACGTATGCTTATGTTTAAAGATTTTAAAGGTGGCAGAATGAATCCTGGAACAGGTGCTTGGGCTTTTGCTTTTGCTCAGAGCATGCTGGAAAACCCTCTCAGAAAAGCATAAATACTGCTTTACACACATGGCGAGGGGATGGCGTGGGCACCCTGTGAGAGCACCTGGGGAAAGTGTAAATGATTAAAATCAGTTGTGTGTGTTTGTGGGGAATGACAAAATAAACATACGCTGTAGAGCCTGAGGATGTGCAAGAATAGTGGGGCTGAAGGAGAGAATAGCACTGCCTGGATTTGTGTGTGTATGTAATGCTAACAAACTCAGGAGGCAAAAGCAGGTGTGGAAAGAGAGGATCCCAGCCTGGCAAGTCAGCTGCCAGTGTGGCTGATGATTAATTGCCCTTTTTAAATTGCAATTATGTCAGTCATGGAACCCGTGAATATTAATTCCCAATTTGCTGCTTGAAAAATTGAACAATGATGAGATGGATCCATTTTACTGATGTCTCAAAAGTGGGCTAAGTGCTACAGCTAGAAGTAATGAGAAGGTATGCTGCTATGACTGTTTGCGTTGCTTTGTGTCTGTCTCACCTCTTTTTCTGTATTTCTGTTCCTTTCTTCAGAATCCTCTCAGTGCTTGCAGCAGACTTTCCACGCTGATGTTAGTAGGTGGCCAGCTGGCAGTGGAGTGAGTTAACACTGCAGGCAATGTTAGTTACCTGGATTTGGTAGATGGCTTTCCACTCTTGGTTGCTGCTTCAGGAGTTCCTTACAGACTTAAGAATGAAACAGGGATTTTAAAAAAAACCAAACATATCTGTTGATTGCTGCTCCATCTCTTCCTCTTCCTCTCAGATGTGTGTAACTTCTCATTCTGTTATACTCAGATCTGAGTTAATTTTCTTGTGTCCTTGGAAGGATATTACCAGGCAAGCATTGCTGCACTGTGACTGCTTTCCCTTCCATAATCTGCACAAAGACGTGAATGGTGGAACTACTACTATTTTCTGTAGCTGCAGAACAGAAAAGCCCCAACCCCAGCACCCTCTGTCTAGTTCTTGGTGTTTTTTCAGTGTTTTCAAACTACTGTGCCTTTCTTCTAAGGGTTTTCTAAGCCTTCAGTTATAAGTGACTTTAAATGCCCATGTATTTCATTGTATGCTTTTCAGGTTTTGACTTTTGATTTGTAAGAAGCAGAATTATCCAGTGGAAATTGTATGAAAATTCAGTCTTCACTATTTGTTCTTCTTTCAGTTGTCCATTTTGTGTGACAGGCAAAAGGTGACTGCTTCCTGACTAATTCTCAGAGTGGAGCTATTGACTAGACAGCTGAAATGGGCATGTAAACGACAGCTTATGACTTGGTATTGGCAGAAAATGAGACTAACCAGGTGAATGTTCTGAAATTGGTGTAGCTTTTTCTACCTGAAGCGATGCTCCTTCATTTTGATATCCTTGGTGTTGTGTGTACAAAAGGCCTTGCAGGAGAACCATGCATCCATATTTAGGAATATCATTAGTTTGTTACTTTGGATCAGTGTTTAGTGCTCAGCTTCATAAAGCACAATCATTATAGTTCAGTTTAGCCATTCATCAGTACAGTTACTTCCCTGCTGAATTAAAGGTGCTGCGTGGTAACCTCTATGGAAGCAAAGGATTGGACTTGAAGGCTATGCGTTCTGTGTTCAGTGTGCTGGGGAAAGCCTAGGAGACAAATGGCTGCAGCAGGAAATAGGTTAATTAAGAAAGAAAAAAATCAGGTTTTGCTTAGTGTTGCCCTTTCTTGGAGGAAAGGCACAGGGCAGACAGTTCAGCTGACATCAGTAAATACTTCTCTCCACCAGGTTCAGGGCTTCCTTCTGACTTCTGTTCTCCCCACTTCTCAGCTCTCTTGTTTTCATTGGACCCTTTCCTTGTGGAAAGCTCTAAGCAGTCTTGTATTGCTACTATTGCCCTTAGAGATGGAAATACAGTTCATTTTATAAAACAAGTATGTTGAATGGAAGGCTGTTTAACTACCAATGTAGCTTCTTGTCACTGTTCCTGTGGGTGTCATTTGTATCCTCATCCTTCCTGCGGTAAGTGTACGTGGCCAGGCAGGTTGCCATCAGAAAGTAAAGGTGTTTTGGAACAAACCACGCTCACCATCGCTGTTGTGTCAGTGCTTTTCAGTTGTTAGGGACTGCTGATGGAAACTAAAACTTGAAATGGCTCTGTGTGAAGTAAAGAAATGACTGTAGCTTGTAAGGTGACTTAAAGGGGCAAGTGGCACTGTGTGAGGCTTGGGAGCAGGAGGGAGGATGTCTGCCTTTGTGTGTAAATGTGTTTTTCAACGTGCGGTTTTACTTTTTCCCTTTTCCCCAACACGATATCAGTAAACCTTGTCCTTCTTTCTTGGCAATGCCAGTGCTTGTGATTTCAAGGTAAGCCCTGCTTCCTCTAGGACTGTGCTCTGTGAGGCTCCTGCCTGTACTGCTCCAGCACTGTGTGGCATGGAGATGTGGGGGCACAGGAGGGCCCTGCTGCCTGCCCACCTGCCCCCCATCTGTTTTGTCAACAGAAAGAGCTTTGCAGAGCGGAGCAATATTTTGCAATTGAGTTTCTCTTTTGAAGACTCTCTGATGCTAATGTTGATTTAATAAGGTTCTCTCGTTCTGTCTCCTTGCTTAATTTGAAATGTCTAATTTTGTGCTTCACAGTTCTGAGCACAGAATTAGTGAGGGAAGAAGAGCTGGAGGCAGGAGGAGCAGAGTGCCATGCCAGGAGTTGCCAGAGGAGATTGATTCAATAGAATGAGAAGGTGCAAAAGGTTATATGGCCACAGCTCAGCAACGTGTTGGTGGTACTAATGAGAAGGAAAGCTTGGGCCTTTTAGGATGTTGTAAGGCCCCCGTAGGTGTATAACCAACACTAAATGGAAAATGGAGTGCAGGAGCATTGGTTCTTTGAGTGGGTTTTTCTCTTGATTTTTTTACATATGTGGTGTGTGTGTGTGTACATATATAACATGACAGGAAAGTTATTACTGTGAGATAAATATGCTTTTAAAGGTTTTTATTCTAAAGGTTGTTTTGCTAAGTGTGGCGTTTACTTTTGGAAATACTGAGAGGTTATGACAGATAGTGAATTTGATCTTGCTGATTTATTTTGTGGATGGATGCTTTAGTTTTATGTGAGCAGAAGAAGTTATTGACATCCCTGAATTATTGTCATCTTAAGTTCCTATGTTACTCTAGAGATAAATGTAAATTCTTCAATACCACAATGCAAAAAGATTAGCTAAAATATCGTACAAACCACAGTATTAAGACAAGCTTCTTCCTTTTGCTTCCTGTGTTGTTAGTTTACCTTTTCTGTGCCTCTTAGGAGATCTATGCAGCAGAGTTGACTTCTGATTTGCTTCTTGCTTGATTTGGATGACCAGTCTTCTTACAACTGGGTGGGCAGTGTAAATGAGTACAAGTTGTGTTCAGCTCAGTTTTATGAAAAGCTGCCAGCATGTTTCATTGAAAACCTCATTAAATCACAATTAAATCTACAGGAAGAAGTAGACCATCACAGTGAACACTTGATTGATGGGGTTTATAGCTTTCAGTGCTTGCAAGGGGAATAAGCTTCTTTCTGCTGGGGTTCATGGAAGGCTGTGGCAAAGACTCACCACAGAATTACCAATAGTCTGAACAGAGCACTGGAAGCTGCCCTTGGACCTTATCTGCTCTCTTCAAACGCCTCAAAGGTGATTGCAGTGAGCAGGTTTGGTCTCTTCTCACTGGTGACAGGACGAGGGGAAATGGCCTTAAGTTGCACCAGGGTAAGTTTAGGTTGGATATCAGGAAACACTTCTTTACAGAAAGGGTTGTTAAGCACTGGAATAGGCTCCCCAGGGAGGCTGTTGAGTCATAATCCCTGAATGTGTTTAAAAACCATTTAGATGTGGTGCTCAGGGATGTGATTTAGCAGAGGGTTGTTAGGGTGGTATGGTCAGGGTGCGGTTGGACTTGATGATCTTTAAGATCTCTTCCAACCTGAGCAATTCTATGATCTCTGCCTCGGTTTCTTCTATCCCATGGCCTTGGTTAGATATGTTTCCCTTTCTTGTCCTAAACTCCTGTAGAATGTAGTTCTCACCTCTTTTCCTTCACACGCTGTTTTTTTAGGGAGAGAGGTAATGGCTTCAAGTTGTGCCAGGGGACTTTCGCGCAGGATATTAGGAACAATTTCTCCTCATAAAGAGCAGTGATGCACTGGCACAGACTGCCTGGGGAGAGCTGGAGTTGCCGTCCCTGGAGGTGTTCAAGAACCATGGGGATGTGGCACTGGGGGATGTGGTTATGGGCACGGTGGGGATGGGTTGATGGCTGGACTTGATGATCTTAGAGGTCTTTTCCAACTTTAATGATTCTCTGATTCTTAGTAGGAACTGAACTTATGTCCTTGCTTCTGGACTGTACAGAGTCATTTCAGGCATTTGGCTGTAGAGTGCACTTGTTCAAGGAATCCTGCACATGAAATACAGTTGCAGTGCCAACCGTTGGTACAGATTCTAAATTAGCCTGAACCTATCTTTCAAGATTTCTTTTTCCGTTCCTTTCAGGGCCCTTAGTGACAGGCCTTCAGGAATATTTGTCAAATCACTTAGAAGTCTGGTTATTTCTAGTCTACTGCACTGGTCATCTTATTTGATCAATAAATCAATCAACAGGTTCTAAAAATTACTTTCATTGACTTTAGAGGTGTAGTGTACAAAAGGAGCTCACAAAGTAAATGACTGTGTGCTCTAACTCTAATTAGAGGGCAAACAGTGTGGAGATATGTTTGTAAATAGTATCTAGCACAATAAATAGAGCAATCTGTCTTTAGGATTCTGCGATGCTGTGAGCTAGATTGACTCTTTCAATTTGCAAACTCATGAAGCATGGATCTTGGCTCTGTCAGGTCATCTAACTGCTATATTTAGAGCACACAGTGTTTTAAAGCTACATTTCAGGCTTCTTGCGTTTGATCAGAAGTCCTAGGAATAAACGCTTTGGTTCCATGTGGTTGCATGTGGCATCCTGTTAAAGCTTCAGGAGCTCCAATGAGAAGGAAGCATTAAAATTGTTTTAAATAAAACTGCTCAACTCTTCCTGCTGCACTCAGTCTATCCTCTCCTCCTTGCCATAGCAGTAACACCTGGCTTGAGGTCCATGCAGAGACTGACAGTTGGTCCTTTGTAGAAAGCCTCATCCCTGATTTTTCCAAGCCTCCTGCCTTGAGTAAGAGCATGCAGCAGAGAATGGTCATTGAATCAGCACTGAATCCTTGTAGTTCTTACCAACGTTTAGCACTTGTACAACGTGGAGAACTGCCATTTGCAAACTGTCCTCTCAAATGGAAATCAAAACTCTGCTGGCAGTGAAGTAGATTAGCAAGTTGCTGTTGATTTAAATGTGCCCTGGAGGTTACAATATAAAAATAAGGAGTATAGTTTTACAATAGCCTGAAATCTTTGTTGCTGTACTTGTTTTTTTTTCTTTTTTGCGAGTGATTTCATTATGAAATACCTGGATTACAGTAGAACATGCAACCTTGCAGCATTTTCTCTGATTTCAGCCTTGTGGGAGTCGAGAGAATATGTACCTGAGTACCAGCATGTTCACTTCTCAAAGCGTGCAGTGTGATGTGCAAGTGCTCTGGAAACAAGAACCAGTCTCTAGTGGACATCTTGTCTATAGCTCAAAACCACAGCTTAATTGGCAGCCTTTTCATAACACTGACTTTGGCATAGGATGCAGGGAATGCTGCAGGCCAAGTCTGAGGTACATTTTCAGAACTGCTTATAGGGGAACGTAGTGCTTACTGCTTCTCTCTCTGGTAATCATGGAAATGAGGGAGATTGTGGTCAGGTCCTTCACTTCTCATTTCTTTTTCTTTCCAGCAGTCTATTAGTATCTTACTTAATTTTTTCTGCTTTCCTGCTTTGATATTACTTTGCTTATGAGCATAACTGAATACATGTACTAGTGTGACACTTATTTTGAGTTCTCTTTAATATGTCTGTTGTGGCCTTTTCTGCATGGCTTCAAAATCCCCTTGATTTATTCTGAATCTTTATTGTTCTGTCTTTCCCACGTACATTTTGGCAAACCCAGAGGTTGGATTTTACCCTGGAAAGATACTGACCCTGTAATGCTGCATGAAGTGTGCTCTCTGTGTGTGTGTGTGTGTGTGCGTGTGTGCAGGATGAAAGAGCAGTAAGGTGGAAATTCACAGGACTCATAGTGGGTAAAGATATGATGTCTGAAAGTCTGAGTCTCCACCTGCAGTAGGGACAAATGGGATGCATCATCTTGACTGAAGGCTTTCAAGAATTTTCTCACTCAAGCACGTAATTAAGACAGTCTTTGCCTGTACTAAAAAGTAGCCTCGAAGTCACCTCTCTTTCTCTTGAACTGTGGTATATTTGACAATTTTTTTTTAAATATAAAGAAATTAGTTTTCTGATCTTGTAGAAGGAACTTTGGGTTCACAGTACTATATTAAAACTATATTCAGTGGTTGATGGCTATAAATAATAAATATAAAATGTATTGTTCAAACACAGGTAAAAATTGTGCTAGTGTTTGTAAGCAAGTGTGGATTGGGAATTCCTCCTCAGCTCACATGTTCATCATTTTTGCTGCTCGGAAGCACATGGGTTGATTGTGCAGACGATCCCGATTCCTTACAGGACAGTGGTTGTGTTTGAAGTATGTAGTATGTTTGACTTAAGAACTAATGTGTTTGATATTTAAGAACCTGGCAAGAGAAAGCTATTTACCCAAATGCATGATCAGAAATGAGATTGGAACGCAAGCATGTGTAACTGTTATTTTCCTCTGCCTGTACCATCCCTAGAAAGCCATATGCCTACCCCTAGGCTGGCTTGATGGGAGTCTGTATTAATGATCATGAGCTAGAAATAATCCAGGAGGAGTTGAGTGGCCCTTGCTCCTAGCTCTTTGAGAAAATACCTCGTGGACTCAGTAGGATCTGAAATATGTTCTGGGATAGGAAGTCACAATTAATTATAGAATTTCCCAATGCCCTCTCTTGGGAGTTCTTTTTCTTTTGGCTAAATTAGTGCAAGTCTTGTGGAGTCTTACATCTAACAATCTGAGTGGAGATTTAAGCAAGGAGATGAAGATTTAGAGGGAGCTGTTGACTCACCTGCTAACAGCAATAAGCATCTTGGGTGTACAGCTAGAGAGCAAACACTGTAAGATTCCTATAGACATTGGGTGCTTGTCTGTTGGCAGCCTGCAAAATGGAAACTGTGTGTACATGTATAAAAGTGGTGATGGGAAAAGAGAACGTGGCAATAGGCTGGAGCATTAAAGCAAGCCATGAAAGCAGATGGTTTACTTTAGATTTTATAAAATAGGCTTCCTTTATTTTGTAGTAAATGAAAACTATCAACTGTCAGTAATGCAAACCTATCTTCTGCAGTGCTGTATCTATTAGAATTGCAGTTGTCCCTGTATTGTAAAAGGGCAGAGGGTTTTTCTGATGATTCTCTTCTTCATATTTGTAGAATCATGTGTGCTCTGTATACTTTAGTTGAGCAGTTTTGTCACAGCCTTGTCTCAAAATGGCTTGCTGTTCAGTTGTCTCTTTGTGCTTACTTTCCTGTGTCAGTTGGTTACATTCCTGACTTTCATTACATTTAATATTGATAGTACTTCGATTTTTCACTGAACTAGAAGTGTTTAAGGGTCTGGAGTGGGTACTGAATATTTATTCTTGAAATTCTTTAGCTCCTACCATAATGGTAAAGCTAGGAGTTGGATTATTGCCTCATGGAGAAATGACTCTTTGCTTATTCAGTGATGATGTCTGGTCATCAAGATGTTAGAATATGTGCTGCAAAGCTCTTTATATATCGATATGAATGCAAAAGTTGTTGCCAACAGCTGTCTTAGGTTTTGGGCACCTGCTGCCTCTCATTTCTTACATATCCCACTCTATCTTCGACTCCTGAAGTTGGCAGTGCCCATAAAATTATTCCATGTTCAGATCTTAAGCAGATCGCTACCAATCTGGTAGTCTGAATTCCTGAGTCACTGGTCATGCTGTAGTCAGATTAATTATAGAGCATCACTGCCCATGGCAAGGTGATGGACATCCAGGTTCAGACTGATTTCACTCAGGTTCCAAAGGTGTTGCCTGTCCTCAGGCCACTTCATCATGCACATCCCTTTGTCCAACATTACCCGCTGCAGAAGCATATTCTGATTGCTTAACCACTATTTTCATGTTTCTTCAGAGTATGACGGGCACAAGAGAAGTGTAGGTGGTGCTGTGTGTGAGTCGGGTAAGAGGAAACGCTGAGAATTGCCCATAAGTATGAAATGCTATTTTGACACAGTATTCATGACTTCATTGATAGGTGGGAAAACGTCCCCTGCTTGCAGAACCAGTGTTCAAATGTGAAGTTTTCAGACGTATGGATGCATTGCTGCTGTTCTTCCCATATCCAACCACTGTCCACTTTAAGCAGACCGTGTCATATTTTTTCCTCTATAAATACCTTGGATGGGGGTTGTTGATTTGGCCCCAGGTCCCATTTCAATAATAACCATTTGCTTCTGGTACAGTCAAAGGGAATGTCTTGGTTTGATTTTGACCCCAATAGTGAAGTTCAGTATTTGTTCAGCTGTCCATTGGGTTATCCAAGTAACCCACCTGCTGTAGCAGAAGAGTACCAGCGGTATTGACTGAGGGTGCTAAGTGATGGCTTGTGTCCCAGGGCAGGGATTATAATGCTCACACCCCCAACTGGGAGCTGGAAGTGGAATTTGTTTGGTTAGGAAGCAAGGAAGCCAGATGTTACTAATTCCTTACACAGTGAACTTAAACTTTGAAAATACTGTTGGTTGCACTGCATCTCCTATTATCAGCGATGATAAATGCAAGTCTACTAAAAATTTTGGCTCAGACTTAAGTAGTAGCACAATTTAAACCAGTAGCTAGGGTTTTCATTTTTGTGTTTTATTATATTTCATTTAGTCTGTGCTTCACTCCAAGCACAATTATTTTTTCAGCTCAGGAATATTTCCTATTGCATCAAAACCTGTTTTAAGTTTCCTCTTCCCTTTCATTGCACTACGTCCATCTGTTCCTGTTGTAATAATTTTTCTTCCTCCTCGAAGGTGACAAAATTAAAGCCTGTGGCAGTACTGGCAGAACAAATGCCCTGAGGTTAGCAGCAGTGTAGTTCTACTGTTGTGCATTAGAGTCAATAGGCATACAACAGGAATCGCATCTTAGCGAGGAGTTTCTTCTTCTTGTTCTCTTCTTAGCAACTGTTCAGTGTCACTGAGTCATTGCCCTGTGGTTATTTTGTCATGGAAGTATTTGTCCACCAGGAATGTGTCAGTCAGTGGCTTAGGTGTCCCAAGGATGACATCCACATCCAGTAATGAGCTGCTGGTATGTGTGCCCTACCTGCTGAAATAATCATGCCATAAAGAGTCCTGTTTTTTTTTCTGTCCATCTGCTGAGGATGGACAGCCTTGCTATTGCGAAGGTGTTGCTAAAACACTAAGCACATCTGTCCAGATGTAAAAATCAGTGGGAAGAGAAATGTTATTCAGATCAGGCGTTTGTCAAGATGGGTCAGTGATTGCTGGTCAACACCTGTTGTGTGTCAGTTTGTTTGGCCAAGGACTTGATGTCAGTACATCAAACCTGTCTGCAGGAAGGGATGGGCTTCCCCTGGCTGATCTGGAGATGTTTTGTCCCACCCCTCCCAGCTGTTGTGAATGATGAGGATAGGCAATGCACACAGTGGGTGGCACCTCACCCCTCGCTTACCTGATGTAGCTGCCCTGTGCCTTCAGAATGATGGCAGATCTCATACACATTTCACTCTGCTGTCTGCTCCCTCTGGCACTGAACTGTGACCAGGAGGAAGGTTCCTCCTGCCCTGTCAACATCTCCCGAATAAATAATCATCATAATAACAGCTGGCCTTTGTTGAGTTCCTGCTTAGTGAGAGTGCTGCTGATTGAATGGGGCCCTGAGAGGCAGGGAGGGCTTGCAGCCCTTGACAACAAATGAGAGCCTCATAAATGCCTTGGCTTCAGAAGGAGGTGTATATGGGCATGAAATGTTTATCATCTTGCACTTGCTTTGCTGCTGCTGGGTTACAGTGCAAGTCAAAAGTAGTAATGAGTAAAAAAGAGGCAACACTGCAGCCTGCTGGATCTGCTTGGCTTGCTAACAAATGAAGGAGCAGGTGAGGTCAGCTTGGATTTGGGAAAGTATTTGGAATGTGCATGAAGTAATAGTTGATCCCCTTTGAAAGAGTAACCCCCCAGCCAACTGGCTTTCTGTTGGGAGGCACTCTGAAGTTCTCATGTAAAGAAGATTACTGGCTATTGAGGTCAACTTATGTATTCCAAACTGCCTTGGCAAAAAGATGCATGTTCTTCATGGGGAGTTTGAGATGTGTGGCTGTTGGTCCCCTCCTTTCAAGTACGCCCAGCACTGCCCCGTCCTCTGGTGTGTGTTGTGGATAACGTTGTGCCTTGTGTGACACCCTGGCTGCTGCACAGCTGTCTGTTCTTAGCCCTGCTCTGTGGGGGGATCCTGCCTCAGCCTTCAGGAGGTTTGCTTTGTTTTTATTTTGGGGGATGTGTGCTCCTGCTTTAATAGCGCAGTTCCCAACAGGGGACAGCACTGCACTATTTAAGATGCTAGTCATTTTTAAGGAACTTTTCTAAACTTGTCACACTAAAAGCTACATTGTGCAGCAGCAGGCGGCCTCCATAAATCACTGATTTCTCTTTTTCTTCTCTTTTCCTTCCTTTTTCTCTTGCGCTCTCTTTATTCCAAGCCTGAGGATTTGGACGCCTGGGTAAGCGCTCTTTTTTTTGTCTGGATCTTGCTTATTCCAAGTGTCATGTTGTTACTGTGTGCGTACAGATTGTTATTGCTGAGCACAGATGCAGGATTTTATTTTCTGTCATTACATTTTAAAAGGTGTTCAGCTAGAAAATTGCATATTATTTCCTCCATAAAGGTTTCGCTGGTTCCTTTTGTGTAGCTTACAGCTGCTGAAACCAAACTTGATCTGGTGGTGTGTGTAGCTGGTGAAGTCAGTGGCAGAAACAGGAGGAAATGAAGGTTACACCAGTACTGCTTTTTAAGGCTGTAAGGCTGCATCTGGGGTCTAAAACAAAGAAAGCAGTCACCAGCCTTCAAGAGAATGAGAGAAAGGGGACAAAAAGCAAGTGGTGTGGTAGGCCTTGCCTGTTTGGAATGGTGACTGCAGGCAGCTCTGCATTGTTGGTGATATTTCTGCTGATACAAATGGAAGTTCAGTCAATGCTCCCCCATGGTTGCTGCTCTGGTACAGCCTTCCCGGTGGAGTTTGCTGCTTACTGTGGAGCATGAAGTGTGCAGGCTGCCTCTTGCTGCTCATATTGTCCTGTCAGCCCTGCTGTTCTCCTTAGGCTTGGCCAGGATTGTGCCAACCAGCTGATTTTGGACGTACTCCTGTTCTTCAGTGCACTGCTGTCAACCCCTTTGTCTCCTCTTGGAGCCTTTAATAGTATTTGTTTTTCTCCCCTGCCTCCTGGACTGCTGCCAGGACTGGAAGAGACATTGGAAAGCATGAAGTGTAAGAACTCTAGAATGGTGAAGCGTGGCAGATTGAGGTACCCAGCCCTAACCTCTGCTGCTCTGCTGTGCTACTGCAGGGATGTTGGTGGGCACCTCTGGAGAAGCTGGTGACTGCTCTCAGCAATTGCAGAACCAAAGCATCTGATAGAGACTTCAGGACCTTTTTTTTTTTTTTTTTTTTTTTTAAATCCCTGTAGCTTGTTTCCTTGGGTTGCCTCTGACTGACACTCTGGGTGTCATCTCACTTGTTCCTCTGTGACTGGTGAATGTTTGGCTAAGAAGAAGATAAGTTCTTTTGCAATAACCTTGTCAGGTGCTCTGACTTACTTCTGAGGAAGTAGATTGAGGTATGCAGCATCCCTTCTGGACTGAGTCTCCCTTTCTAGAGATGGGGCTGTTTTTTCCCAGTAGTCTTTTCCATGCTGTCTCCCAGCAGCGCTGCAGGTCTCCAGCAGCTGCAGGCTGTGCTCTTGCTGCACTTGATTCCCGTGTGCTGCACTGCCTGCTGTAACCTAACCCTGCCAAGAAGCCCTTCCAAAGCAGACTTCCTTTTTAGTTTTCACATTTAACAAGGTGATGAGAAGGAAACTGTGATTAAGAGTAACAAAACTCCGCTGTTATTTCACAGAGGAAAACCAAAGCTGATTTGTGAATGGACGTAGCTAGAGTGAAGCCTGGCTCTACAAGACCAGGTGCACAGCATGTTGAGCTGTGTGTTGGCTGCAGCTCAGGATGAGGCTCAGTTTCTTGTTCTGTTCAGACAGAACGAACCAATAATTCATCAGCTCAATTAAGAGATTTGCAAAATATTTCTTTTGGCCTGGCTGTCAGCTAGCAGGGCAGTGCTTGGATTCTTCAGCGGAGCCAATATGTAATGCACAGCTCTAGAGATGTGCTGTCACAGGTGGTATCTAAATGGATACTGCATAAAGGCTGGGGAGGAGGCAGGGAGTCGCTCACACCTGTGCCCCAGCTCTTTGTTGTGTCTCAGGGTGCCATGCAGATAACTCGAGAAACTTCGGGCTGTGAAAAGAGTGTGAAGATTTAAAAAGTAGGTAGAAGTTGAAATAGCCCCCAGCCGGTCCAGGTATGCATGCACCTGGAAGCTGTAGCAGTGTGCTTGTAGCTTATCTTCACTGTCTTTTTGTAGGGATTCAATGCTTTTAATTTCATTACAAAGAGTTCGTGAGCACTTCCTAAATGTATCTGGTGGTTTTGTGCGGAGGGAAATTGCTTGTTGCATACATTCTGTTTTGCAAATATTTGTCCTGTTTTACTATTCAGAATTTAGAGTCCATTTGAATATTCTACAATCAGCTGCAATGTGCCTCCCTTCCCTCCTTGTTTTTTCTTACTCCTCCTTGATATGACAGCCTGTGTTCTACAGTACAGTTTCTTAGATGTCATCTCCCTGCTTTGGTCATCTCTCGCATGCCACGTTCCAGCTCAGATGTCATTTCTGCAGCGTGGATGAGAAATGCAGTTTTCCAATGTCTGATTTTCAAACCACTGTCTTGTCATGCATATCTTTCCTCCTCTTCCATTCTTTATTTTTAACGGCCTTTATGTGAAAAGTGTTTCTGATGCTTTGTTTCCCACCTGCAATCTCAGTCCCCTGTGAAATTATAATCATTTCTGGCAGCCAGTTCTGTCTGGGACATCACAGGCTTCTGAATTCAGGTAGGGAATAGGAGGCACTCTAGAGGAGTAGAGGACAAGAGGAAGTCTTAATAAATATCCTATGTTCATGGAAAATGTCCCCTGCTGTCTAGCCCAGTTTGGAACAGTGAATATTTCAAGTGATGTACACCCTGACTGTAGCATTCGTACTTCAAACATCATCATGAAGTGTACTAAAGTTTCTGGTAATAACAGCTGGGAGTTGAGGGAAACAGAAGCAACTTCCAAGCAGATATTTCACTCCATAGAATGTTTCTCAGTATGCTTGAGCAGCTCTTTGAAACACTGAAAACATGTTTGAATTGTGAGTAAAAATTTGCACTGCAAACTCTGGCTCATCGTGCAATTTAATGGTGGTAACGTGGGATTATCTGGGAAATAGAATGGTGTGTATGCTAAGGTCTTGATGCCAGCATTGTCGTAAGTACTTTTTTGTTCTCTCAGAGAAGTCTGCTACCCTAGAAGAGTAGCACTGCCATGTAATTAATTTGCTTGGACTACGGAGAAACTTTCTTGTGTTTTATAGCATTGATCTTTTGACTGTTTTCATCTTGTATTATGCTTTACACTGAGAGCAACTTCTATCTTAATTGTGCAGAAGGGACAGCACTCTGTTACTCTTCTTTCATTTCCTTATATATTTTACCCTTAAGGAAATATGAAACACTTTTCTAGTAATCTTATTTTATGGGTATTATGCAGAAAATTAGTAGGAGAATTGAGGTCCTTTGCGTACCCACCAGACCACTGTCCCTTCTCTCTGTTTCATTTCGATTGAAGTTGCACCCATTCAGAGGGTGGATCTGTGTTCAAAAGGATCATCCCAGTTTGCTTATTAAAAAAAAAAAAAGGAAATTCTGGCAGTTAGGAGGTGCCCATCAGTGCCCTTGTTGTTGCAGAGGTATGGCTCATCTCTCACCTGGCCTCCCCCTTGCCACGTTTCATCTGCTGTGCAAGCTGGAGGTTATACAGCAGCTCCAGCAAAACCAAAGCCAGAGCTTTTGCTGTTGAGCAGAGCCTTTGAGAACAAGGCATGCAGATGTGTCTGCAGAGCTGGTGCCTTATCCTGGCCCTGTTGGCTGGGCTGACAAACATGAGAATGAGTTGGTTTTTTACTTATTTAAAACACACACAGACCCCCAACCTCTGTTTCACGTGCTCATACTTTACTCATCAGCCATCTCTCACTGTGTGTCTTAAAGGCTCTTCTTAGTCCTATTTATGCTGCTGTAGTTCATCAGCAGGGGAGCAGAAAGAAGGAAATGCATGGCAACTTGCTTTCAGATGTAATTTTTCTCATTAACAATGGCTGTTGGCTGTAAAATGACAGGTCTGAGCCCACGGGGATGTTTCTGTCCCAGCTGTTTAATCACGTTGGACCAGCATTTTCTGTGATTGTACCACCATTAAAGTTATGAGTGGTGCTGCTGGGATGCTGTAGGTTAGCAGGGTGTGTGTTCATGGTGAACTGACTACTTGTTTAGCTTTTGAAAGATCTTCTGTGCAGTGGTAAGTTATGAGGCCCCAGAGATCTTGGAGGGGGATGGGAGGAGAAACACAAGTGCCATTCTTCTAGCTATTGTTGCTTTTTATTTTTAGATTTAAAAAGCTTGACTCAGTTCCATCAATGCCACGTTTTCTTAATGCTAACTCATCTTAGGAGTGGGAATGCAGCAAAGTGCTGCCAGTTGTAAAGAGCTGAAAGGCGAAAGCTGTTGCTATAAACAATTTTATTATTACTTTTTAAACTGGGCATTGTTTAATTGATGACTGAGTAAGGCCTTCAGCGTGCTTTTGTATACCAAACTTTGGAAGCATTGCACTTAAGAAGAAAGAAGAGGAATTCTGACCTTCGTGTTCCTTCCAAGTCTGTATCATCCAACTAGAGCTCTGGGTGTGCAGCCTGGTATTGTACGTGCAGAGATGTGCACTGAATTGTTATGGCAGTGGCTTTAACTAGGTGTGCAGGAGCACGTGTGTGGTCTGAGAGTGTGTTGCTCCATGAATGTTATAACTCAGCCTTGCGTTGGGTGTTTCCCTTATGATTGCAGGGATGCGTTACCTCTGTAGAAGTTTTCTGACACTCAAAGTGGTGTTTATGAAATGGAGGACTTGAGGCTTATTTTTAAGGTAACGTGAGGGAAGTTGTAATAAACGTCATGGTTCATGAGATGCACTTAAGTAAGGCAGACTTCAGAAATGATGGTAGGAAAGTCCGGACACATTACCTTTGTGTAATTATAGGCTTTCATGTAGAAAGGAGAAGTGAAACCAAGGTATTGCAATTGAGTATGTTACTAACAAGTGTTTCAGACCTGTGGGTTTAGTCCCAAGTGAACCAGAACGCAAAAAGTTTGAAGCTGCGTTGGCAGGGATCCCATACATTAGACCTGAGCAATGTGGATCTTCTGAGTTCCAGTCTGCATCCCACGTGCTTTCCATGCCCTCGTGCTCTTCACCTTTAATTTCTTCTCCTACCGATTCTCCTTTGTTCTTCTTCCCAGGCTGTGGAGCTGCAAGGCAGGGAGGCAGAGCTGAAGCGGCAAGAGGCCTTCTATAAAGAGCAGTTGGCGCGCATTGAGAGGAAGGTAAGGCAAGTTGTCCTTTGTTTGCGGCTTCTGGGTATGAAGGGGATCCGTTGTGGATCTGAGCAGAGAGCCAAGAAGCACCGTGCTGACACCAGGAACTGTCAGCACCCTTTGTCTGCCCCCATTCCGTACCTAATTAAATGAAAGAGCTGTGCAAACAGAGCCCTGTGAAGATCTCGCGTTTAGAGATAAACGCTTTGTAACTAGATGGTTTTGAAATGAAGTTACAGCAATTCAAACTTTTTTTTTCATTGTGGGGTTTAGATGAAAGCTAGATTCTTCTGTGCTTTTTGTTTTGTTAAAAATCCTTGTTAGGTTTCTCTTTCTTAAATCACAAATCTTGCTCTAAAAATGAATTAAAGTTGTATTATTAATTGTCCTCTGGGGAGCCCAGCAGTTCAAAGGATGTTGCTGCAGAGCACTGTTTCTTGCTGGATAAGCCTTTGAAATGAACTTGATTTGAAGAGACGCTGTCAAGCATCTTTTAAGCCTGAAATGACCTTTGAAAATCCATTTAGGGATTTGAATCTCTCCCCTAAATGTGGGATTTGCTTCTCTGTTTAATTGTTTACCATGATGAGTTTTTAAAAATTGATGCCATAAAAATAGGAGCAGCCATGCTGTTCCTTATGAACTAATGCAGTTTTTACTTCCTGGCAAAATGAAATAATATTATAAGTAGTCTTTATTTTTTAATAAATGTGGAGAGTAATGTTCTCCAGTTTGAAGCAATTAGACCTCCTGACAGGGAGTTGCATACATCCAATTCATTCTTATGTGACTGAAAAATGCAAAGCAATGTGCAAGGTGGGTCGTAAAGAGATGGAAATCAATCAACTTTACTACTGCCATGTAGCATCATGGTGAATATGGAATGCAGGAAAATTACAGATTATAGAAATGACAGAAAACTACTGGCACGTCTTTTCCCTTTCTCATTCCTTGCTGCTGCATGGTTGTCCATGCAGCATTTTGGTTTGTTTAAGCCATGGATGGTAAAACATGCCCACGAGCAATTTCACGTGATACGATTTTGCAACACTTTAATCTATACAGTTCATTAAAAAGTAAACGATTAAAACTACCACTTAGTGCTGCATTCAGATTTTAAATTCTATTTCTAGATAATGGGGATTGTTCAGTGAAATTGCAAACAATCCTGCAGCTATCATTCTAATTATCACAGTTGTCCATATGTTCATACGCAAAGGGAATTTTTTGCAGTGTCTCGATCTCACGCTGTGTGCTGCCATTACACTCTTCTCTCCAGATCTGGTCTCACGAGACAAAACTGCAGGGAAAAACTGTGTGTGTCCTTTATGGGCAGTGGAATGGGGAGATGCTTGTGACTGACCTGCATCGTGCTCTTCTTCAAGGCTTATGTATTTAGTGTTTTCCTTTTCTGTGTCCTTTATAACTTCTAAACAATGCAGTGTGGGTTTTTTGTTTGTTTTGGTGCAGGATCGTTTTAGGGAGTAATGTTGCTTGTTCACAGCCCTCTGCAAACTGTGGAGATGCCTTTGACAGGTAGGAGTTCCTACCTGTCCAAAGAAAAAGTAGATTAAGAAGCGCAGGGTTTCTTTCCTCTCCTGAAACACTGGGAAGTTTCTGGCCCTCAAACACTAGCATCTTGTTCATAATAAAATGGAAGAATGCCTACAACCGTTAGACTGGAGTGGGAGGTGGTGGCTAGAAAGGAGAGGAGAGAAATGTACTTGAAACAGTGTAATAAAGCTTAATTGTATTAGTTTTGAAAAAGGTTTTCGATCTCTGTGGATAATTTTATTCCTATAATGGTTGGAAAGATGGAAAACACAGCACAGAGCAATCTTTTTTATTAGCTATTGCTTTTATATAATTCTGCTTTTATTTGTTGAATACACGCAGACCTTGATGTGTATTTATTTATTTATTAATCCTTCAATTGTGCCCAAACCTTCCACCTCAGGCTTTTATTTATGTCTGTGTATAAATACATGTGTAGCATGCATACATTAAAAAAAAAAAAAAAAAAAAAAAAAAAAAACCAAAAAACCCAGCAACACAAAACAACATTGGTATATTAGAAAAAAAAGGCAAAAGCATCAGAGAGAATGAGTTGAAGGAGAAGTTTCCTTTTTCTGCTGCTGCTGGAAGGGATGGCCATCTGGAGCATGGTCACTGCTTGTCTGAAGGTGCTGTGCCAGGAGATGGGGTGGCTCAGTGTGGAGCTAAAAAGCCAAATGTCCTTCTAGGGTCTGTGCTGTGAGGAACTCCCCTTGTCCTCCCCTTTTCCATACGTTCAGTTTGCCTTTGTCCCCAATTCTTCCTGACAACAGAACTCAAGATGGCAAGTTCTCTTAAGTTTGTTTTGAAGGAATTTCCTGAATGGTTGATGGAAAGAACCAATCACCTTCCTGGTAGGATGCAAAAAGCTGTTGTGTTGTTTCTGAGAGGCACGCTGCTTGTGCCAAAGTAGCTGCTGTGCTGTGCTGTGTCAGGCAGGCTGTCCTGGTTCTCCTGATGGTGGTCAGTTTACAAAGACTGCGAGGTAAGATGCAAACAACCAGCAAACCCCTTCAAACAATGGAATCCCCTTGGAGAATGGCTTTGAGAACCTCTGAAGAGCTGTCGATTGCTGACACGTGGCTTGCAGCAGAAGTTTACTTTCATTCAGTATTTTTATTTGCCGTAATGGAACTTGGGTCATTGCCAGCATTCTCGTCTCAGCCACTTTTTTCTGCACTTGTTTAGCTCTTTGCCTCAGTATCACGTGGCACTGTGTGCCGTGGGTTAGCTATGTGCACTATAAGTTCTTTCTCCAATTTCAAATAGTTCTTGTCCTTTAATATGCCTTATGTGAAGGGGATGAAAGGAGTTCTTCATTAGTCATTCTCTGTAGATTTCTGTTCTGTTCCCTTTTTTACCTTCCCACTAAGCTTAGCAGTCCTCACCTTTTCAGCCTCTGCTTGTATAGGTGATATTTTTCCAGGTTTCTCATTCTGCTTGGTTATCTTTGAACCCTTTACCCTGCAGTTCTGTCTTTGAGATGTATTGACCAGAATTGAACTCAGTAGTTCCCCTGAATGCGGCAGATTGTGTGAATATATTATCCCCTTTATTTTGTAATCTCTAAGAGAGTGCTGTAATCTACTGGACAGAACACAGAATTGGAAGCAAAAAACTCCTCATTTTCTAATAGCTGTTTCTCTTTGGGGAGTTTGAAACAATTACTTAGTCCATCTATCTCCGTTACTCCATCTGTAAGATGGAATAGCTTATAAAGGGAGGGCAAAGTGTTGTGAAACAGTAAAGCTATACAAATGCTAAAAAGGTTTTGCATGAGATGAACTACGGGTGCACCTTATTTCAAATAGATCTTAAACTGGATTTTGCCAGACAGCTTTTTATTAAAATTTTCACAGGAAAGGGCATGTATTAAGAAATAACTGCAGTGTTTCTTTTGGGTTTTTCCCCACATCTTCTGTCAAAATTCTGGAAGAAGAAAACCTGGGCGTTCATTTTATTGTTCCATACTGACCAACAATGGCTGCCCAGAGACTGAGTGCAATATCAGGGCAAGTGTATGTGATATCTGCTTCAAATGCTTTCTCAGCCTGTGGTCATTTGTGACTCAGGTACTTCCTGAGATGTCTGTGTGTTTGCTAATCCTAGATGGATTGCTATTTTCCATAGTCTAGCCTCTTCTTGAGCAGTTCCCCACCCGGCTGTATGTTGTGCGAACTCTGTGCTTCCTTCTGTGTGTTTTGAACAGAGATTTTGTACCTGTTAATCTTGTTGCCCTTTCCTTATGAAACTGTGACACTAAGTTCTTGCCTCCCTTTATGCCCCTCGTGGTTTTGTAGATCTCTGTTTCTTGATATTATCTCTATTCAGGCTCAAACATCCTCGTTCCCAGGTTTTTACCTGTGGAATTCTTACCATGCTTAAATGTGACCAATCGGGATGGTTAGGAAGGTTTTCACCTCTATTCAATCATTCTGGAGAGATGGGAACCAGAACTGCACACGTAATGATCATTATATGCGGATATGCCTTGAATTTATGTGGTAGCCTTATGAGAACTGTCATTTGGTTCTGTTTCTTAGGGAATGTTGAATGCTTGATTTGCATTCCTGACTTCTGTTGAGCAAATGCCACGCACTGCTGCTTCCAGCACTCAGCTCTGAGTGCAGATTTGGTCACATGAAATAGCTGTCCTAGGATGGAACCGGTAATAGAGTTTCTTACTGGGAGATGCTTTTTCTGTCTGCCCTTTGTGTCAGGTTGTTAGGGTTTGCTTATGTGTGAAGGGCTGTCATCTTTTTGTACTCCTTCTAAAATAAAAATAAGTTACAAAACGTTTTATTGAACAACTGCTTTGTGGAGGATTGGGATACTGGCCATGCTCTGAAGCTTCCCAACTTTAGTTCTAGCAGTTCATTGTAGGTGTGGGTTTCAGTCTCTTGAGCTCTTTGGTAGTTCTTGTTCTGAAGTAGCTGGTATTTCTGTGATTGAGAAAGATGCAGGAAACGAAGCTTTTGAACTGACCACTTCTTACATGGCCATATGTAAGTGCCAGGAATTTGGAAGTGATGATATGGACCTTCTGTTCTAGCCCTGCTTGCAATGTGACTGTCTCATCTCCAATAAATAGTCCAGTAATGAGACCTGGGTACAGTGGTAGGAATGGTTAAACATTTTTAACTCTAACTTGAAACGATGGTTTTATATTATATCCATGTAATTTGGAGTTGTTTCACTAAAAGTGGCTCTCCTTTCAACTGTTACAAATGAGATTTTTTTTTACTGTAGAGTTTCCCTGGGTAGAATGGATGAGAGCTGGGCCTGATAACTCTGAAAAGAAAACCTTAGAAATATGCAGTTTGGAGGCTTAAGCTGATGTTGTTTCAATCCTGAATGTGTTACTGATAAACAGGGGCAGCAGGAACTTGTTTCAAATCATTAGCATACATACTGTCTAGAACTGGGATTTATGTTAAGGACTCTGGATATTCATTGTCCTGCCATCTTCAAATCGTAGAAACATCTTTTAAAAAGGAATGATAAGAAAGAAATGCAGTCTCTCCTACAACCCTTTGGATACCAAGGGATTTCACTTAGCATGTTAGTTGTATACTTTCTCCCAGGTTAATATTTGTTAGATTTGTTTTGCTATTTGGCCTCATGCTTGGTTTAACCTAACCAAATTTAAGGCAGTGCTACAATACAGAAAAACCTGTGTAGCTGTTTGAGGAAGTGTGAAGCGGTGGAGAGGCTGAAGATCCTAAGCTGCAGCTCCCATGTTATCTTCTATTAGGTGGCAATGGACTACTGAGGGCGGTGGGTACATTAATATGCAATGTTTTCTGCTTGTAGCTTTTCAGAACAGTAAGTAGCAGAAGAGGTATTTGTAAGCTGTGATGCATTTATGCAAGTGGGAAAGGAATGCATTAAATAAATAGATTTTTTTATTAATAAAGTAGACTGCACTTCTTTCTCTGCTTAGCGTCACGAGTCTTGTAATTTTATGTGTGGCACTCACCTGGTTTGTTTAAATGAATCTTCTTGCCATTGCACTTACCACATAATTTATGTTTGTAAGGCATTCAGTGTGTGCTAAATGGGAGAGAGGTGAACTTACTCTCGTTTGTTATTCTTATTGGCCCTGATCCTTGTTCTTGGAGCAGCTTCCCGCTCTGTGGGGCAGAGCAAACCGATGTCCCTTGGCAAAGGTGGCAGGGGCTTCTATTGAACGAGATGAGGAATCCATTCCCTGAGTTGTGCTCCTGGGATGTTTCTCTATCTGTGAGAGCTATGGAGCACTCACCTAGCCTTGCAACAGAAAGCTACGGAGAGGTGTTCTTGAACTGAGCCCTCTGCCCTCTCAGTGGGAATTAAACATTCAGTGCCCTTCTCTAAATGAGTTGATAGTTCCCAGCGGGTGTCGCTGACACCATTTATTTTCTCAATAAAATGGCCTGTAACATCTTAGGGCTGCGTGTGAGCTATTGCAGTGTGTGTAATGGCTGCTTTGTTTGCCCCTGGTCACTGTATCACCAGTCGCTAAATTATTGCTCTGTAAAGTGCTGTGGGGTATTCTGAGGGAGAACAGAGAGCATGAAACTAAGCGGTTCTCCAAAGATGCCTTCTCCTTTCAGTAGTAGTCCTTGTCCCCTCTTTCATAATTCGGTTTTACAATATTTCCAATTTCCATTTTTTCTTTGAAATCTCATCTCATCCCCTGCTGCAAGCCTTCCTCCTCCCCAAACTGCTGTAGTGCATTGTGTGACTGCAACAGCTCTGATCCACAAAAGTGGTTTTCCTTTCAAGCCAATGGAGCAATATAATGAAGCACCCAGTTCATCAAACTGTTGATTTCATCTTCTGAGCGCGGGATGGTTAATCCACAGTATAGTTTTCTGAAATAGACTGACAAGATCCCTCCTAATAATCCAGATCTCTTCCCAGTTGCTTGGGCTGGCTGTCTGACACTGTGGTGTTCCCTTTCAGGCTTTAGCCTTGGATTTTTAGAGAAGCAAAATTTTATTCCATTTGTCAGTGAAGTTTCGGAGCAACAATAAAACGAAATAATAACAAAACGGGAATTGCCATCTGACGTGGTTTTGACCTTCCTCCTCCTCTCTTTCAGTTACTCACACTAAATGTCACACTGGTGGAAAAGGAGGGGCTGCAGCATCCCTGATTCTTTCTACCTGCTGGTACCCACAGGGCAGCATGGGGCAGAGGCTGTGCTTCCACTGTCTCCCCACAGCATCCCTGTCTGCAGGGAGAGGCTGCTTTGTGCTGCCACCCTCTGCCTTAAGCCCACTTCAGTGCCCTGTGCTCAGTTCCCCCGTTTTATGGTTGTTTTGCTGAAAGCTTGTAAAGTTTAGTAGTTAATGTATCGCAGTACACCAGCTTTTAGAGATCAGATAAATTGATTGGTAATTTGATGAACTCAAAGAACATCTATAACAGCGTAAATAAAATGCGTTAGATGTCAGCACTGCCTCTCTGCCTTCTCTGCAGCCTGTATGTTTGCTCTTCAATATGTGTTGACTGATGTACAGTACATTACATCAAATTACGAGCAGCTTCTATGCAAACAGCAACTAAGTGTTTTCTTCCTTTTCAGTCTTCAGGATTACTGTAGAGATGCATTTGCAGTCTGTGTGCTGAAGGGTGAACTGTCAGAGCCTTCCGGGTGATTTTGTTTCCCTGGCATTTAGAGTACCTTTGCAGAGGGGAGAATGATGCTTATGGGCTGCTTCGTCTTGGAGGAATTCATCCTCAGGCTCGACTTGTGAAATAAATGTGGCAGCGTGTGGTTTGAACTTAGTGTTTTAACACTGAATTTAGCAGCTGAATTTAGATAACAATCTGGTATCTGGTCTCATCAGTGTATCACTATGAAGACTTGTTAAAGGCAGAACAAAAAGGCTTAGAATGTAATCTTGTCTCTTTGTTAGAGCTGAGCGCTGGAGTGTTTGTCCAGGCTGGTCCATAAAGAGAAAAACAAGCCATGCTTTTAGTCCTTCCTTTTGAGAGCTTTTTTCATTACCTGATGTTTCTGATGCCCACCCTCCCCCCCCTCTTTATATTCAATTCAGTTTTCCCTCCTTATCATTTGTTTTCTTATTGCCTGAGTTTAGAGTTCTGTTTTCTGCCTTTGTGCTGTTTATAAGCAGAATGGTATTTATAAGTGTGTGTACATACAGGTAGCACTGTTAGCAATAAAGACAGTGCTGCTTTCTTAGTGGAAAGCAGGACACACATGCGTATATATATATATAACTTATTATATACACGTGCACACATGGTTGCTCTGTGTGTCTCATCTACGTCTTGCTGTGGTGTAGTGCTGTAGCACCAAGTACGTTATCCTTCTACAACAAATACCAGGGCTGCCTGTTATTTCTGTGTAATTGGCCAACCAGTGTACAATTAATTTTTGGCCCTGTTATTGCAGTATTGGCTATTTTATGAAACTGTGGAAAGCTAGCACAGTGAATTGATTAAATATGTTGCAGACCTTAGGCTGAAGTCTGTGTGCCTGCTGGGATTTGGATGATTGAAGCTTGCGTTCCTCCTGGGATATTCCAGATTTAGACTTGGCCTTGGAAATTGTTTCAGGTAGACAGAACTTCCCTGTGTGTGGAGTCCACATGCACAGGACCTTGACTTTGGGGAACGTGAGATTTCTCTTTCAGCCTGCAGCATTCCTTCTGTGTGCAGTAGGAAAAAAAGCATCAATATTGCGACTAAAAATAAAACCAAGGCTTAGGTGCATATCAAAAACATCCATACATTCTTGCGTTGCCTTTATAGAACATGCGTTTATCACATCGATATAAAATATAGTAAATAATTACTCTGAAAATTGGGCAGAACATCTCCAATTTGTGCTGAATTAAGTAGACCACGGATCAAACTTTGAAAAGGGACTGCCCTGCATTGATGGTGGCTGCACTTCTGAAGGGAGGGTGCTCAGTGGTTTACTGTGGATGCGTTAAACGCATGTTTCATGACAGCCTAAGGCTGCTTCTCTGAAGGTTTTCCCCCATCTGTCATTCATTTTAAAGAAAATTATAAATAAAAAAAGCTATTCCAATTTCTTGAACATATATTGCATGTTCCCAGAATGACTCAGAAGTAGCTTGTAAATAACATGTTTTAATATTCTTAAATGTATGAGTGCTGGGAGGCTCACTGTGAGGTCTTGAACCACTGCAAAGGATGTTTGTTTTTGTCTGTCTCTGTGTCCTGACCCCAGGATCCCTATCTGGTGAGTCGTCTGCTTGTTTTTGGGGTTGGCCAGTTGTTCGGCTGCCCATTCTGCCCCCAAACAATTCTTGTCTCAGTTTACCATTAAACACCTTGAGTCTAATAACGAGGGTTACCTGAGTCACCCATTTGCTGTCTAGCCCCATTATAAGTACAAAATAATGACTAATTTTTTTGGTGTTCTGTTTTTACTGTAGGTAACAAATGCGTCTCATGGTCTTTAGTGTGAAGGTCCAACACTTAGACATGGGGAAAGGGGGGGCTTGTCCTGTTACCTGCAGATGGGAGGCGCTGCAGGGAGCGGCAGCAAAGGAGAGGCAGAGCCAGAATGCTTCTGTGCTGCCAGCCTGCGAGGGTCAAGAGGAGTGAGAGGTGGGAGGGGGAAATGCAGAACTGAGATGAAATGCTAAGCCTCTGAACTGAGAAGGCTTCCAATAAGTATGTTATTTCAAGAGAATAGCTAGCATTTCTTTTCCTGCCCAATTACTGCATCTCAGCTCTTTTCTTAAGGAAAAAAGATGTAATTCCTTCTCCTTTCCCCCTCCCTGTTCTTCTGAACACAAGCTGTGCTTTTGCTTGTATAATTCCAAGATGCAACGTTGCTGTGGGCTTGCATGCTTGGGTCAATCCAGGAATGCTTGGATTTATTTTTTTTCCCTTAGGGATGTTTTATGATGTATTGGATGCTATACAGAAATAATTTGATTTGCCTTGACAAGGAGCAAGCCTTGAACTGACTGGGCTGTGGTTCCTGAAATGGGGAGGACAACTCATACAGACACATGAACTGCTGCATGCCCGCCTGGGCATGTATGTGAATTGAGAACTCTCAGCTGCTCTCCAGAGCTGTTATTTTTTTAAACATTAATTTTCATAATAGCTACATAAACCCTAAAATTTCCTCTGGTCTCCCAGGGGATTACGAATAATATGAGGTCTTACACATTCAGGTCATTCCTTTAGATAGAGCTTCCATAAGCAGTACCAAGGAGCCATTGCTTCCTGCTGGCTAATCATTCACTTGTGTGGCACTGAGATAACATCTCTTTCTTCAGTAAGAGGCAAATTTTTGTTGCAGCAAGAAAAAAATAATTGTCCTAGCTGTTGGGTTTTTTTTTATTTTTTATTTTTTTTTGATATGGGATGTGTGTCCCACTGAGGAATGGAGAATTTGTTCCTGTGAGGTGTGAATAGGGCAGTGCTGGGTTACAACTTTGGGTGATTGGTCTCTCAGTGGAGAGAGGATTTTGCTCCAGGTCTGCAGTGCTTGTGGATTTATTAGGCCAGGTTTAGTTTTGTCCCTTCTTTGCATTCCTTTTTGCATTTCTGAGCTCCAGCCACCTCCAGCTGAAGTCTTACAACATTTTATATGTTCCTGGCCAGGAGGTATAGGTGATAAACTCATACTTTGCTTGTGAGCCTGAGAAGCCTCCTTATGACACTGTTCCACAAGTCTTTTCTTGTCATACCCTTTATCCATTATAGCAAGACACCCTGGATAATTGCAGATGCTCATACCTAGATTTTTCTTTTGGAAAGCATAATTGTATGGATTCCTTGTTCAGCTGCAGTGTCCAGCTGTGCTGTCTGCACGTAGTATATCTTGCTATTGGAGATATTGCTCAGAAGTTAAATTCTGAGAGTAGATTTAGCTGATGTCTGAGTGTGTGGTACGCTGCATGTGATGCTTTTCCACTCATCTTCTTGAGATGTTCTTGTAGCAAAGCCTTACCAGAATTTTCTGGTTTGAAGTTAAGAAGTAATTACTCCTATTATTCTGTACTGGAGAAGTGGGAAACCCCTTGCTTCCTTTCATCTACCTTGGTTCTGTATTGCAGTTCTAATCTGGTAGTGGCCTACTGTTGTTGGAAGCTGCAGGTGATGGTGTGAGCCAGGGCTGTTGGTCCCTGCTGGAGGATGGAGGGATGAGTTCTGTGTCTGCCTGGGGGAGCTGGGTTTCCATATTAATGTTTCTTTCTCAATAGCCTCACCGTGAAGCGTCTCACTCCTCCTTTGACTGCTTGTGGTCCTTCTACTCAGAGGAGCCTCTCTTTGCAGACTTCTCAAACTCTTTGTCAGAGATATTTCTTCAATGCTTTGTCCTCTTTAGAGGTTGCAAAATGACACTGAGAACCATAAGAAAAGATGTCTGAAAGCAGGGAGAACGAGACCGTCCAATGTTGGAAAAGAAATTGCTTACAAATACTTCTGATTTCTGCCTTATCCCTATTACCATCCTTGCTCCTTTGTCCTCCTTTGGTTTTTATCTTAGGATAAACATTATATTTATTTTCAGTTGTCTGTGGGGAGGATTTCAATCCATTTTGAATAGCAAAATAAATATGATGCTGGTGTTCCCTTCTCCGGAGTAACTCATGCCTTGCAGGAGAACCAGAGCTTTTATGGCAGGTATCATAAAGGGGGGCCAAAGGGATCTCTGTTCTTCCATTTTCTTGTTATCATTGCTTTGTGTTATGTTTTATCATCCTTTTGAACTGATAATTGGTGTTTCTTGGTAAAAAAGAACCTAATAACTGTTATTTTTGGATTGTAAAATAAATACACTGTTGCTGTATATTGTCTAAGCATTTATTAATAAAGAGGAATGAAATCAGGTTATTCTCGTAAAACTACTTTTGAACTGTGGAGCTGGGAGTTTTTTCCGGGTATTCATTAGCTAACATTTCTAGATCACTGAAAGATAAGTGAACATGGTCTCCATTCCAAAAAAAGTGATTCCTATGATGAAGGTTAGCATTTATCAAAGCAGCTTTTGTTATTTCACTTTCTGGTTGTCCACGTATTGCATTTTTCTTCAGATGCGCTGATTACCAGTAACCTGAGCTTGAAGTTTTGAATAATGAGCTCCTGAGCATCTCCAGACGGAGCTGCAGGCCAGCGGGCACTTCTGAAAGAATGGATTTGTCAGTGTCATTAACCACGTACGGTGACCTGTGAAGTCCTAGCGGTCTTTCTGGCCGTAATCATTAAACCAGCCTGTACCACAGCATAAAACGGGAAGAGAAGCTGCAAGCGTAGGGAGAGAAACCTGACTGAAAATACAAATATCTTCAGAAAGCGCTCTGGGAGTAATAATCATAAAGAAAAAGTACGGTGGCAAAATAAATTGCTGCTGATGTAATTTTTCTTCCTTTCCCAAGTTTGCCTCTAGTATGGCAGCTTCTCTTTCTTCGATAAATAAATGCAAGGATGAGAATTGCTGCCAAAAACTGTCACATTTCTGGAACTTTCAGCCCCTGATTATTCACATTAAGTCTCCCCCCTCCAGCAGTACGGTATTCTGAATATGTACACCCACCATTCTGTCAGATCTGTGCAGTCTGCGTCTGGTTCATCTTCTGTGTCTTTGATGTGCTCCATAACGTAGGCAAAGAGAGGTCTGATAGTCTCTCTAAAAACCTGACAGTTTGTGTGACAATCTGTCCACGGATCCACAGGCTCCTTGTCAACCAAATGAGCCTTTGAATATCGGAGGTTTTCGGCACACTGCTTGCAGCATTGCATATGCACTAAGGGGAGAGTACAACAGGCTTGCTTGTAACCTGAGAGATGCCTGCGTTTTCCTTAATCATTTCAGGGACATCTCATCATTACTTGCTGCCTGGTTCTCAGCCCTGCACATGTCGGGGTTATTTAGCAAAGCTTGATTTACTGGAAGCTGCGCATGGAGAATAATTTGCAGTTGAGGGTAGAGGAAAGACCCTGGGAGGGGGGTGGAGCTCGCAGGCTTTGGTGTGCTTCTGGCTGTTTGTTTGTTTGTTTCTTACTTTTAATGACTCTCTTCCTTGCAGTGCTCTTTACCCATGGATGTGGTGCGTTTTCTTCAGTATTTTCCAGTCCCCTCATGCATTCCTCTGCTGTGGGTCTCTCCTGCTCGGGGACGCCTCTGCATCGCTTCCCTTAGTTACCTGTTCTGGATAGGAATGGGAGCGTGGATGTGATTTAGAAATGAGATAGGAGCTGTTCAGTGGGTCGGTTGCCTGCAGTTTATGAATGTGCTGAGGGCTGTTCTCAGCAGAGGGCTGGAGCTGTCGCATTCCTGTCCGAGGTGGTGGGAGTTCTGATGGAGGTTCTGTCAAATCCTAGCTTTGGCATGATGGCATCTAACTTAGCTGTAATATCCTTCTCGTTTCTTCCTGAAATAAGCTCCTGTGATGGGTCTGATGGGGAAATGTACTTACCATCTTTTATGTATGACAAGTTCTTGACGGCTGCCAATTTGCCACTTTTTTTTCTTTAATTCTGAAGTGCTGGTCAGCTTCTGAGCGAAACTTTCACTGCAGTGCTTTGGGCGCTTTGATAATTCACTTTTTCCCCTCTCCTCTGCCTGCACTGACATTGATTCTCCACATGCTTGTCATTCTCTTGTGCAAGGCCTGGCTGGCAGGGGCAGCACCCTGCTATCAGGCTCTTGCTCCTGGCCCTGTGACTGGCCTGCAGGTAGGAGCTGCAGGTGCACAGCCACAGCGGGGCCTATGGAGCTGTGGCACTGCGTGCTGCAGCCCAGACAGGCTTCGGAGTTCTCTGCTGCAGAGCTGAAACCCTTGATGTGTAATCGATGCCTGGGAAGCCTGTTTACCTGCACTTGTCAGGTATAATTGATTTGAGCACTTACTGCGAATTCCTCACCTAGGACTCCTAGCTCCTATATTAGACTTGCAGCTAGGAGACAGAGGAGCAGGGCTCTCCTGCTGCAGCTATAGCACGAATCTGGGCCTTTTGCATTGCTGTTGCTGTCCTTGTTGGAAAGCCTGAGTTGCCTGCTGGCATTTCGTGGCCTTTCTCTTTGAAGGTGGTTTTTACCTTCTGGAGTCTGTGTTTAAAGAATTAATAATGCTGTATTTGCAGTCCTTTAAAGCAGTGTGCTTTAAAGCAATCTCCTATAAAAGCAGTGTTTAATTCTTTCTGGTGGTTTTGTTTCTTTTCCACTCCTTCTTCCCCTTTTAATCACTTCTGTAGTAATGGTTTCTTAATGTTGTTGGCTGTCTTTCTGATTTGAAGTCAGTGTGAGGCTTTTCTGCTTGTTTCCAATGAGACGCTCTCACCCATTTTGCACTCTTCAGAGAAGCTATCATAATGTTTTCCATGGGCTTTGTGTTCTAACTGGACTCTTTCTAGGGTACCTTTGTAGAGACAGTCTGACTCTGCTCTGCAGTTTTGGTCTGAGACTGCAAACCCATTTTTAGCTTGGTGACGCCACCTCAGTGAGGAGACCTGTTTGATTCGTGGTGTGGTGTAGGGTCAGCTGCACCTTTCTGTGCTTGTTGTCCACAGGATAAACCCAGCTCTGGTGCTTCTCCCCAAACCTACCACCGCAGGGATTGGTGAGGACTGGTATTTTGTGGGATTTTATCTCTGAGCAGCTCTCTAGATATGCTACAGAATTAATATTTTGCTTTCAGCCTAAGATAATGTTACAGTCACGAGAAGAGCTGTTCAAACAGGAATGTAATTCTGCCCAGGACTCGTTTAACTTTCCTGTGCTGTTGCTGTGGACATTGCTCTCTTTCTGGCTTCTCTGAATCTTACTCCAAAATTTATGATCTCACAGGCCATTGCCAAAGGCAGGAATAGAATGACACAAATTCAATGCTCTTGTTTCACTATTGTTCTCAGCAGGAAGAGTGGATGAACCCACACATGAACAGCAAACAACAGAGCTGTGTTTAGAAGTTGGCTTTGACTGGAGAAAAAAAAATATTTTCTCCTTATTGGTGAGCTGTTTGTAGTTGCTTGCATCTCTCCTCTGTTACCTTTTGAGAGAAAACGTTTGAATTCACATAAAAGCGGTTTAACCCTTGGCTTCTGTACTCTCATGATACGCTTTATATGCAATTTTCTCTTTGTTGTTAATTGGCCTCTGCGTATATGAACTTGCATTTTCTCATTCCTGTCAAGCACAAGTGCTGTATTTTAGTAAAATGCAGAGATTGTTTCTTGCAACATGTCCTGGAATTCCTGAGCTCCCAGTTCTGGGCCAAGGTTGAAAGCAGTGATTGATGGTGTAGGTTGATTGCAACATCCAAAGGGTCATGGAGCAAAAAGATGATGAGTTTGGCTCATCTGCCTCTGTTCCTGTGGGAGGGATACCTGTAGGTGCAGTAATTTTTCCGATCTGTTAGGAGCCATTTGCATGAGACTTCAGAGAGATGAGAGCTAACTGATTTATAGCGTGTGTGAACCAGCAACTTGGGAAGTGTGGGAGACCCTGAATGCATCTTCACTTCCCTAAGGCAGTAATGTGAGCAGACTTCCAGAGCTGGCACTGACTGAGGATTTTCTGTAGCTTTCCACTGCTCCCCTGGCTGTGCCGTGCCCAGAGCACTGCATTCCCTGTCCCCAAGCATGTGGCCGGGCAGCAGTTGTGTGCTAGTTTATCAGGGAATTTGTCTTATTTGTACTTCATAAGCAGTCAGAAGGAGGAATTTGAACGTCATTGGATCCAGCAGCAGTAACCTCTGCTTTCCTTTCCCTCTTCTCTCCCGTGATGTGGCTGTGGCTCTCACGCTCCTCCCAGTGTGACTGCGTTTTGTGCTTGGAGGTCTGCTTGGAAGCTGGCGAGAGCCGGCATCAGGAGGGGGATGGAAGCGATGTGTCTGTCAGGTGCAGGCAGATTGTGCCATCTAATCCCTGGCTGTTGTCTGCAGCATTTGTCAAGGCCTCCGCTGGCCTGCTCCGTTTCACCAGAGGTATCGCTAGCATTCATCTAGGCTGGCAGCATTTCAACAGCTGTTAATCCTCTTTGGATCTTTAAGCACTGTGACCGCTGACAAGCTCCCGTGCTTTCAGGTGTCAAAATATCTGAAGATAGCTCTGGGGACTTTTTTATTTTTTTTAATCCCAACACCTTCTGATCTATTGACCCAATCTGAACTGATGGAGGAATCTGTATCCAAGGCTCACTTCTTGCTGCTGCTTGATGTTTGCCAAAAATTGTGCCTACAGTCAAATCCGTTTCTAGTTCCTCGTGCTCACGATACTTAGTTTTCTGTCTTACTTGTTACCGCATGTTTTACTGAAGTTTAAGGAATGCGGTTTAATGTCAGTGTGAGAATGAGCTGGCAGGGTTTTCTCTTTGTGCTTCAATAACTTTCCCTCCTGCAATAGCCCTGAGAACTCCTTTTGCTATGTCGTCTTCTCGATTCCTTTGCTTTATGTTGCGGAAAGGACCTGGGCAGTGTAATGAGATGTAATGGTGGAGGAACGCTGAGAAAATACAGCTTCAAGTTTTAAATCCAGTTTCCTTTGAAAAGGGAATTTTTAGTCCAAAGGTTTCCAGGGAAGAGCAGGGGGCAAGGAGATAGCAGCTAAGCTGTTGCAGCAAAGCAGCAGGGTAAAGGAAAGTGGTTCTGTTGGTCTTTAGGCTCTAGTTATGTATTTTTATAACTTCTCAGTGTTTTTATTATTTGCTACGAACCATCATTTAATAGCAGGAGAAAATCTTTCAAACTAACATTTCTTTGTTTTGGTTGTTCGTCCTCTCTGGAGAGCTCTCTCCCCATATGACATCTCTCATGTTCTGAGGTTGGCTCCCCTAAGGCTCAGCTTTATTGAGAGAAGTGAAACATTTTAGGTGGTTCATTCATTCTTTCTTTGTCTCTTGTTATTTTAGCCCTTACAGTGTCTTTTGGTCATGTTTTTAAGCTTATTTCTGCAACTGAGACTGCCGGGAGCTTTATTTAATAATAGTCAAGGTCTCATGTTCAATTTTTTCTTTGTGGGCTGCCATTTTATCTCAAGCATCGAATATTGTGAGAGTAAATTAAAAGCTGCATGGGTGTCCTCTAATTTTGTGTTGAACATTCTGCTGTAAGACTGAATATTGTTTTAGGAAGTTGAAGGTCTTTGCTAAGATCATGGGCATCTCTGCCTTCCTTTTAAGTGCAAATGCTGCACCTTGATCTGGCTGAGGAGCCCTGGTGGGTGGGTGACTGCTGGAGACACCGGAAGTTTTTAGGTGGCTCCTAGCCGGCTTCCTCATTCGCAACCTTAATGAGTCGTGCAGTTTGTTAGGCATTGGAACTTTGTGCGCTGCCAGAACGCAATGGGGCAAAACACTGCGAGGAAGGAGACCTTGCATCTGGAGTTGTATAGATTGAGGATACTGGGAAGTTTGTCCCCACCTAACGGAACCTGCCATGACTATGCCTGTGCTGAAAGGCTCTTCCTTGCTACTGAAGAAAACGCCATTTTCCCAAGGAAGGAAGAGGCCTGGAGGCCATGGAAAACCTGTATAACAAGCCCTCTTGTTGAACAAACTTGAGTTTAAATGGTAAAACTGTTTTTCTTACTTGAGGAAGCATTTGAAGATAATGATTCATGGCATCAGAAATACTGCTTCGTTGGGTTTTAGGCTTTTTGAAAGGCAAGAAGGAGGAGGAGGAGGAAGAGTTCTGATCCAGTGCAAGAGGGTCAGTGAAATCCCATGCAGTTGAATCCTTTTAATTTGTAAAACAGAGCAGCTTTTAGCTTTAGGTTGAATGTCTGTGCCCCTCTTTGATCTTTGCGTTGTGCCATGTTCCTTGTGGTTTCTTTGAGGCCAGTCTTCCTCTTGCTGAGAATCTTGCTTCCCCGCTCAGGTTCTCACTTGCCTGCTTCTCATCAGCTTCAAACTCTGGAGCTGTTTCATACTGGTTTGTTTCCCAGCTATTTTCGTCCATATATGCAGCTCATTTAGTTGAAGCTGGGTCTGGCTGTAGCAGTGGGCAGATGGACTCTCCATAATAAACTGGGCAAGGTTGTGCTGCATCCACTTTAATTGACAATGCAATCAGCAAATGAATCTGTTGGCCACTTTTTTCTTTCTTTAGGTGGGTTAAATGCCAACCTCGTGCTGGGTCTCACGTACAACGTATTTGTTCCTGTTTTCCTCTCCTGCTGCTGTTTTACTGCACAGTGCTGCAAGCTAATAGCATCTGACGGGGCTACTTCCTATTGCCTGAAAAATGTTTAATTTTACTACCTTGCTTTCTCACTTTCCCACTTTCTCTCATTTTGATCTCTCAAATCCAGTTCCTTTGAGAAATCAGACAGTATGAAATATGAAAATTGCTTGGTTAGTAATTGGGGGAAACAGTGAGGCTTATGAAACCCATGGAGATAATGCTTACATCTACTTACTCATATTATTTAATTTTTAATGGCAAATTTAATTAATGGAGCACAGGTCTTGTGGTTTCATGTGTGAATAAGTAACAGCAGGGAGCTGAAAGTCGTGAGGTCTGTTTACAGGACAGGGAAAAGGCTCCATTAAAAGCTGAACTTTTTCATTATAGGAAGGAATAAAATGGGTTTAATAGCATAGAAGTTTGACCGGTGTGTAGCAAGTAAGTAAATGAAAACATTAATGGCAATTTTGATAGCAAAATGCATTTTGAAGTGGTTACTCATCCATGATTTTTCACTTTAAGTCTGTCTCCTAGGTCAAAGTTTGGAGAAGGAAAGTCTACTCTGTGGCGTTTTTTTCATTATGTGACATAAATTCAGAGATAAAACCAGAGATAAATGCTTAAATATAGCACCTTGAAGTCTAGGCTTTGAAAACCTTTACAAACCTTCCAATTAGTCAAGCTTCACACAACTTCAGTGATGCAGGTAGCTGTTATCCCTGGCTTGCAGATGGAAAATGGTGACTTGCCCATGACTGCTCCAATGGCAGAGCTGCTAATAGAACTTGAGTCATATCTGCCCCTTCTCTAACCACTGAAAATACGTGCAGTCTGACCGTGTGCAGGACCACAGCTGCTTTTCTGGGAAAATAAGGAAGCAGGAGTAGTGTTCTATTTAGGATGACCAGATTTGAAGAGAGAAGATAGCTACACCTGGCCCAACTGAACAGCTGTCTTTGCTTTTGCTTTTGTCACTTCTTTGAGTATCACATACTTTCTGCATATGCCTTTTCAGACTAAAGGCCTCGCAGATGAGCTTTGAGAGAGGGAATTGCAGCTATTTCAGCATGAAGTCCAGAGGCTTTGCCTGCAGCAGCCCCATCAGCAGTTCAGTGACATGAGCCCACGCAGCAAAGCTGCTGGGATGCACAGCGGTTCCCTCCTGCTGCTTTGCTTGGGAGGCCTCAGTGCAGCACATCCTCAGTGCTCGGTGGCTGAGCAGCTCTGAACTAAGACTTTCTGTGCAAGCTCAGGAGAATTCAGTGCAAACCTCTTAAGCCCTGCAGCAAGACACTACAGACTCTGTTTGGCAAAGCCTTAGCTGATACCTGATATGCCTCCCTATGTTGTTAAAAGGGAAACAGGCTGCATAATTTTCTTTTAAAGAATAAGTAACATAAGCAGAAGCACTGAAATGTAAAATGGATTTTCCTGTGCTAGCAGCCAATTTTGATACTCTGCACGTCAGTAACTTACAAGATTCTTCACAGCAATTAATGTAAAAGAACAAAGCACAGCCTAACTCAAAATAACTCAGGGTAGGAAACATCGTGTTTTTGTGGGTATGTGGAATAATCAAAGCCCTCTCTTTTCCTTCACAAAGGTGAAGTGTGTAAGAAAGACACGAATTGCAGAATGGTTTGAGTTGGAGGGCTCCTTAACGATCATCCAGTTCCAATCCCCTACCATGGGCAGGGTTGCCACCCTTTAGATCAAGCTGCCCAGGGCCCCATCTGACCTGCTTGGGATGCCTTTGGAGATGGGACACCCATAACCTCTCTGGACACATTGCAGCCTTGATGAGTTTTCTTGCAAATAAACTTTTAAGCATTCTTCTTTTGTGCTCTTTGAACTGAGCATGCTTTTTGTTGTTGGAAATGGTTATTAATTATAGAATTAGATGCATTATATATATCCCTGATGGGATAGGTTCTGAGATGCCTTTCATTTTTAGAGCTGAGCATTATGTTCTTTGTTGCAGAATGCAGAAATCTACAAGCTGACGTCGGAGCAGTACCAGGAGGCAGCCACCAAGGCAGAGGAATGGATAAAGTGAGAAACCATTTTTGTTCTTTTCTGTAGCTCCAGTTTTGTTCTGTGATGCTGTGTGTATAGCCACTGGACAATCTGGTAAACAGGGTGTGAAGTTACCTCTTGTCACATGTTTGGGAGGCTGAAGGGCTGCATACCAGCTTCCTTTCCTTCTCTGCTGAGCTTGACAGAAATTAGTATAAAGTTTTCAGGTCTTGCAAGGGAAGAAAAAGAAAGAAGATGTGGTCTAGAAAATCCAAATAAATCGAGAATATTGACCAGGGTTTTTAAAATAATAGCAATGGAACATGTTTGATCTGCTCCAACTTTGACCCAGTGTACTGAGCCTATACGTTCCACCATTGGGCTGATGTGTGCGAGAATGAAAAATATCCCTTGAGAAGTTTTTCCTTGTCCAAAGAAGAAAAAGATAAGTAGTTGAAACTGTAGCCACGTAAATTGCCATCAAATAGAGTTGTAGTTAGCATAAATTCTTTCTTAAAATGGGTGCAGTGTATTTCTAACCTCCTTAACTGGCCGTGGTAGAATTACTTTTGTAATTGTTTTTAACCTTTTGTATTGTTTTTTTGCCGTGAGCCTATTTAGTATCTAAATTCCATTTGTATCTGCCAGTAGTGTTATATGGTTTATTGTTCCACATTCACTAACAGCTGTCAAAAAATATTTTCTATAATTCCTTATTATTAATGAATCCAAAGCAATTATACTGTCACGAGCAACACTCAGATCTCAGTTGGGTAAACAGTTGGCCAACATGCAGCAAAATGGAGTAGCAGCATATGTAGTCCAGTTGGGTCCAGTCCAGATTGCATGATACTTAATTGCATAAATAGATTATATATCAGTGATGAATATGTTAGTGGAGTGTACAGTATATTGTGCTGTCTTCATTTAAAATTAAATTTGGCTGCCAAAGCATTGCATAACCTGTTGTAATTTCACATTTTTGTTTGGACAGTGAAGCACAAAGTTGCTAAAGAAGCCAAAACAAGGCAGCTAACACATCGCATTCATTTTCATACAGATTTCCATAGTAGAATTCTTAAGCACTGTTCTAAAATAAAATATATTAAAAAAAAAAAAATAATCCATAAAGTTCTGAGAATCTTTAATCAGTTGAGTTTTCTCTTAAATTTGCTTCTTCAGGTGTGTGATCAGATGTTGGGAATAGATGTAACAATGTTCTGATCTTATAACTTTGTAAAGGAAGAGATGTGACCTTGGGTTATGTTCTTTACTTCCTATTACAGACTTTAACCTATTTTTATAGTATTCTTAAGCTGGAGTCCTGAGGTTTAATTTGGTCTCTTTTGATTCTTGTGGAGATGAAAACTGGTGACATAGGAGATGCTCTCGTAATGGAAGCATTTCTCATAAGGGTTGCTGGCTGTAGCCAATGTAAGTACGAGTTGATTTTTTTTTTTCATTCAGAATTCAAACATTTTTTTGGTTATGGTCTCGTGGTAGGGAAGGGGTGAAGGGTTCCTCCCACTTTGAGTCCTTAACATCTGCTAATCCCTGGCTTCTGGCCTTACCATACAATGCTTTTCTGTTTGAATGGCGTATGAACTTCCCCTATCATAAGGGACAGATTCCTGGCAGCCAAGAGGGACGCCTGCCCTGCTAGAATTTCATTGTGAGAAGACAACATGACTGAGGAGTGCCTTGACTTGAGGAGAGAGAAGCTGTGTGGCACTAGTGAAACTGGGGGAGCAAGTGAACATCATACTTCTATCCCTTTACAGTTCAAGTTGTAAGCCACAACCAGTATTGCTCTGAGCTACGTGTTGGAGCCTTGGACAGTGCGTAGCTAGAACAGTCTAGGACTGATCATTTGATAACTGAATGTGAAGGAAGAATCACTGTTTTAGCCTCTCAGTTTGCACTGTGAGTCTGATTCTTACAGCAGTGTGCAGCCATCTTTTTTTGGCATTGTTCCCTTAGTGTACAACATGCAGAAAACACAGTGAGCGCACATGCATCAGGTGAGGTCACCGTATAGCTGGGATGGAGTTGGGGGGCCTTCTTTCATATGTTGGCATTTGTGCTTGTTTGGTTGGACTTGAAATTTACTTGTTAAGAGATCCTCTTCTTAGGCCTTGCGCATTCAGATCTTTCTGCAGCTTGTTTATAGTCCTAAATTACAAGGTCCTGTGAATTCAGTGGAAATAATTTGTTCATCTTGTTCTGCAATTTCACATTAGGTATACAGGCACAGTGAGTGCTAAGCTAGGTAAGGCTAATTTATGTAGATCTAGTAACTTGGATGACACAAGTAAATTCCAGGAAAATTACATGAACTGAAATGTAGCCAAATTATTGAATGAAGCACAGGTCTGTGTGTTTGCAGTGTAGGGTTTCAACAGCTCCTATATTAAAAGCAGATCAGGAATGGCATTTTTTCCATTTAATGAGGAAAATGCATTTCCTCCGTCCCATAGTGTCTCATCCCTGCTTTATCCCATCCTTGTCTTGCTGTGAACCTGTCCTCTGACGCCTGCCCATTGTGAGAACAGTCTGCACAGCATTTGTTGCTGTCTGCTGCTGTGTATAGGTTGAGCTGATGGATGAAGGGAGGGCTAGAATTGGGTCTGTTTCCATAGTGAGTGCACTGTTTTTTCAGAGTCTGCATTGAAGCAAAGATAAGAAATACCTGAAACAAACAAACAAAAAAAGCATTTTCTTGGCACTTACTGACTTTTGTAAAATCTTTTATCAACATCTATGGCTTTGCACAGATAGTCCGTGGAACACTTGACCATCTTCTCTCCTTAATAATTATCAAGCATTTCAGTATTCAGGAATACTGCGCAAGCTATCTACCAGTGATGCTTTGCAGCATGCCTGCAAGACAAGCAGGTAAGCCATCTCCATTTGTACAGGAACAGAAGCTAAGTGCTTGAGTGCAGAGCTTCATATTAAGTCACTGGCACAGTCATTAGCTCCTGGTTCCTACTTCAGGGCAGGATACCTGCGTGGCCTGGCTACTGCGACACGCTTTGTTTCTCATCTCCTCACCTGAGCCCAACCTGCTCCTGCATTCCTCCCGCCTTGGTGTCTCTTTCTTTGTTCTGGGCTCTGTCCGAGCTCTTTCTCCCAGAAAGAAGATCCTAGCAACAAGAAACCAGTAAGCACAGCTTTCAGCACCTTGAGCAACTTGCCCTTGTTGCTTACATGCTGTGGTGAATTGGACTCTTGCCACGGACATATTGTCTTTATGATGTTATTATAATTGATGCATTATTATTTTTCTCTTTTGTTAACCAGTAGAATTACTCTGGGGACCTGGAACTTTTTTCCTTCCCTGTTTAGCAAACTGCACATCAGTAACCACCCACAAAAGAAGCAGCGTGTAAATAAAAAGCCAGCGCTCCTCGCCCTTCGCTTCGTTCCACATCCTTTTCTCAGTGCTCATAGAGCCATGACTCAGACTGGGTTTAGAGAAGACAACTTGCTAATCCCCTCCCTGCTACAGAGAATAAAATGGCATTTCATTCCAAGCTCTATTAATGCGCTCGCTCCAGGGATAAAGCAGCACTCCCAAAAGGCAGTGGCCAAATTTTTTTTTCAGTTGCGTTGTCTTTGTCTTCTTTTGAGTGTTACATTTAGATTAGCTTCTGAGGATTAAATGTTATTACAGTCTGTGAATCTGTTAAGGGGAAGGGAAAAAAGCGTCAGTAAAGAGGTTATAGCTTAGTGCAGGCACTTTGGATTTATCCTCAGAATGCTGGGGTAGTTGGTTTTTTTTTTTTTATAATAAATTTGATTTCTTTTGTGAAGGTTGCCTTATTTTTATTTTTGTGGTTGTTAAATTTGGTTGTGGGAGTTACCATGGGTGGGGGATGGGTTTGCTCTGAAAGGTAAAGCTACGGGAAGGGGGTGAGGGGATTAGGAAGCTGTTAAGAGATAAAACTGTTCAGAAGTGAGTTTCCTTCAGAGATCTCCCTGTAGCTTGCTGAACCCTCCCTGAAGCCGCTTACAGACAGCTGTGCTGCGAGTTGTGCCCACAGAACTGCGTGTGCTCTGTGCTGTTATCCAGGAGTGTGTAAAGAACATCGCTATCTTACCCTGATAGAGATCAGCCCAGAATCCAGGGCAGCTTTCCAGGGGGGAAACTGCCAAAGAGATTTACGCCGCGTGGGACTTGGTATTTAAGAGGTCTGTTTAATGGTCCCGAGATCTTTCAACTTAATGGACATCAGTATTTAAGATGATTGCGTTAGAGAAACTGACAAGTACTAAGTGTCCTCCTGGGTTGAATGTGGTGTTGAGAACTAAACTGCCTCCGTGGGGTGGGGGGAGAAAGTTCACAGATGGACTGTCTGCTGCAGTGGGGGATTTGTGGCTCACTTTCCGGACTCGCAGAAATGAACATTTTTATTGAATTGTGCAAAATGTCATGAGATTGATGATCCCTCAATTAAAATGACAGCCATAACTGGTACCTAGGAAAACTGCCTGTTCTTTTTTTTTTATTATTATTATTTTTTCCTTCCTTTGTGAAGATCTGGAAAGTTTCTAAGATACTGATGTGATGAAGCAGGGCTTTGTGGCAGATATCAACATTAATAAACTCCTATCTATTTCAACAGAGGGCTGTGCCCACGAGTTGAGCTCTGAAATAGTTATTCTGTGGACAGTCATGAAGCCTAAGGAGAAGGGTAAAGACATCAGTTTTCAAACAAAATTGCTTTGAGATTTCTCCTATCATTAGATTAGATAGATGATTAATTCAGCCTTGAAATTAAGAGCCCTTGCAATAGGGATTTAAGAGTTTTCAGGGATAAAAAGCTGTGATTAGTGCTTAGAGCTTGTCCTCAGCCTTAGCTCAGCGCAGTGCTTCTGCATGCTGACTGCAGTGATTGCATCTTCACCAAAAATGTTTGCCCCACCCTGGTCCTGTTCTTCCCTCAGCGCTCGGTTTGTGTTGGTGGTTGTTCTGTCTGTGGCTAGTCTGCTCCAGGTAAGCATTAATGAAGGAGATGGGTTTGTTAGCCAAGGCTTTGCTGTTTCTCACATTGATTAAGTTGGTTTTTGTGGGCAGTAGGAATATTGCTGGCAGAGACGACTTTCTGCAGAGTTATTTTAACAACAGGTAAGAGAGTAGGTGGGCCAGTTTTGACTTTGTGCAATTGCATATGGTGCAAGTATTTCTGGAAGAAAGGCTTTTGAGACTTCATGAAACGACTGAAAATGATTTTGACTCATTTACATTAGTGTGTAAACATTTTCTTTACTAATTCTGGAAGGCCTGTTGTTAAGCAACTGTCTACCAGTGCATAGATTTCCAGGCATTGTTACTCCCCCTCCTACTTCAGGAATATGTTTTGTGGTGACAAAAGTCAAATACGTGGAACGGAGTTGCGCAGATGTTCCAGTTGAGCCAGATTATCCTCTTTTGGACTGATATTCAGTTTAAAAAAATGTATTAGAGTGCACACGTTATCCAACTGTTGTATATTTCCTTCTGAAACCCTCTTCTCGGGGATTACTAAACTGCTGCTTCGAAGGAAGGCTTTCCTTTTGCCCACTTAGTAAGATGATGTGCTGTTCTGCTGTTCACAGTATCATCTTTCCTTTTATGCATGTCGAGGAATGAATAATAAATCAGTCCAATGAACTGAGATTGCAGTTCTGTTAGTGCTGAAAAACCGGTGTGAAATATTAATATATCGTTTCGAAATTGTAGGAGTGTTTCTTCAAAGGTACATAGGTAGAACTTGGGAGTTTATAAAATAAAACCTGCATAGCAAAGGAAGAGGTGCCAAAGACTCCCCGTAGTCTATTAGGGATGTTTCTATTACTATCGATTTTTACATGGAAAGTGCTTGTATTCCGCAGTAATGTTGCCATTATAAAACTCTTACATCAGGGTTTGTTGGCAGGCCAAATCCAGATTGTTTTCAAAAGCGTGGATGTTTGTGCAGCTGTTAAAACTCAGACATAGTTTGTGCATCAGAGTACATGAAGTATTTCAGCTCAAAGCTCTTCATTCTGGAGAATGCAGAGAGGATAGAAGCAGATCACTGCCCTTGGTTTGCCGTGCCGCTGGATGGTGGAATGAAGATTTCTCCAAGTTTTGTAGTATTTTGTTGAGTATTTAGATGTAATGACACGTCCACGCTGAAGTAAGAAAGGTTTTCGTGCCTGTGCTCCCATGCTCCCCTTGGTTTCAATAAGGAAAAGGTATCGTGATTATTAATTAATGACCCAACTAAGCTCACTCCAGGCTTTTCTGCCCCCGTCCTCCTGCATGGTACCTCCTGTGTGGTGTGGTGTGCTGGAGGTTGGGACACGGGGCTGCTTTGTAAAGGATGGAGGCTATGGCTGTCTGGGGAAGCTTTCTGAAAAGAGTGGTGAATTAAAGATGTCAGAAGCAATAATGCCTGAGAAACCACTTGTTACCAGTGAATTAATGACTTGTTTACTAATTAGGAGCCTAAAGCAAAGTTGAGGTAACACTCCGTTCAATCTGGTCATTAATTCACTAACAAGTGATTTCAAGGGCAGTGCTGCAATTTTGAACAGTAATTGTGTTCCTGATTTGGGATTATATGCTTTGTGCAAAACGTCTTTGCTGTTGAGTCAGCCTCCTCCTGGAGGGATGATAGGAGAGACCAAAGGCAAGTCTGAGCTTCTTCAGAGAGACCATCTCAGTGTTGTGTTCCCCTGGGCCGAACCTGACTGTGAGCGCCATTAGCAATGCAGTGGAGCAGCTCGAGGTTGGCACTGTTCTCATTAACTCACCTGAGAGGTTTCACATGTTGCCTGCATTATCTAAGTTATTTTTGTAAGGATTTCTTTCAATTTTTGGAGGACTTGTTGAAATAATATTTATTTTAAAACAAACAAAAAAATCTCAACCTCCCCACCTCCTTCCTCTGTGAAAGCACCATTCCTGCTGCTCTCTGGGGGGGATGAGGAGCTGCCTAATGGGGATCTTGCTGAGTCAGTACTCAGCAAATTGCACAGCGTGCTGAGGGGGGGCACTGTGGCTTTGAAGATTATAGAGCATGTGCAAAGAAGGGGATCTTTAATAAGGTGGATGTTTAACTTCAGATCCTGCCTGAACTCTTCATGCTGGTGGCTTCATTCTCTTCTATCTCTGCGTCTTCAGTAGATTGCACCCCTCTGTCAGTGCAGAACATCCTATTGGGTTCGTGCTTTTGTCCATCACCAGTGCTCCTTTGCGTAGTCTGGTGTGTAACTAAAAGGACTCAGTGCAGTGCTGAGTGACATTTAAGGAAAGTAACTGCTGTTTAAATGAGTGGCCAAGGTTTCTTTTTGAAAAGAACATTTCCTTAGCAATCTGACATCATTGCAAGATCATCTCACATAGGAAAGAATTAGTGCATGTGTCTGTCCCTCACGTCTTGTGGCTGTATGAAATTAGCATAACAGATACTCAGTTGTGTAAGACTATTTTCAGGAGGGGGGTTTTGTGTACCAGGAAAGATGGGGCCAACATTCTTTCAGCAGTCGCTTTGCCAGCAAAGCCTGACATTACAACATTATCACAACCCAAATATTCTCAGCATTGCCACTGCACTTCCTGACCTGAGTTCTTAACCAGTTTTTAGATGATGTTTTTTATCTTAAGAAAGAAAATCCCTATTCGGGTCACTTGTTGGGCTGTGTGTTGTTTTCAGATTCAGTTATTGCTTGCTATATTGCTTTTCTGCCTTGTGGGAGCTGAGCCAGCTTCCTTTCTGATTCAGAGAACTCCTTCCAGCAACAAGATTCTGACTCATTCCTGCTTGGCTTCCAGAGACCGTTTTGCTGCTAACTTTAGGCTCTTCATCTTTGCTAGTCAACTTTTAGTAGTTTGGCAAAAATGGTGCATGGCTTTGTGGGCAGGAGATCCAGTTCTGTAAACTTCTGTATCTCTTGGCAAGGCAGCCGAGAGGCTGCAGTTTTCCTTTCATCTTCCCAACTGACAGTTTCTTGTAACTCAGTATTCTACCATCGTAATCAGCAAAGAATTCACATCCATGTACTCTGAAATTATCCACTTGTGGGGAGAGATCTCTCATTATTTCACATTGCTTGCCATCTGCCATACAGAATGCTAATAGGGGTGATTAGCGATTGGATTTGCAGGTTTGGTGGGGAGTTGCCACCCCCAGTAAGCAAAACCTATAACTCACCTCCAGTGCCTACAACTGTAGGGATGCTGCTAAGAAAGCCTGCTGAAAGTGGTAGAAACTGCATCTGTACAAATAAATATAAACTGGCGTTTTTTGGGTGGCCTATTGCTTAAATGGGGAATGGCTGCTCCATGGCTAAACCATGTAGGAGGCCAAACAGTTTGCATTGTGTTGGAGTAAAAGTAAGATACAGAGCTGGAACCTGCGCTCCATGGGTCACACAGTCTCTTTGCATGAGTTTCATCAGTGAAATGGAGACACTGTTGTTACTTCCGTGAGCATTCCAAAATTAGGTGTATATAAAGCTCTGAAATATTACATTCCACCTCAGCCTGAATGTTTAAAGAGTTGTTTTTGTTGTTGTTGTTTCCTAAAGAAAACATGGTCGGGTTAGACTGTCTTCTCTGAAGGAGTTCCAGCAGCACAGTGACAATACAAGTTGCTGTTGAGATTTGGACGTTTGCTTTAACTTGTTCTCTGTGATAAAATCTAATTAGTTACACAGAAGAAGATTTCAGAACAGCTTCTGGGCATCTGTGATTGGAAAGGAAGGAGTTATCTGACCTGGGAAGGACGAGGGTGCGCGAGTGCACAAATTGCAGTGGGGAATTGTGTGACAGCTTCAAACAAGCTGTCAAAAGAGGAACGGAGATTGGGAAGTGTTTGAGTGACAAATTTTTTAGGATCACAGGGTTGCGTGGAAACTGAGGGACTTCATAAATATGTATTCATTAGGCATTTCCATGGATAAGGTAAGGGGAAAGAAAAGCAGATGACCTGCTCATGAAGTGTAGCTGTGAAGAGGGAGAAGGAAAGAGAAAATGCTGCACTGTGCAGTAGTGTGTTGCAGACTGTATGAAAAGACACATGGGAAGGATTTAGGAATGCAACTACCACAGTAGAAATGTGGAGGTAGTGCCCCTATTCTTAAAGAAAATTGTCATGAGGTTTCACCTTTCCTTTTAATCCATGTCCTTTATGCAGTATGTTGGTCCTACGAACAGAGTATTCCATGCAGATCAGTGGCAAAGCTGTTGAGCAGTGTTTTGAATACAGGAAACTGATCAGAGAGATTTCCTTTCTGATAATGTTAGTTTATTCTTGTGAGGCGTGCAGCTTGTTTGCACTATGCTTGGTTATGTAGCTTAAATAGCACCAATAGTTTTTTAGTAGATATTGGGATAATTTATTAGGAATCTTCCATCTCTTATTTTGCAGCTGTTTGGTGAGAGAAATGATTCTTCCCTTTCATTCAAGCCATGATATCAAGCTGACATGAAGGGTCAGGGAATCCCATAGGCAGTAGCTTTTGCTCTGTGATAGCACAGCATCCTGCAATGGAAGTTGGCTTCCTTGGCTGTTTGTTCTGTGCTGATGAGTTTGTTATATGTGAATGAAATGCTTCAATTGTGTTTAATTTTCTGCTGTAAATGTCAAGGATGCAGTAATGAGAGAGGATGGAACCTTTCTGTACGCTGTGTATTGCATCTGTCTGGAATTTTTTTCCTGACATGTTAAAGAGGAACCATCAGAGCCAACTGCTACCCGAGGGAGCGTGCAGTTTTACAGGTCAGTTAACCACTTAGCAGTTTTGTATACGTACAGTGCAGCACACCACTTTCATGTGACCAGACATCGCTGAGCTTAGTCTGAAATACATCTGGTGTGCCCTGGATATACAACCATGCTAACCAACTATTTGACACATCTCTGATTCCCTTCCGACACAGAAACTGCTGCTGCGTGCCCTGGGCTTTGCTCTCAGTGCAGCCCGTGCACCTCATTGCTGACCTCTGAGGCTGGCTGCGCTGTAGTTATGGTGGTGATTAATGTGGTTTGCTCAAGTTAGCTCTGACACTGGTTGCAGTCGAATAGTGCAGCAGAAAGTAGTTAATCTGGTTATTGGGTTCTGCAGCCCACAGGAAATTTGAGTTTGCTGCACCATTTAGGTGGCTTCTGTACTGGAGCAAGCTATTCTGAAGTTGGCTTGTACAAGAAACCTTGGTATCTTTGATTTTTCGCTTTGAGTAGAAGTATCTAAATGTCTAGGTTTAGATACCTTCAGTCTCTGTCCTAAGTGTTTTTTTTTTTCAGCTTGAATGGTTTCCCAGAGTAAAAGGTAAAAAGAGAATCTTGCCTCTAATTCCATCTGGGATTGCTGTTCTACCCAGTAAAGCCAAGTGACGGCGTGGTGCTCACTGTGGATTTTGGACTAGTTTAAGGAGCTGTCAAGTCCTAAAGCTTTCAAGTTCTGTCTCTTCTTGGCTAGTCTGATTTTTTTCATCAGGGTGGAAATAGTAGCAAATGCATACACATCTTCCAGCTTTCCCTCGCTTTGCAATACCAAGCCCATAATTCTCCTTCCAAAAGGGGAAGCTGTCAGCAGCAACGAGCTGGTAGCCATTGTGCTATGTTTGAAGCCTGCCTGTGGGATCTGTGTACTGATGATACTGCCTTAAATTGGTTCTTGAAATAAGTTTGTGTGTTTGTCTTTGAGAGCCGTGTGGCTCCTTGATTAATTGATGGACATTTAGACCAGCACTCTACTCACTACTGCGGCACTTATGATGGAAATTCTGGAAGAACCTTGCTTTAACCTCCCAGATGCTCAGCACTTCTTCATGGGGTTTATATCCACATAGAAGTGAATTTGCCAAGACAAATGAACGCACTTATTGACTGGAGCAGCCGTTACCTGCTGCTGTTGAACAGTTAGGAGAGGGTTAAGAAGAAAACCTCTTCTGAGCCACTAGATTGGCCCTGACTAAGATGAATGTCTAATTCACTCCCAGCGTCCTTACTGCTGCCAGTAATAAAAAGCTTGCTTCACATATTCACCCCACTGCAGACGTTTCTCTTAAATTAAATATAAAGAGGACATATAATAGCACGATTCCACACCAAGCCAATATTATCAGATTGATGTCAGCAGTGATAATAGAAGAAGGATAAGTTGATGAGATTTCATTTGTTAAATAAAGTAAAGGGAATACGCAGTGATAGAGAGGATTTGGTAACTCTCGCTGTGTCAAAATGCAGCAAGATCACATTCGTTCCGTCTTACCTCAAGGGATGGCAGGGAGAAGGATGCCCTTTGTTTCATTTTAAGAAAAGCTATCCCTTCTTTTCCAGCCAAAGACCTGATTTTAGATCCTTCAGTGGGAGAGGGGGAAGAAAATCTGAAATTGTGGCTTTTGTGCGTATGTAGCCTTCTGTCCCATTGCACAGCAGAGAAGCTGAGGATTTTCTCCACTGTGGCTGGGGAGGCACTGCTAATGAGTTTTATTTCTAGATTAATCCTTTTTTCCCCCACTTGTAATCTTTTCTCCTTTCCTCTTCCTTGCTTGTGTATTATTGTTTTAATCTTTCATATTTCGTATGCCCTGCATTTATATCTGGGGTGTTGTCAGAGCTCAACTCCTCTAGTTCCTTGTCTGTGGGTGTTTTCCTAGCCTTCCTGTTCAGACCTTTTTCTTTCCCCCTCTTTTTTTTTAGCTGCTGTAAATGAGCCTCCTGCATCTGTTTTCGTAATAGCAGTAGCAATTGCAGTGCGTTTTATTTTAGACAGAGGCTAATTGCCTACCTTTCTTGGTGGTAGCATATTATGCTTAAAACTGTGACCCATTTTAGAAGAAAGGTCAAAGCTTACTGTTCTTCTGCTCTTTCTGCATTCAGACCTCATTCCTTCTCCACCATGTTCTTTCCCCTTCAGTGTGTAAAGCATTCCCCTCCAGCAGCAAAGCATTTACCAAGAGCAGTGTCCTGAAGACGATTTTTTCCTGAAGGTTGAGTACTGCCTATAGCCTTGTGCTGGGCTGAGGTTGAAGGGGTGTAGCTGACAAAGCTCTCCCTCCTTTGGAATTCAGTGTACCGCTGCCCTCAGCCAAGGTGTGCTCCATTGGACTTGGGTTCCTGCAGTGTGCAGGATGTGCTCCCTTGTGCTGCGCTCACGTTTCCTGTCATTTCACAGGTCACACCACGCCGTGGGCTGCAGGGACGCTCCTCTGGGCAGCACTGCCTTCCTGCTCCAAAGTGAGATGTCATCCTCTGTAGGATTTAGCTGGTTTTGTTGAATTTCCAGTTCATTTGTGGATGCGCTCATAAATGGATTTGTGGGATTTGTGTTGATAATTACGTCAGCTGATTTTGTGCTATGTTGACTAGATTCTCTAAATCTCTTTTGAGAAGGTGGTACCACTGATGCATAGCTGGAGTTTCTCCATTGTGCTTGTATCGTGTAGTTTGGTTCCAGTGAATTCAGACCATGCTGTGACACGTTCTGCCTTTTCCCTCCCCCAGCACTGTGCCTGAAAATTACAAAATGCCCTTCAGTTTAACATGGCTGAGTTGGAAAAACCTAATTTTAAAAGTCTTAACTTCTTCAATGAATTGAGGGATTTGATGGTATTTCCTGACCTGGTATTGTTTGGTATCGTTTCTACAGTCTCACTGATTTGATTAGAGTGATATTAAAGTTAGTGACAAAGCAAAATGCCGATATTATGAGTTTTTGATGCTCTCTCTGGTTTCTTTTCCAAAATTTGAAGATTTTTTTTGGAATATGGATTTTTCAGAGGCTTTAAAGGTAATTTGCTATGGAACACAGAAATTACTAATGCATGCTCACCTCTGGGGACTGCATACAAAACAAGTTTCTTCTAAAAGCTATAGGGTTAGAGAAGACAGGGGAAAGAAGTTTGTGTTGTATTTTGGTGGCTTTCTGATCCAAGTGTTTCTGTCACATTGTTGCTAGGATCAATAGGATCCTGGGAGTTGGAAGGGACCTTCAAAGGCCATCTAGTCCAAGTCCCCTGCAATGAACAGGGACACGCACAGCTAGATCAGGTTGCCCGGGGCCTGATCCAGCCTTGCCCTGAAAGCCTGCAGGAATGGGATGTGAACCACATCGCTGGGCAGTTGTTCCACTGCCTGCTCACGTACGTTGCAGAGTACGACTGAGGGCAGAGGTATTGTTTGGAGTATGTCTCAACCAAACTATTTTGAGGAAGCAATGGCGTTGCTGATTTTCTTTTGTCCTTTCTACTTGCCTTCCTGAGTGCCTTACCAAAATGAACGTGATTTGGGAATTCCTATTTGTGGTCTCCAAAACGCTTTCGGATGATCTGGCTTCTAGATGTCATGTTTCTTAGAAATCGAGAGAGAATGAAAGCTGCCCAGGAATAGGTCACATTTTCTTTGTACCTGGTTGGGAAACCCTATTGCTTGAACGAGTGACTGTTGTTACTGTGGAAATGAATGTAGCACAGCATAGCATTTGTGCCTCCCCATAACATCAAGTGCTTTGGAAAGAAGAGGTGCATTTGATCTTTTAGCACAGATCTCCTTAAGCACGCTGAGGCAGAGAATGCAAGGAATTAAGTGGATTTATGATTTAGAAGGCAGTGTCTTAGTGCTGCTACTCCTCAGCACATGTTCTCTGCTGAAATGTACTGTGGCAATTGTGCTGCAAATTCCTGCAATTTGTGCCTGCCTGTCTGTGCAGCTGATGACACTGCTGTTACTGTGCTTGTGCCATTGTGGCTCGGATTATTTTACAGTGACCTTCCTTTTATTGGTACTGTTGCTGAAGATGTGCCATATGTACCCATGCACATGATAGTCTGAGAGCATCATCTGTAATTGTTCTTGAGTAGCTGTCAGTGCTGCTTGTGGGATGTGAGTACTAATTGCTTCAGAAATACAAAGAAGCAGATACCTGGTCTTGATATTATTCCCTTTTCTGTCTTGTTTAGTTACTAGGAGAATTACAGTACTCGCAACCATGCTGGATATATATACTTTTAATGTTTAAATAGATGAGAATTCAGTAGGTAGAGGTAGCTCATTCAATGAGCCCATTCAGTTCCTTGTCAGCCTGTTATAGATCTGGTGCTGGCCCAGACAGAATTCCTGAGTTTTATCAAAGATTTCCAGTGTGACTTGGAGAAATCATTGAACCTCTTGGAATTGATTCTTCTTAACTGTGGAGGAGACACGGTATTTTATCTATGGGTAAAACTAAAAACCTCCCATACTGACCTAGTAAGAATACATTCCATCTTTCTGCTTAGTACTCTGGATTTTTCTGCTGGAAGACATCACTTAACCCACTTTGGTGATTGCTGCTCCTACTGGTTTCTTTATCTTTTAGGGCTAAGTGACTCCAACACGAGATTAGTGTGTGCCACTAGTCAAGTGGTAGTCAGTGGCTGAAAACTCCCCTTTGCACATCTTTCTGTTCTCGTTTTGCCCACAGGAGGAGGAACGTTGATCCTGTCTGTGCAAGTCTGCAGTCTGAAATTCTGAAGTGCTATCAAGAAAACCAACGTGAAGTGCTCAAATGCTCGGAGCTGGCTAAGGAGTATCAGCGCTGCGTTAGTGCGGCTCAGAAGGTAATAAAAGCTTCCCTGTTATTTGCTGGCTTTGCTGACTGTTCTGCGTAGTGTTTTCTTCTGGGAAATATCTCTGGGATCTGTGGTATCTCCCAGGTAAGATGGGGTGTTTATAGGAGGCAAGTTTTCCTCAGGATGTACTTTTGTCTATTTGCATTGATCCAGTGCTGCCCAGTCTCACTGTGGTATGTCCCAGCTTCCTTCCCACCAGTGTCCCTATGGTGCTGAGCTGCCCCCAAAGCAGTAGTGTGGATACTCCTCAGCTTCAAAATCAGTCATGCCACGTTTCACCTTCTTGGATACTGTGTTCTGCAAATGGTAGTTAGATCTATTTGCCAATATTAGCGACATTTTGGGCATTTCTGCTTCCATTATGGGACCTCACAATTATCAGTCTTGCTTTTTTTTTCATGGCTGCACTTGTTAAGTAGCAAAGCTACTTAACTCTTGAGGGACCTGCATGACCTGCAGAGGTTCAACAAGCTGTTATGGCTCTGCCTCCAGAGATGTAGAGCACTCCTAGCTTCTGTTGTTCCTTGGGACAATGAGTGCTGAGCACCTTGGAAGAATCTGTGACTTTGAAAGCAGGCGAAGGAGAAAGGAAAAAGGAAGCATTTGGATATCACAACTAGGATGTGGTCTTGGGAAATGTGTGATAAGACATAAAGTGATGTCTGGAGTGTACAGGATGTTGTTCCCCACGTGAGAATTCAGTGGGTCAGATGTCCCTCGAGGGCAGACTTCTTTTTTTGGTTATAAAATAAAATCTCTAACAGGTCTCGAGACTATAGTAGGGTGGGTTTGGGGAAGGGATGGAGCCTTCTGGGAGCAGAAAACTGATACTCTTCTCTTGGGATTATTAATGTGAAAGCGGAGGGTGGGGGGAGGTGGAGATTTCATAGAAGCAGTCTTTCTCTGTTGCATTAGCATTGTGCTGTATGCCTGATTTAAGTATAACATGAAACAAGCTGCCAGCCGGCTCCCAGAAGAAGCCCAACAGAAGGAGATGGGAAAATTGTCAGGATATATTAGACCAAACGTTGTTGCTACTCCTGGTGGAATTTTTTTTCCTTCCTGTTTACAAAGAAGGTCTTTGTATGTCTGCAAATCAGCAAGGTTAAAGCTGCCAGGGAAAGGGCTTTTCTCTGATATCTTTAAAGTCCCCGGCTCCCAAAACATGTGGTTTCTTTTTCTTTCTTAGCTCTAAAGTGAAGCAGTGCCTTTGCTGCTGCACAATCCGTGCCCTCTGTTGCTGTGTGCAGTGCTGGTGCATCCGCTGCCAGCCTCTGCTACCTGACGCTTCCTCCTTACCTCCTGTAAATCAGGCTCACAGCCTTTTTGGTGCAGTATATCTTTAGCAAATGCATTTACCAATACATCTTTATTGCATGCAGTGCGGGCGGAATGTGATTACCAAAGAAGACAGATTGCATTAAACTTCAGCATATTTGCAAGCTGCGGCTCCAAGCCGCCTGAGGAAGGGACTGGGATGCTGCCAGCCCTGAGCCCCAGCCCAGCATTATTAAGGAGTAAATGGGAAGCTAAATGACTGGTAACAGCAGAGGGCAGTGAAAGATCCTATTAACTTGGAGCTTGCTTAGATTTGTGTAGTGTGGGTTTTTCTTGGTATGTATTTTTAAGAACCAAAGAACTTGGAGAGGTGGCCTTAGTTTCCAGAGTGTTTAGAGAATTTTTTTTCCCATTCTTTTGGTAAGTTCTCAGAAGAAGCAGTGCGTAGGACAGGAACTTGCTGTGGGTGATGGCAGCCTGCGTGAATCTCCTTGCTGTGCTTTCAGAAGGGGGAAGAGACATTGAGGCACAGGTACTGAACCTTGCAGCTGGATACAGGCACGAGAGGGTTCTGCAAGTGCAAACCCAAATCAGATGTGTGCAAGGCACAACATCCTATATTTTCTCTTATCCGAGGACAGCTCAAGCCCTGACAATTTGCCTTGATGCTCTTACTGCTTCCTCTGGCTCCTGAGATATATATGTAGCAATCACAAGCTGTTGTGCTTTTTCCTGGACTGTAAAACTCCCTCCTCCCTTTGCTATTTAAGCTGTTATTTTTCTTTAAGTTTAAATTAGCAGCAGCATCTACCAAATGGTTTTTCGTCTCACGCATTCCTCATTTGGGTTGGAGGAATGTGGGAAAGAGGGGTCAATCAATCCCTTGATTTCTTGGTTATTTTTTTCTTTTAAACAGAATTTGTTTGCTATTATAGAAAGATGTTATATTCAAAGCTGGATGTGGGACTTCAGCTCGCTGGTACGCTGGTGATTTGTTCTTCTGCTTTATACTAAAGATTTTATAAGGCTTGGTGAATATTCTTTAATGAAGCATCTGGTTCTCTACAAGTTCTTCTTGATGGCTGGTAAAATGTCTCCAAGGCATGGATACATTAGGCTCAGAAAGCAAGCTCTAGATTTCTAGGCTAAAATTACAACTTAAAGTGGATGACTGTAATTCCTTGCATCTTCCCCCTTACTGTGTTGCTTTGAGACCATTCCTTTGGGCACCCATTTCCCTTTGCCTGTTGCTGTACACATTTCTCATCCAGGAGGTGAGATACAATCTCAATTACCTCTGCCCCACAGAAATGTATCAGGTAATAATTTCTGAAATTTGGAAATTTTATTTTTTGCTCTCCTTTCCTGTATAGGCCCTCCTGCTGGAGCAGGTTGCTGTACTGCATGATAGAGGTGTAATTGCTGTTACTACTTTTGTATGTTTTCTGCTTGTCAGGGGACAGAAATAGGCAGTACAAGAGCATGGTGCATCACACCCTAGAACAGTGCTCTAAGGGAGGTCAGTGGAATTGCCATCTATGAGTGACTATTCTACTGCTTAGGCACACCAAAGCCGTCAACTCCAACTTTTGGTGCCTATAGTTGGATGTTATTGGAGTGATCCTCTTCTAGTTACTCATCTGCTCACAGCATTCCCTATCTAGCATGCTTACTAGCTTTGCTGTTTATTTGTTCTGAATGTTAAGTTTTGTTTGTGTTCTCATGGGTTCTGGCTTGCTCCCTGCTACCTGACCTTTGCTTATGTCTAAGCCCTCTGACATCAGGGCATGTTGCTGTAATGCCTCCTGTTCAATTTAGGAGTGTTTTATCTTTTCTGGTGGTCTGTTTCTGTGGCTCTGCAGAACTTCGGCAAGCATAAGAATTGCTGGTTTTAAATCTAATAAAAGCTGGGATAATGGGACAGCTGCGGGAGGGGCAGTTCCCATTGTGTCTTTTAAAATTGCCTCTAGTTTATTGACCACAAGTTTCACCGAGAGCTACTGCTGCCGTTAGATAATGAGAATTGAAAATTGCTGCTGCTGTTTCCCCGAGGTTTTATCTCATGCCAATGAGAGGAGGGTGTGGAAGGAAAAGGAGAGTGGGTAGTGGAAATCTGTGCAATTTCTGTTTTTTGGACCCCGATAGAAAAGAGAAATCATTTTTTTGGAAGCGTAGATCCTGCTGCTGAATTGCTTTCCTGCCCTGCAGATGTGCACTCACGTGCAAGTTCTGCTAGGATCTCTGTGACCTTCTTTGCTTCCTCTACGTCCTGTTCACACCAGTGGGTGAATCTGAGTTTCCATAGCATTTTGGATGGTTAATCTGTTATGTAACTGGCAGTTATGCGAGGGAGTCTCTGACCAGCTGCTACCTGAAAAATGTGGCCTTTGGTGACCACATACTGACATGATTCAAGATTGTGAACAGTGCTGCTTCTTACAGTTGTGTGCAAACAAATGCCTGCTGCATCCCTGTTCTTCCAAGCATTCTCTTAATGCCTCTAGGAGCAACTCTTTCACAGAGGGACCAAGGTGACATTTTTGTGCTCTAGCTGCTGGCCAAACCAAGTTACAAAGAGCTGCATACCAGACACACGTATTCCCTTGTCAGTAGGAAGTGCATACACTGAGCTAGGAGCCATTCATAATTCTGCGCCTTTTCTCTCTGTTCTACATCCAGCTTCTCACGAGTCTGCTATTCATAACAGACAAAGGTAAACCTATTTCTATCAAGGCTTTAGGGCTTGTCTGCATAAGGAAATTACAATGCAATAAACTGGTGAGTGAGTTTATTGTATAGCAACTTCTCTGTATGTGAACATACTTGGTTTGTAATGGAAGCACAGGGAAAGTTCACCCTCATTTGCTGTGAGTCACTCTGCTATGCAAACAAGCCCTGGCAAAACACAAACTAGATTCCAGCAGACATAGATGTCTAACATAACCTTGAGTCTACCACATTCTCCTTTATCCTTGACTCTAATAAAAAAATGTAGTCAATTTACTGCTCCTACTTTTGACTGATCGCTATGGAAGCCCATTTCCCATTCAACACACAGCAGAGCATTGCGACTCTGCCTGAAGTTTACCTCTGATTTGTGAGCAGTGACCTACATTGCCATAGCTGAGAAAATGCAGCTGATAGTCACGCAGTGTGTCCCTTCCTGATGGAACAGCTTCACTCAAGCATTTGGATCCTGAAGGAGCCTGGCCTGCTGTGAGCTGTTGTTTCCTCGACCTGAATATTTCTGCCAAAGCTAATCAGCTCCAGGAGACACAGGGAGCCATGGACTGTATTGCAAGTAGCTCAGATCATCTTTAGCTTCTTGTTATGGAATTGTTTCCATCCTGATGGACTGCAGAATGCTTTATAGACTTGTTGATGTACCTATTGGGGTAGGGAACTGCTGGGAGCCTCCCTGTCTGGAGAAACTGTAACCAGGTACAGTGATGAGAAATGCTAGCGTTCTGCTTCCCTCACTGACACTCTGCAGATCTAAATCTGAGCAATTGAAGCCTTGTAGAGAAGATACATCACGAGGTATGCTACTTGAAATACAATATATCTAACTTGGAAGGCTTTAGGGTTGTTTGAGCTTTCTGAAATTCAGCTTTGTGGTTTGAGATAAATCTGTGTATTTGGTATCTGGAGCGTGATATCCTAGCCGTACCCTCAGCCAGGTATGTGCCTGCCCTGCCGTTCGTCTCTCTGTCCTTGTTCAAAGCAAACGTATCTGTAAAGTGTTTTTCTTGCTTTCTCAGTAAAGTCAATTCTCTTTTTTTAATCTTTCTCTCTTCCAACCTTTATTTGTCCAAATGCTGTGGTGATAACACTATCGGAGGAGTTTATGACTCAATAAATGGCCCCCACAAGGGAATCAGTGGAGAGGCCGCAAGCTGCAGGCAGCTGCTGTTTATTTAGTCGTAAAGGCAGAGCAGAGCAGCACTGGATTCATTGTACCCAGGCATTTCCTGACCTGTTATTTGCAAAGGTGAAAATGATCCATATTTTGCTCCTATTTATAAAGGATGGAAACAGTTATTGTTTAGATAGGTTTTTTAAGATGGCAGTTCTTGGTTCTGTTGGGTCTTTAGTTCTTGCACGACGTTTCTGATTCCCAAGAGTTCATCAGTAGATAAACTAAAAATATAGAGCTGCCTGAAAGGATGTAAAGCGCCATCTTAATATATGAGGCATGTCCCAGAGTAAAATGCTGGCCTACTTAAAATGGAAATGGCTGCTGCATATACCCAGTATTCATGAAACTGGAGGCGTAAGTTCTTTATTTGCTCTGTATCTCAGCACTTCACAGAGCCCTGATGTTCCCCACAGCCTGGCAAATCGTCAACACTTATTAACCCAACTACCTTTCTGACTCTGCTGTTTGTGGTCCGTGTATTACGTAAAGCCCAAACATAGTACATTCTGGAATTTGCCATTTTCAAAGGAAGCAACAGCATAAATAAGCTTAAAACTTTCTTTTGCCCAACTTACTGTGCTTCAAGACTTCTCTTCTAGAGAGATTTAGTCAAGAGCAAAGGAACATGCAGGCTATGAAGTTCTTGTGGCCATTGCCTCGTCTAGAAGGAAGGCATCCTGCCCTCACTTTGCCAAAACAATCTGTTGTCAGAGCCTAACTCACAGTCCATGTGTATTTATTTTTGGCTTTCTATTTTTTGCTTGCTTGGATATTTTTTTTGACATTGTTACAGTGAGGCAGAATTGCCTTTGGGTTTAATTTCTCGCTTAATGACTCTAATCTCAGATATACTTAAAGGTAAAATTAGTTTAAACGTGGATATTTTACAGATGATTTTGAAGACGTTGTTGTTAAAGGAGGAAAAGTCCATTTCTGAAATTGGACTGTATGGCGTTTTGTTACCTTGAAAACGTGGTCTGTGCTACAGCTCCTTTTGATTTAAAACTTGGTTTGCCTGAACCTGTTTAAAAGCAGCCTGAAAAATACAAGGTAATAAAAGTGCTATGGGAGCTCAGCAGTCAGGAGCAAGATGTGCCTGACTTTGTGATGTGGTCTTTGAGTGGGTGGATCTGAATGGGTTCATTTGAAGTTTGGTATCAAAATTTCAAGTAAAATTGGGCCAAGCACTATCAGGACAGGAATGTGTTTCTCTGATATTCTGTCTTTTGAAATTATTTCTTTATTAGCTTAAATAATGAGGTCTACATGGATATACTTTATCTAACAAGTCTCCTGAAGTCTTTGCTCTCTGTGTGGTGTGCTAGGCAGTGTGTTCCCAAGAGCTGTAGCTTACTTGCAGCCAGGTTTATCTTCTATGGGAAATAGTTGCTTGGGGGTGAGAGTGTGTTGTGATACATCATGCTGCTTCAATGCCAGACTTTTTCACAAAAGATTTGTAGCACAGTGTTGGCAAGTAGAAAGTGGAAATTCTTACTCAGATTAATTCTGGGAGACTGATGACCAAGCACTCTTGGACAGAAGGCAGTTGATTTCCAATTTTTAACCGACGTGTTTTGCTGCTGAAGTTAGATTGAAACAGATCCACAGAAATTGCTGTCGATAGCAACTGCTGGTTAGAAGCACAAGGTCAGTGGTCAAATGCCTTCTGACTCCCAAGAAGTTCCAAAATAGCCTTGACTTCCATAACTTCAGTGCTAATGATAGGTCCATTCTCTGTCAACTTGGCTATAACTTGGGAAATAGTACCTGGGATGCCAAAGTCTTCATGACAAACCGGGGAAACGGAAGATTTGTTGTTTGTTCTTGGTCTTGCTCTGTGCAGGATGGCTTCCTGCTGCAACACTTTGTCGTTTTCACACACCATCCATCAGCTGTTTTATCAGCAGGTCTTGGGGCTGAATACCTTGAGGACTAAGAGGATTTAATGCCTTCAGCACTCAGCTGAACCTGTCTGTAGGTGGCATGGAGGGGTTTATTCCTGTGGCACTGGCCCTAATCAAGTAGAAGGTGAACAAGACTGCTCCATCTTGCCCTTCTTTGCAGTGCCCCGGAGACCTTGGGAAGCTGATGGACAGCACATGAGCCCTTGTATTAGTAGGAAACCAATCTGTTTTTCGTCAGACCTATGGCACATTGGAGGAGGGAGCCTGGGGAAGTTATCCTGATGCTGCTTCCTTGGTACGTTCCATCCACAGAACATCTCTATCCAAAACTATGGACCATTTGTATTACAAAATCTACATTGTGTAGGGAGAGTTCTTTTGGAGCCAGGCCTGTATGTGCTGTTGTTGTCATCCCTTTATGACACTGTCTTTCTGTCCAGCAGACTTCCTTACCTGGTGGTATTCTGTATTTTCTGAATGGGGGCCTCTATAGGAGGCTTTAAGAGCTGGTGAAAGGCTCTTACGGCCCACCCTCAGCATTCCCAGAAGCTGTCCAGGCAGCCAACACCTGTTACAATTAGAATTACTTGCCTTTGTAATATGAGGGAAGGAGACATTGTAGTCCTGAGTTAGTCTGTTGTTGCGACATCCTGCCTGAAGTTGTTTCTGAAGCTGGAAATGTGTGCTGCTGGACTGTAATAAGCCTGAATGTATGCAGAAATGCAGGCGGAATTATTCTGACAGTGTGTTGGCTCTTTGTCCCTGCTGAATGCCTGTTTGTCCTGTGTAAGTGGATTTCGGGATCAGCCAACCTCCAGCTCTGAATTAGTCTAATAAGGTATGGAGGGGAGGGTTTAAAGGTCATTTTGCAAGCAGCTGGCTCCGTGCATATGTTAGGGGGAATGATTCTTAAAATAATGCGATTGGAAAGCTGTTGATTTAACTTTTCAAATACCTGTGGTCTGTAAAATCTCAGCTCTTCTCCCTCTGTCCTTCAAGCTCTCTGCTTGCCCTCTGCCTGCTTATCTCCCTGTCGTTTCTGATTACCTCTACCTACCTGCCTCTGCTTTCTCTCCCTCTCAGTTTATCAGTCCACGTTTGCTGCCCACAAGGACTGGGCTTATTTTTCTGAGCAGATCATCTGTTGGGTTACTTCACAGAGCAGTGTAACAGAAAGATAAGGGTTACTTGGTTCAGTCTGTTAGTAATGCATTATTGCATTGTTCCTTTATGGGGGGACTGGGAGCTCTGAACATCCACTCCATCTGCAGCCTTTGTGTGTGCTGCAGGTACCTCGTTCTCTTCTGACAATGAATTGGACGTCGGTTTGAAGAAGATCATGATATCTTTTATTTTTTAACTCTTGATCAGGTTAGTTTGGAGTGTGCACAGATCATTTCAGCTTGCTCTCTGCAGGCAGTTTCAATCTGTTTCAATCTGCTCTAAATGTTTCATATAGAAATACTTTATTTTAGTTGTTCTCTGGATTCCTTTTTGAGTTTGCCAACAAGGGTGATCCCAAGTGTTCTGGTGGTTGTTACGCAGTGGACATGTTCCCCTAGGCCTTACAGCAGAAGCAGATGAAAGCTTTTGTCTTAAGTAGAGCTAGAAGTGGCTTATTTAGGATTGTCATCCTTTTAACAAGCTCCATAATATTTCTGGGCCCTAGGTTTCTGGCAGTACCATTTGACTTCCTGTGATAACAGTCATGCATCATCTCTTAGTACCAAGCCTAAGTGTGTGTGAGAGTATCCTGAGGCTCAAAAATTCTTAAGTCTTGTTAGAAGTGCAAAGCCACTGAAAAATGCATCGGATGCAGTGATTCAGATGGGATTCTTCCCAGCTGTGTGCAGCAGGATCTGCTACGATAAAGACACCGTGAGAGGACTGGGGTGCAATAGAGGAGCTTTCATGGAGAGCTTATGCTATGCCAGTGGCCACTGTAATGCTGTGCAAAGCCAAGCTTACAGCATTTGAACAGGTTCCAAATTGACCTCTCTGGAGCAGAAAAAGGTCTGTTGCTGAGGACAGACCAGGTGTAATGTTCCCATAAATTCCCCACTTTGTAGCCTTTACCAAAAGTCTCCTGCACCTAGGGGCACTGTTTTGTTCAAGAGGAATAAGCATTTTAGAAGCTATTAAATGAGAACCTCATATTCTGTTCCAGCTTTGTGCTGTTGTGAGGATTGTGTGCATGCAAAGCTATGGCATGAACTTGAGATCTCATGTTCCTTGTTTAATGCAGTGTCAAATTTGTGCTGATTGGGAGATGAACAAGAGGGATCTTGGGCTGTCTGAGATGGTTCCTAGTGCTTTCTTTTGCTGAGCTTTGACATTTGCTGCAGTAGAGCCCCATAAAATGCAGGGAAGTCTTTCTGGTCATGTAGGTGCGTTAACAGCTTTCTTGCACTGATGGATTAAAGCCAGCCTGCGTTCAGTAAATGTGGATAAATTTAAAAAAAAAAAAAAAAAAAAAAAAAAAAAAAAAAAAAAAAAAAAAAAAAAAAAAAAAAGGTGAGATTGTGTGCAGTGATCCTGGGTCTCCTTTCTCCAGCTGCCACCTTCTGCCTGTTTGCTGGGAACCTTCGCACGGGCAAACGGCTTTGCTTGAGAGAGCAGGCTATGTGCTATTTCTGACATAGCCAAAGGTGGCTGATGCAAAGCCAAAGGAGAGCTTCTCTCCCAGGGACTGAAATGTCAACAAAGATGTTCTGCATTACAGGGCCCTGACTTGCTTTTGTATAAAAACTGAACAGATGTTGGAAGGTCAGGAGCTTTGCTGTATACAGAGCAGCCCCCAGAGAGCAGGGCAGAGCCTGTTCAAGTGTCACAGGTAACGTTCTGGGTTTAATGTGCCAGCACTTCCCCGTGATGTATGGCTAGTTGGCTGCTTCCCTGCAGCCCTGTCAGGGTTTTTATCCCAACTTAAGGAAACAGGACTCAAATGACCATGTCGTGTGCTCGTAACCGTGGTTCCTGTCCTGCTCTCTGCCTGCTCTGATTCCGCTGGCAGGTTGCAATGGTATTCCTCAGAGGTATGGTGGCTCTGAAGTAATAAGTTCCTGTATACCTTGTGAAAGCAGGCAATTAGGTGTAGGAAAGGGACCCCAGTGGTGCTTGTGCAGAGGGAATCATATCGACTCACCCTTTATTGTTATTTAGTCCCAGAGGAACTCGACTTTGACTTGAGAATCTGAGGAACCCCAGTGACCTCAGTTCTGCTGTTTGTGAAGCAGCTTATTTCTGCTTCAGAACTGGATTGGCTAAATGTTTGGGGACTGGCTTGTTCTTACTGCTATGATCAGCTTTGTTGGAGGGGCTCAGTGAGGGTAGTGCTGTAGCATGTGAGGAGAGGGAATAGCTTAGATTTTTTGGGAGTTTTCCTTTGGAGAAAAAAAAAAAAAACCAAACTTCTACCCACATAGTAATTTCCTTGATCACTTTTGAGAAATGGAAGCCTTATTCTTCAATAATTCCCTCCCTCTTTTTTTTTTTTTTTAAGAGTAAGATAAAAGATACTGCATTGAGTGTGAGCAACCTGGGAGAATAAAAGAGGTGATAGGTTTAAAGTAGCTTGTAATCTTGCTCCCTGCCCTCCTTTCTGTGCTGTCCATTCAGATGTTTCTCTTGGGACATGCAGGCTCTGGACCAGATCCTATCTGGCCTGAGCACCTTCTGCAGCTCATCAGGACCTGTGCTTAGTTGTCAGCTTCTTGCTATGTTATCTTGCTTTTGCCGCTGCGTTTTGAGGCAGGGCAGCAGTTGAGATGGGAGGAAGAGGAATGGTGAGTCCAAGGACCAGCCCAGCAGATGACAGCATGTGGAATAGCTGAAGATCTGTCAGCACTCGTGGGTGCCCAGGGTGGTCACAGGCTGTGACCTGAGTGACTGTCATGTCCAACAGTCATGTTCAGAACTCAGTGACAGAATCAATGACACTTGACCACCTTTTCCAGTCCCTTGATCACACTCATCCATCTAGCACTAAGCACGCTTTGGCATGACTGGCAGGAGCTTATTCCAAAGCTTAATGGCAGTGCGGAGCGGTAGATGTGGAGGGCAACCATTGAGGAATTGGTTGTTTTAGCAGGTCTGTATGTGGGCTTTGGGCAATATGACTGGATCAGGTTTATGAAGTTGTCTCAGCCCCTGTCAGTACAGTGCTGGGCTTTGAAGCGTGGTTTCCTCTGAGCTTTGTTTTCCCACAAAAACTTCAGGCGTGATCCATCAAGGAGTGTGAAATATATTTAGAATCCCTCTGTTGCCTTTTTCTCACAGTCAGGGGGCTGTGCTTTCTTCTCTGGCATGGAGTTGTTTGCTGTTGAGAATAAGCAGTCTCTTTTCTTGCTATTCCTTACCTCTCTTTGGGATGTGATGCCATCAAGAAAACCAGCTGTTCCAGTCTGAGAGTCTGCCTCTTCCTTCATGCTCTCTTGTTGATTGTGTTGAATCAAGGAATGTTTGCAGTAATATAGAAAAAAGGGGAACGTGAAGAAACAAAGAGTGAGATCACACAGCGGAAGTCTGTAAGGAGGGATTCGTATCCTGCCCCAGTTCACAGTGGCTGTATCTGGAACCAGATCTGCTATAATAACAGCAATCTCCTCCTAGAAGCTTGACTCTTGTATCCAAATTCTTGCTTCAGTAAACTGTGGGATCTGAGGGATCCCATGTGGGGAAGAGAGCAAACAGAGCATCTGGGGAGACCTGACAGCAAGGCCTGTCTGCTCCTGCTGGGAAGACGGTGGCTTTGATAAACTTTATAGAAAAAAATATTTTAAAGGAGCAGAAATGCAGGAGATGGTCCCTGGGTGGCAGCTGTAGCAGAAGGACAAGGTAGAAAATACTCTTGTAAATCCTGCAAATTGGAGTTCTGACTCTTAATATCTTGAACCTCTGTCTCAAATCTTTGCCAACGTGTGCTGTTTCCCTGTGACTCAGGTTCATAGCATCCCTGTGCAGCCAAGGAAACTGCCGGGCTGTGCTTTGACTTTGGCTCCAGCTGTTCAGTGCAGAAAGCTTTCACTGCTGCTATGAAAAGCTTTTCTTAAGGGACAACATTAAAGCAGGAGAGTTGTGGTGCTTGAAGGTTGAAGCAGGCATCCTCCCTTGAGGAAGTGTTTTCCAATTCACAGCAGTCTGGTACACTGTCATGTGGATAAAAGGCCAGAGGGATTGTGCATTAATCTGTAGCTCTCTGTAATTAATCTCTCCAGTAGTGTTGAATCCGACTGATGTTTGAACCCACCAGCCAGGTATGTAAAAGAATTTCTTCAGTAGCTCTGAACTGCTCCATAAATCTCTAGGCTCTAACTTTGCATCTGGGTCCTAGCTGTTTTTCTTGACCATCCTTGGCTCTTGCTCCATCTTTGTTCTTCATTTGCTCTGTTGGCATTTTCCTTGGCTTTATCAGTATTGGTTTGTACTTGAACACGGTGCCTGGTTGCATGTTTATCCTGGCAGCAGGATGGTTAAGTAAGGTGCCATACTGCATGCCTCGCCCTGGTCAAGCTTGTGTTCTTCCCACTAACTGCCTTAGAAACAAGTGCCACTGAAGTCTTGACAGACTTCTGTCATTGCATGTTGTAGAGCTGTAAGAACATGTCCTGATTTCTCACTTGGGATTTATTATTTACGAAGTTACTTTGAGGTATGCGCTTGATTTTTATTTTTATAATGTTTGCAAAACTTTTCCTACTTTTCCTGTAGGAAATAGCAGAATATTGTCTTTAAAAACACCAGAAATTTACCATTCCTACTGGTCAGGATGTAGAACAGTGCATCTTGCAGGAAGCCCTGTTTGGACCCACAAGCCCTAGGATCAAATGCTGTATAGCACTGCTGAGTTACTTTCCCTGTGGCATTTTCAGATTTTTTGCTTTGCAGTGTGCTGAGTTGAACTCTGATAGTAATGCCATGCACTAGGATGGCTGTTGTTAGTTCAGGGCAGTGCATAGCAGATGTCTGGCAAGGGTTAAACTGTTCCAGGGTTCCTCTGTGACGTCCAGCAACTGAAACTCATACTGTGGGTATTTCACATATACTTCAAGATGGGGCTCTCTTGAATCCTGTGGGCGATATCTTCCTCACTACATAGAGTGAGTAGTTCTGGCCACCTATAGGACTTGTCTTTTAAAATGTACAAGAAAGCTAGACATATGCCATTGCCTATTTTTGCTGCTCCTGCCTCCTCCTCCTGTCTCTTCTTTTACTCACCTCTCTCTAAAGTTTGGGCTCAGATTTTTTTCTCTGTCTTCATTTTTTTATTTTTTTTTTAACCTGCTTCCCTCCAGTGTCTCTGCACTCTCCTCCTCTCTCCCTTCTCTCCTTTCTCCCATCCCCTTTGTTTGCATTTCCTTCATTTTAGAGTCAGTATTGAAGCTGACACCAAACTGCTTACTCCCTGTGGCACTGAACTGGCGGTTTGGAAGAAGGCTGTGCTTCCCTCGGGGGGGGGCAAGGCAGAGTTCAGTATCTGTCTTATTTTAAATATGCATCGTAACGTGGCTGATCAGAGGAGCAGAGACATCATTGGGCTCTGAGTACTGGAAGCTTGTAAAGACAGAGAGGAATCCTCTGCATTCCCTGTGCCCCTCGCTGAACATGAAAGCAGCTGGGCACAGGGCAGGTTGACTCAGGAAACATGGGTGAGTTTGAGAGACTCTCAGTCAAAGGAGGATGGGAAGATCTGCGTGCTTGTGTAAGCATCACACCTTCTTTTTCTTCTTCTGCTTTCTCCTCTTGTCAGATTTATACATTTATTTTTAACCTTGGAGGATCCCAAAGTATGTTACCTAACTATCCATCAACCTTGCAGGATGCTGTTTGCCTTGGGCAAGTGGAAGATTGATCACTGATCATCGTGTTCTTATGGTGAGGAGACAAGCTGGGGTATCCCTGTTGCATGTTGTTTTCACAACCACTGTCATGGCAAGATACAAGAGATGGATTTGCTGGTTTTGCAGAATGAGTAGCAACTCTACTAAGGCAAGCCATGTGCCCAGCTGGTTTATCACTTAAATGGATCTGCTGTGCAGCCCTACACAATGCTGTGATGCAGTTACCTAAAGGACAGAATAGGAAATGGTGCTTATCAGTTCAGCAGCTCCCAACATCGAGTTAGGATTGGAAGTGAGAGGTAGCCTATTGAATTAAAGCTGCAGCTGTAATTTTAGTTTGGTCTAAATACCTGTAGTTTGGCAGAGTAGCAGGGTCCTGACTTCTGTAAAAATGTTTGGGTCCTTCAGGACCATGGGAAGGTCAAGACCTCTGCTGGAAACCTGCTGTCAGCCTTGTTACTTCCTGGGTCACAGTCTACTTTGGTTTACTTGCGATTGTTCAAGTGGTCAAATCTGGTCTGCCTAGCTAGGAGTGTTCAAGGTTGTATCAGCAAGAAGTGTGGGAGAGGCTGCAAGCTCATCCTTTTCTTGTTCTCGTAGTATCGTTGACTGCCGAGGTGCCTAACCCATCAGAGGAGATATCTGACTCAGGGACTCAGTACCAGGTGATTGTCAGCTGGAGAAATACAGTGACTGTGCTTAGGATGGTTTAATAATAGCCTTATTTTAGACTCTGCTTGGGAGAGAGAAGAAATAAGCAGATTGAGGAAGCTACTTTGCAGTTCTCCAGAACTGCTCAGATAAAACTGGAATAACAAATCCCTTTGATTGGAGGCAGAAAGTCCTCCTGTAGCATCTCAGCATTTGTTTTGTCTCAATTCCCTTCTACTTAAAGAAAAAGTAGTAGTTAAGGCTCTGCAGTTGGAGACTGGTTTACATTAGTGAAATGATATGCGTGAGCGATAGAAGAATTGACTGCTGGGGTGGATGGATTTGGCCTTCTGTTCTGATTCTGCCTTTTTTCCCCAAGGATCCATGTTTCTTGGATTCTGCCGAGGTGTGTTCAGTTGCTGTCCCTGTAACAGTTTGCTCAGTACTTGTGGGAGAGGTTGTGCATTTGAAGTGGGTGGGGAATAGAAACAAGAGTTGGCATCGTGCAGCTGATTTCTGCTCTGCAGTGCTACATACTCACTTGTCATTTTTTCCTCTCCTTTCTGAAAATTTTTGGTTTCATGTCTTAAAATAGCTAGCAGAGAAAGAGGGCTCGTTGCCTACCAGGATAGACCTTCCCCAGCTGTGCTCTTTCAGCTCCTTCCTGTCCTGGAGGTGGCTGTGCTGGAGCTGTGAGCCCCTTGCAAATGCCTGTGTCCCCTGTCCTCACGTGCAGCACTGCGTACCCCACACTGCAAGCCTGATTTGGTGCTATTCTTCCTCTTAGACCTTTTCTGAACAGTTAGGCTGCTCTTTACACGCTTGTCAGTTTTTCTGACCTCCACATTCTTTCCAGAGCAGGTTTCCACAGGGGAAGCTGTGGTGGCAAAATTGCCAGAACTGATCGCTGTAAGGTTGTCACAGTTGCTGCACCCATGGAGGCTGTGCCAGAGCTAGGAGAGCTCCTTGGGAAAGCAAACAAGCTGCTACAATTCTGGCATGTGACCTTGCTTGTGCTGCAGTAAGAAAGCTTCTTCAAAACAAGCAGTAGAAAGGGTTTGCCCAAAGTTGCTTTCATGTGTAAGTTATTAAGGATTTGACCCTGGCTCTCTAGGTGTAAAAGGCTGTGTTAGCCCTCTACTTCATCTCTTGCCAAGTCACAAAATCCAGGTACTTACCAGGAGCTGTTGCTTGTATGACCTTCATGCATGAAACAGTTTCTCTTTTAAAATGTTTTTTCCCCTTTATCAGTTATTCATTGAAGAGTCTCTCCGCATCTGTAGGATTTTGAAGGGTAGCTATTATTTTACCATTTTAATTTTCCCAGCTGTTCAAATAATTGTTTTAACCTCTCCGTGCCTGGGAAGTGCTTTCCACATTCCTGTTTGTTCTGCATTGTATTTCTTTGGTTTCATGTTTCAAATTACGAGCAAACGTCTTCCCCCAGCCCAGATGGTCATTCTGTGTCTGTCTTCTCTACAGCTTTAATGTTGTGCTGCTCTGAATGAGACCGTGAGAGCAAGGAACTCACAACTGCCCTTTTTGTGATACAGGTTCAGATTTCATCACCTTCGTATTCATTTTTGATTTCTTTCTTTTCCAATCAGCATCGCTTTTCTTAAGTGCATCTCTAAAGGCTTTGCCATAGAAATGAAATTTAAGTAGCTGTGCTGTGGCATTTTGAATGCATTGCTGTAGTTTCTCTTGCATGCTTTCGTCACGTGTTCGGAAAGTTTCAAAAGGTGATTTATAATTTATCAAACTAAGCATAAAACATCTGACTGCAAAACCTATCAATCTGATCCCATCTCTTTCTAGCCCTTTAATTAGGGAAGCCCTGCTGAAAAATGTACCCATCAACTACTGAGAAATGGTGCGTTCCTGGACCCTTGGTATAAATCTTCAGTTATCCAGGTGCCAAAATGCTGTCAGAACTGACAGATCTTAGAAAATACACCCACAGGCAGAACATTATCCATTATACTAGCACTGAGCAGTGGGCAGTAAGGCAAAATCAGCGGAGGATGTGTCTTTATCAACCTTAATTGGCTTTTCCCGTTGATAAAAATCAGGGTACCCAGCAAGGAGGAGAGCCTATCTAGCAGTTTGATCTTTCCATCCCCGAGCTGAAGGTGCAGTCCATCTCCACTGACGTGTGATGTGGACTTGTCTCAGCGCGGCTCCTAGCAGCACGGCAGCCTGCAGCCCATGGAGAAGGCTGCCAGCCTGTCTTCGGTGAGCGACCGTGCTTAAACAAGCGTGAAGAATGAATTACTCTGGATAAGTTGGGTTTCATCCGTGCTCTTGTTGCTCAAAATGCACTTTGAGAGAGCCAAAGTTAGTTAAACTTTTCTGCAGTTCTTGGTTTGTAGGAGCTCCTGGATTACAGCTAGCTGGGCTCTGAAATGAAGGACCTGGGTAATGGATGTTGTGGTATGAGCTGGAGATGGTGGAGAAAAAGGAAGCAGCGACTTTGCAAGAGCTACTGGATATGACACATGTAGAGGTTTGGGGAATACAGCAAGCTTCTGCCGGGTCATTTGGCACTGCAGGCTTACCTGTGGCTTTGCATCACAGACGGAAGAGTCAGCAGCTGCCTGGGTTTCTCCTGGGAAGGCTGTTCTGCAGCCTTGCTGCAACATCTTCCATTTTCTGAACCATTTAAATGTTTTAGTTTTTCCTTGGCGCTGCTTGCATCTATTGCTATTAGATTTATAAAAGTTTTATTAGGGTAAATAATACAGTGAAGATGATTTCAAATCTATTACTACGCTAGTCTTTATCTAGTTGATTAATGAGAATGACTCATTTCTTTATTTATCATCAATTTGGCAGTGTGTTGTGCTTCTCTTGCTAAATTCTACGGAGTTTCTCAACATGGCTTTATTTTAAGTTTCTATTCTGCTAAACCAAACTTGTCTATCCGATTTCCATAAATAATGGAACACAGAAGTGACTCCATTTGAAAAAGAGAGTTTACTAAGGGTACTTTATTGCGGAAATGAAATTTTCGCAATCCCTGATGGTCATAAAAGCCAGACTGTAAGGCCGTCGCAGGGCTGCAATCAGAGAAATAACAGCGTAACCCTTTATTTAAAAAGGCTTTTAAATGCATAAATGTTGGCTATTCAAACAAATGAAGGAACAGTCTGATATCCAAAGGTTGCTGCGTGGAAAGCCTTACATCCATGGGACCATTTTCTAGAGAGTGTCCTAGAAGTGCCACCTGGTGGGGCTGGGATGAGGGGATGTGGATCTGCAGCCTCAAGCAGCACAGCTCTGTTTCGCTCCATGTGTGCCTGTGCCAGCCTTTTGCCTGGCTGAATGCATTGGAGACTGGCACAGGAGAGTCCCTGTTGGGTTAACTTCTAGAGCCTGCTGCTGTACAGGCTGTAAGAATATGATGGACCTTATGGCAAAATAGTGTGGATTGTGCTTTTTTTCCCCCTTCCTTTTTTTAGCTGTATGATAAGCAGCTCCATAGTGACTTCTTGTGTTCAGAAGGTTTCTTTAGAAACTTGAAGCAAGTGGGAGGGAAGCTTAACAAAGTCCATTCTGTTCTTCATATTCAAGCTGCCTTTCTACAAGCCCAGCCAATCAAGTGTGTTATCACTGTTCTTTGCAACGAGGGGAAGGCTGAAGCAAACCTGTGTGAGTAGCCTAACACACCATGATTCACATGGTTTCCATGGATGCTGGCCATACCACCGTTCGAGTTATTCTGTTGTACTGATGCAGATGCCACAGCAGATTTAGCAGGATGGCACATTCCTGCCTGCTGGCCGTAAGCTCTTGTACCTGCATGAAAGAAAGGATTCCTGTGTGTGCAGCCCCATGAGAGGATAACGAGCTATGAGCCTTATTATGTGTAATAAAAGAATAATTCCAGGTGAAGTATAGCTGAGGATAGAGATCAGGATATTAACATCTTTGTTTCTGTGATAGAAAATGAACACCGAGGGTAGCATCACCTTCAGTAACTGTGGGCCACGGCAGAAGTGTTTTGCCAAAGCAGCAGTGTAAATGCAGGCTGGCACGGCCTGACACTGGGGCTTTGTCAGTCCTTCCCCAAATGCCTGATGGTTCCCAGCTCCCAACCACCTCCTGCCTGAAAGCAAGGCTGCAGGATTTTTCTCTCTTCCTAAACCTTTTGCTCTGTTTTGAGCTCTGGGAGATATTGTGAGCGTAGTGCTGCAGGATCCTCTCTGGTAAGGGCCTTGATAAATATGTATTGTGTTGTCAAGTGTTCCTAACTCCTCTGCAGGTAGCAGCAAAAAGCAAACTGCGTGCCATGGGTTGTTGTGTCTCCAGGGTCAATAAAAACAAGATGGCATGGGGGATTGTGGGAAGAGGAGCCAGGATAACTGCCTTCAGCATCACCTGCTAATAACACAGCTATTTATAGATCAGCTGAGGCTTTGTCAACTGGATTGTTAAATTAATATTTACATACCGGCGTCATTGTCTCTCACTAAAAACCTCATTTGCATTAGTGCTTGGACAGAAGTGCAGCTTTCAGTGCTCCAGCTATGTGTGCTCGATGAAAGTCTGTGCGGTGTGTGCGTTTGAAGCTGCTTCTGACAGATTCTTGCTTTGCAAATCCCCTCCTCCCTGCAGCAGCATTTCCCCACCTTTCTGTGCCACTCGTTGCTCACAGGAGAGCTCTCACCTTTGTTCCCAGATGCCCGTGGCTCACAGTGAGGCTGATCTCACTGGAGATGTACAGCGTTTCCACACCGCGATTCCTGGTTAATCTCTGCCTCTCGGAGAGGCTCGAGCTGTTGATGTCTTGTGGGTAATTTAATAACTAACAGACAAATAGGACATATAGATTGTGGTAACGTAGCCCAGATGCAAACCCCCCCCCCCTTCCCTTTTGCATCTGTTTGAATGAGTTTTGTTATAGAGGCTTTATTTCTGTGCTGGCAGCAGGAGGCGGAGCTGTGCTGAGTGCAGCAGGCTCCACACCTGGCTAAGCAGGCTCAGTCCCGGTGCGCACCCGCCTGCTTTTCAAAAGGGGAGAGTAATCCACCTGCTAGACATGTCTGTAGCTGTCTTGTAAGTCCTTGGGCGACCTTGAGCAGTCATTTAACTCGTGTTTGTTTGCCCGGCTCTACCTGGGCAGATATTACTTCTGTGGTTTGGAGGGTTGAGGTTGAACGGATGTCTTGGAAATGCCATGGATGAGAGGTGAGGTGGAGGTATTTGTGCTGCTGTCTCAGACAGCTGATCAGAGTGCAGCTTCACCTGCCTGTCTTACTGCTTTGTGCTTCAAAGCACCCGGACACTGGGCTTATGTGGGAATGGGGAGGTGGTAATGGCAGGGCTGCGGTGCAGGCAGGTGTCACAGCCTCAGCCTGGCTGCTGATAAGCTCCTGCTGCTGTGTTAGTCCTAATCTGCCTTTGGCCTGTGAAGGGATAATGGTATCTGCCTCTCTGACACCTCTGCAGGCTCTCTGTGCGCCTCATTACTCTTTTTTTGGAAGAGAACTTTGCAGACCTGTTCTCCCTGCAGAGTAGAGCTCCCCTTCCCAGGCGAGTCCCGTCAGCGCCAAGCTAGGACTCAGGGTGCAGGCTGCACTTCAGCTCTGCTGGCACACACAGCATCGTTTCTCAACAATATTACAGTGTGCTCTGAAATCACGAGTTCACCTTTCATGTGTTTTGTTTAAGATAGCAAAGCCTCCATTTCCTCACATTGAAGATGTCTCTTCCCTTGGCATGCAGGAGGGGATGGGGACGTGGGCCAGCTGCATGCACGGATCTGGAAAGCCTGGAATCCAGTGCTGTGCTGCTCCAGCTCCACTCCTTGCCTTGTGCCCATCTCACCGCCTCTTTTATTTCAGCTTTAATTCTTACTGAAGGCAGCTCCCAACTCTTTCATTTTTCAGATCACCCAGGTTTTGATTTTTTTTTTTTTTTTTTGCCTTATGCTGATGTACAGGGGAGATTGGCTTTAATGCAAAATGTCAAGGTCTTTTCCTAGAGAGCTGACAGTAAGTATAGGTGTTCTGTATGTGCACAGGCTATCGGGATTAGGCATCCTTACTCAGAAACATTGGCTGAGACAGACCAACACTCCTCCTGCCACAGAGGCAGGCAGGCACTCTCTGATGCCAAGCCTTGAAGTATTTGGCATGTTTTCTTCTGCCCTAGTTTTGTGCAGTTGTTCCTGAAGTTTTACAACTACATGAGAATCTTAGTTCTGTTTAAAAATTAAAACAAATTTAAAGAAATAATAATCAAGCCCTCCTTAGAAAGCACCGGTATGAGAATGTGACCCAAGTGCTTAAACCCAGAAGGCAAGTGAAATAACCCTGATGCATTTTTGAGTGGTTTTATGTCAACTCTGTGGTTTTGGGGAGAGTTTCTGACTTCTCTCTTGGGTTTTGAGACTGTGAGGGGGTGCAGCAGGGCTCGTTTGTGAGTGAGGAGCGCTTGCAGCTCTGCAGTGTCCCCTGCAATCAGTACCGATCGGTCTCCCTGTATCACAGGAGCCTGCCCTGCTTTTTTTCACATCTCATTTACTTTTTAATTTGCACTTCTTTCAGTCGTTCCACTTTTCAAGCGTTCCTTGCAAGCCCGAGGATCTCAGGCTCTTCAGCTTTCAGCGGAAGCCAAGAATTCATGTAAGAACACGATTCTGGGCCATTGCTTTGACATTTTCGTGGTTATGTCATATGTCATCAGGCTTTCATACGAGCTGGCAACACTGCTTACACTGAGTGTAGTTGTTCATGGAGGGGGCCGGTTCGGCTCCATACCCCTGGGCTGATCTGTAGGAGACTGCCTGGCTTCTCTGTGCATCTCAGCCCTTACCTTTGTCTCTGTGCAGAGGCTCTTGTGTGCTCGCTCCCTGGCAGCTGTGGGAGCACGTGCTGTTGGGATGGCAGCTGAGTCGGTGGGCACACACTCACACCTCCGCCCGGCCTGACGGGAGGACGCACGCAGGCAGACTCCCACAACAGCAAGCTTTCCAATAAAGCTGAAACACAGAGGTATTGTTTGTCCAACCGCTGGCAAATGCACAGAGCCATTGTGCGGCCCTGAAAGCCTTGGCGCTTTATTCTCTGCAGACTGAATGGCAGCCGCGGGTAATAATAACACAAGATTAAAAAAGCCAACATTATAGGGGCATTTACAACCCACTGAGAGAGTGAAGTCTCAGCAAGGCTGAGCCGTGTCTCTAGCGATCCTCCGTTTTTACTGCTTGATGAGGAAATGATGGGCAGCTCTGGAGAAATGGCTACTGCGGAGCAGATGAAAGGGGAGTGGGTTGACTGCTCAAACACTGCACTCAGAGTGGGGCAAATGGAGCAGCTCGCTGCAAACCGAGCTGCTGGCCTGTCCCCTTGTGCTGTGGGAGCTGTGCGTATTTGCGTGCCCGCGTCTCCTTTGCAGGCTGATGGAAAGTAAAGGCAGGCAGGTGGCGGAGCTGGGCTCAGTCTGTGCCATCCAGAGCCTTGTGCTTGGAGGCTGTTGGTCAGCGTCACTCAGGGATGGTGCTGGGGGAGCCTGGAGGCTGCAGGTGTGTGAGGACATAGCTGCAGGCAGAGCAGCCAGTCCTCTCTGCTAGCCTACGTCTTCTGACACTGCACATACTTGGATTTTGGATGTAAGCCTCAGTTCTAAGTCAGGCAGCAATGACACCCACTTCACACAATTTAAGCTCATCTGACTGATAGCATCTAACAGGTGGAATGTCATTGTTTTCAAAACAAACATACTTAGAAACCAACCCTGTTTGTAGAGATAAAAAAAGAATGCGAAAGCACTGAAATTTACAGGAACATTTCTTTTATTAGAAGTCAAGTCTTTAATTCAGGTTCAGCTCTAGCAGTTCTTTAACTCGACTGTCTTTAAAAAAAAGCTCTATGTACGTACATCTATCTGATCCAGAGGCAGAGGAACATCCTCTCTGGACATGCCCAGGCTGCAGAATAGCAGTGAGATCTCAATGCCAGCTCTACCCTTGCTCGTTAGGTATCACAGCAGGCTAACCCTGGCAGTGAGGAGCTGCTGGGATGTGCCCTGCTCAGGCAGGTTGTGCACCTCCCTGGGACTCTGCAGTGCCTTCCAGATGTGACCTTGCTCTTTTGGTATGAAGGATGGAATGAGTAAAATGGTGGTAGATGTTTTGAGTCTTGAAGTGATAAAATTGCTTTTTAAAGATGCTTAATTACTTGACTGGAGCAGCTATGGTCAATGACTGTTGTTTTCCATTTTAAAAGCATTCAGTTCTGGCTTCTTGCTTTGCTTGTACCACACAGGATGGCTTGGGAATTGCTGAGACCAGGATTGCAGAGTGCTGGTTTTTGTGTGGGACGTGATGGGGATTCTGGCAGCCACACTGCTTCACAGACTCATTTGGTTGGATTAATGAATCTGTCCCGGCCACTGTTTTTCCAAGAGTGATGAGAAGTTACTGATATCATAGGGATTTGTGAGCTGTTTTTTATATTGGCCATTTGGTGGGGAAAGAAATTCAACTCAGAGGCTTTTCAGAAGAATAAAGTGTTTGAGTTCTGTTCTAATCCTGGTTACAGAAAATTGACAAGTTGCTGTTAAAGTCTCTTTGAACATAAAGTATAAATACACATGGATTGCACCACATTTTTTTTCTTCTTTGTCCCCTTCTCTCTCTCTTTTTAATTTCCTTTATGGCTGTTTTTTTTTAATTTAAACGTTGCCTATCTTACCCTTTAGACAGCTCAGGTTTGGACCTGAGGTTCCGCTGTGCTGGCGCAGACCCATGGAAGAAAGCTGTGGGTTTGCTTTGTTTCCACAGGTTGCAAGTCTGAACCGAAACGTATGTTAATGATAAGAGCTATGTGGGAAGAAGATGCAAAGAGGTGTTGAGTGACACTAGAAAAGAATGGTCTAGGAGGTGGGAAGAGAGGATGTAGCTAAAACTAAATACGGTGCTTGCTTTCTGCCAGATCCTTTGCAGCAGAAGCATGGATGTATTCCCAGCTGACAGCCCCCTCGTCTCTCTTTCCCCCTCCTTTCTCTATCTCCCCCTCTGGGGCTGCTCTGTTAGGATGAGTTGCTTCCAAACAGACAATACTTTCCTAGCAGATAAACGGACACCTAAGAAGCTGTGCTGGTATCTATCATAAACAGACATGCAGCATAGTGAGGGAAATTACAGGATGGAGACCTGCATCATTTGTCATATATGTATAAAAAAAACAGCCTAAGAATCCCAACCTACTCCCCCTCCACTTGAGCAGTGTCCACAAGAAGAGCAAGCAGTGCACTTAAACACTGTCGTTTTCTTTCCTAGTCTTTTAATACATTATGAAAAGCTCCAGTTAAGCATTCCACCTTGGGCCCTGTTTGTAAAGGATGTGTTCTAGACAGATGGAAGCAGGTGTCTGTCCTGACACAGATGCAGGACTATAAATTCGCAGTGGAGGAGATGGGGAATGATTATTTAGGAGGCTTTTGTGGCTTATTCCAGCATCTGGCATTCTACCAGGGCACCTTCTGAAGAGGGAGAGGGACAGGAAGGAGCTGGAGAAATGCTGACCTGCAGTTCCCTGCCTTGTGCCCACGCAGCATGGAGGCTTCTGCGTGTCTCAGCGCCTTGGTGCTGACAGGGGGAGTGGCAGGGTGAATATTTGGGGTTTATCGGGTGACTTCTGGAATCTCTGTCTAAGAGGCATGGTTGAATCATGGTCTCAGCAAAGCCCGCTGACAGCTCACATCTGTTAGTTCTCTGTCTGCTTGCCTGACCTTGGTGAATGGTCTAACTGGCCTTTGGTGCAGGGCAAACAACCAACCTTTTTTTCCCTTGCGGTTGAATCAGATCTTGCAGTTCCTGGAACCGGCTGTTACAAAATACTTGAGAGATTGGCAAGGGCTAGGCGTGTAATTCTTAAAAATCTGATGGTCAGATACCATAAGCGCCCATTCAGCAGCGCTCAGTTGGTGCAGAAGAGTGGCAGCGGTGCATCAAAGGGGCTGATTCCATCAGAGATATTTCAGTTTCTGGATTGCAGGCGGGCAGTTGAGGTAGGATCCCTGTTTTTTGATCTAATTTACCTGTATGGTCTCTACTGTGGCCCTACTCTTTTTGGGTATCACAAAAACAGGCAGAAGTGCATCTCACACCAATCTGTGTGGAGTCACAGTCTTCCCTCTGCTCTATCCCACTCGTTTTTGCCTCTTCTGCTTGTAAAAAAAGGGTGAGTGACATTTACGCCCGTACAGGTGAGATGAATATGGCTATCACACAAACAAAATCACTGGCTGCCGAGTAACAACAGCTTAATGAAAATGTGAACTGTTAAATAAATAAAGCCAGTCAAGCTCATAACACTTCTGTGTGGAATCTCACTGTATCACTGAGCAGAAATAGCATTAGGCACAGAAGAAGGATATTGAGAGAGGTTGCCTGTGCCTGCCTTGCTGTGCTGGGTGTGTGGGGCTGGGCCAGGCAGCAGCAAGCCACAACCACGCAAGGACATACAGCTGCAGCAGCTAAGGGTCCAGGCAGGTGGCCATCCCTGTCTCCCATCTGCATGGGGCAGGGGGTGGCTCGGGATGAGCCCTCAGAGTTTAGAGGATAAGAGGTTGCTCCATCTCATTTCTTTTTTCTTTTCCCCTCATCTTATCTAGGCTTTGTCTCTGAGCTGCATGGAGTCCCCAGCCCCCCGAGAGTGCATTGAGTCTGGGTTGCACCAAGCTTTAGTGCACCCTGGTGTTGGAAAAGTACAAGTTTACCTTTAAAAATGTGTTTATTTTTCTGGGTGACCTTGTGAAGTTTCCTTGCACTGGATCTGTTTCATGCCGTCCTGCTGCCTTTATCTAATTTGTTTTCTTGTGTATGTTACTGACGTCAAGTGAAGTGTAATTTGTTTGAGAAGTGGTGCTTATAACAAGGATCCTGCTAGTAATCCCTGCTCTGAATCCCTGTATACACAATGCTTCAGGAATAATTAAAGTCAGAAACTTCAATCTGGAGGGATGCACAGGGGAAGCCTGTCCTGAAATGAGGCTTGGCATTGCTGGCCTTCGTGCTTCCAGTGCATTTTAACAGTAGGGCTTGCTGTTTTTCTTCCAGAACTGGATTTAAGTAGAAGCTTGACATCCTGAATTTATGCACCTAATGCTGCTGTTCATCAGTCAGTATTGTTACCATATCCTTTTTCTCTCTATTAATTTTCCTCACTAGTCTGCAGGGATCATTTGCCAGCTTGTTTCCAATTCCTGCACCTTCCTGGCGCCTTGTTTTGTAACGTCTTGCATCGTGTACTTTCCATTTCTGTAATTCATTTAATTCAAAATACTGGAATGGCTTTGCAAGTATTTACTGCATCTCTTTCTTCCAGTAGGAGATTACAGGTCACGTATACAACTTAATCCAAAGTCGTTTGGCTTCTGGGATTATTTTTTTTCTTTTATCCACCAGGAGTGGGGTTATGTGGAAACTGTTGCCTTTCTGTGTGTGGGTTTTGTGAAGGTTGCTCAGATCAGGGCTTGGTGGTGCAGCAGTTAAACCCTGCTGTCAGTATCCCCCAGCGAACTATGTTACTGTTGCTGTCCTTAGCTTGCAAATGTTGTGGTTTTAGGGTTTGCAATAACTGTTGCATCAGTAAGAGGTTTTCCATTCCTATTGGCTCTGGAAATGGATATTCACAGTTGGGTGAAGTTCATTTTAATCCTTCCAAAACTGGAGCTGTATTTGTACGAGTTGTCGTTGTTCTGCTTTTGGATCCTCCTGGGACTAATCCAGGAGCTTGCAAAATGCTCGGGGTGCCTCTGGCTGTGGGGCAGAGGGGTTAGGGTTAGGCCCAGCATTATCCCCTCCTCCTGTGTGTTCCTGCCTTCAGCTTGCTCCAGAGAGATGCTGTGCTGTGTTTGCAGTCTCTACCTTCTGATGTGTATAGATAGCGGGATGCAATTACCATCCTATGAGGTAGAATCATTATGCTGGCTGTAAAGAAAGAGGGTCACAGTCCTAAAGGGAAATGATTTTAAAGCAGTCTTGACCGAGTCTAGTAAAGCCATTTCAGACCACTTAATGCTCAGCCAGTCCTTCACAGCATTTGTGATACGTCCTCTTTACTTGGAAAGAGTGGCACTAATGCTTGTCAAGAGACGAAGAAAACCACTGATAAACTACAGCACAGGGTTGGGCTGACTGTCCTTGGAGGCGTTCAGGGACTGCGGGTCAGTGGGCATGGTGTGGGGGGTTTGGGGTTGCACTTGGTGATCTTAGATCTTTTCTGACCTTAATGATTCTGTGTTAGGGGAAGGCAGAGTTCAGCGCTGTTTGGTATGTGGAGCTGAGATCAGCAGCAAGCTGAGAGATGCTCTGGCCAATCTGGTGGGAGAGGCAGGCAGCAGCTGCAGGTGTGCTGGGGCAGGGGGCGCAGAGCTGGCGCTGCTTCACGCAGGTGATTTTCTTAATTTCAGTCCCTTGCAGCAGATGGATAGCCACGGCTCTGTGGGTTTACAAAGCTCTGAGCCAGTACCCAGGAGAGCCAGAACAACTAGTGGTGAAATGCTCCACATCCAGTTTTTGTCCTTTAAAGCTCCTGTGTAATTTTATTGGAAAACAAAAATTGTTTAAATAATGGAACAGACCCAATGAAGTTGTGCAGTGATGCAGAAGGGGTGAGGAAGGGTTATTTCCTTTCTTTCCATTACTTCTCCCCTCCTGCCTCGCCTCCCAAGTGTGGGTGAAAGCTGCGTGTCAGGCACTAGCCCGGCCCGATGGCTTTTCTTAACAGCAAGAATAAGATTAAATGCAATTAACATCGATTGAACAAAACCCGTCCTCAGTTTGCACTCCAATTAATTAATCAGCCATCCTTTCAGTGGCAGCCCTCTGCAGAGCCCTGTTTGTTCCTCCTGGCCCTACCATTTTCCAGCACGTGTCCCAGATGAAAAGAGCTGAGCGTGGCCTCCTGCTCCCTGCTGTGGCTCTGGGGCTCCTGGCTCAGCCAGGGGCTTCTTGCTGCTTGGGGACTGCAGAGCTGCTCAGTCAGTGGCAAAGCGTTTCCTGTGAAGCGAGGCTGATGATGGGAGCTCTCTCTGAGTTAGAACAAATGTCTGGAGGAAATCAATGTTAGAATGCATGAACAAACAGGTGAGGCTTGGAATAGCTGGAGATTGGCTGTGCTGGTGAACAGCCCGGTGTTCTGGCAGTGCAGGGCAATGTATTTGACAGCACATCCCGGGCGTTTGCTGAAAGTGCTGTTCTGCTGCCCTGCTCTGAGGGCCCTGTCCCAGGGAAGCAGCTGAGAAGTCACTGGGTGAGCTCCTCTGCTCTGCAAGGCTGTTAACGTGGAGAAGAGGGACAACAAAACTCTTTTAATAGCATTTTGAATTAATGCTTTTTGTTGCTGCCAGGCGTACTCCGGCCCCTTCGTATTCCAAACCCAAGGACAGCAACTGTTGGACTTCTGAAGGATGAGGGAGACAGAGAGGCTTTTCTGTGCAATAACTGTATGGCACAGAAGTGCTACGATCCATTAGTCAGCACAGCTGCTCAGCAGAACAGCCAATACCCCGAATGTAACAGAACAAATTGCACATAACCAAAAAATACCTACAGCATACATCAAACCGGAGTGACTCAAATGTCCCTTACAATGCTATGGGCTGCTAATAGCCCCGCAACAAATGCCTTAACCAGCAGAAAGGCCTTGGACACCCATCTTAGGACAGGTGAGGACTTCTGTAGTTTGTTAGTGCCTCTTTGCAGACGAACAGAGATGAAGAAGTGACTCGGTCATGTTACTGAAGTCTGCTGCATGCCTACAGGTCTTCTGGGTTTGAGAAAACTGCCTGCGCGTGGCACAGAGCTGGGAACTATGGAGATTAATTTCTGCTTTGTCACTGACATTCCAAATGCACCAACTCATTTATCATGGAGGTCTGCTCTCTGATTTCTTCGTGGCTACACAGTGCCCAGATGTGCAGGCTCCATGGTGTGACTGCTTGAAGGAATGTCAATACAAAGTAAGGCATCCACTGAGGACACTTGCAGGGTTTACCCCTGTGAGACTAAAGGCTGGTTAAATAAATACATCTTGGTCCAGCTGGGGCTTGGCAGACTGCATCTGGCAAATCCAGAGGGAAGAGGTTCCTTAAGGCCTGGAGTTCATGGGTTTCACCTGGAGCCGAGGCATGGAGCATGGAGAGGATGCCGAGCTCCTGCACTGGGACACAGCTGTGATGGATTGCCTCGAACCCCATACTGAAGACACAGTTCTTGTAGGTGGTAGTGCTGGGCTGGAGTTTTTCAAATCAGAACCTGGTGTCTGCCTAACACTCAGGACAATCTGCTCTCCCTCTGCATGAAGGGAACTGGCACCATCACCATCCTGATTTATCAGTGAGTGCTGCATGCTTCAAGGCTGCTTGCATCCTGAACTCTTACCTAATACTGCAGCAGAGAACATCCAGAGCTGGCCGCGGGGCAGTTACTCTGTGATGCATCACTTAACTTCAGGCTGAGCCTCAACTTGATTAATTGGGAGGATCCCATCACGCAGGAACAGCTTGTGGCTGTGAGCTGCCTGGGCTTGTTGCTTGTGTAGCCTGGCTGGTACATCTGCAATGCTAAGGATGTGCAGGAGAGAAAAGGCTGCTCCTTCCCCTTCCTAGCTCCTCCTATCAAAGGGAAGGTAAGCATTGTAGCAGCCCTGGGGCATGTTGCAGGGAGGATTCCAGGTTGGAAGGGACCCCAGAGGGTGCCAAGTCTGGATCCATGGGGCTGCAGTGCTAGCTGGAGTTGAAACACTGGTGTGAACGGCTGGCTTAGCAAAGAATGGGTTTAGTCGTGGAGAAGTGGCGTCCTTCCACGCTATTACACAGCGCGTGAGGCATGAAATCAAAGGAACTGTGCTTTTAAGTAGTTAGCCACAGGTTTATGAACTGACAGCTCAGGAACAGCGAAAACAATTTTGTGCATATGATGACAAGTGTTTTCTTCCATCAGCTGCTAACAGACCAGGAGGCCCTCAGAGTCTCCACATGCAGATGTGCTACAGCTGGGTGATGCTCTGCAGGCACTGCTGGAGGAGGAGAGCTCTGATCTCTGCCTCTGATCTCCAGAGCTATTGGTGTTAATGATGCCTGCACTGCACAGCACATTCCCCAGAAGATTTGGGGCTGGACAGGTTCAGAGACTGCACTCTGGTTTCCTGTTGTTGTTTGTTTCTTTCTTTTGAAGCAGTGCAGAGTGATTGATAGTATTGTTACCTACATCTTTTGTTCCCAGAAACTGCCCTTGGTGTGAGCAGCACGGCAGGAAATTGGTGTCTAGCCTGTTTGGCATCCCATCAGCTTTTGGCCCAGTGATGGCTGCAAAAGATTTTGGGAAAGCTTAGTCATGTGGCGTGAGATGGAACCTGATGTTTTTGCACAAGGAGTATTTGTGAGCCTCCAGCTGGATGTGTCCTTGGAATGTGGATGGGCCAGGCTGGGAGGAATCGACTGAGGTTAAGTGCTGGCTGTGTTTTCTCCTGGACAAGTAAAAGAATGTAGTTATGATTATGAACATGAAATTGTGTAACAAAGGTTTTGTAAAACTGCTTTACAGAAAAGTTTTTGACGCCTTCTGTAGGGGTTAACTGCAGAGTGGTCACAACAGTGGCTTTATCACAAAGCAGAGTGTTCCTTGACACTTGACTGAAGTGTTACAGTGCAAAAACAGCAAATTACTGTATTGCAAAATTGATTGGGAGCTGTTGCTGCTTTGCTCATTGCATTTTGTGCGAGTGCTGTTAGAATTTTTTAAAATGTATTGCACTGTGTGAAATTTGTAAGTCATTGATGGTGAGAAAAATTACCTGGGAAATTAAAGGCAGTCAAGTAATATTGATGGTTCATTTGTCAGATTTGTGGCTAAGCTTTGTCTAAATAATTTGGCAAACAATTTTCTCTTAATTCTTGGATCTCTTGAAGCTTCTCTGTTTCACTGTTGTTAGAGACAGGGCTCTCTGTGGAGGTGTGTGGTCAGTGTGGTCTGGGCATGCTGACTTTGCAAGTGTTAAGCAGCGAATATCGGCCTGCTATGCAGAAGCAGCCTAAACAGCACCTTCACCTTCCAACAGGCATTGCCATGTGTGGTAGCAGCACTGTTTTTACAAGGTGTACCAAAAGAACATTTGAGGAACCACAGTCTCCTTCCTAAAAATGCCTGCTGCACAAGGAGTAGAACCAAGCACCCATCCAGCCTGGTTAGCTGGCTGATGGAATCCCGTGCAGCTGGCTGTTCAGCTGTCTTTCTGTGGTTGGCTTTAGAAGGGTTCTGTAAATGTGGGTAAGCACTCTTTATGTTCCATTTTAAGAGGGTTTGTATCTTAAGCTAAAAGTTCTTAGTAGGGTAGTCTCTGAATTGCTCTCTTATTTTCTTTCCCCTCTTATGCTGGTCCTGCTCCAAGCATTGGGATGAGTGGTGTGTGTTTGGCAGCTGCTGATCCAAGTGCTCTCATGTCCTGCTGGGGCTGAGGCTTAGTGTGGAGCTGTGCTCGTTCCTGCTGCTCAGCTGCCCTGAGCCTCAGCTGGGTCTGTGGCCTCACTCTCCTGCAGGCCATCAGATTTATAAGTCCTGATTGTTTACAACTGACCTTATATTCTTCTTCATACAGTCAGCCTTGCCTTGATATCATGACCTGCTCTCTCGCTTCCACAGTCCTCTGTCCCTTGAGTGTCTGACTGCGTTTTGCAGAAGGCAATACCTGATACATTTTCTGAGGAATTTTCTGTAGCCTGTCACTCATACAGCATTGCTCCTTTGTTTCTGAAAGAAATAGTCCAAGGCCAACAGCTGTGTAACTAACTTGCTGCTTTTTCCTTTGTCTCCTTCTTTTTTTTTCCTTCCAGGAGCTTTTAGTTAACTCTGGATAAACATCAGCCACCAAAGAGCAGAGGACAGGGACCACAGATGCTCCCTGGAAGGCCCAGCATCCTTCTGGAAAGACGCTGACCAAAACTGGTGCCTTCTGCCCGTCATGGTCCAAGACAACAATACGATTCCTCTTTTAATGGCCTGCATGTACTGGTCTGTGTGGATGCTTCTGGAGCCAGGCAGAGTGTCATAGGAGAGGGGAACACTTGCTTCATTTTTGTATTATAATAGAATGTAAAGAATGGCCTTGACTCCAGCACGACTTGTTGCTTGGAGGCATACTCCACACAGGCCTGGTTCACCTTGTGCTAGCTTTGGTTTCACCAACCCCTGTCTGAGTTTCAAGAGTTGTTATTTTGTCCGTTTGCTCCAGAATTAAGGGACTGAAGTACTTAGAAATAACCCTGACTAGCTTGTTGGGATTAGCTGTTCCTAGCATGCTCTGATTGGCTACACCAGCAGGCGTGTTTCTTCCCTTCTGAGGTTCTCTCCTAAGTAATAAAGTGTTTAATGGTCACTGTGTGCTGTGAGATACTTTCAGTCCCATGAGTTTGTAGATTGCTGTTTCCTACCTCCTACCCATGCCAACGAAAACTCCCACCAAGTATGGGGAATAGGAGCCTTTCCAATCACACTTTATAAATCACAAAACTTGTTTGAGGTCCCAGGCTGAATGAGGTTGGCTTATTTGAAAGTACTTGGAAGAGTGTAAAGTCCTGGCCAAAGAGAATCAGTGTTGGTGAATCATACTGAAAAACACCCTGCGTGCTGCATGCAGAGCCCTAGCCGTCTTTCTTTACTCCAGTTGTTGTGTGCAGTTCCTGCTCTGCTGTGCACTCCGGTCTTGTTTGCTTGTGTGCCTTCTCATGCAGCCAAGTGGGAACTCCGTTTCTCTCATCTCATCCCGCCGGAGGAAGGTGCAGCAGAGACACCTGTCAGTAAAACAGGAACAGGTCTGGTTTGTAACTTCATTCCCTTTCTCTGCCTAAAGCTTCTCCTCCACTTGGCAGCCTCTGCTGCTCGTGTCCTCCTTGCTGTGTCTGACAGGTTCTGAAGAATGCGATCGTGGATTTTTGGAGGTCACGTCAGATTTTAAGGTAGTGTTTATGAAAATAAATGAGGGGAACTGAGAACTGTTTTCTATGTTATATTCTGCTTTTGGGCAGCAACTTAGAACTTTATATCTTCATTAAAGCAACTTTCCTTTTGAGAGCTGATGCCACAAAAATTCCAACTCTTCATCACTGCAGGTCAAACTGGGTATCTCCAAAAGAAGGGGGGTTTTCCAAAGCAAAGCAGGATACGGTGTGTCCTCGGGTCTGTTTGTGGCAGCACTGGGTGGGCTTCTGCTGGGACTGCAGTGCTGGCTTCTGGATCTGCTTCTGATGGCTGGGCTCTGCAGAGCAGCAGGACTTCTGATGCTGCATGTGGAAATGTGAAGAAGCAAGGCCTGTCACTGACTAGATTTTACATTGTCGTTGGTCTAAAGAGGAAAAATACCTATTTTGTCTCTTCTTCATTTTCCTCTTGCCCCCATCTAATGTTGCCTTGGCATAAGTAATTTGCATGTCATTATTTCAGCTGCCCTAAATTGGGGGGGACTACGATGCCAGGGCTGATTATCAGGCAGCACTGGACAATTTTTTTTCTGTTAGGCAACTGTAATACATATCCACACTCTTTTATAATGAGCTTTATTTACCAAATTGGCAATTCCTCTGTTGAGAAATAACTGATTACTGTATTCAGGGAGTTGCTGTCATCTCAAGATACGCAGGTGTCTGTGGAACATAAACAGATGCGATCGTTCAGACAGTGAACTCAATTGATAGAGGGTAGAGGAAAATATCAGCCATAAAATCATAAATGTAACATCTCCAGTTAATGTTGGCCAGGTGCACTGCGGCTGTTTTGCAGCCCAACAAGGACAAAGTGGCACTCTGAGGCCATGCAGCACCTCCAGATGAGGGACTGCTTGATTATTATCTGAAAATGTACCTCTTGCACATCATCCTTCAGCATTGTGTTGCCTAACCTGCAGTCACTGAGGACAGAAATCAGTTCATCGTGCAGCATTAAGGGTTGGAAACTGCTCTGTCCTGCCATGCTACGTTGGATTTTGGTGATGAATGGCTGCAGGCTTCTTGGTGACCCCAAGTGTGGGGATTGGGTTTCAGCTGCCCACTCCGCAGTTCTGCCCCTTCCTTTGGTGATGCACAGCTGCCCCGAGTCGTTTTGTTGCTGTGGTTGCCCTCATCATCAGCCTGCTTGGAAAAAAATGAGATGTTGATGGGAAACTGCTGAAGATGAAGTGCAGTTTGCAGAGCCACAGCTGCCATTCGGGTGAAAAATCTACAGGTAATGCATCTTTGAGTGAGAGTTTTTTCATATTCCTCCCCTGTTCCTATCCACAGAAGCCCTTGCAAAGGTGGAAGAAGCCCTACATCCGCTCTTGGGCTCCCTGTCCTTATGTTTCTCCTTAGCTGCTGCTTGGATTTCGGAAGCATTAATCTTTTTTCATGTAAGATTGCAACAGCAGGTCTCAGTTACGCTCTGAAGTGGAAGAAATGGTTATTCCTGGTAGTCAGTGCTGAATAGATGTCCTTAGCACACAGTCCTGTCACAGCTGGAATTAGTGGGCAGCTTGGACTGCAGGATAAACAAGAGCTGAGCCTTTTGTAGATGTTGAATGGGAGGCAGTTTCCTCCAAGGCAAGTTTGAGGTAGGGTAAGGGCAGCAAGCTGTGCTGCTGTCTGTGCCACGTGTACTTGATAAAAAGGAGCTCTGCCATGTCCAGGACTACCATCTTTTTTAACTACCATCTTTTTCACCTACCAAAACCAAAATTCCCAGTGCCAGATGCCGCGCTCTGCTCAGCTGAACGGCTGCACATCCATGTTGCCTGCCTGGTTGTTGTGGTTCTGTGTGCAAATTGGGTAACTGTGTGTACAAATGCACAGCAATTCGGATGCAGCGTGCACAGTTGTGCTAATTTCATGTACAAATACAGGCTTTCAGAGTGCCCACTTCACAAGTACAAATTGTTTTAAAACCGACCAGATGAATGGAAGGAATAACCTTTGTATTCATGCCTAATTTCTCGGTGTCACAGAATAAAAATAGCGAAGTAAGAGGAAATAAAGCAAATAACAGAACTGATAGAAATTTTCCAGTAGGCTTCAGTGGGTTTTTAAATGAAATATTTCACAAGCGCTTTGAGATTCTGGTGTGCAAGGACATCTCGGGCTCTCTGAGCACCAAATTTGTGATCTTGCATATGAACACAAGCCATTGCCTCCTGTTGTTAATATTTCACACTTGGCTTTGCAAGATGTTTTATCTAATATCCTCTCTGCTTTCAGGCTTCAACCAATCCTGCCTTGTCCACAACAGGAGAGGCTGGAGGAGGAAGGCAATTGCCAAGCACGTCTGTAATCTATGTAGGAGGGTTTTGTGTAGCTGTAGGGGGAGAAGAGTAAGTCTCATTTCCTATTTTATAGTCTACTGAATCCTGTGATCTCATGCTGTGTGCTCCTTTTCTAGGCAGAATTTTTCCATTTGTCTTTTGAATTATTGTAATTTTTTTTTATTTCCAAACTGGTTAAAAGTGTTTGCAGCTTGTCACTAAATTATCTAATTCCCTAAAGCGTTTCATTGCCAGTCTTCTATGTGTTTCAGGACCACGTGCTTTGGTTTGCCTGGTGCCTTGGTCTTCTCAGGTTAGAAGCAGCATTGATGCTCCAAGAGTTGCTGTCATTCAGTGTTCTTGGTTTAAATGCAGCCTGTAACGAGCTGCTGCACCCTCTTCTCCTTTCAGCTGGCACAGCACTCTCTGGGAAACTCACGGGAGTCAGTTGGGCTGCTCAGAGTCCTGCAGGTCTGTAGCCTCACACCTGCCCCTCTATTTATTTTTTTGTCCTTGGAGAAGATGGATGTGATGCTCCCGAAATGACTTGCCTGACCTTCTGAGCTGTCAGCCTTATCACTGTCCTTTGTGCATGTCTTGGCTTCCCATCACTGTGCTGGGAGACTGAAGGGTGATGGGGACTGGAGCGACTAATCTGGGCCACCCTCTGCTCACTGAGATTGTTGGGGCAGAAACGATGCTCTGTGTTAATTACCCAGCAGTGGTCCTTGCAAAGCCTGGGGCGAAGCTGGAGGGAGCAAACGGAGCAGCTGTTGGTCTCAGGAGAGCTCCGTGTCAGAAGTGCCTTGGATTTAATGGCACGTGCTCTTTTCAGACTATACAAAGGTCAGCACGTGGCAGTGAGCTTTCCTTTGCCATGTTACAAGGAGAGCAGCAAACAAACTTACAGTTTCCAAGTTGCAGATGAAATCGGCTGCTCCTTGTGGGGTATGTAACAAGCTGCACCTGATGCCAGCTTCGCTTTGCAAATGGCCTAAATTAGATGTTCTTCCTGCTTTTGCTTGATGGAGAACTGCTTGGTCCAGCAGTTCCTTTTGTGCAAAGTGCTACGAGATGTTGATGCTTGTGCTTGGTTCCTTCTGCCTGCGGTTGCGTTTTGTGGGAGCTGTGGCATGAAAGACTTGCTACCCCAAGGGGAACAGGGAGTGGGAGCTGAAGGTTCCTTCCGATTCCTAACTTTGCCCCCTTCATGGTTTGTTTTGTTTTGTTTTGTTTTTTAGAAGTAAGTATAATTTCTGATATCTTCGGGGTGTATTTGCTAATTTGCATGAGCCCAAACCAAGCCCTTTGGCTCACAGGGCTCTGTTTGGAGGGTCAGGATCTGCTCGCCCTCTCACAAAAATCCTCCTTTAATACTGAATTAGTACAGAGTTGATAGCTGTGGAGAAAGTTGTCTTCGTTTCCTATCTCCTACTGCTAATATTTATGGCAAGCTGGTGCATGTGGTTCAGCACATTTCTTATTTTCTCCTATATTAAACAGACATGTTATCATCATTGTTTAAGACTGGGAAAGATTACTGGGTCACCCAGACTGCAAAGTAGGAAACAGCATAGGGCAGGAGCAGCAACAAGGCCTTGGCTTCCTGGGCATCATGCTGGAAACTCAGAATCCTTTTGGATTCTGTTGCTCCTTTCAGATGTTTGGGTTTGGTTTTTTTGCTATACCACTGAGGACTCATTTCACTGATGCTGGACCTGCCCTCCTCTGAAGGCTGTGTGCTTCGGTACGTTTTGGCCCAGTTGCATCATTAACCTATGTACATACTCTGAAGGATGTGAATGATAATTTCAACCCTACAGCTGATGGAATACCCACCCGTCCCATGGATAGCCTCAGCATTCGTGCTGTGAGTCAGCTTCCACCTGCTGAGGCTGTGCAGGTGCAGGCACGAGGGTCCCTGCTTTGGTACGTGGCGTTGGGCTGTCATCGAGGTGCTGGAGTGGCTCCAACTGGCAATTATTTTTCTTACAGCTTTAGATCAGTTTTGTATTATTTAGTTCTTGAACTGCCTGAGCTAATTTCTATAATGGGCACCAGCTGAGGGACGTCAGCAAGAATGAAAGGGTGTTATTTTTTCCCTCCTACGACTGCACGAACATCCTTCTGCATCCATTCTCTGGGTGATGGAGTCCATCGACAAAGCCAGTTTGATTTTTATTTTCTATGAATGGGGAGTGCCACTGTAAGTCAGGATTAGCTAAACATAACATTAAAAATAAAGCACAGCTATTAATTTAATGGGTTCCTCGTTACAACCATCATAAAACAAGTAAACAGGAACTCTGCCAGTGCTGCCGTGCATTCCCCCTCCGAGCAGTTGAACCAAGGGAGAGATTTGAGTTTTTGCCATTTGATACAGCAGTGAGTGTGTGGCTTTTAAAAAATTAATTCTTCACTTTTCCTTCAGTAGCCTTTTGGCTGCTGCAGTCTTGCTGGTGACTGTGAGGAAGCTTCGTGCCTTTAACGAGCCGGGGGGAAACACCGGTTCAGGATTTAGCTTGAATCATATCAGCAAAAATAAAAGCTCACTAAAGGCAGAGAAATTGCTCTTTATGGGCTGCTTCAATGAAATAGCCTTGATAGTCCCCTTAATCCTTATTTACTTATTTTTCTTTTGCAAGCCTTCTTTGTATTGCATGTTTTTCCCTCTACACCTTAGCTTCCAGTGGGCTGTTGCCAACCCCTGCTAACTTCCTTGGATTGCAGCTTATTGGATTAGGTGGCTCAGTGCTGTGCATCTGATGCCGGGCGTTGCACGTAGCCTCAGCCTGACGTCTGCATCGTGCCACAGGTTTGCAGAGGTGCTTTCCTGTGGGGTTGGTGCTGCTCACAGACACGGCTCTGGCTTTGAACCCTGGGACTCCAAGCGTGGCCCAGCAGAGTGCAGGCTGACAGCAGGCTACCTGGGTGCTGGCCTTATTCCCAACTTAATTTGGTGCTTGCGCGGTGCTGCGGGGAAAATGCTCAGCTGTTTATTTCTCTGCTGCGTTCTTATTGTTTTATACAGTGCTTTTGGTGCGCTGAAGTAAGTGCTTGCAGGCAGACGGGCAGTTTAGAAAACTGAATACCCACAGTAATGTATTTCACGTACTTTGTGGCTGCTTTCCCCACCATCCTAATGAAACCCAGCCATGGAAGCTCAGTGCCAGCTGTCGGCTTCACCCAGCCAGCAGTGGGCCTCACCTCCCTGGTGCCAGGAAAACTAACTGAAAGAAAGGGTCACAATTCAGTCTGCAGACAGACAGAGAGAAGAGAGATTCAGCTGCAGTGCCTAAGCCGATAATCTTCTTGGAAGCACCCTCAGACAGCAGGGTCTGGTACTTCAGCTTCTCCAAGAACAAAACTTAAGTCCTTTCTGGAGGCTGCAGGTGGTCTCGCACTGCTTGCTGCTGATGCAGAACTCAAGTGGTTTTGCTGAAGGCTATTTTCAGCCAGAGAGTGGGTTAGATCCATGTAGATGACAGGAACCTGATCTCAAGGTGACGATATACAAATGTGGCTTCAGGAGAAAGAGGTGCTTGCTTTCTCTTTGTGACTGATGGGCCGGCTGTTTCAAAGCGTAATTTTTGTAAAGAACAAAACAAAAACTCCAATCAGCAGCGCAAGGAATTGCACAGAAAAACGAGGCCAATGTGTTTGCCATGATTTTAAGCCAATCTTACATCGTCCTTCTGAGCACAGCCATAGTCACTGCCCACTGCTTACCTTGTGGATCTGCTGGGGAGGTCCAACCTTCTAAGGCTCTCAGGGAAAACCAAACCCACCTGTTGACTCCAGAGGTTTTTATTAAGTTGTACTTAGAGAAAAAACTGGGCTCAAGCTCACTTTTGAGTCACTGGAAGTGAAAGCTGATGCTTGAAGACTGCTACAGACCTTGCAGCCCTCCTGGGCGAGGAGATGATGATACGATCACAGCTCATCTCAGGAGGTGGAATTCTGCCATTCTCAGCTCCAAAGAAAATTAGATTTTCATAAGGAGTACAAGGTGAAAGATTCCTGAGGTCAGAAGCCTTTACCATTCACTGTGAGTGTGGACAGTGGGGCCAAAAGTATGGTGTGGCTCAGCCCAGCTCCTGGCCCTGCGGCCCCACAGGGAGAGCCACTTCTCTTTGGTCCAGGGGATTTATTTCACCCAGCCTTCTATATTAGGGTAAGCAATTTATAAATTGCTCTGTAACATTTCCTCTTGTTATTCCACAGCTCTACAAATCCTTCACCCCAAAAAACCTTTTGAGGTTTTCAACATAGATCAAAGCTCTACCTGAAGACTGCAGGAACAGAACCTTTCATTTCATGATGTCTGTGTGTCCAAGAAGGCTCTGCCTGGCCTGGTGTTGTCTTGCTCATGCTGAGTCTGAGTTTTTGGGGGCAGGAGGAGAAGTGCTCAAAGAAAAGGAGTAGTAGAAATATACTTTTGACTGTGGAAAAAAAAAAAAGCACCTTTGGATCTCATTTCCTAAGGCTCCTCCAAGACCCAAGAACTTGAATTAGTGAGTAGTGGTGGGGGAGAACGGCAGAGCTGGCCAATGAGTGTCACTGAGGTGCCCTTAATCTGAACTTCTGACTCACTGGTGATTTTGTAGCCCCTTGGAGTTGGCAGTGGATGGAGGTCCTGCAGCACCCCAGCAGCGAGATGTGGATGTCTGGAGCAGGCTCAGGTAGCTTCTGCCCTTCCTAAAGCACTCTGCACGGTTTGAGGCTCTCCATGCAAACTGATGCTCTGCCTCCTTTTTATGCTCCATAAGTGATTGAGTGTTTGTGTTTTATTAATGCCAATAACTTCAGCTGTTGGTACACAATTTAATATTTATATTTATTTGTAATATCCAGACTTTTTTCTGTCTAGATTAATCCTCAACTTAATCTGATGCTGAGCTATTATTGTGACAATTGAATACACAACTTGACATTCATGCTGTATGTTGTGTGGCTAATTTATGTAACTCAATTTATAAATTACACAAATTACTTTCATAATTTACTGCATACCTTGTACACTTCACCATAATATTCCCCGTTTGCAATTTAAACAATCCTTACACTAAGAATAATTTACACTGAAGACTCTTGAATAATTTTGCAATCTATTCCTGGACAGATAAGGAGCCAAGTTTGCTAAACAAACATTTAGTGGCGTTGGGTTTAATTTATTAATCTCCTGTCCCAGCTTTAGGCTGAGCTGTAGCCCATCCTCACCCCAGGCCTCCCGCGATGCCCTGTGCTGTCCTGCCACCAGGAAGGGATGTTTTCTCCTTTGGCCACCTCCAGCCTGTGCCATCAGGGCACCACAGCTCCTCCCAGCCACCCATGAGGCCAACAAACAGTTATTGATGTGCACAAGGCTGGCACATGGGCGGCTGGACCCACGCAGCCCCCAGACCCGCGTGGGCAGACCTGACCCTGCCTGCTCTGTAATTATCCGCTGGAAGCCGAAACAATTAGGAGTCTTTGCTCTCCCCTCCCTCCCTTCCCCCTCCTCCTAATTGTTTCTGGCAAAAAAAGGTTAATTAAACTCAGAAAATATCCCTTTTCTCCCCACTCCTAAGCATGAGACTGTTGATTTTATGTTTGTATTCAATTAATTTCTGCAAAAGACTCCAACTGTATTTTTTGGTATAATTTCTTCCTTTGTCTCTCTCTCTCATTGTTAATCCTCGTGTATTCAGTTTTTCCCCTCCCTTTTCCCCTAGATTTGAAATTCTATTACCATTTCAGAAGGCAGGCGTTTGAAGAGAAAATTGAATACCCGTCCAGCCTTGATAAGAAGGGACGTTCGGTGCTCGCGGTAATTTGTGAAGCAGATTTCTCCCCACCGTTGCTCGTGACCGGGACCAGCCCCGTGTCCGTGGGCTCAACGTGGGGTTTGCTGCGCACCCTGGGTTGGGCGGCTGTGTGAGGGGACGGGATGGCACGGAGACAAGCCGTGCCCCGCCGGGATGCCCGTTCTCGCTGGTCGCACAGCCGTGTCACAGACAGCGCTGCGGGCTGGGTGGGAAAATCACGAGTGGGGGCGCGGGGTCGCGATTCCCCGCGCCTTCTGGCAGGGACCTGCTGGCAGGCAGCACGAGGTGGCACTGTGGCTCCGCGTTCTGCTCCTTCCTCGGCAGCCCTGGCTCAGCGCCCGGGGGCTGCGGGGCGCTCGGCTCTGCTAGGAGCGGGGCTGGGTCCTCGTGTAGGCTGAGGCCTAACGGAGCCGTGCTCCTCCAGCACGGCGGCACCGCGAGATAAGACGTAAAACCGCTATAGAGCCTCCGCAGGAGAGCGGTGGAGGTGGCGAAGGGTCTGCAGGAGCAGCACGCAGCTCTCGGCGGGCTGTGCGGCCCCACCTCCCTCTGCTGCGCGAATTACGGGGCTCTGCTGAGCTGCAGTGAGATGCGCGCAGGCTGGGGCTGGCTGCCACGGCTCTGCTGGAGCGGCGTGCTGGGGGCATGGAAGTTGTGAAGGGTGTGGAGCACAAGTGGCTCAGGGAACTGGGGTTGTTCAGTCTGGGGAAGGAGGCTGGGGGAGAACTTATCCCTGTTAACAATGTCCTGAGAGGTGGTGGTGAGGTGGGGATGGGGCTCTGCTTGCAGTGATAGGGCAGGAATTGAAGGCCTCAAGTTCCACCAGGGGTGTTCAGGTTGGATATTAGGAAAAATTTCTTGGAAGGAGTAGTAATGCGTTGGTGCAGAGTGCCCAGAGTGCTGGAGCCACCATCCCTGCAGGGGAGAAGAACCGTGGGATGTGGCACTGAGGGATGTGGTTGTGGGCACGGTGGGCTGAGTTGGGTGACTTGGTGATCGTAGAGGTGTTTTCCAACCTGAATGATTCGAAGATTCTATTTCTAGAGCGTTGTGGGTGCTGATTGGTTTCTGAGGGTTTTGCTCCTGTTTCTGGTTGCAGTTCACAATTACAAGGTAGGAGTGCTTGCTTTCTCCCCTCCTGCATCCTCAGGCACCCTGCGGTGTGGTGCTTCCCGTGGTGGGTTTGGGGCTGGGCTCAGAAATGCACCGGCTCTCAGCACTGTGCTGTGGCTGGCAGCTGCTGCCTGCCTCCCAGTGCAGTGCTGCACCTGTGCTTTAATCTTCCTCAAAATAGGTGCCCTGTGTTGGGTGAGGGTTTAATTTCTCTGGTTTTATTCTTATTGAACAAATATTCAAAATGCAATAAGGAGAAAATGAGAAAGCACTCAGTGGCTGGTGATGGGCTGGGGTCTGTGGTTGGGAGGCACTTGGCGAGTTTAAGTCCTCTGTGTGCTGGGAGCTGGCAGTGGGAGAGGGGTGTCTGTGGGGGCTGAGGGGCTCAGGCAGGGCAGGAGGCAGCCCACAGCATGTAGGAGAGGGGTTTGAGGAGCCGGAATGTGCTGAGGCAAGGGAGTCCAGCGGCACACTTGTGTAATAGAGATTCCTTCTCTGATCTCATGGGTTTTTGTAGCCCAAAGCCCAGGTGGATTGCAGCGCACGCAGCCTTGTGCTGTGCTTTATTACAAGCTGGTTAATAACTCCGTTCTGATGGTTTGTTAAAGGAGTTAATTTACCCTGGACTCTTTGCTCATTTAGGCTGCGAGGCTGAGCCAAGGCTACACCAGCCTGAGCCTTTCCAGTTTGCCTCCAGCAGCAAAATTCACCCTTCAGGCTCGTGCCTGGGTGAGAAGCGTGTGAGCAGGGCTGGGTCCCTGCGCTTCCCCTGGTATCGCTCTCCTTGTGCCCCGCAGTTCCTGTGCCATCAGCAGTGCTGAGGAGCACAGCATCTCTGCCCATCCTGGTGACCAACAGGTAGCTGAGCTGCCTTGTGGCACCACACTGCGAGCTGGCGTTAAGAATACATATTGACATTAAAAAAAGCCCCTCTGTACCAATTAATTGAAGTCATTAAATTTAATGGGATGGTTATTGCATGTTAAATAAATACCAGCTAATTATGAAAAACATATTTGCCAAGGTTTAACCATAGAAAAGATGCCTCAATTACATGGTTATTAAACCTCAAAAAATATACACTTTTAATAATGAAGTGACATTTAAATAACATACATTAACTGTCTTATTAAACACTGATTCTTTTCATATTTGAGGACTTTAATTTAGAGCATTTTCCCTGCCACTAGCAGCACCATGCATCATTAACTGTCTTTCACTCATCATTTTGTAAACTTTTTTTTTTAATCAACAGGCTGCACTGCCTGTAGTCGCTTTTGTTCTTCCAGCTCCCAGCTCGCCCTTTGGGTAGTGGGCTTTTGCCAGGGAAGCACGCACAGAGAGAGGGAACTTCTGGGATGTCGCTTTGAATCACCAAAGCCCTTCGCAAGAGCACTAAACCCCTTCCTCAGTCTGCTGTCCCGCAATGCCCAGGCAGCTGAGCTTGCAGGGCTGCTGGCCCTTTTGGAGAGGATGGTTCGGCGCCTCTCTTGTTGTCACAGATCTGATCAGTCTGTGGAGAGCAGCCGGGGTTGGGACAAGAGGAGCGCCGGGTCAGTGGAAGCACAGAGCTCTGCGGTGAGCAGGAAGGGCATTTTGGGGAGCCGCCTGGCACTGCGGTGTGGCTGTGAGGATGGCAGGGAGCTACACAAGCAGAGGGCTTGCGGGCTCCTTTGCTTTAATGCTTTTATTGATTGCACTGAACACGTCAGGATATAATTTAGGAATCGCTCTCCCAGAATCAATCAATTAAAGGCCCTGCTGGTAATTTGGGCGCCGTTAGTTAGAGCCCCTTCCCTCGCTTGCACACCTTGCTATTCCTGCTTTGCTTTTTGGGGACTTCTGTCTCCCATGCCAGAAGTGGGTTCCTTTCTGTCTAGGACAGCCTGTGCCCGCATCTCCTGTCAGCAGATCCGCTGCTGTTCTGGGAACCAGCACTGCCTCTCTTGCCTCCCCAACCGGCCATCATTTACAGGATGTCAGTGTGCCAGGGCACAGCGGCTCCCACATCGCTTGTAATGCTTCCTGCACCAAGGCAGATAATCCGTGTTTGGGAGACCTCAGTGGGCAGCAATGGGTACAGAAGCGCTTAAATTAATGATGAAGAAATTAAGTCACTGGCAGCAGGGGCTGCCTCCCTACCCAGGCCCAGAGAGGTTGGCAGGCTGTGCTGTGGGCCCAGAGGCAAAGCAGAGGCAGGGCTGGTTTGTCCTGGGGAGAAGTGGGGATTTCAAACTATATCTTGTCTACCAGGTAGTCTTTCCACTTGGATTCCCTGTAGGGAGGACATGGGGTGGTTGAGTGTTCTGCACTGGTAGATGTCGGCCTTGTTACTCTGATTTTGGCATCTTAAATATTCTGGAGTTTATTTTAAAAAATGAAAACAAAACATCCTTTTAAAATAGAAATACCAGTCTCTTCTCCGCCAAGACATGGCTCTTCAACCATGGCTGAGAATTTTTTTCCCTTTTTTTTCTCTCCTTACTGTGGTGATGAATGTCCATCAGAATGGTTGTTTTGTTTGGTTTGGTTTTTGTAAAAGCCTTTAGCAAGTCAACATTTTTTGATGGAAGAAAGATGAGGGGAAAAAAAAAAGTCTCCAAGTATCTCAAGGCTGGATTTGAGGCTCTTTGTTTGCTCTTTCTTTCGTACCCACTGTTACATGTCAAGGTACGTGACTTGAAGTTGAAGCCAGTGAATGGTTGGAGCTGGAAACAGCTTCAGACTGAAGAGATTTAGATTGGGCGTGAGGAAGAAGTTTTTTACACTAAGGGCAGTGAGGCACTGGCACAGGCTGCCCAGAGAGGTGGTGGTGCCCCATCCCTGCAGACAGCCGAGGTCCGGCTGGATGGGCTCTGAGCACCTGATGGAGCTGTGGGTGTCCCTGTTCATTGCAGGGGGGTTGGAGCAGGTGACCACCACAGTGACTGAAAAACAACCAACCAACCAACAGCACATTTCAGGATGTGTTCATGGGTGTGAAACTGAAGCTTGGATGCTCTGTGGCTGGGAGCTGCTGCTATGTACTTCACAGTGCTGGATGCTTCATCCTCACCAAAGTTTGTGATGCTTCTCAGGGGATCTGTGCTGCAATATAACATCCTTGTATAGGCAAATTGTCTTAAGTAATGGTTTCTGCTTTTTTTTTTTTTTTTTTTTTTTTTTAAAGGTATATTTATCATATCTTTTATTGAATAGAATTAAAGCAGCATTAGAAACTAAAATAACTTTAATTACGAACTTCATGATTCAGTATGTTGTAAATCCTTCAGCATAATATTGTGCCATAAAAATGCTATTTTGTGATAATTATTATTATTATAATTAATGTTCCTTAATTGCTAATGTCGCAGGCATGTGTTATCTCCCAGGTTTTCTCACAGTGTCTCTGGAAGAGCTTCTCGGTGGGGATGCAGAGAACTCAGGCGTGTGGTCCATTGAAGGGAGATTGGAGGGGCTGAAGCCACCTGTGCTGCCCTGTGTGCCTGGTGCTGGGTGTCTGGAGGTGCCTGTGCTCTCTCTCATGCTGGTGGCACCTGAGCGGGTGGCCTGGCTGTTCTGGAAGCTGCTCGGGGCTGCCTGACTATTGCAGCAAAACAGCATGTAGGGCTTTGCTGGGCAGTGCATGTACTTCTGGGAGCTTAGGATGCCTGGGTGCTGGGGATCCTTCTGGTTCTCCTCCTCAACCACCTCAGCACACAACCTTGCTCGAGTTTTGGAGCACCAAGAATGAGCTGAATGCCTTTGCAGTGCCCACCAGGAGCCAACAAATCCCCACACATAGTGCTGGGAGCAGAGCTGCAGGGGGTGAGCAAAGTGAATGTTCTGGGGAGAACCACGATGGGCCAGAGAGGGAAGTGGTGGAACGGCTGTGAGCTGCTCCCCAGCACCAGTGCATGCCTCTCACTCTACTCAGTGCTGAGCGGAGGGAACCAAAGCAGCTTTTTCCCTCTGGGGCACGCATCTGGTGCGGAGCATCGTGGGTGGTGCAGTACCAGGAGATGGTGCCCTTCGTACTGGCTAAGCCTAGCAACTCAAAGCACCAAAGTCCTCTTAAGAGCAGGATGGGAAAGTGGTGGGATTTACGCTTTGGCTGCAGCAGAGCTGAACCACACTCATTAGCATCGTTTACGAGCACAGAGGACGCTGCTGGTGTCTGGAGGCAGTGCAGAGAACAAGTCCTGAGTTCTGCTGCCAGCCCAGGCCCAGGTGCGAGGGAGGAGTGAGGAGTAAAGGGATGTGAAACTCCCGATGCCAAGCATGTGAATTTTTCATGTGACCCAGCGGCCTCGCTCATACCAGCATGGGGCTGTCCAGGAGCAGCTGAGAGCGGGAAGGCACGAAAACAGCCACCGAGCCACCTGCTTCGCAGCGGTGAGTGTGCATGGGGTGAAGCTGAAACCAGGATACATTTTTAATGATGCAGGCAGGGCTGAGTTTCTTTAAATAAGACTAGACAATGAATATGCGCTCTGTAAGCCGTGTAGTGCACCACAGATGCATTATTTACAGCAGCTTCTTCCTTGTCCATTTAAATTTTACATGGGCACTGGAGAAAGCAAAGGGACTCCTTGGCGTCTCGTGGCTGCCCACTTGTCCCATGTGATGGAGATGAATTTCTCGGCTGCCAGAGGGTTTGGTGCTCATTGCTCCCCTGACTTGAATGCTGGGGGAACAGCCAGCCTGGGTGATGGCACATGGACAGGGGAGCAGCTCTGGCAGATGTGAATTCAGCCGAACCAAGGGGTGCCTTTTCCTAGTTCATTTCCCAAAAGAAGGTGATGGGGAGAACAGTGACTTGGGTTTTAGTGTTGCTGATGCATCATCTGGTCATAATCGCCACGTTCTGTCTTCTCCCTGAGCATGAAATGGAAGAGGGATGCTATTAGACCATCGCATGACCCCGTGTCTGTACGGCACACTGAGCACAGCAGCTCTCTCTTCCTGGCACTTGTGGAGAGACAGAAAGCCTTTGGGAATTGGGAGATGAGACAAAGTCATCCTGAAAGAGAGGGAGGAGGTGAATCTCCTCTGCAAAAAGAGCACTCAGCTGGCCCTGGCCGGGGAGGGAATAGAGGGGTGGGAATGAGCAGCAAAGTGGGGGCTGCAGCATAGGGGATAAAGGAAGGTCTACATACCCCCCAGGGAGAGATGCACTGCCTGATTCCAGCTAGGCAAGCAGGCCAGCCAAGGTGGTGAGCCCTGACGCACAATATCCTCAACCATTAGGTTTTAGAGTCAACATCTGCTGCAGTTAACAAGGGTGAGGGGCAGTGTTGGGGCGATTTGTCTTACCTTCTTCTGTCTCTGCAAGACTGACAGCAAACCTTTGATCCCACCAGGTAAAATGCAACAGAACCTGCTGCAGCTGGCCGTGACGTACAGCTGAGTCACTGGATGCCTGGTGGCACTAAACATGCTGATGATCACACTGCACCCTTTTGCAGCTGCGTGATCTCTCCTGGGTGTCTGCCCAGCTGTTGCTGTGTGTCCTAAAGGAGTGGGGGGTCCCTGCACAGTGGCAGATGAGACAGTGGCACCGCGTTCCTGGTGCTGGGCAGGTGTCACAGTGCTGTCTGTCAGACTGCAGAGCGGTGAAGTAGGGAAGTGACTTTCTTTGTTCCCTTCAAAGTTGCCCCAACTCGAAGTCGGGCCTGTCTGCTTTTGGTTCCTGCTGTGCAGGGAAGCCTGGATGTGATTCATCAAGGGATGTCTGATTTGCTTAGCAGGGAGCCCTCCGGCTGCCAGGTGGAAGCACAAAGTGGTTCATCAGCAGCTGCAAAGGTGGGACCAGAGTCCGGGAGCCGATGGACATGAGGCTGCTCTCCCCGGGCCTTGGGAGATGGCAGCTTGACGGCTTGGAAAATAGGCTGAGATGAAGGAATATCAATACAGAGAGAGAGTTGTTCCTGCCGAACAGCCCTGGGGCAGCTAACGTGAAATGCTGGTTGTCTCCCAGGAGTTGACAGGTGTCTGCATTGGGCTTCCTGCTAATTAAGCGCTGTTGTGAGTTGCAGGCAAAGGGATGGAGGAGCCAGGAAGAAGCTCACCCGTTAAGGTATGGATGAGGGGCCTCTGTGGGGCTCCTTCCCACCTGGGGAAGTGCTGTGTGAAGGACTGGTGCATATGCGGGGAAGTCCCAGACCTCTCTTTCTCCACATCCCACTCCCTCCTTTGAGGTGTCCTGCTTAGCTTGGCTGACCTCTTGCTTTCCAGCCCCGGTTGCAGGAGCCTCTCACTGTAATTAATGGCAGTGCTGATAGAAAACTCCCCGTTTCAAGGAACATAAGCACAGCAGGGTGGAGGAAGGGTCTATTTGTTAGCAATGCTTTGCGGGCACCTGCAGATCCAGAGGGTGGCCATAGCAGCAGGGACAGGATAAAAGCAGGCAACAAAGTGTTTTCCTCACCCTGGGATAAGAGGAACGACAGCCCCCATGCTGTGTTGGGTCCCTTCCCCAAGTGCCTCTCCAGTGCTTTATGCCTGCTGGCCTTGCCTGCATTTGCAGCTGTGATCCCCTGAAAAATGGCTTTATTCATTACCCATTTTAATTTCAGTCTGGATCCCCAGAGCTCTGCAGACACATTTTGTTATCCTGGCTGTCAAGAAGCTTAAAGAGCTGCTGACGCCTCCTGGAAAACTTTGACAAACCCTCTGTTTAGGCACTGTGCTGCCTCCCCAGCCTGTCTGCCCAGGCTTCCCGCTCCCCACTTCTTTATTAGCAGTGATGTCTGTGAGGATAGGAGGAGAAAAAAAGCCCCATCGCTGGCAACTGTGCAGAACTGATCTCTTCTTGAGGCCCCTTCACTTGCAGAGGATGTGCTGGGACAGAGCAGAGCTACAGAGGTTGAGTATCAAAGACCAAATTTGTGTTGCAGGCTGTTCTGCGCACATTTCACAGCAGAAAAAGCCTCTGGGATGAAGGCATGGAATTTATTCCTACACGCACGAAGGGTTTAAACCTGTGGTTACAGGCTCTTGGGGAACCATTTCAGATGGTCTATGGGAGGTGAGCAGGGGAGATGATTTGTGCTTGAAGACCTGTGTAGAAGTCTGCGTTCCCAATGGGAAATTTTTAGCAGTCAGAAATGGTTGAAAAATCACAAATTTAGCTGCTTATTTATAGCCCCTCACCACTCAGTTGGACTGGATTAACCCGGTGAGCTGAGCGGAACAACTTCCCCATCTATTCTGGCTCTCTTTGGCGATCTAATCCTCTCCCAATTAATTTCTTTTTACAATGTAGTTGTCAGGGTGCTTTTAGAGAACAAAATGCCCCTCGCACTCTTTGGTAAGGTAGGGAAGTGCACCAGACACACCGAGAACAGATTGTATCTAAATGTAATTTTGATCAAAGTTCTGCTTAAGAAGTGCAGAGTCAGCCACATGCTTTTAGCATAATGAGAACGAGCCAGCCGAACCCGTAACCTCTGTGGTTTTGGTCCAGCTGAGAACGAAGTCATCTTCTGCCTCAAACCCTTCCGCCCAGCACCCTGCCGAGCTCTGAAATTTGGAGTGCCTTTGAGGTGCCACTCAAGCCAGCTGTCCTCAGGCGGGATGGAGCAGCGGCTGTCAGTCCTTGGAGGTCTGTCAGCTCCAGGGGGTTGAGGATGCACAATGCTGGGGGTGGAGCAGAGCAATTACAGGGCCAACAGAGGCTGGACCAGGCTTTCTGTGCTAACGAGGATCCTGCTGCAGGGGTGAGGAGTCTGGGCTCTGGGGGAAAAGCCCTGAGTGACAAGCGTGTTCCCATGCCCTCCGGGCACATCAGAGTGGCTATAGGAGGTCCACAGGCTCAGTGGGTCACTGCAAACTGAGGCTTGCTCCCACTTTGGCTTAAACTCCTGCCTTGCTCCAGGTCTCTGCACTGAGCTCTTGGCATGGGGCTCTTAGTGTTTCTTGCTTGTTTTTATTCCTCTCTGTGACTTTTACACCCTGCTCCTGACCTCTGGTAATATGTTTAGTATCACCAATGCTATTTTATAACCATAGAATCTTTAAGGTTGGAAAAAGACCACAAAGATCATCTAGTCCAACCGATACGCTGTGTTAACTGTTAGAAACTGTAGATGAGTTACCCTGATTGCTAGAATGTTGAAGCAGTAATAAAACTGTAACTGTAACCACAGTTCTGTGGCCCATCCTCATTCTGCCACCAATCCCTGGAGGACCCATCTGCCCCCAGGTGACATCGCTGGGGCTGGAGCTCCTTGGGTGACAGGAGGTGTGCTGGTGACAGTGATGCCAGGACTCTTTTTTGAGCACTTCCACCTCTGTTTCACTCATCACTGCTTTGACCATCCATCATGCTCACTATCAGCAAAATCAAATCACTCCAGCTCTCTTCCCGCTGGTGCTGAGCTGGGGATCGGGACCTGCACGATTCCATCCTGTGCATGGAGTGAGGAAGGGATAATCCATCCCCTCTTCCCTGCATCTGCAGCGTGAGATAGTGGCCATGAGAGCAAGGTGCCCGTGCAGCCCTCCTGCAAGAGAGAGGATTTAAAAGCGGCAGTGGGAGATTGCCTGAATATCTCTCCCTTCTTCTTTATATGTTTAAGAGGTTTCGCTGTCTCAGTAACTCCCCTGAGAGACCGAAGTAGCAGCCTCTTTGGATGTGAATACCTGACAAGTTTTTAATGTGAAATGAATTCACTAAATTTAGTCTCTTGGAGGGAATAATAATAATAAAAAAAAAAAAAAAAAAAAAAGAAAAAAAAAAAGAAAAAAAGAGAGAACTTCTTCTTTCAGCCTGGGGGAAATGATCCAAACCCCAGCCACTTCCCTGCCGTCAGAGCAGGCTGATTTGCGCTCTTCTCCATCTCAAAAGCTTTTAAGTCTGGGCCCCATGTGTGCCTGTGCACAAACAAGAGATGGGAGAATGGCAGGCACCAAAGCGGTGTCCCAGGGGGATGTGACAGCCCCCAGCCTCCACATGGCAGATGCTGACAGGGGCAGGGAAGGGGGGGATATATGAGAGAAAAACTGAGGAAAAAAACCCCTTTGGGTTGAGAGAGACCTTGTGTCTGCATCTTGGGATGCCATCTTTGTTTTCTAGTGGGCTTTAAGTAAGACATAACAGGTGTTGTGGGGTTGGAAGTAAAGAGCACTTTGTCACATCCATCCAAACCAGCTGGTCTCCACTCCATCCTCCCTTCCTACCCCCTCCTACCAGAGCTCCTAAGGGCCTCTTTTCTTCTCTGTCCTGCTCTCCTGCCTCTCCCAAGGGCCTAGCAGTGACCTCTGCACTCTCCTGGCTGAAGAAGGTCTCCCCGCATTCAGGAATAGTGCTTTCAGCCTGGGTGAGGACCTGAACGTGCCCATAACTGCTGGCACAGGCAGAAGCAAACACAATGCTGGATGTGGCTGAGCATCTCTACGTGTCTCTACAAGGTGAGCCCATGCATTCCTGCAGCAGAATTGATGGCTGGCACCTCCAAACTTCATCGGTGCCTCTGAGTCTGAAGGGCAAAGTCTGTCTTAGTGGTGCAGTTTGGTGGAGATAAAGATTTGGCTGGCTGCACTCAGGGTGGGGAAGTTGTCTGTGTTTATTGCCCTTGCAGTGCTTGTGCCTGGAAACCTCCATGGCCTGCAGGCTAGGTTTGGAGGCTGTGATCTTTCAAGCTGGATACTAGGAAATGTTTCTTACCAGAAAGGGTGGTAATGGTACAGGACTGCCCAGGGAGGTGGTGGAGTCACCATCCCTCGAGGTGCTCAAGAGCTGTGGAGATGTGGCACTGAGAGGGACATGGTCGGTGGGCATGGTGGAGGTGGGCTGGGGTTGGACTGGACAATCCTAGAGGTTTGTGATTCTATCTTGGTGGGCTGTGGACTTCTATGGTTGGAGGGCTCCCAGGTTTGCACCCCGAGCATGAGGGAGATCGTGGGCTCCATGCTGCAGTGAGCATCAGTGGCCATCCCTCCATCTCCTGGTAGGAACTGCAGCTCCACAACACTTATGTGCCTGTGGTGAAATCAGTGGAGGTGCAGCCCTGATTATGAAGACGTTATTTAGTTCTGTTTGCCTTTTAAAAGGTCACATCCTGGCCCAGGGATGCCAGAGCGGTGGGAGGGAGGTCGATCCTTTCTGTAGGGCCTTACACAGACATGCAAGGACAGGCAGGGGAGGAAGCGTGGCATGGGGAAGCCATGGCCTGGTGGGAGGGAAAGGGAAAGGAGAGAATGATGGTGATAAAAATGGCTGGCACTGAGCGTGTTTTAAAAAGACAAATAATCAACTCAGGGCACCCATTTGTCTTTTTTATGGCTTTTACTATTTTTCCCATTGGTAAATTTATGCGGACGCAGCACCAGCAGAAAGATGCTGAGCTGACAGCTCTGAGAACAAAGTCCGGCCCTTATCGGCAGTGCTGTGTGAGGCTTCAGCCCCCGTGCTGATCGGGCTGGGCTGGGCAAGCAGGGATTGTGTGCGGGGCCTCGGGGCAAGAGGCCATGAGGGAGCATCCCTGTGAGGGCACAGAGTAATGGCGGGGCACAAGATGGCGGCTGGGCCTGAGGTGGCTGATGGGCAACAGGATAAGGCGTCACCCCACCTCCATGTAGCTCGGGGGGGATGTTTCCCCTATGTCCCCCTCCTTGCCATTGTTTCTCTGAGTGTTTTGCACAGATCGGTGTACTTCTGCCCATGCGTTTTGTGCAGACTGGTGCGTGTGGTGCTTTGGGGGCTACTATGGCCACGGAGGGCTGGGGGTGCTGCTGTCCCCAGCGCGCTTTTCTTGGGTGGAGGAGCTCTGTAGCGTACAGGACAGCAGGCTGAGCCCCGCTATGCCGGCTGGAGGCGTGGCGAGAGTATCTGCGGCCTTTCCTGAGGTGCCCCTGCAAGAGGCCCCATCCTACTCACAGCCCCTTTTAAGCCACCTCCCACCAGCCATCGCCCTTTTAAGATGGAGCAGGAGGCGTGGCCGGCCAGCTCCCGCCTCTCGCCTCCCCGCAGCGGCGCGGGCGCCCCCTGGAGGCTCAAAGGAGCGGTGCTGCCCCCTCCCTCCTTTCAGCGGCGGCGGCGCGGCCGTGCGCGTGCGCGTGGCGGCGGGGGCGCGCGGCGGGCGGCGTTCCGTCGGGGCCCCGCGCCGCCGTCCCATTCATGCGGGGCAGCGGCGGCGGCGCGAGGCGGGCGGGTGGGAGCGGAGCCGCGGAGCCCCGGGCGGCGACGGGAGGGCGCGAAGGAGGAGGAGGAGGAGGCGGAGGAGGCGACGGCGAAGAAGGAGGAGGAGGAGGAGGCGGAGGAAGAGGCAGCGGCGGGGCCCGGCGGCGGCGCGGCTGGAATGCGGTTATGGCAGGCAGGGCTGGGGCGAGCGCGGAGCCGAGCCGTGAGTAACCCGCTTGCAACTTTCCTCCGCGCCGCGTGCCTTTAGGCGCCCGGCTGAGCGATCGGCATTCGGGGTTGGAATCCGATGGGAGCGGTATTCCCGCAAAAGGAAAAAAAAATAAATAAGAAAGCCGCGGCTGAAGCGGGGTTCGCCCGGGCGGGGCGGCGGGGGGGCGGCGAGGCCGGGCGTGGGGCTGCGGGTCCCCTCGGTGCCGCACCGCCGCTACGTGCCCGGGGCTCGGGGCGCGGCACCGCGCGGGCTGGGCTCGCCCCGCACGCCGCAGGGCTCGGTGTGCCCCGGCTGCCGGCGCGGGGTTGCGGGCGGAGCCTGCGGGCGCGTTTGGCCATCGGGCAGAGCCGCTCTGAGGGCATCCGGCGTCGTGATCGGGATCCGCCGTTGGAAGCGGTTGCCGTCGTCGTCGTCGCGCCGTAGTTTGGCGGAGAGGCGCGGAGCCCGAGGGGGTGCGGTGCGGAGCGGCCGCTGCGGGAGGAGAAGGCGGAGGGGACCCGGCTCCCCCTGCGCACGGCGCCCGGCTCCGGGCGGGGATCCGCAGCTGCTCCGCGCTGCGCTGGGATGGATCCCGAAATCCCTTCCTCCGTTCTCCCGGAGGGGAGATTCCTTCCTCTGCCTCCGGTGCGGGGGGCTGGCGTGTAGCCGGGGCTGGACGTGAAGGTCACTGCTTAGCGAGGAGATGGATGGGGGAAGAAAGGCAGTAACCTCACTCGTTCGCTCCCCCGTCCCCGTGCTTCGGGAAGGACGGCAGGAAAGCAGAACCTGCGAACGCGCCGATGGGTGTTGCCGGTCCCGCTGTAGGCTGCGGGACGCGGAGGGGAGAAAAGTTGGGCAGAGCCGCGGCGCGGGGCCGCTCCTCGGGCGGTGATCGCTTCGTGCCGAGCGGCTCCGTGCGGAGCCAATTACCAGCCGGATTTTTTTTTCTTCTGTTTCTTTTGTGTGAGACATTGGGGAGGGGGAGGGGGGGGGAAGAGGAGACGAGGCTATTGACTACATCAAAGGTTATCCATTTGAAAACACCGTTTTCCTCCGAGCAGCGGCTAATTGCTTCCTGAACAATCTCAGGGTCTTTTGTATATACTCAGTGGGTAAAGCGAGCGGCGCGATGTCTGTCTCAAGACACCGATGACCGAATGCGGTGGAGGAGCAGCGGGGCTGAGCCCGGCTGGCTGTACGGGCGTTCTTGGGGGGGTTGTAAGGAGGAGAGGGAAAGGGAGGGATGGGTGCCGCCGCCGGCAGCGGATGCCGAAGTGCGGGGCCGTGTGGGTGGCGCGAAAGTTTGGGCTCCGGATCCGTGGTCGGGGAATGAGGGAGGGATGGATGGGCGAATAGCAGTCTGCGTGTGCCAGGCTGCGTCCCCGTGAGCTGCGCGGTGACATTCCGTGGCTGGGCTCTGTGTCCCCAATGGGAGATGGTTGGTATCTGTGCTCTGCCGCGTTCCGGAAATCCAAGTTTTGCTGGTGTTGTGTTTGTTAGTGGGGTTTTATTGGGGCCGCTTGCAGCTGGAGCCCTTCTGTAGTGAGCCTCGAGGGTTTCCCTTCTTTATTTTATACATGCGTGAGGTTTGGAGTGGAGCACGTAGCTCGCTGTGCAAAGACAAAGCGCTGCCCTGAGGAAGGCAGAGGGCCCTGCGACACACAAACAAACTCCTCCGAACTCGGCCGGGTGCTGCCGAGATGGCAGCGGGTGCCGGAGCCGTGCTGCTGTGTGCCGCCAGGCCGCTCCCTCCTTCGGCAGCTGCACCGCTGCTGGCACGGAGCTGCGGGGCCAGGCCGTTCCTCCCCAGGGTTTGCCGTGTTCAGCATCCCTTGTGTGAAGGGACCTCGGGTTGGGCTTAACGAGGGAGACTTGTAAGCATCGCTCCCTGAGCTCGGTGCTTATCGGGGCCTTTGTTGCTGCCCAGGAGCTGCAGCGTTTGCCGGCAGGCAGCGCTGAGATGTGTGCGTGGAGCAGCCCAGTGCTGCAGTGCTCGCACCACCAGGCTTCTGTGAGCGGGTAGCGCTGCCCGCAGCATCCACCTGCATCCCACTGGGCTTTGTCTGTGTGCAGGGTGCTGCCGTCACTCCTGTCCCCAGGCAGCAGGATGGCTTAGGCAGCCCTGGCAGTGCAGAAGAGCTGCTGCCTCTCTGTGCTGCAATGGGGAGCTGGGCATGGGGCACATATGTTGTCCTTGCTGATTGCTAGGCTCTCTTCAAGCCCGTGTTCTGCCTATGGAGACCTTGTTTGCTGCCCTGTGCTCTGTGAGTGTCCCCTCTGTGCTGTGTTGTTAGGCAGTGTGTGCTGTGCAGAGGCTCAGGGAGCCCTGGGCTGGCTCTGGGCAGTGAGTTGCCCTGTAGGATGTGCTTGGCTGATGGGAAGTGGGGGGGAGCCGCCTCCTTCCTTCTCTTCATGGTATGCCCTGGCTGTGCTGTGAGATCCCACTCCATTGTGGATTCATGATGGAAGTGCAAGATCTGGCACTGCTTTGGACCCTCAGCCTTGGCTGTGCGCAGTCTTAGTCCTGGGGGGGCTCTCATGCACTGTGGAAGAGGAACCTGAAGCCGTATCCATGGGTTTCATGCCAGGTTCAGGCAGACACCTCGCATTCCCTACCTTGGGCACTCTGTGTGTGCCTGGGGCCTGCCGGGAGCTGGCTGGCGCCCTCCTTGGTCTCACTTCCCCAGCATCGTTCTGCCTCCAGCCTTTGTTCCACGTGAAAGCCACCATTTCAAACCCTACATTAAAACATCCAGAAGTTGTTTTTCCCGTTAGCCAAAGCTTGGCAAACCCTCTCCTTGCTGCCCATGTATGGAGTCAGTAAGCCCCACATACACACGCAGGTGGCTGAGCTCAGCCCCACGGGCTGCTGCACGGTGAGGTGTGCGTCAGCCGGCAGGATTTGTGAGCTGGGGCACGAGGAGTGCGTGGGCCCCTTTTCCAAGAGGATTGCTTTGCATTCTGAGGGCTTTAGCTGGGGAAAGTGACCGTGTGAGCGCATTATGGCTGCTGGGCTGGGGATCCGTGGGTCTAATCGGCGGCCTGGCCTCCTCCCCAGCCTCCCCTCGGCCGCTCGCCTCCCGCCGTCCGCCGGCCAACTTGGCACGGAGGCCGAGGAGCGGCAGTAATCCAATTTGGGCCGTTTAACTGCACTTTGCTATCCGCGCTGCTGGCCGGAGCTCGGGCACTTTAATCTGGCTAATGACCCGGCTTTGGGGTTGAGTAACTGCCGACCATTTGCTTGATTTGCTTTTCCTTTCTGGCAGGGCAAGAGGCTGAGCTGGAGCTGGGCCTCCATGCAGGTACCTGGGGGTTTGGGGGTCTTCCCATTTTCCATCTGCTCTCCCTGTGTCCTGTGCAGATAAACCCTTCTCTATGCGGCCGCTCTGCGATCCGCTATTATTTCGGGAACGCAAAGCCAAAAAAAATAAAGTCTCTCTCTTCCTTTGGTTGCCTACTGCTTAATGTACAAAATACAGGGGAGGTAATTGCATTGAAATTTGTATAATTATACTGAAGGGGGAAAAAAAAAAAAAAAAAAGAAAGAAAAAAAAAACCCCAACCCAACAACCTTGTGAATTGCACGGGTGTTGGGGAGCGGTCGGTGCAGGGTGATTCACGCTTAGGGCTGCGGCGTGCGAGGGGTTAGGAGGAGCCGTGCTGCTGTGCGAGCAGGAAGTCGGCTGCATCCCCGCTCCGAGCCGGCTCCAGCCTCGCTCCAGCCCCGGCGTTTCTTCTCCCGGTTGTGTCCTGGGTCTGATCCTCCGCGATATGGGGCCTCTGGCCGCCGTCCAGGCGAATCTCCAAGCGTCGGTGTAATCGTAGAAGCTCTGAGAGTCCCTTTGCTTTATGTGCTTGGTTAAGCAACTGCCTTTGTGTCAAAATATTCAAGCCCTTGCAGAAGTAAATCCCTTGTGAGAGGAGAGGCAGATCCCGGTGCTTGGGGAAGGAGCTGCCTGGCTCTGTGCAGGCAGCACCGTGCTGGGTGCTGCTGGGGCTGCAGAAGGGATTCCACAGAGCCGCCGATAACATCTAAGGTAATTATAATGGCAGTAAGTTGTTTGCTTTGTGTGCGCTGCAGTGCTTTATGTACAGGCGGTTGTTTCGGTCTTCCTGTACAGACTGTTAGCTTCAACAGGGGAAGAGGAAAACCTAAAAATATTTTAGGATTTTAAAAATAATCTTGCAGCTTGGCTCGTGCACAAGATGTTTCGTAGAGTGATGTTCTCTGTCAGTTGGAATGCAGTTGGTGGCCTCCAGAAGGTTTTGCTGGGCTGTATGGGGGCTCTCAAACTCTGACCCAGGCATGGGGAGGGCATAGCTCCCTTGTCCGTGCTCTGTGGTATAGATGGTTACAGCCACTGAGGCCTCTGGAATGTTTAAAATCAGCTCCTCCAGCACTTCCTTGGGCATTTCTGCTGCCAGCAGTGCTGCTGCCAGCAATGCTGTTCGCCCTTCTACCTGCGTGGCACTGAGCGGTGTCAGGGTGCGTGGAGGGGGGGGGGGGTTTGCCCCTCCAGAGGACAGCGAGAATTCAGAACCTGTTTTTCAAGCTGATGTCATCAGGAAGAAATGGGGGAGGAGAAAGGCAGGAAGGCAGGCGAGAGATCAGCCTCCAAGGGAGAGCTTCTGCGGGTCAGCAAGCCTGGTAAGGCTCAGGCAACTCAGGCTTATGTTGCCACCAGTCCTCACCCGCTGCCACCTGCATGTTGGCAGTGCCCGTGGCACGCTGGGTCGGCTCCTGGTGGCACAGCCTCGTGGGTGAGCACTGCCTTGGTTCCCCCAGCCCCATGCTTTCGGCACTGCATGCCATGCCGCGGAGCCACGCGGCTCCCTGCCCTCCGCAGGCTGACGTCACCCGTTGGGGCCACCGTCCAGCCGCTCTCGTTAGCAGGGAGTGGGGTTTTGGCAGCAGGAGCGCACGTGTCCTCCCATTTCTCAGCACTCCATCCTGGCTGGTGTCCCTCAGGCATGCTGCATCTATGCTCCCCAGCAGGCTTTGCCCACGTTGGCTGGGTGAACCCCTGGAACATGCTGGTGTGCTGGCCCTGGGAGCGGGGTGCGGGTGCAGCCTCTGGCTTTGTGCATGCGTGTGCTTCGCTGTTTTCATTGGATGCTCCCAGCCTGTCCTGCGTGCAAATGAAACCTCTGTTAGCCTCTCAAAGCAGAGTTTCCCTTCTTTGTGTTGTTGCTGTTGGAGCGCTTTCAGGCACTGCTCGCTTCCCCTCTCCCTGTCTCGCAGCTCCGCCAGCTCTTGGGCTGCTCGTGATTCAGCTCCGCCCAGGGCGAGCAGTGGGGCTGTGCTGAGCCCACAGCCCTGCAGTGTGGTGTGGGGTCTTGTAGGGGAAAGGAGAGTTGGGTGCAGCTTAGGCTTTGGCTGGGGAAGCCTCTTCTGGAGAAGTGGAGATGTTTTGTTGTCCCCTGGCTACTTTATTCAGTCTTAACTATGAGCAGTGTGTGCCTTGAGATGGTGATTGTGGTCGGCAATGGGATTAGGTGGAAGAATGGGAATTTCAGCTCAGCCTGGTTTTGTGCTGGGTTATAGCAGCTCTGGTGCTACCTCCTTGTGCTGGGAGCAAAGAAGTCCTCCTGTTCTCATTCACTGATGGAGACTGGGAGCTTCCTGGTGCATCCGCTCTGCCCTTGTGTTAGGACAATGGTGGTGGGTTGGACAATGGAGTGATATTGGTGGTAAGAGGACTTCTGCTTAGAGCTGGCTTGTGGCTGAGCTCCTGGTTTGCTGCTGTGATGGGCTGAGGTGACTTCTGCCAGTGGGGTTGGTTTTGTGATGTTTGCAGTGAGAACTACAGTCTGGAACATAGCAACCAAGGTGGAAGGAGTCCTTTGGGGGCTTGGTCTGGACTTGTGTGCTTTGAAGCTGGGGACAAAATGTTGTTAGGTGGTCTTCGTGTCATTGTATTGGCCCTGTGGCTGCAGGAGCTGCAGGGGTTGTACTGCACTTCCTCCTGAGAAGCACTCTCATCGCCTTGAGATATAAGAGGTCAAAATCCTTGGGGTTGTGGTGGTGTGGGGCAGGATGCAGCTCTGGCCTGTGCCCTGGGGAATAATGAGAGCTCTGAAGACAGGAGAGATTCCTGATGCTGTGATTGAGGTTGGAGGGGGCAGATACAGTGCTTGCCACTGATTTCATCAGGGCTTGGCTCCAGCCAGGGATAAGGTTTGCAATGATTGTACTTGCTGGGGAGGAGGGAGGGATCCCAGCAAAATCGTTCCTAACGGCTGTGTGCGGTGGAAAAAGGAGTTAAATCTTGGCCTTGCTACAGATTGCATATATAGTGCAACTCCTAACTGGGTAACTCCAGCAGCCTTCTCTTATTGTTGCAAGGCTTTTCCCAGGCAGACGAACCTAAAAATACACCCGCTGCATTGTGAGACTGGCTCTCCTGTGGCCTGCGGGCTTTTCTCTCCTCTGTATAATCTCTCCTCTCTCCCTTTGGCTAATTACTGGCAGCGAGGCAGCAGCTCGTGTGTTTAAAGATGGAGCCGGGACCTGCTCAGCCCGTGCACTATTGCTGAGAGCAGCGAGTGACTCGCAGAGATTGCAGATAAAGACCCATTAGTTCTCATTGCTCCTGTCCTTCCCGGGGTCAGCTAGAAGGGTTTTCATTTCCACAACTTTTCTCACTCAACCTATATTTCAAAGCACTCCTGCCAGGCCGTAGAGCTGTTGGGGCAGTCCCAGAGCAAGAAAACAGATTCTTTTCTCAATGTGGTGCTGCAGCCCTGCCCGGGACACCCGGGCGTGCAGCATGAGCGCTGGGGGCAGCAGGGGATGCTCTGTCCAGTCTTTGCCTTTTAAGGTTTGTTTTTCCAGCTCGGCACTCCTGCTTTGTGTTATCAAGAGTGATGATTGCTTCCCCAGAGCGTGCTCGCCCAGTCTGGGGGTGCACATACTTTGGGGCTGTGCTTGGAGTGCACAATCTTGCTCCCTGTTGGGATCCCTGTTGCAAGGTGCTATTGGGAACCCGAATCATTTCATACTGAAGAAAACAGACTCGCTAATCTTTCCCGCTCTTTTTCTGTTAATTATAATCACTGCTGATGTCTTAAAGCAGGCCTTACTGTACCAAGCCCCTGCTGGTGTCAGGGCACTGGGACGAGGTGTTGCTGCTGACGTGTATTTGGGAGCAGAAGTCTCTGAGGAGCTCTGCAGACTGTCATCTGTCTGTGCCCCAGCGCTGCTTGGCTTTGCTCTCGTTCCAATTCTGAGTAACAGTTCCCTAAATTAATTTGGGAATCTCCTTTTGGGCTTTCTAGCCCTGCTTTGGCACAGCAGCCTGACCTCTGGCTCTCATCCCCGCTCCCTAGAATAGAAGCGATGAATAATTAGAAATGCGCTGAGCAAATGACCGCCCTGTCCCAGCAGTGCCGTGCTGGGTTTGGTGTCCCCCTGCTGCAGCCACACTCCCGCTTTCTCTCCTTCCCCTCCACGTGCTGCTGGTGCGTAAGCCAGGTTGCGTTTCGATGGTAATCTCCTTGCGACACAGCTGTGGTATTGTTCCTCTCCCCATGCTGTGTAGATAGAGCCGTGCTCGTGCTGGGGTTTGTGTTTGGTTTGGGTCACATGTGCCTCCTATCGCTCCCAGCTCCCCGTCCCTCTGCTGCCGCTGCATCGCTGCCTTTGTGCAAGAGGAGCTGTGTAACTGCGGTGTATGGAGGCTGGAAGGAGAGTGCTGCTGGGCATTGCAGCAGTGGGAGTGGATGCGTGGTCAGTGTGTCGCCGTGCTCAGCGAGTTCCTTTGCTTGGAGGAGAAGGTAAAGACGTGGGTGCCTAGTGAAGCTGGCATTGTCTGCTTTGTAAGGGTTGCCTCCCCATTTCCGATGGCAGGAACCTTCATCTTGCAACCCGCAGCCCAAGAGGAAACCACACGGTCTCCTGGTTGAACCCACAGGCTGTGCCGATAGGGACTGGCAGAGCCTGGTCTGAGGTGCTTGTATTTTGCAGTATGGCAGGGATGTGGGATTGGGACCACCTGGTCCATTTCCAGGGCTGATGGCCCTACACCGTCAGTGCTCGTCTCAGCCTGTGTTGCTCAAGCCTTACTGCAGAAGCCTCTTTCGAGGATACTGCCCTGGGGTCTGGTGGGGAGGTGGTAGGGACTGGGAGCTGCTGGGACAGAGCTTTTGGAGCTGGGCACACCATAAAGGTCCGTGTTTGGAAGAGGTGTGCAGGAGGTGCCCCAAGTGTCCGTGTGCACTGCCAAGGAGTGCAGCCCTGTGCTGCTGGCATGACACCAGCTGCCCTCTGATGGCACGGCTGCTGGCACAGCCCAGCAGTCACCACAGGCCATATTTCTTACAGGTGCCACTCCCTGCTGGGATCCTGCTTGTTGTGCTGGGCCGGGAGCGGGTGATCCCCACATGGGCTGAGTCAGAGATTGGTGATAAGGAGAGGGAGGCTCTTCCTCGTTTGCTTTCGTAACATCTTATCTGCAAAACTGGGATGGGAAACAAAGGGTTGAGTTCGCTTCCCAGCCACGGACCTTCTGCATTTTGAAGCGTCTCCTGCCCGCAGCCTCCTGGGCTTTGTCAGGTGCCAGGGCTGTCAGGCAGTGTGCCAGGGCTCCCCCAGCTCCTTTAAAAGGAGACTTTGAGATCCTTTGCTTGAGCTGTGCCTCGCACACCAAACCCGGGCTCAAGCCCCAGCTCCTGCAGGCTCCGTCATGCGCTGTTTGAGTAGTAAATTGGTGCGGTTTGCATCTTCCTTCATTCACAAAAGTGTGCTTTTTTTTTGTCCTCCCATCTCTTCCCCCCCGCCCCCCCTCCCTACTTCCTTTGCCTCTTTGTAAAAGCAGCATCCTCTTAATGACCAGCGTGCAGATCTCCAATTAAGCTGAGGGTAACTGGGTTATGGTATGAGGCTGGAAGTGCCTCTCTTGGCTGAGCTCAGAGGGATGCCCACAGCACGGCAGTGGGATTGGGATCCTTTTATGCTTATGAGCTGGGAGCAAACTGGGTTTTTGTACCAGCTCCCCATTCTATGATGGAGTGGTGCAGAGGCTGTGGGCTGTCTGTTTGCTAGTGGCTGATACTTTGGTGCTGTCGGTGGTCTTCAAAGCAGGTCAGGGCCAGCGATGCCCTGCTGGGACATTTGTATGTGGTTGGTGTGCTGGAGCGCATCGCAAAGCCACTGCCTGTTTGGGATGTGCTGGCCTGGCCCAGCCACAGCTGTGGTTGTGCTGCTGCTTGCTCCTGCTGAGGGACTCCATGGAGGAGAGCAGGGCCTTGCAGGGGGCTGCTCTGGGTAGCAGGGCTTGAATTTGAGGCCCTTTGCGTCTCCACCTTGGCTGCTCATGGTGTAGAATTCATGGTGTCTAGCAGCATGTGTGTACTACAGGGAGGAGAGGCCATTAGCATCCTGTGGGTTCTCTCTGTCCCTGTGCAGATTTTCTTCTGGAGTGGGAGGCAGTGGGGGCATTTTGTTATGCTGCCTTATAAGCATGAAGCAGCAAAGCCTCTGTGGGGTGATGTGGAACAAGCTTACTGCTGTGCCAGGAGCTGGAGGAAAGCCTCCTAACCCTGCTGTTTTTCTTTCTCCCTCTAGGGTTGACCAGACCGGCAGTGCCCATGATGCCCTGAATGCTGAGCACAGCAGAAGCAGAGGAGACTGTGTCCCGTTAGCTCCTCGTCCTTCCTCCTCACCCCTTTAGTTTGGATTTGTTTCTATTTATTTTGTGGCTGGGTTTGGGCATGGCCTTGGCCGGATGTGACACTGCCGCGATGCGGCTCCTTTGGCTCAAGCACCACTTGTCTGTCAACATTTGGACCCTGCTGCTCTTGGGAAGCACCTGGCTACCGCTGGCGGAAGGCAGCCCCAAATCTCCCTTTAGGACTTTCTCGGTGACAGACTGGAGCTTGACGCACCTGGTGGTCCATAACAAAACCGGGGAGGTCTACGTGGGGGCCGTCAATCGGATCTACAAGCTCTCCAATAACCTCACGCTCCTGCGGACGCACGTGACGGGGCCAGTGGAGGACAATGAGAAGTGTTACCCTCCGCCCAGCGTTCAGTCCTGCCCGCACGGTCTGGTCACCACCAACAACGTGAACAAGCTGCTGCTGGTGGACTATTCGGGGAACCGGCTGATCGCCTGCGGCAGTGCCTCGCAGGGTATCTGCCAGTTCCTGCGGCTGGATGACCTCTTCAAGTTGGGTGAGCCCCACCACCGCAAGGAGCACTACCTCTCCAGTGTCAATGAGTCGGGGACCATGTCTGGGGTCATCATTGAGGTGCTAAATGGGCAGAACAAGCTCTTCATCGGGACGCCCATCGATGGCAAGTCGGAGTACTTCCCCACGCTCTCCAGCCGCAAGCTGATGGCCAATGAGGAGAATGCGGAGATGTTTGGCTTTGTCTACCAGGACGAGTTTGTCTCGTCCCAGCTTAAGATCCCCTCAGACACGCTCTCCAAGTTCCCCACCTTTGACATCTACTACATCTACAGCTTCAGCAGTGAGCAGTTTGTGTACTACCTGACCTTGCAGCTGGACACCCAGCTCACCTCACCCGATTCCACTGGTGAGCAGTTTTTCACCTCCAAGATCGTCCGCCTCTGCGTGGATGACCCCAAGTTCTACTCCTACGTGGAGTTCCCCATCGGCTGTGTGCAGGATGGCATTGAGTACCGCCTGATCCAGGACGCTTACCTGACCAAGCCCGGCAAGGCTTTGGCCAAGTACCTGGGCATCTCAGAGCAGGAGGATATCCTCTTCACCATCTTCTCCCAGGGCCAGAAAAACAGAGTTAAGCCTCCCAAGGAGTCTGTGCTCTGCCTCTTCACGTTGAAGAAGATCAAGGATAAGATCAAGGAACGTATTCAGTCATGCTACAGAGGGGAAGGGAAACTCTCGTTGCCCTGGCTCTTGAATAAGGAGCTGGGCTGCATCAACTCGGTAAGTTCACGCCTATCTGTATGCATGCCAGGTGGATTTTGGCTCCTGGCTGGACTCTCTAGACCCTTCCCAGTTACCTGACCTAACTTGTTGTTTTCCTGATGGGAGGCCTCTCTTGCTCTGGGGACTGGCACAGTTAGGGCTGAGCGCTCAGCTTGCTTGGTAGCATTCCTTGTGGAGACTGTGGCTTTGGTGTGGGAAGGCTGTCTGGGTTTGGGTTGAATCAGTGTCTGCTGATAGCTGCTGGCCCTGAGCGGGAGGCTGACTGCTGGCACAGGTCTCTTGTTCCCTGTAGAGTAAAGGGATGTGAGTGAGCTGGTTTTGAGGGCAAAGATGCTCAGCCCTCAGAAGGACAAATGGTGTCTGCTGCATCTCCGCCAGGGAGACCCTTGAAGATGGCATGTGTGAATTTGGGAGGATTTGGTCTTGTGGGGCTTAGTGGAGCTGTGGCTGAGCAGAAGTTGCTGGGGCAGGAGAATGAGGGCAGTTGAGAGGGATCTAAGTAGGGAAGGAGGCAGAGAGGTTGTCAATCCCAATACAGATTGGTCGGATGCTCAGCTTGGTGGGACCATGTCCTCTCTATGGTGTGCTGGGTAGAAGGAGAAGGGGTATGAGGAACAAGGAGCAATTGCAGTTGCTGGGTTTGTTTTCCATACTGGAGGAGGCAGGAGGGGAGGGACATCATTGTGCTCCTTCCCCCGTTCTATCCCAGGTCTTGGGGATCAGCAGCTGCCTCCTGCCCCGGGTGCCTGCATGTCCCCATGGAGTAGCCCGGCCTCCTTCCCTTGTTCTCCCTGCAGCTCTGAAGGAGACGGCTAACAGCTGCCTGACAAAGTAAAGGGTTTGCTGTCAAGAGCGCTGGGCTCTCAAATCAGATTTTGGCTTTGAACTAATTCAATTTTGGTGGAAAATGATGAAATCGTTACACTGCTGCTTGTTGAGTTGCGCAGCTGCTGGCTCAGGCAGAGGAGATGCCTGCTGCTTCATCCCGATGTGCTCCCAGACCCTCTGCCCCTTTGTGGGGAGAGGCTTTGCCTGATGAGTGCCCCTTATAAAGGTGGGGAGGCTGTATCCCTGCAGGGCCGTGATGTCTCTGCTGCAGGCAGTTTACAGGCACTGGTGGGTGCACAGGGGCTTCTTCATGCATCTCAGGAAAGCTGCTGTTGCAGGAAAACGTGGTGGGAGAGGGAGAGAAATGATGGCTGGTTTGACACCTGGATGAGAATGGGAACAGGGAGGTGTCCCCTGGTTGCAGTGCAGGAGGAAAGTCCTGTGCAGTTGCACATGCTGTGATTTATTATTTTTTTCCCTGCTGTTTCATAGCATGGTTTCTTAGCCATAGACCTGATGCTGTGTTTATTCTTCCTTTTCCATCTGAAGGAGTGATACTGCTGTGCGCTGCTACCTGCTCCCTTGGTGATGCAGAGGCAGCAGCAGCAGCACTGCAGTGCTCAGACCTGCCCAGCTCCAGAGGAACCCTAGCAGGGACAGCAGGTGTGGGGTGGTGGCACCGGGAGGACCTGCGGTGTCATTGCTTTCACGTGAGCTGGGTTGTGGTGGCACAAAGCCGGCCTTGGGAGTCAGGTGCCATTTTCTGTCCCTGTCTTGCTCCACCTGCCAAGCATGGCAAAGAGCAGCACAAGGTGTTGAGCCTCAGCCTCTGGCTGTACTGGGAGTGAGCCAAATTGAGGCTTGCAGAGCATGTAACCTCTTCCTGGCAGGGATCTGTGTGCCCCTCGTAAAATGCAGCCACCTCTAGGGTGGGTTGTGGCAGCTGACAGATCTCGCAGTGATGGATGCCAGCCAGAAAATAAGGGGCATGTTGATTTTTTTTAAGGAGGCAGAATGTAATTGCTAAAGTCAGTAGTTTGCTTGGGATTTACGCCTGATCTGTATGGAAAATGTCCCAGGAGCTCCCTTGCTCTTGCTCAGGATTTATGGTTTAAAGTCTCCTCTGGAAGGTGGAAAGTCCAAATCTCATTTCTTAGCACATCAGAGGGACTTCTCAGTGCCAGAAAGCCACATCCCTGAGGACTGATCCACATACATTGCTGAGGACTGGTCACATGCACTGTGCTGGGTGGAGGAGGAAGGCTGGGGAGAGCTGTGCCGACACCACATGGGGCATGGCTCTGAGCACCGAGCTGGGCAAGGAGGCTTCCTGACCTGGGTGCTGGCTTCCTTTTTACTCCAGACCCTGGTGCAGCATTCTCCTCAGCTATGAGCCTTAGGATGCTAATCCCTGGGCACTGTGGGACAGTGCAGATTTGCTGGAGCCAGAAGATACTGCCAGGCTTGGCGGCGAGCTTGGGAACTGAAAGCGCTTCCAGGGGTTTTGCTGCTCCAGATGGGATGCGCACTGTTGCTTCCCATTGTTGGTACCCAGCTCCCAAAGTGCCCTGCCTGGCTCCTGGTGTCACCGTGCCTCCCTGTGTGCTGGGCATGGGCCTTGCTGGGTAGCAGCCTCAGCAGGCACAGGAAGGCAGCCGTGGGAGGACGGGGTATGTGTATAATGGTATTAACTGGCAAATTACTGGCCAATTAATAGTGCTAAGTGGCACGAGTCTCGCCTCTGCCGTCTGCTCCCTCGTTGCTTTTGTAAGTGGGCTTGAAGGGAGGCAATGAGACAAGGCGCGTCAAGGAGACTGCCTGTTCCAGGCCAGCTCTGTTAGCTCGGTGTGTCCCCTCTCCTTGTGGCTGCTTCACAGAGGAAATCAGGGTTTTCTGCCCCAATTTCTATACCAGTGGGGTTGAGCAGGTTGTGCCATGTAGCAGGGCTGTGAGGCAGTCGGGATGTGATGCTGGTAAGTGCCACCAGCCTCGTGCTGCCCACTCAGCCCGGCGGTGGTGAGGTGCTTGCCTGCACTTCCCTAACGAGGCACTGTGCTGTTAATGAGCTAATTGTCGGTGTAATTATTTACCGAGGTGGTGTCGGCATCTCAGTGGCGGGCGGGTGCTCCTCACGGCCCTGGAGTGCAGCTGTATTTGTCGTTTCCCAGAGAGTTTGTTGAGACAAAGCAGAGAGGAGTAAACACCATAAACATTTATCCTCTTGCATATTCAGCAGCTGATGAGGTTGGGGAAGCTGCAAATTGAAGTGCAGAGAGAACAGAAATTGCATTGGCTTCCAGGGGCTGCCAGGGCTTAAATACCTTCATGGTTGGTGCTCAGGGCTGCTCAGGGCTCAGGCTGTGTTAACCCCTATGCTGCTGCCCTGCTTGAGGTGGTGCCAGGCAGAGGTGGGTGCTGTACCTGCCATAAGTGCATGCTGCAGATTTGCTCAGGTCTGTCTGAGCAGCTCTGGGCTGGCTGATGGGCTGAAGGGATGCTTGCAGCCCTGGAATGCAGAGTGCAGGCTGGAGAGCTAATTCCCCTCCCTACTTCTTCACACCAGCAGACATCCTTCACCTCCTAGTTCCTGTTTTAGGGGATTGGTGCTTCTTGCATGCTTGGATGTCCCCAAGCTCCTCCAGTTTACAGAAGGATGAAAAAAGGGGTCAGGCATGGAAAGGAGTCAATCTGTGCCTACATCTTAAACCAGGCACCAGAACAATGAAGAAGTGAGCAAGCAAGACTGCATCTCCAGGCTGCTTTAGGAGGCTGAGTGTGCCCAGCTGGAGTCATTCCGATTTCTCTGCTGCTAAAAGGATGGCACAATGCTTACTGCAGCCAGGAGTGGGACTGCTGGCCTCGGGGCTGTACAGTGAGCCTGGGTGGGGTGACCACGTCTGCGTTTGACAGCCCGGGAAAGGTCCAGCTTTTCTGAGAGTTTTTTTTAGGGTGTGGGATGGTCAGGGCCTCCAGTTTTGGGGCTGTAGTTCTCCCTGCTCAGATCTCAGTGCTGAGTGGAAGTGGCGGGGCTGTTGCTTTCAGCAGCCAGAGCTGCTTAATGCGTGTATGCACATGGAGCTTGGGAGCACGGCATTTTCCCATATGTTACATGCACATGCTGTATAGATTTAAAGTCCCTTGGGGACTGGCATGCATTTGGAGGCAGTTGCTTGCCAAAAACCTCTCCCCTTTAAATTCAAAGTTACGTAAAGAGCCTCTTGAAGTGGAAAATGCTGTGGCCTGAGCAGGCTGCCTGCCTCTCCAGGCACTGTGCCTCCGGATGCCTCTCTTCCAGCCCTGTGCACTGAGGCTCGCTGTGGCTGCCCAGAATTTGGCCAGAGCCCATTCTTCCTCCTTCGTGTCCTGCTTTGGTCATGGAAACAAGGGAATGCGTTTCATTCTGAGGTCTGTTTGCCATTAGCTGTGATTTTGTCATTCACCCTAATGCCAACCAGCACAGGATCGAAGCCACATCTGCCAGGAGAAGGATGAGCGCATTGCAGCGTCAGAGCTGTGCCCCCTCTGTGCATCATAACCTTCTGGGGCACAGAGGGGCAAAAGGGGAACACAGAGGTGAGGAGCAATGGCAGAGATCTCCTGTGGGTGTACAGGTAGAGTGATGCAGCAAAACAACCAGCTGAGTGTGGGTGAGGAGCATCCCCATGCTAGATTGAGATGGGGGCAGCTGAGCTGTGTCCTAGCCCATGTTGTTCCTGGGGTTACAGAGATGGGACTGCAGCCTGCCAGAATGTCTGGGATGGCTGGGCTGGGAGCTGTCTCCACAGCCCCTGCTCCATCCTCCCATGGGGATGGAGGTCAGTGTGAGCCCTTGTTGCTCTCTGACACTCCAGAAAACTCATCTCTCTTCTATTCTCTTCCTACAGCCGCTGCAGATCGATGACAACTTCTGTGGCCAGGATTTTAACCAGCCACTTGGTGGAACCGTCACGATCGAGGGGACCCCACTTTTTGTGGATAAAGAGGATGGGATGACCTCGGTGGCTGCCTATGACTACAGAGGACAAACTGTTGTGTTTGCGGGCACACGGAGTGGGAAGATCAAAAAGGTAGGAGAGCTGCAGCAGCATTATGAGGGATGCTTCCATGCTGATGGGGAGATGTCTGCTTGGTTTGGTGGCCCTTTGGTGCAGGGTGGAGTGTGCCTCTGTCATAGCATCAGCCTTGGTGTGTTTGGGTAACGTGCATCCCCATTGCTCCTCTCTGCCAATCAGATGTACTGAACCTGTGTCTTTTGGGAGGGCTGTAACTGAGAGATTGTGTCCTGGTACTGAGTCAGCCTGTCCTGTTGTTTCTCAGAGCTGTTGATTTGCACTGTAGCTGTTGTGGGACTAGGTCCATATTGCTTTGCCCCTGACCTGGGACGGGCCAGCAGAGGTGGTTGTTGGCATCTCTGTTGCTGCTGAGAGAAATATCTAGCTGGGTTGGCAGCACTGTTTTGTCTGAAGTGGGCAGGACGGAGTTTCTCTTGGTTCTTCGTGGGCTCAGAGTTGCCATAACTGTTGTTCTCGCATCTTGAATCGGGTTGAAGTAAAGGAAGTAGGGTCTGAGTTGAGGTTTCTGCCCCAGCTTTGGAGGTGTCCTTCACCAAGGGGGTGATGAGCTATGTCCTTACTGCTGCAGTGGGGATTTCTCTAGCCTGATTTGATATTCTCACACCTCCTTTGTCTGAGTCAGTGTGAGGTGCCCTGCCTTGCAGGGATGGGTGCATTTTTCGGGAGATGGTGGGGTGGGAAGGCTGGCTCTGTATTCTGCCTGTACTGGCAGTAGTGTGCTTTAGGTTTTATGCTGTGGTGTATGTGGGAGCCATACTGGTCTGAGATGTTCCCTTGGCAGGAGAGAGCCCTTGGGCGCTGTAGTGATCCAGCCTGGCGGCACCATGCTATCTCCCAGCATGGGGGAGACCTCCTGTGCCCCACCACTGCACAAAGGCTCCTTGTTGGTGGCAATTAGCAAATAGCTGTGAGTGTGTATTTCTCTGTCTGTATCTCCACAGGGCACGGATTTCCTGTTATCATAACATCGTTCCTATAATTACAGCCATTCATGCCCTGTATAAACATCGCTTGCGTTAACAGCGTCCTCAGCCAGGCAGAGGCATAGCAAAGGTCCTGGCATGGTCCTGGCGAGAGCCAGGAGGAGCAGGACTTGGCTGAGGAGCCCCAGCTCCCTTCCTGGGGCTGTCCCTACATTTGATCTACTTTTCCTTATCCATGCTGTTTAAAACAAAACCTTCCCGTACATCTCCTGAGACCACTGGAGAGGAGAACACAGGTCAGGAGCCAGAGCTTGGCCTCGTGGACCTCAGTAGGCTGGGATTTGGAACAAAAGATGAGTTGGGTTTGGGGTTTGGTGATGCTCTCTGTGTGCCCTGCTGGGCTACTTCTCCTCCCTTCCTGTGGTGTCGGCGCCAGGCTGCAGGGAGCTGACGGAGGCAGCTCGTCCTCCCTTCCTGATCGATTTGGGGCCTGCAGGGACCGGCGTCGCGTTGCTGGCGGCTTCTCCTGCTGCTGAGCTCCCAGCGGGAGGTTTTAAATAGCCTGTGCCAACGTAAGGGATAGGGATGGAAGGAAGGAGAGTGTGGGAGGAGGGTTCACAAAGCCACTGGGACGCATGGCACCTTCTGTCCCTTATTTATCTAGAGAGGATGGCAGTTGCTTTTTACGTGGAAGATTTGTTTCTTCCTTCCCTCCATTTTTTTTTCTACTTTTCAGTTTTTCCCTGACCCTTGTGCTGTCAGAGCCACTTCCGTGTGACTGTCAAAGGTGGGTGCCAGGCCAGGTGCTGGCTGTGTGTTCGCTTTGGCTGGAAAGTCAAGGCTGAGACCAGGACTCAGAGCCCAGGTGTAGTTTGAGCAGCTTTCTCTTCTGCAGAGCTTCTCTGTTTTTGCTGGTTTCTGCCCATCACCGTTGTGTGCTATTGTTCACTGGTCCCAGAGAGCTGGATAGGTCTGCGGGGCCTTGAAGTAAAGGAGCAGAAGCTCAATGGGGCATGAAGAGGTGGATGTCTGTCCTGTCCCAACAGAAGGACTCCAGGCAGGTTTTTATCCCTGACAGATGCTGACACTGGTGTGAGGGTTAACAGTTCCCTGTCTGACCTCTACCCTACAGCCTAGAAACTCTCTGTGGGCACTGAGCATCATGCTGAGACCTGGGGGACCTGAGCTGTCCTCGACTGTGACCTTGGGCTCCATGGCCCAGCCTTTTTGCAAGGCAGGCTTGCAAAGCGCTGCCTCAGCAGCTACCTGATCCCGCTGCCTGGCTGTCTGCGGGGCCGCAGTGAGGGGTGGCTGTAAGCGCCTCCCTGAATGGTACTGATGTGTCCTCAGCCAGGGGATGGGGCGCTCAGCAGGGTGCACAAATTGTTGTTTTTGGGTGCTGGGATGGCAGCATACGGCGTGGCAGTTCAGGGCCAGTGCTGCGGTCCCAGGACGGGGTGGGATCCTTCAGCCTCCTGCCCATCTCCTGGCAGTGGTGGGCATCCCTCTGCTTGCAGCCTCTTGCTCTTTTCCTCTGTTCCCATAGGAAGCACTGTGTTTTGGCTTTGTGTACCTTGAGCATTTCTTTTCCTGTCTCCTGCCGGCCCTGATGCCTTTACAGAGAAGTGTCTGCTGTGTCCCTTTACATCCATAGGATTTGTTTTAGACCCTACAAAAACGCAGCAATGTACTGAGAGCTGCAACACAGTGCAGACGGGCACTTTGTGCTCCCCATCCCCAAGAATGCTGCAGTGCATGCCAGTCAGACAAGGGGACACTGATGGTGCCATCTGGGCTGGGGTAAGGTCAGGGCAGAGTCACTGCTGTGTCTGGATTTTCCTTGGATGGCAGCTTCCATGGCCAGCATTTGTCCAGGCTGTTGCATGCAGACAGAGCCTTCCTTTGTCCCCTGAAAAAGCCACGCAAGCCTGGCTTCCCTGCGACGGCTGTGAGGCTGCAGGGCAGCACCTGCCACCATCACAGCTGGAGCCTGCCCTGCCCTTTGCCTCCAGACACCTCTGTTCCACGTCCTTCTATCCCTGGGCTGGCTGAAACCATCTTGTTAAATGGGGAACTGGCTTTCCAGGGCAGCACTGTGCATGGGATTGTGGTGTTGGGGTCTGGGTTGCAGTTGGAGCAATCTGGAGAATGGGATTTGGGGGAAAAAGTGATGTGAGCACCATCAGAATCAAAGAATGTTTGCAGAACTGGGAATGAATTGCTGTAGGGTGGCAACAGGACGGGGTTGGGCTGGGGCAGAGGGGCATCAAGGAGGATAAGGCACGGGACTGCCATGGTGCTGAGTGAATTGCAGCCCTGTGGCTGCCCGCTCTGTGCTCGTGTACCACCAGGCGAGCAGGCCTGTGGTTATCTTTGGATGGTGCTGAGTTATGCGGAGAGACCAGGCTTGGAAAGCCCTCAGTCCTCGTGCTCGCTGCCCTCCGCCAGCAGTCATGGGGTTGTGTTGTTTGGGGAATTTCTGCCGCTGCCAGGATGAGTAACGTGGGGATGACTCTGGCCATGCTGCTGGTGTTGGATGTGAGCCACTTCCTCTCCACGCTGGAGCTCGTTGTGTGGGCGCGTCACGGACCCGTCCTTGTGCCCTGTGGTGTGCCGGATGGGGAAGTGACACAGGGACATGAACCTGGAGCACATTGCGTGGGGACTTCTAGAGGAAATCTCAGCAAGAGCAGCAAAGATTGCTTTCCTGGCATCTGCCTTGTGCCTGGAAATCACCAGCCTTTGCCACTGCTTCAGCTTTGCCTGGGCTGCTCTGGTTGTGCTTCTGCAGGTCTGAAGGTGAGCACAGCCGTGCGAGCACTGCGTCAGGCTGAGTGCCCTTTGCTGCCAGCTGAGCATTCGTTTTTGGAGGATCTCTTTGTCTGTCTGTAGCTGCCCTGGTTGCCGCTGTAATCTCTTTAGCTCCTTCCCTGTCCTGAAAGCAGATGGCCTTGGGTGCTAACGCATCAGGGCACATCCCTGCTGGGAATTTGCTCCCCCCCTGCAGCTCGTGCTCTCTGCACCATGTTTATCCTCTCCCACAAACAGCACAGCTGAACTGGCCCCGTGTCTGGTTTCTTTGGCTTCTCTGCTTTAACAATAATAACAACAACAAAAAAAAACACAACCCCAAACAAATAAACTCTTTGTGCTAAGTGGGTCATTCCTATGGGTGCACAAACATGTGGTGCTCGCTTCTCCTTGGAAGGACCTGGGGACCTTGCAGCTCCTGCTTGGGGAGGAATGCTGGCAGCCCATGTTCAGCTGGGCTGTTTGGTGAGCACAGCGAGGCCAGGGCTGAGCAGCTGCAGGGTAGGGCGTGAGGAGCAGCAGGAGGAATCTACAGGCTTAGGCTTTGCAGGAATTTCCCCATCATTTGCTGACTCTGGGCTGGGAAATCATGTTTTTGTTCCCTCACTGCCTGGGGCAGCACTGGTGCTTTCTCCCCTTCTGATTTTGCTTCTAAAGAATGATTTATTTTTTTTTTTTTCCCCTCTAAGTGTTCTAAAAGCAAATCTCTTTTCATTGTGAAAGCCCCTCTGCTTTCTTCCTCTCCCCCCCTTCCTCCAGCTGTGCCGCAAGTCAATAATTATCCCCTCTGGGTTGGCAGGGAGCATAGGGCATCTGCTAGTCATGTGCTGGGTATTTTGGCGGATGGCTGCTTTGCTGGCTGCAGAATTAGTGCCGTGGGGGCTGCTGAGGAGGGGAGATGTAGGTCTGGAGGGAGCAGGAATGTCTCCTGCTTTGGGCAGTACCCAACTGCTCACCCTGTCCTTGTCAGCTGAGGCTGGCTGCCTGCTTTGGGGAGCATTTGGTGATCTTATGTCTTTTGGACTTGTGTAGATCTCCGTTGGGTGACAAGCTAAGGGCAAGGTCTCCCAAAAGCTGCACCCTGGTGTGGACAAATCTAGGCTGATGGCTGAGTCAGATCATTGGGGCACCTTGTGAGTTGAAGCTGGGCTGCTGGTTTCCAAATGCTTCTTGCTCTTGCTTCTTGCTCTCAGGGCAGCCAAAGCAGGGGAGAGCTGCTCCTGGCTTCTGAGAGCCGTTCTGTGTGGCTGGAGACTTTGCTCCTGCCTATGGGGAGGCTTTGCATGGGGCTTGTATCCTCCTCCTGGCGATGCCCTGGGCTCTGTGTCACAGATACAGAAACAAAACTCCATCTGGTTCTCCAATCCACAAATCACCCTGTGAAGGTCAGGTTCCTTGTGAGACTGTGAGGAGAAAGCACGAGGCTCCCTGCCCGGTGTTTGTCCCCATCCCCTCCGGCCACGCGGCTCCTTTCACATTGCCTCTGCTTAGCACTAAGGCAGCTTAAGCAGCTCGTGGCTTTAAAGGGGCCCATTGTGTCTGCGCGTGTGAAATCCAGCTCCCGGAGAGGGCTCAGCTCCCCTCGTGACCCCCATGTCCCCATCCTGCATGAAGCTGGCCCTTTGCCCTGCTGCCATGCTGTCCGCCTTCTGCAGGGACATCCCTTAGTGTCCACTGTGTTGTGCAGCTCCCTTTGGAGGTGCCACGCTTGATGCTCCTTGGGGTACCTGTGCAGCAGCCTATCCCTTGCACTATACCTCTGCAGTGCATTTGGGGTGCATCAAGGCTGAGTTCCTCTGTGTATTCCTGCTGCTTCAGTGAGCGCGGCGGAGCCGGGAGAGCAGCTGGCCGCCCCGCACAAGGGCCTTTTGTTCCTGCCGCCTCTGCCCTCTCCCGTTCTGTCCCCATCCCATCCCCTGGGGACCCCCTTCTCCACCATGCCTGCAGCTCCTTAGGGCTTCTGCAGCAGCCCCAACCCTATCGGGAAGATGGGCACCGAGGAGCGTGCGCCTGCCTTCTTCCCCAGTTAGCAGCAATAATTTTATTGGCATGACAAGGTAGCCAACGGTTGCCAAAGTGCATCCATCAAATACCTCTCGGCCGCTCCCGGCCCCTCAAGAGCTCTCACCAGAGCTGAGTGCCGCCTGTTTTAATCAAGGTGGAGGCGGCAGCACTGCCTGGGTATGGATGGGGTGCAGGGAGGGGGCACGGAGCTCAGGAGGAAGGGGCCCCGCTGGCCTGCAAAGGGCTTTGTTGAGCTCCGCACAGGATGTCTCATTGTTGGAGGAAACAATTAGAAATTCATCGTGAACTGCCGGCCTCTGGGACCTGCCGGGGCAGCAGCTGTTGGCTCCGTCCTCGGGTGACTTTAGGGAAGGATGGGGCTGAGCCCCCGCTGCCCTCCTGCCTTTTGCGGGACGCTCTGGGGTGCCTGCCCCTTGCACAGAGGATCTGGGGGGTTCCTTCCCCAGACCTCGATGCTCCAGGCTCTGTGACTCAAGCCATAACTCTTCGTTTCCCCCCTCCCCCTCTTCTGCTCTGCAGTCAGCACGAAGCCGGCAGGTGAAGAGATGGAGAGTGGAGCCAGGCGCACTGCCAGGCGGGGCCACAGCCTGGCTCAGACCTTCCCTGCAGAAAGCGCTGACTCTGTGTGGCTCCATGCAGCCCCATCCGTCAGCCGGGCACGGAGCATCGTGCTGGGCACGGGCACCCTCGTGCAAGGTGACTTTGGAAGGCAGGAGCTGGAGGAGGCTCCGGGGTGTGATTGTGTCCAGCATTTCTGGTCCTTTCTGCATTTCCCTCCACTGGGACCAGGCCTGGAGGATCCAGGCACTCTCCAGGCTTGGTGTTTGCCTTACTTTCCTGTGGACTTGGTTTAGATGATGCCAACTGTCTCCTTGTATCTCCCTGCCCATCTCGGGTGCCCCAGCAGGGCTGTGGTCGTCTACTGGGGACCTCAGTGATGGCCCCTTGGGGAGGTGACAGGGTGAAAAGCCATCCCATTGAGATGGAAATGAGCTGGGAGGCCACTGTGCTGTCAAGGCCCTCCTGTTGTAACCATTGTGCCTATTCACGGGCTTGAACACTGACTAATTTTAGCTTTTCGCAAGGAATAATGGTCCCGGCCTCCCACCAAAGGCAGCAGAGAAAAGGGAGGGCACGGGGAGCCCCGAAGGCAGCAATTTGTGTGCTGGTATCCAGCCTTCAGCCTCAGCTAATGGTGCCTGCAGAATTTGTGTAGGAAACCTGTCAGGGGTAGAGATGCGAGGACAAGGGACCTGGACCTCATCCGCTCCCCCTCTGGAGCCCGTCATCCATCCCCGTGTTTTGATATCTGTGGGGTCGTTCAGTGTCACGGTACTCAGCTGTGGGCAGCTCAGGGTGAGCCACTGCTCAGCCTCTGCTGTGCCTTGCCTTTGGTAATTATGGGGTGTGCTGCTCTGAAATAGCAGGGAGAGAATTCTAATGGGGGTGATGATGGGGGAGGTAGGGAGGCAGGAAGGTGCCCTGTGAGATCAATGCTTGAGGTGAAATGGAAAAACACGTGGTGGGGTGGTGAATAACCCCAAGCTCCACTGAGCTCCACTAGTTAAAGAGCAAAGTGGTGCCAGGGTTTGGATGTGCCACCTGCATCAGGATGTGTCTCCCACACCTGGGAGGTGCTAATCCTGGCTTAGGGCAGCATTTAGCATTGGACCTGAAGGTGCTTTGTGCGGAATGCGTCTGCTTGCTTTAATCCCTTGATTGGAAGTGGCTGCTGGGCAGCCTAGGGTGGAAAAGCCCCACAGTCCGTGCATGGACTGCAGATAGCACCTCTTCTTCCCCCCTCCTTCTACTAGCACGAAAACACTGCACACTCTTGGTCTTCGTGTGCATTCAGAACTGCTGCTGTCAGGGAGCATCCCCGTGGCAGCGAGAGCAATTGTCTGCATGGGAAGCAATAGCAGGAAAGTTTTATTTAATGGACACTTAGTTCTTTTAATGCAATTTAGCAGCTGGATATAAAGGAGAGAGCCAGCACCATGTGACACGCTGCCTCTCTGTAGATGGAGAATAGACCGTGGGGAGAACCCTACTGAGCAAAGCTGGATGAGCTGAGAGCGCTTTCATTTTGTTGTGCTCGGTTGCTCCAGAGGGCAGCGTCCACTGGGGGAGCTGGGGGAGCATCGTGCCCCATGGCTGTCCCTGTAACAGCAGCAGCAACAACGGCAGGCTAACAGAGCTGTGTGCTCTTTATTAGCTGCAACCGTAATGATATATGTTGGATTGCTCTCCTACGTTGATAAAATTACCAGACCTTGAACAAAGGGAGAAAAAAGTCTCTGTGACCTTGAAGGTGGTGGTTCACTTGTCTTCATTTCATTCCCCTCGTCTGGGGATACGGGTCAGTTTTGGGTGCTATTTATAGTGCATTTGGCTCGATGGTTTTCTTTACAAAGCGAAAGGTTGTCACCCTTGTTTCTGATACTGTGGAGAGGAGCTGCTCAGGGGAAAAGGAAGCATAAATGAGATTTTTTTCCAAGTGTTCCCCTTCATGGCAAAGCTTTGCAAACTGGTGAGACCAAACAGCCACGGACCAGCGTAATTGGGGCTGCTGTTGCCCAGTGCTCTGCTGTTGGAGCCATGATTGGATCCAGCGTGGCCAGGCTTCCTGTGCCCAGTGTGCCTTGTCTGGCGCAGTTGGCTTTGACTGAAACAAAGCATTATCTGGATTCTTCCCTTCTCCCATCCCATAAGAAGAGGGGCTGCATTTCCCACCTCTGCTGGAGCTGCCTGTTTGCCACCATCACCTGCCCATGCATGCATCCCCCTTCTCCAGCCTCGTTTATAATTGACAGACTCATTGAAACAACAAATGTTGCCGTAATTTAATTTTCAGACAAACAATAGTCCGGGGACAATGTTAAATTCATGAAACTGGCTTAATGTGATGAAATTTAATGAAGCAATTTGTGTGCTATCCTGGGCGCCGGCGCTGTGCAGGGCCGTGGCTGTGCGCGCCTTTCCCCTGCTCGCCCATCCCCTGGCACCTCCGTGTGCCCTTAGGGGTGAGCTCCACGTGGGACACTGGGGTTGGCATTGTATCTCTCTGGGTGGGCCCTCTTTGAGCTGTGAGCCAGGGGAAGAGTGGGTCCCTTGATGCACGGGGGAGGTTTGCCTGGGATTGAACTTGCTCTTGGAGTGCAGCATTCCTCAACTTTGGGGTGCCAGACTGCAGCCTCAAGCAGGGATTTTTGCCACATCCACATTCTCTAGGCACCCTGACACTAGCATTGCTTGCGCTTCTTCTGCGTTTTGAGAGAGGTTTCCCTGCTGTTTCCTTCCCTTGGTGATTGACACAACCCTGTGGATCTTAATTACATTCCGGCATCAGTAGAGTGAATGCTTGCAGAGCTACTGGCTCGCTTGGGTTTACTTCTGCTTGGGTTTTTGGGGACAACCCCATCTTGCATCTCAGGGGCTGTGATTCCAGCAAGTCTTCTGCTGGGTCAGCGCCTGGCTTCTCCTTGGCTCAGCTCATGGTGAGCTGGTAGCCATGAGTGAAATGCAACTGGAAAATATTATAGAGAAAGGATAGTGCAGTTTGTGTGTGTGTGTATGTGTGTCTCTATATATAAACATATATATATGCATATGTTTTTCTATAAAAGCTCCCAGAATAGGCCTGTGTCCTAGCCAGGATGGTTGTCTGTGATTAGCTGTGCAAAGCGCCTGTGTTAGCATGACTTGCACATACACAAAGCCCTTTGGAAAGGCTGCACAGCCCCAGCGTGGCATGGTGACCTCTGTCCCTCATGTCAGAACATCCCTTCCTGCTCCACTCTCTGCATCCCAGCAATGAGGAGCATTAAGCAAACTACTTCAAAAAAAAAACCAAAAAAACACCAAAAAAACCACAAAAACCAACCATCCAGCAAAGCTGCACCTCGTACATGGCCGGTGCCTGCTATGGTGCTGTGGGGGTGATTTCCACTCAGCTCCGGGGAGGGGAACTTCCCAAATCGAATTCTATGTTTATTTCCCCAGGGCTTCTCTGTGTTACTCTCCCTCTCTTTCTGGTATGTTTATGAGCCTCAGGGGATCTGTTTTTACTCTCAGTATTTAAAATTAAAGATGCTTTTCTCTTCTAGCAGGTGAGGTGAACGCTCCATGTCCTTAGCTCGGGGTTTTCTTCTCCTCAACCTGCACAGGAGAACTTGGGGGACTGGAGGGCACAGTGTGGAGACCTCCTCGGTGCCCTCCTTCCACCCCCATGCATAGCCAAACCCTTCTGCTCAGAGCCTCAGCTCCCTTTCTCCCTCCAGCCTTGTCCTTTTGAACCTCTCTGCCTGACAGCTGCTCATGCAAGCTGTTGAAACAAGAGCTCCGCTTCACTTTGTAAATGGAAGCGATTAAGAAGCCTGCAACCAGCACCAGCCCTCCCTGACACCGTATCCACCCAGGTGCCTTTTGGGGGCTGTCTGCTGGGGAGCAGCAGTGCTTGGCTTTGCCTTGTACTTGTCCCACATGCTGCAGGGCTGTGAGCAGAGGTGGTTTGGGGGCTGCACATGGGCAGTGAGCTGCCACCATCGCCTCCCAAATCCCCGCTCACTGGACAAAGCTATGAAGGCTGTATTGTTTCTGCTCCCTTCACCTCCTTAATTCTGTTCGTGCTTGTGAGCAGAGAGCAGAGCAAGAGAAAGTGTGATTTTTTTTTTTAATGGATTGTGTATTTCTGGAGCTGTTTTTCATCAGGACATTGATAGTTGTGCAGAGGCAATTAATTGGAGGAAAAGTTGACGGCGATAAATGTCAGGAATGTTTCAAGGATGGTTTGGATGAAATACATTTTTTAAAGCCTCCCAACGAAAACAAAAACCTTGGCCTATTTTGAACCTTGCCAAAGAAAAACAATTTGAAAATGTGGCTTTTTGTGTGTGTGAGCTGTTTAAGTGCCTTTTTCCCCTCTCAGCCCATGCTCCTTAAACAAAAGCATGTGTTCTCCTGGTGTGGCTCCCTGGGGGCAGGAGTGCAGTGCAGGGGCTGCATGGGGATGAATGCAGTGGGGTGGATGCAGTGGGATGGCTGCAGGAATGCTGCAGGTCCCTGTGTTTGGCTCTATGTCTCGTGGCAGGGCTGGGGTCGGCTTGCTGCTCCGTCTGCACCACAGCTTTTTCTTCCTTGCCGTCTACAGATGGTGATGCCCTCAGCCAAAAGGAGGAGCGCAGCATAAATGCATGCCGAGTGCTTTGATATCCTCAGGCAGAAGGTGATAAAGAAAAGAATTAATGCTTAAAAGCGGTGCTGGTGCACCATGGCTGCGGCTCAGGGTGTGCAGGCTGTTGGAGCCCTGCTGTGCTCTGGGCTTGCAGCAGGGGCAGGAGCAAGAGAGGGGTTGGCATGGAAATGTGACAATTCTGGGAGAAGAGAGTGGTCTTAGGTCTCCCGGGCAGGATTTCTGTCTGTGTGCATGGCCTGAAACTTGCCTGGGATGTTTTGTTGTGTCAATCCGTGATCACCGCGAGGAAGCCAAACCCTCTTGTTTTCTGCCTCCCAGGCGCTGCGGTACCTCCAGCCCCAGCTGCAGAGTTTGGTGCTGGTGTGTTTTTCATAAAGGCTCTTAATCACACACAGGATGTTTCTGTTTATTCAAGAAATAAAATCACACAAACAACCCACCCCCAATTTGGCTTTCGTTAAGCATCAGCTGCTTGACCCAAGGCTGAGCTGGAGAAATCCTCGCCAGCCTCCTGCAGCCTGACCGGAGCTCAGTGCTGTGCCCTGGACACGTGCCTGGCACCAGGACCGGCTTTGGGCCGTAGGGTTGACACTGGGCAGTGGGATTGGCATTGGGCCACAGTGGCATCTCGGAGCAGAGAGTCTCAGGGACCGAGGGGACCAACCTTGAGTTTTTGGGGACCTGGCACTGGGTTTGAGCAGCCGTTCCGGCTCTGCTAACAACAGTGCAGTTGTTTTTGGCTGAGCTGGCTCCTGGTGAGGGCTGGAGGTGAGCTGGAGCTGTGGGTTCATTAGTGGGATGGCGTGTGCCTGTGCACAGGGTCACCTATGTGCCACCCCAGGACACCTATCTCCCAGATGGAAGGAATGAGGATGTGCCACCAGCCTTGGCAACATGTTTTCGGCTTTTGCTTTGTGCCTCATTTTTTGGGATTTAAGTGGAAGGAAAGCAGGAGTATGTCAGGATGGAGGGGAATAAGAACCTGACTTTCCTCTTGTCTGTTGCACGCGTTGGTCCCATCGCTGTCATTCCTGTGACAAAGCAGCAGGCCCATGCCCCAGCAAGAAGGAAACCTGTGCCCTGCACCTTTGCGTTTGGAGGAGCAAAGTCCTCAGAGATTATTAGAATAATTTAACAAGCCATTAATGAGAGTGAGGGAAGTGCTGGAGGAGTTGGAGAAGGGTCGAGGAGGGGGTGTGGGGAAGCAGGACTTGATTTTTGGCAGGGAGTGGGTCACATTGGCAACCTGCTTCCTTTGCCTTAGATGTGTTATGAAGTTTTTGAGGTTGCTTGAAAAGTGTCTGGGGAGCGGTGGCGAGCCAAGCGGGCCGCGGGCCAACTCTCAGCTAAACATGTTGTTGTGTAAAATTGTAGTCAATTAATTTAAGACCTGCCAATTTCAACTGCAAAGCGCTAGGAGGTTCTGTCAAGTTTTCAATGGGATAAAAAGGGGAGAAGGGGGGATTAGTTTTCAGCGCTTGGAAGGGCAAACAGCGATCCTTCGTGCAGCACTGCAAAGTGCCTCCTCCTCTCTCTCTGCTCGTTTGGGCTAAACTCTTTGGGTAAACTCAGTGCCACTAATGTTAAAGGCCCTGCAGGGAGCATTGCCTTGCTGGCGTGTCCCCTGCTCACTGGTGGCATGTCTTGGAGTGGAGACTTTGCTGCTGTGCCTGGTCCTGCTCTGCTTTTGTTTTCCATCTCTGAAACACCGCAGCTGTTGTGCACGTGGATGCGTTCGTTCCATCATCCTGCTGCCTCCTCCCTGGGCTTTTGCCATGGCCCCAGCTCACCCAGGGCATCCTCTCTTGCTTTATCGTTTGCCACCAAAGGGTGCAGAACTACCATACAAGGGATTGTTTTGCCCTCAGATTTGCCCCCACCATGGGTGTTGGAGTGTCTGTGTGGGATGGAGCAGCTCAGCTTCCCATGGCACTGCGCGCTTGTGTTTTTTGGAGTGACTTGGAGCTGTGCATCCCCGGTGCTGGGCTCTACCACGTGTCACTGTGCCATGTCACTGTGCTGTGTCATCACCGCCTCGCACTCATTTCCCCGGAAGACATTAAGGGTAATTTCCTCCAACCTCACTTGTTAATATTTCACTGGGCTGTGGAGCAGAGCCTTCACAGCCTTCGCTTCAAACCAGGGCAGCTCCTGGCACCTTTGCCTTTAGCTCTTGGTTTCTCTAGCTCTTGCTATGACTTGTCCTGTGGTTTAAAATGATGTAAAACCACCCAGTGGCAGAGAAAGCTGGGTGAACCTATGGGGCTGGTGGTCAAGGCTGGGGCACGTGCCATGTGCCAATTCTGCCCTACAGCACTCGCCCAGCTGGGCACAGTGGTTTGAACCTGCTGGCACTCTTTGGGAATGACTTTTTGGGTTCCTTTCATTCCTGATCCGGACTCCACAAATCAGAGCTTCTGAAAGGGCCCGGGTTGGCCCTCCAGGAGCAATAGCAGAAGAATTACTGCATTGCATGGGCGTCTTTATGTGTTTTTTAAACCGTGCCTCCTAATTATAAATAATGGCTGTGATATGAGATATGATTATGATGAATGGTGATTCTGTATTCTGTCTGCATTAGCGGCTTTAACCTTGCCGGGGTAATTATGTCTCATTTCAAATTCTGATACTATTTATTTGAGGTAGGGGATTGGGAATTTAATTTCTACTGCTTTGTCTTTTAGTATTATTATTATTTGAAAAAGATACCTTTGCAAAATTGTTTTTTAATAATTCCCTCCAGTGGCAGCGCGAGCTCGTTAATATTTGAGGGGACTGCAAGGAGCTCTTGGGAGAAGCAGGTTGGGATGTGGGAACCAGGGGCTGATGAGGAGCCAGTGGAGGTGCCCAGAGATGGGGTTTGGTGAGGACAGCGCATTGGTGTCACTGGTGCCACCAGTCCTTGTGCCACATCCCTGCAGAATGGTTCCACTTGCAGCCCCTGCAGCTCCACACCTCCTGGCTGAGGGTGCATCCAGGGGTCCCCACTTGATCTTGGGGTTCCCATGAGATCTTAAGGCTGAGCCGGCCTCTGCCCGTCTCACACCGCCTCTGAGAGCACTTTTAATTAAAAATCAAATCAAAGCTTGTGCACGTGATTCTTAATCAGTTTGAAGTCTCTGCGAGAATAAAGTAATTATACCACTCGTTTGGTTACAGTAATTAAAACTTTAATTAACATCATTTCCCACCCCTTGGCCTCTCTCTACAGTGCAGATCCTCAGGCGAGTGCACCCTTGGGCTGCTGATCTCAGGAGAAAGCACGCTGTGAATTTGGGGACCACTCGTCTGTTCTCCATCCCTGCTGTCTCCAAACCCCAGATGAGCCCTTGCTGGGCCACCCCTCCTCCACAGGAGCTGGGGCCAGCGCAAGCTTCAGTTGCTCAGTGCCGTGCCTTTGGGTGCTGGGCTGCATGGCTGCTGCGAGTGGCCCCACCGCCGTCATGCGAGTGGCAGCCTCTGCTTGAGATCCCCTGGCAGCCGTCGCGGCTCCAGGGAGGTGGGATGATGGCAGGTGTTCCTGAAAGCTGTTCTGAGAATTTCACTCTGAATGCAGCACGTGTTCCTCCAGACTTGTGGGCAGGGAGGCGCGCTCGCAAAGAGCAGCCCTAGCTGTGTGCCGGGGGCTCAGAGAGGTGCACAGGCTGTGCTATGGGTGTTGGTGCTGCTTGCTGTTGTCCTGCTTCCCGGTGAGCCCGGGGGAGGGTGAGCAGAGAGGGGAGCTTTGCAGCCATGCGAGTGCTGCAGAGAGAGTGCCTGCGCAGTGCAAAGCCTGAGCTCTTAAATGTCTGTAGCAATGTCCTTAGGGAAGGCAATCTCTGTATTTAAATCTTCTCAATCTCTCCTTCGAAATTGCAGCTATCCATGGGCTGAAGAGCTTCATTTCCATCCTGTTTGTGAATGGAGAGTGCGCTGCAGCGCTGGTATTGCTGCTGGGCTTGCTGTGGCTCTGCATCTCTTTGCAGAATCGCAGAACAATTTGAACTGAAAGGGACCCTTAAAGGCCATCTGGTCCAGCCCCTCTGCAATGAACAGGGACACCTGCAGCTCCATGAGGAGCTCAGAGCCTGTCCAATCTGACCATTGGTTGGGTGTCCACCACATGGCCAGGAGCTGTGCAGAGGGGCACAGTCAGTGGGGACGTGGCACACACCGGGCTGGGTTGAGGGCCAGAGATGACTGTGGGCAGGGTTAGTGGACATGGTGGTGATGGGTTGACGATTGGACTTGGTCATCTTTGTGGTCTTTTCCAGCTTTAACGATTCTATAATTCTGTGTTACAAAGCTGTGAAATGCAGAAGGAATGTCAGCATGGAGAGCTCTACAAACACGCTGAGAGCTGGGGTGGGGAGGGCAAGGTGCGGTTGGAAGCAAAATATTTGTATGCGCTCTGCTCTGTGCTTGGCACACAGCCTGGTTCAGCTGGGTGTGAGCAGTGGGACAGCAGGAGCTTTCCTCCAGCCTTGGAGGTGTGCCTGTGTCCGGGAGCTGGAGGGGTCAGGGGGAGCTACCTGCAGTTTCCATCTCAGCCCGCTGATAGCTGACATGTTGATTTAAAAATGAAAAAAATAGGAAGTGTGTCTGTAACTTTCCCACTGCCTGGTACGATGGATTGCTTTCCCATGAAGCACATTAAACAGTATATAATTTGTCACTGAATTCACGAGGCATTCTGCATGTCCAGTTCTGCTGCCTGCGTGAGACATTAATATTTAATGCTGTCAGTATGCCGTGTGTTTTTTCAGGCATTGATTTCTTTTTTTATTACTTATCAGCTTCCCCTGACCCATCAGGTGTGATCTGCCCATTGGGATCAAACAGCAGGGCAGCGGTAACGAGAGGAGCGATGCCGGTGTCAAACAGGTGACACAGGGTGCACCCAGGACTGCCCTCCTCCCTGCCGGGAGAGGGTGGGTTTTGTTTGTGTTGATATGCATTTGCAGCAATGTGTCACTGCAGCACGAGGCTTTGGGGCTGCGCGGTGTGGAAGCGATGGCTATTGGACCTGAGGTGGGGGCTGTTCCCAACTCCACGTGGGCTTTTCCTGCCTTCTGGTGGCCCTTCCTTGAGGACAAGGAAGCAGCTCCTCTCTGCTGTGTTGTTGCTGCAGGGAGCAGGAAGGAAGCAGCTATTTTCCTGGGGACGATGCAAGGGGAAGGAGCAGGAGGATCAGCTGAGCTCTGGTGTGCTGCAGCTCTGGGAGCCTCCTGTGTACTTTCTCCCCATGCAGCTTCAGGCAAAGCTGCCTCTTCCCTGAGTTTTGGGCTTCCCAACAGCTAGCTGGGAAGGGAGCATCTCCTGTGTCCCCCTCGCGCAGTGTCCTGGTGCTGGGATGCGGAGGATACATTCTTAGTCATTGGCATTGTGTTGCCTCGCTCAGGTTGCATGGGGAGAAGAGTTGTGTTGCCTTTTTGATCTGGACATTGGAGCAAGTAGGAAAATAAACAGTGTTTGGGTGTGCAGGAGTGTTGCAGGAGAGATACTTGGACTGACACCCATGGGACAGGAAGCCAGGCTGCTGCTGCTGGTCTCCTTGCTGCTGAGGAGGTGAAAATAAAAGTGCTGAGCGCACACTGGAGAGCCAGCAGGGATGGCCATGGCAGTGGGGATACCCACCTTCCTCCCAGGGTAGTGGCTGTGCATTGCTGGGTGCTGGGCCCATCCCCTCACTGGGTCAGCCCTGAACGATTCTGATTGGGAAATAATTGCAATAATAAGAGAGATATTTTGCTCCCAAGGAATGAGACAATATAAACTGGGCACTGAGCCAGGAGAGTTTTGAAGGGCAAAGCTGAGAAATCAATGGCTTGAGACTGCCGGAGCAGCTGGTGGGCTGGGGAGGAGTGGTGCCTGTGCCTCGGTGGGTCTTAGAGCAAGTGTGGGGCTCCAGGGGGGTCTTGGGGCTCTCACCCCACTCTGTGGTCTCCCCACATCCCTCTTTTGCTGACATTTGACTCTATCTCAATTCCTTACTGGAGGCTGCAGCTCTGGCACCAGGTCCTTCTCTCCAGTAGTTCAGTTTTCCTACAAACTGATGCAAAAGGTCTTAGTGAGAGCTTTTTGGTTCCATCAGAGCTGGTTGAGCTGTGAGGTGGGCTGTGGTTCTCCATCCCTTCTGCTGTTGGGGCAATTCTAACTGATGCAGCTGCTCCCAAACTTGTGCTTCCTGGAGCACCCTGCTCCAGGCAGCCGCCTGCTCACTCTAGAAGCTGAATTGGGTAACTTCTGCTGTAATCCCCCTTTCCCTTAGACACTCTTTGCTTTGCATTCATGCTTTTCCTGCTCTTGGCATGGAGCTGGTAGGACTGTGGTTTTGGGTGAAGGGACCACGTGGTTTTGGGAAGCTTTGCAGGCAGCCTGCAGCCCCTCCAGCTATATCCCATGGCAAAACCTCTGGTCGTAACCCATCTGCCCTCAGTCCATGTGACTGAGCTCTTGGTGCCACCACAGGGACGTGACCACTGTGGTGACATGCGCTGCAAATGCAGTGTCACAGCTAACAGTGCAGGTCAGCTGCTGGGATTTGTCGCTGTTACGGGCGTTGATTTAGATTAAGTATCTTCTTGTTTTTTGCTTTATTATACTGATATAATTAAAGTTCCAATATTCTCTGGCTCACGGCAATGCAGGGCCTAGGACGTGAGTCTTGCTTGTATTAATCTTTATAAGTGGGTTGTACTGAATGGCAGCTCAGCTCACCCTTTGCCCTCGGTGTGTTATGAGTGCGGAAGCAGCATCTTGGCCCTGTGCTGCCTGCTGACATCTCCCTGAGCTCTGTGTGCCCCCAGAATGCTGTGTCAGACCCCCAGAAATACTCAGCTGCAGTGCAGTGGCCACGGGGGAGTCATGGGCACATTCCAGTGTGGGGCAGCTGCTGCCTGCCCAGGCTGCATTGCTGGCATTTTTCTGCTGGGATGTGGCAGGAATGCATCTCCAAATCCCCCTTCCTGCTGCCCATGTCCTTGCACTTCAGTCCTCTTTGTCTATGCTTCCTGGCAGTGCTGAGCCATCCCAGCGGTGATCTGCTTGGTGCTCATCCTCACCTCGCTGGATGCAGGGTTTTGGTGACCTGAAGCACAGTGTTCAGCACCACATCCTCACCTCGTCCCCGAACACTTGTCCCTGCTGTTGTCCCCAGCCAGCACCCCCTATCCAAAAGCACTGTCTGCATCGACTGTGCCTCCCCGAGGACAGCTGATGCTGCAGCCTCACAGCTGCTTCTAGTCCTGCATTTTCGAGGTGGCTGAGCAGGGATAGAGAGGGGAAAGGAGTGTTCCTCCTGGAGCAGCTGATGCAGGAACCTCATTTTGGAAACTAGAGAAGGGCATGCGGGTGGCAGCTGCCGTGCTGCTGCTCCCTGGGGCTGAGGGTGCGGGGAAGGCATGTGGGGGTGCTGGGGGCCCGGCTGCCTCGGGGTGAGCCCAGGCCACATGCACAGGGCTGGACATAGGATCCTCTGCTTCCTGCCCTGAGCTGGGCTGTGTGGTATTGGGTGACTCTCCCCAGCAGCTGTCACCTCCACCCCAGGTCAGCTGGGGCTGAGCAGGTCCTGTCTGGCCTTGGGGAGGTATTTTGCATGATACTGAGGTTTCTGCAGCATGGGGACCCTTGGGGCCCCCCGTGTGTTGTCACCCTCCACTTGCAGTCCTGGGCTCTGCAGAGCTGTGGCACAGGGCTGTCCCTGCGGGTTTACCACTCGCTACATCCCCGGTGAGTACTGGGGAGAGAGCGGGGAAGGCTTTGAAACGCGCTCCTGTAAATAAGCCCTCCTTTCTCCTTGCCTGTCAGCGCTGTGCGAGCCCCGTGGAACTGGAAAGGGTCCCCGTGAAAAGGCTGCGGAGTGTGTTTGAGGCAGATAAGTCCCTGCCTTTGAAGTGTGGCAGGCGGGCGAAAGCGCCCTCCTCTCGTCTCTCCTGCCAGCCGCTGAGCATTAATCACAGCCGCGCGCAGATAAGAGCAGAGCACAAAGCGTCGCCGAGCACTTCTCGTGCCAAGAGGAGGGGGCTGCCGGCAGCGGGCAGGGGGTGGGAGAGCCAGGTGTCCCCCTGCAGGGGTGTGGGTGACTCCAGCTCCTCTCTTGGTCACTGTCTGTGTGCCGCGGTGCCGTGCAGCTGTGCCGTGCAGTCTGCCCTGGCTGCTGCTGCTGCTGCTTGTTAAATCCAAAGGCAGCCCTGGTATGTTGGCAGCCGCTTTCCTCACCGGCTGTGCTCGCTCCCCACCCGCTGTGCCTGTGCCGGGGCTGAGCTGTACAGCGCCGGGCTGCCCATGGCTGCTCTTGGGTCCTCTCATCTCTGCCTGCGAGGGGTAACAGCCTCTGGTTGACCCAGTAGAGGTTTGGGTTGTCTATCGGGAAAAATACTTCTCAGAAAGAGCAGTGATGGCGCTGCCCAAGGAGAAGTGGAGTCATGAGTCCCTGAAGGTGTTTCAGAACCTTGGAGATGTGACACTAAGGGATGTGGTTATGGGCATGGTGGGGGTTGGCATTGGTGATCTTAGAGGTCTTTCCAATCTTAATGATTCTATCACCACCTGCCTTGCCAAGCTGGGTAGCTTCTCAACCCCGAGCTGTGCACGTTGCCATTGTAGGTTCCTTGAAGTCGTTTAGGTCAAGGGATGAAATACACGAGCTGGGAGGAAGATGGTCTAGTTTTTGAGTGGTCCTGTGTGGAGCCAGGAGTTGACTCAGTGATCCTTATCGGTCCCTTCCAACTGGGGATATTCTGTGAAGAAGAGTGCCTGGTAGCAGGTGAGAAAGCAAAGGGTTTATTTAAGCAAAATAAGTTTTGCTCTGATGAGTGTTTTTTGTTATCCACAACTGAATTTCCAGCTGTGTGCACAAACCACCAACTTAATTTCTGTGGTGTCTTCCACCCAAGGGTGCTTTGCTCCATTCATCCATCGTCAGCCTCCCTGTCTGAAGCCCACACGAGGAGGGCATGACTCATCCAGAGCTCAAGGATATGGCAGTGGTTGGGATGATGCCAGCTAGTAGAGGCACCCCAATGCCTCAGTGGGGCTGGAGAGAGGCAGTAGCATCCTTCATTTCATTGTAGCCCTGTGATTCCTTCCAGCCCCATAGGAAGCAAAGCTCAAGCCTGAAGCAGCCGGCTCTGCTGCGCGGAGACAGGTAGAGCAAGGGCAGGAATCCAGAGCGAGAAATTAGTGCAAGTAATTATTAGTATTGGGTAATTATATCAGCGTCAGGATGAGGAGAAAGGTTAATAGATTTTTTTTTTTTTTGGTAAATGTCTTTTCCCCTGGGTGGAAGGGAAGCAGGGTGGGCAGGAAGGCACGTGCTTCCGAGGGGGCTGCTCTGATTAAAGCACATCCTCTCCCCCTGCCCCAGCCACCGCCGGCCCCGCAGGTGGGCATGGGCTGGGATCAGCCCCATGCCGGTAACTGATGCTGCTCATCTCATCCTCTAGCTTTGGGAAACCGCCGTCCTATGGCCCAAGCAGCCCACCCAGGTCTTCAAACCTCATTTTGGCTGTCCCCCAGACCTGCAATTAGAACATCCTCAGCAGTGGGAGCTGTGTGCATCGCAGACCCCACCGGAGCGCTCCGTGTGCCGCCGCCTCTTTGCTTACAGCGATTATTTTTAGGTCCTTCCTGGAGCCTCAAATTAACTGGAAGTGCTTCACGTCTGTTGGTTTTTTTGCTTTTTTTTTTTTTTTTTTTTTGATACATCTCTTTCTCTTTCCCAGCACTGCGCAGTGCAATAATGTAATGGGGAAATTACCCCGCTAGTTAAAAATTACTGCCAGTGTGACATCCACCCGTAGATCTATTTTAGAACCAGGGTAAAACTGTATCGATTCCTCTGCGCCGCAGCTACGGCCCATAAAAGGGCTGGAAAGGTGCATTTGTCACGTTGCCATAGCGAGGGATGGATGCTGCTGCTGGGATCAGTAAAAACCCTCCTCTGGGGGGACCTTGGGTGATGCTGGGTGCTTTGTGTGGGATGTTCCCTGTACAGGTGCTGGGGGTTTGAGCTCTGATGTTGGAGTGAGGTGAATGTGGTCTTGAAGCTGTGGGCATGGAGATACCCCCAGAAGGGCGGGCGAAGGCTTTGGGATGGGCTTTGGGCATCTCTTGGGTTCTCAGCATGTGGTGGTATGTGTCATAGTGATGATGGGGAGCGTGGTGTGGGTGGGTCTGGCAAACCATGCTGAAGGACAGATGACCTGTTTGGGGTTATCGTGGAGGGAGTGTCCCTCAGTAACGGGAAAATGGGCGTAGAGGTGTGCAGCAGGGGAGGGAAGCAGAGAAGGGGTGTTTTTGGCTGTGGCATGGGCTCCAGCAGGCTGTATCTGCCTCAGTAAGGCCAGTCCTGAGGTCCCTCCATGCACTGCTGCTCCCCAGCTGCTCAGGGGTCTCTTTTTTTAATTAAATACATTTGTTTTGTAAAATGGCCTAAAAATAATCCGGGACTGGTGCTTGCAGGAGGCTGGCGGTGAATCAAAGGCGTCGCTCTAATTAAACGGGCCCCGGTTTGTTTGTGAGCCGCATACATTTCCATGCTAATCAGCTGCACAACAGGATCTGGCTTTCCCAGCTCCTGATTGGGAACGTTGCAAATGGGGAGGGGGATTGGGAAGACAAGGCAGTGCTTGGGATGAGATGTAGTATTTTTTTTGGGGGGGTGGGGGGGGGGAGAGGGTTCTCCACAGCCCATCCGCTTGGGTTGGTGTTAGCAGGATGTGTACATCTCACCTGTGGCTTGTGTGTGGTTCTGCTGCTGCTGAGGGAGTGCTGAGGTGATGATAGGGTCTGGGCTGCTTTGCCATGCTGCAGCGGCCACAGCTTGTCGCCTCCAGTAAGGGATGAGGGGACAGCATCCCAATAATGGGGCACTTTCCCCACCCAGGCAGAGGTGAAGGGTGCGTGGGTCTGTGCTTATTCCTTGCTCTCTCCTGCAGATCCTGGTGGACTTGCCGGCTGACAGGAAGCACCAAACGCTGCAGTATGAGAACGTGGTGGCCCATGAAGGCAGCTCCATCCTGCGGGACCTGGTGCTGAGCCCTGACCGCCAGCACCTCTACGCCATGACTGAGAAGCAGGTAAGAGGTGGGGGCTGCAGCCCCCAAAGCCGCGCCGCTGCCACATGCTGTGTCACTTGTCTTTCCCCCTCTCTGTTCCCTGCCCAGCCGTGCTGGTGGCATCCCTCAGATGCACTGTTGTCTTTGTTGCCTTTGCCCTGATGTCCAGTCTGCACTTTCCTTCTTCATCCTTTGATGTCTCACTGGGGACAACCCCCTGCCCGACAGTCACTTGCCTGCTCACCCTAATGGCTGGGAAGGGCAGATGACATGCTCTCCAGGCTCTGGCCCCAGCTGCCACCAGAGTTGCCCAGCTACCTCTGTCCCGCCTCAATCATACCACCTGGGAACACTCAGCTCTTCCCTACTCCCCCTTGTACAAAAACACCACCTCAGGGCACATTTCCCAGACATGGCCCTTCTGTTCCTCTCCTCCCTGTGGTCCCTGCCCCGGGCATTAATTGTTAGTAGCAGCTGCTCGAAATCCCTGTGCCCTGAGGAGCAAGGACTGCTGTGAGAGCTGGCATCCCTGCTTGTGGGGCTGTGAACCTCCACCCTGCCCTCAGGCTCTTCAGGTGGGCAGAAGCTCCTTGCTCTGAGCAGCCTGTTCTCTCTGGAATAGCTGCTTTTGCACCCTGGGGCAAGGGGAGCCATCGGCTGGAGCTGGTACAGCTGATGTGTCCCCTCTGTGCCTACTGCTGCCATCCCCAGTTCAGAGCTATCCAAAGGAACAAATCTAACTCAGGCATGGGCATGCAGCTGTCATCCTGAAAGCGTGGTTGGTGCTCACGATAAGAAGTTTTAGTTGGCTGTGAGAGAGTTTGCATGCTCCTGGGCTTGCTGGAGAGCCTGCTGCTACAAGTTAATCCATCAAAGGGCTGCCAGCACGGGTGAGGTCCCCGCTGCGTCAGGGCTTTGTGCCGAGCAGCAATGGCACTTTTTGGAGCTGTCGGGCTCCTGTGTGGTCACAGCCTTGTAGCCTGGCCTTGTCTCCTCCCCATATCCAGCCTGGGTGGCAGAGGAGGAGAGAGCCCAGCCCAGGGGTGGCAACTCTGTGCTCCTCCCCGGTGAGAAGGAGATCAAGGGGCTGTTTTTTTCCCTGAAAACCAATTCTGTGCTGGTATCTCAGCCCCAGCTCCTCCTCAACTTCTCTTTGGGAAGCTTTTCTGCGGGCAGAGCGTTCTCAGCCAGGGTTATCTCAAGAATGTCTCAGGAGTTTGGAGTTGTGCTGGGCGCTGCCTGATGGGAAGAGGTGTGCATGGGTGGGAGTGCTGCAGAACTCCTGGCCACTGGCCCGGGGCTTTGGAAGGGGAAAGGATGCTGGAGCAGGGCCTTGCATTTGTCTAGACAGCCCCACGGGGATGGCAGAATCTTTTCCCCCCTCCTCCCAGTTCCTGTCTCTGGTTTCTGGTCTGCAGGAAACCTGAGGCTTTCCAGGTGAGGCAGAAATTGTAGGCTGCAAAATTCAAAACAAGGGCAGTGCCACACTACAGCTCACAGTGGAAGTCTCCCAGTGCTGTACCCATTGCTCTCTCCACCCTCTGTCTTCCTCACCATGGAGCATCACAGCTTTCCCTCCCTTTGATAGGAGCTCCTGGGATTGAGGCTGTGTTTCTGGGTTCTGGAGAGGAGGGGAGACTGGGGAAGCAGAGGAGGGGAGGAGCTTCCCAAGCCCCCATCCTGTCCCCCCCACTTCTCCTTCCCATTCCTTAATAAAAGCTTCTCTCTTCCCTACTGCAGCTTGGTGTTATCAGAGTGCTGGTAGAAAGTAATTAAATGAACAGTTGTAACAGAGCTCGAAGGGCTCGGAGAACGAGGGGATTTTAATCAAATCTGGAGGAGCAATTAATAAAGGAGTGGTAACCCTTTCGGAGCAGGACTACCAGCTGCAGGGGTGTGTGGGAGGTATTGGAAGCTGGTGTCAGGGCTGAGCTATTCCCCAGACTCTGCAGAGATGAAGGTTTCCTCATTCTGGCCTTGCTGGGCTGGCCAGGAGGTGGTGGTGGTTGTTCTTGTAGAGTTCCTGGACTCAGAAATGCGATGTCCAAGGCATTTCCCAATGGGGAACCATGGGGTGGTGGATCCATTCCCTTTGAACCCTCGCTTTCCCAGCTGTCCCCTTGGGCACCCCTTCACTGCCTTTTCCCACAGGTGACGCGGGTGCCGGTAGAGAGCTGTGAGCAATACGAGAGCTGTGAGCTGTGCCTGGGCTCCCGGGACCCCCACTGTGGCTGGTGTGTCCTCCACAATGTGTAAGTACCAGGGCTGGCGCTGCGGCCACGGAGCTTTGCCGACTGCATCCTTCCCACTGCTGTCCTGCCCCTCACACCCAGCTATGGGGAATGGAGCCCCTGCTGTTTCAGTTCTGGCGAGGCTGTGCCTTGAACACTGTGTTCAGCTGTAGGACCTTCGCTGCAAGACATTGAGGTGCTGAAGAGTGTTCAGATATGAGGAGCAGCTGAGGGAACTGGGATTGCTCAGACTGGAGCAGAGGAGGCTCAGGGGAGACCTCATTGCTCTCTACAAGTGCCTGAAAGGAGGCTGTGGTGAGGTGAGGGTTGGCCTCTTCTCCCAAGTAACAGCAATAAGATGATAGGATAAGTTGTGCTCGGTGAGGTTCAGGTTGGATATTAGAAAGCATTTCTTCTCAGGAGAGGTGAGGTACTGGCACAGGCTGCCCAGGGAGGTGGTGGGGTCACCATCTGAAGGTGTGCAAGAACTGTGGAGGTGTGACGCTAGAGGAACATGGTCAGTGGGAATGGTGGGAATGGATTGATAGTTGTACTAGATTGTCTTAAAGGTCTTTTCCAACCTTAATGTTTCTGTGATTTTATGACAGGACTGTAAGACGTGTGCGTTGTTCACTTTCTCTCTCCATTTTGCCTAGCATTTAATTAAAACACTTCCCATAATGAAATAATGTTGTTGCAGAAAGCGTGGAGAGCAGCGGGGAGGGAGTCATCTGCTCCGTAGAGGAGGTGATGGAGCATTGCAGGCTGCTCTGTAGGGGTTGGGGAGCTGCGTGTGTTTGACAGGGATGCTGCAACAGAAGAGGAGAGGGATGTGAGCATGGCTGCGCTGTAGCAGAGGTGCTGGCACAAAGGGAAAGCGGAGCTTCTGTTCTGACCTCAGGCACCGGAGGCCCATTGCTGGGCACCTCATCCCCCCATTGGGTATTTCTCAGCTTCTCTTCTTGGTGATTTCATCCCCCCAGATGCTCACGCAAGGACCGCTGCGAACGCGCAGATGAGCCCCAGCGTTTTGCCTCCGAGCTGCGGCAGTGCGTGCAGCTCACCGTGCAGCCCAGGAACATCTCAGTCACCATGTCTGAGGTCCCGGTAAGTCCTCAGGGCTGGGAAGGCAGCGATTAAGTTAAATAACGAGCGACTGATAGGGAGAAACGAGAAGAGAGATCTGATACAAATAAAACGTAGGGGATTGATGAGGGCCGGCCTGTTGCTGGATGCAGATAATAAAACTGTTGATTACTATTCAGAAAAGATGTAACCAAGCAATAAATGTTTCTCCACAGTATAAATAACAACATCAGATTTGCCATTTGTAGGCCAGAGATCCATCTAGCTCAATATCCTGTCTGACAGCGGCCAGTAGTAGATATTTTGGGATGTGACTTAGATGCACAGCTCACTGCTCTGTCTGTGCAGACAGAAAGGATGATGTACTTCCATGAAGTATTTTCCAGGCCATTAGCACTGTAAAGAGAATGCAAAACAGCGTATACTAGCAATAAACTTTTGCAAGCTGCCAGGTCTGGATGTCTGGCACTCAGGAGTCCTGAAGGAGTTGGCCTAAGAGTTCCTTGGCTTGCAGATGGAGCTTTGTAATAAAGAAGTGGATGTTGAGAAAAGTCCAGCAAGCAGAAAAGACTCTTGTTGGAAGGGCACGTGGGATGACCCAAGTGGCTCAAGATTGCTTGGTTTGACATCAAGCTGAGAAAAACTAGTGGAAAAAAATGAGGCAGGATACAACTGATGGAGAATCAAGGATGGGAATATAATTAATGCTAGTCAATGTAGTTTTGTGTCAAACAAACCACATTTTGTTCTTTGATGAAATTATGACTTGAATTAAAAGAGGGACTGCAGGGATGTGATGTCTCTAGACTTGTACAAGGCATTTGACTCGGTACAACACAACATTCTGATTAAAAATTAGCATTATACAATATTGATAAAGCATGTGTTAAGTGGATTAAGAACTGGCTCCGTGACAGATCTCAAAAAGTCATTGTCAGAGGGGAATTGTCACTGAATGGAAACATTTTGAAAGTGCTTCTGCAGGGATTGGAGTGCAGCTTTGGCTTTTCATCGGTAATGTGGAAACAAATGCAGAATTGCAGCTGATGAGATCTGCAGAGGATGCTGAGACCAACGGAGTGGCGTGTTAGGGGGTGCTGGGGAGATCCCCACGGGGTTTGTGCCAGCTCAGTGGGGAAAGTGGATTTGATACTGCCAGGTCTGGACTTTGAGGAGTAAGGCTGGCTTTTGAGAGATGTCCTGGGAAGTGGTGATATTGGAAAAGATCCCAGTGCGCTGATCCCAGGAAGGGCTGCTGGTGCTCCCTGGGCATTGCTGGAAGGCATTTGTTGCTCTCTCTGTGCCTGCTAGCTGCCTATACCCTGGGGTCTGCTGTGATTAGTGCTGGGATGCAGCACTCGGGCCGGAGACAGCTGCTTAAAGGAGGCTGAGCACCTTCAGTAAACAGCATGTAAATGAGTTGGGGCTGAAGAAAATGCCTTCCAGTGAGAGACTTCCCGAGCTCAATCTGCTTAGCTTATCAAAAAGGAGATTAAGAGGTGACTTGATTACAGAGTATAAGTGCCTTTACGAGGAGCAAATATCAGGGACTAAAGGGCTTTTTAATCTATCAAGGAAAGGCATAACAAGAACTAATGGCTGGAAGCTGAGAAAAATTCAAATTAGAAATAAGGCAAGCGTTTTGTAAAGTGAGAACTGCTGACCCCTGCAATGAATTTGCAGAGAAAAAGGTGAATTCCTTCCCTCTTGATGTCTGCAGAAGTAGATGCTTTTCTGTAAAGCATTCTTTAGCCAAACACTGTGCTTGGTCTCTGCAGAGCGGTGAGACATAATGGTTTGTGGTGCAGCAGAGGGCAAAGGATGTGATGCATTCAGGATTCTAAGCCATTTGCATCTGCTCTCCTGGCTTGAGCACTGAGGTCCTGCATGGGGACCATGTGTGTGGACCGGGGAGGGGTGTTGCACCCCTGGTTTTCCTGTTGGCTGTTTGCACACAGCAGACACAAAGGAGTCATTTTGTTAGCTTCCTAAGGCCGTGCTCCATGTTCTCTCCCACAGCTGGTCCTGCAGGCCTGGAACGTCCCCGACCTCTCGGCGGGAGTCAACTGCTCCTTTGAAGACTTCACTGAGTCCGAGAGCCGCATTGAAGATGGGAAGATCTACTGCAGCTCTCCATCTGCCAGGGACGTCATTCCCATCACCAGGGGCCGTGGTGAGCTTGTGTCCTTTGTCTTGGCTTTGCCCCATAGGCAGACGCTGGGGAGAACAGTCCTGTGACTGTGATCCCCAGCCCCAAGCAGGGTGGAAGTGGGTTCTTGGGGTGCTGGAGTAAAAGGACATTGCTGCTTCTCCAGGAGTGATGCTTTGATGTCCTTGCTCTTTTCCAAGCCGTGGGTGCAGCTTCATGCTGACACAGTAATGTTCAGTGCAGCAGTCCTGCAAAGCCTGTGCATGCCAGCCTCATTCCAAACCTGTGGACAGTTTCTGTAGATGTCTATGGACACTGCTGGCCATGGAACTGTTAAACTCTCCTCCAGTGCCACTCTCGTACCCCAGGGCAGGCATCTGTCCCTGTGCTGTATTTAGCTAAAGGGGCTTGATGCTGCTCCTGGGCCCTGCTGGCCCACTTAGTGGCTGGGTGGATATGGATGGGCACTTTCCTTTTATTTCTAGATTTGGGATTTTGTTAATTAACAAGAATGGATATTGTTGCCCAGATTCTTTCAATCCATCACAAGCCGTGGGCTGAACACATGCCCGGGTGTTCATTTCACTGTGTCATTTCTGATGCCTTTCTCTGCCTTGTTCTCTCTCAGGAGATAAGCGGGTGGTGAAACTCTACCTGAAATCTAAGGAGACTGGGAAAAAGTTCGCCTCTGTGGATTTTGTTTTCTATAACTGCAGCGTCCATCAATCGTAAGTGGTCTGGGCTTCGTGAGTGTGCTCTGGGAGCAGATGGGCTGGGCAGTGTGAGACTTGATCAAAGAGATATCCATTTGTGGGTGCTGATGTTGCAAGCAGAAAGGAAGGTTGAGCACAGCGGTATTGGCAGCGAGAACCCTCTTTTTGAAAACTGGGGCAGTGACCAGAGAGCTCACAGTTGGTTTGGATGTGTGGGAACATGCAGAACCAGGGCAGAACCTCACTTAAGAACAGGGCTTTCGGTTGGAAAAAGCTTTGGAAGAAAAAGCAAATTTACTGCATTGCAGACTGGAGCAGTCCATGTGACTGAAAATGCCAAGCATCTTGTTATTCCTGGAAACAGTTAATAGGAGTGAGTTGGCTAGGCAAAAGGAGAGCCTGTGTTTTCCTGTGACAGTACCTGCTTCCCAGGCTTGCTGGAGGGAGGGCTGGAAAGTTACAGCAACACTGAATGGAACATGCTGCATGTCGTGGGGCAGTTACCCAAGAATTTCCTCAGTGGAAGTAATTGTGAATTTGCTTTCTTGTCAGGCTGCCTTGAAATCTACTCTAAGCGTGGGTCTTTAGGCAGTTTGAGATATGCATGTGATAAAATAGAGGAGGTGGGGATTATTGATGTGCTGTCTAAGCACAGTGTACAAGTCTACCAGGCAGCTGCTGATGAGGTGCTGAGGACACTGTGCTCGAACTGCAGGCAGAGTGTCGGGGAAGATGCTGGGGTGTGTTTGGGCAGAGAATTTGGAGCTGGAGAATGCGAGCGATTTCATTCTGCTGCCAGAAGCCTCCCACGGATGGTGGTGCTCAGACTGATCAGTAATTACAGATAAGCAAATGAGGAGTGATCTCTTTGGGGCAGCCTTTTTTGTGAAGGATCTAGTCCGGCTTAGGGGGTTCCACTGCTGATGGCTCTTTCCAAGTGTGCTCAGCGAGCAGGCTGCATTTTGCTTTTTGGTCAGGGATAAGCAGGTGAGCTGCAGGCACTCCGTTGTGCCGGCTGCTCCAAAGGGAATGAGTCAGAGGACCTCTGCTTGTGCTCCTGCTGAGGAGCAGCATGCTGCTGAAAAGCTCAGGGTGTGGAGGCAGAGAGCAAAACAGAAAGGGCCAACGAGCAGCCGGCCATTCAAACCTCCTGCATCACAGCCCTGGGTGCTGGGAGAGGGGCTGTGCTTGGAGAGTGCTGCGGCAGTGAGCGGGCAGCCTGCAGACTTGACTTTCTCCCTCACCTTGACTCACGAGCTTTGTCTCCCTTCACGTCTTGTGGTTTCAATAACATTAGCTCAGCTTTGGCTCAGGATGGCTGCATGTCATTATTTTGCAAATCAAAAAGCAGATGTGACTTTTATTTTTCTAAATGAAAGCAACAAGACTTTTCAGTAGGAATAGGATCAGATTGGTCCAATTGGGGCCACAACATTTTGGTCCAGTGGGAAAAGCTGGCGAGGGAATTGGCATTTCTTTTTATGTGCCTTATATAGCAGCAGAAGAACCCCCCCTTCCCCAACAAACCTACAACAAAGAGCCCTGACTGATTTATTACTGCGTTGATGTTTAATTTTGGGTGCATTATTTAAAAAGGCTAATTATGGATGCATTAATATTTATGGGCTTCGGTTGGAGCTGATAGAATAGTCCGTGTTCTAGGCTGGTGAACATTATTATTATTTTCTTTACATCAAGAATTTTAGGGTTTGGAGGCAATTTTAACTGTGTGACCCGCAGTCAGATCATAACCAAAGAACATGACAATATCCAGGGTGATGCAATACTTTTAAATACCATTTGCAGACAGGCGTCTTTAATGGATCTCTCTGGAGTTAATAGCCTTTCGGATCCAGGTTTCATATTTTGTGGAGGAAAATCTATAAGTCAGCTTGATATATTCTGCATTGGGAACAATATGCTTTTCCATGAGGCTAATGTTTTTTTTTCTGTGGAGTTCTCTGATTGCCATACATTATGTTTTCCTTTTTTTTTTTTTTTTCTTTCTTTTTATTTGGTCGGCTTTGGTTGGGTTGGGAGCCAGAGGCCTGAGTGTTGAATCATTTCTCAGCTACAGATAAAGTGTTTGGACTATTAGAGGCCCTGTGCTGCCTTCCAGGGACAGCCCTTTGTGTCACCTGCTGTGAGGGGACTGTCCCCAGCACCCTGCAGCATTGCCCACGCTGGTCCCATTCCTCAGACCAGCCAACGACAGCAGTAGACATGGGCTGCACTCAGTGCACCTTGCCCTTTTGCAAGCTTGGTTTACTTTTTGTTTCACTTCTGAAGAAGGAACCGAGCAGAAAAGTCCTGAGTGTTTGTTCCAAGCTCCTTGCCGTAATGTTTCAGTCCTGCAGGCTTTTCTTGGTTGCCCCTTCTTGCTCTGATTTGCCTTACCTAAAGTGCTAGATGCAGACTAAGATTCTCAGGATAGCTGATTGGCATGACTGATTGATATAACTTCTATGTGTGGTTTTTAGAGGGCATGCAGGTTCTGTGCCGGATTACAGGATGCTTTAAAGTGGATGCTGGCATCCCTTGAAAATTTTGTCACCAGCTTCTTTAGCAAGGAGGTGTGATTTCTCAAATATCATCAAGTGTGGCAGTCACAGCAGTAAGGTGAAGCCCCTGGTGCCTGGAAAAAAGGCAGTGTTGTACCCATTTGTCAGAAGGGTAGAAACAACCCAGGGAACTACCAGCCTGCCAGCCTCACCTCTGTGCTGGGGAAGATCCGACAGCAGATCCTCCTGGAAGCTATGCTGAGGCACATGGAAGAGAAGGAGGTGTTACGGGAAAACCAGCATGGCTTCTCCAAGGGCAGATCCTGCCTGAGCAATCTGGTGGCCTTCTGTGATGGTGTAACTGTACCAGTGGACAAGGGAAGAGCTGCCGATGTCATCTATCCAAACTTCAGTAAGGCTTTTGTGACACGGTCCGCCTATAACATTCTTCTCTCCAAATTGGATTGATGGGTGGACTGCTCAGTGGATGAGGAACTGGTGGTATGCTCGTACCCAAAGAGTGGTGGTCAGTGTCTGCATGCAGATCTGTGACAAGTGGTGTCCCTCAGGGGTCAGTACTGGGACGAGTGTCAGTGATACCGAAGGATTGAGTGCACCCTCAGCAAGTTTGCTATGTGTCGTGGTTGATGTGCCCAAGGGGTGGGATGCCGTTCAGAGAGACTTAGGCTGAGCAATGGGAGCAGGGGAACCTCGTGAGGTTCAACAAAACCATGTGCAAGGTGTTGCACCTGGGTTGCGGCTACTGCTGCTGTCAGAACAAACTGCAGGATGTAAGGAAGGAACACAGCCCTGCCAAAAAGGACCTAGGGGTACTGGTGGGTGACAGCTGGTCATGAGCCAGCACTGTGCCCTCACAGCCCAGAAAGCCAACTGTATTCTGGGCTGCGTTCCAAAGCAGGGTGGCCAGAAGGTCAGGGAAGTGATCCTGCCCCTCTGCTCTGTGCTGTGAGACCTCACCTGGAGAGCTGCATCCAGATGTGGAATCCTCAGTACAGGAGAGACCAGGGGGGAGCCACAAAAATGCTCCATGGGATGGAACACCTGCCTATGAGGACAGGCTGAGAGAACTGGGGCTGTGCAGCCTGGAAGAGAGAAGGCTCTGGGGAGACCTGAGGACGGCCTTTCAGTATCTAGATAGGGGCTGTAAGAAAGAAGGGGACAGGCTCTTTAGCAGTGTCTGCTGTGACTGTAAATAGGATAGGAGCATGGAAAAGGGTGTGTAGGGGATTCATGTGCTGTGAAGCAGCCCTGGGCTGGAAGGCACAGCTGCACCAGAGCTGCTCCAGTAAATTCGCACTGCTTTTCAAAGACACCTTGCAGCAGAGCCTTGCTTCCAGCTTTGCAGGATTAGAAGGGTGAGTAGGTAGGCAGAGCTTGCTGTGATTGAAAAATGATCAGGGTTTGTTTGTGGTGAAAGCAAATCACTTCCCCGTGAGAGTGGAGAGGATGAGCCTTGTGCGTGGCTCATGCTGCAGCCTGTAGAAAGGCAAGGATGCTGGGAAGGGAGTTTCACTGTATGACCTTTAAAGGTCCCTTCCAACTCATATGATTTTGTGATCCTGTACGTGTGGTTCAGGGGTATTGGCTGGGCAAGGTTGGGAGCTCCTGACTTTGTTAGCAAGGGTCTGTTTGCTAAGGGCATGAAGCAGAGCTGGGCCCAAATGCCATGGGTTGCTCTCATAGACTCACCTCATGGGTGTGTTCCCTTGGGAGCCTCCTATGGGGCACTGATCAGGCAAACACGTTTGAAGACCTTTGGGTGCTTTGATAGTCTGATGAATCTGCCTGTGTCCAGAGAGCTGTGTGCAGATGCTGAGGTCATATTTCTAAGCATTACTCTTCCACTTCAAAGCATTCCCTGGGAAATGAGTTCCCTTTAAAGATAAAGACGTGATGTCGGGCTCTGTGGTGAGGGGGAAATCCCTCTGCCATGCTCACAGAGAGGGGAATTCCTTGGGATGTGGAGTGGGGGCCAGAGGGACACTCCTTGCCCGGCCCTCTGCCTGCAGAAACCAGCTGTTTCCAGGGACAACCAAGAGGTATTTGTTCCTTCTGCATCCATGTTTGCTGTCTGGATTTCCTTTCTGGAAACCAGGGGCTGTGATACCAAGAAGGGAGCCAGGCAGACTGGGAACTGGTGCCTGTGTGGTGCTTGCATTCTACGTGCTTATGCTGATGGCACTGACCTTGTGGCCATGCACTGCTGCAGCTGTGACCCCTGAGTTGCTGAACATTGTGAGGGTGCATAAGAGCTCCAGCAATGGTCTGATTGTGCTGAGCAGCCCCAGCTCCTCCTGTGGGCCGGCTGGGAGCTGCCTGCTACACAGCTTCTGCTCTGCAACCCTGAGTTGCATTTCCAGATGCTTACAGATGCTTCTCAAAGGCACGGCCAGATGGCTGCGAGCAGTTAAGGAAATGTATTTTTGTGCTTTACCACTTCTGAACTGCGAGGCAGTCACTGATCTGGGTGTAGGATGGCACTGTCCTCTGCTTCGGATCACATTTGTTGGGTCACGTTTGTGCCTGTGTCCTTTGGCTGGCACAAAGGGAAGGGCAGAAACGTGATGTCCAAAGATGTGCTGTCCCTCTGCTGCTCTTTGTGGGGAAGGATTTTTGCAAGCAGGCAGCAAGCCCAGGCTTGTCCTGGGATGGGGAATCTGCAGAGTGATCTGGAATTCCTGGAGAGGCTGCACGAGAGCGTCAGCACAGCCGAGGCCATGACCCGCTTTCCTGCCCTCCTCTCTGCCTTCAGTTCTGCCTGGCCCCTGCGTGGGCTCAGAGGAGCACTGGGGAGTGAGCTGAGGCTCGGTGTCTGTGCTGCATCCTCAGCATCAGCGCTCTGTCTTGCTTCGAGGAAGGGGGGCTTCACATGCAGGAGAAACTCCCTCTAATTATCAGGAGTGATGAAAGCCTCTTAGGCAAAAAGTGATGAGGGAAAAGTGCCTGACCGTGGGAAGGAGAGAGACAGCACAGATGGCATCGTGCTGCCAAGCAACCTGCTCCTGTGTGGGAAACAGACAGCAGTGACAAATGGACGTGCTGGGGATGCAACCCGGGCCCCTCCGTGCAGCGCGACCTTGGGCAGCCATGGGCATGGAGCCGTGCCTGTCCCACAGCAGCACACCCAGCCTCATACCAGCAAGTTGCTCACCTTGTTTAGAAGAGGTCTTGGGCTTCAGTTGCTGCTCAGCTGCTTGTAGGACTGCTGGGTTAGGGTTAGCAGAGAGTTGGGAGTCATAGCGAGGTGCCCAGAGTGACAGAGTAGAACAGGATCAAAGAATGAATGGTTTGGGGTGGAAGGGACCTTGAACATCATCCAGTTCCAGCCCCAAGCAGTGGGCGTGGACATCTCCCACTGGACCAGGGTGGGCTGGAGTTGGGGTTTAGCCATGCTCCTGGTACCAAGTGCTTTGCAGAAGCTTTGGCTGATGGGTTGTGCTCTGTGCAGGCTGTACATGCAGCAAAGATGCTGTGTGGTGAGGTGTATGAGGTGAACTTGCTGACAGTGGCTCTTGATGTCCTTATGGTGAATGGAAAGATGAGGTAGGGTGTGAGAATTGTCTGCAAGGATGTGGGCTTTAAAGGCAGAGCTGGCTATCAGGAGTGAGCTTGGAAGAGGAGGTTCTGCGTGGTGTGTCTTCACAGGATGCCATGGCTGTAGGAGCATCCATGTCCATTAACAAGTGAGGGGGGCAGGGCAGCAGGTGGTGTGCACTAAGGTCAAATGGCAAAGGAGAGCCCTGGGTGGCACGTGATGTGCCCTTACTCTGGCAGAACAGGGCTGGGCCAGGCATTTTACCCAGGATCTGTGGGGTGCCTCACACAGAACAGACCCTATGGCTAGAAACCCCCCTGCTGCCTGTACCTCCTCCTCTTCTGAATGGCCTCTCAGTGCCTGCTGTGCTTCCACCAGGGTTAACCCCTGCGTTCCCTCCCTCACTGCCTCCACTCCTGCATTTCCCTGCCCACCAGCCATGGGGGGTGAGCGCAGGAGCAATCCCTGTGCTTTATTTGTGCTCCCACCCTGTGCACCCCCATCCATCAAAGCAGCCAGAGCTGGGAGGCCACGGCTGTGCTTTTAAGTCGAATCTCTGCAGCTGAAATAAAAATCGCATATATTTGCATAAGGAGCATCTCAATTAGCATATTTGTGGGTAAAGCTAAAAGGGCTGTTCATTTGGAAGTGAAAATGTGAGCGAAACATGGAAATGACTTCCAGCCCCCTTTGCAAGCAGCTTAATTAAATATTTCCTTAGTGTGTGCGTGTGGATTTAGGAAGGTATCGCTGTTCATGCAATGGGGTGTGAAACCCCCGGGCAAGGAGCCGTGGCCCTACATGGTGTGCAGAGTGTGTATTCAGGCACTGACACAGCTGCCCAGAATGGTTGTGGGTGCCCCATCCCTGGGGATGTTTTGAGACCAGGTTGGAGGTAACCTGAGCTGGTGTCTGATCTAATGGTCAGCAGCCCTGCCCATGGCAGGGGGGTGGAACTACACAGTCTTTGAAGTCACTTCCAACCAAAGCCGTTCTATGATTCTATAAGATGGGGAGGGGGAGAGAAGCTTAGTGCTGCTGCTTAGCCCCCAGGCAGATGCAGATGCCCTTTGTTGTATTTACCTAATGCTGCTTTCTCTGCTCTCTCTGCAGCTGCCTGTCCTGTGTGAACGGCTCCTTCCCCTGCCACTGGTGCAAGTACCGCCACATCTGCACCCACAACGCCGCCGACTGCTCCTTCCTGGAGGGACGGGTCAAGCTCTCTGAGGTAAGGCAGTGTGAGCCAGCTCTGCTATGCTCTCCCTGGCCTGCAGGGAAGGGTTTACCAGATGAAAAGCCTTTGAAACCGTGTGCAAGCTGTGTCTGGAGTGCTGGCCTTGTCAGGGAAGCAAGGAGGGAGTGTGGGGGAAGGGCTGCGTGAGCTGAGCAGTGCCGGTGCAGGGGCTGCTTGGGAATCCGGGCTAAGTCAGGAAGCACTGTAGGCTGAACCAAGACAGAAACAAAGGCAGAGACGCTTAAGTATTTCCTTTGATGTTTTTGAAGGGAGCAAGCTTGAACTGTCACTGCAGAACAACTTGTTTTCAGAGAGAGGAAGGCTTAAAGCCATAAAACAAACCATTTTGCTGCACCTCACACGTTCTTCATCTGTAATACTTTACTAAGAAGCATGTTTTGTGGGGCCTTATCCTGTGGGATCCATGCCACCAGCTAGGGAAATCCATCACTCACAGGGCATCTGCAGGAGAGCCATGCTTCTGCACCCTGCCCACATCGCAGTTTGAGTTGTGAAGGGAGAATCCTGTGCCTGGAAGATAGCTGTGGCCATCTGTCTCTTGTAATTTGTACCTTGTGAGGTCTCCCTCCATACTCAAGCTGTTGGGTCCCCTTTGGTTCAGGTTGTCATCCTCTCTCTGTCCCTGTGCCTCAGTACTGGGCTTGGGGCATGCATAGAGTTAGATGGAGCTGTCTGTAGCTGTGGTGCCCTTAGCCTTATTACTCACTTCCCTCTTGCTTTGTCTGTCTCCCTCCTGCTTCCCTGGCTGCTCCAAGCTCCTCACTGGTGCAGGTCAAACTCCCAGCAGGGAACAATCAATTTTTTCCCTTCTTCCTGCCTCCCTCTTCCATCACTTGAGCCCTCCAGTGGGGGTTGGGCCATTACTTAGCCAGAGCTCCTCCACCAGCAGCATGATGGCTCTTGTACTGACAGGATGGATGAAGCAGCACCTTTACGTGTCTTCCTTCCAGCAGTTGAAGGAATCTTATAGGCAGGAGGGGAACCACCTTGTTCCATGGTCTGATAGTGATATTACAAGGAGAAATGGCTATAAACTAAATGAGAGGAGTGTTACGTCAGAGGTTAGGAAGAAATTCCGTACTCAGGGAGGTGAGGCACTGCCCACAGCTGTGGGTGCTCCACTCCTGAAGATGTTCAAGGCCAGGTTAGATGGGGCCCCGGGCAGCCAGCTCACAGCAGAGGGGTTGGAATGAGATGATCTTAAAGCTCCCTTCCAATCTAAGCCATTCTTTTGTAGTATGATTCTTCCCTGTTCACTGTGGAAAGCCAGGACTCCTGGTTTTACTGCTTCTCCATGAGGAGCTGCTGGATCTTCAGGGGACATTTAGGGTTTGTAGTCTGCAAGCAGATGTACTTGGATCTCTACTTGGGGTCTCCAAGTTGTGCACCTCTGTGGTGTTCAGGACTGAAGGGTGTGGATGGCCAACCAGAGTTTGGAGGCACATCTGTATGGGGCTGTGCAGGATCTCATCAGCATCATGACTGTGAGCATGGAGCTGAGCAAAGCCTGCTCACAGCCAAGTGCATCTGGAGAGCTGGAAAAGCCCAAGCATCGCTCTCGCATGTGGGTAGGTGGGGTTGGCGCTTGCTATTTCAGCACAGCAACAGGAAATGAGATGCTGCTCGTCACCCAACCAGGGTGTCGTTGCATGGGATGTGCTGTGGCCCCACCAACAGTACTTTGCATGCTTGTCCCCTTGGAATTCCCTAGATGAGAGAACAGCGATGGCTTTCTGCTGGCCCTTCCATCACAAATGACCAAATTCCATGTTTTGGCACCTTCTCTCCTACTATGGTTCGAGCACAAGGAGGCTGCATCTTGCTTGTTGATGCTCAAGCGTGTGCCACACAAAATGCATCACGCATAGGCCATAACCAGCCCAGCTCAGCGACCCACACAAAGGGGAATTATGTAATATGAGAAGATTAGAAAAAGCTGTTATCTCCCAGCTTGTGCCCTGAAGAAATCTGGCGAGGGTTCAGCCTGTCCTTGAGGTCGCCTTCCCAGCCAGCTCTGTGCTTCTGCAAACAGGATGCTCAGCGCTGGCTGTTCCCAGCAGCTCTGGTGTGTGTGGTGGTGGGCAGCTTCTGGGACTCTTCCCCCATCCCCTTCCAGGCAAACCAGTAATATCCCCCTCGTGTTGTCTTTGGGACGCATGCACCTTTCCCAGGGGACAGCAGTTGTGCCACTTCCGGACGTAGGCAGGCTGTGCCCCCGCAGACCTCTTGGTCACCCCGGGGTCTGGAGCAGAGCCTGCCTTGAGGTTTGGAAAGCCTGGCTCTGCTTGTTTGCACTTTGGTGTGGCCTCAGCAGTTCCTGGCAGAGCACCCTCAGATTGGCCACAGCTGTGGGCTGTGTGTTGGTGCTGGGATCAGAAATCTGCCCTTTTCCCTGGGTAGGGGCGACCTGGTGCCAGACCGTGGCAATGCTGGACAAATTAAGGGCAGCTGTTCAGCCCGATGCTCTCTGTGGGAGGATGTGTGACTCTCGGTTATTTTAGGTAAGATCTGGTCTGTCTGCAGTTCATTTGGCAGGAGTGTGGTAGGTACTGGTCAGAAGAGGCGCAGGAGTCTGCCCACACCAGGGCTTAACTGAGCATCTGCTGCTTCCCACTGGCGCCTGAACTACAGTGGTGTCATTCATTTCTTTCTGGGTGTTGTGCAGGAAAAGGCAAACAGCAACCCAGTGCATTGCCTTGGGATGTTACACTGAAAGCGTGGGGTGCCTGGGCTCTGTTGTGGGATGTGGCAGGGAGGAGCTGGGTGCAGGTAGGAGCCACTCTGCATGTCCATGTGCCTGGAAATGGTAGCAGCAGGAGGGATGTCCCTGGCTTCTGTGGCTTTGAGTCCTCAGCTCTGGAGCCTTTGATTACTTTGCATTCCCGGAGATCCTCATTCTCTGTGGCTTTCTCCGGGGGTGAAGCAGTGGGAAGGGAGGGAGAATAATGCAGCACTGGCTGCTCTCCACTTGTCCCCACTTGCAGTGGTGGCTGGGGGTGTGAGCAGAAATGGAAAAGGAATTCTCCCTTCCCAAAACACTGTTCTCTGAGACATTCCCTGGTGTCTGCCAATGCACAGCTACCGTGTAGGGTGAAAGCCTTGCAGCATGTGGGGACCAAGTGTGTTGAGTCTGAGCACGTCCTACTTGTGCTTGTTCCTCATTCCCTTGACTGGTGGAAATGCCTGAGACCTAGAGGACTTCTTGAGGGACCCTGAAAGCCTCCAAGGAAATGATGCTTTGACATGGTTGGGAAGAAGTCTGGCCCTCTGGGTACTGTGGCAGCTGGAGCAGAAGCAGTGTTGGTGAATAACTCATTCAGCTCTTAGGTGACTAAGGAAGGTGGCACCCAAGATACGTAGAGCATGTCCTGCCCTGTAGCTGCCCCAGCTGTTGTCACTAGGGACTTGGGCAGGTTGAAGCCAGCCCCATCCTGCCTTCATCCCTGTATCTGGTGATACAGCTGTGCAGCTGGAGCTGGGAGTTGCCAGAGAAGCCCAAACTGCAGTGTTTGTAGCATGACTCTGCCTCTCAGCTCTCTAAGCAAACGTAGGCATCTTTGTGATGTTCTCATCCTGCTAGTAAAACAGCTTTAATGGGAGAAACTGAGTTGTGTAGTGTTTGGGAAGGGTGGGAGAGGACATCTTGCTTTGCTCTTCATCCCATAAGTTTGTACATCCTTTGAGATGAGAGTCTGTTTTCTGCAGGAAAGCAAGCCATGGGGACTGGACAAAGCTTTTCCAAGGGCCTTAAGTGATAGGCAGAATTCCGTCAGCTGTTTGGATGACTTGTAGGGGAAGTGAGTTGTCCAAATGCCCCCACCCCTCCTGCCACCCCGGGAGCCAGGCAGCACTGCCCCAGCACCCACCAGCACCAGGTGCTTCCTGTTTGGGAGCCAGCTGAAATTTTTGCTGGATGAGACAGTTTTGGCAGCAGATGCAGAGCATGTGATGTCGTGGGGGGACTCGGCTCCGACTCAAACCACGAGTCAGCAAATCGGCCCCATGTTTATGCGTACATGGGGAGAGGGCTGTCTGTGCCTGCTGCCTTGGGTTTGCAGGGAGCCTAGGGTCTTGTAAGCATCCATGGTGAGCCCAGTTGGGTGGATAAACTGTTTGCTGCCCAGGCTGGACCGAGAGTCATCAGTGATGATGGTAAAATGAGAAAGTGGCAGCACTGAGAGCAACTGTCACTGTGCTGAGGATCCCCAGCCTGGCCCTGCTTTCCTCTGTTTCTGCATGTTCTGGGAACAGATAGGTTCTTCCCTTAAAAACTGTGCTTTTGGGGAGTACAGGCTTGAAAGGAGTGGGAAATTGGAAAAACGAGATAAGTTGGAGTTTTCTGTTAATATTTGCTAAATGAAATGATTTTTAAAATCTCTCCACAGCATTTTGAAGTCAGGCTGATCGCAGCCTGTGGGATAAAGCCTGGAGCTGTATGGGGTCTGGCCCAGTACGGTGCCAGCAGCTGGGGCTGGAGCTGCCCTGCAGCAGCAGTTTCTGGTTTTAAACGAGTCCTTTCAACACACGGAATTCCCCCTCACTGTTATTTTGGGCCAGTGCTTCCAGGAGTCGAGACCCACGGCAGGCTCTGCAAAGCCAGCGTGGGATTGCATCAGGCTGCTATTGCCCAAGTGGCATCCGCTGGGGATGCCGAGCTGTTTTGTTGCCTGAGCTCATTTATTTTTGCTCCCTCCTGCTCCCCTGTGCTCTGTGCACACGGCTCCCCCGGAGCATCTGGGCGCCAGCGGCTATTAAAAGCTGCATGGTGATCCCCAGGGAGTGGGGGGCTGTCAGGGGGAGCCTTCCTCACAGCTTGGACTCACTGGTGCCCCTCTGGAGCCGCTGGTTTTAGGCACCAGCCATCAGGCTGCCCTGATTAAGCTGCTTTGAGTTGGCCACAGAAATAGCAGAATTCAGTTCGGCACCACAGAGTCATGTTTCAGAGGGACAAAAGGGGTAAAAGTCTTTTCTGTCTGTTCATGGACAAAGGGGATTGGAGGCCATGTGAAGTTGGAGAGTGCAACCTGACAGGGCACAGCCCAGAGAGCATTAACTCTGAAGCCTACTGACCTCATTGATAGCAGAAGAGCCCATCTTGTTGGAGTTGATGTGCCCAAACAGAAAGCTGATATGTTGCTGTCTCAGTCCCAGGTGCTATAGCTGATCCCCTCCCCACCTCCCACAGCCAGGATTAACCTGTAACGTGGAAAACACTTGGTTCACAGAATGACAGAATCACAGAGGTTGGAAGGGACCTCCAGAGATCATCAAGTCCAACCCCTCTGCCAAAGCAGGTTCCCTACACCAGGTTGCACAAGTAGGTGTCCAGGCGGGTCTTGAATATCTCCAAAGAAGGAGACTCCACAACCTCTCTGGGCAGCTTGTTCCAGTGTCCCCTGCCCTGAGGTTCACTTCTGGTTTTCAGGGCTTTGAATCCATGAGGTGATGATGTGGTGTGCTCAGGGTGGCCAGGCCTGGTTTCCTTGCAGCGCTCTGCCCTGCTTCATTGCTGCCCTTGTTCTCCTTGCAGGACTGCCCACAGATCCTGCCCTCCACCCAGATCTACATCCCAGTGGGTGTGGTGAAGCCCATCACCCTGACAGCCAAGAATCTGCCGCAGCCACAGTCCGGCCAGCGCAACTATGAGTGCATCTTTCACATCCCTGGCAGCACCACCCGTGTCACAGCTCTGCGCTTCAACAGCACCAGCATCCAGTGTCAGAACACCTCGGTGAGTGCTCCGTGGTGTGAGATCATGCAACATTTTTCTGCCCAGTGCATGCTTCATTTGCAGGCTGTTTGTTCTTGTGTGCTGCATGGCCAGGTGTGCTTTCCCTGGGGCAGGTGATGGAGACTTTATGATGTGGGGGAGTTCCCAGCCTGTGCTCTCTGCTGCCCTGCATCCAGGTGCAAAGGGAAGATGCTGTGTGGGGTTGTTCCGGATGGGATCAATACTTCTGCTGCCCCAGGAGACTCACCAGGATTTGGGAGCACTTCCAAGGAAACTCACTTTTGAAAGCTGAGGAAAGTTGCCTGGGCCAGGGCCAGCTGGCCTGGTTGTGTCAGAGCCACGCTCCCCTCCCCTCAGCCTCCCTGACCTCAGAATCCAGCCAACACCTTCTTCATGTCCCGCTCTATGTTTATTCCTCCCACTTGTTCTGTCCCTAAGCGAGATGAGGTTTTGCAGCCGTGAGAGCATGCCCCTGCTGTGTGGCCATCCCACGTGTGGAGCATCAAGCCCCTGAGCAGACAGACCCAGAGTATTAAATAGCTGTTCCCTTTGGGGAGATGGCACTGTTCAGCTGCATAACTGCCCCACTGGGCTCTGCACGAACCTTACTTCATCTGCATGGAGCCAACCCCTCCCTTATCCCTCTGATTTAATCCTTTCAAAATTTGTTTTCCATTGCTCTTGCTGTGAAAGCTCATTTGCAACCTAACACCAGCACCAGTCCCTGCTCCCTCATCCTTCGGTGGCTCAGTGACATTTAGAAGCCGTTGGAGGAGCCTCCATGGGATGCAGTGTTAGGGCACGAGGAGCATCCTGAGCCCACTGCTGCTTATCCTGTGCAGTAATACTGGGGCTGCTGTGCTACCAGAGCTCCTGTTGTGCCTCACAGTTTGATAGGAGCAGAAACGCTCACTGTCCTGAGCTGCAGGTGAAAATGATACTAGTGGGTCTGGGTTGATGATGATCCTTTGCCACGCAGAGCTTTTCCCAGACACCATTTCAGCTGTCATCAGAGACTGGGTACAGCTCAGTGCTGGTGACTGCGAGTGCTGGTGGCCTTCTCCCTGGGCTGGATATTTGAACCCAAAATTGCCCCAAATTAGAAAGAAATGGCTGGAAAACAAGCCAGCAGTATTGCAGGCTGCATGGGCTTGAGATGGGGCTCTGCAGCACTGGAGTGTGAGGCAGGAGGCTTTGTTTGCAGGCACAGGGCAGTTTCACAGAAGGAGGGAAAAAGTTCTGGCTTGAAAGAAGCTGTCTTTCTTCCTTTCAGGGTCTGCTTGCCTGCTTTTAACGTGTGAGGGCATTTAGCCAGGCTGCTTTATGGTGTGCGTGATTCCAATTCACACTTCTCTGAAGCTCGTCTTCCTCCCTGTCTTTTTTGCAGTCCATCTGGCTCGCTGATGGCACATCACTTTGCATGCAGTCACCCAGCGCTGACCCGGGGCTCTGTTGCCACCAGACTGGGGGGCTCTGCGGGCTCATGTCCCTTGGATCCATTCCTTGGGTTGGATTTGGGTCTTTCCTGGTGCAGGGGGCACTGGAGATTGGAGAACTGGAGGAGCGTGAAAATCCTCCCAGCGCGGAGGGGAGGAATTGATGCCCTCCATTCAGGAAGGCTTTCAGAGGACTTTGTTTCCTCGAGTTCAATGGGATCTAAACAAGAGGTTAATTACTTTGCTGAATTAGGGATGTTTTCCTGAATTGCAGATGAATGGGAAGGATAATAAGTCAAGTCCACTTAAAAGTCTTTGTCTTTTGTTTAGTTTTAGTGCTTGTCAAACTCCAATGACTTTTTGGCACTTGGAAGAAAGGACATCTTTGTTAAATATTCAACAGCCCATTCATTAAGGTTTGAGTGCTGACTATAAACATCATGGGAGACACCCAATAGATCTGCAGCAGGCTCTAGGGAGAGCAGGCTTGGTGTTCCCCATACATCCCAGGTCAAAAAGTGAGCAGAGAAACCCCTTGAGTGCCTCCTCACTGCAGTCCCTTCTCCTCTTCAAAAGGAGGACAACTCTGAGGGTTTTCTGCAGGCATTGTAAAGAGAAAAAAAGAAAAATGTGACTTAAGACAATAAATTCTTTCCCAGTGCAGTAGTTTTTTGTTAATTGGGTGGTATATGGACGTGGCTTAGTGGGCGACTGATGTCGTAGGCAGATGGTTGGACTGAATGGTCTTAGAGGTCTTTTCCAACTGTAATGATTCTATGATTCTGGAGACAGACTCTGAGTTTACTTCCTTGCAGTGAAGGATGAGTGGATGGTCACCTGTGTCCCTCGCTTTGTGCTGCTGAATTTCACATTCCAGCCTCTACCTCTGCCCATTCTTTCCCGAGAAAATAGCCCAAGAGCTGCTTGTTCCCTTTAAATATAAAAATAGGAAGAACCCTCATCTCCTTTCCACAAGCAAATGAGTTTGTTGTCTCAGCACTTTAAATTAAGCCTCACGCCTCAATTATTTCCCTTAGCCTTTAACAAAAGCCCCACGTGGCTGTGAGCAGCTGTGTCAACTCCGGGTCTCCCTTTCGGCTCCTTCCTCGCAATCCCCCCAGCATGTGTCGCCCACGTGTCAGCTGCGGCCCCCTCTGTCACCTTGCTGTCACCCCTGTGTGCAGATGGGGGTCGGGACCTTTGCCTCAGCACTGCGTGGGCTGCACAGATTTCTCCTGTCCCTGTGATGAAGTGCCATAGCCCTACGAGGCATCTTGCCCCCCATCACCAATGGGAGGAATGTGTTCATGGTACCCGGCACTGCACAGCCCTGTGGATGCCATGGGGTGGATGTGAGCAAGGCAGGCGAGACCTGGCAGATTGATGCTTTCTAGGTGTTGTGAGATGTTGCTTTATTCCCAACGTCTCTGATTCTTCTTGCTGAATTCTAGGCAGGGCGAATCCAGGTGTGCAGTGGGGGGAGGGAGGGAAATGGAAGATGGATGTGAAAAGAACAAAAGGAGATCCAGAATCAGAGGGCAAGCGTTGCCGTCAAGTTGTGCTGTTGTGTGGCTGACAGTGTTTTACCAAGCCTAGGGTGTATTTATAGAGGAACATAAATCATGCACACATGCTCTGCTCGAGCACTGTGCACCTCCAGTGTGTGTATCTCTAATTAAGCAGCCGTGGAGAGGGAAACGGGACCGGAGCCCACAACCCCAGAACCGTTCGCCAACAAAGCCGTGCGCTCTGTCCTAGCGCTGCCTGCATTTATCTTTCCTGCAGCAGTGTTTAAAGTGAAAAGGGAGTATCAGGAGAGTTTGATAGGATCCAATTAAATTCCAGCAGATAAAATAATGATGAATTGCAGTTGAGCCCTGGCAAGACACGATGTACATTACTGCCGTCCCCGTAGTGAGGGGAAGAAGTTGAGGTCATCAACTACAGAAAAATAGGACACAGCTGCAGCTGAGCGGCTCCTCCAGAAACACAGCCCAGGGGGATGGTGCTGGAGAAAGGGAGGGGAGGGTCCTGTTGGGCAGAGGGAGGTTGGGATATGTGGGTTTGCTCAGGGTGGGCAGGGGAGTGACCCCTGCAGTGCCTTTCTTGGGGATCCCTGCTGGCTCAGGGGTAGGCAGGGGGCTACCCAGGAGCAAATGTGGGAGCTGCAGGGGTAGAGAAGTGGGCAGCCCCTGCCTGGAGTGGGCCTGGGAGGCAGAGCTGCATAGGGTTGTTGGCTGTTTCTTGGGAGGTTGCCTGGGATACTCCGCAGAAAGGCTTGGTGAGGAGTCCTCTGGCCTGAGTCACTTCCCTGCAGCAGGAGACCTTGCTGGGAAGAGCTGCATCCAGGCTCGTCTTTTGGGCTCCTGCAGAGAGGCACCAGAGCACTGATCTGGGCAAGCTGAGGAACCAAGGAGCTCTATCTCATCACTGACTCGCTCCATGACATGTATTCTCCTGTCCCTTCTTCAGGCACTGTAGCACGTGATCATGCTTCTCCCTTTCAGCATCCACTGTTTGCTCTCTGGGCAGTGCCTGTTTATTGCTTGCAAAGCAAAGTAACTCAACTTGGGGCTGGCAGCATGTCTGTGGAGCAGAACACAGTGTGGCTGTGAGGCTGCCAGGTGCCACCAGCCATGTCCTCCTGCACACAGCTGATGGCTGATAGCCGCAGCCATTGCTTACCCAGGAAGTTAATAACTGTTAAGTGCTTAATGGATATTTGGAAATGTGTTAGCTGGAGGCAAGGAAGAGCCAATGGGACAGGGCACAGAACTTATTTTGTACAGCAAAGGGTACCGGGGATGCCAGGAGGGTGCTGGAGCTCTGGAATGACCTCTTGCCAAGTGTGAATGCAAACATTCCAGTGCATAAGAGGGATAACATGCTTATGGCTGTGAAGAGGCACAAGGGAGTGAGAGCAGGAGGGCAGTTTTGGTTGTGCCATCATCATGTGACCCTAGCCCCGGCTGCTCACCACTCTTTTACTCCCTAGCCCAGGTCGAGGGAGGCAGCTTTGTGCCCTGTGTGATTTTCTCAAGCTTCATGGGTCCTTTTGAAAAAACCCCTATGTGGGTCTGCAGGGAGTGAGTGCTGGGGAGCTGGGGCAGATTCCAGGTGTGCCGCTCCAAATGCGGTGTGCTCAGCATGGTGGTGTCTTTACTGAGATGGATGGCATCTCTTGTGCGTGTTCCTTCTTTGCAAACCTGTCTCTGTCTCAGGGCTGGTGCACAAAGAGTTAACTCTCTCCCTCCCTCTCCTCCTATTCTTCTTCCTCCACCCTCCTACCACCTCCCAGAAGAACTAATTTCCAAAAGCAGCCGGGGCAGAGAGATGCAAATAAGTGTTTTGGACAGCTGCAGGCTGGATGCCTTCCCGAGATGCCAGGGCCCCAAATGAGACATGTCAGAGTACAAATTGAAAATGCCAATTTCACTTACACTGCCACGTGGCTCGTCACAGCAAAACTCTGCTCCAGTGCTGCTGTGGCACTCCCTGGCACGTGCTGTGTCGTGTTGCAGGGGATGGTCCCATTGCTGCTGTGGGTCTGGCTCCTGGCCTCAGTCCTGCCTGGGACGTATGGCTGGTTGAGAGTGTGGGTGAAGGATGAAGGAAGGTGGAGGGATGTGGGCTCACGGCCCTGTTCTGGCTCCATTTTCCTAAGCTTGGAGATGGAGTGTTGCTGAGATATTCTGTGATTCTGTAGCTTATCTGGGAGCTGATGGGGCTGCCCTGCAGAGAGGTGGTTATGGACTTAGGAAAAGGATGAGATTGCAGTTGGGTGTTTCATGCCTTAAAACCACTGTGTGCATCTGATCAGTGGCAGCTGTGCTACGCAGGAGTGCATTTTTGGGCTCTTCCAGCCTGGCCCCTGAGTGAAGGACCATTAGCCAAAAGCAGTGGATCATAGAATTATTAAGTTTGGAAAAGATCTCTAAGATCATCTAGTCCAGCCATCTGTCTACCAATATTGCTCACTGTGTCCCTAAGTACCACATCTCCATGTTCCCTGAACACCTGCAAGGATGTGTAACCTGAAACAGGAGGTGGCTTCTTGGTTGTACCTTGTGGGGTCAGAGGGGCTGAGGGGTTGGGTGTGTTACTGTAGCCACATCCGTGGGCACTGTGTCCCCATGGCTGGTCATGGCTCCAGTCCTAGGGATGCTCCTGAGGCCCAGGAGGCTGCTTGCCAACACGGGGAAAGCCAGAAATACAGAGAACGGAGGTGGGTGAGGCTGTGCTGGAGGTGGTGTGGCCGTGTCCAGCCTGCAGCTTAGGCAAGCTGCTGCCCAAGCATCCACAGCTCCTAACAAACTCCAGCAAGCCATGAATCATTCATTTAATCTCTCCTGACACGCCTGTCATTTTCTCCGGAGAGGAGCGGGGAATCTCTTGCCGAAGGAGGTCATTAGCTGTCAGGGACGGTTCCGACTGCCTTCCTGTCTCCGTATCGATTAAAGCTCTCTGCCTGCGTGCCGGGGCTGTGTGGGGAATATTGATGGGGCTGCCGGGGCTGCAACTCAGGTTTCGAAGCAAGGGAGAGCGAGGTTGGGTGGGAGGAGGCAGCGAGCTGGGAGCTGAGCTCTGTGCAGCAGCAGGGATCCAGCTTCATCCCTCTGCTAGGCTGGCAGGGCTCGGAAGGGTGGGGAAGGGTTCAACCCCCCTGTTCCTGGTGTGGAGAGAGGGGTGTGTTTGTTTCAGATGTTATCTATTTCAGTCTCTTCAGCAGCAGTTTCAGACCTTTGGGTTAATGGGCTTTTGGTCTTTTTGGAAACCCTTTATGCTGTTTATTTTTATGCCAGTCTTGCCTACTGGTTTGCCTGTGCCGTGTCTGCTTTTTTGCCTGTCCCTTTGTGGCCAGACCAGTTTCTTGCAGTCTCCATCCCTCTCTTTTTGGCTGATAGGGAGCAGCCCCATAGCAGTGCCCTACACCTCTCCATGTGTATCTCTAATGGCCTCCTCCTATCCCCTCCTGCAGTACTTCTACGAGGGGAACGACATCAGCGATCTGCCGGTCAACTTATCAGTGGTTTGGAACGGAAACTTTGTCATCGATAACCCCCAGAACATCCAGGGTAAGTGAGGGTTTGGGCTGGGGTGGGAAAGCAGTCTTGTGGACCCCCAGCCTCCCCATCTCCTCTGAGCAAGGAGCCCAGTGACATCTCAGGGCTGTGGGTAGCATTGACCCCGCTCTCTACTGTTGCAGCCCACCTGTACAAGTGCTCAGCCCTGCGGGAGAGCTGTGGGCTGTGCCTGAAGGCCGACCCACGCTTCGAATGTGGCTGGTGCGTGTCGGAGAAGCGCTGCACTCTGCGGCAGCACTGCCTGGCCTATGAGAGCAGCTGGATGCATGCCAGCAGTGGTAACAGCCGCTGCACCGACCCCAAGATCACCAAGGTAGGGGGTGTGCAGGTCTGGGATGGGAGGGGGGCACCAAATCTAGTCCGTGCTTTGAACTGAGCGTTTCTTGTCACTGTTTTGCTCTCCAAGGCTAAAATCTTCCCTCTGCAGCCCTGGTGCTTTTGGCTTTCTGTCTCACGTCTGAGATTCCTGCTGTTCATCTGAGCATCCCAGAAAAGCTGCAGATCTGTGCTGCTCTTCCCCTGATAGCATGGGCCGGTAGTTCATCATTCCCATCTCTGACAGCTTTTATGACCTTCCTTTCACAAGATTGCCCACATTAATGTTAACATGTCTGTCGGCCGGGCTAGAGGTGCTTTAGGAGGGATTGATGCGTAATTCCATGCGATCTGTTCTGTTTACCCACGGCTCGCAGGGCAAGCAGGCATTGCTGGTGTTAATTACTGGAGTCTTAGCGTTGTATTTGATCTGTTTGGGTTTCTATGTGATATCTGATGAAAGCTGGAAACCGTAGCCCTGCCTTTCCCACTGCCCCTGTGCCCATGTCCGGTGTGCATGCCTTCCCTGCAGGGGCAGGTTTGAGCCCCAGAGCCTGCATTGAGTCTGGGCCAGCCTGGTGCTGACTTAGAGCAATCAGACTGAGGGCTCCTTGTTGCTGCTGATGGCAAAGGTGGTATTGGGGTCCCTGTGACAGCTCCTGCCTCGGGATGGCACTGAGCACCCATGAAGGCAACTGGGCCACGATTTGCTAGCATCCGTGTGCACACTACAGTGCAAGGTGTCTGGCTCGCAGCAGGCTCTCCATCATTATGCAGTTTGGCAGTAATTGCAGATGCAGAATAAGCAGATCTGTTAGCAGGTGGGCTTGACCTTGGTGCTGCTCTGTGCCCTGGGGCCAGCGTGAGCAGGCGGTCGCTGCAGATTGTGGACGTGGTGCTCCTCCAAGCAGCTGCTGCTGCTTTCCACAGCCCCCCCTTCCTGCATCCAGGCTTGTGAGCGTAAGGCATGGGTTGGGAGGAAAAGAGGAGCCCCTTGCAGAGGTTTGAGAAGGATGTGGAGCCTTTTCCCAGCCCAGCAGCTGGAGATTAGGTGTATTCGTGGGTGGTGAAGCTGGGCTGGGAGGTTACCCCAATTCTTCACCATTGCTCAGTGGTGGGGGACAGGCAGCTCTGCAAACTTGCCTGGGTCCTGCCGGGTGCTGGCCATGACTCTCAAGTTGGGTCTGTTCCCCTGATTGTCCCCTCCCCATGCTGCAGTTGCTTATGCCCCCTGAAGCCATTTACCTGTTGGGTTAAAAGGACCCTGTGAAACCAATTAGCGGAAGAGTAGTGTTTGCTGGGGCTGGGACTTTGGGGTGTGAGGTTGTGGGCATTGCTCTGCCGTCCTTACCAGCTCCTGCTCCCATGCGGCTTGTTTAGCTGTGACCTTTCTGTGCTGCGCCGTGAACGGAGTCACCTCTTTCCTGGGCTCATTTCTCCCTGAGCACATGGCCCTTGTCAGGTTTGCAGGGAGGAGGAGGAATCTAACATGCTTTTAGTGCTCATCTGAAAATACCAAACAAACAGCCGCTTATTGCCAGCTCCCCAGCAGAGCTTGATGCATGAAGAAGAGCAGTCACAATCACTTGTTGCAGCTCTGTAGTGAGCCCTGATCCTGGAATTGTGCTGACTTCAGGCAAATAGCAGTGCCCAGAGCCCGGAAGGGTTTTTTCACTGTGTAAAGCAGGACCTGTGGCTGCCTTGGGCTTGCTGTGAGCTTTGGGGTGCTGGTGGAGCCCCACCACTGCCCTGGGAACACATCCCCTGTCCCAGTGCAGGCATGCAGCCCTGCCATTTGTTCTACTTAGTGCTGCAGGTGTGCACTGCTGTCAGATTGCCCCTAATCGCCTCGTTGGAGGCACGTGGTGAGCCCATACCTCTTTGTTCATTTGTCATCCCAACACCTTCTGTCAGGCCACACCTGTCCACTTTATTGGGAATCATGCTGGTAAATGAGGCACGGCACGAGGCGGATGCTCTCCAGCAGAGGCAAGGGTTTGGATGGCAGAAAGATGAGCAGGACCCATATTCCCCACGTTCCCCTTGCCTGCTGTGTTGGCGGTGAGAACTTGGTGGGAATAGTTCCTCACGTGAGAACAGTTTGGGTGTGGGGACCTCATCCCTCAGTATGTGAGACCTTCCCAAAGGCAAACTCAATGTATTTCTGTGGTTGGCTGGGTCTGCCTTGTCTCCCTCCTTTCTGTGTCCCCATCTCCTATGTATCACCCGTCTCCATCTGCAGCAGGGTGTCCATGAAGCAGCCCGTTGCTCGCACACATCTGGCACCTCCAGACTCATTCCTCAGGGGCCATGTGGACACTGCAGGCGTTCGGAAAGTCTGTCTTGCTTCGTGCTCTGTGCACATGCTCTGGCATTTGTCACAGCTGATTTGCTCCTCGGCAGGGAGCAGTGCCCATCCTGGTGCTATGCAGGCTGCAGCCAGTGGAGCGAGGCATCCCCTGCAGCCTGATGGCTCCAGTCCCTTGGCTGATGTGCTGTGCTGTTCCTTAGCTGTCACCTGAGACCGGCCCTAGGCAAGGAGGGACACGTCTGACCATCACAGGGGAGAACCTGGGCCTCAAGTTTGAAGACGTGCGCTGGGGTGTTCGAGTGGGCAAAGTGATGTGCATCCCCATCGAGAGCGAGTACATCAGCGCTGAGCAGTGAGTGTGGGAGAGGGGGGATCATCTTGGTGCATGGGGGCAACGGGGGTCAGGGCTCAAACACTGCCTCTGCCTGCAGAAGGACGTGTGGGAGCAAAGCCCAGGCTGGCAATGGTCTTCTTCCCTGTGTCTTTTAGGATCGTGTGTGAAATTGGAGATGCCAGCCCAAGCAAGGTCCACGATGCGCGGGTTGAAGTGTGCATCCGGGACTGCTCCCCCAACTACCGGGCCACCTCGCCCAAGAGCTTCACCTTCGTGGTAAGCCCTGGTGTCACCCCATGCACTGGGAACAGGGCTGGTGTCACATGTGGCTGGGGACCATGGGAGGAAGGTGGCTGTGGGTGTCTTGGTGCTATAGGCAGCCCCCTGTGCCATACCATGTCTCTCTCCCACCCTCCCCTCTGTCATCATCCACTCATGGATGCTTGGGACCCGGGTCCCATCCTGACTTAACACATGCTGAGGCTTTTCTCCTTTGGCAGACGCCCACTTTCTCCCGAGTGACCCCTGCCCGCGGCCCTCTCTCCGGTGGCACCTGGATTGCCATTGAAGGAAGCCACCTGAATGCTGGTAGCAACGTCACCGTCACCATCGGGGGACGGCCCTGTGCCTTTTCGGGGTGAGGGGCATGGGGCACGTGGGTGGGGGAATGGAGGAGGGGGCACCTCTGGAGGCAGTGGAACCCCCAAGTAGAGCAGACCCCATTGAGCCAAATCCTGCAGGCGCCTGGAGGAATGTCCCCCCGAAACCTCTTTGTGTCAGAGGCTCTGGGAAGAGCCCAAAGCGCGGGGATTTTTCTCTAAAAGCATAGAGCCCTGAGGCATGAAGTGGATAATTTTTAGATTAGGGATGATAATGGAGCGGCTCTTTAAATATTTTCCTGCGGTAATTACTGGTTATCAGCTCTAATCGCTGCTGTTTGCAGCAGCCACGCAATGGGAACGCTCAGGAGCAGCTCAGCCTTTCCTGGCTGCCTTTTGTTTCATTTCTTGAGTCTTTTTCTCTCCCTTTCCCACTCAGCAGTTTCACAAGGGGTAGGGGTGCTGTTACCACCCTCCTCTCTGACTGTCCTGTTTCTGCCCCAGGAGAAGTGCCCGTGAGATCCGCTGCAGGACCCCCCCTGGCCATGCTCCTGGTGGTTCCCCCATCCTCATCAACATCAACCGGGCAGAGCTGAGCAACCCGGAGGTGAAGTACAACTACACAGAGGACCCTACTATCCAAAAGATTGATCCTGAATGGAGCATCAACAGGTAGGTGAAGGACTGCTCACAGGGATGCAGCAGGGCTCTGCTGGGCACAGATCCCCCATCCCAATCTGCGTTCCTCAGCGCTGCTGCAATTGTATGCCATGCTCCAGAGAGGAGCATGAGGAATGGCTTGGCACTGGGTCCCTGCTAACTCCTGGCCTGCAGTGCTCAGCCTGGCAGGGGGCAGGAGCGGAGAGAGCTTTGGATCTGCTTAATTTCAGCTTGACATTTGGCAGCAGCGAATAAAATTAAAATATTTCCCATTGGGGGATTTTGGAAATGTTTGCATATTTTTTCTAAAAGGTTTGAATTGGCTGGAGAGGAGGCGAAGGAATCCATTAAGTGCTTGTGCTAAGGGAAACCTTCCCCAGGGTGCCAATGAGGAGTGAACTCCCCAGGGGCATAGCTGACCTCTCTGGGGCTTTTAACACTAAGTGGCAGAGAAAACCCCACAGGGACCAGCCTGGCTTGGCACCTGCTGCTTGTCACCTCCCTCTGCCATGGAGGGAGGGGGTGGCAGAGAGGACCTCCCGTTGGCTTTCCCATCACTTGTTCCTTTATTTGGAATTGCATTCAGACTCCAAGCCCTGCACTCCATGAATACACAGGATGGGATTTTAGGGTTGTTAGGCATCTGAGATGATTTGCTGCTGGTTCTGCTGCCCATGGTGACGTGGCTGGAGAATGGGTCCCGGGGCACCCTGGCTGGGGCAGATGGGCCTCTGTCTGGTGAGGATGGGGCCTGCTGTTTGCCCAGAAGTGGGGACCTGAGGTCACAGCTTTTTCTCCCTACCTGTTATCTATCTGTCTCTAGTGGTGGGACACTGTTGACTGTGACTGGCACCAACCTGGCCACCATCAAAGAGCCCAAGATCCGAGCCAAGTACTGCAGCTCTGAAAGGGAGAATGTAAGTGATGCTGTCTGATGGGGAGGGCTGAGATCAGGGCTAGAGCACAGGGAAGAGGGATGTAATCTCTCTGCAACTTAGAGCAGAAAGCGCATCCCTCCCTGGGATCCAAACGTGATACCATGGGGGTGGTGGTGTCCAGGGCCTGTACCCAGAAGAGGGGCACTGGGGCAGTGATATCCCTGCCCAGCACTGCTAGGGTGAGATCTGAGCATGCAAAAATGATGGGAGGTCTGTCGGATGTCTGCAGGGCAGAAAGAGACCCCATCCACAGCAAGCTGTCCCAACGACCACCATCACACATCTGTAAAATGCAGCTACCAGGGTGTTACATAGCATCCGTTGATATTATGACACAGACTCTAAGTCCTGTGTCCAGAGCTTGCAGGAGATCCTATAGGGTCAGACTCTGCCCTCACTGCTGGGAGCCGGGTCTGACCCTAACCTGTGCCCCCCACAGAACTGCACTGTGTACAATGACACCACCATGGTGTGCTATGCACCCTCCATTGACAACCCTGAGCGGAGCCCTCCTGAGGTCGGTGACCGGCCGGACGAGATCGGGTTCATCATGGATAACGTCCAGGCCTTGCTGATCATCAACACCACCAACTTTGTATACTACCCAGACCCCGTCTTTGAGCCGCTCAGCCCCACGGGGATGCTGGAGTTGAAGCCCAGCTCTCCCCTCATCCTCAAGGTAAGGCTGTGTGCACCCAGGGCATGGTTCTCCTGAAGCAAATTTGCTCCGTGATGAGGCTTCGGAGCATTCCCTGTTGTCCTGGAGCTGACTGCTTCGTTCTTTGATCCCTCAAAGGGCAGGAACCTGCTCCCTCCAGCTGCAGGGAACTCCCGCCTGAACTACACAGTGCTGATTGGGGACACTCCCTGCACTCTGACCGTGTCTGAGACCCAACTGCTCTGTGAGTCTCCTAACCTCACTGGCCAGCACAAAGTCACGGTAAGCATCGAGCCCCCTGTGCAGGAGGTTGGGAGGAGGAAACATGGGGCTAATGTGGGGCTTTGTATCAGAGATGCAGGAAGGAAAGTAGCTGGTGTTAGGGGCACTTGGAGCCTTTGTGTCTCATGGTCCCTGGCTGGCTGTCACAGAGATATAATCTTCATGCCAGCACTGACCCTACTATGTGTGCTCATCCTCAGACAAGGATGGATAGCACACTTGCAGGAACAGTCCTTGGGAGCCTTTTCCCTTTGCCCACGCATTGCTCTCCCTAATTGTGTGCTTGCTGGAGGACCAAATGTTTTGTCCTTATCCTGGCACATTGAGACGGCTGTTCCTTCACCCTGCTAAGAGTTGCTGGGTGCCAGGGCACAGCTGGAGCTGAGCACAGGGGGGTTTCCACCTCATCCATGGTACCCACTCGCACTGTAAGCCACAGTCCATGTGCATCAGCTTGTTGCACAGCAGTGCTCATGCTTCTGGTCTGCACGGCCTTGCTTGCTTGAAAGGGACCTGATACACTCCCCCTGGGCTCCCCATCTATCAGGGAGCTCGCTTCACATCCCATCTGTTATTGTAATGCTGTCTGAATGAGACATCAAACTCCCTGCCCGTTCCATGTGCATGTTGGCAGCGTGTCCTGCATCCCATTACCATGCGCTGTGCTGCTGCGGACGAGCTCCTGGGGCACTGGGGGATGCTCTGTGTTTCCCCCATCTCTTTGTTCCCAGTGTGGTGGGAAGTCACGATGCCCCCTTAGTGTCCTGACCCTTTGCTTTTTCTTTCCCTGCGATGCAGATTAAGGCTGGAGGGTTTGAGTTCTCCCCGGGCACGCTGCAGATCTACTCGGACAGCCTGCTCACCCTGCCTGCCATTATTGGGATTGGCGGCGGCGGCGGCTTGCTGCTGCTCATCATCATCATTGTCCTCATCGCCTACAAGCGCAAGTCCCGCGATGCTGACCGCACCCTGAAACGCCTCCAGCTGCAGATGGACAACCTGGAGTCCCGGGTGGCCCTGGAGTGCAAAGAGGGTGAGCAGTCCTGGCCCCCAGCTTTGTGTTGGGTCTGGGTTTCATATCAGGCACCATGAGACACTTCTGTCCTTTACTAATCTCAGTGCGTGGGGTCAGGATTCAGCCCTCTGCCTCTCACCTCTCCCACCTCCATCCTCTTCTTTCTCCCTTTGGTACCCCATAGACTCTCACCTGGACTCCTGCTTTCCCTGTGGGAAAGTTATGTCTCTGTGCCACCCTCATGCTCTGGGTGCTCCCACCCTTTCCTCATTGCCTATCAGAGAGGGAATAGAACTGAACAAAGCTGCTTTGTCAGAGAAAGGAAAACTATTTTGGGTGGGATTTGGGGATTTTTCCAGTTGAAGAATTCCCCTCTGTTTCTCCGAATGTGAGCAAAGGGAGCAAAGAGGGTAGCGAGGGCTGCCTGTGAGCAGGCAATTGGTCTCTCATTATGTGATAGACGGATGCTGTGAAATTGGACAGAATTCCTTGTATGATCCTGCTGATAAAACCTAATTGCCCATTATCCCCCTGAGCTGGCTCCCAAGGCCCCGACCCTGCCAAGCATCACCACAACCAGCCTCAAACCTGCGGATGGAGCAGGCACCTACAACGAGATAATAAAAAGGGGAACGCAAGAAAAACCCTTTGCTTCCCCAAATCCCCATCCCTAAACAGGCGTGTGGATGGCAGTGGTGACAGGGAGAGGGGAGGGAGCTGGTGTCTTGTCTTCCACAGCTGGCAGATAAAAGGATCTGCTTTTAATTAAAAGGCACAATCTCTTCCCTGCCTTTTCTCTTTTCTAGTCCCACTAGTTACAGATAAGATAGCACGCCTTTCAAGCTGACGGTTTGTTTTTTCTCATCAGGCTGACGAGCCTGCAGCCCTCTGCTATGCTTTCAGCTCCCTTTAAAGTGCCGTTAATTTGATTTTTCTGAGGGTTTTCTCCCCCTCACTCCCCCAAACCCTTTCCCTTCTCTAGGACTCCTCTCCCGTCAGCTTTTCCCTCTAGGTGCAATTAAAGGTTCAGGACCTCCCTGCATTGCTTTCCCTTGGGAATCGAGAGGTGCTGGGGTGGGTGTGTTCAGCTCTTCAGTAGTATTTAGGTCAAAACAAAATGAGGACATTCTTGTGGTTTCTGCGAACGTTTCCCCCAGAAGCTCTGGCTTTGTGCAAACCTTGCCTTTCCCAGCTGCCCCCGGGATCCCATTGAGCCTGTGAGTGCTGAGTGAGGGGAATTGCTGCCTCTGGGACCCGCTGGTTCCGTTCCCAGCTCTACCACTTGATTTATTCCAAGGGGATCATCCTCTCTGCCTGCAGCTCTGTTTCTGTTTCTCCATGTGTAAGATGGGGGCAGCGATAATATGCAACCCAGTGTGCAGGATGTGGATCCAACTCTGAGCATTGCCCTGAGACCCACCCATCAGATGCCATGGAATGTTTTGAGTGGCAGTGCAGCATGCTGGGGGCCGTGTTTCTGAATTCTGCTTTTTCCATCCAGCCTTTGCTGAGCTGCAGACGGACATTAATGAACTGACTAACGACCTGGATGGGGCCGGCATCCCTTTCCTGGATTACCGCACTTACGCCATGCGGGTTCTGTTCCCCGGGATAGAAGATCACCCGGTGCTGAAGGAGATGGAGGTGTGGTACTGGGTGTCTGTCTGTCTCTGCAGGGTTTCATGCTGGGGATGCACCTCTGGGCTGGAAAGGGGAAGGAATGTGACGTGGCCATGCTCATCTGCCTCCTTGCAGGTTCTGAGCTGTGAGCAGGGAGTTTGGTGGTTCTAGAACAGGCTGCCCTGACCATGGGGCTACTGAGGTACTCCGGAGGCATTCAAGGCCAGTCTGGATGTGGCTCTGGGCAGCCTGGTCTAGTGGTTAGCAGGGTTGAAACTAGATGATCGTTGTGGTCCTTTTAAGCCCAGGCCATTCTATGATCCTCAGGTGAACGGGGAGGGATGCAGGCTGGTGAGGGTGGGCAGAACTATGCTGTTTTCATAGCTGAGCTATGCCAGAAGTCAGGAGTGATTCCAACCCTTCTGCAATAGAATGGATAAACAGCAAATAGTGGAGAGGGTGAAGTGTTTTGGGGCTGTGTGGGGTAGGAATAATAAAGGATTGCTGCTGCTTCTGTGCTTGCAAGGTTGGTGGTTGCACTACAGGAGGGATGGTGGAAACTTCAGGGATGTGAGCTTGGGCTGAGTGGTTGCTGCTCTCTCTGACATTAATATCAATATTTATATTAGTATCATTGCTGCTGTCATTTTCTACAGCACTTGCTTTATTCATTTGGGTTTGTTTGATGCCTGCAAGGCTGCTCTTTGCTAGCAGACTTGTCTAACATGTCCTGTGTCTGTGGCTCTGTTTCCCAGTACAGAGCTCAACCTGGGCATCCTGCTCCCCAGAGCAGCACCCTTTTCTTTCTCAGCTTCTCCACACCTGCCTCATCTGGGGCATGCAATGCAGGGCTGCTGGGGCTGCTCTTGGTTGGAGAAATGAGGTGGATGAACCTCGGCTTCCCCTTGCTTCTGATCTGGTGTGGTAATTAGTGTTGGTATGGGAGAAGCACTCAGCTCTGGTGCAGGATGCATGGTTGCTAGTTACAACCTGAGCCCTTACCAATTGCAAGCACACGTGCTGGTGTTGTCAGGCAGCATAGCCTCAACGGGGGGAGCTGGCCGTGTGCCTGCTCCATAATCCCAGCTCCGGAGGCAGGGGGGTCCCTGTTTCCGTGGATTTCCCCATGCAGCTCAGGTTTCCCAGATGCTCAGAGCTGTTGCTGGCTATGGGGCCGGGGAGCAGCCCTCCCCTGGGCACAGCCCTTCCTGTCCCTGCAGAAGCCTGGCTCAGCTCTTCTCTGCTCCTGCTCCTAAGTGTATTCCTTAAGATTTTTCCTGGAGGCAGTGATGCATAGCTGCTGGAACAGGTGTGTGGATGGGGCACCTTGAAGTGGATGAGAGCAGAAAGCTTTAGTGGCAGCATCTGCAGATGCTGCAGTCCTCTCCAAAGGGGAGAGGGGTGGAGACAATGTCAAACTGGAGCTCTGGAGAGGAAATTGCAGAGGAGTAATTGTAAATTATCCAGGGGGACTGGGCAGGAGTTCATCCACTCCCAGCTCCTAATTGAAAACATCCCACCAGAAAAAGCATGCAGACTCAGCCTCGCCTGGGGCAGAAAGGGTTAATATTGCAAGGAAGCGGGGAAAAAAAAAAAATCACCAAAAAAACCCAAAAGAGATTAAATAAAGCAACTACAGTTGTGCAAGCTTCATATAATTGAATCAGGTTTGCTTTTATTTGTCTCTTTGCTCAGAGTGTAACATTAGTTACTGCGGATGATGGGAGGGAAGCGGCGCTCGCTTGCGCACCCGCTAATCCACAGCCAAGCATTACACTGTCATTACCAGCTCCCTTTCTCTTTACGTTTGTTGGAGGGAGGTTTGTTGCTTTGTGTGAGTTTAAGCCTGATTAAATATTTAATTCGGTATTGTTCGTTTATTTCTGCTAATGATCAGCGAGTTAAACACAGCGGTGCAGGCAGGCAGCAGGGCGGTGTGTGTAGGGCTGTGCGCAGTGGACACTGCCATCCTCTGGTGCCCTTCCCAAACCCTACGTGGTGTGTGCTGTTGGGCAGGACCCATCCCCCAGCTGGCTGAATGCCAGTTGAATGCCATCCCTGAAGGTGTTCCAGAGCCATGGAGATGTGGCATTAAGGGATGTAGTCCGTGGGCATGGTAGGGTTGGATTGATGGTTGAACTCAGTGATATTAGTGGTCTTCTTTTGCCTTAAGGATGCTGTAAGTTGACATGATGGTGATAGGTTGATGGTTGGACTTAGGTGATCTTGGAGGTCTTCTCCAACCTTAATGATTCTATGAGGGACGATTCCTGAGAACAGGGACAGAGGTTTGTCGCTTCCCCAACTCCATGCTGGGATGTCCTGGGGCAGGTGTTCCCTCTCTCCTGCATGGCGAGGAGACACGCAGTGCCCATGTGACACACATGACAAGGAAATGGGATTATTCTTTTCCTGTGGGAAGCATCAGCAGTTTTGGAGGGGGAAGGCACAAGCACGAGGAGCTTCACTGAACCCAAAAGCGACGCTCCAAAGTTTTGATTGAAGTGAAATGATTTGATGTGTCAAAACGCTCTCCTTCATTTTGAGTTGATGTTTCGAAATGAAGAGTCTTGTTTTGTCTCCAAATATCGACACAAAATGAAATTTCTCACTTATTCTCCCAATCAGGAAGACAAGGGGAAAAAAAAAATCATTAAAATTGATGTTGTACCAGAGAGAGGCTTTTATTCAGAGGAAACCATCTTTTATAATAGGAGGATGTTGTGTGTAAAAATGCTTATTTCTGGTAAGAAACATGGTCAGTGCTGAGCAGAGCAGTGCTAACGAAGGCGATGGGGAGATGAAAGGAACCCAGCCCACTCCCAGCTGGACATGTCTGAGATACAGCTTCAAAAGCAAAAGAGAATATTTCAGATTGTGTCTGGAGAGGGATAGACCCTGGTTTCCACTATTTACTCCTGTCTGAAATCTATTCTCCAAAACCTAGCAGCTTTATTGACTGCAGAGCTTGGTATCGAGGCTTTATTTGCTTTCTGGATATTGGAAAGGGGCAGGCACTCCTTCAGTGTGATACTCACACCATGCTTTGGGTGGGATTTGAGCTTCTTGATATTGAAATTCTGATACTTGGGAACAAAGAGAATGTAGGTGAGGGATCTGCATGTATGTCTGTGCATACATGTTTGAAGATGATGTATGCAATGATGCCCCAAGACTGTGCTGACTTGATGCGCAGCCCCCCTGATTTCTCATTGCCCTCCTTCTTGCTCCCATCTTCCAGCTTTGCTCTATCCCTGCAGGTCCAGGCAAATGTGGAGAAGTCCCTGACCCTCTTTGGGCAGCTCCTGAACAAGAAGCACTTCCTGCTGACCTTCATCCGCACGCTGGAGGCTCAGCGGAGCTTTTCCATGCGAGACCGTGGCAATGTGGCCTCACTCATCATGACAGCACTGCAGGGTGAGATGGAATATGCCACGGGTGTTCTGAAGCAGCTTCTCTCCGACCTCATTGAGAAGAATCTGGAGAGTAAGAACCATCCCAAGCTGCTCCTGCGGAGGTGAGTGGCCATTTGAAGGGCTGGAGTTGTTCGGTGGTGCCCCAGTGTGCTAGCAGCCAACAAGAGCCCTTTTTTCCTCACCTCCTCTTCGGGGGCTTTGTCCACCTTGCCAGGCTTGGCAGGGTTTTCCAAGCAGATCTCTTCAAGCCAGGAGTCTCACCTAGGGCTGGGGTAGAGCGTGAGCAGAAGGCAGCATGCCAAGCCCCGCCGTGAGTCTGCCTGGGCCATCAATATTTAATGATAGCTCTGAGCTCTCCTTCATCACAGGCTGATGAATATTGAAAGATGCACCAAGTGCTGAACAAAAACAATTAATAAGCTCCACCAGCCCAGCCCGAGGCCCTCCGTGCCATCCCTTCACATGCTGTGCTTGTACCAGCCCACAGCAGGGATGAAGCAGCATCCCTCCAGTGGGGATGACTGCAGTGTTGGCATGTCACCAGAAAGGCATGAGGATGCCAGAGCATCTTTCAGACATCATCTGATGTTTTTGGCATGGCCAGACTGGACAGAGCGCATTGGGCTTTGTGTGCCTGGCCATGGGGAGATGCCTGGAGCACGTACAGCTGCAAGCTGGTCCCTGGCTGTGTTCCCTTGGCTGGTCTCTGCCTCATTTGTCACCTGCATCCCAAAGGAGCCCACGGTTTCTCACAGCACCTCAAAAGGAATAATGTGCCAGAGGGTGCAGAGCAGATGTGCAGCTGGCAAGGATAGGACCATGGAGGAGGCAACCCATGTGTCCCTGATCTGAGCACATCCCTAGGCTCTTCCCCTCTTGCTGTCCCTCCACAGCAACAGGCTTCACCACGGCAGGTGGAGCTGTGGGAGGCTTAGGACAGGGATGAGGTTCCCTATTAGTCCCCTGCATGTTCCCAGGTAAAATTTAACCAGACTTTGCTCTTCCTGCAGCCATGGCATTCGAGACTGTGCTTCCTTCCTCCATCCTTTTGATTAGCTGTGCTGTTGGGTGAGAGAATGTACTTACCGCCCAGAGCAACCGGATTACCATTGATCTTACTGGGGAGAGCTGTTATTTATTTATTTTGTTATTGGATAATCTCCCATTGCTGTGGCATCTGGCCCTGTTGTAGATAAAGACAAGCATCTGCTTGGAGTTCAGGCTGTGGCACTGGAGATGGATGTTTGGGGCAGTCGGTGGAGAAGCTGGGCTGGGGCTGAGGAGGATATCTACGGTAACATCAGCCCATCCTTTCCTTAGCTTTCTCCCCAGATCCCTTTCCTTGTCTCTTTTTTCTCCTCTTAATGGATTAATCTTTGCTGATGGGCTCAGGAATGCTTTCCTCCTGCAGTCTGAGGTATTACCATCCCCTAATGCCTTAAGGAGGGCTCTTCTGTGCCACTGAGGGCAAAAAGGGATAAACCCCATTAACAGCAGAGAAAGGCTTGGAGGGGACAGTACAACCCCAAGTCAGTGTGAATAAACTCCAGGAAAGTGGATTTCCTACCCTAGCCATCTGGCCATAGAGAATGGCTTCTGTCCCATCTGCCCTGCGTGGCACTGCCTTTGGGCAGCAGGATCACTTCTGAGCACTCTGGAGATTCAGGTTCCTTCTGGTTTATGTTTCCTGAACCAACCTGTATCCGTTTCCTTGGTATAACAGGAACGCAGATCTGTCTGGGAGGTTATTAGTATTGCTTGTGCTTTCGGGAGCATCTGCGTTTACAAGTGGCTGATCTGATGATTAATGGATGGATAAGCTGAGAAGTATAACCAAAGGGTTTCAGGAGTCTGGCTGGCATTTTTACCCGAAAGGGAGTGAAAGTGACTTTAAAAGTAATGGACGTGTTAATGTGAATTTTAAACTTGTGGCAGCTAGACCAGCCTGTGGTGCAGTGACAGGCACATTTACTGTGAGCTGTGTGGTGGTGATGGGCCAAAGGGATGGGTTGAAAGAGACCTTAAAGACCATCCGGTTCAGTGCTTTCCTTTGGGTCACGCACTAACTGGAGAGCTTCAGGGTGGTTTTGGTGGTACTTGACCTAGCTTAGGGGTCTCATACAGTCCACTCTCTGCAGAGGGAGCTGCGAGGTTCCAACAGGACATGACAAAAGAAACATATTTCATTTAAGTAGAAGGTAACAGGGAGAAGTAGAATGCTGGTCATCCCCTGGGTGAGACTCCTCACGGGGTGAGGTCGTCTGCGTCTCTCTCCACTTCTCCAAGTATGCTGGAGACCTGTTTGCTTCTCCCTCTTGCAGGTGGGCAGGCATGTCACTAGGGCTTTTGCTGTCTGCCCTGCTGTCTTGTGCCTTTCCAGATGTGACCTTTTAAAGCCGAAAATAAGTTAGCCACAGTCCAGGTGGCAGTGGGTAGGATCAGAGACTTTCAGTGTCCTCTCCTGATCGCTTTGCTCTCTGCCTTCCCTACAGAACAGAGTCAGTCGCAGAGAAGATGCTGACAAATTGGTTCACGTTTCTGCTGTACAAGTTTCTGAAGGTGAGTTTGGGAGGGATTGCTGACCCTCTGTCGGGACAGAGGTGGGTTCCTATCTCACTGGGCTGGGCTGTGTGTCACCTGGGGCCTGGGCTGATGTGTTTCATTAGTCTGCAGTTCCCTCCTGGAGTACTGATCGCTTCCCAGGCCTTGGTTTCCTTCCCACATTTTTGAGATGTGATTACTGATTCTGGCTTTCCTTTTGGGGAAATAGCTGAGATTGAGAAATGAAATGCAGGCAGAGATTGCTTAATGCATTCTGGTTTTGAGATCTTCATAAAAACAGTGCCCCGGAGAAAGGATAAATCTGTAGGAGCCCAGATGAGTCTTGAATCCCTTTCCAGTGATCCCTGCTCCTCCCTCCTGTCACAACTCAGGAGGATGAAGCCCCAGGAGCTGGTCCCACTTAGACACGCTTGTGCTCAGAGGATATTTCTGCCAATTTGCTCTCATTTTCCTTCATCTGTCTTTTGAAACCGAGGCTTCTCACGGGGGCTTGTTTCTCCCAGGCATCTGCACTTCTGCTGTTGCTTCCCCTCTAAAAGTTGCCCCTAGGTCACCAACTTCCCCATGGCCATCTCACGTGTATACAGGGACAGATGCTGCTGAGCACCTTGCCCACATTGGCAAGTACTGTGTCCTGGTGGTGCTTTGGACTGAGGCTAGTGATCCTGCTGTTGGTTTGTCAATCACCGAGGTTGTTTCTTGGGATCCTGCCTGGCTCAGTGAGGCTGGGTGGCATGCAATCGTTTTTGTGGGATTTCATCCCTCATTAAGAAAAAGGGAGTTTGAACCATTTCCAGCCAAGAGATGAGAGTGAGCAGGAGTCTGTGCAGAACTCAAGTGATCGTCAACGAGAGGTGATTTATAATATCACTTACGTGCACTTGGCTTTTTGCCTCTGTCGAGGGATAGCCTGTATCTATAAAAATCTAGCTGTAGCGTGTGGCAGAGAGTGCTTTCCAGGGGTGGGAGAGGAGAAAAGCAGTGCCATTCACAGGGATATTGCAGACTTCCCTAACCTCACGCTGCTGCTTTGCTCCGTGGTGCTTCCCCTGCCTCTTGCAATGGCATGTTAGGAAGGAGGACCTTGCAGCCTCCTCCTAAAGAGGGGAGGCAAAGGAGAGGGTCAGATCCCCCCCATTTTTGATGGTCAAGGGGATCGCTATGGATGAGCTTGAAGTGAATGTAGTTATTCTGCACTCCAAAGCAGAGCATGCATCCTTCCAACACCCAAGGTGTTGGATTTGGGGATGCTGCTAGTTTCACGAGCATGATCTGATGCCCTTGTCCTGTCCTTGGCTGGCTGGAGTCCTGTGGATGTGTCGCAGGGATGTGGTCACCTCCTTCAGAAGCTGCTTTGGATGGGTTCTTTTGCCACCGCTGGACGCAGAGATGGGGTCAGGACTGTGCCTTTTTCTGAAGGCTTTGGCTAGGCCATTGCACTGGCAGAAGAAATCACCTCTGGTCTCTTTGTGGTTGCAGCAGGAGAAAGAAGTCTGCTCTAGGTGCACTATTACAGGAGGAATATGCACACAGGGCTCAGGTAAACCCACCGGTTTACCCAAATCATCTCCTTGGGGAAGTGGTGGAATTTTCAGTGCTTGGGTCGGTCAGAATGGATTGGAATAGGCTTAAGGGTGCCCCTACTATGCTACCTCTACTGACCCATGGGCCCTTTTCTGCCTGTCTTCCGGCGGTAAAGATCACAGGTGGCATCAAAAGCAGGGAGAACCCGTGGAGTAGATGGAGAGGTATCACAGCAGACAGTTTGCCAGCAGGAAAACATATGCCTTGCACCAAACCGCAGTAATTGTGCATGTAAATGAGGCAGGCGGATGTGTGCCCAGCTGCCAGAGCTGCGCTCAGCAAATCTGCCTGGAGCAGGCTGGGCATTTGGCATGGCACTGGCTGGGACAGGGGATGCGGGTAGGATCAGCAGGACAGCCTCCTGCTGCCCAGGGCTGAGGGTAGAGACAGTGCTTGGAACACTTGCTGGGTAGCATTTATCAGATGCCTAATGAGACACCCCAGTAAAACGGAGAGCCATAATTCGAGACAAACAGTGAAAAATGCTCGATATTAGGTGCTTGATGAGCTACATCTAGTTGATACGGTAGTTTGAGCGTTAGCTGGCTTGCCTCAGCCTGCACCCAACACTCTGGATGTACCATTCACAGGAGCTTGCTTGGCCTGCAGAGGTTATCCCCCAGCTCCTCCTTGTTCTATCCTCCAGACACAGCTGGGAGGTAGTGGTCGCCCGTCACCATGCGGGCTGGCATGTCCCCATCCCATGGGTCCCCTCCTGGCTCAGAAAGCCTGCATGGTGCTGGAGAAGTAACTTGCCCATCACCGGGATCCCCTTCATCCCTCTGGGGAATCCATACGACCAAGATCTAACCTATGGATCCCCAAAGAGGTTTATTACTCATCAGCCAGGCTGGTGTGTGAGCAGCGGAGGAGGTGATCCCTGGACTCAGCCATTTATTTTCCATCCACGCTGCATTCCTCAGACTGGAAGACTCCCAGGTAGTCTTTATAAGCAATGAAAAGAAGCAATTTCTTGTTTTCCTTCCTTGGCTGGTGAGCTTGTTGTGAGTGCTGGGGGCTCATGGCTTTGGGGCAGCCCAGCAAGGTGGCTGTTAGGATGTGGCATAGCACCCACCTTGGGTCTCACTTCTCCGAGCTGACTTAATGAAGCCAAGTTAGCAAATGAAACATAATTTCAAAGACAGGCGTGTTGTCGGAAGGTCTGGGGATGATGTATGCCTGTTCCTGCTCGTTAGCAGCTGTCTCTTTAATTACCGCAGATGCTAACGAGATGCTAACAGCATATGGTGACAGGGAGAGCAGCCGCACTTTGCACCAAAGTACAATTTATTTGTGAGGCGGCTGGGAGGGAGGGGTGAGGGCTGGTGGGGTAAAATCTGTTGAGATTTCTCCCAGTCTTCCCTGCTGCCATCCTGCCCTATTTTCCCATTCAGGAGTAATGTCTGTATCTGGAAGGATATGCTGGGATGCAGTGCAGTGAAGCAGTTTGAGCCTTGTGTGGTAAAGGGGTGTCCACTTTCAGCTGCCCTTCTCCAGCTCATAGCTTCAGGCTGATTGGTCCATTGCTGTGCCATGGCTCTGGCCTTACCAGGTCCTGAATTGCTGCAGTTTTAACATCCAGCTTCTTTGGATGAAGCATCTGGTTCCTCTCCCTTCCTCCCACCTGGCAGATAGACACTAATGTGGCTAGTAGCTAGTGCTGGCTCTGACTGTAGGGGTTTGACAGTAGAGACATATAGGTGGCAAATGGCTTAGCTGCAGGAAATGCTCTCCCAGTCCATTTCATCAAGTTGGAGACGTCCAGCAAGTTTTAAAGGAGAATGAATTGCTGCAGGGGAACAAATTGCTTCCATGTGCTCCTTGCAGTCTTGGGGAAGGGTTGGAGGTGGTTTATAAAGTCACAGGTGGGGCTTGATGCTGCAAGGGCACAATAGGCTTCTGTCACTGTAGTTCTGAAAGGCAAGGTTGGTGCCTGACACCTTCTCTCTCCTCTCTCTTCCTCCCCTCTGTCCCCTGTTCCACAGGAATGTGCTGGGGAGCCACTCTTCATGCTGTACTGTGCCATCAAGCAGCAGATGGAGAAGGGACCCATTGATGCCATCACAGGAGAGGCTCGCTACTCCCTCAGTGAAGACAAGCTTATCCGGCAGCAGATTGACTACAAAATGCTGGTTAGTGCAAGTGGGAGCCTCGCTCGTACTAGTTCTTGCCACAATCTTTAGGCCAGCTATTTAACAAGGTTTTGGAGACACCCATAGGCTTTGCAGAGAGTGTTTTTTCTCTTACTACACTTTCCAGTGTCTGTGGGAATCAAAGTTAGAGCCTGAGGATTACCATGAAAGATGGAGAACTACTGCTTCTCCCATATGGGCTGTCTGTTTCGTCCAGCTGTGTGTTAAGTGGTCCTTCCTCTGGCTGAAGCTGTAGCTGGTTCTTCACCACCTTCTCTCCACCTGTGTGGAGATGAGAGTAAAATGTGCTTGGACAGTGCTGAAGCTTTGCAGTCTTTTTTGAATTGGGCATGGTTTGCTGGCCCAGGATTCCTTCACAGATATTACATTACCTATCTGGAAATTGCTGGAGTTTTGGATTGGAAGGGGAGAGATGGGAAAAAAAAAGGAAGCAGGAATATGCCATGAGACTGTACCTTCAGGCTTGGGATTGAGCAGGTGTAACTGTAGACAGCTGCAGCCCCATGCCTTTGGATCTGCCATCCTCACACTTAATTCTTTCTCCCCCTCTGCAGACCCTCAACTGTGTGAACCCTGAGAACGAGAATGCGCCAGAGATTCCTGTCAAGGTGCTGAACTGTGACACCATCACACAGGTGAAAGAGAAGCTGCTGGATGCTGTCTACAAAGGAGTGCCCTATTCCCAGCGTCCCAAAGCTGGAGACATGGACCTTGGTAAGAGAGGGGCCAAGCACTCCCCTTGAAACAGCCAAAGGCTGAAAGGCCAAAAAAGCATTCAAGGCAAGCAAATGTGAATCTCCTTTAGGACAGAAGACCTGTCAGGACAGGAGTGTTTTTGCTTGTACAGTCCACTTTGACTAAGATTGCTGTGCTGGTGGCAGTGCCTGTGCATGGGAGCCTCTGGGGTGAGAATGTGAATCCTGCCAATGGAGAGGAGAGCTCTTCATGCTCTGGTTTGGTTTGGGTTTGGTTTGGGTTGCAAACACAAGGCTGGGGGACAAGAAGGGCAGAAATTGCTGGGAACGGTGTTAATAGTGACGTTGTCAGAGGAGAAGCAGGAAAATGGAGAGGAGTGCAGTAAATGGTTGCCGGGGCCAAACTGATGCTGCTTTATGTTGAATACTTAGAAACAGCTTTTGCCCAACACCATGTTGACAGTCATCAGTCTGTAGGTTTGAAGGTGATGGCAGGGCTCTTTCGTTTATCCCAGACCTTGCTCCTCTGCTCTGCTTGGCTTTGTCCTCCAAGCTGCCTGCTAACCATGAGCCCTTCTCCCTCACTGGGACAGAGTGGCGGCAGGGCAGGATGGCCCGGATCATACTGCAGGATGAAGATGTCACCACAAAGATTGACAATGACTGGAAGAGGCTAAACACCCTGGCCCACTACCAGGTAATGCTGTCCATTGGTGGAGAGCGCTGAGCAGTCACTAGCTGCTGAGAGCCTGAATATCTCTTCTCCCTCCTTATCTTGGTCAGGGCCTGGGTTTGGCTCTCCAGACCTTGTTGCTCATGTGGGGATGTGACAAGGGGTCTTTGGTCACCTCTCTACAGTCTCTGTGTTATTGATCCTTCTGTTCAAGAAAGGAACTAAATGGAACATCTTCAGGACTCTTAGAGAGCACTCTGTGCTCTGACACTGCTTTGTTGTTTTCAGCTCCAAGCTTTTGAAGCATTTCCATTGTGCTCTGTGGCCCTGAACTGTTGTAGAGGTAGATGCAGTGCCCTGTCCCTGGGGCAGGGTGCAGTGTAGCTTCATCCCTCTGGGGCTGGCTTCTTCACGCTGTGGGATTGTTCTTTGTCTGCATATCCTGATGTCACAGCTTGATATGTGCCATCTGCCTGCAGGTGACGGATGGCTCCTCAGTAGCCCTGGTGCCCAAGCAGAACTCAGCGTACAACATCTCCAACTCCTCAACCTTCACCAAGTCCCTCAGCAGATATGGTGAGTGCACAGGGGGATCCACGCCTTGCTCTCTGCTTTGTTGGCAGGGAAAGCGGCTGGATTTGCAGACTGAGGCACAGGGCCTGCTGGATCAAGGTCCTCTAAATGCTTGATTCTCCTGTACTGTGCTGTACTGGTGTCTGAGAGAGAGCTATACTGGTGTCACACAGAACCGTTTCTTTGCAACGTATTGGAGAGGAGAGAATGGAAGAAAGACAAGTCAGATGGCTGCAACTAAAGGGTCTCCTCCCTTTTTTATTCCCCTGAAATCTAATTAAGGTAGTCACAGAGGCACTAAGCACTTAAATAAGCCTAGCTTAGGGCTCCATCAAACATGCTGGCAACTGTGCTTTGTGACACATGCAGAGAGTGGGGAGGGAGAGCTGTAGAGAGGTGGAGGTCAGTAAGGTATGAGTTTCTCTCTGTTTGGTGCTTGCAGAGAGCATGCTGCGGACAGCCAGCAGCCCCGACAGCCTGCGCTCACGCACCCCCATGATCACCCCAGACCTGGAGAGTGGCACCAAGCTTTGGCACCTGGTAAAAAACCACGACCACATGGACCAGCGGGAGGGCGACCGGGGCAGCAAGATGGTCTCTGAGATCTACCTGACCCGCTTGCTAGCCACCAAGGTATGGCGCAGGGACACACAGCTGCCACATGGCTTTTGTGATCTGGATGGGGAGGGATAAGGATTTGGGTTGTCCAGAGGTGCTACTGTTTTTGATTAGACTGCTGCTTCAGTACTGGAACTATTTTCCTGATCTTTGGATCTGAGCTGGAGGTGATGTTTTTGAGTGCCACAGCCCTCAGTGAGTGTCCCTTGAAGGAACTTTCCTATTTGTTTTTTGCACCCTCTGGCACTTTTACTGTTCCCCATATCACTGAGCAACTGCTGGACTGCAAAGCAGAGGTGCACTGGAGGAGGCATCTCATCCCATTGGTTTGGCTTTTGGGGTAAAGCTGCAAAATCAGGGTGGATAATTACCTAGGGTGTGTGGCATACAGCACACACGTCACAGCAGGGATCCCCTTCCCCCAGCCTGCATAAAACAAGGTGAGTACTGTTTGTCTGAGATCTCTCTAGGGAGGGCCAGGGGCTCTACTGAAGATAATGGCTCAAAACAGCAGAGACTGGGGTCAGCCATCTCTCTTGTGATGTGGCTCCGTGCAATGTAGTAATTAAGGTTTGTTCAGTGATATTTGTGGTCAAGTCTTGGGCACTTTAATGGAACCCAAATAAAGACCACGATGCAACATGCATTCCCTCCCCTGGTTTTTGCTCTATATGGTGTTTTTATGCTTTTGACATGCCAAACAATGCAATGAAGGAAAAATGTGCTTGCTGTCATGTTGATTTAAACCACCAAAAACCAGTATGTTTACACAGACGGTACTGTGCTTTTATTCTAGGTTGTAGGAATAGGAGTGAAATTAGTTTAAAGGCCCATCTTTGTGCTGCTGCTGGGTGCTGCTGAATGGCTCTTGTCTCCTTTTCCTCCTCAGGGCACTCTGCAGAAATTTGTGGATGATCTGTTTGAGACTATCTTCAGCACAGCACATCGTGGGAGCGCACTGCCCCTCGCCATCAAATACATGTTTGATTTCCTGGATGAGCAAGCTGATAAGCACCAGATCAATGACTATGATGTCAGGCACACCTGGAAGAGTAACTGGTAATGGAGAGGGGCAGTGAAGCAGGGGCTAGCGATGTCACAGCTAATGATACCTCCTACCCTTCCCACAGGGAGCAGAAATATGCCTCAAGTTGTTCCTGAAAATGTTCCAGCACAAGAGAGGCCCGTATCTCTGTGTTTTGGGTGTGGGTAAATCTTTCACATGCCTTCCTGCAGTAGAAAAAATCCCAGGAATGCAGTGCTCACTGCTGCCACAGTACCACGTTTCCACTTATGGCTGGAGCTGGCTGAGGACAAACACGATCCTGTTCCCATCTCACCTTGAGTGAGCACAGCACGGCCTTCTCTGTCCTCTGGGCTCCTCCAGACGTGCCAGCCTGCATTCTCATCTTAGCTGTCCTGGAGGTGTTTGCCACACTCCCTCCAGTCACTCAGCTGAGTGTGCCCTAACAGAGTTAGTGTAAAGCCATGTACGCATCCTCATCCTCCGTAACCTCGCCTGCAGAGCCAACCCATCAGCTCTGCTAATCGCTCTCTGAAAAGTGGGGAGGAGCTGCTTATGAGACCTCAGTGAGCGCTGTGCTGGGGCCAGGGCTCCAGCACACGTCTGCTCCTTTTCTGCAGCTCCCCCTCTACATTCTGCGTTTCTGCTGCCTCACTGATTTCATCTCTCTGATCTTGCCGTTGCTGGAGACGGGTACGTACGTTCCCGTGCCTGGCATTTGTTAAATGGCAGCCAAATTGCTTTTGTATAGTTCAGTAACTGTTGGCAATTAGCAGGGCAGGAAAAGAAACATTTTTAAATGGAGATGTGAGAGTGCGGAAGTGCTTGGAACTGATTTATAACTCTGCTTTCTATATTAAAAGAAGGAGTGAAATGCAAGGGAGGAAAAAAAGGCCCGCTCTGCAGGGGCTGGGCATGCAGGCTTCTGCATACTAATGCCTGTGCTTATCTCTGGGCGCTAATTCAATGTGTGGAGCTAATTTCTTGAGGCCATTCCCTTCACAAATGAAATATGTACATGCACCCGGTACCCTCATTAAGAAAGTCCTGGGGAATGAAGTGTGTTTTGTCTAAGATAAAAGCATTCACTGGGTGTTGGTGCTGAGGAGTGACAGACCGGAGAGGCATTCTAATGGAGGGAGACCCTGAAAGGCTCCTGGGAGAGGAGAGGGGCAAGAGAGTGGGAAATGGAGCGATGGAGAGTGGCATGTGTGTAAGTATGCAGCAAACATCCAGTCCCAGTGCCTCCACCGCTGAGAAATGCGTCTCTGGCATCTGAGACTGCCTAAATCGTTCTCTCATCTTAATTGTGCTAATGAGCCTCTGGAGGAATCCAGCATCCCCTTCCTGCAGCACGAGAGATGTGTGAAATGCCACCAAGTGTCTTAGGATTATTGATACGGGAGGAGGGAATCGTGCCCGGTGACCCATGGGTTCAGCGAGGGCTATTCCGTGTGAGTAGACCCGTGAAGAAACAGCAGCTCTTTGCTGCCCTGCTTTGTCTTTGGAGACATTGACAGTGCTGAGGCATTTCTCCATGGACAGCTGTGGCCATGCTGGGGTGGGCAGAAGACATGGTATTGCACTGAGGCAAAGGCAAGTGGCTGTTTGCTCAAGGCTCGTTTCACGTGCTGACTCCTGTTTCTTTCTTCCTTCAGTCTACCTCTGCGTTTTTGGGTGAATGTGATTAAGAACCCCCAGTTTGTGTTCGACATTCACAAGAACAGTATTACTGATGCCTGCCTATCCGTGGTGGCTCAGACATTCATGGACTCCTGCTCAACTTCTGAGCACAAATTAGGAAAAGACTCTCCCTCCAACAAACTACTGTATGCCAAGGACATCCCCAACTACAAGAGCTGGGTAGAAAGGTGAGTAGACTCGGCAGCATCTTCTTGCTTCCCTTGGAGGACTTACAGTGCACTTAAATAGGCATGGAGGTTTCACACTGAGGGTTTGGTTGTTGAGGACACTCTGAAGAGACACTGTGCTGACGCTGGTGGGAGGTAATCCTCATCTGGGAGGCGCTGCTTTCTTGTGATCGTCTCCAGGAGTGAGTTTGCAATGACTGTTTGACAGAGCTGTTTTTGTCTTGCTTAAAGGATGCTAAAAGCAACCTCCACTTTTGGCTTGTCTGATGTTTTCTGTTGTAAAAACTTGGTCAGTGCTAAGAAATTGCTAACATCTCCCTTGATTGCTTTTGAAGAGCAGTAAGAAGTAAGCCATGGACTAGAGAAGTGCCTTTTTTGTAACATGACAATACATGCAGGTTTTGCTGAAATGGATGAAAATTGCAGTTTCCTGTCTCTCATCCCTCTGCACATCTTGCCTGGGATCGTGATGAGAGCTCATGCTCCAAGGCAGTGCTTGGGCAAGGAGCAGGTCCCTTGCTCCTTCTGACACCCTTCTGTCATGTTAGCTGATGTTAACCTTCTGTCCCTCTGAATAATGCTGTGTTAAGTATTCGGAGTTTGAAAGTTACTGATTGCAAATTGATGCTGTTGGGCATAAAGCTTTGTTTAGTTGTATCTTTTGGGGAGAGAAACCTGGGAGATGTCCTACAAAGCCCTCCCAACAGAGTTACTGTTAGAATATTGCCGGGTTGCACAATGAGATTTTAAAAAGCTTAAAAAATACCTCATTTCAGGTTTCTGAAGCAACCTTGCCATTCTGATGATAAGCTGTGCTAAAGATCATACTCTGTACTTTGCTGAGGACCCTTTCCATTTTTAGTGTCTGGATTGGGTACTGAATGAGCCAGACGTAAGACGTCCAGGCAATTATAAGCATTGTATTTTCTAGTTTGCAAGCATGAGACTTTGTAGCTTATGTTGTCCTTGGTTGTTTGCTAGTACTCAGTTACGTATTTATGTCACAACGTTGCCATGCCTGGTGCTTTGCAGGCAGGTGCAAAGACAAGGTTCTTCCCTCGAGGAAGAGACAGCTTGGATCAGAAGAAAAGATGTCCCTGAAATGTGCTGGCTAAGATGAGAGATGAGCTGTGTTGTAATAGGAGAGAGTTCTTTGCAGAGGGCTAGAGGGGACTTTGGAGAGGGGTCCCTTAGGAACATCACAAATTTTGCTGCCTTTAAGCGTAAGGTGAATTTCTCTGACCTTGCCATGTCTGTGACAAAAATACTCGGCATTGTATTATACTCAGCCTGCAGAGGAAAGGTATAAAACCATTCCAGAGAGAAACATTGGTCTAGATGTGCTTCATCCCCAGGGAGAAGTTGGGAGATGTAACCAATGACAGATGTTCCTACCACCGCTTACTGCAGAGCAGGAGGGTGCTGGGCTGTGCTGCTTGGGAGCACGGGGTGCAGCCCCAGAGGCAGTGAGTGGGGTGTGTCTGCTGTCAGGTTTTGCTGCCAAATCTGGCATTTCTGGCTTTTGGCACAGTTATCACTGTCAAGCTTTGCAGAGGCAGGATTGGAGGTAGTGCAGGGGTGGCTGAGTGGGACGCGTTCCCCCTAGCAGCTCTGTCTGCCACCTGAGTTCAGGCATGCTAAAAAAGAAACAAAACACAAAGAGTTTCCTGCCAGTCTCAGGCAGAAATAGCATGTTAAAGGGCTTAGGGGATGGGAAGCTCTGGGAAGAGACTGCTGCCAGGGTCATGGCTAGAGTTTTGGTCCATGCATGCTTGTACTGACAAATACTGTTTCCTGCCATCCTTTGTGTCATGATAAAACCCAGAACTGCTTCATTTTACCTGGACATGTAAGAGTTGCCCAAGTATTTTATCACTGGCAGAGCTGAGCGCTGTGGGATGGAGTGGATCCTCAGCTTCATCTCCTCGAGTGGTCTTGCTGCCATCTGCTCCTATCCAAATGCTCTAGCTGTGTCCTACCTCAGCATTCAGCTGATGATGCTAATGATGCTAATCACTGTAGCAGAAACTTTACTGAGCTGTCTGAGGAGTCGTGAGGAGTAAAGCAAACCTGAGAGGGAGTTGTGCTCTGTGTTTCCAAGTGCTGGGAGCAGGCAGGGCTCATTTGATGTGGATTGGGTTTCTTTCTGGATGGAGGCTGATGGACCTATCCAGTGTGGTTTCCTAAAAGACCTCAGTCTGTTGCTTGAATTTGCACCTGTGCAGCTAAGTCTGGGTCACAAAATGCCTTCTGGTTTTGTTGAAGCAAAATACTCTGTTTTTGCACCACAATTCTGGATGGTACAAGCTGTGTCTGGCTTTCGTATTATCTCCTGAGCATGTCAGTGGTGTAAATGTGGGGTGGGACAGTGAAATTTAAGGTGTCCAAGGAGAAGAAAGGTGTGTCTTACTGGTAGCAACCATAAGAGAATGCAGCTGTGTAGGGAAAAGCAGAAGTGTAACTGCAAGAGCTTGATCATGGCATGACTTAGGTTGGAAGGGACTTATCTAGTTCCAGTGATGTGAAGTTACCTTGAGTGCCATCTTTGGCTATAGAAACATTCTGAACTTAGAACGGTAACAAACTCTTGTGTGTTGCATCATGGGTTCTGCCAGGTGGGTTTCAGTGCAAAATGGGACAGGAAGGAGAAAGAGTGTGTTATTTATGAGATCGGAAAGTCCCTGATCCTGGCTCCCTGGCATGATGGGCTGGGGTGGGTTCAGCCAGTGCTCTGTGTCTCGATGCTGCTCCTCTGGCAGCATGTTGCTAATGGTGCTCACCTTCTGCAAAGTGCTGGGAGACCTCTGGAAGAGCAGCAGCATTACAGTGAGTGATGGTGGTGCGTCACCACTCTGAGGAAAGATGCTCCTCATACTGTTTCTCCTGAGGTTCTCGGTAAGCATCGCGGGGTGGGCTCATCCCCTTCACTCCCTCAATATTTCTGACTGGCTCTTCCATTTCTCCTGCCTCTCCTTTGCAGATATTATGCAGATATTGCTAAAATGCCAGCAATTAGTGACCAGGACATGAGCGCCTACCTGGCAGAGCAGTCACGGTTACACCTCAGCCAGTTCAACAGCATGAGTGCGCTGCACGAGATCTACTCCTACATCACCAAGTATAAGGACGAGGTAAGATGCAGCGATGGGACCTCACACCTGGGCTGCAGGCTGTGTGTCATAGCCCTCGGTTTTGCATTATCCCTATTTTATGAGATGGGGGTGGGTGGTGCACAGGGCCGAGATCAAAGGTGAGGCCATATGTGGAGCCAGGAGCTGACGGACAGTCCTATCCCTGCTCTGTGGCCCTCCCTATGCTGATAAGCAGGGCTTCATTCCTGTGTTTTCTGCTGGGAACAATGTGGAAAACACCTCTTTTTCTCTTACTGTACATACACTTGGCATGTGAGCATAGCAGAGCTTTAGAATTGGCAACACTATTGCAGTGTGCCTTATCTGTGTGCCATGCCCAGCCCAGTGCCGCAGTGGTACTGGCACCACACTTACACTGGTGTCATCCAGCTCTGCTTCATGGGGATATGAGAGGATGTGGTGGCCTTCTCAGCACTTTCTTTGGGAGTATCAGTAAGAATGGTCAAAAACCCCTCTGTTGTAATTTATACAAATTAACTTCACGAAGCACTGCTCAAATCCGCACCCCGCATCTTTTTATTAAAGCAATAAAGTATGTAACTACAGTAAAACACGGATCTATACATATGGCACGATAATATCGCTTTTATTCTCCCAATAAAGCAGAGCGATGACTGTGTGAACAGTGGCTTATTTAGATGACAAAGCACTGGCACTTTTTGCACAGGGAGGTTGGGCCCATCGCTGTAGCAGCAGGGCTGGCCTTCTGGGCCAGCGACAGCAATGGGACCGTGGTGGCCTAAGCCCTTGAGTAGCTGAGTGCTTTGTAGGGAGGAAGGAGGAGGCTGAGGAAGGTTTCCATTCCCCTTGGTTGCCTCTCTTGCCTACAGGAGTCAGAGGAAACCCTGGTGCTTGGGAAGGGGCCACGTGATGGTCAGTGTAACAGCGCTGGTGGGATCCGAGTGCCATTCCCCAGCTGCAGTGTCTGGGGGTCTGTACTTCTGTGTGATGGGCTGGCCATTAGGATGTTTTGCAGCTTGTACAACAGCTCTGTGGTTACCATGAGGGTGGCAGACGAGCAGTTCAGAGTATCCAGATCAGTCAACACCCCTCAGTGACCATCAGGTGCTTGCTTCCTACTGGGTAAAAGTCCTCAGCCCTTAAAAAACTTGGCTAAGAGCAAGGAAGGGGCCGTGTGGCACTGATGAGCTGCTCTTGGTGGGCACAGGTTCTCATGTCGTCAGATAGTTGCAGCCTGACATCTGTTGAGTGTCTTGCTCTCCAAGCATCGCAAGCGTGTTCACAGCTCTCAGGAACTTCTTTTATTATTTGTAATGGAATTAATAAATCGCAGCTGTTCCCTTTGTTTGTTTTCATTCATTAAGCACAATTATATGCAGCTCGACTGCACCCTCTTTGATGCAGAATGGGAGAGAAAAATTTTTCCTGTTGTTCAGTGCAATAATAAGCTGTCATTGGCTGTGAATGAAGATCATAATTAATTTTCATGTGGATACTTGCATCTTGGTAATCAGTGGTCCTGGCTCCTTACAGCAGGTGATAAACTCAGCACTGGTTTCCTTTTCATAGAATCATAGAATCATTTGAGTTGAAAGTTACCTGTAAAGATCATCTAGTCCAACTCTCTTTTATTGTAATAGTTTCTGTAAGGGTGGGATAAAAGAGGACTGGGTAAGCGCAGGGGTAGGTTGTGCATTTTCTAACACCTCAGCATTGCACAGTACACAGCTGGCTCAGTGGGACAGGCAGAAGTAGAGGGAATAGACTCTTACTCAGCTTCTGAAACCAACCTCCCCTTATTCCAGCTCAGCCACTGCTAAGACATATGGGGCTTTGGGTTCAGTGGGAGCATGGCTGTAGGTATTTTGTTTTGCCCACAGCATTTAGCAGCACCCAGCTGCTCTGCACCTTGCAGCGGTGCCTCTGCTTCCCCAGGCACTGGTCATCCTTTCCAGCCCCAGTCCTGTCCCAGAACACCTCGCAGGGAGCGCAGCCTGCCCATGCCAAGAGCTGCTGTATCTCCTCACAACTCTGCCAGCCCGCAGGCACTGCAGCAGTGCTTAATCAAAGGAAGCTGATTCCCTATTAAGAAGTTTCCTGTAGGGCTCCTGATGGACTTTGCCTGCCTCCTAGTAAGTCTATTAATTATACAACAGTTTGTTTCCAATTATGCAGCCAATGAAATGGTTAATCAAGTCCCCTTTGACGGATGCCTTGATATTTAATTGCAAAAAAATTTGCTCTCTCAACTAGCTCACCTGAGGAGATGAGATTTCTATTCAGGTTTGTTTTTTTTTTTTAAAAAAACGTCTGCTTTTCTGCTCTACTGGCACAGTGTTAGTGAGATGAGAGCTGTGCCTGTGGAGGGGGCAGGTGCCCCTCAGCATTATGCTTCATTACTCCCTTCTGTCTGCTCTGAGCCCTTTCCACAAGCTCTCCCCAGACCTGCAGGCATGGAAGTGTTCTTATGGGACAAGGGGACTGTCAAACATCACCCTGTGATCTCTCGTTCCCACAGGAGGTTGGTTAGAGGAAGGGGGTTTTGATGAAGGAAAGCTGTCTTCTTGATAGGATGAGAAGTGATGGCTGTAAGTTGCCCCAGGGGAGGTTCAGGTTGGATGCTAGGGAAAATTTCTTCTCAGAAAGAGTGGTGATGTAGTGTCATAGGCTGCACAGGGAGTGGTGGAGTCACCATCCCTGGAGGTGTTCAAGAACTGTGGAGATGTGGCACTGAGGGATGTGGTCAGTGGGCACGGTGGGTGTGGGGTTGACAGCTGGAGTAGAATGGGGACAATAGGTTGATTGTTGGACTCTTAAAATGTTGGTGATGGGTTGATAGCTGGACTTACCTTAGTGGTCTTTTCCAACTGTAATGACTCTGTGATTCTTGTGGTCCTGGTATGTCAAGCATGGCTCCTGCAAGGCATGGGGCAAGCTGTTGGTGATCGTTGGATGACTGGGTGGACTGGGTGAATCTGTGGGTCTTTTCCAACCTTGGCGATTCTATGATTCTGTTCTGTGATTCTAAGGACTCAGTGTCCATCCCATATCCTAGGGTGGTTGTCAACCTTAGGGAGAGCTGAGCGGGATTTTGTTCCTAGTGGGAGCCACAGCCTTGTGGGTTTGGCACATTTTTTTGGCTTCATGGCTTGATTGTGGTCTCTGAAGAGCAGCCCGTGCTTCTCTTGGACTTGGTAGACTCTCTGGGGTCATGGATGTAGTTTGAAGCAGTTACTGCCTTTTGGATTTGCCCTGCGTTTGACGCTAGATGTCCATTTTCTTCAATTCTATTCATTGGGTTGGCTTCTTGCTAGCTGCAGCTGCGCATCCCTGGTGTTACCACAGCCTGTGGGGTGCTCTATCTGCTGGGTGACAGCTGGGGGCAGCGTCCTGCACCTCTCCCCTCCTCCATTAGACAAAGGGAACCAACACAGGATGCCTCTCCTGGGACCCCATGGCTGCGTGGGGTCGGGATGTGCTGCAAGGGCCGATTCTCAGCCTCCCTTCTCACCTCTCTCCCGCAGATTTTAGCCGCGTTAGAGAAGGACGAGCAGGCCAGGAGGCAGCGGCTGAGGAGTAAGCTGGAGCAGGCAATTGACACAATGGCCTTAAGCAGCTGAAGAGGCGGCACGGTGCCAGCTTCCCAAGCAGCGACGCGGCGGGAGGAGGCAGGCAGGACACTTCGGGGCCGGGGCTGGACGTGCCCGCGGGTGCCTCCGCACACTTCCCACAAATGAACAAGGAAAACCTCGCGTGCGAGCGGAAAACAAAATCCCGACGACAGCAGCAACACGGATAAACCCCTCTACGCACACCCCGATGCAACCGGGACACAGCAGAGACCTTGCAAAGGGGCCAAGCGGGGCGGTGGAGGAGGGAGAGCCGCGTGCCCCATGGACCCGCTGGGACCCCCCGGGCCAGGCAGAGCCCCTGAGCCCACTGGAAAGGAGGGTTGGGACCGTGGGGCTTTTTAGGACGGCATTTGGATGTTGTTACTTTGGTGGAGGGAGGGGGGGGTGGGCTCCTGTTTGTACTGTACTTGACTTGCTCTCCCCTCCTTGCCCCCCCAGCTGTCTGCCCCCTCTCCTCCTCCCTCTGTTTTCTTTTTCTGTCTCTTTCCCCCCTTCTCTCTCTCTCTGGCCTTCTGCCACTAGTGTTAACTGCTATATTTGCACAATTTACACGAGACAAAATTTTTAATTTAAAGAAAAAAAAAATAAAAAGTATAACAAAGAATGGGAGGGGAAAAAAAAAAAAAAAAAAAAAGAGGATTCTAAATTTTGCAACTAACTCATGAAAAACGGTTTTAAAAAATAAGCTAAAGGACTGATGCTGGGGAGATTTGGTGGTGGGGGCAGCAGGGGTGGGCAGGAAAGGGAGAAATCCCTGAGCTTTGATATTTCTGAAAATACGTCCTGTGCCATGTTTTATTTGAATGTTGTTTAGTGCAAAAAAAAAAAAAAAAAAAAAAAAAAAAAAAAAAAAAGGAAAAAAAAAAAGAAAAAAAGATCAAAACAACAAAAAAAGTGGGAGTTTTGTTAGCTGAGTAGATGCTCTTATTTAAATGCTGCTTGAGTGGTTCTGGAGGCTGTGAGTTGGCTGAGGGAAGTCAGAGAGGAGGGTCGGTATTCCTTTCCCTGGGGGATGGCTGGGGGATGCGTTTAGGGTTCATCCTTGCAGAGGGGAGGATGGCAATGACAGGGGACCTGGAGAGCCAGCCTGGTACTTTGGCTTTTACCCACTGCCTTCCTGCTGGCCACCCACAGCACCAGTCAGTTGGTTTCAGGTTCGGCTCCTTGGAGGGAGAAGGCAGGGACAGGATTGACATTATGACTGCATGATTGAAAACTTTTCTTTTTGCTGTTTTATTTTTGTTTACGGGGGGGTGGGGAGGGGCAGGATTCCTGCCATCTTATTGTGCTGACGTAGGGATCCCACGGTTGGATCGTTACCTTTTCCCCCTTGCTTCGTGCTATGCTTGTGGCTGGAGCTGGGCACCAGCCCACGGAGGGACCGAACTGGGACTGTCCTCTGCTCCCCTGCCCCGGGCAGCCCAGGCTTGTGCAGGGATTCCCACTCCACATCTACTTTCCTCTCTCTCTTTTCCTTCTTTCTCCCCCTTTCTCTCCTTGCTGTCACCCCATCTCCCCTCCACTCCATCTGCCCTTCCCACAGTTGTGCCTGCTGGCATTTCACGGGGAGACCCCCTTCCAAACGTCAGATCTGCACGGTTTTCTACTTTCCTGAACAACAACAACAACAAAAGGTGCCGAATGCTGCCCGGAGTTGCAGCAGGTGACCAAAACTTTCAAAAAACTGAGCAAATACATTTCCTTTTCTGTCCCAAGAGCTCCTGCTGCTCCCTGGGCTGAGCAGAGGGGATCGTGCTCTGCCAGAAGTGGTGACAGCAGAAGTCCAAGTGGACAGGAGCCCTCTGGTTTCTGCCCATTCCCATAAACTGCAAGTTAGGGGGGGGGGGGGAGAGGGAGAAATAATGAAGTTTTTAATTAAAAAAAAAAAAAAATAAAAGTGTGTATATATATATATGTGGTTACAATCTAATTCTCGTGCCCCAGTGGGGTGCTGTATAGTTAACTGAAGGAGAATCAAACCGATATAAATATGAAATAAATTTACACAGCCAGATTAAACAAACAAAAAAAAAGGATACCAAATGGTCTGGAAGAAATTTCCAAGCATTTCTCACCATGCAGAACAATCGTTTCAAGCCTGCACATCTCTCATTATGTTGTGATTTTGTTTGGTTTGGTTTTGTTTTAATAAAGAGGAGAAAGAGAAGATGCTGATTGAAAAAAAGAAAATGAGAACAACAAAAAAAAAACCAACTGCCACAACAGAAGTGTTCTAAAAAGAAGTAATAATCGTTTCCCAAACCTGGGAACCCCAAGCTGGTATCTGAGAGCTGTGGGCTGTTGCATGACTGTGCTAGATTTTAGTCTGAGTTGATCTTTTTAAGAAACAGAAAAAAAAAACAAAAGCATAAAAAGACTGCAAGTGTTGAATCCTAGAGGTTTGTTTAAGCCTTTTATCTATTTGATTTTATTTTTATTTGAAATTAATTTGTCACTTTCTTGTCCAGAAGAAAGAAAAAAAAAAAAGCAAAAAGACTTCAGTAATTGACGTTGTGGTACTCGGAGAGCCTTAAAGGGCAGCTGTGCGCCAGGAGCCTCGGTGGGACAGAGCCCTCGTGGGGTCCCCAAATGGCACGGCTCATGGGGCCAGCATTGGTGGGAGCTGCAGCCGTGCCACAGTTGGGTTTGGTGCAGGTGTGGTGTGAGGTCGGCCCGAGGTTCTGGCATCCCTGCGGCAGCCCCTCCGATCCTGTGGTCCCACTGCGGCGGTAAGAGCGTCTGAGGAATCTTTGGTGGCTTTTGGTGGAGCTGAGCACGTGGGATTTTGGTGGTGGTTTGGAGATGGTGGTACCCTCGCTGTTGCTGGTTAGAGAGGATGGAGGTTTTTGTCTGAGCCTTCTGAAATTTTCGGGAAGTGCTGGCAAAATCAGAGGCTCACCAGGCTGCTGCAGTGCTGCAGCACATCCTTGGCTATGTTGGTAGCCGTGTTGGATGGCTCTCATGGCCCTGGTGGTCCTGGGGGGTGGTCAGCATGGAAGTCTCCAGAGGGCTGTGCTAGGCAGGGTAGTAGTGTCACAGTGTTGCTGGGCTCTCACAACTCCTCTTGGCTTCTTCTGCCTCCACTGCCAGGCTCAACCTGTCCTGTGTTCCCCATCCCATGCAATGAGGAGAGTCCAGTGTGGTCCTGGGGACGGGCTGATGTCTTCCTCCTGAGGGGGCTTTGGGGCTTTGCTCCACTCAAGGATCCCTCTGGGGTCCCCTTGCTGCTGGTCCCGAGTGCCTCCATGGCAGATGGTTGCGTATGGGGGACGTGTTGCAGTGCAGCCTGCAGCCCCTGCTGCTCCTTGGTGCTACCTTTGCCTTTCACCTGATGCCCAGTGTCCTTAATCCTGCAGGCAGCCTGTTACCCCTGCCTGGGGGAGAGGCTGGGAGGCATCACAGGATGTCCCATATCAGTGACACTACACGTGCCCCCATCTTGCGTTTTGGGGATGGAGCATGGAGGAGGCCAAACTCCACCAGCTGCCAGCAGGCCCCTGCCTACCCCTGCTGCCTTTTCAGTGGGAGGCTCCCAAAAACACAGCCTGGCCTGGAAGTGCCCCCAGGCCCCTTATCCCCATCCTGTGCCTCAGGGTGGGGAGCAGGGGGTGACCCCCAGGCTCATCCTGCCCCCAAAGAGCACCATGAGCTGTCCTTTAAGAAAGCAGGGGTGGGGACTAATGCAAAGCTGGTGAAAAGCAGAGAGTTTTAATAGTTTTAAAAAATTAAATGGGGAGGAAATAAATAAATAAATGAGAATCCAGAGTCCTTGATTAACTTTCTGTGATGATGATTTCAGACTTGAAGCAACAGGCTGGCGTGGCTGGCCGCACACCCTTTGATCGTGTAAATATCCTGCTATTTCCTATTTTAATGTTCTTCAGATTTAGTACTTGTAAATAAACACACGCATCAAGGAGAGATTAAACATTTTTGCTAATGCTGGTGTCTGGTCTGTGTTTGTGGGCAGTTTGGGAGGGAGGAAAGCGGCCCAAAATGGCACTGGGATGTGCAGCCTGGTGAGCTGTGATGTGGAGACTTCTCTGCTGAATGGGCACCTTGTGGTGAATTCATTGGTTTTAACCCTTTTGTTTTGCTTGTCAAAGGATGGTGCCTGGAGATCCTGGTTACTTCCAAATGGTGGTGTAGGATGGGCAAGATCCTAATGCAGTCCCCATGCTGATTGTGTGTGGTGACACTGGGTGGCCATGGTGGGCACGGGGCTGTTGGCAGGCAGGAGCAGGTTGGTGTGTGGGGTCCAAGCCATGGCTCTGCCCAGCATGAGAACCAAAATCCCACAATCGAAACTGCATTTTTCCTGTTGACTTTGTGTCTTCCCTCCTGGGACCGACCTCTGGAGTAATTTGATTCGTTACAGATCACAGATGCATCTTTTGTCTGCATTTACCATGTGTACAAACCGGATGTTTATGTATGATTATGTTTCTTTGTGGGTTTCCTGCTCTCCAGCACTGAGACCATCAGCAGCAAGAGCTGGACTTCCACAAAGGTATGATTTTTATCCCCTCATCTTCAAATCATAGAATTGTGAAGGCTGAGAAGACCACTAAAATCATCTAGTCCACCCAGCAAGCCCTGCCTGTGACTGCTCCAGACCATCTTCCTCACTGCAATACCTACCATTTTTTTAACACCTCTGGGAGCAGTGACCCCACCACCTCCCTGGGCTGTCAGTACCTCAGCACTCTGAGAAGAAATTCTTCTTAATATCCAACCTGAACCTCTGTCTCCCCAGATTTTGTGTCAGTGCCACAGTCGGTGGGACCCTGGGAGCTCATGGAAGCTGAGCACTGGGCAGTTGGACGCAGCGCTGTGTACAGGAACCAGGTTTAAGTATCATTTCCTGAACGTTTTCCCTCCAACTTGGAGCATGAACAATCTGAGGTCAAATTTGGCAGCTCAGTGAGCAATTTCTGTGGGGTTTGGTGCTTCGCTCTGATCCTTTTGCAGGCAGGATTTTCTTTATGCTTTTCTTTCTCCTTCTCAATATTTCTCCTATTGTTTCAGTTGGGGAAAAAAAAAATAAATAAGAAAACTATTGGTTGGCAAAATAAATGAGTATCTAATATTTCACAATAGCCAGAATGTTCTTCAGTACCAATTGCCTCGTTTTGTCAAGAGTTTCTGGCTTGAAGCCAGCGTGTCCAAGTCTGACGACAGCTCCGAATGCCTTTGTTTGCTGCCCGAGTTCTAGTGCCGAGCTAAGCAGAAAAAGATCAGCAGGGTCTACAAATGATTGTGTAATCCACAAATGCACTTTATTTTGATTAAATGATAAAATGGGAACCTCCCAGCAGTAACGCGCAGCCCTGCCGCTGGAGACAGCGGTAATCTGTAAAGCTGTGGCGGCCGCCTACCTTCATCCACTGCATTTGAGAACCCCAAATTTGTGGCTGCCTCTGTGGGGACCCTGAGTCCTATGATGCCACCTGATGCTCCAGGTAAGTGGCACATCCTCAGCATCTGGTGGTTGGAACCTTGAAACCCCACGTGTGATCTGAAGGTCTTGGCTGGAACTTTCTGCACCAGTCCACTGCCACGGTCTTGCCACTTCCCTGTTGGACTTCTTTGGACTCTATGGGGAATCTCTCCTGCCTTTGGGTGTGTTCTCTCATTTATCTAACAAGGGTGGTGAATGCCAGGATGTGCAAAGGGAAGTGCTGCTCCTGCAGAAAGCAGCATGCATCACTTTGGAACAGGATGAGTACGTGACCCATAGCCTGCAGCACGGGGACTTGGCCATCGTGGGATTTGGTGAGGCTTCGATCATCCCAGTGTAGTGGAAGGTTCCCTGCCCATGGCAGGCTCTTTGGGGCTTGATGATCTTTAAGGTGCCTTCCAACCCAAACTGACCTCTGATTCTGTAATCATGTGAGCAGGAGCAAGTGTCAGCCCCAGACAGAACTCCTCCTGCCCTGGGTGAGCTCAGCTCCTGGAAGACAAGCAGATTTGACTAGGGGATTAATGCCTCTTTTACCTACGACCTACCACAAGCCCAACGCTTCAGTTGTTTCCCCTGATGTGCTCACATATATTTATGCACATTAGAGATGTATACATATACATACAAACTATATATATAAAATCTACAACTATGCATACAGTGTGTTAGCATAGGGTGTGGGTTGTAGGCCATGTGAAGGGTTCAGACCTTACAGGGGAAAAATGAGAGCAGCAGCACGTGCCCCTGCAAGGAGAAAGATGCAAACAGGGAGTTTCTTCCCGCTCAGAGGTGATGATTCCATTTTTTTTCTGAGCTCCTAGGGGAAAAAGAATAAAATCCATCAATTCTGAAGGCAGTAAGGGCCGAGCAGAGCAATACACCCCTCCTCGCTGCCTGGACTAATGAAAATCGCAGCCATGCTGGGAAGTGATTGGTTTATGTTTGTCCTTTGCTTTAAATGCAGTGGTAAAAAGCCCACAGTCTGGGGCTGAGATTGGAGGTGAGATCATTAGCAGGTGGCAGGCGATGGCTGATAGACGTTAATGTGCCACGAGCAGCCTGAGCTTTGCTGGTTTTATTTATTTATTTGTTTGTTTAACTAAGGCAAATTGCTTCAGAAAAATGACTGCCTCCCATGGTGGAAACAGAGCAGAAGGAGGGGGAGAATTGATTTTTCTTGAGTTTTCTAGTGTCAGACTGACAGCTTCAGAGGTGCAAGAGAGCCAGGGGGGCCAACAGGGTGACACGCTCCTGGGTGCTGTTGGTTGTCACTTTTTGGAGGCTGCCTGCGTTTGGGGGCTGTCTCTTCAGAGGGGCTGGAGATGCGACCGGAGATCTCGGCCATGACTGTTAAGAGCAATTTATCTATGAGATTAAGTCAGATGAGAAATGTGGCTGCTGATATCCCCCTGGCTGCTGATATCCCCCTTTTCCTCTGGCCCCAGTGGGGGCAGGGTTGCCAACATGGCCATCCCAAAGCGCCAGGGGAGCCCCACTCCTCTGGGCTTTAAAGGTGATGGCTGTGTGACAGCGTGACTTCACACATCCGATTTCTAGGTGTCTTTCCTACATTAACGCTGTTGCGATGGGCTTGGACTGGCCTTCCCCTCCCTCTGCTGGAAAGAAGCAGAACTGGCCGATGTCCTTTCCTGGGACCTGGCCCATCTCGCTGTCCCTCGAATACAGGAGGTGTCCATGTTGTCCACCAGCAAGATGATTCCTGGTATGTGATGGAGGCTGGGGGTAATTTCTTGCTGCTCCTGTATCACAGGGATCACAACGTGCATTGCAAAAGGGACTGTTAATTTACAGTCCCCCAAACCATCCTGGTGAGGGAAACTGAAAGATCAGACCTTGCTTTGGCCAAGGTCATGCAGCAGGGTTGCATCAGGGAAGAAACTACCCATGCTGACATTGCTTGGAACCAGACTTTTGTTATGGCCCCAAGTGCCTGGCCCACTTCGGCTCACAGCATCCCAAGCTGGAGTTTTGCTTCTTTCTCAGCTCTTATTTTCCTTTTTTTTTTTTTTCTTTTCCTTCTTTATGAACGGAATTCTCCCTTCACAGCCCCTATTCTCTCAGGGGTTCTTCCACTCAGCAGTAGCCCAATTTCCTTTTATAGCTTGTACAATGACTGTCCTAATTACAATTAAAACCAGGAACGTGCTAATCAAATCTTTTACTATTCTAGACAAACTCAGAAAATGAGTAAAATTAGTGACACATGGCCAAAAAAAAAAAAAAAGGAAAAGACAAGGCAAAAAGCGTGAGAGCTGGTGCTAATGCAGACAGGGACTTAAAGAGAGCAGCAGGATTTCTGCACTCTCTGCAGCCATTGGTGGTGAGAGTTGGGATCGTGTCGTCCCGGGGGGCTCCTCCATCCCGTTGCCTGTGGGATTTCCATGGTTAAGAGAAGTTTTTGATGGTGAAAACCTTGGACACTGAGAGTGAATCATCCCCTAAACCGAAATGGGGTTAACGGCAGAGTGAGGGCGGTGAGCAATGGGGTCAGTGGGGCAGAAGGAAGGCAGCAAGCGGCAAGTAAATAACGAGCGTGGGAGTGGGGCCGGCGTCTGCCACAGCTTGAGCATATGGCCAGAGGGGTATTTGCTTCGGTGGGAAATCACAGGGAAATCATTTCGTCTTTTCTGGGGGGATGGGTGATTTTAGCACCCAACTCTGGCACTTCTCCCAGCTCTGAGTGAGGGGGGGAAACCAGGGGTGCTGGGATGTGGAGGTTCCACGTGCTTGTGTTTGGGAAGAAGGATCGTAGCTTTGTGGAATAATGCCTTTGGGTCGCAGGAAGGCTGCAGAGATGGGAATGGAGGCAGGGCCGAAGAGTGAAGCCCTTTGTGCAGCTTGCTGCTCACTTCAAGTTACGGATCCCTTTCAGTATTTCAGTGTCTAAGGAGGGGCTGTAAAAAAGTAGGGGATAAGCTCTTCAGCAGGGTCTGTTGTAACAAGGGGAGCTAAAAGAGAGGAGATTTAGACTGGATGTAAGGTAAGAAAGAAGTTTTTTACTATTAGAGTAGTGAGGCACTGGTTGCCCAGAGAGGTGGCGGTGCCCCATCCCTGCAGACAGCCAAGGTCAGACTGGATGGGCTGTGAGCACCTGATGGAGCTGTGGGTGTCCCTGTTCATTGCAGGGGAGTTGGACCAGATGGCATTTAAGAGTCACTTCCAACTCAAATGATTCCATGATCCCATTACAGATCCTGACCAAACAGCCTTATGCTATAGGAATTGCTCCCAGTGTGATCTGTTCAGTCCCCAGCTGGATGCTCCCACAGTGCAGACGGAACTTGGAGCTGAGAGTTGATTCACTTTAGTTTCACGTTAAAAATTAAAATGTGACCCATATTAAAAAAGAGCTGGCTGTTCTTCCCTCTCCTCTCCTCTACTCTCCATCTTTATTACTTTGTCAAAGTACTTCCAGGTATAATACTTATGTTTTATAGGCCTGAAGCACGAGATTATTCAATTTGCTTTATAGTTTGATAAATCCACTTGGATGTGGTAATTGAACTGCACAGCCTGGGGAGGAGGGAATTTCTGTAGCAGCTTCAGCCACTGCTTCCAACCACTTCTGTCCGGTGGGATGTGCAGGAGGCAGTGAAACCTGCTGGGGTTTGAGCTTTATATTTATTAAGAGATAATAACCACAGAGAGGTGCTGGGTGCTCCATCCCTGGAGACAGCCAAGGTCAGGCTGGATGGGCTCTGAGCACCTGATGGAGCTGTAGGAGTCCCTTTTCATTGCAAAGGGGTTTGGATCAGATGGCCTTTAAGGGTCCCTTCTGGCTCAATCAATCCTATGATTCTGTGATTCTGTTATATAATACGGCGCCTGTTGCAGCAGGAACTTGGTACAGGGACCCAAGAAGCTGTTCCCAGACTCTTGTCACAGGTGTACTTGATGTCCAGCTCTTCATCTGAAGTTTGCTAATTGATCGAATTCCTGGCATTAGATGAATCTACCTCAGCAGATCAGATGTCTTTCAGCCTGGCTCTCAGAGGGCTGGCATCCCCCAGAAGCATATGGTGTGAAAGCTGAAGTCAGCTCCTCTATTTGAAGAAGAGCTCATCTGCTGGTGAACTTCTTGTAAGGTACAATCCTTACAACACAGCAATGCTCGGGGCTACCATGAAAGTAGGTAAAACACAAATGCTGAGACTTTGCAGTCTAGATCTCATCTCTCGGGGCACCTTGGCTAGAGGTACATTGGATTGGATTCTTTAATCCAAATGCTGTTAGAAGTTTCCCCTTGCTGCTCGACAAAAACAAAATTCAGTGTTCCACTGAAAGAGATATTGATCCTATGTGAAATCAAAGCCTTGGAAAACCTCGGGAATGTTGGGAATTGTTTTGCTGCTCCCACCATAGTGTTCCACAGCAGCTACAGGAGGGGTGAGACTGTCAGCTCATTGTTCCTGCTGGAGGAGATGCCCTTCTTTTCCTGTTGTAGACATCATCCCCCAGGGCTATTAATACAGCATTTCCCAGAAGGGCTAAATTTAAAGCAAATGGAAGCATATTATATTTTTGGCTCCAGTAGGTAGAACTGTATAACACTCTGCACTCATTTTTGCTTTTTCTCTCCCTCTCTGCATAGAGTGTGTATCATAGGCTGTCATTGTATTTAAATAATAAAGCAGAACCAGGATTATTTTGTACACTTTTTTCTCCTCTCTGATCTCCCCATTGAAAAATGCATGGAAAGCAACAGATGTTTCGACTTTGTAGCTTGAACCTTCTCAGCTGTTTGAAGATTTGATGTAAAGTTCTTTGAACGTCAGTTTCAGAGGAGACTCTCTTAGTAACAGTTGCCATGCAAAATTCATAATTAATGAAGATTTCAGGGTTATGGTGGGTTTTAAAACTGTTATTTCATTATTATTATTATTTTGTGCAATTCTTAACAAGCTTGGAGATGCAGCTTGGTCCAACTGGAAGGAACAGTCAGCAGCATCCCGGTGTGATGGCATCGCCTTTTCCAGGCTGCTGGGCTCTGGGGCGGCCAGCAGGGCTCTCTGCTTGGCTGGGGGGGGTTGGAGGCTGATTTAGGCTGGGTACCCTGTAATTAGCAGCTGGGAATAATGGCACTTACCTGCTGCCCGCTATATCAAAGCAAGGCTCTGGGCTGACTCAGTGGGCTGGATTACCCTCTAGTGGCTGCAGCTAACATCAGAGAAGGGAAGCGTTTGCCTTGCAGATGTGCTTGCGGTGAGCAGACAGGGGAGCAGACAGCAGTGCTGTGGGAAATAAATGAGGCTCGTTGCCCCCCAGAAACTGCTGTTGCTGCTGTTGATGCAAACATCCGGGCGAGCTGTAGTGCACGATTCCTGCACTGGGAGGAACTCTTTCAGGAGCGCTTGCTGCTGGGACAGGATGGCCAGTCATGCTTCTGTGACCACATCTGAGTCACCTTTTAAGGTGTCAAATGCAGATGGCTGATTCACCATGAGTGAAATGCGGGGCTCAGGCTGCTCTTGTCTTTCTCTTGGCCTCACTTGGTTTTCCCACATTGACACTCCAGGTCTCTCTGCCATTCAGTGACCCCTTCTCTGTCCTGTTAAAGAGACAGGGAAGGACCCTGGACTGATGGTAGTGGTAGCATCCAGCTCAGTGATAGCAGGAATGCTGTTGCCTTAGCTAGCTCAGATTTTGGGTAGCCTACATGAGACTTTTCCATTGGGTCCACCCAGTGATGTTTGGTCTCATGCCCAAATGGCAGTCCCCCAGTTTCAAGGCAGCACATCAGGGACTTCGCGGTGTACTTCACATCAAGCTATCTAAAATGCAGGCATGTGCATGCAGCTCTGGTGCACTGGCAACATTCTGACCATCCCCAGCATCCCCCAGGAGAGGCAGAGGCTCAGCACTGTCAGCAATGACCGGTGACACTCGGCTGCCACCAGCAAGCCACCACTGGCTGCCGTGGTGGAGGCATCAAGTCATGCATTTAATTGGTGCCTATTGGATTTTTTTTCCTGCAGCTACAGTTTGTGCTACTTCTTGTGACATCCGCGAGAAGCAGTGATTTAGGTTTGTTTGTATGTCTGACTCAGAGGGTTTCTCCACGCTGGCATCTGACCCCTTCCCCCCCATCCGGACGGCTGTTTTTCTGTGTCATTGGACTGGAGTAAGAGGAGGCTTTTGGGTCGTGGGGTCAAGGGTTGGGCACAGCAAGGAAAGCACAGCCGTGCCAGCCATCAGGGCAGCTTGAGGGACATGCCATTCTTGTTGCTGCTGATGCCCCAGGACATTGTGGCCAAGCTGTTCTCCAGCTCATGAGCTGCAGCTGGGCCTCTGTCACATTGCTGCAGTGTCACTGTGTGCCCCAGCTGCTGGATGAGCTTTGGTGATCACAGAGACAGACAGGGCAGCATTGGGTTGTACAAGCTTGGGGTGACAGTGGGTCATGTGTGGCTATGCCAGATTTTTTGCCTGTTGTGGAATGGAACAAAATCTTGGAGGCTCTGAGCATGGGTAGTTGGGACTTAGCAGAGCAGAGGGGAAATGTCTCTGCTGGTGTTTCTAGGAGAAGCTTTAATTGTAGAGGCTGGGATTGGTTCCTGGCAGTGCCAGTGTGCCTTCTAGCCCACTCGTCAGGGCTCTGGGTACCATGCTCACCCTGCTGTCCTTCAGGGAATGTAATGCAATAGGAGGTGACAGCATGCAGAGCTGTCAAGCTCAGCCTGTCATCCTCAGCCAACACAGTGGAGGCCTTGGGGGCTGCTGCCTTCCCCTCCTGACCTCTCTGCTGGACTGTGTGCATGTGAGGGCCGCATGGGACTCCTGCTTATTCCCAGACTTTACCTCATTGTGTGAGTACTTCTGCCCTCTTTGTCCACCTGGGTACAGAGGGCACCTTCTCCCTTTCCTCTCATTTTTCCTTGCTTTTGTCCACACTGTGCTGTTGATGGAGTGGGATGAAGTGTGGGGAAGGTCAAGGAGGCTTTCTGCAGGAATTCTTCTCCTGCTCAGGCACTCTTGGGGCAGGTCAAGGGCAGCTTGAGTGAAGATGCACCGATTTGGGGATAGCAGAGTGCATCCATGTTTAGCCAGATTCTTTGGGCCAAAGAATGGGCTCTATTGCAGTTTACACATGCAAGATCTTCATTGACTTTTGTTTGTAGATGACTCCTGAGTACCAATACTCCTGCACCCCTTAACACTTTCTGCTCAGCCTCCTTCCACAGGTATGCCCAGCTCTGTTGGTTTCCAGTCCCTCTGCAGCCCTCGCTGACCCCATCTCCTGTAACCCGCCGTGGCAGACACAGCCTCGCAGCCCTGATGGGTTCCGTGCTCGGCAGAGGGGAATGGCTCCAGACTGTAATCCAAGCCGACAGATTGAGGTCAAACGCGCCTTTGGTGCAAGGAGCGGAGAAGGGCAGGAGAAGGGGAGGGGGCGTGAGTGGAGTGGGCAAGAGGGAGATGAAGGACCTATGGGGACCCAGTAGGACCCAGCAGTCTTGACAAAAAGGCACCCTGGTGTTGGGTTGCCTGGGTCTGTCAGGCGGTGGCTTTTCCCCATAGCACGTTTTTAAGGAGACGCCAGGAGGGAAGATGGATGCCCTGCTCCTGGAAGCATTCAAAGCCAGGTTGCATAGGGCCCTGAGTAACCTGATCTGCTGGTTGGTAGCCCTGCCCGTGTCAGGAGTCTGGAACTAGATGGTCTTTAAGGTCTTCTCCAACCTAAGCTATTCTGTGATTCTACAAAGCTTTCTGTTCCCTGTGAACCCTTAAGCATGCTGGTATCTTCTCATTTTGCTTAGGATGGAGATGACTCAGTTTTCTTACATTCAAGGTGGGCTGATATTAAGAAAGCCTTGAGAGGCTCTGACAGCATCTGCTTCTAGCTGGTACTTCTTCGACACAGTTAAACTGTTCTATACAGCAGAGATGCCTCAAGTCTTTTGCTGCTTGAGGGGCACTGAGCTGTTTGTATCTCCCCCAGCTGCCCAGGACACTGTTCCTCATATCCAGAGGTGATATATTTATGGGTTGACGAGCAGAGGGATAGGGGCTGGGAGCTGCACTGAGGGCTGGGCTGCTCTGATGCAAATCCTGTTAGCGGTGAAGAGGGATGAGATGGAGAGAAATGGGGAAAGAGAATCAGCTCCAGACAGAATATATGTATTTTTTTGCCTGCTCCCCGGGAGACTTTTGAGAGTCTCAGAGCAGCATTTCACATAGTTGCTCAAGTGGAACTGCTCTGAATAAATAGTTGCGTTTCAGCAGTGGAGATTTAAAACCCAAGTCTTGGCAATTCCTGGCTGCTGAAAATCCCTTGGTATTTTTCAGAGTAGTGGGTGTGTTAACCCTGGTACCATGGCCAAATTCCCAGCTGGGAACCACTTCGTAAAATCCCTTTCATACTCCTAGCAGGCTTCCTCTTAAAAATCTTTCCTCCTCTTTTTTATTTATTTCTTTATGTTTTCCCTGTCATTTGCCCAGCTGCCTCGCTGCTCTAGTGAGGCACTGCTTTGAGCTTAGACATGTTTCTAGCAATATCTGTCTATATATTTTTAGCACCAGTGTCATTCTTCCACTTCCATTGCTTTTTCCCTTGTTTATAGTCAGGATGCAGAGAGTAATCACGTCTCCTCTGATCAAGTAAACAAAAAGTCTGTGTCCTCACTCCTTCAATCCTTAGAGTGGGTGACGTGTTGCTGCTGTCCCTTCCTTCCTGGCCTCCTTCTTCTGCTCCACCAGATCCTGTGGCTCTACATTGCCTGGGCTAAAACTCTTTCACTTTACCATAACAAATCACTTCCCATCATTCCCATTTTCAGGCTGGATCAGGCTCTGAGCACCCAATGGAGCTGGAGGTGTCCCTGTAAACTGCAGGAGAATTAGACCCGATGGTCTTTAAAGGTCACTTGCAACTCAAATGATTCTGTGATTTTGTGATCATGCCACTGCATTACATGATTCTCTAAAATACAGATTTTCCTTTATCTATGAAATTGGTTATTAATAGAGAAATAAGACAAAAATGGAAAGTCCCCAAACAGGACAGTCCAGAATTCCAGAGCCCTTCTCTTGTCCTCCCTTCTTCCCTTTCGTGCTGGGTTGTTGGATGCTCATATTGCTTTTTTCATTCTTCTTACTTACAGGCTGTACACTGTGTTCTCCATCTCCTCATTGATCAATCTATCAAAGCCCTCACTCTAGTCCTGTAATGGCATGGGCTGGTTCCTGCAGGACTTTGGGCTACTTAGGGGCCAATCACTTGATAACAGGAAGATCTTGGATCTTCACTTCCCTCTCAGCTATGGTAAGTACATTTTCTTTAGATATTGGGAAAAAATTCTTTACTCAGAGGGTGCTGAGGCACAACTGCCCAGAGAAGCTGTGGATGCCCCGTTCCTGGAGGTGTTCAAGGCCGGGTTGCGTGGGGCCCTGGGCAGCCTGGTCTGGGGGATGGTAACCAGCCCACAGCACGGGGGTTGGAACTATAGAAGATCTGCAATGTCCCATCCAACGAAGCCTTTTTACGACTTTCCCTTCTGTTTACCCAGCTTAGTTCATATGCTTACAGTTATTGTCTCTGTTCACAGCTGCAGAGAAGAATTCATTTAGTCATGGGGCCTCACCTAGATTTTTGTGAACTCTCTTCCCCTGTCCTGCTCACAGCATTGCCTGTTCTGTCTTTATTATCTTTGTGTTTGTATGGCTGGAGAACCTTTTACTATTTGTTTTAATATCCTTCCTGAGGTCTAATTCAGTTTGACTTCTGGCATTTCTCACTCCATCTCTCTACTTCACAGCCCCTAAAAAAACTGCTTTCTCTGCTGCTTAATCATTTCCCTTTTTATGCTCTCTCTCTCCTTATTCTTTCTGTCCCTATTACAATATTCATTTCAGCAAGGCAGGAGCTGCTCCTTGAGTATTTTTTTCCATACTTCACATGCATTCTCTGGGGAGTTTTGCATTTGGTTTGAAGACATCTGAACTTCTATTTTATATCCAAGACATGTGTTTGCCCTTTTGAAACCAGGGACCTTTAGGCAGCACTCTACTACTGTTTATCTGTCTGTTCTGTTTAAAATAAGTCAAATATGGCCTAAGTTTTAAGTAAGTCACCCTGTCCATCATTATTTTCCAGTTACAGCTCTCCCACAGTGCTCTTATCACTTACCAATGTTGAGTCTAAACCAGTATCATTTCTTGGTGCTGCATCTTCTGCTGCCACTCCATTTTATGACAGTTGCAGCTAGGATGTCTGGACCTTACTATTGCAGGAGTTCAGGATTTTTTGGATTTCATTTGCAACTAGTCTCCCAGTGTAAGTATTTTTTCTGATAGTTTGTCCATGTCCATTCAAACTTATCTAGCACTAGTCAAACTGGGCAACACAGGGCGTAGGTCAGGTCTTTCCCCATGCAACATATCCAACCCAAGTTCTCCTTTGTAGTTCCTCTCTCTGTAGCTTGCAGCACAAAGTCCTCCTCCTCCTCCCTTCTCCAGCCTTTTTGTGGCCCAGGATTTGCCTGCCTCAGCTGGCTTGGCTTCTTGGGTGCGATCCTCTGATTGCCCACAAGCCTGGAGCCAGCAGCTCCTGCTGCGCGTTCTGCTCCCACTTGCCCTTGGCAGCTGTGCAGAAACAAGCTTTCCTCTGAACCTTTTCCATAATTACCTTTTTTTCCCTCCTTCTTTCCTGTAGCATATTGTCAGTGTCTTCTGGTCTCTGAGCCTCCTGGGACCCTCAGGAGAAACACAAACTGATTTTTTCTGGAGAGGGAATGTGCAACCCCACGTTGCCACCCTGGGTATTTTGTCCTCTTGGTTTTAATAAGCTGCACAAGATTAAAGAGTGACAGTGGATTAGGTATTTTTTTCCCCTGTGTTTAACTTGGCACATAATTGGAGTAAGAACAAAGGATACGAAGGATTCTGGGTCCTCATGCACCACACTGCCATTGTTAGGAAACCTATTAAGGTGTCTGGCTGGTGGTCAGAATCACAGAATCACTCAGATTGGAAAAGACCATTCAGATCCCTCTGTCCAACCATCAACCCACCCCCACTCTGCCCACTAGAGACCAAGGGGTTTGTGGTTTGGTGGGCTTACCTGTCGTTAAACCTTTTTGCAATGTTTCAGCTGTTTGTGTGGGTTTGCATGTATTGTGTCTGTTTTCTCTCCCCTCCTTTCCACTTCATCTTCGCTTTCTCCCTCACCACAAACCTGATTTTAAAAGTACATGCACTTATTAATTTATGAGCTGTGGTCAGTGCTGTGGGAAGGGAGACCTGGGGGGAAAGGGGTTGGGGCACACATCAGGGCCATAATGAGATCAGGGACAGAGAAGGCTCTGTGTTTGGACTCCATTACCACTTTCATTTGGACACTTGATCCTCAAGTGAATGAATACAGCACATGACAGTGTCAGCTCTCTAGCAGCTTAATATTTCTGCAGATGATTGATAGCACTGTGTACAGGACCTTCAGACATGAAGATGGGCAAGCACACACCACAAATATCATGTGCTTGCAGTTGACAGTAGTGCCTAAGAGAGGGAACAGGAGGAGAGCACATCCCCTGCTGCTTGCCTCCGCTACCCAGAGCTGCAGTGCCCATGGCCTGGTGCAGGCAGTTGGCTGCTCAGCTCCATGGGGTGCAAGGAAGGATCTGTTTCTGCTTCTTTCAGACTTTACAGCAACGCATCTGTATGTGCACTTAACTGGCATGAAACAACTCCCATCTCTCCTTGATAATGATAAAAAATGAGAGGGTGTTCCTAGGAAGAGTATGGACCTGCAGTTGGAGGAGCACCGTGGGCACTTGAGGTACCTCGCACACACACAGCTGCTCTCAGGAGTGGGATGCAACCCCACTGTGCTGCGGCAGGTGATGAGGCCACAGCTCTGTGAGCGTGGTTCTGGAAAACGGTGCCCTGTTCCCTTTGTTTTGTGGTTTTCACATTCCCAATCTAAACTACTGCAGGGAGCTGGAAGCTGAGGGAGAAGGGATCAGGCCCTCCTAAACACACGATCATCATTACCCCAGGTCTGTAAGGCTGACACACTGTTAATATGCTGCAGCACCAGTGTTCTTCAGTTGCCCGCATGCCTCCTCCTCTCCCCAGCCAACTGCGCTAACTACTCAAGTGCTATTAAGAGCATATAGATCCATGTCAGGGAAGGATGGGGAACCAGGAAGCAGTTTGCGTGAGACGAGTCCTAATGATGGAACCTGTGCAGGACCGAGCAGAACTGTCCCTTCTTGCTGCTCCTATACAGCCAATGTGGCTTCAGCCTGCTGGCATGACCAGGCAGGGGAAGCATATCCTCTGTGCTGCCAGCTGGAGGGCACAGTGCTGCAAGGTACAGGTGCTGCTCCCTGCCTTCATGGACTCATTGGGGGACCACCGTGATCATCAAATCCAACTGGCAATCCATCACCACCATGCCCACTAAAACATGTCCCTCTGTGTCTTGCTGGTTGCATCTGCCTCAGGTAAAAAAGCAAAATATAAGAAAAACAATAGAAGGTGAAAGTGTTACCCTGACTGTAAGTACCGTTTGTTTTTGATGGTGTTTCTCCTGGAAACTTGCAGACAAGATCAATTTTCTTGTTTAACCCTCCATCCCAACTCCCATAAGAGAAATGAGTTTTGCTTTCTGCAAGTCCTGGATTCCAGCATCCTCTGAATACGCAGTGTGTAAATAAGGAGGTGCTTGTGCTGTGGTGTTGGTTGTGGCTCATCTAAGGGTTGAACTTGCCAGGCTATTACTGCAAAGCAGTCCAGGAGCATGGCAGTGCCGGACAAATGAGGCTTGTGGTTGCAGTGCTTCTTGGGAGAGCTTAGTGGTTTCAAGTAGAAAAAGCACAATTAGCACTGAGGCATCTGGGATGTGTTAGGACTCCTTTGACATACAGGGAATCTGATGAGTTTTTCCAAAGTTATGTAAAAACAGAAAGAGTGGTCATCATCTGGCCTTTCTGATCTCAACGTGCATCTCATTAATGAAGGGGAAAAATGTTGCAGGGAATCGTGAGTTGGCTCAGTCATGTGTGGGAAAAGATAGAAACGTAGGGGGGAAGCAGTACTTTGAATGTAACCTCCATATGCCCATTTAGGATTTAATAAGAGAGTTACCACATCGCTGTAAGTGACAGCTGGTTATTAGAAGCAGACACTGAAGCTGCGGATGATCTGAAGGCAATGCTGATGCTTAGCTATTCGTACACCAGTACATCTGCCTTTAATAAAGACTTTTAATTTTGTAAACATGCATTAACTAGCTTATTAAATCCAAATAAAATGGGTATCTTACTCTTAATGCAACCACACAAAAAGGACCCAATCCCAAACCCTGCCTCTCCAGCTCTAGCCCACGATTTCCTGGGTAAAGCATGTGACCATGGTAGGTTGAACCCAGCATGTCATTCTGGCAGATTCACTGCAACTTTATTTCCTCTCTCCACCCATTCTTCCCATTCTTTGATTTGAGCATTTCCTTGCTTAGCACCCTCTGGAGCTGTATGTGGGCAGTGCAGCACGGGCAGGAAGTTCAGCCCAAATCATAGAATCATCTAGGTTGGAAAAGACCACTAAGATGACCAAGTCCAACCATCAACCCACCCCCACCATGCCCACTGTCCACGTCCCTTTGTGGGCATCTCTCCATATATCCAAATATCTCCATACTTCTTGAACACCTCCAGGGACAGTGCCTCCACCACCTCCCTGCGCAGCCTGTGTCAGTGCTTCACCACCCTTTAGGAGAATAAACTTTTTCTAATATCTAACGTGAGTTGGATATTATTATCCAATTCAAAGTTGTTTGATCTGAAAAACAGGAAGCAAGTATCATTTCTACTGCCTCTCTCAGTGGAGGCAGCACTTCTATCCTCTCTAGATGAATGAGGGATCTGCATCAGCTCTTCAGGCTGAAACATCCTGGGGCTGGGAGGGAGAAAAGGGGTGGGTTCAGCGGTGTAAGCTCCATCTGTTGTGCTTTCTGCTTTTAATAATGACAGATCGTGATGCTTTTAGCATGATGGGAGTGTCCGTGAGCCCGTGGTGTTGGATGAGCATTGCCAGCATGCTACTGCTGCTTCCCACATTTGCAGACAAAATTGCTTGGATCAGGCTCACCCCCTGCTTTTCTACGCCAATCTTTGTGTTTAAGCTCCCTGCCCATGGGGCAGGCTGCATGGGCTTGAAGTCAGGATGCTTGCCTTGTGATAACTCATACGTTAAAGTCTGCCTACTCTATTTCAACAAACTTCTTATTTTACATATTGAAATGCCTCCCAATTAACAAACTCTCAATGGGTGAAAGGAATGGGAAGCTGGCCTCAGCTCTCCTTTGTCCCCATCCTGAGACCACGCTCTGCAGACGATGCTGTGCTCCTGCCTTTTTCAGCCCCTGGTCCTGCTGAGAGCTGCTAACGTGACAGCACGCGGCCGGCAGAGCGGCTGCTGCCGAGGTGAGCACGCTCAGGGCTGCTGGCCTCATTGGTCCCTGCTTCCGTCTAACCAGCAGAGCAGAGAAATTGCCTGTTACCTCAGGTCGATTTTTCATGCACTCCTAAATTGCTTTGTATTGACACGCTGTCAGAAATGGATTGTCACATTCACCCAGCCTGAGCTGGGCTGGGGCTTGTAAGCATGTGCTGTCAGGCTGATATCTTTGCAGGTCGAGGTCAGAGTGGGGAGTGGTGGGGTGCCTGGGATCTTTCTCTGTCCTTGATCTCTTCTTGTGTTTGTAGAGCTGTTTTGCAGCACTTTGTAGAAGTCATTTATGATGAAGATGACCCAGTGAAGGAGAAGGCTCTCTCCTTTCTTTGGACATTTCTTCTTTCTAATGGTTAGGTCATAGAAGTGATCTGCAAGACTGGTGGTTTCTCACCATGGCTCTGTGGCCCTGTAATCTGATTCTGCTCAGTCTCTGCCATTTGAGCTTTTTCATTCTGTGAAGAATAAGTAAAAAATATCAAACCCCTGGATCGCAGAGAGAGACTAAATAGCCAGGCTTCCATCACAGGCACTCAGGTACTCACCTGGGAGTACAGGAGATGTGGGTTCCTGTTCAAGCTTCAGTGAATACCTATCTCAATTAAGTTACGGAGTCATCTCTTCCCCTGCCCGTCTCTTCATCCCAATGAATATTTACTCATTTCATGCATGGTAGAAAGACTGAAATTCATGATATGATCATACTTGACTAATCTCAAGCTTCTGTGCAGTGTTTGAGGTCTTTTCTCCATTTCCTTCATTATCCAGAACTGGGAGGAACCTCTTCCTTCACCCACTGCTCTTATTTAGTCACTTCTAAACACCTGCTTAAATTTATTCCCCTTTGTCTGCACATGAGTGTGGTTTTGATTGCTCCCATGGTAGTTCCTATTTTGTTCAGTTTTGCCTTTCTTGATACTCACTGTTGCAGATGTCTTCTTATACAGGAAAACATATGGGTCATGAGAGGAGAACTGCCCCAGGTCATTCCTGCAGTGACCCTTTCCTGCACCTCATGAACGTGGTGTGGGAAATGCCAGTGTTGTGGCTGTTTGGCTGCTCTTGGCTGAGTGCTGCAGATATCCAAGCCAAATCAAGAAGTGGCATTTAGCCAGGCACACACTTTCTCTGGTAGCTTTGTCCCTACAGCCCACTTGACATTAATTGCTGCACTGCTGATGTGGCAGTGAGTCTCAGTCCCTGCTGCCCGCAGCTACTTGGAGAACAAGGTGGATGAGAGTCACCGGGTGTCAGACCAGCTTCCTCCCTGCCTGACTCTGTCTGAACATCTTTGTCCTTTTCAGTGCCTGACACCACTGCTGTATCACAGATGAAAAGCATCCTTGCTGTATGGCATAGTCCCTGCCATTTCCTCATTTGATTTGTCTTTCTTCTTTCATTTTTCGCTGCTCAGCTTTTTCTTCTCCTCCCCCTTCACTCCGATCCATCAGACTTCTCCTAAGCCCTGAAGTGTTGTGACTGGGGCTGACTGACAGCACTTCATGCCTGACATACATCTCTGGGATGCAGCCCAGGATGTGTATTTGAGAGCAAAGTTGGATTATAAAGTGCTGTGTGGGAGTCTCTGAGAAGGGAGTCAAAACATCGTCAAGCCTTTTCCTCCTGAAAGGAATAGAAATATCACGTGGAGACTGCTGATGCCAGGGGTGGCTTATGTTGTATGCACACTGGACAGGATCATCTTGTCTTGCAGGTGCTGGAACTTGTCCTCATCCTCTTTGAATGCTGCTACAAAGGTTGAGAAGAGCCAAAGAGAACAACCCTCCCCTTCCCTTGTCTGTGTTTGTGGTAGTGCTTATAAGCTCAAGTCTGTTCTATGTGGACCCAAGCTCGAGCTTCGTCTATGTAGACAAGAAGCAATGGCCTCAAATTGCACCAGAGGCAGTTCAGGTTGGATATTGGGAAACATTTTTTTCTCAGAAAGAGAACAGGCTGTCCAGGAAGGTGGTGGAGTCACTGCCCTGGAGGTGTTCAAGAAATGTGGAGATGTGGCACTGAGGGACGTGGACAGTGGGCATGGTGGGGGTGGGTTGATGGTTGGACTTGGTGATCTTATTGGTCTTTTCCAACCTTATTGATTCTCTGATTCTATATGGACAGCACAGGGCAAGTAGAAGAGTGAGTTTCTGTTGCATGTGCCCTGAGTACAAGACATGGCACCGCACGGTGATTTGGCTGGGGAAGGTGAAAACATTGTGGCTGCACTCAGAGAGAGTTGATTCATGAAACTTCCTTCCATCCGTTCTTTATTACTGGACCTCCTGGGAAGCTATTTCCCTGCTCTGCTTCCTCCCTCCCCAATGCTGGAATGGATAGAGAAATGCTAGCCAAGCTCTGGATGGAGCAGCAGGTCTGAACTGCTTTGTTCAGCTGATGCATTCATCTTCCTTCAGCCCTGCCCAGGCTCTCAGGTTATTTTTGGTGAGAGCATTTTCAGAAGAATGGTCTCTGATGATTCTAGAGAGAGCTGTGGCTCTGCTGGGAACAAGGGTAGGGTGGTCTGTCATGGAAGATCTGATCTGGGTGAAGCAGAAACAGCTGTCGTCCCCTCTTTTAGCCCTCCTGCAGCCTTGAGACTGCTTGCCCAAGCTCAGTGATCATCTCCCAGGGCCTGGAGCCAGCCTGCTCCACTCTCTCCCAGCCAATGTGTGCTTTAGAGTAGCTGGTTGAGTTGGAAGATCTAATCTGCACTTGGATGCTTCTAATTATGAAGGCCATGCTCAGTGCTGTCATGTCACTCTGCACTGCTTGCTACCTCTCTGGTTTTATGAGCGCAGCCATTGCTGCTCTCTGAGCACCTTCTATACTTATGCTCTTTGCCTTAAGCAAAGTCACCTAAAAGCCCTTTTTACTGGCTCCCCCTGAGACCCCAGGTGTTGCTTGGAAATCTCTTAGAGAAGTAATCATCCCCTTTGGATTGCACCATCATTCATCTTCCATTTCTCTGACAGTCCCAATTTTCTTGTGTTTTTGGCCATTGAATGCCAAAAGCAAAACACTGTCAACTTCTGTTTTGTAAGATTTTCTTTCTGCCCTGGTAGAAAAGCAGCAGGGTCACTGCTTGCCCCTTGATCTCCTCACCTGTTCCTCCTGTTCTCTGCTTTTCTCCCAACCTGCTGCCCTATCCTTCTCTTTTCTGGTGCCTTTGGCCATCATGGTTAGAGGCCAGGTAAATAACTAGATGTATTAACATCTGGGGGGAGGCATTTTCACATTTCTAGATTAGGGAGATGCATGCACGTGGTAATGACAAGAAAGTCAGGCTGGTTCTAGGGTCCATTTCTCCTCTCGTATGGTATGTGGTGTTGCCCAGACTTGATCCTTGTGGGTCCCTTCCAACTCAAGATATTCTATAATTGTATGAGGGTTAGAAGAGACTAAGTACCCACTTGCATTAGTCTAGCTTAGGTCAAATCACTCAGGACCTTCTTGACAGATGTAGCTTCTCACGGATGGAGTTTGCCTGAGACCAGCTATTGAGGGCCATCCCTTCTGAGAAAGAGAGCAACTCCTGTGCAGGAATTAGCAGTCAGCACACCTGTTACTACAAGAGACTCCAGCTGAAAAGAGAAGATGGGAAAAAAAAAAGGTGGGGGGGAAAGAGGCACTTCAATTTGGTGCAATTATCTCAATTTTCCCAGGATGAGGATCCTTGAGATATTTATTTGATTTACAAGGGTATGCTGTGAGGCAGCAAGCATAGGGAACTTAAAGAGACATTCTTCAATTCCCTAGGGTGGGGGGACAAGAAAGGAATAAGGTGAGTGAGAAGACACTGAGAAGGGAAAGGAGGAAGGCTGTCTGCTTGCTCTGTATGTTTTCTCCTGTGATTAATAATTTGTGGAAAACTGTGCTGACCACAAATAATGTTGAAAGCTGCTTCAGAGAGATGTCTGGGAAGAAGCAGACGGAGCTGGCAAGGATGGGGTTGGATCCTGCTGAGGACTGGGATATCTTTGAACTTCCAGCAGTTGCCATTCCAGGACAACTGGTTTAGTAGGAGCTATTGGGAATAGGTGAACGGTTGGACTGGATGATCTTTTAGGTCTTTTCCAACCTTGGTGATTCTATGATTCTATGATTCTATGATTCTATGATTCTATGACAATGGTGTTAAGTGCTTGCTGAAGAATTTCTTGAATTTCTGTTGGGGAAACGATGAGGGTTAGTTTCATGTTGGGCCTGAAGAACTTGCTGGAGAACAAAGTGGGACTCTTCACATTGTCTGTACAGGGAAGCAGCTCTGAAAATTCTCCACCTTTCCTGAGAGAGTGGCTGCCTTACTGCCATCCCTGCAGCTCTTCACACCTCCCTTTCCCTTCCATCACGTTCAGGCTTCTCGGCTTCTCTTCTCAGCCCTTTCGCCTCTCTGTTGCTCCTTCATGTCTACATCCCTTATTGTTCCTCCAACACTGCCTTGTCACATCATACCCTGCTCCCGTGATTTGACAATAGAGAGAAAAAAGGAGGGATTCAGCGGAGTGGCAAATGAAACGGGGAAGTGGAAGAGGAGGAGGAGAGAAAGAAAAGATCAGAGGGAAAGAGAGCAAATGCTTGTAGCTAAATGTGGCTGGGGAAGTCACCTGGGGGAGTCATTGACTGAGGGGTCGCTGACCCTTGTGAGTAAATTTCTGTAATAAACTGGAGAAAGTACTGGCAGGCCCAAGTGATTTACTTTAGAAATTGCTGTAGTTCAGCTCCCCTCAAATGCAATTCAGCAGTACTGTTAGCAGGCGCAAAGCCCTTGCCAGCCTTAATATGGATTACTTTTCTTTGTCCCTTAAGTTCATCTCTTTACAGCATGGTTATGTTCCCATAAATTTGCAGCAGCGTGTTTGCCAGCAACTGGCCCATCGGAAAGGATTTGTGTCCGCTAAAAAAGCCTGTTGGATAAAGTTGATATTGGCAATATGCCTGTATAAGGCCCTTCTGCAGCTACATTACTCTGCAAAAGAGCAGCTTGGTCAAGAATCCACCAACTTCAAGGAATCGTAGAATCATTAAGGTTGGAAAGACCAATGAGATCATCTAGTCCAACCATCAGCCAAGTCTGTGATTGTTCTAGACCATGTCACTTGCTGTGACATCAAATCTTTTCTTGAATATCTCCAGAGATGGTGACGCCACCAACACCCTGGGCAGCCTGTGCCAATACTACTCTTTCTGAGAAGAAATTTTTCCTAATATTCGACCTGAACCTCCCCCTGGCAAAGATCTGACTGAGGCAGCAATGCTCATCCATCACACATAGACACCTGTAGACCATCATTGTTGTGCATCTCCCACACCTGCGGTAGTTGATTCTGATAAATGAGGAGCAGCCTTAATATGAGGGGAGAGATTTGCAGATCTCTGATGTTAGTAAAGTTCCTCATGCCGTTAGAAAGGAGTCAAAGGAATTCAAAAGTCTCCTCTGGATTGCAGAAGTCTGTTTGTTCTGCTATATCTGTTAGTATTGCATTGTATATTACATAGCGTGAGTATTGGATATATGAGGGTAAGCTGTTCTACGTTAAAAATCTTATGATGATGAATATGTATAATCTATTTCCTTCTGTGGAGCAAGTTGCAAAGGATCATTTTTTTAGGGCTGGAATTTCAGAAACAGGACTCTGTTTAATGGGTAGGTACCAGAATATCACAAATTTTGTAGAGTTTGATGCAGGGAGTCACATGGAGAAGGAAGGAGCCCTGGAAAGACCCCTGGACTCCCTCCCAGCAGAGGGAGGTTTCGGGACAGTCCCAGTGCATCCTCATGGGGTGGCCCATGTGAGGAGCATTTCCAGTGTTGGAGCCAGAGCCTGCTGGCTCCTGCAGCTGCTCCTACCTGCCCGCTCCTTCCTCTGAGCTGCCTTTCATTCATGAGCTGAGGGGAAAGGAGGGAAAAGAGAAAACAAAAAAAAAAAAGGAGAGAGAGCAAGAAATTCAGGGGAGGAAAAATGCTCAAAGAACAGTGCATTTCTTGTTGTTTGATCTTTGAGGAATGTTGAAGAAATCTCTTAGGCTTCTATCTGCCTGGTTGGGCTGGTAAGGAGATTACAAGCCTCGTATTTCCACAGGAAAACACCCGGCTGCTGGGCCTGGCATGTTAATCCAGACAAAGGATAACAGCAGCCTAATTAATTCTCATGTCTCTGGATCTGATAACAGTGCAGTACACAGACGAGTCCATAAGGACTTAATGAGTTTAATCGACTGCACTTGATGATTTTATTTGAAACCTTGTGCCACGCATTAAACTATTAAAAATACACTTGAACTTGATTGACAGCCATAATCCAGGCAAAGCTGCCTTAATCCGCAGGGTGGGAGTGGGGCAGTTGCACACCTTCCAGCCAAGGAGTATGGAGCTGGGCACAGGGGTGACATTAGAAATCAGATGAGAGGTAATGGATTTAAGTTGTACCAGGGGAGGTTCTGGTTGGATACGAGGAAAAATTTCTTCTCAGAAAAAGTGGTGAGGCATTGGAACAAGCTGCCCGTGGTGGTGATGGAATCACCATCCCTGGAGTTGTTCAAGAATAGGGTGTGCATCGCATTGAGTGGCTTGGTGGTATAGTGGTGATGGGTTGATGGTTGGACTTGGTGATCTTAGATGTTTTTTCCAACCTTAATGACTCTATGAGTTTGCATGATGGTGATGGTTTGATGCTTGTAGTAGATGATCTAAGTGGTCTTTCCAGTCTCAATGATTCTCTGATTTCAGGAGGATGCAAAAGGTTAGTAATGGGGAAAGCAGTGAGGAGTCTCTATGAGAAGGTTGGTATTCAAGGAGCAAGCCATGCATGTCTGCTTGTGCTCATCCAATGTATTCCTGTAATTAAATATATATATAGAAATATATACATACACAGGCATGCAAAAGCGGCGATTTGACTCAAAAAGGGGCACTAAACCAAGGAAATAAATAGCATGGAAGTCTGCTTTGAAAGTCCCTTGCCCCCCGCTCTCTTCCATTTAAAGTAATTTGCAAAAGATTTTCAAAATTATAAACCAATTTGCAAATAAACGATCATGATTAACGGCATATTCTTTAAGAAGTGACAGATCGGTAATAGATCCGTAATCCCCCTTATTATGCAGGAACCATTAACAGCAGTAGGCGTTAAGAGGCTGCATTAAAGCTAGAATAGGCTCCAGCTATGTCTCTGGAGCAGAGCAGGTCAAGTTTTTGTTGCTATGCCTTCTTTCCCTATAGCTGTGCTAGTAATTATTTGAAAGAACATAGCTCCATGGCACTTGGGTTTCACAGCTTACTCACCCCACTTACCCTGTGCTAACATGCATGATCTCTGGCTGCAGAGACAAAGCCTCCATCTCTTATCTCCCACCATCGCATTTCCAGCCCCCTGACATTGTTTCTCAGGGGTGATCTATGGGGCTCCTGGCTCTGCCTTGTTGGCTCATGGGGTGGTGGGACATTTTGGGAAGTGGTTCTTCAGGCTGGGTGAATTTGGTACAAGGGGAAAATGGGTCGGGGTCCCACCTGGAGTTTTTGCTGCAGCATCCATTCTCCCCCTGTCCAATAGCAATCCCATAGTTTAAAGTGCTCTTTGGAGACACCATGAAATCAAGAGCAGCGTCAGCACCTTCGATCTCTGAAACAGCAAGGATTTGCCACCTGGAAATAAGATGATCCGACAGCCCAAAGCACACACCTTACTGTGAAGGCATGCAAAACCCCTTCCAGCAATTCCCTTCCCTCAGAGAAAATCCCTTCCTGACCTCACACCTGGTGAGTGGTTTAATGCCTTGTACATGGATGGGACAGGACACACAGCTGCTGGAGTATATCCCACTAAGCAGCAGCCCAGGGCAGAGGGTGCCTCACTTTGCTCACTCCTTCACAATTCACTTGCAATATGATGCTGACAATTTTTTGCATTCAAAACCAGCTGAAAGGTTTTAATTTCTCAGCTTAGACCTTTATCCCCCTCATCTTTATATATATATTTTTCTTCTACAGCATGCTATAGTCTCTGCAATACATTGTACCTACAATGGTTAGGATGTTTTCAAACTGGGTCAGGAAGGTGAATGAAGAAAGGGGGGTTGCAAGGAAAGGTATATTAGTGTCCTGGTGTATATTAGTGACCTAGAGAAAAAAGAGTGTGAAGGGAATTATTTTCAGGTGAGTTAACACTGAAATCCTGCCCGCTTCTCCTTCCAAAGCCTGGTGTGTCTGGAAAGTATGGAGCTGATAATTTAAGGTATTGTATGTCCTGACTAATTACATCAGTCCTGGCTGCAGTTGTCTTTTGCATTCTCACCTTAAAATGCATTGTGATGTTGCTGTTCACTGTTAAACAGATGTTGTATGCTTTCCCAGCAGTGGCTAAATTTTAATTTTTTTACTGATAGGAAAATAATTGGCATATCTTTGACAGAAGAACGCTTGAGGATCTTAATGGGGGAGATCAGCGAGGGAATGGCAAAATATTTTCATCTATTCCACGTTGTTAGTGCTTTGATTAAGCAGACTAATATTTCTGACTCTGTCACTTAGCCTGAACAGCAGGGTATTTCGTTATCAGGTAATTCCCTGCCTACAGTGTCTACATAAATGGTTGTATGTAAATCATGTGGTTAATAATGCTCCATTATTGAAGGCAGATGCGGCTGCTAATTATGGAGCATCAGATGCTTGGTGAAATCACTGCAGGTATCATCCCCTGCTCTGCTGCAGGGGCTGTGTCCCCTGACCCAGTGGCCAAGTGGAGTACCACAGACAGCAATGTGAGGGCATCCCTTCATCCCACAGCTGGATCCTGGGGTGCTGATGGGCTGCAGAGCACAGGTGGGAAGCACAGTGGTATTGGCACACTCAGCAAGCAGCTGTGCAACCAGCGCCTTCGTCAAATATTTACCCTTTGTTTCAATCCCGACCTCCCTGCCTCTCAAGATAAATAATTTAGTGTGGGAGCCTTGAAGGTTAATCTTGCATTTATTTAATGTTACAGGACACTTGGCTCACTTGTAGCTAAAAGCCCTGTGTGATGGTTGTTAGTTTATTAAATCCGAATGCCATTTTCTTCACCCGCTTCTCTTTGGATTGTTGAAAGGAAGGATGGAGGAAGGAAGCAGAGGGAAGAGTTATCTGTATGCAGCCTTTTGTTCCTGCTACATATTCCTTCAGGAGCAGCACCCCAGGGAACTGTCACTCCACATGCACCAGCCCAGACAGGTGCTCATCTCCACTCCTTAGACATATTAGACAAAGCAGCTGGAAAAGAAGCCAAGCACATGGAGCAGACTGACTGCTGAAGTCAGGTTGGCTTTTGTAGTCTAGCCCATCAGTATGGATGAGGCACTCAGTGTTAGCTGCTCCCTCCTGGCTGGGGCTTATAGCCAGTGATTCATCATGGGGGAGATGCAACATTTCTGGACATTTCTGTCTTGATGCATTCAAGAGAAGACTGACTTGGTCAGCAAGCAGTGAAGAAATCTCTCCCTCAGCCCCAGTCCTTGGCATTCTCTTTGGAAAGCTCTGCATTTGTCTGGATGCACTCCTCACCTCTTGCAATGATAGCTACACTCATCCACCTCTTCAGAGCATCTTGTTAACTTCCTTCCCACCCTTGTTTTTAAAGGCCTCCTAAGGAGAAATTACTCTGATCTCTCTGAATCAAATAACCCCTTACATCTGGTAGCATTAAGGCTAGCTAGGGAAGAGGAGTTGTGTTGGAGGATGCTGGCAGTGTGATCACACCATAGCATAGTCACATTTTCACCTGCTCATGTGGTCCAGCACAGCTGTGACTTGCTGGTAATTACTTGCTTGTAGCTGGTGTGAGACTCCCAGTTTTAAAAGCCATCTGCTTACCTCCAGATCCCTGTTGTGTGATCTTTCATTTGGAGTTCACCTCTACAGTTTATGGCAGCTTCCACGATAACAGTCCAGCTGGAGTTCCTCTTGATTCCATTCTATGTTGGCTTTGTCTCCGTTTAAAGGACATTTTGTATCTTTCAGCAAATGCCAACCAGGAGGCTCAGTGTAGCCTGGCAGTATTTGACCCAAAGGAAACAGCAGCGTACAGTGGGCAGGAGATTGGTGTGCCTGGATGTTCATTTGTGCACTCCAAATCTGCTCAGGTAGAGATGTGATCAGAATGACCTTTCCCATGAGCTTCAAGTGCTTCAGTATTAGATGGGAAATAGCACAAGATCAATGTGCATCATGGCTTTTTAATGCTTTAGTCTGAACCAGGAGAGACAGTAATAAGAAAAAGTCAGAATAATTTAATAAATGCTGTGTGTGCTTTTTTTCCTTCTGGAGAAGATACTAAGATGTGTCTGGATTGATTTTGTTGGAGGCAGTAGTTCTGCTTAATTCCTATCTCATTCTGATACTTACTGGCACATGCTGTTTGGATACAAGCATGGGGGCAGGTTTAGGGCTCCTGAGTATTCTTCCTACCTGCATTGCCTCCTAGGGGAATTGATTTCTCCTCTCTGCAGGGAATTCTGGTGTCCAGTGCTGGGGCAGGAGAATAACTGCCTCTCAGTCTGCCCTCCATCCACTGGTCCTTGGTGAGGTGTAGTGCAAGCATTCTCTGAAGGTAGGGTGACCTGGGGAAAAACCACATTGCAATTGGTGCCTGCTCAATAAATGATCCTACACTGGAAAGTGTTTGAGCTGAAGGCTTTCCAAGGACAACTGGGAAATCACAGCTATGATCTGTGTTTGGCTCCCCAGACCTTTCAATGTAAGCATCTGTGGATGTGTTGTTCAGACTCTTTCATGTCAGCCTTTCTATACCACTTCCAAGGTTTAACACTTAAAATCATGACAAACACACTCTAACACCCTCATAATCTAAGCAGCTCTGATCAAACTGGAACTCACTCTTATAACACCCTGCCACCCACACCGGTGTGCTTATTGCTGCCAACCTTTTGCCAAGCTCTTAGCTTTTGTGCTAGGACAAGGTGATTGACATTGCTTTATGTGTCTTGATAATAGAGCAATGCACCACTTAGAGAAATCAAATTCACATCAGTGTCTCCCCAACAAACCTGTTCTGTCAACTGCCTTTTTCATTTTTTTCCCCTCTATATTTAAGAATGTATCAAGCCAGACACAGGCAGTGGCTGAAGGAAATAGCTGATTCCCCTCATACGAGCCTTTTGTGGAGAGAAGTGCCAGGCAGCCCAGCTCTGAACATGGGACTGGAATAGTGAATGGGATCAGGGACCAGTCTGGTGGCCTTGCTCCTCAAAAGCCAATTACTGCCTGTTACAAAAGGAGGATTTTATTTCTGAGGTTAGAAATGCATCCATGAGTCCGGAGAAAAAAAAGAAGAAAAAAAAAAGGCTAGAAGAGCTCAGGAATCAAAGGGAAGTTCAAAGGCATTTTATTTGTTTATTTATCTGTCCATGTATTTATTATTTACTGCAGTTGAAGCTCAGAAGAGAGTGCTTGTGCTCATGTTCTTGGACATCTTCTTTGTCCCAGCTCTGCTTTTCCTTATCAATTGTGCTCATAATGTGATTCCTCTCTTGTACAGATGAGGAAAAAATGAGTCTTGTGGAGGTGTTCATGAGTGAGTGCTGACCATCCCAGACGGACGCAGCCCAGCACTGCTTGAGGCTGTCCCTTGAAGCCCTCCAGCAATTGTACTATCATGGATGTTGGGGATCAGAACTGTACAGCAGATGGGTAAAATACACCCAAATTTCCTCACCTCTCTTTTTCTTTCTTCTTTTTTTTTTTTTTTTTTTTTTTTTTGAGTGTAGAGTTCCCAGCAAGCAGCCGGTTGCTGGGAAAGTTCATTTTTGGCTTTGCAAAGAGTACCTCTCTATTTTAATCTTGAAAAACCTTCCCTTCCTCTCTGGAGTTGATTTGATGTGATGGAATACGCTCTGTTTTGGGCTGAGGAAGTTGGTGGGGTCTGAGTGGAGAGGCAATGGCTTTAAGTTGTACTGGGGGGGGGGGGGGTTCAGGATGGATATTAGGAAACATTTCTTCTCTGAAAGAGTGGTAATGCATTGGATGGGCTGCCCAGAGAGGTGGTGAGTGGAGTCACCATCCCTGGAGGTGCCCAATAAAAGAGTAGACGTAGCAGCTGGGGATGCAGTTAGTGGGCATGGTGGTGATGGTTTGGTGGTTGGACATGGTGATCTCAGAAATCTTTTTTAAGCTTAACGATTCTGTGATTCTATGAACTTCCACCTTTCTCTGTGGTACAGCTCTGCACTGATGTTCTGCAGGGGCATGCACCTGTATTGGGGCACCAGCTGTGACAGTGTTGGGTCCAAGCTGGGCTCTGGGGTGGCCTTACAGGAGAGCTATTCTGCCACCTTTCCCTAGTCTGTATAGCATTCCCTCTCTATCTACCGAGAGCTTTAGGATCATGTGTGATGAAGGCATATGAGCAATTATCACTGGAGCTATGACAGGAAGCAAAGGGCTTGTTTGTTATTTTGGATCCAGAGCTGTTTGCTCAGCTGCACCTGTATCATTGCTAATTATTAAGACATTTATTACCATGCTTTATTTATATATGTAGGTGCTTGTTTATGTAGAGCCTCTAGGGGGCTTTCCTGGGGGCTTTCCCCCAATGACAATTTACACATTGCTGTTGCTAGATGGCTTCTGGTGAGAAAAGAGTGGCACAAAACTAATTGCCGTGGCAGCAATCAAGGAGGGTACCAAAGGAATGGTTAAGACAAGGCAACAGGAGTTGGGACTTCGAGTTTCTATCCAGTAGGAGTCAAAGTCTGACCCTGGGCAAAGGATTGTGACCTGACCTTTATTGTCCTGTGCCTTTGTGAAGAGGTTATGGACTGAGGAGCCCTTGTTACATGGCCCAGAGAATGCAGAGTGTGTTTTAGTTCAGGATATTCTTAGACATTTAGGTAGGAAGGAGGGCTGAAACTCCCTTTGCCTTTCCCATAAAACCACCTCAGGCCCTATGTAGTACATCTGAACTTGAGAGACATCTCTCTGTGTGTGCATGTGAAGGCCAGAAATGCTGCTAGTGATGTCCCTTCGTTGTGCAGCTGCTTCCTGGTCTGCCTCCTCCATCTCCTCTTTATTCCTTTGCCCATTATTAGCCACCCAGAGTAGCACATTGGTGTGTCCTGCCTTGGTAAGGGTGCATGTACCTTACAAACTCAACCTGTGGGCTGCAAACCAGCAGCTGCAGCCCCAGAGCCAAACCCGAGCTCTAACCTTAACCTTAACCCTGTTGCCAGAGAGAGCTTTGCTTGACTTAATGTTGAAATTCTCCCCTCCTTCTCTCACCCTTTTGCCCATTGTCTTTCCAGTCTCTTTTCCCTGATGTGAATGGATCTAACCAGCCTGGCTTTGCCAGAGCATTCAGAGCCTTTGTGGCTGTGAGGTGGCATTATGCAGGAGGGACGGGATAATTTCATGTGTGTTTACATACATCTGCATTCCAAATCAGCTCCAATTTGTGCATTTGTCAAAACCAGCATGCTGATATTTTTCAGAAATTTCACTAGCTCTTCCTTTCCCTTAACCTATTCTGTGCAGAGCAGCAAAGGACATCTGTCTGTCAGGCAGAAGTAGAGCTTACATGCTGGAGCTGCCTGCCTGTCCCAGGGGCTGCGAGATGCCCATTGAAAAACTCCCTGTTGGAAGCAGAAAGAAGGTCCTGGGGGTTCCCCACTGGGGTTTCATCACTCCTGAAGCAAGCAAAGGACTGTTACCATCCCTACTTCATTGCTTGCACAAACATATGGTACAAAATGCAGCTGTAGCAGAGCCCAAGTGTTGGCTGGTGATGCTGGCTGATCCCTCCAGTTCTGTGTCTTGCTCCTTCTTGGTTGTTTTACAGTACAGTGACCAGGGGATTAAATAGGCAGAATTTTGTTGAAGACCTGTAAATAATTTTAGCCGATCTTTTTTTGAACAAGCAGTGTTTAGTGGCAGTTTGCTTTGCCTTCCTTTGTTGTACTGATCTGAAGGTGTTGTAGGTTCATTTGCTGTGTTCTGTTTTATTGGGATGCAGCCCTGAGAACTGACAAAATAAAACAACAATAAAACAGTTGGTCAGTTCCAGTAAACATGGTTTGGGGGGGATATGAATAGCCCTTCCCTTCAGGCCAGGAAACACAGCAAATGAGATCATAGGATCATTTGAGTTGGAAGGGACTCTTAAAGGTCACCTGGTCCAACTACCTGCAATGCACAGGGACACCCACAGTTCCATCAGGTGCTCACAGCCCATCCAGCCTGACCTTGGCTGTCTCCAGGGATTGGGCATGACCACCTCTCTAGGCAGTCAGTGCCTCATGCCCGTATTGCAAAAAGCATTTCCCTTATATCCAGTCTAAAGCTCCTTCATTCAGTATGAAACTATTTCCCCTTGTCCTATCACAAGATCATCAAGTCCAACCATCAACCCACCCTCCATGTCCACTAAACCCTGTCCCACAGTGCCATATCTATCCTTCTCTTGAAGGTGACTCCAGGGACGGTGACTCCACCACCTCCTGGGCAGCCTGTGCCAGTGGCTCACCAGGGAGTGCTTTCTAAAAGAGCCCTTTTGGGGAAGAAAATTGCATCATCAAAAAAAGTGTTGGCATTTACCAAAGCCTTGCTTAGCTACCTCCAGTTGCCCATTTCATTTCTGTGTCGCGGAGTATGCCAGAACCATCCTTTCATATGTCTGACCAGTAATTAATTAAGAGGGGATCAGGCTGATAATGCCCAGTAATCCCTTCTCTTCCATCATTTTGTTCAGTAATCCTTTTAATGCTGCAACTCAGGGTGGGGGCAGCAGAGGAGGGGGAACTGAGCTGTGGTAGGGTGCCATCACATCCCACTGCCTCCCTCCCTGCATTTCCCAGGGGAGGGATCCTAACCTGGAGAAACTCACAGGGTAACTTGAGGGGGAAGGATTCACCTATGGGTAGGAGGACATGGCCACGGGGAGAGCAGCGCTGCTACTGGGTGTGGGGGTGGCCAGAGATTGTGGGCCTCAGATGGGAGAGGGTTATGGAATAGAAAAGCCAGCATTTGATGTGCCAGTGACAGCTGTGACAGCCCTGCTCTTCCATCTGAATTAGATACCATCAGTGCTGCTGTTGCTGACCCTCCTTTCCTGCCAGGTCAGGAGAAAAATGGAGGGTGTTGCCAGAGCATACAGCAGAGTGTTTGGGCACTGATAAAGTGCATCATATCAACGTCCCATTGATGGGAAATTCTTTCCCCTTGCACAGCCCAGCATCCCTGTCTCCCTCTGACTCAACCTCTTTAAATACTTTCTTTCCTGACAGCTGGAGAGGAGACATGAACCTGCGGATTGCAGGGACTAAGTGGGTCTGAAGGGCCTTTTGTTTGATCAGAGCTGTGGTTATTACCCCTGACAGTCACAGGCAGGGAAGTCTCCAAGGTGTGTTTGACTGAGTTAAGGTGCCTTTGATGCAAACTTCTCTTCATCCCATTTAAACGGGGGATCATTTCCATTCACAGTGAGGGGAAGTTAATGCCGAACCAGACAGCAGCAGCAATGCAGCAGGTGGAGCAGGAGGATGCCTTCACCTACCTGGAAGCGTGGTCTTGTCTTCCTGAGTTTTGAGAGCACCTCTCTGGGTTGGATGGAGGTTTGCCCCATGGCAGCACACCTCAATGGAGAAGCCACAAAAATGCTTTAGAGATGGAGTGAGGGCCATTTTCTACCACAATCCCTAAATCCCTTCTCCGCATGCGTTTAATAACACAGATGCCTATAAAGCAAATGCCAGCTGATTATCAGAAAACGTATTTGCTGAGCATGAACAACTTTGTAATAATCAAACACTCCAGATAAACACTGACTATATGGTTTTGTAACTTCAGAGATTGGGTTCATAATCTGTTGCGTAGCAAAATAATAAATAAGCATACAGCAGTCGCTCCAGATGACTGTGCAAATGCAAATGGAGTCCCTGGAGCTGCTGCTGTCTTGTGGCTCCTAGCTCACTCTTTTGGAGATCATAGAATCATAGAAAGGCTGAGATTGGAAGGGACCTTTAAGATCTTTGAGCTCCAGCATCCTGCCAGAGGAAGGATTGCCACTCACTAGATCAGGCTGTACAGGGCTCCCACCAAGGATGGAAGTGGAAATCAGTTCTCTGGTATAGAGCACTGTGTTCAAAGTGACTACTGGGCATTTCTAATTCTTCCCTCCTATAACTGTGAAGGTTCTCTCGCCCAGGTCACAGCCCTGACCAGGACCCAAAAGGTGGGAGCCTTCCTCCACTCCACTCCTCACCTCACCGAGACAATTTGCAGTGTTGGAGGTGAGTGTGGGTTTTTGCTGATCTGCTAAGCAATTCTTAATATATTTTTAATGCAAAAAGTTCTAGCTAAATGGCCATCTTCTGGTCCAATTCGGCTGTTTTCTTCTAACTAGACACCTGTGGATGCCTGTGGCCAAGACCTCTCTGCAGGAGCTCACAGGCTTCAGCTCACCCACTCTTTGTGCTAAACCCTGGCACTGCTGTGGGCTTTTTTTCCTTCTGTGCATCATTTAAAATAGCATAGAAAGTTAAGCATCTGTTTTAAAATAGCTTTGTTAAAAAAAAAAAAAAAAAAAAAAGCTTACTCCCTATGGCAATCAAAGAGAGAAAGAATAACCTCCTGGCAGCATCTGCTAAGTTATAGGCGGAGAGGATCGTGTGTGGAATAAATGTGGGTCCTTGGCTTGACACTTCTGATGGGGTCAAGTTTTCCCTGCACTGTAATGAGGTCTTGTTAGGAAAGTGGGAGTGGCGAATGATGCTCTTTTCTCTTGGATGTCTGCATTTCAAGCTACCTGTAGAAGGAGTGTCGTTGGGGATGGGAAGGAGAAAAAAATCAGTGTTTCAGATATTTCTGTGTTGGGCTGTGATGTTCTGAGGTGACAGCACTGGAAGAAGAAAAGATGGGGGCAGGAATAGCAGGGGGCCAGGCAAGCTCTGCGAACAATGCACATCTTCCCCCTTTTCTTTTCTGCACCAATCTTTGTTGGTGCTTCTGTTAGATGTTTCAGCTTCAGGTTTCCATGATGAGGAACCTGGGATGTGCTGGCAAAAGCTTTGCATTCCTGGCAGCAAGGAGACTATTCAGATCTGGGGGCTCTTGTGGTATCTAAGTGGATAGGGAGGGGGAAGGACTCCAAACTTTCAATCAATCCCTGTCAGCTCTTTCCCATTTGAGAGGAACGAGGCTTGCCTTGTTAAAGGCAAAATGAGAGTGAGAATGGGCAGCATGCCAAGAGCCATTTGAGAGGCAGGTGAGACTTTCTGAAGGAAGAAATATCCATTCCACTTTAAATTGAAGTGTGTTAAATAAGGATGCTGTTTAGAGCTAATAAGGCAGGCAGCGAGCTGGAGAGCACAGCTGGGGTTACGGCTCTCGGAGCTGGATTCGGCCGCAGCTCTCATCGTGTCCATGGAAATGAGCTCCAGGCAGGTGTTGCCCTAATTCCTGGCGATGCACAGCGGTCAGCATGGTTTGCTTGGCTTTGTGGGTTGTTTTTTTTTTTTGAGTGATTGAGTCCTAAGATGGGAGTCATGGGGGGTTGGGGCTGGGTTGGGCACTGCAGCATTTGGGGAGATGGGAAAAGCTGGCATAGCACCTGCTTTTCTTCAGGTTTTCTCTATCTGAAGGCCCTAATTCTCAGCATGAGAACTATTCTGCTTTTATTTTATTTCTAATTTCTCTGCTTTTTGAATATGCTGCAATGTAAAAGAAGAGATGCAAATTATCACATAAATTCAGGTTGGAAGGTGCTACCAAAGGGACAGGTACTATACAGTAATTAAAGAACATGAAATTCTCCATGAGATGTTCATTAGAGTGCTCTAAATAGCCAATTGCTATTTCTTATCTATGCAGAAATTACTATAACGGGCACAGTTTGGCTTGGGATTTAATAAGGCCTTGCTGGGGAGTCCATTAGATCACCAGGAGGTCAGATCTAACAGCAGTGCCTATTTGCCTCCACATTGGTATCATAGAATCATAAAATGGCTTAGGTTGGAAGGGACCCTAAAGGCCATCAAACTCCAACACTGCTGTTGTGGTCAGGGTTGCCAGCCTTGGTCTTTTGTTGTTTCACCCTAGAAGTCAGGGCAGTGCTGCCCAGTCAATGAGAGAAGGAATGGGACATGAACTAATGCACAGCTGCTGGCTCATGCTGGGGCTCAGTCCCCACTGTGCCATGGCTTATTCCTATGCCCCGCAGTGCTCCATGGCTTCCCAAGCAGAGAAGTGAGGTGTAAGAGTGGGGATCTGTGATTTTTTGGGTATTGCAAGCAAGCCCTGTGCTCTTTGCACTCTCTGCACAGTGCTAGAAGACCTTGCAGTGCCCTTGTGCCTGTGTTACCTATGCTGTGTATCAGATTGTTGAGGTCCCTTCCTCACTGGGCATTCCTATTACCACTGAATGCATCACCTTTTCATGTTAAGAATGAGGAAACGCACCCGAGTGATTTGTCCTGTGACGAAGTCAAGAAAGACTCACAGGAAAAAATGCTATTTCCATCCTAGCTGGTGGGCCGGAAAACATTGTCTGCCAAAGACGTGTTTCCTTTAAACATTACAGAGCCTAGGAAATGACACAAAGGATGGGACGCTGCCTGGGCATTGCTCTGCGGTGAGTCAGGCTCCCAGGGCGAGGGCTGGCTGGCAGCAGGGGCTCACACCATCGCAGATACTTTGGGTTGAGAACTTTATTGGATATTTTTGGCTGATGTCTACATTCTAGCTGCAGCATCGTTGTGCTTGGCAGTGATAATCCCCAGTTTAAAATCACGACGTGTTGTTGGGTTTGAGATCTGTGCTTCCCAGCACCGCTCCTACAATTGGGTGCTGTTGTATTGTCTGCCTCTTCCCCTGGAATGGAAAACACAACGGAGGGACATTGTTGCAGAAGTTCCTGCCCTCCAAAATGGAAAAACAGACTTGGGGGCTGAAACAATTTCGGTTGCTCACTTAATTCCATCCTGCATGAGTGAGGAACGGAAGCTTCAGAAGAAACACTTCTTTTAATTGCAAACTAGTTTTCCATGATAATTCATTTTTTCCTCCTGAACAAGATTTCGCCCTGCCCTCAGCACCGCAGCCTTTGGATCTCACTGGCAGGCTTCATGGGATTATCTTCGCTCAGGGAGGGGGCCCTGCTTCTCCAGGAACACCTCTATCTTCCCACTGCTTGAGTGGCGCTCGCCTGATCTTTCAGACACAATAATCTAAGCAGCCCTGCATCATTGGAGCCCAATTTAATGCCAAGCTGTAAATTGAAGGATCAGAAGCACCAAGCCACAATGAAATCCTGCTCGCAGATTAGGGAGTCCTGGCCGAGCAGCCCTAGAAATTGAACTAGGGGACTGGACAAAATCAATTTGTTTCACCCAAAGGGCAGAGCTGCTACTGAAATGCATAAAAAAGAGAAGGGCAGAATCTCCCATTACCATACACCTAAGTAGGGGGATGAGGCATTTAAAAGTGCAGCCTGACCTTTTCTAGCTAAAATGTCCCAAACACTGACTTGACTCCCTGTCTGCTTCCTTTATTTCCTTTTTATTTCCCTCCTCCCCCCCCCCGCCTTCCCACAACTTGGGTGGTATTTTTAGGTTCTAGCCTAAAAAGATGTAATGATGGTCCTGAAAAGGGAACTGGCTTCTATACAAACCCTGGAGCAGAGCTGGCCCAGCTGCACGTCCTTTCCTTGGCACGGAAGCAGGGCACGTAATGCAGTGTAGATGCTCTTATGAAGGGAGGGGATGTCTGGAGCAGGGCTCTCCTGGAGGACTGTGGTGTGTGTGGGGGACCTTGCTGGAGGACCACATTGGAGAAAAAAGGGCATTGAGCTTAGAAGTTATTGACAGAGAACGTGTTGTGCCTTCATTCTGCCTAGTGCTTTATGGATTATCTTCCCCTCACAGGAGAAATTGGTGATGTGGAGATCAAGCACGTGCTCATTTCATGCTCTCTGTAGCAGCTTCATTGTGGAGGAAGGTGGGGAGGAAGAGAGAGGCCACTCAGTGAGCCATGGCACCTGGATCTCCAGTGGCTGCTCGTGGGGCAGTGTAAGGGGAAAAGCAAGTCCCCCTGTGCTTGAAGTGTCAGCATAGGAACAAAAGCTCTGCAGAGAGACGGGTAACATTGTGGCTCTTCTTCAAGCAGAGTAGTTCATGCAGTACCATGAGGAATGCAGCCATGAGGAAGATGTGGGGTCTTCTCCTGCTCACATCACTCACATTGCTCCTTTGTGGAACAATCCATGCTCCTTGGGAAAGCAATTCCTAATTGTGACCCTACAACTGGATCCTTGATGGGTGAAGAGCAAGCAGTTGATCTAAGAAATTGTGCTCACGTATGCATGCATACTTCACTCTGGAAAGCACCTTTGAGATGCATCCTGTACTGAGTACCTCCAAACTGCATTATCCTCAGAAATCTGCCATCTCAACAGCTTACAAGCAATAGTGAGTGGCCCTGGCTCCAGTGTTGATATCTGTTCTGCAATCAACTCTGCCATCAGTTCTGGTTTTGATATTGTTTCCAGTTCATTAACCATGGCTGGTGGGAGGTGGCTTGCCACATGGCAATCAGCAAAGCAGAATATCAGATGTGGCTTGATCAAATTCAAAGCAGTACGAGATGTGGAACAGATTACAGGCTGGATCACATAAGCCACAAGCCACATTAAAAGTGTAAGAACTACAATAGATATTCTGCTCTCACACTTCAACACGATCCTGAATGAAAGGATTTCCCTTGCCTCCAGCCCTTCTCTCCCCCAAAAAAGGATTTCTGTCTCCAGGAAATGCAATCCTGTTGCATGAAGTACCTTGGGTACTGTGAGCATCTTTGCATAACAATGTCGTGTCAAACAAATTCCCTCCTGCTCCTTGTCTACTGCCTGATGTATTGTGCCCCAAAACAGTTTTGACTACCTGCCACCTGATGGCTATGAAATTAACAATTGCAGAGGCAGCTGTGAAATGAAAATTAAAGTAGGATGGGAGAAGGAAGGGAAAAGCCAGTGTTCAAGTGCTGAATCTGGGAGAGTGAAGGAAGAGGAAGACCAGTTGGGAATGGGGTCTGTCCTCCCCTCTCTGGATGGGAAACAACATCTCACAAATGCTGTATAGAAGGGCAGTGGTGTGGAAGGGCTTTCTGATTAAAAGAGTGGTGAGGCACTGAAGCAAACTGCTCAGGGAGGTGGTGGAATCACTGTCCCTGGAGGTGTTCAAGAAAAGAGTGGATGTGAGACTGAGGAACATGGGTTAGTGGGTATGGTAGGATGGGTTGACAGTTGGACTTGATGGTCTTAGTGGTCTTTTCCAACCTTAATGATTCTATGATTCAAGGTCAGGCTGGATGGGCTCTGAGTACCTGATGGAGCCCTACTCATTGCAGGGGAGTTGGATCAAGTGACCTTTAAAGTTCTCTTCCAACTCGAAGGATTCTATGATTCTATAATTAATGACAGTTAATCGGTCCATAAGTAATACAGGTCAGAATTGTCTAAGAGGGAAGATTTGCTCTTCCCTGAGAACTAAAACCCTTCCCCAGCTGCAGACCCACCACTAGCTGTGTGTGTGTGTGTTTGTGGGAGGAGGACAAAGAGGATATTTTGGTCCTGAATGCCAGATGTTGCGGCACCACAATGGTTCTGAGCGCCCGCATCCTCCTGGGTTCTGAGTTGGGTCCCTGGGAGATGGGGACTCAGGGCTCCACGGCATTTCCAGTGCAGATGTAATTAAAGCCTTCCCTGCCTGCCACGGAGCATATGGGACATGTTAGCAGAGTAATTAAGTTTTGTGAAGTGAGTCTTTGCAGGAGAGCTGGAGGGTGGGTCTGTGAGAGGCAGCGGGGAGGCAATGTGTGCACCCGTCATCGGGAGGGAGCACTGCCCCTGGTCCTAACATCTCCTTCTGCTATGAGCTGGGGAAATAATTAAGTGGCATCTCATTTGCATTATATATTGGGTTTGTACATCTGAAAAGATACTGAGGAAGTTGATCAGACTGCACAGGCATACTAGATGCAAAAGAATGGTATTGGTATGTGTGTAGGAACTTCATCTTCTATTTTTTCTCACTTAGAGTGAGAAAAAGCTCGATTTTTAGAAGAAGGTAAAAGTGTTAAATCAGTTCAAACAAAATTTCTTCCAGAGTTGAATGAGTTATTTGCAGCTGTACCAGTTAAAACGTCATCTTATTTTGTTTCTCCCCAAAACCAAGATTTTCCTCGAATCTCAACATACGAGTCATACTGTTTTGCCTCTCAATATCTCTTGTGTTCACCTATCACATCTTGTATTCCCCCAGCACCGTGTTTGTGTCTCTCTTACAAAAGAACCTATTTTCATAACCTCCTAGTTTCATGCAGTGAGGACTGCTGAGGTTATTAATATAGGTGATGGGTCTCTCTCTTCCTGAGGACGTGTATCTACAATGACCCACTCTTTTCTCTGTTCAAGATGCTGGGGGAGTAAACTGCAGACTGGGAAGGCTGGAAAGCGATGACAGACCACCAACCTCTCTGAAATGGCTCTGAAATGGCTTTTATTTTGGGCAGTGGTGATGGAAGGGGGGTTTTCACCAATAGTTTCTGTGTTGTTGGGCCACGTTGTTTGCTATTCAGAGTGAGCACGTGGCAGCTTCCGAATAGTACAAGCAGCTGTGTTTGAAGAAGTGCTCTCTAATTACACTCTTGCTTGACGAATATGACAGCCCATTGTGTTGGCCCCAGCCAGCTGTTGGTATCCTGATGTCCCTTGCAATCCAAAACGGGCACTGGGGCACACGCTCCTTTGGCAACCCCTTCTGCTCCACAGGGCACTGACCACGTACATGCTCTTGGATGCCCAGAAGGGAATGTGCCACTCAAACAAGGGCTTATAAAACCTAGCGCTGAATGTGTCACTGATAGGCAGTTTTGCTTCTTTTTCAGATTGTAGACTCATAGAATCATTAAGACTGGAGAAGACCACTGAGGTCATCCCGTCCAACTGTCAACCCATTCCCACCATGCCCACTAACTATGTGCCTCATATCTCTGAGCTTCTTGAGCACCTCCATGGGTGGTGACTCTACCCCCACGCCCATGCAACCTGTTCCAATGTATCACCACTCTTTTTGTTTAGGAAGAGCAAACACAGTTGGATGCACAGAGGCTTTTCTGGATGAGGAAATCTGGAGCTCCCGCACCTTGCTTGTACAAAGCTGAGGCTCATCATTTCCCCTGAAGCCAATCTGAAGTCCTGTTTCTTCTGTAGACCGTGAGTACTGGCATTTCTGTAAGTCCTGTGAGTTGTGAAACACAGCTGAGAAATGCAAGGGAAGGGAGAGTGAGTTGAGCTGGGACTTTGGGTTTGGAAGTCCTTTGGAAGTGCAGGCTCCTCAGAATTGCTGAGGTGGGGAAAAATAGATCCAAGACAGGAATGCTTTCCTGGTGCAATAGAGTAGATGTTCTACCATGGTGCCTACAGTACTCAGAATCACCGCAGCTAGGCCAGACAAATAAACTCGCAACATATTGGTAAATCCCTTCTTTTACCCTCTTCTGAAAATGCTGACAAGAGAGGAGCAGGGCTCCAAGTGCATGAGTGATGCTGAAAAATGGAGTCACAACCACTCCTTCCTAAAGAAACTCTGCTTGGCTTTCTATTTGGTTCGCATTTGCCTCAGCATCTGCACCGCTCCTTTTCTGGAGATCACTCACTTTGGCCGGAGGGGCAGCTGTGACTGACAGCGAATCTCCTTGCAACCCACCCCATTTCTCCCCCTGTCAAAACATTTTTTCATCGAGGATGAGAGATGCACATCTTAAAAATACTCCTGAGCAAAAAAAGCATTAGCAGTTTTTCGTGGTGGAAAGTTCAGGAGGTTTCAGTGTTCTTTTCCCTTCATTTCTAATTAGAAGTTATAGACTGGAGACTCCCCACAAGTCATTAAAGCTCCTACATTTAGCATCAGTTCTTCCAAAATATGGTGCTTCCCAAACGGTTTGCTCATCTTTTGGAAATGTTTCCCTGGGTAGTTTCCCTTGCCTCTTCTGGCAGCTGCTCCTTTATCTAATTGCTCATCTTTTGCTCATCTCAGCTGGCTGAGTTATGGTTTGAGGTTGTCAGTTTTGTATGTATGCAGTGATGGTGGTTGCTTTGGAGTTAGGAGCTGGAGCAGAGATCCAAATCTCAGGTGTTTTCCCAAACCTTCCGGTCCCCAGAGACTCTCTGGGTCAGCATGCGTGTGTATCCTTGGCAATCCAGGGTACAAAAGGGGCCAGAAACCATACAGCAACCACCTTCCCTGGCAGCCTGCTGGATTTTCCATGTCTGTGGTGGGAGCGCAGTGTTTTTTCAGCCAGCTTGTGCCTTGTATGCCACACTCAGATGAGCTCTGGTAAATCCAGTTGTGTGTTGGGGACTGGGTTTTCAAGGAGGCTGTAAGTGCAGAAAGGAGCAGTGATTTGTGGTGGCTAGAATGTTGTTCTTGCTGCCTCTCTGCAATGAGTATACTTGGGAAAGAAGGTGAGGGCTCTTCATGAGGGAATGACACTGTCCCCTGCCTTCCCTGTGCCCAGCTCTGTCTGAATTTAGGACCTCAGAAGCACATAATATGTGATACATCTGTGCTTCTCAAGTTGGGGCTGAGATGGTGCTGCTCAGATGCCCAAACCTACAGAGCTTCCCGTTTCTCTTTGCTCTGCTCATAAGGCAGAAACTTTATTTGTAGTTCGCTTTGCAGCATCTCAGCCTGGAAACTGCAGCAGTGACAGGGAGGAAGAGAAGAGAAGAAATATGTAACTAGGTCAGTCTGCTCCACATTACAGCTTCATCCTTTACCCGGGGAGGAGCTGTGGTCTTTGCCCGCCTCTCGCTGTTCCCATTCAGTCACTTGATGGGGTTTCTAGCTACTTTGAGCCTACAACCTTCAGATCAAGATTTTTCTTTTAAACTTGGCTCCCACGTTCGACTCTGCTTCTTTCAACCTGTGTTCAGAGGCTCACAGTGGAAGAAACCTTTTGCTGTATTTAATTGTAAAAGTTCCTTCCCTATAAAACTCCTGGCAAACGGGGCTGGCTCAGTGGTTAGTGCTTTGCTCTCCTCCTTGCAGGGGCAGAGTTCAGCTGCTCAGTGCCTGACTGCCTGTTCCTTTGCCCAAGAAGGAGTTTTTAATCACAGTAGGATGGGATGGTTTGGCTTATTCACAGCAAGGCTGCAAAGCCCATTGCTATTATGTCTCTTGTTCAAATATGGCCTGGATTGTTAATGAAGCTTTAACTGTTTTGAGGCTGGTGTGTGATGAGTTGTTGGGCCAGTGGCTGCACATATCTGTGCAGTCAGCATCAGCTGCTTTCCTGCTCCCTGTTTTGCACCACCTCTCTCCACGTTTATGCTGATGCTCAGACACCAAAGTGTGCGTGGGGCATTGTCCCCTCTCCTTTTGCCTCTTCATTCTGAAGCCGGAGAGATAAAGCTGCTCAACAAGGCTGCCTTAATTGGCAGGTATTATTAATAACAGTATGAAAGATGTGACATTTCTATCTACTAGTAAGCAGCATGTGAACTACGGGGAGGTGCTGCACTACACACTCTGTGATCCTGCCCTCTGCCAAGTAGCACCAGGAGGGCAGGAGGTGAGGCCACACGCAAAGCTGCGTGCACTCAAACCTGCACAGAGAAGCCTTCTCTTTTACTGGGATTGAATCTAAGAGCAAAGGGAGGTGAAGACTGTCGTAAACTGCCAGGAATCATCTGCCCAAAGATACTGTGGATGTCCCATCCTTGGAGGTGTTTGAGGCCAGGCTGGATGGGACCCTGGGCAGCCTGAGCTGGTACCTGATCTAGTGATTGCCAATGGCAACCTCCTGCCATGGCAGGAGAATTGGGACTAAATAATCCTTGAGGTCCCTTCCAACCCAAATAGTTACAAGAGGTAATGGTTTTAAGTTGTGCTAGGTGAGGCTCAGGTTGGTAATAGGAACAATTCCTTCTCAGAAAGAGGGGTGATGCATTGGCATAGGCTGCACAGGGAGTGATGGAGTCACTGTCCCTGGAGGTGTTCAAGAACTGCGGAGATGTGGCACTGAGGGATGTGGTTGTGGGCATGGTGGGGTGGGTTGGTGATTGGACTTTGTGATCTCAGAGGTCTTTTCCAACCTTAATGATTCTGTGATTCTGATATCTGGATGAGGGATCTGCTTCTCAAGTATTAGTGAGCATTTTAGAACCAAAACTGATTTTATTTTTATTTTTTGGTTCTTAATGAATCTTGTACTACTCAGGCTCAGACAGTATTTGCAAACCATGGGGAGAAAAAGATTTAAAAACAACAACAACAGAAGAGCATTAGAGGAAAATAATCTCATCAGCCCCAACTCTCCAGCAGCGCTGGAGACAGGAAAATGATGCCTTTTTATTAGCCTTATTGTCTTTAATTAAAGCATTCAGCAGAACCCTCTGATAATGGACTGCAACTGAGGTCGGCAGCATTTGTAATAACACAATACAGGGTTCAATTAAGTTGTACTTTTGTAGCTTTTCATCTCCACTTTAAACAAGCTGGTGATATATGCAGAATGATTACCTTTCTGAGCTGGGTAAAAAGAGGGGGGGCAGAGGGGCTTGGGAGAACAAATCACTTGTTGCTGTATAACTGATGCTATACAAATAATCCGTTTCCCCACCTTGCTCTCATGCATTCAGCCTGCTTGTAGGGTACCCCATCACTGCCATCCAGCCAGGCTTGTTGTAATTTGGCTGCTATACTGCAGCCATTAGGAGAGGTTTTTGTATACTATATCTTTGTGTGATTATGGGGATCTGCAGCAGGTTTCCTAGATCTGAGCCTTTAAAAAAATGCGTTTCTGATGGTTGCAGTACCTAAAGAACTCCAAACAAACAGGGGGATCAGAGGCAGCAGAAGAAAAGATCAGAGGTCTGGATATAACCATTTGAGCTGAAAGACTGTGGATGATTGACATGCAGTTGATATTTGCTGCTCCTTCTTTTCCCTGCTCTTTTGAATTATTGGCCATAAAACACCCTGCAGTCTCACTCTTGCTGTGTCAGAGAGAGAGAGAGAAGCCAAGAAAGGACCCACATGGCTAACACTTAACTTTATCTTCTCCATTAAGTAATGCTAAATTAGAATGGAATCGCTCTGGTAATACAGGTGACAGCTATATGAAGACCAAATGAATTCTCTATGATCAGCACCATTAAAAAGAACACGTTGGCAGAATTCATGATGACGGGACACTTACTGTGTGTGTAACTCATGGATGTGTGGAGGAAACCCGTGGTAAATCCAGCCAGTGCTTTATGTCAGGCTTTAAAAAAAAAAAAAAAAAGTGGCTTTTAGAGCTTCTGTTCAGATCCTCATCTCTCCAGCCCTGATGTAAATGGGCTTTCCTTGCAGGGCTGGTGGTAATCTCTCTGAATTTATGGTATGAGAAGGGGCTGTGGAGAAGGTAGAGGTGAGGTCCCCATCCTAGTGCTTGCTATCATGCTGTGGCACCCCACAATGGCACACACAAAGGCATCAGCCTCTGTGTACAGACAAAAATTGCAGTGAGGCAATTACCTTCTGCCTCCTCACAGCACGGTTTTACCTGAATACTGTTCATTCCATGTGTTTTTACTGTCTCTAGTGTAGTGCAGCTATGCACTGTCAAACAGCTGTTCAGCTCTACCCTAGAAAAATAGCTTCAATAAAGTGCATTTCCCATACAGGTCATATATTGGTTAATTCATCCTTTTGGGAGAACTTCCAGACAGGAAATGTGGAGGCAGAGAATGCTGTCCCAGCTGAGCACAACTTCTAAATTAAACCCAGTCCCAGCTCCCACTACCTGCCATTGTTACTTAGGTGGAAAGGGAAAGCAGAGGGCTGAGATTTGCTGTGGTTACGTCTGGCTGCTGTGTCACTGCTCCATCTCACAGGACAGCTTCATCCGAGGTTGAACTGAGGGCTGCAGAGTACATTCCTACCTCTGCGATAGAACAACCAGATTTAGAATCACAGAATGGCTTGAGTTGGAAAGGACCTTTAAATGCCATCCGGTCCAACTTCCCTGCAATGCACAGGGCAGCTCTATCAGGTGCTCAGAGCCCATCCAGCCTGACCTTGGCTGTCTGCAGGGATGGGGCATCCAACCCACCTCTGGGCAGTCTGTGCCAGTGCCTTACTGCCCATATTGTAAAAAACTTTTTTCCTTATATCCTCTTTAGTTCGAAACCTAAAGAGGATATAAGTTTTTCCTGTTCTTCTTTGTTTGGCCAACACAGTAGGCAGTGCCACAGCTATGCCATATTGTATCCAAGTATGTGGAGGGGTACTCTGATGCACTGGGCTCCCTTCATTCAAGAAGTTAAAATCTGTTGGGAAGGAAAAGCGTGTTGAAGCTACCTACAAGCTGAACTGGCTCTGGCAGGTTTAGTAGAGAGACAAGGCACGAAAGAGGTTGCCTCTGGTCATACCCCTCAGATCATGTACTCCACCAAATCAGTTTGGGTTTTTGGATGTCATTTTGTATGGTCGTTGCAGAAGCCACTTCTGTGAAGTCTCGGGTTGCCCTGTGCTCCACATGGTGTTGCTATTATTGCACCCTGACTGCCTCTGAGACAATTTCTTGCCTATTAAAATGCAGTTATGGCCTAGAAAGTGATAGTGTAAGAATGGCTTATCAGTGCTCTGTAGCTATTTGCTCTAATCATCCGTACCATAGGCCTGAGAATGCTCCCAGAGAAGCCAATAAGACTTTTTCCATTGACTTCAAAGGCAGCAGAGAGCAATTTAGCTGCTGCCACCAGACAAAGCAGATTAGGCTACAGCTGGTACTTCCACAGCTAACTTGGCTCTGAAATCCTGACAATCTAAATGTATTTTTGCTACATGGAATACTTAAAAATAGACAAGATAAAGTAGTAGGGAAAACAGATTGCTGGGAATGTTTCTTTCCTGCTAGGAGAAATGGACTAGCTGAACCTAGCAGGGCTTTTCCATCTCAAGTGTGTGTGAGTCTATGATTTTTGTCAGCAAACTAAGCACTTCTGAGCCAGAGGCAGCACAGAAAGCCGTTAAAAGCAATTTAGAGGTGCTGGTATAGTAATTTTTCACTCCAAGAGGAACTTCTATTTTTGCATATGTTGTAGGGCTCAGAAAGATTCCCCTGAATCCAGTGAGACGCGGTGCCGTGCCTGCATGGAGACAATCCTTGGACACAAACAGTAAGTCATAATAATGCATGTGTTTTGATGGGGCTGTTCCTCCCATCTGCCTCCTGGGAGGAGGATATTGAGTGTGCGACGTTGGAGAAGATCAAAGAGGCTCCTATAGCTAATAAATCACCAATAATGGGTGACTTTGCCTGCCCACACATAAGGAGGGCAGCAATGTTTAGTGAATCAATGTCTCAATACTCTAAACTATCCTCGGAATAGTTCCTTCGAAGGCATGCAAGACAGGGGTCTTTTTCGATTTAGCCTTCAGTAACATGGAGAATGCGGTTCGAGATGAATGGCTTCCCACGCACCAGCAATCATAGTAAAACCCTGTCTGTCACCCTCACAGACTGCATCAGAACTTGGCCAGGAACTCTGATCTTTGGAAAGGAGAAGTTAAAGGAAATGGAAGAGTAATAAATGAGAGTTAAAGCCAAGCCCCTCAGACTATATATAAAGATAGTTTACTCATCCCAACTCTACTCCCAGAGGAAAGCAAGGGCTGTGTAAATGGTACAGGGGAGGGATGCACAAGCTGAATGAATAACTTTTGCTGAAATGGAGCCAGCACAGGGCAGCCTGCCTAAGGAGCAGATCCCCAGCGGGGCTGGGGCAGAGACAGATCTCTGCATAGAGAATGCCTTGCCTGGAACTTGGAGATAGCCCATAATTTCAGCAAGAAGGCAGAGAAGTGCCTGGCTGGTGAGCCCAGCACCCAAGCTGGGACCCCTTTAGTTTAGGGAAAGACCAAGCTCCCTGAAGCACTCAGCGTGGGCTCAGTACAAACTTGAGTGTCTCATTAGGCAGGTTTTCCACCCTGGAGGAGAAGCTCTGCCTGCGCTGACCTTAATGTGAAATTAAAGCCATTTAAGCAGGTAACAGTCAGACAGCTGGGTGCAACCATGCGATGGAGGCGTTTGTCTCTATTTGCAGACAAGCTGTGTATGTGCTTCCACTCTGCTCAACTTTTGCTGCTTGTTTATTTAGCTAATAAGAGCCAGCAATCTGCCTTGCACAGCCGTGCAGACAGCAGAGCAGAGCATGCCCGAAGACAGGCTTTTGTTAAACACTTGTTGGCCTTATGGCAATAGCTGTGGCTCACCTGCTGCAGGAAGGAGCTGCAGGGAAGGCAATTGCTTTTGCTCACTTAGGGCATGTCCTGTCCCTCTCCATCAGTCTGTGTACAGAACTGATGCATTCCCATTCCTGGGGAGGAGTTACATCATTACCAAGAGTCTCTGTAGTGTGCCACCAGTTTCCTGCATCTCACATCTATTTTGATACTGATGGCAGCTGGACCAGTGTTGTCATAAGGTCCGTGCCTCCGTCCCTCCAGAGGCAGACAGGAGGAGGCAGCTAAGCGTCTCTGCCCATGTCAGTGCTTCAGAAAAGGAGACCAAATTTAATCACAGAAGAGTGCAGTGGGGACAGCTGCTGCAAAACTTCAGTTTCATCCATCTCTACAAGGGGACTAATGTTGCATTTCAGGAAAATGCGGTGCCACTGCCTCATCTTCTGCTTCTGCACCTGGCAGTCCTTCCTGAATTTTTAAGCATTAGTCTCAGTGCTTCCTGCTCTTACCTACCAGCCTTGGGTATCCCAGGTGCTACTTGGGAGGGAAACACAGCTGCTGCCTTCGTGAGTTATCCATCTTCTCCTTTTGTGATAAAGACGCTGATCTCTAGAAATGCCTGTCCTGCATTGCTTTGTGCTACAGGCATGGTGGTCATGGGGTTGATGGTTGGACTTGGTGATCTTAGAGGTCTTTTCCAAACTTAATGATTCTATGAACTCATTTCAGGGGGCCATCAAACAGACAAGAGATGCTCACCTCTGATTCTGGACCCATATCACAGACAGAAGCTAGAGGACTCCAGCTGTACTTCCTCATCACACTGTAAGCCATTCTCATTGCAACGCCTCCATTGCCAACATCTTCCAGCATGAATGTTGAATGTGTGAATTGCTGTCCTGGATATATAATTCTTAGCACTCTCACAGTGATGAAAGACTTGCAGAAACAAGTTTTCTAAGGCTTCTGCCTTCTTTTTTCCCATTCCTTTAGCTTCTTGCCATGCTGCTTTGAGCACCTTCCCACAGTGTGAAGGGGGTTGGTGGCAAAGGAAAGAGGACAGAGAGGGAAGTTCCTTGGGAGCTCTCTGAAATTAAATGGGGGAGTCAGCAGTGAGCATTTCCCCACGGGCCCTGACCTTGCTGGAGCTTGCTGGAGGCAGCAGAAGTCTCCTTGAAAATGATATCTAGAGCTTTTAGGTAAGGTCCCAGTTTCCTAAAGGATGCGTTAAGGACCACACACCCATCGTGGTAGGCGCTCTGTAAGCACAGAACAAGAACCATGCACCCACATGCACACATTGCTGCTTGCATGGTTACACACTAAACGGGATGTTTTGGGGTCTTAAATTTAGCTGTCTATTATGCATTCACAGGTCTGCTGGAGCACAAAGGAGCAAATGCTTCCTCATTTATCCTACGCTTAGCTGCTAATTAGGAGCTTTTAGGATATACAGTTTGAGGTGTTACCAATTAGCTCAATTGTGGACCAAGTGTGGAGCTGTTATTTGTTTGTCACAGTCATTTAAAGCCAAAAAGCAAATACCGGCGTCTCCTCTCTCTTTCCCCTGCGCCTTTGCATAGCTGCGCGATGAAATAATAATAATTTCATTGTCTACTTTTCAAAACTCTACTTTTAAAACAGGTTGTAAAAAGCCCCCACGTGGCTTATTTTGCCTAATTATTAAAAGTCAGGCTTTAAGTTCTAGAAGAAAGGCTATATTAAAAAAAAAAAGGCACGAAAAGGAAAAATAAGTAAAGAAAGCAGATGAATGAGTGGAATATGCTAGAGGTATTCTTCTATTGTTTACCATCCGGTGTTTTGAAGGGAGCTATGGGAGGTAAGTGCTTGAAGACCACATGACTTCAGAGGGGCTTCACACCATTTCACTGTGGCTCTGTTGAAGAATGAATGTCAAACAAAATAAAATAACCGACTAACATTAGATGCAGAGAAATAGAAGAAAATAGAAGAACTTTTTTTGAAAGAAAGAAAGAAAGAAAAAAGTTCTACTTTGGGAGTTTGTTTTCTGTTTTCCGAGGAAGCTACCTACCTCACGGCATGAGAGACTTGCTTGTGCTGTACTCTCTTGTAGGAGCCAGCTCCACCTTGATGCAGCCTGGACCCACTGTGGACAGGAGATTGAAGGACTGCATGGACAGAAGCTGAGCTGGTGGACATGGGGAGAAGGAGGAAGAGCAAACTGTAGCATCTCAAATGTGGGGCAGAGGACCTATGCTGGTACTGAGAAGCTGTCAACAACTAGAACAATCTCTACAGGTTTGTTTTCCTCCTCACTCTTCTTCTCTTGAGATTTTGTCCTTTAACTTGGTAACATGAGATATAAAGGAAATAAATGAAGGCACAGATGCACGTGGTCCATGTGCCCTCCTGTCAGGTGGTGGTAAACCCACTGAGCAGGCGAGCTCAGCTTTCAACAGTTTCCTTCACATGTTGCATCTAATTGGGAGAATCCTGGGTTTTGTCATTGATGATTTTAGCAAGATGGTCTTCTGAGACATCAAAGAAGTCCAGCTGGTAACCCATATGGAGAAATATATACATATATATATATATATATTTTCTATAAACATACTATCCCTAGAAAGCTCTTGTACACACTATGTGTGAGCTCACTCTGTACACCTACTCTTCACTATAGCCCGATTTTAGACATTGCATGACAGATAGTCCCACGGATACCTGTCAGTATTTCTATTTGGAGTCGACTTGGAGTTTCCTGCAAGGTAGCTGGTGCTCTTGTGGAGAGGAAAACTTTTCCCTGGTTGTTCTGTAAGTCTTTTCACCCATAGCTGCTTCAATGATTGCTGATTTTTGCTATGAGTGGAGGATCAGATTCACCCTTCTCTGTTTTCTTGTTGGAAAATGCAAACCAGGTACTTGGAGATTATTTCCATGGGCTTCCTTGGTCAGTGGCAATATTGGCAAATCCAAGATTCAGCGTTGTGTTGGTCGGAGATGCAGCTTTAACACCATTTAATTGCCAGCAAAGATACAGCACATACAGGAGAAAGGGGATAATTTATAAAAGTTTCAGAACCCCATTTTTTGGAGTACTTATATCCTCAAAAACACAGGGAAGTGGATCTCTCTCTTTTTTTTTTTCTTTCACTTCTGCTCTGATAGGCTCAGTGCTGGACACTGGGAAACGTCTGATCCTCAGCTGAGGTGCAGCTACAGCTCAACCAGGAGTGAAATGAGGGCATTTCAGCTCAACCAGGAGTGGTGAGAGGATGGCAAAACTGTATTTTAATCCTTCTTCAAGGTTGTTCATGCGGAGAGACGTGTATGTGCAGATAGCACCTTGTAACTGTGCATCTGGGTCTCAGACTGTGCTAATCCCAGGCATGTACTGATGTGCTCCAGGCTGAGATTGCTGCCATCTGAAGGCAGGTGCCCCCAGCCCATGAGAGATGCTGTTACAGTGCCAGCTGGGTACTCTCCTTGATAAAACTTCATCCCCTCACTTCCTACATTCATTCACTTGTCAAGAGCAGAGACTCGTTTTAACACTGTGGATTCTAAATTTTCTCTGATGCAATTATTGTTTGACACCGCAGCCCTTCCAAGAACCTTACATAAGGAAAGGGAAAGAATTAAATATGAGAAAAGTCTAAAAATAAAACTATTAAAAGGAGACAGAAGCTGTTTTGTGAGCAGCAGGAATGATGTGGTGCCTCTGGGAGAGGATGTGCTGAGCCAAAGGAGATGTTCTGCTTTCAGGCAGTGCCTTTCATTATATTTCAGTGAAGTTCTGTGCTTTTCTGAAGTTCTTAGGTGCAGCGCTTTTAGAAATGAGCCTGTTCTTCCTCTTTGCTCTTGCAAAAACCGCGACTTTCATACCATTTCCCAAGCCAATCTTCCTTTACAGATTGTGCAGCCAAAATTTCTCTTCTCTAATTAACCCAGAATGGTTTTTGAAGAAGTTTTAGCCACAGAGAACATCGAATTTAGCTCTTAGCCTGGAGCCAAGCTCTAGGCTAAAGAACACATGTCATTTTAGGAATTCATGCAGACACACCTTGACATCTGGGATGTGATATGTTGCCTGTGTGCTTCCCTGCTGAGCCAGTGAGCAGTGGTGGGCAGTGCTGATGCTGCAGGTGAAGCATCAGGTGTTTTGCCATTCGTTCCAATGCCTTGTCCAAGCTATACAAGTAATTGCAGCTGATTTCTCTGACACATGCAAGCCTCTTCTGCTGGTGTTTGTCTATGTGATAACTTAATTGCTTCGTTTCTTTTTCGGGTTGCTTCTGTGCAGCATACTGTAGCGTTTCCTAAATATGTCCCATAAAAAAATCGCCTTCTCTGGTTTCCAATGGAATGTTCCTTTGTAGTGCTAAAAGACAGCCAAGAATACGGAACGCACAGCGTTTTCCAGCGTGATTTCAAAACGTCCGTAACGGAATGTGGTTCACAGGTATCTGGTGAAATTCAGGTATGGAGTTTTAAGGGATCTTCAGAAATCATCTGCCTTGAACTAGAACCAACCAGGCTTCCAATTCGATAAAAGCCTCTGGTGCTGGTTGTTCAACCTCTAGAAACAGTAAGGTTAGCATCCAGGTCTGCCTGTTGTAGGGCCCTCTCCCACAGGCAGATACAACAGCCCCTGAATCTTGTTACCTGCAAGTAGGTGTCTAGCTTAAACTAATCAAATGAACTTTGTTCCTTTGCTTCTGTTCCAGAAAGCATGAATTTCACCCTCTTTTAGATGCCCTAGATGGGATGAAGCCCTCTTTGAATGTTTTTCTCTCTGCAATGGCTGTAGAAAAAGTCTGGCAGATGGCACTTGGCAAGACTAGATGAATATGCACTGAATGTCTCATTTGCATTGGGTCCCTTTTTGTCTTCATGGTTTGGGCACCCAACATCTGAGATACCAATTTCACATCCCTGTGATCCTCAGTGTGTTCTTGAGCTTTCTTTTCTGCACAGCTGTGACTCATTTCTCTGTGCTGTATTTGATGATGTTTGGAACAGTGACAGGGAGAGATGAGTGTGATGGTTTCTTTCTCAATATCTTGTCTGGGCTAAATAAAGGTAAAACCTTGATGAGCTACACTAGCATCCTGTCCAGAATACGTGTTGGAATGACAGGCTAGGAAGGTGATGGCTTTGAAATGCTAAACCATCAACATTTACAATGGAAGCCCATTCAGAACCAAAGAAGAAGCAATGATGTGAAGCCGAAGTGTTTTGAGTCCTCGAGATTAATTTATTTTAGAGATCCTATCTGTTGTCCAAAAGATATTTTTGGAAAATGCTGAGAGGGTAATTTAAAGTAACGATAGCTTGTGGAAAATAGCAAACAGGTGGAAGATCATTCCTGAACAGGAGAAAGTAATGCATTATTTGCTATCACTTACTGCCATGGAACTTAATCAACAAAGAAAATGTGCTTTCCCTCTGGGGTAAATATCCTTCACGAGGCCATTGGTTTTTAATCCTGCCTGTGTGCCCACAGAACCAGGCCTTTGCTTCTTCTGGCTAAATGCAGCTATATGCAAGGTTCATGGAAAAGCTTTCCTCTTGAGCTATAGAGCCATCAAGCAGTGGGGCATCATGTCACATTCTGCAGAGAACAAACTTCCACCTGTAAGCCTATAACGTGCATCTCTGAGTCCTGAAGGAAAGCCAGCTGCATGTAAATTGAGGCGGCTTGGTTTCCTGAACTGCCTCTTCAGAGGCAGCAGAAATAGGAAGGATGAGTGAGCTTCTGTGCTTGCTTGCTTCTTTATTCTGAAAGCTACTGGGGACCAGCTGCACGGTAACATTAACCTGTTCCACTTTTCTTTTTGTCAGTGAGCTCCAGCTACTTTCCAAATGTGGTACAAGCTTGCAGTTATGTGTGACAGCGTCTTTAGATGCACTCTATTTTTAAAGTTCAAAGAGCTTCCTTATTAAGTACTACGTGTACTCAGCATATGAGTGATAAGCAGCAAGTCTGTTGGGCAAGGAGAAGCCAAGCTGTTGTGTCTCACTCCATCTAAATGACCCTGGTGGGGCTGCTCTGAGCCAAACATGCCATCATTTTGTGCTCCTGATGGTCGATGCCTATGCAGCAAACTGCTCTTATAGCAAGAGAGGGCACAGAAAAAACATGGAGGAGAACCTCGTCCTACTGCTTCTCTTTGCCAGCCAGTTTCTGAAGTGAGGATGCAGAGATCATTTTCACCCCCGCATTAGTAAAGCAGAGAAGTTTTGTCTTGAAATCTCTTACAAAGTGCCACTTTTAGCCTGCCTTGCTCATGACTGCATGGCTTTGGATTTTTGTCTTTTTCTTAACTACCAATCAGCCACCCTCCAGCTGCAGTAATAACGTGTGGGATGGCAGTTGCCTCCAGTGGCTGTTTAAATTAAACACAGATCTACTGAATAGACACTGAGTGTCAAGAGATCTCTTCTGGGAAGTGAGAGGAGGATCTGCTTCCCTGTTAGCATTGCCAATGTGTTTCTGAATCTAAGGACTACACCTTTCTGACTTCAGAATATGTCCATAATCATCTTCCGTAAGCAGCCTGTGTGCCTGCTGTCTCCTGGCTGAGGTTTATAGGCTGTGATTATGCATTATATTTAGAATCTTCTAAAATTTTGATCAGCCTTGGAGACTCAGCTTCAGTTCTCAAATGAGTGCAACAGGGCTGTTAGCCAGGCACTGGGAGGCTGCTTCAAGCCAGAGACTACAGTGAGCTAGGGGAAGCAAAGAAGGGGATGTGGCTAGGGGAGAGACATCCCTGGAGAAAGTGACCCTACTGCTTTATTCAGCGCTCAGGATGCCAGTTCAGGCAGCATTTCCCAGATGGACCCATGGGATTACAGTCAGTGTTAACTTCAAAGCTGGGTACTATGGGAATATGAGGGGCGCAGGTCATGGATGTCCTTGAGGGCAGCTCCTTTCTCCCCATGCTGTGAAGAGCAGATGTAGTATAAAAGCTTCCTCTAGGAGAGGGCATGATTAATCTTTGCTTCTTAGAGGATGACAAATATATTATATTCGCCGACATGCACACGCATTCTCTTCATCTGACGGGTGACCCCTGTCTTAATGCCAAGCGTGCGAGGTCCGGCTCTGTAAACGAAGAGGAGAGCTTTGCAAGCTCATTAATGCTTTGAAGTCGCTCATTAGGAGCAGATTCCTCTGGAGCTGGCAAGCGTAACACCCTTTGTGAGCACAGCTTCATTTGATATTAATGCGGGTGCTGCAGCTGGAGGCATACAGAGATGCTGAGCTGCCGTTCTGCACACATAGACCAGCATAGTGGGTTGCTGTGGCTGTAATAGGAAGGGTAAAGGGAAGCAGAGAATGTTTTTGTCCTCTCTTGGCACCTCAAGAGGTGACATTTCCTCTTGGCAGGGTTTTTATGTGTGGTAGATTAACCCAGTCCTCTGCTGAGCTGCAGCATCCTGCATTGGGCCTTCCCAGTCCTTCCCATAGTGAAGGATGCTCCAGTATGTCTTCAGCAGAGGGTATGCTCTGATGAATAGGTTTCTCTGTGTGGGCATCATGGGAAGCACGGCAGTGCATGGAGGCCAGGCCATTTGGGGATCTTCTGGGAGGGGACAAGACTGGGAATGGGTTGCGGAATCCCAGTAAAGCAGTGGCAGCCCTGTATAGAGATGCTGGCCTGGGAATTGTGAGAGTGGCTGAAATCAGAGATGTAAAACATCAGGTTGCTGTGGCTTAAAGGTTAAAGACTTAGTGCATGTAGCTGTTTTGAGGCTGTGAGTTTGAATCTCATGTGAGTCAACAGAGAGCGTTTTTTTTTTTCATTTAAAACAAAATAAAAGCTAGACAAAATAGAAGCTGTACCTCACCCCAAAGGAGAAAGAAGGACTCATCTCCCCACTGTCTCTTCTGACCAAATGCCCCAAAAAATCTGAACTACAGAGGGAGTAAGGATCAGGACCCAAGGTGGAAGGATGGTGCTAGAACTGCTTGGCATCTGCAATGAACACTGGTGGGCTGGCAGAGCTGCTCGTGTGCCTCTGGGCACCAGCAGGGTCAGGATGACAACCTCCAAAGATACCTGTGCTCCTGGCACAATGGTCTGGCATGGCATATGGGTTCCATTCTGTTCTCCATGGCCCGTGAGAACTGTTAACTCCTGGTTTGGCTGGGGTGGATAAATGGGCTGAGCAGATGCTATTTGGTGGTGGATCACCAAGATGTGAGGGAAAATCTATGAAAGTTTGGAAAATGCATGAGATCAGAAAACGTTTTTTTGGTGTGGTATAAGTAAAAGGTGTCAGGCAGCTTTTCTTTCTGTGCCTTGCCAGATTTGCTGGAGACCTTAAAGGAAGTGGTGAGGAGAGGAAGATGTTGCTGATCCTGGGAAGAGCCTTGAGTTGGGACTTTGGTGGCTTGGTGAGGTGAATGTCCTTGAGGAGAGGACCTGGCTGGCCAGGGGACAGCAGGCAGCCCACCAGGATGGCCGAGTGGTGAAGGCGTTGGACTTAAGATCCAATGGGCGCATGCCCGCGTGGGTTCGAACCCCACTTCTGGTAGGAGCCTCCTTTTTCTTTCAGGCCACAAACCCCATCCTGGCCTTTAGACCATCTGTTTGGAGCAGGGGCAGGAGCTGTTAGCCAAGATACTGTGGCACCGAGACCATTGGACACCCCAGTATGAACACTCTGGTGGGACTGAGCGACTTCATCATCCAGGCTGGATGTGAAGAGAGATGTGAAGCAGTCCCTCTAGCACACGGTTACATCTCTTATCCTTTGTGCAGGGAGTGTTGCCATCGTCATGGGCTTGAATCCCACATGCCACCAAAATAGAGACTTATTTTTTCCAAGACAGAAGTAGAAAAACCTGACTGTCCTGTGGAAGATAAAAAAAGATGTTGAGCTTTACACAGTTCAGGCAAGTCACAAGTGGGAATATGTGCAAAGAAGTGGGTTTGGGTTTTGGGTTTCATGCTGGCTTCTCCTGCCAACTCTGCTCTGTGACCCCATGCTCGAGGCTTGGATCACTCCAAGCACCATTTGGCACTTTTTGGAGGGATCTAGCAGCGTCAGCAGTCCCTGGAGCAGGTCTAGAGGGCTCACAGTATGGCACAAGGATGTTCCTGGTGAAGTTGGGGAAATGCAGCAGAAACTGAGAGCTGCTCCTGTGCTAGCATGCCTTGGCACCCACAAACACGCATGAGATTTCTTCATTCCCTTCCTCTAGTGCATTGATGGGCAGTACACATTTCCCTTTGAAAAGATTTAGCCCACCGGACCCATGGAGATGCTGTCAGACTTTCATTTGGCTGCTTTGCTCTAACCCCGAGGCCAAACGGAAATGTCCTACTGCTGGGACATGATTTGAAGTGATGGTGTTAATTTGGTTAATTAGGATTCCTGGGTAGCGTGCGTGTCTTGCAAATCAGCTTACCATTGTAGTATCTCCGCAAAGAGTTATTTGCTGGTGCATGAGGTTATGTATGAATTTACGATTATGATGTAGGACCATTAATTTCATGTTTGTGGCAGATGATGCAGCTCAATTAAAAGTTGCATGTTAAGATCCTTGGCTCTCTCTGATATATAGGAATCGGCTGGTGGCCTGCAGGAAGGATTATAAGGCCTGTAACTGTGGCCATATAACAAATGGGGCAGGACCCAGAGGAGAGGACATGGGAGAAATTACTGCTCCTCTCCCACTTGATTAGTTCTGGGAGTGAAATGTTTTGTGTATCTGCCAGTTGTGACTAACCTCGGTCATTAAGTGATGCAAAGAATGACAAATACATCTCTGGGAGCACACCAGGGGGTCTGAGCAGCACTGCGGGTCTTTTGCCTCTGATGGCTTGGAGTCAGACTCCTGTTTAGTCCATGTGTCAAAGGCATTTACTGCCCTTCACTGAGTTCAAAGCCCAAATCACCTTGTTTAAACTTCCCTGTTGATCCATATTCTCACAAATCTTGTGGTTTTTCTACTCTAAGGGTATGAGCTCTGCTCTGCTCTTCATCCACAGAGGGTATCTATCTACTTTGCAAAACTATTGGGCAGAAAAAGTGTTGTCTGCAGGCACCCAGATCTGAATTAATAGCCTTTGAATGGCACAGCTCTGCACACAGGATTGGATGAACATCTGAGGCCACTTGTTGATTCAGCTCAGGACTGAGATCAAATGGCAGAGCCATGTAAGAGAGCCGAGCAGGAGATCTGGGGCTGGAGCAGCAAGGAGGACAGCGCTCAGGGCATGTTAGGGCTGTGGTGGACTGCTAAATAAGGAACATGGCTCATTGGGTATGGTGGTGTGGTGGGTTGATAATTGGACTAGATGAGCTTAGTGGTCTATTCCAACCTTTATGATTCTATAAAGCTATGATAAGTAGCCTTTCACCAGGCCACAGCTTTCCTACTTCTCATAAAGTCCTGTAACCTCCAAGTGTGTGACAAAGTTAAAGGAGCAGCTTGTCCTTAATATTTATTAAGATGGTTACTGCTGATTAAATACCAATAGTTTATTGAAATACATTTATTATAGATTAACCGTGCAGTATGACATCTGTTATGTTGTGGTTAAAAGTAAACCTCAGTAAAAGGTTTTTAATAATGAATTTGTATTGAAGTAGTGTATAATAAGTATCTTTAGCAGTCTCACTCTCTATTTCACAAGACAGTTTTATGTTCAATAAATACCTTGAGATTATTAAAAACATATTTATCAAAGATTAACAGTGTTAAAATAGATACAAATCTAAGCTGCTAAGCTCAATAAGTGTGCCTATAATAATCAATTCCCATATTAAAACACAATAATAGCCCTGTTTAAATGAAATGGGTTTTTGGGATCTTTGTAAGTGCCATCTTTTGCTGTGTGCTCCTGCTTGCAGATCTCAGATTAGATCATGGAACGTTTGTACTTAAAATAAATCAAAGTAAAAGCAAACCAGTCCAGGCAGTTTCAGGAACGAGGAACCAGAGCTTCAAAGGATGTAGGTCAGTGCCAGACCACAGGCATCACAGCAGCCTGTCTGGCTTGCCCCAACTCTACATCCTGAAGAAATCCCCATACCCAGTCCAAATTACAGCCATGACACTTCCTGCAGCCCCACCACTTCCAGGATCGGGAGTTTGGAGCAGCAACTCTCAAAGTCTCCAACATCATAGATGCACCCACTCTGTTTTGGTGAAACAGACTGCCTGTCTTGTGTCCCGTTATTATCTAGTTGCTTGGAGGCAGAGTGCTAAAATGAGCTCACTATTTAGGGAGGTAAACAAAATGTTATTGTTTTACTGTTGTTATGCTACTGCTATAATTGCCGGCTGGTGGGTAACGAGAGCTTCAGCCTGTGCTGTGCTGCAGCTGCTGGGAGCAGCACCCCAGGTGCTCACTTTTTGTGTTGTGGGTGCCTCTTGGAGCATTTGGTGGTCAGTGTGGGTTGTTGCCTTTATACCTGTGATGTATTGGTGGGGAAATCTGCCTCTTGTGATAGCAGAATCTCAGAAAACAGCCCGAGGGACAGACATCCCTCATTGCTACTCAGCAGTTCTCAAATACTTGGTGCTTTACTGTCTCCCACTTGCCTGTTGACTCCCTCCTTTTTCAGTATGCGTTTGAATGATAGATTCAGACACTGTCTTACCTCTATGGAGTCAGCTTCTTTTCCCAAGTAATAGTAATAGAACAAGAGGTAATGGCCTCAAATTGGTCAGGGGAGTTTCAAGTTGGATATGAAGAAAAAATTATTCTCAGCAAAGGTGATGATGTACTGGTACAGGCTGCCCAAGGAGCAGTGGAGTCACTGTTCCTAGAGGCGTCTGAGAACCTTGGAGATGTAAGCACTGAGAGATGTGGTTAGTAGGCATGATGGGGGTGGGCTGGGGTTGGACTTGATGATCCTGGAGCCTTTTCCAACCTTAATTATTCTATGGTTCTGCAGTTTAGATGCTATCAAGCAGTTCTAGAGGATAAGATGTGTGCACAGGCTGCCAAGGAATACTTTCTAAGACAGGTCAGGGTCAGAGTATGGTGAAGGTAGCTGAACGGCTTTGGGGAGATGGGAGAACACATTGGAGAGATGGTGACAGAGAAGAAGTAGGGAATTTCTGGCCTGAATTTGTCTCCCTCCTCGCATGTTGAGTATATGTATCTCCTAGTATATGAATCCAATGAATCCTATCTTTGCTTGTATCTCCATTAGGTGTTGCAAATCTATGGCTTTGGGAGATGTCTGTCTCAGGACCTGGTCCATACAACAAAAAAGAGCTTTCCATGCTTAGCTGGGTGAGGATAATTCCTCAGTGGTTTGCAGTGCTGGCTCTGCTGGGTGCTGTGGAGATCTGTTGTATTTTATGTAGAATTTCCTTTTTATGTGATACCCATTTCCACGAGTCCCTGACTTCACTTTTCATCCCACCTCGGGAAGCATGACCTGCAGAACTTACAGGCTTTGTGGGTCTCTGATGCTCCTCTGTGGACATCTCAGAAGTTATACTTGTTTATACCCTGAGTGAGTTTGTCTTCCATATGTGTGTCTCAGCCCATCCACCCTGAGGAGGATGCTTAGCTGGTAGAAGGGAGTTTTCCATCTTAGCACAGAGCTGCAATTACAGGGGTGACCAGAGAGAAAAGACAAATGGGCACGCACCACTGCCTTTAATAGAAGGCAGTGATTCTTCTGGGCTCCGGAGTAATATGGGAGATCTGGTTTTAATAAATTAACAGTCTACAAGTAACAATCTCAAGCAATTAAACTCTGGAATGAAGGCAAGTACCATGAAATGTATTCTGGAGCTGACAGAGAGTGGAAAAGACAATCTCCAAGCAGTGCAGAAGGCAAAACTAAAATAAAAATGCCCCAGAGAGAATGGGTGAGGTCTGCTCCTGTCTTGTTTCTATTGTGCATGTATTTGGGCATCTCATCTTGCTCCCCATCACCTCTCCTTCCTCGGCTGGACTCTGGGGACATGATTTGGAGCCTCACTGGGGTCATTCAAGTCTCCAGATCTCCCTCATCTTCATACTTGCAATTGTAGGCAAGGGAGTGCTCATGGTTAGGAGGGTATGGCTGATGGAAGAGATGGGAAGTGTCTGGGAGCTTGAGCATGGCTAAAAGATGAGGAGGGGAACAAATACAAAATAAAACAGCTAAGCCTCCCTGTCTTACATTAATAGGCTGTATGGAATCCGCTTTGCCATAGAATTCAATTTATTTCCATTTAAAGGCTGTTCTTCTCAATCAGTGCAGCTAATAAATAGCTGCTGATGGCCATGACCCCCAGGCTGAGGGAAGAATTTATCTTCTGAGCCAATTAAAGGAATTGAACAATTCCTTTTAATAACGCTATGGGATTTTATATTAAAAAAAAATGGAGAGAGAAAGAAATCCTCCTTCTAAGCCTTGCAGAAAAGAGTCAGGTGGGCTCTAGGAGAGTTTCATGCTTTAACTTGCCTTGTGAAGCTTGTAGGGGAACTATAGCATTCCTTGTGAATGCAAAGGAATGCATTTTTTAAAATGATATTAAAAAAAAATAAAATAAACAGCAAAAAAAAGTAAAGGCAAATTATGTTCCTTTCTTTCTAGGGCTGTAAAGAGTTTGGAGTGAACAGTGAAGTTCTGCAATGTGGTGGGTGATATAAATGTGTCAGGTCAGCCATGATGACTCTTGCATGGAAAATGAGGATTTATCTGCATGTTCTGTGGGTGTGAGGGCAGTGGGACCCAAAGCATCAGAGCCTTTGGCCTCCGGTGCATCCTCATTCTTAGGGGGAAGGTGAAACTAGGCTTTCCATTTCTTCTTTTCTGTGATTCACATGACTTTATTTTAGTGGTAAAAATCCAAATTGACCTCCTTTCTTGTGGAAGGATGGGAAGCATCCTATGGGCTTTGTGGGCTCCTAAATCTGGCACTGGAGCTACGGCGTGGTTGAGAGAGTGGATGTACCTTGGAAGACAGACAGGTGTAAATGAGGTGGTGAGGAAAGCTGAACAGATACCTAGTCAATTTTTACAAAGCTACATAACCCCAAATGGCAGCAGGTCTTCTCCACTCCATCACTCTCCTGTCAGTAAAATCTCACGACTCCTGTTGGCATCAGGTGAGAGCATCTGTCAAACACACAAGTCTCCTTGAAACGCTGCTGTGCTTTAGGGAAATCTCTTATCTCCATTTTACAGATGTCAAGCAGAGGCACAGAGAGGTTAATTGACTTGCCCAAAGTCAACACTGGAGGTCTAGAAGTGACACTAGATCCCTCAAATCCCTGTCTTCTGGCTTAATCATAAGACCATCCATCTATTCTCTTTTCTCTTAGGACATGCAATAGTTCAGGCACTTGAGTGGGCAAAGTGCAGGTAGAGCCTGGGCATTCCTGGTGATGGTTTCTCAACTCTGTTTCCCAAGTGTACATCAATTTCAACCTTGAAAGGTGAGAGTTTTTTGTTGCGTTTTGTTTGTTTGTTTATTTATTTATTTTTGAAGTGAGACAAATTTGCCTGATTGTGAGGAAGAGCATTCACTCATGGGGAGGCATTTCAGAGTTATTGATGCCAAAGGACTTCTCTATGAGGTTTAGGTATAGATAAGACACTTTCTTTTGGGTTCTAATGAACCTCTCCTATCAAACTGAACAACTTGAACCCACAGGTAAAAAACAAACAGCAACCTCTATTTTTAAATAGTCACCTGGTAATAGAACCACACAGGATATTTGAGATCTGTCCCTGACAACAATTCCCCTATCTCTGCAAGCAAGTCTGTATGTGAAAGGCCATTGAGATGTGTGGCAAGGTGTAAACATTTCCATCACAATGTCTCTTGTTTCAAAAGTGTGAATAGAAGAAGCTGAGTCCTGAGTGAGCTGCTGATGAACCTGGGAACAAGCACTACTGTCCCTCTGAGACTGGGAAGGAAATCACAACTGTAAGTCCGCCTGTTACAATTTGCAGGCTTTCTGCAACATCTCTGTTCCTCCTTCTTGCTCTCTCATTTTCATTTTTTGTTAATTACCTGGTGACAATTTTCCCAGAGGATTGTTTCCCATTAATTATTAGGAAAGCTACAGGGGGAAAGTTGAACTGATGGAGATCTCCCTTTGAGAACATCGAGTGGCAGGATTTTCTGTTGCCTGCGTGAGTATCTTTTTGACAGTCATCTTGCACAGGGGGCTAAATGACCTGTCTGGGATGCAAAATAAGTTTTGTGTTGCAGTGAAACAAGCTGAGTAAGGAAACATTAAGTGTTGGTTTGTTGGCTCTGAAGACTAAGACACTGCTTGGATAGAATTGATCAATGTGCTTTGTACATGATATATTATCATGTACCATGTGTAGGAGAAGTCACAGACAGAAAATAGTGTCAATAAGGACCATGCTGCATTTGCATCACTGTTTTCTGTTGCTGGAAATGTAGATGGCAAGAGAAGGAGTAATGCTGGCTGAAATCTCAGGTCCAGATGGTGACTGTCCCCAGTACAGATGAATAATGAAGGTGGAGGAAGAGCATCTGCTCCTCCTCTCAGTCTGAAGCCATAGGTTTTGTAATTGTGTCTTTTACAGTCCCCATAGCGTAGTAAGATTCCTGGGAATTCCTTGAAAGAAATTCAGGTGTTAACACTGACTGACTCCTTGGTCTAGCACGTCTGTTTGAACACTTTTGGCATTCAATTTCTATTTGAAAGAAAGTAAGTTGATATTTTGATGATACTGATCTGTAGACCTTCTTCTGAGGATTACTGTAAGTTACTGAACACCATTTCCTAGGATATATGGTACTTCAATACTTCTGTGTAATCAGAATGGTGTCTTCTATCCATGAACTTACCTTTGCAGTAAGCCAGGAAGAGCCAGGATTTCCATCAGAAAATCCTGGCTAGGTTTGCTGGGAAAGGAATGGGGTGAACATAGCCCCAGAGCTGAAAACAAGTATCTGAGCCTTAATTTAAGGACCTTAAGTTGCATTAAAGAGTGGTAGCTGCCTTTCCGTGCCAAACCCTATTCTCCAGACAGGATGACTTTCTGCACAAGACAGCACTGCTCCAACCTGTTACAAGCGCATCCACAATTACCCTTCCTGAAGGGCTCTGTTCAGGTGTAGTGCTTTATTACACGTCAACTCCCATGCTGTTTTACAACATGGTTTCTATGGTTACCTACCACCCCCTGTAACCCACGGAGCCCATAAAGAGACAGGACTGCAATTCACAGTGGCAGGAGCTGTCATGTGCAGAGATGGGTGAGTACCAATGAAGACCCATGGTCAGGTCCTGGCTGTGAGATTTGCTGCCCTGGGAGCTGCTCTTTGTGTTGGGAAGCATTGGGGTCGCAGGTGGGTGAAGGTGGGAGACCTTGTCATACCTCAGGTAATTGTCATGCTGCTCCCAACTGCCCTACTTCTTAACCCCATGTCAACAACTGATACTTACCTGCCAAATCTTGGAGTTCATTGCGTGGGTGGGACTGGGAGAAGTGACTAGGAACTGCTGGCTCCAAGTGAAAGCCAAACGTTTCCAGGAATTAAGATACAAACGTGGTGTCTTGTTGGATTTGGCCCCAATAGCTTTTCCTTTCCAGGATAATAGGTTGGATGCATCTGTATTTCATGTTCTGGAGTGGCTTGTTTTCATGATAAAAGTATGTTCTGACAGATTTTTAAGGAAGGACCATGGAGCTGATTTGGATAACGTGACCACTATGGAAAATGAAATTTTATGGGCATAATTATTTAACAGAACACTTCCTGGTGCTTAGCTGTCTGTCTAGTTGGACCAGACCATTCCCACAAATCAGTTACTGTCATTTGATATTTGCTTGCTGTTAACCTGCCAAATAGTTGTATGTGCAGGGATGCTATCCAAAATAGTTAAGAGAGCCTGTAAAAATAAGAGATTTGGAGGGTTTCAAGGTGAAGCAGATTAAAACCTTATTTCCCTGAGGAGAAAATCGATGTCGGTTGTAAAAACAATTTTAAAAAATCAAGCTTCCTCCACCCAAAATAAGTCATCCTAAACCATAAACGTTGTGCTTTCAGGGAACACCCTTTCCCTCCAACTATATCAGAAATTAACTATTTTGACAAGTTATTTTCCACCGGTTCCAGGTGAGGTGGATGAAGGGCCCTTGAGGTGTCAGTAGATAACAAATTGGAGATCGGTCTGAAATAGTATATTACTGCAAATAACGTCATCTGCCTCCATGGAGGCAAAATATTCCACTGGAAGGGAACAGTCCTTTCCTACGTGGTTTGAATTCATCCTCAGAACAAACCATGTGCTTGTTCCCCGCCACCAACAGGCAACCAGCTAATGAGACCTGGGAGGAAGCTAAAAGGAGAGTGACCAGACCACCCTTTCTGCCTTCTGATGGCTAAATGATCAGATGTTTGGAAAAACTGATTTCTGTGGGAAGCCTCAGACGGCTAAACGAGGCTAGGAGATGACAACGCGTACTTCTGTGCGCGGAAAAAAGCCTAAAAATATCTGAAGGGTGTAAACATGAAGGAGAGAGCTGCAGTATCAAAGGGACAGCACACGGTACAGGGCTCAGAGCTGGCAGCTTTCATTGCTGTGTGGATCAGCGGATGGGGGATAACTGAGAGGCAGAGCTGCCTTATAATGGCTGTATTTCACTTAAGATTGTTGCTTTGTGTCTCGAGTTGTCATGCCCCGTTCCCTCCAAAGATGGGCATCGGGAGCTGTCCCACTGAAACACTGCAGACAAAACTGAGCTACAAAATATTTCCCCCATGCTGAATTGTGGTGACCTCCAAAACCATGAGATGAATGGGAGCCCACTGAGAGCAAGGGGACTTTGCCCATGGGGCTGAACGCCCCGCTCTCACCTGCCAAATGCCATTTGTCCTTGCAGTCGCTCCCGTCCTTCTCAAGTAATAAGATGCCATATGGATCATCATTACCTGACCTAAAGAAATTGTTACATATTTCCTATAGCTCTCTCTAGATATATGGTTGGATTCTCAGCTGATGGGAAGCAACGCTGATTCATAGCAGCTGAAGACAGAGCCCCTTGTGTTTTGTCTTGTCTTCTCATCTCATTGAACTTCCCAAGGATCTAAATGAATGTAGGGGAAATGTGACCTTGGCTCACTGAATTGTTTTGGGGGCTAATGTGCTGAGAGATTTATGGACAAAGAGATTTCTTTTTTTTTTTTTTTTCTCTTCCTTTTTCTTTAATAAAAAAATGCTTTCATTCAGCAGCTTTGATGGAAAGCCTGCGAGGACCCATGATAAGTATGTAACCGGAACAGACTCATATTAGATATCACTGTTACAAATCTATTAGTCCCACACATTAGAGCATGTGCTGGACCTGATGAGCTACACTAGTGGGAACATGAGTCATTTTCTGAAATAGATGTAGCTTGCAAATCTTTTAGACTGTTATCCAATTCCTTTTCTTTCAGTTTAATTAGGATATAAAACATGGCCTTAAGAGCTCACAAGAGTGGAAAAAACTCCATGTAAGAGATAGGGAGCCAGCTGTGAGCGTCTCCCAGCTGTTCTGCTGCTGATTCTGCTGGCTGCTGCCCACCAGGTGGTTTTGCTGTGCCCTCAACGGCCAGGTCTCTTGAAACAATGCAAGGCAGGACAGAGCTACTCTTGCTCGTGAGAGGGTAATGTGCACAAAGCTGGTTGGACTTGGGCTTCCTTTGCATTCTTGCTCAGCCGAACCTTCACTGGGAGATGCTGGGTTCCCTTCCTGGCCTGCATTGCTTTGCTGGGGCACTCAGCACCTGCAGGGACTTGGCCAGCACCCAGCATCACTCCTGACGTGGGGAGGGGTCTGCAGGGTAACACAGCAACAGCAGAGAGCAGCAACGAGACAAATCAGCGGTGGTTCTTTTCCAGCCACATATGCAAAGCACCGATAATGAGCGGAGATGAGCCCCTGAGATCTGTGATGCTGCTGATGAATTAATATAAAATCAAACTGTACACTTTAAAGACAAGAGCATCCAGCCCTTCTCATAATCAATGCAGGACATGTTTCATCCAGAGCAGATCTGCTATCATTGGAGCTCTTTCTGTTCTTGAATTCATCTGTTCTGTACGTTTGAGGACTGGTGCAATTAGCATTTGGCTTTGCACAATTCAGAACCTAATTCCTATGAATTTCCATGTCTCCCTTTTTCTTGTTTTGATTCTTGTTTGTCCGTTTGGTAGTTTGTTTGGTAACATATTTCCTGATTGAAATAAAAATAGCAGAGATGGGCATTTACTTTCTTCCTGGACAGATTCCTTTGGATAAGGATTTATTTCTTTTTTGAAGAAGGACACCTGGTTTCCTCATAAATGAGTGTTGGCAGGTTGAGGGGGGAGCGGGGAGGGAGGGGAGAAATGCATCTGTTTAGAACAAATGCAACACCATAGGAAAGCTTGATAATATGATCCAAGATTGGCCCGATTGCCTGATGCTTTAAACATATGGCACGCTCCTATATATATTATGCATGGAAACTAGCTGCATGCACATAGCAGCCGTTCTGCAATGTTTTACATACAGCCTGCCAAACCCTTAACTTCCCTGTTCTTATTCAAACACAGCTCTCAGTGAAGACAATGAGCTTTTATCTAAGAGGCTCACAGCGTTATGCACGCTCTATCCCTTCTCTATTAATTTCATCTCATCCGGATCAGGATTTTGTCCTTATGCACTGAGCCCTGACCTTCCTGCTCCCGAGGGCTTCTGTAGATGGAAACATGTGGCGCTGTGGCAATGGAGGAAGTGCTGCTGGGCAGGAAAATGAGCCTCATCTGCAGCAATGTCAGTGGCTCTGATGTAATGCTCATATACATCAATGTGTTAGCTCTGGCTCTTGTTATTATGTACTCAGCATAGTCTAGGATTGCTATGAGAGTTTTCCAGATCCACAGGGGCAAGGTGAGCACTGGGATCTAGTATGGAATGTGCTAAGAGCTGAGGAGAAAACTGCCCTACTTTCTACCTCGCCTTTGTCTGGCTGAGCTTTCTTTATTGTGAGGGAAAACTGCTCTTCTGAGTGGAACTTTTTACATCATCTTTGCAAGGAGGACATGTACATTCGTTAAGCATTCTGTATTTTTTGTGTGTGTCCGAGGAAGGGCAATGAAGCTGTGAGGGGTCTGGAGCAGAGCACAAATCTTAAGGGGACTGGCTGAGTGAACTGGGGTGGTTCAGTCTGGAGAAGAGGATGCTCAGGAGAGACCTTGCTGCTTTCTACAGCTGCCTAAAAGGAGGTTGTGGAAGGCTAGAGGTTGGACTCTTTTCTCAGGTAACAGTGATAAGAGGAGAGGTAATGGATTTAAGTTGCCCCAGGGGGTGTTCTAGTTGGATAATTAGGAAACATTTATTCTCTATAAGAGTGGTAAGACACTGGCATAGGCTGCCCAGTGAGGTGGTGGTGTCACCATCCTTGGAGGTTTTGAAGAACCATGTGAATGTGACACTGAGGGATGTGGTGAATGGTGAGCATGGTGGAGGTGGGTTGACAGTTTGACTGAATTATCTTGGAATTTTTTCTAACCTTAATGCTTCTGTGATTTTATGATTTTTGTACGACTGGCAAGAAATTGGGCTGGGGAGTGCTTTTGTGTGTATGCCTTGGTTACCATTAGTGCTGTGCTTGGATTTCACAAGGGGATACGTTTTTGGAGAAGAGGGAAACATATCCTTTTTTTCTTGAATTTTCTTGAAGGGCTGAACCAGGTGTTAATGTTACCAATCAGCACAGTGTCATCATGTATTTCCTTACTATGCTGATGTTTTTGCCCTTTTCTGGGGTCTTTGTACAACTGATATTTCTAATGCCTCTTCAAGTGGTGACAATTTCAAAATGCAAAGAGCAGACTTTTTTGAATCAAGAAAAGAAGGTGCTTCAAATTGTTCAGTCCTGTAGTGATTCAGAGCTTCACTGCCAACCTAGATACCACCTGCCTGCCAAAAAGGCTTTGAGGCATCCAGAAACAATGTGGAGAGTTTTGCACAACTTCTTCTACCATTATTTCTGCAAAAGAAAATTTCCAGCAGTATATCGGCTTTGACAGGCGTAATTATGCCTAACACGGTGTCAAAACTTCACAGTTTTGAAGAACTTACTGTCAGTCTGATCCCTGTCCACCCACATCTCCATTGAGAGGGTCTGAAACTGGTCAACGCTTCTTTTCAGTTGTCATTAGTTGGTAGCTGGCATGAATTCTAGGGATTTGATTAAAAAGAATATCCTCCTTTTTTGTCATCTTGAACACTGAGTAAGGAAAAGTGTTTTTGCTGTCTTTGGATTTCATTTTCTCCTCTACATAAAATATTACTTAAATTTCCTGAGCTCTGCCAGATACTAGGGGAATTCCTGTCCTCTTCTTCCCGTAAATACACTCTGTGGCCTTGCAGCAGTAACACCAAAATCCTACACAATTAGACTCTAAAGGGTGATCCAAATTCAGGTTTAATCTTGGGCAAAAAGAAGCCTTTAGATCAAAAATCCCCACTACTGTGCAAAGCAAAGGCTCTGAATACACTGCGATGCAATTTATCATTAGAGAGGCAGAAGATCTAAAGTTTAACACTCACCCAGATGAGTGATGGATAAACATGATTTCCCCCCCCCCCAAAAAAAAAGAAAAAAAAGCACTTTCTCATGCTCTTTAATCCATCCAGAATTAACAACTGGGTGCTGACTGAGACACAGCTTGATTGGGAAGAGATGAAGGGACAGAGTGGAAGCTTAACGCACAGCCAGCTCAAAATGAATGTGTTTAATGCTGCCTATCTCAGAAGCTTTGAAGAAAAAGGCTTCATGTCCTCAGTGACTCCCTGCAGCAACTTTTTGGCATTAAAGTTCGCGTAAGAGAATTATGAGTTCCCATTATCACGTATGGAGATGGGATCCATTGTGCTGATTCCAGCACTGTAGAGATTTAACATTTGCCATGCTTCATTCTGCACATACACTGTGATGTGTCCTTTTCAAGTCACAGCCGACTACATTGAAATCTTGACTGACGCTGCTTATCTGATAGGGGCCGCTTCTTTGCTGGCTGCTCTTTAGAGTGATAAATGTCAGGAGTTTGGGAGTTTGCTTGTATCTGGGCATTCCATCTGAAACTTTGGGCAGGTAATTATCCTGAGACCATGAGACTTTGTCATGAAATCCACTGCTGTGCTTGTATAAGGAACAAGTCAGCCAAGGGTCATGGATTCGCAGTATCCAGGAATCAGGGAGCCTCCACAAAGATAAGGAAAGAAGGATAAAATCTGAACAAAGATTTTCCCCTACTGAAAATGAAAGCAGACCTCTTCTGACATCGTGAAGTTGTCTACGCTGGTCACCTGGGAAGGCCATGAATTTGGACTGACCCAGTGGCCTCCAGATTTGAGACTTCAGTCAACCGAGCAAAGCAACTAACCCTTGCAGACCAGTGTCACAGCTGGAGCAGTGTGATAAACCTCTTACGAGAGGGAACTGAGACATAGGGCAGCCAGTGGGTGCTCAGCAGAAAACTTTCTTTCCCCATAAACTCTTAACACTTTTTTTTTTTTTTTTTTTTTTTGTCCTGTTGAAATCTGCAATGAGTTGGAATTGGAGGTTCCACTGAGCCAATCTCAGTGAGTTTGTTGGCTTCCATACAACACAGGAGGAGGTCAGGAAAGTGCTTGCATTTTGGCCAGCTGTAACAGTGACCACAAGAGGCTGCCTGGATCCTGCTGATGCTGGTTGCAAAGTCTGGGGTAATAGGGCTGGGGTTGCTGTGGAGTGGCACTGAGAGGACAGAGAAGCTCTGGCAGCTTCCCCCACTGCCCTGGAGCTCACTGCAGTGTGCCATTTGGAGGCACAGGGTAAGGAAGGCTCTCTCTGTGTTCACGCGCCTGAGTCAGTTCATTTAGGAGCTGGAGGGTAACAATTGCTTTATCTGGTTGTCTTTTTGTTGTTGCTTGTGCCTTTGTTTGCTTCCCCCTCCTTTCCCCTTAACATACCCTTTGAGCTGTTCTTTAATTGAAGTAAACGGAGCAGCTGCTATGGTGTGTGTTGTTTTTCCCATTTTCCCCTGTGAGTCACACATTTCCTTCCTTAATGTCTCTATCTTCGTTGGTCTGTACTAATGAAGCTCCACATCTCAGCTGCTGAATGCTCAAGCTCGTCTGCCTGGAATTTTCTAACTCATTTCAATTCATTTCCCACTTTCTCCTTTCCCTCCTGCTGCCTTTCTCCTGCTCCCATTCCATAGTTCTTTCTCTCTCTCCCTGTCTTTTCCTCTTCCTCAGTCCCTTCCTGCATGTGTGTCCCCAGCCACAGCTCCCCATCCCCTGCCACTATGTGCAGGGGCAGAACCATGCAGGTGAGCACAGCCTTTGTTGTGCCTCTTTCCCTGCAGCCCCCTCCTACCTGCTGCCCTCTGTATTGCCCCTTTCACTCAGGTTCTTTTCTCCTGCACTGTTTTTCAGAGCAATCCACAAAGCGCTTTCAAATCCATGGCCCCTCCTGACCCCATCTACTCCTGATCTCTGGCAGCAGCCTGTGCTTCAGAGGAAAGTGACTTTGTCCTCTGCTCCTGCCCTTGCACATCAGAGATGCTCATGTTCTGCACAAGACTCAACCCAGGGCTGAAACCAGAGGTGCACAGGCCATGGGAGTGCAGGCGCATAGGGTGCTGCACATCACTGAGTACAAATGATGCATGTGCTGGGAGATGCAGCATCATCACAGGTGCCGTGGTGAGGAAAGTTTCCTACAGCTCTGGGCTGCAGAGGGGCTGGAGGAGCTCTTCCTGGAAGCTAGGAAACACCAGAAAAGTATGTTGTCCCTTTTGTCCCTCTCTGCTCCATAGGGAAAGGAAATAAGGCTGTATAGCCCCATGCCTGAGACTCAGTGGACAAAGCTATTTCTTGGTTGTGTGTTCTGCACAGGATTCAACCCGAAGTGCACAGTCAAGAGCAAGCAAAGGGATAGACAAATGGCAACGACTCACTCTGCTTTGCTTTGCTTATGAGGGTCGTTTTTTCTACAGCTCTACTTACTCCAAGAATAGTAACGTGGGCAGTGGGAAGCAGTGTGTGGTGTGAGCTGTATGCCATGGAGGGCTGAGGCACAGGGAGGAGAAGATGTGAACCAAAAGGCTCTGCCCTGAATAAAGTCAGGTATGTCCTAAAGCACCCCTCCTCAGTGCTTGCCCCTGCTGAAATGAACTCAATTGCAGAAGTCTGCTGATCAGGGGTTGCAGTGCTAGTCCTGCTCTTTTTTCATTATTATTAATTTTTGGTGGTTATTGGTAGGCATTTCCTGCCTTCATTTTAGCTCTATGTCCTGCTGATCTCCATTGCATTTATATCCTTGCTCAGACAGAATAGAGGGAATGTTGTTTCTTTTCTTAAAAAGTTGGGTAGCCGAGGAATAAAGAAGCAAGGATACAATCAGAAACTTGGAGTCAGAGCATATCACATCAACTGTGGTGTGTCAGCAACCCCTTAAATCCGTTATGGAGAAGAGCCTGTAACCAGTCAGCACTGCATTCTCAGTAGTGATCCTCAGCATCGTCAGGAAATCCAAAGAGACCTCTGAGAATTTCTGTTTTAGATAGAAGCCCTCACTAAAATCCCACTATCATAGCTAGATCAATGCCCTTCCCAGCTTTCCCTTTCTCTCTTCCAACCTACAGCCATATTTTCACATAGGGGTAAGCAGAACTGAGTCCTTGAGATTTGGTTGCAGGAATCTGATCCCAGACCTCGAGTTTTGCAAGTTAATTCCTCCCTTATCTCTAGACATCTGCTTCCCCCAGGAAGAAAATCAAGGTTAAAATCATTTTGGAATCACCACTGAACAAAGAAATACAAATCTTTTCAAGGAAGGAAAATCACCTTACTAGAGATCAGATGGTTTACATGCTCCTAGGCAAACCAGAGGAAGAAGTCAGAATATGAGCACTGGATGGCTGGAGGAATTTTGCTCTTGCTTTAAATTTTGTCATATTGCTTTCACTTGAAAATGCAGGTTCAAAGGAAAATAAATAACATAACGAAACAAAACACACCAGTTCTTTCCTCTTTGGCTTCAGGGCCTCCTGTTGAGGTTTCTTCATCACCATAGAGATAATATTGCTTGTTAGACCAAAGACTAGTAGTTGGAATTCAAGTGGACAAAAAGACCTAAACAAACCCATTATAAATCCCCAATTACTTTCAAACTGTCAGGCTTATTAAAAAATGTAAATATCCTTCTCATTCTTGCAGAGAGTGTATAAAAATGCATGAGGCTAAAAGTCAGCTGAGCTGAAAGGAGCCGATTTGTGAAATAACTTTGCTGAGAAAATGGCAGTTGTTGTTCTTGGAGGGTAGAAGGAGGACAGCGTTCACCTGCTTGAGCCACCGATTGCACCCAATTCTTGGCACGCTGCTGGTGCTACCCTGTTCTACTGGCTTAATACATCTTTTAAGATAGTTTAATACATCTTTTTAGGCTGATGCTCAGCTCTTTGCAAGAGGCAGGGAATTTCTACCAGAGGATAAGACTCATAGCCCAAATACAAGCCCTACACTTTTTGGTATTTGTTACTCACTTTGGTTGAACCTTTTTTCTTTTTTTTTGGTGCCTTTCTTCTGTTTTCTCCTCTCTTCACTCTTCTGTGAATAGAAAGGAGATTTCTTTTGATTTCAAATTTGGCCCTTCTCCATCCACAAAGGTTCTTCTCTTTAATGCAAGACAGTAATACCTGTTTTCTCACCCTGACCTACTCCTGAGTTCAGTAATGACTTGCCCAGATGCTGAGATGTTCCACTCTCTAGCTGATGCTAGCCCAGTATGAAAGTAAGGTCAGTTCTGGAGGGAAGTAGAGTATCCTCAGTTTTCATCAACATGAATTCTACTGGAGACCTTCTTCCCAATTCTGTCCCTTCTACAGCAACCAAGGACGGGCAGTTAGGCACTAGAACTGGCTCCCCAGGGAAGTGATCATGGCACAGAGTTTGATGGAGCTCAAGAAGCATCTGGATAATGCTCTCAGACATATGATCTGAACTTTGTGTGGTCCTGTGTGGAGTTGGAATTTGGGTTCAATGGTCTAAATTGGTTCCTTCCAACTTGGAATACCCTATGATTCTGTGGAGGACAGACCTCAGGAGGGAAAATTATCTCTAGAGCTTTCTTCTTTTGTTGCTAATTTTGTAGATATCAAGTCATGCACTTGAGATGACAGGGTGCTCAAGAACAAGCTCTGGCCTGCAAAGGGCTTATCAGCTAATAAAAAGTCAGAAAGCATGTGAGAGATATGGTGGTCCAACATATCAGCTGTCATGTCCAGATTTAGTTGGCATCATATTGAAGGAGAAAACAAGAAAAGATTTGTAGGTGGAATAATAAATTGGGCTGGTAGAGAGCTTCTCATGTGCAGAAGGTAGCAAGGAGAAAGCATGGATGTGTTTGTGTGGAAGAAGGATGCTGGAATGTGCTGGATATTGGTATGTACTGCTGCACTGATGCAACACTGGTGGCCAGAGAAGTGGAAGGAAGGGTGGGCCTTCAAAGGAAGACAAGGAATTTAAATGTTCAATTACAGCACTGCTACGTGTATAGCAGCACATGATGTGGGATTGCTGTATTTTATCCAATTACCCATGTGTAACTCAGAGCTATTTACAAAAAGAGAGGAAACTGTTAGCTGTTCGACTGAGGAAGGAAAACTGAAGCAATAATCTAAAAAAAAAACATAGTTGCTGTTCATCTCAGTCATCAGCAAGGACTGCTTTAAAATTCTGCTATCTTAAAATCTTACTAGAAAATTCACAGAGACAGCTGAATTTGGCACTTCTGTTAGAAAGAAAAAACAAAACAGGGTAATCCTTTTTTCCCATTTTGCAGATGCTTTGGCACTATTCATATTTCTGTCTGGATGCTTTCAAGAATGCAGTATTTTAGTTTTAGAACATCTGAAGGAACCCCCAGGGCCTTGGCAGCAGCACCTTCCCAGAACTCCTGGTTGAAGCATGAGCGTGGTGGAAGGCACAGAGGTGAAATGCAACCTTCCTGTGTGCTTCTGCTCCACCTTCACTTCCAGCAATCAGCCTGTGATGGAGGAATCTACAATACCCCAGTGATTGTCCTCCAGGCTCGTATTCCTGCAGGGATTGCCGTGGTCAGAATAGCTGGGATGTTTTCTGCCTTGAGATTTTAGATGATGGATTTTCAGAGTGAAAGGACAAGAGCTGACTCCATATTAATGCCAAACTTTAAATGTTTTGACTATACAACTGAAACACCATTACCTATTCCCCACAGAGCATCCACTCTTTCTTTCTCTCTCCTCCACTTCTCCTCTCCACGCTGTAGCCTTTTGTATGTCTCAGGCATTAATCCCTCGCTGCCGGGGTGTGTAAATTAAAGAATAATAGAGCTGCAGAGGCATAAGCTTGCAATGATGGGGAATGTGTTTGTCTGCTAAGAAGCAATTTCAGCGAAAATTAACTCAATTTCATCTGAAATAGTGAAGACCGGCATAAGCTGGCAGATCCCCGAGGATGGTAAAATTACTTCGTCAAAGCTCTGCTTGCTTAAATTAACCAAGCAAGCACTCCAGGTTATTGGCAAGATGCAGCTAGTAACTAGGTTTTAATAAACAAAAATAGCTTTTTGGATAAATAAGGAAAGTGCAAAGTGTCTTATGTATTCTGTTGATGTTTTCATCTGTATGACCTCGACAGCAAGACCTTCTCGTTCCTGCAGGCGCATTCTTTGATTCCCTGTGTCCAACTGGTCTCTCTTCTGAGTCTTAGCAAACAACCTGAAAGTGCTTCTGGAGACGATGTAAGATTAGCTTTTATTCCAGCATCTAACAGACTGTTTGCAATACCTAGGTGAGAGAACAGCAACACCTTTTAGGGTTATTTCTGTGTTTTTCAAAGTTGGAAGATGACTATTCTTGATTTAAATTGCTTCACCTCAAAATATAATGCAGTGTCAGGACAAGAGTTAGTCTACACTGTCACTGATACAGCAGATTCCCCAGCTGAATACATTGCTGCCAATTGGCAAGTCAGGATGTGAGCTCCCTCCTCCTGCTAGGAGTAAAGGTCCAAGGGAAGTGAAAATTTCATTGTCAGAAAGATTGATTCAAGGAGCAGCTCAGAGAGCTTGTTAATCACTTGAGAATATGCTGTAAGTTCTTTTGGTGGTTGTACTGTCGTGTTTGGTGGTTGTTTTTTTTTTTTGGTTTTCGTTTGTTTGTTTTGATTTGGTGGTTTTTTTTGCTATTAATAGCTTTTCTTAGGACTGTGTTTTACAGAAGCATTGTGCTGTTGGAGGTTATGATCACTAGGAGGGGTCTACTGTAAAATGCATGTTGGGCTTATTGCTCTGTCTCTAGTCTACAAGCATCAGGACAGATTTTTTTTTTCTTCTGGATTCCGTTCCTCTCGGTACAGTGATTTGGGTTTTGGGAATAGTATTCATCAGAAATACTATCAGAAATATCCAACCCCCAAAGCAGGAGGGTTGGAACAGGATGATCTTTGAGGTCCCTTCCAACCCAAGCCATTCTGTGATTCTATATAATTCAATGATCCTATGATCATGTAATTGGTTAGGAGCGTAAAAGGCTTAAAAACCTATTTGTTGGAAACAAGTATGAAAAATCTCCCCAGAAATGCAAAAATACATCACTGTTTTGACTTTCTTAGGCTCCTGCCCCTCCATCAGTATTCCATGAGCACTTGATATTTAAAAGCTACCCTTTGTATGAATGTAGAATCATAGAATCAGAATGGCTAGTGTTGGAAGGTACCTCGAAGACCATCTAGTTCCAGCACCTCTGCCATGGGCAGGGTTACCACCCATTAGATCAGTCTGCCCAGGATAGATTGCTCCGTAATGTTCTAACCAATGGGTGATTATTGTCAGTGGGTGATATGTCTGTTCTTGGCCACAGGCTCCCATTGAATGGGATCATTAATGGTTGGTTGAAAGAAGGGAGAGCTGCAGAACTGTCAGACCAGCCAAACCAGAGGATGAGATGAGACCCAAGCATACCTGATTTATCCCCTCACCACTACACTCCCCTGGCTACTTATTTCCCCCCTCCCTTTCTACTATAAATCTCAGTATCTGCAGAAGGGAAAGCAGCTGTCTACAAGATTTGCTGAGCCATCCACTCATTAAAATGTTCCACTGGCAAATAAATACTTTCTCTTACTGATGCATATTTACAGTTTGGAGATTTCTTGTATAGAACAATCCGAGGTTATACTTTTTAGCTTTGCTAGTTACAAATGTTGGGAGAAGACATCTGGCTAATGACCTTGGTTACTGCCATGAACCATAGTGACCTGTTTTGGGAGACAGCTGGCAGCCCCTCAACAACAACAACAGCAACAAAATAGCAAAACAAAGGATAAAAAATACAGGACCTGCTCCATGCAAAATCACCTCTCTTTGATAGGACTGATTGCAGAAGTGACAAGAAACTTGTCATTAAATCCAGCAAATGCATTTGGAGCAAGGAATAAACTGCCTGGAGCAGCAGTGCCCCATGGGTACAAACGTGCCCTACTGAGACATTTCATCGCAGCCCTCCTCTATTGGGCCGTCAGTCACTTTTATTTCTTTTCACTGCTAGTGCAGTGGCCGTGGTCAGAAAGGTGCTGGCTTTAAAACAACAGTGTCAAAACTGGTGAGGAAAATAAGAGAAGCCCACACTATCACCAGCCAGGCTGGGCCCTTTGCAGAGCTGCTATCTGCTCCCTGCACACTGCACCTGCATTGTATCTGCTCCATAGGCTGATAAGACCCCACTCATCTATTGTTAGCCCCACTGAGCCAATCTAGCTCCATTTGAGCTTGCTGGATTTTGTTCTGCATCGTGTATCAGTGACAACTTCCAGCTATGGCCTTGCTTTAAAAACCTCACTGGTGAGGGTGCATGGAGCTTGAGGAGTGAGGCGTATCTCTAAGCACAAATGGAATTCAAAGCAACTGGAAAACAGGCTTTGAAAACTGAGGGAATATGCTGTGGAGGCTGTCAGAAGGGACAGGATAAACATGGGACATCAGGATCACTGCAGCTGACGCTGCTGTACAGGGCTGTACCTGGAGGAGAGTCACTGGATACAAAACACAGTGGTACGCCTGCTATAAAAGCAGCAGAAAGGGTGATGTGTGGTTGTGGCACAGCAGTGACACTGAGTGGCTGGAGTGTAGTGTAAGCGATCTTGGCTTGGAGCTCCATTTCTGCTGGATTTCTCCAGGGCTCTTGGCTGGAGAGGAGATTTTGCAGGGGTGTATTGAAGGAAGCCAAGAGAGTGGTGAGGTTGACGGACTCATGCTGAGCCCTTCTCAGCCCTTTGGAAAGTCTCCTGTGGTGCGGCAGTGTCTGAGGCAGGAAACAGAAGAGATTTCTGGTGGGATATTAAGAAAAACTTCTCTGAAGGAGTGGGTGGGCACTGGCACAGGCTGCCCAGGGAGGTGGTGGAGTTATTCCTGGAAGTGTTCAAGAGCCATGCAGATGTGGCACTGAGGGACGTGGTTAGTGGGCAATACTGATGGGAGGTGGACGGTTGCACTAGATGGTCTTAGTGGTCTTTTCTAACCTTGATGATTCTAAGACTTACCTCCTGAATTTCAAATAGATGGTCTCTAACTAAGCAGAGCTGCAGGCCAGGCCTCGAAGAACTACAGTAATTTGGACAATAAATAAGATGGAGCCTTCAACTACATTTTTATTAATGAGATGACACATTTTAAAATCAAATTACTTTGATACTCTTGGCTCAGGGAAGTCAAGATGCGGGGGAAAGCCAATCACATAATATGAAACAGCTCACACAGTAGTTTTTGTGTATTTCATCTTTAATGAACCTGCCATTTTATGAGTCAGCACTGATGGGAAATGTGATGGTCTCATTTCAGGAATTCTCCTTACGCTTCAGGTCTCTGCCTGCCAAGATGTCATCGCCTTGCTCTTTGCTCTAGGACTGCCATGGTTCCCTCCAGCCCTTTTAGGCTTTCCTGTTTGAAGATTAACCCTACAGTCTCCTGCTGGACAACTTAATTCAGCTGAGGAGAAACAGCAGTACATGACAGATAAGAAAGTAATTGCGCCCTGAGGAAGCATGAGGAGTGCCTGCGTCATATATACTTGCTTTACAAAACAGCAGCTACTTATTCAAAGGAAGCGGCCTTTGGAATCACAAACAGAGTATATGGAAAAGACGTAGTTGCAGGAACCTCATTAGATTTCTAACATGGCTAAGCAGGGCAGGTTCTATCCTCGTTTTCTGCCATTAGAGATGGTGGAAAAACAGATCGTGTATCTCTTTGTTTTCCCGTGCTAAATATTTTGTGGCCAGATCACAGGAGGAGGGCAGAGAGATGGAAAATTCATGGTGAGAAGCCTGAGAGGAAGAGACAGGAGAGTTGGGATTAGGCAGTTTAGGGTGAGGAGGAGATGGTAGTTCCAAGATGGGGCTGAGATTCATCTAGATTTGTTTTTCCCAGAGATAGAAAGAAATCACACACTTCTTTTTTTTTTTTTTTTTTTTCTTTTTCTTTTCTTTTTTTTCTGAGGGTCTTAATGATGTTTAGCCTTCAAGCTTCACAAAATGTCACCCATCACGTGCCCCAGAGATTAGAGGCACCCACCTAGCAGCTCGTGCTGCTGTCTCTCACCTTTGCTGTTAGAGGGGCAAATGCATGGAAGGATTACGGACATCCAGAAAAGAAGAGCAGACAAAACCATGGAAAAAAAAATCATCAAGATTTATTAACCAAGAGATCCCTCCTTTCAAGTGGGAAAATACCAGGCAGAGCTCAGAGCACAGCAGCCTCCATTCCCTCACCCTCTTTGTGCCCTTTCCTTGCTGCTGTTACAACGGGACAGCAGGCTGGATGGATGCTTGACTTTGCTCACTGCAAATGTTCTTCTCCTCTTTGAACCTCAAAGGTAAAAATAGTTAGAGATCTCTGACTTGATTCAAGTGTCTTTCAGATGGGAAAAGCTTTCAATTGCTTCCAGCCTGGGGCCAGTGCAGTACCAGTGACCATGAAATGGAAGGCTCTGCATCCTGTATTAACCAGTCACAGCAGTCTTGTTCTCTCTTCTTTGCCTTGCCTTGCCTTTGCTTTTTTCATCCTCTAATGAAGCACAAGTATCCGGAAGGAATGCATGCTAGGGGTGACAGGGAAATGTCCTTCTGATCTCTCCTCTTGAAGGAAGATTTGGAACATTTTAATAAAGTGGATTAAGAACTTGGACACAAAAAATAACCTGTTTCCCCATGATGGGTGCTTTAATCTTCTCCCTGAGCTGCTGACAAAAGCTTTCCTTAAAGAAGCCTCCTGAGCACAAAAGGGAGAATAAAAGAATGGGAGAATAGACAAAGATTTGCAAGATGTTTAAAGGCACCCCCAAAAAAATGAAGCTGCTTGGGTGCTAATTGTATTCACTATTCCCAGAGCCTGTTTTCCTCTTACACTTCTGATTTTGGATCAATGCTAGAGACTGCAAAACTAACCCAAGGAAGGAAAAAGCCTTTGATTAGACAATCTGAGTGATAAAGAAACGTATTGAACAGAAAGCACTGTCAATGAGCTACTCAATGCAACAATTAGAAGGTGAAACTTTTTCTTTCCCTTTCTAAGCAAGACACACCGATGCTCTGCTGAAAGGAGGTGGGTGGGAGGAATTTTTCTTGTTTTGGTGCCCAATTGTCTCCTGGACCTTTTTCATTCACATCACCCAATGTAGACTATCTGACATTTGAAGGGACACTCCTGGTGTTTCCAGTAACAAGCTTTCTGTGACAATAAATGAATAAAGAGGTGAAGAAAAATGTTATCTGTGCAGCTGTCCCTGGAATGTTTCTGTTTGAAGAGTCTTTCCAACACTGATGGTCATACAGCTGAAGTTTTGCTCTGATGGGGAATCCCACTGTTCCATGAGCATGACGTGAGAATAAAACCTGAGTTGGTTGGTTCAAAGAGCCAACATGGTAAGTTCATTTATTTTTTTCCTGTCTTTGTGGCCAGATTACTATTATAAAACTGAATATTTTAAATAATAAAAATAATTTTTCCCTTCCCAGATAAGGTGTTTTCAAGCATGGGAGTATCTAAATCAGGCGTTTGGTCTGATTTTTGACTGGTCCTGTGCGGAGCCAGGAGTTGGACTCAATGACCCTTACTCTCTTCCAACTTGGGATATTCTATGATTATATGATAAATGTGGGGTGGTTCGATAGGTGACTCTGAGCTACTCCGTGGGAACCAGTGGCCGGGGAAAAGAGAACATAGTTAACATCCCTTTGGCATGATTGTCAAATTACATCCTCTGTGAGTCTTTGCAGACTCTTGACTGCCCCAGTCCTGCAGCACTGAGAACAGCGTCAGTTTCTTGGACTTCATTTTGAGCTGATTTTCTTCAAGAACATGGTTTCTCTTTCAGCCTGGACTGTACCTACTCCAATCCAGGACAGACCCTGTTCTGCTTTTGCTGTGGTTCTGCAGAGGCAAAAGATACCACCCTAGGCTCTCTTGAAACATGGGTAAGAAGGTAAGAGTGAACCAAATCTTATGCCCACCAGGCAGCTACAGATATCAAAACAGCATGAGTCCCAAGGGTAGCTTATTTATTCCTTGACTTAAGCTTGTCTTTGCTGCCTAGATCTCACAGTAAGAGAGGAACTGAAGAGTTTCTGCATCTCTCCCCCTTGCAGTTTCAGGTGTGTCTACAGCCATTTACAGCCAGAGGTCACAGTTGCTGGGTTCACATTTCATTCATCTGTGTCTACTTTTGTAAGATGAACTCTCTCATTTTTGCCCCCTCACCTCTAAGAGGCTGAAGTCATCCCCTCCAGTCCCCAAGAGGATTTTGTTTTCTGGTTCTCTCTGTAAGCATCAGTTGCCTGCAAAGAGCTGGGGCAAGTTCTTTGGGTTATGGTTAAGCTCCATTGCTCTCTCATGCCCTACCATGCAAAAATTCACATAGACTTGTCCAAGCTGCTGCTTTCTTTCTTCTGCTGCATAAAAGGGGAAAGAAAACCAAACAAAGCAGAGATAAAACCCCAGCATGTTGTACAGATTAGAAGCAAAAGAAAAAATAGGAACATGGAGAAGAGGGCTGGTAGGGAGAGCCCTGAGCTGACCCTGCAAGGGGCTCCCTGTTCACATCTTTCACTACATCTTCTTCCCTCCAATAAAAACTGCTAATCCTGAGCATCACCCAGTATCACTGCTCTTCATTCCTGTATGTTGCCCATAGTCTCCCTTTAGTCCATGAGTTCTCTATGGGGCAGCCGACAACCCTGTGCCAATCCACACCTTCTTCCCACAGCACCCTGGTTTGGTGCCCATAGCACATATTCACAAACTATTCATTATCTTTTTTTTAAATACCATTTCCCCTTTTCTATACACCCTTGCTACTACCCTGCCTCTCCCCGTCCTTCTTTCTGTGCACCATCTTGCCCAAGAATGTCCTTTTGGAGAGGGAGGGTCCTATTTTTTTTCTGATTTGTGGAAAAAGAATGAGTACAGGAACTCTGTGAGTTTTGTTTTCAAGCACACATTTTGTTTTGATAAACTGCGTTGTTTTGTCTATGGAAAAGTATTAACTGCTTACATCTATTTTCTCAAAGACCGCACATGAATATTAAAAGGGATTTATTCCTACAATGGCTTCGGGCAGTTGAGTAATCCATTATAGGCTGTCATATCACACTGTGGTAATGTAAAAAGCTGGGAGTCCCTCCAATAATATTTATTAGCAATACAGGCACATTTTCACTTTACAGGTTTTTTTCTCCCTTCATGTGATAAGTTCACATATAAAAATATTCATTAGTTTCTTTAAGCTGTTGCTTGATTTTAATTACGACGGTGATAATGATGATTTAAAAGAGTAACTGAATTTCACGCAAGTGATAGTGACCTGGTTTATCACATTTATTTCAATATATACTGGGATGCTTAATTTAAGGCCCGCAGGCCACCTGGACAGTTCATTTGGCTTTTATTTCCTTCCCTCCCTCCTTGGTGTTTCGTGTGGGTACAGCAGTGCAGGAGCACTATGAATGTACTACTGCAGTGCCCACAGTCCTGCTTTGGGCATGGAGCAAAGGGGGTGAGGAAGGTGGGAGAAGGCTTATCTCCTTCACCAAACCCATAACCTCATCATGTGTCCCTTCAATACTTGTCCTTGCAAGTCAGCTGATATGTAGCCATTTTGGTTGCTTTTCCTTTGACTTTTTTCCACAGATTCTGACCTCTTTCGATGTTAGCTGGAGTTTTTGATTGCATGTAAGACTTCGATGGTGTTGTCTGTTCTTCACATGGGGTTGGAGCTCAGCAGTCGTTTCTGTTCTCAGCTCCAAGACCCAGCAGAACCTCCCGCTGTGTTACTCACTTGATGAGTGAACTCCCATCAAGGTGCTAACCCTTGAGATGAGCTCTCTGAATAGCTTCATTATTTCCCTGTGGAGTCAGCCAGGAATCCAGCGAGGACACCAAGTGCAGTGATACTGATGCTCATTCTACTGGGACCCAAGCCAAGAGCAGCTCCTTATTCCACAGAAGTTGTTGAGTTGCTGCTGAAGGATGACAAATAGTGGTCAACAGTGCACTGACCTTCCTCTGAAATCATGATCCCAAGGCAAAGAGCTCCATTTATCCAGAGCACACTAGTGCCAGTTGGTTATTCTGCATCGCCTTCAATCAAATCTTGCTAGAAGAGCACCTCCTAGTGATTTTGCTGTCCTTGGATGGATGCAGGCATGCAGAGAAAACACTTGCCTTCGTCTCACAAGATGTGAGCAGAGCCTGACCTGCTGATGAATACATCCTTAAGATAGAGTGTGTAAGAAGTCCACATTATTCTATTTGACAGGCTGTACAGGCTGTCATGACTTTGAAAGTACCCTATGGGATGAAAGGTTTTCTCCAGAAAATCTTGGCTGAGAGGTGTTAAAAGGCAGCTGGGTAATCTAAAATAGCTTTGGCAAGTATAAGCAAGGTGATTGTATGTAGGGCTGGTTAGTCCCCATGGATCACCTAGGGCTTTGCAATTCCTGCAGAGTTCTGCAAGAAGAGAGGATTTTTACTGTGTGTGTGGAGAGAGGGTGCAGAGGCCAAAGAATGGGGGAAAAGAAGTTTAGGAGCATCGCTACTGTTCTCTACTTTACCCCATTTGATTTCACCCGTTTCCTTCAATTCACAGCTTTCTTTTTCATTTACCTCCAGGTGTAAAACCTCTCCTCTCCCCTCTGTTGTCACTTCCCTGTTTTGTGGGTAAAAATCTGTGTTCTGAGGTGCCAGAACAAGTCAGCTTTTGTTTATGCATGGCCACATGCGGGATCAATATCTGCAGGTGTGTGAATTGTGCATGCATGTGGATGCAGGTGGTCCGTGATATGCATGGATGGGAGCGTGCACTAAAACAGCAGGGCTTGCCTCCATGCTCCCTTTGTAACTCATTCTTCAGCCAAAACTCCCTGACCTATACTTGTGACATAATGATAATCTCCACAAGAGCCTATTACGATTATATAAATAAACCCTTTCAACATTATTACACTGCACAGAGGAGAAACAGAAAGTGATGAACCATAGAGGACTAGGGGGAAGAAATAGTTGTGCAAACAGTCAAAGATATCTAACTGATCATAAAGGGAGTAATGATGCTAAATTGTCTGCAAACAAGCAGGATATTCTTTAAGATACCTCATTTGTTAATATTAATCAGGAAGATGATCTCCCAGCTAGTCTCTGGATAGAGTTCTCTTGATGAAGCTTGTTATAGGCCAAATGGTAGTGTTCAGACTTGCAGATCACAGCCAGGCTTAACTTTTCTTACTAGGTGGATACCAAGAGCTACTCAGAGCTGGTGGTCAAGGCATCTGTTTCCCTGCCTTTTAAAAAGTACTTATTTGCCAGAATGCCTTGGCTTTGGATTAACTGTTTTAACTCAGTATTGAAGTGTGACCAGCTTGCGTGGACTGGATGGTATGGAAAAGACTTTTTTCCACAGGTTGTCTTTGAAATCCATGCTCTTTTCTCTCTTTGAGGTCCTACAGTGGGGCCTATCTATGGACTTTTTGAAGATCAGGGCTGTGTAACACATCACACAGTGCTTGGGAGAGGCAGGAGAGAAGTGGACAGCTTCCATGTATCCTCTCTCTTCAAAGTGAAATGAAATTCTGTCTCCCAGAAGGAGTCTGTTACCAGCTCCCCTGATTCTGATGCCCTCCATGTGCTCTCTGTTGATTGCACTGGCCTCCAGTGCCTGCCGTGTGAAGCTCTGTGCCATGTTTTGTTGCTTTGTGGCCAGCAACAATGAGTGACCAAGGCCAGCCAGTCCTGCTTCCTGCCCCTGCCACTGAGCTGCTTCTGGAATCTAAGTGGAATCAGTATACAACAGCGCACAGCTTTATTAAACACATCCATTCTCTCTGGATGGCTGCAGAAGGCTTCATTCTCCCTCCCTATATGTAAGACTTGGCATGGATTTTTTTCTTCTTTCCTCACCCCAGTAATGTGGCACTCATTGCGGTTCTCCTGAAGTTCCAGACTGAGATATAAGGTGTTTGTTTGGTAACATGGTATAATCCTGACTTGAACATGTCAAAACAGCAGCTCAGCTGCTTGCCCCACACCAGCACGCTTGTCCTCAGCAGCAGGCATTTTCCCCAGGACTAGTTGGAAAACCAAGACCTGGTGCCTGGATGCCATGGCGGATGCAAACCTGGAGGCATTAGGTTGCAAGAGAAGCAGCGGAATGAGAAAGCTGTTCCCTGAGCCAGCCACAAAGGGCTCATTAGCCAGCAGCTATTTAGGCAGTGGCACTGCAGCAACTCTCTGCTGGAAAAAGCTGATTTGTGGCGGTTTCCTCTCCACACCAAGTGTGCACTGATCAGGAATATAAATACCGTTAATCCCCAGCGTTAATACCAGCAGCTTTGATCATCTTTCCCCATTATCACTCCCTTGCTGTTAATAAAAGTGATAACCATGGGGGAGAAGGGAATGGGGACTGGACTAATCAGTTTGCAGTTGGCGATGCTGTAAGTAAACTGTCAGGTCTGGAGATTAGGGATCTGAGGAAACCCTGGGGAGATGGTGTTAAATAAACACTTTTGTTCATGCAGGTTGGGAAAACGAGACACCCAAGGCAACCTGGCCTCAGTGACAGTGCCTCTGGACATCAAGGGGGAGCTCAGGAACAAATTTCTGCAAGGAACTTTCTACAACTTTCTAAGGTATGCTTTTCTTCCTGTTTTCAAACCAGTTACAGTGATTTATGGGCTCCTGCTCCTTCTTCGTCCTCCTTCTCTGGAAGAGGCTGACCAGGGAATTTCTGGATACCCCATCCCTGGAGGTGTTCAAGGCCAGGTAGCATGGAGACAACCTGATTTAGTGTCTGATTTAGAGATTGGCAACCCTGCCCATTGCAGGGGAGTTGGAACTAGATGATCTTTAATGTCCCTTTCAACCCAAGCCATTCTATGATTCAATGATTCTCTCACTAGTTACTTAGTGGCTGGCCTGGTGTCTCACCTATGAAAATTATCCCCAAGCTTTGGAAAGATTTTTCTTGGGTGAAGAGCAGAGAGAGTATATTTCCCTGCACAGTTCCTTGCTGATAGCTAAGACAAACTGGGCAAAACAGATCAAGATTGATAGTATTTGCTTGTGATGGTTTCCTGATGGCATTTTGTGGAAGAATGGAGGGATAACTAATTTGCTCACCAGAACCGTAGTTTACCTTCGAAAAACGTAATTGAGTCTATTGCCTTCATATTCAAAAGATAAATGTGCCTTGAGAATGGCCAATTGGGTCTGATTGTGTCTGCAGAGAGCCTGAGAATAACGAACAGCATGTGCATCACTAGCACATAAGTTACAAACTCTCTTGATATGCACTTAGGTGGCCCCATTATTAACCAGCACTGCAGAACTTAAAGGGCAGGGATGCCCCTAATGTGAAAGCACAAAGGATCTATAGGAAATAGCTCCTTATTCTGGTCTGGAGGAGGGAATAACACACCTGGTAAATCTGGATATGGAATCATAGAATCATTAAGGTTGGAAAAGACTACTAAGATCATCCAGTCCAACCATCAACCAATTGCCACCGAGCACAGAGCAGAACCTGGGGGGGGGGGGTACCAACAACTTTTGTTTTGGGACTGATTGTTGTTGACAGCAAAGCTGGGAGAGGAAACCAGGAGTGTTTAAACCCTGTAAGAGGAGTGGGGAGCCATAGCTCTTGCTTTTTGCACTGGCTGCTTGGGCTGATAACAGCCAGTGGAAGCAGGACTGAGTGCAAGACAGACAGTGGCTCTGTTCTGTAATTGCAGTGTGAGGCTGTGAATAAACAGTGTCCCGCAAGTGGAGGAAGCCTTTCCTGTGCCCATCTATCAGAGCAACACCCACAGTTGGATCAAGGCACCAGCTGGAGCCCAGTGTTCCCATTCCTGTCTGCCACTTGCTCAGCCCCATCCACCAAGAGCCCTTCCCCACTGTATTATTTTCACAGTTCCTTATTTTGTAGTGGCATCGAGCCCAGAGCTTTCACAGGAAAGGGCAAATGGTCGGGGACTCATTTTAACAGCGAAAGGGAACTTGCAAGAGCTTCACAAACTTCTGGATGGGGCCAGAAGGTCTATTTTTCTGTGGCAGCTGGTCAGAGATAGCGAGAGCAAGATTCGCCTGAACCTTTGATAATTAAACTCTCAGCTGCCGAAGAGCTGGCTGCCTGGCTGCCAGATAAATGCTGTTTCCCTCGAATTAGTGTGGAGCCAAAGTGACATCCAATGGCTGGTTAGGCTCATCAAACTGGCTGTTCTCTACAGCTATCCCAAGGGATAGAGCCCAGGCGGCCATTTGCCAATGGAAAAAGGCAAGTACAAATGCCGGGCACGTATCATCCTGCTGAATTTATCACATCTGCAGTTCAGGTACTTTTAGACTTCCTGATGTCATAATACTCCTTTATACAAGAGCTTTCAGGGAAAGCTCCCAAATATGCATTAGACGGAGATGTAATAAGACAGGTCCTGTATATTAAACAGCTACTGCCAGCTCAAATTGAGTCCCAAATTTAGGGTTGAAATGAATGAACTATTACAAAGCCTGACAACATCAGAAATATTCTTGCGCTATTTATTTTTTGGACAGGAGTTGGAAGAAAAATGGTGGGGGTGTCATTTCTGCAGGGGAAGGGTAGTGCCACCTGCAGGGCTGGGAAGTGGCAATCCGAGAGCCAAGCACTGATAAACTTGTGCCTAACGGTGAGCCTCATCCCCCAAGTAGAGAGAAATTGAAAATGCAAACAATGAGGTAGAAAGAGTGGAGAACAAATTGGATTTCAAAAATTCTTCCTGTTTCAGTCATCTCAGGTACTGCTGGATTTCAAATCCCAGAAGTGTGGTGGTGGTTTTTAAGCTGACAGTGTTCCCTGTGCTCCAGCTGAATGTGTCAGGACAGAGAATTATTATTACAAAGGCACAGAAGGAAAGGATGCAGTTTGTTAGGTGCCAAGCAGTGTCCCTGCCTGCTAAGAAACAGCAATGCTAAGACAGAATAAAGAGCAATGTTAAAACAAGGCTAAAGTGCTGCCTTGCAAAAGGTGACACTGGGAAACAGATATAAACACCAGCAGTGTACTGGGAGGGCAGCAGAGCTTTATTGTTCTTGGTTAGCCCTTTTTTTTTAAATACATAATTTGCCTGAGCAAATGCAGGGTGACTGACTCCTTCCTTCTGTAGAATGTTTTCTTGCTCAATCCTAATCCTGTACATCTTGAAAGTCTCTGACATGGGTGAACAGGTGAGAATTGTGGTGAGAGCTAGGGAGCTGAGCTGTGTGTGGCTTGGCTCAGCTCTGCATTGGTGCTGACCGATGAAGCAGGCTGGGTGGGCTGCCTGGAGATGGTTCCTCTCTGTAGTTATTGAACACCTACTCACCAGGGTTGAGTGATCACCTGGCATTTAATTATTAAGTATCAGTAAATCAGCTGGAAGTGTGCCTGCCTGATGCCTGGTGGATGTGAGTGGTGAGGGCTGTGCTCAGAGGCCACACACTGAGCAAAAAGGCTGTGCATTGGGCAGATTATAAAGACTACTTGTGTTGACTTTGTGCTTGAGAAAGAGGAGATAAATGCCCCAGCAATTCAGCACAAAAACATCTATTTCAGTGCAACCACCAAACACCTCAGTGCTGGGAACATATATTTTTCTGCAAATCAAAATGTGTTCTTTCAAAACCATATGTCACTGATGGATCAGCATGATTAGCTGGGCTTTCTTTTGTGAAGGTCAAGCTGCAGGTAAGCACTTTCATTTGCGTTTGTTGCTTTTGAAGCTGGGGAAGAGTTTCATTCCTAGCAGTTATCTGCTTGGCCACCAGCATGGAGCATCACAGCTCATGGCAGCTCCATGAGAGGTGATAACACCTTGGCTGATCTGCATTAACATTTATGTTTAGTAGAGCCAGCTCTTTCCTTGCAGCAGGGAGAACTTGTTTGTCTGACCCTACCGGGGACTAGAATGTAACTAACGTTGAGTAAATCAAGTGACTCTTCTACACAGAAAGAGAGCCTCCTGAGATCCCACTAGCAGGACTCACAACTGCGGCCAACAAAGGTATAGGTTTTCACTAGTGAAAGTGTTTTTCCTAGTGAAGGACTTTGAAAGAGTTCCTAGTTGAAGTGCTGAGGGTAAGGTAATCTGGAAGGGTTCTTAGAGGAGAAAAATGCCATCTGCTGCCACTCTAACATGCACCAGGAGCTTAAAAATGGCTGTTTCTTGGTTCCTATACCTTGCTTAACTCAGGTAGGTTCTTGGGATAGCAAAGGCACTGCAAATCAAAGATATTACCAGTAGCATTGGCATAATAGTTGCTGTGTGCTGCTGTACCCACACTTTGCCCACTTAGACAGCCCTCTCCTAGAGCAGTCAGCACCAAATACTGGAAAAACAGCTCTTGGTTATTGATAACCACCACTGATTTCCAATGAACCCACTCATCAGATAACTACCTTCTGAAAAGAGCGGAGGTCTGCCTTCCTCTGTGGCTGGGAAGATACCACATTGAGTAATTAGCACATGAAGGGCAGCATCAGAATCTGAACTCTGTTTCTGGGAGATCCTGTGACAGCAAGAACTGCACCATATTCCATCACTCTGTAGTTGCCATGGTATGGAAGAGCTTATGCTTACACCTATTACCCTTTATCACTCTTTCCTGGAGAGCTGAATTTTCTCTTCAGGAATGTACCAAAGCCCTGTGGAAATACAAGAACTTCAAGGGCTGTACTGATGTACTTCAGGCAAGTTGTAGACACAGTTTTCTATGTTGTGCTCTGTGGATATTTTTTGCTCTGTACCTCTACTGTGGCCTCCAAGCAAATTCAGTTTGGAACTCATCACTGCAGAGGTCTGTTAGTTATATCCCTGGGTTGAAAGCTGCTGATGGTATCAATTTTGAGGGTAACTGCCCCAGAATGTGGCATGCAGGTGTGGGAAATCTGACTGATGCCCTTCCTCTCTTTTCAGTCCTCTTCCAAGTGGATGATGGCTTTGCTTCTCCAGGATGCAAAGACACTGGCCTGATTGCTCTGGAAAAACTTTCAGCCAAGGTAAAGCACAAAATTCCCCGGAAGAGCCTGACCTTCTCAAGGGCTGTTCCCTTGGTAACCATCACCTTGTTGTTATGTTGTTATTCAAAGACAATTTCTAAACTTTTAAGAGAATATAAAAAGGAGCTGTTATGGGGCAGAAGGAGCCCCTGAACAGGGAAATGAGTTTCCTCTGCTTCCGTGCAGAGCAAGGTTTCAGGCGGAGAGGTGCCAGGCAAGAGGCAGATTGCTATTCCCTTCCCTGGGGACTATGAGCTTGTTGTGGGGAGATATGGGAATGATAAAGTCTTTTCTCCCTTCCTTCCCAATCCTCTTCCTTCAGAGGCTGGTTGGAGGATAATGTCCAGGCTGGGCTGGCTCCCCAGCACCTCTCGTTAAGCTCTCAGGGGAAGGTCACTTGTTCCTCTTTGAGTTCTTCAGTGAAACACTGTTCTCTGTCCTCCTTTGGCTTCACAGAATTGTAGAATCATGGGATCATAGGGGTTGGAAGGGACGTCTGGAGATCATCAAGTCCAGCTCCCCTTCTTATAGGGAATTGTTTCAATGTGGTGGTTTCCTGCTCTGCTCCCCACGCAGGGCAGCAGACGGAGACTATGCCTCACATGTGGATTGGTGTGGGCTCTCAGACATGGGGCTGTAGAGCAGTAGTATTTTTTTACTTTCCACTCTGTAGGCTTTGGCAATCAAGATTGACTTTGGAGACTGACTTTGCTTCTTGAACTGTTCTGGACCTGTTGGCTTCCCAGCCTTTGATTGGATGCACCATTTTTGTGATATACCACAGCAATCCAGCAGCAATTCCACACTTACACATCTCCTCTAAGAAGACAATAATTCTCATGGAGGTAATTTCTTGTGTCATTTTGGGAATACATGGGAAGTTCCATCTTCCTTAGCTTTCTTGCGTCAACAGAGAGCAGAAAGCAGGCCAACAAAACTGAGTAAATTCATTTTCACAGAAAGATCCTGTGGCCTCTAAACATGATCCCACCCAGTCAGAGTGTAGGATGGGTATCTCCCAGATGTTGCAAAGAATGAGTGCAGTGGGAACTTTTTGTCTAGATGGCTGTCTGAAGTCTTCCAGTTGTCATTGCAGTATAAATACAGCAACCTACAGTTGCCAGTTACTACTGCCTTGTATCCTACATGAATATTAAAAGCACATGCCTGCACAAACCTCTACCACTGCAGATATACAATACATATAAAATATATTCCTGTATTTATTCATAGTTACATGCTCATTTATCAAAGAGGCAATCTCTGTTGACGTCAATATAATAAAGGGTCTCTCACAGCAGTACTGCCAGGAGCCCTTTTCCTCCAGAGACTGTAATGCTGTCATGAATATGACAACGAGTCAACATGGGATAATGCTGCATCAGAGGGCAATAATTCTGGGGAGATGAAGGGCTCTGGAAGTGCAGGTTAAGGGACATAGGAAGTAATACAAGTGCAGTAGCTTCCATTTCTATTTTTGGAGGAGGGCATGAGCCTTTGAATTGAGGAAAGTGGTAAATCAGTGCTCTGGTTGGTATCCTTCATGCATTAGAACTCATCACATGGAGTCGGTGTGACTGTGTGAGTTAACTGAGCACTAACTACTTCATGCATTTAAAGGAGATCCCTGCTTCATTGGGAACCTTTCTTTGTTCTGAAGCCATTGTAGTGCCATGGGTGATTTATGGTTTTGTGTGGAAAACACAGAGGATGCCTGCATTCCCGTGTCCGTAAGGAGGCCTGCCTCCATTCGTCACTGGAGCTCACCACTTGGAAGTCTGCTTGGATGATTATCTCCATCTGACAGTGAGGTATTGGCTGTGGTTTGGAATTACTTCTCTGTGTTTGTGCTGCGGTCATAATCATGAGGTCTTGACAATTTCTTTTTGATTCCTGTGATTTTGGCCAAGCGCTAGATCTTTGTGAAAATGCTTAAGATCTTGATGCTTCATAAATATGAATGGGAATGACAACTTGGATCAGGGTTATAGAATGTACACTGTCCCTCTTGCTCTTCCCCAGAGCTGCTGTATGTGGCAGGAAACTGATCAGGTCTCCCTTTTCTCAAGTCCGGCAATGCTCATACTGCCTTGGTGGAACAAAACTATTTCTCGGAAGTTTTTGGTGGTTTTTGAAGCTGGAGGATGTGAGGACTTGGTCATGGGGGTTTTTAAACTCTCATACCTTTGTGAGATGGGACAGTGCTGCTTTATCCCCACATTTACAGAGGGAGAAGTGAGACCCAGTGATGCAACACATCAAAGGCTTCACAAGGCATGTGGGACAGAGAGCAGATTTTGACCTAGTTTTCTGTAGGTCATTACTTCTTGCTAGCTGGATGCCTGCAAGACCCAGTTTTGCTTTCCTGATTGCTTCATGACACAGAAAGTAATTTGGGTAACAGTTACTATGGTGCCATCCTATGAGGCTGGCATGAATTATGGACTTTAGCTGACAGAAGACCATCTTGGAACTGCTGTCACGTGGCAAACGCTAGGAAAGCCTGCTCACTGCAGGCATGCCCCAGAGATGGAAGGTGTTCTACCCCTTCCCCATCATGGTGATAAGTACATCACATCCTGGCAGGGCAGCAGCTTCCCAGGGAACATTGGCGCCAGACAGCCTTGCAGAGCAAACGGCACGTGGTCTCAGGGAATGCTTTCAAACAGCCGTCTGGCAGAAGAGGATTCATCCAGATGAGCCTGAGAATTTATATGCACAGCTGATATTGCTGGAAAGCAGAACTGGCATGGGAATAGCTCACAAAGTGGGAATGCAGGGGAATCTTCAGCAAAAGCTTTTATCTCCAGAACAATTCAAGCAGCTTGGGTGAAGCATAAAAGAGGTGCGTGCTCTGAAGCAGGGAAGGGAAATAGGACTGCTTCTGCATCTATTTATATACCTGAAAAGCTACCCTAATGATAAATAATTGCAAATAATAATCACAATATCAAAAACAGGAAGGGCAAAGAAAGAGCAGCTCCCTCCCTCCCCCTTCTCCAGTGCTGGTGTTTGAGATGTCATCCAGATATGAAATCTGAGCCTGTTTCTAGTGGAAGGAGAATGGCAGTCAGTGTATCTTTATCACAATCTCTTTCATGCTCCAATGAGCTCCTTACCCTGTGCAGCAGCAGCAGCACAGACAGAGATGCCAACCTGTCTCAGAGCAAACGGAGAGATTTGGGCTGAAGCCTCAGCTGACTCAAAAAAAGACCCCTGGGTGTTTTTCCAGAGTTGACTGAGGGTTGTTTTCCTTCTCTCTCCTGCCTTGTGCTAAGGTTTGAGATGGGCCATGACTTCCTCTGGCCTAAAGGTCACTTTTGTGCATGGAAGAGTTATCAGGTTCATCATTTCCTGCAGATTATAATGCACTTGATCCTATTTATTTTTTCATGCAATCTCAGCACTACAGCCTGAGCAGGGAAGGGAAGACTGAAAGCACAGTTTGCTTTTAACAGTGGAGAAACAGTGTCATGGTCTGGCAGGGCACTGCAGGGAGGCTCTGGTTCAATAAGGATTTTGGAAGATGCTGTGTTGACGTGCTGATCCACCTTACTCTGTTTCTCTGAGGCAAGGAAATATCCAGTCATTCCCCAGTAGCATTAAAACCTAATTCTGCCTATGTCACAGGAGTATCACGTTAGAAACCCTCAGTCAGTCCCTTGTTGAACCACTCTCAGAAGGGAGCTTTACACCTTGTGATCATGAGCTTCATTTGTCTTCTTTACATGGTTGAGACAAGAGACCTGGAGGAAGGCACTTAAATGAGTTGGGTTTTTAGATTGGTGCTCTGAGGCTCTGCACTGGTCTTGATGACGGAAAGCTCTTCCAGCACAGCAGTCCCCCTCACTTTGAGAGAGGATGAGTGAGATGCTTCAGGGGCAAGTAGCATTCAACCATGAGAAGCAATAAAATCTGAGAGAGAGCTACAACCAGACCTTGATTCACCAAGGCACCAGAGACCAGGCTTCAACTCCCAAGAGGTCTCCAGCAACAACAAGCATCCAAGGGGCAGGCACAGTGATGAGCCTCACTTTCCCATCATAGTTGCTGTCTGCCTCAGCAGAAGAATTTTGTTTCATTTAATCAGTTTTAAACTCCTACTCTATTTTTTTTTTTCTTTTTTTCTTTGAGAAACTGAAATCAGTAAGAACTATGAAGAAGAAAACTTCAGAACTGATGGTAAATGTCATGGTCCCGGATAATGTGCTGTATGTCCTCCAGTGTGGAAAGATTCCCTGTGAGCACAGTGCTGAATGAGAGCTGGGATGCACATGTATGACCCTGAGTCCTTTTGCTTGATCTTTCTATATTCTTCCACATCACTGACTAGTTAACAACTTGAGATATAGGATAGATTAATAATAAACTTCTGAGGATTCTTCATTAGGTTTTGTGCTGTCATGTTCAAGAAACACATTGATGTGATACTTAGGGATATGATTTGCTGGGTGACATTGGTGGTAGGTGGACAGTTGGACTGGATGATGTTAGAGGTCTTTTCCAACCTTAATGATTCTATGATTCTTTCATTCTATGACTTTTGCCCCCAAATCTTTCCTGCAATCCCCATGTTCCAGGCTCTGAGCACAGTCTTATGGCTCCATGCAGGAGCTTTTCTGCACAGAATTCATTTTAGCTGACTCGATACAGAGGCAGAGCAGCAGGAAAGCAGCACTAAAGGAGAATTGGTTGACAAGGAGGAGGATGTGGAAGCAGATGAGGAGCACTTGGGACTTTGGATGAAAAGTAGTTCATCCCTTCTCAGCCCATTAATAAGTTAATAACTTATCAGAGATTAACTTAACACCTTGAGGCACAGAAGACATTGCCTTGTTCTCACATTAGCCTGGCTCTATTGTAATTCCTTTATCTTACCTTTCTTTTTTCCCCCCTCAGCTATTGCATACTCATCTGGGGCCACACTAATATAACAGCATAAGATTCAATTACAAAAGACTACAATAAGAGTGCAAAATTCTCTTCCTGACATGCTGAATCACTGCTCAGAAGCATTAATTATTGAGTGGCTAGCGGAATATTTTTTTCAAGTTGCAGTAGAAAAAAGAGTGAACCCTATGGCACCTCCTATGCAGGGAGCAGCTCCTACTTAGGATGTTTCTGGCTTTGCTGATTCTTGAAGCCAGTCAGAAGGAATGGGGACAGGAGAAGGAAAGGGGGAGATGAGGGAAAGCAGCACCAAGCTGGCACAGTCCCCTCCTGGGGAAGGAGCAGACGGGATGTTTGGCTTCTTTTATTTCCCTTGGTCTATGCACAAGGGTTTTTATTACAAAGAAGAGGAGGGAGCCCATGTGGGGAAAATATACAGCTCTAGCCACCGGGTCTCTACTCTGCTTGGGAAGGGGATATTCTTATCAGCCCATTTGATGTTCTTCCTGAGAGCCTCAGCATTGTGCCCAGCACTCAGCCATCCCGATCCCTATCACCAGAGCTGCCAGTACCTCGAGCTTATCTCCTTGTTACAGGAGTCTCATCTCTGGAGTACCCATGCACATTTTACATGGTATCAAGAGAAAGAACAAAGTAGCCTATCCTTTCATTGGCAGCTTCAGGGGATATGGGGTTTGAGGGGACCATGGAAATGCAGCTTCCCTTTCTTATCTGGCAAGGTGCTTGCAGACTGGGGCTTTGAGTCAGAGCAATGGGAGATGCTTACGTTGCTGCTTTCTATTCTGTGAACCCAAGGATGTGTAAGGATCCAGATGGGTTAACATCCCTTCTTTTATCCACATTAAGTCATGGAATTTAACCTCTCCTAAATTCTCAGCTATAGATGGATTAGATAAACTGGAACTAATGAAATATATTTGCTGCACAGATCCAAATTCAGCTCCCAGCATCCTTGGAACAAATCTGAAGAAATAGGCATGCTCAGGGCACAGGCTTGCCCAGGATATCACAGCAGACAGGAAGGGTTGGGCTGTTATTTCAGCTGGAGCCGCTCCTGGCTTGCAGATGCCACTATGGACTTACATGGAGATGACAAAGACCAGATGCAATTCCCTCATCTTTCTGTCATGCCTCTCTGTTTCTATATTTAAACGCATGTATTCTGAGGGGAGGAAGACTTGGCTTCAGGACTTGTGCACAATCCTCCTGCCCCACATGGTTTTGCTCTTGTGCTGACACACAGTGACAAAATAAACATCGTGTGAGTGAAGAGGATGACATCAGGATTACAAGCAGTGTTAAAGGAGACAGAGCTGCCTCTCACAGATGGTATTTGCATGTGTAACACAGGCTCCAAGGACTCCTATTGCCTCCCTCCTCAACTAGCATTGTCTGTTCAGCTCTGAATGCATGACTCCATTTATCAGCTCTATGGACATGGTGAGGGTTTCCTGCAGTCCTCTAGGGATGAGGAAGTTTGACTGAGGCTGCAAAAAGAGCTGGAGATGGAATCAGACCAGTAAGCAACTGCAGTGTGGTGCACAACTTCATCCTACCCTCAAATGTCACATCTGGCCATTTGTTGGAGGTGGCATATGGGGTGGATCCAGTATCTGGTTCCACAGAACTGGGCTCAGAGCTGCAGGAGCCAAGGACATCCTTGGGGTTTAACCAGAGAGGATAATGCAGGTGTATTTGGTTGGTGATGAGGAAGGTCATAGAAGCTGAAGATCAGGGTAGAGCTGCTCTTTCACAGACAGAGTGATATTATAATGGCTTTAATTGAGCTGTAACATGACATTGCACCATATATGCTTTTCTGTGATCTAGAGAATTTGATTTAAAAATCATATAAACTGTGTGTTGGTGAGAGATGGTATGACATGCTCACTGCAGAGGCAGTGCAAAGAGAGCTTCACCCTCACCTGGATGAAATGATGAGGTTAGTAAAACCTTGTAACTTTATCTCTCCTACATACCTCTGCTGAGACGTACATAACACAATGTCATTTTATTTTATTTTACTTTATTTATTTATCCTTCTCTACTTCATTTTCTTTCTTTTAGTCACTTTATTTTATTCTATTTATTTTATTTACTTTTGTTACATGCAGTCTGTAAGCTTACATTATGTAAGACCTAGCAAGTATCATTTGATGGTTGTTTCCCTTTGCTCCTTGGGAGACGAATGATGTTTTGTCTGGTGATTGAAAATGAAAGGCACTGCATCTCATTTCTTATTCCTTGTGGCACTCATTTTGGCATTCTATGGAATTGTGGTTCTGAATGGAGATTGCTCTGATGTCCTTATCCATTCCCCCAGTATCAGACTCAGAAATCTGCAAGGTGTGACCATTACTACAGCAAACCCACTGTCTCTCCAGGATAAACTCCAGGATAAATGTTGCCTTCTCCCAGGACATGGGGAAATGGCCACAAGTTGTATCAGAGGAGGTTTAGATTAGACATGAGGAAGAGCTATTTCTCTCAGAGTGGTCAGGCACTGGAATGGCTGCCCAGGGAGGTGGTGGAGTCACCGTCCCTGGCAGTGTTCAAGAGGTGTCTGGACGACGTGCTGCGTCATATGGTTTAGTGCTTGTGGTGGCAATGGTGATGAGGAGATGGCTGGAGTAGATGATCTGACAGGTCATTTCCAACCTTGAATTCTGTGATTCTATGATTCTATAAAGTCACTCAAAGTACTGAAGTCCCTCAGCTCTTCTTTTCTCCTCCTTTTCTTCCTTCCCTTTCCAGTCTTGGTCTCTCTCCTCTGAATGATGTTGCAAGACTTTGTGTTTAATTAAGACACATTGTCCAACCAATTTGGAAGCAGAAAATAGCAGGAGATGTTTTACAAATAGGAACAATTCTTGTTCATTATCCCTTAATTGAGGCAACAAAAAGGTGCTGGAAAACATCCATCAGATGCACATTCATATACATCATCAGAGAGGATTGGATTTAGGAACTCACAAAAGCAACATCGAATGTTCCAATCAAGAGTTATACAGACAACAGGAAAACAAAAAATTGGAGACACAAATACATCAGAATTAGCACAATCACAGATTACATGTTTCTGGAAAACACATTCCCTGGCTCTTCTCCAGGATTTTCTTATTTCATACTCCTTTTCTTTCATTCCTATTTGTGGTACAGAAGTCAGTGTTGCTGACCTATCCTTTGCCAGCCTATGCAGCTTCTCATGAGGAGGAAGGTATTGTTCTGGGGGGCATTGCAGGAGTGGCTGGGACAACGTGATCACCAAGTTGGAAGCTTTCACCCCAGTTTGAACACAGGGCACTCTAAGGATGACACACTGTTCATCTTTTCCACCCTCATTCTTTCACACGCTGAAGTTTGGTCTCTCTGCTAAGTCGCTCTTCTTGTGCAGAGGAGATAAATAACAGGAGAGAACCTGCTGAGGGAGACATTTTGAGCCTGGAAGGCCAGGAAATCTCTTTACCCACTTAACTATGCATTTTAAAGCTTGCTTGGCCTCTTCTGAGCTCATTTACACTCTAACACCGGGGCCCCCACAGAGTCAATCTTTATTCCCACTGGTCTGTTAGACTCAAATTCTTTGGCTTGTCATTTTTAAAAGGTGCTTGAGTTTTAAATGAGGGACAGAATATGCCACAGACCTTCACGATACCTGCTGAAGTGTATGTGTACCTCAGTGCTTCCTGGAAGGGAGGACATCATCAGGAAAAATGGCATCACACCTCATCAGACTGTAGTAATAGACCAAAACATGATAGGATGCTGTTAAAAATTCTCATGATTGGTACCCACAGCTGTCGAGCTAATTATTCTTGCTGTCTTGTCATAGATAGTTATATGGTCTCCAGGGTACCTCAGCATTTCACAATCTCTAATAGAGTTCTCTTCACACACTCCTGAGAGACACCTCTCTGCTCTTACCTTCCCTCTCCTTCATTCCACTGGGATGATTGAGGCTCAGCAGCCTATTCCAGTGCTGCACTCTGCAGTGCCTTCCCTTGAGCAGCACACATGTCACCAGCTTTATCTAGCTCGGCGTCAGATGTGGAATTTAAGCTACCATCATTTATGGAAGGTGATGGGAAGCAGCAGAAGGGATGTCTGAAAGGTAGGGGACTCCCTGGAGGGGAATCTTGTGTGGTCTAAGTCCCCTGATGTCTAGAGGACATGAGTCCCATCAGAACTATCCCATGGGTCATGCTCTGCAGACTACAGTGAGAGCAATATGTCCCTATACTTCATGAAACCATGGATGGTTTGAAAGAACCTATTCTCGCAAGAACACACCTCTGCTCTGTGCTGTGAGACCTCATCTGGAGGACTGCATCCAGATGTGGAGTCCTCACTACAGGAGAGACATGGACCTGCTGGAGTGTGTCCACAGGAGGGCCACACAAATGATCCAAGGGATGGAGTACCTCCCCTGCAAGGACAGTCTGAGAGAGTTGGGGCTGTTCAGCCTAGAGAAGAGAAGGCTCTGGAAACCTGTGAGCAGCCTTTCGATATCTAAAGGGGAGCTATTAAGAAAAAAGGGGACAGGCTCTTCAGTAAGGTCTGTTGTGATAGTACAGGGGGAAATGGTTTCAAGCTAAAAGAGAGATTTAGATTGGATATCAGGAAGGTTTTTACAGTAAGTGTGGTGAGGCATTGGTACAGGCTGCCCAGAGAAAAGTGGTGGTGCCCCATTCCTGGAGACACCTGAGGTCAGGCTGGACGGGCTCTGAGCATCTGATGGAGCTATGGGTGCCCCTGTTCATTGCAGGGGAGTTGGATCAGATGGCCTTAGGGGTCCTTCCCAACTCAAACCATTCTATGACTCTCTGATTTTTTTGAACCTGAACCCCAGCCTGAGGAAGTTTTGGAGACATTGCTTGAACTCGGGTGAGGTTTTCATAGAATTATAGAATCACTAAGTTTGGAAAAGACCTCTAAGATCATATAAGTCCAACTGCCCCAGGGAGGTTGGGGCAGCAGACTGGCTCTGTGCCTTGTTTAGGCTGGGAGCTCCCCAGAGCAGCCCTGTCTTTGCCTTCAGTGAAAAATTCCCCCATGATTTTCCCTTGCACTTCCTCCAGCAGCTGCTGTGGCTTTCCTCTGTTGTCCCCGCAAGCCCTCCCTGCCTTGTTTTGAAATCCCCACTGCCTACCATGGAAAGTGTTTGCATTGTAGCTGGCATTTGTTGATTTTCTTTAGGTGGCTTAGGGCTGCAGGCATTCCTCATTACTTTTTTATTAACCAATCTGAATACTCATTTAGCCTTACTAAGCGTGTGCTGGTTTTTAATTCTTCCTTCAGAAGCATCTGTGCAGATCTGTTCCTTGGTCCTCAGTAACAATATAGGATCCCATGCAGCAAGGATGAGGCAAGAGATGACAGCTCACCACACAAGACCAATCTGGGTGACAAAGCAAAGTCCTCTCTTTGCTTATCCCTTGCCTTCCTGTGCAGCAGGACTGCCAGAAGTTACAGCAGTGCAATACTCAGCAGGATGACAAGGTATGTTGCGTCGGACAAACAACTTTCCAAAATACTTTCCAAAATTAATAATGCAAAGTGGCAAGACGATAGATAATAAAAATAGCTGAAATGGTCGAGGGAAGGCAGTTGATGAAGATTAAATTGTCATTCAACTATAAGGTTAACAGGAGGTAGGAAAAAGAATGATTATAACCATTATGCGTAAAAACCAAGAGACTGGCAGAGAAACGTTGTGTTCTGACATCCAACTCCCATGCACTGCCTTGGACCTATTTTTCAAGTGCGCTGAGTACCCAGAACTACGCAAGGCAGGATGTAATTTTTTCCCTTCTGACTCAGATGCCAAGCAGAAGGAAGGAGGTAGGGACGCTGGGTGGGAGGAGATCTGGTTCTGTCATTTCTCAGGTTGCAAGGCCTGATGAAAAAGCCATATCCAAGGAATGGATAATTATCATAGAATCATAGAATGCCTGGATTTGGAAAGGACCTCAAAGATCATTTAGTTCAACTCCCCTGGTGTGGACAGGGTCACCAACCACTAAATAAGGCATTACATCAGATTGCCTAGGGTCCCCTCCAACCTGGTCTCAAACACCTCCAATAGAACCAGCTGCTGGGCAGAGAGGGAAGCCAATGTCCTTCCATCCTCCCTGGGATGGTCTGGGAGCATTGCTGGGGTGATGAAGGAAGGAGCTCAAACACCACAGCTGCCTGAGCTGTGTCTACTGGATAAATATGAACGCTTGGTCTCTAGGCCTATTAGTCCGGCAGTTTGCTCAAGCACTAAATCCACTTGCACTCAAAAAAGGTACATTCTGCTGCTTTTTCAAGTGTCTTGAATTCTATTGTGTACAAATTTACAAATTAACTGCTTGAGTGTTGACTAACGCTGCAGCCTGCCGTCAAGGTAAGAGCCCATTTATTTATAGGCTCTTCAAGGACAAGAAGATGCTGTGTTTGTACAATCTTCCAGTAGGTGCACTGTGCACAGCCTAACAAACAGTTCCCTACCTCATCCATGTTTTGGAAGAGGACAAGACGTAGTATCATAGAATCCTTAAGACTGGAAAAGGTCTTTAAGATCACCTAGTCCAATTGTCCACCTACCATCAATATTGCTCACTAAGCCACGTCCCTCAGTGCCACATCTCCATGGCTCTTGAGCACTTCCAGGGATGGTGACTCCCTCACCTCTCTAGGCAACCTTGTACCAGTACCCCACTTCTCTTTTTGAGAAGAAATTCTTCCTAGTTTCCAAGCCATTATGAGACCCTCAAGGAAAACACACAGCTTAGTCAATGTCAGATGGCAGGAAGGCCATGCTATGCCATCAACTTCTGATGATGGCAGAGCTGCAAATGTATAATGCTGTGTGTTTGCAGTCCATAGAATCGCAGAATCATTACTGTTGGAAAAGATCGCTAAGACTGTCTAGTCCAACTGTCTGATGGGACTGTGATCCCTGGATGGTAGGAACTCTCTTTTTCTATTTCCTGGTGATGTTTACTTCAAAGGTGCTTGACCAGATGGATAGCCCTAGTAACAAGAGCCCCACAGAAGAATTAATGTGACTCTGATGTGTTTATCCTGAGATCTCGTGGTACCTGACAAAGGAAAGGCATCATCAATTCTATTTTTTTTATATGGGGGCAAAAAGCAGCGAAATTATTTACTAATCCATGCTCCTGCAGTGAATCAGTGATAGAGCAAGGACCTAGACCTTTCCAGCTGTGCTTTGAGGCTACCTGAAATGCCCACTGGAGCAGTCCTAAAACACTGACCCTTTGAGAGTGTGTCCTGCCCTTGCTGCTTCATGCAGCAGATTTTAGCCTTGCAAAGAACAACTCACCTTTGCTTTGACCAGGACTGGGGCAGGCAACAAGCAGAGAGATGATGCTTTAGAGAACACTAGTTTAAGTCTGTGGCCAGATGGGTAGAAGAGCACACAGAAAGGGCATGCATAAAATGGAAAGGAGAGACTATGAAATGTTTGGTGGATGTAGGCTTGATAGCCAGTTGAATGTAGAGCCAACTGGATGTAGAGGAGCATGTATCACCGATCCTTTGGTCACTGGAGCTGATCAGGGATACCTGGACTTGTGTGGGGTACAATACAAAGTCTTAAGGAGATGGGAAGTGTTTTGCATTGGCTGGCAAGGATGCACCTGCATGGACAGCAGTGTTGCCTTCCCAGAGCTCTGCTGGGACCTCAGCAGCCCAGCGGCGCTGTGTACCTGCATCACTTGCCCCAGATAGTCAGCCACTGCCAATATTTAATTATACAGGGGAAGATATCACTTAGGCTGAGATGTCTTGGCTTCATTAAGGAAGCTGCAGAACTCATCATGCTCTCCCCTCAGGCTCTGTGAAGGAAAATCCTGCTGATGGAGGCTGCCGAGTCTGGAGGGGCTGGGAAGCTGCTGAGCCCAGGTTAGCAGGGGATTTCAAGTCAGGCACACCAGCGTCTGGGCGTTAGAGCAGCAGTGTAACTGAGTTCCCTGGCTGTTTAGACAGGGCTGTGAGCTGATTGCAAAATGCCTTTTGTGCAATGCGAGGCCCTCACTCTGCACCTCCACATATTTCATTCATGGGGATGAGATAGCAATGAGGTGGTCATTCATTAGCAGTAAATAATCTCTCCCTATCTGAGGTAAGGGTTGTCATGGAATTGCTCTTTCATTTTATAGGGTTCTCTGTGATAAATTTATCTTGTAAAAGGTGATTAAGACACTTTGTTACATTTTAATGTGTCTGTAAGTCTACCTCTAATATCAGCGCTCACTTTGGATCTCTCTGGAAATAGTTAACTATCCCATGTTGTGCAACGAGACAAAGTGTGAGGGGTGTTTGCACCACAGTGAGCCAACCAGAAAGCTCCATCCTGTGCTGACAAACCCTGAAGATGGCTAATTCCTATTTTCTGTTTTGCTTAGTCCAGAACTTCTCTATCCAGTGACACACAGAAACAGAGGTGCCCTGGTTTGGGAAGGCAGGCAATTATTTCCTGCCTGAAGGGAAAAAGTTCAGCTACGCTGTGCTTTGTGTTTTCTGCAGAGCAGCTCTGATAGCTCCCAGGCTTTCTCAGCTGTTTGTCAGTCACAGGCTCTCTTCATGGACTATATAAGGAGCCCAAGTACCTCATTAAGAAGGTTTCAATAGCTCTCTGCAGCTACGTACATGGCAATACATAGTGTAAAACCTAAATTAGGTGCTGTTAAAGACTCACAGGAAGGTGTCCAGTGCTTAAGCATTCTGTCTACACAGGAAGGAATGTCTGATCCCAGAAAAGACTCCAGCCACATCACCTCATCCACCTTTCTCTTCTTTCTTAGCCACTACCCAGAATCTGATTTTTTTGTGTATGTGACTGGGCACTGGGATGTCACCAGGTAATGCAGACTATTACTTCCTTCCTTCCTCTCACCTAGCATTTCTATTACTTTAATTTGTACAGCTTCAGGCTCTTTTCACCTATTTTAGTCTTCAGTAGACATGTTGGTAAAACTTTTTACATAGTATATTGAGACATTGTGCATCTCTTCTATCCATTTCTGTTACTCTGTGGGTACATGGAGACTGAAAATGGTACCATGGATCGTAGAATCAAATAATCAGAGAATCATTAAGGTTGGAAAATATCACTAATATCACCCAGTCCAACCCCAACCCCCACCATGCCCCTAACCATGCCCCTCTGTGCCACGTCTCCACAGTTCTTGATTCCACTACTCCATGGGCAGCCTGTGCCAGTGCCTCACCACTCTTTCTGAGAAGGAATTGTTCCTAATATCCAACCTGAACATCCCCTGGCATAATTTGAGACCATTCCCTCTCATCCTATTGCTGTTTACCCTGGATACTTTGAAAGTTGACTGCTTAGAGGGAAAGCCTCTCCCACCCCGCCACATACAGACCTAGATGAAAGTGGTGATCCCTAATACAGGCAGATAAGATGTTGCCTGATGGTTTTTGGGTGAGAATTAAATGCTGGCTGGCCTGTGTGTCAGTCTCTGGGATGTGCACTTTGCTGCTCTCCAGGAAGAGCAGGGCATTTGGCACAATCCCAGAGAGTGCCCTTCTGCTCTGGTTACAGCCCACAAGCATCAAATGCTCTCATTCATTTATCGGTGGGTGATAAACAGCCTGGGAAATGCTGCTTCAGTCAGGTCACATTCTTGCTCTTTTATGAATGTGACATCTCTAAAAGTGTATCTGCTAATGTCACGAGAGCCAGAGGAAATCCCAGCCTGGTCCCTTGGTGCTTTCCTGAAAACAGCTGGGTGCAGAATGCACACAGGTTGCTACTTACATGGCTATTTCTGCAGAAGATGGATGATTTAAACATCAAGGAAAAATCCCCCCAATCTAGGATTTCTGCCCTTTAAATATGAGTGTAATGCGTTTTTGATTGCAGCAATGGGATTTCTTGCCTTGAGTTTGTGATCACAGCCACAGTGCTGGCTATGTTGCCATATATATCTCCCTTTGGGATGGGAAGGGGAGTCACACAGAAACAGAATGGGCAGAAATTAGCCTGATTCAGGTAAGCAAAATGCTTTTTCGCTTGATCTCCACACCCAGGCTCCCTCTCCTTCAAGGCCAACATCCCTCTAAAAGATCTTCCAATAAAGGAGAAACCTCCATGCCAGTGCTGCATTTAAGGCACTGTTTGCTCCTGGGTGACCTCAGCCTTTTTTCTCACCTTGTTTTCAGGAACCTGCAGTCCGGAAGAGAAGCAGCCCAGACATCCCTGTGTTCCTGCTGCTCAGTGATGTGGTTGTGTATGGGATGCAATCAGTGCTGTGCAGCTGCTCCTACATTAGTGTGCATCGGAGACACTCGATGGGTATGTGCATGATCAAATATGGAGTGATGAGAAGCCTGCTTGTCCCACCTGGGAGGGCACATGCTCCCTTGTGCAGGCTGACCTTGGGGAGGGCTGCTTTTGAGATTCCCATGCAGCTGCTGTTTTGCATTGCAAGCCATATGGCCGGCACCATAAATGCTGTCTCTAATTGTAGCTCTCAACCTGCCAACGTCCAAAGCAGGGAGAAGTGTTGGGACAGAGGGTGGGGGCGGGGGAAAAAAACAAGCATTTGCTTGAAAAAGAACCAGGAATCAGGAAAGGGTGAGAAAGGAAGCCCTGGGAGACAGCAAGATTCATTACTTATGTGCAAATCGCCTTTTCTGACCTCAGGTGCCTGACTCAGCTTTTTCCACGTCAATATTTTACAATAGTAAAAGTGAGAATGTACCAGGTGTAGAAAATGAGGGCAAATTTGAGTCTAAAAAAGCAGGGACGTTCCTGCTAATGAAGTACTGTGGAGAATCTGTTCCTAATCAAACCACTAATAGTAACTTTGTTCCTATAATCTGCCTTTTTTTTCAGTACAGTGGGGTTACATGTTACAGGGATTTGGGGGGATCTGGAGCAGGACTGGATAGGGATTTAAAACAGATTGCTTGGTTCTATTATAACATAATATGAGGAAAAAGGTGGTCCTGGCCTTATCCCTTCCTGCCTAGGTATTGTGTCCATCTATCCTCAGGCAAAGCTGATGCAAAATAACTACCAGGACAAAATGGAGATGCTTTTCACCTGTTCTGTATAGAATTTAATGGGCGAGATTCGAGGCAAAGCATTGCTATGCAGAGGTTATTTAGTCTGTCTTTCCCAAGGGGAAGAAGCATGTGAGCAGCTTCTCTAATCAAACGGAGACATAAGGATGTCTGTGATAGATTTGGTGCTGCATTCAAAGCTCCTTAAGTGGGTGGTGCTCAGGGAGCAGCCAACTGTGTTCAGTTTTGGGCCCCTCACTACAGGGAAGAAACTGGGGCCCTGAAGTGTATTCAGAGAAGGGCAACAGAACTGCAAAGGGTCTGGAGCATAAGTCGTATGGGGATTGACTGAGGGAACTGGGATGTTCAGTCTGGAGGCTCAGAGGAGATTTATTACTCTCCACAACAGCCTGAAAGGAGGTTGTGGTGAGGTGGGGATCAGGCACTGCTCCCAGTTAACAGTGAGAGGATGAGAGGTGATGGCCTCAAGTTGTGCCAGGGGAGGTTCAAGTTGGATATTAGGAAAAAATTATTCTCTGAATGAGTGGTGAGACACTGGCACAGGCTGCCCAGGGAGATGGTAAAGTCACCATCCCTAGAGGTGTTTGAGAAATGTGGTGATGAGGGATGTGGACAGTGGGCATGGAGGGGATAGGCTGACTGCTGTACTAGATGATCTTAGAGGTGTTTTCCAACCATAATGACTCTGTGATTCTATGATTGGGGTTCTCTAGCAGCCTCTTTCTGTCAGAGGGACAGCTGAGCTTGGGCAGCAAAGGTTTTGGTTCAGCAAAGTCTGGGGAGCACACATCCACAGCCACTGCTGTGCTGCCCGCCTTCTCTAGAGTAACGTGAGGGCAGCATCTCCTATCACTCCAAAAAGAAAGCTCAGAATAAAGCCAGGGTAACCTAAAAGGGGGTGGTTGAGAGACTGTCCTGGTACTCTTTTGTGAGTCACTCATCCCTTCCCAGTACACCCAAAGAGAGGGTCTGTCCTGGTTATCAACTTTGCTCCCAGAACTCATTAGCTTAAAGGAAAAAACACGTTTCAGTTCCTTCTTAGAGAACTTTAATTAAAAATCATGGAGAAAAACCCATCAGGAAAGAGAGAAACAAGAAAATAGGTAGACATCTCCACCTCTAATTTATGTGAGTTTAAAACCAGTTCCAAGATTGGCTTAATTACCTGGGAACAATGTATTTCTGCAGGATTGCAGATCAGCTCGTTAGTGATACACTTTTTTTTACTTCCAGTTGAAAATGATAATACATCCCTCACTCAAAACATTGTCTCCCAATCACCATGGTTACTGCCAGGTTTTCCACAAGGACCCAGCATATTCATCTGTCAAATATGCTAATGGAGAACGGACCCTGTCACACAAAGGAGCAGGCTATTCAAACATACACTTGGCAAATAATTGTACATGTCAAAAGAATGATGCTTGTTATTTGCCTAATATTATCCCCCAGAAGTGGGAAATAGTTCAGCTCTCAATGCAAAATGGCTTGCCCTTATCAAATAGGCAATTTGCTGATAATTTAGACTATTAGAGATCTTGGGGTGGGGAGACAAAAGGGGGGGGGGGGGTTAGCGAATGTAAGTGGTCTTTTATAATTGCACTGAAAGCAGAATGGGGCATTAAGTGCCCCGGAGGTGCAGTAACAAGGAGCATCACGGGAAGCTGCCGGCCGAGCAGAGGGGCTGCTCACGGCCTCCCCTCTCACCTCCACCAGGTAGCTGCCGGTGGGTGGTTAATTATAATTTAGAAGGAACACTTTTATCGACTGCAGGCTTTTTTTTTTTTCCTTATTGCTGTTTATCTTCATGATGGGCCAATTTCCAATTTGTCTATTTCAGTAATTAAGCCAAAGAAAAACGTTACTGTAGGATTCTTCCAAGTTTCTGAGCTCCTGATGTTAACAGCTGGAGTTGTCGACATTGTGCAGAAATTTCTGTGGCTGAGGCAGCGGCCTTTTCTCTGCTTTGGGGCACATAAATACTCATTCCCCATGCTCTTCTACACCTCCTTCCTCACCTCCATCTGCTCACAGCCCTTCTTCCAGCTTTCTGCCTGTCCCCAACACAGCTTTACCCAAATCCTGTGTAAATCCAGAGTGTTCTTGTTTAGATTTGGCTGAGCCATACCTAAGACTTTTATCTACAATATCCCTGCTGTTCTTCCCCTCTTTGGCTGTGCCCAAGCCCCCAAGGTGATGACCCTGTGACTCTGGCCCCAGGTTCTCTTGCATGGATGGGTACTGAGCAGGGGTGGGACCACAAACCTCACATCACTCGTGCTATACAGAGGGAGGAAGAAAATCTTAGAGCCCTGTTCCCTCAAACTGAAGAACCAATTAATGTCTCTGGACATGTATGAGGCTTTCAGCCTAAGTTGTAAAAGTGGCAAATACACAGACATCTCTGTTTCTTTGAATAGGATGGACAAATCTTCTCTCAGCATCGTCTCAAGACTGCTGGGCCTTTGCTGTTTATTCCTCTCGTGGTTTTGTATGGAATCATAGAATCATCACCATTGGAAAAGACCATAAAGGTAATCTAATACAACCATCAACCCATCACCACCATACCACTAAACTGTGAAATAGGAACCATAGTATCAGGAGAGGACACAGAATGTATCTCCTTTTACCCCAACCTCACTTTTTCCTTTCTCCCTACCAATTCTCAACATGAATGGGCCACCTAACATAGTTCTCAGCCAGGTTAGATCCCATCACCTACAAGCAGAAGATGGCTTCCCTTAATGCTATGGTTCCCTCCAGCCTGCCTGGGTCTGCAAAGGCTGGGATGGTGCAGCACAGGCGTGCTCTCCTTATGTGCCATTATTTGCCAGATGTGACTGAGGTACAGTCTTCCTGGATCTTGATTTCTGTCTGCTGAGCCTCCTGGTGCTCTCTGCAGTGCAGTTTATTTGCCTTGGGGTGGATGGGAAGGTCTCCCTCTGAGCTGTGAAATCATGTTCTGTTGGCCCTGGTGAAGTCAGACCCTGAAATACACATGGGGAAGGCAAGGAAATGGTAGTGTGGAAACTGAGCGTAGGGGGTGATTAGTAAATGTTGGGACGGGAACCAAGAGGGGTCACATTTTGCTACCCTATGTGCTTGTAGCACTAAACATTAATTTTATGATGAGCAGAAGGAAGAGAGGGGAAAAAAAAAAAGACAACTAGCAAGTGACCTAATCAGCTATTAAAATATTTCCAAGCAGTGAAATTAATACAATTCCCAACTCATAACTTATTTGTCTCTGTACAAAATTAACATAGATAAATAAATTAAAAAAAATAACCTCACCCAAACTGCTTCATAATAAAATGTGATCATAGCAATAATAAGATGCTTCAGTGCATGAATTTAGTTGCATTAATTCACCCCCAGGTGTAATTGACAGCTCTCAGCCTTCAGCTTTCTGCTGAACAGCCTACTGCGGCTGAATTATTATACCTGGCACTTCAGACTCTTCCACATCTCATTGCCTAATTGTCTTCTCTTCTAGTAGGTGAGTGTTAAACTCAGACATTAAAGGATCTCTGCCAATTACCTGAAGCTCAACATTTGATCTGCCTGAAAATCTCAGCGGTCCAGGGGAGGCTGCTCCTCCGCCTGCATCCTGAGCACTGCTCTGTCCTTCTGAGGGTGGTATAAAGCAAGAGTAACTCTACTTCTGGTTGTAAGGGCATAAACAGAGGGGAAAATTGAGGGAATTTGGGGAACAAATCTGTTCACTCTATCCTTTCAACATCAATGCTAGCACTGATACAGTAGCGGCTGCTAATTACATAGGATTTATAGAAAAATGTATTGCACTCTTTGTTTTCTCTCTGCTGGATTTACAGATGCCATTTGACTGCTGCTTCTGTGCAATACTTTGTAAAAGCAGCAGCTTTTCTGGGATTACCTCCCCACTGTATTGCTTCTGGTGCCTGCAGCTCAGTGATGTGTTTCAATCTGCGGTCACTGCAAAGCCCACGTAGCACAGTGGTGCTTTGGAGACTCTTGTTTGCAAACCAATCAGTTAAATTAAGAAGCTTGATTCTCAGTACTGTGTGATGACATCTCCAATTTAGCTGGTGCCCCAGTGAGGAAGTAAACAAACAATAAAAGTGTCACTATTCCTTCTAGTTCCATTAGACAAACAAGAAGTTTATTCAGCGTTTTGGCAAATGAAAATTTAAGCAAACTGTCAAGGGAGACATTTTCCACATCAAATGTTTTCTGAAAGGGGATTATAACAAGAAAGAGCTATCACCCACCATGTCATTATAAACAAAGGCTCCTGTGAACCCCTTTTATTAAAGATTAGCAGCACTGATTACAGACTTTCCAGGCTGAGCCAAAGGCAAATTAGAATATCTTTTGCTTTGGGATAACTTATGCTACCTTCTTGGGCACTGAGATGATTACAAACTCCCGAGAGCAGAATACCTTCACCTATGGCCATCCATTCTCTGCTGTTTAGAAGCAGCCTGGCGATCTGTCTGGACCTATTTGCTGCCTGAGATCAACACTTCATTCTGCCTTCTACCATACAGTTCCAGGTGAGATCAGTCAGTCATGCAATTGGGAATCCCAGATTTTGGGCATTTCTCATGGATAACCTTTAAGGCTACTTCAGAAAGCATTTCCAAGCCAAGTGTTAATGAGCTCTGTTCCAGCAGGGACAGAATGGGAAGCTAATATGGTGCTTATCTAGCCATGTAAATTCAGCCTTTAGTTCCATGTAGTACCTGTGGGCTTGGTGCAGACTTGGAGACCCAAGAGGCTGGTTGGAAAGGCTGGTAAACATCCAATTCATACTCTCACCTGTAATTCCTATGGCACCCTTGCAGTCCTGCTGGATTGAACACATACCCATCTCATCTGCTGACTCCTCCTGCCTCAGAGCCTATCAGACCTTCAGCTTTAGACCTGTGCGCATTCCTACAAGCAGGTGGACACTGCTGAGTTGGCCTCCAGTCCCCTGGATGCATCCCGATCCCAGGACACTGCACTAACAGGCCAGTACTTCTGTCCCACCTTGGTATGCAGGAAGCTGTTCTCCCAGACTTTTTTTCTTTTTTTTTTTTTTTTAAGCTAAAAAAAGCTCATCAGGGAATGAGCCCTGCCACTTGCACAGTCACAGCATCAGTCTTTGTTTATGTACTGAACTGATGAGCAATTAACTTGGAGAAGATACATTATATGCGGAGCACAAGCCTCTTAATGTGCTTTCTATTAAGGCTGCCTAACACTTCCTATTATTAAACCCCACTTTCTGTCACTTACAACTTTTCCAAATTCTAACCATTTAGGCTGAAATCTTCCCTCCCGAGTGTTGCCTCAGGCTGGCCTGATCATATTTTGTGAGGAAAGCTTATATATGCCTTAGGGAAATCCCCAGGATGGTTGTGCAATCTGTGCTAATGGCTCTGAATGACACTCAGTGAGAAGGGACATGGGAGAGGCCATAGACAAAACTAATGCAAACAAGGCCATGTAATTAGACGGAGATGGAGCTAAGCTAAAGGCAGAGAGGTCTTGTAGAGAGGCCTCTATGATTTCCCACTGCATGCTCTTTGTTCATAATAACTGGAAGAGTGATCCTTCATTGCCTGGTCATGCCTGGTTACATTTTCCTGGACGCAAATTACAATACAGCTTGTCTGACCTCGGTGTCATCATCCCCAGCAAATTGCAGCTGGTTCTCACGTTTTCATTATGGAGCACACAGCCATCCAGGGGAGTTATTCTCCCTCCGCTTTTCATCACGTGCACTTTCTCCTGCTCCTGAAATGGCTGAATGCTTTCATAATTGTGTGATTGGGAAAAGCGCCATGGGTTAAAGCAACAAAAGGTGTGAGCCTTGTAGGAAAAGGGCAAAGGATGGGGCTCTGAATATCCATAAGAGCCATGGATAATGCTGAGCAGCAGAAATTTTGGTAGTGATTTTGTTCATACTTAGTGAGAGCGACAGTGAGGCAAGAGGTTTTAGTGAGCTCCCAGCCACCACAGCTTGGATACTTGCTGCAAAATGTAGAGCACAGTGATCCCTGTTGAGCTGCTTTGTCTCCATGTCTTACCCTTCCAGAGATATGTGGAGGGAGGGACCCCTTCCTTCAGACAGCAGTCCTCTGGATAGCAGTCTCTGGGTTGTCTCTGACGGCGTAGTTTCATCAGGATTCCATTGTGCTCCAGCACAGGTGCTCTGACAAGCTGCGACCCCATTCCCAGAGGTCTCCCCACAATCTTATTATCTGAGATCCCAGTCCTGAAAATGGACAAGCTTATAAAGCAGCAAATCCCAGGGCCTCTTTTGTCACTGTGGGAAAAGCTGCCTGCACAGAGGATGAGAGCAGGGAAAGCCATGTTGCTTTAAACAAATATGAAATCAGATGCACTGAGGAAAAAAAGAAAAAAAAAAGCTAAACTATGCCAGCAGAGAGTTGGTACAGCAGCATCTCTGTTCCCTATGTATGGCACAGCCTGTTAATGCCTCCCGTGTTGGTCTCATCCCTCCCCCAAACTAGACAAGAAGCAAACCCATTATCTGAAGGGCATTTGTCTAAAACTCCTCTTTTGTGCCTTGGCTATCTAGGGCCTGCAGCTGTCACTTCCCATTCTTCCTGTAATTGCTCCCACTACAGCTAATAATGCATTTATCAAGAGGGCTTTATTTATTTATTTTTCATTCTCCCATTATTATTATTATTATTATTATTATTATTATTATTATTATTATTAAGGTATAAAATAGGTCTTTTCCCACTGCTCCAGCAGAAAAACTGGTGAAAAGCAGTGGCTGTCCTGCTCTCCTGCCTCAGAGTATTGGTTTCTCAATATATTGATCCCCCAGAGTAGCCTCTGCAGTGTCAGGTTTTCACCCCTGATAGCTCCTAAAGTGAAGCTCTCACAATTGGACAAAAAGCAATCCAAAAAGCAATTTGCTTTCCCAATAATTTGGTTTCTCCAAAGGCGTGTGGTAGAAGGTATTTGTGCATTGCAGGGAGTGAGGAGTCAGCCTTCCCCAGAGGTTTCCTGCAGTGGAGCTGGAGTCAGAGGGCTTTGAATCCCCAGCCCAGGGCTGCCATGGTGGCTGTAGGTTCAAGGTGTGGCTTCCCAGGACAAGAGGGATTTGGATATCTTAAAGAGAGCAGTTGTTGAGATGTAGCTCTGCAGGCTCAACTTGGCTAACATTCATCATTCCTACTTCTCTTTCCTCTTCTATCTACCAGGCCTTTCTGGATGACAAGCTTTGGAAATACCTCTTTTTGGTGGTACACCAAGTCCATGTGCACCTTATGGAAGAGCTGTTGAGATTTTCACTTTATCAATCAAGCATGCTGTTTCATTTAATTAGCTTCCTTCCTAGTCAATTTGTGGCTATCTTTTCCTGCTTGTTGTAGGAGTGATGGGAAAGAAGCTAAGTCAATCAGTGAACCTACGTGTTCTCCCAAGGCTCTGTTCATTTCCCTCATTTATATCAACAGAACCTCTCCCCCAAAAGAAGAAACTTAGCTGTCTCCCATTTCTGTCTGCAGTCTGTCTCCTTTTAAACCATGGGGGTATTTCATATATTCCTCAGCTTTTGGCAGCTATTTGTGAATTAATGGGGTGAAGCGATTTCCCTGAACTTATCAGAAAATCTATGTAAGACAGCAAAGAAGAACAGGATCTGGTCCATCAGGTTTAGAGATATGGAGTCTTGGCTCTCTCGGACACTTCTGATCTCATGGTCAGGCACTGGCACAGGCTGCTCAGAAAGGTGGGGGAGTTACTATTCCTGGAGTTGTTCGAGAAATGTGGAGATGTGGTATGTAAGGGCATGGTTTAGTAGGAAATATTGGTAGTCAGTGCATGGTTGGACTGGATGACCTTAGAGGTCTTTTCCAACCTTAATGTTTCTATGAACTCAGGTGCTGACTAGAACAAACAAGTGGTCCAGACCCTGGATGCTTTAATAGCCGTCTCTTAAGAAAGAGATCTTCTCCCCACTGTCCCATGAATGCATTGCTTAGAAATTCAGCCTTTCATTCTGGTGAGCCTCATCCACGTTGTTCAGCAGAGATGCCGCTTGTTTGTCCTACATTTGTGTAATGCAGCATCTCATCTGTCCTAGGGGAAAGCAAAAAGCAGAGACAGAAGCTGAAGTTGTATGTTTGCTGTATAGCTAAATGGCTGTGGAGTGTACAAGTTGTAATGGCTGAAAGATGTCTTTACTGATGTAACAGAGAGCACATGGCTTGCTAAAAGGGAAAGATGATGGTTTCCCTGTGCAGTGTTGTTTGATTATATCTTCCCTCTCCCCAAACATAGACAACATTGTTGTACTTGCTGGTGTTGATTGAAGTCAGTTTAATTTATCTGCTCCCCCTGCAGCCACCACAATCTTGTAAGGCTAGCTCTTGGATAATTTTTTAAAGAAAAATAATTTTTTTGGACTATTCTAAGTTTTGTAAAATGCCACTGGAAAGAGAAATTTAATGTGAAACTTATTCCCCTTTCATAGTAATAATCGAGGGTTTCACTGTAAGTATTTTCTGTTGAATTGCAGGAATGGATCAGCCAAATAATTTTACAGCTTTGTGCACGTTGATGAATGGGTTCAACTCTAAGATACCTGAAGAGTTTCCCTTAATGTTGAAAAAAATGACCTAAGTTTAGAAATACATCCAGATCCTTTAGAGAGGAGTAATAAGCTTCTCAAAATGTTTTGTTTCTGATTGAGTAGAACATTACATTTAAACCAGAATGAATTGTGGGTGGAATTCCAATAAATTTGAAGCAATGATTTGCCCTGACAGTCCTTGTTTTATGAAAACAATGGATAATATCTTTAATTTAGAGTCTGTGACTCTGAGACTCTTGAAAGGCAATAAGTTTACATATGTGAAGTGTTAAGCAAAGACTTTTGCCACACCCCACCGGCATTCCTGGTGCACAGTGATGCTTTATGTACCATAGACTGTGTGTTTAAAAAAGGAGTTTAATCCAGGTTCTCTCTGTGTGATACTGCTATCCTGAGGGACGGTCTGTAAGCAGAAACCATAGTTTAAGCAGACAAAAGGGAGGAAATCTTTATGCCCTGTTTTACTCTGATGCTTCTCACTCCCCATTGGAAATGGAACCTGTCTGAGCAGGATGAGCTCTGGAGGCTTCCATGGATATGCAACGCAGGCAGGATTTTGAGTCCCAGTACTCCGGTACTGAGTGGAGAACAGTGAGAGAGGACGTGTTCAGAGTGGTTTGTGGAATGCTGAAGTTGACAGAACCATTGTGGGCCTGATGCTGAAGAACCTCCCCCATGAGGAGTTTGCAATCAGACAGCTCTCCGTCTCATCTTTATTCAGTTACTTTATTTTCAGGAGCACCAGTTTCACTCTGAAGTGTAACAAAGCAAAAGAAGTGCTTAATCAGAAGCCTTTTGTCACAGGCCATTTAGATCCTAAAAGACAGATTACAGGGAGAGCAATCCTTAAAACCAGAACAGAACAGAGATCTCTAATTGCCCAGGATCCATTTGTGCAGTTGGTGATGTGCTGCTGAGCTGCCTTTCTCAATCAGGATGGGTCTATTGCCTTCCTTTTTGCCTCATTTTCTACAGCTGTAAAGCAGATAATCTCTCACTTGCCTTTGCATCTACCCTAACTAGGGCTGTGTCTCTTTCACACACTGGGTGAAGTGTGATCACAGCTAAGCGATAGCCATTAAACCCTATCAAATTAGGATTAGCAAGGATGACTTCCCACATTAGATCAATTTAAGTTATTGGCTTGTAGAAGGAAAGTGTGATTCTTTCCTCTGTTAGCTGGAGCATGGTTTTCTTGTGACAGCATGGGGTATGATTGTAGTTCTCCCCTTAAAGTCATCAATTCTGCTTTGTACCTCTATTGCACCCGCTGCCTTCAAAACTGAGCTTTTCCTTTCAGCCTAGGCTGAGATAATCTAGCTGCAGTTAATGCACAGAAAGGCAGCAGGGAGGTCTTGGGGAAAGCAGTTCTTCATCAGACAGTTGTACAAATAACAGAGCAGACTAAGATAGGTTTTGCTGAGGAGTGTTATGGCAGCAGCCCAAAGGTTTTCTGCATTCATGTTTAGAGAGAACTGAGCACTGATGATGAGTTCCAGTGGTGTGTGGCTGAGCACAGGGAGAAGAATCACATCTCTTTTACATGCTGTTGCCCCTTTGGTCCTGGGAGAGCCTTCCTCCCCTTCCACTCCTATTTTTCTTGGATTCACAGGATCCTCAAAGATAAATACCACCCCACATGTGAACCTGTTCTGATCCAAAGCAAATCAGGTCCCCACCAAAGCTGGTGCAGACATCACATTCCAGGTTAGGCATTTAAACACCTCATGAAAAGTCAGCACCTTGCATCCTGGACTTGATCCTACCAGGTCTCCAGTTCCTCACATCAGCTTCGGTTTATTACATTTAATAGGCTGTGGAAGGGGCAGCAGCACTGAATTTAACTCCAAATGGCACTAATGGTAGCTGTTCCAGCTGTTTCCAGGAAGAGGGTGGCATACAGCAGGCAATGCTTGAGAATGAGGTGTATTTTCTCATCCATGGCTGCTGCTTAATACAAATATAATTAAATACTAGTTGCATACTGAGCAAAAAAAAAAAAATAAATAAAAAGCACCAAAAAACAAGATACCTGTATAAGATTAAGAAGATATTCACTGAACTTTCCTAGCCAGGCCACAGCTTCTACAAACCTATTACAAGGCTGTTAAACCTCACTAAATGTGTTTGCAATAACTACTTGCTGTTTCATTATGGAGCAATAACTCTCCTTATTGAGTCTAAATTAAATCCTTATTTGAGACACTTCATTTAAGGCGTTATTGGGAAACCCACCTTGGAAGAAGCAGAACCAACCTTTGCTTTATAGCTTACAAGATTATATTATACATATAATAGACATATGTATAAATGTCTAATTTCAGGGCATTACACCTCAATGGCTGCAGCTCACAGCTGTAGTCTCCAGAGTCAGACTTAAGGCATAGTCTGAGGCTTTTCGTCATACTGAGACCTCCAGAACTTCTGTAGCTCTCTTCTTTCCCGCTGACACCCCTTTTCTTTGCAGGTGTTACTGTATGGGGAACCAGCATCCCTCTTAAATTTCCTTCTACAGAAGCGTCCAGCTCTGAACTCTAGAGATGTGTGTCCCCAGGTCTGTTCAATCGCCTTGTTTAGGCTGAGGTGAGTTAATAATTTTCTGAAAGCTGGCATGAAATCCGTCCAAACACCTTGGTCCATTGTGAATAGGTAGAGAGAAAGCATGAAAGAGTTGATTTGCAGATTGGAGTATGATCATGTGGGACCCTTCTGGTAGCCCACGATGATGTGATTGGTTCAGCTAGGAGGCAAAAGACCAGCTATGTGCTTCATGACCAGTAGAAGTTACGGCGAAGGTCTTTGCTTAGGGAGCTATAGTGCCACCTCACATATGTCATGCCCATATAAAAGTCAAGACCGTGATTCAGGATTTAAAAAATATCAATAATATTGATCAGCACTGACTGGGAGCATTTACTTGTAGAACTCAGAGAGCTTTCTAGAGTGGTAGCTCTCTCCCACTTTACAACTGAGGCAATTGCAATGCCATTTCTAAGCTGTAATAGAGTGAGTGGTGGAGAGGTGATGATAGCTACCTCCTAGCTCAGTCCTCTTTGCTTGTTAAAGAAAAAGAGGTACCTTGTAGTGAATGTTTTCAACAACAATCCTTTGAAAATTCAGCATCCAGCAATGAAACTGTGTATGTAGAAATCACAATGGAAGGGGATGGGCTGGCCCAAAAGAGAACAGAATATTTTTAGATCCTTCTGCAGGTGATGGCCTAATGCCTTTCAGCTGCCCCTTGAAACAATAGTTCATCTATTACCATTGCCAAGGACACTACTTGCTCCCCTGGTTTAACTCCCTGGCTCTTTGAGGCGAAACAACTTGGGCTGAGGAACCACAGAAACCAGTCTCTGTTCTGCCCCTAGAAATGCTCTGGTGAAGAAATGTGAGAAAACCAACAGATCTGGGACTTCTGCAAGTTCATAATGCAGGGCACTTGCCTCTTGATAAGGAAATTATATTTCTAAAACAAAGCATTTCCAGAAGGAAGGGGTGAAAACTCTTCCATTCTCTGTCCCTTCCTCCCATTGAGATAATCTATACTGCTAACAGACACATAATAAACACAACCCATCTGGGTCCTTTAGAGCTGGAGACATTCACATCCTTGTCAGACTCTAGACTCAGCATCTTGGGTCTATTTCTAACACAAAGCAGAGAATTTTGCCTAAAAGCTATTGCTGGTTCTTGGAGAGGAAAGACATTTTGAATCTTGACAGTCCTGGGGCTGGGCTAACATCATTATACCAGTGTTTTCTCCTCCCAGAGTCCTTCCAAACTCAAGAGTCTGTGTTTATACAGTTCTTAGCCCAAAGGGGGCTCATTCTGTGTTGGCCCTTTGGCACTGCAGCAATAAACAGGATTAATAACTGGAGTCAGCAGGGCTCAGTACCCGTTAGAATTTCCCATGGACTATCCAGAAGGTGCTGTTCTTACAAGCATCTTGGCAGTGAATTATTTATGGGCAGCATAAGGATCGCAGTGCTTGCCAGTTTATTAGATTTATAACTAGCTGTGTTAGGTCCATTGTGTGTGTGTCTGTGCATGTACGAGCATGTACTTGTTCAGCTGTTTCTCTTCAGTCCCCTGTTAGTTAGGGAAGATCTGCTCACATGCATTTCCAATATAAACACATCACTTTGTGACTCAGATGTGAGAAAATCCAGGAGAGGCATAGGATTGTTACACAAGAAGGAAAAGCTTCTTTAGGTGCCTTAACTACAGATGCAAACATTCATCCAAGCATAGGTTGAAAAACTGAGACCCAAGATTATTTGAAGAGTGAGAAAGTTTGGTTTTCTTCTGAGTTTCACAGCTTCTTAGAGCTGTGCTTGTGTGGTTTTTATATGGAGACGTGAACTTGAACCTCCTTTTATGGCAGATGTATTGTTTTGATGCCCAAGGAACTCCAGATGGGCAGTCTGCTGGTTGGGTACTGCGATGGATTTTAAACACAATTCTCTCTTCAAACCCATGGAGAGGAGCACTTGCCTTCCAGCTAATGTGTGCTATTCCAGTTCCAACAGAACTCTGAGTAGATGTTATTAACAGCTCATCTTTTCCTGTTCTCTCTGATACATCTGTGCTATGATGTTGCCAATAGAGTCATCACTGCATCTGAAGGTGCTGGATTAGAGCCATGAAACTCTACAATACCTCCTTCTGAAGAGGCACAGGTGACTGTATTGCTATCAACAGAGGTGACAGGAGCAAAGACCTTTCTTCATGCAAATGTTCCAAGCAAGGAAGCAAAACCTCTTATAGCTGGAGAAGAACTGGCTGAAAGCAGAATGTTTTGCAAAGTTTTCTGAGAGTCCTCATAAACTCTGCTGTAGAGAGAACCTCTTTGAGCTGTTCAGTAAATTGGATGGTTTAAATAATATATGGACTGTCTTTCTGGATTCATGAGAACTGCTGTGAGAAGCATTGACTTGTTCAGACTGCAATAGTCTTCTTTCTTTTGCTTTAAAAAGTTAACTTCACTAGGCATCAAAATCTCACATCTGACTTCGGAATCTGCGTCTGGTGAGACCTGAGCTGGCTGGTGTGCATTTCACAGCTCTGTTTTTGTGTTGTCTTGCTTGAGTTCCCAAATGCACTTTTTCTAAAGGTTATTTAAAAAAATCTCAGAGCAGAAAAAGGAAAAAGGCATTCTCCTTACAAAAATGACCCGGTCCACCAATTTCTTATTCCTGACCAAGTTCAGATACCTACCTCCAGCCTCTGGACTCCTATGTTTATTGCTATTTGAACTCAGTTGTGTATAAAGTCTGAAGATCAACAGCTCACTGGACTGTATTCTTATGTGTTCATCCCATGACTCCATCCATCTCTAAGTGCCGAAAGATGCTTTCAGAGAGTTGATCCATATTACCATGCTAAAGTCTAGTGGGATGTGAGCAAGACCAGGACAAAAATGTTATTAGGGGCAATGTCTTCATTTTTTACTCTCCAAGATTACCTCAGTGAGATCTATGCCTTTAAGCCCTATCTCCATAGTTGAACGAGGGGTGAATAACTACAGCATCAGAAACATCATGGAAGAAGAGCTGCCCATGCAAGGATTCAATAGGAGCCTTGAGCCAGTCAGCATTGCTTTCAGTGTCTAAAAACAGTTTACTCATGCTAGGATCCCTCTACAGTCAATGGGGAGAAGTATGCTGTTAGGATTGTGATTCGTGTGATCTACTTTAGGCATCTACTTTGAAATTGGATGAATTGCACCTCTGGTTCCATTGACTGTATATTGATGAGATGTCTGTCTACTGTAAGAAAGGAGCTTTGGGTGACTAGCTTTGACTTAGAGGCCTGAATTTAATCAGATTAATCCACCTTGTATCTCTATATGTACACAGTTCTCTCTTGTTGCCAAATAGACATGACAGGCATGCAAAGAAAGCTGTTTTTGGCTTTTTTTTCTTTTTTTTCTCTTTGGGACTCTGCAAAAAAATCAGAAAGTATTCAAAAAGAGCAGCAATGTTAGGTAGGGATAACTTGTACCTGAAGCTGGGTAGTGAATAGTATTTGATCCTCCTCAACAAATTTGCAGGAATCAAGGGCAGTAAGGGTGATTTTGTGCCTAAAAATAAATATATCTTGGTGAAGTGAGCTTTCCTGGAGTCTTCTGGCAATTTGTGACAGAAAGGAAAAAGGTCCTCCCTCCCCTACTGAGATATTCTTCCTTGAAAGCTTTGAACAATTACTGCATTTTACCTTTTCCACCGCAGCATGGATGCTTTCTTCTTTTTAGCAGTTTGTCTATGAGCATTTTAGCTTCAGTTTAATAAGAGAGGATTGATGCTTACACTCTCTATACAGGTTGTACAGGGCAACGTTTCTGCTTGTCATAGTAGGAACATTATTGAAAAAGACATCAAAGACATGTGGATGGGGGAATAATAATAAAAAGCAACATGTTTTCTTTCTCTACTACAAAACAAAACAAAACAAAAAAGAAACAATGATTCCCCATTCACCTCCCCCCCCAAAAATGAAAAGGCAACCCACATCCTAAAACGAAAAGCAGGTGCAAAGAGAGGTTAACAAATCTTGATGATGTAAAATTGTCATTATGAAAATGGAAATTTACCAAAACAAAATGATAATACATTCTGTACAACCCTCCCGCTGGGAGTAAAAAGAAAATCTCACCTATTTGCCTCACAGCTCTGGCAAAAGTGACCTGGCTTCAACCAAAATCTACAAAAAAGTGCCTTCATCCACTTTTTTATTTCAAGTACCCACCTCCCCAGAAGATGTTTTGAGAAGGGCTGTACAATGACCGAAAAATAAGGAAGTAAATTTTTAAGAATGCTGTCACAGAACTGTTTCTCTTATCATAAGATGTCTGCACTGCAAGTGCACACCAAGGACCACTCTGGGAGCCTGACATCAAGACAGCATTCCCTTACAGGACCATGGTTATGCCTTCCATACACCACGGGTTTTCTTCCCAACAGTTTGAACTCACACTGATGCTTCTTTAGACCCATACTTCCACCTCCATGCTTTAAATTGAACCTCTAATAGTGTCTCTCTTATTGTCCTCTATAGATGTCTTTATGTAGTGAAAGCTGGTATCAACAACCTGTCCATTCATTATATATCAATGGTGGGAAATCCAGGAGAGAACATGTGAGTTTTTCTCCATTGAACGGATGGACTTGGGCTTGGCTTTGCTCCCTCAGAGGTCAGTAGAAATTATCATGCTATGGATGGAAAGAGCAATAGCTTCAGGCCATGTCAACACAGATAGCCTTTCTGGAACTCTAAACAGCAACCCAAGCCTCTTTATGTCAACACAGAAAAGCCTCAAAGCTGAAGATTGTTGATTATGTTCCTGGAAACTGGGATTCTTTCCTCAGGAGTTGTTTCTGTTTCTAGTACTCTGAAGACAGAAAAGGTAGCCAGATTCCATGTCAGGAACACAAAAATCCCTCAGTCATCCTTCTCTCATGCAGAAGTCACTTCTGGATGAAATCTACTTTTTTTGCTTCTCCCTGTCACTACATAGGTTCAATGGGTCTTCTCAGATTGGTCTCAGTGTGCCAGGCCATGAAAGGCTGGGAGTAAAAATGTGCTCAATAGCAGCTTTATACCGGCAGAATCCTATGTTGTGCTGCAAAAGCATAGGGCCTGCTTTTTAGTGACTTGCTTCTTTGCATCTATTTTTTGCATTTGATCTCTTCTACTTTGAAAAATACCAGCTGCAAAATATACCAGGTCTGACTGCGTAGTGAAATGAGTGGATGGCTGCAGAGATGGATTGCTAGTGCCAGAAAATTGCCTGATAAGATGGGTAACTACCAGATAAGATGGAAGGCTTGGACACAGATCTGTGGATCTCAGATGTAGAAGTTCAGCTCTTTCATTTCAAGGCATGCCTGTGTAGATGAACCCAGTCAAAAAGAGGTTGTATTTCCAAAAGGACCTTTGCGAGTGTGACTTCTTCTGCCTACATGAATTACTTTGCATCAGTCAGCTTTGATCTTCTAAACCACTCCTCAAGGCAATGGACAACTCCCTTCAAGGTTTTTCTGCAGATTATTAAATGTAATGTACCTATAATTTCAATATCACATCCTGCTCAGAACTCATTAGAGCTCAAAACTGGCATAAGTAGCAGTGAAATCCTTGTTCTCATCTTAAAACAGCCAGAAGAATTAAATGATGTAGATGTAAGCTTAGCTTCTAGCAAAGCAAAAGTAAACTGTGGAGAACAGGCTACTTGCAGGGGAAAGGGACCACAGAGATATGGAAGGGCACTCATCCATATTTGCTGAAGGACGAGTTGATGTCCAAGGACAGCCTCCCAGGCTTGTTATTCCATTGCCAATCCTCAATGGCTCCATTGTCTTCGTGGCATTTTTCCTGATTGATACCTCTTGTCATTGACATGAGAATCTGCTCCCTTTACACTTTATGAGAAGCCAGGTAAAATAATTCCACCATGCCTTCCTTTTTATGAAAATGGAGCAAAGCATGGCACGCAGACATTCAATCTCCCACCGGAGATAAAGCGCCTTCATTTACTAGCTCAGAAAATCAATACCTGTGATTTGATATGAGCATTTATTTTCACTTAACTCCTTTCTATCACTGAGCCATTGGGGGAGGGCAGGAGAGCTTCATTTATTGCAGCGGGATTTGCAGTGAATGCTACCCAGTCAATTGCATTTCACCGCGTTCACACATTCATCTGTCTTGCTGATATCTGTCTTATGTTTCTCTGCCTTTCCCAGTGGGATCAAGGAAGGGTTGTGTCCAGAGACATTGAAAACTATGGTCCAGGGTCTAATAATTTGGATGGTGGCGTTGCTGCCCTGCATCTTTTTTATTATAAGCCTATGTGTGTGACTAGAAGGCAGCTTTCTGAGCTGGTGAAGGGCAGGATAGCTCTTGGGAGCTAGAGGGTTGATTCTGGAGCTGAGGAGTGTGGTGTCCACATGAGACACAAATATTTAACTTAAGGGGAAAGGCAGGAAATTCTACATGGGATCTGTACTGGAGAAAGGGAAAAGAGAGAGAAGAGAATCTGAATGAAACCACTTCCTTGCAAGGATAGGGTTGACTGTCAATGACGTGCTGGATGTGGCAGCACTTGGCTGACGAGGGCTGTAGAAACTTCGTGCCCCGTGGGGACAGCCCCCTTCAAAATATTAATGGGACCAAGTGGTTTTACAAGTTGTCTGGGGTCAACTTAGGTATTAAGAAAAATTTCTTCTCAGAAAGAGCAGTGACACATTGGTACAGGCTGCACGGGGAAGTGGTGGAGTCACCATCCCTGGTGGTGTTGAAGAAGATGTCACACTGAGTGACATGGTGTATAGCAGTCACAGGCATGCAGTGATGGTTGGACTCAAAGATCTTATTTGTCTTTCCAACCTTAATGATTGTATGATTCTATCTTCAAATACTGGAAGAGTTCTCCCAGGGGTGTAGTCACATTGCTATGGGGGGATGATAACTAATGTTAGCTGCTGCTCCCAGTGATGGTGTGGAGGCCTGTGGGTGGGTGAAGAAATAAATAATAAACAAAAAGTCAGCTTGTCAGTGTGTGAGGATGGAAATGAAGAGCACTGACCAGTGATGACCTTTTGTTTACATTTCCCTTCGAAAGGGAGAAATAATTGCAGTTTCTATGTGATGTTGCCTTCAAATTACACCCTCTCTCCCTGCTGTATTCAAGACTAGCCAGTGATGACATTAGAGTCTTGAATCAAACTAAATGGTTACTATGGTGTCAGGCTGAAATTATGAATCTCAGAGCCCGCCAGCTTGGAGAGGCAGCAGTGGCGGACACATAATTAAAACTGGAGGAGAGAATAGAAGCCACATTGTATCTGAATAGCAGCAAGATTGCACTTCCGAGGAGCAGTTACAAAAAAAAAAAAAAAAAAAAAAAAGTGCTTAGCAATGCAGCTAAATGCATAATCAGGGACCAGGAACAATGCACTGTGCTGGTATTTCACTGCTGGCTTTCCTTTGGTACCTCCAGATCACAGCCCTCTCCAGCATCACCTTCGCAGTGAAAAAGACACAAACCCGACGGCTCAACACTTGCAAGGCAGAGCAATGCTGCAGCCTCGTGTGCCCTTCGACTCACTCACTTTCCCTCGGCCAGGCCTCAAGCAGAGCAGTGATTGAAGAGAGGTGGAGGTAGGAGCGGGGTGCTGGGAAGCACGACGGATCTGGTAATTTCAGCGGTCATTAGTGGAGCTCATTGTGAGTTTGATAGATCTGTGCTGCTTTGTTACAGTTAAGTGGACTGATTGTGGAACACAGAAACGTTTTTAGTGACATGACAGCTAATTTAGTAAGGGGGGAGTGGTGGGAAAAGAACACGCATTATTCCATAATTATATCTTGCTCTGTTCCAGCCCCGTGACTGACTCCCCTGAGAACATAACTCTGGTTTCTCTGACACCCCGAACAAGAGCGAGATGTCAGGATTCTTCCTTTGGGCTGCTGCGTGGTGAGTCCCAACCTGCCTGTGGTCTTTCATGTGCTACCCCACTCCTGTACCTGCTGAATGCCAGCACCAGTGCTGTTCAGCCAGCCATCACACTGCCTAAACAGCAGGAAGAAGAATCCTTCATACAGTGCAATAGATTTTGTTCTCACCTCTGTTGCATGTCAGACACTGCTCATTCTTCCACCCCTGGAGAGATGGGATTGTCCAAAGTGGGTTAGAGGAAGATTTGGGAGGGGAGAGAAATGAGCTATGTTATTTATACCTGGAGCATTCCTGCCAGACCTGTTTCCCTCCAGGAAACACTTTGAGTTGTTACCAAGTGGCAGAAATATATTTAATTGGGTGATAAAAAGTCAGACTAGGTTATGTCATTAACTATAGACAGAAGTATCTCAGCACCAGTTGGTGCTGAAGGTTATCATCCATGTCATTTACCATGTACAGAAGCTCTAAAGAAGATTTATGAACTCACTTTTTAGATAAAATGTGGGCCAAGCTGGGAGCCTTGTTTAGCAAAATGTTTACATATATTCTTGGTATTTAGATGCTATGGAAGTCAGGACATCAAGACCTTAATGGTGTTACAATAGAGAGGAGTAGAAAAAACGGGCAGAAATTATTATTTTTTTTAATCACGAGGCTCAAAATGCCTGAGCTGATTGCTGCTGTCAGGGATGGATCAGTGAAAGAACAGACAATGTTTCCACCCTCTCCCAGTCCTGGCTCCACCTATGCAGATAATTAAAGGCTAACAGAGCTGGATCCCAATACTGTAGAAGAAAAATATCACATCTTTTTAATTGACCGCCTGTAATATAAAGAGATCTAGGCATGGTTGGTGGGCAGTACAAGAGTTGCCTTCCATCTTTCTTCTTTCAGATCTTACAGTCTGCATTTCAGGAGAGAGAAGGAAAAATAATTGAAATGCAAAGCAGAAGGGTTGGGAGTTGGCAGGAAAGCCAGAGAGGCGGTCCTGTGAGCTCTGCATTGGGAAAAGTCCTCTAATGCAGCTGCTATAGTGGGCTATTTTTAATGTGCTCTGGCTGTATTTGCACTTTCAATTGCTGTCATTAGGAAAGAGATACCAACTCTTGTAATTATTACATCAACATGGTTCATTGGAGGTAGCCACCTCCCTGTTTTGAACACCTGCTGGATGCCTTGCCATGTTCTGGAAGTCAGGTGGATCTGCTCCAATGACTAGTCAGGTCATGTTATTGGGACTTGTACATTCCTCCTGTATCTTCAGCTTTGGATGGAGACCTTTATGGCCCAAGGACCAAAGCAATTGAACAAGCCAGGCTGAAGCCTCTCCAGGCAGGAGCTGAGGGGTGTTTCTTGATCACATGGAACTTCTCTTTGCAAATCTGACCTTCATGTCAGCCTGTACCTGGCACAGATAATCTCTCCCAAGAGGAGTGCTAAACTGAAGAAGATGGGCCTCTGTGTCCTGTGTGAGTCTCATAAAGAGGGAACTAAGAGAGCTCTGTCTCTGGAAATACACAGGGATCTGTGGTAAGAGTCCCCACTTTTGGGCACCCTTGGATAGAGGCAGACTGTAGAATGCTGTTTGACCTTCCTTTTTTGATGGATGCAGATCTTCAGAAAAGAAATATCAAACTAGGAGTTGTCTAGATTTAACAGCCAACATGAAGACTCCTTGGCAAACTTAGGAGGTGCAATTTCTTGCAGTTATGGGTTTCACAAGAATTTTAGATTTTTAAAGAAAGGGAGAAAAACATCTCTCTAGAAAGACATAGGTTAATCCCAGCTTGAAGTGGAGGGGATTTTAACAAGTTCTTTCCTATTTCTTCTTCAGATTAGAAAAAAAATTAATAAATTCTCTTCTTGTCAATGATAGCCTATTTTCATCATCATGGGCAGATAAAAAGTTTTCTGGCCTCAGTTGCTTCCTTTTACAGCAAAGCATGAATTATATTATTAAGAAAAATACTCAGAAAATAGAAATATTTGGCCAACTCTGTTAAGCTTTAATTAAAATTAATATTACACCCTACTGGAGCCAGAAATCTGAAGCATCACATGTAACTGAATATATTTAACCAATTAACTAAGTCAAACAAGGCTGTCTAAACTTAATCACAGATCTCTCCATTCCCCTATTACGTCAAGTGCTGCTAATGCTGTTATACTTTTGACAAGTGGCCCCTGGTCACTGAGCAAATCAATAATGTATTTGAGCTAGAGAAGAGAGGAGAAAGGAGCTGAGCACATTTGCATTCCTGTAGTGCCTTTAGTTGATGATCTCGAAGAGCTATGTGAACTTCCAATCTGTTAAACTTCCAGCAGTGTGGGGAAACAGAACCGGGTAGTCAAATTCCTCACCTTTGCAGATGACCCAACAGGATGTAGGGAATAAGTTCTACAACAGGGCTTCAGGCATAGGTCACAAGGCCCTCCTATGCAAGAACGTTGGTTTATGGCAAACCTCTTGTTGCCTGTGCTCCCCATAAGACACACCTGTCCTAGTTCCCACCTTACTTGTGACTCCCATGGGACACTGAGCTCCATTTCCTTCCACGGAGTTGTGTTCTCTGCAACTTCAGCACTGAAGTCTGTCTCCAAAGTTGCTTGGACCAAACTTTGTCTGCTTTGGACTCATCTACACGATCGTCCTGTCATTGTCTTATAGTTCCATAGTTCTTTTGTACTTGTGACCCTCTCCCAAGCACTTTCCAAGCTCTCTGTTGTGTAGGATGTGTTATGATCCACTCAGGCTGACATAAAGGTGCAATACAACTTGGTTGTACTGGTCTCTCTTGGTAGAGAATAAAGCCTTCCAAAAATTTTGGGACTAGTGAAGTTTTAAATCTGTGAAAGAATTAACATTTAATTTTAGAGTGCTCTGCAATAACAGTTGATCTCTTTGCTGGTTGCCTACTATTGATATTCATCCTGAATTTTCTGATTATTAGAACAGAAGTGTAGGGATATATTTATAATATCCCTTGTACAATAAATAGAATAAGTATTTATACAGTGACAAGACTTGACTGTTTATCCTGAAATTTGAAAGACCTTTCCAAACACTAAAGCAATAACTCAGGTGTGCAGAGCAAACATTTTAGACCCACTGTAAAGGAGGAAATTGAGACCATGAAAAATCCATGTGTGATTTGCCTGATGTGACATATTGGATGTGGGGCTGAACTGAGCAAAAAGCTTGTGGGATTCTTTCTCTAAGTCCTAGATACTTTTCCTGTAAATTTTAAAAAAATTTTACTCCTCCTTCTCATGGGAGAAATACATCTACAAAATGGTTTTCCGATAATGGGCCACTTGGTTTCATCACACTCTGATTAACAGATCTTTACATCTCCAGAGAGTAATGGACTGGTGACAGTGATGCTACATCACCTCTTCTGAATGCAGGAGCTCAGTTCCGTGTTTGGCAGCTCTAGGATGAACCAGTGGAGTTTCCTTGACCTCAATGGGGATCGATTCCGTTTGGAGCTTGTAGCAACTGATGTCCAAGGGAGCCCAAGTCCCACCCATCACATGGCAACAGGAAGGTAAAGAGTGACAATTGTGCTCAAAGTGAACAGATAGTTAGAGGAATGAAAGGCAAAGATGACTCATCTCCCAGAAAGCAGAGTAGTCAAAGGAAGAAAGTTACTATAATGGTAGATAAAACCGTTATACATGAAAGGAAACTTTTGGCTACGCTGATGCTGTGAAGTTGTGTTTAGAGGCTTGAAGGTATGGAAAGGGGGTAGAAATTACTAATAAGAAAAGAAAGATGAGGGGATTTCTATTATTAAAAAGGAAAGAGGCTCTGAGTGGAGGTGGAAAGACTGGTGAAGGCAAGCACTCCATGAGTTCTTGAATTTTCGGGGTAGGGAGTTGGAGCAACTTTGTCACAGCGCCGAAAATCCCAGAGTCCCTTGGGCAACACCTTTTGTGCTCTGCCTCTGCAGGGAGTTGGGTTTATGAGATAATGATGTTATTTCAGCACAAACTCTTTCATTCTTGCAGTGAATTAAAAGAAGAAAAAGAAAAAGGGGGAGGGGACGGGCTGTGGGGGAGAAACCAATGTTATTTACTCCTCTGCAACTGACATTAAAGGCTCCTTTAAGGGCCAGTGGGTTATTAACATCCTGTCGCCTGCCACAATGATATGCTGTGACATATTGTCACTGCATTCCAGCGAAGCCTTAAACATTAATTGGGAAGTAAGATGAGTGAAGCGGCTTTAATGAGATACCTTGTTGTAACTTCTAACTTTACACATTATTTACAGTGATTCCGCTAATGGTTCCATCCATCAGGGAGAGAGATTGGGGAGGAGAGCAGGGGAAGCAGGGGGTGAAGAAAAAAAAGATAGGTATCAGAAGTGGAATGAGAAAGGCTGAGAGCAAGGTGGGAGGTGTGGAACAGAGGGAGAAGCACCATCCCTGGGGTGTTCATCCCCCAGCTTTACATTCCTTCTGTCATTTTTCATCACACAACCATTTTTGCAGCAAGAAGACAGGGAGGGAGGTTATTCCCGAATATAGTCCCACCAATCAGCCTGGTTCTGAGCCCTCAGTGTTGCTATCTAAACCCATTACTAGTGCCAAAGCAACTTGTCTTAAACTGCCCTAGGTTCCATCCCATGACATGGATATGCCAGGTAAGCCCAGACCAATGTGACATCCCACTGCCCCTTCACAGCAGGAAGGAGGCACAAGAGGTTTGCAAAGCAGATACACTGTCCACCTGCCCAGGTGACAGGTAGAGCTACCACGCAGTAGGGATTGTGGCAAATACAGATTTAGAAGGGAAGATGTGAGTAGACTGCATTCTACCTGCAGGTTCTGCCTGGTGTGATATCCAAATTTGCAGTTAGTTGGTAGAACAGGAGTTCCATGGCAGCACAGCCCACCCCATCAGCTCTGCCCACCTCTGTAAGACCAGCATGGCCCTGAGATCAATTGGACAGCAGTGATTGCCACTGTCTGTGCTCTAAATTGTAGCCCTAAGCCTACAGCATGAAGAATGCTGCACTGGCAGCCCCAGAGCTGCAGACCTCTGGGAAGGGCTGTGAGACCAGGTTAGATCCTATTACCGTGATGTTTGTCCTTCTCTCAGCACCAGGGTCAAAGCTGAGCAAATGAATCCAGTTTCCATGTTCCCTTTATCCCTTAAAAGAGTCAGCTGGGTTTGTGAATTGGCTGTGTAGAAGGGAGAAGGATTTGGCCCTGTTTGAATTAGGAGCAAAATAAAAAATCCTGGAGCAAGAGAAGATCATAATTATAATAATATGGCCTGGCAGAAAAGTGCCCAGAGCACCAGGTATGTCATTCCTAGCTGGAAGGCATTTGCCCTGGATTACAGACTACATGGCTTCAGGATGCTCCGTGTGCTGGCAGGTTTATGCTCCCTGTTCTGTTTTCCATTAAATCATTTCTATCCTTGTGAAACAGCAAAGCCCCACAGAAGCACATGCAATCACAGCTAATGGATTCCAGTTATATTTCTAGATTTAAAGTATACTCCTTTTTGGGCTGAAATGGAGCAGGCAAAGAGACAATTAATTGCAAGTATGGGTGTATAAAAAGCACCTGGGGATAGATCAGCTGGGGGAAACACACGGAGCTCAACTGCACATGCGTGTGCTGACAGCTCCTTTTCCTATGAAAATTTGAAATTCTGAACTCCACTCCCTGCTACCTGTCAGGGTTGGCGTGCCTTTAATTATAATGTCTGCATGCTTCTTTAGGCACCATTTAATTCTCTCTGACAGCCACCCATTTAAAAAGAAAGGCAAACACTCAGAACTTAGTGGCAGATCGGAGCCAGGCGAGGGATGTGCTAATTGCCAGATGTTGTTCATTTGACTCTGATCCATTACCAAAATTAAAGAAGAAAGAAATGGAAATAGGAAAAAGAAAAAAAAATCCCACCCCGCCTCCTTACATAGCTGTCTGTAGGTCGGAGTCACTGCTGTTAGCTAACTTTCTCCAACAGAGCACATTGGGGTGTTTCTGCGTTATCAGCCTCACAGGCCAAGTCACTTTATGCAATGGACTGTGGAGCATCTCTCCTGGGGTCCGGTGTTCAGCAGCTTCCAGGGTAGCAAGGAAATATTTCCCCACAGTGCAACCATCTGTAGTCTCTTTCTGACATTTCCAGTAGCTAATCTGCTTTATCAGAGATGAAAAATTTCCATAGCTGGTGGCTCAAGAGAACAGAAATCAGAAACTCAGCCGAGATTTAAAGTAACTCTTGACTTGGATGGTTACTAGCACCCGGGGCATCTCTTGCGCTACTTACTTGGGGAAAGAGGATTGCTTTGTGCCAAGGTAAGGGAAACAAGGTCAAGTATGAAGATCAGAAAGGTTGTGGATGCCCATCCCTGGCAGGTTGGATGGGCCCCTGGTCAACCTATCCGGTGCCTGATTTAGTAATTGGCAACCTTCCTCAAAGCTAGAGGGTTGGAACTTGGTGATCTTTGAGGCCCCTTCCAACCCAAGTGATTCTATGATTCTAAGACTGCTCCTAAAGCCCATCTGAAATGGATTTGGGCATCGCCTAGTAGGTTCCCTAATACATTTTGCCTCTGTTAATCCCAAGGGGAGTTTCATTTATTCACCAGTGATTCCTAGTGACCCAGAAATAAACCAGGAAGGGGTCCCTGCAGGATAGAATGTGGCCTACTGCAGGAAAGAATGCACGACTTTATTTTGAGCCACCTTCCTTGCCTCCAAGGCAAGGTTTTCCTGATACATTTGAAGAATTACATATGTGCCTAAAATATGCAATTAAGCTCATGGCTCACATATATTCATTGAGCCCAAAAGAGACCAGAGCATCTATAAATATTGAAGCTTTCTCTTTTTTTTTTTTTTTTTTGGAATTACTCATTCCTTTATAACTAAAAAGTAGGACAGATGAGCTGTGAAGGAGGTAACAAGGCAAAATTAGTTTTCTGTCATTTGTGGCTGCTCTAATCCACATGAAAAGGTTCTGAACAGCAGTGTTTAGGTCCTCCTCCCTCAGTGGGGTAAATGCTGGGAATCATTAAACAGGCAACCTGGCTGTGCCTAAATCCTTCATCTGTCACAGGGATTTGTTTTAGAAAGCTCTACTCTTGCATGAGATATATTTGGATTTGGAACACAAAGAGTATCTTCATTTAATAGCTCGCCATTCTTATCAAGTTGGCCTTCCTTGGGGCTGTACTTTTAGTTCTCTGGGAGTTTATTCTCATAACAGGCTCATCTATCCCTTTGTCAGATATTCTTTTAAAATGGCCCCTGTGTAATAAATTGGCTTAGTTCGGGAAAATTCCTTCCCTTAACTGGTCCGTATGGACAAGCAAAACCCACTATTAACTGCATAGCAATAATGTTTTACAAGGACATTTCTGGCTTTCTACCCGCTAAACATACAGTTTAATTTTGACAATATTTTTAAACAGGCTGTAGGGTGTCTCGTCCACACTTTGCTGAAGAGGTCAGCTACCTTGTACGTGGCTCCATTTGCAGCCCTCTCACATTTTTGATCTCCAAACACGATGCATGAACAACCTGAACGGCGGGGTCCCCATGGTGGGCAGTACCCTGATGACAAGAAATCATGCTGCCAGGCTGTACTGCCTACATGGGGTGGAGCTCACCAACATGGCACCACTCTGCTTTGGGACCCAACAAATTGGAAGCATTTGGTTAGAGGACTTCAACTGCAGGGGCCCAAAGGGAATTGCAGCGCTGTGTTGCAAATACTGCCTGGAGAAGCACTGCTTATACATGGGACAGGTGATAGCTTGTCACTTGCCTGGTGCAGAACTGACTCCAGTATGTTTGTTTCTTTAGCATCAAAGCATCAGTGGCAGGTCTCTCTCCACCATCTTGCTCTGCAGATGTGATACCACTTGTTTCCCTTTTCACCAAAAGTCCAGAGTTAACTTGAGGGCTCTCAACTTCAGGATGGGCATCATTTGGCAAACAGGCTGCAGTAGTCAGCCAAAATGTTCCCTACATGAGCTGTAGATGAAATGCAGCGTGAGCAGAAGGGAAAGGGGTAACTATATTATCTTTTCTCCCTAATAAGGAGCGATACAGGCAGAGAATACAGTATACAGTTCACTTAACTAATTTTCTAACCAGCAGTCACTGCAATGTTCTCTCTAGGATTAGAGAGGACAAGGGAAGAAGCAGAATAATAAATCCAGACTGGCTTTTTGCAAGCTGCAATCATATCATTATAGAAAGGAGTTTAAGGACATCCACTGTGGGGAGAAAAAATTAAGAACAGAGGCCATTTCAGCTCACCCTTGGCAGCACAATTAATTAAAATTAAATTCAAGGAAAAATAAGTTTAATATGCCATCTGAATAATATCTCCTATCTAAACAGTGTTCTCGGGCTATCTGCACGAGTTAGGTGATTTGGATGGGAAGATGCCTCATCTTGGGTTGTAATGGATCTATTTCCCACCTGCCACTGCTACCTGGACATCAGCCCTCTGCTGCAGCCCGCACCCTTCTCTTATCCCAATAGGAAATGTAATGGGTGGTGAAGAACAGGGAAGGCTGGCACAGCTGCACCCAAAATGGCTCTTGAGACAGCCGTTGGCTTTGGCCAGCTCTGCCTCTTTCTGCCCACAAAGGGTCACGAGCCCTTCTGAGGTGGGTCTGTGGTCACCAGGCATCACCCAACTCTTGGGAAACTGTGGATCACTGTTCAAAAGAAGGGAGTTTTAATTCATTTCTGTGTTTCTCATTCCAACAAGGCTCCCAAAGGAGAGCCCAAATGGACCAGCCTGCAATGTATCCTTATTAAATTAGATAGCACTTACTGCCCAGGCCACAGCCCTAAGGACAGAGAATTACATGAGTTTTCCATCTCTCCCATCTCGTTATAATCGACGGACAAAAAATAAAATGCCAATAGGGGAAGAAGGTTAAGTCCCTTGAGGCAAATCCCCATCTTGCAGCACTGGGTTGCCATTGGTTGCTTAGAGCAGCTCCAGCTTTTATCTCTCTCCCAGTCCCTGGCAGACGAGCGGTGTCAACTCTTTGAAAATAAACCTGAGTGAGTAAGTCTCTATCTCCCACAAATCAACATTACTCTGCTGACCATATCAGGTCCAGTTTCCTCTTGCTTCAGTTTTCAGGCATCTGAGAGGGCTTTGCTGCTGCAGTGCACAATAGGTGGGATTGCTGTTTTTAATCACCAGAACAGAGCTTTGCCACTCACATATCTCCCACCACCAGTTTACTGTGTAATTGCATAATTATTTAGCAATGTCAAAAGTGCATCTAGATTGCAGGAGATGAAGCTGTGAGTGTCTTTGAAGAGATGCTCAGGAAGGGCTTGCTATGATACAGATACACCTGCAGGCATGGAGAAGAGGAGATGGGGAAGCTTTTCTTTCAGACTGGGTCTCCAGAGGCTCTTTATAGCCAAGAAAATGCGGTGGCATTATTAAAAATGATAATTGTGTCATGCAAAATGAAATGGCAGGTGGTAAGCAGAGTTTGGGGTGGAACAGAAGAGATATGGATTGTTTTACTGCAGCTTATGGATATTACAGCAGCGCCTGCAGGGACTGATCCAAAAATTAGTTGGCATCTTCTCTATGATTCAGAGGAAGCTTGATCAGGCCTCTTAAAGTCAGGAAGATGCTGAGTTCACAGCACTGGGGCTGAACTCAATTTACAGTAATGTGCAGGAGATCAGCCTGAGATCTGCTGGGTGGAAGTGCCCAGACATGTCTGCCTGTATGATCCTTCTGGACACAGAAAACAAAACATTGGCATTAATGTTCCTCCATCTGTATTTGAGGTGATCAGATATACCTCTTGATTTTCAACTTTGCATGATGCCTGGCAGTGCATCCCTCCAAAAGGAAGTGGGAAGATTAAAGAAAGACTTGGAGGCCCTGGAATGTGCCCAGAGAGGGGCAATGAAGCTGTGAATAGTCTGGAGCACAAGTCTTGTGGAGAGTGGCAGAGGGAATTGGTGTTTGTTCAGTCTGGAGAAGAAGAAGCTCAGGGGAGACCTTATTGCTCTCTACAATGCCCTGAAAGGAGGCTGTGGTGAGGTGAGTGTCAACCTCTTCTCCTGGCTAACGGTGACAGGATGAGAAGCGATGGCCTCAGGTTGCACCAGAGGAGGTTCAGGTTGGGTATTAGGAAAAAGTTCTTCTCTGAAACAGTGGTGATGCACTGGCACTGCTGCACAGGGAGTGGTGGAGTCGCCATCCCTGGAGGTGTTCAGGAGCTGCGGAGATGTTGCACTGAGGGATGTGGTCAGCAGGCATGGTGGGGGTGGGTTGGGTTTGGGCTGGATGATCCTAGAGATCTTTTCCAGCCTTTATGATTCTGTGATTCTACGATCCCCAGAGCCTTCAGCTCCCCTCAAGCACTCTGGGTTGGGTTGTTGAGGTGCTGCGAGCAGCTCAACTGCTTTTAAAGCCACTTAATAAAGCTAAGCAGAAAATCTAAAATGAGTTAAAGGAAACTAATGTGAATCTCAATTTTTAAAATTCATAACATTTATCAGTGTCTGCATGAGGCAGCACAACAGAAGTAAACATTGACTCCCATTGACTCTGCTGGCACTGCTGACAGCAGAATCAGTCCCTCTCCCTGTCACTGAGCTGCTGTCTCTGGGCATGTTAGATGGATGTCTGTGCTACCTCAGCCAGGAGCTTTTCTCTTGTAAGGGGCAAAGATCCTCAGCAGTCTGAATGAGCAGGACGGAGGCACGTCCTGGTGCTCTGGGACGGAGCATTTGCTGGAGCTCTTTTACATGCTGTTCATCTCTGACATTCCCTGCTAGCTGCTAGAGTCCTGAACCTGCCAGAAGGGGAGGGATAATCACCTCTGTGCTGAGTCCTTCCTCCAAAGCAAAACGTTTCTAAAATCAGCAGTGTTAAGATGCCATTTCTGTCTGAGACGTGTTTTGAAACGGTTGTAAGGGTCAGAGAAATGATGCTGAAAATAACACCTTGATATTGCACTGCATTGTTTGCAGGAAAATTTCCCTCTGAGTTGTATCTGGTGGTGTGTCTGACAAAAATACAGCAGCCCTAAGTGGTCAGCAGGCAAGGACCTGCCAGGAGCTCACGCTGGTGGGATGCCCTGTTGCTCGGTCCTGGACACCCAGCTGGGGTTCTTAGGCATCTGATCCCATGGGTAGGCTGCCAGAGGATGAGGGTGGGTTGGGAGATGTCTCAGCACGGGGATGGATGGCCTGGCAAGAGGATCCCCCTTCCAACCTGCTGGCTTATTCCCAGGGGTGTGAAAAACAGTAACCTCTCAGTCTTGGGGAAGGACCCTTATGCTTTGCCTCCAATCATCCCCTAAAAATACTCTGCTGAATATTTGTTTTCTGAGCCCTTTTTCTCTGTAACATCCATCAGACTGCTGTCTTTTCATTCTTTCCTTCTCTTACAAAGTCTTCACTCCAATTCGCTCCTCCAGATGAGACCAAAAGCTGCTAGCATTTATCACTGTCACCACAGTATCCCTTTCTTCTGTTTGCTGACACTTCACCCACCGATCCCAATTACTGTCTGTCTTTCCTTCCATTCATACAAATCCCCCATGTAACTTTGGATCATCAATTTCCAGCAAATGGGCTGTTTGCAAGTGCCGTCCCTGCCTCACCCCTGGCTGAATGGTTGCCTCTGACATACAGCACCCCAACTGCTCCCAGGGCAGATGAATGAAACTTTGTCAGAGAGCACTGAATGAAGAAGAAAGAGCTCATTTCCCTCCCCAGATTCCTCCTGAATTCACGGGAGCTGAACAAATAGTATCAGAAAGTGTATCAGGTGAGTCCCAGATCCAGCACAAATTAAGCGCTGTCTGTAAGTGTAGAGCACTCATAGTGAAGCCCAAATTGTCAGAGGAAATGTGAACCTTGAGAAGGGATGCATGACACACATTTATGTGACTAGGCTTATCAGGCTATCCACAGGCTGAAGAGAGTCTCCAGTGCAATCACCAAGTCATAGAATCGTGGAATCGTAGACCAGTAAGATCACCAAGTCCAACCATCAACCCATCACAGCCATGCCCACTAGCCATGTCCTTCACATCCTTCTTGAGCTTAAAGTCATGCTCTTATTTTACTACTTGGAGCCCCAGGATGGTCTCTCCCCCCACCAGCACTGCACTCCCAGCTTATGGGACTGATGAAAAGTGAGGAGGCAGAAATTTGGCTGGGATCCCCTCATTACAACCCTGACAGTAGGCACATTAGGATGCTACTAATAATCCGTCAGCTTCTTAGCATATGATAGCTGCCTCCTAAAATATTAATCAAATCGTAACATGTGATCCTAAAAATAGGCTTTCCGATTCCACTCTGCTCTCTCCTTAAGGTTCCTTGGGTGGTTTGAAGTTGTGCTTTAACCTTTTCTGGCATTTCACTGATTATAACAACTACTTTTCCAGAGAACTGCAAAACCTGGTGCCCTTTGCCAGCATGTACACACACACACACACACACACACACATGTACACCTACACACAGCACTTTGCTTTCTCATTGTTTTGGTGCAAGGATCTCTTTGCCAGTATGCAAATATATTAATCCACCCAAGGAGATCAGAGGAATTTATTCTAAAATGCAGTGCTGCATAATCCCAGTACCCCTTTAGCTCTTCCCACTGCCTCGTCTTCTCCCATGCCCTCCAGGACAAGAGAGAAGACAGAAGCACATAGGCAGATTTTGGGGAAGCTGATGAGCATCCGCTCCCATCACAGGTCTGTGAGCACCCTGACTTCATTGCCTCCTTCTGCTGCCGCAATGCTAATGGATGAAGTTCTATAAATATTTGATTGACCTGTCACTGCCATGCTGCTCTCATTTATCACTTGCTCAAGTCGGATCTGAATTACTTTGGAATATTTTGTGCTGTCTTTACATAGTGTTCAATTCTTTCCCTGTCTCCCCCACCAGCCCCAGCCCAGAAGTGAGCAGCTCCCAAAAATGCTGAGGAAATGGAGCTGAAAGCCTGGGGCAATGGGGCAGAGAAGGTGAATCTAAGGAGATGCAGAAATGAACCAGACAGGGCAGGGAAATGTACGGAGAACCCACCCAAGCCGGTATGTGAGGGAGTGCATACCACAGCATATGAGATCAACAGCCCCTTTCTGCAATTTCCATAGTGCTGAGTCCCAGAAGAGGGTTACAGATTTACAAGGAATTCAGGTAATTTGCTCGTCATGTTACCCATAGGAAGTGAGTAATTGTCCTGTGCTCACTGCTCTAATCAGAGCCTGGGTATTTTAGTAGCGAGGGCTCTGGAATATATTAGGAGATGCAGTCCATACAATCAAATTCTATTGTGTTCATTTTCACTCCTGTCTTCTCTAGATTTTTACATTCAGGATGAAATCAGCAAATTTTAGAGCTTGCTGAGATTGAAACGATGGTGTTTAGCGATGCAGCCACGAGCACGCAGAGCCCAGCACTGCTTTGCTCCCAGTAATGAGTCCCCCCGGGGGGTCACAGCCCCCACTGCATGGGGCTGCCCAAAGCCCTTTGCCTTGTGGTAAATCTGCTAACCCCACTCCAATCCCTGCTGAAAACACCTCCAGCTGTCTCCATGGGCATTTACACAGCCAGTCCAACCTCATCATCTTATCCATGAGTGCCACATAGCCTTTCACTGTACACCTATCCTGCAAAACCCCAGGCTGAACCAGCTCTTGTGGTGTCGTTGGCATCCACATCCCATGGGATGGACTGCCCTCTGCGCAGATAAATCCTTTTCTCAGTTCTCAAAAAACAAAAGCCTGACACATCGAGCAATTTCTATCATTCCAACGACCCCTCTCATTAGCTCTCTCCTTCTGCCTCCTCCCTTCCTCATGTCAGCAATATGCCGATCCATCCTGCTTATACCAGCTCTTACCTATACTCCAATTACTTTTTCATCTCCCCCACCGGCTGTTTTCAATACTATTATCTGCTGCACTTGCTGGATCTGGCTTTCAGGCGTTTGACTGATGCCTGATTCCTGTAACCAGAACATGTCTGTTGATTGGACTGTCAATGGATTTCTTGGCAGAAAGGGCACTGGGTCTTGCAAATGTGAAACTGTATTTCAATCTCATTTAGATGGAAAGAGAAAGGAGAAGGAAAAATATCCTAAAGCCACATTTTTTCCTTGCTCTCTTTGAACAAGTGCTTTAAGTAAACAAGTGTTTTTGCCTTTTTTAATAAGGTCATCCGTGACATCACTTTCTTATCAGAAAAGGAACATTTTGTGTTGTGTATTTCTAGCACTGGAATGCCCATCTTGACTTTACAGCAAACAGTTTCTACTGATTCATCTCTGGGGAGGAAAAGGAAGTGGGAAGGAGATGCACATCCATCCCTGTCTCCTGGCTGCCTGCAGTGACACCTTGCTGTAACAGAGAGCGCCAAGCCACCTCCTGACCAGCCCTCTGCATGCCTGCTCACAGCCAGAGCCTCTCTGCAAGAATGCACCTTTGACTTTCCTAAATAACAATGCAATTACCTTCAAAAGCTGGCAGCCAAAGTACGTGCTGAGAAATGGCTACCATTAAGAAGAAATTATCCGCTCTCAGGGAACGGCCGATTTGTTAACTCGTGAAGGAGGAGAACGAGCCCAGCTCCAGACTATGTAGGCGTTGAGGTTGAGAATGAGGTGGGAGAGCTGCTGTTTTCAACCAGCCTGGGCACAGAGCTGGAGAAAGCCCATGAGGTTTGAAAGAAGAGCCCTGAATGAATTGGATCAAATGTGTTTTGCTGCTGTCTTGTACAGGTGCAGATCAACAGGTACATGCTAGGCAGTCCTCCTCCGTGGATGGGGCAGGTGTCTCAGGGTCATGCCCTCCATGATTCTTCAGGAGTTGGACACAATGACCCCTCCAACTCAAGACATTTTATGATTCTACATGAAGGCATTTCATGGGGAACCTCCAAAGAAGTTCCATTATTGAGACCTGCACTCAAATGCATCCAACCTTGTCACTTGCCTGTGACTAAAAGAAGGTGCCAGTATTACTCGTATCTCCTGATCTTGCAAAAGCCCCTGAGGTCTGGGGCTGGGTTTGAAAAACAAAGTAAAAGCAGGGGAAGGCAATTTTTGAAATAGGAAGGAGTGAGGCATAAATAGATTATTTGAGGTTAGCTTCCATCAGTCTGTACATTTAGGGCTGGACAGGTGACTTCTCACACACTATATATATTTTCCTACTCAATTCTCAAGGGCCTTTCAATGCAGAAAGACACGATAACTGTGATATATGCAGAAAGATTTAGATTCTCTTTAAGATTAGAGGCAATCTTTGATATTGCACCAAGCTACAGAGTGAAGCATTCCTATCTGAATGCAACCCCCAGAAGTCCACCAGGGAGTTATCTTGGAACGCAGCTGAAATCACTGGTGCTGACTTGACTATGTCTGAAAATATTAGCATGTTCAAACTCGGAGGCTTGCTTGAGACATTTCTGGAAGATAAAAACAACCCTCAATGACTTGGAAACAGATCTGGTGGGCTTGCAGTGCTAAATAAATAGCAACAGAACTGGGAAACTTTGAAGATGACAAGATTTTCTAGGTCACGTTGTCTATTTTCCCCCTTGGCCAATGCAGGGTGTTTTGTAGAGTGTAGCCTTGAGACCTCCTTCCAAACCAGCCTTAAATGTTACAAGCTATGCATTTTGACAACTGCTAAGCTGATATGCACAGGCATTGTCTTTGTAGGTGCTGAAGCTGTTAGTGCATAGCTGTTAATCTAAGCAAGTACATTTTGAATATTTATTACCTTTTAAAGAAGAATGAGCTTGGGAAAAAAGAGTCTGGAAGCAGATTGGGCAGAAAGCCCTACATGAAAAGGGACAGACAACTACTTTCTTCTCCCTGAGCAGCACTGACCACACATTGCTGCTGTTCTTCTTCTCTTCTCATGTCTTCTGGATTATGGCTGAGTGACATGGGTTAAAGTGCATGTTGATGATGGGTTAATAGTTGGAATTGATTTTATGGTCTTTTCCAGAGTTTATGATTCTATGTGGAAGATGGCATGGACATAGTGCCCCATCAATGCTTCCTGGGGGAAAAACTGGAAAAGCACTGGAAAAACGGGCCAAGCTGGGCTTTGCTGCCTGAAAACCAGAGCAGAACCAGGCCTGCTGAGGGAAATAGGGGAAGGAAAGTGTTGAAAATGGGGATCAGAACATGGTGATGGAATCTGTGGATAGTCATGGTCTTTTGTCCTTGTTCAGAGAATAAAGCTTGTTTCCTACCTCTCTCCAGATTCTTCCAGCAGAGAGACTGTACAATCACAGGCAGCTGCACTGAGGAAAATGTAAATGCAATAGTAAACACAGACTTGGAGGAGCATCTGTTGCCTCCTCCAGGTCAAGCAGCGGTCTTGAAAGATTACCCAGCACGTAGAGAACTCAGAAGGAGCAAGGTGAGCACATCTACCAGTGGAATGCCTGCTCCTATGGAGGCACACCAGTCAGGTGAGATGATCTTTCAGCTCAAAATAATATTCTGGGCTCATTTTACAGATGTTTATATCCAAAGCCAGAACTGTATTTCCCATCCAAAGAGCTCCAGCTGCAGACATATCCAGGGGAGCATCAGCCTTTTCTGCAGCAGTGGTTGTTGGTACCACCTCACTGTGCTGCCGATGTCCACCATGCAATGTGCCACTGCATGGTGCCAGAGAGAAGCATGATTAAGGGAAGGCTGGCAGAAAGGAGAGAGAATGTATAGCATAGAATCCTGGAAAGCAGCAGCATCAGCAGGCCAAGAGGAGGTTATTCCCATGATACATCCCTATTTCCCCCTCCCCATCATGTCAGCAGCCTCTTTAGCTTCACACAGAGGTTGTGAGGATTCATTAGTTAATGTTTGTAAAGCACTATATAGATGGAGAGAGCTATGTAAGTGCTAAGTATTATTATTATTGCAGAGAGTCGCTGTTAAGGCAATGGATATGCTCTTAAGTGTCATTTCGTATTTAATTAACGTGCAATAATTGTCTTCCAAAACCTGGAGGTAAATCTTTATTCTTGACACTTCTTTTAAAGAGACATTGCAGCAGAGCTGCCGGTAATGGGCCTTCTCTCTGGCATAGGAGGAACAGGATGAGCTGGGAGCTGGAAGGAAAGGGAGGTCAATGAAGGACTTTTTTCTTCTTCACAATTCCACAAACATGCTACGGATCCATGGTGAGTTTGGGTTTTGACCACTGAGCTGCCCCAAGGGATGCTGACCTGATGAGGGGTCGGCAGCCTTCCACTTGGGCTTTCCCTGTGCCAGGTATCGACTGAGCTCTGCCTGTCTCAGTAACTGAACCCAGCTGTAGCTGTGCACCTTGCCTCTGTGAGTAGAATAAAAGAACTAAAAAAGCAGGATGGAGATGATATCACAGTACTGGGAATTTCCCTGCTATTTTTCAGGAACATCTTTGCCAAGAAGTGGTATTCTCAGAGCTAGGTTGCGTATCTTCTACTGACAGAGGGAAGCAAGGAGAAATCAGCTGTGGGGCCATCTGCTCCTTGAGCAAATGGGAAGGGGAAGCCACCTCTCCCACCTCCTCATGATGTTTGCATTTCCGAGAGAGACCAGAGAAGTAAAAAAAGAAGCAGTCCATCATTAACTCAGAAATAGCCCGCCTACAGAAGCTGCAGAAGGATGCTGGGCCCTTTGTGCCTGTCTTTTTTTTTACCCAAGTGTGTAATTTCTCACTTGTTTGTTGACAAATCAGTGCCCTCTATGGGCCCTTGGCTGGCATCTCTCTGAGGAGCCCAAAGGGTGGGGTTGGGAAGAGCAGGATGCTCCAAGGGAGCTGCAGTGGTGCCAGTCCCCTTGTCCTCACCATCTTACAGAGGCAGCCCCCCTACCCACATCACTCCCACACACTTGTGTGCCCTTCCTGCCCCTTTCTGATCACTGAGATGCTCCTCATCAGTGCTAAGTGCTCTGAAGGTCACAGGCTACGCAGCTCCCGACATCACCGAGGATCAGGCTTTGGCCTTGCTGCCACCCCCCTGTTCCCCTCGAGACCCCTGAAGTGACAGAACCTTGCAGCTCGCTCCTTGCCTCCCCCTCCTGCCTCCCACTTCCTTCTCTCACTCTCATTTATTTCAATTTGCTATGCTTTCTTTTCTGGCTTTCAGCATTAACTGGGCAGGGGGAGAGGAGGGTGGAGGGATGGTTTCATGGTGGAGAGGTGGGGAAAACCTTGTATGATGGTGGGTGAGGGTCTGCAGGTCAGATTGGAGGTTATGGGGAAATCAGTCAACTTTTTAGGCTGATTTTGGGTGTAACTTCCCATGATTCAAAAATAATGGAGGTCAGTGAATTGGCAAAGTGCTGTCAGGACCTCAGGATGCCCTCATAGTAACTTGGGCTGCTCTATTTCAGAGCCTATTCATGGGAGCCAGGACAATGTGTGCTCAGGTAGAGGAGGCAGTGGGGTATGGGCTGCACTGCTGGGTGAACGGTATATCTGTGAAATTCATCCTGAGTGCAGACAGAGTGTTTCTGTGGTTTGTGGCTAAAAGGGATGTGTGTCTGCTACAGCACTGCTCAGCCTCTCTGCTTCTTCTGCCCTTATCCTTGTGGCCCCAAAATGCTCCGCTTGCCAGGAATGTCCCCCACTCACTGCAGCCATCTGAGCAAACACGGGATCTGCACTCATCACCTCCTGCTTCCCTCCCTTTGACTGTGCTGTCACAGACTGCCACACAGAAGCTTTTGTTCCAAGTGCTACGGCACTGCACGTAATCCAGGTGACTTACAGAGCGATTCAGCTCTCCGGTCTTTCACAAACCCAAATCAGTGTACAAGCCCTACCCATTACAACTGAAATTCCCACACACGGCTCATGGTGTCTGTAGCACTCCCTTCCCTGAACCAGCCTGATGTGCCACGTTACTGCCATGTTAACCAAAAGCCCATTTCAGTGGCTTCTTGTCCTGTGTTCTCTGCAGATCCTCAGGGAGATGGTTTGCTGGGTCTGTTCTCTTTTATTCCCTACAAATCCCTCTACAATGGCTGTAAGAAATTCCTAGGCTAGCCAATTCCTTTGTGGGTTTTGTTTGTTCTTTGTACTTATTCAAGCTGAAGTCTAGAGAGGAGAAGCGGAGCAGATGCACTTGAAGGGCAGAGCTAAAAAGAGGACATTCCATGTTAGCATATAAAATCAAAATGTGAAACCATTAAAAAACATGGCAAACAGGTGACAAAAAATGTATATACTTACTGCCAACACGAGCTCCTGTCTGACATGCTGAATTATAGCATGCATTTTTAATCCATCTTTGGAGCAGAGATTCTACCAACCTCTCTCTCTAGAAATACATCACATGCATTTTGGATACTGCTGCTGGTTGATATTATCAATACCCTCTTTTCCCCAAGAGCTTTCTTCAACAGTCATCACCCTGCATTGCAGGTTGTCCGACAGAAAATTGGAATGGTAATGAAGAATAAGAGGAGAGAAAGCAAAAAAGAATACTTCATACTCACATCATAACAAATCTCAAAGAGAAGGGGATGGGAGATAATGTCACTGCCAGTTCAAAAGGTAGATACGAAAATATAATGAAGGTGCTTGTATTTCAACACGTTGTCCAGAAAGTGCACTAGCATCTGAAAGTATAAAAATACTCAGAACAATCTAGCATTTTCAGGACGTGTGTTTCTACCTGTTAAAGGGAAAGGCAAGAGAGAGAATCCAGTTGCTATGGAAATCAGGCCATCTCCATGGGAATTCAGAAAGTAGAGTATCCTCTTGGCCAGTAAATCAGACACTGAGCAGCCATTTCTGGTCCATGGCACTGAGCAAATCTAAGCTGCTCACAGGACAGTTTATTTCCTCAGCAGTGCTGCCCTATTTCAGTATCAATGAAATTGGTGAAAAAAGGTGAAATTAAGAATTTGTTCTGTGGAATATAGAGAAGGTTCAGGAGAGAACTGATAGCAACCTTTCAGTATCTAAAGGGGCAGACTACAGTAAAGAAAGGGACAGATTCTTTAGGGTCTGTTGTGACAGGACAAGGGATATGGGTTAATTTCCCCTAAATGGAAAGAGGGAAGATTTAGACTGGATATAAGGAAAAAAATTTGTACATTATGGCCAGTGAGGCTCTGGCACGAACTGCCCAGAGAGGTGGTGGTGCCCCATCTCTGGAGACAGCCAAGGTCAGGCTAAATGGGCTCTGAACAGTGTGAGCTGATGGAGCTATGGGTGTCCCTGTTCATTGCAGGGACAGCTGGACCAAATGGCTTTTAAAGGATCCTTCCAACTCAAACAATTCCATGATTGTCTGATTCTCCTGCATGTTTCTGTGGAGGTGTGCCATGTGTCTTTGCTTTAGCTACAGTTATTGGGATATAGATTTATGTGGCTGGAAAAAAAAATGGAACTCCTGGTTTTGCTTCTCAAAAAAAAAAAAGTTTTTGTTCACATTAGTTGCTGTGGAATAACAAAGGATCAGGTAGGTGTGTAAGCAGGAAGTAAAAGGAAACAAAGGCCACATTAAAGAATATAAAAAGCTGATGTACAAACCCACACCTCGTTCAGGACTCCTTTCTTTGAGCTAATGGACAAATATTCATGGTGCCACTGGGGGGATCCAGTTCCCTTGCCATAGACAGCAGCCTCTAGCTCTGCTGCTCCTGGGTACCAGTGAATGCTTAGATGTTGAGGCCCCACAGAGGCCCCCCAGCACAGCTCTTCCAGACAGTGCCCTATGGCTAGGTTCACTCTGCTGTCACCTGATGGATGAGATTGAGAAGCTTTGAGACTTTTGAGATTTTTATGCTTTGCTACAGAGCTTTCTTCTGTTTCATCATTGCATTTAATCACTGGTGGGCAACTGGTCCCTAGAGCCCTGGAGGTTGGGTACTGCTGGAGTTGAAAGCTTTGGCATGAGCGCCAATGTGCAGACGATGGAAAAGCAGGTGATGGATTTACAGTGCTGAAATCCTTGCTATGACTGCTATGCAAACACCATATATTATAGCTGTAAGTCCTGTATAAGCCAAGAAGATTAAAAAACACCTTGTAGAAGAGAGCCCCGGTCGGATATGCCTTTGTTCACGAGGACAGCTATGCAGTGCTACTAATGCATGGGTGTCATTTAGTGCAGGGGGAGTTAATGGGGCTTTATTTGAATATATCTCAGCCGTGTGAGTAAGGCTCACAGGCAGAAGTGTCTGTCTGGTGTACGTGTGTTGGAGGACACTGTCTGACATTGATGGAAAGCTGCTTGATAGAGTTTCATCTTTCAATTCATTTAGATTTTTAAAGCTCAGGTTAAGTTGCCCAACTTAATTTGCAATCATTTAAAGTAGGAGTTAAGTGAAGGTCACAGGCTGCTCTAAATTAGAGGGAAACCACTGTAGCACTTGCATGCTTTGACCTTTTCAGCGTTTTCTGACTCTGCTGACCAGCTGAGCCCTTTATAGCACTGTTAACCTGTGAGAAATGTGTGAAGTGGTCATTTCCCACAGTAAAGCAGGAAATTTTGAAAGGTTAAAGTAGCAGTGAATATTCCTGGCAAGAGCAGGTACGGAATCCCTTGGAACTGATGATTTGTATGTACGTGTATCTTCCTGCTCTGCAGTGTTTGTGTTAGAAGGAAGGTGAAGAGGATGCAAAGCAGGGCTGTAGGCAGCCCACCCGAGCTTTGCCTGTAGGTTATCCCAGAAATCAGCTTGATGCAGAGGGTACTCCAATACCCACAGGAATCTGTGCTGTCTCAGAGCTCTAAAAAAATAATACTACGAAAATGCCAGAAGTAACATCATACTCAGGATGTGGGTCTTTCCTAGATCCCGTATGCAGAACTTGGGGAAAAGAGATCTCAGTGTTCCCCCACCCCTAGAGGTGGTCAATGCCAGGTTGGATTGGCCCTGGGCAGCCTCATCTGATGGGTGGCAACCAGCCCATAGCACGGGGTTGGTCCTTTCCAATCTAAGCCATTCTATGATTCTGTGATGTACCTTTACTTAACAGCAGTGAGCCCAGATAGTGTAGTAGATGGGATGTGCTATCGCAGTGCTCAAAGAGTAAAATCCCCATGCTCCATGCCCCATCTTTTTTATGCACTTGTTTTCTTCCTTCTTGGTGTTTATGATCCAGCTGCACGTTCTGCAGCTCTCTCTTCTGCCTTTACTGAGGTAAAATGGAAAAGTCATAAAACCAGGCTGCCATCAGTGTAGCTTCCTGGGGCTGCCATAACAAGAGGTTTCTGGTCCTCATGATACAACATCTTGGTGGCAGTGTCTAGTCCGACTTTCTTTGTGCAAAGGGCCAACATAGGACAGCCCCTTTCCTCCATTTACTCCTCATCACTGGGGTACAAGGCAGCTGTCAGATGCTCATTTGGATTTTGTGGATATCACAGATACCCAAACAAAGGGCAAAGAAGCAAAGACAAAGGGCAAAGAAGGAAGCAGTTTGCTTTGGGAAACAAAAGGAGCAACACGCTCTAAATATACAGTAAGGGTCAAAAGTCTCTGCTGTTGCCTTAGGACTCCTGACTGCTGCAGGCTAAGCCACCAACTCTGAGATCTGTGTAAGAGGGCAGAAGGAAATAGCTCATCGTTAAACATTCAGTTTGTCTAATGCATTGGTCAGGGGCTGACAGTTTCCATTCTGGAGCTCTCAGAAAATAAAGCAGCTCCTGAGCATCCCTGCAAGGTGGTGTGGGTCACGCCAGCCTCCTCCATCCCCATGCAGCTTGGAAGAGCACAGAAATGCCATTTGCCTTTCCAGACCACCTTCCAGCATGGCAGGGAAAGGGCTGGCGTTACACATGCTGATAGCAATAGTACATGATATTCAGTCAGCAGTTTGTTGCAATCAGAGCTTCTGCTGAGCACGTCCAAAGCCTGCCCCTTTCCTGTTAATTGAATGTAAGCCCTTTGGTACTTCTCTCCCTTTGATCTCTCTCGGAATGAGACGTAAGGCTATTAAGGCAGAGGAACCTGCAAGCACAATGCTGGCAGTAATCTGTGTCAGGATGAAGGGATGTTACGCAAGAGACCAGGAATGAGATGCAGTGTGATTTTTTTTCTTCCCCCCCTCCCCCCCCCCACGTTTTCTCATCTAACCCCAAGGGGTTCTTTGTAATATTCACCGGATGGCAACTACAAACACTGGTGGACCCAAGGAGAAAAAAGTAATGCAACAAACATGTAAAAAAGCTTGTTTGCACTGAAACACTGCATCTCTCCAGGAAAACCTGCCTGCTTACAGGGGATACAAATGACTCTTTGAAGCAAATGCATGTTACTGTGTTCAGCATGCAGCATTACTGCAGGATTTAAACACGGCAAAGCAGAGGGAATTGCTGATCACATTGAAACCAAAATGAGAATAAATGCATAATAAGAAAAAATAGATTAGAAGATAATTACTTCAATTCATTTTGTACCTGGAGCAATTACTGTTTGGATTAGAGATGACTTGTAGGTGAAATAGTTAGGTCTGCAATAGAAACTGTAGACACAATGTTAATAGTTAAAATGTCAGTGCTAAGCTTCATTAAAGGAGAAACCCAGCTCTAAACTTGGTTCTGTATTTTGTTCCATGATTACCACAGCGAGCACTTATGTAACATGCTGCATATTTCGAAGCAAGTTATAAAATTATCTAGGAAGTGCATGTCTTTGCAGAGCTGGAGGTGAGCAGGCAGCACCTTTCAGTGGTGCTCAGAATACCATAGTATCCCTTGCTTCTGATTTAGGGATCTAAAATTACAAAGCCAAAGATTCTGATTCTGGGACCTACAAAAATGCCTATTTTTAACCTAAGAGGACACGCATAGGAGAGAGAGACAGAGGACACAGTTATTATTTCATAGCTGAAGTTCATTGGGATTTTTCTGAACACTGTTCCTATGACCTTGGAAGGAGAAAAGCTGAAGGAGAAGAAAACCTGAAACACTTCCGCCTGCTTTTATTTTTTTGGTTAAAAATTAAAGAAAAAAGAAGTTATGTAGAGCAGCTGAAATAAACACCTGAACCTCAAAAGATTGAACAGGCTTTTGTAGACGCTGACCAGAGCTGAAGATACACAGAATAAAACTGGCAATTGATATGTGCTGCGAATCCTCATGCCAAGTAAAAACCTGACCTGTATTTCAGCAGCTGCAGGCACCTTTCTGATATCTTCCCAGCAGTGGGTATTCAGCCCAACAGCAAAGCCATGCACGCTGCAAGTCCCCAGCCTCCCTTTAGGGGACAGAGCTTCCTGATGGCTGCTTTGATTGTCTGTTTTCAAAATACAATCACATGTGGATATTAAAAATAGCATCACGCTGACTTGCTTCCTGTGAAAGCAGGTTCCAGTGCTAGGAAACTAAACACAATTTTAAACGCTATCGTCCAACTAATCGTCTTGCTATTCCATTTCAGTCCATATAATTTCTCTGGTATGAACCTGGGTCACTTTTGCATATGTCCAATCTATTTTATAGATATGTGTTCACTCTATTTGCACACTCAGATGGGAGACATATGCCTCTTCTCATTTGAGCAGGCCATAGCATTATTAAAATGGAAATGTGCAGGCTTTGGGATCCAACTGCAACATATGTTTAAAAAGTGAAAGATAATTCTTTAGTTGTAACTACCAGAAGAACTCAGAGCTTTTGACTCCATGTATAATTACCACGAGACCTTAACAGCTTAATTCACCAGGTAATTACATGGTTATTTTTTGTTCTATAAAAGGTAAAGAGGTAACATTTAATTTACAGGGTGCTGCATAATCCTGTAATTACTCAGTAATTTCTGTGTCGTCACACAATAAAGCAGGGGCCTTTCCATGGCCCAGATATGACATGATGAAAACTCAAATTCTATTCAGCACCATCAGGAAAACAGGGGGATTTCTTTGCTTCCTTGAGATGTGAAGCCAAAGGAATGAGAAGTTAAGAAACTGAAGGATGTGGCCCAGTTTGCAAACAACAGATTTCCCCCCACGTCACGGCACCACTCACTTCCAGCTCTTCAGAACAGCAGCCTCTGGGATCAGACCACAGTGCCTCTTTTTTGCTCCTTGCCATTGCAGCCCATGTGTTAGCGGTATTTTCCCCTCTCATGAGAAGGAAATCCATCTGCGATATGGTTTTGGTTTCTGCTATTGGATGATTATGACTTCCATTGCCCAATGGTTCAGTTACACAGATAATTCCTCCAGGTCTCATCAGAGAGGAGCAGTAGTAAGTACAAAAGGATGGCAGCTCTTGTCAGAAGCAAACCCATTTACATTCACTTGTATAACTGTGGCTGAGCTGCCCATCACTCACTGCTCCAATGTTCTGTTCTGGATGCAACCACGTTGCTAAATGTCAGCCAGGACATTTCTGACCACTCTTGTGTCCTCCCGGCTGGTGGCTCTCTCTCCTTCTGCTCCTCTAGCACATCAGGGCTCCTTTCACAGAGCCTCAGCACATTATACTTCATCCACAGCTTTAAACGCCGCATTTTGTCCAACAAAGCTTTGCAAATATATGTAGGTTGCTCCAAAAGTACTGCCTCCTATTTATTTCCATAAAAATTACAACAGATAGAAAGATCACAATAACGCTATTTGGTAGATCAAATTCTCAGCCACAAAATGCTATTTTCCAACATAGTCACCCCCATTATGTATTTTCACTGATGATGAATGAGATCTTGCATGCTGTGCTCAAAAAAATCTGCATGGCTGTCCGGAACACGACTCATCTTTCCACTGCTGAACTGCACCACTGTCTCATTGTGCTCACACCCACTGTTTGGTCTTCATAAACTTTCAGCGTCAATGAATGTCAATGGGTGCCATTTTTTCCACACTGAGGAATGGAATGTCGCACCTTTACTTCATATGTGCACTTCCACATCAGACTCCATTTTGTCAGACTATTCTTCTGCTGCCATTTGTCTCAAGGCAACAAAATGTAAGAGAATACTGGTGGAAAGGTTCAACCTCTGCTGCCATATCACCAACATCCGCCTGTGGTGTTATGGGCCAACATAATGAAATAAAATGAGAGACTTTTGGAGCAGCCCTCATACATACTCCATGTACCAAGAAAAGACCTCTTGCACCCAGGCATCACTCCCCTGCAAATCATGCTGTGTTCAAAAAGGCCCTTTAAAATAGCAGGATCCAGCCCTCGAGCACCTGCAATTTCCATCATATTCAGAAGGACACGCATTCAAATGCGGCGTGACATTGGCTTTGGGCAGGAACAGCGTGAGAAAGTTCCTCTCCCCAAAATCCTATGGGAGGGCTCGTTCTGGGCTGAGCCCGCAGCCAAGAGAGCAACGCACATCTATATAAATAAAAGCAGCACCTGCACTTCCTAACAATAAAATAAAGAGCCTATTAATCTTCAGGCTGCAGGGTATCAGGAAATAATCTCCCCCAGCCTGGGACAGCAATGCGCAACTGCCTCATTACAGCATGAGCTCTCTTCCTTTCCCCAGAGCGCTTTTCCAGACCTTTTTCCTCATTGGTGTCATTGTTTCCATGCTGGGAGCAGGTACAGCACAGAAGCAAATGGGACTTCTAAGGTTTAGCACACAGCTGTGCTATGTACACAGCTCTGATTAAGAAATATCTTTATTCTGCCCATATACTGCAGGCATCCACTCCTACCACTCTTGACACGATAACCCATAAAAGCTATGGACTAATGCATTAATAATCCACGAGTAAAGGTCCCAAAGTGCCCATTGACATTATTGCCATTAAGGTGCAGTGTGTCAATAACAATACATAGCACGAGAGCAGACACACTGCCTGCATGTACGCGAGTGCGCATACCCTCTGCTGTTTAATCCTACGCAGTCGCATCAGCTCCTCTCTGATCTTAGGGGACTAACGTGACAAAAATCCCTTATGACTGCTACCGTGTGCGTTTAACGAGGAAGAACGAGCTGCTTCAGCCTGGGCAGGACAGAGAGGCTCTCAGTCTGACGCCTCTCACACGTGTGACCATTTATTGGGATGACACTGCCTGACCACACTGTTAATTTCAATGGCATTTTCTGTTAACAGTGCCCTGTTCTGGGGTGCCAGCAATGCACAGTCCTAGACATCTTCCTTGGAGGTGGAGATTTTCCACGTAGGCCTATAAAAGGGAAAATTAATTGTGTCTACACACCCACACACTTTCTTAAAATACCACTAATATTTTACATTCCTCCCAATGGCTTTTAACTGAGAAGTTTATAAAGCAGTTTGAAGCCCCAGCATCGACCCTGCTCCTGAGTAGAGAGCCCTCCCTGCACTGCAAAGTCCGGCAGTGTATCAGAATGGGGGATAGGGTAAAGGATGGGTCTGGCCATCTCTTCACCAACAGCTGATGAGCAGCAGGTGGTTTAAAAGAGCTGATGTGAAGGATCAGCTCCTATCATGTGGCCTTTAAAAATGAAGTCATTGTGGAGAGGAGTAGCACTCTAGCATTTTCAGTGCTTTGCAAGGGGGCTTTGCCCCATTATGTGCAAACACCATAGGGCAGCTGGGCTCCACACTGTGCAGCAGCTCAGCAGCACGTGGAGGGGCCTTACCATGAACCCTCAGGGCCATTACAGCATCAGGATGCCAAAATTCAGCAGCGTTGTTATTGCTCCTCTTGTTTTTCCTTCCCTTTAACATAACCTCTGCTTAAAACTGTGCTCACTGATTCTCCCAGTGGAGCGTACTGGCCCACATTTACCTGTAAGACACAACAGGGGATCCTCCTGCGTGGAGCATCCTCCCCAAGGATGGGTGAAGGCATGGGCTGGGTGAACAGGAATGAGGGGGAGAAAAGTCAGAACAGTTCTGTTATAGGGAAGAATTGGGAAAGCAGTAATGGGATTTCAGAGGGTAGTTGGGCAGTAAGGGATGCTCCATCAGATTTAGTCTTTAACTGGATTTTTCAGGGTACCTTACTGGGCTAGAAGCACTGGGAAATCTCTGGCTGCAGTTTCCTACTCCATCACTTCAATGATTTCAAACTGAAAGAGTAGAAATTCAGATTGGATATAAGGAAGAAGTTTTTATTACAATAACATCAGTGAGGCTCTGGCACAGGTTGCTCTATGGTAACTGCTGAGTCATGGCCTGAACGACTGATTGAGCACCTGGGAAAGGACCCAGCCAGCCCCGGGGAGCACAGGTGAAGGCAATTCAGCTGTGTGACAGGAAGGGTGGAGCCTGGCTGCTCCTCTCTTAGACCTCATTTAAGGGCTGATGGCCCCTGGGGAAGGATCTCTGGTTGGTGGTCCCTCCCTTGTGGAGTTCTCCTTGTAAGCCTAGATCTTCAGAGACAGGTGAGCACTTTTGCATTGTAATACCTTTCTATCATCTGGTTCCCTTGTCATTATATCTCCTGTAATACCATTCCATTGCTTTGATTTTTCTGATTGTTATAGTTGCTCATTGAGGTGGTGGTGGCCCATCCCTGAAGATAGCCAAGGTCAGGCTGGATGGGCTCAGAGCACCTGATGGAGCTGTGGGTGTCCTTGTTGACTGTAGGGAGGTGGGACCAGATACCCTTTAAGGGTTCCTTTCAGCTCCAATGATCATCATCAGCAAGATGGAGGTGACATAAAAGGAAATATTGCCTTTTGCCCCTTCTGAGGGTGCATTACAATCTGAGCTGACAAGCTACAGCCAGTGTAGAAATGCTCTGGATCTTGGTGACTGGCCTCCCCTGACTCACCATCAGACCAAGGGGAAAGTTGAGCCAACTTTCTGAAAAGGCCAAAGCAAAGTACATGTCTTCTGTGGTCTGAAGCTGTAAGGAAGGAGAAGCATATCTTGTGATAGAGAGATCTGTTTGGCTGTCCTGTGACAGTGAATTCTAAAAAAGAAAGATTGCTCGGTCCATCCAAGCAAGAAATCTTCTGCATTTTCCCGGAATATTTTTTTTTCATGGCTTGGTTAGCCCTACAATTAACCCCAGGCCAAGCATCAGAAGCTCTGCTCACTAGAGGAGGAGGAATGTGGAATATTGCTTATTTGATTCTCAAAGAGAGAAAAGGCCGAGTGACAGATGTGCTGAAGTGAGCATCCTGCTTTTAGATTTAAGGGAATGATGGTGCAATGGGGTGGGCCTGAACCAGACCAACAGAAGTTGCAGGCAAGTTAGAGGAAAACCACAATGAAAAAAAGTTAACAGAAAATGTTTTCATTCACAGAGGATGTCAGAAAGAGAAGAGGAAGACGAAGGGTAAGTTTTGAAGCAGAAGTAGTTCTGTGTTGGAAGCAGGAACTATCAGGCAGCTTGCAGCATCTGGTCCATGTCTGTACTTTAATTGCAGCCAATGGTATTTTAAGCAGGTTGATATAGGTATAATCAAGACTGCGATCTGGCAGTGCGCATGTTTGCTGTATGGAAGGCAATCCAACTCTTGCGCTGGGTGTCAGGGGAATAACTGGCTCCATCAAGTAGAACATCCTCTAAGAATCATTGCTGCTTTGACCTTCATGGGTCATTGCTCATCACTTAGGACTTAGTAAGGTTTTAAGAACACAAGAACTTAAGATATCCTGCAGTAGCAGGGAAAAAAAGCCAAAGATGTGTGATTCTCTCCACAGAGCTGGAAACGCAGATTTCAGCTGGGTCAGCCTCTGGCATGATATGTGCTAAACAGGGCCGAGATGAAGAAGGGGAAACCAGTCATGCTGTGTGGAAGGAAACACACAGTAGAAGCCATGTATACTGTATTTGCTTTTGAGTATTTCTAGGTCAGCTAAGGCATAAGTAGCAATCCAACCCAGTGCAGAGCTAAATGGTGCTTTATGGCTGTGGCATCCTTTCCAACACCAAGCAACCTCATCGCAATGCTTGCTGGGACTCGCTGCTGAGAGCTGTGTGAGATTTCTTGTTTACTCCTCACACAGATGCTAATGTCAGCACAATGCTTACTTTGAGGTCTCAGCAGAGGGTAAATGTCTTAAGCCTTCTTATGTTATGCATGGGGTTCTTTGGGGAGATGCTGGTCAAAATTCTTCAGAGCAGCACAGTTTGGAAAAAAAGATTTGGTGAAAACCTTATTTGACTCATCCCTTCCACCCTGTTTCTATGAATCAGCCTCATGTGAGCATTGAGTTAATTAAGCAGACGCAGCTGGTCTGGCTCACAGTGCCACTGGTGGGTACTTCGAATGGCAGTAACTTCTATAAGGGAAAAAGGGATGCTGAATTTTGCTGAACATGCACCGTTTCTGCCAGCCCACCTGATCCCAGCATCATCATCTCTAAGAAGCTTGTGCTAGAGGATTTGGCAAATGGACACTCAGTTGTATGCTGCACTAGAGGACAACCTGTGGTCACTGAAATCCTCCTCAGGGACAAATTCTCACTGCTTCAAGGTCTGTGGCTGCTTTAAAAGTGTTCACCCACAGAGAAGATGCAGTGGTTTCAGCTCCCCTGGATTACTGACACGCAAGGGGCACCGCTGTGGTTTGCTCCACATACTTCAAAGCTTGGCAAATGTTTCTCCTTCACCTGCCTTATAGATCTGGGAAGAACGGGGAGATCTAAGCTGGGATGCATCTGTGCTGTGTTAGGAAACCCAGGGGGTGTGCTTTGGTCTGAGATCTGAATGTCTGTTCAAATGCAGTTTGAGCTGAATGCTCTTCTTGCTGTCCACACTGCAGATGACAAAGGTTACACGTGCAACCCTGTCATCAGAAATGCACAGAAAAACATTAGAGGCAGAACCTTTGGATGCCTTAACCATCACCCTCGTGTTCCATCTCCTGATACTTGTGCTTGTTGTGAAGAGATTCTTTGTTGTCTTTGCCTCATCCCTCTACCTCCAGATGTTCAGTTTTGGATGCAAATTGTGGATCAAAATTATAGACTTCTTAAGGTTGGAAAAGACCTTTAAGATCATCTAGTCCACCTACCACTATTACTGCCTACTAACCATGTCCCTGAATACACCACAACATGCCTTGAGCACCTGCAGGGACAGTGGCTCCACCATCTCCCTGGGCAGACTGTTCCAGTCCCCAAATACCACTCCAGCAACTATCTTTCGCAGAGCAAAGATGGCAACACAGTTAACCACAGTACAAGCAAGCATGTGGGAGTATTGCAGCCTTAGGCACGAGGCTATCATACTTAAAACTAATTGCCAACAGAAACAAAGAAGAAGGAAGGTAGCAGCGCAGCCAGCCCTGAGTAACTTGGCTTTTCCCATCTCATTTAAATGCTTTCCTATTATTTACTTTCATATCAATTTTGCTGACTAACTACAAATGATACAATCAAGGCTGCTTGCATTTACATCTGTTCTAATAACAGAAGTTGCAGGTCAGTCCCCTGACTCTGACCACCCATCCATATCTCTGACACCTAAGCTGATGCACTGCGATCATGCATCTCTGCAGATCCAGCCAAGAGATGCAGCTCTCCTATCTCTCCCTGGAGTAATGCTTCAGGAAGGCACAAAGGACAGCAGAAGGAGCTGAGATGGGAGCATATCAAATGGAATTTTCCAAGCTCACAGTCCAGAAGAGGGAAGCCTTTCATTGGAAAGTGTTCCCAGCCTAGGGATGCTATTCACAAAGTCAAGCTCAAATGGCTGACTTCCCCATGAAGGAGAGCTAGCATAATGCTTACTGCAATGATTTGCTATTCTTTCTGGATGGCACAGGCCTGGTCACCTGGAAACACTTTACCTCTGTGGCTGCCTGACAGAATAGCAGAGTAAAGCGAACAATCACCCAACCAACAAAGCAGGAAAGAAAATACTTTCCAGAATGAATTGGAGAAACTCTGTGGGTATTTTTTTTTGTGTGTGTGAATACCAACAGGCCCCTTGATGTTCAGCAAACCAAACTGAGGCTATTGGCTGGCATTTGTGCTACTGCAGTTACCTGCACTCCATGTGTTGAAAGGCTGAGTAGAGCTGGATGCATCCCTAGCTGCCTGCTCTGGTTGTGCACTATATGACTGTTGCTAACACATTTTGGCTAAATGCACTGAAGTAGACACTGAGCTGCTTGGGTTTGCTATAAGACAGGGAGGGGAATGCTTGTATAGAGGGTGACTTTGGGACAGATGCTCAAGTGGTCAGGAGCGCATGGAAAATGAAGGAGGTTGGCACACAGTGATGGAGAAGGTGATACAGAATCCCATCCTGCAGCTGGTGGCTGGGCTGTGGAGCTCAAGATGTCAGCAAACAGATTAGTGTAATAGGAAGGGAATTTTGTAGAAATCTGATTGGATCCAAACAGAGATTTATTTGTGAAGATCTGGAATTCAAAACAAAATGGAACAGCTTTTTCATTACCCATCTATCTCCCAGCAGTGACTCATAGCTCTGCAGCTTGGAACTCTTTCATCAACCCCTGCGAATTAATGCAAACTGACAAAGGTCAGTGGCACACAAACCAGATGGCTTAATGCAGGCAGGGAGCAGGAGACCTTAAACCTGAGCAGGGCTTAATCCTCTGACTGTGGAAAGGATGCTTTTGGTATAATAGTGGTAGGGATCCAGACAAGTGCCCTCCAATTCAAAGACTGGTCATATCCAGAGACCAAGTCAGGCAGTCTCTGGGGTATTGGGGTTTGGCCGTGTGCTTCCTTAGGATTTTACTGGGTTTAGGGAATATGTCTTTGAGGTGCTCTGGCAAAAGAGTTGAAAAATATATACAAGTAGAAGATAACCTATGCTCTTATACTACTACTTCATGCTTACTTAAAAACAGCCAGCCCCTGAGCAAACAACACTGCTGAATATACAGTCTTGAGCACTAAGTCAGGCACTGGTCTAAGGTCAGATCACTACAGGTGTGGAGCTCAAGACGCAGTGAGGGGTTTCTGTGCAGGCAGAACTTCTGCAGCAACTACAGCTTCTTCCCTGTCTCGATCCACACTCATTCTCCAACAGGGCAACAGTGGGCACCTTTGATTGCTGCAGCAAGTTTGCTCAGTAAATAAGAGGCTGAGAAATCTTGTATTTTTTCAGCACGTCTCCACCTGCTAATATACACCCTTAGAGTGAATCAGATGGGGCTGTACACTTTGTTTAAAAAACAAACAAACAAACAAACAGCAACCAACCGATGATTTGCTCTGAAGGGAAGGGCTGACAACTCTTTGCAAAGTTGCAAAGCAAAAGCATTCACTTTCCCCTTACTATAAGAGCACCCATCTTTGCACCTGCTCATGTATTTTACAACCTCTCCTCTCTCCTCCAGCCATCTCCCAGCAGCCTCCAGGCCTGGACAATTGCATAAAAGTACAAACTGATGAATTGAACGTGCACTCATGTCCATATTAAAATGCATTAGCATTACCTAAGGAAGCAAGAAGGCTGTAAGCTTTGAGCAGGAATCCTGATAGAGAAGAAAGAGTGTGTCTCATTTGGCAAGGATGGAACTAAGTAGGTGTGGCCAGTGAATGAAAAGAGCTTAATTTTAAACAATCATTATCATCACTACCAACACCAGGATTTTCTTAGAAGAAAAATCATACAGCTCATTGGTGTCAATAAATCCAGCTCCTGACTGAAAACAAAAAAACAAAAAAACCCACCAACAACAAAAACAAAGTTTAAATATTTCAGCACTTAGGAACTGACTCATGCTGAGCTTGAAATTCTGAGGTTTGAAGCAAAAACTCCAGCTATGCTTGAGTTTAATGAAGAAGTACACAGACTGTATCCTTAGGAGCTAAATTGGCTTCTGCTGCCACTGGGTTGGATTTACAGTTTTGCCCCAAACTTTTCTTTCTCTGTTACAAAAAGGAAGTACTCCTCCTGATCTTGCATGTAGGCGCCAACTTCTGACAACACAATGTCCTCTCAGAGAATTGCACACCCCAAAGGGAAGTGGATGCCTGTCTCTGACAGGCACACCCCACATGTAGGAAACACCTCTCCCAAAGAAACCTGGAAGTTTTCTCCTACAAAAATGTGACACAGCCAAGAGAACACACAGCTCTGCCTTAATGACATCCTACTGCTCCCATAGGTTCACTCATGTCTTGCTAAAGCAAACTTTCCTTCCCTAAGGCAGAACTTTTGAGATGAGAGCAGACACAAAAAGAGGGCAGATTACACTGGCCCAGGTAGGAAAGGGGGAAGCAGGAGTCTGGGTAGGACACTGAGATAAAACAAGATAAAGAAATACTGATATGAATAATGATGGGAGTTGTGGAACTGGGCACTGGCACAGAGAGGTGGTAGTGCCCCATCCCTGGAGACAGCCAAGGTCAGGGTGGTTGGGCTCTGAGCACCAGATGGAGCTGTGGGGTGCTAAGATTATTCTATGATTCTGTGAAAATGCATTTCCTCCTCATTTTTCCCCTTCCTACTTGAAGGATGGAGAAAGAATAAAAGATAGAGGAGAGGAAAAAAAAAAAAAAACTTTAGCCTTAGCAACATGGATACAAAAAAATGAAGTGAGAAAGGGAGCTTGCTGGAAAGCATTTCTTTCCTTTGGGCACTGAAGTGTTCTGACATCAAGCCTTCTGTCCTCATTAAGAAGCCCCAAGTCTAGCATTGTGACATCTTTATTCACACGCCCCAAGTCTTCAAAGCCTTCAGGAGATTTCCTTGGTGGATTTAACATAAAAAAATATCAGCAGATGAAACAGACCAAAAGGCAGCCCAGTGCATCCTTGTTTTAATTAGACCTTGGGTGGAGGAAGCGGGGGGGGGGGGGGGAGGAAGTGAGGAAGGAACAGAACTATTGCAAAGAACATTAAGGTGTGAATGCAAACACATGTATGCAATCCTGATCAACAGGACTCAGCTTTTCTTCTTTCATAAGCTTTTGGTGTAGCAGAAAGACCCCAAGTCTCACAGCAACAGCAATTTTTTTTTTTCCAGTCTCAAAACAGATCCACATTCACCTCTGGAATAAGAAATACTGCAGGTGAAATGCATATTTCAGTTGCCTAAACAAAAAGCTTGAAGCGTAACTAAAAAGCAGCAAAAATAAATATATATATATATATATTTTTTTTAAAAAAAAGAAGGTAGATGCAACAGAGAAAAGCTGAGCATTCACCAGCAGAATCCAGGAAGAACCACTGCAGTGGATCCTCCACTGCAGTTTGCTGCTCTTTTTTTTTGTTGTTGTTGTTGTTAAAATTTTCGTGTGAATTTCCAAGCCATTTGTTTGACTTCTGAGTCACTTCTGCTGCTTGAAATGTGCAGTGTGACCCACTTGGATATGCAGGTGATGCAGCATATTGGATGGTCCCAGTGGGGTGACAGCAGTTCTTCCTGCTCTGAATCTGCTTGTAAATTAAGTGAATAACTTTTCTCTTTATTATTTTTGGCAAATATTCACTACACTTTTTTTTTTTTTAAATTGCCTTTTCTGTTTACCACCCCTTACACCAAAACACATTCACTTGAATGCTTGTGAGAAGCAAAACCACAAAGAACTGCAGTGAAATTAATTTGCAACAGTTTCAAATGAATATTTATGAGCCTTCTCCTCAGCTTCTAGCCAGGCCGAGGACAAACTTAGCTTCTTCTTGCAGAGAGCAAATATCAAATAATAATTAAAAATTCAATTAAAGAAAACAGAACTTACACTCTATTCCTTTTAGGTGCTCTTGGGCCATCTCTGGTGATTTCCAAGGGAACTCCAAGCTGCTATCAGGTTTCCAACTCTTAAAGCTCAAGTTTTATAGGACAACATTAGCCAATTAAAAGCAACATCGCTTCCAGCCCCCAGGAACAGGTGCACTGCTGGAGTTCAACGGACAAGAACCACAGAATCATAAGGGTTAGGAAAGATCACCTGGACCATCACATCCAACCCCAGCCCACCCCCACCATGCCCATAGCTACATCCCTCAGTGCTACACCTCCACAGTTCTTGAACACCTCCAGGGATGGCGACTCCAGCACCACTGTCTGGGCAGCAGTGCCAATGCATTACCATTCTGAGAAGTTTTCCCTAATATCCAACCTGAGTTCAACATCTCCATAGAGGGCACACAGTTTCAGCATACAAGCAACATAACCGTCATCTGTAAAAATCTAAGAAACATATTTAAATTGTCAACAGCAACAACAACAAAACAAAAAAAAGAAATAAAAGCATTCCCCATTCCTGCCCATGTCAAGACATACTAATCTAGTCTTAATTAGAGCATTATTAACTAAACCTTACACCTGGCTCTATTCATTTACAGCTATTCCTGTTTACAATTGCACTGATTACTAACTACAGCAATGGACTGGGTTTTTCTTTCCAGCATCCACCACCCTCCTCCAATTTTCACTTTGCAACAAGCTCGCATTGGGGTAGGAGAAAAAGAAAGAGATCTATGCAGAAGCAAGAGGAGTGCTAGGAATACCAGCAGCACAGATGAGCTACCGCCCTCACAGAGGCAGATCCACCCAGGGACAGGGCAATAAATCCCCCAGCAGGCTCAAATTCCACTTAATTACAGAACCAGCTGATACCTAATAGAAATGAAGTGGATCCACATGCCTGCTCTCAATTTGTAGCCTGTGGTTGTGAGCCAGTCAGAAAAGTGGGGGTATTGATTTGATTATCTTGTTTGTCCACCTAGACTTGCTAGTTGCATCTGCTTTTCCCAGTTCAAATGAAGTGTTTTCCACTGATTAATTTTAATTTGTTTTCTCTTCAAGTGCAAGATTTGTTTTTTATTGACAAGCAAACATCCATGTTTGTAAGCACCTACAATTAAGCAGTGCCCCTGCGCTACTAAAAGCTAACACTCTCCCTGTTTTGCTGGAAGTACTTCATGCATCGACTGAAACCTCCTCTTTTGCCTACATAGTTTCTAGAAAATACCAACCTGCATCACACAATTACTAGTCTCCTCATGGATACATGCAGCCTACAAGCTAGGAAGAGCCTGACCTCCCTCCAGCCACATGTTTCCAGATCCATCTCCCCACCACTCCACACCCTCTGCCATCTCAAGGCAGTGCTGTACCCATTGAGCTGCTTTTATAAGAAGGCAAGGAGCACCAGCAAGCCCTTTTCCCAGCACCTTGCACCTCGAGCCCCTGGTTCCTGTAGGCATAAGCTGCCATGTTCTATTACACCAACATGCAGCTGTAGTGAAAGACAGCAGGAAGGGGTTAAAGGAAAAAAAGGCTCTTCTGAGAGTGCTGGAGATTTTACTCCTTTTTGAAAGCCAGACCTCGGGTGTATTTCAATTAGTGCCACAAATGCATTCATTTCAGCCTAGTTCATTAGCAAGTTGTGCTCCACTCAGTCATTAAGAGCAGAGAAATATGAGTAATAAAATGCCAGGCTATCTGTATTTTGCTTAATGCTCCTCAAACACATCAACAAGCCATAAATGCCAACAGGGCAAGAAAGTGCATAGTAGGAAGGGATTTATGCACTCACAAAACCCTCAGCTTCAAATTGCACCTCACCAGAGAAACACAGGGCTGCTCCTCCTACTGCTGGTGCCAGTGCCTGCTCCTCCCAAGCTTCCTCTGCAAAATGGAGGTAGGGAGCATCTGCAGAAGCACAACAAGAGATAGCTTCCATCATGGACTCTCTAGCTGATAAAAGCTTGAGGAATGAAGCAGAATGGAGAGTCTGCCTCTGGCCCTGTGACATTCCTGTTCCTGGTTGTTTTTGGGTGCAGCACAGGCAGAATACCTGTAACTTCAAAGAGATGCCACTTATAGTGTGACCTACAGCTCTTTGGGACCAACAGCAAAACAGGTGGTGTCACCAGTGAATAACCAGTGCTCCGCCCATTATCAGGTTTGCAGATATCTGCAGACATGCACATATCCTACCATCTGCTGCCCAGTGTCACTCCTGCATCCAGGATCCTTAGACAGCAGAATAGAAAACAGAATAATTAAGGTTGGAAAAGTCCTCCAGATCACCAAGTCCAATTGTCTACCTGTAATAGCACTAGCACAATGAGAAGATGTTACAAAAAGAAGAATGCTCACCTCTCTCTGAAGATCCAAGCTCACATTAAAACTCCCCAGAAGAGAGGTCTCCAACAAAAGATCCTTTCTCAGTGGCTGCCAGCCCTTAAATGAGGTCTAGGAGGCTCCACCCTTTCTGGTATCACAGGTGAATTACCTTCACCTGTGCTCCTAGGGCTGACTGGGTCTTTCCTCCAGGTGCTCAATCAGTGGTTCAGGCCCTGGCTTGGCAGTTCTCATACACTATCCATCTCCACCATGCTCATAACCATATTCCTTAGTGCCACATCTCCGCAGTTCTTGAACACCTCCAGGGATGGTGACTCCTCCACTCCCTGCCAGTGCCTTTTTGCTTTCAGAGAAGAAATTTTTTCCTTATATCCAACCTGATCCTCCCCTGGCACAACAGCAGCAGCAGCAGACACCACTGTGTTCCTGGCTGAAGGCACTGTGCTGCCCAAAACTTTTCAGAACCGTGCAAGTGATGAATTAGTTGCTTGCTGGAAGGGAACAGAGCCAAAAATAGCTTTCAGCTGGCCATGGATATCATCAGCTCCTATCACAATCAGGCTGGCCAGGTTTATCTCAGGATTATCGCTTTACCTGGGATTTTTAAATTGCCTCCAAACAGATACATAAGCACATACAAGGTGCTCATCTCAGCTAGATGCCTTGTTGGAGGGATGGAGCATCTACTGCTGGCTGCAGTGCTGCCAGGTCTCAGATGATGTCTCATGGAATGGAGCCCCAGCCTCAGCCTGACCCCCACAGCAAAAGGTTAATTTTGGTGGTGGGGGAAGATGAGCCAGCAAAAGGGAAAGGTAGAAGATGAGGTTGAACAGCAGGGTGCATGAAAAGACAGAAAGATTAATGGCAGGGACACAATCAAAAACAAAAGTTAAAATGGAAATGTTAATCATTTAAAAGAGGGTCTCAGTGGAATTACTTGCTTTATGGCTCAGAATAAAAAATAGAAGCGGAAAAGAAGGAGGAGAAGTCCCAGGAAGAATAATTTAGTGCTTTGTGTAATGAGCTGCCTTTCTTTTCGGTGGTTCAGTCTGGTGTCTTATCACTTACCCCGTGATTGACTGAGTCTTCTTTTTGCCTGCTCCTGCTGAATGGTGATTTGCCATCTGGTAGTCATAATTTCTTTTCTTTCTTTCCTTCTTTCTTTCTTTCTTTTTTTCCCTATATTCTTTTGTAATTAGAAAATAAATTACTTTTTTTTTTTTTTTTTTTTTTTTATTACTGAAAAAGGAAACATGTCTAGCATATTACTTACAGATGAAGGCTGGTGTGCACAAGACAGCCAGGTAGATGGAAGGGACTTGACTTCTCATTTGGACAGACCCTAGTCCATGTGCCACAAGATCCTTGGCTTCAGCAATGAGAAGGTGGGTGCTGGGGAAAGTTCTGGGTCAGGCACACAGCAGACAGTGAGTTTATTGAGATGTGTCAGTCTGTAGCTGAACAATGGCAAAGATGAAGGGCTGGTGGAGCATGATAGGAATGTGTGTCTGTGCATGTAGGATATTGGATGGAAACAAGTGGTCTGTGTATAAGGGCTATGAAGGCTACCGGCTTGCACTGAGCTTGGGATGGTGTACTGTGTTCAGTTTTGGGCCCCTCACTACAAGGAAGAAATTGTGGCCTTAGAGCATATCCAGAGAAGAGCAACAGAGCTGTGAAGGATATGGAGCACAAATCTTATGGGGAGTGGCTGAGATAACTGGAATGATTCTGTCTGGAGAAGAGGAGGCTCAGGGGAGACCTTATCGCTCTCTACAGCTCCCTGTAAGGAGGTGGTGATGAGGTGGGAGATTGGCCTCTTCTCCAAAGTGACAGTGATAGGATGAGAGGTAATGTCCTCAAGTTATGCCAGGGGAGGTTCAGGTTGGATATGAGGAAAAAACTAATCCTCAGAAATAGTGATGATACATTAGAACAGGCTGCCCAGGGAGGTCGTATAGTCACCATCCTTGAAGGTGTTTAAGAACCGTGGAGATGCTGAGGGCCGTTGTTGGTGGGCATAGTGGGGATGGGTTGATGGCTTCCAAATTTTATGATTCTATGATTCTGTGTTTGTTGTCTGGCCCTCCAGGAGGTTGATGTCCCCATGCTGCTCACCCACAAGGAACATTCAGCTCCACAGAGGACCAGTATTGGACTCCAGCTCTGCTATATTTCTATCTCTACCAGCTATGGAGGGAGATTTGAACTTGCTGGATACTGAGTAGCCTACTCGAAACATGCCAAGGCTGATCTTGCTAATGCCCAATTGCAGCCCCACCTCCCTTCTGCTGGTCGCTGGCCCCATCTCTGCAGCCTGTGTACTTGCCTGGGCTGCCATGCTCTCATTATACCTTTGTACAGCGTCAGTCCTCTCCACTCTCATTTCAGCTGCCTCGTCAAGGTGCTCCAATAATTCAAGTGATAAATAATAACAATAATAATGCAGAAGTCGTTTGAATTGAGCTTGATTGCTCCGTGGCTGAATTTGGTCTTGATTGACTGAAAGCAGCGCATGCCCCTCGCTTGTTATCTTGAGAGCCTCATTTTCTCAGCGCGTTGTTGCTTCTCATAGCCTCAAACTGATCTGGCCTCGAGGCTGCTGCCAAAATGCAAACCTGTTGTTCCCAGAAAGACCCCACTCTGCAGCATGATGTGAATTTACACAGGTAATGGAGGTAGAAAATGACATAAAATATCCCACTTCAGTATGGTGCCAAAAGAGCTGTGTGTTCCCCTGTTTTCTGGGCAGACTTACTGCTTTTGAGGGGGAAGATGCTAGGTGGAGGCCTTGGGAAAGGATTGATTGTTGCTGGTTAAACTGATTGCACGATACATTTCCAAATATTTGAAATGGGCACTGGCTATAACACTTGTGTGATGGGTTATATTGCAAAGACAGACAAGCAGCCTCTAAATGAGCAAAAGATCTAGTGAATACCCTTCGAGCTGCTGGACATCAGCCTCTCCCCAGCTCTGCTCCTGTGCACTTGTGAGTGTTCCTACTGTTGGTCCATGCTGTGCTTCCAAGGGAGGTGCCTATCTCAGCCATGAGTGGGGGCATTTGGTGGCACTTTACAATCATAGAATCATTAAGGTTGGAAAGGTTCACTAAACTCATCCGGTCCAGCCATCCACCCATCACCACGATGGACACCAAAGCTTCTTTTGAGCCCAAGGAAGGAAAGGAGCAAATGATCTGTGAGAGGCAGAGGCTATGTTTCTCCTGGCTTAATGTGGATGAATGAAGAAAAAGGAGGGAAAGAAAACAACTCATTTTCACTCCTTCTCTAAGCAGCAGCCACAGTAGTGCTATAGCCAGGAGCATCTGAGAGAGACAGAAGGAATTCGAGTAACAAGAAAATGCTGCTGTACAGATCTAATTATAGCAATCGCACCTGTTAGAGAAAACAATAAGCAGCAAAATGAATAAACCTTCCTGGGACTCATTTTGTCAATGAAGCGTGACCACGTGGAAACTCCACAGAGAAAATCTACAAGGAAGGCTTCATTGTACTCAGACCTTCTTTTCAGGCTCCCGTCCTATAATCAGCTAAGTAACCAAAATAAATGGTGTGTTTAGCCCTGGTTGTACGTGGCTGTATGAAAATGCAAATGGTCTGTTAACAGGATGTCTTCTCAATTTTGGTATTATCTGCCTGCTAGGCATATATATGTAGCTGCAAACTTCTGCTATTTAGGAGAGAGCTGTGCACGAGCCTTCAAAACCAAGCAAAACGTGTCATTTATCCTAGGGATGGATTGAAGCAGGGGTAGCCTGTAATTCTCTCCAAAGGGAGAATCCTCCTCATGTCTTGAATCTGCCACCAAATCATTCTATACCATGCAACATGGGGAATAAGTGCTCCTGCTCCACTGCCTTTACATCAGCCATGGTCCTGTAGACCTCAAGACATCCCGCCTCTGGGATGGGCGTTCTGATCCATGGGATTCCACCTCATCTATCCTTCTACTATAGCTATTTCCTGCTGCTGGCTGTCTTTGCTTCTGCTCCCCTGTACCTTTCTGAGCTCCCAATTATAGTTCTTCTGCACCGCAGAAGCACATCTAACACCAGGCTTTGCATGCTTCTGTGGTTAGAGCAGACAAAGAGGATTAGCCTTGTTAAAGAGTTAATGCTGTGGGCTTTTTTTTTTCTTCTTCTATTTCTTTCTCATATGCAGCTCCCTTCATCCAAAGATCTTAGAGCAGGGGAAATATCATTAGCAGTGTCTTGTGGATGGAAAAATTGAAGCAATGAGGAGATGAAATGAATTTGCTTATTGGATGATTATTCCTTCACTGGATTTGCCTCACATCTCATAGCCCACGTCCTGGGCCAAAGCCCTTTTATACAACGTACTGCCCAGATAGAGGCAGAGCCAAAGAAACAAGGAACCCTATGATACTTAATCTCGTTTTGTATTTTCTTTTTCCAAGACCACCAGCATGTACAAAAGCACAAAGAAACATCCCAAGCTTTGCAACAAGTCTGACTGACAGCCCTAGAGGCTGCAGTCCCTGGGGCACTCACTGAATGCACTGAACAATGACGACTCCAAATATTGACCCAACAGCATCTCGGTCGTGACTTGGGAAGGGAAAGATGAATGCACTGTTTGATGACTGTCACCATTGAAAATCATGCTGTGTTGGTGACAGCTGGAACAAGAGAGTTCGTAAGAGTCACTTGGTGATTCAAGCTTTGAGTTCCAGCTCCCAGGAGCTGCCATTAAATCACTGCTTGAGATAATGGTTTTCCACCACTTCCCAACCAAGTCTGACCTAGTAAGTAAAGGGCTCCGTAACTAATTAGTAATAACTGAAACCAAATCTAAAGGAAACTGGACAAATAATTCATAATGAATAATTTATTGGATGAATTTTGCCTCTTTTAATGTTTGTGAATTTTTTATGCTTGCAGTGTTGATTTCTCCAGCTAATTGGTTGTTTGAAATTCTTTGCTGATGCAAATACTCCTTGGTCTGCTCTTTTCTTCAGCAGAACTTCATTAATAGTATTGCCAATTCAAAGGGGGCTGACTAGTTTTAATTGGTCACAGAGGCCACATGGCATAAATAGATTACGTGGGATAAATATAGAGTGTTTTTTTTTTAAATTCAGTATTTGAAAGTATCTTTTCAAAATGTTCTTTACATTCAAATAGGATGTTTCTGTAAGCATTATTTCTAGCAAATATTCCTATTGGTTATTCCTGCAAAGGAAACTCAGATTCCTGAAGTTGGTCAAGAGATATTGAAATAGAAAGAATGGGTAAAAGATGTTCAAATGGAAATGCAACAGGCACCCAAGTCACAGAGGCAAAAGCCCCCTCCTCACCATTCATCTGTCACACTTTGGGTAATCAAGGATATCAAACAACTTGTTTTTGTGGGACAATGTATGTATTTGTGTATAAAAAATGTTTAACTCTTTCTCTGTTCTTGCTAGCACTGCACCAGAACCTGTGGTTTTGGAAAACACAAGGTCTGGCGTGTGCTCCAGCCCATATATTATTGCTTTATGGCCCAAGCATTTCAAAAAAGCTCTCCTGGAGAAGAGATGAACTCAAGGCCTCTTCCAGTAGCAAGGACATGAAACTTTACACTCCCTATATCTCAGCATCTGTAACATACTGCGAGCAGCAAGAAGGTCCAGACATGGAGGATGGAAAGTGAAAACAAGCCACCCAACCTGATAATGAAAAGCAGGCACATGGCCTTGGTGTGGAGCATCTCAGATAAGTAGTTTAATTGCCAAGCTCTGATGCTGGAGGGAGGGAAATCTAAGCTAAATTAAAAGATTAAAAAGATATTTTTTCATCAAGTGGCAAAATGGAAGATGTGGACGAGTCTGCTCAGGAGAAAATGAGCAGAAAGGAACTGTGAATGTTGTGAAAATATATCCATTAGACCTGCCTTATCGAAACGTGCTTTTGCCAAGCATCCAGCCCTGCATCGCCATGGCAACATGGCCTCATCAACAGAGAAGAAAGTGTTTTTGTCAGGATGGGCCCAAACACGTAAAAGCCATTTCGATTTGGGGGCAACACGATCTTCTTCAATCAATACAGCACACATAATAATGACTCCTGCCACTTTTTTCATAAATCTCCACTTTCTGCTTTCATTTCCTGTGGTTTGACATCACTGTGAACTGGAACCAGGTTTAAATTTCCTACAATTTTCAGCCCCCTCTGCCCTCATCTACAACACACCATGCCTCACGCAGCAGCTTTCTCCTTTGCACGGCACTCGATGTGCCATCTGCTTATAGGTGGAATTAGCCTGGCCTGAACTGTGAGATAGGCTTTTGGGAATCCCCAATGGCACCACTACAGATGTGAAGGCTGAAATTGTTGTCATGGCTGAGATGTGGGCTGGCCAAACATGGGATGGTGTATCCTTCTCTCAAAGAGTTAACTGTCCAAAACAACCCCAAAATCTTAACTCCCAAAGAAACTGCAGTGTCCTTTTTAGGACATGGGTGTTCTCCTTTTTTTTCCCTGCATTTCCAGTTAGAGAACTCATGTTTCTTGACTGTCAGTTGGCAACGATGCTTTGATCTTTCCAAAAAAACAGCTCAGCAGTTCCACTACAGAAACCACCACGTGGCCAAAAGGATTTCTGTGTGCATGTGAGAGCTGTGCCTGTCTGTGCTGGGGAGAGATGGGAATATATAGGAGATTTAAATGCCTATCTCTATTTTTCATTTAAATTAGTGGGTATTAGGCATATAATCCAACATATTGCTTTTAAAATCTCAGCAGTAGCCTGCTGAATGCTTTGCCGTAAAGAAATGTAAAATATATTTTTTTGTAATAACTGCAATCTAGCTAGATTTAAAGCAATGCCATCTTTGTTGTTCCATGTTCTATTTTGCCATTTGTTGAGAGATTTTGAAAGTATTTAATCTCCAAAGCACCATTGACAAGTGCGATTCGGTGCACAGAGGCAAAAGAATTCCGCATTTGTGCTTTTCTGTGAATGCAGGCAGAGGAAAGCTACTTCTCCAGACAGACTGTTGCTGCTTTGGAACGTAGATGAGGGTCAGCAATTCGGATCCTGTTTGTTCCCTGGGGGCCTTTGGTTTGAGAATGGGAGAAGATGGCATTTGGACACTGGTGCTTTTGATTCCCAGATGAGTTTTGCAGCCTTTCAAACATACTGTGCACGTTAGTGTTGCACCATTCAACTTTGGTCAGAGCCTGGAGGAAGATAGGGAAGAGGGCTTAAATGATACTAATGCTAATAAATTAATGACTTGAATTTTGAAAGAGGCTTTTGTTGAGAAACCACACAGTGTTTGCAAATGAATTTACAAATCCTGGGCTTGTGTCATACCCAACAAGACAGAATACTTCTCTACAAGGGGCTTGTCATCATTGTAACTATACACAATCTCTATCAGTGTATAACACAGTGAGACCTTGAATGAACTATAGTTGCTTCATCTAGCTGGCACAGAGCAGAAATCCCTTACAAATGAATGATGATACCACACTGCAGGCAATGATACAGAGGATGGGATGTTAATAAGGCTCTGCATATTCTCATTTACATGTCTGCACACCAAACCTTCTCCTGGATTGTGTGTCTAATCGATCCTCATGGGTGCTTTGATTTAGGCTGAGTGGTTGTGTCAAACGGAAGATATCAGAGCCGGGAGAATGCTTGGCAGGTTGTGTTCCAAGCAAGAAGACATTCAGAAAATGCAAAGATAGCTTGCTACTTTGGTGCCATCATTACTTACCAGAAACGTTCAACATTTCATAATCTGGATGACCTTCATTATTGCTGACTGCAGAAATTGGTAAGAGGCCTGGGCAGTACTCAAGCAAAAGCACAGCTCTCCTGAGAAGCCGTTGTGGATGCGCACACATCTTTCCAACCATTGACAAAACAGTCTAGGAAATGGACTGGAAATCTTGAGCTGATTTCTACACTGTATTTCTACAGTGGATTTCTCAGCATTTCTTAGGACTGACTGTCTTGCAATGTGAAGCTGTTCCTGCTCATCTGTAATACCTAACCAATAGTGATACCAGGCAAAAAAAAACCATCACTTTTCTTCTTACCATCTCTTTGAATAGGAAAGGTGAGGATGGAGGTACATTGCTTTTTCCACAGTTTATTTTCTACTTTCATCTTCTGGAGCAACGTTTTTCATGTCCTTGAGTATGCCAGAGGGTTGAATGTGGGGATACTTGTATTTAGTCTAGTGAGAGTTCTTATTACAATAGCCACACAAGGAGAAGGAAAATGAGGATGAAAACATTAAATTGTGTTCCCTAGTTTAACTGACTTCATTCAGCCTGGCTTTAGTATCTTTTTGAGACTGGAGAGGCTGAATGAGACCAGGACTATCACATTTCTACAGTTCAGTTTTAGTTCCTCAATCAAATCAAACTCTTAAGACTTGGTTTGATACATTGATCAGTTGCCTTGCTGATGGAGCTGAATGTATATGCTGCTCCCCATCCCTAACTTTTTCATGCACTCTAGACGTTAGCCCCTTTCCACTGGATGGAGGGATGGGACTGGATTTTGACAATCAAAATGTTTTCTCACTGTGTGTTGATTGCTCAGCTCTCTCAGATAAAGAGACATACTGTCCTCTAAAGAAGGATGATTGTATTTGTCCTATGAGTTGGAAGTCAATAGAACACAGAGACTCTGATGCAAGCGTGGTGTGGTGACTCTTGCACAAGCCACTGCTTGCAATGAGAAGAGATGATTGTGTCCATTAGAGGTAGAAATCTCAGGGGAATTTGAGAAGATAAATGTCTTAAAGGTCTTAGATTAAAAAAAAAAAAAAATCAGAACTGAATCACACGAGAATCATTAACCTCTCAATACTTTGAGTTGTTCCAAGCTTCCATGACTATAGAACAGGTAACACCTCCCATGTTTGACCATGTCCTGAGTTTCCCCCTAGAAGAGTAAGCCCTGTTGTATGTTATTCCTAAGCTAACTTTTACCTCAACGTTAACCTTCATCCTAGCTGTGCCTCCATCTTCAAAATGAGATCTGCTCTGGAGTGGTAGTGTAGTATTGCTTTTCTTTTTTCTTTTTGTAAATGAGAATTAATTAATGTCTAAAAAGCGCTTTGGGATCCTGGAATGAATGGCGAAAAACAAATGCAAAGTATTGTTTTATTATCACCCCCATAGACTAGAATGAAGGCACCTTGCCTCTCACATAATTACTTCCCTGCAGCTGCAGCCTCTTAAGAAGTAAATATATTCCACATCTCCACATCTAGGTACGGAGAAAGACCCAGGCCTTCCCACCCATCACATCTCCCATCCCCCTCCCACCCCACCCTTCCCTTTCCTTGCTCTATGTTGCATTAGCAGCAGAGACGGCATTAAAGTAACTTTATCTCTTTGGTGCACACATACACAAACTCAATGGCGGGTGGTGTTATGAGGCTTATTGCCGAGTGCGTAATGACTGCTTCTTTTTTGGATGAATGAATTCACTGGGTGACAGGTATGTAATTCATGGCTTTGTAAAAAGCTTTGAGAGGAAGTGTATGAAATGTACTATATAAATGTCAATACACTGCACACTTTAAAGGCTGTGGGTTGAGTCATAGGGAGGGTAGATTTAAGGGGGGGATCATAAATAGCAGAAGAACAGCTGGTTTCTCTGGGTAATGATGACTGAAGATCTGAGCTGTGGCTGCTTAAACATACCCACTCTGCTGAGGTACTTACGTGGTCCTCTCTGACAGAGTGTCTGAGCACCTCGTGGCCTGTGTCGCATTTATCTCCAAGCAGGGAGAAGAAATCTCAGCTTTGCTGTAGGAGAGTGGGCACCCCTGGTCTGTGTGGGAAGGAAAGCTCAAGGACAGAGGGGCCCTGTTCCCCTGGGCATCCCAAGCCTATCACCCCCACGCATTGGTGGGCTCCTGCATCCCGCGCTGGCATAACCAACCCCATGTGGTCCCCCTCTCCCCAGCACAATGAGCCTGAGCTCTTATGCAGAAAGAGCCCAGTCCTCAAGGGATGAGGACAATGGCCTCTGTCATGGGGACAGCAAGTGGGGATTGGCCTCCATACATCAAGCCATGCTCATTTTTCTGCAGGTGCAATGGGCACCTTGGAACATAAGGGCTTACCGGGCAGCCTTTGGTGAACATGAAGGATTTCCTTCAGGTGTGAAGGTCTAAGAAAAGCTTCATGCTGCTGAGGCTGTGAGCTTTCTGCAGCAGCCATTAATTGTTTCCTGGTGGTGTTTTTGTTATGTATATGGAGCCATATGTAAGGGAATTAGTTACAAGGGCCTTTGGGGCTCTTGGTTCCCATGCCTGGCATGGAAAACCCCAGCCCTAACATTTAACACCATTAATATCTTTGCAAGGCTAATACTTGCAAAGCATTTTTTTAAGAAGATGCATGGTGAACAAGCAGAGTTTTATGCAGAAAGAGGATTGAAGTATATCAGAAAGATACAAGGAAAGGTAACAAGTTACCATACATCAGCCAATTCTGCATAAAAATACAAAGTATTTCACATTAGCATATTCCTTTTATTACCTCTCTCCCTGCAGGCTAATTACATCGGAACTGTGGGATAGCACACAAAAGAGAGACTGCAAGTGCCTTTCTCTACCTGCTGTGTGAGTAAAGCCATGCAAAACCCCCAGCTTTGCTCAATAAGGTGTGCTTGTCCAGTTCAGTCCCATCCGGGAGACGTTCCTCATCATGTTGATTGAACTGGTTAACCTCCACCTCTGCACTGTGCTTGTGTCCTTCCTAAGCCGTTGGGTAACTGTGTCCCTATGGCTTCCTGCAGGGCCATTGTGGTCTGCTGTTAAACCCAGAGAAACTGTGCCCTGGCTTTTGGGAATAGCTCCACTGGCAGCAAAGTGGAAGAGGGAAGAGAGACTTATTTATATTCTTGAGAAAGTGGGTGTGTTAAATGTTGTGACTTTTTAAAGGCTCACTGCAACTGTGGTGATAAACAATGTATGGTCATAGAAACTAACTAAACAGAAGTCTCTAAATCCCAGACAGAGGAGTGAAAGCTCAGAACTGCTTATTGGCAAGTGCTTTTCCTTTGCTGCAATGCAAAGGGCGAAAAACTCAACTTGTTCTACTGAAAACCCTGTTTTTCTTGCAAGACAGATTGCCTCAGGTGTATATGAGAGGCAGCAGGGTGCAATCCCAAACCTGTGATGTGTATGTACTGTGCTGCATGGGGTTTGGTGCTTCGCACAGCTCAAAAAGCCAATGCATGAGCTCAGCGACCACCCTGAGGACATCTCATAGCCACCAGTAGCTCAAGGAGGAGGACAGAGCCACCAATCTGGCCATGGCCCTGAAACATGCAGGGAAGATGAATTCCATCGTACTGCACTGAAGTGCTGAGGTGACGGAGCTCAGGGAGCACACTGGGAGCAGCTGCCAGCAGTTGGGTTAAAGGCAGCCTGTATGTACCACCTCCCCGTGGTCCTTACCCAGGCAGACTGAGCAGTTTATTACTGCTATCCATCTCTGTCATTAGCCCAAATGACAGAGGTCAATGTGTTGGATCGAAAGGCTTTCAGCATGCCAGTGACCCAAGACTGGGAGGGGGAGGCAAAATGGTGTTAAATGATGGAATTTCTGAGGTTTGCTATTTTTTTAATTTTTATTTTTTAATGATGGAACTGCTATGTTCACAACTATTTCAGAAGCACTATTAGCATGGCAGGAGCTGCTCCTCATGCCCAGAGGTGTCTGTGCACTGCAACCACCTCCAACACTGTGCCCACGCACAGCATCGCATTGCCTGACCTCTTCTCCAAAGGAGCACCATCCCAGTTTGTTTCCTCTTGTGCTGTTTGTGGCCCAGTGCCTTATTTACTGCTCTCTCACTCCTACGCTTAATACCAGTTATAAATTTCCTCATGTGCTTTTTCCCTACAGTGCTCCTCACCTTGGTGTCTGAATGCCTCTCAGAGATTAAATTATCCCCCTACGTTTGTGTGCATCTTTAGTGGGGCTGCAGGGAGAGCCTCCTGCACAGGATCCATCTAGGGAGGGGTTGAACACCATTTTCTTCCCCTGCTCTTGAGATGCTGAGTAATGCAGAGAATCAGATTTTGAGAAGCATTGTGTTTGCTGCTTTCCCTGTGTTCAGCATCCTTCTTGGTTATGAATGAATATATAATTTGAGGGGAACAAATGAATGCAATCTTGTTCCATGGATCTTTATTCTGCCCTAATCTTTGTGAATCTTCATTCTGCTCTGCTTTCATTACCTTTTTTTTTTTCTTTAATACAGATTTCTTTCTTTTCCTCCTGTCTTCTTTTTTCTACTTTCTTTTTTTTGTCTTTATCTTTCTTTTCTTCTGCTGCTCTCCCAGCTTTTCATTACTGTCATCTTTTTTCCCAGCCACTGAACCCTTGATGTTGTTCTAATTGACAGACGGGGTTTAAAAGCACATACGAAAGCGCCTGTCTTTTTAAATAGACTCCTGTCTCATCAAAAGATGTACAGCAACATTCCATTAGAGCACATCATTTGAAAATAGATTGGGCTTTTAGCAACCGCACTTATATTTTTATCGTTAGGCTGTTCTTCTGGGATCTTCCCTCCTCCTTGCTCCTGTTTTGGGGAGGGTATGGAGAAAAAGATACCTTAAAGAGAGATTAATGACTGTTTTGTTGTGTTTGGGTTTTCTGCAGTTCTCATGTGCTCGTTCAGTCTGCTCAATTCTCACAGCCACGGTTTTGGAGAAAGATTTGGAGTGAAAATGAGGACAGAAAATACATATATGCTGACAGGAGTCAGGACAGGGCAGAAAGGCAGCAAGGTAGCAGCTCCTGTTGCACCGCATTGTCAGTGTTTAATGAAAGAAGATCCAGACATGACTTTCCCTACATAATTTGTATAAGGAACATTTAGGTCCTGCTTGGCACCAAAGCAGACCAAAAAGACAGGAAATGGATTTGCCCCAAGCATGTCTAGGTGAGCCTCTAAAGAACCTCTCTTGTCCTTCCTGCCCACATGTCTACCAGCAAGGTTAGGGTTAGGGCTAGGGTCAGTCTTCCATATATTTCTGTCCTCTATATGCAGCTGCCCGTTCTGATGCAGCAAGCTGAAGTGAATACGAGGGCTCAACAGGACAATGCGGCCTTTCTTTATTTCTCCAACCTGCAAGTACTGCTGTTACAAGATGGAACACTGACAATGAGAGTCTTAACTTGTTTCTGGCACTTGGTGCAAGGGATGCTGATCACTGAAATTCTAGGTCGGTTGGGTCAAAGTAATCAGAAGATGTTTTGCTGTTGCAAGGCCAGTGTCCAAATGGGCCAGGCAAATCCCCCACAGGATGGGACAGAAACAGAGTGGGCAGCTCTCTCTGGAAGAAGTGCATTTTTAGCAAATATCTTGAAACTCCAGTCTCTCAAAACCCCACTGAGGGAAAGATAATGGCCAATTCTCTCTTGCAGCTCAGATGGATACATAAGATATTTATTTACTCTTCCTTTCATGCCCCAAATATCTGCCCTTCCAGCCAGAAGCCAACCTGCTCGCAGCTCCTCCATATTTCACCCAGGTCTCTCAGTGGAAAACATCACTCACCTTAAGAGCTGCGCTGTCTTCTCCTTCCTAAGCTTAGGGAAGCAAATTCATTCCTGTTCTAAACTCAGTATTGATGAGTAGTTGGGACTGAATCATCCCCAGTCTCCCCTCCTTGATTTATCGTCTCTTGCTATGCTACTATTAAGTCTAAGAGAGAAACAACAGGTACGCTTTCCAGCCCCTTCAAAGCAAGAGTTCAATGCTCTTTTTTGTTTTCCATGTTCCAGTTTCATGTGTAATAGCGATAATATCTGTCGCTTTGTTGGATCCTCACAATAAATAGCTTCTCAGATTGATTAAAACCTCTCTGCTCAGCTTGGGCTGTGCATTGATTTTAGCTGCTGCTCCTTGCTTTGTGTATGGCACATCACAGAAATCAGAGATGGAAAAAACCTATTAGGGATCAACTTGTTTCCCACCTCACCTTGGTTTCCTGGGGGCTGGCAGGAGATTGTTCATTGCAAAGTGTTTATGGTAACTTTTCCCAATCCCTTCTCAATTGGTTCTGGTACCATACAAGACCCACTATGCCTAATTGTAACACTGGCATCTGCAACCAGTCCCTGGTTCCTGGCCTGTTGCTCCTCTCCACTTAGCATAGAATGTCTCTCTGAAGCACTCTAATTAAGGATGATTCCTTGGGGCTCTCTCTTCTGAAAGGAAGATGCAAACAAGCCTGGCTTTGAAGTGAATGGGTGTTTCACACTCAGGAAGGATGCCTGGGTTCACATACAGAGCATCCCCACCCTCCCTTTCCTTTCACACTAACCTTTGGAGGACCATTTTTCCTCCAGAGGTGAATGAGCAGTTTCAGAAGGATTCTCTTGTTGATGATAGGACTGTCCATCCTCTGAGCCTTGATTTCTCTTGAGCAGCTCCTCACTGGAGCTGTCTGATTGCAGGTATTTCCATTAGCCTAATTCTCAGAAGCTCAAACCTTTAAGGCACTGGCTTGAAGGTTCTCCTATTGTCTGTCTTCCAGCCTGACTCTCAGCACTTGACAAACCTCTCAAAGGAGTCAAAAGGAAAACAGAGACTAAAGAGAAAATAAGCACTGGCTGTGTCCACGTTGGGGTGGGAACACTGAGATCCTGCAATGGGACCTATGTCCTTGGCTGTCCACTCTGGAGACCTAGTGGAGGGAGGGGTGGCCCTGTGCTGCCTGGGACCCAGGTTCCTTCTTCAGGTCTGGCTCGGGATGTGAATTCAGGAGGAGGCATGGGCCCTAGAGACTGGGGCCGTGGAGAAGGGAAATAATTTCAGTGGAGTAACTGATTTGTACATGGAGCAGCAATTCCCCAGAGAGGCGAGGAGCTGTGGCTGGAGAGATAGCAGGCAAGCATTCTCCCAAGGCTATTTATTCATCTTATTTCCAGATTAATACTCAGACCTTCATGCTTGCTATGCTTGTTGCCTTTCTAAGTCGGCTCTGTTAAAACAGGCGTTTCTGTGTGTTGAAATAGGAAAGGGGAGGAGGACAGTCGTATTTCCAGGCTTGTTTGGTGAGCTTTGTATTTCACCTGACACCACTGCCCTTCCTGCCACAAAGCTGCTCACCAAAATCCTTCTGTGCTGAGCTGCTCAAAGCCTTAAGCAGCATAACCAATTCCTCCAAAAAACTACACTGTAAGACCTGCTTCTACAAAGGTGGTAGATCTGAATGGACGGATGAATGTACACCAGCAGAATGAATCTATCAGGGACAGCTGCTGAACGAGGTCCAACCATTTTGGCAGTCTCTCTCCAGGTGACCAGAAGGGAAAGTTTGGTGCCTTTCCTTCCTTGTGTGGGTGAGCTGCACATGAAAGCAGAGTGGGTGCAGGAGGAATGTGGGTTTGGTAGAGGCTTTGGCAGTATTGCTCTCTTATACCAACATGAGAGTAAAACTTTATCTCACTGTGCTTAGGTTAACATGTGTGAAACCACTGTGTTCAGGTGTGGCCTGTTATCTCTTAACATGTTTGAAGAATGTGGTAAAATTCCCTCAAGTCTTTCTTTCAGGCCATGTCTGCATGGCTTATTTAGGTCTCATGCTCTTGGCTGGTATCCTGCTTACCAATGATAGTTTCAAAAAATAACTGCAGATTTTACAATTATTCTTATCATTTCAGAAACACCCACCTCATTCTCCATTAAATACTTTCACTTCTGGCTACACAAAGTGTCGCTACAATGCTCAGCGCGATGGAAGGCAGTTAAATTAGCAGTGAGCAGAGAGGACTGAGCCAACCAGGATATGCAAGGTGGAAATGAGAGAGACTTCGGGGCAGATGACCACTGGCAAAATGGGGGGGGCACTTGTGGAAGGCACTGAGAATCAATTTTTTTCATAGTTCTCAATCGCTACAGCCTACACTCACATGAGAAAATGAATAACTTAGACTGCATCTGGGAGGTAGGACACTTGGTAGCTCTGTCAGTCATTGGTTGGCTGTATGACTCCAGGCACTCAGCTGCCATAAGTTTCTCTTCTGCTTTCCTACAAGAAAGAAGGCAGTGGGAGGCTATAAAGCACACTGGGATCTTCAAATGAAAAACACTAGCAAATCAGAGCTGGACTTGGTCTCTCCGGTAATTTATCAAGAATAATTACACTTACATCAAAGGTTTTCAGCTGGTTTGCAGGCAATCTTAATTTTTGTTGGTTTTTTTTTTTTTTTTTTTTTTTTTTTGGCATTTCTCCAAAATAAATTCCTTTCAATAGGGATGTTTCCTTCCAAGTAATTTTTCTAGCTTTTGTATTGTGTTTTCTTCAACAAGTTAAAAAGAAAAAAAAAAAAGTAATGCCATTGATACCTACCTGGATTGGAAAACTGGATGTTTTAGATTCTCTGACATAATCCCTGCCCCAAAGCTATCATAGTTATTGATAGCTGTATGGTTACTATCTTTACTGGAAGCCTCTGATTTTACTTCTGTTTCAATTAAAGTTTCCTCAGGAAGCCTTAGGTTTCCCTTCTCATTCCAGTTTCTCAAGGGCTCTGGTCTCAATTTTCCATTTTCTCCGTTTCTTGTCCTTCTTGCTCTTACAGTCTCAGGACCAAGAGGCTAAGCCATGCTCAGACCCATTGTTTAGATATTTTAACAACTGAGCTACAAGACATTCCCAGCCAAGACTGCTGCACAGAGACTCTTAGATTTTTTTCCAGTTCTGTGTAGATTTATATCCACATGTACTTCTATCACCCTCCTGTCAAAATTTGAAACCTACCCACCAAAATCTTGAGGAATAAGAACTTGGGTTTGACCTTAGTTTTAGGTTTGCAACAGAATGCACCTCAGGCCCTGGTTCTCCCTGTGTTAATGACATTTATCATGCTGTGATGGACACCAAGCAGATAAATCAACAAGACCCCTTCCTAGGACTGATCAGCATTAAACCTTTATGTCACTATACAAACCTTAGGTGGATGGTGATATATGTGAAGTGAGAAGTCTTGCTCCAACAGAGCAAAGTCGAAGGTCTGTGTTTGATCTTCAGTAATAATTACAGAGGAGGACTTTGCTCCTGGCTGGACCTAGAGCTACTTTCATGAAATTCAGTTCATCACAATTTGGACATGAAGACCTATCGGAAAATCAAATTTTGCATGTAATGCCCTAGTCTGTCAGTAACATATTTGTCATAAAGTTAAACAAAAAAAGGTTAAGAAAAAGCTCCTTTTTCTAGGTAACTACACAGGCATAAAAAATAATAATTTAGTGGATTTGGACAGGATATTTTTTCCTTTTCATTCACTTGGCTCTAAAGCAGCCTCAGCTTAAGAAATTAAATTTGACAGGCGATTAGCCCATAATGTGGTGCAATCTCTTCTGGTATTTGAAGGAAAAATTGAAAACAGACTAGGTGTTTAACTTTGAAATGTCTGCCTCAGATGTGATGGGCAGGAACTTTAGTTTTTTGGCACCAAGATCTAGGTGACTCGTGGAACAAATTGATCTCATGCCCACAGGCAAGATAGGGTAGGTGAGGCCAGCTGTGAAAATACAGTGGTAACCAGCATGGGTTTGCTTTTACCTACTGGAAAGTTTATTGCTATTCCACTGTTTGGTAAGGAAACTCAATTTTATCAGTGAGACAAAGTGTAAGTCCGTTCCTTCCATTATTCTCAAGTAACTTCTTCTGCCCCAAATGCTTCTTTTCCAGCAGTCTGAGATAGGCACATGAGGGACTAGATTCTCAATTGTGGCTTTTATATGTACGTGTCCACTCTGTTCCATTACAGCTTTGGAGTTTCCTCCTGAACTCTTATGCCTGTGAATTAAAAAGGAAAGCCATGCAGGTAGCTACGAAATGATGTCAGAATCACTTTCAAGGTCTCCCTGGGGTATATCAGGAGCTAGGGGTATGTCAGCTATGCCTTGGGGAAGGATATCTCTGCTGGCTGTGCAATGCCCTTCCTCTGATGCACCACAAGCATTGGAGAGTCGTCTCCAGCACATCATAGTCTCTCTTTTTCCATCTGTTCCTCTTTCTCTTGACTTTTGATGGCCATAACTGACATAAGCCTCGACACCACAAGCATTTGTGACGATTTTCATGAAGCATGAGTTGGCCTGTTGAGAAAACCACCCAGTGCTCTCCACAACACAATCTTCCTATGAAGAAATATGATGCTGTTTTCAGTGTAAAGTCATTCCTCAGCAGCACCCCTGGGGCAATCTGGGCTAGGGAAACATTAAATGATATCCACCACATGTGATACCCTTTGTCACATAGATGAAAACGATGAACTTGGAGAGAGCTCAACAGTAACAACGCCCTTTATCTATAAGCAGAGGAGAGCTTAGGTCTCTTATCTCTTCAGGCACTCAGGCCAAGTAAAAGCTGGAATGGATCTTCACCTCTTAGAGTTTTCAGTTTTTTCTCTTTTGGCTCAAAAACACCAAGGAAGGGGGAGAAGAGCTTTTCAATGTGCTGGGACCAACTCCAGGTGGGAGCAGTAAGGACTATTTCAATGCTTTCAGTTGATAACCCTCCCTCCCTGCTCTCCTCCGAGGAACCTGCAGCCCCCATTGCCCTCTTGGAGCACTGCACTGCATTGCAAGGAATTCCATTTCTAGCATTAATTCCTGACTGCCAGCATTTGGCATTTGGTATAAACTGCTTGCGGTCAGCAAGAACCAAGCTGCTGCCAGAAGACTTTGCATTGCTTGAAAAGAGGGAAAGAGGAACCCACGCAACACCTGAGTCCTAACCACCTCAATGAGAAAGCATCAATTAACCTCATTTGCCAGCTGGACCTGTCCTAGGGTGCCCTTGTGGGGACACTGTGCCTTGAGCAGATTGATGCTCCTATTAGGCAGATGGGAAGTGAGGGGACAGTCTGATGAGCTCTTTAACTTTTACTGACTTCCCTATACCAACCTCTTAGCTATTTTAATTCCCTTCTGAAGGCAATAAAGGGAGGGCTTTTAGCTCACCAGGCTCATCTGAAATGTCTCAGTGAAATGACTGAAACTCTATCTTAATATTCCCTGCGACTGCCGGTTCCAGTGGCTAGTTTCTGACTTTCATGGCTCTTGGGTTTCTTTCTGTATAGTAAATGTCAGTGTGCGTTTCTTGGTTACTTCTTGCATGCTTGTTTCTTCTCTCGCACAACAGACAGACAGATGGCTGTGACTGTTCTGCTAGGCCCAAGAATTCTTGGCTGGATTTCTCAGATGAATAATACGATGATAACTTAGTGGTGTTTCCTCGCTGCTCCAGTGCTGAGCGGGGAGACAAAATTAGAGGGATATATCAAGGAGCAGAGGAAGGGGAAATTCAGATAATGACAAGGCTGGGGAAATATTAGCAGCAAGGAAGACTTTTGGCAGGGTTTTGCTTTGAGTAACCTCGCCTGGGCTCAGCCTGGCTTCTTGGAAGTTTTAAAACAACGGCAAGAAAAAAAATGCAACTCAGCACACAAATGTGTCCGGACATCTTTCTTTTTTAAAATGCCATTACAAACGGGGAGTGCAAAAGCAGCTTAGAGCTGGCATTTCAAAGGGGGCTGGGGGTGGAGAGAAATTGCAAGGTAAACAGGACAGCATCTATCTTCTCCCTACCTCCAGGCTGTGTGCAAGGAAAGATAACAGCAGCAGGAGAAAGCAAATTCTGCCATGGAATTTAGCTCTTTTTTTTTCTTTCCTTGTAGCAGGAAGAGAGGGAGAGGCTGCATGTGCTTCTGAGGCGTCTCTGTCTGCTTTGAACCTTATCAACAGGGACTGTGCAATGCAGTTTCTCTTTCTCGCTCTCTTCTTCTAACTTTTGAAGCAAAACACTTACGTGCAAGGAATGTTGGAGCATCTGACAGCTGGGAAGACAGAGAAGAAAACCAAGGAATAGGGAGGAGGTTACTATTGGTTTCTTCCACCCCCCACCTCCTCCTCCCCCCTTTTTTTTTTTTTCTTTCCCTGTTTTCTTTCTCTGATTAAAGAAAGAAGGAAAGAAGAGAACAGTGTAGAGATGTCTACCCCAACCCTTCCTTAACAAGCCTCAAGAGCATGGCCTGTGTTGAGTCAAGCAGATTGTTAAGGGAGAATGGCTGTCAATGGGATCTCTAACATGTATTTTTTTTTTTTGTAAGGAAAAGAAAGAGGAAAGGCCTCTCATCAAGGCAGCTCAGTGTTTATGAAATGTTTTGCCTGTGTAAGACCTACAGCGAATCTGGGAGTGCGCAGAATCTGCTGATCTACCACATTCTCTTGGGAAGGGATCACTTGCAACATATCTTCACAAGTGGAGATGGTCAATATATACATTACCAGGCACTGCATGTCAGGTTTATATTCTGTACTAATAGGCGTTTGGATGGGTTCCATAACATGGCAGATGGGTGTGAAATAGGAAAGGAAGGAGAGGCCAGGGTTTGCAAAAGATCTGTAGGATGTTGGCCACATCTGAAGGCAGTCCAGAAATTGGAGTTCAGAGTAGGATCTGAGCTTTGCTGAAAATCTGGTCCAGCACTTCTACTAATTAAAGGCTTCTTGGTATCTTGCACCACGCTTTCATTGTGTCCTGGCAGAGGTTGAATAAGTCAGGCAGAGGTTCAAGTCAGAATCCCAGACTTGGACTTGGAAGAAGTTTGAGCCAGATCTGAGCTTTGGCAGATGGTCCCTCTATGTATAATGAGGTCAGGCAAAACATCTGATCTCAATACCCTTGAACTTCTGGAGAGGGGGCATGTATTTGAGCCCAGGAAAATAGGATCATCTGTGCAGTGGGCTCTGCCAATTGATTTTTCTTTCCTGGCAGGCTCGATGGGTCCCAGCTGTGCAGCTGAGGTCCTTTAGAAGACGCTGTAGGTATGAACCTAAAGGAAAGGAGCCTATTTGGACACCTCTCTGTCCTCAAGGTTCTTTGTAATGCATGCATCGTTAGTGAAGTAGAGAAATGAAATAAGGAGTGGATGAGTTATTCAGCATCTCTTATCTTAATGATAAAGTGAAGTGAGATGTGTTGACAGGACTTCATTTCTAGAAGCCTGCATGGAAGGTGAGCAGTGTAAAATCACCAAAAATCCCAAATATACAGTTTTGTTGCCTTATGCACTTGATATCTTATCTACAGCTCTCCACTACTGACTTGCACTGCAGTTATTGGGAAGCAGAATAGATAACACAAGGTAGGAGGAGTCTGGAAAAGATGAGGAATATTACTTCCACAAAAACAACAGAGCCCTGGAAGACTACAGCCCATTCCAGTGACATGGTGGAAAAGAAATGACATCCAGGAAGGTAAGAGAGATGCACACCATCAGCAGTTAGAGATGGACACATCCTGGGTCTAACAGCTTTGAAGACAGATCAGAAACTTTGCAGCAAGGCAGGTTGCTGAGGATAGCCCTGTCAGACAGTGCTTGCTGCGAGAGTACAAAAGCAGGTGGCTTCTTTTCCCTTGAAAAACAGTGAGAAAAGTGTTTCTAATCCTTCAGTGGGTACTAGGCTCCTGGTGGGCCATTCAGAATCTATTTCTGGTATCACAGCTTTCAGTCAATCTGCATCCCCAAATGCTGCTCACCGAAAAAGGAATTCAAGAGCAGAGGGTGCTCGGTGTGATGCAGGGGGACAATGGTTGTGTGTCACATTTGGCTGCAAGGCAGAGATGGAGGGGCGGCAATCAGGGAGGGGGAGATCTGATCAGATGAAGGTATGTGGAGGAGACAGCCACTAGCCCATGATGGACAGGCATGGACAGTGCCAGCCTGAGCCCCAGACAGAGCTTGTTTCAGCCCAGGATTCCAGAGCAGCCCCTTTCAGCTGCAATAAGCAGGATGAAGTTCTCTCCCTGTAGATCCCAGATTTCCCATCAAATTCCCACCTGCTGTTTTGCAATTGGCACTAGCTTTGATTCCATTGTGACTTACTACTTCATTTTCTGGGCTATTCTTTTCTTATAGGAGGTGACATCTAAGAGATGTACATCACAAGGGGGAATCAAATGGCTAAAGTAAAAACAAAAAAAAATAGTCCTAAGTCCTAGAAATGTCTTTCAAAGGGGAAAATAGGTTGTCTACCACCTACAAATAGATGTAGGATGGCAGCTAGGAGACTCTGGTCATTTGATCGCCATGTTATGGCATCACCTTCTTGTCAAAAGATATGCTGAGACCAAAGTCTGACAGAGGTGCTGAACATCTTGCTGCTTGCAGTAACAGGAGACTTGGTGGTTCAGAAAGTACTTTCCAAATAAATTCCTTTAAAAATCAGCAATCATCTAAAAAGGCCCAATGACATCTAACTGGGAGTGCTGTTAGATCCCATCATGTCCAGAAGTTTTTGTGCTCCACTGCACTTTGCAGAGCTTTCCAGAGGAAGCCTCTGTGGACATCACCTGGCTGAGTGCTGCAGTTTAACATCATGTTGCTTGGATGCGTGGATGTGAACCTGGCTGTCTCATACCTGGCCAGAGGCTGGTTGCACAACAGACCATGCCCATGAAGATGCACTGGATATGTTTGCGAGCATGGCAACTGTGTCCTGCAGTCAGCACACTTACAGTAATAAAAGACTTTTTAAAGCCAGACATACTTTGTATTGTAAACTCAGCCGTGCTCCAGGTGCATCTAGGCAGGATGCATCTGCTAAGCCTGGTGCAGAGATTTACAGAAATCACTAGACTTTGCTTCTGCTGAAACCCATGTGTTTTTTTGCATTTGCTTTTGCCAGTTAGGCAAGTGTAAACAGAAATAATACCCAGGATCTTTTAATTGTTGTAACGTAATCTGTGTGCTAAAGTAGCATCTGTGACAGATATTCTCAGGAAATGAAAGGGAAAGGATAAAGTCACTCCTGAAATGAATTGGCTTTAGGTGAGGAATCAAAAAGCTGTGGGTGTAGAAAAAATAAATAGGGTAAAATTCCTGCAGAACCAATAGAGACTAAGCATACCAGATCCAGTATTACCCAGTACTGTGCATAACCTCATGAATATTTACTTTGCTTGCAGCCATGTGTGGAAACAGGTACTTTCACAAGTACTTCAGAATTTGATCCCAGCTGATACCTTGGCATTTGTGGTGAAAATGGTTGTTTGCAAAGAAAAACGTCCCCAGATCTGCAAAAAGGAGACAAGTTTTCTGCCTGCAGAAGTGTTGAAATAACATGTAGAAGTAAACACCAAGGACACCATTCACTGCACAAACAAACTCCCCTTCCAACACCTTCATGAAGATGTGGGAGAAGTTACACATGGCATCATGATTCATTATAATACTGCTTACTACAGTGCTTTTCCTTGGGAAAAACAACAACAACAACAACCAACCAAACAAACAAAAAACAGAAACAAACCAGAAAACCTCAAGGTGTTGCACATTTATTTTGATGCATCAAACTACCTGTTGCCACTTGACTGCTCTGAGCTGAACCAAAGACGAAAGCCTTCTTCAGACAGTGCAAACAATGAAACACCTGCCACAAACAAATGGTCTCTTACCTGCCTGTTGAGTTGGGAGTTGGAGTCAGATGGGACTATGAGAAGAGATTGCCAGCAGAAGGGATAGGGGCATAGACACTGTGATGGGGACACGAACAGGTTGGAGAGGATGAGTGCTAAGTGACTCTGTGAAGTGTCCTGCCTCCTTCTTCCCCCATATCCCCTCCAAAATAGATGACAAGAAGCAGAGTAGCCCCAGTGAATGAGTCAAATGAGCTTTTGAGTTCTCCCTTTCTCCTGAATCCATGAATCTGCTGTGTGGATAATTAGTCTGCCAGTCTCATTCTGGTAGTGCTGCTTTGGAGCACGACATATTCAAAGGGGTCACAAGCTCATTCTTTCCCCCATTCTCCCTTTACCCTTTTTTTTTGTCCCTATTCCTCTGTTTTTTTAATGATGCTCTCCTCCAGCACAAATTGACTCTGGCGGTAATTTGTCATGTCACCTTCAGTAAAATTTTGAACAAAAATGTAGAAGATTCATGGGGGAGTGAAAGTGCCTCATCTTTTATGCATTTCAGATGGCAAAGTATAAATCAAGTAGCCCAGGGACCTGCTTGCAGGGAGACAACAAGAAAAAAAAGCTATAAACCACAGTGAGTAAAGTTAGACAGTGTTTCTGTCTGATCCTGTACTGATAAGCCTGAGATTTAATTTTTAATTGTTCACTGTTCATTTTTACGTCAGAGGTGAATGCAATTGATAAAAGAGGTTTGAGAGAAGCCCAGCCCACAAGCTCCTCCTGCTACAGTCCTCCTCCTCACTAGGAAGTCGGGGTGAAAATTAAACTTTAAGGGATCTGGATGAAAGGCTTTGGGCTAAAACAGAGGGGCTAGAGGTTAGGATCCAGAGTTCTAAGTGTTTAAAAGGGTTGGTCATTCCTGACCTTGGAGGAAGTTATGTATCTTAGATAACCGTAGACTTGTGGTTTGGAATCTGGAGTAAACTGGGGTAAACTGGGGTTCATTTCTCAATTCTTTTGCAAAACTCTTTCATGGGAATGATTCATCTGCCCGTGCCATGCCATGTCATGCCATTCCAATGTACAGACTTCAGCTGATGTTCAGCTTCCCACCATCACTTGCCCTGTCAGATTTGATAGCAAAATCCTGGGGGAGGGGATCACATCCCTCTGCTCAAATGCAGCTTTCAGTCCTCACGGCCTTGATGTGCTGTTACTATCCAAGCAATGTCAATGCAATGAAAGGTTCTGGAAGGGCCAGCTGCACACGGCTGGTAGGACACACCGCATGCAGATTCACATATATCCATAGCTGTATCGCATCTATCACTGCAATCAGAGAGTTTAAGGATTTCGTAGGCCAGCTGAGTGCTTCAGATCCCCTTCTCCACTCCAGCTGATTTCATGTTACAGACAAAGCCATAATACCCTCTTGTATTTTTTGTTGTTGTTTCGGTCCATTTTGGTTTGTTTTCCATGCACGATCGATCTGTTTTAAAAGAGCACACGGCTGTATGGTAGGAGGGATTAAACAGCAATGTAGGAAAAGATCTCCTGTGGGGAAGTCTGATTATACCCTTTTAGGTGGGTTTTCTTGTTGAGAGTTAGCCTGCATATTCCCACCCTGTATTTGAAGGTCTTACGCATTGCCTTATGCTGCTTCCTACAACAAAATTGAGAGGAGTATGATGAAATCTCTTAGTCACAGGAGAGCTCATTTGTTCAGCAAATCCAGCCGTGACCCTTTCTTATGTTTTCTTTCCTGTCTTCTGCTGGCTTGTTTTTAGCTGAATGCTCCCACTAAAACCTCCCTATCAATATTCAGGAATGATTTCTGGAGTTTGGATAACATCTACCAAATCCAACAGAGACCAAAGTGCTGGGCATGTTTGTAGAATCCGAACAGTTATCACAATCCACAGGATCAGACACTTCGGGTTGTATCTGCTGCTGCTTTGGCGAGAAAGGCCGTGGAAAATGTAATAGTGTCATGGAAATGTAATAGTGAATGAACATGATGGTGAGCTCACGTGCCAGCTTCAAGCCTTGATTCAGCTCTGTGAAGCTGGAACTGTGATGGGCTCTTAGCAGTTGGGAGCAGCCCACAGGGAAAATGAGTGTGCTGTGCTGCTGCTGCTGGGCTTTGGTTCTTACATTGTCTCAGTTGTGGTAGCTCCAGACGCTGATGGAGAACAGAGACTGAGGACAATTGAGAGTGCTCTGGTTGCAAATTTCCTTTTCATAGACTCATAGAATTATTAGGGTTGAAAAGACCATTAAGATCATCTAGTCCAACCATCAACCCATGCCTGTGACCACTGTAGACCACGTCTCTCAGTGCCACGTCTCCCCTTTCCTTGAACATCTCCAAGGATGTGACTGAACCACCTCCCTGGGCAGTCTGTTCCAAGAGCCTGACCACTCTTTTGGAGAAATATTCTTAGTATTTAACCTGAATTTCCCCAGTGCAACTTAAGGCCTATACTTCTTGTCCTGTGAGTCCCTTCCTTGTGTGAAAGGCAAAGCGAAACCTTTTAAATCTATTTTAAATAGATATATATGTGAGCACAGAGTCTGTCTGGACATGCACAGCCTGTGAGCACTACAAAATTGCTAGAAGTTTGGAGCAGAAACCCTTTATTTCACAGGTTTGTAATCTTTCATAGTTGTTCTCCAAGCAGTATTTCTGTCTGCCTTCTGCTTAATGAATCAGCAAAGCTAAGAGAGCAGCATGAACTTTGAGAAGATATACTTCAGTGCCCCTTATGGCCAAGCTGGAAATGACGCTCATTACCAGTGCTGTACGAACAGGATAGGTAACCCAGAGATGTCAGGAAGGGCTGCAGGCTAAAACAGCCAACCAAAGGTTCCCTTCAGACCTTTCATTCATCCCAGAGATGGCATTAACACTGCCATGAATCTTGTGGTTTTATTTAACATCCAGGGACTGTGCTGAATGTATCCAATGCAAACAGCGCCATGATTACACTGATGGGCAGCAAAGGCTGCTTTAGGGGCTTCCCTTTCTCTGCTTGCTCCTGCCTATGTCCCTGGGTGTGGGGAGCATTGGAGAGAGGGCAAACAAAGCTTTTGCTCTCCTAAAGGTCACCTGTGTTCATGAGATGGACACAAATAGTCCAAGCAGGGAGTGCTGCAGTGAGGGAACACCTGAGGTTAGGCTGCTCAGTCAAAATACTTGCAGAGGGTCTAATTATTAGTAAACGTATTTAGTGGAGATGAGGGTGGCAGGAAGGGACAATGAGTGGGAAAAATTGCAGTAATTACAGTGAAGTGATCAAAAAAAATCCCAGAAACGTGAACGCTGCCTCTCACTAGCCCCCTCCCTCTCTCCCCCCAGGATTCATTAGTTTTTACAGAGGAGCACAGGGGAGATTATTTATCTTTGATCATTCCAGAATCAATCAGCAAAAGTACAAACGCACTTAAAATCAGCGTTTGCCAACTGCTCAGCTCCACATGGTACACCCCATTCTTTAGAGGCCTTCCAAAGAGGCGAAGCGGAGACAAAGAAGAGATGGATGACTTCAGTGAAGTGCTGAAGAAATTGTTTGAAGAAAGAAGCTGCCCCCACCCTGATGAGCAGCGTAGCTCTCCATCACCTTGCTTTTAAAGCAGGTAAAGGCACAGGAAAGGGAGGAGGGAAAAGAACTGCAGAAGAGAGACGGACGGACAGACAGACAGCAGCAGAAATACTGATTTCCCTCACTCTGTTTATTCAGATGGCTTGCCTGGGATGGCTTAATTCCTGGTGCTGCTTCACACTCTGTTTGTTTACTTTCCCATATTTTTGCACCTTCACTCCGCAGGTTCAAGATGGCTGTGTTCAGCAGCCAGCTAATGCCTTCTGAGCGGATAATCTGGGGATTCTCTGTGTTTGATATACTTACCACACTGCTGCTCAGCTCCCGCAGTGTGCCTCAAATATTTATTTTAAAAAGGAAAAAAAAAAACCCACAAACCTTCCCCAACCTATTTCCTTCACAGCCCTCATTGCTGAAACTTCTCACATCACTTTCCGCGGGGAACTCGTGGGATGCTGTTCTGTTTGTTTATGTATTTCTTTCTGGCAGCGTCACTCTTGCAGCTGCCAAAGAAGGGGGCAAAGACTTCTGAGGAAGTGATTCATAAACGCCTGCCACGTATGCCCAGACACAGTGCTTTGGCCAGGTGCTGGGGGCATCCATGTCCCACACCATTGCTGACTGCATTCTGGCCATCCCACTAATATTTGCATTTTACTTGCCTGAGGCTATTCATAGTTGTATAGAGGACAGAGCAAGGATCCACCTTCAACAAAGGCTTTTGAAAGTGAGACACACAGAAAGTGCACCAGGAGCTCTGTTTCTGCAGCTTCAAGCAGAGGAGAAAAAAGTTGGGAGGATGACATCATATTTGAATTGCTGCTTCTTGGTGAAAAGCTAAACACTGACTGTCAAAAGCTGACAGTTTGAACAGGATTTGGGTTTTTCCTTACTGACTATAAGGTGCACTTAAAAGTTTGGCAAGTTGCTGTGTATCTTCTGGTGGATGATTTTGGAGAACAGACCTTTTCCTGGTGTTGGAAAGAAGTCTGCTGGATATTTTGCCATCCCAGACTTCAGGAATGGCCCAAGAGACAGTCTGTGTGCCTCCTATCTGGAACACCTGTCCCATCCCTCCAAGACACAGCCTTGGCAGCATGGTTGCTCCAGAACAAGAGCAGAATGATGATATATAGAGATATTAAAATATATATATATATTTTTTAATGTATGTATAATATATATATATATTAATCTCTCTCTCTCTCTCTCTCTCTCTCTCTCTCTCTCTCTCTAAGAAAAAGAATATATATAAAGAAATATATATATATAAAGAAATATATATAAGAAAAAGAAATTATGTTTAACTTGCTGTGGGGCTGGAGATAATGCGAGCTTGGGGTCACCATAGGACTGGCTCTTCCCTCTTGCAATGACGCATTGTCCTGCTGAAGGCACACTCACGTCAAATCCCAGCAAGAGAAAAGCATCTACCCCTGAGCAGATGGGTAAACTTTATCTCTAGTCTCTGTAAGAACATCAGGGCTTCTGCCAGAGATCTTCAGCAGATCTCTGTATTCTTGTTTCAGTGTTATTACATTTTTCTCCCCTTTTTTTTAACCTTACCCCAACTCATTTGGCTGGCATTTTGAACAGCATTTTCTACGTTTTTCAAGATGTGATAGTCTGGTTTTCTGATGGCCTATCACAAGACAAAGTTGGACTGCTTATCAGTGAAAGGTACCTTGTCAACCGACTCGGGAGCAGTGTTATATTTAAAAGGAAGCATAAGAAAAGCCACGGGGAATAGAAACCACTGCTGCTATGGTATTAAAGAAGAGTCGAAGAGTCTGTTGTATCAGCAGGGATATGGGAGAGATGAGGTTGGGGGCTCTGGAGTTAGCTGTGGGCTTAGCATATAACTTTTTCTATCCAACATTTGCCATGAAACATCGTGACAATACTCAGGCACTAGTGTTAGCAGAGATATTATCACTTGGGGAGACAACAGAAATGGCCTTATCATTTTGACAATAGCTTTTTTCCCTTATTATCGCTAAGTAACAACATCTCTATTTCACCGCCACTACTGAGCTGCTGTTTTTTTGATAAATAGGGTCCTTTCATGATTTCTTTTTTTCTCCACTTCTATTTTATCCTTTGGGTGCACATACGAGCAGATTTAAAAAAAAATTCCACCAAATGGTGCAATATTAAAGACTACATCTCTTAAGAGTCAAAAAAGCTGCCAGAGGGGATATCTGCACAAACACACTGGTGTCTAAGGGACACGTGGTGCACCTAGGTATGAAGAAAGTTGATTTTACCTCTAAGGTCACCACACCTCTGAGGATATAAGAGCTGGAGTATATAGGAGATGTTAGGAGACATTTGTTGGTAGGAATGTCATACTGCATTAGAAAACGCCTATAATAAAATCTGTATGCTTGGCATACAGTTCGCCATGTCCTCGGGTGCCTGTGCAAAGGAAGGCAACATCTCCTGTCTGTCTGTATCTTGGGACCATTCAGGTCTCTTGGGAACACCACGGATTTCATTCACCACCCTCGCAAAATACCTTAGAAGAGGGAATCAGGGCTTGTCATCGCCCCGGCATCATTGCTAAGCTGAAAGACCTGCATGCCCTGGGCAAGAATTAGGACTATGCGCATATAGCTCTATTAGTTATGGTGCATAGTGACAGCTGGACGTGTTCATGTTTGAACTAACTGAATATTTCTCCTTATTTCTCTTCACTTCCCTTTCTGTTCTTTCCTTATGCCCATCCCCATGGTGTCTGAGCACTGCTGCTGTCTACCTGACTGGCCACAATTGTTACGGATTATCATCTGCCTCGGCTATGAGTGTATTCTCCCATTATCTGCTCATCATCCACAGTGGCTCTGTCTGGATACTTCTTTCTGCTGATACCATCAGCTGCCACTGTCTATTCTTTGCACAATAGAGAACCTTCCTATCTGAGCCTATTGCTATGGTTACAAGCATCCTGAGGGTGGTGGGATCAACAGGAGCCATAAATGAAAGTACCACTGTGGCATTTGCATAAAGACTCCCTACCTGCTGAGGAACGTCCACATTCTCCAAAATGACTCCCACGAGTTTCTGTCACCGCTGCTGCAAATTTACATGGATGGGCTGGGACATCAGGGCTCAGTTTATACTTTCTTGGCTGGAATTCACAGTGAGAACACTTTTTACAGCGGAGAAGAGAGAGAAAATTTACCTTAGAAGATAACAGCACTCACCTCCTTCAGTATAAAATAATGAGGAGGAAGGTCAGCTTTCACTCTCTATCTTTGCATGCTCTGCTTTGCAGAGAGCTTCCAAGCGCTCGAACCAACAACGCACTGAGCTACCTGTTAGCCCCAAGCAAAGGGAACCATCCATCACGTGCCCACTCCATCACTCTCACTGCAGAACTAAATGACATGCTCAAAGCCCACCACTAAACAGAGAGGAAATATAACCAGACTAACTGCTATCAGAAAGTTAAATGCTTAAAATAATGCCATGGGAGGATCGAAGAGGAAAGAACAGGAGGTAAAGTAGGCTATTTTCCTCATCTGTGTTAATTTTTTTTCCCCAAACAGAGGAGGTGCATACTGAAATTAACCTCTTCAACTTCGATTTTTTCCTCTCTCTCTCTTGTGCACGCATACACACACACTCTTCTAAAGCTTATACATTATGATTTGATGCAGGAGGATTTTTCATTAGCAGATGTGAAAGAGGCTTTAATACAAATCAGTCCAGAGAGCCTTTTGACAGGATTTTTAAATAGTGCCCCTTGTCTCCCAGATGCAGCCGCGTGCTATCTTGTTCCCACGCTGACCTCTCCGTCTTCCCTCATTAAAGAACACGTCCGGGCTGCCAAGCCCTCTCTCTTTTTGGAGATCTTCCCCGCTTTGTCTCAGATGCAGTCACTCCCATTGCTGACCGACAGCTCTTCACCCCCAGTAATTTCTGCACTGCATTAATATCTCATTAATCTGCATTGTGATTTATGAGTCTGAAATGATGGAAGATGTCTAGAGGAGCGTTTCTCATTTGGCCTGCTGCCTTTCTTCCCCTGCCCCTTCACTTGCCTTCTTCATGAGCGAATGGGTCTCTGCTCCCACTCTGCCCTTCTGCAGAGCATCATCTCTCTGGATCGTCCCAATGGGGAGAAGGAGGTTAAGCATGGTGCTTCCTGGCTGCTTTCCTCATTAATGATTTGAGAAGCAGATAAATGCTCAGGAGAAGCAAGGCTGCATTCCAAAGACCTCTGGTAGCTCCTCTGTGAGGTCTGTGGCTGTGCTCTGGCTCCAGTTGCTGTTGGATTCAGACCAAGGAGATGGGGCCACAAGCCCATGGGTACATGACGTTGTGGGGTGTGTTGCTGTGAGGCTACTTTAGCCAAGCTCAAGGGAAAAGGGAAAAGAGTAGATTCCCCATACTAACTTCATGAGACTCTTATAACCCTACATGAAAATTATTTCTTCCTTTACATTTCAGGAGTATGTTAGAAAAGAATCAGCATCTAAAGGGGCCTGTAAAAAAGAAAGAGACAGGCTCTTTGCAGGGGATAGGACAAGTGGAAGTAGTTTCAAACTAAAAGAGGGAGATTTAGACTGGATATAAGAAAGAAATTATTTACAATAAGTGTGACGAAGCACTGGCACAGGCTGCCCAGAGAGGTAGTGGCACCCCATCCCTGGAGACAGCCAAGATCAGACTTGATGGGCTCTGAGCACCTGATGGAGCTGTGTGTGTCCCTATTCATTGCAGGGCTGTTGAACTGGATGGTCTTTAAGGGTCTCTTTCAACTTCAACAATTCTGTGAACAGAGAACTATTTAGCTTTAATGTCCCCAGGACTTTGGATGTTTCTCCAAAGCTCCTAAATTTCTAGAATTTGTGGCTATAAGAAATGGGATTTGCTCTGCTCTTTTGGTCATCAGTACACTGCTCCAGTCCTCAGGAGAGTCAGAAAACACAAAGAGGTGTGAGTGCCTTGTTTAGAAGATGGGAGAAGATGCGGGTTAAAGTTAAGGTAGCATTGGTAAAAATGAATAAAGGTGTCAGAAAGGGCATAAGAAGCCATGGGTGAAGGTATATTACAAAATCCTTTGTGCTTTGCCTTAACTCCCTTGGTCTGCTGCTCACTGAAGCCAATGGAAACATCACTACTGACTTCCCGGCAGTGCATTCATATTTCAGACAATTAAGCCATAATAAATTTCAGTCAAACATGCTCCTCGCTGCACAATAGCCTGGGAATCACAAGGCTGATGGTCCCACTAAAAAAAAAAAAACAACCTATCTGAACTTTTCCAATGCAAGAAGTGGTTCAATTTCAGGTGAGCTTCAGAAAAGATTTGCCTCGAATCTTTACTTTCCTGGTCTCTTCCCAAATCTCAGTACTCACAAACTGATGCAGATCTTCTCACACACAGTATGTGAAGGTGGTTCTGGTTCTCAGTCTGCCAGAGATAATGATAATTTACGAAACCAGTAGTGACCAGGACTAGCAATAAAGATTAGTTGCTACTGCATGAATATGTAGATGAATATGCAATTGCTCTGACAGCAAGAGGGGAAAGCTCTTTCTTTGGGGACTGGAAATAAAAGGGGGAAATAGCCTGGCTTTTTAGTTGTTGTCTTAAATTGATATTTAGGAGCGCAATCTGCGCTGTTTGAAAAGGAGGAGAGTGACAAAGAAAAGAACTTTCTGTAAAAAATCTTCCTTATTCTACTTCGTTAATCTTTTAGATCTTTTGAATTTGGATAACGTGGCTGGAAAAGGGGAAAAAAAAAATCACAAATTGTTTCTATGTAAATAGGGCTTTTACACAGAGCACAAAAGCTTGGGGTGGGAAGGGTATAAAAATATTTTAATAGGTAACCTTTTATTTGGCAAAATATGTATTACTTCCTATTATGAAAAACAGTTGGCATATTTGAGATGAAAATGGTTATACATATACATTACAATTACATATTCATTTGACTTTATATTACATACACAACTCAATTTGGATAAACGTCTGAAGCCAAAGGAATAAATTAGGATTGGTGCCGAGTGCTTTCTTTGCCCTTCCTCATTGTGTTTGCTAGATTTGCATTTTATAGTTGCACATTAACAAATATGCATATTTCATTATGGTTTTGGATTAAAAGGTTATCATCTCCGTTACCCATTAGTAATAAACAAACACAGGCTTTCCATGTGAATTTATCCCTAGCTCAGCTGTTTGCTGATTAGGTTGTTGTTGTCGCTGGGTTTCCTTGTTTTCTCCTTGTGGAGAATCCCTAAATTCATTTCTGAAGTGCTATTGTCCTCTAGGGAGTGACGAATGAGAAAAGGAGCGAACAAGAGCCAGAGCCATCCTCAGGTGGTGCAAGGAGTGGAAGGTAGGGCCGGGACCACCATGCAGCCATGTCAACAGCTTAGTTTGGGCAAGGGTCCCCAAAGCCTGCGTCCTAAGTAAAAAAAAAATCCTTGGAAGATCTTGTTGAAGGCTGCAGACATCCTTAGAGACAGCACATGGGGCAGGAGGCAATGAAATGAGCTCTTAGTTCAATCTCTTCAACCAAGAGATTCCTTACTGATCAGTTCTGTATTTCCAGCACTTGTAGGATGGATGTAGGAAGGGAGCAGAGATGAAGGAGGCACTGGCTGCCCAGGAAAGAGGTACAGACACTGTCCCTGAAGATGTTCAAGAGATGTGAAGACACGGCACTGAAGGACGTGGTTAATGGGCACAGTGGGGATGGATTGGTGTTGGGCTTGGTGATCTTAATGGTCTTTTACAATCTTAATGATTCTATGGACATCAGACCTTCACCTCCACAGGAATGTGCTCCATTTCCTGTGGTGCTCTTAAGGGATGGCCTTCAGAAGGACCACTGTCTAAGGGGGCCTGTCTTGCACAAAGTTTGGTAGAAAACTTCAATTCCATGTCTTTAAAAGAAAAAAAAGGAAATGGCAGAGAGTGTTTCAGCACAAGAAAAAGGAGCTGTCATTTTTCCACATTGCTGGAAGCCATTTTCCCTAAAACTTGCTCTCATGCAGTGAAGAACAGGTGGAGAAAAAGGGGCTGTGCCACTTTGAGACACACAGACATTTTGTTTAGCAGTGAAAGAAGGTTGCTCGTAAGTGAGGGTCAGCAATTAGCCCCTTTCTTGCCACCAGATCAGTTCTGAAACAGCTGCTGACACCTCATCACTGTCAGAGCAGACAGCTGAAGACAACCTAAATAGCCCTCCTGAGGCCCGAAACAGCCAAGAGGTGTTTTAGAGCATCACAGCTTAGATGCATCCTGGACTCAGCTCTGGCTGAAAAGCCTGAAGCTACAAATATTCAGTAGCTCAGCCCTGACCCTTGTGGAGTCCTTCCTGAATTGCTTCTGTGATGTAAACAGGATTTAAATATCAGTAAGAAAATCATCCATAGGGCTTCTAGAGGGGAAGAATCTCTCTGACCCTACGATGAGTGATGGGTCACTGCGTGACCACTGAATTGACGTACCCAAGAACACAACTATCTGAGCAAGGAGTAAGCAGCGTGGATGCTGAGGGCGATATTACAGACCAGGTGAATTTTGAGAACACTTTGCAACACTGACCAACAGCAAGGACCAGTTTCTAAGGGCAGCAGGTAGAAGAAGCTGCTATGAAAAAGCCAGCACTGGAGAAAGAGCTCCCCCTCCCAGAAGGGAGCTCTGCTGTCTTAACAACAGGTGCTATTTGTCACTCTGGGACAGGATTGGTGTCCTCTCATCATGGATTTGTACATGCCATAGGATTATGGTCTTTGGCTCTGACTATTCACTTCCTGCAAATAAGTGCTATGTACAAAAGCAAATGTGGTTTTAATGTACTTCTATTTTTTATTTTATTGGTTTTTCTTCGCTTTTTTAATGTCAATTCACTAGAGTCAGTGGGAGCGAATACCTTAAAAGAAGCATTTTGGTTTTATTTTTCCTTTTCTGTGGCCATAAAAAGAGGAAAACGTAAAGGTTCAACAGCTTTTCAATAGAAGAAAGCCCCAGTGGGGGGCCCACACAGTTCCTAGAACCCATCTCTAGGATCCTCTGCTGTTCCCTGCTTAGACCTAGTCTGGGCACGCTTTACTAATGTCTTCAAAGGCCATCCAGTCCAACCCTCCTGTAATGAACAGGGACACCTACAGCTCCATCAGGTGCTCAAAGCCCATCCAGACTGACCTTGAATATCAGCAGGGACATGGCATCTGCAGCAGCACGTCCTTCATACCAACCTTTTTCAAAGGTTGTGCTTTGATGGGCTGAATGGAAAGAGCAGAACACTTAGAAGGTGTTGCACGGGGGTAGTCAATCAAGCAAAGGAGTACTGAAAAGGTCAAGGTAGTAGTAAAGCATATTAATAAAATTTGCCTACTGTAATAGGGTGTTATAATAATTCTAATGCTGCAAACAAAGATTGCAAAGAGGGTTGGTGTAATGCAGCAGCAGAGTAGCAAAGTACTAGGCTGCAGCAAGTGAGGATGTACCCAAATACAGCAGCTGTAGACACAGAAACAAAGGAGAGAAAAAAAAATAATCTACTTACCCATAGAAGATCTCAGATACACAGGAACACCCAGCAAGATACCTGTGCCTTCACTGCCAACCCTTAAATGAGGTCTGGGAAGGAGTGGATCCTGGCTGCAACCCTTCCAGTCACTCAGCTGCATTGCATTGCATGCACCTGAGTTCCCCTGGGCTGGCCCTGCCTTCCCATCAGTTGCTCAATCACTGTTTCAAGCCATGACTTAGCATTTCCACTACAGTTGGAAATACCAGAGTAATAGACCAGGGGGTCCTTGTCCTGAGGCCCCATCATAAAACAGTTTTTGCATGTGCAGTCTTAGCAGAGAGATGAGTGCTCAAGTAGTCAGTACTTGGAAGCTAGGTGTATTTTTCCAGCTGTTACATTGCCAAATCATTCATGATGGGGATATGGTGCCTTTGATAAATACACAGCAGTCTCCTACAAAATGGGCTGAAGGTGGTAATTCAGTTCACCTAGGCCACCAAACAGCCATCAGATAATTGTAAATTTGGAGTGGAACTAAATAAGCTATGCATAGCTGCAAGGCTTCATTTCCAGCTACTAATCCTCTTAAATTATTAAGTCACCCTGTAAACTATTAGTTAAGTATTTTGAAGAAGAGACTCTGCTGGGTGTAGCCTCGTATAACGCCACAGACTTCAAGCAGAATATAACTCAGCATAGAAATAAATGGATGTGATTGCACAACCCACCTGAACGACAAGTGTGTGCCTGAAACTTAGAGACCTCGTGTAAAACCTTGATGCAGCACTGCAAAGCCAGTCATCCTCACGGAACAGAGGAAGCTCAGTGGTCTATGCAGGCGGGTTCCTTCTTCCTGATCAATAGCAGTGAGAAATCTTCTGTAGTCTTTTTTTTTTTTTTTTTTTTTTTGGCCATTCATGAAGGATTTTCCATAGCTTTTTTTTTCCACATGAATACCATCTTGTTGGAGTTGGTCAAATCATCCTCCGAAAGTGATTCCTGCAAATGATTTAGCTCCTTTAGCAGTTCTCTCTTTGCCAGACTATCTGCAAACAGATCATGAGTTTTATTAAAGTGTTGATTACTTGCAGTTTCACAACAGTTCAAACTACAGTTGGTGCAGCCAAATTTAAATGCCGCTGCAATTACAAATGGCTTGCAATGAGTAAGAGCTATTTCTGGTTTACTACTCATGCTGTACATGTGGTCATCCATGTTGCAGTCTTGGTTCTACTCCTGGGATGGGAGGGACATGCTAAAAGGAAAGAATTGCTTTAAAAAAAAAAAAAAAATGGCTGGAGGCATGTGGAACTGCTCAGCTAATCCATTGTGCAAGTAATAAATAGGAGCTGTTCAAAAAGTCTTCAAGTACACTTCCAGGAGGAATACTCACAGCTACTTAACAGCATCAGTATCTATGAAGCTCATTTATCCCCACTAATATTCTTGAAATAAACACTCAAGTGTTCATGAATAAATGTACCCTCTCTGACTGATGTGAATTTGTTCATGGCTATACATTATTCCGAATGAATAGTGTAATTCACTCTAATTTATACAAGGAAGAGGAAATTGATGGAGGAAATAATGAGATTTGGGGTAATATAAGCACTGTCAGCAGTCTTATGAAAGGAGATTGTAACATCTTCAGGTTGGAAACCATTTTCTGTGGCTGAGATTCTGGTTGGTGGCTGACATAAGGTAGAGGATACGCTGCTGGTTGTGTGTGTAGCATAGAAGCATAAATTCATTAATGTTGGAAAAGATCTTTGAGATCATCAGGTCCAACTATCCAGATACCACCAATAGGGCGTGTGGGATCATTAGAACTTTAAGCTTATAGGCACAGATGTTAATGATGAACTGATTTGTGGCAACCAAGCTGGACACCAGGAGGTGGCATCTTATGGCACGCATCCTGGGGACACCTTCTCTAGAACATGTGGGCACCATTGGGTGCAGCAATATAGCTTGTCTTTGTGGTGGTTAGCACAAGTCACTGCTTTCTGCTCCCTTCTTGTTCCAGATGAGGGGAAGGGTACAGCACAGTAAAATCACCCAGTTTCTTTTCATGGAGGCTGCCGTACTTTCTTCTGCCTCACCATAAGACACTTAGAATAAATCAGATTTTCAGGAATGCTCAGTGCTTTGAATTAGGGATTATGACAGCAAGGAGATATAAAGAAGCGCTTGGTGCTTAATAGCCTAAAACTGACCCTTCAGCTTCAGCCCACTGCAAAACTCACCTCTTTTTCCTGGCTCAGCCTTCCACGTGTGTCAAGTAACAGAAAAAAACACTTTTTTTCTTTAAAAAAAAAAAACAGAACCAGCAAATGAAAAAAAAAACCAGAACCAGCAAAACATAACAGGCAGAAAGAACTCTTCATGCCAACAAGTGTTCTCCTGCATGGCAGGAAATGCGGTCAGGCTAGGTAAGATAAAAAAGGAAAGCAAAGAGTGGATAAGCATCAGTCTAATGGTTACAATACAATGTTCTCAGATGATGGAAAGGTACGACAGCAAATAGTGAAAGGACAAACAAGATAGTTCCAAGAAGGTGAAGTAATACATGGAGGATGATATGTCAGGAAAACATCTATGAAGACAGGAGCTATTTCTGGGCCACATAAAGTCAACAGGCTGCTCTGTGACCTGGTCCTTCTTCAGGGACTTAAAAACATTCTGCGCTTATTCGCAGTAATTCTGAATGTTTTTCTCCTAGGCTCAATCACAGGAAATCAAGTTTAAAACAGCACAGAAAACACACACAATTCCTCAGATTCTCTTCCACAGCATCCCTTCCACATTAACCCTTTCACCACTGGAATGACATCAGCCATGGCTCTACGAGTACGTTTCAGCAGTGCTCAAATGGCAGTTTCTGGCAGTGCCATCCAAACACAGTGCCTTTCCATGGCTAAAGCAACAGTAGAAGATGTGAACTCGACTAAAAACCTGCACAAAGGTCTATGGGACTAATAGACAGGAGAAGAACAGGAGTAAAAAGTGTTTTCATGAGAGTGAACTGGGTGATCAATTCCAGTACCCATTTTGCCAAATTGATCCTCTTCTGGGTTTGTGCTGTTTTCTACCATGGCTGTTTTTGAGCACTGGTGAAGTGAAACTTCAGAACAAAAGCACAGAACCCTACAGACGGCTTGGACTCTTTGCTTTTTTAAGGGGCACAAATCTCTGTCAAGGGTAAGGTCTATTAAGGATTGTTGTTTTATTTTTCTCTCTCTCTCTCTTTTTTTTTTTTTTCTTTTTTTCTTTTTAATTTTAGGTATCCAGGCCTTTGGAATAATGTACATGTTGGAAGTACATTCTTGTACTGGGAAGATATTACTCTTCCACATAAATAAATGAAAGTTTTAATTTGTAATATGAACTAGTATAAGCTGTGAAGGAGCAATGCTAATTTCCCAATTTCCACACATTAAAATGATAAGGCACAGGCCTGGCAGCTAGATCCGAAAACCACATGGCACTGGGGCAGTGGAAAAAAAATCAGCAGCTGATGACAGGCACATGTCCTGCTTTCTCTGCTTTTTATTTTTGGAGTATGTTGGGTAGTCTTCGATGTTTGCTCTGCTGACACATGTTGGCTGCCCAGGGTAGCTGTAATAGGCCCCTGTGGGAGGTGTATAATTGAGATATACAGGCATTCTGCATATTAACAATATGTGCTTGTTCTGCTTGGAAAAAAGGCTGAAATAATCTCTCTCCCGTTGCCCTTCCTTCCTTGCCTCCCTCTTGCCTTTGGGCACTTGCATGAATTGCTTTGCTGGAAGGAGGGTGAGGGTCTGGGCAGGTGGTGTGACACTGCTGGGGTGAGACAGGCAGACCTCTAAAGGGACAGTGTGCTACCAAAGGGGTCAAAAGAGTGGTAAAGGTGTCTATATGCTGGGAGGACAGTTTAGTATCATATGCCATACTTCCAGGAATTTTACAGTTTGGTGGAAGATGACCCCAAAACATGATGCTGTTTTCCTTGCCTCTTACTCGCTAATCTGATGTACCATCATTATAGAATCACAGAACCATTAAGGTTGGAAAAGGTCACTAGATCACCAAGTCCAACCATCAACCCATCCCAGCGCGTCCCTCAGTGCCACATCTCCATGTCTCTTGAACCCCCCCAGGGACGGTGACTCCACCACTCGCTGGGCAGCAGTGCCAGTGCGTCACCACTCTTTGTGAGAAGAAACTTCATCTAATATCCAACCTGAATCACCTTTCCCCATCAGCCTGTGATCTATCTCCTTTCTTATAAACTCACTTCTTAACTTGCCATGCCTTCCCATTCCCACCTCATCCTCCACTTCCCAGTCTTTATATCTAAGGGGTTCATATTTTTTCCCAAGTTGAAGCTTGACATTTGGATGGAGGTTTGGGAAATTTTACTCAGCATCAGCTTATCCATGGTTTTGTGAAAAGCTAGCAGCTGCCTTGCCAAGACCTATGTTATATCTAGTCCTGTTTTAGTAATCCTTTGATCATGCACTGTGCTTTAGGGCATCACAGCTTGTCTGGGCATAGGTCTTGCTGAGGATTGGTGTTCTCACACTGGGATTATTTAACATGGGGGCTGTAAGAGTTGCCCAGCTCCCTAAGAAGATCAGATTGAGTGCCCTATAAGGTTTTGTGTTCTGGATGAGTGGGAAGTAAGAACTGCTTAGGCATGGACTGCAGCATTCGTTCTCCATAACATGAACACAAATACTGATTGTGATAAGATGCAAATACTTGAGCCTCAGCCCTCCAAATCCTCTTTATCTTCTTCTTGGAGAATTGGCTTGTAGTTCCCAATTGTTTTTGATATTTCCTTCACATTTTTCATTGTCTCTTTAACCCAAACTATGGTTGCTTTAAACCCCATTTTCAAAGTCTCAGGGCCAAAGATGAATTTAAATCTGTAGCTACATTTTCTCTGACGGATTTGCCTTCTTGCCATCCTCCATGCTTCCCTGCATGTTGGCAATAAACCAAACCTCCCTTCTAACACCCTGTATTCAGAACTCAGTACTCAGGTCCAAATCTGGATTTAGCTTCCAACAACTGCAGCTTCACCAGAAGAGATTGCCCAAAACGCCAGGCTGGTTAAAATCCAGATTCTAGCATTGCATCTGGATTCCACCTCCAGGGAAAAGAAACCAAAGCAAAGCAACATTTTCTTTCTTGTAAAAATCCACTGGGAGGAATAAAACCAAGTACGCTTTCCAGGTACTCCAAGACTATTTCTGCTGGGCAATGATTCTCTCTGCAGCCTTTCATTTAACATCACAGTCTCTGCCTTCTTTCATTCACCAGCCTGGTTCATAACTAATCATCTGCAAAAATATGGTGCAAGCTTTTATGACCACCTTGCATTTTCTAAGATCTGCCCAGGGTGCTTAAAAATAGCCCTGGCTCTTCTGTTCAGCCTCATCTCCTGGTTATAATGAGCACCTGAGGAGCAGCTGTGATAGTGCAGTGATGGTGGGTTCCTCCTGTGGGCTGGATGTTCTCGTTTGGCCTTTTCAGTGAACACACTGGCTTGGCAGGGCTTTTGCCAGGGATGAAAATGAATGAGGAAGAAGAGCAGCTTGGTGAGGTCATTTCTGGTTGGGCTCTGCCTGCTGGTACAGCGGCTGCTGCTTCTTTCAGCTCAGCCTGACAAAATCCTTTGGCTCCTGTACTCCCTCCTGCTCCTATAATCTGCAAATTAAAACAGGTAGGGAGTGGGAGAGGGGAGGAAGGACCTTTAGAGTAATCAGAAGGAGTTTTGGACATGCTTTCCTATCCAAGGCATTGAGGTGTGTCCCTTTGCTGTTGGCACCTTATGAATGTAATAATGTTTGATGTTCCTCAGAAACCTGCAGATGCTCCAAGCAAGCCTTTGTGTGGTCTCCCTGGGCACATGAATTAGCAGCAACACGGCAGAGCTGTTTTAAATGTAGATTTGTGAGAGGGGCTCTTCCCGTGCATCCAGCATGCTGCCTTTGCCTGAGGTGGAGCTAAATCATCCATCACATTCATCCCTCTGATATCAGAGATGTGTTTTCTCACACTCTTTGCAAGACCTCTCTTCTCATTTAATCCTTGCTTCTACTTTCCAGACCTCTGAGCAGAGCAGTACCTCCCTTGATGCTGCAGCCCCTGCCCTTGAGCACATGTCCACACAGCTGATGGCAGTGCCTGGGCTTTCACTCAGCTTGCCAGAATTGCAAAGCAAAGGCCTCCGATATCTCATTCCAGAGCAATCCCTTTTGGGACAAAAAAGGATCAGTGTACTCCTACTCCGTAGGTCTCACGGTTTGTGAGAGATTAGCTCAGCTACCAATTTTTTTAGCCACAAAGACCTGCTGCCAGCCTGGGTACTGTGAATGCATATATCACATCACAGTACTGCAACATGCTCACTGAAGAGCTCTGCATCTGCAGTTGCCTGGATCTGCCTCCCCGCTTGCATCAGCTCTCAGAGAGCAGCTGGCTCTCCCTGTTCTCTGGGGTGAAAGCAACTCCTTGACCATAAAGTGGAAAGAACACAAAATTTATCAAGAGGCTGAGGCTTCCTTCCAAATGCATTCCTTTGATGCTTTCCAGTGTCCCTTCCCCCTCAAGGGCTCTCTGTGCTCATTGATAGCTACTTACCAACTTCCTTGGCCTCCAACTGCTCCCAGCACAGCCCTAGATAAGAAGCAGCTCTTCTGGATTTTGGCTGTGGTTTATGAATTGCCAGAGCAGGTATCCCTCCAGGGTCTCCTCACCTTCCCATCTAAATTAAGCTCAACTGCACTTTAAGCCTCTCCTCTGAGATTCTGTTCTACTGTGCCTAAGGGCAAAGACTAAGGTCTTTGCCTCTTTATAATGCCTGCCAATGTCTTCAGGCATATCCTCATGTTTCAAGCAGCCCTGGCTCTGGGCCACACTGCTGGCTGGCCAGACAAACCTTGCAGCAAAGTGGCTTCTTATCCATGTGGGTCATAATGAGGAGCCCTGTCTCACCCAGACCCATTTCCTGCCTTTTTTGTCTCTCTGTCAGCCACCTCATCACTGGCAGAGGACAGAGCCTGCCAACAGGCATGGCTATAGGAAGCTGAGACCAGTTTGGGTAACTGCGTTTGGGCTGCTTATCTCATTGCTTCAGCTTGCCTTCCATTGTCCTCTCCCCTCTCCTCCAAGTCCTTTGGTTCTGCAGAAACCAATGGGGAATAAATGATAAAGGGCTGTTGGTGGCTTGAGCAGGGTGGCACTGATCAGTCATTCTCAATAACACTAGCTGCCCCAGAAGTCCATGGTATGAAGCTAACAGGAGTCAAGCTCACAGCAAACATAAAGAGGGACACTTGTCATGAAACAGGTTGTTCAGCAGTGAGGGCCCTTTAAAAAGGATATTGTGAGTGCCATCAGACAGAAGGGCTGCAGGGGAAACTGGAAAGGGGTATGACAGAGAGAGGGCATCTGTCTTAAGATAACCCTTGGGTGAAAATGGTGTGGGGATAATTAAGGGGAAATGTCTCATCCATGTTTTGCTCCTAACTAAGCGCTTGCTTCTTCTCACTGTTAGAGAGCAGACGCTGTGCTGGGGTGATTCACATAGCTTCTCAGGTGTTACCCTAACCTCCTGCAGTGCTAAAGGTGCTGTTGCTGTACAGAGCACTGTTATCAAGTGGCAACTCTGAAAAAGAAACCTGCTTGGCATAATGGTCTTTCTATCCACCCTGGAGGAGACCAAAATCAACCTATACTTCCAGATTGTCCCAGTCAAGTTCCATCACGCAGCTATCAGCAGTGGCATGTGCTCAGGGAACTCTGAGCAGCCAGGGGAGCACTGGGCTCTCAGCAGTCAAACAGCAATGAGGAGACGATAACAGCAATGCAGCATTTCTTCTAGGACCAAAAACACGTTTGTGTGCTAAGAGGAAAAAAACCGTGTAAGTCTAAATGTAGCAGTGCCATCTGCTGACCTATGCAACAACAGGAACGTAAGCCTCAGAATCAGGACCTACAGACCGAGTGTATCTGATCTTCCCTGCACGGCTAGTGTGCAGACCCTAATCCTTGCAAAACACCCAGAGGGTGGGGACCCTCACCAGTGCATCACACAGGAAGCATTTTGGGATAAAAACACAGCCTGAAGCATCCCTCTGCTCATCTACAAAGGAAGGAAAGAGCTCTCCCTGAGATGGAAAAGAAATCTACCAGCTGGGATCTCCTGTCCTACCAATAGCTGGAGGTGATCCCCCATTGTTCAGGACCCTAGAAATTCTTTAACTGGTTCAGAAATAAAATATTTTCTTTCTTCTCCAATTCCATCCTTCCATGGCACCAGATCTTTCAATAGTGATCTTCTGTCTGCTTGGAAGATCAACTCTGTATTAGTGGTTGGCAGCCCTGCAGATAGCAGGGGCATTGGAGCTCTATGACCTTTAAGGTCCCTTCCAATCTAAGCCATTCTATGATTACATGATATTATTCTGCTCTGTTTTCAAGGAAAAAAAGATCCATTTTGTGGCTGATACCTCTGAGGCAGAGAGCAGGATATGCCATCCCTTCCTCAAGTCTGAGTGTTCTGTTGCTTTGAATTGCTGTCATGGATAACAGGAGTGGAAGACAACAGGCTTACCTGCATTTCTCATCATTTTAGATCTATTGAAAAGAGGGGAGTCAGATGCAGATTGAACTGGCCCCTGTCAATCATTTATTCTCTCTTTAACACATAGGCTGCCACTGAGTACTTTTGCTCTGCTTTATGGGATCTTTGCTCCAAGAAGCTCTGGCTTTGCAGGAATCCTTCTGTAACATGGGAGAAAGGACAACTAGATGTCTGACTGGGAAGCATGGAACGAGTCTGAAAGAGGCTTTTTTTAGTATGTTTCTCCCTGCAAACATGAAGTATATAAACCTGGTCATGAACTGGCAGTGCTGCCCAGGGAGTTGTGGAGTCACCGTCCCTGGAGGTGCTCAAGAACTGTGAAGATGTGGCACTGAGGGACATGGTTATGGGGCATGGTAGTGATAGGCTTAGGTTTGGACTTTATGGTCTTATCCAACCTTAGTGATTCTATGATTCTATGAAAGCTTTCGCACTCTTAAGTTTGTGTTGACCTCCAAGCTGCACGGGGTCCCCACCCTTTCCTCCACCCTCAGGCTCACTGCCATTTGCTTGTGATGGGACAGTTTCCTAGGATGCTGTTTTTGTCCCCCTGCCCTTTCTGCCAAAAACAGTGCCTGACAGATCTTTCACAGCTTTTCATAACAAGCCCGTTATAAATTAGTGCAAAGGCACCCACAACAGATTTAACAAATCATGGCCCTTCCCCACAGTAACCATAAAAAATACCTCTGGGGGCTGTTCTTTAATCCAGTGGACTCAGTCTCCACGAGAGGTGATAAAGTCATGTTCAACCACTCACTCTTACAAAAAAGACCCACAACCTCTTTGTTAGCCATAGAAAAGACTAACTTTCACTCCCGGGGACTGAGGACTGTAGAGATGGCAGGAAACAGGCTCCCCTTGTGCCTTCCCATAGAGCCAAATGCCGCGCACTGCACGGCTGCTTTGATGGAGGATGTTGATGTTTCACTGCTGGAACGGTGGCCCTTCTTCCCAGGAAATGAGAACAGCGCTGCTGGAGCGGCAGCTTTGATTTTCATTGCCTGTCTGGTTCATTACCGATCGGGTAATGACTGACAATAGGCCAATCAGATCTCCAATATCACCATGTCAGCTTCATAATTAATACTACTGCAAACTAAGCTTATTGTGATTTAATTAGTAATGCTGTAATAATGCTACCGCCTGGGTTTAAGGTTACTAATTTATATAAATAGCTATGTTAATGTCTTGAAGCACCAAGTATTAATTGCATCAGTTTCGGTGTTAGACTCTGGTTGGCTCATGGCAGCTGAAAAACTCAACAACTTTCAGTGTTGTGGGGGAAAACATGTTTTTTGATCTTCTGCCTGTTGTTTTTAACTAGGCAAGAAGCAGTCACAGACAAGGCTGGAGGGATTTGGATAATATGGGCCAGGGAACAGTATTTGAGATTCAAATCCCTTTTTGCTTGGATCTGTTGTTTTTTTTTTTTCTTTTTCCTTTCCACTACTAGCATCTCCCCCTTATACCCCCCCAACCCTTTTCTCTCCTCCCTCCTTACTCTTAAATATATAAATAAATCTGAGCTGCTTGCATCGACAGTTCCAATTTGCCACAATTGGAAGTTGCACACATGAGAGATCTCTGTGCAGCCAGCTCGCATTTTATTTTCAAATCTAGAATTAAAAGGAAAGAAGGGGAAAAAAAAAAAAAAAAAGAGGGCCATGGGAGCACAAGGAGGATTTGCATACATCAGAGCTCTACATGAGCTAGGGCCTAAGCTCTTTCTATGGGCTTGAATAAACTACTAGACTAGGAAAAGGGAACAAGAAAAAAAGGAAAATTGAGTGGCAAAAATTCCTGACCCTTTCTCTGGGATTGACAGAGGCTCATGTTCCTGTGATGGGGACAGGGCTGATGGAAGATCAGGGGCTGGTGGAATTAGCAAGGAGTGTCTGAGACAAAGGGAAGAATTACGTAAACCAGTGCTGGAGTAGAATTGAGTCCCATGCTGGCATCCATTGGACTTACAATAGACTCATATTCACTAAAGGTGGAGGAAGACGTGGTACCACAGGAGATGGATTAAGCAGGTATTTAAATTGTTGTTCTTACTCCAGTTCTCAGTCCTTTCCCCCAAACTGCTGTTTAGACTTGTACACTCATTTTTCCTATAAACAACAAATATGTCCACAGGCAAGGGCAGATTCTGCTCAGCTTCACAAGGAAATACAGACATTTGTTCTTTCCCCTTCCTCAGTCTTTCCTATGAACTAAACAACTGTCTTCATAATGGATCAGGGCTGGATGCTCCAAGAAGGGCTTCTGCTGCTACTCTGCGCATGAGTTGGGGTGTCTCTGCCAAATGTCAAGAGACAGATGAGAGAAATACCACTCTGACACTGACTGCCATGGCAGGTGGAATAGGTGTTCAACAAGTTCTTTCAGACAGCCTTGAGAAGCTGCAGACCTGTGGTCTCACAGGTGCAGTCCTACAGGTGCTTTAGGTCATGCCAATGTGGGTCCTCGCTTTGGAAATTACCTGAGTTTATCAAAATAGAAACTACCTTCATTTATTTTCTCCACACTTTCCTTGATGAGTGAGTGATCATCAGGATCACAGTCAGCAATGACCAAATGATTCTCTGCAAAATGTGCAGTCTTTCAGGCTGGCACAGTGATCTCCAAAGATGGTTACCCATTTGTCTTTTTTGCAAAAGAAGTGACGGAGATGCAGAAAAATTCAAGAACTGGCAGACAAGCATAAATACATGGCAAATCCAGCTGCTAAATAGTCTGAGGTAACTGGAATGAACTGCTCTTCCAATCATGCTCCAGCAATGACTGTACTCTAAGAAGCAGAGTCTGTGATAAATATAACTTGGCTGAATGCAAGAATTTAGATCGTGCATTAGATATTGAATTCATTACCTCTACATGTGTCTATATCCAGAGGCTGTATGTGCCCTTATCTCATCTATATCCAAAACGCTCTTAATTTCATTGATTCTTACACTTAACTCTTGAAATACCCCTCCTCTTTTTCAAAGAAGCTTCGCTAGCAAGCCAAGCCAACCAGGAGCATCACAAAGATGTGACAGTGTTAGGAATAGGATCCCCTTTGGGGAAAATCAGTTTGCATAAAGTCATAAAATATAGATTTATTCATTTTTAATGTTGTTTTTTTTTTTTCCTTCTTGTTTCTTTCCCCTTGCAAAATTCAGGCCAGCTGTTGGGATTGACAGTAATGACTCCCAGTGAGCTGGACTCTAATCAGCTGAGCTGGAATATAATGAAGAACTTTTGGAAATCTAAGCTACTTCAGCAAAATGGATTTATCTTCTCAATTAGTCACAGATGCTAGTGGGATCCACCAGGTGCGCTACCGAACAGCCCCATGTGGCATAGCTTGTAGAAGTCTTCCATTGCTGCAGCCCATTCATGACTTCTCTCTTTGCTTACAGAAATACGTAGTCAGAAATGAGAAAAAATCCGCCTATTTCAAAGTTGTCAGTGATGTGAGTGATTAGATTTCTTTTTCCTAGTTCATGCTGGTCAGGACTTTGAAATCCCCATCTGTGTGAGCAGGTCATCAAACGTCTTGGCCAACAAGACCAACTCAGCACTTTGTACTGACCTTCATTATCCAGATTAGAAAGGGAACTAGCACACCATATGCCAGACATAAAAGTCTCCAGCAATTCTCTTTTCAGCACTACACTCCTGGGTTTGGATCCCAGCCAGTTTGTGCTCTTTGAAACTTATAAATTGCTTTCATCTCCCAGACAAGGTAAAATCAAATTGGTGTAAGGGATGTCACATTGCTGATGAAGATGCAGAAGCAAAGTTAACTCTAACATGGGCTTAGCACACTGTATGAAAAATATCTTAATAGGCAAGGCTGCTTCTTTTGGTTGGCCTTGGAAAAAAGAAAATAATAATACAGTGTTTCTGAAAGCTGCAGTAACATTAAATGAAACAATTTCTTTCTTCATTCAAATCCTGAGTTCTGCAGCTTTTCCTACCATGCCCATGAATGGTGAGGTATGAATTAGGACACATAGAAGTTTATAAATGGTAGTGTTCTGCTGAGCTATGCATGTGTCTTAGAATCTTTTCCTTTTTATGTATTTACGGTCACTAATCTCTCCCTGGCTACAATCCCTACCCAAGTTCTGTTTCAATCCTCTGTCCATACAGGATTCATTTTATCAGGTTTTTCCATCTGTAGCTGTAACGATAATTGACTGTTAACGAGTTTGTTGGCTCTGGAATTCAGCCCTTGAAAGGAGTGTTCCTCACCCGGAGAGCAGGATGAGATAGCTGAAAGCAGTTGGATTTGCTTTCCTCATTATACTCAGCAGACTGAACAGAAGTGTTTCTTCATCCCTAATTTTTGTGATACAGTAGCATTCACCTTGTTTCCCTCCTGCTTTTTCCACACCTTACTCAAGATCCTACAGTGCTCCTTCAAGCAAGTTCCACTTGCACTACAAAGTATCCCACAGAGCATCTCACCAACCTCATCTCTCCCCTTCCTCTGTCATTCTATGTTTTATGTCATATCCATGTCCCTGGATATCATACAGGGTGGTACCATGCACAAAGCTTTTTTGTGGCCGTGGTGTCCATCCCTATTGCTCTGTGAAAGCTGAACACTTATGGGGTGCTTCCTTCAGTAGGGCACTGTGGTTTCACTCCTTGATTGAGGCACTGACACTTGTAAATCCTGCAGGAACTTTGTACCACTCAGACTCTCAGCTGCCTGTCAAATTTGACTGGAATTGGCCAACTGGTTCTAAAGTTATTAGAGAGGAACTGACAGACAGAATGATTGGAGAAGAAATCAGGCTAAAAATATTAACATCTTGAGATAGCAACTTTGTTCTTTCAGGATTATCTGCATAAAATATATGCATGCTGCTTAGCACAGGTTTCTTCCTACCTTTCTACTGCTGCTTTTCTGTCCCTTGTACAGCTCTACGTCTAGAGGCTTGGAGATATGAACCCAGCCCTCTTCCTTTGCCTAGCTCTAGAAATTCAGCAGCTACACAGAGCAGAGGGAGGGGACTGTGTGTTCTATTTCAGAAAGAATGGGAAATGACTGGGTTGTCCTTGCACTTATATCATGGGTATTTTCTTGCACGTTCCCTGTGGGGAATGGCAATTCACATTGCCCAGTGAAACAGAAGAAAAATACTCTCCCCACACCCATTATAACTTGCAATGGGATTTTTTTTTTTTCATGAGACTGGAAGAGATTCAAACCAGTCCCCACTACTGTGGCAACTAACCTGGACTAGCAGCTAACTGGAGAGGTCCAAGGGTGGACTGATCCATAAGGATGAGGAGCCAATAGGGTAGGACTGTGTGTTCTCTGTGTCCCTGATCACATCGTCTGTGGCACAGGGGATATCAGGAGAGGTGGAGACAGGGGGGGACAGGACATGCATGGCTCCTTTCCCTCCATCAGGGAGGGCACTGGGGCAAGAGAGCATGGGGAGGGCAGCAGGGACAGCAAGAAAAGGAAAGGTGGGGGAAACAGAGAGCATATAGGGAAAGAAATGCTGTAAAAGCAAAAAGTGCCTCTTCATATTGGCACAGCAGTGTTTGCAGCATGGCTTAGCATGACTCTTCCTGTTAAATAAATATTGTGACAGTTCTAATCCTAGTGAGCAGGGACATAACCAGAACTTGGATTTTCACTGAGGGCAAACAGTAATGGGTACACTTAAAGTATTTCAAATAAGGCTCTAATTTAGATCCATGAGACAGTGCTGTTTGTTAAATAAATATCAAGCTCATCTGGTAACAGGCCAGTTGTTGTGGCTAAGGAAGATATATCTAGCTAGTGGTTATTTAAGCTGGATGATGAGTGAACAAGCCCATGCAGACTGCAAAGTGCAAAACTGAAAAATTGGCGGAAAGACAGGAAAAGTGGGAGAGAAGGAAAGCAAGAAAGGAAAAAAAAAAGAGAGAGAGAAAGGGGAGAAAACAAAAAAGATAAGGGAAAGAAAGAAAAAGAGAGAAAGAGAAACCTTTTTATCTTTTTTATATGCTCTCTCTAGGAACTTTGAGAACTATCAAAGGAGACAGCTCCATCCCGGCAAGGGAATTAGATATCATTTAATTGCTAAAAAGAAAATGACAAATGCTGGCTTATAACTAACATGCTACAACAATTTTATGAAATGTTAATTGGAATACCTTACACTTCCCATATACCTTTAATGAATTAATGGGGATGCCACTCTCTATTTATAGACCAGTTAAGCTCCTCAGCAACTCCATTTATTTCTTGTATATGTTATTAAACCTCAGATGGCAGTTACATAATCAATATGCTGTCCTTTAATAGACATAAATGAAGAAAATCCTGGGAGTGCTTTGAAAAAAGCACAGAAAATCTTATAAAGAGTTTGTTACTTTTCTTTGTGAAACTCTTCAACCTTTCCCTGTGTGCAATCTCAGTGCTTTAGTTGTTAAAGTTTGGCATTTTGTTTTGCTCTGCTTTTTGCTTGTTTGTTTTCTAATACAAAAAGCTTGGAAGGATAGGATCTATTATAAGGAAATGTCTTAAAAAATCAAGATGGCATGACTTTATAAAAATATGTATTTGTATCACATGCCACGGTGTATTGCTTCCAGATTGCAACCGGCTCCATGGGATATTCATACTGGTGACAGAGTAGGGCAAGTTTGTTTCTAATCGGGGTTTGATGCTTCTGGGGAGATCTTTAAAGACATGACTTAGGAGCCTGGTGAAAGGTAACACCAGCTATATACTGCCTTACAAATAAAATGTTGACTTGAAGATCAAGAAAATGATAAGAGATTAGGCTCATATATGCTACAGGATTAAATGTCCCTGGCTACCTATGTGGAGAAACGGGGGAATTGGGGCTGCAAGAAGTGGCACCGTTTAACAGTACAAGAATTTGGTTTGACTGTAGAGCTTCCACACCCTAGGTATCTTATTACGTCCATCAGCAGTTGATATTGCTTAAGGGCCAAGCAAAACTCTAGCATATGTCCCTTTGCAGATGCTCTTTGGCCTGTGTCTAATGAACTGCTGGCCTTTGTCTAGCTTCCAGCAAAAAGCTGCACATTTTGTCAAAGCCAACAACATTCACACTGCCTGGCAGCATAGCTGAAAGTCTGCAGAGGCCAAGGGCTGAATGGCATACAAAGGGTGAAATATTCTTACAGCTGAAATTCACTATCAAGGAGTGAGTCAGGAACCTCTTCTTATCCCTGCACCTTCTCTTCAGAAATGGCTCTCCTTCTAGACTTTCAATGTAATATCTTCAGTGTTTGAAGGAAACCTAATTGTAGATTCACCCAATATTCCCCTGGCTTCTGGCCGTGTAGAATGTGACATTGGGTTCCTGCCTTGCAATCTAATTCTTGCCACTAGCAGACTGGCCAAGCAGTCTACCATACAGGCAGGACATTCATGTCTTAATCGTGCTTCTTACGATGTCCTCATCCCCACATTCCATCCTTATAAGTAGTAAAGTATCCCATCAGCTAGTGAAGATACTGAGGATAAATTTCTTCATTCATATCTCCTTTTCTTCACCATTTGCTGCCTCAGTATCTCTTTTCTGTGACTCCTGTCTTTTAGAGGAAGACTAGTTTCTAGTTTGAAAGCTTCTGCTTCTTGCTGTCATAGTCTATAAACAGAGTAGCACCTCTACTGCGGATGATCTTCAACTTGCTTTCAACCTCTCTGAGCCTTCTTATAAATGAGGGCAAAGCCCTTCTGTTTCCTCTCTTCCCTTCTTCCACAAAGGATGAGAATTAAACCTGCATCTGCTAAATTGACCAGCAGCACGTGCTGAAAAAATAAATGCCCTGATCCTTGACAGGTAATGAAGAAATAGATAACGATACAAATAATTCTCCCATGATTATTGCTGGGAGTTTGTTTGCTTCCATCTGTCTCCAGCTTGTCATGTTGCCATTAGTGCTTCTCATAATACAGATGTTAACAAGGGCTAAAGGGCAATCTGTGGGTCTCCAACAGTTACCTGTGATGCTGTCAGACTGCAAGCAAGCTGTCAGCTGGAGTTTACTCCAGGGATACTGACCCGTTTGACATACAGACAGAAGGAGGGGTGAAGAGGACAAGTGTGAGGATGCAAGCTCAAGGAAGCAAGTGAGAATTTTGCCTGCCTGCACCAAAGTATTTTCCCATCTGCAGACCCAGTTTATTTTCTCTAGGACACACAAGGTATATAGCACTGAAGCGAAGGTTGCCCCAAAACACCCAACGCAGTTCATAATTGCAAGTATAAAGGCAGAACACTAAGTAATTGCTAGCAGTCTCAGTGACACTTCCTTGAGAAAGGGAACCAGCGCAGTCTGATGATACCAATGTCACCAGGCTGCTTAGATGGTTTGCCAAAATGCTTCTTGCTTAGATCCCCCACCACAATAGGGAGCATTATGAATGTGTTGTCATCTCCTGAATGTGCAATACACATTTCCCTTCCCTTCCCTTCCCTTCCCTTCCCTTCCCTTCCCTTCCCTTCCCTTCCCTTCCCTTCCCTTCCCTTCCCTTCCCTTCCCTTCCCTTCCCTTCCCTTCCCTTCCCTTCCCTTCCCTTCCCTTCCCTTCCCTTCCCTTCCCTTCCCTTCCCTTCCCTTCCCTTCCCTTCCCTTCCCTTCCCTTCCCTTCCTTTCCTTTCCCTTCCCTTCCCTTCCTCTTTTCCTTGGCTCTCCAATGTGTTTAATACCTGTCTTGCAGCCTTGGACTATCTGGACACCTAGGACAGAAGAATTTATACTTCTTTATCTCAAAATACCCATCATGAAGTCTCTCATTTGGAGCTCAAATTGAAAAAAAGATGATTGAGGCAGTCTAAAATCCCAAAAGAACCTGCATCCTGCCTTTTTGTTCGACAAGCTGAAAAGGAAGCCTATGTTTTCTGTTTTGAATGCATTATGATGTAGTTAATTTTATTTTTGTCTTACCTCTGTCAGCAAAGCTTAGCACAAGTGACCCCCATTCCCTGCTGGAAATGGAAGGAAGGGAAATGGGTGTGAGAACACGCAGCAATATGGACATAAAGGAGCAGAGAATGGTGCTGAGAGAAACTTTACTTTTCACAGTGGGGAGAGGGGAGAAGAAGAATACAGCTCTGCAAGCAGAGGATGTGCCTGTTTTCATTGTATGCAAATGCATGACGTGGTTTTGGAGAGAGGAGAATGAAAATTTTTTTCCCAGGTTCAGATGACATTAGAAGTCCACATCACACTTCTCTAAAAACTTTTGCACTCATGTGGCTCCACACAACGTAGACACTCCTTTGGTAATCATTTAGTGTGTGAGACCTTTCTGCATTAAAATCCTGGCAGAGGTCACAGGCAAAAATGAATTTGCTTTGTTTGCCATAGCCATTAGTCCGTATCAATTCTGGCTGAGAATACACGTGAAAATGAATCTACAGTTCTTCTGCTTATCATTTCTCCATACCAGCAAACTGTTTAGCCATTTGGAGCAATTTATTGTGATTGGTACCCATTGCTTCAAAACTACTCAGGAGAGGAGCAGCGAGGGATGCTGTGGGTCATGACCATGGTGATATTGGATGTACTGATGTGTGTTCTTGAAGTGGGACACAACCACAAGTGGTTCCAATTAAAGAAGAGGCCAGAACAGAGCGGAGGTTCAGCTGCAGTGACACAAGGAGGACAAAATACAGTTGCATAATGTGCTAAATGTACCTTGAGAGATCTATGCACAGGTCAGCATGTTGGGAAAAAAAAGCATGCACAGCATCTAGTTTTATTATGCATGCTTTAGGGCTGTGTGTGCTTTTGGGTAGCACATTCTTTGATTTTAATAAGCCTCTTACCCACCTGCTGAACAGTCACCTTATGTCACCTGAAACTGACGTGTGCTGCTGTTTTCATACATGCAGAGCACTGAAGCAGCACGTCCATGGCGAGGCAGAGTCCTGAATCATATGGCCTGGCTGCAGGATGTCCTCTTGCAAATGGCAGAGGAAATCAGCCCTCCAAAAAAAACCCTTCCAAGCCTGCTGTTCACTTGGCTACCACGGTTGCTATTGCTTGGCTGTAGATTACAGGTTCAGCAGCATGCTAAACAGCCAACATTATGTTCCTGCCAAGGAACAAGGCTCCTGACTACTGAAAATTCCCAGGGGCCCACTGGAGCTGTTGCTAAGCACAAGGGAAACCTGGTTAGCAAAGTCAACTCTATGCTTTTCCAAGTGTGCCTCAAATTTTCTGCTCCACCAGTCCTTTGGCTTTTGGACACCATCCTCGCGATGCAGAAGGCACTTTCTAACAGGCACACGGATGCCAGGCCAAGTCTATCTCAGAAAACAATAGTCTTTATCAAGTGCTGCTGCCTTTGGATGCTGCTGAAGCACATCTCTGTGGTAATTTTAAGAAACTGGGTCAAAGTTCCTCTCGCCATCAGCTAGTTGGAGATCTGGTGGATACTTGAATCACGTCAGATGCATAGCCAGATGTATAGCAGTCCATGATGACTTAAGAACCAAGCTTTGTTGTATATCATAACTCAATTTTTGCCAAACAAAGCCAGAACATTTTGGGGAAAGGCTGAGATCTGTGCTGACACACTGCATGACTTTTGCAATATCGCACAGTACAAAAGGGGCAACAAAAGCAGCTTCCAAAGGGATAGCTGGGCATAAACCTGTCAGGAAAATTAAAGGACTGTAGACCCCTTCACCAATACATAATCCATGCTAGTTGCATTATGGAAGGCTCTAAAAAATGGCACCCGTTCTTCTTCTGGACTGCATCTGGCCTTGCTTTATTTAAACTATTATATATGGATGTGTTGTTTAAGGAACAGGATTTATGGAAGGAAACTGGCAGTGTTCTGAGCCTTGCTTTCCAGGCACTGTTCTGGGCTTCCTTAATCTCTGAGTCCTGATATGGCTGTCCATAAAAGACAGGGGTTGTTTCTGTTTTAGCTTTGTTGCTAAAAGCTAACAAAAAATGTGTTCAGGCTGCAGTCCAAGGCCATTTCAGGCAGAAATACATTGTGAGTTACACCATCCCCTGAGTGTCTTTGATGACATCTCCGGAAGATAAGAAATCCTCAGAGAGTAGCAGAATCATGATCATTGTTAATTAAAGCTCATTGGAAGAAAATCTTGAGTTTCTAGAGGAGAGTCTTGACTATTTTCCAGGTGAATGTGACCAGGAGCAGTTTCAACTTGATTTTCATGCAAACTCAACTGGAAATGATTACAGCCAAATAATAGCATTAAAGTGGAAGGAAATTACTGCATTGATTGCTTGACCTGAAGAACAATAATGGTCCTCGTCTATTATAACTGATTTTCCATAACATTAGTGTTACACAGAAAAGTTCAGATTAAACCCAGGATGCTTAAAGTAAGGCTGAGAATTAGCACACTGCCACAGGCTCAAGTCCCCTTGCACAAGAAGAATCTATGTGAGCAAGAGTGATCACGTCTTTGCAAGAAGCAGAAATGTCACCTACATACCAAAATAGATGTGTTAGATGGAAAGACTTTCAGGCCAGTTCCTGGGACAAGGGTGGGTGTTCCACATGGAAGCCAATCTCCAGCTCTGAAATATGCTGCAGAAAACAATTAAAACCATCTCTAAGTCCCTCCAGAAGAAGAGCAGTAATCACCTTCAGTTTGTTCCTAGAAACAAGGTGATTCAGAGGGTATGGTGTTGTGCAGGTATTGGCCTGTGCAAGCTGTTGATTCTTGGCTCAGATGTAATCCCATCTGACCCTTCCCATGGTGCTATTCTTAGATTTGTCTATATCTATGTTCAGGGAAATGTGCCCCAAGTAGAATGAACCTTGCTGAGGCACCAGCAGAGGCTGCCCAGGGAGGTGGTGGAGTCACTGTCCTTGGAAGTGTTCAATAACCACAGAGATGTGGCACTCAAGGACATGGCTTAGTGGGCATGGTGGGGGAGGGCTGACGGACTAATTGATCTTGAGAGGTTTTCTCCAGCCTAAAGGGAAGTGGAAGTGAAAAAAATCAAATCCCAACTAGAAAATGATTATTGCCATCTCCCCACCTTCCTTAATGTTGGCCCTGCTTTTCTCTTCTGTCTCCTGTACTCTTAGAGAAAACGGTTTAAATAACCAGTTTTAACCTGTAGCTGGTAGCTGCTTAGAAATCACAACTAAGCAATGGCGCTGCTCATTTGTATGAACGAAGAGTAGGGAAGTGTTGGTCACATCCCAAAGTCCAAGTAGGACTGCTTGATGCCCTGAAGGGAAACAAATTGTTGATTAAAATCCAGTTCTTGTTTGGCAGGCTGGAACTACAAACATGATGATAAGGACAACTCCTGGGTGGCAGTCTCAGCCAAGAGAATATTACTCCAAAAGGGAAGATTTTTTATCCCTAGAGAAGATACCTGCAGGCCACTGTCAGGATAGCTTTGTAGGGTGCAATGTGTGTAAAATCTTTACCTTGGGGAGATCTGCACCATGGTCAAGGTGAGATTCAGCCTAGCACCCATGTCAGATAAGCAGACAGACTAGAATCCTTGGGATGCAGCTTCCTGGCTCAGAATCCCAGAGTACAGCCCTGCTGAGATGTGCCCAATTCATCACCTACCACACTCCTTATCTAATGGTGAGTTAGAGGATAAACAGATCAAAGGAGTCCATCAATGCTGGTTTATCTGAATGTGTTTGCTGTAGAAGCCTGATGGAGAATTTCCAGGGAATTAGCATCTTGCTTGCCCACTTTTGTACCCACCACATGAGTGGACCATAACTACCATCTATGGACTCTACCGGGTTTTTTGACCATCTGCTGGGAATCTGGGGGAGATGCCACAAATCAGAAGAGCATGAAGCGGCACTTAAGGACACAGGTTTTCAGTCCTGCATGCATCCTGTCCGTATCCCTAATGGAAGGGCAGTGGGACACACTGCTGCGGTTCAGATGCTGCTCATGATGTGATGCTTTGCTGTACATTCACTGCAAAGAAAGAGTGGGCACTCCTGACAGTGCTGGCTGGCATGCAGATCTTGGACAAATCATTAATAACAGGTGTGCCTGAACTTTAGGTAAATATTTTTTTATTGCTACTCTATTTTCTTTCCTCCCTTTGTAAAGCCCTTGGCTGTGGTGCTGTGCACATCAGCAGATTGTGGGGGTGGGCCCCGACAGCTGGCGTGCTTCAGATCTCATGTGGCAACCACACGCCTCAATTCCCTGTGTGCCACACAGACACCCTCCTCTCCATCTCCCCCCTCCTGAGCTGTTATTTGTGTCTTCAGCACACAGCTGGTCAGGTTTCAACAGAGGGGTGGGAGGGGAGGATGGCAGAGGCAGCATAGCCACGGAGCCGGCAGTCCATCACTCCTCCAGGATGCATGGCCCAAGTGAAAATAGGAACATTAATAATGTGTAGAGTGTTGAGAGCTGATTCGTTTTATCTGGGTGCTGTTCATCACAGGAAGCATCTTCTCCTCAGCCTCTCACAGGGAGCTAATCACACAAAGCTTGCAGTCGAGGGATTTTGTTCTCCTGCCATGCCAGCAAGACAAGGCCGTGTGTGTTGGGATGCAAGCAACCGGTTTGTGAATCCCTAAGGAGAACATGTGGGATTTCAGGAACTGACTGGTGCTTTGTCAGACAAACACAACACATGGTAGGCGGGGATGTCTTGAAGCTGCAGCAGTCAGCATTGACTGACCCGTGTCTGTGCATCTTTCATCCAGCTCCTCAAAAACATTAGCATGAAGGGTGCCGTGAGGAGCTACTTGCATCTAAATGTGCATGCCCAGCATCCACAGCCTGAGTTGGTTCAGCTTTCAGAAAAGGATATTTTGGTTCTAGAGCTGAAATAAAAATCGTAAGACCTCCAGTAGCACACTGTGGACAACAGGACAGCTGTATCCTCAGGATGGCCTAGAAGCTGAAATGTGTTTCACTAAAATGCTCATTCTTTACAATTAAAGCACAAAATGGTACAAGCCAAATGACTGCCCACAAACAATTTGTGAATACATACATGTACAGACAATTGCTTAAAAATTTGTTGCTGATGCTACTAAAAAACAAACAAGAAGGCATGTCAGAAACAATAGTTAAAACCAGTGCTTTTTGTTCTCTTTCAAGTTTCCTTGACACCATGATTTTCCCTTTATAGTACCCTGACTGTGTTCCCTGAGTTTCCCAGAACCCCGGGTGATCCTTCTGTGCCATCACCCCATCCCTCAGAGGTGCTGAGAAGATGCTGTATCTGTGCAGGATGAGAGCTACGCTCACCTGAAAAACCTAGGGAGAAACCTGCTGCTAGGGACGCACATTGCACAGCTGCTGAAGGGACAGCTGGATTCCAGGCCAGAGCATGTAAACAGCAATTCATGAATCAACAAGGATGTTCTCCTAGCCCATAAAAGCCTCAAGTGCTCTCAGTATCATCCCCATGCAGCTGGAGAGGCTCTTGACCTGGGCAAGACCTTTGATGTAGAATGGAACCAAAGGCAGAAATTTCAGCCCTTGTCTGCAGTGATAGATCAGGAACAAAGAAACCACTGGGAGAGAAAGAAAGAAGCAATGGAGAAAGAAAAAGACAAAACAGTAGAAAAGGAAGGGAAGTAGCCCCAAATAACTAACTTATTTCACGGGACCAAACACAGTGCTGCCCTGAGAGGCTGCCAGCTTAGAACCCCATAGTGCTGTGAATTTGAAATCAGATTATAATCTCTGCCTATTAACCACTAGGCAAAAACACCCACCATTCTTGATGCTCCAAGACCAAGGAATAATGGTATCACAGAGCCTGACTAGCTCTCTTTTAAATACATTTTCTGCACAGGAAAGCACCACCCCATCTCTATACAGAATCATAGAATCATCAAGGTTGGAAAAGAACACTAAGATCATAAAGTCCAAGCATCAATCCATCCCTAGCATGCCCACTAAATCATGACATTCATGCTCCTGCACCACTCCTGATACTATGTTAGCATCAGCAGATCTTACCCACTTCAAGCCATTTTTCCCAGCAGAAGACCTTGAGAAAAAAAAGGAAAAGAAATAAAAGCAGGAGTCTGGGTGGGGAGAGAAGGCTATCATCTGCAACCTTATGCAATTAGCTGCTTGCAAAAACTGAGGTCTGTCCTTCACACCCTAACTGGGCAGTGGGAGATTGATGGCTGTGTTTTAGTTTGCTGTTCTTTCTGCACTCCCACACACACTTCGGTAACTCTCCATATTTTTATACTAAAACACTGGCAAACACATAAATATCTCCTGTCACCAGGAAGCTGTGTCCATTCAGTTCTGCCTGCAAACACTGCTCTCCCTTCCTTGTCCTCCGTATTGCTTTCATGGGCCCTAGGGGAGGAGCTGGGAGTCATGCTCATAAATTTCCATCATGTCAGGCAAATGCTTTCACATCATTCAGAAGAAAAAGCCTCCTTCCAGAAATAAATAACAGGATGTAAAGAGAGTCCACAGGTTAAACAATGGGGAGATTTGTGAATCATTACACACTAAAAATCAAGCTGGTGGATTTGGGAATCCTGGAGCAGATCCTAAAGGAGGTAACTTGGGTTCATGAATATGATTAGAACATCACCCCAGGTGCTTTTCTACTCCCAGCAGACAAAATCTTAACTGAAAATTTGTAGGTAGTGGGAAGGGTGGTGGTAGAAACTGCAGGATTCAGTGCAAAGTGGGGAATGGGAGATTGTGGAGCGATATTTCTTTGGAGAGACATGGAGCATCTTGAGGGAGGGCTTGAATGAATGGCTGCCTCCTATAGGACCAAGCTGGGAACATGGGATGGTGAATGGAAGAAGAGAATGGAGAGTTGCACCATTCAAAACCGAAAGTGCTTTTCTCATCATCATAACTAGTATACCTCCTGGGTTCTGTCATAGCTTTCCCATTATCTTTCTTGATGCTTCTTCTCTCTTCATCTCACATATCACCTCTAGCCCTCTCTAGCTAGATTAAATGACTGTAGCATTAAAAATATGCCTGTTTTCTCACAATGCAGAGAGACACTGGCCAGCCATGTATGTTTCACTTGACATGGTGGCTTCCATGCCAGGCTGATAGTAGAAAATCCAGTTTCTGAAAGGGAGAGAGGGAAAAGAGGTGGTTGATAGACTCTGGAGTGAGCTGGGCTGGCCATCTGGGCCTGACAGCTTGTAGCAATAAGAATGGGGATCTCTATAAGTCTCAGCCATACCTAGTTATTTTTTTTTACAAGATTAGATAAAAGTGTTATAATGTGGGATGGGCATTTCTCTGTGAAGAGGCCTTGAATCCACTTCAATTCTTTCTTTTCTCCCTCCTCTTCTATTGCAGCAGTTGAAAGAAGGCCTTGCATAGAAAGCCATGTTACAAAGCAACCTCTGTGTATTGCCTAAAGCAATCAGCCAGCAGCTTCCCTTTGTGAGGAAGAAAGTGGGTTTTTTTCTTTTCTCCCTACATATATTCATCCCTTTCAATCTTTTCCTTTCCATTTTGAGCTGTCCCCTTCCTTGCCTCCCAAAGCAGCAGAAGCCATAGGAAATGGAGAAGGAATGGCAAAAGCCCTTGGATTCCAATTGAGGGCCAGGGGAAGGGGATGACAGGGCTAGCATTCTCCATTTCATGGGGTTTTACACTTAGCTAGTTAAGGTTCAACCTCAACTGTCCCTTTTGCTTTAGCAGGAAAAATGCTCTTGGGAAAAACACATCATTTTTAACTACTTGTTCTCAGTGGCTTTTCCTTCTCACAGTCTGGCTCTGGCTTTGCTCCTTGCACTACTGCTTCTCTTTGTCCTGTGGGTGCACTCACAGGCTGCAATCAAGATTTAAAGCCTTTGTAGTCTTAGATACAGATAAACTAGAACAAAAAGACTGCCTCTGCCCCAGAGGTTTAGCACTGGAAGGTGAGTTATAGCTGGCAGTTTTGAAATCAAGTTGTCCTACTGGGATCATCCCATGGACAACACATTCCTCATCTCTTAGATGCTGGAAAGTGATGCCTTGGATGACTGAAAAATGAAGAATAATATCGCTTTCCTCCCAAGATCTTCTCATCTTTGTCAATCTTTCAGCGAAGCTGGACATGACAGACTCACCCCTCCCTGTCCCCCAGGAGCTGCCTTGCAGCTTACGCTGATGCATTTTCCAGTTGGGTTGGCTCTGATGGTTGCGTGGTGTCATTCCTGGGACAAATACACTGTCCTGCTGATACAAAGTAAAGACACCCCCACATCAGTCTTTGGAATCCCCAGACCTCACTCAGCCCACATGCTGAGGCCATAAGCAATCCCAGGGATGTTTCATCATGTGCAAGGATCAGGAATCCTTGGGGATGGGCATAAGTGACCTTTCCTTGCATGTGTGATCTGTCACAAAGGCACTAACTAAGTGGATGCAGGCAGGATTTTTCTGAGACTTCACAAAAATAAACCCAGGTGGCATGAAAAAAGCCATATTAGATGGAGCTTAAGCATGGCATACCTGTACTCCTCACAGCAAGCCAGTGGGAGGACCAGAAACAAAACTCAGGAGTCTTGCTCTCTCTGATCTTACTAGCAGAACTCAGTGCATTGTTTGGGGATGTCCTTGTTCAGCCCCACCATGGGACAGCCAGGAAGAAATGCATTTCTTATGCCCAGAGCCTCTTTGTCTTGAGAAGGGAATTAGGGAGAGGTGCATCCACTGAGCAGTGTTTCTGCCAGGGAGAGCTGTGAGAATGCTATTTCTCTCTTTGCGTTTGTGTTGGGACTTGGGAGGTGGAGAATTGTGCAGAAGGATTGGAAAATGTTCTATTTTTCAAGTAAGCTTGGGGACTGCTGTGGAAAAAGGCTCATTCTTTCCCTCACTGAGAAGTTTGGTCATGGAGGGCTGGCTATCTTTGTTTCCTAAATGTATATGGTGCCCTCAGGGAGTGTCTGGTTTTGATTAGATAGTGTCTAGTGGGGAGTTCTTGGTTCTGGGCTATCCACTGTGAAAGTAGAGTCTGTGACTCTTTCCCTCCCCTGTGAAGCGTAAATGAATATCACCTCTGCCCAGGCACAAGAGAGGGGCCCTCAGGCCAGCTGGGTATGTGCATTTATTATAAAGCAATGAAGTAGCAAAGATACCAGGAGACAGGAAAGATTTCTCAGTTTTGCTTTGCTCTTTTAATTCTGCCACTGGTCTACCTTAAGATGGAGGAATATTACATGTTTGTGGAGAGGCTCCTAAAGCAGCATGCTCTCTAAGAGGAGATGCTCTCTGAAGACACTGTCGTGCATTAGACTTTAGTCTGGGGTTTCAGGAACCTCATGAAGCCTTGGAGAGGGACCTCCACGTTTCCCATTCTCATGCATGAACCCTGCTCACGTGCAGAGGGATCTATTGCTCCAAGGCCGGGGATTCTGCAACAGCAGCAAAGAAAATTCACCAGGAGGAATGTGATCTTGAGCTTCACTCAGGCCAATTTCAGAGCTGGAAAAACCAAGTCTCCAGGCTGGCAGAGGATAGCCTTAAGAGTAGTCACTGGAAACCCTTTTTTTGGACTGGGAAAAATCAAGCTCTGCTTTTTCCCTGGCTAATGCCATCAGTAGTGGTTGTGCAGACTGGGAGATAATAGGTTCCCTTGCTTTTGCACTCTGTGGAGATGAGGGGATGAATGAACTCTTGATGAGTATAAGAACTATGCCCCAACACTGTAGGTATTCAAGGCCAAGTTGCATGGGACCCTGGACATCCTGAACTACAGCCTGATTTAGTGGTTGGCAACCTTGCCTGTGGTAGGATGTTGGAACTAAATGATCTTTGAGGTCCCTTTCAATCCAAGCCATTCTATGATTCTGTGATTTCACTGGAGGTAGGGAGCAAAAAAAAGACTTGGTTAAAAATGGCAACTAACTGTATTGCCAATGGCTGCTGATTTCTGTGTTGGTATTTAATTAAGATGGTATTTCAATAGTTCTTTAGCTATGTGTCTGCATTTGTAGATCTAAAGACACAGTTTCAACCCTGCCCCTTTTTATTCAGGGAGTTCAAATTTGCAAGGGAGATGGGAGGATGAAGGAAAAAAAAGGGCCCTCTCCCATATATGCACACCTTTATTTTCTTCTGAGGGAAGCAAAAATTTCCTCTGTGTGGCTCAGTGTTTGTTCCCATCACATACATTCACCTTGAGGAGTTTTTGCCATAGCCGTGACATTCATTAGCCAAGTCTGAGTCGAGTTCTCTCTCCAGGGACACCCTGAGGGAGGACAGACTCTCTTAAGTGAAGTTCCCCTCTTTCTGAGGATTTTTGCAAGTGCTAGTTAAACACCTGAAGGCCTGCCTGAGTCTCCTGGACAGAAACTGCAAAGCAGATACTACAGCTGAAGCGCTGTTAATTAGGAAAAACCTAATTGTTTGTTGCTCTGATGACTGTCGTGATGACTATGCAAATACATTTTCCCCTCCCTCTCCCTAAGTTCTGCACTCTTTGATAGTCCTGAGGGATTTTTCTTACGTGAGTTCAGATGCTCTTCATTTGCATGAGTCATAGCGCTGGATGACAAGGTGAGAGAAAAACAGTGTGAGAGCCCAACCTTGCAGGCAAAAAAGCCTCAGTCCTCTCAAAGATGTTTGTTTCTGAACCACTCACCAAGATCCTTCTTAAGAGATATAGCACAGATGAGTTGTTGCCCAGTAATTTTGCTCGACATATCTCTGAGGCTGCTGTAAGATGCAGGAGAGCTCAGTGAGTTTCCCACAGAGGTGCTACCAGACTTAAATCTTTTCCCTGTGATCCCTGTAGGCTCTGGGGACTGAGTCCTCCCTGTCTTTCCCAAGACAGCAACAAGGGGCAAATAAATGAGGTGAGCACTCAGCAGGCACAAAGTGAGCACAGGGGTGTTGTTCTCACCCTGGCGTGTGGGTAGGCTGGTGAGAATACTGCCCACAGATAATTCTAGATATTTAAAATTAGTGTTGATTCAGGGAAATGACCGTGCTCATACAGAAATCCCGAGTTATTAAGTAGGAAGATGGCATGTCTTAATTTTAATACATACCTGAATCATGAATACTTGGAAGAATAGTTGAACAAACATCCTTGTATCCCTGCTCAAATCCTGTGCTCCTCTCTGTTCCTGGACAGAGACCAGGATATAATCTGTCTTATGCTGACAGGTTTTTGGACTCACTGAACCTGTGTCCCTGTTCTGTGTTCTTCCCTCTTCAATTGAGAACTGGACACTCTCAGAACTTTTGTAAATAGCGAAGGAATATTTGTGTCCTCATATCTTTTTATGCATCACCAGGTTTGGCTTCTCTTTGAGAGCAAACAGCACTTATGTCATTTGAAGCAGCTTTGGTTGATTGTGTGGAAGACATAACTACAAAGGAAAGAGAGGGCAGGTTGTCCTCTGGGTGATGGCATCTTGGCATAGATCACAATCCAGACACTGCAGAACCATCAGGCTTTAGTTTAACAGACATCCAACTCTTTCTGGTTATGAAGGGATGGATCTTGCTACATATCAAGTGCTCTCCATTCTCCTTGAAGGCTGGGAATAGTGACTAAGGATTGCTCAGCACTCATAGGAAAGAACTTGAAGCTGAAAATGCCTCAAGACTGTGCTGGGTACCCCTGACAATCTTCTGCCTGCTGCAGGACATCTGAATTTTCAGTCTTGTACATGGACAGAAGTGTTCACAAATACCCAGAGCCTTGAAGTGATAAATATTACCTCAAATTAGTTGGCCAGATTAAAGAAGACGTAGACAGATAGCTGATATTACCTCTAAATGTAGCAGGCAGAGCTGGAATCATTAAAATAAATGTCCTCCCAAGATTCCAGCTTTATTTATTATTATCGTTATCAGTATTATTACAGTGTCTAAATGGCTCCAGGGTACCACAGAGAATGATAACCCTGCCAAAATGGCCATCCATACTACTGGCTGGAAACAGATAGGGCGGAGAGATGTTGCAGCAAGGAGAAAGAGCAGGCTAAAATAAGCATGGCTGAACCCAGGTGGAAGTGAGTCATAGGTTCTACCTGCCTGCAGACAGGGCACACTTCCACAGGAGCTGCAGTGTCCTCTTCTTCAGGAGCATATCCTGGTGCTCACTGATTTCCATCAATATGTACAGGTAGAAGCTCTGCAACTCAGTATGCTTTGGTGCACGGATAATATTGGCATAAAGACATCTAAAAGCAAACTCCAAGATCTGCCCACTCTTGCTCTCTTTACGAGTTTGACTCCTGTAAGAGCATTAGCACAAAATATAAAGGGGAAGGGACACTGTGGGGAGAATCACATCTCCCATCCATCTCCACAGCAAATAGCAAGGCAGGTGCTACAGAAAAAGCTGCTTTCTAATTTAGTTATAATAATGTTGTGTCAATCACCAAAGTGCTAAGCTGTATGTAATGATTGCTGTATGAAAAACATGGATCCTTTTTAATGTGTACTTGTGTACCTACGTGATAATATGCATTTCTGTTGATCCATATACATAATTATGTCAGTATAAAACCCTTAAACATACGCCTGCAATCTTATTAAAACAAAGAAACTGACTTGAAAACCAAGGTAATTCAATGTGGAACCTCTGAGGAGGAGAAGAACAGAGCCCCCACTCCCAGTCCCTTTAATTGTGCTTGATAGATCAAAAAATCACCAAAATACTGAGAGCCAAGCAGAAAAATATGACAAAACGGGAAGAACTGTTTTACACCAGATTATTTGTTCACTCTTTTCCAGGAAGATTTGGCCAATATTAAAGTGCATCTGATAGTGTTTGGAAAATTCTGCAAAGCTTTCCCTTTAATCCCAGAGCATCTTTTGGATCATCTGTCTTTCATAGTGTTCCTGCTTTATAAATAAGACTGTCACAATTTCAGTGCTAGCTACAGACTTCCCTGGGGTCTTTCTAAGCAGACCTTTGCCAGCATATCCTTGGTGTATTTCTCCCTTTCACTCAGGTGACTCTACATGGTTGTTCCCTTATTTCTACAATGTTCTTTAAATTGCCATATACGCACATCCTGAGCATTCATTTTAGCAAGGAAGAAGTCATCAAGGAAAAGGAGGCTGAATGAATAAGTGGGTATGAACACGTTCATCAAGCCTAGATTCTGGCCACATCCCCATCAATTACTTGGATGTGTTAAGCTATCCTGAAGTCTTGCAAAAATTTGGTTTTGATCTGTCTTTTTAATCATCTTTTTTCTTCCCCCTCAATCCAATGCTCTTTAAAGACAACCACCATCTCTGCCCTAGCTGCCACTAAGTTCAAGCATCTGGTAAGCTGAGCAGGGCTGAGCATAGCTCTTGGACGCCTGCAGAGAAAAGTCTTTGGGAGCTCACATCTTGCTTGCTATGTACAATTTCAGAGGTCCTTACTGAGCTACTGTAGCATGTGCACATAGCTAATATGCAAGCATCTTGAATTCCTCCCCATCCAACACGAAGTTTTGGAGAGTGAAAAGTTTCAGTGAACTCCAGGAGGGATTTGGACTGAGTTCAGTGTTTCTCTAACAGGTATTTCAAGGGAAATTGATGTGAGTTTTTTCTTTCTAGCCACTGGTCTTGTTTGCAGGTGTCAGTGAGTTCATTATTAATTTAAATGTTGTTCACCCAGCTTGCAAGAGAGTTAAATATTGAACGCCTCTCCCATGCTTTGCAGTGCTGAATTACATTTCTTGCTTCTCTACCTATGGCTTCAGGCTGCCCAGGAAGTACCTTCATAGAGGATTGTTAATTATCCATTTTTCTGGTATTTATAAAGGTTTTAAATGATCTCGAGCTTGATCCAAGATAGCCATGAACACAATGGACTTTGAATTAATGTCCTTCTGATGAAGGTGCAGCTATTGGCTATGCTTTATCCTTTGTAACCAGAGGAGCAATTAGGAAACCTCTGCATTGCACTATATCTTCCTTTACTGCCAGTTGCCTGCTCATAGTCATTACCTAGGGAAAACCAAAGGGAAAAGCAGCTAAATAAGAACCTCACTTAACTGTATTTTTTATCCTTATTCATCTTAGTACTTATAAATTGCACCACTGCTTTTTATTAAAATAAGAAGGCTAATGAAAGATATCTGAGTGGATCAATTAACCCGAGTCTGAGCAGGTCATTAGAAACAATTGAGAACTGTGCAGGCAGTCACACCTGACAAGTATGGAAACTGGCCAAATGACTCAGATGAAGAGATTGATCATTTTAAAACAAATATAATTTCCTTGATTTGTTTTCTTCCCTCTCTCTAATAGCAAAATTACTTTGAAGACAAATAGTAGACCCTGTTCATGATCTTACATTTACAATAGTGATTGTCTTGTAATCCTTAGACTGGAGTGTATGATTTCAGTGTATGTGCAAATAAGAAGAGACAATTTCATTATCCAGTGGACCGATATTTTGGGGAAAACACTGCTCATGTCCAGCACAGTTAGGGAGATTTCTGTTGCTAACAGAATCCTGGTAGGAAGCAAAATGCATCCTGCTTTCAGCCTTAGTAAAGAGTGTTCTTTCAGAGAGATATGGAGAGACTACAGGAACCCTTGGAGAACAGAAAGGAATAGATATGACAAGGGAAAAATGTGGGGAGGCAAGTCTGAGACAACAGTTTTCTTTTTTTATCTACCTTCCCTAGCTTACCTGGGTAAGCAAAGAGCCTATCAAGGACACACAGCCAGCCTCTCTCTCTCTTTCACTGTCAAATTTGTTGCCTCATTTGGGGTTTAGAAACAAATGATTTTTTTTCTTCTAAATGAATTATGCTATCTGGGGATGGATGATGGATTCAGGAGATAGAGGGTATGTTACGAGCATGCTCTGTTTCTTCCCTATGGAACCACCTGTACTCATGAATCTGCAGCCATTGACCCAATTACTAAGCCAGCACCTGGATGCAAACTCCCTGTGACCACATCTCCAACTTGCTGTATTCACTGTATTTTGTTCAGGGACATCTGCATTTTAGTGCCTTTTTATGCTAAGTTGGTGTATGTAAACAAACATTTTCTGAGTGATTCACTTCACCCTTAGAGATGCCCTTGTTTTTCTTTTAGTCATTTGAAGCAGGTCCCCTCTTCTCCCTCCTCCTCCTCCCTGCATCTCCCAAGATGACCTGCTAATTTAAATGAAGAGAGATTGCAGCAACATTCTCTTTGTCACAGTAAGCTCAGGAAGGCATTCCCCCTCCACTGAGGAAAAAAATCCAGGACAAAAAGCCTTATTTACTCATCCTGTCCTCCCCCCTCACCACAGGCTTCTCCCTCAATGCTATGATGTTTTCTCCAATATAGTTTTAAATCTCTTTTTTCCTTCTTTCTGAGAAGCTACACTTCCACAGTTTCACAGGTTTCTTATTTAGTGTTTTCAGATATCCAAGCTAAATTTTCCTTTGAATTTCTGTCCATGGTCTTAAATCAGGCTTGTCATGAATTTACACTGTAAAATGATACTCATTGCCTGAATTTGATGAAGTTCTCTCACATTAGGTACAGTTGTGAAGATAAATGTGGAGCACAGGGTAGCATTCACTTATGGTGGGAGAGAAAGGATTTAGCCCAAGGACTACAAAAGTATTTATGGTGCTATCTCCTATTTATATGGCTAATTTGCTATAGATTTTTACTCATTAATTAGGAATTGAGAGGACTAATACCTTTCCTAGCTGTAAGGTACATTTTCAAAATTACAATCTCACAGTGAGAAAGGACAACATATTGTCAGGAATCCTTCAGTTATTCAGCAGAGCCCAGTTACTGGGTAAATGCCAGGTAAAATGTATATAATGAGGTATTTTCAAGTAGATCGAAGTTTGCAAGGAATTGGGAACACCATCTGGGTGCTACCTTAGTCCAAAATGTCACCTGTTCCACTGAAAAGTGAAGTCTTCAGAGGTCTGTGTCTTTTATTGGATCTTGTTGATCCACGCGTGGCCCTGGTAGGTTTGGTGAAGATCAAGCATCTACAGCTGTATGGCTGAAAAAAAGGTTGTATTTACCTGCAGCCTTGAATGAAAGAGAATTATACACAAACTGCAGACTCCCTTTTTCCTTTTCTACATGAGAGATCGCCAGATTAGTAATTGCATTAGGAAAGACAAAAAATCCTCCAAGAATTGAAACATTTTTAGTATAGGACACAAGGGCAAAAGGCCTTTATTGGAGAAGAAAATACCTCATGGACTTGGGCTGCAGGTTTTATGTGATGTCTAGAAAAATGACAGTAAAGTTGTCACCTCCTTTCTCAAGAAGTCCCCAGTGAACATTCAAGACATATCTTGTTTGCAAACACAAATGGATTTTTACTCCTGTTTTCCCTGAGGAGATCACAGAGCTATGGCAGAATGAGCTTTATTCTCTTCTGGCTCGTGTATCATCATCAAATCTGTCGGCTAATTTCCATTTGAAGAATTGTCATTGCCAGTGGAGAAGCAAGAGCCAGACAGAATTCTCCTCTGATCAAGAGTAGAGTTGGATGAGTTGGCATTTAGAGAGATCATCTTTCTGAGAGGTAAGTAGAGAGCCATGGAAGGGGAATAAATATTGGATTTGTTGGAGGTCATCACTAGAAAGTCACCTCTCTGGCTACCTCTGCACTTTAATACTGTGAAGAGGGACAGACTCATAATTTTTCTGTTTTTGTGCTGGCTTGCTTTTACAGTCTGAAAACATGGAAGCACTCATAAGAAGGATAAGAAATCAGAAGTTATTTGGAATATCTCATCTTCCAGTGAGAGCAGACTTGGAACTTTCCTTCAGATCCAAATGAGAGCAATGTACTAAAGCATTCTTACTTAGAATCTTATATTAGTAGTATGTAATTTGTAGTCTCTTCTTTCCTTATTGTGCAATAAAGGATTCCTCGTTATCTTCCTTGATACCTTCCTGGAAAAAATGCATTTTCCAACACTAGTCTTCCAAAGAGGAAAAGCATCATGAAAGGAGATCAGCTGAGCAAAGAATTTTGAAACACTTGCTTTCAAGGGGAACCATGGAAGCAATTTTTAAGGTTGATGAGTGAACCAGATTTTTTACAACACTTCCTGTTCTGCCTCTGACTACAGTATTTGTAGCGATAGTAGAGCTGGTACCAAATCTGAATGCCTGAGATGAGGAAGTTATCTCAGAATGGCTATTCTGAGGGGTCCATGATACATCTTTACCATGGCTTCCAGCTCAGCTTTTCAGAGATTTTAAAGAAACCTGCATTTTATCCAGCTTCTTCAACTCTCTAACTCAGCAGCCATTTTGCTACTTTAACCTACTGCCTTACTGCTTTGAGTGATGTTCTTCCATGCTCCTGGATGTCTAATGGCCCTTTGCCAGTGGTCTGGACTAGATCCAGAGATTCGCCACGAAGAATGACTCCTGTGTGCAGATGCTGGATCTGTTCTGTTCTCTGCATGGGAGATGCATCATGCAGACAACTGCTGGCTGGGTGGAAGCTCTGCTTTTCACTGGCATAGCTCTGCCTTGGCTCTACTGTGAGGCTGAGGAACAGCCAGGTCATGTCTGAAACCATTCCTTTGGCTGCGGATGAGACCCAGGTGCAAGATGAGCTCTACCCTCTGACAAAACAAGCAGAATAGCCGCACGTCCATATGAAAAGGCCCTCCTAAAATGTTTCCCCTAAGATCAAGCACAGTTTATCAGTTCAGGATTGGAATCATCCTCTCTCGGGAGAGCTGAAAGGGCAACCCCCTATCATCTAATAGGCTATTTTCATCCCTGTGTGTGTGTTTGACAGATCCGGTCAAATTATGAAGCCCTTTCTTTGTGAGAAAGAGTATAGCAATCACAGATAATGGGAATCGTGCACACTTAAATCCCTGCTTATGTTAAAGGATTGCCCCGGGAAGGGAAAGTGTCTGACCCACTTTCATTACAGCCTTTTGAGAGGCGATGCTGTGCCTCCCGCAGCTGCTGGTACTTCTGCAATGCCAATAATGGGCAGTTTGTGCACAGTACGTGTAAGCAAACAGAATGACATCTCATCTGCTGTGTGTGTGCTCCAAAGACAGTGCCTCACCGAGTGCTTGATGTGTTTGGCCAGTGTGCCGCTACCTTGAAACAGCACCAAGATGCTGAACACAGAGCTGCATGCATGGCAACATCCCCAGCTACAGCCTTGCTCTGTAATGAAGCCTCTGTGAGAATGTCCTGACTACGGATCTGCTTGTGTCTGAAGTGTCATCTCAGAATCAGATGGTTTTCTTCAGCAACGTCTATAGTTTCACTCCAAAAAAGGAGTTGAGTGGAAATACCAAAGATCCCCAGGAACAGTCCCTTGCAAGCACTGAGAGAGCTACTTAGCAGCTTGCAGAAGGGATGCATCTCTTCTAACAGCACTCAGGTTAAGATAACTGCCACTGCTTATGAATCTGGTCTTCATTCTTTGGTTATTTCTAGTAGTTGCAAGCAGGTAGCCAAGTCTGCATGGAGGTTATTTATCTACAGGAAGAGAGGAAATACCACAGTAGCTCTTGGAAAATGGGCCAATTCCGTGGTATTTTGTCTCTGAGCAAAGCAAGATGGCTCAGGGGAAGGTGTTAGTCAATTAAAGATAATCTAATTAAAAACATAAAATAAAATCCAACTCAGCATTTGTTCCTGCCTGCCCTCCCACAAGAGAGAGAAGACAGTGAAAGAGACAAGGAAGGTTTTTCTGCTGTTACAGAGGGTAGACACAGAGGAGGCATTTAAAGGGGGTATTTCTTCAGTTCTTACAGAATCTTCTGAGTTGGAGGGAAGGGACCACTAAAGGTCATCTGGTCCGACTCCCCAGCAACAAATACCTACAGCTCAGTCAGATACTCAGAGCATGACCAGATTCCTCTGGGTTCATCTTTGAAGATGCAAAGCCCAGGTTAAAAAGAAATCTCTTCTGCAACCTGTTCACAACAGGAATTCCCCCACTGAGATTTCCCTTGCTCCTCACTGAGGTTTTCAATACTTCTTACTACCAGATGGCAGCAGGCTGGCATTTGTCTAGTTAAAATGGATGCTGAAAACAACATCAAAAAGCACATTGTTTGGGACTGTCATTATTCGCATTTCTGGCTTGGCGGGTGCCCAGCTGGGACTGCTCCCACACAGGCACCTTGCAAAGAGACACCCACCCTGATGGACCAGTCTTTGGGATGAGACAAAGAAAACATAGATGTTATTTTTTTTTTCCCCCAAGAACCCTTCTAAATCACGGCAAAATCTGCCCCACTTCTCTCTCCCAGGCTGACCTAGTTGCCCAAGACCCCTGAAATCAGGGAACATTCACCAAAGGGAACGTATTATGGGCAGGATGTTCACTGAGAGACTGTACAAGGCTTTGGGGTGCAGGTTGAGGTGTCAGGCTGTAGACCATCACCCTACACAGGGGGTAGATACAAAGCTAAAGCTGGGGTGGGGAATAAATGATAACTTAATATCTGAGAGGTAAGTGTTGGTAATTAGTCTGCAACACTTTGATCATTAATGCATGCAATCAAATTATCATCAGGAATGCTTTCTCACCAGCCCCCTCCTCTTCCCCCGCTTCTCTCTCTTTATTTTAAGGGCTGGCACACGGCAAAAGCTGACAGTAACAGCCCCACCGTGCAGCCAGGAGGCTTTCAAAGGAAGCTGCTGCTCCCTAGTGTTTGCAGGATTCAGAGCTGGAGCCAGAAATACAGGCGAAAAAAAAAGAGAGCGAGTCCCCAAAGAAAGGCCGAGCAATAAACTAATGGGCCCAGGCAGTTTTCTATCCTGAGCACCAGTTCTTTGTTATCTGCTTGGCTATTGATTGCAATCCCCATGGATACAGCTCAGGTTTTCCTGCTTTGAGTTCTTAAGTGAAATTAAAAGCATGCGGTTCATTACTCAGTGCTCTCCCTCTTCTTCTGATCTTTTGCCTATGATCCAGGTACCGTTGACCAATTACACCCCTGGGAAGAACCTTTTTGGTTTGTTTTTTTTTTTCCTTCATATTTCTACATACTCTGCATCTTCAGGAAGATGGAGGAAGAGACCACATGAGGCACTCTGCAAGCTCTATCTTTCAACAGTGCATTAAATAAGAATTGATTCATGTTCAAGTTTCCAGCCATAGCTGGAGATGAGTGGTGACATTTTGCAAAACCTGCATGGATGTACACATCTGCACTGCACTGTTGGACACTGTGAACATGCATTTGTCAGTGTAATAGCTCTTCAGGGGCTCAGACTGAGGTTGGTTTTGGTAACATAATTTTTGGTGGGTAAATGACAAAGCATTAAAAAAAGTTCATTTTAATCAACAGTACTGGGAAGAGAAGTAAGTGATAAGTGTTAAGTAAGACCTTTAAAAGGAACTCTGTCCATGTGCCCAAGACAGGGCTTTTTATCTAAACTAGGAAGTACAAATGCCCAATGAGAAGCAGATGTTACCCCCAAACCTCTCCATGGGAAGCAATGGGGAAGGGTGAGAAGTATGCAAAGCAAAGGCTCCAAAGTGCTCTCTCAAAATTGGAGAAAACATTCATCTGGACCCCATCATCTAGAACATCCCAGGTCATCCCGAATCTCACCATCACTGCTGGTGATACAACTGCCCTTGAAAGCCATATCTTTAAGGAAGGGCAAACGAATGCATTAAGATCACTCTGGATATTTTATCCAGCCATCTATCAGGCTCTTCCAAATAGTATTTTGCCTGTAGATTTTAACATCAAAGACACCGAAAGTCAATGGGTTGACTTCCTGTCATGGTTACTCCACAAAAGAGAGGTCAAATAACACTTGATTATGTAGTATAAATCAATGCAAACACTGCTGATAGGTATAATAATGGGCATATGACAGGAAATGCTTGTACAGGTGTGCTGAAATTTGGGCCACTTATCTAGGCTTTCAGCACGGCCTGAAGCAGGACCTACATTTAAGATTTTTGGCAAGCCTGAAATACTTCTTTTCATTACATAATTGGCCTGTAACTCTAATGATGATAGTGGAGCTGCTCCAGATTTATACTAATGTAACTGACAGCAGATTTTTGGCTCTGAGTCTGTAAGAAAAAGCTTGCCATAAATTCAGCATTCAGACTGTCCTTTGTAGTCTCTCTCTTTCTCAGAGAGGAAGCCAGTGCTTCTCTCTTTTCAGATTAATTCCTTTCTGTAATATTTTCTTATGGTTACTGAGATTTTGCTTCCGTTCAGCTGACCTATTTAACTTAGGTGAGCGTGAGCAGAGAGCACATTCATCCCATATATAATAATGGAGCTGTTCCCAGAATAGCTCCCCCCAAAAATTACTACTTGTCTTGTTTTATGGGCTTTCACTGGAGAGCCTAAAATTGTCTCAAGTTTGAAGAACATCTATTTAAGTATCTTTTAAATTGTGAATGCTTAAAAGAGGGGATTTTTTAGCGTGAGCCTGGGGATTTTTTATTTTAATATTGCATTTAATGGTGTCTTTGGCATTTAGTGTGAGGGGGTGTATGTGGTATATCTGTGTGTGTATGTTTATATCTAGAGAGAGATAACTCATGTGGAATGAAAATCCATTTAGCAGAAAAATGAGATCTCTTGAGTGTTTGTATTTTCTCCCAGAATTAGAAAACACTAGTACTGTTAAAAAAAAAAAAAAAAAAAGACACAATGATCTAAACCAATAAGATATGATTTTATGCCAAGATGTGAGAATAGATCTATATCTTTATCAGGTTTCTTTCAGCTGAGAGATGAAAATCACATGGAAGCTTGTTAGAAATCCGCTGTATAGCATATACCTTTCACAAATACGTTGTAAAGATGTCTGACAGTTTCCAAAGTGAATTATGAGCTCAGGGGTACTTTCTGTCCCTCCCACACGCAAGTGCCTCAGAACAAACTCACTGTGAACAGGTAGCACAAGGACTCCACAGAGGGGCCAAGTACCCAGCAGACCTGCGGCTGCCCAAATGGCGCACAGTGCTCATCCTGGGCTGGTGCATAGCTGTGTGTTTCCCCAGGCAGTGACCAAGTCCTCTTTCACTGTCCCTCCTCTGGAGCAGGGATCCCCTGTGCTTGTCAGGGGCAGAAAACCCAGGGTACTCTTTGCTGGGTGATATTTATTCCTGTTATTACCAGGAAGCTGCACCCTCTGTCTCATGATTTTCCTCCTCTTTTTTTCCCCTCTCACTTGCTCCGTCTTGGGTGGATGTGTTTGCTATTATGAAGTCTATTGTAACATAAACATATACTTTTAAAACAGCATTTCACTCTGACAATACTCCTGGAGAGAGCTGAGAATATTATGGTGGAGATAATGTACTCCAGACAATAAGAGAAGACAGGAGCAGGAAGCTTATCTGCTAGAACCCCTATTGCCTATTTAAACAATAATCCCCTTCAAAATGATGTTTTTCTGTGTACGCTTAAAATGCATGATATCCAGTGTGTTTGTGTGGCTTTTAATAGCCTGGATAATTTTCCATACAGTTAATTCCTTGGATATATTCTGTTTTGCTTCTGCACTGTGTAACGCTCCTGTACAGACCCAGCTATCCTCTCCCACAGCAGCTGCCTCCCCCTGCTTGTCTCTGCATCGCTGCTGGGGATGGTGTTTGAGGTGAGTGGATGGCTCTGCAAAGCCTTGTGCAGCTCCTGCCGTCTTTTCTGAGGGCAGATTGTAAGGTTTTTATTTTCTTCCCACCTGCCATTTCTATGAGAGTGGAGAAATGAGGATTTTGCCTCTGAAAGTAACACTAAGCCCAGATGTGGAAAGAAAAGGCTAAGTGACAAGTGACTGGCAGGCAGAGGGAGATGTCCTGCATTGCAGAGATGTGCCACGATGCTGTTGCAGCTCTGCAGAGCTGGAGTTGATGTCATGAGCCTTAGGGAGAGAAGTGTGATAACTGGACCTACTCCATCACCTGGACAAATTATAGAATCCCTAAGGTTGGAAAAGGCCACTGAGATCATCCAGTCCATCCACCAACCCATTCCCACCATGCCCACTAACCAAGTCCCTCAGTGCTACATATCCATGTTCCCTGAACATCTCCAGGGACGGTGTCTCCACCACCTCTCTGAGCAGCCTGTGCCAGTGCCTTACTACTAGTTCTCAGAAGGCACTTTCCCTAATATCCAACCTGAACTTCGGGAGCTCCAGGGCAGGGGATTGCTAGGGCTGCCATAGACCAGTGTATTTCATTCATTCAATTCAATTCAATGTAAGCTTCAGCACTTCCATGCTATACTTATTCTCACTGATAAGGAATGAGCTTCACAGAATCACAGAATCACAGAATCACCCGGGTTGGAAGGGACCTCAAGGATCATGTAGTTCCAACCCCCCTGCCTAGCAGGGCCACCAAACATACACATTCAGATCAGGTTGCCCAGGACCCCGTCCAATCTGGCCTTGAACACGTCCAAGGACGGGGCATCCACAACTTCCCTGGGCAGCCCGTTCCAGGGCCTAACCACTCTCCTTGTAAAGAAAGCTTCCTTCTTTGCCCCTGTTTAACCCAGAGATTTGGCTACCCACAATCACAGAAGACTACTTTTGCCCTCCTCCATATGGGTTGTGGGGCCATAGAGGGAGCGGAGCACAGGGCTGTGGCACAGAATGGCAGATCTTCGGCCGGGTGTAAAGCAGCATTATCTCTTCCAGGGAGAACAATGCCAGCTCCGTTTACACCCGCTGAGGACCTAATTGGCATTTGGCTCTGGCTGCAAAAACTAGGATTGCTTCATCATTGTGCTTCTGATCTCCTATCACAGGAATCAACCAAGAATTTGATTACAGGCTCCTATTGGGATCCTCAGCCCTGCCTGAGGATGTTAATCATCAAAGTTGTAACTGAGGGGACAGAGAATTGGCTGGGAAATTTAGACCGCTTTTGAAGAGGAAAATGGGAGCCAAGCATATGTGGTCTGGGAGATGAAATTACTGCTGAAATTTAACTTGGAAAAGAAAACAGTCCTGAGAGAGCTGTTTTGTCACTGTCTTGTGCTAAGCTCACTTTTCTTAGCTACGGTGCGGGTATGACAGACATAGCCACCCCCTGGAAGAGAAGAGAGATGCTGCTGCAGTTATTCCTCTTCTGTCATAATGTGGTTTTTAAAATAGTATAGCAAAATTCTATCTGCTCCTGCCTGGCCTATGCGATCCTACTTTGTCACCTGTCTTTCCTCCCAACCAGCCCTGGTCATCCATCGCTCTCTGAAAGCACATAAACAGTATGAACTGTTAAGTCCAGGCAGGCCTGAGTCAGCAGGTTGACTTCCCTTTCCATTCCTACCAGCTGATACTAATCTGCTGTCACCATAAGCATTGAAACATCATGTCATCTGCATGGGCCAGGTAGTCTGCAGAAAAAATTGCACCCCACAGCTTTCTTCTAGCTGACATCCATGCTTGAACCCACCCATTAGGCTGAGCTGATTTCCTAAAAGCTCACTTTGCATTGCAAGACCATGACGCAGATGAGCAATGATTTGGGGTCATAGCCTTCTGATAATAGAAGTGAATCAACGCAACGGAGATGAACAAAAGAGAGATTATTAACTTTGCAGTTAATGCACAGTGCCAAAAATCAGGATTTCCCACTGGATCTGTACTGATTACTGTTTGACCTCAGGAAAACCCTGTGGCATCTCAGACCCTCAGTTTCCTCACCTGCAAAAGAGTGATAAAACTCATAGCAGCCCTTCATTACAGATGAAAACCTATGACATGTTTGGAGCATCTGAGCAAAGAATCCAACCCTGTAAGTTAAAAGATCTTCTTGGTTGCTCTTCCTTAGACACAGTGGGGCTAAGAAGGGTTATATATTCCCTTCATGGAAGGGGTTTTATTTGTTTCCTTCTTTCTAAAATAGACCTTCCACCCTGTTTCCAAGCCCTTGAGACACCTTCTACAGCAAGGAAAAAGAATCAAACAAAAAAATGCAATGCATTTCTCTGTGGAAGCAGCAGACTCATAAGCACATCAGCAAGTAAGGTATGTGCTTCTAAGGATCGTCTCATGGATATACATGAGTTATGTCCTTTTCCATCATTTTGTTGATTAATAGCCATAATATGATGTCTGATCACTGCAGTAACTATACTGTGAAAGATAACCACTGAAGACATCTAATTGTTTTCCCTTTGGGTTTTTTTAGGGGGTGTAATGCTTTAAAATAATGGCCCTAATCATTATTAATTCCTTTGGTGTTCACTGGAATAGAATCAATCACAGCTAACTCATTTGGTATTAATGCGGATGTCATAGATACTTCTTTCTGCTAGAATTCAGTGTTCATTAGCTGGAGCAGGATTTTTTTCCCATTGTTCCTGGAGGGCTTTGAGAAATCTCTTGTTGCAGGGGGGAGGCAATAGGATGTATGCTCAGCTCTACTGGAGTGCAAAAGGAGAGGTCTTCTTTTAGAAGTAGTGACCCTCAGTTTCCCTCTCTGACACAGATTTGACCCTTCTCAGACTTCCACTCTGCCTATACTGCTCCAGTCATCAAAGATTAAAGCCAGATTCCCATACCCTCTGAGACTGTCAGGAGACCCCAGATTTCCCTCACAAATTCTCCAACCCAATACACAGAAAAGAGGAAAAAAAAACAAACACCAAGTTTTAATTTGCCATGCTGACAAACCCAGGATTTTAAGATTAAGCTGTGTGTCTAATGATGCTAATTAAGGAAATCTCTGAAGATATAGCTGTGATCATAATAAATAAGATCCCAGTTACTCTCTGAAAAAGGCACCGTGAAAGGGACAGAATAAATTTCTGGGCCAGTTGCAGCCACTGCAAGATTATGACAATGGAGGTGCTCTGCTGGTCCTCCAGCTCTCATTGCTCACTCATTGGTTATGGATATGCTCTTCCTATTTTTTTTTTTTAGTAGTACCATTCCTAGGCTTGAATTTGGCCTGACTTCTCTTGGACTTCCTCTTGCTGGGGGGTCAAGGAAAAAAAAATCACACCCTTGCCAGCATTTTCCAGCAACCTAAAGCACTGCATGTTGCAGGTACAGAAATGTCTGTTGTATGTTCAAGTTACCTAAGGAACGATGCAGGCTATGAAACACAATGACGTTTCAAAGACCTCTGGGTGTCCCACCTTGCCTCTAACTGCTACAGAAGTGCCACACACTCTCTGTATTCCTATATCATGTCCCCTTGCTGCAGATAGGGATCTCGGATCCTGCATAATTCCTACAATGCCTGTCTTGCATAGGTACCTGAATAGCTCCCTGCTGTTTGGCATGATTTTACACCTAGCGATGCCCTAGTCAGGCCTCTTCTAAAAGCTTGTTGGAGGAAGTTACTCTGTTAACTGCCCCAAAGTAGTGCTGGGGTGGACCACTCCAGCAATATTTTGTGAAGGAAATGCTGGAAACTGGGAAAGTGCTGAAGAAGGTGTACATTTTGGCTAACTATAACACTTTCTCCTTTAACAGGAGCTGCAGTTTCAAAGCTAAGAAATTTCAAATGCAATCACTGCTTTGGACATGTATGTGTTTTCTCATTACTGAGCTGATTTTCTACAAAATGCTGAGGATTTCATGTTCTCATTGATATCCTTTGATGAATTCAGGAAAATGTAACCGAAGCCTCTTGTCCTCTCTTTCATTTCAAATCAATTCAGTATTCTGTATTCTCCACTAAAATAAAGTACCTCCCCAATGGCCATATCCTTCTGTGCAGCCCTACAGTCATACAAAATGTGCATGTGTTTGTGTGTGCATATGCATGCAATCCAAACTTGTGTTTCATGCCTGAAAGCAACATCTAATGGGTGGTGCAAAATTAAAGGCAGGAAGGGACTGGCTTAAAATTCCGTGAGCATCCTTTCTAAATTCATTGCATTTAGTTTTCCAGTGTTGTTGTAAAACTCAATGAGTTTGTCATAGCTCACAGTAACATCTCCTTTCGGCAGCAAAGATAACCCTGCTGTTGTAATAGATGCTGAGAGAGACTTCCAGCTGAGATATGCTTCCGCTCAGCTCCTCCTTGCTCATCTGGAGTAAGCTGCTTTGTGGCTCATCCTGAAGAAGATCTACATTTCAGTGCTGCCTCGGGACATGAGCTCTCCCAGCCCTCCTGCAATTGGAGTGCTCCCAGGAGTGAAACCACACAAAGTGATGGCTCCTAAAGCTGAGGAATATAGCAGGCACCAGCCTGATAGAAAGCTTCTTGTTTATCTTATGGGCAAGAGGCAAAAATCAAAGTCCTTGAAATGGAGAACATAAACCGGGAGATAGGGAGATACATTCCTCCTGATCCTTCCTTTGGTTTCGCAATCCACAAACACAGACATCTTTAGCAACTCAGTCCAGTTCTCATTTGCACTGGCAGTCACAACCTAGTGCTTTACCCTGTAGCGGATGAGTGCTGGGCTACCTCTTCACCCCCCAGGTGATTCCCCATGATGCCATTTTGGCACCTCTATCCCTTTCTCAGTTTAAAACTTCCTTTTTACCTTCACTTGGGTTTACTTTGGGTTTATTTCATTTCAGCAGGAGCTTTTTTTTTTTTGCAAAATCTTTTGTATTAAAAGTCACAGCTGTAAAATGAGGCATTTCTGATGCAGGTGATACTAGAAATGCAGACGTTTTATGGACAACTAAGCCTCAGGGGAGAAAGATAGAAAGAGAAACCCATTATTTAAACTTCTAGAAAGTTCACATATTTATTTTGACCACTGTAGACTAATTATGTGCTACAAATGCTTGATTTGGGATTGGAGCTGCTTCGACACATCAGTACCGTTCTTTACTGAAAAATAATATTCAGTCAAAACCAAATTTTCATATGTCAATTGCTCCTGTTATCAGAGATGCATTGTGGAAATGTTCTGCCATTGTTTTTTGCATCCATTCATTAAAATCCCATGAGTAGACTTGCTAGCTAGTACTAATAGTAATATGTCTCTCTCTTTGGCATAGTGTTTTCTCATTCTACCACAATATAAATTTTAAATTCCTAATTAAAAAAAAACAACAGGTCATTCTGTTTGGTGGACACTTAGCAAACCAGTTTTCCTGTTCTGATCTGAAGTGAACCTGAATTTCCTAGCATTTTCTTGTCCACTGCAATGAAAAATTTTCTATCTACAGCTTCCTAATCACTGCAGCAGAGATCTATGGGAGTTCATAGACTATTTCTAATGGATTTGCAAGATGCCGCTGAGAAAAACAGGTTTGTTGTGAAGACAGTTAAATGTGCTATTCAGGGCTTCCTTCCTCTACTAGAAAACATTTGAGAATTGCAGATGGAGAATCTTTTTGATTTGCTCTTTAACACACCACTGGAAAAAAATCTGCCATAACACCTACTGTAATTATGATTTGCAAATTCCCGTAAGCATGCTGATAAACAGTTCTTGTTCCATTTTATCCATGTTTTCCTGTGCCCTGGGCAAGTCATTTACATTTCACTATGCCTCAGTTTCCTTTTTGGGAAAATACAATTTTCCAATCACTTGCAGGAAGATTTTGGAAGAGGCAGTTCACATTTACGAAGCGCACTGAACAGGAAAATAACTTGCTAGGGGAAAAATCTCATTGGAATAATTAATCTCATTCATCCAGGGCTAATAAGGGTGCCACTGCACAGCATTTCCTTTGGCAGCAGCCTACTGATAGAGCTTAAAGGAAGATATGTGGAAGAGTGACCAGGGACACGCTGTGTTCCACAACCACTGTGACTCTTAGGGCAGGGGCTCACAGAGTTAACAGCCATGGGGCATTTACTGGTCAGGTTCGATACCAAACTCTAAGATACCTTTCAGCACTGTAGATGTTAAAGGTGGGGAGAGATCAGCTGTGTTGCACTTTCAGCCAAGAGATTCTTCCAGTTACTGAACAGTAGTCAACAGTACAGTCAGTACTGGCTATTACCCACCTACTCTCCCCCCAAGAGTTGTATAACTCACATGTTTTGTAAGGATAGAGGTGGTGAATAATGGCCAGAGATATCACTGCAGTTATCACAAACTAGTTGTCATCCCAGCTCTGGAGGTAGAGCCCCAAGGATAGATAGAAGGTGCTGCAGGGACTGCTCATGGTTGTGGGCCACCAACAAGGTATGGCTAGGACTTCTCATCAATGCTTTCCTTCAAGTCAGAACTGAGGAGCTTGTTCATAAACAGAGACCAGACACAAATCCCTGATCTGGCTCATGAGCCAGTGGCCACTTGCTTCTATCTCTTGCCTACCATTTGCATGTATTAGAATTAATCACTTTTCATTTTCAAGGGCAGCAATTAATCCACAGAGCCCTTCTGCTATTGCTCAAAGTGTATTAGCTGCTTAGCCCAAGAAAGAAGCAAAAGAATTTGTGTTTTAATGGCAAACAACGAGCTTTAAAGTACATCCCATCTATTTTAGCATCTCCCAGTAATTAGTGACAGAGGCCCTCTTGCTCAAGTACAGCAAATATTTAACACCCACCTCCATTAGCTTGAAATTCATTTACCAGCTTGGCCTCTATGTCTGCAGCATTGAGAAAGAAAAGCTTTGATTAGCATGAAAGCCAATGAGGATCTCCCACTCCAAGACACTTGTGGGATTGCGGGGGTGAAGCTTCCTAATTGAAATCTATTGAAAAGGTAAGTATTAAACATTTAGAAGACTGTAGAAACAAAGATGTATCACTGACCTGAGCAGTCCCAAGTATCCCAGTGCATTGGGCGCTCTGCACAAGTACCACTCTCCACTTGTCCCATTCTTGCTTTCCTGGTAGCAGCTATTACAAGCAATTAGTCATCCTTCAGCAAATTCATATGGTGCTTTTTCCACTCATGGATCAAAGAAGTAAGGCCGTGTTTCATCTCTCCTTTGATATTGGTATGACAGTGGGCAGGGAAAACAGTTCTCCTTGGTACCCAAATCTACAAGTCACACTCAGCTACCACCATGATGCACAGAGATCACCACCTTCTCAAGGCAGACAAACAATGGAGCCATTAACTAAACAAACAATAGGGCAGCAGGCCAGCTCCTCTCATCTCATTTACCTAGAACATGGCAGACAGATTCCTGCTGATAGAGCACCTTAGCACCTGCATAAAAAAAAAAAAAAAAAAAAAAAAAAAAAAAAAAAAAAGCTGTTTTTTTTTTTGTTTGTTTGTTTGTTTGTTTGTTTGTTTTAATTTCAAGGAAATTAGTTGCTGGATTTGAGAAACCTGTGGTTAATTCACTCAGTAGATGCAGCTGGACATACAGAGCATGGCAGGACCTGGGCTCATGGAGCAAGGATGGTACTGGCATCACCCCTGAGCTTGTGGAGGGAGAGGTTTTGGGCCTCTGTCACAAACACGTATCTATTGCCTCCCTCAACAGCTCTAGCACAGGCATTTTCAGAGATCTAGGGTTGGCTTACCATGTATGCTGAGAACACTGCAAAATCACAGTTCTCTTCCTGGCTCTCCTCTCCATAGCACAGTGCTAGTGGTTTGGGATATGGAAAGGAGTACCAGAAAATCTGCAGAGACTCCATACTGGAGGTCTTTTAAAAGAGATGGAACAACCATACATAAAGAGTGAGGTAGACTGAGTTACTCCTTCCCTAGGGTAGATGAACACTTAAGATGGACTCTTCAAGTTGGACTGTCCTACTTTTACTTCAGCCTCTCCATCTCCTCATATTATTACAACCAGTGTGTGATGTTTAAATGTTCTGTCTTGTACTAAGGAACTCAGCCTGCACTGCTGTGTACTTTCAGTGTCAGTAATGTTGACAGAGTGATCAGACCTTGCATGAATAAAAGCGTGTCCTTTCCAGTTAGAAACAGGCCAAGTTCTTGTCCATCCCCATCCTTTCATTTCAACTGCTTTTTGCAAGGCTATTTGCTGGCAAACGCAGTGTAGATCTCCAGGTATTTCATGCCACCCGCACCTTGCTGTGTCCTAGGGTAAACTTCCCATTTAGATTTTTCCATCTTGCTTTTCAAGACAGAGAAGGTATCAAAGTCTTGGGTCTCATCTGAAAGATCTGTCCATACAAAGTGTTAGGGGTGAAACAGTGTTTTTCTTCTGGACCTTGAAAGAAAAGCTAGAGCAGAAGTCCTGGGAGCAAGTCCGCTGGGATATCTGCCTGTCACTTAAAGGTGTTTTAATTTGGATGCTTAAACCACCAAAGTACCTCAATCCCTGCCCAAGGGCACATAGGAGCTAAGTCACTGCTTTCACTGAAGCAGCATTCAATTCCCTTCCTCCTACAAATGAGCTTGAGCTGTTCTGATAATTAGTACTTTATCTTGAATGGCACAAAATGGAAAAGGGGGGGTGTCCTCAGCCTTCATTGCTGGGCAGCCTCCCTGTTTCTTCTTATTAACTGTGATAATGATGGGAGAGAATAAAAGGCCCAGAGCTCCTTCAGTCACCTCATTTCATCTGGTCTGAGATTCGAGTCACTCGAGTGTCAAGAGAGCTTTTTAATTTCCAATATCACTGCTGCTAGAAATTAAAAATAAAGGGGGAGCAAAATCATCAGATTAGCCAATCACACTGGAATTGTCTTTATTGTTATTGTTACTGTTGTTATTATTATTATTTGATCAGCTTTGGGAGAATTAAAGCTATTCAGCACATCAAAATATGTCTTGGATTTGAATGAACTTGTATTAACTATTCTGCACTCCGTATTAGTGATTGGCTAATAGCCTGAAACACTGCAACATGCTCTGCTGGAATGGAGTTTAAATTAATGCTACCAGTTCATAAAAATTGCTTGTGTCTATATCATGGCATCTTAAAACATTTAATTAGTTAAAGAGCCTAACTGAAGAACCACAGATGCCATCGAGCCTGTATCTTGACGACACTGAGAACCCTGGAAGTCCACATGAGACGTGAAAGCCAGCAGGCCACAAGGGTTGGCTCCCACAGGTCTGGTGGAAGAGGATCCAGTCCAGTGTTTGGAAAAGGCAATCAAACAAGGCACAGCTAATTGCAGTACAGCCTTGCAAAGGCTGCGAGTGGGCTATCATTTTTCTTCCCCTTGTGAGCTGGGGGCACAGAGCAGAGGGGAAAGAGAAATCTCTGAAGGCACTCATTAGTTGTACGGATTGTGTCCTCCAGTCTGTCAGACCACGGCACTGGCAGCGGCTTCCGGAAGGGGACAAATGTGGGACTGCGCCCTGGGCTGTGAGGTGGCTGTGGGAGCTGGAGGTCATGCCACCAGTGCTAGCGGTTGTAGGCCTGGCCCTAGAGCTCCTCTGTGAGTCAGAGGGAGGAAAAGCCAAAAACTGCAGAATTTCTCATCTTATGATAATTGTGGCTGCCTGATCACACCCTCTGTGTCCACGGCAGCCTGCCAATGCGGCAGCACTTTGAGCAGCTCTGAGGGGCTGGAACTGCCCTCAGTGGTGTGGGTCAGTGTGCAGAGCGAGCGCCAGCCTCCACATACTGAGCACCAGGACCCTCCTGCCGTCCTTTCACCCGGTTATGCAATTAGCTTTTGCTTTTTCAATTCAAGCAATGTAAGGAAACAATAACTTCTTCATTATATAAAAGGCCTTGCTGAGGACGGTGAGATCTGGGCCAGCTGTCTAATTTCGCAAAGCTCTTCAGAACAGTCCGTTTGTGGAAGCTGGGGACAGCCATGTACTGGGCCAGCAGGGACAGGACTTGGCCTGTCTTCCCATTTCACTCCAGGATTTATTCACAGTCAGAACTGCAAGTCCTCACCGCTCACACGTGGGTGCCCGTTTGCACAAGGGCAGAGGAGTTCAGGCACGTACAAACCTCCTGAACAGCCCTGCACCCAGGGAGCCTTCATGCCCCCAGGCTTTGTCTATGCTGATAGAGATGTTTGGGCTGCACTTTCAGATGAGTCCTTTCATGTCAGCTCAGGGGGAAAAAACAAAGCAGCAGGAAGAAAAGGTCGTACTGGAAAGAAATGTTTCAGAACAGCTGCTCCAGCCTCATTCCCTCTGCTGCCATAGAGCCAATCCTTTTAAGAGTGGCAAGGCAGAAATTAAGGGTAGGGTTTCTACCCTTATACAAATATATATGACAGAAGATTTACTTTCATTGCAACACTGCTCAAAGTCCTGGCATAATATTGTTCTCTTGGCACTGGGTGAAGTTTTACAGACTTTGGATCCTTCAGCAGGAAAGTCCTGAGTGCTATTTCTGGCTCCTCATCTCTGGTCTTTGACTATCTTTTCAATAAGATTATTATATAAACTGCAAGTTCCATAGTATATCTTTTTCAGAAAAGAGCTATTCCATTTTTTATAGGAAATGCCCATTTGACGTATTCTTAATCTATTCCTTTTTGTTCTCATTGTGTATTTTTTGTCTCAAACTCTGTTAGCATGAATGCTTGGGGAAGGAAACAAAAAGCGTGAACATTCATCAGATCTCTTGGAAGAAGATAACATCGATGTAGTTGAAGCAGCTTCAAGTTTTAGGTCCCCAGACATGGGAAAGCTCAGGAAGACATCTGCCTTCAGCCTTATCCTCTTTTCTCATATGGATGAAGCCACTCTCTGTCACCCTCTCTGGGCACACTGAATGGTGTGTGACCTTACAGAGCTAACATAAGGAAAAAGCACCTTTGTCCTCAGCTAGATTGACCTAAACAATTCTCTGAAAAGAATTTTTAAATACATTCTGTTATTAAACATATGCTGCTTTGTTAATATGTTGTCCCATGTTGACCATGTTGGCTTTTGTAATTAATCAGCAATAAAAGCGCAGGGTTCCTCCTTTCTTTCAAAAATCAGAATTTTTGACCAATTTGCAAACAAAGTATTACTGACAAGCATTGTGTGAGTCACTGTGTATAAGAAATAGATTTAATGATTTGGGTAGACAATCACAAATAAAAAGAAAAAATCATTGCATAAATGATTTCTTATTAATAACTTGTTCCATTCCAGTGCTTGTTGATAGCTCATGGGAATTTTGAGGATCAATTAGTTAAGGTTCAGGTTCAAGGATCTTGAACAGGCTTCCAGAAATCTAAAATAGTAGGTATTAACTGAAGGCTTTGGCTTCTTCTGTGACTTTTTAATGTTTGAGTGGACTTTGCAAGATATATGATTCATTTCATAACTGACCACTAAGTTTGGATTTATAATTATTTGCAATGCAAATCTGCAAATATTTAATGTCACCTTCATTTTCACATGCTCATCAGCTGTCTACTTCACTGTAATTTGTGTGTATAGTTTTGGCTTTAATAAAGATATTTGTGTTTACATGAATAAACATTTGATAGAATAAATTCAGTGTCCTTTCTCAAATGTAGACCATTTTTTTTAGATCATTTGAATAATATATACAAAATAAAGACTATTTTATACCCTCTTAGTTCTTGCAGCGAAGAGAATGAGTTTTCCCCTCCACACAGGTGAGTGCTTTTGAGTTCAATAACGTCTTGCTGAATAAGAGTGTATCCTTTAGAGCACATCCAGTCTCTATGAAAAGACTCCAGGTGATGATAAATGCATCCCTTTCCTTGACAAAGTGTGCTAATGGTTATTCTCCTTCACTGGTGCAAAGTGAAGGTGTAGTTCCTATTGAAAATGGTTTTCAGTATCATTATTAGCTAGCTTTTCATAGCCAAAAAATAAAAAAAAAAATCAAAATCAAAAGAATGTTCCTTTTAGCTCTCCTCGACATTCACAGCTCCCACAGCAGACGGTCTAGTGAGTAAATATAAAGTAACAGACTTTCTAACCACACTATTTACTCGGTTCTTTGCAAAGGCTCTGAATGAGCCATTAAGGACTGTTGTGTAAATATAGGATTATGGGCTCTTTAAATACACGCTATTCACTTGCTCTGCCATTATGGGGATCTCTCACTAGCAGGCTCCTACTGACAGACTCTTTGTTAATCTTTCTTTTATAGGACAGATAGCTATGGCTTTCTGCTCCTTGCTTTGCCATCTACCTGTGTAACACTGGGACTGCTAATGACAGACCTCTGCCTGTTTGCCTGAGCACGTACAGGATTTGTGGTCCTCCTGTGGTTAAAATGGTCACGACATGAAGGTTCCTTTTTGGCATCCCACTAATGTGACTTCATTAGCCTAAGGCAAGCTCTTCATGCATCTCTCCCAGTCTTTTTGGAGGATGCTGATTCCACCAGTTTACATTAGGGAAAGTGTCATTGTTTCTGGTGACTGCTATACAGTAATTTCCTAGTTCAGGAAGGAAACGTTACATTCAGTCCACATGCCATCGCTCATTACAGGCTCCAAAACAGCTCACAGTACCTCTGAGGAAACTCAAAACTGTAGTAAAAAGACCAAGTGGCTATGGATAGACTGCCCTAGCGTGATGGTCAAAGTTACAATCTCCTTAATCAATTACATCATCAATGAAGCCTATTTAAAAATAAACCAAAAAGAAGGTGGCTTAAGAGTCCCCTTATTTACTTCCTACTTCTTCTGAAAACTCTCAGGCCAAGCCAAGATATAAGGGACTCAAAACCAGTTTCAACCACTGAGTATCTACTGCCATTAAGTCTTTTATTTCTTGTGTTGTTTGCATACCAAGACAGAGCAGGGGAAACACTCCACCACCACTGCAGTTCAGAGCTAGTGCCAAGTCCCTTGTGGGTATGCACAGCACCTGAGCTTTCTCTTAGTCAAGGTCCCAGAGAGCATCAAGTTCCTGAAAGTTGTCATAATGGGAAGTGCAGGCTATGTGACATCATGCTAAAATATTTCTATTTGCCTGAATGCACCATTTCCATATCTTCCCTGTGTTGCTGGAGCAGTGCTATGTTTTGTGAGCATGGGGGAAGATTCAGCTCAACAGATCTACTTTTTCACATTCAGCACTTCCAGTCTCAGTTCAGCAGGAATGCTTAGGCTTCTGCTTCACAGGAGCCTCTCACATCTTAATAATAATCAGATATTGAGCTTCCAAAAGACATGCTAAGTCTGAGCCTGGGGCTGGCTCCAAAGTCTACTGAACTCAAATGAAATATTAACAGAGATTTGGATTAGACGCTCTACGGTTCGATAGACAAGAGAGAAGGGTTGATTGCTCCTTGCACTCCTATGGATGGAAATCATCTCAAAGGGGAAGAGAGGATGAACCCACGATTTTCCACATCAGTCCTTTGACTTTTTTGCTATCAGCACCACTTTCTCTGTAGGCTGACTAGGCCAGTTTGCTCCCTGTGGGGATGTGTCCCTGCCTCTTCTGCATGAACCAAACTGGGGATGGCAGCATAGGCCTTAGGCTGAGGGACCATGAACTAACTAGTAACCCATGGTATTACACCCAATTTTACCTGTGTCCAGAGAGGTCTATTTCTTTTATTACTCTAATTTACTGAGACTACAAATGTCAAGCCACAAAGGGTCCTAACACTACAGAGAACTTTGCTTAAATAGTAGCAATTAATAATCCCACTGCTTTTCCCATTTCCTCTTTAACTTTTTATGTCCCTAATTTTATGTCCTTGGCAGACATTTTAAGGCTATTGTCTTATAGGTCTTGAGATCTTTAGAGGTTTGACATCTCTGTGGCACAAAAACGTTATAAAGCCACAAGCTCAGAAATGGCACAGGCCTTGTTGGTTAGTGGCCACATAGCCCATGTCACCTTTTTGTGCTTCTTTATCCATTTTGGGTGTTGAGGGACATGTATAGAGGTGGAGCACTTGAGCTAAAAGCCTCCATGTAGCTGAACATGGTGATATTAACCTTGAGTTGAGGTTTTCTGGACTATCAGTCCTGAAGTGATGCTGCTGCATGGTCTGTTCACGCAGAAGCCGCGGTCTTTTCTAGAATTTTATAAGTTATTGTGCTTCTCCTTAGGGGAACCAGGGACATAAAATTGTAATTATGAAATCTGAATGTTGATTAGGTGAGATAAAATTCTTATTTCCATGACACCTGCTAGATGACTTCTGTTGACAAATTGTGTTCAGGACATCATTTTTCCATCAGAACCTGAAGAAAGAAAAGTGAGATGTTTTGGGCTGATGCCAGGCTCCTGTATCTACCACAGGCTCAGCCAGAATCCCTCATAGAGCATGAGTACTGACATGCAGTTGCCTACTGTGTGAGATACCACTTGGAGCTCTGTGAAGATCCCACTGGAAGGACACCAAAATCTCCCACTAGCGCACACATTTGTTTAAAACTATTTCAGCCTGCCATTATCAGCCCATTTGTTGGTGTTTCCAGCGAGGATTTGGAGTAAATCTGAAGTCTGGCTGGACTTCTTCCTTTAGTTCAGTGACCCGGCAGGCTGGCATCTCCAGGAGCACACTTTCTAATCAGCCAACTAACAGCATGCTTTGTGTCACAGGGAAACCTGACAACATCGCAGCAATTAAAAATATCTTTGTGACTATACTGAAGTTCCATCACAAGATCTATTCAGGATCTTGAAAACAGCTCATAAATTTTACAAGGGAGGAACAGCTGGAGTTGGCATCAGGCAGTGCTGTTGTTTTGGCTCGCAGATACAATAATTCCCCAGTAATAAAAAAAAAATAAAAAAGATCTGCTACACACATGCTAGTTTTGTGAATGTGTTTCTAGTTGTTTTTTTATTTCCTTCTCCCTCCTACCCCCCCCCCATTTTTTTGTGGGTGTTTTGAGTTTGTGTGTTAATTTTGGATTTGAAAATGTTTATAGTAATTTCATTTTAAAAGCCAAAGGGAAAAAAATGGTGATTTCTTTTTCTCCTTTGCATTCTAAATCATTTCTGACCCTGAGAAACAACTGCACAAGCAAATAAACAAACATACAAAAAAAGTCATGAAAGCTTTGATCTACAGAAAAGAAAACTGGCTGGTATTTAAAAAAGAAGGAAAATAAGGAAAGCTCTTTCTCTAAACACTCCAGTGATCAGAAAATAACATCTTCTGTCATTCAGAGTGCTGAGTTTGGAGTCTCAGAAGCAAAACTGTCTTTATGGATAGAAAAAGCAAGAACCTACTTATTTGAGAAAGAAATTAGAGTTGACAAAAAATGCCAGTTTGAAGTACCATATACACTATTTCTTGAAAACTAATTTTTATGTAATTTTTCCATCATATCACTGAGTAAAGAAATTGAAATGAATGCATAGCAAAATCTATTGCATCCTGCTTAGAATCTAAGTCCATAGACCCAATCTAAGGGATCCTTGCACCACACAGACACAGGGATCTGCCTGCAAAAGAGAGGTCTTGCCCTGGATAAAGTGCTTCTCCCATGAGGCAGTGAGATGTAGGCTCCAAGTCGTGCAGGGCATGGTCCTGCTGGGTCAGAAGATGACCCCCTTCTCTGCAAGTTGACTTGCCAGTGAGGCTGCAAATCACCTCCAGACCAGTATGTCACCTCTGGTGCTAATGCCCCAGGAAGAGGATAGAACCATCGTAACCACCTTCCTTCAAACACTGCACCAAATTATTTGTAGGTCAGGGAGCTTCTGAGTCCAAGGTGGCAACTCCTTACTTAGTGACTCTTCAGGGATTTTGCTTCTGTGGGTTTATTTGAGCAATCTTTTGCATCAATTTCCAGCATCCAGAGCATCCGTGCCCCTGCCCATCAGTTCCAGGAACTCAGGCAAATTGCAGAACCACTTCAGTGTTTTTGTCTCAGATCTGCAACATGCTATCAATGTCAGTTTGTATCAGGTGACAGCGGGATCTAATGGAAAGAACTTGTCTGGAACTCCAGGACAGCTGGAATCTCACCCAAGAAGTAATCTTGGCTGGACATGCTCACATCCACATTTTTACCCTGCGTGCAGAACAGAAAGGCTAATACTGATTTAATTTCAGAAGATGCTGAGAAAATGACAGATGAAAACTGCAATGGAAAAGTTAAGCAATATTAATGATTATGAAGCTGCAAGATTCTCCAAACGGAAGATGCTAAAAAGTACGACGTGTTATTGTATTATTATTAAAAATGTTATAGTCAGGTTTTCTCCTTTCTTTCATTGAATGCATCTAACTTCCCTCCTCACTGATGGAAATTGAATTACTTGCAGTGTTTTGTACTGAAATTTTTTATTATATTCTAACAAAAAAAAAAGATACTAATAATATAGATCCAATAATTAAATTGCCACCAGAAGGTGATAAGTCATGAATGGAGCAAACAAAGAGAATAAAAGAGGAGAAGAATACAAAGAAATGTATTATATGACCAGCATATGGAATATTAAAAGGAATAAAGAAAACATAACCCTGATAATAAAGTCAGAGTAATGACTTTGACAGTTTATGTTCAAGGCACCATCTGGGCAACAAAATATTCTACAAATTGCTGGTGTAACTCTCGCCCTCCTGAACTTTAGGGCAACATTTTCCCCTGATCTGTGTTTTCAAGAGTTCCTGCTTCAATACAGCTATTTACTGCTCCTGAAGGTATGTTTTACCCACCAGGTTCAAAGAACTCCACTTATTTGTTTTTATCCTGTTTTCCTTCTGCTCTGTGGGAACTAAAGAGCAGAGGAGAAAGAGTTAAGAACTGCTGGGATGCTCTCACGTGTGTTCAGTGAGCTGCCAGGCTCTGCTACAAGTGGTGAAAGAGGCAGGAGTTCAGACTGTTGGTATGATGGGTGAAAGTAGTTCTGCCTCTTCCTCTAGGAGGAATCCCTTTCTGCTTTGGGACGCCAATATCGCAAAGCTTATTTTCCAGTTCTCAGTCCTTTGTAGATGTTCCTATTTAGTTAGAATTCATAGCTGAATGTTTTAGGACATATTTCTTACTACTCTAGGCTTCTTAATGTTCTCATGAAGGCTGCTACAAAAGTAATACCTCCCATTTCATTACATTGGCCCACAGTGTCAGAGGCAGATATTGGTGGTATGGCAGTAGAGACTGAACCTTCCCACCAATATTCCATTACACTTTGTTGCCATGCAACAGATGAAGCAAAGGAGTGCTATTGAATTCCTCCATGCAGAAGAAAATGGCTACCACTGACATTCATCAGTGCTTACTGAATGTTTATGGAGACCAAACAGTGGATATGAGCACAGTGAGGCAGTGGGCAGTGTGCTTCAGCAGTGGTAATTCAGATTATTCAGAAAACCACAAGCTAATAAAGCCTCACACACTGGGATGTTCTCCTGAACAAGTTTTCATTTGGAGCTTTCAAAGTGTCTAAGAATAACCATTCAGATGCTTCCTATTTCTCAGATGAGCTCTATAACTTGCCCAGGTTTATAAAGCAAATGGATGCTGATGCAGCAAGTGGCGATTTCAGGCTGAACTAGGTTGTGTGGCTGGCATGTGTTTGGTTGTGGGGCACTGCTGCAGGTTTTTCCAGTGTGGCAGACAGACAGCTCTGCAAATGGCCATTTGCCGAGGAAGAGCTTAAAAACTACAATCATTTCCCAGTCCTTGGTGATAGTACGTTACTTTGCAGGCTTACAAGAAAGGCATAAAGCATTCACAGTAGGAATATCAGGACCACGGATTCTCCTAACCTTCACCCTGACCCAAACAAAGTAAAAAGCCACTGAATTCTGGAGTCGAAGGTGGGAATAGCAAGAAAGGAAGAGGAAAGTTGGCTTCGTCAAAGTGTGTTTGAGGGATTTGCTCCTTTGAAACTCATCTACTGTGAGGAGTTATAGCCCTGGAGAGGGATGAGTGAATCTATTTGTGCTTATGCACTGTGTCAAATATCCAGAAACTCAGACACAGGAGGAGGTAAAATTGTTTACATTTATGCAACAATTGCAAGGCACGAAACACCCTTTGATTTCCTCATTGCTGAGACTTCTGAGAGCCACGTAGTTACCAGCAAAGCCTGTGCAGTGCACAGTGGGCTATTTTGCTCTGTTGACCTTGATCTGGGTCTCAAGCTCCAGCGTGGACCTGTGAAGAGCCCAGGACTGGCAAAAGGAGTGATGATCCCAGTAGGTGTGGGACCTTAAGGTGTCTCAATGCTGTCCATGGCCAGAGGAGGAAGAAAATGAAGAGTGAGGCCCCAGGAAGCAGATCCCCCTTTAGGGTCTGTCTGCAAGGTATGTAGCAGTGTTAGGAGACCTGGAGAGCAAATTTGGGTACTCATGCTGCTAAAGGACAAGCACGTTCCTTGCATCAGCCACAGGAGACAACTGCGCTGCTTAGTTGTAATAAATGGTGCTTTTCATTGAATTTGGAGCAATTTCCCTTTAAGAGAATTCCCTTTAAAAAGAATAATAACCTTTTTTTTTTGAGACCTGAGTGCCTGCAGAAGAAGCTGGGCTTGTTTTCACGTTTTAGCTGTGAAACAGTATCGGGCGGCACCATCTGATTCCTTTTCTTACAATTCTTTTGTGTCTTTCCTTTTGTAAGCAAAAATGAGCACATTCAGGCGTGCGAGAAAGAAGTGAAATCAGATTGTATTGCATTTCTTCTGGCATATATGGTGCAATACGAGATTTTTTTTGTCCCCTTAACTCCCAAAATTTCAGATAGTCTGGGAAAAAAATACCAGCAGAGACAAAAATGGGGAATCAGTTTTCCATCTAAATGCTATTTAAAAAATCCCATAAATGTAAGTAGCCTTTTTATGCCCTTTTTTTTTTTTCTTTTATCATTCCTCAGCTCTGTTTTCAGATCTTCTGTGTGCTTTCAGATGAGCCCCTGTCTTATGAAAGTGATGTTTTGTTAATGGAGGCCATCAGCAGTTCTAACAGCAGGAACTAAACGGAGTATTTCCTTCTCCAAAACGGCTCTGCTAATTTACTTCAGTCTGAAGTAAAACTGAAATGATACTTTCAGAAAATTGTAGATTCATCCCAAAAAGAAGAACTTCAAGGGAACTAAAACTGCTAAGGTTACATTGAGAAAATGATTTAGACTGAATAAAAAGAGCGGGGCAAAGCTGTAGGGAAGTGTGGCACACGGCATTGCAACACCTTCAAAGGGAAATAAATATTTGGAAACGTTACAGTGTTTTGCTATGAAGTACTTTCTAAAGGATTTTTTGATTGTTTCAAAATGGCATTTTCCATTTAGAAAATGAATCTTCAAAAAGATCTTTTTTAAAGAAATGAGGGTCAAAGTTCCACATTATTTGTTTCACCTGAAAGGCAGCACACTAAGTTATACCCCAAAAGATCTTTTCCCCCTCTCCAGGGACCAGAGTCCTTCTTCTTCCAATTATTTGCCTCATGCTTATTTTTCTCCCCAAGAAATTTTGGGTTTTGCAACAGAACAGAAAAACTGCTTTTTATTCCCACACACACCTGCCAAACCTCGGTTATCCAGCCCTCACACATGCACACCACTTCTAGCGCATGCTGAATCCTGGCCAAAATCATTCTCTGCTTCTCCATTCCCCAGCACGCCAGTGAGCTTTGCCAGTGAGGCACAACGCCAGCCTGTGCTCTCCTGTTTTACCATTTCTCAGTCTCTGGTGAGGCCGTTCCAGAATCCTCACTGCCCATTTATCCATTCCCAAAAGAGCAGTCCTCTGCTGCATTGCCTGCAGCATGACTCTCCCATGCAGGTATGACTTGCCATCATTAGGGTTGGAAAAGACCACTAAGGTTATCATGCCCAACCATCAAACCATCCCCACCATGCCCACTAAATCAGGTTGCTCATTATCCTCTACCACTCTTGATACTATGTTAGCATAAGCAGATCTTGTCCACCTCATTTCCAGTGTCTGTCAACATCACCTCAAGATCTGGACAAGGCTATGAGTGCCTCAGCTGCATCTGCTCCCCTCTGGCTCACCACTAGTCTGACAAACACTGGCTGATATCCTTATCAGGCCAAAGGGTGGGGGTGTGTATGAGAAAGCAAAATTAGTCATCTTAATCATAGGTTTGGTACTGTTCTTGGGATCCCAGCTTGACACTAGCATTTTATCCGCCCTCCATCTGAAGAAAAATGCTAGCTCTTCCTTAAGCATCTGCATGCTGTTCTGGTGGAGAATGCTTTTCCTCCCTCTTTCCCTTGTTCATTCTGGACAGACATAGGGTATTTTGTCCTTTGTGAGTGAGAGTATGGGGATTTCACAGAGAGCCTGAAGTCATTTTTAAGTTGTAGAAGTTTTGCAGACATAACTTTTTCTTTCTTCACAGAAAAACACTGTTTTTCAAACATAAAAAGCAGTTGCTCTCAACCCAGGAGGTACCTCCTAAAAGCCACTTTCCAAGTTTTCCCCTATCTCTGATTATACAGTCTTGACATGAATCAGCCCAGCACAGCTTTGCTTGAGATGGCAAAGGGCAATACATTAACTTCAGCACTGGCAGAAGTTTAAGGGCATCAGTTTTAAGCAAGCACATTAACAAGCGAGGAGGGTTGCTCTCCCAGATACTGGGATAAAGGGTTATTTCTAAAGGCATTGGAGCTAATAGCAGTGCTGCAGTTTTGTGCTTTTACCTACCCACCTGCAAGCAGCTGGGATCCCCTTCTCCTGGGTTCTCAGCATGGCAGGAGCTGGGACTACAGCTCCTTGTAGGATCACCCCCCACCCAGGTCTGGTTCCTTCAGTCTGGGCTTCCCCTCACACCCCTATTTGTAGGAGATCTGCTCTCCAGCTGCAAGCTTTAATGCAGCTCAGACCTTTCAGCAGCTGCAGCTGTGAGCTTGCTAAGTAGGATGAAAGAAATCTCAGAGGAACAAGTGAACCTGGGAGACTTTTGCAGAGCAAGGTAGAACCACAGAGATATTTGGGGCTGGAATGAATGAAAGCTGCCCTCCTTGTCCTGCTTCCCCTGACCACTATAATCCTCTCTGATCCCATGAGCTCTCTGCTTCTGCTTGATGTTACACGCATTCACACCATTGCCATGGAGAGCTTTAATGTGAGTTAGCACTGAAGTCCTGGGTGTATCTTACAGCCTTAATGGACACTTGGTGCTTTCACACTCCTTCAGCAAGCAAAGATTGCTCCTGGACAAGAATAAAAAGGGAGAGAGAGAGAGAAGCCCTTCCCAGCCACCCAACTCCCCTTCACGATACAGCACTTAAAGGAAATCTCTCCTTTTTACTGGTCACAGTCCGGGAGCTCTTTGCTTGGCCTCGACTCCTGGCCAAGAGCTGCAGTCCTATTGTTCATGCAGCACTCAATGTCCAAAATATCCAGGGGCTGGCAAGGGCTGCTGGAGGCAACTCCTGTGTGCAGCTCCAAGGCAGTGGAGCGTGAAGGGAGAGCATCCCGTGCTGGGCAGTGAGGCAGAACGCGCCGGCACACCCCAGCAGAGCCGTCCCTTCCATTATGATCACACGAGGGCAGAGAGGATTTTTTGGCAGCTGCTCAGAGGGGAGCGCAAGGGCTGCGTCTGCCTGCTGCTGCCTGCATCCTTCATCTGGGGCCAGAGGGAGAGTCTATTTACTGATTGCAAAGAGGGACTGACGACTGCTGCTGATCTGAGAGCGTTGGCTATGGATTTTACAGGGGTAACTGCAAGTGGCTATTGTGTAAGGAATGGTTTAATTGCATATGTATGTAGATGCTGCTGTTCACTTCCCATCCTGCTGCACTGGTAATGAAAAATGTGTTCAGATAGACAGACTGCCAGCACACAGCTTTCTTCCTTACTGGATAGGGAGCTTTAGAGAACTGTAAAGAATGTATATATATAAATGACATGATCAGAACTTTTGGACTCTGGAGACTTATGCTTAACTTAGCCCTGCAGTAAGTCCAGGTGCGTGCCCAAATACAGCTGATCAGCCAACAGGGCAAGCGTTTATCTAATTAACGTATGGAGTGACAGAGTTTGCATACAAAGGAAAGGTACATCTGTTTTGTGGATGGATTTGCTGTACAGCACCTCCAGCAGTACACCAACTTCCAACAGACAGCCACAAGCCTGGCAACAAGGTAAACTGTAGGAGACCCAGGCTGGTGAAACTCTGCTCCAGGTTTTGTGTTGGTCTGCACTAGGCATATTGGCACCAGTAATGCTGTGTATGTCCACGCCTGCATACAGACGTCTTTCTTTTCCGCTTTTTAGAGAGCTGAACAAAATGGATGTGGTTAATTGGAGTGGAAATCTGCCAGCTTTGGTCCAATCAACCTCGTGTGTGCATCTGCAAGTGGTACAGGCACATGGGGTGCCTTCACCCACCTTGAAGTGCAGCCACTGCAGGCCGGGGTGGAAAAATAATAGATTTCTCCGTGCATGACAGAAGTGTAGGACAGAAAATGAGGGATGTGCTTTCCAATTTACCAATACACCGTGTTACAATAAGTGTAGGAACTGCAGAAGGGTTGAAATGGTGAATCCATCTCTGGACACAAGCAAAGGAAATCAAAAAGAGTAAGTCTTGACCCAAACCTTGTTTCAGAAATCAAACTTGAATCAAATATTCTCCCAGTTATTTTCTGCATTCACAAGTTTTCTTTCCCTATCTGTTTATCCTGAGTGTTCTCTGAAGCACAAAAAAGGCAGTGAAAGCCAGTGAGCACGACTGCCAGGAGCTGTGCCTCTCCAGCTTCCTGACCAACTCTTTTGAAAAACCTCGGCAGAATGGTCCCCAGCAAATCCTTTGCAAATGCTGTATTTGACTCCAAGCCCGCTGGGGTAGGATGGAGGGTTTTAGTAAATGCCACAGAGAGATGAAGTGCAGGGGAACCAAACTCGCAAGCTGCGGACATCCTCATCAGCAAGCTGCAGCAGTTTGATTAAATCCTTCCAAGCAGCCGGAGATAATAACACCATGAATAGAGCTTCCTAATTTCATTTCCCCAGCACCACAGATCAGGTATATTTCCATACACAGGTGCAGGACCTTTGTCGCACTGACTTTAATAATCAGTGGAGATGAAGGCAGAGCTTACCCTACGTGTCACGGAAAATTTGGGAGTTAAATTCAAGAGACTCTAAATCCCTCTTATCGGTGCTTCTGCAGTGGCACAGAGAGCAGGGTGGTGGGTGCAGGAAGTGATTGATGGTGCTGCTGCCCAGATGGAGAATGGTGATTTATGGACAAGCCAGTGTCCAAGCCATATATGCTATACAGGAGAAAAACAAATTGATTCAGTTTCAGACCTCTTGGAAGGTGCTGGCCAAAGCATTTCGCTAAGTTAGCCTCTTGGATGTGGGTTGTCAAAATATTTTAACATCTGCCGGTGACCTCCAAGCATTTTCCTTCCCCTTCACTGCCTGCTCCAGCCCCAGACCTCCCTTAGAGTCAAAACTGACAATGTTAGCCATTAGAAATCACTCTTTGAATTAATTACCCAGAAATATGCTTTCAAATCTTCCACTCCGTGTAACAGCAAATTAAAGGGCAGCATGGGTGGGGTTTTACACATCCTGTTTTGGCTGCCTCTTTCTAGATAATGTCACCATTAACACCTCAGCAGCAGTGTCCACTGCTGCTCTCCCTTCTGCTGAGAACAAAAAGCAGAATGTACTTTTATTTCCAACCTTTTTTAAAAAGTACAATGCAGTGCAGATGGAAAGACTGGAGGGATGGCTCAGGAGACAGAAGGTTCCCAATGAAGCAGCCCTTGGTCTAGTATCTGTGTAGGGATCATCTCTGCCATTCAGTGATTGGAGTGGGTGTGCTGTGCCCATGGCTCCCAAAAGGGGCACACAGAGCAGGGCGACAATCCATACCAGGAGTATGTCTGTGCTGACAGCCGTTGCACACTGCTCAAAGTCTGCACATCTCTGGAGAAATAAGCAGTATCATCAAGCTCTGACCATCTCCAAATCATTTCTGTCCCTTCAGAAGCCAAATCTCTCAGGTGAAGGCCAGAGGCACTGCTGAGATGATCACCAGAATACGTACACAAGGAGCACGCACAGCCTGACATCAGTTCTGTGTTTGCTCTCCCATTTAGTCCACATTTTTCCCCTGTTCAAAGGATCAAGCAAAGCAGCCTGACAAATACTTTTCACCATTAATTTAGGAGCTTTGTGAAATATTTTTCAGGTATTTAGAACTACTGCAGCTGCAGCTCAATCAGTTCCCACTCCTGCCCACAAAACTGGCAAAATCTCCTCCAAAGCAAGTAACTCGACATTGATTGACACCACTCTGTGTTCTCTTGAATCATGGAGATCCATTGCATTCTGCTGATGCTTTAGATACAAACATCACCTTGTGTGAACGCAGGCAATTAGCTTTTCCTCAGTGCATGACTCTTCCCCACCTGCTCTGCCTGACAGCCCCTAATCCCAGGTGGACCCCATAAAGCCAGAAGCTGTCTCCAGCTCAGCAAGGGGGCTCCAGACAGCTGCCCCAGGAGTGGTGAGGGATAGACAAGGATGGGATGGCCTCAGAGAGTCAGGGAAAGCCCATGGGAACCAGACCTGCAGCGCAAGAGGAGTGAATGAAGGACATTGCTTCTGCCAGTCCTGAGATCAAATTGCTAGAAATGGCTAAGATCATTTTTTGCCTTTTTTCCCCCCTCACTCTTTCCACCCTTGATTTTTGCCTTTCCCTGAACAGCCACTTGCACACGTTGCCTTTGCAAACACTGCCTCTGCAGAGCTGGCAGCAGGATGGGAGCAGCACTCCCTGAAGCAGAAGAGAAATCAAAGGAAAAGGAGAGAGAGGGGAAAATAAATAAATAAAAAGGCTTGTTTATCTATTTATTAATAGCAGAGCAGTGTTCCCAAGGGGATAGGCCAACTGTGACTCTAATCCATCCATGCAAAGCTGCATCCTGGGCTGTTTGGTTAGTATTTTTTTTTTTTTCTTCTCTTTTCCAGGGTTAATTACTGAGAAATAAAAGTGAGGCATCCAATCCTTGCCTCCCCGAATCTCCCCCTCCCTCCCTTCTGAACTACGCATGCCCTAAATGGTTGCCCTCTGACCATAGAGCCATCATGGTCACTGCTGCCTCAGTTCAGGTTTGTTGACAGTCCTGAGCTACATGTGAAGAAGGACAGGGCCAAATCTGCCACACTGCACGCAGTACAGCAAGTCAGTTAATGACAACGGGGGGTGGTTTTAATATGTGTTTATGTGCAGGAACGTTCAGCTGGGTCAGTGACACTGCTCTGTGCTCATCCAGGGAAAATGAACATAACCTACACATTGCCCGCAAGCAAGATGGCCTCATGACATGCCTTGAAAGGGAAGCAGGAGGAGCTAGTTCTAATGGTCTGATGGGCTTTGAAATGCATCCAGGGGGAGGGAACAGAAGAGCTATTGGCATTCATGTGAAAAGCAGCCCTGGCCTGCTGTATCTGCGATAAATGATGCAAAAAGCTGGCCAGTTTCATGACACAGTCCCACTGCAGCAACGTCTGCCAAGGACTTGCATACCATCCCCAAAGCCCTGCCACGGCAGGACCCTCCACACTAGAGTTTCTGAAGTATATTTTGTGCTTGGGCTCTGGTTTGGAAGCCGGAGACTTTTATCTCAGGATACCAGAGGGAGGGTTTTCAAAGGCATATCTCATCAAAAGTCAAAGGGAATGAAGAACCTGACCTCCTTATGTGCAGCTCAGCTTCTCTCCCTGAGCATCTCTAGTTTCTCTTTCAGGACAGCCAAAGCCTTCCCTGTCCTGCCTAGCAATGAATTCAGTTCATACTCATTGGGGGATTTCTTGAAAGAAAGTGATGTCCAAGTTCACTTTTTACTTGGTTTGTCGAGAAGCTGCTGCAAAGCTGATGTGGTTAAAACAGGGTCAGCCTTAACATACATCACATCAGCTATGTTAGGGTGTGGTGGTGCCCCATCCCTGGAGACAGCCAAAGTCAGGCTGGATGGGCTCTGAGCACCTGATAGAGCTGTAGGTGTCCCTGTTCATTGCAGGGGAGTTGGACCAGATGACCTTTAAGAGCCACTTCCAACTCAAATGATCCTATGACGATATTAATTAAATGAAGTAGCAATCATTTTGCTGGGATCTCAGAATCTCCTCCAACCCACTTTTCCTGGGGTGACCACAAAGTCCTCTGCCTTACCAAGCAGGTTCTCATCATCTGACCTTCTGCACCAGCACAGATGGTAAGTGGTTTAGAATGCGCATCTCAACCTATGCAGAAGGAAGCACAATTTCCCAAAAGCCCTGGTAAAAGGAAAGAAAAGGGCTGGGCTGAAGTGTTTTTTAAAGCTCCTAAATGGGGAAGGGAGAAAAGCAAGAAGGGATAAGTGTTCAGGTGGGAAAAGAGGAAGGAAAAACTCCATCTTAGTGCCTAGGATACGGTATGTTTCTGAAACTGCTGAGAGGAATGTAGTCGTCTCTGCAAATCAAGATGAGCTGGCTGGCCAATGAAGCATGCCCGGCATTTTATTTCTCATATTGTTTGGAGATAGGGATTCAGCTGAGTGCATTCAGCAAATAAAGATCAAATAACCTGCTGTGAATAATGTTTTAAACCCGGGTTCCTATCAGGATCTAGTTATAAGCCCATATACTCCGTTGGATAAAAAATAAGTTACACATGGCTGGAGGCAGTATTACTTTCTATGGAAGATGAAATCTGTTCTGAAATAGAAAATGTTTGGAGATTCTCCCCTCCTCTTCTCATTTTTTGGAAGGGCTAAACCACAGAAAGCAGCCTGACAGAGAGAGGGAATGAGGGTCCACTGTATTTCATCGACTGCCTCTGGGTCCAGAGCTAAGATTTATGCTAAAAGAGGGGGTGGCCCAGGAGAAAAGGAGAGGAGGAGTCCACACTGCCTGTTTGGCTGTTGTGCCTGGAATCAAGCTAACCTCTATTGCACTAAGCTCCTTAGCAGTACAGAGAAACAAGCCCCTGATGAGCTGATCCTTCGCTTGCCTGATGGTAATCAACGCCTTGGCTGCTGGCCACGGGCAGAAACCACCAGTTGCTGCTATTTGTTCTCCTTCACACGCGCACCTGAACCAACCCATGGCTCCACGGTGTAGGAGAATTTCTATGGAACTGTTCAGACCAGATGTGGATGCTGATGCTTGCAGCCCACTGCACAAATAGTCCTGCTTATTTCAATGAAGGTGATGATGGATAACAGTGTTATTCCACAGCAGTGGGGTAGCATAGTCCTTTCTCTTTTCAAGGAGAGTCAGCAATACCCTACGGGAAAGCACACCAGAACGATATACTGACGTTTTTCATTGTTAGTTTAGAACTGCTTTCCTTTGACTCTGGCATTTCACATGACCCTGCTGCTTTGTTTCCATTCCTGTGAAAGGGAAACACCTTTTCTCTCATGAGCCAAAGCCTCTGCTTTTTAATGGATCTTGAAAGAGTTGCAAAAAAAAAAACAAACACAACTACATAAACTCCTGGTATTCCCTCTTCAATAATCCTTCAGCCAGACAGATGGTTGAAAGTCTTCCCTCTAATTTTTTTTTTTTTTTAAAGACATGTTTATTGTGTGAAGTATCTGCTTCGCAGCAAAAACTTCAATTATTCCTCAGAAAAACAAATATTAAAAAATGAAAACATTTTGACTGCAACCCTAAATATTTCAGCCAAAAATAAAAGGATCCAATCACCCGTGAGTATGTGTTTGTCTCTATTAAAATACTTTAATTTGGAAATGCTGCCTCACAGGGGATTTTGACAGAGCATTTCTCATTCTGTTTCCCTACTGTGGCCCTGAGTGCCTCAAATTCCTGTCTCCTTTGTGGTGGGGCACAGCAGAAACTCCCGGCAGCACTTCTACCTGTCCTCCTGAGGTGGAAACCCTCAAAGAAGGAGATCTTACTTACAGAAACAGCGAGACCATGAAGTGGTTGAAGTCCAAATTGTATGCAACAACATAACAGCATAATTAATACTAAATATCTCTGCTTGTGGCTATCATATTCCAGGGTTTGAATTTCTTTTGAAAATATAAAATTTAAGAAAAAAACAAAAAACACAGTCCTTTTGTTGATGATAGGGAGCCACAAGTGAACTGGTTTTTTTCTCTTGATCCCTGGTTAACTCTACCCTAACAGCCCATCTCATGCAGACATCACAAAGTGAACCCTGAGACTGAAGCATTAGTGACCTGGGTTTGCTTCCTTTGTTTCAAGAGCAGTGAGGGAAGCCCAGCCATTAGCCCTCCCATACTGCCCTAGGCCGTGGGATGGTATCTACTGAGCATTCTCTTGGATGCTGAGAAGTTGTAGAAGGAGCGGGAGGTATTTCTTTTCCTGATATTTTTTGTTTCCATGAAGCTCAAACTGCTCTGCAAAACATAAATGGGAAGATGGGTAATTTGCACAGAATCACAGAATTGATAAGGTTGGAAAAGTTGACAATGATCATCTAGTCCAACCATCAACCCATGCCTGTGACTGAGAGAGACAATCTAGAACTGACCTTTTCCTCAAACACTTCCAAGGATGGCGATTCCATCACTCCCTGGGCAGCTTGCTCCAATGCTTCACCACTATTTTTGAGAAGTTTTTCCTAATATCCAACCTGGACCTACCCTGGAGCAACTTAAGACCACTATCTCTCATCCTATTGCTATCATATGGCAAAGGAATCCAACCTTCACATCGCTACAGCCTCCTTTCGTTTTCAAATCTACTGACAAACACTAACAACATGGGAAGGAAAACGACATGTTTCTTCACTCCTATCAGAGCAAGTGGCTGGTGGAAGGAGAACGGGGCTGCAGGTGTACACAGCCCAGCTGGTGTGTGTTTATTCAGCACAGCCAAACTGACCAGCACCCACCTCACTGCAGTGCGGTGGCACGGAGCCCAGGCACCTGCATAAACCCAGCCGGTCAGCAGCACAGTGAATTGTCCCCGGCTCGGTGCCATCCTGATGTGGTCATTCGAAGTCTGGTATCACTGGAGGCATCACTCCTCTAGTCCACACTAATCCTTTCCTCTGCGAAGGCTGTGATGGTTCCATCCATATATTTACCAGACAAATTGACTTCTCCAGTTTAACAAGAGAATAATTTTCATGATGAATAAATGGAAGACGGCTTCAAAATTTAAGGTGCCTCAGAGCATTACTTCTAACGTCGTTTGGGCCTGAAGTGTTCCTGCTGGGATAAGTGGAAATGCATCCCCTGTTTCCAGTCAGCAACTTAAAAAGCAACCCCCAATTTTCCAGCAATAGAGAGAGCTACGAGGCCTGCAGAAGTACAGAGCTCTTGATTACAGCTTTGTTGAAAAACATTGTTCTGAGATGTCTGGAGACCAGATAATAGGCACTGCTTTAGTTTAAAATAAGAGGCATTTCATGAATAAAGCTTTCCAGTGAGCAGAGACAGGGGGATATTGAAGCTGTCTGCTGGTGCTCTCTAGGCTTGCCTGTCTAGATTGCACTGCCGTTATGTTTTCCCCAGAAGTCCCACTTTCAGACAAGCTGTACCGCCAGGCCCTCACTACAGATCTCGTCAGTAGGGCTGCCTGAGAGGAACTTAAACACAGGGAAGGAAAGAGACTTTGTAGGTCTGGTCTCTGGATTGCAGGATTAAGAGAACTTTTCTTGCCTTTCTACACCTGCCACTCTGTTGTCTTCTCAGACTCTGTAAATGCTCACTGTCTTTTGTATTTTACTTTCCCAGAGTTCGGGTGCGTTGCATTCTCAATTGAGCAATTTGATTTTCAGACACGTTTTACAGCAGTTCTTAAAGGGGGGGTATTGGAATGTCTTGTAAACAAAACTTTCCTTTGAATTCCTGAAGAGCACCCACAGCCTGGAGGGAAAGATAAGTTTCCTGGCACTGTTTGAAAGTTCGAGATTTGTTTCCAAGTGTTGCTGAATGAAATGAAAGACTTTTCCCGGTGCATGGGCAAGTCTGGGAAGAGAAGGTCTGATGATTCCTGAGTAAGAGGCACTCAAGTCTCCACGTGTAAAACTCTGCAAGGAGAAACAGGGCCTAGTCCTGACACATTGCTGGGTACAGATAGGGGACATGATGACAAGGCTCATAGTACCTCTGTTCTCAAACACCGAGCCCCAAGCGGACACGTAGGAGATTAAAAATTTTTTTCTTAATAGTTGAAATTAATACTCATCTATTATTACTTCAGTGCCTGACTGATGATAAAGATGCCAACAACTGCCAGGCATATAAACAATATTTTCTATGAGCTTCCAGCTAAACTCAGCAGGAAAGAACAGATTAAGAAGCCACCCTTCTGAGGGCAGAAATTGCCTTTTCATACTCGGGGTGAATCAGCAGCCTTGTAGAGCACAAAAAGCAAAACCAGAGCAAGTTCTGGGACAATCACATGTAGCATCAGCCTCAGTTGGAATCACTTCATCATTTTTTGTGTTGCAGTGGTTTTGCTGCATGGGGATCAGTCAAACAGACCTTGAAATCTGTTAGCAACAAATTGCATTTGAACATTTTGAATTTAATAATGAATATATTCTGCTTTTCATTAGGGATGTGCAGCTTCCAGACTTCCTGATATGAATCCAGAGGAGCTGGCAATAAAGGGAAACCAACATCCTGTGCAGAATGAGGTGTTTTTTTTTTTTAAAAAAAAATGCTGACACAGCTCTCTGTTTCTCAATTTTTATTTTTTTATTTATTTTTTTGTGTGTGTGTGTGTGTGAGATTGCATATAGAACTGCCAGGGGACAAACTGTGTAGGACAGCAGGTAGGACAGGTACAAGGTTCACACCACTACCTTGCGCGCCTCCTATCTGATCAGTACTGGCCTCTAGAGCTCTAGCTCTTGGTGTCCCATTTGAATGACACACCTCAGTACCCCTTCATCCACCTAAACTTATCATTATATACATTTGCTCACATGTAGCACAACCTGTGACACCTTCTGCCCCTCTGGTTATGACTCAGAGCTCATTTCAATATGTACAAGTGTACAGACCTACTGAGCTGCTCCTTTGCCTTCTGCCCGAGTCATCCCCAGGGCTCTTGCATAACCTTCTTACAGTCTCTGCAACTTTCATGGCAAATAAGGTTTCTTATGCTTAGGGATGGAGGGGCAGATCCAGACATGGGGATCTGCTGAAGGAAGGAAAAAATTTGCTGTTCACACTGTCTGCTTGAACCATTTCACTTCAACCCACAGCGTGCGTTTTCCAAGGAAGAAGAGCACACACTCTTTTAAGGACCAGAGTTTCTTGCTTAATTCAGTGACAGTGATTTAATGCCTCACCCACAGCTAATGCCTGTTACACTGTCATTTCTCAACTCTACACATCTGATAGAATCCAAAGCTCACTTCTCCCTTGGCAAGAATTTTCTTCCTCCTAACCCAGCTACAAGCTTGCCTTGCTGGATGTGCAGAGATAGCCCTGTCTATAGATCAGAAGCTGAATTCTTTACCCAGCTCTGCAGCTTACTGGGTTGGGTAACCATTACAACTCTTCTTCCTTAGGGTCTGAGAGAGTGCCAAAAGCAACAGCACCCACAACAGTCATGAGGATACCTGGTGCCCACAGCAGGCAGCCAGACAGGCACAATGCTCATGGGTATGGAAAGGAAGTCCTGAAGAAAAACAAAGACACTCACCTGGAACAATGCTGAAAAATTCAGAATAGGATCAGCATAAAAGAACTTTCTTGAGAAAGAAAGCAAAAATATGACCCTTAACTATAGCACACAAGAAGTTAGCTTGATCTGATTTCTGCAAGGCAGACATTTCCATTTGAGCTTGGCACCCCAGGCTCCAATTACAGCCAAGAAGAGACACGTGCACTCATGCTAATGTCCATATTAAGATGAGATGAACTGGACTTCTGAATGTCTATCATCCTTTCTTACCCTGTGTAAGGAAATCTATGACGAGTGGATTGTGTACTTTTCTAAACAGGAAGATGAAATAAATCCTATATCAGATTTCTGGACATATCAGTGCAGCATTGCCCACCCTCCTATGACCTGATACTGGATTGGTTCTAAAAAGAGTCCAGAGTTTTCATAACTAGATTCTTGAATGCAGCTTCTGGAGATTTGAGCCACATTAAGCAGTTAACTGTATAAAATACTTGATAAAACTCTCTGTAGAGTTTTTCTTTCAACACTTCCATAACTGTCAACGTTGTTTTCTTGCTTTTCCCGCAATGAACAACAGTCAAATTTCACATGTTAGATGATGCTAAACTGAACCTCAACTTTAAAATATCCTTTTCATCTTGAGATACTAGCCATTATGGTTAACAGAAATAGAAATGAATTTATCACAGCTTAAGGTTAGTAGCAGATCAAATGTACATTCCTCAATAAGAGTGAAATGCAACATGAGCCACAGAGCAAAACACACCTTCAGTCTTTTGTCTCATTCCTCACCTTGGTCCATATGACAACCTAGTTTTGGAGAGAGAGGAAAAAAAAAAAAAGCAAAAAAAAAAAAAAAAAGCAGCTTTGGAGGACATTTTACAGCCCAGAGACCTCCTGACACCAGGAATCTACAGACTGAAACCCACCACATCTAGCCTACAGCCTTCTCTTAACAGACACCACCTTTCAGTGCCTGTAGCAATGGAAAGCACAGCAGGGTAGCAAGGTCCTAGGCTGCAACAAGTGAGAGTTTACTAAAACACAACAACTAAGAGTACAGAGAGAAAAGGAAAAAAAAAAAGAAAAAAAAAAGAAAAAAAAAAGAAAAAAAAGAGAAAAAAAAGAGAAAAAAAAGAGAAAAAAAAGAGAAAAAAAAGAGAAAAAAAAGAGAAAAAAAAGAGAAAAAAAAGAGAAAAAAAAGAGAAAAAAAAGAGAAAAAAAAGAGAAAAAAAAGAGAAAAAAAAGAGAAAAAAAAGAGGAAAAAAAGAGAAAAAAAAGAGAAAAAAAAGAGAAAAAAAAGAGAAAAAAAAGAGAAAAAAAAGAGAAAAAAAAGAGAAAAAAAAGAGAAAAAAAAAGAAAAAAAAGAAAAAAAAGAAAAAAAAGAAAAAAAAGAAAAAAAAGAAAAAAAGAAAAAAAAAGAAAAAAAAGAAAAAAAAGAAAAAAAAGAAAAAAAAAAGAAAAAAAAAGAAAAAAAAAGAAAAAAAAAAAGAAAAAAAAAGAAAAAAAAAGAAAAAAAAAGAAACTTCTTACCTTCAGAAGGACTCAGGTACACAGGACTTTCCACAGTGGTACCCTTGCCTCCACTGCCAACCCTTAAATGAGGTCTGGGAAGGGCTGGATCCTGGCTCCCCTTCCAGTCACTCAGCTGCGTTGCATTGCATGCACCTGAGCTCCCCTGGGTTGGCCCTGCCTTCCCACCAGGTGCTCAATCACTGTTTCAAGCCATGACTTAGCATTTTCAGTATGCTGCCTTTCTCAGCGTAAGCTAATTTGACCTGATCATAACTATAATCTGTACAAAATATCTTACATGCAGTCTTACTACTGCCTTGTACAGTGCTATCAGTATCATAGAACCATAGAATCATAGAATCATTAAGGCTGGAAAAGACCTTTAAGATCATCCAGTCCAACCCCAACCCATCCCACTCTGCCAACTGGCAATGTTCCTCAGTGCCACATCTCTGCAGTTCTTGAACACCTCCAGGAATGGTGACTCCACCACCTCCCTGGGCAGCACATTTCCCTGTTTATTCTACAAACACTCATGCTGATGAGTTTTCTTCTTGTGATTGTATCTACCAAGAAAAATTTCCAAAGATGTCCCTTTTCCCCCCAGAACTGCAAAAGAAATTCTTACTTGTATAGCACCCAACTGTGTGACTTTGCGCTGTTATACTGATATTGCATTTCTACTTCCTTCCAGGCACATTTCTCTTCCCATACATGCAGATGAGACCCTGCCCCTGTGCTGCCAAGCAGCTCCCACACACCAGCCTTCATTACCCTGCCGATCCCTCCCCACCAAAACCCAGCAGGTCCCAGCCTGCAGCCTCAGAGTTAATTGGAGGCAGCGACAATGTGGAAATTAATTAATCCCACCAAGCCAACGGCAGGAGCTTCCTGATTTGTCACGGCTGCTCTCAGCATGTCTGATGAGATGCTCCCACCGTGACGGGACCTCATCCTGGCCAGCCGCCGCTAATGCAGGGAGTTCTCCTGCCTCGGTGCAGAGCTGACATTTAAGCTCTTCCTCCCCTGCGCTCCCTCACACAGCTCCAAAGATCAAGGGCAAGAGGCTGTCATTAAGCCTAAACCTGTAATGAATGACACACACGTCTCTGCTGCCAATCCTCTATTTCATCAGCCTCAATGGTGTCGAGTCAGGCCTTGTAGCCCTTTTCTTTCCCAGGGAATTCTCTCCTCCCACTTGAAAATCAATCAGTGCACTGTCCATGCTGAAGATGCCTGTTGCTGATGCTGTCTGCATCTTCAATTGCAAAACTTAGGTGCATTTGGATTTTAGTAGCTGTGCCCTGAGGATTATCATGTAGAGACTGGGAGGCTCCTTTTGGTAACCAGAATCACCTGAAGCTGTACTGGCAATATGTTGGCTTTCCTGTCAGCAACAAAAGATGTTGTGTTGTGTGGAAACTGGGAGCAGGATGGTTAAGACAGGAGCCAGAGCAGGGAAAGGAAAGCTGCATGCAGGCTGCTGCCTGGTTACCTGGTCTGGTTGTCCTTCATCTCCAGAATCACCCCAGGGATATGAATCTCCTTATTAGTGGTGCTGGGTTTGTGATGCTTTTGGTTCTGGATAGCATCATTCTCTGTGCCCAGGAACTACTGGGTGGCATTTGTGCACCAGGTAGTGGCTCCCTGCTCAAAAAGGAATTGGATCCCTGGGTTACAGCTACTAACGAAGTAATGTGCCAGAAGAATTACTGATGGTTGTAGCTTTTCTGACTGCCTGTCATTTGTTCTTACATGTTGAGAAGGCCATGAAATGCAAGAGACCCATAGAAAGCATTTGCCCATGGGATCCAAGCCATTAGTCCAACCCTGATCCTGAGCTCCCCATTTTTGACAGTGCTTTGCGCAAATTTTATCCTGCCTGAGGGCTTCTCCATCCCCTTAACTATCCCAAGCTTTGGCCTGTGACTCATCATCAGTGATGAACTTTTTGCTCTGACTATGATCCTTCTGGCCATTTCTCCACACCCAGAGACACAAAGAGCTTCCTTTATCTCCAGCTACTTAGAGGAGTGGTTGGTTGCCTCCTTCCTGCAATTCCCAGAGAGGATTAATGGGAAGAGGGAAAGGCAGTACCTTGCCTAAGACATATCTTTTGTCCCTTGAAGCTTCTCCACGTCTCCACACTCTGCTGTGCCCTGCAAAGAAGATAAATAGCAAGCATTCTCAGTCCCTGAATACAGTTTCATCCCTTAAAAGCCAGGCTTATCTCCAGCTGTTTCTACAGTTTTATAAAGTTTCCTTCATTGCACCTGCTTTTAGGCAGGTTTATTACCAGCAGCTGCTAACAAGCTGCATTGGTGGCTTGTTGCAATTCCTGTTTATTCCCTTGTTGCTTTGTGGAGTTCTGTTTTGTAGAGTGGACTGGCTGCTGGCACTTAAAAGTCTTCATTCAACCCATTGCCTTGGCTTTAGTAGCTGGCAACGATGAGAAAAGAGCAATGAATAAATTATCTTTGAAAACAGGAATACCTATGTTGAAAAAAAATAAAGTCTTTCAGCTCATAAACTAGACACAAAGTGCTGTAAGTACTACCTACACTGAAATCGAAGAAGATCAGTGGAGCCCATTCATGCAGCCGTTAGCAAATTTGGGCTCTTTAGAAAGAACCATTAGCATTTGTTTAGTTATTTTCAAGCAGAAGTTGGCAATCTTTAATCTGCAAAATTTCCCATAATTTATTGACACTTACACGTCTTTCTTTTCTGCAGAAACACTGCTGCTTTTAATTAGCACAAATTAATCAATAGCAGGGGGGCCATGCTGAGTTCCAGGGAAAGGCAGGTGAGGAGTTCTGGTTGCATGCTAAACACAGTGATATGTGAAACAACAACTGGAGCTGCAGCTTCACAGAGATATACCTTGCAGGGCAGGTGTGGCGTGCAGGAACACACACAGCTCTGAACTTGCAGCTCAGTGTACGCCATGCAATGGAAATGCATGATTTTAATTATGTTTTCAAAACTTTAACAAGTGCAACTGTGTTACAGATTTTACTCCACAGATGATAAGAAATGTTTCAGCTCCTGTTTGTTATGTCTTGAGGTCTTTTTCATTTGCAGTTAGTTTGGCTTAGGCTGAGTTGGTTTTTGGAACTGAGCTTGTTTTTGCTAGGTTTGTCAGCCAAAGGGTTTGTCTCAGTGACTCCTGTACAGAACAGAGGTCTTTCTCCAGGACTCCTGATGTTCATTTCCTTCCTGACTGCAACCAAGAAGCCCACTGATTTGATGATTTTTAATCTACATTTCACCATAACGTCAGCTGTCTTACTGCCATGAGCCTTGGGTTGCAGTTCTTCCAACCTCTCCGTGTGTTTTTGTAAATCTACACCAAGCCACACTTGCAACTGCAGCCTTCCCACAGATACCTTACAGGCCTTGTCCACACGGTGCCCTCCTTTATAGGACAAACCATATTATACGTTTTTCTGACATCTGATGGATCAAGCCACTGCAAACTCGTATGTTCCTCCTCTTTGTCTTTCCTCCTGTCAAATCCCAGGCAGCAGCAGCAATAATCATTCTGGGATCAAAACCTGCTTTCTATTATCCAGCTTTGGTTGATGATGATGTATGAAGCAAAGAGAAAAAAGACAGCTTGATTTTCATAGGTTAGGTGTTGACCCTGCTGGGCTTAGTGTAGCATGAAACTAGTTTTGACTAGTAAACTGAATAAATATGCCAGGGAAGCTGCAGAGGGGCAATATATATGCAACAGTAAGGTGCCATTTTTACAAAATGACTTCGATTCATCAGAGGGCTAAGCTGATGCCCAGTGCATTAGAAATCCTGTGAATGGGAGCTCAGGGAAATATTTCAATTCATAATCTGTTTGCAGGAAACACCTTCCTCTCCTACTTCAAAATGTGAAAACATTTGGCAGGACAGCTCAGGCAAAAATCATAGGAAATGGTGCCACCAGTCATCTCAGGGGATGCAGGAAGAAGGAAGAAGGTGAACAAAAGCCTCTCAGTTGCATTGTAAGTTCTGCAAGAGCCAAGAAAATCACAAGCACAGCAGGTGGGGCAGAAAGTAATTCATTGGCGATAAAATGATGGAATCATAGCTTGGTTTGGGTTGGAAGGAACCTTAAAGATAGTCCAGTTCCAACCTTCTGCCACTGGCAGGAACACCTTCCACTAGACCAAGCTGCCCAGGGCCCCATCTGACTTGGCCTTGAACACTGCCAGGGTTGGGGCACCCACAGCTTTCTGGGCAGTGTTTGCCAGCATTTCACCACTCTCAATGGTGACATATATAGAGTATACGTGTCCTGTGGAGTTCAGGCTGAATGAAAGAAGTAAATGCTTGGAAGCTGGTTTCTTTGAATTAGAGGACTTAATAGAAGAGTGATAAAGAAATGATTGTTTTGGCAGTTCAGGACACCCTTCCTGGTCAGATAACCCTGGCTCTGGGCTGTCCTACAATGCTCCGTGCCCTGACTTTAAAGGACTGTAGCTAGTCTTTCTGGAGGTAAAGGAAGAGGAACCAGGTTACACACAATGTGATGTGCTGCACAAAGGCAAATAACTTAGCCATGGGCTCAAGCCAAACAAAATTCAGTCTTGCAATTCTTCTTTCAGGCTGGGGACAATAAATAGCTGGACCAAGGTCAGTGGATTTTGTGGGTGAGAGAAGACTCAAGACCTTTGATTTGTCATTCACGTGGAAAGATAACACCTCTATATATACTTTTTTGTTTGGTTGGTTTTTTTGTTTGTTTTCCCTTGGGGCAAAAAAGGACTTCCATTGAGTAAAGAGCAAATACAGTAAAGAAAAGCTTCTCAAATTGGAAAAAATAAGCCACCTCTACTAAATAAAAAAGGGCAAGGAGATAAAGTTAGAAAGGGAGAGATGTTGCTAGAGGTTTATTTAATATAAGATACATTTTTATTTTTGTTGAGTTACGGGGCATAAATTGAGCATTTTAATGTATTCCATAATGCTGCAGAAACATGACCTTGAAGTTGGCAAAGAAATATATTTCAGTTTTTATTTAGCAGCTATGTAGCCTCTCAGAAGATGAACTTTAATAGGAGTGGAGTTAACAACCAATCGTCTTCACTCAAGCATAGTCATGCTCTGTTTCATGAGCATATACTCTATCATTATTCATTTAATTTGCCATCCCTTGAAATAAGTGCTCAAATCCTCATCTCGGTCCTACAATCAAGGGTCAGGACTGCCACGTGTTTCATCTGCTTCTGCGCAAGAGAAGTGCTGTCTGCTCCAACCACTCGCAGTGTTTGCTGCCCTGATAAAAATGAGTCCAGTGGCCAGGTTTACCCTTCCCAAATCAGCTTATCTCGCAATCATTGGCAACCAAAATAAACACACGTGTTTCAACCAGGCTGACAGCAGACATGTCTTGTAACAACACATCTGAGAAAAGTGAGAACTCTGTAGCACTGGATGAGTAACTACCAAAAACTCAAGAATAATCGAAGAACCATGAGTGAGCAAGCCCTGTCCCCATCTTCCCAATGACTTCTTCATTGATAAGAAATATTTCCCTTTTTGCCTGAGCCTTTCCCTTCTGGCTCCAAAGGTATGCTGAAGGGGCTGCGCTCCCTCTTGCCTTCCAGTCACCTGCTGGGAAATGAAAGCATAGAGAGAGGAGGCAGAAGAGAGGAGCTGTAGAGAGTAGCATACAATGAACAGAGGAGAAAAAGTTACCCACCCAATGTATGCAGAGCCAGCGTGGCTGACAAACTGTCACTGCTGTTGTCCTTCACTTCCCTTGATGTCATTTGTAATTCATCACGAGTACAGAGAGGACTAAGAATCATATCAGGGTGGTATCTTCCATCACGAAAAACTCCATTCTTCTAATTAACTTTCCCACTGACCCGGAGACGAAACACTGTGTGTGTATATGTGGTATGTGAGGAGAGTCAGTGGGGGATATTGTGCTCTGGTGTCTCTGCATTTATGACACTGCTATTTGATTGGTTTGTGTGTGGTGGGGGTTAATTTGTGCCTCTAAAGCATGCATGGATAGTCTTTAAATTTGCTTGAAACAGAAGTTTCCTTTGCTTGTCATGATCTGCCCTTGTCTGAAGGAAAACGTGCTCACTGGGCGGTAGCAGCAATACAGCGTGGCATGTAAATCCTGATGAACTTAAAGGAGTTCTCTCATTCCCTTTGTGAGAACAGATTTCTGGGCCTCACTCCTGTGTCATGGATGTTGGCTTTACACAGCCTTGACTGTACTGCTGTCATAGAATCAGAGGGTCATAGAATGACTTGGGTAGAAGGGGTGTTAAAGATCATCTTGTTCCAATTCCTGTGTAGTGGGCCAGTTGCCAGCCACCAGCTCAGGCTGCCCAGGGCCCCATCCAACCTGGCCTTGTACATCTCTAGAGATGGGACACAGCTCTCTGGACAGCCATGCCAGTGCCTTACCACCAATGTCAGTTGACACCAGCATCACCAAACCCATTCCTTGACCCTGTTGGAGGCAGGTAGGCTGACTGGCAAGCAGTGCCAAGCTGGGCTCCAAGGATGATAAATCCAATGCAGATCCAACAATCAGCTCACCCTGCCTCCTGTCTTCAGGAACATATGTTCAAGCATAATGTTCAGGAAACAGCCTTAAGAAGCAGGTAGGCAGATAGAAATAATCCTCTCCATGGTCTGGCCAGTGGTTTGTTACGCAAGGTCAGCTTTAGATCTGGGAAAAGGTGATGTCTCCATCTCTGCATTGTGCCAGGGATAGGTTTCAGAAGTCCAGGTACACCACTCTTTGTGAGCCAAAGCAAAAAAATTTCAAGGTTTTGAAACTGATCTCCTAAAGTACAATCAATTATTGTAGAATAAACCTTGGTCTCAAAGAATTGATTTATTATCAGTGCTATTGGATTAAATAATTTTTTAACGATCCTCCGGTAATTGAGCAGTAAGACCCTAAAGCATTATAGCTGTGCTGGACTTAAATATTGCAGCAGCAAGCTACCTTGGCATCAGCGACTGCCTGGTGCAACAGCCTGGAAATCTTGGGGTGACTTGATATAAATTAACAAGGAGAGGTTTATAATGCATTAAATATGACAATTAATCTCACAGTCAGTGAAGCAGCTCCTCTGTGAGTTATTTTGATGTGAAATTACATTTTATTTTACTCTTTCCCTGAATCTCCCAGACTCACTCAAGATGCTATAAATTTTGTATTCACAACACCAATCAGCAGAGTGAAAACTCTTTGTGAGCAAAGTAAAGGTGTAGCTCCTAAGTAGAAAAAAATCTGGCTGCAGCAACCTCATATAATCTCTGCCTCTAAAATCACTTGTTACTTCCAAGGAAGTCGTATGGGTGGCCACATAGTTTATGTTAAACACTTCCAGGCTGCAGGCTCTTTCCTAGGGCTGCAAATAATTCTCTGTGTAACCCATATGCCATAATGGCAGATTAAATCCAGCCAGCAGTGCTGCCTCCGTCATGAAGTACAGAGAACCTTTTCACTGCTATTATGTTCAATTAGCTTCCCTGTCTAGTTTGAGCAATTACTTCTGAGGACTTTTTTGATGAAATATGCTTACAATACATCCTCCCCTCCTCCAATTTCTCATTGCATGGATAAGATTATTTCTTTCTACCATATACTTGGAGATCAATGCCAAATTAAACACACTGCAAAGCCCGCCATGTCTACAGTAGGCACTTTAAGGAGTTTATGAGGGCAGCAACTTGTCATCTGCCTGGTCATTCACAGAAGATAAATGAATCGTGGCTGGGAGAGCAGAGGATTATCTCTTGTTTATTGCAGGAAATTTTATGGGGCCCTACTTGGAGAGACGTATTAGAAGCAGGATAACCTTGGGATTCATAGGTCCTGCTGGAAAAAGGCAGATGTTGTGAAAACCATTGTTAGTATATGTGTGCATATAGACTGTAAGAATAGAAAGAGCCAGTAGAGCTAGAGGAATCCAATGGGAGTTACAGTCCTCTATAAAGATGGTCAAAGTGGCCTGAGAATTTAGATAAATATGGCATTTACATAAATCTGACTTTGGGGGCTGAATGATTAGGAGATTAAGAGAGGAGAGTCCTGACGTGGACTTGTGTTTCTTGCCTCAGGCAGAGGCTAATATTCCCGGAGGAACAGCGTTCAGGCTCGATCATCTACACACTCTTTTTGGGTTTCCCGGCTGTTTAATTCATGCAGAAATAATCCTAGCATTCAGCAGGGCATGGCGGGGCAGCTGTTGAGAGGTCAGGGATTCATTTATTTAGCTTATAAATTAGGAAAAAAATACTGGCCTCAAATGTAAGATAGACAGATGCTGAGGAGAGGATGGCAAGCCAAAAACCATTACAGGAACTCACATGTGCTGTATCTGTGCATTAGGCTTGGTGTCAGCAGAGTGGGGTCCTGGAGTCACCCCGATGGATAACACAAGATGAAAAGCTTCTCATAACTGGGCCCCAATTTCACCTGCACTCAGATATCAAAGGGGCTGTTTCTGCACAGCCAGGTGCAGCCTTTTGCCCCAAGCTCTGCCAACTTGTGCACGGCTGAATGAATCTGCTAAAATGATCAACTGGGAAATAGCTAATGTCATTAAATACAATTTAGGCTGTCATTTTTATGTGTAGAGTCAACACCCCTCATGATGAATGGGTCAGCTCACACCTCAGGGAGCGATCGCTGCAGGTGTGTTGCTGCCTTAGAAAAAGATCAGGGCCTTGGTTTGCCCTGGCTTCTATTTAAGACTACAGCACAGTTTATGTAAAGGAAAGATTGGGCCCTGAGGAACGATGTCTGTTGTAAGGCGCATGAGAAAGAATAAAGGAAGATGGCTTATGTCAGATTTTTGATTTTGCTGAAGTTTCAACACAGCACAAATTCCCAGAGCCCCAGGAAGGAACACTGAAATTTTCTTCAGCAGACTAATGATGTTTGAGGCTATTTTTCTTGTTGCAGGCAACTGCACACCAATGGCAACAAAAAAGGAGCCTAATGAACCTGCTGAAATGTATGGCCCTAATGAAGATGAAAGTCTCTCTTCTTACCTAGAAACACACACACACACAAAAGAAATTAAAAAAGAAATGACAAGGTGCCAGCTGCTGTGAGAGATTTTAGAGGCACAACTGGATCTGCAAAAAGGAAGAAAGGAAGGGAAGAAAGAAAAAGCTATTTCCCTGGGGTTCTTCTGCAGGACCATTCTTCATTGCTGCTGAGTCTGCATTAAATGGCGCAGCTGGCTGAAGGAGGAAGGCTTCTGGGTGGAGGGGAATACAGAGATATATATTTTTAATGGGCTCATAAGTTCCTAGAGAAGAGAAATGAAGGGCTGTTAAGCTTCTTGAGCTGAAAAGTTCTTGTGATCCCAAGGAGCCTGAGTGCTGCATTGCCTCTGGTGATTGTCAGCTCTCTGCAATCTCTACTCCATTTGTTATTTTATTTCTGTGAGAACAAACAGTCTATCACCTGATAAGATTTATAACTAATACTGAGCAGGATTATACAGAAAATACTGAAATTTATACTGTAAGGCTTGCTGGTTTTCACTGAGATCTGCTCCAGAATAGCGAGACATTAATACACCAGCTTTCTCCTCTGGAAGCCTGCTGCCAAGGCTCAGTTTGACTTCACTGGTGAAAGAAGATTGTCTTTTTATCTCCAGCCCCTCGCAGCCTCCTGGGGACAAGGGCTCTTTGACAGTTTGGGGGCAGCTGGATGAGTAGGAGATGCTGTCTGTCATGTCTGAGGTGTGTTGACAGTGTTGCATGGAAAACCTGCCCAAGCCCTTGTCCACATCCTTCTTCGTGCCACAGTGCAGATCTGACATTTCTAGGAGCTGTGACTAGCAAAACACTGACTCAAAAGACCCATAAAAATCAGTTGCCTAATGGGTATGGTTTTCTAATGAAGAGAATAAAAATTATTATCAGCAGACTGACATTCGGCCCTCAGCCCTTCTGTCAGAAATCTACAGGTCTCCCTGAATTTAAGAGCTGAGTTGGAGACATTATGTATAGGGGATATTTTGGAACGAGGAAAACTCTTATGAAGGATGATTGCTTCTACCCTAACTATTTTTGCTTTGCAGTGGTGCCTTGAGATTTCATTTTCGGACAGGGAGTGCTTGTGCCAAGTACTGTGCAGACACAAAGCAGAGTATGACCGTGCAACCCAGGAGGATAACGTGGACCTTAGGAAAGAGCAGAAACGTCTTGCTAATGACAATGAAAACACTTTTTTTCAGTGACTCTATCTGGAAAATACAAGAACAGGAGGAGGAAGTGAAAAGGACAAAGCTCTGGCACTTAAAGATGTTTCAAAGGCACAATTGAAGCTGCAGAGAGAAAAAGGAAGAAAGAAAAAAAAATCCCTGCCTCAACAGGGCTGCTGCTAAAGGGTCATTCCTCATTGCTGCTGCTGCTGATTCTGCGTTAAAAGGTGTAGCTGATTAAAGATTTGGTTTTGGGGAGGGTGAGGGGTGAGGGAATATATAGATATATATTTTTAATGGGCTTGTAAGTTATTAGAAGGAGAAATGAAGGGCTGTTGAACTTGTATGGCTAGAAAGTTCCCGGAACCTTGAATTTAGCAGATGCTTTAGCAATTGCCTTTCATCTCCACAATCTTTACTTGTGTTGTGATTTTATTTGTGCGCCGTCCAACAGGAGCTGTCCTCTGATAAGGTTTGTGACAGATGTTTGCTGCTCGTCCCCAACACAGACTAAAAAGCCAGACAGTATCCTACGCCTTCCCACTGATGGTATCTCTGTAACACACTCCAGTCAGATGCAGGTCACTTTGTTAAGGGACTGCAGATGTGTAACCACTTCCCACCACCGATAGACTCCTACACCTCCTTTTGATGATGCAATAAATCCAGACATAAAGCTTCCAGCCCTGGACCAGGTATGCTGTGACTGAATGATGCAAAGCACTGATGTGATGAATGCCTGCTCTGATAGCAAAAAATTGCTCAGAAAACGCTACTGGGCTAACTTTGCATCAACAGACTCTTTTTGCAGGACTTGGTGTTAAATCTTACCCAAATACTCGAAGAAACTTCTCCAGCAGGTTGCAGAGAAAGGCAGCCCTGTTTCCAGGCCAGATTCAGTGTAGATCACTGCCTGAAAGGAAACTGGTCCTGCACACACCTGGTGCGAATGGTCTTGGGACCAAGGGCATAAAGCACTGACTTGTGAAGTCATGTGTGCCTGCAATACATCACGTCAGCTCGCCCGCTGCAAAGCGAGCCTGCACAGCTACTTATCTTGATCTATGTGTCACATACTGTTGTTCACTCAAGACATAAAGCGGGGGTAAAACACATCTCGTAGCTGCATATTTCTTTGTGTCTCAACTGGGAAGATGTTTCTGGCTAGGGAGGTTAATGTGCTGCAAACGTCAGGTTTTTTATTATTATTGGGAAAAAAAAAAAAAAAAAAAAAAAGAAAATGCCAATTTCTTTTTTCCACCTCTCCAGCTCAAGTGGATTATTGTGGTTTAAAATAAACAAAGATTGCTACACAGCAACCTCTCACCCTCTTTCCCGAAAGCCAGCCTTTGAGACACAGAGCAAGGATAGAAGAATCATTAGAGTGTGATAAATAAATCCATCACAGGGATAACAGAAGTCCTAAGCTACATGTACCAAGTAGATGGAAAGAGAAAGAGGTCACACCAGTGAGGAGAAAGAGCGAGGCAGCACGCAGCAAGCATTTAAACAGGAATTAGTTACAAATACATATATATACAGATAAGCACAGTGAAAATGATCCTCAGAGAGGCGATCAAGGGGAGAGAGGGAAAGCAAAGATGCTTGCAGAAAGCAGAAGCTATGGAGTTAGCGTTGGTTAGATAGGACAGCTGCACGTGGTGGGATGCGGTGAGGCAGGAGTGGGCACTGCATGTTAAATAGGACTTATCACAGCTGCACCAAATCTGGAAAAGCTTTTGAGTCCTGGCTGAGGCTGGGTGGTCCCAAGAGGAGGCAGCTTCAGCCCTTTGCTGTCTTTCCTCATGGCATCCTTCCGCATGTTGCCTGGTGAGATGGAGTTTAGAGATCTCTCTGATCAGTGGGAGAAGCAGCAGAGATCTGAGTACACAAATAAATCACATAACTTAGCAGAGGTTCCTGCAGAGCAAATGTCCTCTGATGTGATGTATTCATACCTGCTCAGACCTGGCCAAATATGACCTGAGTGCCAGTGAATTATTTCCTTGGCAACAGACAGACATAACAGGGGGGCTGTTCTGCCAGCTTTTAGGATGGAGTAAAGGCAGATGTTTTTGGGAGAACAGGGAGACACCTCCTCTTTGGAGTGTTTCAGAGATGTTAGACACCAGCAGTGAAAGTTTCTGGTGGGTTACAGTTGGATGGGTTTGTGATGGGAACCATGACAGTGATTCTTCTCTAACCCTGAAGTTTAACTAACAAGTTGAAAGTATGATCACACAAGGGGGAGGGTAGTAATACAGCTTTTTGTTATAAAAGGTTTTTCTTCAGAATCCAGTTCCTTGTCTGCATAATAGGGGCAATAATTTCTGTAAGCCTGGATGACTATTTAATGTTGAGTACTGATATGTGATCTGCAGAGCATCTGTTGCTTTCCAGCCTGGGACAGAACTGGGGAGCAGTGTGAAGAACCTGTAGGCAGGTATCAAAACTGACAGAAACTCACAATGTTTGCATCTCCTGTTCAATTGCAGAGATCGTAGAAGAAAAACAAATAACAACAAAACAACAGGAATATATTTTCAGGGATAATGTTTTCAGAATGGCTTTCTGATGGATGGCCAGCTTTGATGAAATGCTGCTTTTCTCTTCATTTTATTAATTGAGATTGTGAACTTATTTGACCGTAAACAAGAATTTTTTGGCTATTGTTTTCTGTTTAAATTCAATCTTTTGTGATGTTTTAGTGAACAATTGAAACAGGAACACCTTGTTTTCATCCTTTTTCCTCTTCCTTTTAGCATTAATGTACAATAAGGAGAAGAGAGATGAGATATCATTGCTATTCTTAGTTCCTAATGTAGATGTTTGTGAACGCTGAAATAAAGATATATGGGCTTACATAGTTTTTCCTCCATTTACACATATTTCTCCATAGAAATTAGAAAATCATCTTTGCCTTTGCCTGGCTTTGTATATTTCACATTTCCTTTCCAATGTGTTTTTTATTGCTTTTTTTTCTTTTCTTTTTCTTTTTGTTTTGTGTGTGTATGTGTGTTATATCATATCTCAGATCAGCACCTCTTTGTTTCTATTGACTCCGATGTTCTGGCCCTTTTGCAGGTCAGAGTCATCACTCTTTAATGCTATGGTCTTTCAGACTGTTTCTCCCTTAGTCTGTCTCACTCTCCCTCTTCTGGACATGGGGAATGAGCTCAGGACACTGGTGGTCACAACATCACTGTATTTGTTGTATAGCCAAAAGCTGCTACAATTATCCTCATCACTGAGGGGATGAAGCACATGTAGAGTTTCAGAGTCTCTTTAATGACTTGTTGATCAGTTGAGTTCAAATGGTCGCTAGCACAACAGATCTGTGCTGCATGTGTTTGCACTGCAAGGATCAGGGGATGCGTCAGGACAGGACAGGACAGAATCTAAGCAAAATCAGATTAAATCAATGTCTGAGACTCTCAGTAGGCTTTGGATTACGTGCATAAGTCTGGGTGGGTATTTCACTAGAGCAAAAAGGGGTGGACTCTTTCTTCTACAAGACAGAAATTCATTACACGTTGTGAATTTAGTTTTATTTGCATCTTTTATACGAAAGAGGAAGCAGAGCTTTGAGAAGATAAAAAGTTTGGTAGTCCCAAGCTACCAAGCAGCCCCATTTTCACACCATGTGAAAGGATAGAGCCTTTTTGCTTTGGGGGCAGTCATGTATCCGAAGAAACACCCAGAGCCATTTCCAAAACGAGCACCTGCTTTGAGAAACAGTACCTATCTCTGCAATAGAGGAGAGAAGCACAAAACATCCCCATGGATTTCCCTTTTCCAAGTCCCTCTAAAATCCACCGCACTTTAAATTAAGATTTCACTCTGGCACTGCTTGCTGTTATTCTCCCCAAGACATGAATACCAACCCTTATTGTTTCAAAGCCGTGGGCAAAGAACCAAAGAAAATCTATGCAAACCTTTGTTGGTGAGAGGCTTTTGAGATTCACAGTATTTTGTTTTGTGGCTGCCACATCTCTGTGCTTAGAGGTCATCATCATCTGCCCTAGATAGAACATGATTAATAAAGAACTGTTTTAATGTAATTTTCTCCGCTGACCTTAATTGCACAGGTCAGAAATGAAAGCAGCTCACCATATGCCAGACATTAAGGTTTCGAGCAATTCCCCAGCAAACGTTACACTCCCTTGGATTGGATTGGAGCCCAGCCAGGCTGCACTCATTGAAACTTATAAATTGCCTTTATCTTGCTGGCAATGTAAAATTAAATTGGTATAAGGGATATTGCATTGTTGATGAAGATGTACAAGGCAGAGTTAACTCCAGTACGGTGAACTTATCACAAGATATGAGAAATATCTTAATTGGCTCAACACCTTCCTTGAGTTGCCTTGAAGAAACCCAGTGTTCCTGAAAACTGCAGCGCCATTAAAGGAAATAGTCACTGTTCATTCTCTTTGTGTTTGAATTGTACAGCTTTTCCTATACTGTTCATGAATGGTAGGGTGCTAAACAGGATATAGCAGTTTAGAAATGATGACACTGTAGTGAGCTATGATTGAATCTAAAAAGTCCTTTTCTTGTAATGTATTTATGTCCTATAAGCCCTCCCTGGCTACAATTCTTCCCCAAGCTCTATTTCAATCCATTGTCCATACAGGCCTCATTTTGTCAAGTTTTCTCATCTCTTCCTATAATGACAATTGCATGATGTAAATCTGTGAGCAGCAGGGAGTCTTTGGCAGAAGATGAACTCTAGTGAACATTAACCCTTCTGGGCTCTTTTAACATTTGGACCCAGGCTTTGGAAGTAAATGAAAATGAAAATCCTTCCAGTAATTTTCTCTTCTCATGAATTCAATCAGAAAAATTAAAGACAGCCAAGACCTTTTAGGTCAATGTGTCCTGCTTTCCTTTTGTCAGAGTCTTTGTGACTCTGCTAAATCTCTTTGAGAAGATTGGAAAGTTATTGTATTACTTGCTACAATCCTTCTAGAATTATAACTATATTAATGTAATTGTACCAAAGTGAGGCAGACATTTTCCAGACAGAGAGAGAGTGAGGAAGGCAGTGTTCTTACTTTCAGGGGCTTATATTCTCAAACAACACAGTTCAATAGAGGAAGCCAAGTAGCGATGCAGTGGGGCTTGATGGTTATGCCAAGAGGGACCAAGCAGCATAGTAGAAGAGCCCTCAAAAAGCATGAGGGCTTTTCCCATTCCTATGACAGATGTGCATGAAGTCTTGAAAGCGGTTACACACACAGCAGATGTCATCACCAGGAATTATTTGCATACCCAGTCACAAAACCAAAGTGCCGTGTATCCCTCTATGAGTTATGGGGCTATGAGCCCTGGGATCTTTGTGAAAGAGAATGTCAGACTTCTGCCAGCTGTATTTGCAAAGGGAAAACAGTGTTGGATGAGTGAGCTACAGGCTGGACAGAGAGCTCTGAAAGGCTGGTGTCAGTTGTCCTTGACCCTGGGCAATGCTCCATATGTATAACTGACCAAAATTCCTGGGTCTTTGATGCCAGAATCATTAAGGCAATTATGCCCTCTATTACCACACACAGGTATTTATCCATTGTCCTTGACATGAGATCCAATCTCTTTAAGTTGTAAGGTGGCTGAATTTCCCCCCTCTGAATCTAAAGAAAGATTCATCACTCAGAGATTAATGCAGCCTGGAGTACTGTACCCAAAGTCCAATTTGTGAACATTGCATGCTCCCCCACTCACATTCATAATACCCAGAGTGGACAATATTCAGATTGAGAGGATCCCTGTAGGACTCACAGTCTCCTTGTAAGTTTGAGGCTATCCTGAAATTGGCAGTCCTCTAAGTGTCAACAGTAGAATTGGTGTAGTGCTGGGAGGAGCAGGGGATGCCCCACGAACCATCCATCTGGACACAGGCGGAATCAATACCTTTCAGCCCCTAGGCGTTAGGGTGACAAGCTCTAACAAATGCAGCAGATGGGTATCTCGTGGAGAGTCTTTAGTAGGCTGGCTGAGTGCCTGACAAACCACAGGGAGGAAATCACAGTATTAAAAGAAGCCCCACGCAGAAACACACTGAAATTTTGCCAGCACAACATCCGACCAGTTCCCGAAAGGGCTTCCTGCACAGCGGAAGTCAAACCTGCTGTCTTTTGCATCCACTTTCTCCTTTATTCCCAACCCCAATGCCATGAAAGGGCCTTGGCAAGCAGCTCACCAAAGCAGTCATTTCCCATGGTTCCTCTTCTCATGTTCTTTCAACACCCGAGGGACAGAACAAGAAGCATCGAGGTTGTACATGGGCCATGCCTGGAAGTTTTTTAAAAAGGAAAGAGAGTGATTTCAGTAGAACATGTCTGCTAACCGGCATCTTCACCTAATTAGCTGTGGAAAAGTCACCAGATGGACACAGATTTTAATGATGGCTTCATTCAGAGTCTTGGAGGAGTGGGTTGGGTATAAGAGATAATTATCCTGACTTTTAGATGTAAAAGGCTTCTATTTTATTCTGTTTTTTTTTTTTTTTTTTTTCCCCTCTAGTTCATTTTTAATGAAAGAGAGGAATGGTGAAATTCAAAACATCAAATAAAAAAGGAAGGTTGACAATGCATCGTTTAATCTCTGCTCAGTGCCAGCCTGGAGTGACATTTCTAAGGATTGGTTTGATGGGAAGCTTGTTTGTTCATAAATTGCCACAAAATGGCATTCTGGGTTTAGCCAGGGACTTTCCCCCTCCTCCTGTGTGCTGGGAGGAAACTGAAAGCGATCTCATTAAATGCTGCAGGGGATGGAGGTGTGTTATGATGACACAGAAAGAAATACAGATGGGAAATGCCTCTCTCACTCATTCTCTTTCCTATCCTTCATACACACCTTTGCTCAAACCCAGTGCTCAATAAGGGCATGAAGATGAGATCATAAAGGCACATCCACCAGTGCACAGCTGCCCCAAATGCTGGTAAATACCTCATATCCTAGTGGGACTCTTTAGCATACAGAGCAGAGCAGGTATCTGCAGATCAGGGGAACTGTTACCAGTGGGGAATGGGTACAGAAAATGGAGAAGGAGGCAACCATAAGACCTGGACAAAACACAGTTTTCAGAGGATAATTCCTTTTCAGAGATGTAGACAGAAAGGTGTTTTTCCCTTTTTTCCTAACTGGCTCCTGTAGCCTGCTACCATCTAGGTGCAGGTAGAAGAAAACCCATGAATGACGCAGAGCACCAAGCAGCTGTGGGTTTGAGGAGCAGGTTTGCAGAAGGCTTTCAGGAATTGACATTACAGAAAAGTAAGTTTTATGGAATCAGAGGCACTCCAGTGAAGATGTGTGCTCTAAATGATTGCTTTCCATAGGTCTGGGGTATGCTCAGTTGTAACATACACGGCACAACTTTAGTCATATCGATTTGGGTACATTTAGAGCCTTGCAACTGATGCCTGGAAGTGAATTTTTACAAAAACCTTATTAGCAGCAAGAGCACTTAAATCTGAGAAGGCTGAATGCCATACACGTGTCAAGGAAAAGCCATTTATGTCCTCTGCTCATATTTTTTGTGGGAAGCCTTTTTTTTTGCCAGCAAGTCCCTCCCATTGCCACCAGTGCTCCATAATCATCTGATAGAAAAGTAGGAACGCAAACAAGAATCGAAACCTAACAAATCCTCAAATTTCTTTTGAAACCCTTTTGATGGCAGACAATAAGCACTGTACGGCTATCAGATTAGGTTACTATCATTCAGATCAAGTGCAGTCTCTAGAGATAGCTTTTGTTCCCCAGCATCATAGTGAAGGACCTGATTATGGTACAAAAGGATGGAAGTGTAAGATATATAAAAGAATGGAGAAACAAAGGACAAAAGGCCTGTAATTTCTGAGAAACTATACAGGCAGCTGGATAAGTGGATCATGGTATCAGTAGTTGAAATAACTGAGACCTCTTAATTCCATAAAATGAAGAAGGCACTTGAGAGCAACTGTGCTGGAGCGGCTTTAGCACTCATTTGGCCTGGGTAACCCATGAAACCAACCTTTCACACAGTGCTCCAACCCTCTTGGTGCAGCTAATACACAGCAGAATAGGAGAAAGTCTGCATAAATAGAAGTTGATGGAGAAATTCAAAAGAGGCCACTCAGTTCTCAAAATGCCTCCCTTTATTATCATGTTTTCAATAGACATGGGAAGATTGAAAGAGAAAAGATTTATTATTGTTGCTACCAATATTTTACTGCCATTTTCCCAAATTAGTAGCAATCTTTTGTGAAATATGGCATTCTGAAATATTCAGATCCAAATTCTCACCTTAAGCTTTTGCATTAACTTTAGTTGAAGGTCTTACTCCTAACTTGAGAGGAAAGAGTATGGGACATAGTCCTGTGCCAATAGGGAAAGTCTGTAGAACCCCTTACTTCAGTGAGTTTAACTCAGTGAATCACAGGAGAGGGCCAGTGACAGTTACAGCTGGACTATATTTGTTTTTTAGCTTTAAAAAAAGGGAACATTCAGAGATGAGTGTGGGATCTTTTCTGTCAAGTACTGGGCATTTTTTGAGCAAATTCCTTCAGTGATCAGTGTGGCCAGAGGAGCTGGATGTGCTGAGACCGTCCCTAGCAGCGCTCAGACTCTTGGAGGATCTGATCACATATTAGGAATGTCATGGTCAGGCCAGGATGAACAAGCCATCATAACATTACAGCTATGTCACTAGTGATGTCACTTAGAGCAAATGATGACCTAAGTACTTTCTTGTTCTATCTGTGCTTTGATAATGCTTTTTTTCCCTTTTTTTTCCTCCCATCCACTATTTATTTACATGGAGTGAGGCCACTGAAGTGACAAGCTCAGTTAACGAGATGGTTCATCATTTCCTCTCTCTGTAATTTTAATTCAGCAGATTGCTTCCTTGCATCTGCATGTGTATCGGTGCGCCTTACACTCCTCTGACACATCACCTTTCCAGGGCTATCATTTTTCATCCAGATTATGGACACACTTTTGGAAAGTGGCCTCAACCAGCGAGGCGAGGAGAAGTTGGATCATTTTTATGAGCCAAGGGGTAGAGTGATCCATAAAATATATGTCAAATTAGAACTAGCGCTTCACTGTAAGGAAGACACCAATTAATGGGTTCTGAGGGTTTGGACTTAATAGAGCGAAAGATTTACCAGCCCTTAAAAGCTTAATACCAACACCATTTATTGTGTGAAATCGTTTGTCAATGGCTAGGAGCTTCCTGACTCTCCCATGCCCCTTGCAAATGGCAACAGTCATATCTATAGAGATTGACAGTGGTGTGCTGATCCTTGCTGAGAAGTTTTTAACCTGTTACAAGGATGGATCTTGCATAGAGGAATGGGTGCATTTTGTATGTGGAGCTAGAAAAAATTAAATGCAGATCCACTATGAATCTCTGCAATTTCACTGGCTCTTGCAAAGTGGGAGTATGATAGCTCTGGCAAACATGATTAATGTGGTGATGATTGTCAGGTAACTTGTTTGGCTTCATTGACTGGCTTCTTCCTCTTACTGTTCTTTTCCTCCAGGTTACCCACTCATGGTCTTTGCAGCTTAGGTTGAGAGAGAACCATTGTTCTTAGTCCAAAGCTATCATCTCATGTAGGATATAGAAACATAATTGATGGTGCAGAACTACTAGGTTTTATTGTGTCAACCCTGTAAAATTGGCCCATGGCCTAATAGGAAGGTGTTGGAAACGATCATTCCTTATCGCCAGCTGGATCCTTCAACTCCTCATGACCTTATCTCATCCACAGGGACGGGGATTATGCCTGGATGGAATGGTTTATCCACGTTTATACAAAGAACCTTACTTTGTAGGAGGTATTGACTACTACAAAAGAATTCTGGCAAGTTGACAAATTAAGTATTATCAATATTGCCAAGACACAAAGTGCACTCAGCTTGAAAATGTACTATGTGTTTTCTAATCTTTATACACAAGGTGATTTGCCATGCAAGATTATCTTAAGAATGTCTTTAAATTAATACTTATTCATTAACTGCACGATGTTTGTGGAAAGGCATGACTATATGGTCTCTCAGATAATATTATTTCAATGTAAGAATGCTAAGAACTTTTTAAAAGACCCAAGCAAGTAAATGGAATGTAAATAAAAGAGAAAAGCAAAATACATGGACTTCTGAAATTCCTCTAGGGTTGTTTCACATATTTTAGAATGCATTACATTTCTCCTCTAAAATTTTCCTTGTGAAGTAAAGAAGAGTGAATTTGTAAGGATCTCAAGCTGCATAAGACTCTGAGCAAAGAAAATTTTGCTCTTAGAGACACCACTCACATTTTCCGGTGGCACATCATGTGAAGACCCTTTCTTGTAGCTTTCCATTAAATGAAATTTTCATTACTATAACAGTTCAGTGCCACTTGTCAAAGAAGTCAAATGTGAATGTAGACCATGGCAAAAGTTTATTCAAGCAAATTTCTACCTGAGGCCTCTCAAAGCCCAAATTTACAACATTGCTGAACGAAAGACAACACAGGATGCTTATGTAGTCAATAGCATTTTTTTTTTGGCAGCAGATTCTGAAAAAGTTACTCAATTTTTGTAGCAAAATGTCCAGGTGTTGCAGAGGAGAGGCTTGAGCTATTTCTGCACAAGTTCTTTGACCCAGGAGAGATCTTTTGGGAAAAACACTATTGGAAATGAATTCTTTTAAATTCATATCTATGTCTGTGTAAGCCCTAGTGATGGGAGAGAGAATGATGGCTCCTCCCTAGAGAACTCAAGAGCAGCACATCATGTTCAACATTATGATCCTCAAAAAACTGTAGAAAATTGGTATTGTAATCTAATGAATTTTAGAGGATGTCTCCTGAAGGGGTAGATTATCATACAGAATGTGTTCTTTTACTATAAAGCTGTAATTTTATTTTACTGTTTTACTAATCATGTACAGTGAGCCATGACTGGGGGAGCCCCAAGAAACATAATGATGGTTGTTTATTACAAGAATGCTTAATATATTGCATTATGCAGAAATGTTTTCACTGAGGACAGTGGAAATTCTACTGCAGGGCAGGATACAAAAGCATATCAATGCCATGTGCTATGTTAAAATAGACAACATTAACTCCTTCTTGCTTTTTCAAAAACCAGCTTCTCAGTTCAAATAGTTTGTCATCTGCTCAATAGACCAAAAAAAAAGACAGAAAGAAAAAAAAAAAGACTGTAATGTATTTTCAGAGATTTGACTAGAATACAACTTACTAACGCACAAGTGGAAGTGAGATATTCTTTTTAAGAAACCGCTGGCAAGAAGACTTTCAGTGAGGCTAGTGGTAAATTGGAGAGGGTTTGTTGCTGGAGGACAAGGATATCTTTCAGAGTTGCCTGGTGGCAGTGACCCACAGTAGCATACAGACCTTTCAATCTTACTGAGAGAATTGCTCCCAGGGAAGCTCACTCTGTGCTATGATCTGCAGAGACGGGGACATTCTTGAATGATGACTTTCTCCAATGTTCTTTACATGGTTTGATACAGCTCTGCTCAGACTGAAATTCCCAAGGCCAATCCCACTTGCTGGCAACTGGGGGCATGAAATGAGATCTGTGATGAAAAAGCTGAAGAGAGGGCCAGCTTGGCCAGGTCATCAACACTGCAGGTCCGCTCTTCCTTCCATCACCTCCAGCTAAGCTCCAGCAGCTGTGCTGTAGCAGAGCTCATGCTGTTACAGCTCTCCTGTGGATGAGGCACTGCCATTGTCAGCCCTTCCAGCCCTTTCCATCTGTCCACCCGCTCCTCCCCTTCCCTACGGACAGCAAAGATTTTGGAATAAGAATTGTTGAACTGAAAGAGCATTCAGTTTGCAGGAAGGGGATCTGGATGGGCTGGTGGCAGCCTTTTGAAGGAATGGCAAGACTGTGGGAGAAAGGGCGGTGTCAGAAAGAATAACACTGGCATGTTGAAGGAAGTAGTGGTGCTGAAGCAGAGTTAGTTAGCAAGCGCTGTTAATAATGACAGCCACCTGTTTCATTAGCCATGGTTTCAAACAAAAAGGATGTGGTATGCAAATTACCATGCAAAGCAGGCTGGCAAAGACCAGATAGGAAAAGGGATTTGCCAAAGGCTCTGATAGCAGCTGAAGCAACAGATGTGTTGCACCAAAGAGTGCCAGGAAGGGAATAGACAAGTGCCCATGGCTGTACTTTCCCCCAAGCAAAGAAGAACTGAAATTTCTGTTTGGCAATATTTTGGTCAGGTCTTTATATGGGTAGCTGATCTTGATTTGCAAAGCTGATTCACTAGATGTCCTCCAGTTGGCACCTGTCTTATTAGCCAACACCTAAAGGCATGAAACATAGACACAAAATACTTAGCTCAGACTGACTCATCAAAGGGACAGGAACTTGTGGAGCACCACTAAATGCTACTTGCAAAAACTATCTCGTTGCTTTTTATAGCTAACTTACACACTGTATATTATTCAAAGAGAGAAAGGGAACTAAATAAGACTGAATAAATGCAGAGAAGCTCCTTTTCCTTCTTGCTGTACCAGAAGAGCAATTGCTTCCCTTTGTCTGGAGGTGTGAGAAGTAAGGATGAGCAGTGGATGAATTTCAAAAATTTCAAAGCCTTGGCTCGACTCAGATATGGCACCCCTCAGCTGTATTGGCCAAGAAAGCATGCAGCAGCCAGCCTGGCTGAATATCGTATGCCCCTGGAGCTCAGCTCTTAGTGAATGTGAACTGACTGTTGAAGGAATTTAGGATGAGACTTGACTGAACCTCTGCCAAGATTTGTCAGAGGCTGAGATTTGCAGAAAGATAGCCTTTTGAGATTAAGAATAACTAGGTTGTGTTTCTGGCTCTGGCTCATACTCCTGGGGTGACCCTGGGCAAAGCATTTCATCATGCAAAAAGGAATACCAGCTGTATCCTTACTTTCCAGGGCTGCAGGGGTGTTGAAAGGATAGATTAATTAAAGTTTAGGAGGAGAGACTTGAGCAGAACAATGACAAGCCTTACGCAAATAGCTTGTTGATGGAGCTAATGGGAAGTGCAAGTTGCACTGTGTGAAATCCTGACATTGGAACATTTGTTTAAAAGCAGGTTGGTGCAAAATAGAAAATTTTTGGCAAAATAAAACCTTTAATAATTTCTAATGTGAAATATCAGCATGGTTCATTTTGGTTTATTTCTGGCTTTTGAACTCAATTTCCCAAGATACCCTACCATTCCATATCTCTTGGGATGAATTTTGGCACTGCAGTTAAAGGAAAAAATGCTAGCACATCCTGACAGAGGTAATTTGGCCACATATCCCTATGGCAATATGCATAGCTCTGGAACATTACTTTATTCAAATCACCACAAAAGTTCAGGCAAAAATCTGCTGCTTGTGAGATTAATCTAAAATTTAGATTCAATTCAGCAAATCATAATATTTGATTTGAGGTCCACCAGCCTATCTCCTCCAGATTGTTCCATTCCAAGTTTCCCTTCTCAGTAAAATCTATGCATTTTTAAGGATGGATTTTTTTTGGAAACCATATGTTGCTGGTACAAGAACACGTTGATGTCATATTGCCTGCTGGCAATACATGGCATATAGTGACTGCTTCCATTTTCCAATTCATGCTGAAGACCTCTATACTGATTTATCAGTATATTATAGTAAAAACCCAGTGAGGTCCTTATGAAGCTAAGATTATTTATAATATCACATAAAAGGTGAAATAGGAGGCTTTTGCTGCTCTCACTATAAACAAGACTAAAATTGTTAATTCAGCCAAGTTTCCCACCAACACTGTAAATAAATACAAATGCTTCAATATAAAATAAAACAGGTTTTTAATCTATCTGAAATAAAACAATTGTCTTTTTTTTTATTATTCCTGACAGAAACCTGAGGTTTGATAGATGAAGATAGGAGCTATTTTACTAATCTGCATACAAGCTTGTTTGGGGAGAGCACAATTTAAAAAAAAAGAAAAGTAAAAGAGATTTATGGAAGATCAGGAGAACAATTTTTTTGAGAAGAACATCAGGTTTTGCTCTACATTTGAACAGTGAGTTCCAAATTACTTCCAACTCCACCATGATAAAATTACTCAATTTTCCCCCAAAATAAAAATTTAAATTCTTTTTTGAATGTAATTTACTATATTGTGAAAACAGAAAACAAAACAAAATCCTACTAACAAATCCAAATTGCTAAGACTCTCTTGGGATTTTTTCTTTAATGTACTGTTATCAAAATACATAATTTCAGGGGAAATATGAATGGGAGAATTGAAAGAACTGAATGTTTTGAGGGAAGAAAGTGAAAATGTGTGAGAATTTTCTCAGATTCTCTCTGAATCCCCATGATCTACCCCTTTGTTTCTCCATCCATCCTGAGCTTCTCATAATAAAGCAGGAGATTTGGGAACAGACATGTGTATTAAGCTAATCTCCATCATGCAGGAACAGCTCACTAAATTTTGCGTGCAACAGCTGCTTCACCACCGCTCCTGCTTTTGAAAAGGGCCAGAAGCTCCCAAAGCAAGAGCAAATCTTTTCTTATGAGATTTTACATCGATTATTTTATGTGCCCACACGCAGATCATTACCCACGTGCACATTAAAGGTAGACTGCAACGGTCACTTTTTCTTGATTCTTCTCTAGACATGCCAAGGTAGATTTTGGGTCTTCCTCAATCACTTGTTTTTTTTTTCTGGGGATGGACTGATGCCTCCTTCTTCTGCTGTACAAGGATCCCTTCCACAGTGCTGGCAGACAGAAACAAGGTGAGAGCTTGTCCTGCAGCAAGTGCCTGTGCAGAAGGTGATTCTACTACTGCCAATTGCATTTGCATCTCCTGCAGCTGATGCCACAACATTTCTACTTCCACCTGGCTCCCCCCCCTTTCCCACTCAGGCTTGTCAGGAGAGAAGAGGGAAGGTGCTTGGAAATTCCCTTTGAAATCTTGCCTGTGAGGCACAGATTTATCAAAGCAATGACTGTGCGTGCGTGCACGCATTTGTACCAACCCTGCCATCACATCAAAGGGAAGAACGAGAAGGAGTTTCAAAGGGGTGCCCTTATTCACCTCCTTCCTTATTTCTCTGTGCACACACGTATGCATGTACACACACACACATTTGCCTTTCCTTAGAAATTAATGGGCTTCTGTTGAGGCCGCTCATTAGAAGCTGTGCTGCTGGGAAGACATGCGTGATCGCTCACTGCGCTCAGAGGTTAACCACAGAAAGTGCCGCACCGATTTCTGCCGTCAGCACGGAGAATAATGAGGGAGCCACGCAGGGGTTTTGAAATGGCCCCGTAAAAGGTCAGGATTCCCTGTCACAGCATGGAGCTTCTTGGCCGAAGGACAAGAGGGTGTTGTCCTTAATACGTGTGGCAGCTGATAAATCAGCCTTGCCCATGTGTTCGATAACAGGCTCAGAGCCCTTTCAACACCTTTATCCTGGCTGTCAGTTATGAAGCCTCCTGACGCCGATAAGACATCAGTGAGGACAAATGTTGCCCTGCTTTTTTTTTTTTTGGAGGGGTGACTTAGCAGCGTATGCAGCAAAGTGGCTCAAAACTGAAGTGACATGACAAACTCATCACACAACTCTGTTGGGTACCAGGAGAGGTAACCGGAGTTTCAAGCTGCAGGGAGGGACAGCGAGGCTCTTGCCTAATTTGGGAGCTTTAAGTTCATCTGACACTGAGCACTTTCCTGGGCAAATATGCAATGCCTAGAGTGAATCAGATGTTCATATAACCCTTGTCCCAGCTTTATCTGACAACTGCTTTGCTGCAACTCTGAAAGACCTAAATAAAGATGTTATAAGTTGAATTTCAGTGAGAGGTAAAATTGGGAGAGCCATAGAGCAAGGCCTACCAGCATTGTAGCTGATGGCGTTTTTTCCTGTTAGGGTACCAAACTGTTTCATGACTGATGGCTGATGTGACTGCAGATGTCTAGACATAGCAAGGCTAACAAGGAACAGCAAATGGGACCTCTCACTACTGGGTGATAGCAGAAAAAGCCTTCTCAGCTCTGTCCCGGCACCTGTGTTTGAGGTCAAATGTGCTCGCTATGTTCTCCAGCCTATTCCAAGTTCTTCCCCGCGCTTATTAATTGGGCTTGGTGAAAGGGTTGTAGAACTGTTTTAATGAAGAAAAATAATGTATCTGCAAGAGTGTAAATCAGTAACAAATATTTGGGCAGCACTGGGCTTCAGTTTACAGGTGTAGTTTTCTCTCAACTGTACCTAACTTTCACAGAAGTTCATTGAGAGGTTCTCAAGAGAATCCAAGCATCTCATAGGAACCAAAGGCCTTTTTTAGAAATGTACTTCATTTTTATTTTTACCTGTGTTCGTGAATTTTCAGTTGCTAAAAGTGAAAGGCCTTCTCTCCAACTTCACACACGCACTTGCTATAGCACAGAACTACTTTCATTCCTCTCTGAAGGCTCAGACTGCTGCCTTTCCCATTCTTCCTCATTTACCATCACCTCTGAATTTTTACTGATGAACATTGCTCCCTATAGTGTCTTTCTGGGACTGTCCCCACTGCTGTGCTTGGTCCTGCCAAGCTGCAGGGCTCTGTCCCTGCTGTGAGTCAGGCAATTGAGCTAGCAAGGTTCCCAAACTGGGTTCAGTTCAGAGCCATCCCTTGGTACTCAGAAAAGATTTTTAACCAGGGTGAAAGAAGAAAGTGAAAGAAGATCTGACTCAGGATGGGTAGGGACTGAAGAAGTCTTCCCAGGCTGGGAAGAAGGAGAGGATCAGGATGAGAGTTTTGGGTAGCAATTCAGCAGCAGTCTGCAGATGTTTCCCTTTAGGACCCAATGGTTTCAGACTCTCCAAGGTTCATCACTGCATCTTACTCTCTTTCTGCCATGCCCATTATCTTCAAAAGACACATCTATATGAGAACACTGCTCTTATCCTCAGTCCTCATTTGTCTTCCTGGGCGTGGGCATCTTCCCTTAAATTTCAGGTACCTCTCCTCAGACTTCAGTTTCCTAACTAAGATTATTTATTGATAGCCTCTTTTTTTCCTTTTCTTTTTTTCCCCCCTTTGGCTCCATGGCCCATCAATTAACTGGAGAGGGTATTGATTGGTAATTGTGTCAGGTTTCCCAAAGCTTTCTGGGAAATGCAGCGGCTGCTGCTGCTGCTTCAGATGATTGCATATGCTCTGTCTTTGATTCACAGAGCACAGCTAGGAAGTATTCTCACTCAATGTGACTTAAACGAGCAATGAGCTCACAATTTACCCTTAGGAGGGTATTATTTGCAGCTCACACAGGATGGGTGTTTGACGTTAACAAGAAAACAGAAGAAGCCAGAACCTAACAATTAATCCCCACTGAGCCAAATGGAAACTTTAAATTGGGGGTCTGTGGCAGTCTGACATATGTTAGCTTACAGCAATAGGCTACCTGGCTGGAAGGATCTTTGTGTCTGGCAAACTAAACTTACAACAGTAACATGATTTGTACCACAGTCTGATTTCACCCTTCCCCACCTACAGGCTCAGTAAATCAAGCTCATGTTGGTGGCTCTCTGTGCTGAAAAACTGCTGCTGTAAGCCCTGCTGAGCCTCCTAGTGCTAGCACAGCTCCTAAATTCGGACATGATTTGCTTAAATGGATCAGCTATTGATTAATAAGGGATTCTTTTCAGAATCTTCAGATGATTAACTAGTAAGCCATAATTCCAGTGCTACAGGCTTAGGAAGATGATGTTGGCCTGTTATAAATGTACACGTGCCAGATGCTCATCTCCTTTTCCATGCTGAATACCTATTGATTACAGCTAAGCATAAAACATCACATTTTGCTTTTAGGATGGCTTACGTGACCTCACAACCTACAAGACACTTCTGACCTTAGAGACACAATATCTCTCTCACTGAGAAATGTCAGTGTGTGCTTCGAATCAGCTAAGAGTGAATGGGAAACAGAGACAGCACCATTAAAGTATCAGCAATGGTCCCTCCATGCTAGCCTGAGGAAGAGTTTCTTTAAATACCTGAACAAGGTAGATATTTCATAGGTGGCTCAGCTATATCATATGGTGGTCATCTCCCTCTTGCTCACTGTGTTAGGAAGTTCAGCTGCTGGACTGGTTGCTACACTAAGCTCCTAAGCAGTGCTCCAGGAAAAGTTGGGCTACCTGAACAGTGATGGGAAGTCTAGGGCATTGGTGATCACAACGGTCAGTTGATACAAATGTTGGTTCTCCCACCTAGGATAGAGATTCTGCTTTCTTTGGCTGAGTAGGCAGTGTGATACTTCAGAATCAGGCTAAGGAGAAGATACAGTTTTTGAGTGTGCCATGCAAGTGGAAGCAGCTTTTCTCAATTCATTCCTATCCAGCCTGGCTTGTTCCAGCTGTAGAGCTTCTTCAAGTGTCTCCTGACCCATATTTCCTTCTAAACATAACCCAAGTTTCCCCATAGTTGATCAGAAATTGGTGAGAGATAAATTGCTCCTACTGAACTAGAATGAGACTGCCACACAGCTACTCAAATAAGAATGGAGTAGGGGCTTTGAACATTCACTGTGAAAACAGAGAGGTAGATACAGGACACAGACATCTTGCTTGCACTATCCCAAGCCAGTTCTCCACTGCCACGTGTTTTTGATGTTGCCTCCTAGAGCTGTTGAAGGAAAGTGGATCTCTTTGCTCAGGTCCAAGCCTTATTTCATACTTCAATGGGAGTAATAAAAAGATTATCAGATGGAGCTTGTTTTCATAACACCCCCTGCAAGCGTTCATCCAGCACACATGCAGACATGCACAAAAACACAAAGGCTTTCTCATTATCCATGGCTTTCTACTACCCAGCTTCCACAATTGTTATTTTTCTCTCTATTTGTACATTGAACTGTATTCAGTGTAGCACTCCTGAACGTGTTGTGTTTCTCACAGTAACCGTTGTACCCACGTACTCATGTGGATTAAGAACTCACCAGATCTTCACAATTCTCTTATTGAGCCTGGCACAAATTCAGATGAGTTGAATTGGAAAGTGATGGCTTTTTCCTCTCTCATCACTGAATGTAAATCTTTATCAGGTTGGTGACTTTCCAGCATATCACATCCACTGTTGTGTTTTGTTTTGTTAATCTATTAACTCAGCAGATGATAAATCAGTCTTAGAAAGAATTAGCACTTTGAGATGCGGCTCTGGCTCTCAGAGTATATTTATTTTATGAAGATTACTAATATTTCTTCCCATGAAAAGAGTCAGCACACAATTTCTAGCCACCAGCAGAGCATCTTATGTACTACCACACACTGAGCATCTCCACCACATTAGCAGCTTCTGCTTCTCTTGTGCTACGGACTTTCACACTACTCTAGAAATGCTTCTTATTCCAAAGCTGCCACCTGCTTCCTTGTGAACTGCTCCAAAATCACTTTTGAGCCCACCCTACAGGATGAGAGGTTGTCGTGGGAGATGAACCAACATGCAGAGTTAGAGAAGTTACAGGTGCCAACTGAAGTGCATTTTCTTTGGGCTGCTCTAACTGTGAAGTTAATGCTCGGTTTTCACACTTAATACCGGATCCACCATTATTTCCAAAAGGCCAGAGCTTCTGTTTGCAGGCTGAACAATAGTTTGAAAATAGGGCTAAGTTCCACCCATTTCAGCCCTATCTTCAGAAGGTTCATAATGAGCCCACTTAAAAACGTGGACCCTAATTTTAAGACAAAAGCAGAATCGCATTAGGAAACTAATCAAAAGAGGCAGCTTTATTTCCTCCTAGCATCCTTGCACATATGCACTCCTTCCCCATCAAGTATAGTAAAGAGCATATTTGCTGAAAGTAGTTGTGAATGAAAGAGATGTGATGAAATCACCCTCAATGGTCAGGCTGGGAATTCATCAAGATATCTACTGATCCTCTTAAAAACGTATCATTGCCTGTTGAATTGTGGAGCTTAATGGAAGGAAAATTAGTCGACAAAGTCAGTTTTATTTTCCCACAGCTATAGGCTTCATTGTATTTCCAATTTGCTGCTAAACAAAACTGTGAACCTACCTTGTGCTCAATTCAAAGCATTTAATGACTGCATTAAAAAAAAAAAAAACAAGCTGTTGAAATTTATCTCCATAAGTTGCTATCCTTGCCTTATTTTCAATTTTCCTGTGAAGTTATTAAAACATTATGTGATCATAATATATTTACGGGGAAAGAGAAATGAGGTGTGACTCTGACTGAGGCACAGTGATTTGTTAAGAACTGTAAAGCATCAAATGCCACTAAATTGGAAGGGGGAAAACGTGTGATTCTATATACCGAGTGGCATTTTGAATATATATATTTTGTACTTGTTGCATGGAATTTCTGCTTTCCAACCTAGATAAATATTAAAGAGAATCAAAGGTATCAAACTCTGCTCAACAAGTTGTACTTAGGCTCCCTCCTGCTTTTGAATTGCTTTGCATTTTTCCTTTGGACATTGCACAACAGAGCAAACTTGGTAATGTGTGCTGCTAGCAATCACAGAGCACATTATTATTCCTTGTATCATTATTCATGATAGGTGGTAAAGGGGAGAGGAAAGAAGACTATTAATAAATACATAAGAAGCTTTCCAAGAAGTTTCCTGCTCTGTCATCTTTTGCTTCTACTGCACCTTACTGCGGTATCTGAACTGCTGACCTGTTTTGTCAGCTGGATGCAAAGCCAAGCTTACACATTGCTTTGGGTGTGGATTTTTGTTCCGTTCTGTATCTATACAGGGCTTCATGCAGGACTCCTTGCCTCAACCTCCTGTGGATGTGTTAAAAGACCAGACCCTAGATTTTCTTTCTATACAAAGAAGCTGTTGGAATGCCTGAGCTGAACACTGACAGCAGGCATGTCTGAAAGATCTCTGTATTGAATGAAAAAGGGATCTCTGATATTCTGATGAGAAATACAACCCTGTTTTTGCACCAACGTGGAGCTGTTTGGATGTATTAATCGTTTTAAGAAAAAGTCAACTCAGATAAAAATCAGAACAACCCGTTGTCTTGAGCAGTGATGCTCCAGACTCCAGCGGTCGAGAAAGGGTCCAATCAAACCGACAGCATGTCAATATGAGTGATAGGAGGCGTATGTTTCTGTGTGCTAAAAGCAGCACAACACATTGCAAGGGATAGGGAACTGGAGCAGTTCCGACAGAGTCACATATGGCTTCACATATATAATGTGCAAATTCATCAGTCAAAAATATTGAAACACTTCATAAAAGTAAGGCTCTGCTCCTACAAGGGCTGTGATCCCACAGACTTAAGAGGAGCAGAGTGGAGCCAATGCCAAGTGTTTGCAAAATCCTCCCACTAAAGTGTTCTCCAAGGTGGTCATGTGAACAACTTTCATCCTGGGAGACCAGAAATTATATCTGGCTTCAGTCAGCCCTGAGTGATTTAACCCATTTTCCTTTTTCCTATGAGTACTATCTTCAGCCAGCCTGGATAAGGAGATGCTGTCCATGCTCATACAGATATGTAATAGCAAAGGAGGTTACAGGAGGAGTTCTTATCCTGTATCTGTCAGAAGACGAAGGACTGAGGCTTCATCAAACTCGATGGCTTGGTGGGTACACCATCCTGCCAAGTAGGAGCAAGGACTTTTGACAGGGCACTCCTGAGCTGATGTAAAGGATGCCAAAGGCTGCTGAAAGTGAGCACAAAGTACAGGCAGAGTTATGCCTCTGTGCCAGGAAAGGGCCATTTCAGGTCAGGACTGAAGAGCCTTGGCAGAACTGTGTGGGGAATTCTGCTAGGCATCTGCCCTCAGGATTCCCATCTCCAATCTGTGCTAATATTTGGCTCTTTCAGGGTTGCTTCATCCACTCATAAAAAAGATGTGAAGAAAGTACGTACAGGAATTTTTCCCTGCTGTATTCATCCCAGTACCATTAAGTTTCGGGTCTGCACATCCAAACAGCTCCCTAACCAAGAAAATCACACCACAAGAATATATTTCTCTTTCTGAGATCAGCTTATACCCTATGCTTTGCAAGGTTTGTTTCAACTGCTAATTTTGGCTTGACAAGATGCACGGGGCTTCAGAGTGCAGCTTACTGCACTGAGCTGACAGGATGGATACACAGAGCCATTTGCTTGCACATGGAAGAAAGAATGAGAAACATCATCTACATTAGAACTATTTAAGATAACCCTGAGAGTTCTCCTTGCAGACAGCTCTGCTCCTGCTGGCTCTAACTGTATAATGTTAGAGCAGAAAGCCAGGCCCAGCACGGCTGGTGGAAGAGGGGTTTAATTATTTTCATTCTTGATTTTCATTTCAACCTTCCCAGTAATTTGTGTTGCCTTTGTTACAAGGGAGACAAAAGATATTTGCCTTATAGATTCCTTCAGAAAGCAGCTCTTGTACTTAACGACAGCAGCCTGCCTCACAAGCAGCTGAAAACAAATCCCACAAATCCACATAGGGGCAACGTGGACAACAGACCAGCGTGACTCTTCTGGACCATGAGCCTCTAAGGACAGGAAAGGAAAGCACTGGGCCTTGTGCTTTTGATGGGTTTGCTAACAGCAAGAGCTCATCTGGACCACTGACCTCTCTCCTCACTAAGATGGTTTTGAGTTAGCTTATGGTGATGACCACACTGGTTTTGAGGCAGGAATTGCAAAAAGAATACCTCCACTCTGTCACCAAGCCTCAATATGTGATAAAACAAAATGCATCTATGCGTCACAAAGAAAAGCAAGTCACCACAACTAAGGGAGGGGTGGGTTATTACAAGACAGTTCCAGACCCCCAGAGACCATCATACTTCCCTGTTTTAGTTAAACTGATGGGTATTTTTCCACATTACACACATGAGAATGCTTTTTGCTTTCAATTCCAGCTCAGAAAACTTGTGCCCACCATTTTCTCATTGTGAAATCACACTGTTTTCTGTACCTGCCCGTCATAAAATAAAAGCCTGATTGCACAGCATACTTCTCATTCCAAACTGCTTACAAAGTTAGAGTAGCAATTGCACCATCACCTGCAAAATGCTGTGGTATGTCTACGTACACAACCAGACAGCTGTGCATCCTTTCTGCTTGTCCTTTGAGCTGGCCATAAGCAAGTGAGCTACTTTCCAGAAAGTCCTGTTAACAAGGAATTCTTCCTTCAAAGATAATGAGTACTGCAACCTCCAGGCCTTTCCTTCCACCTCTGCAGGGCAGGAAAATCAATGGGTGTTCACTGTTAGGTGCCAAAATAGGGACAGAAGGAGCAGGAGGACATACAAGAATCCACGTACACATAGGCAAAATCACCGGTACCAGAAAAAAAAACAAGAGAAGCTCCATCACAACTGTTTAGAGATGAATCTGTTTTGTTAGCAAATACTGGGGTTTTAAGGCAGAGATTACAGCATGAGTCTGTTGCTGGAGACAAAATATGGCTGTATACATTAAATATATTGGATATGGCTGGCTACTGCAGGGATACACACAGCTGATGTAGTCAGAATACATTCATTATTCTGGAAACACAGGCAGATTTTGTGCTTTGCTGCAATTTGCTGATGCTCTGCTTTTCATTCCATTCAAACCTGTTTCCCTTCATGTTAAATATCTTTTGAGTAGAGTTGGCTCTGGTGTTTTTAATACCCTTAGCAGAGTCTGGAGGTCACTGCAGCAGAGCAACTGGTAGAGAGCAGAATTCCAGCAGCAATTGAACTGATTCCATGAACTGCTCTTCATTGTGTCCTCTGGACATCTGTTGTGCTTCCTTAATGGGGACCGTTGGCTTTACTCTTCAGGAACTGAGCAAAATACTCTCAGGAGCTCAGAAATACTCTGAAGTGGTTGAGTCAGATCTAAACACTGATAGCAAAAACAAGCAGCAAAACTGTTTGCAGTGATTTGGAGCTCTGAACATTAGTGCATACCTACAGCACTGAAGAGGAAAATCTACCGATTCGTTGAAATTCCTTTGCTCTTCTTAAACAGGCTGAGGTTCGCATAAACTTAAGTCTTGATACAAGGGAAAACTTGGAAGAACACAGCACAGTAATTTTGCCCAGCTCCTTCTGTATACACCCTGAGCCAGGCAGAAGGTGGTTTCTGGGGAAAGGACATGATTAGCAGTGCTTCCCAGAACTTTCCAGCAGCTCTGAGTGAATGATTCGGTCTTTCACAGGAATTTTCTGCTTGAAAACCTAACGTGTTTTTTTTTTTCCTACATGGTGCCGCAGGCTCCTGCATGTTATGTTGTCATACTTGGCAGGAGGATGAGGGGTAAGGAAGTGTTAAGTTATAATGTAAATTGAGTTTATTGCTGTCTGGCAGAATAGTTTGGCAGTCTTTTGTGACGAAGCCTCTGCCACAAACACTTTCTTGTGTTTGGAATCAGGTCAAACCATTAATCCAAGTGTCTGCAGGGACATGCACAATACTACAGCAGCTCCTACTGACAGAAGATGGATGCATCCCTGGCTTCCCACTGAATGTGCTCACTTCCGACAATGTTATAGCCAATAGATTATGCTAGCAAGAAAGGTTACTGTAGCAGGAGGAAATGAGCAATTCAAAAGTGTCCATGTTAAGCAGCTGTTCAAACCATGATGTTTCCAAGATCCTCAGGACAAGCACATCTTTCTTGAGGCTATTGAAACAGTAGCACACTTAATCGGTAATTTGCCAAACTGATAACTTCAGAGTTATGGAGGAAATCTATTCTGTCCAGAATAATACACATTTGGGATTCTAGTCCCATAAGTTAGCTTATGTGTCACAGAACATCACAGAAAGCCTTAATAATGAGATAACTGCATTGCACAAGGGAAGGTTGGCCAGAAGGTCTGACAAGAGGAAGGACTCATCCCTTGTGTCCTTCTAGAAGGGCCTCCCTTCTACCATGTGTCTTTGTAGCACCACATAAAAATGTCCACTAGGTTATAATGAGCATTTCTATCACAATCCATTCTCTGTCATTTTAGCTGAGGAGAAATGCTAGTGAACTGCAGTTCTTTTCTTTCCTTGGTCCCATGATAGTACCAGTTAAAATTAATAGGGCTATTTAGTGCATGCAAGTATAGGAAAAGATTTTTTTTCCTTGACAGAACCGCAGATGGAAGGGTTAAACTAGATGATTAAAATGGCTTCACAACTCAAATATTCTCTTGGAAAGCTTTGGAATGCAAAGCCTTTGTAGTTTTGTTTTTTAATTAACATTGATCATTGGCTGTACCAATTAATTCAATTACTTGGTACAAAATAAAGCATCCTATCTGATCTGTATCATATACTAGTCTTCTCAGAAAAACAATTTGGGCAGTGCGGCCTGAAGAAGTGGATTAGCCAAAGAAAATATTTCTGTTAAAAGAAATAATCATTTGTTGCAGTTAGGATTTGCTGGTTTTGTTTTTTAAAGAAGAAGTGATACATTGCCTGCATGCAGAGCCACAACCCATTTCCTTTTCAATAGGAACTAAATATGTTTAATCACTAGGCTGCCGTATTAACTATCTTTGATTTTTATTTAAAAAACACAAGGGAAACAAATGCTAAAATCTTAGGAAATTGTCTCAAAACTGAGATTTTCTCACAGCAGACAAGGAGGACTTTAAGTTTCAGTGGTTTTGGATGATAGGGGTTTCACCATGCATTTATGTCTGATTTTTCCAGTTAATTTCAGTGACCAGAGAAGTTTACAGGCACTAAGTTAGTCTTCCAGTTCTGCATCCAAAGGTTACATTGGAAAAAAGATGTGGTCTGACCACAACCTCCCTCTGATCTGTAAGCTGCATTAACACAGCTGTGGCTGGTGGAATTGTAACCTTGGATCCATCTTTTTCCTCAAAAGTATTAATCCTTTAGTTGGAAAACGCATGTAAAAGACTTGGCTGTTCTGAACCAGATCATGCATCTTCCAAGCTGGTGGGTGCCTACACAGACCTGCTGGTGGGAATTTGTTACCATCAAACCCTGAAAGAGAGCTTAGTCCTGGATTTGCCTCAGGGACAAACATTTTTCACATTTCCAGTCCACATCTAAATACCACCACTTTCATCTTTGCCTCTTCATTTATTCTTCTTTTATCCTTAGAAGTTCAAACAGATTTGCTATAGAGGTTATGCCTCACTTCTTTGCACTCTACTTGCATGAACATCTAAATTCAACATTTCCCACCTGTTCCTTCTCCATGGGTGGTGAGGACCATCCTAGAATTGTGGTCTTTACCAGCCATGTAAGACAGTGCTCTCTGGGCAGACTGAGACAACACTAGAGCAAAAAGACCTCCAGCTCCATTCTCCATTCAGCATTTTCCAGACTCTTGATGGATCTGAGATCTAGATTAAATAGGCAGGAACATCTAGAGAGCCAACCAGGCTGTTGCTACGTTTGAGACTTGGTCTCCCATTGGTATAAGTCACAGAAGTGCAGGTGAATGGAGGGCTATGCCATGCTCAATACCTTCATCACACCATAAGAGAGTTAAAGGGAGGTTCTCAGGTCACAGTACTGTAAACTTTCTTCTCAGATGCATCAAGGTTCTCTTTCATGTGCTACTGTGGCAATTACTGAGCATTCATGGTTCATCTCCCACAGTACAAGCTCTGGGTACTCCAGAGAGTCATGAACTGCTGTTTCTACTGCATGCCACAGATACCTTTGCTTTCAGGTCTTAGGATGCCTCTCTATGCTTCCTAGCATGGTCAATGCTGCTACACAGTGACCTGTCGAAAGCTCACTTTGCCATTTTTCTAGACAAGAAGCAAAAAGGCAAAAAGACAAAATTACAACTGTCCATTGCTTGAGAAAATGAGTTCATCTCAACCTTTCGCAGCTGGTGGCTGATAAAATCAGAAGCTTCCCCCTCCGTGTCTAGCTTGAAACCTCAACCACTTGCTTTCAAGTGGTTACCAGGGCCACTGCTCTTGATGATTCCCAAATTTCTGGCATGAGATTATAGAAATTTGGTCATGAGCTACATTTCTTCCCTGTATATATGCAGCCAAGAGCTGAATCAAGCAGACTGTGAATGAGATGGAATAATGAATGCTACCCAGAAGAGGAAGAAAATTTCTCCATTCCCACCTGATGGAAGAATAGAACCAATGTGAGCACATCTTCTATTGAAACTGCCTTTCTGCGACAAATATTTAGCACCTAAATCATTCTATTCACAGGAAATATATGCTTCTCATGAGAAATGTCAGTTTTCCAGATAGAAAAATACATAAAAATGTCATATGTCAAAATACATCAAAGTTATTTTGGCTGAACTAAAACTGAGGTGGGGTTGTTTGTAAAAATTTGAACAGGGAGAAGTTAGATGTCTCTGACTTCATTAAAGAATAATATCTAGCTCTCCTGAAACAGGCTTCACACATGTCTGCAGCTGCACCCTTTCCTTCTTACATACAGATAAGAAAGTAAAACCAAAGTAGAAACAAGGATTGAGGACCCTAGATAAAGTAATTATCACTCTGATTCTGAGGAACCTTGGCCCCCTCTAAGGGAACCTTAGAGATGCACATCAGTGAGAAGGATGCTCAGTTTCTCCAGGAAAGCTGCCAAATTATACAAGAGATTTTACAGATTGCATTCATCCTGAGTGTGACACTCACAGCCAGAAGGATGGAGCTGCTATTTCAGGTAGGCCTTCCTGAAAATGTAAAGGGCATGTTGAAAATGCACATTCAGAAATGAAGGGCTCGTTTTCAGCCACAGTGGATCATCTCTTAATCACCTCTCAATGTGCCACACACTAACTGGAACTTCAGCCTGTGCACATCACTCCTGCCATTTCTAGATGCAATTTAACCACACAGCAGTCAACAGGACTGCTTTATGGTTCATGACCTGATCCTCACCAATACCAAAACTGTACTAGGTATTACCGTGCATGGGATTCTCAGTTTAATACAGGGTAAAGGATGACACAGTATGTTCATTAGAGCATAGAAATCCTCCACAGAGCAAGTGGGACTTGGACTAGATGACCTTTTACAGCCCCTTTCAACTCAAACAATTCTATCATTCTATCTTTCAAACACGAAAGAAATGAACTTATACAGAAGCTCCAGTGACTGCCTACTGCCAGAAAGAGAGGAAACAGCAGCAAGTACACACTGACAGCCTCACAGATCGTACCTAGATGCAGCTCTAAGGAGTCAAGTAATGGCATTATTCATAGTTGATGAGAATTTTTTTTTTTTTACAGGCAATAAATATTGGATTATATATTTTGCATTATGAGTGCCTTCTCCTTTCCTTGCCTCTCCTCTTTTTTCCTCTCTGTATGGTAAAAAAGAACATATGATGAGTTGCTGTATATTATAACTGAATATTAATCTCTTCTATTCAGTCAGTGCATGCATTCATTTATACGCATGATTTGCTAGTTTTGTTTGAATACACAGGCACATTTAACAGTGAGGTTTATTATGAAAAATTCCATCAAATTAACTCTTTTAGAAGATGCCAATATTATTGGCCAAAATTGGATTTCATTTTTTCTTTGTATACATGCTGCTTCCTTAGACATTCCTTTCTCTGGAAACCCAGTACTTTTCTGAACGCAAAGACATCGGTGATGAGCAACTGCCATTCCAACATTAAAAAGCAAAACCAAGCCTTGATCTTTCTACAGCAGATTAGGGAGCGAGATAAAAATGAGATGAAAGCCTCAAATGTCTGTTCCACTAGGTTCGAGGCATTCTTTTTGTTTTAGTTCCGCACTCTGCCTCTTTAATTCCCGCTGGCTCAAATGCCAATTTTCTGCTATGTTGGCATGACTGCCGAAGAATTGCTTCTGTTAATAAACTGCACAAAATAGCTGAGCAATTAGGCAATTAAACTGTTTTAAATTTAATTTAAAACCCTGGCATTTTGCTAGGAGTATTTTTTTTCTTGTTCCTTTTATCCCATCTTTTTCTTCTGGTGGGAGGTAAAGGGTGAGTCAGAAGGGAGGGGAGGCAGTGTGGTGAGGGGAAGGGTCTGGTGGGATCTCCACACATTCAGGTCCCACATGCATGAGGGCTGTCTGCTTTGGGGAACCTATTGCAGTCCTTGCCCCTTATTAGAACAAGTAATTTTTTTCCTCAAACATTTAACACACAAACGAGCTTAATCTGATTTCTGTCCTGATCCCAGATGGGCATCAGGGCTTATAAACAAATGAATTCTAGAGATGCCTACCTGCTCTTGGTTGCTAATTCAAAATGAAAAGGAGTGATGGAATAAACACACAAATTACTGTGCCTGGAGGTAAGCAATCTGTTCTGTTCATCACTGTGTGTTCCACTGCATTCACAGGCACTTCCCTAATTTACCTGGACCATAGGAAATCTGCCCCTGTGAGTCTACTTGACCTGTACTTACAGAGATGCCTTTTTTTGCTATAGACATGTCTATCTTTTGATAAACACTCTCTGATGTGACATTGGTGATGACAGAGATTTACAGCTGCTGGAGACAGTCCCACAGGACATTCATCCCCAGATCAGCTGACTGCCTTTGCACTGCCATTCACAATCTATGCGTAGATCTCCGTTCTGACCCACAGTCACCATCCATCCCACTCATAACCCCAAAGGTCTCCCAAAAAACCATAAATCTTCAACTACCCAGAAACATCCCATCCCTGTGTGCTGCAGCTGCTCTTATAACCCCACTGCTTCATGCCACTTGCCTCAGCTGTGTTGCAGCTCAGCCATGCCCATGTTTTTCAGAGCAATCTGTCATCCTTGGTTCCCAATGCTTTAAATCTCTTTTCTTACTGTAATGGCTGAAAGAAACTAAACATTTTCCCCAACGCCCTGCTAAAACTTACCCTTAATAAAAACCCCTCAAGTTTTCTGAGCCTTTTTGAACTACCTACATTCACATGAATGATGCCACAGCTGAGCAAAATATAGCACAGCATTGTGTACCCTGCAGTGCTGACTGTCTTCTCAAGGAAAACTCATATTTCCATGGTCACATAACGGCTATTTTTAGTGAACCAGTCATTCCTGTTATTTTCCTAGACTACAAAATTAAAAATAATGGAAAAAGAATTAAAAGAATTCTCCTAAAGGTTGTAGTAGTCACATACCATTTGCAAAATTTGAACTGAAACTTCCCCCTCTGAGCTAATTTGGGGATATCAGCATTAACAATATTCACGTCATCATCACAATCAGGCTCACATTATCATTTCCACTTAATACACCTCTGGGAACAATCCCACAGTAGCTGGGGAAATGTGCTATAAGTTAATTCATTATTTCTGGTACAACTCTATGGTTAATCGAGATCTCCTGTTCTGCACAATGAACTCATCTCTTACCCCAGGAACAGAGAAGTCAGCCCAGGGCATTCCTCACTCCAGAATCTGAGTATCTCCAGACCTCAGAGCTGCAGAGGACATTAAGTTCTTTGTCTCTGTGCTAGCATAGATCGCAGTATTACTTTCTGTCTTCTCTCCTGACATTAACTTTCCATCACTAGCCTTTGGCTGTCCAGTCCATTTTGATTGCAATGTCTTCTCAAGAAGATCTCTCACTCTGTTTATACAGCTCCAAACTCAAAGAGAAACTGTATTTTTGCTGGACTTCTAGCTGTTACTGTAATGCACATAATAACCATATTACATCCTTAAAATATCCGTCCTGTTTCAGTGCATTTGATAATTGTCTTAGGGAAAAAGTACACATTACACATATATGAACAAGCTCCAACAAACTGGACTGCACATAATTCCAGATCATCCTCTGAGTGTCACAAAAAACTGAACTGCCACAGTACTAACATATGGAAGGATGACTAGGGTAATGGGTTAGTCAATGTTTGTACACTGCTTAGCAGCCATTGACAGGATTACTGCCCCAGATCAAGCCTCCTTCCTAGCAAAATATAGTTAGGATTTCAGAATGAGAGTGTTTAGATTTGTCCTTTCACATATCACAAAGTTCTCAGTCACTTCAGCTCTTTAGAAGAGAAGCATCAACTTTATCCTACAATCTACCTCCCAAATCTTTGTATGGCCAACATCACAGACAGAGCCATGCTCTGGCAGCAGCCCACAGGTGGGATGTGACAACAGTTCCCTGGGGATACCAGCACCCACCTGTAGGTTGGGCAACCTTGGGCATGTTGATGATGCCATCCTCATTGATTTGTACAGGTTTATTTCTACCAATGTTCAGAATTAGCCAGCAGGGACTTTCTTTCAGCCAGGGAACCACACTCAAGTGGTTCAAGGGACATATGCTGGACACAAACCACACTGGCCACAAACCACATCTTGGTCACCCCTGTGTAACACCATGCAGTGACTCAAGGAGGCCCCAGGAATTTAATAACTTTATCATAGTTCCTACCAGTACCAGCAGAGGTTGTATTGAAATGTGAGATAAACACATATGCAAATAATAGATTGACTCCAGTACAGTCATGACGACTTTGCCAATAAATATACAATCTCTTCTTAATACATTACATTTGTATATTTTAAATAATCTAATTTATAGGAGCATGAAAGCATTAAATTGCCATATAGCAAGACAGCTATGCCACACCAGACATCTATTAACATACTACATGTCAATCAGTGTTTTACCAATTAATGGCTATCTAATTATCTTGCTATAATGAGCTTGTTAAATGCCAATTAAATGGCAAGATGTTTGAATGCATTAATAAGAATGTAATTACACAGTTATTGGTGACATAATTTTCACATCATTAACTAGTAACTTATCCCTATTGAGTTTAATAAATATATTCTTTTAACTTCCCATTGATCCTGAATTAGGATACAATCACTGGACTGTTAATACTGAATGAGTTGGCTACAATTATCAGAATCATTATTGGAAAAGTTTCAAATCTCAGATACTATAAATAAAGAATTACTGAAGAGTGCACCGGACTAACAGCCAACTGAAAGTGTAACTACATTCTGTGCACACTACATAACACTGAGTCGAGCATCTTCTTGCAGACAACAGTTCCTATAGATAGGAGTCTAACTGCCTAACCTGGAAAATGCAGCCTGATCAGACAGCAGCTCAGACCTCCCTTATCAAACTTCACTACCTGTGTGCTCTGAGGAAATACTGTGCCCAGAGCTAACAGAGCTCTCTGGTCCCAGTCACCCTTTAATCTTGCTGCTCAGATTACTAACAGAAGAGGAAGGCTGAGGGAGGGCACCTAAGGGGAGGAGGGACAACCTGAGACACTCCAGAAGCTGGCAGGCTGGAATGGTGCTCATCCCTCTTCATCCTCCTTACCCTGAAGCCAGGAGAGGTGGCCTAATCCTCCTATCCTCCATTTTCTGATAACTCTGAGGCTAAAGAGCACCGATGGTACAGCAGCACCCAAATCCTGAAGCGAGGAGCTGCACAAGCACTGGTACTGACAGGAGCTCCCTGCAAAGTGGACATCAAAGCAAGTCAAAGCTGTCCCCAGGACACTGAGTGGAGATCTTCGCTTCCACCATTAGGATGTAATAGCTTGTATAGAAGAAAATAGTCCTTCTTCCATCCCAAATCTTTTGTTATGAAAAAGAAATAAATCACCCACTGCATTTCCACACCAGGAAAATCTATTTAACTAAGTGAGCATGTGAGAGCCATGGCAAATGCACAGATAGCTCTGAGTTAATCTCTTCCTTTTCCCTCTCATCCATTTTTCTAAAAGATTGAAGCTATACCATATCTACTGTATTTAGAGCAAAGCAAGAGATTGACTGGCAGTTACTGAACCAGGCAGCATGCTGAGATACATGTACAACCAAGCTCAGCCCCAGCTGTAGTGCTGAACCCCGAATCCTAATCCTCCCCTCATTAACCCTTATGAGAGCTGCAAGTCACAGTGCAGCCTGGGACATATCCTGCACCCCCAGCTGCACACATGCTGTGTGGCTCTGGTGGATTTCTGCCAGAATTTCACAGACACCAGAAGTTGAGAAGATACTCCCTGGCCCATCATAGTTGAGCACAGCACTGCAGCCTGCCATGGTGTTTTTCTGAACTGGAATCAGCAGGACTACTTTATTTCTCTCAAGGGCGTAACCTAGTCCTCCTCTAACATTTCTTCATTCTTATTCCATCCATCTTTCTAACTCCTTTTATTTTATTTTATTAAGAGACCCAATGAGGTCTGCCGAATGCCTCTGCCTCCTTGAATGTGTCTAACAGGAATGTGTTTTTCCTGTCTTGGACAAGTAAAATGGGAAAAAGCATACACAGACATCACAGTAACATCATCTTCTATTGATCTCTACTGAATCTAGGTACCTTGTAGATGTGCTTTGTTGGTATAAAGTTATTTTGAGTGGATACTTGTCAGGTGCCTTCTCTCTCATTTCCATCTCCTTACAAGAGAGACAGTTCTGTGTGAAAACATAGCACTCCTTTTCCTCAAAAAAAAAAAAAATATTTCCAACTACTGCACAGCATTTTGGAGTTTTCCACTGAAAGCAATATGAAATTGCTCTAAGCAGGTACAGACCTAATCAACTACAGATGGAGTAATAATGCTCCTCCTGCACTAAGGCTTCCAGCAGCAAAACCATGACCTACACCCCACACATATCAAAGACATTAAATACCCACCATGCACTTCGGATTGACATTCATCAGAGGAACTGACATTTCTCAAGTCTCCACACTTCCCCCTTTGATAGAAAAGGATGTCATCAGCAGTGTCACATTGGCCCTCTGCCATTGGGCACCACATTGCATCTCACTGTTTGAGGAACATGTGGGATTCAAAGCTGGGGATGAGGCAAGCTCACTTGAAGGAGCAGAACTTGGGAGGGCTTAGGAAGCACTCAGCAATGAAGCTGAGACAGGCATGACTCTCTTACTCTGCAAAGCCAAATGGTCTAAGGCTCTTCTCAGCAACAACCCACGTGCAGCCATCCAAACTCAAGTGCTCCATTTGCCTTTCAGATGAACAGACTGTCTAAAAAGAAAGAGCAGTCCCAGCTGTCAAGGCAGGGCTATATCAAGATAGTACTGCTATAATTGCATACATAAGCTAACATGGTAACATCTAAGGTTCCAGTTACTAAATTCAAATCTAAAGGCCCTTGGTATCTACACTGACCATATTTGCCTGGAGCCCTGTTTCAGACCCATCTGTGACAGGATTTATACTTCTGCCTTTCCTTATTAACACCTTTTTCTTTATCTTTTTTCCTTCTCTGCTGCTGTTTGTTTTTATCATACATCTTTCAAACTGGAAATGGTAGCTAACAATTAAGAATAATTATTTTATTGGCATGCTGTCTCTCCAGTGGCACTCACCAGAAGAAAATAATGAGTCAGCAGTGGTAATGCTAAATGATTTATAGGTTACCTTGTTCAGAGAGACACCTGAGCCCTTCTTCACACTGAAACATCCAGCACTGATCACTATTATAGCCAGAACACTTGCTTGGGTGAACCATTAGTCTATTGTAGCATAGAAATCCCTATAGTGGCTATAAAAAATATTTATATATCTATAAAACCAGAATGCTTCAGTCTAGTGAAAGCACTTAGATCCTTTGATGAAGAACAACATATAGAAGTTGAATGTATGGTGAAAAGAAAGACGACATCCTTGCATTTTGAGATCAGTAGTTATTTCCAGCCATCTGTGAGGAAAGCCCGTCAGTCTGATGATTATCTGAACGTATGTGGAACATTGGTAAAAAGCTGAGAGAATTCCATTATGTATAAGCTGCTTAGAAAAAGTGGCTCACTTAAGGTTATTACATTGCTGCTTTGGGTTATTTTTGTTTAATTCAAACTCTGCAGTGGGTGAGACTCAATTTCAGTTTAAACAATCACTTCAGTACCTTATCTTTCTCATCATCTTCTGTACCTACAAAATTTGCAGTGTGGGATTCAGATAAATAAATACATGATTACACACACGCTCCCTCATCATTTTCTCCATGACATTGTTTTCTGTGAATAAAGAAAATGTCTTTCAAGGTATCTTTTTCCTTCTTTAAAGTGAATGTTTTCCAATAGGCCTGTCTGTCCAGAACAGATTAACTACTACTAATTCTAAGGTGAAAGCACAATTTTCAGTGTCAGAAGTGTCAGAAGCTCAGTATTGAATCCACAGAAGTTTTGGTTTAGAAATCTAAGAAAGCACTTCTAAAGAGGCTTCTTCAACATGTTCCATCTTGAAGTTATAATAATTGCTCATTGACCCAGGAAGATGCTTTAGAGAAAAAGCCTTACTTGATGAAATGAATAAGATAAACTGATTTTGCCCCATCAAACATTCATGTTTCACGGGATCATTAAGGTTGGAAAAGACCTCTAAGACCATTCAGTCCAGCCATTGACCAACACACTCACTGACCACGTCCCTCAGTGCTACACTTCCACAGTTCTTGAACACTTCAAGGAATGATGACTCCACCATTCCCTGGGCAGCCTGTGCCAGTGCCTCACCACCCTTCCTGAGAAAAAATGTTTCCTACCCAACTTCAACTACCTCTGCTGACACAGCCTCAGGCCATCGTCTCTCATCCTGTCTCCATTAGCCAGCAGCAGAGCCTGAACCCCCACCTCACCACAGCCTCCCTTCAGGCAACTGTAGAGAGCAATGATGTCTCCCCTCAGCCTCCTCCTCTCCAGATCAAACCATCCCAGTTCCCTCCACTACTCCCCATAAGACTCATGCTCCAGACCCATCAACAGCTTCATTGGCTTTCTTCGGGCACATTTCAGGGCTTCGGTGTCTTGCTTCTAATAAGAGGCCAAGACCAAGCTGATATTTGATAGCTTTTAAATTACTGTGCCTCACCAGTTCCCTACTATGAAGTCTGGAAGTTGCTACCACATGTCCAGAATGCAAATTCTAGGCACCCAAAGGAAATACCATGACCACATCCTCTTGAGAAAAAACCTACCCCTAAAAGAGCTGGCCAAACACTTTCACCTGCCAACCACATAATACCAAAGTAATAGCAATCAAACAGATAAACAAAGCTGAAAGCATTCAGAATGAATACTCTCATGAAAGTAGTGAAAACAGAGCATTAGAAAACATGGGGAAAGAAACAGCTATCCAATTAGGAAAACTTTTCACAAAGGAACTTACTTCTGGGAACATTTTAACATTGTATTTTCATATTCTTAAGATTTCCTAAGTCTATGTAAGAATAAAGCTACAACCTCTGTACATCTCCTTCAAACAGCAACTGTGCTATCCATCCTGTGAGTTCTGTCTTTACACTTAAGTGAAACAGCAACCAGAACTCAGGCCAAGCACCCAGACTCGGGTCCCCCTCCAACATCTTGGCAAAAGTTCCCATTCCAAACACCATGTGGCTTTGCTCTCACCATGTGGTACCTTTCCATTTGGGGGTGGCAAAGGGCTGAGGTCTCTGAAACAACACAGAATTGTTCTTTCAGGCATGCTCTTCATTTTCCTAAATTAAAGGGAAGGTGCAAAAATTTAATTGTGCTTCCCTCTGAGCCCCTCCTTGCAGAGCAGTGGATTGGGGTAAATTGTGAATGCACTTTAATTCCGCCTCTTATAAGCTTATCACAAGTCTAGTACTCATTACGCCCTCTGTTTTTTCTCCTGAGACTCCATAGAAATACAACAGTGTAACTAACACTTTTCCTCATTTAGAACCACAGGTGGTGGGAGTATGTGTGATTTCATTGTCTTTACTTGGTAATTACAGGTCTGTGCCTATTCCCACTGTCTCAGCAGGGTGCCTGTGCAGTACACATAGTTAGGTCTTTTCAGGTGCTTGCTAGGTGGATTAACAGGGAGCACTGTATCACTGCACTGCAGTACTGTTCTGGTGTGCCTGTGACCACTGTGCATTGAGGGATGCTGGCACGCAGACTACTTGTATTGACTCAGCAGTGCTGTAAAGGTGAGGATTGCTGCGATTCAGGTGGTTCATCCTGCAGAGAGCATCTCCACATTCATTAATGCTGTACTTCTGCAAAGCGAGAAAAACACACTGAGCTTCAGTTATGGCCACCCCCAGAGTGCACACAGTGCACCAACCTTCCTACTTTCCTTCTTTTTCCCAGCTAAAGATGACTGGGAGTGAGACATGGGATGAGCAACAGTAATGGGATTGATGCAGCCTATGATTTAATACATGTAACAGGCCCATTTAAAAATGTAAATATTTTAATTCTTTGATTCAGCTTCTGATTCCTCCAGACGTTTGCAGTTGATAAGCCAGGCTCCTTTCAGGTTCTGCCACCTTTCATCAGTGCACATTATGTTTGTTAGACATAAATCAATGTGTAGTAGTAAGGGACACTGTATATATACACAACGAATTTGTCACTATGTTAACTGTATGTTAACACACCACATTCATGTGGAACTTTGAAAAATATGTCAGCTTGAGCCAATGCTGCTGACAGAGCAGATCCTTTCTGAGCTTCTCTTTGAATTCCCTTTCTCTATTTGAATCAGGATATTTGCATGAAGGCCAGAAGCTCTCTTTCTCCTACTAAGGCACTGGTGATTTTTGCCTTTCCACCATTGAAATGGGCCTGTGAGTTCAAAGACTGCATTCAACAGACTACATAAGCACATGCTTAAATTGATAGGATTAAATCTTGGGTAAGGTAATTAAGCTTGGAGCACATGTTTATCCTTAAGCACAGGCTTAGATGCTGTGCTGAGTAAGGAGTGCAGAATGCTTGAAGCATCCCAAAGCCTTCCTCCCCCACAGGCCACTGACTCCATAGCTGTCTCCTAGTTAATCAAGGACAGTGTTGTCCTGTACAGCACACAGAGATGTGTTAGGCTGCCAAGATCATAGAATCATTAAGGCTAGAAAAGACAACTGTGACAATCAAGTCCAACCATTAGCCTATCACGACCACACACACTACACCACGAGTAGGAAAAGGCAATAGCAATAACCAGTTCTAAGTAGTAAAAAAGTCACAATGCAGTTTAAAAAAAAAAAAAAAAAAAGATTTGCTTACCTGTCCAAAGGATCAGGGCTTGCCAAAACCTCCAGAAAGCAGGATCTCCAGGTAGAAAACCTGCCCTTGGTTCAGCCAGCCCTTAAATGAGGCTTAGGGAGCCTGGTTCCACCCCCTTCAGGTTGCACAGGTGCTCCCAGACCAGCTATATCCCTTTCCCAGGTGCTCAATCATTGATTCAAGCCATGAGCTAGCAATTCCTATACACCATGTCACTCAATACGGTTTAGTAAATATCCTGATGTCTTCAAAGAAATCCTGTACATGCCCAAAGCTCCTCTGAAGCACCAGGAACTGAGGAGGACTTCATCTCCAGTGTACAGAGAGAGAACAATCCTGGCTGTATAAGTGAAAACGAGACCCCAGAAGGATATGGTTCAGAGATACTCACAGGAAGGGCTAAGTATGCAGTATTAAGGGGTTGTCATCTTTGTATTAGCACATTACATATGGCAGTATGTATGACAAAAGTCAGTATCCAAGGTGCTGACACCTCATTTCTTTGGGAGCACTTGACGTTTGAAACCCAGAATGTGCTTTTGACACCACCAACGGACAATTTCATGTTCAGGAGCCACATAGGAAAGAAACAATAGCTGAACTTTTTACCAGTCATTCCCTGCAATCAAAAATAGAGGTGATTTACAGCTAACGCAAAAGTGTCACCTCAACGATGCACAGGAAGGGAGTTTGTCACATGTCTCTAGGAATAACTGGCTCTTCTTTCTCTATAAATCTGAGCGCCTTACCAAAATCTTTGGCACTGGTCTGAAAAATTCATCGTTTCCAACCAGTGGCTTAAATTCCAGTGACATACAAAAAGATAGCTAACCAGAAAGATGGCTGATAATATATGGCAATTGTCTGAGTTGGAACCGTGCCTGTGGTGCATCAGCACCTCGGTACATGTTGATGGCAAGGATAAAGCCAGTCATGTTACCACTGTAATGAAGAATTCATGCTGAGAAAGCAATGGAAAAACATCCATAAATATCCAAGAGAGGAAAAAAAAATTCCTCTTTCTCTTTGAGAAGGAGCTAATCTGTGAGATGTTGGGGAGGCACTGACACAAGTTGCCAAGAGAGGTGGTGGATGTAGAATCTTTGGAGACGGCCAAGGTCAGGCTGGATGGGCTCTGTTCTATTGCAGGGATCAGATGGACAGAAAGCGTTCCATCCAATTTAAATGATTCTATGATTCTATGATTTTGTACTTGCAATTGCCTTTGTGGACAATCTCACCATAACATATCCCCAAAGACTGCAGTGCACCATGAGGCTAAGCTCGTCTTCTGCTGGATTTGTTGGCCTATGGCAGGGCAGAAGCACATGCAGGATCCTTGTGAGAGCCACTGTCATCCAAACACTTTCATTTGCAGCACTCACCAGGTCCTGCTCCCACTGAAGGCAGGGGAATATCTGAGAATACATTTTGGCCCTCCACTTGCCCATGTTTGTAGTACAAGAGCAAAATGTACAGACCTATTTTTCTCCAAGGGAACACAGAAAATGCTGTACATAATAGAAATCATGTTCTGCAGACCTCTCTCTATAAATAAATAATTCCAATGTGTCCCAGCCCATCTCATAACCCCCTCCTTCCCATTTTGCTTCTTTTTTTTCTCTCTATTTTCTATATTTCTGCTTGTAAATGTTACTATTTAAAATGTGAACACCTGAATGATATTCACCTGATGTCTGAAATGATATTTTTTATGTTATGAGTATTGGAGAAGGATGCACAAGACATCAGCAGAATGTTGCATCATGGATTATAGATTGCTGCTCAGCAGTTGGTGGGTTGCCTATTTCTTTTAATTGCTGATACTGAACTTTCAGACACTGCTGATCTTATGACAAATTTTTTTTGCTTTTTTTTCTGCAATTAAGCTATTTAGCTGACAGTTTTTTTATAAAACATTCAATTGTACAGATACACACAGGCCTTTATATGTATCAGTATGCATACAGACATGCACAAATCCTGTATATCTTACAGGAGTTCTGAAAAGGAAGATTTACTTCCACACAAATGTAAAGCATTCCTTGTATTACCTGAACACACTAAAATTTTGCTTTCAAAATGAGACTTGGCTTGTGAAGATTTATTTTCCAGTAATTTCTTCTAGTTGAAATGCCCAAATAACCACGTAAAAGCAGACTTCTGACTTGTGAGTGCATGTATGTGTATATGCACTGTATTTGCTGTCAGTGCACATGTCCCAATTTCTTCTGAACTCCGAATAAATTGGGCTCACCTCCAACCACTACAGCTTTAAGGATTATGAGTAATTGCACCATTACCCTTCTCATTTGTTTAATTTCTTTGCTTCAGCCTCTTCTGTTGGTTTATCATACATGCGGTCTAATTAAAGTTTCCTACAGGACAGTTCATCCAGAATAAGTAATGACATTGCTCAGAAGGGCTCTAGTTGCATTTTTTTTCCTTCCAACTGTGCTGAAAGGGTGGTTGCTGTCTAAAAAACTGCGTCTGGGCGGAAGAGACAGTTCTGTAATTGCATTTCCAGTCTTCTTTGTATTCTTTTGTGTTATATGCTTGTACAAAGAGAGACTGGACAAGCTGGTTGGATATCAGCCAGGCAGAATTGTCAGCCAGAGAGGCTGGGCTGAAAATGAAATAGGAAAGGGGGAGAGAAATAAAAAATATCAAGAGGGTCTCTCAGAACAATGACTTAAGAAAGTGAAAGTGGAGGAGAAAATAGCAATTTCTCTTTGTGTCTGCTTCTGAGGTTTTGAAAATTGTCTTTTAAAAATTGTCATTTGCTTTCTGTTCGTTGTTGGTTTTCTTTTTGTTGTTGTTTGCTTTGTTTTGTTTTCTTTTTCCCCAGTTGTGACACAGAGAAGTGAAAGTGTGGGGGATGTGTATTTCAGAAATGGAACTGGGACGAAATGTTTGCTCTCCAACTAAAGTCCAAGTGCTGAGAAACCAGGGTGTGTGCAAAGGGGACGGCCAGGGTTTGGGAGTTGAGGATGTGGCAGTCTGGAGGTTGTATGGAGACTTGGGGTGGGACTGGGAACCCTCCAGATGTCCCATCTGACCTCAACATTTCTGTGATTCTGTTGAAGGCTATCACAAAAACATCCGTCTATGAGCACTAGCTATCTGTATTCTCTGTTCCAGAAAGCCCACAAGTCACGGCCAACCAGCTTTCACAACTGGTAAACAAAGAAACGAAAGAATAAAAGAGAAGCAAAAAAACCTTTTGAGCCTTGGGATGCAGTTATTTCTACAAGGGCAGACACAGAACAACAGAAATGAAAGGAGAAAAGCAGATGCGAGTCCAGAAGTAGCTGAATGGAGAGCACGTCTCTTCCACACTCCCCTTGAAGGCACGGTGTGTAGATGTACTTTATTCATAATGACAATATGATGTGATTCATAACAATTGCTTCTCCCAGTAAATTATTCTAAGATGTGTTGTTGTGCCACGTTGCAACGGCACAAATGAATGATGTTAAAATACCGAGCAGACAAAATGATAACACCTGTTACAAAGCCACTTATAAACTAGAGTGCGCAGAGGCATTTGTACCTGTCTCTATCGCACATCATGAGTTACACATCCTAGGATGCTTTATGAAGGAGAAGGCAATTTCTGTTATTCTGTATTAAAACATTTCTCAGCGTTCCTTTAATTTACTGACATCCTCTCTCTGCTTACTTGACATCAGCTCCTGCTCTCTGGTGGATTGTGAGGGGGAAAATTCACAACTGGCTCAGTGCTCAGATTTCCCTGCTTGGGTCAGGTCTGGGAGGAACAACATGACAATATCTCCAAATGTGTATTGCTACTGTTAATCCTGCCCAGACCTGCTGTAGCATGTAAACACTCAGGATGGAGAGGTTCAGGGAACCACCCCCCTTTCCACTATGAGTGACAACACGTGCTGATGGCACTAGCTCGTAAAGATAATGAGGTCCTTAATTTCTACTGTTTTGCACTGGCGCTCAGTCCAGTACGTCAGTGCCATCAAGGGCCTGCTTCCAAAAACTAAGTGATTGTTTCCAATGTCGGTGGAGAAGCTGTACTGGCCAGGACATGCCCTGGGCAGGGCACTGACCACTCCTCAGCCTCTCACCAACACAGTCTCAAAGAACTGATGCCATTTGGCACTGAGCACTCAAACAGCCCATGATGACACAGGGTTTTGCTTTAGCAATGACACTGGTTCCCAGCAAGAGCAGAGATGCTGGGAAGTCCCCTCCTGCCACTTCTCCTGACAGCAGTGGGTATGGGGTGGTGTTGCCACCATACAGCAACAAGTGGCTAACCCCTCACACTGCTGGGTGAATACCTGCCCTCAAAGCAAAGCCAGGAGAACAGTCAGATATATTTTGGGGGGAGGGGGGGGAGGGGGTAGAAGGTGGAACAGCTTTTCCCTGATTTCTAGAACCCGGCTTCATCATCCAGCCAGACATCTGCCCTCTCAGCTATCTCCTGTGGAAATTGAGCCCCAGCCCAACTGGTTGTATGGGTGTTTCTTGGCCAGTCTCTAATCTTACAAGTGAGATATTATGCTTAATTTCTTCTTTTCTGCCTTTTCTATCTCTTGCCTTTTTTTTTTTTTCTTGGTGCAGTGTGTGGGCTTTATTAAGATGCTACCTACAGGATTGTCTCCTAATGCTCACGAGTTCCTCTTCCTTCCAGAGGCAGCTGGAGAAATTGCTCCTCTAAGCACCAGACACTTAATTAACAATGAGACGAACTCTCTGGTTTGCTTTCCTTCTCAGTCATTCATCCTCTCTCACGCTGTCTAGTGCAGCGAGAAAGCACGTAGCAAGGTCTCGACCAAACACTTTGAACTGCAATCATCTTGGGATACCCGAGGAAGCTAATTACCAGCTTTGTTTCTCTCTCCCTTAGCCTTCTTCCCTCTGATGACAAGCAGGTGAAGTGGGTACTCAGCTCATCTTCCTGGAGACACAAAGGCCTACATTTCCCTCTCTCTTTCCCTGCTAAGGGGTCCCCTGTGAGATACGCTCCGTGCCCACCAGTGACAGCGCTGACGGCTCTCCTCTTAACTACTCCATTCCCTTTTGGAAGCACTGGGGAATTAATTTGGCTCTCACTAAACTTTGAAGTTCAGGTTCTTCCAGGAGGGTTTGTCAGAATGGAAGCAGACAGCAGGGCCCCTGAGTCGGATATCTGCCTTAGCTACAGAGTAAGACTGGGCATGAAGCTTTAAAAGTCAGGCTGAGGGCTGACAGAACCACAGATTGCCCAGAGGGCATGAGGTGCACCTAGAAGACCATGTATTGCCTCTTTTATTGTGATTTTCAGAGATATCACTGTTTATCATCAAAACTGACCCACTTACTCAAGTACTAGCAAGCAAATGGTGTTTCTGAGGCTTTCTTAGAGCTCTTTCTACAAGTCTTCCTCAATACATCAGCAGCAGCTGCCCTGCAGAAAGCTTTGGCTGTTGTGACCCGAAGAATGAAATCCTGAAGAGGCATTTCAAGATCATAGACTCTCCCTACAAAGCTAGTAGGAGAACAAGTCCAGCTCTGTGACTCAGCGAGCTAAGATCTTGTTTACCTATTTTCCTCCCCTCCTCTCCCCTCTCCTCTCCTCTCCTCTCCTCCCCTGTTTTTACCTGCAGAACATCATACAGCACTGAAAAGCCTAGTTAAACCAAGCCCTCAACATGTTTAAAGCTCTGTGCAAATATTAGCTAATCAATTCTCAAAATCTCTTCCCTGTACTTAGCAAGTAAATGTTGTAGGGCCAGATCCAGCCTTACGGTACAACACAGCCTCATCAGTCCCAGGTGGGTGTGGCACAAATAGGAGCAAGCAAGCACACAACTGCACCATCTCAGAGAAGACATGCATCTCAGCACTTCTACTGCCTAAAACATCTGTTAGCCACAGTGTTGCTTTAGACTCATGTGCCTAAAACCGTTTTGCCTCTAGCACTGTAATTTCCCTGTAATCCAGAATCCAATCTCTGTCTTCTCCAGTGTGCTCAAGATCTGATCCTTTCCTCTCTTAACTTTGCTACTGCCATCACCTCTCACATTGATTTCCTGTGCTCTCCTATCTCTCTTAATGCTCTGCCTTTAGGCTGTGCTTTCAGTTTGCCCTTTGGATTGAATCATAGACTCGTAGAATCATTAAGGTTGGAAAGACCACAGAGATCATTTAGTCCAACCATCAGCCCATGCCTGTGACTGCTACAGACCATGTCCCTAGTGCCACATCTACTTGAACACCTCCAGAGACGATGATTCCACCACCTCCCTGGACAGTCTGTTCCAGTGCCACACCACTCTTTCTGAGATAAATTTTTTCCTAATATCCAACCTGAATTGGCATATCCCTGACTTTCTAAGCTTCCTACCCAAGGAATTTGGCTCCTGTCTTAGTTTCCCTTACTCCACTCCATGGGTCTACAACTTAATTCAGCCTAGTCAAGCTGATTTGTGCTGGGCATTTCTCAGTGAGGTCCTTGGCTTCTCAGCTATGCAGCAACACTGAAATATTTGAGCAGGGTTGTGGGACTCAAGCATCCCCTGGAGCTGAATGACAGCAGTACTGGAGTTTGGCTGGGGAAGAATGTGCTTCTAGTCCTCTCCCTCATGTACTGCCTTCAGTGCCCAGAAAATGTTTGAGTCTCATTTTCTGAGAAAACTCAAACCCTTTATTCTTTTGTGTGTACTGGAGACTCACATACATTTATGTTAGCACCCTGCTTCCGCCTTCCTGCCCAGGTTAGGTCTACCTTTATTTTACAATACTGATTTTACCATCGTCTTCCTTTGCATGGCTTTACTGGCCATGTGGTTGTAATCCCACAGCATTATCTCTGCTAGAAGGAAATTTGTGTATTGTCATGTGTGCATTTGCAGCCTCTTCAGTCCTGATGGGCTGGGCTGTTTGTACAGGAGAGAGAGCTTAGGGAGATTTCAGTATCAAGCTTACATAAACAGCACAGCCCTCGACTTACATGATTTCTCAACATCAGTGAGTTTTATGCACGAATCTCTTTTGGACTCTACGTTAGAAATGCATTATTGATGCCAGATGTATCAACATCTGGGTTCCTCATGTGCAATTGATTTGTATGGCCTGGCACCCTTAGGGTTGCTTTCATGGGCCAGAGATTGTTCAAAAGTTGACTGGGCTAATTTGTCTGTCAATGAGATCTGTCCTGCACTTTAATACAAAAGTAACAATGTCAAAAGTGAGTGACTTACATAATTCCATAGGGATGACCTTTTTGCATCTTCTGTAAGGAAGACTCGCTTTTCAGAACAGCTGTAAGCCACACACACTGAAGTTGGAATGGAAATGGGACTATGTCCTATCCTCTCCTGAGAGGCCATGTCTGTCGAAAGTGTAGAAAATTAGTAGTTGGTTGGCTGTTCCCTTGTTATGTGCAGGCTGAGCTGTAGGGAATCATCAGGCTATGAAGCAAATATATGGTTTTCTAGTATCTGAGCACCAAGTACTCCCTTCTCTGCAGAAAATGGAGGTGGCCATGACCACTGGCCAAGAAAAATTTGCATCAGTGGGTGTTGCAGCTTTGGTTCAGCATTTTATCTCGTTTACTCAGCCTCCAGCAGAGCTAGGCAGATACTGCAAAAAGAAGAGGAAAACAAATCTCCCCTCCAGCATCTGCTCATATGCAGAAGTAAATTCATTTTATGCTTCTCCGTTGTTGAAAGCTCAGAGTGAAAGAACAGTGGTGCTGCTGGCTTGGCCATCTGTCTGGGGCTGGGATCTGAGGGTGCTCCCCTGTCTTGCCGCAGGTTTCTTACTTTACCTCAAATTAGACAAATAAACTGTTTGTGTCTCAGCTTTTAAGCTGTAAAATGTCCCCAGACATCAATTTCGGAGCTGGTGACTGTGGCCATCTGGGATTTTGAGGAAAAATACTGCTAGAGGTACCCAGCCATTTCAGAACAAAAAGAAACACCCGTGGTGGAGAACATCTACCCATGTCTGTTCAGATATGCCCTGTGTGGCTCTGTCATTTGCCAGGCTGCTTCCATAAGTGGTCCATAAACTTGTGGAATGTAAAGCGATGACAATGTCCAGCAAAACCCAAACAGTTCAGTTTGCATCCTGACTGCTTGCATGTTAACACAATAAGACTCCTGTCTTGGTGTTTGTTTTAAGGCTTCCTGAACCAAACCTGGCTTTTCTGTTCTCTTTTTCTCTTTTTCTTCCCCCAGTACTGTGTGTGTTTATTATCAAAATAAATAACCGCATGAAATGCAGAAAAGAAGTAATGGGAAAGGGTTTGGTGTGGGGAGGTGTTCCTCCATGAAGTCTCCATCTCCTCCTACAGAGCCTACATAAAAGTCTCTTGAGGAGGATAATAAAATAACAAGCCAAGCTAGCAAAATGGGGAACAATCAGGAGTCATGTAAGACGGAAAGCGGAAAAAAACAGTAATAATAAAAACAAGAATGAAAATGATATTTCAGCAGTACTGGTGCTGAACAGATCACAGTTTTTAAACCAAAATTGTAGTTTGCAGATGGTAATAAAAATAATTAACTTTGTGACCCTTCCTTATTCTTCCACTCCTCGCTCCCACCTACAGAATCTCACTGGATCCTTTGGAACAAAAGCAAATTTTATCATGTAGTTTAGTACACCAGTTTTAAGACCTGGGTTGTGGCATTCACGGTTCAGCTGAGGACTTTTGGCTGGGGACTAATCTCTACAGAGATTCTCCTTCCTTTCCTTTCTCTTTACCAAAGGTGGTGGAAAAATCTCTATTTTGAGTTATGACCATCAGCTAATGGAACACACCAGTGTGATTCCCAGTCCTGCTTCTTGTTCTCTGATACCCATGGATAGGATGGATTTGGACTGGCTTTTCTCCTGACCAGAGGAAGTGATTTTTCACAAGAATTACTCATTTCAAACAGATCATACTTTCTCGTCCTCCCTTTTGTGTCTGCCCCAAGCTCTGTACACCAGAGCCAGACCAGGAAATGTGTTTCACATCTCCTGGGTACAGCAGTTCTTTGCCACAACTGTTTTCAGCATCCCACTCACGAGGTGCTGGGAGTCTTGCTCCAAGCCAGGATGGGTCACACCAGGATGGGTCATATCATAGAATCATAGAACAGCCTGGGTTGCAAAGGACCACAGTGATCATCTAGTTTCAACCCCCCTGCTGTGTGCACTGTGCTATGTGCACAACCACTGGTCCAGGCTGCAACCAGGTTAGGGAATCAAAGCTCCAGGACACAGTGGGAATGTGAGGGAAATGGTTTGAAAAAGGGCTTTCTGAGGGGACATAGTCCTCTGATTCTCTGCAGCTGTGTCTAAAGCAGGAAGGTCAGTGTCTAAATTTTTATATTCATTATTGTCAGGGCTTTAAATCTATGCATCAAGGGTAACAGCAACTTTTGGCATGGCTGGGTGAGATTATTGCTATGTTTGGCCTGAGAAGTTAGCCAATAATCTGTCTCTTGGAATCTCTTTCCTTTGAAGATTTTGACAATGGAGCCAGGTGTTTCTTTGACAAGTGGTTTTATTTCTTTATAGAACGTGTTTGAAATCCCAGTTCCAGAAACGTGGTCAGCATTGAACAGCCTCCTTGCTTACTGCTCCATGCCTGCCTTTTCCAGTAAGTCCATTGCCCCTAAGAGCATCTCCACCAGCTATTTACAACCCACATGGAATCCACTCAATTTTTGGTTCTCTCAACTGCCAAATCTCTCCCCAAAGCTTTGCCAACTCAGTTGGCCTCCCAAAAATCATAGAATGACTTAAGTTGGAAAGGACTTTAAAGATCATACAGTTCCAACCCCCTGTTATGGGCAGGGTTGCCCCTCACTAGATCAGGCTGTCCATCTCTTCAGAGATGGGGCATCCATAGTTTGTTGGGGAAATGACTGAGCCCAACTCTGTGACTTGTAGCAGCTCATACCTCACACAGTGCTTCCTAATGCTTCAGGTCTCTTGCTTCTCCTGATTGCTGATGTCTAGGTGACACATCTGCCAGCCACCTCTGAATGTGGCATATAATGACTCAGCTGAGTGCAGAAATACAGAACCAATGGCTTTACTTGAACAAACAAATTATGAATAGCTTGGTGCTCTTAACACTGCTTTAGCCATGATCCTTAACGCATCACTGCTCTAGCAAATGCGAGCACTTGCTAATGTGTGAGAGTCTGTGCCTTGCACATAGTCTTTGGTGTCTGAGGCAATCTCTTCTCTGCCTGGGAAGAAAATGCCTGGTTACAAAGACCAAGCTCTGAGCAGACTAGGGAGGGAATGGAGAGGTGGATGGAAGGGGAATTATCTGCTCCCATCCTCCTGGCTTTGTTCATCAGAGCACATCCAGGGAGCAGGGCTAGGATTTCACAGCTCAATGGCAAACTCTGTAAATCTGGCAGCATCTCTGCTTCTACTGCACTCAGGTGGAGCTCACAACACAGGCTGCAGTCTGGGGTTGGAGCTTTTTAAATTCTCAAGCACTCCCCCAGGCTCTCTCTTCCAGAATTGATGTTGGTTCTATAGAACCCCAACCCTGTGAACTGGGGCAGTTTGTCAGGGGGTGGGTAGAGCAGAGAGCTCATCCTCTTGGCTGCTTTGGTGGTCTGAATGTGATGAAACATGAAGGGATAGGAGATCTGAGCTGCTAACATGACCTAGGTGTGGGGCCACTTAGCTGGGGAGTTTTTCAGAGCTCCATTCCACCGCAAAAACTGGAAAAAGAATGGTAACATTTTAGAACACATTGATTTCTTGTTCGACTGAGCTCCCAATCAGCACAGGCTTACCTGATCCCAACTACAGAAAATACACATCTGGCTTGACCGTGTTTAAAATCATCACCAATAATTTAGTACAGCTAGAGGATAGCTGTGTCACTCCCAAAACTAATTTTTTTGCATGACCTTACATGCTTTTGCCTGCTATGTTGCCTTTAAAACAGAGAGAGGATTAAAATGAATGTACTTTTCCCAGGGGTGCTATCAGATGCTAATAAAATCTTTAATTAATTCAGATTTGGATGGGCTCACATTTCTCTTGCTAGCTCACAACTTCAATCAAGTTTTTTTCTTTCTGTGACACTGCTTTCACGCCACTTTTCATTGCATTTCTGATTTATCTGGAATTGTGCTATACGGGCATATTGGCAGGAAAGGCTGGGATAAAAGAAGTCTAGGATGAGAGAAATCATTAGCACAGGATGTATTTTCTGGGTTTTTTTCCTTTTTCAGAAGAAAACCCAAAAGGTCCTATTGCTATTATGAATCCCCTAGGAACTCTTTAAATTACAGACAATTTGCTTGATTGGACTGCACTGGTCTTAAGCATTAAAGAGACAAATCACTCCTAACAAATGTTACATCAAATAAGATAGACAGAAATCTTGATAATGTGAAATGAATTCTGCAAAATTAAGACATCTGCTGAATGCTTGCTCCATAATAAAGCAATAATCTTCCTGAAATGGGTACTGTCTCATTATCAGTTTGAAGATTGGCATGAATGATCTTATCTCATACTGGTTAACTGAAGAGGAGTAAGGGGTACATGTTGTTTTCTGGCCCTTGTAAGCAGGAAGGCATCTGTGTATGGCAGTCTTTCCTTCAAAGGTCAGTCTCACCATTAGCTTGCCATCTTTTTGGGTCATATCATATCGGGTATACAAATATTTCCAGTACTGTCAAAAGGCCTCAGGTTGTGCCAGGGAAGGTTCAGGTTGGATATTAGGAGAAATTTCTTCTTCTTCAAAAGAGTGGTAATGTGTTGGAACAGGCTGCCCAGGGAGGCAGTGGAGTCACCATCCCTGGAGGTGTGAAGGAAAGGTTGTGGGTGGTGGTATGATCTTAGGGGCCTTTTTCAACCTTAATCATTCCATGATTCTGTGATTTCAGATGCCTTCATCCAAATGCAGCCAAATGAGTTTTCTCTGGATCTTCAGAGCTGCCAGTGTAGAGAGGGAGGAGGGAGAGGATTCCTTCCAGCCTGGGAAGAGGCTGCACATCCAAAGACCTTCCTAGTACTTCCAACCCAGTTCTACTCACCAGGAGTGTGCTGGCTAGGATGGGAAATGTATGCGAGGTCAAGGACGGCACTTAGGAAGGGCTGATTTCTTTTGTAGACTTTCATTTCCTTCCTACTTCATCTCCTTGCCAGACTGATCTTAGAAGACAGCCTGACGTGGAGTCTCTTCTCCCATTGTCTGTTCTTAAGCAGTCAATCAACAGGCTCAGGAAGGAGGATCCTTTTTATCCCATCCCCTTGGCACAATCTCCTTATGGAAGAGAGGGATGTAATTGGAAGACATGCAATTCTCCCCTGATGCTTCAGGGATCACAATTTTGAACACACATCCACCTGACCTGCTGCGAATTACCACCAGGCGATTTTTCCTGCATGTGTCTTGCCATCTTGCTGCAGATCACAGAGCACTGCCTACTGCATAAACAAAGTGCCATGGCCTAGGGCAATATTATAATTGAATAGATATAACAGATTATTATCTGTTTGATGTGCAGTACTGAGCTGCAGCATTCCGTATCACATTACAGCACACCAAAGTCAGGGACTCTTTCTAAGGCATCCACACAACTGGGGAATGTAAGCAAAAGGCTCTCAAAATAGCAATAATAACACAACATATCTCTAGGGCTGACAAGTGTGTTGAGTACTGCAGTTTTACCCGTAATCTGTCGTAAAGTTAGACAGTTCTATCAATGGGAAAATAAACAGCCGGGATAATAAAAGGTGAGTGCTGAATAGCAACCCTTCAGCTCCCTCCAGGCTTTATTAGGATAATTGATTTTGGAACATTAATAAGGATATTGATTAGCTTCAAGGAATTGAAACGTGGGCTGAGGGAGGAGTGAGCCGTTGCTCCTGGCTACAGAACCGTGGTGGGAGCAGGAGCCCTCTTGCAAAGAGTCGATCGGCTGTGCCAAGGGATTAACTTTTATCTTCAATACGAATTAGGGAAGTGCTTTCAGTGAGCATGCTGTCCTCTTGATGAGGACCCGTGAAATTACGGAGCAAGAGAGCTTCAGATGCCACGAGGTTTGTCTTATCGTGTGTCACCTCCTGGTCCCCTCTCTGTGAACAGGCAGGGCATTGAGTTGGCCCCAGTGGGATGGAGGGGGGGAAAGTCAAACAGGAGGTCTGTGTGGGGGAGGTTTTCATGCTGCAAAGAACTGATCAGATTGGGAGTGTAATCACAAAGTGAGATTTCACTGATCAGTGAATTTCCAAGCGAAGAGAGAACTCTCATAAATACAGAATTTTTCACTTTCTTTCTTTTCAAGATCAAGAAGTTCACACGATTTTTTTTTTCCTTGAAAATTTAAAGCGCTGACTTTCTGATGCATTTTAAAAGAAGACAATTACTTCCAGCCATCGAGTGAACAAAGTCATTGGCATCATGTTCACTCTTCCAGTAAAATAATAGCTTTGAGTAATCCTGTACAGTCTGGCTAAATAAGAGTGAACTTGCATTTTAGGTACTGCTGTGATTTAACAGAAGTGCCAGGTGTTTCTCAAGGTCTTATGTGACTGATTTAGAGATGAATCTTGACTGGAATGTGGTCACTGGACATGTTTTCCATATCAAATTTTGAATTTGCAAATTATTGCACTCCTCACTCTATACAAACACAGGTACACGTTTCAAGGAGTTTCATATAACTGGAGAGGATGGGGAATGGAGCACATGTGTAGGTTTCCCTCCCAGGACCAGCTTTATGTCTCCAAGACAGTTTAAATTCTTGTGCATGCCACAGATCATCTTTGGTGTGTCTCCAGTGATTGCTATACACTCATTTTTCAGTGTGAAGCTTCAGTAGCTTCAGTAGTCCACTGAGCACGTCCCTCAGTACCACATCTCTACATTCCTTGAACACCTCCAGGGATGGTGACTCCACCACTCCCTGCACAGCCTCTGCCAGTGCCCAACCACTCTTTTGGAGAATTTTTTCCTCATACCCAACCTGAACTTCCACTGACACACCTTAAGGTCATTCCCTCTCATCCTATTACTGTTACCTGGGAGAAGAGGCCAACCCCCACCTCACTACAACCTCCTACTGACACACAGTTAGGTTACAAGGTCCCAGGGAAGTATCTAATGACCATAACCCACCACCAAAACAGGCACCCTATTAAATTCAGATAAATCTTGGCCCAAGAGGAAATGCCTGATGAATCATGAAATGTAAGGAGAGCAAAGAGCTGCCGCGAAACTTTCCTGTTTCGGTATTAGGGTATTTATCCAGATATCACCAGGCCACTTGAGATGACTACCCAAACACTTGCTGTACAAGATGGTCAGATCAAGGGTAGGACTTAATGGAAATTACATCCTAACTTCAGTATTTTGGAGAGTCGTTCTAGGATGCTCAGCATTGCCTGCTAATACTCCATCATCAAATGCCCTGCATGAGTGAGGAAGGTGCTATGACAAGGAGTGGGAACTAAGTGCGTTTCCTGCTCTGCCATTCTTTCTATGCTTCTGCAACAGGGAGATGCTTTAAGTCACTTTGCTGCATGTGGACATGGGCACATCCCAGCGAGGGCAGCAGGGTTTGTGACACAGGGCTCAGCTCTCAAACAGCAGCCACATCCCTGCAGCCGTGTTCACACACCCTAAGAGTCAGTGATGTCCACGTTTCCCTCTGCTTGTCTTATGTCTCAGCCCCCAGAAGTAGATAGCGAGTGGATTATTTAGAAGAATGGGGCAGTGGATAGAGATTGTAATAGACAGGTAATTATAATAAAGAAAGAATTATCAGATAACTGGTTAGATAGCTGGATGGATAGATGTGGATAGAGATCTGATAGTTTTTTTCTCTTTTGCAAAAGCCCTAAAATAAAGGAACTCTTACACACACATAAATCATCTAGCTCCGGGATAGGAGCAAAGACAAGTTCCCATAGCAACAAGATCTATGCTGTAAAGCTGCGCTGCCCTTTGTTATGTATCTTTGTGATATTTCTCTCAGACATGTCATTGGCAATTACCCACAGAAGAAGAGCTCAAATTGTTCGGGAGCCCAGCAGATCCACCTTACATTATTTTCTGTAATTAATGAGATTATTGAATTTCCACGCTAATAAAGCGTGGCAAGGAGTCTGAAAACAACTCCTCTCCGAACCAATTTAGGGTGATTCCTCGGTGCTGCACCGCCGCCCCTCTGCACGCACACCTCTGCACAGACCTTGGTGCGGGAGAAAGAAATAGCGTGAGCCCTCTGCAAAGCTCTCCTGTTCTGCTATGAGTCAGCTCGGCGGAGCTGCATTGACGTTTCTGTGTTGCCAGGAGGTGAAACCCTGTGTAAATGTTCCTAAAAGCAGTTTTCAAGCTATTCATCTTTGATAACATTGTTTCTTTATGAATGCTTGAGCTTCACTTAGCTGCCTATGCATCACTTTCTGACAGGTCTCCATCTATTCTCCTGCTGCCTGCACGCAGAAAGCTCTCTCCCGTACAAAGCAGGGGCACTTGCTTGAGTCTGAATTTTTTTTCAATGAAGTTTCCTTTCCAGGTGGACCCCAGCCTGCATGGATCCTTCTGCAGTGGGGCAGGGAAGGAGCGGGATGTGGCAGTGCTGGAGCTGAGTGCTGCACTGGCAGAGCCAGCCCAGACCACAGACCAGGATGCATTTGTGCATTGGTTTTCTATGTGCTGGTCAGGTCTTGGGGGACACACGGAAACAGGGTGTTCCCCTCCATCATCTCAACCCCAGCTTTTCTCTGGTCTTATTTTTTTATCTTAAATTATTATCCCAGGAGAAATAAAATAAAAAAAAAGGATATAGAGTAAGTAAACAGGAGGGGAATTATAGGAAATACATGGACTTGTTGTGATAGGACCAGGGGAAATAGTTTGAAACTATAGAAGAAAAGATTTAGATTGGATATAAGGAATAATTTTTTTATTTTTTTTTTTACAATAAGGGCAGTGAGGCACTGGCACAGGCTGCCCAGAGAGGTGGTGATGCCCCATCCTTGCAGACAGCCAAGGTCAGGATGGGCTCCGAGCACCTGATGGAGCTGTGGGTGTCCCTGTTCATTGCAGGGGGTTGGAGCAGATGGCTTTTAAGGGTTCTTTCCAACTCAAACAATTCTATGATTCTATGATTCTAAGATGAAAAAAAATCACAGTGGAGTTGGTTCTTGTGTTGCTGAGTGCGTGGAGATGTTGACCTTTGCATCACTGTACCCCCCGCAGAAGGAGGGGTCAGCATCTCCACCACATCCGCCTGCAAACACTTGAAGATCTTTTAATGCAATGCTGATAGATAGGGAGAGGAAACACAGAGGACTTGTTCCAGCTTCTTGGAGTACTGAAGAGTCATTACCTCATTTTGCAGCTGGTTTTTCTGCAGTAATGCCGTTGTGGGTCTTTTAGAGAGGCTTCCTGCTATTCATCTCCTTCAAAGGTTTCTAACTTGCATCTGCCTCCTCAGCTCCTGGAAACAGTTTGAAATTCTCCCCTAACATGTACTTTCTGTAGGCAGAATGTCACTAGCATCACTGCAAACCCTTTTCCCTACCTGTTCCCTTCCCTGTGATTGCCATAATTTATTGGGGAGGTGTTTTTTGGGCCCTCAGCACCATGTGGGAGGTGCAGGAAGATGAGGCCCCAAGGAGCTGACATTCTCCACAGACAGCAGCAGTTCAGGTGGAAAGTGCAATGGACGGCTGGGGGAAGATATGTCTTCCAGCACAGCACCTTGTCTTCTTTCTACAGCTCTCCCTCCAGATGAGTTACTGCACTGGGCTTCCTGAGAGTCCTTTCACAAAGAAATATTTTGCCTGCTTTGCTGTGGAGCCTTCTTGATGTGCCCCAGTGCCATCATGTAGAGCATGGTGGGGCTGAGCAGCACACCAGGACCTCTCCATCCTGCTCCTGATGTGAGCACTGACCCTTTGGGTGCCCATTTTTCTCCTCCTACCATAGCAGTTCTCCTTACAGAGAAAGCCCTTAAGTCCATTTTTTTTTAAATTATTCTTTAAGTGCTTTGAGTTTTATCAGAGGAAAGCCCCACAATGCCATTTACACCCACCTTATGTTCAACTATTCTAATTTCTCTCTTGCTTCTGTTCAGATTTCTTTTCCTTTCTCTCTATCTACCTACCTACCCACCTATCTACTACCACAGCCGTCTAATCTCTCCAGGGTAATTCTCTGCATGTTTCCAAGACAAAAGTGGTTATATTCTCATGCTCAAATACATTCTCTGTTCAAACCCAATTGCAAACTTCTTATTTCTCACAGGTTTTTCCAGCTACCTGCGCTCCCGATAATGATCAGATAAATATCTGAGCTCCGTGTTTTACCATTCTTGCTGCAGTTTGCAGCCTAATTGAAAAGCACCCTGTTTCTAGGTGAATACTCATTGAAGAGCTCAGCTAGCAACCGAGCCAGCAGCAAACTGCTGCATCCACACTTTGGTTAAGGCTGCTTTTTCTGAGTTATTGGCAAGTATCAGGATCAGAAGAACCAATGCTGCTTTTTTTAAAGCTGAGCGGAAATGTCAAATTCTGGTGCTTAAGAGCTGCACAGTGTTGAATTTCTGCTGATCTGACACAATATCTGGGAAATCGTATTCCAGAGTGTAAGATGTCTGAGAAAAAAAAAAAAAAGGCACACAGCTTCCAACAGGAGCACCCATTCACAGGGAGCACCATCATATGGAAGTGGCACGTTGCATACTTTAGTTCACCAACTGTTGACAGGATGAGAGGGAATGGCCTCCAGTTGTTCCAGGGGAGGTTCAGGTTGGATATCAGGAATAATTTCTTCTCAGAAAGAGTGGTGATACATTGGCACTGCTGCACAGGGAGTGGTGGAATCACTGTCCCTGGAGGTGTTCAAGAACTGTGTAGATATGGCATGGAGGGACATGGTCAGTGGGCAGTATTGATGGTAGGTGGACAACTGGACTAGATGAGCTTATAGGTCTTTTCCAACTGTAATGATTCTGTGAACAGCAGATCTCTTCAAGCACTTTGAGGCTCTTTTCTGAATACGGTTAACTAAACTCTTGCCATCCTGACACACTTGCACGCCTTTGCCAAACACAAGGTGCAAATAAGTTCTTGAAGACCCCAGGGCAATGCTTTCCAGGATGAGGAAAATATTTACCTGATCATCTCACTGCAGTTCTGGGCTTAATACGCCTGTGTTAGGAGGAAACTGTTCACAGCAAGAAGAGCTTGGAGTCTGACTATAGATTTAAGAGAGGTGGTCAATCATATCCAAAAGGAGATAATGACTTCTCTATCCCACTGCAGATGCCATGCCCAGACTGTCTAAACTGCTCCTCCTCAGCACTGAGGTCCATTAGCTGCTGCCTTTCTACTTGATCTCAGTTTTTAAATAATATGCAAAAGATTGAAACAAGAAAGGATCCCAGAAGGGTTCGGTGCCATTGAGTTTATAAGGTGGGAAAAATCGTTCTAGCCAGGAACTGTTTATTACCTCAGTCCACTGCAAAATCTCCTTCTGTTGAACACTGCTGGGATGACACAGTGGGTTATTTAGACCTCTGTTCTCATCAGTACAACAGACATTAAATTAAACCAAAGGCGAATCAAAACTAACCAAGCCCTCTAATGTGAGAGTGGCTTGCAAACTGAAGAGGAGCTCAGACCTCGCAGCTGCCTCCTCCCACCTTGCTCTACACAGAGACCACCATGAGACAAATGACGGACCTCATGCTTTGCCCAGAATTGGTTTTCATCATATTTTTCTTTGAATTTCTCTTCCAGTCTGGCTTAGAACCACGTGTGGAAAACTAAATCATTCTTTGCAAGACAAAACATACCCCAGGGATTCATTTAGGATTGATTTAAACTTTCTAGATCAGTGGTGTTTGTTTTGATATTCTTTGTTATTTTATGGACAACCTATTAAGTAATTTCAATTATAAAAATTGATCTAAATGAAAATTAATTTGGAGAAGAAAAATAAAACTGCTATTCCAAATGCTATTTTCAATGTTAGCATTCATCCCCTCTTGTTTCCTTTCCTGTAAAACAAAATTTAGGCACAGCTTGGCATAATTTAGTAACGCATTTGTTTTGACAAAACTACATCCCCTGATTTTAAGTGGTGTTGTCAAAGTTCTTCCAAACCATTCCACCTTCAGTTTACCTCTGGCCTTTCCTGGTTTACCCTTTCCCTTGGCTCCTGTAAACTGTTACTTCAAAAAGAAAACACATACAGATGACAATTTTCTATGAACCTTTCTGTTCAGACCTTCTATTAACCTTTCCCTTTGTACATAAAAACAACAATAAAATAGAATCTCCCCTTGGAATCCTGCAGAGATTTGTTCCTTTTTTGACCTAATACCGAGGTTTTCACCCACTCGTATTTCACTCACTGTTTACCTCTGTTTTCTTTTCTCTCTCCTCATCAAGCTGGTCAAAAAACCTTGAAAATCCATCCAAATTATAAACACTTTTAGCATGTTTTGCCAATTGTGTGTTAGCCTTTATAGGTTGTTGTGCAAAGAGAAGGAAGCATGATCCTGCGAAATGAAGACACTGCGGTGAAAGACTAACCTGATAATGTGCCCTCGAGGTACTATGAGTGTATAGACAGTGTCACACAGAGTGCTTCCCACTTCTTGCTAATAAACTGAGCCTTGCTGAATGTCTCTAATGCAGCATTCTTGCAGTGATGGTGCAGATTTCATAGATAATCAAGTGGGCTGTCCTGTGTCCTCCCAAGGCAGGTGGGTTTGAGAGGACAGAGGAAGGGTCTGTGGTAGTGGAATGGCAGAGATGGGCATGACTGAGGAGAGTCCCATTGACCCATCTGTGTTAGCTTCAGCAAGAGGCACAGTTCTCCAATGGGATACAATGGGTAAACCATCCAATCTTCAGAAATCAGAATCCATGAAAAAAATGAGAAAGAGAAACCAAAAACAAAAACCCCAACCATTCCCCTTGCAGATGCTCTCAGTTGTTCACTTACTAACGGGTCATTCCATTATCCCTTGGCCAGGGTTCAGCTGGCCAAGCTGGAGAGCTTAGTCCATCACCTACAACATACGCTAAGGGCAGTGAGGCACTGGCACAGGCTTCCCAGAGAGGTGGTGGTGCCCCATCCATGGAGACAGCCAAGGTCAGGCTGGATGGGCTCTGAGCACAGGATGGAGCTGTGGGTGCCCCTGTTCATTGCAGAGGCTTTGAACCAGATGGCTTTTAATGGTCCCTTCCAACTCAAATGAATCTCTGATTCTACAAACAAGACAGAGTTTACATGGTTCATAACTACCTCAGGAAAAAGTCTTTCTGGATGTGACATCCATACACACCCACAACCCTGCCAGAATAATGAGTGTGTTGAATAGTTGAAAGATGAGAAACACTAACAATTACAGGTTTTTACTGTTTGACACAACACTGAACAACAAAAAGAGCAAACTTTTACTGATAAGCGAAGCAGGCAAGGGGTCTCTTTAATCTCTGGCTTTGTTATTTTTGCCATCTAGTTGAGATGCAGTTCAAACATTGCTACAGTGAGCTCTTGTTCTTTTGTGTTAATGACAAAACTCAAGGTGTGCCACTGAGTGTGGCAGTACTCATTGCCATTGTTGTCCCAGTCCTCCTCTTTCTCTTTATGATGACATGTGAATAATGCAGTTTTTGTAAATTTGAGTGTTTGGTTGTTTTTTTTTTTTGTTGTTGGTGGTGTTTGTTTGTCTGTTTGCTTAGGTTGTTTTTTTTTTTTTTTTTTGCAACCCATGGAATAGAAGAGAGAGAGTCTCTGGTTTTGGATGTACATTAGATAATATTAATTGAATTGCAAATGTCCTCTAGCAAGGAACCCAAAAATTACTTGTTTCCTTATTATTTTTCTGCTTATAATTCATCTTCTGCAGCTGGCTATCTATGGACTATTGTTTCTTCCCTCTGATGGCCCAGCTAAATAAAGGTGTACTGCAAGAGCAGCCAACTCAGTACTGCACCATATCTAACCTAAACACGATTGTGAGATGAATTGGGCTAAAATACATGAAGCTAATGCCCAAGTATTTGCAAATAGCAAACCTGATCCTGAGAATTGAAAGAAGCCAAAGTCAGCCTTTTCCTATACAAACACAATCATGCATCACAGGTTTGGGTTGTATTTTTTTTTTTCTCCTTCTCTTTCCTGATCCAGCACAGGTCAGAGAAGCTTTCTAAAATGTGAAATGTTTTTTAGCTGTAATTCTTTCCTTACAATTTCATACTTTAGAGATTAAGCCAGCATGTCCAATATGATTTCATCCCAAAGTCTGATTGCCACATTTCTATTCCCAGCGCATTGAGAGGCAGACCTCATGGTAACTGTGGGCTTTTCATTCAGGACACCTCATCTTTGATCTTCATAGCACAAAGCAAAGAGTGCTGCTCAGATGAGTTCATGGGAAAACTGCTGAGCAGGACAGGGTGCGTGGGGAAGAGTGAGCAGTGACACTGAGAGCCCTGCTGTGCAGCCATCTGGCCAGGCGTTGCTCTTACTTAGCTTGAGGGCTTGGATGGTGGGGAGGGGGCAGATTTCGAGGCTACTGCTTCCAACAGGAGAGGACATGGTGGGCATCACCTTTTTATTGTCTCCACAGTCTCCAATTCATGCAAGTCTTCTTGCATTTCTTTGTGTCTGACCTTAACGTAAGAAACCTTTCTCTGGAAAATGATGTCTGGAAGACAGCAGAAACGTCTGTACGCTTACATGAACTTGAATCTGAGTACACAAAGCATTTCAATTTACATTCCTTGTTCCACTTAGCCATAGTGAAGTATCTTTCAGTGGTGAGGTTGGTATCCTTTCCTGTATATGGTATCATCTTAAACTCTCTCCCTCCTCCCCTTGTGCTATGTCTTTTTCAATACTCAGTCCCAGAAGTAGACAGCATGACTGTAAACACACTTATTCACCCTTAATTCCACGCTTTCCCTCCTTGTATCTCCTTTTACTGCATGGCACCTGAGTTTTGTTTTCATTTCCTCAGAATAAGCATGAAAGTCTTAATTTCAAAAAGGGAGGAGAGCTTGTGCCACTACCACTGAGTTTGCTGGGAGCACCCATGGAGAGAATGCAGGCAGGTGGTGGAAGCACACATGCAGGGGAAGATCCGACATGGTTTATATGCTGGACTCATAGAATCATCTGAGTTGGAAGGGACCATTAAAAACCATCTGGTTCAAAGCCTCTGCAATGAACAGGGGCACCCACAGCTCCATCCTGTGCTCAGAGCCCATCCAGCCTGACCTTGGCTGTCTCCATGGATGGGGCACCACCACCTCTCTGGGCAACCTGTGCCAGTGCCTCATTGCTGACTATGGAGTGTTCTCTACCACCAGAAAGGTTGCCATCACTTTTGGATGGCTTTTATGAAGTGACCCTCAAGCTCTGGGGAGCAGAGCTGTGCTTTTTATTCCCTGGAGGGTTTCACAGCTCTCTGCTGGAAAGCAGCCAGGATCCCCAGAGTAAAAACAGCTGAAAATCACTGTCTTGTCAAATAATACGTTATGGGCTCGACAATGCTTGTGTCATATGAATACTCACAATAAAGTGTCTGAATTTCTAAAAAAAAAAAAAAAAAAAAAAAGTGTAATTCATTAATAACTTCTGTTACAAAAAATGCTGATCTTCCATGTGGAAACTGCAGACTTTTCTTTTGTATTTCTGTCTTGTTTAGCAAATAAAAATAGCATTTCGGTGCAGTTTGACAGCTCCTTTGAAGAGTCCTAAAGATTCTGAGGTATTAAAGACAGGTCAGCAAGGAAAACATATCTACAACCTAAATTTCTGCTAAATAAATAGCAGCTATAATGCAACTTTGCAGACAAGGGTAGGGGTGGGCTCTGAAGCCATCAGTGTTTCCATATTAAAAGCAGAGGAATCCTCCTCCTAACACAAGTCTTTGCCATAAAGATGGGCTATTGGGATGTAAGTGGTTAACAGTTCTACTTGGCTGTATTTTTGGTCTCCTTTAGCCATACATCTCAGCCATACACCTGGTAACCTATTAAAAAATAACTTTTAGCCAGAAAGTTAGTGCTTCTACAAAGCTTTCCTCCCCCCAAAACCCTTGCACAGCATTTTCCTAGGGAAGGTTTCCATGGAAATGGAAAAGTTACAAAGAAAAATAAAGAATACCTTTGTTCTCTTCGCAGGAAAGCAGATCTGTGTAGAGGATGAGAAGAGCCCTGGTACGAAGCAGCTGACACACCGTGTTTTAGGTGGTGTCAGAGGCTGCATCCCCACTGCCAGAGTATCTCCCTCCCCAAAGACTGTGCCAGGCTCAGGAGTGCATGGTCCATCATGTACGTATCCTCCAGGCTGCTCCTCAGGGCTGTTCATTCTATTGCAGAAATTCCCCTATCTGCTTTGTTTCTTCTGATGTGCTCTTGAAGGCACATCAAAGCTCTCACCTCCGTGTTCTCACTCACATCTGGTGCCTCAGGAGACCACATGCCTCCTGACAATTGGGATTATGCTGGAGATTTATTTGGCCTAAGAAGATTTTCTCTAATAAGATTAAGGTGTATACGTATCCTTTGAGAAGGACCCAGAGATGCTTAAAGGGTGAAGGTGTTCACCTCTAACAGGTGGGCATGGTCATCCCTAAAGGGTGATAATGGTCACCCTGAGCACAGAGAGCTTCCACCCTGTTCAGAATTCCTTCCCAGGCTGTGGATAGAAACCACATTCAACACAAAGTGAGACCAGGGGGCTGTTTATTGCAAAACCTCACAGGAGGTTCCTCCCACACTGCTGCAAACTCATGCCTTGATCAGCTCTGACTTATAATGAGCCTGGCCAGAAATCCACATAACCTGTGCCATCCTAAACATTTCCCTAATGCCTTTTAAATGATGACATTTGCATTGAACTCCTGGGCTCCAAACACACAAACACAGGCCACTTAATTAACTGCATGCCCTGACGACATCTGCAGGACTCATGTGATGGCATCAAGGTATGCTGCAGTATTTGTAAAGGCTGCGGGCTATCACCTAGGGCAAGTGACAATGATTGCCAGCAATAGACTCTAGCACACTCAAACATCTTTACTGTAGCTTTTCCAGTTTCCTAGCAACAAGGCCAGCAAGAAGACCTAGAAGTCTTTCTTAACAAGCTCTGTTTGTCCAGAATAAGCACTTATTGCTGCATTGCAAACACTGAATGATCTCCCAGGCCAGCTGATTATTAACAGAGGGGAATGCGATGGAGAAGTTTATTTCAGGAGGGACCACATCTGCAAATTTGTTAGGCAATCATATGGAGGGATGTGGATTGGAGGGTCCCGTAGGTCCTAATCTGAAAACTTTTATTTCTCTATGGCTCTGGGCTTTCACATGCTCCAGGGTTGGTTCTGTGGGGTTTCCTGGGCCAGCACATGGGCAGAGGGATGCTGTTCCACCAGGCTGATCCCACTGGGTCTGGGGTAGTGGGAGAACAGCAAGTGAGACACAGCCCCTGGGCTGAGCACAGGTTGAGGGGAAAGTAGGAGGGAAAAAAATGCCCTCTGAGAGCTGGCAGACAGCAGGGTGGGCTGGTCAGTTCTTCTTCAGCACAGATCAGATGCCCCGTGAGCACTGGACTTGTGCATTATTAAATATAGACATGAAAGAGCATAGAAGCAGCCTCAGGATTTGAAGCACATCTGAGCGTTAACTCCTTTATTTCTGTATTTATTCTCAGAGCTGACTTGCACAACTAATTAGCTTCTTTCCCTCCTCCTTTTTCAGCAGCTCTACTGCCATATTTCTTCTCCTGGCAAATGGATGTGCTGAAAGACATCCCTCCTCCACACAAAGTTTTTTTACTTCATCCACCAAAGCATGATGCATGCTGGAAAAAGATGTATAACTCTGCCCTCTGAGCAATCATTTCCTTTTATGGCTCTGAAGGGACACAATCAGGTGACACACTGAGAGTTAGAAGCTGAAAGTTTCCAAGACATGATGGAGAAAATGTGCCAACAAGCAAAGACATGTAGAAGGAGAAGAGTAGCTTGTGACCATCTGCCAGTACTGGAAAACAATAAATGCAAAGGAGAGATAATTGGAACTTTTTGGGATGCTGTAAGAGGGCACAGGTAGCAGCAGCCCAGGGAAAGGAAATGCACATATAGGCTGAGGCACGCAAAGGTTGAGGTGCATATAGGCTGAGGAGTGGCACTTCTGCCTGGCTGCCCAAATCCCGAATCCCTGGGCAGGACTGCTGAAGTGTGCAGCTCTGCAAGTCAGAAGGGATTAAAGCCATTAGGATTTGCCCATATGAATATATAGCTTTTGGACAGCAGACAGAGACATATTAGAGAAAGCTGGCTTGTACTGCTTCTGCAATACTTAGCACTGGAATAACTCCTTTCACTTTAATGCACTTATTCCCACTGATTTATTCGGGCATAGAGGAGTCTATCCTGCAGAGCACAAATAGATCTTTCAGACCATACCGTTCTGCCAAGAAAAGTGGAAGAATCCCTCATATATATCAGAATACCAATGCACGCTTTTGATGCGCATTTATTTTTTCCAATTAAGCATACTCATACACTTCTTGGGTGCTCTCTTAGAGAGGAACAGCACTTTGAGGTGCTCCCTACTGACTAAAAGAGTGCATTTGTGCAAAGGCACGGCACAGATGACTGACTCCCAGATGAACCAAGTGAAGCAAGGTGAAGTCCTCCAGTGGTTACACACTCAAGTTTTGTTTCCTAAAAAGCTCACCCGGCCGTGGTTGTGAAAATATCCAGCAGGTAACAGCAGGGCTGCTCTGGTGAGGGAAGACAATACAGCGCAGAGCCCTTTGCTAATGACTGAAGCAAGCAAAAGGCACTTCTGTCATTTTTGAAAAGAGAAGCATATTCTGATGAAGTTTACATCTCAGAACTGAAGTCTGGGCAGCCCTTGAACAGCAAGAGATGGCAGAGCCAGGATCCAAAGGCAGCTGCATTTTAAGCTTGTCTCAGTACTTCGGAAACATCTGCATTCTTTATCAACATCCCTAAGCAGTAAATAGATGAAGTAGTATCTCTGCAGCTGTGGTAGATTGATGTAAGTCACATCCATTTAATTGCATTTCAAGTTTTGGATATCTACCATGCAGGGTAGTAGGGAACATTACAGATGGTTAACATGCAACAGATACTTAGGGACTGCAGAATAATGAGAACCACGTGTTTTTCATGCCATACAAGCTCAGAAGCAGTGAAGAAAGAGGCTGGGAAAAAGCACAGTTATCCTTTTGCAGTGGGACCTCAACCCTGGGGCTCCCTAATAAAGGCTAAGGAGCAGGGCTGTTGTTGTAAGCATGTAAAAGAGGAGCTCTTAAACTTTACATAAAATGAGAAATAACTCAAATATTGTGCCTAAACTTTAAGTATGAAAGATGACTGCGAGCAGAAAATATGTGATTGAGCATTAGAGTCTGCTTTATTTTCACACGGTCAGGTTTTGGCTGTGTACACTGAAATACTAATAAGAGGGTTTGATCCCATGCTATTTCTTGCCTTGAGGTCTGGGAGATAGCCATACCACATGCTAAGCTCTTCTAAGCCCCCAACCTTTTGAAGTTTACCCACGCTGATTTATCACTCAGTCTCAAGAAAGCAAGAAACACCGTCGTATGTGGCATTCCAGTGATCCCCTTGATAAAGACGATCGTTTTTTATTTTACAAAGGCATCTATTTAGGTGTCTGCTAACACAAAGGTGGGACAACCATCTCTATGTCATAGATTGCTTTGACGAGACTTGAAAAGACTTCTGCAAGCTCTCCACAGACCAGACATAACTAATGTTAGTCCAATTCACACAAGCTAGAAAAGTCAACAGTGGCAAGTTTCTCAGACAGAAAGAAGGACCCTTTTATCTGTGGGTAGCAGTGCTGCTCTGTTGTTGAGTGCAAGGTGGCTTAAGATGTTAAGGTCGTATCTTGCAAGTGGAGAAGCCTTGCACTGGGAGAATCTTCCATAGGTTCAAACACAAGCACAGCTCCCGTGCCTAAGTGTGTGAGGCTGATCAATGGCTGTGCAGACTGCTAATGAGTCTCTTCATTAGCTGCATGCAGATGTTTACCTGGGAGGCAGGCGGCGTGCTGCTGACTGTATGCTGAGCTCTGAGCCCTCCTGACATCTCCTGGTTGTAAATGTGCCCCTTTCATGCTGGGGTGTTAACAGACCTCTCTGCAGCCCCTCACTCCCACCTGATCCTGGGAACACAGTGCTGCTTGGAGTATATATATATATATATATATATAAACGTGTGCTTATTTTCACTGCTCTGGATGGCAAATCAGGTCTGATGGAGACTTCAATACACTGCAACTCCTGATAGGACTTGGCACAATAATACAAAAGCACCTGTGCTTCCCATTGATTGAATTGCAGCCTGACCTCCCTGCCTCTTCTCTGGCAAGACTTTTGTTCATCTTTCTCCATTCAGTATTGCCCTATTCTGATAGCCCCCGTTCCAGTCTGCCAGCAGTATTTATTACCTTTTCCACAGTATGGCTGTTTTCAGTTTTCTTACATTTCCAATTATACTGCACAGTTGCCATTGATCTGTTTTCTGTTAGCATGAAAATCAGAGCTGTGATCTATATAATTTAAGACCCTACCTTCATTAACCTTCCTTTTGTTTTTAAGGCAGACTATTTAAATTGATCTTTATTAAATAAAATTACAAGAGCCATCAATCCTCATGCTTCACGGTGTAAGTTGATCAGTGACTAACTCAGGAAGTAATTGCCAGAGGACCTCTTTGTTAAGATGCTGTACAATTAGATGCATTTCAGAAGTTTAATTCCTCTCGAGGAGTACGAGGCCAGTAGCAGGAACATTGCTGGATCATTGGCTAATTCTGATGTATGAGAGAGCAACTGGATGGGCTTTCGCTATGGCAGCTTGTGTCAGTTTCTGAGGCCAACACCTCAGTGCTGATGTATTCTTTTTCAGAAAGAGTGGTGATGCACTGGCACAGTCTGCACAGGGAGTAGTGAAATCACCATCCCCAGAGGTGTTCCAGAACCATGGAGATGTGGCACTGAGGGATATGGTCAGTGGAGTGGGTTGGTGGTTGACCATGGTGATCTCAGTGGTCTTAAGCAACGTAAATGATTCTATGATTCTATTCTATAATCGCGAGCCTATTTATGAAAGCTCCATTCTCAGCTCATTTTTCTTTTTGCAGACTGCTGCTAGTGGCTGTCACAGCGTTACTTTGGTTTTGCACCAAATCAGATGCCTGTACCACCCCAGGAAACAAGACAGCTCAAGCTGCAGGATGTCTGCATTCTCTAAGATATCTCCTCCCTTGTTGTGGATGTATGTATCCTAGCTTCTTAAATTGACTTTTCACATTGTCTAAACATATTTAGACACTAAATTTCACAATTACAGGAAAGTTGCTTTCAACATCCTCCTACTCTCATTCAGATCCATTCTCTTTCACTCTCATGTTCTTATCATATTTAAGAATTCTGTGTAAATGAGCATTAATGAACCAATTTAAAATTATTTTTCTATGAGCAATTTCAGCTGCGAGTCGCTTGATTATGTGAATCCAAATGATGTGAGTGGGGGGAGGGAGAGCATAAAACGTGTCTGTGCTGCAGTAACCCGTGACCAATTTAAGCACTGGAGCAAAGGTACACGCAGAAGGGTTGAGCTGCCACCTGAGCTCTGACTGCATAGCACTGGGTGGAGTGAGATGGTGGAAAGACAGAAAAACACACACAACCACGTAGAGACAGGATGGAAAAAAAGCCTCGAGCACAGAGTGGATGGGTGTGTTTGTGTCACCGCGCACAAGGTGCGCAGATCCGGGGCCGGAAGAGATTTAGTAGCCGTGTCTGCAAGGCACAGCAGCATGTAGGGACTGACAAGATGGTATCTTAAACCCTTGTGTGCAGCAGCTGCGCACACTGATATATTGTTTTCCAATGCTGGGTACATTCTGTATTTTAGCTCTATAAATTTCAAAGTTAATTCAGAAACGAGTTATTCAGCATTGCAATAAAATGTGACTGCTTCCTGACAGCTTTGTTCTGCTCTTTATTCCTGAGGCAAGAGCAGAGAAGGCCTGGTGCTCTGCAGAAACCAATAACCATGAGCTAAACCACAAGAGCGCTATTGACTTCCAAAAGAGGTGGACCAAGAGTTCGGTCATGGAAGTCAATAGGAGTTTTCTGCTATGCAAGAAACAAATGGGATCCAACCCAAAGCAGCTGGATGCCTTCAAGGGGAAGAATGAGGCTGAGTCACAGCCTTCAAGGTGGAAGACCTTGGTCTCTTTGCAGGCCTGGTGCCATTTCCATTTTGGGATGATGTTTAGAGTAGCCATTGCCTACCTTGGGGTTGGATCACTCAGCAAAGGGAGGGCTGTCTGGTGGCTGCATGAAAGGCACTGGCTTCAAAACTCTTGCTTCTTTTCCCCAGCTCCGCTATCGACTTTCTCTCTGACCTTGGGCACATCAATTCTCCACTGAAGTAAGTGGGAACTCAATTGCACTTTATGTTTCTTTATGAGTCAGATTCCCTTCCTGCAAAATGAGGATCATAACACTTAACTACCATTCAGAAGCGCTTTGAGGCCTAACAACAAATTAATGTTTAAGATCCTTGGATTTAAAGAAAAAAAAAGAAAAAAAGAAAAAAACCACCTTTGCAGATACAAGAATTTCAATGAAGAATGTCAATTTGTGGAAACTAAAAAGTTCTGTGATGTTTTCAATGCATTTCTTGGATCGGGAAAAAAAAAAGAGAGATTGAAAGCATCATTTTGAAATGGTTGAAAAGCCCCATTTCAACATTTTGGAAGAGAAACATTTTTAGTTTTCATTTTGAAATGACTTTCCATTTATTTTTTTCATTATATTATGCGCTATAAATATGACACAAAATCAAGTCAAATTGAGGCATGACATCTCTGTTTGTTAAAAGTGAACTGTTTTGAATTACCTGAAAGGACATTACTTTTTTTTTTTTTTTAATTTCCTCTGCAGAGAACTCTGACATCCTCAGGATTTGCTCTGCTGGAGCACCTGGCCCTGTTTCAACACTCACCAGGAAATGGCACTTTTATCCTCCTCAGAGCCTGTGAGGGCAAGAAGATTCTGCTACACGGCCCCGAATGTCACATTGTGCTGCCTGTTGTGAGGAACTCTTTTGCTAAAGAGAAAACTTCACGTCACAGAGACACGAGGGCTTAGGAAGGTGTTTATGTCCACTAGGAAATGATTTATGTGAAACTGCAGATATTCAAGCATCAGAGCAGGCTACCTTCAGAGCCTCTGTCTTGTGAATCTGTAAAGTGATGTGAGGCATTTGTAGGAGAGGCACAAGGAAAGCTATGACCCTTCATCACGTAGGCTGAGGGATGATGAACACCTTGGGTCTGCTTCAGCCCTGCAGGTCGTTGCTGTGGTCTGTGGGGCATGGTGCTGATACTTGGGAAGGCATGGGCAATGGCAAGGAGAAAGGCAGGAAAAGAGAGAGAAAACTGAGCTTAAAAGGGCACGTGAGCAAAAGGGAACTAGGATGGGACAAGGGGTGATAGCCTGAAGTTGGTCATGGGAAGTTCCAGTTGGATACTGGAAAAAATCTCTTCTCCAAAAGAGTGGCTGGGCACTGGTATAGGCTGCCCAGGGAAGTGGAGGAGTCACTGCCCTGGAGGTGTCCAAGAAGAAGGTAAATGTGGCACTAAGGAAAATGGTCTGAACAGTCACAGGCATGGGCTGTTAGCTGACAAGATGATCTTAGTGGTCTTTTCCAACCTTGAAGATTCTGTGAATGAGAAACAAGAGGTGGCTGAAATCACAAAGTTCATCAACCAAGAATGGAAGCAGAAGAAAACTATAGAGGGTTCCAAATACAAAATCCTAAAATCAGAATTAAACTTATATGATCCATCTGTCCATATGACTCTTATGTTGGACAAAAAGTAATTTTTATAAACGATCAAAGACTACAAAATATGTTTCTCATCATGAAAGATTCTTCTCACATCCTTCGCAATTCACCCAGGCCACAACATCCCAGTTCTTGCTTCACTCCCTCATTCACATTCCGAGTGTAGTTTTAATATGGGCTCCCCTTCCACATCCCATTGGGTTTCTCTCCCATTCCAGCAGCACACCTCACCCAGCTGCTCACCAGGCATGATCAAACCGGGGCTGTGGCTGCATCCCTCAGATGTGAGCCCCCTGGGAAGAACACGGGGATGCTCAGAACAGCGAGTGGCTGATCCAGCAATGCTCAGAGGAGCTGGACAAGGACAAAGCTGCGAATCACGCCTCATCTTCTGTAATGCCATCTGCCAAAAATCTCAGTAGCAACCAGCCATTTGATCTTCTATTGTAAGAGATGCAAAACATTGTAGATATGGAGTTTTCTTATCACAGAGTCATAGAAACACTGAGTTGGAAGGGACTCTTAAAGGCCCTCTGGTCCATCTCCCCTGCAACAAACAGGGACACCCACAGCTCAGAGCCCATCCAGCCTGACCTTGGCTGTCTCCAAGGATGGGGCACCCACCACCTCTCTGGGCAGCTGTGCCAGTGCCTCACCACCCTTATAATAAAAATCTTTTTTCTTATATCCAGTCTAATTCCAACACAGAGACAGCAGGCCAACAGGCCAGCATTTCCACAGCCCTCTCACCTCAGAGGTAGGTCACCTTGGTGTCCTGCCAGCTCCATGAGTTTTCTTAGTAGGAATCCACATTAAGGGAGCAGTGAGATCTAAGCTCTATCTTTACTGCCACCCTAAATTCTCACTATTTATCAGGTTCTCTTTACAAGGATTTCAGACTGCATTTCTGTATCTAGCATACAGAGAATTTCATTTTTTTTGACAGGCTGATTCTTTTATCAGATGTTTATAAGGATTTACAATATTAATGCACTCCGCATGCAGCACTGGATTTCATCCAGGAAACCCACTGAGAAAGGGGCAAGCTGTCCTCAGAGCACAGCTTTCCATTCTCTTTCCCATCCCAGCTTTCCTATGCTGCACAGAGGCAGGTCAGCAGGACAAAGGCTGCGGTGACACTGAAGTCCCTCCTAAAAATCTTCTGCTGGGATGAGCGATGATGGATGCAGTGTGCATGAGGCTCTTCTCCCCTTGTGGCCATGCTCAGAGGGATGAGGACACAGGCAGAGGGGTGAGCAGTGACAGGCAAAAGAAGAGAAGGCGCTGGACCTTGCAGGAGATCAGCAGAGAGGAGACAGATACAGGCTTTGTTTTATACTGAGAGCAGCAAAATAAAATCCTCTAGGACTGAGCCTGCAGGCAGGGATTTCTCCTTCTTTTGACAGCATACAGTGAATGAAGCACAAAATAGCCTGCTGTCTCTTCAGACAGCAAGGATATTTAGAGATGTCAAACTGCAGTACAGAGGATGCACAAGAGGAATAGAGACACAGCTAACTACCTCTGAGGCTTTTGGTTTCTTATTCCAATCAGGAGATTTTGAAGTCATGCAAGTCTTTCTCTGTGCTTCTGCTGAAATAAAAAACACAGCTTTTCTACTTTTGGATAGCAGATGGAAATAAAGCTTATTTGCTCTTCATTATCCGCCCTTGTTTCAGATTTAAAGTTGCTTGGATTCAAAGCCTGTCTGTTTTCAGTACTAGCAAAGGGCAAGGGAATAGCAGCAGACACAACTCGGCACTAAGTGAAGTTTCCCATTTCCATGCTGCATATAATAACCACTTCCTCTGAATCTTTGGGGATTTTGTAAGGACAGGTTATTTCTGCTGTGCAGTTGATGATTTGCTTAATATAGCAATGCAGCTCCAGCCTCATACTGAAATTTGCTTGCTGATTTGACTTTGATTTGACAGGTGCATTTGGTAGTTTACAATGATCAATAATAGGTTAGCTTTGGTAACATAGCTCTTTGATTTTTGAGTTGGTTAAATGAACTGATAAAACTTGCAAAGCATCCATAGTTCCATTAAGCTCAGTTAGGACTCCAGCAGCAGCTTTTCAAGAAGCTAAATCCTATCTCTGCCCTGCTCCCCATGTAACCAACCACCTGGGGACAAGAGGGTGCATGGTGCCATTTCCAAATCCGTGCTGTGGGCAGGGCAGCCAATCACCTGATCAGACTGGTCCCCATCCAGCCTGATCTCGAATGCCTCCAGGGATGGGGCATCCAGAGTCTCTCTGGGCAGCCTGTGCCAGTGCTTCACCACACTCTCAGTGCAAAATTTCCTCCTGACATCTAATTCAAATCTCCCCCCTTTAAGTTTAAAACCATCCCCCCTTATCAGCGCATTAGCTGTGGAGGTTCCAGGGGCAGAATAGCAACAAAGCTATAAGGATTTAGAGAAACAGCTGTAGGATTGCCTCATCAAAGAAGTGTCTTAAAGATAACCATGACCTGAATATGAAGTGGTATGATGAACCTACACAAACCATTTACATGGATCTTCTTGTTAAACATTAAGAGGGTCATCAGCTGGTTTACCATCACAGGAGACTACCACTTGAGCAGTGATTGGCCATACCAACTCAGTGCTGAATGAGGTTTAATCAATTTATAGCCACACCTTACTTCCCTGCTATTAATTTGCCTGTGGATGAGCGTGGTACTTCTCATCTCTCTATCTTAAAGGAAGTAGAAGATGCTTTAGACTACTACAGGAGAGTCTCAGCAAGGTAGGGTTAGGGTAATGGGATGAGAGGTAATGGTCTAAAGCTCTATGGGAGGAGGTTCAGGTTGCATGTTAGGAACAATTTCTTTCCAGGAAGGGTGGTGAGGCACTGGGACAAACTGCCCAGGGAGAGGTAGAGTTACCATCCCTGGAGGTGTTCAAGTGATGAGTAGATGTGGCACTGAATGACATGGCCTAAAGCAGTCACAGGCATGGATTGGTGGTTGGACTAGATAATCTTATTGGTCTTTCCAATCATAATGATTCTGTGATGGGGAGAGATTGTTGAGTGCTTGGCTGCAACAACCCCTGAGCCAGCACTATTTTGGGAGAGCAAATGTTAGATGGGTTGTAGAGTAGGGTCTTCCTCTGATCTCTGCAGAGAAGAGCAAGGCAGAGGGCATTACTGATGCTGCCTGCAGAGTCCCTTCTAGCCCTGCAAAATAAGCATCCTTTTGTTCTTGTGCTGGAACCCTCTTAGCCTCCTGCTCTGCTTGTACATTTCAAAGCAGAGGGGAGAAGAAAAGGGAAAGCAGAGGAAAGCTTTAGTTTGTATAAGAAGGAGCAGCACTAAAAAGGCCTTTAAGAGTTTGTTTTAAACCCACTAACGTCTTGAAGCTCACAGCTGAGCACCAGGCACCCAGCCTGCCAGTGCAGTGAGATAATGCTAGGAGTGATGGCTAGCTGTGAACAGATCCCAGGTGCCTGTCATTTTGCTGCGAATTTCCATCCTTTTTGGAGAGTTTAAATCAGAACTTTAATGGGCTTTTGATGTTGTTTTAGTCTGGTGAATAGTTTGCTGTTGTATCTGCTTATTCAGTGAAAAGGCGAGGAAGCGCTGTTACGGAGGAGATGAGGAGACCATAGAAGCTGCATTTGCACAGCAGAAGCCTTTAAAAATCACTGCACTATGAACGAAACATTTCCATATTTCACGGCTATTTTTGCTGGGTGTCTCAAGTTGATGATACAGCAAAAATAAAATGTGAATGAAAGGAGAGGGGAGGAAATGTCCTTCTGCTGCGCCTTGCTTCGTGACGATTTACATCTCAGCCATGTTGCTTGGCAAACCCAACAAAGCGAAGTATGTTGTGGCTGTGAAGTGATAAGCACATGATCTACACTGAGGACATTTTCTCCCTGCTATTTGGGTAAGGAAATGAGGGCTCATTTTGAAGTGGAACATTAACCTTTTTTTTTTTTTTTTTTTTTTTTTTTCTTTTTTTTTTTCCCCTTTGCTGCTCCCTTTGCTACCCAAAGAGTATCTGGCCAGCTGTGTCTTTTGGGAGACATGTGGAAGGACTTGGAGACACTGGTTATCAGTGCATGCACCCACCTAAGTATGTAGCTATGGAGTAAATAACCTTCTGCATGCTTAATAGTCACAAGGAAAAAGGTTTTTACACTAAGGGCAGTGAGGCAGTGGCACAGGCTGCCCAGAGAGGTGATGGAGACAGCCAAGGTCAGGCTGGATGGGCTCTGAGCACCTGATGGAGCTGTGGGTGTCCCTGTTCACTGCAGGGGCAGCTGGACCAGATGGCCTTTAAGGGTTCCTTCCAACTCAAATGATTCTGTTACTCTACTCCCCTTACTCAGACCTGCAGAGACCTACCAGCTGTGTAGCCCATGGCAGTAAGAAAGGATGCCCAATAATGGGGAACTGCAATCCTGTGAAGGGCTGTGTAATGAGTCTATGGGATATGGCACGAGGTTCAAGAAGTTTAAAATTAAAAAAAAAAATTAAAAAACAAACAAACAAAAAAAAACAAAAAAAAAAACCCCAAACAATTGAAACTCAATGAAAGTTTTCTCCTGTATTTGCCTGTTTTGTTTTCAGAACAATCGTTCAGGTCTTTCTGTGATGCTGTGCACAAAATCACGAGTTGCTTTTCTAAGCCCCTAGAGCCTGTTTTCTCTGCTTTTGTATCATTTATGCTAATTGTCATCTGTGACAATTTCTTAAACGCCTTCTATGTGTCTGGCAGCCTTTGTCCCAGTGTGAAAGGCAAAGTGTTCAAAGAAAGGTGTGTGTCTCTGCAATTAACTCTGCTCTTATGGCACTGCTGGAAACAAGTTGGGGGGGAGGTGGGATTTGAAAAGATTTATTGGACTGGGACTAGAAAAAGATCTTGTGGGTAATGGAAATAGATCCCAGCCCTGATGGAGGGTCCCAGTGCTGAGTGTTCAGCCTGTCCTGTGTCTGCCTGATCACTTGGCATGGAGCTCAGGGGCTTTGCTTTGTGCTCCACAAAGCACACATTGCTACAGAAGCTCTTTCTAACCCAGACACAGCGGAAGATCTTGTCCTTGACCTACCTTCAACAGCCACGAAGGGGATGAGGTTTTTCCCTTAGATCAGCAGATGGAATAAAAGCAGAGACCTGCAGTTATCCTTCACTAAAGGATTAAGGCTTCTCTGGATGGCATTATTACAGTGACCACAGGCAGCCCAGGATTGGCTGAGGGCTGCCAGTGGGGACAGAGGTTTTAAACTGCAGGTTGAGGCATCAAATTGAGGAAAGCTGTTTCATTCAAAACTTTGGACTCGGCGCTCAGGCGTATCTCACCCACCCCAGGCAGGCACTGAGCTGAGGCCACAGCGCAGGGCTGGCAGTCATAAAACAGAGCAGCTCCTCCCAAGTTGCTGAGCATCTCTAATGCTCGCTCTGACTACAAAGGATGACAATGCACATCTCAGATGAGTGTGTGAGGAGCTGTGGCTGTAAGAAACCTGGCTGTAATACACCAGGCAGACACTCGTTGTTACCAGGGAGTCATTCTTTGCCCACAACCAAAACAAACTGAAGGAGATTTTGGAGGGTGGCTACATGCTGTGCAAGTGATGGCAGCGCTGCCTCGGGATGAGCAAACAGTTTGCAAAGTCAGTCCTCCACCAAAGGCTGAAACAGGGGAAAAAATTATGTGATTGTTTTTTAATAGTGGAAGGGACCATACAATGATTTTCTTCATGGGCTTTCAGTTCTGGGAGCAGTGAAAGAGCATTAGAAGTGCCAGAAACATTGGAAAGCAAAGAGCAGCATGCATTAATCTGACCCTCGACGGAACGATGCGAGCAAAGGCTGCTTTCATCAGATTTCTGCTATGTTCATGGGAGAACTGGGAGCAATTCTGCAAACAAAATCCAAAATGTGGGATTTGTTGTGGATGTGGATTGCATCTGCTGAAATAACTGCAGAAGTTAGCAGCAATTCCAGTTCATGGAGGTGGGGTCTGTGGAAACAACTAAAACTTTCCAATGACCAAAACCTTCCTGGCTTTGGCTCCATTCGGGCCAAAATTTGGGGGATTACTGAAGTCTCCCTGGGCTAACAGCAGAAGTCAAGGATTGTAAACTCACATGGAACATGACTGCAAATTGCCCTTTGTGGGATTGCACCCTAACACAGATGTGCCTAACACAAGAGAGAATCCAAACCTGAAGCCCCTGAACTTTTCCCTTCGCAATTCCTATTTGGTTCAGAGTTCTCCTGAGGCTAAAAGAGGAAAATCTTAAAATTAGGTCAGAGCTCTGAGCTCCCATTAGAGACACTGAGGTCACTGCGGCTGTTACCAGAATAAAATCTCTGGCTGCAATCAGGACGTGCTGCACACTCGTTCCCTGGTGCTACAATAAGGATTCACTGGCCCCAGGATGGCTGTGGTATAAGGTTTAATCAGGTTAGCTAGGTTTTCTCTCTTGATTTCACAGCCTCTATTCAGCACGCCAGATTATAAACTTTCAACATGTAATTGAACCTGACTCAAGGAGCCAACTGTAATACAGTGAGCTTTAAAAGGGGGAATGGCAAGGGCTAAAGTTTTCATTCAACGAAAGCAATTTCTATGCACAGAAATCAATTCAATTGACATCAGTTGAGCTTTAATGCTGAATTAAAGAGCTGCCAGGTTTCCCCCATGGGGCTTTTACAGTCCGGGTTTTATGAATTCATTAAAATGCACACACAAACTTTTAGGGAAATAGCATTACACTGTAATAAGAGCTACAAATCGACCATATTCCTCAGAGAGATAAGTCTAATTTGAGTTGCCTAGTTGGCAAAATTGTTTTCCATCGTTTTGCATTTATTAGCAGAGGGTGTCATATTTTCCCTTGTTTCCATTTTGCTTTCTTGCTGTTGCTCAGCAAGGGACAGCATCATGTTCAGAAATACCAAGGGGAGATGCAATTTTTTGGAAAGCAGGTGCCCTCTTGGGAAGATGTTGCATCACAGGGCTCTCCAAGGCAAGCTGGGGTGCTTGGGCTGGAAGTCTGAAAGGCTCAGCAGATGTTTCTAGAACTTCAAGACTGATGGTCTCTGCCAACTTTAGTTGGAATCATCATCAGATGAAAGAAAAGAGTGGGATATCTTAAGTGATACCTGTGGGAAAAGAAGATCGTGGCTTCTTGGGAAGGATTGAAGGTAGCTGAGTGGTGGTATTGGCAATGGCTGGAAAACTGGAAGGGAAACCCCAGAAGCCATGTCCACAGTAAGGATGTTTGTACAGGTCAGTGCCATCTGATCGCCTCTGTCTTGTACCATTGTGTACACAGCAGTGATCTGATAATGAATGATCACAGGCTTTTATTAAGTATGCTCTCTAATTGCTTTGATCACCCCGGTGACTGGAGGTCTTGACCTATCCATAAAACAAGAGGGATTCAAAGCCTGACTCCTCTGTGTTTCTTCCTAGCATGGCTTGGCTCTGGCTTCTGATGGATGAGGGAGTCTCTAGGGCATCCGCAGGGAAGGCACAGTGGATGTCATTTGGGAAGCTGATTTTTTGCAATGGGGACACGAATGCCTGTGCAGGGAGACTCTACAGACAAATCTGACAGGCAGCCAACCCTCTGTCGAGTGGTAATACATAACAGCTGCTGCCAGCTCCCATTTCCAGGCTAACTTAGTGATGTGGAATGACTCCATATGCTCTTAACAGACCTGATCTCCCACTCCGATGGGTCAGGAGGACCTAAACAAGCAGGGGAAAGGGGGCACAAAGGGACCCACTCACAGCCCTTTGATCACAAGGATGAAGAGCTTCCAGCACTTCCTCCTTTGTCATGCATACATGTGGGCCTCCCTCCATGCAAACATGGCCCTAGTGACAGCACACAACTTGTAGAGCAGCTTAAGGAAACACGGATTTAAGCAAAAGGCATGTGCATTTGATGGCCTTCCTCACTTGGTTCTCTTGATGCTGAAGCAGCCAACACATCTCAGTGTTACTGCCTTGGGAAAGGCGGTGTAATAAGGATTTGCTTGTGCTATTTCCTTGGGGTTTTGCAGGGACTAAGATTTCTGTAGCTTTTCACAGAAGGTTGTGAAAAGGAACCTAGAAGATCAGTTCAACAACTACGTCAATGCATTACATAATATATTTTCCTTTTTTTTTTTTTCTTCCTAAATACATTTTCCTTTTCCCCAGTGGAGGTTTACATACCACCAGGAATAAAAGAAAAAGAAATAATTCAGATTTGCTGATGAGTCAGCTAAGATATTAGAAGGAGCGGGGCTCTTCTCCTCCTTCTTTTCCTTTTCAGTGGATCATGCTGAGGCTTTCTAGATGAAAAGAAGACAAGCTATCATCTCTTCACGCTTAAAGAGCTTCCAGAAGCAAAGAGAGATCAAGAGATAAATAGACAAGCAGTCTTACAGTGAATCTTGGTGGACTGCAAGCCAAGAAGGAAGCATATCCTTCACCTGTATCCCAAACACTGTGAACATCCAAGTGGAAAGTTACACCCAAGCTGTCTGGAGACCCACCAGCAGCAGGACTGGGATCCTTCTTTTTAACCTGTAAATTGACACAAATGGGCAAATTACAGCCCCAGCAGGAGGGATTATGCCTGAGGCATGCAAGATGCAACTCAGGCAGAAAAAGTAGAGAGAAGGGGAAGGCTCAGTGCCTCCGTTCTTTGCCCAATTCTTCTTTCCCAGGTCAAGAGTCAAAACCCATTTGATGTCATATTTGCCTCAGCAGGGCACAAGCCTTGCATCCAGCCAAGTCCTGCGGACGATGGCAGGAGCTGCATGCTAAATCAGTTTTCCTGATTCCTGATGCCAGGAGCCGCCAAATGTAGATCCAAATGTAAGGTTTTCAAGCTAGAAAATCCTAGACGCTTAACAGAGTTTTTGTATAAACAGAAATGCCTGGTCTCTGGGGAGACCTGGTAGTGGCCTTTCAGTATCTAAAGGGGGGGTATAAGGAAGAAGGGGACAGACTCTTTAGCAGCATCTGTTGTGATAGGACGAGAGGAAATGGTTTCAGACTAAATGAGGGGAGACTTGGATTGGATATAAGGAAGACTGCTAGATAAACCTTAATAAGAATTGTTCATGAAACCACACGTTCCAAGAACCCAGTCCAAAATAGAGAAATTGAGTGGGTCTAAGAAGGAAAGAAGCAAACCAACAATCTCCTCATTAATATTAACTCCTCCCCGTTAGAAGACATTTGGAAACAAAGGCTGGAAGATGTAAGAAATGCAAATGTTAGTAATGCAGATCACTGTAAACCTCTGTTTGTCTGATCCCCCTCTCAGTTCTACTCCCCCCCCCACACACACACACACACACGCACACCCCCAGACCCGCTTGTGGCTGCACTGGAGCGTGGTAATTCCTCTCCTGGGAGACTTTCTCATGGATGGGGAAGGAAAGAACAGGTGGAAAAACTTGGCAGCATCCTAGCTATCAAAAACGCCGTGAAAAAGGGATTGCGATTGCTGGCCGGCAGCGCTTCCTTGTTCCGGAGCGCACACCACTGAGCACAGCCGCTCTGCCCTGTCGGAGCCCGGCGGTGGGACGCGGGTGACACCGTGTGGCCGCTGTGCCCGGACCGACGGCTGCAGCCGCCCCCGAGGCTTTGGAAGTGGAACCTCAGTCTGCGTCCTGCACCGATAATCCCTTTTGCCCTCCCGTCGGTGGTGCTTTCAGGAGCTCCGGGCTAGCTAACCCAGCAAAGTAAATATTAACACCCAAGGGTGTTTTTTTCATTGCTGGTGAGGCTGCCAGCTGTGCTCAGACAGCTGTGGAGGGCTGAATGGTTTGGGTGAACTCTGAGGAGTTACCTTGAACTTTCCAGAGCCACCACAAAGTGAAGGAGAACCTTCACTTGCTAACCCAAACCCAGACTTTCAGAGCCTTTTCACTGTAGCTCGTTACATGCAGTGAAAGCAGTGTGATGGGGATCCCAGATCACTGATCCAACGCACTCCAAATCTCACCAACAGCCAGACTTGCAGGTAGAAGTTTGGATGGAGGTCTCCCTCATCTCAAACCCAAACCCCAACTGTGTTTCTTACCATGGATGCATACCTGGATTTATGGCTTTATTATAATCTTTTTTATCACAAGATCTTGATGCAATGATATCTGATTCCCGACACAGAGGCTGCCACCGCTTAATTCCCAGGGAGCAGAGCATCTTGGTTTGCTATTCAGAGAAGGAATATCTCATACATGAGGAAGGGAAACCTCACACTGTGATCACATAGTTGCAGTTCTACTTGTCTGGATGAAGCATTGTTTTGTTCAAAATGTCAAATTCTGGGTGTCTGTGTTTCAGCAATCCAGAGAGGAGTTTGCTTGAAAACCATCCTTCTGTCACTGAATTTCCAAATTACAAGGGAAAAAAGCAAGTGGAAGGAGCTCTGCCATTAGGTTTGCAAGCTCCTTCCCTTTCAGCAGCAGTGCCTCCGTTTCACTGCCCCCAGCCCAATTAGGTACCTGGGATTTTAGGCTTTCCTGCAGTAGGAGAGAGAAGATGATGAATTTTTCTGTTAGTGATGGGTGAGGAAAGATTGCAGTGTGTGTCCATTCAACTGAATTCCCAGACTTTGGGGTCCCTGCATCTCCTGCTGCTCTCACAGCTTTGCTCTCTATTGGTAATTTTAGATCTTTGTATGCCTGCTAATACCCTCAGCAAAAGAAGGTGGGGGGAAATTTAGATTGCAAATTTGCATGAATTTGCATACGTTTACATATATCTCCACACACTCCTTTAGACCTACATGCCCTCCCATTAGGAAACAGTAGTCCAACAAAATCAAAATGCTACCACCTTCCTGTATTTACCAATGAATGTATTTACCAGTCCATATCCACAGCCCAGCATGTCAGTAGCGGAGCAGGTTAGCTTGAAACACAGCTTCTGAATTAATGTCATATCCCTCTGCTCTTATCTATCGGAGAATCACAGAATCATAGAATGGCCTGGGTTGAAAAGGACCACAATGCTCATCTAGTTTCAACCCCCCGCTATGTGTGGGATCATCAACCACCAGACCAGGCTGCCCAGAGCCACATCCAGCCTGGCCTTGAATGCCTCCAGGGATGGGACAACAACATAGCATGTCCTAACATAGCAGAAGCAGAGATCTGCTGTAGCTAGTCCCAAATGAGCACTCATCCTTCTCCAACCAGATCAGTGTCTGCTGATCCATCCAAGCTCTATGGGGATTTCCTAAACTACCACAACTCCACTTCTCATTATGCAAATGTGAAAATATGAACATGAAACCACCAGTTGGAAGCTCCAATAATCACACGTAAACCCAACCATTCAAAAAACGTGGCGCTGCCACATTCCAGTGCAATATCCCAATTCAATCATTCTCCAGCTTGAGAGTGAAGGCAAATTGCACTTTTATGGTCCAGTCCTCAGTTCAGCACTGATTTTGGAGCATGGTGCATCAGGTTCTCATTTTCTATGGAGTCAGAAGGCCTGTCCTCAACAGAAAATAAACCAACACACCACCTTTCTAAATCTTCAAGATTTAGAATTGCCTTCTGAATGTAAATAGCTTCAGTAATTAAGATTGTTGAATATACAGTGCTGGGGAATGTGCAGTTCATGATTTTTTCAATGAGGACATATTAAATTATGCTTTTTGATATCTCTTTCCATAATGCAGAATTATCAAATTTTCATGTGCTGGCTGTGTGTGCTGACTCTGTCCATACATAGCAAATGCACTTAAAATAGTAACGTTTCCTCATAATAGCTCAATTGATGAGATTTTGCTTTAAAAAGGGGGAAGAAGAGGGAAATCAGATAAAAGAAGTTGGCTTGGGGACTTTTGTGAGGAATATTTGTGAGCTTCTATTCACTCAGCTTCCAAAAGATCCAGAAAATGATTGAGTGCTTTCTGAGCAATCAAGAAATAAAACTTGTTGCTGTGGGGGTGTCTTTCACCTGTTGTAAAGTGCCATAGTTGCAACGACTTGAGTGAAACCACTGCTTTACAACAGGTGAGATTTCAGCCCTGAAACAGAGGAACAGAGGAAGCAGAGGTCCCTGTATTTCCTCTGTGTTCAGCTTCAGATCCATCATCCTTCAGCCATGAACAGCCAGAGGGAGGCAGGCAGATCTCTGCTTTGGAACAGGGGCTGGAAGATGAGCCAAGCCATCCCAAGCATAAATCCAGCACCGCCACGTCTTTCCCTGCAGCTATGTGCTGTCTCCCACGTGATTTTAGGCAGCATTTTCCAATCTACTGTCTGAAATACCACCATCTAGTAGCTCTTAGGACACCATCCTGATAATAACCCACACAAAACCCCTCTTCCTGCAATTAAGTGTTTCCTTCCACCAAGAGAGCTACCAGGTTGTGGGCACATCTGCTGGCTTGTTTATGCTTTAATGTCATCCAAGTAATAAGAGCATCAGGAAAAAGAAAACAAAATGCAGAAAACCCTCTGGTGGGGTTGGTGCTGCCATGTGTGCCTATGGAAACTACTGTGAGCATTAAGATGAAGCACTTCAAGCATGAATAATAATTAAAAAAAATTCTAGGAGATAGATTAAAGCACTCCAGCACTTTGTAATAGTATTTGTAATGCAGATAAAGCATTGTACTCTAATTTCAGCACCACCAATGAAATAAGTAAGTATGCTTGGATTGCATTTTTCTTTCAAAAACGGTTCTAAAAATTATTCATATTGAAGGAAAACAACTTAAACTGGATTTAGAAACACAATGCAAGCAGGAAAGTTAGGTGCTGTTATCAGCATGACAAGTGCAACCTGTTCCTTTGATAAATGGTGCTTGAAGAAAGACACAAAGCTCGTCTGCTCGTGATCATTGTGTTCTAAGTTTAATTAGGTAGTGCAATAATGTTTGCAAAATGCTTTGAGATCCTTCAGCAGACACTGCTCGTATAAGAGCAAACTGCTCTCAGCATGAAATGCATTTGTGGAACTGAACCAACCTGTTCTAGTCTGAGAGTGAGACCTACAGACTGCACGGGTCTGGGAGAAGTTCCCTGCTGACTTCAAGTTTGTGAGATGGAGCCTGCATGACACAAGTCCTGACCAGTCCAAGTCCCACTGAAGCATACTGGAACACTCTCACACTTGGAGCTAGGCACGTACTTGAATAGCTTGCTTTAGAGCATGTATTTTCAACTGCAAGTCCATGTGAAGCCTAGCGCTCTATGGGCCTCCCAGCTTCTTTAAGGCCAGGAGGATATGAAGAATCTACAATTCTTTGAAGCAGTGCCTAATCAGCTTCAGATTTTTAAATGTGAACCTTTTTTCCTTGTTCCTCACTTGAATTGATCTGGCCTCATCCCCTGGCCTTTGGATCACACTGTGCTGTTCTATACCTGGAACACACCCAGAGGAGGGCAATGGAGTTCCAAGAGGTCTGGAGCACAAGTCTTATGGGGAGCAGCTGAGAGAACTGGGCTGGTTCAGTCTGGAGAAGAGGAGGCTCAGGAGAGACCTTGTTGTTCACCTGACTGAAAGGACATTGTGGTGTGGTGGGGGTCAGCCTCTGCTCTTGGTTAAGAGCAGTAGGACAAGAGGTGTTGACCTTAAGTTGTGCCAAGACAGGTTCAGGTTGGATATTAGGAAACATTTCTTCCCTGCAAGTGATAAGGCACTGGCACAGGCTGCTATGGGGGCGATGGAGTCATCATCCCTGGAGACGTTCAAGAAATGTGGACATGGCAATAAGTGATGTGGTCATTGGGCACAGTGAGGATAGGTTGGGGTTGGATTTGGTGATTCCAGAGGTCTTTTCCAATCTTAATGATTCTATGATTCTGTGAAAGAACCCTTTACTAGGCAGAGGATTTTATGCAGCATCACTCACTATGTAACATTACAAAAGCTTGGGGTAAAAGATCACTGCTTGGGATACAAATGGAATTGAAAAAAAAAAACATTATTCTATAGGACTCCCAACGCATTAGCTCTGCTACAGAGATTTCTTCTGTACTCCTGAGGTTTAACCAGTTAAATGAGGGAAGAGTAAGTCTAGGGACATGACACTGAGCAAGCATCTCTTTAGTTCTGTTTTGCTGCCATCTATTTGCACTGAGAAGTCTATATCAACTTCCTTTTCTGACCATTCATAGCCCGTGCCTTGGCAACACCCAGCTCCCAGCAGGTGCAGAATAAGGACTGGTTCATGGCAGCAAATCTGGACCCCAGAAAGGCCGAAATTCCACCAGATTTCCCAGCCAGCACAGAAGTGATCCATGGAGACATGGACAATTCTGGGCCAGCTTGGCTGTAGGACTCCTACCAGAGGAACATGCAGGCGAAGGAGAAGAGAACTGCATTTGGCCCATCATGCTGGCAGGCAGATGAAGCACATTGTGGGGACCTGTTGTAAGTGAGGAGCTGGATACAAACCCAAACCTCTAATCTGAACACAGTCAGAAAGCCATATGCCGCCAACCCAGGCAGTACAGAGAAGCCGTCTGTTTGCTCAGAGCCCAGTGCAACTCCCACACGTGGCAACAGGGATGCAGTGAGATTGGGCCCCTAGAAAGTAGCTCTTGTTTCTTATTTTATGATCATCTCTGGATTCTCCTCATAAAGCCTCCAGTTCAAAAGAGCAGAGAGGCAGTGAAGAGCCAAGAGACTGCACAGCATCCAACATTCTCTTGTTCAGGATGCAGAGCTGCTCCACATCTCATCAGCAGCATCGCCCAGCCCCGGCGCCAGGGCTTCGTTTGCTTTCCTGTTGGCTTGGTAACAGCTGCTGTTACTGTTTGGGGTGGCGGGAGGGCAAGAAAGTGCTTATTGCTTCAGAGCTCTTCAGGAAAGCCTCGTGGCATCTTTGGCAGAGTGTAATAGGCAGGCTCCCTGGGGCAGCCTACCAGCGATGCACTCGGGTGATGCTCTCTGTGCCCCTGCTACCTCTGCACAACGCCAGGGCCAGAGGGCAGGGACCAGGGCCAGGCTACGGTTCAGCCAGCAGCCTCTGGGTACAGACAAACCCTGACACCTTAATTGTACATAGCAACACAGCAACACACAGCTCCACCACATCCTGACCTGCAAGCAGAAGGGGTGAAGCAGGCGTTGCTCCAGCAGTTCTTGGAAAAAAATCTCTGGGCTTTTTGCACTCCAGTGAGGCAGGTGATAGGAGCCCCATCCCAAGTGCCTCTGCCTTCCCTCTCAGCTCATCAGCCAGGAGGAATGTCTGGAAGGAAAACCGGGCTCCACCTTCTGATTTCACCAGCAGCTCTGTGTAATGCAGTGTGTAATGCAATTTACTGCCCACATTTTAAAAATGTTTTAACATGAGGGGTGTGGGTTGTAATAAATCCAGGTCTGAGTCCTGCTTTTACTTAGTTTTGGACTCTTTTTACCTGCAGTTGTCAATGGTGTAATGGAGAGAGTGGACATAAAACCCTGCTGCAGAGTAGCAGAGCTTCTTGTGTGGGTGTCAGTCCAAAGCACCATGGACTTTCATGAGGTAAATGTGATGGAAGCTGATGATTTTGGATGGAAGAGCTGGGCAGAGCCCTAGGCCTAAGCAGCACAGTGAAAACTGCAAAATGCAGGTGGCCAGTGCTGCCATGGCACATATTTCAGTGGCAGATGAGGACGAAGGACAGTTTGGGACACATTAGGAAATGCGACATTAAAACAGCTGAAAATCCAAGATGCTTAGCTATGTTTACCCCCAGGTTCCTAATGGTGATGAGCCATAAAAATGCTCCATGGGATGGAACACCTCTCTACGAGAACAGGCTGAGAGAGCTGGGACTGTTTTACCAGGAGGAGAGTAGGCTCCAGGGAGACCTGAGGGAGTCCTTCCAGTATCCATAAGGAGGCTGTAAGAAATTGTTTTCCACTTACAGGGAAGATTTAGACTGGATATAAGTAAGAAGTTTTTTACAATAAGGGCAGTGAGGCACTGGCACAGGCTGCCCAGAGAGGTGGTGGTGCCCCATCCTTGCAGACAGCCAAGGTCAGGCTGGATGGGCTCTGAGCACCTGATGGAGCTGTGGGTGTCCCTGTTCATTGCAGGGGGGTTGGAGCAGATGGCCTTCAAAGTTCTCTTCCAACTCAAACAGTTCCACAGTTCTACGATTCTATGCCAGAGCTCTGACAAACCTTTGAGGAGAAGTTCTCTGCACAAAACACCGTAGGACAGGAACAGGCAGAAGCTCAATGACAAGTTCATAAAGTTGCGAGAGCCACTGAACATCACCTTTCTGCCCATGATGGTAAGACGAGATGGAGCTATATCTTCAACCACATCTGAAAGTCTTGAACCTCAGCCTTGCAAAACCACATTCGTTTCAGCTGACACAAACACTCCAAAAAAAGAAATCTTTTTTTTTTTTTTTTTTCTGAGCAAGGGCTTTTTAACACCCTTACTGCTTGCTTCCATCAGGACATTGCCAACATTTCCAGACTATTATTTTAAATTTTCTTCTCTCTTCCCTCTGGCTCTCCAGCTCCCTTAACCTGCTACCATGATGCGCTCGTGGGGAGAAGCAGCTGTGGGAACTCTCGGCCTCTCTGCATTGTGAAGGACAGGGCTATCTGCGGGCTGCCATTCATTCCATCAGCCACCGCTCGGGGAAAGCACAATTTGCTGCAAGCTGATAGCAGCACGCTGACACTTAGCGGGACAGAAACGTGCTCCAGCCTGACAAGGAACAATCACACATTGCATTAAGGGAAGAAAGGGGACAGGGAGGAGAAGGGAAAAGAGGAAGAGAGAAGGGGGGAACAAGAAAAAAGGAATGGTTAGCTATTCAGGAGATGCCCTGTAATTTGAGTGTCAGTAATAAAACGTTAGGTCAGATGTTTTGATTGGATGTCAGAAGGAATTGTATGCCGAGGAGTCATGCTCCCTACTTTACTGGCAGGGTGAACTAATGGGAAAATATTCCAAAGTGGCTGATTTTGGTGCCAAGACTTTCACTGACGTCTCCAGCACAGGAAATGCCACGGCATGCATAGATATATTTTACCCATGTATTTAAATAAACAAAAAGTAAACTCAAATTCAGCAAAAAGCACAGCCGAGTTCCTGCAGTCCACTGCCAAGAGCTGACAAGTCCATAAAGGAAGCAAATCCTTTATTTTTTTTAATTCTCCTAGTGAGATCAACTTGATCTTCCCTCTGCAGCCTGTGTGCCTTCAGAAGAACAGCGCTGCTAATTTGTTCTCTCACATGACTGGATGTAATACAGTTCTATAACCTTTTAACATTTTGCTGCTTGCATGGCATACCTGTGTCTTACTTATTGTTCATCAAATTATGCAGGGAAATCAAAGCCCTGCTAAGACGTTTTAAATACGTCTGCATCAAAAATACACTTCTATAATGCAGGCAGCACAAAATCATTATCACAGCCTCATCTGCATATTAGGATTCATTCCGTCAGCTTGAGAAGCTGGGACTGAAATAGCCAAGCATAAAACAGAGGGAGAATTTTCCTCAGGTGGCGCCTTGTAAATCATCAGTTCCTAATTTATGGATTTTTTTTTTTTTCCTCTGGATCTCCATCTACTTATTTATTTATTGCTTTCCCAAATACAGAATAATTAATATTATCTTCTCCTCAGCAGGAAAATAATAGCAATACAAGAAGATACACTGCTGAAGCTCCACACTGTGACTTAGTGCAAACGGGGAGGGCTGTGGTGCAGGATGATGTGGTTGAGGTGTTGGCCAAGGACATGTGGGCACTGGACACAGCTCCTACCTCTGCTCCGTGGGCCATGGGAGACACGTGAAAATCATCAAACTTTCAAGATGTCTTGAATGCTGCTGGCTGCCATTGGGACTTATTCCACAACCTGGGCAATGGGAGCACAGCTCCTAAATTTAGGTGGTTGGTTTGGAAGGCTTTGCTTTTCACCTCTGAGTTCACTCAGGGCATAGACGGTTTTCTCACCATATGCCTGTATGGGGCTTAGGATGACAGGCTTTCCATTAGAGCTAGTAAATTTCACTGAATAAATAAAAGTAGGAGGCATGAAAGTTCAGAGTTTGGTAGCTGGAAGCAAACATAATTTTTTCTCAACCCACTGGTGTTTTTCAGTGCCTCTACATATGGATATCCCACCTGAGACACGTTAAAGTGACCCAATTTAGAGAGAGTAGATTCTCAGCACTTTCAGTGATGCTGAAGGCCAAAAAATCAGTGGTGGTGGTTGAAAATGTAAGCCAAAGCTTTTTTACTTGCAAATCTCCAGTTCAATTCTGGCTCAGGGAAGCAGGCACTGGAAGTTGTTCCTGTCTGACAGTTGCATAGATGGCATCTGGAAAATGAGCTGCTAACTTTCAGCTTAATTTCTAGTGAATACATTACTAAAAAACCATTCAGTGCAAACATCCTGGTACCTACCAAGCGCAATTGCCTATGAATCATCCAGGATGCATTTCTACAAATGAAGCTACCACAGAAACAAATGGTAGTGATTGAATCATTCTATACTCAGCACAGAAATCAGACACTAAATCAGAAAGGCCATTCTGCTTCTTGAGGCCAAGAGCACAGAAGGAGTGGAAACAGGCCCAAATTTTGGTATCCAGAGCCAGATAGGTTTGGGTAGCCTACAAGCTGCTCCTAAACATTGCTGCTAAATGTTTTGTGGGCTGACAGAGCAAACGGCCTCCAGGGAGGGAAAGGAGAGCAAATTAATTACAATGTCAGAGTTATCCTGCAACAAAAGCAAGAAGAGGGAGTCACAACTGTGTACCCAATGAAGTAGGAATTTTACAGCAATTAATAGGACTGTGCCCTGATAAAGGTTACCTTGTCACTGCTAACAGTATGTGATTTTCCCTCCATACCATATCTATATTGTTTGTCAGGAATGAACTTTAATAAGATTATGCTGTCAGAACTCATCACCAAAGTGACCACACACCGTAGATGCAGTGCAAAGATCCACTTTGATTTTGTCCTCCGAGGTACCAACCTTCTTTCAAATGTGTTAGAGCATCGAGGGAAGTCCTGCAACACCACACCACGATGGTCTCTGGGCAGAACAAAATCAGTCGCCACATAGATGGCACCGGCATTGGAGTAGGCATTGGCATAGGCATAGGCACAGGCATTGACATGACAAGTCTGCTCTGTTGTTCACTTCTTCTCCTCCACTATAGCCAGATTCCTAGGTCCTGTTCCCACCTCCTCCTTCATGCATTCTGAGCTCCTGCAGGAAGGAGAGGACCAGCATTGAGTGCTCAGCACTTTAGTGACAAGAAGTTTTATGAGAATCAGGCATTGGAGCCTCCAAAGGATTTGTGCATTGCAGTAGCAGAGGAAGTGATAACATCTGGATGACACTTGTTTGTTAACCATTTTGTAATCACAACACATGCAATTATAGTCTGACATGGCACTACCAGTGTGACCAAAATGTGGAAGCGTACAGAGGTCTTCAAAATGTATAGTTTTATTTCCATTATTACTTGCTTCTGCTGAGAGTGGCAGTAAACTGTAGTTAATAAAGGAAAGCCAGTTTTTATGGGCTAGGAAGACAGTAAATATATGCAAAATGGTTTGTTGAATCTAGCAGTGGGGTGCCATAAGAGGCTTCATAAAGCAGAGATAGAGTTTAGCATCATTCTTCTAAGGCTGGGAGTAAAACAAAATAAATCTCTCCTGAGTCTACTCACTGACTGGCCTAGTTCAGATCATGTATATGCAGTCAGTGCTTCTTCCTCTGCAGAGTTCCTGTTAATCATTATTAATGCCAGTCATCAGATCACTAATCATTTGAAACAAGAAGCTGCAGATATTACAGATAGAGATTCAGGATGAGATGAATAGCACGGATTTCCCCAGAGGAAGAGGAAGGTCTGAGCCCCCCAGCCACTGATGCTGCCTGGTACAGCATGATCTTTTTGCCTTCCTAATCTTTATAATGTCAGGAGCTACTCCATCTTGACAAAGACAGAAATGCAGAAACCTTGAGTATCAGAATTGTAGGGTTTGGAAGGGACCTCTGGAGATCACCTTGTCAACTCCCTGATAAAGCAAGTTCCCTGTAGAAGGTACATAGGAAAGTGTCCAGGTGGGTCTTGAATATTTTCAGGGAATCCTTCATATGGACAAAGGGATGGACATGGACAGACCCTAACAATGCTCCTCTGCCCCATATGGGAAGAGAACAATAAGTAAGCCTGATGGCCATGCCCTGCCAGTCCTGAAGCACATGGGTACTGTACTAGTTTGATCACTGAGATACAAGTGCCCATAGCCACACACTGAATCATTTGAGCAGCCTCAATGGGAAGACTTCCCAAGTTGCTTATCACTCTTCTAGCCCGACCTGGTTCTTTCTGCTCACTACACAAACATGTGAGCTGAAACAACACCATTTTCTTTTGCCACTGGGGAGGGTTTAAGAGCACTGTGGTTCTGCTGATGGTCGATTCTGTCTGAATTTACCATTTGCAGTCCTGGGAACATGCCCTGAGTTGTCTAAAACAATCCACTTTTTTTGCTCAGAGCAAAGGCAGTGAAAAGGTTATGACACTGTGGTGCAAGTTTTCCTTGTAAATCTGATCCAGAAGTCAATGCCTGGCAGCCACTTTCTGTGATGTACTTAAGATCCCGAGCAAAGGGCATGCGCCTGCAGATGTCAGAGTGAGGATTTTACACGGCGAACTTGGATGTGGGTCTCTGGCTGAATTTGCGTGTACTACCTATGTCAGCTTCATTTCATCTGATGATGGCATTTGGAATCCTTGGCAAAAGGCATTTTACAATAAAGATGTGCTATCTGAACACAGGCTCTCCTGGGTGGTTTGGGAGTGAGGCAGACAACAGTATGATTTTGGTGCCCAGTGACTCTTCAGGGCAGGACTTCACTTGCAACAAGCAACAAAACTGGATGTGCAAGGGAGGAGGCAGGGAGGAAGGAGCATAAAGTCATGGCTTGATCTTGCCCAGAGTTGATTTCAACAGACTCCATGGGAGCTAGAACTATTCCTTACTTAACAGTGGGAGCTCAGGTAATTGTGAGATTGAATCGTATAGGAGACCATGATTTGCCAAAGGGAAAGTCAAATAACATCAAAGCAATCAAAGGAATTCTTCAGGAATTACTGAGTGAAATACTCTGTCTCAAACAGGACTGCAGGCTAGGTTAATTACAATTGGCACATCTAGATCTACCATCAGTAAATATCACACACCATGTCCATTTCCATTTTGTTCTTGCTTCCACAACTTAACATTCTGATCTGGCCAAAGTAAAAAAAGAAACAAAGAAAGGAGGAAGATCATCATCAGGGGATTTTCAGGAGGGCTGTCAAAGACAGAGAAAGGAAATGTCTTTGAGTTAGGTGGGTGACAACTAAGTGCTCCTTTTGTTCAGGCAATAAATGGGGACAGAAGAATGCAGTGCTGGGATGGTCCCATGAAGCCAGGGTGTAAATAACATTGGAGATACCTGTGTAAAACATCTGCCCAGGGAAATTCCTTAGCACAGCTCAGAGACCTAAAAGAACCACCAGTGGGTCTGGTTCCAGACCAGCCTCTGCAACACCAACACAGTGACATCATTGTAATAAAACACTTATCTCACTGATCACACAACAACTGAGTTCCTCCTGGGTCTCACCATCAGATTACGCCCCAAGCAGGAGGCAGTTGAGAAATCCTACAGCACTGCAAGCATTTGTTTTCCTTGTAAGGAAGAAAGGTGGACCCATCACAGGATCACTAAGGTTGGAAAAAAACACTAAGATCATCTACTCTAACAGTTAACACAACCATGCCCACTCCTTCCAAGACAGCAAGATTCAGATCTTGCCTTGAAGCATCAACCCCTTTTAAGTCCTATCAGAGCTGAGGAATCTCTGTTCTTGTTCCAGGGATCTCTTCGAGCTGTGTTGGTAAATGCTTCGTTGGATTGGTAATGATTCAATAAATTGTTTAATGTTCCTCAATCGATTCACAGAGAAAAGAATGAGACAGCTGATTCATTTCTTCTCTCCTTTATCTCTCAGTGTCTCTAAAAGTCAGACCCTCTCTCTCCCCTCTACTCATCTGCAGGAGCAAGGTGTTAACAGTCTGCATGGTCTTGGTGAAGCTAATATGCACAGCTTGCATGTCTTTAGCTTACTGTGAACATTTTTACAAAGAAACCCAAATGCATGCAAATAAGATAATCTGCATTTCTTCATTTCTGAAGCAGAAGGCTGAAAGAAGCTCTCTAAAGCCTCGCTTAGGAGCCTAATGAAGTGGTCTGACTTCCAGGAGGGCTGAGTACCTGGCATGTCTGATGTAAATCAAGAGCTGGAAATCACACTCATTAGATAGAGTATGATTCTTATAAGACCTATGAAGAGGATTATTCAGCCTGGTGTGGCGATGGTGAAGCCAAATTTGCATTCCAAGCTTTGGCATAATGCTTCCATGAGCCAACATTCACTCATATCAGATCCACTGTTTAGATTCAGCTCTCTTCCAGAATCTACACACAAACATAACATCCGTAGGTAAATAAAGAAACAGTCTGCTGGGAAAACACTTATCACAATTTACTCTTCTAGGAGAGCAAAGAATTTTCCCTCAGCCTGAGCTATTAGAGAATTGTCCTAATGAAACTACTAATTAAGCTAGTCTTCTTTCTCTGAATCATCAGCTGTATTGTAATTGCTACCAGACAAAAGGGTCTTGTGGTTGATCTGGTGAGCCTAGAGAAAGGATATTGCAAATTATTGTTGTGATTTCATGACAGCCCCTATCCTCCAACTTGTTTGACCCCTTATATTCTCCCCGATTCCCTTCCTTCTTCTATTTCACTTACAGATTCAAAGAGTGTTTCCCATCTTAAAGTTGTTTTCTGAAGAGGAAAGACTATGCTGTAAGTAAAACAAGACATACAAAACTGAGGAATTATGCAGATTAGAATTACCAGCACCATCGTTGTAGAAGTTGTTACAGTTGACTTGCATTACATACGTCCTCCTAGCATTTCCCCTCTGGTAGAACAAGTAAAGATTCTTTAGGTCCCCCTCTTAGAGAAACACACAGCATATTTATGATGAATGAGCTTTCAAGAGCTCAGATATTTAATTTGCAGCTACCCTGGTTAGTGATGATTAAGTTCCTCTTGTTTTTACAGTGTTTCTTAAATAAAGTGTAAACACATCCTGTCCAATTCTGCTAAACAGTGAGACACATGGGAATGTCGAAGGAATTGCTAAGATAATGAAACCGGCCATGCACAGGCATAAATACACATGATCACACACAGATACCACTATGCATGCAGCCATACTTGTATATAAGAAAAAAAAAAAGCATGCTTACATAGATATAGATATAGAGAGATTTATATGTATTCCTTTTGTCAGGCGTTGATTGCAAGTAGGCTTAATGCCTAGGGATTTCCACTAAAACACCAGCTTGATTTCCCACCAGGAAACATGGGGAAATTAAATCAACCTGTCTGGGTACTCGGTGAATATAATTCCCTATTCACAATTGATGAATCAAACAGATAGGCCTAACCAAACAGTATTTGCGGAGGAGTCGCAAGAGAGAAGAGGAACTGAATAATAGGGAAGAAGAAACCCCAGTTCACAGATAACCCCTTCCCAACACATCCCCCCAGAGGGCCAGCTGGGTTTGCTCCTCCTGCAATTGCACTGCAGAGAACTTCTGTGAGCTCTGTAGGTGCTGTAGGTAAATCCCACTGCAGTGAGGCTGAAGCAGAAGGTGTCTTCCCATCTCCAGCTGTGAATCCAGTCATTGTGCCATCAGCCACTCCTTTTAGCTGCTTCCCCACCATTGCCATTCCTCAGGAGGAGCAGTGACGATGCTTATCAGAAATCTCTAAAGTTTACTATAACTGCTTTTCCTCCATCCTTGTCTTACGGCTTCTATTGCCCAAGTTTGCAAGCTGCAGGATCACAGGAAGATTTTCCCAGGCTTTTCATAATGCAACTTTATATTCTGTATTGCCTTCACTGTACAACATGGTTGATTTTAGCAGAAATTGCCCCAAAATGTTGCAGACCATGAAATGTGAATTCACCCTGTGAAGTTACTTTCTATTCAGTCTCTTCACTTCTCACCAGACATTAAAGGAATATTTTTACCCTTCTTGTTTTCTGCCCAAGTGCTCTCCAGATGCAGCTGATTTTTTCCTCTAGGCTTCAGCCCACCAGGCAAAAATCTATATGTATTTACATACATACCCATATATGTATATACAGTTGTAAGAATTAGCAAATAACTAAATAAACAGAAAAACCTGTTACACGCTACAACTGCTTCATGAATTTATAACATATGGTGGCAAAGCACTATAAAAACTGTAAACTATAAAGAGGGTTACACAGTCCCATTCATTTATCATGTTACAATGAGTAATTTGTGCACCAGGCAAGAAAGAGAAAACCCACACAGTTGGAGAGTGCATATGTATTTCTGAGGCTCACACTGGAGAGCCTTTTATAAAACATACACATGATTTGAATTCCAAAGCAAAAGCACTGAGAGGCAGTGCACGGGCTAATATTGTTATAATGATGTGCACGGAGCTGAGAGGAAAGGGCAATGGCTGGCGTCCTTCACTGATAAGAGTACTTCCAAACAGGCTGCATTTCTGCCTCTGTCCTTTTAGGAGCTGAGTTCATGGTAGGTGGACAGGTGGACTAGAGAATCTTAGAGGTCTTTTTTAACCTTAATGATTCAATGATTCCAGTCCACGGCTATAAAATCTCTCCTTAGTGCTGTTACAGAAGTGGCAGAGTGCTCTGGTGCCTGCAAAAGAGAATATATCTGGTTGTTCCTCTGGTTTCGTTCTGCTTTATCTCCTTCACTTGTCTGGTGGGGGTGATGCTGACCACATTCCAAGGTGGGTGCATGTTCTTACAGTCCCATCTGTGTTACAAATCCACTTATTATGTAGAGACAAAACAAGAAAGGTGGCTGGCTTATGTTGGAGGGAGCATTGAGGATCATCTAGTTTCAACCCTCTTGCCATAAGCTGGGTTGCCAACCACCAGATCAGGCTGCCCAGGATCCCTTTCAAGGCCAGATTGGATGGGGCCCTGGGCAGCCTGATCTAGTGCCTGATGTATCAACTGGCAATCCTGGTGATGGCAGGGGTTGGAACTGGATGATCTTTAAGGTCCCTTCCAACATAAGCCACTCTGTGATTCTGTGATTTACATGCACTCTATATTTCTGTATAGGGTTTTTTGCCAGAGTAATGTCTCACAAAACATATTATTAAATCACCTGGATTCTCCAGTTTGCACAGAGCCCCATCATTCACAACTACCTGCTCCTGATTTGACTTTCCTTCTTTTTTTCCCAATTGACAAAGAGCTTTTATGAAACACACAGCACATGCCTCATGCTCTGTCCTGGAAATGGATTACTTTTCCCAGAGGGGAAAGCGAATGATGTAGGCTGCATCCTGGTTGTCATGTCCCAGTGCAAATGGTTAAGATCTTCTTTTTGTCTCAGCAAATGCCCCGTGGAACACTTGAGCTAGGTTTAGGCCCTTGGGTCATTGCTAAGCAGTTTCTCTTTCATCCTTTTTAGCACCAGCAGACGCAGCTTGAAACGTGTATACAAGATGCCGCTTTACAGCATCCCTTATTCACTGGTACCTTGGAGACTCCAGTTCATTGAAAGTAATAAAACCAGATCATCAAAAAGAATTCTTTTGAACAGGCTTTGGGCTCTGCTGTGCTACTTGGTTACGGATATTCATCTTCCTGGAAACTGAACTGTTTGATACAGCACAGAAGCATGAAAGCATCAGCTGCCTCCCCGGTGCATTAACCCCTCGAGTGTTGAAATCACGGTCCTTGAATAGCAAAATAGCTATCACTCATAATTGCTTGAGGGAGGAAGCAGATATTATCCTCCCAGGTGCAGGGAAGGCAGCACGCTGGGGTCAGAGGCTTTCCCTGTCCTCATCCCACTCCAGTGATGGGCAAAGGAGAGGGAGAGATGAGGAGCAGCCTCTGCAGGTTACAGCTACAAATAGTCTGCAGGGTGAGTCCTGTATCACAGGGTGCCATAGCAGTTAATCTGAAATGAAAACACAGATGTGCTGAAAGCACAGGCATTCTGGTACTTGGGGCTCTAACCATCTGTTATCTTTAGTTATCTTGTTATTCTGTGTATGCTGTAGAGCCCTGATGTTAGGACTTTCACCCATTCCCTTTGACTTGCCAGGGGAGAGTTGTAGGTTGTGTCAGAGTTTGGTGATTTATTCATCACACCAAACCCTCCATTCTTCCATCGGTGTCAGGTAGAAAATATGAGAGCCAACATCAGCACCATGAGTGTAGCTCTATAGTCCATTAGTAACTCTCATTCTCTAAATGGAGACAAGTGTGGGGATGGTACAGTGAGACTGATTCCTCCAGAGTTTCCTGCTGGAGAGGTCTGCATACTCTTTGCATGCTGGGTTTGTAGCATAGTTAAGATCACAGAGTCAACTTCTGATCTGGTCTTACAGTGCTGCCCTAAGGTTGGTCTCCATAGCACTGCCCTAAAATATCCTTGGTTTTTTTCTAGCTTCACAATAGAGCAGCAAACCCAGCATGCTTGCAGTAATGCCCAGTATTAGCAAATATGCCTGTCCCAGGGCTGTGCCATGAACTGCAGCTTGTCAGCTGCCAGACAGAAGTAGAAGAAAAGGCAACCATTCACCTGACTAGATGGATATCTGCTTGGACCTCATATGGACACCCATGTGCTGTTTCTCACCTTGCCCTGGTGAAACTCCTGTGCTCACTCAGGACAGGCGAAGAGATCACTACCCTCCTAACACCTTGCTGCATTTCCCTTCCCTTCCTCCAACAACAAGAAAACATATGGTGAATTTTACTCATGGAAATTAAAGGAAAGGGATATAAGAAAAGAAAGAGAGAATGATGAAGTACCCCTTTAATTCTCCCTCTCTGTTCCCTGTCTGATCCCAGGCCAGGTCTGCCCAGCTCCATGGCCCCACAGAGGCTATCTCAGGCTTTAGACTCAAGTGCACAGCAGCAGAGCCCATTCTCCCAGGCTGTACCAGGAACAATGCGAGAAGGAAAATGGCTGAAATCTCAGATCAGCTGAGAAGGAATCAATGCAGGAGCCCCGGGAGGTCATTTTTACAGAATCGCTCTTTACGAGAATGAGAAGCACAGGAGCAGGAGAGTAGTAGCTGGCATTGATCATACTTGATTACTATTAAAGGTTATCAGGAAAGATGGTGGAGAAAAAAAACAGGAGAAACATCTTTTATCACTCAACAGAAGGGTTTGGGGGAGAAGGGAGGGAATAATGGTTCAAAATGGACTCCTACCACATTCTCTTACATTAGAACCTTATGTTTTTCCCTCAGATTTCATCACTAACTCAGGAATTCTGGAGTAAGTTGAATCTACCAGCTGAGAGAGCTCCAAAAAAGTCATGATAAAAGGAATAATATTTTCATGAAGAGTTTACGTGAAGAGATTCTGTAAAAAATAAAAGCCCCTTAATTCAAGTATATCCATACCTTTTTACCTGCACATTTCCATATAGGCACATGGATCTTTGTATGTACCTGGGGACAGGCAGTTGTTTGTGCACATGCCAGCATGTGTTTGCACATATACATGGATTTGCCATTTCAAGGTACGGATCTGCCTTCATATGACAGTTTAAGTATAGTAACTACTTGTACTTTCTGGGGGGCATGTGTGGCCATAGGCCAGCATGTCTCCACCCATTCTACCCATGTGCATGTCCTAACACAGCCCTCAGAGTAGTATGGGTTCGTACGCAGAGAGCCTAAAGGAAACAGGTCCTCTGCAGAACAGCTTGTAAGCTTCTGCAGTGTTAGTTAAGCAAGTAACATTTCTTTATAAAACCTAAAATAAGCCCTACATCAAAAACAGTGCAAAGAAACTCTGAACCCTTTGGCTACTGCGGGATTATGCAGTCGTGAAACATGCTATCCTTGCCTATCTGCCTGTGGTCGTTCCAGCAGCCCAGACTCTAAACTACAGAGCTAAAAAGTTGAGCTTGCCATGTTCCCAGAAAGGCAGCAATGTGGAAGTCCAAGTTCCTCCTGCAGAGAGAAGCTGATGAGATTATATGAGATGCCTTGTTTGCCATAACAATGGCTCAGCAGAGAATTGACTCCCTCAAAAACCACTGTTAGAGGAAGATCTACTGTGTTGGGTGGCAGGAAGAGAAAGAAAGCTAAGAATTACAGGACCCCTGTGGATGAGTCATTGCACTGCCCAAAGGGCACATGGTGCTGACACCATCCATCAGAGGTCTAGCAGCAGACAGATTATTCCTAAGCAATAAAAAAGCAAGATACACTAATTTCCAATAGCAGCCTTTGGATGGATTAGCATCCATCCATAGCAGTCACATCAAATTCAGCCTCCAGTTGCTGTTTTTGGTGAGTCAATCAAGCTGCTAAATGGATCTTCTTTTGCTTGTTATCTCTGGGACTCAGCAGGGATGAGAGAAGAGGGCCAGGCTGCTCCCTGGCCAGCGCTATGTTGCCATCACACATCATCCTGCAGTGGGGTCGTGGCAGAGAGGGGCTGTGTGCAAAAACTCATCCATGGGATCATCTCTGCAAAGCGTGATGTTTGTGCCTCCATCTTTAGGCACTAGCAGACCCAACCAACGCAATGTTCTGCCACATTGGCCTGTCCTTTCTGTCTTTATACATAGGTAGTCCTGGTTGTCCATCTATCTCCACCCCTACCTTGTATTCTTCTCAGCAATCCCTGAAAAGGGCTGAGATCTCCAGGGAAAACGAAGTGATGTGAATTAGCTTGTCGTCAGCTTAACCAAAGGAGAAGCAAAAGCAAAGCTGCCAGCACAGCTAATTTCACTTCACTTCACTGGATGCTCCAAGTGCAAGAAAATGGAAGTGTCCCATAGGTCTCAGCAACCAGTCTGTGGCAGACATTAGAAATGGTCGGAGTGTGCTGTGGTAAAAGGAGATTCAAAGTGACAGCATCCTATAGATCCATCTTATGACAGATCCCAAATTCAGAGAATGAAGGTGTTATGTTGTCCCCAGCAACCAGTCAGGATCCTCCAGACAGCAAGAGAAAGCACGAGACAAAAATCAAACATTTTTCCATGGACAGTAATGATAACTACAGGGTTAATTGGCCAACCAGAGCAGTTGCTCACACCAGTGGCTTAGGTGGTCTTTTTCTTCTGTTGGCCACTCCTACACATTCCCTGCAGCCTCTCCTAGGCCTTGTGTCACTACATACCTGAAGGCCAATGTCCTTGGCATGGGAACCTAGGAAGCAACTACTGCTTTTAAAGAAGTGATGAAGTCCCTGGCCTTGTACAGTATGCCTGCCGGTGTTTAGATGTCGCTGTTGTTCCTTATGGGGTACAACTGCACTGCTTGCAGTCATTTTATCCTTCTCTTGCTGGAGATTTACAGGAAAACAGCAGAGTCTTTGCTTATTGAGGAGCAGTGGGAACGGCCTGAGTGCTTTGCTTCCAGAGCTGAGAAGTTTGTGTTACCATGACTGTGCCTGTAAGCAAGTGCAGCTGACCACTGCGACCCTCCTGTTCTGGTGACCTTGGGTTCAGCCTAACCAACGAGCCAGCTAATCAGTTTTAGCTAACATAAGCAGAGGCGCAGGCAGTGGCAGTCAGAAGAGACATCAGAAAAGAAACCTGAGAAAAGAAATTAGGGTGAGAGGATTCATTAATTTCCTCTTTGCAATGACACATGCTTTCTACCCACTTTTTTAAAATGACATTTTACCTGCTATTAGTTTACTGTGAGCATCTCCAGTGCTGCCTTCACTCCTCCGCAGCCAGTTCCCTCAAGAACAAAATTAAATTTAAGCTACTAAAGTCGGACCTTTCTGAAGCAAAAAGAATCTTTAAAAATGGATTTTTTTAAAGGTCATTTTGAACTTTATCTGAACACACATGCAGACACGGGCCATTCAGCTAAATAATGTCGTCTGACCACCTCCTGTCACCGTTATGAGGATAAGAACATCATTTATGTGAGGGGGAGAGATTTTCCACTTGTTCCTTTTATTCTTCCTCTAATTTTTGGAGATTTTAATGGTGTTCATTTTTATGGCTGCTTCTTCACTTCTCAAGTCTTTTGATAATCTACGAGAAAGGGCATGAAGCTGCACTGAATTGGGATGTCCTGCCTGTGACCCCAAACAGGTCAGACCAATTCCTTGCTCCCCAGAGATCAAACTGCATTTGCCAGGCTCCTTACCTGTCATGTTAGCAGTTCGTCAACAACCCAAAACAATCTGTCCTCCTCTTAGGCTATCTTTTTCTCGCCCAGTAACCCAGCTTTGCACTGTCAGCCCACAGTCTGAACAAACAAGGCCTCCTAAAGCCATGGACACTGTTTCCAGTAGCATCAGATTCACTTTCCTGCCACCAGCTGAAGGCATGGGGTTTGCACACAGCTTGCTGTGCACTGAGCCATGCTGCAGAGCACAGGCCTGTGAAAGCACTGCATGTTATTTACTACATCCAGCCTCCTCGAGTCATGTCCTAAACTAGGCTGTATTTATTGAAGACAGCCTTAAGGAATGTCCCACAGCATGCTTTGTGTAAGTGCGGAATTTCCTCAGATGAAATTTTAGCACTCCACCTTTTCCCATGACTGCACCTGTGTCCCAGTTCACAGCTGCCCGGTCTCCTTGCACAGGCTTCCCTTTAACACAGCTCAAATATTTAATTTGCTGAGTGCCATGGGAGTCTCAAAGGTTTGGAAGAACTATCTATTATAAATGACAAAATACGACATTATTGCAGGTAGCCTGCGTACTTGATGTCATCTGTGTTCTATGCTGCTTCTTTAATGAGGCTGTCTTTCTGATCCTGTACGTAATAGAATAATATCCCATGGCTAGCACTTCCCAGGTATTCTAAAAATTAAAACAGGCAAGTTCTTATAGCATTAAAAAAGACTGCCTTCTAAGCCCTAAAGCCCTCATGCTCAGAGTAAGTGCTTTTAATATGCTGTTATTTAGCTGTGCAGGAGTTCGGACTGAGGCTACTCCCAACCACCCGGATTAGCTCAGGAAATGTTCCCCTGAAACCTAACAACACACTGCCCTCTGCTGCATTTTTCTCTGACATATTAAAAGGGGGGGGAAAAGCCCTGCTGTGCTTTTCAGCCTATCCTCTGGCTCAAACTGAGATAAGCAGATGGTTTGTTAGCACTTATCAGTGACTCAGTAACAATCCAAGGTACTACATAAAACACTCTAGCCAGAAAGAAGACAACGAAATGGATTCCGTATGATGGAGAAGAAAAGCTATTGAAAAATCAAGAAGTGAGCGCAGAAGCACCCACAGCTCCACGGCCTTGCCTGGCTGTCCCTTCGCTCCAAGCAGAGCTTCAAAAGCAATTATTTAAGTTAAATAACTGGTTACTATCGTGCCTCCTTGCTTCATCCTTCCCACTGCCCTTAGCCAATCCACCACAACCTCTCGTGACAAAACACTGTTAAGAACTACATAAACAGATACAAGGATATCCAAGATTTTTTCACTGAGAGGATGATAAGGCACTGGCATAAGCTGCCCAGAGAAGCTGTGGGTGCCCCATCATTGGAGCTGTTCAAGACCAGGTTGGTTGGGCCCTGGGCAGCCTGATCCAGTGTCTGACTGAGTGGCTGATAACCCTGCCTGTGGCAGGGAGTTGGAACCGGGTGATCTTTGAGGTGCCTTCCAACCCAACCCTTTCTATGATTCTGTGAAGATGGGCAAGACCAAAGGCATTGGTACCCATAGCATCCCAACGCTGCATTGCGTGCAGTACCTGGAGCTGGCAAGCAGGCACTGCACAGGGACAGCAGTGGGTTTGGACAAAATAATTTCTGTTGTTCTACTCTTCACATTGACTGCAGTGCTAGGTGTTGACATTCAAGGGGACAGGGATTTGTGGATTCCTGTAGAAGAACAAACACAAGGCAGCCTAGGGAAACTCCAAGGCCAACAGCAGCACTTCAGCAATTCTTACTTTGAGCTACTATCACTTTGGGTTCAGTTAATTAAAATCAATAAACGCATTTGCTCTGATTTGGATTTTAGACCTTCACTGAACAACATTAAGGCTTTCCTCCACAGATTCACCAATCATAAAGTCAATAATTTAAAATTAGCTAGACAAACTGTGAATATTGTCTCAGCAAAGCAAGGTTCCTCTGAATACAGAGAGTCCAACGAGTGCACTGGCATTAGGATTTTAAAGTAGCACCCCACTGGCAGCTGAAGCACAGAACGATTTTAGATACTTCAAAAGATAATAAGGTCTGGCACACATCAGAGTTTGGGCATGTTTTATTCTGGTTTCTGGGTTAAGCTGCTAGAAAAATAGGGACAACCCACAAACAGGATCAAGAGTCAATCAGATCACAGACTCTAACGAGCTGAGTGCTGAGCCTTGCCACCAAAGCATATAAACATCATCAAGTTTGGCTCTAAAACCGTGCCATTAAGAATTCTTTGCACAGTCAGCCTGATCTTTGAGATGATCAAACCCATGTTTCCAAGCCATCGTTTGCAACAAAAGCTAAAAAGAAGGTTGAGTTTCCCTTCCCATCACTGTTTTAAGCAAAAAAAAATTGAGAGAACTGTCTTAAAATGCAGACAATAGTCTGGATTTGTGTCTAGGTTTTGCTGTTATCTAGCAGAGCCATGAAAACTACTTATGCAATTAAATTTATTTCACCCTTCTCTGAAATATGAGCTTCAACAGTCTCTAAATCTTTGGCAAATGCAGGTTCTTCTACCTTTTTTTCTTTCCACAATACTTTCCCTTGTGCTGCCTGCACCTTCCTGGGCCCCAGACAGGTCTGGAAGCATCAAATAACCACAAGAAAGATGGCTGTCTGAGATCACCACCCAGGAGAAGAAAACATTAGGAGCCTCTTGGGCAGAACTGTATCGAAGGAACTGCCCTTAGCAAAAGCAAAACCTTGAATGGATCAAAATTCAACCAACAGATTGACCTCGTCAGCATTAGAACCATCTCACTGACTGTATATAAGGAGATTTTTTTTTACAGTGAGGCACTGGCACAGGCTGCCCAGAGAGGTGGTGGGAGCCCCATCCATGGAGACATTCAAGGTCAGGCTGGATGGGCTCTGAGCACCTGATGGAGCTGTGGGTGTCCCTGTTCATTGCAGGGGGGTTGGACCAGATGGACTTTAAGGGTCCCTTCCAACTCAAACAATTCTATGGTTCCAGTGAAGCAGAGGAAGTGCTGAAAGGATGGCTTTCAACAATAATCAAGAACAAGGCAACCAACAGCACCCTTCTGATCAGCAGACAGTACTGTATGTGTGAACCAAAGGCCACAAAGGGCAGAGCTCTTTACACTAAGGATTCCAAGGTGTCCAGCCAGCTTGTCCACACATTGGAAGAAAAAACAACCAGACAGCAACTACAAACTGGGTGGGAATCTGGATACAGAAGGAGATCTTTCTCTGATACAACTGCCCCAGGGAGAAAAGCTGGAAGAATCCTTACTCTCTTCAGCACAGTGTTTAATTATCTAAAGGAAAAACCATGTAAATAGACTTTAAGAGACACACTTGATAATAAATCTATGACAAAAGGCAATGTAGAAATCTGTGCTTTTGAATTTATTATCTGACCTCCCTGCTGAGCATTCCTGTGCAACTGCAGGATAAAATAAATTGGTCTAGCTAAAGAGGCAGGAAACATCTGAATATTCCCTGTTCTGAAATATTAACCTCTGATGCTTCTGACCATCTCTTTCTCAAGTGCAGAATAGTGCAGTATCAGTGGGCAGCTCTAGATCCCAGAATTTGCACTGGAGGAATGCAGCAGGGAATGGATCCCAAGATCCTTGCATAGCAAGTGCAAAAGAGCTGTCTTGCTAAAGCTGGCTAGAATTAAAAAAGAAAAAACCTTTCATTAAAATACTCTCCTGGGAAATGTGTAGCATGCAACTTCTTAAAGGAACTGGTTTTGCTTAGAAATACAGCCAAGTTTCCATATTTCTAAAAGATTAAAGACTTTTCTATCCCTTCTCTCTTCGTTTCTTTTCTTTTCCTTTTTCTTTTAAGAAGACCTTGTAAGAAATTTAGCACAGAAAGGTGACTTCGGTGCACAGGAGATGGACACCATGCTGTTCATTAAAGCAGGCAAATAAAGGGCGCATTCTGTAAAGCAGCTGAGCACTGACACTTTCTGTTAGCTCTAGAAAAGCTTTCAGCTTGCAGCATTAAACACAATTGAATGGTGGAAGCCATTTTTTCTGCAGGTTTAGATTCAGACTGAGTCTTTCTGACTTCATTAAAGCTTCATCTGGGCAAAGGAAGAGCCTGGTCTGCATAAATCCTTGGAACTTGACAGCCTCGTTGTTTCCCCTCTTGCTGCTGCCACCCAAGGAAGAAAAACCAGCACTTGCCATAAAGCTGTTTATAACAAAATATGTAACTCTTCATAAACTGTGCCCTTGTGCCCTACACCTATGGGAGGAGACATTCCCTGAGCCAAAATACTGGCAATCTAATTACGATGCATTCAGAAAGTCTCGTGCTCACCTTAGTATATTATAATAATGATGTTAATTGTTATCATTATTAATGAATGATTAATTGTTGCTCAAAGAACACTCGCCATGCATTTTAAGCTGATAGTGTGATAGATAAGATTAGATGTGATACGTTCAGCAGGGCCAAATTTTGAAGCACAGGCCCACCAACATAACATCTGCAGAAGAGCAGGAGCACAGCCACCTCTCGTTTGCAGGCACAAACCAGCAGATAGTTTGAAAAATGAGGAAAGCAAATTTACAGAACACACTGTGTCTATTACAACTTCACAAGAATGAGCATTGCATGGAAAAAAATATGTGTACATCATTAACGACTGCAGGTCCCAACACTTCCACCTCAATTATTTCATTTTAACTGCCTTGTTTCAGACATCCCTTGAAAAGGAGCACAAAGGCTTCTCACTATCTGCTCAAGATCTTCATGAAAAATAATTCCCGGTGTGCCTTGAGCTCCCCCCATTGACTTGCCAATAGCTGTTAACATCCAGACCTCATTTCTATGCTCCACCACTGTCTCCAGGGTGGAATGTTGAATCTCTACAACAATGAAGATGTGATTGCCCTCTGCTGTGTGTAGCTCTCTGTATTTTAGTACTGCCGCTGCTCACACAAGTAACTGCTATGCCCAGCCCATCCTGGAGAGTGCTGATTCTCGGCTGAAGAGCTTATTTTCCTTTTCTTCAGTGAAGGAAGAACAACCATTCCCCCCTCCCTCCCTGGCTGAAGTTTCTTCTGATCCAAAGGCTATCTCATCTCAGACTTGAAGAATAGGGTTATTACACAGCCTTTATTTTATGCCCTCCAACCAGCCCTCCAACAGGCTGATGGTAATGTGCTTAATGGTGCCAAAATCCATGAGCAGGCCAGAAGGCTTTTGACATCATTTGCCATTCAACACTAATTCATAAATCCTGAGCTGCAGGCAATCTCCATCCAAGTCACTGGCTATCGAATCAGTTTTTCAGCAGCCTCCAGCATGGCTCAGTGTCTCCAATGTTAATGTTGACAAAGGGTGGAACCATGCTCATGGCCAAGGATTTTGGCTGTCTCCTGGTTTAAGATTGATGTCTTTAGTAATGCTTGAAGCTCAGGGCAGACTTGGAGCTCCTTGTGCAAACTAGGAAATACAGTACATTTATTCTTCTCCTGTTGCAGAGAGTGAATTCCCAGGAGGTCAAGGAAGGCACTGGCATAATGTGAGAAAACACTGGGCCATGGTTTAGGGCTCTTATCCCTTTCTTGATGTTAAGGCACAGTCTCTATTCATTCTTAGCTCTGTTAGAGCATTCTGGGTATATTAGATAGGCAGCAACCTCAGTAAATATTGTCTTGTGGACAGATTCCCAGTGGAATATGAAGCTGGACATAGGCCATGATCTTTTCCAATGGGTATTGAACTGGAGAATAAAGAGGTCTGACTGGGAGCTCTCTGTCTGTTCTTCACTCCATTCAGCAGCGTAAACACTCCTAGCTATTTGAATGTCCCTGAGGAACAGGAGCAAGCCCAGGTGACACATGAATTTGATTTTAGACAAAAGGGTGGCTAAAGCCACCTTGTTAAGCCTTGTTATGTTTCAAATAGTTCCCTGGTTCTTTTCTACCAGCCATTTGTTTCTTCTCCAAATCGCTACTTGCAAACAAGTAGCGATTTCATTTGGAAATGCTTCCAACATCTGCTGTCTTCATCAATTTGTCCTTTGGAACCTTTTTATGGCTTTTACTCTGTGTTTGCAAGAATGGTGTGTAAGTTTATACTTCTAAATATGATATCAAACACTTAGGATGCCAAGAGCTGTCTAGTCCTGTGCAAGTGATGTGGAAGTTATATCCCTCCCCTCCCCTCCCCTCCTGTTCCCTTCCCTTCCCTCCCCTCCTGTTCCCTTCCCTTCCCTTCCCTTCCCTTCCCTTCCCTTCCCTTCCCAAATCTCTCCTGTGTGCATTTTATTTTTTACTGTGTGCAGTATCTTACCATGGCACATTATGCTACATTGTTAAAGACTATTTTAGAGGGCTTAGCTTTTACTAATACTCAGATTTAGATAAGTAATTCCATAAGAGAAGACTGTCTTAGTGAGGTCAGTTCTTTTTATTCTGTATGTTTATACTAGAGAAGACAGACCAAGACCTTTCATGTGGAAGGTGGGGAAGTTTACTCTTACTCTTTGGGCTGTTTCTGTAATTGATGATGGGCCAGCAGGGAGCCACAGTTCTAGTTGAATAGAATCACACGCTCCTGTCTAAAACAATCTTTTGTTTCTTTCCACAAGCCACACCCCCCTTCCTCAGAATCTCCTTTCACTAACCACCTCATTTAGAAATGTTTACCTTTCCATTGCTTAAACATTTCAGCATTGTCTGCTAGTGAGTGTAATGTGTGTCCAAAGACTGCATGCCAGCTCTAGTCAACTCCTTATGCTTACAGGGAGCCATCTGAAGGGTAAAATCCTGAGGGCTGAATTCCATCTAATATTCTAAGAAATAAAGCAGAGCACAAAATATGGGGCTAGGGCTTATGCTGCTAACAGTAATTAGAGCTACCAACAGCTGCTGAGTTGCATGGACAGGACTAATAACATGGTGATTCCTGACTCTACTGAGAAGTCTTCATCCCTTTTCTGTTTCTGGATATCAGTCCTTTCTTTTTCTTTCAATCACCAACAGCAGCTACCAGCAGGGAAAGGCCAGACCTCCTTGCTCACTCCTCCACTCCAGCTTTGAGGAGAGATATCCTGATTTTGTCTGGGTTAATTTTATTAATAAAAGCAGGTATGGTGCTGTGTTTTGGATTTTTGATGAAAACAGCGTCGGTAACACATCAAGTTCTAATCGTTGTCAAGAAATTTTCACATTGCCTGCCAGCAAGGCGACTGGGTGTGCATGAGGAGCTGGGAGAGGACAGATCCAAGACAGCTGACTAAAACAGGCCAAAGGGAAATTCCACACCTTATGATATCCTGCAGAAAAATAAAGCTCGGGGGGGGGGGGGGGAGGGGGGAGCTGGCCACGAGGGCTGCCAGCTTTCAGCCCTGAAAATAGCTACGACGGACACACAGCAACAGCGCACAACACCACACAGCTCCCGCCAACGGGGCACAGCGCCACCCTCGCGCATGCGTCCTGTCGCCACCCTCCTCCGGGCTCACTCCATTCCTCCTCTCAGCGGGGATGTGCATCTTTACAAGCGCAAGTTTACCCACCTTTTCCCACGTCGTCTTTCTGTAAATTGTAATTATTATTACCTCAAACAGTGATATGGATTATTTGGTGATTCTTAGTTGCATTGAAATAAAGGGCGAAAAGCTCTCTTTGACTTTTCGTCCATCCCCCTCCCTCCGTGTGAATGGTTCAGCCCATCCCGTAGCCTTCCCTGCTCCGGAAGGGGCGTGGCCGCTCTGGGGTCATTGCGGGCTTCGGGCACGCGCCGCCGCTGTTGGCTGAGCGGGGTGCGCGCGGGTGGTTTCACCTCAGCGCCGCTCGCCTTAGCACGGCCCCGCCATGCCGCCGCCCGGGCAGACGCAGCTCCCGGATTGGGACGGCCTGAAGCTCCGCGTGCGGACCCTGATCGCCACGCACCGCGTCATGATCTTCAGCAAGAGCTACTGCCCCTACTGCCACCGGGTGAGGGAGCGCTGCGGGGCCTCGCTTCTCCTGGGCCCTACGCAGCCTCTTCCCTTCCTCGCGGGCTGGAGCAGGCCTGTGGGGCGGCCCCCGGGCGAGGCGGGAAGCTCCGGCCTGGGCAGCGCATGTGGAAGGGGGCGAGAGACCTTGCGGGCACTACGCCGCGCTCTGCCGTGCCGCGTCCTTCCCGCCTATTGGAGCCCACAGCATTGAAGTGATGCGAGGTCCCAGCTGGGTCATCGGCGGTTTTTTGTTTTTTGGGTTTTTTTCCCTCTTCTAGAGCAGATGAGTGAGTGGGAAGCGCTGCATGGTGCTTTTTGCTTTTTTCCCTCTGCTGGGCTGTTAGCTGGAGGTCGGGGTGCTGGCTGCGTTCAACTTAAGCAAAGCTGCTGCTCAGAGGATAGGCTGAGCTTTCTGCTAGTTTTGAAATTGGAGGGAGAAGGCTGACTGTTGCAAGAGAGTAAGTTCTAAATTCCAGCCACAGTGTGTTTTACCAAAGAAAACCTCCTAGTGATGAGTTGTGATGATTAGAAGGAACAGAAATCTTTCTAGCCCTGTTATGTGTGAATCACACATAGCTGTAACTGGTAAGCAAAAGTTGTTAAAGAAAAGCAGGGTCTTCATTAGAATCTTATAATACCATCAGGCTTCACTTATACCTCTCACAGAATCAGGGTGTTTGCGGGTACTGAATCATGAATATTTACAAACACTGTGTAATGAGATATTTAAACCTAATAGTACTGTGCCAGATGTGGATGTAGTGAGGAAAAAATGTGAAAGGAGGTGTGGGATTGAGTTCTGATGGTCTTCAGTGGAGCGGACAACCAGGAAAAGGACTCAAAAGCTGCACTCGTGTGTGTAGTTCGGGCTTAGTCACAGCAGCTCTTGTGAGGGAGGCTATGTTGTGAGCCTACTGTTTGAGTATATACTGAGTATATTCTGCCTCAACTTGCAACTTAGTCGAGGTTTTGGGAAGGGAAGTTTCTGTGTATAAAACAACAGGACAAACAAATCAGTTTCTTCTCACCAAGAGTGTTTTGGCAGAAAGTTAGCATAGTAAGCAGCTGTCCTTTAATGAAACTTGTTTATCTTATCAGTGGAAGTTTCAGAAAATGATTTAATGGTTGGCTGGTTATCTTGCGTAAGTGCAGTCCATCTGACTGAAATGGTATCTTCTTTTGAGGGGATCTGCTTGTTGATGACTTCAGTGCTGTTCTTTGAGAAGTACTTAAAGTTGTCCCTGACTGTATTATTCTTTGTGCTTTCAGTGGTCCTGACCAGTCAACTTTTGGCATGCATGGTGCTCAGTCCAGTGCTTTTTGAGTCATAAGATGGCACAGTAGCTTCTCAAACCTTGGAACTTATTTGTTCATCTCTTTGGCATTGCACTGGGACTTGACTAACACAAGGAGCTAATGAGAAAAATAGGCTTATTGCAGTCCAGTAATTAAATTCCAGATTAATGTCCTTTCCTGCATTTGTATGAAATTTCTCCATTAGACAGCATTAATTGCTTCTGGGAAACAGTCAGATCTGGGGAATACTGTCTTTAGTGCCACAAGGCAGGGAACATGCATCTGGAATAGGGGGAGGCCTCTCTCATGGCCCTTCCTAGGCAGGAGAGTTAAAAGACTTTATGAATGTTAAGTAACAGGTGGTAAATTTGGAGGGGCAGGATGTGAAGCAGAAAAGAGCTGATGGTGAGTTTCCTTGGTTTATGTTCTTTTTTTTGAACTGGAGAGAAAGATAGTATGGTGAAGGAAGCCAGTAGAAATTGTTTGCATTGTGGAGGGATGATTAGAGGAAAGCTTGTGGAGGGAGAAGCCACATGAGACATCATTTGGTAAAAGAAAGAAATATCTGCAATAATATGAGTATTATCATCTCCCTATGAAGACTTATAAAATAGTGAAAGGAACAAGAGAACAAAGGATGATGCAGTGTTCTAATCTAGTCTGTACAGTTAATGAAGTGGATATAATTTGGAAGAGTTGTTACAGCTTGGGTATTTAGCCTATAATCACGTAGTTTCAAATTCATAAAGAGAGAGATATTAGTACTATGCAATGCATCTCACCACGGATGGCAGTTAGCAGTGTGTTTTGGTAACATTAATTGAAACACTGTTGATGTTTATTGCTAGTTCACAGTGCATTCATATTCTAAAAGATACATGGGAAGAATTCTTTGTTTCAAACACCCCAATCCTGGGGCATTCAAGGCAAGGATGAATGGGGCCCTGGGCAACCTGAGCTCCTTGGAGGCAACCCTGCCTATGGTGGGGGTTGGAACCAGATGGTCTGTGAGGTCCTTTCCAACCCAAGCCATTGTATGATTATTTGTTTCAAATGGAAGTAGTCATGCTGGAATTTTAAGATTATAGTTTCCTTAAGATCTGCAAATAACTCTCTAAATGAATTAATTAGGTAGCTGTGTTTGATTGGCATAGCTAGCAGCATGACCAGGCAGTTATGCAGTTTTCTGCAAGTGCGATTCATTGTTCAGTTAAGTCAGGCAGTGGTGGGAAGGGCTGGTGTTAGAATGACTTCCTCATCATAACTGAATCTGACTGCTCGTTAACTTCTTACCTCTCTTGTAAGACTAATGCTAAGTAAGATGTATAAAGAAAACAAAGGGGTTTTTTAGTGTGAGAAATTTCTGGATCTGAACACTGTGATACATTAGAAATTATTTTAAGAGTAGCCAATGTAGCTGTATAAAAACTGCCAGTTATTCCAGGTACGTGTTGTTCTATTACTAAAGGTCATCCAAATCCACAGGAGCATCAGTCAGTTTGGCTATAGCTATTAAATACTAGTTGATATTTGAAATGGCAGACATGCAACATACCATGTTGCTTGAGTTTACTGCATGTGAGACTTAGCTCCCCTAATGACAAAAAGCATCTCCAGGACGAATTCTCTTGAGTGCCAGACCAATTTCTAAGCTTTGTGCAATCTATTTCCATATTTAGTGCTACGTAAAAAATTTTCTGGAGTCTTTTTTTGAAAACCTGAGAAGGCTTTGTATTTTGCAACTTCAGTTGTGCTGCTTGGTCTGGAGAATCCTTAGTGTTTACCAGAAATCATTTCCTGTGTGCTTTCTCTAGACTTCTCATGATCGCTGTTACTTTTCTATTCTTCCTCTTATTTTCTTTTCCAAAGCAAGATCTAGTCTCTCCTGCATGTATTGAAGGTTTCATAACTTTGGGCATATAGTTGTCACTCTTGTTTCTGCTTCATCACCACTAACACATGCGTAATCTATTCATATCATCTATAATCACTGCTTCTAATTAGGATCCTGATATTTGTCTGGTTCTTTTTCTCTACTCTGTATCTTCAGTAGAGAATAAACATCACCTAAAGGCACTGCTTTGAATTTGTCTTTTCTTGTGTAATCCTTTCTTGTTCTAAAACTGTCCTCTGTCCTGTCCTCCCCCTGCTGTCTGTTGTTTCACTGTTTGAGATGCATTTTTTTGTATGTATTTTTTTTAAAGCCACTGATGAAAACTTGCCTTTTGTGTCCTGCTGTTCTGCTGCAGAGTAAAACAGCAGCCAAGTGGAAAATTTTGTGACTTCCCTGCAGAATTGTAGTGTGCCACTTTGTAGCAGCAATCTTCTTTGAGCTTTGCTTTTTTAGATATTTTGTGGCATTCAGCTTGGGCTTATAACAGCAATTGGAGGGCAGGAGCAGTTTTGCTGCTGTTTCCCACTCATTCAGCCCATAGCTGTGGTCACTCCAGTAAGTAAGCAAGCCTTAGAGTGGCATGAGTTTGTAAGGAAAGTTTTTAGGTCTGTGTAAATGGTTTCAGAGATCTGGGACACAGGATGTCTCAGGAAGAGATTGGTTTGTTCAGCCTTAAGAGGAGGATAGAAGGGATTATATTCTTAATCGTCCACTTGATACCTGATAGGCAGAACAGCCACACTCCTCTCAGTTTTAGAGTGAAAGAACAGAGGGCAACATGCACACTGTTAAACAAGAGATATTGCAATGAGATGAAAGGGAAATTCTTCCCTGGGGGTGGTCAAACATGGGAGCAGCCCAGAGTCTTGTGTCATCTGTCCTTGTAGGTATTCAGAACCAACATGGACAGTACTTTGTCCAAGGTGATCCAGCTTCATGTCTGCTCCTGTTTGAGCAGGCAGCTGCACCTGGTGACCTCTGAAAAAGTCCACTCCAACTTCCTTTATTTTGTAGGTGTAAAATTAATGCTGTCATCTATACAAGCAGGGTTTATTTTAGTATGTTATTGTTTCAATATGACGTAAGGAAACTTGTATCATTAATACATAATATAAAAGGTATGTCTGTCTTAATAAAGTTGAAGTCATTAGAAAGTAGAGGGCAGTGAAATACTTGGTGCTTGGCACAGTGACCGCATGGATCACAGTGACATGAAAGGCTTTTATCACATTTAACGTTTTAAAGCACCTTAAATGTGATTCAACTTACTCTGAGTGTTGTCAGTAAGTGTGAGGTTCATCAGAAAGCTGGTTGTTGAAGTATTTTTATTTTCTTTCTTGAATCAACAACAAAGCACACAGAGCTGCCATTGAGAATCCAGGCTGGCAAGGAGCATGCAGAAATTTAGCTACAGCTTCTTGCTAGAGCTGTTCTTATATCAAAACAGTTAGGGTGAAAAGCACATATTTCACCCGATGCCTTACAACATCTCTTTGCCAGAGGTAAGTCGGCCAAGATATATTTTGGGAGTAAATATACCAGCTTTAACATTACCTTGTTATGAAGTATGTCCTTGTCAAACTGTGAGAGCAGTTCACACAATTTCAGTTTTGCTGATTTTACAAAAAGATGTTGCAAATAAAAAAAATCTAACTTCTAAATGGCTGCTTGATTTGAATCTGGTAGTTGTGCTCTGCTCTGTCTGTTCAGAACTAGTATTAGAAGAGGAAGCTTCCTCCCCATGGAGGAAAAAAATAGCTCCATTTGTTGTGTAGGGTGGCTTTTTCCTTTTCAAGGGTCTCATAGAGGTGATTGATTGTTTCCATGCTGGCTACTGAATGCCTGAAACATTTATGTTATGAATGATTTAAATGGGGGAGCAAAAATAAAAGGCGTATAAGTTAGAACTGCTCCTGTCTGATCCTGGAGGCTGAGGCAGATGTTAAACCAGAAACCCGAAATCAGAACTAGAAAAAAATTCCAGTCTTGTCCCAAGCCTCAGAATAGAAGACAAGATAGTTCAAGCACATCTGATGTGCTCTTTGAAGTTGCTCACTGATCTGGATTGTTTTCCACCTGGGCAACGTGTTTCAGTGTCTTGCTGTCAGGAAAACCTTTTCCTGCAGTCTAATAATCTCTTGAAACAGTTCAATCTCATCAGTTATTGCTTCCACCACTACTTTCCTTCTTCATTACGGCAGTCGGTTAATTATTTAAACACGGCTGTTTTTCCACATCTTTTCTTTAAGTTAAACTCATTGACTGCTTAGATTAATTGTTCTCCACTTGTTCTAAATCTTTTCTGTAATGCAGTGACCAAAACTGCAAGACTGAATACAGGGCTGGTAGGCTTGAGCTGCCCTTGCTCTGTATGCTTAGGGATTACTCTTGTGGCTTTTTATAATGGCTTTTTTGCTTAACAGTGTTTGTTTTGCAAGTTATCTTTAATCCCCATTCTTTCTTTCCTTAGTACTTGGGAAATCTGACTGCTGCATTATTTTTCTTCATGATATTTTTCTACATAGCAATTACTGTCATTGTTTTTGCCTGTTCAGGGGATGTTGAGATCTGCAGCTAAGCCAATTGTATAAAGAAGTTGTCTCTTAAGATCTGTTGAACTTGTAATAGGAGATTATCTGTGGCATACTTTGTTTGAATGCTGTTAAATAGCCTGACTTTAAATGAGGACTGTGCAAAATGTAGAATTAGCGACAAACTATGAAAGATATCTATGGCTATACCCTCAAAGAATTATAATCGAGTCTTAAGTCCTTATGCATTTGTATAATTGAGAATTAAAAGGATGCATTGGACCTTGTGGAAGCTTTGCCTTGGCAGTCTGCCTGGGTACAAAAACATTGTGTCCTTTTCTGTTACAGGTAAAAGAACTCTTCAGCTCGCTAGGTGTACAGTACTATGCTTTGGAACTGGATGTAACTGGTAAGTGGCAGAAAGAAAGTGTATCAGGTGTTGCTTAATGTAACTAAAACTGGGTGGATGTGCATGGCTTTAAACTGTCTTGAACTAACGGTAAGTCTTAAGGAATCGTGGAAAGGACTCGTGAGGATCATTGAGTCTCAACTTTAAGTGTACAGAGATGAAAAAGTAGTTGGGCTTCATTATGGATTTTAGTGTGGGGGATACATTTTTAATTTCACTGAAGGTCCTCTTTCGGTACAAGCCACCTAATAACTGTATGTGCAGAGGATGTGAGATCTGGTTTCTCCTTTGGGAGTCTCATCTTTCAGGAAGAAGCCTTTGGTAGTTTTCTCTTACCTCTGTTATGGCTTTTAGATGAATTGTTAATGTTTGATGTGGTGTAACAGTGACATTCAGAGGGAAAGCTGCTGAGTCATTGGTAAGAGTGTGAATTCCACAGTCTTGACTGTTATCCATTTGAGTTTTTTCTAAAGCCTTTACTTCCACCACTCCTGCAGCGTGTTATACATGTGTATGTAATGCATGTAGTTTTAAGAACAAAGTTTCTAAAATAATACTGAGTTCTTCATCACACCATTAGTAAGCTGTTGATTATGGATCATCATTCATATGATTTTATATTTTATTTTTCCTATGCATAGAAAGAAAACGTAGTTTCTAATCCTTTCTTTTCAAGTGTGTTTAAGCAGTATTTGAGGGGGAAAATGTGTTAGTAATCCAAGTACCTCTTCTGACTTATCTCAACTTTCATTAATTAAAAAGTAAAAAAATACTATAAACTAGGCATGGCCTTGTATATACACAATACAGCTCTCTGATTGATTGATTTCCTGAAATTACTTGTAATTAAGAAAATGTTTCTTTTGCAGTTATTTCAATCACTGATGATAAATCTTGGAGTATAGAGATTTCTAACCAGTGATTACTGTAAAATCTTCCCACATTTACTACTGTACAACTATTGAGAGCTCTAAACTGAGGCTGCCTATTGGTGCTGGTGATTCAGATGTCAGGTCAGGCAATGATGGTCTTAAAACAGGAAGATTTCAAGCAGTGTGGCAGATAGAAAAAGCTTGAAGATGTTGTGAACGTGACCACGTTTATTCTTCTGATCTCCAAATTCTTGTAATTACAAAGCTGCTGGGCAAAACTGTGTGCATTTAAGTGGAACAGAACTCCAAAACCAGACAATTCTACTGGGGAAAAAAAGCTGTCTGTATGATTTCTTGTTTTATCTAATGTGTGTGTGTGTGTATACATACATACATATATATATATATATATATATACATACACACATATATATATATATATATACATACACATATATATATATACATACATATATATATATATATAAAATATACACATAGCTAAATTGTATTTAATTCTTTGCATCTATTATGAGTTTTTAGTAATATTTAGACTAATACAAAAAATAATGTGTAAGTATATGTAGAAAGATAAATATATTTGAAATTTAAGTGTGGTACCAAATGTTATACTGCCAGAATGGGATTCTGGAAAGAATCCAGAAAACATGGGGCTAAACTTGATTACTTCAACTACTTCAGCCTGAAGTTCTTTGACTTGAAGTACCTGTTTATCCTCCATATTTTAGCCAGCCTTTTCACAAACTATTTTGTGTTGAGTCTATGTAGAAATGTGATGCCCAGGAAATAATGGTTTTCTGTATATGTTGCAGTCTACACCTTTAAAATGTCAGCTTGTATAAAAAGCCCCTTCTTGAAAGTAGTTGTTTAATGTACCTTTCTCATTTGTTTTTAGATGATGGGCCCAGTATTCAGCAAGTGTTAGTGGAGCTAACTAATCAGAGGACTGTGCCTAATGTTTTTGTCAATGGAAAACACATAGGTGGCTGTGATGCAACTTACAAGGTAACTTCCTTTAAAAATAACTGGACTAGACAAGAGTGGGGGTGATGTTAGGTGATGTGCTCCTGCTGTCTAGCTTGGTGAATTAACTTAGGCTCTGCGTTTCTGTTACAAATATGCAAGTGTGCATTTTCTTGAATTTGTCTGCAGACAAACTCTTAGAAAGTTTGTGCAGCACTCAATCTAAACTGTAGGACTGAGGAAATAGGCCATCAAGTATTTTTAACTTGTGCATTCTGTGGCCTGAAGTCTGTTGTGTAAATGAAACACAAACATGTTTGAGTCTTTTCCAGGATCATAAACTTAACAATTGCAGCATTTTTGGGGATCCCCTTTTCAGAGCAGACTTAGCTAGATCAAATTGCTTGGAGTCCTTGGCCATACATATAAAAATCTAGGAACAGCTGTGTTTTCTGCTATAATATTGAAGGGGAAGTAATTTGAGTGGTCTAGGTCAGAAAAGGCATTGTATTTCAGTTTTTGCTTAGAAACATGTGGTGACTTGATTTTACAGGCTTATGAGAATGGAACACTGCAAAAACTTCTTGGTAATGTCAAAGATGCGGAGACCTATGATTATGACCTCATTATTATTGGTGGTGGCTCAGGCGGACTCGCTTGTTCCAAGGTATGACATGAACAAGTTGTGTATGAAACTTCGTCAAAAAATAAGTTTCCATATTAATCACGGTAGAATAAAACAGTATATATGATGATGATTAATAGTGTTAGTCTTGTTAATGAATCAGTAGCAGTACTGGTAGTTTGCTCATTCAAAGAATGACAGCCTGTACGGACCACTTCCTAGAGAATGACTAAACTCAAGTCTTGATCTAATAATAGGTTTTAGGCTCCTAGCTGAAAGTGGAACTTTTAAGTATCTCCTCTTTATGTGCAGTGTACAGGCGATTGAATGCTTCCAAACAGTAGTCTGGAAAACTTGCAGACTGTTCTTGAAGTACTTCTGCATATTAGGATCCAGGACTACCAGTAATCTAAAATAAAGTGTTTTCAACTGTTACCTGAATGACCTGTTTCACGCTTCATTATTCCTTCTAGCTCCTTTTTCAGAAATAGTAACAGATTATGCACCTCTTTCACAGTTAGCTGTTATTCAGAGTGCCACTAGGCCTCAGATGCAGGTTCAGTTTTCTACATGAGGAATTTGAACCCATGTTTCCAACTTCTCAGCCATCTTAGCTGTCAGTTTTTGGTTTGGACACGGTGAGGTTGCTCTTGGTAACCTTGCTGACTTCTATACAACAATACAGTTAAGCATGCAGCTATAACTAGATCAACGTAAGAAAGGTAGAGAAGGAGATAGGACATTGTACTTCATTCTAATTTGTGGGAGAAGGTGTGAGTTCTTCCTCCAGAATTGTGTGTATATCGTAATAGTCAGTCACAGGTGGTTGATGTGGCTTCAGTGTCCTTGCACTGAAGAGGGCTTCTGAAAGGCTCTCTTATTTCCTGTCATTACAATATAATAAGCTGTTAAACATAAATCTCCCTCCACTTTGCCCCACAACTCCTTAAGTTGGCTAGTTGTTTTCAGAATGCTAGAAATCTTTCCTCGGTGCCTTCTGGGACATGAACGATAAACTTGGTGGTAATTACCAACTTGTTCAGAGTGGAAGAGTTCAGTTATTTGAAAAATAGGACATAAGTGGGTAACTCTAAACTTGTTTTATCTAGGATCACAGTAATTGTATGCAGAAGCTCTTAAACAGATTGGATCAAACCTTTAGGTGCTCTTAAAAAAAAAAATCTAATATTGAGTAGATTCGCTCAAGTGCTTGGTCATCCTGTGGATATAGGGCTGTTCAGTTTGAAATGGAAATTAGGTGGATATCTAATCAAAGCTCTGGCTTCAAGCAGGGTGAGCTAAGGTTATGCAGGGCCTTATTTGGGTCTTGAAAATGTTCAAAATCTTGGGGCACCAGTGTGTCTGGGAATTCCTGCTTGACTGTCTTCATGGAATTAAGTTTGTTCTTCGTACTCTTATTTCAATGTAGGGACTTTGTCTTTTATCCTTCTACCACTTGCCACTGCAGCGAGCATGACTCCAGTACTGTAACTCCTGGCACTGGAAGGTTGTTATCTACCCCCATAACCTTTTCTTCAGACTGAAGAAGCCCAATTTTCCTATTATTCTCATAGGACATGAATGTTTGATAGTAGAGAAGGTAGAAAAGGTACACATGGTAATGAGACTGACTAGCAAAAGAGCCTTTTATTTGTGCTAAGTATATCATCAGTGCAAACAAGCAGTCATGTTTCTTGGTTAAGGAAATGTTTGTTAATGCTGGTTTATCTTCCTTTTTTTTTTTTTTTATACAGGAAGCTGCTACCTTGGGAAAGAAAGTGATGGTATTAGATTATGTTGTGCCAACGCCCCTGGGAACCACCTGGGGTAAATACAGTGTTTGAGTACCAGTGAGAAATGTATTGATTTGTAAGATGTTGTGGATTTGTATTCTTCAAAATTATGGCAGAATTCTGTAATTCTGAAACATAACAAAAGAGTTGCTTTCCTGACATGCCTGGATGGTTATTTCTGTTTTCTGTATTGCTAGCTCTCTGTTCTTTGTTAAATGTTGTTATAATTCAGTTACAAACTGTGGCCAAATGTGTATCTGTGTGTGTTCACAATCTTTTGTCTGTGTTTAATACTTCTCAGTTCATCTGGTTTTATTTCATAAATGACTGATCTAGGTTATGTCTAAAACAGTGTGACTGTATGGGTGTGCATGTCTCACCTTTTTATAATTAAACAGCTGCTGTCTGACCTTATTAATGCTATTGGCAATTGAGAAATAGTAAGGAATTTCAATGGTCAGACTGAGTCGAAGTGTGAATGTGCTTTCATAGCCTTAAAGCAAATTCGTATTTCAGATTCCACAGAATAGATAATACTGAACTCTGGGTTTTTTGTCACGCTTTCTTGCTGATCCAACTAACTTGCAAAGCACCCTGTAAGTAGCTATCCTGGATCTACATTGAAGATATCACACTAAACCTCTTGGCTGGATGAGTCAAACGACTTCTTAAATGGAATACAAACTTGTAACCTTGGTGTACTCATTTTAAAATGTTTCTAACAGCAGAATTTCATGTTAGTTTTGTTGCATTATCATGAACTGATATATAAGTGACTATGCCAAGCATGTACAGAAGCATGAATATTTTGTTCCTGCAAGCAATAACATGATTCTTCCCGTCTTAGGACTTGGTGGTACATGTGTAAATGTAGGTTGTATTCCCAAGAAGCTAATGCATCAAGCAGCACTTCTGGGGCAGGCACTCAAAGATTCAAGAGCATATGGCTGGCAGTATGAAGAGCAAGGTTAGTAAGAACATGGGACAGACAGGACTGTATACAGATGACTCTAAGATAGTTATGACAGTTCTATGTACTTCAAACTTAGGTAACTGTTGAACTCTGCTTCTGTTTACCAAGTAAATAAGAACGATTCTTCCTTCTTGATCCTTCTTTCATACATTAAAAAAATCTTTAAGATTAGAAGCTAGTTGTTTTGTTCCTGGTATTATCTCAAATAAATAGATGAGCTTCTTGGATGGTCTTATTTCAGATAGTTACAAGTCAGGTAAATATATCACGATGATTTAAGACTCTTATAGACATAATCATTACTAATAATGATGGCTGCTTAACAAGATGTACAATGAATAAGATTTGAGCTTTTAATACTTCATTTGGTTTCTAAAATATGAAATTAATGGCTTGTTTCAGTTAAACACAATTGGGAGACCATGGTAGAAGCAGTTCAAAACTACATTGGCTCTTTAAACTGGGGCTATCGATTGTCCTTAAGAGAGAAATCTGTGACATACCAAAATGCCTATGGAGAATTTGTTGAGCCACACAAAATTAAGGTATGTGTTATGTTTAAAAGATCTTATTTAGTTGAGAGGGAAAATTTGGGCTCTTGAGCTGCCATTTAAATTCCATCTAGGAAAAAAATCTTCATTCTGACATTGCCTACTGCATTCAGCCTAAAAGAAGTTGTTCCTGAAATAAGTTAACGATTCAAATTGATGTTTTGCTTTGTTACATGTCACAGTGCAAGTTACTAGATTGGCAAACATAGGAGTAATGTGGATATTGGTTAAACTGAAGTCTTGCATGAATATGACCAGGTAGTTTCTCTCAGTGGCTGGCTTTGCTGAAGGTGAGCTGTCCGAGCCAAAAAAAAAAAAAAAAGCAGTAACAATATAACACTTGGAAACTCTTCGGACTAAGATACGTACTGCATTCTGCACAGACTGCAGAAATTAAATTTGGATTAAGCACTTGCATAATAGTGCTAGATAGAAACATATGCTGCATCAGCATAAGAATTAAACTGTCTTGCAAGACAGAGCATGTGCTGGCAGTCCTGCTATGAGTGGTAGTAGTGTAGCAAGGTTAACGTAGAAGAATTGCGTTTTGAACAAAACTATCTGGATCAGTGGCTACAATTGTCTGTTTTCAGTATGAGCTTATGAAGCTAACTGTTTCAGTGTCTGCATATGCAGGTTATCTGCTTAGTAGTGCTCTTTTTCTACAAATAAAGTAGAACAGAAACTTTCAGTAATAGGTTGTACTTGATGAACCTCTGAGATCCCTTCCAACCTGTGCTATGTGACAACTTGCTGGGGAGGAAGCTTCTCTTTCTGTATTGGTAAATAAAGAACAAGAATGAAGATTGGATTTCAGAAGAGATGTTGGCAGGATAAAATTCCCTGAGGGCCTTTAGAGATCAAGAAAGTAACTAAATCACTTTAAATTCATTTAAAATAGGGTATTAGGCCCTCCTAAAGCATTTAAGTAGATTCTATTTTTATTTTTCTAAATTAGCATAAGAAGTGATTGATGTTATTCTGTAATTAGTTGGGCTTTTCTTAGAAGCAAGGGATGGAAGAGCACCCTTCATTTGCTGTGGGTTTTTATAATTTAAAGTTACCAACTACTCATGTGGATCTGATTGTTCATATGAGCAGAATTCAAGCAGTAGAGGATTTCAGGTGCTGTAACCTACAAGAACAGAGTAATAGTCTATGCTTTAAGCACGTAGTTCATCAGTGATCTGTATGGCCTGTCTAAATGTTTGAAACTACTTGCACGTATGTTCTTAAATATATCTACAATGTTTAGGTGAAGATTGTTTTTTGTTTTTCACTTCATTGTAAAACCTATTTGTATGGTAAAGACTTTTGTGTCTATATAAACAGGCAACTAATAGAAAAGGACAAGTAACCTATCACACAGCGGAGACTTTTGTCCTGGCAACAGGAGAAAGGCCTAGATATCTGGGTATTCCTGGAGATAAAGAATACTGTATTACAAGGTGAGATTAAAAGGCATAACGGGCTGAATTTTCTTTGCTCTAATGCTTGCAAAGACCTGTATTAAAAGAGCCATGCGACTTCTTTTCTTTTTAGTGATGACCTCTTCTCCCTGCCTTACTGCCCTGGCAGAACACTAGTTGTGGGTGCTTCCTATGTGGCACTGGAGTGTGCAGGATTTCTTGCTGGTTTAGGTCTCGATGTCACAGTCATGGTGCGTTCCATACTCCTTCGAGGCTTTGACCAAGAGATGGCAGAAAAAATAGGTGCCCACATGGAAACGCATGGTGTAACATTCATAAGAAAGTTTGTACCTACTCAGGCAAGTGCTTTCTTAGCTTCCTTCTCTTTGTGCAAAATTACCTTAAACAACAGAGGTTTAAAAAAAAAAAAAAGCAAATAAAGATACGCTTTCTATTGCTTAGGATCATTCTAATCTTGCAAATCTTTATACAGGTAGAAAGGCTGGAGGATGGCACACCGGGAAGACTAAAAGTGACAGCAAAGTGTACTGAGGGTCCAGAAATTTTTGAAGGAGAATATAACACTGTAAGCACTTCTGGATTTGAAATAACTAAATATTACAGTGCTGTGAAAATGTATTGAAGTACTTTAGAATCTGTTCAGGATAAGGCAAAGAGCAGTATTTCCTGGCAAATAATTCAAGTAGCTTCCTGGCAGGAGGGGGGGGAAAAAAAAAAAAAGGAATTGAATAATCATCTCCAGTTGCACCTTATCAGCAAAAGAGGTGAAACTTAACTGAGTGGAATTCAGCCTTTGTGCACATTGTTGTTCTGTTTTGTTCTGTAGCTAATGTTGCATTTCTGAAATAAGCTGCATGTGAGGGACGCTGGACTGGTGACTCCTCTTCATAAAATTTTTTTGAGAAGTCACTTCAATTATGAATGCTTTAAAGCTGTTTCAGAGGAAAGTAAAACCTAATCAGCTTTACACTTCTTTAAAGTTACTGTATGTAATTCTTTTAGGTTTTGTTAGCCATTGGTCGGGATGCATGTACCAGAAATATTGGCTTACAGACAATTGGTGTCAAAATCAATGAGAAGTAAGTATTGCTCAGCTCCTATAAGCCACTGATTTATTTTAACTTCTTTTTAATAATATCTAATGATACTGACACTTTTTGTTAAACCTCTTTTTTTTTTTTTTTTTTTTAAGCCAAGCAATTACATGAATCTTTGACATCTTATCTGTCCTGGATTTGAGTACAATTTCTCAAATTTCATTTCCATAAAAGAACTATTCTAGTACCTATTTGTTGGCTGCTGCACTCCTGGAATGCACTTAATATTTACTTAATATGTTCAGAAACTACAGTCTAGTACTCTGTTAATTTCTGAGGGGAAGCCTGCTAAAAATAAAACTTTTAATTTTTCAAGGTTTTAGTGTTCGCTTCAGCATTTCTTGATAGCTGTTCCACATATGTGAGCTTAAGCTGTAGATCTACAGGAATCTTAGTATATTTGTGATGGTTCTTTCTTACATTTTTTTTTGTAGTAGGCTTTTAAGTCTTCAAGTAATGCTGTAGTCCTGGATCTTATTTGGCAAGTCAGTCTGAGGATTTAAAGAAGTAAACTTCACACTCCCTTACAGATTTTGATTTCTCCCTAGAGTCAGTTGCAAAACGTGGTACAAAGGAAGAGGCAGGATTATGTAGATCAGAGAGAGAAGAATTAGTCATCTTGCAGCAGCTAGAAATTTATTAAACAAGCTTATTATAGAATCATAGAATCACCAAGGTTGGAAAAGACCTAAAAGATCATCCAGTCCAACCATTCACCTATTCCCAATAGCTCCCACTAAAGCTCCCACCTATTCAGGCTCTTGGTGGTGCATAGCGCTAGGACAAGGCGTAGTGGCCTAAAACTTGAACATAGGAAGTTGTGTACTAACATGTGGAAGAACTCCTTCATGGTAAGGATGACAGAGCACTGGAACAGGTTGTCCGGGGAGGCTGTGCATTCTCCTTCAATGGAGATATTCAATACCCAAGTGGATGTCTACCTGTACAACCTACTGTAGGGAACCCGCTCTAGCAGGAGGTTTGAACTGTGATCTCTTGAGGCCCCTTGCATTGTAATTCTGTGATTTAAACATGTGACTGATGCAGCTTTTTTTTTTTTGTGATCTGTATGGTATTCAAGTAAAAAATCAAATGTCCAAAGATTTCTGAGCAGCTTAGTTGTCATCAAATTTGTATTGAAAACTGACTTCAACCATGTAGAAGCTTTGAAGAGCTTGCAAATGAAGTAGAAAAGACGTGTACTTATTTTAAGTACTAAGCATGTTTTCTGAACATCTTTGTGGCAGAACATCTCCCTCTTATTAGTTTTTGGAGGCTTCTGAGGAAGGTTGTGATATTGAACTCTGTTCTGTTTTCTGTTGTTTTGTTTTAAAAAGGAATGGGAAAGTACCAGTAAATGATGAAGAACAAACCAATGTGCCTTATGTTTATGCTATTGGGGATATCTTGGATGGAAAGCTTGAACTTACTCCTGTTGCCATTCAGGCAGGGAAACTCCTGGCCCGCAGGCTCTATGGTGGTAGTTCCACAAAGGTAAATCTGTAAGAAAACAATTTTAATTTCAATACTTTTTGCCTCAGACTTTCAATACTTTTTGCCTCAGACGGGTCGATTTGTCTGTGTGACTGTGGGGACTGAGAGCATTTGGTAAACAAAAGAAAAGGCTCATAAATTTTCTTATGAATTACTGATTGCACAGTCTAAATATATATTCTGCATTTTCAGTGTGACTATGTCAACGTACCAACGACAGTGTTTACTCCTTTAGAGTATGGCAGCTGTGGGCTAGCTGAAGAGAAAGCCATAGAACAATATGGAGAGCAAAATTTGGAGGTGAGAGCACTCAATATTTGATTATCCTGGAGCTTGATGTTTTTTGTCTGTAGAGGTTACCTCAATGGGCCTTTGACCATGAAAGTGTTGTCATAAGATGAAGTTACTGGACTCCTAGAAATTCTCAACTGGACTCGATAACAGTAGAGTTGTGTGTAGCAGTTTGCATGCTGCTGAGAAGTGTTTGATTTCAGGAGGCCAAAATCAGGTTGCAAAGCTGTGGGTAGCTTTTTCTCTTGTAAGAGTGTAAGTACTGTTAATGCTGAAGTATACCCAGACTCCTGGGACCGCCAATTCTGTATGTGTTCTCTATACCTAAATTGGGTATAAACTTCTCCTGATCTTTTTCTTAGACTTCAGGAGAGTCGGCTGTAATTTGTTTTACCCTGATTTCTGGCTTCAATGGTCCCTTGAAGACAGTTCTCTTATGTCCTTCAAATACACTTTGTTATTTAGCATCTGTTTTAATTGCTTTGCACAGTAGGGTTAAGTAGAGAGAAACTAGATATTAAATTTATACTAATTTAAAAACTTTTCTCTCTGCAATTTAAATCATAATCTGTAGCTGTATTAAATTGAGTGTTGAAGTTAGAGCATGTGTTTTTAACCAAGCGTTCCTCTAACTTTTGGAAGATGGACTGGGTGAGTGTGGGGGTGGTGGGGAGAGAGAAGAAAACGCTGTATTGTAACAAATAATCAAAATGTAGTGGGTTAAATGTCAAATCACCTATCAGGTATGGCTTGAAAAAATAAACATTGATTGAATTCATCGGACAATTATGTTTCTGTCTTGTCTTCCTCAGGTTTATCACAGTTTGTTCTGGCCACTTGAATGGACAGTACCAGGTAGAGATAACAATACTTGTTATGCAAAGATTATCTGCAATAAACTTGACAGTGTAAGTAGCAAACCAAAGTGTGTGTGTTCAGTGTATTCATAATTTGTTTGGACCAGCCAGACGTTTAATATTTTATCTGTCTTGACTTAGGCCAGCTCTACCTGTTAATGTAAGCATAGTTTTAATAGATTTAATCACTTCAGAAAGATTGTTTGATGCGTGCTGTGTGGGTTTCAGCTGTTTCAGCAAATGATAGTTTATGGATTATGAAATTTCATCCTGAATTTAAGGATGAATTCGTTGAAGAAATTCTCCAGCATTTTTCTTCAAGTTTTGAATTGCTGTACTATTTACAGTCCTGGTTTAAGCTTCTGGACTTTTGTGGGGTTGGGTTTTTTTTGCCGTGCGCTTTTTGCAGTGTTCAAATGTTTGTGTGTTTAGCAGAAACCTGTAAAACATCTTGATCCTACAACCTCAGTGATAAGAATTTCTGGTGGTTGGTGGGATTTCTTGCAAAAAAACCCACCTCTGTGGGAAAACCTGTCTGATACAAATACTTTATTTAAAATGACTTTGGAGAGAAGGAATTATATGATTAAATAGCTTATTTCCTCTTATCTTAGCCATACTTACTCTTCCTTATTAACCTACTTACGCCTTTCTCAAAGACTGCATTTACTGAAGGCAAAAACTGCCAAATGAAAACCCTGGAGGGGAGACCTGCCTTACAGAACCTACTTTTTTCTAGTATGGTGGTGGTGGAAATGTAAATAAAGAATTTGTTGTTTCTTGCAAATTATGGTCAGACCTGTACTAGAGCTGCTCTGGTGTTGTGGAACATTTTGGGAAAATGTTTTAAGCCAAATTTTGTATTTCTCTCAGTAAATCAATTAATTCAGCAAACTGAAACAGGCGACAGTAATTTTAATCTCACTTCTGTAGGCTCCAGCTACAACTGTAGATCTGTAGATCTTGCTACAGAGACAACTTGCTCAAAATACAAACCTACTATTTTTTGAAGGAAATTCTTAATAGTTTGGGGGAAGAAGAGAACAGCCAGTGAAGCTGTTCAGTATCAGATGTTTTTAAGACAACATAAGCAGCTCCTTCATGTGAATTGATTGTAGAAAAAAAAAATTTAAATCTGAACATACTGCTTACCTACAAAATAATAGATTAGAATTTTGTCAACTGCAGTTTAGTTTTAATATCTTTGAGTCTTTTGAGTGCTGTTCAAGAATTATAAAACTCATGTTAAAGCTTGTTTTCTTCTGATACAATGGTATGGAAGGCTGAAATAAGCCACAGAACTATCTTCAGAGTGGCTTGTGGGTTTCTTCTTCTTCCCCTCCCAAGACTATGTTGTTGACCTGCTGGCATAGCATATACATTTAGGTGTAGGAGTTTATGTGCTGAAGCTGCGTTAAATGTTACCTACTTCACTAATTCTTGTTTTCTTCTCACCTCAAAGAACCGTGTGGTGGGATTTCATGTTCTCGGACCTAATGCTGGTGAAGTTACCCAAGGTTTTGCAGCTGCAATAAAATGTGGTCTCACCAAGGAACTCCTTGATGAAACAATTGGTATCCATCCGACTTGTGCAGAGGTAAGGGCCAAAAGAGCTTTATTTCAAACCTACTTGCGAAGGTGGTTACTTAGATGCAAGAAATGAGTACTGAAGTGCATTTTATACTGAGTGTTGTTTAGTATTTGCTTAACTTCTGACTACAAGATGTTGAGATGTGATAGGCGTCAATTGTGTGCTGCAACTTTTTCCACTGTAGCAATTTGAGGAACTCTAGTATTGTTATTTCACAAGAGGAGCCTGATAGCCATGTGGATTATGATACAGAGCAATAGTAAATAAGCAATTGTTTTGCTATCTTGCAGGTGTTCACTACAATGGATATTACAAAATCTTCAGGACAAGACATCACTCAACGGGGCTGCTGAGGTTAAACCTGCTGTCTTTCTTGTTTTCATACTGTTCACACTTAGTTCTGTGGAAGTCCTTTACATCGAACTGTTGTGGGATAAAATAGACATTTGCATCAGTACTACTGTATGTAGTGCAGTGGGGAGTGGTGCTGCAGTAAGGCTTCCTCACTAAATAGTGTTGCAGTGGAAACAGTAATACAGCAGGGAAATCTTGAACAGAAAATCCTGATTTTGCTTGGAATCAGCACTAACGTGCTTTTTTGACGTTCTGGCTCAAAACCTTACTGTGAGGTGAGCTGTAACTGATGGCTGCCATGCAAGGTTGGGAGATATTTTCATCCAGTCAGATGACTGAACTTCTCCTGAAGGAAATCCTCAAGTTGCACAAATTAAAGCTGACACTTCTAAGCTCCAGAATCTTGTCTAAATGCCTGAAGTAGAAGACAAATATATAACTGAATGAATCTTACCAGCAGTTTAAAGTTATCTAATTTCATTGATGCATCTTGTTTTATTTAATTGTGTGTCTAGTTGAGGCAAGATGGGCACAAATTGGATGCAGTGGATGAACAGTGCAGTTAAAGTACTACTATCACCCTTCAACCAGTCTAAAACTTCAAAACTTTGAAGATGTTGCTGCTGTTACATTCGTAGTTTGACCTCAGGTGGCATTATGTCTTTAAGATGAGAAATTGAATTGTAGGAATTCTGTGTGTCAGGGTTGAAGAGCATAAGTGCAGGACCTTGTCAATTCTCTCTTGCTATTTATGGCTGTACTTAGTGCTAACAGTCTCAAATCTAGCTTCAGCTCTAGTGTAAAACATCACAGAACCCAGAAATGTTACATCTATATTTTTCTGTGTAGTATTGAAATTTGAAAGAGAAGAATCTCAGAATAATCTGCCCTGTTAATATAGTAAATGCCTGTCCATGATGGTAACATGTATTGCATAGAATGTCTCTTTGGAGCATGTGTTGCAGCAGAGAACAGTGACTTGGTATGCTGTCATACTTTGTGTAGTGTTGTGTACAGTCATTACTCTGAAGTTTTCTTCCATCCCAGCCTTCTGCTCTGGGGGAATTATGCTTGAATTTGGCTCTTAGTTTTGTTCAAAGAGATGCTTTGAAAGACTGTTTTGAACACTGTATTATATTAAACAATTTTTAACTATTTAATCTGATGTAATATGGCATTTGAAGTTCAATAAATAGCACAACATTTTGTTGTCTGACCTCATGATTTGCATTAATGCATACACAATAAGTCTTATTTGTGCTGGAATTACACATTTTCATATGCAGTACTAATGCTTCCATAGATTTGTGCGTTCTGTGATCTCTTCAACAGAGAAGGAAATTCTCTTGTCAAGTCTGGGGGCTTGCTCCAGAAATCTAACATGTTTATACTTCTGTGTACGGATTTTGTTGTTCAAGCTGAGAGGGCAACTTTATATCAGTCTGTATAATCCAGAATGTTTTACATATATGCATGTTAGTTTTTTGTTACCACAGCTTGCAGGTATTCTACTGTTTAGTAACGTCAAGGTTTTGGGGTTTTGCTATGGGTGCCTAGCAGTATTCCACAGTACTTTCACTGAGGACGCTTGCTGAACTTTTGCTGTTGCTGTGCTGCAGAACTCGGGGAGCTGCTTGTTCCTTTGCTAGAGCCAGTTTGCTGTCTTCTGCAGCATTGCCAGAGCCTTGTGTGTCTGAAAGTTTTCTTAATAGATCAAATGTTGTAGTTTGAAATAAAATAGGCATAATAATGTAGAGGTGACTAAAAACTCTAAGCTGAAGTGGGTGAACTGGAGGTTCGTCTGAGCTGTTTAAAAAGTGAGTAGAGATTAGGATGAACTACAACAGGTAATACTTCGTGGACTTTGCACAATATGAGTTGCTGAGATGGAACTTGGGAAACCATAAGTCAGTCAGATGGGTTTGTGCTGTAAGCAACTGACTTGCAATGACAAAGTTTGAGTAGGGTAGCCATATTATACTATATATTCCTGGAAAAGGAAACAAACTTTAGGGCAAAGAATAATGTCTTCCTGGAATTATTATTAGGTAAACAGGCACTAATTGAATTTGATTTCGTACTTGGATTTGATTAGCAGGTTCAGATTAATTGATTGATAATTACCACTTGGGTATCTGTAACATTATACTAATTGTGGATGTTCCTTATGTCAAGGACTTGCCTGGGCTGTCAGCGATTTTTAAGTACTTTTCACACATTGAGACCTTTGTGCAGTTAGTCTCTTAAGCTTAAAACTCTCCAGTTGTTGTAATATACAAAATTTATCTAACTCTACAGAAGCAGTATTTGAAGTGAAGCAAGCTGCTTCGTGGTGAGCGTGCTCATGTTTCAGTAGGGTGGTGTGTAAAGTCAAAGGTGCTGTGACAAGACGTGTGGGTAAAAGCCAAGATGTTATGCTTGACAGCAGATGTTAGAATCTGAGAAGTAAAAATCTAACCAAGCTGAACACTCTTGAATGTAGAGGTTTTCTCACTTGTTTTGGTTTGATTGCAACAGAGTTAAATAAGTAGAACAGCTTCCTGCTTCAGTTGTTTCTAAAGTATCTCTTCAAGAAATCTACTTCTGGAGAGGAACTCTATCATAAATGCTCAAGTGCAGCTTTCTCAAGTATTAGAGCTTTGCATTACGTTCTCAAAATGCTCTTTTGCCTGGCACTATTCAAACCAAAAAGTAAATTGTAGGCCCAGTATTAATGACCGAGTGTGGGGAGAATTCCCTGGTGTAGTTCTGAGCAGCCTGTGAGGCAGCTCATGCCTCTTTCCTTATGTTGCAATTTCTGTAGTTTTTGCTGGTCTGCCCTCTGACAAGAGGCTTAAGGGGAATTATGTACATTCTAGTGCAATGAAGTGTAACAGCCAGGTTGTTAGCTTGGTGAAGTAATTGTGAGAATCTGACATTAGTTTACACAAGCTGATTAAATGGTTCTCAGTTGGCCAAGTAACTGCAGGTAGTAAGCACTAGCACTCTGTATATGTTTGCTTTAGTGACAACAGTAGCCACTGAAAACTACAGAGAGCCTTTGATGTTATAGGTAGCATTTAAATGAATGCCTGCCTGTGTTTGTATTCAGCATTCTAACCTGTTTTGATGGATACATAGCAGTTGCCCTTCTAACTGGGATTACAATGCTTTGAAACTCTTTTTCCCTGGCCAATGAGGAAGCAGATGCCTTGTTCTGAAACTCATTTGCTCTGAATTGTTTATAAGTTTCACTAGTACAGACATTTGGGCAGTGACATCAAAGGCAACGTGGTATGTTTATGTTTCTGTTGTCATAAACGTTCACCAAATTCTAAAGAGGTGTTCTGTGTCCTTAAAGCACTGATAACATTTTAAAGACTGCAGTTGAGAGTATTCAGTTGCTTACAGCATCTGCTGTTAGCTGAAGTAATGGTTTGTCTGGGTCACTGGTAATTATGGTATTCCGTATCTGGACTCTAGTTCTTGCAGCAGTGAACAAACAGCAAAGCTATGTGCTTTTTGACTTATTGGTGACATTTATCCTTTCCAGGGCTAGGAGTGGTTATGATTATAGTTATGAAAACATGAAAAACACTTAATCATCAAGTTGGTGGATGGCTTTCCACAGAGCATGAATTTTAATTATATTTTGAGCGTTGTAACTGGTCTTAAGTAACTCAAGCAGATAGTTGGTCTGAGCAGAAATTGTGGGGGCAAGTTGTCAGAGGCAAAAGAAGGAGCTGAATATTCTGCAATAAGCCTTGAAAAGCCAGAATAAGGAAAGAATTATTTTTCTTCCTGACTACTATGTAAGGCTTCAGATTCTCATTGCTCCCTTTGGAGTTCCTTTGGACAAAGACTTGAAGTGCTTGCTTGATTCAACATATCTCAAATATTGAAGGGAAAAACAATTGGAAATGTGAAACATAATGGGTTGGTTTTTGTTTGTTTGTTTGTTTTCTTTTGGCTGTGTATTGGAGTTCCTATGTGTTCAAACCTTGTCAAATCTCCCTGGAATACTGGCAGGAAAAAAATTCCTGGATGTACCTTAAGAGTTAGGAATGGCAGAGGAAGAAAAGGTCAAGTATTTTAATTAAAAATAAACAGTGGATCTAATGAAGCAAACAGCTTTTTTTTGTGGGTATGCAGTACTATATAATCTATTCTCAAGGTTGTAATTCAAGTAAATGAGAGGCAGTTTAGGAACTCCTTAAATGACCTTTTTTAATTGACAGTACACTGAAAAGAGTCTAATCCCAGACATCTTCACCTCCATTAAGGTAATATGAGCTCACGGTTCAGAGATGACTTGCTCAATTTCCAGTGCTGCATCTAAAAATAGCAACCATCCTTTAAGATAATTTCTTTGCATGGCAAAAACAGGAGCAATCCTGTGCTCAGAAGTGTTATAATGACAAGATGCTTGGGAGGCACCACTGATTGCTTGTTAGCTGGAAGGCGGGATGGCAAATACTGTTTATTTTGCAGAGCCTATGTGACTGCTCTGTTGGTTACTTGTGCTTCCTTTTGGACCATCAAATTTGACAATCATTTGTGTGTGCATTGAAGGGAGAAAAGATCAGATTACCAAAACAAGCTGCAGATGTACTGGAGCAGATGTATTTGGGTAGGAAAGAAAAGAATGTCTCATACCTAGAGATTCAACTCTAGCAGGGATAATTTTTGTTTGAACTGTAGTATTTTCAGTTAGACCATCTTTGACTAACTTTCTACTCTGCTTGCAGCATGAACATGATTGTTTAAAAAAAAATAAAATAAAAAAATAAACTTACAAGTGTACCTTGTGTTTTGAAACAGAAAAGGATGTCTTGGGAGAAGTAGAGGTGGAATGAAACTTCTGGAAGATCTCATTTTTAACAAACCAGATTTGTAATCAGCAGTTTTATGCCTTTGTCCACCAAAAAGACAAAAAAGCTATTTCTGTGCTAACTTTATAAAAATGATTGAATACTGTTTCTTATTTTTTTCTGGAGGACGACAAAGTAGGAGGTTTTGTATATTTGCAATTTTCAATAAGGAGTAAGAGACAAATTTGTTGTCTCTTTTCCCCCCTATACATACTAACAGTCCCCAGCTTGTGATTGATTTGACCTGTTTCTGCTGATTGGAGTAGGGTGCCTGCAAATGGTAAGTATGTGTGAATTAAACATAAAAGTTACATTCACAGTTTGTGAGTCCAAGAGTTTCTAGGCAAGAAACTCCATTTAAGTAATATTTATTTTTGTTGCTGTTTGCTCTTAACTAAAGCTGAGTTGTGGGTAGAAGCAAGAAGGTGCTGAAACATGCCAGCCTTGTAAGAAATGTGGTTCCTGGATACCTGGCACAGATACCTGGCTTTATGTAATCTTCCTTCTGACTTGCTCTGACTTGGGCTCGCATAGCTTGTGGGCGAAGGGTGATTTAGAGCACTGATGGGGTCTGAGCTACTGCTGGTGGTAACTGAGTGGAAGTCATGTGCCAGTGGAATGCATTGGCAGGAAGGGAAGGCAAAGGTTGGGCAGAAGAGAAGAAATTGGGGGGGTAGGTGAGGGGAAGAAAGGAAGGTTTGGTTTTGTGTGGGATTTTTCATCAGTCTCAGTAAAACCTTATGCTGAGGCTAAGTTGGCAAAGTTTGTTGCCAGCTGGTGCATCTGCTCCATCCATTCCATCTCTTTTTGGGTATACATAGTAAGCAAGTGGACTGGGAAACAAAGATTTTACTGTGTACTCCATTATTCCATAGGCAGAACTTCCTTCAATCTGTCCAGACGAATTTGTCTACCATGTAAAATATGAGGCTCTTGCAGTGTCTATCCCCAAAATGTGTCCATACTTAACCTGGAACAAGCACCTCCAAAACTGCCCCAATTTTCATTCCTCTGTCACTTTCCATCAGTTACAGCTGTCATCTCCTCACTGTATTTCTATTACTCTTGAAACATTTTTTTTTTATCTTTGACAATCCCTGCCCTCCTCTTGGCTATGGAACAAGTTTTTAGAAGTATTGTTCCTCTGGAAGATGATTAGAAGTGCTCTTTGATTGCCAGATCAATGTGTCCACAAAATCCCACATCTTGCAGAGCCAGGGAGGTGGAGAAGAAACTTTGGGAAACAAGCCAACTGCCTCCCACGTTGGATGAAGCATGGTGGAACCACACCCTTCCCTTCAAGCTTCTTTGGTAAAGGAGTTGAGTTGCTAAATTAAGAAGCCTAGGAGTCTGCTATTGAGACACTGCATGCAGTTTAGATCAGACTTCTCAGGAAGTTCACCTGCCTGATCCAGACCTCAATCAACAGGAAATACGCATCTTTAAACTGTTGATGTCTTCTACTTAGGTTAGGGTTTGTGGCAGTGACAGTAAAGGTTAGAGCTGCTTTGTCTTACTGCCAGTTACTTAACCTCTCTGTGGATAAGCATATATTGCAAGAGTGTTGAGGAGATTGGTTACTGTTGCACAGGGTTTTAAAGTTATAAAACAGGATGTGTTAAGAACAGTGTCATTGGCAAGGAGCTTTTTGCAGGTCTCTTTCAGGCTGATCACCAGCAGTTGCATTCTAGAGGCCCTACAAGAAACTAAATTCATGAATTTACCTTTCCATATTCTTCACATTCTTATAAACTAAGAGAATTTAAAACACGTACCTTCTTGGTCTTGTAGTAACTTCACTAGCAACTGATCTGAGTTTTGTCTTCAAAAACAATTAACCAGTAGATGTGAAATTGATCAGAACAAACTTTTTTCTCCAGCTATTGCTCCACTTCTTAAAAAGAAAAGGGGAAAAAAAAAAAAAAGGTTTTTAACTTGAGGCAATAATAGTTTTCTACTTCCTTTCTGAACTGCTACAAATGTATCTGAGTGTTTGTAGTGTGATTAAAAATCCAGTGTGTTAGAGGCTGTAGGAAAGAAGCAATGCATTAACCTATTTCATTATGATTATCTCTTACACATTGCACTTAACAATTGCTTTAGCATGCAAACACTGGCTAAACCTGTCATGGAACAAATTGCTCTCCGTGCAAGCTGAAGTTGGGTTATGTATTCTGACCTCCTTACAGGTGCCATGATTCATTTCCCTCAGAAAAGACAAAATGTTACGTCTCTGATCTCTGCATCTGTTCTGTGGCCTGAGCCTAATGTGTTTTATTTCTGCTTAATTCAGCTGTAGTACTTCTGTCATGTGATTGAGGAGCCCTAAGGACAATTACCTGTTTGGGGATCCATTATCTACAGAGGATCTGAAAGAATAATTGTTCTAGATAAATATTTGCAGATAAACTTCTGAACTGAATATCTTCTGCTGAGGTGTGTTTGGAGTTTTGCTAATGCATCACATTAATGTTAAATGTTTTTGCTTTGACTGCTCAATACTGTTTTACAGGAGCAAATGTGAACTTTTCAGGGGAGATCATATTTATATCAAGCTATTTGTTTACATAATGTATTGACTTCTTTGCAGAGAGGAAGCAGGATTTTCAAGGAAGTACAATAGCATTCATATTCTGGTGAAGTTTTGTATGCTAAATAGTTTCTGTGACTGCTTTTAAGAGTGGAAAGCTTAGTTCGAAGGGCTTCAATTCCAATTAGATGAATTAGATAATTCAATTAGTCTGATTAGATGCAACAAATGATGGGATCCAAAGTTATTGGTTCCTTTCTGTTGCCCTCAGTGTGAAAGAACAGAGATTAACATGAGGGATGCTGATGATCTTTCATGCAGCTAGCATATGCTTCTGTCCAGAGTGAAAATGAGATAAATATAATAGAACAGCTAGCTACATAAGCAAGTGCTATGAGACTAATAAAGAATGGTATGTCTATTTCATTTTTTTTAGTATAATAATGTTGTTTAAAAAAAATTGCTCTGCTATTGACTGGCACATTTTTCTTGTATTCTATGATTTTATGCAAGGCTTAACCCTAAATTAAGCAATTGGTCTTTTCATTGCTGAACTACAGCAATTTTTGTTCACTTTCTAGCCTTTGGACTCTGGCTGAAAGTTCACTAGGTAAAGCTGACATATAGCAGAAGGTAATGAAACAGCAATCTTTTGTCAAGAAGGAGGTTAATAGTAATGCATAAATGAAGTAAAAAATCCAATTTGAGGGAGAATACAGTAAAATATGTGAAATAGAGTGTGTAGACAAGGTTAGCTGTGCAAATAGAAGAGGCTGCAAGCTCATTTATAGAGCTGTGATTTGGGATTTAGCTGTGTGATTCTCATTCATCATACTGCTGGGTTTTTTTGCTGTAGTCTCTGAAAAGAGATCATTGCACACAGGCAGTTTAAAGGAAGATTCAGTAAGACACATGCAGAATGGAATTGAGCCACGTGCTGAGGAGCTTTAAGATGTTTCGATTTAGCATCCAGATAGTCCTGAGTTCTTGTGCGTTCTCCATACAGAAAATGCTGTCTGTGACAAGCAGATCTGTGGCCTAAGTGAGGAGAGAGCTGAGGGAGGAGCTACTGAAGAAATGAGAGGTGATTATGTAAGCACCGAATACAGATAGCTCCCCTTTATTGGTGTTGCAGTAAGGGGGAGGGAGTGTGCTCAGGCACTTAGATTTGCACTTTTGTCTTGAATTGCTTGTTTTAATATCAGGTGCAAATAAGCAGTCAATGTTTTTGAGCTGTTAGGAAATTGGCACTTTTCCTGTTGTCCCCTACTGCCCTCAAAAAGGCAGGGCAGAGCACTTGGTGCCACAGTGTCTGTGCATTACCCCAGTGTTTCAAAAGATGATATTTGTAATAACTATCCTTGCAATTCATTCTAGTGGTGTGTGACAGCAAGCATAGATTGCTCCTAAAAGCTGTGGATTGTGTTACTTTGTCCCAGTAAACTAGGAAGGGAGGACAGCTTTGTTGGTCAGGGTTTAAGAACTCATCATATCTCAAAATTCAGAAAGTTCTAAAGATGAGTTCTTGAATAGTTTGAGCATGCTTTCCTTATCTTTGTTGTTCTTTTTCCTGTTCTGCAAAATGCAGTGGGTTTCAGCACGCTTTGTTACCACTAAGTAAAATCGCCACTGGTGATTTTTGTATATACCAAAATGAGATTTAAAAAAAAGCACTATCATCTTTAAGCCTAACATAAGTAAGCTGGGTTAGTTGCTCACACTAGTGCATTCTGTTGTTAATGTTACATTGCTTTGCTTGGGGTTGGTTTTCTGCGTTTGGTTTGTTGGGTTTTTTTTGTTTATTTGGGTTGGTTTGGAGATTTAATAGCTGAAGAAAACAGAAGTAAGGAAGGCAGACCATAAGAGTAAAGACTTACTGAAGTCCAGTTGTCATCTAACTCCCTTTGTGTCTGGGGGTGAATCATACAATGCAGTAGAGAGGGACCATCTTCATGTCTGATCAGCGCTGTGGTTCTTTTCACAGCATTAATGGAGTCAGAACCATGGATTTTTGCACATCACTGCTGCTTCTGGTGAAGGTGGGCTAACCTATGGAGTGCTCACCCTCCTGCTTTTTAATTGCTTCTGTGCTGTAAGTAGATGATTAATATTCTGAAGACCAAAATCATTTTTCCAGCTAGCAAAAATAGCAACATATAGTTAAAACTAAATGATTTTCAAAGTGAAATATTAAAATGTCAGGATAATTCTTATGGTAAATTGTTTTTTCATTCTTGTGGTTTCCAAAGTCATCCTTTATTAGAGAAATGGTACTTTAAATGCATTCATTAAATATTACAACATGGAAAATTGTAGCCTTTAATTTGAGGAGTTCATACCTACTGGGGGGAAAAAACCTAAATGATAGCCTATGCTCTTTATCACTAATTTGTGTTACACTGAATTCAGGATGCCAGTGTGAGCTACGTACAGATTAATGCACAGAGCCTTACTTCAGCCTCAGTTGTTGCTTCTTTTTCTTGTTTTCTTAGATGAGATCAAGTAGCCATTAAAAGCAGGTTTTTTTCCCAAGGTATTTCTCTTCAGAGGGTCAGCATTCAGTGCAAGTAGTAGAATTATTCTGTTTGAAAGGTCTACAGCTCATCTGTCAGACCTGCAGAACACATCCTGAAGGAACATCCTGCTCTCATGCAGTGTGTAGCACATTGTTTAAACCTTCATAGGATCTGTGCTGAATAAATAACCAATGGTTCTGATTTATGAAGCCACAGGTTATCTCAAAAAGAAAGGCATAGTCTAACTTAAAAATCATAAACAGGGCAGTGTTTCTAGTGCCAGTTCCTGAGTGCTGGTTTTACTCAAAGCAAAACAGGTGTTTACTATCTTCGCTGCTTCCAAATTATCGCACTGTCAAACCATATGTCTGCATATGCTGAAGTGAATCATATGGGCAAAACCAAAGCGCATCAGCAAACCTTTATCTCACAAGGGTCTGTTTGAGTGGTTACTGCAACAGTAATAAATCCAAATTAGTTTATGCTGTAGTACCAAACAGATGCAGAAAGGAGGATTGTGATAACATTTCCAAAAATGAGGATAAGTCCTGATGAAGTACAAAATTAGAATCCTGATGGAGAGTAAGGCTTTCATTTTTCTTCTCATTTTTGTGAAACCTTTGGAGACAAACCTATTGGAGACATCTGTTATCTCTCTGAAGAGACCACAATAGGAAAAATTCAGTTGTCTTAATTAAAATAAAAGGGGGGCAAATTCATCTTTAGATATTTTACTGCTTTTTGAATGAATCCATGTGGAAAAGGAGGCAAGTTTTCCAAAGCAGAGGATAGGCTGTATTTTATAATGAGAGGTGCAGTAGGTAAAATATTATCTCATACTCAGAACTTGCCAAAATTCACAGAGTAGCACGTTTCAAATCTTTTGATTTCTTTTTTAAAAAAGGAAAGTGTTTTCAATGAGCACCAAATGAACAGCGAGATGCATAACAGTTGAAAAATGAGATGGATATTTTACACCAAGATCACTTGCCTGAGCTGCAATCTCTTTCTGTTACCTGGATTGAGGTGGGTGAGTGGGCAGGGATTCCATTTCTGTGTTGTACGCTATGAAGGTAAAATATTTTCTAGGTGGTGGGGAAGCCTATGAATCTGGTAGATTGGACTGTACCTTCTGACCTTCAGGCAGCAGGAAAACGATACCAAATAGCTGCAGCATTTTTAATGAAAGCCTCCAGCTGATTTTGTTGTTAAGAATTAATAATTGTTTTGGGAACCAAAGCAATTAACTCGTCTTACTGCTGTTCTGTTTCTGATCTTATGATGAAGCCTTTCTGTATTTTCATCTCTGCCAGAGCAGAGGCTGATAAAGTGAGCAAGAAGGGAATGTGGATTGCTTCTCTGAGGAAGAGCAGTGCATTTTGTCAAATGACACATCTAAGGTTTCTCACAAAACTGTTCCTTAAAATTTGGTGGAACACATTCAGGTCCTCATGTTGGGGAGGGGGAGGAGGGAAAAGGGGTAACGTGAGAGGGAAGGGAGATCTGCTTGTCTTATCCAGTTTGGGGGTGTGAGAAGCATGCAGAAACTGTTTTCTGCTCCACTGAGCATGGTGGACTCATCTGGGCCAGCTGCATTGGATCCATTGAATATGATTAGGGATCACACCTGTCTCTGTATGATCCTGGGGTGAAAACATACCTAAACTTTCATTGTTTTTTCATTTACAGCAAGTAAATAGAATTGCTGTTTAACACTGCAAATAGGAAATGATCTGTCTGCAATGTAAGGCTATTTTGAACTCTCAGTAGAATGTGGAGTATTTAAAAGCCATTATTTTTTAAATGACAGATATGTTTTTACTTACACAGATAAGTTTCTACTAAGTGTTGGGCTGAGTTTAAAAAGGTACATAAGTATGAAGAGATCTGCTTGCTCAAAATCGTAGTCACTTGTGTTGATGCTCATTGTGTTCTACCTGGTTATGATCTCGTTATGAGAGAAATTAGAGTCGTAAAGGCAAGAGAGCACCCTGCATCTTAAGGTAACGATTTCCTAAGGCTGTCTGTAGAATCTGGGAGAGTTTTAGAATCAATAGCAGAGTGGAGATGTTTATGCACACTTTCCAGTTTTGCCTCTCAGTCCTAAAAGCTGTAATCTAGTTCTGATTACAGATCAGCCAGACATGGGAGACTTCTCCTTATCCCATATTACACTAATAGTCTTTACATATTAAGCAGATAATACTCGATCCAAAGCTATCTTTTTTGGTGCATTAAAAATGTCCAGATCTAAAATCTATTAAAATGCAACCAAGTTAATTTTAGAACTTTGGGAGGCGAATGCTACCAGTGCAGGGAATTCAAGGACTTGCCCTGGAAATTCCTGAGATGTAACTCTTTGAAGCATAGAACGAATGTTTAAAAGCTTTATGGCTTTCTGAGAATCATGGATTGGACTCTAGATGATTAGGGCATTTGGTTTCAAAGGCCAAGTAATAATTCTTAGATGCTTTTACACACCAGAGCTATTCTTCATGTTGTCATTTCAGCACATAGCAGTGAGTTCTGAGTTATTTGCTAGGATTTGGGAAGATGGGATAAATCACTGATAGAAGAAAGTTCTATTGCTGTTGTAAAAGGAGATCAATAAGACTTTTATAATGCACTTTACGTATTTTACTGTAGCGTATATGCTAATTGTAATGCAATAGGAGTACAGCCATCATCTGACATGTCTCTTTATCAAAACCAGCACAAGTATCTTGGAAAATAACAATAAAATTTAAAAAAAATATATATCGCAGTAATCCCAAAGTTTGTACTGAGTTGTGAGCTACCCTGTATTAACCTTGTAGCTTTGGTATTACTTCTAGTCTTTTCAAGATGGTATGGGCAGAGGAGCAGCTGTTGGAATTGGTCATCTTCAGTCATTTTATCTTTTTATTTTCAAAAATAAAGCTCCTAGTGAGTCTATAAATACTTGAAGCCAAAGAGATGTATGTTATTAACTTTAGCTTTAACTCATACAAATATGAATGGAATCTGAATAAGGTGCTAGAACGTCTTCAACTCTAGCAACAAAGCAAGTCAAATTCTTCACATTTACAAATTAACATTTGATTTTCCAAAAGCTTTTTTTATGAAAGGATGACCAAGATTCATTTTCTGGGACAGCAGAAACAGCAGGTTACCAAGCTTAGCTGATGAAGGTGTTTGGCTGTTCGGCAACTGAACTCGGTTTGCCCCAACTCCAAGCATGTTTGTATTTTTCAATTATTATCTCTACTCCTTATAATAAGATGTCATTGCTTTTAATTGCCTGTCATCTGCCATAAACTTATGCCTCTCAGAGGTCTGAGTGGAAGTGTTCCTGATACGCTTATGCTTTAGGCAGCCCAGATTTCGTCTCCACTAATAGCAATGAGTGTCTGATAGTTACTGTCAAAACCAACATTAAACACTGAAAAAATATCAAGAGTCTTTTGCTTTTGTTGTGATTATTATCAGGACAAGGCAAGATCTTTCATTATTTAAAGAAAAAATAAATTGCTATGGTCTTGGGCATTTTGAAACTTCTTTACAGATTTAACAAGCCCTCTGGCTAAAAGCCAACATCGCCTTCTAATCTTTTTGTCATTACAACAATTCCTTCTTTATCCTGCAATGTGTCTGTTCTCTATTGGTGTTATCATAATTGGAGATGGAAGTATTCTTTATCTTCCTTGTGAATTATTACCAATATATGATAAGACTTTAAAAAAATTATTTTAAAAAGCTAAATTTTAGAATAAAAAGATCTGTTTGCATATGTCACAGGCTTACCAGGGTTCTCACGCATCTCCGTTTTCACCCAAATATTCCATTTTTGTTCATCTTTGAATCCTTGAATGGAGAATCGGTAGGCATAGCGCAGACACTTTACAAGTGTTGATGTGGAGATGAAATAGTTTGGTTGAATTTCAAGGAATTGATGTGATTCTTTAAGGACAATGTTACTATATAAATGGTTTCTTAGAAAAAAAAAAAATAATAATAATCAGAAGAGACTTATTGTTAAGTGTATGTATATCCAAAATGTTTGAGACAGTGGAAGAAAACCTTAAATGTTTCATGAGGTACATGCTGTTAGAACCCGTGATCTTTCAAGTATGCTGGAGTAGCTACATACCAAGACTTGAAGTGGGTCCTACGCCTGAATTCTATCAGTAGCATTCTTTGGCAGGAGTAGATGTGCAACACCGAAGCTGCATGCCACCCATCATTGCCACCCATGCTTTACTTAGACCAAAGTTAATTACAAAGACAAGCCTGTCCCCTTCAAAATGCTCCCCTCTTATTTGTAAATATTTGTGCCAGAGATGAGATTTGTAATAGACTTCTTATTGAGAGTAACAAAAAAAATGAAGTGGAAAATATTGCATCATATTTTCAGTGCATCTTCCTTGTGCTTTAAAAAAAAAAAAAAAATATCCTTTTCTGAAGCATATGTAATCCATGAAATCTGAAAATTGCTTTGAAGCTTTGGCCTTGTACCGAGCTGTACTGCATAATTGGTTTCTTCAAGCAAACTCTGCATCATATGCTTTGTTATAGTCTGTTATAAGTGATTTAATAGGGCATGTCATTTTTAATTACTTTGGAAGAGCGTTCATAAGCCTAAAAATGCAAGTCATGTCCTCTTGGCACTACAGCTTCTAAAAGTGTTTTTATGTAACCTGCAGGAACTAGCATGGCATTTTTTCATCCTCTAAGTGCATGATAGTTTTACATTTTGGTGATCTGCAGGATGAGTGAAGCACATGATTCAAGGTAAATTAGTTTTAACTGAGATCTCAGGAAGAAATTGCTGCCAGTTTCTGAGCTTAAATGGCCTAAAATTAGCTCATCCAACTCCACTATACATCACTGTCTTAGCTGGGCTCTCATTCCCTCCACACTCTTAATATCATCTAATGCAGTATAATCTCTAACTAACAAGATGGGTAAAATGCCATGCTGCTGTAATCTCCCCATCCATATCACAGCTGCCACTGATTCCAGTGGCCATCTGTAGCAAATAATTGATTATTTTTTTTCTTTTGTACTGATCTTGAGTTCTAGGCAAACCATTAGAACTTAAAAACGATACAAGAATTCCTTTATAAGAGAAGATGGTTTGCTTTGGAAAAAAAAGTCAGGTGTGTTTCAACTTGCAATCTATTGCAACTAATGTTAGCTACCTTTGGTCTTCACTTCATTCATTACTTTCTTTGCTGCTTCTGTGCTCTGTTCCTGTGCAGTGGAAGAATACTTTTGGATGTAACCCATAAAGGAGAATTTGCCACGCTGCTGTTCTGGCTGCAGCCTTTGCGTGTTTGTAGAGTTTTACCCAACTCTGGGTTTGTCAGCAATCCAGGCTGCACAACACATAAATGTAGCAGTGCCGGGAGCCAACATGTTTGTGGATTTAATGGGAATTGCAAAACGCTGAAACATCCTGTTCCAGAAAGGAGACTAATGCAGGTGCGGTTTGGTTAAGCTCTGAATTTTGGGACAAGCAGTAGGGTTGTCAAAGAAATGAAATGCCTGGGAAAGGTTCTCAACCAACAAAGCTTGCTCTTGCTGCTTGTCGGAAGCAAGCCATCCAGCAGAGCTGGGGCTGGCCATTGGCCAGCTACATTTGGTCATTTGTCAGCTGCAATGTTTCCATCAAGGTCTGAAAACTTCCAGTATTTGAAAACATGCAGAGTTGCTACCCAGTGTGACAGTTGAGCAAGCTTGCAGTGTGTGTTGGAACATCAAAATAGTATTGAAAATAATGTCCCATTTTGTTTTTTCTTAATTTCTCAACATAGAAGAAAACTAGAGAGATTAATTTCTAAATGAAATGAGAAGAAATGATGGTGTGGGGTGAGTATGTATACACTGAATGTGGGAATAAGCTGACTTCAACTGAAAGCTATCATGCTTGGTGTACAGTGAGCCAAGTCAATCATCAATCATCAACAGCTGATGATGACAGAAAATTCATAGCTTTCCTTTTCCAGTGCTTGAAAAGCCCCTGCTTCTGCCATTGATTTTATTTATGTGTTTGATAGGAGCAAGAGGTTAGAAAAAGCCTCTCAGGAGAAAGAAGTGACAAGTTTGAAGACATAAGTGTGTGGCAGAAAGTGAGAAAGAATTGCAATTTCTCAGCTCTTTGGCAGTTACCTACAAGGTGCAGATGAGACACGCGAGAGCCACTTTATCCTCCTGGAACATGTAAGTATAAATGTAGAGTTAAGGAGGTGAATGAATGCCTGAAAAGCAAACCAGAGCGGCTTGCTCTGTGCTGCTGCTGTTTGCCTTTCGTGTAAGCCCTTGTTACCCAAACCTGCTTATTACGAATCAAGTGTTGAGTGTTGCATCAATTGAGTGCATTAGCATCCCTTTGTTGTGAACATCATGTTACAGCAGAAGCTATTCTTTCAGAGCAGCGACTTGGCTGTAAAGAAAGCTTTGCTGTCATGGCCTCCTGTTCCCCTTCCTAATACTAATAAAAATGCATAGGCTTTTGTGTTGATATAGGCTTCCACCTTGCTAACGCTGCTTATTCAGCTGGCCTACATAAGATACAAATACTCAGTTGTAACCTCTGAAGATGGAAGAAACTGAAAAGTTTTCTTGAGAGTAAGAGTTGGATAATTCATTTTCATTTTAGTGACTGTATTCTGAATATGCATTAAATTTCAATCCAGCACTTAAAAAGCTCATGCTATATGTAGGGCTGTATTTTCAGTGGAAGCTTATATCCTTTGTCTTGGGAAGTACCCCATCTGCCAAGTAGCACCCTGATAATTGATTTGTGTATGCAGAGAGGGTTGCTATGCATTTGTTTATTTCCATGAGTTGTTGTGGGATTTAGAAGTTTCACTAACAGGATGGACTCCCTTTGTATTTGTTTATGGTTATGTCAAGATTCACCAAATGGCAATACATGATGTGAGGGAATAATACTGATCAGAAATATATTTGCATTAGCTGCAGTTGCAGGCAGGCTGTAGTCTTACCTGGTGCAAATGCTCAAGCAAACACTTCTTAGTTTTATTTTCATTTTATTTCAAGATGAAGTGTATAATATCCTTTACAATCAAGTCACGAGGAAGGAAATGGGATAGCTTAAGGTTAACTGAAAAATAGAAAAAGCAATACTTAATTCTTCCTAGACCCCTTAAAATATTCTAATTAACAAAGGAAATACTATTTCAGAAAATGACTGAATTTTAAAATAGGTAGAATTACTAAATAGACCGTGTTTTTCTGTTTAATAAAGTAATTCCAGTCTTCCTAAACTGTGGCTCCTTTATAATATAATAGTGACTCCAAGACGCTTCCATTTGCTTTTCAGTGGAGCTGATTACCAAAGACTTTTCTAATGTGTCCCTGGAGAATCACGGAGCGATACAGACAATTCCAGCATCTCACTTGTACCTCAGGAAGCAAGAAAGAGCTCCATTTAAGATGGAAAAGGTAAACCAAATTGTTACAGCAATCACACACAATGGACTGCGGGTTCTGCTTTCTCTTTGTTACGTTAAAATTTCATCTCTTTTCAATAAAAAACCTTATTGCAATCGCTGCTCTAGGTCTGCATTACTTCTACAGGTGTGCTCAGTGAGTAGCAAAATCTCAGCTTCCAGCTTTTCTCTGTAAGCCTTGAACTTGCTACCCAAACCTGGTTATTTACAGTGAATGAAGTGCTGAGATTATCATCAGTTGAGTGCTTTAGCATCCCTATGATGTGAGCCTTATGTTGGAGAAGCAGCTATTTTATGAAAGCAACAACTTGGTCACAAAGAAAGCTGCACACTTATTGCTTCATGTTCCCATTCCTCTAGCCACATCAGTGCACCTGTTGTTGATAGATGTCATTCGTCCACATGGCCAAGGATTAGCATGGATTAGCCCTCCACTGATGTTTGCCTCCAGTAACTGGGTGCCTTGGCATGCAAACACTTTGAAGCAGGAAGGAGGACTGAGGACAGCATGTTGATTGTCTTTGCACACAAACCCATGCATGACACCTCCTGTGCTTCAGGTATCAAACCTAGAGGCCAAGAGCTGGAGCTGGTCTCTCAAAGTCTGGTTTTCACTTCACAAAGCTGTTCTCATCCTTTGGGAAGGCACACTCAGGAGCAGAAGAGCAGGGTGATGTGTTTGGAGGATGTGACACTTCCTACTGCATCTTCTGTTCCCAAGGAACCAAAAGCAGCCCTCAAATGCACAACTTCTTTTAATTTACCATCAGAGTTAAAGAAACCTGCATCTCTTCCCAGCAGCTGTTGTCGAAGCTTCTGAATGGGCAGGTAGACCTGCTCTCTTGTTCTGATATGGGCTCATGGGAGACAAAATTCCTGACAAATCTCTTACTCACAGATTTAGAGCAGGGAATGGAACCAGGTACTTGCAGGAGAAAAAAACCTTCAAAGGTCAGTACTGTACTTGGTGGATTTCTCTACATCTTCCCAAGTATAATTATCTCACTTTCTGGTATATTTACAAAGTTATTAGACCCAGATAGGCAAGAAGATGAGGCTTAGTCTGAACATTAGGAATTGGGAAGTCTGATTCAGTTTTTCTCTTGGCAGGCTTTGTAATATCACTCTTTCATTTGCATTTTAAAACCTGATAGCTGTACTACAAGCTCAAATCACTTCATCTATAACAATGAGGCATATGTAGGTGTCTGACCCAAACCCTCGCTGAGCATGGAGTTATTGACTAACATTTTAATGGTAGTATTGCCTTAGGAGTGAGGTGGTGCTGAGGAGGTGAGAGTCGGCTTGGAGTGGCGCATTCAAAGCTTTGTTCTGCCTTCTTAGGTAGAAAAAAAACTACAAAGTGTTATGATAAGTGAGATCTGTGCTTAGTTGTCAGTAACTATTTTAATTGATAGCTTTATTAATAAAAAAGCAATGCATGAGAAACAGCTGGGATGACAAGGCTGACTGGTACAGCTTGCATCGGGTGCTACTGAAATCCTGCTGGACAAATCCCATGCAGTACTTTGATCAAGGTGATTCTCTTCAATTCACCCTTTGCCTTCAGCAGTAACTCTGCAATACCAGCAGTCTCCAAGGGTATGTAAAGGTGTTTCAGAGAGCAATGGAGTTTGGTACTGCATCTGAAAGCTGCTTAAGGACACTGGTGATGGGATGTGAGAATTACCAAATACAAGTTGGATTCTGTAGGAGCTGTATTGCTGCTTATACAAAATGGCTATTAAATCATCTGTTTTCACTAAAAAGATTGTAGAAGTAGATTGCAAGTGCGGGGCAGATCTATTTCATTTTTTTTTTTATCATCTCTTTTTAGTAATGGCTTATTTTAAAATGTACTGCACAGCCTCTGTCTATGAATTTCATCTTCAGGCGCACCACTGATTTAAGTACTTTCTCACAGAAAATGGTGAAGAAGTTACCAGCATAGCAATAGGAAAACAAAAACAGAGTCATTCTTCCTCCTTATGCACATGCTCTCAGAGAGGCAGCACCCGTGTGCCCAGAGGTGCAACAATCCCTCTTTGTTGACAGAGCTTGTGTGAGAGGAGCAGTGGCCACAGGCAGAGATTAAGGGGCAAGTGCATTGAATGACTCACTGTGTTATTTAACTTAGCTTTGTGGGGTCTCTGTGGAGCCCTAAGTAATCGTTATCTGACCCTTCCCTCCGCCGGAGCCAGTATTAAATCCAGAATCAATAAAGCAAGTTGCACCGTAGCTCTGAATGAATTATGCAATAGCTTGCAGCACTGTGGAGATATGGAAGGCCAGCAGGTTATGATTCAGTGGGTGAACAGATATTTGGGCTGTGCGTGGTGTTCTCACGTGCTTTGCTGTGTGCTCTGCTGAAGTTCGTGTAAGTCGGTACATCCTCATGATAGGAGCTGGGAAGGTTATTGCTCTGCTGACTTACCCGAGCTCTGGAGGAATGGGTGTGACTGCTGGGATGCTAAAGCTACTGGGAGTTGTGTTGTGCAATCTGCGGGATCACAGCGTATCCAAAATTACTTTTGTAGTGTTCAGACCAGGAGCTCAGACTGAACAGCGCTGATTTCTCCGTCAGCAAATAGTTTCTTTCCTGTGTTGAGTACTCCCAAACTTCATTGCAGTAGCAACCTGAGATGTGAGAAGGAAGATATGATCTATTGTCGCAATTGCAGACCAGCTATTTCTCTGAGAAGTTCACAGAGAAGGAAAATTACTGCACCATACTGAGAAAATAGATATGCAGAAAATGACTGCCCGAAAGTTGTTCTGAAGTTTGTGACAGAGCATAAAATTAACACACTGGGGTGGAACTAAGAAGATTTTAACTAGAGTGAGATGAACTTTTTCAACCAAATTAGTAGTCAGTGAGAGACTCAGACTTGTCACAACCTCAGTGTTCCTTAGAAGCGTAACAGCTATGCTGAAATCTGAGTCAGAAAAAGTTCTGAAGTCCAGGGTGTATTTATTTTTTTAATTTATTTTGTGCTCAGAAACATTTTGGTACTCAAGATTTCACTGAAGCAATGTGAAATGCAAGTTCAGGTTTCTGCTCTCTCTCTCAGACCAAGTGCTTGAATCTGAGTTCCCCCTTCAAACAAATAAAATCACAGAATCATTAAGGTTGGAAAGGACTCTGAGATCATCCAGTCCAACCATCAGCCCATCATGACCAAACCCACTAAACCACATCCCTGAATATTTGAGCATTTTGGCCTTTTGGTGTTTCTAGGCACTGCCCTCATCAGCTCTCCTTTTGCAAAGGGCAGTTAAGTATAAAATAGTATAAATTGTTTCACAGATCCTCTTTGTTAGCAACACGCACTCCTTTAAATGAATGTTGCGACTTGTATTAGCAAAGCTACCTGTGCTTTGATGACTAAAAATCATCTGTAATTAAGGCTAAATTTAATCATTGCTGATTTATCAAATACGTTTGTTCTTGAAAGAAGACTTTCAGATTTTTCTTTCTGATGCACTAACCACGGCAAAGTTGTATGTTGTTATTAACAGTAATTATACGTGACACTTCATTGAAGACATGAGAAGGCAGCAGTGCAAAACCAGAAAAACACATCAAGCCAAATTGTGTTTCAGCCATTTACCAGCCCTGTCTTCTTTCTGTACTTTCTTGCACGATGCTTTGCATTTGTTTACTGGTTTAATTTCTAAGCACTGTGTGTGCTATTTGTTTGCTGAGTCCATCCCACCCCTCCCCCCCACTGCTACACCAAATGCTCTGCCCTGAGGTCTCTGCTGGGAGTTTCCCACTGCTTGCACCCTCTTGAATCTCTTGGATTCCAGCCAGCAAGGGTAGACTGGGTGATAATTTTCTTGGGGAAAACAGCACCTAAACGGGTCTCTTCATCTGTGATTTATCTTGTGCCTCCTGAAATGCACAGAATCTGGAGAGGGAAAGAAGGGCTTTTCCCTGAAAACATTCAGCTATTTCACTCAACAACAGCAATAAAAAATACATGAATTCTGCAAAACAGAAAATGTTAAACTGAAAGACAAGCTCATTTCCTACAACTGATTACCTGAAGGATTCTTCTGAAGGTTTTTCTGTACATTTTCCATTTTTCAACCATGCTGCAAAGGCTTCTAGGTTTATGACTGTTTGGAAGAAGGTAAAGCAGAAAGCAACCACAGCATTTGCCTGAGGTAATGGTAAGCAGCGTATTTTCCTGCTTAATCTCTTCTAGGCAGATTGGAGCTTACTCTGATTGGAGCTCTGTAGTCCTGTAACGGAGCCCAAGCTGAGACTTGTTACAGTAAGGGCAGTGAGGCACTGGCACAGGCTGCCCGGAGAGGTGGTGGCCTGACACTGATGACAGGCAAGGTCAGGCTGGATGGGCTCTGAGCACCTGATGGAGCTGTGGGTTTCGCTGTTCGTTGCAGATGGGTTGGACCAGATGGACTTTAGGGGGACCCTTTCAACTCAAATGATTCTGTGATTCTATGACCTCTGTCTCTAAGGCACCCACCGTGAAGGGACAGGAATTGCATTGCTGTCTTTCTAGGACTCTGAGCTGTTCAAAAGTACTCAGAAGCACTTCAACTGCAGCAGGAGTTAATGTGAATCCTGGCCCCTGGGACTGCTGCTTTAAGGGCATTCCCACCCTCATGAGGACTTGAAAAGCTACTTGAAAAGCTCGAGGTTTTTGGGCAGCTGCCAAGTACAGGTAATGAATAGTTGTTTAGTGCTTTGCAAATGTACGAAGCAGAGCAAATGCCAAACATGGGGTACATTCTGCTGCCTGAGTCAGAAGACTGCCCAGAGAACTGCCAGTGATAAATGTCCACAATTATAGTATATAAATACCAACAGGAATTATTTGGGTGGAACGAGGCAGGGCCACCTGGTAGTAATTAGATAGACTTAAGAGAAAACTTCCTTGAGAGAGCTTTTGAAACAGACAGTTGGAAATAGAATAGATAAAAATACTGGCTGTATAGGAAGAAAGACTCCGGTATGAGTTTGAAATAGGTTACAGTTACTAAACCATTCTTAGAGTCGTGGTGTCCGAAGGCCAGATTCTAAAGTGCTTCTCATTGCTTGTAAAATCAGAGGTGCATGCTGTTTCTCATATTTTTGCTCTTTGCAATGCTTGTTGTAAGTCACTTAAGCATCTGCAAGAAGTATAGCAGTGCCTAAGAAGCAAGAAGGTTCAGTGAGTATGAGCAGGGCCAACTGGGTTTCCAAGCTAGACTTTATTTGTACTCATTAGCATCTAAGGTCTGTTAACAAGGAAGTACATTACACTAATTTCTTTCGTTAGTCCTCCTTATTTTCTTTATTAACAATTCCAGGATAATATGGTGCATCAATCTGATCTTGCCATCATTTTTACTGGGTAAGAGGTAGTTTCATTATAATAAATCAGCTAAAGACATTGAAACACTGAAGTTTGATCTCCCTCTGCACCTGGTAAGCGGGTGTACAGTGTATGTACAGAAGTAGTATGGGCTGTAGAAGAAAAATACCACCATCTGAACAGAAGGCATCCCTTCTTGAGTTCCCTTAATTAGCTTGGCATAGAACTAAATTGCCTTCCCTGCAGAAAAAGTTTTCTGCTCATTATTCTTTATTTTCGGAATACTACTGAAGTTACACCATTTATATAAAATGTTTTGTTTTGTTTTCCCCAAAGAGCTATGGAGTGCTTAAACTTAATGTAGGATAAGAGACAGGTCAATGAGTTAGGAAATTATTCCCATGGAGAGGAGAAAATGTTTATGGTCTGTGACAGCACAAACTCTGCAGCATGTTTTGTAAGAAGACCTAAAACAAAATGGGAAGTGAAGATTAAAAGAAGAGAACGAAAGGATCGCAATAAGAACTGGAAAGGAAAAGAAGGAGATACGTAAGGCCATAGAAATTTGGTGCAGCAGCTGAGAGAGGGAAGCAGAAAATCAATGGGAAGAAAGTTAGACACACAAACATCCCTTCTCCTTGACAGGACAATAAATTGGCACTGACAAATGGGTACAAAAGAGGCTCTAAATTCTCACTCTGGGATTTCAGCAGAGGTGACCAAGGCTTTGGAAGTGTGTCCCCATGGGCCCTGCAGGAGACAGAGCTGCGTGCAAGTGGAGGCACTCGTGGTTGCTGTTGGGCTGGTTGGCTGCCTGGTATGAAGTCACTCTGAGCCTCCTGTACTTTCTTTGGATGTGATTGACAATTACAGCGACTATTTGCTTTTTGTTCCTGTGGGTTTTGAAACTTGAATCAAAACGACTTTCAGCAGAACCAATTTGCAGAAGTTGAGTTCTTAGGGATTTTTTCTCAACACTTTTACAATCTGATCAATCTTTAATAATGAGCCAACTGGAAAAAAATTACAATTTTATATTCAGACAATGCAATTTCATCAGTAATGAATCATCTTAAGTGAATACATTGATTTAGATTAAATTTGATGGGAAAATATCAAAACGAATAATTCTCCCTTATCTCTCTGACTACGTTGAAATATTCTCTATTGGCATTTTATTCCTTTCATTTTAACTTTTATGATATTTACATTATTTTGATATTCCTATACTATTGCATATAAGAGTTTAGGTGATTCCAACCCAGTATATTTTTTTTGTTTGCACTAAAAAATGTCAACATATTGGAATTTCCCATGGGGTGAGAATTCCACTTTTATTTACAATACTCTGGAGCACACAGTATTTCGTTCCATGTTGCAAGCCTGACCTTATGACATTCCAGAGCTGAGATGTACTTCAATCTAATATTGAGGACTGTGCAATAAGCTTTCTGAACAGTTTATGCCAATCATCTTTTCATTATTTCTTCACCAATATTGGCAGTGGTAATTCCTTGTACGTTAATGCAGTTTTTTCCATCCATCTAGATGCAGCTGATATGAAATGAACCACAAGTTGTCTCTATAGGCCACGCTTTCCCATTCTAAGTATTGCTCAGATATTTTTATCTCTTTTACTAAATTAGGCTCCAATGATGAATAGTGTCTGATTTGTCATGGAATCATTAAGGTTGGAAAATATTTTTAAGAACATCAAGTCCAACTGTCCAGCTGCCACCGATATTCTCCACTGACACATATTCCTAACTACTGTGTGTTTGAATAATATTTAGTACTATCTTCAATATTTACTTTTACAAAATATTTTGTGGTGTTGACAATTTTCAGTCCCTGTGGAGATAGCGGCAACTCTCCATATGTGCTTGCTCATAATTATGAACTGAAAGCAATCAGTTAGAAAGACTTCCCTTAAAAAAAATGGAATGACCGATAAAATTATTATAGGAGATTATTTTTTAAGTATCTAAACAGTCTTTATGTAAAGGGAGATGTTCTTCAGCTTGTATTGAAGGGGTAATTAACATGAGGGCTGAAAGCTTGACTGTTCAAGTGCTGCTTCTACAGATTTTCTGTAGAAACTGAATCCGTTCTTTGCTCATTTAAATTGTGTCCACGTTAACAATTTACTGATGTCATCTCAAGCTGTGTGAACTCTTCCATCACATCTGCTGGAGACAAACTAATGCAAGTCCTATGCAAAGCTCCCTGTGTAACTTTATAGAAAAGATAAATGTAATGACTGAAATATTTAAATTTGGCTGTCTAAGTTCTGGTAAAATTATTACCAGATTTATTAAAATTATTACCATTACGCTTTAAAATTATCCTTGCTTTAAAGCGTAGGTTCTGGTCTGCTCTCTCTGAACATAAACAGCAGGTCAGGTAAGAGCCTCACACTTCTTGCTGGGTTCTCCTGCCTACTTGTTCTGCTCATTGGAAGTACTCAGAAACAGCCTCGCAAGCATAAGAAGGCTTACACAAAGGAGGGATGGTTACTAACACTTCCATAACACACTGTGTTGTGTTGCCTAAGCATAAAGCAACACGCAGAGTAAATTATTTTGTTATCAATAGGATCTGGTGGTGATCTGAAAAACAGGTTTTTATACCTAAGGTCTCAAATATGGATTTAAGGTCTGTTTGCTTATGCTTGCTGGGGAGCACGTGCCTGCATGAGTGTTTCCAGAGCATCCCATGCATCCTCCTCTTCCTGAATTATTGCAGGAAACCTGTCTGTATTGCAGGAAACCTGTAAAAACCCTGAGGGGTAAAAGCCAATTAATGCATATGAAGTTCTGTCAGACAGAAAATAAAATCAGCATAAGGTGGTTTTCTTCTGCCTATTTCATCTAAGATACAATCAAACCCAAGAATGTTAAGGCTACTCCAAGTAACCTATTTCTGTGTGCAAAGCAACTTGCCTGCCTTTAAAGAAACAACAGCTATTGCTCTAAAGAGAAATGTTTCAGCCTCTTCTGGGGGCAGACCTAGTTTTTTTATTCATTTCTTTGTTTATTTTCAGATATTAAAACCTAGAAAGCTCTTCCACTGTCCAGGGACACCACAGGAGCTCCTTTTGCTTTGAACAGATGCAGCGCCCTTCCTCCTCCTCACTGCTGAGTGTCTGCTGGAATGAGCTGGTTGGTGGCCATCGGTAAGTCTCTTGGCCATTTTGTGAAAACCTGCTCTTGAAGAAGTGTTTACTAGATTAAATGTGCATTAACTTTGATTGAAATGCTGCCTTATGCAATGATTTCATTGTAGAAACACTGCAGGAAACTGGGCTGGTAGTTTTGTTGCCAGCTTTTGATGTCATCTGGAATGCTTGTTTTTCTGTTTACTTTTCTAAGTAGAAAATGGTAACATATGTTACAGCCTTTCATGCAAAGTACTCAAAAATATATATACTTAAAAAAAAAATCAAAGCAAAAAAATGAAAAACGTCATGCCTCAGTACAAGCACATTTACTTCTCTCAGGTCATTTGCCAAGGAAAATCATCCTTTACTTGACATATCTCTTGTACAGATGATCCACACTGGAACTGGGAATTCTAGAAGCTCACTTGGGTTCTGTATTAAAGCTCAACTAAACATTTCATTGATTTTTATTTATCAATGAGAGTTTAAACCCCATTTCCTCCTAATTACAGCAAATTTGTGTTGCCAGTGTCATTTCAAAGTGGCTGATAGTGGCAGCATTTTAAATTATAAAATTCTGAACAAGGCACAAGAGAAAAGACCCTCCTCTCTGGAATGTCCTGTATTACCAGATAAATGTATGTTGGATATATAACCATCCAGACAGATTTTGTGGGGGAGTAATTTGTGGCTTTTCCAGAAAGGATTGGCCTTGTAGGGCTGATGGAATTGAAGACAAAGGGCATGGGGATGCGTAATGATGTGGAAAAAGTAACATCATAGAATCATTAAGGTTGGGAAAGACCACTAAGATCATGTAGTCCAACCCCAGCCCACCCCAACCATGCCCACTGACCACGTCCCTCGGTGCCACATCTCCACATCTTCAACTTCTCGAGGATGGTGACTCCACCACTCCCTGGGCAGCCTGTGTCAGTGCCTCACTACTCGTTCTGAGAAGAAATTTTTCCTAATATCCAACCTGAAATGGCATATGGCTAAATGTAGTGAAAGATGAAACTGAAACAGCCAAAGGATAGGCACAAATTTCTGAAGGAAAATTAGGTGCATTTTAGAATTCTTGGTGAAGGTATGTATCAACAGCAGTGCAGACATGCCAGAAGCACGAATCAGGAATCTCGAGACTGTGCTGAAATACGAGCCAAGGTGACAGGATAAATGCTTTATTTTTCTCATGCAAGCTGCCAGAAATAGTAACTACACTTAATTTATGGTTTTCATTTGAAGATATATTCCATAGTTTTTGAAAGGCACTCCTATATCCAAAAGCACATTCCAAAAGCTCCTATCCCTTCTAGTAGAAATGGTAGTCCTCTTTTGTAACTCATAAAAACATGTTTGGTTTCCTCTAGTATCTGCCTTTGGTACGCAGGCTTAGCAAACACAGACATTGCTGTGCTTCTTGCTTTCTGGTGCGGTGAGTTATGATTGCAACACAGAATAATGCCTTACATTGATAAGCCAGATTTTCTGCAAGTCACTGTGAGGTAACGGGAAGTGTTTGTATAAAAGAACCTTATTGTTCAGGTATTCATAGTTGGGGTTTTTGTTGCACTGGACTATAGTTCACAGGAAAGATGAGTTTGAATGAGTTTAGGTTTGCCAGTCACCCTGCCAAGACTTTCCACTGTGTCCAACCTGTTGTTCTGTGTGGACTACATTTCAAAGAACCATAGAACATCCTGAGTTGGGAGGGATCCTAAGGATCAACGAATCTAAGTGTAGTCAATTTAGTTGACTAGAGATGCAAAGCACTACTATGGGTCAGTCTGTTATTGCCACCACTCTTCAAGTGTTTCACCAGCTCACATGAGCATTATTGGTGGTATTCCTGACCTGAGAAAGCAGAACTTGGCTCATCGCTTCTTCAGTAGCTCTCATTTACAAGTGAGCAGAGGAGTAGTGTCCATTATTAAATACACAATTTCAAGTATACAGCAACAGAGGTACGCTGTTCAGCTGATAGAGCAGCACAATTCCTCTTGTGGTCTCACAATGATAAGACTGGGAAAAAAAGTAACAATCAAGGTTTTGAACCTAGTTTCCTCATAATATCTGATCATCTCACCAGAAGCAAAAGTCTAATGATCAAAATGGACAGAGATGTATTCAACATAGTGAGCTGCAAGAATTGGTAATGTTGGTTTAGTGTATCAAAATTTTGTAATTCCAGTAGTCTCTTTTTAGTAAATTCACGTAAATTACTTTATGATGTCTGCATTTATCTGTGCACTGATTTATTAAGTGTCTCGTTTACGAAATTCCCCTTACTGATAACAAACAATTATCACTTCAGGTAATTGATTTAAAACATGGTGTTGAGCACTGTCAGCTGATACTATGCCAAGCATTATGGTGCATATTAGTTCAGACCAAAGGTTGAGATGCCTAATTCTTGCTCCATCAGATCAATATCTGGAGTAAGATGGTGGCATCCACCAGGATTGTACTCAGAGCTCATGTGGAATATGAATGCACTTTAAGGCAGACTGGGTTTCTTTTTCATATAATTTATCTTAACACGACTTATAAGGCACAGAAAGCACTATAATCTTAGGAAGAAGTGCGTAGGGAGAAGCTGAGACTGCCTCTGCTAGAGTTTATTGTAATGTGTAGATTGGGTCTCTCTAATGTGGGACAAGCTCAAAACTTCCTAGGAGCGTTCCTGCAAAATACTGCCAAGAGTTTAACACATCAAATGTTGTAAGCATAGCCACTGGCAATCTTTCTAGGCAGTCAGAGGGACTGAGACACCTTAAAACAAAGCCCTGATCAGTGCAGAAATGTCTTGCTTCCTGCCAACACCAGTGGTAAAATGGCTTTGCAGCCCTGCAAACAATTGCTTGGCCTGAAGACAGGAGCTGTAAATATTGTTGTTATCTGAGCTAAAGAAAACTAAGTGAAGTCACTGGAGAAAGATGAGAACAAAAACAGGGTATTTGTTAACGGACAAGGGAATGATTGTCCTCTGCCCCCACAGACTGAAAGTGGTGGGCAGTGATTTACTGCTGAGAGAGTCATGGTATGATGGGCATGCTGCTTTTCCAAATCAGATATTCAATATTATTATGTACATGTTATTAAATGAATCATTAGAAGTAAAGGGTCAAATTAAGGTTTGGAATTTTCTTTCTTAATTACTTCATTTCCATCCTTCATTACTTCAGTAGCTTTTACCTAACTGAAATCAGCAAAAAGCTTAGTTGTTTCTTATGGGGTTGTTTTGCCCATACTCAAAATATCTGTAATTTTATCTCAGAATTTGATCTTTTTTGTATAGTATATGCATCATATCCTCCTACTGAGTTGTTTTTTCTAGTTACAATATTTCCATTTTACAGAGCAGATTCACATTAGGATTTGCTAATTAATATTTTCAACTTTTCCTATATATTTCAAATGAAGTGTAAGATTGTTTCTTTCCACCGAGCATGGCTTTATTACAATGGAAGCTAAAAGCAGCATTTGTCACGATGAAGCAATCAGAGAAATGAAAATTGTCACCCAGCAGAATTAAAAGCATGGGAAAGAAATTGCTTAATTGTGCAATGAATTACCAAATTTTTTGACAGGACAAGGCAATGGGCATAAGCTGACACACAAGAAGTTCTTCCTGAATATCAGGAAACTTTTTTTTTTGCTGTGAGGTTACTGGAGCAGTCAGGCACAGGCTGCTCAGAGAGGTGGTGGGATCTCCTCTTTGGAGGTCTTCAGAAACCACGTGGAGTGGTCTTGGGCACTGCTCTGGATGTCCCTGCTGGAGCAGGGCTTGGAGCAGTTGACCCAGAGGTCCCTGCCATTCTCAACCATTCTGTGGGTTCAGGTTTAGTTATCCTGTGTGCTTCTCACCTCTTATAATAGTATGCCTCAGTCTTTCTCTTATTTTTTCTTTCTATGTTGTACTTTCTCTCTCTCTCTTTCTCTCTGTCTCTTTCTCTCTCCTACTGCAGAGCTGTCCAGAGCTGAACATCACTCAACTGGGAGAACAGCACAGGTTGCATCACTTGATGTAATATACTTGTAAAATTCTGTGTACACAGAATTTCCCGTCATCAAAACAAAATGAATCTTAGAGTCTGTGTCGCCCAGCATGAAATAGCAAGGAACTGTAATATTAGGTCTGTATTCCCTAAAGCATTAAATAAATGTGGGTCAAATTCAACAGAAGAAATCTGAATCCCTTAGGGAACAGCTAATTAGATTTTTGTACTTTTGTAAAGCATCTTATATTTCTGCAAAGGTACATGGCCACTATTATATCTCTCAGCAATAGCGTTTACAGAAAAAATAAGTTCAATTTCCATGTGACTTGGAAACGTAATGCAAATACTGAATTTTTGAGCTGTTTAGAGCACACAGCAGCCCAAACAGGCTTCATTTCCGTGATTGACCTGCGGAGTATTTTTTGATAGAGGAAAAAATGGTGTTCTGGTGCTTATTCTGTCAAAAGAAAAAAGAACAAATGGAAAATAAGGCTGCAGGCTCTTGTAGTAAGCTGCAGATAAATGCCTGCCAGACCTGCCTCAAGCTTCTACTTTTGCCACCATGTGACGTGACGGGGCAGTCTGTACATTCAGCTTGCAAAGAGATTTTCATTCAAGCATCAGTTGCTGTGGTAACAGCACGAAGAGCAGATCAAATGGATGCCAGGACCAGACAAGTTTTTCTAAGAACTCCACGTATGTGAACAGTTGGTGGTGACCCAATTCTAAAAGGTTATCAAACAGGTCTGCAGTGCAACTGACTTAATGTCGTCTTCTCTGGGTTCTGGACCTTGCTCTGGTCCCCCAGGGTTTCTCATGAATCAGCATCCCTGAGGTTTCATCAGAAGCTCGTGGACTGCCCTGGAAATGTTGTAGTACTAACAGATGCGATAGTTTCATGCTCACGTGTTTAAGCTGTCTCCTCATTGTCGAGGGCTGGGCTGACCGAGCTTTGGGCTCTGTCAAAATCTTGAGTAATTAACACACGATAATCACACACTGGAGTTTCTCCCATGCTTAATCTGATTTCTGCGCTGAAGTTGCTCACAGCTCACTTAAATTCCACCCACGTGCAATTTAACCAGCATAACTGATTATATTCAATTTTCCATACTCAGAGTTATGTTATGTACAAGGTTCACCATCACATTTCTGATCTTGACTGAAGATGGCTGCTTCTTCTGCTTCTAAAATTGGTTTACTCAATTCTGATGAATGGTAGAGTTGAAATCACAGCAATGATCTGGTGCTGCCTGTTTAGCAAAAAATCTGAGTTTCCCTTACAGATTTGGAAGGCTTGGTTTTCTGTTTGTTTTTGTTTCCCTGAGAAATGTGTGAAGGGAGTGTGTGTCGTGGGTTAGACACAATTACGTGGGTTGGGCCACTCTGCGTTCCAACTTTATCTAGGGGGAATGGAAGGCAACTCCTTAAACATTCCTTATTTCCATTCCTCTCAACCTCCAAAGTACATTCTGACATGCTGATAGGCTTAATAATGATCCAGTCTGGAGTATATTCAGGATTTCAGAGAAATACTGACTTGTCAAAGGCTTTGGAACACTTTGTTGGAGAAGGGGCTTGCCTGTTCAGTGCAGCCAGTGCTGCAGCATGTTGGCAGCCCCACAGTTGTGTAATTGGGCAGATAAGGTGTGTGCATCTTGACTTAAAGCCTTAAAGTCTACTACTTAAGCTTATTTTTTTACAACTTTCAAAAGCACATCATAAATCCGTGAAACTGAGGGAAGATCTCTCTTGCATGTTAAATTGCTGCATATTTGATGTTCTGTATGAGGCACTTTATTGCCTGTCTGTGCCCAGGTGGGCACGCCGTGTAGTTGTCCTCTGCTCTTCAGATCTGTTGCTACATGGAGTGTCTCTCCAGCCCATGCCAATAGCGGGTGATTTTGAGCTCCTAATATTTTTTTGTCCCTAGTCAGCAAGCACAGCTCTAACAATGTCACTATCAAGGGACAGGCAATAAGTCTCCATATCAATTATACCCTGTCAGCCTTTTCAACCACTTACAGCAATTAGAGTTAAGAACACACTGGCTAAATCTAAATGGAGCACAGTCTTTCTTCATGCCCCTTGCTTGCGTACTGTATTGCAGCTCCAGAAACAACACAAGTACAACAGGCATCAGAGGACGCACTGTGCCTCCAGCAAATGCCCCGGGCTGCTGGTGGAGGGCAGCCCTCCCAGTTTCTCTGGTCACACCAAGCAGATGTGTCTGTCCATGTTGCTGAGATGAACCACAGACGGCTGTTTCTCAGCAGAGGCAAGCTGCACGCATCCACAAAGAGAGGTTTTGAAAGTGATTAGTTTCTGCATATGTAGCTTTGTGCTTTGAATATGGAGATGAAGAGAAAATACTTAGCAAGAGATAGAAAGCCAGAAGGGAGCAGAACAAAAGAAACAGCAGAGTTCAGAAAAATCTCTGGAAGTGAGTGGGGAAACTGGCTTTTGTGGGGCAGGTTCAGTGCATGAGCTGGTAGCGTCGTCCATTGTGTAGTACGGTCTTTGGGCGTGAATTCTCGTGAATTTTCTTGAACAGGATTCAGTCTTTCAACATCCAAATGATGTGATGGAAATGGTAAGAGTTCAGATGGAGCTTAGTATTTCCAAAAGGTCAGAGCTCAGTGAAACTTGAATTTTAATCCAACTTTTGGTTTTCTTTTGGCTCGGAAAGCGTCAGAAGGCTCAGCTGTCTGTGTGCTACAGCCCCAGTGGTAAAATGCTGCCCTATAGAATCATTAAGGTTGGAAAATCTAGTCCAACTGTCAACCTCCCACCAACACTGCCCACTAACCACATCCCTCAGTGCCACCTCTCCACGTTTCCTGAACACCTTCAGGCATGGTGACTCCAGCACTCCCTGGGCAGCCTGTGCCTATGCCACTGCCCAACCACTTCTTCAGAAAATAAATTTTTCCTAATATCCAACCTGAACTCATTCTAAACTGAGACTGGCTTTGGTTAATTCAGCTGCTGTTTGCTAAAGTTGTTCACAGCCTTACAAATGGAATAAAATTACCAGGTGATGGATTCTTCCTGTGGCAATGTGGCAAAAACAAAAACAAAACAAAAACAAAACTATTCCCTGGAGAGGAATCTGCATACAGTGTCAACATCACTTAAAACTCCATTCATAACCTGTCTGGGGGAGCTGACAGGATTTAAGTCCCCCAGGCCTCATCTAACCTAGGATGAGTTGTATTTGCAGGCAATTACTAAGTCAGCATTAAGATAGTTTCATAGATTGTCCTGATTCCCTGATCTTCCAGTGTGAGCTGTTCAATACAGCTCTGGGCTATTTAGGAGAATTTGCTGGCTGAGAGCCCTCCTGATAACATCCTAATGCTTGTTTGCTGACTGCTCTTGAAGGTACCTTAGAAGCTTTTATAATTGATCTCTATAGCTTATCTGTGCAGTAAAGCTCCATGTTTCTAACTAGCATGTACAGATATATCTTGAATATTGGCAACAGCTAGAAAGATGAATGTATGGAAACCTCCCCACTATTATCTAGTGGATTGTTCCTTTTCTTAGCTGATTTTGTTCTGCTTCCTTCATCTCCAAAAAATACTGCACCGTGCCGTCAGCAAGCAGCTCTCCGGCAGAATGCATTCATTGTAGAAAAAATGGAATAATCTGAATAGCAATGAGATTCCTGTCTAGATTTTTAGCTCTCCTAATGCTGGCCTGTAGGAACACCTTTTGACAGTGATACAGGGGACCCATGAATTGGAATAACTGCCCAACTTAAATTTACATACATGGGGATTATTCTGTGCAAAAGGCAAAAAAACAAACTTTGATCATTTGGATCCAAACATGAGTTTCAAAAAAATCCCTTTAATTCTAATATCTACTTAAATGTTTTCTTGGGTTTGTGTTTTATTTCAGAAATATCTTCGTCTTGACTTTGTGTTATTCCCTATAGCAGTTCATATATAAATACACAGGGATACTCTTTGTGGATGGCCTGGAACGAACCAAGCTCTTCTCATTTTTGCCCTGAAGAAGCTGCTAAAAAGAGGAAATAGAATCACAAAGGTTGGAAAAGACCACCTTAAAATCACCCAATTCAACCATCAACCCATCTCCTCCATGCCCTCTGACCGTATGCCTGAGTGCCACAAAGCAGAAGCAGAACTTGGGGGAAAACTGAAGCAGGAATTGGGAAGGGATTCTCAGTTTGGAATGCTGGTTTAGAACTCTGTCAGCATATTCACTGAAGGTGAGGGAGGTTTTAGCCTTCATAATGTCTTCTTTTACCATGTTCATAAAATATTACTCTACTGCATTCATTCATCTTTGAAAACCCATCTTAAAATACCAAAAGGAAAAAAAGCTGATATCGATGGAGTTACTTACATTGATTTCCAGCTAGAAGGTTTATCTGAACAGAGATTCAATGTCTGAACAGCCATGATGAGGTCCATACAGCCTCTCACAACATCCAACATTGGGGAAATTAAAAGAACAGAGAATGCAAACCGTGGTAGTTCTCTTGTACACCTTCATAGCATTGTCTGCATTGTAGTATCACTGCTACTTGGGTTTGATCTGAGATCCCAGATGGGTTTTTCTGTCCTCAGTTTGCCTTGTTGCCTTCGAACCTGTAAAAAATGTGGGTAAGCTTGTACTGCTGCAAAAAGCAAGGGACTGAATCCCGGATGAGCTGCTGCATTTGAAAATGGGAGAATCGGTTCAGACTGAAGAGGAATGGATCCCTGCAGCTAATCCTGCCACCAAGTGCTAACTGTACCGAAGAGCAGTGCTTTGCTGCAGATATCTGCAGAGGTGTAGCAGGAGAAAGGAATCTCGTGTGAACTCCAGAGATGGGGTTTTGTGAGGACAGCTGTCATCCTGGCCAGAGAACGGTGAGTTTCACATCCTGCTGTACTGATGTTGCTTCCAGAGCAGAGCTGGCTGCCCACTGAAGAAAAACAAACTCAGCTGGAAAAGCAAATGATGTTTTTCTTTGGGGAAGTTCTCTTCTCATTTTTGTGTTTGCCATAGGCCTTGTTTGTTTATTTGTTTTTTGTTTTTTTTTTCTTTTTTAAATGAGAACCCATTTTTGAAGTTTTCCATTGCAACTTAAAATTTTGATGATCACAGTGAAGAAAAATTTTAATGAAAGAAACAAAAAAAGCCTTTTGATCAACTGCACTTAAGAGGTTTTGCTTTTTTTTTTTTTCACAGATCTTTTAATTCAGCTTCTAATCTTTTTTTTCTAAGGATTATGGAAGGAAATTCTTGCACATTTTCATAGGACCAGATCCCAATAACTAAGATGCAGCAAAATAAAAGATTCAGAATCCTTTTTTTGCTGGGGATGAAAGTAGTACACAAGATGAAATATGCATGTTTCTGGGAGAGCAGACTGCTTGTAAACTTTGCATTTTTACTATCTTTTTTTTTGCCCATTCTGATATAAAAAGAAGTAACACAGCCTTATATTCCTCAGACTGCTCGGTAGAGTTGATGTTCTCTCTTGTGTACCATTTATGTCTCACTTTAACACATCATATTTGAATTTCACTCACTGACAGAAAAATATTTCTTTTTGCTGAGCCTTTCACTTCCATGAACTGTTTTTTTCACTATGTGTGCCATACAGGTGATGTGTGACCTGGAGCCTGCAGCCTAAAAGAAGCTCTTGCTAAGTGGTATGTGCATCTATCAGCAGGGGAAATGCTTTCTTCCTTAGTCCCTCTCTGCTGTTCTCTGATATTTTGCTATTCCTCTTTTTAAGGAGCCCTATATAGGGTTTAGCTTCTTTATGGGAGAAACAGCAGCTTTCCAAATTGAGGAAGCTAGGTTGGGTTGAATTGTTGTTTCTTTCCCGTCTGAAAATAATACTGATGAACATGAAGCAGTTGGGAGCGCCCTCAGGAAATTCCCCTTTTTGAAATGATGGAGAAAACGAGAACTTCATAGCTCCTATGGAACTGAAAAGCTGATAGACAGCCATTGCTCCCTGGCACCTCAGAGGTCTTGCTGAACATGGTGGGCTCCCTGCTTTGTGTGGAATTCTTTGGGAGCAGGAGATATAAGGTTGGATGTTACCTGATGGGTTAATGTCTGCAGTTTTGCTGTGCTTTGTTTTAGGTGGCTGTTACATAAAGTAAAACAGAAGGATGTGATCTAGCACAGGAAAAGTACCCAACAGAAAGCCCCCAAAAAATCCAATAAAATTGCTATTTATTTTACTTCTTCTCCCCCTTTTTCTCTCTAGGGGAACTAAGCTGGATAAGGAGGAGATATTTTTGTGCAGAGACAGCAGGAAATGGGGAGGGTTGGGTTTCGAAGGCATTCGGATTTCTTTATAAACATCCTTCTTATAGGAATATTAATTTTTAAACATCCTGAAATCCCATCCTTCCGCTACCCAGCCTGGTGATGCCATCAGAAGCATTCCCCTTCACATTCCAAGGCTCTGCTCACAGCAGGGAAGAGGAGAACCAGCTCAGGGATCCTGCATCCAAAGGAAAGATTGTGTCAGGCGATTTGAATAACCTCTGGGGCCAAGGATTGCAGGTGACAGGGATGTGGGAACTCCTAACCTTGGAATCTCCCTCTGTTCTCCCTTACGTAGGGAGACTCAGCCTGAGGAACAGGTTTGCGTGAAACCATTTTGCATTGCTGTACAAAGTGCAGCAGGGTGTCACGCGTGTCTTCCTCCAGGGCTGCACCCACCAGGTCAGGAAGCAGAGCTGCTGATGAATCATGTTGGTGCCGACAGCCTCCTGCTCGGGGGTTGTTATCCGAGCTCCCAACTGACGGCAGCGGGGCAGCTGGGATCGGCCATCGTGCTTTCTTTCCTCTGCTCCTGGTGACATCTACCGGCAGAACAGCCTCACATCGGGCATTTGCCGCTGCAAAAAGCAGCTTCGATATACATCACGTTTAATCTATACGCCTAAATGCGGTGTAGAATTTATGACTGTAAACGCTCCCATATTTGTTTGGGTTATTCTGTGAGCACAGGGAGGCAGATTTGTAGCAGGAAGGCAGAGTTCTTGACAATTCTGAAATGAGAGCGGAATAAATCACTGCAGCAGGTTTTATAGGCAGCACTTCAGCAGAGCTGGGAGTAAATAGGGTAATGCTATCACTGCCTAGAAAGCATTTTCTGTGGCTTAGTGTAGCCTGCCGGTTCTGCTTTTGCTACATAAAGGCTCTTGTGGCAGAAGTGTCATGCTGTCAGAGGATGCTGCAAGCCGGGCTCAGTAAGGGAATCTGAAAAAGGACTTTGGATGCTTTCTGGCTTTGCTATGGCAGACTGTTTGTTTAGGAAACAGGAATGCTTTCCCTTCTGCTCATGGCTTGCTTTATGCCCTTTCTTTTTACGATCCTGATGCTGAAAATCAGTCCCCTGAAAGAATGGCCTTGAGAAGACCCCAGGCACACTACCCAATGTTGTAAGTGAAGAAAAAGCAAATGCTGACATTTTCTAGCCCTTCAGTGGGTAGAAAGTTCTATTTGAGTAAAGCACAAACTTAAAAAATAATAAATCTATTTAAGGATGATATTCCCATTTGCATCTACTGTCCATACTATTAGTGATGAAACATTACATTGGTCTATGAATTCAGAGTCAAAATCCATTTGAACTTTAATAATTTAGCTTTAGAAGCTTAAATTCTCTTCACTGGGCTTTGCCCAGAGTTGTCCTCTGCCTGTCCATCTCCCGTGTTTTCCGTGTAACCTTGCACAAGGAGCCATGGCTCTGTTTGTGAGATTTTTGAAGCCTGCTGGAAGGGGAAGCGTTTTCCTGCTGTATGAAAGTATTTAACTGAAGACGGAGCATGGATCTTGTCCCAGTTCTCAGTGCCTTGCTCCTGTGAGATCTGAACTCCCTGGGGATACTCATTCACAGAGAAGGAAGATCGAAGCTATATTCAAAATGCTTTCTAAATCTGGTGCCCCGAGAGCTGAACTCAGGCTTGCTCAGTTCTGAGCACTCACATCAATATGCACACAATTAAGCACAAGAGACCGCTCGTGTAATAAGTTCTTATTGATCCTGCCCTGGCAGAGCTGGAAAAAGAACAAAAGAGGCTTCTGCTACAGGTGTTCAGTGGGGAAAACCAGGTATGTTCCATCAGTGCAAGGACTTGCACAGGCAGGGCAATCCCAGTGGTCTGTGCTTTTAATATGTTCCTACAGGAGACCTAACGATGGCACCTGAGGTATAGCACTGCTAAGGATGGCAGAGGGACACAAAGAAAGTTCAGCTCTCTGTATTCAGGGGCGAACTGGAAAAGGTCAAGCACGATGGTGGCCCATGAACATTCAGACACTGAAAACATTGGAATATTGCCGGACACACGTAGTGACATGAGCAAGAAACAATCCTGTCGTAAAGAGATGGGATCATATAAGAATCCCTGAGTCAGAGAAAGCAAATCAAGATTGCAAGAGAAAGTTTGACTTTGGACTATTTTCTTATCTATGCACATTTGGCTTTGCAACTCAAGACAGATTTTTGAGGACACTGCAGGGTAAGTAGACCCTTTGGATTCTGTTTGTTCACATACGAATAATAGTAATTTAAATATGATCCTATAAAACTGTACTTTAGAGATACGTCTCTTTCTATTGAGCAGGATATTGCAACAGTCCCTGTTAGATCACTTTACAATATCAGCTTAAACTTGTCTTCTTTTAATTACAGCTTAGAAGATTATATCCACTAAGTGTATTTAATCAGGAAGTACTGATCCCAGAAAGACAAAGGTGCCCAAACAAGGAAGAGCTCCCGCTGTGACGCAGGTACTTTGCTGTAAGTGGAGGTGCTTTTCCATGAAAGTGTTCTCCATTTTACACTACTGCTCTTGTGTAAGAGGTGAAAAAGCCCCTGCTGCTCTGAGACTGCAGCTGGGCAGGGGAGGAAGGATGCTGTGAAGGAAAAGTTGTGAGTGATGATTGAGTGGAGAAACTCACCTCGAGCTGCATTACTAGGGTGTGTCTGTTGGCATATAGCCACACTGGAAAGGAACTTGAAAGCTTCAATGTTTTGCCTATTAGAATAATGTTTGTACACTGTATATTTGTTTTGGTATCTCAAAAGCAAGCCCTACAGATTTCCTGAAATTGTCTGTACCAATAGAGTACAGAAAAGGAGAGACCCCTGAGACAAGCTGTGATAAGCAGGAGTTTCCTGTGATCCCCACGCACTGCTCCATTCTCAGATAGGTATTTCCCACAGTTACCTACTAACAGGGAAGTACATGTTTTGCTGTGCTGAGACACCAATGACCCCCGGCAGGGTGAGTTATGCTGTACCCTCACACAGTTGGTTCTTTGGAATATGTTTATATTTCTATATTTACAGACTTGGACCGTGGGGTGGTTATGATATCAAGAACATCTTGTGAGCACGTTCAGCTATCCCTGCACGTGAGGAATTTCTGTCTGTAAACTTGACTATTTCTGTCAATCTTACACCAAAAATTGTAGGTTCTTCTGTTCATTTTCTCAGTGCAATTTGTAAGAAATTTAATAAATCATCTCTTGATAGACACTTTAAAGGTGGACAAGAGAACTTTTGTAGTTAGCTGTGCTTAAGTGCCTGCCTACACCCACTGTTCTGTTCTCAAATGCAGGGGAGGTGTAGGTCTGGAACATGGGCTGACTGATGTTGGGTGATGGCCAAATCTCAGTGCTCACCTATGCTTTGGTTAACCCGTGTCCTTGTTGCCTTTCCTTGCCACAAATATTTCACTTGCAATTCCCTCCTTTTGTTTCTATGGGTCATTTCTTGCTTTTTCTGCTACTGAACATTTCTCTTGTTGTCCTCTTGCAGTCATGAATAATCCAGTGACCTTCGTGTGGTGATGGAACACTTTCCCAGTGTAACTTCACTATGAAAGGATAAAGCACCCAAACTCAAAGACCAGTATTTTGGTAAGCTGCAACAATTAGGAAATTACATACCTGAAGGTACAATGATGTTTTTCATGCAGTGCTGCTCAGCAGCCGGAAGGTGGGGCACAGGCTTTGCTGTTTTATGTTGGTACACTAATGGCTGCACCCACTAATTGTGAGACTTACTAACTTTGGTAGGGATAAAGCAGCAGCTGGTTGCATATTACAGTTTAAATAGTAGAATGTGAGAAAAAAAAAATGAGTATTTTTGAAGCTCACTTTCAAAACTGAAACTAGCCAGGAGCTAGCAAAGGCTGTACACCAGGTGTGGTATAGGAAAGAATCAGGAGAGCATAGAAGAGCAGGAACTGAACAGGAGCCAACGTCGTGCAATGGTCATCTGCCTCTATTCCTGAAATTTTGGGCAATAATTAAATGAGCAACACTGAGCTGTACAGATTTCAGCATAAAATTGATGTATTTTCTGTACTAATAGCAAAGACCAGGCAAAATCAAATGAAAAACAAAACAAAATACCTGGATTTGAATATAAAGCAAACTTACCATTTGGTTGCAGTCATATAAACTAGGATTAAAACCATGGAAGTCCTCCAAAGATTTACTGTCAGTTTCAAGGTTCCCTAGGGGGCTTCAGTTTGAGGGTGACAAACAGAAAATGGTGATTTGTCATGACATGGCTACAACCCTTTGGCTTCGGTACCCACAAAGAATTTGTTCGTCCTCAAAGCCAGCGCCTGGCTTCAGTGCCATCAGAGCACACCTCTGTTTAGGAGTATGTAGTAAAAGAGGCATTCAGATTTCATGGAAAATTCCATAATTACCCATAAATATTCACTCCAAGGGAGCATTGCTGTTGATTTATCAAGTATGCTGCTATGTTAGCATATTCATCCACTCAAATTTAACTGCAATTGTCCACTGTGTAGTTTATAAAGTTGCATCCTCTGGATGTACTCCCTCCCATACTCTGTGAGTCAAGCTTGGTGTCCATATACTTTGTTGGCATTGTGTCCTGAATAGCAATGAACTTGGATCTGGGAGCTCAGTCTGTGGGAAGAGTAAGTAACAGCACTCCTCTAAGTCAGGTGAGGTCCTTCCTTCTCTGCTCACTGTTAATTATAATTGCTACCATCTTCTTTCCTTTTGTCAGGGCTGCAAATCCAGTTGGGAATCTGGTGAGCTGATCTCTGACAATATCAAATGTTCTAAGAACTCTTAATCGAAGGCAGCCCATGAAAGCACCCTGGGGAGCGCTTTATTCTCTGTGTTTAAAAGGACATGAAAGTACAATAGTTCTCTTTATCCTGGTACAAAGCAGCCAATTGATCTTGTCAGTTTAATAAATAATACAATTGCTTCCATCAGACACTGTTAATAGACTCCTGTCTGGACTAATGTTGTACAGAGTGGTACAAGCACAGAAATGCTATCTGCTGCGTCTGCCCTGGATTAACCACCTCCTCCTTTATCACCTAAAGGCAAAGCTTCCAGCAGCAGTCCCTGAAGGGCATCAGGTCGCCTGATCTTCATCTCTTTCTTCATCTTTCTTCATTTTAATGTGTGCTCTTGGAAGAGACAAGCTAATTTCCTGATGCGTCTGTTGTCTGGCTGCTTCCTAGCATTTGTACAGATTCAAAGAAGCTTGGGAATGTGAAATAGGCTGCAGGTTTGCTCTTTCTTTTTTCTTTTTTTTTCTTTTCCCCTCTGTAAGTCATTCACTAAGTAGTCTCAAGATGCAAAGTTAGGCTCATGCCCTCCAAACACAGTAAAGGTGCAGGAAGCTCAGATGCAGCTCCTGGAGTGTTACGAATACAAGTGCCAGATATCAGTAAGTAGGGGCCCATAGCTCAGGGTATGGGCTGTTTCTGGTTTAGAGCCAACGTAACCAGATTATGCCCATCTGTGGATTCTGAGTAGGTCCTGAAATTGTGCATTATCAGCATTGCTTTTGGGGGAACATCAGACACAAAGATAGCATTCATTTGGAAAGTGCTGGTAACATAAGCAGAGGAAGATTTTAAAAATTACACTGTCCTCGTTTTGGTTTGCTTTCATTTGTCTTCTCTCTACCATGTCGTGAATTGGTTCTGTGTTCTGCAGAGGAGGTGTGTTGTACACAGGAAGAGTATGTATCTGTCACTGGGAATAAGTATCCAGGGTTTTCAGGACCAGGAAGACTCAGTGGGCATGGTGGGGATAGGTTGACCTGATGATCTTAGAGGTCTTTTCCAGCCTTGGTGATTCTCTGATGCTATTTCTACAAAGTATTGAGTATATATTGTGTATACGTATGTTTCAGTCTAGTCTTTCATGTCAGAGTCTCATAGGTTGTCTCTTCAGGTCATTAGATGTGCCCTTGAGTGAAGCTCTCCTGCTCAGCTTGGCAGAGGTGACAGGGTGGTGAGTAAAGAGTTGGCTGATCCTTGTGTTTGCAAGAAGAATACTTCTGATCTTATTGCTGGAATCAGTTATTCCACTGTTAATGAAACTGTACTTATTTGTAATTACCTGAGTGCACAATGCAATCACCAACAAGTAAAAGAGATGCTAACATTTAGGTTCAGAACACTTTGGTTTTCTCTTCTGTGGAAGGTAGACAGTAACGGTGCCAGGAGTCAAAGGACAGATGCATAACTGATGTTGAGCTGTTCAGATATTTCAGGTTGTGGGACAATATGTGAAGGCAGCAGATTTGTATCTCAGCAGAGGGACGTTCTGATTGAGCAGTGTGGCCCCACAGCATCAGAAGTCAGAAGACCTGGGACTCTTCTCAGTCAAAGCAGAAAGCAATTTCTGAGAACTTAAAGCACCTCCCCTCACAGCCTTTTATCCTAGATCCCTGTGTGCTCAGGTCTGTGTTTGCAGGAACACTGCTTTTGAATCATTGCTGCTTCCCTCACAGAGATAATACTCTGCTGCCCTCCTACTTAAAGAACTCAAATGCTGTTTATTGTGAATTCAAAAACTAATTGAAATTCAGATTCCTTAAGTAGCTTTTGTTATTACTTCAGAAAGAAAAATCAGTCCTTTAAATAGTAAAATGTTCATGCTAAAAATCAGTTTGCTTTACTCTCACACCCATTTTGAATTGAGGCTGCTGTGTTTGAAGGGTAAGATCCAATAGTGCCTGTAAAGCTACAATTGGTGTTTGAAAGGCAACTCTGCTGCTCTTTGAGTGCTATTAATGCTTTCAGCTGTGGCATGAAAGACCTAGAACTCTGATCTCGGGTTTTGGCAAGTCAAGTCATTCAATTCAATTTCAGAATTGTACAGCTGTGAAGCTTTACAAGTTTTGATGTTTAAAAAGGCAGGGATTATTTCTGTTCCCTGTGATTTGTGAGCAACTGCTGCTTCTGTTAGCAAACCCAGGAAGAAACCTGTCTGTCTGATGTGCACAGACTGTTACTGATACCTGAGCAGCTATTACACATCTGGCTGATAGCTGTGAGATCAAAGCACTCTCTGATGCTTTGCTGCCCTTTGAGCACCTTTTAATTGGCCCTGAACCCACGATTTAGGATCAGGAACTGAGCTTTGCCTCCTTGGGTCGCTGGGTGAAGCCAGTTTCAGTCTGTAGGAGGCTGATTGGTGCTCTCAGCCTTCTTTCTAGTGGGGAAGGGATGGTGTTGTTGCTGCCACCTCTCCTGTCCTGATCTTGGTATAGGCAGGGAGCTTGCAGACTTTGGTCTTTCCCAGGGAAGTTCTGCAGCCTTGGCCAAAGCACACTAATGTGGACATTTTGCTGGGCATACTGCAGCTATCCTCTACAGAGAAGGTTTTGGGAAGATCTGACCAGCTTTCTCGATCCTAAAAGTCACGTCCTGAACTTTCTATTTCCAGCACTATGACACTATTTCATAAGCTCACATCTGGCGACTTCTTCCTGTGAGATCATCATTTACGTTCCTTTATTTTCATTAGAAATCGGAGGCATTCTAGTTTAGAATCATAGTCATTAAGATTGGAAAGACTGCTAAGATCATCCAGTCCACCCATCAGCCTGTCACCATTGTTTAGCTGTTGGCCAAAACCAGTGGAGAATGGGAGAGCTGCAATGTGAGTGCAGGCTCTGCTCTGCAATCAAAGTGGGCTCTCTGGGACACTGCACTCCTCTGATAAACAAGTCCAACCTACAAGCATGTCCAGGTTGCATTGCTGTGCAGCAGGCATCTCATTGCATAGGGCAGACTTTGCTTGTGGGGTAGGGCAGAGCATTGGCTCTGGTTGTTTCCACTTTCCAGTAGAGGACACTGCCAGCACTCTGCCCGCAATGGCTGTGTGCAGGGAGATGAGACATGGACAGGTGCCCTGCAGAAGGCAGGAAGCAAAGTCATCCTGCAGGATGGCACTCTGAGCAGAGGCTCGATTCACGCTATGCTGCTCACCTGCTGTTTGCAGCCAAGTCTAAAGGCACACAGATAGCAGTGCCTTGCAAGATTAAACTCTTCGATTCCAATCTCTTTAGCTAGAAAGCATGTTGTTTTATCTACTGCTTGTCTCTGTCTGTTTTAGGCTGCGGTGCCTGCTGTGAAAAGGTATGCATAATGAAATGATTAAATCATGCATTTTCAAATAATCAAAGTCACGCTGTTTCAGCTATGCAGCAACCCTGTTCCTCTTAGGAGACATCCAGCCAGATTCAGAAGTTCTTTTGGATTTTATATTTCTTAGAAGGACTCTGAATAAAAAAGATAATGTGGCTGAGGCCAGTTCTGCTCTCCTGTATGCCCAGGGCCAGATTTGATCACATTCATATTCTTCTTGTGTCGCCACACACAGAAAATAACTTTGCGGTCTGATTTTATGCTCTAAAGAAAATCACTCACACTGTGACAGCACTTCAAAATATTTCAATCCTTATTCTGTGTACGCTGCTGGCTATTGCTGCAGTGCAGAAAAAACACTTCACTGAATCAGTGGTTATGGGAAGGGATAAAGTTTCCAAATCACTCTTTTCTGTCTTGATTTTTTCACTAATCCCTTGTTCCTGCTGCATCTCTGGCTTGGAGACTCTCTCTGTAACGCTGCACTACTTCAAGTTTTAGCATTCTTGATCTTCTTAGCTGCTCAAAACCACTTAAAAATTGTGCATTATGAGGTCAGGTGATGCTACATGGGCTGCTACATATGGGAGCTGCTGGTGGGAAGTCTCTCAAAGAGGCATGGAAATTTCCTTTCTCCTTGAGGTGGCTTGTGGCACTTAAGGCACTGACTCCATGGCTATTGCAGTATGAAGACCCTTTATTGTACATGCTCACAACCTTTTATACCCCTATAATAACCCCTTGGTCATGTGTACTAGCCAGGCACCTTGTGCATGTTTACATCTGGTGCAAGTAGCTGCCAAGCTTGTTTACTCATTTGCAAGGTCTTTTGCTCATAATGTCTTTGTTTTCTTTGTCCCACATCCTTTACCACCAAAGCCTGAATCCATCTTTATCCCCCAAGAAACTCATTCTTTTGAAAATGATCATCAAGGGAAAATCAAGAAATGCCCAGCATCAGACAGTCCAGCAAGGTTTGCGTCTCACATTCCACTGAGACCACTGCCACGGTTACCTCCACAGAAGTCTCATGTTTTAGGTAATGGAGTCATTTCTGTGCAATTAAGTGGTGCAAAAGAGGAATCACCACAACAGAATGAAGCCAGAGGCTCTAGTTTTTTAAGGAGAGAAAGAAATGCTGCAACCAATCAGTGATGGCCTTCCTCTCACACCTCAAGTACACGATCTGCAGCTAGAATATGGCCATGGTCCTCATGGTGGTGGCTGCTTGGGTACAAATAAGGGATATGCGATATGTTTAGAAGATGATGGTGATGATGCGATGATGATGCTAAACATGCCACTGTGAAACCTAAAGTGCTGCTTCCTTTATCACCCAAGCCTGAATCCATCTTTATCTCCCAAGATTGCAGAAAGGAAGCAAAAATCAGGGCTGCTGAAAGGAAGCAGGATCAGGCTGCATAGCCACAGTCACTTCTGCAGGATGAAGGTGAGCAACGGAGAACTATGGGAGGAAGCATGACAAAGGAACAGAAGGCAGTTTGCAGAATAATGGAAATGATTTAGCAGAAGCACCATGCTAAAGTGGAAAGCTTTGATTTAAGGCGACTTCTGGTGTGGGTCTGTCCTGATGTAGAAGGAGTAGATGGGGCTATGATCTGTGACACAGAAACGTGGGACAAAGTGGGATTGAGGCTGTGGAACACAGCTATGTGTTCTGGCCCTGTGGCTAAAGACCTTTTGGGGCCCTGGAGATTGGTTTTTGAATTTAAGCTTGACTCCCCCTGTACCACTTATCTGTTGAGCTCTTCTATGAAAAGTTATGCTCTCGTCATTGCAAGACCTTGGCCACAGCCTCGCTCCCTCTTTGTCCCACGTTTCTGTGTCACAGATTGTAGCCCCATCTACTCCTACATTACAAGAGACCCCCAGCAAAAGTTGCCTTAAATCAAAGCTTTCCATTTAGGGAACTGTATTTGCAGGAGAGGAGGCACAGCAACGACAAGAAGCTGCATGACAAAATACTCTTCTAGGATGATTCTTGCAGATCCAGAATGCAGCCTCAGGGAGAAGATCAGTGAGCAAAGCCCTCCCTCCCTCACAGTGCCACAGTTAGAAAATTGAGTAACAATTGCAGCCTATCTAAGAAGGCAGAGAAATTTAATTGAATAGCAAAATATCAGATCTGCATTTCAAATGGAGGAATTATCTCTTTGGGCCAAGCAGAAGTGTTTAATTTTGACAAAAGGAGATAAGAATTCATCTGCTCTTTCATAATGGGAACTGTCACAGCCAGTCTCATTTCTATTATGGAAGTGTTGCTGTGAGAGACTTCACATCCGCTGTGCAGTTCTGCAAACCAAAGGAAACCAAAGGATCTCAGACCAAATGACACCAGCAATCTCAGAAAGGCACAGCTCTGTACTGCAGGGAAAGGAAGTCAGCACGTGGCTGCACCACCGGGGTGCTTTTGCTCTGCGTGGGGCAGCACAGCAATGGGATAGAAGGCATTACTCCAAGCAGGAAGCGTTAATCACAGACACTGACAGTGGCACACCGCATTAAGGGACGGTTTGGACAACTGCTTTCATTTGCATTCATCTTATAAAATGAATCTGCTGTTTTTTCTCTAAATATGGATTTTATCAGTTGCCGAAGTTTAAAAAAATAAAACAACAAACAGCTTGGCAGCAGTGCAGAAAAAAACCCAGCATGCAGAAAGCAAAGAGCAATTTCTTTTCTCCATGTGAGCAAACTAGATGGTTATACTGTTTGCCTTCAGCTTTAAAATGCTGCTGCAGAACACAGCTTGATGTTTTCTTTTGCTCTGCCCAGTGCAGCTCTTTGGGACAGGACACAGAATCATAGAACCATGAAGGCTGGAAAAGATCTTTATGATCATCAGGTTCAACCACTAACTCATCAACGCCATGTCCACTAAACCATCATCCTTTGGATGGAGCCCAATCTGGAGATGCTCGGCCCCATACAGTGGTACCAATGCATCCCAAGTTCATGCTGACAAAGAGAAACATACCCTGGCTGAAGATCTTGACAGCTCAGACCTCTCACATTGTGTGTGAACTTTTTCCAACTACCTTTTGCCTTGCAGCTCTGCCATGAAGCTTGTACAGACAGACACCTCTGACTCACTCCCTGCTTTGGTCCCACATTTGGAGCTGCATACCAGGAGAAATGTTCCTGCATCGGAGAGGAGGATTTCTCTCAGCCAGGCATCCACAAAGGCACTGTTGGAAGCATGTTCCCATGGATTTGTGACCTGATCCATCTGTTCTCTGTCCCATAGTGAGCTGCAAGAGAAGAACATTGGGAGATCTGAGCTCAGGATTTGCACCTCTTGATGAGCTTGCAGTTATTGTCAGCAGTGCCCACATGAGACCTCATCCTTGTAGTGATCCACCAAGATCCACCACGTTCACTTGGCTGCTTTACCTCTTCTTTAGACCTAAAATTCCAACCATCAGCCAAGAGGGAGAGAAGAGCTGTGTGTGGTTTAGTCTTAGTGTAATCTGTTTGAAAAGTGACTATTGACAAGAGGTGTAAAGCCTTTGGGTGTAGAACGCCTTTGTGTAAATAACAAATTATACCAGTTCACATTGATTTTCTCTGTCTGAGCAATTCCCAGGTCAAATGTGCTCCTCCTACAAGTCAGAAGGTGACTTTCTAACTGCAGTCCCTCCAAACTCTGAAGAGCTAAAACCCAAATTTTTCTTCCTCTCCTTCATCACTGCTCCAAATAAAAACCTCAGATCCATAAACCAGGTACGACCATCAAGAAAAGCTGCACGCTATGGCCATAGCTGCATGCATCGAGGCAGCAGCATGTCCTGCATCCAAGGGATGGGAGCTGGCCTTGCTGGAGCTGTAGCCAATGGAACGATGTTTTTGGGAGACAGGGAGCAACCAGGAATTCACTTGCAGGAGCATTGCCTCAAGGGCTTGTGCAGCCAAGATGAGGGATTTTTAGGAAATGAGTGAATTTAAATTTTATTCATGACTGCACTCATAGAAGACTCAACATCTTTTTCACTAACAAGATGGACATTCCGAAATAGAAAAAAGATACCAAATACCAAAGGAACATCCTATTGAGGGAGAGGAAATCAAATTGATTGGACTCCAAAAATCAAAATTGAATACTTAGAATATTTCTTTCTGTACAACTGATTTTTTTTTTTTTTTCCCAAGCAAAAATTAACCTTCAGCTTTCTTTTAAGTAATAATTCAATGTCTTGGTCCTGAAAGCTGAGAGAATGGCACTGATTTTCTTTTTAGGACTTCTTTGAGGAAACAAGGAGGTAATGGTGACGAGACATGAACTAACAAAGCCCTAATAAGGAACAACACTTTACCTTAAGTTGTATCAGAGCCTAGCTCACAAGGACAGGCTACTTAGGGTTATGGATGAGATCACTGCATTTCTGGCTTTTATCTGGCCTTAACAGCTCTGTGGTTCTCAGGCTGCCATCAGCAGCAGGGGCCCAGGTACATTTGCACCGAAACCTCTCAGTGAGCACGTTGAGCAACTCCTCTGTAAGAATCACAGAATGATTACGATTGGAAAAGGCCTCTAAGATCATCAAATCCAACCATCAACCCATCCTCACCATGCCTGCTGACCACATCCCTCAGGGCCACATCTTCACGGCTCTTGAACACTTCCAGAGACAGTGACTCCACCACTCCCTGGGTAGCAGTGCCAGTGCATCACTGCTCTTTCTGAGAAGAAACTTTTCGTAACATCCAACCTGAACCTCATCTAGCCATTAAAGCCATTACCTCGTGTCCTGAAGTAGAGCTTCACAGCATGGCATGCCTCCCAAAGCTCCTTCAAGCCCTCTCTTGTTCCAAATCTCCTAGCCTCTCTCAGCTCATTCCTTTGCAGCAGGAGCCAATGGATTGCATCCAGTTTTCCCCAGTTCTCACCAGTATGTGCGATGCCAGCTTAGACCTGAACCCTGGGCTTCTTACACCTGCAGGAAAAGGTTGCAGCTTGATTTGTTTTGAGCACTGTGCCCTTCGTATCCCAGCAGCACACCTGATCTCTCTCAGACAATTTCTCTCTCATTCCCTCTCCTTACAGTCTCCCACAGCGAGGTCCCCAAAGTTATCTAATGAACACGGATGTTATGACATCCTCACACAATAACTCTAAACACCATCCCAGGAAGCATCACCTAATAAACGATGCAATTACCACAAAGATGAAAAGCAGCACTCCTGAACACACACACTGTGTTGTTCTTCGTCTTGTCGAACAAATTATTTCCGTTTTTCTCTTGAGTGCTTTGTTGTGCCTCGCTTTGTTTATCAAGCTGCCTCTTATTTTTCCTCCACAATTGTGAATGTGGGTAAGAAAAATGTATCTGCAGGCACAGGAATATGAAGTGCCGGCATCCTGGGCTGCTGCTGGAATGCAGGTCCACCCAGTTGAGTTTTTTCCCATCACAGTGGGTGGAGTGGCTCCACAGATACACTCCTGCATACACCCTTTCCTTTTTTAGTACTGTTACTTATTTTAAGCTCCTTTTCAGGTTGGTGGTATAGCTATTACTGTGGAAAGAGGGCAGTGCCTCTTTCTGTGGCAGCAAGTTACAGAAAGCTTTTTAGCTCGATCTATTCTGACTTCTACTGCATCTTGCTGATTTGTTATGCTCCAAAATAAGACCAATTAAGCCCAGCAGTCAAACCACACAGACACAAAGACGTGCATTTTCCTATCAAAAGGCATTTTTGAAACAACAAAAAAAGACACGCTTTGAGCCAGCAAATGCTATCTCCCCATTGAAGTGTGGGCAGCACCATGCAATTATTACTGAGCTGCCACCAGAGCATCACAGCTCTGTTCTCACTGCCTCCAGCCCGCGGCGCTCCAGGTTTAGGTCTGCAGAATGCCGCATTTTAATCTGCCTTGTTCACATGAGCAGAGCCAGCTGCAGCAGAAGGGAGAGCTGGCGTTGGCCAACCCAAACACAGCTGTTGTGCCTCGTTTTGAAACCTATCAGCCTTTCTGCTGTCCCTTTTCAGAGATTAAGCTTTATCTGTTGTACGCGAGGCTTATGTCACCTTATTCGAGAGTGGTTTTGCTGACAGCCTTTGAGTTTTTTCCTCCTTACCTCATCCTTTGTGGTTCTGGCAGCAAAATGGCTTTAATAGAAACGTGGCCAGGCAGAAAGCAGAGCCGTGTAACAGCTGTGTGGTTCTGCCACGCGGCCAGGACAGGGCATGAGGCACTGAGAGCCGACAGCTGAGATTTTAGAGTCCTATCAAGGCCAGGTAAAAGTGAGCACTCCATATCACTGGGAACAGTAAACAGAAGCTGTGTTTTAAATTGTGTTTATATAACAATGATGGTGAGGCACTGGCACAGGCTGCCCAGAGAGATGGTGGTGCCCCATCCTTGCAGACAGCCAAGGTCAGGCTGGACGGGCTCTGAGCACCTGATGGGGCTGTGGGTGTCCCTGTTCATAGCAGGGGAGTTGGAACAGATGGATGTTAAGGGTTCTTTCCAACTCAAAGGTTTCTATGATTCTATGAGTTTAATTCCAGAGTATTTTAGCTTTATCTGAAATCCAGATGTGAGCAAAGTGTGGGAGAGGAGGCTGATGTCTGGGCTACATGGATCCAAAGCTTCTGCTGAATTGCAGCACAATGCAGCAGTGCTGAGTTGGAGCAGCCTCCCGGCCTGCCTCTGTCTGTGGCCATGCAACAGCTAAGGCAGGGCTATGAGCAGCTGCTGTGCTGCCAAAAACCTTGCGTTGGTTTATGCAGAAGGGCTTCTGCACCAAAGATAGCCTCTGGTGTGTGGGTTACGTTTTGGGTCCACTTTTAGAAGCGAGCTGTTCCAAAAGAAGCTGAAAGTCCATCTTTCAGGTCTGTGATTACGGTAAAAGCTCAGACTGGAGTTTTTTACTGCTTGCGTGTCACTTTGCTAATGACCACTGGTTTCTGCCTCAGTTGAATAGGTTTCCTAGATTAACCAGCAGAAAGAAATAACCCTCCACCCTTGGTTCTTTCTCATTTTATAATTATCTGCAGTTTCTCCAAAGCTGTTCTTTTATCCTCATGTTTTGCTCCTGCCTGGATGTGCCCAGTGCCTTGCAATTAAAACAAAACAGCTCCATACAGTTCACAATCTAAGATCACATCTTACAAACCCTTGCTCATTAGAGCAATCCCACTGGAGTGAATAAGGCTGTTTCCCATCAGCTCTACTTGTTTGTGAAGTTTAGGAGGTTCTGGCCTTAAGTTATATGTTTTAAAATGTCAGCAAAATGTTCTCTGACTCATGGGTAATGGTATAATTGCTATTGTGGTGAATCTCCCAAAAAAATAGATACAAATGTGTTTATGTAACAATCAGAAAGCTCGCATTCCTGGAGGGAAGGAACAGTTGTTCTTTCGGCATCACTTGTGTTTTGGCCTGGAGTTGTCCTACATGTTGTGCCAAAAAGCAATAATGCGAGGGACATGGTCAACACAAAACTCAGTTTATTGGAATTCTTTATCTGTGCTACTTGGCAATGCAATGGGGTATTCAAAGAAGCAAAGAGTTTTTAAAATAAGGCTTTTTTTGCACCACCACTTTTTGGTTTTTTGGTTTTTTTTTTCTGTAGTGTTCAGTTCTAAGTATAAAATTCAGCTTTTCTGGTTTCACTTCTGGTTTGTGTTCGATTACTCACTGCTTCTGTGCTATGTGTGCTCTGAATTTAAAAGACATCTGCTTCACTTCAGCTGTATCCCCCATTGTCAGTCTCTGCTTCCTCCTGTTATGTGCTTGCTAAAATATTGCTGGCACGAATATGCAAGGAAAGTAAATGCAAAGCAAGCACCACAGATAATTGCTGATCCTTTTAAAGTGCCCAAACCTCTCGTGAGATCCGTGATGCAGAGGCTGTTAAGAGAGACAGACTGAGATTTGACTTGCAAGCAACAAGAGCAAGCATCTGCAATTACTTTATGAAAACAATCTCTGGTGAGAGTTACAAATCAATATGTGTGATGTGCTTGGTGTATTTTATTGTAATTAAACCCCACCTCACGTAGTTCCTTGGTTGCCTTGTTAGATCCTTGGCATGGGGGCAAGAGGGCAAAGGAGCAAGCCACCTCCTCTGCAGTTGGCATCAGGCAGACAGATACTGCAATGACCCCGCAGGCTTTGCTGATTTATTTGTTTGTGTTTCCCCTGGACGGATGGTGCTGCATGTAACCCACTGGAATCACAACTTGCTCAATAGCCAAATAAATACAAAAATACAATGCTGATGCTCTCTGAGCTGACAGGCAGTTTGTATCAGATAGATGTGCCCTGCCCATGTGGGCACTCTTTTGCACTGGATGGGGAAGAGGCCGGACTGCAACTCACATGTGTGCAGGGCTCTGACCCATCTGGCCAGCCAAAATCTTGGCTGGAGGAGCTGACATCCATCTGCACCCGCAGACCGCCAATGCTCAGGGTGCAGCTGGAGGTTGAAGCTAAAACAGTCCTTCTTCTAGGAACACCGCCTTGGGCAAGGCCTGTCTGATCTGGAAGATTTCATGTTCTCAGGAGAAAAAAACCTTTTCTACTTCAAAGTCATGGCTTTCCCCTACTTATACGGGTTATAACAAAAATATCTTGTCATTTGACACGGTCAGTCCCAGCTCTAGGCTGTGCTGTAGCTCATTGTTAGAGAACTCCTCATCATGAGCCCAGAGAAGGGGGAAAATAGCCAAAAAACAAAATACCAGTGGAATGTATAGGGTCAGCTTGAATAGCAGATACACTTGAGACAGGCTGTGCAAACATTCAGCCAGGCCATAAGCCAACTGCAGGTGCCCTGCATGAGCGAAACCCATTCATGCAACGTAGCCAGCCATCATCAGGGTTCTGATCAGCAGAAAAATGACCTCCAGGGGAATGTCCCCTGCTGCTGAATTACTGCAGCCAGGTATCTCCTGGTGGGCTGGGACTGGCTGGCTGGCATGGGGCAGACAGTGGGGTTTGGTACAGCCATGGTGCTCATGGGCAGGCGGCTGCATGGCTGCCCCACACTGCTGGGGTTCCACTCCCCTCCTGAGAGCTGAGTGCTTTGCTGTTGCAATGCTATGTCTGTTTGGATGGGGTTTTATAATCCCTTTCAGGTTTCGTCTGTAAGTCTTCTGGGTAACGAATTTGATGCTTTCTTTCTTCTTGGGCTCGGTAATTGCTTGGCTGCTTTCCAGTTGATGCTCCCTATGCACAAAGAGGGAAGTGTGTTCTTCTTTATGAAGGCTTTCATATATGTGCCTTCTGTTAAACACAATGGAGAGATGATTTGTCTGCAGTGCTTTCTGGGGGGGTGGAGTGAGGATGCCCACAGGGATCAAGGGTATGATTGGACAAACTTGCAGACACACGCAGGGCTGCTTTGGGGTGTATGTACTGCCTTCATGGCTATGGGCATGCTTGGCAGCTCAGTGTGCCATTGGGGAAGCTGCCAGGGCTCAGTCCCTGCAAAAAGCATCCCTCGGCAGGATGCAAGAGCACTCTCTGCTCCTGGCTGCACTTTAAAGAGCAGCACAACCTCTCTGCAAATAGAGGTTGTCTTTGTACTAGAAATGGCATTATTCCTTGTGTCAGTCAGCAGCACGCTGAACAGGTCTGGATGTGAATACCCTGGTCAGGCTGAACGGGCTCTGAGCACCTGATGGAGCTGCAGGCATCCCTGTTCACTGCAGGGGAGTTGGACCAGATGGTCTTCAAAGCTTCCTTCCAACTCAAACGATTCTGTTATTCTATGAGTCTGTGACTTATAGCTTAAGATGGACCTGCATTGGCCTCCTGCTGCAGTAGGCGTCCTTGGGAAGGTATGGATTGAAGGTTAGAGCATTTCCAGCATGGGGAGAAAGCTCAGTGCATGTCTGCAAAACCCTCCTGCTCTCAAGAAGTGCTCCCCAGGAAGGATGCTATGATTTCTGGAAATTCTGCCACATTTTGCAACATTTTAATTTCTACTGCAAAACACCTGTGGGCTACCATGGAGAACAAAACCACTGGGGGCTGTGGTTTGGTCCAAATTTTGGGCACCAGAGCAAACCTGCTAAAACAATGAAAAGCCAAACTATGTTCGTATACTCACTATATATATGCATATATATATATGCTTATATACTACATATATGCTGCACTAACAGTTGAAGCAAAGTGACAGGTTTCCCCTTTACTCTGGAAGCGAACCTGAAGTGAACTTACACTGAGGTGTTCAAGTTCTTGTACTTAAACTGAACAGAAAGAAATAGATCAGTTGTTAAAGGTGTCTTAGAGGAGATAAGTCAGCAGGAGCCTAGCTGATTTAACATTGATGCCTAAGAGGCTGTAAGTTAATCATGAGAGATCATTAACTTCCATCTCCTTTCATCCCATGGAAAAAGATTTTCCTCCCATTCTTCTGTTTTCTGACCCTTCTGAATACAATTGGAAATAACTCAGCTTTTCAATTCAGGGAAACCTTTTAATTTTGTCTGTGTATGAAACGTTTCATACCACTGTGTGGCACTTCATAGTAAATTAAATTAACTCTTCTGTGTACTCCTGAACTGTGAGAGACCCTCAATAAATAAAATAAATCTGTGCATGAGGAGAGTGTAGAAGCAGGCTGAATGTTTTCCATTGCCCTCAGAGACATGCAGATCAGTGTTTCCATCACACGTCTGTGCCTGCATACATTCAGCCTGAGTCTGGATGCCACGGAATCCTACAGGGAATGGTGGGATGGGTTGATGGTTGGGCTGGATGATTTTGGCGGTCTGTGATGATTCTGCAATTCTAACTTTTTTTCTCCTTTTCTTTCAGGTCAAAACCTGACAACCTGCTGGAGATTGACCACCGCCTGCCTGGCTGTTCCAGTTCACACACTGTGCTGTGGGAGGACTGCTCACTCTCTGGGATTCTATAGCAGGTCAGTCTAACAGCCAGATGAACCCTCCAGGTCCATGATACTCACATTAGATGGGTGTTCAGTACAAAGCAGGACCAGGCTGTTTCCAATTCTGATGGTAGCTTGCAAGCATAAGGGTTTCCCCATGGGTTTCCTTTTGGAGGGATCTTCTGTCACTGCACTGGGTGCTCTTTGGAGTGGGCTTCTAAAGCCATTTGTCTTCCTCCTGTTGTGGGGTCATGGCTTCTGTATTAGGCAGACAACAGTGTGGATTAGGGGTCTATGTTACAGTAGCCAAATGTGCAGTGGTAGCAAATGTGTAATTGATTGAAGAGTGAAGTGGAAAGGAACCTGCAGCTACTGGTAGGGCACAGAGCTCCATGTTCCCACCTCATCAGGACTTGGAACTGTTTATGGAGCTTTTACAAAGCCTACAAGATTCACTGTGCGCTTAACTGTGTCCTTTTTGCCATTAAGAACCATGAAAGCATTGTGTTCTTATAGCATTAAGTTGTCTGGCAACATGGCCCTTCTGACCAAGCCTTTACATAGTCCTATCACTAAAACTCTTTCGGAGTTTGCCAGGAAGCACCCAGTACCCCCTTTCCAAAGCAGGAGGGTGTGGGAAGCTGCTAACACCCTTGGGACACTGAGCCTTCCCCTCTGACTTTGGGAAGTTCTGCTGAATGTGTGAGCAGAGCTCTGAGCTCATGGCTGCATCCCTTTGGGTTTTACAGAGGGCACGATGCAATGCCATCAACTGGGAACCACTGCTCTCCATCATCTCCTTCTCTTGCCTCAGTCCCCTGCATAGCTCTGTCTAGATTTTAGATAAACTACACCCACAGCTTCATCCTTAAGGTTTTAATGCAGAGACACACCACAGCATTTGTCTACTGAATCAGTGGCATTCCTCAATGTTTCCACTCCTGGCTTCTGTGTTAAAACGGGTAATAAAACTGCTGCTCATTTCATCTTTATTAGGCTTTTTGAAAAGTGTTAGAAAATGAGATGCTGTCTGTTTGAGAGAGTCTCAAAATTCATGGCCTCAGTTAATTCCGTGGATAAGAAACAACCTGGAGGGCATTTTGTCTTATTCTGAGAGAATTTAAATTCAGGAACCAGTGTTTTCACTGTGAGAGAGGATGAAATTATCACCTCTTGTCTGCGAGAAAAAAGCTGCTTTCCATGACTTCCTTACAGTGCTTTAGGTGATGGTGATTTCCAGCCTTCATTTCTACATTTGTCCTCGCAATACCAGATTTTGTGTGCATGTTTTTGTGAGGCAGGTACACCACCTATTGTTAAATTAGATCAGCATTTCCAGCATCAGTAATTCATTTCAACTTGCTTACAGTTTTCCCAAATTGCAACCATCTTGGTTGCTCTAAGGTTCATTTTTGTCTAGGAGTTATCTTTCTGGCATTGCTCTACCCAGGTGAATGTAGAGTTCCTGAGGGAATGCAGATGCTGATTTGGTACAAATCCCATGCCAGCAGAAATGACATCTTCTGCCCCCGGAGAAGGCTTAGACCGAGGGAAATGCTTGTGCTAAATGGGGTTCTTAGGTAAAAGACTGCTGATTGATTTTGCAGCCAATATTCTTGAGGGTATGTGGTTGGAAGGGCTTTTTGATAAGAAGAAAAACAGATTTCTGACTCTAGGTAAGGAAAGGTTTTCCCCCTTTATTTTGCACTTAATGTAATTTAAAATTGGAAAGAAAGGTGAGATACTGGAGAGTATATGTATTCACATCTGTCACTGAAGCTAATAGGAGCTTCCTCTGAGTGCAGCCCAGAAAGCCAGGTGCATTTGCTTTCACCAAAGTACTGTTTTCAAAGCATTTGGTTCCACAGCAGGATTTCCCTCTCTGGTTTCCATGAAATTAATTGTTTCAAAAGCTGGAGTGGGCGGAAAGTCTTTTTGGCTGAGTCTGTATAGAAATACCACCATTTTTCTTTGTAGGAAAAACTGATGCTTTTAGCACAGTGTTTCTGTATGGTCTAATATTTCACTCGACTATTACACATTCTTTCTTTATTCAGCCATTATTTAACACATTAATGAGGCACGTGAAGTGGTTCAATGCAGCTATTCATTGACTCCTGTTCCTTGATAATCTCAGATGTCAACACGAAGCCGCAGACCTGGCTTCTTTGAGTTCAGGACAGATTCTGGGGATACTGTAACCAAAACAACGAGATTTTGCATTGTGTCCTTCATTGTCATTTCTAGTTTTGGTCACAAAGGGTAGGATTCAGGATTAGGCTTCTCACTAATGTGCACTTGTCCCGATGGATTGCAGAATACATTTTAGATACTTCAGCTGAAAATGGTTTTCTTTTCTTGGCTACTGCATGCTCCAATTAAGCTTTCATTGGAAAATATGAAACAGAAAACTATCTCCTTTAGCTATAGCTGTAGCAACCACACAACTATAAATTTTTGGGTAGTCAATCAGTGGCTCACGAGACCCATGGAGCCATGCCTACTTTGTCAAGCTTTGGAAATCTTGAGAGGAGGTCCTGGAAAGTCAGGTCTTGCCTTGACTGTATGGTTGGCTGGTTTAGCACCATGAACCTCCCTTGGGCTCCACAGGAGTAGTTTGGCTGGCCACAGACCAACTATCAGTGGAAATAAAGCTGAGAGGGCTATAAAACCATATATATTGCACTGCAGTGTGGATGAGGATTAACTGGCAGAATAACTCCACTTTATTACTTTTTTTCCCCCGCTCCTAATCTTTTCTTTGTGTGGAGCAAGAGTTTATATTCTTGGCCAACCATACTTCTAGATAATACATAATCGTTGTTCCCTCTCAGTGATGATTTTACTGCTCACTTACAGCTGCTTTAAAGGGCAGCAAGAAGCTTTTCCACATCAGCAGTGGGCATCTGTAGAAAGCAACACGAGGCTGGTGCTTCCAGCTCAGAGGCTGTAGGATGGGGGTGGATTTACTCTCCTGTCTCACATGTGGAAAAAGCCTCTATGAGAGCAGAGGACTGCTAAACTGAGCTGCTGGGGGAGAGGACATAATTGAGAGGTTAAGTGAAACACTTTGAGTTCCTCTGCTCCATTAGCTCCAGGGTGCTTACCTTATACTGCATCCAGCTGGTGAGAAGAAAAGCATGTCTCCATTGAAAGAGATAATCTTGTTTTGTTTAAATCCATTTCTGAAGCTTGCAAACCAATTTCTCTTTCAGACTGCCCAGTTCACTGAGCCAAACCTCTTCACAGTAGCGTATTCAGTTTCTGCTGTAACCTGCTACTGCTGCTTTCAGCCGCAGCTTTAACCACAGAAATCACAGCAAAAAAGTAAATAAGTAAATAAAAATCCCCACAGTTTGCTTTTTTTTTTTTCTTCAGTGACACTAGCTGCACTGTTAGCTGGGAGGAAGGTCTGGGGAAGGCATTTGACTGTGCTTGCTTCCTTAGCTAAGAGAGGCACTTGAATCTTTGTGGTTTTGCTGAAATCACAGTACTGCTGAGAACATCTGTAGAAAAGAATTAGCTTTTTCTCTCCCTCCCCCTCAGTGACAGCAAATCTTTGAGAAGGTCAGGTTTAGGGATGCTTCTGTGGATTATTTTAGCTATGCTGAAAAGAATAGAGCCCATTGCAACCAGCTGGAAATGCAGCAGTATTTAACAAGCACAGCCATTCAGTGCTATAAGATGTAGGTTTGATGGCAGCCAGACCATTCTTTGGCATTTTCAGCCATCCGTGGGCTGTTTTCTCTGAATTAACTGTGGCAGTAATAAGAGCTGTGGCCCAAAGCCATTGCCCCATCCTCTCCTATCTACAATGGACTATGCAAACATTGGACCAAAGTCCTTGTTAGAGAAATCTCTTTGTAAAGGAGAGGAACTGTGCGATGGCTCAGAGACGTGGAATGTGCTTTTTCCACTCCATAATTGCAAGTAACCTCATTTGGTAACACTCCAGGACTAAACTTCTTGCACAAGGCACCTCTGGATAGAGTTTCTGGAGGAGGCAGACACCGTGCCTCCTAGACGTGCCTCCTAGACACTCTGGGTAGTTGGCTGCCTTCATTTTAGCAGTGTTAGGGTTTACTAATGCAGACGTAATTCAATTAGGGCACCCAGAGGATTGGAGAAAAGCCTTTATTATTTTTAGTCTAAATAAAAATAGTATCTCAGGCTTCTAGAGTAGTGAAAACACATAGAGCCATGGAAGATGGCTGGACAGAGAACATACATATGATTTTTCAACCAGGATTTCCATCAAATTGAACCTGTTTAATTTGGCTTTGGCCAGCCCTGTCATGCCCAGGTGTGGGCAATTAGTTCTCTGTGCTTAACCTTGCAGGAATGGCTGTGAGTTTGACTTTGTGGCAGTACATGCAGGGTGCGGCCTCTCAAACACTACTTAGATGATGAGTATTTTAATCATACCCCCCCCGGGAAGCAGGAAACTCCATTTTTAGTCATGAAGGGATGTTTCAGTGGTACTTAGGGGATTTAAGGACCTAAAGACCCACCTAAGTGTGTACCTAAATCACACAGGATCACTGGAAGCATTGCTCCATCCCGTTGCATCCTTTCATTCTCCTTTTCTTCCAGGGTCATTATGCTGTGTTGTAGGGCAGTGTCAGTGTTTCTGATGGTCTGATCATGATGTCAGGGCTATAAGTGGTGATAAGGGCTTTCACAAGGCACAGGTTCAGCAGCCCCTGGAAGGAGGCAGGCAGCACACTGTTGCATAAAACCAATACTAAAACATGAAGCATTGTGAGACTGGGAGGATGGCTCAGTCTACAGTTCTCAGGCATAAAATAAGCCCCCTTGCCATCCCAGAGGGCAGCAAGTACTGTCAGCAGGTCAGTGAAAAGCCTTGCCCAAGCTTCCTTGGTGTGAGAAGGACAAGGGCATGCAGGACTTTCATCCCCGCCTGTCACACAAGGTTTTAAGGAGCAAGATAACTTTCTCAGCATGCTCATTCTGTGATTGAGGAGACTTTTACAGCACTGCTGTGACAGAGTGTTTTTATAGCATTGCACTGATGGCTTTTTATGTCAGGGTCAGACCGTCTTTGGCCTGTGTGTTGTTTTGTTGTTTTTTTTTTTTAATTCCCTCTGCATATGGAGCCATTTCAATGGATGAGAGCACAACAGCTGAAAACAGGACTTTTCATTGCAATTTCTGAGCAGCCTTTACTAACTGCTCTCCTAAGGCACTGGGCTTGCCTATGCTACTGAGTCACATGCTGCCAGGCAAACAAAACTTAGCATAATCTGTTCTATGCCTTTTGTGAAGGTATAGAACGTGCTGTTAAAAAATGCATCAAATGCATGTGTATAGACAACATGCACCTCGCCTCTCTGTTGGGATAAATACCAATAAAGTCTCTGAAAAAATGCTTATGGCAGCCAAAGACCTGGCCTGTTCCATGCAGGCTTCAAACTGGCAATTCTGGGCTTGCAAATGCATCAGCAGAGGCACAGTAGCTGTGGGCAAACACTCCCTCCTCCTCCTCCTTACCACCAGCTTCAACCAAATGCTTAAAGAGCAGAGTGTTCGAGTCCCTGAAGTAAGGTCTGATCTCCCAGTGGTGACCCCAGCCATTTCCACGAGGAGAGGCAGCACACGGACAGAACTCATTTTCTGGTAGCTGATGAGATGCCAGCTGATGATATTTAATGGTTTGCTCCTCCTCAAGTCTGTCAGGTGGATTCTGACAGTGGCATGAACTGAATCTTCCAGCTTCCAAACACCAGAAGGACATGGGACACCTGGTATTGGGCCGGGAGCAGAGTGCTCCCCTTGGTTATCCATTGGTTTGTTCACTGATATCTGCTGTCTTCTTGTGCACTGGAATGCTTTGTTAGAAATGAGCGCTTTCTCACTTCGCTTGAGTACACAAACAGAAAAATCTGATCGATGTCCCTGTTCACTGCAAGGGAAGTTGGACTCGATGGCCCTTAAAGGTCCCTTCCAACTCAAACGATTCTATCATTCTATGACTCCACGTGGGTGCTCCAAATGGGAAAGCTGGACTGGTTGTGAAGGCCACAACGTGAGTGCACTGCTGCGCAGGCACAGAGCAGGACCAGCTGCTATGGCTGAGCCCCCAGGTGCAGGAAAGCCACCAGCAGGCTCCCACCTCAGCCAGGAGCAATGCAACAGCATCCTCTTCTCTTTGTGTGACCCCACATGTAGCCGTTCTGGAGATGGCAGATGGAGCTGACTGGCAGCAGCTGGTGCTGTGGGCAGCAGGAAGAGAGGCTGAGGCTTTCTGCTGGAAATGTGCAGGCAGCAGCAGTGCACAGAGTACAAGCTGACTGCAGGAGTCTTGTGCTGCTGGTGGGAGGCTTGACAGATTTGTTGCTCTTGCTGTCGGAAGTAGCTGCAGTTCCCAGTGTGCTAAGATCAAGGGCAATTGGTTTTCTACCATGTACCTGTAAATCCCATCCCTTCTGCCTGTGAGCCTCTAAATCAGACAGTAGAGAACAAGCTCCCAGCTGGTTACAGCGTATAAACTAATGAAATATAAATGTCTGGTACAAAAGGCAAGCAGGGTCCCTAGCTGCCACCACTGAATAAAATGGTTGGTGGGAGTTTCCTTCATACCAGTGGTATTTCTAGCAGCAAGTGTTGCAGGCAGAGAGCAGTCCTCAGGGCCTGTAATTTGGTCTGCTCCCATCACTGGTGCTTTTAAAAGAAAACAGCTGCTGCTTTTATTTATTTTTTATTTTTAAATTGTGGCAGTAAGCAAGTTACATGAATGATTTCTGGACATCTCTTTTGACAGAGGCCAGCATTTCAGGATGAGAGGAGAGTGGCCAGTCTTTAATTTCCTTGTCTCCAGGGAGATTTCCCCTGAGACAAATGCCAGAGGATCTCTGGGAAGCGATTACTGTTTTGCTCAGGAACAAAAAGGTCAGCGAGCTATGGAATTAGCAAGGTTACAATATTAACTACTCAGGCCCAGATGCTAATCCTTACTATCCTTCTTCTGACAAGGTGTGTGGATGTGCTGAACTTTAGGCAGTGCATGCTGTCATACCCACAAACTCAGCGGGATTCTCCAGGCTGTGCAGCATCTTTGGGGTCAGTTGCGCATTCCCTGCCACAGCCCCCGACGATTGAGGAGGTTTTTCAAGGCATCAGCATTACATGGTAAGAACAAGTGGCAAAATCTACCCATAGATTTTAAAGATTCAACAATCCTCTTATTTTCTGTACTTTTAACTCTCCAGGTACCTTTCTAGAGATATTTAGTTGTAAATTCTACCTTTTATCCAAACTATTTCTGCTATATTCTATGATTGCATATATTGAGCCTGCAAACAGTTACTACAGCTCTTAATGATGAAAAGAAATCCACCCAACAATTCCCTGCTGCTCTGAACTACAGCTGTTGTAAATTGGTACCAAGTGAGCTTAAACACTTGTGTTTTTTCCCTTTGAAAACCCACGTTCTGCCAATGTAAAAGGCTTGAGGAGATGGTGGAAAAATCAGTGCACTGCTTAAGAAAGCTACTATTTCAGCTGGCTAATATGAGCAGAACTGGCCTGTTCTTGTTATCAAATACAACGGAACTGAACTCCCTTGCTTGATCCAAGGCAAAATAGAAGAGGGTTCCCATTATGACAAGGATGGTTCAGATAAGGTGGTAGGAAGACCACCCCACCATTGTGGGGTCTGCAGAGCCAGAATGGATGGGTGCCTCTGGGAAACTTTCAGAACAAGCTGTGTACATGTGTGCTCAAGCAGAGGATGAGCTTTGCAAGGTTCTCCTCAGCTGATATTGCACTGATGCCATAAAATCGAGTAACACAGGGCACATTAATGCCCACAGAAGTTGTAGATGCAGTGTGATAGACATAGTGCTTAGAAAATGGAGAGGAAATTTCCCATCTCTGAGAACTCAGATGCTGGTCTCTGAAGAAAGCTTGTACCACATCAGTGCAATTCCCTACAGCCCCTGGCTGGTGTGGTGAGATTTGGGGGCTGTGGCAATATGCACTGGAGCCCAGCCACCAGCAGATGGAGGTCTCACGAGCACGAGGCCAAGGTAAACTCTTGCTGCAGCATTAAACAGCTGAGCACAAAAGCAAAGTTTGCCCTAGAAGGACTCCTTTTCCTAGTAGCCATAAAACCAGAACCTGGGGAGGAGTTCAGCAGATTCCTCAGTTTCCAGCTGAAACTCATTGCTGTTAATTTTCTATTCATTGTGGTAATCAGACCAAAGCTTAGGGTTAATCTCACTCAGTGGCACCAAGAGCCTGGGAAACAGCAATCATTGGGGAAAAACCTGCTGAGAAGACAGTAACGAGGACAGCTAATGAGCACGGGGGGAATGGAGCATGCACTGCACCAAAGGAACTGCATCTTTTTGCTGGCCAAAAGCACTCCCTTTTCACCCACAGATCAAATGCATTTCCTCAGCATTAACAAATCATTTTCCTCCACGTGGTGTGATGAGTAACCTTTGGCCATTGTTACTGGCCATCAGTGGTGCCCTCACAGTGGTAAATAGTGCCAGCCATGCTCTGACCCCGTGGTGAGAGGCCCTGTGCAAACAGGGAGCAAGGAAGTCACTAGCAAATACCTGTTTCTTTCAAGCAAGGCCTCGACCTGCCACGTGTGCCATCACCATCAACTGCTTCCAACACAATGCACCTGAAAATGTGTTCGTTCTTTTGATTATGGTTTTTAGCATTAGTGCTGAATGTGTCTGCAGCTGAGCCCAAGTAGGTACCCCATGCATCTAAAAGATGTGCTTTCTCTCTGCTGAGTCCTGTAGATCTCGCCTGGGATAGAAGCACAGATGGGCCTGTGCCCCTCTGCAGCTGCAACACACGGACATCTTTCAGCAGGTCAGTGCCTGGGATGTGAATGGGATGCTTTATTTTCTCTGGAGGGAATGAATAACTAGGGTGAAGCTTGGCTGCTTCATATTGGTGTTTCTGTTGCTGAGCCCAGGGAAGCTGGGCTGAGGGTATGTTCATTGACTTTGGTCCTCTGGGAACCCTTAGCCAGGTTTTCCAGTGTTCAATCCATAAGGTGGGAAAGTGAAAAACAGAGTGCACTTCTCAGCTGCTGAAAAGCAATGGGAAGGGGTTCCCACTGCACAGAGCTGTGCAGTGCCAAGGGTACAACCCACCGTGTGTCCCCTTGTGCTCCGCTCATTCCTTCACACAATGAACTCCTCCTCCTGGCTTAGCTTTACACCAGGGTAGAACAAAGCCTGCCACGTGCGTTCTTTGTCATTCCCCGCGACTCCTCCTTGAGCTGTCCTCCCTCCTAAAGCCTTTAGGGGATGGAAGGAGTCATCAAGCGTTGGCAGTGGGAGCCCCGCTCTCAGCCTACATTTCCAAGCTGGCCTCTGCGCACGTCCTCCGCAGAGGGGGTTCAGCAGCACTACTGCTATTTCAGAAGCTCAGAGCTCATTTTGCCGGCAGGTACAGAGCCGGGAGGTCAGGGGATGCAGTATGAGACCTGTACACTCTTGCCTTCTAAAAGCATGGCAGAGATAAGGAGAAAATTAGGAGAAAATCCCTCTCCTACATAACTTTATTGCTTATTGCTGCTTTCAGTTGAACCCTGCAGGATCTTTAAAAAAAAAAAAAAAAAAAAAAAAGTATGTTTTAAGGCCACGTAACTTTACGATGCTTACGAAGCGCGGAACGTGCTGAGAAAAGCCATCAGCAAACTCCCGAGTCTCGCCAGCACATCAGTAACTCCTTCCTGCCCGGCGCGAAGCCGCAGAGCCACGAGGCAGCGGGGCGGGCGGCACGTTCCCGACCCCCGGCTCTCCGCTCCGCGGGGCCGCATGGGGCTGCCTGCGGGGCGCAGGGGGGCGACGTTCCCCTTCCCGCTGCGGGGCCGCTCGGCTGTCACTTCCTGCCGGCGGCGGCGGGGCGAGGCGGCCGCGGGCGCGGAGCGGGGCGGGGCGCGGGGCCGGCGGGGGCTCGGCGGGCCCGGGCCGCGGGGCGCTGGGCGCTGGGCTGCGCGGCGCCGCCGAGCCGCGGCGGAGGGATGCGGAGGAGCCGGGCCCCGCGGCTGGCGCTGGCCGCCTGCTTCGGCTCGTTCCTGCTGGGCGTCTTCTACTTCCAGAGCAGCCTCAACCCAGGTGGGTCCCAAACTTGGACGTTGCGGGGAAGTGCGCGGTTCGTTTTAAAGCGCTCCGCTGTCCCGGCGTGGGAGCTGTGCCGGGGTTGGGACGGAGCCGCTGTGCTCCGCAAGCGCCCCTTTCGCAGCCGCCAGCAGTGCTGGATCGCTCGAGCTCAGCGCGTGCTCCTGGAGGTATCTTCCACGCTGGGAAGTGATTCAGTAATTCGGAGCTAAGATACAGAGCGCCTTGTGCTGGAAGGGCTGTGTGTTTCCCTGGCTGCTTTCTGCTCTTTTGGCAAAATGAGCTCCTCTGTTGGGTTTTAACAGTGCGCTCATGTTTTCTGATTACAGCAGCCATCCATCAGTGGGGCCTTTAAAGTTACATCTTGAAATGCAGGAGGGAGGTTTGACCGAGATGTCTGTGGGATTGTATCAGTTTCATAAATCTCCCTTTTAAAGGGGCTGCTCCATCATTTCAATGTGCTTTTCTCTAAAAATGAGAAGTTGTTTGCTGGATAATATTGAAGAAGAGTTGGGTTTCAGCGAGCGTTTGTTGTTCATAGAATAGCTGATAAGATTTATCAAATGAATTCAGTGATCCTAGAGGACCACACTCAGCACTTCATTCCTTGGTAACTTTTTAGAAGGAGACAATCTATGCTGTCTTACTTTCATATTAGGAGCGTTCAGTAAGAAAGTGGAGCACTCAATCAGCTCTCATCCCCACGGCTCTGAACAGAGAAGGGACTGTGCTTTACGTTGGATTCATTGCCTGGTATTTGGCTGGAAAATGTGGCTGTTTGAAGATTCCGGTTTTCAAAAGACTTCTGCGTCAGCAGAACTTGCTGTGCTTGCTCATCTCATAGTGCTTTGCATGATCTCAAAGCAGAGTTCCCATCAGGTTGGAGCAAACCAGATGGCACAAGGTGCGATGGCGTCTCCTGATGGGTTTGGGGTTCTTCTGTCTGCTATGGGCCAAACTTTGTGTTTGGGGGTACTGTGGGTGGCCATGGGACTGAGGGTCCCAAACTGGTGCATACCAGCAGTGTCTGATACTCCAGCAGTGTTGTCATTGAGGGTGCTGAGCACCATCTGCAGACTTGGGAGCCCCTTGAGTTTCCCAGAGAGCTGAATTTAAAAGGATATTCGTGTTCTCTAAAATCTGCTTATTTTCTAACCTTGCTGCTGCCTCCCACAACCCGGCCTTCATTTCTATGCCACTTCTGTCCTTTGTTATTTTTCAGATTATGGTATTTTCTCTCTTTAGTTCAGTGAGAAATTGGCAGTAGCAGAGGAAGGGTCATTCCCCAATGTTGAAAAGATGCAAGCTGAAAATTGCTGCATTTCCTTTTGGCTCAAGGGAACGCTAACTCAGGCAATTCACCTGAATGTTAGGAGTTACTAGTTACAGTAATAAGTAAACAATTTGCAGGCAAAAATGTCATCTCTAAAGTGATGGTTGCCTTGAGGCTCTTTGGAGTTCTAGTTGCCTGGTGTCGTTTGGTTTCTATATAATAATGAAGAAAAATGCTGGAAAATTCAGCAGTGCTCTGAGTTCTGCTCGGGAGCAGTCAGTTTCTTTTCTCCATCCTTTGCAGGATTCAGCAGGTTGCTTTCCTGGCTCACCCACAGTCCATTGCATTCAGTGTAGTGCATTAATCCTTGCTATCCTTGTGTATAGAGATTGACCCATCCCACGACCAGGACAAAATGTGCAATGTGGGGGAGAGTAGAGCTAAGAGAAACCTTTAAGTCTGAGAAGGGCTCTTTTCAGGGAGCAGGAATTAACTCCTCTGTTGGCACTTCTCATTCCATCCGTGCCATTGTGGGCACGGAGAGGTTTGCACTGAATTGGCTGTGCTGAAAGAAGGCTTGCTTGTTCTGCCCCAGGAGCACCCACCCATCAGTGTGTGCTGAAATAACTTTGCTCCCAAACAGCCACAAAGCTTGTTATTTTGGGGCAGGGAGGCACTTGTGCTGAAGGCAGTAGCAGAGTCCCTGCTGTCCCTGCTGCTGGAGGCAGCACGTGGTCTGTTGATGCTTCCTTTGGGTCAGTGATGAACGGACTCACAGACATGACCAAGGGCAGAATATCTGCACCGAAGGAAAGGATTAAGCTGGTGCCGAGTGTGGTGTCAGGTGGGGTTTGCAAACACAGCTGCACTGCACAGTCACGGGGTTTAACCAGAGCATCACCAGGTCCTGCTGCACCTGGGCCTCATGCAGTCCCAGCATGGAGCAGTATAGTCCCTTGGAGGGACTTGGTGTGCTGGTGTCAGAGCATGGCCATTCAGGAGAACCCACCTGGCCTAAGAGCCATCCCTCTTTCAGGGACAGCACAGCACTCTGCACTTTTTTCTGCGCCCTGGGGATCTCAGCTCATTGTCTCATCTGACCCTGATTGCAGTATGTCTAGACTGATGTGGTAGTAAATGCTGGAGGCTGCTGATTCTTGTCTGCATCAAAGGATTGGCCATTGCTGGTCTCAGGAATTGTGCTGATTTTAGCAGCAGCGTGGCATGACAGTGCTGGTATGGATGCTGGGTAGAGAAATATGGGGAAAAAAGATGTGAGGGAGGTGAGTGGTATATGGAAAGGTCCTGCAGTCAGCTGTGTCGTCAGCTCCTGCAGACCTCAGTTAATTGTGCAGTGCTGCCATACCAGGGGTAGATCTTCTGGGAAAACTGTGAGTAGGCAAATCATACTGATATCCAAAGGCTGCCAGCATGGGGCTGGAGGGATGTGTGCATGAACTTGCAGTCTCCTGAGCAGTTACTAAGCAGCTTCTCCATTCCAAAATAACGTTTCCTGATGTGAGCTGATGGATGTGAAGCATTTTAGACAACCTTCATCATCTCAAGGCTTCCATCTCCTCTAACTGGCATTCCTTAAGAAATTAAGTCCTCTTGCAGCTCAGGGAACTATCCTAGGAGTGCTTGGAAGAAGGGGCACCTTTAACTGCCTGAGGCAAGTAGGGAAGATGAGATTGATCAGTCTGAGCCAGAAACCCTTCACAAAAGCACCAGCACTCCTGTTCTTACCCAATTCTTGCTCTTTCAAGTCCGTGCCTTTTGCAGGTTGGAGGTGATGAGGAACATAGCAGACAGACTCTGCAAAGCAGCAGCCTGTGGGGTGGGGGATACTCCTGCTGTTCTAGCTTCTTCCAGTGCTAAATCACCGCCTCCAGTAATAAAGAAGGAAAAACAGTCCAACTCTAAATGCTGCTTTCTCTTCTCTGGTTCTTTCCAGCTGCAGAAACCAGCTGTTATTTCTTTTGTCTTTCTAGCAGCACTTGCTTATCGCTGGCTGCTGCACTCGTTCTTTCACATACTGCCATCAGCTTGAGCTGTGGGATTTTCATGGGGCTTTGCAGGTCATAGTTGGTCTCTGAGCTGACTCCTTATGAGAGATACCAGCACCAGGACTGTAGTAGCACCAGGACCATGACACCACCCCAACTGTTAGATGAGGAACTGGAAAGGTCTGGGATCTGGGAAGCGTCAGGGCTCCATCAGATCTGCTCATCTGCACCAACCCGTTGGGTTTTCTTTGGGTACTGACAGAGCAAAGCCCTCTTCTCTGTTTCAGGTGTGCAGATGCCACTCCACCAGTCCAAAGAAGGATTGGGGCATTACAGTGGTGGCAGTGCCAGAAGCCACACCACCATGACGTGGCACAAGTGATTCAGCTTTGTGACCTCTGCAGATCTGGCCTTTGAAGTTCTCTGAGCTGTGCATCCATGGTCTTTTGAGCTGTCAGGCAGCTCCATCCTTGTGCCTACAGATTTGTCCCTCCAGGGCACAGACTGTTGGTGATTTGCAGAGATCCTGCAGGGTGCTGATCCCTGAGCCTGAAATGCACCTAGCCTGAACGGAGTCATGTAGATAGCAGCAGATCTTTTCAAGCCAGGGATGTTGTTGTTTTATATAATATATATATTTTTTAATTTATATATATATATAATATATTTATATATATATAGTTTTAGATATATATAATATATATATAAAATATATAAAATATAATATTTTAGAACAAGAAAGAGCCTATTTTAGACCTCAGTTCCTCCCCATTGTTTAGAGATATTTTCAGGCTACAGTTCAGGCACGACCAAAGCTGAGGGCAGGTCCCCACTGACCCAGCAGGCGCAGAGCCCTTCAGATAAGCAGGGCTGTGAAACTGAAGAAGCCCCTTGAGATCGTGCTGCTTTTTCTGCTGTGTTTTGTTTTGTTTGCTTTTGTCATGGGGCACTTCTGCCGGGCTCAGGTTGCTATCAAGTCCAGGGGGCAGCTGCTGCCCTGGCAGCTGGCACTGACCCAGCGCTCAAAGTGCACTGCATGTGGCTGCAGTGCGTTGGGCAACGTGGGCTGGATGGTCCCCAGGGCTGCCATGATGGGAGATGTGAAATGCCATCGCTGTGACCCCTCGTGGTGGAACAGTCAGCTCGGTGCAGTGCTGAAAGCAGAGCGATAATGAAGCCCATCTGTTCCTGAGGGCCAGGCACTGAATGAGGAATGCTTTTTCTTGTCTTTCTTGGCTCTGTACAGTTTCCTGAGAATCTCTGATATGTGTAAGAGGTTTGGGAGGGAGAAAAAGGGGGCTTGGTATGCTGGGAGTTAACTCTGTGCATGCAGGAAAGATTTACATCTCGATGACTCTTTGCTGCCCCGCATCCCACAATGTCTTGGCCCCACTGCTGCTCTCTGGAAGCACTCTGCACCTGTGCTTTCCTCTTTGGTCCCATTCCCAGGGACCCAAAGCTCCAACTTACACTGCAAAAAGGGCTCTGGGAACTTAGATGCTGGATTTTCATTCTTGGTGGCTGCTTCCCACCAGCATCTGAATAGAGAGCATGACAAGGCCTCCTTCTTAATCCCAGTGCAAACACAGCTGCCTTTCCTAGGACTTGCTAGAAGCCAAACTACAAAGGCATTAGGTGCTCAGCTCCCATTACTCTCCCTCAGAACTGAGTACCTGAAGAAAAATTTTACTCCCCAGATACCTCCGTGAGGCCAAGCCAGGGGTGTTTCACATCCAGGCTTTAAGGCATAACTGGGCAAGTGCCAAAATCTTCCCTTGTTAAAAGGCAGTTAAAGGCTGTTAGATGTCTGGGAGAGAGGGAACATCTAATCTTCCCTACCTGGGAAGACAGAATCAAAGCCTGAGATGGGCAACGGTGGGTATGAAGAGTAGCCCCATATCCTTGGGAGCCAAACTCCTCTTCATGCATGTTTTTCCTGGGGACCCCCGAATGTAGGAAGTAACATGGCAGCCCATGCTTTAGTTTTGTTCCTTTCAGATTTAATGAGCCAGGAACAGAGCTGATGCTGTGTTTATTGTGTTGGAAGGCGAGCGTGATGCTCAGAGAGCACACAGCCTGTATTAGAACAGGGAAGGGGAGCCAAAGGACACACTGTGAGAATTGGCTTTGTGTGATTCAAGCCCTGTGCACAAGCGATGCCCAACTTTCCCTGGTGCCAAAAACTTTGCGGGAGTTGACACAGTGTCTTTCAGCAGCCATCGAGATGCTCCCCAAACCAAGGAAGCCTTGTAGTCAGGTGAACCTGTTCCCATACCATCCAACAGCCTCAGTAATTCAGCTCTCCTCTGACTGGGCTGACCCTCCAGAGCCCTGCATTGCCCTGAAGAATGCTTTGCAAAGCTGGTGCTGTTTGAACCCCGCAGACAGGACAGTGATTGCAAAAAGAGCAAACACACTGCACTGCCTTGTGCAGACACGCAGCAGATACCAGCATCTGTATGCCAGTTTGCTGGGGGACTGGTCAGTGCTGGGGAAACAACTCTCCCACGTAGGTTTTATTTTCATCAGGCCTCTTGCAGCAGCCCTTCCTGGGGCAGCTTCCTAAAGATTCCTGCCTCAGAACCTTCCCTGAGCTATAAGGCATGGAAGTGGGAAGTAGCCGCAGCTGGGCAAGGGAACAAGTAGGTTGTGCTGTCTGATCCTGCTTTCCTCATCAAGCCCCAGAGCTTTTCATGTTTGGCTAAGATAAAAGGGTTGTAAAGTTTTGGGCAGGGTCCGATGGGAATTTGGCTGGGAAGGGCCAGGAGTTGGTATTTCCTGGGAATAGAAAGCAGCTTCTTACCCTTAAAAGGTAGGAAGGTCTCTCATCCTGCAGGAAGTCTGATATGCTGGGTTCAGCAGCTACATCTGCAGTGAAGGTGGCTTGTTACCTTTTCCTCCTACAGGAAAGCATTGGCCACACAACCCACATCCTTCAACAGCTCTGTGCTGAGGTGGAAGTCACCATTCAGTGTCAGTATTTAAGATGGCCCAGGGCCTGTTTTTGAAGTAGTGAACGAGGGATTCAGTGTCTGCAGTCCTTCCCCATGCAGTGGAAACCCTTGCAGCTTTGCAGTCTTTCCCACCAGCATGGAGAGCCCAGCCTGGCTCCTTCAGACCCCATTTGCAGTCCTCTTCCCTCTGCTTTCCCACCACTTTGTGAGTTACCATCCCCAACGCACTGAGGCTGCAGAGCAGAAATGTTCTCAGTGTTCCTGTGGTGCTGATGGCCATCACCAAACCCTGTGTGTTGTCACTTTGTGGAGCTGTTTCTGCAGCTGGGAGATGCTGCAGGCTGCCCTGCCCTTTTAAATGGATGTCCTGCTGGAATGGATGTATTATGGGACCATATACATCAGCCATGTACATGAGCCATTGCTGAGCATGGGTGCTGGCATCTGTGCTCATTTTCAGAAAGGAACTTAATTTGCTGAGAGTCACTTGGGGCATCATCCAGCTGGACTTGATGCTGCTTTCTCCCCAAAATGTCCCATTCGAAGGTGGCTCAGCTCTAGCTGAGTTTCAGCCCCTTGGGCAGCTCCTGGCAGCTCTCCCATGGTGCATGTGCATGGAGATGTGCTGAAAATCTGGGAGCTGCACATCATGCCCATAGGTCCCATCCCGTGTCATATGGAGGGGCAGCCCAGCCACAAGTCCTCTTGTCACCACGTTGCTCATAGCTTATCCTTCTCTGGGGAAGCGCTGCTTGACAAGCAGCTCCTGGCTACTCTCCCAGTCCTTCTGCAGGGGAACATTGTCCAGGGCTGGGGCTGTCCCTTGGAGCTGCTCATGGGGCAGCTCCCTCATTTCTCCATGGAAATTTGCAGTCTCATTGCTAATGTGAAACCTGATCCAGCCTTGCTCTGTGCCAGATGTTGCTCTACTGTCATGAATTGCTGACCTCTCGGGAAGGAGGGCAATGTTGACATGAGGTTCAAAGGTGCTGTTTGTTTGGAACTGTTAGATGTGGGTATCTCTGGAGCTCAGAGCACTTCCTTCAAGGCAGGGACCTGGGAAATTAGCACAAACTAATTGGAGGTCAGAAGCTCCTCAGCAGTTCCCCATCCCTGATCCTGTCATGATTCTTTACAAGTGTGTGGCTCTGCCCTTCCTCTGGTAGTGGATTTGCACGGTCACGTTTCCCTTTAACATGGGAAGGTGGCAAGTTGCATCCTGCAAACATCTGCAGAGCTGGGCTGTTCCTTTTGGCTAGGCTGCTGTGGTAGTATATTTGCAGCTGGGTCCTTTCCAAGTTTACTCCTGGCAGCACTGAACAGATTGATTTCCCTTTAGCTTAATAGGGCCGGCACATGCAGGCACTGTGAGGCTGAAGGAGGGCTGGCCTGGCTTGGGGGTTGGGGGAGCTTTGCTTCAGTTGCCCATGAATAGCTGCTGCTGGGTGGGTGCTGGTGCAAGAATCCTGTCTGTCTCCCCGCAAAAAGGAGAGAGATGTCTCCAGAATTTGCAGAGTTTGCCTGGCAGTGGGGAGGCAGATCCTCCAGCCCCTCAGACAGGTTGCTGCCAGTGGTCATGGATCAGTTGTGTCTCAGTGCTGCAGTGATGCTGGAAATGTTGCATCTTTTCATGGCTTTTTTGTTGCCTCAGGCAATGCCTATATCTAAATGCAGCAGAGGTAGGCACAAGGAGCTTCTTATCACAGAAGTTCTGCCCTGGAGATGCTTCTTCCTGGCCTCCAGCAGCCTGTAATGAGCTCCTCTCCTGCTCTGCAAACTTATGCATCTCTTCTGCATGTGCATCTTTCTCCATACCTTGTGGCAGTGACTTTCACAGCTCTGTGCACCACTGTCATTCCGAATGGCACTCCCAGGACACAGGCACTGAGCAGAGCAGTGGCCATGTCCAAGATGCTGCCATGGAAGCATTTGCTGAGTGTGCATTTTTTCCCGAGATCTGCTCGTAGATCTTTTCATCAATTCCAGATGCATGGAGCTGTCAGGCCATGTTGAAACACATTCAGCAGGAAAGCTGCTGAGCCATGTAACCTTAGAGGGCTGCATTTTTTTTCCTTGTGTGCATATCAGAAACCTCGTGTGCAGAGGGCACAAACCATGTCTGCTCAAATCAGACCAAGCTGCAGGCAGGTTTTGAGCAAGTCCAGCCTGGCCCAGGACACCTTGCACCCTATCTCCTGCATGTCGTGGCAGGGATCTGTCTGTGCCTTGGCACTGCCAACATGTGCCTTGCTCAGGTTCGTGCTGAGCAGTGATCTGGAAAAGGGCTTTATTGACAAGGAATGGCAAAGCTGGCAGTTTGGACTTGCATCAGACATGCACGCAGCAAACTGGGGCCAGGAGAGAAGCAGGCATAATGAATGGGGAAGGGAGACTGCTCTTGGAAAGCTTCTAGCTTGGTGTGTAGGAGAAATTAAGCATTTGAAACAAGGGGGTTGCATGGTATTTCTGCACAGAGGCCTTATTCCTCCTGGATGCTGATAATTTTGTGTTTCCTATCAAGATGTCAGTTGCATTTCTTATGATAGCAGAGAGCTAGGCATGTTGCCCCAGGGAAGTACACCCCCTGCTTCAAATGCGTGTGATCCTCCTATTGCACCTGGCTGACATCTGCCTCGGCCTGCTGCCAGGTGACCTCCTGTAGCCGCCAAGGAGACACATGGTTTGGGAGGGACCTCTGATCAGGACAGAGCGTCCAGACCAGCCACTGTTGGTTCTGGTCCTGCTCTGAGCCCTGCTGATGACACTGCAGCATTTGGCAGGTTGCACGAAGCAGCTGGATTGTTTCTTTTCCTCTCTGTGATCTATTGTGAGCTAGTCCTATAGCTCCACCTTTTTATTCCTTCACTTGATTAGCATTTCTCTGTCTGCTCCTTGACTCAAGTTGGCTAAATTGGAATAAGGAAGCCTTCTTTGAGGATCATAGCTTGAGACATCCCTGTCTCCAAAGAGAGGAGAGCCATGCAGCCAAATGCCAGTTATGCCAGCTCCAGTCCCTGGGTACAGCTGGTGATGTGCTGATGGTCCAAGGTGAGAAAAGGAGGAAAAGCGCTTTCAGAAACGATAAGGGAAAAGGAGTATGTGCAGGAGAGCAGAGATCAAGGGAGGAAAGCACTTCTGATGAAGGAAGGAAGTGATGAGGGGTGGTCACCAGGAGGCTGTGAGGCTGTTGACAAGACACATGCTTATCTCTCCTCGGCACAGGGCAATGCCTCCCATATTGAGGTTGTTACTGTGTTTTGGAGGTCAAGCTGAGGTATTTTCCTATCAAAGTCAACATGTCTGATGAAGCTGGCTCCAGACAGAGAAAACTGATGTTTGGTGGCTCTCAGTGCTGGTGGCAGTTTGCCCATGAGCACCGTGTCCCAGACAGCGGAGGGCTGCTGCACACATCTGGGATCACAGGCACAGGTTGGGGCAGGTGTGTGTGGGGTTAGGGCCCAATCGTCAGCTCTCTGGGGCCCTGTGATTCCACCCCAGATGTTCTCCTCACTGCTGCTGCTGGCAGGCTCGGCACTTCCCTGTCTGGCTGGAACAGAAGCAGGACATGTGCTCACCGCCACGCCTGGCGCTCTCCATCCCTTTCCACAGAGCATCATATAGGGCCTTCCTCCATGTCCTGAGTTAACATTGCCTGGAGGTGGCACCTCTCTTGTCCCTGGACAGATGCCTTCCAGCAGCAGGTCTCATCCCTAGAACAGTGAGTGATTTTTCCTATTAAAGGCGGTGCTGTCAAATTATCCCATGTAAAATGCTTGACTGTGTTTCTTGGCTGAAGGGAGACTGTCATTAGTGCCAGGGAAATGCCAGCTCCCAGCTGGGGCTGCAGTAGTAAATCCTGGAGACTAGAGCAGGCTGGACTGCTCCTAGCACCTCCTTCCATCTTCTTACCAGAGGAAGACATCAAGGGAGGAGGGTAATAGGGGCTGCTAGGACCTCTGTCACCCAACCTCACTGCTGCAGCTCATTGTGCTGGTTATACATGAGCTGTTGTTCTCTATGTGAACCTTCTCACATGCACATCCCTTATCATCCTGCTCCATGTTGCCTCTGGGCTACTTTTGTTTGTGGTTTTCCCCTCAAGGGTAACCTCCTTGCAAAGAGGAGCCCCTGCAGCCCCCATGCAGTTTCTATGCACTGGGAGGTGAGGGGTGCAGGGAGTTAATTATTTGGTTTGTCTGTTTCAAAAGGACTAGGAGGAATGGTAGGAAGTGTGTAGTGCTGGAAAAAGCTTAGCTAAGCTTTCAAGCATTCCTCTGCTGCTGGGACTCTGTTCTATCTGATCCAGCCAAGTTCAGGTCATTCTGTTTAATTTCTGCTGAACAAAACAGCTTTAAGTCAGGACCACATGAACCTCTGCTTGGGGTGTCTTCAGAGCTCCTCCCACAGACAGTGGTCCCAGGAGGGCTGCCCTTGCTGACATGGCTCTAGCAGCCATTATGTGCTATGGAGAGCCCATCTTTGGCTTAAGTTTGTTGTATTGGAGTGCCTGCATTTGGCTTTTGGGATTACAGTAAGGTGCACATTTGGGGCAGAGGATGATGATGCTTGTGTTGGTGTGCAGAGAGGTATGCTGCCAGGCGCTGTGGCAGCTTGAAAATAGAGCCAAAGTTGTATGGCTTGAAACCAGGCCACCTGGAGGCAGTTCCTGAGCCTGAGAGCTGTAAGGTGATGGTGGTGGTTTCAGATAGACCACTGGAGCCATGCTCAGTGCCTGCAGGTTGTGGTGTAGATGGGGGCATGGAGGGATGCCATTAGACCACAGTATTGACCTTCTCTTTTCACTTCCAGCTCTCTAACAGAAGAGATTGGGGCTGAATTGACAACACTGAAGGGTGCATTTGAGCAAGTCAAGCATATGCCTCTGTTAGACTTCTTTTCCTTCCTCGTCTAGTGTTTTAATTCAGTCTCTGTTGTCTGTACCTCCAGCTTTTTACATGCAGTAAATCTGAGTGGTCACTAATTGGATTCAGCCTCTTTGCTGAAGCAAAAATATTGTGTTCTAAAACTTTCCTGTAAGAATGACAATTGGAACAGTTTAGATTTTCATTCCCAGAAGTGTTCCCTTAACTCTGAAGGTGGATAAGGATGTCAGAGTCAGAACTGCTACACTTTGCAGCTGAATGCAGCAAGTACAAAAGCAAAGAAAGGGGCATTCCCACGATCTTTGTCTCCATCAAACAGTGGTCGCTGCCTTTGGAGTCATCAGCTCGGTAGGTCTGGAGTTGTATTTGGGAATTTGGTGTTTGCGATCACATTTATTTAAAAAAAAAAAATTAAAAATCCCAACAATCACCCTTTGTTCTTAGGTGGAAACTGAGCAAATGTTTTCTCCATCAGTGCAAGTCCAAGTATAAAAGCCAGAGCTTCCTAGAACTAAGCTTCTTTCCAACCAGCTCTGTTGGCTCCAGTCGCTCTGCTCCTTCCAGCCAAGGCCATTCACACAGACAGTGGGCCACTGCCCAGGTCTCAGCGGCTGCTCCCGCATGCGATCTTTTGGCCCCAGTGCTCTGGTCCATCCTCAGACAGTTGAGGTGTCCATCCAAGCTGCGTGTCTCAGGCTTTGCTATAAGGGAAAGGAAAACTGAGCTCAGACTGCTGGACTTCTGTGGATAACAAGCTCTGTTTTCACTTTCTCTCTTGTTTTATTTTTTCTTCTTGGACGCTAGAACCGAAAATTGGACCGTTTCAGCAGTCAGTGACTGCAGCCAGGGTTTGGCTTTGAATGAAGCAGTCTCAGTATCCTCTCTTAAATCAGATGGTGGGGTCCTTCTCTGTGTCTCCTGGGTGCAGCCACTTGAATAGCAAGGAGCCCGTCTCCAAGGAGCAGAGTTGTGTTGGCCATTGGTCGCATGTCATGTTGAGTACTATTGAGGAAACAAACAGCAAAGCCCAGAGAAGCTCATTGCTGCAGCCACCTTCAGCCATAGAGACCTAGGCCCTAATTTCTGGCTCTTCCAGAAGCCTGTGCCATGACTTTAAGCAAGTGTTTCTAAGCTGGTCCCTTGAAACTGCAGATCTAAGATGTTGTTTCCCCGTTTTACAAAAAGGACTGCCCATGCCTTTCTCACTCCCCCGTGGGGAGCTGCAGGATGTAATTAACATGCAGACCCATCATTTTGGGTGACCAGGCATCACGATTATTTTTTCTCCTTTTTTAGGTTTTGTGCAGACACAACAGGAAGTGCATCTGCTGCTGTGTGGTAGAGCGAGGCGATAGCAGTGGGGTCAGGAGTAACTCTTCAACTCTTTGGGTGCACATTCACCTGCCAGCAGGTGTGTTTGCTCTTCTGGGCTGGTCACCACCATTTCGGATTGGATATCACAAGTGGACCATTGGACTCTTTGTAGCTCAAGGACCCAGCCTTCCAAATCCCTGAAGACTCACCCCAGAAGGAACTGGGATTCTTTGCAGCTGGAGTCTCACTCATCTGGGGTTTCCAAACCTCCCCTTAATTGTGAAATTTGGCTCTGGAGTGAGTGCCCCATCCCTGAAGCACGTTCCATTCCCCCTGGCTGGAACATCCCATCCCAGCTTGGGGACAGCCCGCTCACCTCACTGCCCTTTTCTGTGCTCAGGAGCTGCCATGGGCCACCAAGGGCAGAGCTGTTGGTGTTCCAAGTGAAGACTGCTATGCTGTGGATAATGACATTCATGCTTTTTTCTATTTTTGCTCCTATGGTAAATACCTCACTTGATGTCTTCCAGGACACCGTTTGCCTTTTCTATCCCTGTTACACTGGCAACTGATAGCTGTGAATTAATGCATCTGGGATCTCCTGCCACTTCCAGCAGCAAAGTAGCAGAAACTGCTAAATTCCAGCACTGCAAAATTAAATTCTGCTTTATTTTTCGCTTCCCTGGTCTAGGACAAAGCTTCCATTTCCCTGCTTGGTGTTTCAGTCTTTCCCTGCCGTGGCAGACTTTCTCAGTGCTTTGTCTGCCATTGGTATCATTCTGGTTTTATGCCAAATCTGTTCCTGGAGTATTGATCCCAGAGGTGATCTAGGAGATGTTATGCTAGAAATCCACCTCCTGCCCAGCATTTCCCCTTCAAGCATTGTTTGCCTTCCAGCTGCTCGTATCCCTTACAGTTCCCCTTTTCAGCTGCTTCTCTGTTTTGAAGTACGCATTTCCTGTGGTGAGCTGTATCTCGTGCTGTACGTGTATCTGGGTGACTGCAGAAACTGCTTACGTTATTGATACTTCAGGTTGCATGGGTATGAGCTGTGCCCAGCGACTGCCAAGCTACATTTTATTCCCCTTTCCAGTTCTGCACTCCCATTTTTAATCATTTTTCTCTTCATCAGACTCTTTCCTTTAGCCTTGGTAATGCTGATGTCAGGCTGACGGGCTTGTCACTGCCTGAATCCTGTCTCCCAGCCACAGTCTTAAATTCAGGCACTGGATTTGCTGCTGTGGACACTGAGAACCTCCCTCTGTAATTAAGAGTCTCTTCAGCCAAGAGAGTGAATTCCTTCCCTAGTGCTTCCAGAAGGCTGGGATGGGCACGATCCAGTGTCTGCTCAGCTCACATATGACTGCCTTCATAATCAGCTAGTGCACCTAAATAGTCACAGCTTTCAAATCCGTTCCTTTTTCCAAAGAAAACTGGCAAGTCATATAAAGCCCAGATCCTGCTGTGTTATTGATGTCACACCACTGCAAGAGAATGGCTTTGGTTTTGATGGGCTAGCACAAAAATCTGGGCTGCAGGGGAGAGAGTGAGGGAGAGTGTTGTCTTTCCAAGCTCTAAAGGAAAGACTAAAAGTGCACGAGGCTCTAAAATGAGCTCCTTTTCAGCCTCTCCTCACTCCATGATTTCTGATCAGTGCTTTAGCATGGGATTTGATGCTCTGTCCCTGCTACCTTCTTGCTTCATACTTTGAAGCTGCAAAGGACAAATGTAATACTCCCTTCTGCCTGTCTCACTGAAAAGCGTTTTGGATTCAGATGAGGGATGTCTGCTGTCTTTGTACACAAATGGTGATCCGGTGGTTGCTGGGGATTGACATTCTGTCCCCTTCAGAAATGGGATATGCTTTGGCTAACTGACATCTCTGCTTACAGATGCAATTACAGCAGTGCTAAATTTCTGTGGATTACCAGTGCCTGTGGTGGAATCCAGGAGCCTCTGTAACAAGCTATGAAGTCAGGAGGACAGGCAGCATGCAGAGATCTTGGCAGTTCCTTTGTGATGGAAGATCCTGCTGTACTCATGGCCCTGGTGCCAAAATGCAGCACAAACCATTAATTTGCTCTGGTGATACTCCCTCCTAGACACTGTCATATATATCAATATTCCTTGGCCTTCCCAAACTGCTTGGAATCCCAGGAGCATCCCACGGATGAGTAACAGATGGTACAGTGGATGAGGAGACTCCATTTCCATGAACTGCCTCTTGCTGTCCGGGCTGCATCTCACACTTAATGGAAGAGACAGGCACAGATGAAGACAAGCCTTTTCCCTGTGTGTTTGGTTTCCTCTCTAGCTGTGCAGTTCAGCCTGCTATAGATCACTGGGGCTTAGTTTTCTTAAGGTGGGCTATTGCATGCTTGGGCTGAGTGGTATAGGGACAGAATGGGGAGAGACCTCAGTGTGGGATTGGATGACAAGGTGGTCGGAATGGGTAAGAGAGGTTTTGTGTTCAAACTAGGATTTTGAGCTGGGTCATGAACACAAGTCCACACTGCTCTGAGCTGTGCTGGTGTGAGTTGTGCTCATTTGTAGCAGCTTCAGGTCACCCCGGGCTTGTTTATGTCCCTTGTCAGAAGAGTTTTGGATGATGCACGAGGTAACCTTGAAAACAAACGCCTCCACATTGCCTTTGCTAAAGGTAGGAGCAGCGCATGCAGTGCCCACACTGTTAACTCTAACCCACTTGAGTTCAGTGCTCTTTGCTCACAGCTGGGCCATGCAGGCAGTGAGTTCAATCCCATTCCTTTCAATTTGCAGAAAGCTGAGCTAGAAAATATGAAATGGGATCTGCTGGGTTCAGTGCCCCCAGCCCAGGCTGTGAATTTTGGGTCCTCCGCTTGTCTCTCGTTAGCACTGAGGCCATTTCCCCCTCCTGTGGGGTAACTGATATGAGGCAGTGAGGAAGGAACAGCTCCTCACTGAGTCATGTTGTGACCCGTGGTGCCACAAGAAGCATTCTTTCCCATGTCAAGTGTGCTGGTGATGAAATCGTGTGAGTTCAGCCGGACATTTCCCCTAATTACAGCCTGAAGGAGTGATGCTGAGCTTATACTGGGTGGCTTTGTGCTTTGGAGCAGTTTTCATGTAGGCAAAATGTAAGCATGTGAAAAACAAGACAGAATTTGGAAGCAAAAAGCCTAGATGTTAGAAACTTTCATGTTAACAGAAGCGGTGTGAGTGATGCCTGGCTCTGCCTGTAGGTTGCTACCTGGATGTGAATCCCTCTGTTTTCAGGTGCTCTTGAAATCAGAACAAGCTGTTCTCTTTCTGTATGGCCTTTCATGTGTTTAAAGGATGTCTGGACCTTTTGCATCCTAACTGTATATTTTATTGAAAAAAATAAGGGGGAGGAACAACAGCTATTTTCATTGAGAAGTCCCACACCACTGAAATTTTGTGCTGGTGGCTGTGTTTTTTAATTACTTCATATAAATCAGTCATTTATTTTGACTAAAAACCAGCCTGTGAAGAGTCTACAATCTACTTAACATGCTGATAGCATTTGAGAACAGGTGAAAGGTAGAAATGACAATGGAGAAACACCGTCTATGGTGGGAGGAAAAAAATAAATCTCCCTGCATAGCTGAGCATCCTTCCTTAGAGCCACTTGGGATCACCTCTTTTTGGGGGACATCACCACATCTCCGTGTGGCCTCTACCACCAGTTTGGACATCACCAGAGAGGGTGAGGGAGGCAGCCCCCAACTCCTCTGATTTTTGTTTTCTCTCCCTTTGCAGCTGCAGAAGACGGGGCTATGAGGACAGCCTGGCAGGGGAAGTCCGGTCGCAGCCCACTCCAGGCCCTGTATGAGAGCGATCAGGTGAGGGGATGGGGTGAGGAAGTTGGAGTGAAGTGGGATGACCCTTTCTTTCACCCCTCCACAATATGCGGCACCAGTCAGCCCAGTGTCCCACACCAAAACCTCTAGCTGTGTCCAGAATAAAAGACCACAGTGTTTTAGGGGGTGATTGTTGATCAAAACTTCTGCTATGGTCTTTGTGGGTTCTTTCCAAGGATCTCTATGCATGCACATATATGTATGTATATAAAGTCGCTGTTGGCCATGAAGCATTTATAATTCTGGGTCGCTTCAGTTCTCTCTATAATCTTGCCTGTACCCACTGAGGTATGGGACCTTGGTAGGTCCCTGCCCACATGGGACTCTGTTGCAACCAGGGCCAGGTCCTTCCCCATGCTTGACACCGCCGTTCCAAACTAGGGTGGTGCTTTCATGTCTGCATGAAGCAGCCGAATTACATTTGCTTTGGGGAAAATGGCTAATGTGGACTTCCTTAGCCATGATGCCTGCATACCCTAATCCTGCTGGAATGTCCTGGTGTTGTTTCCTTAAAAGTGATGCTTAATTTCTCTGGCTTTTAGAAGGGAAGGAAATTAAGGGAGCAATTTTGCTCTGAAATAACTGAAAGACATGCACTTATTCCAGTGGGCAGCTCTTGAAAAGTAGTCACATTTATTTGTTGCCATGCCTGCAGACAGTGTCTGTCTGTCTTTCTGTCTGTCTTTCCATTCCTATAGTCTTGAATTATGTGAGTGCAGGGAAAAACACCTGAAAAAAACCACACTGTTAAAATGCTTGGGTTTTTTTTAGCACTTTCAAAAAGTGTTTCCAATCTAAAAAAAAAATGGAGGGCAGCCTCCAAACAAAACCTAGCAAGAGAAATTTCTACCAGAAAGTTTGGCTCAGTATCATGGTGTACCATGAAAGCATCTCTTCATGTATGATCACCACTTTCTTAGATTCAATGTTCCTCATATCCAGGTTGCCAACAATGTCAACATCATCTCTTGGTGGCATGTAGGATGTGTTGGCTTTGCAGGTGGAGGTTTTTGCCCAGGTGCTAGTCCCACCCCGAAGGCAAGGACTGCTGAATCCTGTGTGGTGTGAGCAGTTTGTTTGAGCATCCAACCTCCCCAGTGCTGCCTCTCTCATGTTCTGGTGGCCACCCAAAACACCCATCCAGGCCTCCAGGGAGAAGAAAGGGTGCGGCTGAAGCTTGGCACAGAGCATCCTTTGGCATGCGTAAGCCATGCCAGCCGCCTGCAGCAAGGATGCAGGAATTGAGGAGGTGGCCTGGTCTTGCCCTTCATCTTGTGTTGGATGCCAGAGGGACCCAGAGGCTGTAGGGACAACTGTGGAACTATGTGTGTCTAGCTAGACTATCTGCGTAGCCTGAAGTGGAAGCCACTGTTGTCTTGCAACACAGGGGTCGTTGCACTGCACTGGAGCAACAGCTCTGTGGGGTCAGAAATGGAGGGTAAAACCGTTAGCATCTGTGGACAAAATGAGGCTTTTGGGAGGTTCCTGACATTGGCCTTGGCGCTGAGTGTGAAATCTGCCATTCTCAGTGAGGAGACGGCAGAGGGAGCAGGCAGCAGGAGGAGGGGACTTTCTTCTTCTGAGTTCCTGGAAATGGTTTCCTTCCCCAGATATGACAGTGTCATTCTGGAGTTTCTGATGAAAAGCAAGACAGGAAAAGTCACATCCCCAGATCAGCTGGGTGATTTCAGCTGGGGTGATTCCAGAGAGGTCACAGCAGCAGCTGCTGGGCCATGGTGCAGGAATCATATGGGAGGAGCGGAGGGGAAGAAGGATGACTTGTGGACATCTCTGAACTGTCTTGCCTTAAGGAAGACCACACCCTGAGCTGAGACATTGGAGTGGCGTCTGTGGAGAAGGAAGTCTTTCAGGCAAAGAGGGTCAGGAAGGGTATTCCCACCACCTCCAGTTCTTTGTCTGCACCACAGGGTCTGTGCTGAAGGCTCTGCCTCCACCTATCCCTCTGTCTTTGCAGCACACCATGGTGGGTTTTTGTGCATGCCCAAACCTATGTGCCATATTTCTGCCTTGAGCTGTGGCTTCCAAATTCACAGCAAGCCCACAGGCACTGATGTCAGATGGCAGTGCCCCTTCTCAGGGAGGTGTGTGGGACCCTGTGCAAGCAAAGGGACTTCATTGTTGTCCCATGGGGTTTAGGCCAGACTGGTACAAGGAAAAGAGCTTCAGCCCAATGCTGAGGTTGGCTGAGGTAACAAATACTTTGTGACCTTTTCTGCACTCCTGCTTTTCCCTCACGCCCTTGGCTTGTTTTCTCATCCTGCTCATCATCAGACTTTTTTTCTTTATTTTGCCCCCAGCAAATACATTAAATACAGTAAAGCAAGTAGAGCTCAGAGTGATTGCTGTCTCCAAAAAGCCCACGAAAAGCCCCCTCCAAAAAAAAAACACCAGGAAAGGGAAAGTGATGGGAACAGTTGTGTGTAGGTCCTCATTGGCATGGGTGAGCCAGTGACCGTCTCTTTCTTTTTCCACAGTTTGAACAGTCATCACTGCAGGCAGTTCACCAGCAGCGACGGGAGCTGTTGAGCAACGTCTGCAACCGTTACACCCGCAAGCGGCGGCTGCTGCGGCCGGATGACTTGCGGCACTTGGTGGTGGATGACACACATGGGCTGCTCTACTGCTACGTGCCCAAAGTGGCTTGCACAAACTGGAAGCGGGTGATGATGGTCCTGACGGGGCAGGGCAAGTACCGGGATCCTCTGGAAATCCCTGCCAACGAGGCCCACGTGTCGTCCAACCTGCACACTCTCTCTGAATACAGCATCCCTGAGATCAACCACCGCCTGCGCAGCTACCTCAAGTTCATCTTTGTGCGGGAGCCATTCGAGCGCCTGGTCTCGGCCTACCGCAACAAGTTCACCCGCAGCTACAACACGGCCTTCCATAAGCGCTACGGGACCAAGATCATCCGGCGGCACCGGCAGGAGCCCAGCGACAAGGCGCTGGAGCGCGGGGATGATGTGCGCTTCGAGGAGTTTGTCTACTACCTGCTGGATCCGCGGACTCAGCGGGAGGAGCCCTTCAATGAGCACTGGGAGCGTGTGCACTCGCTCTGCCACCCCTGCATCGTCCACTACGATGTGGTGGGCAAGTATGAGACCTTGGCCGAAGATGCCAACTACATCCTCCAGCTGGTGGGTGCCGACACAAGTGTCAAGTTCCCGTCCTCGTCCAAGACCACCAGAACCACGGACGACATGACGGCCCAGTTCTTCCAGGACATCAGCCCCTTCTACCAAAGACGACTCTTTAATTTATACAAAATGGACTACTTGCTCTTCAATTACTCCATCCCTTCTTACCTCCGCATCCGATGAGGCAGTTGCTGGGAAGAGAGGTGGGGAGAGCTGGGTACTTCTCATCTTGCCACAACTCCTCTCATCCCACCCATGCTCATCTCTCGGTTCTCCCCATGCCCTCTCCATTACATTCTGTTCTGTGTGCCTCATTCAGGCACGGTCTGGAGGGAGAACACCCCGTAGAACACTGGGGCTGGAGTTTCTCCTTCCCTTTCTCTCCCACCCCTTGACTTTGGCACTTATCAGTGGGTACAGGAAGCTGCTGGCTTTGAAGGTTTGCCTTGGCTGGGGTTTTTCTTATGACTAAGAGATTCCTCTATAGATCCAAGTCTTGGGAAGGGTCCTTTTTCATGCAGGATCCTTTTGGTTGTTTCTCTTCCTCACTGGGCTGTTTGGGGTCAGCATGGGGAGCAGGATGGGGCTTGTCAGAGATTTACATAGGACCAGAAATAAAGCAATAATGTAAGTTTCTCTTGTTCATTTCAAATTGCTCCCACCTTCTTCCTGCTTTCTTGTCCTTCTATCCTGGCTTCCTGAGCCATCTCCATTGCTGTGGAGGGTGGCAATGTAAGCTGCATTTTGCTCTGATAGAGCCTAGAGGGCTTTTTGTTCCTCTTCTTCCATGTGCTCTCAGCTGGGATGCAAAATGCTGTGAATGGGGAGGAAGAAGCAGATGTGCAGCTGGTATGAGTGACAGAGATGGAACGATTTCTCCTGAACGACAGCAGCAGAGCCATCGATCTGTGCGTATGTGCACCTGGATTTCTTGTCAAGTCCAATAAATCCAGGTTCAGTTTTTTGTTTTCTCTTAATTATGTAAAAACAGGTATTGATTGTTTTGCAAAGCCATACATCCAGCACAGGTGCAGGTACACCCACTTGGCACAAAGGGATGGAGGAAGAGCGTCCTGCAGAGAAGGTGATGTTGCATTGGGAAGGTTGGAGGAGTGTGTGTGTATGTGTGTGTGAGAGAGAGAGAGAGAGAGAATTTATGCATGTGCATCAGAAAAAATAGAGAATTAAAAATGGAGACAGAGACACCTAGAGGAAAATTCCCCTTTGCTTGGTTGGCTTCGGACAATTCACTCCTTGAAGAAGAAACAGAAGGGAGTTGAAACACAAAAGAAAATTACAAACCCGGTCCCGGGGTTTTAAGTTCAAGCCAGTCCTAGGAGCTTTGTTTCTTTAAATCCATATTTAAAAAGTCTTTTCTGTTCAGCCCTTGCGAGGTGGCTGCCTTAGTAAATAAACGCAGCGGTAATAGAATTTGCTGTAGTGTGTCTGCTGGCCCAGCTGCGAGCACTTGACTTATTAGTGCAATACAATGGAGGTTTTATGAAACCCCAGTGTGCTCAGACTGTTTTAAGAAATAATGTTTTCATCTAACAACTTTTGGCTGTTACATCTTAACCTTTTTTGCTCTCTTGATTCTGATCTGAACCTTTCTGCTGACATTCCCCCCTTGGTTATGCTGTTTGGACAGTGGGTTTAGCAAGCATTGAATAAGAAAAGGAAATAAGTAGAATTGTTGGTGATGCTGGCAGCCTGAGTGGTTCTCCCAGAGCTGGAGCTCTTGCAGAAATGGTCTTTCTAGAGATGAATCTCAGAGCACAGAAACAGCTGATGTATGCTGCAAATGTCAGCATTTGTGCTCAGTGTTTCCTTCTGTGTTCTTGGGAGTCTTGCAGTCCCTGGATAGTGCTGCTTGGTGTTGGAAAAGAAATCATAGTTCCAATCACCACAAGTTTTTGACATTTGGAGTCGGTCAGCATCACAAAGGAATGGAGTTTCGGATGGATTTGTGTTTTTGAATACCATGTTCTGCAGGTAGCTGGTGGCACATTGAGTGGCAGGTACAAATATATCCTTGCTCCTATGGGTGTGCATGCTGCTGGCTGGGAGAGCTCTGCTGTGACAGCAAGGAGCCAGCAACCAGACTTTGTCCATGATGGTGACTGGTGCTGGCTGGGGTGTTCCTTCCCTCTGCATCGTGTCCCCAGCATCCCCAGCAAGTCCCCGCTTTGCACAGTAGGGCTGCAGCCTACTTGTTGCATTCTGTGACATTCTGTGACATGCTATCTTTGGGCTGATGCGTTTGGATATACCCACTTTGGGGCTTTTTCTACAGTTAAAATCCAGTGCGTTTAGGTCACGTCCTCAGCCTTATGCCTAAACATCACTCCCCAAAGCACAGCGTGACAGTGACAGAAAATGGCAGCATAGAGCCGGTGGTGATGGAGCGAGGAGGACACCGTGTGACAGGAGGGGATAACTGCAGGTGTGACACCTGCGGGACTTCTTGCTGGAATCCAGTTCTCTCAGTGGCTTCTATTTTTAATTATCTTTTCCTGCATCCCTTCTTCTTAACAGATAAGGAATTATCAAAGTGATTGGATGAGAGGTCATGGCCTTACGCTGTCCCAGAGCAGGCTCAGGTTGGGTATTTGGAACATTTTCTTCTCTGAAAGAACGGTGATGCAGTGGCACAGGCTGCGCAGGGAGTGCTGGAGTCACCATCCCTGGAGACGTTACAGAACCACTGAGATGTGGCACTGAGATGTGGTCAGTGGGCAGAGTGGGGGGGGGGGGGGGGGGGGGGGGATTGGGGTTGAACTCGGTGATCCCAGTGGTCTTTTCCAGCCTTAATGATGCTGTGGTTCTCTACCTCTTCTCAACCTAGGGCTGGGAGCGTAATCCTTGGTGCTTCTGCACCAGGGCAGTGATGGGTCAGGGCAGGACAAGCTGTGGGCCAAGCAGCCAAGGTCACCCCAGCAGTGGGAGCCCAAAGACTAACAGAGTAAATCAAGTGAGCTGTGATAATCGCACACGGCTTGGCCTCAGGCAAGTAACAACCTTGCAAACTCTCTTTGATGAACCCTCCCTTCTGCAACTCCCCCATCAAGTGCCTATTAAAAATTAATAGTTAAAAACCGAGAACCATGAAGCAGCATTTAGACCTCTGAGTCACAGCTGAGACAGGGCAGTGTGGTGTGAAGCTTGGGAGCTGCCGTGGAGCTCTCAGAGCCCCAGGGATGCAAAAATAAAGAACAGCATCACCTTTATCTATGTCTGTGTGCATGCACACATATACAGTGTAAATAGCAATTCTTTTATAATGTACAATAGGATTATTTCAAATAATTGTAATATTTATATGTTAATACATGGACTATAATAAGTATGTGTATAAAATTTGTTACCAGAATAATTAAATAGCAAACATGATTGTACTATTCTGTTCATAGTGTGGTTATATTTGTATAGGAGGGTGATGCTTGATTTGTGTGTGCTTATACGTGTGTGTACATGGTACCTATACAAACACATGTACACAAGCACAGAGGAGCCTCCTCCCCTGTTGAGCCTTCCTACAGGCCAACAAACTCAAGTTCTGCCAAGCAGGAGCTTTCTTTCCCAAGCTCGCTGTGCACTGAAGCTTGGGTTGTTTACCAGCTGGAGGATTAAATAGACTTCCATTGAAGGGAAAAAACAAGTGTTTTTAAGTAGGCCCTGGAAGCGGTGTTTTGCTTGAAGAAGGCTTTTCAGACTTGCTTGTGTTTGCTGGCTTGCACTTCACTCATCCCTGGTGAGGATGCTGTGTCCTGAAAAAGCAGTTTTTTTCTGGAAAAATACTGTACAAGGATAGAGGCAGGGAGTTGAAGGTAAATCCTTCTTGCCTTGTTCTCTTAAATGAATTTGCTTATTTGGGAGCCATTGAGGAATAGACAAAGGTCACTGTCAACTCAGTGAGGGTTCTTAGGTGTGATGGGGAGGCACAGCCCAGCCCACCCCTGAGCACATTGATGACACAGACACAACAGCTGAGACTCTCCTGTTGGGTTAGATTAAAAGGCAAAAATCACTCTGCAATGGCCATTTTCTGCCTGAGCTCTATAACCCACATATCTGCTCTGAAGCTGTGTGAATTTCATGGAGGGAAGCATTTCACCCCCCAGTGAAATAACCTGGCAAACAAAGCTAGAGATTCACTAAAGGCTTTAAAAGCAGAGGATCCTGCAGGCATTTAACACCAAACCTCTCCTTTGAATGGGAGGCAAACACTTAACTACCTTTGCAGTCCCAGCAGTGCTGCCCATCACTGCATGCTCAGCCTGGGAAAAACAGGCTCAGGTGCAGTTTCAGGAATGCTGATCCAAGCTCTGCTCCAGGGTACCGTACAGCCTTTGTCAGCAAGTGCCCTTTCTCATTTGCACCAGGAAAAAGAGAAAAGGAGAAAGGATAAAGTGTAAACAGTCTGCATGGCCATATAACTGGCCTTTTGCTGACCCTGAAAAACAAAAAAAAAAAACAAAACCAAACAAACCCTTATATTAAAACCATTTCCTTTGGTTATGTCACTGGTCTTGAAGCTGGAAGCAATTTTAAGTGCGCTCCCCACACTGAGTGCACAGGCACAGGGCTGACAATGGCTGCCCACTGAGTACTGCACAGAGAACAGAGCTCCTGCAATGCACCCCACGCCAGGTTCCAGCACCAGCATCTCTGTCCTGAGCCCAGCATGGTTCCCTCCCAGCCCAGCTGAGTAGCACAAGTAGGGCACAGATGGCCCCCATTACGTGTTCCTGACTGTGCCTTCTGTCAACAATTAAAACCACAACACACTGAGCTCTGCCCAGGAATCACCCAATGAGGGACAACCCAGTGCCAGGGCTTTAGGGCAGCCGTGCATTGGGTAATGGGGACTGATAATGGAGGAGCATGAACAGATCACTGCACAGCTCTGGTTGGGGGCATTTGAAGGACTGGAGGGGGCATGGGCAAAGCTGTGCTGTTAAAGGAGAGTGCCTGAGAGCCTGCAGAGGGCTGGGAGGATCTGCAGCCCAGCCTTGCCCTATTCACGTCCGCTGCAAAAGCATCAAGGCCTGAGGGAACCTCTCAAAGCAGCAGGGACAGGCAGCAGAGTGGGGAAGAGAAAGATGGGGCAGGAGAAGTCATTTGGCAGGACTGCTACAGCCAGCACCAGATTGAAGTTAATCAAGGGTGCACAAAATAAAGTGCTAAGCTCAAGTTATTAAAATACGTATCTCTTAGTGCAGCTCTCTCAGAGTGAGATTGGCAATCAGATGCTTTCTGTGCTACCCCTGTGAGCCCCCCAGCCACTCAGTGCAGCTGTGTGCTTGGGGCTGACAGGTGGTGGGGAGAGAGAAAGGGGGAGAGGATGCCCCAAACTCTGACACTTCCTTGCCACAGAGTTGCTGCAAACACATCCCCCAGCTCAGTTGGTGTAGGGTTATTTACCCTTCAGGAGGCTGGGAAAGGTAACAGCTTATTCTTGCCCAGAGAGTGCTTCTCTCCATGCTGAGTCTCCCAGCATTGAGGTCACCCCTGTGCAAGACCCCAGCCCTGCAGCAAGAGCAAAGGAACACCCACATCCAGAAGTCACCTAGCATAGCAATCCCAAGTACTGAAGAGCTGACAGGGCCTTGAGCAAGACAAGGGGCCTTGACCTCCTCATTTCCTTGCTCCAAAACACACAAATGCAGGCTATTGTTATAGGCAAAGGCCAGCGGAGTTTGATCCACATTGTCAACTCCCAACTCCTAAGCATCTTGGAAGAAGCTATTGCTGCTTCGATTTCAGTGAGAATTGACTGCCCTCAGCCCCATGGGCCATCCCAGAACATTGCTGGGAACACACAATAGACACCCTGCAGTGAGGATGCAGAGTCCTTAGCCAAATTCCCGTCCTTATACACACACGCACTGGTCCCAAATTCATTGCGCAAAGGATGGATGGTGAGGGTGGAGAGAGAATAAGCTTTAATTCTAACCTGAAACATGGGCTGCCAAAGTCCATCATTGGTTAGGAAACACCGATTTTGCTGAAGTCCTATTAGAATTGTGTTGTCCAACACTGACTGGAAGAGATAGCAGCAAACAAGAAATTCATAGAGTCATACAACCATTGGAGTTGGAAGGGACCTTTGAAGACCATCTGGTCAAATCCCTGCAATGCATATGGACACCTACAGCTCTATCAGGTGCTCAGAGCCCCTCCAGTCTGATCTTGAGCATCTCCATGGATGGGACATCCACCACTGTGTCAGTGCCTCGCTGCAAAAGACTTTTTCTTATATCCATCTAAACGTCCCCTCATTTAGTCTGAAACCATTTACCTTGTCCTATCAGACCCTGCTAAAGAGTCTGCCCCCTTTTTTCTTATAGCTCCCTTTTAGATACTGAGAGTTCCACCTGCCAAGTCTGAACTACAAAGAGCCGCAACAAGGTAAAAACAGCCCTAAATCCACTACATGGCATTTTTTAACCACTTTATTTGTGTGTGTGCGCGTTTCTATAAACATTTTAACTAATGGACATTTCATAAACCGTACAAACCCAAAGCTCCTGCTCCCAAAACACAATCAATCCAGCTGGTCAGACAGCAGCAATGGTGCTGCACAGGTAGGTGCTGTCCCTGTATCCTCCCACCAGGAGCCAGCAGGGCTCAAAGCCCATACGTCTGAGTGATGAAGAAGGGAAAAGTTTAAATACCAGGATGCTCTCCTCCTCCAGGGAGAGAAAAAGGGTGAATGAACTATTTGGACTGTGAATGAAATTTGGACGGAGATGTGACATGGACTCACAGGATCAGATGCACCCAATTCAGCAGGCTTTAAAGGGGCCTTGCAGGCTGTTTTGGTGCTGGGGACTAAAGCCAATCAAAATGCTCATCACCATATGGCACCAAATTCTCCTTAATGCTGCACTGGCTGGGTGCTGGTGTGAGCAGTGGGTGCTGCTTAAAACCAGCTTGCTCACGTGCAATGGTACAAAGTCTGGGGGTGCTGACTCCTCTGGACGAGCAAGCCCAGCTTAAGGCACGATGGGGAGGAGAGGCAAGGTGGTGGGGTCCAACCCAGCCTCCAATGTCCCAGAGAAGTGTGCCGTGTCGAATCAGTAACATGGAGCAGCACGCAGTCCTTCAGTTGCCCAGCTTCATGTCTGCACCGTGAATGAGCCAAACCAGATGGAAACAGACAGCAAGGAATCCAGTGCCCAGGAGATCCCCCAGGGCAGTGAGGTAGGGGATGGAGAAATTATCAGGATCCAAAGCCTTCCTCCACATCAAGCGCACAATGAGGTCAGCCACGTAGAGCAGGATTCCCACCTGAAGAGGCAACACAGGCACTACTGTGAGTAACAAGAAAACAACGCACAGCCTCCATCAGCTCACCAGCAAAATGTTGTGGCTATGGTCAAAATGACACGACCACAGCCAATGTGCCAGAGCTAATGAGCATCTCTAAGATGTCTCCACCTCATCAGAAGATCAGTGTTTCTCTGCAGGATGGAGTTGCATCATATGGGTACAGTTGGCTTTTGCATCCCTGCAAACCCTACTGGCCCATGCCCTTGGGCACTGCATGGCCCTTGGGCACCAAGGTCCTTGGTCCTGGTGCAAGGACCAAGTCAACTGTTCATCAGCATGGGCCAAAAACAGAAGTCTGTCAACACCAAAAGCATCTCTCAGCTCCCACTTCCCATACCATTAATGCTCCTATTCAATCCAGCAGGAACAGGACTGCTGCAAATATGCAAGCAAACTCACAGTATAAGTTTGTGGCCAGATTCTTTTCTCCTCATCTTCCTTTTTTTTTTTTCCATTAGAAATTCAGATCTCATCTACTTTGTTTTGCCTAATCTCAGTAGACAACGGGAGTTTGAGGCAGTTTTTACATCAAAGTTATCCCAAGCAGCACTGACACGTTAAAAAGAGAAAAACATTTCTATTTTTCATCTCAACAATTTCAAAATCTTTGCTGTGATTTCTTTTAATTCCTATTTAGCTCCTGATTCTGATAAACAGATGGAGGAAAAAAAATACTTCTCTTAAAGATTAAAGACTGTCTAGTTAATTGAATTAAGACGGGAGAGAGAGAGTTTGCACTCTGCTTCTGTGGTCCCTCCATAGGAGACCACAACCGAATAGGAACCAAAGGCAGAGATGGCAGTTCTAAGGGAAAGGTGGGAGGAGAGACAGAGGGTGCAAATTAAATAAGCAGAATCACAGAAACTAAAGCTGGATAAAAACTAAAGGGTGTTATATAGTCCTCCTTCAATTTGAAACCCACAATGCCATGTTTCGTTCCTAGTGACCATAGAGAAAACATTAATCTGTCTCTTCCTACAGAAACTCAGCAGTTTAAACAAATGCTGTTACCAGGTTTTTCCCAAGCCTCTTCCTTAGACCAGCTAACCCCACTCCATTCAATTCTAAGGTCATATTTTCTGGGCCTCTGATGTTTCTCTCGGGCTTCCTCCAGTTGACCCAAACTTGCCCCCCTCATTCTTTCTGGTTGCATTTATAAATTCTAATGGAGAGAAAGAATGAACCAGGCTGAGCACATTCTGGACTCCCTGGGAGTCTTCCTGGGTCAGTGGCGTTGCTGGGATTCTGCTCTTTACTCTGTCATTTATTCAGCCTATTTTCACACTTGGCTTTGGTTGAGGAGTTACCTCAGTGAAGAAAGAAAAGAATAAATATTTTCCTTTGCAACTACAGCTGTGGTGCCGGGCTTAGGGTTGTGCAAAGGTCAAGAAAAGCTGACTGTTTACACATGCAAGGAATTTACCCGTGGACACACAACTGTTTGTAAGGCAAAGCAAGAAGCCAGTTACCTCGCCCTGCAACCTAATGAATCACTGATTTAAAAGGGCAAGCAAAGCCAGAGCCTCTGTGACACGCACATGCATTTCTGAACGAGATGGCAAAGTTTACAGAACAGTGAAAACAGTGAAAGGGAACAGGCAGAACAAATTGGATAACTGTCCATTGCTGACCCAGAGCCTTCGCTTTCAGAGATGAGCTTCCCAGGGCTGGGCCTTCCCTTCCCTACTGACACATTTGGCCCTGTCCAAAGGGATCCCCGTGTCTTTACTGCAGTTTGTAAAGCTGGTTTCAAAATGAGTGAGGAAACCTGCTGGCGGGGACTCATAGCCTCCTGATTGCTCCTTAGTGGGATGAACAATCACAGCCTAGGAATAACTGGGGCTTAGAAACTCAAGGAGTGAATATGGTTAAAAAGATACAATGTACAGCAAAAGGTACCTGCTTGCAACGTTTCCCTGCTTAATGCAGCTCAGCTTATGATGGTAATTTGTTCCTCATTTCATCTCTAATCCCTCACTTAAAGGTAGTTGCACATCTATGGGAAAATGAGACCTTTGCAATCTGGGTGAAGTATTACTGGATGTACAGAAGATAGAGGATGCTATGCCTAAAATGAATGGAAGTGGGGTCATTGCTAGCAGCCTGTCAGCCTGTCCAGCTAAGAATGTTTTGTTTTTGTGGTATTTTTTCGGATGAGAGTTTGGGGCTTACCTGCAACAAAGCAGCAGTCAGATAAAACATCACAAAGGTGAAGGACAGAGATGTGTGGCCTCCTTGCAGCAGGTGGATGGTGTAGAGGAACACGAGGTGCCCTGGGACAACCAGGAGGAACAGGACTCGGGCTGACTTGGAATTCACCTCTGCAGAGGACAGACAGAAACAGTGATCGCAGCGGCTGCAGGTGGTGGGGAGAGGACAGAACACGGCTGCTTGATGTAGTGGTGATAGGCAGAGTTGGGGCTGTCCCCTCCCACCAGACACATTGCTAACGCCTTTGCAGCAATTTAGAGCATCTGCAGCATCAACCCAGCAGTTCTGTCTGTCACTAAAACCTGTGCCAAAGACATGCTCCATGCTGATCCTCTCACTCGCATCTTTCACTCCTCTTCAGCAGCTCTCTGCCTCCCACTGATCCTGCTCTGTTTTGCTGTAGCCCACTTCCCCAGCTTTTAGTCTGCTCCAGCAATAACTCCCAATCTAGCAGGGAAAATCAAGGGGAACCTGAAATCTGAAAGGACAACTGACTGAAATCCACTTTTGCTGATGTTTATGTTTATCCATTACTGAAGATGGAGGAATTGTTGATTTTCAGCAAAGTTATGCTCTATTCGCTCCCCTTTCCACACTTGATGGCTCTAGGCTGGCCATGGGTAAAACAACCTTCTGGGACTCCTTTTCAATTACTTTAAGTGGTCCCTGAACAGCAGTTTCTTACGTGTTAAGGAGCAAGTATGGGTTGACAGATTAACGGTTGGACTTGATGACCTCTGAAGTCTTTTCCAACCTTAATGACTCCATGATTCTAAGTACACAGAAAAGCTTTTTTTTTTTTCCAAGCTCCCACTGCACAGATGTTGTTCTCCAATCTGAGGATCTTCCCTGAAAGGGAGAAAGGGAGTTCTGCCTTTGAAACCCACCTAGTCCTTCTCCAACCAGGCTGGATAAAGGAGCTATCTGTGATGACGGGCCTTGAGACATGGACACCTAGGTTTCAAGGTCTACCTGATGAGAAGAATGTGGTGCATGGATTGGGCCAATTCTGCCTCATCTTGTATGGCAAAACTCCAGGCATGCTCCAGAAATGTAGGAATGTGGAAATACGGCTGGCCTGGATGGCGACCAGATTCCCTCCAACACCTATAAGGACAAAACAGTAAACCTGTAAGCCACCTGTACTGCAGCAGGAAATCCAGCCTCAAACTTAGCCCAAGATGTGTCATTCACTTACAAACTCTCTGGGAACAGCAGTGAGAGAAGGGGAAAATCTGATCCCACTTGTCATGGTGATGCTGTGATATTCACCTGACAGGAACAGCTTTTGAGAGTAAAGAAGGCTCCAGTGACCATCTCTTCTAAATGCTTTATTGGAAACATTTCCCCTGACTTCCCAGCACCAGCAGCAGATGCAACGTGGCTTCTGAAGATGATGCAATTGCACCTGGTTTGATGCAGTCTGTGAGCTACACCTGGGGAAAGCAGTGCAGGCAGTGGCAGCTGCCACTCATGGTCACCAGCCAGAGAACCATTATTGTTTAAAAGAGAACAAACATGGAGAATGATTATGTGTCTGTCTAAAGGCATCCGACACACTTGTCAAATGAGAAGAAATCATACGAGAATGAATCAGAGCCCAAATATGTTAGGTAATTAAAAGGCAATTAATTCCTTCCAGATTGATTAATTCCAGCAAACACGAAAATGCTGCTGTATTTTTTCAGTGGAAAATAGGGGGCTGATGATCTGTGGAGCAAATCTCCACCACCCTGAGTGTGTGCAGGGTAGAAATGACAAAGAAAATTAACAGTGAGCCAGATTCTACGGGATTCTCACAATTTCCCTGCCTTGCAGAAGGAAATACCCCACTGTTAAATGTGAGATTGACCTGAGTGGAATTGAAGGACAGGAGCTTTCTGAAATACACTTTGCAGGATTCCCCTACACATGGAAAGCACAGAACTACCTGTACAAAAACACAGAGCACCACGTAACTGAGAGCAGCTCTGCCAAACAGTCCACCCCACCCCACACACTGGTGTCTGGGTCAGCCATTGTTCAGCAGAACTGCTGTTGACGTACTTTCTTAATCAAGCTCTTTGGCTAACCATGCTGGAAAGAGATTGTCAGCAAGGTGTCTGTCTTCATGCAGATCCAGAAGGTGACAGCTGGGTGACACCCTCTGACATTGCAAGAGGACACCATGCTTTGGCAGTGGCACGAGGCCAAGCCTTCCCTAGGAACGTGGGCTTTCCCTGAAATGGGTCTACAAGAAATATTGTAATGGCAGAAAAACAACCCAGTGGATCCTCTGAGAGGCCAGGATCCCTGGTAGTTTATAGTTATGCATTCATGTTTGTGTAAGAGAATTGTGAGGCTTCATACAAATATAAATATACACGCCAAATATATTTTTTATATATACAAAATATATAATCTATATATATCATCTTGTACACATACATACACATCTATAATCTTAATATATTAATCTTTATCAACAACCTGTAATAGCGATGATTGCACAGCTCAAATTGCTGAGTGGAGAGAGACATAGTAAATAGATTTATTGTGACATCCGTAGCAGGTATGATATTATGAAAGTGAAGGTGTCAGCACTGCTATCACAGATACCCATCAGATGCTGTTAATCTTTTCAACAGCTCTATCATTTTTCAGACCTGCCTGCTATTTTGCACCAGAGACGATTCAAAATACAAATAAGTAGGGATGTAATGGGGACCAGTAGCTTCACTTCCACTGGTGATGGGAGAGGGACTTGAACACAGACCTCTGTGGAGAGTCAACAGTGGATAGCATAACCCTTGAGAAGAAGAGGGAGAAATAAATGAAAACATGCGTATGTTTTATGTTTATAATGTCCAACCTACCATTAATCACAGGTGTGAAAACTGCCATGCCTTCAAAGTTTGGGTCAGTTACAGTTTTGTCCAAGATGAGCCCACCAATGCTGTTAAAAAAGGACAGGCAAAGAAGGTGGATCAGTCTCTTCCCCAGGGCAATTGCTATGGTGTGAAAACAGCACACAGAGGTGAGTTACTGCTTCCTCCCCACTGCCAGTGCTGGAACATTCCCCATAGCAGATATTTACTCCTTTTACATCTGTTTTTACTGATAGATAGGCTTGCCTTTTTTGTTCATGGCATAAGGAGATCAGGAACCTCTCCTTGAGCAAAACCAATACTAGCCAGGGAGGCTTTATCATCCATGCCAAACTTCTGCTAAACCTCTTACTGATCTTAGCAGGGTTTTAAAACCATCTCAGATCTCAGCTGGGTCTGAATGATGTAGCATGGGGGGGAATGAACCAGTCTTCATTTACAGCTGGATAAAGATGAAGCTGAAGTCTGACTGTTTGCGATGGTCATCATCAAGCTTTTAGGTTTCCTGGCTGGAACACATGATATGTGAATGCATGAGTGCAATTTAAACTGATGACTCACAGTCACCTGGGAGCTCCATACCTCCATTCTAACAGCCTGCTGGAGGGCCAACAATGGCTGAGAAGCACTGGGTAAACAACCTTCTGCTGTTCCCTCCAGTTTTCCCTTCTATGACTTTCTACATGAGCATGGGATCCCCCTGCAGCATGCCCACTCGTGTGAGTTTGGGGAAGCAGTTTGTTGCCTTACCTGCTGATGCTCATTGCAACGATGACAGGCTGCCATCCAGACTTCAAAACTTCAGCAAGGGAAGGACTTTGCTTGGCAATAGCAACCCAGAGAGGGATCATGATAATGAAGACAGCACAGATCAGAGGTGAAAGGTATTTCATATCTGGCAAGGAAAAGAGATCTCAAATCAAACACTCCTGGCTTCACAGGTTGCCAAAATCGTATTGAGTAAAGTCTGGAAGAAAGGCAGCAGGGCTCTGGCTCAGACTGAGAAATGTTAACAGAAAAATCACGTGAACTAAGATGCCCCCCACATGACCACTTGACTACACCACAGAAATCCATAATTAACCTCTGAAAGTACTGCTAGAGGATGTTATTTGAAAATCAGCAGGATTCAAAGCAAGCTACGTTTGAAGATGAGCAAGGCTCCAACCTCATCTCTAACTAAGCAAGACAAAAAGTTACAAGCTTTCTGGCTTCAGGGTACAATTCAAACAGCAGGGCGAGGAGAGATCTCCCCTGTGTGCAAGCTGTACCACATTTAAGACAGCTCATGCCTTCACCTAAAACCAAGAACGAATAGATACCTTTGGTGACAAGCTAGCACTCTCAGCAAGCAGCTGGCCTGCTTTATGGGGACAAATGCTCTCTTGAATGTATAAGCCAATTAAAGTCCAGGATTTATTTCATTCTAGTTTACATATGTTTTCATTAGGAGCTTTTTCCATTCAGTAGGGCCATAACCTTGGAGTGACCTTTAGAAGCAAACGAATTAAAAAATAAATGTGTGTGCAGCACTAAAAGAAAATAAACATGACTCAGAAGCATGAGAAACACCTTCAAGCAATGGGGATGATGCCAAACCTTTTGATATAAAAATGTTTCTTCAACAAAGCTCTCCATCTGGTCTCTGTGCCGGGGCCAATGCCAGCAGGCTGTAACACAGACTTTGCAGGTAATCTGGGAGACTGCAGGCTCTAAGTGTGCATTTTTCAAAACGACACTGCCAGGGCCTTGGGCTACCTGAGCAGCATTGATTTGATGATATCTTCCCCAGATCAAGGGCTCTTACATAAAGAGATGTGCTCTTTAAATGTGGCTTTGGTCAGCGCTGAAATGCAACCACTTCTGGCCGCTGTCCTTTCAGTGCACTTACACACCTGGAGTCATTTAGGATGGATGGGTTGTAGGACGTTTAGCTGCTGTGCTGGGTCTCCTACCCCACTCTTATAGTGTGGAACAATTAATTACTACACACTGGGGAGGGAAATGGATTTATTCAACTGCTAACAATGCTGCCTCCCTTTTACCTGCCTCCCTTCCTGCTCTCAACAGCCAGGTGTCTGCATGCACTGTATTACTCGTATCAAGAGGCTGAAACTATTTAAACTACTCTGAAAACATCAGAGGCGCTTCTCTGGTCACAGCCACAGAGGTTATTGTGTTGTTCTGCCATGTGCTCTGTGGGAGATATTATCAGAAGCACAGCGATGGAAAGACAAATTAACCTCACGGGGCAGTGTGATGGCATCATGGAAAAACCCTAACAAAAAAAGTGCACCTCTGAAGCTTAAGGAGAGCTGGGTGGAAGTGATCCATGGGCCTCTCCCTGCAATGTGTGCTCCCTCACTCAGTGGCACATGGAAGGAGTTATGCAAACTGGGAACAGCTGCTGTGCTGCTTCTGCTCAGAGGCTGAAGCAACAGTTTAGATTTCAAATGGTATCAAGCTTGCTGGATCTTTTTATTTTCCTGTTCCTCTTCTAGGTATGCTCACGCTAAATAGCTGAGCACTCTACAAGCATATATTACCAAGCTGCAACATGTTTTGGGTTTTTCAGCAACAACAGGTGCCCAAGCTTCTGCCAAATATCAGCACAGCCAACCTCACAGCCACAACTCCTATAGAGTCCTGGGAGAATGACACGATCTCCCCAAATCCAACATGGCATTACCTTGTTCACCCATGACTCTCCACATAAGATAGGAAAATATTCTTACAAATACCAAGACCCTGAAGTAGCTTTGTGAGAAAGGGCTTGCTACAAGCCACGCAGAAAGCAGCTATGCTGGACTTATGATAGATGCAGGAAAAGTCAATGTCACACATGTCAACCTCCTGCTCTAAAGCAATACAATAAATGTTGGTCACATCTTTGAGAATTCCCAGTTGTCTCTTCATCTCTGCCTTCCAGTTCACAACTGAAAGAGTGCCTTGAAAAAATGGTTGTGGTCATTTTCTCACCCGTGGCATAAGAACCTTCACTCCGAAACATGAAATGGCTGAGTACCCTTCAATAATTCAGCAAGGACTCAGTACCTATGTACTTGAAGAGTGTACTGCTGATTCCTGCCAGCAGGGAAAGGGTTATCAGGTCTCCAAGGCTTGCTGCTATGGGTGTGGCGATGTTGTCTGGGTTGATCCCAACTTTCCTGGCTCCAATGATCACACCAATCATCACCAGACCTAGAAAAGACACAGAGCAGGCATCAGAGGGAGCAACCTGCTGTCTTTCACCCTGGAACTGCTATTCTGGCTCCCAGAGGGACATGGGGTTTGGAAAAAGCAAGCAGCAGATTGCCCATAATCGTACTGTGCAGCTATAGCCAGGAATTCATCTTCTTGCTTTCACCGGTCTGAAGGGCATCACTCTGCCCTTATGAAGTTCACCAAAGGCCCACAGGCCCACAGGCAAATTCCAGGGATCAAAGGAGATACTAGCAGGCAGCCCAAATGAGCAGCTCCACTCCTGAGTAGCCTAATCTCTGCTGCCTTGAAGCAGGACCAGGCACGAAGCAGACTCACAGATAAGCACACAGCAGGCACGCAGCAGTCTCCTGGTGCCATCTCCTGCTCAGGATTCCACAGCACAAATATATTTTCCATATTAGACCATCATTTTGGAGAGTTTCAACCACACCACCAAAGAGAAGCAAGCTTTCTTAAGTTAATGAAAAGCCTGACTCAGCCTTTCAGTCCAGCCATCAGACTGAGCCCTCACAGCCCAGAGCCTCTGGTGCACAGAATGGTTTATGTTGGAGAAGATCTTAAAGATCATTTAGTTCCAACCCCCTGTCGTGGGCTGGTTGCCACCCCCAGATCAGACTGCCCAGGGCCCCATCCAACCTGGTCTTGAATGCTTCCATCCCTCCCTCGCCACAGACCCACCAGCTTCCCATCACACACACCCACACTGTGACCAAGTCCAGAGTGCAGACTAATGCTGGCTGTTTTTAAACGACTGCCTCATGCAGTGTTCCTCGTTAAAAGCATCTACAATCACCCTTTGACTCCCTCTCCAGCACATGCACTTGCTCTATTTGTCCCTTTCTCTCGGAAAACGCATGGTACCCAACCTGCTAGTTCTCTCCATTCAGAGTGTCATGCTGCCCTCACATGGCAGACCCTCAAAATGATCAGAGCTGATCTTCAACGATCAGAGCAGCTCCTCCCCATCCAGCCCACTCTACAGGCAGGGTCAGCCAAGGTTCAGAGGCCCAGGGGCAGCCACAACCCTATGCTGTCCATCCTGAGCATGGTCTGGAGCTGTTTGCTAGCAAACTGTCTCAATATTCAGCTTTGTGCACAGCATTAGCATATCCCCCCTCTGAAAAGCACAGTGCAGAAAAGCCACTAAAACCAAACTGAGACAGCATGTGAGTGTGAGTTCACCCACCCACAGAATCACAGAATCATTAAGGTTGGAAAAGACCTCCAAGATCATCCAGTCCAACCATCCTGCTACCACCAATATTGCCCACTGAACCACGTCCCTCAGCGCCATGTCCACATGGATCCTGAACACCTTCAGGACAGTGACTCCATCACTCCCTAGGCAGCCTGTTCCAATACCTCACATCATACTTCTGGATAAGTAATATCCAACCTGAACCTCCCCTAGTGCAACTTAAGGCCATTCCCTCTTATTCTATTGCTGTTAACCAGGAGAAAAGCCCAATCCCCAACTTGCCAGTACATATTTATATACACATATTGTGGTTTTGTGCCTATCAGGTAAAATTGCTGCTCTGGAGGCCAAGAGCCCAGCAAATAGATCCTAGGAGATGAGAAGCGAGAACAGGATGCAGAAGAATTAAAAGCAATGGGCATGGGACTAATGCTCCACACACACCTCATCCCCATGCCAGATAGAACACAGATTGCAGCCGAACCAGCGGGACAGATGGGACAGATTTTCTGCACCATGTTGGATGTGAGAAACCAAAATGACTCACCGAGAGAAAGTGCAGCGATGAAGGCCGTGGTCACACTGCTGGCACACAGCACGGCTGCCTGGCTCAGCTCTACAGAGCCTTTGGAGATGGCTCCCAGGATGACGGCAGCAATGGCAGCCAGAAGTCCAACCACTGTGGCCTGGACCTGGAGGCCAAAAGACAACTGGTGAGCAATCAGCTGTACCTGCTGCCCACCTCTGTGTGACCGCAGCGTTTCTGCACAGCCAGGAGGGCACATAAAACCTTGCAGAAATGCTGATTGCTTGTGTATTTAAGCAGCATGCCTGTGAGGCTCTGCTACACTCAGAAAGAATCCTGACGAAGTTTGTAGAAAAACGGTGCAGGACTGTAAAGGGCAGATAACACTTCAGCAAAGGACACTGAGTCCATCAGCAGAGGAATAGCTCTGGTCAGCACAGAAACGGGCTCCTCATCAACACAGCACTCCCAGCAAGCTGAAAGCTGTGGTAGGAGATAAGGGTAAGCACACAGACGCATGCTGCAAGCACTCTGGCCTTCCACGTGAAACCTTCTGGGCTGGTTGCTGGATTGAAACAAGCAGAAAAAGCTCGTTTCTCTCATCTCTCCCCTCCTGCCCAAGGCTGACTCCCAAACACTGCCTGGAAACGACACGCTTTATCCAGGGGCTGCTGTGAAACAGGGACTGTGCCGCAGCTCTCCCTACAAAAGGAGGTTTTTCATTTTTCCAGTTTGTCCACAAAGGCAACGCGTGTCTGGATCTGTTTAGCCTCTGAATCACAAGCTCCAGGGATATACAGAGTTTTATTGGAGGCCAAGTCCTAGGCTCTGCTGGGTTCTGTTGAGAATATCTGCCCCAAATCAACAGCTCCAGACTCAGAACTGATGGGAACAGATGCTGTCAGACCATGACACAACAATCAAAAAAGGCTTTCTTCCTCTCCCAGCTTTAGTGACTCACCTGGATAAGGGCTAAATTGCAGGTGGCCATTTTCCACTGCTTCTGAGCATCATCCATCTGTCCAGTGTTAGCCTAGGAGTCAAGAGATACACTCTGAAAACCCACCCCTGGGGTACAGGTGGCTGCTCAAGGTGGTTTCATCCTGTCCAGGTCACTAGAAAAGTAACCAAATCCCAAAGCTGACAACGGTGGATCTCTGGCTCTATCCCATTTATGTGTCACAAGGATCCAGATATCAGCAACTGGCCACACAGGGATTAATTCACCTTCAAAGCAGACAGAAATTCTACGCTCCATTTACAAAATGAGGGCAAATTATTATTTTAACATCACTGGTTTCTACTTTGCAAACGTTGGCTTGTCTCACACACAATGTGTTACATAAAAGCAGCACCTCCTGATGACTGTTCTTCCTCCCCAGCCACCACCACCTTGTGAGCACTCACAGCAGTAGAGAGCCTGGATGCCAATGTCATCTCGAGGTTACCCTTCAGGCCAACCAAGGCAGGAACCAGGATAAAAACTTCTGTAATTGTCCGAAACACCTCCCAGTGCTAGAAAGGGAGAAAGGAATAGAAACAACCTCAGTTATACAGACAACTTCGGTGCTGTTTCAAAGGGGAGCGGGTTCCCATCCCACTGCATGCCCTATAGGTGTCTGCTCTGGACATCTGGGCAGACGTTGCATTCTGGAAGTGAAAGAAGCAATTTCCAGCGTTCTTTCTGATCTCGTGCACAGCCCTCATGTCTCCTGACAGGGTAGGAAACTTCTTCGTGGGGGAAGCAGCAGATTTTGGAAAGCCCCACATTTAAAAAGTGCCTTTATAACATTAGCCAGGAACAACATGAAAAATAATGAAGGTTCACAAGCCAAACAAAATACAGCATGCCCTCCATCCTTTGTACTGACATGAGATTCACTAGTAATGCCTGTTGCTATCCAGATTCATGAGAACAAACACAGACCTGGAAATGATCTGATGGCAAGAAGCCACGTCTGCCTTTCCTTACCAAATCTCTCACTAAGCATTTAAGGCCGCTAGTGGGAGTGAAAGTCTTTTTTGCATCTCTTCTCCACTGGCAGTTCCTAAATCTTCCTGTTACACGCACACTCTCAGCATAGCTGGAAAAAGAATTTTGAATTAAGATATCCTGTAATCCCAAACCATTGGATAATCATTCTTTCTCTGAAGCTGAACTATACAAACCTCCTGAATCAGCTGCAACACCAGAGATGATCGGAAACCTTAAGAAATTCTTTTGATTAACATACATCTTCTCTAGCACATCTACCATGCAGTGCCTTTCAGTAGAGTTCATTTACTCCCTGAGCATTCAAGAATGCTGCAAAGTCACACTGTTGCCAAAGCTCACATTGGGATGGTGATGGTCACTTCTGCTGCAGAACAGAGCTGCTCAGTATGAAGCAAAACCAACCAGCCCAACATCTAAGACAGAGATACAAGAGAAAAAGAGCAGCTGCATTGATTTAGACTGAACACCCACCTGACCCATCTTTATCTCCAACAGTGGTCAAATTCAGACGTACAAAATATCTGATCTGCTACAGCATCCTGAGCTGTGGGCGCTTCTGTGCCATCAGCAGCACTAGAAGGATTGCTGCATTCAGTGTTGTGATCAAGTGGCATGGTGGCGAAGGGCTGATGGTTGCAATCAATCATCTTGGTCTTTCCAACCTCAATTCTATGATTCTATGATTTCTCTTTCAGATACTCATCTAATTCCACCCCTCCAGCCCCTATGCCATCCTGTGGCTTAGCTACACATTATGCAAAAGATCACATCCTTTCATCCATTCTGGATTTGTCACTGGCTGGTTTCATACAAAGATACTGAATTCTGATGCCAAAGGACAAATAATGCCAACAACAGATCTCAGCTCACCTTTTTCACATCCCTTCCCACCCCTGGAGATGGGACAGACCCAACAGATGTCAACACATTCCCCCCATCAGGCTGTTGGGAAATGTACTCAGGGCATAAGGACGTGCAGTGTTTTGCTTGGACTGTGCCAGGGGAAGCTGTGGGAAGCAATGGTGTGGCTGCCTGCTGGGAACACTTAACAACATCCTTCGAGTCAATAGGAATGAAAGAGGGGCTGAGCCAGCCCCAAACATGTGGTGCAAGACAGCCCTCAGGGGTGCAGATAAGAGGGGAACATTGTTACAGATACACATTTCCTGGCAGTGGTGACCTGGAAAGTAGCATTTCAAAATGTGAAAAGTAAATAACAGACAACACGAGATACCTTACCTGACACTTTGGTTTTGTTTGTTAACATGGTACTTAAATACCTGAGAGAAGGGATGGACATCTCTTAAAGACACCAATACCCCTCACCCCTCTCTCTCTCATCAGGAATAAAGAAAGATCTAAACACATCTTTGACATTTTTGAAAGAAAGGAGAGCAAACAGCTCACAGCCACAACGCAAAGAAGCCCAATCACTTAAAACACACAAACATGTGGACATCTGTTGCATACTTTGCACATAAAAAGATACATAAGTAAGAAAGACACAAACTCAACTCTTTGTATTTTATGCACGGGTCACTTTCAGGCAACATGACTTCATCGTATTAATGTAAGCTCCAGTCTTTGTGTTAATGATGAATTTTCCTTGTCTCAAGTCATCGCAACAGAAGGCTTAGCATCTGAGGTATGATTTTTTGGGATGCTGCCTTGCATATAGTTACACTGAAAGGCCTTGAACAACTAATAAAAAAGCATAACTGTACTAATTACAAAAAAAAAAAAAAAAAAAAAAGCTGGTTTAATTGTTTCCATTTTAGTCTCATTAGTGACTCACCAGGTGCCTGAGGACAGATTCATGATGATTTATACCACAGTAGCCAGGACTGCATTGTGTTAGAGACTGCAGAAATGCAGGATGAGCAGCAGGTCCCCACGCCATTCCTGTGTAGGGCTGACAGGAGGAGCAGTGATGTGGCACAGTATAACCCTACTGGTCTGTCCCTGTGCTGCCCTCAATCCCAGCTATGCTGTTACCTTTTCCTGGGGCACCCATCCTCTCACAGCAGCAGCAACAAAAGCTCATAGGTTTGCCATTGCCCTGAACAAGCTAACAAAACAGCAAAAAATCCCTGGATTGTAAAATACAAGCGAGGGCTTTAATCAACAGAGAATAGGGATGTCTTATGCCCGTGACTTCAGTTTGGACGTGTCCCACGACAGTGAAAGGGGAGAATGAAATGGAAACTTTCTCCTGGATTGTCTGGTTTGAAATCTGGTTGTCCAACTTCAACCAGACTCCTCACCTGAGAAAACAGCAAATGGCCATTGCTTTGGGCACTGTTTTGTTATGGTGTGGGAGACCCAGATCCAAGCTTTGGTGTCTCTTGATTTGACAGAAATTGCTTAATTCCTGCAAGATTTTACACAGGTGTTTTCCACTTGGCTCTACTGCTTATAACATTAGTTTGCAAATGGAGCTAGTCTGACTCCCAGCATAGATCCACTGTATCTCTCAGTAACAAAACAAGGGCAGCACCATCAAACTCACACGTATGCACGAGATACCATCTTTGAGCTTGCTCACAGACAAGGTGTTTTCTAAGAATATTTTGCAGTGAATGCACACAATGCAAAGCATCCCTCCATCAGATCATCCCCTGGAAAATGGGCAGATCACAAACTCCTGCACTCACTGCCATCTGCAGAGCGATGCTGTGACTCTTAGAGCACTAGCTCCCTCCTCTGGGAGCTGAATCCATCGACTGATGGCTTCTGTTTAATTGGAAACACCTTCACCAAAAAAATACACTTACTATTATCGTGCCTCCTGCATGACCCCATTTCTAAGAGTCTAGCAAGCAAATACACAAAGCAGATTGCTGTCTGGTATTTTAAAAGATGTATAATGTAGGAATACAAGGCTTATGTTTTCCATCAGTTTGAATACAGTCACAACTTTAACAGAGCACACATCTCAACAAGGGCATTGGATTTCTTTTAACAAAGACCTATTCACCTGCCAAGGGCATGGAGCAGCTTTGTACTACATCTTTATCCTTCCCTGAGATACCTGGCCAAAGATAACTGCTAACAATTAACATCTTGGGAAGTTGGAGAACTTCTGTAATGCTGCAAGACAGGTCTGTGCCTAAGCGCTGCACAACAAGGTGGAGATGACAAACACAGCATAGCAACAGCTGTGCCACTCCAGTTAACCCTTCTTTCATATTCCTCATATTCTCCTTTATTCAACTTCATTTCTTCCAGTGCAAGAAAGAACATCAAGGTATTGTCTTTCCAAACACCCCCACGTCCATATTTAGCTCCTGCTGTGGTACTAATGCCAGAGAATCCAATGTACTCCAGTGAACTCAGACTGCAGGATATATCCTTGGGAAGCTCTGCCAGCCTTTTGATTTGCAAATCCACTGGCATTAGATGCCTAAAGTAGATCAGATTTTGCATTTCTATTTGTGCCACTGGTACAAAGAGAAGATGGATGAGATGGATTCTGGTTGTGGGCACAGAAACGTAAGTTCAGCACAACTCCTTGGAAGTCAATGTAAGTGGCCCCAAATTTACACCCATCTCACAACGTGGCCAAGAAGCACTGTTTGCAGGCAACGCTTATCTCTTCATGCCGGCATGCTTGTCATCCTAGTATCTAAATACCTCCTAGACCAAAGATCACATTACATTTGCGAAGAACTGGAAGCATAAACTTGCTCATAAGTGAGGTAGTTAATAACAACCCCTGACTTATATCTTCGTATCAGCCACTTTTGCAGGAAAGGATATCACCCAACAGGGACATTGGCTACAGGCTGAGCAGCCATCACTGTAGGGTTTAGCTGGGCACAGTCAGTGAGCACCCAGCCTGAAAGCAGACCAGCTGAATGCTACTGTCCCACTTCACAAGTTGCCCATGGACTGACCTAGTAGAAGCCCAGACAGCATCCCTCTAGCACAGAACAAGTCTACTGGGCTGACTGGCTGCCAAGACCATACGCATTAAAAACAAACCAGCACAAATATACAAGGTTGCCCACCCCTCTCTATTGAAGCTGCCTAACCACATGTACCTACTTGGACAACATCCATCAAGAGCCCAGCAGCTACCATGCCCAAGCCAGCCAGAAGGAAGGGCACGAAAATCTGGGAGGCAATGGAGAACGACGTCTCTGGGAGAAATCCACTGGCTGACCTGGTTAGCTTGCAGGTGAAACCTCTCAGTTTCTGGCCATGAAAGCACAGCTCCAGTTCTAACTGGGTGACCACCATGGTCAGCCACTGCTACCCCATGCTCAGCAGGGCAAATGGGGGAGATCAAGACATCACATGGATCTTCCTGGTCATTCGCTCTGGAGTCAAAAGCAATGTTTTTCCTCAAGCTCCAACAACGATGCCGAACCGTTTTATCTTCTCCTCCTCCTAGGAGCACGTCCCGGGGGTTGCAGCGAAGGTATCCTCCAAAATTGGTTCAGCTGGGCTGAGCCCAGGTGGCAGCAAACTCGATGGCCACTATTTCTCCAAGTTATATCCAGGGGGGAATTAAAAAAGATAAAAGAAGATCGTAGAGATGTCTGTGGACGAATAGAAATGAGCCCACACCCCATTCAGCTCCCACCACCTCGGTAAAAAACCAGTAAGACCTGCTCAGTCTACAGCACTGAAAGAGTGACAGGTCATGCAAGAATCCTTCAGTGTGCTCGAACGCACCAGTGTCCTTTCTCCTCAGGTTACATTTCTTGTCAGCCTACGGCTCGCCTTTGATACGACAGCTTAATATACAAACCCACTGCAAACCGTCCCCGCTTCCCTCACTCCCACCACAAGCAACGCTGAACTTTTCTCGCTGTCCCAGTGCCGAAAAGGTGGGGAGTTAACAACCAGATCCGCTTTGCTCTCCGCCAAGGTGAAGGAAGGTCAAGGAAAACACCAGTCCACATTTCTCCTGGGCTGACAACATCATGCAGGTCCCATCCGCAGACGAGTGGCACAGCTGAGCAGACTGGAGAGGGGATCTGCCTTTCCAGACCCTGTCCCCCCTCGTCCCCTCTGCCTCTCAGCAGGATGAAACGATCGTGCTGTGCCAGCTGTACCTCTGAATGACTGGCTTTCAAGGGAGAAAAAAAAATCCAGAGAACCAGCCAATAAGCTTCAAAAGCGAACACCCTTATCTGCTGTCATCACTTCAACTTTCTGCTAGTTTGCAAAGGCCAAGATAAGAGTCATAGCTAGAGCTTATTTAAGGTAGCTCTGTAATCTCACTGCTCCACAGGCAAGGCAGAGAAAGGGCGCGCATTTCCGGGGCATGCTGTGAGCAGGTCTCTCTTCCCTTCCTACAGCACAACACCCCTGTTCTGCATGCTCCCAGGAAGATATTGTCATCAAGGGGGGGTCTCATCCCATAGTCTCTGTGGTCATACAGCTGACAAGCCCAAGCACCAGAGCTGCACCACGGCCACATATGGCCAAGGAATTTGTATCCTGCTCAGTGACAACTGAAGCAAATACTGCAACTCAAAGTCAAGCATGAGGGGAAGAAGTCAGGGTGTGCTGTTGGTGCTCCTTTCTAATAACTAATTTGGGCAAACTAACTGGATCACAAAGTCAAAAAACTTAGAATGCAAGGGTACAGATGAGTTTAACAGAATGGCAACTGAGCTTTTTCACTATTCAAGTGTAGGTTCAAACCCAGCCATGCCCTACTGAAAGCAAACAAGTGAAAGCATATGTTCAAGTTTCTCAGGCCAGTTCAAATTCAGTGTTTAAATTGCACCACCTTACTGACACATTTTGTGTTAATTATCCCCTTCCCTGATGCTCTGCAAAGAGATGTAAAAGATCAATGACTCATGGACTCTGCCCCATGCCTGGGTCCCCAGAACTAAGTGCATTAGCAGGGTTGGACAGAGAAAAGCACACTTCTGCCCTGTAGATAAACAGGGAACTAAGGATACCCTCAGCCACTGGGATGGCATGTTTCTTTTGGTCTGTCGTGACAAACCAATGCACCAAGCCTATGGGCTGGGATGGCACAGCACATCTCTGCACAGCAGGGTGGGAAACAGAAGCCACAAATGGAAACTGGTAGGATTTTGAGACAGCCCCAAAAGTCTTCCCCACACCTCGCTAGCTTGGCAAGTGCGTACACCACTTCCACCTAACCATAGTCTGGTGAGCTGAAAGCTAACACAGGGAGTATACTTCAGCTAATCTAACTGAAAAAAGTCCACAATAGCTGGAAGAGGGAGGTTAATAAAAATCCGGTAGCAACCACATGTGACCTGATCCCTTTATGCCAGCCAGGAACTTGGAAGCAAAGGCATGAATGCTCAGATCTGGTTAGAAACTGGAGACTTTGAGGAAGTGAAGAATAAAGAACAAACTCTGGGCAGCAGCCACGGCTTTACAAAGGTCTGATAACACACATAACTTATGTCACCATATGTGCCAACTGGATTGGCTGACAGGCAGCAACGCTAATTCAAAGGAAATATCAATGAGACCAAATGACTCAAACGACATTAAAAACCACAACCTGTTCCAAAGCTTCAATATGGCAGGGTTTATGAGTTTATCACGCTTCAGCTCTCTGTTTCTAAGCAAGCACCATAAAAAGCTTTCGACCGATGAATCAGCATACAGACAGGTAATTGGTTCAGGTGACCTGTGCCTGTACGCTGCATCATTTCACTATGCTTTTAAGGAATCTCTGCTAAAGTCCCATGCCATTATTGCCAGGAAGGAGATGTATCACATTTTCCTGGCAAGGAGATGCAATGTATTTGCCCGCAAAGAGATGCACAGTGCCTGAGAAGTGTGCTGCAAAGCAGCCGGGAAGAGATTACAACCAGCTGGGGAAAAAGTGCTCCTTGTGGCTGTACCACACTTCATAGCAAACCCTGAGGATGTGCTCTGCTGCCTTTCTCTGCACACAAATACCTCACCAGCCCTACCTCGAGGAACCAGCCAACAGGAGCATTGCTTCAGAGCAGCCAAAGTAGAAACAGTCTCATTGGTGGGGACCTCATCCTGTCCCATGTCTCCATATGCTGTGGTAGTGGAGGAAAAAAAAAAAAAAAAAGAAGGGCACAGAAAAGGCTTTGATTCCCTGATGAGACACATCCAAGTCCATACTTATCCATGGAAAGTCACTGCGCTAACTGCCAAAGGCCTATTTTTTAATGTGATGTTGCATGGTTTGATTTCCCAAGCTCTAAGAACTGACATGAAGCTTCCTTGTGAGCTCTTTATTTGCATAAACCAGAAACCAGATTTCTGCGGTTTCAGAGGAATAAGAGGTTTGTTTCACATTCTGTTTAAATTAGTGGTGCAGCTCTTCCTAAGGAAAAAAAAACAACGAAATCACTCTAAAGGAAGAAAACATCATAAATCCATCTCCAGTTTCTCACTGCAATCTCACGATGGGAGGGAACGTGTATTTAATGTTAAAAATCCACAAGGAATGAGCAAGTCCAACCACTCTGGAAAGTAAAAATGAAAGTCACAGACCTGCGCAAGACAAACAGCTGCTCGAGGCTCAAAATTCTCAGAACAGTCATAGACTGATAGTCGTAGAATCACTAAGGTTGGAAAAGACTTACTAAGATATCTAGTCCAAACATTAACCCATCACCACCATGCCTACTTTGTTTAAGGAGACCAAAGGTCTCCACTTGGTTCTCGACTTGCTCTGGTGTTCTCTGGAGTCGAAGTCTGCGGGCTATTGAGCACATGTTAAGGTCAGTTGAGGGCACTGTGCCACCATCCTTAAGCCTCTACAACTCTTCTAGCTTAGGGAGATCAGCCCTGGGCTAATAGCAAAAGAGCACTGCTCCAGATTTGGGAAGTTGTCAGTACAAGCACAGCAGTTTCAGTATCACTGCATTTCATAGCTCAGGGCAGCCTGACCCAGCAGCTCACTGGTTAGATAACACGTGTTAGCAAAAGGCATGCAGCACTCACAATCACCTACAGCACAAAGGCAATTTATAATCTAGGTATTAGCTGCAGTTGTAAATTGTCCATAATCCAGTGTTCATTGCTGTTAAAAAGCTCTGCACTGCTTTGCCATGGGAGGCAAGGTCTGCTCCTAACAGTCACACAGTCTTCACTTACTATCTCCAGAGCAAATCCCCTACCTGCCCCATGCCAGGTGCACCAAATCAGCTTCCATCCCTTACCTGAACATAATCCAACACCATGCCTGCCAGGACCATGCCAAGCCCAGCCAGGAGGTAAGGCAGCAGCACCTGCAGGCAGATTGCCCCGGCTGACTCTTCCCGTGATTTTGCCATGGACGCTTTCTCCTCAGCCAACAGCTTCTGCTGGGCAGGCAGAGAGACATCCTCTGCTTCCTGGCTGCCAAGCCGGCTCTCTCTGTGTTTACCCTTGCCCTTTGCTTTGTGCCTGGGGCGCTCTCCATTCCTGCTTCTGCCCTCTTTTTTCCTCTGTCGAGCTTCCTCACCTTTCATGATGCCTTTCTCGAATCAAGGAATTTTTCTGAAAAACAAGGTCAGAACCCATAAGATGATGAAAGAAGGAACAGGATGAATCAGACACTGGAAACCCCCGGTACTTTACCCAGTCCACTAGCTTCAAGGCAAATCACACCTACTCCCAACACCCTAGATGCTCAACGACTCAGATGCTAGCACTTATTTTTACCTTCAAACCAAACCTAGAAAAGGACCTCAAAGACCATTTTGTTCCAATCCCCTGCCATGGATTGGTTCTCACCTGTGGGATTAGGCTACCCAGGGCCCCATCCAGCCTGGCTTTGAATACCTCCAGGGATGGCGCTTCCACAGCTTCTCTGGGCGACATCTTCCAGTACTTCACCATTCTCCGAGTGAAAAATTTTTCCCAACATCTAACCTAAACCATTTCCCCTTGTCATGTCACTATTTCATTCCTCTCCAATCTCTCCTTCTATAACCACATCTCTCTTCCCAGGCCTGTGCTCACACCAGAGAGCGCTGGGCATCCTGCCTCCCATGCTGGGAATACCCATAAGGCTGTGAAGGGTGCTGCAGGTACCCTGTGTTCTGGGCCACCAGATCTCATGCTGAGGATGATGAGGACCAAGGGGCTCAACAGAACCCAAGTCTGATTTCTAGCAATGATGTTGGAGAACATCACATCCTGATCATCCCGCAGTACAGAAAAGGGTATAATCCACACTTAGCGTAACACAGCTAGCTGACAATCACTCCTCAATAATAGGTTAGAATTACGGAATTGTTTGAGTTGGAAGGGACCCATAAAAGCTAGTCCAGCTCCCCTGCAATGAACAGGGACACCCACAGCTCCATCAGGTGCTCAGAGCCCATCCAGCCTGACCTCGGCTGTCTGCAAGGATGGAGCACCACCACCTCTCTGGGCAGCCTGTGCCAGTGCCTCACTGCCAGTACTGCAAAAAACTTTCTCTCATACCCAATCTAAACCTCCCTCCTTTTAGTTTGAAACAAGTTTCCCTTGTCCTATCACGCTAATTCTTCTATCTTCTGTCCAATCTGAATACTTTTGTTCCTTCTTGCACCTTTTTTTTTTTTTTTTAACATACATGCCCGTACTATAAGACTCACCTACCTACGCACAACCTGCCCAGACTCTACAGCATCCTCTAAGAAAATATAAACTTGCCAAATCATTTTCAGCCTCCCTTTTTCTGCCCTTATATCTCATTTCTTGCTATAACTCAGCTACCCTTGCCTGCCCCACATCTTTCCCCATCACTTCTCCCATCACCCGCCCAGGCTAAGGGCTGCCTGCTGCTCTCCGCTGCTCCCATTCGCAGGACACGCCCGATGCCCAACCTCAGCTCTTCCCCACTGCAATCCATCCCCTTCCTGCTCAACATCTGGGGAGGCCCCAGACACAGCTGGGCGGAGGAGAAGGAGGGGGGTGGGGGGGGAGGAGGATAGACAACCTTAATCCCCATCTCCAGGACGGAATCCGCCCCGCGTCCTCTCCCTCCACCCTGCGGCGCTTACCGGCTCGGAGCCCTCCCCGGGCTCTGCCCGCGGGCGCAGAAGGACCGCCCGCCACAGCCGGGGCGCGGCTCGGAGCCCGCCCTGCGCGGCGGCCGCGGGTTCGAGCCCGGCCCCCGACGGCTCGGCGGCATGGGCGGTGCGGAGCGGTGAGTGGCAGCCGCCGGGCCGGCCCCAGAGCCGGGCACGCACCGGGGGCGCGGCGTGCGGGCGGGCAGCGGCTGCGAGCGCTCCGTCATCGGCATTGTCACGGCCCTTCCCGTTCCCGGCAGGCGCAGGGTTGGGACTGTATCTGAAGAGCTCCCAGACACGCTCGAGAAACGGGCCCTGCAGGGAAAAGCCCGGGGATCCAGGAAGGGTCCTGCTGCCCCCTGGCCCCGTGGCTGATAGCAGCAGGAAAGGTGAAACAGCAAGTTGAGAACAAACGGTATTTATTTTCCATCTTTTTTCCACCCTTGTTCTGGCATTTAAGGGCTCGTTTCAAGTTCCCTGTGCAAAAGCCTGCCTTCCGTGCAATCAACAGCAAAACGCCCGCTGAATTGGTTTCACCCCCCTCCCATACCAAATCAATGTCAGCACTGTGATGGCAGCATCCATCACACTCAAGCACGTAAATCCCATTAAGCGCTGAAGGAACCGTACTCATGCACGTCTCATGAATCACGCAGCTTGTATTTCCAGAACAATTGAGGATATTAAATCATACCTCAGTATCACAGCAACACTATACCCTGCTGAAGTCCATTGGATGCCAAACTGCACTAAAGAGCTCCGAATGACAAAGCAGTGCCCCGGGCCGTGGCTCAATCAGGACACACCAATGGGGGCTGAATGCTTTTGTAAGTGACAGTAATGAAACCCCACAGCTGCTGGGTGCATCACAGGGCAAATGGCACTGCTGTAACCATGAGGCTTAAATTTCAGCTCACTTGGTATAATTTTATGTCTTCCTTTTGCAGCCTTGAGAGTGGTCAGAAGACAGTGTTTTCCAATGGGAAATAAGAGAGGAAGGGACACGGATATAAACCCCACAAGCTTGCCATGCCATTTTTAGAACTGTAAGATGTGTTCTGCTATCACTTTACCACTGAGCTTCAAGAAAAATATCTACAGAGCAAGCAGGATGCCTCCTGGGAAGTGACAGACATGGGCATGCTGGTGATGGGATGCCATGAGGGATCTCCCACCTGAATCCAACCACAGGAGCTCCCAACACGGTGTCAGCCCCTGTCCCAGGCACAAGAGGAGACACAACCACGTCCTGTCCCCATTTCCCAGTGTACCACCTGGGTGTATCTCTAAGAACATCACGCTTTCCCCGAAGCCCAGCAGCACTGTTTAGATATGTCCCCGCCTTTGACGCAAGGGAACGGCTGCTGGACCTTGATTGCAAACAGAGCCCCTGTGACCTGGGAGCCCCTGAGCTTCCAGATAGGACAGCTCAGCTGCTCACTGCTGTTTGGGAAATGCTCAGCAGCACAAAGCTGAGCAACTTCATGCTTAATTAATTTCCTTCCCCACTGACCTGTGTTTATGTGTGCTACTATGTTCTCCCATAAAGGTGCAGGAAGAAACAGCAATGCCAAAGCACAAGGGGATTCATTGCATTCATTCCTGTAAGCATTGTGGAGAGAAACAAAGACCTTCCCTCTGTAAAGAAAAAAAAATAAAAAAAAAAGTTTTCCTTCCACTCTTCCATATCACCTTGCTCGTGGACTTAATTTCTGACAGCAAATCCTTCAGCCAAGCAGAGGGGAATTCTACAGCTCTTTCTATTATTCTGTCCAGAGATTGCTGTTAACCCCCAGTCACGTACCTGGTAACTATGAGGCTGTACAAGTGCTCTCACCACTGGGCTGCACAAAAGCTGCTGGTAGCTGCTCCACATCTCCCTGGGCTGCAGACCCATCATGACCATGCTCATGGATACCTTACAGCTGCAGTGCAAGGATGCAGGAAGAAATATTCAAAATCTAACTTTTCTCTTTTGTAAGACAGTGTGAGGTAGTAGGGCTTGAAGTATAATTTGGAAGTGTATGGGCAGAGCCCAACCCACCCCCACTGACCACATCCCTCAGTGCCACATATCCAGAGTTCTTGAACATCTCCAGGGACGGTGACTCCAGCACTCCCTGTGCAGCAGTGCCAGTGTATCACCACTCTTTCTGAGAAGAAATTGTTCCTAATATCCGATCTGAACCTCCTCTGTAGCAACTTGAGGCCATTGCCTCCCATCCTATCAACTGTTCCCCAGCAGCAGTCTGACCCCTACCTCACCACAGCCTCCTTTCAAGCAGTTACAGAGGGCAATAAGGTCTCCTCTGAGCCTCCTCTTCTCCAGACCACACTATTCCAGTTCTCTCAGCCCCATCCCATAAGACTTGTGTTCCAGATTCCTCACAGCTCTATTGCCCTTCTCTGGACAAGACATTCATATTGCACGAGGCTCTTTTACTCCCAATCTGCCATCAGATGGCAGCAACTGAACGTGGAATGAGAACTCACCGCTCTGCTGGCACGGAGATTTCACACTTTTCACTTGTAGGTCAATGGCCCGGGTCAGAAAGGGCCAGAGACCTCCACAGTCCAACAGCTGCTCAGCCTCTCTGAGAGCAATTTGTGGGTTCCCATTTCCTACCTTATGGACGCATCTGGTCTCATCACTGGCACTGATTGGCACCTCCACCTGAAACACCGACAGAAAGGCAAAAGATGCTCCTAAAAGACTGAATTCCCTACTTGTGCTTAAGGTGATACAACAAAGGGGAGTGTTTATCTCCCTGCACAAGACTACTCTCCGCAACAGAGCCAGAACGCATTGGCTTCGTTCCCTCTGCAAGCGAATAAATGCTGAAAATGATCTCATTCTGGACAGGAGGGTGACAGTTGGGGTTTTTCAGCAGATCAAATTAATTGCTTATTAATTGAGGATATGATATCCAGATAGACTAAGGATGGCGCAACCAAATCCTGTCAAACATGTTGTAACACACGTGTTATTTACAGCCTCTGTAACCGCAGGGACAAACTCTGTCCAGAGCTGCCTTACAAGGTGACCTAATTTGGGAAAGAAAACAGATAGAGAATTTTCTCACAGTAGAAGATACCTCTCTGTGACTCTTTCCCTTAAATTTTTAAGCCCTGTGAGGGACTGGAACAACTGATACTCTCCAGAGAAACACATGAGATAAGAAAAGAGCCCAGCAAGCATGTGATTGTGATATAGTTCAAGCCTGCGTGTGTATCACTCAGCTCGTCTGTTAAGACTGGAGAAGCATGTCACTACGAAAATCCCTCTGGGCAGCTGGGCACCTCTCCAGTGCTCCGATTTCCCTTGCTGCTAATGAATCAGCCTCTTTTCAGCTAACTTACCTCCAAAGCCTGTTTTGTTGGAAACCGAGGGAGCCTGGGGAGCAGGGCTCTCTCCATGCATAACAATGACCTATTTTAGATACTTCTCCTCACACGGTCATGGAGAAGGAGCAGCAAGAGAGCGCTTCTATCCAAGAGGCATTTCCTGGAATAGGTCCTAGACAATGTCGGCCCATTTCCATTTTGAGACCTGACATTTTGTGGTGCCAATGCCTGCACACAACAGAAGATGCCAGTGAGAGTCAGGGATGGGATCCTGCTGCCTCATTCCAAGGACATACACACAGGCTCTCTGCACGCGTGGCTGTTCTCACAAACAGCCCTTACTGTGGAAGCTGATAACACTAAATGGGAACTCCTGCTACAGAATGGCAAAGGAGAGCAGGGGGATGTTTTCCACCTCTGGGCATGTTTACATTGCTTGGCTTTCTCAGCTGTCACGAGCAGTACAGCATAAGAACCAGAAACATGTATCACTGAATTCATCCTTTCCAAAGCCCTCTGTTGCCCAATGGTTTCCCCAGGCTGAATTAGCAGTGCAGCTCCGCATGACGCTGCAGGAAAGATGCACCTCGTGCCCCAGAAGAAATGCTTGGAAAGAGGAAATAGATCACGTGTCATCTCATCTTTAAGAGGAGGGCAATTGCCTGAGCCAGAGAAGAAGCAAAACTTCCCCCCCCCCCCTCACAGATAGCGTCCTGAGACAAAATCAAAAGAAAAATCAAACTACAATGCAGTCATTGCATACTGTATTTTAACCCAAACATCACATGCAGCTCAGATCCCAGGCTAGAACCCAGTGCTTTCAGTTCATTTTTGGCTGATCCCTTGCAAGGCCAGAAGGGAACAATGTCCAATGTGACTCAAAGGACACAGTGCACCTTTGGGTTGAACGGCAGCATTTTTGTTGCAAAAGCACTCACCCTACATTAAAACAGGCAGTAGCAGAAGAATCAGCCACTGTGCACTTCTTTATGAGGCTGAATTTGTCTGCCTTCAACTTCCAGCTCACTGATGTACTTATATCCTTATGACTACCCAAGCTCACTTTCCAACTAGCACTTCTCTTGCATCTCTCACTATTAGGCAGGCAGATAAGGTTCCGTTCACTCACGTGCCTCTCCTCAATCTCACCCCAATTAACTAACATCTTTCTAGTCTGCTACTGAGTGGAGCTCAATACTGGCCAGCAGCACTGAATCCAGACAAAACCAAACCTTTCTGTGACAGCAGAAGATTTTGTCCATCAATCCAGTGATCCAGACCTCTAGAGGCTGGCATATCATCCCATAAGGTTTCCTAACCTAAAATGTTTCCTTTCCTAAAATGCTGTGTGGCATCTTTCATGAGTCTCCTGCATTATTCTGACCTACAATACTTAATCAGCTCTTAAACGCTGATGGATAACACAACTTTCTTCCTGCTCTCCTGGAGGTTTACTGTTCTTCTCCTGCAGGATTTCTGACTTTCATTCTCACTCCATTTCTCACTGCCACTGACAGCTAAAGCAAGTAAGAGGGAGAAAAAAAAGAGAAGTTGGGGTGTTCCTAGCTACCAAGAGGTAGCTACTCAAATTTATTAATGGTGACAGCACATACGCCATGTTCAACTAACAATTTTAAGCATTAAATAGGAAGCATTCTTCCTGACCCTTGAAAACACATAGGATATGATGATGAATGATCACCATAGCATAATTGCACCTATGCCAGGAAACAAGACAGCTGTATTTGTGCTAAGCACACATCAGTCTCCTGCAGCGTACATGAGAACACAAGGCAAAAGTTGGCAGTACTCAGTCTTGCTTGGTTCATAGTGACTACTTCAAGGCAACCTGCAGAGCCATTCAAGACCATGTAGAATGCAAAGTGACTTGATGCAAGACAGTCCTGTGACTGGTACATCTCATCTCTGATTTCTTGTGCCTTGTGCGCAAAGGAGATGGCAGTAGGAAATCTTCCTGCTAGGATGGAACAGCTCTACAAGTAGGTAATGGAAGCACTGTTTCTACCATTCAGTTCTGCCTGGGAATGATTTTTTAAGGTAAGACAGTAATCCTTTTACTGAATCTTTTTTATTTATAGCTGTTAAAATAAACCATCCTTCAAAATACTCAGTCCCAAAGAACGTTGGGCACTGTTAAGTACATCTAGAGACCTATCATTGCTCCCAAGAAAAAGGAACAAAGCTCACATCCCTTCCCTGCAGAAAAATGCCTCTTACTTAAGAGGAATTAAATCTAGATGGCTATTCCTTAGGGCACAGCTGTGCTGTAGAGATTTTGAGTGACTCACAAATGAACATGTTGAAATCTCTCTCTGGTTTGTTAGGATATTTCCTCAGGCAACCATTTCGTTCTTGCTTTTTTCCAGTCTGTGTTCTGAACTGTTGCATTTGACTTCTTAGCCACGTGCTGCTGCAAATAGCAGCTAATATTCCCATCCTGGTTTCGGCTGAAATAGAGTTAATTTTCTTTCATAGTGGCTGGTTTGATGCTATGTGGATACAGGAGAAAAACAATGTTGATTTACCTCCAAGCAGCATTGTTTGATAAAATGGAGTATGCACACAAACCGATTTGGTGGGCCTGAATGGCAGAGGAAATTAGTCAAGGGATGAAGAAACTCTTTCACTCTGAGGTTACCAATTATAGTTGTATTCAGAGAAGCAATAGCTAGGAGTCATTAGAAGCTAAGGATTGCGTGGTGTCATCTGGAATGAGTTGCTGGGCTCAGTCCAGCCCCTGCTTGACAGGTGTTCCAGAGAGCACCATGAGAAATGGCCTCAGGCTTGGCCAAGTCAACAAGTCTTAGCAGAAAACAGGGGGCTTGAATGGGATTATGAGGATTAAGCAGAGTCATTTGCTACCAAGAAGCAGCATTTAAAAAGGACAGTTATAGCCACAGGCTTTCAAGGGCACCTTTTCAACATTGTTATCTAAGAAGGCAGGTATGGTTTTGTGTACCATGTCTCACCACGTTCTAAACATGCATGCAAACTGCACAATTATTATGCAAACGCATTTTAATCCTCAAACATCCCAGTGGAAAACTCCCATAAGGCAGTATTTGGGCCTTTAGAGGCACCAAACTCAACCTAGTTCCATGGATTTGGGGACAGACTTAATAGAAGAATCATAGAATGACTTTGGTTGGAAGGAACCTTAAAGATGATGTAGTTCTACTCCCCCTGCTGTGAGCTGGTTGCCAACCACCAGGTTAGGCTGCTCAGGGCTCCATCCAACCTGGCCTTCAAAATCTCCAGAGATGGAGATGGAGATGGAGCATCCACAGCCTCCCATGGAGCAACATGGCAGCACCTCACCTCCCCCTCAGTGAAAAACTTCCCCCTGATACCTAATCTAAATCTCTCCTCCATTAGTTAAAACCATTTCCTCTTGTCTGATCATTTTGTACTTCTCCAGGCAGGGATGGTCACCCTGACAGCACCCTCAAATACTGCAGTTTTTGCTCAGCCAGCCCTTGTTCACCCAGAGAGCAACACCCATTGCTGTATTGTTATGGATTACTGCTTAAGAGCAGAATCTGTGAATTGGGTAATAAGGAAGGCATATTAGTAGTGTGAGTATTCATGAGTATGAATAATAGAACAATACTGTGATGCCTTCCATCTTATTTACAGGCTTCCTCAAATAGATTATTTGTTAAGTAGTGTTTTGAAACTTAAAACAAAAAAAAAAAGCATTATGTCAACATCCTGCTCCTGCTGTCATTAGGCACACAAAAAAGCAGCTTTTGGATCCAGACCATCTCCATCAAACCACAGGATGCTTCAAATCCCAGGTTTTCACTTCTCCCCACCAATTACCATGTGCTCCTTTCCTCCCCTGTGCAGCACAGGGACAAGCCTGCTGACCTGCAGATTCTTGCTCAGCACCATTCATTTGTGCGTGCCCAAATCTGACACTCTCCTCACTATGAAAACCTCCAGCAACAACTTTTTTTCCAGCACTTCCACTTCTATTTCAGTGGTGACTTCTTCTCCTACACATCACACACTGATATCCTTCTCTTTCCTTCCCCCCATCAGTGCTAATTTCCTGCACAGAAGCAGTCCCTGCAGGCCCAGCACAGCTCAGCAGCCCTGCTTGCAGCTTGGCACATCACTTGCAGGAAGATAGGAGTGAGGGGAAAGCTCACATGCCTGCTTTGAGCTGCAGTGTTCTTGCAACATGGGAAACAGGCTTACAGTTGCCTGCCACAGCTCTGCAACAGAGACCGATCAGGTTCATTTGGGGCCATGCCAGGTTCTCCTAAAAAAAGGAGTATTTATTTATAACGGACCTGTGAGATGGAAAACTGACTTCTATATTTAATAGAAAGTGCTCCCAGCAGATTAACCCTGGCAGTATAGGGCATTGGGATTCATTGGGTTCTTTTTGAGTATGTGCTACTATACTTATCCTCTTTCTAGGTCTAATTCTCCACAGAGCCAGTGTCTGATAGCACTATTTACTCTTCAGAGGGCAGCTAGTTTATTTTCAGGCTCTCAAACCAACCAGGCTAAGAACTGCATTGGAAGGAACTTTCTAGGGTTTAGTTGTTGTTTTAAGTTTCTTAATTTTGGAATATAAAACTACTCTCAAATGCACCCTTGATGCTATGTGCCATAGCCTCAGATATTGTATGACCTAGGGCAATTCAGAAAGACCACTCCTCTTGTGATGCCAAACTCATGGGCATGTTCCCACATAAGTGACAAGATTGGAATTGTAAAGGTTGGTTAAAGATCACTAAGATCATGGAGTCCAACCCCTTCCCACCCCCACCGTGCCCACTGACATCCCTCAGTGCCACATCTCCACAGTTCTTGAATATCTCCAGGGACGGCGACTCCACCAATCCCAGTGCAGCCTGTGCCAGTTCATCACCACTGTTTCTGAGAAGGAATTTTTCCTAATATCCAACCTGAACATCCCAGGCATTACTTGAAGCCATTACTTCTCATCTTATTACTGTTGCCAGGAAGATGCTGACCCCACTTTGCCACAGCCTCCTGTCATGGAGTTGTAGAGGGTGATAAGGTCTCTCCTGAGCCTCCTCTTCTCCAGACTGATCCACCCCCTTCCCTCAGCTGTTCCCATAAGACTTGTTAGAAACACCACATCAGATGGGCTGAGGAAATCACCCTTCCAAGTACAGTGGTTTGAGTATTTCCCATGACTGGGAAGTCACACTGTACAGCAACACAGTAGCTGTGATGCCCACATGTAGGTAACAGCTGGGTGCAGGCAGACACTTAACCTGTGCTTGTGGAGCTGCCCTTAAATGTAAAGCAGCATCTCCAGAATCAGACTCAAGAGCACAACAGAACAAAAATGCTACAAGAGGATGGCCATCACACATAGGTGCAGATTGAAGGAATAAAGCTTGGCATGCTGCTGATATCCCTGTTCCAGCACGGGTAATTTACATTCCTCAAATCTGCATTTCCACTCCTGCTTCAAAGTTATGCAGTCCTTGATCTCTACCTTGTTATGAACTGCTGTGCCAGGCTGGAGAAAGCACTGCTGTAACATTCAGTTCCAAACATGGGTACATTCCAGAAGCAGGGGACACTATTTCTGTGCATTTCCTTCTAGGCAGACCAGTTGGGCTTGTTTTGAGCCTAACTTTCTATTTGTGAAGGACTTCGGGGACCCTACCCTTTACTACTCGGGTTGCATTTCCCTTGTGGTATGTTTAATGAAACTGAGACATGAGGACTTTTAACTAGCTTATGCAGCACCACAGAGATGCCAACAGAGCACTCCAAGCAGAATACCCACTGTCCTTAATGCTGTAACCATGAGATTATATCAACTTCTACCTCTCCCTGATCTCTTCTTGTCTAAGTTCTTCTCCCTAATAATGAGGAGCCCCTTTCCAGCCTCAGACTTCAAGCATTTGTGTTCTCCTCCATGCAAGGAGGTCTTGTCCTGACATAGCAACTCCAGACTCTCCAGCAAACTCACTTAGAAATCTGAGTACATCCAACTGTTTGTGTGTGTGTATATATTTTCTAGTGTCACACACTCTCTTAAGCACAGATACATATAAATATATATACACACACATATAAATCATATTTCCTGGTAGGACATATACATATATACTCATACAGTGCTGAGAGGAGCCATCAAACACCATGGCTTTTCAGGAATCTGCATGCTCGGTATTATCCAAAGCTCTGTGCCTCTGGCCATAAGCAGAACGATTTGCTTCCCTCTATTAGCAGTGAGTGGTTTATATTAGATTTTAAGCTCTGCTGATTCAGAAAGAATAAGTCACAACACATGATATACTCTAAATAAATACTTCATCTGTTTATCAAAACCTTTGAAGGATGTTGGCACCCTCCAGAGGCAGCATGGTCTTGCTGTTAAGAAAGCTTGGATAAGACAAGCCAATGCTTACATTTAGCTCTTGGCCACATGCTGCTGGTTTGAGCAGCGCTTCAGTTTCCCGTGTCGCTGTCTCCTCATTTATGCTACAGGGATAATTACACTTAACAACTGAGCATGGTCTAGGGTAAAGCTTTCTTAAGCACTTGGCTGAAAAAAGCTGCAGACACACAAGATGTTGAATTTATGGATTCTCATTCCATTAGTTGTTAGCTTCTGCCACAAATAGGACCAAAACAGCTTTGATGTCTTAAGGGAAGATCTATTTATGTACTTGCATGCTAAGCAGAAAATAGAGTCAGGCAAATAGGTTTCTCTGTTTGGTGGTCTTAGCTAATAACAATAGCCCTCATGCATTTAATGCATCACTGGGCCAGAGGAGAGAGACATGTGAATGGACCCTGCCCTGCACTGCCTGGAAAGCCCAAGCTGGCAGCAAAGCCATTCAGAGTAACGAGAACCATAATAGGTATGCAGCCTTGCACTTTCCATATTTGTGAGCCTGCAGCAGCAGCAGCGTTAGTAGCGCATTACATCTTGTGATCCGCTCTGTAATAATACGCCTGAACAGACGGTGACATTAAGGCTGAGGGAAACGTTCTACGGCGCGCAGGCAGGAATGAAGGTAATAATTTAATGAGCTTTTGAGGAATTTGCACCCTCCCAGAAGATTCTGGCCATGAATGAGCATTAAAACAACTTCCTTCCCATCTATAACACCAGGGGACTATCACTCTAACTGAACAAATGCCAGGTCACAAGGCTAAAAACAAATAATACTAGTCTTGTAGAGCTGCAAAAGAGATCTTGCTGCAGTTCTTCCTATCTTTCAAATCACTTTATAATTAAATACATTCTCTTAAACTGAACTGAGAAAGCCCTTCAGAAGTCCTTTGCAGTTTGTCCAAGCAGAATAGCATAAAAGCAGCAAAAGGCTCCAGTCTTTCTTCCCCAAACAGAGCATCTCTCCAAAACACTTCTAATATTGGAGGCAGCCATAAAGTCTGACAAAAAAATCTAGCTACATGCTCAAACCTACTACAATCCTCTCTTCTCTCTTGAACCCCCTTAACATGTTTCAGATTTTTTTGGCTTATTTTGTTGCCCCTCAATATAATAATAATCTACATTGAAATGCTGACAAGCATTCAGAAAGATAGAGGAAATTTTACTTGAGCTCACAAAGAGCTTTCAAACTACGGAATAATGAAGTTCAGGCCAGCATACTTCCAAGAATAGATCTTTGGAAGCATAAACTTCTACTTGCACATCACTACAACAAAGGATAGAATCACAGTATCATTAAGGTAGGAAAAAGACCTCTAAGGTCATCTAGTCCAACTGTCCATCTACCACCAATATTGCCCACTAAGCTGTGTTCCTCAGTGCTACATCTCCATGTTTCTTAACACCTCCAGGGACAGTGACTTGACCTCCCTGGGCAGCCTGTGCCAGTGCATTACCACATGAATGAAATCACTTTCACACTCAACAATTTGCCAACTATGATAAATATTCATTGGAATCACCAAGGTTGGAAAAGACCTCCAAGATCATCCCCCTCCAGCCATCCACACACCACCAATATTTTCCACTAAACCATGCCCTTATATTGACTAGTTATCTTCCAAAACTAACAAACTACCAATACTTGGAGATGCACTTCAATCATTTTATGAATTACACTTGCTGTATTCTCATTCTCACGCACCCAGTTGAGTTGCTCTGTTTTTGAGCCACTGCACATCAGCTCAGCTTCGTAAGACTTTGTCTTTCACAGATAAGAGGGAAAAATGTGGGATGTTAGCACATTAAGCCAGTATAACTTGACCAATGTCTAAAGCCCCACACTGAATGTCAGAATTGAAGTGGGCTGGATGCAACTTGCTGAGCATCAGTCAGTTAGGGGAGTCAAGCATCTTCAGGGGATAATTCATTCCATGCATCTTAAACACTTCTGATCAGAAGGGACCCAGCTGAAAAGCTACAGGGATAAGTGTCCTTCAGAGAATACAACTCATCACAAGTTTCTAGGTATTCTGGGCTAACATGCTAAATCATTTGCAGCAACAGCAACCCATAATGGGGACACATGCCACAGAGAGAGACAGGGCAGATCATCGTGTTTTTCCCATTGCCTGAGAAGAAGCCTCAGGCTAAGATTATCTGAAGAGAGCATTTTTATTTAGCTGCTTCCACTTGGAAATCTTCAGAGTCAAGCTTCAGATTACTCACTTCCTGCCCAGCCTTAAGTTGTAAATACAATCCTATCTCAAACCTCAAGCTTGCACCCCTGGCTCTAAGTCTAGTTACTGGCATAAAGCCTCACTGCAACGAGTGGGGATTTGCCCCCAAGATGATCCCACTTGGAGTTTTATTCATTCCATGATAATGATTTGCTAGACTTGGAACTTAATTGCAGATCGGTATCCAAACAACACCCATGCCTGGGGTGGTTGGAGCTGGGGTTTCACTGCTGGCCCATCTCCATGGAACTGAAAGCCAGAATGAGGATGACAACAATTAAATATTCAGCACTTTACCTTCAAAGCAGTAGGTGGATGTCTCAGTGGCTCTCTCAATGGCACAACACAAACCATTCATCAACTAATCATGCAAAAACCTTGTAAGCTACAAAGATAGACAATGGGGTTGACAGGTATATTTGTATTTATCTTGCCCCAAAGACTCCATCATTGCAAGATCCGCAAGCTACAGTAGTAATAACAATAAAAGCTTTTTATAAAGGGGTATTGTTATGACCTAGAGGCAAGTTGGTGGAGAGATACAAATGGATACTCCTAAAGACAGCACATTTTTACCTTGCAGATGGCTTTCTGAGAAACTCCAGTGCCTTTCTTCCTTTCTGCAAGGGATGTGGCTGGAAACATCCTCACCAGCTGCACTGCCTTCTCAGCTGTTTGAGATATTTGCTCTGTGGCACAGGGGTAACTGAATGTGAGGCCTTTAAAGGTCAGGCACACTCCCAGTAGATGAGCTATCAGAAAAGCCACACTTCCAAGCTATCTGAGAGAGGAATGAATGCTCTGCAAAGCCAGTGGGCTATGAACATAGGCACTGCGGGAGCCATGCTTTAGTTGTTTCAGATCTGAAGTTTCTTGCCTAGAGCACCACAGTGGGTGAATGGAGAAATACAGAACAAGCATCTAAGAGTACAAGAGATGCCTAGAGAAGGATGTTTGCTCTCCTTGGCTCAGGAAGGGGAAGTTTACCTGTTGCACACTCCTACAGTTCTAAGGAGTTGAAGTTGCTGCGTGCCAGAGAGCTTTGGCTTTCATTCTCAGTGCATTGAGGACATTCACTGGTTTGCAGGAATAGATCCCTGGCAGGGTCAGGCTCTGCAGCATTTGATGTCCAGTTCTCCCTTTGCTTTTAAGCTCTAAGGAAGTCATATTTTGCTTGTTCCACAAAGACAGTTCAGAAATGCTGTGCTGGTGGCTGAGGCACTAAGAAGCATGAAATAAGGCTCTTACAAGCGGTAACTCAATTCCATCTTCATCAGTAACAGGAAATTAATGGCTAATGATATCCTACCCAACTGTAATTATGTATTAAGTATAACAATGAATGAAATTGAGAAACATGAGGGGCTCCTTATCAGAGTTACCAAATTACTCAGTTCTCTTGGTTTACAAAGTACCTGATGAGCAACCTTAAGAAAAAACACCCATAACAAGATATTTCTACATTTTGCTGCTTATGCAGATATCCCAGGAAAGGCAGCATGTTTTCCCAAGAAGTTCAGAAGTACATTTGAAGCCCAATTTATCCTTTGCAACTGAATCAGCTGCTTGGACCAGCAGCTAAAATATTTTGTCATTATCAGAGGGTAAAAAACCTGAAGCTTGGCATTAAGGTTGGCTAACAGAAGGGAAATTTCCTGTTCTTGCACTGTCAGCATAAGTGAGATTTAAAGAGAGTGCATATTTTAAGCTCATATTAAACTTCATCAGCATTTAAATGATCAGCTGTTGGCACAAACAATTCATAGGATGAACTGACTGGCCAGATAATGAACACTATTTAAAACTCACTGAATGCATATGAAGTTTGTAGAACATTAAATCAGTGAAGCATCCTCCTGCTGTCATAAAATCACAGCAGCATTAAGGTTGGAAAGATCAGTAAAAGACATCTAGTCCAGTCATATCACCCCATGCCTGTGATCACTGTAGACATGCCTCCATACAGCTTCATACTCCACTGAGACCATCCAGCCTGTTTACCTCCTCACCTATTCACAACTGTCTCCTGAAGGCCATACTGGCAAGGTGGCATTGCTCACAGTCACAGTTAATAAGTCTATGAGCATTACAAGGAAATCTCTCTTTTTCTGGAGAAAATTCAGAGGTTTGACATTTACCAGCAAATAGAACTGTGGGTTCTACCGTGTGCCATGAAATATGGGAATCCCTGCTCTACAGAGACAGCAAATAAACACCTAACTTTCCACCACTGCTCTCCTAATAGCAAAATATAGCATTAAGCAAAACATAACTTGTTTTCCAGGACCAGCACTGTGGCCTAGAGTATGGCTTCGCCTATCACCATCTCCAGGAATAGCTGAAAAACAACACAGTTAGAACACAGGCTGCGTCATAAGATGGTAAGAAAGGAACTGTGGGTGTTGGTCCAAGTTCTCAAATTCCAAACTGTGTGGACTAACTTGTACCAACAGGAGAGCAGAGCTCAGGATGCAGAAAGATGAGAACAGAGCCTTTCACTGTGTCCAGCCAGTACCTGTAACTCAACATCTCTTGATAGACCCACTGCAGGAAACAGCCCATGTGAGCTTATACAAGTTGCTGCTTGCTGACACAAATTTCACATACCGTAGCTCTGCTGCTCACTTCAGGGGCTGGTTTATATCATTCTTCTCATGACTTTCTCATGCCTACAGACATACTTACTCTCCCCATCCTTGTTTCACACTCACTCCTCCATTTCCTTCCACAATGCCTCACTGCCACCTTTTTTTTTTTTTTTTTTTTTTAATTTTTTTTTTAGCACCATCTGTCTAGGATGGACTTGTGTGTGTTTTGCCTCATCAAATTCTTTCAGTGAAGCAAGAGAAGGATTTTAGCAAGTCCAAAAATTAAAAGCCTCAAGCTAATGATGTAAAGAAGTGGTTCTTTTTCTGGCTGCTCCACGTTCAGAGGTTCCACTTGATATCCTCTGTCAATAGCATAGGAGGAAAAGAGAGAGGAGATAGGAGGGAACTTGTCTGGTGGCAAGGATTCAAACTCTAAATGCTTCCAGGGATGGAGGGGGGAGAATTATAAAAGATAAATATTCTGATGTCAGACCCATAGAGCATGTCAGCACAGCTCCACTGCCATCTGGCTGGCTTTACCTCTTCTACCAGGAAAGTCCTTCAAAGGACAGACCCACAGGATACCTATTCGAAATGCAGAGCCAGAAAGATCTCAACCACATTAAGATAAAATAAAAAAAAAAAGAAGAATGTTTGGTACCAATAGTACAACACGATTTGCGCTGGATGAGAATTTGCTAATGACAAGTTTAAAGATACGAAGACAAACCTCAAGAAAGGGAGTTCCAGAAGTAAGAACCAAGTGGACTTAAAGCCAGCTTATGAACTCCCTCAGCACCCTTTACTTAGGCAGCTTTCCAATTAGTGTCAATGGAAGTTTTGCCTGAGTAGCAACCAAGTAAAAATAGATCGGAATATCAGGGCTTGACCAAGAGCCTCTAATACACGGAAATAGAAAGACACACACACAAATGCACAGAGAGGTTAAACCTCAGGAGTGATAATGAGCTTTGATTTTTTGTCAGCCACAAAAATGTCAACTATGCTCCCAGAACATTCCACAATGGAGCAATATTTATATTTGATCTCTACAACAGCTTCACGCTGCATGTTACATAAGCCAGTCATTCCCCATACAGTAATGGAAACAGACAGCACTTGCCACGGTTTATTTTTTGCATCAGGCATTCTTTGGCAGATACTTATGGGAAACAATATGGCAGCGGAATGGCATTAGACTTCCCCTGTGCAAACGCCAGGGAGGCCGTGAACAAGCAGTACAGGACTTTTGCTCTTTTTTTGGAACTGTTGCAGGAGCTAATGGCTCATCTTGTCCTCTCTGCATACCTAGAAGGACTTATGTGTTATAAGAGCAGATCCACTAACAGAACAAATTTGGTCCCGGTGCCCAGGAAACAACAATGCCAGCAGTGAGCCCCCCCTTTTTCCAATGCAGGAGGCTACCAAAGCTGTCACTCTGCTCCTGCAGCCCGTGGGGTAAAAACTACCCTTCCCACTAGTGCCACTATTTCCCTGGGGCTGCTACTAGAAAAGCATATAAATACAAGACGCTAAAAGATAACTTGCATCTGGAGTTGAAATGCCACTACAGACCTGTTTTCAGCTTTGGCTTTTGACCTGCAACAGAAGCTGAACTATTCAGCAGCTTTGCTTGGGCTCAGCTTTGGTTATACCTATGCTTCATGTTGAGGTTTGGACAGGTTATTTTCTAGTGGTAGATATCCTAAAGAGGAGAAGACTGAATCACAAAGAACTTTGCTGCTGGAAGCAGCCTTTGCAGGTTTTATTGCCAGGAATCAGAAGAACAACATGCTTTAAATCTGCCTGTTCTCTATAGCTCACGGTAAGCTGCTTTTTTCAGTGCATAATTGCTTACAAACTCTGAAGGAATGCAAAGGCTAGAGTTTTACCAAGTCTTTAGCTCCCAGCAAACATGTATGATTATTTTTTGCATCCTTGGTGGAAGGAACAGAGCAGACTGTACTCCAGGACTTTGTCACCTTAGGACATATGATAAACATTTGCATGTGTCACACTCACACCAGCCTATTAGCAGAGCAGGAAGAGTGAAGGCCACAAGAGGGGAGATGCATTTCCACAACCCTCCAGCTGTCTGGAGAAGCACAGACTGACAGAGGTAAGCTGCATGGAGGACACAGGCCAAATCAGAAATAATCCATCATATGCCACGGTTCCCAGATTCCTCAGGATCTTTTCCAAGGAATCTGATGTCAGGTGTTGAGCATGTCAGCACAACTTGCACTTTGGTGATTTTCCATCTGTAGCTGCTGTTTCTGATATCACACACAGGTTCACCACTGACACGTATCAGTTTATGAACAGCTGGAGGAGTAGCTGCCAACCTTCCTTTTATGCTGGAATTTCTGTGCAGCCAAAATCCACACTGTACCACTAAAACATCATAAAGACAAGGAGAACAGCTCCACTGGTGTCCTGCTGCTCCGATGTGCTGTCAGCGGGCTGTGCACACCATGACAGCAGTTTTACCCTCTCCTAGTTTACTTCTAGATTAATCTAAAGGCACAAAGAAGCCTGCAGAGACTCTACAGGCCATGCTGCTGGTTATATGCCATAGTCAGTGCTTGAGGAATTGTACTCAGGAAGAAGCTGTGGCTCACGAGTCACACAACCACTTTGAGAAATACCAAAGGATTAATGAGGGCTGTCAAGAAAGCAGCCAGAAATGAATATTTGAAGTGCCTTTGAAAAAAAGAGTGGCTCAGAGTTGTCAATATCCAGTTTGACCAGCAAGGTTGTAGACTTTGGAGAAAGAACTAACAGAGTGTCCAAAGGATCGTAGAGTCGTTAAGGTTGGAAAAACTACAAAGATCATCTCATCCAGCCAACTTATTACCACCATACCAGGATGGAAACAACATCCATCACACTAGCCATGTTCATTGGCATGGAGAGTAGAGTCTTGCGTGAATTAATTCTGCTTATCCTCTCCACCATCTTACCTCTGCCACCAGCCTCCCCGTATGACAGCAAATTCTCCTGGAAGATCCATCTGCTATCAGATCTTGGAAGTAACAAAAGCCCCAATCCCACAGAATAGGGACAGCATTTATCTTCTGCCCCAGATGTGGTCGTCAGTCTGGTCCTCCTCATTTTTCCAGGGCAGGTGCCATATTCCTGCAGATCTGCCATGGTACTACCCACTGCTGCCAGTCAGCCCTATCCAGATATCTGAAGGGGGAAAAGAAGCCAAAGCATACCTCTGCCCTGCCTGGATTGCTCTCAGTCCATGCACACACTATTCACCATCACTATTCCACTTCTTCTTCTTCACCACCTTCATCACTCATCTTCTTCATCATTTCTATCTATTCATAACCACGTTAAACATTTATACTAGTTTTGAGGAGAAAAGGAACCACGCCAAGGAGGTGGTTAGAAGTTAACTGTGTTGGTGCAGTTAGAATTACTTTTGAAAGCAGCGTGTCCTCACAAAAAAATAGCATTAACAACTAGCCAGCTTCATCTCACCTCTGTTTCCCATATGGTTGGAGCTACAGAACCACAAACCTTACAAGAGGTGGAAAGATGCAACTCTTCCATGTTCAGAAGTAAAACACACACAGTAAGCTAAATAGCCTCTGAACAATATGCCAAAAGGTACCCAACAAATGCCAACTGACTGAGGAAAACACAGTCACATTTCTCAACCATGTATCCCAGCTAAACTTTGTTCCCTTCTGTCATTCAATGCAAGCTTTTCCCAAGTGATCAGAGGGTGCCCCAAAGCAGACTGCATACCGAGCTGCACCACGTTCTTGTTCCAAATTCAATATCTCCCAAACTACTGCTTCTCATATCATCAAAAGGGACTCACAGCCATATTTAGGTGCTAAGCAATCCTTCAGAGCCTTAACAGCAACAAAGGTCACTGCTTTTCCACTTCTTGTCTTTATCCAAGGACTTTTTCCATATACACCTTCTTCTCTGATTTCAGCAGTTTTCCTTCCCTTGCCCACTACTACTCTTTTTCCCCTTCCCCCCCAAAAAAAACCAAAACCAAAAACATGTGATTCCTTTTCTGTGTTCTCATTCAGTTGTTGCAAGCAAGTTCATCTAACCAACCAGATTCAGTGGGCAGATTCCCACACAGGGCTATCCTCACCCAGATCTCATCTCTCTCCCTTCTCCAGCGTGCTCCCCATCCACACAGAGAAATAGGTTATCTGACAGGCAGTGCAGAGAACAAATGCTACAGCAACAGATGTTACAGCAATACAGAACCGCAGGCTGTTCAGTGATACAGTTTAGTCTGACCCGGTTTTGAGTAACTATATCACTAATATTCTGAAAAGGCATGGTGTGACTTAAAAAAAGGAAAAAAGCTACATGTACACAAAGCTCTGTTCAAAGTTACGTGGCTAAAGCACTCACAGAGCTAAAGAGAAGAGCAAAAAGGACATTTGTGAAGAATCATACTGTAGAATCATAGAATGGCTTGGGTTGGAGAGATCAAAGTTCATCAAATTCCAACCTCATGCTGAGGGCAGGGTTGCCAACTGCTAGCACTAGATCAGGAATAACATAAAGAGTCGCATCTGCTGGCATTGACTTCAAGCCGTAATGGTAACACATGCCACCTGAGATCAGGCTACGGCTCAGCACACATTACAATATAATGACAAAAGCATGCTTGGTCTAGACTGGGACAGCCATGTCAGGGTGTGTGGATCATCACAGGTTTGTAGAGCTCAGTTCCACCACTGTCAACTACTTAAATTACTCATTAAGGTTGGAAAAGACAACTAAGATCATGGAGTCCAACCCCAACTCACCCCCACCATGCCTGCTGACCACGTCCCTCAGTGCCACATCTCCACAATTCTCAAACACCTCCAGGGATGGTGGCTCCACCACACCCTGTGCAGCCTGTGTTACTATATCACCACTTTTTCAGAGAAGAAACTTTTCCTAATGTCCAACCTGAGCCTCCCCTGGTACAACTTAAGTCTATTCGCTCTCATCCTACCACTTGCTGCCATCACTGTTGTGGAAGCCTGAACCAAACCACTACAAATTGATGTGGACTAACCATCAGGACCACTCCTCAGGAAGCAGAAGCAGGTTTCTGGAAGGTAAAACAGCATCCCACATTTGAAAGAGCTCTCCCATTAGTGCCTCATATCTACCAGTGAGAAAGAAGATGGCAGCAGGACCATGACTACAGCAGAACTCTCCTTCTCTCCCAAAGGAGAATCCAGGCATGAAGATCTCAAAGCACCAGCATTCCTACCCCCCCCTCCTTTAAAAAACAACAACAACAACCAACAAAACTGAACTTGTTCCTGCCCAAACATTTCTCCTTTTAAATAAAACCTTTCAGCAGCCTACTTCCAGCACCAACTCCTTTCTCCATCTCTTACAGGGCCCTCTTGAAAAATCTCAGACTTGCCAGAATTAAGGATTAGACTGTACATGGCTGTCCCAGCACAGAACAGAGAGAACATCATGTAATTTCCATTTTTCTCCCACTTGTGCTCTTTCAAAGCCCCACACTACTTATGGTTTCCACGCCACATATTCTTCTGTCCGTTGCCATGGCATAGCCACTGGTTTGTCATTAATATTGTGGGTAACTTCAGATCCTTGACCTCAGGTCTTTCAGAGCTTTTCATGGTGTATTTTCCTCTTGATTGAATTGCTCTGCATTCCCAAGCACAGCTAAAACAAAAATAAAACACTGCTGCTTTTGAATGGGGAAAATTCATTTCACAAAGACAGGCTGGCAAAGGATGGAGACCCATTGAAGAACAGCAGATTTAAAGGAAAACAGCCATTCTCTGCGGATGTAGCAACTGTGGGATGGATTTGGACTTACCTACAGCATCCGAGTCAAGCTATAGTCCCCAGTGTCTACGTATGAACTCAATATCTGGCCCAGTTTTGACTCTAATAATATGACATCCCACTGCCAGAGAACCTCAAGTCATTCTGTGAGGTCATATCCACAAATTTTCACAACATTTTTGAGAAGTGCAGGGTTACCCTTCCGAGACTGCAGATGGGAACTCTGAGGCATAGAAATGTTAGGTTACTCCATGGCTGAATGCAGATGAAGCTTACAGCTTTTCATGCATTTACCCTACTGTGTTCTTCCCTTAAAAGAGGTGTACTTCCACATCTATGGATAGATTACTCTTACAACAAGCCTGTGCAAATGCTTTTGTGCCCATGATTTTCACTCAGTGGGACTGTTAGCAGATGACTTACTTGTTGCTCTCTAGCTATCTGCCCTTCCATATATTCAAACCTCAAATTCACCAAAAGCAGAATTTCCTCTTAACTAATTTTTAATGCTAGCAATAATTCTCACTTCAGAAAGCAGTCCACTTCTAAAGGCTATTAGAAATCAATCAGTTCACACATATCAGACTGAATCTATGGCATCTCCGCTCAATAAGTTTGATTTCTGATTTATTTTATTTTGCAATCTGAAGAAAGGTAACAGCCATCACCAGAGAAAACATGACAACTGTTGCTTCGATGTTCAACTGCTGGAGATATGTTACCCTTCAAAACTCCAAAAAACAGGTTTCAACAACTGTATTCAAGTCATTGATTTCACATGAGTCTCTGTGCTAAGTGAGCTTCCAGAAAGTGGTTTTGCATTAAAAAGGCCAAAGCCACTGCGTTTCTGAAGATCAAACCCTCCAGCTCAGCCTGGTAGTGGTTCATTTGATCAGTGATCCTTCTGGACACAAAAACCTCAAGGGAACAGCATCACTGGCATTTTCCTGTTTTTTGTTTGTTTGTTTTTGTTGCTTTTTTTTTTTTTTTTTTTTTTTGTTTTGTTTTTGTTTTTGTTTAATTTAAGGTACAATTTGTAATAAGGGGAAAATGCATTATCATCTGCTCAAGGAAGCAAACAAAGCACCTGAACCTTCACGTGATACTGCATGCAACAGAGAGGCAGGTCTATACACACACACGCGCACACACTTAAAGACATGTAATAGCAAGGCTGAGGCTGACAAGAACCACTTGATTGCATCAGAATTAATACAAATATCTGCCTGGAAAAATAAAGAGCTGCACAAGGCCAGTGAGGTGCACAGCCTGATGGTTTTTCTGTTAATGCTGGCAGAGAAAAGAATAAGCAAAGGAGAGGAGGAGAATTGGCACAAAGGTACATCCTTCCTCCTCAGATATAGGGCTGGTTCAGCTCCTGCTGCCACTGAATCAATTTTAGGACGGCTCTCACTCCAGCTCTGTGTCCCCAGCCCCCTTACATGACCAAGAAAGCGCTATGCTGAAGAAAGAGTGCAGCCATACGATGCAGTGTTTTGGGACAAAACCCTCTCCCTTCTGCAGACGCATCCCTTTGCCAAAGGCTGAGAGTAAGGCCAATCCTACCACTTCTTCCCAGCAGAATAAGAACTCCTTTTATGATTTGCTCAGTCAAGAGGACATTCCAGCTGGCTTCGCTCCCTCAAGAGGCCTTTGCTCCTGCAAATCTGCCTTGCCAGGCCAGCTCTATCAGAGCCACTCTTTTACTATTGCACCAGGGCAAGTTTGCTTGAGATCCCCCAGGCAGCCGGATTGAAAGCCTTTCATTGGGAAGGCTGGTCACATTCCGCCTTAGACAAAAACACCGCCTGACAAACAGCCTTGTTCCTCATACCCCCAGCTGGAATTAAGTGGGAAGAAAAAAGTGCTGTGAAATCCCACAGCTTCTCAGGGAAAAGCACCTCCGTGTGTGTGTGTACATATGCTATGCTTAATGTTACAAAAGCCATATAAAACATGCCTTCCTAAAAAGACTGTGTTTTGAGGATTTATAGGAGCAGAAAAAAATAAGAGGAAATTATATCCCCTCCTGGGTTAAACCATGTGAAATGCTGAACACTGCCATCTCCATATGGATAAGGCTTTAGAACCCTAAGATCACAATTTAGTTCTCATTTTAATCAGCCACACACACCTGTGTTCTTTCTGGACCCAGGTTACCAACCTACTGCTGCCCAATACCTGAATTTCTTTTCTACCCACTTACAAACAGAATGACACTGCTAGTGGGATCTCTGCCTATATATTGCAAAAAGCCTTATCTAATCCCACAACGTGTATAACACAATGGAAAGTATTGCAACAATAGAGCTGCACAATCCTAGGCTGCAGCAAATGAGAACAAGCGCAAACCCAACAGCTGTGGATACAGAAACAAAGGAAGAAAACTAGTTTACCTTTAGAAGACCACCAGTAGATAAGGAGCTCCAATGAGATACCTTCCCCCCACCCCCACTGCAAACCCTTAAATGAGGTCTGGGAAAGGCTGGATCCTGGCTCTACCCCTTCCAGTCACTCAGGTACATTGCATGCACCTGTGCTCCCCTGGGTTGGCCCTGCCTTCCCACCAGGTGCTCAATCAGAGCTTCAGGATGCAACTTAGCATTTATGCTACACAGTGTATGCACCTGCATTATGCTTCAGGAGAGTGCAGGATGCCCACTGAAACTGTGCTGCCTGGTCATTTCCAGGACCAAATCCAATCCAGAGCATCGCCATTCTATCATGAAGCACAGGAGGACTTTCCATATCCAACACTCAGGCTGTGCCAGTGTGCAGAACAGGACCCAGTCAAACTGAGAGGTGATCCAGACCCAAACCTTCACTTATGGTACTGACATACCTCACAGCCACATCATTCTGTCTATTCCACATACTGACCTGATTATAAAAAATAAACGGAACTGATAGCATTGCACAGAAAAATCTCTGCAGTTGTCTGTTAATGCATTCAAGAAGCTGCTCTCTCTGAGGTTACACATGGCCCTTGAATATTAACAAAGGTGAACTTAACATGTAGTTCATTTCCACGTCGTCCAAATTTGATGCTATCACCTCTGCTCCAGAGGGGTCAGGATTCAGCATGGACATAGAACTGTGTGTTCCTCCTTATCACAGAGAAAAGACTAATGAGAATTTTTCACTTGGAAGCATTTTATTAGGCAAGCTTTGTCCCGCATGGTGAACATGATGCTTGAATGGAAATAGCTGAACCCATTTTGCAAACTGGCACAAGTCAAGGTAAACATCAGGTGTGGAGCATATTCCAGTAGCAGTGTTGTATGCTTCACTTACTGGATGATGATATAATTTCACCACCATTGATTAACTAATGTTGTTAGCATCTCCAGTAGTCACCTATCAGTGCTTTGAGGTCTCCAGTTATTACTTTATCAAAGCTATGGCATATTTACACATAGTGACAATAAAAATGACACCTGCTAGTTATGTTGCAACAGTGAAAGTTGTATACTTGAATGGAGCTGTATGGTGAAGAATGTCACAAAATGCTATGTCACACCATGGGGAAAAAGAGCTCTTCAACACAAGGATAACCTACCCTAGCTTCTGTCAGTTCTAATGAATACAAACAGATTTTGACACCCTTACAGAAAGAGCTGCACAACTCTCCACTCTTACACATTCCCTAATGGAATGAGGCAAGACACAATGTTTTTAAAGGTTGTTTTGAAACCTGTAGCCTGGTTAAGGATGCAATATTCCACCAACATCTACATGCACTGGACAACCAGTTACGAGTGTAACTTCGTGCTGAAGAAGGAACAAGGTGGATCCTTTGTACAGTGGCACTACCCATGGTGTTTGTCTGTCTGTGTAAATTTTTGTCGCAGTTCAAAGTGCTGTCCCCAGAGAAGGAAATACATTTTCCCCATCCTCCCTCAGCTGTGTTTTATGGTTTTCTTCTAATTTTACAACACAATCTGTGACAGCTGGTCACACGGTGCATCTGGGTTGAATAAAGCCCAGGGACCCTTCGCCAAGCTTCTATGCAATGTGCTGAGCTTAATGAAATGTGTCAGCTCCACTGTGAATCGTGCATTCATGGAAGCGAATGAATCTGAATTTTCAAGGAAAACTGAAGGGCTACAAAACTGCACACAGCAAACCCTGGGAGCAGGGATGGAAGGAGAGGGAAATCCCAGTAAAAAGCTGCAGCTTACTCACAGCAAAGTAGATCCTTGTAGCTGGAACTCAATCAATATATCAGAGTAATAATTTAAAACTATTGATGCTCAGGAGAACACAAGTACAGTTCAATGGCTGAGTTAAACACCGGCTCCCAGTGGTTGAGGCTAAAGTGCAGCTCTGTCCAACATAATCTCAAGCAAAATCACATTATTTTTGTGCCTCCCTCTCCCACTCATATAACAGGAATGAAAATGATTCCTTTTGGCTCAGCTCGCTTCTCCTGTCTAGAGATTACCAGCCCAGGAGGACACTGACTATACTGATGGCATGGGCCATCAGTACAATCCTAGCTGTTTCTTGAAGCTTTGGGACAGGTTATCCACTTTTTTGGGACCTGAACACGATGAACATCATAAAGTACACAAAGCAAAGGGCACAATTAGAAATGGACAGACCTTGTTCTTCCCTCTCTCTCACACTCTCAAAATATAAGAACCCCAATGAACATGAAAAATGTGATCAAAAAAGATCAGAACATTCAAGATTTTCCTGTACCTTGTCTGTCTGTGAAAGTTACAATCCCACTGCATTTCCCTTCCTTGTAGTTCCTTGCTAGAAGCCAGTCAGTCGAAACTAAATTAATAGCATGATTCTCCATTGGAAACAAATTAAAAGTGAATACTCAGCACCCTTGAAAATCTTAGAATCATAGAATCTGTAAGGTTGGACACTACTAAGATCATCCAGTCTAACCACCAACCCACCATAACTGTGCCCGCTAAAATAACACAGCATATGCTCTGGGAGTTTTCCTGGCATACAGGAGCCATAGAAAGAGCGGGTAATTTTTTACCCTAGTTGATATAAAGAAATAGCTGTGGTTTTTTTGTTTGTTTGTTTGCTTGTTTTTCCTTATTGTTTTAAGTTATCTGTTGGCTGAGCTGCCTGGAATCTAGACCTGCTGTTACCTCCTCTGAACACTCCACTGCAAAACAGGGAGAACTATAACAAGGCACCTGATGTCAGTGGTTGGCCCCTTTGCAGTTTGCTGTCAGTGTGACTGACACTTCTGTCTCAGACAAGCATCCATCTGCCCTTGTCACCTGAGTTTTGTTGGGAAAACAGCAAACAGCACTTGTACAAACACTCTAAAATCAGGAGATACAAACACTCTAAAAACAGGAGAACAGATGCCAAAATGTGAATGTCCTATGGGACATTAGATGTCAAATACTTTTTTAACAAAGCCCTGAATTTTTCGAATGTTGCTGTCAAAATTTTCTGCCTCACACCAGAAGATTTTACTTCAGATGTGCTTTACTAAGGAATTAATCCTTAAAATATCTTTACAAGATAAGAAGTTGTTATCCTCTTCTACATTAAGGAAAACGGAAGGTTAAATGACTCCTGCAAGCCTTTCCCCTGTGTTGGGACCAGAAATAAAACCCCTGCTATCTTTCTTCCACTCCTTGGCTTCAGCCCAAGAGTGTAATTTCCCAGCTCCTAGCAAAACCCTGCAGAAATACGCCTGAGAAGATCATCTCCCCCTGCAACCCAGAGCTGCAGGCTGGAAACATGGCTGCAAACTGTGCCAACCTGCCACAACACACCTGCAATGCTGGGAGCAGCGACAGCCACTGGAGGAGCTGCTGCCAGACGCTGCCCAGCGCCCGCCATCCCGTCTGCAACCGATTCCTTTTTGCCCCTGAACGAGCAGACAAGCAGCACCATCCTCCTTGACCCTGAACTCTCCTTCTCTCTCCACATCTGTTGCATGCAAATCTTCCTGTCACCACCTCCTTTTTTAAACACTAAGGCCTTGACTGCATCCCTATTCCTACGGCCATGACCGCTTCTTGCCGGCAAAGTCCCCTTCTCCTGGATCCTCCCCAGCTGTCCACAGCCCCAGTCTCACCGGGCACAACACTTCATTCCCCACCTTCTCTCCCCATGAACAAAGGGGAGCCCCATCCTGGTCAGAGAAGGCAAAGGGCTTCAGCTCCATCTGAAACCTGCAATCCCACAGGCAGTGGAATGGAGCCAAATGTAGTGCCAGTGGGATCCAGGACCCACAGCCTCCTAATTTCTGTGATCCAAGAGTCCTGCCCACAATATCTTATCTACACTCCACTGTTTCTGGGGTCCAGTTCAGAAGAACACTTGGAGTTTTCTTACTCAATTCTCTCCCCTGTCCCAGTTCCTCTCTGCCATGAAATCAACATGCTGCTGGTAGAAGACCCTTCCATGGTCTGTAAAGAATCGTAGAGTCATTAAGATTGGAAAAAAACACCAAAATCATCAAATCTAACCATCCCCACCATGCCCATGTCCCCCAGTGACACATCTTCCCTCTTCATTGGCACCTCCAGAGATGGTGACTTCACCACTTCCCTGGGCAGCCTGTTCAAGCAATCAGATCTTCCTCTAGTTTTCTGCTAATGAGTTTATGAATATTCAAATGTATTCTATGTAATTTTAACCAATTTTGTATGTAATTACCAACATCTATCCTCTGCTGTCCTGTGAAACATTGTGGAAATGGTTTGGGATCAAGATTTATTGTAGGCTGCTGCACTGTGCTCTTGAGCCTAATGAAAGCAAGGCTTACCCTGGAGGAGCAATTCATCTGAGTGTCCTCTGTTTCAGCAATAGCAATATTTTTAATCCATGTGTTTGTCAACAAGTCAACCTGTTCAGTCCTAATGATCTGTACAAGAAATACATTTTTCAAAGCCTCAGCAGCGTACTTTTCTTCAGCATCTCTGGCTGGAAGGGGCTAGTGAAGTGATAGAGCTCCAAATCTTACAGCTTGTTCTTGAAGTACCCCTAATGATGGTTGGGTTCTGAATATGCAGAAGAGGTTTTAATTACTAAATGGAAAAAAATGAGCTCAAAGCAGAGCCAATTGCCAGAGCTTCCACAGAACTGACTACATTCACAAATCTTCTAATGTTTTTATGTTCATTATGAGAATACTACATTAAAAAAGAGCAATCAGGTCTTGGCCAACAAATTAAATGCTTATTCAAAAATTAATTCACATCATCTGTACTCCATTAGATGTTCTCTTTTGCCAGGGAATATAATGCAATATTTTCAGGGGGAATAACTGCTGCTGTTGCCAATACCTTACAATTTACTGGCTCTTGCAGCACTGACATAGGATTCACAGGGTTATGCCATAGCTAAAGCAAATAGCGTAGCAGTGTACAGTATGTGACATATGGATCAAATCTGCTTCATTCTGGCATTAAAAGGCTCTGATTACGACTCTGTGATGCCGCCAAGTGACAAGGGAAAAGCAAATCCATAAATTAATAAAAGTCTATCCTTTTTTGTATCATAGAAGAAACAATTTGTTGCTTAAGGGTCTGGGTTTTTCCCCCCAGACCATAAATACACTGGGATTTCATTTGCAAATCAGAAGATACGAATGAGGAAAGTGTGACTTTTAACTTTGGTTTGTCTAACCTGAGACATCTCAACAGGGCAATCTTTCCAAGAACAAATGCAAGGCACTGCTAAATTCCCAGAATTATTTAAAAGCAAATCAAAACAAAAATAAAACACACATGCACACGCACAAAAAAAAAAAAACAACCCAAAACTTCCCTAAACAATTTGTGATTCCTCTTGGAATGCACAGTGCTGGAATGCCATTGGATATCATATCTGTCTTCATTTTTGTTCAATATGAAGATTTTACCTTCTGTTTTCCAAGCAGAACCTCAAAATGAAAGATGACTATGAGATAATATGGTACGTATAGACAAGAAGACAGAACACAGTATTTACAGGAAGTACCCAAATTAGATGAGATGGACTAAATTCTTATGCTTCTTTACGTAGATCTTGGAAGTTAACACTATTTTGAGAAGGAAGTTGGACCAGAAACATCTAAAGGTCTCCTCTACCCACTGTTACAAGTCTATGGGAACTGTACACATCTGCTCCTTTCTTCACTTGTGTTGGGCACAAAGCACTGTAAGGCAAGAAGCCCTAAGGCTTCAGTAATACATGAACCAAGTGCATAGTGTTCTGTTGATAGGGATGGACGATGCTATTGGGGTTACACGATGTGGATGAGGTCCCTGAGCTTTAGGGATGGGCTATTCACTGATGTGTTCTTCAACCCTGGCTCCTCATGACCTCATTACCAGAAGCTGTGGGTAAAATAATCTCATTCTGGTATATATACCATTTGGCCTCCTCCTAAATAACTCCTACAAGCCATTTAGGAAAAAGTGATGTTGCATCCGTGTTCTATCATCCCTGTGTTTTCCAGATTAGAGACAAAGACACAGAAAAAGTAAGGAGAATTTATGGATCTTTTTTTAATGCATTAAATGAGTGTACACACAAGAGTGAGACTCATTAAAATTACCATGCTCAGTGCAGAATTGCCTATAGTAGCTCATGGGAAATGATAATTTTTTAGTTTTCGCCTCACTGGAGCTGTTACTGCTGGATTTAAATAGCTACAAGGAAAATTACACAACACATAGGTATTTGCATCCTTTACTGGATTTAGTTCCTGATCCCTTTTTTATGCCAAACGCCACAGGAGACAACACAGCAATAAATACCTCAAAATAGTAGTTAATTATCCAAGGCCCATCTTTCTTTTCTTCTTTTTCATTTATTTTTTTTCTCTGAGCCGAAGGAGATCAGATAAGAGTATCTAAATGACAAAGATAGTGCTACAAAAGCAAACAGTACAAGTGGGAGAATTTCAGCTGCTAAACTGATTGTCAGAACACAACAGATGAGGTGGATGCTGGTGGGTACATTCTACCCCAGATTTAAGTAGCCAGATCTTACTTACAAAACAGTCCCTTCCCTTCCAGATATTCCACTGCATCCAAGTTATTGAAATACATGAATTTACAGATGTCACAGAATTCGTCTGCAGTTGTATTTTTTTATTTACTATAAACAAATCACCACAAAATCTAGGTGCTATACTGCCATGAATTACACCCTCCTAGGTTGCTTTGTTAGAGGCCCAAATCAAAACCAAATGGTGTCATTTTATTGACTTCACTGGGCACTGGATATGGCCTTGCTTCCATTTGGGAGGAGGAAGCCAGATGCTGCGAAGTGGCCATTTTATTTGGTTGAAGAGCAGAACTAAGTAATGTAAAGCTGTTTTTTGTCCTGTAGGAGCTATACAAGATCTAGGCTACCTACTCAGCCTTTTACACACAGAAGTAAGTAAACAATTTGGCTCCAGAGTGGTTTTGTGAAAAACATTACTTTTTGACAAATTAATCCCTCCTCCTCACTACAATCTGCATTGCTTGTTTCTCCCACTGGCGTCTCAGAAGTAAAACGGGGAAATGGGATTGCTCTGTTTAATGAGCTGTTATTACTCTTACTTTATTATGATGCCCAATAAATATTAAGTTTTTATTTTTCCTGAGTTCTTTCTTTCAGGAAATGTCAGCCAAACACAAACCAGCAAAAGCAATCTTTGTGTTTGCCTTGGCTTCTGGGGCTTGCCATCTTCCCAGAACAAGGACAGAATGGAATATGGGGCACACTGCCTGCCTCTAAAATTGGGCACTGTCTAGAGCTAGCTTGCATATGTTGGAAGCCAAACCTGCATTATGGGCTTTGCCAAGTCTGGCACTTTTGCTCCATTTTCCCAAGCCTGTGGTAGCCACATCAATATGTATTTGGGAAAAGCATGAGCGCATCCAAGGTGTTATGCAAATATCCTCTCCTGTGCTCTGCTGCAATATGTGTCTTGAAATAAGCTTTTATAAACTGTATTGCAAAGGCTTTGCAGATGTCGTCATTTTTGGATTAATTACCAAGCAAAAGCCAACCATTTTTGTGCTTTAATATACATTAATAAAACCAATTAGCAGTGTCTAGTTGTCAAGCAATGTCAGAAATAGAGCATCACGCTTGGTTTGTGAAAAACAACTTGGACACCACGCTCTCTGATTTTGGCTCATGCATTGTAAACAGGAGGACACCCTTTTTTCTTCAAGCGTGCCCCTGATGGAATGTTCATACTATAAATCACTCCAACTTAAATTACGTGTTTTTATTTTCTGCATTAAAATTCCAGAACATGATTCATCCTCTCATCACTATATTTTGACATTAATGCAACTCCTCCACAATCAGTGGAGCTGCTCCAAACTGGGGTACTAAAGCTGGTTTTTAGACAACATTTTTTTCATTAAGTCCATCCTATAAGCAACTTCTACTTTCACTGTGGAACAGTGGAACGATTCTGTTCATTGCAAAAAAGCACTGCAGAAAACCAGGGCCTTGTAGCCCACCCCATCACAAATATCAGCCCCACACCAGCACTGTGTCACTGATGAACTGGGTGCACTGACAAATACCAGCAATTGGACAAGAATAGCAGTGTTTCATTGAAAACCTAGTTAATTCTTTCCTTTATTTGATACTGATAAGAATTAGAGTCTAGATACCTCATATCTGTTTGTTTTTTTTTCTATTTGATAGATTGAGTGTAATTGGAGGACAACAGCTCCCAGTACACCAAAACCTCCTCTCTTGCATACATGAGTTTTGACCTCAACATGCTGTGGGGCATAATCTCCCTATAGGAGTGTGACTGCAGAGGTTACAGAGGATACACAGCTCAGCTACCAATGTACTGCTGTTAATTGATTCAAAACAGTACATCTCAGTTCACTTATTTGGATCTTTCTGAGAGTATGTCTCAACATTTGTGTACATTACAAAGCTAGACCAGAAAGCTTTTGGCACAATTATTGTTTCCTAACAGGAGAAATCTCCAGTCTTGTGATACCAGCCTACTTGTACCATATGCCATTTTTAAATGCAGAAATGTTTTAACTGGCACAACACTGACCTGAAATATGCTGGGCCTTTGGAAGGAAAATGCAGCACAAGAGAAGAAGAGAGGGAGAGCCATCTCATTCATCTAACAGGCTGCCTTACAGGCCGTCAGCTTGCTGTAGCTGCTCAGGATCCTGGCAGGCTGGGAGCTGTTCTGGGGAAGAGGAGCAGATGGATGAGAATTGCATGCAGAATGCAGTCCTGTCATACAGCAATGCTGTTCATCATTCACATTCCCCTCTTGGACACTTGGTAACGTGCACAGATGCTAAAGTCTCTTGGACTTAATTGATGCATTTTTGCTTTCCTTACACACGCTACCATCACCAGAGACCTTTAGCAACAGCTGAAACTCAACACAAAAAGAAACTGTAAACTTGTGCTCCTTAGTTTTGTCTAAAACAGCTTTGATGAGACTTGTTGAACATGGAAGAGAGTCCTGAAACTTCCAAGATGAAAGCAGAACAGCAAGCATAACTGCCTGATTTCATTTAACACCTCTCACATTAGGATCAGAAATGTTTTTCCAGAGAAACGCAGGCAGTAGACTAAATATGTAACTGAGACACATTTTTCCCTGTCTGCATACCCAGCTCTGCCACTGCCATGCCCCGTGACTTCATTTGGGGTCTTTAACTGCTGTTTGCACTGCCTTCACTACAGGCAAACGAACACAGGGAGATTGAATTTCCTGGATGAGGCAAAGACACATTAACATGAACTGCTGTACATTTCCGAGGCAAGCACTGTACTTGTGTAAAGCATTCAGTGTGCTGTGCATAGGCTTATTCCTGCCTCTGTTTTTGCTAGTGTTGGCAGCTTTGCTATTTACTTCTGCTATTTATAATGACAAGTTTCACGTTGCCTTCTTAAAGATGCACAACGTATGCTAAATGTTATGAGGAGCTGCTCCTAACAAACATCCATAAATCCACTTTGTTCTTGCTTCAAATTCTTAATGAAACACAATTCTGCTACAAAACCCCCTAAAACATCACAGTGACCAGGAAAGTTATAAGCTGAAATTTTATTGCGTTACACCAATATGCACAACACACACAGAAGGGAGACGTGACCCACACGAGCTGGCACGTCCCTGTGTCACCACACACCACAACCCAGAGAAAGTAATCTAAATCTAAGGAAGCAAAGAGCAGGAAAAAGTTTTCCACACACTGGAGGCTTGTGACCACATGACAAAATTTTAAAATGGGATTAAACACACTCAGAGAGTCACAAGGCATTAAATGTCCATCTGGGAGATGGCTAACCTGCTGGTCAGTGCTGTGCTGGGGGCAGACCATCCTATACACACCATGCTCTCTGACCTCTTCCTTTCAGCCTTCCTCAACAACTGCTGTCAGACAGAATCACAGAATCGTTATGGTTGGAAAATCCAATGAGATCATCCAGTCCAACCATCAACCCACACCTGTCACTGGGCTAGATAAACCTTTGCTGTTACCCAGTAGGATATTCCTTACGTTTTTTAGTACATTAGTAAGATCTGTGTTATTTCACAGTAATACAGCACCACATTGCTTCTAGCACTGTGGCAGCCTTCATGGAGCTGGGTACCTCTCCACACCATCTTCACAGAATCACAGAATCATGGAATTGTAGGGGTTGGAAGGGACCTCCAGAGATCATCGAGTCCAACCCCCCTGCCAAAGCAGGTTCCCTACACCAGGTCACACAGGTAGGCATCCAGGCAGGATGTTACAACCCTGGGTTTCTTGCCTCTACTGAAGTATTTTATTTAGCATCTGTATTATACAGAGTGACACATTCTTTTGGTCCATTCTTTTGGCTTACTGAAGGGTCAACATGACACTATATAAATATTAGGCACAGGAGATACTAAAGTAAGCTGCAAAGGGAAAACATGGAGACCTGACCTCCAGCCCCCTCGATGCATTACACAAGGTCAGCTGATATGACAAACACTGTAAATAGAAGTGGCTTGTTCTGAGCAATAGCTGTTAAACCAGTAAAGGGAGAAAACTTCGGAGAAAAATCACTATTTTTCCTCATTTATCAAACAAGACTCTGTATCTTTTTATTTTTTCATTCCCTCCTTTTTAAACAAGTTCAGTTTGTGAAGATTGAAGAAAAACAAGACGTCCTTTCAAATCCCTTCTCTAGATCAAACCTCATTAGGTTTCGATGTCAATGGTGCATAGAAGGCTGACCGCTGCCAGCAGAAGTATTTGGCAGCCGGACTGTTACATAATACAATCCTGTCTTTCACAGAACAGAGATCTCTGTGCTGCTAAATGTGCTAAAATTTAACCCGATGCTTTGCTCCATCCAGCCAAAACAACGCCTTGCATTTTCCATAGTACTAAAAATGAGGATTATAAGAAAATAAAAATAAAAAAGGTAAAGTTTCTGCTGAAAAATAAAACATCCCCAAACACTAAAAATGCATGTAGGTATTTATTTAAGGAAGTACATGCTTCCCTTTTCCCACTTCTGACCAAAATCAGCTCTAAGAAGGGAGATGTTTGTCCCAAGAAAAGCAAGGAGGACATTTTAAAAACTTGTACATCTATCAGAATAAATATGCTAATGAAAAGAAGTGTGTTACTCTCAAACCACGTCACTGCTTCAAGAAAATGTTTGGATTCAGAAACTCTGGAAACACAAAATGTTTTCCAAGGCTGTTTACAGTATGCTTGGAGTTTTCAGCTCCCATGAGTAGGAAGAAGATATTTAAACTTCCAAATTTTTTCCAGAATGGCTTCTAGCTGTGTCTGTGCATCCCATAATGTTCAGAAGAACACTATCAGCTTTGAGTAGTGTAAATCGAGGGTACTTCAGTTCCCCCTCCTAGTTTTTGCTAGTATTGGTCAGTTTGTCAACAAATTCACAGGGCAATCTACTGTGCCAGATACTGACAGGTGATATTCCCACTGAACCCATGTTTTCAAAACCAAACCATCTTCTCTAAGCCTCCGTATGCAACCACCGAGCCATCCCTGGACCAGCCCCAATATCCTGTGTTCAGCTAATGAATACCCTCCAGCAACACTGACATTAGCATGTCTTGGAAAAAGAAACCCAATTACAGGTCTGACTGAGACTGGAAGAAAGGTCTCTGGCATTTGCTTGACAGAAACCAAACGGCAAGAGTTCAGGAGGCACAGCTCTACCCAGTCGACTCCCAGACACCAGCAAAGATGATCCAGTGGGCCTCTGAGAGCTGAGAAATACTTGGGGGAATGCAAACCTATGCTTAAGCATAGATTTAAGGGGAATTGGAGGTACGCTGGAATGACTGCATGTGCACTCAACTCCACACCAAGACATCCAGCATGGCACAACTACAGCCACCTCTACTTTATGGCAAATGTCAAACTGACAAAATCCTTCCTCAAAAAGCCCTGGTGTCAGCTACTGTTGCAAGCAGAGGCTGGTGTTACACGCATGTCCTTGCAAAGCATGGACTACATGGCACATGTGAGACCTGACCATACTCCATGTCACAGAACCATAGAACCATTAAGGTCGGAAAAAACCACTGAGATCACTAAGTCCAACCACCGTCCCATCCCACCATGCCCACTAACTACATTCTTCAGTGCCACATTGCCAGATTTCTCAAACGCCTCCCTGGGCAGCCTGTTTCAGTGCATCACCACTCTTTCAGAGAAGAAAATTTTCCTAATATCCAACCCGGACCTCTCCTGGTGCAACGTAAGGCCATCACCTCCCATCCTATTGCTGTTAACGGGGAGCAGAGAGTGACCATCGCTTTGCTACAACCTCCTTTCAGGCAGTTGTAAAGAGCAATAATGTCCCCCTAAGCCTCCTCTTTTCCAGACTGAACAACATCCCGCATTTCTACACATTTTGTTTTACTGATCCTGAAGGAGGGAAGATACAAACCAAGTCAGATCAGGGAAAATGCTATTCATAAATCTCTCTGAAAAGAAGGCCAGAAGAGGACAGGGATTTATACAGTCTGTACTGCACGCTGAAGAAGCCACTCTGTCCACTGGAAGCAAACTAAAGCCCCAAAGCTTGAGCTCACCTCTGGTGGCATCACTGCCCCAAATGTCCCACCCTGGCAAATAGGCCAAGCAAAGATGGTCAGCCTGGGACCTGTGGTCACGATAGCCTGAGGCACTTCATTGCTCCCAGTTAGAGCCTGCTGCCACAGTGTCCAGCAAAACTCTGCTCAGCATGGTCTGAATATCATTTTCTTGGTGCTCCTCCAAACCCACGTGGAGCTGATTGTGCTTTCAGCTGAGCTGTGTGTTTCACGGGTGGCTGCTCTGTGCTCTGTACCCAGGGAGGAGTGCAAGAGGAGAGAGAGTAGGTGGGAAGAGTTAGTTTTAGGAAAACTTAGTTTACTTAGGAATTTATCTCATTTCCCCGAATCAAGAGTTAATTAGCCCACATTGCTCTCTTTGTTCAGATGTTGTGCATTATGCTTTGTAGGCAGATAATGGCCTAGAGCGAGCACTACATAAACAAGCCCTTGTTAATTGCGGCTTGGAGCATGACAGAAAACCTGGGGATATGAACGGGCATTACTCACACCAAAAACCTCTACACAGCCCTTTCGCATACCATGACTGCCGAGGTCCCAGATGACATCCTGCAGTGCCAGCAGCCTCCTCCGGCCAGAGGTTGGGGAGCAAGCGTCCCTCTGAGCCCCAGCCTCAGCACCAGTGCCTCACAGGGATGATCCAGCCAAAGCCTGGCTCTCAAAACCAGCCAGCTCCAAGGTTTCTCTTGGCTTGGCGGCCAACTTGTGTAACTAGGGTGAGGTGGTGTGGGGAGCACAGAGGGTGACAGCGGATCCTGCATGGATCAGGGGATCTTGGCTGGGTTTTGCTGCTTGTGAACAACATAGTCTAAGCTTGTTAACACAGCTTAGACTCATTCTGGCTTTGCATGGATGAGGGCTGCGCTAGTCAGAAGGAGCTGGGGATGCCTCTACAGGCAGGGACAGAGGTAGGTCTTGATCCAGCAACCCTGGTGCTAGTTCCCTTCCTCATTGTACTTCATTCAAAACCAGCATGTCCTCACTCACCTTCAATATTTTACATTGGTCTAAAGTCACACAGGCCCCTACGAGGTCATTAGAGGTATTTTGAATAACAATAATTTCAATGTCATCTGCATTTGATTTCCTTACAGTCACAGGCAGGAATCAAATTATCTTTCTTTTTATAATGTGTAGGCATTTGAGTATATTGTAATAGCAGCACTTATCACTGATCAGACAGCAGCCTTCTATGGCATGTTTGCCTTCTAGAAACCATACTGCCTGCCAGAACCTGGCAATTTCCTGCTGAAATCAACATTTTTATCATCTTTTTGCTATTACAACACTAGCCCATGCTCATACTTTATAATCATATGTACCAAACCATAATGTTACGATACATGAGGTTAAACACAAGAGATTTGTTTACACCCTCCTGAGCTCCCTATGTTCTGTGTTGTGTTGAGCAATTCAACCTACAGACACATCGTTAGCTGAGCACAAAGTACCGTGTAAGTAGTCATGCTGCTATTATTGGATGGTATTTGTTTTCCAGGTAAACAATTAAATAGCAGTGACTAGACAAGCACATTTTAATAATACCTTCCCATCATATCATCCAAGTATTTCAGCTCTTCAATTAATCACTGATTTCTTGCATTTTTAAATTTGAACTTCTTTTCCAGACATGTCTCTTTATAATTACATATGCTGTTCTTCTTTCCAGATAGAATGTTCAACTGTGACTGCACCAAAAATGGATAATCAAATAGTAATTCATACCACCTGAAAGTCTCCCCTGAGAGATGGCCTAGGAGCTCTAAGAGTACCCTCAGAAATAAGAAATTAGGCTTTCAGCCAGCCCACATGCAAAATAATTTGTAGGCTACTAGTTACTGGCCCCTCAGGACAAGAAAACGAACCTTCACAAAATCATATCTATTCTCAGATGAGAATAAACGGGGAAAAAAAGAAAAAAGAAAAAAAAAAAGAACATAAAAAAGGCACTTAGCATTCAGGACTTCAAGCTGGAGGCTTGATTTGAATTGCTTAAAGGTTGGCTTTTCTACATACATCTCAGATGGAAAGACTGGTAAAGCACCCAGTTCGACCAACAGAGCCAGAATCAAACCAAGATCTTTAAAGCTGAAGCCAATAGCCACTACAAATTGATCAGGAAGTCCAGGTTCTTTGAGCTGAGATGAAGCAGTCAGGCTCTAGAGATGAGCAGAGATTGCTAAGCTGCACGTCTGCTAGATGACACATGCTTGCTGTGCCCAGCACTGGGCACCACAAGGTGCCAGGGCTCTGCCCCCTGTCCACACTAGAGAATTCCCTGCTCCACCTACAGAGACAAAAACATCTCTAGTACACGAGTACTAAAAAAAACCTGAAAATTAAATAAGAATTCTAGCAGGTTGGGACATTTTGTGCTACAATACTGCCCAACTAACGACTTTTTCCTTCTCCCATCTCCAAACTTCATTTGCAAAAGCAGCCTGTTTCCTCACACAGACCCGTGTTACTTCAGAGAAGATGTAAACAAGCCAAGGTTTTCAGAATTGCAAATTAGCTACTGCACACGTACATGTAACATTTGCAGAACAATTTCCCAACACGTACGTTTGTACTAAGAATTGTAATGTCCCTGCAATGCAGAGTGATTTATATCTGAGCCATGTGCGGCAGATTCGTGTTACCCATCCAAAGAGGCTGTGGTACATGCTGCCTATCAGCTCTCAGACTTGTTTTCTTTTCATGTTCTCTGTTAAAAAAATTAAAGAAAATGAATTGTGGAATTAAGAAATTCAGTTTGCCAACCTCCCACATTTTTTTTTCACTGGGGTTTAAATAAATCAAATTGGGATTATAAAGGGCCAAGACCAAGAATAACTATTGCATTAAAGAACATTGTTCTGTATCTGGAGTGACTAACAGGACAGCCTTGTGTCTTGACTCATTTCTTTAAACAAGCTGTACATGAGTAGGTTTCAAGAAATTAGCACAAATAGAGAATTGTATTCCCAAAAATAAATAAACTGCCAACTTTTTTTTGTTTGTTTTTAATATAACAGTTGGGCATTTACAGCTTTGGAAAGACGCCATAGTGAGACAGATTGTCCCCGGCCCTTGCATGGGACAAGCATGTCTTGGAAAATGGAAGACACAAGATGGCCCAAAGACAATCACAATCCCCCTGCAAAGTTCTGCTTGGAAACCTCACCCCAGGGCTCTGCCTACATGGCATGTTCAGAGTCAACTTGCACTCATCTACATCCAAGCATTGCATGTTCTCACCGAAGGGGAGCCAGATTTAAACACTCCTGAGTTTTGGGAAGGTCTGGATGAAAAATCACATGGCTTAGGTCCACTTTTCACTGCAGCCAAATGCCCAATTCTGATCTCATTGAAAACAATGGCAAAACTCCTGGAGAATGATCCTGCTCAGAACTGGCCAACTGTCTATCATTTCTCTTACTATATATGCTCTTATTTTTACTTTTATACTTGAGATACCCCCAGCTATCTTTGTTTTTTTCCCAACCTGATCTCACTTGAATGATGTCAGACAAGGGTAGGGAGACAAATGCAGAAATGCAGTAAGTGCCAAAGCTGGAATCAGCAACTCCAAGAAATAAATATAATAAGTAGATACAGTGCCAAGGCTGGAAACAGCAGCCGAGGAAAAAGGGAAATGTAAAACTTTCTTGGCAAGGGCACATGGATTCATCCAGCTGAAAGAAGCACATTCCAGCCCACAGCATTGTAAGCAGTAATATATGTCTCCCTTGAGAAAATACAGATGTTTGTAATTTTTTTTTGTTTCGGTTTTTATTGTTGTTTTGTTTTGTTTTTTAAACTGCTCCTAAGAAATAACCTTGTTGTCTTGAAGAATTCCTCTAGGGCTCGGTATTGCAGACATTACTTCTGTACAAACTGAACTGCTGATTCAAACTGAACAGAAACAAATTCATATAGAGGGCAATTTTGAAACACTCTGTAATAATGAAAATGTACTTGAAGATTAACTGAGACTAATGAATTAAAAACACATTCGGGATAGAAAAGATGCTATTAGTAATAATAAAGAAATTGCAGTCATCATTTCTTGTCTGTAACAGCCTCCTCCTCTTTGGCGTCATCTATTTCAGAATTTTCTTTGCAGAAAAGATACCCCTGAAAACCGAAAAAAAAACACTCTAACCCTCTTATTTCAGTTGAGCTGATATTGAAGCAACTTTATTGCCCTTTAATCAGATGCTGCTGATTTACAGGAGTGTAAGCGGTTGAAGAGTACAGTCATCACATTCCTAGCGAGGCTTACTGAATTTGGCACCAAGTCCTCTGCTGGCAACTCTCATGATCTGGGGCAGAGAAATATTTTAGCTGAAAAGGCCTGATTCTTCTCTGCTTTCCACTATGCATTGTTATTTACATCTGCATGTGGTAACTGTCAAGTGCAGCCCTTCTGATTTTCACATCTTGAAGTGAACAGCTGTGTGCTCAAGAGCACACTGGTGAAAAAAGTTGAATGTGCAAATACATTTTAGAATAATTATGAAGACTGAAAATTTGTGTACTTTCTCTACGTTAACTTTAGGTTAGGTTGCTGTTTTGAATGCTCTTTTTTTTTTTTCCTCCTCTCATGTTCTTTTTTTCTTCTCCTCTGGCTTACGAGAACCAAAGATTCAGCCTCCTGGCTGAGAGTCAGTATTTAGTTTTTCATCTAGGGAAGATGATGAATTGGAGAATTTAAAATACCTCTTCACAGAAGGGCCCAAGAGCACAAGAGTCACTACTCAATCTGTCAGCATCAGAATTCAACCTCCAGGCAGACACTAGGGAAATGTGTCAAATCTGCAGCGGATGTAAATCCTCCTGACTTTGTTCAATACTGCCAATTTACATTAGAAGAGAGTCTGGCCCAAATTTTGAAAGAAGTCCAGGATAGACTTAAATGTGCTTATTTGTGTAGTTACATGCTTAGAGAAGGGTGAGCCTTTGAATCTTTGGAGATGATGGATGTCTTCTCAAGATCAGATAATGAACATCAAAAATAAAGTCATCTCTGTTTGGACATTGGTACCAACACTGGGAGCACACACCTCTGATGAGCAGCACATACATCCTCTTCTACAGGCATTGCAGTGACTACAAGTGGACACCAGTCTTTTCTTTGAATCACCCCTAAATGGGCCAAGGTGGCAGAGAATTCCCCGGGTAGCTCATACATGCATTGAATTATATTTCCTTTTATCTACTTTATATGTTATGTTCAAAGTGCAGCATATAGCTCCTCACCTATAAGAAAACAGATGAAGAGGATAGAGATGATCAGGGAAGTGGTTTTCCATTATGCTCTTTGTTAACTTGCAACCTCAACCTAAATATTAAGCATTTCATCTTTTCTACCCAAATGTTTCTCAGACAAGGCCTCAGTGACCTCCTTACTGCCTAGCAGATCACAAAATCAATATATGTTTCAAAATCTCTCATTTAAGTGTACCCGTGCTTAATTTCAGGATGCACATCTTTCCATGCACCACATATGATTACCTCTGACACTGCCCACTCCTGGCTTCAGCTTTTCCCCCCACTCTCAGCTACTCATTTTCTGGTCTCCTACATAAGCCTCATAGGAAACACAATTTGGCCATTTATGATGCACTATAAAAACAGGGCCACTCCTCCCTGCTAAGAAGACACATGGTTTTATTGTTTCCCAGGCTCTGCTGTGTCGGCAGGTCCAACTGGGAATTATAAAAATGAAGTTCCTAAAGTTGGTAAAAGTCACTTTCTTATTAGCATCTAATTATCTACCAGTAGATCTGGGTCCAGCCCTCAGTGCCCATTCCACATATTGGCTGCGGAAACTGGAAAGTTTGTGATCTTATTTTTAAGGAGTCTTGTGAATAGAAATTGAGGAGTTGGAAAACAAAAAGGCTGTAAACTTTTTGTATTGCCAGAATCCATACCCTTCCATTCATTTGGATCCCCAGATCATCCATTATATGTAACAGACTCACTTCTTGTACCAACTGCACGTCCCACTCATATACGCCCCAGAAACTGAGAGCTCTTTTGAGTGTGCAGCTCTTCCCTTCATCTGTAAATATGAAATCAGAAAACAGTTTGACCACTTTCTCCCTGACAGTATTTCCCAAAATCTCTGACAAAGATGGACCCTACACTGGATGTGCTTTCTTCTGTGTTTCCTCCACTGAAAGGTATCAGAAAGCCAATTATTTCATCAAGGAAAGACAGAGAAGCTTCCCAGATTTGCCAGAGATCATCCACATGTTAACTCCCTTTTGCTTTAAGTCCCATTCCTGTCTCTTCAGGTCTCTTATGCTCTTAATGGTTCCATAGTTTTAAAACATTCGTGCAGAGGAAAAAGATCATCTGAAGTCCTTTGAAGTTGATCGAAAGCCTCTTAAAAGGACTTTAGGAGTCCTTAGTGAGTTTGGATTGAAGCTAAGCACACCATGTATATTCCACTTTCTTCATACTTTAAGCACTTTCAGGCCATGACTGAATAGTGAAAATTATTATTATTTTTTTTTTTTTAATCAATTACTATGGTAGACAGGGAATCATCATAGTAGTAGATACATGTACTATAAGTACATTTGAATAACTTGGATCAATTCAAGTAAAATAACAATTGTTTCTCAGTGCTTTGGGAATTCAGACATTTAACAAGAAAGGGTTGTTCTCCATTTTAAGTAACCTGTTGTGGTTGTTAAACCATTTATTTTTCTTCCACATCAGAAATGGATTCATGACACAGTTTAGATCCAGAGCCAAATAATCTCCAAATTCAGGGAGCTTGGCTCTAAGATTTGCATCCAATTTAATCCTATATTTTTGTCTATGTTTAAGATTACCACAGTTAGAATAACTGTTTCCAGTAACCAATTCAAAGGGGAGCCCTGAAGTTGCTTAGAAAGGGGTTTGCCATTAAATTTCTTCCTCCTCTTCCAATTTTGCTGCCGAATAAAATCTGGTCAGCTGTTAGCAGATTCTTTAGAGTCTTGATTTGTAGAGTTACAAACTGAACATCATGTAGCTTGCACATAGCTGCTATATCTGAGTGTTTGTCCGACATAGTTCTTATTCAAAACTGGCTATCCATCAAAATCTAGAGAGATATTTTCCTTCTTCAGTATGAGAAAAGTTGTTTTTCTTTTCTGACTTTGTTGCATGAAAAAGCCTGGCCAGCAATTGTAAAACTTAACTCTCCAAGGACAGAGAAAATTGTCTACTTATTACTTTGTAATTATTTGGAAGTTCTGGATGAAAATGCCTTCAGTCCACCGTCCACATTTCATCCTGGCTGACAAAGCTGGCAGATGATCCAGCACCAGGAACGGAGAAGTAGGAAATGACTTGGAAACATGCTAAATCTGGAAGAGAAGGCTCTGAAACCGCAAAGGAGCCTCTGATTAAGTGCTCACTCTGCGTATTCATGACTGATTCAGGTTAGAAGAAACAGAACAAAAAGGCACCTCTTTGGGGAGTTTTCCTGTGCGCTGAACTGAACTCAGGATGGGGAGTTGTCCTCATCCTGAGGGTGCCTTAGCAAGTCTGAATCGGTGAGGGCAGAGGGGTTCGGGAAAGTCAAATATACAAAAGTTCTACTATGCAAGCAAAGAGGAGCAGGGCATTTAATATTATTTTCAATTTACTCCAGTTTATATCCTTGCACCTCTCTATGGAGGCCGCAGGAACACTAGCTATCGCATTCGCACAGGTGTTTCCTCAGCTACATCTCAGCAATCCACTGTGGGTACAGAAAAATGTACGGTGGGTAGGTGCCTTGGAGCTGAACTTCAGTATCTGCTCTCCATTTTTTCCCTTTCAGATGACAGTAACAGCACCTTGTGAAGAGGCCCCTGAGTACACTCACAAGCATAATGACTAACGTTCCAGAGACTGGGATGGGAGGCACAAATTAGAAACCAGGCATTCACACACACACACACAGCCACACTGCTATCTCATTTACAGAACTATTCACAGTTCCTTGCAAGCCATTTAAGCACAGCTGCTTTTCCAGTATCTTACTAAATGAGTCCAATTTGCTGCTCAGTTATGAAAAATTGAAGAAATTTGTACCCTTGAAAATCTCCGCTGAAGTTCTATCCATAGCTTCCTTTCATATCTCATACTACTACAGTAATAATCAAAATGTCATCTTTTTATGGGATTAGCAGATTATTTTCTTAGTAATAAAAACAAAAAGAAACCTGCGTTCCAGAATTTAATTGGCTGGTGTCTCTTCATGACAAAGTAAAAACACATTCATGACACGACATCCATTTATCTTCAAACTGTTTCCTTACAGTCAGTGCCATGGAATATGGATCTCATTGAGCAGGGTGGAAAACAACCCAAGCATCTTTTGGAAAGAGGCATTACAATTATGGGTTTTCAGAATAGACTGAAATCTAATGATTTCCGAGCAGAAGGACACTAAAGCACTTCCCTCCAGAGAATTAGCTTTCATTGAGGGACATTCCAGGAAAACAGTCTGAACAGATGTATCTTGCTGGATGTAACATTTTTCCAGACTTGGTTCTGAGTGCCACCAATTCATGGAGGAGGCCCAAAAGAGAATGTATTTTACAAGAAAGGAGAAGCATACCAGAAGACATGCAGCTCAGAGCTCCATCATAGAAGCACTACAAGTTCCCATTCAGCTCCATTTTGCACCTTTCATATCCAACAAGTCTCACTGCTGCACAGAACAGAAGATTTTCCATTAACTCAGACAAAATTCTAGCTCTATTTTCTTTCTCCAGTTTCTCAGCCATGCTGTCAGTCATCTCATATCACCTTTGGTAACCATATCCATCCTTGGAGCTTTCCTCCCATTGCAACACTTGCTTCTCAGAAGCTGTCTGGAAATAGAAATCAAGCAGTGCCTCAGAAAAATTTTAAACCCCTCAAGTGACCCTGCTAGACAGCATGCCAAACCTCCTGTACCTCACAGCAGAAAGGCCTCTGTGGGCTGCTCCATCCACTGTTCTTGTAAACACCAGTTGAGAGACATTAGACATGTTAAGGCCTTTGACTCTTTGTCACACAGGAAGGGTCAGTTGTCTCAAAACCTGACATTTCCCTTGCAAGAAGCATTTATTCTTTCTTCCAGTGCTATAGAGCATTTTGATCAATAAGTGAAAAACAAACCATTACACTGAGGTTGTATTCTTTCATCTCTTACAATTTTGCCTTTGCACCCATGGCCACCACTTCCATCTTGTATTCCTTGTGCTACAAGGGCTGTGTCTGCATGCTTTTGTTGGTATGTTTTTTGTGAAAACTTGCATGTATCAGTCCGTCAGTTCTGCAAACAGCTGGACTCACTACATTACCTCTTTCCTTTTCTATGCTAGGATAGAAAACAGCTTAGCACTGCCCTAACTCATCATTAGCTGACTTATGGACCACATCTGCTCAAGAAGACCAGGACTAAGTTGCAAGCACCAGCATACACCAGACTCATGCTCACCCCAGGCCACATTTAATTTCACATGGTGGCAGTTCCTCTTTGATTGAACAGCACAATGGGCTCTCTGTACAACCAATGCCTTCTGATTTTCTGGACAGAGCCATGCCTCCAATAATTTGGGGGGAGGAAAGAGCAGCAGCTGAAATCCAGATGACTTGAGTACTTTGCTAACAAAGACAGACTGTTGGAGGCTCAATGAGAATGATGCTTCCTAGAAAGATCTACAATCAAGTAAGTACCGCACAGATGCTAGATTAGGATTCAAATGAGGATTTCTGTGCAGACCATAAATCACACCTTGCAATGCAACAGGTTTGTAGAAGAGCCAAGCAGATGTGGAATGACTGGCTCAGTATGCAGTTATATTCCTTAAACCATAAACCCACTGTGGTATAAATGAAATTCAGAGTTTTCAGGATTCTGCCAGTTCCCAGTCAGCAGTAACTATGGTGCTACTCAGAGATCGACAGCTGAAAAACAATGAAGGCCAAAAGTCTATAAAAGTAATTTTTTTAAAACAAGGTTTAATCACACAAACCCAGGCCCACATTCTAACCTTTGACTTCAGCCTCCCACATCACAGACCTCTGACACAGAATGAAAGGGAAGTCTCCCTCATCTCTAGCAGTCCCAAGCTCTGATCTCTGGGCTTTCAAATTCAGAAGGGCACATTTGGCCCACACACATCAGGCATCCTTTCCAGCTCACAGCATGCTTCTGCCTCTCTGCACAATACAAATACTGCCTCAAAGCAAAACCAACCTGTGCCTCAAATGAGCCACAGATCTTAGATGTAAAGAGAAAAATGAAGCATGGAAGTCTTTATACAAACTTTGTGAACAAAATAGCCAAATAAATGGACCTTTCTATATATATGCTGCAAAAGGGGGATTGTGAATTTGTGAATCTTTGAATTTGTCCCCTATCAGTGAGAAACAGTAAAAGGAGATATAAAAAAAGTATATAAAGGGCCATGTGCTTTAAGACTGAATTTTGAAAACCCACCATTTGATCTACTACAGCATCCAAGTTTGATGAAACTTCATTTTTTTTTTTCCAAAAAAATACCCTCCAAATAGCCACATATGTGGCCACAGCATTTCTGTGCAGACAAATGCATCTTTATTTTAGTTACTGGAGTCCTCTCAAAAACGCGCCTATAAATCCTCTGGGAGCGGGGCGGAGTCACAATGGAAAGACTGATGGATCTGCAACACTGCAGCGGCTCACACAGTTCAATTGCCATAACAGGTCCTTTGTGGATGCAGCATTAGCTGTGTGCCACTAAGCTTTAAAAACACATTTTGAAACGTCCGATCCCATATAGTGGGCCCTGGTGGATGGTTAAAGACAAAGGAGGAAAATAAAGCAGCAAAGAAATATGATGTGAAAACACACGGTTATTAAACAGCAGAACAGGAGCTTTTGTTGAATACAGTGCCTGATGTCTACTGTGTTCTCCTGACTTTAAGAGAAAGGATTTGTTAACACAGCCTTTGTAGGTTTGCTCAGTTGTACACTCCAAATGAAGAACTGACAGTACTTGGAGGCTCTCCCTGCTCCTTTTTGTGACTAGAACGTTCTCCAGCAATGCAATTTCCAATTGACTTATCTTGAGGGCACATGGAAACAATAGGGAGAGATTAATGGCCTAGGAAACCTTGAAGAGAACAATAGCACGATCTTGGGATGAACTAGAACACATGAAACGTAGTAATCCTGGGGGGGAGGGAAGTAGTTCTGCAAACAGAATCCTTTTCCATAGCTTATTTAGCAATGAGCGTAAAAGAAAACGTGCCTAACTGTTTTGATTTAAAATTTGCTGGCTATAAACAATAATTTTGAAATAATGTGAGTCAACGTTATTTTTCTTAAAACGTGACATAAGGTTTAAAAGCCAAGTTCTCCTCTGGATGGGACTGATACCAGTGTGATCAAGAGCAGAATTTGTGTTGATTGCGTTTGGCGCCTGGCAATGCTCACCCTTGAGATGCAGTGACAGGGGATTGTATGTGGAAGTCCATGAATGAGCAGTTTTGATCTGCAAATGAATTCGGGTTGTTCCAACAGGAAACATGCTGTTGTTATCAGTACAGAATTACTCTACGGTAAATAAATCATTTGTATTGCAAGTGAAACTTTATTCAGTCGTACAATGAGCTGGGGCTCTTCAGCCTAGAGAAGAGAAAGCTCTGGGAGAACCTTATAGCAGCCTGCCAGTACCTGAAGGGGACCTACAGAAAAGCTGGGGAGGGACTTTTTATAAGGGCATGTAGTGATGGGACAAGGAGAAATGGTTTAAAACTGGAAGAGGGTAGGTTTAGACTAGATATTAGGAAGAAATTCTTTACTGTGGTGAGATACTGGAACAGGTTGCCCAGTGAGGTTGTGAATGCCCCCTCTCCGGAAGCATTCAAGGCCAGGCTGGATGGGGCTGTGAGCAACCTGTCTGGTGGAGGTGTCCCTGCCTATAGCAGGGGGTTGGAACTAGATGCCTTTAAGGTTCCTTCCAACCCGAACCATTCTATGGTTCTATGATCAAGGACTAATGCAACCTTTCCACTTCCCAGTTCTTTGTTTTGTTCTGGTGTATTTTCCAGCCTATTGAGTGCCTTTCAAAGGCTTCATGAACTAAAAATTAGATGTTAAAAAAAGGCAAAACAAAGACATCTTGAGAGATACGTGGTATGCAAATGTCCATACAAATCACGACAAAACAATTGTCAGGGAACACAAAAGCTCTTAAAAAAATCAATGAAATGATCTTTCCTCTGCATTCTCCAAAACACAGCTTTACAACAGCTCTGTGAAGAAGGGCAACCAAACCTAAGCCCAGGCTACTCAAGAAAGCCAGCATTTTCAGGAATCTGGCAAATGGTTCCATACTTTCTGGAACAAATCACACAGTTTTCTATAGCACTGAATCTTGACAGTGGATCACGCAGCATCACTCAAATCCTTCGTGACACAGAGCTTCTCTGGTACCTCAATATTCAATTCATAGAACAGGCTGTCCAGGGAAGTGGTGGAGTCACTGTCCCTGGAGGTGTTCAGGAGCCATTGAGATGTGGCACTAAGACCAGTGGGCATATGGGGGTGAGTTGACAGTTGGACTTGGTGATCCTCAATGTTTTTTCCAACCGCAATGATTTAGCGATTATTTTGTCATATAACTTCTCTTACACCTTTTCAGAGGTGCTACAGACCTTCTTTTCTTAATCACTTGCTGTTCTGAAGCATGCAGGAAGAAAACTACCACCTCTCAGCTGAGTGTTGCTGAAATCCACCTGGCAGAAGAATATAGACTGACACATGAAGACAAATGCTTAAAATTGACTGCTTCAGAAAGCTAGGAGTTTGTAAACAAGTTTTTCCAGATGAATACTTCTTACAGTAAATGTGTAAAAAAAAAATGGAGAGAAAAGATCCTGAAATATTTTTAAGTTAAAATCACAAATACTTCTGAAAAGTCAGAAGAGTTTTTGAGGTTTTGCTGCTCGTGTGCATTGCTTCTCTTGCCATCCAAAGCATTACTGGAGGCAGAGACGTTGGTAGGAGGAGGAGAACCCCAGCACAGGAAAAAATATGGGCCAGATGCTGATACTCAGCTGTTACAGATATCCAGCTCTTGAGGCCTGAAAAAAAACTGAAATCTACACCAAAATGAACAGCACACTCCCTTTGTCTGGAGCAGGCACCATCCTCCCCTAAAGTTCTTGCATTTTCCAGTCCAGCTTTATCTAGAAGAAGCACAAGCCAATCTGCCATTAACTAGGTGCTGGAAAGATACCAGCTTTCTTATTCTACTGCATCAGCTCTATTTGCATACTGGTTTTCACAGCTTTAATGCACTTTTCTACTGGCCTTATATCCATGCTGCGAGTCTCAGCTGTCCCTCAGGAATGCATTAAAGGAGTCATTGAGTTAAGCAGATAAGTTGCCGTCAAGAACTCCCAAGAAATTCATCCATTTCTACTACAGTGAGCACTTTGTACCCAACACAACTAAAATTTGAAGATAATACCACTGCTCCTTTTATTTCATTTATTCCCAGAAGAAATCAGATGTTCTGGCATCATCAGTGACATATCTGTTTTACCCAGCTGAGTAGGATTTAGGAAATTTAGAGGATTTCAATGTTCAGACGGCATCTGCTATTATTTTGATGACCTACTTCCTGTTACCAGGATGTAATGTGGGACAAAACAAAGAGGAACTTGCTATGTGCCATGAATTGAGTATGAAGTTCTAGTGTTGTGTTCGCTGGTTTTCATACAGATTAAGTCTTGTGGTTTATTTCTCTTTCATGCACAACTTAAAGGAAATGGGAGCTCACTTCTCCCATCCCCAAGCATTTCCACATGAACATTCAGCCACTATATGCAGGAAAAAAGGAAAAGCAAATGGGAAAATTAATTCAACCTGTCAGAGGCAAACAAACTAAATTAGTATGGACAGCCACAGAACATCTTGAATTTGTAAACATTTTTCTTATGCTGGTATGCACTGCATATAACTGCTGAAGGAAGCGATCTGTCCTTGGAGAATGAAAGAGCAGAACAAAAGACAGAAGCAAAGGAAATAGCAGAAACATTGGACATTTATCTTGCATCTGTCTGCACAACCAAAAGGAGAGATTGTTAACCTACATTAGACGTCAGCTACACATCAAGGCTGGAAGGACGCTGACTGGAAAGAACATATTCACCAGCTGAAATAAATGTTCCAGACTACAGTATTTCCCATTTACAGCAACTTGGATCAGCTGCACAGCATGGGAGAGCAGGCACAGCCCTCACTCTGCTTTGAGAAGATTAAAGTAATATAAAAGGAACAAGCTTGAGGGATGGCCAATATTCTCACCATAATACAGCCCTTAAAAGCCACATGTGTCTTTCATTCATCACCAATGAGGCTACAAAGGTTTCAAAGGCAGGGAAACTGGTTTCATTCAGGGAAGCTGGGGGGGTGCAGCTATTGATCACCATTTGGGGGCTTGTTCAGGGCATGCTGTAATGGAAGGGAGAAACTGGAAGGGAAAGATATGAGAGTGGAAACAGGAATACTTCTGCACCATGTGGGAAGGTGAACTTGACAATGGCCCTGAGAGGAATTTAACGAGTTGGATGCAGAGCCAAGAGGCCACACTGGGTGGAGTGCTAAGTATACAAACCCAACCTGTAGCTGAATGCCTTGCCTGACCTGCAGGATGCTCCCAGACCCATCTCCAGGTTTGTGCAGAAGGGCCTCCATCAATGGTTGAGCAAGGAGTGAAGCAGCGTGCTTGGCAGGGCTGGGCTGCCTGGGCAGGCACCAACCTCTGCATGCAGCAATGAAATGAGAGCTGCTTTCAACCAGCAGCGTGGTTACCTCAGCATACTTGGCGTGAGAAGGAAATGAAGCTGAAGGCATTTGGTGGTTTTGGAGAAACATATAAAACCTTATTTCATCAAATATCATCCTTTTTTTTTTCTTCTTTTTTTTTTTTTTTTCTTCTTTTTCCTTTTTAGGATGTTATGACTGGAATGTACGGATTCCATGAGCTTGTTTTCTTTCTGCTCTCTGTTCCCTTGGACTTTCTCCCTCAGCTGCTTTTTCCATCAGAGGACTTTGCAGTACATCTTTCTTTGTGCACTCTGTTTTCTAGGTGAGTAAACATATCCTCTAGCATCCTGCTTAGCAGAGATGTATGCTGCCTCCAACATTCACTGTTATACATATTTTAAACAATTCAACGTACTTATCTTCTAAACTCATGCTGCGCTCACTTCCTGCTCAGTGCACTGACATGCTTGCAGAGATCAGCTTATCTTAGAGTCATAGAATCATTATTGTGTGAAACGCATCCTGGAGTCATAGAATCATTGAGGTTGGAAAAGACCCCAGTCACCCAGTCCAACCATCCACCCTCCACCACTATTGTCTGCTGACCACATCCCTCAGTGCCACATCTACACGGTTCTTAACACCTTTGGGGACAAACTCCAGCACTCCCTGTGCAGCCTTTGCCAATGCCCAACCACTCTTTTGGAGAAGAAATTTATCTTAATCTCCCCTGGCTCAACTTAAGGCCATTCCCTTTTGTCCTATTGCTGTTACCTGAGAGAAGAGGCCAACAACACCTCATCATAACCCCCTTTCAGGTAATTGTATGCACACAAAGTTTAAGTTCAGTGAAGATAAGGCACTTGGCCAGAGTCAGAGGTTCTATCCCTTCCACTCCATTTCAGCACAGAAAGCAGAAATAAGAGGAACACTAATAAATAAACTGGACACCCTGGCTGCTTTGCTACGTGTGTTCCCTGCTCATTTGCTTTATACTGCTTTGGCTCACTGCTCTGTCATGTGAGCAGTATTGAAGAAAGCCAGATCCTTTTTACTTGAAAACTGATGATGCATGTACCCGAGTGTTGATCCAACTGTCTTTATGGCTCAAGAGTAAAATATTTATCTTTTATCTCCCCTGAAGCTTCTTGATATTAATAGGATAGGTCTACACAAAACCATGGCATTTATAAGTGCTTCACTCCAGCTTCCTTTTCTGAAGCTGCCATGCAGCTTGAATACAATTCCAATTCCAGGCCAAGTGTTTCCACATCCAAGCATCCCACCCTTTTCTTACATTTATACCACTTGCCCTGCTTATTCTAAGTTTCCTCTGGCTAGTTTCCCAGAATATCCTTTGCCTCTGGCAAGATAATTGCACAAGACTAATATTTTGTCACCACAGACCTTAGCTACAGTATATGCTGCTGTCAATACACCTGGGGGACAGAAGTGCTGTTTCCTGAAGAGCCAATTCTCTTTCATATTCCAGAAACCACGTGGTTTTAAACAATTGCACCAAGTTTGGAGTTTGAGTTTGTTTGGTGGAGGTTTCTTTTGTGTGTGTGTTTATTTTTCGGTTGTTCTTGCTGCTGTTTTAAACCTCATTCAGGTTTCATTTACCATATGAATAATCTTTTAGGAGATTTGGATACTTTCCCACTTTTCACTGTATTTAGTTCAACACCTAGCTTTCTGCTGAAGAGAAGGACAAACGGAAAATTTTACACTGGTGTCTTAAAGTATTTGATCCACTGACACTATGCTAGCAGAGAATAAGTATTACCAGCCAAAATGCCAGCTGACAACACAGCAGAGACTGAAATTTCAGGTCAATGACCATTCAGGGTGCTAGGAAAAACTTCCTCCTAAAACCATAGGGTGGGGATGCTGACAGACAACATCTGAGAGCAAAGAATTTCAGCCCTTCTTGGAGGCAATACATTGCCATCAGCTACCACCTCTCTGCAAGCAGCTTTTGAGTCCCACCAGGATATTATCTTTTACTTTTTGTTAAGGGCAGACTCTTTTTTATTGCCTTTATTTGTTCAGGGTGGTTCTCACAGCCAGCAAGAATCCAAGAGGGGTTGTAGTGTGATCTTAGGAGAGGAAACCAGATGTAGGTGTAATAGCAAGGACAACAAACAAGCACAGTAAAACCTCCCTGTCCCAAGCACTTCTCTATGGAATAGTCCTAGAAATCCAGTGAGTGGAGAGGCATTGGCACAGGCTGCCCAGGGAGCTGATTGAGTCACCGTCCCTGGAGGTGTTCAAGAACTGTGGAGATGTGGCACTGGAGGATGTGGTTCAGTGGGCAATATTGCTGGTTGGTGGATAGTTGGACTAGATGATCTTAGAGGTCATTTCCAACCTTATAGATTCTAAGATGCTATTCAGGCTTTACCTGAGTTGATACTCAAGACTATGTATTTCACCTGGAGTCCCCTGTTGCCAGTGGGAGCTGAGGGCCAGTGTGTAACAGCAAGAGAACAAACCCACAGAGATTAACACAACAGTGCTCCATACGTAATCAGCTTAGGACCAGTATCAAAGATGGGAAACTAGAGACTTCTACTTTGCCTTCTGCCCTTCTAAACATGCACAACCTCAGAAATCACACTGGGTAAGGGGATCTCATGCTCCACTATGAAGTTTAGCAATAGTAATCTTGCAGGCTACTTTAACTCAGCCTTCTATCCTGAGCATCATTCTATACTGGTGTTATACCTTACCTTCAGCCTTATAAAACCTTCCTCCACCAGGCTAAAACCTGAATGTTCACCTTCCACAGAAGACAGGCTGTTGGTGTAGTGTTCCTAGTTCTCACCAGAGCCAGGTCACTAACTGCTCTCTACGTCCCTCATCCTGTTATCACAGAAAACAGACCAAGTTAATTCTCTGCCACACACAGATGCACGCACTGGCATTTAAAAGGAAGCACTTCACATTAACAGCAGAGTTAATTGCAGTGGAAAAAAGTGCTTCGGTTCAGCAGAAATCCTGAATTTTGAAAAAGCAAAGAGGAACTTATTATCCAACCAAAAGATTAAACAAAGCGCAGTGATTGCCACACTGCTCAGCAGCTGATCAAACGTGATTGAACTCTGTCCAGGAGGATATTGATTATAACCACTTGTTATTCACTTTGATGAAATTAAAGAGGTTGAATTCTCAATCAAAATTGTCCTGCTGTCACAGAACTGGGCTGCACACATCCTGAGCTGGTGGTTCTTTTTGCCCCCCATATTAGCTCTTCTCACATAGTTCATGGCTGAATCTCCGCTGCTAAGCTTTAACAAGAGCTGAATGAAAAAGGCAGTTCTTCAAATACACATTCAGGAAAATGTTAAGAAACCAATAAAATATCCAGTAAGTCAGAAGCGTGAGTTTTGTGGTGTGTCAGAACGGCACATTATACTTGGAGCTTGGGAAGGGAAAATCTAAAGCAATTCCACCGGTTGGTAGAATCCCAAAGTTTTGTGCTCATACCCAAATCCAGAACAGCAAATTACACTACAGAGTCCAGAGAGGGAAAAAAATCGAGTCAAAACAGCTCTCACACCAAACCCAACAACCCTTATTCCTGTTTTACTCATTCGCATGTGCAAAAGAGCTGAGGAGACTATTTCAACAATCTGTGTAATTTTATCTTTCCTGTGTTCTTCTACTTCGGATAGTATGTGTCATCTCTGTTTGCACAACAGCCAAGTGCCTGATCCTGCTTTCTCTGCCAGCCCTACAGATCGTAAATCAGGCAGTGCAGTTCATAAATCACGTGCCACTGAACCAAACTGAAACACCCAGGCAGATGGCACTCGGTAGGAGCTGAAGGACTTCCATGGGGCTGAGGCATGATGTGCAGGGATAGGCACAGGTTTCTGCAGCAGCATCCCATGGTAGGGTTTCTGCAAACACTGACTGAGACCCAGCCCACTCCTTTTGGACCATTTCAAGCCCATATGTATTCCCATGTCATATATATCAGCAATAAAAATGACTTTTCCACTGTATCCCTGCAATCTACTTTTTAATCACTGTGAGTGAGGGGAAATGTTCAGATTTCTGTAGAATATTCAGTAATCTGTAACTAACAGCTTCATGCTTTCAGTGACATGAAGGTCTCTTTCAGTTTTCTTCCAAGCCCATATTTGCGTGAAGGCAACTAGTTAGCAGGCTGCCTGGTTCTACTCAGCAAGGCACTGCAGAAACCTTCTCCCAGAGCTGTAAGCCCTCAGTGTACCACTGCTGCTCCTAACAACCAGCCCACAGGGCTGCTCATAAGCACTTCTCAATCCAGGCAAAAATGAGCCAAATCAACCTAAGCAACAGGTCTTTACAACCCCTTCCCTTTCCATCTGCCATTTTTGCAATGCACTTAGGAGCACCTGCACAGACGTGCCTCAGCTGAGAGGAATCGTGCAATGTGCAGCCACAAAACCCACAAACAGGGCTATCAAAAACAGGACCCAGCTCACAGCCCTTGTCCCAGCGCTTTGCAGCAATACATCTCTGGATGTGGGTGGGGTGGGGAACATGCTTTGGGGAAGAGCAAGCTTAGAGTGACTCAGTGTTGTTTTTGGCTGTCTGTTTTTAGAGACACGGGGAGGAGAAGCTTATAAACATCCCCAGTGAGCTGAGAAAATTTTCATCGTAGGTCTTTCTCAGAGTTTGACTTCTATTGTCCTGTGTAGCGCTGAAATACACGGAAGAAGGCCTTGTAGACAAGGTCATAGACTATGCTGGGTAGTAGGAGAATGATAAAAAGTTGGAGACATGGGCACAAAGCCATGTGGAATGATGGGTTTTACCAATGGGCTGCACCATTCCCATCTATGTTCAGTGCTATTCACGTACATGTCCCCTTCTACCCATGCACTCGTGCAATGATCTCAAGAGAGCCATGCAATTACTGTGACTTATCATTGCAGTAACTACCACCAGCACAGCCACTTTGCCTCCTCCAGATCCTGACACAAGCTACACACTGAGATTGTGCAGTAAGGGAAGATGTAAGTCATGAGCTGTGCTCAGATGTGCATGCTCTCACCATGCTGCCAGGAACAGAGCCCATGTGCCCCAAAACTTCTAATGCCCTGCTCAAACTGCTATCAGCATCAGGAAGAAAGCTTAAAACTACACACTATAAGGTAGAACATGCCACATTCCCAGCTGGTGGACTCCTGCTGAAACCTGGGGAGTTAAGCAATAGCACACCAGGCCCACAACTGAATATAAATGATAGTTCTGTAAATAAAGGCATAATTTTGTTCCCAGTAACCCTTAGTATTAGCAGTGAGTCAGAAAATTATATTTACTTGTGATTCCTTCCAGCCCTTTCCTTCCCCCCCCCCCACAGGCTCAGAAGAGTTTGGATCCATGGGCTTGGTTCAGTTCTTCATTTAGATTAGAAAAGTGTTAATGTTATCTCAAAGGCTACCAACAGAGGTAATGCTGCAGTGCATGCGTGGTCTTGAAAAGGTTAATCTCCAGTGGGAAGGGAATTAGGCTGAGGCAAAGGAATGACTCTACTAGGAAAAGAAGTTCTGCTTCAGCTGTCATACAGGGTTGTATATATGAGCATGCTTGTGGTTAATCAGTATTTTATTTTGGGTTTGAAATGTTTGGGCCTCTGCAGATTTTATTTATTGATTGCTTTTTAAGGTTTATTATTTCTTTCAAAGGCTGAATCAAGCTCCCCTGTGCCCCCATCTGTAAGTCACACAGGGGACTCATTAGGAACTATGATGGTTTCCATTACTGGCAACACAGACCTCCCCTCTGCTGAGACAGCTTCACAACACGGAGCTGGTTGCCTTGGGATGTATGGGCATGGTGTGCTTCATCAAGGAGATTTCAGAACCTACATTCAGAGGACTAAAGCCCTCCTGGACACTCAAGGGTGAGAATAAGCCCCAAGAACTACTTCTGATTTAACCCCGTAACTAAAAAGCCAGGCAACTGGAATCTATCTGGAACTCAGCTGGTCCTACGTGTACCTCAAGGTGACCAGCTGTGAAGGAAATCCTCAGCACATTCCCACTATAGCATAATGAGCAGCTGCCATCCTCCAGCCTTCGTGGCAGCTCCAGGAAACCCCACACAAACTGAAGATCTCTCTGAGCTCCTTCAGAGCACAGAGAGCACAGAGCACATCATTCTGCTACATGATGTCTGACAGACAAAAAAGGAGGTTGTGGTGAGGTAGGGGTTGGCATTTTTTCCCAGGTAGTCAGGGACAGAACGAGAGGTGATGGCTTTAAGTTGCACCAGAGAAGGTTCAGGTTGGGTATTAGGAAAAATGCCTTCTCAGAAAGAGCGGTGAGGCACTGGCACAGGCTGGTCACTGTTTCTGGAGGTGGTCAAGAAAAGGGGAGATGTGGCAGCTGGAAGGTGAAGCAGGCGTTCCCTGATGTTTTGGTGGGTTCGCCCCAGGCACTGCAATACCTGATGTCCAGCTCAGAGTCTAGCTCTGAGCCCATGATCCACCTTCAACTTTGGTGGGAATTTTAGAAGCCAGAAGAAACTGTTGTTTTTTCCTTTCCCAAACCCCAGCGTGTTGGATACAGTGATCTGCAGACATCTGTGACAAGCTGCTGAACAATTACACAACATCGGGGCTTTCCCCACCTTACATACAGGGACAACATCGATACCACATGAAGCCACTGAACCGAGGTCGTTCATTTCCCAGCAGCAAATTGAACTCAGCTGAGGATGATCTTCTTGTAGATTCAGAATAAATAAAAAGCAGAGTGGGAGTATAAAGCAGAGCCTACAGGTTATAGTTTCTAAAGCACAGTTAGGACCCTTCTAATTCTACAAACCATCTCAAAATACCGCTTTTCTATTTTCTTACCTCCCTATGAGCAGTATCAGGTACCATCATATTTTCATGTATGTAACAAAACAACAAAAAAAGCCAGATCAACTGTTTTCTAGGTATCAGATGCCTATGTATCAGGATAATGCCCACAATATAAAGGATAGAGGGAAGGATGGATTGGAAGAACTTGCTTCATGGAACAGATCAGTGTGGGCTACAGCGGTAGAACATGGTTGTTAATGGAAGGGAGTGGAAAAATGGGTGTAAACTCCACCTGTGATCCACCATTGCACTCAGGTGCAAGTTTTGCTTCAAAGTGATGAGTAATGCAGAATGAAATATGCAGTGCATACAGTTATCTTGGGTAGGTACCATATGACCAGTTGCCTCCAGTATGGTGTAAACATTTCTGGATGTACATAAAAAATAGGTTTTTTTTTTTTCTCTTTGCCTTGTTTTTCTGAATTTTTATTATCTGCTTGCTAGTAAAAAGAACACTATGTAGTAGCAACTGTACAGTGCTTTCCCACAACAGTGCTCTGAAAATGACACACTTGTAAACAGCTCCATCAAGTATGGAACAGTAATACAATCTGGCAGAAAGAATCACAGAAGCCAAGTTACACAGAGAAATTATTGTTAAAATTACATTAATCAAAACCAGTTAGGAAAAGATGAGAGGAAGACTCTGGCAGAACATGTCTGGGATGTTACCAATTAAACTTGTTGTTCTTCCTAAAAGGCAATAGCATTCTTTTTAATTAGCCTCTGTCATTTTAATTCTAACAATAACCCACGGCATGATTACTATTTGAGCTACTTGAAAACTGAAAGCCTGCACCCCATTTCTTTTAAAGATTACTCAGTGAACAACTGGTGTGGGTGGCTAGAGACAAGTGAACAGTCTATCTGGCCACTTCTAAAGCTGAGCTATAGCACAAGATCTATTCATTTAAAAACAACAACAATAAAACACCACACAAAATTCACATATTGAATAGTCATCCCAGGGATAGACTAAAGCTGAAGCTGTCTGTAGCATAAATCACCTAGCTAGGAATCAGAAATTAGCAGAAAGATGTTTCTTCCTAAGTTGACATTTATTTGTGAAGCAAGACATTGGCAGAGAGCTCTGCACAAAGTGTAGCATTACAGGGGCTCACACTGGGAAGGTGCACACAGACGCAGCTCCTAATCCTGGTGATGCCATTGGCACTGAAGAAGTTAACGCCTGCAGGCTGCAATGCTAATCCTTTGGCATTACTACACTTTGCAACAGGAACACTTGGCTGAAATGAGATTAAACATCTTAATGGTGTTAATGAAAATCTGACCTATAAAAACTGCTTAAGAACAGAAACACTGCATTTTTCAAGTTCTCTGGGCTGAAACACTCAAAGTCTCCCCTTTGCTTGAGCAATGCAGGCTCCACATGGGGAGTACACGACTTCAGACCTTTCAAAAAACCTGTGATTCTAACAGAGAAGGTTCATAAAGTTCCACTTTGTCTCACTCAGTGTGTACCAGATTCCCATCTCAGCATCCTCATCCATCAAGGAGGTATCACTCTGTTTGTACTCTATGTGATGTGAGCATTGGAAGAGAACTGGGAAAGATGACAGTTTGATAAGAGTTGCACTATAAGTCATGTGAAATCCCCATTCATATCTGCTCAGACCTGCTCTAGAAATACACTAAAACAATTATACATTAAGTCTGTGAAATATGCTTGTTCTTGTTGATAATTCCTTTTATACCCTCACTCTGGCCTACATTCTATGCCAAGATATCTTAGCAGGAAAAAAAAACCAAAAACTGCAGTGTTTTTTAATTTCTTCTTTACTATGGAAATAAGTCATTACTGAAAAGCTCCCTGGCCTTTTCAGTTCTTTTCCTGTTCTTTTTCTTAGAAAATGTGGTTCTCTTAAACCCATGAAAAGCAGCTGCACAATGCAAACCTTCATGGTGGTAGCTTTCTGCCCAAATAAATGAATTAGCCCTTCCCACCTGGCCACTCTTAATTCCCTTCTGCTGTTACAGAACAGCAAGACACAAAACAAGAACACAAGTAAGGAAGCAGAGACCACTTTTTCCTGGACAAAATACATCCCTTCCCTCCTACTGGGAAGATGCCTCCTCCCTGCACTCCCAACGCAATGTACAAGATAGAAGTAAACAAACACTGTGAGGTATAATGAAGCACATCAGAGGATTGCTGATGATTGCTGATCAGAGAGAAGGATTTAACAGTTCCACAGATGATCAGAAAACATCCGCAGTGACACTAAGCAGGATATGAGAGAATTCAGGTTCCAGGATGAAAGCCAAACATTAACCACCAGGAATTCAGAAGGAAATTTCTCTAGGTAACTACACTATGTAATTGTTTAATAGGATTTAGCATCTTGCTCTGAAGCATCTGGTAAAGTTTAGCGCTGGATGGAGTACCTGGCTGACCAACTTGTTTTATAAGGGTGGGAATATACTCTTTAGCCCTACAAAGTAGCAGCAAGTTACAAGGAGCTCAGCCTACACCAACCACTTTACAGTGCTGCATATTCTAGGGGCGTGCTGTTTCCATTACACTTCAATAGGTATTTTAAAAGTGTCCCAGCTCTTCTACAGAATACAGTTTTAAAATAGCCCAGCACAAGACCTGTGGTATGCTGGCAAGCACTACGTGTTGGCAGCCAGTCTAAGATCAGGGCTGGCAAAAATAGGGCACCTGTTGTCAGTGTTCTACCAAACACAATCTCTTTAATATCAGGAATGTTTGGAATGGTTTCATAAAACGTCAAATTAGCATCCCAGACCACCAGCAACTCGATTAAATTTTCAAAGTGTCACCAACTGGCTAACTTCAAGCAGACATGAGAAATCTTGATAGACTTGATAGGCACTCTTGTTTCACCCGTAACTTGAAATATTTACTTGCAAAAAAAAGGTATGTGCCAAAAAGAGTATTTTAAAGATACCCACACAATGCAAACAGGTATTTCTAGTGAAAGCCCCAGTGAATGAAAGGTAATCACTAGAAATATATGCTGAAGATGTTCAGAAGAATGCTAAAAAAAAGCCACATCAGAGATTGAAGTCAGAGCCCCAAAGCTCCTGTTACTAATCTGGGCACTCGTGAGCAAACAACAGGAGTGGAATAGCCAGAATTCCATCAGCTAGCATTGCCCTTTCGTGCTCTCCTAGAGTGTTGGGTTTTTTTTGGAAAGAAGCACCGTGCCTGTCTGTACGAGTCAGCATGATGGTAGCTCAACAACAATTTCCAGATAAAGCCGTAGAAAATGCATCCGTGAGATGCTCTGCAGAACAGGCGCACTTGGCAGAACCACTTTACATCAGCTACTGAAGCAAGAGAGCATTTAAAGAAAGAGCCAGAGCAGGAATACCCTGGGTACCACACTTTCCATTCCAAGGATTGCCACAGGCAGCAGTTTGCTATTTATGAGGATATATAGGGGTGCCATCTGATGCCAGCATCCAAAGATCTTGCCTCTTCCTGTATGCATACTGCCACAAATCCACCTAAGGCACTGCTTCTAGAAAGATCCTAGAAGAACAAAACAGCTGTGATTCAACAAAACACATCACCGTTGATGTCTATGCTCTGCCAATTAGGTACACTGCCCAAGATTGCCAACAATTCTTCCTACCATTAGTTAGGATATGAGTTTTCTCCATAGAACTCTGGTTCCTACAGGAGCTCACTCCAAGGCTCATCTCAGACTGAAGAAGCACCAAGGTACTCTTGAAAATTAAACTCATTAATAAGGAATCTCTCTCATAATGCAAGCAGGGTCGGGTTTTTTTGTTTGTTTGTTTGCTTGTTTGTTTTTTGTTGTTGTTTGAGAATGCATAGAAAAAGTAACAGTAGAAAGAACAGTCCTCAAGGATGGTCACATTACATGATAGAATCAGGTCTGATCCTTCTGTCTCTGGATATGGCTGGTAAAACCTAATGCCATCAGCCTGAGCTGGAACCCAGTCATGACTTCACTCATCTCCACGTTTGTGTTGGCACAGTCAAAGCTAAAATCAGTGCTTTGGAAAGTGCTCAAGAGGAAACACTGTGCAGGAGGGTAAGGCACATCCGTAACAACAGAAACAGACAGGCATCCAGCACAAAATGAAAACAAAAGGAAATTACTTTCTCATGCTTTTCTTTTTTCTCCTTTGTAGTTATTATTTTAGTAGCACCTTAGCTCTGACACAGATTAAGGTTTCGTTTTGTTTAGCACAGTAGAGACATGCAGGGTAAAAATCGAGGCTATAGCATCAAATTAAATACAGTTTTGTTACTCACACAACAGGATTTCTCACAGAGCAAGAGGCCACCCCTGCCCATTTTTAATCTAAGTGAGCAAGACAAGTAAAAGGCTGAACAGAAGAGGCAGCAGTAGGGGATGAAGTTCAAAAGTCATGGAGAGGCAGAACTCCAAGTATTGCTTCATGTGTTACAGTCCATCATGACAACAGCAAATTCTGCTAGGCTACATGATATCAGCTGTAGGTAACACAGAAAAAAAAAAAAATCTTTCCCTTCTTAAACTAGTACTTCAATTCCAAGAAAAATGGCAGAAACAATGTTATCAATCCAAGAATAAAATTATTACAACCCATCTAAGGTGGTGATAGTAGTACTGAAGGATGGAGGACAGCACTTTGGGAACTTGCCAGCTCCCTAGATGAAATCTGAGGTCCAAGCAATTCTAGGAGCAGCTACCAGAAAAACTTACAGTATTCCAGCTCTGCCCTTGGAAAGCTGCCTGTAAGGGCCAGATCAACCTCTACCAAGCTGCAGGAATTAGTATTTGACAATGATGGTGAGCAGCCTCCAGTATCACAATGCTGTCTCATCACAAATCAACAGTTTCCTATAAAGTAAACCAGACCATTTCACCTGCATGCTTCTACTCATCTCGCAAGCACAGATACTGGCTGGACCATAAAGTTTTGAGACAGGGAAGAGCTCTCTGTATGTGCACTCCATCATACACTAGTAAGAAGAAAATCTTAACACTACACAAATTTTTTAAGTCAAGGTCCATCAAGCACATGTACAGTCTCAGCTGCTGGTGCTAAAATATACATTACAATTATAATCAAATTGATATACACAACAAATTTAAATCAATTAGAAATCAATTACTCTTGTTTTGTTGTTTGGTTTTTTTTTTTAGTTTGGCTTTAATTAGGTTCAGTGTTATTTGTCTGTGAGGCATTTGTTTTGTTGGAAGCTTCCACTGATTTATAACAAATATGCTTTAACCATTTCCATGTCCAGTCAGCAGCAGCTCTGCATGGAAAACTCATTGATTAAACACAGCCCATAGCCTGAGCTATGTACTGCACCTTCTCTCTTCTCTTCCAGATGACGGGACCTTTTTTTAACTTAAATGGCTGAGATAGAGTAACAACTGCCCCACCAGAACCGGTCCATTCCAGGGCAACTGCAGTCAGAGCTTGTTACCAGTCCTGCAGGTTATGTAAATACCCAAAATAAATAATAGGTCTGCAGCAAACAGGCAAACAATGTCTCTGTCCTCTGACACCATAGATGAAGCCCGAGCACAACTGAAGCAAGACAAGAGTGACATAGAGTGATGACTAACATGAAATGAACACAAACTACATGTGTCCTGATACCCTCAAGTCAATGTAGAATAGGCTCAATTCCAGTATATTCCCAAATACAGCACTAGCTATCTACATCTCTATTAATATCTGTAGTGGGAACCCTCACTGCAGCCACCTGCCCCTAGAAGGCTATGGCAGGATTCTCCAACCCACAGTGCTGCACAGACAGAAAGAAACAGTTATGTGCCAATATCAGGGACAAATGCTCAGGCAAGAGTAACTCAGACTTTCAGCCCAAGTCCCTCCATTCAGTCCCCAGACTGGTTGGGAAGATGAAAAGCCCTGCAGATATATCTCATTTTCTAACTTTCCTTACAGCTGATTATTCCAACAAAGCCAACTGTAGGGCTTGCCATTTAGAAGAAAACATATGAAAGTAAATAGATTACAATAAGGAAACTGAGGACTCGGCTGAGGGTAAACTCTTGAGCTTATCAAATAACTGTGGAATTTGTGTGTAAAAAGGTTGGGGACACCTCTTTCACCGCTTTTATGCTAACTCAAGAGCAAATTCTTGGGGCCCTGGTTTCTCCAATTTCTCTGGATTCAAGATAAATCTGATGAGATGCACAGTTGATTTATCCTGAAATGAATCCTGTTCTGGGTTGCATTTCTTTCTTTGTAGTGTTCTTAAGAGTTTCCAGTAAAGCATATGCTCCATTTCGTAACAGTTACAGCATGATAGTAACATATATGTAACAGCAAATGAAAATTCTGAAGATGGCCTCTGGGATGCTAAGATACACTCTAAGAAAGATGTTTGCTAAAAGGCTCAGACAGCAAATCTTTGTTGCCCATAAACTAGAAAGCACGTGGTAAATGTAGCAAGTAAATGGTAAATGATGGTCCATGACACTTATCTTCATCTTCTGGCAATCTTCACACAGGCCCAGAGTACAGAATACTTCTAGAAACCCACTTGGTTGCAAACCAAAAATTGTACATAAAGTCTTTCTTCCACTGCTTTTGTTTCCTATGCCCTCACACTTCTGCTGCCACGTTTCCCACACAGTGCAGACCCAGATGACCCAACTCCTAACCATCTCCTTCAGTCAAACCTATTGCCTCATTCTACCAAAGCTGACCACACTGCCATTTGCTTTGCAGTTCAACTTCAGAATATCCAAGTCTTCCTTCCTATATATTAACTGCTGCATCTTAATGTCATTTCTCTTCTATAATTTTGGAAGTTCGGTCTTGCCCTTTTTCCATCATGAAGAAGTGTTAACTAGATCAGCTCAACTGTTTAATCTCCTTTCCTCCATCAGCCACATCTGTTACCCTTCTGTTGGATTAATGCCATTTTTTCAATTGACTCTGCCTGCATCTCCTCCTCTCCCCCTTGGCTGAATCCTTTCATTAGCATCTCAGCCTCCAGTCCATACTTTTCAAGTCTTCAACTCTGCCCTCCAATTTTTGTATCCCTTTCATCTCTAAGTTTATGGTGTATAGAAAAAGGAAATGGTTTACAATATGCATACAGGATGTGCAATGTTTCCTCCTTCTGAGCGAAGTTTGCTGGTATTCTTATATTGTAAGCTCTTTAGGAAAAGAGGCAGATACCTCTGCATTTGCTGTGGTCAATAGCAGCTCATTTTCATCATCTTCTTTGACTGACAAAGTAGTGCATCAACATTATTATCCCTTCCATGAAAAGGATATGTCACCAGGGTAATCTCTCTAAAATCCTAGATTTACTTTTGCAAAGCCCAATCTCTTTTTGCTGAGTATCTTGAATAAGGAATTCAAGGACATTCGATACATCTCACAAGAAGTATCATGGCTGTTGTTGGGTTTTTTTTGCTTAATTTTTTTAAATCCCACACTGGTTTTACACTTAATCATGCACACCTATGTTAGTGGTATTTAATTTGCAAGTATAAACCGGTAAAGAATATTAGAAGTATAAGATCCAACTTTCTTCTCGCATAGGGGACTGTTCTTTAGTAATAAGAACCGTGGGCAGAAGAGCCTCCTGCAGTCATACCATCAACTCACTCAGTTTTTACTTTTTTTGATAGGTCTCACCTACCCAGAGTGCTGATCAAACTGAGGAATTGTTTGGGAGAGTGCTAGGTGACCAACAGCATGCTAGGAAGAATACCAGTAGCGCCATGGTGCAGGTGATTGAGCTTCCATCTCTGAGAACATTTCTAAGATGCTTTAGCATTGGTGTAGGCTTAAAGATGTAAAGGATTTTTCTCCTGCTACCTTCAGTAAGTACAGTACTCATGCAAAATAACAGAGATAACACACATTCTGGACTGACAGCTTGGCACCGCTCTTATGAATGTGCATGGGTGTATAATAAAACCTACATACAGGACATTATAAATTCTGTACCTTATAAAGTGTGCGCTTGCAGCCTGGAAGGCCAACAGTATCTTGGGCTGCATCAGAAGAGGGATGGTCAGCAGGGAGAGAGAGGAGATTGTCCCTCTCTACTCTGCCCTTGTGAGGCCCTATCTGGAGTACTGCATCCAGGCCTGGGACCCCCAACACAGGAAATTGTGGAGATTTTGGAGAGGGTCCAGAGAAGGGCCAGGAAGATGGTCAGATGGTCTGGAGCACCTCTCATGTGAAGACAGGCTGAGGGAGCTGGGTTTGTTCAGTCTGGAGAAGAAAAGGCTGAGGGGAGACCTCATTATGGCCTTCCAATATTTAAAGGGAGATTATAAACAGGAGGGAAATCAACTTTTTATGTGGGTAGATAGTGACAGGAAAAAAGGTAATAATTTTGAGCTAAAGGAGGGTAGGTGTCAGAGGGAAGTTTTTCACTGAGAGGGTGGAGAGGTGATGGAATGGGTTGCCCAGAGAAGCTATGGGTACTCCATCCCTGGAGCTATTCAAGGCCAGGTTGAATGGGGCCCTGGGCAGCCTGATCCAGTGACTGAGTGGTTGGCAACCCTTCCTGCAGCAGTAGGGTTGGAACTGGATGATCCTTGAGGTCCCTTCCAACCCAAGCCATTCCATTATTCTAAAATCACATTAAGAACTGCAGACTCATTCACTGCATTTGAGGAGTTTTCAGATAAGTACTGCACTTGGATGACAACAGTTCTAAAGAGGAGAACTAAAAGCTGTACATGTCCGGGAAGATTAAAGCTATTATACATTCAGAAGCATACAATGCCCAGTGATGTGTTAATCCGTGGTCTATAATAAGGCAGCTACTGGCAGTTCAGGAAAGGCTTTAACAGCTTGCATGGGACTCAGCTGATAGGAACACATTGATGTTAGAGCCAGCTTTTTGCAGTTCTCACTAAAGATAATATCTATTCAGATACAGAGTGTGTAGAGAGCCTTGGAACGCCTCACCTGCTACACCAGGCAGGCAGTGGCTGGACACAACATACAGTATACTTTTAAAATACTCTCAAACTATGCATTTATGATTTAGGACAGGACTCCAGCAAACCTTTGCACTTAACTTATTCCCCTCACCACCATCCCCGCACCATTAATACCAACAGGGAGATACCAAAGGACAAAAGTACACAGTTTGCCTTCAGTCAGGCTGGTGCAAATCTGGAGCAACTCAGCTGAGGCCAGCGTAACTGACATCAGAATTTGGCCCAGACTCAACAAACAGAGCCAAATTACCACACTTTCCCTACATGCCTGCATATTAAAAAAGCATGTTTTTGGTTTTGTTGTTTTGATGGTTTTTAATTCTTGAGTGCACATTTCAGCCAGTCTGAAAGTACATTCTGTAATTGTGACAAAAATGCCAACTGACGTAAAGAAGTTCCACAGATTTAATAATATTTTGCTTGGAAAGGGGTGCAGAAACGCATGCATTTTCAGTGAGCTTCAACTCTGAGCTGTAGGAAACACCTTTCTGAGAAAGAAGGGAACTTTTCTCCTGCATAGAAAGCTTCCAAAAGATCTCAGCAATAAAAACTACTTTTTTAAAGTTGGACACATCCAGTAGTGCCCAGATGAAGACAATTAAACCAAGATGGACAAATGGAAAGCACACAGAAAAGACGTGAAGATTTTGGGGACATTATATATAGTGAAAACTTCTCTTCCTGCCATTTCTTTTTCAATTGTTATCCAAATACTTTGCTATGTCCTGCCTCTTGATTGTGAAAGCTCTGGCTGAAATGAAGTTATCTTTCTGCCTCTTTGATCTTCTTTCAAGAGCAAAATTGAAGAACTTGCCAACTTCTGCCCCTACATGCACTCTGCTAATCAGAGTGTCTATTAATGAATATGTGCTATAACAAACCTGGGCACAGCTCTGGATCCACATGAAGAAAGAGGAAGAAGACACACTCACACAGCTGTGGGCGTACTGAATGGAGTCCAAAACACAGCTGTGGAAGGGGAAGGATGATAATCCTCATAAAACAGCATTGCTCACCATGGTACAGCATCACACTCAGATTTTGACTGTACTTTCAAGTGCCATGACAGATCTATAACAGACAGACATTCTAGACTCATACAACAGTAACAAGAATCAGAATCCAGTTCTCAGAGCCAGCACACAATTCCTCAGCAGCAACAGCATCATTCCATTTTCCTCTCCAAGAACCAGAGGTCATCTATTTCATTTTCTCACGTGGCATAGCAAGTTCTGCAGAGGGTGACTGGGTCCTACAGGAATGTCAGCTGAGGAAGCATTCTGGGAAACGCTCATAAGAACCACATTTAAAGCCAGTCTCTCTCTCTCCTGCTTTACTCCTTCCATTTTTCCTATTACCTCAAGGTTTCAATCTCCTTAAGTGTATGGGATCTACTCTCCAGAAAACTATCATCTCCCCTCTACGCCTCTGTTCCTGCAGAAGGCATGAACTGCTCTTCCACTCCTCTTCACCTTCTATCCATTTAAAGAGCTGTGGCTGCAACATCAGCACTGTCAGCTTCTACATTCACTTTAAGGCTGCTCCTCACTGCCAGATGTTGCCAAAGTGGCTGTGGAATTAATGAAGTCTGGGCGTAATGAAGCCTATTTACGCTGTCTCATTTAGCACAGCTCATGTTTGGGGGAATTTATTAGGCACTTAACTGCATGGAAGAGGAAAATATTTGTTGTAGTTTCAATGGCTCTGTATGGTTCTCTGACTCAGTGGCCTCTGAAAGCACACAAATATTTTCCAATAAACAAAGAACTGGATTCAAACTATTGCCCATTGAAAGCGAAAGACTGAACACAGATTCCATTTTTTTCAAGAACTAGAAAGCGTTCAACATTTTTTTTTTTCCTGTGATGTGACTTTGTCTTCAATTTCAAGATGTACAGAGGGCAACTACATTGTTAGCAGCCAGCCTAATGCTATGAGCTCAGAAGTACAACAGCACACAGTCATCATTTTGCTATCACACCCATTTCAGAGAGGACTGAACCAGAGATTTCTTGCATACCAGCATCTTCCAACCTGAATGCAGGCACAGATTTATTGCCACGCAATTATCCTTTGTAGGTCAAGTTTATACAAACATGCTAGCACATGAACAGGACCCAGTGAGCTCTCAGTAGCATGGAACAAGTGGATATCATAAAACCAAGCAGGAACAGAATTGAGTCATTGTGCCAGATTAGTGAATACGCAAAATTCAGTGGAGTCAAAGCAATCGAGAACAACCTCTCTCACAGTGATTAAAGCTTCTCATCTCTTCAGTAATGACCACAGAAGTTTACTCATCAATTGCTATCACATTCAGATTTCAAGCTGATCAAAAGCTTTTTAGCTCTTTGTCAGCTGGACTAATTTCTATTTTATAAATAACTTCCTACTTGTCCTTGCTTTGGAAGTTACTCACATTTCCTTCTAACTATGGAACAGCCACACCACAAGCCAACAACGTCAAACCTACTTACAGGCTGGCATGCTGAATTGCACGAAGAATGCTCCAAAAGTAATGCCTCATAGCTTATTGTGCTGATCACGATGTCAGAGGTGGATGGTGGCGGTATGGCAGCAGAGGCTGAAACCCACCAACATTCCAGTACATTTTGTTGCCATGAGACAGATGGCAGCAGAGGGGCAGTCCAACAAAGTGATAACTGACATGGAAGTGCAGATGAAGCAAAGGGCTGGAAATGAATTTCTCCATGCAGAAAAAATGGCACCCACTGACATTCATTGACACTTGCTGAACATTTATGGAGATCAAACAGTGGGTGTGAGCACAGTGAGGCAGTGAGTGGTATGTTTCAGCAGTGATAACAGTGACAGCGGTCACCCCCACTGGTGCAGATTGTTACAAACATGTCACGCAGGCTCTTGTTCATCACTGGTGAAAATGCATGGGTAATGGCACTGGCTGTATTGAAATAGTGTTTTGCAGCTGAGAGTTTGTTCAAATAGTGTTACTGTGCTTTTTGTATCTGTTGGAGTAATAATGGAAATAAATAGGATGCGTTACTTTCAGAGCAACCTACATCAATGTTTTCTCAACAGACAAACAAAATTCTTGGATTAGAACTGGTATACACAGGTACTCATGCTGGGATGTACCTTCTCCTACACCTCCTGCATTTTTTATGTGTATCCCTCCCAGTATGCCTTAGCATTTTCATTCAGTACCACTGAAAAGCCACAGGTCTGACTCAGAGTCAGACTCCGCTGACATATTCAGAAGAATTACTCAGACCTCAAAGTGGGGGTCTGTTTAACAACCATTTACTTATTTGGGGAAGTATTTCAATAAGAACCACATGCTGATACGCAGAGTAAGCATTAATTATGCAGAGAAGCATTAATACTCTCAACCAAACGGACAGTCTGTATTTCCAGTAGATCACAGTATGAAGAGATCACAGTCTGATACACAGAACTCTGGAAAACGGATACACTAGAAAATGACTTGACCTCGGGCAGAGATAGGAAAATTTATTTAAAAAGGAAAACCCATCAGAATGCTCTTCCTTTCAATAGCTACAGTCATGCAATATTGCTCTCTAACCAGTATTTATTTTATTATGGCTTACACAATATTTAGCAAGCCATATATAAACACAGGCACTGGTGTCTGTTGGACAGACACCGATGTCTCCTAGGAATGGATTTCTATATTTGTGTGCTCTTAATACCACGTGGCATCTGTCCAAACTGGGAACTGGGAAGGGTGTGCACATTTCTGCATCCTTAAGAATGGTGAAAAATCTTCTATATGTTAAAAGTTTCCTTCCTAAACTATTTAAAACACTTGGTTCCATTTGTATTTTTTCTGGTTTGTTTTGGTTGCGTTTCTAAAAGTTCCAATATCTCATTGCAACCTTTTTTATCCCATAATTAAGGCAAGCTGCCTCTTTTTCTATTCCCAAATGCCTCCAATGAGAAACAGGGTCTCTGAATCAACTTGTGTGAAAGAGTTGCTCACTGTGAACAACAAAGGAAATTCAACACAAACCAAGCTTCTAAATCCAGAAAAAAAAAAGTCTTCTTTTTTAAATTATTATTATTTTTTAATAGAAGAACTTTTCCTCCCCTCCACTGGAAAATTTCAAAACTTATTGCAGCAATATCATAACTGTGATTGGAGAGAGATCCTATTTCTCTGGAAATACTTTTCTGGAGGGAGAGAATGTTTAGAATCAAATCAGAAATTATATTTAGAATGAAAACAACGAAATTTTACAGCACAACTTCCAACTCACTTCCATTTAAAATAGAAAAGGCAACTTCCCTTTGTATAGTAGTATTTTCTATTTTAAATATTGCTTAAGAAAACAAAATCAGCTTCCCACTAAGTGAAAATACAGAAAAACACAACAAATCTGCCCTGTCTGATGAGGGATACAGTTGCCCCTGCTCAGTTCTTCTCTAAGCCCAGTTTCTCCCCAATGCTGCCCATTTATCAGGCAGCACCTAAACCAGGGATAGCCGCATGGTGCTGTATGGATACACACCTCAGCACAGTAGTCTTATTTCCATCTGCTTCAAACCTACATCCATCCAAAGAGCACCGTCTGCTGTTCACACCATTTTCTCCAAGGGATGCTACTGCCAGTGATACTTAAACCTGTCCTTGGGCTGCTGTATTATTCTTAAGCCTGTCCCTGAACTTTACAGTTTGCAAACCATATAACTCATTTATTACACAAAGTTTATCAATATAAGAGTTTTCACATCGTCCTCAGCAGTGTATCAGCATTAAGCATTGCACACAAGCATGACAGAAGACTGGTGTGTGAAGCTTGCTGGCAAAACCCAATTGTTTTGCATATTGCTTTCCGATTTTAGAGGACTGACACCATAAGGAAGATTCACTCATTTCTTCTTTCTTCCTGTCCAGACACTACAACAAATTGGGATCTTTACATCACGGACTATGAATCACATAAAGCTGTGCTGCATTCTGGAACGTCCTTGATCTCATATGGGCGCAGATGAAACACTTGAATCATACTGTAAAATGGAAAAAATCTGCCTTTGCAGTATTGCAAATCTCATGATTTCATCTTAGAGCCTGTGATCAGTTCTCAGCCTCGTGATTACCAGAAAGTTCCAGCTTCCACTTTGAAGAGTCAGAATCTTGTTTCCATAGTGAACATAATCCTATCGTACCCTCAAATCCCAAGACGTTCAAAAGCTAAGCCTCAGGATGCAACATTTAAACATTTTATGGGAAAAAGACTTCTTTTTAATGTACCTTAAAATTGAATTCCTTTTTTACTGTCTTCCCTCCTCTATGGAAAGTATATCTCCCCCAGAAAACACTGATCTGAGAAAACACATTTTGAAATACTGAAAGCACTTCTGTTTTCCAAAAGCAAATTCAGATTCTTTTCTTTTTCCTCCACAGTTCTTCATTCGTCAGCATTCTGGCAATCACAGACAGTGATATTTAGAAACTGCTTAAAATACTTACATATTTTAACCACTGTTCTCTACAGGAGAATACGAGAAAGCTGTAGTGATTGCAGCAAAACTGAAAATGTAACTCGTCACAAAAATTACATTTTGAAGGAAGCCTGAGTATGAATATCATAGTACATAGAAGTTGTAGCTTTTAGAAAAGAAGTTCTTCCTTTATTTAAAAATCAGTCTGCAGATTAAAAAGACAAACTGGCACATCAAGCAGCATTTCCTTCAGACTCAAATCTTCATTGCAAACTATGCCTACTGTTGTCAGAATGGACTTAGTTTGGTTCAAGCACATTTATCCCTGTGCACTTTACTGACAAGGAATGGTAGGAGCAGTCTTGAATCACACAATGGCTTTGGGTTGGAAGGGACCTCAAAGATCATGTAGTTCCAACCCAATGACAAAATCCTTTGTTTCTGCTGCTTTTAGAGCATCAGACGGACTTGGAAATTTTCTTTTCATTTATGCCTGTGGTTTTGAAGTTCCAGTGTTCTCCCACTGTCTGCTATCTGTGGTTTTGAAGTTCCAGCGTTCTCCCAGACATTCATAAAGAATAAAAAAACAACCCATTTGGAGCCATTGCAGGAGATCCATCCCTCTATTTACCCTGACATCATCCTTTCTCCAAGAGTTCAGCAACAGATCAGAGCCTCAGAGTTATCCGGTATTTCAAACTGTTACTGTTTGAAGCGTAAGTGGCAGAAAGAACAATATTCATTCTTTCCCTTCTAAGAAAGGACACTGACAGGATTGAAAAACTTCCATCAGCTGCTTCCAGTCTTAAGTCCATCCCATAAAGTAATTAAGATTCAGTTTAGTAAATGAAGCTGTACACAGAGATACTAATGGTTTTCTTGAACCCTAGTAACAATGAACTCATTTTTAACTGTATTGTACTAAATTAGATGGAGAGGGAAGAACAAAAAAATGAAGAAAAAAAAAAAAAAAGGAAAAATAATGAGTTCTGAACAGGCCCAGATAAAGCTGGAATTCCAAGCCTGATGAAAATACATACACAAAGCAAATCAGATATTAGACATTGGCAACAAGTAGCTTCCAAGCTCTCTCTGTGGATGACTCAGGCAAATGTTGTACAAAACTGTCAGATTTATAGTGCACAGATCAGTTGAAAGGCTTTATGCTTACAATAATAGCCTGCATGAGTGTATGCCATGACATTCTTTCTAAAGTGCTTTTGCAAGCCTCCCCCATGCAGAGAGTCGTCTTCTACCTTTAAAGCAATAAAAAGCAGGCCATTAACACAGAACAGAAATTCTACATGGCAAATTTTACAAGAGAGCAAAGAACACTCCAACCAGCTGAGAAAATGGAGGGGAATGGAAACGGCTGTACACAAATTACAGTCTGGCCAGGACTCTGGGATTAGAGACAAGAAGAGATCTTCAGTCCTTTGACTCCTTATATGCTGATCTCATCACTGCAATTCCTCCCATGATGGCCTCAAGACATTATACTAAAGAAAAAGCAATAATGAATTCATAGCCAAAATGCATGCTTATTTCAAAACTCTTAATATTGCCTTTACATAAACAGTTCCTGTAGAGATAACTGGAAATTCCACTGTTACAACCAGGAAGGAAATGCCCTTATTGGACTCTCCAACCCAGCACCATTTGACATCCTCAAAAAGTTTTCCCCACCTTTTGCTCAGGGAATAACTATTTTTATGGCATCCTATAATGAGTGGAAAGTCAAGCAAACAACAATTTTGATGTGGTCAAAATAAGTCATTTCAACTCCTTGAACACAAGCACACAAGTCAACAAAGTCTGCTTTAGCAGTGACCTACAGGTGGCAAGCAGGCCCCTTAGACATGAGGAAGAGGAGAAAAGTAAAGGAGCATTCAGAAGAGCCTTATCATCATCTTAAAATTAGCCCAGGCTCTCTGAAGATACGCAGATGTTGTGAAAGGTGAGGAGGCAAACAGCTTCCATACTCCAAACAATTATATGGTCATTTTCTTATTTTCTCTTGCTCAGGAAGAAATGCAGCTGTCTGGAATCCTAATGGTTTTGTTTGCTTTTGCATCACGTAATTAAACTCTTAAGTTTCTGTCTCTCTTTGTGTTAGATGCCATGTCTGGGGCAGCAAGCAAGGCTGGTGGGACTAAAACTCATCCATCTCCATCTTTAGAACTACTATGAGGTGCAACGCAAGAGCAGAGACTACTCCAGTTTTACAGACTATGCTGAACAACCACAAGTCACTCACTGTCTGGGCCTTTGTCCTATCATCAGCAAGCCTTCCTCCAGCTTCAGTATTGCTGGACGTCAAAGTGGAAGTTTTCAACCTTCAGAAGAATTAATAGAGAGAAGAGATTCTTGTTTCACACATCTCCAAAGCTCTCATCTTCCAAAAGAACTGAACCTGTTGTGTTCCTGGAAAGAGGGGAGGGGTGAGCTGAAAAACCCAAAGAGGTACTGAAATTCTGATAATTCCCTCCTTGAAACAGCCACACCAGGCACTCAAAAATCTACAAGAAAACAGATGTGTAGGACCCCACATCCTATATCAAGGGTTATTTATCAGAAAACAACTGCCACACCTTTGCTACTGCCACTCCCCTGTTTTTTATTCCCCTTTACCAACTTCTGCAGCCATTGATCATTCCATCTCTTCCCTTCAAGCTGGAGCCAAGTATACCAGCTGCCAGCCTGAGCATGCACGTGGCAAAAGCAGACGATGCAGCAGTTACTCTATTTTTCCATTTTAAACATGTTCTGCTGCTGTTATTAAACTATACCCAAGCTTCCCCCTCTTGGGGCTCTGCACATGCCAGATATTTTTTTTGTTGTCGTTGGTTAGGTTTTTTTCCTTAGGATGGGGGAAAATAAAATCTTGCTCAGACTGCAATTTAACTACTACAAAGGTTATGGACAATTTGTCAATACCAAAGCAAATGAGGTCTGTCTTTCTAAACCTCTTACTTAGCATTAGTTTCCTCACAGTCTGACTATTGGCGGATCAAGACAGAAATAAAGAGTTTAACTTCTTAATTTTAAAGGGGCAAGAAGTATTTCTTATCACTCTGCACTTTCCTCTCTCTCCTTTCCCCTTCTTTTTTAGCCTAGCCTGAATCATCCTTCCTTTCTCTGTCCCCATTCCCTCTTATAGCTACTCACATGTAAAGCAGATTTCTCCCAAATACCTTCTGTTAATCCAACAGCTCAGCAGGGACTAACCCCATCACTTCCTGCCTAACGATAAATAACTGCCATCGTATAAAAATTGGGCAGGGAAGAAAGGGATGCTCGAGGTCAGTAACACCTACCATTATGGTACCAAGTTGGTAGGGAAACACGCCTAAATAAACATCTTTACCACCAAAATGATAGATCTGACATTTGTACCCCCTGAAGAACACCAAAACAGCTCCATGTGGTGTGTAGTTCATAAGTGCAGTGTGGATCTTCTCTATTTAGCTCTTACAACATTTTCTTTAATTAACCATTATTGTTCTATTTTCCACTCTCACTAAGGCATCCAACCAGCTACTGTTGCCTAACCAATGATGATATTTAAAGTTGACAAAGGATAAGCTGATGATTTTGCTATGTCAGACTAGACATGGCCATTTGAAGAAGATCTTGGACTCAAATTCTCTCCTATCCCCCTAGTTCTCCAAATACACCACAAAATACTACAAAATGCAGCAGCTTGGCAGAGAAATCAGGTGACTTCTGTCTACGGGAAAAGGTTGTCAGCCTTCACTGCTCATGAAAGGGGGCAAGTAAGTCTCAAGCCCATGGCAACACTATTTTAACATTCATTACCACCCTACACTTTTGAGATCTCTCATTTTAGAGCTACCTCAAGTGTAGGAAGCGAGAGAGGAGGCAAAAATTCAGTGGGACAGCTTCCGTCCTCTGCCTCTCAGCCTCCTGCATCCAAAAACAAAGCACTGGGAACACAGTGTTAGAAGAGGGAAAAAAAAAAAAAGAAAAAAAAAAAAGGGTCAAACCATGTCCAGTCTTAAAACAGAAAGATTTTAGAAAATGTCCAAGACTTTGAGACTTTGGAAAAGTTCATTCTTAGATCCCAGCTTTGTAATCTGGTCTTAGATATGCATCTAATTTAATCAGTCCATCTCACCTGTTGGGAAATTCTAACAACCTCAAGGAGTTAACTGCCAGGAACCTCTTTTTCTTGATATATGTGCTTCGCTTTCCATTGCTCAATTTACTTCTCTAATTCCTCCAAGTTACAGCCTTGTTCTTGGCTGCTCCTTGAGCAATCCTCTTCTTCTATCTGGATACTAATGCCTTCCAGAGAGTCTGTAAACAGCTATTAAACATTTCACCATCTCCCTGATCAGATTAAAGCAGGTTTCTAGCTTTGTTTGTTCTTCACCTGCTAAGGAGAAAGGTGGCACAGAAGGCATTAAGGCTCTATGGGAAAAGAGAAGTACAAATTTATTCAAGACATGGGAATAGAGAGTAATGAACGTGGCAGGAAGACTGGATTTATGGATTTTATGGCAGTGATACTCCTTGTGAGCAACTCTGCCTCAGTGGTTTCTTGAATTAGAAGCAAGAAAGGTTATTTGTTATCTTTGTCAAACTATAGGCCAAAAATCAAAGAAAGAACATGAGAGGGGTACCAAACGTTACAGTGCACAAGCTATTGCTACAAGAAATTACAGAGGATTTTGCATCTGTGAAGTGGTTTGCATACAGCAGTTGATTAAAGCAAGCCCTACTTCTCAGCAGCTACAAAGGCTCCACACACCACAAGAAGCTGAGCTTCATTGGCCATAATACAGATTCATGAATGGAGCAGCCTTTTGACCCAGCTGAGCACTTTTCCCCTCCTGTTCTTTGAACTGTGCTAGGCAAGGTAACCTCAGGAAGTTGCATATGCAACGTAAAATCATCTGCTTCCTCCCTTAATATGCTCCCACATCAGTTTTGTCTTCAGTTTCGCTTCTCATCTGACACATACTCCTCACTTTGATTACCAAGAAATTCAAAGGAGCACAGCAACAAGCCCTCATGACAGCTGCAAACGGATCACAATTACCAGGCAGGAACAAGGAGCTAAACAGTTTGACCTTAACAGTATTTGACTCAGAAGAGAGACAAAACTCTGAGGCAGGCTCCCAAAGCAGCAGGTTAAGCAAACACCGGGTGTGATTTCTCAGCTGTTTGTTACATGGCATTGATTGAATTCATTTGCCTGACAAAAGCCACTTTATATACAATAGTAATCAAGCAAGGTCACAGTGACATCTGGTTGCTCCTGCAGCCACTCTGCTCACAGTGCTATGCACAGCAGCTTTGGGCTCAGGCACGCTGATAATCAGCTGAGCTATTCTAAGCCACAGGGCTTCACAAAGAAGTAGAATCTGGCTTCAGACTTAAAATACACCTGCAGCTGACCAAACACAAGGCTCAGAGGCAAGGAGCACTGCTGGAACCTGCTTATTAACAGGAACTGGGGCACGCAGACATAAGGGACATTATGGTTAGGGTAGCTGCTGACACCTCAGCCAAGGCATGCATAACTAGCCCCTTCCTGCTCAGGTATGCAATTTCATTCTGCTGCTGGTGATTGCTGCATTAAAAACTTAAGAACAGGGCTTTATGCAGATGAACAAATGTTTTAATTGCTTCTAAGCTCATCTGTACTATACTTTCTCCTATCAGACTTTACCACCTTCTGGTTGCTTATTAACATCTCCGTTTAATTCTAAAGATTTAAAGTTTTGACCTTTGTGTCATAAGCAGAGGCGCTTTCCTACTATGTTGACATAAAGCTGTTCTTTCAGCATGTTTTCCCATAGCTGCCCATCTCAGAAGTGGCAGAACCTCAACAAAAGGCTCTGGACGTACCAACAGCCAACAGGAGATCAACAGGAGAATTGTGAGATCCTGCTTGGAAAAGCGATGTTTATATAGGAGAATGACAGCTGCTAATCACAGCCATTAGCACTGAAAACTATCAGCACAAGTCCACCTGCAGTGGAACAACATGTTCAGGTACAATGCATCCTACAATAGCAATCAAGGCCCAATCTGACCCAGTTCCCAGAAGTTGTACCTTCTTAAGCCCTATGAACTTCAGCGCAATTACTTACACAGACATGTGTATCCACAGGCAAGTCCTGATATAGAGTAACCTCTATAATAAGACTGAAGTTATGGTATGCATATAGTCAGCAACATTCAGGATGACTCAGGTTGCTCTAAATATATGGTACCATTTTGTCTTAGAGCTTGACAAGTTTTTAAACAACACAGATACAAAGCAGCACATGATGAGGTTGTTCCTATTGCTCTGCTAGGTATTGCTAAACAGGAGTGTTAAGTAATCTACAGTGTAGCACATATAGCACACTACTCCATAGTACACAGTGTTCCACCCTTATTCCAACAATTGCTTGGTATGTAGTTTCTGATACAGTGCACAGGCAGTGACTGTATCTTGCACATTTCACGTTTTAAGACAATGCATAATCAATGACAGATGCTACTAAGTAAGTTACCAGCCCGTGATCTATCTCAAGCAATACCAATTTTGAAATGGTCAAAGAAGCTTCTGGTGTTCAACACTCAAATGGCCACTACAGAAACATCCCTCTGTCATTTGACTTCTTTATATGTGGGCAGATCTGACACAACAGAGATACAGAGGGGAGATGCAAGGAAAGCTGACCAGTGCCATGGCCACTCAGTTGAGTTGTGCTAATTTATACCAGCAATGTTTCGGTCAAGTAATTGGGCACATGAAGCATTGTTCAGGTTATAACTCTTCCCAGATTACAAATTCCATTTCACTGCTAAAGTCTTTTTGCCATCAAGGAGATTGCAGTTTCAACTTTAAGAAGCAGAGAGGAAGGGACAGGGAGAGGATGGGTGGGCCATAACTCTATTTTAGCTGCCATTTCTCATCTTTGAAAACATATCATATCTCATTCTGACTGATTTCTCGTGCTGAGGTAGAAAAGATAAATCAGCATTCCTGTACTTCAGACACACCAAAGCTTTACTACTGTGACCATTTCACATTCATTAGAGTCTGAAACATCCTTCTCTACCCAAAGACAGTGAGTGCAACAACTAAAGAGAGCTCAGATGGATTTATATGAAAACAGACCATCTGAGAGACTTATACTTCCTGATGCAAGTTCAACATAAACTGGTCTGCTTGCCCAAGATATGCAATATAGGATACTTTACACTTGCCACCAAAGTACTACTTTCTGGAACTGCCTTTGTTGCTGAGGACAGCCTCACTCTTTGAGCCTGATTCTTTTCACCCCCATCCTTCCTAAGGGCTTTCCTAGCCTAGTTCACATCAGTAATCAGATTTACACGGAGGTCCTATAAAGCATCCCTTTAGCACAACCCGGAAAGAATAAGCTGTGGGAGAGGAGCAGGCATTCCTTAGACTAGCTTTGTTGATCAAAAACACATTCCTTCAAAACTTCTCAAGTGAGTCCAACAGCAATAGCCTAGCAAGCTCAGAAGTCCAAGCTCCCACCCAGAATAATGCAATTCTTCCAATTTCCAAGTTGTATGTGGTCAGTTTATCTCTCAAAGTAGCTGAACAACATACCCTCGACACACACCTTCGTGTGAAAATTGCTTCTACATTGAATCCATTTCGCAGGCTTCATTATAAAAAATGTGCCTGGACATGGAAGTATTGCAGAGCAAGTAGCAATAAAAGGGTTGCACCTAATAGATTCAGATGCAATTCAGTTAGCAAATCTCTGTGGACACACTGGAAATAGCATAGATAACAGCCAAGGTAACAAAGTTTTGGGAAGGTCTTGCTGTACTTTGCAACATTAGTGGGAAATTTCCCCATTTTATTTGGGAGGTACTGTTCTGGGAGGTACTCCTCCACCTGTAGATATGCACACAAAAGTTCAGGTGACAGATGCACCATCTCCAATGGTGCACACTGCAGCACGCTGCTATCACCTTTCTGATCTAACAGATAAGCTTTCTTGAACTATCCTTGCCACGATATTGTTGTCTCATGCTGCACACAGTCCAAGTAAACTAATACAGCTATCTGATGAGTCTTACCAGTGCCATGTCCAGGAGAAATCAGGAAAAAATCTCATCTCAGGTTGTACAAGGGGGACAGATGAAGGGCAGCTCTCTCCTTTCCTTAAAGAGATCACTACCACACTTAATCATCTGCTGTCTATGGGCAACAGCCCTTAGAGATACGCAGAGAAAGGGAAGGGGCATTATTTCCTCTCAACAACTGAATAACAGAAAAATGAATTATCAGAAGGGAGGACCGCAAATATTTGTCCAGGCACAAACTGCTTTGTTTGCCTGAGAGGGAAGGTGTTCATGTGAAGAACAGCCCCTCCTGTACTGGCATCCTGAGACACAACATACTCACAAGGGCATCCAAGTCCATGTGGAGTGTGAGCACAGGCAGCTCTGCCTCCAGTGAGATGAGCTAAAAGCTTCTCAATGCTCCTTTCTGCTCAGAAGTTGGCATTCTCAGGCTTGCAGTATATGACCCACTGCCAGCCAGTTGTCTTGCCATTGTCCCCATTAAATTAAGCATGCTTTATTTCTCACTCAATTTACCTCATATTTACATGTCACTAGGAAACAGAAGTGGGCTGTTTAGGAGAATTACTCCTCTATCATTTGAAGGCTTGTGGTTGGACATAACATCCTACAAGGAAAACAGATCCAAAGGTGATGGCTCCTACAAGAACTCACTTCAATTTAGCAACACTGGCTGGGCTTCACATTGGCATCTTTTGCAGTTCTGCACAGGGTTCCCTGGCCCCCTCCTACAACAGCTCCCAGCTGAAGAACAACACCATACGCTTTCATTGCCAAAATCTTGCACAATGTACTTGCAAGTCTTGAAGACAGACTCCACTGCTTGTTCTGGGCTGCTGGAGAGGAAGGGAAAGTGAATGTGCCCATTTTAGTTTCAGACTATTTAAAACGTATGATGACAGACGCTCTGCAGCGGGAAGGACTCTCTGGCAGCTTCCATGGCAGAAGTACACACAGACACGCACACACACAGTGCAAGAGATGGAGAACAGAGCTCAGTGCATGATTCTGCCAAATCCCAAATAATGGCAACACCACAGTGGGCTGGGAATTAGCAGTCTCCTACCTTCCTCTGAAATCCAAGATGACACCATTTGTCCAGTATTAACAGAAACAAGCAACAAACAAAGCCAGTCATACAGCAAACAGTTATGTCATACCCTATCAAACAAGTGTCACACTCCAGCATGCCACTGCATTAAAAAGGATTTCTCACAGCTTGGGGATACTGTGTGTTTAAGCCTATAATCACCTCTCTACCCATTAGTCAGCACAGAGAGTTCAGCTATCAGTCTGCACAGTGCAAGGTTGAAGATCAGATCAAGCACCACTGGAAACAAGCATTTCTGGAAAAGGCTTAAACCTCCACCTTAGCACAGGCTGGGTCTGTCTGCAGATGCACAGCTGGCCCTTAGCAATGGCTCTGGCTGATGAGCAACAATCACAATGCCCATAGTTAACATAGGTGATAATTGTCACACTTAGAATTGTGGTATTGAAATATTCAGCCATTTGTAAATTGGAAAGAATCAAAAGGAAAGAATTGTAAGACATAAGAGAGATAATGATCTTGTCATATCAGAAACAGATCCCATCTCTTGCCAAGAGTGACCAACAAAACCAGTAAAACACTTCTATTTTCTTCCTTTTCTTCCTTGAAAATGATTCCCAAATGGATACAGCAAAATGAGTGAATTTAAAGAACAAAGAGTTAAATGTGATGGTACCTTAGCTTCTGTTCTCCCAGACCTCAATTTCACATACACATATGCCTATGCTTAATTTTAGCACAGAAACATGCTGGGTTTTGTAGCTCAATTTACGGAATCTAGGGTAAAGACACTCCCACCTGCAGAATGGGACCACACTGCAGCATGGGCTGGGCAGTATTTCACTCTGCAAAATGGAAGTTGGTGGGAAAATGTCACACAGTTTGAGCGAAAACTGCAGGGCAAATCCTGTTAGTGAAGGGCAGCTGCCACAGTGGATGGATGTGCAAGACCAGGGGCCAAATTTTGATTACTTCATACTCTATTCATTGTTGAAAGTCATCAGGATGCAAACAAATATTCAGCAGGGGTCAAGGATCTAATGTTTCCTTCACATGAATCACTACAATGGGGGACTCACCATGTTTTGGTGAGAAGGACCTTTAAAGAGCATGGGTAAGTCAGATGACTGCAATGTCATAGTCTGCACAGCCTTTTGAAATGCATCAGCCTCATCAGATGCAGTGCCTCCTGCTACAATATGTCAAGCTTCATTAGTAGGCTGGCTGGGGGAGTCACTGAATTGGTATTTTGTCTGATTGCTGCCGTCCCAGACAGCACAATTTACACAGCAGGATTTGTTGCAGATTCATCACAACTTGAGTTTCATATCACAGACCACTATCTATGAAACATTCTAGACAGCGTCACAATTTGAGTTGTACTTCTGGTTTTCTGAAGACCTGCCATAACATGTCAACAGATGGTCAATTCGTCATTTAGAGAGCCTTGGTTTTTTTCCCATTGGTCAGATTTAGGAAATTGGCTCGTCCCAGGTACTTGCTTGTTTCACTCGCTATCCCATACAGAAGAGAGCAAAAAGACATCTCACACCTTTTGAAATTAATTTTTAGACATGTAACAAGATCTTTCCATCTCAAACAAATGAGCACATGGAGTAGTGTAAAAAGTGATAGTCTTTGAGATCTAAGACTTTCCATGAAACTCCCAGAGAAAGGACTGAATAGAACAGGAGCAGGCCTAGATCTGAAGTACTGGGTCACTTTTAAAAGAGTGGGTCAGTGTGACTTCTTGTGTCTTCTGCTTTCACTCCTTAAAAAAAACAAACAACAACAAAAAAAAACGTCCAGACATTGAAAGGAAAATGAAGGAATTAAATCTGTATTTTTCATGTGTTGTTCCTGCCTTTTTTTTTTTCTATATCAATTTTTTGCTCAGAAAGTCAAACGCAGAAGTGTTCGAGTTTCAATCTTCCTTCTTGAGTTACAATTTTACTATTATTATTTCTACATACATACACACTCTCAATAACTCAGTAGTTCCTTGCATTCCCAAAAAAGCCCTGCTTCTGAGGATAAGAGTAAGATTATGCAGACAGCATTAAAATATAACCTGGTCAAAGTATGAAACTGCAAGGCCAGGAAAACAAGACTCACGTACTGCCTATAGACAAGGCTACACATATGCCTACACATTCTAGGTCTTAACATCTCACACACCATTTTCACATCAGCTGTTGCTGTGGACATGAGATCTAAAAAACTGCAGAGGCCATTAGATGCCTAATTACCCATGATTAATTCAAATGGAGCCTTCCCATTCACAGGAGCACTCCCTGCTTCTGAGCTGCAATGTTCTCAATTGTGTCTCAACATGCTCAATGAAGTGTGATGAAAGAAGACAAGAAACTTATCCTGGAGGAAGACAACAGGCTACTAGTGTTTTAATAAACATAAACTTAGTTCTGTGTGAATACAGCCTGCCATTACCTGTGCCAAACCAAAAGCGTTCACTACATGCCTTCAGGACATTCATTTAGTGCTCTTAGACCCTACATCAATGCACCAAACATTTAACTTTTTAACTTTTATTTGTCCCTCTCACAGACCCATCTGCTGTTCCCTTAGAGTGAGACCCCAGCTTCAACAAAATTCACACTGAGAAAGATCTGTTCTGGCAGGTTTGCAGCTACATCTGCTGTTCCTTGCATAAGCCTTTCATGTTTTAGCAGTGGTAAGTCCTGCGCTTGGCCCATTCTCAGCTGTGCACTGCGGCAGACAAAAGTTAAGTAGGTTTCCCTACATAGACTCTACCTTCAGATCACACACAGATGGAACTATTTGTCATACCTACTCTTTTTTCTTCTAGGGGGAGAACATGGATGCAAGCTAAAGATTCTTCAAAACCAAATGTTATGCCAGACAATTCACTTCTACGGTATCCAAAATTGTGCACTTACAGTGCCTTACATCTTTTAGATGGAAATGAACATACAGATGAGAAGCCTGGAGCGGGGGAAAACACACAAACACACACCAGTCTCCATTAAAGTTCTCAAACTGAGACATCCCAAATCATCAGTTCCAACCAGAAGTCATGCCCAGAATCCTTGATGACACCTCAAGCCTTTCAGTGACTTCATGTGTGGTCTTAGCTACTCCCCGCCTCAGTCTCCCCAATTGCATAATCAATGCTTCAAATTTCCAGATAAGTAGTGACAAATAGGAAACTAAGATGGGTAAAGCAAATGCTGACAAAACAAAGCAACCAGACATTACAGAAACACATGCCAGGAGCTCCACATACAGAGGCCCAGTCAGTTCTCTAGACAGTGAAGCACTTGCTCCTCCTCATACACCATGACCAGTTTTTCATCAGTGAGCCAGCACTATGCAGATCAGTAACAAGAGGCCAGGAGAGCCTCAGCTGCTTCTCCAACTCTCCCTTGTATTCCTGGACTATGAGTGCAAAGGAAACCTTTTGAAAAAAAAACAAACAGGAATGAAGCTGAATAAATGCACAGTGTAAGCCTGTCTTGTGAGCCAAACCAAAGAAGTTGTATTTTCAGGACTGTGAGTTTTCCTGACACACCACAACTGTCATCCAGTTTCTTGAAAAGGACCACATAATTGATAGAAGATTTTGACCTACTTGATTTCCCAGGAAGAATCTTTGGTATTCGTCTTCTTGGTATTCATAATTAAGACTAAGAGTTAATTTCTCTCACGCGTCACTTCTTTACAGTACCAAATCACTGCCCTATGGTGATACAGTTTATTCCATTACCTCCACTGTTCCCAGATTCTCCTCAAAGCTGATGAAGTCACTTGTCTTGTAATTTGATAGTTAAGACTCACTGATATCATGTGCACAGGCTCCCAACTGGTTGCCAGATGGCAAGCAAACCACATGATTTCTATTAACTTTATTGAATGGAACCTGGGAGTTGCAGAGCCCCATATCTCACAGCCAGTCCTCAGCCAAGTCCATTCCTTGCTGCTCTCCTTTCTATGAAGATCCAGATTTCATTCAGACAATGAGACACTCTTCTAGCCAAATAGCACCTTAGCCCTTAAAGTAAATCCAAGTATCTGTATGAATGATGAGACAAACTAAACTACATGAAGCTCTGAACTACAGCAACTAAGCAGGCACTTGGAGATGAACTCGCCTATGACAAATTCAAGACACCTGCACTGAAATCGTATTTATACATCAGTACTGTCTTCCATGAAAAGCACTTTGAAGACTGTAATGATTTTAGTTTCACAGTTACAGCTGTGGAACTTGTGTGAGCTGTAATTGCTCACACAACTTTGCAGATTAAGAGCCCTGAGGCACAGGTTTGTTAAGCAACCCAAGTCTATGGTAAAGCTTGGAACAAAAACAACTCTCTGCTTTATAATGTTAAGCTGCAACTATAATAACAATTTTTCTCTATATTAACACCTCCTCTGCCCAGTGTCATCAAGACTACTGCAATAAAAATTGCACTAACATAACTGGAATGGAAATTAATTGGTAGTTTTTGATAGGATTGTTTTCTTTGCAAGGTGATATTGCTTTGTTAGTGTCCCGCTGACGCGTGCAGAACTGGCAATAGCCTTGTGCCCTTGCACTGAGACTGAAAGACCCTCTTTTCCAGCTGAACTTTGAATGAAATGCATTGATTTTCTGACCAGGAGCGACCTTCATGACCAGGGACCTTAAGCAGTTGGCATAAGGGTTCACCCTAGAATTGGCGATTTTGACAGGAAAGCTCTTTTAGATGTTACACCATAACTTTGTTTGAAGGGTGTGGAGAAAATGCTGTCCAACCTGTTAACTGAGTAAAAGGTTCTTTGAACTGTAGTTACCTGCCGGCACAGAGTTCAGTTGGGCAATCTTAATTGTTTGCATTTGATTATACATATAAAGAAAACGTGAAGCTGCGTCACTTCGAACTAAGGTATTTTCAAAAAGACATGGACAAAGAGCTCAGGAACACAGTGTAAGAACACCTCAAAGCCTCTGCCAGGAGAAAACAGGTAAGAGAGACCACAGGAAAACCCTTTATATTCACTGAGCTGGTTGTTCACCCATTCATACTGTTACCATCATCTTCTACAGTGCACAAAGAAGGAAAGTCTTGAATAGGCAAAATACAAAATCTGTATCTTCATGCTATCATTCATCCTCACAGCATCTTTTGAGCATATTTTAAGAGACCAAATGTTCACATTACATTTGGACCAGATCTGGACCCATATATGTATGTGCAAAGACACACAGCAATGTACAGTTACTAGCTATTTCTGTGGGACTGGTAGTAGCATAAAACACACAAAAGAACACAAAGCACTCTAGTTATGCAACGTGCGTGCATTCCATGCTCTCTATGGCCAGGTATTTATTACGTGAGGGTCTTAGTAACAGAAAGACTACCAGAGCTACAGGAAAGCAGATAGTTTGGTTCAAAGATAAAACACTGATTGCAAAAAACATTGTGATGACTAAGGAAGGGAAGACAGAAAGAGAAGAAGATATTCAGTGTCAAGGAGCCCAATCCATATCCTGATTCTTGGCATCAGACCTTTTGACACTACCCACATTTACATGGAACAGTTCCGGGGTGGTGGGAGAGAAAATAAATGTTGTTCTGCAGGCTATATGCCAGAGTATTCATTGAGCTGCAGATGATTTATAGTGTACCAAAGACACTGAGATCAGTGCTTGGATCACAGAGGCTATTTTTCAATGGCAAGACATAGATCCATACAGCACAGAGGAATGAGGGGCTATCCTCCATCAGAGGCACTCATGGGACATCAGGTTTCTGATGCCAAGGAAAAAGCTTCCTGTTTGCTGCCTCCTGGCTCTGCCCCAGGAGCTGCAGTGTGTTGTGTGCATCATTAGTGTTTCAGCATCTTTGTTTGCTTACAAAGCAGATGTTTGACAGGCACAGAGATAATTCCTTCAAGAACTCCAGCAGATGTGGCCAGCATTCAGATAAGAGGCCCTATATTTCTACAGCCACCAAGCCAAGGCCTTATGCAACTTAGTTAAATTGCCCTTTGAGACTCTGCCTTGCCAGCTCGAGTAAGTGGCAGACACTTCTCTATGGGAGAAGAAAATCACTCCTTTGTTAGATGCTAATTTACTTTTCCTTTGGGCTTAAATTTTGAAACGCTCAGTTTTTCCTGTTGTATTGTTTTTGGGAGGTTTTCATAATGTGGAGTCTTCACGCATCTCAGCGTGGGCTGCTTCTGCCCCTGCCAGCCTTCCACGTTTTGGCATGGAGGCAGGCTGACTCTGACTCTGTGGAAGCACTGAGCTTTCGAGGCCCTTGGTGTTGAGAGGCCATTTTCACAACCCTGTTCCTCCTCCTCTCTGCATGACAGATTTTGCTCTGTCAGGGCACAGCCTACAGCTGACATGTGGAATTTAAAGGATTCCTTTTCTGGAACTAAAGTATCATTGTATGACCATTCATTATGGAAGAGAGAAGGGAAACCAGGCTGAACTCAGCAGAGTCCTTGAATATCCTTCAACAAGAAGATGAACAATCCCAAGATATTTTTGCAAACATAAGAAGAAATGTGAGAAGATACAGAATCATAGACTGGCTTGGCAGGGACCTTAAAGATCATCTAGTTCCAACCCTCCAGCTGTGGGCAGGGTTGCCAACCACTAAAACAAGCATTTGGTCAGGCTGTTCAGACCTCCATTCAACCTGGCCTTGAACACCTCCAGGAATAGGTGGGCATCCCCTATTTCTCTGGGCAATAACATAATACAAAGGCACTCACACTGTGTAGATGTAAGCCATTTACAGCAGTCTGACATTGGCTTGGTATTGTCACTTACTCACTTAAAAAGAAGCGTCAAGCATTAGTACTTTGATCCCACCATCACCGGGTGCTGTCGATTGGGCTACTGCTGGCTGAGGTATTTTTATGCTATATCTATATATCTATGGTGTCATCACAGCCTCCTGGTTCACTGATATCCAGACTCGGTACACCCAGTTCAGAATTTAAACACACACCCTGTTTACTCCTGCTCGCTGCAGTCAACAGAAAGTTTACCTGGCATATTTACATGTGCTTTTGGTTTTCAGATCCTAGATCACATGCAGAGGACATGGCACAGTTGACAGCAAAGACAGAACTCATTCAGTAATCTTTAAACTAGGAAAAAAACCAGAGGTGGAAGAAAGCCTTCCGATATTCCAAGTCTGAGAACAAAACTTAGCTCCATCAGTCCAGACAGGAATTTCCTCAGGGTTGATTACTGAGGGAGTGCTCATCACAAAGGCAGATCTGGGAAACAGAACAAATGCGGGGTGAAGTTCAGAACAAATCACACAGTTGTGCTTTTCAAAGCAGGAGTCATAAAAAGCCAAAGTAACTACTAACATTTCACCCTCCTGTTGGAACTCCCTTGAAGATGCTTCACTGAAGACACGTGCAAAGTTCTGATGCCTTTACTCATGCACCTTGCTATGTGTGACCTCTTTTAATTTTATGGTTTAATGCAGCGTGCTGAGTACAAAGGGATCAGACTTTTGCCCAAAGCAATGCCTTGTCAGTCATTTTAAAATTGTTTTTTATTCATGAAAATGTTGAGCCAGAAATTACTACTACTTTCTCTTGTCATTAGTCTTCATATTCAGAGCGCATTGTATTATTTATATTATTTAGTACACTAGAAGACATGAAGGACTTTGACATGCTCTCACACCTGCTCTTTCAGATTCTGTTGCAGGATTTCCTTAGCTTCTCAGCCCTTGCTGCACGAGGTTGCAATCCCACCCACAATGACAATTCCACAGTGAGTAAAATGTAATGACTATCATAATGTGGCATTTTTCTATTGCTTTTTATGGTAAAAACACTCACAAGGATCCTCCTAGCTGTAGCTGTCAATAAGAAGGATAGCAACCTCGAGCAGTTCAGTTAAACGATGATTCCACTCAGGAACAGTGTCCCTGTATCAGTAGTATGTGTGTCATGATTCTGCAGAAGCTCTACATTTAAAAGAATTGAAACTGTCTCAGATGTTTTTATGGCGATTTCAAAGTAGTGGAAAATGAAATTAGATCAGATGGGATTGGATTAGATTAGATTTTGTTGTTGCTGTTGTTCTAGACTATATTCCAGGGGATTTCTGAGTGCTTGAAATCCCACCGTGAATCCATGTTGTCAAGTGAAAAACATTGGAGTAGAATTTCCAAGAGTTTTTCTGCTGTTTTCCTCAAATCCCTGGTTCATGTTGATTGTTCCCCTTCAGTCCCTTCCTCCAAATTAGCTTAAAGGACTTGGGAAGGTCCTGCTGAGCTCATTGAGGTAGGGACTGCCTGTACTTTACAAAGACCTTGGCTTCTCAGATCTGCCATAAATCAACCATCATCACTGAAAAATCAATATATTCTCCTGACGCTAACTCATGGCCAGCTGTTGAAACATGCAGTAATACAAGAGATGCTTGAGTAGTTTGCTGTGGGAATCAGAACTAATTAAACATTGCACTTTCATGTTTCAGTTGCTAGCTCACAGCTGATGGATTAGCTGAAGAGGGGATTTCAGAGAGCAGGTAAAATGCTGGGCAAGGGGAACTGAATCCTTTCATTTATATATGGCACAGAGCAGGCAAAACCATAGCTTTCCAAGAAGGTGAGGAGGAATGCATTGAAGCACCAGTAGATCTGGGAGCTGACTGCCAAATTTCTTTGCTCCAGTGTTGGCCATTAATCAAGTATTTCCCTTCCAGGTGGATCTCACTTCATGGTTTCTAGTTTACAGATGTTCTGATGCTCTTCAAAATGGTTCATTTCTTCCCTTCCTCCTCTTTTTTCTTTGCTCAGCCTGGTCTTAATTTTGAGACAAACTGTATTAGTGAAGGGCAAAACTTGGACTGCAATGCCAGAATTTTGCATTTGCAATATTTCTGCAAGCAGATTTCTTTGTTTCAGCCCTCACATCAGACATCTAGCTGATATATATAGAAATGACTTTCCATGGACCCAACTAAAATGAAGCTGAGGGTCCAGTGAGAGAACTATTGCTTGCAACCGATTGCATTCAGAGTTGCAACATAGGAGAGAGTGGATTTTTGCTTTTTTTTTTTTTCTCCTTGTCGCCTTTGGAAATTTCACAACCTTCATTTAGCCAGATTGAGTCTGAGCTGAGGATCTTGCAACATTGGTTTATCAGTGCCACTGAAAAACAAATCCATTTCACGTCATGACTTTCATTGATCCAGCAGGTTGGTTCCAAGCTGATAGCAGCACAGACGAGATCTCGGGGAAAAAAAGAATCAAGCCTTGTTGATTCAAGCCAACCCAGAATTGCAGCCTGGCAGCCTCCTGGTCAGCAAATAGACTGCATGGCCAAAGACTTGATTCAGTGCAAACTACATAGTACAATGAAGGAAGCATCTTCTGTGATAGGGCTTCTCAGAACTTTCTGTTTCAGTCTCTACTCAGAGCAACCAGGAGTCCAGGGTGAGAAAACTGCAGGTTGGGAAGAACTAGAAAAATGCTACATACTACAGAACGCTACTACATGCATTTAAAACAAACACACAAATATATCTCACAGTGAACCTCATAGTCCTATGACCATGACTGGTTGCTGCAGAACATAATGGAGGCCAAAGGCATGTATTCAAACAGCGGATCAGTCTATGGCTGATCTCTGGAAGTAACCTAACAATCCCCAAGGAATGTGAGGCTTTGAAGGCCCCTGTTTTGCTCCTGACTTTAGCTGGAAGAACAGGCTGTATCTGCAATACACCACTACTGGCCACAATCAGCAAAAGGATCTAAGGCACATTTGTTGATGCTTTTCTCCCCTGCAACTCTGCCAATGACCCTTGCAATACTGATGCAGACAGAATAATGGTACTTAGTGCGGGTGGCCTGTGTAGATGTGTGAGCTGGTTACACAACTAGAGGACGCCTGGGGAATGGTTTAAACCCCTGACCTGCTGCAACTCTCCAGATTTGTGCAGTAATTGTTATCGGGTTGGTCCTGCCTGGGGCTGAGAGTTTGAGTTTGGATCTAACAAAGAGCTTAACCAAGTAATGCTCTTTGCAGAATTCTTGCTAAAACTGCAGTGTGCTAGTACATTCTCTTGGAATTACATCTTCTATGCTTACTTCCATCATATCCATCATCATCCATGGTGAACAAGGCATGTCAGTGTTGGATTTCAGCTTTCTCATCCAGCACCAGCAGCACTGTGCGCCAACAGCCATGACTACAGCATCTGAGAAGATAGGGGTCATGAGGAGGTCAAGGTGACCCCATCACAAGGAGAGATGCCACGCTCCTGGGACCTGGGGTGCTGCTGACCTGCTGTATCTTTGGAAGCTGTAGCACAGAGTCAAGGACACAGACCCTTCCCAACCAGATAACCACACACAATCAAGGTACACCAGTTCCGCTCTTGCACAAGAAGAACTTTAGAAACACTCTCATTGATGCTGTTGGCATATGATATCCGGGAGCTGTTGTTTTTGCAGGGAACAACTGACATCCCAGGAGGTGGCATCCTGCTTTTGTGTGAAATGCCCCCTATAAATAAATCATTTGAGAAGGGGAAAATGTAAGGACTAAAACTTTGCTATCAAGCATTAGATTTTCCTTTAAAGCTGGGCTTAACAGGAAGATGAAGGGTTAGGGTATTCACATCAGCTTTATCTCCTCCATCCTATCTTCTTGACAGCCCTAGTGAGACCATGAGGACTGACCTTTCCTAGAACCTCTTCCGCTTTTCCTGGAAACAAGTCTTCAGTCACATGATTGTGTTTTGCTTCTCTTCAGGAATTCCAGATCCTGAATAAGGCAGACTGTAAACAAGGAAACCTGATACCTCAAGGACAGAAACAGGGAGAGAACAAGATGTCCATAGACATACTGGAGTGTGTTCAAGCATTGCAAATGTGCTCTGTGGTTTGTTTATATATGTGTGTGTGTAAACCTAGAGACATGCACATATATACGCTCTTACAGAGTACATACTGTGATTTTTTTTATCCTGCATCACCAAACGCTGCTTAGAGAGAGCCAGTGCAAGTGAGACTTTCCAGGACAGGCTCTGCTCTTTCAGCCCAGTTCTGACCACAGCTCTCTCTTTGTGTCTGCAGCCCTGTGTTTTCAAACGCAGTTTTTCCCTGGAACAGGGCAGGGATTGCAAGGGGTGCAAGCAGGTACGTGAGGACCCACAAGCTGCCATGCAAACCAGCCTCTCTAGGCTGATTGGTTATTAGAACCCTGTCTGGCTTTTAAGGAACGCAGCCAGTATTGTGGCTGGGATGGATGCTGAAGAGCAAAGGGAGGGTTTTTGGTACAAATGAGCAGTGTGGTTAGTAGAAAAAATGGGAGAGATTCCTCAAAAAGCAGAAGTTTCGGAAATCAAGGGTAGCAACTGGATTGGTACTCCACACCTCTGAGACCCTTCCCAAAAAGGGAGGAAAATAACCATGGGGGAGCCTGAACCTTCGCACCACAGCATGCTTTCTCCTCTGAATCAGATGCAGTTTGGATTTCTACATCAAATATTCACATACTCCCCAAAGAACTCCTTCATCCTAAGGCATTCTTAGGCTCAATGTTAAACATTTACCTCTTATCACAAAACTAGCCTCAAACCTAATAGAGCTGGAACCCAACCATAAGAGGGTCAACAATAACCTTTTTTCCCTCCACTTATTGCAGAATACTTCTAGACAGTTGGAGACAAACCTCGCTATCAAATCCTCCCCAAGTGAGTAAATTTGTTGCTGTATGCAAAATGCTGATCAGGGAGCCCTGTTTGCTTGATTTTTTATTTTATTTTTTTTTTACGGGCACAACCCTCAGTGGTACTGGAGGAGGAACATGCAAAATCAAAGCAAGCAAGCCATTAATTACGGACTTACAAAAACTCTGTTGAAGTTACTGGAAGGATTCCCATTGATCCATTACATTTTGGGTAAGACTTAAAATACAGCAACTAAACTAAAAAGAGCATTAAAAACCTCTTCTCTCTCTTGCAGGATTTTTGCCGATATTGGTATTTTTCCCCGTGTGTCCACTACCAGAGGAATCAATGACCAAAACCTCTGTGTGGTCACTGCAGCATTGGTGATTGGTTTGGGCTGCGGAGTATTGTCTCACTGTCTTCCTCCTGACTCTGTGGTGTCCCCAGAGCCTTTAGATACCAACACAGCTGTGATTTTTACAACATGGCACAGTGACTTATGTGTGGTACAATCCCACAGAGTAATGGAAGTGTTTAACTGCAGATTCTGCCATATCCCACCAAACTGAGTTGAGCTTTACCAGTCAACATGAACAACAGCCTCATAGCTGAACGATTTCTCATAACAAAATTGTTTTTTTCACCATATGCAGCCACTGCCCAGAGCCACTCACAGAACCATTCTTTGGTCCTCTCTTGTTACACACTGGTTTTGCCCAGAAAGCACCAAGACCACATAGTGGAGCAGCTGAAGCATTGAAGCTGTTGAACAGAAAAAAAAAGACCGATCTCCAGGACTATGGCATTGTAGCTTCTCAGTTAGAGAGCTGCTGATGACTCATTTTGTTCCAGCCCTGAGCTAAACACCTGCCAAGTCATTTCTCTGTGTCAGTGTTTCTGTAAAGCAGAACCAATTATTGTTAGATGTCACTGATACTATTGGTACCTAGCCCAAGACATCTAATAAAGTACTGGAAAATTCATGAGCAAATACACATGGAATTGCAACATGATGTTAATATTCATCTCATAACTAAGCATTCAGCTCCCCTGCTAAATCAGTGGGGCTATGACGTTTCTGCTATCCCCTCCTGCCTGAGTACAGCTACACAAACAGATAATAGCAAGTTTCCATCTCATAACCAAATGCCTGTGTGCAGCTCCCATCCTTCAATAAATGTCAGTGGCTTCCTTGGCCATGAAAACAGGGGAAGCTGCTTTCCAGCCTCTGTGGTTCCAAGGTGGGCAGCTGGGCTCAGTCCAACTTGTTCAGGCAGCCATTGCCTGGAGCTGCTACAAGACTCTTCTGAGCCCACATCTTCATCTTTCAATCCTCTGGAGATAGTTCTAATGAGCTGAAACATCTCAGAGGAAGATTAGAAAAACAGCCAGTGGTGGTATCATGTGCCAACCAGCAAAAATTTTCCTGACAGTCCACCAGTGCGTGGATGCCTGATGGCTTTATATCCCTTCTGATATTTCCTCTTCTATCACATAACTGTGATTTCTCTTGTTAGTCATACTGTAGCACTTCCAGCACCTTATTTAATATTTCTTCATGAAAACACCATTTAAACGAAGATTAGCCTATTTAAAAATTGCTTCCCTCTGTGCCATATTTATTTACTGCTCTATTCTTTCTTTGGGGTAGTCATGCCAGGTAGCTTTTGTTGAGGAACATACTGCTTGCATATTCCTATTATGGTTCAACAAAGCCCCAAAGAGACCAGCAAAAATGAAAATAAAGCTCATTATATGGCACTGAAATAAGCTTTTCTGCAGGAAAAAAAGCATTGTCCGACAGCACAGCATGCCATATGCTGTCAGACAGCACTTTCCCATATCATAATCTTAGCGCCTCTTTAGAAAACATCCTGCTTGCTTGCACAAAAAAAAAAAAAGCACAAATTCCCTAGATCACACAAGAAGGAAGCATAATGTCTCAGTAAGAATCACTTCATGAATCATTAAAAAGAAAAAAAAAAATGCAGGTATAAAGCAACTGGGAGGGGTAGAGTATTCCTGCTGCATCTACAGCTGCTGTACAGAGGCAAATTGTTCCCACTCAGGTTGGTGCGTGTGCCCATTTCTTGGCTAAACAGCCGTGCATACACCAGGGATGTTTGCAAGCATAAGCTAACTTCTGTTACTGTTGCAAACATATTTGCAAGTATGCAGTTTCAGAAATCTGACCTGATGTCTTTCTCTGTAGAAGTGGCCAACAGAATGGGCTGTACGTGCAGCACAGATATCATTTGGATCACTGTTCAATGCCCACAGGGCCAGGGTTAGTAAAGCAAAAGGGAACAGAGCACCAAAACACTGTGATAACTCTGTGTGCATCAGAGACCATTTTATTGGCTTCTGTGAAAGACCTTTCTATCATCTCATTGCTCAATATTCAAAGCAACACTTGATACTGCTTACTTAGAGATCTACAGTTCAAACCAGAAAAAATATATAGACTGACAGAAAATGCAGTGTTAGGAAAGTCACAGCAAGAGCTGCAACAAGAAAGCATCTAGCCAAGGAAAAATATCAGTGATGCTACCAGATAAAGGTTGGTCTGGAGTCCGTAATAAATTCAGGCTTTGCATGGCAAGTGTGTAAGTCTGGGAGGAATTAATTTGAAATGGGCTACTTGTTATTCTCATCACACAGGTAGGAATGAGGGCTAATGGCTTGCCCAAGGCCATATGGCAGAGGAGTAACCAAATGTGGAGCCTTGACTTTCCTCTATATGATACCTTTTCATGCCAAACCTGATTCCATCTATCTACTGACTCAAAGAGGGTCTCAGCTACCCACCTTATGGACATATACATTCAAATGCAGAAGAAGCCGTGGTCTATCTGGTAGCCTGTATATCTTCTCTAAAGAACAGAGAGAGAAAAGTAATAAAGACATTGAATAAAGAAACACAGATTGTAGAGGCTTAACCCTGCTCACGTTGTCACTGGCAGCCAAAGTCCCATTGGCCCCAGTGGGGCAGTAAGCCCGGCTGTGCCTTGGCACTTGGTGATCTGTGCCTAAAAGAGTAGCAAACTCTTCTGGCAAGATATAGCTGCCATCTCTACAAAATAACAGCAGGGAGATGCCCAGAGATGCTCATATTCTCCACTGGATGCAGGATAAGAAACTCCAACAAAGCCAATGAACGACAGTTGAGCTGGTAGGACACAGGACACATACTCGTTCCAAAACCAGACTGAGTTGTACCAGAGTATGAATGGAGTTTGCCATAGAAAAAGCTTTTCTCCTAGCAGCTTCCCAGGTCTGTCCAGCAGGAATACCTGAAGCATAGGCTGCTAAAGATCCCCTCCCCTCTCACAGGCTCATGATCAAGTTGTAATTGCTCAGCTATTGCATCTGTTTGCGTAATTAATACCAGCTGTTGCTGTGTTAGCTTCCATCCAAGTGCAAATACATTTTTTTTTTTTTACTGTTAATGTAAAGAACAGTTTTGTGGCCTCTGCCCTAACTGGACCCTGAGAAGTAGCATTTCTGTTTTAATTCCTTCCAAGTTCACACAAAAATTTAACCCTCAAGAAAAGTCAGTTCCTATCCATCCCTATTATCCAGTATATGAGCCAAGGAGTTTCCCACTTGTATGGATTTATTGCCTAGTAATTATAGTTCATGAAACCCATTCACTGGAAAGCGTGTCTTGGATACTCCAACTCTTCCTGGCAAACCAAATGCTTAACATCATGAGGGGTATAAAAATACCAGCAAGCATGTTTGAGTCACTTTTAACATAACAGATTAGTTTGCAGGGTCTAGCAGTGCTTCTAACATAAATCACACTTTAGAGATGGGAAAACACTCTAAATTATCTAGTTCAACTGTGTTTTGCAAGAATCTATTCTCTGCTGCCTTCATCTAAACCTAATTTGAGAAATATCTCTATGCATGAGATTTCCACCACTCTCCTTTGGGATTATCCAACAGCTTGACAGAAATCACTGTTAGGAAATACATCTTGACATTTAAGTCTTCAGTTTCCATCACTCAGTTTAAGCCTTTTACTCCTAATTCTCAAACCTGAGTTACATAAATTGAGTGTCCCATTCCCTCTCCTTCTTCAGTGTTCACCGCTTCTCCAGATATTTGCAGAGGGCTCAAATGTCATTGTTCCCCATTTCTCCCAGCCAGATCCCTGGCTGATACAGAGGACACCTTCTCAGCTCCAGCTCACACTATGTCAGAGATTACCCTATAGTCCTTAGACACAGGTTTCACAGCAGCGTAGAATCATAGAATCACCAAGGTTGGAAAAGACCTAAAAGATCATCCAGTCCAACCGAGAAAAGAAGGGTGAGGACTGCTAAGGACAGGTCATTGGCGCAGGCAAACGGGCCCTATTGCACAAGGGAGCCATTTCCAGTATGTCAAAGTATTTCATGTTCAATAGGTGTTTTCCTTGCTCTGATAGTCACCTCTCCCTTAGCTGAATAAATCCTTGGACCAAAAAACTGGAGCAGCCAAGTGAGACGTTCAGAGTTAAAGGCTGTCGCTATTTACTACTATATTTTTCTTTCTCACAGAAGCACTTGGTACATTGCGGCCTTGTTGCTGAGTGAGTAGAGGCAGGGTGTATGGGGCATGTAAAGTACACATTACCCATTCTGGTCAGGACTTGGCAGGAGGCTCTTAGCAACAGCAGCTTAACGCACAGTTGGGCACCCTGACTTCCTCCTCCCAACACCATGCTTCATCTGGGACTTGAGACACATGAGCTCTTGGTCCTTACAAGGACACCAAAGGTGGAGCAGTGACCCTGGCTGAAGTAGTGGCAAAATTTCCACAGACTCCTCTGAGGCCAAGATTTCACTTTAAATGACTGTTCCTCAAAGGCACTGAAGGATTAAAACCGTGCCACATGAGTGCACTGGTTAAAATGAAAGACTTGCTAAGCAGATACAGGGTCCAAAAAGAGTTACAGGTCAAGTTTCCAGTTCAGTGAACCCTGTCAGCTGTCCCAGGGCAGCGCTTTGCTCAGGAGGAATGGACCTGTTGTCAGCACACACTCGTGAGAAGTAAAGGCTGAGATTTCCAACACTCGTGGTCTTGAAGGCATAAAACCTATTTGCTTTTATGCTGGTTGAGAATTGGAAAGGGAAAATCATTCCTCTCCTGTTGAGCCTCTCTGAATGTTAGGAATTAGGTACTTAGGTACCTAGAATGTTAGGAATTAGGTGCGAGGCACACTCGCACCAACTAGAACATAATGTCTGATTTGACTACTGTGCCTATTTTCACTGTGTAGAAATGTCACCAAAGGGATGAGAATGGATATTATGAAAAACTTCTCGAGGAGAGCATTTGGGCACTGGCACAGGCTGCCCAGGGAGGTGGTGAAGTTGGGCTACGTGATCTTATAGATCTTTTGTAATCTTGATGACTCCATTAAATTCTGGGTTGGAGCATAGCCAGAGGAGTACTTCAGTCCTCCCTACAGACTCCTGTTCCTGAACTGGTTACCTTCTTAGTCCCCAAGACACACCTCTCCAAGGAGATAAAGAGCCAGCTCCCCCACCCTAGAGCTTACAAAAGAGCCCAGGTGAGGTCCTACATAAATTTCCTTGCTGACAACCCACTGCAGAGCTGGCCCCACCAAACAACATGGGCACATGTCAAACACCTCCCATTTTGAACAAAGGGACCAAGGAGCATTTCCTTGTTCGAAATACCACACATCATCACATTGTGCTTACCCACAACACCATAGGTCAAAGACTCGCAAGCTTTCTGACAAATCCTGGCCCCAGCAACACGTGGCCCTGCTGAGAGAGCTGCGTGAAGATTTACACTCCATCCTGTCATTTCTGCAAGATATTTCATCAGTCACCAGGCTGTTCTGCAACATACTGAATTGTGTAAACTCAAAGAAAGTGAAGGCAAAGAGCAACTTTGGCAATCCCTGTGCAGGACAGCGAAGGTGGCGAAGGCTGGGAATGGTCCTGCCACTCGGTCATGTTACAGGTGGTGATTAGATATTTGCAGAAAGTTTTGCAGGTGTTTGCGATCCTGTGACAAGGGCTCTGAAAGGAGATATGCGTGAGCTCTTTTATTGCAGTAAGCTGGTTGACCAAATGCAGTAAGTGGAGTAAGGTTTCATAACTGTGTTTTCACCCTTTGCTGGAGCTGATACCATGAGATAAAACTGCAGTTTATAACATCTTTATCAAAAAAGTGGTAATCAGCACTAATGGTAATCAACGTTCTTCTGCAAAGCAACAGCCAAAGTAGGGAGCTGAACCTAAGGGAATGGATTTAATCAGCTTCATTGACATTTGGCCTGATTGCTATAACTGGAACTTGGTCTCCTATCTTGTTTAAAGTCTAGGCAACTCACTGCCAGTAATCCCTCAAACTGACAATGGGAGCTAGTCTTCAGGTCAGAGAAGAGAAACAACCCCACATCACATATTCTTGTGTTTCTATATAGCTTTCTCCTGCTCCAAATCATGCTGCAAGAGCCCATCTTCCTCAGGCAGTCAAAAAGAGGTTTATGATCTTGGGACACATCTGACTTGTTTCCACATTAAATGAAGATAGTTCCAATTAAAGGTGCTGAAGTAGCGGAGACTGAAGTCCTGTATTGATCTCCCAAACAGTCAACTGCAACACAATGTGCCCCAACCCTGACCCATACAGCCAGTTGCTCTCCTGAGCCCTGGGCCTCTCCATTGAGAAAGTCAGCCCACAGAACAGGTAATATCACTGGCCAGACAGGGAACATTTGTCTACTGGGTATGTGCATTTACTCCATCATGAGATAGCCATGTTTAACGCTGTTAAACATCTCTGAAGTATTTTTTAAGGCCCAAAACCTGACATTACATCCTCCAGCAAAAATCAGCATGGTGGGTGCTTCCTTATGGAAGGGTGGCAATACTGGCATCTGTCTCTGGCAGTTAGCATAGCAGCATCTTGCCCACGCCAGGGATGCTGGAGAGCACAGTACCAGTTTGCTGACAACATGCAATAACGCAATTGGTCCACAGAAAAGCTTACTCTCAATAAAGATTAGACCAAGTAAAAGCTGACTCAAAAGTTCTGTGGTAGGATACAAAGTCTTTTTTCCCCTTAGATAACTGTTGCTAATTACATAGGGTGTTTGTTTGGTGAGGGTTTTTTGATGTTGTTGCAGAGGCACAGTCATTCAGATGTTTCTCAGGTAAAATGAGCTCCACTCTTGCCACTCAAGGCTCCAGGCTATGAAATCCCAGCAGCAGGCCTCCTACTTGGCATCTCAGCTTCAGGGACAAAGCCTGGGATGAAGACCTGCTTTCTAAGGTGATTCTTCCCTGCTGAGATGCAACCCATGTTTCTGTTATCTTCCCAACAGCAAAGTGGTAAAAGGTATTTTAAGGCAGTCTCGTAGATAAAATGCTTGTGATGAGGGCTTGCAGTCAAAGGCAGATAAATAAAAAACATAAGAAAAGGAAAGGGGAAGAAATTTGAAAGCAACTGGAAAGCACTGACTGGGACCCTTCAGGCTGCTCCAGCAGAGCTGTCCTGGAGACCAACAGATAATTCCAGGGCTTTGGTTCTGGCAGCTTTTGCCAACAGCATCCTATAACATAATCACACACCTCTGGAAGGGCTACTAGAGACATTTGGATTCCCTGGTGGCTAATTATAGATTTTAAAGCTGTGGAGGGAATGGGTGTTTCCCCTATTGGAAAAAAAAAAAAGGTATATTTATACAACTCTACACCCGTTTGCTTTCTAATGCAATGCACATAGGGAATCTCATACATCAACTACAAAGTGCCTATTGTTCTGTGTCAGCAGATAAATAAGTCACCCTCTGAAGACTTGGAAGCTTTGCTCTCGGTTCAGGATTATTGTTCCATTTGATGCATGAAGTTGGCAGTTTTTCTTTCCTCTTCTTCCCAAGCGAATTGGATCACTCCAAAACTTGAGTAACATCCAGGCTAATAGCTCACCAGAATTGAATTGTGTGTGTGTGTGTGTGTGTGTGTGTGTGTGTGTGTGTGTGTACACAAGCCTGTGGAAGAAGTTAGGTTGAGAGGTGATTTCATTTGTCTTTTATTGTCATTTGTTTTTAATTATATACTTAAGCGATGATGTTGCAACCGTTGCCTCTTGAACTTCTTCCAGATGTATTTAAAACCTATGATGCTCTATCAGCCAAAAGTTTCAAGGCAGGAAGAAAGGTCTGTATTTCTGGTTTATAATTTGGTTTGCTTTTGTTGTTGTTTTTAAAATCAGAGTGGCTTGGTATCAACACGTCTGACCACAACACTATTATGCAGTCAGTGCTGTCCTTCACAGCAGACTGTCATTGCTTGACTGTCACAGAAAGGAAAGGAAGATGTGCTACAATTTAGGTTCAGAAAGCTCATTTCATCAAAGCAGAAGTCCAAATCCTTTCCAATAGCCTCATTCCTACTTTTCCTTAGTGCAGGGAAAAAAAAAAAAAAAAAAAAAAAAAAAAAAAGGTCAATACAGACCTCTGTCAAGAGAGCAAATTCCTAATGTGATTATGCTTTTTTCCTGGTATTGTTAATAGTAATTAAAATTCTCTCAAAGAGGAATGTTTTTCATTGACTTCAGCAGGCTTTGGACGAGAAACAGTCTGGAGGTTGCTGAAAAAAATGCTATTTTTGACAGAAAATGCAGAAGCAGAAAATCACTGCAACAGAGCCTGGGAATAGCTTTCACACCAACAGCTCAGTTCCATCAGGTCCAGGGTGTACTTTTCAGAACCAAAGCAGGAAGCAAAAGCATAAAGTAGCAAAGAACAGATGGCCAGGTCACCCACCCCAACACAGCGGGCTGATTCAGGCAGCCTTGAGTCAGACTGTTGGTTGAAGCATGAGGAAGAGAGACTCTTTACACAGACTGAAAGCAATAGGGGAAGGGTTTTGACTAAAAGAAGGGAGATTGAGGTTAGATGTTAGGGGGAAACTGTGGTGAGGCACTGGCACAAAGAAGCTGTGGGTGCCCCATCCCTGGAAACATTCGAGACCAGGTTGGATGGATTCCGGCAGCCTCATTTGGTGGGTGCCCACCCCCACCTGCCCACAGCAGGGAGTTGGAACTCAGTGATCTTAAACAACTCCTCCAGCCAAAGACATTCAACGATAGAGAGAGGTCTCAGCTTCCCCAGAAGAATGCACGTCACTGAAGATTTAGCTAGGTGCAGCAGGCTGCTTCTGCTCTCCAGTTTAAGAGCTTATCTTCACACAGAGCAGGACTTTTTTTTAAGGCTTCAAATGTTCTTTGGGATAGGAAAAAAAGCATTTCCTGCCAGCTGTATTGTAATCAGATTGTAAAGACTTATGTTTAAAAACAATTGTGAAATAACTCAAACAAGATGCCCTCAAGGCTCTCTACTAAAGACAACAACAGCTTTGCCATCAGTTTTGATGAGCACTCAGCTATGCATCTGTAGCCCTACATTTAATTAAATGTCTATTATCTTTCTAAGAAAAAGCACCCTTCCTACAAAAAAAGAAAAAGAGGTGTGCTGCTCTTGCTCCCATCCTGGAACTTTGCATATATCAGACATGGAGATTCAATTGCCCAGACATAGCAGTATGAAAGAATAATTGTTCTTGAAAATTAGGAGAGGAACTCAAACCACAGTGAGAAGATTAACATTCAGAGAAAGCAAGAGGTTGCTGCTGCTGCAGAAACAGCCAGCCAAAAATTCATCTGGCATTAACTGGCACAGCTGCAGTGCATTCAACAAGGCAATATTGATTTACACCAGCTGAAAAGCCATCCCAGAACTTGTTTGTAAAATAGGACTAGCATTTAGGGTAAATTTAAAATGCTTTAAATGTGAAAGTGGTACAAGAAGAAAAGACCTAGCCAGAAGCTGTATTTGAAAGGCACAGAAAAGCAGCAGCTGAGATTTGCTGTGGTGCTGCATGCAAGCACATGCTGAAAGGAAGGCACAGATGAATGTTGTCCTTCCAAAAGTCAGCTTACGTCGTACCTCAGACAGCCGCTGCACACAGCAGATTGACAAGGGCATGAACATTCACGTGCCAGAATTACACTGTGTACAGTGATAACTCCACAAGGAGAACAAATGAGTCTGTTTGCTTTCTTAAAACAACATCCCTGAATGCCTTATAGTGCATGTCAGAGAAGGGCACAAAATTTAAGGGCCTTTTTTTCCTGAAGAGTGCATAAAAGCTGGTGAATTGGGAGGGGGTTGCGCAAGGATTGCATTAAACCCTACAGTACATTTCCAAGCCTTGTTTGTCTGAACAATTGACTCTGAGCACAGACACTTATCAATAGAAGCCTAAACAAATTTCAGAACAAGCTTTATTTTATTTTTCGCTGACTTGAACATCAAGGTGTTCCAGGATTGCAGTTGCTGTAGCAACAGGAAGGAGCTCATTAAATGATCAACCTGAAGGCCAAAGCTATCAGAGTTGAAATGGACGAAGGTTAATATTTAACCTAAATCTTCTTATTTGTTTAAAAACATGCAGCTCACTTTCAATTAGCAGTTGCCTTGTGGAGCTACTTCAGAAACAGCTATGGAGCTGTGAGACCATAGAAATTTTCATACATATCCCAAATAACATCCAGTCCTGAGCTGTGCAGGCTTTGATGGCTGTAACCTACCAGAAATCATACAACGTACCTAGGCAGAGAGCTATTTCTACTGATCTGTTATGCCTGACAATCATTTGATATGCATGCCGTCATTCTTAAAGATTGCCACAAACTAATAGCACCCCACATTATTTTAAGGGCTCATGAGAATGTGTGATCCCTTTTCAGCCTCCTTAGATTCTGTCCTTCAGACAACCGTTCTGCGATGAGTTACACTTTGCCTTGGGCCCAGCAAGCAGAACCAAATGGAAATAGATTGCTGCGGCAAAATGAAGTGACCCATCCCCTGCTATTGCTTAACCACGTCTAGCCTCCCTCAGTGAAGTTTCACATGTCTGGCAGGCTACTCTTTCCCCAGCTTTCAATATTAACTGCTATTTTTCATCAATGAAATGGCATCTGCCAACAGCCAGGAGGGACCTCATAGCTTTATGCTTGCCCTCCAGTTGAACAAGGACACTTCAGGGAAGGCTGCATCTGAGAAACATTGCTTGGTCAGCTTCTGCTTTAGGAACAAAGCAACACATCTCCTTTAGTATGCAACTGCTAAAGGACTTCAGCAGACCATTACTTTCAGCAATTTCCTGTAGCTCAGATCTGCCCAGACTATACCTACCCCAGCTGAATCTAGCTTTCAGTGAAAATGCAAAGGAACAAAGCCTCTCCCTATTTTTGTCTCCAAAACTTGTCTCAAAAAAGGTCCTGCCTGTTTTGAAGATACTTCTATGGCTGCAGTTTCATTCAGGGACATCTCATTGCAGATGGTAGCCACTAACAAAACATTTGGATGCAACAAGAAACTGCACAGATAGTCATTTGCCAACTCTGCCCTGTCAAAGACAAAGGCAAAAAATTTCTGTAGGAGCAACTGGGGATGGCAATTTCATTTTGCAGTGTGTCTCCAGACCATTTAAGGTCTTTCAAACAATCACTAAGTTTGGAAAGATCATCTAGTCCACCTGTACACCCATCACCAATACTGCCCACTAAAGTATGTCTTTAAGTACCACATCTATACATCTTGAACACCTCCAGGGACAATGACTCCACCATTTCCCTAGGCAGCCTGTTCCAATGCTTTACCTCCCTTTTGGAAAATAAATGTCTCCTTACATCCAACCTGAACCTCCCCTGGCACAACTTGAGGCCATTCCCTCTCATCCTACTCTTAAAAACATGGAGAGAAAAAAAAAAAAAGTGACAGCTCACTGTTATTTGTAATCTGATCAAGCATCATTTTGTGATTCTGATTGGGCATCAGCAGAACCTATATAGCTGGAGTGACCTGTGTGTTCCATCAGCCATGCACTTCACCAAACCATTCCCCTTTCTAATACTTCTCTTTCCTATGAATATGAAACCCAGAGGCAAAACCACACCAGTAATTTAAACATTCGGGTTATTGGTCAGTAAAATTGCCCTGTAAAATAAAGCTGTGAATCATGATTATGTTGTCCAATAGTTTCATAAAAACAATTTTTGAGATTGCTGATGGCATGGGGGAACACAAAGTTCTAAAAAGACATTACAGGAGCCAGGCCCAAGTTACAGTTCTGCCAGTAAATGACTAGAAAGAGTTCACGTGGGTTACCTCAACACTGATGCTGAGAAAGCACCACTCAGCAAAGCAGAACAGAGGTGTCTGCAAGGGTGAGGATCAGAACTCAGACTGAACCATCTGAGGAGGAACCTTCCAAGTGATAAACCCCAGAAACAAGCAAACAGTAAAATAACCACAAACAAAGAAACTGCCCAAGATCAGCTTTGCTACTGCACTGTCTCCTGGATTCTTTCTAAAGCCAATCTCCAAGTGGGAAGAGCACTTGGACTTCACACAGACAGTGTTGAGAAAGGCTGGGAAGGATGCCTGCAGGTCTCTTACCCCCCAGATGCCCTCCCCCCTGTAATCTAGCTGTGCTCTGCAGACCTGCAGCTGTCAGAGCTGACTCTCCCAGTGCTCAGTAATCTGAGGCTCTGCAGGCAAGTGCTCGTTGCCTTCCTAAAGCAACACTTGCTCAGCAAACACAAATATGTTTACTGTGGAAACTTTGTACTTGCCTTACTGCCCACGCTCTTTGCCAGGTGTTTTTATACCCACAGGAGACAGAGCCATGTTCTAATATAGAAATATAGATTTGCACATGTTTATTAATAAACAGGTGGGCAAATCTATTTGCTCACTGCCTTATTTGAGTGATTTATTCAGTTATTTTTAGACCTCTTAGATCAAAGCAGCAGCATCAGGCACTGGCTATTGTAATATAACGAGGCTACAGCCACAAGTTATCTTTTATTCTCTGGAACAAAACAAGTAGATATAAGGGCGCCAGTCAAGCCCATATTTCTCTCACCACTTTTAAACCAGTGTCTTCCATGATATTGCCCTGAACTGCTAAAGGTAAAACAACAGGAAAATGGTGGCCTCTCTACTAAGGGCTGCAGTATGGAATCATGTATTCACACCCCAGTAGCACAAAATATGCAACTCTAAACAATGTATATATATTTTTTTTTCTACAGATTATATACATTTCCACACACAAGTATACATGTACTAAAATAAGATGAAGGACACAGCCCCCAGTATTGCTCCCTTCTCCACATATAGGAAGCGTGCAGGCATTAGATGCCAGTACAAATCAGCCCTGATTTGCTGAGATCAGTATTAAGAAGGGTTCTCTACAAAAATCACCTTAACACCCTCTTAGATCATTCACAAGGGAAAAAAGGCAATAAAGATCAAGAGCAAAACATCCTCTCAAGGGTGCAGTACTACCCAAGATCACGAGGACATCACAACAGGGGACCTGAAGAAGCCTTATCAGACAAGATGGGACACAAAAAGCTCCTCAACTCTCATGGCAAGGCCTCCCAAAGAAATTTCACTTATAAAGCCATTTTTACACTCCTTCTGCCTACCGCACGAGGCTTCCCCAAGTTGGCTACTCTGGGTTTTGTGCCCTCTCAGGGTGCAAGCCCAGCTGAACAGGCATTTTCACTGTTCCTAGCATCCTCCTGCTACCCCCTGTTGCAATAAGCAGAGTTAATTGTCTGCCTCAGCCAAACAAGCAAGCATAAGTGCCAGTAAAACAAAACATTGCATACATCCCTCATCTGGAAGTTATTTTTGTTTGTATTTATGTTCTCAAATGTTGCCAGGGTGATGCCTGGGCTCAGGCCCACATGTGGAAAAATCTGGATTATGCCCTGTACTAGGAAGCTCTCTAGCTCAGAGGCTGAATTGTACTTGCTCTTCCTCACCTCCCAGAAAAACAGCTTATGTACTTAGCCTTACACCTCAGAGCACAGCCTCTTTTATCCTGAGAAGAGGAAAATAAAGAGTTGAGCTTTATTTTCCCAGTGCAACAGGAGGAGCAGGAAGAAGCCCTTCCTTCTGTGCCAGGAGAGGAGATGGGAGCACATGCCCATCACGCTTTGTGGCACAGCATGAACCTGGCCACCTGAACCCATCTCACATCCCCCTGAGCAAGGCCAAACTCAGCCAGGGCCCTGACACCTCAGTTAGGGAGCTTCCTCCTAGCAAAGCACAGTTCAAAACCACATTGGCTCAAACACAAGTAAACCACCTCCATCAGCCAGCCTCAAGCCCCTTCCACCACAATAGGATCCCTCTTTCCCCCCCCATATAAGCTGAAAACCTCAAGATCTTACCTGCTGAAGGCTCATTTCCCAAAGCATCTCTGTCCACACCAGCATCTCTCCCACCACCACCTTCTTCTCTTGAGTGCTCCTTAGAAGGATCTGTGTTAACCCATGTCCTTTTGCACAGCCCCAAGCCATGCACATTTCGCCCACATTTCAAACCTCCTTCCCTCATTTGGGCTTGGAAACACCCTCAGCTGAGCTCTCTAATTAGCTCCTAGTTCCCACCTGTGCCCAGCTCAAAGTTTTCAGCCCTGAACGGGAAGGCTGCCTGAGGGCAAACCAGGGTTGAAACCAGGGCTCTAAACAATTCAGTTTTTGGTCCTTGTTAGCAGAGCTGGGACTTCACTTTTCTGCATTTTGCTCTGCATTTTGGCTCAGGTGCACTCAGAGCCTGACTGGGACAAGCTCCAAATCCATGTGCCATTTATCAGCCTGGCAGACACAGCCTCTCAGATTGAACACAAGGCAGGACATCAGATCTGCAAATCATGTTTCCACCTCTGTCATAAAATCATAGAATGTCTTGGGACCATAAACATCTTCTAGCTCCAACCCACTGCCATAGAGGTCACCACTGTCCTCAAACCCATTCAAAAAATTAGGAGAGAAAGAGCCACTGCATTGTCTAAACAGGACTTCTGGACTAGAGAAAGCAAACTACAGTAGGGGTTATAATTTAGAAATGACTGAGAATATGAGATAGGAAATTGAAACACCTTTTCTCTGAAGACTTTCTCCTTTCCCTCATGATGGTGGCTGTCACTTAGCCACGCTGATCAGAAATATCATGATGTTGATGGCTCTACTTGGAGGCCCTGAAGGCTTCAGTTGAGTCTTTGCATCTCTTCAGTTTTGCATTTGTCTTGGAGTAAAAAAAAATGGCATTGTCATAAAAACAGTATTTATGAGGTTGCTGAAAAGTGAAGGAAAATCAATTAAAGGATAACAATGCCAGACAGTTCTCATGTAAATTCCCATCTGATATTTTTTTTAATATTATAAAGAAATGACAAAATCTGATCCTCATTTGACAGAAGAGTTTTGACTGGTGACAGACCTTGACCAGGCAGGAGGAAGGAGGCGTGGACAACAGAGAAAGTGGCTTATGGAACCCACCACTGCCTGTTCCAACCTTTGTGCCCAGGGCTCCTCCATTAACGTGGGCACAGATATGCCTCCCCATAAGGGAGCCTCAAGGACAAAATCTGACAGAAGTGCAAATACACTGCTATGACGCAGAGACCCTATTTGTGAGAGTCTCTGGGGGTTACAGATACCAATATATTCACTGTGAACAAGGCAAGTAGAAACCTCTTTCTCAACACATCCCTCTAGCTTGTGACTAGATATTTGTTGATCTAATTAATTGCCTTGAAAGTATTAATTAGAATTCATCACAACAAGTAGTGGAGTTTATTTATTCCAACACAAACTATCTTGCAGAAGTTGAAGAAAAGATGAGAATAAACAGCAGAGATTAAATTGGACTAGATCCTCTGTATCAACCTTCAAAACGAGCGCTCTTATGCAATCTGAAATGTTTGTGTTAATAGATAACAGCTAGAGAGATAGCTCACATATGGTGCACCAGCAATCAGTCGTTTTCTTTAAAACAGATGTGTTTAAGAAGATTCCTGATAAGCAGAAAATATCAAAGTCAAGGAAGGAAAGGCTGCAGGCAGATGAATAGAAAGATCCAGCAAGGTGCAAGTTAGATTTTAGCACAAGAAAACCCCTAAGGGTGCTAATCAGCTTCCTTTTGATCACACCATAAGGGTAAAGTCTTAAACAGTGTCAAAGTGCTTTATGGAGTGACAAAATCAGTAATAAAAAGAAATCAAACTGAATTTCTCCTTGCCAATTACTGTTGAGACAAATGGCCCCCACAGAAAAACACAAACCCGTCTGCAGGGCCATTGGAAGGACTCAAAAAGCCACAGGCAGATAGAGCCAAGCTGTCCCCTCCTGCTCCCTGGGGTCCTGCAGAAGCTGCAACCACAGCCTGCCTGCTCAGCACCACTCCTGCTAGAGCAGCAAAATGAATGTGTTTGTCATCCCTTGTGCTTGACCTCATGGTTTTCTACAGTGCAGATATTAGACTTACACATCTCAAAATCGCATCACATGATTAAGCTGTGACTGAAGCCTAGGTCTGTAGAATGAATTGGTTGCTGTACATCTCTGCTACAAGATCCCTGAGAAATATTAGCCAAATCATTTAAAATCCATTTTCTGCCTTTGCACAATGAAGGTGACAACTGCTCTTCAGGGGCCTTGAAAGTCTGAATTCCTCACTGGGAAGTGTGTTCTCCTCCTCAGCTGGAAAATGCTAGTGAAGTGCCAAATATTGTTATTAATTTAGCACAGCTAATTTGTTCCACAGAGATCAGTGTGCAACTGCTGGAGCAAAGTGAAGGAAGTGGTTCCAGCTCTCTGCATTGACCGTCCTCCAGCTACACCAGGGATCTGTGGCATGGTATCAGGTAACTTGCATGAAGTCATCAGCACCAATTCTAATTTGCGAACCATTCCCTGAGGCATGACACAGATTGATTCACATTAAACTTTCATGGATGCCTCTGATCTCATGCACAAGACTGGATTATCTACAAGGCTCTGCCAGCAACGCTGACCGTGGGGCAAGCGCTCAGGCAGCTGTGCAGTGCTTGAGATAGGCTGTTGTGAGCTTTGGTGCCAAAGAAAACCCATGCTCCCTTGAAGAGAAATGTGTTACCAATGCATATTTATTTATCAGATCTCAGAATACACTGTGAGGAGATTAAAGGTCCCCATGGCAGGTAAATGAACACCCTCCAGTTGTGCCGTTAATTTCTAGAGAGTGAGAGGAAGAGTATGCCAGCAAACTTGTTGGCTGTAAATCACTAACTGGCTTTTCTGGAGAAGACAGATCTCTTCTTGCCCCACGCTCCCCTTCTAGCCAAAAGTGGTCCTCCTCAGCAGCCCCTGCCCCTTCTAGAAGAGGTGAGGATTTGCCTTTCCCTTATCAGAGGCTGTTCCCCCATCCCTCAGGCTGCAAGGTCCCACTGACAGCAATGGACTCCCTGCATCAGCCCTATCCTGGGATGCTCACATCCCCTCTCAGCCCCATGGTGTCACGCTCATACCCCGGCTCTTCTCTCCGAGTCCACGTGCGGACGCGCTGCTGCCCTCAACACATTACAGCCCGGGTGTTTTTCCAGCCGCTCTGACATAACAAAATTTCCAAGCCCTTTGCCCTCCCCAATGCATTATCTGCCACCAGGGACAGTTGGTCTGAATGAAGCAAGCCCCAGCCAGCTCTCTAAGGTCCAGGACATGCTGTCCATGGAAAAACAACACAGCAGAGAAACAAAAAGTGAGAGACTACCTGGCTGCTGTTTATAGGCTTCTCAGAAAAAGTCAGCAGTCAACAGCCAAACTTGAACATGCACGTCACTCCTTCGCTTATGGAAGGCGAGCATGCTGAATGCCTGGCCTCCTTTCAGCCCAGCAGCCCCATCTCTGCATTTGAAACCGTAACAGTGGAATAAGGAGCAGAGCTCAAGTTGGTGCCCGCTGGAGTCAATTGGAGATGCAGGTGCCAGAGGCTTTTTTAGATACAGAACAGTGATTCTTTGTACCTTTTTTTTAGTGTGGGTTGCTGGATTCCACCCTCGCTCACACACAAAACAATTTCTGGATGGATATTTCTACTAAGGATCTGAGAGTGCCTCCTAATTAGCGAGTTTCCCAGTACTCGCGTCATATGGATAAATAACTTTTTTTGCCTCAGGAAGTGCTAAGACTCACTCAAGGCCTCTCCAGTAATCAGCTACAGAGTCAGGAAAAGTGACGTTGTAGCAGGAAGGATGCAGAGGACCAGCAATGAGTTATCCCAGCCCTATTTCTCCATCTGTCTGTTGCAATCCTATAATATGCTTTAGTTTCTGTTTCCATTCCTCCCTCCACTCCTTTCCAGGAAACTATAGGCCACTTTCCCCTTGATTTTCTCTGTCTGTCAGCTCATGAGCACAAGAAGAGTCACACGACATGCAGTGGTGCAAGCAGGGTGAGAGCTGGCTTCCCCAGCAGTTCCTTGTCTTTCCTGTGTTTCACTCCTATTTTACCTAACAATTTGGCTCACAGAGATGTGAACGCTGCCCTCCGCCCCTGCTGGCCAGAGCCCTGCTGGATGTTGTTCTGCGCTGCAGGATGCTTGGATAGCAAGCTGGGGCTCAGCGAGACGCTGGCTAAGGCATGCACACTCCATAGCGCAGGACAGGGGAGACTGCAGCAGAGTCTCCAAGGGCAAAGGGTTTCATCCAGCCTTAGCTATGCAGGAGACCGAGCACTATCAACGCTTTGAGTCAGCCTGACCCCAAACCACTGAAAAAGTGGTGCTTGGGTAGGGAATGTGGTGAGAGCTGGAAAGGTGCTCCAGCTGTGGCTGGAGGAAGACCTGCAGAGTTGGCAGAGAGATCAAAGCTCAGCCCTGTGAAATGCTGTGCAACTGGGTAGCTACAAACCCAGCAGTATAGGAATATCAGACCAGAAAAGCCACCAAGTACCATCTCTGTAGCTGCATGAAAACACACGCAGTGTAAGCCAGAATATTCTTCACAACATCTATTTAGATTGGATTGGATTTAGATCTAGAGATTTAGAAATCTGGTGACTTAGATTGAATATAAGGGAGAAGTTTTTGTTTTTTTTTAAAGGACAGTGAGGCACTGGCACAGGCTGCCCAGAGAGGTGGTGGTGCCCCGTCCCTGCAGGCAGCCAAGGTCAGGCTGGACGGGCTCTGAGCTCCTGATGGAGCTGTGGCTGCCCCTGCTCATTGCAGGGGGGTTGGAGCAGATGGCCTTTAAGGTCCCTTCCAACTCAAACAATTTTGATTCTATTTCTATTTTTCACACATCGCACAGCAGAGCAAGCTGGAATAAAACTAAGACCTATGGGATAAGGGACTGAGAGCCACAAAAGCACTGATGTCCCAGAAGGAACAAGCAAGGGAAGCCAAGGAACTTCTGGGATTGCAGTCTCTGCCGTAGCTGGAAATTCTTCCTTGAGTAAGCCATGCCAGTCACTGCCCTTGGTTTGCATTGAAATCAGTGGGAGCTGAGCATAGCTCATTCTTTAAAAGCAATGTCTCTGAATGACAAGAAAGCACAGCATGGCAATTGCTGAACTGAATGAATAATGGGTTCCATAGGTGCTGTCAGAAGGAGAGAAGGAAGATCCCAGCTGTCTCCAAACAACTTTCTCTGCACACTGGCAGATCCTTGGTATTTCTCCCAGATGGGGAGTGCAGGTCCAAGCCAAGTGCCCATGGTACAGCATACCCAGGCTTACATAATCCTAGGGGCCCAGGGTAATAATTAACACTGGCTCATTGCCATTGACTTTATGCTTGAGTCACCTGGCTGTTTGGATCAAACGTACAGCAGCCATTTAGACAATGAGAAGGCTCCCAGTAAGAGGATTTAGGTAAAAACAACCCCAAGGGAGGTTATGGAGCAGGGGCTGTTGCAAACATTTAATGTTACCAGAGTAGAGGGACACTTTTTAGGCAGATTTGCCTGGGTCAGTCCCGAGCGCAACACACTGGCAAGCAAGCTCTCCCTCTTGCTATTTCCCTCTCCTTGGCACCTTTTCTGAAAGTGGACATTATCAATGCAGCCTGATTTTATCTCATGCCCCGTCTTTACCTTTCTTTGCTTATCTGATGTCTCACTTATGTGTCCTATCACTTTTAGCCTTCTGTAACCTGCTGTGTGCTACTGATATTTGGTCTGTGCCACTGTCTGGGGCAAAGGAGATTTGGGATGTCTTGGTTCTGTTCCCATTTCCCTCTGCTTTGCTTCATGGTCTCAGACATATCACTTCACTGCCCTCTGTTTAGCCAAAGGCCAAAGAAATCAGGTCACCTTACAGAAAGGTCACTTTACTCTCATTCCTTACACTTCTTACCTTCAGTGTGACCTTCTCAGACGATGGCTGCTCGTAACACCGTTCCTCCACTGCTAGCTCTGAGTCTATAAACAGCCAAAAATTGCCAGTAAAAGCATTCAGAATTACACAGAGCACCCACAAGTGTTAGGAACAGCCTTTCAGTCACTGCATAAAAGCTATAACTCTGCACGTGCCCATTCATGCCTCCAGTTACAGATGCCTCAAGTCAGTGAGACTTAGCCATATGCATAATGGTGCCATGCTGTGCTTTACCACTCGGAGTTGCAAAAGCAAAGACATAACAAACCTTTCTATAGTTGTGGCACCAGTGCACTCTAAATATTTATTTATCTTCAGGTGTGTAGGCAGTAATCAAGCTTAAAGCAATGCCATTTTTTTCATGAGTCAGCAAAACCCACAGCTAGGCCCAGGCAGGCCAGTAACTCCAAGTAAACTTCGTCTTTTTTGAAATTTTAGTATTTTTTTTTGTGACAAACCTCTGAAAACATCATTAACTTTCATGCAGAACTAACTCTCACAGAAAAAACACCCTTCTCTTCTGAGCAAAATGTTGAAACTTTAGCTTAAATTTTCCTACAGGTAAGCCTTTAAAACTAGGGAAAGAAAACCAACAAACCACCACAAACTATACTCAGAAATTGTACTTAGAACAGAAGAGGGAAAAAAAAAAAAGAAGAAAGAAAGAAAAAGGAAGTGTTTCATGGACAGTATTCCAGGCTAAAACATAGCTTAGGTCTTAAGATTTCTACACTGCTGTGCTCCAGCAGTGGGCATTTTGTGCTACTCCACTTATGCTCTAAGCATTGCCTCTTGCAAAGAACGACTTCTGCCCCAAAGGCCTTGCAGGGTGAGTTGCCCAACATTATAGCAATATCAGAACTCCAGAGGAGATGGGGAGGAGACTGGTTAAAAGAAAGCAACTGTTTTAATGCATTCTGTTGGTAGGGTGAGAACAGAAGGGAATTGGTGATCCTCTTGGCACAGGTTTGCTAATTAAAGCAAGTAAGCAGTTAGAACACTTAAAACAGCTCTCCTTAGAAGTCTCGTCTTCAGGCTACATCTCAGGAGGTAAAAACACAATAGAGTGACCAGAGCTTGCTTTGCCACATCCCTCAATTCTCTTGCTGGGCTCCTAGGGGTGCTCCAGGAGAAATAATCAAGATCCGGAGATCCCCGGCAGATCAGCTGGCATCTTGGCGGCTGTACTTCAGGGAGACGCTTTCATCCTCAAATGCCCGTCAGTCTAAGAGTAAGCCTTGCTGGGAGATCTGGACCTGCTGCACTATTGCTCCCATGGATACTCAGATAACTTTACTGATTTCTTCTTCAAGTGAAGACTGAACACGGTACAAAGATGTCCCAGCTTGCAAACCACAAGAATCTCAATGTTGTGCCCGTGTTGTTCTGCACAGGAAGCAATGGTTGTTGCAGGACAGGGCATCTTCTCCTCAGTCTGAGGCATGCTCCATACTGCAGGTCCCAACACCACTCTTCCAGACGTAGGATTCACAGCAAAGCCAACCAAAGCACCCTGGCACCTTTGCTGTGCCGAGCTGCTCTTTCACAATCCAATCCTGTGACTGCTGGTCTTACTGCATGCTCCTTCCATCTAAGGATTATTCATAAATCAAGTCTCACAGTGTCACCGTGATGCATTCAATGTCACCATTTTACAAGAAAGGGAACTGAGGCACATGGCAATAGAGCCCTTTGCCCTGGGTCACACCGTGAGTCACCATCCCAGCCTCAAACAGACTGAAGCCCTCCTCCTTGACGCTAGCCACCAGAGCTTGAATTTCCTCAAAACCTCAAAACCTGCTTGCTCTAATTTATTAACCGCAGTCTGGCTGCAGCTGCAGACCTGCTCCACAGCCAGCAGAAACCATAGACGGCATTTGGGTCCCAGCGCTGCCAGGCGAGGTGTGAGGGCTCCGGCGAGACAGCTCGTGCCTCCCAGGAACTTCGGGATGAGAAAAACTGAAGGCAACTCGAGGTGTGCTCTGCCACCTCTCTGTTACCAGCACCTGAAAGGCTACATCCAGGTGAATCAAAATTTCCAGCACTAACATCTTGATTACGGAGCTGGTGACAAAGGAAATGGATGAATAATCATTTCAAAAAGGGATTTAAAATTTCCATTTTCATTTTATTGTCAAAGTATTTTTTATGAAGAACAAAAGAAAATATACAGAATTGTAACTTATGTACACTGGCTTTATAGGTATTTTTGTTTCCAATTTACACAAATTTTGATATGTTATTAAAAGATATTTTATATAGATATGCATCTATGTACAGTTTTATTTACATACATTCATAGGATGTGATATAAACCAGTCAATAGATGATAGTTCATTTATATTAATTTCTAGAGGACAAAAGGAATGCATTCGCCTTTGCTAGACCTGCTGTTCCTGCAGTGCGGGCTCCCGCTCTGCCTGGCGCTAGGATCGCAGCTTTCTATTTCCCATTTTGCCAACAAAAAGACAAACAGATGCCGTCTGCGAATGGAAAGGAAATGCAACATCCATTAAAAAATTGCTCCTAATTACTGAATTCTATTTTCTTCTATAGCTTCTTACAATTGCCAGAGTTCAAAAGGAAAAATGAAACAAGAAGAAACACAATCACTTGCCTGCTACAATCTGATCATTTGCTTAAATTCCCTTCTTAGCCAACTACCATACAAACTGTTTTCTTTTGGCTGTTCTCACCCATTCACCCACCCCAGCTGTGTGGAGCTCTGACATGGCTGTTGGTAAGGAAAAGTTCAGCGCTGAAGCTCACCCTGGGACAGAAGATCTCCTTGTGTTTGCTCACCTGGTTGGCACCCAGTTTGGGTACTGGGGAAATGGAGCCTCAGCCCCAGCTAGTGAGGCATCAGGCTGAGTGGGCAGTGAGTTCTCAGTGCTCGGCAGGTGCAGAGCACAGTCGTTTGCAAGCAGCCTCCTGCTGCCTTACATATTAGAAAACAGCTCTTCTGCTAAAGGCGGTGGATGCTTCAAGGCGAAGGAAAGCAGTTTCCTTCGATTTGTGGGCATCCTTTCACCCTCAATGGTAGCACAGGACAGGAAAAACATGAGCATGGGATGCAGTGAGTCACACCAAAAGGCCTCTGCACCAAACCATTTCATCCAGCCTGAGCTTTGGGTTTGTTTGGGGTACATCATAGCTTAAATATATATATATATATATATATATGTATGTATGTATGTATATACATAAATATTTATATATAGCCCTAACCAAGGAAAAGGTAAATGCAAGCTGGAGAAATGAGAGCGGTGCAGAGGCACGTTCCAGTACTCGCATGTCTCGCCTCCCCCTCTCCCTGACTCCCACTGTTCCTCCTCCTATGGCCGGCCCCTACAAATCCTTGGCTCGGGCGACCCAAAAACAAAGGAGTTGTTTTCATTTCAAAAGGAATTTGCTGTTTCCAAACTGGACAAATAGAGCAGCTTAATAAAAACTCACAATGAATGGCCTGTACATGAGCAAAGCCCTCAGGAATGCCAGGGCTATAATTAACTAGCAGCAAGCAACTCTTACATTTTCCTGTGCAGCAGAAAACAGCTAAAAATAAAACACTGTAATTTCCAAAAGAAGCAGCAGCAAAGAAGGGAAAGATAGAGAGAAAGGAAAAAAAGCATCCTTAAAAAAAAAAAAAAAAAAAAGGAGAAAAAAAAAAAAAAAAGGAAGAAACATCCCCCTCCCCTGACCCCAAAATATCTTCATTCTCAAATCATCTTTACAGGACACGGGATACTCGGACACGGTGGTATCAAGTAACAGCATTGACTGTTCTGTGAAGACAAATAAATTATCACTAGAAATGTAGTGAGCAAAGTGCTGTCATCGGCTGCTGTGGGACGGCTGCGGGAGGGGAGGTGGGAGCAGTCAGTTCACGGAGCGCACGGAGCGGCTGCTTCGCGGGAACCGATGCACCTTGACGTGTTTGGACAAGTGGTCGCTTCGAGCAAATTTCTTCTCGCAGACGGGACACTGGTAGGGTTTCACCCCTGAGTGAGAGCGCCGATGCCGAGACAGCTCATCTGACCTGGAGAACCTGCAAGAGAGGAGAAGGCTTTTGAGATAAGTGAAGAAATAAGGCCTCAAAACATCCCCTCGGGTCACTGGGAGATTCTTCTTGTGGAAAAGCTGAAATAAGCAAATTGAAAGGGACAGGACACACAACAGAACCACTCTGGTCCCAACCAGTGGCCAGCAGCAGCGATGGAAACACACAATTAACCCACATAAACTCTGAACTTGGTGCAATGCATGGAGGCAATATTTATTTGTAGAACACTTGCACAAAGCCCAATAATAAGGGTAAATAATATGGGTACAGCTCAACTGAGACAGCTCTGCTCCTTATCCCTCTGCGAGTCCCCTTCAAAGACAGTCCCTCAGTCTCTCTCTTGGAAATCCAAGCACAGATCCTTCTCAGGCGGTGGGAAGAACCAGCATCCCTCAGGAGAGCTCTGCTCCAAGCTCCATCACCAGCATCACAGCAGATGCATGCTGAGATGGGCCCCAGATAATAGCCAGACACAGTTACACAGAAGCTATGCAGTTTATCAGATCCAGCCAAAAATTGGCCTTTGTACATGCTCCTGCTGGCTAAATAAAGAAGACTTAGTATGTCAGTACCAGAGATGGTCAGTGTTATTGCAGTTGAAATCCAGGTGGGCCCCAATGACCGTTAGCATCGATACTTCAGGAGCAAACTGAAGTCAAGATGGAGACTCTAATTCCCAAATTTACCTCCCAGAGTCATTTTAATTTTAGATGTTTCCCAATTTTCATCTGAACATGAACATCCCCAATCAGCCATTGTGAATCCCACATTAGGCATTAATGAACTCAACTCAGCCAATCCTTTGGTCTCAGCAGCTGGCTCTTCGTCCAGTCTGGACATGACTGGGAACCATAGGGTTAATTAACAATGTCACACTAAAACAGCCTTGTCCAAATGGGTACAAAAAATTTGCTGCTTGACAAAGGGCAATTAAGATTTTTGTTGCCAGAACAGTAACAAAGAGCAGTACAGAAAGCGAGCTTGCAAGAAATGGTATCAGCTGTCTATTTACAATAAATAAATGAAGTCATGGGCACTAGTGGAATAAATGGGGGAAAGAACATGTAGAAAAAATGTGCCCTTCTGAAGCAAAATATCACATCATCAAGCGGGTGGGTACACTGTTTTTATGAAAGGGGAAAAACATGACTGCTGGGCTCCTATGAATAAGTCCTTCATGCAAAGAAAATAAGTTTCCACATAAAGGTTTTAATTAGCAGAGATCTCCTGCCATGAGCTGCAGAATGAGGTGCGGGCACTGGGAAAGGTTCCTTCCACTCCCACAGCACTTCAGACTAGCGCTGCTGCTCAGAGAGAGCCCTGTGAATGAAGATATTCCCCTGAGTGAGGCATAGAAAGGATCATCCATCCAGGGGTTTTTCTGTGGGAAAATCCTTCACCTATTCTCTTGCTTTCTTTGCCTTGCCCTTGCTTTGATGTCCTCAAAGAGTCACAGGCGCCAAGAAGAGCAGCAGGCAGATGCTCTAGTGGAGCCACCAATTCATTTCTTGCTGTCTCTGTGGGACTCGGCTAGGCAAGGAAGGGACCAGTTGCCCATGGTGGCAAGCACATCCAGGAAAAGAGGGAGCAGAGGGAGGAAATCTCCTTTGCATAGAGCTGTCTTCTTATATACCAACTTATCACCCTGAGGAGGAGTGAAACCAGATGTGACTGTGCCGCCTTGTCCCATGTCCTTGGCTGTTAAGGTCACCATCTGCAACACACACAGCTAATCCTGACAAGAGCTTCACAAGCACATTTCAGTGGGAAATGCACAGATAGTGAGGGAGAAATAGGTGCACAGAGGGAACAAGCGGCTCTGCTCCAACCCAGGGAGCTCAGATGAGTTCATCCGATAAAAATACTCGCTGCTTCATAACGATGTCCTTAGCTGAAAAGGCAGGAATGTTGCAATACTGTTCTCCAGCAGTCATGGAAAGATCAACTTACGGAGCCCACAGAAATAAACGTCAAGCTGTCAGTGTGTTTACGAAAAAACAACGCAAAGGTTAGCACAAGGAAGCCGGGAGATCTGGTGGCCTGGCTCCACAGTGACGCGATATTTGCAGCACATTCTGGCACTGAAACCATCCCCAAAGATGCTGCACACAATCCCTGATGGAAAGCCAAATTCAAATGAAAACAAGGCACCCCCAAGGAAGACCTCAACTAGCCCAGCTTACTGCTTTTTGCAGGATTCCTCCTTCGAAAGAAAGGTAGAGGGAACTGGGCAATCCCACAGAAACTGGAAGTCTCTTTCATCCCTCTCTCTGGTGGTTACCTGTAACTGCTTGGAGACCTGTAACCCTTGGAGACCAATATTGGAGCTCTGCTATGCATGGGACTTCCAGCCATGCAAGGACCCATGGCGCACAGGACATCAAGGTCAGTAGATTCAGTGGGGACTCCATGGTCCCAGCCATGGCCACCAGCCCCAGGGCTGCCACTGGTTGTGCCTCTGCCCTCTGGTGCAGAGTAGGCCCTGGATGCATCCTGAGCTGCTCCCAGCCCCTAAATCCTCACAAACAGGATGTCTCATGCGGAGTGGGTTGTGGAAAATGCTTCCAGATGAAGGATGTGCAGGACATTTGAACAGTATCGCCTAATCCCACAGCTTTTCATGCTGCCCAGGGGAAGGACAGCGAGAGCTCTCCAGCTCCTGACATGGCAGAGCTGCTGGGCCATCCCAGCATGCTGATGGAGCCACCTCAGGAGCAGAGAACCAGAGGCTGCCAAAGGCATAGGACACGTATCAGCACATGAGTACAGAGGAGTATGGAAAACGGTGGGCCACCTCACCACCTCCTCCATTCAGCCAAGCACACCCAGTGCCAAGATTCAGCCTCCTCGTTGGCTTTCCCACTGTCTCAGGGGCTGAGGAAGGGTCTGCAGTGCACACAGCCCTACCCTGGTGTACGCAGCTTCCTCACAGCAGCATCGCCCAGCAAGCAGGGTGAGATTCAGTCCCCCCCATGTAGCAACACTTTGTTGCATTTTTGAAATGACCATCTTCAGTGAGCTCACATCTCAAGTGTCTTCAGTGAAGAATAAATACACAAGCACAAGAATGTGGGGAAAGGGGGAGGAAGCAGAGCCCAGCAGTGCTTTAGTGTTTAAATTCATTCAAGATGATCTAAAACCGGGGGAGGACAGAGGATTTGGATGCTTTGACGTAAGTCATGTGGGACACTGACTGCACTTCTGGAAAAGGCAACAATTCTGTACTGATGAAAGAGGCTGAGCAATTCAGCACTCAGCAGGGTCTGATGTGGGAGCAGGGTGCACGGAGCCCTTCTGGGCTGCTCACCTGGAAGTATGCAAGTACAGCCACTAGCCTCAGGGTCCCTAACAACACATCCCATGCCTTAACCCCTGCAGCACCCGGCTGCAATGCTCAGCCTCCACCCGTCCTTGCCCTACATGCTTCCCCGCAGCTCTGCAGCCTGGAAAATGCCTTCTCTATAGAAAAGCAGAGCTAGAGCAGGTCACCCAGAGGCAACACTTCACACTCCTGATCCTGAGCCACAGAAGTCACAGGAAGCACTGCTGTAAATCTCGGCATGGACCAGATCCAAACCTCACGTGCTACACGCATTTGCCACAGAAACGGGATTTTTGTACAGGGAAAGCCAACACAAGACCCAGGGGCAGGATGAGTATCGCTGTCTGCAGTATGCACACTCACAACAAAATAAATGTGTGACAGGCCAGGGGCAAAGTGCCTGTGCCTGGTGGGACCAGTGGGCTGAACAACACGATGTTGCTTTCAGCACATCCTGAGCAGCCGCTGAGCCCTCCGCTGTGCCACACCACTCACATGCACGGAAAGAAAATCCCCACCCATCTGCAGAGCCACACAAATTGAAATATGTATATAATAAACAAAGAAATGAATTTAATCGAATCATCTAGGAGGCAAACTTCAAATTTGGGCCAGTTTGGGAACAGAGGATTCTGCCACATTCTGACCTTTTCCCTCCATCCAATTCTGCCATTTCTAACTGCTGCCTTGTCTCACAAAATTGCATTTTTACTCACTGTTTCTCCTGTTACTTTTTACCTTGTCTGTTGCCCACGATCACCACCTATTTCTTCACTAGCCATTGCTCACTGGAGCTCTGAAGGATATTCTTTGAAAGAAATCTGGTTTAAGTTAATACAAGGGAGTTAAGGCTATGTTTTGCTCCCATCATCAGTTGTGGTGCTTTTTATTAACACTTGCCAGCAGGCAGAATTAGCACAGCTAATTGGAAGGAGAGACAGAGGCCTCCATCAAAGTCTCTGGCAAGAAATTCAACTTTTCTTCTTTAATTTTTTCAACTAGTATTAAAAAAAAAAAAAAAAATTAGAGATTGCCTCTACAAAACACTTTGCTCAATCAAACCTGCAATCTTCCATTCAATTCCATCTTAGCCTTCTGGGGATGCTGTTACATCTGACAGTTTTTTGCAACTTTGAGCAGCACCCACGCGTTTTTCTCAATCAGTGCAGAGAATAAAACCCAGAGAGCCTGGAGTGCCACTGCCAGCACTTGCAGAAGGCGTGGGATGGAGCATGTTTTCTACAAAACTGCACAGAATGCTGCTTTTCTTAACCATACTCACTTAGTACAGCTCTTCACCAACCATGTTTAGCCCTGTGCAGCCCTGATTCACACCGTGATTCTGCCCTAAAGCACCCTGCTCATTTGGTACCAGCTGAGCATCTGCAGCTGCCGTGTTGCAACCAGGCTATCATGAGTGCAAGGTACTGCCTGCAGTTACAAGCTTAATCTGACCATCTTAGTACAAAATACAGTTATAATAGGCTTTTTCTTTTCTTTTTTTAAAAAAGACGCTCATCCAACTGGTGGCAGCAGGTGATGTTCTGCCATTTAATATATCAAGTCCATTGGATTACCCAACAGGAAGAAAAGATCTTAATTCTCAAGCAAACCGAGCCAGCTTTGGGAACAGAAATTGTTCATAAATGAGAGTGCAAACCTATTTGTTCAGCAAGTTAGAGAGGGGGATGAGACACTGCTGTGCCCTGATACTAACCTCCATCCGCAACCTGGCCACGTGCAAGCAAAAGGCTTTTCTCCCGTATGCCTCCTCAGGTGGGCTTTCAAATGGCTGCTTTTCGTGTACATCTTGGTACAACCAGGGAAAGAACATTTGTGCATTTTAATGAGTTCTGCTGCAGGGTTCTTTTGAAATTTCTGACCCATGATGATTCCCGTCTGACCCTGGATCATGCCTCCTGGCCCAATTGGCTTGGCAGCGATGGGGACGGGAGCAATGCGGACAAATTTAGAGGGCAAGTTCAAATTGGATGACTGAACTATCTGGGGCACAAGGGCAAACGTCTGTCCTTGGATGTTGACTAGGAGCTGTGCAATTTTAATGTTCTCCTGTGCTGGTCCTTGGGAGCTAGGGCTCGTGGTGGACTCCTGTTTGATCTGTACAGGCTGAATTTGGAGCATAACCGGTATGCCATTCTCCAGGGACACTCCTCCATTTGAAGCTTGGCCACCTTCCGTCGAGCTGTTCAACTGTTCATTTTTACTCTCTTTTAAAGTAGCACTGGGTAACATATGGTCTTTTTGCTGTAGCGAAGCAACAGAAACTTGGCTGCAAGCTCTCAAGTCCTTGGTCTCACTTTTAGGTCTTTCTTTGAGCTCCAGCTCCATGTTTTCTTCCAGAAATTCCTCAATTTCCTCAAGCGTGGGCTGAAATGGTCCAGAGTCTTCCATATCCACAGCAAATTCAGGCAACCTAAAATACTCCTCTTTCACTATGGGCTGAAGTCTCCTTTTGTCCCACCATGACACAGCGGTGTTCCCCAAAGATGCCTGGGACAGCAAGTAGTCTAAGATGCTGTCCTGACTCTCCGCACTGGATGTGCTTCCATAGCTGGAGCTGAGAACTTGGGATTCCGGGCTGGAACAAGAACAAAAGCTGGACGAGTCGCTGTCATCTTCTGACAGAGGAGAGGGCAGCATTTGGTAGGACCTCACCCCTGCTGTCATGTCCCTAAAGTATCCCAGAGAAGACCTTGTAGATGAAAAGGATTCATCAGTAGGCACCAGGTGATCCACCATTCCTGGGCGAGCTCTTACAGGTATCCCAGCAGCATATACCACGCAGCGAAGGTTCAGGTGAGAGCCTGGGTGCAAGGAAACAAACCACCAGCAGTCAGAAGTCAGTTTAATTATTCACCTCCATGAACTAAACCTCACAAAGCCCTCCAGCTTGCAGGAAAGTCCAAAGCACTCAGCCTCACCATGCACATGCTGCTGCACGCTTTGCTACGTCTGTGCCACCCCTAAAGGACTGCCAGGGCTGAACCGTTCTGCAGGATTGCACCACGTATTTACAAAAGAATTCTTTCAGAAATCATTTCACAACTGCATGTGCTTCAGATTTACAGCTCCCTTCCAGAATATTACTGCCAAAAGGAAATAAATTATGGGCTCTCACCTAGCAGTGAAGCCAAGAGCCAAAGAAGGGAAGGGGAGAAGAAAAGAAAAAAAAAAAATTATTGAAATTTTTACCACCCTAAAAAAAACAGAAAAACAAACAAACAAAAAAAGAATTTTATTGCTGGGGTCCATAAAATGCAAATCCTTCCCTCATCTTGCAGCTTTCCATCAACCTTATTTTTAACTTCCTCCGTTCCACAAATACAGGCTAATCAGCGTAATGCAGGGATCAATCTGTCAGGAGCCAAAAATATTTACTGTGCTTCAGCATTCACTAGGCGGATTTTCCCCTCCAGATGTAATGAATCAGTGTGCCAACGTCATCATCACCTGCACTGCCCTTAACAAGGTTGGCACAGCGCTGAGCTAATTACCGTGGTCAGCTGCCGGCTGCCTGCACCCCATCCTTCACATCCCATCCCTTTGGGTACGGAGATCCTGGCAACCCAACCCTTGTGCTGGGTGCTGAACTGGGAGGGCTGGAGTGGTCCCAGTTCCCCCTGCAGAAGTGGGATCCTATGGGACTGCACTGAGCCCCAACCCCATGGCACCCACACAGGCAGCACCACAGCGTGCCGACAGATGGGCACGTCCCACAGTCTCCCAGTCAAGCTAAACAAAAGGTTATTGGGAAGCAGGGAAGGCAGAAGGGGTATCTGTGGGTCTGTTGTCTTTTTTTCTTTCCTGCTTCCCAGGGAAAAGAAAGAAGTTTCTTACGAGCTGGAGCCTGTGCCCCTCGCAGTGACCGCGTCCCCCCGCACGGAGCGCACAGTGGCCCTCAGTCATCGGCTGAAGGTGACTGATTGAAAGCAGAGCCCTACGTGTGCATAATAAAACAACTCTTTCTGGGGAAGGCATGCGGCGGGCAGAGATAGAAGTCATTTGATCAGCCTATGAGGGGTGCGTGTGTGAATTAGGAGGCATGTGACCAGCGTGAAGGAAATGCCACTCAGGCTTGTTACACGCTGTCATTTTCCACAGGCTCTGCCGCTGCATTTTGGACGCTTTGCCATGAATAGTCAATAGCTCTGTGCAGGGACAAGAGCCTTCCTGCTGCTACTGAAGCCCCAGCTCCAAGATTTGCCCATCCTTGCCTCCTCTGGGGAAAAATGAAAAGCCGTATGTGTGCTCGGCAGCAAACGTGGCACACAGCACCCTCAGAGACCTCCATCCCACTGACAGCATCTATTCATATTTTGCAGGAAATAGGGGGGAAAAAAAGCCTCATTTCTTAAAGACACAGCTTCCTCCTCCATCCACACATGCAGGCTGAAAGAGCTTAGAAGCGAGCCCGCATGTTCCCCTGTTTGTGCAGCTCCGAACGCTCACATGTGCTGAGCGCGAGGAAGTTCACACAGAGGTTAGCGGCTCAGCCTATAACCATATCCTATAGTAAAAGTGAAGAGCCAGAAGAGCTGAAATTTGACACATGGCTCAAAGAACCAACAACAAACTGAACACTGCTGGAGGAACTCTCCGCCCGGACTGCAGCAGAGCGGTGCTGAGAGCACACCGTGTTTTTTCTAAGAAACGCTGGCGCGCTCTGAGCAGCTGGCAAGGTTTCCTTTTGCAAAAGGAAAAAGCTCAGGTTTTCTTTAAATGCCTGCAAGAGGCAGGAAGCCACGTATCAGCACAGCCCTAAACACGGGGAATAGAACTAAACCCTGGTGAGAATGAGGGCTGAAAAGAAGGAATGCCAACGGGAGCAATGAGCAGCAGAGCTGGCAGGGGACAGTCTGTGTGCGCAGTGCCACCTGCATCTCATGAGGACGGGGACTGTCAGGATGAACACATCATGCACAGCACACACCGGGGCTGCGTTCCACTCTCCCAAAGCTCATGCAGCAGCCAAGCGGATTTTGGGGAATGCCTGGAATGCAGGATCGAGCCCAAGCTATATTTTATCCTAAAGGCCAAGCCAACAACCGAAGGCTTTCATCCCTGCTTCGTCCGAAGGCTCAGCCAAAATCAGGAGCTTCAAAAACAAAAACAAAACGCCAGGGCTACGCGAGCGATGAGAACGAATGATGGTGTTTACATAAAGCACCTCCATCCCTGACAGCAATGTGAGCACAGGCAGCTCAGCACGGGGCAGCAGCTGCTCAACTATGCAGCACCACAGCCGCCTTCGGAGAGGTCCAAAGTGATAGGATGGCCCCCGTGCCAAAAACATGTTGTTCTGCTGAGATGTGTTCATCTAACCACCGGCTTAAAGAGCAAAATAATAATAAAGGGAGTGAGAGGGTACATTCTGTCTCACAATGACACCAAATGTTAAGCCCTGGGAATTTGCTGAGAGCTGGGGACTGTTTCCCAGTTTGTCACTTCTGGACTGTCAGCCCAGCACTGCCGATAACACAGCGCTACGTGGGCTCAGATACACTGACACTCATCTGCTATGTGTGTTGCTGCAGCTCTTTCAAGTTTAGGACTGATCCTTGCAGGATTTACCCTTGCTCCATAGGTTGTAAATCAGTGCAGGCTGCCTCCTGCCACAAAGTGAGCAGTGAATTTCTAAGATAATAAAATGGAAGTCAAAGGAAAAAAAAATAATAATAAAAATTATATATATATATATGGAAGTGAATAAAATAATAATCAAAATGAGACGCCAAGAGCCAGAGAGCCCATCTGCTGCCAGCCCTGCTGCAAGGTGGCTGCACAGCTCATCGGACACTAGGGCACAACAGCACTATTTAGGGGCCTCCCTGCCTTTTTCCAACCGCACTGCTTTTGGGAAACCTCAAAACCCTCCCCAAGTCCCTATTTTCTTTCGACCACCCCTTTCACATCCAAACTTTGGCTTCCACACAAGGCAGCTGGCAGTGCCCCCCCCCCCACACACACACACCAAGTCCCCAAAACAACACATGCTAACATGGGGGGCCAGGGGGGCACAACTCACACTCCAACACCAGCACAGCCACATCTCCACCACTGCAAAGCATGTGGTTCATTGTTTTTTTAGTGGGTTATTGGTTATGCTTGTGTCTGGGTTTTTCTTTCTTTTTTTTTTTTTGGGGGGGGGGGGGGGAGGGGGAGGGTGAAGAGGGGGGGAAGAGGAGAGGGGTTGTTCAGTTGTTTGTTTGTTTTCTCTACTTTTAATATATTATTTTTCCTCTCTCGCCCTCCTCAAGCTGTTTTTTTCCCACCGCTGGAAAATGTGACCTTCCCAGACAGGCAGCCCTTCGCAGCTCCCCCCCCCCCCCCCCCGCCCCACGGCGGTACCGGGGGTTCCTCTGCCGGACCGCGCACCCCTCGCACGCCCTTACCTGAACTTCTCCGCCAGCCGGCCTTCGGGGATTGCGGGGGGGCTGGGGGGGTGGGAGGGGGAGATGGGGGGGGAGAGAGGAGAGACGGGAGAAAACGCCGAGAATTCAAAAAACAGCGTTGAAAACGCCAAACGCGATACCACAACGATTTACGAACAAATAAATAAATAAATAAATAGATTTTAAACCCGGAGAATCGAAAAACGGCCAAAAAATAAAATAAAATAAAATAAAATAAAAAAATCTTAAAAAAAAAAAAAAAAAAAAATCAACCACCTAACCGCCAAACGGCTGGGAAAAAAATAAAAATAAAAACCAAAAAACAAAAAAAACCCGCACAACTAAACCGAGGAACGAAGAAGACAGAAGACCCCCCCCTCCGGTCCCAACAGCGCGGCGGGACGCGGAGCGGAGCGGGCGCAGCTCCCCCGGGAGGCGGCGCGCGGTGCGGCGCGGCCCCGCGGCGTAGTACTATAAACCCTCCGGCACGGCGCCGGCGGCCGCGGGGGGGCCGGGGAGAGGCTCGACCGCGTCCGCAGCCCCCATTGGCCCCGCAGCTCCGGGGGCCGGCCCATGTTCAGCCTCAATGGGAGCCGCGCATCGCACGGCCCGGCCCCCGGGGCAGGCGGTTCGCGGCCACGTGCGGATCCCCGCGGGTGTGCGAGTCCCGGGCTGTGCAAGGCTCGGGGGTGTGCAGGACCCCGGTTCTTCTCCTGCCCGTGGGAAATCGCTGCTGGCTTCTCCCCTGGCATTATTACAGTTGGTTTAATGTACGCATATAAAGAACTAGTTTTATAAGTGCACAGTATTGTTTGTGTATCTGTATACACATATATATGCACAAACATATATATACAACACGTATGTATATATACACACACATATGTGCAAACATATCGTCATACATATGTGTATACAATATGTATGTGTATATATACATATATATACACACAATACTGTGTATGTGCATTGTCTACACACATGTATATATATACACTAGTTATATATATATATGTGCATGGATATAAAAACATAGAACAGCATAAAGATCATCCAATTCACACAGCATCACACGGAATCATAGAATCACCAAGGATAGAAAAGATCTCCAAGATCATCCGGTCCAACCATCCGTCACCAGTGTCACCCACCACACCACATCCCTCAGTACAACATCAAAATGTTTCTTCACACCTCCACCACCTCCCTGTGCAGCCTGTACCAGCACCTGACCCTGCTGCTGAGACATTTTGACTGGTAACGGGTCTGAGCCTTCACATCCCACTGCCCTGCTGTGATGCCTGTGCTGTTCTGCAGCACAGCTGGAGAAATCACAGTGCAAATTGTTGCCATTCACAGTAAGTCTCCCTCCAACCCTGATGGAGTAGCAGTATTAAACGCCAGCATGCCAGGCTGGCAGCAAAGTCTTGTGGCTTTTATTTTAATTTTTTTTTCAATTGGTTGGAAACAGAAATGCTGAGGTACTGACAGGCTGACTCCTGTTCTTACCCCTGCCATCAAAATGGTTCCAAAGAATGTTTATCAATCAGGTGATAGGCGCTTTATATATAAAAATATAAATATAAATATATATATTAAAAAAAAAATCAGAGGAGGAAATTTTCCTAATATCCAACCTCCCCAGGAGCAGCTTAAGGCCATTACCTTGTTTTATTACTATTAACAGGGAGCAGAGGCCGACTCCTGCCTTGCTACAACCTCCTTTCAGTAGAGAGCAATGAGATTTCCCCTGAGCCTCCTCCACTCTGAACCATCCCAGCTCCCTCAGCCGCTCCCCATCAGACTTGTGCTCCAGGCCCCTCACAGCCCCGTTGCCCTTCCCTGAATACATTCCAGGACCTCGATGTCCTTCTTGTACTGAGTGAACCCCTCAGTAGTCAACTGAACATAGTACTCAATCCCAATCCCTCTGCAAAGGACACACTACTGATATATGTGATATACACATTTCTAAGTTACATGTCGTACATATGTGGGCTCAAACACGCCACCATTCATTCACTGTGTCTGTTGCTGCAGCTCTTGCTTGTTTAGGACCAATCTCTTCAGGATTTTCTCCTGTTCAGTGGAAGATTTTAAATCAGTTCATCGGTGGTTTTTCAAGCTCCGTTTATATGTTTCCAACCCTGGAAAGGCCCACGCCACGCTACCAGAAGACAGCCTCATGGCAGCAAACCTGTACAACTTTCTGAGATCCCCATTAGGAAAAAATAGGATATTAGGAACAACTTCTTCTCTGAAGGAGTTGAGATGCACTGGCAGAGGCTGCCCAGGGTGGTGGTGGAGTCACTGTCCCTGTAGGTGTTCAAGAAATGTGGAGATGTGGCACTGAGGGATGTGGTTATGGGCATGGTGGAGGCGGGTTGGGGTTGGACTTGGACATCTTAGAGGTCTTTTCCAGCCTTAACAGTTCTATGATTCTGCTGCTCCAGGACTATGGGCTTCGGAGATGACTCGATGGTGCCCAGGCAGCCCCCATGGCTGCAGACCTGGGGAGCAACAGAAGCTGGATTGGGTGGGGGAAGGAAGCCCTGGGGGGTCACAGAAATGGTTTGCAAGGGGTACTGAGGGATGGGAGGGCTTTGTGCCTTCTCTTCCCCCCGGGGAAGTGAAGCTTAGCTTGATGCAATGCAAAGGCATTAGATTGAGAAATTCTGATACGGCTAAAATCCCAGACCCTTAAGATTGAGCTTATTGGAATGAGAACTGCTTGCTTGTTCAGACAGGGAATTACCTTAGAATGTTTAGTACCATGGAAACAAACAAAATTTACAACCTTCATTTTACTATTATGACCTAAATATGCACTGGGACACATTAGAGGTCTAAATTTTGGACAACTTCTTTAGATTTAAGTTCCAGTAAATTCCAGCTTTCTACTTCAGAAGAGGGAGGAAAATCACATATTTACTCACGTGCAAGTAAAACAGTGCACGCCCCAGTTCTGCTTTTCAAGCTGCTTTCACTTCACGAGGCCAAATCCTTTCCGTTTCCCCACCAGCACCATGCAGGGCTGGCTGCATTCTGTTGTTACACAAAAGCTGAAGTGTGCAGAGGGCTCTGGCAGACCCAGATGCGTGCAGCTGCTGAGATGAGATGTCCATCCGCCTTTCCTTGTGCCAGTATACAGCTGCACGCAGAGGCAGTGGAGGGACCCGTGGCTTTACCTGCTATGGACGAGTCACTTTGAGGGATGGGTTGAAACCTGTTAAACCAGGTAACAAACTGGTGAGGCTGAGCCCATCTGTGCTGGTTCATAGGATGAGTAACTTCAGCCACAGTGCAAAACCCTGCAGAGCACTGTATCCATTTAATACTAGGCAATAGCAATCACTAGGAAGCAAAATGCAATGGAAATGAGCACACGTGTAACTAGGGGTTCTGTAGTTCTCCAAGATTTTCCTGGGGAAAAAAAAAATATGCAAGTAGGCAACACACAGAGAAAATGAGTCCCCAGCATCCAGGATGAGCCTCTGACTTGAGCTTGCTTGTGCACTGTGTGACACGTTCTGGATGCATCAACATTCTTACACGTGTGCAGGTGCCCTCTGCCACATGCGTGGGATTTGCTGTGCTGGGAAACTCCAGGAAAGTCCTTGCGCATCTGTGTGGTGCCTATGGCACCTCTGGGTGTTCAGCAGTCTCGCAGATGTTCCTGCTCTGACCAGGCTACTGGACAGCAGGACATCCTGGACAAACATCCAAAGTCCGCTTTTTCTGCCCAGGCATAAATTCTAGACAGACAAAGGACACGCTGAAACCAAACAAATACAATATACGACAGCATGAGTTCTGAGGTTTAATTTCAGCATAAAGAATTTCACTCCTGTGCAAACTCACTACAGTGCAACAGAAAATAATGAGAAAAAATGCTCAAGTTGGTGTTGCTTGGAGCCCAGATCTGAGGTCATCCTTTGTGGAGGATGTCCACAGCTTCATCCTCTACAGCACCTTTTCTGAGCTGAGATTTTATCTGAGGAGTTTTCTTTCCCAGGATGATCACACTGAGGTTGTTGTATGGCCTCAACCCACAGCCATGGTTCTGGGGTCCATAGATGCACTTCTGGGCGTAAACCAAAGTTGAGATTTACATGCGACAATGGCAATGCCATGCACCTCTCAAGCTGTGAACTGATCTTCTGATCGATTCCTTGAAGCTCCATGACAGTGAAAGCAATTGGCACATAGCTGAGCTTTGCTCTTGGTGTCGGAATCCCTGTGAGGTTTTGCTTAACAGCAGAAGAAATGCACATATCTCCATCAATACAATGACTTCTGGTCACTTCTGACGGCCAACTCTTGGTGCAATGACTGCTGGCCTGGGGCAGGCTGTCAGGTCAGGGTTAGAGAGATCCATGCTGCTGTCACCAATGGCTTTGGATCAGCTTTCTTCTGCTCAATGGCTTCATTTGGTACTGCAGCAAAACTGACCCCTGCTCCATGCTGTAAGATGCATTTGTCCTCTCGCCATCTCACACCTTTTGTGCATTAAGACACTTCCTTCCCTGTTCATCTCTTCACCAAGAGTCCTTTTAAAATCTGTTTACCTCTGTCCTTTGATCCTGCCTGGGGATTTTCCATTTTCTCTTTGCCACCTTTCAGGAGGGAATTTCGGTCAGACTGGTTCTCCTGCTCAGACAGCCTCTGTGGCATTCCTCTGCCCAACAAATGCAGGGCCTAGATGAGGTTAAGGGACTTTTCATTGTCCTTTGTCTCATAACTGTGTGCTAAAGATCCACTCAGGAAAGGCAAACACAGCTCAGCATTGGAGCCTTTTAACATTTTCCTGGAGATAATAATAGCAAAGCATTATCAAGTCAAAAAAGAAACTGCAGGCTGATGTTGATCCCAAGCTGTTATGCACAAAACTGATAAAGGTGGGAGAAGGAATGTCTGCCCACACATTGCCTTCCCATCTGTGGCTGTCCCAAGGCTCATTTTTCCTGCCTCAAGTTTTCCCATCTTCTGTAATTTGCTCATTATTGTGTTACAAATGATTTCCCATTTCTGAGTAGGGTGGAAGGAAAGGAAGATTTGAACATGGGCAAAAGGAGAGATTGTGCCGCACAGGTAAGCACTGTGCTGCCTTAGAGGTCAACTGCTGTAGTTCTGCACCAGCAAACCGTTAGTAATGAGGCAAGATCACTTGGCAGAACAAGGGTTAGTCGGGCTGCATTGATTGCTTGCACACTTCTATGTAAAGATTGACGTTGCTCTTTTCCAATGAGAGAAACAAAAATAATCAGGAGAAAAAAAACTGAGGACTTCAATCCGTCAACAGATGGATCTCACTTAATGCCACAACACAGTGCCTGGACCCCGCTGTCCTGCATCTTTCAGCCCCATTGCAGGGAGCAAGGGGAGCACCCAAGCCTGTCAAAGTGCAGTAGCACTGTGAGCACTTTAACTCAGCAGTCCTTGACATTCACAGATAAGGACTGCAAGTTCTTTTGGTACTACAGAAATATTGACACAAAGAATATGTTTATCCCTGACTGTGGTTCTGCAGGACAAGGTGGAAATGGCAACAGCAATCTCAGGGCTTAATTTCTTTGGCCTTGCAAGGGCATCTCTGCTTCAGAGACAGCAATTCATTGATTCCTGTTTTCCTTTAACTAGTTTGGAAATTATGTTTTCTTTTTAAGTCAGAATTATAGGTCTAGAGGGAGATAAGATAGAAGAAACTCATTCTAGGCTTTTTTTTTTTTTTTTTTTTTTTTAATGTTAATGCTCTTTGGAATATTAAAGACAGTGGGGAGCTGAGCAGAGTTTCTGATTTTCTCCCAAACTTTCTGTTCATTAAGATACTGAGAGAGAACATTAGCTGACTTCTGGCTGTTATTTTCCCAGGCTATGTTTAACTAGGTCCACTTCCAAACTTGGCTTTCTATGCAGACCTGCATTTTAATATATGGTCAAACACACCTAAAGAGAAGTGCTACACCTACTGATATGCTGAATGGACCGGGGAATCAGACCACCTCCTGCAGCTCCTAGAGGTTCCAGAGCAAGCAGAGCAGCCCGGTTCAAGTTGTCCCTCCTGAAGATGGCTCAGGAACAGGCAGGTCTGTCAATGTGACAAAATCCACTGATTCACTTTGAGATTCAGCACCTACCTCTACTGCGTTTAAAAAACCAAAATAGACTGGAGGACATACAGGAAGATCTGGGCCATGAGTAATCCTGGCTGTGGTTCAGGAGCAGATCTGCAATAAGCTGTATTCCCCTGCCCTCTCCTGGAAGGAATACGCAGAGCTGGGTGTGTTTGTGCAGGATCCTTGTGCTAGGGACTCTGGGCAGCAGATGGTGGTGAGAGAAGATGGTCATTTTGAAGACAGTGTTTAGAAAAATGAAAAACGATGGCTGTGTTGTATCCATCATGTGTTGCCAACACCGAGTCTGCCAGAAATTGGCACATCTCTCAAAAGAATGTGAATGTTCTCAAGGAAGAGCTGCCCTGCCTGTCCATTTGCATTGAATTGGGAAACCAAGAAGATGACCCAACCAGCAGAATCCAGAGCCTCTCTCTCACCTTAAATAGTAAACACAAAGCCTGCACAAAAACACTGGTAACCTTCGCTCAGGTCACAGCAGTGACAGGTCAGAAATGCAACACTGACACGGGACAAGTGCAAAAAGGCACATGAGAGCCCATCACTCGGCCAAGAACATGGTGAGAGCCCAGCAAGGAGATTCTTCTTTGTCCCAAACACCAAACATCCAAAGCAACACTAGTCTTGTTTTAGGAAGAGGACTGGTTAGGAAATTGCTGCTGTTAAGATAATAAGGGGAGCAGTGAACCACAAAAGACGAGTGTGGTCAGCCTGTAAGTAAGACTATAGTTCAATAGTTGCAGTGTAGGATTATGAAACAGGAGCTCTGGAAGGACAGAACCAACCTCATGTGCACTATTTAACCTCAAAAATTTTCTCACACTTTGAGTTTTCTTTGTCCTTATGCTTCACCATGTCCTTGTAAGCCCAGCAACATGGCAGGCAAAACTCCTCCACCGTGTCATAGAACCATGCACACACTGGAAAAGACCAGTAAGATTACTATGCCCAAATGTCAACCCATCCCCACCATACAACTAGCCACGTTCCTCAGTGCCACATCTTCAAGTTGCTTGAACACCTCCAGGGACAGTGACTCCACCACTTCCCTGGGCAGCCTATTACCATGCTTTCTGCAAGAAAGTTTTCCTACTTCCCAAACTGAACCTCCCCTTGGTGCAACTTAAGGCCATCATCAAGAGCTGAGTCCCCTCATGTTGCTGAGGTGCTGCTCAACACAGGAGAAAGTGACACCATGCTCTGCAGAGAGACCATGAGTGAGTAATTGTGGGTAGGGGGGGCTTCATCTTTCAAACCTTGGCAGTTCTCTCTTTTTTTCATGTTGGGGAATCACTGAAGACCATGTCAGACATCACATAGTACCCCAATAAGTTCCACAAGTGGGTTCTTTTCCCACAAAGCCTGTTTGCTGGGTTTGCAGTATGTTCAGGACATTTATCTGCCCTCCCACCTCCCACCATCTTATCAAAGAGATGAAATCAACGAAGCAGTTCCAGCTGCCTTGAGAGACATCTCCTATTTCCTGCTTCAGCACAGGGGTTAAGAACAACGTTTCTGTTCATCACTGAAATAAACATTAAATGAATGTTGAGTTATATCCCTCTTGTGACTAATGTTCTAGCTTGTTTTCTAACATTAATTCTTCATATACTTTTTTTTTCCCCTCTTACATTTGTCCAGACTCCTGTGTTCCTGGGGGAATAATTACCCACTCAGCAGTTACTCTGAAGTCCAATTGTAATAGTTGGCAAACCTCCATTCTTCCATGCAAGCTTTCAAAATAATACTTTAGCTTATTTCAAATAGCACCACTCTCTGGAACTTCTTCCCAATTTGCTTTGCCTTGGATTGATATTCATTTCACTGCTTGTTGAGAGCTGACCGCTTTGCTTGTCACAAGGCAGATATTCTCAACAGAACAATTACAAACAAACAAAAAACAGAACAGAGGGAAGGCGTGTTTAAAAATGATCCATTGTGATGTAATGGTCTATTTCCTCATCTAATGAATCCTTACTAGGAATGTAAGCAATGAAGAAAACACTGATTCAAACCTGGATTATAATTCACCAAAACACAGATGTGATCATAGGAAGTATTTTCATTCACACCAACCTTGGAGTTGTCAGAAAGTTTGGGTAAATTTTAGTCATGTGTTCTGTGACCTAAAAATGTGCATTTTCTTATTCTCTAGGGACCTGGGGACAAAACATTCACTGTACTGGCATAATAAGAAATAACTGAGAGCTGAATTCAGATCACTGGTATATACTTTTTCCTATAAACACTGCTTGGGAGGAAACCGCGTCCTTTCCCAACTGTGCTACTATTTAATTTATGTCTATATGACCAGAAGCAACCCACCTCATCTCCTTTCTCTCCGTTTTTTCCATCTGTTCCCTGAGGATAATAGTCTTGGCACTGTATGATACTGAGCAAACTGATGTTCAAAAATTGCATTTAGGTTGTCTGGTGAAGGAAGTATAGCAAAAAGTTGATGACAAAGCCTTGTCTTTGGGACACTTTAGCTGTTCCAATGTCATGGGGAGTGTGGCAGATCCTGGAAGGAGAACCTGGAATCAATGAATGGGAGAGAAGAGCACATCATATTTAACTATTTCACTCTTCCTTAACTCTACTTAATGACATGCTAACTCAGTTTTTTCCTAAAATAAAGAGAGATGGCTCTAAACCTTTGAACATCACCCAGTGTTTGACCAAGTGTCTGCATTTTATTTTTCTTTTGGCCTAAGCCTGTATTTAATTGTGAGCATTTCATGAACCAGTGGATGCAGTAGGGCTCGTCTGGATAGCACGACAGCTCCTGTCACTCAACAAGCATCACCTCCATTTTTACAGTTAAGCATTGATCACGGTAACTTGTCAGGCTTAGCTAAACTTCTCTACTGTAATTCCCTTTTGCAAGCAAATTCCTGTCTTGATATCACAGCCTAAGGTAAATACAGACAAGTTTCTGCTCTGCAAAGTATCACAGTGCCAGCCTACTCACAACTTTGCTAGGGTGACCAGTCAAGAACACTGATTTCGCTTTTACTTCAGAAATAAGAGAGTTATCACTGATCTGAGAGGACGGAAAAAAGGCTGATTCTAAGACATCATTTTTCTCTTTTAGCGTGCAAAGTCAATTATAATCACAAGTGTATGTTGTTTGCAACAACCAGCACTAACCAGGAATTTCACTGCTTGGCACAGAAGAGGATGAAGAAATCAATTGCAAACTCTGTGTCTTTATCAAAATCGATCCTGTAATTAAATATTTACCTTCAAGACTTGTCCAGCACAAAATTACTTTTTTTTTTTAAAGGATGATATCCTTCCCTCTGCTCTACATGCTAAAATCAATGTACATGGATTACTTTAACCCTACCAAATTTTACTCTCTTTTTCTTTTTATACAGTTTTAAATCTTCCAGTGTCTTTACTTCATGAACTCTCATAAATGCTTCTGCTAACATTTCAGGTCACCTCTCTGTTACTTTCCCATTCCCCTTGCTGCTTTTGCCCCATGCCCAGCTTCTGCTGCACAGCACTAATTCTGCTAAAGGAGAGGACACTGCACTGCCACAGTCACACTGGAAATCCTGTTGGACTTTAACCTTGGAAAACTCAAGCATTTCCAAAATCTTGGGAGCCGTTCTTAATCTGTCAGCATCTTTTTGGGAACGATCTAAGAACTGCCTGGGCATTCATAGGAAAACTGAAACTGTCAGATGTTCTTTCCTTCCTCCTGACCTATGTGCAGAGTTGTCAAGATGGACTGTTGCTTGGGCCAGCAAACAGCCAAACAGTTGAATCAGAAGCGTCATCTCAACAACTTAAGGTTGGAATCAGCACATTTCAACCCAGGCCTGGCAGGTGAGCACTGTCAGCAATGCTGTACCAGGTCTGGTAAAGGGCTGGCGAGACATAAGCAGTGCCAAGTCACAGCAGATCCCCTCCTACAGAGCAGCTCCACGTGTTTCACAACTTGCCTGTCCTGCTGTAGCCCCTGTGGTGCTGTGGGTTGATGGGATGGAGGTCTGTAACACCTGCTCAGGTGCACATTCAGGTCATACACCTCCCCACAGCACCCTGCTGCAAACAGCTGTATATGCACCACCCTGATTTCACCGTGGTTGAATGCCAGTTGAGGCTGCTGCTTTATCTGTCTGCCTTCAGCAGAGCTCAACAGCAAGTGTTCACAGCAGCTGCTAGTAGATAACGTGTTCATGTTCTTTCCATCACTGCCACAGGGATGAGTACCATGCTTTACTGGCACTCTCTGTGGTGCTTGCTACTGAGGCTCCATGGCATCTGCTCTTGCTAGCCTGAGCTCCAGGCACAGGAAAGGCTGCACATCTGCTGGAGTTTTATCCCAGCCATAGGTTGAAACATAGGCTGAAACAACCTATGTGTTTCAGCCATAGGTTGAAACACAAGGTGCTCCTTTTTAAAGCAAATTCCATTTGCTTCCAGTCTGGAACTGCAATTCTGTGCAGGGAAGGGCCAGGTGTGCAAGCTGATATCCAGCGTGCAAAGGTGGAAGCAGTGTGGCCTCCAGAAAAGCTGCAGCAGCAGCCCAGTGCCAGACTGAGGTACAGTATTGCAGCCTTTGACGTCATTCCAGCACAATCAGACTCCGGCGTCTGTTGGATAGGACATTGCACACAGTCCCCCCTCCCTGAGAACTCATTGTGCAACACCGAAACAGATTTCACTGAGGAATGAAGCCCAGCTCTGCCCTGCAGAGAATTGGCTCAGCACTGCCAGGATCAGGCCTTAACTGCACAGAAATAGATTAGATCGGTGTCAGGCTGCTCAGAAAGCTGTCTGATTATTTGTCTTCAGGCAAAAACATTTTAAAATATAGAGGGGACACCAGCATGCAGCAGCAAAATGATGGATGCAAGAGCTGTGTGCCCTCTCAAGCTGAGCTGTTTGCATGAGGCAGAAGGAGAAGATTTGAACGCCACTTCAATTTGTTGCTAGGACAGTACTCACTGCAATTGGGCTTGGGCAAAAAAAGTAAAAGTTACCAAAATCTGGGAGGCATATAGGATAGAATCATAAAATCATAAAGGTTGAAAAAGACCACTAAGACCATCCAGTCCAACCATCAAACCGTCAGCATTAATACAGCCCACCAGACTGTGTCCCTAGTGCCACATCTCCATGGTTACTGAGCACCTCCAGGGACGGTGACTCCACCGCTCCTGGGCAGCCTGTGCCAATGCATCACACTCCTTCTGAGAAGAATTTCTTCCTAATATCCAACCTAAACTTCCCCTGGTGCAACTTAAGGCCACCTCTGCGTATTGCTGTTACCCAGAAGCAGAGGCTAATTGCCACCTCACCATAACCCCTTTCAAGAGCTGTAGAGAGCAGTAAAGTCTCTGCTAAGACTCCTATTCCCCAGACTGAACCATCCCAGTTCCCTCAGCCACTCGTGTCATCAGTCAGAATAAGTGCTTGGAGATGTTTATGTCTTTTCTGGGATAAAGGAATCAAGGGACATTGACGGGGAAGCCAAAAGACGATGATATTTTGGGGCAGGGGGTGGGAGAAATCAGAGCATGAGGTGCAAAAGGCACAGGAAGAACTTGACACAGGCAGGAGCAAAAAAGGCCTTAGGGCTCCCAGGCAGCTCCGTTGGAGCAAATGGCTCAGTGTTGGACTGGGGCATGGGCTGCCACCTCCAAGGAGAAGGCTGAGGGCTGGCAGTTCCATCCAGCCAAGAGAAATGAGCAGCAAAGGGGCCTCTGGCCTGGAGGATGGAGCAGCAGCAGGGCGGGCTGTGCAGCACGGGTGAGGCACAGTGCTGGAAGTGGGGATGGAGAGGTGTCCCAGCCCTCAAAGCTCAGTGAGTGAGACAAGTCCTCATAAAAACACGAGCCAGCAGGAAAGTTTCAGCAACCCAAAAGAAGAGGTGCGGGAAAGAATAAAAATGCTGAGAAGTCACCTCAAGCAGAGGCTCCTGAGCCACGTTGGAAGGCAGCCACTGCATGGGACAGGGCCAGGCAGGGAACTTGGCACTTCTCAGCCCTCTCTGGAGCCCGCTGAGACAGTAGACAAAAAGTTTTGTCAGCTCAATTACTGCAGCCTCCTCCTCCCTCTTCCCCACCTTCAAGAGGAAGATGTGCCAGGAGCTTCTCTGGCTGGCTACAGGGCCACGTGCCTGCAGAGAAGCCATGTGGGCTGCTCCAAGGGGCCACAGTGAGCAACTGCACGCTGATGGAGCTGCAGGGTTCACCTCTGAAAAGAGAATGCACTGTGACCCACAGTGCGCAAAGTCCCAGACCTAACACAGCATATGGGGCATGGAAGGTAGATCAGTCAAACTGCTGCAGTTCTCACTGGGCTGATCCCAAACAACTTGAGACCTTCACTTAAGAACTGGGCTCTGTTCCTCCTGCTGCAACAAAACATGGATATATTGCAGTGGTGAAACTGCTTGCTTCACACTTTACCATTGCCAAAGACAGAAGATGATTTACAAGATGCTAGGAAAAGCATCAAGAAAATAAACAAGAGACTTCAACTAGCTCTTGAGAATGGCTTAGCCATAGCTCAGGCTCAGTAAGCACTGAAAAGTCTACATGAAACCAAATATGAGGATAACAGAAATCTAAGCATTCTTACAAGAGCATTTCCCACAGCCAGCACTGATCCGAGCAGCTTTAACAAGCTTCATTAAATTAAATTTGGGAAGCTTGCAAAGGGGTACTGGCCAGAGGGGCTGGATCTGAAGGACAGGCACCAGCTGGCTTTCACTGCAGGGTACAGCCTTGGGATCAGCAAACTTCAGTCTGTGTAACACGTGGCAGGCCACTGCAGAGCATGCAGCACAGCAAGCACTTGCAGGCTCTTCTCCATGCCTGGATAGTGTCCTGCTGCGTTCCTATAATTTGAATGTTAGCTGCTGTATCAAGATGTTTCCCAGTGAGACAGAGGCTGCCAGCCTGAGCCTGAACCAAAGCTGCTCCAAAAAGTCGTGATTTACTTTGGACACGCTGCTGCTGGCAGGGGGAAAAGTGATGGGAAAGCAGAGAGCTCACCGAGCTGCTCCTCTGGCACCAGCTGAGCAGAGCCAACATTTCACAACCCCTGGGGAGATGGATGGGAAGGGAAACCATTTCAGTGGGCACCTGAATGCAATCAAGCCTCTTCAGCAACAGAAACGACTGTCATCCCTGTGCCGTGCCTCAGCCTTCCAGTGTTGCAAAATCCCTCCTCATGTTATATGCAGGCAGTAGGGTTTCTAATTTAGAAGCTGCGCTGGAACAAGAACAGAAGAGGCATTCAGGGGTGAGGGTTTCATCTGGCACAAATCTGCAGTCACCAGCGAGATTGCTGCTGTACCTGAAAGCAGCTCCCACCAGAAGCTCTGAGCACCACTGCTCCCATTCCCTCAATGACAAGTCCACTCTCTATCTCCGGTGTGGCCATTTAGATGTAGCAGCTGCTAGGTTCAACTCAAGGAGAGATCACAAAACCTGTGGAGGAGCAGCCCTCAGCCCAAAGGCAGCAATGCTGGTGCTTGCTCCAGGCAGCCCAGCTGTGCTTAGCACATGGTGCTGATAAGGAGAGATGCTGGTGCAATGTGGGAAGTAAGGAAGTGGTAAGGAGGAAAACATCAATTAACCTTATCTCCTCACTAAAATCACTAAAATCAGATAGCAGCATGGGAGCCAGTTACTAAGCCCTCAGTAGTCAACAAGACACCTCCAGAAGGAGGATGGGCAGAGAGCTCAATGCAATGAGAACCGAGCCAGACAGAGCCACTTTCCTACGGCACGACCTCAGGAGACATCTGTCTGCATCTGAGCTGAGGAAAAAAGGGTTTTCCCACAAACCAAAGGGACCCGTGGGGAGCAGGTGTCATTCAGCAATGACAGCATTCACACCTAGGAAGAGAGAACAGCCAAAAAAAAAAATAAAAAAAAAATGAAGTTACATTAGAATTAGTGTTGGCAGCACTGCTATGAGAGAATGCTCAGAGGAGGGAGAGAGGTTTTAGGTCCTGTTTGTAAAGGCTCTGGGGACAAGCACCATTTAGAGTGTGACCAGTTCTGTGTCTTGTTGCCTGGGACTTTTGCCCCATCTTGGCAAAGAAAGAGGGTGACAGCTCAGGAGGACCCATCCCCTCAGCTGTGGGCTCTGAGAACAAGAGCTTGAACAAAGTGAGCCCCTGTCTGCACCCAGCACTGGAACAGGAAGGTCAGGAGCAGTGGCAGAGCCTTGTTACTCAGATGACGCTTTTCCTTTGTCTCTTAGGAAGGAATTGTAGACAAGGACAAGACCAAAGAACTGCCAATCTGTAACAGAGCAGCTTCCAGCAGAGGTCAAGTTTGGATGCATTGGAGGAAAATCTTCGATAGCATCCCAGTTCCAGGAAGAGTGCAATACGTTGAGTGTTTGCTCATGTTGGGATAGCTGCAGAACCACAGCAGGGCAGACAGGCTATTTATAAGTGTATCAGATGTCAGCTAAGCTCTCTGCACTTTCTGCGGAGCACACAAGCCTAATGAGAAAGGACACAGACAGAGAAGAGCAAATGTGCACAAGTTAAAGAGGTGTCCATTAATACAATACATATCAGGAAGAACAGCAGCTGGCCCCATGCCCAGCACTGCTTACAAGGCTTCTCCAAGCCAAGGAAGATCACTTTACTACCAGCACCGTGAGAAAAAAAGGCTGAGAATGCTCAGTTTGATGGCTGTGCTTTATTAGATGGAGAACTGTTTGCCCCTGAAAAAAGAAGGATCCAAACCTATTCATAGATATTTCATTATGCCCTAAGTATGTGGTGTGTAACAAAACAAGAGGCCTGCTAAAGAGTTACTTACCTCTCTCCAAACTTACTACAGGAGAGCTAAAATAGATCTAAGCACAGTCAAAATATAGTTGTTCCAATTAATGTTCCAGCTAGCATCTGCTCTTTTTAATTAGTTGAAGTCTGGTTTCGTCTGGAGACAGAATTGCTGAGCAGAAGCACGCTGGCTTCTTTTCTGCTTAGCCTGCTCTTCTGATCTCTCCTGATCTTTGGAAACTTTTTCCCCACTTCACAGAGGCTAAAGCCTCTTGTGCACTCAGTGCTCACAGGTTCTCCATACATTTCATTGCAATCAGCTTCAAATCTGTTTCCAGTAGAAGGAAAACTGAGTTTTTGCAGATGGCCTCCCTACCACGCACACACATCTCTGTGTTTGTGCATTGTTTTGTTTACTGATGACTCAGTTTTCTTCTGCATGCAGGCATTTTTGTTGAGCAGATGCAAGTGGAAGAAGGGCTCCCCAGAACCTGTTAACCTTCCTGTTTTGCTCGAAGCTTGCTGATCCTTTACCTCACCCTTTGTAACGCAACCTTTGAAGATCTGCATGTTTCAGTTGCACACAGATGAATAATTTACAAGCCATGGCTGTTGGAACAAACAAACTCCTGCTCTGCCCTTCTGCTCTGTCCAAGCCCTCGATGGCTCGTCTTAAATTTCCTTCACTTTGCTAAAACCTCCAGGACTTCAGCAGCATTCAGAAACCTTTAAAGGAGAAACTGGTGAGGGAATTGCAGAGCGGCATTGCAGAGCAGCAAACAGCACCCACAGCAAGTATTGCTTTTATCTCTGAGCAGGGCATTGACCTGTTGTACAAACTCCGGGTAGGAAAGCCACTGGCAAAGCAACCTCAGATGTAATATTTACCCAAGAGGAGACATTTCAGTGGAAAACAAACTACAGGATCTGCTGACATCCTGGTGGAGAAAACAGTGGGCATTCACTCAGGTGCAGTCAATGGGATAGGAACAGGATGTGGAAACTTTCTAGCATTTCCAAGTACAAGGCTGCCCTTGCATGAGTTTTCACTATCCATGCACAGCTACAAGAAGCCCCATGCGTGGTATCAGTGCTTCTCTGAGCCCCACATCTCCACATTTGGAGCAGAGATGCAAACTGAGGGTCCTGCAAGAAAACAGCCAGGCTGGCACCAAACATTTACAAACCACATCGCCGGTACCCAGCGATGCCTCATTCTCTGGCAAGAGAAGGTAGATCCTATGAGCTGCCCTGGGGATATGAGCCACAGTTTTGGATCACAGATAATAGCTCCTGTCAGAGCTTCTCTGGAGCAACAGACAGGATTGAAGCAGCTCTGGAGCAAAGTGAATAGCAGGGTTGTTTTTATCTTTAATCCTTTCCACATGAGCAGAAATGGTTTGGAGCCATAAAGCATGTGCTCTCTTTTGCAGCTCTTAGAAATTAGCCTGACCCATGACTTCAGGAATCCTTCTTGTTCTGACCCACATGCCCCTCCGAAGGAACTACGTGTGCAGGGTGCATGGGATCACCGGTTCCACCACCACAAACAGCAGCTTCACCATCTCCCTGAGCACAGACTGGCACTGACAGAAGCAATCCCACCATCCCATGCGTCTCTTCCTCAGCCCATCATGGTGAGCAAAATAAAAGGATCTTTTCCTCGGGCAGGGTATTTTTCAGCTGGATTGGTTCCCATGCAGTCACAGCAGCTGTAGTTTTGCCACAAAGCAAGCGCCAGGAAAACGGCTGGAATGGTGCCTTAAGAGCTTAATGTAAAATCACGAAGTTGCAACCTCGTGTTCCTGGGTCAATTGTCCCTGCAAATAGCAAGAATTTATAGCCTTGGTTAGGCAAGTCTCTTTGGCTTCAGCTCACTGTGACTCTCTTTACAGTGGGCCAAATGCAAACTCCTAGGCCCCAAATGTACTTAGCTTTGAGGGAAAGCTGGAACTATTTTTCGATTTGGGATTAGGGCTAAACAGTTCTTCAGAACTGGCCTTGAAATTGTAACAATATCGTTTACTTATATCATTACCAAAGCAAGGCAGTGGGGCCATTCAGGGGCCCAAGCTCAGCCTCCTAGACCTTACCTTCTGCTATTTGGAGAACATCTGAAATCTGCATCCTTGGAGGTTTTCAAATCAGCTGGGAAAAGCCTCGTGCAGGCTGAGTTAGCCCTGCTTGGAGCAGGAGGTTGGACCTGGAATCAGGAGCTAGCAGAGCCTCACACAAACATGGCTGGAGATGGCTGAACCACAAAGCAACACCATTTGGGAAGGACCACTGAAGGCCTTTTGGTCTTCATGTTGGGTGAGGTAGCCCAGGAAGACACTGGAAGTAAGGACCAGTGGCAGGATGACCTGAATAAGTCCTGCTCCACCAGCCTGTTTGCCACGAGGAGAGCTGAGCTGGCAGCTCTTCCTGCAGAGCAGTCTCTGGGGGTATTTCTCCTTCAAGAGCCAGAGGCTTTTCTTGGTGTCCCTCGTGGCTGGAAAACTCACCTATAACACAAAAGAATGGGAAATGGGGGTCACTGAGCCCTGCAGTACAAGATTGCTGCCAACCTGTAGCTAAAAAAATTCACCTTGAGATAAAATCCCTCCTTGAAGAAAGCTTCAGATGAAGGGAAAGGGTAAGCAGCAGTGCTGTTGGCAGACCACAGTCAGACAGAGCTGGCCACCTCCAGTAGAGCACTTACACTGTATGTGCTATGGACCTCAATCCCTTCCTCCTGCCTTGATTGCTACCCTGGAAACTGGCTCTGATTTGCCTTTCTTCCTCTTGGGATGCGCTGGGTTCTGCAGATGCATTGTTCAGCAGGAAAAAGAAAAACAAGAGCTCCAGAGAAAGAAAATAACCACCAATCCATGTGGTGTTTCTGTGCCACTTGCTGTTAGTTAGGTTGTTCCCTTTGTGTGGTGTGTATCAGGGCACACTTTGAAGAAATTGAAGTGGAAAAACTTAAACAAATGAGTCTCCTTGAGAAGACTTCAGGCAATGAGGAGATGGCTGCTCAGTGACCTGTGCAGTATCCTAGGTATACAGGGAGTTTCCTGTAAAGATAAGACTACAAAGGAATATTTATTTACCGAGATACTTCTTTAGCTTTCATCTCTGGCAGCGTTTCTCAATCAGCCGTTTCAAAATGTTTTGCCAACACTAATTAACCCTCACAGCACCTCTGGGGTAGGGATCAGCATCCCCATGTCAGAAAAGGAGCAGAGAAGGCAAGCAACTCCCTCCAAGGAAGAAATAAATGGAGCAAAGAAATAAACATATCACAGAATCATTAAGGTTAGAAAAGATCTCTAAGATCATCAAATACCTATCACCAATATTGCCCACTAAGCCATGTCCGCACCTATACGGTTCTCAAACAACTCCAGAGACTGCAACTCCACCACCTCCACCCACATCTTCATTTGGAGACAAGAATATCCTGCAGACCCAAGTCTATGCCATAACAAAACCCTCCCCTAAAGGCCCCCAGGTCTGCAGACATCATCCTGTTGGAAACACAAGAGGCAATCCTCAACTCTTTTCATGCAAACAGCTTGTCTTCCCCAGATCTACATCAGGGAAGCACAGACCAGGCATTTAATAAGGCCCAAAATGCGGTGCCCTGAAGCTAAACTGCACAACCAGAAATCCCTAACGAGCTACAGCACCAGTCAGCTGCACAGCCTACACCACCAAGCAGCCTTTCCCATGATGTGCACATGATATTTATTCCATTCATTAACCAAGTTAATGGTAGCTAAGAATAAACCCCAGATGTCCTTCTGGCCTTAAAAACTTCTTTGCCCTCAAGGAAACACAAAAGCCTAAGTGGCTCATGGCACGTCCGGGATATGAGCCACCAACACCATTTCCACATTTCCCAAAACACATTTCTGATTTTAAATAATCACTGTTCCAGTTTTGGGAAACCAGAGTTTAGCACAAAACAGAGCAATGGATATATAGATATCTGCATGATGTAGGGATTAGGCCAGACAGAGCTGTAGCTGTTCCAATGCCTTTGTTCTCTATGTTATCTGTTTCTGTGATAGCTACTACTGCAAATTTGTAATCCTGTAATAAACTGGTATTTATGAACAAAGGGCATTTGATATTACACCTTCAGAAAAGTGTATTTTAAGTACAATTTACTCCTAAATTATTTTTTTGATAATAGAAATTATTCTACAGTCTTATTTTTGATACTCCCAGTGCATCTGGGAAATTTCCTAAAATATATCCAAAAAAAATCCTATGGTTTTTGTATCAGTACTAAGAATCAAAGTACTCGTGTACTGAATAAAGATTATTATTATTTTTTTTTCCTCTGTAAGCATTTCCCTTCTGTTGCCTAAGTCCAATCTCTTGATAATCAGCAATCACGGAAAAGAATTAAAACAATCAAATGGGATTTTGCACTTACAGAAAAGTGTGCTATTTATTGCATGACTTATTCAGATGGAAAAAGCTGTTTGGAAACCTATCTGTAAATAAAGGAAACTGCTATTTTGGAAAGCCAGAATTATTTTAATAGAGAGTCTAAAGAAGAATGTGATCCATTTGGAATTGATTTGGTCTTCTCAGAAGCAGGAAAGAGAAAATACAGAAACCCAAAATCGTTTCCTCCATAATTCGCTTTCCTCAACTGATAGTTTATCAAGTCATAAAGAACCATAAAATCACTTAGGTTGGAAAAGGCCACTAAGGCCATCCAATTCAACCCCAACCATCCGCACCGTGCCCACTGACCACATCCCTCAGTGCCACATCTTTACACCCCCAGGGATGATGACTCCACCACTCCCTGGGCAGCCTGTGCCAGTGACTGAAAACTGCAGTCACTTCCGCTGTCAGGACTCCAGCTCCCAGTTCCACATCCCAGTGCTTTATTGCGGAGATGGGGTTAAGCACCTGAGCCCCTTTTCTACCTGAGAACTTAGGGATGCATAGAAATACCTGTGACATGATGCTTCTCACTGCAGCTGGACCCTGTGAGCCTTTTCTCTGCTGCACCAGGCCAGGAACACTTGTCCCAAACACAGGGAGCCCAGCTACAAGAGTCACCCAGCAGCAGGAGCCCAGGTTTCCATGGCAGCACAAACAGAATATCAACAGCACAGTGCCAGCCGTATCCATGCCTCTGTCCCTGTCCAACCACGGCTGTGAGGAGCGTGGAGTCCATGGGGTGAGAAGCTAAAAAATAATGGGGGGAGGGCACCTACATCATTTTCTTTTGTTGTCAGCATAGGATGTAACGCTGTACTCAGACAAGAGGAGGCAGTGGGTGTCTCATGGGAGATCTCAGGCGTTAGCAGTCTCTGCCTCTGTGTGCGAGCTGGGGGTGTACAGGGGGATAGGGCACAGTGGTGGGATAGAGCCCCACAGATCCAAACCTGGAGTTGCTTCCCTTCTCTGCGAGTTCCAGCACTGTGTATTATTTGAGTGTACAAAACACGAGCTTGTTGTCTACTCTGGGAAGATGATGGATGAATCTTCTTCTGTCATTTTTAGAATTGTTTGCATGTTTACTTGGTTATTCTGTGGGGTTTTTTTTGTTTTGTTTTTTGTTTTTTTCCTGCTGCACAGCAGCTTGATGAAATGGAAAATCACTGAATAACTGTTTCTATAGATTAAAACCCTGAATGCTTTATCTGATTCACATCCTGCTGGACACTGATGTGTAGCTACTGAAGCGTAAAAATCTAAGAGGCAGTGAGATATATATGCCAAATGATTCCAGCAACAAAGCAGTTTCTATTTGCATTATAGAGTGTAATAATTGTAATTAGCACAACCAGTGCTTCTGCAGCTTTTGGAATTGTTTCCAAAGTGCTGTGCAAACAATCTATTAGAAAAATCAACAATCTCAGACCAAGAATGTTTATAAATTGATCTTAGAAACGGCTCTGTATCCTTTGCTAAAGGTAATATAAAGTGCTTTTTATTTCAGGGAGCTTCACTGACAGCTTATTGTCCACCTGCCAGTATCCTCTGCCTAGTCCTGCTTTCCAGTCCTATTCCTTGCAGCAGAAATTGGAACAACCCCGTGGAACAATAAGGTTTTTATGGGAAGGCTTTTGGGTTATAGAAGTCAAGGTGTGCTCTAAGAGGGCCAAACACTCAGGTGTTTGCTACAATCACCCCACATATTTTACAAAGTGTATTCACCAAATACTGCTTTTGGAAAGGATTTTGGAGTGGGTACTTTGAGACCAGAAAAGGAGAGAGAAAACATTGGGGTGCATTACAAACTGCTTTAGTTCTACCTCAGACTGCATCTCATCAGTGCTGAAAGTCTGACACCTGAAGAATAAGACACTAATTGGGCAGCTGCAGAAACACAGCCAATAGGAAACACATCACACCAAGGACATACAGGGAAATTAGGCCAGATGAGTTTAGCTCAAAATACATAAAAACTGGAGGCTGTTCACAGCAAATAATGATGCTTTAAAATAGCCTTAAAACTAGCTCAAGCGGAAGAGGATATTTTCTGCTGTGCTTATGGTTGTATGGACCAGGAATACAGCAGCAGAATTACATCAACTGAACCAGTACCAGGACTCTGCCTTTTTTGATTCAAGGATAACTGTAACAATGATCTATCTGTTCTCTGTGAGTGAGATCATTAAATTATGCCTTTTCCCCTAGGACCTGCAGCAAAGACTACAAAGGAGACTGGTTTCAGAGAAACTAAAAACTAACTTTCATCGCTTTGCCAGTCTAAAATTAAATGTGACCAAATTTCCTACAGCATGTCTGTGCTGTCCAGCAGTCATTCAGCCTTATCACAAGAAACCCGCAGCACTTACAGTGCTGGAACAACTTCTGGTAAGAGCTTCAGGGAATAGAACTGTTGCTTGCGAACCAGCAATGTGCAGATGAAAGTGTGGGTTTGGATCAGAACTGGAACTCGGTGGTTAAGATCCAGAAAGCCCCGAGGTCCATTGCTGCTGTAAAACCTCACTGCATCAGTCTCCAGCAGGTCTCAGTTGATTAATTTGTTTATGCTTTTCTTTGGGCCAGAATCAAGGATGCCACCTGTATATGAAGAGTCAGTCTGTGAGAGTCTCTCTTTTAAACCTGGAATGGAAACCTACCTTGTGTCAGGTAAGGTCACGATGCTCCAGCAGCTTTCTGTTCTTTGGTCAGAGAGGTCTGTGTTCATAGTCTTCTGCCCATGATCAGATAAGACAGGCTCCCAAAAGCTTCAGTAAGTGTTCTGCCCGAGGAAAACAGTGAACAAAGACTTCAGTAAATGAGGTTAGGGTATGGGAAGACAGAATGCAAAGGAACGCAGCTCTTGGCTCTGCAGAAGGGCAAGGAATGAATCTTCCCTCTGACAGATCTCCTTGTACAGCCAAGGTCTGAGGTCCTGACTCCCTTTTTTCTCGATCACTCAGATACTAATTTGAGCTTGAGCATCTATCAAAGTTGATTTTATATCCCACCGTGAAATCATGAAGCCGAGTATCTCCTTGCACAGGAGTAAACAGTGCCCTGCTCTCCAGGATCAGACCTGCCTAAAGCTTTCCTATTTTACAGATAAACTAACTGTCTTCAGGCTTTGACAACTAAGGGCTTAAGCTTACATTAACAGTTATGACTTACATCTTAAACTCACCTCATTGCCTCTCCAGAGAGGACTGCACACCTACCAGTAACAAGAGGATGGAAGAGACCCAGGTGGCACTTAGTATATTGAGGTTTCTAATCTTGGATTGAGTTTGTTAAATGCTAATATTAAATGTTAAAGCGAGCAGGCAACTGTCACCAACCAGAAGTCAACTCAAGAGACATGTTGCCATGATGCAGCAGATCCAAGTCCCGTTGCACTGGGTTCTGACATCCTGCCTTGTATCTTCTACATCCTTGTCCATTTCTTGCAGAATTCCCAGAAGAGGATAAAGAATCCATTTACAAAAATCCATTTACAATTCCTCCAGATATTGATATTTTTGCAATAAGGAACAAGGAAAGAAAAAAGGCAAAGGAGGTATGTATGTTCTTTACACCCATGTGTTACTCAAGAGGCCCACTAGGGCAGGCAACTAACCAACATAAAACCAGACCATGCATAAGGAAAACAATACCTGCTAAATTCAGCTCAGATTCCCCTTTATCAGCTACAAATTCACTGAGATCCACGATGTGAAATTAACCTTACACAGAGCAGTGTGAGCACAGACCTGCTAGTTGCTATTGCACAACCTATGCACTATCATTTTGCTTCCATACCCAAAGGTAGGTTTGCCACTTTCTCCTGTTCCTGGAGAATATGCCTGCTAGTGTTGATTATCTGCAGAAAATTTTGGTGCAAGGTCTCCCTCCTTCCAGTTCAACAGCCCTAGGAAGAAGGAGAACAGGGGCTTCATGCCTTAAAACAATTCTCTCCATAAAACAATGAATTACAACCCAACAGAGCTGGGTCTCTGGAATGTCTCTTTCTTTCTTATTTCCAATGAGAATTTTCCCTAGGGCACATGATCCAGCAGCACTGGGAAATCACAAAGAGGTTATGATGTCTCAGAAAGGCCTAAGCATTGATGCAGCTGCAGAAACCAAGCAGTGATGTGAAAGCAAGAGGTCTTTGTTACTAAGTCACAAAGAGAAGCCTCCCAACAAGCTTATGCAAGCCTCCTCAGCTGACTGATAATTTGATTTTAGCTTGGGTTCAAGGTCATTAAGTATGAGGAAGGGCACCAAGGATGTCTGCTGAGCAATGCCCTCAGCCTCACCTGCGCCCAATCTGTACAGAGGGCAACGAATTACAGACCTCAGCCCATGTGAAAGCACTGAGTATGAACAACATTTCACCTTCCAGAGAGCTTTGGAGTGGGTTTCAAGAGCTTCTCTTAACCCAGACTTAGGCATTTACATCAGCAGGTTATTAGTAGCTGCAAATTTCTACACTGTGAATGAACACCTGATGTCACTAAAAACCACAGCAGACAAAACAGATTATCAGTTTGTCCACATAACTGACTTCCTATAGGAACGTGAAAAGATGAAGACCATGAAAATTCATGAGAAAATGACTTACTCTGCTAAAAACAAGGCAAAGGAAAAAGGGTTTAGGAAAGCTTTGCAAAAGGAAGAGGAAGAAGAAAACAGAAAACAGGCAACAGATGAAGAGAGACTGAAAGCTCTTCAGGAGTGTCTTTCATGGAAGATAGCCATTAAAAAAGGTAGGAAGTGGTTCCTGTCTTCGTAGCAGCGCTGTTCAGCTGGAGAGCAGCCTAAATCAAAAATCAAAAAGGGGATGGGACTGGCAGTTCTAGCTGACCTTGGTGAGCTCCTGTAGGCACAGCAGTTACCTGCTTCACCTTGATAGCCTGTGTGTGACTGGGCTGTGTCCATCTCATGCCTTTACATTTGCAGCAGATGTCACATCACCAGGGCAGCCTGGGTTCCAGCATCCCCTGTGGCTTCCACAATAGCTCTGAGCCCTGGGAGGCAGCACAGAAATCAGCTGAGAGCTTGCAGGACCTTGTGTTGTGAGGACATTTTTACTAAGCTGACCTGGAGCTGGATTTTGGTGTACATGAACCTGTCGTTTTCTGCCTCTGACAGAGGAGTAGCTTTGCCATTAATGTCTAGAGAACCAAATTTGATCTTTGTAAGGACAAGATTCTCCCCTCAATTCTACTTGTTTTTACAGAGTCCATTTGAAACTGATCAAAACCAGTGTCAAAATGGTATTAAAATAATCAGTCTTGCTAGCTCCAATGCCAACCACATCCATGCTTATAGCTGCTACCATATTCACTGTTCTTTGCATGACCATATTTCTCCCAGTCATCTGATGAATTTTTTGTCCTCATTTCAGATTATCCACTAGAAAAAGAAACTTTCCGTGACTACATAAATGATAGAAGAGAGATATTTTTACTTGAGGTACTTGGTTTTCTTTAAGAATGTTACTCTCTGCTCATTTAATTGTCCTTCATTGTTGCCTAGGGCTTTTGTTTGTTTTCAAGAGACCCATTGCCTAGAGGTTACATCAGCAGGGCATATATCAGATCTCATTAACTTGATTGTCCAAGCCACATGTTAAAGACACTTATGGTCTATAGACCATCAGTCCACTAAGAAATGAAATAGGCCATTCACATCACCCAGTGGCTGCCATCCAATTATTTCCCCCTTAATTTGCAGAATACACACATATACTGACCTTCTGGCTTTTGCTCTACTCATATAATTTATCCCTGAGAGCCATTATGAAATCAAAATAACGTTGGAATATCCCCATTATTCATCTCTATCGCTGTGCTATAACACTGCTGAATCATCTTTGTCGCTGCTTATTTGTTGTGTTACTTCTGAAATATCTCTGGTCTCTATGTGCCTAGTTTGCACTAAGACATGTCTTGTTTTGAGTCATTACCTTCTGCCAACAACTGTAAGGCAAGAAGGAAACCAAGAGCAAAGCCAAACCAACACACCTTTAGTATCAACCAATGTGACCATGTTATCTTTTGGGTTCATTTCAGTATGCCATAGCAGTAAAGAAAGAAGAGATTCAAAAGTTGGAGAACATAGCAAAAAAAGAGGAAAGAAAACTGGAAAAGGCTGAAAACAACCTGGAGAAGGATATTGCCGTATTTGATGAGTTCCTGAAGGAGAACCATAAAAGCTCCATTCAAGCCCTGAAAATGTAATGGAAGTTGAGGGAACCATCCATGCAACTCTTTTGCATTGGATAAAGGAGGCTTTTCGCTTGACATTTCCCAGAGGGTTTTGGATAGTATCCAACCTCAGATTGCCTGCATCTGGGTTTTCCCAGAGTTACAGACCTGGTAGTTTTTTCTCTCCACACATTCAGTGAAAGAGAAGAAGGAACCAGTAGCTGGGAAATCCCCTTATTAATGAAGCCTTCAATTTGTCTGCAGTAAAGAATCCACCATTGTTCCCACCACTTCTCACAATACTTATAACAGGCAGACTCTTCTCCCTAACCCCTCACAGCAGGAACAGTCCCTGAAGCAAAGCAAGCCAGGCACTTCAGCCCAATACGTAAAGGCAGAGCAGAAACTGATGCTTAGCAGCAGCCAAATTAGCAACACTCTGACCTGGAAGTGCTGCTGGCCCCCACGCTCCCTTTGCCAAGGCAGGGCCTTCAGGCAGGAAACAAATGTCACTGATGGTATGTCCTCACCTACAACAGAGAGGTTTCTAGGGTTCCTCCCCATCTTTTTACATGCATCTCAGCTCACTACCTCTTTATTGCTAAACTGTTTTGTGACTCATTTTGCTGTATTTTTCTCTAGTGCTGAAAAAGAATCTGCAGTGAAAGCAAAGAAAATAGTAGAGATCCACGCAATTAGTTCCCAAATAATGAACCTCCAAAGGTAAGAATCACACGCTATCCCTGCCTAGCCTTTACCAGCCCCTGCAACACAGAGAGGTTCACATTTATCTCCGTGTGCACGAGGACACGAGCTCCCTGTCCCTTCTCTAGGTGTAGTTGAGTGTCAGGGGTTAAAAACAACTCACTCAAACAACAAACTCCCTGCTAACAAACTGCCCACTTTTCCCACCCCAGTGATATAACCAGATTTGAGAATTCTCTGCGAGAGTACAAGATGTACAGAGACTTCCTCTATCAGCTATCTCCACAAGAGTGGCAGGAGGAATATGAGAAAAAGCGTGAAAAGAAGTTGAAAACAGCATCCAAAGCTGACAAAGGAAGTGCCTTGGAGAAGGGTAAGTGCCCTGGCAGAACTGCCCACTCCTTTATAGTGCAGCCTCGTGCTCCAGCTGTCCATCTCCTCTTGTGTCCAGGCCAGGGTCTGACCATTGGGATGAGAATAAGTGGTATAGATGTGCCAATTTCTCTGCCGTCTGCAGAAAGTTTGAACACAAGTTTATCATCTGGGACCAGACCATGGCTCAAAAGCCTCCTGAAACCTGTCACAAGAGAAAATCTGTAAGTACCTGACAAAAAAAAAAAAAAAACCAAAAAAAAAAACCAAACCAACCTCAATAAACTTAAATAATAGAGAGCACTCAACTGACTGGGAGTTTGGAACAGAGGAAACCTACTCCTCAAAGTAGAACCTGGGCACCGTCCTGGAGCAAAGCTTCTCTGTGCCCTGTTTGTGGCTGAGTTTCTGGTTCGTGCTGTTGGCCACAACCAGCTGTTCGGTCATCAGGACACAAGGACCAAGGACAAAGTAGACACTGCATTTGCCATCTTCTTTCAGTAACAGGCCCCAGGCAGTAAGAGGCATCTGTACCATAGACAGGGTCACCCCTTACACAAAACCACTGCCATTATTGGGCTGCTGCCACATGGCAGCAGCAATGTGGACGCAGGTGGGCCTGGCACTATGAAGACACAAATTGAGGTTTTCGCTCCTCCTGTGGGCCAGGGTTACAGCTCCTACTGACCCCTCAGCAGCCCACAGACAAGAGGAGCCATATTTGTGAATGCTCCAGGGACTGATCAGCAGCAAACAGCCAACACGGGAAGCTGCCAGCTACCTGCAGCTGGAGCCAGAGGCTGCTTGTAGGTGTCAGCATTGGCTGCTTGCCTCACTCATGGTATATTAACAAAGTCTCTTTTGAGTTGTCGTTTCTCTGAGGGCCTGATAACACAAAATGCTTTTTCAGAAATTCATCGGAGGATCAAGAGAGTGAAGCCTGCTCGGATGAAGATGAGGTCAGAAGCCTAACACTGAAATATTTAACTTTGTCCTGTGTCACGTATTGACATAACTGATTTCCGTCACCTTCTAACCATTTTTTGTGGGGTTGAGGTCTTACCATTGCCAATAACTATATGTTTATATATGTATGAATATTCATGGTTTTGCAAGCCATATTTTAAATATTTTGGCTTAGCTTTTCTCCTCTCTTTTCCAAAATCCTACCATCATTTCAAAGCTCCCCACCTTGCAACAAGATATGATCACAGTAGGAGGTGTTGAGGTTAATGAAGTTTTCACTATATCCAAAAGGGAAGATTTCTCACTCAAATGTTTGCAACACTTTTTGCTCCCCAAAATGCCACCTGAAATGAGCCTTACCACCTGCTTTTCTTGAGTTCACCACATTGGTTGCTGAGGACAAATCTCACCACCCTTGTCTGTAAGGAGGCAAAGCTTCAGAAAAAGGCTTGCCTGGAGGTTACAGGAGTGAAAAAAATAAAATAAATCAGCAGGTGCAAAACACTCACCTTTCAGCACCCACATCCACTGCCATAAGAAACCAATGAGCCATTCTGCTGCATGACAGAACTTCTTTAAACTAGGCCAGGGTCTGCTCAGTAATATCCCCTAAGTAAGCACATTTAATTGGGGTCACATAGCAGTGTTTGGGGGCCGTGCCTGACTGTCCTGCTGGGGAAAAGCCACAAATAACTCCAGTAAGCAAAGGCACCAGAGGGCATTTCCCTCGTTCCTCTCACCCAGATTTATGTTTTCATCTGGAATAGAGAGAAAAGGGTCACAAAAACATTTTATTTTGATATTGAATGGTTTCTACGTTCCAAAAACCATGGAAACGTCTCTTTCTGAGAGTGAGCTACAAATTACATGTTATTTAGGCAACATTCCCGTAGAAAAACACTTTTTTCCAATACTGACCAATGCTGTTAAATAACATATGCAAGCTTTAGGGCACCTTCTTCAAATCAAAGCAGCAGAACAAGGATGAGCTGAGGACAAAGCCTCCAGGTTTACGTAGTTATGTTTACGTGGGCAGAGAAAGAACAGCTGGGATCAGGAGCACCTGCCCTTACCTTGCTTATAGCCTTACTGCAACACTACACAAGCAGTTATTTATAAATATCACACATTTTCTGTTCCAGGAGCCTGAGCTGTATTTTACTGACCCCCAACAACTGCTGTCTATTTTAACGGAAATGGAGGAACAGAATTTCTCCTACCTCTGTAATTTCCAGAAGACAGAGAAAGAAATGAATGAGTTTCAACACATCTTCATCAACACACAAAAAAGGAAGTGAGTGTGACCCTGTGGTGAGTGGTGGGAGGGGGGTCCTTATGCCCCAACTTTCAAACAGTCCTCTGTGTTGGAAGGGTCCCTTAAAGGCCATCTGTTCCAACTCCCCTGCAATGAACAGGGGCACCCACAGCTCCATCAGGTGCTCAGAGCCCATCCAGCCTGACCTTGGCTGTCTGCAGGGATGGGGCACCACCACCTCTCTGGGCAGCCCGTGCCAGTGCCTCACCACGTTTATTGTGAAGAATTTCTTCCCTATCAGATGCAGTGTACTCGCACCTTGGTGCACAGCCCTGAAGGCACAGGCTGGGGAGCTGATGCTTTTAGCATTGGGGGATGTAAGCCAGGAAGGATGGTGTAATTCTTCTAAAGGAAGATCAAAGGCAGAAACAAGGCTCATCCTGAGAGATCCAGACCAGTGCCTGTTTTGACTCAAACCCTTCCTAGAGGAAGGCATCAGACCCAAGTGTGATTGCAGATGGCAGGTAGACACACCTTTTCTCATTTGAAGTGAGTGCTTTTAAACGGAATCTACTTCCCACACTGACTCGTCACAAAACCTACAGCATTACTTAGCTGTGCTCTCTCTCCCCCCCCCTCCCCCAGTAACCGATATCCCGGAAAAACCCAATCTGCTCTCCGAGCCGAGGTGCTAGTCGCCCAGAAAAGGAGTGTAGTGATGCTTCCACCTACCGGCAGCAGCGGGGACAGCCTGGGTGGAAGCAGGAGAGGAACCAGATGTTTTGAGAATAGTTTTCCAAACAGCTCCTCTCTTTTCTGGCCCAGGGATCGGGAGAGAACGCAGCTGAAAGAAGTTTTGCTCACCTTGAAATCCACTGTCACCAAATTGGAAGAGAGAGCAGCAGACCTGAAGCTCAGAGTTGAAGACTTTTCCTCAGAACGTGAAGCTGATGTCCAGGTACACCCCAAGGTAAAGTGGGACAGCACAGCCATGAGCTGCTCCTCCAGCCATAGCCATCCATCCCAGGCACTGCTAAGCAAACTGAGAAGCAAGCAATCAAGTTCTAAGAGAAAGCATTCTGATTTCCTTCTCTATTCTTTTAGAGGGATATAGTGGTTCTAACCAGGCAAGATCCAACTGGTGCATCTCACTGTATCTCCTCTTTTCTCTAGGATAAAATGCTTGCAAGCTTGAGAAAAAAAGTGAGGGAGATCTATGGTCAATGCATTGGAGAAATCAGGGAAGGCATGGAGACAGTGGAGATGCTAGCAGCAATAGAAAAAAAGCTCATTGAGTTACTGGACAACCTGGAAAGAATTCCACCTGCAAAGATAGCAGAGATTGAAAAAGCCAAGAAAAAAGAACAGAGAATGAGGTAAGACAAGAACTCCTAGAACTGAGGCCTCTATTTTTAACTACTGGCAATCAAAATCAAAGCCCCTGAAATAGCCGAATTTGTCAGATCAACCTAGGAAACATTAACAGTAATCTGAAAGCCTGGGGGACCCACATCCCAATTTAGCCCTCTGATAATTTCACACTCCCAGTGCTTGCAGCTCAAGCAGCAAGCAGCAGCCCAGAGCTGCGTTAGGAGAGGCCAGGAAAGTGCCTGTATTGAACTGATTGAACAGAAATTGACTCCTCTGTTTAAGAATATAGGGCACCTGTAAGCAATGCCGGCGTTCAAATGTTTCTTCTACAAATCTCTGCAGTTTAAATTGTGCTTCTTAATTAAAACAGGAGTCAATTAACGCAACAAATTTATGTTCCTAGACATTGCCATTGGCTCTGTTACACAAAAGGAAGTTCCCATGCAAACAGCAAAGACATAACTGAGGAGATGACTGTATCTGGCCATCCCTGGGTAAATGAGATTCATTGAAGAAAAGTAGTTTGAGAATTTAAAGCCAAAGTGACATTTTCTTTGTACTTCTTTCTCTGAGTCTTTCTTTGCCTTTATGGTAGAAAGGATGTGACACTTCCTCCCTACATTCTGTGAATGATTTTGTACTCTTCACTTACAAAAGAAATGTGGCCCTGGAGACACCCAAGGTCAGGCTGGACAGGCTCTAAGCACCTGATGGAGCTGTGGATGTCCCTGTTCATTGCAAGGAGTTGGACTAATGGCCTTTAAAGGTCCCTTCCAATTAAAATGATTCTGTGATTTGATGAAGCAAGACACTTTTTCTGCTCTGGGGATGGAACAGAAGAATCTGTGAAGGAATCTGACCAAACCTTGGCCCCGGCCTGCCTCCAAAAATCAAAACAAAAGAGTAACAAAACAAAAACCTTCAAAGAGCATTTAAAACCCAGCATCATCTATATCCAAATCCCTGCATTCCAGTGGTCTTACACTATTAGAAAAGGAATGGGTCAAAAGCATATTTGTATATCTGTGCACATTCCAACCTCCTTTTTTTGCTCCCTTCAAAAGGCTGAGAGAGGAAAAGGAACAACAGCAGAAGCAGCTGCAGGAGGAGAAACTGCAACGGGCCCTGGAGAGAGCACAGGCAATCATGCAGAAAAAGGTAAGTGCAGCGATCCATAGGAACACACCTCACCTCTGCAGCCCACCTCGGGGAAGATGAGGCACCCAAACCCAGCCATTAAATGGGGGAGGAACTCAACCCTGCCACGAAAACAGCTAGCAAGGAGCATGATCCCAGCAGCAAGAGAACCCTACAGCACACGTGGTTCGTGGTGCTGTTCTAACAAACACGTGCTGCCTCTTTCTCTGCAGACCGGCAGAAGGCTGATGTTCCGTTCCAGCCCACCTGCCAGGAAGGAAAAGAAAAAGCACAACCAAGAACAAAGCGATAAGGAGAAAGAAGAAATACTGCACTATTTTACCTGACAGCACAGCTTTTACTACTTAACATAGGGTTGACAGCACTCTAGAAAAATGTTTCTGTAGCTCCAGTCTGAGCTTAAGCTATTTGCAGTGTGAGAACATCATGAAACTCCTCCTACCTCTGCAAGACCCAAAGGAAAGGAGCGTCAGGCAACCACTCATTGTTTTTCTTAACTAAGGAAATAAAATAAGTGCTCTTAATTTGCTTCTTTGGCTCCTGCTAGCAATGCTTTTCTCATTCAGTTGTTGATGCAAATAGCTCTATCCCTAAAAACCTGACCAATGTCCTGGGTAACAATTTTGCCATGGCACAACTAAGCCAAGCACTTACCATTTATTATAACCACAGATCAGGTGAACAGCTATAAAATGAAGTCTCTGCCTTAATGTGAAGGATGGATTGGTGGACTCCACTCTGCTATTGTGAAGATACAAAGGAGGAAAAAAACAAACAAGCTCTACAGAAACAAAGCCGTTGACCATTAACTTTATGTCAGGTGCAATCATATAAAGAACGATACCCAGTGACAAGCTGACCATAAAAAAAAAAGCTTTATTAACCCTTTTGCACCAGTAGTTCTTCAGGCATCCATTGCCAGCAATGGACTTCAAGCCAAGTGATCCATTTGTCGGCCCCAAGAGGTTAGCACTTTACATTCATTTACAAAGCTGAGTGAGGTACATTTTCAGAAGTAGAAAGATTAAGTTGCAAGTCCCATAAAAAGATGGAGTGTTCCTTGGCCACTGCATTAGATTAAGAACTGGTATGGTCCTTGAGAACAGAATAACACAGGCGTTGGCAGCTTGAGGAGTCTCAGCTTTTAGAGATGGAGCACGGTGAGCACTGAGCAAGAATCGCTTGTCCCTTCAGCATGATTCCTCCTCAACCTTCCTACCTTTCAGGAGAGGATTCTATGTTGTGGTCACAGCCATCAAGTAAATGATCTCCCCTACCAGCGAGTTTGGTTTGGAAACCCCACCTGAGAGGGTAACAAGAATCCCTGGGCATAAGCTGTAAACTCAGGATGAAAGGAACAGAGACACCTCAATGCTCAGATACTTAAACAAAAGATAGAAAAATAAAACTGGTTCAACCAGAGGATAAAATACTGTCCAGGAATTGGGATCTGAAGTTGGATGTAACCTGCATACTTTTTTTTTCTTTTTTCCCATTAAGTCATCAACCAAAAAAAGCATTCTTCTGGACACATACAGAGTTCAAAAAGGCACAGGAAGTAAAAGCTTTTCTGAATGACCTCATGTGAATTCAACATCAGTATAACTGTCAAATAAATATGTGCAAGATTAGAAAGATCACAATATTTTTCTGCATGACATACCTTATTCTGTAAAAAAACAGACACATATGTGCACACACACCTCATTGAGAATAAAAAAAACCATTACATACACCGTTCTATCAAATTCCTATACGTCATTTTATAGGCATTTAGTACACCACCATGAGAAACCTTTAAATTACTACCTCAAAATGTAACCAAAGGCTGTTAATTTTCCCCCCTATGCAATTCTATACTTACTTAGGTGTTTGCAGTCCAGACAAGTTCAGTATGTACAACCTCTTCCACTGCCCTCCAGTAGAAATAGCAGTTTTTCAGTGAGGCAGGTCTTACTAACAGCTCTTTTTCCTCTCCCATGAAATTCTAACAACTGCATATTCTGTAAACCAGCCGAAAACCCCACATGCATGTGATACTCTGGGATATCAGTAAAGAACAAGTGTTGACAGAGTTAAAAAATAATAATAATAAAATATATAAAAAATAAGAAGGTAGTGGCCAGTTTACAAGCAACCTGGCAGCAGTTCGTAGGTGAGACATAATCAAGGTGCTTAATTTATGTGACTGTCAAAATCCCTCCCAAAAAAGGGAACACAAAGATAAAAACCAACCTCTCTCGACACTTGGAGTCTTAGCTCATCACTTACAGTGAGTACAATTCTATTGCGTTTCTCTTTCAAGTTTTGCTGGAAGAATTCAGCAGATTATTTGGGATGAGGGAACAAGGAAAGGGAGAAACTCAACATGAGCTACAAACTGATTCACAGCTAAGTTAATATGCAGAATCTAGCTTGCTAAAACAAAAACTTTAGAACATTTCATTTTCATGGTGTAGGGCATCAGCTTTGTTACATGTGACACTTGATTCCAGTTTTCTGCCAAAACACGGGGGCCAGAACAATCTGTGTGCACCTGTGTGCATGTAAAATATCTGTAAATTTTAGCAAAGTTCGAGCTGTCATAGGCAGGATTATTAATTTCTGTTAGCTGTAGAATACTTGCTTTCCTCTGAAAAGAGTAAATATTACCTCAGTTTGAAGTTTAATCGAGTACTTCTCCCTGAAACAACACTGTACAGCAGCCTGCGCTGGGCTGCGACCGCTAGGCAGCTGGGTTACACTACACAGGCACATCAAGTAGGACTTACACTTGTTAAGAAAACCTTTCAGCTGTAACTGCCTTTAGCAAATTGCAAAAAGCACAACCATAATCCAGTACTCCTAGTTTTCCTATTCTCCTCAGAAGAAGACCCACAGAGTTATCTTATTTTGTCCAGACACGATTGCTCAATTGGCTTTCAAGTAACTGTCCTTAATAATGGTCATTCCAGATCCTGTAAGTTTATTGTGCTTCCAGTGAACTGAGAGTTATCAGAACCTGCATCGTCTTCAGCAGAATTGTGTGGTTCCTGTTGAAGCAAAAAAAAAAAAAAACAACAAAAACAAAAACAGCAGAGAAGTTCAGTACTTTCACCTCTTAATGCTTATCAGTAAGAACATCCTGACATTAACTCAAGATCAGAGAAATGCTCTGAATGGCTTGAATTGTTCCAAAGCTTTCCTACTCTGGTGACCCATTCAGACACTGCTTCTGTTTTTTTTTTTTCAGCTAACTGCCATTCCCATGTACACACCTCTCTGACATCTAGGATCAAGATTTTGTTGTCTCACTTCCCATCCTTCCTGCAGACCATTGCACACATATCAGTTCTGATACTCAATCTTGACCTGCACAGTATCTACAGAACAGGATAAGGATAACAAGGATGGGACACTCCAATAATAAATGAGTAACATTTTGTTATTCATTACCCACTAACAGAGGTAGAAAAACAACCACCTGTGACATGTCAAAGGTTGGTAACACACACAAGATAACCCTTGCAGTACACTTCTCTACTTCCTGCAATTGAATCTGAACTCCTCATAGTAAACAAGGTGTTTCCATTACGCAGAACATCGGTGTTTAGAATGAACTATTCACTTTTCAAGCAAGGCCATAAAACCCAATGGCTCTGACATGCTGTACCTGAAGTATGTGAACAGGTAAATCCACCGTAAGCTGAGAATGTGATGAGGAGGACTGAGAGCTCAGCTGAAAGGGCAAATCTCCCTCTCCTGAGGGATCATCCTGTGAAGGCAGAAATGTGATGCTGTTAGAAGACTCCGAAGCATCTCAGAACAATAAATTCCACTCAGCCACAGAGTCTTAAAGAATTGATAAAGCCACTGCACTGTATGAGGCCTACATCCACAAAGATAAGAGAAATCCTAACTACCACTTAAATTCAAACCTTATTCAGTACACAACCTATTGTCCCTATTATAATCAACTAGGAAAATTGTCCAGATCTAAAAGGGAAGGAAAGGTTCACCTTCCATTATATTTAAGGCTCAGACATAAGCTACAAGTTTCACCGTGCTACGTGAAGCTGCTACTTAACAGAAAAGTTGCATTTACACCCATCAGAAAGAGACAAAGCATTCCCCCCATTGCTTCTTATGTATCAAATCTTGTTAGGAATAAAGCAGAAAGAACCTATCATCTCTCTGGATACTACACAGATATGCACCAGGCTAAAAGTGTACAGTTCAAAATACTCCACTAATCAGTCCACACAGATTATTAGGTGCTTTTAGACAGAGAAATCTTAATTTTTATTTCAGCTGTTAAGAGGAAAATCAGTTTCAGCTGAAACTTCATTTTGTGGGAATCTTCACATCATCCTTATTAACTTCATATATGGGAGAGATGGAGCAATGTAAGACATTCAGTGAAAAGAGGGAACAAGAATAGAGCACACACGTTCTCAGCAAGGACTGGAAGAAAAAGTTGCACTCAGGAAGATGAACAGAATTCTCCCCCCTGCAGTTACAGTGCCCACTGTATGATCCAGGCAGGACTGAAAATATTAGCACTAACAAAATAAAAACATCTATTTCCACAGCCCATTGGTTCTAGTCCCAGCAGTTGCATGATTGAATCAGCTGTTTTCAGGCTTTTCCAGACCTCTCTAAAGCCACTTTACTTATAAACTTCCCATGAGTGTGGGCAAGTGCCCCGATGAACAGAGCACACACTGAAGACCTCTGATTTCCATCTAGAGGAGTACACGCTTAGATTCTTCTACAGATGCTCCAGTTAGAATGATAAGGTAAAGATGTTTCCTCTCCTCAGTTCTCACCTGAAGAAGCTGAATTTGCACATACTGTGCTCCCGTTGCAGGGTCCCTTATTGTCAGCCCTCCATTCGGCAGAACAACGCTGCCACCCAGCCGACCACCGGGAGCGGACGATGAGAAATTGGTGGGGCTTACTTTACCACCCTTGCTTTTCCTCTGACCAGAGCCAGTTGTCCCTTAAAAAATAAAAAAGTTTAATATTTAGGTGGTCAGAAGCAATTTGCCAAAGTTTCTTGCTTGTGTTTTTCAATTCTACGCAGTCAGTTTACCCTGCACCACCAATCACACGACACAGGAAATGCATGGAACAGTACAGCGTAATTAAACACCATCTGACAGCAAAAAGGCCACAGCAATCAGTCACTGAACTCCAAGTGCTGACTGAGCAGTTATTTTACATGAATGGCAAAGAACCACACCACAAACCACTAAGCTTAGGGCTCTCCCCTCTGGTAGCACAGAAATGCTGACACTTTTGCACAGCTACAGAAAGGAATCGGGAAGTGAAATCGCATTTTCCGTTTTTTATTTTTCTGTTTATTTCCTGAAAGTTATGTACATCATTTTTTTCAAATCATAAAAATAATAATAATAAATCATAGTGAAGCTCATCTACTTCCAGAAATACGAAGGACAGGCTGAACCAGCTTTACACAGCTAGCTGAAAGTCACCAAGGTAATAAAAAACCAACTTAATGGATAAAATCCTGTCATCTGTTTGCCTGATTTTTAATCTAAGTAAATAAAAGGCTCAGATAACTTCATTTTAAAAACAAACTTCACTCTACAGTGCTTATGTAGCCTAGCTAAACTAATGAGAAAAAATACAAGACTTGTGATCACTGCGAGAATCACATCATGGCATTCAGGCAACAGCAGCTGGTGAAGGCTGACTACCAGCAGACCAGAGTGAGAAAGGAAATAGGGATGTTGTGAGACCACTTTAGAAACAGGTGCAGATTCAGTACAATCATCTGTGTAAACAAATGTCCCAACACTGGGCACGCATTTTATGATACAAGCACACTTAGCACTAAGCTTCATAAAGCAGCTCTGTATCTGCATGACGTCTCACTGAACCAGACAACATGAACAGGTACAGATTATACAATGAACAGCGTGTCACGATGCTCAATTCAGAACTTGTCACTTCACTTACCTTAACACCTTCCCTTTTACAGATACAAGAGGCAGTGAGAACTAAACCATATATAAAACAGAACGGATTTTCCACCACAGCACCAAGGGGCAGATGTAATTCAGACACCTGAGATTGTCTCCCAGCACAGTGAGCCACCAATCACATCCCATCTGACAAATCCACATCAGACAGCTTTTACTTTTTAAGAGAAAGGCAACACATCTGAAATGGTGACCTAAAACATCGCCCTGCTCTCTACAAAGCTTCTGTGTAACGGAGAGTTTTGAGTATTTCTAGATAACTGAAGAAATAAATACGAAATAATTTCTTAATGCTGCACAGACATTGTTACTATGCAAAAAAAGAAGCAAAGCAAATCCTGCTGATCTCTTCATTATCTATACAGAAGAGAACTCACAAGGTACAATCAAAAGCATGAACAACGGAAAGTAAAAAATCTTCTTCTTTTGGTTGCTTCAATAACAAGAATCAAAAGCAGATGAAGGGACAGAGGAATATTACTTTTATAACAACCATGGAACATAAGGCGAAGATTTCTTTGCAAGCTTACTGTGGAACTGGTGTTCCACACTTAACAGATGGCACACCGTGCGCATAATTATTTTAACTAGCAATAAATGGATATGGTACTTAAACGTGTACTCAGATACCTGTTCCTATTTCACTGCCAAACCCTTTTATAATTGTGTTTAGCACATATAACGCAATGTCTTCTCACCTGTGCTGCTCCCATTCCCTTTTTGTTTTCTTTTCTTGGCCAGCTGAATGGCTCTGTAGTCTGTTCTTGCAGACCCACTGCTCTCCTAAGTTTAAAAGAAAAAAGAAGAGAAAAAAAAAAAAAAGAAAAAAGAAAAAAAGCCAAGAAATGCAAATATTTTGAATGCAAGAAAAAGCCAAGGCAATGAAACCATACTGATGAGTTCCCAGTAGTGGTTATCTTATATTGCAAATACTGAACTCTACATTCCCAAACTCTTCTGATTAGTTTCCATGAGTTCCCTGTATTTAATATCTGGAGTTCAACACAAAAGGAAATTACCTTCATAATTATAAGCATTCATATTTTAATAGGGTAAACACGGCAATAGAAGGAACACTTCATGCTGCAAACAAACAGGCCTCCAACAACATGATAAAGCAAAGAGGGAAGAGTATTTGAACCAGCTACGGGAATGAAGGCTGAGGAGAAAACGTTTCAGTTTCTCTCCCAGTGCAAAATCTTTCCCTGTATGTAAGTAAAGTGAGATACCACATCTTCTCGGCCTTGGGTTTTCTTGCAAATCCCATTTCATCCTCAGATAAATGGATGGTTGCTTTCTAAAACCCCTACTCTAAAAAGCCTTCATTTCACTCTCCCCACCAGAATTCCAATTTTTCTTAATCTTTCTTCCAAATTTTCTCATCACCACACTGCAGCTACTTCTGACAACACACTGATCAATGTCACATTCTACAACCTTCATCAAAAGCCAGCCAAAGCACATCACCTGCAGAAACCAAAAGAAAAGCCTGCCTGGAAGGTGTGAGTAGCAGTGGATATCCCCAAATTCAGGGCGTCTCAGTCATCTAAGGGTAAATGAATATAGCTACTGCGTACCAAAAACGAGCTGCCAGTCATTGTGCTAAGATCCATTTCTTTCTGAGCGCTGTAGCTTCCTGGAGGGTTGGAGAAAACAAACTGAGTCACTACTTTGCTGCCCTCTTGCTGACCAACAACATCCGAGCTGGGAAGCAAATTCCGTTCCATTTTAGTTGGTGTCAGTAACTCAGGCACATTGGTACCACCAAGGCTGCTAGAAGGAGTCAAAGTGGCTGTGTCAATTGTTAAATTATTGCTGGACGTCAAACCGTGCACATCCTGACTGGGATTCCTCACTGACAACGACGCCAGCGAACCCAAGGCTTCAGCATTGACAGTCTGTACATCATCCAAATTTAAAGTGCTTTGCTGTAGAACTGTTGTCCCAGTTCCCAGCAAGAGAGAACTGTCCAGGCTCTGCGGCATATCGCTGCTGGCCACCAGTATCAAGGGATCGACTGCCTGGCTTAAAGAACTGCTACTGACAGGCAGGTTTCCTCCAAGAGTTGAGCCTACTGAGGCAACATCTATGGTGACGATTCCAGAGTTCACTAGCGCCATGTCTGTCGAGATTCCCGAATTGTTGCTGGACACGTTGGAGAATAGGGAAACGAGGTCTATGTTGCTGAGGTCGCTGTGTCCTGGACTGGTGAGCTCACTGCTGGGTGTGAGGGAGCTGGTTGCTTCGAGCTGCGTCAGGAGATCTGCAATGGAATACAGTTTGGACATTTTTAATCGCTGGGACAAAGAAAGAAGGAAAGAGTTTGACTTACCATGAGAAGGAGTTGTGAAAATTTAAAAGAAATCCACAGAGTATTACCCATTCTTAGGGAACCCAATGACAGTAAAACATGCAACAGCCCACTAAAAATTCAACTTTTTGGCGAGGGTTTGGTTATAAATCAGAGCTTTCATCAGACACTGAGAATGAAAGAATATGAATGATCAGAGGAAGAAGCTTTTAGAGACGTTGAGTTGGTCTGCGGCACCTCACGCAGTTTGAAACAAATCCCCTACCTGGGCTGAAGTTGTGTTGTTTGACCATATGCGTCTTCATACTGTGCTTGGAAGTGAACAATTTATTACAGCTGGACACAGGGCAGCGAGTCTTTAAAGAGTCCACATCCTGAAGATGTTTTTTGGAATGAATGTACAGACTACTCCGTGCTGAGAATTTTGCACAACAGCCTGCAAGAAGATACAGATGGCTTTAAGGACTCAGCTCGTTTCAGCCTGATGTTCAGGCTTAGTGTCTCTACAAAACAAATCACAGCAGTGCTGCAGAACTCTCTGTTGGTCTGTAGCATCTGGACATACATTCAGAGGACTCAGAAGAAAGCCAAATATACGACCTCTCGTTTTACATCAAGGACATCTCAGTGGATGACAGCTCAGCAAGCCACTTCTGACAAGAAATGCTAAGTCACTCAATATATTCCTTCCCTGCTATGGTATTTTAAGTGAAAATGCTTGGTGACAACTGCTGGTGAAACCATTAAAAGGAGAAACAACCACCAAGAAGAGCTGTTTTACTTTGTGAAGATGAATACTCCAGATCATACCCAACCTTCTACATTCCTGGAATCCAACTGAAGTGATGGACCTTCAGTTTTATCTCTTCTGATTCTGTTAGAATTCTCCCTCTGATCCTGTAACTAGCTTGTGTTTGGGGAAAAGCACTCAGCTTTCCTCTATTTACGCAGCACACATCAGTTACCAGTTAATGCAAGAGCTGAGCAGTACCTTCTACTGGGCACTCAAATGGCTTTGTACCGAGGTGGGTTATGCTGTGGCCTTTCAGGTGTTCTGCTCTTGTGAAGGACTTCCCACAGCCTTCCACCGGGCAAGTGAACCTCCTGTCATCTTCATGTTTCCTACAAACAAACAGAATCACCATCAACAAGACCACATCCACTGCTTGACTACTGGAAGGAAAAATAAAATCTAACAAACAGAGAGGGACTCAGAATAAACAGCACAATCTGAAAATGCTACCTCTTGTGTCGCAACAGCTTGGACATGCTGGTGAAAGACCAGCCACAGCCTTCGAAGTCACAGATAAAAGGCCTCTCACCTTAAGCAAAGAAAGGTCACATTAACAATACGACATCACACACTGGTATTTGATTAAGAAATCCCCAATGCTGCTTAAATTCAGTTATTTCAAGACTACAGGATTCAACCACCACCTCGGGTAAATCACATACAAGCAGTGATGCCCTCTCCCCTCCTCTACAATCAGCACTTTCTTTACCTCAAGGCCACTGCACATCTCCATATGCATCACAGAGCACAGACCGTTATTAGCACATCCAATCAAAAACTTGTGTCTCAGTTTTGTGCTCTTTGCATTCAATACTACCTTTCCTTGACTGTTTTCCAAAACCTGACCTTTCCCAGTGCTCTTCCCCCAGATACTTCCCCAGTACTCCACAACTACCTTGAATGTGCTCAGATAACCAGTTACAGCACTACTCAGAATGAATGACTGGAAGCTCTTTTCCTGCTTTCATGACCACAGCTCTATGTTGATTATTACAATACGAAGAGCTTAGTTGCATCACTTCTATGACCCTTCACTTAATCAAAATGACACTTCTTAAACTGTAGAACCATGAAACCAGGAAAGCCAAGGACAGCAACAAGCAGACGACAGACCACACCATCCCTCCCACCTCTGTGCCCTTCAGCCCTTCCAACACACCAAATCCCACTGTTCACAGCCTATCCTGTATGTGCCTTCCCCAAGCACACGCTGCCCTCGTGAGTACCTGTGTGGCTCCTCATGTGGATTTTCAGCCGACACGCTTTGTCATATTGCTTGTTACAGCCTGGGAACGAGCAGGAGAACTGTTCTTGCTCCCTGAAGTGGGCCCGATTGTGGGAGAACAGGGCGCTCACTGTGATAAACGTCCTTTCACAGCCTATGGAGAGACAAGAAACAGACATGCACCAGGTTGGTACGCAAGTGAGCCAGGAAGGATGCTTTCCTACAATTGTTAAGGTCGGAAAAGCTCTCTAAGATTGACTCTAATTGTCAACCCACAACCACCATGCCAACAACCACATGCCTCAGTGCCACATCTCCACGGCTCCCAAACACCTCCAGGGACAGTGACTCCACCACTCCCTGGACAGCAGTGCCACTGCCTCATCACTCTTTCTGAGAAGAAAGTTTTCCTAATAGCCCTCAATATTATATCCAGACCCAGAAGAGCCAAACAGGGGTTACAGTTACTCAGCCAAAGCAGGCAACCTAAGCCTGTGTAAGGTGCACAACCCAAGGCTGGCGCTTACTTTGCTGGTGTTCCACCACCCCGGCACAGCAGCACCCCCCGATCCCAAACCTCCCCCTTGTTAACGAGGGTGTCAAGGAGCGAGGCGTTCCCGGAGGCACCAAAAGGAAAGGAAAAAGAAGCGGCAAGGAAGCAAAACGAGCACAACTGGGACCCCGGGCTAACCCGAGGGCGGCCCTACGGGGACGGACGGGACAGGCACGGAGCCCCGCGAGCCCGGCTCCGGGCGCGGCTTACCGGGGAAGTCGCAGCGGTAGGGCCGCTCGGGCTCCAGGTGGCTGCGGCGGCGGTGGGCGGCGAGGCGGGCGGCGCTGGGGAAACGCTGTCCGCACGCCTCGCATTTGTGCGCCGCCTCCTGCTCGTGGGCGCGGCTGTGGGCCCGCAGGTTGTAGACGGTGGTGAAGCGCTTGGAGCAGCCGGGCGCGGCGCAGGCGAAGGGCCGCAGTTTGTCGTGCGAGTGCAGGTGCCGCCGCAGCTTGTAGGCCGTGGCGAAGGACCAGGCGCAGCCCGGCACCGGGCAGCCGAACGGCCGCGCCGGCCCCCCAGCCGCCGCCCCGCGGCCGTCCTCCCCTCCGCCTCCGTGCGCCGTCAGGCGGTGCAGCCGCAGCTGCTGCTTGCGGGGAAAGGCCTCCCCGCAGCGCGGCTCGGGGCAGGGGAAGGCCGGCGGGGAGCGCGGCCGCGGGACGCCCGGCGGGGGCTCGGCGGAGGCGGCGGGCGGAGGCGGCGGGGCCGGGGGCGGCGCGGCGCTCGCGGCCTGCTCGGCCTGCTCGGCGCCGGGCCCCAACGTCAGCACGCCGTTCTCGATGCGCACCAACAGGCTCTGGTTGTTGATGGTGATGGTCCCCGAGAAGGAGCCGTCCTCCGCGCCTCCGTCCCCGTCGCCGTCGCGGGGCGGCGGGGGAGGAGGAGGTGGAGGAGGCGGCGGCGGCGGCGCGGAGCCGGGGCCTTCCTCGGGCGGCTCCGCGGGCGGAGGGCCGGGCCGGGCGCGCCCCGCTTCCCCGCCGCCCGAGCCGGGCTCGGCGCTGCCGCGCACCACGTTGAGGACGAGCAGCAGCCCGTCGCTGTCGGACGCGGGGCCCGCCGGCGGAGCGCTAGGGCCGGGAGCCGGACCGGCGCCGGGCTCCGGCTTCTCCTCCACCAGCAGCACCGGGAAGCTCACGTAGAGGCCCGACGCGGCGCTGCTGGCGGCAGAGGAGGAGGCGGCGGCGGAGGCCGCCGGGTCCCAGTCGGGCGGAGGCGGAGGGCGGCCCGGGGCGGCGGGCGGCGCGGCGGGGCCGCCATGTTGGGCGCCGGGCCGGGCCCGGGCCGCCTCCGCGGCGGGCAGCCCCTGCGTTTCCATCTTGGGGGTCCCTGTAGCAGCGGCTGAAACCGGAGCCGGGGGGCGGGGCCTGGCGCGGTCGGCGGGGAAACGCGGAACGGCGGAGCGGAGCGGAGCGGGAGGAGCCGGGGAAACCCGGAGTGCGGAGCTACGGAGCGGGGCTCCGGCGGAAAGGGGCCGCTCGGGCCGGGGGATGTGGTGTGGAGAGGGCTTGAGGGGAGCGGAGCTCCTGCTGGGAGCGGGGGGGGCTGCTGGTGCCTCAGGGAGCCTCAGAGCCGGACAGCGCGGGGAGCGAGGGACCGCAGAGGGAAATGAGGTGTGAAGGAGCAAGGGAAGGAGGACAGAGGGACGGGGAAAGTGTGATGGTAGGAAAGGAGCTCTGAAGCCATACTCTGATAGTGGCGTTGGTTGGAATCAGGCCCTACGCATCTAGCTAAAGAAAGGCAGCTGAGTGCTCTGTTGTTTTATTTTTCATTCTAATTTCAATCTCATTTTCAGCTCTGTTCCGGCTCTCCAGTCTTGAGCAGAAGGAAGAATCAAGCCATCCTTGTGGTGGGAATCAGGCTCCGGCGGCTGTGAGCCCTTCGAGCAGTCCCAGCAGATGGCGCTGTGATCCTTTCAGAGGGCAAATTATTTCCCCAGAGCTATTCTGTATCGAATTTCGGACCGCAAGCAAGGCGAGCTGCTGTCCAGCCGCAGGTGGCTGCGGGGTGCTGATGCTCCCTGCAGTACAACTGTGTGCACGCAGCTCCCCCCTGCAGCAGTAGAGCTGTCTATGCAGCCTCAGCCTGGGTGCTTGAGCTCAGCCTCCCCTGAAATCCCCCTGAGCCGTCACAGGGCCTGGGTCAGCCCTGCTTGTGGCTGCTGCCGGTGCTCCTGGTCTCACTGCAGAGGTGCGTGCACTGCACTCTTCCTTCACTTCCTTCCTTTTTGTAGAAGAAAAATGGCCTTAAGTTGTGCCAGGGGAGGTTCAGGTTGGACGTTAGGGAAACTTTCTCAGAATGAGTGGTGAGGCACTGGCACAGGCTGCACAGGGAGTGGGGAGTCACCATCCCTGGAAGCGGTTCACGAGCTGTGGAGATGTGGCACCGAGGGACGTGGTTATGGGCACGGTGGAAGTGGGTTAGGATTGGACTTGGGAATCATAATTGTCTTTCCAACCTTAATGAATCTATGAAAATAAAGGCCAACCTAGGCCTTTAGTGCTCAACCCAGAGGTGCATCCCTGATGGAAGGATATCAAATCAACCTGCGTCAAGCTTCAAACCTCACTACAGAAATTAATCTCCTCTGTTATCTACTATCTGGTCTGATACTGTGACTGCAGATGTGTGTTTTGAAGGAGACTGCTATGCCTGTAATGAGGTTTTCCAGCACTGAGGTCATCTGCCTAGAAATGACATCAGCGTCCCCACAGAGTGAGGCAGAACAATTGTCCATTCATAGACCCAGTTTCTCTGCAAACTGCAGAAAAACAAGGACACTCAGAAGAGCTCAAGGAGTTTTGCCCTGGCCAGGCTTATGGCTTCTGCCTGTTGGAAATCACAAGCTGCTTCATCCCAGCAGGGAGTGACAGGTTACTGTTAGCACAGTGCTAAATAACACAAAGGTGAAGAATCCATAATAATATTTCTTCAACATTTTCTGTGGTAGATTTTTCAACTCACAATTAAGATGACTATAGAGCAGCTCCATAGTACGTTCCTGTACTTCCATAGTACACAAAGACATTGTATTTTCTGGATGTTCCCTATGACAAACAGTGCCCCAGTTCTTTTGGGCTACAACTAGAGCGGTTGTATGAGGTAGAGCTACCAAGACACCACCCCAGTGTGATTATTAATAGGTAATGCCTAACATATGTTAAAGAAAGGCTGTCAAATCTGGCTGGCAACTGCTCACGTCTCAGTGCTGTAACTTGTCAATGCGTGCTTTTTTCCACAGTGTAAAGCAATTCTGATGAACTGCAAAATGCACTTCACAGAAGGTTTGGTTGCAAGCAGATGCCAGCCTCTCACTGCTCATCTGGAGATGTACACTTTATGTGAACAGAGTAAATGACTGACTACTGAAATTTAAAAGAAAAAAAACAACACACAGCACACCAGGTGTACTGTTTAACTGGCACCAGAAGCAATGCGTGGGTGCAGCAAGCACACACTTGTTAAGTACCAAAATGCCACAGGGTTTTAAAGTTATTTGGTTTCTTGAGACCCCACAGTTCAAATAGTGCAGCTCCTCACTCCCCACCTGCAGCAGCCAGCACAGGTCACCATGAGTAAGCTTCCTGCATATCGCAGAATGCAACAGTGAGGTACTGTTAACACCATACTATGGGAAGTTGAAGTGCAAAATAAGACATTTCTCTCGGTTGCATCTGGACAGCTAGATTATTAGTTTTTAGTTTTATTTCAAGGAAAGGAAAAATTTCACTGAAATTTTGTCCCTTACAAGGAGAAATTCCCTATTGCAAATACTCCCCCAAACGTGCTCTTTTAATGGGTTAAAAGGAAAAAAATCTCATGCGGCAGAGACAATTGCAAGGCTTTTATCATTTGCACATTTTATCATACGTTTCTACCAGGATAACATTGCAGTTGGAATACCACTAACATTTGAGGGCTTGTTCTAAGATGTTCTCATCCACCACTTTTTGAGGAAGAGTCACCTTCAGTGCAGCACTGTCTTTCATTGCTTGGCAGATGGTTTCATACGCGTAGCCATTACCTGACCAGCAGCGCCTCGCAACCTGTCAGACCAGAAAATCAATGTGTAAAAATTGCCCTTTTTCCATACCACGTCCCATTTTGTGCAAATATTGCAAATTGTGCAATTTTGTGCAAATTTTGTGATATTTGTGCAAACACTGGCATCCCATTTCATCACAATAAATCTTTCAACTCTCTGCCAGTTTCTAGTTTCCCTATTGATAGCTTTCTTTTTTAAAGCCTACTTCATTGATACGAGTAGCATTTGGATGGACTTGATGCATTTTCATGCAGAATTGCATTGCTGGACTGATTACAGTGGTAGAGCCAGGTTTATAAACTTCACAGAATTCCCTCTACAAAACACTCCGTACTCCATCCCAGTTCTGTACAACAAGCAGTTGCTTTAGATAACAGTATGATTTTTATAACATGCTTTTTAGTTGAATAAATATTTAAAAGGGCAAATTTTACTCGGTGCATTTTCAAAATACGAAATCAAGAGGCCAAATTCTCTGCCATCATACAAGAGAAGCTCCACGGACAGGGAACTATAAGCCCTTCTGCATTTTGACCTGTGTGCAAGAAAAGTTTGCCAGATGAAGAAAAACACCGGAAACATAAGGAAGGAGTGCTTCCAAGGAAGCAAGCGCTTCCTTGTGTTCAGTGCCTTACAGTTCTCTGCATTATGAATCACGTGTCAGTATCTGAAAGATTCGGACACAAAAGTGTTTGAGCAAAAAAATCCCTCAGTTCCAACTTAACAAAATATTTAAGTATTTGATTAACATAAGGCTTGTAAGGAGTTCTCAGGATCATAACAACTAGAAACGACCTCTCAAGTCAACGAGTCAGTTTCCCTGCCACTCACCTGTGATTATCCCTGGCAGTATATTTCAAGAGTGCACGACAGTTTCTTTTTAGTCATTTATATGATGGGGTAATGTTCCCAGATTGTCCTTTTTAAATATGTATGTGAAGGAGCAGGGCTTTTCCTTGCAATAAATCAGAGCAGCAAGAGATTTATTGGGTTTTTAAAAGGCTGTCTGTGATACACAGTGCTTGGTAAGGGTGTGTCTTCATTAATCTACAAATTGATATCATTGTTCTCCTTCTTCCTCAGTAGTTGAATAAAGATATTTCAGATCTGAGACAGGGAATACGTTCAAATTATTCCTCCTCCTTTAAAGACACTTAGATCTAGAAGTTAGAAGTTAGTATGGTGTAGTGAAGGTAGTGTAGTATAATGAATTTTGCTTACCCCATTGGAAACATCCCAGCTGAGCATCATCTTAGCTCGCTCTTCAGCCTCCGTGGACCCATCCAAAACCAGGCCAAATCCCCCATTGATCACTTCACCCCTAAAAAAAAAAAAAAAAAAAAAAAAAACAGAAATGTAAGAATTCAAATCAAAAGAATGCAAATCAATTCCCCAAAACATTGTGGATTTGTTCAGCTGCACTGGAGGAAGAAGGATGAGAATACTGTAGAAATGGTGCTGAACAACACATTGGCAGTGACCTTTCATACAAAAAATACTCCTGGTGGACTAAAGAGTTACTTATCTCAGTAGTTTGAAGGTTAAGCTCTTTGTGTTTTCTATGCCAGAGCTTGCCATGTCCATAGGACTGTGAGGACTGTGTGCTTACTGAAGCAGACAGATGGATCTGTTTATATTCTCTTGGGACAAACATGAGCGTTTCATTAAAAAAGTGTTAAGCACCACTTCATGCTCATCTGCCTTGACCATTTCAAAAGCATTTATTTCTGTATGAGATACATAGATGTGTAGAAACTGCAGTGCCAACACTTCAGGAAGCAGATTTATTGGTAGAAGAAATATACTACAAACTAACAGACTGTATATGGGACAAATAGCAGTCTGGTTTTATAAGGACAGGGGAAATACATCTTGTCTCACTTCAAAATCTGGTCCGCTCAAGTTCCTGTTTGGTTGCATATGGTAAATTCAGTTGGAAAATCATTGGTTGCTGTAAATCTGTAAGAGACTTCTTGCATTATAACTCAGCATCAGCAGTGTATGAGATGGGGCATATCCTACCTACAGCATGTGGCAGGAGAGACTAAAAGAGGTCCTGGAGGCAGGGTCTCACCCTCTGCATTTTGTACTTAATATAACGAATACATCCACAAAATTTACTACAAGTGACATCAGATATACCTATGATCCAGACAAGAATAATTTCTTACTGTCTGTTTCCCAGCACTAACTGGAACTTCTTAGGAAATGGGAAAATGATGCTGCACTGGAGCCTCACAGACTTGAGATCTGCTTCCTGAACCCAGCACTCATGTCTTCCCCTTGTCACTGCAATGCAGTGTACTTACGTGATGCTCATTCCCTTTCACTCGTTACATGCACTGCCTGTGTGATAAGTAGGACCTTACCACATAGCTGAGCAAAGAACTCTCAGCTCCAGCTCTCACAGTCACTGTACCTTTACTGCAATTCCTTCCACTTTATTAGATATACTACTATTACAAACATTTTCTGTTCAAAAGCACAGTTTCCTTGTAACTGACAATTCTCATAGCAGAACGTCAGCAGATGAATGTTTCCTTCTTCAGCAAGAAAATTTCAGTCATGTTTTCAGCTGAGGTTTTTGAATACTGTAAACTCTGACACAAAATGATTCTTTTTGATCAACACTCAACAGTAACACAAACAGCTCTTACTGTGAGAAATCTTTACATCTGCTCTTCGTCTCATTTGGGGATGAAAACAAGCATCCAAACATTTGCACTTCCTGCCATTTCTGCTTTTAGAATCAGTATGGCATCACAGTGCAATCGGGATCACAGTACGCTCACACCTCAGGGCAGCCCACTGACAGCATCTGACAGCAAGAGGCCTCCAGAGTGATGCTTTATAAAGATTTGCCACATTGGCAGCTGATGTTCTTTCAGTGGCAGAGATCCCTTCTGTGCACAGCATCCCAAAGAGCATCCTTTGAAGCTCAAGCATGAGCAGCGAGTGTCTGATCTCAGTTGCACTCCATAAATTTACAGTCTCTCCATCAATTTCCATGGAGTTACTCCAATGTAAATCAGAATCACTCATCAGAATCTGTCCTACTGTCTAAAAGTCACTCAAATTGAATGCCACCATTTGTTAGAATGGATTCTCTAGCAAAACCTCTCACTTTTAAAGGAGAGTTCTCTGCCTTCATTAGCATTGGGTCATATTTTCAGGTAATTAGAGAAACATGTGGCATTTTGACCTAAGCTGCCTCCTATAATTTCCAGATGTCTCCTTCCAAGGTGATCAAAGAAAACAAGGCCTCCCTCACAAACAAGATGTCACACCATCAACAGAGCAATTCAATTCTTAAATTACTTCTGCTTTCTTGTACTACAGGTTACTCAGACCCTGTGCTATTCATACTGCAAAAAAAAACAGGCAGCAAGAAATGAATAACATTCACTTGCAATAATCACAGTCAAGACTATGCTAATCTTAAGTCTCTCAAACAGCACATGATGCAGATTCCAGCTAAATGAATATTAATCCTGGCTTTCCTCCCCCCTCTTTGCCCCACAAGGCTACAGCACAGAATTTCTGGTCTCATACAGAAGAAATAGCAGATCTGTCAGCAGCTCCAGCCAAGCCCAGCTTCTGCAGGGAGGACTGGGAGCTGGACACAGTGCAATAGCTGTTTCTGATCTCCCAAAAAAGAAGTAGTCCAATGACAACTTGATTTCCTTCTAATTACACACATTTGAATGTGCATATATCCACATACAGGTATAAGCTTTCACGTGCACTTTCACACCTCCACATCAACTGACAAAGATTTTACCAGGCACACAGAAATTTCTTCATGGCAAAGTCGGTTGTATCTTTACCTCCCTAGAGGAAGCAAATCAGTCCTAAAATCTAAAAGCATCCATCTTTGCAGCAATGAAAGTAATTTGTGATTGTTGGGGGATGGTTTTGCTTCTTTTCCCACCTTCAAATTGCTCCTCTTTTTCTCCTTAGAAGGCCAAGGGGTGCAGGTCTAACTGACCGGGGTGGTATTGAGTTTAGTTAACCCAAACAGAACCACCTGTCCTGCATGGCTTTTGGGGCTCCACAGACCGTGGCATGTAATGACACAGCATTGTTAGCACATCTGAGTCTCAGCATGGTGGTTTTCTAAGGCTCATACAAAGACAAGCCTTATTTTCAGGCTCCACTTTCTTCACTGAAGCACAGTAATTTAATCACACAGGCTATGACCACTCCAGAGAGCAAGGTGAGCAGATACTGTTCCGCAGTGAGAACCCTAAGCAGCCACAGGAACTGGGTAAGAGGATAATCAAGCCCTGCTTTTCTGTGGATATTTTGATTTCAGGGAACAGCCACTCGCTGATTTTCCAGTTCAGTACACAGATGACAGCACCTTTGCTCTGCCTTCAGGGATCGCTTCTTTCCAGTAACGTAGTATAAGGAGCTAGGAGCCAGGGCAGTCTCACCATGCAGCCAGTCTGCATTGCTCAGAGGGTGAGAAACGTGCAGGAGGGATTGGCTTTGCAGAGGCCAGAGACAGGGAACAAGATCATTCGTATCTTTTGGATTCTGACAGAGCATCATCAGTGCACAGAAGAACATTTGTGGCATAAGCAATTACTTCTTCAGTTCCAGTGATTGTAAACAGCCATCATGAAAATACTCAAAATATTTTGCACAACAGTCACTAAAAACTGCTTTTCTTCACTTGTATTCCAGAAGCAGATGTTTTAAAAGGTTAAATTCAGCTAAAGCCATTCAGAAAGATGTAGTTCATTGCTATCTCAAGTTTGTGACTGAGGTGATCACAGTAAGCAGACATTACAGCATGCGTTTTCCATTCGGAAGTTGTGAATAAAGTCCTGATTATTGTGGTTGTTATTACTGACATCAGTAAAGTCACATTTTTCACTGCATGTGTATAAGCCCTCAACGTTTTCTTATCCCATTGTTCAGTTTTTCTCTTGCACACCTTCCATTCAGTAGTTATTCCACTGAAAAAAATCAAAGGAGTACAGGGAAGGGAATGCATCTGAGTTGAAGGGTAACTTTTTTTAGCTCAAGCTCATCTGGACAAGGAATAATTATCATCAAATGTCTCTGAGGATAACATCTGCAACAAGTTCTTTAGTTTGCTGCTGTTGGCACGTTCCAGAACTGAATGAAACAGTGAAGTGAGAGGGATCACTAGAGTATTTTATACAGGGTTGTCTCTCTTCGGCTACATCAAAAAATGAAGACGCGGCTGTGGTCTTTCGTGCTGCCGAGCACTCGCAAAGGGAGAAGGAAGACTGAGGGTTTGCTGGTACCTGAGCTGCTTTGCATCAATAACCCCTCACTGCACTTTAGCACATGGGCATTTATATTGGGGTCCTAAGGTCACAGATTTAAATATAGCTTAAGGGGAAACCTAAACATAATCCATCCACTAACACTCTGACTGTGCATGTGTGAAGACAACTTTGGAAGTGGGATCTCTTCAAGAAAACCACAGCAGACTGTCCTTGTTTGGCAAATTAAGTTATCCAAACTGTGCTGTGGCCAATGTCCAAAACACTTTTTCTTGACATATGGAAACGAATTAAAAGAGCCTCATACAGAACTACACTTCACCTTATAACGCATCCTTTCAGCCGTTGCCTCCAAACCTACCCTTCCTGTGACCATAGCACCATACTACGCCAGTGGTACAGTACACTGCTCCCCTCCTGTCTCTTGCTCCTCCACCAGCAGTGATAACTGGTTTCATAATCCAGCTTTAGGAACACCAACAAGTTCTCACCAGCCAACTCCACCGCCGTTGTGCAAGGCAACCCAGGTTGCTCCTCTGAATGCATCTCCCACGAAATTTTGTACCGCCATGTCTAGGAAGAGAGGAGAGGTGTTACCATGGCTCAGACGTGCTGCATTTGTTTTCTGTTGGCTGCTCACTTCCTTCCACTGCCATCTCCACTGTGGCAGTGCGATGGCAGCGTTCTCTGGCCACAGAGAATTTTGCCCTGAATTGCTGAAATCACAGGGGATGTTTGTTTAAAAAAAAAAACAAAAACCTCAAATGCATCATTTCTGCTGATATATTCACTAGAGCTTCATACATTCACTACAGTTTGTAGTAAAGCATATACCTCAAAAGAGGTACATATGGAGAACAACAATGTAAAATTTACTGAAGACATTTATCCAGGTTTAATTCAGAAGCAGTTGCTTTTAATAGCAAAAATATGCCAGCACTCAAACTGGTCACACTTGCAAACCCACAGTTAGTATATATTTGATGGAAAAATGAGTTTACTTGAGCACTAATCTATGTTAAACCCTGTCAAAAGCCCATTATGGCATCTTCTCTCTGGCATTATGTCACTTTAATAACCCAATTATCATAATTGCAGTGCTGTCAGGAGGGAATGGGAGATATTCAATTCTCTTTATTCTTAACACATACGATTTTCTTCCTCAGCCAGCAGATGATAAGAATGGAGGTTGGAAAAGAAGCATGGCAAGTGGGATAACGATGTAATAACGTCGAGCTCCTTGGCTTTGATAAAGGTCACTAACTGTGTAAATGTCTGCGCTGAAATACACTTTGCAGAGCAGCAGTGGCCCACGTTTGACAAGGATCAGATGGAGGTACTTACTGTAGAACAAAATTACACAGGCAGAGACTTAAAAGTTCTATGCCAGAGAAGAGCCATTTCAATGGAAACAACTCAAATGTGGTGTTAAAACAGCAGGAAGGGAAGGAGAGAAGAGAGGGGAAGACCTGAGATGTAAAGTGTTCTTTAATTACCTCCAGAGGCTCACTTGGTTTCAAAGACGAGCAGAATCAGTGGCCATTAGGATTTGGAAAAGCCCTTGCAGAAGGCAGATAGTTCATGTAATTCAGAAAACTCATAGAAAAACAGCATAGTAAGCAATTGCGTTTAGCAGGCCTTGTTTCTGTTGCCCTCTCCTGAGGGCATTGCCTGGTGTTTATTATATGGCTGAGCCCTTCGATGGAGGCATCCGTTTGGATTGTTGTTCTCTGTGCAGCTTGGCAGGAACAAACATTATTTCAGGCCTCTGTCCATCTGGCACATTGCAACCAGCCAACATTCTCAGAAAAATATTGAAGTGAGACTAATAGGCACTGCTAAAAGCCTCATTTCATCAGGCAGCCCATTTAAGATAGCAGGGAACTTTTCTCCTGAACGTTGACCCATAATTTGTTTCTATTATGAATTTCCAGTCCTAATGGCAGTTGTTCAGTATTCCCAGCTACCTCAATCATAAAGTGTCCTTCTACACCAACTTGCATCTTCCTGCCTTGGGTCATTGAATGATTGTCAGTTCATGGCATGTGAAGACACTACTGAGTTAAAATTATTACCATAATTATGGATGGAAGATTGAGACTTAGATACAGAAACGTTTAGTGCTTTACTCATGTTTCACATCCATAATCTGGTATCCGTTGGGTTTATTTTTTCTAAAGCACCATTCCTTCATTTCATAAAAGCAGATTCTGGTTAGTTCAGGTCAAGATTGCAGAATTAAAGGCTCATATTGAACAGCAAACATACACTGCTCAATCACACTGTGAGTGAGAAACAGGGAATGGCATCGAATCCAGAACTCTTGACTTCATTCTTGTGCTTTTACTATCTAAGTACGTTCCTCTATGACCAGAAAAGCTCCTTTCAGAAACTCCCGAGCAATGAATGAACAGAACCGTGAGTCTTTAAGAAAAATGCTATTTGAGATCTGATTTTCATTTTGTGTATCCCCAGGAAGCCCTGCCATAACTCTGCTCACTTCACTTGTTGGAAAGACAGAGGCGCAAAATTAAAATCAAATACAAGGTGCAGTTCTCTAACTGCTCTCCATCTGCATTCAGGTAAATTCGGTACATCTTCACTGAATTTTCAGGACTCTTCTGAGCCCCTCCTATTTAAGTAGCTCCACATTCATTTCTGTATTACTTGACAGCTACTGTGCCAAGTTCACAAAGTCTGATTAACTAGGATTAAAGGATTTGAATAAAAACATTTTAAAACATCAAAAATATACATGTGTATCTCTCAATATATAGGTGCATTTCCTTTTTTGCCTGTACAGACAAGTCTCAGGTGCTCTGCTGACCTGCACAGAAGGCTGATCCATCATAAATGTTTGATGTTTCTCTGTAAGGACTGTCAGTCCCACTCACATCGTGGTGATCTCGGCTGAGGACTACTGGAGCCTGCAAAAGCAAAAAAGACAGCAAATGGAGTCCTGCATGAGCTGTCAGTGCTACCGTGGGTTATCTTTTGCTGAATTTGCTTCTACTTAAGTCATCAAAAAGCACAGCTTTGTCCCACCTCCTAAATGCCCTGAACCTCTCTCTCCCTCCTATCCATTTATTACAAAAGGAACGCTGACACGCTATTCATGACAGCCAGCATCATTTCACAAATGAGAACATGAGTTAGTTTTTATGAAAATTACATCCTTAAAAGGGAAAGGAGAAGAGAAGCAGTGTGGCTATTTCAATACCTGAAACCTTTCTCTGCTGAAATTGCAAACACATTTCAGTGCAGAAGAACTCATTCAGAAAACATTTTTCCAAGCAACCATAAATAAATAGTTATGGGGGGTTTTTTTGTTTTGTTTTGTTTTTGATTTTGATTTTTTTTTTTCCATTCTTTTGGAAGGCTTTAAGACTACAAATAAGGCAGCAGGAAGAATTAGTGTTCTCACACAAATCAAACAAGACCATTCTTGATCTGGAATTTAACTGGCAGCATAATCTAGATCAGTTTGCAGGGTTTCATTACCCTTCGCCTTGCATACGTTTCTATGAGAGTCATTCACTTTCTTGGCATGGTGTGGTCTGGAATTAGTTGGCTCTGTTCTATGCTGGCATTGGATTAGAAAATAACTGAAACTAGATATGAGCACCCAGCTTTCAAGAGGGTGAATGGAGATTTGAAGAAACACAAAAAAGGACAAAATCTGAAGGGCCTGGGATTTTGACCTTGTCAGTCGTAGCTCCAAGGGAGTTCTATGTCTGGTCAGGTTTACTTTTTAAGATTAGCTTGCAGTGACGTTCATTTTGAATCCTGAGAAGGTCAACAGCTCAACATTTGAAATATTTTGACAAACATTATCTGAGTAACAAAAACACAGACCTTTCCTTGATGGAATCCATTCTAAATTTGACTTGGATTTGTCCCTTTTAAAAGGGTAATTATTGTAGCTCGGATGTAAAAGAGATGAAAATGAAAGAATGGACATGCCTGGATCTGACACTGCTGCATACATACAATCAGGAAGCAGCAGGGCACTGATGAAGCCTATTTATGAGCAGAGATCGCAATCTTTCATAGAAGTTTTACCATCCAGAGAAGGAAAGAAACAGGAATTTGAATCAAATCAACAGATGTGAGGTTACTCATTTGAATGTTTCAAACTCAACACAGCAATTCAGCTATTGCAGAAATTCCTTTTTAAAATCACCGAATGTTTGTCCCAATTCATTTTTTCCCCCACTTCATGCTACAAAACCACAGCTTATGTTATACCTACAGACGGTCAAATACCAAATAAGGCAGATTCCCAATGTCAAATAAAAGGTAACATATTTTCAGTTTCTAGACTTGCCTGTTTGTTACACAACACCAAACTGATTGCTGACTGAGAGGAGAACGGAACATGCTAACAGAGTACTGCATCCATGTAAATATCAGGCGTCTCTGCTCTTATTGGTGGAAGCTCTCTCCTTTCCCACCTGCCATGCTGCTATCAGATATAAAACACAATTACCAGACCATATCAAGAGGAAAAAGGCAAACCTTAATCCTTCCTTCAGCAATCGCTCGATTAATAGCTGTGGCTATAGACACACGACCCCTCTGATCGGAATATAAGATTCTAGCTTGAGATCCAACAACCTATAAAATAAGAAAAGCCACAGTGATAAGGTTTTCTGTGCAACCAGCTTATCTTCTGGCCCCAGATAAATGCAGTCAGAGGATTGTCCCCTTCTGTAGGAGAAAATACAGATTATTTGTTCATCAACTTCCAGCTTCCAGAAAATAGAAATTAAGGCCTCTTTGAACAGAGTTTTATCTCTGCTCACACAATCTGCAAGATGTATTCCTGTAATCAGCTGCTACTGTCCAATAATCCCACTTTTTAAATCAACCCCATTGCTAGACTATCAACAAATGCCTTATCAACAGCTGAGAAGCAGATGTTTGGAACTGGTGATGGGCTGGAAAGAAAGAGAAACGCAAAGGCAAAGAATGGCAGAGAACATCTGTCCTGCACAGCTATGCTCCTCTTCAGCCTTTACTCCACAGACCAGTCTGGCTTCCAGATGAGGAGAGCACATGTAAGCCCTTCAGTGTTACCAGTTAGCTTTGCAGTGAGAGCCCAGCCTTAAAAAAATACAAAGGATGCCTCATCACCATCCTGCTTCAATATAATACAACACAGTGTACCAGTTTTGGAAAGGGTGGTGGGAGCTGCAGGTCCAATGAGGTCAGGGCAAGTGAATGCCAAAAAAGACAATCTGAATGGTGCTGAAAGGCAGTTACAGATAGAGGATGAATACTGCCCTGTTTCACTCCAGATATAAGGCTAGATCTTGTGTATTATTTGAACGTTTCCAGACTGGGGGGGAGGGGAGTGAAGGGAAAGAACCATTTCAGCTCACCCTAAAGCCCTGCTGTGGAGAGATGTTTGAGTTGTCACCTGTATACTGCTCATGTTTTCATTCATACCCATACCTACTTTTCATTCCAACACTGTGAACTGTTTGGACCAGGAGCAGTCACTTGTCCTGAGGAAGGATGTGCACTTACCAAGCTGTGCCTCCCAGCTTCCCGAATCCAACGGATGTTGTCATGGTACTGCTGCTTCACAGATGTGCTCACTTGCAAGGGAAAGCAAGAAAGAAATAGGTTTTGAAAATGAATGCAATATGCTCTAAATTAAATTAAATTCATCTGACAGCACTAGCAAGTTATATTCCTGCTCTCTGCTACAAGCACGCATATAGGATGTGCTGCATTGAGTCTTCTTTGCAGCCAGCACTGTAATTCATAAAATATATTTTAGAGGAAGGTATGAATGTTGCTCAGGAGGCAGCTGGAATAATAACTCTCATTCAGATTTTTAGCAAACTAAATTAAACTTTGAAATATGTGTTACACATATTGTTCTTTGTTGGTGACCCGGCCTGCTGCCTACTAAATGCCCAAACCCTTTCTGAGCCTTTGTTAAGTTAGAAACTTTAGCAAACTCTGTGATATTGGGTGCCACAGTTCAATGTTTTATCAGGTAGTAAATAACTCATTTGACTATCTGTCTGAAATTCTCAGAAGCAGCTGGTAATATATACTGAGGATGAGCTACACTAGTGCTGGGATGTGGATTTATAGCACTGCAATTACTCTATACTGAATTGCCTATGAGAATGTTCTTACTCCAAGATGATGTTACTTATCCTACAGACAGAACTATGTTGCCTCATATTACTATGGAGCACAAACTGCACAGAAAAAACATATGACAGATTAGCAACACTGCGTATAAACCCACCCTATACCTTGTTTAGGCATGTATATTATCTGAGGAAAGAACTGCATACAACAGCTCAACCACCCTCCAGCTTCTGCCTGTGCCAAGCTAATGTATTTCCTACCACTTCCCATCTCTCACCAGTTTTCAAGTCAAACTACAACATACAAATGACTTACCTGTGAAAGTCAAACTGGAGTAACTCAACACTGCTAATTTGAAGTTGTCCCAGGTAATTGAAAAGTGATTCTATTACACAATATGACTGCAAATACCTACAGTAAAACTAGAACTATTCTGGGCTAAACATGCCATTGGAGGGAAGCACTAAATGCAGTCATTCTTGCAGAGGCAGTCCTTCCACACAAAGTTTTAACAATCCTAAAAGGACCTGTCAGTGCTTTATGGGTTGGTTCCAAATGAGAGTTTCCAAACACAGCAATGAGGATTAACGTGCCAGCTCTTCGATTCATAGGGAGAGAAAGATGAAACATCTGCTTGTTTAGAAAACAGAAAAGTGAAAAGAGTTCCTTTCTGCCACTTTTATAAGCTCTCACAGAAAATACTTGTCACCTTTTATTCCTCGCAGTGCACTGACTTATGGAAAAGATCTGTCTGCTAATCCTATAGAATGTCCCTAGAAGGGAAGGCAGAGGAGCAAACCAGCTGCAGGGAGATACCAACATAACACGTCTGTCTCCCACAGCCTGCTCCAATAAACAATTAGAATCTCTGTCCTAAATTGTGGCGTTGTCCAACTTGGATATCATCTGTTATCCCTGGGGAAGGGAAGAATTCTCCCTTTTATTTGGTCTTCCTTCCTGCAGCTGAGAATCTTAAAGCTTCTTCTAGAAAGAGCTTAACTTTAGCTCCATCTGTCCCATTTGTTAAACTGCTGTCAACTCCCCCATCCCACATCCCAAAAGCAACCTTTTCCTAATCCAGGCAGGCTACTGTGTCAGTGCTGGTATTTCACAGGCATTTCTCTACTTATTTAGGCTCTGCAAGATAGTAAAAGATACTGCACTCAGAGGAATAGCACTCAAATAGATCTCCCTTTTGATCTTAGGAGATTTGTATAGTTAACAGCTCAGCCTTCAAACTACCATGAAGGCAGAAAATATGAATTAGACTGCATCTCTTGCACAAAGGCCAACTTAAGAGCTCACGTAGCTCAGAAGTGGAAGCAGATAAAACCACGCAGGATATTTGTTTGGTTTTTTTTTCAGTCTGTGAGGATGAAGCATAACGATTCATCTCCCCAAAAGAAGAATAGTTAACATCAGATTTGAGGCCAGGTCATAAGTTTAGATTTGGAATGCAATAGACGCCAGCTCTTTGGAGTTTTCTGTCAACCATCACAACAGATCCTTTTACAAAATTCAAAGGCAGGTTCAGATTTTAGATGCATATGTATGTGAGAATATCCAGAGCCTAGAATTTGGTCCAAGCCCAGATCCCTCAGGGAGCAAGACAGCAAACACAACAGTTATGAACACGAATCCATGAATGCCTGCTTACTTTCTGGCCAGATTCTGTTTTCTTCTTCCCACTATCCTGCCAAATGCAGCAGAAAATCCAATAATAGCATTGCCCTTAAGCCTGTTTTCACCTGTTGGGATTTTTGAAGTGCCATTTTTTTTTTCATTTTTAGTATTCTTAACAGAGTATATGTGCCAAAATACAATTCATTATTTTTTAATGAAAATTCTCTGCTCAGCTCTACATTAACATCTATATAAACATCCATGTACCATTGCACACGTAGTATCTGATTCATTTCCTAGCCTTGCAGTGCAAACCATCCAAATGTGATGTATCTGTTCAGTCTTGAGAACAGATGACTGGCAATTTTAATACAAGACAAACTGCTAGAGATTTCTGAAAACACGGCAGTACTGGATTTCTCCTTTCCTTCAACTAACCCAAGAGATCAGGTTTAAAAACATGAAAACTTCATCATCCACAAAACAGAGCAGACACATTAGGGTCAGAGCATTAGAAACACCTCATAGTCCAGTGCTATTTCTTCAAGATAATAATTAGAGAAAGCTTAAGGAAGCAGGTGGAGCTGACAACCTGGCAGTCAGACACCTTCCACCAATAATTCACCTCTTGCAAAGAAGTATTAACGCTAACATCCATCTTCGTTATAGGAAGACAATAGCAGCATTAGTTCAGATGAGGAATGTATCCAAATGTGGTACATCCTTACAATACTAACCATTCCAGAACAAATAGAAAAACAGGATAAAGCTTTAAAATCTTTTATTTATACTCCAGTGATTTCTTCTGTGAAAGAAGCAGAAAATATTTCAACATAAAAAACAGGAAGAAATAAATTAATCAGATATAAATATGCTCTCCTCCCCATAATAATTTGGATTTGCAAACCATTTATTTCTGATTCCAAGGAGTACAAACCTCCCCTGTGTGGAAACAGAAGAGCAGAGGACTGCAGTGCTGCAGGACAATGACACTTAAAAGTTTGAGTCTGATGTCAGCTACTGTGAAAGCAGACAAAGAAAGGGAAAGCAGTAGAACTTCACACTGTAATCTTGGAGACTGGGATTCAGCTTGCTAACAGCCTTGTCTCTGTTCCTATTCATAAACTGGGGATAACAGCAGTACCTCACTTTCAGTGATATGGAACAGTGCAATTCTTAGATAGCAGAGCAGTAAACACAATATTTACTCTAGATTCTACTCATTGATGGAACCAACCAGCTTTCATTTTATTAAAAAATAAAAAAAGCTTTGGACCTCAAAATTGTAATCACAAATAAATGACACTGGATGGAGCACCAGGCCCAATGAAACCTGGGTTTCCTGCAACTGATCTGCTTTCTAACTTCTCTAACAAATCTCCAGATTCATATCCCTCGTTCCTCTTTGAGATAGCAGCAAAGCAATTTGACTCCTTTATGAAACACATGGAGACCTGATGAAAGACACTGTTTGCCTTAAAGTTACAAGGTGACAAAGTACAGGAAAATAGCAAAAGAATAGAAACGCTCTCAGCCAAAATTACAATGATAGTTTTGGGATCAATAGCCTCTCCAGATGGTGTTTCTCTATTTTACCTACTGGTTATAATCCTTACAGGAATTTTGGGAACAATGACATCCATCTCTTGCCCACGTGGAACAGGCAAGAGAGTGCTCGTTATGGTTTCAGCCAAAAGCCATCATGCTGCAAAATTCTGATCAGTTTTCTCTCCAAACCACTCCCAGTGATGAGGGCACGTGATGTTGCCTTACCTCCCTGTCGAATTGAGTCCTCCAGCACAGACATGGCAATTGAGTCAGTGGTAGCAAGGTCCTGTGGGTCACCTGAGGTACAAACCCAGCGGAATGGCCCAAATCCCAGGGAAAAAATGTCCCTGAGAAGAGAACATTCTTCATTAAGAGATGGTTGGAATTCTTTCTTTATTTATCCTGGCTGCTAGCAGTGCTTTTCTTTCATTAGCTAGAGACAGAAGAATTTCAAACATTTTCAATGAACAGAAACATCAAGAGCCATTAACTAATTAAACAGCAATGTTTCATATAGTTATTGACTGGAGTATATGAAATACAGTCAGACCCCCATTTGGACAGTTCAATCAAACAAGTGCATCATCAATGAATTGCAATTGTTCTTCAGTTTCATAAAGTGTACTCTTACTGTTGCCTGGTCTTTTCCTCCTTAAGCCATGCTAACCCTGAGCGCATCTACACTATCAACAATTCTAGTTCTGAACAAGAACCCAAGTCCAGACATTTGCTGGAAGGAAGAGCTTTGATTTGGCAATGTTTTAGCTTATTGTTCAGACATCTGGCATCTGTTTACGTATGACTTTTTAATCCTAAAAAGGATAAAGCTTTACACCAAATTATCAAGATTTGTCACATCATGTCTTTCACTACAGAGCATCAGCAGAACACCTCTGCTACTAGAGCTTCATAGTAACCACACATAACACGTCTCCCTGGGTCTAGTTCTTCTTTTTCCATGTTCAAAGGAAAACGTGAGGAGTAGCTCTACTGAAACCAATAGAAAAGACAAGGATGATGCTTCTAGCCTATGGGACATCTTCCTAAGACTCTCTCCAAAATAGAGGGAAAAAAAAAAAAAGAGTAACTGTGACATACCTCCTGTGAGAATAAGTTTACTACTGCTACAGTTACCTCCTTTTCATCTTGTACAGTACATTGCAAGATTTGAACTAAATGGCACCTTCTTAGTACAATACCTCTAGATACCAATAGATACCAATAGTCATAAAGCACTTGAGTGCTCCATTGCAGGATCAATCCAACATACCCCATGATGTGCTGAACATAGGAAGGATATCTGAATTCTGTTTTATTGGCTCCTTTTTTCTCAACATCAGCACCTATAAAAGGAGTTTTTTTAATAAGAGGCAATAAGTGAGAGAATGGGAAGGACTAGAGAGTTTGTACAACATTGTGGCCAACTCTATCCTATCAAAGAATAGGGATAGGAAGACGTAATCCAGATTGTCCTCATTTCCACTTTTCCAGGATCTACTCACCAGCTCTTTGAGCCTCCAAGAGAAAAGCATTGCCATAATCCCAAAAAAACATGCCTTTATCAGTTAGTCTGTTAATAGCAGCCACATGTCTCCTCAGACTGAAATGAAGAATGAAACAGTTATTCTTGAGATCGATTAAATATCAAGGAGAATATTATCATGAGCTCACTAAAAGCAAGGGAATGGAGGGAAACAGGTGAAATGTAATAAATAAATAAATTCAGGCAAACCCACAAAAGACTTAAGATATTTTCAAACCCTGCAGCACTTTTTATCCCCAAATCTTGAACTGAGTCACAGCCATTGCTGTGATACTGCATATCTAACAGAGAGAAGTCATATCTTTCAGTAATCTGCAATCACGTGCAGAGCAACTAAACTTAAAGGCCAAAAACATGCATCACTAAGACATTTTACCTCTCTTGTACCAGAGTTCGGAACTTCCCTGGATTGGTAGACAAGAGCTGCTTTGCTTCCTCAAAGCCAAGCTGGACTGGATAGTATCCCCCATTGAATGGGTTGTGACATGAAGTTTGATCAGACCCCAGATCAGCTAGCAGCTCCCCTGTTGTGTCCAGCTCATATGCAAGCCTCTCCCTGGGGTGGAAGGGAAGATAATTAACAGTGTTTGAACAGAAGCTGTTATTTCATATTCAAGCTCCTCTTTCAGGTGAGATTCCTCTATCAAAACAGCTGTTTATAAACATATGCCCTGGCAAGCTGTCTTCTTTTAGCAGGCAGGAGGTGGGAAATCATGGTGAACATCTATACACAACTCTTATACTTCACATTTTCCTGTACAGGAACACCAGTAGATGAGTCAAATACCAGTTGTATTGGTCAGTCTCAGACCTTGGCCCATGAGGTAAAAGCAAGGTTTAGCACTGGATAAAACCTTCAGAGTGCTAGAATTCATACCCATCATCTGATGTTTTTATTCTACCAATGCCTCAATACTTCTACTCTTCACTGAAGTCAGATGTTTTCTTGCTAACAAGTCAGTGAAAGGTTAGGAGAAAGAGGGTTAGAGGGTCTTCATTTGAAGACAAATCTCAGTAATTTCTTTCCCTAGGAAATTCACTGTTTCATAAGGGAAGATAATGCACAAGAAGCAACTGAGAACTGTGACAGAAGATGAAGATACATCTTCTGCCAATGAAGTTTTTCATGAACATCCAGAATCACGAACTCAGCCCTATGCTCAACACCACTTCCCTTCCAAGTCTGGAAGTAAGTTCCAAAGCAGTAATATACCCATTACCCATATATACTACTTACCACAGGTCTACCACATTCCCATGGTAACCCAAACTGAGGGCAATTTTATTCTTCCTTGCATCTCTAGAACAGATTTTAAAAGACTGGTTTAAAAAAAACAAAAACAAAACACTATGTTGCAATACACACACTGCAACCAAAACTAACAGTCTGCATGCAGTCTGCAACACCCAGCTAGGCAACAGAACTTTTGTCCTTTATGCAGTTGTTCATCAGTCATTCCAGAAACAATGATCAACTCTTGAAGCGTAACACTAGATGTAATTGATATATGCATATTCATGGCACCGTGAAGAAACATTTAACAGACAGTATAAATTATATGAAGCATGAGTAACAGCAAGCATTAAGCATTGGTAGTCACTAATATGGCTGGATTCGCATTCAAAAATCAGACCTGGGATAGGAGATGTCCTTCAACCCCTCTTCTGTGCATACTAAAATGGCACAGAGCAGAGAGATGTAAAGTGAGGAACAGAGTGTAGAGATAAAGTAGCTGAGTAACGTTACAAGCCATACCTGAGGCGAGCAATGCAGTGGTCCAAGTCATTAGAAATTTCCATGAGCCATCCTTGCTTGTAACGTTTCATAAGCGCTGCTTCATCAACCTAAGACACAAGCAGAGACCTTAAAACTCTCATTTTTCCCATTGAGTCACTTTTACCTTTTATTTATTTTTTAATTGGCCTGGAAAAAATAGCAAATTAGTAAGTCAGTCCTACATTGGTCTAAACACAACAGAGTAATTGTTCAATTTCTTATGTTCCTCCTCTGATTTTTATTAATACTGTTATCTATTACTTCAAGCTAGAAACAAGAAAAAAAAAACACTTCTGATTCATCACTTCCCAAATATTTACTACAAACAAGAAATTCATACTAGAACTGTACAAGAGTTAACATACTTAGAAATTTAAAATTATTTTTATTGTTACTTTTCATGATTATACTGAAAAAATGAAAAGCAAGATTTAAATACATATTATTATTATTTTAAATTAACTCAGACATTCCTGCTGTACTGCCCAGGACAAAGCAATGGTCCTGAATTGACCCAGCAATGGTGCTGAAATTGACCCTCACTTTCACTCTTTGAGCTGGTTGAAATTTTCAACCAAATATGGAAAAGAGAAGAGCTTTTCTTTGTCCCAGCTGGCTGATGCCTCTGTGAAAAATGGAGTGAATCAAAACAAAACTACATCTTCAATTCCTTCTTGCTTTGAACTTCGAATCTCCAAACAAGCTCAACCCCAAATCTTCTGGACTCACTTTCTGTGTGTGTGCATCAAGAGACAAGCTGGACAAAAATATAAATGAATACACAAGTTGTGAAAGCTTTGGCACAGATTCCATATTAATGATTCAATGTCCAAACTCACACATCATTAGGACTTTCATAATGAGCTATCAGTGGCACAAAGCAAATGACAAAATTCATTCAAGTCATTTTTCCGTGGTAGCAACTGATTTAGACACTGAGTGGTGCGTGCCCAAGAATGCATAACCTGAGTATCCTACAGTATTTCACTAAAGCATTTTTACTTCTCTGTAATCCACCCCATCACTTCCATTCCATTATTTCTCATTAACAAAGTATTTATATGTAAATTAAATAAGTTCTGTATTCAGAAGTTGCTTGAACACCAGGAAACCTTTTCTTCCCCAATTATTCCTAGCATGAGAAACCTTCCATCATTTCCTGCATCAGTAATAAAGACTATCCTTCCCAAACCCCAGATTATGGTAATAGCAGTGTCACTACCAATAGAATTATTCAATAAGAAGTCAGGTGCCATGAGAGACAGCTACTTTGGGAGTTATTTAAATCAGCACAGGGAAAAGAGATTAAATGCTTCACATGAATTACAAGAATTGGGTTCATTTAAAGCTCTGCATAACACAGAAAATCTATTTAAATTCATTACATATTTTATTTCAGATCTCTCTGACAGTCTCAGAAAGACTTTCACAGACTTGCTAGCACACAAGAAAGCCAGCTTCCTTCAAACTGTTTTCAAATATACAATTAGAAAAACAACAAACAACCTCAGTTTTAAAATTTGCACGACCCTGATGAGCCAATATCACCTCCAGTGTAACCCTGGAGAGCTGAGAGCAGCTCAGAGGCCATCATCTGGCCCTCCACACTGTTATTTCATAAAACTGCAATCTGCTTCATGTCAAACAGAAGAGGTAAAAGACTTGTACCATTAATCCCTTCTGTCTGAACTTCGGAAGCCCTGGCTGACAAAATGACATCTCTTGCATAGTTCATCAGTGCTATTTGCATAAATAGTTCCTTAAATAAATAATATGTACATATATGTAGCTATCCACATGTGCTCCTGAGACTCATTTCCGACAAGGATCATCTCACAGAAGATAAAAACCAGGCGATATTCAGTCTCCTGAACAAAATCATCTGCAGCCATGGAGATGAAAAGGACAAAAGACTGCTGTGAATAGCATTCACTAGAATCTCTCCTTTTGTATTCTAGCATTTGAAAGATCACGATGACACAGTAGAAGTCTGAATAAGAATTTATTCAATAAGAATGCTTTCAATGATAAATTAAATAAATTTATTTCATCTTCAGGGAGCACTTGATGAAGCGTCATACATGCAAAACTCATGTTTTGCTAACAACAACAAAAAATGAACAAAGAACTCACACTTCTGCATGATCACTGCAGAACAGCTGAAATCCTATCATTTCATGGCTTCAGTAAGGCTTCAGCTGGCCAGAGCAGGACAGATCTACTGCATGCCACATGTACAGTCCAGCCCATTTTGTTTTGAATTTTAATTATCATTATTATGGGCCAGATTGCAATATTCTTACCCTTCTGATTGCAGCAAGTGACATGCCTGCAGCAGAGACCCACCGGCTAATTCTCTTTATAAAGCAATTTGGTTGAGAAGGTTGCACTCCCACTACAGTTTGTCCTAACTGGAGTTTGATTCTCCAAATCTTTCTTCCTCTAGCTCAAACACTGAGCATGGCTCATTAAACAGAATCATTCTGCATTATCAGCAAAGCAACCCTAAATAGTAATCATTCATATATTCACAATATTTGCTTGCTCATTGGGTTACAAGGGTGGAATAGCAGTGAGAAATCCCAGCATGAAAAGCAGCATCTCAGCTTGGTAGACAGCATCTCTTGAGTTTGACCAGGTAGTGTTATTAAAGGGGTCTGTCTGATCAGAAGAAAGAGCTCTAATTCAGCCCACGAAGAAAAGACAGAAAGAAAGGAGCACCACTCTTACCTCTGCAATAATCCCCACACACCCAGCAATGACTGCAGCCTTCGCTTGAGCCCCACTCATCCCTCCAAGACCAGAAGTAACAAACACCTTTCCAGACAGGTCTTCTGCCTTCAAATAGCGACGACCAGCATTCAGCACTGTGAGCTACACACAACATAATATAGCAATTACCAGGAGTTATTTCACCCAGTGTCCCTGAAATCTATCAAAAAAAAAAAAAAAAAAAGCTGCATTTTCCCAATTAACTGCCTTAGATACCTGGAAAAAGTAGCTGTTTGCAAGCAGGATTGTTAAAGGTACTCTTAGGCACTGGTTTTCTATATCCAAATGATGTGTTCCTTTTGCAAAGACAGTTTGAAACTGTGGAATTGGCTTCAGAGGTCCCTAGGACCATGAAATGGCGTTAATCTTTTAAAAAGGAACCACGTTACAAAGGTGATGTTACAAAGGTGTTGGTTTCAACCATCTGTACTGATACCTGTTTCTGCCACTGCCAAATAGAATAATGAGCAGTTCACAATACAGAGACTTACTCAAGATGGCTGCTAAGGAAAACAAGCCTGCTAGATACCTGCACATAACATTCTTCCACAGTGGTTCATTTCACCCCAGTCACCAGCCACACTTACCAACTAACCAAGCTTTCCCCAGTTTCTTACCACAGTTCCATGGACTATTCCCTGGGGCCCAATGTAGCAGTAGCTCCCTGCAGTCATCTGACCATACCTAGCAAGATCAAAGAACATGATGACTCCATATGTTACTCAGGCAGAATGAAGTCTGTATACATCAACATATATTTCTAGTATAACAAAAAAAAAAGGCTCCTCAACCTAACAAACACACAAAAACCAATCTCTTGTACTTCTAGTTGTTGTTATTTTATATTATCACAATCCCAACTTCATAGACCTTCATTAACAGTGCTTTCAACATGTTTTCAGAGGATCATTTAGCTCTTTAAACTACTGAGTTTAAAGATGTATAGACTGGAAAAATAAAAAAAAAACAGCCATAAATTTTGGTCTGGCATTTAGCACAGGGACTAAGACACAAACAGATTCCTTTTCACCTTCAGGCACTTTTGTACCATTGGTTTTCAGTGCCAATTCTCCTTCTAAGACACATAGTCATTTTGAAAGTTATAACCCCAAATGTGGCCTCAATTCATTACTATGAAATCCCCAGATACATGGTAAGGGACACTTTATTTGAGTGCTTTTATTTCTTACCAATCTGTACACATTCAGCTCTCCCATAGTTTTAATTGATTCTCTTCATGGCAAACAGCAAATAACCATCCTGTGCTCATCAGATAGATGAACAGTAAAAAAGCAGGCAAATTATCATTAAAAAAGAAAAAAGAAAACCTTACAGCATTCTACTTCAAAGCTTTCTCTTGATGTAAAGAGAAACAAACACTTCATAACTTATGGTTTTTGCAGATTGCAAAACAACCACTGCAAAGTGTAACCAGCCAGTGCTGTACGTAGGCTATGATTGTGGCTTCAGGCTGTAATTCAGCCAAGTCTTATAAATAAACCTAATTCTAATTCCTAGCAGACCTCAATTACATCCTTATTTGTGTGGCTGAATGTAACTCAAGCTCCTAAGTAATTGCACTTAAGTGTGCATTAATGTGTTGTGCATTAATGTGTTGCAGCATCAGGACTTTAAGCAGCACAGTTGAAGTCCATCCGCATTAGATATTTTAAACAGCAGCTGCTTGATATTTGAATTAAATTTTAGATAAATATTTGATAAATTTTAATAGCAAGGTGTCTACTTACATTGTTACTCCCAAAGCAAAGAGCTTCTCATAATCATCTCTACTAGAATAGTTGGGAATAACCTAAGAAAAGAATAAAAAGAAAACCCAAATAAGCAAATTATAGATTTAAGAAAATCTTTTTCACTATCTAAATTCTCTATAGCTGAACTGTTTTGTACAGCTCAGGCTCATTCAGAATGAAGTCCTCTGATAAGGAGAGGATCTTACTTCTCTCACTGCAGATCAGCTCACCTGAGGTGACAGAAACTGTACTGCAATAAAAGCTGCAGAATTTAGACCTGAGATTCTTCTGTGAGCTATCATTAGTTCAGGTAGTATCAATTACATTTTAATTCAGTAGACATATGAAAGCTAAATATAAGATGAAGAAAAAAAGCAAAAGAAAACAAGATGCTAACACCTACCATGCCATTAGTAATGACTAATCGCGGAGCATAGCGATGGCTGGGAAAGAGTCCCAGAGGATGCCCACTGTACATTACCAATGTTTGCTCTTCGGTCATCTCTGACAAATATTGCATTGCCAACCAGAACTGAAAAGGAAAACAAGAAAAGTGAGGGAATCTGTTTCCATCATGCATTTATATTTCTTCATGAAGCTGCTAAACGGAGTACGAAGGCAACTGTAGAGATAACGAGGTGTATTCACATATGAAATAACAGCCAGAGCTCTCAACACATTCTTGCTTTTAATAAAGTCCATTAAGAGACATCACTCAGCAGGAAACATAAATCAACGAGGTCTGAATAAGTTCCAGAATAATTTCTCCAATGTAAACCCCAGAAATGCTTTGCTAGCTTTTCAACGCGTCATTTTGAAAGCCATTCCAATTTTATCTTGAGATTGACCATTTGGATCTGGCACTTTTCTGGCAATGTATCCAAAATCAAACTGCAAAATTTTCCCAATAAAAGAGATGAAATATTCATGTATATTTTTGATGCTGGCCTGATACGGATAATTCAGTCTCTTCTGGCACTTGTCATCTTTTCAACAGATGTATGCATTTCAATTTTTCCTCACACCAAACATACACCAAACAAACATCTTTCACTATGGACAACACTCCTTGAAATACTAAGGAATAAATAAATGCATCTCCAATCCATCTTCATAATTCAATAGTTACTCTTGGTTTATGCCACAAAGTACAACTATCTAAACTGCTATAGGTTTAACTCACATCCATCACTGTCTATTACAAAGACCATTCATTATATTTCATGGGCCTAGAGTATATGACAGCCAGGTCTAAGGAGAGCTTTTCCATGGGACGCTGGAATTCAACAGTAGCTTGAAATAGAGTTTCTGCAGTTACACTGAAAAATGGATCTGCTGATCAGAGAGACAGTAACATCACCAACAGGCCTGCAAGCTTGAGGACAAGTTGGTAAGTGGAAATTTACCTCTGGTTGTTTTGTTTGTTTGTTTTTCTTCAAAGCACAGGCCTGGGTGGATGACATAAACCAAACCCAGCCTTTTCACTGGGAATTTTGCAAGGACAAATTTTCAAAAAGCATGCTGTTTTTAAGCCACAGAGAACAAAATGTTCTATCACAACTGAATCATTCATGTGATCGCTACTCCAAATAAGCAAGACCAGAAAGGTTTTGTTTGTTCTGCTGTGAAACAACTGCAGGTCAAAGCTCTAACTTGGATGGAAACAAGAGGAAAAAAAAAATACTTCTGTCTTTGGCAGAGCCTCTCCTTCACCTTGCAGCCTAGCATCTGCCTGAGGGATGTCACCCCAGTCAGGCCCACAGTATGAACTGCCAGCACTGGTGTCTTGAGAGATGCTGTAAAACTTTCATGCAATGCATTAAATGACATAACAGACATTTATGAATTAATGCACAGAACAAAGAAACGGTGTGCACTTTTAGATTGACAGTCCTAACTTAAACATCCCAGATCAGATTTTAGATAGGATGTCACCCACTTGCCATTGCCATCAGAAGAGCAGAGTTAATCCTGAAAATAAAAAGCACCTTCACTTGCCCAGCTAGCATGTGAACAATTTCAGCTCACTTGATTTCATTGGAAGAACTCAGGGCTGCACTTCATTATAGCCTCATTTTTTTATTCCTCTGCGTATTGTGAAAAATGTTGCAAAAGTACCAGAAATAAACAAAAGATACACTTTTTGGTTTCCTAAAATTTATTTTGCATATAAATTATTGTGCAAAGTACAAACACATACACACACACACCAGAGAAATCCAAAGAGCTTTCTACATCATCTTATGCTGCTTGACATTTTTTGAAACAGTCTTTCTATTGGATTGTCTGCGCTCTCTTTACTAAATAAAGCTCTTCCCATCTGCACAGCTCATAACTGAGCATTCCTCTATCCAGACAGGATGTTTTGGAGTATTTAGAGACAATGACTGCCAAGAATTATTGCAAACTCTGCCTAAGCAGAACGTGCCTGGGGGAGCGTACAATGGGTTTCATGACAGAAGCTGCAAAAGCAGCAGCGTCCTACCTGAGCCCAGTTGCTGAAGACCTGCCCATTTCCTCCATAAGTGACAAGCTCCTGTGGAAACTGAGAAGGATAATTTAATAATAATAAGGCAAGCACGTTTCTGAAGTATTTCTCTGCTGTGTCTCCAACACTAGCTGCTCAACACGTGCTGTAGGAGCAGTGTACTCAGAGCTGTGCTTTCTCACAGACAGCAACCAAGCTCCTGTGTACTGTGGGAGCTGGAGTGTGCCTTGCTAGCCCTGCAAGAGTCCTCAGAGACTAAGTTAGGACCAAAACCCACCATGCAGAATGAAGAACTACGCATTGCAATAAGCGATAGATATTAGCAAAAAAGACCCAAAACTCAGAAATCAAAACACGACCACAGGAAAAGTTGTAGAATCACCCAAATTCTTCAATTTGTGTGCGAGCACTTACAGGAAGTAACTTGCAGATTTGCTTCTGCTTCATGACTCCGACTTCCTTTATTGTCACTGCAGCTTACCTGAGCCACCGAGGGATCCAGATTATTCATGATCATCAGCATGATGGCAGCAGCTGATTTGGTCTTGCAAGGATAGTCTTCTATGGGGTATGCTCTGAAATGGCATTCACCACACTTTAGGACGCGTATAAGAGAAACAACAAAACATCTGACAGAAGTATCCCTGCACATCAACACGTTCCTTTGAGTTATTATCTCTTATTGAAGAGAAGAGAAAAAGGAAAAAGGAGAAAGTGCAGATCTAATACAGCCTGTACCTTAAGAGGCACATCAGGTTTCAACTTCAATCAGAACTAAGCAAAGAAAAAAGAACGCGTTCAGCTTGTCACTTCTGAATCAGGTAGTCAGAATGGGTTATAAGTATGGCAGCTGTGAGAGCTCATTGCTTTTCTACTTGGATTATTTAGGCATGCTTAAACCCAATTGCTAGGCCAAGGAAAACAGCATCATGGAAGTTGCTTTTGGGCTCTTCTGCCCTTGCAAATTTGAGATCTCATCTAAAAAGGAAAAAACCCAGCTCCAATTTCAGTCCTAAAGTAATCCCCAGAACTTACCTAGCTATGGGAAATGTGAGTCTTTTTACTGAATAAGTTGTATTTCAGTGACAAATTTGAGAGGTTGGGAATAGGAAACCCTACAAGGACTTGAATCACTAATGTGATTCGGTACCAACTTCTGCAGTTGCCTTACATATATTCTCCTCCATAATCTATTTGCTTTATCAAATTGCCCTAAAACTTCTAGTCTTAGCTCTGTATTATGTATGTAGATGTACATATATGCACATATGTGTGTGTATATATGTTTTCTCTTCAGGCATGAGATGGTTCCTTTGCTGTGCTTGTATAAGTCTGAGTACAGTTGTACCAAGGCTGCTGAAATATAACACCAAGATTTATAATCAAGAGTTCCGCTCTTTCTCTGTAAGCAACAAAACCATCATAGACACTGAAAATTCCTGAAGGCAGGTAGGAACATTTGACATGTTGTAATGCTATAAGCAGTGGAAAGTAAAGCAATAATAGTGGGGTTAGCACAGTCTTAGGCCGCAGCAAATGAGGACAAGCCCAAACACAACAGCCATGGATGCAGAAACAAAGGAAGAAAATCTGCTTACCTTTGGAAGGCCTCTAGTAAGCAGGAATCTTCAATAAGATACCCTTGCCTCCATTGCCAACTCTTAAACGAGGTCTGGGAAGGGCTGGATCCCAGTTCCACCCCTTCCAACCACGCAGAGGCATTGCATTGCACTGCACTGCATGCACCTGAGCCCCACTGCCTTCCCACCAGGTGCTCAATCGGTGCTTCAAGCTGTGACTTTAGCATTTCTGCTACACGTGTTCTTTAAACAATCTTCCTTTTACTGGACCATGGATCTTCAGTGGCTAAATGCTTTCTTTATGCAAGGAAGACAATTACACTAAAGAAATTATGCTAACGAGTGCAAATGGCAAAGATAAATTCCATAGATTTAGCAAATGGGTTCTTCCCACGATCATATGTGCTTTATCCCAGCTATTTACATCAGGATACTGAAACAAATGCTTTGCACTCACTGCCAAAATAGGAGAGAAAGCCTTTGAGTTTTTAAAAATATATTTTTAAATTATTATTAATTTTTTTGCTTTTCTAAGTTTGAGGTGATAAAACAGGAGGAATTATACTATTTCATCAAGAGGAGTCATTCCCCCATAAGATTGCTCAGAATTTAAGAAGCCCAATGTTCAGGAATGGACTGAGAGTGTTTATATGGGGAGAAGGGTGCTGTGGGGAACAGAACCAAATGGGACTGTGCTCCCTGGGATAAGCAGAACAAAACCAAATACTACTAGACTAGACTAAGGCAACAAAAGATGTGTCTTAATCTGAGACTGTAAGAGTCAGCTGGAAAAGGAGAGCTGTAAAATCATCACAAACTACAAAGAAAATATTCGAAGCTGTCAAGAATCACTGATGCCAGTGATGGAAATGAGCTGGTGGACTGTCTTATTCAAGCTGAGAGCAGAAGGTGTCCTCATTTGTATTCAGGACTACTGTCCTCTGCAGTCCAGCTCTGCAGTATCTTTCAGATTCTCTTATTGTCATCCCTTTAGCTGATTTCTGCAAGAGCTGACCCCAGACTGTGGGCAGCACAAAAACATGGATGTCTGTGGAAATTAAAGTGCTTTTTTGTTGCTTGCTTATTCAGATTTCTGTATAGACATTAACCAGGCCCCTGCTGGATGCAAAAAGGAATCAATCAGTCTAAAAAAAGAAGCCAGCCCCTGGCAGCCCTTTACAAAACTGTTCTGCTTCACAAACATTAGCCTCCTTAGATCTATAATGAAGTGATGCTTCGAGATCAACAGGCACTGCCTATTACAAGACAGGGTCAGATACAGGTTCCAAGCATGGAAAAAATGTGCTGCTTCTCTTTCAAGCCCGGGAAGTCTTCTCTGAGACTGACAAATAATCAGTCACTCACAGCAGATCCCAAAGTCATCCACTCAACTGATCTTACTTCTTGGTTCATGACAACTAGCATCATCTCAAGGCTAATGCAGCCTTCCTGTACAGGTTGCAATCAGATTTTTGAACAGTGACTGGTCCCTGGAAACTCTAAGATTTGCTTTGGGGTAGAGCACATGGCATCTCAGTGTAATGCCATCTCAACTGGCATTACCAAACACATGATCTTATTCATGTGTTAAGTGGCACTGAGCTTCCCAGCAGCAAGACTGCACCAGCCCTGCCAGCACCTGTCCAGAAGGGTGCAGTCTGTTTCCCTGCTAGTCCATGAGGCTCTCATGAAGACAGAAAATAGGATGAAAGCTGAAGGATGAAGAATGCAGCTTTACAGAAGACACACATTTAGCAATCAATGGAAACCATACCTCTCCTGTCTAAAGACAGACAGGACATCCAATTGGGCATGAACCCTTCACTTCTTACCTCATCTCAATATCTGGGAAGAACCTGTACATGTAGATATGGCCATACAGCCTGAGTTCTTCAGCAAATTCCAACACCAGCTTCTTTTGTATGTCAGGTGGGAAATAACGTAGGGCATTGCGCAAAGCGAGCTGTCAGGGGGGAAAAAAAAGACACAGTAACCAAGCTAAAAGAGAAATGGAGGCAAGTGGGTGGCCCTGAACTGTAGACTCAGCTGGAAACCTATGCCAGCTGTCACAAGGATGATTTAATTTAAAAGGCCACGCCAGGGGAGCTACCCATCTCCATCTTTCCTTGTAGACTCAGTGGATGTACACATGCAACCCACCTCTTCCCACTCACCTCAAATCTGCATGGAAAGCCCTTGGAGATTTGATAAGTAATGCACAAACCTACAGACGTCTGATAGAGATGAATCCTCTCTTGCAGTGCTACAGGGCACTGAACTACCAAGAAAAGCACTGTTCAGAAACCCTTATTGTGAGATCCTGAACTCCCAGAGGCTCCAAAGTCCTTACTTTACCTTCAATTCAAACAAGAGACCTTAGCCCTGAATTATGTGACTTAAAGAGGAAGATGTTCTTGGGTGAAGATAAGTAGCTGAACTTATATGAAAAAAAAAATAGTTCACAGAGTAGAACTTATACATGCAGCATACTAATGTATTGTATAGTATGATGGCATACATTATTTTATTGAAGTCACAAACATCACTTCCAAATTAGCTACAGTGATTAGTAGACAGTGAATTAAATTCTGCAGATGACAGTAAGTGGCTCATCCTTCCCATTACCTTCAAAGATATTATCCACTGTTAAAGTTCTACATTGCAAAGTACCGTGTGTCCTTTTAGATGAACGAAAACATAAATAAATCACTATTTTAGTAACAGTCTCTTAAGTCATGTCTCCGTATTCTGTTCCATTTGATTAAAACCATAATGATAACAAATATTGTAACCTTTAAAATGCCAATTTCATGTGAAGATGCTAAAAACTCTTATAAATTCCTTGATATATGGCAATACTATGGAAGCGACTCTTAGTTGAAGAGATTCATACATTTCATCTCTTCATTGGGCTGATTTTTACGGGCTGTGGATAAGACAGCTCTTAAAAGGGGGCTGAGGATGGGATCAAATTTGCTACCAAATTTGACAGCAGCCTACATTATGACCAGGGAAGCCCAGTTTGAGAGGGCTGAGGATGAAACCTGCTGTTGTCAGTTCCAACCTATTTGTGCGACCTGCTGTAGGGAACCTGCTTTGGCAGGGAGGTTGGACTCGATGAACTCTGAAGGTCCCTTCCAACCCCTATCATTCTGTGAAATATTCAGTGCAAGAAGTGAAGGGGCAGCCTGCAGCACAGCAAACAGGTATCCAGAACAAAGGCACATAGAACCATCCAGTCTGGGTATTTCACACTGATTGCTCTTCTGGGAGGAAAAAGCACCCTGATAAGAATTCCTGAAAAGGGCTACAAAGTCTTTTGTTTAGCTCAGTGAAAAACCTTATTCAATGTGACTGTACTCAGATTCTTAGGGCCAGAGTTGTACAGCCCCTTCACCATTTGAGCTTGTTGGTCTCACACACCTTGAAGCCAACATAGCACAGTATCTCAGAATCTAAAAACAATCCATACTAAAAGATGTTCTTGTTGGCCTATTTGCTGCCAAACAGGCAAACAGACCCTTTCACTTCAGCTACGCAATCCTTGCAAATGAGCTTTGCCATTCCACACAGAAAATGACAAGGAGTAAGACCTGTTTAAAAGACAAGCAGATGCAAATTCCCTTTTGATCTACTGCCTTATTCTTCTCCAGCAAGGTAAGTAGTCATTTTTCAAAACTTCATTAAACACAAAAATCCCAGCTATATCCATGCAGTGACAAAATAGAAGGGGACTTTGAAAGTCAGTACCTCAGAGGCAAGCAGTCTTCACAGAGGTTTCTAGCTCTAAGAAATTCCTGAAGTGAGAATAAAATCAGTTATATCTCTTGTAATAACAAAAAGGAAAGCAGTGATACGCTGAAAAGGGAAAAAAGGTGCTTCTACATTTGGCCTTTTGGCTATAGAGAAGTATCAGGATGAAAGTATTTTGCTTCCATTCTGGCAAGGCTCACCTAGTCTCTGATCAGTATATCTGTTATTTGAGTTATAATGAAACTGAAGGAAAAATAGCATTTTTCTTTGCTCTAAAAACACAAGCAGGCAAAATCTGCCTGGATTTTCAAATAAATACACTTAGATCGAGCCCCTGTCCTATTAGTGTTCCATGTTAGCACAGACCTGAATTTTGATGATGCAAACATTAATGAAACATGAACTTCAATGTTACATGAGGGGTGAGAAGGGCTCCTGGGTTGCTCAGACAATAGAGAGCTGATCTTATAAAAGAGGACTAAGACTGTGCCTTGTTTAGCTTAACAGAACAAAGGTGACATTTGATTGCTGTCTTACTGCAGGATAAGTGTCAAAGTAGGAAGCAGCTTCAGGGAAAAGCTGGAGAGAGGAATAAATGGCTGTAAATTAGCCATGAAGAAATGTAGCCTTGAAATTAGAAGAATTTAAATAACAGATTCTGAAGCAGCCTCTCAATAGCAGCACTGGGTCTCTTAAAATTGCTTAGATGGAGCCTGACTGCTTCATGAAAAGGCAGTTGGCATATGCATCAAGGAGAATTTTGCATATTCATTATTGAGTCAAACTGAATAACCTGAGAAAGGCACTTAAGGAGCAAATTCAAACAGACTGATCATCAAGCTTTCGAGGAAAAGCAACACTTGGCCATTATTCCTTAAGTTTCATTAAAGCACCATATGAAACGCTACTGTGATCTTTAAGATTAATTGTACTCATAGCTGACACATTCCCCTCTGATATTAGACTGTGGGCATTTCATCTGTAGGTGTTCCTGTTTGTAGCTTCCTCAGCCAGCAGTCTGATTGGCATCTATCTGCTCAACACCTCTAAAAAATCAGCTCATCGTGGTGATGTCCAAGCTTGGGGTGAGGCCAGGAAAGCAAGTTAGGATCAGGTGATGGTTACCAGGATGAGATACGGCTCAGAGTTCACCAGGCAAGCCAATAAAGGCAAGACAGGCCCAAGGCCAAGTCACCCTACAGGCTGGGGCCCACGGATAAGGATTTTTCTGATTCTTTGCAACACTGAGAAGTGTGCATTCTTCCCAGGTTGCTTTAACAGAATGCCAGTGAGTACCAAGAATGCAGTGTCCAATATTCTGCAAAGGACGCACCACTCATAATATTTAAGGGCTGTTTTCCTTGCAGTGTATTTACATAAAGATACAGAGGCTAAGAAACAGAAAACTGGGATTTCCTGAGCCATAGAGGAAAAGGGAGAAGTGGCTGCTATAGGCCTCAGGCAAAGAATGCAGAAGAAAGACGACTCAGGAAACATAAACAAAAATCAGTTCTGAGAAATGGCTTGATTTATCCAAAGAGATTAAAGTTATGATATGATAGGAAGCATCGTATATCTCTTCGGCAAGCCCCAAAACATGCAGAAATGTATAAATCTTGCTTAAAGGATTTCTATTGTAGCCAAAAAAAGGAAGCCTAAGAAAGTAAAAAAAGAGCAGTGCTAAGCATTATTATTGTGAAAAAGGGTAAAATTGGAATGAAGGCATGTGGACAGAGGGACAGATCCCTACTCTGAGGAAATTAGCAGAGCATTACTAACTTCACTTCTGTCAAAGCTTGCATGAGCGCCTCGATTAGAAAATGAACACAGTGTTATGAGTAAAGACAAGCCTCACAATGTGCTCAGTGTTACGTACTGCCAACAAGATCTGGAAGCTTGTCTCAAGACTTTAAAACCACCTTGCAGACAGACAACCTGTCCTAAGCACAAAACACTTCTTAAAAAGGAGATTCAGCCTCTCAGATATAAAATAAATACCAGCTGAGCCTCTAACCCTGTTAAGAGTTGAAGGTGGAGGATTAAGAGTAAAGTAAATCAGAAAGGAAGCTTTTAAATTTTTAACAGGCTAATAAAAAACTGAGCCAGCATGACCTTTTATCACATGTGGTAGATAAGAAGGTGAGCTGAGGGGAGGATGTAAGATAGGCTGGGACCAGAAAAGCAGCCTACCACTGTCTCCTTGCAATGCTTTGGGGGCATTCAATCCCAATTTCCATACAGGCTGTGAGGGCTTTGTCATTACCAGTGTTTCTTCAGGTAGACAGTAAGGTCTGGCATTGCTCTGAGAGAAATACCATCTCCTTATGCTGCAGTATACTCCTCATGGGGCAAAATAATTGAGCAAAGGCAGGGAACAAAATGGGGATGTTTGGCAATCTGTTGCCATGCAGTGAAGTTCACTCCCGATTCCTTTATCTTCACATCCACCTTCACAGCCCCTTTCTGCATGCTCACGAGCCACACTTCCATCTGCCTGAGCTGTCCCAGGCACAGACTGAAATGCCTCCACCACGAATGCTCCTGACATTGGAGTAAATCCTCTCCGGATACCTCACAGCTGTTCCTCTCCCTGCCCAGAGAGTGGGCTCTCCTCTGCTTCTGGAAAAGGGCTCTGAAACAATTTCAGCGCTAATGCCAGGGGGAACTGCCACGAAGGCAAGAAAGTTGCACGCAGCTCAGTGTGGGTGAGGAACTTCTGTGTTCTGACCAGAAAATCACACTGTCAGCTATGACATGTGATGAAGCACAGGTGTTCAAGCTAAGGAACCCACCTCATCCTCTCTTCAACACAGTTCCTAAGGTCTCTACCCACCAACCATTATTTTCTGCTGCAGATATATTTTTTAAATCTCTAACATGAAATACTGCAATGATTGCTTTAGTGTGTACATAAACTATTTAAACAAAAAGAGACTGGAAAAGAATTACACAACGTAAGACAAATAATTAACTCAATTCCTTATAAACTTGTCTCAATTCCAGGATGTTTCAGACTGCTGGTTCAAATAAATCATCTCTGGGTCATTATGCAAACACGTAGATAAGTAACTTGTACCAAGATGTCAATTCGCCACATTTCATGTTTACTGTATTTGTGGGGTTAGCATAAATACACAGTGTTTTTGCAACAGCCTTCATAAATTCATAAAAAACAATTCTGGACTGACAGCACTGAAGTTAAGGCCTCTTCAGCCATTTTAAGTCATGCAAGCTGTTGTGCAGCAGATCTTCATATCAATCAACTCAGGGAGAAAGACAGAAAGAAAGAGAGCAGAAGATTTTCCAGTATTTTGTCCCATTGCTGAAGTTATAACAGAAAGGAAATACATTTGCCCACGCTCAGAAAAGCATTTGATGCCGCTCCCCATTGCATTTAGCTGAAAGGAAGAGAAGTGAGCCTCGTGAAACCCCACATTACCTTTTTCTCCTGAGCAGTGAGATTAGGGGTTCTCACAGGTGCATGGGGTATTCCTTTCCTCCGACCTCTGTTTTCAGGCAAAGGGTTTAGAGGAAGGCCACGACAGATTTCCTTCAGGCTAATCATGGCTGCTAACAAAAAGGAGGAAAGGAGAGGCAAGGTGGAGAGGCGTGAGGAGAGGAGAACAAGGGCTGCAGGCAAGCAAGATGCACAGCAATCGAGATGTACCCTGCTCTGGGGTATCTACAGATGACAGCCCGTCCTCTGGCTTTGGAAATGCCTGTGGAGTACAGAGGGCCAGCAGTGCAGGCGACACACCTACCCCATCTGTGCCGTGCCATTGGCTCTTCTGTCCTCCCCCAAATGAATGATTCACAGCTTTGCAGTTTCTCCTCTGGGTGCTTTGCAGCAGGAGCTGCACTGAGCCATGAGAGCAGTCGGTCGCTTTCCCAGTCATCCAATTCCCACAGGGAGTCGTGCTCTGCAGCCCAAACCTTGCCCGACACCACAGAGATTGTGTTTTCACATTTCTATAGCTGAGATACCAACTACAACTGACCTCATTCATGCCAGTGTTCACGCACACGAAGATGGACAATCTCTGTTTGAGCACCCTGGGTCTGGGCTGTTCTCAGATGCAGTCCAGGTGTCCATCCCCTGGACAACAGCAGATGTCAAGGATAACACTAACATTTCCCCCTTAGATGTTAGCTCCTTTTAGCCCACAGGCATGCCTGGATTTCAGCAGTATTAAGCTGTTGTACTGGTTTTCTCAAGACAGGCAATAATAGGGAAGAGGAATGAAAGCTTTCAGTTTTAAAGCACTTTTATAGGCCACAGTCAACAAGAGCTGGACAGCCTTATGGTGTTGCCATCCAGACATCAGAAGTAAATGAATATGCTTCACTTTGACTTCCCACTTAAAGAGCACTGTGAACTATGCTCCCTGTTTTCAGCTGCTGTATAAATTACACAGGAGCTTCTTGACCTTTATTATTACATCCACGGAACTACAATCATGGCCAGGGAATTTTTCTCAAGTGCCATAGCTTAAGTCTGATGAAATTATCTGGGAGAAGCATTTCAGTTAGTAATCATTACATAATCCACCTAAACTGCAGAAAAAAAAAAAAAAAAAAAAAAAAAGCTGTGTTTTCCCACAAAGGCAGCAATTGACAAGCAAAGAGAACAAAGCATGGTTATTAAATGACAGCTCATTAATGTCACGTTGGCTTTAGCTTTAGGACACACTGTGCATCCCCAGCTCCCACTGAAAATGCTGGAGTTGAAAGAACTCAGAACGTCCCAGGGGAGCTGAGCACACAGCAGACTCAAACCTTCTGAAGGATACACTGTCACGTATGGCAGAGAACTGTGCTTTGTGATTATATGTTATTGTAGTAGCTTTCAAACAAAAGGCAAAGACAAAAAGGAGGGGGAAATTCTCCTTCTTATCTCAACGTTTTCTATTTGGTTTTCTTATTCAAAAACATATAAAAATAGGAAGATAAGGGTAAAGTCGGAAAAATCTACTTCAATACAGAAAGATCTACTTCAATAAATAACCATGCCTTACAGAAATCTTTCCTTCTTCTTTTTTCTACGATCCACACTTTGCAATTCTCTCCAAGGTCTGATTCTATGCACACACATGGGCAGAAGAATAACCTTGACTATTCCCACTGAGCCTCCCTCTGTGACACCAAGCAGAAGTTGATGTTATTACACTGCCTTACAAGCTGAAGAATCATAGGATCGTGGAATCGTTTGAGATGGAAGAGACCCTTAAAGGTCATCTAGTCCTTTATGTGGACTAGATGTTGCCATGCAGTGAAGTTCACTCCCCGTTCCTTTATCTTCACATCCACCTCCACAGCCCCTTTCTGCATGCTCACACTTCCATCTGTCTGAGCTGCCCCAGGCACAGACTGAAATGCTTCCACCACGAATGCTCCCCTGTGATGAACACCTACAGATCAATCGGGTGCTGGGAGCTCCATCCAGCCTGACCTTGAATGCCTCCAGGAATGAGGCATCCACCCCAGAAAGAGAGAAGGAAGCTGGAGGAGCTGTGGGAGGGGCTCACTGCCTAATAACATTATTTATAGAGCTGAGCATCAGAACTAGAGTACTTTAAACCCCAGTATCGGAGGTTTTGCATTGGGAATTACCAACTCCAACAAAATCCAGGGCTGGGATTCAGGGTCAGTGCTACCAGAGGCAGGCAGACGTACTAGAGGTACCAGGGCAGACACTGCAGAAAATCGCAATTCCCCTCACTGCCTCACTTGTCCCAGCTCGTATCTGCGTTGACGGAAAGAAACTCGACGTGAGTGCCCGAGCAATTAAAAACCCTAAAGCCACCTCGCTTGTCCCCACGCCCTTCTGGGTGCCGGGCAGCGCCCGCTGCAGGGCGGCTGTCATGTGCAGGGCGGGCGGGCAGAGGGTGCTGCAGGGACAAGGGACAGCAGGAGCGGCCGGGGCGGGCTGAGAGGCTGCCCCCGCCCCGCACGGACACGCACGGACACACGCACACACACGGACAGCCCGGCTCCTGAAGGAGGAGGAGGAGATGCGGCTGTAGAACAACGCGTGCGTCTGAGCGCAGCGAGGAGCAGCCCAACACCGGCGAGGAGGTGCGGAACCGATCCATTCTCCTCCTCTACCCTAAAAAAAAAAAAAAAAAAAAAAAAAAAAAAAAAAACATATAAAGAAAAGGAAGATCACATGTTATAATAATCCCCTCTGCAGCCAGACAGGACCAGAGAACCGCCCCGTTAGGAGCTAGAGATGAGCTTTAGAGGCTGAAAGGGAGGCAGAGGGAAAACTTGAACGAGTCCCCGACTCTGGGAGGGAGGGAAGGACCCCGAGCCCCCAGGACTGCCCTCCGGCCCCTTCGCTCCCCTCCCGCCCTGGGCACCACAGCGAGCACGGACGGGGGGGTCCCGCGATCCCGGAGAGCCGCCCTTGAGATCGGGTTTTCCCCTCAGCCCCTCCGCACGCTTCGCCGTGTGAAGCAAATCCCTGGCAGCCGGGGGAGTAGCGGCTTCCGTGACAGCGGAAATAAACTAAAATAAAGCAAAGCAAAATAAAAAGAGAGAAGAGCCAAAGGAGCACTTGCTTCTCATCATCGCTTAGCGAGAGGAAAAAAAAAAAAAACAAACAAACCAACCACCAACAACAAAACAACCAACAACTCACTTTTTCTTATAACCCTCTGCTGCAGGGAGCAAAGGGAAAGAAGGCACCGGGGCAGAGCCGCTAACAAAGCAGGGGTCGGACCCTATCGGCACCCCGACTGACAGCGGGAGGGGTGAGGAGTAGGGGAGGCTCCGGCAAAGCCAGGAGCAGAAATGAAAGTTTCAAAATAGCATTCAAAGAGCCGCAAAAGCCCGGAGCGATCGGAGCTCTTCCTGCGCAGCATCAGCTCCCCATGGTGCATCCCCGGCGCTGCAGCGGGGATGTGAGCGGCCCCGGCCCGCTGCGCGGAGCGGGTGAAAGCACCGAAACTCCCCGTTATTTATTTATTTATTGGAAGCGATGTACGGGTGACACCCAGAAGGCATCTGAGCCCTGAGGGGAAAAAAAAAAAGAAGAAGAAAAGCCTCCCGATCCAAAAGGAAAACAAGAAGAATGAGACAGCAGCCTTGACCCCTACATTGAGGGGAAGGTGAGCAGAAGGAAAGAAAGACAACACAGGAAAGCCATGCAAGCACCAAACCTGTAGATTACTGCAGCTATTTTTGCTTCACTGAGGACAGATATTTTACTGACAGTCATGCAGCGTAAAGGCATCGTGCTGATTGTATTCTTGGAATGTTTTATTTCTGGCCATGGAGAAGCAGGTAAGTCAAATAAATCAATATTGCCATTCGTGAAACAATTTATCCTAGGCTGGGCAAGCAGAAAGGGAATAGAAATCAAATCTGTGAAGCATAGTAATTCTTTTTTATGTCTAAATCATTATTTAGATTGAATTTTGCAAGAAATCTGGGCTAGTGAATGTATACAAGTGTTTCTTACTATCTGCAATATACTGCTGTATAGCTCAGCCTCATCCCAAAGACTTTCAATAGGAAGTACTGTTTCATATATTCTCAAAATAATTTTAAGAAGTTTTTTTTTTTTTTTTTTTTGTGATGGGAGAAAAATTGAAGAGGTGGATGGATTGAGATATGCTGGATATTTGTTTTGAGGAAAAAACACTGCTTACCTAGGCAGGACAAGAATAAAATGACAAGATCTTTGGACAGCACCACTGAAGGAATCTGAATTTTTATCTGTAACTTCATTTTGCATCATTAAAAGTCAGAGACACTGAATTACCATTAATCCAAGACAACCCATTCATTCAGGGTACTCCCTGCTTTGATAGTTAACATGCAGTGGATAGGATTAAATGAGCATCAGAGAAAAAAAATGAACTAGGAAAGAGAAGCAAGTTGTGTGTGTATATGTGGGTGTACAAATGAGCACATATAGGAATGCTATAGCAGTAGTGGCATTTACACAGGGTTCTACAAATAACTGGATTATGGTGGAGACTAATTCCTTAAGGGAAAGAAAGCAAAGCATTGGATTGTTTTCTTCTTCCTATGATTTATCACATCCTTACAGTTAAAAGGAAAGAACTGTGCAGGTCAGATGAGAAAAAATATAAGCAAACATTGATAAAACAATATGACCTTGGTGACATCCCAGCGGGATAGTGGTTTGGGAACTCTGTAAGGCAAAGAATCTTGGTGGTTTAAATTCCACCTGTGCATTCGGAGTATTGGGACAGGTACAACACTCCTCGTGGGGATTTTAAAGTGACTGAAGTGTTCAGATGTCGTGCAGGTTCCTGGAAGCCAAAGGCACACCAGGTGACTTCAGCTCAGGCTATGGCATAGTTAGAACCCTTTTGATGACACTGACATCAGGTTTCCATAAGTGCAAGAGTTATTTTTGTAAAAACTGAAAACAGCTCATAAATTTATAATCCTGCCAAATCCTCCTGTGACTCACTTGGGAAAAAGTTCAGCTATCACAACATTGCAGGGAATGATCGGAGGGAGGATGTGGTACCTCTGTGCTCTTATGACTTACCCTGGGCATTCATCAGTTTCCCAGGCTGGGACTTTCCCTATAAGACAAATATGCTGACACATGGCACAGAAGGGTTACAGAGACATCTTGTAAACTTGCAGATGCTGTTATAGAAGGCAGCCTGTTATAAACCAAGCTGAACTTGCTCTGCATCCAAGTCACAAAGTAAAATTGAGTCTCTGAGGAGATGCAGTCCACAGCTGACTGCTTGGAAAGTGAGTTTAAGGGGAGTGGATGCATTCTGCATGGAGCTACACACTCTCAGAATAATGGTGTTAGGACACAGATTAATGGCAAAATAATTGGATATCAAAGGTGATGACACTAAGGATTCACAATCACTTTAAATAAATATACACTGTGTGGTCAAAAGGTTGCACAAACCACCAGCTCACAAAAGCACAAGGGCTACCTGTTGGTTTTCAGTTCTTTTCTTGATTCTATTTGTTGTTGGTTGTTTTTTTTTGTTTGTTTGTTTTGGTTTTTGTTTTTGTTTTTTTAAGAAGCATGCTAAAAGTCCTTAGTCAACCTTCAGTCTTAACAGGTCCTCCCAGAGGCATCGTCAGCCTCTCATTGCTGAGATTAAGGTTAATCTCATTGCTGAGATTAAGGTTGTCTCTGACAGTATTTAGCCGATCCATGTGAAACAAATGCAGCCTTTCCTGAGCAGACAGGTGTACAGAGAAGTATGTCTTTGATGTATTTCATTGCTCTACGCAGTCAGTTCCCTTTTCAGCACTGTAGTTGGTCTGTCCTGGCCAGAAGTGAAACACATTGCTGGGCAGTTGTGTGAGGAGTGCATGGAGTACAGTATTTATGGGCAGAGCCATATCTGCCTTCTGTGTGCAGAGAAGGCAGGCACAGTTGTCAAGATTGGATCCTGAGATGTTTAAGTACAATGGAAAGGGGTAGTTAGGCTGGAGGAGTCACATAGGCTTGATGCAGGTGGAGGGCTTTAATGACCTCACATGAACTCTGTAGCAACCTGGAAACTCCTGCATGGCAACTTGCCTAACTCACTGCTGGCCTCAGATGAACCAAAGGGTTTTAACAATTCTCTTGACCAGAATTGAGAACTGAGCTTAGATTAATAAAATCTTGAGCAACTCATGTCCCTAGGCTGGTTAGCTTTGAAATACATTTTAAAAGTTTTTCTTATTAAGAAGCTAACCAGATGCAGAACAAGTGAAATCTAGGTTGGACACAGATGCTGAAAATGCTGCTCCATCAACAGCTTTGCAGAAGATGCCACATTCTGTTCAGGTCTGTGAAAGTTGCTCTCCTGTCTCACTGTAAGTGACTTAAACACACAGAACTCTGACTTCTGCATGTGGAAAAGGAATAAAAATCCCACTTCAAATGACTCAGAAAATATTAGGCACCTTTCCAGCCCTGTCATCAGGTTTTGACTCAGATGCCATATGACCATTCTCCTGTTGGATATCCAACAGAGGGTAAAAAAACCCCAACTATCTAAAAAACAATTGAACATGTTTTTAATCAATATCCATAAGGTTACAAGGATCCAAAGTAAGAGACCTGTTTGAAATGATGTCCCCATCACAGCGCTAGTGTGACCTTCTTTGAAATGAATGGCTCCTTATTCATCAGATAACACCGTTCTTACAACACATGCCTGGTGCCTCTGGCCTGCCACTCTGCCATAGAGCTCTAAAAGAGTAGAAAGGGACAAACTAATGATATCATCCATGGAGCCAAGCTGCCCAACACGGAGGAAAAGCTAATCAACTTCAATAACATGCAGCACCCACACACAATCAAACTGTTAAGTGTTTAAGAATTACTCAGTGAGCCCTCTTGGGGTAAGTTGCTCATTTTGCCTGGCTGCTGCTTCTTTTCTGCAGCAGCCCCCTTCCCTGTCCAAATTCCAAAATTTCATGTTGTTTCCACAGAATCAGCGAGGGATGGAAAGGCTGCAATATCCTTGTAGCCAAGCAATGTTCTGCCAATTGATTTCTTTAAATGCAAAGCTTTTAATCGACTACAGATTTTGCTGTCCAACATCTCTCCTTCTCTCAAACTCCCTTCTAATTTGCATGATACTCTTCTCCCATTTTTCTAATGACATAGCAGTTTGAACAGGAACTGTTTATGGATGTGGCTGCATTAACGGGCAGTGCAGATAAGCCTTCTTGTGACTGTTGTTCAGAAATACAACCACATTCTTCCTTCTTTTCCAGACTCAGCTGAAAAAATACAAGACTGATTGTCCATTTATGAGAAATAGAAAAAGTAGCCATTCCTTTTTTGCTTTGTCACGTTGCTGTCTGCAAAGCTTCCCTGATGCAACTTCTTATAGTTACAACTCCAGCATACCATTTACTCTGTGAAAGCATCCGTAGTGTGATGCATCAGCAAAGATGGACTTCCTTTTAATTATAGTGATCTATAACCCAATAATGTTTGTAACGTGAGTCCACTCTTGGTCAAAACTAAGCAATCTAGACCTCTTGTCCAGACTGTTCCAGAGCTAATGCTTGTTCAAAACACAGCTGTAAGACCGGTCCCACTAAAATTCTCTGGAGGCAAAGATGATACCTTACCATTGCACTGAACTGAATCACTCACTATCCAATTTCCTTTAAACACAGAAATTGCTTTGTTTTTCTTATTCCCAGTAATTTTTACCAGAGCTTAGACATGAATAAGTCAGACTAGGTTAGGTGGGTTTCTAAGTGCCACTTGCAAAGACTTTCTTGAGACATTGCAGTTGCAGGTTATTATATTTTTGCTGACCTGCAAGATGGATTTACCTTTATTTTAGGAACTCTGCATGACTCAGTGACATTTACTTTTCAGAGCAGAAGGATTTGGAGTGTTGATTGTTCTGCAAAAAGAAGAAAGCTCTAAATATACTTTGTGGGAAACCTAAGGCCTTTCTTGTGTAACGAAATACTTAGAGAAATTGCAAGCTACCTTAAAAATAACAATCTGAATCTCTACTAGCCTCAGATAGAATAAGTAGTTTACAGTCAGAAAGAAAATACACTGAAATGGTCACCATCAGCCAGGATGATGTGAGGACATAGTGGAGGACCTCTAGTAGTTCTAAGAACCAACTGCTCAGTTGAAGATGAGGAGCAAAGAACAGGACTGATAGAATCAACATTATCTCTTTTCTTACAAGCTGACTTCTGAAAGCCCTTTCCCACGAAAATTCATCTCTGTGCTGGCAGTGGTGTTAGTCTGAAGAGGTCCTTTTAAGTACTGGAAGGCTGCAGTCCTTAATACATGAGATAGTTTCCAGAATAATGTTCATCCCTTACTCTTCTTGCCTGTGCAGAACTGCCACTGAAGAACTGAGAACAGAAGCAATTCAGAAACAACACCGTGCAGGCTGGATGCATTTTGTCACCTTAGACAATCTTGTGGGAAAGAATAAGATCTGCTTCACCCAAATACATTCACAATCTGAGTAATTTTTGTAAGACTGAATTAAAAAGTATTTTCTTTGGCCTAACCAGACTTGAAATTCTATTTTGCCTTAGGAAAAACCAAGTATAAATTGAGTAAGGATTTTAAAATTTCAGCTAGAATCTTGAACTAGTAGCCGACTTTTGAACTGCTCCTACATTAGCCCATGTTTATGGTCATTCTGTGTTTCACTGGAAGGGTCATTTCCTGTAGGACATACATTGAGTCACCTGATTTGCAACCTCTTGAATTAGATTTATGACCTTGCAAGGTCAGACTTTAACTCATTCTAGGCAGCTAAGTTGTAGGGAGAGCACCATGGCATTACAGATGCAGTTATCTCCAGTTTGGTAATAACGTTTTGGGGCTGACCTGCAAATCTGGTGTCACAAAACACAAATATCCAAACAGCATCTCTGCCCTTTCATAATTTAGAAATAAGTAAATGCATACATTGGAAATACCAAAACTTTTCTTGCCAGTATTTGCCAATTTGGCAAATAGAATACATTCACCTATCTCCATGTCAAGGTGTTTAAACAAAAGAAAGACTTTATTTTCAACTCTGCCAAGCATTTGCAGCTTCACCTGATCTCAGTAGGAGTGTGAGAAATTCAGCACCTCTCAAAATTAGGTCAGTAAGACATAACTATAGAGAGAAATGCTTTCTTCACATGTTTGCCTGTGTAAATAGTGTCTCTAATTTTTCTGGGGAGGAATCATCTCTTTTTTAATGTATCTATAATGCAGAGTACAATTCAGTTTTCTTTTCTGATTACAGTGAAAATAAATGTTTTGCATAGAGTCAGTCCTCAGATAAGGAGCTGTACTAGAGTGAGAGTAAGAAAACAAAAGACAGTCTATTAAGTTACATGTTTAACTAATGCAACTGCATTTTCAACAGCTATCAAGGACTTCCAAGTGCTTGTGGGTAAAGGCTATTCCCTAAATACCTCCATTTCCAAGTTAGGCACCTAAAAACAAGGCCTAGATGTTTGGAGAAACTCCCCCCAAATTTCATGTGACAGGATGAAGTAGCTCTCCTGAGAAGTCCTCTTGGATGTCCATCCCCACGCAAGGACTCCAAACCTTTGCACAGTCACCTGTTTTACAGCTTGAGAGCTGTTTGAGAAATTCTGCTTAGTGCTGTTTCTTTTGTCTGTCTCTCAGATCCCGTGAGGCTACGAGCCTTCCGCTGCAGTGGCCGTTCCTGCAACCCTCCGGTGGGAAACCTCGCCACAGGGAGGACACCCAGCACTCTCACCACGTGCGGGCAGAACAGCACAGAGCTGTACTGCTCCTACCCAGACCAAAGCATCCTCCATCCAGCCTCCCATGGCTGCGGGCAGCCTCGCTGCACCAAGTGCAATGCCAACCAGCCTGATAACTCCCACCTCCCTGCTGACATGACCGATGATTTCTTTGCAAACCCAATGTCCTGGTGGCAGTCTGCCCAAGGGGTGCACAGGGAAGAAATTAGGCTGGACTTTGAAACAGAGTTCTACCTGACACACGTCATTGCTGTGTTCAAGTCACCTCGCCCAGCTGCGATGGTGTTGGAAAGGTCCCAGGACTATGGGCAGACGTGGAGGCCCTACAAATATTTCTCTGTCAACTGTACTGCGACTTTTGGGCTCCAGGATGACCTCACTGAGGAAGGCTCCATGTGCACTTCCAGATATTCAGATGCAGTACCCTGTACCAGAGGAGAGGTAAGCAGCAACTGGGGTTTGGACAAAGCTTAATGTCAAGCAGCTCAAGACTGGTGAAGGTTGGAAAGCACGTGCTCAGAGATACCATGCATGTAAGCTGAGAAAGGTGGGCCCTCCTCAAAAGCTTTATGTTAAGGAAATAAAGGGAAAGAAAAAGAAACAGTATCAGTGAAAGTACTTACATTTCTTTTATGAGTGTTGCAGAGGATAGGATTAACATTGCCTATTTTTACAACGCTGCTGACAGTAACTGAAGGAAAATTCTACATTAGTAGAACCTAATTTTCTGTTTATCACTTTTAGGGTGGCATGAACAGCACTCTCTAAGCTTTTATCTTCTTCTTCTTTTTTTTTTTTTAATGTTTTTTTTTCCCATACAAAAGGCCATACAAAATACATATTTCTCCATACATTTAATGCAACCATTCCTGCTAGGGGTATCATCTCACATTGTACCTAGCCATAAACCCCAGAAATAAGACAGGAAGCGGGATTGAGTAGCCAGGCTTCACTACTGAACTGGAGGAAAGGGTCCTCCCTTGGTATGAATGTTCTAATTAAATAAGCAGAGGGCTTTCCTCTAAAATAAGTGTACAATTGTTCTGAAAAATTCCCAAGAAAAACATTACTGATGTTATCAGTGTAATGCTATAACGCAATGAAAAGCACAACAGTAATAGAAGGGTAGCAAAGTCCTAGGCTGCAGCAAGCGAGAAAAAGCCCAAATGCAGTAGTCATAGACACAGAAAAAACGGGAAAAAATAATAATAATAATAATAATCTGCTTACCCTTGGGAGAGCCTCAAGTAGACAAGGACATCCAGCAAGATACCCTTGCCTCCATGGCCAGCTCTTAAATGAGGTCTGGGAAGGGCTGGATCCCATTTCCACCCTTCCAGTCACTCAGAGGTATTGAATTGCATTGCATGCACCTGAGCTCCCCTGTGTTGGCCCTGCCTTCCCACTAGGTGCTCAATCTCTTGCTCAGGCCCTGACTTAGCATTTCTTCTACATTCAGATACTTAGTTTAATTACAACCCTTTTAATTCATTAATCTCAAAGCAATTTAGATGGGAAGGAAGGTAACTATGATTGGAATCTTTTTTTAGAGGAGATAGAAAAGCACACTTAGAGACTAGAGACATTCCTATAACCTCACCAGAATCCTTTCGCTTCCTTCTCTCTTCCTTAGAGAAGTCACAGTCCTTTTGGTTTTCATGTCTTGAATTGATCGCACAGGTTTGGCATTAATAGCACACTGCAAATTAAGCTCAGATGTGACGCAAACAATTCCAATAGTCTTCAGAAGAAAAATTAGTGTACTTATTGAGACAGAAAAAACAACAGTAAGGAGACACTGAGTTAATACTTGTGCAGCAAAGCTGGAAAACATCTCTGTGTATTAGAAATCTGGAGCAAATCATATAACTACTGTCTTGTTCCCAGAGTAGTAATTCTGCTAGTCAGTTATTAGAACACATTTGAGTCAAATACATCCAAATGTCTCCTGTTGAAAGATTACAGTTTGCCACGTCAGTGTAGAATCCACGCAGCTATTAGGATTTTTTACTCTTTTGTGCCTTCAAAATGAAAATCTGGAAGTATTTTCAGGATCTATTTAAAGATTTTCAGCACACATTAAGGGTCCTGCTGTCATTTCACAGATGGTGAAAGAGTAGCACAGAAAGGTGAAGTGGTTTGTGGTGGAACGAGCCAATTCTGGTGGAAGAAAGAGTAGAATCCAGTGTTTGAGACAAATGGCTTGGCCTTAAACAAAAAACAACTCTTCCTTCTCTATATAGTATCTCCTTGTTGCCCTACACTATGTTGGGTTTTCGTGCTTGCTTAACCTTGGGGAATATCATTAAGACCATGTGTTGCTGCTAAAACAAATCTGAGAGTTGGTCGGCAGAAGATTAAATAATAAAACATTCATTCAACACAAGCCTTTGTGATTACAGGTGTCAAAATGATTCTTTCAACTCAGGCAGCAACCACACTGAAATGAATATGTGCACACTTAATCAATCTGTGCTGTAGTGATAGATGTTAGAAAACAATAGTAAGGTAAGAATGTTCATAAATGTACAAGCCTTACCCCTGCAGCGTTCCCAAATGCTTTAATGAATTGTTACTGGAATTGAATACCTGCAGAGGTCACTTCCTCCATGGAATGGAGAGTTGGAGTTTCAAAGCAGCACACAGACATCTGGACAGCAACTTAACAGAGGGCAAGACAAACACTTTCACAGCAAACAAACCCAAATGGATTCTAAGGCTCTGGATAGACTTTACAGAGTCCTCTTAACCAATCCATGAAATACTGCTATGAGAAAGGTGTAAGAGGACTAGACTTTTCAGATAACCAGTATGATGCAGCAAGTTCTTTTGTGAATGAAAATACAAGAAGCCAGCGTCTAGTTATTTAAAATTATACCTGATCAGATTTGCCTGAGTGACACTGCTACTCTTACTGCAAGTCTCAAGGGAGCTTTGCCTATGAATCTTAGAACCCCAATTTTACAACTTATTTTGAAAATCTCACAGGTACCACCAGCACATCCCCTCGAGCACTGACTCTCAACTGAGGTGGACTGAAGCTGAATCCCCACAAGTACTTTATGCGGTGTTCTCTGCTTCTTTTTACTGTTGCTCTGATCTATCCAGCTACTGATGTTGGATGAGCCTTGGAGAACTGAGGAGCTCGCATCACAAGCTGACACTTCTGAAATGATCAAAATTGTTTTCAACTTAAATGCTAATTAATGCCCTGAGATAAATGTCAGTTTTCTCTGCTGAGGAAGTCAAAGTCATTTCTACTGCCTAACAGTCAGGTTTTTCTTGGCCACTGTTCTAGTCACTTTCAAAAGAGATGCAAATTCCTTTTTAACAGGGCACGAAAGGAATCAGCAAAGAGGATAGCTTACTAACACTGAAGTTCGAAACCCATAGGAGACGTATCACAGAAAAGACTTCTGACTAGTTTGCTTCCAGAACCGAGAATGTAGATAGAAGCAGAGAAGGTGGTAGAGTTGCAGTAACTTACATGCATCTATAAATTGAGATGTGTGTCCCTGAATCAGCACTTCAGGATCTTTCAGGATCACTGAGAGAGGCTGGGGGCATAACAGGAAACTTGGCAGAAGAGAAACTTTGAGGAGGTTAGAATGGAAGCAAAATACATTGAGGTGGATGATGTTTCAATGTCACAAAAAGCCAGAGTGCATCATTAAATTAAGCTTCTCTTGTAAATTATCCTTTTATCTTTCACCTTTTGTCAGGATCATACATCTCCATCTCACATGAGCCATAGCTGAGACAGATGGTATCATGCTTTGGGGAACAAATGCTGTAGAAGTGCAAGGGGATGACTTTGTAATGTCCCTTCTGCAGTTTTCACTTACTTTAACATTTATTATATTCTTTGCTCCTGCACTTTTGCAGCTGGAATCTCAGGTCTTGTGTCTCCCCATTTTAATTCTTCTGGCAAAGTAAAACCTTGGAGTCATAGCAATTTATTCTCTACCAGTTGCCTACAAAACATGTACTTCCTCTGGTCCATCTCTTCCAATAAAATCTCCATTAGCTGAATTCACAGGATATCTATCTGAGTATTTGTTTCTCAGCCACAATGAAACCCACACTATTAGCTCACTGGTTATGGTGGTCTTACAAACTTCCTGCTCTGCTTCCAGAGATCCAGTTTTCAAACTTTCAAACTTTGACCAACTATTCCTTCCTCATTCACTGTCGCCATTAGATATTAATAAGGACCCTCTACTTCTCTAGGTTGTTCATCATTGTCCATTAGTCATATTTGCACACACCCTCAACAATGCTATGTGTTTCACAGATCATTTTTATACAGGTAAGATAATCACCCAAAGTCATATAATGCTGAAATCTAAAAGTGAATAGTGGGCCTGACACCCATTCATTTAAACTTCACCAGTTCAGCTCAGCAGCCCTGCCATCAACTAGGAGAAGTACTAGACATGTAGCTTCCTTAATCATTTGTAATACTATATACAGTATGTTTTGTGTTGCAGCAAGGAAAGAAACAAACTACAAAGCATGTTCCAATCTCTGCAAGCATTTTTTTCATTGATCTTCATCTGCAAGCCACTTGAGCATAATACATTGGTGTCTTGCCACTCTTCTCTAGAAGTCCTTGTTTTTACTGAGTATGCCAAAAACCTGCGTCTCCACAGGCCTTTGCCAGTTCAAATACAATTTTTCATCTTTGTCTCCAAATTGGAGCTGAGTCAGGGCCAGCTCACACTGACAGCTGGCTCCAACCATCATGTAAAGGGTTCAAATCACACCTTGACAGGTCAAGTTAATTAGGGGTACAGCAGTCAAACTGGTTTTAAAAATCAAGGCCTTCTGTCTGTCCCATTTGCTTATCATAACCCAATAAGCATGGTACGGAGTCTTTATTTCCAAGAAAGCGGTGTGTTGAGGTAGTACAGTGGAGCCTCCAGTTTCTCTGAGTAACAGATGAGGTTGAAGCCTAAAACAAACCTTCAGGTCAGCTAAAACAAATCAAAACTCCGGCCCAAACAAAAGGAGAAATGATCACAACATTGTATGAGTCGTTAGTGTGACTTACAGTTCAAACAGCAGCTGGGGGAAATAGGGACCAAAATGTTTCAACCTGTATCCTGACAGCATGTGCAGTCAAGGATCTGAGAAATTAAGAGCACGTTTTTAATAAACTAAAATATCAGGAAATGAAAACAAATGTTCTCTTCCATTGGCGATGATGCATGCATGAAAGGAAGACATTAGCATGCAAAGCTGGGTATAACATTGACACTGACCTGCTTTTAACCAGAAAATCCAGAAGAAGTCACTTCTACTATTGGGTCTGGCTAGTGGAGGGTAGTTTTAAATCAAAGGCTGATCCATTTATGTCTGTGTGACAGATGACACCAATGAAGTGTGATATAACAAACCCATTACTGGAATTCACTGGGGGGCTGGAAGAATTGTGTATGGCTGAATTAGGTAACTGGTTTCTATGGCAACATGTTAAATGTGCCTTTTGCAGAAGACCTGTTCATTCTCCGTTTTGTAGCCTGTGGTGACCTCTTTAAGGACAGAAGTCCCCAGCAGTGTCTTTTATCAAAAAAGAGTGGACATGCTTTGTAGTTAAAAGACTTTAGTCACTCTTCTAAACACGCTCTGTGACTGTCAGATGAAGACATGGTGTGATGGGATGCAGTTCTATCTGATTCAAAAGCCACCAAGCTGTTAGAAGCCACAGCCAACCCTATGAAAGGTCTTTGCCTCTGTATGGACATTGTAGATCTCTGCTGCCTTTTTCCATTCACAGAGCCTTTCTGAAAACAATTACTGTAGAGGGGAACCACCTGCACACAGACATCAAACCAGGCCAGCGCTCTAAGTGGAATGTATGTGATCCTGTTCCAACCACCTACAATTTTTGCTGTCTTTTCTCAGGCTTTTCCTTTACTATATTCATGCCAAACCTTTTGATAAACAAAGAAGGATCCCCCTCCCCTCCCACACATACCTCATTAAGTGGCAACATCAATAATTCAAGAGGTCACCACTAAGGCTTCAGTGACTTCTTGAAGTCTGATCTCATACAGCAGTGGGTCACTAAAAAGAAAGGTGCTCAGTGCCTCATAAGATTGAATTCCTGGTAGCTGAGACATCAGGATAGGGTCCTGCATGGCAGTGAATTGTCTGTCATCAGGGCTGTCCGCTAAGAGTTGCATGATGTTTTTCTGACTTTCAGCCGGAAAAGATTCCAGGAGGGATTAGTCAGTCCTGAAAGTAAGTGCCCGGTTGTTATGACTAGGGCAGCCTGTTCAGCATTTCGTTTAACTTGAACTGTAGAGGAGATAAAAAGCAGAGACAAGTTGAGAGGAAGCAGTTAACACCAGCAGTGTAAACAAACAGATAGCACTGCCAGGCCCTGCTTCCCTGGAGGAAGAATTAAGGGGCTCAAATAGTTGTGTCTGAAGGGAATTTGAACTGACGTGAGACCAGTCCAGGATTCCCATCCGTGCAAGTGAATTCAGGAGGGCACCAAGTGTCCTGCCCTGACCTGGTTTTAATGAGCCATTGCAGAGACATTTGGCACCTTGCAAACCAGTCAGGAGGGCACAACAGCATTCTGTGCATTACTTCTACATTTCCTGACATAATAGGCAGCAGATATCAAACCATTTTTTCTTCTCACCCTGTTTTATAGAAGCTCAGTGAAGTTGTAGCCATGACTTTTTTAAAGTCTCAACTGTGAAAAAAATTGCTTGTCTACATCTACAGATCATAGAAATCCATTGTAACTTTTGAACTCCTGGCTAAGGAGCACTTACTGTTAGCTGTGTTGTTATTCACGTTCCACTGTCATGGTGAGACTACACCTTTACTAGGTCCTTTCATGTGTAAGGTTTCAGCCAAGGCCTAAAGAGGCAGGTGGCTCTACTGAGGAGAAATGGATGCTCCCCCATGAGGATGCTGATTGGTTGACATTGCTTGACACAGGTAGTAACTTGGTGTTGAACTTTCAGAAGATAGAAGAATGAAATGAGATTTTTGGTCTCAATCTAGGTCTCAATCTAGTAGAGCTGTCTGCATCACAGAACTCCTCATCCCTCTTTGCCATTTCAGAGCAAAAACCTTTTCTCATAATGAAAAAGGACACTGCGTTGTATGTAAGGAAGTGTTCTCAGATCCTCATGGAATGTTGTGTCGAGCAGAGATAACGTTGTCCATTCCCTATACACACTGTGAACTGAAGTTTGTTGTGTCCAGCAGACTAGATTTTGCACTCTGACTACATTTTCTGACTCGATGAAAGACACTCCCTACAAAACTTGCCATAGACGTAGGGCTATGAATATGTAGATAGCCTGAAGCTACAGGAAACCATCGGTTTGTGGAAAAGAAAAACGTCTGCACGTGTCTTCAGCTTTGTCTGTCACTAACCTTGATTGTGCAGTCTTTCCCATCATCGTATTGGCAGCAATGCCTAAATATTAATATTAATTAATATTAATGCCACACTGGCTGCATTACTGGAATAACCTCACAGCAAATGTAAATTAGAGGGAGATTGGCTTTTTCTGTTTGGGAAAAGACAGAATGAATTCAAGACACCACTGTACTGAAAGTAGCCAGGTTTACCTATATCAGATACCTTTTAAAAATCACATGCATCATTATTTCTTTAAGAAAGAAATAATATATTCTGTACTGGTTACTAAGTCTTATTCTACAGAAGGACAGAAGAGGCAGATGTGGAAAAGGAAGCTCTTTCCCATGAATCACTGGAATGAGCTTTCTGACAGCTAAGAGAATACCTAGGCTTTCTTTGTGCTTCAGACTATACCAAAACAGGAAAAAAAGACTACTTGTGCAGTAAAGTCTACTGTTCCACAAGATGGAAGAATTTCAGTCAAGAGGCTCCATCAAATAGATCAGAGGATATTTGCCACTGGGTAGGAAAAATTCTGAGACACAATTGTTTACTATTCCTCTATGAGCAAAATCAACTAACATGAAAATCTCTTAATGAAGAGGATTTAGGACTGATGAGAGCTTTTATTGCAGCTTCCTTCTGAGGGGCCTAGTATAAGCACGCAGACATTTCTGACCTCATTAACCTGATTGTGTGCAACATGATCAGCATAGCTTAAGGATGATTTGCAATACCAAATTCTTGTTCTGCACAAGGATCTTCTTTTGTAGGAGGCCATGAATTGGCTCTCCTCTGCATTTATGTCTCATATTCCTTGACCTTAGGCTATAAGCTTGCAAAGGGGAACTTTTGTTGTGTCCACATCTTTTCTGACTAATACTGGCTGGAAGATCAGGTTAAGAAAACAGAATTATCTGTATCAGGAATGGAGAGGCAAAACATGTGGCAAAAAATCAAAAATCTGAGACACTGTCTCTGGAATGAAGATGACCTCTTGACTGGGGATAAAACATCACCCTCTGTGAAGCTGTGCCAACTTGCATACAACAAAACCAGTGCTTTAACAGTGGCTGTCACTTTTAGCTTTGCACACTTACAGCATTCTCCAAACTTCCTTGCTCTTAGAAAGGTCAGGAGAGGACAGGGTAGCGACCATCTTTCTGAGGCGTAGCTGATTGACTTTTGAAAATGAGAATGACAAATATGCGCTTGATAGCAGATATGCTGATAAGCATGAATGCCCTACTCAGCATTCAGCTCCAGTGTCAGCCCCTGATTATAGGGAAACTCAGGATCTAGGATGTATTTCCACAGACGGTTGAGCCCATAAAGGCGCATCACACATTTCCATGGAAACTGAAATATTTCCAGGTTGTGCCTAAGTTGTTCAGCCCTTAACAGACAGTCACCAACATTTTCTTCTGTGCTTATGCTACTTTTATGGAAACTACGCACAGATGCTAAGAGAAATGGCTGGGGGGTATTAGAACAGTCTTAGAACAGTCATTAGAACAGCAAAAAAGAAAAAAAAAAAAGAAAAAAAAAAGAAAAAAGGAAAAAAAAAAGAATGGAACTTCCATGAAGCTTGGTACCACACAGACATTTACTTAAATGAGAAATGGCCTTATGATGAATATCACTGGGAAACTCTTTTCAGAGCTTGCATCTTAATTATTAGTACATATTTCTTTTTCATAACATTGTCTCAATCTTTTTTACTTGAATATAATGGAAGACTGCAAATTTGCAGGATATCTCTGGGAGATGAACAATGCATCCTGTTTTTCTTGAGCTAGGCAAAAGGCATAAGCCAAATGTCCACGTGTCCCTTATAGGCTTCGGAAAGCAAAATAAAATCTGGTGAAATAAACAGAAGAATAAATAACACAGTGGAGAGATGGAGCATCTCTTCCCACTTACGAGTCTACTTCCCAGCTTATGAGTCTATGGGTTCATTAAGTCTTAGATCTATATCTAATCTGATCTTTCAAACATCTATCTAGAAATGATTGCAACTGCCAAACTCTTGTCTTTGACCTGTTGTTATTTTTAAAATTCTACGTGCATTGAACATCTAGGGATTCTAAAAGAATTTTACAGATATAAGTTTATTAATCTAAGTTTATTAATTTTATTTCATTGTTATTATTTACTAATTAATCTAAATTTATTAATCTAATTACGAAGAGGGGGAAAATTCAATTTCCAAATTTTATACATATGTAAAGCAATGCTGTTATTGATACTAATTAAAACTGTGCAGCTTCAATGCAAAATGCAGCTCACCTAAACTGACTCAGATTGGCAAAACAAAACTACTTTAACTCTCTTGACACAAAATATTTTTAAGTAACTCCTCAATATCTTTGGCTGTTTCACATCTAATTTCTTAATGCTGAGTTCAAGAAGAACATCTATAACTTCCACTCCCAAAAGATTTCACAAATGTTATGCCACCCAAATCAGACCTTTAACATCTAACAAATCTTTCTTTGGATGAGACAAGGATGAACAAACCCAGCCTCACCGCTGAGCTTATTCCAGACAGAAATATGTCATGAATTAATCATACAAGCAAACTCTTGTACCTCAACTGGAATGGAATACTCATTTTTTCTTAAATAAATGTTGCAATTCCTATGGGACATCTAAGCTATAAATATCCCTACTCACAAATACCACTGATAGTTCTAAGCAAATATCAAAGCAACTCTCCTGAAGAGATGCCACAGACATGGAAGTCAGGTGTGAGAATGGAGCTTATAAAAACTGGTTACAATTGCCTTACCTCTTGACTCCTCTATTTTATGCCAATTTAAAACAGTTTTGCAAGGACTTTTAGCCAATAATGTCACAGTAGTTAGTTTTTAACCTGCTTTGAGATCCTGGAGCTTAGAAGGTCTGCAGAGCAATTCTATTCAGTTCACTGCTTTGGTCTTGGATGAATTGGCTCACCCGTGCAGTAGGAGGATGTGTGTCTGTACATCACCAGGTGCTCGGGACTGTGAGAAACCATTCCACCTCTATGTGATCCACAAGGGACTCGGAAGAAGGAGAGGGAGGTACATAAAATTACCTTCCACCAAAAAGACCAGACCATGTGGGATTAGGGGAAAGGACAGAAGAGATTTGGTCTTTGTCCTCTGAATCCATCGATAACAGGAAATGCTGGGCACTGGACAAAACTGACTAGGCCATTTTCTCATGGTTCCATTGACTGGGGGAATGTAGACGTTGCTGTGGAAAGGCCTAGGCTATTTTGTCATGGCTTCTTTGGTCAGGGGAATGTAGGCACCTGCATTGCACAGCCTGGGCAAACTGCCCATGGCTCTATCAAACAAGACACCTCTGATCTCACAAATGTGGGTATCTGTAGCTTTGTAAACAGCTGACAGTACAAGAGGAGGGAATTAAAAGGAAGACCAGAGCTAACCAAACAGAAAATGCTGCAGGGAGGTGGGAAATGTACTGCTGCCTTCACTGCATTATTGACAGGTGTAGCTCTGTGCAGAGCCTGGCAGCTGATCCTGTTGATTTAAGGAGATTTATTTCCCCACGTGCCATCAACATCCAACAGAATTCTCTTTCAATCATGTACCACAAGCTCTTTTTTGGCTCCTATGAACAAAAAGAACATTTTATATGCTACAAGTGTTTAAATTGTTTGGTACACCAACTAAGAAAGAAAGAAACAGAAAAATAAACCCATATTTGGGATTCCATAAGGAATCCATATGGAAACAAACCTTTCACTCCCATAATGGAGTTAGGCAGAGACTGTCACCACTTATAAGACAGGGCTAAAGAACCCAAAGTTACTACTTGCAGACAGCTGGTAGGCACAAAGCCCCGTGGTCCTGTGAGCTCATTGCACTGTAGCTATTTCTTCTCTTCCAATGAATAAACTGGCTTGCTTGCTTTGTTTGAAAACTGGTTTCTCTCAATGCCTATTCACCCTAAGACAACCTGTATTTTCTAGTGCATGGCTGAAGGGATTATGCCAAAAGTGTGGTCACAGTTCTCACTTCTGTCACATATCTCCCTAGCGCCTTAGTTTACCTGACTCTGGAACTCGTGGTAGAGTCATGTGCTTAAAATGTTTTGAAAAATTTGGATGGCATTAATGTTGTATTAATGCCAGTAAGCCTTGGTTTCCTATTTCACATATGATGGGATGAAAGCAGGTACAGTCACCTGCTGTGGCTGGGCAATTGCTTGGTAACTGCGGTCATGCTCAGGGATCACTCACAGCCAGACAACTTAATGTGGAGCTTTCTAAATAGAACTATTACTTTTTCCTGATCATCACCTCAAATGTTTTCTGCATGTGCAGACTCCTACATCTTCTTCTGAGTGTGTACCTTCTGTATTTCAGGTGATCTATCGTGCCTTAACTCCATCTAACAAGATTGAAGATCCCTACAGTCCTGAGGCTCAAGATCTCCTGAAACTCACCAACCTCCGCCTCCTTCTGTTAAAAAGACAGGAATGTCCATGCCGTGGTTTGGGATTGATAGAGAAACCTCAGAGGTTTGCCCACTATGCTATTTACGACCTGATCATCCGGGGCAGCTGCTTTTGCAATGGGCATGCAGAAGAATGTGAACTTGCCAACAGGACGGGAGAGGTGGAGAATGTGGTGAGTTCATGACATTCACTCATTTAGTAGACTTTAGTATCCTTCAATTTGCTTAAAATTTGTTAGAACCTAAAATAAAAAGTAAAAGAAGCCAAACTTCATAGGAATATTCTTCCATAACACCATAACTGTCCCCTGTTCAGTATTTATATGCATACTTAGATGTTGCTATTTGTTGGTAATTACTGCTGTCTATGTTTTGATTTAGCTGCAAGTATTGTATAGTAGGAGTGTAATAACGGTCAAAGGGAAATGATGCTAACCAAATATCCAGGTTTGTCAAAACACATACATCACTGAGAGAGCTCAAGCCACTTTAAACTAGTCAATGATGTCACTGTTCCAGTAGGATATCTGTCTCTGTAATGGGTTTTGAAAGCCAAAATAACCCTCATGTTTTTAGTCCCTGGTGTACCCAATAGACCCAAGAAGTACATCCTCAGCTAATTTCTGTCCCATTTGATGGATGGTTTGGTTTATTTTCTTCTGGAATGTGTATTCATCGTCTTCCTTTCGGGTTTTCTAGGTTCAGATGCAGATATTCAACAGATAATTAGGACTGGATGACTTTCGCAATATTTGCAAAATCATTTCTGAATCTGTTCCATCTGTGGTACAGAGCTAATTTACAGTATTTTAACATTTAGATGTTATCAGATTCTGATAACTACTAATATAGACCCACATAAGACAAAATGTGTGGAGAAAAACTGTTTAAAGATCCTCCACGCTGCAAACTGTTAAATACACACATGGTGAAACCAAGTACATGAATAACAGGCTAAATGAATACAGCTGGTAGAAGAACAAACACTGCCCATCAGAAGAGGAAAACAAAAATATTGTGTGTATTACTGACATAATCATTGTAAACTGTGGCTGGATCTTTTTCTCTTCTGATCACAAGGGAATAGAATCTTCTGGTGCCATCAGTGACTTCATGGGGCAGAAGGTGAAGCAGTTTTGATGAAACGCGTTTCACGAGTGAGTCATGTCTCAGGAGACAAGGGGGTGGATGCATCTCAGTATCCAATACAGGCACAGATATTATCCATAGATATTATCAAGTCTTTGTCTAATCAGGAATTCAAGGGCAGCAGGAAGTGAGAAAAGCCTTCCAGAGTTTTAACTACCTCTAGAATTCTAGATGAGGACTGGAGAAGACAATGGTAGAAGACCTTGCATTAAGGTATTATCAGGCATACCTAATCCATTCAGCCATTCACAAGTGAATGCCTGCTGAACTGTTTTTGTTGGTTTTGTTTTGTTTGTTTTTTTTTTTTTAATATTGATGAAAGAGATTCAACAACATCTTTCAGTAACTGTTCTCACTTTGACAGTTAGAAATTCTTTCTCACTGTCTGCCAAAATAAGGTGACTTTTTCTTGTCCCCTTTCCCCCAGCGATCTTAGAAGTTGATGTTCTTTCTGCTTATATAACTGGAAGGTTCTTACCATATACTTCCCTGGTTTTTGCTTTTTTGTACTGACCAGAGAACTGGGGTTGAAAATGAAAATTCTACTTCCCGGGTCACATTAGCTGGGAGTAAAGCTGATCATATTATTTTACTGCTATTTTCTTTCATTTATACAGAGAAAATCCACTAGGAGGGCATTTAGGTAAGCATATAACTCTGCATCTTATGGTATGATAAAATCCTTGCCTATGTGCAGAAGGAAAAGGCCTCTGCTGTTGATTGGAAAACACCAATGATACATTTCATATCAGCCAAACTACTTTATAACAGGAATCTTTCTCATCTTGTAATTCTCCTTTCTTAGTAGAGACGTGGAAAGTGCTCTGCTTTCCTGTAGTGATTAAAGCAGAACAGAGAAAAGAGATGTTAAAAACAAACACTGACTCATTCTGCTGGCCATATCTAATATTTAACAAATACACAGGCAGAGAAAGTCTCAAGACAGTTTTTTGTATGGATAGCGTGGGTGATATCACAGCATGAAGGCAGAGCAGATTCGTGTTTCCTTGTCTGCTTTCAAGTACGTAAATAAAATGCTGGAAAAATACAGACCACAGAAAGGCATAAGTAATAGCAGTCTCAGTCTCGTAAGATTTCAGAATCTTTACGTGATGTTTGTTCTTTTTTTTTCTCCTGTAGTTAACAAAAACAAAAACAAGTCCATGTAGAAAACAACTGTAATTGTTTGCCATGGGATAGGCCCAAAACTTGAGATCATTCTGCACTTAAGTCTTGGGAGATACATAACTGTGCTCATTTGTAAGTCTGCTTTTCTTATCTTGAACAAAATCTCTTCCATTTGTAATAATGGTACCATTGCTATACTAACACTATACGAGCATAAATAATGGAGAAGACTAAAGCACATTTCTTGACAGTTTTTAACCAACACTTTTCAACTCCATTTTGGAGGGAATAGATGATGTATTACTATTAAATGATCTGCCAATCATCAGCTTATTTGTTGATCTGTCGGTTCAGACATGACAATCCATTCTCTTCTAGATTTTTGATAGAGGATGCCAATAAGAAATGTAGCTGTATGACAATTACCATCACAGATGCCATGGTATCATAGAAACTAATGATACAACACAAACGCAAATTGTCAGATTGACCTCCAAACAGGATTTAATTACTTTAGGTTGGAATCTGAAATAGTGTTCTGCATACTCTATTTGCTCATAGGTCATTAGCAAAAACTGAGTAGAGCAAGAATAATGTAGTCTTTCTTCCATAGGATACAATGGAAATGTCTTTTGATCCCTTAGTTGGACAGCAGACGTCCTCTTTTTTGGTAATGAGTTATGCAGCCACCTCAATGCAATCTATCTAGATCTTATTTCCCTTATTAACTACCAAGAATATCATGTCAGACAGAAGAAAGATTTTGGGAAATGAAGATGGGAACTGTAAGCAATAGGCAAGAAACTTCTGGGCAAACATATCTTGAATTTGGAGTTTGTTGCTAGAAACAGTGGTATTTTCTTATCTTCTGTATTCTTTCCTCACACCAAGGACAAGAGACACATGGATGCCATACCAACTTAATAGCTTCTTTTGATAGCTAAGGATAGAATTCTGAATTTCACAACCTGTAGTATTCATTTTTTTTTAAGGTAGCTCCTTTGTCAGTGCAGGAAATTGTCTATTGACATTGCATTTTGCTGCAGAAACTAGAGAGGTGCATTTTCTTTTAAATGTTGGGCATTAATATGTCCTTATAATGGAAACAACTATTAGGATCTGTCCACCTGAATGCACTGTCTTCCATCATTGGGAAGTACTCCTGTTGCACATGCTGCTGTTGCAGGGTATACAAGTATTGCTTTGTAGTGCATGGATTCTTTATTGAATTCCAGCAAAGTCAGGAACAGTTTTCAGGTTTAGAATCTGCTTCGATAATGTATTTTATCTGAGTCCAGGGTTGCTTCCAGAACATGCAATGTTTACAAAGCAGAAAGTGCACACAGACAGAATACTGAATCTAGACCAAATTCCTTTCCATTTGCCAAACATTTCACAATTATCTTTCTGGTGCATGAGAAATAACTATGGACAGAGGAAAGCAAATGTAGATTAAAATGTTTTCGACAAAAGCTTTAGGATTTTTTACCTTTCGGTACCTTCACTGCCAGGAAATACAAGTTGCCTCAGATGTTTCTTTATCCTATTTATACAGACAAACTAGACTCCTTGTGGGTCTGGTCCTCCACAATGAAGCAAATGGGAAGTTTTCCACTTACTTCAGAGGCAGCAGGATCTGGTCCTAAGTGAGATTCCTTGTTTGGTCTCAAGTAGGTTACATAAGGTAAAACTTGTTTTTCTGCAGAGATTTTCTAGGCAACTTGGCTGTCATACTCTTGCAAATATTATCTCCTCTTCAAATATCTTGTGCAGTTCTACTGATAATTCCCCAATGAAGTTTTCACATTGTCTGATTCAAGCTCTGCCATCCTGTGTGATGTCTAGCACAAAGCTGCTTGGAAGTGCACTCACTCTGTTGCAGATGGCAACAGAAAGAGTAGGTTTAATTAAGAAAAAGGTTAGCCTGTGTATACCAGCTATGCCAGTAGTGTAGGGAATGTTTAAAATAAAACAAAAACAAAAAACTTCTAGGTCATGTAGAATAAATTCTAGAAACAGATGCCTAGGCCAACATACATACATATTTTTAATTAAAACTGAACAAGGTCTTAAAGCTCTGCCCATAATGATCCGAAAGCACAGGATCATGTAAATTACGGAGTGGCCATGAGTTATACGAACTTCATGAAAACACAGTGGTCTCACTGACATCTTTGCTACCCACAGTGGATTAAGGCACTTTGAAAGAAACTTTGCTAGAACATGTGGGTGGATGAGAAAGTTTCAGATATTTGTGTTCAGAGATGATCAGGAAGATGATGGGGAGCATCATGGAAAGGTTCTCCTTAACGTTTGCAGATAACTTCAGTGAGTTCCTAATTTCCTGGGGGAAAATAGACCTCAAAGCCATAACTCTAAATGAAAGAAATAAATTAAGAAGAAATAAATTAAGTTCTCAAACAATTATTTTAAGAAAGTCAGAAAAGGATATTCAGACTTCTCTTGTAGGTCACATCCAGAAGATCCTATTTTATCACATTCTCACAAAAGCCACTGGGAATATTAACTGAAGAATACTTGAATAAATCTAAACAGGATCTTTCCTATATACCCCATTGTTCTCTTGCTGTTTCATAGAGATTGAAGACTGCCATATTAAAGTAACCCTTCTGTTACTGCCGGGAGCTAGTTTATGGCCAACCAAAAACATCAACACCCTTGTCTTTTTGAGTTGTCTGTAAGGGCTATTTCATCTTATGAAAGACAGCTAATTTGGCTTCTTTGGTGTGCCCTGAGAATGAATATGATGGCATACTGCATCTTTACTTCTCTTCTTGAAGATTGGGTGTGTGGGCTCAGTGTGCTTAACTTGATGTCCATGCAAGTTCTCCATGAGCACTACTAAGAACCTGTGGTTTGCCACCACAGTGTCTGGCATCCCTACCATCAACATGAGGTTTTGAGAATAGTTTTGAGAATAACCACAGTTTTGATTATCAGATCCACACAGTGGTTCAGCCAGCAGGAATTCTGCAATTATAAAGTGAACAAGTTTTTTCCTGCACTTTATTACTGTTGTGGAATATCTTTTACTACTGCTAAAGCCGAAATCAGAAAAGCGTGCCTGTTTAGAAATGGTGTTTGAACTCATGCCTGAGTGCTTTCCTGAATCAGGTCTCAGGGAAGCCCTTCTATGCAAATATGCATATCACTTGTAGCAAGTTATCCCTTATTTCTTGAATAGCAAACACTTTCCTATTTGGCACTATTAGCCTTTAAACTCAGCTTTATAAGAAGCAGTATCAATGGAGGAGCTATTTAAAAGCACTTTATCACTTAATTGCTCTCATTAGTGTTTTTCTGTTTGTTTTAATCACTGAGTTTATGTTCTCTGCTACTGTTATCTGTGTGAAAGAACCACGGTAACTCTGATAGTAGAAACATTTGATTGAAAACACTTGTGAATATATCCTAGGGCTGGTAAAATATGCTTTGCAATTCTCTTAAGAATCGCTTTTCATGTTAAAGCTTCAAGAATCTGTGTTTGTGTGTGAGAGGAAGAAAAAATTGCTTTACTCAGAGCTATCAGCCACTGCTTTCTGCAAACACTTCTCCGTCATTGCAGTACAGCCCATTTCTGACGGTCTTTCATTTAAACTCAACACACTGTACATCTTCTATGTTAAGTTGGACAGCCCACAACGCTAGGAAGTTACTATGATATGACAGCCACAGGCTTCTGTGTTTGGCCTTATACATTCAGTCTTTGTGAACAGATGCCTATGCTGTTTCTGTCCTCAACTCACCCATGTGTTTCCAGAACAAAAGTTTTCAGTCCTTTACCAAGATATTCGAGGCCTTTCAGCCAATGCACTCAACCCCACAGAACCTCCCAGTGACTTCAGCAAATATGTCTAGAGCTGTACCTTGTGAGTACGTGGAGTTTGCATTTAAGTGATTTGGAGACAGGTGCACACAACATACGTAGAAAGTTTTCAGAGGATTTAAAAAAAATATCCATATTATTCAGGACAAAAGTTATAAAATCCTACATACATTTCCTTGATTTAGTTTACTTACTGTGCTGGAAGGGATCTAGGGATTAGTTTTGTGCCCATTAGGGATTTTGAATTAATCTCCTTCAATGCAGAAGTTTTCTGCTAAATCATGGACTTTCTCTCCCTTTTTCTCCCTGTTGTCAGACAGATTCCTCACAAATTTGGCTGGGTTGGTGCTATGTCAGGCCTGCCCTTCCCCCACTCTCCAAACTGCAACCATCTGTAGAGAAGTTGCAGAAAACTATTTTTCTCTTGGCTTCATCTGTTCCATTACTCAACATAATTTCACTTGAATGGGAACTATGCATGCTGCCAAGTTCACTCAATACAGAAGTAAAAATTCAAAGAAGAGCTCACAGGCTCATTTTGAGAGTGGTGGAGATTTTTTCATTACACAGCCCTAGAATCACTATGGCTTAACCAGCAGAAATCTATCTAAGTTCAGACAGTGATTCAGGTATTCACCTATTACAATATTAAGCCTCATTTCACTTTCTGGTCTCTCCATTCTTAAGACAATCACCAAGATCTAGTGATCTGCTGTAACTCAGGGGTTGCACTTTGGTGTGACAGCTGTTTCTTGTGTGCAGTTTGTTGCAGACCAATAATGGAGTTGCTGGCACTGTAGGTAAAAATAAAAGGACAGCTCAGCCCAAAAATGAATAAAAATCAAGCTAGCATTGAGGAAGAAAGCAGTAAGAAAACAGAGCAAAACATGGGCGAAGAATAGCCAAGCTTGTGTCTAAGGACAGCCAGAGGTGAATCAGGCAGAGGATGGAGCTGTGTCTTGAAACCGTCCCAAGCTGAGGTTATTCTGCTGCATCCCCTCACATCAAGCATGGATTTTGTACCTCTTCCGGTCTATTTATCCTGTGCCTTTGTTCCTGTTCAGATAGGGGCTTAGTGATGCCAGTCTGAATATTCAGCTAAACACTCACAGATTTTTTTTTTCTTCACCATTACCTGCTTAGTGAATTTGGAACTGTGGCAGTTAGCTCACCCTCTGCTGTGGATCCCAAACCCAGTATGGTCTCAGGTGGCCTTGCTGCCAGCGTCCCAGCTCTCCTTCCCCCTGCCAAGTTCCCTCGGACTTAATTTGCCATAGTGACCAAGTACAAGCCAGAAATTCAGTTCCCTCAGAAAGCACCCATATGTGTACCAGTCTTCAGACACATGCACTTATTAAACCTTTCCCCAGAAACCAAGTGACATAGGAAAATAATGGCTTTTTTCATTCCTGATTAGAGCAGGAATTTGAACTATCAACCTACCCATAGCAAGGACTGTAATCTGGGACTTACTCCCAAGCCACCTATTTTTTTTAAGACTTTGAGAACCTGACAAACTCAAAGTATTTTTTTTTGTATTTTTTTTTTTATTTGGCCTCTTAAAAGCTGCATGTGCTCTCCTCAGGACCTGATAGAGAAGAATTTATTGTAAATCTGCACAGATACATCACAGCATCTAGAGATACAATGGAGCCCATTTGAGCTGTGAGATAAACAGAGGGGAAGGATGCACTGTCTTGTATTTAACCATTGATAATGACCCAGAAAGGGCTGTTTTGCTAAAAGCAGGTAAGGGACCAGCCTCTGATGTCATTGCAAACTGCTGTATCCAAAATTGTTCTGGCGACATCACAAAGTGAATACAGAGCCCAAAGACAAACATTTTCTCCGAATCAGCAACAGTTGCTCTGTTCTGGAAGGCTTCCAAATTTAACCTTCATTCATTAGGAAAAAAATAAAATAGACTGAGAATAGTTCAGGAGAAAGAGCAACAACCACAACATTTAGAGAAAGGATAAAAGGTAGAAGAAACTAAGGGGGCAATCAGAAAGCAGGAAGCTTGAGGTATTATTTTAGGCTGAACAGAGTTTAAAAAAATGATTAGAAAAAAGGTATTACAGAGATGGAACATTTCTACTTATTTCCTCACTGAAGAGCAGAATTCAGGTGAAATAATTTTTGTAAACAAAGGTGGCCAGATATAATTTTGAAACCATTGTACAAAAGCAGGATATGGCTCTACACTATTCACAATAAATCAACCAGATGTTATTGAGTTCCACGGAAAAACTGTATGGATGAAATTCATGGCTTTGTGTAGCAGATTGATCTAAAAGATTGGAACTGATCATTCTGGCATTAAAATCCATGAAGCCATAACCTCTGTGTCATGACTCAAGCTGCTCAGGTGGCAAATGTACAAATCAAATCCTTTGGCAGCAATACCAGACTGTTGTAACAGCACAACTGTGCTGTGAGTCAGATCATGGAATTAAACCGGATTAAAAATATTATTGCCAAGGTAAAAGAAAAATAAAACAAAAAAACAACTTTTTAAAAAATATGATTTAGTTCCACAGTCCAGTTTATACATGACTCAGGGCATGATGCAAAAAGTGGTAACCCAGAAAGGAGCAGTAAGGAAAGCAGAATGTTTTAAATTGTGATTGCCTCCAATGATTTTATATCATGAAATTGCTGTCTAAAAATACAGCTGCTGTACCAAGACACAAAAGGAGAATTTGCTTTCAAGTGGCTGCTAAATCTAATGATGGTGCCTTGAACATAGTATAACATTTGTGTTCCTTTCCTGGATTGATAATATCCTCAGACAGCCAATATATCAGCAACTTTGAACCCCTGCAAAAACTGATTAGAAAAATGGAGGCTTGATGCAGGCAGGATATTAGGATTGAATGCTACAGTTTTCATTTTTGAAGCTCATCACATGCATTAGCGACATGAGTAACCTTGGCTGAAAGCATCTGAAAGCAGGACTACAAGAACACAAACCATTACAGGTTGAGCACACAGTACTTCAGATTGGTTTTATGAAATGCAGTAGTTTGTATGATCACACAGACTGCCTGTCTGTGAGTGCACCTATTTCCCTGATCCATTTGCTGTTTTGGAAGGTGCTGCTCAGCTTCAAGCAAACTAGTCAGACCAACAACTCTTAACAGAATGACACTCCAAGAAATGGGAACCATGCTTGGAGACAACCGGAGTTGGCGCAGTAATGAGGGGAAGCAGATGATGAGAGGTGTTAGAAAAACAAATTCTGTATTATTTCTCAAGTACTAAATTTTTGCAGCTATGAACACTGCGGAAAAACCCATACAGGCTTAAATATTTTCATATCTAAAGATCAGTAAGCATTGAGTGATGTGGTGTCACATATTGAGTATTAAAGTGAAATATTCGACATGTGAGATGCAGATCTCTTGGATCTTAATCTTTCACCTGCTGTACCAATACATTTATATGTAGTCATGTAAATCCCTGAAATAAACTAATCAGACTTCAGCTTAATGTGAGTTTATTTCTCGGCCTGTCTCTTGCTCCTCCTGAATAGCCCTGATTACCTTGATCGTGATGTGTCTGGGGCTGTCAGTGGACCCTGATGCCAGCTCCCTGCTACCCACACTGTGCTCAGCGAGAGCACAATCTCTGCTATGGTCACCCTGTAGCTCCACATCCCTTCACGTCCTTGCTTTTCTGTGATAATCATCCAATCATCATTATCGCCTTGGACTTCAACCCTGCTTTCTAGAAGAAATTAAAACACGAGTGTAGTACCCCCTAAATCTGTATTTCTTTGTTCTCTCTACTATGATTTGATCATCTTTGAATTCCAGTGAGATCCTGAGGTCTCGTGTTGTGCACAGAGCACAACCTGCTTTGTGGACTCACCTGAGAGCTGACAGCTTATTTCAGCGGGGAATAGCAGTAAGAGACATGCCTGCAGCTGTGGTGTTGAGTCTGATTCTCACATTCTTCTTTCCCTGAGCAGATATCCCATTTCCTATTTATCTGACATTTTCCTACATATCATTCTTGTTCCTTCCTGGACTTCAATCCCTGGCTACCTTTCCTATCTCTTCCTCACTAAAAGAACAAATTGTTTCTCTTGTTTCTTACTGCTGCCACTTCTATCCTTATTTCACCTCTTGTGTAAGTTTAAGAGGTCTCTTCACAGCTTGATATCTCTCCCATTAACTAGTCCTTTAGTCATAGCCACTTAGATCCACAAATCACCTTTCTTGTCTGAGAAACAACTCAGCTTTCTACTTGTTTTTCTCTCTTCCTTTGATCCCATTTCTGTATTTTAGTGTCACCTCCTGTTGCACTCTCCTCTTAGCTATTTTCTCTTAAGAATGCAGTCTCCTAGATGATTCTCATTGACTAAACTTTCCTATTTGCTCTGAATAATTGTTCATGAGCGTTCACACCATCTGTGCTGTGCACTGTAAGCACAGGGTCCTGTGGAATAATGAATATTTGATCATGTCATTCAAGGCTAAAACAAAATTGCATAGTTTAATTCTGCCATTTCCCAGCTGTACAATCTCTATTTCTCTCATGCTTTTTTTTTTTTTCCTTTTTCATATAGAATAAATGTTTATTTTGTATACCTATTTCTCTCTTTTTAAGTGACCCTACAGTGTATTTCATTACAAAATTTGTCATTTTTTCTTAAATTAAGGGATGATTGGATCTAAAATTGTGGGTCCTAGTCCATTTTGGAATGAGTTGTAAAGTTCTGATAGTCCATTGTTCATGGACACTAAAATATAGTGTCCCCAAATAGTTCTGGGTCAAGCTTACGTTTTCTCCAATCCTGGTTCTTTTTCCTGTTCTGTGACTTCTGAAAAGGAATCACTGCTGTTAAATCTCTTTGTCCTTGGGGGGAGGGGGAACTAAAAAGCCTGGAGAACCAAACTCAAATGGGGAGAAGCCCAGTATTGTTGCTTATTGGTATTATTGTTTGTTTCTAATTTGTCATCCTATTTAGGGCTTTGAACATGGATGACTTTCCCGGACAAAGGTCTGGAGAGGCATCACATCATGTGCTACAAGCTGTATCCTCCTGAGATTTACTGGTGTTGAGCCCTGACAGAAATGCATACCCTGAAGTCTGTGCTCAGTCTTCCGTGAGGAAGCAGCCAACCGCTCTGTGCAGCAGCAAATCTGCCAGCTGGCCATAGAGGGGCAATGGCATCAGCTGCAGCCTATTCCCTTTGCTAGCTACATGACATATCTGGTCTGGTAGGATTAAAAACCAGGGCAGCGTGGAGCAAATTGCTGCAGGGAAATGGCTTTGGGGGCAGGGGAGAGCATTCATGCAAGGGTTCTTTTGAACATTTCTGTCTTCATCCCAAACTACCTGCTACATGGGATGGGGCTGGGGGAGGAGGGCGAAGGGGAAGTCTGACTTTCAGGAAAGACCATGGAGAAGCGTAACGCACATTAATGGTGAGATTAAAGGATTACATTCAATTCACACCGCAGTCAAAATGAAATCTCAGCCTCTGCTTTTTGTGTACTGTGCAGTGGCAGAGCTGTGATGGTGGGTGGTTACAGTGCTATGCATCCTCCACAGAGGGAACAGTCTGATTCTGGATTTTTGTTTGCCACTCCCAGTACAAGTGTCTGCACCTCTTGGAAGTAGCTCAGGATTACAGAACCTTGTGCACCACATTGAGGCCCACATTAAAGACCACTTTAAGGCACTTTTTTACACAGTCCAAAGCTTAACTGGGCCTTTTCATTACTGCTAGTGTGATAACACTACAGGTGAGCTCCAGTCTCTGCTGGTCTCTTAATAGTGCTCCCAGCTGTGGGAGACCAGTGCAGAAATCCCTCCGTCTCCTGAGGCTGTAGGGCATACTCCACCACGTTAATGCCTGTTGCTATCTGAATGTATTCTTTCCCCAACAGGTCCATGGGAAGTGTGTGTGCAGACACAATACAGCAGGGGACCACTGTGAGAAATGTGCACCACTATACAATGATCAGCCTTGGAAGCCAGGAGATGGAAAAACTGGGGCACCAAATGAATGCAAAAGTAAGTGGGAGAGAGCTTAATGATCCAGGGAGCCAGGGTGAGCAATCACTCCACCAGCAGGCAGTCTTCTAACTGTGACTGCATAAATTGTAGTGTTCTGAGGTTTTTTATACAACTTACGATCCCATCAGATTGGCTTGTCTTCTAAAGATGTGGCAGCTAAACTTCTTGGTTGGGTGTTCTTTGAGTTGGAATTGTGATTTCTTTTTTAAAGAAATATCAGAGATTGCAAGCAAAGAATATGTGCTACATTCAGATATATGTCCTCCATGATTCACAGTAGGGAAATTACACTATTTGAACAGTATCATTTGTTGTGCCTTTAGATAAGCCTGAAGTACATTTCTGTGTTTCCCATCAGAGTGTCGCTGTCACAACCATGCTGACAGCTGCCATTTTGATCTGAGTGTTTGGCTGGCATCAGGGAAACACAGTGGTGGAGTCTGTGACAACTGCAAGCATAACACAGAGGGACATCGGTGTCAGAGGTGCAAACCGGGGTATTACAGAGATAGAGGGAAACCCATGTCTTCTGCAGAGGTCTGCAAACGTAAGTGATTCTGTTCCTTCAGTGAAGATAAGTGAATGGTGGAAGCTCGTTAAAAGAATCAACTGCTATGGAAGCAATTAGTGGTATTACTATTCTTTGTTTTTTTTATTTCTAGACCATAGTTTTCTGATCAGAAGATCATTTTCCTGATTTTCTGTGTCTAGCCCTCAATGGTATCACAATTTTTATGATAGCTGCTATAGTTCCCTGGTGCATTACATTCTGATGAAAGGTATATTCTTGTGCTTGCATTTAAAATAATGTGATTCTGTTTTTCATTTGAAGCATGTTTTATTTAACTACTTCTTCTGCATCTCTCTTAAGACAGGCAATGGTGTACCTATGTGAAAGATATTCTTAAATTCCGTTTGACTGTGCAGTACAGTGAGCATCAGTGTATACAATAAAACTGCACCCCTATTGGAACAGATGAATCAGAGCTTTCAGACTTATCTCTGAATTCTAGGTGCTCTGCCCAAATTAATTGCCACATTAACAGTTCAGCAGGATGTGTCAGTAAGTAACTCAGGCACTAACATGAGTCTATAACCTCTGGATCGAGGCAGTTTGCATCCAGCCAGTCTGGAACATAGCCATAATGAGCCCAAATCTCTCTTAGTCTTGATGTTTCCTGAGTATCCTGCCAAATTTCACACTTCTTAATCCATCTGGTATTTATTTGGAAATTGCTGTATCCAAGAATACACATAAATTCATTTCTTCCTTTGGATAGTCTCCCTTCCCTCCAACTCAGACATCAGTTGCCAACACTGGGAACATCAGCTTCTGTCACTTATACTCATGCGTGTTTGGTCTTCATTAAGATTTCTCTTAAGCACTCAGGATACAAACAGTCCTCTCCCTTGAGCCTAATGGCCTGTGACACTGCTTAAAGAATGCACAACACATCCCATATTTCTGCACGTTCGTATTCTTTCCACTGGAGTATCTTTCTACTTAGACTTCCACACAACCCCTTCTCTTTGATTTCATAATTTCCAACCAACACTGACATAACACTGATCCTAACACTGGGTTGGGATGAGCTTATCTCATTTACCCCATATGCTGTAGTGTTATGATGGCCTCTCTCCAGTCCTGTTTTTATTCTGAACAGATTTGCTCAGAAGTGAGAACAGAATTTTATGCCAAATTGGTTTTCAGTCTTACAGTATCTGCAAGACTTTGTGTATGAAGTGCTTGTGTTTAATACCAGGGTGATGGTATAGAAACCAGCAACATATGCAATATTACATAACCACTAAAGTCAAGGAGCACAGGAGAAAAGCAGAGAGGAAAAAAAATATTTGAAAATACAGCTTACCTGTGTGGGAAACCCTAGAATGGTCTGCCTGGGTGAAATCAGACCTTGATTCTACCTCTGCATCTTTTGTGGTCTGGTTACAAGCCTCTCTCAGTGCCTCCTGCCAATACTCTGCATAGCAAAAGAAAAACTGTTCAGATGGATAGGCAGAAATTCACCTTGTTAAAAGAACTTTATTATGATCACGCCAGTCAGCCACAATAGCATTCTTTTCACCTGGGAGGGTGCTTCCACCAGCAGCAGGACCTCAAATGTAATTGTGTGCACTCAAGCCTAGATTGCTGACATCCTGAAATTTAAATGTCTTTTCCAGATTCTGTGTACAGTCAGTGGAGAAGCAGTAGGATGTCCAAGGGATGATTTATTGTGCTTTAACACTGATGTCTATGATAGACAAGGTGAATTGCCCTCTAAAGGGTGTCTATTTATTTTCCCTAACTTTAGAGCCATTCTGGACCATTAACCTGCACTAGAGAGTTTCCATTGGTTGAGATGAATCTAACAGGTTTGATTCAGCATTATTACCAATAAGTAAGTGTGACCTTATCTGTGCATAACTTAAGTCAGTGGGACTCCTTCAGGCAAGTAAAGTCATACATGAATGCTTGTGATATTCAGGTATAAGGACATGTAGTTCACTCTAGATAACATTAGTTTTACAGTAGACTGTATGTGCACAATGCTTGTACTTGCATAGAAACAAATGGGGCATCAGTGACAGAAAACATGGAAACATCAATGTAGACAGGCACAACTGTTTGGGTTAGAACAGACTTAATTCGATAGAGGGGAGATTTTACCTCCAGAACCACTAACATCAGCTCCTTAAGCCTAGTGCAGACTTCATGCAATTTGTAACAGAGGCTCTCTTCTCCGTCGTTTATGTTGCAAAACCTGCACTGCTATTAAGCTTAATCTGGGTGACCAAATTGTTTAGTTTATGTGACCCTAAAAACTCTTGTTGCATGTTTTTTTTTTAACCTTGCTAATATGTATGACAATCGGACCAGGTACATTTCCCTCAAACCTTGGCCTACTGATCATAAGCAGAACTGCCAATTCTGAACCATTACATCTGTTAGGATTTACATGTACCACTTCCAAGCCATCATCTCAGTTTGAGAAAACCACACAAAAAGTCCTAGGCTTACAATAGTCAGTAACTCACATGCTGGGCAAGAGCTGAAAAGCAATAATAAACTGCAAACAGCAGAATGAATGGATGATTTTTGCCTGGTTCTCAGCTTCTAATTTTGAAGTCAGAGAAGAAAAATCTCCATGGGAGATCAAAACTTGACCCATGTGTACAGTGGATACTGAGCTGGGAAAGGAAATCTGATGAAAAAGCTGAATGAAATGCTGTGCTAATCCCTTTGAGAAAGCACGCTTGAAGAGTGCTCTGCCATCCAGAGCAAAGTCTAGGTTCAGCTGTGACAGCCCCCTCAGGCTCCCAGAAAGTTAACAGGACGCTGCCCAGGCCCAGAAAGAGTCTTTAAGCATTAGTCATAATAATGAACAGCATTGTCTCTTAATCACTGCTAGGAAAAAAAAAAAGTTGTATAACAATTGGATGTCCTGGCACTATCCAAACCACCCTTTGCTGACCCTCCAATGCGAGACTGCAAAGACATTCCCTTGGAGGAAAAAAAAATAATAATAGGTTGAAATTTGACATGTAAGTGTGAATCTGTTATTCCTTTTCATCTGCAGAGATAGCCTGCCTCTGATCCCTTTGCTTCTCTTCTTCCTAGCAGCTGGAGGTGAATGAGAGCCAGGTCATGTACAGGGCCTTGTTTTGACACTGTTTAGATTTATTTAAAAAAAGGAAAAAGAAAGAATAAGAAAAAGAAAGGCATGAGAAGAGTACCAGAGCAAAGCTCACACCTGCTTGTTATTGGGGGTGACAACACGGGATTAAGTGGTTTGAATATAGATTTGTAGGAGAGCATTGACTCAGAAGCCTAATCGTTTCCTAACCAATGATTAGAAAAGCTGCTGTATCCTTGGCTCTTTCCTGTGGCTTATTTGGAGGCTTAAAGGATCCTTCTGAAATGGCACCTTCTTTTGTACTCGCACTTTGCTTAGCTTAAATAAAATGCAGGCACGTAGACCCATTAGAAAGGCTGTCCAGGAAAACAAGTTTTTTACTCCAAGCACAAGGGTTGAAAATTAAAATGTAGCCAGATGCACATGCACACACTCTGAAAAGCTCTGCTGCTCTTCCTTTTACTTCTGAGCAGAGGCAGTGAACTTTTAATTGTAATATCACAAAGGCCTGATCACATCTTGGTTCAGTCTGTTTTAATCAGCTCTGACCACACACACAGCTGTCTATCTTACTGCCTTCATTTAAGAAGCATCATCAGCTGAGTCAATCCACACATCTGACATGCTTTAAAAACAGCTCTGATTTGTTTGTATGCACAAAAGATGCACATGCATATATTTCAGATTCAAAAGATGTTGTTGTCTGTCTTTCATCAGTCTGCCCATAGCTGTTTCTTATGCAATACTAGACAGAAGTTTAAGGAGATATACATCCTGGTTCACTGAGTCACTTGAAGCATTTACTATTTTCCTGTAACTGGGGATCATATTTTTGCAACCAATATTACATTTTTACATCTGTGTCTAATAACATGGGGAAGACAGCTGTGCTGAGAGCAGACAGATTTATTGAGGACTGGAGTGGAGATTGCTGCATGAATAATTCATATCTTTTTTTTATTCCTTGTCTCCCTCTTTTACAGTATACAACATCCAGTAGGATAACAAAAATCTTAGGGTAGGAGTGAGAGTAAAAGCCAAGAGGATGCTTTGTGATACATTGTGACTGACAGCCACTACTAATACACAGTGAAGTGTTTTGCATTACACTGCTGTCAAGGGGAGACCCATATAACCAGCCATCTCTGAGCCAGAGCTGTCTGCACACCGTCCCTAACATAATTGATGATGCCTTTGACAAACAAGGCTATTGTCATGTTGGCTGGTGTTTTGTTAGACGGGGAGGCAGATAGAGAAAACTAGGGTTTGCCAAGAGGAAAGAAAGAAAAATCAGCAGGGAAAAATTCTTTGTTAAATATTGGGAAATGTAAAAAGATGAGGTTTTGGAAGATTGCTTTTCTGTTTCTTTCATTGTAAGGTTTATCTGCAAATCTATGATACTAAGAAGCAGATAAAACTCAGTCATCATCAGCTGCCCCTTCAGCATGTGACATGTGAGCTCTTATTTTGGGAGTTTCCTTAGATGCACAACGATTTTGGCCATAACACTCTGTAAGCCAGACAATGTACACACCCAAGCTGAAATGCTAAATAAACACAGACTGAGTAAAGCATTTGCAAGCCACTTGTATAACTCATCTGAAAGTGTTGTACATTAATTGATTCGGCCTGCTCTCTGATCCACCAGAAGGCTGTCCCTGTTTCTAATTGGGGAACATGTTCATTTGGAACATTAGTTTTCCTGAACTGCAGCCCTGAAATAACTAAAACAAACAAACAAACAAAAAAAAAAAGTGCATTTCTCCTAGCTCCTTATTAGCTCCTGTCAGTTTACAGTCACTGTCCTTCAGTACTTTCCCTAAGGGATAAGATGGGTGAAGGTCTCATCTTGAATTGGTTCGTGACAGGTAGGCTAATGATGTTAATGACTTACCCATCTGTCATGTGACCCTAACTGATAAAACCTGAACACTGGAAGGTGAGAATAAAAACAGATCCAGAAGTTGCAGAAATATCAGAAAATTTATGTGAACACTCCACAGGTAGATTTTAGATACAGACATGCTAGGATGAAATCAGAAATCTGGATTCAGGCCAACACAGATGTTGGCAGCCTCTCACTGCTTGTGGCTCAGACCTGTCTGCACTAATGGAAGCACGTGTTTCTGCTTCTTGTCCCCAAATCTAATAGATTTTCAGTGTTGGATGCAAGTTAAGTGTCTCCTTTTTTAGGGTGATGTAGTCAGTCCTACAAAAATCTGTGCAGAAGTAATTCAAGTTGAGCAGCAACACATCAGAACTTGCCTTTGAAACTGTCAGTGCTAATGAGCACTTCATTGTTACACCTGCTCTCCAGAACTGACAGCAAAATCCCTGGGTTTGCTCCCAAAGTCAAGACTGCTTTGTGGCAAACAGGCGAGCCTGCTGCCATCCGCCAACCAGCTCATTGTGTTGAGTACATTGCCCATGACAGCACGCTTATTTTTTGTCCTTAGGCTATTGTGCTAGTGTCCCTTGAAAACAACTGACTGAGATCTGTCTACAGCAGAGTGTAATAATATTATTAAAAATATTGGCATAAAGAACACAGGGCATGGTGAAAAAAATAACCACATAGTAAGCAGATCATAAGAGAAATGCCTATTAAACAAAACTGCTCATCCTTTTTCTCATGTTTTTGAAAGGTATTTTTTTCTTGAGCATCAAACGTGAAGTTGCAGATGAAAGTGAATCTGTGCTTGCTACAGTTAACACTCTTTGTAGTCACGTACTCCCCCCTTGGAAAATGATGTGTGGAATCAGTGTTCATTTGTTCTACTATCTGTGAGCTCATGAAGAAAAGTAGTTTGATTAGTAGCAATGATGGGCAAACATCAAAAGCTTTGGAGATTGTGTTTGGTTCAGATAAGCATCCAGAAGGCTGGCCCCTGATCCAAGCTATCCAAACACCTTGGGTGTCCAGCATTTAACTGAAAAGCTCTATTAAAGCAGGTCTTTGCCACAATATTTTTATTTCCTCCCTTTTACAGATGGATGATGTAGTGATATATTTCCTCTTAAGACACTGCTACAAGGAAAAACCAGGGCAAGCTTCTTTGTTACTATAAAAAAAGAACTGAAATACAAAGGCCTGGGGTTCAGCTCAGTTCTCATTTTAATCAAACATGTTTGAATAGGAAAAATTAGTGGGTTTCTGGCTTGTACCTACAGAGAGCCATTGGCACAAGGCTCAAACGTCTCAGTTAACATATTCCCTGATGAGGAGGAGTCAATTGAGCCTGGCTTTGCACCGCCAGAGATATAAATAGATACAGATATGATTTTCTACCTCATTCCCTGATGTTGTCACATTGGGAAAGTACTGGTGGCATGGGACTATGACAATTTGCTGTATTTGAAGGCAGTATCCCATAGGAGCTCTAAGTATCTGTTTTATTATCAAGTTGTCTTCAGTTGCTCAGGCCAGTGTTAAACTGGCCATAGCATTAGGAAGATCTCTTGTATTTTTATCCTATTGCTATTCAGCAACATGTAAAATACATCTAATGAGTTTAGAGATCCTCTCTCATTCTGTTTCCTATTCTTTTAGCAAGTTTATTTATAATAAATGCCATCAGCTTTTCTATATGTATATAGTACTGCACAGTAAAACATCCCCCAGAACTCACAAGGAAAGAAATCTGTAGATAGTGTAGAAGCAGACACTGAATAAATATTTCAGATTGTCTGAACCACCTGAACAAGCCACATCTAGCTCCAGAGGAAGCACTAGCTTTGTCTAATGCTATTCCCAGGAAAGACTGCAGGCAATAGCTATCATTTGGGACCGCATCCATGCTAGTGAATCTTTCTGCAAGCCATTTGAAAAATGAACGCACAGCTTCTAGCGCTTCAAAACCCTGTATGTTCCAGATTTGTATACAGGAAAGGATTGACCTAGCTGGATTTATCTTGCTGTGCTTAATGAGTTAAAAAAAAAATACTGCAAGTGTAGGTTACCTGTTCTGACATAATCTACACTGTTCTGACATAAAACCATTGAGCATCAGGAGGAGGGCAGGAATTTAACAGCTTTGCAAAAATGTCACATGACCAGATGAGCCCTGGGCACATAATCTCAGTCACCTTTTACCATATCTCCATAGCTTGCTCCTGCCAGCCAATGGGTTCAGCCAACGCAACGTTCAGCCGGAGCTGGCGATGCCACCCCAAGACGGGATTCTGCTACTGCAAGCCAGGTGTGGCGGGCCCCAACTGCGATCGATGTCTCATGGGCTACTGGGGCTTTGGAGAAAATGGCTGCCGTCCTTGTGACTGTGCCAGAGACTGTGACCAACATACTGGAAGCTGTTTGAATGGGTAAAGAAGCCCTCATTTGAGTTCAGTTTGAGATGGGATTCTGTAAAAATGAAATGAAGGTTAAATGAAATATGGCAAAAATGACAGGAAATGGAGGATGCTGGAGGAGGCCAGGGGATGCATATAATTTGAAAAGGTGGTTGTAAGTCATAAAAGGTCTCTTGGATTCCATTTGATGGCTAGCACACTTGTAAATCCATTGTATCCAAGCCAATCTTGAAATGATGACTTTTGCTAATAAGAAGCAACACCACAACCCCATAGGAGTCTGTACAATTTTCCTAAGTACATCTGTTTGCCTTGGAAATAAATGAGAGAGTCTGGAGAGCTTGCTTCTCCTCTGTGCCCAAAGTGAGTTTCAAGGTCTTTCTTTTATGTCTGCTGGGCAGGTATATGCATCCCAAACATGCTTTAATCTCAGTACAGAAATCCTATGACTTACTGGCTGCAGTTTTATCAGTCCTGTAAGTGTCCTCAGTTCCTACTGACATCAGCAAGTGATCACTAACTTAGAATTACCTGATTCAGAAAAAAGTCACAAAAATAAAGCCCGAACCAGTGAACCTATGAACCTTTCCAACCAGAAAGAAAAAATGACAAGGCCTCAAAAGTAGTTATTTAAAAACAAAAATGCTAAGTCAGCACTGGTGAGGTCTTAATAACAGCCTAGATGTTATGGTTTCTCTACAAGAAGTGAAGTTTTGCTCTTACGCTTCCAGCCTGAAAGGAGAAAGCTTAACTATTTGGATGCAGCCATAATCTGCTTCTCTGTGTCCTAACCAAGTCTTCTCTTCTTTGTGCCCTTCCAGCTATGACAACGAGCCATTCTTTAACATCCCCATTGGGGGACGAATCCCTGACCTTGTGCAAACACCAACTAATGAGAGTGAAGATGAGTGGAAATGGAATGACCACGAGCAGGGATTTTCTGCTCTGAGACACCCAGGTAGAGCCCAAAGTCTGGAAATATCCAGTAACTTCACTCAGTGCCAGCTCCTTCTTCTTTTCACTCTGACTCAGACTCTGTCTCATCTCTAGCTCTACTCTGTCCTCCTGCTGGCAACATCTCTTGATTTGAGCTGTCACTGGTTATTATACCTATGTTGTTATTTTCCAAACAAGGTTCCGCTATTCAACTTTGGGTTTTGGAAACCAATGAGTCATAAGTAAGATTGTGTGAAAAATATTCTCCATCTGTATTCTTAATTATTGTCATAATGCTTATAAATTTACTCAGCTTCACCTCAATCACTCAATGTGTTGATCAGTGCTTCAAATGCTGTTTGTAAAAAGACTGTGTCAGCCATCACTGAAATGAAGCCACCTCTGGGGTGGAACAAAAGCGATGTTAAGAATAAGGTATCCCTCACTGCACAGCAGCTCAAGACAGAAAGTAAAGAATTATTATACTGTACCAAGATAATGTCATCAAGTAAGCAAGGTTACAGAATGAGGTAGAGCCTTTAATACTTGAAATACTGTCAGTATTGCTTGCCACAAGTGAAATTCCACATTTACCAGCATCAATGACTTCAGACCCAGAAGTAATAGCACCAGTTATTGTATACCTCGACTTTCCTGAGAGCAGCATTACGTTAATAACAGTGAGGTTCATCATTTCTTAGCTTATAGGATCAAAAAAAGGATATTATTACTTACTTGATTTAAACCTGGATCTGATTCTAATTAAAAAATCTTTATTAGTATCAGTTTATTAACTATATAATAGACACCATGAGGGCCTCATCTTACTTGACAGCACTGTTCAGATCTCAAACTAATTATTATACTACCTAACAAGAAGCAGATTTGCAAATAAGTGAGCTCACGCTCAAGGACTATTCAAGTCCATCCAGATTATGGGAGTTACATACATAAAACTTTATAACTGAATAGCATTTGCTTCTCTTCCCTCCCTCATTTCCTGGCTCTTCTCCAACCTTTTGTATTTTGTGATTCTTCTGCTAGAAAAGTGTGTGTGCAAAGAGAAGGTGCTTGGAAGCGTCACTGACTTCTGTCAAATGAAATACGCTTATGGTAAGTGCCCTCAAGGTATGATACTTTCACAGTGTTCTTTATGCATGTTATTTGCTGTTAGCTGATAGGAGTGAAAAATTACAGAACTGGCAAAATGAGGTTGGATTTCTTCTGTGCTTTTTGTATAGAGACATGTCCAACTTCAGACTAGAGCTGATCAGTGAATAGCTTATTTCACGCCAGGCTCTTTGGTGTCTCCTTTCCACCTTCACTTTTTACAGCAGGAGTGCAAAAACTCTAAGTCTGTGGAATGACTGACCTCTGCCATTGCTTCTGCAGTCATTATGCAGGCTCAAATGCTTGCTTACCAAGAATGTATTTAATACTGTGATTTATCAACACCTGATTCATGCCGTCACATGAAGCAAGAAAGGAAAGCTTCAGCATCCAGAGGTTCAATATGCTTCTGTCATGACACAACAAAGCCTGCTCATGGGACCAAGCTGGATGAGTCTACCCTGCCAAAAAGTTATGGGAGCCTATTAAATTAAAGGAAATCTATCATGGCAACCAGATGTTAGGCCACAGAACAAAAATACTTTTTCTGGTTTGTTGTGCAATCATGGAATTTCAGCCATGTGATATGTCTGACAGGAAACTTCCTGACTTCCTTCCTGTGGAGCAGACTGTCCCTTCCCACTGGACACAAATATAGAAAGGCCAGTGTTAAAGCTATACCAATTCAAGATGAGTCTTCAAACTGTCAAATATAAGGCACAGAATCAGTGTGCTTCAAATCAGATTATTAGCAGCTGATCTGTTTTTACACCCTTCCTCTGTATACATACAGTTGTTTTCTGTAATCTCCAAATGTCTGACAGCAGTCCATTAAAGAATAGTTGATAAATACCATGTTGAAAGGATCAGTTACTTCAGCAAAAAAAAAAATCAGTTTTCCTTCTCCAAATTTATTTGGAAGGAATCATGACTGAAACACACAAGCACTGGAACAACTGCAGTGTTTTTCCATGTTCTTCCAAGATGTTAAAATTCTACCTGTTAGCAACATAAAAAAATCATTTAGAAATTCTGTGCTGGTTCCATCTGGATATGTTTCTTGGCAGTGATAAAAGCAAGAATCCTGTCGGCTCATGACAAAGGGACACATGCAGAAGTTGTTGTGAAAGTGAAGAAAGTCCTGAAGTCCGGTAAAGTGAAAATTGCTCGGAGCAACAGAAGCATTTACCCAGAATCCTGGACCAACAGGGGATGTACTTGTCCCATTCTCAATCCTGGTAAGAACAAAATGCTTTTAGCACTTATTCTGTGGGATTAGACTCAGGCTGTTACGGTGCTCTTCAGACTCATCCTCTGCATCTGCAATACTGCAAATCAGGAATAACTCTTCTGAAAAGAAGGAAGTTACACAGTATGAGAGTAATGGAGATAAAATCTAGCTGGAATAATTCACTGTGGTACAGCAGTTCCGGGTAGCGTAAAGCACAGTGAACCCACTTCTTTCTGTTGACTACTACAATAAAGGACAGAAAAAGTAATTCCAGATTTAAACACTTAAGTACAAAACACATTTCCTTGTGGTGGATGTAATAAAAGGCAATAGATGGGACGCTTCTCTATCCACTGGACAGTAGCTAGACTGAAACTACTTTCAACAGCTACTGCATGAGCAGTGCAACTACCCAAGCCAACAGCTTGCTCCCCCTGTAAACAGTGGTGACAATTCATTAGGAACATTGGCTACAACTACTGAACACTTCTCATTCATCTCCATCAAAGAGATGGAGTAAAAAGCAGTAAAAAGCATTTTCTTATCAGATAACAAAGTCATACAAAGAAAAAAAAATCAAGTCACCCTGGAGATGTTTCACTTTTTTCACTGCTATACCAGAATACATAGGTGCCATAATGAACAGACATGTCAGCTAAGCTGCACATTGCATGGAGATTAATCTGGCCCTTTAGGCTGCTCACCAGCCAACCCCCCCCCATGCAGCTCTTCTCAAGCACTTCAGTAATTGTGTTTTTGTTTCCCTCAGGAACACTAACAATGTGATCTTTCTGTTGCCAAGATTTTCAACTCTCAGTTCCTTCTTGTCTTTACTCCAAAAGTTTCATTCCACAGATGGAACCCGAAGAATTGCTCTTTGGCAGTTACGTGGGTGGATATAAAAAGGTTGTCTGCCTTCCATCAGGATTTCTGTACTAATCTCAGCTAAGGTCAAACAACCAGGGCACAATTTTACAATAACAAGTAAAATTAAACAAACAGAAAGCATGCAAGTAAATATGCAAAACAAGAGATATAAATTCACCTATTCTCTGTGTAGGACTTTAAAACACTCTTCTTCCCTGAACACGTAGGCTGCTGAAAATATAAGCTGAATACAGTACCAGTTTCCATGTGTATTGGGATTGAATTCTGCTACTCATGTCTATAAAAGCCGGGAGTAAAACTACTACAGCACACAGAGTTATGCTAACTTAGAACAAAGGTCAGAGAGATGAGACTCAAAGTTGGTTATCTGTGCATGGTGGTGGCGAGTCTGCAAGTGCTAAGCCCTTCAGAACTAAATCAACCTGTAGTTGTAATTTCTGCATGTAATCATCTCAGCTGTTACTCCAGGAGTGAGCACTGACAACATGCACATGAATGAGTGTGTACACGCAAGGCTGCATGTGCACAAACTGGCATTTAAAAAGGGCATGAACCTGGCTAAGATGCCACTTATGAAATCCTTACAAAGTAGAGAATTTCTGCATTTTTCTTCTACTCCAGTGTTTTTTTCTTTCCTTCAAATTAGGTACCGACTATCTGATAGCAGGCCAGGAGGACTCTAGGAGCAGCAAACTTCTTGTGAACATGAACAGCCTGGTGAAACCCTGGAAAGCACATCTGGGAAAACAAGTGGCAGATATTCTTCGAACAGGGTGCAAGTAACTTCAGCTTCAGAAATTACAGTGATGAACTTTGCCTTTTAGTAACACTGCAGTGAAAGGTGTAGCTAGCTCCTATGTTCCCAGTGAACGTGCTCCTAGCTGAAGTGATGAAGGTGGGCTCACCACCCTTTCTCCTTTCATTTCCGTAGAGAATGCTGGGACATGACTGCTTTTTTTCCAAAATGCACAGACTTATCACATAGCATCATCCATAGGTTACAGTTTTTAATTTCAGCCTGATTCCGTGTACCCAGAGAATCATTTTACAAGGCAAAACTGAAGGTATGGATGCTTCCACACTTCCAGTCAGAGCCTGATATTAATACATATAAGCTGATTACATAACGCATTCATTACTTGGGTGTAGTTTTTTTTTTAAAATAAGTGACCACTAACAGGCAGCAATTTCTTTCAGCTTCACAAGTGACATAATACTAGATAAGTATGTCAAATATAATATCCATCTAAAGCAGCTCAGATATTTTTATTTACCATCAGTGATTATGCCAGTATAACATGCTGCTTTCTAGAAAACAATACAGTCAGATGGCTGAACAGAAACAAACTAACATAGGACTCATCTGGGACAAGGCTCTGTAGATGTACTTTGCTATCATCAGTGCTTAGTGATGAGCTCTGCTGCAGAAAGCTCCTTATTACAAACTTGATTCCTAATCCAGCTCTTGCTCTCATCTTGCTCTTTGCTGTAGTACTCAAAACTGTAACACCAGGCAAAAGTTGCACAGTGGTTACTACCAAAAAGCCTTATGCTAGGAAAGAGCCAAAACGTGATGAACTTTAGCTGCTCCTATGTCGAGTTTATAGTACCACAAAAGCTACAAAAGTAGGAGGTAAATGGGTTGCTTGTATTGCATATTAAATGAGATAGCTATAGTTACTGTGAGAGCAACCTGGTATTCAAACTGTGCTCAAGACCACTGACATTTGATTTGCACTTAGTGCTTTCATTCTGCTTTATTTCTCTTGGTCACTCTTGAGGTTAAAATACCGAACTTCGGTCACCTTCTTATTGTACACGAGGATTTTTCTCCCACCCCACAGAAGTACAGGTGAGGTAACATCTGCACTCTAAGTGGAAATAGTCCTGTCCTGCAAAAGCATTCCTTCTAAACCAATTTTCCCCTACACCACAGTAATGAAGAGGTAGCTATTTTAATCGTTCCCTAACAAAATATTTTGAAGAAATTGTAGTTCTTGATTTCTGCCCCTGGGAAAAGGAAATCATGATCAAATGGAGTTCATTTAAACACATCATGTCATTAAGTAAAGCAGAAATGATAATGGATCAGTCTATACTCTAAGGTGGTCACATGTGCTTCTTCTGCATATCTTATTCCACACCTACAATTTGTCTGATGCTCTCAAAAAGAGGCGCTACCTTAATTTAGCACTTCTGAGTGTTACGTGGGAAAATCCAAAGCTAATGCAAAGGGATGGCTGTTCTAGGCTACAGGTTTATTCTCTTCATCACTGGGAACCTGAAGAATACAGCTTTGTTAATTCTAATTGTACCTGTTTTCCTTTTAACTCTGCATTGGTTGAACAGCAGAAAAACCTTCAGGTCATTTGGAAATGGATGGCAGGCAGGTATTAAAAAAAAACAACACTGCTTTTCTGCTGACAGTGTATAAAGTGTCTCTCTTTCCCCTTCCTTTCTCCCTTGCCATAGATTTTCTTTCCTTCTGTTTGTCTTACAAGCACTTCATTATTTATTTGTTGTTGCTAAAGTGGTATCCAACAATGTGGCATCTCCAACAAGCTATTTAATTAATGCAATAAAAAACTTTTTAAACAGGATATTTGGCTTAATTTGAAATGTCAGTGTATAGAAGTTAGGAGCATAACACTTTTTTTATCATCTTCAGTGTCTGAACAAGAAGACTGACTAGCTCTCTTTCAAACAGGAATAAAGACATGCTCATGAATTTAAGTGTTCTCAAAGGGCCTCTCACAATAGGTGAAAATGAGGTGTACGTTTATAGCTAAATTAAGGAACATACCTTTCAACACAGGTCATTTTACCTGTGAGGCATCTCATTTACTGTGATCGTATTCCATTGTGGTTCATAGTCAGTACTGTATTAAAGCAAACTTCCATGTTTTAATTTTTGTGCCAGATTGGTGATTTTGTGGGGAGCGTGAACAGCTTCACAGTTCCTTTTGGTGAGTGACAATTATTTAGTAACATGGTCTTTCATGACTATTTCCAGCAGTTGCTAATAGAAAAACCATTTGGAACACAAATATTGATACCCTGGTATGTTCTCCTAGTACATGCTGTAATACTGTAAAGATTACCTTAGTGCAAACACAGCTGTGTGCAAAGACAGCTGTCAAAATGTTGCACACTCAGAAATGAGTGACAACCATACGCACACATTTTGGAGAGGTATAAAGCAAATGAGGTGGTGGGAGAGGGAGGTAACACCAAAAACATTCAACAAATTTATTACCCAAATTTCCCATTCTTTGAATCTCTAATTCAATAGCTAATTTAATAGCTGGTGGCTATATAGATAAGTTTCCCTTATTGCCTCTGTTGGTCAGAAACATGCACATTTTGTTCCAATTGCAAGCTCTCATTTACTGGCTTCACATGTACATGAGAAAGTGCAGGATGACTTACAGAAGCTGCTGTATGTCTCTCAGAACAAGCAAACATGGTCATACATAGTGAATTTAAAATAAACTAGCACAGAAGATAACTCTTTCCAAGATGAATTGTTTTGTAGGTCTGCACGCAGTACCAAGTATCTTTCAATCATCTCTGTGATTGTCTCTCTTAGATGGCACAATAGTATAAATAATACTAATCCAGAAAAGAAGATGCATTTGCCTGTACAGAAGTGGCTGTACTGTTTCTTATAGTAGAAAAAAGGACCCTCTTAAAGATGCCTTTGTGAACAACCCTGCAATGCCCAAATTGATAAAGCGTCTTACGAGCAGTAGCAATCACATACTAAACAATAGCAGCAATGTATCACTTGGAAATCCTGCATAAAAGCATCTGGCCACAAGGAAAGGCTGGAAAGTTGTAAAAAATGCATAAAAGTGCAGGTATTCACCTGAAGGAGAAGCACATGCAACTTTCCACACAACAGCAACAAACATGGTATTGTTGCTCAGAGCAGTTCTGTAACAGCTGTGCAGCACATCTGTCCACGAGCAAATGACCATTCTTACAACATGCACCTTTAAAACATGGAAGCAGTTCATTAAAAGGCGAGTGCTGAGCTTTAGTTCCTGTGTGGTAACATACCAGCACTAATGCTTCATCTTCTGCTCTTGGCAAATGGTCAAGAAGGAAAATAGCAGAACTTTGTGCAGTGCACTTCTGGAAATAGTTCACTGCTATAAAGAGCAAGTTTTCTCTGTAACATTCACCATGACTCATGACTTTTCCATGCTGCTTGATGTAAGTTTTCACTGAGTTGATATAATTTATACAAAGTGCTCTCTGAAGACCCCCAAACCTGGAAGAGTTAGTGTGTTATTTGTTACGTGTTGTAGCACATTCTCTTTTGTACTTAAAACATCAATTAAAAATATTCAGACATTTACATTGATGTCTGGTTTGGGATCTATTTTTAGAATTTTGAACCACACAATCCTCAAACTACATGCACATTAATACTTTTTAAGTTAATAAACCACAGTGATTACAGAAATCATCGAGGCTCTTGCTTCAATAATATCAAGCACAGAGTTTAGCAAATGCATTTAGCAAATAAGGCAACCGCATTATATGTCTTATACTGAGGATCCTGTGGGGGGGAAAAAAAAGTACATTTTGTATGAAAATGTGCAGAATACAAACAAAACAGGAGCTGTTAATTTATGCTAGTTCAACAATTAATCAAAATTCAACACTGCATGTACCTACACTTAAGATTCCCAAGTGTTTAATTCCCTATCAAAATAAATACATCAGAACTAATAAGGTTTAAAAAGATACCAAGTTCTTAAGTCCTCCTTTGCATGTAGTTAATTTGAGTGTTACAAGGCATGCAAACAGAAATGCATGAGGTGTAGGCAGAAGATGCCTTCTCCACAAATGCTCAGTGAAAAAGTCTGAATTGCTGGTTCCCAGGCTTAAAGCCAAACCCAATCTGTCACCAGAGATGTATCTTTGCAACTCTTTCTAACACCTGATCTTATCTGATGCACTTTAACAAGTTCATATCTTAGCTGTGTATTTCTATTGAGACAACTGTATCCTTAAGGCCTAACCTTCATTCCTCACACAGAAATGACATGATGAGTATCATCATCCCGCTTTTGTCTTACAGCTTTGTGATGAGAAATATTATGATATACTGCCTCCAGATGCACAAGTCTGAGTACTGGATATTGTTATTTGTCATGGAAGCACTATACCTGACACAGAGCTGCTACTCAGTGCCAATGCACAGGGACAATGTACAGAACAGACTCTGGTAGCCTGGATTTTCAGAACTGCAGCCTCTGCACCTGAGAAACTGTAAAGCCTGTCTTTGAAATTACCAACTCATTCGTAATTTGGCTCTTTATGAGAAAAAAATAAAAATAAAAATCACAAGCATTGAAGGTATTTCAATCTTTAAGTGAGCTGATAATACCTGTTAACATGGGTACAAACTCCTAATACAGAAACACAATGGGTATAAACAGAATTCTGAGCCAGAACAGCATTAGAAATGCAAACTACCAGCTCCAAATCCAACAGACAAATTTGCCATCCCTGCTTGTCCCATGCAGTACCAAATGAGAACGATACCAGCTGGATCCAACTTAGTTCATTTTTGGACTCTGCACTCTGTCCCAAAGAGAAAGAAGTGAGGGCCCCATGGGCCAGAATAGAGAACAGAGCCAACACCAGTAAGGACAAAGGTGACTGCCTGCAGGGGGATGAAAAGATAGTGTTATTTGGGAACATATGAGGAGACAACATAGAAAAGGTACAGGGTGGAAGCAGCAACACTTAACAGCAAGAAAAAGCTTAGAAAACACAGGTGTAGAAATCAAACATTCCTCTCTCATCCAGCACACTAAGAAAGGTAATGAGCTTATTTAGGGTGGATTCTTTCACCTTCTTAAGATGCATAAGGGACATGTCCTTTTATGAAAAACAAATGAACAGGACCCATCATCAGATCTGGTACAGCAAATCCTTCGTGCAATTATCCTTCAAAATCAGTGCGGCATCCCGGTTAATCTGCAATGTGCAATCATTACAAATCTTCCTGTGCTCTTTGTTTTGGCTATAACAAGGCCTTCATGAATGGGCCGCTCACTGATTCATCAAGTCTAGTCTGTAACGTGCTATTTTTACTTTATTTTTAATAAAATAATTTGCTTTTTATCTTGAGATTGCCTTTCCAATCCGGCTCTGGCTCCTGAACTGTGCTAAAGAACACGGGATCCACTAGAGGAAACATACAAAAAGAAGAAACAAAGGAAAAGTCTAAGGGTTCTTGAGGACGGAAAAGTTAGCAGCAAGTGGGAGAAAATCAGCTCTACATGAGGCAGCTGTGGCCATACATTCCACCTCTGGGGGAAACTTGCCACCTCAAGTTTATTTTCTTTCAATTCCAAAAAACTTTTTGTGTATCAAGGAGCAACAGAGACTGCGCTCCCCATAACAAGCAGGACAAAAGGTCCATTGTGATTACAATTAAATTAGCAAATGGCAAAAAAATTAAGCAACATTCCAAGCATTTTAGTGTGTTGCATGGGGCTACTTTCGGTGGATACGAACGCATGAAAAGGCCTTTCCAGCCTGAACCACTGGATGAATGCACAGGGTACTCTATAATCATAAGCCCTTGTGCTTCTGGCAGTGATGGGTGCAAAATCCAAGGCAAGCTTTTAGTAATGCTATTGATATGTTAATAGCTGCTGCCTAAAATGCACAGTGTATAAGAGCAGTTACAATCTACATTTAATAACACCTAATTCTTCACTATTTTAGCAGTCTTTGACCTATTTATTGATCTTCATAGTATCAAGATACACCAGCATTTGAGAGACAAGTTTTTCCTACTTCTTTCATGCTCAGCCGGAGAACTGGAACTCCAGCATCTTGCCCTTGCCCTGTACAGTCAGAACTGGTCTACAGTGAATAACAAGACTTCATAACTTCATGCTTGAGCTATGAATTCAACAGAAAACAAAACACGTGGTTTGACATTTTAAATAGTTTAATGTTTGGTAGAGTCTTGCATTAGTGGGAAAGAACAGTAACATCAACGTTATAATCACTGCTGCATTTCTTCACTCTTCGTTTACTGGGGGGTCTTTTCTCTTGTCAGGAAAAACATCAGCTCCAGAGGGGTTAAGAGCAGTTTAAAAAAAAACACAACAGCAGACAGGCTAGTACTGTTCTACAAAATGAAGTCATGTCCAGTGAATAGAGCTGATTAAGAATAAATGACAAACTGCTGGTAGCTTCTGTACACTGTCCCACACTAACAGTGTTAGAATTTTAATGAGAGGTAAAACGAGTCTAAGAAGCATATACTACCCTTTTTTCTTCCCTAGGAATAAGAAAGTAGGTTCTACGCATTTAGATAGCAACTTTCCTCAAAGAGATTCATTGACATGTGATCAGATAAGTGTCTTAGATGAACAGGAGACATTGCTGTAAGGCTTAACAAGGACATTCTCAGTAAGAACTGGATAGGATCTAGATCTTGTTTCCACACAGCCCTGCCAGATTGCCAGATGTAACTATCCTTAAAATAAACTGCAAGATATGCATCTCCCTCTTGACACCCCTATGTACAGTACTGCTACTGCAAGGAGCAAAGCTAACAAAGGTCACTTTCATATCTGAAACAAGGTTATATCTGCAGGAAGGTTACTGAACACAAGTTAAAGTCTGCACTTTGGAATGGAGATTGTATAGCATAGCAAAGTAAAACTCTCATGAATACATTTGTTTTTATATTTTGCTTTAGGATAGAGAGCAACTGAGGCAGAGAATTAAATAAAGATTAGTTATACAGAAAGCTTCCCTCCAATGAATCCCTTTTGACATGACACATAGAAGGACACCGTAATGCATGTATAACACCTCTAGAACTCCATGCAAGTGATTTCTCAAAACCATTTAAATTTACTACTCACCCCCAAGATTCAGAAGCTCCCTCATAGTGGAGACAGAACCAATATATCAGTTATATAAAGCTAAGAAATACAAGACAGCATTATATAGCTCCAAACCTTTGTATCCAGACAAAAGAAAAAAAAAGAAAAAAAACCTGATCTGCTTATTTCACAAGCTTGCCACAAATTGCTAGAGATCATTCTATCATCTTTGTGACATGCTAAAATAACCACTGATTGATTTCAGACTTCAAATTGGACTACAGAAGGAAAACCATATCAACAAACAAAGTAATGTTGGGAAACATAATAGAAACAAGGAGTTACATTAACTGCACAGACCAACGCATTCACTTTATACACCAAAAATATATATATATATTTTATATCTGTATTATATATCTGTATATATCTGTATTGCAGACAACGTGCAATCATGTAGTCTGGGAATAAATAAAAAAAAAAAAAAAAAAAAAAATCCTAAATACAGAGATGGACAGGAAATTTCTATGCAAATTCTGTAATACTTTCAAGGGATATAAAATGGTCAAGAGACAACTTGACCCTAAAACTGCACAATCAATGCCAGCTGCAGAGGTCCTCTTCTTTCCTTATTTTCATGGATATAGCAAAGAAGTGGAAACGTATTTACACATGATCTGCCTTCTAATTCCTAACCTTTTACTGAAGTGCAAGCATTTTATGTTTTGTACACAGATGCTAAAAGTACTCCTTACAGAGGATAAATCTCAAACTTGCTGAGCATAGAGGCAATGTGGGAAAGAGAAGCAAAGCAGAAGAAATAAGACAAACAGTTCTCAGAACAGAGTATCCCTTCACAAACTGTTCTTGCTTCTTCACAAATAATGCATTGGATTTCCATTTGAACAACCAAAAGCTTGAGTGCATATGACTTTTTTTTTTTGTATTTGGTGCCCAGTGTTTATCTGATTGCCTAAGATTTCATTTTCATGGTCCAGCTGCCTCTGTGCCAAGGTTTATCACTGCTGCTTTTGTGCCCATTTACTCAGGTTAACTTGGCATTTGTTTTCCTGCACACTGAAGAGTCACGGTGAGAAGCTCTGTCACATTTTGTTTCTTTTAAAGGGCGAGATGCTGAGTACCTGCCATCCACCCCCTCAGAACGGAGCTGTCAGTCACCCCAGGCTCTCTTAGGATGTTTTTTTAAAGGATTCTTTTTTAAGGATTCATCTGCCGTACCAAAATATAAATGGTTCATACAAATTTTGGAATTCAACAGAAATTTCCCTCAAACATTCGGAAGCATTCAGAAATAACTTACCCAAGAAAGATACCAGAACATAAAAAGGCACCAATGTTTCTGAGCACTCAGGACGAGCATTTCAACATTATTCCATTTACTGGCCCTGCATCTTTTTATACTTTGGTTAAGTTAATGAAGACACTTAGAGGGAATGTGCAGCGAACACATACTGAAGCCACTGGGAAAACTTGTCTTGTAATGTAACTCTCATTGCCCAAGGATTGCAATGAAAGAAAAAACTTGTAGCATTTCCTTATCCACAGGTATTAAACTATAGTGAATGGCTATTAAATTATTTGCATCTCTAAAGTAATTCCCACATAGTTCACTAGCTGTTCAGCTTCTCTATAGCACTACTGACAGCGCTTTACATTTTTTTTGTGTCTTTTTTTGGGTATGGGAAAAAAAGAATGGTAATAGAATAAAACTCAAGCAATTGATCATCACAATAGACAAACCCATTGAGTCTGTTTACAATGAAGTAGAAATCTCAAATACAAATAGCCTTAGTTTAAAAAACAACAAACAACAGCATTCAATGAAGGTAAAAAGTAAATACTTTTTAATACGTACTTAAGTCACAGTATTTGTTTTGAGATCTTTACACCAGGTGACATTTTCATTGCATTCTCAAAGTATTTTCTAAGAGCCTGTCTAAATACTGAAGGGGCAGACCTTAACTAAGGGAAAACAAAAACTGTGCTGACAAACATAAAGCTAATGATCAGCATTCTTTCCACTCATTTATATCAATGTTTGTACAAGTATTTTCCAAAATTTAAAAGCCATCATAATAAACAAATGAAATCACACATTTCTTTGTTTTGTTTTTTTTTGTTTTGTTTTCTTTTTGCAGACCTTACCTGACGTCAGTACAGTGTAATCATCATCTAATCTTACACATTTTAGGTTTAGGTCATTTTCACATCCTGTATCATTGCGGCAAAAAAAAAAAAAAAATCATTAAGGAAAAACAATCATTTAATGTGATCTCTGTTAGAAAAGAAAACATTACAAAAGAACAGCTACTGATCAGAGCATACTGAAATGAAGATGACCTGGTACACTAATGGGATTTTTGTTATCAGCTATCCAGATTTAAAGAGATTATTCAAGACAAAACTCAAGAACTTGATGTGTGAAAACAGCTGATAAAGTATTAACTGTGTCTGGTAACAGGTTACACAGCACATACACACGTTGGTGCTTTTTGCAGTATTTATTTGCAAGACTGTCACACTGAGATTTCTCCTTCCACAATAAATTATTTACTATTATACAGTGTATAGAACAATGGTGAAACATTTCTTGACAACTCAGAAGACAGACATACTGCAAAAGTCCGCGTCTCTGAAAATGAGAAGTGGAGACAACAGCCTCCTTGCATCTTCATTAGCTAGATCCTTTCTCCTGTTTGGCAACAGAATCTTCCACAGGAGTAGCTCCCAAATCTTTGCTCGACTTCTCCTCTTCATTTTCATCCTCTTGAGGGTAAAGATCTGGGTATTTTTGCATGCATTCCTGCATAGCACGGAATTGGTCCACACAGTCTGATCCCTTTATTTCTTCTGTGCTATAGTGGAAACAAGAAAAGGCTGACTTGAACTGTTCCCCACAGGGACCACTAGCCATTCCACCCAGACATGGGCAGTTCCAATTGATATCTCCATTGGGCAATATCAATCCTGAACAAATAGAAGAGAGAAGTAAAGTTAAGTGCTCCATTCAATAAATTAATTACATTCAACGAAAGCTGCTAAGAAGTATTAAGAATACCGTAGGAGTTCTGTAGCTTCAGGAGTGCACAACACCTTCCATTTCCTGGACTGTTTACTTCACTCTCTGATCTTTATGATCCATCATTGGGCACAAGTTAGAATAGTTCTGTATCTTTGCCTGAATTAAGTCTTTTTCCACTTGCCAGGCTCTGTCAGAGAGGCATGCGAGCCTTAAAATCATGTAACGTAAGAACTTAATTCCTGTATTAAGATTAGAATTCTTTTGAATCAAGCTGGATGAATGCTTTTTCATTGTTTTAAATGAACATAAGACATAAGGTTATGGCATACCTACATGATAAATCTATTCTTCTCCAGATATAACCATTCTCTATACTGTACAGTAGAAAAAGATCAGGAGAGGCACGATGGCAGATCATGACACAAAACTTGAACACTGGAAGTCAAGCATTCTATTAAAGTAGAAGCTAAACAAGAAAAGTCTGTCTGTGACTTTATACACAACAAAGTCCCTTCCAATTGTCTCTTAATAAAATCCATGAGTCAGAGCTTCTGCAATTCAACATACTCTAGAATGCTTTGCCCATATGTCCTTCCTGCCTGCAGTTTTCTCTCCCATTAGATGTGGCTCTTTCTGTGACGTTGTTTTGATCTGCAGCTCTGCAGCCTGATGCTGTTCAAGTGAGAAGTTTTCAGGGAGCCCTTAAAACATGGCAGTAAGTAACCACATGCTAAGAATAAGCTTATTACAGTATTTAAACACGGAGTTTATTGTTCTGAATCATACAGTTACACAATTTCACTGCAAGGTGTCCCTGATGTAACTAGCTTCTGGCTTTCTATTTCTTCTGTAGTTTAGAAAGGTGATCTAACATGCTATAAATAGAGAATGGATAATAAAAAAGAACTATCACCTTCATTCTTCACCACAGCCTTTCAACACCTTGCAAAATACACATATGAGGAATGAATTAATAAGTCATTCAAACAAGGAGGAAGTGCTTCCTTTAATTTTTACGAGCTTATTACCCAGACAAATGGCACAGTACACTATAATCATTGCATATGTACAACCAGAGAAAGAACAACTTGGGACAGGGTGTCAAAGAGAGAAAAGAGAGAAACCCCTCTTCACAGGCATCAAAAGAATTGATTTTGAATCTTGATAGCATGTATCTGTATTATGTTAGATTTGAGACAGGCACTCTTTCATCTCAAAATCCTGTATCAAAAATAGCTGTTTTAGTTCCAGGACCAATACGTACCCACATGCTGTTGCTAGATCAACAGCTTTTGTTAACAGAATACAATACTTTAATTATCTCCAAAGAAAGACCATGAATGATTATAAGGGGAAAGACAAGCAAACTCGGAATGACCACATGTAACATCAACACAGCTTGCATGTATGCATTTACTTAGCCAAACAGGAGGCTACTTTGTTTAGTCATATACACACCACACAAAGTGACTCAACAGTTCAGTGAATGATAAACTCTCTAAGGCTTTGTATGCTCTCCAGATGTGGTTTCTAGAAGGAAAAAAAAAGGTTTTTCCTCCTCCATTTTGCAAGCAGTCTCCAGTTTTTCAGAGGAAGCAGGAAAGCACAGAAAAGCAACTGTGAACTTAATGATGCCATCTGATCATTAGAGGTCGTTAGCTCTTCACTTAACAGACCAATAATGGATTTAAAATCTGACAGGAATTAAAAATTCAGATTTTGCTATATTTCTACACACCGTACAGATCAGAGTAAATACTTTTCAAGTTATGCCTCCTCAGACACTGCTTTCCACAAACCATTTGCATGTTTCATCTTCCACCCAAGGCAGTAAAAGATACCATTTGGATTCTATTGCCTGTAAGTGCCTCCGTGAAATTCTCAACAGCTGAAGCACCACTGCCACGACAAAAGCAATGCTAAAGCCCAAAGCAGAGACTGCTTCCATTAAATAGGCAGGTTAGTCACAGCATCACAGTGACACAACTTCTCTGAAAATAGGAGATGGAGGAATTCCTGGCAGATATTAAACTGCAGCTTCTAAAAATCTTCCTGAAATAAGACACAGGGACTTGGGAAAGGCTTAGGGGAAAGCAGAGAAAAGAATAACATTTTTTCTCATCTCAGGTTGAAGGTTGTCAGGTTACCTACTTGTCAACCCTACCATACAGTCAAAAAGACAGTGAAGGTTATTGCAAAGCCTGAATTAGGCAGCACACATCCTTTACTACAAGAAGATATTTCTGTCTCTGTAAGTACAACTGAAGCTATGCTTAACGAAACAAAGTTATGAAAACCAAGTTATTTTAATGACATAAATTAGAACTACGTAGTACATCAGCTAACAAAGCATCCCTTTGCGCTGCACAGCTGCTAAACTGCGCTTAAATACTGCCCTCTGGGGGTCACAGAGCCACTTGCTTCCAGTTTCTAAGAAAATTTCAGCCTCAGCTGATGTGAAAGCAATGAAATCATACAAAATGACAAGGCTAAATGGCATAGAAGTATAAAGAAAATAAGAAAAAAAATCTAAATTCACAGACATTCAGAACATTTTATTAACACAGGCAAAACTTACTTCATCCTGACAGAAAACAAGGTATTTCATCACTAGAAACAACCTAAAATATGCTTTGTGCAACCAAAGTATCACCAGTCATCCAGAAATACTCTGATCTCTTTAGTCTCTTGAACTAGTTCATTTGCAGGTTGAATATACTGTGTGAGAACTGTAAGTATCATTTAAAACTTGAAACTTGCCTCTTCTCAAGGCAAGATCCTTACAGCTGAAAGCTGTAATTTGAACTTACCTGTCATGAAATTAAAAGATTACTGATTATTTTACCACTTGTACAGTACAGAATAAGTCATATATGTATAATTTACACTAAGTAGGATACTCAGAGATCACCAAGTTGGGCAATTTGTGCTGCACAGAGGCAGGCAACAAACTCCTAGCAATGACAGTGGCATGTAACTCACTTCAGCCACCTTGAAGATGGCACTTAAGTCATTTGAGGTAGTTAAAAAAGACAATCAGAATGGCTCTAAGTATGTTAATACAAGAAAAGACCATTTTTTTCCAAATATTTCACTGATATACATGAACAGGCGACTTTGAAAGACTATCCAAAAGAAAAAGAAAACATATTTGGAAAGTATGCCATTTGTGCTGTCCTAATGTGGAAGTTAAGACTGGGAGGAGTCTGACTCTATACTCACTAAACAGTTTTCTAAGTTTACTGAATAAAGTGTTTATTTGCTGAAACCACTGCCCTACTATCTCAGTCTTTAAAAATGAATTAATATCATTAGGATTCGTGGTGCATCAATCTCTACTTCCATTCTGTTCAACTACTGACCTTGTTCTTCATAAGGGTCATCTGGATCGTCTGCAACCAGTTCAGCACTGCTTGGGGTCTCATGGTCCTCCTTAGTCACGAATATAATTTTGTCTTTTCCTGTCATGTAGGAGACAATAAGCAAAAGATCAGGAAAGGCCGAGACTAAGCAACCTACAGAGAGGCCAACCAGAACACAGTAATGAGATACTCAACACGATGCCCTCATGTTAATATTGAATGAATTGAGCATCTTCAATTACAAGTTGCTGGTTCACAGGGACATGTATATACAGACAAACGAGAAAGTATTCACAGGGAAAGTACTTAAAGTTATAAAAAGACCTGGAAATAAGACCTAGGAGAAAGTCAAAGTATGCTTAAAAAGATCAAGTAGCAATTTATCTAGGAGAACAGCAAATAAAACTGATCCTGTTGTCTTTGTACCACACTCATGTAACTGTAGGAAGTTATTCTCAATATTCAGTAGGAACTGAACAGAAAACTGGACAGAAACTATCAAATTCTTTCCCTCTTAAGTTCCACTTCTCACAGTAAAGTACTGTAACAGCTGTAAATCTCTGTTCAGTTCACTGAACAGCGAGGTTAAAAAGCTGTTTTAAAATAATCTCAAACTACTGCTCTCTTAGGAGAACAAACTCGGCTGAAGGGGCTGGACAGAAAAGGACCCAAAGTGAAAGGAAAAACTCTCCTGAGCTACAGAAAGTGTTCGGCAGGATACTCATTAAGATCCGCAGTCTCCATTACAGAGTCATGCCATAATTTACAATAATTATGTGAATTAAACACTGAAGGGCACTTTAATGGTCTAGAACAGGCTATGTTGAAAGGTGCTGTGAACATTACCCAGGGCAGAAAAACAGCAAAGCGTACTTCCTGCTCTTGTGCCACTCTTGATTTAACAAAGTAGGTACGAAGGGGGTGGGGGGGGAAGGGTTGGCTGACAACCAGGGCAAAGTTTACCAACAACTCTGTAAGGCTGTAAAAAAACCGCTCAAAGGCAAACACAAGCAGAAAAGTACATCAAGTACATCTAACAGAAACTTTTCTGAATGCACAGCTCAGCATTCATTGACTGGAATGAGCTCCCCAATCACTTCCTTTCAATCTCCAAATTCAGAAAGGCCACTACAATGACAAAGCATGTTACAAATTAGCATCCTGTTGTCCTTCAACATGACTCCACCAGAAAACGTTCAGTAATTCCCTCTGCTTTGCATTCATTCACCTTCTCACCACGTGTGAAAAATAGATAAACCTGGATTCTTTCTAAAAGGAAACTTTTTTGTCAGCCGTGTGGCATTCCAGCCAGCTTTACAGCTGGGATTTCTTACGTGAAATGAACTAGAAATGAGTGAAACATCAGCACTGTTAATTGTAACGTGACCTATAATCCCATCACTGCAGCTGTACCACAAACTATAACTGCAGTCATTATAACTGCAGCTGCCATTCCACAAAATTTAATAAGGCAACTGACAGACCCGGTAAAGACACAAGATGTTGTTAATGCAAGTTAAAAACATACGGCAAAGAGAACCATAAGTTACCACAGTATATAATCAGCACCCAACGTGCCAAAGTTTGTCCTTCCAAAGCAACACTCAGAAGATTCTTTGCAGCTTGGAACTCCAGATATTTCACCAAAAGGGGGAAAAATACATCCCCCACGTAAGAAAGTGATCAAAACTCGTTAAGCATCACGACCAATACAGCTCCGTGTAGAAGCAGCCTCACCCTGCCCACCTCAGCGCTCTCCCTGGCTGGGCACACGGGATCTGCCCGCTGCGGCCGTCAGCCTAATGACTACGGGAGCAGAACAGGACTCAGCCTCGGCCCGGCTGTGCCCCACTCGGTAGCGGCCTCTCCAGCGCGGCCCGCCCCGCAGCTTCCCGCCCACCGCGGACGCCTCTCCACCCCTGGATCCGCGCCGCCCCCGCGCCTCAGGGAGAGCCACCGCTTGACATTGGGAGGACGCCGGCGCGCACCTTCTTGCCTGCAGTAGGACATGGCGGAGCCGCCCGCTGCCTTCCCGCTCGGTACGCCCGCAGACCGGCTCCGCCGCCGTCCTGCGTCCTTCCCGCCCGCCCCGCTCCTCCTCCGCCGGCACTGCCGCGGCGCCGCTCAGCTCCACGCCGTGACCTCTGACCTCCGGAAGCACACGCCGTGGCCCGTGACATCCGGAAGCGCACGCCCTGACCTCCTTCGCCAGCTGCCGCGCGGCCTCTCCGAAGCGGGAAAGGAGCAGCCAATCCGGGCAGAGCGCGCCTCGGCGCTGGACTACACCTCCCGGCGTGCCTTGCGCGCGCCGCGTGGGAACTACGTGTTCCGGCGTGCACCGCGGTAGCGGCAGAGCGGGGAGAGCTTGCGGAGAGGTGGCTGTGGGTGTGTCTGCTGGTGAGCGGCTGTTGCCGGCGGGCTCTGCGGGCTGCTGAAGGAAAGAAGCTGAAGATGTCGAGGAACGTAAGTTAGAGCGCTGCGTGCGGCGGGCTGCCCGCTCCCGTTGTCCCGTTGCGTGAGGCGGGGTGCCCCGAGCGGCTGTCACGTCTCGCACGGCTCCTGCAGAGCGGCCTCGCCTCCTGCCCTCGCTTGCCGTTACTGCTTGGCTGCTTCCAGAGCTCTGGTGCTCCTCACGCCCTGCGGTGTTGGTTCTCTAACGTAGCAGCGCCCAGGGCGGCAGCGGCGGTTTGTTCTGAGGTCTCTTCTCGTACCCCAGGGTGCAGTGATTGTATGGTGTGCTGGCGCTTGGAAACGAAACGTGTTATTTATAGCTGTGCTGTAGTTGGTCTGGAATTTGGGAGTATTGCTCAGTTAGTCACTGGGTGTGGATACCAAGTAGGGAACGTAGGGTTGAAGGCTGAAGGGTGTGTGAAGGGATGTGCTGAGCTGCTGTTATAGCCATTGTTTTCCTCTGTTAAGGTTTATTTATTGACTGTATTTCTGATGTCAACATTGTGGTAAGGCATTTAATAAGTGTGGGGAGGTTTAGGTCCAGTGCAAATGGTGCTGTTTAGCAGTGGTTAAGCAGTTTAGCAAAGGTAAAAAGCTTGTTGTAAAACAAGCTGTCCCCTTTTATACCAGTGTTACATTTTTGGTTTATTTCCAACAGTTCTCTGATACAGGAAGCAAAAAAGAACATGTCAAAATCACAAGTGAAGCCAAGCCAGGGTTCCTGGAAAGGCTCAGCGAGACTTCTGGAGGCATGCTCATAGGACTCGGGACATTTCTTCTGTCCTTCTACCTTCTTTTTACCAATGAAGTAAGTGAAATACTATCAGTATTTATATACAGCTGTAAAATGGTAATGCCACGGTGACATTCAACTAGTTTTGCATGTATAGGGTCACAAAAATGGTTGTGCTGAAGTTTTATTACTTCTTCAATAGGAAGAGAGCAATGTGCCTGGAGAGGCTGAAATCATAGAGCCGGAGATGTTCTTGCTCTGGAACAGCGTGTGATAGAAACAGTGGCAGTGTATGATGAGGATTAAGATCCTAAACCTATGAGCTCCTGGGGAAACAGGCTGTAGTACTATTGAAAGAAGCTGAACCAGCCATGTTCAGTTCTTCTGTCTCTATCTTGAGATAACGTAGAGAACTCATTTTTAGAGCTGTTGGAATTTTGCTAAAGGAATTAATATTCAACGTTGCAAAAGTGAGGGTGTTAATTAATCTCATTGTTACTTTGTTTTGGTTTTGGATTTGGAGGAGAATGGTGAATTGCAAGTGTGCTTTTCAGATTATGCCTTGAGGATGGACATCTGAGAAGTCCTTGGGGTCTGCAGATCACTTGTCTTCTACCATTTTCACAGAATAATGACATACTATTGATTCTCCACAACTTGATTTTGCTTTTCTTGACTACAGGGACGAGCTTTGAGGACAGCTAAATCTCTTGATGAGGGACTTTCTCTTGTGATCCCTCTTGACAACATTCACAGCGTGTCTCAACAGAATGAGGGGAGTCTGGTGCACTTAGCTGGCGCTCTGAGCACAGCAAAGGTAAATAAAACTAGCATCTTGGATATGGGAGAATCTCAAGTTTGGAGGGATTGGAGTGTTGAAATACTCACAGATACCTCACTAATTCCTACTGACTTGTGTTTTCTTTGTATTTCCAATAGCCTTTGTTTGATCCCAGCTATGGGCTGTCTGTCCAGGCTGTCAAGCTGAAGCGCAAAGTGGAAATGTACCAGTGGGTAGAATATGAAGATTCCAGGTGAATGCAACAGGTCTTTAAATGTTGTATTAACAGGGTCAATTGAAACAGGTATTCTGCATTGAGCTGGTGTGTGTGTGTTTGTGTGTGTGCTATTTGGTTTCTCACTTCACCCTTTTTCTTTGCAGGGAGTATGAAGAAAATGGTGAGATCAAGAAAGAGACAAAGTACTCATATGGTAAGTTGATCAACAGAAAATCCTTTTGTTTTTATGCCTGTAGCTTTGGGCTTTCCTGTGTATCTGTCTTGAATTTGTTGAAAAACATCTATTTTTTTTTGTTGGGAAAGAAAACTATATAAAGAAATAAGCAAAGATTCTGTTTGCTAAGTGAATGGCAGCATGTTGAGAGTTTTAGTGTTCATATAAGCTAATGAAAACCTCCAGCACCTTCTGATGTGTGTTGTGGCTTTTGGCAAATGCTTTTTTGGCAGGAGGAGAACTGGAACTTCTAATCTACCTGATGGTGGAAAAATACTCTGAGTCATCGTATCTCTGGAGCTTATTCTCTGTGCTTCATTTATCCCCAGCTAAAGCCTATGGACATGTATGTGGGTGTGCAGTGATTTCTGGGTGTGATCATAAGAATACTCCAGCTCAGTGAAGCATGAGACCCTGCAGCACAGAGATAACTAAGGAGCAAAGCTAGTGCTATGAGGAACAGCCATTAAAGAACAACAAAAAAAAAGCTATGCTCTCAGAATTGATGGATTCTGTCCAGTTGAAGTCTTTATATTACCAGGTGTTGTGGATTGGCCTTGACTGGCAGCCAAACAGCACACAGCTGGTAGCTTGTTTCAACTGCAGTGGGACTGGAGGAGACAATAGGAAGAAGAACAAGAGCTTGTCAAATCAGACAGGGAGATCTCTTACCATCGTGGGCAAAACAAACTTGTTTTGGGGAGGGCTAACATATTGTCAACAAAATTAAATACTTAATTAATGATTTGGGTAGTAGCAAAGCACAGTTACTCCCACTGTTTCCAGATTCAGATTCACTTCAGACATCTCTACCCTTGTTTTTGCTTCAGGTTTCACTTGGTGCCTTAAGCGAGGCAGGGAGCAGTGTGGGGGTGGGTTTGCAGTCTCTCTGCTACTCATTACACCTCATGCTTCTTCCCTACTCCAGTGTGGGGAGGCCACAGATGCCAACCCTGCAGCCCTCCTCACAGGTACCAGAATTTTGACACACAAACCTGGTACACTAGAATATCCTTCACAATGATCTCCTCTCTAGTGTTTAGCCAAACTCTCTTCCTTCCTCTCCTCTTCTCTATGGAAGCATAGAGCATTGTATTTAGTGCAGAGACTGCTCAAAAAAGGGGACTCTAGTTTTGTAGGAGTTGCAAGAAACCTACTTATACCTATAAGTGCTACTTACAAGGAATGTGCTCTGTAGTGTGGAGAGGCTGCTGTGGCCTGAATCAAAGCAGTGCTACGCGTCTGTGACAGTGGCATGTACAGATATCTTCTGTTTTACTTGACTGCACTGAAATCTGCTAGCTCTGGCAGAAATCCCAGCTTTTCCTTGCTTGCTCCCAAAGTGAGGAGCCAGAAATTGAAGCCTGATCAGGGAAGATGCCAACGGCAAATCTCCCACCATGCAAAGCTGAGTTATAATTTTATTCCTAAAGTTCCTTTTTTTCCCTGAGTCCTTCCATTTGTTGTTAATATATTATGAGATCAGATTTAAGTATCATTATAGACTATCCCATCAGGTACCTTGATGTTAAAAAAAAAAAAAAAGTGTAATTTGGAACTGATTCATTGATTTAGAGGTGTCATCAGTAACTAAGATCCAAGTGGCAGTTATTGCTCTCTTCTCACCCTTCAATATCGTTTTCCTTAGATACTGAATGGAAATCCGAAGTTGTGAACAGCAGGAATTTTGATCGAGAAATAGGACACAAAAATCCTAGGTAATTTACCACCAATACAGTCCCTCTAGATTCTGTCAATGTATCTGATTGATGATGAGAACTCAATGATAAATCTTCATGACGTAGCAAAGTAAATGGAAACTCTTTGTCTTTTTGTAGTTGGGAAAAATTAGGTGTAGACAGCAGTTCGAAGCTGCCTAATGGAGCCAGAATCCAACATTTCTGATGGAATGCTGCTCATTAAATGGCTTACATCAGGTTGCTGTTTTACTGCTGTGCCACATGGATTGCATAGGGGAGAACTGAATGGGTTTCTTTTTGACTTTGGCTAGTTCTTCTATTAAAAAGAGAGTGAGAATAGCAAGCATCCCGCAAGCTTGCCATACCACTTGCATGCTGCTCTTCTAAGCTAGCATGTATGAACTCAGGCTTATTTATAGCAATTGCCCACATATAACCAGTTTTGTATTTCTCTCAGCTGCAGCATTTTAATTATGTACACTGTGCCATTTTTAGCTTTAAGTTTAATCTTGCTTGCCATCCTCACAGCACGTGTTTGGTTCCTTAGAGTGTGGGATACCATTTGGCAAAAAAAACAAAACAGGATTTAAATGAAACTTAGAACTCCAGCTAACGTCCATAACTTTATTTTGGTACCGTGGGCTCATCTGAATAAACTGCCCATTATTTGGAAGTTTTACCTTGAGAAGAAAAATGAAGACCTGTATTTTTGGTTATAAATCCCAAATAACAAAGACCTGTTAAGATGAGAGGGAACACAAAAAGGATGCACAGATGGCAAACCTTGTCTCTCTTCTCCAAACACATTTTTTTTGCTAATTAACTTTTTCTCCAAGCATTTTCCAGTAAATCCAAATTTACACTTGAACAAAGGGAATATTTTTTATTAGTACTATTGCAGTATATCATTAAAAAGTGCCACATCTAAGGACAGTTCCACTAATTATAGTGGTACAAACCTAAGAGTCTTAACTGTGGTGGATCCTTGCCTGAAACAGAACTGTGAATGCAGACGTGCTCTGCTGTAGAACTCATACATAGCATTAATGAGACTATTTGAAGTGTGTGCTGCACATCTTCCTTCTGCCCATCCATCTTATCTGTTTATGTGATTTAGACAATTTTGAAAATAAAATCTGTTATTTACTGCCAAGGGCAATCTAGTAGGACTGCTTATGAAAATGAAGTCAAGTCTGTAAGGAAAGGGATCTGGAATTGGGAATTTAGGTACTTGGTCACAATGCAGAGGTATCCTTATTTGGATAAGGTTTGTGATCTAGATTTCTTTAGCAGATAAGTTAAATATTGCAAGTATTCATCTGGGAATGTGATTAATTCATTGTCACTCAAGAAACATAGAGTCAGTGCAGAAAAAACTAGTGAGTTCCTATGGTGTGAATAGAAAGTTGGTCTGGGCGATGAGATGGTCATATCTTGACCTAATTTATTTTAATGGTTCCAACGCTATAAAGTCAGGATGCAATTTCTCAAGGATTTGTTCTCACATCCATTTAGTTCTTTGAGTTTAATCCTGCTGTTTGACACAGCACCTTTGATGTGCTTTGTATTAAATACTGTAAAGCAGTAGTTTGATCATAATTACAGAGCTAATCAGGAGCTCTTTCTGCTCCCCAGTGCGATGGCTGTGGAGTCCTTTACTGCCGTTTCTCCTAACGTCCAGGTTGGCAGCTTTGTCCTTTCCAAAGGTAAGAATTGCTTTGTGCTGACTTTGTGTTGTTTGTTCCAGTAGCTGCAAACTTCACATATTTCTACAGCGATGATTGTTACAAGAGATAATCAGGAAGCCAGCCTTCAAACTGGCTGTTAAACACCAGACCTGAGCTTGGTTCTTTGTTCTGCTTAGGTCTTGTGGATAAGATTGATGACTTCAAGCAGCTCAGCTTGGCGCACCTTGAGGATCCACATGCTGATGTTACCCGGGGAGGAGATTATTTTTACCACAGTGAGAACCCCAGGCGTCCAGAAGTAAGATGAGAAAGATAAAACCAAAGCAGCAATTACTATTGTGTGAAAAAAGAGTGCTGGGGTATGTCCCATTTCTTTTTAAACATTAAAGAATTTGGAGTGCAGAGCATCGCCAGGACAGAACCATTAGTATGAGCCTCTCCCTTGCAGGAAGCTTCTCATCCTGCTTGCACCTTCATTTTCTGTTTTTGTTTCTTTTTTTGTTTGCCACGCTTTTAGATGGAACAACATTGGATGATGTTGGGAGGTGGTTTCTACTTCTGCCTTACTGAGGACAAAGTTTGTTCCCAGTTAGTGCTGCCTGCCCTTCTTTGCCAACAAATGAAATTGCAAGGGATGAACATAGGATCTATTTGATGTTAATGTGTTCCTGCACCTAAATCAGAGAGAATATTGCGAAGAAACATTTCAGCTGTCTTGTTTTAGGTATCAACTAGGCCCCCAAAAAATGCAGCCTGGCAATCCTAATGGTATCCTCTGGCTTGTCACGAGTGCTCGAGAAAAGTGATGATACAGAGAGTGTTCCCATTAAGCTTTCTTTCCTGTGATTCTCCTTTGTAAATAAAACTCTCTGTTGATTTCCAATATTATCCCTACTTTAGGTGGGAGACCTTCGTGTCTCATTCTTCTACGCCGGTCTAAGTGGACATGACCCCCACCTGGGCTCTCCTGATAAGGTAGATCTTCAGCTCCTTGTGTTATCCATGCTGTGTCCCCAACTCAGTAACCAGTAACATTCTTTGCCTTTCTTCCAAGGTGACTGTGATTGCTCGGCAGAAAGGCGATCAGCTCGTTCCATATCACACCAAGTCTGGAGATGTTCTCCAGATGCTCTACTCTGGGGATCTCTCTGTCGAGGTAAGATATCACACTCCATCACTAAAAGGTTGAAATTGCAGATGGTAGTGAAGAAGCAGCAGTGAAATAAGCTTTAATTCTCCTTCGAGCCTATTACATAAGAGGAGATGTAAACTTTGGCTTTTGTCTGTGCTGTATCAAGGTCAAAACATTTATAGCCTGTGTTTTCCTTCCCAGTTTCTGCATGTTTTTGTGTTGGCTGCAAAATGCTGTACTTCACCTGTTAGCAGTATATAATTTGACTACAGTTACTTCTGTTCTTTTTTCCCTTTTTAGAAGTAGCTATGGCTAAAGTAATTGTATAAAAAAAAAAAAAAGTCAGCTTGTGTTTCTGCTATTGAACATCATTTGCTCTAAAAACTGTTTCTGTGTCTTCTCCTTTTGGTTAGATTTGATTTTTGGTAGCTTCCTTCTTGCCCACAAACACACACACGCTTTTGAAAAGGTCATAAACAAGAACAGTAAAAATCAGGCTTTAATTAAACAAATCATAGGGGATGTATCCACTCTTCAGCCTCTCTTAACAGGGAGTTTAGGCTTGTTTGAAATGTTTATTGCTACTCTGACTGAGAAAGAACCTTCAGGCAGTTCATAATGCTCCAATAAATCCTGCATGCTCAGGCAATTTGGTGATTCATTGACTCCTTCTAGTAGGTTGATTTCCTTTAATGATTGCTTTGTGCCCTGCTGTAGAAGTCCCAGATGTCAGGAATGTACAGGATCTGCCAAAAGCAGACAAAAAGGCTTTATTTTTTTTCCAGAGTTGAAAGGGAGCAGCAGTAGAATCAGCTCTCTACTGTGAGCTCTGAACCTTCATTAATTACAATTTCATTTCATTGGAAATGAACTAAAAATGAATAAATTATAGAGTCCTTAGGAATACAAGTTGTCAGTCAGTCATTTCTGTATCTTTCCCGCGAGTGCTTTATTATTTCTTGTCCACCTGCATGTGTATTTTTTATATAGGAAGAGGGGCATTCTTGCAAATAGGTGCTTTAAGTTGGTGAAATATACACAAATCTTTTTATCTTCACTTTCCTGCACACTGCTTGTTTTTTACATGCACCTTTCCTTCAGCCATCAGTGGATCTTGCTGCCTTTTCTGTCTTGCTGCAAACGTAACAAAATCAGGTGTTTCTTTCATGTTACTGCTGTCTTATTTCCCACAATAATGAGCACTGAAACTCTATGCTTTCTGCTGTGATTACAGAGAGTGCCTGAGGGTGTCTGTCTTAATATAGATAAATGCAGGTTTCCTTTGTGCTGCACTTTGAAATCTCGTGTAGTGTGCTTGGATATTGATGTAAAAAAGACCCTGAGGAATGAGCTGCATTGTGTCTTCTACTGTTGGCTCTGACTTGCTTTCATAATATACTGGAAATAGATGGATCTCAAGAGAACTTAAGTATCATTACGTGCACCCTGTTACTTGCTTTCAGGAGGTTTTTCAGAAGGAGCATGAGAGTAACACCATGAAGACCTGGGCCCTCCGTGCAGCAGGCTGGCTGACAATGTTTGTAGGCATCAGCCTGATGACGCGGATTGTTTACACTTTGGGTAGGTTGGTGACAGAAAGCTAAAATGATTTAGAAATAGGATCATAATCTGTAGTGTCCTATGTTGCTCACGTGTGAAATGAATTTCTTTGGAGGCCAGGAGGAATCTTGTTTCTCTGATCTTTGGTTGGATTCAGTCTGAAAGTTACTATAAAAATTGTAGATAAACAGCAGCTCAGCACCGTATGGCTGCTTTGTGAAGATAAATAACCTCTTACCTCTCTGCCAGTCTCAGAGGCTCCCAGCCCCATGCTATCTGAAATTAGAAGCCAGAGCACAAGTTGGGCTGCTTCTTTCAAGTCTTGCTCTAGCTTCTGCAGTCCACCCACTGTCTACACACATATACAAGTGGTCTCCCCTCACCAGGTCTTAATTAGTGGTTACATAACTTGTCTTTGTATTCAGCGGTACTGTGAGCGCTGCAGAGAAAGTTTTGGTTTTTCTCTTTGATTTAGAGGAATGCTGGAATAAAAGCTTACAGAAAAGTAGGATGATGCCTCAAACTTTGAACATCAAAGCTATCATTTTTCTTTAGTATTCTGTGCACTGTTTTTTATTATTATCTGCATACAGGCAAATGCAAGATCTATTATTGCCAGAAATTGCTTTTAGCCTGCAAATCTTCATTGCCATCAATTTGTTCCATAGCTGCAAGACTAATAGTCTGTGTTGCCTCATAAGCTTTGAATAAGACTTCAGACTTAATTTTGCATGACTTCCTGTCTAAAGAGATGAGGATGCTCTTGTCTTAGATGTTCAGATGTTACTTATTTATCAATGCCTTGAGGATGCTCTCCTGAAATGCCTTATGCAGTGCCCTACTTGAGTTTGATTGCAATAGTTTGTGCGAATCCTTGGCATAAGCAAGGAGTCCTTGCAAATGACAATCAACTGTTTTCTTCCTTTAATTCTTTCTGCAGTGGACTGGTTTCCTGTTGTTCGAGATCTGGTTAACATTGGATTGAAAGCTTTTGCCTTCTGTGTGGCCAGCTCACTCTCACTTCTGACTGTCTCCATTGGCTGGCTCTTCTATCGCCCTGTCTGGGCTTTGCTGATTGGGTTGCTCTCTGTAGTTCCAATTGTGGTCGCAAGATCCCGGATTCCACCAAAGAAGCATCAGTGAGAAAGAGGTACCCGGGTTCTGCACTGTATCCTGGTTAGAAGCTTTTAAAGTGCATTTCTGTTCTGGTTACATTGCTTACAGTACATCGTGGTTCAGCAGTGTGAGCCCAGATTTGGAGAGGGGTTTGAGTGTGGCTGTTGATAAATGTGTCATCTGAGAAAAATACTATGGAATGCTACTAGTAGGAATTCAGTGACACTGACTTCAGGAAAAAATAACAAAAACATTGGGGAGCATCTGTATTCATTATAAGTCAGTGTAAAAGTACCACTTATCTTTCACCTCTTACTAATTCACTCTGATTTGAGAACTGGCAAATTCTCATTGGCAGGTGGGGCACCTTGTGTATTGTGGACAAAGTGCCAGCTTCATCGCATGGACTGGTGTGAAATCCTTGGGAAATACATGTGTGTACCTGCCTCTGACAGTCCCTCCTTCTGCTACTTTTTCTCACTTGTACAATCATGTATACTGCGTTGGCTAAAGTGTTTGAAAGTGCATTGTTAAAGGAAAAACAACTTTTGACACAATACTTCAGTAACGTGGATTCATTTGAGCTGGGGATTTTGAAAGTAACTTGGAATCTCCAGTGGCCAGGTTAGCAGTGCTCTGAGGCAGGGAAGATATGTCAGAGAGCAGAGACTTTTCTCAGTTTTTAAAGAGGTCTGAAGCTGTTCTTGGGTAAGGACCCGAAATGGTGGAGTTCTGTAAAAACACTGAATTGCTCTTATTTAAGGAGATACTCAGAGGTCACTTGCCTTTAATTTTAAAAATAAAACTGCTGCCTTGAAGTACAATTGATTAATTTCTATCGTTGAATACATATTCTTTAAAATATTTGGTTTTGCTGTATGTAGTTTGTCTTTTTGAATTTTGCTTGCCAAGAACCATGAAAATATTCCATGAAATTAAATAATGAACACATTTCTGCCTGATTAGATTTCATAGACATAGTAGCTTGAATTTTGAGCTTTATATCATGTTAATACAGCTTCCTGTTGTGTTGCAATGGCTCAAGCTTACAGGTTTCTGCTGTAAATAGTTCTTGAGTTGAGGCAATCTTGTTGTGTTTTGAAGTCTCTCTAGATAGCTCGTTTGGCTTCCAGGTGTGCCCTACCAACATGTTTTTCCTTCTGTAAGTACACATAATTCAGTACAAAAATGTCTTCAGTGAATACATTTTTTGAAGGAGAATTATGACTATATTCCCCATACCAAAGGAAATTTGCTTCTATGTATGTTCAAGTTAATGTTTCCTAAAAATGTTACTACATGGGAGGTCAGGTTTATAAATCATAAACATTTTGAGATGTAGTAATTTATATTATTAGCTTCAATTTCATTTAATTCTTAGTATTCTTGTGGTCTCGTGTTTTCAATTTCACCCTTTCTGCTGGTGAAAGCAGCAGCAGTGAGTGAAAGGCAGGGCACGAAGCTGACCTGTGTTAGTGACCCAGCAGTCTCTATCTGCTGCTCTTTCTCCATGCACTCCGCTGGGGAGAAAAATGGAAGTTTTGAACAGCTGTTCTACCAATGATGCAGGAAACTAATCAGCATTGCCATATTGGAGATGGTGCAATTTTCTACAGAAGTGCTGAGCTTTTTGTATATTTAATAAAACACCATTTTCAGAAAGTTGGTCTGTAGGCTTCTTTTTCATTACCTTTAAGCACTGCCTATTTCATGTCTAGGAACAACAGCCAAGTGCGTGGAGGATCAGTTTGTAACTCTGGATGAACAAGTTTTCCACTGTTGGTGGAGGCAAATGTGCAGATGGGTTTTGTGTAACCTGTAACCTCACAGCGGTCATCTGGTCCATATGCTTGATGATAAGGCTGATTCCAGCCTACCAGTGATGTTTTTACTCTTCTTCTTTGCTCTTAAGAAATAGCTTCCTTGCCTCCATGGGATCTCTGAGAAGTATGGTCATTTGACTTGCCTGGAATCAACTTTTTTAAGAGAGAGTGGAGGCTTACTTACGCATTCAGCAGTTCAGAACATTTTCATCTTACACGCTCATCTGCACACAGAAATATGCAAAACTGAAGAACTTAATGTTTCCCAGGGTAGGTATCCAGGTGGAGCCAAAGCTCTTTCATTGCACGTACACAAATATTTCTATCGAAACAACTGAAGCAGTATCTTCCTTACCTGCTCAGCACAATCTGACAGAATGTGTATCTGCCTGTCAATAACTGTTCCCTTCTGTTTTGCTCTCCCCTAAACTGTATCTACTCATCTTTTGCATGCTTGGTTTGAGAGAGCTGTCTGAACTCATAACTTCGTGCATTTAAGTACGGTCAGGAAGTGCTGAGTCACTGTGGTACAGCTGCTGCCAGCTCCCTTTTGAAACAAATGAAACATTCCTGATGCCAGCTGGACTTGGATCCTCTCATTCAAAATACTCAGTGTACCCTGCGTAACTGTGCGACCCTTGGCACTGAAGGAACTCTGGTCTCTCCCATCCCCTGAAATTTCATCACTTGATGTGAGATTTTTTTTCCTTGAAGTCTTCTGAGCAATCATGCCTACCCACCAAACCCAGTGTTTTGGTTTTAGAAGTCAGTGGTAAAAACTCAAAAAGATGACCCTTCACATCAATTCTGCAGTATCCTGGGACCTGTTTGTGATTTCTAGAAATAGCACTCTTATAGTGCTTAGTTGTATGAGAGAATCCTTACAGGTAAACTGAGCTGCTGCCAGAAGAGAGGACTGATAGCATTAATTAGTTTATTTGTTCTACAAATGCAATACAAAAATATGTATTTTTTTTTAGGGTAGTTAAATGAAAGCCATTTTCTTGCATATGTAGCTTTTCTCTGTAACAGTATTCAGCAACAAGTAGACTGGATTCACCTCTATTTTTAAAGAGACAGTGTATACTTTTTTTTTTTTAAATACAGCAAAAGACAGAAGAGTATTTCTGCCTGTATAGACTTCACATTCCTCTCCTAACAGTTTTTAATTGTTTAGGTACTGGATAACATTTACAAAAGCTGAGTTTCACTGACTTTCACTTCTGCCAGTAACACTTGGCCCAGATCTACATGTTTGGATCCAGAATAAAACTAAATAGTCTTGATAAAACAAAACTGAAACAAATGTGCATATTTTTGATTGACTTAAGATGACATATTTAATCTTAAGTTTGCCATGAAGACAGGGCTTCTTCTTTCTAATGCACAAGATACCTGCTGCAGACTGAAAAGCCAAAGTTGAGTTTTCATAAAAGGCACGTGTGTACTTTAGAAAGGAAGTTCTCAGGTTCATCCAAATCTTTATTGCAGGCTGCACACCACGTGAGGTATTCCCCCTCGCTGTGATGCTGAGACTAGAACTCTACTCACTACTGATTTGGATAAGGTCTGATTAAAATACCAAAGAGGATGTAGTGGTCTCTTGACTAGCTTACCACAGACTGTTAAATAGCAGCTGCATACTTCAGTTCTGGGCAATCAGGGAAGAAAAATGGTGAGGAGAAAATTGGGAAGAGGCAGTGCTAATGGAAGTAGTGCCTCAGAATGCATTTGTTACAGTGCTGAGTGATACAGAGGAGCGTGAAAAGCCCAGCTGTGTACAGATGGTGATCTTGGAAAGTACAGCTGCACATCTGCTTCTCCTAAGTTCAAGGATTAACAAATGAACTTAATTACCCACAATAGCAAAAGAGATTCTTGGTGCTGAATTTGGTTGATTCCCCGATAGCTCAGAAATGCAAATGAACAGAAGACTAAGTCTTTAACTGGCACAGGATGCTTTTGTTGTGACGGTTCTGTTCTTGCGTTGGGAAAGAGCAAGAAATGCTTGTACTTATTACAGTTTCTCAAAAGGAAACAACTGTGCTGCTTCTTCCTTCTTTTCTCGCTTGCTTTTTCTGGTTGTCTTCTCTTTCTGCTGCTCTGCCTGGCGATTTCGGGGCCAAGAAATTTCCACATCTCCTCCGGCAGTCCCTGAATTTGGGCCTTCTTCATCAGAGGAGAATCCTGCTCCTTTCTCTGTCTCAGGTGCTGGTGGCTCAGTCTGGGAAAAAAAGAAAAAAAAGAACAGGCATGAAAATGGAAAATAATCATTTGTAGCTGCTCCTTTCTAAAAAGGCTCATTTTCTCTCAGTGACATTCCAGAAGTTGAATGCTCTGGTTTGGGCTTCTTGCCCAAAGCAGCGTGTTTCTATTTCTAGATGTCAAGCACTCTTTCAACAACAAGCTACGTTTTTTTGATCAGAGATGAATAAAAATAAACTAGCTTTAAAAAGATCATGCTTTTCTAAGTAAGGAAAGCATTAAGAACTAAACCGTCTGATTTCATAAGAAAAAAATTAGCCCACTGACCTTGCTAGCTATTTACTTGGCTTGGAGGAAAAGATCCAGGAAGGGAGATACGTCAAAGTAGAAGAGCAATATACAAACCATGATGCTTTGGGCAAACACTGATCTCTTCTTAAGCAATAATTAATCTTTCATGGACATGACAGTGTTGATTTTCTAGTGTAGGCTTTTTTTAATTGCTAGTCAAACATTAAGAGGAAAGAGAAAACTTCAGAATGTGCTCCTCTGGTAGACAACACACTGGAGATGCTAGAAAAAATTCCCTTGGTACAGAAAGCGAAAGCACTAATGGAGATGCAGAATACCTTGATGGAGTAGCGCTGCTTCAGTCTCTCTCTAATGAGAAGCCCTTTTGTCAGCAACTTCCAGTTTCCCAGAGCTCTCTTCTCACGCTTCTTTTTGTTATCATTGAAAAGAAAAAATACTATTTTAAGTTCCAATGTATCAACGCTCGCAGAAGACAGAAGTTGAAAGACTTTAAAATGAAATTGAAAAAAAAAGAAAAAAAAGAACTACAACTCAACAACACACCACCAACTTAAATGTGTCACATTGAAAGATTATAGGCTGGTAGGATTCTTAGGAATACAGTGTATTGGTGACAACGTATCTGCTAAATACATGAATTACTGTCCCTTTCTGAAGTAAATTACACTGGAGCCTCCTTCAGAAGTTTAACATGTATGCCTTACTTTTGTTTCTCAGCAGCTATGGAAAGCTATTCCAAAGTACACTCTATTTCAGAGATTGCTGCACACTTGTTTGCACTGCAGTGCTAAAAGAAAACCCCAAATGAAGCATTCGAGGAAATGCAACCTGCCTCTCTTCACAAAGCTCTGTCTGTTACATATACAGCCTACCTTTGATTGTTTACAGCTTAAATTCAATTAAGCAGTAATAAAGAGCCTGCAAAAATAATTCTCACCTCCTTCTCCTTCTTTTCTATTTCTGCTTGTTCATTCTCCCAGGCAGCAATCAGCACCTCTTTATATTCTTCACAGACAACATAGCCATCAGTACTAGGAAGGAAAACAGAATCCCCTGTCAGCTACTAGAAGAAAAAAGAAAGGGAACAAATGCTTGCTGACCCCACCAAACCAAAAGCTGCTGACAGAACGGGCTAGTTGTCTCCTAGGGTGTAAATGTGTAATTTATCACCCATTCCACCTCCCTCCCCCTTGAATTGTAGACCCTATGAGTGTATAAGGTCACTTCTGCGTGCCAGGGCCATTGACTCTACTACCACAGGTAGCACAACAGAGAAGGATGTGTCGTCCATGGCACAGAGTATACAACTTCTGCACAGCATCAACATTCATCACCTTAAATAAAGCACCTTTACATACACTGCGTGTGAGTAGCCACCATGGAAGTCAAATCCAGTGACAGCTTGAGCACAGTCAATGTCCAACTTCCGTGCCAATCTGTTCAGGTTGGGGAGCCTAAGCTGCACACAACCAACAGGTAACATAGAGGGCAGGAACAGATAGACGTTTCCATATTCATTCCGAGGAACCTGGTATTGCAAAATGAAAGAGAAATGATGACACTGCTGCCTTCTGGAGAGAGGCAAAAATCTCTGCTTCAATTCAAGGTCTCTCCCCTCTTTCTGACCTGCTGCATTCTACTCTGGTATTCTATTTGTATTCATACGACAAGGCACAGGCTAAATTTAACTGTGTGGTTGTCTCCTAATTATGTTCTCTGACCCAGCCTCATTACTGTGGCTGCAATGCTGAGAACAAGCAAAACAAAGATGAAGTTGGAAATTACATTGATTAGAAAATTGGACTTAGGAATAAAAGGCATCGATGAAATTTTCACCGTTCCCTCCTGGCTTTATTTACCTCAGAACTCTTTAAGCCCGAATCCAGCTACTATTGACTGATCTCACCTTTGAAACGTGCAATTCCCCAAAAATAAAGCCCACAACTTCATAAGAAGCAGTTCCTTTAACACCAGCCCTCTGCTTTCCCGGCTACCTTTCCATCCACTGCTATGGGTGGCTGATACTCCTCTGTCTGCCAGCGACCAAACAGCGCCAGGTCCGCTTTGTCCCGGTTTGCAGGCTCTGCAAGGCGTGCCTTCCTGGCCTGGTTGGAATAGCCCTTCACCATCTGTGCAAATACAGTGATCAAACTTGTAACGGCACAGAAACAAGCTGTTAGGGATTTCAGACTTTCCCAGGATAGTAAAGGAGAAGACTCTGGAAAAGAAATGATGCCTACTTCCTGTCTTCAGTATTTATCTCTCATAAATGATATCCCAGCTACTGTGCACTAGGGAGCTAGATTCTCAGTTTAAGTGAAAGTCGTAGGATGCCTTAAAGAAGATGAAAAGGGTGCAGTTCTACAAGATATCCTTGAGATAATGGAATCACAACTCAGATACCACATGCAAGCAAGAAACCCACATCTGCTAACAGAAAGAATGAAAAAAGAAACCAACAACAAACAAAGCTAAGCTTGAACTTCAGAGAGCAGATGTTGCACAGGAGGAAGCCAAACCCTCTTACTTTGTAAGGCACTTCTCCAATCCTCACCACTCGAGCCTGCTTAAGCCAAGTGTCCTTGGAGTGGAGCGTGTGTACACAGTCTCTAAAAAGACCAAAAGAAAGCAAAGACAAGCATCAGAGACTTCCAAACCGTTATTCACATGCTAGGAATGGTTAAAAAAAAAAAGTGCACCTAAATGGTATGCAAATTCTGTCTGAGTAGCTAAATGTCTCATGCTGTCTGTGCGTGTGGCCTGTGTCTACTGCAATACCACTGTGGTCAACACACAAACTAGCTCTAATTAGTTATAAAGATCACAGACACACACAACTGTGCACCGCTCACCTCGAATAAACAGCCTCTCCCCTGCAGTACCCTAGGATAGCAGCTGACTCAGGATAGATGGCCTGATATTTCAAGAGATGCCTCTTCAGTGCATACAGAGGGTGGTTTTTGTACTCTCCAATTGCTGTTGGTAGAGGCTGATCTTGAAGCTTAACCTGAAACTTTAGGAATTAAGCAAAAAGAGAGTTATTTCATGACTACCTTGCACTAGCCTTTTCAGAAATCAAGAATGATCATAGTGTGGATTAATGGAAAAAATGTTAGAAAAATAATCAGATGAACTAAGGGACCAAAGAACTCTTGTTGCAAATAGACAGCTGTGCAACCACTTCTATGTATCTTAAAGAATCTGCACAAGAGTAACACCAGGCTGCACAGAACCACGTCATTAAGTTTCCAACATGGGCTGCCCAGTGCTTTTGCTGTCCAGATTTCTCTAAACAGCCTCCATTTGATTATTACTTTAATCTTATCATTGCATGCTCCCTTTAAAACTTGCTCATTCTGAATATTTCATGTTCAAATACAGCCCTCCTTCCTCATGGAACCATTCCTAACGATTTTTGCATGAATGGAAATCCAGGGACTGGACCTATGCTAGTAAATGTCCCATATAACTTATTGTTTACCTCCGTTTCCTCCTTCTTGTCTCTGTCTGCAAAGGGACTTTTATATGGCTGCAGTGTGTCTTCCCACCACTCAGGGTCCACACGTTTCTTCCTTGTCGTGGTCATCCACACTGGGTCGTATCTTTGTGTCACATCCTTGACACTCCCATCATTGTCAAATCCCACAATATAGGAGAGTGGCTTTGTGGCGTACGTGAAGCACTGCTGGGGCTGGCCAACAATGCCATGCACACAGTCTACACACACCCACCTGTCCTCACGTTCAAGGAAAACCTCTAGCCACTGGTCTGTGCCAACCACTTTCTGTACCATCTGCTGCCCATCATCCTCATCACTGGAAATTATTTTGTTTCTCTTTCTCTGTGCCTGAGGCAAGGTTGGAGCTGTGCTTTTTGCTGGTCTTGGCTCAGCTCCCAAAGAATTTCTGGATAGCCTTGATTCCGAAGTCTCACTTTTGGGGCTTTTTATAGTCATTGCCTTTGATTTCTGGGCACCTCGTGAGCTTCTCCACTTTTTAGAGACAGTTTCAAAGTCCTCATCGGAGATATCACTTTCCTCTCCTGAAATCTCAAAGTCAGAAACACTGCCCTCATCACTTCCACTCTCTTCTTTGTAACACACTTTGGAGGCCACACGTCTCCGCCGACTGTTCTTGGGTCTGACCGGCACATCTTTTTCCCCTAAACCACTGTCCTCATTTCCAGTTTCCTTCTGTTCCTTATTGCCTGTTGTCAATTTTGACTTGTGCGTCCTTTTGGTCTGAGCACTTTTTGTTTTCTTTGACTCCTCATTGTCTTCTTCACTCCCTGATGATTTCTCATCCCGTTTGGCTTTTTTGCAAGGGCATTTTTTTGCCACAACTTTGGGTGTTGTGCCTGAGCTCTCCTGCCCCTCAGAGGTACTGCTGAGCGACTGCTTCTTGGATGTGCTTTTTTCCTGCAAAGAAAGAGGCTAGGTCACTTTTACCATGCCTAAGAATACAAAAAAAAAAAGAGAAAAAGACTGAGGTCAGCATAAAGTAAATAGACCAAAGACTGGCCAGAAACATGGTCAATTTATCTTAGGGACTTGAAAACTTCAGGCAAATGACTGAAGGAAGATGTCCCCCAGCAGTATCTGCTGTGAAAAATTTAAAGAAATTTAAAACCACTAAAGCATGAGAAGCCTCTGCTTAAACACACACAACAGGAGGTGGGTTGTTTTTGTTTTAAAAAACAGGAAACCTAAGGATATGCATCTGCTGCAATATAGACAAAAAACAATGTCATAACAGTGCTTCATACAGTGATTCACCTCAAGTTACAACCAGGAAGCTTTGTTGCACCTTCTGGGGAGCAACCAATTAGGGAATTTCACACACCAAACAAAAACTACCTTTGCCTTCATCTCCTTGAGAGGAATGGGCTGTAAGGACAGCACCAGGCGACACAGCAGCTGCAACGCCCTGAGAATAATTAAAAATATCTGCAAAAGATAAAATAAACCATGTTCAAACTTTTTTTTTTTTTTAAGGTATATGAAAAAACAACTTGAAACTCTTTCACATCCTGGGTTCTGTCAGAAACCATTTTCATTCTTGTCTTTTACCCAGTGCTGTAGACACCAACACAGATGTGTAGCCCAGCTACTATAGCATCAAAGCACTGTACTGTCTTCTCTGGCTCTTATTTATGTCCAAACAGTGACAGAGCTCCTGCTGCTAACTCATAGAAGAAGAACCAAAGCCTAAAGAGGCCAAGTGACTCACCCTGGATGGAGCAGGCAGTACATCACCCAAATCTATCTCTCCTCCACCTGCCTCCCATTCTTGAAGCAAATTGAGTAAGATGTCTCTAAATCCACACCCTCCCAAAGGTAGCCAAGGCCAACTATATACCATCAACTGAACCCAGAAGAAACACCAGCAATTCAGAGAATGTCATTACAGTCCCAGCTGAGTGGCTAATAGCTTAGAACTGCCAACTGCTTTCCTGCATGGGAGTCAAAAGAAGCTGCCATTAGTGAGTGCCTAAGCAAGGTTTGCTTTGCCTTTACCTCCTACCACAGAAAGTGACATTTTGTATTTACACAGCATGCTTGCAAAGACATCACAAGAACCACTTCCTGCTCTGCAGCACAGAAGCTGCAACATCCCACTTCATCAGCAACAGGGCACAGCTGCAAGCCACACACCTGCAAAGCAGCAGCTCTTTCAAATGTCCTGTCAATTTCATCTCCTGTTTCTCCTTCCCTTGATTGTTCTACCAAAATAATCCAAGAATTTTCTTACTCAAATTAGTACTACAAGAGAAACCTATAAACTGGTTTTCCTTGACTTATACTACTAAAAGCAATACGAAGAAGCCATAGCATGCTTATAAACAAGAAGTTCTATGCACTATGCAAAGCCATCCATGGAAGATAAACCATGCAGTGGTACCAATAAGAAATAGAGGCTTCAGTTTTAATACAGTTCAAACTGAAGAATTTAATCGCAGAAGGATTCCAGATAAAAATACAAAACAAATTAAAAAACAGGAATCACCTCACTCACCAACCTGTTTCTTCACACTGATTCCTCAAACACCACTTTGTTCACAATGATCTAGCATCCAAATTCAGCAACCAACCCTGCACTTCCCAGTCACTTACATGAACCAACTCTTCATCATCTCGTGCAGCATAGATGGCAAAGCGCCTCTCCAAGGTCGACTGAAGGGGCTCTCCTTTTTCACTGGAAAGTTCATCATTGACAGTGAAGGTTCCAACAAACCTGAAATGTGAGATACTCATTTATTGTCTACTGTTGTGAACGTACTCCTAAACTTCACAGTTCATCCCTTCCTTCTTTACTAAAAACAGTCTTGTGTTTAAAATAAAAACAATCAGTGAAGAATTGTAATTACATGTACCCGTGTCCCTGAACCCTGGCTCTATATTCTATGTGATAGTAGGACTAGCAGAGAGTATATTACCATTTCACCAAGTTGGAAATGTAGAGAAGGTCCACTTGGCCTGCAGGAACTTTTGTGAAGTGTATGGGGATGATGGATAGACCAATGGCATGAAGATCTGGCTGGCTGCAGATCCTGTTCCTATAGAAACCATTTGCTAATAAACACAAGAGGTGAACCTGAGAGAAAAAAGTTTCTATAGTGAGTTCACAAGAGATGTTCTTTGCTGGAACTGTTGTCCACGGTGATGACCAGGATGCCTCTAATGCTCCTTTTGACAGAGACAGGCAGCAATAAAACCTCCCGAGGACAAAAAGGGTGGCCACAGGACTGACCAGAGTCCCAAGGCAGTAAAGCCTTGTAGTACACCTGTCTGCGTCTCCTGTTCTACATCTGACAGACAGTTTAACCCAAGTAGAACAAGCAGAAGCACACAGCAGAGAAATATACACCCTACTTGAATCTGCTTTCATTTAGAAGTCTACTAATTCAGTGACTGACGTTTCTAAGTTACAGTTGAGAACAAGGCCAATGAGCACCTGTCAGGAATACAGCCTTTTTATTTTTTCACTTCCAGCCATGGCCCCAAATTATTTTATTCAAAAACTACTTTCTTTTTCATTAAATATCAGTTCAGAAATCTCAAGCACATTTTTTTCTTTGTGACCAATACCTTATGTGTGTCCTCACGAACTTCCTTAGTGAAACGTTTAATCATTCTCCGAACATAAGTCTCAAACTCAGCTTTCCTTTTCTCTCTGCATAAGATTAGAAAATAAAAGGATATTATGGTTTCTTGTGTATCTGCCTTCCTAGATTCCTGAGCTGCTCTCTACTGCCTTCCGTTTTCACCTTCTCTCTCTTCTCTTAAGTTGTTCTGGGGTTTCAATCTCTATCTCAACAGGGTTGCTTGGCAGCACCGCTGCTGGAAGAACAGCACCTTCTTCTAACTTATCTATGACAGGCTCCTGGAGTTCTGGGAAAAAAACAGAGTATTACTAGATAATACATGAACAGTGAATAATATGGCAACAAATAGTCAAATTCAAAGCACTACCTTTAAGGCAGCAGTTGTATGTTTCTTTCCTGCTTTGGCACTATTCCAAAGTATTATGAGATAAGAGCTTTTAATACAGATACGCACGTGAAGCATACTCTTAAGTGTACAAAGTATACAAAATGAGGAATGGCTCAAAAAGCAAATTAGAAAAGAACCTATTGCATACAAGGATATTTACAACTTAAATAGACATGCAGTTGTTACCCTCCACGTCCTCCCATTCATCTTCACTTTCATCATCATCATCAGTATTGTCTTCATCCATCTCTTTTTTAATTGGAGATTCTCTCTTCAATTTTATCTCCTTCTGAGGGGCCTTCAGTGAGTCACTATTAAAATTACAAAATTAGTTTTAGCAGCAGGAAGTGCAATGGTTTGTTCATTTGAAAATGGAAGAGAAAGAAAACAAAAATGAGGAAATAAATGAAGCATCATCTCTGCATCAGTAACAACAGATGCGAAGGTTTTGAGTATTTGACAACTGAACCGTGTGTGTCTGTAAAGTGAGCCATCTTTGCCATGAGTAACTGCAGAATAACTGTTTAGCAACAGTGTTTCAGTGCAAACACAGGCCCTGGTTCTGACAGGTTGTTTGAATGAAGATGACTGAACGTAAAATAAATGACCCATCTTTCCTAAGAGCTTGTATGAATGAGTTCATTCAATCATTTGTCTTGACTGAGACTTCACAGCATAACACCCAATGATTTGGTTGGCCAGTGAAATGATACTTATCGCTTTTATTCTTCTCATTTGTACATTCCCCATAGAATTCTCCACAGGAAGACCATATACCTCCCTAATCTTAAGTAAAAATAAATGAAATACTACCTTACAATTATGACACCAATTTGAAAAGGCTCAGATATTTGCTTCCCATGCAGACTGCCTTCCTGAGGCCGATCTTGCCATCAGGGAGGCAGTACTTCTGTACAGATGTGTGTCCCAGACAAACTAAACCAGCCTGCCAGCTTAACATAACCCCTTCACATGATCATCTGCAGCAAAGGGCCCCACACAACATCCAACCCACAATGAGCTACAGAGAGCGTGCAATCATGATGAACAACAGGTAAGCTCACCTGCACGTTTGCTCTTTGTGACAAGTCCTTTTATTTTCAGGGCTTTTCTCATTTTCTTTTGCTCGCCGTTTTTGTTTTGAAGGCTTATCTGCTGACTTGGCAACTCCAGCATCACCATCGTCCTTCTTCCCAGCTGCAACTCCGGCTCTGCTCTTCTTTACGCTGGGTTTTTCCTCTACAAAATCACCTGCATCGGAAAGAAAGACGTTTTCTTCGAGGACACGATCTCAGCCCTACGGATACCCGCAGCGATACCTCCGCAGGCTGCAGCCTCCAGCCTCGGCCAGGCGGAACGGCGCCGTTCGTCACTGGGGGCTGTCGAGCTCCGGGCTGGCTGGCTGGCCGTCTGGCTGACACCCCTATCCTAGGCACAGAAGCCTGGCGTCCCGCACTCACCCTCCTCGCGTTCCTCCTCGCGTTCCTCCTCGCGTTCCCGCCGCGCTCCCGCCTCCCCCTGCCGCCTTTTGCCGGCAGGCTCCCGGACGACGGACGATTTGCGCTTCCTCGCCATAGCGGCGAGCAGCCCCGCCTCCCTCGGAGGGGAAGAGGCCGGGCCATAAAGTCTCGCGAGAGAGCGCGGGAAGCGGTTTGAAAGATGGCGGACGAGGTGGATCAGGTGAGCGGATCCGCGCTTCTCTCCGGGCGAGCGGCGCCGCTGCGGCCGGCCCGGTGGCGTGGTGAGGCGGCGGGGGCCTGAGGAGAGGGCGGGCGCCGCGTCTGCGTGCCTTCGCTCTGCCGTGCGGGTTGTCTGCTTCTGTGTGGATGCTGGGATTTGAGGGAGCGTTTCAGAACGCCTGCTCGCAGAATGGGCAGTGAAGGAGTTGGCGGGCCGCTCCTGTGTGAATAACTCCGATTGTTTCGGTTTTGTTTGCAGCAACAAACAACAAACACCGTCGAGGAGCCCCTCGATCTCATCAGGCTCAGTCTGGATGAGCGCATCTACGTGAAGATGAGGAATGACAGAGAGCTCCGAGGCAGGCTGCACGTGAGTACTGATGCCCTGTTATTACAGCCACCTGCTGTGCAGTGCAGTGTGCTCAGCAGCGATGCTTGGTTTGTGCAGTGCTCTGCCAGAGGTTCTGAAGGTGCATTTGTTTTTCCTTGTCATCTTCTAAATTCCAAGTGATTTGTTTGTCTGGTTTTGGCTTCTGTTTCCATGCCTGCGAAATAAGCAGTAATGATGCAGGCATCCTCTTGTAAGGGGCTCTCGGCTCTATTAAGAGGGAAATGTGTTTATCACGCAGCTATCTTGTAGGGCAGACCCAGTGACTCTGTGCTCTGTACTTAACTGGGTGCTCTCCAAACTTCATTTGTTTTGTGTCTCCTTTTGAGAGTGATGTGTCTCCTAGTGGGACAAACTTTTGTGTCATCCTTTTGCACTATGGTACTGTGCTGAGGAAGAGAACCAGTTTCCCATGTGTTAACTAGGCCTCAAATTCATTTGGGAACACAAAGGTGAGGACAGATCTGTGATGCACTGGCATAATTCCTAACTTCCTTTTGTAGGGTGTTTGGAACATGTGCTTAATTAAAATTTTTATACTGTTGAGTTACAGCTTTCATAGCTGTAAACAATCAATCCCAGAAATCTGGGCTGATAGCAAAGAACATGTAGTTGGATTAATGGATAATAACAAGAATAAGCTTGTCCATCTCTGAGAGTTTGTGCGTGTGCTCCAGAAGGAGAGTTTCAGTGAATATAAAAGCCTTACTTATGCTGTGGAGTACTGTACTGTCTGTTGGCCTTTGTAGTTGAACTTACAGCTAACTGATATATCACGCTCACACATGATACATTTTGGCCCAAATCAGATTAAAATAATTTTGTTTGAGTGTCTTGCTAAAATTATGGTTTTAATGAGTTTGTGCTTGAATTTTGGAAGAAGTAATAAACTTTGTTCTTACAGGCATATGATCAGCACTTAAATATGATTCTGGGTGATGTGGAAGAAACTGTAACAACAATAGAGATTGATGAAGAAACATATGAAGAGATTTATAAAGTAAGGACTTCAGTGTCTTCATCTCCATAGAAAACCTCTCTTAAGCTAGATTGTCATGTAGTCAAAATAATGTATTGATAACTGCACCTTTTGGGCTAAGATCTAGCAGATGTTTCAGGCAAATTGTTATGAAAGCACAAAGGACATCCAGGTGCTTGTTGATTTTGATATCTTCAGCAGAACAGGAAGTTGCATGTTTGACCTTACTTGTGTTGGAAGATGCTTCTGGTGTCTTGTTAGGATTGAATTTTGTCACGTGCTTAGCAGATGTGTTCTGTATACTGCTCCTTTGTAAATGTAATCTTTTCTTTGCTTCTTCATAGTCTACCAAAAGGAATATTCCGATGCTCTTTGTCAGAGGTGACGGCGTTGTGCTTGTAGCTCCCCCGCTGAGGGTTGGCTGAAGCAACCAAGGATTGAACCTTCTTGGAAGGTTTCAGGCTCTTGGACAATTTGATTTGATCATGTCTCAAAATTGTGTACACATTTTTACAGAATGTTTTTGCCAGTTCTTTGTGGAAGAGGAATGAGTTTTTCTTGCAGAAAGTACTTGTCAGCTGAAGTAGTGTAAGAACAACCTCATTTGCCCTGAATTACTGTAACTGCTGTAAATGAGCTGTGTGTGACATAAGTAAAAGAACCCTGTGTTTTTCAACATTGGGAATAGCAGTGTCTTTTTTTGTTTTAAATAAATTTGGTTTATCTTTCAGATTTGATGTGTTATGTTTTTGTTGAAAAGGCATATAGTGCTAATGCTATATTAAGGTGTGGTAGGTGGCTTCACTTCCTAAGAAAGCAGTTACTGGTGTGTTGCTTTGATTTTTATCCTTACTAAAGTTTTGCAGATTGATGTTTTGGAGGAGGGCAACATTGTCAGTCTGCGGTGCACCGATTTATAGCTTTTCTGGTGGTAAAATTCTGTAAACTTATCCTTGTAGGAGGGAAACTGTGTGTGTGTGTCCTACTTCAAATACATAAAGAGAATAGAATTCTTAGAGTGTTCTCAGATACTTCTATTGCAGCTTTGTTAGCAGAGCGATGCTCACCAACACCATGAGTAGGAAACAAATTGAGTTGCCCATTGTATGCATTCATTTGCCACCATCTGTAGCTGGTTTCAGTTCTTGAATGCATTAAATTCTGTAGAATGCCAAAGATGCTTCCTGGTTATCAGGGGTGCACAAAACCCTGCACACTGTTGTTTGTTTTTTTTTAATATGTAGTTTCTCAGGCCTTCTCTACTTGCAGTTAATTCATGTGGGGGGGGAAAAATGACTTGAATGTTTTACCTGTGTGGAATGACTATGGAATGTTTTACAAGTGTGTTTGCAAGGCATACTACAGACATAGGCCCACTCAAGGGCATTTCTTGACGTACCTTGACGCACGGCTTTATGAACTTGCCTGGGTTCTAAGACATGTTCTGTACAATCATCAAAAGCAGCTTCCTTTGACACTGTCCTACGGTTAAAATTTTTCCTATCCTGTGATGCCTAACCTGTGGCAAGGGTGAGAAATGCAAGGTGGTACTTTTTAAAGCAATAACTTATTTTGGCAATAAAATAGATACCCTTCAAACTTGAATGTATACGTTATACTCTGAAATGAGTAGGGACTTCAAGAAGAAAACCCACAAAAAAACCTCTGGCCTCTAGGTGTCCTTTGTTCTCAAAGTGCCCTCTAGCATTGGCATAGGAGTGATACCCGAAGCTGAAACTGAAGCTATTGCTGATAATTAGTGTTAATAGTGATTACAGTCTTTTGAATATTTTATCACATGCGTATTCTTTGCACTGCATTCTAGAACTGCAAGAATTTGTAACCTTAAAGCTGTTCATGAGGCATTTTCACATATAGGTGTCTTGTGTGTAAAAGAAATTATCTGTACGACTGCTATTATTTGAATGAAGAGTGGGTTTTGCAGTCTTGTGAGTAGGCATCCCTCATCATACTACCCTGGATTTAAGTTGGTCGAGGCTAAATACAGCTGTTGTGTGTGATCCATGTGTGCCATCTCTGCAGGGAGCTGGGAAACCACCTGTGGAATTCCTCCATGGACTCAATGTTTCGATTTAGCCCACACAGGACGCTAGGTGGTGGTGTGTCCTCAAATTTAAGCTGGGTTGGATTTGCTTGGTTTTGATGTATGTAGCCTGTGTCAACAGGCCCTCTGGTTGTGCAATTAGTCATTTGCTTTTAATTAGGATGGCACTTGCTGACAGTTTTAAATTAACTCTGCTGCTCACTCATAAGTCAAAATAAAAGTTTGTTTGGATGTTTATGCAGTCACAGAACAAGCCTGCAGAAGGGTTAAGTAAAGCAGTATGTGTGCCTTGCATTGTGAAATTGTAAAATGCTTGAACTCCAGGATGGTAGCATTAGCTGAAGGTGTACACCATTTAGAATAAGCTCTGGTTTAACCACTTTGCTGCTGAGTGCTGCCTGAGATGAGCAGCACACTGTTGTGTGTGATACACAAAGCTGCTTCTACAGCCACTGATTCAAGTGCCAGTTGTATGGCTGCCCAGGAACTTCATGGGGAAACTTCATGCTATTAAAATTCTGCAGAGAAAGTCTCTGAATGTACGTACATTAAACTCTTGAGGTAAAGGATCACAGTTTATTTCTTGTCTATTTCTCTGCTTTCTTCTTGAACCCAGATAAATTTATTTTGTTCCAGTCTACATAAACTCTAGCAAGACAGAGTTTTGTTCTGCTTCCTGCAGGCTTTTTCATGCTGTGCATATCTGCTTTTTATGTTTTCTATTCTGTTCCTGTTTTCCCCTCACAGGACAAGTCCAGGATTTGGTTTGTGGGTTACAGCATGCCCTGGGGCTGTGAAAGTATTGATCATATTGGGATCCGTGCAACAATGCTGTCTTCTCTTGCTGTTTTTGACGCTTGCTGTGTAGGCAAAAATATATAGATTAGAAATCTATAATTTGAAATATTTGAGAGAATGGAGTTTATAATCTCACAGAGTTGTTATTAGAACTGGAGCACTGGGAGGGGAGCATGGTTCAGTGCAATATGACAAATGCTCTGCATTGTTTTTTGGGCTGATGATGACAAGTACAGAAAATCCCATCAGGCTAATTTAAGGCTTAAGGCATTCATGCCAAGATCATTGATGGGCTGAATACATCATTACTGAGGGTGTAGGACTCCCATGTTTCTAAACAGGAAGCTGCTTTCATATACTAAACAAAAAGAATGGAAAAGAAAAATAGAAAGTTCTACAGAAAATTGAAGCATAGTGTCTAAGCCAGACTTATTGGGGGGAAAAGAATGGGTGGAAGGAAGAGAATGGATGATGTGGGTTGGAGCGGAAAACAAGAACCACTGACGGAAAAAGATGTAGTCAGAAAGAGCTTATGAGTGATTTTTTCATTGTTACCCAAATTAGTTTGAATGGAGGAGAGGCCCACTCCCAAATTTTGGAAACTTAGGCCAAAAAGCTTATTTAGTTTTACAATGGTGTTTGATTGGTTTATGATGTGACTGCCTGCAACAGCAAGGGACTAGGCCTGCTGGCTGGCTGTGTGGGTAGATAGAAGCATTGCAGAAGACCTCTAGAGGCTCCTATCTAAAGGAGGCCTTGGTGCTGCAGCCAAAGTCCTGCTCCTTTCTCACAGCTCATGCAAAGACAGCATATGCTTGTTGGTAAGGAAGCTGCACAATTCTTTTCTAGCAATGTTACTGTTAATTAAATGATTCATTGTCAGTTTGCTGCCTAATAGAACTCAATTCTGCTATGATAAATATTCATCTCTTCTTACCTAATCTGCAAAACTGTTGAACAGTAAAACCTCTCAGTGTACATAACTGTCATCTGTGTATGTCGGTGAGGCCTATCACACTAATTAGTGCAAAATGCCATCTAAAATGTTGAGTAAAGAAGTCAGGCAATCCCTTCCCCAATCTGTCTCATGGAAATCATAAAAGAGAAAAATACTCATGGAAGAGAGTTCTGAAAAAAAGAAATTGCTGCTCTAAATCTAGAGTTAAAACACGTAGAACATGGTGTTGTCATAATTGAACGCATTACTGAACTCCTCCAGAGCTGTCAAAGTTCATTGATAGGGAAAAAAAAAAATGTAAGCCAAGTAAACGATGCTCTAAGGCTGTATTTCTTTGTTACCTTTGCAGTGAATGACTGCAGCTTGGCTGTTGTCACATAATTGCTCTAAGTAGTCATTTTGTGCTGTAAGGTGAGCAGGTGAGGTAGTCCTAATAACTTCTGTAGCAGGTAGTTGTTCATTCATTGTGTGCTGCAGGTGGTGTGGGAAAGCAATGTGCCATTATGTTTTGTGACATTTACAGGTAGTACTTTTTAGTAAAGCATTTGCCTTCCCTTTTTTGCCCAGAAGTTGCCTTCTGGTGGTTAGCAGAAAGTCTGACGAAGAAATGAGTTGTTAACAGGTAACATGAGAGAGCTAATTTGATTTGTCCTACATTTGTAATGCATTCCTCCCAGCTAAATTCCTGTGGGCTGAGGTGCTGCTTACACAAGGCCGGAGATACAAAGCTTTGTTGCTGCCCAGGAGAACTCGCTGTTGTCAGACTGGATACGATTTTATACATCTTCATACCAAATCCTCCAATAATTACTATTGCCTGTTGGCATAATTCAAATATTCGGGGGGTTCTTTCTGTATTAAGGCTGTCCTATACATAAAGCACAGTCCTCAATCAAGTAACAGACTTCACTCATGTTTAAATCTTAAGCCTTTAGTACGTGTCTCCCACTCACTGTCTGAAAATCAGCCTGAAACCAGCTTTGCTATGTGCATACTTCCAGATTCACAGCATACTACGGGTAATGCAAGAGATGCTTGTCCCATGTTCTCAGTCCTGGAGCCAGTTGTCATAGCTATTTTTTCTTAAGGCAGTGATGTTTATACAATGATTTTCCCCTCTCGTGTACGGTTTCATGAGCTATGGAGAAATATTTTACATACAGTGTTTCAAGTGTTGACTATGAAGTTTACCATGCGACATTCCAGTACTTCTGTTTTTCTCTTGGCTTTCTGTTGCGCTTAGGAGGATCACACTGTTCCCTTTTTACAAAGGACTCTGACATGTCTGGAATGAAGCTTCCTGGACAGGAATTTCTCTGTGGTACTGGTCTTGATGCACAGCTCTGAAAAAAGAGACAGCACTGTTCTTTCAAATGAGCACTGCTGCACAGAGTACATAATCAGTCAGACAAAAGGTGACAGCATCACTCTTATAGACAGACCTGCTGGTTCTGGATCCAGTATCTCTTCTACTGTCTGGAATAGTTTCCTTTTTTTTGAAAGAGATGCAAGCCATCCACCTGATTCAATATAAGTGACTGATCGCAAACAAGCCGTGTCTAAGAAAGTAAGCAAACACTGACCTCATCTCCCTGGCATTTTCCCTGTTTGTAGCCTACAGCAAGTTATGTTATTTGTCAGCTTCCAGAATATACTCCAATATGTCTGCTTGTAACTGATGGGAGTTTTTTTTACCTCTTCAAACTGCAGCTGCAGTTTTGATCTGATGGTAATCTCAACGTGCTAGCGAGAGAAATGTCAGGCACGTGACTTATGTCACGTTCATGGTGACCTAATAAGTAGGGTACTGATCTACCATAGTGTTTGAGAGAAATTACTTTCTGCTCTGAGTCTGATATCACAGTGGAGATCAGCTAGGAGACCTATTTGAAAGATCCTAAAACTCATCTAAACACGTGACTTCTTTTAAAAGAAGACCCAATTGAAATTTGAGATTAATGTTCAGTAGTTGTTTTTTCTTTATTTCATCAGAAGCTATTTACCCATGTCTTATATAACAGAATTATGAGGCTCCTATATAGAAAGATTGTAAACAGAGCATGAAAATATATGATGTAAATGGCCAAATTGCCTTGAGCGTTTTTTTCTCTTCCACCGGGCCCTGTTGCATAAGTGTTCCCTTCAGTCTGCCTCGTGTGTTTATGAGCTGGATGGTTACATGATGAACTAATCAGTATGTTTTCTGCTTCCAAGGACTAGTCATTTCTGGAGAAATCTAGAGGTCTCTGCATGTAGTAAGAACATTCAGAGTAGCCAGGGTTAATTTCCATAGGGTTGCTTCCAGAGATTTCTCCAAATAAATACCCTATATTAGTAGTGGTTTTATGTCTGTTGAAAATCAAGTGCAGGGCAAGAGTTTCTGCTTTCTCCTTTTTTATCTGTCCTGCCATTCTAAGGAGTCATGTAGGATGGTAGCTAGTCCTTGGTGTGTGTCTAAGAGCAGCAGAAGTGATTAGTGCCGGTCATGCTGACCTTGAGCTAGGTTCTTTTTGTTTTCACATTGATTATTAATTGCCTTGTAACCCAACAACACCCTTTGTTTCAGACAGAAAGCCAAGCCATTGTAGGAATGCAATAGCAAGAGAAGGAGGAATGCTTCATTCATAAATCTGAGAGCATTTACAAAGGAGGCTGTAAATTATTATCTAATTTATCTTTCATCTGAAGAAGAGAAAGAAAGGCATTGCAATTAACATTTTGTTCAAGATTGCATGCTGAGACAGTGGCAGAGCTTCAAGTACAGTACACTGCTGTCCTCTGTAGAAGGTCTCAAATCCTGTACCCCAGGCTGCCCCTATGCAGAGTACATGGATCATTGTTTCTGCTTTTATACTGCTAATGTGGAAGATGTTGGTGTACAGAGAGTTTGTGATACACTGAGAGTGGTATTGGAGGAGTTAAACCGAATCTGGGTAAAGTTGTTTCCATCAATAATTAATGCAAATTAAAGTGAGTCATGCTCCTAGAACAAACTGTTTTATAGATTATCTTTAAGTGTTGATCTTAAATAAAATGGAAAATATATATCCTGAATAACTTAATCTCTTTTTCTGCAGAGAGCTGATGCTGATTGATTGTACTGCTGTAAAGTTCAAGTCAACAAAAGGTAAACCAAGAGATTGAATAGAATACTGGGTTAAGAAAAGAGATGTGACCCCTGAGTTTGGTCTGAGCTTTGGGAACCAGAAGTTATGTGTTTATTCTAACTCATGCAGCAAAGTTACTCAAATATCTATACTTGTGTAAGGACATTTCTACTAGTAGGTTTGGATATTCACTAAGCAGAAAACTAACTTCATTTAAACTCTAAGAAACTGGCAGTCTAGAAAGGCAGATAATGCTGTGAGGCTTATTTATTAGGGTTATACGGTCAAGTCCTCCAGAAGTATTGCAGAGATCCAGCTGCAATTGCACTTACTCAAGCTACATTTTTCTAAAACTCCCTGTTATATATCATAAGGTCATATAAGTTATATACTGCAGAACTTTTCAAGGCCTTATTCCTTGCTGCCTTTTCAGACATCTAAGAACACTCTGAATTTCTATATGATTCTGGTTGTGTCATTAGATTTTGATGAGGTAAGAGGCAAATGCCTTTGTTACACGTTTTGTAGTGACATATAAATATTAGTGTAGGGCATACTTGATGAGAATGCAGTTCATCAAAGAATCAGCAGTGTTGGATACATACATACACCATCAGGTACCAACTTCTGAAGAAGTAAATGCCCTCAAGGAACTTTGCTTGCTATGAGGAAGTTACACATGAATGTCACCCTCTTGAAATCCAAACTAAGCCCCTTGGTTGAGTACCTGGAGATAGCACACTGGGAGCCTCCTTAGTAGTGGTGCAGCAGGATGGCTCAGGGAAGGTACAGGCCCTAGCATGTGATATGTGTTAGCTTGGAGCAAGATGGAACACTTTGTGTTGAGATCCTGTAGTCTCTGTGGGCTGTACCTCAGACTGCTGAAGATGAAAGCTTCAGCAGTGTGAAGCTCTGCGTGGGCTGTTTGGCCACAGGCTATGTTTACCAGCCCTTGTGTTCACTGGAATGTGGAACTTTCCAGCCTTACACAGACTGTGCTTGGTTTTTGGTTTTTTAACTGTTTAACAAAATTGAACTTATAATAATCTGACACCAAGTAGGAGTCACTTAAATGCATTTGTCATGGCTGAATGAATCTCACCCAGGGCTCACTCTAGCCCATATAAGCTCTTCTGTTGAGAAATCAACTCAACTGCAGCTGAACCATCTTGACTGACATGTTGTTGTTTAGATTGGTGCCAGACATTCTAACTTTGGACTCAGGCTTTTACAGAGCGACCCTGCATATCCCTTGGGTATGCTTTTGCACAAGTGAAAACTCCCTTCATAGCTCCGTAAGCTCTTTAATCTTGAGGATGAATTTATAAATTACAGCACTCCTGCTTGTCCACTGTGGCTTCACTAAGGAGACTTAAATAAATTCTGAATGAGTTTTACTTTTTAATGAAATAAATCAAGAGCGAGAAGTGCCTTCCAGCTAGACAAGAAAACTCCTCTAAAATAAACCAGAATTCTCTGGTTATCTGGATTACAGAATGCAATGTCAGACAATTTTCAGCAAGGGTTTCAGACCATGAAGTTTGTCTCTGGCAGACTCCAGCTTCTTCAACACACTGATAGTGACTTCATCCTTTCCTGCTCTCGGTAAAGAATCTAGCTCCACATTTAAGAAGTTCCTTTTAAGGTACTGGTAAATGGGAATTCACTTCAGGAGTTAATGAGAACTTAAAATTTCCATTGGTTTTGAGAAGAAAAAAATCCTGGTTCAGATGCATTACGTTCAAATCTGCTGGGGATGGTATACTGTTTGGATTTGGGTGTATGTAAGCATTTGTCCATCTCCTTGTCCTCCACATTGAGAAACACAAGGAGGCTTTGTCTTTTTGCCATCCTTACAGAAATCATCTACAAAAGTGCTGAGGCATAAAGAGTGGTCTTAATACAAAATACTCTCCATATGTGGTTATGTGAAGGACCAGATGCAGCAGAGAAGACTGTATGTGTACAGCAGTTCTGCCTCGGCTAGCCTGGAGGCCTTGATGATTTGGTGACCTGTTGGGGGGGGAGTATTTTTCCTGTTTTTCTACAGGAATTGCTCCAATCAATAGATTTCCAATAGTTACATGATGGAATGACAAAAATGGTCCTGTTTCCTAAGAAATGTCTCTCGTGGCTAACTTTTTAAAGGTCTGTGAGTTTCCCTATTGAATTTAATGGGGCCTTTGGCTCATAAACAGATTAAACAAAGAAACAATAGATCCCTAGGGGAGTTTTAAAATCTGAAGTGTAGGAACTTTAATAATATTATGAGGAACTAATATGTCTGATGTGGGAACTTAAATCTGAGGCAAGAATTATGAAAGGAATGTTTGAAAAGAATATTTAATTACACAATTTATTGTTCATCATTTATTATGATATGCACAGTGCCAGGGGCATTGCTGCTGCTTTACAGATGATTACAGAATAGCAATTCCCAGATCAAAGGTCCTGATCATGCAATCTTTATTCGTGTAAATATTGCCAATGGTGCTCGATCTTATTCCATGTCAAAACTCAGTTATCTCCCCCTCAACACACTCCATTATAGACAATTAAAAGGACTTCAGCAAGAGAACACTGATTAATTATCCTCCCCAGAACACTATTTTGGTGCCATATATTGTATGGATAAAGATACCTATTGTGTTTTAGCAAACCTCACATTTTTCTGTAGCTTTAATTCTTAATTATAGTGTCAGCAAACATTAAGATTATTTTCACGATAGAGGCTTATTTCTGGAATGAAAAAGAAATCCATTGGCTTGGCCCAATAGGCTTCAGATCCAGTTGATTTAATGGAGCCACTGTACTTGCATGTAATTGTTCTCAGTGACCAGTATAGAAAGTTTCTCCTTCTGAAACAGATGCTGAATGTGAAATACCTTTGTGAGCTCTGAAATCTGTTTGCAGAAGGTTCTGCTTTTCTTTCTTCCTGTGACAGTTTGCACTCTACTGAAATTGCCACCAATTAGCAGTGCACTTAAATGGTTTTCTTATTCTTCAGCTGAAATGGCTGCTGTTTATCTGTTGGGCTGCTATAGGCAGCTACAGAAGTGAACACAGCTTGTGCAGCCATCTTTTGGCTCATGTCTTCAAGACGTAACAGTTCTGGTGGAGAGAGATTGAGGCGATTGCATGCAGAAGGCCAAGGAAGCTTTTTTTCCTCCTCCATCTGTTAGAGGGTTTTAATAGAGCTTTTTGCAGCATGCAGTCCTGTTCATTTAAACACAGTGACACGTAGCACAGAGAAAGGTATTCTGGTTAGTGAGGTGCAGTGGTCTACATACCTAAGATTCCAGTGTAGTGATCAGGATTCAGATTCCTATCTGAATATCATCGGTCTAGACAGTGGGTAGGGAATATTGCTAGAGGAGGCAGCTGGGACGATACCCAACATTACCTGCTCTTGAAAACACTTTGCTTTTTCTTTCAAGGTTGTGTTTAATCGTTAAGATTAAACAGTCTAAGGTGTGATATAATTACCCAAGCTGCTGATGCAGTCCAGCACTGTGCAGGAATGGGCATTGCTCTGGCCAGCAGTTGGATGGCACTGACCGATTCTGTGTGTACAGCAAAGAACAGAAAAGCAGAGGTCAAAAGTCTACGTAGATTAAAAATGGGACTAAGGTAATTTGTGGAGGGTAGGTCCATTTGTGATTGTTAAACACGATAACTTTGTTGTGTGATCTCCCCATCCAAAACTGTTAATTGCTGGAGAGGAGAATATCCCTGGGGAAGAATTGCTCTACATACACACCCTGTTTCTTATAGTCTTTACCTTGCTATAGAAAACAATACACTGGGCTAAAGGGAGCTGTCAGCTGACGCAGCAGGATTGTTTTTACACTCTTATGTGTTCCAGGTTCTTGGAAATTTCTGATTTCTGACATGAATAGCATTATTAATCCTTCTTGTATTGTATTCATAGCCACACAACACTTCTTAAACTCCCTAGCTCCTGTCTCAGCGTGCCTTCAGTTGAAATTCTGAGGAAAGGTTGGCCTCTAGACACTACCAAATCCACACATAAAATTCTCATTTCCCTGAAGCCGTGGCAAACCTTCAGTGGGACTGGAGATTGTTCAAATTCAGCAGGAAAAATAAAAGTTTATTAATCTTCTTAGCTGTCTTCTAGCTCTCTCCAAAATGCTTTGGCAACAGGCAGTTTTGTGGTATAAAACTGAAATATGACCATGAAGTGATGTGCTTAAGATACAATGGAAAGAATTGTGAATGAAAATTAGGATTGTGTACACATAGAAAATGAAGCTTCTGGCCAAATAATATATCACTTTCAGAGGGCTTCTAAATCATATAATATTGTATTAAAAATCATCTTTACAGCCACAGGCAGGTTTGTGATCAGCAGAAAAGATGTGCTTGCCTTTTCCCTTTTCTTGAGCTGTTACAGTTCCTAGTCTAATATATTAAGAGTCTTTAGCTAAATTCAGCTTATGTGAGCAAAAGAGGCTGTATTGTAGGATATCTGAATAAGACTACGTGTACCATTCAGTCTTGGCTGTTGTGGGACTGGTGAACTCTGCAAAAAATGGAGTAAGCAGATGGAAATTATAACTGCTTCATCTCCCACAGCTCCATGCACCCCTGATCATAAGCAAAAGACCTTGTGATAGAAAATCATTTGGGAGTGGGATAGATTCATCCCATAGGATAGATAGAGTCTGTTGGCTGTGTCACTTTGTCTGATCTAAATATCCACAGTATTCGGGCCTATCGGGATGGCCTTAAACATGCTAATTTTTCTTAATTATTCTTGTTCGTTTTCTGGTAGTGATTAGAAGCCCTAGCTGAGATTGGGACTCAGCTGTGTCATGTGTAGTTTTAGTATACACACATTGTTCTCTTCTCAGGCTGTTCTGAGTTCAGCAAGGAATATTGAAAGGAAAATGGAAATTAAAGGTAAGGGGGGATTTCTGATAGACATTGTCATTGCTCCGCTGAAAGCAGTGGACGTTGTCAGGTTTGGGTTTAACCAAAGCTGTGTTTTCCTGAAGACTGAAAGCATTCTTCTCACTTTTCGAAATAACTTCAGATGTGTTTTTTTATCTGTAATATTTCCGAGTTGATATAAAGCTTCACATCAGAGCTTGAAATTAGATAAGTGATCCTGGCCTGATTCTTCAACTCTGAGTGGGAGAATTGAGCTGCACTTTATCCAGAGCTGTTTTTTAAGTTTACTCTAAACAGATGGTTAAAAACAAGTGACCTCCTGAAGGCCTGAGGATTCAAAGAGTAACTCAGAAGTGTCCTACAAGCTCACGTGACTGACAGGATATCTATTACTCATTGCTCTTCAACTCTAAGACAGCAGTGCCTTTGTGTGCACGTGTCTCTGGTGCTCCTTTTTTTTCCCTCTGTAACTCGAAGGCATTAAGAGCACCGGTGACTTTGCTCCATACATGTCACTGCTTGCCAAGAACAGCAGGCAAACGAATACTAATATTCCTTCTTTGAAATTCTGTCCTTGAAGTGGAATTAATGAAAATCTTTACCATGAAAGAGAAGAATCCAGTTTTGCAGAGAAGCAAAGGAAGATTTTAGGTGTAGATTGGTTTACCCCATTTTCAATTGCTATTTGCACCACCACTACTGTAAAAACTAGAAAACCCAAGGGAAAAGGAGAAGATGACCTTAAGTAGGCAAAAAACGTGTATCTTGTGGCAACTGATTAGAAGCAAAGCTAGGCAGGACCGCAAAATACAAAGACAGACATCATAAAAATACCTCTCCAGTCTCTGATGCTGAAAGAGCCCTTGGTACCAATTTCTGCAGCAAGAACTAGGAGCTTTAAAAAAGGACTTTGCAAAGCCACTCTCATGAAAGAACAAAATCCATTCACCACCAAGCTGCTATGCTAATTCTTCAAGGGTAGGAGGTAATCATATAAGCAGGTTCTAAAGTGCAGAGGAGATGAATTGTAAAATGATTTGCTTCTTTCTTGTTATTAAGCAGTGTTCTCCAGATTTTGGTGGTGTTATCATCAGGCAAGTATTCTCTTGTAAAAGTGATACCTCCCAAGCTACTTCTCATTAGTAATGTAATAGTCATGTTGAAGTCATGGTGGTCTAAGGATAGAATAGAAGCTGGGCATCCATAGAGAGATGATATCTTTTATTAGTTACTTGTATGCACATTCTGCCTTCCCTGAGAGACCTTAGAAGAATTCAGCAGACAACTTTATAAGATAAGCTGATGAATGGAAGGAGTTCTTTCCCAGCCTTAAACTTCCTACTGAGCACAGTGCAAGAATGGTAGCAGGGTAATGTAAAGAAGCTTCCACTATTGTCTTCTGCACTGCATTTGCTATGTGAATAAACAAAGGACTTGCTCTTGCTATAGTGACTGCTTTGTAAATGCTGATGGATGAATAAGGGTGTAAAGATAAAAGTCTGACATTTTGCCAGTACTGAATTCGTATATGGATCAAAAGTGAAGTGTAATTACCACCCAGATCAAATTCTTTCAAGAGCCAGAGCTGTCTAGACCAACAGCAGATATTTATTTTTAGGGTTGATCTTCGTGGGTTTTATTAGCAATGCTGCTTTCCCTGGGGTAAAAGCAGGGGAGAGAAGAACACTAAATCCTCTTGAGCTTCCATTGTTAAAAGAAGCTGTGTAAAGCTTATAGGAGAAGCCCTAATTCTGAGAGCAAGCTTTATTTTTGAGATGAAATGGCTTGAGGTTTTGAAGAATTCAGGGAAAATAAAGTTTGAAATTCAGGTAAAGGATATAGATTTTCCCTTTTATTGAGACAATTCTGAGCAGCTAATTTTACCTGTAGTCGTGATGTGTAGATAATGAGATTTGCTTGTTAACTTATTCCTAGGTTTGCTTCTGTTAACTTCAGCAACAGAGAAGGCAGCTGTTGGGCCCATTCCACTAACAGTGGCTCTTCATCAAATTGGTTAGCCATTGCTAGATGCTGATAGGCTTTACCTCTGCACTTGGGTTTGCACTTACAAAACACCTGCAGACAAGACTTTCAGATGGAAGAAGCATTGGCCTCTTCATTCTGTTCAGCTGGATTGTGGGGAATGAGCAATCAGAAGGTGCGTCATGAAGCTTTCCAAGCAGGTTACTCAAATTGGAAAGCAGCAGACAAATTTGAGTGTTTTGTTAAACAACTCTTCTAAAGAACCTGGAGTGGGATCCTAACAGCATGATTTCACCACCTGGCTGTGGGTGGGTGTTAGCATTTCTCTTTGTCAGCAGGAGGGAAATAAGGCTGCCTGAAGTCTTTCAAAATGTACAAGGGGGTCTCGTACAGAACAATCTCTATACAAAATTAGGTTTTTATTTCTGCAGTATTTTGTATGTGTTCTGCCCAGCAAAGCTTGGTAACTGCCTATTCAAAACGTGCTAACATCCCAGCCCTGGAAATTACTTGCACTTAACGATGCTGAATCACTGACCCCCCAGCAGTTGCTCTGAAGAACCTTCCAGTTAAGGCAGAAGTAAACACGTTTATTTCCAATACCCTCTTCAAAGTGGGTGTATGAGGGAGGATGAAAATAAAAAAGAACGAGCAGCATGGGATTCCTGTTTGGTATCTGAGCAGCTTATAAGTGGAAGAAGCAAGTTCATTTTTAGTTACAGGTGGGTGGCAGCTTTTTCCCCTCCTTACCAGCTCCTTAGCGCTGCAGCTCAGGCATTGCAAGAGTGCAGTCACTTCTCTGCTATCCAGACTCGCCTCCACTAGATGACAGTGTTGTACAAAGACTGAGAAAGCCTGTGCCCAGTCCTGCAGCCCCGTGAGCTTTGCTCGTGATACTTGGAGCAGGAACAGGTCTCCTGTATTAGATACGTGCGTTGACTGGTGGGTTTGCTGTATAATTGTCCAGGTGGGTAGTGAGAATGAGAAGGCACTCTCAGATGTGCTGAGAACGTGTCAACTGGCTGATGTGGGCAAACAAACTGGATTCAGGATTCCCACATGTCAGTGGAAATTTCTATACTGGGAGGAAGAGTTTCAGTTTTGCTGTGATGCCTTTAGTAACAGCTCAGAGTGCACAGCTGCATAACAGCAGAGTTCTCTGTGTTCCTCTCCATCCATTTACATTCCCATATGTATACACTCACACTTGTTGCTTACATTTGGCTCGCAGACTAGAATGAGCTGTCTGTAGATTTCAAAACGCAGGCATTTTCCTCCAGAGAGAAGGCCTTAGGTATTAAGCAGATGTGGCTTCCCAGGCATTAGTGAAGAGCACTGCCCATGTTCTCAAGATGGGGAATGGGATTCAGTGGCCAAAATTAGGATACTGGAGTTTCTGGTTGCTGATCCAGTGGAGATAAAAATAGAACAGAATTTATTTGGCTTTTTTTCCCCCAGTTACATCAATACCCTTCTGACATGCTGCTTCTATCATTTCTGAACTGATAGAGAGGTTTGTATGTAATGGCAAACAATATAACACAAGTGGATCAAGAACTTCTACCCTCTGTCTCAGAACTTATAAATAAATATACATATAACTTTTTGAAAGCTGATGAATTTATACTCGATAAACGGAAATACTTTCAGCCCCATTAAACAAAGATATTTATTATACTGCATGGAAAATGTTGCAGGGGATTTTACTTATTGCCAGGTTCTTTTCAAGACATTTGGGATAACTTACTGTATAAAAGAATTTTGCAGCTACATTCAATTCTGTTTACTTTTTTAAGGGTAAGGACTTTGTAAAAGCAGTCTTTCAGGAGCATGCAAGTTTGGAATGGTGTGATTCTGTCTCAACCACATTTACTTGCCACCTCGTGAATATTCTGTTGTGTGTGTATCTGACAGTTTAAGAGCAGACAGCTTGGGTGACAATGCAGATAGAAATGTTTTGGCTGTGTTATGTGAAGTGGCACCTGGTCTATTGATCATCTGTGGCTTCACAGGGTGCAGCTGAGGCAAAGAGGCAAATCTCAGGGTGATGCTACTACATTCTATGACTGCAGGTGCAGCTGTATGATTTGTCTGCTTTGAAAATGAGATGTTCCACATGCGTTCTGAGATTTCTCACCTCTGTAAGTCTCTGCTTTTCCCATGTTCCCTGTGGGCAGTTGGATAGTAGTGGTTGCCATATTTTGTTTGATACTAAGTAAAGGATACACTTTTCACGTAATATTCCCGTGCCTCTGTGTTGCAGCTGTTCCCATTGCTTTTTGTTGGGTTTCCTCCTGTCCACCATTTTGATGTGGTTGGAGGTGTGTAGGAAGTGTGATGAGATTGAAATGCTTCAGACACTTCATGTTCCAATAGGGCTGCATCCATTTCTGCTCCATCCTGTTTGATTAAAGATGCCTCATCCTCCTGATGCATCTCTTCTGTCCTATTCCTTGAGCTTAGTTTCACAGGGAAAAATACATGTTCTGCTCTGTATTACTCAATTTGCTTAGGAAAACCTATGCCTATCACATTTATTTTAATGCCCTCTATATTTACCAAGAATAAGTAGGATTTAATGGCAGGATTCATGTTCCAATGTTTTTAAAGGTCAAGATAGTGAAGAGGTCCATAGAAGCACTCCCATCTTAAGGAGAACAAATCACAGTAGAAGAAGGAAAGGAAAACTAACACTTGATCAGCACTGAAATTCAAAAACATCTGAATCCAGATGAAATGCTATGGTCATCTTCTCTACAAAGGAATGAATCCAGACACCCTTGGACTTTGTGTTGAGCCAGTTCTGGAAGCCAGCGCTCTCTAATCTGTATTGACCTATGTCCCCTTTCATGTGTAACTCAATTTGGCATTCTAACAAAGTGGCTAAGCCAAATACTCAAAACTTGAGGAAAGTGAAGATGGAAATTGTTGCTACAAGTTCATATAGCCTTTGTGTGCATGCAGTATGGTATTGTCTTCATTCACAGGCTTGTGTGCTGTTAAACAACTGCTTTGTTTTTAAAGTGCAGGATGGATGCAGCTCACTTAATGAGCAACTATTTAATATTTTATATTCATTGTTCAGCGTGTGCCCCAGGGCTTATTTATTGCACGCTATTCAAGGCCTTTTCTCAATACAGAATTATTAATTTTCTTGTGAGCTTTCCCTCAGCAGTCATCATTATTGTATCTGGGTGCATCACAGTCATGAAATAACCTATCTTCACAATGCCTTGATGAAGTGAGGGGATACTGCAACCCCACTTGGACAGATGGCAAACAGATACAAAGATGAAGCAAAAAAACAAAGATTTTTGAGTGTCTGGGACTTGTTTTTTGTTTCTTGAGTGGGTGGTTGTTGTTTTTTTTTCTGAGTTCGTGGCACTGCAAAATATTTTCTATATTCAGAGCGTAGTTCCAGCAGTGTCAGTTCTAGTTGTGAATGCTCAGCACTTTTGCAGATCAGACTCCTACTGAGCATCTAAGAGGATGACTGACAAACTGCAAAAATGTGGATTAACTGATTTGCTTAGCAACCCTGTGGTGGGGAGAGTGGGGTAGAGTCCAATTCTGCAGTAGCAGCTCTCATCCATCCTTAACAGAAACCTGGACTAATAAGTCCATGAAGAGAGATTCTCTTCCCCTCTTCACAGATGTTCCCCAAGCCCCACTCTCCTGATCAACCCTGGAAATGAATCTTCTCTCGCCTTTGCCGTTGCTTTCATAGGGTCTAGCTTTGCCTTCTGCAGGTTTGCTTCCCAGGTAGAAGGGTTTCTTCAGAGGGTGATTCAAAGCAGTAGCTTAGTTTGGTCACCCCAACCAGCAATCCAATGGCACAAGAGCTTTCTTCATTCAATGTAGAGAGACCTAAAGGAGAATATACTCACTAGGCAGATTTGGTGCGGATGATCTACCTGCATGTCCACTGCTGCTATGTGTTCCTAAGCCCCTCTCAGTGCATTTCTGGCCTTTCAGCCTCAACAGCTGTTGTCTTCTCCTTTCTCTCTTCATTCCCAGATCTTACTCCAAAACAACTCTACACTCAACTTTTGGCCATCCTCAAGTCTTTGCCTTTCCAAAGCCTGTTTCATGCAGTTTCTTTCCCTTCCTCCCAGTCCTGTATCTTTCACTTTCTGCTTCAAGACAGTTTTACCATCAGTACTACTGGCTTGGCAGCAAGGTGGTCATTAAAAACACCGAGGAGTTATGGACCTTCCCTTTCCTTTAAAAACTGGGACATATCTCAAACAGATTGGAAGGAGAGTAGGCAGGGGAAAACAAAACAGGCAAGCAAACAAAATAAAAAAATCCCAGCTCCACCAACACTGTCCTGAGTGCTGTGCGCTCAGCTTAGAGGGAGAAGTGAGCAGAGGCACCCAACCTTACCATGTAGGAGCTGCTGGGGAATGGAGTTCTTTACTGAAAATGAATTTATTATATTCTTGTGAACTTTTACCTGTTATTGCAGATGTTTTCCCCTACAAAAAAGTACTGATTAAAATCTTTGAAACAATTTCTGAGTTTTGCAGGTACATATTTAACAAAAACTCTCTTCTCATCAGGATCTTTGGTGAATTGTAGAGATTTCCGGATTTTTGTTTTAAACATAGTGAAAGCAATGGATTTTTCTCCAGTTTTATTCTTGGAATAGGCAGAGTATTTTGGCTAAAATCTCTCTTTAAGTAAATAAATCAGGCTAAGAGAGGCACTCAGCATGGAAAATTTCAGCCTGGCTAGCTAAAGGTTGGCAAAGTTTTCAGCAATTGAAAATAGGATTTTATAATGAATAGGAAATGTCAAGCAACTTTTGTAATAATTGATGCTACCAGCCCTTGCTTATAATAAGTGCAATTATCAAATGTTTCAGTAAAATCATCTCTGCCCCAGAAAGAAGCTCCATTTTAGTGCCAAATCCTTCAGGCTTAATACCTTTGTTACTAAATGGAGCCTGCATTGCCAACTCCTAAGTACTTAGAAAGGAATGTTCTACTTAATTCCCATTCATAGCTGTAATTCACGACTAGTCTGAACTCTCAGTGCACCTGTAAAGGCACTGTTTGTGTGCATTGTATTGCTGGCAACAGTGGCTGTAGTAAAATATATGGAAGAGATGCCACAATTAAAGCGTTTTCCTAAGATAATAGCAATGTTAGTCAATTAGAGCAATGCAATCTAGATCAAAATCAGAAGACAGGTAGGAAGATGAGGTAACTGGCACTGCTGTTACCTGCACAGTGTTTTCTGGTGAAACAGAAAGTGTCACTCGCCAGTCTTAAGTAACACTAATCTGATGGTGAGAATATTAGCAGTGAAAATGAGCACAGTGTGTCTCTGGGTAGAGGTTATTGAAAGCTGAGTCTGTCTTAATTTTGAGGGTGTGTGTGTATGTGTAGGTGACGATGAGTTCTGAGATTGATTTTTAGATAGAATTCGAAGACTGATTGCAAAGAAACCAAATCAGTCAGGAACTGTATTCAGTTGAAATGCAGCTGTCTTGTATGTGGGTATGACAGGGTGGGACCTTCTCACTCAGCTAATTTCTGGACAGAAATTATGGACTCAGTAAAAACAAAAACTTTTTTTTTTTTGCCTTTTGCTGTATTCTTTCTTTAAAAGCCAAAGCAGTGCATAGAGAATTAGGCAGAATTCCTCCTTTATGATTCTGCTTATTAAAGGCAGGGCAGTGAGGCAGTGGCACAGCCCAGAGCTGTGGGTACCCATCCCTGGAGGTGCTCAAGGCCATGGATGGGGCCCTGGGCAGCCTGAGCTGGTGGGGGCAGCCAGCCCATGGCACGGGGTGGGAGCTCTGTGGTCTTTAAGGTCCCCTCCAACCCGAGCTATTTTATGATTCTAAGTTATGATTGGTTTCACTGTGATAACAGTAGGATTTATTTTCAAGACGTAGGAAGTGGATGACTGTCTTTGAAAGGCTGGTTTGGCCTGCAGAATCTTTGCAGGAACTGAGAACAAAAGGATCCAGTCAGAGTCCAAATGTTGCACAGTCAATTTGCAGAGTGAATTAAGAAGTTATTTATCCAGCATTTCTTTTTTGATTTTGCTTTTAGGAAAAAGAAATGAAAACCAGTAAGGAACAGCTTACAAGAGAAACTGCCTGCAATACTTCATTCATAGGTGTGATGCAGACCACGTATCTTGACACTTCATCAGATCTTTAACTTAATTTCATTTCTGCAACTTGTGGCAACGTGCCGGGGTGTTTATTTCCCATGAGCTTTCAGTGCTGAATATAGTGTGTGTATATATATATATATATATATATATATATATATATATATACATGTAGGAAAAGTCATCTGATGAGAGTAAAGAAAGTCAAAACAGAAACACAACACAGTAGAAAAAAATGGTGAATTAGGAAATTTGCTGTCTGTTGTCCTCGCTGTTTGCCAGCAGTTGGCAAAAATATTTCACATAAATGTTCCTTTAAACTGCTTTAAACCCTGGGAACGGTGGTTTTGTTGTCTCTACCTGCCAATTTCATGTGATCTTAACAAAATATTGACTTCAAACACAATCTTTGTCCCTGCTTGTACTTCCCTGACATTTGGTCCGTGACTCCTGCATTCTAAGTATGTTGTCTCAGAGCTCTGGATCTGAACTCTTTTCATCACATGATAACAGTGATAATTATTTAGTTCTAGGAAAATGCTAGTTAAAAAACTCAGTGTATTTTTCCAGTACTTCATCAGATAAACAGGAATCAAGAATGTCCCTTTGTAAAAGTATTTAAAAGAAGCCACTTCAGATATGTTGTCATTTTCCTGTTCAAAAGAAGCTTTCTTTTACCCTACACGGGTCATAACTGGAATTATTACTTTTCACTCACTGATCTTCAACCACTTCTTAAAAGAAGGTAAGATGCAGGGGTTCCTGACCTTTGTTTAATATCCTTTCCATTTGACTATGCTGGCTGACACTCTGCTTGTCAGTATAAAGTCCAAATGCCACATTTTGTGCTATGGGAGATTACATCTCCTTTTCATTGGCACAAATCAGTCAGGGTCAATTCTCAAAGAGTACAATGGTAACACACCCAGTGAGGGGCAGTCAGTGCTGGCAATCATTTGCTTCACCAAATGGCTGTTCAAATTGCTCTCTAATGTCTCCAAATATATCCCTCAGTTTCATCATGCTGCTTCATCTGTTGCCTCACTACACTCCTGCAAGGACAGTACCAGATCTCTTAAGATACTTGTAATCCCATTGCAACATTGTGCAAACTGCTGGTTTTAACTCTTTCAGTAGGAAAAATGGTATATTTACTGGATGTGTTCTGTAGCCATATCAATCTGTTGTTCGTAAGAGATCTCTGCCTTCCTATTTTATCTTCTTCCCTGGACTGTGTTCTGAAGCATCCTAGTGTTCTTAAGTATATTAAGTGTATTAAGTATGCATTACTTGTCCTCTGATTGGCATTAGATATAATACTGCAGCTGTCAGTGAGCTGCTCGTGGGTAGGGCCTCATTTGCAAACCAATTTAGTATTAGAAAAATCACATATTTAAATCAAATCATTCATCCATGAGCAAGAGAAGGGCTTGGAAATCTACAAATCTCTTCCCTCATTCATTTCTGTATTTTTCAAGAAGTAATACTGAATTAAAGAATATCAGAGAAATTATTTGTAAACCCTTAACAATGCAAGAGACAAAGCACTTAATGTTCTCCCTCTGTGGCTGATTGAGTCAGCCCATGGGAGGTAGGTGTTACAGATGCTACATAAGTATATTCAGGAGCAATCCGAGGCTTTCGTTCTCTTATTATAAAAGACATATTTTCTTCCTTTAAGCTAATTCTTGAGTGCAACCCATATGACTCTTCTAAAGTTCAATTTTCTCAGTAACTACAGGGAACCCTGAAACTGTGATTTACTCCCCATGTACTGCTTGTCACTCTGATGCTTTCTAATATCATCTCAGAGCCATTACCTGCAGAGTTTGGAGCTGGATACCAACACTGTCCTGTATTATGTCGTGTTCTGTCCTTGCTTGTTGTTACCCTAAACTGTACCCAGTGCCAAATGTCACCTAGAAACATGTTGCTAGGAAGGGTTTGAGCACAATATTTAGCTTTGGTAACTATGATTCTTTTTTAAGTCTGCTTTGGATTGATGTAGGGCATTCATAGTATTTCAAGGCCACATCTTTTTAGGGAAAAAGCGAAGATAGTGATATGGCTGAGCTGTAACCATTTGTAATTTGTGACATAAGTAAGTAAAACTGAGCTGTTTTCCAGGAAGTGCAAGTTTGAGAACGGAATCTTGTATCTAATGAGGGAATCCTGTGCATCGTTTGCAGCTCCCACTTGTATACTCAGCCATCTGCATTTGAGCTGCATCTCCACAGAAATAAAAATCCTGATGACTTTCTGAGACTTATGGCTTCCAGTCGCCTTCTATAAACAAAAGGAAAACTTAGCCAGTCTAGAATGGTCTGAGCCGGATGAAATAAAACAAAGACATCATCAACAGAACAGTGCTTTAAAAAATTATTTTGAATAGACTAGTGTGTTATCCTAGATTTATGGTGATTGTGCCCCTTGAAGCAATCGCCAAGTTTATAGGCAGTTTGTGTGTGGTTTTTGAATGCTTGGCACAAAGTGACACTGAGAGGTTTTTTTCACGTTCTGCTTCTCCTGTTAATTCTAATTCCCTGGGGCTCCTCATAGAGTAATTTCAGATATTGTTAGCTAATGTGTTCATCTGCATAATTTCATCTTTAAGATTTTCTCCCTCTTCAGTATGTGATCTGTGTGAACGTTTGGGGAGGCCATTGTCTGAACTGCGATCTTACTGAAGAGGACTAAGAATTTGTGTGTACGTCTTGAAGAGCTCCAGTGCTGTGATATTTAGGAACTGCTAAGGCACACTTTGTGCCAAGAGGCAAAGTGAATGATTGCAGGAAGAAGAGGCAAATCAAAGGGTCCAACTGTTGCTTATGATGCTCGGGTCAAGGTGAAACAAAAAGTTACCTAAAGAACATTTATTGCATTTGGAAGCAAGAGAGCTTCCACCATCAGAGCTATTACACTAATTACCTTGGTTTTAAAGATAAAACCTGCTTTAACTTGTTAAAGTCCAAGTGTAAATTGTGCTTTCACTGTGATCACAGAATTGTAGTGATTGGAAGGGACCTCTAGAGATCACAGAATCCATCCCCTCTGCTAAAGCAGAGGCCCCAGATATCTTTGTAGTCTTCTCTCCTGTAGTTCCCTGAACTGGGGAGCTCAGATGTGGCCCCAGCAGAGCAGAGCAGAGGGGGAGGATCGCTTCCCTCACCCTGCTGGCCATACTCATTTCATACCCCGGAACACCATTGGCCTTCTTAGCCACAAGGAGCCATTATTTATACAAATAAATAAAATAAAATAGATGCTCCCTAATAGAAAGACTGAGCCAGAAATGTTTTGTTGTTTTTTTTTTTTAAAGTCATAGCATTTAACTTGGATGACCCAGGGACAAGACTCAGGCATAGCAAGGGCTTGGGTTTGTGTTTCTCTCATTCCCGGTGAGTGCACAAGTGCTGAGATGGTGGAATGCTCTGGAGATCAGTATTTTCCTTCTCCTCCCGGCCTTGACTGCTGCAGCTTGTTTTTGAACCCCTACAAAGAGAAGGCTTTGCTTTACTCCTGTTTGTGCAGTGCCAGGTACAGTGGGACCTTGACCCTGATCAGGACCTCTGGCTGAAAATGCAGCACATCACTGGCAAAGCATGTTAATGCCCTCTGAAACTGAAAGTTTGCCAGCAAACAGCCACCTGCTATCACTTGAAGAACTTACCCTATGGTTTCAGTGTAGGAGAGAAATCCAAATATCCTCTAGCAGACAATAGCCTTAAGAGCATGGTAACACACTGGAATACGTGCAGGATGATACAGCCAAGGGACTTTGTATGCCTAGACAGAAATCTGTTGATTCTAGGGAAGAAGAACAAATTTCATCATATTTGAATCTCTTCAGTGGCTCAGATAACAGAATACTGAGAGGGAGAAGGAACAAATTCAAAGTAAAGGAACCAAGAGCTCCTCATTTTTTACCTACATCATTTGTTTTGGCAGTCTGGAATTGATTGAAGTGTAGGATAGGTTGTTAATTTTGGCTTTCCTTTTGAAAGGCAAGTGATGGAAGAGGCAAATGAGAAGGTCATCAGCAACTTCATTAAATTTACATTCCAGTAAAGAAATGGACAACAATACTGGAAGAAAGGGAGAAAGTACCAGCTTTACGTTGTATATTGCACAGGGGAGATTTCAGTGAAGCTGAAAGATTAACAGTGTAGGAAGGAGGGCAAATCCTGCCTTGATAAAAATGAGATGATTTGGGGTGAGCGGCCTGACGTTCCTTGTGCTGCTGGTGAAATTGCAGCTCTTCTGTTAGCTGCGTCCCCTGTAATTACGAATGTTGATTGTAAGGTTCAATATTTTGACCATTTGGACAGACATCATAAATGGCACAAACGTCTCAGCAGCAGTTATCCACAGAAGTGTAAATTGCCTGCAACATTAATTTAACACCAACAACTGAAATGTCTCCTTTGCAATCTCATTAGAATGGGAAATGGATTGTAGTTGTAAGTTTGGAGGGAGCTGAAGCAGCACTGTTTAATGTGAAATTTTAGTGGGGAGCAGCTTGGCGCCGGTCTACAAGTTACTGATTTAAAATGTGAAATTCCATGGAAAGTTATTCCAAAGAAAGTTGGTTTGTGGAAACCATCAGCACTGTAATATGTTGGGATATAACAGAAAAATGGTTTCAGTGCAAGTCTGCAAGGAGAAGCAACAATGTCTCTTTATGTGGAAAAATTGTTTCCAAGTGTAAGAGCACAGAGACCTGTAACAATACTGTATGGGCGGGAGATTCTGTGGGAAATGAATTTTAGAACCACTGTGTTAAGCTGAATAAGGTCATTAGATTATGATGAGAAAATCATTTGAAGGAAAGAAAGCTCAAACAATGGAAATAGAACAGATCATCAGCATCAGAAAGCTTTCATTTGAGGCAGCAAACAATCCCAACCTTTCCTGTCCTTAAGCAGCACAGGCACAGGCAGGGCTCCCAAAGGAACTGGTGGATTTTAAGCACTTGGTGATCTCACTGGGTCTCTGGGATGGCTGTGGAGCAGGCAGAAGACTGGGCATTCTCCTTTACCTCCCCATTCCTGCCTGCCCCCCAGTCTCTGTCTCTGGCGTGGGGACTGCACAGAACAGTTCAGAAATTCTCAGCTTCTGCTCTGGGGCAGCTACCAATCTGTTTTGTTCTGCAAACTCAGCTACACAAAACAGCCCAAACAGGTGCCATGGAAACAAATAATGTCAGGGACGTTGGTTTTTTTTACCCTCACTTTGTCTGCGTACAGTTGTAGCAGGCCCAGTGGGGCAGGTTTGATCCAGGTTTGTTTCAACAGCCCATGCTGCATCACACAAGTCTGTCACTCACTGTGTCTAAACATAATCACAGTTTAGAGAAATGTGAGCTCAAGTCATCCTGGCTGTCTACAACCTTAGGATTTCAACAGCTTAAAAGATAGCTGAAGTTTGCATTCAGATCTAAATTTCTCAGTTCCAGCCAACTGCCTCAGCATGAAAGTGAACCAAAATAAGATTCTTATTTTAAAAGGAGAAGGACAATTTCCAGGCAAGTGATTCACCTTGAGTCCTGTAAGTGCAAATTCTTGGAAGACAGCATCAAGTGATGTTTTTAACAGATGAAGTTATGATGAGACAACTTACGTTCTTGTGCATTTCCTATGTATGTTGTATACAGAAATAGCTTTTAAGTACCAACGTCATCAGCACGCAAGAAATAACAAAAATAGGTGGGAGAACAGGTGTGAGAGAATGGACTGACTTGGTCCTATTTTGAGAATATATTCTATAAGGCCCCATTTTATAAAACTTTTAGGCGGGACCTTCCATAATATAAAAAGCTGTTTGAAAATCTGGTGGTGCTTGTTATATTAGCATAAAGGTTACTAATATGACAATAAAGCAAAGTGTTACTGACTTGCTAGTCAACATGCAACCTTTTCTAAAGTGACAGCTCTGCACGGTCCTGCTGTGCTCAGCAAATCATGGTTGGCTTCTCTGATCGAAGCTTGCTTAGCAATCTCTTCTATGGCAATCCATTTGTTCACCAGCTCTTTCACCTTCCATTCCAGTGAGAACAGCTAAATGGCTTCTCATTTGTCCTGAACTGCTGTATAAAATTATCCTTATTCTGAGTAAGTGATGTCTCTCTTCCAAGAATTCACAGCAAAAGTAATCATTGTGCAGATTGTTGAGAAAGAGCTATTTGTCTGAAAGGGAGAAATCAACATCTCTGAGACAAGCCCCTCGCTTCAGATCCCTGTCACAACTGCTGTCTCACTGTGTGCTGCACAGTATAAAGGCAGGTCCAAATTTGGAATGAAATTCAGCTATAAAAAATCAACTTGCATATATCTTTGGTTCTCAGTAAATGTTGCTGTGAAATGTAGGGAAGGCACTGTGTGCTGGTTTGTTGGTTTTTTGCTCTGCAGAAGCAGTAAATCACATTCAGAAGCATGCAGTCATGTCAAATGACTCAGTTCTTTCTCTCGATAAGAGCTGAGGCTTCAGTTCCTGTCTTACAGGAGAGCTGATTGATTTACAATATAACAGCTTCTCTTTCAGGCTTCCCACTAGTTGTGTGCAAATAGATGTGGAATGGGAACTGATGAAACCCGAAGATAGGGGATACTGTGATCTTAATTGCTTCTGAGAATGGATCTTTTCAGATTTTCTAGATTGTAAAGGAGGAAAAGCCAATTTATAAAATCTTCTAACAATTCTCTGGAATTTTTTTATCGTTGTTTGAATTAATCATCTGCCTATCATTAATCTTGATCCTTTGGAGAAAATGAAGAGTCTGTGTCCCATTATCTTCCAGCAGAGCTCTCTGGGCTTTCAAACTTTCTCTTGAAAGGGCAGAGGAAATCTTATCTGTTGCATTTCATCACAGCCATGCTGGCAAAGGATCTTGGGGAGGTTCACAGCATGGTTGGAAGCAACTTAAAAGCAGAGCCCCTTATTATTATAGATGCTTTGGTTTTAGATGTATCCTCCCAAGATCTTGGAGCAGCAGCAGCTTATTCTTGCTTTGATCAGCCTTGAGTTGATTCTTGCATCTTGAGTATGGGAAAGCAGCAGCAAATCTGCTTTCCCTGGGGATGTATTTAGAGGATTCTGCATGTGAGAACCCTGGGAGATTTTCCTCCCATGTACTCAGAGGCACTGGGCCTCATTTACACAAAGGGTCATTCTACTCAGAGAAACTGCACAGACTGAACAAAATGATTTCCCCAAATCCCTATTGTAGGATCTCCGTACATGGATGTACTTACACTCATTTGGTTTAACTGAGTAACAAATCCACTGCAGTTTAGTAGAGTCTTGCCAAAGGAAAAAATGCTTCATAAAAAATAGTCTATGTATTTTTGTACAACAGTTGGGACTGTAATTCAGATTCTGTTTGACCTACCTTCACCCCAGATCTCTGTAATTAAAGGACTCAGTCTGAATTTACATCCAAAGAGTAGGAACAGAATTTAGTTCCTTCAGAATCCCTTGCTCTCTGTTGCTTGATTCCTCTGTTTCTGCAGTGCATTAATATTAATCTCTTATCTTCAATTGTTTGTTGCTCTTTATTTGAATACCTACTTAGCCCATCATTTTGTAACACAGAATATTGGGAAACATTTTATGCAACATTCTGCTACTACTGAGAAAAGTGAGTGAAACATCAATTATACCTGTTAGTCAATTAAGAGGGAATAGAAATAAATTGACTTAGGCTGTAGCAGGGTAATTTAAACTAAACATTAGATAAACCTTTACATAGAGAATTTTACCTGTGGATCAAGATGCCTAGGGAAGTTGTGGAATTGACATAATAAAGAGATCAGAACTGATTGGATACCAGGATCTTAGGGGATACTGGGAGAAAGAAATCAGTTGTGCTGCACGTGATGTAGTGCTTTTTGACTAGATGCCAAGCTACTATTTCATTTCAGTCCAAATGACTCTATATCCACTCCTCTGTAGAATAAAATATTATTTGTGGAGTCATTGTGCAGAAAGGAAATCAGATGAATGGCTGAAATTAGCAGATTCTCTCAGTACTGGAAACTTTTCCCTTTCCTCCAAAATACACATATGAGAGGAATGAGAGATCTACTCTTTGATGTTAATTCAAATCTATACAGTCTAGAGCACACATACAAATCAGTAATCCTTTGTGATTCTCAAGCACAGGTTTCTTCTCATTTCCCAGCGGTAGAACAAAGAGTCCTGATGCATGTCAGAGACCCATCAGAACGGACTCTACAGATCTGACTTCTGCTGTTCACTCAGTACCACACGCAGACCATCACACTGAGAGCACATGCAACCATTTCTTTCCTTAAAAAAGCCAGCATTATTTTATTATTCCAGAGACTTACATAACTGCGTGGTGAAAATGAGAGCACAGATCTGGGCTGCAAAACATTCCAGCAATTCTCATTGCAAAAGAACTATAAACTTCAGCATCCATCAAACAATTCTCTCTCCAAATGAATAGTGAACATATAAACCCACCATCTCAGCTTGAGTTCCTTTGCAAAAGAAAGCCCTCTGGACTTATTAAAAATAATAATAAAGTAATCCAGACTCCCAGCAGACAGCATTTGAACATCATGTCAAGTTCCTATGAAGTAGCAGCAACACCCCCTTTTACTAATTTCCCTTAATCCCTAGTGGCATCCTACTGCCACAAATTAATGTTACATTCCTTTCTGTAAACCTAGCAAGAACTGCAGTCTCAGTGCCCCCTGTGCACAGCTCTTTGAGGTTGGATGCTTTGGGTTGTCTGGTTGTTCCTCAGCCCTCCCACTGCGATGCCCAGTATTTCCCTGCTCCATCATTTTCCCAGCACCCCACAGCTTGTTACAAATGGCTATTCTTCTGCAGGGTGTCTCGGAGAATGACTTTGTCAGGACAATGTAGGGTCATTGACAGCATCAGGAGCGTGTTGAGTGATCTTATAGAGAGGGAGCACTGTTCCACTGAAGGGAGCAGTCTTCTGCCTTTCAGTTTAATTGGATCTTCTCTCTGACGGGTTTGCAAAGCCCAGCCCAAGAACCGTGCTGTGCAGATGTGGTCATCTATATTCTGTTTCTCTTTGTAATTCCCTTTAATCTCAGTTTTACTTTCCCTCTGTTCATAATTCTCTCCTTATTTCACTGTTGTCCTCTTCTTTGCATGTACCTTATCAGCCTCTTCTGATTCCTTACAGGGATGCCCCTTCCTGTAGGAGGAGGAGTTCAAGGCCAAGCTGGATGGAGCCTTGAGCAGCTTGATCCAGTGGAATGTTTTCCTTTTGCAAACAGTACTCAACAGAGTACACTATTTCAGTGATAGACACCAGTGGCAGTGTTGAGAATCAGTATGAGAGCAGCATGCTTTCAGGATAGGTTTGGAAGTGTCCATTTTTTATCAGCTTGGGAAATTAGGTGTATTGACTAGAGCTAGAGACTGGCAGCATTCTTGTTGGGTTCTGCTCTATTTTCTCCACCAGTGTCTTCTGCAGAAATGTTTCATTTTGCTATAGCTCATTTTTTCCACACTTGTCTTCATAAAAATAAAGAGAAATAAATCTCCCCCACACCTTTTGAAGTGTTGTCATGACATTGGATGAAAGACACAGTACAAGCATAAAGTGTTATGGTCATTACTGTTCATTCAGTGAGCACACTCGAGGGAAGTTTGTTTAAACCAGTGTTGCTTTGCCTGGTTAAATAGTCAGCTGTGAATGAAGCCATCAGAGATGGATCTTTGGCCTGGTGCCACGGTCACCGGGGTCAGAGCAAGGGCAAGCAGGGCTCCTCTTTCTCCATGTGAAGGTACAGCATGGCAGTGAGTACTCATCAGAGTTGAGCATTTCATTCACAGGCAGGTGGCAAAAGTATGCAAGAAACCTAGCTTCCAGGACAATGTGGTGTCAGAACCCTCAGGGACAGGACAAATATTTAAATTTGAAAGTAAGGAAAACAACAGAAAATGTTACAGACACTAGCATTTAGAATTGGTGGTGGCACAGTTATAACTGAAACTGGAGGCATAAAATAAGTTTACTCGTGTTTTCATACAGAGCACAACTTGCAAGTGAAGCAGGGGGAGGCAGTGCCCAAACAAGATTCCCCTTTCTTTATATTTGCAGCAGGTATATTCACTTACCGCTCTGTTTGTTTGTTTGTTTGTTTTCTGAGATCTTCTGAAATATCTAGGAGGGCATCAGGTGGGTTACAGTCCTAAGAGCATTGCTCCGTGAGTGCTTTCTGCATTGCACATCCACCAGTAATCCATGGAAGGACAGTTCTGAAAATACCCATAGCCTGGGCAAGGGAAGGCATGGATGGCACCATGACAGTGCCAACAGCTGTGAGTACTCTGTGAAATAATTCATGCCTTCCTCCCAGCAGTTAGAACTTGCTGTGGGAACTGCTAGCAGTAGATAGCAGATAGTAGATATAGCCTGGTCCTGTGTGAGTGCTAAGTGAAGGCAATGTACCTTCACTATCCCTCCAACCACTTCTTATAGGCTCACTGTGCTCCTACCACACAAAGCTCTGCTTTGTCAGCTGTAGTTATTGCTTCAGCCTTCTGCTCCAGGCCTCTGGAGACGTAAATACAGTTACTCTATGAGTGCATTAGCAGTGTCTATGTGTCTCCTCCTTCCACCTCCTCTAGCCTTCTTGACATAGGGCAGGACTCACTTTGATCCTATAGCTCCAAAGCTGATTTAGCATGTGAAGCGGCTCCTGTTAGATTTCTTTCTTGGACAGATTCCCTAGACTGACTTAGGTGCCCAGAATGTGTGTCATAGCTTCAGCAGATCCCATGCAGGCAGTGATTTAATCTGACAGCTATACTTATTCATGGTGACATCCTGAGCAGCCTGTAGCCACACACAATGTACAAGCAGTTTGGGGAGGAGGACGTGGGATGGATGGGTGCCACCACAAGCAACTGCAGAATTCTCAATCTCCAGCATGTTCCCTTCCTTTGCCTGCAAGGGAGGTGGGCTGCCTGTCCATTTGGCTGTACCAGTCCAGCTGCTCCAGTAGGCAGACAGATACAAACTCAGTAGGATCCCTCATGCAGAGTAAATTGTGTGTTTGGAGAGAAGGGGGGGGAGGAAACAAGTGCAAAACAGTCAGCATGATGGAGCTGTTGCCTGGCTGCTCTTTTGGGGATCACAAGTGTCCAGTTCAGCATGAACAACTAGGACATTGTTCTTTGCCCTAAGACACCCACTGCAAGTTCCCACTGGGAGCCTGGCCTTGAACCCTGTTTTCACATGCAGACAGCTTCACTGCAGAGTGAAGGGCTGCAGGGTAGGGAAATGGGGTTGTGGTAGGCCACGACAACTGATCAGGGAGACCTCAAGTATCTTGAGGTAAAAATGGGGCTTCCAATGTAGGTGTGTGTGGCATGAACATGCCTGACTTCCTTTGGGCCCATGATGCAGGCCTGCGAGTGTGTACATAGCACATATTCCCCTTGGCATCAGCAAGAGAGAAGATGTTCTCTATGGTTCTTCAAAGCCTTGATCTGAACGCATGATGTTAGAGTTGTCAGGCATCTATTTTAAATTCATAGAAATGGCACTGCTTTGCTAAGAACAATTAGAAGTTTGATAGAATACTTCTGCTTCAATAAAAGACTGATTTGGCATGAAAGTAGGTCAAGCTTCCTTTGCTATCTTTTCTTTTTTGGGAAATGGAAAGAAAACGTATTTTTGATATTAGAAATACAAAATTGTATCTTGCTCTGGCATTGGTTGGTTGCTCTTAATATTTATTGAACAAGCAATCTAATTTCACTTTTCAGAATTCATTGCAAAACTGCCACTTTAAACTTTGCTGGAAAGTGAGCAATTAAAAATCATGTGTTTTATTCCAGTTGAATTGCGATTACTGGTACTTAGGAAAGATGCCATCTCAGATATTAATACAATAATGCCTTATATGTTTAAATAGATACCCGAGAACTTTCCAAAAAAGATTTATCTTCCATAGAAAAAAATAAAAGCAGACTAAGAGCTAAGATCCTACTGAAGAGGACAGAAAGATTTTTCCTATTTGTGTGTTAACAAGCCAAGTACAAATGGCTGGAGCCAAAGCTACGTCACGACTGGTTGATAGGTGATAATTTCAAACTGCCTTTTCCGCAGTAAGATTTTTCCATGTGAGAAGATTACACGTGGCTTTATGGAGGAGAGTCAAGGTACATTAGGGGATATGTGTAGTGTCTACGTTAGGCTGCCATAAACATACAACACAGACTTGTAAGGATAAACATTGGCTCTTCAGGAGTCATTGGAGAAGGAGCTGGTTAAGCTGTCCTGTGGTGAATTGACATGGTCTGATGTACTGAAGAGATGTACCCCAAACAGTCTAAATGATCAAATGGAAGTGTTTTCTAGGTGCTGCTTGGTTCTTCATGTTATATTTTGGTTATGTCAGTTTACACGTTAGCAAACCCCATCTTACGCTGCAGCTTTGTCACATGTTGCTATATATGCTGCTGCTCAAATGCTGTGACATCCTTAGTGTCCATGTGAGCATTCCTGCTTGTCTGAGTGTGGAACCTGTGCCTGCAGACTTGGCTGAAGATCTAGAGTAAAGGACATGTTGCCCTTTCAGCTCCGCTCCTAATTGCCACTTTGGAATAGGGAGGCATGTGTGAAGCCAACAGCTGTCCAGGCAGTAAAATATATAGCAGTGGTTCAAGCCTGCTCTTGGTGAGAGCCATCACCAGAGCCCATTCCAGCATCTGCAGGGCCTGCCCAGAGCTCCATATCTGTCCTTCAGACCCCACAGGTTCAGAGGTGAAAGCAGAAAACAATAAAGCAGATCCATGGATACAGCTCTGTGCGTCACAGCCCGCTGCCCAGCCGCTGTGCTCACAGCTGCCCTCACGCCAGCTGGTCCAGGGGTTACGGCAGAGCCGCTGCTTTTAAGAGGTTTGGCTTATCCAGGCTGGGACTTGTGGAGCCGTGTGGGCTGACAAAGAGCGCTTGTCCCTTCCTCCATCCGCGCTGCCAGAAAATGAATTTGTGAGACACAAGCTCCTGCCTCCAATCTGCTGCCATGCGGGAGCCCAGCGCTCGCGGGCACTGGGACACATGCACACACACACGTGCACACACACGGGTCCTCTGAGGCACAGCTCCTCCGGCAACGTGCAAGCTCACGTGGAGCGGGGTGAGCAGCAGGGCCTGCAAGCCTTGCTACCACAGCGGGTCACCCAGCGGACTGGCCCTGCACGTCACACAGCAGCTTGGCCTTGCATAGGGAGCTCCGACCAGTGAGGTGCTGCTTGTGGCCCTGGGCTGGGTATCACAGCGTTACCCTGTGAGCATTTGGGCCCTTCAGAGGCATCAGCAGTGGGGTTAAAGGAGAGCCCGGTTATGCAAGTAGCCCTGATAGCCCCAAGCGTGTTTGCTGACAATGTCTGTCAGCACAAGGACTGCTGGAGCTCTGTGCATTGCTGTCTGCACCTTTACTGGTATGGGTGCTGCTGGGAGGGCAACAGCATGTTTCTTTGGTTTCATTGGGACGAAATGGCACCTGGCTTTCCTCATCCCACCTTCGTAGCACATGCTGACTGGTCAGGTGCCTTGGGATCACGGAGGATCTATAAGCTCTCACAGGGCCTGCTTGATCGGGCTGTGTGCACTGCTTGTTCTCTCTGCTTGCGTTGGCAAGATGATGGATCCACGCACTTCCAGCTCCTGGACACAATGTGCTGTTTTCCCCTAAACTGAGTTAGTGTGGCTTCAGCCAAATCCTGAATCTTTTCTCCGGAGTTGTTATAAGAGACATTATCTTTCATCTGGATTACTATTGACTACAGGACTAAGGCTGCTATTTGACTTTGACTCCGACACAACTACTCCCCATCAGAGCTCTATCAAAGCAATTCAGGAGGGGCTGTGGCTCAAAGCTTACATTCTAGGATATGATTTAAGTCTATGCAAAATCATCTGCTACAGAAAGAGTTAATAGAGAGGGGTGTGGAGGGGGAGGGTTTGAGGAAAGTCACAGTATCAGGTTTTCCTCTAAGGGGCTCTCAAATAATCCCCAGCCCTGCCAGAAGCCGAACACCTCCTCAGTGAAGTCCAGGGTGTCTGTCTTTTTGACTCAGCTGCCAGAGTCATGTTGCAGAATTTGATCCTTCTGCCGGTGTCCCTTCTCCCCTCTACTGACCAGCCTCTGCCCACTGCTTTTCTGAAGCCTGTAAGATTTCAAGACCATGAAAGTGCAAAGCGATTTCATCTGGCCTTGTGGGCAGTGCAGCAGGTTCTCTCTTCACAAACGATACAGTTTCAGCCTTAGTGCTGTCCTCTGCTGTAATGCTAGATGGGTTGAACAGATGGGGAGGTACTATGGCAGGGCTCAGGGCTGACAGCTGCTTTGCAATTATAAATCTGGAATGCGATTTGAGGGGTCTAAGATACTTAGTGCTGGATCCTTAGTGCAGGAACATATATCAAGTAGGTCAGTCTGCACCAGAGGAGAGCAGGGAGTGTTGTGTGACAGGCTCCAACCCTCCCTTACAGAGTTCATGTTTTGCTGTCAATTCTGAACATTGAGATTTTAATGGTTTTAATGTTGGTTTGTTGTGGTCTTTTGGCTATTTATTCATGTCTTTTTTTCCTAGGTGTAACATAGTAATACCAAATGCTTCTTGAATGCGACTGTGAATTTCTCACTGATTTTACAACTTAACTCCAGTTGGTCCCACTTGATCTTGGAGCTTAGGTGAACTACGTGTAGCTTCTTTCTGAGGAAAGGCAGCATTTATATCCTAGTTTCTTATTTGGGAAAACAGAGATTTATGGAGATCAATGGGTTTGTATAAACCTTGGCCTCACTGGAAATTCACATGGGATTAACCAAAGAAACCAAACCATCTTCCTCCTCCTCCCTGTAGGCACATAGATTTAGACTGACTCAGGGCCCCCCTTGGGTTATATGAACCTGTTTTTGCACTACAGAGGAGACTTGAGAAAGGAAACTAATGGTATGTCTGCCTGGCACCTCAGTTAGCTCCATCTGTGCTAAACCACAGCGTGGACGTAGCCTGTCAGGTGTCAGTGAGCTGAGGGATCTCTTCATGGTTCCTCACTGTGTGGCACAGATGCTGGGCACAGGCATCCTGTGGGTGGGTGCAGTTTGCGTTCAGGGACCATGGGAATATGACAGGCTGGTTTGTGACCGTGGGAAAAAAAAAGAAATGCGAGTTCTCAAAGCCAAAAAGCTGTGAGCAGATCATGAACTCCAGCACGTTGAAGCTGTGCTAGAGAACATGATAGTCAAACATATTTTTCTGTTTTCATGCAGCAGCTAATTTACTGCTGCTTCCTCTATATGGCTCTTTAATTTTGGCACAATCATGTAATTATGACTTGGTTTTTCTATGGATGGTTTTGCTTTGTCTGTCCTGTTGCCTCAGAGAGGCTACCGGGGACTTACATCTGACAGCATGATATAGGCTCTCTTGTCTTTCTCAGGTAAAGCTCATTTATGCAAACCCAACTGTATCTGTATTCGGCTGACATGAAGTTTTCAAGCTTCCATCCCTGTGAGCTCAGAGTGTTACTGTCACTGATCTCTGCCACTGGGAACAGTGTTACATAGTCTGAAAAATGGCTGTGGGCAGTAATTGAATAAATAAAATAAAGAAAAAACATGACACAGTAAAAGCAACCAACATGGAATTGCACTGGTGGAAGTCATTGGTTGAAGGCCTTCTGAAAAAGAGGTCACAGCTCTGTCTTCTGATGCTTTCTAACTTTGCAAAGCTCCTTTTGTAATGAGTCCAGTGGTGTGGCATGACTACATTATTTTCCAGCTTCCATAAGACAGACATGAGGGATGGGAGACGATGCCCAATAAGGTATCCTGGTGTAGCCTCATGGTCAGAGATGACTGGGAGGCCAAAATTAGAAGACTCTGGTTTGGATATTAGTTTCACGATCTCTCCCTTGTACTGTGATATACTTCTATTTCCAAAAAGTAGTGATAAATCAGAGATCCGGAGGATTTTCATTGCCATACTTAGACACAGAAGACCTGTGATATTCTACAACCACTGCCTCCAGCACAGGGCAGGATTAGCACTGCAAAAAAAACTCTGTATGAAGCAGAAGCTCTTTTGGGAAATGTTTGTGAGTCTTCCTTGTCTGAGATCTCTGAGAACATGGGCTTTGGATTGCCCGGAACTGCACATAACTTGACGTTTCGATCAGACCTAGAAATAAGCTTGCTTTACTGGAGGAATGTTCTTGCCCAAGCGGTGATTTACGAAGTACTGTTCTCATATTAGTAAGACCACCTAATTTCTGGACTTTAAATAAAAAACTACAAACTCAAATTTTGAGAATTTTTGCCTTTGCATGTAAATATTTTACCCCTCAAATTATGATAAGCATACAGAGCAGCTAGAGTTCTCAAGTGGAGAGTCTCCATTCTCCAAGTAAAATTCTTCAAGGGGAGTGTGTAGGAGACTAATGTGATCTAACTTAAGGGGAGAATTTGGCATGTTGCCCTTATCCTACATGAATATATATTGCTGTCTCATAGTAATGGCATCCCTAGTATTACCAGTCTGAAGCATTTAAATACTTTATATTGGGTCTTTCCATATGCTGGAAAGGCATAAAAAGCTCCTTTTTTTTGTTTTTTTTTCTTTTTCCTTTTTTTTTTTTTAAGCATGTTTTGTTATTAGTTTTATAATAACTCAATTATGAATTGTTTTTTCAATTTTTTTTCGTGATCTTTTGAAAAGGGATGAGGAAAGGGGAAGGGGAAAGGGAAGAGGAAGAGGAAGAGGAAGAGGAAGAGGAAAGGGGAAGGGTGGAGAGGAGAGGAGAGGAGAGGAGAGGAGAGGAGAGGAGAGGAGAGGAGAGGAGAGGAGAGGAGAGGAGAGGAGAGGAGAGGAGAGGAGAGGAGAGGAGAGGAGAGGAGAGGAGAGGAGAGGAGAGGAGAGGAGAGGAGAGGAGAGGAGAAGAAAAAAGAAAATTAGGATTCACAACTTTTCAAGATCTGGAACTGACAAAATGGAAATGTTGACACTTCTGTATTATCTGTGGTCATGTCTTGTTTGGTAGCCAGTACCAAATAGGAGGTGTGCAAAGTGCTCACCTTGGACCCTCAGCCTGAATTTCATGTTTACATATAGGAGGGGATCTCTTCAAAAGCTTGAAACTCAGATCAGGTTTATGATAAAATTATGGGAAAAGATCCAAATTTTTTGGTGATGAAACAACAAATTGGAGCATTGACCTTTTATTGTGAGGTGGGCAAAAGAATAACATGTTTTGCAAGAAATGCTGAGACTTTCAAAACATGCGTGCAAACCTTGGCCTGGCTGACTGTGCATGGGCCAAATCCAGCTCTGAGGTGCTCAGCACCACCATGCAGTTGTTATGCCAGCAGGGCATTATATTTGGTCTGATCAGCTCTGCTCCCAAATTGAATCTTTGCCTGCATCCTCAATGTGTGCAAGGGTCAATTTTGCAGAATAGTGCAAGTGAATAGTGCAACGAATAGAATAGTGACTACCATCCTCCAGATTGAGTGCTGAGTTATGTCACTGCCCAGCATTCCTGCCAGCGCCCCTGACCCTCAGACTGGGAGAACAGTCTTTGTAGTGTAAATGTCTAAGCAGATCTGCTGGATTTTTTGCCATAAGGAACAGCAGATGGTGCCAAACCTTGCTACTCAGAGGCTTCCCATCTCCTGCTTGGGTATTTGGGAGCTTCCACTTAGAGAATCTGCATCAGTTTAGCCATAGTGTTAATGCCATCTTTGAACCTACCTGATCCAAAGTATTTTCCATAGCTGGTCAGCAGCAATCTAATCTAAATGGCTGGTGGCTCCAGAAATTTGAGTACTAATTTGTGAAGTTAAGTAACTGTTTCAGGTCCAGCAAGATAAACGGCAAATCCCTAGCAGTGTGAAAGACAGCACTTAATAGCTTTATATATTTCCAGCATATGTGTGAACATATGAAACCGTAGCTGCTTACTCAGCCTTAGACACAGGGTGGTTTGCTTTCCAGTATCATAGGAGAAGTTCATCTCAAATTAGACTTCCCACGTTAGCACAAGTGCAGGGTGACCAATTTCCATGCCTTTGAGATGCGCCTTCCCTGCAGTGTACCACACTCCTGCAGTGCCAGCCTCCGACCCTTGCTGCGCACAGAGCTGCTTGTGATGGACAGGGGACACAGGCAGTGCCAGCCTGCTTGGTGCTGGCTGCCCTGCAGGTCTGAGCTGCTGTAAGAGAACAGGAGACCTAGAGGGTGATGCTAGAGGAGGTATCTGCTTCACTTCTTGCCTTTTTCCATCTCTTGGACAGCAGCCATCCACACCTTCATGGTGTTGTGGGCAGACACTGAAGAAATTGTCCGTTCAGGTTCCTGTTCCTTCAAGCATTCCCTTCATCCCAAGGGAAAGTCCACAGGGATGCATCCTGGAGCATGTCACACTGGGTGAAGTCAAGTTCTCAGATTTGCTTTCTACACTGTTGTTATAAGGTGTCCTTCATCTTTTGGACCCCTCTTTTAAGCATTTTTTTCCCCATTCTCAAGAGACCTCTACCTTGTATATCAAATCCAGAGAGACTGGTTCTGCTCAGCACCCAACTCCACCATGGAAATCTGGAGTAGCTCCATTAACTTAAATGAATTTGCTCACAATTTGCATTGATATAATTGAAGCAAGTCTGGTCCATTGAGCTGAACTGCAGTTCCCATGGCAACAGGCAGTTTTGGAAGCTAAAGCAGCAGGCAGAAGGGATGCTGTGTTAGTTGGAGGACTCCTGCATTCAGATTTCGGGCATGGGATGGGAATGTAGGCTATATTTGGAGCACGAGCCTGGGGCTCAATTTCTGACTGTACCAACGAACCCTTGGGAAAATCTCCTCCTGCTGCCATAGTTTACCTTCCAGTTAAATGGGGATAGCATTACACAGGAGTGTTTTGAAAATTGATTCAGCCTCCTAAAATGCTTTAAGAGAGATCCTCAGATGAGAGGCGCAGTAGATCACACACTATTAATAATATCCCTTTCTGCCAGCATCAAATAAATGAGGCTGCATTGTCGGTGAGTAAGTTGCTATACAAATGTAGGCATTTCCATGGCTCTGCAGGGAATGAGAGCACTACATGGGAAGTGGAGAGGAGCTTTTGTTCAGGTGTGCTGACGTATCTCGGGTTATTTCCATCTGACCCAATGGAAGGTTTGGACACATTTTAGTCCCAGCTCAGGTCCAGAAGCAGCCAATAAGCGACCTAATTGAGCTCCAAATCCTCTTCTTAAATTGGATAGAGCTCTGAGTATTAACTGGGCCCTCTGAATCCTTGTCTAACACCAGGAAGGAAGCAGTAGGGTTGCAGAAGTATTAACAGCTGAGGGCTTAAATTCATTATGAGAACAATATAAAAAGCAGTTCAGTGAGGAGGCCGGTCCAGTTCAGGTCATGCCAAAGGTGTGACCTTGTCAGAACCAATATAAAAATGCCTGAGTCGAGGATTTTGATTTGTATATTCACAAGAGACGCAAGCAAACTCTGCGACAGATGACATGAAAAAAAAATAATCACCTTGCCTTGCTCAGGGCGTGCAAAGATCTGTTTCCATGGCTCTGGGAAGGCACAGCTGAAGGATTTCAGAGCGTGTGCTTTCCCTGTGTTTTAGTTACAGCAAAGATTTGTGGAAACAAAGGAGATCTCAGTAATTGCAAAAGGGAAAAAGGCAGCAGTAGTTTGCAATGACTAGATTCTGTAGACTCCAGAGTTTTAATATCAGAGGATATTAATATCAGAGCATTGTGACTTCCCACAGAGCTTCTGTCAGAGAATTGTGCTGCTATGCTTCTCTCACCGGTGCTGGACACACTTCTAAAACATTTACTGCCATTGTTGAATTTACCTGAGCTCCCTTTACTAGCAGCATTAAAAGCTTTGTGGTAACTGGAAAACTTGCCTGCTCACTGTTGTGCTGGGGTGTGTTGTATTGACATTGGTCTGAGTTACAAAGGGAGGATTAAATTTTTTTAAGACCTTAAGGGGTTTATTTTCTTAGATTTTTAAAGACATTTTGAATTTAAGAAAAACAAACCTTGATTAATTTCATTCTGATGAAGAAAATCATCCTCTGACCTTTTTGTTTTTTACCTTCCTCCTCTTGATCAAGAAAAAGACAGGTGAGTGAAGGATGCACTTCTGTTAACTCAAAAAAAAAAAAAAAAAAAGCAAACAAAAAAACCAAGATTTTCCTGATGAAAATGTAACTAAAAATTGGATATATATATTTTTAATTTAAAAACATCATTTGGAAGTGCTTACTCAAAAGAAGCACACTTAAAAAACACAAAACCACTTTTCAAACACATTTTTGACCAGTCATAGTTAGATGACAAGTGCTGGTGCCAGACCATTTGCTCTAGGGTTCCCATTGTTAACACTGCTGGAACTGTACTGGTAACAATGGAGGAAAATATGTACTAAATTATATTAATGAGAAGGCGACATTCTCACACAGTCATTTTTTAACATTTAAAAGGACATTCAAAAGCACAATATATAAAGAAATTCCAAAAAGATTTATCCTGGGAGAGAAGGCTGAAGCAGAGAAGAAAGCCTTTTCATTCCGCCAATATTAATACAGAGAAATGCATTTGGCATCAGGATTAAAAAGTTCTGAATGTCGAAGAAGTAGTGCAACTTTTTTTCCCAAGAGAAAATAGCGTCAGAGCAGCCAGGTCAATTAGAGTTCCTGTTTTAGAAGGTGAATATAGCGTTTTTAAAACCAAAAAGCATTGTTTGGGATTGTCTCCCTGCATTTCCATGGTGTAAGGCAGGTGAAGGGCTACATCACTCTGGTCCACATTCATCTGTTTGTGGAGGTGAGTGGTCCCTTGCACTGTGGGTACAGATTGGGAAGGTGGAGGGCTGTTTGGTACAAGCATCTTGCCTCATGGTATAGCAGCTGAATAAAGGAAGGTCAATGGAGATAGTATCCATGGCCTAGCTCTGGATTTGGAAACCATCTGAAAGTGTTTGAAGGGCTCTACAAAGGGAAAAAACTCCTGTAAAAAGGAGAACAGAATTCAGGGATCATTTTGAGCAAAGGAAGACTCATGCTGGGCACCAGAACCTTTCTTTCTAGACAGGAAAGGAAGATTAAACAAAGACAGCATACCTCTCCCTAGCTGTCAAGTCCAATAATTTAATCCCACTTCCCTGTGGATTTGTAGGCATAGAGCTGCTCCACTAAGTCCTCTGCTGCCTTCAGCTGGGATTTTTCTGCACATCAGATTCACCTGCAGAGCCCAGGTCCTGGTTTTCCTAGGCATGGCTCCTCGCAGTTTGTTTGGAAAGGTTCCTGCAGTGGCACTTGTGGAATGCAGAGCAAGAGTACCACAAGCAGCAACAAAAAGCCCTTTCAGCATCAGGCACTCTGATGAGGCAGGACGCTCAAGTATGGCTGCTTCAGCAAGGCACTGCTAATGACAGGTGTTGTTTATTTTTAGAGCCTGAAAATGTTCCAATACATTTGCTTGCAAATCCTGCCTCTGAATCCACAGGTGCAAAAAAGCCTACAGACACGAGGGCTCCAGCATGCAAGGGCAGGCAGCAAGGGCAAGGCAAGAGCACCTGTAGGGTGACTGCCAGCACCCCTAAAGTGTGCTTCTGGTCAGCTGCTCACTGCAGCCGGCATTGGAAAATGACTCACAGCATCTTTTGTCCCTGCTGTGGACCACAATGGTATCAGACTGGGAATGGTACCCACCCCCTGACAGCCTTGCTCCTGGGACTGGAATTATTTCCCCTCTGCCTCTGGACTTCACTTGTGCCCAGGATAATTAGCTGGGCCAGCAGCATTTAAAAGCAAGCACACGTGACTGCGTCTCTGATAATGACCCTGGAAAAGTAATGGAATCTAATTATAATTAGAAAACGACCCCAGCAACACCCCCAGCATCACAACAACCATCCTGACTTTGCCACAACAAGAATAAAAATATAGCAGCATATTTATAGCTTGGCATCTCTGCATTTGCAGCCCAGTGACAGGCTTCCTCCTGCCCTATTCTGTGTAGCCTGCTGTGCTGCACAAGTAGCAGATGACAGAGTGATGTTTGTATGGTGCCCACCACCCAGAGATCCCAGCCTTTTTTTTCAAATTACTTAGTCTGCCTATTACTAATCTGCTTGATCTCAAAGATCTGTCAATTGATATATATTATTAAAAAACCCAAAGTCTTGTAGGACACACAGCAAGCCAGTCTGAGAGTCACTACAGGAATCCTAAGGTGCTTTGAGCTCAGAGGTGGAAGTGGGCAGTTGCTAGCTATCCATGTGTAGATCTCAGAACATCTCCTGAGCTCACAGGTCATTTTTTGGTATCTTCATAAAGCATTTCATTGTTATAAAACGTTAAACACAAACTAGTTAAAAACTTAGAAGCATCTCAAGCTCTTCAACGTGTTTCCTCCTAGAACCTTTCTTTTCAGATCACAAGTCATTAAACTGACTGCGTGGAAATAAAGGTCTGTCCTATCATCCTGTCCTGTATAAGTGATCCCTAAATTGTTTCTGGAGGTTTGCTTATACTTTTTCTTGGAAAGATGTCCTCACACACCAGTGGTCAGATTCTTGGTTATCTAAGTGAGTTAGGTCAAAATTTGGCTCATGGAAGAAGATAGACAAAATCAACATCAACTTCTTAGTGATGTAATTGATATCTGAATCTGATGTAGTGAATATACCACATTTCAGGTGTTGGGTTTTTTTAATTGCATAGTAAAGGTTTGACTGGATGTGAAGCAATTTCTGCCTGTTCTCAATCAGTTGTGTCTATCAGCACTGTTGTTGGAAGAGGCTGATTTACTCTTAATAAACTTGAGCCAGGTTAAAGATGAATTGCAGTGGTTCAGAATTAGGCATTTTAATTCCAAAGTAGGAGTGAACAGAGAGGGAATTAATTGGGATGAACTCTTCTGCTTTTAATCCACACCGCTTGAAACCAAATTAACCTCTCTGTGTGCACAGTCCTGAAGGATTTAGCTGAAGTTGCTGAAAAGCCTCCAGATTTGCATGATAATTTCAAAGGGACTATTTCTCTGTCCAAATTCCCTGTAGAGTTGAGTCACAACTCTTCCTCTGTCCACAAATACCCATCTCCCCTCTTGCCCTTAGTATCTTTATGTTCATTTTTGATGTTAGAGGCCATTACTGATCAAGTATGTCCCTGAAATTTATTTTCTGCCCATACAGCCTACAGGAAAAGCTGGCAGTTGAAACCAGCCTTTGTACATGATGAAGTAATGCTAATGCAATTACAGCATGAGACTGGACACAGCTCTGGCAGATGGGGATCGAGGGAGCTTCCCCTGTTCCCTCCTGCCTCCGAACCAGCTGCTGTGATGTGCACTCTGAGAGCAGCTGAGGAGGGGCCAGCTGTGCTGCCTGGCCCTCACCCCAGCCTGAACAGGGTAGGACTCACTTCTGCCTGCTTCTCAGCTCAGTTTCCCACTGCTTGAAGATGCAGGGTTGTCAAAAGGACTGCAGCGTTTGTATTCACACTGTGTTGAGGCAGCACCTCTCCTCTCCCACATCCTGTGCATCTGCTTCAAATGAAGCTCAGTTTGGGACCCTTGTCTGGTCAGCTTTAGGCTGTCATCCCCAACTCAAAGAATCATAGAAGGACTCAGGTTGGAGGGGACCTTAAAGACCACATAGCACCAACCCCGTGCTGTGGGCTGGCTGCCCCCACCAGCTCAGGCTGCCCAGGGCCCCATCCATGGCCTTGAGCACCTCCAGGGATGGGTACCCACAGCTCTGGGCTGTGCCACTGCCTCACTGTCCTTTGAGTACAGAATTTCTTCAGAACATGTAAATCTCCCCTCTTTTAGTTTAAAATCGCTTGCTGGAGGTGGCTCCATACAATACAGCCTGAGCTCTCATTTCCTATCAATTCATACAGCACAGTGGAGCCATGGGTTTGTGTTGTAGAGCCTTTGAGAGAGTAACACACAACCAGTACTGATAGCAAATAGCTTTCAAGCACTATAGGCAGGGAGATCTGAAACATCAATCAATATGGGAAAAGCCTGAAACCCTTAAGTACACAATTTTCTATTTTATGAAAGTAGAGGCAAATATGGATAAACATATACAATGATTTGCTTTGCTCTGTTCCATCTCATACAACTTTCAGAATCATTCCTACTAGTCAAAAGTCAGCTCAGAAGCAGCCTTCACACACTGAAGTGAACTCACTGGGGTGAGTTGCTGAAAGGGAGGGAATGTAAAAGCTGGGAATGTTTGCAAATTCAGTCATTCTGTGTTGTCCGTGAAAGACATTCCCCAGATTTTGAGGGTAGAGGTTATAAAGAGCTCAATAATAAAAGTTCTTAATCTAAGCAATCAGGAGCTTTGCCAAACAGGAACAATTCTGGGAAATAACCATTTTATCTTTGGTACCTAACTGTATTTAAAAAAAAAAAAAAAAAGCCTTTTATTATGATTAATTTCTTGTGCTCAGGAAGTTTATGCAGCTGTCCTTGATGTGGGGTGCTTGTCCCTTGGTTTTTCAGATCCTGTGAAGTTCAGCACTCAAAGAAAAATGTTTTTCGAGTGGAGCTTTCTTTATTTCTCCTCTGGGCACCTTAACTCAGTGGCAGAATTAACCAAAGGAACTTACTGTGAGAAATACGGAATCCTGTAAAGGGATTTAGAGGGATTTGGGAGGTTTAAAGATTTTTCATCATCATGATTTGGAATGATTAAATTTTTTTTATTTTATTTTTTTAAACATATTTTCCCATGTTAAGCTCTTGAAGAATATGAAAATCCTATTAGAAGGGTGAAGCAGCCATTTCTGTTCTTGCAGGACGCAAGAACCCACCTCCCCTAAGGGGTGGGCTGTGAAGGCTGTCCCATTTCTCTTGCTTCACCCCTTCCACTGGAGTCACCAGGCTCCAAAGACATCAGCCAGCCCTTCTGTGTCATTGCCTCACTGAGACAACTACACCTTAGCCCAGCTTTCAGCCTGTGATGCAGCTGTTGGCACTGTGCAGAGCGTGGCACAGACCGCAAGTGTTGGGCTGTAGAACACCTCCTCTTGGTCCTCAAGCCACTGCTCACTCTGCAGAAGGCATTCCGCTTTATTTTGAGCCCTTTACTTATTTTATTATCTACTGTTTATTATACTTACTACCTCCACTATTTATTATTTAGTGTCTATTTTGTTAATTTACATTCTATTTGACTGGAAGGGATAAGAAATCCTTCAAGTTGTCTACGCAAGGCAGCTCAGTAAATTTTCAAACAACCTTGGTTTGAAATAAAATCCTCCAAAACATGGCTTTGTTTTTTGCTTTTCCCCTTCACAAGACAAGTGAAGCAATGTGGAGGAGCAGCAGCCATTGCAAGGAGACTGCAGAGAGCTCCTGAGCAGGGCAGGAGCAGGAAGTAGGAAGCAGTCAGAGAAGCCAAAGCCAGAGAGAAAAGGAGCTAGCAAAGTAAGCATGAGACTTAGGAGCAAGGAAAGAGGAATGAGTGATTTTGGTCAAGGCAGCTGCTAGACTGAGGGGTGTGAGGGAAATAGGACAGGAATGAAGCCTAGGTAACAAATGAATTAGGCAGTGCATCATAAACTGTACTTCTGTCCAAAACTGGCCCTGTGTTTAAGCCATTGAAAGAGCTGTAGAGTGAAATAGAGATTCTGTGCTCTTGAAAGCCACAGACCTGGTGGTGATGACCAGATGCGAACAACACGCTTTACCCGAGGATGGGTCCCCAGTCACTGGCCATTAGTCCCCTCTGCATTCCTGCCATGTCCTGTTTGTCCCCTTTCCAACTATGAGAGGCTACAAAGCCTCTGTGGGAGTCCCTGTAACTTCAGGTCATGCTGGGCTGTGGAGTTGAAAACACCTCCATGTGAGATGCTCACGCGGTTGAGCAAGGTGCATAGAACTCCTTAAATGAAAGGTGTGATACAAACACCAACAGGTATTCTCACTTCTTTAAGAGCAGAATGTGTGTATGGGGTGACACAAAGGCAAAAATTGTTTGAGGGAACCTGTTTATTTGAAAAACGTGCCTTGCTGTTCCAGCCTGAATTGTTTGTCTTCCTTGGAATGAAAGAATGTAGGACATGGAGGGGAGGCTGCCAGAAAAGCCCTTTGGAATTGCAATGAAATGGCCATGTTTGTGCTCAGAAGGGTCTCAGGCTTGTTGTGCTCACATCTGCTTTAAGTTATCCTGACGTTGTTTTTTTAATTTTTTTTTAATTGAGTTTAACATACTGAGAAATGCACAAAGTTCTCTGGCCCTCAGGCACAAGAGGAAAAACCTCAACAACATCCACTGACCCCGCCACCATGTGCTCCCCAACAAACATTCCCAAACAAATGCTGGTGATGACAAATCAGCCTGGGAGCAACGCGATGGCGGGTGCTTAATTGTGCACTGCAGTGCTAGGCGCCGCGGAACGACGAGGGAGGAGAGCAGATAATGAGGGTCAGATTTGCTAACAGTGGGCATCGGCCACAGCTGGCAGGTTTGGGGAGCATGGATGGAGGCAATTAGCGCGTTTCGCTCTGTGATGGATGCTCGGCTGCTAACCAGGCCCAGCGTCCCACTTCTCAACAAAGGTGGCTCTGAGCTCCTCCTATATCTTCAATCTTGTGTTATTCCTGGGCTGACCTGCCTGCAGCTGTCTGCAGTGCCCTCTGCACGCCAGGTTCCCATGGGGCAGGAAAGGAACCAACCGTGAGCCAATCTTCTCTGGCCTAAAAATACCAGAGGTTTTCACAGGGGTGGTTCCTACTCAGTTCAAAGAGAGAGAGCACAAAAGAGATTGGGCCCTGTGGGTGTTGGTTGGCCTAGACAACAATTCAGTTGGCATGGCCCTGGTCTGCGGACAGCAGCTTTATCATGTGAGCCTAAAAGATGACAAGGGCAATGGTAGTGCCTAGATATCCTGGTGGAATCGCAGGATCTCCACCCTTTCCTTTTGCACATGAATGCCTGTGAATAGAGACCCTGGAAGAAGGCAGAGCAAGGGCTGCAGGTCTGTTTTCAAGTGCAAATATCGGGTTGTTTGCACGCAGGCATGCACAACAGGAGGGCACCTACCTGTGTACAGGTGTGCACTGTGTAACAGGGACATTGGTTTTAACTGTAAAACAGATACAATGCCTTTCCCTTCCAGCTTTGTGAAGCTGCTCTACAGCTGCCATGCTTTAAGGTAAAACAATTCTGAGTTTGGATGCCTGAAAGCATCAGGCTGTAAAGTGCAGGGGGATTTCCCGAGCAGCTGAGCAGGGATGCAGCAGGCAGAGCAGAGAGCTGAAGGTGCTGTGCAGCGTTCCCAGTCCACACACAGCAGTACAAAGTTGGGGGAGGGTCACCCCCCCCCCCCAGCTTCGGGGGTATGGGACAATGGGGTCAGCTGTGAGCACAGCAGACGCTGTGCATGTGGATATGTGCAACTGAGGTTGCTATTGCTGCCTGCCTGCCTGCCAGGGACAGTGCTTTAATTAAATCAAACTGTGCAAAGCCAGGTGCCTGGACAGGGCTGCGCACAGCTGTGCATGCACTCACATAAGAGGACTGCGAATGTATTGTGGCACAGCATGAGCATCTCAGTGCACACAGTTCATTGTGTCCAAACTGCTCCCATAGGTTCCTCCTGCATGCTTTTACACGTTATTGGACTCGCTGAGCTGCTCTCAGGTGTGCTGAGTGCTTGCCAGTAAAAGAGGCCTTTTAGACATGTCAAGCTGACCGGCTCCAAACTTCGCTCAGCCCCAGGGGGTTTATCACAAGTTTGGGACAGGCCTTATAATAAAACATTTTCTCTGCAGGAGGGTAAAGAAAATATGTAGCAGGTGATTCAAGCAAGGTCTGCAGGAGGAGAGTTCTGTCCTCCTGTCCCAGCTCTGACGTTTTGTGCCAGCAAGGTTCCCATTGCTTCTGTCCTGGATTATTTGTTGTTAATGATGGTTTACTTTTAGATGGAAAAATCCCAATCTGCGATGGAGTTTTATTTTTGCTTGTGGGTAAAGTCTGCTTTTCTTTTGGGGGGGGGCTGCAATTTAGCATTAAGCTCTTTTGGCATCCGAGGGACAAGTTCAGTTTAAAAAAAAAATTAAAAAAAAAAAGCCACTCTATCAGCAAATAAAGCAGGAGGTTATGTAAGAGGAATAATACGGACCCGGCCTCAGTGCATCTCCCCCTCTTTACGTGATTAAAGGTTTCAGTGCTCCCAGGGAGGGGGCTGGCATTGCGTAAGAGCCTCTTTGCTTCCAAGCTTTTCCTCTCTTAAATCTAAGAGACCCAGTGGATTTATGACCAGCCTGGGCTTTTTTAAGCAGATGGCTGGGTTTGTTATCATTTTGTATGAATGATGATAACACTGCAGGCTGAGAGGATTAATGCAAGAAATGAAAAGCAGCAACACCTCTTTTATTTTCTTCCTGTGGTGTTTTCCCACATTCAAGGGGCAAAGCACACAGCACCAGGTCTACAAAGTGTAATGCAATACGTTTGCACTGACAAGTGCCACAGGGCTGGCTGTGAGTTTCCATAGGATGAGAACACCTTTGTGGAGTGCAATGAAAGTAGTATAATGGGAATACTAACAGTATACTCCCAGAAGTATACTGGGATTTGATTTTTAAAGGGGTTATATATATGGACAACTCAAGCCCTGGTTACCTCAGAGAAGACTGAGGACAGATAGAGAAGTAGTAGAAAAATTATGATCTCCAAGAGGAGAGCTATATTGAGTTTATATTTTCTGTTTGCACTAACATCTCCCTTTGTTCCTAGACCCATAGAATCATTTGTGTTAGAAGGGTCCCTTAAAGGCCATCTGATCCATCCCCCCTGTAATGAACAGGGACACCCACAGCTCCATCAGGTGCTCAGAGCCCGTCCAGCCTGACCTTGGCTGCCTCCAGGGATGGGGCACCACCACCTCTCTGGGCAGCCTGTGCCAGTGCCTCACTGCCCTTATTGTAAAAAACTTCTTTCTTACAGCCAATCTAAACTTTTCCTCTTTTAGTTTGAAACCCTTTCCCCTTTCCCTGTTACAGCAGGACCTGCTAAAGAGTCTGTCCTCTTCCTTCTTATAGCTCCTCTTCAGCTATCGAACAGCTGCTCTCAGGTCTTCCTGGAGCTGAAACAAAAAGCTGAAATGAAAATGTTTGTTTGTCACATGGATCTGGTTATTGGGAGTGTATGAACAGCAGCAGATTTTAGAATCTTGTGACAGAATGGTGGCAGCTGCCAACACTTTTGAGCTCTCCAACCACTCAGGGAATCAGAATCACAAGCAAGGAATCATTAAGGTTGGAAAAGACCACTAAGACCATTGAGTGCAACCATCAGCTCAACCCCACCATGCCCACTGACCACATCCATCAGTGCCACATCTCCCCAGTTCTTGAACACCTCCAGGGACAATGACTCTACCACTCCTTGGGCAGCAGGGCCATTGCATCACTACTCTTTCTGAGAAAAAAAAGTTCCTAATATCCAGCCTGAATGCAACCTGAAGCTATTACCCCAGAAGAGTAGCTTGGCCATGCCAGTGTGCTTCTTGGATTGAAAACCAAGCTGAAGGTGAAGACCAAGCTGAAGTGAAGATGAGGTGGAAAGCAAAATAGTGTTTTAGAGCTTTGTTATAAATGCTAAACAAGTGAATAAGATAGAGAAACAAAACCACAGCCCCAGTTTAAAGCATGCCTCCTCTCCATGAGGTGAGGCACTCTATGAGACTGCTCTACTGTCCCACCAAGCTGCAGAAGGGTCACTGTGCCCTCAAGGACTTACTCAGAGGCAAAGGCTGGTAAAGAGCTTTGTGTGCCAGGCTGGGAGAGGGCACTGGGGCTGATTCTAGGCATCACTGCTGACTCATCAGTAGAGTTTGCTGGGAATTCTCTGACAAAATGTTTTTTTCATCAGGGAGCACTGATTAATTGAAAACAAACAAACATTGTTTCATCTAAATGAATAAATTCCCACTGAAATACAGGCTAAATTCCCCTGGATCTGTGCCTGGTTGCTAGTAGGGCTGGCACTGGGGGTCTGCAGCTCCCATGTAGCTCCAGTGTGCTGAAGTGGGGACCTGGAGCTCCCTAGCTCCCATTTGCACATCCAGGAGCCCAGGCAGACTTGTGAGGCCTGCAGCTCCCACCCTAGGCTTCAATATTCTTCCCTTGAGCAACAGGTTTTAAGCCAATACCAAAAAATGTCTTGAAGAGTTTCCGAAGTGTTACATAATGTGATGAATGTTGGGTAGCACTCCGTTCAGACACTGTCCTCCAGCAGAGGGAGGTTGGCTGGTTTATTTGAGCTCTCACATCTTGCTCGGAAAAGAGTCTTTTCTTCACCAGGGTGTTTTAGGCACAGGCGCTTTGCAAAGACGGATTTAATCCTGTGAATGGCTCAGCTCCAGAGGCAGAACATCTCTGTGGGCAGCACCTAGATAACCTGTCTTCACAGTGCTTAGGAGAGCCATAAGGATCCTGTGGCACTTCCATCACATTTTCTGTAGGACAAGGTTGAAACAAAATTTACATAATTTGCTCTTTGTTACTGCTAAAATGTTGAACATATTTAAAACTCTTTGAATTCCCCTGGTGAAAGGTATTATGAAAGCAGTGTTCATATTTATTATTAGAATGAGGTTAGCAAGTAATCTTGCCTGCACAGACATCTGGCAACAAACCCATCTGAACTGAGCGGAGGCCACTTACTAATAAGGTTTCTAAGTAGGGAAAGGGACAGGGAGTTCTAAAAGATCCTGCAGCTGGAATTAAAACAGGGAGACTGAGCTTATCTGGTATGATTTACATGTCTCACTTCAGGACCTTTTCAGGACATATTATACATATAGCTGAGATCATGTAGTAATCTAGTATAACCTTAGTTCCAATTTAGCTCCAGTTTTATGGAGCTAAAAATGAACTGCCTGTACATGGTCCAGAAGTGTTCTGTAAAGGTATTGCCAGCAGCCTGAACATTTCTTTCCTTCCAGACATCAGAGTGGATAATCAGAATCACTTTCCTGCTGGCTGTAGGAGTTATTCCATTCTCTCTTTATATAAGCTGGTTTGGGCGATCTTCTTGCCTATGAGCCAACAGTCAGCAAAGGGAGTTGGTTGGAGACAAAGATATTTTTTTTCTACCTTCTTATTTTGAATGAAGAGAGGAGGAAAAAAAATACAAAGGTGGCAGCTGAAGAGGGAAGTCAACGTATCAGTGCTTTGATGCAGAAAATGGTGGGTGCATTTGGGGGCATTTATTTGTTTTTTAGTGGATACTTAACATAGCCTATCTGTACATGATGGATGGTGGGGATTACTAGAATGCTGGTCCAGGGCTGACCCAAACGTGAAATAGGTATCTTGTGCTGATACCAAGTATGGCAAAAACACAGGGTGCTTAACTGCTTCTCCAACCACAACTTTTGAGAGATGTGATGCATAAATTACAAGTTAGAAAAACCAACAACCTTTTTTCATGAATCTGTCAAGTTAAAGAATAGAAAATACGGCACTTTTCCTTAAGATGGAGGGAGGAAGCAATGAGGAAAATTATCAGGCTTCAATAGCTTCTAAGGATTTAGAACAGTTTTTGAGAAAAACAATAATTAAAGACAATAATTAAAGAAAGAAAAGGGAAATCAGAATGCAATACAAGTGTTTATCAAAGATAAATCATGTCTGACTGACCTCATGGTTTTTGTTCATAAGATCTTGACAAAGGAGATAAGGTGGGTCACATCTGTCTAGACTTCAGTGAAACAGCAGAAGTTTAACAGTCACAGTGGTGATTTTTTAAGTTAAAAAGCCATCGTTTAAAATGTTGAAATAACCTTCTCTCATTATACCTAAGAGTAGAAGGCCACGAGGGGATGTAATTGTTCTGGCAAGGCAGAACTGGGGTGTTAGAACCTATCCAACTTGAAGATAAATTTTGGCAGTGAAATAGAAGGGTATGAACTGGCCAAGAATATTGTTATATCCTACTGAAAATACGTTTAGCCTGGAAATTAGAAGTTTTCAAGCTTTCAGAAAAGTGCAGTTCTGCAGTGATTATTCAGTAGAAGTAAATAATCCATTTCTGAGATGACATTTATGGAAGGATTTTTTTCTGATGCATGATGACTGTTCCTGTCCAGTTGTCCATCTTTTCTGTCTTTGCCTCTTCTCCTGGGAGAGGGAAATTCTGAATAACTTTGGGTCACAGGGGTCTGGAAACATTCCTCCATTTACTGGTGTGTATTTAGTTCACTTCTGACAGTGTAGATATGAGTCACATGCAGTGTATCTGCAAAGAACCACAGTCTGGGAAATAGAGCCCTGGGACACAGGAAATCTGGGTTTCATTCCCATCCTACTCCGACTTGAGGCTGTTAGATCACCCAGTAAGGATTTAAGCACCTGAATGAGAATTTTGGTGAGGTGAAGACTCCTGCTGCCTGCTGCTGCAGTCACCTAACATATGGAATCATAGAATCGTAGAATCACCAAGGCTGAAAAAAACCTCTAAGATCATCCAGTCCAACCATCCACCTATCACCAGTAATTCCCACTACACCATGTCTCTCAGTACAACATCTGCAAGTTTCTTGAGCACATCCAGGGCTGGTGACTCCACCACCTCCCTGGGCAGCCCATTCCAGTGCCTGAGCACTCTCTCAGAGAAAAAGTATTTCCTAATGTCCAACCTGAATCTTCCCTGGCACAACTTGAGGCCATTCTCTCATTCTATTGCTACATGGGAGAAGAGGCTGACCCCCACCTCACCACTGCCTCCCTTCAGGCAGCTGTAAAGAGCCATAAGGTTTTCCCTGAGCCTCCTCTTCTCCAGTCTGAACAATCCCAGCTCCCTCAGCCACTCCCCATTAGACTTGTGCTCCAGGTCCCTTACAGCTCTGTTGCCCTACTCTGAACACACTCCAGGAATTGCTTAAACCTCATTTTCACATTTCATCTGAAAGCACCTGAGATACTTTTTATAAACGTGTTCCCATTAGAAGACCTCATGACCCATTTTCCACTCCTGCCAGTCACATATTAAGTACTTGCCAGCATTTCTCCATCAGCTCTCCTGGGTGAGTTTCATGCTCACCATACAAAAATCCAGGAATGAAACTCACTCACTTTGACTTTGTTACAGAGCCTGTTATCCAGCCTAGCAGGTTACAGTGTGCCTCCTCAAGGCTGGTGGAATGTTGATACTCTGCTTTTAGGCTCCAGATGTTCTGCTTATCTAGGAATAAAAGCTTTCCCAGGGCAGAATGTCTGTTTGCTGAGAAATTTGAATTAATTGCTGAAGGCCCTGCCAGGTATCATTGGGAGAATTTCTCATTTGTAAGCTGGAGGAAAAGAAAGAAGGTAAGAGCCTTGAAACACTGGTGAGAAGGGCAGTACATGCTCTGAAGCACTGGGATTGATCCTCACAGGGAACTGAAAGAATAATGCTATAACCTCATCTGGGAAAGCTCCAGCATCTTGGGTCTCTCTGCTGCCACAAAGGCACTCACCTAGGATAGGATCTCTTCTCAGCAAAGGATGAACTCATTTTCCAGAGAAAACTTACACAAAAATAGTTGCTGAAACCTTGCTTTTTTTGTTTGTTTGTTTGTTTTTTCTTTTTTCTTGGATTCCCACAAGCTTTACCTGAGATTTCTATTTCTGAAGTCCTCCTCCCTACTAGGAATTAAGAGCATGTGTTAGGGCTGCCCTCTGAGCTGCCGCGTACAACGGGGGAAGCAGCTTGCTTTCGTCTCTGCACTGCGCTGAGGAGGCTGAAGAAAGCAGCTGTTTTAGCTGTGGCCTTTCATTTTGGTCCCCATGCTCGAAACAGAGAGTCTGTGATTTCCTCCAAGTCCAGCTAAACACTGGATCTGAATGACAAACCTTGCAAAGAATAGCACGCTCACAGAATGTTTTTGCAGCTGCCAGCTTTAACTTAGAGCAGATGACGGTCAGGCAACTCCAACCGCTTGGTAGTGGGACTACCCTGACCCCAACGTCCTTTCCTCTTCCAGGCTGCATTGGCTTGCTTGCATTGACTGCTGGCTGTACTGACTGCACACTTGCCTTGGCACACGTGGTTCTCACAAGGCTCTGGGACAGCATCCCATATCTGCCATCTTCATTTGTCCTTTGATCATTGCCATCACGATGGTCATGGTTATCACTGTGGAGGTGGTCACATGGCAGCTTGCTGCTCCTCTCTAAGTTTCCCAGTCTCTTTCAGGTCACTTGAGATTATGTGCTGCCTAGTTTTCTTCAGGAAATGCTGCACCGTATAAACACTTAGGTTTGCAAATTCTGTGTACACAGTGGCTGACAAAGGCTCCCAAAAACCTTGTGAGATGTTAACTTCTTTCTGTAGCTGAGAACAGCAAGACCAGGATGGGATGCATCTCGGGTTCTCAGCCAAGGCACACTGTTACTAAACTGAGAAGTACTGGGCTTTATGATATCAATTATACTTCTCCAACCATTAGGCTAATCTATGAGGCCTAGACGCACAAGGAATTTGAGGTTAGGCATTAGAAATAAATTGAGGGAATGCCCTCTAGATTTTGATTATTGACTGACTACTCTTTTGCAATATTTAAGGCTAACACACAATTAGAGACACCGATTGCCCCTGCTTGAAAACCTACCAGCTTGCCTAAGATGTGATTCATCAAGAAAAGACAGCTAAGACAGAAAGCAAGCACTTTTTTGCTTGTATACTAAACGATGTAGTGAGGTTATATGGACATCAGTGAAGCCCATGCACACACTTGGAGAATGAATTCAGGGAGAATAACATTATGCAACATAATTGTGTCCTTCTCGAGCCAGGAAGATCTGTGCACTCTCTGAGTCACAATTAACGAAGACCACCCAAAAGCTCATAGCAAACATCCTTCTGGAATGATCTTTTGTCCTGGATTTTCTCTTCCTTTTTCCCCCCTATTTTTTTCTCCTTTCTTTACTTTTTTCTTCATAGATTTATTTCTATCAAGGTAAATCTCCAGGAAGTGCAGTCTTGGTTTTATCCATATGGGCCATTCCTAACTCCTGTTAAAAACACAATTACACAGCTGTCTCCAGAACAGAGGACTGAGGTCCCTGCTGCACTTTAACCAGTTCCTTGCTAATGATGAGCAACATTTTCAGAGAGGATCAGGATTCTGGGTGCCCAGACACAAATAAAAGGCCTTGTCAGCTACACAACGTTCCCAGAAATTAAATTCCTGGCTGGGGCACCATAGATTAGAAAAAGTTTTGAGCAGGTTTTTCCAGGAAGATTGCAATAAATAATTAATCTGCTTTTCACAGCTGAGACCACAACATATATGCTTTTATCAGCTATCTGCAAGAGAAGAGGAGAAATTAAGATAGCTTTTCCCAGTTCATGAATAACCACATGAATCTGCTTCAGAAATGATTTGGCTTTGTCTAAGAATTTGATTTGCTAGGAATATGTGAACAGAACATTGTATCAGTATGTTTCTTCTGCTGTATGTATATAAATGAGCGTGAACACAGGAGCAATGCCAAGAGGTCCATGCACAGCACTTCTGGACTGCAGTCTCATTTCTGCCACTGTCTTGCTGAAACACCTTATGAAATTCCAATTAATCTCACTGCTTCTGTAACAAAAGAGTTCAATTACAACTGGAGAGTTCTATATTGTGTCAGTGGTCGCAGAGCTTCATAAATGATGGTTTGCAGAACTCAGAGGGCCTGGATGCTGGAGGCGTTGAGAGCTTTGGCCATGCAGTATGCATTAGGAAAGGCAGAGAAAGAGATTCCTGTGTTTAATGTTCATTTGTACAAGCTGAGAGGAAGACAGGCAAACCAAGTGGGGCTGCGCACTGACCACGAAAGCGGTGTGGCCTGGGAGGAAGAGCAGGGAGCCTGGGGTTGATTTATCCCACGGAGGAGACAGGCTGGCTGCACTCAGATACATGAAGGGATGTTCTGAGGGAGAGCACACATCAACAATCCTCATTAGTAAAATGACAGAAAATGCTGTTATGTCTTGAGGCTGCAGCAGGGAACATTTAGTATAAATATTAGGAAAAAACTTTATAATTCCAAGAAGAGTTACTGCAATTGGAACAAACTATCAGGGGACATTGTGGAATCACTTTTAAGCTTCCAGCCATCGCTCTGGGAAGATTAAATAAATCCTGGTCTATGACAGTACTTGGGGTGGTCTGCACGATCCCCGGCACTGCCTTCAGCCCCAAACTATTCTCTGGATGGAAGCAATGGTTCGTTTGTAGAGCCCACAGCTTGGACAGCGCACCGACCGCTCTCGCAGTGACACACAGCGCTGCAGGGCAGTCTCGCATTTCTCTCTGCCTTTGGAAGGCACCCAGCACACATTAGGCAGCACCACAATATAAATAATAACAACCACAGTCCCCATCACAGCCACGGGACAGGCGTTTTCCTCAGCCTTCCTCCTGTGCTGTGAGCTGCAAGGCCAGACAGTAGCCTGCTCCAGCTGAGCGCTCATTTAAGAGTCAACCGAAGGGCAAAATCCCATGGCTACAGCACACATCACACAGAGTTGATGTCAGCACCGCTCAATAACTCTCCATCCCTTCCCTTCGATTCCTTTTCTGTAGGTAGTAGCCCTAAAGATAGGACTGCCACTGTCCAGAGGACAATTGCTACCTGAACTGGGACTCAGGGCACCATCTGAAGCCAGAGCTTCTCTCATTCACACCAAGAGGAACAGAACAGCCAGCTGAGAACCTGCAGGGACATCAAGAAAGAGCATGCCCAGGGTGCCTGGCTCTGCTGCAATCACTGCACAGTTGGAAGGTGGCTCTGCAGCACTGTGAAGCCCCTTTGGCCCCATCAGCTTGGACAGATGTTCCTTGCTCTCTCATTTCTCTCTGTAAAGGGGCTGTTTTCCTGTGGTAAGCAGTTTTCCAGAGTGCTCTTCATGCTAGGAAAGAAAGTAAGAGTGGTAGCTGGTCTTGGCAGGGGAGGAGGGGAAGAGTGAGAACACACAGACACCTCCATTGACTGCCAAGTACATCTCTGCTGGGTGTAGGGCTGGGGAGTGCTAATACACATTGTCTCCTGGTTATTTTTCACTCTTGTTTTAACGCTTGAGCAGGAAAATTCATTTAGGTTTGGGGACGTGCAGACGTCCCTCTGCAGGTCCTGAGTGGCTTCGTCAGGTGTTCAGTATGCCACATCTGTCCAAATGAATTACTCCAACATGTGTTCTCAAACTGGAAGCAGAGCAGGGAGCTCTGCATGTTTTTTTGACACTAATTCCTACTGCAGAGTGTCTGCAGATTTATAGAGCTGTTGCTATACTATAGCAATAGTATTGGCCACAAAACAATACTGGCTATAGGACACACTTACAGTGATACCTAATAGCTTCAAGCCAGAAAAAACGTTCCCAGGAATGTCAGTAGAATCTCATTTCCTAGTTGGAAGGTGTTGAATGACTTACAGCTTCTGACATTGGTGCCAGCAGATAATTCCTAAAAACTCAGGTTTTCAAAGCACTGCGCAGACATCATTCCTCCCCCACCCCCTGCCAAGATGGAGAACTGGACGTGTGAAGAAGACGGTCTTCAAAAGGAAAAGGTGCAGAAACACAAACTGATTTTTTCCATGACACCAGAACGATGCCTTACCAAAATACGAAGAGCACAACTGCAATGAAGACATGTTCTGAAACCCATCCCTGCCCCCAGGTCACTGTGGGAAGGTCAGAGCACACCTGATCAGCCCCACAGGCTGCACATTGCTGGCCTCGTTAACCCTTTGAGGTACAGCTGTAAGAGGCCCTGCCCACGAAGCTTTTGCTTCTCCCATCAAGGCTTTGCAATTTTCATTTGTAGATGTGGTTGGAAGGCGATGCATCACTAAACAACAAAGTGGCTGTGTTGTGAGGGGTGAGTGGTGCTGAGAATTTCCTATTTTATTTCCTATGTTTTATTTATTTTTTTTAGAAAAGCAGCTATATATTATGTGTTTTGAGGAAAGGTGTTGCAGAGCCTTATAGCTGGCTGTATATCTCTAATAAGCAGAAGACCAGCTGCCTAGGAACTGGGAAGAAACTGATGGTTGTGGTGAGGCCTTTAGAAATTGTCTCTTACCATGGCAGCCTGCAGCAGCTTTCTTCTTCTGCAGTGCTAAAGGTGCTGCAGCCTGAGGCTCAGGTCTGAGTTCATTGCTTTTTGTATTTTCTTGTGTTCTGGGCACTCCAGCACTGCAAGTGCAGTCAGAGGGGAGCTGGTAGGGTATAGTAAAGGGAGAGCTGACCTTATGGTGTGGGTGAGCTGGGTTTTGGGGTTGTTTGTTTGCTTGTTTCTGGGCTTGGGGTTTGAGGGTGAGTACCTTGAAGACACTTCTCATTTATTTACATCTGCTCCTGAATACTGAAATGTATCCACAGGTCACTCTTCATCTCAGTGGGAGCAATATTACACCAGCTTTGCAGATCTCAGCCTTCTTGGTTGCTACGCACAAGCTCTGTGATGTAGATTTGTTTTCTCTGAAGTGAGGAAGTACCAGCTTGGACAGCAGATCAGGGAAAGTTGTTTTGGTTTGCTTTTCCTTGTTTAGACCTTTCTTATTCTTTTTGTTGCTCTGAAAGACTCTGTGGCAGATGTTACTGTTCATCTCCAGCTTATTAATATTCCTATACCATTCAGTAACACGTTCCTGCTGCTGCAGTGCTGCCTGACAGCTTCCACTTGCAGTACGCCGAGCCAAGATGCGTACAAGTCCTGTCTGGCTCTGCTCCTTCCTTATGGCCTGATTCAGATGGAGGAGGAGAGAGGAATAATTATGCCAAGACAATGTGTTTGGCAAGAGACTCCTGTCTTCCTCCCATAACAACTACATGAAGTGTTTGTAAGTGAGCAGGAGTATTTTTTTCCTATTCAGGCATCTTCCTTTCTCTGGATCCTTTTCTGCAGAGGGGATTAAGCAGAGTGTGTTTTTCTGCTTCTCATCAGGAGCACCAAAGCTAGGGCTGGTGTTTCCAAAACCATGGGGGTGTTTTTGCAGGGCAGAATGCTGGCTTCAGAAGACCTGACAAAGCACAGCCAGCTGAGTTGGCTATCCACCTTATGCCAGGCAGAATAGAAATAGCTAAAGCATCTGGATGTTTTTCAGAAGTGCCATCCTTCTGAGTGACAGCTTGGAGCTGAATCCAGCACGAGAGTTAAGGGGGAAGAGGATCAGAGCTGTACTGGGTGTAGGGGGGAAGCAAAGCCAAAGGGAAAGGTTCTGCTGGTGCAGGAAGTGAGCTGGGAGGGAAAGCAGAAGTGCAGGAAGACTTTTCTGGGCCTAAACTGCTGGTGTGGAACCTGCATCAGAGCCTGCTCTGTGCACTCAGTGCTGGGCAGCTGGCGTGGGGCCACCAGATCTAATTCTGGAACACTTCTCAGGTTTTCTTGCTTTCCCGAGTTTCTCAGGAGAGGCACACAGGCATCTATTAACCCTGGGACAACTGCCGCTTGCCAGTCCCAGCTGTGCATCTCATTAGCAGAAACTGCCAGACTGCTGACCCTTTGGGCTGAGGAAATACTCGTGTTCTGATGACATGATCCCACCTCCCAGCACCCAGCCAGTCGAGAAATGGAAACATCGCTGCAGCTGAGGCTGTGCGGACACGGATCCGTTTGTTTGGCTTTCCTAACTCCTGGGCAGAGCTGCCTGGGCCAGCCGGTGGTTCAGATGAGCCCCAAAGAGGGAGAAGGACCTTGAGGGTTGACTTCCTTCCAAGCTGACCAGTCGGTTCCAAGAAACAGAAACTTTCCATGCTGTATAAAGCAACTGGCCCTCTGCTTGTTTACAGGCTCTCGTGTAACTCCACACATTGCACTTTACAGGATGTAAATCAAGAATACATAGCAGGCTTTCATCTCTGGGCTTGTTGGGTAGCACTGCCACGTGGACCTGAACAGGGAACACCTATCATGTTCAGTAGGAAGGGGGGTAGGGAAGTGAAGAGAGTAAGGCAGAATTAGGGCTGGTTTAAAGCAGAGGTTATTAGGTGAATTTGTTTGCATGTTTTAGGCTTATGATATCTGTGAGTAGGTCTTAGAATCATAGAATAGAATCATTAAAGTTGGAAAAGACCTCTAAGATCACCTAATCCAACCATCCACCTACCCCCAAGATTGCCCACTAATCACATCTCTCAGTGCTGATCTCCACATTTCTTAACACCTCCAGGGATGGTGACTCCCCCACTTCCTTGGGCAGCCAATGTCTCACCACGCTTTTGGAGAAGCTTTTCCTAATATCCAACCTGCGTGTCTGCTTTTCCATGTGCTGGATGACACTGCAGTGGTCGTTGACATAGTTACTGTATGTATGGATATGTACATACAGATGGGAATGAATGGAGGGGATGAAGAAGAGTGGTAGAAATGGGAAGAGGGAGTGAAGACTGGCTGTAAATAAATAAATGGAGAAAAAAAAAAAATTCTAGGAGAGATGAAGAGAGCTTGTTACTTCAAATGCTGTAGCTTCAAGTCTGCTGAATTTTGCTGGGGGAAAAGTTGCTGCTGAACCCCATGATCAAAAAGGTGTTTTGTCTCTGCAAATGGCATCAGATTATTATTTTTTTTCATTTATGAATAACCACATTAAAATGAACATACCATTCAGTCTGAAAGAATTTCTTAAGGCAGGCTGATACTTGAGGGGTGGAGATCCAAGTAAACGCTATTGATAAGGAGAATTCTGCCAGAATTGAAGGTGACAGATCCTTTTGGAAGGTGGTGGCTGCTGGATCTCTGATGTCTCTGAACAACTAACTCCTTTCTCCTTGTGTAAAGCAGGAGGGAAGGCTGCTTGCCCTTGAGGCTGTTGCTCACTGCAAGCTGGATAGCTTTGGATGTAAAATCAAACCCAGTGGGTTTGGCCACTGAGCAACATTGATTCAACATCTCCTTGTGCAAGCAACAAAGTTGGCAGTGGGTACCTAGTGCCTCTCTCACCATCTCACAGTCTCCATGGATTGGGGTGGGAGGAATTAGATGTCAGCACTCTTTGACAGCTGTTTAATAGCCTGCAGAAATAGAAATATTGAGCATGGCCCAGTTTCTGCGAGGTCATCTGTCAGCAATGCAGATCTTTCCATCATGACTGATGCTAATTGTCACCCCTATTGGCAGTTTCAGCAGGATGGCCAGGAATGAGGGAAACCTTGATGGCTAAAGCTCAGGTGAGCTGGCAAAGCAGTGTGGTATAAGGGTAGAGTTGCTTCCTTTGCTGTAGTTATTTCTGTAGAAGGTAGGCTGCTGTGTTGCTAATCTTGTTTCTTGGGTATGTCCTGTTTGATGGACTGCAAGGTGTTGATAGGCATCTTGGTTCAATTCTGGGTGCTGAAATAGATAACGTGCCTGGAGCAGAATAAATTTCATTCTCAGATCTCAGGATACAGGTGGAGGCTCTTAAGAGAATCTCTTGTTTTGTGGAGCAGTGAAGTTTGATTGCAGGTGTTAAACAGGTGACTGTGTTCAGTTCAGCTTGTTGGGAATGGGTGATGAGGAAGGTGAGCTGGGCTTCCAACTCAGCTATCTCCACCATGGCCTGATAGAACATTTCCTTCTTTGCAAAGAATAGTATGATGTGGGTTTAGTGGCTTGGATGCTTAATTTACATGTGGACTTACCAGGACCCACAGTCAAACTGGGTGATTCAGTACGCACCACTGAATGAATTTAAACTGTTTAATTAACTGTATGTAGCAGATGGTGCATATGGTCTGTTCAGACCTTTGGTGCAGGGGGTTCTATCACAGAGAACTGCAAAGTTGTGAGGTTAGGAAGCTGTTGATTTGGCCATTAATTGTAATATCACTGCAAGAGGGGAAAACAACGTATGGGCAAAACCTTGTGTTTGTTGCATACGGAATGACACCATTTTTATTGGAAAGAGATGCTTTCAAGAGTTTGACATGAAAGATCACTTTCTGCTTCTATTTGCATGAAAATCTTTATAAGATCCAAAACTTCAATCCCATACAGTTTTCCTGTTGTGACTAACAGCATTAAAGCTGGGTGTGTTTTGCATTCCTAGGCAGATGGGGACAAAAGTTTGTAGAGAAGGGAGGACAATTTACATGCAATTATTTGCAGGAGACCTAGAATCTAGCATTTCCTGTCAGTGCATCACTTTCAGTTGGAGACATGTTGAAGGCTAGTTATGCTTCAAGTGCAACTTTTCTCCTATCTATTGGCTGGAATAAAAGCGCCGTGCTGAAATACTTATGGGCCTTGAAAATAAATACCTGGTGCTCTTGTTCAAATCACACTTAACATGGCTGATTTTGTACTTCCAAGCTCCAATAATATTTTACCTCCCTTCAGGAATATAACCCATCTGCTTTTTTTAAAACCAGGTACTTACGAGCAACCTTACAGTCATAAAACTCAGTGTGCAGCAACCATTATTGAGCAAAATGCTGTGTGCTCTAGAATAACTCTGCCATAAAAACCCAGTTCATCTGGAAAGTGTCTGTGTGGTGATGAAGTGCAAACACCTTAGGAAGGAAGCAAATAAGTTTTTGGTTTTGGCCATAAAGAAACTATTAGAAACAGGAATACCTTTTAAAATAATTTTAATATGTTCTGGTGATGCTTGAAAAATGCCATAAAAGCTGGAGTAGTGTGGAGAAAGCTCACTGAAATATTGTCCTTCAGAGACTTTTTAAAGTCATCTGCCCTCCTGTGCCCTGCTCTTCAGATGTTCTGTGAAGGTGCTGTACCCTCCATGGTGTTAGCTCAAGGGACTCCAATGTTATAAGACTCTGAATCCAGTGCACTTAACTTAAGCCCTCTAAAATCACCATTGGCCAGAAGCACACAGTGCAGTGGGATTCAGTAGGCATGATGTCATGGAAGCAAAATCTACCCTGACCCAAATTGCAGATATGGAATACAGTGTGGCCATGTGTCAGTGGTCTTAATTATTTGCACAGGAAACTTCTCACACTGTGCAGTTCTGTTCCTCAGCATACATAACATCTTAAACCTCAGCTCTATGCTAATTTTGATGTCAGTTGTTCTACTCTATAGTAGTAGAGATGCCAAAATCTTAAGCAGCAGAATATCCTAGTGTTCCTATCTAATGTGGTTTGTAACTTGTGGTCTAGTTCAAGCAATGAGATCTGTGTTTCACAAAAGAGGGACCAAAGAAGAGAGATGTGCTGTCTGTCACTGACAGCATGCTGTCAGATGCTTCCTGGCTCTTGATGCAAGTCCGTGTCAAAACAGTAAATATTCCTGCAAGAGGGAGAAGGAAGCACAGAAAAGAACAAGAAGTGAGGGTGGGGGAAGGTCCTGTCCGTGTTTCTCTTTCAACGTGAGATAGTGGCACTGCCCACGAGCAACAATTTTGGCAGAAGCATCTGGGAGGTCTGTGCATAGCCTATCGTAGCATAGAATCATAAAGGCTGGAAAAGGCCACTAAGATCAGTGTGCAACCATCATCCCACCTGCACCATGCCTTCTGACCACATCCCTCAGTGCCACATCTCCACAGCTGCTGAACATCCCCAGGGATGCTGACTCCACCACTCCCTGGGCAGCTGTTGCCAATGCCTCACTACTTTCTAATTCTTCCTGATATCCAGCCTGAACCTCCCCTGGTGCAACTTGAAGCCATTACCTCTGGTCCTGTCGCTAGTTAGCTGTGAAAAGAGGCCAACCCCCACCTCCGAGTTCATTGCAGCTTTCTGTAATTTCACCTCCTTCTTTGCCAGTGAAGTTCTGCCATGGAGGTGAAGCTGACATTGCTGTTCTAGAGCAGCTTCAGCACCAGCTGAGACCTGGAGCCCTGGGGAGCCTGGGACTGCAGTGGTGGAAGGGCAGAGTCACTTCATTAGCTGGACTGAGGGTAATGAAATGAAGCCCCTCATATGTCTGAGCTGAATTATGAGCTTTGTGCTTTCTGGGTTGCTGATGCTGCTGAAGGCAGTGGACTCCAACAGTCATATCAAGTGTAAAACTCCATTTTTAAGAAAAACTTTGAATATCATAGAATGGCTTGGGTTGCAGGGGACCCTAAAGATATTCCAGTTCCAGCCCCCTGCAATAGGCAGATTTGCCAATCACTAGCTGATCATTCTAAGAACAAAGCAAAGCAAGGAAAGCTGCCAGTGATGGGGAAACAGCTGTTCCCAGGTTAAGATATACAGATCTTCCAGGAAGAGCTTAAAACTGTGTACTGTGGAGCTCTTGTGTTGACATGACTCAGGAAAGATGCTTTGAAAGGAACAGGGAGAGCAGGGAGGCAACACAAAGCTGGCTGGCTGTTATTTTTGGCTCTTGCTAACAAAGCTGAGATCCATGCTGGAGCCACGTGTGGACTGTTCTCCTCCCTCCTGCCCACCATGTGTCACTACAGGCAATTTACTGCAGGGGTGACCCAGGCTGGACTCTCACAGCAGCAGGAACCTGCTACCTGATCATCCTGCTGCAGTGACTGCTACTTCCTTGAGGCTGGCTCACACCTCTGCTGGCAGACTTATGGAGAAGGCAAACCTTGGCTTTTGGGGAAAATCGCTGCTTTTCTTTCCTAGATCTTTTTTTCTTTAACCTGGCTACTGCGTGTCTGGACCAGTTGCCATCACTGGGTCTGCAATCCCTGCAATCCCTGACCAGTGGGATGGTTAATTAAGATCTATCAAATGCTGTGTTTTTGGAGTGGGCCTTTAAAAGGCCATCTTATCTAGCCTGTAGTCACAGGGCACACAGCCATGTGTGGTAGGGATGACTCTGCTTTCAGGCTGAATTATAACCACATTATATGCCACGCAATTCTTGCTGAAATCAAGTCAAGTTTGAGTCTTTAAGTTGGAAGGGAATTAATAGACCACATCTTTGGGGAGTCTGGGCCAGCCAATGGCTCAGAAAACAAAACAATTAAAAACAAAACAGCAACCCAACATACCAAAAACACGCAAAACACAGCCAAGGAACTTCAAACCAACAGTGTTTTGTGTACAAAGACTGCAAAGATAATTTGAAGTGACTTGTTTAAAATCCCTTCATGGCACGGGCAGCTAAGAGGCATTGGGTATTTTGTTTACTTGTCTATATAATGTGATTCTGTGCAGTCCTAGCACTGCTTGCTGCTGCTTGTTTAAACGTGCTTCGGAGGAGAGGCAGTGTGAAAACACTCTTTGAATCAATAAAAATAGTTGTAAGACTGAACAAATGCTCCAGATTAGAACAGTCCATGATCTTCAGGATCAAGATGTGAATTTTTTTAGCAGATTGTGGATCTCTGCACCTACTTTGATCAGAAAATACGCATGGCTGTGAAGGGGAAAAGGGAAAACTGACCTCTGCTCCCAGAGAGCGCAGGTGTAAGGCTACAGTGTGCTGCTCAGTGGGTTTGTTACCTAGCAGAAGTATTCTTCTCTTTAAGGAAAGTTAGGTTTTGCAATTCTTAATGTAATTTTTTTGCGGACACATTCAAAGTGTTCTGTTTGTTTGTTTTTTCTTTAGAATGTCTAGAAATTCTTCCACACACTGGGATACTTTCAGGTCATTCAGTGTTTGAAACATTCAGGTTTATTCTGTGTTGTATTCATCATTTTCCTCATACTGAGGTTTGCGTGTAAAAGATGAAGTATACAAAGTAGGAGAACACCAGGGGATGGATGAAATAATCCCTGCAAACATGATGCTGTGTATCACACAGTGCTAGCCAGGCCCAGCCATTGATACAAAGCTTACAGTGCTAAATCCCAAAGCTGCAAAATTACTTTCAGTTTCTTCCTGCTGCCCTCCCAGGAGGGGTCTGAGTGCTGTATGCCATCATGCCCACCTAGAGTGAGTGCAGACCAGGGCAAGTCTTCATGAGCAGCCTGAGCAAATAACGCTATGGGAAATGAAACGAAGAGCAAATGAGGAAAAATGTCATATCTGTATGCTTGTGGTGAAGGGGCAAAATGCAAAACCCAGTCAGTGTGATTTCTCCACACCTACCACCTTCTGGCTTTTACCTAAAATAGGAGATACATAAATTCCCTGCATGTAGAAAGCACCTTATTATGAGAAGAACAGCTTGGTCATCTTCCAGTTGAAGCTGGAAGGTGTCCAACCCAATCGGTGCATCTCCTGCCGAGTATAGCACTGCTACAATGCAGTGTGTTTTGGAAACAGCTCTTGATTAACAGTGCTCACTGGGGTGGAAGTGAAAATAATTAGAAAACATTTTAAAGCTCCCTTTGAATGTAATCTGTGGACAGTGATTTTACATGACCTGTCAGCTTCGGCAGCCTTGGAGATGACTCATCCAGGGATCAGTTCAAGGGTAGCAGTATCACACAGCACCTGGTACTGCTGCTGCTGAGGGGAGGTGATTGCTCAGCCTTTAGTTCCCATGTGCTTTCTTTCCCAGGAGCTGTAACTTGTCTTTTCAGTTTGTTTTAAACAAACACAAAGAAAGCACTTAGTGTTAGATCCTCAAGAGGTGGAAAAAAAATCTTATCTGCGCTGATTCATTTCAGCTACAGATGTTCTGCAGTGCAGGGTTTGGGCTTTGCAAAAGCACTGGCCTGCTTCCAGTGGTGTTTCTGCACAGACTCGATGGTGCTAAGCATAGTGTCAGTGTGTGTACATGTATGTGTGCACACAAATGCATGCATGTACAGATATGCTTACAGCCTGTATAGATATATTCAGTTTTGGTTTGAAGCCAGGTTTTGGAAAAACCAAAGGCAGTCATACAGTTCAGCCCTGAGTGGTCTGCATGTGCTGGGGAGAAGCAAGCTTGAAAATACCCATAGAGGGTAGAGCTCAGGTGGGAATCCTCAGCCATGAGATTTGGATACGAGTCCAAAGTCATCTGTGTGCACCCAGGCCCTGCTTCTTGGAGCAATTGACTCGTTGATGTCGACTGGATGTTGGAGGCTCTTACTATAATTCGAAATGCTGTGGGACCTCGTGTTATAAATCAGAACTGTACTTTTTTCTCGTGTTTTTTATGTGGTTTGGGTAGTTTTGGTTAAGCTCATTGTGAGAGCCTGTGTGAGCTGTTCAGATGCATTTAAATATGAACATGCACAAGGGAAGATGATCTTATCACGAAACATGTCAGCAGACAGGATGGGGCTGACTGCTTTGAGGGACAACTGCTAATGATATTGAGGTCACATCACCCACACCCAATATAGGACCCGATCCCCAGAGTTACTGAGCTCTATTGAGTTTATGCCTTTAATGGGTGCTTTCCTCTCAGTTTTATTCCTATGTTTCATGCTGTGGTAGCTGCCATGTGATAATGATTTAATCTTGTGTGCTGTTCCTGGGTGTTTGAAGTCATTCAGTGTGCACTCGTGTTTTTTACACTGATTATTGCTTCCTGGAAGTGTTCAGAGTTGTATTTGTGTGACACCAAGTGACCAAGTCCTGTGGCCCTTGCAGCCTCTTGCCTGACAGAGCATACGGATCATATGTTGTCTGGTGTATAGTACACAGTGCTGCAGGAAGTAAGTCTGCTCACCTGCTTTTTTTCCTTGCAAGGCTGTGATGCTTAGGTAGTGTTTCTTTTTCTGTTCCTAATGTGACAGCTTTGGATGATTGCATCTGTTCAAACCCAAAATTTCAGAGTGTGTTTTAATAGACAGCCCTTGGTTTAGAGTATCTGAAAGGAAAGAAAGAGGAAGGTGTTCTTTCTCACAAAGCAACTGGCTGATGGTCCAAGTGCTGTAGTAGGCTGTGATGGTTCCCAAGTCCTGCTTTCTGCTGGAGCATGTTTTGATGCCTACATAGCACCAATCTCTGTCCATCCTCTTCAAAGAATGGCACTGTGCTAACAACCAGCAACTATTGATCAAATGTTGGTGATATTCAGAAAAGGAGACTTGCTCAAATGAGTAGGATGAGGGTAAACAAGTATCTCTGTGAAAAGAAGAGCAACTGCGCCTTCTGAAAGCTACTTCAGGGGCTATGGAAGTTGGGCTGAGGGGGGCACAGACATAGCCAAGGACCCCCTGTTTGTGATAGCTGATCTTTCTTTGGTCAGAGAGGGTTTTGAAAATAGAAATCTGCTCCTTAACTCAGTTCTTAGCAGTCTGGAACACAGGATTGTTTTCAAGCACTCAGTAAGCGTAATCAGATCCATGGCTATAGATTTGCTTTCTATGTCTTTGCTGTGTGGAAAGGTTGGGATGGAATTGCTTGCTGAGGTTCTGCAAGCAGCCCGGACAGATCCCAAACCTCGTGGCCTCAAGCAGTGACCTGTGACTTGCACACTGCCACATTTCTGCCATCACAGACACATGCTTAAGGCTGCCTAAAGGTTTCAGAGAGGACTTAGTCATCAGAGTGCTTGAATGGAGTCCCACTGACGTTCATTCTACTTTTTCCAAGCCATGCAAGGGGTTACCTTTAGCCAATTGAGCTTCTCACTTATTCCACTCCACCTGCTTGGTGTGAGTGGAAAGTAACCAACAACCACGGTAACGCTGGGAGAGCAGCCCAAGGGAATCTGAGTTACTGAGAAAATGTGATCCCGGCTTCCTCTCTGTTTCTGGATATGCAAAAGCTGTCTCTTGGAAGAAGTGTGGTTCTGTGAACATGATTCATCACGACTTGAGAGATCCAGGCAGGCTTCCATCACTTATCTCTCTTTTTATGAAAAAGATGAGACTCTCCCACCTTAGCTAGCAATTGTTGGCTCTTTCCGTCCTTCCCCTGTTGCCTGTTTGGGCTGTGAGCATGCAAGGCATGGTTTATCCGCGTGACATGTTTGTGTAACGCGCTGCCCGTGGTGACATGTCCACATCTGTGCCCGATCTGTGGAGGATATTGGTCTGTTATAGCCCCCAGCTGCTGTCCTGGCCTCCTGCTCCCAGCAGCACAGCCCTGCTCTCATTGTTCTGCCAAGGACAGTGATTTCTGCCAAGATGGCATCTGCCACATTCATACAGAGCAGGGCAGAACAGCCCTGATGTCTGTGCAAAAGGCTGTGGCAATAGAAATAATGAGAGCAAAAGCAGAGAGTGGGAATCTGGCCTGTGAGGCATCACTTCTACAGATCACTGACGGAAGCGTGTATCATCCACTCTGCCAAGCGGTACTTTTCCAGCATACTTCACTACTTATTTTTCTTCCCCCTTATCGCTGTTGAGCTGCATTTATAGGAATTCCCTCCCCTTGTCTCTGATGCTCCCAGACACCAGCTCATCCCCAGCCCCTTTGATGGGCAGCTCCTTTTGTGCCTGCTCTCTCGGGCTTACCATTCCAGCAGAGCGGAATGCCGGTGTTGGTTTTCTCGCTGGGAGTGACTCAGTATAGGATTTGTGCGTGGCCAGGTGCCAGGCAAGAAAACACACTGTCAGTGTACATTAGTGAGGTGCCAAGCCCTTCCTGGGCACAGTAACTTTCCTCTCTTGGGGCTGTGCCTGCCAGGAGGGGAAGACACGCTGGACGAAGGAGGAAGAGGCAAATGGCAATGAGTTGTTCTAAAAACTGACCTGGCAGACTTGGATGAGCTGCGTGCCCTTCTGCTGGCACCAGGAAGGCATTTCTCCAGGAGGCAAATAAAGGTCTCTGCACTGTCTGGCGATTGTTCACGTTCCACCTGGTAGATGCTGTGTTTGCAGATTTCATGACAGATACCTTTATTCTCTCCCACATGCATGTGCAGGGTCCTGGGGGTGCTTTAGGTGGAAAATAAATTCTACACATGAGAAGAGAGGTTCTTGTACTCAGAAGGAAGCTGAGCTTCTTCACTCGGTCCAGTTCTGTGTGCCCAGGACTCCTGGATGGATGAGAGCAATGCAACAAGTTTCATGGCTGGTCTATGCAGAAAAGTGATCTGTGGGGCAAATGAGGCACTGGAATTTTGTCTGGTGAGAGTGGCAGACTTTTACCCTTCCTGTCTGTGACACATGCAGAAGACACCATTGAGTTCAGTTCTGTTCCCAGCACTGTGTAAAGTGGTGTAGTTTCCTGCTATTCCCACTGTGAGTTGTGTACCTCAGGAATAAGGTACTCATCCTAGTCTCTCTTCTTACCATTTTGTGGATCCTTAGTCTAAGATCAAACAGTGTCCCTGTTGGTAGCTGACATGTCTGGAGAGAGCAGGGTGACCTGGCCAGAACTGCAAAGCCTTCAGGACCCCCTGCAAGAGCAAACGGTGAGGATTAGGCTGCCAACTTTGTGTCTGAGGCAGGAGCCCTGTGGGTAAAGTGCAGGCAGGCCAGCACGAAGCCTGGCTGGTTGGGTGGACAAAAGGAGCCATATGTAAGCACTCCAAAGTCCTATAGATCAAGAAAAGAATAATAATTGCAAATGGCAGATCGTCACTTTCATGCAGCTGCAAATACTTGTTTCTCACACACTTTCATCTCATGACTGGTTTCAGAAACAAGTGTTTTCCAAAGCTGTTCTCCATCTCATGCAGAGAGGAAATGCACAGTGTGTTTTAGAAGCTGGCTGTAGGAAATGTTCTTAGCTTTTTCCTGCCTTTTCCCCTAGTGGCTTCTTTCCTTAGCATCCAAGTCTGTAAGAAACACTCAGATTCTAATGTAACAAAAAATATAGTTCCTCTCTATTTTTAGGAGTTACATAGACTACACAAACAAGTCTAATGAACAGAATGACTGTGTTCAGGGAGTTCAAACCGCCTTTGGATATTGAGCAGAAATAGATTTGGGCTTACCAACCTAAGATCCCTTGGAGCACATTTCTTTCAATCTATTTTTCTCTTTTCCTGGAACTATTATGATTTCAGGATTTTGGGATCATGTATAAATAGATCTGGCCAGCAGACCTGGCCAGAGGTTTGGAAAGATCGTACCATGCACTTCTTTGGGTAATGACTAAAATTAAGCACTAGAAGTTTTACTGATAACTGTAAAGTATTATTGGCTGATCTTTTTTATTTTTAGTTTTTTCCAAAGTTTCCTAAACACTGAGCTAAGGTCCAGTAGTCACTGGAACATCCAGTTTCCCATTCTGAGCAGGACAAAGAAAGCCTAAAAACACACTGAAGGATAAACAAGAGCAGAAGGACAGTTTCAAGGGGAAAAAAAAAGCAGTGAAAGCAATACATAAGATGTTTTTTGGCAAAGTATTTCCTGGTTGTTTGCGTGGTCCATCTAAACTCAAGGAGCTTTGGTGTTTGAGGCACTGAAAGCCAGCACAAGGCTTAGGGGAGAAGAAAAATAGTGCAGAGGGTTTAGAGGGAGGATGTTGTAGGAGCCAATAGATGTTCCTCTGTTTCCAAGATAGCACCGCCCTTGGACCAGCTCGCTGGTACAGCTCTTCCCAATCTCAGCAAAATGCTGGGGTGAATAGGATGTTCCCCTGCCAGGAAGCTATCATCTTACCTGATAAAAGCAAGACCTGAGAGTGTTAGGTTCCTGATCCCGCTCAGCTTGCAGGACTTTAGATTCCACTTGAACAGAGATATTGGTCTCTAGGAATTGGTGAAGTGTGCACTAAATAAAAAGGATCCTGTGTCAGCTGCCAAAAGTATAATAGATGAGAAAGCCGAGGGAGGTGGTTCAATGTTTTCTTTGGTTGGTACCAGAAGTGCTGGGTTTGCAATGGGACGTAGGCTTTGCTAAGTACACACACAGACACTGGAAAGCTGGAATCGAGCCCCAAGCCTAAGCTGGGAAGCTCAGGGTTGAATTCTGCTTTCCCACATCCTGTAGCATGCTCTTGCCCACACAGTTACTGGCTGACCTGGGGACAGGAGCCAGGCAGTGCTCGCTCTCAGCATTGTTCCTCTAGCTGGGGTTTTGTGGCAGGCCCAGCTCTGGGATTTTAGGCAAGCATCTGCTTTTGTAGGTTTTAAAGGAGTCTCTGAGGCTTCTTGGCAGATCTGTGGTGTCACATTTAAAGCATGTGTAACAGCAAAAAGTCGTGTACCTATGGTGGTTGTTGGGTACAAGCAGACATCCTGAGTGCTCCTGAGCCTGGAGCAGACAGAGTGATACAAGCTGAACTGACCCCTAAATGGAGAGACTATTTATACATATGCAATGAAAGAGAATAGACTGTACTGTATGTAACAGCTTTACAAAGTGTTTGAGATATAAATACATTCATTCCTTTGGGTCCTTCCTCCCATATGACAGCTCCCTGATGAAATCTCTGTTTGTGTCAGGGCCTGGAGCTCAAAGTCATAGGCATAAAGGTTAGATCAAGGTTGCATTTGGAGAGAAAATTCCCTGCTTGGAGACTTTAGGGAAAGCGAGGTCAGATGAAGGCTCCTTCTCTTAACTAGTGTTCAGTTCTGCACCCTTAGTCTCAGAGATGCTGTCTTGCTGCAACATTGATTCCCTCAAGAGGACACAAACACAGCCATGTGCACATCAAGCACCCATGGATGTCCTCTGAAGCTCATTGGAGGCTTGGTAGTTTGTGCAAAAAAGGTGCCAGGCAAGCTCCAGCTGTTAGCAGGTACACTACTGATGTGGGACCTCTGGGCACTCTGGAAAAAAAATGCAAACTGAATTTACTGCATCAGGTGATGTGGCTCTATTAGCAGGGAAGATAAGCTTTTCAAACCCGTGTTTTAAGCCTGCAGTGTGTATGCAATATTAGACAGATGTCCTCTGCGTGCTCTTGTTTGTGTTGAGCAGAGGAAAGAATCCCAGGGCAAGAGTTCTTCAGTCCTCCTTGAAATTGATATCTGCTCTGTCTCCTTACTTAGTCATAAAGAAATGCTTGGTTTGTCAGGAACTTGGGGCTTAAGTTATTGAAAGAGTTTTGAAGACCTTGATAATGTACTTGATCAATATTAATAAAACACAGTATGTTTATCCTCATGATGACAGGAGGCTTCTTGGCCTCTACTCATGCTACTGAGCAGCATCATGATGTATTTATTCTACACCAGCATAAACAGTGTTTTCAGATAGCTACACCACTTGAGCAAAAAGTATTTTGAAAGCAGAAGCTAAAGTGTTCAGAAACATCCTTTCATTCATTTGAAACCTGCCGCTGGTCGTTTCATGTCATGTCAGTATAATCTAAATATCCTGAGCACAGAATGCTAATGGACAGCTTGGTGCCAATGTTCCAGACTCCTGATGCTGATTATGAAGTTGGCTGACCTGAACGAGCTGTTCTCCAAGTTCTCTGTGGGTTAAGAAGGCTTTGGGTAAGCACTGGAACTGCTGTAAAAGCAGCTCATGAAAGAGGAGAATGAAGAGAAAGCAGAGAACTCTGTTTCTCAGAACTCACAGTGTGGGCCAGTTGGTAATTCAGAGCCTTCTGTCAGAGGTGCTGCCTACCTGGCTGATCTCGTGAGGACACCACATGCATGGCAGTGCCAGCTTTCTCTCTGCTGTTATCTGCTCTGTCTAGTTGTGTCACATCCTCTGAAATTTGTCTTCACCTTGAACTGCCTTTGTGTGTAGGCATCTCTTACATTCTCAGTGCATATTTCTAGACTTTCCAGGTTTGCTGCAGGGCTGGAATGTGATATTTTGGGCAGGAAAATATATTAGTAAGAATTAAAACTTTTAAATTTAATGCAGTGACAAATTGAACTAGACTGCTAGACAGCAAAGAACCAAAAGGAAATAAATCCCAGCAGTTGCTTGTTTGTACTACAATAGTTTGAACCAATTGTATTTATTGCTACCAAGCTTATAACCAGATGGGATCAATTTGGTCAAATCATTTATTTCATAATCCAAATGGAGACACAAGGTTGTGCCTTGGATGAATTTGCTATATGAACCCATACAGCTCTGCAGCTAGTGAGGTGTCTCTGTTTGTCTTGTATGTTTTCCTAGTTTCTTTCAAACCACTTTCCCAGATGGCACATTTTTAATGGAGGAGGGTGGAAAAGCTTAGATCAGCTGTGTGAGTTCATTATGAACACCTAAGGACCTTGGAGAGACGATTCTGTGGAGAGGGAGCGACCGTCTGCTGTTGGGGAATCCCCCATCACTTTGCACAGGGTCACTGGATGTGCACACACCTGCTACATACCCATTTTGTGAAAAGAAGGAACATGCAGTTATGTTTGGAGCTGAAGTGGATGAGGATTGCTGATAACAGCAGTTACATTTTCCTACAGATATGTTAGCCCCAGATCACTGGCTGAGCATGCAAAGACAGTACCTACTCACAGCCTCCAGTCCTTTGCATCATCCTCCCCAGGTGTTCTTCCTCCTGACAGTGTGTTTTGAAGAGTGTGTGTAGTAGTCCTTTCTGTAGGAAAAGTAGCTCTGCAACCTGTTGGAGTGCTGCTTGGAGTCCCAGCAGAGTTATCAAGGACAATTTCCTCTCTCCTGACCCTCCAGCCCTTCCCCAGGGGCAGCCAGGGAGGTGCTGGACCTCTATTCTCCTGCTAACAATGGCTGGGCTCTGGCAATTCTCTTTTGGGTGACAGCCATTCTCTAAAAGGAACATTTTCGTGATTAGGCCAGCCTAATCTAGTCAAAGTTTGTTGCTTTAAAATATGCAGCGTGGATTCCTCAAATGTTATAAATTGTCATGGTGGTATCCAAGTCACATTGCTGATCTGGGCAATCTATTCCAAGTGGTGCCCCTTGGGTTTGTCTCCTTGATTTACAAGTGTTCTGTGGATTTTAGTCCTGACCTTCAGGAGTTACAGAGCTTTGATTTCACCATCAGCCTGCTTTAGCAGCAGTTGTCTTTCTGTGACTGGGAAAACTCGCCGCTGCTCTGTGAACATGCCCGGTTGCCACCATCCTGGGAGCATCTGCCAACAGAAATAGTACAAACCAGCAAGGGGAAGGAGTCAGTCCCTCTTGCCAAACACTCTAGGTCACCTTTCCCATCCTTTCACTTTCAATGGATTCATGGCTTCTCTATCAGTTCGTGATTTCATTTCTAGTTAGCCTTCTGCAGCAGCTAAAGCTGAAAATAATTGATGGTCATCCATTATTTCATTGGGCTTTGAAACCAGCCCTGCTTTAGGACTGGATCCTATTTTCAGGAACCAGGCTGAGCTATATGTGGGTGTTGGAGAACAGAGAGACACTTGACTCCAGTACCAGGCACTGCTGCCGGAAAAGTCTTTGGGGTTTCAAAGTGCCTTCCAGCTTACAGGGAAAGTAGAAATGATACCAGAGCCTGTAAGGTGGGGCAGCCTACCTTTACCCATCTGGGAGACGTGGAGGGACTCCCAGGGCATAGGACAGAAATGCTTGCTGAGTTCAGATAAGTGGAGGAGCATCCTAACGCACTGCCTTGACCCAGGCAGAATCACAACTTCCTTTACTTAGGAATCTCCATTTTGTTTTGGGAAAGTTTGTTCCTCCAAGCTATTATTTTGGCTGTCTGCATTGTTTTTGTTAGGTTTGTATTTGGATTTGGGGGATCAGAGGAGGAAAAAAAAAGGCAGTTATTCACTGAGCCCCAACTCCTATGTAGCTGCTTTTTTCTTTAAAGAGAGTGAAGTCATATTTATGTGCAGAGGTAACCCAGAAATGTGAGCTTCTGCCAAGACTTCTGTTTACCCAGAGCTTAAGGGAGGTGATGTTTATGTGTGTCCAAAGCTTGAGCAACCACCTTATGTTAGAAGAAAGGTAGCTAATGTTTCAGCCCTGATCCTAGGAAGAGAAAATCTCTTCATTAGCAGAACGAGTATCCCTTGCCATCCCGACGTGCCTGGCAGCACACACAGCTCAGCCTTGTTGCTGAAAGTAATAGTTTGAGTTTCTGTTATGCTGTCCAGCTGAAATGGCAGAGTAATTTAAAAACACCTTTTGAACTGTTTCCCTTCCATTCTGGTCAGCTTGTTTGGTATGACTATCTTTGTTTAAAAGAAAGAAAGAGAAATCAAAACAAATGAGAGTACTATGCAGAAGCTGCCCCGGAAGCGTGAACAAGGCTGTTGACTTTCTGGCTCCGTCCTCTGTTTTATAACCACAAGAACTTTGTTCCTTTTAACCACTATTTTCCTTGATATATGGCAGCAGTGTAATAGGAAATACACTGCATTGGCTGAACAGCCAGAGGCCTTCAGAAATTATTTGTTAGAAATATGCTTTGCTTTACTTGAGTTATATTATTTCATTAGTGAATAAGAGGAAAATGACATCTAACCCTGATTATAGTTGTTCTCGTTATAGCTTTGTTGGTGTTTTACTACTGCTGTAATCAGTTCCTTGAAGATTGATGTGTTCAAACAGTGTCTTTCTTGTATTGCTATTATCTGTGCTACTATTTTATTTGTCCAGTACTTCAAAACTGGGCTAAAAAATCAGTGATGTTCTCCTTGCCTTACCACTGTCTCTAGATCATTGTAATGTAGCATCAAAGACATTGAGCTTGATTTTTCAGCTAGCAACTGACAGATGCAAATGAGTGATTGACAGTTCTGTTTTACCACCAAGATTCTGTCACATTCTTTAATGAAACTGTTAGAATTAAGGAATTCTTCAAAAGGAGAAGAAATCCCTGGTGATCATTACTTGCTCTGTTTATGGTTGGACTACACGATCTTAGTTGTCTCTTCCAGCCTTACTGATTCTGTGAGTGGCCGTGGTGGTGATGAGTTAATGTTGGACTAAATGATGTTAGATGTCTGTTCCAACCTTAATGATTCTATGATTCTTTGAAATCACCCCATGGGGTCAGGCAGGAAATAATTATCTCAGATCTTCACCTGGTCAGGAACATGCCCACATTTACTACTGAGGTGAACAGAAATACTGGGACTGTGAAGGCCATTTCCTCTGAACACCAGGGCTTTGAAGAGTCATTACACAGCAACTCTGAGGCCAAACCGTTAACTCTACTCCCTTGCTGACCTCAGCTTCTCAAACTCTGCTCTCAGCATAATCAACTCCAGGAAAAGCAACTTGCTCAACAGGAGTCTGTGTTCACCAATACAGCATCTGCCCTGGCACCCATTGCTTCCTTTTTGGTGAATGGAAAGGATGCTTTGCTGGGAGCTTTTGCCTGGAAAAGTCAGTGTTCTGGGCACTTGAGATGTGTAAACTACTCCATACTTAAATATGGCAAATTAATTTCCAGCTCCTAATGTCAAGCTGGTTTTCCTAGCTCATCTACGTGACCCTCAGTCTGCAGATCCCACAAAGGCAAAGCTGTCATTTAGGAAGTGGGTTTTCTGTAGGGGAAGTAAGAGTGGATTTCATAACTTCAGTGCTCACACACTGAAGCTGTGTAGCTGCAGATAGTTGGAAAGCACTGAGGTTACAGTCTGAAAAATGGCATGAGAATCTTCAGATCATTTTCCTTATTTCTCCTTCCCTCCTCCACCCCAAAGGCTGAAAGTGATAAAGATTTCTGTGTTGTTTTTTTTTCAGTACTATTCAGATTAAAAGAAACACTTCAGCTATGTGCTGTAGAGCACTCATTGAAAAGAGAATAGCACTTAGTGCAGGGAACGTTCAACAAATAGACTTTTTACTACAGCAGAAAGCTTTAACGTAGGAATATGTTTGAAATCAGAGTAGGAAGCAAAAAGGTGAAATTTTGAACTATATAACAGAAAAACGATATTCCAAAGAGATTTTTCAAATAAGTATCACAGTGTTGTAGGGATTGGAAGGGATCTCTGGACGTCATCTAGTCCAACCCCCCTTCTGAAGCAGGTTCCCTACAGTAGATTGTGGTATCAACATAAAACGCCACCATTTTCTATGAAAATAAACTCAATATATCAAAGTAACTGTTTTCATTTTGAATTGACATTTTGAAATGTAAAACACTTCATTTTGAGATGCTGGCTTTGCTCCAAAGCTTTCTCAATAGGAAAATTCAATAAAAATTGATGTTTTCCTTTGGAAAAAAAACAGTTCAACCTAACCTATGTTCTCTGAGGGAACTTCTTTTATTATAAAAACTTCACCTACTCTTAGGTGGGATACAACAAGCTGCCTTTCCTGCTTGCTTTAGTATCTGTGTAAATACTTCTGTCTTCCTATGGTATTAGCATTTGGAAATGATTTTGTTTCCAGAGTTGCAAGTATGTTCGAGAGGAGTAATGTTCAGATGCTCTTGTGGAATTTTTACTCTTTTTCCTTCCTTCTTCGTGCCTTTAATCAAAGTTCATTGCAAAGCAAATGTCTGTGCCTTGCCGCTCTTAAAATGAGCTGCTGCATGGATTTCAAAAGGGAAGAAGGGAACCGAACCTCCAGATGATAAATACAAGTAGCGCCTAGTGGAAAAAGTCAAGGGGGGGAAGAGGAAATAGCTGTGAAAACACTTTTTGAACAAATAGCTGTGCTTTAACTTTGTGTTGCAGAGTTGCCTGGATACACTGGTAGAGCAGGGATCTGTCTATATGTATTAGCTAGTTTAGTGTTTACTGCTGGAACTCGGAATGTAACTCCAGGCACTATTTACAAATGTTTGGGATGAAGTAGTTCCAGAAAACCAAACAAAGAGTGGAGGGAGGGAAATCATCCCCAAACTCTCTGTTTCTGTTTTCTCCATCATGTTGCTATGCATAATCTAAAAGAGTTGGTAGGTAGCAGCTTATACAAGCTGAGGTGGAAGAAGGGGAAGATTTACGGTGGGTGTTGTGAACCTAGAATAGATGTGCATGGAAAGGTCTGTGCAGGAGACACCTGGAGGCACACGTGCCTGTTGGATGTCCTCTATCCTCTCTAAAAAGGGATCTCCTAATCAATCAGGAATGCAGATAATGAAATGTTTTGGAGGAAGAAGGGAACAGTCCTTTCCCAGCTCTGATCTGGGGTGCTCTTCTCTTTGATGGATGCTCGGAATCCTTTTAGTTATGTTCTGCTCTGCGATTGCATCTAACTGTGGAGAGGAAGGGAGGTATTTCTGAAATGAGATACTCTTTTTGATCTTGGCATCGTTTTTCTTGTGCTTGGAATTGCTCCACTTAATGTTTCGTTTAATCTGTTTTTATTGACTTCCTTGGTGCGAAAAGGGACATGTTCTTTCACCTAGCTCTTAAATTCACACTTGAATTGAGACTTTTTTCATTGCTGATACACTTGAAAAATGTCAGGATCATGTAGAAGCCTCACAATCGGTTCTGTGCTATATATCATAGCCACGTGCAACTTCCCAGTGAGCAGAACCACACAGCAGATGAATTCCTCATGCTCCGAAGCCACAGATCCCCATCCAGCCAGGATGAATCACCAGCAGCTTTCTTCCTGCAGTGCCTTATAACATATGATGGATGCTGATTCTGCCCAGTACAAAGATGCATGCTTACTGATTGCTTTGCTGCAGCTTCTGGAATTCTCTGGGAAATATTATTGGTAGTCAAGTCAGTGAAGAGCCAGTGAGATGTTTACCTCTGACAGGAGAGCACATGCTGCAAAAAGTAAACCTCATCAACGTTGTCTTTGTGGTGGCAGCCAAAGCAGGAAGATGTTTTTTGTTTGTTTAAGCATGCCTCACCTACATACCTTCAGCATATCTGTGCCTGCCTGTGCTGCAGACTGCAGCCTCACGTGGAGGTGCCCAGGTTGGCCAGGCATGGCACGGAGCTCACCGTGACCTCATCTACCCCACACCGATGGCTGCAGCCCAGCATCCTGCAGGGCTTTGGTGGCTCCCACACCAGTTGGCCCTGGGCTTGTGGTATGCAGCATCACAGGTAAAGCGATAGCGCCTTGGTGGGCAGGGTTCAGTTGGCAGACGCTTATGGGGTGGGTGCAATTATCCTAACAAAAGCCAATGTTCAGTGGTAGGCATGAATGCTGCAGGGCATGGAAATGAACGCAGAGGATGGGATGGTTTCAACAGATCAATACAAAGCACAGCCTTGATATCACCAGATGCACTTATACTGTGATGCCATGCTGCCAGGGATGTGTTCTGGCACCTGATGTCTCGGCTGATTGCACTGGTAATTAAGTGTTTCTATTTTCATTTCATTGTGGATGTTTGTGGCATGCACTACCCCAGCACTAGGAAAGGTCATCAAATAATTAAACGTAATACACTACAGAAAGCATTTCATTAATTTTTGCAGGGACACTGAAACATTATAATTGGTTTTCCTTCCACAGTGACTTAGTGTTTGGACACAGGAGGTAAGGGCTCTGGCAACGCAGGTTTAAAAGGCTTCAGGCAGGTTAGGGAAATAATCAAGAGAAAGGTGAGCTGCTATGAATGGAGCATGGAGGCTCCTGTTCAATACCTGGGGAATTGCTTTAGTCAGATTCCACTCTTTAGTTTAATTCTTTGCTTTTATCTAAACATTCTTTTCTATATCAACTGAAATGTTTGCCTCCCTCGCAGTTCACATCACCTCAAGAGCAAAATCACCCAGAGAAATCTTCAGCCTCAGCCAAGGCAGAAGGAAAGGAAAAAAGAGGGGGAAGAAACTTAAAATAGAGAGTAAAAAAGGAATGTGTTTGGGGAAACTCAGGAGAGTGTTCTGTGTGTTAGCCAGTGAATCTTAAACAATATTAACTTCTTAGCAACAATGATTCTGTTTTGTTTAACTAACAAAGGATACTGTAAGCAGATACATGCGTCTGGGGCCGACAAGGTTTGCGTTGGACAGTTCTTTTATTGGCCTGGCTTTTGAAATTAACTCAAATTTAGCAGTAAGACAGGAATTATGCATATTTTTTTCTGAAGCAGAGGTTAGAGGTAAAGCTCCCAGAGATTTTCCAGTTCCTTGCTAAATTTAAATCTTAACAGAATGGGTCACTGCTCGTCGTCTGTGTTCATGCCAGTTCCAATGGAGTGGGAATGAAAAAGAGGAATGAAACCCGTGTCTTCCTCTCAACAGGAATGTGATGCAAATGCTTCTATCTCTTTTACATCTAAGCATGTGAGAGGAAGCTGAAATATGCCCTTATGTTGATGGACAACCAGGTTCTTCTTGCCAGTGAAATCCTGTTCTACCAAAAAGGAGGAAAAAAGTCATCTTTCTGTGCTCACCAGCGTAAATGAGTGGAAGACGTTTTGTAGAAATGAGCTAAATGAAGTTAAAGTTATGTTAAATAAAGCTGAGGAGACAGAACTTGAGAGTCTAAGCTTAGTTATTGAAGAGCTGTGTTAAATTCCTGGGTTAGGTACAAGGATGTGCCTCTCATGGGAAAACACCTCTTAGCCTGCTGGTCCGAGGGGTGAGAATTCTCAAAACAGAGAATTTCTTTGCTGTCTGTGTGCCACACACTCAAATTTTACTGAGTCACACCTGGACCAATCCCAAAAGTTCCAAAACTGAGCTGATGCCATCCCAACCCTGGAAAACCACACTCCTCCCATCATCCCAGCATGGATTTCCACAAAATCCTAAATCCCAGTTTGTCTTGAACCTTCAACATGATGTTGATTTGTGTTCTGCTGACATGAAAGCCAATCGGATGGGAGAGCATCAGAAGATGTCTGACTGAACATCAGCTCCTGAGGCACTGCCAAAGCACCCAGGCAGGCACTGGGCACACTCACTGTTTGCTGAAATACATCTAAATGGTTTATATTAATGTATCTCACAAGATTTTTGTGAGGATTAGTTAATATTTGCAAGGTGTTCGTGGCAGCAGATTAAATATTGTGAGCCAGTTCCTTCCTACTTACCTCACATGACCTGAGAAAGGATTCTGGTTTTCCTCTCCACTCTACGCATCCTAATACAGCAACCTTCTGCTTGGCTTCTCATATCTTCAGCAGCTGGACAGGAATGACAGTGCCTCAGCTCTGTTCTTCATGGATTTGTCTTTTTAAAGGTGGAGGAAGGGAAGCCTGTGCAGAAGGAAGTGTGCAATGTAGTTTAGGCCCTGAAACAAGCAGAAAATTGCCATGCACGGGAAAATGGAACAAGGGAAGATGGGAGCTCACCTCTCCAAAAGGTGCATTTCTGAGCACAGCTATAAAGCTCAAGCAACCTTCCTAGCCTAGGTTAGGGGCTTCTGCTTCAGAGGGGTAGAAGGGCTTGTGTGCCTAAACGTGTTTGCTTTTCCATATGTATTAACTGATATGCTATAGTTGTTATTGTTCCTTGTAAGAGTGTGGTATTTCTGGTAGTTTGTGAAATAACTATGTTGATAATGTCAGTGAAACTGAGTCATTGAAGAGACCTGCTGAGAAGGGTTTTCAACAGGGCTTTTATTTCCTCATATGCTGTATGATGCAGTGTCGAAGGGTGAATTTGCTCCCTGGTATTGATCACAATTGATTTGTATCCCACCACATAAAGATTTTTACCAGTCCTTATAATTTTTTCTTTGTACAAAGTTAAATGCTTCTTCCGATTAACCTTCTTGAACTGAGTTGAGCTGGATCAGGATTTCAGCCTGGTATCTCCCCCCAGTCAACACTTGCCTTACTGAATGAAGTGAAGGAACTGAAAAAGTACTGTCTGATTCAAATCATCACCTACAGAAATGATTATGAAGAATATGCACTGATGTTTCTATGGCTCTTAAGCCCATTCCTGACATACATCAGCCACCAGTGTTTCTTTCCTGGGGAGCATATTTCAGACCAGCATATTTCTATACTACACCATTTTCTTTCTGGACAACAACGCTATTTCTTACTTCTTTTTTTCCTTTCTTTTTAAACTCCCAGAGCTTGACTCCACTTATTTAATTTTGCAAATTCTTCTTTCATAGCAGCTTTGCTTAGCAAACTCTTGCCAGCCTTTCTACTCCTCCTCCTGTCCATCTGCCCGTGCCATTCACATTTAGTCCTTTATATCTTTCCTTATAAATCCTCGAACCTTTGAGTTTCTTTTTACCCTTTGGCTGTATTTCTGGTCTGTGACATCCTGGAAGAAAAGCTGAAAGTGGAGGTGTGTCTGCCTCTGTAACAAACTTTTAGTTTCTTTAAGTTCTGCTTTCCTTAATACAGTATTCTAGTTCCAACTTTTATCTAATTTTCTCTCTACAGACTGTTTAACATCAGTGGTTTGCGATGATTCTGCTATAAAAATATCTTTCATGTTCTTCCCCTTCTCCCAAACATTTGTTTGCACCCTCACAGATTTTTATATACTTTTCTCTCCGCCACTCAGTCCCTGGGTTTATGAACTCCTTTTGAATTGTGCTCTCCTTGTGCTCTCCCTGTCCTCCCTGATGTTCACAGCACCTCCTGATTTAGATTAAACATCTCTGAATTTAATTAGCGTGCTCTTTACTCTCATTCAGATCATTAAATTGGTCCACTAGGAGCAGAGTGAAAGGATGAGCCTGGAGCAATGTATGCCCGTGCAGAGGATCAGACAAATGAGCAGCAATAAGCATTAACAGAGAAATTGTTAGCATCAATACACTGCTTTCCTGGGGAGAGTGTTGATGGGATCTAAAGCCAGGCAAAATGATACATGAATGTTTAGTCTCAGGTGGCATTTTTTGCAGATAAATTTGGATTAAGCTGCAATAAATTCATGGTCCTGCCTGTTAAAGCTGTCAGCAAAGTGTGAGGAGTCCAGCCAAGATGTAATCCAAGAATGGATTAGCATCTCTCAGTCTCCCTGGGATAATGCAAACTAGAATCTAGCTGCGTTCCTGGGATGGAAGTAGGACATCTGAGTGATGGAATACAGTTTGTCATTTAAACACAAGCCTTGATTAAAGGTAGCTCTCAGGTTCTGGAGCAACATACATAGATGCACTGAAAAGCATCTGAACGGGACTGATAGAAGAGGTAGAGGCTGGAAGATTCTTCACTGGGATTTGTTTTTTTTGTTTTAGTCCTTTGGGGCCTGGCCAGGCTACTGCCAGTGCTAAGAGATCTGTGCTGTGATCAAATTCTGCGACAATCAGTAGTTCACAAGAGCACATGTTTATGTTCAGCAAAACAGCAGGTGTCGTTTGTACCTTCTGTGTGCCTGTTACATGTTCCATTACTTACATTCTTCACAGACAGATCAATAGAACTATCGATCTGCTAAACAAGTGTATTTGTTTTCTCTATCATTATCATAATAAGACTTGGCTGTCTTTATTGTTGATTTTCTGTGCAATGTTTTTAACTTAAACTTCACTCAGAAGTTAAAACAGTAGCTAATTCGAGCTCATCTGTTTTCGCTTAGTAGTTTTGAGCATCTATTTCGTGAATGAAAGCACATAACCTAACAGATAACCTCACGTGCCTCCTGATGTCTACAGGAAGTATTATCTCAAGTGCAGCACAAACAGTCCAATGTCAGCAGAATATAAAAATAGGGGCCACAGGGACATATTTCTAAGGATGCAGATCATGGCCTTGCCCTTTAAATATAAGCAAGAATAGTGAGAATATGAAGTCACACAAGAAAACCCCAATGCACCTATTTTTATAGCCACCATCCATTATACCAAAGTCGCTCTTGCTTTTTGTTGGAGCTCTGTTTTTGTTTCCATTTGCTTTGGCAGCAGCAGACACTAACCCTATGGTTCAGGGTTAGCAAAGGGAGAGAACTGGCTTAATCCTTTGTGTGGGGTGGAGGAATGAGGGTCCTAGAGGCCTGTGGAAGTAGTCAGTTAAAGAGGCATTATTCAAGGTAATATTAGAGGTGATATCACAGAGGCAAGAAAAGAACAGAAAGCTGTTCTGTGTGGTTGCCTGGTGGGAATGACCAAGGAGTGTGTTCTATGCTCCTTCACAGAAAACTGTAGTTGAAGCCTGTGGCTTGTTAGAGGTTCAAGTGAGGGAAGCAATGGATTTTTTTTTATTCTGTGGCTGTGATGAGGGAAGGGTTTGGCAGCAAATCGGCACATAATAAAATTGCAAAGTGATGGAGACAAGACTGGCAACGCAGAGTGAATTGAAGGAAACTTTACTTTAGGCTTAGACTGAAAATATGGAATGGAAGTTTTAACAGTCTCTTTTGTTCTTCTTCTAAAGTGGGTTGTTTTTCCCTCCAGAGATTCTGCAGAAGATGAGTAGAATGAATTTGCATGAGTAGCAAATGCTTCAGTTGCAAATTTAGAGGGCAAACTGTCTACTTATCTACAACTTATTCTACAACCAGCACTCCAGTTCCCATTCTTGGAGAGAAATTGTAAGGTTTCTGCACATCTCATTTCCTAACTTAGCATTGGAGGAAGCTTGCTAGGCTGAGAATTCAGTCTGCAGCACGACTGCAGCAAGAGGGAAGTGTGATGCATGCAGACAAGATGAAACAAGCTGAAGGCTTTCCACCTGCCTGTTATTAGCTTGCATTCTCAGGCAAAATCAAACCACTACCAACACCTAGAGACTTGCATCCTTCAACACTCCTCCCCAGATTTTTGGAGAGGCTGCACCTGACCTTTGTATGTGCTGACTCTAGACGTGCCAAGCAAGCAGTTCAGTAACCAGCTAAGTGGAAGTAATTATTTTAATTAGTGTAATTGGATTACACCAAAGTATTTCTGAGGACTGCTGTTCTGCTTCAAAGAAGTTGTTCAAACTGTCCTGGTTCCATGTCGCTCTTAAATCAACACGTTATGTAAGGGTTTAGTCAGGAAAGGGAGATTGGTTAGAAAAAATGCTCAATTTTCTTCAGAATTAGTATTTAATAACACAACGAAAGTTGTATAGACTGCAGTAGGTTTTACTAGGACAGAATACTGGTTTTTGTAAGCTATCATCATATGTGCATTTCTTTCTCAGGAAGTCATAAGGTTATAGGTATTTTCTTAACCTCTGTTTCTTGCTTGTCATCAACAGCTGAAATCCCATCAGCATCAACTGTGGGCATCCAGAGCAAAGCAGCTGTTTCTGTGGGACCTCACCTTTTAGAAGGAACAGGTCATCGATCAGCTGTCTAAAATGCTGAATGTTCTCAGTCAGCTCAAATTATAGATAGCAGAGATTTGAATAAGACATGCCTGAAAATTGAGGTATTTTTCTTTTGTAGTGAAATGGTTGCATCTTGGAAGGTATTTCACTGCAACTGATTACATCTGCTTCCAATTAGCAGAGGAAATAACTAGCAAATCATCGGGGTTATTTCCTTCTGCAGCAGTTTTCTCAGGCAGTCTTCTATAACGTTATGTACTTGACAGCATGTTTTAGCACTGACACTTGGTATGACTGTTTCTACTCCTGAGAAGGAATGTGATTGTCACTAAGGAAACCTACCGAATACAGTTAATTAATTTACTGTAGCACAATCCATTATGTCTCAACAGATCAGAGTCTGCCACTTGTCCTTGGTGGCTGAGTTCCGTCAGCATCGACTGTGAGCAAACCCAGCAAAGGTTTAGCATTGGTTTCGTTTCTTGCCTTCTGTCTGTGCTGTTCATGTTGAGACTGAGTTTGACTTTCATGTGTGCAGTCCTTTTGTTCCTGTAGATCCTCTAATGGGTGACACAGCTAATACCTCCTGACCTCAGTGATGTCATACAGCTTACTCAAGTTCTACCTGAAAGGCAGTTTGCAATGGCCAGAGTAAACATTTGGTAATGATATGTAACTGGCTGGTGAAAATAAATCCCTGCTGGTTACTGAAGGAAACGCAACAGGGGAAACATGCTGGAGGAGTTGTAAGAATGGTTTATACAGACATATGGTATTATATTAAACATGCTAAATTGGGTGTACTCTATGGCCTCTCCTTTTGTTATACCCTTAACAGTGAAGTGAACATGGTTTTAGAAGAGCGGAATGTTTTAAGCAAACATTGCTGACCTAGATTTTCAAAATGGGTGAGCTTGAGGACACTGCCTTCATTTCATGCCTCGTTAACTTAGCCTGTTCTTCAGTTTCTATGGAAACTACATCTTCTTTGGTGACAGATAGAAACTTTTGATGGTTCAAGTAAGTAGAAAGTAGCACGAGGCAGTAGGGCAGAGGATGTGTTACGGAGCTCTAATGGAAAAAGGCAATGAATGAACTCTGAACATAAACAAAAGAGTGATAGCAGAAGACCATAAATGTCAGTGCAGTGACAGCTAAGATGACTCAAGTTACTAAGGGATGTGAGAGCACAAACTTAACACAGCGTGACCCTGTTCTGATGGTTAACGCAGTTAAGCTGGGCTCAGGATGCAATAACAAATCAGTCTGACTTTTTTGTTACAGACGAATAAGCAGGGCTCCAACCCAAAATTTCAAATATGTTGGTGCTGAGGGAGTATTCACATTGCACTAAGGCTGATTCTGCCTTGTACATAACACACCTGAACGCACATTTATGTTAAAGTGTTTTTTTTTCCTCTGGTTGAATAAGCAAAGCCTATCTTTACAGTTTCAGACTAGAATTTTTTCCATTTTGCCTGAGAAAACTTTACACTGAGAAGCATTTATTATACTTTTACATCTTACTAAGGTGCTCTCATAGTTTATAGGCCAAAAGTGATATCAGGCATTTAGATTCTTGTCACAACAAAGGATTTCAGCAGAGCCAGACAGAAAATTATGCAAACAGTTGGGCATTAGCTAGAGAACAGAGCTGGGGATGTGATTCTGGGCTTTACTGCCGTGGGATTTTGACAAGCTACCTGATAATATTCTCAAGCCTCTGTTTTCCAATCTGAAAAGCAGTATGATGACAACTTTCTTTTTATATGTAATTATTTAAGGTCTAGGAGTTGAAAGGTCTGTATATGTACTGCGGTTTGTCTTGAAGAAATTATTACTGGCCAAACAGTTGGACTAACTCAAGTCAGAGGCACTTGAGTGACACTGTGGTTCAGCTATAAATTAACCCTACTCTTTTGCTTTCTGTCTTAAGAGCCTTTTATATCCTGAATTTAGAATGCATTGTAAACAGAGCTACATCAGCCTGCTGTGTTATTTCATGGATCATTCAGAGGTCACCTCCAGTTCCAGGGAGCCCTCTGCCCACTGAAACAAAATCCACAAACCTGAAGGGTAGTGTGAGGAGTTTGGGGCTGGATGCCATTTCTACTTTGTTCTGTCTGTACCAGAATGTGAGGTGTTTGGGGAGCTTGGCAGATGCCATGCCAGATCAATCGCCCTTTTATTTCAGTGGCCAGACCCTTGTGCTTGTATTGGTTCATTCACTTATAAAGTTATCTGGGGCTAACTGGAGGCACACAGTAACAGGACTAGGACCAGACTGCCTGAGACAGTCTCGGGAAGAGGGTAACCTGCTTTAGGGAGAGGTTTCCTGCAGCCTTACACTGTCTGGCCTCACACTGCAAGGGTTTTTCCCTTGCCTATCCTTTGATGTAGTGCAGACAGGATATTTCAGGGGATTCTTGTTTTCGAGCTTTCAAAAGATCACAAGAACACAAGATAGTGCAGAGGTAAAAATAGCCTGCACTCATTTAATGTTAGTGAGTACACAGAATTGCAGAGTTACCTTTGCATAATTTCCATGGTTATTTGTTAAGCTCAGCTGCTGCGTGCAGCCTTGAGGATCAGATGCTGGCTCTGCATCACTTAAGCTTAATTAAAACACTGTCGGGCTGATATATTAAAAATGATGCTGAAGTGGCTCTGGTACTGTAGCAATGCACCTAGATGTGAGAAGGAGAGAGACATGAAGGTACCATTAAGAGAATTGCTGGGCTGGGGGCACTGCAATGACCGTTAAGGTGCTCTCAGTGTACTTGTTGTCATGTATGTTTTTCTTATGTTCTGAATCAGCCATTTCTACCTGAGCACAGTCTTGGCTTGACTACTGCCCAGCATCCTCTGGCTGCTGGTGCTTCAACTTCTGCATTTGATTGGAAAAGGCAGATGTTCTGAGGAGCCATCCCTCCTTTCTGCGGGTGGGAACTGACAATGCTCAGAGTTCTTGGAAGTCAGGCATTAGGTGCAAGAGGATTGTGAAAGAGAGCCTGGAACATGCTGTTTTACCAGACCTCCTCCCTGTCTTCAGCCTCATCCATAGGCTTCTAGAAGGGATCAGGAACCACACTGCACCCTTCCCAGCCCTGCGGGTGGGGGCAGTGGGATCTTGCAAGAGCAGGAATTGGTTTGCACCAACGCCTCCACGATGCAAACATCTACTGCCCAAAGGCTGTTTAGGAAGAACTCGGTCATGATTATAAGTGAATATCAAAAACATCTTATGACCAAGTATTATGAAATCAGCAGACCACAAGAAAAATAGCTGTAGTTGCTGGGGCAGATTCCTCCTTTGCTTTCATGTGACTGTATCTAATCTACCCTGGCCTGCCAAATTATTTGAAAGGATGTTAGTGTGTAAGCTCAGAGCATAAATATTATAGAACCTCTCTGTATTTGCTAGTGGGGGTACAGTAAGGAAATCATACACCAGCAGGAGATTGGTGCTGGGAAGGTAGTTCACTGTTATGGCTCTTCAGAGGCAGAACTCGCTGTAATGATCTTGTCTGAGTTTTGAGAAGATTAAATCTAGGAAGCCTTTAGGAACTAGACAAGGCTTTTTTTATTATTATTAGTTCTGAGAAACAAGTACTTGCTATTAATGGGAGCTGCCTAACTTCATCACATCTGACAAGGAAAGAGTACCTGACCTTCTTTGTAAGACGTGTAATGCAGAGATTATCCTTAATTATCCTCAATATTTGCCCTAGAAATTGTTCTGTGGAAGCTCCAGGCGTGCCTGAGGCTGTGGTGCTGGATGGGGTGCAGGAGGAGTTCCCTTGGGCAGCCCTGGGAGGCAGTGTGTGCCCACAGCAGCTCAGATGGGCCTTGAGGTCAAAATCCCTCTTCTGCTTTCCACTCCGTCCTGAGATTAGTAACCAAGCGCTGAGCTTTGCCACAAATAACCCAATGCTATCACCTGATGTCTCGCTCCGGTCAAGCGCAAGGCAGGGACCAGGTCTGCCCTTCGCTCTCTTGTGCCACGGGGGATGAAGGCCAGTTCCTTGCGCCCGGCTCAAGGTCCAGGGGTGGGTGAGGAGGAAGAAGGAGTGCCATGTTTCCCCATACTCACCCTGCGAGTGGAGAGTCCAAGTAACAAGTGAGCAATCGCAGCTACCCCCAGGCAACTTGATCCGTCCTCAAAGCTTGTACATAGTGATTAATTATGTGATAAGGGCAGAAAATAGATGAGAAGAAAGCAATAGCTTTGTGGGGTCATTAACCATGTAAGTGTGTCCTTTACATGGCCCACACCTCTGATGTTCTTCAGCTGCCACAGACTTGTGTTCTCAGGATTCCACTGATACCAGGGTAAGACAGGGCCTTACCTATCTCTGAGATCTAAACTTTTGGACTTGGTGTTGCAATTCCTGATAAGCACACTGTATCTTGCCTTTCTTTTTCAGGTTGAGGTGGTTTTAGAGTAGGGCTGTTTACATCTGGCACTACGAAACACCCACTTAAGGGCCAAAGTGGATGGAAGGTGGGGACAGCCAGAAGTGAATGTCAGTTGCAATCATCACAGTGATGTCATCGTACTGACTGTAAAGATTACAGAGATAAGCAGATTTGTTACCTTTCTCAGAAGGTATTTCAGTCACTAAGGAGTCTGGCTTGACACATTCAATTTCCTGGAGGTAGAGTCTTACCTGACAGTAGATCCACCCAACAAACATCTGTCTTCTCACGTAGCTGTGGTTGTTTTAGAAATGTCCTCTCCTAAGCCATCATGAAAGCACGTCCAGAATCCAGCCCTGTCCTGTGCTAGCAGAATCCTGTTCTGCAGAGCCACAAAAGACATTTTATTATGAGTTTACATAACTTGAAATATTGAAGAAATAATAAAGGGGCCTAAAATCGGCAGTGGGGAAAACTTTGCAGTGTTACAAACCAGCCCTTCAGCAAACAATTCTCCCCATCTTATGACCTTACAGGGCCAGCAAGCAATGCACTGCTCTATCAGTTTTTGTGATCTTTTGGACAACATAATGAGTTTACCAAGAAATAAAATATCTTCATTCACATCTTCAACCAGGCGGAGGTATTTTAGACCATCTTTGACACAAACTTAAGATTCTCTGTAAACTCTGATTTTCAAGTGGAATTGTATGGTAGGAAAACAGATGCCACTGCTCTGTGAGGAAATGAAGTTTAACTGAAGTTTAACTGGCTTAAGGTATTCAAGCTGTCCTTTCAGACCTGGAAATCAAAATCCAGCCGTCGACCAGCAATTGAAGTACAAGCTTTCAAGGGCAAGGGGAATTTCTTTGTCTTCCTAAAGTAATTGTTGTGTGCACTGAAGCATGAGGTGGTCTTATTGAGCTATTCAGTTTTTATTAAAATCCAGTAATTATACCCAAATCCACTGTTTTCCTCTTAAGGAGTTGACTGAACAATTTTACCAAAGCTTGCTTCTACCTACCAAGCTCACAGGGTAATTTTAATCAAGTTCTCCATGCCAAATTATTTTGCAGATTGTTTCTGCATGAAAGGTGTCATCACGTCCATCTGTGCCATGCCACCTGGGAGTCACCCACAGCTTTAATTTGGGAAGAAAGTAGGGAGCATAGGATTTCTTGAGGAAGCAAGGATTGCGTTGTTCTGCATTCATGTGTTCTGGGACAAACAGAGCTGGGGCTGGAGTAGCCACACCTTAGGATGTGTTCTGGAAGCACCAGTGCTAGAGTAAATAAACACCATCTGGTAAGCCTTGGTGAGGGAGACGGAAGCAGAAGGCTTAAGAAAGGTACATTCTTCTCTTCGTAGTGCAGGGAAATTGCAAGGGGCACAGGGTTCCGAGATACCCTGCTGGGTCACCAGTTCAAATTCATCCTTTATCACTGTTTTCCCCCAAATAATTTCCCTCTTTACGCACGGTGCCACTGCACCATCCCATATCAGTGACTGGGGCCTGCGAGAGCCCACTCCCCAGCAGCCCACACCAACTGCTTCACAGCTGACAGAGGGCACCTTCTCCTCCTCAGAAATTCAAACTGGATGATCGTGCAGGGACACGAGGGTCCATCCACACGAGGACCAGGACCATGCCTCAAGCACTCGCTGTCCCTTGCTGTGCGTTAGCTCACAAATCCGAGACAACCCTCAAGGCAGTCCCCTCAGATCAGCTCGATGTGCGTGCGCTGGCAAAGCATCGTGGATGCTTAGGCAACTCTTATCAGATCTCTGTTTATAAATACAAGATTTTGAATTTGGCTTGAGCGCCTAAGCTCACTAGCAGGCAGGCTCTGCACCACCACCAAACAAAAGCACAATAACAACGACCACGAACAATCGCTGTTTCACCTCTCCCACATTAGCTATTAATAATGTTAATTTACTTCCTTTGAGAGATACCATATGTTCCCCTTCCTGATCCCTCTACAGGCATAAGAAAAAACTAAGGAAATTAGAGAGACTCCATAACACTGATGGCAACATCCAATGTCTTATCAGGCTTCCTGTTGTTGGGAGTATTGTTTTCCTTTAAAGATTAATATTTACAATGGTTACTTAGTTATCTTAGTTCATTCGGTGGCCATTAAAGATTCCAGCCCTGAATGCAATGAATGAACCTCCTTTTATTTGTCCTTGATGACTTATTTGTCTTGTGCCTCATCTGGCTGAAAATCAAGGAAAATAATAATTGGGTTGGGCTTTTACTGCCATTTCATATGAGGGCTCAAAGTGCATATCTCTGTTTGTTTTAAATTGGGAGCCCTTACCCAATGCTTCTGCTGATGTATGCATATTTAAGAGTATATCTTTTGCGATTAGAAGCAAAGTTAAAATAGGTATTTTCCACTATTTTTTTTTTAAGTTGTACGTCTGGTTTTTGTGCTCTTTGGGAAGAAAATGAAGGTGTTGTGCATGTCGCCCATGAGCGCAGCAGTAGCCTGGTGGGTTCACTGGAGAGTCTTGAGTGGAACAGAGGCAGCACCGTGTGCCTGGCTGCTGGGCATGGACTGAAGAATCATAGAATTATTGGAGGGCTTAGGTTGGCCGGGATGTTAAAGATCACGGAGCTCCAACCCCCTGCTGTGGGCTGGCTGCCCCCACCAGCTCAGACTGCCCAGAGCCCCATCTAACCTGGCCTTGGGCACCTCCGGGGATGGGGCTAAAGAAGTAACATTCCCATCCAGTCTGGCTGTAGTTTTCTCCTCTGCATCAGCATGAGAGGTCATTCTCTGCAAGAGGAAAAGGCACAAACATTTTTCTTTTTTCTTTTTTAATAAAAGCCCAAGCACAGATCATTGAGCGGTCCCTCAGTGTGATACAGATCATGGTCTCAATCTGGCCACCTGCTTCTGGAGCTGCAGAAGTATTTCTAGGCCTCTTCTGGGCATCAGGGATTTTGAGGTCACCTTGAGCTGTCCTGGTCCCCGTTAATGAGGAGCACAAAAATATCCTCGTATTCACAGGGGTCTTGGACCCAGCCCCGAAGAACAACAGCAGTGGCAACCATGGCCCACATTACAAATCATTGCATTGGAGATGTAAGCCACGTGCAGCACTGCAGCAGGGATGCACTTTGGGCACATGAACTGCTTTCAACCTACCCTGTCTTCCTCTTCAGCGTGGATGAAGGATGCACCTTGCCTCCTCTGAAAGCTGAAGCCCCCATCAGCTCATAATCACCTCCCCTTAGAATAACGTAATTTCCATCTGTGTGCCCAGCGTCTCCCACAAATGCACTGCTGCTGCTGACCCCCACACTGTCTCCCTCCCATGCAACCTTTCTCCCACAGCCTATCACTCTTTTCTCAGCTCAGATCCTCTGACCACAGAGCTCAGCACTGTGCCCAGCTCTGGCTGCAGCCCACAGGAGCACAGGGCTCTGCATGCAGTGACGTGATGCTCATTTTGCAGAACGTCTGCATGCTCTGCTCGTGAACCAGCAGTCCCTCACCAGCAAGCCCGTTCTCAGACACATTTGGCTCCCAGAGAAGGGATAATTTATAATTGTGACATTTCCAAGGTTTCTCTCTTTTTCTCTCCTCCTCCCAAATGGTTAAAAAAAAAGAAAAAAGAAAAAAAAAAAAAAGAAAATGGGCCAAACCATCTGAGCTTTAACAGGGGGAGTGTGTGCTTCTGCTTTCTTTGCAGTCTGCTGTCTCATTCTGAAACTGCACATTTGATGTGCTTTTATAATGAGTTCATTTGCGCCCTGACAGATGTTTCTGATATGATAAGAAATGTGGCCCAGGAGCCAGCGGCGCTGTGGAGCCACTCGTGTTCCTCACCTGCATTGCAAATGAGCTATCGCTTTCTTATCAGTTAAAAAACATGAGCAACTGCACATACAAATAATGTGCCACCGACTGCCAGCTGTTTGTGCCAATGACATTCTTCATAAAAGAATAGATCCCCCCCCCATCATCTGTTCTCTTCCCTCTTGCAGAAAATCAGGAGTTCTTTTGCAAGCGCAGCAGAAGAGAATTTTCTCTTTAAGCTTCAGACAGAGCAGCAAAAATGTCACTTTAAAGTAATTATATATTAGCAAAAAAATAACTTCCATATTTGGCACAGGTAACAGTTGATTGGGGGTGGGGGGGGAAAGTAATTCATTGTCCTATTTCTGCATATCTCTGTAGGCAAGCGTTGGTGCTGCTGTCTGTTTCTTAGGGATTCCTTTTTAAAGAGTTTGGTGTCTTTCAGTGTTTTCAGGGTTTCCATTCTGAATGCTGTGGAAGAATGTTACTCTGCTTAAAAAAAGCCCCTTCTTTCCCCCCTTTTTCCCTTCTTTTTCCCCCTTTTCCCCTTTTTCTTCCTTTTCTTCCCTTTTCCCCCCTCTTTCTCTTCTTTCCCCTTCTTTCCTCTTTTTCTTTTTTTTTTTCTTTTCCCTTTGTTTTAAATCAGAGGGACAGCCCTACATCACCTTTGTCGTAAGGTTTCTAAAAGATTGGGTTTTAGCTTTCTTCTATTCAAAGTGAAGTTAAGAACACTCTTAGAATCTCAGACACAGAACCTTCATCACCAAATACTGCAATCAACAGAGCTTAAAAACACTGCAAGGTAAAATTGTTCTGGTAATTGCTTTGCTCGTGTAAAATTGAAAAACACTTTTCAGCATTTTGCCAGCTACAGGCAGAGATGTATTTCTCTTGCAAATGACCTTCTGGGAGAGCCTGACTGCAGGGACATGATTCATTGGCAGCCTGCTGGTGACAGGCATGTTCCCATTGTTCTAAAAGTCTGGTTTCACATTTCTCCCGTTAGATAAGCTGCAACCATTAACTACACAGTGAGCTACAAACAAAGTGTGATGTAAGAATTCAGCTTATTATCTGATTGGCAGCGTGGGGCTGCTCTTCCAGGTTAAGGATTTGAGCAGATTTTTTGACAAAACTGCCTTTTCTTGCACTTCAGAAAGCATTGTCCTCCCAAAAGATGAAATATGCTTTTGGAAGCTGTGGTGTATATATAGTGAGTGAGCTATAAATAGTCTGGGGCTCGTTCTGCACAGCACCATGTGCACAAGTATTAAGGACTGATTCTGAACGTCGGTTACACTGAGATACGCCACTTAAATGCTGTGGCTTTTGGACTTGACTCAGGGAGTTGAGATTCACATCAAGATCAGAATCTGGTCAGGGGGTTTGAATGTGTTTTGAGGAACAAAGTAATTCAGTGGCCTTCGCTTAATCCTAGTTTTAGTTGGAGATTACATATCAATTTCAGGAGCTATTAATTGGGCCTAATACAAAGGCAAATGGATTCATTCCTAAATGAGGAACAGCTGACTATCATGCAAGCTGAATTCAATCTCCTCCCATAGTTCAGCTACTGTAAATGGATGTATGTAAGGATTTGGAAATGGTTGCCGTTAGGATCCTTCTGAAGCTAAAATGACTTTCAGCAATGGAATGATTTATGATGTTGATATTCACACAGGCTATTCATCTGACCACAGTGGCTGATGGGTCTCTGTTTCCTAGGCCGTAAGCTGGTTACAGGTGCTGGAAATAGGTCATCTAGCCTTATCTCCCCTGCTGCAAAGGCATGAAGGTGAAGGGGGGAGAATAAAAGTACCTGTTTATAATGGGTTATCGACTGTGTGTTATCTCTTCTACTGTAAAATCTTAGTGGGACAAAGCTTGGTAGTGCTACTAAGGGCATGTGAGGCAGGGTCAATGCCAGAGTATTAACCTTACTTAGCAAATTGGTGATAAACATAATAGGTCTCTTGTTTCTGCAAGGAATTTTACAGCTCCTGGTCATGCATTAGAACTGACTGCCCTCCCTTGCAGCCTCACATTTTAACAGTGAGGAGAAGGGCTGTTTGCACCTCCCATTTGTGCCCTTTACTTTCAGTGCAGTTTTGAGACCTAATTCTGGGTGCCTGTGTTGATTGCAAGAGTAATAGTCAAGACAAGGGGCTGCAGGATTTGACAGAGTAGCTCATTCACATCAGTGACTTCACTGTGGCTTTTGCAGTATTTGCTTGAGGTCTGTGATGGTCTTGGACGTACCTGAAATGAGGGCAATATTGGAGGTAGGTGAATGGTTGGTTGGACCAGATGACCTTAGAGATCTTTTCCAACCTTAATAATTCTATGCTTCATGATGATCTGTTCTGTAAGACTCACGCTCCTTTTAAAGAGAAGACATCAGCCCTCCCAGTCACCTTTACCAGCCTGAGAGGGTAGTTTATCTAACAAACCTCTTAGTCACTCTTGGGGCAGGACTTGATCCCTACTTGTGGTTAATCTGATGTCCTGACAGCTCCCTGAGTCTGTAGAAAGGGGGCAGGAGAGGCACAAACAACTCGTTCTGTAGGCTCCTTTGGGGAACACTGCCAATGGGTCAGGCTGAAACACTCATGGTTGGGCCCATCGTTGGCTGTGGGGATCAGAGCACATTTCTGAGCTGCTGCAAGATACTCTGTTTCATGCCAGACAGAACGAAGGGACCTGAAAGGGTCCAAAAGTTGCTTTGTGCTCTTTGTCTCTCTAAAACTGTCCTGTCCTCTTTCTTTCCCCCCCCTGTACTTCTCAAAGCAATAGTTCAATAGTAATCCCTTCCACTTCCACTTCTGCACCCTAACCTCGTGAATGTCTTTGCTTGTTTACTTGTTTTAATCCATGGACTCTTTACTCTGGCCATTCTGCTTGTTAGCAGTAGCCTTCAAGTTCAAGCTCACAGGTGAGCACCTTTCGTCCTTAGCAGCAGCTCTGGTGCTGGCTGTGGAAACATCTCCCCCTATCTTCAGTTTGTGCCGGGCAGAGAAGGGAGCCTCAGTGACAGGCACAGCTCTATTTATCTGGCCAAGTCCAAGCACATTCCCAGAGAATTTGTGAAATACGGAATGATCAGTGGCATGAGCATGTGACTACGAGTCACTGGATAGCAAGCTATGTGAAAAAGCATCCACACAAGAAGAAAGTCTGAAAGACTATCTGGTGATAACACTCAGTTTAGAGAAGTGCCTTCCTTGTGAGTGAGTACTGGGTCATACGGCAGTAACGCAGCTTTCCTCAAGGTTCCTCTTTTGCTTGCAACCAATATGGGTAATGCTTCACTGAAAGTAAACATGTTCAGATGCAGCTTCAAATACTCATGGCCTATGGTCTCTTTTTCCTGGCTGCTTGACCCCAGCATCCCTGGGATGCACTGCTGAATCATCCTCCTGTGCACTTCTAGTTTCAGGTTCCCTGGTTTGGCAATCATGCCTTTCGGCACGTTAAATGACAGTTTTTTCAGTTCAGCATGGGAGTTTGCAGGGTTGTCATTTGTTAGATATGGATAAAACATTTCAATCTTTGAAACTGAGGACATGGTGTCTTAGATTTGATCAGTTACCATTATAAAATACAGTTAAGCTTATTTTGATAATTGATGGAGTAAGACTTACTCTCATGTAGATGTCAGGTGGCACTTGTTTTCCATGTGCCTCTGTTTCCAGCTGGGCTGGCTTAGGCAGAAACGTGCCACTGAACATCAAGAAATAACAAACTGACGTGAATTATTCCTTTTCCATCCTTCTTATCATTTCAAGGAGTTCATCCCTGCCTTTCAGTGACTACAGGGATTTATCAGTTTTCACTGACAGGATCCTATTTTGTCTAGATCCTTCTTTATTTAGTGGTTACAAGATCATATAGAGGAGGCCCCTTGAACTTTGTTAGCCTTTTTTTTTTTTTTTGGAATTACAGCTTTTCAGTGAATTCCCTTTGATACTTTGCCAGATTCTCTCACCAGCTGTTTTTCCCCCAACCATTATATGGTTAATGGGCACAGATTCAGAACTGAAATGAGTAAAATGAGCACAGATGGTTATCTTTCTTATATTCAGCTGAACAGAATGTGTCCCTCAGTGACACTCCATGCACAGTGCTTGGCAGTGGGAACTTTACCAAGAAATGCCAGCTCAGCTCTCGTTCCTTTGGGAGGGCAAGCAGAGGAGCCTGTAGAGCTTGCTTTAAATTTTCTCCCTTGCTTTGCTGTTGCTATTATTGTGTGCAAGGTTTATTTGGCTTTTCAGTGAACAGAAAATCTTGAATGTATTTGAAGTGGAATCCACCACTTTCTAACAATTCCATGTGCTGTTTGGTTTCTTTGGATCCACAAGAAGAGCCCAAGTGTTAGCCAAATTGTCTTGACATCTTCAAGAGAAGAACCTCTGTTCTAAGCTAGGGGAGACGTATTAAAAGTACAGTTCTTCCTTTCCACAGAACAGTGTTCACAAAGGTAGATGTTTTCTGACTCTGAGGTAGGATTAATACCTGCAGATTCAGGATCTATCTGATGCTCCATCTTCTCTGGGAAAAAAAATATATATTGAACCAAATCTGAATTTATTTAATTAAAATAAAAGTTAAAAACACCCAGAAACTTGAAATCACCTGTTTTTCTGAAACTCTTGGATGAAACTGAATGAGTCTGGCAGAAAATTCCCAAGCTGTACAGCAGCTCTGTAGCAGAAACCACGCCAGCTTCTTGAACTTCACCCCTTTAACATTTCCACTGGCTTTCCATTTTTTAACAGCACAGAAGAAGGCAAACCTGACCTTGGTGAACTCTTGTAAGCAATGTGTCAACAGAACAGGAAAAATAGAAAACCAGCTCCAATTCAGCAGGAATCAGCAACCCCTCTGAAAGTGCTGCATGCTAGAAGAGGGGTGATCATCTTATGCAAACCACTGCAGGCTCCAACAGGAACTTCTCCGTGCTGCTGTTATGCCCTGGCTCTCACAAGTTTCATTCTAACAAAGAATGACTTGGTTTTCTTCATTTGCTGAGTTTCACTATTAGGCTATGGGGCTTTGCCCTCATATTTGAGGGAAAGAGAAGCACTGATGTTGGCTTCAGTGGTTGCCTTTCATGCTGAAACACTGTCAGCCTAATATATTTTATTGGCAGCAACTGAAGTCAGATGCTTAAACCTCATATGGAGAGTGAATATTTGCAGAGAGGGGTTGTACCAAACTGCCTCATGTCCTTGCACATGTCTGAATGGCAGTAAGCCACAGACCCCAAATGTTTTTCTCTCTCTGTCTTCTGGTCTTCAGTAATTTAATTCCTCTACTGCATGGATGGTGGCTGGTCCCTTCAGAAACTCATATTAACTGGTCCCCCTTGAGCATGAGATTTCTCCTCTGTGTCTTCCCAAGGCAGGTATGAAGGCTGGCTGCTTCCAGGTGCTGCCGGCACTGCTTAGCTTCCACTTCACATTCCCCAAATTCCATCCTGGTGTGTCTAGGCAGATATGTCTTGGCTGCTTAAATTGAAAAACAATAACATTCAAATGCACAGGGGTCAAACAGAAAGTCAGGTAACTGCTTTAGGCTTAGACTAAGATTACCAAGAGGGAGAGATTCTGTGAATAGTAAAGCTGAAAGGACTGGCTTTGAATGCAGCAGTGAGGAAGCAGAGGCAGCCCTACAGAGAGACAAACAGTCTGAGCATGGATATGATGTGAAGATGTGAGAAACAACTGGGTGAAGCAATTTCCAATAGTTTTAACTCCAAGGAATTGGGGAGCAGGACCAGCTGTAGCACAACCAAACTGCAAACATTCAGAAAGTTTTGTATTTGTGGTAGTGTTTTAAAGATCCTTGCCTACTTTGCTTTTGTTTTTTCTCACCCTTTTACCAGCGAGTGTAGATGACAAGCAGAGCTGGAAATCACAATATTAAATTCTTCACTTACCACAAATTCTCTATGACTATAAAGAGAAAGGCAAAGTGATGTGAAGAAAAGAGGCCACTAGAGTTCATCTAATGACACCATGTGTGAGGCAGTCAGGATGCTCGGTGTAGTAAATGAAACCACGTTACTGTATAAGGAAAGATTTGGGTATAGTGACTGTTATATCTGAATGCTCACAGCATGCAAGTACAGAAGACAATGATATTTGCAGAGTTTGTGGAGAAGCAAATCCTTGCTTTATCTAGGCACAGCTGAACTTTGCAGACCAGTGCGTTAATGCCACACCAGGTCAGCAGGGCTATAATCGTCTCTAACCAGAACAGTCAAAAGTTGCAGAGTTCACTCTCTGCTGGGTGAGTGACACCCAGAAATTCTTTCTAGACTTAAAAACAAGCAAAGAGACAAGTTTGAACCTGAACTTCAGTGTAATCATGCCACTCAGCAGCATAAACAAACATGGTACCAATTGGAAAATTATTCTTGAGGAGTCAGTTTTGACTGATCCAGATAAGAAGTTCCCAAAGTTAGGGTCGTGCCCCTGAGGAGTGCTCAAGGAAGAGAGGTCACAAGCCTGGAAAGGAGGTTTCAGGCTGAAAATCTTGGAAACTGCTGATCTAGACAAATAAATGGTCATGCCAAGGGGGTTCCCCTAGAATATCTCTTTTCCATTCTCCTGCCTTGCAAGCAATAACTGGAGGGAGTTTTAAAGCTGGCAAGGCTAGCCTGTTTGTAACATGCTGATGTATTTCTAAAAGCAGATCTCTGGAAAAGAGCCTGAGATCAGGGAGATGAGAGCAAGGCAGGCTCTTGAGGGAAGGATGTGGAACAAAGAGAAGGGGAGGAGAGGCAGGTCTGTGGGAAACAGGATCTGCAAAGGAAAAGTAAGATTGAGTGGAAGAGATGGAGGCTTGTTAAGGTTGTAAGAGCTTTGTAGTCTAACTTGGAAGGTTACATTAGTCTCACAACAGCTTTGAAAGACAAAGCCCTTGGTGCTGAGCTGCATACCATCATGTGGAAACTAGCATAATTTTTGGTGGAATTAATGTGTGGTCAGAGTAAGGTATGTATAACTGATGCATACACAGAAATAAGGCAAGATCTTTGAGTCTCCAAATAGCTGTCTTCACTCTCCTGGTGCTTTGAAAGCTACCAACGTCAGGTTCTGAATTTACTTACATTAAGAGAAAACCACTGTTACTGGGAAATTCTGCAGATTAGTTTATAATGAAAAAATTGGAAAATATAAGCAGACCAAAAAATTAACATGGCTTACACTCTTAATTTTGTCTCATCATTATTTAAAAAAAAAAAAAAAAAGTTTTATCAATATTTAGTAAAAGTCTCTAAATGTTGAATACTGGTGATTCTTTTTGCCAGCAAAGTGGTAAGTTGTTGTTTGTGGCAAAGGAGGGCTGTAAGAAAGGAGGAGACAGACTCTTCAAGAGGGCCTGTTGTAATAGGACAAAGGGAAATGGCTTCAAACTAAAAGAGGGGAGACTCAGATTGACTATAAGGAAAAAGCTTTTTACAGTAAGGGTGGTGAGGCACTCCATCAGGCTGGATGAGCTCTGAGCACCTGTTGGAGCTGTGGGTATCCTTGTTCATTGCGGTGGAGTTGGACCAGATGGCTTTAAAGGTCCCTTCCAACTCAAATGGTCACACCAGGCTGCTGGCACACGTCCTGTGCTGAGGTCTCAGCAGGCCGAGTCTCCTCGCTGCTAAGGTTTGTGGGAACCTGCTGAACTCTCCCCTGGGCTGCACAAAATAAACAGAGCACCTGCAAGTCATGTGGGCTTTTATAATACCAAATTAGTGTAAGGATAAGAGGGGTGTTGTCACCGTGAAATGGGTATTTTGAACAATTTTGTCTACAGCACCCTACTTGCTACCCAAGGGCACGGAGGATGAAAGCAATAGATTTGGGGCAATTAGGAGGGAGTATAGCAATCATGCAAGTTCAAGTCAGGGACGGGAACTAGGCCTGGAGGTTAGTAAGCCAGCACAGGTCATCATCATAAAACAAACATCGGGGCTGTGTGGTGCAATACCTGTCTGAGGCTATGTGCTAGAAACAATGCAGAGGTAAAGTCAATAACATTGTGTGGTATTTATTTAGTAGCGTTATGTTGAGAGGTATTAATGGACCAGGAGATCTCTGCAGGGGTTGCCTGGGTGCTGTATTTCGGGCTCTAAGATGGAGCTGGCCAGGCCTGTTGCAGCACAGAGGCAGGCAGTGCTGCAGGGACAAGGCCACAGGGCAAGGCGGGGACAAGTTGCCCTGCTGCTCCAGTTACTGCTGCAGGAACTGGTGCTGACCCACAGACACAGGTGCCAGAGGAAGCCCAGAGGAGGTGTTGTGCTGAAGACCCTGAGAGCAAGGGAAGGCAGGCAGACCTGAGCCTTAAGCACACTACTGGGGTGGATTCTTGAGCAAGGCAACTCTTTTCTGCTGCTTGTTTTTAGCGAGAAAAAAAACGTTGTGAGCCTCTTTGTGATTAAATGAACATATATCAAGACTGAACCTGTTTTGAATCCTGTACAGCTTTAAACAGCAACAAATTGGTCACACGAGCGATGCCAAAACTTCAGGCCTCCGTGTCAAGAGCCATGGACACTTTGCTCTTGAAAGAACCTGATTTTGCAGGATGCTCCAGTCTGAATTTGTCGGTAAGATTTGTTTAAGACTTTTGTGTGCTTATCTCTCAAGTGCGGGAATAGTTTTAGTGAAGCCATAGCAATCATTCACATATAAAGTTACAGGCATGCTTCAGACAAGACCAGATTGGTGCAGAACCAGTCCTTATCTCCTGTTCTGGTGATCCAGTCTGGACCAGTCCCTACAAGTTTCTCTTCAGAGTTTAAACTAAGCCTTTGGTTTGAGAATTGTGAGGTTTTATTTTCATAATTACCTTTAGTTTCAGAGCTGCCCTTGAGGCTATTTGGAATCCATTGAAATATGCTGAATTCTAAATCAGATGTTTCTGTATTTCGTGTCAAAGGCACAGATATGAGGTTTATGATACCTTCTGTTTGATGCTGTGCTCAGAATCTATCATTCCAGCTAGGGTGATTTTTTTCTTTACATCAAAGCATATGACTTTGGTTTCCCAACTACTTCCTCAAATACCTTTTCCAGTTTTCAGAATAACTTATGGGGAAAAAAAGTACAGATATCATCACAATGCTCAAAATTGTCATAGTTTTAACTATGTGACTAGTGACCATACAAATGTAAAGAAAGGGTCCAGGTTCATGTTACAGGACATTCATGTTCAGCTTTACACTGACTCCAGTGGTTGCTGGCTTTAGTACATTAGCAATCCAGTCCTATAGCTTGTCCAGTTCATCTCTGTATGTGCATTTAAGTTCCAATGTATTTCTGGTAGTCAGATTGTTTTCATGATGCTATCCATAACCATCTCAAGATACATGGCATCCTTTTTGCAAGGGAAGTTTTCTAGAGAGCAGACAGCAATTTTTGGTTTTTATATTCTTCTAAAGATTCTTCATTCTTCATATTACTGCTGATTATAGAGCTCATTTCTGTGATACCACCCTTAAATTGTTTGCAGGTTAACATGCCAGCTGTTGAAACATAACATAAGGGCTAATTTATACCCCAATGGAACTCCTGTGTACTGAAAAGAACTTTTCCTGGACAAAATATGTTTTCAGCCTATCCAAAATCTTTAAGTCTTCAGAAAAAGTCCTTTATGTGAAATGTAATGCTCCCACTTGAAAGCTAGGCATGATAAAAAATACCAGAATACAAGATGGGAGGGAGGAGGAGAAAAAAAAAAAAAAGGATTTTCTTGCTACAGGCTATTGGAGAATGTAGCTGTAGAAACAGATGAATTCACTTAATGAAGCAACTTTGGAGTATAAGTTTTCTATCTGTAGACAAAAGACAGTTTTTATATTTCAGTAGTAGCAGTGTTTTCTAAGAAGCTGTGACCTTTAATATCATTATATATGAATTTGTGTATGTGAATGTGATATACAAATATGTTAATGAATCAAACAACTTGGGACCTTCCAAGTTAATGAGCTGATGCATATTTCTGAGTCATCGCAGCCCAAAACCATGTTCTGAATTTTTACAGTATTCTGGGATGCAGAGGGAACATCAGGTATTTGATCTGACTGATACCATCAAGTGCCTTCCTTTAAGTTTCCTAATGTATTTCTTAGAGACAGCCAGATGCACACATACACCTGGAAACGAATGGCACTGACATAACGTGGGACATATTCAAATTTATCAGAGAAGTGAAGCAAGTCAGCTAACTACAGCAATTAATCTGTAGCAGAATAGGGCTTCAACACGTATTCAAGCTTCGGTTAGTTTGCATCATCTTAACATCTCTCTTCTTCCTTGCTCTTCCCTTATGCTGTGTTTCCTAGTTCATACATACACTGCCACATGCAGATTCCTGTATGGAACTGGGCAGATTCCTGGCAGATCCAACCAAGGACAGTAATGTCAGCACAGAGACCAATTTGTGGAATGGTCTAGGTGGTATCTAATGCGTTGTAGTTTCTGCTGAATTCTTATTCCCTTGTTTCTAATCCTATATAATGGTGACAACTAAGTCCTGCTAGCTGTTTCTGAGAGGTATTCTGGAACGTGGCCTTTAATAACAGGGAATTGAAAAATGGCAGGAGAGTGCCTTCCGGTCCTGCATTCCTTCAAAGAGTTCCTTAACAATGCACAGTATTTCTTGATGCTGCATAATACCTATTTCTGAATTCCAGCTGCAGCTCAGGCTTTCTTCTTGGTCCTGCTGGAGTAGCTGGTATTGTTTCATCTGATATGAGGGGGAGTCTGTTCAAAGAAGAAAAAACACACAAAAATGTGTTTAAAGCATTTCCATCCAATCTGAACATGATTTTTCGAAATCTTGCAGAGTGTCTGTAGCATAGGCAGCTACAGTATTAATAGCACTTTACTAACAATGTACCAGAGCCCTGTAACTCATATAATAAATGAATTGTAAATACCACTCTCAGCACAAACAATTAACAGGATCTATATTGCATTCTCTCCATAAAGACTGTCAGTTCCCCCATGCTCTGAGCGTGCTGAAATTCTCAGAGAAACTGTAACTGAGTGCAATTACTATTGGATCTAAATATTTTTTGTTGTTGCTGATGTCATCAAAAATGATAAAATGTATGAAATTTCATACCTTCGTGCCAGCACATCCCAGCTTTACAAAGGCAGGCTGTGGCTGAGTAGTGCAGTTTTTAATGTTTAGCATAGATTAGGAGGATCATTTGCATGAACATCAATTTCTGCAGCGCAAAAAGTTTACTGAGAAGCACCTCACTTTTGGTTTCCAGAAATCAGAAAGTGAAATTTGTACGTATGTTTACAAGAATTGGAAGCTGAACTTCAGGAAGTCACATGATTTCCAGTTACGCCCCATATACGGGCATTTAGATCATGAAAGCAATAAAAAAAACACTTGCTGTTACAAGTCTGAAGCTGACATGCATTATCTCTGTGTAGCCATGTTCCCAGGCGTATGGCATTAGGTTCTTCCCTCTTTGTTCCAAGAAATTATACCACTAGGTAGTTCAGAGAAGTCACAGTCCCAAACTGAATGTACAGTGGCTGATACAGGGAGGAGTTTTCTTTGGAAGCTCAGAAGGACAGTATCCAGTAGAAAGAAAAGCACAGCCCCTTGTATACTTGACTGTCAATAGCTGAGTAAGTAACTCCCAGGCAAATAACCATGTATGGGGGGAAAACCTTGAGGGACGTGACTTAGTGGGCATGGTGGTGATGAGTTGATGGTTGGACTATATGATCTTAGTGGTCTTTTCCAACCTTAATGATTTAACTTTATCTGAGTAAGAAAAGTAGAATACAAGAAAGGAAAAATCTACTATTAGCTAAACTCATAGATGTGCATTTTCTACCAACTTTTCCTAAATGACTACAAGCCCTGCTGCTTCCATCTCCTGTAGAGAATGGTATGGTTCAGAAGAGGTGTTGTGAGGTCAAGTGTTTATGACAGTGCCACTGGGTATATAATGCAAACATACATTTTTTGTTGTTGTTGTTAACTTTGCCTGCGTTGGTTGAGTTGCTCACCTCCAATAAAACAAGTTAACTCCCTAGATTTAGGGTACTCCTGTGCCTCATCTGACTCTTTCAAGGCGGCTCTGAGCCAGATCTTTCTTTCCCCACCTTATTCCTCAAATGCGTGTGCTCTCTTTCTGTAGACACTCATAAATGCAGCATGGGGAAAGTGTCTGTGTACCTGAGGGTAACTCAGCTGACTCCCTGGGCAATGGCAGTTAAAGGAGAATTCAGAAATTTGGAACAGAATCATTACTTCAGATATGTTCCAAAAGTGCTGTCTGTTTTCCCTCCAGAAAAGGAAACTGAGCTGAATTGCAATAGAAGCAACTGTGCGATTTTTGGAAGACAGTAGATGGAATAAGGATAAATCTATGTGTCGTGAGTGGGTAGATCCATCCTATGGGTACCAAATTCTTGCATTCTACACAGCAACCAGTCAGTTTCTTTAGCTAGAGGCTGCAAGCTTCATCCCAAACAGCAAGAAGTTCCTGCTATTGTAGAGCCCAAAAAGTATCCTTAGTAACGTAGAAACCCCTCTGTTGCTTTTCAGCATAAATATAATTAGGATGCCTTTACAGTAGAACATTTGCTAAGAGAACTGGAGTTCAGTGATGCCCATACTCTGTTTTTCTATAGACAGCTGCTCTGGTATATTTTTGCATGATGAATCTTAACCAAAATCCATATTCAAAGATTTCCTCCAGACAAACCTTGGGCTGATGACCTCCGAGGAGGAGGGAGCCTGATCTGTGTAGAAGCATCAGCATTGACTGCAGGATGCAAAGTAACATCTGAAATATAAGGAAGACCTTCTATAAATGTGTGATGAGGCCTTTCTGTTCCTATAATTAAAACATTTATGTGGTTGAGCTCCTCCTTTCAAAACACACCCCTGTGATGACTACCAAAACCACTCCTTCAGAGGTCTGCAGACAGTTACCCAGGCAATGAAGAAGGGCAGGGTGAAGGAGGAGGAAGATTAAGCACGGATAATAGAAAATATATGCCAGTGACCCTGTGACTATTCAGGGTGTTCATCTTTTATAATATGGGAAGTGTATTTCCTTAGAGCACCAGGAAAATGCTGGCAGGTGTGAGATAATCAAGCACTGGCCATGTTCTTTATGTTATTTTACTGTTTTCTTCATTAAAGCATCCATTTTCAACCAGCCATAATCAAAAGTGCTGCCACGTTGATATTCTTCCACATATATTCTAATTATTCACTGGATTTGGAGGTGCTCTTAACATAAGTTATGCTATATAATCTAACGTGTAGTATATATGTTTTTAATATATAATACAAGGGTAACACTGACCAGGAAGTGGAGATGCTACAAAACTCTTTGCAATGCATCAGAATGCAGCTCACAATCATTTTTGAAGATCACTACACTGACAGTGGAAAAGACTTATTTTCCTGTCAGTAGAGACACTCCTCTGCTGTGACCAAATCTCACATTTTATATTGGCTCCCTTATTCTTTCTAGAAAGGAAAATAAAATGTCCTTTAGTGATCAATACATCTTTAGTCTGTAATACTGAGTCTTTCCTGACGGTTTCAAATGCTGGAGGACTTTCATAGTTCTTATAACAACTGTGTGTCAGCTTTAGGATTTGAATCTACAGGCTGAAATCCCTTACCCCAAAGAAGAGACAAACCCTTCCAGAGGCACTCAGCAGTAGCCTTCCTGCCTGATTCAGCACTGTTGATGCCAGTGTAAGTTTTACTCAGGATTTCACAAGGCTCCTAATCAGGCCTGAGGACTGTGGTCCTTTCTTTGCTCCATCTCTTTGTGCAGTTAATGAGCTTACACTTACATAAGGTGTGTAAGAGGGGCTTCGTGCCATGCATGATGGGAGCTTTGCCCCAAAGCACTGACAGCGTGAGTTCAGATTTGGCACAAGGAGAGAAAGTTATAAACAAAATGTGTCATGGCAGTGAGATCAAGGGTTGCTCTGGTTTGGTAGGTGAATATCCTGATGGCCACGCTGATTAAATAGAGTGAGTCACAGCTGTAGGCTGGGAGGAAGAAGTGGGATGGCAGAAGGATGTGACTGAGCAGAGACCTGGTGAGCAGAGATTAGGAGGGCAGTTCGTGCCCAGAGAATAGCTTGTCTACTGGTGTCATTGTTTTAGGCATTTAAAACAGACTGGGTTGATCACTAACGAAGATGCCCAAGGGAACAATGTTGTACCGATTATCTTCCTACGAGTTTGGCTGTTTTGGTTCTCTTTATTCTATACAACAGAGCTTGTTTGTGATGTTTCATCTTTAGTTAGAATGTCTCTAATTTGGCCATCCATTTAATTTGGAAGGTTTCCACCAGACACCAATGAGACTGTCTGATTAAAGTCACGACTTACAACCAAACTCACTCCATGTTGTTGACCGCAGTTTGGTTATGAATTGTGAAAGAATGTTAAAATCCAGTGTATTTTTCTCTGTGTGTGCTCTGTTTATTTTTATTTTTAACATTTTGATTGGGCAATGAAAAATGTCAGTGATGCTAGTTGCATGTCTTTAGGTACAAATTTGCCTTTCAGCTATTGCATGGGAGTGATTATTTGCTTTTAGAGACTGACATCTGCGGATTTTTAGTTCATTCTTCTTAAGTCTCTGGAAAAAAATATGGCATTGCATAAAAGCCTGCAGTATGAAAGGTAAAAGCAGAGCCAATATGGGGACTACAAAATCTTTTCATGTCTATGACTTCCAGAGAGCAACAGCAACAATCTGAACAGAGGCTGAAAGCAGCAGCATTATTGCTTCTCTTTCTCCTGAATTCCTTTCATCAGCCTAGTGACTGCATGTGTCCTGATGACACATTTCTGGGTCACGTGTCCCCAAAAGATGGGCTATATGGAGACACACAGCATGGAAAGTATTCTCACCAGAGACTAGTTATGTTGACAGGTTCCTCGTGTGACGTACATTTCTATATTCCTCACATGGACTTTATTAATAGCACAAGGCTGAGACAGAGCCAGTTATTATTCTTTATGTAAATAAAACAACAGAAATAAATGCTCTCTTGTTCCTTATCGTATTAAACCTGCAAATAGCTTATTACCCTATAAGGCAGCTTAGGCTGGCATATGAGAGCACTGGAAAACACAGAGCAGGCGCCAAGATCTGCCCAGCCAAGCTGTGCAGGAGAGGAGTGAAGGCACAGTCCAGAGCTGGAGGAAGAATAGGAGGCTCGGGTCATTACTGTAAAAGCCACCCTCAAGCATATCCAAGCTGGATGCTTGTTTTGTTTTTTGGTCCAGTGGAAATACTGCAATGGAAGAGCTGGATAGTTTTCTTCCTTGACAACATCAGAGATGTTGCTGCTTTTCCCAGTCAGCTGGCTCCCATTCACTGGGACCTGGACTACCCACTCTGCAGGACAGTGCTCTGGTTAGGAGGTCAGAGACAGAACATTCTGTAAGTGTAAGCTGTTCTTATTCAGACACTTCTCAGGCTCATCGGTCACTTCCACTGAAGTAATAGTTTTTTCAGCTAGCAGTAGCAGCAAACTGTTGCCCTGGTGTATGAGTTAAATACATGGAGGTACAAAGCAGCGTTAGACGCTGTGAATCCTGTCCTTTCTGTTAGTGCTTTCTTCTGCCACCAATCTGGGTGGGAGGGACTTTTATTAGTTGTGAGTCTTCCATCCTGATCACAACCAGTTCCTTTTATCTTCATCACCATGGAGAAGTACAAAAGGCAGTTTGACAGAGGATGAAGCTATTGCTGACGTGATGAATATGAACTAAACCTGGAATTCCTAAACATGCAGGGCCTTCGGCCTTGCTCTGAGTTCATCACTGATAACTATTAAAAGGGGTTGCATTTTTACAGGTTCAGTCTAAGAAATAAATACTTTTCAGTTGTAACATTCAGAAAATTCCCCTGTGTTCTTAAGTTCAAATGATGGAAATAAATGATAGAAATGGTGTTTAAGTGCTAAGCAGGATGTGGCAATAGAGTTATTTCATTTACATCTGCACTGTGAGCAAGAAATTCATCATAAATGTACCAGGTCAATGTGGTTTTCCACCATGCTTATGAGGGTGATTTACCTCCTGTGTAATCAAAATAAAGACACATTAGTGGCTAGGAATATTTGCTAAGTCATCCAAGTTGACATGTTTTAGCTGTAGGGGAGAAATTGATTTTGAATTCTACTGATTTCCTTTCCTTTATGTCTCAGTTAAACACACCACAAAATGATTTCATGAAAATTTTCTGCCGCTGTTACTTGTACTGGCTCGGAAATATCAGGATATCCTCGAAGTGGAGCAGCCTTCTCCAAAGCATTTTGCATAGCTTAATTAGTGCAGATCTTTCTTTTCCTGTGCCTTCTCTGAGGGTTTTCTTCACGCCAGATGCTTCTAGGTATTGAGAATCAGAGCCAGAGGTCAACCGATGAGCTGCTGATGGCTAGGTCTGAATGTGATGTAATGCAACAGCTCACAAGAGCCCCCTTTCAAAGAAACTTCATCCTTCATATAATTGGTGCTGCAGACAATCCCTTTTACCAACTGAAACCTGATAGCCATGTGTGTTGATTCAGATTCAGGACTCCACAAAGCCTCTATGTCTGTTCGCACTGTCTGTTCGCAGCAGCTTTCCCTTTATCAGATCCCATGTATACATGCTGTAAGACTGTCCTGGTTTTATCAGTATTCCATATAATGACATCATGCAACAGGATGTTGAGTGCAGAGGCACAAATAGTTGTGGAGGGGCAACCAATGAGGCAGGGATGTACTACAGTATGTCAGGTAGGAGAACAGCCAGCTCTGGGATGCTGCTTAGTGCAATCTCTGTTCCTATAACACTTCTGGAGATTTCAGAGGATTGTGAAATATGAAGGTATTCCTAGTCCTAAACTGGCAAGCTGATAAAAAACAACCAACCAACCAAAATACCCAGCCAATAGCAGATAGTGCATCTTTTTGCTATTAAGGGCAGACAACCCCAACACCCAACCCTCAGCACATCCTTTTTTTAATCTAGTCTGGTTCCTGTCCACGTTTCACACGTGCTCCTGTTGAACTTCCTATAACAGCATGAGGTACTTCTCAGATGCTGTGCATTTGGGGGTTGCAAAATCCTTCCTGGCTGTAAAGGGGAGAGGTGTTGTGTGGATTCTTGATCAAGTCAAAGCAGGGAAGAAATTGACCCGTTGCATTCCTTTTAAATATACATGGGCAAATTGAGGTTTAGGCAAGGCCATGTTTTGACCTAGCAACAAGGAAGTCACCTAGAAAACACTTAGGAAATAACCCAAGAAATTCCCCAAGTGCAGTAACATAATAAAGTTCATGTCTGAGCCTTCATCCTGCGAGTTGTCTGCAGGACCCCCACTCGTATGGCCCACGCACTGCTGGATTGGCCACCGAGCGCTTTTTGGAATGAGTGATTTTAGAAATAGCCCTCTTGGTGAGTTCAGGCAGAGGAAAGGCAATCGCTCCCTGCTCCACGTTCTGCCTTGGCCGGGCTCTGCGTTGCTGTTTCGTGCGGTGCGTGATGTTACATGCAGAGGGATGAAGGCTGGGCGCGGTGCTGCCAGCAGTGCCGGGGCTGTGCTGCAGCTTGTTGGAGGATTGTTGCCATTCCTACCACTTCTCTCTCTGTGGTCTTTCTGATACAACACAAACATAATGGTTGTGTTATGTAATTTATTTAAGAGGGAAAACTTGCTCATAAAATTTATGGTCCCATTCTCTGTGAGACAACCCAAGAGATGAGACCAGACAATGAAGACAAAAGCAAACGAGTTGAGAATTCACTGGGATGCCATCACCCATCCTATGGTCATGGCACGATGTTTCAGCCTAATCTCTGAGCTCTGCAGACTGGCTCAGAGTTGTGCAAAAGCACGGCCCCATGGCTGGGTGTGCCCAGGCTGCATGTGGGTGGTGTGACTGCAGCAGGTGTGGAAGCATCCCTGGATCATGGCTCTACCTGCACTCCCAGGTGCTGCAGGGTACTGTCTTGAGAGGCAATGAAAGGCCTTCCCCCAGAAAATAAATACCAGGCAAAGTGAATACTTATCTGTTGGGGCCTGCTATTGAAAAACGGATCTCTGTTCACATAAGCAGGAAAAAGACACGGAGACTTATTTGTATTTCTGCCCCTGAGCACAAAGGGGCTAGAAAGCAGGCGGCTCCCACCGATTGTGTGCTCCTCCTGTTTGGAGATGTAATCGGAGTCCACATACTGTGCCATGGCCTTTCCTCATCGCCAGAGGTTGGGGCTGGGAAGGGTGCATGCAAGGGTAGAGGACTTTGGCATCAGGGCAGGGAAGGACCCCAGGGCAGCATCCGTCCCCCATCTCCTGATGTGCAGCTTGGTGCTAAGAGGAGTGCTGATGAGGACAGGTGGAAAACAGACTCAGTGTGTTCACTCAATCCCAACTCACCAACTAGAGAAATATGTTGTATGTAAACAGTGCAAATGAAACGGATGTTTCATTCTGCTGCTGATAAGTTTATCAGCACAGGCAATGTGTGCTCCAAACCCCTAGGAAAATACACAGAAAATGTGTAAAGAAAGAGAAGCTGAGGGTCTTCAGCTAACCCCCAGCTTTACCACACCCCAGCTATCATCAGTGTTTGTGCTTTAGGGCATCGCTCCAGTCCACGTGACTGCAAGGTTGGGACTTTGTGAGTGTAACCACGAGGCCCAATCTTACCTGGATTCTATGTGTCCTAAGTGCTATCAGGATGGACTCTGTAAAGGCAAACACATAGCAGAAGGAGACCATGAGAGCACTTGCTGTCATGTGGAGCACCATAGTAAGGCTATGCTGGATGTTGGGTAGGATGTGAAGCAGGGGCCTCTCCAGCTGGTATTGTCCCTGAATAGGCCATTGTCCTTTGCAAGGAGCAAATAGAAAACTGCCTCTTCTGCAGTGGCACTGAGCCAGCACTGCCTCACACAGGGCTCCGTCTCCAGCCTGGAGGTCTCATGGCTTCAAAGTGCCTCACCCGCATTGCCTCAAGCTCCTGCTCTGGAGCTCCTGCTCTGGCGTCCTGTTACACACAGGGCATTCTGACCGGCTGGATTTTGTTCCCTGCAAGTGAGTGGCTGGGAAGTAGGTGTGTACCAAAGAGCCTATAATAGAAAGCTTGCTTTGACCTCCACAATAGAGATTAGCACCATTCCAGAATGATATAGTACGTGAGGTTTTTTAAGGGTCCAAAGGTAATTCCTGTTTACAGAACTACTATCTGCAGAACTGAAAGAGCTTCACAGCATTCAAGCGAGGGCAGCGGCTGTCAGGCCATGGAGATCCCTTCCCTAATGCTGCCTTTTTGCCCTGCTGAGGGAGAACTTGAAATGCCCTATGGATGGCTGAGCTTCCTTTCGTTATTCAGCTCTGCAAATGCAGTCTTAAACGCTTTGATCCATTTGCTAATCCTGGTTAGGATTCCCATGTTCATTGCCATGTGGGCCCCGAGAACTGGACTTGTGGTTCTGCATCCCCCAAGCTTGCTTTGTCAAGAAGCATAAGGTCTCTTCTTATGTTTATGACGAATTTGATGTAAACCAGTCAGCTGAACTTGGTGAGCCAGTGGAAAATCAAAAGTAGCATTGCCCTGGCATATTTACATGTGCAGTCTTAGAGAAAAAACACAACAATATCATAAAGCCAATGGGGTAAATTCATCATTTCATTGATAGCTGGATTGACCTGATTCTGCTGTGTTGTGACTTGCCTTCTAGCTTGCAGCGTATTCCTCTGAATTTTATTTGCCCCTTCTTGACTGATACCCTATTTGAAATGTTGGTGTTTCTCCAAACTGCAGCACCTGATCTGAGCTGCATGCCTGAGTTATGCACTGACCCATTTCAAGGGCCAAAAGTGTAAGGCGATTTTTAGAAAATTGGCCTTTTCTAAAAGAAAAGTGAGTTTTTCTTATATAATTGTAGTCTGACGCTCAGTGGCCCATGGATGCCCCTCTTTGTGAGATGTATTTAGCTCACTATTAGCTATTGCCTTACAAAAAGATAGTCCAATTCATGCACGTCAGGGTATGTGAACATGGAAATCAAGCACCTGGGATCTTAACAGCATTGGGCTCTCTCTAAAAGGAAAGTGAGGGACACGCTTGGCGCACACAAAGCTGTTTTATTTACTCCAAGAAGATCATGCTGCCGGTTGATGACACACCTTCCTTCCCCCCTCTACTTCTCATTTTCTGTACATCGAGGCCCTCCAATCCCGGAAACTATTTACATCTCCCTTGCAAACCACGACTGTCCTTTTCTCTCATTCTCTTTTTTGCACAATCCCTTTTGTGTGTCTTGTCCTGTTGACCTCGACCCTCTCCCACCAAAGCACAGAAATGGTGATGGTGCGAATCACCACTGCCTTTCTTGGTACCTAGGCTAACACCATCCAGCTGCTGCCTGGGATTTTCCAAGGGATCGTGCAGGTTTCAGGCTGATTGAGACATGTTTGGTGGTTCAGCAGAGTTTGCCACAAGGGGGGGTGAAGAACAGAACCCAGCTGTGGAAATTTACTGACTCCCTGCAGATCTCATGACTTCTTGCTAAATCTGAAAATTCCCTGAATAAGAACAATTCTGTTCCTTAACCGCCTGTGCGGCCTTTCATCTTTCTGTGATTACCTGAATGTCGCATGGTCACTGGCCTTTTTCCTATAGGCTACAGACAGCAGTTCATCATTCACTGAAAGGACAGAAGATAAGGAAACCACTAGTTTCTGGTACAAAGAACTTTCCACACAGATGGTGAATTAAAACTTCTATATATTCAACAAATTAGCAAACGGTGTGCCAACATTTGTGAAATCTATGCACATTAAGAGTATGAGTGGGAGCAAATAAGGTTGGGAAGAATCTTTCTCAGCTTCTGTTTTCAAACAGCAACTTGCAAAGAAGCCTATTTCCCTTGACTGCTTTTTAAAGGTAAATATGTGCAAATTTCTTTAAATCATCTGAAGTGGATGATGGTTATGACTGAAAGATAAGGAGGGATTTGTCTGTCTGACAAACTTCCCCTCTGTTTTCGTAGGGTTGGTATTTTGAGAAGTGGTGAAACACTGCTCAGTGCAAAACATGGGGCACATTGTGAACTGGAGATGTGCCAGCTGATGGGCTGAGCAGAAACTGTTGAAATGCAATGTGCTTCAGGGCTCAGCTCTGTTTCCTGCACTAGAAATCCTTTCCAGTGATGACTCTATGTAAAGATCTCCGTCTCCAGCCCACAGGAGATCAGTGTAATGCTTACTACAAAGTCAATAGGAATTTTCCATTAGTACAATCAATTGTTTTTAGTCATCTTTACACTGGACCATATCATCTGCCCATCAGAATTAATATTATTTATTGAAAATGCTGAGGAGGAAGAGTGGAAGAAACCAGAGAAAAATATCCTGAGTTTGTGCCGAATGGGACACAGAGTAAATCTGAAATAATGTAATTTCTGGACAAGCCATGGTTAGACATAGAAACAGCAACAGTGATAAGAGATGGCCAACGCAATCAGCTCAAGCACCACTGGAGGTAGCAGCCCAGTGCATGGTGCAAGGCCCTGAGACTGCCAGTAACGCCATGCAGTCTGGTTTTGCTTTAGTGTTATCAATAAGGCTTTGTACAGACAAACAACTCACTCACACATAACTGTACTGCAAGAGTCCAGGCAGCTTCCATGCAAACCAGGAGATCTGCCTATTTGGAGCTGCTTTTAGGCTAGGGACAAAGCAATGCAGTAAGAAACTGTGGCACCCATTTTCACAGACCATAGAATCATTTGAGTTGGAAGGGACCCTTAATGGCCATTTGGGCCAACCCAATGAACAGGGAGGGACCATACAGCTCCATCAGGTGCTCAGAGCCCATCCAGCCTGACCTGGGTGTCTCCAGGGATGGGACACCCAGCACCTCTCTGGGCAAAGATGTATTGAAATAGTAATTCAAATAGTAACAAAACCATAGCAGTTTTGGGTGGCAGCAGGACATTTGCAGGTGGATAATTAGCTAACTCAATAACGATAATCCCTGTTATGCACAGCTAAAATCTCTGTACAATACAGCATTCCAACATACTGAAAATTGACATAAATGAAAATTGTCTGTGCGGGAAAGGATAAAGAAGGTGATCCCAAAAACCCCAGGAAAATTTAAAAGAAACACAAGATCAGAAAGCAAAACCTGCAGAGAAAAGCAAACGCATTAAAGGCAGCAAGACTGCAGTGCTGCAAGTCGTACAAAATGAATGCAGTTCATCCTGCTGAACTGTTCATGCTCAGACCATATATGTTCAGTTCTTGACAAAGTAATCTCTTTGCAAAGCTACATAATGCAGCAGAGTCAGCGAGGAACGAGTTATAAACAAAGAACCTATTCAGCTGTCAAAGTAATTTTCAGCTATATTAAAACAGAATAAGATGGGACAGATTCTGCAAAGCCTTCTGCTGCCCCGTGAAGCCGGTGGTGCTGCATGTGTGTAGATGGTGCAGAACAAGGCATGCGTGCGTGCACAGGCAGGCGCCCACGCGAACACATGTACACACACGTGCACAGGATAATCACCCACTGCCTTTCTGAGCTCATGCTGTAAATTGCAGAACAGTTATTCAGATTGCATTTTCGCTCTGCACTTAGGGATGTCACCAAGTTCTGGCCACTCCGATGACGTGTTTTTGTTTCCATAGAAACCCATGTACTTTGGAGTGGGAAAAGCAGAAGGAGACTGAGAAAAGCAGAAAAATAATGCAAAATAAGGGATGTGTGTGGTATGAATAGATCGTTTGGGTTGCAGGGCTTGTAACAAAAAGACTTGCCTCTTCAGCAGGGAAATGCCTTATTTATTTGTCACTCCAGAACATTCACAGACGTTCAGATCTGTGCCAATTAAAAGAATGCACCATCCTATTTTTTCCATATATGCTAACCACCATTAGATGAACTCAATCTGTATTAGAGAAACCAGGCTTTCAACGTGCTTTCTGCTGACGCATGGCTTTTGCTGTTTGTTATGTTTCTGGTGTCATTAGCAGGTGTTTCCTATCTTCATCCCCAAACTGGGGAGGGAGGCGGGGCCTGGGAAACTGCAGATTTCAACTAAGGTTCAATGAAATACCTGTCAAGTCTCCTATAAATAAAAACCTGATCTGTACTTCCCAAGGGGTGGGTAGGGAGAGGCATGCTGGAGCTATTCTATGATTCTTTCCTTCTTAAAACAGCCAACTTGCCATTGAATCATTTAATCGCTAATTAAAAATCCTGGATAAAACAAGCTGTCTACAGCTTTCTGGCAAACATCCTGCTGACTTTGATAGGGCCAAGATTTTACCCTTTCCTTGACTGCAAAGCTTGTTTGTTGTTACTTCTTTTCCTTAGAGCTGTTCTGTGTCTTATACCAGATGTTTTTTTCCTCTTAATTATTCAGTTTCTTTCCCTTTTAATCATAGAATTGCTCAGGTTGGAAAAGACCTCAAAGATCATTGAGTCCAACCATGACCTAACCATACTACCCTAACTAACAACCCTCCGCTAAGTCATGTCCCTGAGCACCACATCTAAATGGTTTTTAAACGCATCCAGGGATGGTGACTCAACAGCCTCCCTGGGGAGCCTATTCCAGTGCTTAACAACCCTTTCTGTAAAGAAGCGTTTCCTGATATCCAACCTAAACTTACCCTGGCACAACTTGAAGCCATTTCCCCTCGTCCTGTCACCAGTGAGAAGAGACCAACCCCCCTCTCATTGCACCTTTCAGATATTGGAAAAGAGCAATAAGGTCTCCCCTCAGCCTCCTTTTCCCCAGACTGAACATGCCTCAAAATTTTCTCAAACGTTATCTAACTTCAGCTCCAAAATACTTAACATGATGGACCACAACAAGCAGTCTGTGACTAGGCTAGTTTTGTTTTACCCACATCCTTTTCTGCTGTGGTCTTGAAGAGGACAGGGAGTAGGTATGAGGGTAGTGTTTCAGCAGCTAAAGACTTCCTCTGGCTGCTCTGCATGGTCAGACACCTAGACCTGCAGGTTCCCCATTACCAGAGCTATGTGTTGCTTCTGGTGTCTGACCAGCTGGAAAAGGGTTGGACCTGGAGCATCCAGCCATGTGTCCCAGGACTGAATGCTGGGAGAAGCAGTCTTATATATTAGAATGCTGTCAGTAATGTAATGAAATTACTGTTCTGTTTCTGAATATTCCTCAAATGTGTGTTTGTCATGTCTAACCATTTGGTATTTACTAGTCATATCTTCTGCAATTTTGCATCCAGAGTCTACGTTAGGAGAGACCTATTCTGATTTTGCCTGGAGCTGAATAACTCTTCAATGCACCTCCACTGTCACCCCTGATGGCTCCCTGCTTTAAGGTAGGAATGTACCAAGAAACCATGGCTTCCAGCAGGCTTTTGGGCAGAGTGCACTTGAATTACTGTGTCCTTCATGAGAAGCTGCTGTGGGTCACACCGAGCCTTAAGTTTACTGAAATTGCGTGGACCTGCTGCATTCTTAGGGAACAGAGTACAAAAATATGGCTAGTACCCAAATCCCTTACCAACACGTGTTGCCTGTAACGTTGACGTGATTCAAGCCCATACTCATCAATTGATCTTTGCTGAACCAAATCCATATCTAACACCCAGTACTGACTTGTAAGAGTCTTGTTTGCTAAGTAAAGAAACATTTGACTTGGCTGATCAGCTCTTACTTTGGTTGTTTTCCTTGGCTTTAAACTTTGAATTTTACAAGTTCTACAAGATGAATGCTCTGTTTCACTTCTTTGTGTACAGATAGAAAGAAGCAGTTTGTAAACTGTGTGCTTTGTAGGTAATACAATATTTTTCTCCTCTGGAGTCCATCAGTGTTGATGCTTACCATAAATGTATGAGACCTCATGCAGATCTTTAGCTAGAATCTCAGAGGTTCATTCCCTTGCACATCTTATCGTTAACATTTATTATTCTTTCTCGGAACAAAGAAGAGGGCTTACCTTGAACTTCAGGCAAATCTCACATCACTGTATTTGCAAATGGGTTGCATGTAGGACTCAGCAAGATTTCATTTAACCTTTTCTATAGTGTTGGTTGCAATTCTCTGGATGTGGGATGAACAGGGAAAATTCTATTTGGCTTTAACGTTCTGTATTAGTTGGTGTTTTGTTTTCCTTGTTCCAGAAGCTGGATGTTATCTTTGATAGCATGCCACTGAGTATAGCGATCCTGAATGACAGAGCATCTCTTGCATGTGCTACTGCTGATTCATTTTGTGTGCTTCCTGTGAGGTAATGAAATACCTCAATCACATCAAAACTGCTGATTTTTAGATAGTAGCTATTATGCAAACATTATACATAATGTGACAAGCTTGAAGGCCAGATCTAGATGGTAATGTTCAAGGGTGATGTTGGTGTGCAGAAAAATAATCTTCTACAGTGGAAGCCACTGTAATTTCTTGCAGGAGTAAGGAGGATTTGCGTGACTGTAAGCTCAACATTGAGCTCTCAGTGTTATTCAGGTTCAAAAATTAATAAGGTAGGAAAAAAAAAAAAAACAACAACCAAAACCCTACTAATAATAAATCTGTGCAATCTTAGTGTACTATTTATCATCTTCTTGTACCAAAACAAAGTTGGTGATGTACTTTGCCTTGAGCAAACATGCGTACTTTCCAGACTCAGCAATGTGGTACTGGTTTTCAACCTCTCTGGTCTTGCTGTTTCCTGTTTTCCTTTCCCAGACTTTGGAGTTTTTCACCTAAATTTTCCTCTTTTGCTTTTAATGGAAAAGCAAAATAAAGTTTGTGATCAGAGCCTTCTCCCACACTAGAGGATTTTAAATTCCTAGATGAGACTCAGCAGGAAAAGATGATAGTGTAATTTCCTTAGAAATTTTATAGTTGAAGCATTTATAGTAATAAACCTTTGAGCACTGAGACTCTGAAAGAGGTACCTGAACCAGCACGTTTTGAAAAGTGTTTCCTAGATAGAAACCCAGGAGGAGGAAGAGGAGCAGGGAGCACAAGCAATGCAATCATATAACTTGGACGTGTAATTTTCAGCAAAAGAGTTTCCTTGTCACATGTAGTGTTTTTGTTCCTTATGACAAATTGTTTGTGTAGAAAGTAAAGTTGTTCAGTCTCGGTACTGTTCCAAATTTTAAGCTTTTGGTTTTCTTCATGTGTTTGGTTTTTTTTTTACATCACTTAGTGGTGATGGGTTCACTTGGCATGATTGGTTAGCTCAGCCACGCTTAATGACTTTGACCTTATAAACTATATTTGACTCAGAAAGGTCTCATCCTGTTGGAAGGAGAGTCTGCCTCATTACTCAGTTGGTGAAATTTACTTCTAATGAAAAAGGTTTTGTCATGGTAGGATTCAGCAAGACTCAAGTGGTGCATGTTACTTATGCTTTTCTGTTTTACTGGGCTGAATCCTGCTCTTAGTGTGTCTTTTGAGTATGACAGCCATGAGTTTTTGCTTTTTTACAGGGACTGTTTTCTCTTTCTAAGTAAGAAAGCAGGCCTGAATGTGTCGGTCAGAAGCATTCTTTGGAGCAGTCAGTTGGTATAGTTGGTGCAAGCTACCCTGTAGTGTAATTCATGCTGTTAGTGCCACTCAAGACTTAGCTTGAATTCTTACTGCATGATAGTTTCCTTGACACAATGGTGGCGAGATGCTTCCCTACTCCTAAGAGAACCTGGGGTACATTCAGTGATTGCTTGTTTTGCTGAAAAGTTACAATTCTCATAAAATCTTTATCAACAGGTAGCTCCTTCTTCAAAAACCTGGTGCTGTTTCCCAGGGTGGAGATACCCTCTAGTATCTAGCAGATTAAAAGCAGCTGTGGTACCATTTGTTTTGTGTGAACACTGGTGGGTCGGCTGTTTGCAGGAGCTTCCCAGTGCAAACAAATTTTGTGAGCTACATTTTGCTTTTTAAATAAGTAATTTTTGTTGTTAAAGAATTGCTGGAGACAGCCCTGTTCTCTTTCAGTAATAACTATAATTAATCTTGGTTATAATGTAATCCTGATACAAAATGCATCATTGCACGTTGACAAATGAAATATTTGGCACCAGTGGTGTTTACACTTGCATTGTTGCTGTACTCCTGTGTGTGCAGGAAGGTAAGGTGAAGTATTTCCTAGATTTCCAGATTATTCCTAAGGTTCATCATGGAGCAGAAATTCAGAAACATTCTGTTTCAAAGAAGGCTCCATGACCAACACAATTACACCAGGGTTTTACTGGATGTCAGTGGTGTTCTTTCCTTATCTTCACATAGGTTATACCTTGATTTCATTTTATTACAGGGTTTTCCAAATTTCTGCAGTCTGAGCACTTCACGAGCCTCTTTGTGCTCCTGCTTTGTGTGAACATCCATCCACCTTAAGAAATTTCTCTGTCCAAATGGAGTAGTGACAGAAGCCACAGCTGGTTAATTCACCCCACTCTGATGCTCATTGTCTTAGCTCGAGTCACTAAATGATACACAAATATTATTTTAGTACACCTCATGGCTGTATATATTGCTTCCACTCTTCCTATGTTCCTGGTTCTTGAGCAAGAAGAAACCAGAAAATGGTGAATTTTAGGATGTGTTGAGAAACTTGCATGGGCCTTGCTTCCAGGAAGAACGTAATTATGTGCTGATAAATGGCAACTTATCTAAAAAATACTGAAGAAAGTATTTCTTAAATAAGAGCACTTCTCTGGAACTGAGCACTCGGTAGCTGGCAGTTGGGCTTTTTTTTTTGTTTGCTTATTTGTTTTAGTATTTCAGCACCCTGCTGACAGTGTTGTGAAACCCTTGCTGGGTGTTTGCCAATTAACTGAATAAACTTTTACTTGCTTGATGATTTTATAACTCCTCTGTATGAAATAAGTTTGTCATTTGTTTGACTTCTCTCCTGCATTTTGTGTAAAAATGCTACCTAATCTCACAAAGAAAGACCTTGAGACTTAAATTCTTGCAGAGTTATCAAATACAGCAATCAGAGTCTGAGCACTTAACAGAGCAGTCATAATATTTTTTGTGATATTTTTAGTATTATTAAAGATAATTACTGTTGTATTATTAAATACATCAAGCTCTCTTATATTCTGTAATGTAATTTTCCACTTCACTTCCCCTATTTTTACATGTATTAATACATCTTCCAGTTAAGGTCTTTTTTCATTGCTCATTGTGTGTCACACTTCAGAAAACAACTATGATTTTGCAAATTGGAGTCCCATAAACTGTTCCTCTTTCCAATGACCACTCAGCTCATAGAAGCCGATGGGTAGGTGAAGGTCAGAAGTATGACAGGGTCACCAAAGACACCAAACTAATGAGCAGGGATTTTTTTCATTACCAAAGGATTGAATAGGAACAAAGAAAATCTCCCACAAACTGTGGACATTTCCACTCTGTGATTGTTGGTGTTCTGTTAGATATTTTCAGGCGTTCAGGTAATAGATACAAAATGGGATGTATGAGATAAGGTATAGAAATGATATCTGGAGGCTGCCTTAGCTGTGAGAGAATGGAAGAATTCTTATTCAGTACAGATGAAATAAATTTCTATCCACAGGGCATAGGCATTGAGAGGAAAATAACTTATTTGAAACCAAGGGCTATAACAGCCTAATTTTGTTCTCTAGACCCAGGTAAATTTCATCCTAACACAATAAATAAATACATAATATAAAGTACAGTGCTATTTCCCGATTCATGATCTTGTTAGACTCCAAATAAACATATATCATGCTGGAATTGCAATAACACAGGCTTAGTACATAGATGGGGAATTGCATCCACCTACTGAACATGAGGAAGGCATACCAAAAGCAAATCATTTAGAGGAGAATGGAATTCTCCTTTAGACTCAGTGATGTTTCTGTTGTGTTTTCCCCTGGAAGATGGTCCTTCTCATGTGCAAGTATTTTTAGATATTTTATTTCTTAAGCAAAAAAAAAAAAAGAAAAACAAATTTCAGATATTTTGCTATACGTTATTGTTATTCTATAAGTTTAAAAGCTACTTCAACAATATAACTTGATTGGATTGGATTGGATAGGGATTTAGAATTGGCAATATTACTCACAGAGTTCTTAATCCAAGGATGGAAGTTGGGTGAGAAAGCATCAATAAGCAATTTATGGAAAACAATGGCACAAATCAGCAAGCCACGCTACAGCAGTCCTAGCACACCCTTTGCAGGACTTGTGTGGAAGGGATTTAGCAGATGAGCTTGGGTGGCTGAACAAGGTGGAAGGTTTGGGCCCCATAGAAAGGCCAAATCTGTGAAACTGCTTCTCACCCAGCCTTAAATCTCATTTAAGACCTTGGAATATATTCAGGGATATTATGCTGAAAGAGTGATTTTTCACACATCTACAAAAATATCACACTATCAGCTGTGTTGAGTTACAGTAGGGCTCAAATGTTGCAAGTTGAGGAGGAAGGTGAGAAATAAATGGCCAGTGCCTCTTTAAGAATCCACAAGAGCAAAGCAATAAAAACGAAATACAATAACTCAGATAATAAAAACATTATCTTACAGATTTCATACAAACTTTGCCTTAGGGAGGCCACCTGGTTTGTGTTTTACTGATACAGCTGTTCAGACTTTTTTTCCTTTTGCTACATGAAAAATAGAGGAATTTGAACAGCTGTCTGGGTTAATTTTTTTAATGCCTTCAGTAAGTAAAAATAAAGGCAAGTGACATGAATAAGTGATGTGAAATTGCTTCTAAAGATGCTTTAAAAGCTTTCCAGACTAATTCCTGGACCTCATGAAGTGCAGTGAATGAAGTTGTGTGCTCAGTAAGAGGGTGAGCAGGGTGGATGCTGCTGGTCAGTTTCTCCTCTCTCCATGCAGATGAGAGTTGCTTAAATTGGGGCTAACTGGCAAACTCATTTATACTGGAATTTGCCCAAGGTAACCCCATTGGCTTCACTGAAATTGCTTAGAATTTCCATAACTGAAATTAAAATCACTCAACAAACCCAAGCAACAAACCGAGCCAACTAATTTTGCTGAATACCATCCATAATTTGTTCTGTTGCTTTCCAGGGATGTACTCCTTGTTGTGAAGGGAGAAAGTGAACAGAAGAGGTCAGGATGTCTGAGCAGACATCGTTTCTCAGAGAGGAAGGTTATTTTTGCTCTTTTCCAAATTGCAGTGCTTTGGTGGGAGGGAAAAACAGCTGCCCTGCTGACGAATGGCATCCCAGCAGGCTGAAGTCTGGTCCAGTTTGACCAGGTGATGGAGTGAAGCAACTGGGAACCGCTTTGCTTTTTGTTGCCCAGTGTTTCACACACCTCTAGCAGCAAACCCTCTCTGTTGCCAAGACAACCCCGAAGAAATCCGAAATCCAGAACAATACCCTGTGCACGAGACGCCTCGTATTCGTTAGTGCATGCATTCATTTTGAATGTCGAGAGGAACACTGCCCTCCAGATCAAGCCAGGTAAGTCCAGGTGAAGGTGTAGGTGACGTCTGTAAGGTGATAATGGCTTGCATTTATAGATTCTTTTGTCCTAATGGCTGCCAAAGCTCCAGGGCTGGCACTGAGAGCCTGCTCAGTGTGATTCCTGCACTGCAGCACTGCCTGAAGCTTACTAGGATGCTTCCTGGGGCTGTCCCAGAAATACTCCAGGGCAGGAGTGCTGACTGCTCTCCCCAGCCCCTGCTGCATGTGAGGGTGTTGCAGTGAGCACCAAGCTGTCATGATGTGATTTTGCAGTGGTTTCTAAAGATTTCTCTGACAGATGAATGCAAGTTAGTGCAGCCATGAAGGTCTTTTCACTTAATAATTGGGTCTGGACAGAGCTGTGCTTGGCCTCTAGGTCAAAGGAAATGTGTGTGCGACTTGAGCCTCTTTACGTAAGGTCTTGGCTCCATGCAGGACAGTGCTATAGCTTTGGGTTTTTTAATGCTTATTTATTTAACCTTGGTGAATGTAAATTGGACAGAGGTCCAAGAGGTCAGATTAAACACCTCCATTGACTATTAGGGTTTTCTGTTTCTTTTTTCTGTTTCTTTTTCTATTTCTTAGAGAAATGCTACGTGCAGTTTGAAAATATGTCTCACTTTTCTGAATTCTCTCCAAATCATCTCTTCCCCTTTCATTGTCAGTAGTAGAAAATAAGAGATTTTTTTCTTTTTATTTTTTGGTTTTGACCTCTTCACTAGGAATGGCTGTGCTGGCTAAAACACAGGTGAAAATAGGTTGATAGTTGGACTAGTTGATCACAGAGATCTCTTCCAAGCTTTTTGTTTCTATGATAGCATCATAGGAGGAGAAGAGCAAACCAGCCAGTGCTTAACAGGGAGTGTTGCATATTGACCATCACACTCAGGAGCTCAGCAGCAGAGCTGGTTCTGCTTTAATGGCTCTGCCAGCTTGTCCATGGCTTCTGCTTTCCTGTATGGTGTAATTTCTCCCTGGCTGTGCAAGGAGCCCTGCAGATGAAATGTGGGGATGTACTTCAAGCAGCAATGCTGGAAGCAACAGTTTTGCCCTTGTTTGCCTGTGTGAAGTACAAACTCCAAAATGTACCGAGAACCATCTCACTTCCATCCTCCTAAAAGCCAAATCCCTTTGGTTTCAGATGCAGCATCCCTGAGCTCAGGCCGCTTCTGCTCCTGCTTTAACACCTCATAAACAAGGAACAAAGGAGGCATGTGAAAGAACTGCAATTTCATAAACCGTCGTGTGGGAGTTGGAGCTGTTATAGAACATCCCGTTCCAAAAGGAAACAAATGATGGTCTGATGCTGCTGGGTAGTAGTGACGTATGTGGCTGCAGTGTGAGTCAGTCAGTGTGAGATTCAGATACAGACCAAGAGGGAAAACATTTGAGGCAGCAGGACCAATCACATGCTCATAGATAGAATTACCTCAGCTCATTTTTCAGTTGGATATTAATATATTTGCTGCGCTTCTTGGGCAGAAGGCAAATAGCAGCACAGAGGAAAAAAAGCACGTGTAGGAGCTGTTCTATCTGTCTCTTCTTGCAGCCTCCCACCCACACTCCTGCACAGGCAGTGATAATGTATCATGAGTGTTTTGGTATATCACTGTTTCGTTCAGTAAAACGGAATGTCTTGATGTTGTTGTTATTTGTGTTCTTTGGAATCCCAGAGCGTTCCCCATTCCAAAGGCACAGGTCCATGAATGGGGCAGCTAAGCAAATTCTGGGGAAAATATTTTGTTTATTGCCAAAGCTATGTCTTGTTTTAATTGCTTACAGCTCAGTCGAATGCTTATGGTCATTTAAAAATTAAAACTGAAGCATAAGGAATCTTTTAAGGCCCTAAAGGAGTTTGTAGAGCTGATTTTCTGGTATGTGGGGGATGTGTCATGATGTGCAAATTGTGAAATCAATTGGCTGTTTACTGGAAAGTTACCGTTATCTCGTGGGTCATGTCAGTCAGAGATAGGAAACTCTGGCCGTGGATTGAAGACAAGGAAGCTTCAGTAGTAACAGTACTTTGAGATGTTTCCATCTCTGATGTTTGCACCAACATTTCGCTCTAGTTGTGCCTAAATAACAATTTTTGTGACTGCAGCAAGCCATACCAGGAACTGATAAGGATCAAAACTCATGAACAAAGTACCCTGTAAGAAGGACCTTGCTTTCTTCTCTTTTCTTTTCTTTTTCCAATTCATTTCAACCAGCTCGGTTCCCTGATCAGCATGGCTTTAAGGAGCCACTGCACAGGCCAGGCCAAAGGGCCCAAGTGGTGGCAGAGAGGCTGATGGTGGCAAGCCTGTGACAGCCACCCGAATCTGCAAATCGGTAGACTAGCTGATGAAACCTGACTTCATTCAGCAGTGAAACAACAGCTTCTGTGTGTCCAGAAGGAAAAATTAAGGGGCTGTTGCTTGGCTACAGATTGTCTTTGCCAGGATTGGAGGATAGGAAGGATTTGGGTTCAGGCAATGGAAGTGTTGTGAATAAAAAAAGGTCTCAGAAAGCCATAGGAGCCATAAGGCTCTTGTGTTGGAATCTCAAAAACGTATTTGACCTTTTCATGGAGGTTTAGTCAAATCTAAAGCAGAACTGCAGGTTGGAGTTTTATTCTGAGTCCCAACCAGGGCCAAAATAGTGGGCTCTGAACAGTCTTTCAGAGGAAAAGCAGAACTCTCCTCTTTGGAACTGAGATGTTTGGTTTGTGCCTCTTGACCTGTAGTTGCCTCATTGTCTTACTTGTGTTCTAAATCAATGTCAGATGGAGGGAGCTCACCCTTCCCTGCTGGACACAGAGAGGGCTGTGCATTTTGACACCAGGTCCTGGTGGCAAACTCCTCTATGCCAGCACTGACCTACAGCAGTGCTCGAAGCAGATGGGTAAAAAATGCTTCACTGCAAACATTGTCTGTAGCAAAGCACTGGCAAGCCAGGCTGGCTGCTCCTGCCACCAGGGGAGGGGACTGGCCTGAAGCGTGTACGGTGCCTATCTCCTGGAACGGCAGCACCAGAGCTGCGTGAGGCTTCCCAGCTCACCATTATCTGCTGCATCCTTCCTCCCCCCTGCTCTGCCCTGGCATGGGCACCCTCTTATCATTGAGGTGGCAGCGTTTTGTTTGTACAGCTGAGAGCTCTTGAGCTGACTTTGTGTGTCCTTCAAGGTCATAAAGGCATTTGATCTCCTGACCGAAATACCTGTGCCACTCTCTGGTCAGAGCTATGGGGCTGCGCTGCTGCCGGTGGAAGAGCTTTCCTGCAGTACTACGAAGCAGCTTTTCTGGAAGAGGGAATTGCTCACCAGTATTGCAAAAAGGAAATTTCAAGCCCATAAAACAGCTCTTACTGTAGTCTTGGAAGGCAGCCGCACCCTCTGTGCCCTGGCCTGAGGTGGAGCATCAGCCCCATGGAAGGAAGAGGTGTCTGCAGCATGTGCTGATGTTCCACCACGCGGTCCTGGCCCTCATACCCAGCACAAAGCCCCAAACAAACCCTTGGCCTGCTCGGCCCCACTGAGGGCTGATGTCACCGTCCGGCAGCCTGCTGGCATGACTCACAGAGGGAACACAGAGGGTTCTTCATGGGCAGCAGGAAGGCAGGAGCCGCGTGGGAGGCTGTTGCTGAGGGAGGGGGTGAGGAGAAGGTGCTGGAATGAGCCGGGGTGCTGGGTGGGGGGCCACACCTCAGCCCCCAGCACCCAGGGTTGGAAGGAGGTCAGCTCCTGGTCGGATTTCTTTTCCCTGGGGGTGTTCTGAACAGTTCTGCCCTTGTTTTCACACAGGATTGGGGTGGGGTAGGAACGGTTTTATTTTAGAGGAGATTCCCGTGACTCGAGCTGCCTGAATTAGTCAGAAGTAAGGGAGGGTAGCACATGGCCAGAAACAGAGCCCAGGCTCCCTGAGAGCGTGAACGGCCGTGGCTGAGGCATGTCGTTTCATTAAGGCACCTTTTTGGGGTGTCTCACTGCTCCAAGCCCATTGATGGCTGTTCTGTGTCAGCAGAGCCGATGGAGGCATGTAGCACAGGGACAACGTTTCCAGCAAGGACAAGGTGATGCAAATTACGTGAATGGGCACAAGTATAAACCAAGCTGCTGTTTCCAGGGACAGGAGGCATCTCTGAGTGCCTGCCAGAACTGTTAGGATGGGAGGATGCTCGGGCTTTTCTGCAATGCTGACTGCCTCCTGGGAGGGTCCTAATAACTTGTGAAGTCCAGTTCCTAGAAGTGATGGCACCTGTGAACACACGGACACCTGAGCATTTCCAAAAGCCTCTGAGATTGCCCAACGAAAAGCATTGAGCACTGATGATGATAGAGTATATTATATCTAAATATATGAACTCCGGAAAGGGGAAGGTTATTTCCCCTTTCTTCCATCATTCTGATATAATTGGAAGCAGGAAGGCACTCTCAAAAGAAATGTTTATGTGAACCAATCCTGATTTTTGCTGAGGATTCAGAACCAACAATTTGAAATAACTGGACAGACTTTGGCTTACTTACATGAAATCCTAATTGACCACTGGCACTGATTTTTCTTAGTGCTTCTTTTATGTCTGCAAGGAACCACAGAAAACCTCTGGATTTAAATATCATTGAACTGTGAGAATTTGGAAATCCAGATTCAGCAGTGGATGTTTCAAAGCGTGATGTTAAGATTTCTAGTGTGAGGGCACATGCTAGGAATCAGGATGAATAGCAAACATACAAATTAAGTATTTAATTAGGAGTCAGATGGAATCAAAATAGACAGCTAGTTACACTAATAGAGAGGCAGACAGAAGCACTATGGGTGTGAGGTCACACTTGAGTAAGTTGATATGGTTGTCAGGATGTTATGAAAATGCTCACAGATTGCAAAGCTGCCCAAATTTTCTTATGACCAGAGGTTCACGCCATGTTTACTCTTTGCGATTCCCTCCTATCACTCTCCTCTGACACAGTCAAGAAAACAGTGTCAGGTGGCTGCTACGATCGATCACCATACCAAATGAGCAGCCAGGACTCAATAGCTGGGCCAAAGGGGCAGTGAATGAGTTGGAAAGTGATGGGCCATGATTTTTTCTGGATAACAAGTTTCAAAAATGCCCACTTTAGTTTTCAAATGATTTGCTAAGATAGGGACGTGCTAAATTTGCAATTAATATTATTTTTTAAAGAATAGATCAAACAACTGTAGGAGATTTCCTTTAACTGACAAGTTCCATTAAACAAGAAAGCTCATTCTTAGTAGGAGATTTTAATATATCGCTGAGAACAGAGAACAAAACAATGAATGGAAACATATCAGCAGTCAATTTCCTGAGTATTCAAGCCTGCATTATACTTTGTTCTTTGCTACAGCCACAGCTCTGTAATTATCAGTCGTATTCATGGGACTTTTTCCTATTGACACTCAGCGTGAGTGTGGCTGGAAAGAGATTAAGCTTTTGTGGCAGCCATTTGAATTTGTCTAACTGAAAACAACCTGTGAGGCTATGGGGAACCGTGTGTCTCAAGGGATTTGTGATGGTCTGCAGAACCTATGGGTCACAGGTTCAAACGTGTGCTGGTTGAAGAGGACACATAGCTCTGAAATGGCAGACTAACAGTTGGCAGGCAGTGGTGCTTGCTGGCAGACATGGCACAGTCATGAAACAATGGTTGGTGATGGGGCAGATGTTGGAAGCTGTTCCTCTGTTGTGTGACTAGGATGTTCTTGTTGGGCAATGGATAGGAATGCTGGACGAGCCACTGCCCACTATCTTTTCTTGGAAAAAGAGCTTTGTTGATCCAGGACTTCATGGCTTAGGTTGGAGGAGATCTTAAAGACCTTACCAAGTTCCAATCCCCCTGCCGTGGGCTGGCTGCCCCCACCAGCTCAGGCTGCCCAAGGCTGTCCATGGCCTTGAGCACATCCAGGGGTGGGCACCCACAGCTCTGGGCAGCAGTGCCACTGCCTCACCGCCCTCTGAGTACAGAATTTCTTCGTAACATCTAACCTGAATCTCCCCTCTTTTAGTTTAAAGCCATTCCCCCCTTGTCCTTCACCTAGTAGTTCCCACAGGCACAGTAGCTGCTTCTTAGCTAATACATCAAGGTCGCACCAGCCAAGTTATCCCTTACCTGTACTATCAGTGGACTTTCATTTTACTGTTAACCATTAGCTTCATAGTTCGCATGCTCCCTATGGTTGGGAATTCCCAGAAGCATGGGAAATGGACTTTCCATAAACCAGTCTGTGCACAGCTTTCCATGCAGGCTTGCCTCTCCCTGCAGCAATGTAAAGAGGAGAGGTGGCAGTGGGGAGTTGGGAGGAAGGCATAGGAGTGGATCCCACAAAGCTGCAGAGCGAGTTGGGAGCACATCCAACCTTCAGGTGACCAGAGGGTTCCCCATTACTTGGGTAAACAGAACCTTGTTTTTATTTGCACTAACATGGTGCTTCCTTTCTGCAGCCAGACAGTGCTATGCTGGCACACAGCTCCACTGTTAAGGCAGGAAGCATTTCCTCCAGGTAACATCACGTCTCTTGGCCATTCAGTGCCAGGAGGGGTGGGAATTCAGCTCCTCAGCTTGCAGCGCCAGTTTGTTCCTTAGAATTGAGCACACCCCATGTCTTTTTGCACAGCTCTCTGTTTCTGTGTAAACAACCATTTTAGCCAAAGATGGAAAACCAAAATTCTGTTTACTTAGGCTTTCACAGTCCCATAGAGCAGGAGTGTTAGTGTTGGTGTACTGGCCCAGCTCCAGCTCAGGTAATTACCGTGCATTCTGCCCTACTTACCCACCCCCTGTAGTTTCAATTAGAGCAATTGTTTCCATTTTTCTTTCCTGCCCTGTCAAGTTTTAATACAGTTGCTGTTAAGCTGCTCATGTGGTCCCTTGCTCAGGTGTTGTGTTTCCATGGTAAAGGCAGGCATCCTCACACACATACCTGGACCAAATCCTCATTGGCAGAGACTAAAGTAATTCCATAATGGAGCTGTGCTAATTTACACCACGTGAAGATATGGCCTTCCTATGTAGACCATACATTCTTCTATTTAAATGCTCTGTAAGAACATTTCAATATATGGTTCATTCATTTTTCTACTTGCTCTTCAGCTGGGTTTGCAAACAACCTGAGGTTTGTGTAGTCATTTACATTTATGGTCATAGTGGTGGTATATAGAGAATACAGCATACAACTTCTGCATGTGCTTTTCTCCAGGTGTTCAAAAATGGATCTACAGGGATATCTGAGCTCTGCCAGTCTTGGTTGTAGTCAGATAGAGAGAGTTCACAATGTGTGATGCTTTATGTTGTGAACTGCTGGAAAATGTGTTCTCTGGAAAAAAAAATCCTTCCAAATTTACTAAGAGAATTAAGTACATGAAAGGATGCCTGAAAGCTATACAGCAGCTTAAGCCACCTGGTGCATTGAGTATTCATGTTCACAGCTGAGGGCTGTAACACTCACTGTGCTGTTTATCTTATCAAGAGAGCCTTCCTTTCATCTGGTAAAGAACTTGGCCTGAAATGGCATGTATTTGTGCTGGTGGACTATGAGGCGTGCAGTGGAGTGAGTTCTGCTGTCTGATTCTCCAGTCTGTCACGTGGCCCATCACATACATGTGCTGAATGAATCGATGGTTGGATGCAGCCTGGAGCAGTTTGGGTGCATGGCACAGGCTGCTCAGCTGTTTAAGGCCATGGGAACTGGAGTAATGGAGACCTTTTAAGTGCCTGAATGTTAGGCCTTCATACAGAGACACAAGTAGTCTGTTTATGATTTTCTTGCTGAAACAAGCACACATTACCTTTCCAAGGGCTCCTGTTGGGCAGCTTTTTGAAATGCACAGAATGCATTCAAGGCTCAATTCTCAGCAGTGAAAGAAGCTCAGAGTAGATACTCTGGGAATATACTCTGGGATGCTGACCCTTATGTATCTGGCCCTGAATGACACGCTGTGATATACTACAGTGCCTCCCTGTGTCCCACACGTGCTCCATCCATCCCTAAAAGAGGATGCTCGTCTCCTGTAGGTCCTGCATTTCATCTGTCAGCCCCATGCAGGTGTCTCAGGTGACTCCAGGTATTTCAGATATTTCCAGATGTCTATATTCAGACACCTCAAGCCCACCCACTGGTAGAGTCCAGCATGTCTTGATGAGTGCATAACAGTGATACATGAGGTCCCTGCACATTTCCTGATCCCTCGGCAAGTGCAGATCAGCTAAGCTCTCCAGTCCAAGGCCTGTGTTTCATTTTCTCTAAAATACAAATTGTGGTGATTTCAGCTTAGCCACCGTGTCTTCACCTGTTCTTTCACACTATTTTTTCTTTTAATAATGTCCTTTTGTACACACAGGGAAACATTTTGTCTCTTCAACGCTTTTCCAGGCTTCTGAATTTCTAAAATGAAGGTTGCACTGCAGGTTTAAAATGACAGCGTGACCCCAGAGCTGGCTGCCACTCTCTTCTTCCTTATGCAGTGGCAGTTTGCAGAGTCAGTGTAATCCTTTATGTACATTTTTTTTTCACCCCCTTCATGCAAAACAAAAGGGTTTGGTTGTTTTTTCCAAAGCAAACAGTCTGTGTCAGCTGTCTTTCTCTCTCACACACACACACAAAATACCCACTTTTGCAGCCATGAGTGCTAAGTCACAGGTTCCCTGCAGCAGTGATGGGGAAGGTAAAGAGCTCAGAACGCGTTGTGTTTGCCATGCCATTCCACAGTACAGCAAAAGCTATCTCCAGTCTTTCCTGCTCTTACACAGCAAGTCATATTCTGCTTTGTAATTAGCAGTTGATCGTCCTTTGTTAGGCTTCTGTTACAGCCTTCCCAAAACTTTTCCCTTGCATTAAAGGCCTGCAGGAATTCACCCATTGTGAACTAAATCAGTGGAGGTTTTAAATCTTGGACTCAGTTTAAAAGCAAATGAAATATGAAGGAGTATGCCTTTGCTATTGTGTTCTTTCAGAGAAAGAAAGCTTTAAGGAGACTAAAGCAGGAGTGTTTTCTTTGTGCTCTTCTGTGCACAAACTGTGCAGTCAGTTATTACCCTATTAATTGTTTGTGCAGCCACTGTTGACAAAGAATATGGCATATTGGAACATGCACAGGCAGCCTGTGTCCCCTGATGTGCCCTGCAGAAGCTCATCGCTTCCTGGCACTCTCATCTAACGTTTGCAAAGGGTGTCGTTGCAGTATCCAGCTTTTGTGCAGGCTTTTGCAGAGAACAGGCAGATGGAAATCAAGTTTAAGCTACCCACGCCTCCTTGCAATCACTCTTAAGAGAAGTAACTTACCAGGTAGTGAGTGGGTAAGGTGCTCAGCACCGCAATGAGTCAAAAGATTGCTGAGAGCAGCGGGGAAAGGGACAGTGTTGAAATCAATTTGATATCTAACCAGTTGCCAAGGTAGTGGTTTTAACAGAACGAGTGAGACTGGCCCTTCTTAAATCCTGCCGGCCGCATTTCACACCATCTGGAGTTTGTGCAGAGCCCGATGTGGGAAGCTGGCCAAAAAAGAGCTACAATTATCTAATCTTGCCATGATAGAAGTGTGAATAACCATTTCGGAGTCTGACTGGAAAATTACCACAACCTGTCAATGCGCCTTAGGTGGAGGCAGGAGAAGAACCGATGACACACTGAAAAGCACTTCTTAGAAGATAAACAGGAGTTGGCTTGTATCAGCCTCTGAGCTGAGAACAGTCCCATTTCCATCAGCCAAAACAAAAGGCAGAAGGAGAACGTAACTGCTGAGCTTAGGAGAGGTACCAGCCCCATCCACACTCCCCATAGCCACCAAGGCACTCAGCACTTGTTGAGAGGCTGGCTGTGTTTTATGGCAGCTGCTTCGGACCCACAGTGCCAACTGAGCCTCTGCAGCAGTCTCTGCTGGAAACCATTGGTTTCACACTTTCAGTTGTTCCTCGGATGGGATGAGAGTTGGCCTTGCCTTTGTTTTCCAGCCTTGTGGAATTCCTAGTGGCATTTTTTTTCTCCCACCCTGAGAATGGATTGCCACATAGTTTTTCCCATGTTCTTTGCATCTGGTGAAATGGATGGCTTCTAAAAATGGACACTAAAAATTTTAAATGGCAGCTTTTGGTGCTCACTGGCACCTCGGAGGCATTTGCTGTAGTGATGCTCATGCATTTAAATAAATTCGCTTTTTAGCATCACCTCAGCAAAAGTCCTGTGTCTCACTAATGTGAGCAACAGCCCCTAATGTGGCACTTGGCCACGTCCAAATGTCTGCACTGTGCTTATCTTCTCTCATTTGGGTGCATTTGGATGCTTTCTATTTCTGTCATGTCTCCTCTTTCAGTCTGGCTGCTACAGAGTCAAAGAAAACTGCAGAAACCTGTTCGAATAAGAAATCTGCACTTCATGGTGCTTTCAGAAAAAAAATGCCTCTTTTTTTCAAAAGATCTTCCCAGAACAGACACAATTTGAGGCAAAAAGGAATGATTCTGATTGACACGCAGAAGCCTTTATGCTGCTCTGATACAGAAGAATGATGTTCTGAGGCTCTCACCCTAACCTACAGGTGAAAAACGTGGCCAGCAACTTGCCCAAAAATCTACTTATCCAAAGCTGGCCAGACCTGGCTTCATCTCCAAGAAAGTGTTTCATTTTCTATGTAATTCCACAGCAGCTGCTGGATAGTTATTGTGAAAGGGTCCCAAAGCAAGGTTTGATGTTTCTCCCTGTTTAAGTTGAGGGTTTTTCCCTGTTATTACTGGCACTGAGCTGTCTGATTGCTTCCAAGGCAGGCTGCTCCACACACCAGGTGCAATAATGCACGCTTTGGGTTGATGGAGAGCCTTGGTGCTGTGTTTCAGCTGCCTGAGAGCTGTTGTGGGGTGAGGTACAAGGACACAGGAGTAAATCACTAACTTCAGTGATTTCAGCATTATTTTGCACCTCTCCCATTTTTACTTCCATTATCATGGCCTCTCAAGGCCATCTTTTAGGCAGTAAGTTTGCTAGGGCAGAGATCCAACCAATTTTTACAAACCTCATTGTATGGTTCGAACCAGAACTAACTTGACTTTAGCTAGTTCAGTTCAGAGCAGTTACATCCCTGAACCAAGGACGATTGGGATGAGAATAGCCACTGCAGCACACGTTCTCTGCAGCACCTTGCACAGGGATGAGAGTTATAAAATAATTCAAGTGAAGTTTTCCAGAGTTTATCATCAAGTCACATACGGAAGGGCCAATCATTTAAATCCATTTTAAAGCGTGGCACTTGAAGGAAACAGCCACATGGGCAAGGTTCTTAAAAAATATCATCGCTTGATGCCCAAAAGCCCAGTGGCAAACTGCTTGAATCCTTTACGTAAGAGCGTGCAGAGCAATCACCATCATTTAAGCTGCCCATCTTGGACCGCTTAGTGCTTCAGAAAAGGGCAGTTTACACACACTGCCTGGAGACAGGATGAGCCCTGATGTGCCAGTCATAACCATTGGTGTGGCCTTTATGGATTCAGCTGTGGGCAAAGGCTGGGGTGAAACATGTCGTGGGAAGGCAGATAACGCAAACATGAAAGCAGCACAAAACATGAGAGCCTATAAATAGCAGGAAATAAAGAACAATACTGTGATAAAATCCATAAGACAATAAAGACCAATGTGGCAGAGACCGTTTCCCCCCCACCCTTCTCCAGAGTTTCTCTTATTTCCCAAAGCTGCAGAGATCATCTGACTGCCGTGTGGTGAAGTCCAGCCAGTTAAGCACCATCTCATGTGCTTGGAGCCTTACACAAAGTATTTCAAAACCCTGTTTCTTTTTCTTTCTTGATGTCCTGCCATGGATATTGTGGTATTTTAAACCATTCCCTACTCATCAGCTTGTCAGAGCAAGGAGAAAAGAAGGAAGAGGAAGGGAGAAAAAATTCTTACGGAGATTTAGACTCATTAACAGAGTTTATAGGGTTTCAGACATTTTTGTGGTACTTCTTTGGAAGGGACGTGTCCATGACAAGCTAGGGTTTATTTTGCCACTGGCATAAGAAATGAGATTGTCTCCAAGAAAATGTTAGCTATTTACCAAGGAGAGGGCAAACATAACTAGAAAATGGCAACGGATGTGAAGTAGGAACCTTGTTTAAATTTAGAGTAATTACCAGCTCCTGATCTGGCCCCTTTGAACTGGATTGAGGACCAAACAAGTCTCTGGCTGCTCCTCCATAAAATTAATCTATAGCAGTGTGGTGGGCACTGCAAAGCTCCCTCCCTTCTCTGGCAGCAGCAACTGGAGACGGTTAATTATTTGGAGAGATATCCATCTTCAGCCTGGATCTCAGAGGAACATGTCCTGTCAGGAGGTAACCACTCTGTGAGCCTGAAAAATCATGAAAACAGCTCACAATTACATGTCTTACTGTTTTGGCTTGCAAGCATCTCTGGGGATGAGGTTTTGTTGCTTATTTCTGCAGGACCCAGCTCCGCGGTGCTCCAGTTTTCATATTAAATCTTCAGGTGGTGCAACAGTAACTCACGTGAAAGTTGTTAGGCTGATTTATGGCAGTAGAGGATTGAAGCCTCATAGTAGGAAACAAGAGGATTATACTGTCTTCAGAGTTCGTGTTGGATCTGGGACTGAAGCTCAGGAGTTACTGAACATGTCCCTAAATTGCTTTTGTTAGCATAAAAGATGTAGTTGTGCTGAGGAAACCCTCCAAGAATATCTGTTTTAATGGCAAATCCACTCATTTTGTTCCCATGGCTGGTTATGATGCCTGCCTCCTAATGAACATGGCTTTTAGTGCTCAGATAATGAAGTTGCTCCCTCCTGGCCCACCCAATCCTCTTACATGATCCCACCTGGAAGATATGAGGACAAGATCAAGGGATGAAAAGGGGGTGACACCATTTCCAGATAACTGCTTTAGTTCATAGAGATCAGAAATGACAACGAGGTCAGAGCATCTCTACCTGAAAAGTTGATTGGTCCACACCATGCTCCAGAGTGAGGCATTTAAAGGAAATCATCCAATTCCTATCTGACTCAGTGCTTTAACCTATGCCGACCCTTCCTCCTATACTGCTGCAATATTTGTGAGGGTTCCTGGCGTCCAGACATTTGACTTCATCTGATATACGAAATTTTGCTTGTACTACCTTAATTGATCATTATCTCTTGAAGCAGCTTGAGTGCTTTTCTGTACCCAACACTTCTTTCTGCCTTTTTTTTTCCCCAGTGTTTCCAGAAGGACTTGTTCCTTAGAACAGATGAACCACGTACTGAGAAAATGAACAGGCCAGATTGTCTAGTGCTCAGCACCCACCATTGAGGACACATTTTCCAGGGAGCTCAGTTTCCAAGGAAGCATCTAAATAAATGACAGATACTAAAAGGTGGAAACGTACCTCCTTACTTTGGTGCTCAACTAGTGCCAGAGGTGCTTCAAAAAACTTGCTCTCCTATGGCTGTTCTCCTTAGCTTACTCTACATGACTCTCCCTCTGTTGTACCCTATTTATTCCTTCTTCCGTGCTTATCCTCATGCCACACTCCATCCCAGAGGTCTGGACTGGCCTCCTCCTGCTGTTTGCTGCATCCTTCTGCCATCATCAAAAGGTCCATACACTCACATTTCCTCCAAGGGGCCCTTCAGGGCTAATGCCTTCAAATGTAGAACATATGTGCGACATAAATTAATTGTTAAGGCCAGTGCTGATTGAAGTTTGGTAATTCAGCCTGCAGGATATACCATATGTTTGAAGTGTATTGTCCAAGTTTAGATTTTAAACTCCCAAGGGCAGGGACCACTCCTTCTTCTATGTTTACATAGCATCAATAAGACCAACAGTGCTTGAGTCTAAAATACATTAACCTTAGCCAATACATTGTTAAGTTTAATAATGACTAGTTAACATTAAAACACAATGGATAAAATATATAGACAAAGACATATTTTGGCAGAGATTTTGTCTTGTTTCTTATGCCAGATTCCTACCCAAGTGAATGGTTGCTGGTCATCTGAATCATAGACATTGTCTTGGAAAACTCACTCTTTGTATTGCACCATCCTGCTTTTCCCTTGTTCATCAATTGACACTAAGCCATGGACCAGTATTTAGGGTAACTTAGCCAGAGTCCACATAAGTGAGAAGTCTGGAATAAGAAGGCACCTAAATGAGATGCCAGACACTAAGCTCTGGCAATCACAGAGCCAGGCTGTAAATAAGCAAAGGAAAGCAAAGGTTTTGAATAAAGGAACTTAAGTGTCCTTCCTTATTACTTATCTCATTAAGCTGTAGTCTCCAGAAACCACATTCAAAGGTTACTGTGTGCAGGCCCTCCAGTGGGAGCATAAGAGAACTATAGGAATAAATACAGAGGCCATGTGAGCTGGCAAGCTGTTTTGCAGTGCGAGTTATGCAACATGTTAGTACCTCTAGGTATAGGACCAGTGGGATTTAAACTTGTACAGCAGATGGTCCATGCATCATTGCTGGAATGTGCCTGCTGACCTTAGGGCAGAGTCTGAATGGACTTCAAAAGAGAGACTGAGCATGCTTCAAAGTGTTATTGTTTAAATGTTCCACTAAAAGGGGACTCCGGAACAAAATATCTAGCAGAGGTCAGTTTGAAAAATGTCAACACACATAATGAGAAAACAGCATGTCATGAGAGAAAGAATATTTCATAGGGATATTCTAACTATTTTGAGTTGGGAAAGCACTTCTATCATGTGTGTCAGCAGGTTGTCATAATCTGAGTGTCTTTCCTTGTGAGCTGGGAGCTGCATTTACTTTTGTTGGAAAGAGCAAGACTTCCACACAAAGGTCATAAAGACCTTTGGAAGGTGTGGTTTGTGGGCAGGCAGGTACGCTGGGAAAGCTGTTGGAGCAGAGGATATGACATAGGTGTATTGCAGTACAGAACTGACAGCCTCAGCAGCCTCCGTCCCACTCATTTTGAAGGGAAGCTTGTAAGACCCAAAGGCTGGTGTAAGAGCGTGATCCTGCATTATATAATTGCGTACCATACTCCGTTCTGTTCCTTCCAAAGCCCATAATGCCCACTCTTAGCATGTTCTTTCACTGGCGTAATCCACAAGGTTTGGCTTCTCCTAACTCAATTCAGCGGGAATTTCAGTAGAAAAAAGATTGGGCTTGTGTTCCGATCATTAGGACTAATACCACGAAGAAAGATTTCTCACGAGGCAAACTTAATGAGATCAAGTCTTCAGTGAGAAACTTAAGATTTTGCCTTTGCTTTTGTCATTTGGCTGGGCTGCATCTTAGTTTTAAGTGCCAGTGGTCCAGCAGCTTTCATTTGGCAAAAGGGTTTTGCACTGGCTACTGGCAATTCAACATGGGTGGCTGAAAAATAATTTCCTTTGCTAGGAGCTAACAGCAGCAACCTGAACTTTCACAGCACCTTGTCCTGCTGAGGCATGCCTCTGTCTTGATGGAGGCATGTCAGAATAACACGCAGATTAAAGGCTAACCCTCCCTGCAGACATAATGCTCATCCAGTGCCGGGAAGAGCAAACAAGACCCAAGTTCAATCAAAGGAAGGCTTGTTCATTTCATAGAATCATAGAATTTCATGTATGGATACTCATTGTGACCAGCTGGCTTGGCAGTCTGGGATGAGAAGGCCATCATGCAGTGCAAAAAACTGAAGGGCTTTGGAAACATTTGAGAAAAGTGAGGTGTCCTTAAATCAGGAAGATAACTCGGGCCTGTTTGTTGAGTCTCTGTATCATGGTAACGTAACTGACACAAAATGTGAAAAGCAATCACTTGAAGTGGGTCAAAAATAGCATCCACACCCACTCTGGAGCCCTGGTTGTTCCTCTGGGTATCACCAGTCAGCTGTTAGCTGTGGGCCAGATTAGGGAAAACTGCAAAAACGTGCTCAACCAAGTATGAGCTCAGCAAAGCGTTCAGGCTTACGCTTATCTTCAGTGTATGCTTAAGTTTAGCGAGTATAGAAACTCTTTGTTCATTACGACTTTTAGACCGGCAAAGAATGATACAAAATCATTCAGTGTTTCATCTTTTTTAATCTGTTTGCTGACTACTAGGAATAGCTGATCTTAGTGTGTAAACTGTTGCTGGTATTTAGTTGTCAGAATTTAAAGTGTGTCAGTAAGCTAAAGGTAACCTGCTATCACACCATTCCCAGGGCAGAGGAGTTACAACACATTTCTGATTAACATAATTGGTTTTAGGAATCCTGGTTCCCTGGAAATGATGTCCCATTTTCTCCAACGCAGATGCACTCTGCAAACTCTCCAAACTTCAACTGTTGCAACTGTTAATGGAGAATACAAAGCCAATGTGAAATGAATTTGTTTAAAAATCTGGATAAAATTTTGCACAACAGGGAAATAAACTCAAGTAAGCCAAAGGAGAAGATATTACATCATTACTCAGTTCACATTTTTTACTCCAGTATAATAGCACTATAAACATTTTCTGTCAACAGCTTACAAAGAAACTTGTTCTAAAAGTGATGCATGGTGAGAACTTGCATCTAAATTGGGTACATCTAAATTAGACTCTGAATACAGAACATTCCCAAAGGTAGCTTTTGGTTGGAGCTTGTTGAGTAATGCAGAAAAGAATTCACAAATACTGAAAGAAGAAACACCCCCAAACATCGCAGGAGTCCTCCCCACTTGTGTTCATTGTGCAGAGTGTTTGGGGGAAGCTGCAGGGCAGTGCCCCGGTTCTTGCAGAAAACATGCTGCTTGGTATTCTTCCATTAGCGTGCAAAATGTGGCCAAGTGTTTTGCTGAACAAGGAAGGACTTATACACGCACTGGGTGAGGCCTACAACACTGCAGTTCTCGGCTTCAGTAGGTGGTGGAGATTCTTTACATTCTCTTGCTCATTTACATTAAACAAACAAACAGAATTCCCAAACCACAAAGCCCACAAATTATGTATGTAGCTAGTCTATGTAATCACAAGTTCCTTTATGGTTACTTTTATCTTCCATCTCTCTCAAGCTTTCCTCTGCCTGTATTGCTGCTGGTCTTTATGAAGCCCCACGTTCTGCAAATGTTTATGTACGCGACTTGCTTTATGCTTCTAAGCAGTTGCAGAGATTTCAATAGATGTTAAATGGATAATGAACTAGAACATAATAGAACTGCGTATCTGCAGAGACCAGACTGAGGCAAGTGTAGTTTCAGCTGTACAAAAAGTTCAGCACATGGGCAAAAGTTTGCAGGACCTTCGTTTCTATGATCTCTACCTGAACTGGCACCGGGCCCTATGCAGCTCCTGGCACAATGGAGCTCTGAATCTGACTGTGATCCCTGGATCCCAATGTGCTGTAACTAAAAGCTGCTATGATGAACACAATTGGGCACCAAACATCAAGTACCCAAAGTTCAGAAAGACTCTAGCGCAGGGTACTGGCAATACATCTGCTGATCATAGAATCATAGAATCAGTAAGTTTGGAGAAGACCTCTAAGAGTAGTCCAATCATCCACCTACCACCAATATTGCCCACTCAAAAACGTCCCTAAATGCCACAAGAGCCTGGTTTGGGAATGCTAAATGATTTCTACCACCTATCAGCTGCCACCTGATCTCTTTAAAATAAACTTGTCTTAATGGGCATGTGGCTGGATCGCCAAAGAAACTATCAAATTTGGCACCGTGCTGCAGTGGGGAAGCCAAGTCCGGGTGGGAGCGATTGCTCTACATTCTTACTCTCAGATACCCTATCACCAGGCCAAGGTTGTGCAAAGTGATGTGGGGCACCAAGCCCTCTGCCCATCCAGTGGATAACTCCTCGTTATTCCAGCCATTTGTCACAAGCTCACCCTCATTACGTGGGGGTACACTTAATATCAAGTAAAGGAAAGGGGAATGGCCGTAAGCACTTTGTTGAGGCTTTAGTGGATATTCAGCAGCGACAGCGGCATGCCGGGCTGAGAGGCACAGCCAGCAGTTGGCAAGGAGTGTGTTATGTAGCTTTGTGAACACAGACTGTGCAAAAAGATTCAAAGGATATTCCAGAGGCAAATTAGTTGCAGCTAAATTTGCCCTACTACTCCTGAACTTGCTTATTAGAGCCCTTAGCTTGAAAATTAGCTGGAACTGATGAGCTGAGTCGGAGCTGACTAAAGAATCTTCGCATATTAAGGAGACCACAGCACGATTTAAATGTGCTTGTGTCTGTGTGGCATGGAAATTCAGTCCTCAGTGCCTCCTCTTTCTACTCCCGAGAGGACAGCTTCACAGCTCTGTAGAGGGCTCCTGCAGAGAGCAGAGGAACTATTTTGCCTTGGATTTGTAAGCGAGGAAAGAGTGAAAAGATAAGTTCTCTCTTCTCTCATTGTTTTTGAGCTTTGTACCTGCATTTTGTTTTTCATGCTCAGGCATTCCCTGGCAGTGACCTCACACCTGTTATATATTCCATTACCAAAGGTGAATAATACAGGCAAATATGAAGAATGAGAGAACTATGTGCTTGCTTACTCAGATAATGAACTTAAAGGATGAAATCACCTCAGTCTTGAATTCAAAACAACCCTTTGGGATCCTGTTATGGTGGTAAAAGATACCAGAGGAAGGTGGAGTGTGTTGTGTCAATGGCAGCAGCACTTTTGCTTCCTTGGACTTCTTCCCTTATAAGGGCAATCGTTGAAACCTTTCTATCACTTGAGTATTGACTTTATGCCTTAAGAAAGAAAACTGCGGCTTGAGCAGTGGTTTAATGCCATCTGTCCCAGACCACTGGAGCAGGTCTGCTCGGCCACGGGCTGACTGCACGTTTGCCCCATATGCAGCCATCTCTACCATCATTTGGAGAGCTGGAGGGAAGCGGCTCTGCCGCCCCCTGCCTCTGTCACCCCGTGCCATACATCAGCTCGGCTCAGGCTTGCCCTTAGGGCAGCCACACTGTGCCTGACCCCTGCATGGGTGTACAAAGGTGGGAAGAGGGTGGGCCGTTTCCTGCTCTTAAACAACTGCACGCTGTTACCTCGGGGACAATTGAGCCTCTGGTGTTTATACTGTCTTTGTCTGCACAGACTGTGTGGATGCAGTCCCGGTGCAGTCGCTGGGAGATTTTCTTGCTGATTTGATGCTGCTGGCATTTCACCTCTGATGTTTGTTTTAGTCATCCCCTTCTTGAATCAATATCTCAAGCTTCTTAAAACTGCATTGTGGCTATGTTTGGGTTTACTTGCATTACTTCTTTTTTCTGAGTAAACGTAAATGGGGAAGTCTTATAAAATAGTCTTCTTGGTGCCCTACAGAAAGTAAATGTCACCTCCTTGTGACACATTCAGAGATCCCTTTGCAGAGTCCACTCACATAGCCAACAAGACACCAAGAATGGCCCAAGGGTTTGCCCTCCCAATGCCACCTTCCAGGATCCAAGCACTCAGCTCAATGTAAACCTCAAAATGTTGCTGGACACTCAGAGACATTCAGCATCTTGCACTTTAACAGAACCCAGACGTGTTTTGTGCACAACAGCTATAATGCAAGAGCTTGTGTCAGATGGAGAATTTTTCAATCTCCAGCTTTTCTAATTGCGTTACACTAATTGGTCTCCAGCTGTGAGGAAACACAGAAAACTTCTTATTTAATAACTTTTCGATAATCCTAAATAAATTGTTTGCCCCTTCTGGAGTGGCCTAGCCAGCATGTCTTCAGAAACATCTTGACAAGTAACACCAGGCACTGAAAATACTTTTCCAACCCTGTAGGCTGGAATACAACTCATAGTGTAGCTGCACTGACAATCAGACAAAAAACTCATGTTTACAGATTCCTCCTTTCCCGATTCTTGTTGGTGCCTCAGATCTGCTAACACAAGAAAAGGTCCAGTAGAGGTGAAACCATCTTGTATTCAAGAGAGACTGAGAGACAGACCTGTTTGGATTTCTTGCTTGCCTTGCATTCAATTTGAACATCATCCTGGGTCTGCGTGCAGTTTCTCACTCTGAAAAACATCTGGGAAAAGTACTTAGGAAAAACAGCACATTCAAAATAATAACAAGCCCTACAAAATAAACAAAATCCTGTATTTGTCCCTAGATCTTAGTGACTGAAAGATGATGACATAGAAGGTTCCTGGCTTTATGTGTTCTCAAATAGCTTTTTTTTCTTCAATGGCAATTATACTCCTGAGAAAAAAGTCAGAGTTGGTCAGATCTAGCCCTGGCATCTTTGAGCAGATTATTCCTAAAATAAAGAAGCATTTCCAAGCCCGGTGGTTTCGGATGTTATGATCAATGTTTATTCATTTGTCCTCTCTTTCCATGGAACTGGCAGTGACTGCTATTTCTCTATCCAATACCACTGTTATGTCTGTAGCTCTAATCTAGCTACTTATATGGTCTCCACCATCATAATGTTTGAGAACATCCCAAGAAATTTAAAAAAATAAAAGAATAAAAACTCTAGAACAATAAATAACAGACTCTTCTGTCCTTCCCAGTTTGATTTTAAAAGCCTTGAGTCTTCATGTTTGTATGTGCGTGAGGAAAAGCTGAGTTGAAGAAATTGTTTCTACCTTGGGCAGTGAGAATGATGTGGGGGAAGCTGCCATGGGAGAGGCACACGAGTGACCAGGGCTGCTCCAGGAGCCCGCAAGGTACTGGATGTGCTTCCCCTCGATTTTCTCCTGCTTAACCCCTGGCTCCATATTGTTTTACATGATTCCTGGAATTCAGCAAGTCATAAAAGTTCTGAGAGGCAGAGGGTAGATGCGGGTTTTTCTTTTGATGGAGAAAACTATTCTTTCTGCCTAGAGACAAGCTCCCTGCCCAGCTTGCAGTGGAAGTGTTCCCTCTATTTGCTCTGAACGCATTCGGATCAAGGTCAGGGTTTCTCTGTGTTTGCTTGGGCATTGTTGTCTACTATTCCTGTGGACCCTGAAGTCATCGGAGCTGAAACTTATCCTCAAATTCAGCTTCGGTTTTAGATAGTTTTCTCTCTAGAAGACTGACTAGCTAGTAGTAGGTTGCTGGGAGCCCAGCCTTATCTCCTCACCCATTGCCCAGTTTTGGTGCTCTGGACTTGCAGGCAGGGCAAGGAGAGGCTGCTGAACCTTCAGTCTGTTGACTCTGGGCCTCATCTGTGGGGAAGAAAGCAAACCCTTGTGCATAAAGTGGGCTAGGTCTGTGGGGAAGATTTAAGGGCAAAACCTTCCTACCTGAATAGAAACAAGCTAAAATTCTTGCCACGTTCTTTAAATCCAAGAGCAGCAAATGGACGAATTACCAATGTATAAAAATACAAGTAAACACATGCCAACATTAATTGGAGGAACGTGTCCTTCCCTGTGACCTTAGCCTGTGTGACCATACTTCTGCTATAAGGGATGTGAGCGCTTGCTTTCTCCCCCATAAGCAGCAGACAGAAACCTCATTTCCAGCTGCACGATTAAATTGCACGTGAGGAAATGACTGAGTATATTCTTGACACACCTTTCTTTTTTAGACCTGGATCAATGAAAAGAAGTATCATGATGTCTCATATTTGGGCTGGAAACTAAGCAATCTGCGTACTTGCAGGAACGAGATACAGTCGTCTCTGAAGCTTTTGTTGGCAGGAGGACAGGCAGCTGTCAGCGCTTCAGTCTAGAAGTAGATGCAGCTCATTAGGACAGTTGGATATCATCAGATTAGCTGGGCTTGGAGATAGGGTGAGACAGGAAAACACATGACAAGAACTGGCACCTCAAACCCTCTCCCTTCAGAAATACTACCTCAAAACCAAGGAATGTTGTAGTCGATTGTAGCCAATATCAATAGAATATATCCTAATTTAAGGGCAGACTTGCCAAATATTTCAGCATGGGTTTCAGTGCCCCTGGTACACATAAAAGTTATGGCACCAGTTCTGGATTAGTTACTGGGACTCTGGTAATGATGTTCCTGGCATAGCACTCCTTGCAAACACGTACTTTGGAGGAGTTCCCATACATTTTTTTATTGTCCACCAGAGCTGTGGTGGTAAACTGTATGAAATCAACCCAGAAAACTGGAAAGAATCAAAATTAAATGGGGGGATGGGAACCAAGTAAAGATGGCAAAGCCTTTCTGGTGCAGACTTAAAACAAAGCCAGGAATCAAATGGCTGTGGCTTGACAGAGTCATGAAGGAGGGAGTTTTAGGCTTTCTTTCAGTGCCCTTAGAGGACTGCCTGAAATGCTCAGTTCAGTTCTGAAAATGCTTGCTGACTAGAAACAACTCACAGGTGAATGTCAGCAAAAGCAACAACAAAAAATAGCTGAGGGGCAGCAGGGACTAGTTTTGAAGAAAGATTAAATAGCTTTGGCTCCGTGACAGACAAAGGTAGCCAAGGTCCTCCTGTGTGTTTGAAGGTAAACAGCAGGAGGCAGATAAAGTGTTTGTCAACATGCATGGCCACGGTTTGTTTTTGTGTTCAAAACCTCTTTGTTCTCAGCACACTTCTCCTTTCAGAGCTTGCACCTCAGTTTCACAACCCAAGCAGCAGGGAGACCAGGTGTTTCTTTGGCGCTTTTCATCCCACCATCCCCAAAGCTTCACAGAGGTGAATGGAAGGAGGCTTGGATAAAGCAAACAAACAAAAAGATTAATTTATTCCTCCCAAAATGCAGTCAGCTGTGGTGTAAAGTCAAAGAGGACCTGGATTCTCTCTTTATGTTACCGCAGAGTTGCAAAGGATGTGGTATCCACGCTTCGCCCATTTCTGGGGACACTGTGAGCAAAGGCGCGGTGAGAATGCACTGCAGCAGGCAGTGCTGAGACTAGAGATTCCATCCGAGGAGATGGAGGAATAAAAGAGGCAGAACTGCAGTTTCTTTCCTTGAAGGATATTTAGTTTGATCAACTTGTCTCTGCCTTTGTTCTTGACCATTATGAGGATGTGCAGGCAGAGCTGGCTGTTATTTCTGTGCTGAGCAGCGCCTCTGCTTACTCAGTACTGATTGAAGGTTGCTAGAGCAACATTAAAACCACTTCCTATAGAGATATGTGCTCTGTGGGCCTACACAGCTAGCAGAAGTTGTGAAATTTCTTGGAGGAAATACAACGCAGAGAACTAAGTGGTGTGGAAACCTTAAATGGGGATGTAACCACAGCCACTTCTTAGTCAATGCTAAGGGAAAATAGGAGTGTGATGCCCTTGTATTTGAAAATCTCTTTATTTTTAAGACAACTTTTATTCTGTTTGTCATCAGTGCTGAAAGAGGAAGCTCATAAAGAAAAGAAACAGTTTTCCAACAATTAAATGCTTTATTAATGGCTACTACTTTATCTGGACGGATACTGTCAGATGAATCCTGAGGGCTTTGCAATACAGAAGATCTGCACTACTTAAATAATAATTCCTGGGGTAAAGCTAAAATAGGGTGTGAAAACTAGCATTCATTAGTATTCAGACAATTCTCAGTGCTCAGCATACCTTCCATAGGTAATAAATGAGGAACTTACATCTGGGCTATTTACTAATAAAATCCCTAGCCATTTCTGTAGAATTTGCTTTACTACCCGATTATATTCATGTAATCCTGGGAAGGAAAGTTCAAAATATCCTTATTCTGGATGTTCTTTTCCTATACACTTCCTTCTGAGATCTGTGAATCAGAGGTTGCTTGAGCAGTGTTCCTCCTGAAAAACATTTGCAGTGCTTTTGATGCAGACTTTTTGCTTCATTGCCTACTCCACATCCTTGGCTGTAAAAACAATTTCTTCTGGTTTCCCCTCATACTCTAAGAATAATTCAGGACATAGGATATGCCAAGAGAATTGTGAAAGCCTGAACCAGGATTTTGTGGCCACGATTCTGCAAGTAGAGGCAATGACATTACTCCTGAAGTATTGCAGCTGCTAGAAAGTGTCAGCAAACAGAGAGAAAGAGAAAACAGCAGAGCTTCAGAGAGTCACCCATGATGAAAGATTAAAAGCCTTCTGGCTTTTGAACCAGAAGAGAAGTGGGGTTTTTGGCATCATCGTGAAAACTAAGGACAGTGTGAACTATAAAGTACAGAAACATGTGAAAGATCTCATTCACTTCATAGTCATTCACTTCATAGGTCTCTAGCAGAGTCCAAAGAAGTAGTTACAACACATTTATCCCCAGATCTAGATGAAATGTGGCCCAAAAGATGTGTTGTGTAGCTGGGATACAGAGGGGTCAGAGTCCCTTGCAGTGACCTGGCACCAAAGCTCCCTTGGTACCCCTGTGTGATGCACCAAGAGGGAGGCAGCTGTCTTTGACCCCGCAACAGCTGAATGAAGGTGCTGGACTAATGGCATGACACTGGTGACAAGAAATAGCCCTCTGACCATAAAAAAGGCAATTTCAGCAGTGTAACCTATGAGGCTGGGAAGCAGTACCATGCCATGCCCCACTGCTGACAGGTGGGCTGCCTCTAAAACTATACTGTGCAAAATACTAGAGAATGTGCAATTTGTAAGAGCCTGCTGCAGGTAGCAAGGCAGCTGACCTGTCAGATGATGGGGACCTGCAAAGAGCTCCATTGGTCTTATGCTTCTTTTCCATCTCTGATTTCTGCCCTGCTGATGTTTGAGCTCATTACTGTCCAGTCGCGTGGTTTGTTTTATAACCAAAGGGGACAGCTGAGTTCCTTCTACAGCAACACTGGTTTTTTTTTTTTGTGATGCCAATGCCATGACCTTTATTCATGAAAAACAAATACGAATGGGGAAACCAGGGTGGAGCTCCATCAGAAATGTGATGTAAACAGCTGCAAAGATGTGGCTGTGCACCTCCAAAGACATTTCCCACCAGGTATGAATCTGAGTAACACGGACTGCAAACACAGCAGAGATCCTATCTGATATTTTGTTAAGCTAATTGCCTATATCTAAAAGCAAGGACTAATAAAATTGCCAAACTGAATTCTCGATCTAATTAGACAACAATAGCTTCCAAAGGACTTAATGGAAACAAACGCCCATTCCAGGTACATGCTGACATTTCAGCAACCTCTTTCTACTGTTCAGGAAGGTATCAGGGTCCCTTCAGGAGAAGAGCTCCTTTTTGTTGTGAGAACACATTCTCCCCAGTACCCTTGAAATCTCATCCTGAAGCAAGTTTAAAATAATTCACGCTTTCTCTCTTACAAAAATATTTCCATATTTGAAGCAAACAGCTGTGATGCTGGTGGAGAGCGGCAGAAATGGGACCTGGAACAGGTTGCTGGTGCCCGGTGGGCAGGAGCTCACGCGTTGCTTCCCTGTGCCATGGGAGCAGCAAGTGGGTGCCTGGCAGGGAGAACACGCCTGGTACACGTGTGGTCCCAGTGAGCGTGTAGCTGCCAGACGGAGAGGATCCCGGTGTGATCTGGGTGGGTGGATCCCTGTGAGGCAAGCATCCCTGTTATCAGCACTGTGTGCTGTGCTTGATGTCACAGCCACAGAGCCAAGTGGGGCAAAGGGGCTGTGGGCACCCCATCGAACTGAGACAAGGTAACTGAGGGTCCTGCGTTCGTTTTGTGACTGGTGTCATGTTAACACAGCTCTGTGATTACATGCTACGCTGTATGGACAGGAATTTTACATGAAAGCGCAGTGAATTGCATCTAAGGGCGAGATTTAGGTTGGATATAAGGAAGAAGGTCTTTACAAAAAGAGTGGTGAGGTACTGGCAAAGGCTGCCCAGAGAGGGGTGGGTGCCCTGTCCATGGAGACAGCCAAGGTCAGGCTGGATGGGCTCTGAGCACCTGATGGAGCTGTGGGTGTCCCTGTTCATTGCAGGGAGGTTGGACCGGATGGTCTGTAAGGGTCCTTTCTGACTCTAATGATTCTATGATTCTATGGCTTAGTGGACATGGTGGTGATGGGTTGATGGTTGGACTACATGATCTTAGTGGTCTTTTCCAACTTTAATAATTCTGTTTCTATGATGCTGAGGTGGATGGATTTCTGCCTGGCTTTGCTCCCATGGATGTATGGCTCCTGGTGGGTTTTGCCCCACGCAGGCAGCCCCTTCTCTAACAGGCTCCATAACAAAAGCTTGAAAAAGATGGGAGCACACATCCTGCTCACTCCAGCTTCTCGTCTCCTTAAATGGGTCAGTCTTTCAGTAGGTGGGGAGGAAACATCTCATAAAAACACTGTTGTCAAGGCTGCTTCTAAACAACAGGGCAGATATGCACGCTATTAGCATACAGGGACATGCAAGAAACTCCCTCAAATTCTGCCCTTGCTGACAACACCACGGTGAGTCACGTTGGCGTGCAGCCAGGCCAGGAGCAAGCTGCTGGGAAGCACCCGGGCAAACTTTCCACAGCCAACGCCTGCCCAGGTCAAGAGCCAGCGTCAGGTATCCATGCAGGGATGCCGTGCTGAATGCTGCTGACTTTATTTTGGGCAGTGGAGATTCTGGCTGAAAGATCACTTGAGAGCTTGCCAAAGGCCCAGAAAAGGTAACTGCTTAGGAAGGCTCAAGGTCACCCAAGCTGCCCGCCTCTCCACAGTGACATCGCTGCCCTCCGGAGCAGCACTGCCGCAGCCGTGGAAGCCCAAGCATCCTCCATAGGGCACGTGGAGATGGTTCCAAGTGTCTGCGCCCAAGGGCAGTGGGCAGGGACGTGCCAGGAGCTGTGTGACATTCCGCAGAAGGGCAGCACAGTGCTCTGCGGGTTAACCACGAAGCTCCCTGCGCCGGCTCCCCTGCCCCAGCCACCAGACGCAAGCAGTTTGTTTTGCATTTGGACTGGTAGGCTGGAAAACCAAAGTGCTGTGTTTTTAAGTTTATATTACATGCTTGCGTTCCAGTTCTGTTAATTAAAATCATGTAGCTGAATGAGCAGTCGCTTGATAGCTCGCAGGGTTTATTTTAAATTTTCTCTCTATTTTTTCTGGATGCTCGAGCATTTGATGCTCTTCCTCTCTCTGCTTGCAGCGCATTAATTCACCTAAGTAGAAACTCTATCTGTCTGAACCAGTAAAAGCGTGCATTTGGGAGCAGTTTTGTTTCTTATGGTATTTTCTGTTACTGCTTGCCTACAGCTGCCAATGTAATTTGTCAGAATAAACTAGGTACTTCAAAATCAGTTTTTATACACTCTTCCTAAGTGTTCCACCATCATTTGAGAGGGGAGGGAGCAGGGGGACCCCCCAGCAAATAGAAAGGAATATGAGCATGAGGAATATACTTGAGTGATCACACTTCTTTCTCTTTGTGGTTGTGATCCATCACCTTGTCTGGATCAGTGGGAGCATAGGTAGGCTCACCACCGTGCTACTCAGCACTGCCTTCCCCTGCAGTGCCCACTGTCACCTGGCACGTGGTCAGGGCAGCTCAGCATGGTGACCAGCTGCAGATGGAATGGAAAGGGATCTGCACAGCAGCCTTAGACCCTGCTGACTTTTTATTGCTGTCAGTGCATCTGCCACAAGTTCTTCCCCATCTCCTAGCCTACGTCCTCCCATGACTTCTCATCTTTTGCATGGCCTTTGCAATGCCCCTTAACCGCCCCAGCTTTGCAAGAACTGTTCTGCTTGCAAGGCTAAGGAAATCTCTGTGCAGGCAGAATATCAAGCCGGAGCACAGCGGGTGTTCAAAATTGTAGATCAGCTGTGTCATTGCAGCCCTGTTCTGCTACAGGGCAAACAGCATCAGCTCCAAGCACACCTTGTGCCACTGGTGTAGTGCAGGTGCAGGTCTCACCCCACCAGGGGAATGCTGCTTAAACTGCCCAGACTTACAGTGTTGCTCTCAGGACTGCAAACTCGAAGTGTGGACATGCAAAAGGCCGTGCCAACACAAGCACAACTTACTTAGTCTGCACACAGAGCTCCTTGCAGCTCAGCTCTGCACCCACATGCTTCTGTCACGCAGGAGTGAGCATCACCTTAACCCAGCAGAGCCCTTCTATGCAAATCTCTGCCTGCTCTGCATTGTGCAAAGTACTGATTCCAGAATTAGATCCAACAAGATGACATTTTTCTGCAGCAAGCACATTCAGACTTAGCCTTTTCAGGCCTTGTATCTCGGTTATTAATAGTATTGTTTGCCTTCTTTTGGAAAATTGAATTCATATGATAAAGAGGAACTTTATATATTAAATTCTGATGCACAACTTCTGGTATGAGTGCTCTTGCAAAATACAGAAGTGGAAAATGTAGGGTATGTGGTGGGAAGTTGTTTTCTTTTTTTGTTTGTTCATTTGCTGCTGTTGTTGTCTTTTATTTTTGCAAATTTCATATGACAAAGCCAGCAAAGAACAATGGCAACATTTAACAGATCTATTACCTGTTGATCTTGTCTCATCCAATCAGGTGGCAAATTCAGGCAGGCATTGCAAGGTTTGATAAGAGCTTTTACGTAGCAATTATTTCAAGCAATAAAGAAATGATTAAAAGATCTAAGGAGTACATCTGGCAGTATACACATAGCTCTAGGTAAGCGTAATTAAAATAGAAGAACTTTCTGGGAAGCGCAGTCATTGGATTTCCTTCTGCAGCAGAAAGTGAAACGAAGAGCACAGACGTGGATTTTTGCACAGGACAAATGCTGCAGAGTATTTCTCAGGGACCCCTAGAAAAGAACAGTCAAACAGAAGCAACACATCCTTGTTGTACTTCTTTGCTGTGTCTCTGTTAAGAGTTACCCCAGCATTTAGCATGTGGGACACAGCTGAACGAAAATGGGTTTCTTGAATTTTTGGTGACTGACTGAAATCCACACACGTACCGGTTATTTTAATTTAAGGAAAAAGGATTTTGTTTCTTTATCCTGTTACATAACTCTGGATCTATTCTCCCTTGAATACACAAGTGTGTTTATCATTAATCTTAAAGGGAAACAGTCACCCTTCAAAACCTTTGCTGAATTTATATGTTTTTTAATGTTGGATCCCAAACGACCGGCTGTGAATTAAAGATGAAAACACATTGTTTATTTTCTAAATCAGATTACTTTAACCTCATTTGATGCACGGCTCTTTTACTGCTTTTCCCCAATAGCAACAGCAAAGGAAAAAAAAAGATCATTCTTTTGGACATGACTTCCAAAATGCAAAACATACAGCTCCTGCAGCACCCAGCAGAGCTGAGTCCCTGTTATTGCTTTTAGCTCACTTTTATGAAGCCGGCTGCCTTTCAGCTTGGATACATTCTTTAATAATACCTATAGCTTTCATTCTATGCCACATTCCACTCAAGGGTTTTAAATTGCTCAGGAGCTCTTGAAAATCCTATGGGCACAGGGAGCTTTTTTATTTCCAAATAGCTGTCAGTTAACCTGAGACACCAGTGTGACCACTGGCGCCCAGTTTGGTCCCTCTGGGTTTGCCCCTCGCTTTAGGAATCTGCTCCTGTAAAGGAGGAGGCATTTCTAGACCTGCCTGGTGTTTTGGAAAGGCTTCAGCTTTTCAGATTTGCAAAGTGCCTCAAATTAACAGGTAATTACCTCGATGTGTGGAAACGACCAGAAGAAGCAATCCTGTAATGGGCAAGCAGTTTCAAACATAAGCAAAATAGGCCACCAGTAGTATTAAATCACATTCTTAATAGAATGTAAAGCCATTGAGGCTGCTTTTTAAGAATTCCCGTGGCTTTTGGTTTCCTGGTGTGCATTGGTTCCATCCTTGGCAGATTCACATGATGGGGTGTACCAAAATCACAAGTCGTGCTTTGATTTCTGTTTGATATTTTATGTACGTATGATTTAAGGAGATAAACTAAGAAAAACTAACTGCCCAGGCTATATATAATTTCATCTAAAACAAATACAAACTAAAACTGCAACAACTGAGTGGGTTGCATGGATTAGTGAAATATCCCAGTACATAATAGCAACAGCAACAATTCTATTCCCCTGTTCAGTAATGCTTCAAATCTGCACTGCAGAGTCACTGCATGATGCTTAAATCTCCCACCAAATCTGCTACCCTTTTTTCAAGCTCATGGTTCTTTGCCACAGAGGAACCCTGAAGGCTGCTCTTGTATAGGGGTATTTATACAGGAAATCTGTGTTTGGAGACTTGTTAATGCAGTGGGTTTAATCAGAGCATCTTTTTACCATTCTTACCTCCATCCTTCTTTACAGATAGTGAGTGCTCTTAGAGTTCTGCCTGGAATAAATTCTTGCTTTTATAATTATTTTATTCTTAATCTTTATAGGTAAAATCTTTCCAATCCTTGCAAAACCTGTCTCTTTTTCGTGCCTTGGTCCTGAGTTACATTCCCCTGAGCAGGCACAGGATGAGAAGAAACAAGTTTTTTTTTCCTTAAAAAGGAAATCCACTTCAATTTTAAAGGTTTGCTGATGAGCATATCTTAGGTCCTGGTGTGATACCCCCCCTCCATGATAGAAACATGATCTACCTGTGCCATACGCTTGCGTTACTACGCATCCATGTGCGAAATGAGGCAGCCCCATCACTGCCCCTTGAGACCTCCTTCCCATGGTGCAGACACAGCGAATCTCTCCCAACTTCTGTGCCATCTCAGTAGATTTCCACACGCCGGAGCCAAGCTGGGGATTTGGCCCAGTGTCTTTTTTAAAACCTGTGACCCAGACGTGGAGATTAAAGACGAGTTCTGTTATTGGATTAAACAGATACAAGAGGTGCTCACAACATCAGCACCTAACACCTTAAAACTCCAGACAGGAGATCTGCGTGCAAATGGGGAATACACTCTGTGGGAAGGAGGTAGAACACAAAGGAAGAGCACTGCTAAGCTGTGCCTTGGACAGGTGTGAAAAAACCAGCCACGCTGGGTGACATGCAAAGCACAGCAGCGTTGTACCCTGGCTTTCCATAGCATCATACCTGGATATGCTGTAGGCCTGGTGTACAAGTCATTCAGACTGTATTTTACCTGTAACCAAAGCGGTTTGGGCTGAATTTATTTCAGTTTGGAGGAACATTTTCATGGTGTGCTGTTGAAGGGGAGACGCTTGGCTCTGCTATTCATGGCACCATCGTGTATTGAAATGAATGGAACTGAGGAACAGAAATAGCAGTAGATTAAAGCCAGACCATCAGTAAAAGGACAGTAATTTAAGGCACTGTGTACATGCTTAATATGATGCACATGCTTACGCTTTGCAATTTGGGCTCTGACTTATGATGTCGGTTACATAAGAGCTGGAGGAGGCATTAGTGGTGCCATTCCCCAAGCACTCTCCAAGCTCCATCACAGAAGTTGTGCTGTCTCGTATTGAAACAGCAGGCAGCGATGCACATATTTATGACACCGAAGTACTAATTAATATCATTGTTCCCCTCAGTTCCAGGTACTGTTTACACACTACTGATTTCAAAACAGCTTGGGCTCTTTTTTTTCCTTCCCCCCCGAGCAATTTTTTCCCCAAACACAGCGAGCAGCCACGTGCTGCGTGTGGCTGATTTATTTATTTTTTTTCTAAAGAACGAGGAACAACAGAACAAGAGACAGCCAGAGACAGAAAATACAGGCTTTGATTCCTCTAGAGAGCTTGAGCAAAATGTTCCGCTGCTGTCAGTGGTACAGCTGTGCTGGCAGGAGCTGCGGTACAGATGAGGCTCCAGCCACTACTCACATTTTGCTGCCGCTTCCTCATTGGCATCGAGGCATCCTCACTGCAGTGAGCAGGTGGGAAATGCTCTGCCTCGTTCCCCAGCCCGGCCGTGGCTGCCAGGGTTTGCGGTCCCCCGTGGAGTCTCACAGGGATGCGCGCGGATGCTGAGCTGCAGTGCAAGAAACCTGATTCATAAGGCGTAGGTGGCAGCATGCACTACATCGTGTAATTAGTTTAAACCAGTCTGTCAGAGCAGATAGCTTTTCAATTAGCTGAGTCTATCTTACACCTGTATCTATCTTTCAGTTTGAGGTCTATTCATTTTTCCCACCAGCTCGGTGCTGGGAAATCAGGGAGTGCTCCGAGTTGTGATGCTGTGGCTGTGGCACGCTGCACCTGGTGTACTGCCTGCAACCAGTGCATCTCCCCAAGCTTCTGCACGAACCAGCTTTTCCTAGAGATGTCCCTAAGGCCGATGTGATGGAATTTGGTTCCCTCACTATCCGGGTGGTAGGTGAGGGGCTCCATAGGTGTCACTCACCGAGCACCATCCCGGTGGTGTGGGAAGTTCGGGTCAGTGTCTGGGACAGCCTGACGGCAGTGCTGCAGGGAATATTTGTTCCTTCTGGCTCAATCCCTGCTGCTCCCAGCGTACAAAGTTAGAACAGAGGGATCTCTTTATCTGCTGCTCTGCAGCGTGAACGGTATTTTACCGTGCAGTGCATCTCAGTTCTTTGCAGGGGCTGTATGAAAATGCTTAGTGAGCCTACATGCTGCCGTACCCTTTATTCACAGAACGACAGTAGATGAGGGTAGAAAAGCGGAGAGGCATCTCTGAGCCACATCCCCGTCAGACTCCATGAGGAAAGCACCACAGGCTTTCGGAGAAACGAGAGCCAATGCGGGACAAACGGACAACCCGTTGCTCCGCTCCTTTCTCCTGCGGCCGCCCCACCGCACTTCGTAGCGCGGCCGAAGCCGGGCGGGGAGGAGGCAGAGAGCGGTGCCGCCGGGTCCGTGCCGCTTCCCAGGCACCTGCCGGCCGCGTTCTCCCCAGCAGGAGAGGGTCGCCCCGAGCACATAATGCCCCCCAGCCAACCCGGAGCGACACCGACCGCGGAGTCCGAGCGCCCGTCGTCCTCCCGGGTAGTGCGGCCGGATGCTTTGTCTGGGAGAAGGGCTCTCTTTGTGCGGGGATGGAAAAATAGCAACAGACGAGAAACGAAACCCTCGCGCGGAGCCCTCGGGCAGCGGGAGAGGCTGCGGCCGTGAGCACGCGGGGCGGCGCGGGGGGGTAACCGGCCCCGGCTCCGGGCGGCCGCAGCCGCTGCCCCGCACCCGCCCGCCCCTCCCCGCCGCCCCGCGGCCGCCTGCCAGCCCGAGCTCCGCCGCCGTGTCTGCGGCATGGCCCCTCCTCCCCCACACCCCTTCCTTTAGGCTCCCCCCTCCCCAGCAAAGAAGAGGCCGTGCCGGTGTTTTTCCACTCAGCAGGATGGGTGATGCTCAAAGCTCCCTCATTAGACAACAGACACGAGAGGTCAGGAAGAAAGCGCTTATAAATTACCGTTTCCTCCCGCTCGGCGCTGTTAGTCGCGCCGCACCGCTCCGCCGAACGCTCCGCACGGCCGCAGGGGCGCAACGGCGCGCAGGCACCGCGGGCAGCAGCGGACGCAGGTAGCGGCACCTCCCGGGAGGGCGGGCGGTGGGGCCGGAGCGGAGCTGCGAACAAAGGGCGGCCGAGCCGAGCCGTGCTGCGCCGTGCATCTCCAAGCGGAGCGGAGCCGAACCGGGCCGGCAGCGCCCTGCCTTTGTCCGCGCTGCCTGCGCGTTCCCTTCCCCCTCCGTGTATTTATTTGCTCTTTCTTCGTCTCTTAACCTCCCCCCCTCTCCCCAGCTGTCTCGTTACCCGGGTGGTTTTATTTCTTCCCCAGCGGTTATTTTCATCCCCCCTCACCCCTCCCCATCACCACCTTGCGTTAACTTTTTTTCGAGATAACAGTTTGTAGCGGTGTAATTACCCACTTGCTGGCGGCCCTCCAGCGCATCTACGGAGCACGTTGCTCTTTTTCGCCCTTTTTCTCTCGCCTTCCCCTCCCGCTCCCACTCTGCCCGCTGTGTTTTTTCTGGCTGCGGTGCACGAACCTCGAGTTAAGAGGCTGATACAGGCGATGCCGCATCTGATGCTCGTGGGCCTACCTGGTGGGTAATACCGCTGCTGCTCTTCCTTTGCTTTTCCTCTTTTTAATTTTATTTTATTTTATTTTATTTTATTTTGTTTTTTTAATTGCTCCTTGGCGAGCTCAAATCAAAGTTGTGATGGGTTTGGGGCTGCACAGGGCAGGGTGTGGAGCTCAGTGTGGGATGATGATTCTGGAGTGAGTGGGATCCACATTTCCCCCAGTGGTTTCAGGATAACGGCTGCCCATCTCACCTCTACCAGGCAGCGTGTGGGAGGATTTGCGAGGTTTCCATATAAGAACATGGGAGAATTTATTCCACATGGGCGAAGAAATGTGCAAATTGTGTGTTAGTTAGGAAACAGAAGACAAGCTGTGTTGTTCATAGGCAGCTCTGAGAGGGGCACAACTTTGTATTCAGAAACTGTAAAAGCTGATTTCGGCTGTTTAATAAGAGCTACGTTTAAAGGAAATCGCTGATGGAAAAAGTAGTGGGGGAAGATGCAGATAAATGCGAAGAAAAAGCTCCACATGTATTCCAGCACGGTTTGTGCCGAGGTGTAGAGATGGAGTTTTTGGTTCGTTCTCATTCTTTTAACCGTATTGGGAAAGGCATTAAGAAAATGCTGTGAGAGGAGCTGGTTACGTTGGAAGTGCTATTTTGGTAACTGCAGTATTTTTTTGCTTGCATGACAAAATGTTTTGTATTAGCAGGAAAGCGAGGCAGCCCTGTCTGTAGGCTTGTCAGTGTAATTTGGTGCTTGGGTGACAGTTGCTACCGGTTTAGTTTGCACAGAGTTGGGAGTAAAATAGCCCATTAAAACCTGCTGCTGTGGAGTTTGGAGGTGAGAGGCTTTGGTGGAAAGCCTTGATGTTTCTGATAGCTGGCTGTTTACTTCAGGGTTAAGATTTGGGTGAGCTCACTGCTTATTCTCATTGTCTGCTTTTGCATGAGTATTGCAGAGAGATTTCCCCGAAGGCTGTCACAGAAGCGCAGTGGTGGGGTTGCCCAGAGGTGGGTTTGGTTTGTTTTTTATTAAAGAAAAATGTGAGTAATGGAGGCAGGCAGCACCAGGACGGAGTCACTCATCCGCACACAGTGAGAGGGAGTTCTGTTGAGGCTGAAGCACGAGTGTGCCTGGAGGATGTCATTGTTGCCTTGGTTAGGCTGACACTGGAAACTTTATTTTTGGCACTTTCAGAGATAGCATCTTTGTGTTTCTCTTCCTTTTCTCTGCTTTGCATGTGTTTTTTCTCTTCTCCCCATTTGCCTGCATCTCACCTTCTCTTTTCCTTCTCCTTCTCACCTGCTTTGCGTTGCTTTGAGGCAGCACCCACTGGAGGGCGACAGACACCTGTCCCCGTGCTGCCCCGCGTGGGAAGGGAGCAGAACCCGCAGCCCGGGGGACAAAAGGCCGCTTCTCGCTGTCATTTATTAACCCGCATCTTTTATGTGTGGTGCCAGGGGTGTTTGGTGCCACACTTTGCAAAAAGCGGGAGCTGACATTGGGAGGTACTGGGAAGATGGCTGTGTGCTTGGGGTGCTGGGTGAAATAGCCTGGGGCTTTGTCTGTAGGGATTTTGGTCTAGAGTTCAGCAGAAATTCGGAATAATTCAGATGCTGCTATGTTTGGTTTTATTTTACTGTGCTGCAGCTGAGAGCGGGATGTTGTTGGCAGTGACTAATTTGTAGCTTTTGGGGGGGTTGCTTGGTTGTTTCTTACATGGCAGAGGTGAAATGTATGGAGTGTGGCAGGAGGCTTTGTTGCATTTTAAATGCTGCATGGGAAAAGGTGCAGCATTGCTGGGGAAGAAAGGAAGGCACTTTGGGTTAGCTTGCTTTTTCTACACAGAGCTTGTGGAAGCCCTGTGCCTGAGCACAGCTCTTTGTAAAGCCTCAGGGATGGATTTGTCCTACAGGTGATCATTGCAGATATTTCAGTGAGTTTCCTCTTAAACCAATACTGTGCAGAACCAAGACTGAGCTACATCTTGGTGGTCTCTAGCCAAGTCCTTTTAGCTGAATGTCTCCAAAGAAACCCTCAGGCACAAGCCTTTAAACAGGCTGCTGTGTCTCTCAGGCAGTGTTGTCCACAGTACTTACCTGAACACTCCTGTTATTGGAATTTTGTCCCTTCTTGCTATTCCAGTACCCTTGGTTTGGATAGAAACTGCCTGTTCTATCAGAAGAGGTATCTCTTTGCACTGGTGCCGTACCCAGGCATTTAGTCACATTCTGAAAAGCTTACGCTCATTTGTTTCTTTTAAATTTAACCATATTACAACACATGAGAATGGATGGGAAAGCAGTGATAGTTAAGGCCTTTTGCAGGTAATGCTTGTTTGATTGCTCATACTAATAAACTGTGGATCATTGAAGAAGTGCAGTTTTGAATAGATTAACTGCTGGGATTAGTGCATTTGACTTCTCATCACTGACTTCACTCCTGTGAAGGGGGGCTGCTTGCAGGGCTGAGTCCTCATTTGGAAGAAAAGCATGAGGATGAAAATTCAGTGATTTAACAATTGTTGAATTTCTCCCATAAATGCATACTTACTTGAATCCTCAGCTGTTGTAATGCCATGGATTTAATTGATTTGTGCTAGCTGAGTATCATCCCAAGGCATGTAAACTCTAGGCGATACTCTTTAAATTACTTACAGAATAGCTAATATTGATATAAGATAATGTGGTAGAAATTAAATGAGGGTTGCCATTGTGCATTGTTCTTCCCTTCCCCCTGAGACAGCCGCTGGAAGGTCTACCATGCTGCCAGGCTGTGATTCTGGAACCGTGTCTGGTGTCCTACAGCATCTGCTACATTTCTGTCAGCCTCGTTTTTGTGTGCACGTCCAGATTCACACAAACAAAAAGCAGATTGGTATCGACTCTAAGCCCAAGAGCATCCACAAATCTTCCCAGCTTGGCTGCTGGAAGGGGAGTGTGAATCAAATCTGCAGCCAGCTGTAGGTGGGAAGCAGCAGGCAGATGGCATGCGGCTATGTGAGGGTGGCTGGTAAAAGCCATGTGCTCCTGGGCATGCTCATTCATTTCAGCAGTTACTGGATTTCCTGTTGTGGTTCTTTGTTGCCCAGCCCAGAGGAGTGCCTTTGGCTGCAGGACGTGGGTCTGAGTGCAGCTGGTGCTTGAGTGCTGGTGTGGAGAAATGATGATGCTGTGCCAGAGTGCAGCAGTAGCACCCAGGGTTGGGGTGTGGGGTGGGTGGGCTGCACACAGGTAGGAAAGCAATCTGTATATAGAGCCATGGGTGTTGGTCAGCTAAAATGTTAAAAGCTCCCTCTTTTTTTTTTTTTTGCTTCAGATCATGTGGCATTTGCATTTTATTTCACTGCTGCAGTGTAGTTCCCTTACTCTTGAAACTGATCTAGGCAAATTTTCTGCAGTGCTTTCCATTGAATGAAAGAGATGAGAAACAATCTGATTTGACATTGCTACTACCTTCAGTGCCTTGATGTTCTGCAAAACTAAGCTCACACAGAAGAAATTTAGAAAACTCTATGCATGCTAATGTTGTAACGTGCCTGACTTGTCTTCCTGGACCCTTTTTTTTTTCCTTTAAAATATTTTTTTTGCTTTTTCTTTTTTTATTTCCAAACAGGAAGAGAAAATCCACTCCGGAGAGACTTTTCTTCACGTAAGTGTTATTTATGCTTGTTTATAAAATTACAAAAGGCTTATAAAGATGATTAAAACGTTCCAATTCTGAACATTTGCCATCTGTTCATAGAAACCAACTGTAGAGCATGTAAAGATAGGCTGTAGTTATGCTGCAATAATGCTCAGCAACTGTTACCTTAAATCTATCTGTGCTGTTCTTCTGTGCATATCACTGCAGAATGTGGAAACTCTGCAGACATTTAAGTAGCATGGCTGTGAAGTTGGTGTGTAAATCCTGAAGGGGCAATATTACAGTGGTAGTGGAGATGGATGGGTGAGAACTCATTTTAGCACCTCGGAGTCCCCGACCCCCAAACCCCATGACAAGAATCGGCTTCTCCACCTTGGATTCTACAAAATCCAAGCTGTGTCTGTAGAGCCGTTTGTTTGCGTGCACGTGTACCAGCGTGTGCATGTCTCTGTGTGAGGAAGAGAGAGTGTGTGTATGTGTATTTGGCCTCAAATAGCACATATAAGTATTTCAGGCCTTTTCTACAACCTGTGGTGATACCCATTAAAGTCAGACTAAAATGCCACTGTTGATTGGTGAATATTGTTGCAAATGTTTTGTGAAAGCATTTGGCTCCAGACTGGACCCTGGGTCTGGAAGAACCCAGTACAGTATTCTTCATGGGGCAAAGAAAGCTGCATGTCATAAAAATTAAACAGTTTTCTCCACGCCATGTAGCGATTTGGTTTCCTTGCAGATGTCTGATTTGAAAACTCTGAGTAGCCTAGTAAGCTCTGCTCTGGTATTTCTTCCTAGTAAATAAATCTGATTAAACGTTTTAAGGGGCTGCATAGATGAAGAGTCTCATTGCTTAATGCAAAATTAGCTTAGCAAGGAAAATGACTGCATTGTTCCCAATGCAGGGCCCGCTTTGCATAACCCCAAAGCATGTACTGTGTCAAGTGGCATGGCAAGCCCACGAGCGCTCACATCAGGCTGATTTCCCATAGATGAACATTTTTTTGGAAAAATAACATATATCTCTGAATTGCAGCACTCCATTTATGCTTGCATAGCAACTGCTGGTTAATATGTAGCAAAACGCGGTGTGGTAACAAATGTTTTTTTGCTATTGTTGAGCTGGAATGTTAGTTCAGCTTCTAGATAAAAGTGGCTTGCGCAAGGCGCCCTGATAGCCCATGGTTTCTGTGGCTTGTATGGTAGTTCCGTAGGCAACCGTGGTCTGCTGTTCCCTCCCTTGCTTCCCTTCATTTTCCATGTCAGAGAGGTGGGGTTGGGTGAAGGCAGAGCCGGCGGCCCTTTGAACCCAACAAAGCACAAGTGTGCGGCCCGCTGCCAGTCAAGCATCTGCAGCAAGCACTCTTTGTTCCAGTTGTGTTTGTAGGAGAAAAGTTGTAAGGCGCTTTAATTAATAGCTTTGAACAGTAAGTGTTCTTTGGCTGGTTTTATGGATATCATAGGGCCACCTTCCTGGAAAAAATAAAGTCCATAGTAAGAGGAAGGAACCCCCAGAAAGAACTAAGGAATCATCCTTTCTTATAGCTTGAATCCTAACTCAGACTAGTTCAGGGGGCTGTGTGCTTGTCAAGGTACATGATCATTTTTTTAAAGGCAACAGAGAAGAAAAAATTCCAGAAGGCTTTTTATTATTATCATTAAGATTAGTATTTCATTGTAGTGTAGGAAATTAAAATCTGTACGTGTTTTCCAGAGATTTTATGCGGGGAAAAAAATAAAGAAAGGGAAAACAAAACAAAACAAAAAAAACCCTGAACTAACAAAAACCACCTTTAAAAAAAGAAGCTCCCAACCAGAGAACCCAAACAGATGAACCCTACAGAAGTGGCTGTATGGTGCCTGGAAACTGCAGAATGAGTGTGCAGCCCCATGCAGCTCAAGTCTGAAGAGTTTTCTCTGGACGTGGCAATATAATAAATAATCAGGAGCCTCCTAAGTCCAATACATATGCTCCAAAATGAATGAGCAATGAAAGGTTTGTGGTCCATAGGCCATTTGTGGTGCAACCTTCCATCACCTGCTGTGGCTTTTCAACAGCTAACGGCAAGCTTTAAGCATCAGAGCCTCTCTCTTCTGGTTCTGTGCATGAAATATTATGACTTTGACTCAATAACTCTACTTGTGCCTGTCTGTGCATCGGCTCCCTTTAGCTTCTTCAACTGTGTGGGCTTCTGAAAGAGTTAAACCCCAGGGACGGGCCTAGCCAGGCTGTTGCAAGATGGTGGCCCTGATGGGCAGCCACACTCCTCCAAGCCCAGTCAGATGGGGCCAACTCCTGAGGTGCCAAATGCACCTTGGGGGGTCAGCCCACAAGTCAGTCGCTATGACAGAAAGGACTTTTTGTGCCAATAACCAGCCTTGTGTAGTGGTAATGATAAGAGAGGGACCATCTTATTGTAGTCACTTTGCGACAAATACTACCACAATTCATTACTTTCCATCAGTGCCTCATCCTATGGAGGAATCACCACTGCCCATCTACATTGAGGAGGGGACAGAAGTCCCGATTGGTGAGTGCAGTTGGGATGGGATCTTTTTAAGGGGGGGTATAATGGTACTTGGGGTTTATATTCCTCACGTTTGTGTATACCCATTTGTCTTTGAAAAATTCTAAGGCTTGTTGCAAATGTTTTGTTTTTATTTTCTCAATGCAAGTGTATTTTAGAGCTCCTGAGAATTGATAAATACGACAAAGTGTTGGTTCCCATCCAATCGTAAGACAAAGCATGTGATTTATGCAGCAACTTCCGTGCAGATGTCTTAACACAACATTGGGGATGGTCACAAATATCGGAAGAGGTAGTGCCCACATCAGCCTTTGACCTCAGCATTGAGATATTCAGAACATTTCAGAATATTCTGCCAGTTGGGTCAGCAGTTTTTGTCTTGCTCACACTGTCCTACCTGCAGACCAACATTGCACATCCTGCTGAAAAACCAGGAGAAGAGTTAGGGAGGTTTGCCATTACCTGTGCTGCACATCAGAGTGCTGCACACCCCCACGTCTGAGCTCTGGTGCAGATGTATCATCACTACATGTATACCTAGGTTCAGTTTTGTTCTCATTTTATTGTGTTGTGTTAGTGGATTTTTTGTTTATTTCTTTGTTATTTGTTGGTTGTTTTTTTTTGTTTGGTTTTTTGTTTGTTTGTTTTAAAAAAAAGCAGTCTTTCATATAATCCGTTAAGAAAGATACTAAAAGATCAGTAAGTTGGTCTGTGGTGATCTGTTTGGACTATAGAAGGCTGAGACTACATCATTTCCCAGAGCCACTTATTCTTGGATGCATTCAGTAAGTGTGCCTTGGCTACCACCTGCAGAATCTGTTCTGTTGAGCAATTGTGTCTCTTCAAATAACTTTTTCTTACTGTACATCCTGAATGTTTCCATCCCTACACTTAAGCAATTGCTTCTTGTCCTGCTGTCTTTTGAGCTAGATTAATTATGTGCCTCTACACATAGTACTTTGAAGGTATTTATAGGTGGATCACAGCCCAGGAGTCTTCTTATTTATAGACCGTATTAATTTATCTCTCTTACTCTCTCCTTAGATCATTCTTTGTTGTCCTTTTTGTGTTTTCTTTACTTTTTCTATCTCCTTGATAATCTGTGGAGGATAATCTGTGAGCAGTTCATACTGTATATCCAATGCAGTTGTTCTGACATGGCAGCATGCTTTAGATTTCTGTATCACTCCTTCATATCTGCAGATCCAAAAATAGCCTAGCTTTGCCCCTTCTCCTGCATCATTCAGAAGCACCACATATAGAAACTGAATTAAATGGCTAATCTTACCTGCAGTCACCTTTAGGTCTTTCTTGGGTTCACAGCAATGTCACTGCTCTCCTGAGATGTAGGGCTTTTTATTAGCAGCAAAGCTCCATCCCATTTCATGCCACTTGGTTATGTTACCTCAGATTGATTTAAGACGGTATTCCTACGTATTGATATTAATGCTCTGGGATTTTTTCATTTTAAAAAGAAGTTGTTTCTGTTCTATGATCTATAGAGCAAAGAAATACTAACAGTTTTGTAATTTACTACCTATCACATCTGTCTTCTGCAGATTACCCTGGGATCCTTTTCCATTTCCATCATTCCTGTTTGCATACTTTCCCCTAGTTTTTCTTCTAGTTATAAAAATTCATCAAGTAAAAATGGACAGGTCTCTCTCCTTTCCTTCTTGTTGTATGTTTTCTTCTAGTTAAACAGCTGAGATGTTGTTGCTGTGTTCCTTCTGTGTACGCTATGATGTGGCCTTTCCACATCGCAATTAACTTTTTTCTCACCTCCTCTGGGATTGCAGTCAGCTGAACAACACCTGTCCCCTCTGGCAGAACCATCTGGTAGAACCCCTATGGTTGAACCATAAAGCTAAGTCCTGGACCTCGATATTGTCAGCTTGTCTGCCCCGCTGCACTGAGGAAATGTTGATTGCTGAGGTGTTGGTGTCTGCACAAGGAGAAAACAGTAAGGTTGATGAATGACAAAACCAACCAACCAAAAAAAAAAAAACCAACCAAAAAACCAAAAAAAATCCTGAAAAACATTCCTGAAGGTGGAAAGCTGTTAAGATGATGTTTATTCAGTGCTTCCATGAGGGAAATTTGTTGGTTCAGGATCTGTGATGCAGCAATAGGCTGTGAAGTGCCCAGATTGGGGTGGGAGGTGCATCATTTCTATTTTAAATACGTATCTGGACTGTCAGCAGCTCAAGTTGTAGTTGAGGAAGAACGATTGGAAAAAATAAATGATGCAGAAATGAGAGGAAGCCACAGGCTCTGGGTTTGGAGTTTGAACACCTGGCATGGGTCGGAGCTTTTGTAATAATTGCATGCAGTATAAACTAGGAAGCAAGTCAAGCTAGGAAGTCAGCTGCAGAAGTCTGCTCTGGCTTTGGGCCTCAGTTGTGGTCCTGCTTTCCGTTCAGATTGCTGGAATGATCCAGGTTCAGGGTATCTATTCACACCTGTGTAGATCAGAATAGGACCTTAAAGAAGCCAGAAAAGGGCAGGCTGCAGAAAAAGAACACACAGTGCAGTTGTTAAAACTAGTTAGCACAATTGTCACTTACTTTTAAAGCATTTGTTTGGAGAACTTAGATCATTTCCTCATCTAAAACACATTTTGGATAGTATACAACATGCTATGCTGTCCCAAGCCTGACCAGTAGTTGTAGAGTGCTTTGTAACTTCTGTATTTATGAAAAAAATGGAGAAATCAGTCATTTCCGAGTCTAAATTTAACAACCCTAATTATTTCAAGCAATTTAAAAAGGAACATAAATCTCACTTGTTTATTACAGCTGCTTCATGAAAACAGCAGCCAAAAATAATAGCTTATAATGAAAATCCAGCTAACGCTTCATGAAATAACCAACAAAATATCTGCTATATGGGATCTGGCCAAAGGCAGCATTTCATTCTCTGGAAGGAGGATGTTTGCATTGAGGAGAAGGTGGTTATTACCTTAAACCTTTTTTTATCTCCTTGTGTAAATGGAGGTATCAGCATCTCAGCATAGATGAATAAGTCTTCAAACTGGAAGAAGGTCTGAGCTCTGCACACTTTCTGCATACTTTTAGTTTCTCAAGTACATTCCTAGAGGAAGGTAGGTAAGCTAGGTGCAAACAAACACTCCACTAAAAGATAAGCAGTTCAGAAGATTTTAGGTGAAGGAATAGGCAGAGCAGGCTGTTGTTCATCGTGGCTGGTTAATAGTGGGAAATGGTTTCAAACTAGAAGAGGAGAGGTTTATAAGGAGTTGCTATAAGGAAGGTTTTTACAGTACAGCCACTGAGGCACTGGCACAGGCTGCCCAGAGAGGTGGTGGTGCCCCATCCCTGCAGACAGCCAAGGTCAGGCTGGATGGGCTCTGAGCACCTGATGGAGCTGTGGGTGTCCCTGTTCATTGCAGGGGGGTTGGACCAGATGGATTTAAGAGTTCCTTCCAAGTCAAATGATTCTATGGTTCTTAGGTTCTATGGTTGATAAAGGAAAAAAAAACAAACAAACCCAAAACCACCACCACCACCACCAAAAAGAAAAAAAAGAAAAAAAAAAAAAAGGAAAGAAAATATTTGTACTGGCAGTTGCTGTATTTGAGCCACACAGAACATCACTGAGGGAGTAATTGCCTCCTCAGGGATCAGGGAGCAATAGCGCTGTAGGTTGAGATGTTTGTTTATGTTATTCCTTCCAAGTCACATTTTGAGATCTTAGTGTTGTTTAATACTGCCTGTCAAACTAGCTGCAAAGGCACACAAAATCAGAATGTAATTCTCCACTGATTTACTCCAGCAGAGCTTTGTTGATTCCAGCGGCATTGCTATTGCTTTATCACAGTACAGATAGAGTCAGAGCCAGTTCCCCTTGTTCAGGGATCAGTCCTGCTGGCCTTGAACCCTGAGGCATGTCTGCAATAGATCTGAGTCCCTGCGCAGGCAGAATCCCAGCTTCTGATCTTACTGATCTACTTTTGCTAATGAATAGTACTGCCTGAGCAGACTTATTTAAAATGTATACTAGTATTACATAGAACTTGTTGTGTAGGATATTTTCCCCCATTAAATCGTCTCACTGTGATGGAAAACTCCATTAGCACTCTGAAACCATATTCTTCTGGTGGTTCTCAGAGGTCATGGTGTAGCCCAAGCTCATTTGGGTGATCTTGATTAGGGAAGAAGAAATTTCTTGTAATCACACGCACTTTCTTGTGCTGCTGCCCAAGTCCCTGCTTTTAAGCATCCCTGATGTCTCATTAGTGGTAAAATCTTTCCTGCAATTCAGACTGACTGAAAGATGCTTTGTTATTTTCGTGTTATCCCTTGATAAGACAGTTTTGTGTTGTTGTTTTTTTTTAAGCAGTCAGCTTAGGAGGTGCAACTGTCTCAGGCAGGGAGAGCGTTCAGCACCTTGAAGACAGCTGGCAGTGTCTCCAGGAGGTTGCCTTCCCTCGTTAAGGGAGAGAACCATTGCTGTCATACACACTTTTGGGTTTGCTTTTTCACGGGGTGCCGGCACGTGGAAAGCTTGATTTTTTTGCCAGGTACCAAGTGCCTTCTGCAAGGTATTGAGTGCCCTCCTGTCCTTTGCAGCCAAAAAAGAATTGATTGCTCTTGGCATCGGGCAAATCTGGACTCAGAAGACCGCAGGTAGTATTCACCAGTTATTTATGTGCTTTTGCATGCCAGAGTTTGTCTGATTTGATTTCCCTAGAATACAAGAGACTTCGGGCATTAATGATGCTTGCCACTAAAACCATTATTTTATATTTTGGAAACAATGATACAATAATAAGCATGACGATTATTTCATTGCCACAGGGAAATTAGGTTGTTTTTTTTTTTTTTTAATCAACTGCAGTCCAAGTAACTATTAGCTGTTCAGATTCATTGCGAATGTGTGAGTTATACACCCTGACTGAGCAACATATTGCAATTTATTGTGGCACAGTGGGTCGCAGGACACATTGTGGAAAGCAGTAACTGGCATGCATTGTTCATTTGGGTGTTTTTGTTTGGTTTTCTTCAAGGAATGTGCTTTTAGCCTGACCATAACATGAATATTTTCTGATGTGCTGTCAGTAGGGACTGTTGCTTGTTTTGCACTTGACCTGGAGCTTACTCATTTGTCACTCACAGCACACACCCTCTATATCTGCTTCTTTCTGATGACTTGCGTTGTATACATGCAGTGTCAGAATGTGAAGGCTGAGCTTTCCACTCAGTGTTTTCACTTTTCACTTTGTGTCAATCCTCTTCTTTCTTTAAATTCTAGTCTTCTTTCTTACCCCAATAGGAAAATTCAGACTCCAGGTTATTAGGAAAAAATTGTTCACCTTGGAGGAATGAAACACTGGGACGGGTTGCTCAGGGACTGTACAGGCTGCACTCTTGGAGATTTCAGAGCCTGACTGAACAAGGCCAGCTGTTGGCCCTGCTTTGCTAAGAGCCTGCTCTGCACGTCCTCCGGAAGTCCCTACATCCTAATTATTTTATGGCTCTGTTTAGTACCCAGTTCCTGTTCTGATTCAGCCATGCTGATGCACGTGTCATTATCTCCTACTGAAGGTCAGTGAAGTCACAGAGGTTTTACTCAAGGGTGATCAAAGCCAAACCTCCAGTGAGGGCAGTAGGTGAAATTCAGGTATCTCCGTGATTAGTTCAAGCAGCCTTGAAGAGAGTTCTGGGGTATCTGGGATTTAGTGGTCACCAAGAGCCCTCGCTCTGCCAGTACGTGCTGCTCTCCTCATGCAGCCAGGGCCACGTGAGGGACTTAACGCCGCACAAAGCATCTGCTTCTCAGCTCAGCGCCTTCCAGCCCTGCAGCTGTCTGCCAAAGAGCTTGTGGTGTGCAGAGAGCTGTTGGTGAGCTCCAAAGGACAGCAGGTTTCCACGTGTCAATCCATATGCAAGCAGAAGGCGCCCTTTCTCAGAAGAGTGCTGTGCTCCCTAGCAGCAATGAACTAGATCTTACCTGCAATGTGTGAGAGACTTGCAGTTGCTTAAAAAAAGAAAAAAAGAAAAAGAAAAAGGGAATAGTTTTGTAGAGTTACTCTTCCCATACAGCCTACCGGGATAATGTGATTTATTTATTTTTTATTTTTAATCAGCAAGATTCTCTCTCTATTATGCATCCTCCTTAGCTGATGTAGTGGGTTGCTCTTTCCAGTGTGCACAAGGGCCTTGTGCCACACAGAGGCATCCAGCGGCATAACAAACCACACTTGATGAGTAGAACTGAGAACCCTTCTCCATTTCTCCCACAGTACACAGACAACAGATTGCAATTCCTACAACAATATTTGCATAAAGAATGTGACTGAATCACCTGGCTTTCTGCTCCTCTTAAACTTACCTAGCACAAAACTTACCTAGCACAAAAATCCAGCAAAGTGAACTGGAGGATGTCTTCCTGCTTTCTACTGTCAGTTTACATACGGAGAGTTTATATGGCTCTCTCAGCTGTTTGCCATGCACACATCATTTATAGTGGAACTGCAAACAGTTTCCCACCTGTCTATTTATAGCTCTTTTGCACATGAAAGAAAGTCATGAAAAACAGTTGTTGTCGGGATGAAAACAGCTTTGGATACTACAGGTTAATGTGCCACGTTTGTTGTAAGCATCTTTGCTGATGTGAAATTGCACTAAGAAAGCATTCATCCTCAGTGGTTCAGCTTTATGAACTGTGTCTGAGCTGGTAAACAGGAGTAGGGTAGGTTTACAGTAGTCAAGTTGGGACTATAAAAGCAACATGCAGTGAAAGCCATCAGCTGGCTCTGAAAAGATAAGAGCTGGAGAAAACTGCTCAGGTGTTTGTATATTGTTGTGTTCTGTTTGGGGATGCTTACCTGCAAAAGCCAGCAGAAAAGCAAGCACCTGTAGCCCACAGGAGTGACAGTGGTTGCGCTGCAGTATTGTGGCACATTGAGTCAGCTTTGTTCATAGGAAATTCCCTGCAGGGGCAGCAGTGCCAGTGTGAGTTCAGTAGGGCTGTTGTCCCAGAGCTGTGTGGGATCAGGGTGTTGTTTGTGCTTGGTGTGGGCTCGGCACTTTGCAACCCGTGGTATGCAGAAGTGGTTTATAAGTTCTTTTCCCTGGAGAAGTGGAATATTTGTTCGGGTGCTGTCTGCTTTTCATTTCTCTTGACGTAAAATTGAACGCAGCTCTCTGAACTGATGTTAAAGATTGTCCATGGCTAAACAGAACTGAAAGTACACCCCTATTGGAAATCAGCCTGAAGCTCATGGTGTTTCGAAGCGTGCTGGTTTAGCGGTCAATACAGAAGTACTTCAAAGAATAGATGAGGAGTGATCAAAAAGGTGCGGATTTTGATCAGATCGTGTCCTCCAAGAGGCGTGTAGGAAACTGGCCCTGCTTCTGATGTGCCCTACGTGCAGGGGCTGCAGCTGGAAGCTGTGCCAAGGCTGGGCTGGGTTTGCACAAACTGTGCCAGTGTCCAGCCTTGCAGGCAAGCACCTAGCACCAGCTGCACAAAGCAAGCAAACAGCACAGTGTCTGCACAGCTTTACTTTTTCCTTTCTTTTCTTTTTTTCTTTCTTTTTGTGCTTGTTAATAGACCTGTTTTTCAAAATTGAGTTCTCCCTCTGAGCTCGTTCATCAGTGCTGTCACTTCTCCTTTTAGCGTATCCTCAAGCAGAAATCCCCTGCTCTCTATTTTGCCCCACCATATCAGTAGCTTCAGATTCATTTCCGCTGCGAAACTTCATGTGTTTCAAGTTTCTGTTCCATTTATTTTTCTGGAGGGGAAGCAAACAACAACAGTATATTAAACCTCAGGGTGATTAGGAAGTGTCATACGGCTGAAGCCCTTGCATGGTGTGCTCAGCTCGGGCACTGCAGCCCCTCGATTATGGCAGTAAGGGCTGCTACCCCACCTCAGCCCACACAGACATCTCCTGCTGGGATATAGGTTGTGAGAAGAGAGGACTGTGGGACCTGCTTAAGCAGCTGCCACAGGTGGGCTCAGATCTATCCTCAGCTGTTATTGAATTAAGATGAATGGATAGAAACAATGAGAACACAACCTGGTCTTTGTATTGAAGTGTCCTGTGCAGATACTGCACAGGATCTGTGAGCAGATCAAAGCCTTTAGTGGCTGTGGGAAAGTGGGCTCATTTTTCCAAAACCGTGTGCTCTTACACGTACCCCTTTCCTCCCTATTTAGGTAGCATACTGAAAAAGTGCAACAGTCTTCAGTTAAGAAAAATCTGACCACCAGCACTTTTACTGGTCAATAAATTAAGGCTACATTTAGAAGTAGTTGGGAAAAAAATAAAAAAAACACCAAATCAAAATTAAAAAAAAAAAAAAAAGGTGAGAATGGAACAATTTATTCCCCAGAATAGTGAAATAATAAATTCATACATTGAATTGTTCATTTTCTTCACTGAATGGCTACTTTATTGTTTCTCCTCTGTGCACCGGGGCACTGCTCTGCTGTTGAGGCACGGAGATGGCTCTCAGACATTAATATGCATTGTAAGTGCCTTGCAGATGTGTCACGTACAATCAATACATCATTAATCACATAGAAAAAATTCAGCAGGCACAGCACACAACACTGACTATTCAAGTTCATAAGCTTTGTGTGCTTTCAGATTTTTTCTTTTTTTATGGCAGGATGAGAGACATATCTTCGTAGTTTTTTGTGTGGTTTATTAGTGGCGATAGAACTTGTTTAATTAACACCAAGACTTACTTGAGAATTGCAGTCCTCCAAGCAATAGAGCTTTTGAATCAAGAACAAGGCACAGAAATCTTGTTGCTTTAGCTGAAAGTTGAGTAACTGCAGGATGCAAGCTGGTTGAAAGGATGAAGATGCGCAGAGCTCATTGAGTCGTCTGTACAATGCCCATCCTGCCTGCAAAGCCATCACCTTGGATACACTTGGATACACTCCTATGTTTTGTTAAGATCCTTCTCTTAAAGATCAAGGCTTTGAGAGGTGGTATCACGCAGAGAATTAATGTTTTTTCCCTTTGACAACAGGAGAGCTGGTACAGCAGAGAGCTCAGAGGGAGGCAGCAGGGAGCTGGTGCAGTTTTCCATCCTCCTGACAGCCAGAAGCCTGCTTGCTGGTGCATCAGGGGGCATTAAATTAGGTCAGCAGTTGGCTTCAAGTGAACAAAACCAAATGATCTCTGGATATTTTCCCACACGTAATTACCAGTGCAGGGTGCCAGGGATCAGCACTTTCCATTCGTTCTCCCTCCTTCTGCCAAACCTCACATTCATAGACTCCTCCATATTTCTATTTGTGATTTGGGCTTTCTTCTTTGAGGGGTGGACAGAACAGGAGGAAAGCAGCTCTCTGGTGCGGGATGCTTGGGTTTTGGGCTACAGGAGAGCTGCAGCTTCTGGTTTCCATCTTTCTGAGGCTGGGCAGCATCACCTCTGCCTCAGTCCCAGTCTGTAGGGACTGGATTGTGTTCCCACTGGAACACATTGAGGTTTGATCTCAGTGGGTCTCCATTCCCCTTCTTTCCGTCCCACACAACAGGAAGGGAGATTTTAGTTTTCTCCCACTGAGTACATCCCCTGGGCTGGTTGTAACTGTTTTATTATTGCATATAAAGAAAGTACAGCAAAATGAGCATCTGGAGCATTACATGATGAATTTTCTGCTGCTGAAATCTCAGTAAAGATTCCAAATTTTACAACAGCTCTGAGCTGCAAATAAGTACCTATTTGAAGTATTTGAAGAACCTGAATAGAAACATCACAGAGAAAAAGAGTATGTGGGAAAAAAGATATCCCTTGTCCAAATCACTACTGATGAAAAAGAAATTGCATTAAGCCTTGGGCTTTCCTTTCAGAATAGATTTCAGCTTTATGAAGGAGTACGTTTTCCTCCTGGACCATTTTCAGTAGAAGATTTTCCAGTTCAACCTTAGAAAACCAAAAAATGTGTGGTAGTGATAGAGAAAAGAAAAGGTGAATAAATGAAAAGGGAGATGGCGAAAGCTGGAGGGAAAACTGAGAAAGAGGAAAGATGAATTGATAGATGATTAAATAAATATGCTTACCCAGGGAAAAACAACCAGGAAGAGAGGAGTCCATTAAAGACAAAGAGATTGGGTGAGAGGGAGCTGAGGCACTGCCAGTGTGTGCGCTAAAGTAAGGATTTCATTTTTCAGAAGGCACAGATATTTTGTTCTATGAAGGAACTTGGATGTGAGTTAAGGACAATAAATGAAGTCAGGTGCTTTTTAGGTACCAGTGTGGCTTCCAGGGCTGCCAAGCATGCAGGCTTTTTCTTTTGCAGATCAGGAAGACTTGCACTAAATGCCGTAAGTTTGATCAAGGGGCTGTTTATTTTAATCACGTATTGATTGACTCAACCACACTGCTGCTTGAGGGGGGGAAAGCTGTCAGCATCAAAATTTACAGCTTTTCAAGTTCCAAGTAATCCTAGGAAATGAGCCAAACATCATAAATGCGGTTTTATTCGGACCTGGTCCTACTACTGTTGAATTCAATACCAGCTTTTCCCTGTCTCTCAGCAAGAGTTTGAAGATGCTTATTCAAAGAGCAACTCCTCTGATCCAGCAGTCAGGGCAGCTGATTCTGAGGTAATCGTGAGTATAAATATGAAGCTCAAAGAAAAATACCAACAGATACAGGAAAATTCTGTTTTTAAGGGAGCATTATGTTGATTTCCAAGATATGGAAGAAAAATTTCGTACAAAAATTCAAGAAATGATGATGTCCAAAGAGGTAATGAGTTTAAGTAGGGTTAGAAAAATTAATTATAATGTGATAAATAGATGTTTTTCGAAAACCACTAGATAGAGATAGAAAAGAAAGAGAGAGCATTGAGAAGCTCAAGGTACACAGTCTGCACAGGCTGAACTTGGTGGAGGAAGGTCCTTGAAAGCAAAAGCAGTGCATCACACTGCAAAAATAGTCCCAAAATCATTCGTACAGACATGCAGTCATTCCTCAGGCAGAATTCCCATTAAGGTCAGAGCTACTCTGAGTATATACTTTGCTTTTAGTTTTCTAATGGGAGAAAGAGCTATAAAACAAATATTCAGTTATGATTCTAGTCACAAATTGAGTATACCCAATCCCTATGTAAAGTTTATATGCAGTGACCGAAAGAGAAGTAGCTCCTTTGCTGTGGTTTATGATCTTCAGATACAAGACAAGACATGCACTTTTAGCACACACAAATATTTACAAATGCCTATCTGTGTGTACAGGCAGACTTTGATTTCTGTGTATTCATCGGAGCTTGGAAAACCACTTGTTTGAAGACTTGATTTGTAAGGATTATTGAGTGAGGTAAGCTCCGTGATGAGTTTGTCCTTGGGGCTCCTCCTGGGAGGTGTTACCCTACGTCGGTCTCCTGTCTCTGGCTGTAAGAAGCTTGGAGGGGATCATTACTGTAATCCCAGAGCAGAAATTGAACAGTGTATTTTCAGATGTGTGATCTGGGGGTTGTCTATCAAAAAAGTCGGTGGTTCAGCAGTAATGTGAGTTGGGTCATTCTGACAACCAGCAGGTCGTGGTGGCCTTCCTCCATGTGCATTGCTACCCATGAGGCCCCTGCCCAGCCTCCCCCTTCCACTACCCCTCATTTTTTTGCATGTTACGAAGGATTACGTTTCAATGCCAGTGTTTTGTAAAGGGTATGGGTTATCTGAGGCACAGGCTGTACGTGCAAAGATATGATAGCTGTATCGTGGCAGATGACCCAGCTCAAGTTAGCTATGAAAGCTCGCTCCTTATGGATAATCTCATAGTATTTTCCAGGGACTGCCATGGAGGTCAGCAGGAGAGCTGGGGTTGTCACAGGGGTATTTCCCATGAGGAAATCCTTGCCCCAGGCACACAGGGCAGATGTGTGACTCTCCCGAGGAGCCCCTGAGGTGCTCCTGGCAGTGAAGGGAACAGATGTTTGAGATGTGCAAAGATGCCATGCTTGCTCCCTTGTTCTGTTTTTCCACATTTTACCAGCATCAATTTGCTAATCAATAACTTTACCCTCAGTTAATTAGGATTTGTAACAGTGTAGTGAGAGCAGACTCCGGGCCTGGCTCCCTGTGCTGTTGGGTCAGGCTCTGGCTGTTGGGCTGCCCTCAGCCTAGCAGCACACTGCAGTGGGCAGGCCTGACTGCTGCTCTTTATTTATCCCTATTAAGTTCATCAGATGCAGACAGAGCTTCCTGGGGCCATCCAAAGCTTCCTGGAGGGGGTACTCTCCCAGGCAGCCGTGTCTCTTGGAGGCAGACGCGTGTCTCCAGCAGGCAGACATGTGCCTCCAACTTGGATCGCTCCTTTTGGACTATGTGGTTGTAAGAGCATTTTCTTACAAAATATTTCCTTGGGGGATCAGATGGACTTAGATCTCGGATACCATCCCCACTAAGTGATACAGTAAAAATAACCTATTATTCTCTGGTTCTGACCTGGGCGGTGACAACATATTGTTTCAGCATCTCTGTCAGACTGTTTCCCTTAAGAGCCATTTTAACCTCACCCAGTGGGACATAGCTAAAGGAAATGAAACTCCAACCCCATTAAGGAAAAAGACAATGCCTTTCACTAAACAAACTTTATTTTCTTGGCTTTTCTTCGCCAAGGAGAATCGCCCCTACCCCCCACCCTTGCAGCCTTTGTAGGCAGTTCCTGTAATTGGGAATGGCTGGGTGGACACCAATGGTTGGCAGCAGAGGGGGATAAATCCGACATCCCTTGAACGTGACATGGACTGGGACTGCAGTCCCAGGTGGCTGCTTATTGTCAATTCCTATGGTACTGGTCGGCGGTACGTGCCTGCCAGCCACAGCTGCCGGCCCTTGAAACACAATTGGGTTTTAGCAAGACTAGATAAGAGGTACACAGCAAAGCTGGGCCGTTGCTAATTTTGTGCAGGCATTAGATCACTACTGTACTGTGACCCACTAGCCAGAGCTCGTGACTTGCAACAAAACTGTGGTGGTCTTTTGGCATCAGGTGAAACAGCCATCCCAGAAGCAAACATGGGTTTGAGGATTTGCCATTTGCATGCTAAGAGAGGGATCACTTCTGTCTTCACCCTCTAGCTAAGGCTGATACAAAATTTACACTCAGTAATTACGTTTGAGAGCATATCCATTAATCTGGGGTGTTTTAAGACAAATTACAAATATCTTCTTAAAATGCAGACCCATGCAGTTACAAAGCAGGCATCTGAGAAAGCATCTTTTCACACGTGGTGTGCAGGTAATTATGATGAACCACAGGGCGATCAGCTTGTTCCAGGGAGAGTTAGGGTTACAGATTGAGAAATGCTGCACTTTCTGTGTAACACCGAGTAGCATTTGGGTCAAAGTCAATCTACAGTGAGGAGGATTAGAGCTGGCAAAAAGTAAGTAAAGAACTCTCTATTGCAGGATAAAAATTGATCGCAAAAAATTGCAGCCCAAGCACAGTTTTTCATCTTAGAGGAGGCTAATATCTGTAGTTCCCCTTGTTTTCTGACTTGCAGGTTCTCAACGTGCCCAGTGCCCTGTTTCAGGATATTTCCAGTACCAGTCCCTGTGGGAAGCAGTTAAGCTCCAGTTTCAAACCTTAATCCTGCAGGGATCTATAAATGTGTGTGTCTCTTTGCCCCGTTAAGCAGGTTTATGGCTATCCCAGCAGCTCACCAACAAATTCTGACAAACTAAAGAGTGCCCTAAGCACTAGGTGTGAGCTGTGCGCTTTTGCACACTTTCTTCCTCTGCTGATGGGTGTTTCAGTAACCCCTGTGAAGAACAGCTTCTGTGAGAGCTCTTACAGCCTCCTTTCCTCAGCCCTGAATAGTGTGTCGCCTGATGGTTATGACATTCTCCTGCCAGATGAAAGATATGGATTTGAGCAGCACAGGCAGCAAAAGGAAGTGAAATTAGATTTTCTCCATGCTAGCTTGATGTTCCTTTGGGGGCAGCATCAATCAGCTTGTCAGTGCCTCCTTGAAGAGAAGTGTGCACACCTCCTTTTTGATTTCTCCCACAAGTGATGACTGTAGGGGATGCTCCCAAGTGAAGCCTGTCTGGGGCTGGCAGTAAGGTGCCAGTGTCCCAGGGAGGTGTAGGCTGGTGGATCCCTCTTGGCTGAACATTTCCCAATACTAGGAGCATGAGTTAGCTGTGAAATAATTCCCCAAAGCAGCTAGGTGCCTGAAGGCTCATGCAGAGCTGGCTTTACAGTTTGCATTTAGTCACTGCACTGCTTTGCCCTGTGCCTTCTCTCTAGCAGGAGTCAGTAGGAGTTGCTGGAGAGGACCTGGTGTCCAGCCCCATACCCATAGTGGGTGATGGAGATCCACCACTCTGTTGGTAACTTTCTCCTCCTGTGAGCTCTCTCTGCTGTTAACTAAGAGGCATTGCAGTTGCCTGTAACTGCAGTCAGCAGTGGTCTATTTTAAAAACAATAGAAAGTCATAATGATTAGCACTGGGGAGATTAAAGTTCCTTTTTAGATCATGGCCTGATAGGCAACTGCTGTCGCAATAAGTGCTTTGCGAAGCCCACAGATACATCAGTGGGTGAACTGGAGCTGCTGTGATGCTGAAATGTTAGCCTTCTGAATCTTTCCGTGGTGCATGGAAAGATTTACGGGTACAGCGATGCATATCTATCTCAGAATCATGTTCGGATTAAAAACTTCCTGCAGAGCTAATGTCAGCACAGGTTTCAGGTCACTGCTACAAGCTAAATCAGGTTAGAGATCAAAACCAGCAGGCAGGTAGGAGGCTTGCAGCTATCAACTGGGATAATCTGAGGCATGATTTTTTATGACTGCACCTGTAATGACATGTACAAGCAGGGAATGGTTGTGGTCTGGTATAAACTTGCTGGCTTGCCTGGATCCAGTGAAAATTTCACGTGCTTTTCAGCATCAAAATACTATGCAAAAATAGCTGGTCGAATCCAGCTGAAGTCACTTGGGTTATAATGAAGAATGAATTGGCCTTGTATGCCTGAGTTCAGGTTTAACATACAAACTACAAGCTATTCCTACATTACTTTCATTAGGCAATCTGTGTAAAGAGACACTTGTTAGATATAATAATTCTAGCTGTTATTATTTACTCAGCCTCTGACTTTTGTCTTTTACAAATTAAATATGTAAATTGTAAAGTAGGCAACTTGAATATGGTTTGAGTTTTGCATCAGGTGACTCATGCCACTGGATTTTTAATTAACTAAGAAGCCATCATTTTTGGCAAATCGTTCAGTTGCTGCATAGGTGTGATAATTGAATCTAGAGGTTTATTTTTGTCCATTTATTGATGCCGAGGGAAAACAGCATAGTTATGAAAATGGAATCAGCTGCAAAGGTTTGTTCAGTTCCTGTAGGCTGATTGGGACAAATGACTTTCCATTCCAGTTTTTATGAATATAGAGTTTTCTGAAAGCTTTACAGCACTACAGGGAAAGGAAATTGCAGGCAATAAATGATGCAGGATGGTTTTGTTATTGGGAAATAGAGGTTTTATCTGAAAATGTGAGAGGTACTGTTCTGCTCTATTTCACTTTTTTGAGCAGGAATCAGATGCAGTGATTTGTACCTTATTACGGACATGGAAGCAGCTTGAGAACATTTGCCTGTATTGCAGACAGAATCTGGTGCAGTCAAAGCTCAGTGCGGCCATTTGCTGTGCAGCTTTGCTGCATTGTTGTCTGTGGCCAGCAGGTAGGCAGTGGTGTCAAGCGTTCGCTGTCCCCTGCATTGCAAGGACAGCAAGGAGGTGGCCACAGAGTCCCACGATGGTTTGTTTATTTGTCTTGGTCAGTGCAGGCAGCAGGTGTATGTATCTCCATACCTCAGTCTGATAAATAACACTGTTTTTTTGTGGAACCGAGTTTGAGTAAACAGCTCTTGCAGCATTAGACAGCCCTACCTGTCAAGACCTTTTAATGAACCCAGTGTATTTGTTTTTTTCTATGTAGAAAGCAGAAACATGGCAACAAAGGAAAAGCTTCAGTGCTTGAAAGATTTCCACAAGGACATCCTCAAACCTTCCCCCGGCAAGAGCCCGGGGACGCGGCCTGAGGATGAGGCAGAAGGAAAGCCGCCCCAGAGGGAGAAGTGGGCGAGCAAGATTGACTTTCTGCTGTCCGTGGCTGGGGGATTTATTGGCTTAGGCAATGTCTGGCGGTTCCCGTATCTCTGCTACAAAAACGGCGGAGGTGAGTATTCATTTCCTGCTCGTGAATCAGTCTCTCTGCCTCACTCTTGCTCTTTTCAGTGCCTTCTTCCCATTTTTAAAGGGAGTCATTCAGCATCTGTTTTCTGCCTTTTTCACCAGTCTTTGGGAGAGACTGTTTTATTACTTACTAGATTTTGTTAAAACTTACGGAAAACCAACAACAATTTGAGTTTCATATGCTGAATGCTTTGTACTCTTTTGTTCTGCTACTATTGAGTCTGATATGCTGTTATCATAGACTCGTATTCTGTTATACAGTACAAACAGAGTTACACAAACTAAGGAGTGACTCAGTGTTAATAATCAGACTAAACATCAAACAATGGTTTCTGTTGGATTTCAGAGTGAGAGCATTCTGAGTCACGTGAAATTGTTGTGTGCCTAACCCCATTGTTATTGCAGATTTTCTTCTTCAGAAGGTAAGACAGTGCCCTTCCATTTGCATGCACCCATTGCACTTGCAGTATATGAATATGAGCAAAAATACCTCTGAATTAAAATTGTTGAATACTGACATTAAAGTATCAAATATGTTTCTTTGTTTATATATGTCTGTTAATAATTTTTAAACTATTCTGTGTAGTCACTCATTTATCTCCATTTTATGCTATTATATTTTCTCCACAGGTGCATTTCTTATTCCTTATTTCATTTTCCTGTTTGGGGGAGGTCTTCCCGTTTTTTTCCTGGAGGTGGTGCTAGGACAGTATACCTCTGAAGGTGGAATTACATGCTGGGAAAAGATCTGCCCTATTTTCACTGGTTAGTACCTCTGATTGTCCCTTACTGCTTGAAGACACCTCTGCAAATCAGAAAGAGCAATGCAGTTCCCCTTGTGTCCATTCATTCAGCTGTTTGCTCTAGTAATTGACGATACAGTGTTGGTTCCTGGAAAGGCAGAAGTCGGAGAGTCTGAAGGACAAAGCGTTGTATTGATTTTGATGCAGTCATCTTGTTAACTGGCAGAACTGCCAGTAAGCGAGAAACAGATTGCATATTTTGCCTCAAAAAGGCAACGGCACGTTTTATTCACTGGTACAGACAACGTGTTGTTTTGGAAAGCGAGCGCCTTTTACATGCCCTTTTGCAAAAACAGCTTCAAAATATTATTCTGGTCTGGAAGTCAAAACGCTTTGGCCGTGTGAGAGCTTATCACTGGCGTCATTCGTCTCTTACTGATAACACCGAAACCTGCATGGCATTTTGTGCAGGATTCAGAGACAGGACTCTTAAGACTCATAACAGAGGTTGTCCTGGCAAACAGTCGTCTCCTGTTATTCAAGGGCTTTTGCTGGCAAATGAAGAATCATTCAGCACTCGCAGGAATTATATGAACGCTACTCTGAAAGTTAAGTAGAATGAAAAACAAAGGGCAGGTTAGCAGAATTACTGAGGGTGCTGCCTTATGTATAGATTCCCCTCTGCAGTCTAACAACACAGGTAGAATTATGAGGAATAATTGCATTGAATAGTGGGTAACTGTTCCCAATTACATTCAGAAAGAACAGGTATTTCTCACTGACATGTCTCTAGCTCTGCCACTGCTGCTGTTACAGACATCCCCCAGCCCTTACATCACTCCATGCATCAGGGAGGACTTTCTGTAGGGCTTACTCTCCCACCTAATACTCAGAACGCTACTGAGCTCGATGTACAGTGCTGCTTTAGCTCCATTATTTTCTTCTTTTTCTTCCTCCTCCTCCTCCTCCCACTTCCATGAAACCTTTTCTCCATAGGAGGAAGAATGAATGTTCCTAGCTTAAATAGCAATATCCCAGGCACCCATAACAAGAAACTGTTGCTCTAGAAATATGGCTAGCTGTATATCCTGAATGAAGTGCAGCTATGTGGAATAAATAGCACTTGCTCTGATTGCTTTCACCTAGCATAAAGATGATCTTTGCTAATAGTGACTGCTGTTAGAATAAGGTTTGAAACTACAAACATGAGGTGGATACCCAGGTGTTCTGATAGCCACTAGGATGTTGTTCAAGGGACCTTCATTGGCCTTTCATCCTCTTTTGGGAGTCTGCTCTAAGTTTTTGTAAATGAACTCTTTTTTTCCCTGTCATTCCTAAGTGCCAAACCTCACTCCTGTTGTTCAATATGATAATACTGCAGTATAGTCTGTATACTGAAAAATTTTCAGAAGATGAGGCTTCTTAGAGTCCTTTCATTTTGTATTTACAAAAATAGTGATTGCTACTGACTTGACATGTAGTATGGATCTGCCAGCAGGGCTTAACTGCCAAGGTAAGAGAGATAGCAGCTTCAGGAGAACAGTTGTGGTATTTAATTAAATCCACCGGAACAGCATTCCACCACCTCCCTGAGTTGTATGGCACTCGGCCTTATCTGCCTATGACCCTGCTTTTGAAAACAAACAGGGAACATTTTTTTATCGTCAAATATTGATAGCAAAGTTAAACATTGATCTAATTAAGCATAACAGCTACAAATATCGTGCTTCTTTTGCACAAGTGAAATTGGGGCAGAAACAGCAGCTTTCAGTTTGATAACTCTGGAATTTTCCTTTCTAACTCATTCAAGAGTTGCCTTTTTTTTGCATTTATACGGAGCTGAGCCAGTTGATAAGAGTGAATGGTGCCTGAATGCATGTCCAAGATGTGAGATTGTGTAGCTTTCAAATAAATGAAGTGTGATGCTTTAACTTTCTTGTAATAAGGCCCCTGTAAAATTGGGTAGATTCCCTGCATCTCTTCCCCTTCAATCTCAGCAAGCCATAGCTTGAAGTTCAGCCCTGAGTGCCAGTAGAAGTCAAAGACAGTGGCCAGTGCTTATGTGTGAGTTCACTTTCCAGCAGCAATGTGGGAGAGAGGGATAAGAGTCCACAATGCAGCAGGAACTGCAGTAGCAAGAGGTCTTTGGCCTCACAAGGCACCCTAGCAAGGACCACATATCACATCTGTGCCTATTTCCTTTCTCTTCCCCTCTCACCAGGAATTGGTTATGCTTCCATAGTGATTGTGTCCCTTCTGAACGTGTACTACATTGTGATCCTGGCCTGGGGACTCTACTACCTGTTCCAGTCGTTCCAGAGCGTCCTGCCGTGGGCACACTGCCACCAGAAGTGGAACACACCGACCTGTGTGGAAGACACTCTCAGGAAGAACAAAACCCTCTGGATATCACTGAATGCCACTAACTTCACCTCTCCTGTCACAGAGTTCTGGGAGTAAGTACTCCATCTTCATGGCACCTTTGGGATGCTGTGGGGGATGCCAAGGATCATGCCTGAGATTTTGCAGAAGTTTAATGGGGAGTGCTAGATAGGAGAAGAGAATGGCTCTAGATATGGCTCATTTGGCAGACCAGTAAGTCTGGGAGTGGTGGAGGAAGTTGTTAGATGCATAACCACACTCCGCCTAGAGAGTATGGGGAGCCCTAACAGGCCAGTGCAATTTCTAGTTTGGAGGAAATTCTGTTTGTTTCTTCTCTGGGCTTTTCCAAATTCAGCAAGAGAATAGAAACAAGTCACTTCAGATGTCCTGGCGGCAGGGATTTAAAACAGAAGCAGTGACAAATCACCACCTCTGTGGTTGCCTCTTCCCTTGCTGTTGTCACCTGCAGTGCACTTCATGAAACTACAATGTATATCGCTTTGACAAACATGCGAGGCGTGACCTCATCAGTAAAACTGACAGAGGTGTTGTCCCATATTGTAGGTTTCTCTGGTCATCTTTGTTCCATCATTTACTTCTGCAATCCTTGAGGAGTTCTGTTCTACTTGATGCCTGGATTTTGTCAGGCTTAAGCTTCTTATTTCCATTTCTCTGTTATTTTTCAAGTTCAAAATTATATTGCATAACTTATTTCTGAGCAGGGACGACCTCAAATCTCTGAGTGTTTATACAGTTGTCAAAACATAGCAGCAGAGGAAGACACCTGTAGGGAAACTTCAATCCAAAGGATCTATATATAGCTTAGGAAGAAAATCATCCTTTTTTCTTGGCTTGATGCGATAATCGATTAGCAGTAGAATAAGTTTCTGATCCAGCTTATCTTTCAGCATGTTTAAATTCTGTTTGGTTCCCTGATGAACTTGTACCTACTTCTCTATTTTTAAAAGGAAGCTTCGGCCAATACCCCCAGCGGGAATTATGTTCATGCCAAATGTATCTGGCATGCATTAGGTTTACAAAAAATGCTATTACGAGCTGTGCTAAACTTTGTAATGCAGGAGCCAAAGTACAAAGTGCAGAGCAGGTCTTGATGAGCAGTTTGTCAAAATACACTGGAGATCAACGTGAGGGATGGGGTGCAGGCTGAGAGAACAGCTGTTTTCCCCATGCCACAAGCACTGCCTTTACTTGCTGAGTGACTGATACTTTCCCAGGTGTTTTCCTCCCTTGTGAGTGGAAGAGAAAGTAAGGAAAGATTTGCTAAATGGCAACTTTGGGTATTTTGGGAAACTTGAAGGCAAGTTATGGGAGAAGAGGAAGCAATTCTTACTCCTTTGTACTCTCCCACTCTGGTACTCAGGGTCTTGAATCCAAGTAAACAGCTGTTTTTGTGGGATGTTCAAAGGTCTCAAGGCTTTGGTAATAAGCACGTATTGCCATGACATACAGTTGCTCTCACAGGATTTTAGGAACAGTGTGTTCATCTTAATTTTGTGCACTAAGTTTGCTCACTGATCCTCTTGTACCATTCAGTAGCTTAGAAGCTTCCTGACGGGGCTGCAGAGTTGTCCTGCTGTCCCCAGGAGCTTTTGTTCCTGTAATGCATAAACTTAGCAACTAGCTTGTTTCCATGAGGCCCCAGCTGGTTTGTCTTCTTTAGGAGACTGAGAAGGTAACTGATCCCATGAAGAAGAGGGAATAGGGCTTGGAGTGGGAAAGTGAGTGGTAAAAGAAAAAGCATGATAAAAGATTGAAGAAGCCAACAAGATGGAACAGTAGTAGGAGGTAGTGCAAGTTAACATGGGAAATGAACTCAAAGGCAGGAGAGCAGCAAGATGCAAAGAACATGTGGAGAGCTGGTGGGATCCCTTCAATGAGATCCAAAACTTTGGACACCAGACACCATGGGTAACCCTACAGTAGGTACAAGGTGGCAGGGCACGCTGCTTGTGGGCTGGGGGAATTATGTCCCCATGGATGTGGAGCTTTTAGTTAAGTTCCCTCTATAATAAATCAAGTTTTTGCCCTCAAAACTCTGCAAGCTGAGCCAAATCCTCCTGTAGGCACTGCCTACTGCATGTAGTCAGACTGGGGGTGCCCAAAGCTGGAGAGGAAATTCTCAGTTCTCACAGTGCTTTCCTTTCCACCTTCCCCAGACAAATAGGTTTGTGCCCCCACATTCCTTTAGCACAGCAGAGCAAAGGTTGTTCAGCAACCAGTGCTTGTGCAGGCAGCTTCCCAAGTACTTTGCAGTCACTTTAACTTTTGTTCTCAAATAGCGGTTTTAAACATCATGAACTAAACTCCTCCCTGGAGTTGTGCCAGGGAGGGATTTGGCTCCATACTACTAATAATACAGACATACCGTCCGTAGCTCAGAGTTTCATCATGAGCAAACTGTCTTTAACAGATCGAGCTGCCTTCGGGACTCATTGCTCTTACAGGAGTATTAAAAATAGCTGTTCTCTCTGCATAAACAACTGTTGGTGTCTTCAAGGAAGGACAGAGAGAGATCACTCAGCGCTGCTGTCATTAAAGCAACGTAGATTTTACAAGGCCATACTACTATACTTTATGGTTCTGAAATTAAAAATAATCTCAAGAACTTTATGAGTACTTTGCCATCATAGACAATGCCAGCTGCCAGCCAGCCAGCTACCCGCATTGAAAGGACAGGTCAATAAATAGCGTTTAACCGAAGATATCCATCTGCTTTGTGGCACAATTAATTCCAATTTAATTTAGGGGTTTGAGTATTTGGTTTCTGAAACCCAATGCTGTTTTTATTGCGGGAGATTTATGTAGTGTCCTCATCACTCCTGCTTTGTAAGGCTAACTCTGCAGAGATATAATTGACCACACTGATGCATTAACCTCTTCATGTTGAACAACACGTGTCCTTCTCAGCCTGGCTGGACATATAGTACAGCCTGACATTTCAGTTCATTTGAATTAATGTTCTGTACAAATCACATGCTTGCTTGAGCAGCAATAAAAGGGGGTTAAGCAAATCTGGCTTTGTATCAGGGACTTACCTCTTGGTATCACATGCTTCAGGTCTTACTTCTGAAGATTTTATTTTAAAGCCCCAAACCTTAAAGGCTTACACACACATTAATGCATAAAGGATAATTGTTATGGGATAATTATGGTTGAACAAAACCTCTGATTGTCTGGTGCTGGCCAAGTGTTGATAAATATTGGGTAATCAGACTTTTTTCGTCCAAATCCCAAGAAAGACCATCACATGCTAATGGCATGTAATCTTGAGGGGAGCAACACAAAAACGAGGTAAATCGAGGGCAGCTGTCTCTGCCTTTGGGGGTAAATGGAGAATTTTAACAGTTGTTTCATGTTCTCCCTTGTAAGAGCTTTCTGGTACGTACTGCTTCAGCGTTAGCTATTCATGTCTGTCAGGGTGCTTCGCCTTTCCTGGTATGTAAGTTCTGGCTGCATTCACTTAATTAATGAGCTGGAATATCCTTCAAAGATTGCATAACTCTCCTTGTTTTGTTTTTGTTTATGTTCTAAAGCCAGTTGCTGCTCCTGTTACATTTCCATGCTGTACATCACTAGACGATTCAAGAGTATGAACAAAGTTCAGGGATTCATGGTTGCAAAGAACTCCGCCCCAGCCTGTTGCCCCAGTGATATAATATTAAAGACAGTTAATGACAGCATCATGACTATAAATTATAATTAGCAACAAATTCATGCATACATAGTATGAAATGAGTTGAGTGAGTGAGGTGAGTGAGCTTGGCTCAGTCTCTGCAGTAGTGGGTTGTGTAACAAAACTGAAGAGGTATGGGCATAGCGTGGATCCTGCTGCCTCCTGAAGTTGAATTTTCAGGACATTACAAATCCAGATCGAGTGCTTTTTCTGCAAAAAATGTTGGTTTAGGTTTCATGAAACAGTTTTAACTCTGAGACCCCACTGGTAATTCTGAGTGGATTCTTTAAGGTATTGAGCTTTTGTGAGACCAGAGAATTCAAGATAGAGAAAGGCAGCACATCACTTTGTGTGCTTGCTGCCAGGCCACAGAGAAATAACATAGCTGGCTCTCAGTGACCCGTGGGGTACCTTCCAGGAGAGCTGGGCAGGGCTGCTGGGGCATATTCTGGGTGAAACAGCCATTCACTTCTAGTTCCCCTAATAAAAAGCAATGAAATCTTAGCTGAATGCATTCATAGATATCCTTATCCCGAAATGTGTTTGCAGTTAATTCCTCATTGCTTCCTGAGAGCTAGCTCTATAGGCTGCCTTTTACATTTCATATGAACTGCCTGTAAATTGGAAAATTGGCATCTATTTCTTAAAAAGCCATGAGAGGTTGCAGCAGAAATTTGTCTTATAAATGTGATTTCTTCTTTTGTGTATTCACAGTGAGTTTTCCTTGATTTCTTTACTCTCAGGTGAACCAGGACTGCAAACTCTATGCCAGTCATTCATTACTAAGGGATTTTTCATAACTATTGAATAGCTGTGCTGATTAGGGCAGACTTACCCTGTCTGGTGCCATTAGTCCTTTCCCATAGCAAAATGCACACACGTTCAGGGAGAATAAAGTGTTTGATGTGAGAACACATTCACACAGGTAATCCAAGTGAATTTGGCGAACAGAGTCACAAAAACAGATGGATGAAGGTTTGAGTCCTATTAAGCTGGTCAGTTCAGGTTTTTTTCCAAAAACTTAATTGCAAATTTTCCATCAGTGACTTCATTCATTATTTTTTCCTTTCTAGTTGAAACATACAAACAAAAAATGTTTAATTAATTCAAGGAAAAAACTGGCCCTGGCCCTAATCCTTAAGACCCATCTTAAAACAGGAATCTTTTTATTTATTAACCTGAGTAACAGAATACAGTTCAGCAAATAGTTTGTGCTGGTTCAGGGTATGGAAGTGGTCACTGAGTGCAGGCAAGACAGTGCTTGTGTGCAGGGCCATGGGGGGTAATGGAGAGAAGGAAATGGGTGTAGAATAGTAAGAAATGTCTGTGATGGAGCTAGGAGGTAGGCAGTGCTGGGGTGACTTTATCTTAACACCTTCAAGACAGCAAATGCAAAAGCCACACTGATTTCAAAATAGTTTCTTACCTCACACTGAGGTAATTGTGGGCTGCTGAAAGAGCTTAAAGTGAAATGCTGTGCAACATATTAAGCAAAAGAGTGCCACAAAGCTAGGGGAGATCTAGGCATGCAGAGCTTAGTTTCGTTCGCTTAAGCTATTCTGAATTAGCAGGCAGAAGGCTGAGAGCTACCCACGCATGTGCTGCCCCAAGCGCCATCCTGTACTTGCAGACATCACAGCAAGACTCAGTATCACTCTGCTCATGCATCTTTCTTTTGTTCTGATTCCTTTCATACACTCAGGCGCAATGTACTGAGCTTGTCCTCAGGGATTGAAGATATTGGTATTATCAAGTGGGATCTGGCACTGTGTCTCCTCCTCGTCTGGGTGATATGCTTCTTCTGCATTTGGAAAGGAGTCAAATCCACTGGGAAAGTAAGTGCTCGTTCACCCTTTCTATAATCACTGTAGTTAGTAGATGGCAAGGATACGAAGTAATGTTCTTCTTAATTATGCTCATAATTTCTTTGCAAATAGTTGTATTTTTGCACTGAATACAGCAGGGATTTGGATTCAGCTGCCACTGGAAAGCCGGTGCCCAAAATGCCTGAGTCAAGTAGCCGTTCCTGGATTGGCATCAAGAAGCAGACAATGGCATGTTTTACTTCTCTGAGGACAAGCATCCTACTGATGCACGTAATGAGCTTGGAGAGTCTTAGGCTTACGATGCACAGAGCTCTGCACTCCCTGCCCGTGCTCTCGCACCAGCCAAGTTCATTCTCAGTGTAATGGAGTGGATGTTAACATAGCTGTGGTAGGGATGTTTTAAGCCAGTGGAAAATGCTGGATGTGTAGCATTTTTGAAATGCTGCTTGCTTACTTAAGAGCTCTGTGTAGACAGAGAAGACTAAACTTAGGTGCTTGTTTACAGGCACTGTCCTTAACAGAGATCCTGGATATTCTTTTGATTTAGGCTTACTATGCGCACTTTGGAGTCATGTTTTTCTTTAAAGGATAACAGTTACATCACCCCTGCACCTCATCCTACTCCAGTGCAAGAAACAAATTATAGCATTCTTAGCCAATCACTAAACAATTTGAAGCATGATGTTATCCCCTTGCATACAGTAGTGCTTTTAATCCTGGTTCCCTGAGAAAACGCTGTTGAAGCCATGTCTCCCTCCTAACTTTCAAACCTGTTGGTTGAGTCAGTTTTTTGGGTAAATTAACAGAGATAGGGACGTCTCAGGATGTGAAGCTCCACACGTTTCTAGTCAGCTGGGTGGAAGGGAGCGATTGCTTATGTCCTAGCTGAGAAGAAGCTAGAGCATGAACTCACCTTTTGTTAGACCTTAGGGGAGTTGAGAGCGGAGAGCAAATGAGAGCTCCTCAACTGCAGAAAACACATGATTTTGCAGTTTTATCTCCTTTTGTGTTGCAGAATCAACAGGGAGACAAAATTCTCTACGAAGCTGGTCCTTATTAGTTCCACTGTTGACTAAATTGCTTGTTTTATTGTCGTTTCTGTGTTGCTTTCTGTGATTTTATCACGGAGCCTCATTAAAATCATGCTGGTGCCTTGTTCTGGATTCCTGCCAGTTCTGTCCACACCTCTAAAGTACATGTTGACAAAAATGTTTGCTTCTCTGTTCCTGCTGATTGATGTGACCAAGTGAGATGATGGTGTAAATTTAACAGTAAAGGAGAGCACAATAAACCTCCCATAGCAGTAGAGTGGAAGCACACGTTGCTCGGTACTTTTTGTGAGCCTGGTTTCTTCTTGGTAAAGGTTAAGGTGGCTCTGAGGGATTTTCCACGTTCCCTATGGCACATTGTTTCACATCCCTGTGAATTTAACAGGTTGAAAACAGGTCTGTTAAAATGAGCTACTGGCAGGTTTTACTTCGAGTAAACCCAGCAAAATTTTCATCTTACAAGACAAAGTTGGCAGTAGGAATTCACTGCCTCCTTTCCACAGTGCCTGAGCTCATGGGGGTGTGGAGCCAAAGCCCAGCAAAGCCATTGGAAAGTCTCTGGTTGACTCCATTAACTTTGGGGTCAAACAAAAGTAAACCGTAAACTCTAATGGAGCACTTGAATTATTTGAGAAGTCTAGTTTACTTTAGCAGATCACTGTTTATAGCACTTCCCTGGGTTCCAGTGTGTTAATGGCTCTTTGGAGAGTAGGGGGAAATAATTTAAATCCCGTAGTAGCATGTTGGACAAATAAACACTAAATTATGGGGAAAAATAATAGTTGTGTTTGATCTCTAAAATTCCTTCAGTGTTAGAAGAGAATCCTTACCTGGAGGGCAAAGGCCACTTTGTAAGTGCTGTGTGTTCAGCTCTTGTGAACACATATGGGGATGTTTTTCTGGTAAGAAAACTTTAATTTATAATAGGCCTGGATCACATTAAAAATTAGAAAGCAAAGAAAACCACCTATAATCCATCAGCTTTGGTGGAAGTGGGTGGGAATGTGTAAGGCATATTATTTGTCAGGGGCAAATACACAGAGATTTCGAAAGAGGGATTTTAAAAAGGCCTGTGTGAAAAGGTTTCCTTTTGTTTTACAAAACCAGTCTGTCACCATTGAATTACTATGGCCATGGAGGCTTTGAGTTCTCCTGGTTACTCTCAGAGGACACACTTAAAAAGAAAAATGGTGCATCCCAGGAGCTTTGCTGGAGCTAAACAAATTGTGGAAAACAAAAATATGTTTTAAATCAAGTCAGCAAACTGCAATTACCTGGGGGGATCATCTGACTATGAAAAAAGACCTTTCATGGACTGTAGTGGCTCTTCACTGTAACACAGCAGTTATATGAAAAATGAGAGAAAACACTGGTGAGCAAAGAAAACAAGATGTTAGAGGTCAAAAAGTGTGGGTCTAAAGATAGAACTGTCCAAACGCATGCTAAATTAACCCTCGTGCTGGGGATTAAAGCAAAGGGCTCTTTCATCAAATGAGCAGAAAGTTAAGAAGCAGGCTGTTATTTAAAAAGAGTAGGAATGGAAGTTAAAGATAATGAAGACATTCTCAAAACTGGGTGAATGGAACCTTAGTTTACAATAATGGTGTTGCTGAGTAAGCAGCAAGGGCAAAAAAAAGTTATGGGACTGGAAATTACCACTGTTGAGGCTGATGGCAATCTGAATGTCTTAATGCCTTCAAGTTGAAGGGAAGGGAGATGCAGGAGCATGGACCAATTTATCTTCATCCAAATGAAGTGCTCCTTGGAATTGCCTGTAGGAGTGGTGTGAGGTTGCACGGCAAACAGGGCTGGCAGCAGAGTCACACAGCTGAAGAAAACCAGAAACGGTCCCTGCATTGAATTCCTGTTGATGGAGGTGTAGCATCAAGCGCCACAGACTGACCGTGTGATTTCTTTGTATTCCCAGGTAGTGTACATCACTGCCACGTTCCCATTCATCATGCTCCTTGTTCTGCTCATCCGTGGTGTGACCCTGCCTGGAGCTGCAGAAGGCATCAAGTTTTATCTTTACCCTGATATCTCACGGTTAGCTGACCCACAGGTATGGAACCAGGAGTGGGGAGCGGGATGATTTCCTGCACAGAGAGGGATGGTGGAGGGTGATGGTGGTGATGTAATGGCAATAGATTTTTTTCCACAGTCTTTTGAGGTCCAAATATAACATGAACATTAATGCTGGGTTGTATTTTCCAGAGATCTGCTTGAGAAGGTCACTTGTTATATGTGTTAATGCATCTTTCCATATGTATGTATGAGTGTGTGTGCATGTGTGTTTTTCTTTTTGTGTCAAAGGACTCTGAGGCTGTAAATTCTGTCCTGTTATTCAATCTCAGCTTTCTTGTTGGTAAGGTAAGGGAGATGCATTTTTTTAATGAGCGTAGTCTAGTTTCAAAGGAGAGAAACGTGAGCTTCACAGATGGAGCAACAAACAGCAACTGTGAGTACCAGTGTCACCTCAGTACCTACTGCTCTGAAGGAGGAGATTGGGAAAGTAATACGATAAGGTGGAGAAAAATGCTTTCTGAGGGGCAGAGAAGATAGTTTGCCTTGGTGAGTGGCAGCTAGACTTACTCCATTTTTGTAGGCTATGAGGATAAGGAGTCTCAGAAAGGGCAAGTATGGAGACATTTCAGCACACCACCCTATAGGAATCATGTGAGAAATGCAAAAAAAAAACACCCAAAAGTACAAGCAAAGCAATATGCTTGTTCCTAACCAAAAATAGGAAACTAGGAATCCTTGAAAATAATGAAGTGATTGTCACAGTGAGATAGAATAATGTCTTTCCTTGCTATTTCTTCCTACTGAGTATTTGGTTAAAATAAAACTTCACTGGTAGGTAAATAACTGAAGTAGAAAAAGTGCAATTGAAAGGAACACTGTGGAAATTTGTTTCATTCTTTAGTCATGCCCTCTATGTAAGATACCTTGTTTATAGGAGACATTATATTTTATGAATGCATCATCTTTTATGGGACTCCATCATTTTTATAATCTACTATTAGCCCTAAACCCAGACTATTAGCTGATAATGTAAAAGAGATTTGTGTGAGCTGGCAGGTCCCCTCCCTCAGTCTAGCACAAGCATCATCTCCAAGGACATATCACCTATCAAGAGGGTTCTGGAAAGCAGTGGTGGGAGGGAGAAAATAATGGTTGCAGTCTTGATTCTCACTTATTCTGTTTCTGTGGTGGTTTCTACTGATGCTAGCAGGCTTGCATTTGCAGAAAGAAGTGAACAGATGTAATTCAGTGGATGCATTTTGATGTCTATGTCTTTACTAAGCTAGTTCGTATTGTAATGTTATTTAATTCTGTACATGTTTTTAAAGTATAATCAGAAGAAAGAATCATGAGACCGAGGTCAGATACGCATCTTACACAGTGCATTGTATTTTGCTTGTTCTTCCCCCACCCCTGTGGCTTTTTATCTTGCATTTAAACAGTTACAAAAACAGCTAGAAAATTAAGAAAATAAACAAAGTAAAAGAAAGTGTTTCTCAAGCTTTTCACATCCTCAGTTTAGTCACTGTCAGCTGATTCTAATTGAAATGACTTAAAACAGAAATGAGCAGTTTTATAAATACTTCTGCATTTCCTATTGCTCTGAAGCAGTTATTGTTGCACCAACAGGAAGGATCAGCTGAATGACTAAGAGGCCAGAAATATTAAGCCTCTCTGGGGAAGGAATATTGGAACTGTTGAAGAGTTGATGTTCTTGTGGGTTGTGATGCTAACAATTCTCTTTTCCCTTCAAAAGCCAAGTTTGCAAATGTGATGTTTTCTTCCCCACCCTCCCTGATCCCATAGCTATCACCCTCATTGGAATCAATTATTTTGTTGATACTGTATAGTTTGAACTGTGTGTTTGTGCTGTGGGTTGCAATGAAGCAGTGCTGTTACTAACAGTCTTTCTGTCTTTCCCTTTAGGTCTGGATAGATGCAGGGACACAAATCTTCTTCTCATATGCAATCTGCTTAGGAGCAATGACTTCCCTGGGGAGCTACAACAAGTACAAATACAACTGCTATAGGCAAGTTTCCATCTAAGGGGGTTTAGTGTTTTAGCTAAATGATGTAAATAAAGTAGGGACAATGGGTTAATTTTTTTTTAATTAACTTGCTCCATGACATATGTGTGACTTAGGGACTGTTTGCTGCTGGGATGCCTGAACAGTGGTACCAGTTTTGTGTCTGGCTTCGCAATTTTTTCCGTCCTGGGCTTCATGGCACAAGAGCAAGGGGTGAACATTGCTGATGTGGCAGAGTCAGGTACGATGGTATTGGTGGCAGTGGTGGTGGGCACTGCCGCCTAGCGTGTGAGCAAAGTTCTGCAGACTCAATCAGCTAACATCTAAGCAATAAAAACAGAACAAGATTTCCCATAATCTCCAGAACAATAAGCACACTGTTGATTTGGGCTTTCATCGAGGGCAGTGATGGTTAGTGGGGTTGTATTAATTACTCTCTTGATTAACAGAGCAGTGAATATATTTCCTAGAATGTTCTAATCCGTTTGAGTTGAGATGAGAGGTATGATAGCCATGCCATTATCTAGGGCCCAGAATGTTCATTGACTCAAAAATGTATTCCATCTTTCTCTTCAGACTACCTTTATTTTCATTCAAATGCAAATAGCCAGTACTGATGCATTTTTCATAGCTTACTTTTGCTTGCTCACAGCAGTGGGAGTATTATCTTGGCCTTCAGAGGGGACATACATGCATATATTCCTGAGTCTCACTGAAAGGCAGAGAAATGGGAGAGCCTCCTTCTCCTGCGTTCTGTGGAACATGTCATCCACAGGAACTCTAGCTGTCACAGTCCTGCACTTGTCCTCTGTAGCTCCAGGATGAGGTTGATGTAACTGTGAGAAGTTCTTTCTGAAACTGGATGTACACTTTTATTCTTCCATTATTTCAGAAGTGTTCTCCCCATGAATGTTCAGCCACGCACGTGCAGCTGAAGGAGGCTAAATCCTCCCAGCTTGTGACATTTGTGACAGATGATGTTTTTTCCCCATGCATGTCTTGTCTGGGAGGGCAGGCGTAGCATTGTACTTGCACACAGCACAGGCAGGTTAGATGGTCACAACTCAAATATAATGAACAGCTGTGATGCAGTCTTAAAGCTAATCGGATTCAAACAACAGTAATATCATTTGAGTGCACCCTTGACATTTCTTTCTCATTCTTTTTTTTTCTTTCAATTTTAATTCTCCTGCATAGTATTTGAAAGCTTTTCTCTGGAAGCATGCTCTTACGAAGAAAATTCAATGTATCTCCTAATTGTATGACTCCAGGAGTTAAGTCTTTAAGAAAAAATATCTCAGTTGACAGAAGCTAATGAAAAACTAATGACATTGGTGGCACCACTGGATTCTTGGGTGGTTGCAATTGGCGAAGCTCTTGCGAGTGCAATTAGTTAACACTTCTGGCCACCATGCTTATTTTGATCCCGACTTGATTGCTTTGTTTGAAAACAGGAAGCAAGGGAATAATCCTATTGAATGAATCATAAACAGCACATTTTATTATTTCTTTTTTTAAGATCTAGATGGATCAGTTCCAAGAGCATTTTGAAGTGGTTGCTTTTTTTTTTTCTTGGTCAATACTTATGCTAATTTTGATTAATTAAATCTCTGATAAACAGGCAGCAATGTTCCTGTTGCTTGGCATTTTTAAGAATCAAACAATTTTGTAGCAGCATTGCATTATTAACTAATTTTTTTTTAATGTTAAACTTAGTGTCTACCTAGTATTTTTCAAAGAAGATTGGTATGATAATCCCATCTTCATAGCTGAAACGACGAGGGCACTGATTGGCTTCTAAACCTTGCTTTTGGTCCCTTGATTATTTTTGTATTTATTCCTTAAGGTTTTCTAGTTCATTTCAGTTCAGCCCTAGTTGCTGGTGGCCGGGCATTGCAACCACCTCAGCAGTTCAGTGAGTTGTTCATCATCTCTGGCTGAACTTTGGCTAAATAGTAAGCCACGTTTTATATGATAGTAAGCATTACCAAGATTATCCAAACCACTTCCCATGGCCTTCTTTGCTGCCTTCCTCAGCAGAGGTCTGGTGTGGAGCTGCTGCAGACCAGTTAGTCCTGCTGGGACGAGCGTCCCAGGCCTTGGAGGAAGCCCCATCCCGGAGCTGGGGCTGACTTCTCAGAGCACAGACATTCAGCAGGTGGTTCAGCCTCTTTTTTGGGTGTTTTCTTTTTTGATTTCTCATGACACAAGGTCAGAACCACTCCCTTGGGTCAGAAAAAAAGGTGATCAGAGGCACTGCTGTTTGGCTCTAGCCCTGGGGAGAGGATACTGTCCACAGTGGCAGTGCCTGCTGCTTGCCCTCATCTCTGCCCAGAGTGTTAAGTCCCCTGTGACCTGTGCATGACACTGTTTATCTCCTTGTTTGCCCTCCTGCCATCCAGGGAACATCAATAAATTTGCTAGCAGAACAATCTCATGGCCACTTTTTTTTTTTTTTTTTTTTAACCTGTGCCAAATTCAGCCTTGTAGCAGTGTTCCCAGCACACCTTGTCATCAGCAAGGAGTGGCTCCTGCTGGCTTCCACTGGCTTTAGTAGGCTTACACCAGAGTTAAATTAAACCCCCTTTGGCTTCCCAGTGAAATCAGACCTTTAATAAATAACGTCTGATTTTAAAGGGAGAAAGCAAAGCATTGTAGACACAAAAAATATCATAGTGAGTCCAGTTTAAATTATACTGCATTTCTGTTTGACTGAAAGAAATACTTCACCACACATGCAATAACATAAAAGCTGCAAGAGGGATTAGGGCACTTGTTACTTGTCTGTAGTGCAGTACAGGGACGCTGTAATGGCCAAAGCATACAGAATTGCAGCAGGTTTTGAGGAGAGCAGTTTTACATCTGTCTCATAATTGCACAGATAACTGCAAATGCCATCTAGTAGCTGTTCTGCCTGAGGGAGGATCTCCTGTAGCCACTGAGTTGGGGGAAAAATAAAACTTTTCCTCCCCCCCCCAATTTGATACATTCACCATTTTTTTGGTATCTTCTGTCATATAAAATCTTAGCAGTGTTTCATTTTAAATAAAATTAGTTGCTTGATTGTTGGCTAATTTGTATTTATTTCTGTTCAGATATTTTCTGTGACTTAAAGTTTTCTTTAGTTTGAAAAAAAAAATCATCTTTTTTTACCTCTTTCTCTTGCTTTTTCCATCTCTCTTGTTGGAAAGGAAAAGTGGGAGGTAGGAAGAGCAGCCTTAGAGATTTTTCTGCACAGGTCAGAGATCAGAGTTCTGTCCCCACACTGCAGCGGTTAAAAAAACAAATCATTTTTACCTTTGAAAATTACTTAAATCTACTTCAAAATTGGGAAGTGTTAAATCTTCAAGGCTTCTTAAAGCTGAGCTAGGTATTTCTGGGTATTAATCTGTATTTAAATCTGCCCTCAAATTCAGTTTTTATGGCCAATTTGAGAGCTTGCTGTAAACGCCTGCTTCCCCTTGTTCCTGTCTCCCACTTGGAGAGGGCTCCTTCTCTCTCAGTAGAAGCTCTCCCAAGCCATAGCTGAAAGCACACAGCTCCAGGCTGATCCTTTGCAGATCAGCACGAGAGCACTGCCTGTATGCTCGGTGTGTGGGTGTGAGTGGTCCATGGTGCAGCAAGAGCCAGGCTAGGAAAAAGCATTCAACAACAAGCCTTTGGTTTCCAGGGCAGAGAAACCAGGCTCTAGTCCCAACCCCCTGGTGACCCCAGACTGCATCAACCCATCCTATAGCTGTGGGTCATGTTGCTCATACTCAGTGTCACTATGGCAGGTCTGCCTAAGCTGGCCAGGTGACAGGACTCCTAACTGCAGAAGGCATTTGTTTCAGGGACCTCAGCTGATAGAACTAGGACTAGCCTGGTCAGTGCAGCAGTAAAGGTTTGCAGAAGCAAAGGAGCAGCCTGAGAGTGCAAACCCTGCTCTAGAAAAGCTGGTTTTGGAAGTTGTGTCTGGAGTGGGGCAGTGGTTGCCTTACTGAAGGCCCCTGGGAATTTTTCTAGCAGAATCCCTTCCCTGCATAAAAAAGAGTTTCATCATCATCACCTTCATCACGACCACGTGGGCTAGCTGTGAGGGTTCTGCCATTCCCCTGGGTCACCCCTTCTCCCCCCAGCCCCAAAACTGACCTGTGTCCCTGTGGGCAGGTGTAGGAACACCTCCATTACTGACATGTCTGAAACGGATGTTAAAGCTGGTGATCAGTTAGCAATGCCTCGGGGGTTGGCCTATGGTTTCTGCTTTAGTCATGCGTGCTTCGTTTTCAGATAAAAGAGCCAAACTGTTTCACTTCTGGTATTTCCAGCCGCGTTTGGATTTATCTGAACGGAACCAGGCATTCCTGCATTTGAGTGTGCTACCTTTACCACAGAGCTGGTACTTACTGTTTTTCTTCCCTTCCCCTCCCCCTTTCCTATTTTCTCTTTCTCTAGGTCCAGGCCTGGCCTTCATTGCCTACCCAAAAGCTGTGTCCATGATGCCACTGCCCACCTTTTGGGCAATCCTTTTTTTTATTATGCTTCTGTTGCTTGGACTGGATAGCCAGGTCAGTACCATGGGTAAGGGGTGCATGGCTTCTCATCTCAGTGCTGACTGGGCAAAGCCAGTTATACTGGAATGAATTATAGAGGAGAATTTCTCTAATGCTGCCTATGAGGAATTCATCTGTGTTGCTTTTTGGTGCAGGGACTATGTGTGATAGATCTGTGGCTGTTGACTGGTAGTCAACATGATGTTGCTTAGCAAGTCTTTGTCATTAGGAGCTGGCTGAGTGCAAGAGGGACTTACCCTTGCCTAAATATGAGTGCAGTCTGTCCCCAAAATACCAGCATTTTCGCTATGTTCAGTTTTTTTTCCTACCTACCTTTTTTTTTTTCCTACCTTGGAGAAGAACTTCCTGAGTTTAGAAATTTAGAATCATTTGAGTTGGGTGGGACCCTTAAAGACCATCTGGTCCAACCTCACTAGAGTGAACAGGGACACCTACAGCTCCATCAGATGCTCCAAGCCCATCCAGCCTGACCTTGGCTGTCTCCATGTACAGGGCACTACTATCTCTCTGGGCAGTCTGTGCCAGTGCCTCACTGCTCTTATCACAAGAAATTTCTTCCTTATATCCAAGAAGACTGCAATCTGTTCACAGAGTATTTCGTGCCCTTGCGATCACCTGCCGTTAGTATACACCATTGAAATGCTTTGTAAGAAATAATAGCTTCATGGAGTACTGACTTCAAAGGTTACTAAGAGTCAGAAAACCTCCTCTAACTGCAGTGTCATCACAAGGCACAAAAAGCACAGTATCACTGTATCCATAGTGGCTTCACAAACAGAGGGCAAAACCACTCTCTTTTTCAGGTCTTCTGCTCAGAGGTGCCAAGCAGCTTGGGATCCTTCTGACTTTCACATCATGCACATCAGCGTGCATTCAGTGTCTCTGAATGGTGCAGAAAGCTTCCAGTGCACTCATTGCATTGCACGCACTGTTATTAGTTAGTGACCATGAAAAAATCAAAAAGCTTAGTCCATGAAGTTATGTTACTTTTCTCACTGGTTGCTTATAGGAATGTTGAAGTAAATTTCACAAGGGAGCCTGTAAATCATTTCTAGATGGTTCACTCCAAGGAAATATATGTGGCAAAGGATTATACAGTAACTGCACATTCAAAATTGCTTAAGTTTTCAGGGCAACAGACAGCTTTCTGCACTCAAATGGAAAAGAACTGAGATTACAAAAACTTAATTGTTGAGGGTGAAATGTTTATTTGTCCTCTCTTGTATGAAGATAAATATTTAAATAGATTTTTAGCTAGTTGTTCTCTCTTACATTTTTGATACTCTGGCCCAAATTGCTATTTGTTTTAATCTTTGAACTCTAGTGAGCAACTTTTAATCACTGCAAAGTGAATTTACAAGTTCCCAGTGCTGTGTGCAAGCCTGTGCTTATGCAAATTGGAAGCTGTCTGGTAATTTTAAAAAGCTCTTCAGTGCGTAGAATGATTAAAACTAATTGGAGCACTTAATTTCTCTCCTCCACCCCTCTGGTTTGTTAGGTTTTTTTGGAGCGCAGTCAAGCAGGTTTCTGGAATGCCAGAGCAGCTAAGATCAAATCAGACCAAAGGGTTGTGTTTAGGAGCAAAACCAGTTTTCATAAGTCACAACGAGACAGGAGGCTGCAAAATCTAGCAGAGTTATTGCTGGACAACTGTGTTTTCAAAAAGATGTTTCAGCTCATGGTCAAAGAGGGAAGAGTTGCTATAAGGCACTTCTCAGCTGTGTGAAAGGAAAGAGATACTGGGTAGGAAAAGATGTCTGTTCTTGACAGAATGCTAGTTCATAGACTCCCTGTGAGAAATGGTTGGTTTTAAAATAATGTACCCACTCAAAATGAAGATCCTTTCTACAGGGGCAGTCTTGGTTGTCCATAGTGTCCCTGTGCCTTCAGTATTCTTCATGCTTTTGTACCTTGCCAGGTGAAAGTGCTGAATGATCTCTGTGGATTTTTTTATGAGCTCAGCAGTCACTGTTCTCAGTGGGTGAAATGCATCTGATTTCCAGTAAACCTTGAACTCTTATTCAAATTTGGTTACTTGGTTAACTCGGGTTACAAACCTTACGTGTGATTTTCAAATGGCAAGTCAGTACAAAAGCTGGTTAGACTTTAGCTAACCTGTTCAGGGCTTTGTTTTTGTTTTACCTGTGCAAACAGCTTACCAAGCCGTTGTATGGGAACTGTACCAAGATTTCCATCGTGATTGATGAAGTGCCCCAGAGCCTCAGCCAGAAGAACTCTGCTCACCAGTTCAGAAAATACAGGTTCAGGCAAGAGGGGCTGTTAGTTCATATCAAAGCCTGCTTTCCCTTGGCTAGATTTGCTGTAGCAAATTCAGGAGTAGAATTACATCCAACCATGGAATTAATCTAAATAGTACTTGTGAGATTTTCTAGTACATAAAAAAAACCCACCTGATTGGTACCCTCCTAACTTGGGCAGCTTGGGCTTTTAGAGGGTTTTCTCTGAGCCTCTCTACCAGCATGCCTTGCGTATTCATCTGGAGCAGCTACAACATAAAAGCCATAAGTGCCTTCCTGTCATCAAATTAAGTTCCTTTATCCTTGCGGCCTTCGTCCACAAAGCCCCTTTAGTAGTTTGCAAGGATGCTAGGAAACAAACACCAATTCTGAAAGCTTATTCCAAACTGAAAACTTCCCCCAGCCTTTAACCTTTAGGTTACAGAGAAATGCCTCATTTTCTGCAGCATTTTGCCACAGACTGAGATTGAAGCTTTGCTGTGGAGCATTTAATTATGAGCTAGGATGAAATGCATGGCGGATAACTTTCAAGTCACTTCTTTCTGTTGTTTCCCTCTTTAGTTTGTTGAAGTTGAAGGACAGATCACGTCATTAGTTGATCTGCACCCATCCTTCCTAAGGAAGGGTTACCGACGGGAAATCTTCATCGCTATAGTATGTTTCCTTAGCTATCTTCTGGGACTAACTATGGTGACTGAGGTATGTAACAGCATTGCTGGAAATTGCTTAAATTGCTTCTTTTTTTAAAAAAAAAAAAAGCCATTTTGAGATCTATTTTAGCTGTGAATCAGAATTAGCCACTCAGAGGAATGGCACTCTAAATCTAGAGAGCTTCTTCCATCCCTAGATCTGAGGAACGGAGTAATGAATTCTCATTAATTTCATTCTGATCAGCATGAGTGTGAATATTAACAACAGGCTCCAAATGATGAAACACATGGAGAACCTTCAGTAGAGCAAATTAAGAACCCATTCAGTGCATGCAGGGGAAAAAAGACTTTGTCTTAGTTCAACTGATTTGAATCAATTAAATATTCTTGAATTGATTCTGTTATAAATAATTATATGTTCCAACGTTGTTGTGTTATTTATCTTAAAAATAAAATCTGAGCAGTATTTGTATCTGGAAGAGGACAGCTGTGGGAATTGAAATAGCACCTGTAACAGAGATGCCTGACAAACTTCCTTCTTCAAGTACAAGTTCAGGCACACGCAGTTCAGTGTAGTTAAAGGAGGAGTGGAGCAGAACAGCGTAAATAAATGGAGTTAGAAAGGAAAAGATTCCAGTGAAAAAAGTCCTTTCACTCAGCGTGTAAGTGCAGACCCTCTGATGGCATTTTTAGTGCTTGTGATGCATTCATGTTAAAGGACCTACTGCTTCCTCAGGTCACTTGTTCCTATAAATGACCATCCTAAAATACTTTTAAGAAGGAAAGACTTAAGTGTCTCAGTAGATTATACTAAGTGGCTTAATTCTGTTTGATTGTCATCTTGTTTAGGATGCTTCCTCTAGTAAACAAGCACATGCCCCAGGGAAGGCAGTGCCACTTTCTTGCTATTTCTGCTTGTTAGGCAGCAGTCTCTAAGGTCTGCTGGCAGATTTTGCTGGGGCTGGGCTTGAAGTATTCAGATCTTTTTCCTGGTGGATCCTAATGCACTGTGTCTCTCTGTTACAGGGTGGCATGTATGTTTTTCAACTCTTTGACTACTATGCAGCTAGTGGTGTATGCCTTTTGTGGGTTGCATTCTTTGAATGTATTGCTGTAGCCTGGGTTTATGGTAAGTGAAAAACTTTCACCTGATGCTTTGGGATGAGTTAGTGAGAGTGTTGACAGCCAAACGTTTAATCATCAGCCATCCCAGAATCACCCTCCCAGCAGCACAGACATGTCATTAATATACATTTGCACTGGCCACTTAGAGACAAATGTGCACCTGGGATGAAGGTGTTCAGTGTTTTTTCCACACGAAAATGAATGTTTTTGTCACCACTAATTAATGAAGGTACAATTAAGCATTTATATGTGTTATGTTTAGACAGCAGAGTTGAAAGTCTGGCCAGCCATGAAAATTTGTGCTCATCTCTGAGAGTTTTGTTTCAAAGCAGCAGTGTCTGCAAAGGCCAAGCCAGACAAATAGAAAACACAAAAAGAAAGCTGACAGAAAAGTATATTCTGTCCCCTTCTTTTTAGGTGATGCTGAGTACCAAAGTCTGAGAGCAGCCTTCATTGCTGCCTTGAGATCGTAGCTTGGGAATGATCAGTGTTTATCACTGGTTGTTTCCCTGATTCTTCATATATTCCATCTACTTAAGAAAGCAGAATAAGCCAAGCTTTCTTTTTATGCCAGTCCAATTTCTGTAGAAGCAGGGTGTACCATTTGCTGTTGTGTTCTTCTCCCTATGATCTCTGTGGCAAGTTCAGCGAGACTTAGGAGGGAGGAATATGATTATGACAGGGGCAGCAGGGATTAGCATTGCACTCCTGCATCTAAATAATGAGTGTGTGGGAGCAAAGACTCCCCCAGCCTTTGAGCTTCTGAGGGAGAAAATCTTCTTAAACTTCACAGCTGTGGTAATTTGGGCAATACATCTGACACCCTTGTTTTAAATACCCCCTGGGGGCCAAGAAAGGCAGCTGTAATTCTGCAGTTCTTACATGGCTTTTATTTGTTCAGTTCTGATCAAGATACTCACTGTCCAATACAGGCGCTGATAATATTTATGATGCCATTGAGGATATGATTGGATACAGACCTGGTCCCTGGATGAAATGGAGCTGGATTGTGATCACACCAGTTCTTTGTGTGGTGAGTCCTATTCCTAGGCTGATGGGGCAGCTTTAAGCCTCCTCTTATTTGCTTCTCTTTAAGTGAAGACTGTAGCATTGAGAGACCAATTTACAGAGCTGCTGGAGGCTTGGTATCTTCTCAGACATTGTCTGTTAATGTGACTGCCCACACAAATTATGTATTAGGTTTGTGACACACAAGTGTAATGCACTCCAAAGAGCATTACTTTGAGTAATAGAACTACAAGGCCATTTTAACAAAAAGTCCCAAGGCAAGACTGCCAGTCTGAGGCAGACACTCAATGTAGATTATTTCATTTGCTGGGAAGGACATTCCAAGTAAGCTCCTTGTAATGTTTAGCAAGTGTTTGAGCTCAGAAAAGGACAGGTGATGTACTGCTGCTGTTCAGCACTATCGCTTAACACTCTATTACCAAGCAAAGGTTTACTTATGAGCAGATGTAGATGCTCTTATAATAATTTAATGGAAGAATAATGTCCCCATTCATTTAAAATATATATCTGTCAACTCTGCCTCTTGCTGCCTGTCTTCCTTAGGACCAGTGATAGCATCAGAGCCGTGCTGCTTTGAACCCTTTTTGAGACTCATTTAATTCTCCTTTCTTGCCGACAGGGGTGCTTTGTCTTTTCTTTGGCCAAGTACAAACCATTGACCTACAACAAGGTCTACACATACCCTGAGTGGGCAATCGGCCTGGGATGGGTTCTTGCCCTTTCCTCCATGATCTGCATCCCTATGGTGATGGTCATCCGCATCATACGATCAGACGGGTCGCTCATTGAGGTAAGAGAAACCACCACCCCCTTAAAGTCAGAAACTGCCTTGCAAATGGGAGAGTGAATTCAGAGCAGAGCTGCCTTTGGGGATCTCGGCAGGTTCTTTGCATTTGACTTCTGCTTTGAGCAGTGTGTTTTAACATTAAAACATGTTCTTTGGAAAAGAGAAGTTGTTTGAGGTAGCTCTCACTTCTCCTTACTAAAAGAAGGAGGGGTACTTGTAGGGAAAATAGGCCACAACATGCTGTTGTTCCTCACCGGTTTGATAAGTTGGATTATAACATGAGCAAACACACAGCCTTTTTGCACAGTCTGTATAGAAGAGGAAGGGAGCTTTAAATTGCTCTGTTCTATGCAAAATGAGCACAGTGCTTGGAAAACTGCCACCTTGTCCAGGTAGGGCAAAGTTGGATGCCTCCCCTGCAGTGAATGCAGATAAGACTGTTAAAGATCACCTGTCCTTTTGGCAAACACAAAGGTTTCTGGCCTCAAACAAACACCAGGTGATTTTACTTGCCTCCCACTTCTGCAGTTTCCAGCTAGGAAAGCTGTTGCTTCCATGTGCAGACAAGCACTCAGTCCAAGGTGCTTCTCAGTGCTTGTCAGTGCCAGGTCTCTCTTCTCCTGCCCATGGGGAAAGGAAATACCATCCTAAAAATCAGTGAGAAAACAGAAATACCTGCATTGAACCCAGCTGTCTGAAAGCTCTCTTAGTTCCAGGGACATTTGGATCCAAGTATGGACTGTGGCTCTCAAGCATGGCTTTTGCTCTGGGGGACTGAATGCAAGTCAAACTTTCCTGACAGCGTGCTTCACATTTTAGGTTGCTTTAGGTTGTTGATGTTTGGGTTTTTTTGTTTGTTTTTTTTTGGTTGGTTGGTTTTAATTCTTAATGAGTCAAATCAAAACACTGGATCAGGATTTTTCTGATCTTTGGAAAATCTGGGTTCAGCATCAGACTTGTCAGTGCAGATTCTCTCAGGTTCATATAGATGTACAGGCAAACTCTTGCCCTTCACATTTCAGCACCAGTTCTCCCGGTTTGTTTTTCTTCCTGTGGAAAGTTTTTAGAGATTGTGCAAACATGAAACTTAGCAGTTCTCTTCCTAAGGTTGCAGATTAGTTTTGTTTTTGCCTAATTAGATGGTCTTAAATGCAGCCCAGGGTATTCTTGGAGGAGAAAGTGGGACTCTTAGGAAAAAAATCAACAGAATAGAATAAGGAAGGAACGTTTCCCAGGGCACAAACACTTGAATTTGTTTTCCTCCCAGTGCTAATGGCCTTTTTCAGCTGTGGCCAGAACATTTTCATGTGTCTATTTTCTTGCCCACTTTGTCACCCCTGTCTATTGAAAGACAAGTCTAAAAGTAGCCAAAGCACTCTTCAAAGACCATGTTAGGAAAGAGAAGAGAGTAAACACTGCTCAGATGCCATTTCATTCTTGCTTTGTGAACTGAGATGTAGGAGAGAAGTTGCCACTTGGCAATGAAAGGCGGCCTAAAAAGCAGAGTTGTTTCTAAATGAGGAAGGAGAAGAGGCGTAACTTGAGCAGCAGCTGCAGCACTGAAAGTCCAAAGTGTTGGATAAAGCTGTGAGTGCCCTCTGACATGCCTGCCTCGAGTCAGGCTCCACTGAGCAAACCTCCACCATGGTACTACTGCACAGCCCTTGCAGAGCCCTGCACATCTGACAGCCCTATGGTTGAATTGCCACCTCCTCCGTTCTGCACAGGAAGACCAGTGGACTGTGTGGTCTCTCAACCTTTGCTTTTTTTTTTCCCCTTTCTTTCAGAGGATAAAAGCAGTGGCTGCCCCCAAGGAAGTGAATCGGTGGTCCAAAGAAACAGAGAGTGGCACTCCCTTCTGCCCCAATGGAACTTCGAATGGCGGATTGATCAAGCCAACTCATATCATTGTGGAAACCATGATGTGAGCTCTCTCTGTGAGAGGATAAACCTGCTTTAACTGCCGTTTACTAACCATAGATTCTCATAGGACCAGGTTTACAGAGCTTTATATTTGCACTAGGATTTATTTTTATTTCTCACAGAGAAAGTTATTTTTTGTGTGTGCTTTTTTTTTTTTTTTAATATTTTGTAAGGTAATCACAGCAGATGTCTCTCTGTAGAGGGAGAGCATTCATATCAGACTAGACATATTACAGGAATTTACTATTACTGTTTTTTTAAATATATATATATCTTTATCTCTTAAACGTTATACACCTTACCACTTGAATTGATTGTCTTGCCAGCAATATATTCAAGTCTCAGAAAGCAATTTTAGGTGCTGGTGTGGTTGGGAGCAGGGTAACCTACAGAACACACAAAAGGCGCTCTGTTGAGAGATATGAGAAGAAAAAAACAACAACAACAAAACACAAAGATGCTGTTTCAAGAGAATTTTCAAAGGTGTAGTATTTCCACCCTCTGGTTCGATTGTGGTAAACGACAGGCTTCAGGGTCACAAGAGGGAAAAGGGTGCAGTTGTGTTTAGCACAGTCCCTGAATAGAGATAGCAGCGGGCAGCTGGAGCAGGGTGTTTGAGTGGGCAGAGGAGCTGGGTGTGAAGAGCCTCACAGCCCTTCCTGCAGGCACAGAGCTGGGATCCAGGCACACAAACAAGAGGAGGGCTTGAGGAAGGGGATTCCAGGACTTGGCACAGCTCACTCTTTTATTATTATTATTATTATTATTTTTTGTTTAGGTGAAGTGCCTGCTGCTTGTGTGTGATCAGGCGGGTTGAGCACCTGCTCTTTAGTGTTCCAGCAAAGACTTTAGCAGAGAAGTCACTGGGATAAGCTTGAATTCTGCAGCCTGACCCCAAGCAGCACAGAGCAGCACCTGTGATCCTGGTGCTTCAGGTGTTTGCCCACTCACTCATTTGCATGTTAACTATTGGACTTTGTTTGGGGCAGAAAAATAATTTAAAAAAAAACACCAATCCTTTGTGGACTCTGACTGTCCAAAGGTGGGCACAGTGCAGGTCATCCCCAACACCAGGAACAGAGCCACTCACCTACACCTGGCGTAAGCACTGTTTATAGCCTTGTTAATAATAATAGTGAGGAAGATAATAATATCAGCCAGCAAACACGTACTTTTCATCCATGTATCTCGAGAATGCTTTGCTAGGTTTGGTAACCAGGATTCTCTTTATTTATTTATTTGGAGGAATTGGATTCTGTTGGGGGGAACAGACAGAAGGATTTGGTTTGTTAAAGCAGCAGTGGATCTGGTGTGTGCAAACTGCTGAGTCACAGCCTGAACCACTGATTGAGCACCTGGGAAAGGACCGGGTCAGCCCTGCGAGCACAGGTGAAGGCAATTGAGCTGTGTGACCAGCAGGGGTGGAACCTGGCTGCAGCTCTCTTAGACCCCATTTAAGGGCTGACTGCCACTCTGGAAGGTTCTCTGGTTGGAGATCCCTCCTTTGTGGAGTCTTTCCTGTCAGCTTAGAGCTTCAGAGATGGGTGAGCACCTTTCCTTTTCCATTGTAACACCGTTCCATCTATGCTGGTCCCTTTGCTGTTGCACTCCTGTATTGCTCTTCTGCTGTGTTGATCTTTCTGATGTTGATCTTTCTGGGTTCTCCATCTGCTTGCCCACCATTAGGTTAGATTGCAGTTTCTTTTTCAGGGTGGCAGACATATTTCTAAAGCCTATGGATATGTCTGCTAAAGAAACAGGACATAGGGGACTTTGAGTTAAAACAAAGGAAATGTAACACTGCAATATTTTGTATTTATTTGGTCCGAAGGAATTGTGTTCCATTCCAGGTTGACCTGAGGAATAAGGAAAACACCACTGGGAGGAGTGTGGCAGTGGGGGTGCAGCAGCTTTGCTGGGTGCTGCTTTGTGTGGGCCAGGGGGATGCTTCCATGGGGAGCTGCTCCCTGAAGACTGTCCAAGACATGGACAGAAGTCTTTTTTCTGTTTTAAACTTGAGCAGGTTGTGCTGGGAACAGATTCTCTGCCAAAACTCAGCTTTTTCTTGTGGGCATTCTATTTTTAAGGAAGGGTTTTTTCTTCTCATGATACCCCGATATTAGGCTATCCAAAGGTATCTAGAGGAAGTGACAACAGCAGAGCTTGTATCTGTTGATTTTGCTGTCAGCTTAGTCTGTCAGGGCAGATCTTGTCATTTCAACAGGAACATATCCAATTCGAAACATTCCTACTCAGAAGGTTTGATTTGTTTGTTCACGTCCCATGGACTGACTGGCTGCAGCAGCACACTTGTTGAATAACTTGTTGGTATTACTGTAAAAGCAAAAGGATGATTTAAAGTTAAGAGATGGACCAAAAGCAAAAAAAGATTTTTTTTTCTACTTTGAATTTGTACTTGTTTTTACATCACAGGGCTGAGTTGCAGCAACAAAACCAGCCATGTCAGCATTGCTTTTTGTTTTGTTTTTTTTTTTCTGGTTGCTGTATTACAGGAGTTTAAAGGAAACTTTTCCACAGCTGGAGATGGCAAACTCTTTGATTTCAGCTGCAGGGCAGTGGCGACTGCCTTTCTGAAAGCAGGAATTCTATTGGGCCAGGAGGGTTCTGGCTGGAATTTGCCATCAGATGTGTGCAAAATAAGGAAACAGCTGTTTTTGTTCTTTTAATCTTTTAACCATCAAGGACAAGGAAATGCGATTGTAGATGACTCTTTCAGTGGGATTCAACATGGACCCTTGTTTTTGAGTTACGATTAGTGTCTGCAGTGCGCAGGCATGCTTGCCTGGGTTAAGATTGAAGCATGAGGTTTGGGGGGGGAGTTTAAATTAATGGTTTATGTGAGTGTAGATGAAACACTGCTTAATTTACATTTAATTTTCTTGATATGTTGCCATATGGCTGCGTATGAGATTTGTTTGCACATCAGATTTGTACTATAGAGATGAGACAAGCTTTAGGTAGGGGAAAAAATGGTTTGACTACATCAAAAACGTCTGGTGAGTTCAGTGAGCCATCTCCCACTTGTGGAGAGCATCTTTGTGCTGAAAACCAGAGGGCCAATACTACACCTTTAAAAGTACAACAACCAGAGAACCAGAACCCAGCCCCATTTCGATGTGAACTTGTGCCATTCAAATCAGTTGCTTCCATGTACCATGTGAGAGAGTCTTGCACGTATGCAACAACCTCATCCAGGTGATCTCCAAGTACACTGCTCTGGCCCTGCTGTGCTTGTCAGCATGACTGCAAGGGAGGGCTGGGGCTCACAGAGAGCTAAGAAACGTTTCTGGAAAATAGTTCCCCTCTCCCCTCCAAAATGATTCTTTCTGTTTTAAAATGGGGTCTGAGTTCCAATGAGCACATGCACATTTTAAAGTGTTTTTTACCTGACGTTTTTTATCGGGTTTCTGAACTTTTCTTGTTGATATTGATAAATTTGCATTTTAATGTGATCCTCTGCCAAAATTATTAAAAAATGATTTTTAAGTCTGTGTTTCTACCTATTTATGATTGCAAATGCAAGTGATTTCTTGTTCCTGATTGTTTAAACATTTGTGACTTATTTTACCTGTTTTTTGTAAATGAGGAACTTTATACTGAGTTATCATGGCTAGTCATAAGTGAACTGGTTTGGATACTGTTAAAAATAAGTGTGGGTTTTGGCAAGAGATCTTCAGGATGAGAGCATTGAATGTAAAGACAGCAGAACAGAACAAAAGCACACCTTTCGTGTCCCACACACCTTTGTATTGCTCAGCTGCTGTGGGATTGGAAATGGCACATTTCCAGCAGCATTCCTTCCCAGCTGAGCTGAGATGGAAGATGGCAGAACTGCAAAGAAATTTGCACCACGAGATTCTCTGAGTTGTTCCTGATCTTTCTCAGTTTTCCAAACGTCTGTTGTAGTTCACCTGTGACTAGTTATGATCTTACTGAATGGGCATCTATTGTAAGGGACTTTACCAGTATTCTGTATTTTGGTATTTAAACAATATGATTTCATAAATAGAACTGGTTTTTATTACTATTATTGTTGTTGCTACTGTTGTCATTTACCTTTCCATCTATAGCTTTCCTTTTCATCTGGTCCAAACAGATCCATGCATTTAGAAAAGTCTTTTTTGAAGTGTGAGATAGTAGGTCCACCATGGATTTGTTCTTGTGTAGTAAATGGAAATATCCAAGTGTAGCAGCTGTATTTACCATCTTAAACAGTGCTGGTGTTCAACCTGCAGCAGCAATGCAGCTCAGGAGTGGAGAGTTAGGTGAAATAGTCTTGGAGCAGCAAAGCTGATTTCCACTGTTGTTCTTGGGGAGACGAGGAAAGAGAAAAGAAGGTGCAGCCTTATGGTTGGTGTAACACACACACAAAAAAATAAACCCATGTATCTGCAGAACCTTTTTTGCCACTGTCAGGGTAGTATCTTCTACAGAAGTTTGCACTCTGCTGTGTGTCCACCTTTCTCAACTGCAGATGTTCCTGTTCCTCTTCCTTGCCTCAGCTCTAGAACAGTTCAAACAGCTCTGAAGACACACGAACATTTCCATTCAATAGGCTTTTTACAAGTCTCCTCCAAGTCTGCTTTTATTTGCCAAGGAGATTTGCAGTTTTGGTGAGGCTGTGCTTGTCACACTGGGGTTCTAAGCTCCCACTTTGTGCCAATGGCAGTACTCCATTGGTGGGAGATTTGAACCCTTTGTATAACTGATTATTAGCTTCCACGTCTGCAGTCGCTGCAGGATCTTGTGTGGGGCCATAGTGTATATAAAATGTTAAATAAACTGTGTATTGAATGGAGTGGTCTGAGTTAGCTAAGCAGCTCAAATATCCTTGGAAGAAAGATGACCCTGAAATCATTTCCAAAAGATTCAATGCAAGTTGCTCACTTTGAGTAACAGGAAAATAAAAAGGTCTGTTCTTACATAGACTAGTAGATGAAATCTTCCACCTCTATAAGCATGCACACAGGTGGGGACATTGCTTCCATTCCGAAGCTGCAAATTATGCATATGACTTTCCAAGCTATTGGGATGGGAACTGAGATGGTTTAGGCACCGCTTTCTTAGGAAGTGCTGACCTCCAGGGCATCCAAATGGACTTGGCTAAATTGAGATACTGAAAGGGAGATACAGTGCCAAAATGCTGGGCCTTGGCCTTGCTGAGGAATTCTCAAGGTTGGACGCCTGGCTCTGTGCAAGTACAGAATGGCTCCTGCTGTGGGAGGTGGGAGTGCAGGGGGCTCGGGCAGCAGCCTTGGACTTGTTTCCTCCAAAATCAGCATCCAAAGCTTTGTGGTGAGGATTAGCATTTAATTGTGCATTTGTATATTTGCATGAGCAAAGGTTGGGAACTGTCAGAACCTAAGTAGCTCCTTTTTATTTCTTGTAATCAAAGATAAGATTAAGAAAGAAAGTTGTCAGTGGAGAAACCAATGAACAAAAGCAGCCCCCCTCACCCCCAAGCTCCATAATTCAGTCACAGAAAATGATCTGTTGGTATCAGTGGTTAATTTGAGCTTGCTGGAAGATTTGCTCAAGAATTACTTCTGGCACAGGCAGCCTGAGCCCCAGCTGGAAGTTGCCCCTTTCCCAAAGTGTGACTCTGCCATCCCCAAAAACAGCTGCTCCTGCACAACGATTCTCTGCTTTAAAAAGTAATAATAATCTGAATTTGTTCATTTCTATTCAAAAAGTAAAGAGAGGAAATAACTTTTTGCATGCTTCTTCCAGCTGTCAGCTGGTGATTCCAGCTTACCCACATCCTAAAGGTGAAAAAACTTCAGATGTGATTTGACAAAAAAAAAAAAAGGAAGAATTTCTCAGGTTTAAAACCTTAAGAAAACAAATAATCATTCCCACGTGGCCAGTAGAGGTGAAGAAGTTTGATTGCAGGGTTTGCCATTGGAAAAGAGCCTGACCCTGCTGGGTATTGAATGACAGCCCAAACACGTCCTTCTTTGTTTTGTGGCTTTGTCCTAATTGGAAATAAACTGTAAAACTGTCAGAGCGTAATTGCTCCATGCTTTACACAGTTCTGTGCTTTAGGAGCAAAGCGAATTAGAGGCAGTTCAGAAAGGGGTGAGATGACTGTGGAGGTTTCCTCCCTGTGTTGCAGCTCTGCAGCACAGCGCTGCTGCTCGTGTTGTCATAGAGCACAGGCAGCCTGACGTGGAGCAGCTCTCTGTGCTCTGAGTTGGTGGAAAAAGTGGGGAAAAATATGAAGGAAAAAAAAAAAAGGCAATTTGGTTGTGCTGAGGAGCTGTGCATGTGTGCTTTGTGTGCGTACAAGGGAAGGCTTTGGGCCCGTAGCATTGTACATGTTAGCATGATACGCATGGTTCCTAAAGCTCTTGCATCTACTTCTGCAGTTGAGATGTTAAGAAGATTTTTTATTGTTATTATTTAAAGAAAAAAAAAAAAAAAGAACAGTAGCAAACTCATGGTGAGAGGCCAGAAACACCCCTTGGGGCGCATCCAGTCGGTGTCACCTGCTCCTATCCTGCAGGGCAGTGAGGTCTCTCAGCATCGCCGCATCCCAGCGCTGTTCTGAAATGCTCGTTGTTCAGTAGGCTGTTGTTTCCCAGTGTGATGTGGTGGCTGCTGTTACCTGATAACGTTGCCGGGGGCTTCATGTTGTGAGAGGTGGTCCATCTCCTTTGATGTATTTGGCTGAAAAATAGTGGTGGTTTGTTGGGTTTTTTTATTATTATTATTATTTAAATTCCTAGCAACTGTGACTACAGTACGGTGATGAGTAGCACATATAGACGGGGTGGTGATGATGACCTCCTCAAAAATGTCATCTGGACTTTTTAAAAAAAACAAAAAACAAAAAAGAAAAATATTTTTAAAACATTTTAAAACTTTGTGTGCGTGTGTGCGTGTGTGCGTGTGTTCCAAGATGGAATATTTGTATTTGAAAATCCTCCTGGAGTGTAATTTAATCCTATGACCCCCCTCCAGCCTTTGTGTATATGGTAAATGTTTGTATTTTGCAGTTTCTGTTTTGCTTTTTAGATAAATGAAATGTATATGGATATTTTTAAGTCATCTTTGCTTTTTTAGATGAGTTTGTAATCACCTTATAACAGAAAATAAAAGTTTCCTTTATAAACTAGCTGTGCTCACTGATGTTTTCAATCTCTGAGCACCTCAGCTCTTCCTTTAAGCCCATTATTCTCTGTTAATTCACTTAGACAAATGGAGCAGTGTGAAGGTATGGAGATGGTGCCCATTTTTTTTTTTGCCCAGTTTTCTTCCTTTTTTGCCCCACTGCTGTGGTCACAGCAGACAGGATCACAAGCTAAGGGTGCAGAAAAGCTCCATGAGAAGGGAAGAACAACAACAAAGAGAATGAATTCATTTTCCAGGTGCATGGGATTTGTCATTTAAAGGACTCTGATGGCCCCTTCAGTTGGGCAAATGGAAGTTAAATCAGAAATGCTTTTTCCTAAGCCATGCGTGGAGAGGGGGAAAGGAAAGAAAAGTCATTTCGTTGATGTTTTTGGGAAGTAGAATGGCAAACTGCACAGCATTTGTGGTCAGGATTGCTGCTGATAACCCAACTGGAGCTGAGGGCATGGACCGTGTCCAGCAGCCCCCCAGCCAGGCTTCCCTGCTGCATCCTGAAGCTTTTAAAGTTGTTTTGAGATAGGATATCGCTTGGTTTTGACTTGGTTGCATTACTTTTAGCTGGGTGAGAGTTGAGGCCTTTGTGCCAGCACACAGCCTGCAATGCCTGGGCCGAGCAGCCCATCACTGGTGCAGACACTGCAAAGTGTCTCAGGTACAAAATAATCAGCCAGAAGTCCCACAGCACCACGTAGAGCTGCTGCAGGGCTCCGTGCTCCAGCCGCGTGTGGCTGTGACCTGCCCTGGGCTGGATCCCTCGGCCGAGGCCTGCAGGCTGCCGTTAGCAGGCAGCTCCCTGCTCACCCGTGTGTCCCGGCTGCACTGAGCTGCCCTTTTCTCTCTGCGTGAGGCAGAGCCCTGCGGTCACGTTGCATGGCTGGGTGTTCAACCTGACACGGCACCGGTGCCTGGGCTGGCGCCGAGCGGCTTTGGCACGGCCCTGGTGCCAGACATGTGAAGGGCTCTGCTTGGCAGCCCGTGCCCCGAAGACAGCCAGAGATGACCGATAAGGTTTGTTTACATGGCAATGATTCCCAACTCTAACCAGAAGTGTTTCCATGCCTGACCTCTGATAATTCCTGTGCTACCCACTTGGTGGTGAAGGGTTGCAAAACACAGCTCACCCTTTGCTTGCCAGCGAGCAGCAGTTCCTGATGGCTGTATCTAGGGAATGTAGAGCCTGCACTGTATGTGCTAGAAGTGTAGCAGTGTCCCTTAATCCCTCTGTAAGCAAAGGGAAGATAGCTTCCCTGTAAGGACGTGAGCTCTCCCAGTGGCTCTGTGGCAGTCGTCTTTTAGACGCCTGGCTCCAGAGGCTGGATAATTTGGCTCCTGCAGTGCAGCATCGTACTGGCTCAGGTTGTGCTTGGGGAGATTCAGGTTGCGCATAAGGGAAAATCTTCCTCTCTATAAGAGTAGTCAGGCACTGGAATGGGCTGCCCAGCGAGGTGGTGGAGTCACGGAGCCTGGAGGTGCTCAAGAAACATTTACCAGTTGTACTGAGGGACATGGTTTAGTGGGTGATATTGGTGATAGGTGGATGGTTGGACTGGATGATCTTACAGGTCTCTTCCAACCTTGGTGATTGATTCTATGACTGATGGATCTTGGGAATCCAAGTGCCCATCGGATCATCTCCCTGTCCCATCCCTGGGGGTTACCCACAGCTTTGCAAACACTGCCATTGCCACTTCACAGCCACCGTGTGCAGTGCTACACAAATATTTTGTCATGAAGTAGCCAAGGTTTGAACCACAGAGGCTTCCAGTGTGGCCAGTTGATGTAAGCAATATTATAACCATGTAAATATCTCCACAGCCATGGAGTATGGGCACCACAAGCATCTGGATGCAGAAAGCTGCAGAAAAAATCCCCTTATCTGCAGGGAGGGAAGCAAGTGGTCCCAAATCCTGCTGCTGGGGCAGCAGCGAGTGCCAATCCAAAGCCTGCACTGGGAGCCCTATGAGTAGTGGTCCCACCAACCCCATGTTTTGCTCATTGCCCTCACATGGGGCCTCTGGGAAAACAGGGCTGGATGAAGAGTACTGCCCTACTCCTGTCCTCTAGCAGAATGAAACAGACCCACAACACGTGCATTTCATTTGTTTTTATTTAATTAAAAAAAAAAAAAAAAGTCATTGCAATGCCATTTAAATACAGAGATTTACAAATACGTCCAAAACAGGACTAAAATATTTTTTGAAATGCTGTACTTTTAAATATTGTGCTTTCATAGATACATAAGAAAATCAGCATATAAAAATACTTTACAAGGAATACACTCTAATATATGGATAAAAATACACATTTAAGTAATGCATTTCATCTTCATATCATTCAAAATGCATAGGAAGGGATACAAGGACCAAGTCTTTCTTAATTTTTTTTTTAAAGCCTTTAATAAAAGTCTTCATTAAAAACCTATGAGAAGCCCCAGCGAGCTTCCACTGTTCAGAATATTGCATATAAAAACACTTTCGGCTGCACTGTCAATGCTCCACAGTATCAATTATGGCACATCATCTAGTTGTGGCAGCAATGGTATGGGATATTGCATACTTGAAGAGAAAATGGCTACACTGACAAGTAGCTGGATGGGGCTGGACATGCCTCAAAGAAACACCCCAATATGCTGGGCTATCGTGGAAGGACAGAGCTGCAAAGTAGAGATGGATGCAGAAGTGAGTCCTGGCTCAGCAAAATGAGGAACGTGCTGCACACAGCTCTATGGCACCTGAACACAGCCCTGGTACGGAGTGGTGATGGAGGAAATGAAATGGTCAGTGGGGGAATGGGAGCAGTGGTCACCAGGGCTGCTGCCCACAACCACGCAAGTTCCTCACCTCCACCATACCACCACACGTGAGCCTTCATGGGCAAAGCAATGCCAGGGTGCCAGGATGCTAACGTCATCATAAAGTGCTAAGACATGGAACACAGAGCGCAGCTCACATCTGCCACAGGAGGAACTCATGGCAAAGAGAGGAGGAGGAGCCCACAACCAGATGGACTGTGTCTCCTGCAGACGGGAAGCCGATGCAAATACCTCAGCTGCCTCCTCCCCATGGCCTGGGGGCACACAGGGGCACGGGACAAGCAGGGGCACCACGCTTGGAGGCCATGGGAAGGCCAGCAACAGGCAAGGGGTTAACAAAACAAAGCCACCTAGGCACAGCTAGTGCAGGTGGGGGCAGGGGATGTACAATCTCCATCTACCATGGGACTTCTCACGTCACTGCCTGGCAGGGGACAAGAAGGTTCTATTAATTCAAAACATCAACTGCCCTAGATAACAACACTTCTGCTTTTTACTTGCATTATCTCCATAACCATCTGAAAAACAGTAGCAGGCATTTAGGGTCTTCAGCCTTGGGCACAGCCTTCTGCTCTAATAGGCGCTATGCGGCGCAGACAACTGCACTGCTGATGGTGAGACGAGGTGCCCTGGCAGTGGGCACTGGGCACTGGGTGAGCCAGCCCTGCTGGGGCAGCATGGAAGGGGCCAGCGTGAGGCAGCTGCAAACATAAATTTCTGAACAAGAACTGCACCTAGACACCATCAAGTGCATTTGGAATCGTCTTTAAACAGGGCCCTCCATAGCCTGATAGCAGGAGAGAAAGGGACTGCAGGAATCAATGTATGGGGAGTGTTTGGAGGGTGGAGCCGGGTACAACAGAAAAAGAATGGCATTTCAATCTTGCTGTATGTGATAAACAGAGCAAACAAGGATAAAAATAGCACCATGTGTGTCTGTAGGATGGCCAAGGCCTGAAGAGCGAGGAGGTGCTGGGGCAGGAGACCCCGTGCACCACAATGCACTGGGGATGCAACAGCTCACCCCAGCCCCAGAAATGCACATCCAGCTTCAACCTTCCCAGCAGCGTTGGGTGGCCTACAGGTGACAGCTCACTGAAGACCCACCTCCCCCCTTGGAGCTGATGATACACACAGCATTTACAAATACCAGTGCAAAAAACAGGAAGAACACCCCAAATACCAGAATGGCTCAGCAGAGGCCCCAGGTATCATCCGCTGCGGCTGCTCACAGTGTCTGGACGCTCGCCTTGACCTCGGCGCGGGCTGCCTGTGCCAGCAGCTCCCCGTTCCCCTCCAGAGGAGCGTTGGCAGCCAAAGGGTTGCGGCTGATCACCAGGTCCAGCTTGTCTCCAGCCTCTGAGATCAAAGGGACAGTCAGACAGCAGTCAAAGTCTCTCGTTCGGACGCGATTTACCTGTCGGGATGGATTTAGGATGTGCCATAGGGAGGAACAACAGAAACAGCAGGTTTGTTAGACAGAAAACATAAGGCTGGTGCTAAACCCACACCTGTGAAAACACACAGCGCCTGGGGGACTCTGACTGAGGGGTCACAGCAGAGCAGAGCACTGCCTCCCTCCCCCTCCCATCTCCCCCTCTTTGAGCTGGGCACATCCTGCCTTAGCTGAGGAATGGCTTTGTAACTGGTAGAGGAAAGGGGAAAGCCTGGATCAGGCAGAAATCCTCACCCCTGGAGTCTAAGACAGTATTACACCTTTTGAACTCTACAGGGCTCAAAAATCAATTCTCTAGGTCAAGTCTCTGGGATAAAGGTTGCTATATAATTTTTTGTCATCATGGCTTTCACTGGCCTTAAATCTGTGGTGTAGGGCATTCAGCACCTAGAAAACAAACACAGCACAGACCGTGAGGCTTCAAATGACCACTTCCAGCTCAGCAGGCAGTAAATCAGGACTATACTGAATAGTTCCTGCTTCTCCTCACACCGTTTACATCTTTCATTTTGGAGGAGTCCAGATGCATTTCACATGGGCTCAAGAAGGTGGCTGTGGAGGCTGCAAATCCTCTCTGCAGGATTCAGCAGTGTAAGCACTTTTCCTGCTCATTTGAGCATCTTGAAGCACGTTTCTAGGCTGGGTCACTTGCAGGAGCCATCCTGGCTCTCCTGCCTACAGCTCCCAGAGCACCTGGGCTCGGTGCCACGACAGCCCCAGGATGGAGAGGGCTGGCAAATAGCATGGGGAGGGGAAGCAGGGAGGGGAGAAAGGAATTTCCCACCCACCTTTGTAGTGAACATAACCCCTCAGGCCAGGCGTTGATTCCTTCTCAGGATAAGGGCTGGATAAGTCCATGCAACCCTTGCATCCAAAGCCCTTTCTCAGGATTAATGCATGCCCATAAAGCTGGGCAATGTGATGGCAGCAGTGCCACCCTGCCCTAGGTGGCAGCTACACAGCCGAACTCTGTACTGCTCTTTATAGATGTGTGACCAGGGACAATTTCCAGGTTGCACACAGACAAGAAGAAATAAGCCATGAGCTTGCTTTGCCTTTGTTCCATGCTGGCTGGGCAGCTCCAGTGAAGAAAAGCCATTAGTGCAATGCTGTGCTCTGGGCAATCCATCAGTCAAGAGGCAGAGGGTCCTTTGCAGGGACAATATATTTTGTGGCCTTCAGCATTGGAACTTGCTTGCAGATGCATCATCATGCCCGTAACCAGCAGCATTATGAAGCATCCTCAGCAGCGCATCGCCGTGCTTCTTGCTGGGGTTTGTCTGTACCAGCTCTGCAATCCCTCATCCATCACTGCTGCACATGTCAACCCAATGGCAATTGCCTCGTCCTCTTGTAGGTAGAAGCTGTGTGGCACAGCATGTAGGAAGGAGGGGGTCTCAGAAGTCTCTGCTCCGCTGTGTTTCAGGCACACCTCCCAGAGCACTTGGCACTTGCAAAGACCAACACTTCCAGCATTCAACAGAAAGGCAGCCTGCAGCCTAATTAGCTTCTTGTTCATTCCTGCACCATCTTTTATTTGAATCCGAGAAGGAATAACTGTATAACAGCCAACTGGCTAGAGATCATAACAAGCTTAAACAAGGTTCCCCACAGCGCTGCCAGCTCTCCGGTTACCTGATGTACATAATATATTGGCTCTGATCCTGCTGCTAACAGCCACCGCCTAGAAAGTAGCAAAACTAAACATCTTTCTGAGTGCTTCCAAATACGGTCACAGTATCTGCATTTCCAAATGGTGGCAATTTTTCCATCAAAGCCACACTTTTCTCAGTCGCTATTTGAGTTGCTCCAAAGCAAAACTTGTTATTTTTCGTCCATATAAAGTTCCTTTCCAAACTCCAGAATGCACCATGCTCCCATTGTCCCTCTGGCAGGCAGATACACCCAAGTTACTTTTATTTGATCAGAGCTTTTATTCTGTTTCTGCGTCAGTCGCTTCAGATTTAGTGTCTTTCGGAGGAAAATATCCATGAAAAACACTTTGCTTGAGAGATGGTTGTTTCTTAGAAAACTTTTAGATGTCAAAGGCATGCACAGAACTTCATGAACACTGCTTAACTCCACAGGGGATTCACAAGAACACAGATTGGTCCACACGGTCTAGTTTGTCCAAAAATCACCCTCTTTCAGGATAGGAAAAGGATCGAGGGCGAAGAGGGAAAGCGACACGGCTTTTTGGTTGTTTTGGTTGTGAGCTGCCCAAGCTCAGAAAGACAACGCTGGGACAGCTCTGTGTGGAGGTGCTCCCTGGGCTGGGTGTCAGCTAGGGGAACCAGCTCTGCTACCTAGAGGTTTCTTACACAAAACACAGGTCTCATGAGAGTTAGGTGGAAGGTGCTCACCTAGTTGGCTAACTATTACCTTTCATTAAAGTTAGTGCTGTCATGGATGGGTCTCACTTCTCTCTTCCTCTCAGCCACTCATTCACTCCGTCCCAGCCTCCAGAACTGCATTTTGCATTTATTACCTGAAGCACTCTGTCATATGGCTTGAGGCCACACTGATCTGCTGGCCCATCCGGACGGACCATATTTACATAGACACCTTTTTCTAGCAGGCCATCTGACACACTGAATCCAAAGTCTTCGCTCTCTGGGTCTTTGCGAAGCGTCATCTGGAGGGGCAGAAGCAGAAAGCACACGTTGGAATGCTGCAGAGGCAGCACAAATATCTATACTGCTTAATACTATTCACTAGTTCTGGCTTACTGAGGACAAGAGCCAGGTAATCTAACTCTCTTCCCTAGATCATAATCACACTTCAGTCTCTAAAGGAGATGTGTGCTGCTAGAAGTGTATCTTGGCACAAGGCAATATCAGGAGCCAGTGGAGGACAAGCAATATCAGGAACAGCTGTTTCCCTCCACCACAGTTCCCCCTTTTCCTTCTGTGAACTGAGAGTGCATCTCTACCATCCGGCTCCGACTGCATCAGGGTGCTGGAGGCTGGAGAAGCCCCACGGCTGCGTGATCCATGGGCAGGACAGTGCCCAGGGCAATGCCCCAACCTCAGCTCCAAACACCTCCAGCACCAGATACTCCAGCAGAAAGAACTCTCACCCTATAACACACCTACTTACTCAGCTCTCCTCCATCAGGAAAGAAGGAGTTTTATTTAAAGTTGCATTTGCCATACCCTGAAGGACAAAAGCAGATCAAACAAGAAGAAGTTGTTTTTCCCAACTGCCCTAACTGCATGTTTCACTGTAAAATCACTAGGAAAGAAAAAGGAATCAGTTTTTGAAACCTCTCCAGCTCCCTTCCCTGCCTGCATTCTGCATCAACAGCTTCTACAGTTAATTATTCCTCCTAATTACCATTGCCTTGCACCACACTTAAACTGGTTGCAATCACCCGCATACTGAATTCAAACAAGTATCCTGTCACTCAGGTCCTACCATTTGCACCCCTTTTAGGAAAGGCTGGGAATGAAGAGGAAGGGGACAGAAAATAAATGATTTCTCAGAAAAAAAGCAGCTTACTGAATGGTGTGTGCCACTGGCAAAGGGTCAACAGGGAGCATTTTCTATGGGGCTGCAACACATCCATCAGCTTTTCCCATCGAGGTCCCACTGTGCCAAGGCAAACCAACCCTTGGCAACACAGACCTTGTGAAACTCGAGGGGGGTAGGGGACATGATCTCCTGCATCTCCTTCTCCATCTTCTTCATGTCCAGGTTCCTCTCATTCTTCTTGGCAGGGGAGCTGCTGCTCTCAGTCTGTCCGTTGTCACAGCTGGAGTTTGCCTTCCTCAATGGGCTCAGCCCCGATGGGTTGACAGAGTCCAGGAGCAGCTTGCTGCCCTCCAGGCCCAGGTTGTGCACGCTCCCTGTCATGATGGATGCCTGCGGGGCAAGGGCACAAAGTCACTCCGCTGAGGTGGCAGCGGACAGACAACACAGGAATAAAAATGGCAGAGAGGACAACAAGGGAATCGAGGCAAATGAACGTGCTGACCTCAGGGGAGCTCCCACAGGAACTGGTGGATCTCCAGCCTACCTCTGCGGGCTGCAGCCCGTCATCAGCACAGCGCAGTGCTGGCAACGGCCCCAGGAAGGCAGCACCACTGCTGAGGCCAAGTCAGCAGAGAAATTATCATTTTATCTGTCAGTAAATGGGAGCCTTCAATGAGTCAAACTGAGTTAAAAAAATATGAAATTAAGTAGTTTTTAAGCCTGGTCATCCTTGATAGCATCCATTAAACGATGCCCCTAAGTAGATTCTACTCCATTTGGCAATGCGTTTGGCTAATGAAATTACATTGATCAAAGCTAATGAAGGAGTAAAGAATCCAGTCTGTGGAACCTCAACCGGTTCCAGAGTCTATTTAAACAGCATAATGAAAACCATCATTATGAAGTTCAGGCTCCAAACATCTGCAGTCCTATTAAATGTCAAAAGGTAGCGGAAAGAAAAGGAAAGGCGGGGAGCAGACAGCAAAATTCAGCAGTGTTAACCATGGCAAGTCAAAGAGCAATTTCTCCTGCACACAGGGGAAATATCACCTGACTAAATATCTAATCAAGGCCTCTGGTTCTTTTCTGCAAGCTGAAACAATATAGGTAAATAAAGTAGATTCTGGTGGCAGCGATGAAAATGCCAGCACTATCTACGTTATCCCAAATGGAGATGGAAAAATATGGAAATCCTTTGAGTGTGTAGCAGGTTTTTGAGTGTTATCCAAACTCAAGGTGATTAATTTTTGAGAGAAGACTCCTCAAATATGCTAGGAAACTCACAAGCTAAAAAGATTTCCATATTTTATCCATCACTTTAGGATAACATGGGTAGTGCTAGAGGTTGCCTGCATTTTGCAAAATTTCTTTAAATTCTTTTTAAAAGCATTGCTCCAAATGTATCAGCTCCAAAGCCTTTAAGCAGCATGACTCAAAAGCCCACACATCCCTGCAAAAGGAATGGACAGAAGGATTATTTTCTCTGTCCTGGCATTTCATAGTAGCCAAACAAATCCCTTCTTTTGCATTAAGATCCGCCATTATGCAGAAGAAAATCATCTATGCATCATTTCAGAGTGGTACTTTTTCTTAAATAGCCACTGACAGTAATGGGAATTTTACACCCTCTGTTGAGAAAAAAGCACATTGGCCAGACATGCCCAGAAAACCATTTCCAACCCAGACCCAGTGTTACTGGACTGGAGTAGTGTGACAGCTGGCATCTCTCCAGGCACCTTATCAGGCACTGCATGGGGATGCCATTCCTGCACAATCTGCTGGAACAGCAAACCCATTTCCAGACTCCTCCCTTCTCCTCCAACCCTGGGGTACTACTTTAGCTACAGCCCCATCTTTGGGGCAATGGAGGACCCAGCCCCACAAGCCTTCCCCAGACCTCCCGCATGCAGGAGGCATAAGGAGGGAGCAGCTTGTGGGGTTGCACTGCTGGGTTCCATCCCACCGGGCAGATTTGCTGCCCGCTGCTCTGCAGTCTCAAGGGAGGCCTTTATTTGCCTCCCACAGCTTAGTAATGCAGGCTCCCCATCCAATAACCGGACACAATAACACGACCTCCAAAGCATTTTGGATAAAGAAAAGAGAAAGTGGTTCGTGAAGAGAGGAAACACCTTTATTTCTGCAGGAAGCAATTACTTTCTCAGATTTTTCCAGGGGAAGGCTGGCTGAAAAGCTTCCAATTACCCATTTTACTGAAACAGTTTCCGGCTAAGTGACAGCTGAATGCAAGATGCATGTTGTTCCTGTCTATACTTAAAGCAAGTTTTGGTCTCAATGGGTTTTTGGGAGGCTCATTTTGCTTGGTCTCTAAGTGCTTGTGACAGACAGTATCTCCCCACGTAAGGACTTATCATTTGATAGGGGAGCTTTGCCAACAGTCAGGTGAAGATTGTTGGCCAGCAGCAATTTGCAAAAAGAGCACAAAGTTACTGGTTGGTAATTTCTCGGCTCTGGGGGAAAGAACGTGCAAGCAACTGCCTGATGAGGAGTGGGTACCCATCACACATCCCTGAAATGCCACAACTCGAACCCTTCTTCACACCACTAACAGCACAGCGGTGCTGTGAGCAATCAACGCATCTGAGGAAACTGCTTAGCATTCAAGTCAAGAGCAGAACAGATCAGCAGCAAATTCCGAAAGTGATTTACCTCAATCTCCCTCAAAAGTTCAGACTGGCCGCATGTTTCCAAATCCTCCAAAGCTTCTCCAAAAACACGCCAAAAACTATCCTCGTGAGTGGTCTCAAGGCCATTTTGGCGGTTGGGGTATCTGTTGTAACGTAGGAACCAAACATTGTCAGCACTCTTCTGCAGCAGGATGAAAGCCGCGAGGCTACAGCAAGTGTCTCACCAGTAAAAGCAGAGACTTGAAGAGTCTTCATATACAAAAGCAAACAATATGAACTTTTCAGACAAGAGTCCGAACACGAGACCTCCATGCATTTACTAACGGGGCAAGCGTCCTTCAAAGGAAGAATTAAGTTGGTGTAGTGATGTCAAAGTTCAAAGGGTAAATTAAAAAGTGCCTGTAGGAAGATTGTAGGTTTAGGAAGACGTTTTGGTGAAATAGAGAAGTGAAAGAAAAAAGGATGCGTTATGGGTAAACCAGGAGCCTCAGAGACTGTTAGTACAAAGGCTGATGGGATAGAGCTCAGATCTGAGACACAGAACACCTGAGAAGAGAGAGAAAAACACAGAGGGTAACAGACATGGTGAGAAAATGGTAAATACATTAGGTCTCTATGAGAGTAAATAATGCAAAGATGTATATAAAAATGATTGCCCTAGGCTGGACAAGTAAACGTACACTACAGCCAGCAATATCAACAGTGTCAGCATATAACCCATACAAACCAAGTTGCATTTTGCTTTCGGATGGCCAAGGAAGTAAGTTTTTATATTCAAGAAGTCTCTCTGTGCTCCATTTACAGTATGTCGTTTACATTGTGTACAAACTCTCTCCAGTTCTCTGGCTACAGAGAAAGGGAGTACTGACAACCTCTCTCTAGTCTGTGCAAACATGGTAATGTGAACAACATCATCAGCACTCATTTTAACAGAAGCCTCTTGAAGGCAACTTTCAGTGGTGCTACAACAAGGTCACAATACGCTCACTATGTGTCATGGGAGGAGGGTAACATTAAAGCAGCCTTAAGGCATCTTCCATGCATCCATTTAGGAGCTGCACAAAGATCCACCTGTGCAACATCTGGCAGCAGCCTGCACAGCTCAGTGGTCATCAGTGATACAGGTGGGAAGGGACACTTCTCCACCAGAGCCACTTAGCAAAGCCAAAACATTGTACCTGAGTACAAATCAAAGAGAGGTTGGCTTCAGTTATACATAATAACTCTTTGGGCTATCAATAGCACACCTTTTCCAGATCTGTATTAATAGCAAAGTCTTTAGCACGTGCTCTGCTTTTCATCCGTTGGTTTAAAGGAGAGCTTGTAGCAGGCATAACCTCAAACATGCACACTTTTGGTCCTTATAGGATCGTGGCCTGCCTGCAGAGTGGTATCTGACATGGCTTAACCCAAATTATTTTAAATTCACCCCCTACCTCTTTTAAAGCAGCAGCTTTTAACACCAGGCAGAGAGGTCAAAAAAACACCCAGCAAGACTTCATAAAAACAAACCAAAATTCCCCCCTGAGAAGGAGTTTTCAATTCTTTTCCCTTACTCATTTCCTTCCCCTGCTCCAGGCTTCCTAAGAGGCAAAAGTCCCTTCCAGTTACGGATTTCTTGCCTCTCAGATACAACACCCAGGACCTGGATGAATCAGCCCTCACACCACTGGGTCAGCAGGTTTTTCCAGGCTAAGGGCAGCCAGGGTTAGAGAGGTTTTGTTTTTCTCCCTTACGAAAAGGGCTCGGCAGCACGAACTGTTTCACTTGCACTTTGACATCAGGGCTCGGAGCCCTCTTTAGGGACACACAGGGTTTCGAGGGCTCAGATTTGCTAACTTCAGCTGCCAGTGGCCTCGCCGGGAAGGCCACGAGAGAGCAGCGACCTCTGTGAGCCGGCTCTCGCTGAGAGGCAAAACAAGAACAAAGTCTCAGCCACTGCCAGCCTTCCTGCCAGCTTGATCATCTTTAAATAGGTGGAAATGGCCATGAGATGTTCTAAGGGTTTTGTCTGGACAAACAAAAATTAAGGGAAAATAATTACAAAAGAAAAGAACTGACAGCAACAACACGACACACACAACTATGGGGACTCTGAAGGATGTGAAGGGGAGGGTTAAGTTACGGGGCAACAGGGCTTTTCTGCTGTGCGTGATTCAGAGAGGGGCTGGGGCAGATTCAGAAGGATTTTCACCCCAAAAGAGGCAGCACCTGCAATCTGCTCTGTGTGCCTGGGAGTTGTTGTGGGATTTTTCTTCCACTCTGGCTGAGCTGGGGGTATTAACTCGGCTATGTTCATGCAGCGTGGTTTTGTCTGTGTGTTGGAAGGACCAAAGTGTGGTGGAGAGAGACATCCAGCCACACCTTTAGGACATTTTATCTCAGATATACAACCTCACACTAGTCCTCCAAGAGCTTTTTTTTGGCCTTTTTGGCTTTGTGGCATCAAAAAAGCTTGTGTTGAGAAGCTGCATCCTCATTCAAAAGTCTCTGGCCAACACAAGAGGGAACAGCCCTGGCTGTGCCCATTTGTAACACCTGAGCTAAGAAAGTACTTCAGCCTCTGGTACGAGATGTGCTAAGAACCTGTGGTCCTTGCAGCTGAGACTGTTCTAATTCCAGACATGTGTCACCAGCCCATGGCAGAGATGCCACAGAGCATCTCTGTGGAGGTCGTTTGATAGAGCAGATCACTACTCCACACCCACCCCACAGATGCCTGATGCCACGATGGGGCACTGCTGACCTCTGGCTAACCCACTCCATCACAATCAGTGCCCTCTCATCCCCACATCTGCAGAAGGGCCTCCCTACCTCCTCCCACCCCTCCGCACCTGCTGGGCTTGTCCCAGTCATCTTCACTGAAGCTCCCATCCATGAAGGGGTAGCTTTTCCTGGGGTCCGCAGGAGGGGTGCTGCTCTTTTGCCTGCTGTGTCTCCATTCATGCGGATGAAGGGCAATGCCTGCAGCCTGAGGTATGTACGTACCTAAGCAAGGCAAAAGGCAGGGGAAAAAAGGGGTAACATCTGGTTAGAAAACCCAAAGGGAGTAAATGCCAAGAGAGCTTCCATCCCCAAACCGCAAACTTGAAGCAATTTAGGTTACATACTGCTTTCATTTCAGTCTTTCCAAAGGAGATATTCTTCCCATATCTTCTTACTCTAACCAAAGCAACTTCTCAGGATCAAATGGGTCCATTAAGAAGAAATTGGACAAGTTTAGCTAAGTTTGCCCCCAAGGACTTTCCCATACTGTGGGATGTCTTGTTCCAGAGATGGAAATCCAACCCTACCAAATCACAAGATCTCCAGGTCTCACGAGGAGCTGTCTGGACAGAAACCCTTCAAAACAGAGCATTCCTCAGCAATGTCGGTGCCAGCTGCCATGGAAATAAATCTCCCAAGTCCCCTGTCCACCTCCTCCTGCCCACTGAACACTTCAGAGAAATCCCCACAGCCTTTCCAAGAAACATCGTTCACTTCCATCGTCCCTGTGCCAAGCGAACAGGAAGAGGTAACAGAGAAACACATAATTAAGGGAGACTTGACCTCCCGCATGGCTAAGAGCACTGGAAATACCCAAAGACATTGCCAGAACTTCCTTTCAAAATGCCAAAGCCTGTTATTTCATTTAGCTGAGAGTTTCCTCTGTGTGTTTTTAAAGGTTAAACTGCTCTGGAGAGAGCAAAGTGCTCGCCAATGTTTTATACCAGGCAGGAGCATTTGCTGCTTGCTATAGCACAGGAACAAGGTCCCCGGGTGCAGGACCCTGCAGCAGACTGGGCACAGAGATGTATGCACAGAGGTGGCCCTTGGGTGCCAGCACTTTCACCTCCTCCTTAAGAAGACAAGGCCTGGATCCCTGGGATTCAGAGCCACCTGGTGGCACGTTCCTGCCAAGCCCAGCACAGCTCCCTACTCAAACCTGAGCAGCGTTTTGCGGAGGTGCTTTAGGGTTTGTTTTCCTCCAACACAGGCTAATACTAGCTTACATCACTAAATCTGAACTGGATTGTTCTCTAGCGCATTCCTCCAAGTGAAAATTTATTCCCATGATGGAGCATCCTCCATCCCAATTGCATATGTCTGCCAGAAACCACAGCTGAATAGATCTGGCCTCCAAGACATCTGATCACTCACCGGGGAGTCAGAGATGCTGTCTCATAGTATTACCTTAATTATTTTATTAAGTGAGTGCTTCCAGTCACAAGACATTCTTGTGGATTTTAAGACATCCTGAAGAGGATTAATACAATCTACATGGCCTCTCTGGGGAACTAAAAGTGAGCTACAGGCCAAATACTTTGTAAGACATATGGACAGCAAATACTTATCTGATTATGTGAATTGTAAAATGTTTCAATGGCTTTGAAACTGCTGTGAATGGTATGATGCTATCTGTGTAAGCCAGAAGAAACAATGCCAATAAAAACCTAAAATGGATGTATCAACTCAGAGTACCACATGAATGCATTTTAAAATACATTTTGTTCCTTGCTGAAAGGGAGAAGCTGTGCTAGCACAGTCAGACCACAGCCTTTGGCTTACATTCAGTCTCCAGGCAGACTTGGAAGCTCTATCTGTCTTTGCCTTGGCCCACAGACCCGTGAGAAAAGTCATCTTACCTTGGCTTCCATAGCCAGCATCAATGCCGGAGCCATCCCAGGACTCCATAGCACTGTCTACACTAGGAATAGTGGTAGAGTACATCTCAGACAGCTTGCTTGTTTTCTGGGAGTCCGTCAGTTCGTCTTCGGGGTCACTCACTTCATTTATACTCCCAGACTTCTTGGGATAGGATTCTGAAACCAGAATAAGTCACTTTAGAAGGCACAAGAACAAGACTCAGGGAAAGCCTTATGTTGCTGTGGGAGCAAGCTCAGGTACTCCAAGGCTCTTGAAGAACCTCTTCAGCTCTTCAAAGGTAACTGAGAAAGGCCTGTGCCAAACTTTCTGTTCTAAGCAGTTTCCATTTTTCAAAGTTTCAGTGAGATTTCCACAACAACACAACTTGGTACCAAACTATGGAGCTGAATTTTTAACCCCTCATCAAAGACTGAACAATTTTGTACCAATTCAGGGCTGATCACCATCCAAAGAGCCTCCCACACAATCTCAAGACAACAGTGGAATTCCTGGGCCTTGTACCTTGAGACTGAATTTTCCTCTGATTACTGATGAGAAAATGGAAAGCTGAATGGCGATGATGAAGCTCTTCCCTTTCGTTATTTTAGTAATAACAGGCCCTTATTATCACTAGAAGAAGTTCCCTTTCAGGTAAAAGCTATACAGGGAATGGTTTCTCAGCACAAGCATTCTTGTACTGAACATTATAAAGTCCTCAGTGATTAAATATCCTGTCAGCTATCCACACCCTGGATCTCCAACTCATAGAACTTAGCTGGGATAAAAATGCTCACTGATAGCCTGCATTTGTCAATGAGGACAGATTATTTTACCACTATTCTAAAAGTCCCTATTTTCCAACCATTCAGAAGATTGCTCATCATGATTAACTGGCAATTACCTTGAAATTTCAATTACACCTGCTTCAATTCTCAGAACGATTAATGAGTCTCCAACTGGCACTTGCCTGTCAATTAATTCAGCAAGTGACTGTGACAGTTCTAAGTGTCAGAAGTGGAAAAAAAGAGTGTTTCATAGCAAGGATCGAGACACTTGGCTTCAGGGAATGAGATGGGGTTTCTTGAAAAGACCCTTCTGTGTGTAGGGTCTCCTGCAGACTCCCACCCCAAAGCAGGCTCCCCCAACTCACTCTCCATCTGTTTCTTGATCTTCAGCGTTACTGTCTCCCCTGCCATCTGCAGCAGGTGGATTGCTTCACTCAGTGGCTTGCCCTTGAGGCTCACATTATTGATTGCAAGTATTCGGTCACCGATGTGGATGGCTCCGGTTCTGGAGAGGAGAGGTGCTGTTAGGGACTTCATAGAGGCAATCCTCCTCAGGCCATTAAGCTGCTGCTTCAAGCAATAGCAAATTAACTCTCAACACTTTAAACATGTCTAGGTTTCCTCTTGGCATGCTGTATAATCATGTTCATCAACACTACCGAGAATTTGGCTTACACCAGCTTTTGCCTGTATGTACATACATACAGGTACATGAACGTATGCCCACTTCAGTTTCTAGGACTCTTGGGAGCTGGACATCAAACCAGACTACATTTTAAACTCTTTAAAGTCATGGTGAGGGTGTACATGTATTGCCAGTGGAGCAGTGTCTACAGGTGGAACTGATGAGCAGGTTTCACAGGATGGACAGAAGACAAAGCTAAACTAACAAACCAACAAAAGACCCAGCTTAACACACACAGATTGTGTGGGCATAGATGAGCTGAGCAAGTTGCAAATCAGTTTATGATATCTTTTAAGTTCCCTCCAATGCTCCCTAATGCTGGCACGCAAGAGCAGCAATCCTTTCCTCCAGCACTGCTGCGATGTTCAGCTATCAGAGACCTTGCGTGATCAAGCCAGGAGATGCAAATCTGGACAGTCATATCTTTTTGCCCATGGCAACGTGCTTCTTTCCAAGGCTGTATCCAGTCCAAAGTGGACTGCTGCTCCTGCAGAAGTGGGATCTCATACACTGTCAAGACAGCAGGCAAAACAATTCCTTGTGTTTCCCCCTAACATGCAACTTCAGAGGCATGCTGCTGCAAAATATCTACTACAAAACATCTTGGATGTGGTTTAGTGGGGAATATTGATGGTAGGGTGGACTAGATGATCTTTTCAAACCTTAATCATTCCATGCTCGTATGATTTCACAGCACATAAATTAAACCAGGAAACCACACAACAACCGGGCAGGACTGCTCGCTCTGCTGCTGCTGAGATATTCAGTTTGTCATAATGGTCCTGCACAGCCACTAGATGTCCGTATTGTCCCATCCTAATCAGCCCAAAAAAGCCCTCAGGGAAAACTAGAGTACTCAAAGTATAGATCACACTGCAAACTGAGTATTTGTAGTTTCACCTACATAGTCAAAACCAAACCAAGCTGAACTGCTAGCACTTTAATGCGACCCTTCCTGGCTGCAATGCCTTTGATTTGAGCCTCTGCCAGAGTGCTGAGCCAGGGCTGATCTCTCATGAACATTTCTCCCCACTGCCAGCCCCAGGACACCACCACTGCTCTGCAGGAGAACACAGAAAATATCAAAGAGATGTCACATCAAGGGGGAAGAAAGTAAATCAATCCCCTCCACTGTCCACTGCATGCAGGTGGCAGGAATTTACCTCGGGCATGGGCAGAGTCCACACCTCTTCTCAACATGTGCTGGTGCTGAGTACTCCTGGACAAAACCCTCCTGCAGCCTCCTGTCTGTTTGACCAGGTGGCGTCAGAGAAGACTGCCAAGCTCTTGAAATCCTTCAAAATATCAGTGACTACTGAAAAATCACTTTTGGAGAACTATTAAACCTCAACCAAAAATGAACAGTATTGGTCCCTTCCCCACATAGGACAAAAACAAGTCCCATGGCCAAGGGCAAAGTCACCCACAGGCACTGAAGGAAGGGAAACAGAGAAGCCATCACTTGACATCAACCCAACAGCCTGTGCTGCCTTTCTAGGTTTCTATAGGATGGGACACGTACAAGGAGAAAAATGCTGAAGGTCAAGATAAAATCCAAGTCATCTGCATCTGAAGCCTTTTCAGCTAAGACAGCTTGTCACTGCTGTGACAGACGTGTGACAGGTCCTAGAGGACAGTCTGCCTTCCCCAGCACAGAGCTGCAGTGCAGATTATCCCCCTGTGCCTCCTCAGGAATGCAGCCCCATCCCCATTACCAGATGCCAGGATCCGGCGCACCCCACACCAGCACTGCTGAAACACATGCTGTGCTCCAGCAAAAGGCAGGCACAGCTTTAACTCCTGTCCTTCAGAAACCCATCACATCCTTCAGAGCCCAGCTAAGAGTGCCTCTGGCATGGAGCTGGGCACAGTTGACAGGAAAGACATAAATCAGGATAAAACTAGGAATATCCCTCTTCCTTTAGAAGGCCAAGCCAATCCTTTCTGCCAATCCCAGGAGAAAAATGTGCACCATCTCAGCAGACTATGCACCTTTCTGCAGACAGGCTTCATCCCAGCACTCCTCTCCCTGCAAGGAGCCAAGGTTACCAGGAGAAATCCTCGTGCCGCTCCATCCCCACGCTGCTCCTCGGCACAGGCACCACCATTTGTCAGCCTGCAATAGTGCTGCACAGCTCTGCTGCTCTCCTCAAAAGGCTTTTCATTCCTTGCTGTGTGCCAGTTCCTGATCAAAATTCAGCAGCACCGCAGCACTCGCCTGTGCTACGTTTCTCTGCAGAGCAGTCACCGATGCGCATCTGAGTTCGAAGGAAGAACAGCCACAGCACTGCAAAAGGAACTGGGAGCAACAAAGGTACAGAACTGCTTCCATTGCCTGGCAGCATCTGAGTTTCATGTTCTGAACCTCTCTTGTGCTGCCAGTACAGTGCAGCACCGCTATGTAGACAAACCTCAGATACTGCACGGGTAGTGTTCCCTAGGGAAAAAAGACTGCATCCTGGTGGTGGGCAGTGATACAAAATCCCCAAAGAGAAGAACCAATTACATCCCTTTTCCTTACTTATTTCTTGGTATTCCGTACCAAAGGAAAGCAATGGAAATGAGCGGCACAACGTGTACTAGGAGCTTGAGGAACCTGAGGCAGAAAGATGCACCAAACTGTATTATAGTTCAGCTCAGGAGCTTGGTCTTCGAGCAGAAAGAACTAAAACACCAGAACAGAAAGCAAACTTCCACAACGTCCAGCATTTCACATCTGTTTGTTCAGAGATTTTTTGCAGCACAGAGGAAAGCAACCCCATGAGAAGCATGAGTCAGGTCTGCTGGAGTCATCTCTTACAAGTCACAGCACCATACAGACAGAGTAATTAAGATACAGCATATGACTCAGTTCCACCTTATATTCTCAGCAGTGTCCTGATCCTTTAAATCCCACACATGCATATATATTCAGACCCAGGCACACACAGAGACGACCTCCCTGGCTTCTAAAGGTAAATCTGCAGCTACCTTTATGCAGTACTAATGTTTGCTGCTCCAAGCAGTCCTACAGTGAGATTCCTTCATACAGAACAGACTATGCAACCAGCAAGGACCAGAAGAGCCCCAAGATCTGTGGTTTCCGTAGGCCACACCACTGCCATGGCTATCAGCTGCAGTTTAGCAGCACATGAACATTGACTAGATGGATACAATGCTTTTCAGGGCAGGTAGGCACTCTCCCAGTGCAAGCCATGGCTTAAAAGATCACAGACTAGGAAGCATCTCAGTGGAAAAGAGGCAGATAAATACATTCTCTCAGCTGCTGTGTGCAACCAACACTAGATCTGATTCTACCCTGCTTAAAACATCTCTCTCTGCCTCCCAAGGGCACAGTCTTGGCCACCCTACATGTCAAGCACGTGGGTCTGAAATGCCAGATGGGCAGCATCACCCTGGACTCAAAGCTTTGCAAACATCAAAATCCCTTGCCACACTGATTTGACCCTTCTGACCCCCAAACCTCACCTTTCTGCCAGCCCTCTTTTTGTCAGGCCCGAAATGACAATGGGATCAAAGGGTTCCTCCGTCCCAGAGATGGTTATTCCCAAGGGACCACCATATCGCTTCAGTTCCACCGTGTAAATGATGGCACCGGTTGTCTCCTGCTCATCTGAAAGAGAAAACAGCAATGCAGTTTTTTATTTTGCCATATCAAAAAGGTCACAGGAAAGACTTGTAGCATTTAGAAGCACAAGCTTTCAGTCTTCAGCTGTGCTCATACCAAACAGGATTTTAACCTTCCAAACTCCATTTAAGGGCACAATAACAAAAATAGACTATAATCAATTGGAAAGTGGTGACCAGAGAGGCAGCAGCCCTTATCTTTGTTAGTCTGCACTACCTACTGGGAAATGTCATTAAAGTGGACAGGCACCAGTTTGCATCAGGATTTCTGTACCAGAGTTATCTTCATCCTTCCTAATCTTCAATTTGACCAGGTCTTCACATTGCCTTAAAATCTGCACAGCATCCTCCATTGAGCAATTGTCGAGTCGGATGTTATCAATGGCTAACAGCTTGTCTCCCGGCTCCAAGGTGCCAGTTCTATGTGGAAAGGAAAAGAAAACTGAAATGCATTTGTATTTGCCTTTCAGATCCTGCAATGCATTCAGTTCTGCAGTAGTGATGACAATATTAGCTTTTTTTTTTTTTCCCCACCCTCTCTTTGGTCTTTTCTGGTAAACAAGTACAAGCAGGGTCTGAGGCAATTATAATGTACAGAGAGGAAGTTCACATAGAGCATGTATCAGCACAGAACAAGACAGGCACATCAGCTTAATACTCTCACCTCTATGGATATATAGTCTGGGTAGCCTACAGCACTCAAAAATGTGAGTTTTCAGAAAAGGCAGAATATCTGTCAGTTAATGATCACACAAGCGAGTTCACTTAAAAACCAGCCCTTCAAGAGTATTAAATTTCCCTGAAAGCCTTGCTAGGAGGTGTTAGAATCAGAGGAGCAGCCAAAAAAGGCTGAGTTATTGGCACAGATCTCCACCAGTGCCCACAATTCACTCGCTCAATTCATCCAGGCAGCAGCTGAAACACAGCAAACTATCTGAGGCATGGCATGTGCTCATAGATGTTAAACATCCAACTTCAGCAGACTTCTGAATCAGTGCCCCACCATCCTCTTTATTAGCTTAACTTTTCATTCCAAACCCTACTGTGGTCAAAGAGAGACTTCTAGGCCTAGCAAATGCTTGGATAATGGCAAAATCCATACCTCATGCTATATCACATGGGAATCTGTCTACCTAACCTCTTATTACTGGACTGGATATTTTGCCATAGGTTTGGCAGGTGGGAAATTGTGCGCTCACCTATGTGCTACACTCCCCTTCTTGATGTCGGAGATGATCAAAGGCTCCCCAGGCTTTCTGCTCGCAGCTGCAAGAGACAAACAGGAGCAAAACTTAGCCTGCCATCTGAGATGGGAGAAGAAGTTGGGAGGAAAGGAAATATCCTCTAACAAAATGGTGCTTCACACTTTCAGGAAGCCACAACCAGGAGAAAAAAAGAAGTAAATCCCTGCAAATTCTTGCTGACTGCCCTCCCCTGATGTTGAAGTAAAAGAGGACAGGAAATTTTCAAGGTGAAAAACAATCCAGAAAAAAAAAAAAAAGTTTTCCATAGGGTTCATCTACCCAGACCACTCTGTCATACAACCAGATAACTCCAGACTGCTCTCAGGCGGAGGAGGGGATTCCAATCCTCCTGTCCCCCCACCAGACTGTGAACATTTTCAGCCCATGAGAGATGCAAGCATGCATCTCTGGGAGCATTTGCCTTTTCCAATTTGCCTGCAGGACCTGCTGCTCTCTTGAGAAGCCCAAGAGGGATTTATGACTTGACTCCCTCCTGACCCCCCTGCTATCCATATAACAAACATACACCAAGAGCATAATTCCCACCCTCTGTCACTCCCTCCAGCCTTGCTATGGGAACTGTACCACCTCGTTTAAGGCTGATGGAGCTTCTCAGCAAAAACTGCATGGGAAGGAAGAAACCTCAAAGCATCTGAATGTATCGGGTGCAGGTCAGAGATTAAAATATCTGCAAGGTATGTGGCATCAATCACAGAGATCCACCTGCCTGAGCAGGAGCAAGAGGGTGCCCCAGAAAGTCAGACATAAAGGAATAGGCGCTTTTACTTGCCAACATCTCTGCTCTAGATTTTTCTATTTGTATTCATTTGTAAGATATAAAAACATACGTGCTATGCCTGTCACCTTTAAGGATACCCTCTCCCATATGTAACCAAACCTTCTCCACCAAACAGTGTGAAATGACTGCCAATCTCAGCTGCAACACAGCTGAGTGTAGAAGTTGGGTCAGAGCAGACAGTGACTGATTTCATAATAGCCATGGCAATGAGACTGCTGAATGATGAGGCACCTGGAGGAATTATTCTCCCCATGCCTTACCGGCTCACAGGCAGTTCCGATCTAGAAACCCACACGCAGCTTGCAGCTGTGGATCAAAGAGAAATGAATGGATCGTGGAGGTTCACCAAGAGCTCACAGCTGTATTCAATCTACATTCAATGCACGGCCCAGCCAAACCATTCAATGTACGTCAAGAGGTGCAAAGGCTGACGTGGCTAAAAATCAACACAGAAAGACCCACTCTGTCTGAGAAGGTCGCTTGCCATGGGCAAACAGTGCACAGAAACATGCTGCTATCACTACTGCTGTTCTCTTTTTCAACACAGGATGTGTCTTTGGGGCTGGGAGAGGTGCCCAGGCAGTGGTAGGAGTGGCAGCGATGGAGACTCAGCAGCTCGCAGGTGCTGAGCCCGGCACGCGGCGCTGCGTGCTTAATCGCGGCCTAGCCTGGTTCTGTCAAAACGATCCAGGTTTCCAGAAGTGCTTTTCACCGTGAGGTTTGTTTATTAGATTCAAAGCAGAGGCTGTGTGACAGAAGAGGGTTAGAGAGAACCACAGTGCTGGCAGAGAGGCTGGGGACAGCCACCCCTACACCTGACACAGACAAACAGACTTCCTTTAGACCTGCTGACCTGCTAAATGGAGAAGGAGAAAGCACAATGGCATACCCCTCTCCCTACCATCAGACTATCCAAACTGTGAACACACGATAGTCCTCTGTTTTAAATAACCATTCAGTCACTGGGTATGATATTGGAAGGCTTTACAAAGCCATCACTATTAGTCAGCACCCATGAGACTGACGGGTAAGTTAAAGGGACTTAATGAACAACCATTCTCTCTAGAGGCATAGGATTCAAAGAGAGAGAAATCTCAAAGCACTGAACAGTCACTCCCTGTTCAATTTAAATACAGTAGTTACTAACTCCATTTCCCTTTGGCATCCCAGTGCCCTTCCCCATGAACATCCAGCCTTGCCTCCAGGCCTTGTTTTCCCATCCAAAAGGGGAGATGGCAGCCAAGGAAAGAGGGGAAAGAGAGACATCACAACAGAGACAGAAGCTGTCCTGTAGATACTCGCACCATCTCCTCAGGAGGTCTGGTTGTAGCCCTCACCTGCCAGGACAAACCACTTGGGGTGCAAGTAAGCTCTTTTTCGGACGGATCTGTGGTTTTGGTGGGTTTGCAAGTACAGAAGATAGTTGAAATCCCCCCCAGTGACCCAGAGAAAGCTCCATAAATCAACAGTTGGTGAAGGCAGAAACCTGGGGTGGGGGAGAAACTCACCATGAAACACTGCCTGGCGGTGCTGACAGGGCAGTGATAAAAAGGTGAATTGATCAATACTGTTATTTACTTTTTATAAATTGCTTTCAGTCTCTCGCCACCTCTGCTGGGATTCTGGCTCGCTCGGCATTTACTCTCTGATGGATGACAAGGCCAGAAACACATGTCCGTTCTGTGTTTTTAATAGAATGCATAATGACTTGCATTGGTAAATTATTCCCCTCCAAGGAGCACAAGCACATATCTCACACGCATCAGCGCTTCAACCGGTTATAAATGCCCTTCGTTATTGATCAAGCTGAGGCAGCACTCTGCCAACATGTAATTAAAGAAATTGTAATAACGCCAAAGAATACATTTAAGAAAGCAAACTCTTATAAAGGGGAAAAACAAACAAAATCTGAAACCCAATAATCTCAGAATAGCTAAGGAATGAGAAAAGGAATAAAAGCAAATCAAGATTGATTACAAAAAGCAGCAGTGACAATCTAGTCCCCAGGACCCAACTTTTTCCTCTACCCTTCATTAGTTTTAGAAGCTGGGTAAATTATCAGTGCCACCAGCAGGATGCTTACACCACCACAGATCTATATCCTTTCAAACCCTTCAGGTAGCAAAGCCTGAACAGAATACCTCACTTTGGTATAAGCATCACAGTGAATCAGTTGCAAATCTCTGCTTGTGATGTCGGCGAAGCTGTGGGGACACAGTGCTGCTCATGGACACACTGCCAGGCAAGTCCCGGTCTAATTCAGTGCCAGTAGAGCTGGACTGGGTCAGCTCACAGATTCCATCTTCTCACTAGGACAGTGATTACACTGCTTAAGAGACTTAAAGTTATCTGCCTATCCAAATTCCGGTTTTATCATCCACAAGCAGATAACAGTGCTTATTCCTTATCTGCAGTACTTCCCAGCAAGGGCACAGGAATTGATTTGTAAAGATATATAAAGGTAATTTGATAAACATGCTATATAAAGCATTAATGCACAGCTGACATGACAGGTAATTTCAGTGCCCGTTTAAGCAGCCCCAACACCCCCATGCCCTACAGTGAATTTCACATTTGGCCTTTGGAGGGGGTGAATGAGCAGACAAAAGAAGGAAAACAGAAAAGCTATCTTTCGTGGAATCAACTACCATTTTCCAGAGGCTAACAGCAAGTGGATAACTAATTTGAAGAGGTCAGGTGTTGAACGCACAAGAAAACACGGCTATTCGCTTCTCGCTGTTAGGGATTTTAATTTGTGAGAGATTTACAGAAAAAAATCTACAAAGGGATAACTGTGTCACTAGAACTGAATGCAGCCAGAAAGATCAGAGCACTGCGTGCCATGTGTTCTGCTAACGGAGCCGTGCGGTTCAGGCTAACGAGAGCCAGATCTTCACACCACTGTGTCAGAAACCTCACGTGGCACTTCTTTGCATCCCCACCACTCAGAGCACCTCTGAGGTCTCTACAAACAACTGAACGTCACCACCCACACATCCCTGTACTCACCCCCAGCCAGGAGCAAGCCTCACTGTAAACCCATAGCAAAACCAGCAAAATCTGCCCTCCTCATACACAAACCTCTTGGGTTCCCAGCCCTTTTATGAGGCTTTCCGGCAGATTTATGTTTCCTCCAGCTGCTTTATATGAATTTTTTCGGCGCATCCATCAAGAACCCTGCTCTCCCCCACCTTTGCTCGGCCCATCTCCCGATTAGCTCTGAGAGTCACAGCACAGCAACAACTCGATTGGTTTTTATCTCTGTAGCACTTCTCTGATGAGGTCGTAACACTTCTCGCCTACTTGTCACAAACCTTCCCAAACTGAGGAATTAACCTCCAGTGGGCCTGCTGAAGCCAAGAGATAAAACTCAACAAAAACAACTCATGTTTCATATGATTTCCCGTTCACTGCAGAGGAGTTGGACTGGATGACCTTTAAGGGTCCATTCCAACACCAATGATTATGTGATATTTCATTTACAGTGTGCCATACTATGATATTTTAGAACAAACCCAAATCTGGATGTGGCCATGACAGTGCAGGGGGTCTTGTACTGATCCAACCAGTTTGTCACCTATTTAATCTGCTCATTTCCATTTTAAGCAGCAGTTATATGCCTTTCTTTGATAGAAAGAAGCTATAAAAACTCTTTCTAGATCACAACAAACATTCAAGTTAGCACAAGTTGGAGGAACTGAGCAAAACAGAGAAGGGTTATTTTTATCTCTCCTCTCTGCTGCTTGCATCACACTCCTGCATGCACATCATGTCTCTGCAGGAGGTACTTACCATACATCTGCTTGCTTTCGTTCTGACGTTTGACACAGGAATATTTATCTGCCTGGTCAGATGCAGAGTGACAAAATGATGATATAATTCGCTAGGGTTCTTGTGGAAATAGGTTTATGGGGACTAATTCATGAAAGCAGAATTAGGATTCAACTTTCATCCTTGCTCCCGCATTTTCTGCTATCTCTTGCTCTGTCTATAGATACAGTTTTAGTTTTGACTCACCAACAATGAAGTATAATCTTAGGTTTTCATGTTTTCATTACTTAAACAACGTCCTGTAAACATGTTCAACAATCAAAAAGATCAAATCTATTCCTTCATTCAGCTTAATCACTGACAGTGGGCATCTAACTACTTAAAACCCAGGGGTCGCTGTCTTTTTATTTAGCAGTGATTTCCAAAAAGAGTGTGAAATCGATTTTTTAAACACATTTCAAACGAAAATATTTTCAACATAAAAATATGTTTGAAGTGTAAATGCACATCCAAAGCAGATCCATTTAAGTGAGACTCCACAAATAAAAGCTCATATTCTTGCTAGCAACTTCCAGGTTCATTTTGCTCTCCGGTCCCAAATCAAATCTAAACTTTGAAGCTTAATAGGGGTGAAATCCTCTCCATGCTCAGGCCAGCAGATCCTTGCTACCAGATCCATCATCCTGGGTTTCCACCTGACATTGCAATGCCTATGCAGAAGGTGGGGAATGCAGTGTGAGCTCTGCCCCACTGGGTCCTGCTCTGCCTACAGTGACAGCCATTATGGACACTCCACTGCTTTTGGAAAGCACTCTGGTGTCTTCAAACAGTAAATACTAGCAAGCCAAACATTACATGTTGTGAGTATTCACGTAGCACAAAATGGGGAAACTGGGAGAGGAAATGACAAAGTAATCACCCTGTAGATGTAGATGTCTATTCTGGGAAACAACCCACTTAGACCACAACATCTCCAATTAACTCAGCAACTAATGCTGCAAATGCCAAGAAGTAATTGCAAATAGCTTATCTACTTTAATGAAGCTTACTATTAAAGTGCTCTTAGCAACTCAGAGAGGTGATGGACACCCTGCCTCTGGAGACACCCAAAGTCAGGCTGGATGGGCTCTGAGCACCTGATGGAGCTGCTGGTGTCCCCATGCATTGCAGGGGGTTGGACCAGGGTTCCTTCCAACTCAAACGACTCTTCTGATTCTGTGGCTCCATTCCCCAGAGATAGCCCAGTCTGTGCTCCTCAGGGCTGAGACATAAGCTCCCATTACTGTGTTTTCACAAGCTGCTTTGTCTCATCTGAGATATGGTAGGTGCCTCCAGGCATGGCCAATCTAAGATGATTCAACTCAGGTTATCCAGCAGAGAAAGATATGACACCATTCACATACACATACAGGAAAAATTACTGGTGCGAGTCATAAGAAGATTTCAGCATACCCGAAATTTGGGAAAGAATCACAGAATCATTAAAGTTGGAAAAGACTGCTAGGATCATCCAGTCCAACTGTCAACCTAGCAACAGTACTGACCACTAGCATGTTCCTCAGTGCCACTTTACATCTCTTGAATACCTCCAGGGACAGTGACTGAACCACCTCCCTGTGCCAGTGCCTTCACTGCTCTTTCAGAGTTTTTCCGAATGTCCAGAATGCATGGATCTGCCTATGTCATCATCTCCTTACAGTGTCTTCCCCAGAGAGGCCAAAAGGTCTTCAAATTAGAATAGACTTCAAAACATAAACAAAGATAATCAACCAAGAGCTAGGAGAAAAGAAAGAGAAGAAACAAAAAAGTTGATGCCTTGTTCCCTTGGAGCCCACCTAGGCCTGGAAATACAAATAATATTACTAATAACATAGCATAATATTTAGTCTGTGGCACACAACAACTGCTCAGCTGCCCCTCAGAGAGGCATCCTTTGCTCTGACCCTTCAGCAGCTGCTTTTCTTCTGCAGTTGCCAGCTCTTGGAGGCAAAAGCCACACATCCAATTCAATTTGGAACAAACTGAAAGTGCTGTGAGTGCTACCAGAAAACCCCACATAATCTTTTTGTCTCTGCTGGGCCTCTCTGATGTGCTATGTTGGAAAGCAGTGGCTCTTGCAACTGCTAGTGCAAGGCTGAGCAATACTTACAGCTGATTGTAATTCCAAGCTCTACACCTCTTTTCTTGGGCAATTTAACATGGAAAGTGCCGCTGCTGGGTATGACAGACTCTATAAAACCAGAAACAGACAAAAAGAAAATAGGAGAAAAGAGTTTTCAGTGGCATGGATAGTTTCTTTGGAACCAAGAAAAAACAAGCCCATCAAACTCAGCTTTATAGGTTCAAATAAGGTTGTTATCTGATGCCCTGAGGACTTCAGGTTAAAATCTGGATTCTCATTAAAAATACATGCCCTAAACATCAAGTGAATTGCTCATATCATGCTGTACTTCAAATCTGTGCCATCTTTGTCAATTAAAATGAAAAAACCCTTTTTCTTTTAATACAAGGCTGCACACTTCAGCCAATAGCTTCAGCTCCCTTCTTGCTTCAAGGCCACAGATTAGTACAAATATTCATATTAATGGTTGAATGCTTAAAGAGTAAGTGGCCTCTTCATCTACTCGCTATGATTCTCTCAGCCAAGTTGTGAGAAGAAGGCATTTATAGAAGGATGAAAGGAAGGACTCTTCACTTTAGTGCACACTAGAGAACAACAGAAAATGGGAAAGGCCCTCAAAGGGTCCTCTCAGTCTCTGCAGTCTAGCGAAAACCTCACATATTTTTGTAAGCACAATCCCTCCTACAGGTTAGCAAAAGCACTGGTAGAGTCCAGCAGGTGCTGAGGAGCAAGAAGTCCTTTGCAATTACCTGCAACATCAAATTCAATTTCGAGCACCACTTTGTTCGTCAGCGCAGCATCCCGCAGAAGCTGATTAGCTTCCTCCATAGTCCCGTCCTCAGTTGCAATGCCATTGATAGAAAGGACTCTGTCTCCCACTTGCAGCAGCCCACACCTGCAGTCCACATTGGGAAAAGAGGAAAGGAGGCAGGGATAAAGGAGGAAAGAAGAAAAGAAATAACCCCACAACCAGCCATGAGTTACTTTTTGACAGGTAAATCTGTTAGAACACAGAAAGTAGTGACAAATCCTGCAGCAGTGGCCCCAAACAGATGATAATTCATTCTGCAATGTGTGTCCCAGGGCCAGTACAGCCTGGAAGGTCGCAGGGCATGAAAGCATTGTGGCTGGCTTCACCTCGACATATTTCACTTCCAAACAACATTTTTTGTCATATTTCCTGCAACTTCCAAAGGAAAAAAAAAAACAGCAAAACCTTCCTCTGCTGAAAGCCAACACCATGGCCAAGACATGCAAGTAATAAATTGCAAGGACATGTGCCCTCCTACCCTACCTAATAGTATACATCTCGTTCTGTGTGCCTGCACCCACTGGAAACCATCTAATGGCACTGAAAATTGTGCAGAGTCCTCTGCTTAATACATGGCTAATACTGAAGCTACAATCCAATGAACTCACTGAAACATCTCAGCAAATTGGATAATCATTTATCCCTTGTAATTGCATTTCTGGAAGCCAAATGTACATTGATACTGTGTTAACTGCCCTGAAAGGCCAATGTTTATCGGCACATGAACCACTATATTCATTGTCTACCCTCTTCTTCACCAGGAAGGCAATCCTGCACATTACCTCCTGCAGCTGTAATCTGAACTGCATGATGGCTCTACAAAGACAAGAGTTCCCCATGACTGGCCATGGGCAACAGGTTGTTCATTCTCATCCTCCTCCACATTCTTCATCAGAGTACATCTGTTCAGATTTTCCACTAGTCACCTATCTGGAAGGCTGTCCACTCACTTAGCTAAGCATGAGAAAGCACTGATCCATCATTAACGTAAGCTACAGTGTGGTTTCCAAAATAGATTCAGAATTATGGGAACAAGATTCACCTCTGCATTTGGAGTTGTTTTACCACAAAGTTTTCCCTTAAAAGGATCAGCTATCCTGTTTTAAGCCTTCTCTAGAGAACCTTTATTCCCTTGCTGTTTAACGATCAAACAAATTCTTTGCCCTGACCTTTGCAGACATCAACTTTGTAGATATTTTATAAAAGACTGTTTATTTATTTTTACTGATCCTTTCATCCACTCTTTGTCACTCACACCTGTTGCCACTGTAAGAAAAGATGGTACTGCAGCTTCTGAGCACATGAAGGAAACATCAAAGGCAGTGGATACTGGCCGTATTATTCCCCTCCAAACAACAGGATGTACATGAAAGGCCAGGTATCGAGACAAAAAACATTCACATCCAAACTGGAGAAAAATGCACAAACAACAGTTTTTGTCTGCGGCCCATCAAAAGCTCATATATGATTAAGTTTGGAGAGAGCCCAGGAAGGTTATCTTGTTAGTGGGAAGATATTAAACTTGCAACACATTCACTCTGCTGCCTGAGCTCATGCTACCCATGGAAAACGGCAGCTATTTTAAGAGATGTAAATTCAGAAGCGTTTGTTCAAGGAGACCTGGATTAGGACAGACAACTCCACAGAGCATATGTGAATCCAACCTTGTGAATAACTTCATCATTTAATTACAGTGCTTTCCTGAGCTTGCAGATATATATGCTGCCACAAAACCACATCGGAAATACCAGCTCACAAATATGAAGGTGGTGAGTGGCAAAAGAGAGAGATCTCCTGCAGCACTGAGGGGTTTCTTGCTATGGTCACTATGCGCCATTGGGAAAGGAGGAAGCAACACAGACATCACTTCATCATTTCAAGGAGGACACAACCTGTTTCAGCCACAAGGTCTGGGAGATTATGGGAACCTTTTACACAGCATCAAAGCAAACATTTACTGCCCATTCCACCACAGCTGCCCTCTCACAAAACATGGCACTTCTCCATTCAAGGTAGATTTGCTGTGGTGTTTTACAAGCTCTGTTACATCAGAAGAGTTTTATTTCTTTTAATACTGATTGAGTGGATCATGGTGGTCTAAATCCCAGTCTTGCAGGTTAATAAAAGTTTGTGAAGTGAAGCCATAACCTCCTAGCTTCAACTACAAGAGTGAGAAGACCCGATGTGCCTTGTTAACTCTAGAATTTCACCATCAGTTTCCAACTGCCACGTGTCTCTGTGCTGGGAACAGGGCCCTGGAAGTCAAAGCTCCTGCAGACCTCTCCTTGGCTCTGCTGTGGAATCCTGCATGAAGTCCACAGAGAACTTCCCCAGATTGATGCACACATCTCAGAGATGGGCACTCTCTCAGGAGACCTCACAAAGTACTTCGAGATCATGGGGAGAACTGCTTTGAAATCAGAACAAGAGTTCAAGCATCTTCCACAGTGAGAGACAGCACTATGGATGTGTTGGAGTCCATGAGGGGAAGATTTCCTTGGGATTGCAGAGATTTGCATTTTGTCATGACTATTTCCTTGGGCACAAAGACAGCAGCAGAATAGCAGAGGTGCCTTGCTCAACACTGAGCAGCATAAATTCAAGCTGTAGGCTGGGTGCATGCTGAAGATTTCCTTCACTGTCATTAGTGGTCACTCCAGCTGCAGAGCAAGCACATCACTGGCTGCAGAAACCAACGTGTGATGCCCTTACACACCCCCGAGCCGACCTGTATGGATTAGAAGCACACATCCGTGTGTGTTTGTATATCTGTGCCTGTTTGACATCTGTGTGAGCACACTGATGGGTGAGTCACAGCCCCCAGAAGATGAAAGCTGTGCTGATAACATTACGCAGCTGCTGAACTTTCCTTTTGCAAACTCTTCACACTCAAAAGCCAGAAATATGATGATCAAACAGCTGTCTGAATAGAGCTAGGAAACATGTAACGCAGCAGGAAACATTGATTTTGGATACTGAGATGGACAAGGCAGATATTCTTCCATTGCTGTCTATGACAGCGGAGGGAAGATGGACAGACAGCTGTTTGTTTGGAGGCAGGCAAGAAAGGAAGAAATGTGCTGTCCCATTTGACCCTCCCTGCTGATAACCAGGGACACACCACTGTCTCATTCCGATTCCGAAGGCTTCATCTTGCACCCAGGAAACAAAAACAGGGGTGGAGTGGGAAAGTCTGTTAGAGACAGGGATCAATAAAGTGTCTACCTTCCAGAGGGGAAAAACAGTCTAGGAAAGGAAGAAATACACTGCAGAGATTTAATCCCCAAATCAAATCCATACAGCAAACACAGACAGGATTGCTCCCTTCCACCACAAAGCAGAGGGCAGCAGCAGGGGGAGTGCGAAACCTGCTGGGTGAGAGCTGTGAGGGAGAGAAGCGCGTAGCACATTGAGACAGGCCACGAGGCTTTGCTTTCAACCTGGCTTTGGCAAGGGGATAAAGCAAAGCCAAGGCAGCTTGCAGCACATCTCCCTTCTCCCCTTGGGCAGCAGGCTTTGTTGCTGCCCGATTTATAAAAGAAATTCAATGCTTTGCATTGTGAGCCGACTTCACCCTGGTAATAGAGGATAAATATCCAAAATGCCACCACTTTCATTGCTGTTTGAAAGCAAACAAACAAAAAGCATAAAAGGCTTTTAAAATCCCTCCTAACCTGCATCACTCGGGACAATGCACTTTCCTATGCCAGTTCCACATTCCTGTGCTCCCTGCCTGGACTCGCACACTTGTGCTGCTCTCTACCACCCTGCCACAACCAGGGATGGCACAAGAAGGCAACACCAGTCCCACGCTAGGACCTGGTCTATCCAGCAAGAGTAACATCATTTGAGGGCATCTATACCAGCAAAGACTTTGGAAGAAGTTTAACCAGGGCTCCCATGCTGAGGTTCAGCCTCTGAAGGGCTCATTGCTCTCAGTACCCTCAGAGTCGCACACAGCAGCAATGCTGCTCCCACATTCTGCTATTTTCCAGCATTTTATGCTATTTTTCCAGATCCTATACCAGAGCTCTCCTTGGTGGTTCAAAACTTTTAGGTCGATTTATGTAGCTGGATTCTGCTACAGCAAAACCAAGCAGATAACACTTTCCAGGGCTCACTCATATACCTTTTTTCCTCTTTCTGCAACCAGACAAAAGCTTTATCTTTCAATGAGAAAGAAGGAAAAAAAAAAAAGCAAAACAAAAGGGATGGGAATGGTGCTCACACACAGTCACACACTCCCTCCTCTGAGAACAGCCTGGTGCCAAGACTTTCACCTGGGATGCGAGGGAGGCCGCGGTCAGCCGACGAGTGCAGAAATGGCAGTGACAGTAAACCATGCCCAGTGAAGAATGGGAGATATTACAAAGATGACAGTAAATATCTAAATGAGCCTCTGAGGAGAAAAAACAAACCAAACCATGAAATGGTCAGCAGCAGCACCATCAGCATCCAAGGGCAAGGTCTCTAACCTCTCTGCCGGGCTGTCAGGCTCAATAAAACGGACCAGAGGTGGGGAGGACAGGGTTTCAGTAGCAAAGATGCCTCCCTGGAGCTGAAGTCCGAAGCCGTTCAAAGGGTCTCCCCTGAGCACCACCTCTGTCATCTCCGTGTGGACTATCTGCCCGCCAGGACCCACTGTGCTGGAGGCCAACGACACTGAGAGGAGGAAAGAGGCAGAGGTTAGGGCAGCCACAGTCACAGGCAGTGCCAAGGGGAGACCAAGGCCCTGACTGCTGTGATGAGCAGGCCTATACCAGCCAACAGCCAGCAAGGTGAGCACAGCATCACGCCCAACCCATCCCCAGCTCACCACACACTTACATGAGCTCTTGTGCTCCTTTTTCTTCTGCCTCCTCCTCAGCATGGTGGTGCGGGGGCTCATGGGGTGGGAGCTGCGAGGTAGCGTGTTCGAGTTCTGGCAGGGGAAGCCCTGCGCGTTCATGGTGGGAGATGAGAAGTTGGCGGCCACCAGAGCTGGGGAGATACAAAGCATGTTAAGGATGCAGTGTGCTCACCTAATGGGTGTTCACTGAACTCCTATTGGTTTTGAACTGCCTCCTTTTCAGCTTCAGGACTGGGAAACCACAGCTTCAACTATCTGCGGAGCAACGAGACTCCCTTGCTTGCTTCCCAATTCTAATATACACCTTGCATCAGCAAGGCTGAGCTGGGTGCATTGGATTTCCACATCCTTACATATCACCAGAGCTACCCTCCTTGGGTCACAGCAACTCAAGTTTTTCCCTTGCCTATATGGAAGTGCAGGACTAATGGATGAGAACAAAGGGTCTGCCCAGCATTCTGCTCTAATTGAAGTTAGCGGCTCTGTGTGTCGGGCTGTAGGTACTGATTTTGCACCAGATACTGATTTTGCACCTCAGCAGTACACCTGTGAGGAGGGATCCAACCGACCTCGAAGGAAATAAGTGACGCCCCAGGCTACTGAGTTGGATGTGGAGCAAATGGAGAGGCGCAACACAAATGCACACACTTAAGGATGGGGCAACACTGTGCACAGGGGTTACATTTGCAATAATCCTGTCCAGGCGTCTGGTTCCAAGTGGGCGTCTTGCAGTGCCCAGGGTGGTGGGTGTGACAGTAGTTGACACAGGGGTCCCAGCAGTGGTGGTGGTCACTCTTCTGCACCTTGACTGATGTCACCCAGGAGAGGAGAAATCATGACAGGCATGGAGAAATGAGAGAAAGAAAAGGTAAGAAGCTGGGAGACTGTAGAGAGGAGACTCACACTGCTTTTGAACAAGTTAGGGAGCAAGCACAGAGTGTCAAGCACCAGCAGCAAAAATGCATCCCCATGTAACCTCATGACACTTAATGCAAAGTGGCAGAAATTTACCCATGCCCCTCAAAAAACTCTGTGTCCTGAGCCAACAGCCTGACTAAGCCGTGCTGGCAGCACACAGATGTCATTACCATTTGCAGGCTGCTGTGCGATGTGCAGAAGCTGCCTCTAGCCCCAAGTTTCCAACAGAGGCCATCAGCATTATCCGATAGCACTGGGGAAATCTTGTGCTGTTTCCCACCTTGTTGCCCTCCACAGATGAAGCTCAATGCCAAGCGGTGCTTCCAGCACTTTGCTTGGCTTCAGCATTTGGGTGCTTAGCAGCCGCTCTTGGCCAGGAATCCATGGCAGGGTGCACATATGGAAGAGCCAGCAGTGGGCCAACTCCAGCTTACCAGAACAAAAGGGATTTTATACTCTGCTGCTTAAAGGCAATTACACAAGGCCACCAACACAAGAAGAGCTGCCAGTGCTATGGCAAACAATAAATTAAGATGTGGCACCAACATGGCAGACCCTTTTCAAGGCCACACAACTGCTTTAGTTTCCATCCTAAATCCACCCCAGCACATGTTAGCAGAGATCTTCTGCAGCGTGACATCTGCTGCCCAGGAATCTCTTGTCCCAGGGGACGTGGCTTTGTTTTCATCAGGTAGTGATACCACAAATCGTCTCTGCAGTGGCCAAAACACACCCTCAGGCACAGGTTCTTCCTCTCACTGACACCCCTTTTGCTCATGGATAGCATGCGGTCAATTCAGTTACCCTTGCCCAGCAGCACTGGGATTTCTCTCCTGAATCCCTGCACTGTGCTGTCAAGACAGCTCTCAACCTTCCACCACTGGTGTTTACTAGCAACCACCCTTCCCAAATGAAACCTCCTCTGTGCTCCCCCTGTAGGTGGGAACTCCCCCAGCACAGGCACTACTGAGCTTTCTGAGGGTGCACACAAGGGAGGAGGACTCAGCTCAACCCAGGGTCCACCCAGAGAGCTCTTCTAAAGATCATCACTTAGTGCCTTTATCAATGAAAATCCATCTTGTGCACATGCACCATAGGCATCAAATTACTTAGGTCAGATCTTCTGACCAAAACTGCAATTATTTTAAAGTCTTTGTTTTAGTGACTTTAGCATTTACTCTATCAAGCTCTTAAAAGATCCACTTTCAACTCTGGCATTTCTATTTTGTGAATTCAACAGCAACCTCAGAGTCAGGAGGCTTTTAAAAACAATCATCGAATGAGTAAATGGAGCTGAATCCAGTCAAAAAAGAGAATTCTTAATAAAATTAAATACTTAGAATACGAGTGACAGAGCTTACGGGCCTATATAAAAAACGGTTTAATCCATTCATATCCATTTGTCTTTAAGTTCTCAGCTATAGCTGACACAACAGAAAAAAATGCCTACGAAACGCGGATGTCATTGCAGAGGGGAAGAAAATAGGTTTTGGACAATCTGGGGATAAAAACCTAAAAGAGCCTTCCCCAGGCTTCCCTTGCTTTTCACCAGCCATCCCAGCACTGCTCCTGGGCACCATCCGCTCCCGCTGATCTTGTGAGCATAATCCTCCCGCAGTCTTTCCAAATGCCCCCGGAGCGGCAGAGAAAGCTGACTCCATTTGACAAATCCTGTGCTTCAGCATTAGACCACAAAGACTGTATTTTTTTCCTTCTCTATGATCTCTCACATCCTTAACGGTTTAACCAAAGTGGGGACACTCTGATCTGATGTGTAGAGGTATGGGTAAAAAGCCTCTAGAACACACAGAGCTGTCCTTCATAGATCTTCCTTCTCCTGATGCTGCTGAATGCATACATCCTGAATGGAGATTAAGACCAGGGCACAAATGGAAGAAGTAGAATAGTTCATTTTAACAGCCGTTGAAAAAGGATTATAGCTTTCCATTTTGTCTTGGGCACAAAGGTCAAGTGATCTGTCCCCTTTGTTAAACGGCTTTAATTCTGCACAAATGGGACTGGATGTGTAAGAGATTTATTTCTAGACACGAAGATGTTATTAGATTCTATGTTTCACTGCATCATATTAAAGAAAACAACACAGATAATTTCTTCCTTTCACCAAACCTCCCTAGAAGATAACAGAAAAGGAAGTGGGCCAGTAGCTCTTGTGCATCAATATTATTAAAATGCACACACAAAGGAAAGGTGTTGGAAAATGATTGCAGAAGGGCTGAGACAGAAACAGCTGAAATACAAGATCTCCAATATGGACAACAGCAGTGGCGAGGCACTGGCACAGGATGCCAGAGGTGGTGGTACCCTGCCCCTGCAGACAGCCAAGGTCAGGTTGGATGAGCTCTGAGCACCTGATGGAGCTGTGGATGTCCCTGTTCACAGCAAGGGAGTTGGATCAGATGGCCTTTAAGGATCCCATCCAATTCAAAGGATTCCATTAATCTATCACTAACAAAACTGCAGGAAGAGTTGCAATAAATCTAATAGTGAAGTTAATTTCACAAATCTGTATATAGGAGAGCCTGAGTCAGCTTCTTACATGGAAGGAAAAACTAAAGGTAGGCAACAAGGATGCTCACAGAGTGAATTCCTGATGATGTTTGAAATTCACAGGTATTTGGTGTTTGATGAGCCAGTATTTCTCTGAAGGAAAAAAAAAAGACAACACAGCAGCAGCTCTCATTCAGACAGGCTGGTCCAGAAAATGAAAGCTTGTGTTTCAGCTTTGTTTCCTAAGGAAGTCCAGTGGAATCCTGTCTAGCTGCTGACACGTTCTTTACAAAGCCTTACTAGGCAAGCAGATGAAAGCTGAGCTTGGAAACGCATTTGCCTGCACCAACACTGTTTCCCTCCCTCTCCATTAAAGTCTCTTATCTGAGGTACTAAGAAAGTGGCTTGCACAGCACTCAGCATTGCAAAACTCTGGGATTCCCAATGCCAATTTTCCTATTCAATCACAGATGCTACCTTTTTTTTTTTCCTATTCACATCCTTGAACATCATCTAATCACATGCATTTCATCAAAATATTTTTTTTTACCCTCCACAGATGTCTGTCTTTGGAGTTTATTACCAGCATTCAAAAGCAACGAGAGCCACAGTAGGGACCTCAACTGAGTTTTGAGAGCAACCAACAGTGGTTGCGTGGAGGACATACCTGTTTCTGGTGGCTTCAAAGGCAGCCTGCTTTGGTGAACAGGTAATATCTCCAGCTTGACGTTTTCTGAGGTGGCAGCTAAAAGCTGAGTTGCCTCTAGTAAGGAGCAGTGTTCTGTGCTTGTGCCATCGATGGAGAGAATATGGTCACCAACATGCAATGCTCCACATCTGCAAAGGAAATAGCAAGAGTAATTAATACACACAGTCAAAATTCATGTCCTTGTGGTTGCAAGCAGAAATGGACAAATTCCACCTGTTTTGCTTCATCTGAATGTATTTCCACATCTCTGCTTTTGTTCTCAGCTTTAACATCAGGTTCAAGCATTGACAAAAATACCAACTCCAACGGTCCAAGTCTACATCAAGGATACTGATGCCTTGGGAAGGATCTTTTAAGTTTTCAGTAGTGCATGGTCACAGCCTAGCTCGGTGTTCAACCAACAGGACAGTAAGCCCTACCTACCTGCTCTAAACAGGATGTTGCACAGCTCCAGGATGGTCAGATCTGAGGTTTTTAAATCACAGCTCAGCTTATACCTGCCATGAGCTACATTCACTCATGGTGCAGAGTGTCCACCCATGTTAGGTCAGATATTTTTAGCATGCTTAGAACTACGAACACGTGGACATGGCCAGTTCAAGGCAAGGTGGGGAAGAATGACATGACTGAAAAGGGGGCTGAAACGCAGTGAAGGATAGAGAACTGGAGCAGTCTGTTCAGCTCTGTACCTGTCAACCACGCTGGCCGGCTTGATCTTATCAATGACAATGACCTGCTTGTTCCGATGCGTGCTTGTTGTCAGCGTGATTCCTAGCGTTGATCCTGGAGTCTTTGCTATTTCAACTAGTAGAGGTCCAGAAGCATTAGTTACAGTATCTGCAAAACAAGAGAGAAGACTCTTCTCGTACAGCCTTTTGCAGCAGCAAAATGTAAAACACAGAAGCAAACAAAGGGGTGGCCAGTTCTGCTGACCTGATTGTACCTGATGGTTTGGATATCCTATAACCTCACAACTCTGCATCACATAGCAAGTTAACAAAGAAGGACATTCAAGAAGCAAAACTGCTTCTGCAAAGAGTATGTATGAGAGTGAAGAAATTACAAAATTCACTCGTGAAAACCACCCTCTTGCCTCTCGTTTTTAAATACCAAGATCAAGGAAGAGAATGCTCAAAGTCTGTCCTGCCATCACATCAACCATATTAAAAGAGAAGCACAAAAAAGAAAGATCACAAGGGCATCATTATTTGAGAGTTCTTTCTAAAAAGGCCCAAAGGAAAGAGGATCCCATTTCCTGAGACATTCAGAAGCTTCACATGCTGAAGACCAGCATAAGTTCGCGCCTCCTGGCTACTCCAGCACCAGCACTGCAGTATCTCTGCATGTTTCTGCCTGTGAGAGCAGGCACAGAGCTTCCTACCACATGCTTTGTTTAGTTTGACTTCCATGAGAGCACTTCATGGAAACCCAAACATCAACTTCAAAGGAAAGGCTGCCAAAGCCCCCTGAGATCCTGATGCCTCCTCACTCCTTCATTATTCATGATGAAGCTTTTCACTTCCAAAGCTCTGCTCCACTAAAAACACCGATGCTACTTGGCTTCAAAATGTGATACATGGCTCATTCTAGCACTCTGACAAATGGGAGCATTGATGAAGATCCTGAAAACCAAGCTGCAGCAAGATCATTCCTGGGATTTGTTGAAGATTCTGAGTCTCTGGAGACAGATTTCTGGTTGTGTGGGGATCAGTCAGGGGATCAATAGACTATGGTCTACTCATAGTGTCCTTTTTCCAGGCAGAGGAAGAAGGAGGAATGAGAGATAGTGAAGACTAGGCAAGGCTTCAAATGAAACACTATTAACTCTCAGCTGAAAAGGACTACTGGACAGACCTGCAGGCCTTGGCTCAAAGCACAGCTTCAGCACAACAAGAAAGTGCCCAGAGCACTTGGGTAAAGCCTATGGAAGGCCCACTGAAGCCTTAATTAGCAAAGGAAGCTCCAATAGACCAAGGACCTCCAACAGCATCAGCTACGTGTTGGTATGGCATCCCATGTGCATCCAGCACACATCCTCTGAAAGAGATACATTCACACACATACATTCCTTCAGCCAAAGGGAGGAAGATAGGAAAACTGGTCATGGAAACAGAATGCTGGGGTGCTAGACCTCATTTATGTTTGCAATGAAAATAGGTCCCTTCCGTCAGCCCACGGCCCTTCTCAACCCTGCACAGCATGGGCCATCCTGATGTCCCTTTAATCTTCATTGCTGGTGCCACAGCAACACATTCAAATACATTTTATAGAGGCATCTGATTGAGAAATACCAGCTGAGCCACTAAGGTTTGACTCAAATCAAAGGTCAAGAGCTTGCAATTTAGCAATATTTGTGAGGCTTGATTAACACAGGGCTATTACACCCAAGCTAATTTAGAACGAAATGCTGAGAGGACAGAGCAGGGCACGCAGTAACCTTCCTGCAGGGAGTCAATGCACTGCTTTGGCACCTGCCCCATCAGGCACGTCTGCAACCTCCTCAAGCATCCACGGAAAAGGCACAGCTCTTCTGTGTTCCAAAAGAAAGGCATCTGCTTATTGCCATGTTTATCTGGCATCAGCCAAGGGCCATGTGTCCCAGCCCCTTCGCCAAGAGCTAGTTTTCTAAGCACAGTGCTCCCTTCTGGCTGCTTGCATTCCCATTCTGCTTCCAGTAGCTGTTTTTCCCTTCCCTCATCCTTGTCCCTAAGTTGGTAAAGAGAATGTAATAATTGTGATCTGGGGACAAAGCACTCATCTCTGGTTGCAGTTATTAGCTGTTGCCTGGCAAAATCAGCCGCGAATATTATTAAGCAATAAATACTACATCATCTTGCTTTACGGGGGTGGGGAGAAGCAATCTATGAAGAAACTAGCTAAAAAGGGGCTGTTTTACACCTTCTTGGGAAGTATCTGTTCATGGCCCACTGTATAGCAGCACAAGATGAATCACTGCACAGAACCCGACTTTGCTTGTGTTCACTCAACCCTGCCAGCTTTAGGTGGGAGAGTTACTCAAGAAGAAATACCGAGACACTTTAACAGCTATTTTTGCTTCAAGTCAGGATCTAAAACAATCCGCTTTCTGCAGCATAGGCACCAAGGGACCACACAAGCAACAAAATTCCAAAAAGCCCATTACCCATGCACCACTAAATGTTTGCTTCTATACAGACTGGAAAGCTCTGTGCTAACTGCTGCTCGCCAGAGAGAACAGCCCTCACTGACCTCTGCTGAGCTACTGCAGTCAAAATAGTTTCCAAAGGTAGAAAACAGAAGTTAGGTATTTTTGCCCTGAGAGGGTTTGAGTGCCCCATTTCTGGAAGTGCTCAAGGCCAGGCTGGATGGGGCCCTGGGCAAGCTCAGCTAGCGGGTGGCAACCAGCCCACAGCATGGGTTGGAACTCAAAGATCTTTAGGTTCTCCTCCAACATAAACTGTTCTATGATTTTCTGTTTTCCACAATTTAAGGCCTTCCTCTTTTTCTTGAATGCCAGCCAATCTCTAAAGAGCAGCTGCTCCTGTAACATGGCAGAAGCCAGGCAGAACACAGGTAACTGCAGAGACGCTGGGTTTTCCTTCCAGCTCTCCCAGCACAGCACGTGTCAGTGTGATACAGGGTTGCCCAGCTCCTGGCAGCCTCTCCACACAGGGACACAGCTCTAAAATCAGTACATCCATCCTTGCAGTATTTGTTGTGAAAGGAATGGCAGTTTGGGGAACAGAGGCTGAGAAAGAATTGGAAAGCCTTCAGCAATTGCAGAAGGATTTCCATTAGTCTACAGCATCTCTCCTGCACGTTGCATGGAACAAGTCCTGGCATTCTCAGCTCTGTTTGCTCAGCACTGGGGAGGTATTAAACTTCTTTTGATTTGCTTCCTCGCTGGTAAATCAGAAAATAACCTGATCCGACTCCTGCTCCTCGCTGGATCTCAGGCTCCCACGTGCTGTGCTGGCTTGTGAGATCTGCAGAAGAGACTCCAAACTACTCCAGCTTGCAGCTCCAGTGAAGGCAGAAAACCCTCTGGAGACAGAGCTGCAACATCAAATCTGAGCACACAGCTCACTGAGCTTCCAGAGCCGGCACAGCTTCAGACTCTGTGGTAACCTAAAACTCATTAACTATGCTCCCTGCAGTAACAGCTGTGTGTCACAAAGCCAGCTCAAAATGACTTTATAGTAGCTAATAATAAACTCTTTCCCAGAGCGTGAATCTGAAAATCAAATGGGGAAAAAAAAAATAATGCCCTCAAACTCGGTATCTACTGTGTAGATAGATAGATCATTTTTAGAAATAGCCATCCTCTTCCCTCCAGTAAGTTCTGTCTTCTCTAGGGTCAGTCAGTTGGACACTCCTCATTTATTTCAGAAGCAGATCTGAACTGAAAGTTCTAAGAAAAGAAACAGCTCTAGAATTAAACAGGGTCAAAATTCAGAAGCCAAGCCCAGCAATCCAGTGCCTGCTCACAGCTCACTGCCCGGCTCACATCTAATATCAGTATTTTCAGTGCTGGCAGAGCGCCGACATTCCAGCCCACTTCAATTCCAACTTCTCCTACGTTAGAAACTCCTTTTTTCCCTCCTCTTCTGAAGTCAGTCAATGTTCCCACTGGGACACATCATCAGATAAGGGCATTTCAAATACCTTCAACTAAGTCAGCTTTGAACTCGATCCCTTGCTCCCACATAGACAGCAACTTTTGGGCTGAAATCAAGTGACCCCACAGTTGACTCTAGCCCCACATACTTTGCAGGCAGTCAGAGCAAATGCCACCCCAGTAATCCTGGCCTTACCCATGATGGTCACATCATACTCGATCTGGAAGAGTGCCTCCTGGCTGCACTGCCGCAGGATGTTGAGGGCGTCAGCGTGGGTCACGCTGTGCAGAGGGATCCCATCAACGCTCAGCAGCCTGTCCCCAATTTTCAAGGACCCTTCTCTATAGGAAACCATAGGCAAAAGTTAATTTATTTATTTATTTATTTATTTATTTATTGAATTTATGTGTTTATATATATGTATAATGTCAATTAATTTGATCCTGAGGAGTTGATAGCTTGGGTTATTTATAGTGTCAGGCCCACCACATTAAATTAGCAGCATGACAATACATAGGCTGCTTCTGGCTTTCTAACATAGCATCAGTTCTTCATTTGCACAGGGTTAATTAAGTGGCTGCCTGTGGAAGAGCAGCCTCTGATGTTTCCAAAGATAAGATAGGTCACCCTATGAGCACCAGATCCGTTCACCCCTGCACACCAAAGGTTCCACTCCACCTCTGCAGGACAAGCACAAAAGGCCTTGGGGAGACCCCAGCAAGGAGGACGAGAAGGATATTTGCCCAAAAGTGAAGTGAAAGCTGCTAGTCTGTCCTGTGACAGCAAATGCTGGAGGTGCAGTACCTGTCTGCTGGGCCACCCGGCCTCACGTAGGTGAGCACAAGCGGTCTGGACTTGTGCCAGTCTTCATGGGCTCCCCCTGTAAGCAAACCAGGAAAGCTGTAAGTCACTGGAGGTTTGAGACTCTGAACGAGAGTGCTGAGAAAGTAGAGACATTTATCATATAACAGCTGACACAGCTCGAAAGCAAAGCGTGCCCTAGATTAGGAAGTCAGCAGGCCTTCAAGGCTGCACAAGCTGCTCTCTGGGGCACACTTTTGCTTCTTGTCTGTGATGTGACATTCACCTTCTTTCTTTTCTTTTCCTGCTTCCCAAATCATCTCTGCCAGTGTTTGTACCCCATTCATTTCTCAGCAGATAAGCCACTAACCTCTGAGCACAAAGCCAAAGCTGTTGCCTTCCTTGTAGAGGGACACCTCAATGGTCTTGGGAATAATGCCAGCACTGCTTTCTGGCACTAAAAGGAAGAGAGAACAACTTGATTACCCCCAGACAAACCTTTTCCATGCCACTCTGCAAGATAATAACAAAACTCAGCCAAACATCACTAAAATGAAAGTCCATCCCCTATTGTATCTTCCCTGTTTAGAAGCACAAAATCCAATCTAGACAGTCTAAATCTTTGCTAGTGCCAACCACCATGGTCAGGGATGATTTGACCAGCTCAGCGTTGTGTGTTTTCCCTCAAATCTGTCTTGCCTAATACTCTGACATTCAAGTAAAACCCTCCCATTTATCAACCAGCTTTAATGTGTTCAGCATTACTCAAAGCCCAGAAGCTTATGCCACGGATGGAAACCTACTTTAAAAAAAAAACAAAAAAAAAACAGAAGCAGTGTAAGGAGTCGAGCCACGGTTGACCTTAAAGAAAATGAAAATCCCAAATCCTCAGTGCAAAAGGTTGAGGGTTTTTTTCCCTTTCCTCCTACATTTTGACTTTAAAAAAAGATTAAGTGAATCCTTTAAACTGATCCTAGGGGCAATTCAGTAATTTTATATTAAATACACAGTACTATTTAATGTACAAAAGTAAAGAGAAAAAGAAAGAAAACTGTTTCTGCCTCTTGCCATCTGCTGCTATTTAATGATTTATTGAAGTACCGCTGTGAATATGAGACAATTTTCCAATCTTCTCCATCCAAAATGGTGCATGGCATTTTAGCTCATCCACTCCAAAAAGATCAATTCACAGTCTTCAAACCGGCTGCAACAAATGGCTGCAGGGATGGCTGGAGAAGCAGGAGGCACCCAGGCATATCCACAGCAGCCCTTCCCCTGGCTCAGAAGGGGTTTTGGAAACCAGTTTCCCTTCTGTGCCAACTGTGATCAAGTTGGTCCTCGCTGCCAAGCGCCCCAAGGGCTTGGGACTGCCCCAGTTAGGGTTAAACTTACCCCAAAGATGCACAGCTGAGGCACGGCACCCACGTGCAGACAGGCAGCCCTGAGGACCAGGCTGCAGCAAGGCCAAATATACTCCCAAACCAGAGCCCTGCACAGCTGCTCTGCTCTTGCACTGAGTGCTAACGGGGACACAACCTAGATATACTTCAAAAGGGAAAAGCTTGGGGCACAGGAAGGCTCCCATACCAAGAGAAGGGCATAAAGCATCCACAAACAAGTTGGGAAACGGTCCAATTTCTGTCCTAATCATCCAAGCATGAAGTTCTGCAGCAGTCTTTCATAAGAGCAGTGGGAGCAGAGAAAGCTAGAATTAATGCTGGGCTTGGTTTATGCATGAAAGAGATGATATGACACAGTGGCCTGAAAACTAGACTTAGACCTGGTCTCTTCCAAAGCAGGAAATTATAAAGTGGGGAGAAAAATGGAAACCCACACACGCAAGCTATTGAAATACACTACATTTCTGGTTTTTGCCCGGGGAAAAAGAAGCGAGTGCACACAGCAACAGCAAACCCTCACCACAGATAAAAGCACGCAAGCAACCAACAATGAACTGGAGCCAGGCAACAGCGGACAATTCCTCGTATTTTGCTGTGTCTCTTTGTTTGGATTAGTCATAAACAGCATCAATAATCTCATCTGAGAAAAGTCGCTATTTCAGTGCGTTCTTCCTGCTCAATCAGAACGGAGACATTCTGCCTCGCTGCTATTGATTGAGCTATGCGGTATTGGCACTGCTCCTCAGCTGGAAGGACAGCTGATCAGATTCTAATAGCCAGGCTCACAGCTAAGCAGAAAGGTTAAGAGTTGTCATCTCCAGCAAGTATGAGATCATGGAAGACTTGAACCGTGGGGTTTGGCTGTTGGGTTTGTTGGATGTCATTTCTATATTCTGAATTTTTTTAGGTAAACGCAGAAACTGCAGCAGAGCTGTAAAGTGTAAAACAGGTTCACATCTGGGGTAAAAAGCTTAGATTTCATTAGCTTTGTTTTTCCCTTTTTGTTTTTTCTACTTCTTCTGCCCAGTCATTCTCTGTTTGACCCTCTGAATAACAGTAATAACCAGGGAGATCATTTTCACAAAGAAAAGATTGTGATGAGAAGGTGAACTGAGGCATTTGTTTGTTATAATCAGAACAAACAAATCAGTGCAAAAGCACACTGTGTCCCACAGCATGACACAAGCCCTGTTTATGCCACCCAGGCTTGCCAGCCTCTGACCCAGGCCCCTTAGCTAGAAAGCAGATTGCTTCAGCTTCCATCTCATCTGAAAACGCCAAACATTTCAAAGCATCTTGAGCAATAACAGCACTTCCTGCCATTCAGAAAAGAGTACCTGACAATATATACTTAGAACTGAATAAAACCTCCCGTAGCCACAGTCCAAAAGGGAAAAAAAAAAAAAAAAAAGGCAGAAAAGCTGAAGTAGCATCAGGAGGCAGATTGGCCTGTGCTACCAAGTCACTCTGAGGCAAGACAGATCTAATCAGCCATCTCCTGCCGGTGTGCATGAGCAGGCACCCACTGTGCTGGAAAAAGCACTCTGCTCCAACCCCACACAGCGCGGCCGCATCCAGCGAGCACACGAAGGCAGAGCAGCACCATGACCCAGGTCCTGCTTCGTCCACGGTGACCCAAGCACAAGCCAGCCCATCTGCACCCCAGGTCAAAGCGTGGCTAATGAAAGAGAGCAGGGTTGTCACGGTACCCACCGGCTGGGGGCAGCTCATACTCGACTTCCAGCACCACCCTTTCGCCCACGTTTTTCAGCAGGCTTATGATCTCGTCGTGCCGCAGCTTGGTCAGGTTGATGCCGTTCACCGACTTGATGTAATCCCCAACGTTCAGCTGGTCACTTCTGTGAATGAGGAGGGAGAAAGCAGGGGTAGCACGAAGCCTCCACCGTAACCAGGCTGGCAGTGCGTGGCAGCTTTTGATAACCATGAGATTTTGTGAACAAGGCACCAGGCAGGGCTGATCTCAGCTGTGTGATTGCACGAGCCTGTTCTCAGAGAGGAATGCTAAAATTGAAGCTATCTATCTTTCCTAGTGGCAAATGTTCAGATCTGTACATACAGTAACAATTGCCACATGCACTTTCACAACCTTCTCTTTTTGTTGCTCAATTCCCATTCACGTAGAGCAATCACTCAAAGAGAAGTGTACCAAGAGCTGTCTGAAATAAAATTCAACAGAAGAAAAGAAAACATCTTGCTTTTTGCCTGTTTTCTACAAAATTGTTCAATTACTCCCTCCCTTTCTCTGCTTCTTGGAGCCTTTCTTCTATCATTCTTTTCCTGAGCCAGTAACATTGCTTATACACTCAGTATTCAGAACAGATACAATATTAAACCACTTAGCTTGATCAAGATGTATTGTACCATGCAGCTCTCCTGACAAGGCTGCCTAATTTCACAGAATCCCAAATATCCCTACACAAAAATTCAGAGCATAATTGCACAGAACATGGGAAACAGCTGAAAATAGAAGGCATTTGACTTACTGGAGTAGCAACTTTGCATTGAGGCACTTGGGGAAAAAAAAAAGCTTTGTGCCAGTTATTTTAATTATATTTGCAGAACATGTAACTACTCTTCCCCAGCTTTCCTGTGCCCTCTGTGCTCTATATCCATCTCTCACCTTGCTGCCAGTCCTCCTGGCCTCAGGTTGGAGACCCTTGGCTTCCCATCTTTGTCCGTGCCACCCGAGATGGTCAACCCGAGGGTGCTTCCTTCCTTCTTGATCAGCTCCACTATGGTGACCCCTCTGAACTCCTCTGAAACATCAGGAATAAAGGCAAACTCCTCAGTGCAAGGCATATCCCTCCCAGTCCTAAGGACATCCTTATCCTACACGTGGTGGGAGAGCAGAGCTGCAATTACAATTCATAGAATCATAGAATAATTTGAGTTGGAAAGGACACATAAAGGCCATCTGGTCCAAACTCCCTGCAGTGAACAGGGACACCCACAGCTTCATCAGGTGCTCAGAGCCCATCCACCCTAATGTTGAGAGTCTCCAAGGATGGAGCATCCACCACCTCTCTGGGCAATCCGTGCCAGTGCCAATTAGCAGGAAGAGAAAGCTCCACTTTCTTTGAAGTGATGTTGTGATGCAGAGGTGCGTGCTGGTAGACCTGCATGAAAAGCATGGCATGCAGGTCTGGAGGCAAGAGCAAGCAGGGCAAGGCAGGGTAGTGAGGGCTTGTGAGAGAACGAATTCATTGTGTTTCCAGAGTGGTGGCATCTAAGTCCAGGGAGATTACCTCCAGAACTATGTTTTATATGGACCAGGGCAGGTGTTTGGAGGGCTGCACAGCAGGCTCACATTCAGCAGGTGGAAGGATGTTGTGGACCTGCAGTAGCTGCCTGCATGAACAGAACAAGGGAGAACTTAAATGTGGTGATTTTAAAAACACCCTGTGATGTCAATGTAGTCATGAGGTAAAGAAGATGAGGTGGAGAGGTGGGATCTTGCCAGCAGGAGGGAAAGGAGGAAAAGGCATGAACTCATTCATCCACAGCAATTTCTCCACACATCTGCAGCTGGTCTAAGTAAGACTTTTTCAGTAATAACCACCTTCTCTACAGTTGCAGCTGAAGCCATGAGTCACATTTAAAACATAACTGGTTCAACACAAGCAAGCTCCAGTGCATTTTGCAGGGTCAGGCTTAGGCACCTGCTGAACCAGTACTGCTCCTCCATTTTGCCTTCCTGCAGTCCAACAAGACACTCTTGTTCATCCAGTACCTATGAGCCAAGCCTGAGCCGATGCCAACTTCAATCTCATTACACTTGCCTACAGGCTTTACAAAAACGCTCTCTCTAAACTATTTCAGCTTTAAGACTTGATGTGGAGAAGATGGGTGAGCTTGTGAGGAGCCAGCACTGGCCCAAGGAGAGACCAAGAGTTCAGCTGACTCAGTGAAGAGCAGCTCTGTCTTCATCCACACAACGGCACTCACACAATGGCACTCACACTCTGCTCAGAGGATCAGCCCTGGAACAAATCAGATGACTTTCATGCCAGCTTTTGAAAAATTTGTCTACATCATGACCCATCCACCTCCACTCTCTCTGGGTGCTGAAATCCCCCACTGTTTTACAGGACAAACACAGCATCCCTCACGTAGGGCAACTTTCTCCAAAACCACTCAGGGGAAGGTGGTGATGGGTGCTGGCAGTGAGAGCAGTCCCATGCCTGTGGACTGAAATTTACACTGCAAACAACCCAAGTCCTGCAAGGCTTAAACGAGATGCTCTGCTTGGAAAGGGAATATTTTAAATATCTTCCATGCTATCATTTCCAGACCAAGGCAGGCTGCCTTAAATGACATACTGACATAGCACATCTGGGCTTCCCTTCTCTTTCACTGGCAGAGCACACAGCGTTATTAGGCACCATAGCACCTCATCACTAGCATTCTGCTCCTCATGTAATGCCATCGTGACTCTAGCAATTGCACCTTGCTACATCCTTCCATGCTCTACCTACTTGGTGAAGCACTTCCAAGAATAACCCATGCACCTGATTAGCACAAGTGGAGGACAGCTTTGCAATCTGGCAACAGTCTGGAAGGCATTCAGGCATTGCTTCATCCCTATTTAACATGGCAACAGCAGCTTGTTGAGAAACATCAGGTCCATAATGCTCCTGCTCTTTAATCTCAAACAGTTCTGGTCCCTTGCCATCTCAGTAACTTACTCCTCAATACAGTGATTCAGGAACTCAGGGGCTGCCAGAAACTTTGTGGGGACTCCTGACTGTGCTGGAAGGAATGCCATCCAGCACTATCCTGCACATTTACTCTCAACTACAGACACAACTGATTTGCACAGATGGTGCCGAAAGGAGAGATCATTAACTCTTCAGTGGGGTTTAATTTTGATCCTTGATAAAGGTTTAAAAATGAGAACTCCCAGAGCACGATTACCCACTGTTGTGAGTTTGAGGAGTATTACTGCTCTGAAAAAAGGCAAGTTCCTGAGATCAGGCTATCAAGATAAGAAATACGGCATGCTGGTGAGTGCCTTTATAAATCTACTGCCACTATTAGAGGCACACACAGACGTGGAAGTGAGCTGGTTAAGCAGGACCTGGTCCTTCAAGCCATGGCCTTTAAACATCTGATGAGAATAGCCTTGGATTTCTCCTATTAGCGTGGACTTTGCTGTTCAAGCAATTAAAGGGCTCTGTTCCCTTCCCAGGCTCCACAACACACAAAGCCAAATCTGTGATTGAGTGTTTAATGATCAGAAGTTAAAATCTTGCCCCGGGCTTCTTTAGGAAGGTGACAAGTTGTCTAGAGCAGCCTTTCCAAACCTGCTGGCATACTGCTGGCACAGCAAGCCCAGCACCCATAGCAATGACGTGTTGGAGTGGGAGCCAATCCTTTACCTGGGATGCTTTGCCTCCTGGAGACCAGGGCTGAGTCCATCCCACCAGAGTCCTTGCTCCCCTTCGAGTAAGGGCCATCATCTGGAAGCAGGGCAAACAAAAAAAGGAAAGAAAAAAAAAGAAATTAGTGCCCAAAGCAACAAGCAACAGCAAAGCCAGATCACTGCAAAAAGTTTGTCCATGTTAACACTGGAATTGGGATCATAACCCCATCGCAGACTGTAGATGAGAAAAACCATTACCGGCCCTGGATTCACAAATGCAGCATTGTACAGACTATCCTGCATTTTAGAGAGGGAGGGGAGGAAACGCAGTGGTAGTGGTGCAATAGCATTATCTGATTTATTCCTCTGGGAGATAATCCATTAGGAGAGAAGAAAATTCCTTTGCTCCTGTAATTATGTGGCACAGCTGAGGACAGGGAGAGCTGTCACATTCATCTCACAAGTTTTAAGCCTGTCATTATGCTTGTGAAGAAACTTAGGGTTTTTGGAAATGGAGTTATACATCAGGATGCTAACAGGGCACTAAATCACTATACTTGGATGAAATTGCCTATTCTTATAGATGCCATTATTTCAAAGTCACATTTTCCTGCTGCTGTACAGCCTCTGTACAGTATAGAGAGCACCCTCTTTTAAGTGACTTAAAAAAAAAAAAAAAAAAGAAGAAAGAGAAAATAGTATTATGCACTCTAAAAGCACTGTGCAGCACAATTTGAAATTTAAATGTAAAGTATTTAAATATCTTTGTATTCTCCTATTGGAAGACATATTGCACAGTGGTTACTTGCAACAAAGAGAGCATCCTTCCACACATTTCATCCAGCTGAAGTGTCTGTTTGCTGGCATTTCCTAAAAAGCTGGAGCTTTGTCAATCAATTGTTTCCAGTGATGTGCAGTATCAAATGACTCCCACTCTGAGTGACCGCATTCTTGGATTGCCCTTCCCAATCCTTCAGCAGCTGTGAAGGCAACTTCTAAGTTGCCCATGACAGCATAAATACAGGTTACTGAAAACCCCATCCACATGCTCCTGTCCACAGCCCTTCAGTAATTTGTATTTAAGTTACGGAAGTGTTTGGGTCTCACTATGTATGAAGGGAACAAAAAACACAGCATCATTCAAGACAGTGGTCTGTACACTGTGTAATTGCAACTGATATTCAGTTTGCTGGCAGCCCACTTTCCTCACAAACAGAAAAATGCTGGTATAAATTGGATCGTGTGGGCTACATTTAAATGCAAAGAGTTGGATTCTACTCAAGGGCTTGAACACTTTTAAAAAGTAAAATGAAACAAGTTTCCAACTAAAGTAATTTCCAAAAAGGCAAAGCATATATATATATATATATATATATATACACACATTAGTTTTAATTCTTGATGCTCCAGCTGAAGTAACTTCACAAGTTGAACAAAACTCTGTCATTTAGTTGACCCAAATCTACATTTTCAAGCATTAAAAGCTTCAGCTGAAAAATACACACCCTTCGCACCCTTCACTTTTTCAACCTGTTTTGCAGCCAATAGAGGGATAGCATAGGTGCTCAGATCTTGGACTCTTCTCCTGCATCAGCTTTTCCATCGCCATTAGACCAAGAATTTCTAATAAAGAAAGAATTAGCACTTGGCAGTAGACCATCACCAAACCATGCCAAGTCTCTGCTGCCAAAGCACATTGAACCTTGGTACCCAAGCAGCCAGGACTGCTGTGAAACAGGGGAATAAAGCTCTGCTTTCTGAAAGAAGGAAAAATCAAGCATTCTGACCACGGAGATCTCATAGCATTTCTCAGTGACACCTATAGGGACAAGGTTAATCTGGGCTTAAAGACTGTGGAAAAGTTTAATGTACTTGGGATAGTTAAGTTCCAGCACCTAATTTTTTGAAAACAAAGCAAAGCCACCTGCCATCTCTCCTTCAGCAGAGGTAAAGTTCCAGAACTTTCCTCATCTATCCACACTGGCCATGTCCATCTTAATTTCTCTCTCTAGCAAGCTTCCCCTACATCCAGCCTTTCTCTCTGCCATCCTATCTCTTACACACCTGCAGGCAGAAGACAAGGACACTTCAAGAGCACAAAGCAGGCATTTCCAAGGGGAGCATCAGGGCAATGCTGGTCCAGCAGTTCCTGATCCATATTGGTCAGCCCAGCAGCCATAACCTCCTTTCATTCCTTTCTCAGATGGAGGAGGAACCTCAAAATGGCAGGATATCAGCACGAGATTTCTTTCTCAGCACTGGAAGGTGAGCCTGCAGATGTGCTTCAAAACTCACTGGGATGTACTACATTTGGACTCCCTTTGGTCACGCAGGACACTAAGGATGATGAGGACCACCCCAGCATGCAGCTACTTTCCATTCAAGAGCATCACTGCCAACTTTACCCAGGTAATGTGCTTGAGGCAATGCTCTGCTGCAGGTGGGAACTCAGAGCTCCCAGGGAGCCACCGAAGATGATCTGAAGCCAACTCCATAATCTGCTGGCAAAGCAAAGCAGCCAACCATCTGCTTCCAATCAACACACCACCCTGGACCAGACAGCCACCAGCACTCCCTGAGCTCTGTTTTCCCACTGCAACCCCAATCATTATTGATGTGAAATCCCATTTTGCTAAGTTGCTCTCTCAACAGCTGTTTCTGGACATGCCCTGGGCTGCCATTTCAGGTTGGTGATGAGTTACCAGCCTCCCCCAGCAGCCAACACCCATAGCCTGATCTGTAGCCACTGCGTGCAATTAGCACTGAGCCCCCTGCACAGTGCTGCAGCCAAATCAACGGCAAATAATTAGCACCACAGCTTCCCTTCTTCTATTTCTTCTCCCTTGAAAACGCTGTTGATTATGCTAAAAATGTTGGTTTTTTTTCAACTCATTATCTAGCTAAAATGTTTGAACAGGAAGGGAAGCTGCCACACGACGCATGCTGAAGTGTGAATTGGCATTTGCTTGCATTAGCATCCCTGCCGTGTGGCTCTTTGTTCATTTTCAGTCAGTTTCCTGCTCTGCCACTCAAGCTGGTATTAACAGAGACGCTTTAGAGGGGAGGTAGGAGGTTATTTTGTTTTTTAAAATAAGAAATCCAGCTCTTTTTGCTCTCTCTCAGTCCTTTCTCCTGCCTGGCACAGCACCCAGCAGGGGGAAGGCTGGTAGCTCGACGCTCAGTCAGACCAAAAGGAGTGCCAGCCCAAGCACTGAAAATTCATGAATCCCTTCCTCCTTCAATTGGAAAGGAACTTTTCTCTTAAGCTTATGTAGTTCCTTTCTTGAGCTACCCATGCTGGAGCCATTAGTGGTATATTTCTCAAGCTTTTCCTCTCACGCACAGCAGGCCCAAATTTCTCTAAAGAAAATATTCTGTAATTAGTGATTTTCAAGCAGCAGTGTTACTGCCAGTTCCACATCTTTCAGAAAAGCTCACCAAGTACATTAGACTCTCAGTAACACTGAGCGTGCAATGCTTTCTGCACAGTTATCCCATGGGAATTTTTGTCAGTACAAAAAAGCTGCTGTAAGTTCTTCGAAAACATTTTTTGCTATTTCAGCATCACGCTACCAGCAGGGAGAGAAGTTTCTTTGTTCTCCTCTATACACACCCAGCCACGAGCTCTTCTTCCCTGCAACAAGTATTGCAGAGAAGGAGCATACATCACAAACACTGACAAAGGAGTTGATTAATAGAAAAGACAAGAACTTGATTTCCCTGTTTCCCACGGCTGCCTCTGGTGAGGATTCTCTTAGGTCTCATAGGAAGTTTGAGCTTACTTTCCCACTCATGCCTTCTGTCTTATGAGTCTCTCCTCTGACCAAGATACTTATTAGACCATTGATCATCCAGCAGCCAAATGGCTGATTTGCAGGGGTCAACTACAGAATTAATTAAATCAATCCTAACTCATAGGAAATCCACAGTTTCTCTGTAAGAGGAATTCCTGATCTTCCAAAGTGGTTTGCTCCATCAAAGGACAAGAGGTAATGGCTTTCTGAAGTGCCAGGAGAGGTTCAGGATGGGTATTAGGAAAAATTTCTTTTCACAAAGAGTGACGATGGAGTGGCACAGGATGCATAGGGAGTGGTGGATCCACTTCCCTGAAGGTGATCAAGAGCCATGGAGATGCAGCACTGAGGGATGTGGGTATGGGCATGGTGGGGGTAGGTTGGGCTTGGACTTGGTGATCTTCGTGGTCTTTTCCAACTTAATGATTCTGTGATTCTACAATCTGCTGCCCAAGTCAGTGAACGCTGGCCAAGGCTGACTTGCTGCCCCTCTGAAATGCTCCTCCAACCCTGTCCTGTGTGGTATGGAGCCAGTGGGGAAGTCCTGGGCAAATTCCCAGTAGCATCCAGCAGCCAAACTGCTCTCAAAAACACCACGACTTTTCAGTTACGTCTCCCGCAAGATGTGAGAACAGGCATCAGGAACCTCTGGCATCAGTCAGATCTGAAGCCAACCTCTGCAACAAAATAAAAAGCTTCCTCAGAAAGAGTTCTGATTTAAGAGTTCATTATTCCTGCCTGCAGGGGGGAAAGAAAGGTGTTTTTTTCATTTAGAGAAGTTATTAGTCTATGTTATTAACACAGATCACCTCTTAATGAAAATCATCATTGGCTAAATAAGATTCTGTGACAATTAAGCTTGCTGTCTGCAAGTGTTCAGGCTCCTGGATCGTCTTAAGACAGTTCCTGCAGAGAAAGTGCATTAATCTTGTGGGAAGACCAAGAGGTAAAGCCTCCCATTTGTTTAATGGAAAAAAGACAGTTGGAAACAGTTATTTAGCCATACGGTAATTGCACTCCCTATTTAGAGAAATGAATACTAAACCAGCATTAAGAACCAAATGCTGCTCATGCTAACGCAAGACAGTATTTTTTGCTGGCATAGAAGCTCAAGGTTGGAAACAGGAACCCAAGTGACCAAAACTGAGTGTGATTTGATCCATTTTGAGGAGAGTTACTTCTGTAAATCAGAGGATAAATCTGTCTGCAACCAAACAAGGAGCAGAGCGTGGGTCAGGACAACTCGAACTGCAGACACTGGGCATGGTCTCCATAGCAAGGGATCTTAAAGTTATCTGAGCACCTGAACGGGCAAATACTACTTCAAAACTGGATTATAACCATCTTCTTGCAACTTCAGGCACTTAATTAATTACCTTTAAAAAGATCTGTCTCTGATAGGTTTAGAAGACTTTGTAAGTTACCATATTACTAGCTGGAGGACGGAGGAAGACATATATCATGAACTCCATTCTGAACCTCAAAGTGAGATTTCACTCCCAGAGTGCTACAAGCCCAGACAGGGGCTGAACCATTGATGCTGGAGGACAGCAACAAAATGCCAGTCACTCTCCGAGCCCAGTGCTCCACGTGGCATTGCACATTCTTCAGTACCATTCCCTCTCTAGCAACACGTTGCTCCAACTTTGCATCAGAATCAGCAAAGTTAAAGAAAACAGAGAGATCCCAAAGAAACGGTTAAAAATAAAATCTGTTGGCAGTCTCCAGGCTGCATTTCCTAGAGTACTGCAAAAACTGAGCCAGAGTTCATGATTCTGCCCTACATAAAACCAGTCCAAGTGTACAGCAACAGATACACTAAATCTGTATTGGCAGGACAAAGCAAGCCATGATTCTGTAAATCATGGTTAAAATCTGCTTAAAAACATGGGAAAAGAAGTCACTTTTGCTTTGGGGTTCTGCAGCACAAATTCATTTTTATGACAATGACCATTTTGCTGACTGCTTCCAAAATAAATAAATGAATAAACCCTATCTTTTAAAAGACCCTGAACTTTCAGGTTGGATATTTGGAAAATATTCTTCTCACAACAAGTGGTGGTGCACTGGCACAGGCTGTCCAGGGAGTGGAGTCACCATGCCCAGAAGAGTTCAAGAACCATGGAGATGTGGCACTGAGGGACGTGGTTATGGACATGGTGGGCATGGGTTGACTGCTCCACTGGATGATCTTACTGGCCTTATCCAACCTTAACGCTTCTATGATACTGTGATTCTTCTTTATTCTCCAGGATTTGAGAATACACCAGGAAAAAAACCAGTGCCCATCCCAGATCTCATCCCCACCTCAGTCAGCAATGTAACTCCCAGACTAGAGCTGCCCAGATCCTGCAGGAGCTTGGAGCGCTTTTCCACTTCTGTGTACCAGGATCATTATCCAAAAAGTTTCCCCTTATCAGTGAGCTCAGACTGAAATAGACCAAGTTATTTTGGGAGCTGCCCCTCCTTAATTTCATAAATCTATGCTCCAGCACATGTGGCACAAATGGCAGAGGCTGCCTGTTGCTATGAACGGCCTCGTAATTCTCCCTGCGCTGGCAGTAAGTGTCCTTACAGCACACATTCACCAGTTACGCAGAAGACAAATGAGGGCTTGGGGAAACGTTTCTTCTTTGACTTTCCTTATCACAAATTTTCCTGAAAGCAAAGCCAAAGAGGATGGCTGTGCTGTATTCCAGCTCCAGCAAACACAGTTACTAAGTCACCCTGAAGATTACTTTTTTCTCCCCTGTTTGCCCACCTATTTGTGGTACACCTCCCTAAACTGCTATAAAAATGCACCGGTACCTGCGCCAGCCCCACCGCAACCACGCTTCACTGCTTTCCCTGGAGTAAGATGGTGCCTAAGCAGAGGTTGCTGTGGCATCTTCTCCACCCACCTGTGCTGCCCCCATCCAAACCTTGGAAGAACTTGTCCAGATATCAAGGTTATTTCAGGAGAAAGCTGTATGTCTGAATTCACCCTCCCCACTACACACAGCATGGATTTCATCTTCCCACACCCTCAGCATCCCCTTTCTTAAAGCCTGTGTTCATTTATCTACTAACCCTTCTAAGGCATGTATAATTTCATTGCCACCTGCTGCTTTATTCACAGGAAACAGATTTATAGAAGATACAATAGCCTATTGTTCAACAAAAAACTACGTGCTTTGTTCCTCCATTTTTTTTTTTCTTTTTCTTAATAAGAAATCAAAATTACTTTTAAAGGAACAATTTGTTTCAAGCAACTGTTTTCAACCAGAAACTATGTACGTAATCATGTGCGTATCAGCAGCTTTTGTGAGATCAAGGTATGGGACAGAGGATGCCTCTGTTATGTGGCAGGTTGGCTACCAGGAGATAACAGGGTGTCTTTCTTCTCCCCTGCAAACCCTCCACATGACACTGATGTAGGAATGATAGAATGGTTTGGGTTGGAAGGGACCTTTAAGATCACCTAGTTCCAATCCTGCTGCTATAGACAGGGCCACCTCCCACTAGACAAGGTTGCTCACTGCCCCATCCAGCCTGGGAAGACTCCTGCTTTCAGAGGAAAGGATGGAATTTAAACATTTGGTAAATCAGTAGAAGATATAATTAGTGTGTATATGTGCACACAAAGCCCTTTTTCAGTTGGCTGTGCAGTGAAGCCAGAATTCAGAGAGATTTAATTCATATCAGCTTTCACAGGATATTAAAAACTGCCCAAGGACTGATCTGAGTCCCATCTGATAAGAATGAATGCTGGACCTGCCTTGCAATGCTGAGATGTAATGCTCCTTTCTTTAAATACATAGCATTCCATTAAAAAAAAAAAAAAAAAAAAAGGCAAAAAATGAAATGAGGCAATTTAAGAACCTGCACCCAACCTGCCATTATCATCCTGCTGTTATGTATCAGAGGCATTGTGACAGTGCATTGTGTGCCTCCCATTCCTGCCTTGGAAGCCCTCACAGAGTAACTTTATCTAATCAGCATTCCTCAGGGAGCACGCAGCAGCAGACCTGGAAGCAGTTGTTAATTTCCACTCAAACTATATTGAGAAAGGAAGGAAAAGAAATCTTCAAAAAATGACTTCTGTCTTGTTTTTCTATGAAAACTAACTTCTGCTTGTCCATCCATTCACCTACTGTCCTTTTGTGTCTCTGGAACCCAGTGGCCAATATCCTTTAGTGGGGGGAGAGAGAGCAGCTAGAGAGAGGATTTTAGTCCTGTAACCTTTCTCAAAACTATTTTGGGTAGAAAAGACTCAAAGTCATGCTCTTGGCAAAGCAAAGAGAATTGCTGTGCAAACAGCTTTAGCCTCACCACCCGCTTTCTTTTGCATGGTAGTGAAAAGAACAAGGAGTGATGGAGGCAAAACTGAAAAATATGCTTTATTTGGTCCTCTGCTCATGCAGGAAATTATACTGTTGTTCTTAAACATCCCAGGGTTGCTTTTCTTCCTCAGATTTAAAAACATCAAGGACACCTCTTTCCCTGTTCTGATGAGGTTATGCTTTCTGCATTACATCAGCTTTTCAACCACTACTTGAAGGACAGACAGGTTGGGTCTTCAGCACAAACAGCATTTCCTATACAAAACCAGAACATCTCCTTGGTGCATCCCTTCCAAAACACCCCCCAAAAAGCCCATACCCAAAAGGTCCATTTCACTCAGTGAGCCTTTTCCACTTTGCTTTTCTTACACACTTCCCCAACAAGATTTGAATTTCTAGTGTTAAAGAATAAAAGCAGAGAAAAGGAGGGAGGAACTTCCCTTCCTGCAGCCCCTCTCACTCTCACAGGCATTCTTATAGACAGCTTCATCAGTTTGTATTTATGAGCAAGATGGAGGCAGACAGACTGCACACTTCCTCACCTCTCTGCAGGTCACATCTGCACATGCACGCAGTAATATGTGCAGTAGTTTTGCTCACGAGGGACAAGAATAGTGCAGAAACCAACTCCATGAGATTATTATTTCTCAACAGCTCTAGTGCTTGAAATGCTGTTATTAAAGATACATTTTCCAGTCAATTTTGCAATTTCTTTTGTTAAGCAGTGCAGAGTGCACTGGGAAGGGTCCAGCAATGAACTAGGAAGATGAAATATTGCTGATATACAGATTGTGTTATCTAAAGAAACCACCTTTCAAAACTAAAAATCAAAGATGAATCAGATACATTTGCAGACTGATCTCTCATGAAAATTATCCAAGTGAGCCGTTGTAATATGGTGAGAAACAACCAATGATGTCTAAAGCCATTCCCAAGGAAGAATGCCTCCTGGCTACAACGGTGTTTATTAATCTGGGCAGCAGGCAGCAGTAAATCCTAGCTGACAAGGGAACACAGTTCTCCCTATTAACTCCAACCAAGCTTCCAAACTTCTCTTCAATACGGAGCTGGATAAGAACCTGCTGAATCCAAACCCTGGGGACTTCCTTTATTTCAAGCAACAAATGCCGTGCTAAATAACTGTGGAGTGAAATCAAATAAAAAAAGACAGCTCTATTGTGGCTTTTTCAGCAGATGAAATTAGAAACTGTCAGTTTATTAAACCATAGCACTCCAATAATTTGTACCACTTAAACCTAGCAGCCACTACTACCTGCTTGTTTAAAAGCCTGAATTAGTCAAAAAGCGATTGCTTTAGTGACAAAACATCACATCAAGGTTTGTCTGTGGTACACTCAGGCAGGTAGGCTTTTACTTTCAATACCTCAAGGGTTAAAGCCAAAAGAAAAATTATGTATGTCCATAATACAAAATGTTTTGCTTTGTTCCTGAGCAGCAAAAATCTCTTTAGGAACAAAACCAATCAATCCCAACACATGGTTAGCCCTTTTGAAACAGATCATTTCTGCAGCGATGATGACAATAAATTCTTTGACCTATTTTGCTTTTACAAACTCCATTTTGGTCCCTATGGTCTCTGCATTAAAAGTGGTACCTGGTGGCTTCCATCCTCCAAGGATGCATCAGAAGCTCAAGGCAGCACTGCATTGAAGAGAAGGGGAGAAAGTAATCTGATTTATAGAATCATTAAGGTCAAGAAGACCTCTAAGATCATCAAGTCCAACTGTTCACCTACCACCAATATTGCACACTATCCATGTCCCTGAGTACCACATCTACCCTTTGAACAATTTCAGGGACAGTGACTCCAGCACCTCCCTGGGCAGCCTGTACCACTGCATCACCACTATTTCTGAGAAGAAATCATTCCTAATATCCAATCTGAGCATAGGAATCATTAATGGAGAGATAGGAGAGTCAAAAACTGGGGAGGAAAGGTGCAGAGATTCAGCTTAGGTGTGGGAACGTGTGCCCTCCCCTCATACCCCAAGAGAAGGATTACCCTCCTGGATATTATGTCACTGTGTATCTTATTGTGACACATGGGAATCTTTCTAAAAATCATTTTGCACCATTGACAGGGGATTCAGAACATGATTCACAGTAATTGGACTAAGCTCTTTGACCTGCATTATGCAGGGGGTGATAATGGACTGCGAATGGCTCATTTGGGCTCAAAACAACCCAGGCTTAAGAAAAAAAAAAAAATAGGAAAAGATGTAATTTGGGCTACAGTTGGCTGAAAAGAAAAAAAATCACAGTTCAGAGAAAGGTCATTTTCATCCATAACAAAATATGTCTGTGATTCTGGTCAGCTTAGAGCAAGAGTTCCCATTCCCACTTGAAGAATGAGGACACATCAGGAGGACGAGGTGGCAACAAGGCACCGTGCCATCACTCAGCCAGGTAATCCCTTCTGAAGAGGCACTCACTGAAGCTGAGATATGGTTTTTTGTTTTACTCCTACAGCACTTCCAGGAGAGCCCACGTTACACGTGTAAAATAAGTGCTCCTGAGGGCACATCAGCACCTGGGCTCAACTTACAGCATGCAGCATGGGGATGGGCTAAGAGTGGTAAGCCAGTCTTAAGGAAACCTTCTAGAAAACACAATTCCTTACAGTGATGAGTTGAGGAAAAACCCTTCTTACCAGTGAAAAACCTCCTTCTGTGCTAATCTCTGGGAGCAACAGCAGTTTGACAACAGCAGCTCCAGCATCGAGAGACAACAGCTTCAAGTAGAAAACCCATGCAAATCACAAGAGAAGAAAACAAAGAGAGGGAGGGAAGAAAAAGGTAAAACCACAAAACCCAACAATGGGCAAAAAAGGCACAAGATGCACTTCAGTGCAGTAATATCTAATAAAAGCACGAGCAAGGGACCTGCAGGTGAACTGAGAAAATAGATACAGACAAAATCTAAGGGATCCCATCAACACTAGCACGAAAAAGTCAGAAGAGAAGCAAATACCAAAGCTGTCCATGTCCTCCTTTGCTACTACACTGATCTTAGAATCACAGCAAGGCTATGGCTCCAAAAGGAGCAATGAACAATCACAGAATTCACAGCCTTGTGAATCAAGTAACCCTGGCTCTCTGTAGCCTTTTAAGCCTACAACTTAGAATCGTAGAATCATTTGAGTTGGGAGGAACCCTTAAAAGCCATCCAGTCCAACGGCCCTGCAATGAACAGGGACACCTACAGCTCCATCACCTTGGGTCAAAGCACCAAAATATCTCACAGCCAGATTTGCCTCTGCACTGCAATAAGACTCCCAGGTAGCAAAGGTTGGGTTCCTCTTCCAGGAGGACTGACTGCCGCTTAGGAGAAAACACAAATGCAGTAGGTTGAAAATCAGGTGCTTTATCTTGGATTTGTACTGCATTCCAAAGCAAAGTATTTAAAAACCAGTGGGAATCAAGAAATAAGGAAGAAGTACCAGACAGCATTAACTGTTTTAAAAGAAAGATTTCCGGCACCCCATTTAGACTCATTTCCAGCTTATCCATGAAGCTCTGCTAAACCTTACTAAGACTTAATTCCCATAAATGTGATTCTCCCCTCCGTGTTTAGCTAAGTAGCAGTGCTTCAAAAAAAATAAATATCAAGTCGTGGGTGTTGGATTATTCATTCATGTGGTAAAAGCCATTATATATGAATATATACAGATGTACCCACTTCAGAATTGATCTAAACATATGTAGATTTTAGACTCTGACACACAAACCATCCATTATGCAATGGCCCGTGTACGTGTCTGGGCTGCTTTTATCCTCAGCTGTGTCAGGAGGATTCGCAGTGAGAGATGGAAGAAGCTTATAGTTAAAAGACTACAGAAAGTTTAAGCAAGAGGCTTTCTTAAAGTGAAAGGAAAGAAAGGGAAAGAGAGAAATCAAAGAGCCAGGCAGTATCAGATTTAGCAGGACAAGATGACGAAATAAGAACGTTTCAAAGCCCAAAGGTATTTGATGTTGGAAATGGTGCGATCTGGCCCCATCAAACCAGCTGTTAAAAATTTACCTGAACTGCCCATTGAATCTCGCTTCTAGCAAACCCTGCTTCATTTCTGCCCTTCTTCTTGCTCCCCTTGCTCCCCAGAAATCACAGCACCGCCATAATGGAAGACATCATCTGGAGCAAAAGATAGTTAAAACAACTCTCCAGCAGTTACTAATGCACTCCATTTTGTGCAGCTACCTCCGTGCAAACAATTGTCTGATTTGCTGTTGCTTCACACTGTATAGGAAGCAGAAGTCATTGGGAGAACACAGTCTCAGGTACAACCAGCAAAGGAATTCCCAAAAGGCATGGGAAATCCCGGTGCAAATCAGAACATACTGCAGCAAGCAGGGCTCTGCCATCCTCCAAAACGCTCACAGGGATTCCTACAGCTTACAGAGGGTAAGAAGTGGCAGTGAGCTCAGGAAAAATTCAAGTGTAACTAAAAACCACACAGTATTGGGGATAGAGGAGACTTATGTCAGAAACACAGACCATTAAGTGTAATGCTTCACATTATGCTTCCCAAATACGCACTTAATTCTGATTCAACAAGGCACTTGTGCTAATAAAAATTAAAACCAGCAGGTTCTGTCGAGTGTGTAATGGATGTGTAGAAGAGCAGTGTGTGCAGGTATTTCTAAAATTAACCAGGAATACAAAACCTGACTGCTTCCCAAACCCCCACAGAACTGGGGGCATGCTGCCCACCACTGGATGGGCACTGCACCGTACCAGCACAGCTCCTCAGTGCTCCTCCTCTACACTGCTGTAAAATGGGTGCAAGAAAGCAGAGCAGGGGCACAGGAGAGAAAAGATCAGCTCTGTGAACACTGGATACAGCAGATCCATTTAATGATTAAACAGACACGATTGTTTGCTTATAAAATGCAGCGGCACATAAATCTGCTAGGAGCTAATTGCCTATTATATAGCTCATGGTGCTGCTCGAGTTGGCTGCTGAATGATAAAGGGACATTTAGAAGGAGGAGGAAGCACTTTGTTCCCAGGCTCTGCGAGGGGAGCCAACATCCCCCAACAACAGCAGGGTCCAGAGCACACCTGAGTCCAAGGTATGGGACTGAGACACAGGGAGCACTGGGTGACGTGGGAAATGCATTGCATTATAAAAATAAACATCTAATGAAACAAAATGTGTACATTCTTCCTATGCCAACAGGTTAATCTGACCCAAATGGGAATGCATTCCATGAAGAAATTATCCCCGATAAATCACTGGGGCAGGAGCAGGCCACACCCCCAGATTTCAGGCTGCGCCATCTGCTGTGGTCATTATGCTGTATGGATCTGCCAGTGTGGTGATAGTGGGACCAGAAGGGATCTCCACTGGTACCAGAGGCACAGCAGAATCGTACTGCTGGAACAGCTCCTCTGGAGCTGCAGCACAACATTGATCATGATCAGAGGTTTGACTCAAACATCCAACTCTTGCACGGTCACACAGCTGGTTGCTCAAAGAGAAGCAGGGCCATGAGCTAGCTTGGTGATCTGGCTGGGAAAAGCCAGCTGATGGAGTTGCACCATCATAGCGCTGCTATGGCAGAAAATCCCTAAGGCTGGTGGACTCTGCTGGAGCTGGCAGTTCACGTGGCATCAGGAGGGCAGTGCAGAAGGAGCAGAACCTGGCAGGAAGTTACTCAGAAAAACTGAGCACGTGGCTGGCTCAGAGGCTGAGGATGACACCATGCACGGTCCTCAAAACAGCAGCAGGCATGGGACGTGAGAACAACTCCCATCCTTTAGGAAGGAGAAGGATGCAATGAAGCTGGTCCACAAAACCCATTTTCATTCACACACCAGAGCAGCAAGGAGCCAGATCTTACTCTTCATGGCACAAGTTCCTGCCTCTCAGTGTACTTTTATTCATTTCACAACTGCTCCACAGCCCTTCTCACCTTAATGCCAAATGTACTCTCCCCAACATTACCAGCTCTTAGGTAATAGCTCCATTAGGATGCACCAGGTGAGCACTCATTACACACTGAGATCAGAAGCCAAAGAACTGCTGGAGTGAAAACCACAGCTCCTGCCATCTTTCCAACATCATTTCATGAACTTGCACAACAAGAAGCAGAGCAACTGAGGCACGATTAAGTGGGATCATCTCTTCGTAAGTTGGCTATGCTAAATAACTTAAAGGCCATTTTGGGACTGCTGTGCTGAGCAGTCTAACAATGATTTTACAAAAACGTGTGTGTTTGTGTGTGTGTGTGTGTGTGTGTGTGTGTGTGTATATATATATTCCCCATTCTTTTATGGTTTCCAGGTGTTGGGACCAATTTACTTCACACAATTTCTAGGCCTTTTTTTTCCCCACCTCCTCCTCGCAGAAACCTGCATCTGCCAACCATGTTGGCATCTACAGCAGCGAGGAAACAAATTTCCCTGTGAAGCAAATTCTTCCAGGATGAATTGAATGAAGGCACAGCTCATAATTGCACATTACTGAAAACATTTCTGATTTAAAAAAAAAAAAAAAAGAAAAGAAAAAAAGAGATATTTTTATCCACATCCCCAGTTGAAAATTGCTAGGAAAGATGCTTTTGAAAAGCCGTCATCTCCAAGCATGTAATTATCAGATCCTTGAACAAAAACACACGGCCAAAGAAAAACAAAAAATACTTTCATTGAAATAAAAAACTGGGGTACAGCAATTGTTTGGAATGCAAGGAGAACTGCTGGGAATGGAAATTCACATAACACCCTGTCTGATTTTACACGTCCCTGAAGTTACCAGACTGATTTGAAAATCCAGAGATTAATAAATTTGGCAGCTGAGAACATCAAGCTCGGTTAGTAATTTCTCTTGTTATGAACAGAATAATAATATTAAAAAAAAAAAATAATCAGAAGCAGAGTGGCAGTCAGGCTGTCACAGAACCAGAATCTCCTCACTCCCACGTAAGCACACTTGTCTTGAAACAGCATTCTGCCACCTCGAACAGACAGCCATACAATGACCTGGGGGTCCTATCCTATCAAGGCTTAAGACCATGCACACCCTGATGGGATTACTCACATGCTGAAAATTATGCAGTAGCTGAACTGACAGCTGAAAAGAGCCTTTAATGTTCTTATGCCTGGTAGCACTCAATTGCCAATTGATGAACATTGCTAAGTATTTATTTTAGCTCTACTTTCTCTCCTTCAGTTTTGCAACAACCTCTCTTTCTGATTACTTCTTTCTCATTTTATGCATGAGGAGGTGTTGCAAACACATAAAAATATAGGCACCCTCCCTCCAAGTTGCCCAACACCTTTTTCTGACCTTCCAAGCAAAATTTCATATTATCTACACAAGGATGGAAATCACATCTTAAGCAACAGGCATTGGTGTCCACATGCCTGTACCAATTTTAACACTGACTTTCAAAATAGATCATAGAATCATTAAGGTTGGTCAGTACTGCTAGGATTACCAAGTCCAACCCCAGCCCACCCCTCCATGCCCATAACCACATCCCTCAGTGCCACATCTCCACAGTTCTTGCACACCTCCAAGGACAATGACTCCACCATCCCCGTGGGCAGCCTGTGCCATTGTCCAATCACCCTCTCTGAGAAGAAAGTCCTCCTAATATCCAACCTCTTCTCCAGTGCAACTTAAGGCCATCACCTCCTATCCTATCGGTGCTACCTGACAGAAGAGGCCAACCCAAAAATCAAATCCTGCATGCCTCACATACAAAAACTCTTTGGCAGTTTGGCTATCCTTGGCCTACGTGGATTAACAAAGTAGAACAAACATTATAAAGAGCAATGAACCTGGACAAAAAGCCAGAAGCTGGGTATAACACAGCACATGAAGTCACTCTCCTACTATGGTCAGTTGCAGCCTGAATGCACCTATTCCAACTGCAATGAGATTTGCTTCAGCCAGTTGGCAGAGAGGTACATGTGAACTCTAACAGTCAGTCTCCAATAGCTGGAGAGAAAGCCTAACAAGCATGTGCTCAGCTGACACTATGGACCAGTATCTCATAGTCAAAAAAACTTCAGAGTCCTGAACGCCAAATACCCGTCCATCAGCAGGTATTCTTCAGATCTCATAGAGGATGGGTAGGATATCACAGGACAGCAAAGGAGCAAGATGTAGAGTTCAACTTGGGAAAGAATAAAATAAAATGTGATAGAAACAATATCAGAGTGGGAGCAGGAGAATGACAAATTTATCACCTTATCTTCAGTTCTTAGAATGGTCCATCTATGTGTGAGGTGCTGAAAGAAAAGGAGGACTAACCACAGTCCTGGATCTACCACAAATAAACCAACAGTAAGCCCACTCAACTTCCTTCTATGACAGAGCATCATTTCTGGGTAGGCAGAAAATGCAAGCTCTTATATCTCAATTTTAGAAATGCTTCTGACACGGTTTCACATGCTATTTTTATAAGCATGTTTGGGAAGTAGGATACAGATGATTATAAAGTGTACACAAAGTTGATTGGAAAACCACACACTGAGAAAATTCATCACTTACTCACAATCAGAAGGGACGGATGCATTAAATGAAGTTCTGTGGGGCCAATCCCAGTCTGGAAAGGCTCCAGGTTTTCACAAAATGACCTGAATGACTGCAGAGAGATTGCTCTTATTAAGTTTGCTGATGGGCACCAGTTATGAAGGATTGAAAGTAGGTTGGAAAACAGATTTTTTAATAGGTTGGATATTACAAAGAATTTCTTCTGAGAAAGAACAGTCGAGCACTGGCACAGGCTGCCCATGGAGTGGTGGAATCACCAACCCTGGAGGTGTCCAAGAGCCATAAAGATGTGGCACTGAGGAACATGGTTCAGAGGGCAGTACTGGTGGTAGATGGGTGGTTGGACTTGATGATCTTAGAGATCTTTCCAATCTTAATGATTCTATGAATCAGATGCTATGAAACTGGAATGATCCAGAAAAAAAAAACACACAGAGGTGCATTCAAGTAAACAAAATTGGGCAGGAATAATCAAATTCACAAATTCAGGATGGAAAAAAACAGATCTAAGTGACAGTTTGGAGATGGGCTCTTCAGATACTGTGGATCACAAATGAAACAATTCCACAAACACCCCAGTGGTATCTGGAAAGATGGGTATAGCATGGGAAGTCTGTAAATCCTTTCTTTTTACCCATCTTACAAAGAGCCTAACCTTGAATGCAGGGCCTAGACTTGGGTACTAGAGCTCAAGAAAGGCAGAGAACAGACCAAATGAACTCAGACTTCTCTAACTCTCCACCCATTTTGGCTTAATGAAATTAAATTCACTATGATTCAGCTCCAGACCCCAGAAGCTGTTCTGGTACACGCACCCCAGCTTCTTTTCCTCTTTATCTTTCCTTTTGCTGCCACTGAGGCAAAGCTGACAAGTGACGTAAGCAGGTTGATGAGCAGGAGTTATATTAAATAGTGCTATTGTGATAAATTCTTTCATAAGAAAGATAAAATCTTTCTTCATAGAAGATTTATCTGTAAAGATTTCCTCCTGCCTTAGTCTAACTCCACGCTTCAGTCCTCTGTCCTTTCAGACACTGTCTCCATTTCTCCCCGTGCCTCTTTGGAAGTTGTGATGATCTGGGGCCATTTCAAAGAAAACACAGCACAGAGCAGGAAAAAATCAGCAGGCAGGAGGAGGCAAAGATCTATTAGATCTCTTTCCTTGGGCATTTTCACCCTGCAAACAAGGGATGCAGCTTGCAGCTCAGTAAGAAAGCACAGGAAATTTGCACTGCTCTTCTTCAATATCACTTATGCTAAAAGCACATCTTCTGAGGGCAAAACAAACAAAAAACACAGAAGGAAAAAGCACAGAAGGACATACTGATCTACTGTATTTCTTCTTTGCCACTTGTATATGGGAACCTCAGCTGGTCACTTGCAGCAGCAAGGAGATTTAGCTGGCTCCATTGCTCTGCCCACTCCTGCAGTGATCCTGCAGTAAGGACTAACTGAATGCAAAGTTTAGTAGAGCAAAATACAGAACTTCTCTCCAGACTTCAGAAAGACCATAAAGCATTTCAGGGAAGCCCTACAATTGCAAGAAGGATTTGGAAACACACTATAAAACATTGAGAAATCAGCTTAGTAGACAAGAGAGCTCAATTAAACCTCAGCAAAATCAAATTCAAAATCAAACCCAATGCACTGTATTCAGTCCCCCTCAAAGCTTTTTTCTATGCACAAGGAAAAGGATGGATGGCAGACAGAACAAGACAGCCATCATCCCTTCTCTACATCTTTGTCCTGTGTCATGTGCAGAGGATGGCTCTATCTATGGGTGGAGGACATCAGAACCTACAGGCACCTGAAAACTCCGTAAGAAGTTTGGGGCTAAGACCAAAAATATTTCTCATTCCATCACTCAATCTGCAGCAACACAGCGACCATGGAGACTTGCATGAATGTAGGACCAGATGCCTCCTGTGACGTGGAAGCAGACAAATGATTCTCTTCCACAGCTGGGATTCTTCTGGCACAGCCAGTGCCAGCCACCCCTGAGCTGGGGCCCACTTTATGGCTCAGCCCCAAGAGCAGTGGAACTCCTGCCAAGCTGGTTTTTGATCTTCCTGTGGAACAGCTGCATTCCTGTCCTGCTAAATCATGTGTTTGGGCTTCTTCTGCCTACTGGTATGCATCGCCATGGTTTAGACAGCTTTGAATCGAGCCCCATCCCCCTGACTACTCACTGCTGTGCTGCTACAGCAAGTGCGCATCACATCTAATCACCATCCGTAGGATTAAGCAACACAACCAGAATGAGCTGCTCTGAACCTGGTTTATTTCACCTCTCAGATTTAGGGAGGAAAAATCCCCACAATTTTCTAGAGTTAGGTTCGTGTTTTAAGGCATTGAATATTTGTACACCAAGGAGAGCACAAAGTCAGGCAAAGTAAAATGGCTCCAACACTGTAAATTACCTCTGTACTTCCAACTCCAATGTCTTTGCTTTCAGAAGGGGAACACTTGCAGCAGAGCAGAACAAGCTCTATGCAGTACATTTAGCTGCAACAAGCAGAGCTACAGCATCCAACAAAGTACATCGCACCCAGCTGGAAATAACAGAGCCTATCCATGCTGGAGAGCCTGGGGCCAGGACCTGGTACTTGTGACCTCTGCAGAGGTGCCTTTCTACACCGATCTACCCACTCTTGAGCAGAGGTTAAATGGCCACATTAAATTCCACAGAAAAAAGCAAATAGCCCACCCTAGGCTTCCAGAGGTCAGCATCTCACTGAAATGGCAAACTTCTAGCTTAAGCCAAATTATTTGTTAGAAAATGTAGCAGTGTATTACACTGGAGAAGGGGGAGGGATATGGCAGCAATCCCACCATGGTCAGCAGTCCTTTACCTCCTATTTCCCTGCACCAGCCCTCTTTCAACCACTGCTAAATGCTGAGCCCATTCACATGCTCATCTTGAAAAAGAGAAGAGCTATCATTAGGCTTCACTGAAACAGAAGAGTTGTAAAGGCTTCGCAGTATTTGAAGCCTGGGTCTGCTGATCCTCCAGCCCAAGGCGGTGAAGGCAGGAAGCAGCCTGAAGGGTGCTCACAGTGGTCACAGGGAGAAAATCTTTCCAGAGAAGCAGAGACACATTTTCAAAATCAAAGCAATTAAGTCACAGTTTGGATGCAAAGGTTTGGATTTGTAAACCTCCCCTCTGCTTTGAAACTGTTAGTGGTATTTAAGGTAGTTAAAGGAAATCAGAATAAGTAAAAGCAAACTGTTGGAGAAGGGAAAGATGTATATATATATACACACACATACACATACATATATAGGCTCACTCACCGAAGTCTGATTGCAAATCCTTTTTCAGTCCACAAAGCATGTTTGCTATTAGCTATCAAACCATTCAACTAACTGCAGCAGGCACTCCTTGCTCTCACCCCGACTGCTCTGGGATCACTTTTCGCTGCCACCCGCAGCTGAGCAGCCAGCCCTGCAGAACACACACTGCTCCTTGCTTCACCGTAGGGACAGAAAAAGAAATCGTCCTGGACCGCAAACAGTCCAGTCTGTAAGAACTCTACAAATGTTGCAATCCTTCCGAAAGAAATGTCCTTACATGGCTCCCCAGTGCTGTATAGAAATAGGAAAATGAAGGCTACGGTCCTAAAATTCCGTGGTGGTTGGCTCGGATCGAGTGGCCATCAGGCATTGAAAAGCGAAAGTTAGGAGCGCAGTGATTAAAGGGAACAGCTGGTTGGAGGGGAGGCAGCCGGCCAGCCCTGGCTCCAGCAGATGCAGCGAATGCAGAGCGCTTCATTCCCGGCGGCATTGCCCCTCGTGCTGTGCCGGCTGGGAGCAGGCAGCACCCCACGGAGAGCTGTCAGCCCACAGCACGAGCCCTTCTGGGGCTTCCATGGGGATCTCAGGCAGGGGAAGAATTTAAAAAACAAAAACAAAAAACGTGGGGAAAGGGGGACGAGAGAAAAGGCAGCAGCTGGTCCTGCGGAGGTACGCACAGAGCTGCGCGCACAGCCAGCTGCAGAAGTTGGCTGGCGGCTGAGCCTCCAAGTTGCAGCAGCAGAGGAGGCTGCGGCTGCAGCGCTGCCTGACACACTTCCCTCTCCCCCACCCCCTCTTGGCAAGTGCTTGCAGAGCCTCCAGCACCTTTCAAGGCAATGTCAAGCTGCTGTCAAAGCATTACGCTGCCTCCCGAACACATGCCGGGTGCTCGTAAGGGAGCATGAAGCTGCAGTCTTATGGCCTGCCTGCAGAGCTTTCTGAAAACTCAGCTTAACCCTTTCTTAGGAAGGGCAGAGCAACCGTCACCGCACGTGCAAGCCCTCTGCTTGGGTCTGGGCAAGAGGTGGGGCTTTGGGGCAATGCTGGGACACAGGGACAGGGCAGATGCTCCTTGCTTTACCCTCAAGTAGTTGGTCCTGCACTAGGGGTGGGCATAGGGCACTGGACTGGAAATTGTTGCAATAGACCAGCATCTGCTCCCTTTGCTGCACTGAAGATGCAGTGAGGTGACCTCCCTCGGACACTTGACAGGACAGGCAGCAAAGCTGCAGCACAACAAAGGTCCCCAAAAGTCATGCTGGGAGATACAGTCTGCATTTACATTCACCAGCCCTGTATCTCACATCCAAAAGGCAGCTTATAGGCACTGCATTCCCCTGGGAACTGACATCATGTATAGAAGCAAGGTTGTATGCACAGATGGTGCAGGAGGAGCACAGCAGCACAAAGGCTGCTTCTCTAGGAGCGTCAGATGAGTTTGAGTCTACTTCAGTGTTTGGTTGAATGTGGCCAAGAGCTTGGAAGTTTTGAAGGAAACTCATGGGCAAGGCTTTTTCCTTAGGAAAATGAAACCTGGATAGCTCAGAAGGGCCTGAACAGCTGGATGTGCTAGCAGGAAGTTCTGCAAACTGGGGACGCCACACTCAGAGTGGGAACTGGGTTTCAGCCTAATGCCAGTTTTTTTGCTTGGATTGAAAGGCTCTAACATCTCTACTTTGGTTCAAACTCAGCTGTTTCATGTACAGATAACTTACACAAAAGCAATAAAATTACTAAGTCAGAAAAAAACACTTCCAAAGGAAATATTTGGTCCATAATTAGTTTTTAAGAAGTCGTCCAGTCTGACAATAGACTTAATTAGTAATTGAGCTGAAATTCGTAATTAGAAATCTTTTCACATGGCTATTAATGTTTTTCCTGCAAAGAAATCTCATCTTAAGGGGGGGAAAAAAATATCTACATTTGCACCACAAATATAAGGAGAAGATGCTAATTTGAGAACAGCACATTGCTTTGGATGCACGAAGTGGACGTCTCCATAGGGTGTTTTAAGGCAAAGCTCAAAGCAATCACTTACACTCATGCCACCATAGAGACCTTCCCAGAATATCTGCTGCACTGAGAATCAGAGAATCATTAAGGTTGGACATCAAGGCCAACCCAGTCACCTACCACCAATATTGCCCACTAATCCATGTCCCAGTGGAAACAGCAGGAGAGGACAGGTCTGCTACACAGTTGTAGCTGCTTTGGGTTGTGATGAGAACTGGGCAGAGCTGTCCCATCCCTCTTCTGCCATTAGAAAATGAAGAGGCATTTTGGAATTTCCAATCCAGAACTGTTTGTGCTATTTGCTGAGCTGGCACAGCCTGCCAGGAGCCCGGAGAGGAGCGGATAAAGATGTTTACTCTGTGGTTGCTGGCCAAAACCCATAAACACAATGCTTGCTTCCTGTTTCAGGTGGCAGTATATTAAAATCAGTTGAAGTGAAAAGCTCGAGTCTCTCAAGGGGAAGGAAAAGGGCACACCACGCACATCCAAAAAAAATAATAGGCAGCCAGAACAGACACATTGTGACATCAAAATATATAGGTGTCATAAAAGACCATGAGGCACCAACCTAAACCATCCGTTTTTTAACAGTCTGCACACTCCAGCTCTTGGCATTAACTTTATGCTTGTATGCCCTGAACTAAAAGCTCTCCAAAAACACTCTACCAAGCAAGTCTCACCTAAGAATGAGTTATTGACCCAAACACTGTGCCCACTGGAAACAGGAGTAAATTTACGGGATAGGGGGTGTTACAAAGCCCTTCAACACTGGTAAAAAAAAAAAAAAAGAATTCCATTTGGTTTTCTTGGCACATACTGCTCCCCAGGAGTAAAGAGGGCATACAGAATGCTTTCTCTGATTTCTATTCAGTGTAAAAACTGAGCCGAGGAGAGAACGGGCTGAGGAAAGTTCATGTTGGAACAGCTTCCAAGTGGTCCCTATTGGAAACATCCATGTGGGCTTGTGAGGGGAGCATACAGCTAAAGAGGCAGTACCAGCCCATAAGACATCAGTCCAAAGAAAAGGGTAATCTTTCTTTTCTAGAACAGGCCGACCTTTGAGCAAAATTCATCTGGTGCAAGAAAGCTACCCTTCTATATACATCTGTACTAGCACCTGCTTTTTCTTGTACCTAACAAATACTCTGCTGCTTTTGAACTTGTTCTCTTTCCCCAGAGCAAACTTTCAAGTCCTCCCTGAACTTTAGTGGGAGTGGAGCTGGAAACTTCACACAGCCTAAATTGGTTGGGATGGCATTTACAGAATACACTTTTATACAAAGAAGACAGAGCGCAGCAGAAGGAAGATCAAAAGCTGTTCAAAATGTTAGTGATTTAGTCCACTGCCTGATGGATATTTGTTCCTGTGACTTTAACCATTACTTATTTAATCGCCTCTAAAAGTATCTGCATCAGAAGTCACAGGACTGTGCAACACTACAAGATCCTGCAACGGACCATTTAGCACTGAACATGCTCTGAGCCTGGGAGAACACACAGAGCATCTTACATCACTCCACATTAGGAAGTCTCAGGAGACTCTCTGAAGACAGCTGAACGAACGTAATGAACAGTCAGGCAGAGAAAAACGAGGAGGAAAAACACCCAACCACACGCACTTACAGTGCGCCGAGAAACGCCGAAGTTCCAACTGCACATAAAGATCACATTAATAGCAACAGAAATTGCTTCGGGTTAGGGGAGGTTCGGAAGAGACTGACGCAGACGCTTGCTATTTCTTTTAAATTCAGATCTTAAATTGAGATGTCACGTTGCCATCCCCTTCTCCCCACCAACTTCTTCAGTTTACAAATGCACCTCTACACACTGCGGTCTACTTTGGGCTGCAGTTCTCTCTGCCAGCCCATCACCCCCTCAAGACTGGTTTCTGGCACAGCAGACCTGGTGCTCCAAGGTGGATTGCTGGGAAGACTGATTTTAATTGGGAACTCCAGCCTGGCTCTGCAAAATCAAGAGGTCTGGGGAGCGTATGCCTCTCCTTGACTGATTTTGGGCTACAGCTGATGGGGAAGAGGAGGAGGGACAAGAAGAAGGTCCATTACCCTCTTGGTGAAAGAAATTTCACAGCTGATTACCCAACTATCCATGGTCCCACACTTGCTCCATTTCACCTGCTCCAATTTTCCTTAGCTGTGCTTATTCAGAAACCCCAGACAACAGCACGGCAGCCTGAGGCTTGTAATGGGGCTTTTCTTTGGCCTAAGCAGATGCCCTGTTTTTTGGAAGCTGACTTAAAATGTAATATTTCTATAGGAAGATGAAAATGGACTTCTTAAAAAGATCTTTTTAAGAAGTCCGGAATTTAAATCATTTCATAATGGAACCAGAGGAAGAACTCTGATTATTCTTTCCTTTAAGTGTGAACTCCACCAGTCAGTCCTAAACATTAACTTATTATAGATAATGAACACTGCGGGATACATTTACCCATCCAGTAGGCAATCAGAGCCATTGCTGCACACTTACACAGAGCACAGAGATGGAGAATGTTGCTGAGCATACTTCCAAGACCCCCTGCCCATCTCCTTCATCTCCAAGCACACTAAAACACTCACTGTACATTTTTCTGCTTAAGCATTTTCAAAAGAGCCATCTGCATCTGTCACGGCCCGTCAGCAAGTGGGGAAGTGGTGGGGGAGAAGTCAGCAGTTGAATGCCAGCAGCCTCCTGGAGCTCTGAGTAATGGCAAGAACCAAGCTCTGCAGTGACCCCTCCATGGAACACCAGCAGTCTGGCACTCCCCAGTGATGGATTTCGCCTGTGCACCAGCTTAACTGATCTATCTGAAACACATGTTAAAGCAGCATGCTCCCCTCTCACGAGGGAAAGCCAAAAACTGCAGTGATTGGATGTTCCAGTTTTTAAAACCCAAAACTCTTGATCTCTTCCCAGTAACCAATGTCCCCCAGGCAACCTTCCTCCCACTCCCTCCCAAGAGCAGGGGAACACTTCCTTCCCTATTCCATGTAGACGTAAGCACGGGCACTTTCACCTGCCAAAAATACAAACAACGTGTTTTCTTGGGGAAAAACATCCCAGTCCTTAGTGAGTCCATCCCTAGGACATTGATTGTTTCTCTCCAAATTGGCTTATTCTTCATTGCAAGACCAGAAACTAATCATAGCCTGCAATGGCTCAGCCCTTTCTTTTTGCAGCATCTAAGTTGACTTAGCTAGAACATTTTTAGCTAAAAGGAGAAGCGAAAAGGTGGATCTTGAGTCAACAGGAGTCAAGAGCCATTGCCAGAGCCACGTCTGAAGTTGTAGTGCAAGAAGCTCTTGCATCACTTCAAAGCATTTTTCAGTTTCTGTGGGTTTAACTTTAATGGTTAACCTGCCTCCTCCAGGCAATTCCTCCCGACTGCCTCCTTTAGCTAACACTTCAGTTGGTGAGCCCCATTGTACAAACAGGCCCAAAACTCCAGTATAAGAAGCTCAGACCGAAGCAGACACTGTCTGAACTATGGGGAGCAACCACACTTGCAGGTCCTTCACTTAAATCCCTACTTCATGTTACGCAAAGGCTAAGAGCAGTGGTCCTCAGGACAGTATGGAGTACATCCTTCTCCATTAATGCTGTGTATATGCTATGCAATTATTTTCTTAATCACTGAACATAAGGGGAAATCCCACCATTTATCCCAAACTGTGGATTTTTGGATTGGGGTATTCAGAACAGGAATAATTCAGGGCTGTAGACTCCAGAGCTGCTAATCTGGGGACATTGTAAGCAGAGGTCACCCCAAAAAGCTGCATCTCAGTGTCATGGTTCTATGTTTTTTGTTTTTGTTTTTTATTTATGTTTTCAGTATTCCACATCAAAACATCATGTAGTGCACGGGGCATTAAAGTGTCACTGCCCCAATCCCAGCTACCTATCCCTGTACATTACAGCAGTCACGGGATCTGGCCCTTCCGGGTGGGGGGGGGCGCTCTCTTGCTCCCTGGCAGTGGGTACTGGAGGGTGCTTTCCTAGCCGTTCCAAGCTTTTCAGGTTTGAATCGGTCCCGGGAACTCTCTCTCTCATCTTGTCTGATTTATTAATCTCAATTTCAATTAAATTGTATATATTGTGTTATCTTGTACTCCAATATTATAGTAAAATAAGTTTTCCTCCATAGATTGTTGCCGCTGCTCTTTTCCTCCCTTCCTTCCTTCCCATTTTTGTGGGACTGGGGTGGGGGGGGAGGGCAGAGGCCTGTCGCCCCTGTCACGGACATAGATTGATCTGGTTAACTCCGTGACAGAATTTTTGGCGCCCAACGTGGGGCTCGATGCTTTTTAGCTGTTAGAACGAATCTCTTTTTCTCTCTGCTCTTAGAGAGCTTCGTTAGGGAGCATTATCAGTAGGTCAGGTTTTCCAGCACAGAAACTTGCCACTTTATACCTAGGAACTGTCATGGTTCTATGTTTTTAGTTAGGTGGGCTCGCAAAAATTTCACCGTCTCCTTCACCTCCTTCATCTCCTTCATTAGACTCATTTGATTATCCTGGTCTTCATCAAGCGTCTCTGATACTGCTACAGGTTTGTCGCGGTTAATCAATTGAGACACTTGCTCCGTCATTTTTGATATCGCAGCAACGGCAGCATGAATTGGGGACAGCAATTGTTCGTAGTTTTGGAGCGTAACAATTAATTCATAAACTAAGGGCGTTCTCTGTTGTTCGTTGAATCTGTCACATGCTGACATCAGTGTAGAGGCATATTTGTCCGGCGCTGTTGTCACGATTTTCTGCCATATCTCAGGCGTTGTCCTCACTCTTTCAGGGTCGCGGTTTTGGTGTGGGTCGTTAGGAACAAAGTCAGGGTCATACAACATTTCCACCACGCCTATTTCCCTCAAATACTGGATACCCTTTTCAACTGTATCCCATTTTTTCATTGCAATCTTCAAGCCATTTTTGAAGGGATACTTTTCCTTCACGGCTGTTAACACTCGTTCCCAGAGGGAGGCAGCCTCATCCGAACATCGACTAATTCCTCTATCAATAGCTGGATCTCTGGCAATGGCACCGAGTTGGCGAGCTTCATTACCATCCAGAGACAAGCTATGGGCCCCACTGTCCCAACAGCGAACCAACCAGGAAACAAGAGTTTCATTCGGGCGCCGTGTAAACTCCTTTCTTGAACCTTGGATTTCAGTCATCTTTAGAGGCCGGCGAGTAGTAATAGAGACTTCCTCTTCATCACTCTCTTCTGCACGTCTCTTAGTTTTCCCTTTTGCCTTTCGCGATGGTGGTGGTGCTGAGGAGGGCCCTTCGCCTGGATCTTCCTTCCCTTCTCTCCCGGGTCGACGGCGGCGGCCGCCGGGGCGAACGGTCTAAATTCTTCTGAGTGCTGGCTTTGCTATTAAGCGAAGCAAAGTGAAAGGACCTGCCCAGGAGATTCAGTTCCTAGGTATAAAGTGGCAAGATGGCCGTCGTCACATCCCGACAGATGTGATCAACAAAAAACATAGAACCATGACACTCAGCTGTGTGATGACACAAGAGAAATCATCCTGAGCACACACTGAAGCAGCCCAGCAGGGAACTGAGCAGGGATGGAGGAATCGTGCAGAAAAGCAGAGTCACACCACAGAGGGAAAACAACACTCAGCAGCTCCCAACTTGTGGGCTATTAGGGACCAGTGCTTTGGCATGAGAGCAAATTGCTTGCAGCTACAAATCCAGAGATCTTCACAGCAGAAGACTGGAAAATTGCTCCTCTTGCTCCAAAAGCATCTGGCACTTGGACCCAAACAAAGTCTCCTTCCAGTAGCAGTCCCATGGGCTCTGGCACATCTCATCCCAAAGAGGAGAGCAATGCAGCACTACAGCTTACAGTGGCTGGAAGGAGAGGTGTGAACACTGAGTCAGTATCCAACATCACTCCTCTTTGTGGAAAGAAAACCTCTGCATCTTCCCTTAAAAGATTTCTCCTGGTATTTTCAGAGAATCCGTTGCCAACACATAGGGATAAATAAGCAAGTGGGTCATAAGTTTTCACAGTTGTCACACAGTTTCTTTTCAATGAGTAGCAGTATAACAATGCATTAACAATAAATGAAATGCCATGTTAACACTAATTTGCATAGTACAGAGCCACAGTGCTTTGCCTCCTGTATTCTCCCTCCAAACTCCTGACCTGCATATGAATCGAGAGGAAATTTAATTGCTGGGGCATCCAGCAGAATCACTGAATTCCTGCTTAATGAGCCTTCATTTGTACTCTCTTGCATCAGACACCTTCTCTCCAAGGTGCTGTGTTAACTAGCTGAGATATGAAATGTTTTGCAGGGCTATTTTCATATGCATTTTGACAGAAGAAGAAATAGCAGGAGGAGCTCCAACTGCAAAAAGACAATGTTGGTATCAGTCACACGATAAGGCTAGCGAGATCCCAAGAGTACTGAGCCATATTCCTTACAGGCAAAAAAACTGTAACAGCTTTTACATCCACTTGTACACCTTGCAGCATCTACATGAAGCAACTCTTCTAGAAGAGACACAGCAAGGTGGGATGTGGCCAAGGTCTGCCTGGGAGACAGCCAACGTGCCGAGCAACGCCAACCGTTCCAGTGACTCAGAATAGCACAGCCCACACCGCCCCCAGAAGTCAGAGCCTCTGGGCAGTTTTGCATTCAGACAGCTCATTGAGCTTACCTCATTCTGAAGTCCTTGGCCATGGTCAGAGGGTTAATTTCCTTGCTGGGCACCTCAGCCTACACAACTGAACAGTTTCCTGAATAAACAGCCTTGGTGCCTTCTGTGTGGTACAGCCACTGCCAGCAGCACGGGTAGGGCTGGCCACAGTCCCGGGACCAAAGCTTCAAGCCCACTAGATGATACCATGGGCATCAGCCACGGGAAGCACTGAGGGGAGGAAAGACAATAAGCAAAGAGGGATGACCCCAAAGACCTTGCAGTGATCAGTTTTCTGTCCCAAGGCGGGCCATAATGGAGCCATACACAGCAACAGGCAGCCTCCAAGCAATGGGGATCAGTGAAAAATAATAAAATATTTTGGCTTTGGAGTGCTCAGAGCTCCCTGAGGGACTGCATTTTGTTCTTATTGTAGGCTTGCAAGATGGGATCAGCCTTCCCCTCCCATCTGGGCCCCACAAGAACAGCACACTGTAGGTAAAGGTTTATCCTTTTTCTTACGTGTTATGGGAACCTGTAAAAGCGCTGCTTACAGCTCATCACTGACATGGGTGTAGGCAACAACAGTGGGTCTGTGCTGGTTGCAACAAGCAGAAGATGGACCACAAAGTCTGTCTGCCATTTGCATTATAAGGGGAAAGAGTGGGGAACAGGGTATGGCACAAATCAGGCCTAATATCCCAGGGTAGCTAATTATAAAGGATGTCAATTGACAGAAATAAAACCACATGGTCAATAATAGTATTTTTAAAAAGCTGGAAATTTTAGTCCATTATCTTTCCAGCTGAAAAGCTTTAATTGAAAATGGCTAATCTTCCAGTGGGTTCAGAAAGGGTTTACAAGCTAATTGCTCTCTTTTCCTCAGGATTAACACTGTGTTCTGTGAATAGGGGTGGAGGGCAGCAGATGTGCAGCCTTTACTCTCTTTAATCCAAATGCCCCCACTGCCACAGATGCTCCCAGTGCTGTGCAGTGGCATAATGGAATTGCTTTCTCACACATAAAATGGCTGTTCTGAAATGAAATTACAGCCATCTATTAAGAAGGGAACAATAAATTTCCTCCACCACACATCCCCATCATGAAAGACACAGCATTAGCCTATAAAACCCACGACGGAAGTAAATCTTGCAGGAGAGAGCAGCTAACAGATGAATTTACCATTCTTGTTTCGTAACTGGTAGCCAGTGCCACTTGGACGTGGGCAGAAAAGACATTATCCCGAAATCAGTGCGTGCTTCCACAAACTTCAGGGTGGCCAGGACCTGGCTGCTGCTCTCTGGGCTGGGAGAAGATTTACAGGAGCTGCTCAAAGATCAACTTCTATTTAAGCTGAGAGAGCACAAATACTTTTGCTACAGGGCAGGGAAAACTGCACCCACCCTCCTTGGAAAATGAGGCATGCAATTCCTCCTTGAAAGATCCAGGAGGGATAACCAGACAAATGTTTTTCATATTCCTGTTATCAGATGGTGGGAAAGCCACACCATCCCTTGTAGCAGTGGGCCTGCCTGCCCCACCCAGACCCTGCCTTCAAAAAGCAACAGAGCTCCTGGGGCCACAAGCAGTGGGGAGAAGGATGAACCATTCGGTGTTTGAAGTGGCAGGAAAGCAAAGCCAGTGTTTGCAACACAAAAGCTCAGCAGTGCTGTTCTGAGCAAGAGCAGTATTTCCCAGGAAAAGGCTAAACAAAGGATGGATCCCATCAAGGAGCAGTGCCCCACAAACAGGAGAGCATCACCTGGGCTTCCTCCAGGATGGCGGAGAAAGATGCCTTTCCCTAGAGAACAATTCATCTCAGCTGCTTGGAATAAAGTGCCTAACTTTAGCAATCTGTAAACTAGAGAGGAGATTCATCTCTTGAAAGAACAACAAATATGGCTCATTAACTGCTTCCTCTATCCCTCCTCCTCAAGCCTAGAGATCCCTGCTGAATCACTGTCACAGAGAACATATCAAAACCCAGCAGGACAGCACGGCAATCACCACCCATAGAAGAACATCTCAGTCAAACCCGGCAGCAGAAGACACGAGTCTATGGAATAGGCACCAGACAGAGAAATCTCTCAAGCTCAACTAGGCTCTGGAAATTGAATATATACACATTTCGGCCAAATATTCACCTATTCAAACCCCTGTCTTTAACAGTCACTGCATTGCTGCCTTAAATAAAGTCCTTCAGTAGCTGGAGAAGTTGAGTATTTAGCATTCAAACGAGGATGAACTGTTGCCAGTCATCACTCTGCAATCAGCAGGGATCTCTATCACACAAAGCATGTCCTCAACTGAGGGAGAAAACCGAGCACGCAGGTGACAACCACCCATACAATGGGCACGTGATGGCATCAAAATCTAGATGGATACTAATGGTAAATGCATGGGTTAGGAGGGGGTGCTCTCACAATTCCATTAACTCAGTGACCCAGCGTGTGTGCAAGCGTGGGCACCTTTGGATGACACCAAGAAGCAAGTGCATACTCTGCTGCCTCAACTACACGTGGCAACAAGCACCACAGTTAGCTATTCATTCATTATCACCACAAAGTTCAGAGCAGTATTTAGGGCAGAGCTGTTCCCTCAGCATCTCATTTCCCTGTGCTGTCCATTGTTTCTGCTGTTCCGGGGAGCAGCGTGCTGTACAAGTTCATGCCTCAGTGCTACATTTCCTACTCCATTGGCATATTTCTGTGCAAGGGGAATGGAACAACCCCAAGAGCCTCCCGGCTGCAAGCTGCACTACTGCACAAAGGCAAACACACGGAATTCAGGCCAGAATCAACACTGTAGGAATTATTGCCAAGAAACCACGTTTAGAAGCTGTAAACTTGGTAAAAAAAAAAAAAAAAAAAAAAAAAAAAAGGTTTGACTGCCTTTTTTTTTTTTTTTTTTTTTTTTTTAAAGGCACAAAGAGAAAATGTGAGTGTTTTCAGAAGAGCTCTAAAGCCTTGCTTTTGCTGTCTCCCACCTTCATGCTAGCTGACATCCCTGACACCAGTAATAACCAGACTTACTGCACAACAGGAGCTGGCACTACAGGTTGAAAAGAGATCCCTAGAAAAAGTTTCTTCTAACAGAAATACTCTCCCCAGTTACTCACAGAATGGTAATTTAAGAATATTCATTCTCCAAAATAGATTGTACTGTAAAGCCTTTTCTCTCAGCTATTAATTTGTTGCTAAGAAGCAGCACAAGGCTTAATAGGATGTGGAGATCTGAGTGAAAATTATGGGCTTGCTCTTTACGTAGTTGTGAATGTATGTTGAGAGATGGGGGAGACAAGAGGAAAACAGGCTTTGACCAAAAGGATCAGAGCAACGAAGCTTACAGGTGCTCTGAGCCAACACACAGCCTGAGGATGGCAAAGGGCCATCAACGCTTCCTTGTAGGACTCCAGGTGCCACCAGCAGGAACTCCATGCTCCTGGAGAGCATCGTGTGCCAAGCAGATGGTGACCCAGGGATCTCTGGTAACGATTACCTGCATTTCCTGTTATTTTCAAGTGTAATTAAGAACCAGATTCCTTTAGAAGTAGCATGCAAGCCTGTAGGGTCTTCTTTTTAGGCAGGCCACTGCAAGGGATATTTGTGATCTGAATTGCAGCTGTGTTAAATAGTCTACTAACTATACAAAGCATAGATAGCCTGAGTAACCCCTGGAACAACTCATTCTGCATGTGAAGTCCTTTGGGCAGAACGGTGAGTTGGAGGAATAGGAAGACAAGTGTCCTCCACCAGTCAGTCCTATTGCTGCCACATCAGCTACCTCCCAGAGGAGCTCTCCCCTCTCCCACCTTCCCCTCCTCCAGGGACAGCCTCCACACAGTCCCCACTGCAACCACTGCCACGAAGAAACAGGATTCACTGCTTGGGGCAATCCAAACACACCAGTAGCCCTCACTCCCTGTAGATGGCATGTGACTGGATTTGGCAGTTGAGCAAAAGAGCATAATTCCAAATAAATCCAGCCAGACTGAGGGATTTCAGCACAATTAGGAGTATAATACTGTATTTAAAAGCCTCCTAAATAACCACAGCTAACAGAGGGCAGCAAGCTCAGCAGAAGCCCATCCCTCATTCTAAGGAACCAAAGCTGGCACTACATGGATGCAGACCCTCACGCTCTTTAATGCTGCAGCTGCAGGAGACAGAAGCCCTACCCTGGACTTGCCAACCCTGCAGATCTCTTTGACCAGATGCCCCAGCTTGGAGGCATCCAACATTCCCAGTGCAGCACCAATGCTGTGCACATACCCAGGCTTTGGGGAAGTTCCCATAGCAAAGGATGCAGACCTCATTTAGGTATTTATATTGCAGAGCTGATTTGCACCATCTTGGCCACATTTAAGTGGCTGAGGGAAAGAGTCTTTAAAAATAAGGTGCTATTCCTTCATGGATGACTTTGGTTGCCTTTCACTTTATCCACACAATAGTTTTTAAGCCTCAGATATTGTGTTGATGAGTCCTCTTCCACTACCTGATCTTGGGAAAGCTATGACTATTCCCAGGGAGGGAGCCCTTCTCTCCACCAAGACAATATTGCCACCTTTTCACTGCCACAGCTCCCCACAGCACCCCTTCATCCTCCTGAAAACAAAAGGTGATTTGCTGAGGACTAAACTTTGGCTTTTACCAATGACAGTTTCACATTCTCTGGTTATGAAGCAGCAAAAGTTTCAAGCAAGTTGTGGATGGCAGCTCCTAAGAGATCATAGAATCAAAGCATTGCTAAGGTTGGAAAAGACCTCTAAGACCATCAAGTCCAACCATCCACCTATCACCAACCATCCACCTATCACCAATATTGCCCACTAACCCATGTTTCTAAATACCACCTCTCCATGCACCTTGAACAACTCCAGTTGACTCCACCACTTCCTGAGCAGCCTGTTCCAATGCATTTTCACTCTTATGGAAAAGAAGTTTCCCCTGATGTCCAAGCTGAACCTCCCCTGGCACAGATGGTGCCACCAAACCTTCCTACTCTCTCCCCAGAAACACCCACTGGAAGGCAGCAGAAACTATAAACAACAAGAAAAAAAGCAGTGAAAAGGATGGGCAAGGAAGGGATAGCATGAGGATTGAGAAGACAGTGGATTAATAGCCTGGCATGTGTGGCAGTTTAATAATGGAGCTGTCACAATAGGAAAGATTTACTAATTGCAGAGTCATTTGCTATGGATTCCCATCAAGCTGCCATTTAAATAGCTGTGCAGTTTTTAAGATGGCTTTCAAAAGAGGGTGGGGGGAGAAGAGACAACACCCGTAGTGCTCATGCAGTGAAATTCAGGAAAGAATTGTGTTTCCTTCCAGAGGATCAAGCAGACAGGGACAGCCAGGAGGGAGCTGGCAGCACAGTGAGCCCAGAGGAGCCGGAGGCAGGTGTGTGCGTGTGTCTGCACATCAGGGAGCAAGGCTCTGACCTCGAACCCAGCCCTGGCAAGCTTTACACAGCTTTAGTCAATGACCTACTAATACTTCCAACACCTCCCCAGGCTATAGCTCCAGCATGCCCTTTTGTAGTATTAGTCAGCAGCAGTTTTAGGTGCAAAAAGTCATTTTAAAACACAAATAGGAAAGCCCTGATCTCCTGGGGTTGTCAGCAGAGAGACCAAAGTTGGCCCTTCCTCTGACTGAGTTCAAAGCGAGCTGTAAGCTCACTGTTCATGCTGTCTCAGCATGCACAGCTTAGATTATGCAGCACCCCAACTCAAGACACACATATCTGGTTGAGCCTCGAGCTTTAAACGCTGGAAGAGTACCCTCCTCCTTTTGGGAATTAAAAGGGGCTCTTGGCACAGGCAGCAGCAGTTCTGTACCCAGCACTCCTCCTTTCTTCCAGCATGATGCCCTTGGGACTCCTCGCAGAACAAGAGGGGGCAGCTACCCTTCACACCATGGTTCTCACAACTATGGGAGAGGAGGCAGCTGAGAAGCACTGCCAGGATCCACCACCAGCATGCTGCCAGAGTACAGGGTCCCTGCAGGACTGTGCAGGGGAGATGAGCCACTAAGGGAGCCTAGGGCAAATCACCCATCCCACAACTCAGTGCCTTCTGCAGGCTATTACAGCTCAGCTGAAATGGTAAAGACCATTTTAATCCTCTTTTTCATTAGGGAAACAAGAAAGTTAGGTCAGAGCTTTGCAGATGATCAACAATTAGCAATCTACGTGAGAGCATAGTTGGGGCTTTCTAGGCATTTCAATTCTGTTGTCATTTATTAACCAGCAGTGACTCAGAGGCTGCTTTCCTCCCACATGCTGTGGCCCAGAACTCCAGATCTTTTTCACCCGTTTCAATCCACTGGTACAGAAGATAGAAACCTATTAAACAAGACTGCTTTGGCAGTGCATCTGCAGCTAATCTGACACATCATGAGCACAATTTGATCAGGTATTACGTTTGAGGTTGTTCCCAAGACTGTTTTTTGCAAAAAGGATGCTGTATTAAGGTAGTACAGGACACTTCCCAAATCAGCTTTTAGGGTAGAAGGCAGCACCAGGTCCCATTCAGCCTCAGTGTCATGCTCTTGCTACAGCTGTTTTTAAGTGGTTTTGGTCTACTAGGAACACATTTAGGTATAAAGGAGTTGTGTGTTACATGGCGTTTTCTTCTCAGAGGCACAAACAATCCTCACTTTTTACTCAGTGGGGATAAGATGGCTGAAGCATAAGTGGTTGTATTTTATGGGATGCTCTACCATGAGTATACTTAAACAGAACTCAACTATAATGAGCATACCGGTGTGAGATGAGCCTTCACTGAGGCAAATGTTGCCTAGGGACAGGTTTAGGCTTAAGCAATTTCAGAAGTGTTGCCCTGCATCTTAGACCAGGCTCTTCAGCCTTGTTAAGACAAGCTAAGTCTAGCAAACATATGTTCCCTGTACATTTCCATTAAGGTGAGGGCAACATTTATCCCCAGCTCCTTGCTAATTGAATACCTCCCAAGAAAAACATCTACTTCTCTTGGGAAGACACCCAAGGAAAAGCATTCCCAGTCACCTCCTGCACAGTACCTTGGGAAGCCTCTCTTTGGAGATCAATAGAGGAAGTTAGTATCATTTGACATTGCTTCTGTACAGAATCTTGAAGAGCTATCTCAGTGTCCAGGTGTGGGATCCCTCTTGTGCTGTTCTAGCTTGGAACCCACAGCCAGAGAGTCCACCATCAGGCCCTTCTGCATTGCCATAAGCACCTCTGCTACGCACTGGCAACAAAGAACATCTGCTTGTTTAGACGAGTACACACTGTCACCCTTGCCCTGGTTGGCACCACTGGGAGCTGGCTGTGCTCCAGGAGCTATTGAGGCGTGCTTGCATGCCTGCACTAACACGACCTACCTTATGCACCATTTGTGTGCTACCAGACACCACCTCCCTGCAGATTACAAAACCCAAGGATTAGGCACCCAGCCAGCAAACGAGGGAGCAAGCAACTAACCAGTGGAATAAGTTTTTAAATTTCTGTGAAAATGTTGGGCTCAGGTAGGGCCAGAAAAGGATTAAAACAGTATTTGAATTAGACAAATGAGGGAGTGAGGGTAAATTAAGGAAAAATCCATTTCAAAGCAACTCCTAAGACTGATAAGATAGAGGTAGGGGGAAATATAAAAGGATGACAAGAACAACACTGAAAATGGCTGAGTTCAAAGACACACAATCTAGGATGCTCTTACAGTTTTCTTTTACTCTATTGGCTGCTTCTGGCCTGGATTCCCTCCCCCAACCCCTCTATCTTATCTTCCTTGCATACAAGATTAAGAAGAAAGGAATCTGCTGGAGAGCAGAGCTCATGGAACGGAGTTCAGCCATCACCTACTAGCACAAGAGCCGTGTCTGATAAGAAAGTAAGTAAAGAGAGTAGCCAAGAAGGCTAATGCTGCATGCCATCTGCTATCACCTCATTAGAGGTGGATCCAGGATGCAAACATGAGCACTGTGCCTAACTAGCACAGATACACACCAGAGTAGCCTGACAGATCAGCAGAGCCAACTGCAAACCCTAATGAAGCTGTGTAGGAGGGCTATTCTTCAGTACCATTCACAGCAGGGAAGAGCCATAGGAGATGCCAGTGTATTTTGGATCACGCCATGGTTCTGCCTTCAGTTTTACAGCTGTTTCATTTATTTATTTTTACAGGAAATAGAACTGGAATGCCACCCTATTCTCCCAACCCAGGAGAACTCCCACAGTACAGAGTAGTACATTCAAAATAAGTGCCAAGAGCAGCCATCAACAGGTGATCAGGAGTTAGATCCCACTGTGATCCTTCCAGCTCCTTGTACCACAACTGACACTAGCTCTCTGCTAGGAAGACACGTTCATTAGCAATGATGCCTCCACAATTTTCAATCCAAACTGAACCCATGATTTGCATTTATGCCGTTTGTGTGCTTTAGGTCAGACGTTGCCTGGGAAGCCCTATTACCATGTATCGTTACCAGCACTGCTCGAGCCACCATTCAGCCACTAATTAACAATCATGATGCTTTCAATTGATGCTTTCAATTCTAACATCAATATTAATATGAAACCTTTATTAATGCCACAGTGAGATTCCCACAAGCACAGTACGAGTGCTGCTGCCAGAGAAGGGTCACAAGCAAGGGTCTCATCTTACTCATATATTCCCCCCCAGTAACACTGATGCAGAAGACCAGGGTCAGAAGGACAGCGGCACATTCATGCTCACAGCCCCGTACCTGTCACAGTCCTGACTGCCACCAGCACAGGGCAGCAGGCTGGTTCCTGATGTCCCTCCAGCTCCATGGCTGGAGGAGTACAGGACCATGAGCCAGCTCTGCCCTCTTGTGATTGCAGCCCAGCTTCAAACCTTCCCTGTTCCCTGTCCTTCAGAGGCAACAGAGCTTCTCTCCAAAATGGACCCTGCTTTTAGCAGACACGATAAGCACTATTTAGTAAAGCTTCCAAGAGTTGCAAAGACAACATTGGGATTCAGCAGGTTCCTCAGTAGAGCTACAATTCCTGTTCCCCTGTGGGAGCAGCCCTAATCTCAAGTTTGCTCAACCTCCTGCCTTGTACTCAGCAGGGACCAGTTGCCTCATGCTGTGGCACAGCAGGCACAGGACATGCAGGGAGTATGCTGGGCATGCAGGCAGGTTTCTAACATCCAAATTAGGTGGGCTCTCCACATCAGCTCAGCTCTGAAGCAGAATGGAGAATCTTTCCCGACTCCATCCTTCCTCACTCACCCATCCTCCAAAGCCAAGCCAGCTCCACAAACAATTCCTCTGTGCTACATCCCATGCAGGGGAAGTAGTTTTGCACAGGAGAAACCCTCATTTTATCACCTGCAAATCCCATTTCCCATTCCTAAACGGAGCATCTCTTGTTTAGAGGCTGCTAAACCAGGCCTTTCATGCACAGCAACCCACCTAAGGCTGCAAGGCGAGCAGCCTGCTGTGAGCTGGGCTCAGCCTGCAATGCACGCAGCTCCACAAGAGAGCAGCATGTGCTCGCAGTTGCGAGGGCCTACAGCTCCTGTAAAATGGCTAACGCAGGGCTGGGGGAGGAGAGCAGGGACAGAGAAGATGCAGTTTAATGTTTTTATTCCCTCACACGCACACAGGGTCACAGCATCACCCTGCAAAAAAAAAAAAAAAAAAAAATGCTGCTGCAATGCACGGACTGTTTGTTGCTGTTGTCCATATAGGCTGATCAGAATAGCAGCTGTACAATTAAAAAATAATAACCATCACGAGAAACCCATGTATCAGGCAGAATCAGGCACTGCACCAAGTCCTTCAGGTTTGTAAGCCAGGAGAGATCCTGGCCTAGTCATCATAATGATTCATTCACATTCCCAATGAATCTAACACAAGCACAAGATACTCCTTTTATCTTCTCTCTCATCCTTTCAACATGAACAGAGATCCTGGTTTGACATTTGTTCTTGCTGCTCCCCTCATGCAAAATTCACACAGGAACTTAAGTTTTGCAAAGGCTCAATAAAGAAAAAGTTAACATACCAAAGCTTTGCAGCTGGTGGGAACCTCAGCAGAAAACAACGCGGTGGGTTTGTACGTCTGGATGTGTGCATAATGCTGCAGGAGTTAAGAAACCAAAACAGCACAATGCCAGGGCAGCACAGCTTATTAATTGTCAAGGTAATACTGTTAAGAATATTTAGGTATATGCTGGAAAAAGGAAAGACGACCGTTAATGAATGAAGGACCTTGTAGCTACAGCTGAGCATGGAAAGGAAAATACAGAAGCTGCAACATGTCTGTCTGTGAGCTTGGGGATGGCCCATGAAATCCCCACCATAAATGCTGCATAGGCACAAGAATGTAGGAGAAACTGGTTACATATCTCAGCATTAGTAATATATATACATGCATATGTACACATTGATCACCCTCGGCAGAAGCAGACATCGCATCACCACTGCACGGCACCGTTTAGACAAAATGACACAGAGAGACTTGACAAAGGGTTCTGAAGTCCTGGTGGGGATGAGGGCAGCACAGGATGCCCTCATCAATGCCACGAGGACAAAATAAGGAAAAAGTCATATCTCACAAAAAAAAAAAAATCAGGGTTCCAAGCAAAACCCCTTTTCTCAGTTCTGCTATTTTCATAGCTAACTTACAGGCTTTTTTTTTTTTTGTTATGCACTAAAATTGTGCAGTTTTGTATGCAGCCTCTTGACCATTTTGGCTCCCCCCCACACAGATATGCTGCAAAGAGATGGAGCAAGAACTTTTATTGCTTACTAACTGCCCTATTCCCTACAGACAGGCAGGCAGACACAGATGCCATGCACAGCAGGTCCACAAATTAGCATCAAGTCTCAGGTGTGTCAAACACAATGAGTGGTGATTGATATAGCCTTCTAATTAACAGATTTTGTCAGGAAAAAAAAATGGAGGAAAACTGCAACACTGCCCCAACTACTGCAGTGGCTGACGCAGACTAAGTCAGCTTTCTCAACCCGTCTCCTCCCAGAGCCAGCTTCATACAAAGCATATCTTAACATCCCTGGGATGCACGTTGGTCATCCTCCAGAAGCTGAACACACACAGCAGCAGCTCCCAGCATCAAGCAGCAAGTGGACAAGTTGTCCTGGCAGCCTTGTCACCTTCCTTTCCTGGAGAACAGCTACAAAGACCATCACAGCAAAACAGCTTTGGCCATAGCCCAATTCAAGCCAGCATCCAGCACCAGCCCATGCCAACAGGGACATTTAGAGTGCAGTATCTGACGGCTCTTTTGATTGCTCCCTACAGCAACAGCTGGGCTGGAAAGTCCTGTCTCAGAGTTCCTCCCTACCTACATGAGGTAACTCTGATCTCAAGGCAGAAATAGAAGAGGTGAAAATCCATCAAGGAGTGGTTTGAAAAGGACGTAATCCATGGAGATTTTCAAAGTAAATTCTGCTCCTGTTGGGTCCCACAACTGCAGGACTTTGATCAGAGCAATGCACCGTTTGCTATACACCATTCCTCTATGGACATATGTATTTCCCTCACATCTTGGTCCCACACAGACAGTAGGAAGTCTGTGGTCTCCCAGGGGCCCTGCTGGCCTCCAGAGCATTGTTCTCCTCCCCAGTGGCACCAACACCTGGCCTTTAAACTTCATTAAACAAAGATCAGGCCAACAGCTGAAAGGTTCCAGACCTCCTCAGGCTACTGAGTGACACAGGTGCAAGAAGGTCAATATTCATTTGTAACCCTGCAACCCTGCCTTGAGGAGCAAACCACAGGCAGATTGAAAGCAAGCTTACTATAATGCTGTGCAACAGCTTTATATAGGAATTGTTTGGGAAATCTAATGTCCAAAGGAAAGTATTAAGTAGCAATTAGTTGGATAATGTACCCTTACACACAGCCTGGAGTCAGAACCACAAAGGGTGAGGGTAATTTTCAGAAGACACAAAGGGAAAGGGAAAAAACAAGAGAACGAAACACATATACAGAAAAATCTATTTCGACCAGTTTCCTTAGGAAGCAAGTAGGTTCTTAGTGCCCATGCATTTCAAGAGAAAAAAATTGCTGTCTTCAGAGAGTGTAGATTTGGAAGGATTGTGTGGGCTTAAAATAAAGACTATTTCGATTGTAGCACTGCAGTGAATTCGGATTCCTTGTCTTTCTGGATGTGCCTTCTGTTCCCAATAAGCAGCAGGCAAAAGACTTAAAGGACTAGAAATAAATCTTAAGCTCAGGTTCAGCATCATCCTATCTGTTAGGACAGCGATCTCCACCTCCAACCTCTTTGCAAATCCAAACTGCCCCAATACTGGCAAGGAAACATCTCCCCATCCCCACGTCCCCGTGGTCCTCAGCTCACTGTGCTTGAGCCAGCTTTCCCTGGCAGGAAAAAGGCATGGGAATGGAAAGTCTGCGCAATTTAAACAAGTAATAAAATGCCCAGGTGAAAAGATTACTCACAATATGATTATGGCAAGTCTTTCCTGAAGTAGAAAGATAAAACACAAGAGGAATTTAAGATCTCCTGAAGGAAGCAGTCAAGTTTGGCTTCCAGCACAGCACATGGATGCTAGCCATAAGAATGATGGCAGAGACCTTTGTCAGAATGGAGGGGAACAGGGAAAGGAAGGGGCAGCTCTCTGTGGTTATTTTGTTAAAACCTGCATATTTCAAGTTACTTTTAAACATGAGTCTCAAGGCTGTTCTTCCTTAGTCTTAAGAACTGCAGGAACCAAAGGATTAAAGCAGAAGAGCCAACAAAAAAAGCAACCTGCATCACAGCTGAGCACTCAGCACTGATCTGCGCACCCAGGAGCTACCAGGAGCAGTCAGTGACCTGGGTCAGGCAGGACATGCAGTTCCCACTGTTCCAGTGAAAAATAAAAGCACAGCATACCACTTTGTTGTGGGGATGATTCAAGCCCTCACAGCAGTCTCCCACCTCACAGCAATTCATTCACTTTGGACAAAGCCGTCATGTGCCACCACGCTCAGGGCACACCTCCATCCCCAAATCCCTCCAGGTGCACCAAAGGAGGCAACTTCCCACTGCCTGCACAAAGGAAGCATTTTCCCACTTGATCCCAGCTTCTACAGCACACTCAGCTTCACCACGCTGCTGCCTTCCAAGCATTTCACTGGTGCCATCAAATAAACAGGTGCCCCCTGCCACCAACAAAGGGAGCTTAAATCCAGTTGGCTTCAACATGCAAACCCAGACTCATTTACAGGAATACACCTCCAAAAGAAAGCTTTTTATTAAAAGCACAAAAGTAGGAGAGACAAAACACATCGCCTCCTTTCCCCTCCCCAACTTGCTCGGGCAGCACGCTGGCACTGAGGCAGCCAGGGGTCACCCAAGTTCCTCTTCCATTAATGAAATAATCAGCCCACACACAGCCCTCTGCCAAGCAGCTCACAACCCACCCTGCTCCCTCCTAGGGAGATTCAAAACCAAAGGAAAAAGCAGAGAGCAAAAGGTTAATTAAGCCACCGAATCAACAAAGGCTCCAGCCAGGATTACCTCGGAGTGCCCTCCACCGGAGGAAGGTCTGCAAGAAGTGCATGCTCTTTTTCTTCAGTCCCAGAGGAGGCGGCAGCATCAGAAGGGCCAGGTCTGCTGGTGTCCACTCACAGCTGCTCCTGCATCCCCAACCTCCTGCCACCCCCAAGCCCCACCTTGATCCGACCCTAACAGAGTGCACCTGGTCTGCTCTGCTCTGCCAATCGCTGATGTGGAGTCTGGGGCTTCACTCTCTCATTCTCTCTCCCTCTCCAAATAAGTAATTAGCATGAATAATTACAGCTCTGATGATAATACCCAGCCACCTTTGAGCAAAAGGGAGAAGGCTGTAATTAACTCTTTCTTAGGGATCAGAGGAAGCAGAACTAGCACAAGCCTAATTATCTTCTTCTGGGACACCCCTTGGCTAGCGAGGAGCTTCGCAAAGGGTGGGTGCCAGAGGTTGGGTACCATCCAACTCAATTTTGGGCATCCTCTGCCCCAGAGGCCATTGGAAGTGCACATTTACACAAAGGGGAGAAGACCTCACCATTCCCCCTTGCTAAGAGGATCTTCTAGAGACACCGAAATGGAGAACACTGTGCTGAATGGCAACTAAAGCACGCTCTCTTGCCATTCCCAGAGCTGGTTATCAATTGACTTGTTAGACAACGCTGTCATGCTTTATCACTATCATGGTGTCCAGAGGTGCCATTACAGTACTGCAGTGTAACAGCTGGGTACTCTGCCTTCCAAACGCTCTGCTCTCTCCATAAAAGAGCACAGGTTTTGTTAGTGTCTCCTCTAGTACTCTGTTGACCTGCAATGTTTTAAGAGCAGAAAAATGTGTGTTTATGAACTCATATCACTTGCTTTAGAAAACCTGCTGTAAGGCTCCAAGCACTTAAGAATTAATTTCCATGTTGTAATGACTGCACGTAATAATTCTTTTATTTTTGAATTCAAGGTGCTCAGGTCGTGGTGCAATATAATAAAGTGAATTAAAACACAATAAAATATTTATTTAGATAATAACTTCAGAGATTTAACAATTTTCTACGGAGGACTTTACCAAGATATTGTACAAAATGTGCATTTTAAACATTTGATCAGTTTGTATGCTTCTCTGTAGCAAAACTGTCCTTTCCTGCTAATTTCTTGAAAAATGAGAGGGCAAATATTCTTATCTCCAGTTTCCCACAGACTGTTATGTATAGCAATTTCCCTGCAACATGTACAGTTCCAGGGGCACTAACAGCATTAGGTGACAGTATGAGGCAAAGCTTATGTGTCAAGACCCAATCCTTCATACAGAAGGGACTCTGGGTTTTTGAATTTCACTTTGGCTGTGAATGCTTGCCCAGGCAGTGAGTCCAGCCCCTGCCCTGGATCCCTTCCAGCCCATGTGTTATCCTCAACATCTCTGTCCTAGTGGGTTATTTATGAGCTATTAATGGGCACTGGAGGTGGAAGCACATGCTATGATTCTCTAATCAGAAAAAGACATCATTTCCACCAGCTGGATTCCCAGGGAAGGGGGCAACTCCTTCCAGATCACTGCTCCTCAACCAGGGAAGGGGACGGTGATGGTGAACATTCCCCACCACACCAGGCACCACCAAAATAGGGATAAGCCAGTTGGAAAATTATGGTTGGTAGGGAAATTGCAATACGGATAGCACTGGGGGAGAATAAATGGGTGCACAGGCAGGGACCCAAGCTTTAGAAACAAAGACCCAGGGCCCTGTGGCCCCATTTCATTCAGCCATTTCATTAACATGTTTGGTTACTGCTGAACAGCAAGGTTGTGAGTGATGCAGCCCCTCACAGCTGCACTCAGTACTGCTGCCTTCAGGTGTTACTGCTAAAACTTCCAGTGCTTTCAATTAACACGTAGCAAAACCATTAGACATGAGGTGTTACCAACAAATAATGGCTCTCCTGGGCTCCTTTCCTCATCACCGTAAGTTTCTGTTTAATTTATAGACCCTGATAAAACATAGAGAAATCCAGCCTAAGACTCCATCAGCTTCCTAGGCATTAAGCAATCTGCTTTCCTAACACATTTGGTGGTGAGCTGGCACTTGGCTACTTCATGGAGCGGTGAGTTGGCCAGTGGCAACTGTAGTGGGGTAAAGGTTGCACCCAGAGCCCTGGGCCACATCTGTGGGGCCAAAGCATGAGCCCTCACCCCCTGCTCTGGGTTGTTGCTCCCTTCAGAGCCCCCTGGAGTTTCCACAGCTGTTGAGGCACCTATGACAGGCATGCAGGCACAGGAGATGAAAGAAGATGCAAACACCAGAGGAACTGAGGAGACTGTCTTGTAATGAAAGCACAGCTAATTCCTTGCTAATTATTCATACCTCAGGCTTTGCCTTATCCAGCAGCGGGGGCTTCATGCAGGAAGCAGCCAAGAATGCTCAAGGAGGGAGGAAGGACCTGGCAGCCCCCGGCTGCATGGTGAGAGATGGTGGTGAGAGGTTCTGCAGCCCCAGAGGACAGGCGATGGTTCAGCTGTTGCTGAGCACTGAGCTCACCCTTTTGAAAACAGAGCTCTGGTACCCACCAAGCACAAATTCCCCCTACTCCCATGCACACACCAGCACTTCAGGTAAGCACTTTACCAGGGGCAGCAGCTTTGTTACATGAGCACTGGACACAGAGAACAGAGAAGGATCTTTAGGTCTTTGCAGCATGTCCAAAACAAAGCAGCTGAAGGAGCTACGCCCGGGTGATTATGAAAACTTGAACTGAAAGCTGTTCAAAGGCATCCAAAAGAGAAAGGGAAGAGGGTTGCCAAGCCTGACTCCTGAAATAAAGTCTCTTCACTGACACGTTCACCTCCAATTTGTAATTATCATGTCTGACAGCATCTGGAGCCAAAGCCACCCCCATCCAATGCCTCTCCATCACTCAGTCCACCTCACAGCTAGCAGTTGTGTTGGTATCACGGGTTGCTCAGGGCTAACTGTCCCCACATCCCCACCAGAGACTGCAGCACTGGATGGACCCTTCTAGCACTGCAGCCCTGGTCTCCTCGTGCTGTGCTTCGAGGTGGCTCGCAGGGAAAACTGTGAATCTCAGCAGAAACGGGGGATGCACTACTCTACCCTGGTACTGAGGGAGAGGATTAAATAATTAATCACAAAAGCAAGAGAGTGTTAACAAGTCAGGCAGGATCAAACCGCATGGAAGATGCACAGCCCGCCCCCAGCTCTCTTCAGGGTGCTGACAGCCTCATTTTAATAACACACCTCCCAGAGCTGAGAGGACATCGCTCAGATGTACAGATCCCAATCCTCAATGACTTGGTCATCAGCCTGAGACCTCCTTTGTTATCAGGCAGGGCTAGAATCAGCTCAGAGCCATGTTTCCGTGGGAAAGCAGTGTTCTGTCTTTTGGGTGGGCTTTACGCACTACTAAAACAAATACACAATAACTCCAATTCAAACAGACCCAGCACAGATGCTGTGTTACTGTGTGGGAGTTTGCTATGGCTCCAGTACCTCTGTCCTGTAGAGTCTGACTTGCATGCAGCTGAGTGTCAAGACAAAGTCCAGACTTTCTCGGGACAAGGACAGGACAAGCAGCAGGATGCTGCAGGATGTGTTCACAGCCACGACAGACGGATGGGGCAGAGCTGAGACATGGTCAGCAATTCAGAATTTACTCAGGCGCTCGCTGCCTTCGCGAGGCTTTGCTGCAACACTTGAGCGATACACGTGCTGAATATTTTGCATTTCTGTGCATAAAACCTCACTCAGCCAGAATGAGGTTGCGTCCCTTGTGGCTCATCATTTACATTAAAATCCCCTCCACTTCGCAGCATGACTTTCATGTCCCCCCATCATTTAGATAGCAGAGGCATATGTATGTATGAGGATAGACAGGAGGGAGAAATAGCGTTTTTAAACATTCATTGAGCCAGAAATGTGGAAGATGCCAGCACACAAAGGGTTGAACTGATGTGGAAATGCGGCTCTTTGAAAAGATGGAATTGAACACCAAAACTGGTTCAGAGCAGCTAAATTGGTCCCCTAAGGGCCAGTGGTAACAGAAACCTTCAGTCTAAATAAGAACAAGTGAAATATTCAGCAAACAGTATGTGATGCTTACATGCAGGGGAAAAGAAGTGGTGAAACTGTTGGAAAATGAAAATATCACATTACACCAAGCTCAAGTAGAGGAGACAAATAAAGTGGGTTCCCAAAATCAAGGTGGCTTTAACCACCAGCACTTATGCACTGCTTGCAGCCTGAACCCAGCACAACCCATTGAGCCAGGTGGTACGGCCTTTGTCAGACAGACACACGGACAAGGCCTGAACTTACTCAAGAAATCCTCAGTTCTTGACTGTTTTCCAATAAGAATATATCAGAAGTACTATAATCATTTTAATTTACCCTCTGAGGGATGCTAGAATTGATTTTTGTTGTTCGAATCAGTCTGTTTCATTTCTTTTCAATATTTCCTTGCTTTTTGTTCTTCCCAGAAAGAATTGTACAATGCAGGTTTGCTAGTACCTGAATTTCCTGAGTCATTTTAATATCTATTATTATGATCACTGCTTGAAGACAAAACTGTAAGCAGCAGCTGCTTCCAGGGCACGAAGGGAGTTCATCAGAAAACACAAGAATAGATTCAAAGAAAGAAAATGCATAAGAAATGAACAGGGAAGCAATGCTTACTTTACGGGGGGGAACACAGACACCGTATCACTATTTAAATTCCTTGCTTTCTGAAACCGTCTCGTTTTTATGAATGTTCAGCTACCTATTATGAGAACAAAGAGGAGTTATTTCTTCTTATTTCACCAACCTGGGATGAGTTTGTCAAAGAAAAATCTTGCCAGTATCCTCGAGAAACACCGACATGGGTGTTGGTAATATCTGGGGATATTACAGCAACTGATAACTAACTGGCCACTGATTTATTTTCCATGGGATCGCTGAACAGACAGTGGATGAACCGGTGCTCTGCCTTGGAGCTCTCCCTTCCAGGCAGAGGAAGACAGCAGGAGAGACCTGTGTTACCAGATCCATCTCTCTGAGCAGATCATGTTGCACTGGCGGCAGATTTGAGTGGGAAGTATTTTTTTGTGTTGCTAGAACTGAACTATTTTTGGGGTAGAGGTTGTACATGTCGCAGCTGAAAACCTAGAGGAGCTGAGAGGTCAGTTCCAGCCCCAGGCCTCCATCAGGCACAGCAGGGACTCGCACGGGGAGCTCTGGCCGTGTGAAAGTCCTGAGCACCCGGCCATGCAGAGAAAATGCTGAATCTCGAAACTTCTTGCTTATGTCGAAACATCGTGGTGAAGAGCACACACATACAGACCTCAGCAAGCGGTGATATCAATTGCTTTTACTCTTCTGCAGTGTCTTTGGCCCCAGTGCAATGGAAGCCGATCTGTCATAGAATCATGGCATTGTTAGGGTTGGAAAAGACCTCCAAGATCATCCTGTCCAAACCACTCCCACCGTGCCCACCAAACCACATCCTCCAGTTCAACATCTCCCCTTTCCTTGAACACCTCCAGGGACACTGGAGACTCAACCACTCCCTATGCAGCCTGTGTCAGTGTATCACCACTCTTTGAGAGAAGAAATCTTTCCTGGTATCCAAGCTGGACCTCCCCTGAGGCAACTTAAGGCCATCACCTCTCGTCCTGTTGCTGTTACCTGGCAGAAGAGGTAGAGGCAGCACAGTCACAGCAGTGCTGCAGTCCCAGCAAACTGCTGCAGAACTCTGAACAAGCGTCCAAAGCACTTGGTTTCTGCTCAGGCACGTTTTCTTGGTTGAAAAAGGCCTGTGTGTATGAGGAAAAAACATTATCTCATGACTTCTCCTCTACAGCTCAATGCACTCGCATGAGAAGGGACGTATTGGTCATGAACACAGACAATTGATTTGAAAAGGCAGTTAGCTTCCTTTTGGTTTTGTGTTTCCTGAAATAGATTGTAAAAAAGGAATCACAGACAGACATCCTGGGGATTGATAAATCGTGTGGTGACTTCCAAAGGAAGGAAATGCTTCCCTGTGCCCTCCCATGACCAGTTACCAAGCCCTGAATTACCACTGTTAATTTCCACAGCTTCGTGTGATTAATCTGGCTATACTCTGTAAAGCAAGAGAGCAAGAGGGAGGGGAGAGGAGAGGAAATTGCTCACAAAAAAACTAGGTTACAACAGCCCTCAGGGTCTGAGTGAAACCAAGAAGAGGAGAAAAGTTCAGCGCTGGGCTGCCAGGCTGGCAAGGACACAGCTCCAGCACACAGCATGTTTGGAAAAGAAGCTTTTATAAATGCTTATGAAAAGGAAAGAATGAAAACCAAGTATTTCTTCAGGAATTACACTAAGGAAAGGTTTTTTACAATAAGGGCAGTGAGGCACTGGCACAGGATGCCCAGAGAGGTGGTGGATGGTGGATGACCCTGGAGACAGCCAAGGTCAGACTAGATGGGCTCTGAGCACCTGATGGAGCTGCAGGTGTCCCTGATCATTGCAGAGGGGTTGGACTGATGGCCTTGAGGGGTCGCTTCCAACTCAAATGATTTCATGATGCAACTAGCTCATATAGGAGAGGACAGCACAAAGGGAGCCTGCCCTGCAGGGACGCAGCCTGAACCTTTCCCCGCACCCACAGGTCTGTGTAAGGCAGCAGGGAGCCAGGGGAGCTGGTGGGGCACTGCTCCTTTGGGGCTCTTTGCTGCAAAGACTGGTGACCATCAAATTCATTGGAAATAATGGGAAAATGATCCTAATTTTAGCCTACAGCAGAAGCCAATCTTGTTTAGTTTCTATTTGCATCCATAACTTATAAAAGCATTCTTTTTTTTTTTAATACAGATCATACCTTACTAACACAGCGCCTTGGTATAATCTCAGGACTCCACCAGAGCCAGAAAGCTGAAAACTCACTTCATGTTATTTTTGCCCTCTCATCCTTCTGCAGTGCATTGTTAAAATATTTTGTGTTACTAAAACCACTTCATTTTATCCATCACAGTAAATCCACTGAAGTAGGAAATGGAAACCTCATTCCAGGTGTTTACACTGAGGCAGGATAGGAAACGTAGATGTACCAGTAAGGGTATAAAATACCTCCCGCCAGCAACAACAGTCTGTAGAAATCCAGAGCTCCTACCTTTCCAGCAACTGATTTTGAATATAAAATATATATATATATATTTTTGTAGGTAAATATAGCAGAAAGAAGGAAGAAAATTCATTCTTAGTGATGTGAAGCTCTAATTTTGTCTGGTTGCTTCCGATGCCACAGTGCAGGGCAGCCTGGTGGGCATCCCGGCTTCTGAGACTTTTGCTGGGAGGGAGAACAGCATTATCCAAATATGCCTGGGTGCCCATACAGCAAATTTAGAATTTCAGCTGTCAAATGTGGGTGGATCTTCATGATGAAAACAGAAATACTTCCTGCCACGGTGAGAGATCAGAGCAACTGAGAGGCTAACAGAGGTAAAACAGCAGCGAGTTCCCTGACATGGCCCTTGGGCATTTGAGCAGATTGGCCTCTAGAGCGACTGCACAACCCTGCATCAATTCCAAAAGAAACGAAGAAGTGTGATTTGGCACATCCTGTGAGTATGCAGCCTGATGCCTGTGCACATGGAAAGCAACGACACAGACAAAAAGCTCTACTGGAGCAGGGGAATAGGAGACAAAGGTGTTTCCTCACCTGTTCTAAGTGATTACTTCCAGGCTGCTTCATGCTATTCACTGACTTAGAAATAAGCACCAATCTCACAGCTGGATGTAAGTCAGTAGCAAAGTAGCTCAATTACTTATCAGGGAAAAACAACTTTCTTTGATCCATGGTTTTAACATCCAAACCCCCTCTGGTGTCAAGTCCACAGCAGACTCAGAGTAATCCCAGACACAGTTTGCAAGGAGAAAGATGCAATGTCTGAAATAATACTTAAGATAAAAAACTTTTTATACTGATCCTGGGCTCACTGTGTCTTACAAACATCTGTGAATGAAGTTTTATTTAAAACAACAACCAAACAGTTAAATAGCAATTGTCAAACCACAACGTCATCTGAATATGTGCCTGTCTCATGTACTCTGAGGATAAGCCTGGAGATGGGTTATGAGAGACCTGAAGAGTCAGATGGTCAATGACAAATCCAGCGCTCAGCAGAGGAGCTGGGTCTGCACAAGGTTCTATATGCAAAAGCAGGAAAGGAAGCACAGGCATACACAAGAAGCACAAGGAATTGACCCCTTTTTTTTGCAGTAGTTTAGAGCTTGTAAAGCCCAACCTCTCCTAACCAGGTGTGGGTTTTTATGATTTCTGTCAGACATCACGCAGCAAGCCCTGTACACGTGCTCATGAAATACTCTTCATGGCTACTCTGCGTACTTCATGTCCCTGCACACACTCTGGTTTTAGGACAGTTTTATGCTGCTGAAAGACAACAACTACTGAAAGGAAAAGTAAAAGCTTGCGACTTCAGCAGCGATGAAGCAAAGCCACAACCAAAACAGCCTGGGACTCACAGTCTTGCACAGTGGCTCTGCTGAAAGGATTCACTGCCAGCCTCCAGGCAGCAAGGGCCCTTTTTCATTCAATTACCTCCCTAGGAGACCAATATCCTCTCTGCCACTGGAGCCTGGAGAAAGATGAGGGATGAGCTGAAGCTGAAGGAGCCACACGGCGCTCAGAGCAGGTGGCAGTCACCTGGGATGCTGCGACACCAGGCTGAAAAATGAGCTTCATTAAGAGGCATAAATAAAACATGCCTGATCATGAGTTATTCATGAATTATGGAGAGGGCTGAAGTGTAGCCACGCTGACAGAAGAGGAATCGTGGCCTTCCCCAGCGTGGTGGCTTGGGCTCAGGGAGCTTTCCTATGCTTACCACTGCCAGGCTTTCCTGGCTGCAGAGAGAATGAGCCCATCAATATTCACCGCAGCAGCCTCTGAGGTATCTTCTGCTGTGGAAAGTGCAGCTGAGGATAAACCTCAGGAGGCACTGACCAACCTGAAGAATGGATGGCCAAGCAAGGGTACAACTGAGCTTTCAGCCTTAGCTCAACCTCTGCACCGTGGCTGCATTTTGGGCAGAAGCCTGGCTTCTCTGTGTGCTGGCTGTGCATCAGCTAAACGAAAACTGCTTTGTTTTTTACTGGGTACTCCAGGTCTGGAGGATGAATGCACCAGTAATGATTGCTGCCTGCTCCAGGAATGGATGCTCCGTAGGACCTTCCAATCTCAACACTGGGCTGTGCAGCACTCTGGACTTAGCACCGCTCCAAAGTTGGAAACAGCATTTGCACCTTGGCCCATTTTTCACCTCTCTCCTGTTTTTTATGTTCCTTTTCAACAGGAGATCCAAACTATTTCAGTAACTCTTGCAGTGACAAAAACCCAACTGCTGAAATGCTTTTTGCTATGAAGCACAGCCAGGATGCTTTATGGCACTGTACTGCTGCATGGCAAACGCACCAGCACAGCATGAGAGCTTGTTCCCAGATCCTGGGACTGATTTCCACAAAACTCCTCACAGCAAAATAATGCAAAAAAAACCCCGATGTCCTTTTATGCTGAACAGGACAAAGTAACCTCTGTCCAAAGAACAAGTCAGGATGCCTAAAGGCACAAATATGGTGACTGAAAAATCTGGATCTCAGTATAGCTGCTGTGCCAAAATCCATGATTTTATTGCAAGTCTCCCGTTGTTAGACAGTTTTTCTGAACACGTTCTTCTTGTTTGTTCATTGGGTGAGGGGTTGGGTTTTCTTTGCTTTCCTTTTCACAGTTTTCACTCAAACACAAGAGAAGAAAGAACAAAAGTAAAAGGACACATCTAATCCAAACTGAAAAGAAAAAAGGGTAGTAAACATGCCCCAGTGATACTTAAAAGGCTGGAAAACCCAGAGATAAGTAAAAGAAAAACAGAGCATCTGTTTTCCTTCACAAATTTGGATGTCTAGCATGTTCCAAATGACAGCTTTTGACAAAGAAAGAGCAAAATGACTTTTATTACTCTAACATCATTCACACCACACACTGGGAGGAATCAGAGTGGACAAAAATAAACATTTTAAGCTCAAGCACCTCCAACCTCCACTTTTTTTCAATGCAGCAGCAGATTCAGGCCTCTGAGTACTTCTGCAGAGCCCCTGCTTCAGCTGAAGGCCTGGGGGAGCAGCCAGCGCTCACTTAAATTGCTCTAATTTGCTAATTTTCAGCCAACACATGTGTCTGGTTAATGATTTAGAATCTCCACCACTACTGTTTATTTATTTATAAAATATAGTTGATTTGCTGCAGTAATTGGAAACTATAAGGGAAACTGGCCCCCACTCTCCAAACAGCCCAATTTGAGCTCAGCTGAACGTCAGGCACGGTCACACAGAAACTGCAGCAGTGGGATGCACGGTGGTGACATGGTTATGGGGGAACAGCTCTTCCAGCAGGTATTTTGCTTCATAGCATTTGCTCACGTTATTTGGCTTTTCCAACAGGAAATCCCACTAATACTGAGGAAAGTTGAATCTCTGTACAGGACAAGGGGCTGTTCCCACAGGCTGCTGGCTGCTCCCACTGGGGATAAAGGAGCCCTGAAAGGTTTGTGGGCCCTGTGTCAGGGAGGCACTGCCTATGGGATTAACTAGCAACCATCATGCCAGGAAAAGCTCAAGGGCTCAGCAAGAGAAGGAAAGCAGGAATCCAAGAGGACTGACAGCAAAAATTTCTCTCTGAAGTGAGGGGATTAGCTGGGGAGGAGCAAGAAGAGCTCCAGGCAGGGAAAGGAAATGCAGCTGGAGGAAAGCTTGCCTAAGATGTGCCAGTGAGAAGAGCTCTGCCGGGGCCCCTTCTGAGAGGATGAGAAAACTTAAAGCTATACAAACCTAATGGCAGCTGACAGCTGAGATTCCAATACATGTCACACTGTGATGGCAGCTGAGCAGAGGGGCAGTCCCCCAGCAGGCAGTGCCACGTGCTTTGGGGACACGGGGTCACCTTTGTGCCCAGACAAGAGGACAGACAGATCGACGGACACTTGGGCTGGGACATCTGCCACTCCCTTTTATACTCCATTTTGCAGACCCTTTGCTCTATTTTCCGTCCTCTCTTAGAAACAAAACGTAGCTGGGCTTTTCAGTGCCAAGTGACAAAATTCCCCAGTCCTGGCCATTGCTAGGATGCAGCAGATAGCCAGGAGGTTAGAGCTACGTGATGGGAAATGCAGCAGGGTTCATTACTTGCTAGCACAGCTCACACTAGCTCCCATCCTTGCTTGCTCCCCAGACCTAATAGGCTCATCCTGGTGGCAACAGGGCTTAGTTCTGCTCAGTTTGGGGATGCTCTTTAAACAACAGCTGTCCCACAACGTACACAACAAGCGTACAACATCTCTATCTGGCTGTTTATTTCAAAGCTCTAGTCCCAACAGCCAGTTTCTGCTCAGTTTAATCCTTGATCAAAGCAGTACAACTCAGTACTGGATTAGTGATTCTCTTATTTAAATCTGTCTCTAAGATAAGCATGCAATATAAGGCAATTCTAAACAACAGAACAAAAGCCACCTCAACTTCATCAGGTAGACCAAGGAGAACACTTTTTTAACCTTCATTACAATCCCAAGCTATATTTCCAGTGTTCTGCAGGCAGAAATGAACTTATTCTCCCCATGTCTCAAGTCAGAACAGTCTTTCCCAGCTTCCTTGGAAAGCTGCCCAGGCAGCAGCTTGGCAGACAGGTCCAGTAACCACAACCTGAAGAGGGATGAGGGGTCACAGTACGGCACAAGGAATTTCTCTGTTTCTCAGAGCAAACGATTCTGCAGGGTTGTGAGCTGAGTAACTGTCCTGCCTCAGATTAACTTGTGCTGAGATATACTTTACGCAATGCTGCTTCTCACTTTCCAAATCATCCTTAATTTTCAGCCCAGGCACTGCCCTGTTATCCTCCCATTTTCTCATCCCTCCAACTCATTCCTCTGCTGGAAGGAGTGAGGGGGACAAACACCGGATGGTCGAGCAGCACCACGGGGACAGCTTGTGTCCCAGCACCTCCCCCAGCGCAGCTCCAGCAGGAGGAGGGAAATCTTGTAAGACCCCACATGCACCTAAATCTGCTTCACTGTAATAAAAGCTGTGGCAGATGGATAGACTAAAAATCCTAAGAGTTGGTCAAATACCTCTGAAAAATGGATAGCATGCAAGAAAGTAAAATAATCCTATTGCCCCCAGCCACTGCCAACACATATGCAAACACAGCCAAAGAGTTTTTCCCTCTTGTCCAGCAAAGGAAAAGCAAGCGTTCCGGTGGGTCCCCTCCAAGTCCCTGCTGCAGGCAGGAGCTCTCTGCTCTCACCATACCTTTATTCCTCCGTCTCACCACCCCGAGCCGGCACTTGAGCGAAACAGCGAACATCTTCCGACCGCAGCCGCCAGCTCCCGCTCACATGGCTCTAATGCTGCTTCTCCCCCCGCACCTCTGCCTGGCTCTGCGAGGGGCTGCCGGCTCTAAATTAATTTATGATTACTGTGAAATGGAGTCGTGCTTTATGGAGTTGCAGAGGGACTGAGAGGGAAGGGTGTGGGGGGAGGACAGCAAAGACAGCACTAGAGGGGATGCGGACCCTTTCCAGCAGGAGTTTTGGTGTGGGGCTGTTTTGTCTTGTTATCTTGTCTAGATCAATAAAATCACCAATTAATGTATATAGATCTATCTCCAGCCTCCTGCTGGGAAGCTGGCACTGCATTAACATATTCATTTGCAAAGTATCGTTGCTCCCTAGCACATACAGGGGTATGTTTGCACTTCACAAAGCTAATCCAGAGCTTATCAGAGCAAGAGCACAAAAGCCACAATGGGACCAGCTCACCATAGACCCAGCCCTGGTGCACACGCTGAGTCTTTAGCACAAGTTGTGTGGAAGAAACTCTTCCACAAAAGAGTGGTGATGCAGTGGCACTGCTGCCCAGGGAGGTGGTAGAGTCACCATCCCTGTAGGCTTTCAGGAGCTGTAGAGATGTGGCACTGAGGGATGTGGTCAGTGGGCACGATGGGGTGTGTTGATGGTTGGACTTAATAATCTTCAGGGTCTTTCCAAGCTTAACAATTATATGAGTCTATAAAGAACTTTTTGAGTCTGCAGAAGCCAGCAACAACGTCCCATAGGCCCAAGAGCAAAGCAGTCCTGGGGACACACAGACCACCAGGGAACTCCAGCTCCCCAGTGCCTGACAAATCTTGATTCTCACCTCCTCCTTGCAGAATTGGACAACAAACTTTACTAGAATCATAGAACATCCCGAGCTGGAAGCAACCCACAGGGATCATCGAATACAACCCCTGGTTCCACAAAGGACCACCCAAAAATCAGACTGTGTATCTGAGAGCATTGACCAGACATTTGTCATCTGCTTTCAGACCCAAATGACACCAGGAGTAGTTCACAGACTTTGTAGGAAGTCTAGAAGAAGGAAATATTCCTTGCCTTCTCTCTGGGGACTGACACTATGGCTGAAGTGGTTCTTAGCACAGTCCCAAAAAGCTTTCCAGGAGCTTGTGGGGAAACTCTGGGTGCACAGAAGAAATCCCCACCAGCAAATCAATGGCCAAGAGTCAAAGGGTGCCCACAACAGATGGACACTGGGGAGTTGACTAACGCAAAGTCTCAGATCGCCTTCTCTAGCAAACATTTCTGCTGATCTCATAGTTGACTTCAGAGATCACAACTTCTTTCCACAGATCAACCACTGCAGGCAGCAACGCACTGCATGGCTTCAGGAGGACCTTTAGAGACAGGACGTTAATTCCCTTCTGACACCTGCTCTTAGCAGAGCTGTGCTTCTGAGCCTTTGCACTTTGTTACCTGGGTCACCATTCACCTTTTAAGGCAGGAAGGACAGTTACACCATTTGGTAAATTCAGACTAAGAGGTACTAATGCAGAGCCAAAGGAGAGCCTAACGCACACCGACCAAGAAAGCTTTCCAGCAAGCAGAGGGCTGGGAGCTGCTCTGAAAACAAGTGGCACAGCACAAATGTCAGTCCCGCAGGAGCCGAGGCTGCATTTCAAATTCAAGAATTCCAATTACAGCCCTCTAAACTCAATAAACCCTCAGTGCTTCAGACATCAATCTTTATGTAACAGCACCAGAGATTTCCTTCTTGACTCAACCCTGTTTTCTTTAAAATATAGAGTTGAAAGCATTGACAGGTGTGTACATATAGATTAAGTATAGATACATTTAGATGCAATGTACGTATTTAAAGCTTCGTACAGAAGATATGCCTGAGCACATCTGCAGTGTGAGAAACGGGCTGCTGTTGGTACCCAGCCCATGAGCATTGCTGAGCTGGTATGAGGGGCCAATGTTGGGGTCAGGGATGGGGCCAGGCAGCAGGGCTGACCCTCCCGTACTGCCTCAGCTGTAGGAGCCCAAGGCAGCTGATCTCTTCCCTCTTCGTCTTTCCCCACCTGTCCATCTTTTATCTCAGAGGACTGGACACTCTTTGCACCAGGGACTGTACCTACTGGTGTGTTTCCTGCCACAGCAAACTGTCCCAGCTGCATCCCTGCAGCATACTTCTCCTTCCTAATTTCTGCTACCCTACCCAGTTGTGGATATCCTTTCTGCCACCATCCCACTCTTCCTGCAGAGAAGAAGTCTGTACCTAACATTTCAGTCAAGCAGTACAAGTTTGGCTGAGCAACTGAACTTTAAGCTTTGCTGGCATTATTTAACAGCCAGCAAGCCTGGAAATATGGATGTTACTGGGTAACATACATCCATGCTGGGCCCTAAATGTTCTGGTTTTTGAGATAGAGAGCTGATCCCTTGCTTCCTACCCACAGCTACTTGCTCTTTTCTAAGTTCCTCTTTTTTCTCTCACCTCTACTGAGAAGATGAGTCTCCAACTCATTTTGCAGGAGATGTAGCAGAGGAAACTTACATGGTTTGTCCAACCAAAATGGAGAGGTTCAGGTGGGATATCAGGAAACATTTCTTCTCAGAAAGAGCAGTGAGGCACTGGCACAGGCTGCCCAGGGAGTAGTGGAGTCACCTGGAGTCGTTCAAGAATCGTGGAGATGTGGCACTGAGGGACATGGTCAGTGGGCAACACTGGTGGTAGGTGGACAGTTGGATGATGATGTTAGGGGTCTTCTCCAACCTTAATGATTCTATGAAAATATTATTTTGCACCAGTTTGTACCTGCTGTAATGATGCTGAATTGCCAGTCAACAAATAAGACCAGAGGAAAAGTGCCACTCCTTCCTCTCTCTGGGTTCACCACTGGAATTTAAGCGCATTTGGATGCAAACTGTTAAGATTTGGCATTCCCTCCTCTGAGAGCTGCAGAGAACTTGGCCAGCCAGGGGAATTGCCTGGATGTCCCAAGAGAATTGGCTTAACCTCAGAGGAAATTCCAGTTAGAAACAAACCACAGCTGTTTTTCCTTGATACTGAAACAAGCGTGTTTTCAGCTCTCCTGCACATAAATCCACACCTCAATTCAGCTAAGGAAATGGCTGTAGGGACACTGGTCATCAGAAGCACACAACAGAAGGAGTGAGAAATGCAGCAATTAAAGTAAAAGGATAAAAGAGCATTTGTATAATGGGAAATCTATTACCATTTATCAAGGCTGGTATTTGAAGTGGCTCTGCCAAGCCTCAGAATCCATTGCGAATAATGCCAGAGGATAATGAAAACTGATGTACACCGAGTATCACAAAAATAAAGCAAAATGCAGTGTGATTAATGAATATACAGTATTTAGAATAGATGTGCATGCTTCTGTGCATATCTGGTAATGATTAGACTTTTTTTTTATAACGGCAAATTGTAGAGGAATGGAAGAAAACAGTCCCCTATTCACATAAACATTCAAAAATACCTATCAGAACAACATTAAAGGAGCAGTAACTATTCTGAGTAGAACTTACTTTAAATTAGTTCATTCCTTCCTAGAAGCTGCCGTACAGTTTGTTCCCTTCCTCTGCAATAACAATGCAAAGCCCTGCGTGTCTAATCCATATCCTGAAAATTACACATTGTACTCAGGGTTTTAAAAGGCAGCATGGCTCTTGCAAACAGGTGCAGTTATGGATGAACACATTACCATTACAAATACCAATGGCACTGCTGTTGTGAATTTCTTCCTATTATTTTCATCTCCTCTTCACTAGTTTGAAGGATGTTCTGAGTTCATGTTATATAGGTATCGATTCTTTATGACTATGGATGCTGTTAGTGGGAAGACCAATATAAGTGAGGGTTTTCCTTTTTTTTACCTTACATATTTGCACAATGTCTGCAAAAATGTATAAAGACATTTATTGGTACCGGGCTAACGGCCATTTTATCATTACTGCAGATCAGAATGCATTGAACTGGTTCATCGGTGTACATCTTTCATTAGAAAATAAAGGGAAATAAAGTTCACTGTGATGGCTGTGCTCAAGAAACAACACGTAACTCCTAATTGGGGTGATTTCAGATATCGCCAGAAAAAGGTATGAAGCAACCTGTGCTCTTTTAATACAGCACTTTGTTAAAAAACTGATCTTTAGTAAGCAGACTTTGTTGTATGACTGCCTAAAAAAAGAACACGTGGAAAGCCATGCAGTGATAGGCTGAAGATCTCTCTCAAAAATATGAATTCAGTAGAGCACATGGAGAGAAGCCACCTCAATTAGCAGACAACAGAACTCCACAAAAGAGTTTGGGAGCTCTTTGAGAGAGGCAGAAGCAAACAGCATTGGCCAAACATGCCATTAAAGCACTTGGAGATGAGTAGTCTGTCAGACAAGCAAAGCTGGATCGATACAGAAGCAGCAAATCCAATGCAGTAACATCCTGAACCAAACTCGGGCCGAGTCGATCTATGGCAATCAGATATTCCATGGACTCCTGGAGATGACTGGGCCGCATGTTAGGGATGTAGGATGTCAGGCACGCAGGATGTTAGGCTGGGGGGGTTCGGACTAAGAGCTCAGCAAGGCTGAACTTCTCACACGCTCACTCTGCCCACAGCAAAGGTGGGGAAGACACCCTGACACACTGACACCTGTGCTGCTTTAATTGATCATCCTTAATGAGTGAGCCCAGTGACAGCATGAACAACAAATGGTCTCACTGAAACCATGCTCGATTAGTAGACAATTCCCAAAAGGAAATGGTCTAAATTATGCTTTACAAGTACATCGCCTGGCCCTAATTAGCGAGGCTGCAGCCTTCCCCTGCATGAAGCCACAGCGTCCAATCGAGCAACAACGGGGGGGAAGTTTGATCTAGCACCATTAGGTTTAATTACCCTGACAAAAACTCAGGAAAGTGACAGTCTGCCACGAAACAGATTTCAGCTAAATAGACAAACAGGTTTCAGTCATTAACCTTCACTCTCGGGGTTCTGAAAGCCTTTCTTCTTTGCTGTACTCACAGGTGAATTCTCTGACACATTCTCTGAATATCTCGTGCAGCTTTTTACAAATCCAGCAGCTCCACAGAAGGTCTCGTGGTAAGAATTGAGCAGCTCACTTTCAGCCGTGTGCAGTCATGTCCCTGAATTAGAACTTCCCAGCCCCTCCAGCTGCCCAGCACAAGGTTCATTGGAGCAATGCCCCAATCTCATCAGTGTTTCAAAAGTAACACGGGGACTGCACGCCAACCCAAATCACTGAGATGCTCACGATTCGTATAAACTGGGACTAGAATTCAGCAAAGGTGATGTAAAGACAAGGGAAGGCTAAAGGTGATGGCTGCGTGCTGCTTCCTAGCTGTCCTCTCCATAACTCACACCCCACTATGACAGGAAGGCTGAATGCTTACAATTTTATGGGCATTTTCAGCAATTCAAGTGGGAAAATGACATTTGGATTACGTTCCAAAGCAAAGAAAATGCTAATTTAAATATTCACATCTCTTTTTTTTTTTTTTTTTTTAACTTCTAACTTAGCCATCTCTTCATCATCAATTTATCAGCTAACAAGAAGTTCCCAACAACTCATCTGTAAAAATATTCTATTATTTTTCTCTGGAAGTGTTTCAGAGGTGATGCTGCAGTCTTATCAGCATCCACAGCAAGCCAAAAACTCAGATTCTGGATGCTCAGTGTCTGCACAACACCAGAGCATAAGAGCAGGTACTCACTTGGAAATGCTACAGCGGTAGCAGTAAATAGCAGCTATTTTATTGCAAGAGAAAACTGCAGAGATTTGAAAATTAGGATTGTTGTGTTATCCCAGAGAGCAGTGAACAAAGTGGTGCTGCCTATTTCCCCTGGTAAGAAATGTTGCCTTGCAGGTGCCCAGATTCATCCAAAGCCTATATTAAATTTTTCCTGAAAATGCTGAAACCATTCTCTAATAATTAAATGGCACAGTATGTTTGTTCAATCTGCAAATCCACGGACAAGGCATCAGTCTTTCCAAGGAGACCGCTGAGTCTCCTGAAGCAAGAAATTAAAACACTCTTATCTCCATGCACTGCACTGCTCGCTCTGACTGCCAATTGAGTCGGGAGAACGAAAGCCTCTTGCAGACGTGGGCTGCAGATGCCAGCATAGACGGGGTCACACTGAGCCTTCACGTATGTTCTCCCAACAGCTTTCTCACTGTATGTTACGTTGCTGCTGTGCTAATGAAGTAATTAGTTAGTAACAGCCTGAGACAAGTTAGCATGCCAAAGGGCAGAAGTCATTTCCTTTTAAGCAGGTTCTCATTACCCCGCTTAAGTGCCAGCTGCAGTCTTTTAACTGAGTGCTGTGAGGAGGTGACACACAAACACAGCCGTTACTTACAGAGCATCACCGCTCCTCCTGCCCAAGAAGGATGCCAGGAAAGCTCTGTGGTGACTGCAGCACGCAGCTTAGCTTTGGAGTTATAAACTGCACCGCTGCAGGCGTGTTATGTTGGGAAATGTTCAATTATTGTGCAGAATCCATGCCGTTCCTGCCAGGAAACATAGGCAGCACGTTTTGCTGTGGTCTCATTCAGATTACTAGGGATACACTGATGAAGTTTTTGGCCTGTGTCGTTACAGGACATCAAATTAAACTTTGTCCACAATCAAACCTAATGACCACGTTCAGTGTGGCATATAACTGCCATTACCTTCTTGCCTGCAAAACTGCCACACCAGTTTACTGGCAGAAAACTTGCTCATCGGTGGGAGCCAACAGTAGAGTAGGGAATTGAGCCCAGCCCTAATTAAATGCATACATCCATCTGAAATCTCATCATTAACTTTTCCTGCTTTAAGCATTCTTCCATTCACACAAGGCCTGATTTTCTTACCCCGTTTGACAGGAGGTGCAGATTTGCCAGCCCGTAGTTATCAGACCCAGAGCTGCACTGCTGCAAGGTGACCCAACGCTCACTCTTCCAAAATTGACAGCACCCATAATTAACTACCGACTTGTTTGTAAATGCCTAAATCATAGTAATTACCATCATGATGGCATAATTAAAAATTGATGTAATCTCACTGACAGGTGGTATTTTGAAAAGCACTTAACATCAATTTAATACTTTCTACTAAAAAGGATATCTTACTTCTGCCATCCAAGGGATGCTTCAAGAACTTCAGCTCCCACGTCAGCAGTCTTTAGGCCTCGTTTATTATCCCTGCTGCTGAACTACCCTTCACCCCCAAAATCTCCCTCACCCAGGAACTGCTGTACATGTTTCTGTAATCAGCAACGTCAAACTCACTCCCAACCCACTGCACGATCCAAGGCCATGATTTCATTACATGAGCATTCACATCCATGCTCTTGAGGAAAAAGACCATCTCTCTCATTACGCATTTTCTCTCTCGTCCACTTCCTGAGTGTATTTTAAAGATGCCTGTGATAGAAGGAGTGGATTGGCTGGACCACATCAGTCCTCTGAAAGCACAAACCTGCAGCTGTGATTTAGCCTCTCTCCAGCACTCTGCGCTACATGAAAGGTGAGCAAGAGACTTGCAGAAATTTATGGCAAGCTTAACGATGTGTGAGTATATTTATCAGGGCAAGATTACAGAGATTTAAGGAACTCATCTACTTTTTCTTTTTGCAAATATTAGCCTTCAGCAAAGACATGAAAACATTTGTCTTTATTCTAAAGAGAATATTATCAGCTAATTAATTTCTAGCACCAAACAGTCCAGATGAAGAAGGGTTTAATTGCTGAAAATGTTGAAACAGAATATTTTCACAGCAGAAGTTATGTTTGGCTACAGCGGCTTGATTCTGTTTGATCAAAAGCTTTCTATATACAACAGCCCTTGCTGGAAGGTAGATATCTCAAAACCAGACGTGAGCTTTCAGTGACCTCTGAACCCCCAGTGTTTGCCAGCAATCCCCTTTCTGCAGTGCAGGACATGCAAGTGGGGTGCCCAGGAGGAGCTATGAATAATGCAGCTCCATGACCCTGTTAGCAAAGAGGGAGATGCTGGCGCTTTGAGAGGGCACCAGGCTCCTTAGGAAATACAGCTTTCTCCTTCTACTGGTCACCACAAGGGAAATGACTTAGAAAGGTGGGGAAAGGGCAGCTCCTTTTAGCTCAATAGACTCGTTTACATCTTGAGATGTGAACTGCTAATGATCGCTTCATTTACGGTGAGCACGCTACCATGGGGCATAGGCATACTGATTATTAAGGTCTCCAGCCTGCTCCCCTCTTCAGGATCCTTTGCCTTTAGCTACACGTGTACCTGCCTCAGTGCTATTAACCCTGACTTCTTCACAGCCACCAGCGAACCCTTGCTTTGAGATTTCCCCCTTCCATCAGCACAATCCTGCTCCCACAAGCAGTGCACTCCTCAGTGCCACATCCCAGCACTGCAGCAGGTCGCACCTCAGCTGCTCACAGCCCTTCAGCAATATCGCTGGGCAGATTTCCATATAAAAGCAGCAAACATTTATTTAGAGGTTCCACAAGACACTCTTTCAGCTACCACCACTTTTACTGAACAGCATCTCCATGCTTCGGAGTATGTGGAGCTATTTAAAGAGCTGCATTTGAAGAAGAGAAACACAGGGATGCAGAAATCTCTTCTTCTAGCATCTGAATTTATGGCTGGAAATGAAGTTATCAGTTCTGCAGTGATTTACTGCTGTACAACGAAACCCGTGAGATATAAACAGAGGAGACAACCCTGCAGGACAATAAATTGTCACAAACCGAACTGTCATCAGGAAATGCTTAAAAACCACATGAAAACAACACCAAAGATGGGACACAGTGGACCTTTTGGCAGCTGCTCTTTTGCTGGCAGAGGGTGCAGGCAAAGGGGAGATGGCAGTCCCTGGCCTCCTCCCAGCCACAGCCGGGATGGGATGGGGGCTGGAATACCCCATGGCTTCTCACCGGCTTTCATCCATGGTGTCCAGAGCTCAAACCTCTAAAGCCCAGAGGTTTCCAAAGGTAATCAAGATTTATCAGATCCAAAGGCACCTACAGCACCCAAACACTTTGGATGCCCTGGACACAGCTTTGTATTCTGATATTGGTATCGTCCCACTGGTCACCAGTGACCCATATGAAGGTGTTTGCTTTCACCCCAAGGAGCACAAGATAGGCTCTGAGAGGAGACCAGCAGCAACTACTTTGGCTCCTGATCTCCTTTGCCTGCAAGGGCTATGGCTCTGAGGGTCATTGCATCCCTCCAAGCCTGAGCTCTCCTGGACTTCAAAGCCACAAGAAGTGCAGGAACAATGCTGGGCAGCTCAGCCAGTGGCTCCATGAGGATGGCTCTGTTTTAATTATGTGCCTGGGGGATTTCTTGTGGGAGGATGGAGCAACTACATCTGGCATCACTTAGCAATGCAAGTGTGGGGATTTAACACGTGATCTGAAAGGCTTAGCATTGAACTTCTGAATGCATTTATTTAAACTACAAGTTGAATAGCTCTATATTTCTAAGGATGGAATATACGTTGGTGGGGTACTGGCACAGGCTGCCCAGAGAGGTGGTGGTGCCCCATTCCTGGAGACAGCCAAGGTCAGGCTGCCCTAATCTGAGCATCTGATGGAGCTGAGGGTGTCCCTGTTCATTGAATGGAGGTTGGACCAGATGGCTTTAAGGATCCCTTCCAACTCAAACAATCTCGTGATTCTATGAACATCAGAAGAAAAACTACCTCAGCTCTTAGAATGGTTGGAGTAAAAATGAATAAATTCAAAAAATCACCTCCAGTGTAGATTTAAATTCCCCACAGCCTTACTGGGGTGTGGATTTATATTCAGAGCCCTCGTACAGCACAAAGAAAGCAACCACAGACCAGTTCCCCATCCCATACCAAATTTCTCTTTCTGTTGTGGATAACGGGAGATTTTGCAAACAGTCCCTTTGGTGTGTCTGCCTTTCTGCGTGGATGCCACAAAGCCAGGCAACTCAGCGCTGCTTTGAAACGGTGGGAACAAAACAAAGAAATCCAGAGAGACTGTCCGTGGGGAAAGGCAAGGAGCCACAAGAAGATAAAACGAGAAGCAAAGAGGAATCCTTATGAAAATGCATGAGATGTGCAAAACCGACAGGCCAATTAAACAAGCCTAAATACCATCAGAGATTATTCCAAGCCACTGTCATGTCCTATTGTTCTGCTCGCTCCTTTTGTCCCCCTCCCCAGCATCTGCAGGAGCAGCTCAATGGCCACCCTCCAGCCCTGCTCGTCTCCCCAACCAGAGACAACTGCATGAATTGCAGCTCATGGCTCCTTGCTTTCTGGTGCACGCTGCTTCCTTACCCATCCTAGGCCAGCTGCTGACATTTCTGCTTTCTGAGCACTGCTCCTGCAGAACGCACACGACTGCTGAGAGCCTGCGGGGAGCGGAGGCTGCCTGACGCTTCTGCAAACACCGTGCTAATCTGTTTAAGATATTAGACTTCTATATATGTGTTTTTAATAATAAAGGCAACATTTAGATGCTGCCAAGGTATCAGAGAGGCAGTGGCACAACACAGAGGAGCCACCTCCACCATATAAACAATGGAAAATGCTCTCTTATCTTTTCATAGCACTAGGCCTCCAGGCTGCAAAGTAAATGATTGCATTCATTTACATTTTATTGTGGAGATATAACTGGCTGGAATAACTGCCAGCAGAGAACCCAACTGCAGGAATGCATTATTTTTCTCCCCATTTGCCTTAACAGATGGTTTTTTTTCCTGGCAATCCATCTCTATCACCGCTAGCGAGATGGCAAAAGGGGCATTAACCCACTGCCTATCTTGCATTTAGGTTACAAAAAAAAAGCCATCAGTTCAGCTTCTAGCAAAGCCTCTCAATAATGAGTCATTACAGAGAAGAGACTGTGAAGGGGGGTCTCCATCTGTGTCACATCCAGGCAGTAAAGCTGGCACTTTTGCTTCCCATGAACAAGCAACACACAGAACAGAAGCCAGCCCACCCAAGACATCCTCAGCTTAGTCAGTCACCCCTATTTCCCTTACAACCAATAGGAAGGAACAGGCTTTCTGGAGAATTACACATCAGCTTGAGTTGGAGATGCCTGCTTTGGGCTGAGAAGCACCAATTCCTCTCCTCTCACTATTTCCTTCCTTTCTTATTTGTTGATCAGTTCAACTAAAAATTATGTGAGAAATACCACAAGAAGTTTAAGCAAAAATAATTGAACTGTATTTCACTGGAATAAATGGTGGCACAAACAAATCTCAGACTCTTGTACTACCTGACAAGGTTAAGCAGGAGAAAGTCCAGGCAACTGGAAGTGGAATGAGTGAGTAAAATCAGGTCAGATGAAGTCCTACCACAAGCAAGGACGACTCAGTCAAGGATGGATGCTCTATACCTACTGCTGACTACAAAAAGCAGAAAGAGCTCAGAGACCACAGAAAGAGAAGATTTGATCCCACTGGGGTAACAGCAAGCCCTGTTAAGTGATTTCTATGCCAGCTTGCTTTAGGCCTGACCCAGAATGCAGAGAAAGATGGCAAGGCATGATGGACTGCAATTTCCTGATTGCTACGATGCAATAAAAAAGGCAATACATCCAAAAGCAAAAAGGGAAAGCATGAGCTACGCGTGCCCCCCTTGCCCCAGAGTTTGGTGGCTTTCTACCACTCATCCATATTATTTGAACTGCTTCTGCAATCCGGATTTAGCAGAAACCATTTTTTATGTAGAAGCTGAAGCAGATAGCAGAGATGTCACTAGGATGGACTGTCATGACACAGGCCTGGGCCTCAAGCTCAGAAGCCATGCACAGCCCTGCCCCAGCCTGTGCAGCTCTGGGCAAGCTCCCAGCTCCCCAGCTGCCAGCAAAACCTTGCAGCCAAAGGGATGCTGCTGGAGCAGGGCCATAGGGCACTTCAGGGCAGCACTCATGAAAGCAACTCAGAAGAGCAAGGTGGATGAAAAAGAACAAGCCCATAAAATGTTCAAAAGCTGCAACACTACTACTGCAAACAAACTATCAAATGTGACAGTGAAATGAACAGTGACCTACATTCAGCATGAGTGTAGCTTCCTCTCATGTAGTTTCATAAGCATTCTGTATCCCTTTGATGCTGGCAGTGTGGAATAAAGAAAGTGCAGCCTGATGACCAAGGGCACAGCCCCTCACATTTTCCCTCTGCTGGGTCACTGCCATGCACATTGGGGCCGTGCCAGTGGGTACAGTAAATGCCCCTCTCTCAGTTCTGAGCTCCTCCTGTTTGGCTTTTGTACAGAGAGGCTAAAACCAGAATCATTTTCAATGACACTGCAGCCACAGCACAGTTTACTTGGAAGATAAGGATGGACAGAACAGGATCTGGGTCCAGACCGGCTGTGGCTTTACCACACTTTTGCAGACAAAAGCATTCCTCAGAGAAACAGTAACCTAAATGTATCCATTCCCCACTGCTCTTCTATCACACAAATATACAAGCATCCAAATTTAAATCAAAGCAACACACGTCAGACACAAACCTCACTGAGCTGTGCACCTTCCCTGCACTTTTAGGAACACCATCCCACCAGAAGACAACTCTTCACTGTCCTCACTCCGAAGCTGAACAAAACACCACCCCCACAACCCCAGAAGGTTCCTGGAGGGTTCCCAGCCATCCCAGCTCCCTGCCCTCACCACTGCTCCAAACGATATTTTTAAGCCCTGGAGAACTGTGACAGCCCTGGCTGGCTGTGGGAAGCTCTCCTGTCACATCGGTGATGGATATTAAGCACAGGCATGCTATCTGCGGGCAAGCAGGAGCATCCCTGTTTCCTTACCACAGGTACAGAGGTGCAGGCGGCACAAACCACCCGGGTCACAGAGTTCCCGGCCTTCCCCTTCCTCCTCCACCCTCAGCTCCTCTCTCCATCTCCTCCTCCTCCTCGACGACTTCTTAACGATCTTCAACACCTTGCTGACTCGATTCATTTGGTCCCACGGCCACAGACGGGCTGGGATCGCCCTGGCTGCGCCTCAGCAGCTGCCCGTGACGCAGGGGCAGGCAGAAAGCAGGCAGGTCACTGGGAGGCACAGAGCGCTCTGTGTGCACGCGAGCCTCTGTGTCAAAAGCTGCTTTCCACCCAAAGAGAGAGTTTTGGGTGCCGATGGGAGCGGGGGGGGGAAGGAGGGAGAAGGATTTCTTTTGCCTCTGTCCATCCACAGCTCTTGTAGACAACAAGAAGAGGCATTTCTTATTCTGACGACTTGGGAAAGCTCATAACTCACAGGGGCAGCAGATCCTGTACAGGGCTTTCAATTTCTGGTTTTGACAATACATGCATTCTGGCAGATTTCAAATGCTCCTCAGGCAAGAGTCAGCATCAGCTCAGAAGCAGCAGTGATTCTTAAAGAAAAAAGAATTCTGGCTTCATTTCAAAGATTAGAAATAGCTAACGCAGACAGCAAATAATAGCTGCAACTAAGGGAAATGTTAAAAACCTGTACACTATGCAGGAAAGAAACCTGGCCTTCCTGGACTTTAATAATTACTTACATTTATCCATTCCCTTTCAGCAATCACTTTCTCACTGACATTTTTGCAGAACAGTAATTTCTCCAGTTTCCTACAGCCACAGAGAGGTGAAGCGGCTCCATTTTTGCATAACAGCTGAACAAATCCCTGCAAACAGCCTCTCTCCCTGCTTTAAAAGTGAATCAGACTCTCTAAACTTTTGGAATAGTTCAGAGTCATGAAATATTTTCAACAACCCTCCGGTGTTGTTGAGCAGACTTCAGCAGGTGTCCACAGCACCTATCCAGGCCCATAGCTGCTCTCAGATTCTTCTCTCCCTCATTTGGGTGGCAAGAACTTCTCAGAGCAATTTCCTGTCCATGGCAGTGTCCAATTGAGAGCCTCAGAGTCCTGTCCACTGTTACTACGTTGGTATTGCAGACCAACTGTCTATCTGGGCTGTTTCCTGGAGGAATGAAAGGTCTTCTTTCTGGGCAATGACCAGGAGGAGCCTTGTCCAGATGAGGTGGTGGGGTTAATGGAATGGAGAGATTCTCCAAGGAATGGACATTGTTTTGCTGGGCTGAAGGACCAGGAGCCTAGTAATGTACCTAAAACTCCTCTTAGAGCAATACAATTAAGAAAAAGCCCTGCAGTAAACACAGTATTAATGGATGTACAAACTAAATTATCACGCGCTTTCAGGCATTATAGAGCCATTCCTTTCCCTGCTGCACGAGGTGCAGCTCACACAGCACTATCCCAGCCAGGTCACGGCCAGCCTGGCTCAACCCTGAGTCCATGCACACACCCACAGCCACATCAGCACTGCCGCAGAGCATACCCCAGCAGTAAGCTTCAGTAGATACACTCTTGTCAGCTCATTAAGCCCCAGATTTTAATGAGACAGCCCCAAACAAGCAGCGCTGTGCAAATTGCAGCACCCCAGGAAACTGCGATGCTCCCACGCATCCCTCAGGGGCAGAATTCTTCCGCTTCCACTGTGGTGATGGTCCATGATTCCTGCTAACATTTGTGTCCTCTACAAATGGGGGCACTCATCCTTATGCAATCACAGAACGGCCTAGGTTGGAGGAGACCTTAAAAACCATCTAGTCCCACCCCCCTGCCATGGGCAGGGCTGCCACACACTAGATCAGGCTGGCCAGGATCCCAGCCAGCCCAGCCTCAAATGCCTCCAGGGCAGGCAGGGGCAGGCTGTATCCAGAGTCCTGCTCCCCTCCGCATTCCGGGAGAGGTGGCACAACTCAATCCTGTCCTTATCCAGATGTTCCCCATCTATCTCAGTCCCACTTCAGACTTGTTCCGTTTCCTCTCCTTTCCTTTGGAGGATGGCTGCAATCATTCACATATTCCTCATCAGTGAGATTTATGAGTACAATTCCATTTTATTTTGATGGTTAATACTAGCACTAATGCTGCTGTCATGTCTACATAATTAATAATGAGACTAATAATGCTAAACCAATCTAAGAGTAACTTTATTGGCCTTCGATGTCATTAGTTAGAGCTGACAAAACCAATTCAATTTGTTGTCTGTACTGAGTCACCATTCTCACTTACTTATATAAACTGGTTTTGGGTTGTACAGAAGCCTGAATTCTGCATCCAGTAAGCAACGCAACAGAGGTTCATCTGAGGGTGATGCTGTAATTAATATTCTAGAAAACTGCAGTATACAGGAAAACAAGACAGCATTGAGCAACATAAAGGATTTCTCTGAGAAGAGCTTTTGGGGGACCAAGGAGTCCTTATGCCACAACCTGCACGTGCCCCAGGTCTGCAGGCACTACTTGCACTCAGCTCAATCCTCCCTGCTGCAGCATCATGCAGGACAAATGGAGAAGGAAAACTGTCTTTAGTGCAATACCGCTGTCTGCCTTAGTGTTCCAACATGTACAGAGTTACTGCTCTCTGCAGGTCAGGTTTTCAGAATAAAGTAACCAGGAGATCTCTTAATAGACTGTTTTGGAAAAGTTCTTTATGGCCAGCCTGATGGCTAATCCCATAGACTGCACTCCTATTGCTCTCAAACTTTACAGTCAAGGCAGCAAGTTGTGCCTTTTTCATCTGAAGGCTGAAACAGTGCTTCCAAATGCTAAGGATTTAAGGGTTGAAAACTGTTCAAAGCCACTCACTAAATACTATCAGGACTGGAAACATTTTGGTTTGCATTCAGGTAATCAGGTGCTCTTTCATGTTCTATTCCCACTTCACCTTCAGTTTCTCACAGAGGAGCTCAAGTCCTCTGATGTGAGCCAAGATTTGAGTGGAATTCAAGAAAGTTCAATAATAACAGTTTAATATCTCTAAATTAATCCAAACTTTACTTTTCCTTCCTTTTCCAATCACAGTCCTAGAGCTGCAGCATAGCAGCCATTAAATGTTTTCCAAAGCAAGCCACACATCTTTCAAATCGGTCTCGATATAGCAGTTTTATTTTTGTGCTAAATGATAGGGAACAGCATTAGCACAAGGGTCATTACGTGAGTCAGCAGCACGCAGCAGCTGCCTCTCGCCCAACAGGAGTGAGAACAGGCTCCTGTCTGCCTCAGCCTGGGCAACACTTCTCTCCCTGAGCTCAGTCTCACCCCGGCAGCTGAGTCTCCTTACACACAACAGAATCCCAGAATACTCCGAGCTGGCAGCCCATACACAGGTGGGTCTGCTGGAGACACAGCAGGGGCCCTTGGTCAGTGCTGAGCCAGCTCATCCCAAGCGATGGGATGCAGCCTGCTCCCAGCACTACTTGACAGCCCAAGCCACCCCCCCCCACCTGGTTGCATACATCCACAATTCTGCTTGACACTGGGAGGCTAGAGACGGCACAAACTACCATGGTGCTTGCCACAGCAATTGCTCACGCTATGCAGGGCTGCAGCAGGCTTCCTACTATGAAGGTTTCCAATATTTTAGCAAAGAGTTCACAGCCATGACCCCCTATGGGTTTCTGCTGGCCCCCTGTCATTTAACTCCCCTCACCTTCCTAACATTCTCAGGAGGCACCACTTGGGAACCATCCCAGTGGCTCAGGGCTCTGCCCTCTGGCCTGGCATTCAGGGAAACAAAGCACACTGAAGAGATGGTACTGCAAAGTTGAAGGAGCTGGGTTACCTCATTGTTCTCTCAGACTGTTAAGAAATGGAACATTTCTGGAGCAAATTTCCTCTATTGATTTCTGCAGTTCAAACCCAAACCTCAGTGTGATTTCAACTTTTTTTTTTTTTTTTTTTTTTCCTCCACTCTCAGCCATCAACCTGCCTTTGCTTCCACACTGAAGCCTCATGTCAGCAGGTTGGTTAAGGAAGGACATTGCAGTACCATGCCCTGTCTGTGCAGCTTATTTCATACCCTCAAGCTCCTTGGGGGGTCTCATTTCCAGATAGGCCAAGTAAAGCAGATGTCTAAACCCTTACACTTGTGGAGTTAAGTATTACTGAGTCCTGGCATGAATGGCAGTGAAGTTCAGCATCTTGTCCCCAGACATTTAGGCTTGCTCTCGTAATCACCAGAGATACACCCAGGTGATGCTGGAGCTCTCACTGAAAAGCAATTCATGCATGGCAGCCCTGAATAAATGACAGTTCTTGCTAAAGAACTTTGTGATGGTAAAACCTCCCTGCATTTTATCAGGGCTGGGTTTTGGCTGCAAGGTTTTCTCTGTTCCCCCAGAGAAGTGTTGACGTTTCCATGCTATTATCTGGGCTCAGACTTTCCCCAAACAACATGCCAGCTCCGGCTGCTTGCAAGGGGCTGGCAGCCCAATACCAGCCCTGTACCACAACTTTGGGGTGGATGTAAAGAAAGGGGCAAAGAGAAGAATGGGAATAAGGATATGGAGCATAGAGAGGAAGAATGGCAAGAAAGGACTTTTCTGATAAAACATATTCTGTTCCAAACATCTGCATCCATCTAAAGAGAATCTGAAGAACACTCTTGTTCTGATGAAGGAGAAAGCTTTAAACTTCAGGAAAAAAAAGCAAAAGAATAAAGCCTGTGGCAGTTTAGGCTCATTATCACCAACAAACAGCCCCAAAAGGCATACCTGAAGGTTTCTGGCTGACTCAGCTGTCAAAACCTGCCATCCTAATCAAGGCTCACAAGAGCATTTACACATAGTGGAGCTTCATCCAAATCAACAGTCCAGCTCTTGGTATTTAAGCAGAACCATGTAAAAAATACCAGCATCACCTTATTGAAGGTCTGACTTACGTATGGAAATACTGCTTCAAAAACTTAACTCATTGTATGCTGTTCTGGAAAAGAACTGAGAGGAGAAAGGGATAAGTGAAAAGAGTCAAAGAAGTTTTCTTAAGTTTTTGTTTAAGATTAATTTACCAACTGGGACAGTTTGAAGGAGAAGCAAAAAAGGCACAAGGAGTTGTACTTAAAATTGCTATTTTTTGCGAATTTTGGGAAACAAACGCAGCACAATGATTTACCTGTTTGACTTTTTGATTATTATTCCTGTCTGTAGGAATTATAAGGAATTATACCCTGTGGGTTGCAGGGAATGGCTGTGCTGCTTCCAGCTGTGAGCCCTGCCAGCAGCTGATGGACGGAGCTCTGGGCACCAGCAGGGATCCCCGAGCCCCATGGCCACCCCATTGCACCATGGCATGGCCACTCGTGCTAGCAGCACGGCATTAATTCCTGGTGGAACAACAAACCCATCACGTAATTGTGACAAAAAGCATTAATGGCCTTGCCTGTTCGCATGCCAAAGCAATCTTAGTGCATATAACCACCGCAAGTGATCGACACAGCCTTATACAAGCAAAAAAAAGTCTCCAGTCAAGTGAATATGGCTCTGTTATTCCAGAACTTCTGACAGCATCCCATTATGTCAGATTGCATTGGCTAAGGTCATATAATCCATCATAACTTGACTTAATGAGGCAATTAAAAACAAATGCATTTCATGGACAAACTACTTGCTGTACAGCCTTTCCCCGGATTCCACTTGGCTTCACATTTTCTTAGGGGTGAAGAGTTTGAACTGAACTAAAGAGCTGTTTATTTAACTTCCCTACAAGCACATGAAGCAGAAATCCAATGGGGTTGGTTTTAAAGCGATACTCTCCTCCTAACAGCAGTTTAACAGCTACGTACCTAAAGGATGAAACAGTTCTGAACAGACAAATGCACACAAGAAAATAAAAGGCATTTTGATCTTTGGAGATGTAGAGGGAGGGATAGAGGGAAGCAGCAGCAAGAGAAGGATGATTCTTAGGCTTTGAAGAAGGACTGAAATAAAGCAACAACCTCCAGAAACATCACTTCAAGCTGGGACTGCAAACCCACACGGCTCCCTGGACCAGGGTACATCTGGGAACCAAGGGCTCTGCCATTTCTCCCAGTACAGACAGTGCAGGAGGCTGTCAGCAGTTTGAAGAATCCTCCTGCACTCGTACAGGAGGCAAAGCTGCAGGCCAGAGAGAATCTGGCTACTTGGACTGAGAGAACCCCTCCCCCTCACATAGCACCCCTGTGAGTCAGTACATCAGCAGGCAATTTATTTGTACTGTAAAGCATGGATTATTAGTCACCACAAGAGACAAGGCGCCATGCTAGCTGGGCTGGCCACCTGGGATTTATTGTGCTTTTTCTCATTTAAAGAAAAAAAAAAGTCACCTCTGACTCCTATTTCACACCGGTGCTTGGCATACCCAGTGGAACCACGCAATCCTGGGTGCCTGGGCCATTTGGAGATGCACAAGCAGCAATGCGACTGCTCAGTATCAGAGAACATCAGGAACTACATTTCAGGCAATTACTAATGGAAGATTTAATTTCTAACTGAGCGGTTTCCAGATTTATCCATCACTTCAGTGCTGAAGCAGGGGAGCATTCTGAGGCACACTTACCTTTGCAGCTTCATTGGCCATTTCTAGAATACCATACAAGCTTGGATATTAGGAAAAATTTCTTCTCAGAGATAGTGGTGATGCACAGGCTGCACAGAGTGGTGAGGTCACGGTCCATGGAGATGTCCAAGAAAAGAGGAGATGTGGCACTGAGGGATGTGGTCAGAAGGCATGGTGGGGGTGTGTTGATGGTTGGACTTGGTAATCCTAGAGATCTTTTCCAACTCTAATAATTCTGTGATTGTTGGCAAGAGCTCACAGTGCTGATTTCCTGGGCCATTCACTGGTATTGCAGGTGACACCAACACACTGCTCTTCTGGTGAAACTCGAGAGCAAAACTCACTGAAGGGATGCACAGCTCCTCTCCCATCCTGAGCAGCTTGAAAGGAGCAAACATGCATTCAGCAGCAAGAGCAACACAGATACAGACTCCAAGGAGAGCCGTAGGCATGCAGTGCTCATGCATACACAACAGGGACAACAGTTTTGCATAAGCAGTGTCTATACATAGCCATAATGGATATCCACTTTGAAATATGAATCAGACCATTTTGTGCAGATGCAGGCCTGGAACAAACTGGTTTGCATTTGTAAAGCTGAGGCCTCTTCTAACGTTTTCTGAGTTTGAGTCTGCCAAAGCAGCACTGAGAAGTTTGGTGCCAGGGGTTGCTTTAGCAAAAAAATGCCCAGGGAGGTGAGGTACATCACTCCATCCCAAATAAAGGCCACTTTAAGGTAGGACAAGCTGCAGGCTTGCATGGGGCATTATGTATATGAGGGTGTGTGTGAATTAGGCCAGGGCATCTGCACATACAACAAGCAGGGACTGTTAGCAGACCACACTGTGGAAGAAATGTATTGCCCTCACAGCAGCAAACTGCTGCATTCATTTTGCCCAAGAAAAAAAAAAAAAATCCTACAGAACTTCAAATGAGGAAGAATCCCTGAGTCCTCAAATATCTTCACAGCTATAGAATTGGGTGACCTGAAAACTATACCACTCTCTCAGTAGAAAAACGGGATTTTTATAAATACGTGTATCAGCAAATTAATATTTGATGTTTTCTGCACGTATCAGTGTTCAGGGCTTGCAATATTTAAGCAATAAGACTTGTCAGAGAGTGTAGTAGCCATGAGATAATTACATCCCTGGGGTATTTTGATGCACAAAGAGCAGACAAGTGCTTGTACTATCTCAAGCGTGTGATTATGTCACCATTACAATTTCATATGGCAATAGGTTACAGCCAGTTAAAAAAAAAATCCTACACGATGACCACTCCATACTTTTCTTGGCTTAAAATGAGGTAAATGCTGAAGTTTGTTCTTTCATTATCAAAACAATAATTACACCATTGTGTTAGCAATGCTGTCATCATGACTGACAGGATATTTCATCAGAGGCTGCTTTCCGCATTTAAAAACACCATTTAACAGGCAAGAAATTCTCAGTCTAGAAGGTGAGTGTCATGTTTGCCCCTGCATTGAGACTGCTGCACTGCCTATCAGAAGGAAGCCATTGCTGGAGTGTTCATTTAGTCCTTTCTATCATTTCTGAATAAAAATAAATGTCCCCTGTCAGCAAAATGCTAACATATGGGCTTTAGGATGAATTCACCCGCATTTAAGTACTTTGATGAATCAAGACCTAAGACATTTCTTAGATACCTAAGCCTAATTCTGCCCTCCTTTTATACTGGTGTCAATCTAGACTAACCTCATTCCCTTCAACATGGCTAAATCCAGACTGACACCAGCTCAGGCAGCCCCAGCCTCCTGCTGCCAACACAGCTCCCGCTCATTCCTTCAAAGGCTTTCCCACTACAAAACCCAGCTGAAATACATCACGAGGGCAAAGCCTCCCTTCCAATTCCCAATGTGGTGAAGTCTTGCCAGTATCAGGGCTGAGCGGGGCTGCAAGGAGAAAACAGAAAACATCACCTGCGTACAGATTCGCCAGTGCCATGGATTACTGAGAAATGTTTGTCCCTGGTCATTGCTGGGGAGTTGGACTAGAAGTCCTTTGGGAGTCCCTTCCAACTCAAATGATTCTATGATTCCACAGTTCCCATTTTTTGGACCACAATTCAGGCAAAGCATGGGAAAGGCTTATTTTATCCATGCTTCCAGGGTGGACCTGGAGAGAAAGGGTCTGCACACAGGGAGCAAAGCAGCCACCCTCTGCTCCTCCTCTTGCTGGCCCAGGTGTCTGCAGGAATGCCATCAGCCATCCTGCGCTGCAGGAATGCAACACTACCAACTCCACTGCTATGGCACGATCAGTGGGAAGGCTGTTAAGAGGCACAGAGCTGTGATTACCCAGAGTGTTTCTCCCTGCCCTTGTAAATAAATGACTTACTGGCTGTATGACCAGCAAATTGGTACTCCCCATCCCTTTCAAGGTGATTTTTGCCAACCCTCTGATGAGCCATAAGTCACAGCCTGAGCAGAGGAGGAAAGATTTACACAAGCTGCGTAGAGAAAAGCAAACAAACAAACCATTTACAGCTTCCTATAGCAGCATAATAGATTGCAAGTAGCCAAAGAGAACAGCCAGAGTGTCACCCTTGAGATGGTCTTGAGACTACAGCATTGTTTTTCAAAAGCAAGAGACCGGGACAAGTCACACTGGAAGACGAGGTTGCAATCTCAATGGGTTTCTAACCAAATAAATAAAGCTAATGAAAGGGACCAGACATTCTGAAAATGGACACAGCTCTTACTGCTTTGCCTTTCTCTGGATCTGCCCTGTTCCTTTACCCTCAGCTCAGCATCATTTTCCCAAGAGCATCTTGGGCAGAGAATAATGATATTAATTATAAAAATATCCTGCCACACCAGCAAACATACACCACGGCAACACATTTTTTCCACAACATGAGAAAGCATCACCAAAAAATAACGTTATTGCAGAAAAATGTTCTCTCCCTGAAAGTTATTTGGATGCGGAAGGCATGAGAAGACCCAGTTTCTCAGAAAAAAAAGTGAAACCTTCCCATTCCCCCATGTTTGCAGGTTGCTTTCTGCTGATGTCAGGGCAAGGAAGTTTGGGGCAAATCCTTCAAGATGTCACTGCAAAATACCAAGCTGCACGTTAAGACCTCGTGCCCCTAATTAATGATTAATTAGGGCAGTAAAGTGTTCTGCCCTCTCCAGTGAAGTGAAGAGAGTCCAGCTGAGATTCAGCTGAAGCAGTGATATGCTCAACCTGCTGGAAAAACATGCCTTGTGTGGAGTGGGCTCAGATTGGAATTTAGCGAGACGCAGTGGTGCCAGAACCCAGGAACTGGGTCTGCAGGCAGACACACTGGCCCCGAGCAGCTCGGCAGCTGTCAGCAAGCATTGCTCTGTGCTCAGGGAGCCGTGTGTGAGCACTGTCACTGCCTGCACCCCATCCCCAGCCACTCCAGACAGATTGCATGCTAGAAAAACCCCATAGGAAAACAGAACCAAGTGCAAGAATATTAAAGCTATAAACTGTGTGATGGAAGCGTTATGAAGTGTGCATTTAAGAGGGTTTGTAGTGCATTAATTCAACCTGACTGCATAAATATGGAGGTAGAGGGTTTAATTATATGACTCGTACTATTTTTATCTCAGGGTCTCTTCTTTCCCTTCAGTGGTGTAACGGTGCTCACCAAAGAGGCAGCCCTTCCACTGTCACGGGTCTCAGCACCCAACTCACTGCACATTTCCACCTCATGGGCATGCCTCTTCTACAGGATTAATCACTACAGCATCCAAGCGCTTCACTAACATTAAGGAATTAATCTTCAAAGCTCCCCTTTGCTCTCCTGCAACAGTCCTGCAAGCCGCAAACGGCCAGAGGAAAGGCTTCATTTCAACACCCTGTTCCAACTTAGAGCCACAGAATCTTTGAGGTTGGAAAAGAACTCTGTGATCACTAAGTCCAACTATCAGCCCATCCCCTATGGTGCCCACGTTGCTCAATGCCATGTTTCCCCTCTAATTAGACACCTCCAGAACAGGGACCCCACCACTCCCTGGGCTGCCTACGCCAGTGCCTCACCATCCTTTTCCAAGGACTTTTGAAGTGAACATTTAACTTTGTCCTTGCAGCCCTTGGAGGAAAAGTTGCCTTGTTCTGGTCAGCAAAGGTGCTGCAGAAGGAAGCAGGTTTAGAGACCGCACACTCTGAGAACCCTCAGATTGGTGCGTGCTAAACAAGCTTTTCCCTCTGACGAAATATAGGCCAGCACGTTCCTTGCGCCCCCTTTCTCAAGAGGCACAAATCATTAATTCAGACATTTCATTAACTCAGACTTTACATATCAAAGAGAATTGCTCTGGGTTTGCTTCTGCACGGGGCTGAAGACGCTGCAAACACCAGAACCCAGTGGGAGAGGACACCCAAGTACCAGCACAAGTAGAGCATCGCGTTGGCAACAACCTGCAGATGGCAAAGGCTGCGCAGTGCAGGTCAGCACTTTGGGGATGCTCAGTAGGGAGGCACGAAGGGAACTAGCTCACCAAAAAGTGAGCAAATACAAGTTCATTTCATTATCTTCTCCAGTTTATTGTTCACCTTTTAATGCTAAGTAATGACATGCTACAGGCTGCTCGTGCCCTGCTTGACAAAGAAGAATCTGTGAGATACCTGCTGTGCTTTCCAGCTTCCCACATCTGTGGAAATAATGCCACATGTGCACTCCGCCCTTCCCCCTCGTAGGCTGGGAGGTCCTGCCCAAGGAAAAGCTTTGTTCCCGTGGGCTGGCCCTGTGTGACTGGAGAGAGCAAATGGAATAATTAGGGAAGGCACATGGCAGGTCTGGCAATCACTGATATTCAAGCAGAAGCAACTCATTTATCACAGAAAGAATTTCAAAAATGAAAAAAATGCAACTCATTCATCACACTTGTGTACCATCAACAGCATCCTTGTTCATGCCATACATCCTTGTCCAAGCTTTGCAGTGACTGTGCTGCTCAGTGCTCAGATCAGGCAAGGAACAGTAAAGAATAAAAAAAGAGTCCAGGGAGTAGAAAAGCTGCTTAGAGAGAAAATTCAGTTCCTTCCAAGAGACTCCTGAACTTACTGTTTCCTTCTTGCCTGCATGAAGGAGAAACTGCTGCCACACTACCTACATTGAGGGAAGGTCTCTGCTACTGCCAGTACAAACCCAAAGCTGTGGTGACACAGCACTGGATCTGCACCCCACTCATAGGGAACAGGGCTGCATGGGCTATTTTCAGCATGGCTGGGATCACTGGTGTTTCCAAAGCCCCTCTTGGTTTGTGTAGCTGTCCTTCCCCTGCTTTCTGCCATCTGGGACATGCAAAGCTTCTGTTGCTGACGTAGCACTCAGCCTCTCTGAGCACAAAGCTTTCCAATACCTAAAATCCAGCTCCTGGAAAATGCATCAGCCTACGACCATATATTCTAATCCTCACTTCATCCAGGCCGTTCATTCTGCCAACTGCTGTGGCAGGCAAAGAGTGAGGAAGGACCATTCCATAAACATGTTTTCCCACCTGAATTCATCATTAGATCAACAGCAGAAATAGTAGGGAAGGGAAGGATTCCTTCCAAAATCTTATGGACCACACACTTGCCTTGGATGTGAAAAAGACTGACTTAAACCTGTGCCCTGGCCAGCTTAGTACAGCGAATTGAACCTGGATTTGATGCACATAAAGCACAGTTCTTATGACAAGTTCTCGAGTTTTTCAGCCTCCCCTTCCGTTTTGACCAGAAATTTCACCCAGGATCACCCAGAAACACTCCTGAGCAGCTCTCCTCCCAGGTTTTATCGCATCACTACTACACACTCTGCGATTCACTCCAGAATATAGCAAGCAATAAAAATACAGGTGGTACAGTGCAAAAACCCATTGGAAAGAGCAGCTAAGGGACAGAAAGCAGAAAGAAAATCATAAAACACACACAAAAAATCATTCTATTGAGGAAAGCTGATCATGAAAATGAAAATAAAAATAAGCTACAAAAAACTATGTTGAAACAATCTCAGTCTTGTAAGCTTCCTCATACTGGGACTTCCATCTTCTCACAAGGAATGAGAAGCTGGAGAGCTGAGCTGAGGCTTGAAATGGCCTCCTTTTACATGGGGAGGGAGGAATTTAAAAAAATCAGGAAGAAAAAAAGCTAGGTTGGAGAGAAGTAATTAAGCATTTCCCATCAAACTGACATTTGGCATCTGCTAAGGTGCACGCTTTGTTTCCACTTATGTACAACATGATGCAATTTAGCCTTAAGCTAAACAACTCGCAGAGCCCACACTCAGGCAGGCAGGTGGCAGGGAGTGGGAGAGGGGAGTCAGAAGAAAGCAAGGTGATCACTTCCAAGTCGTTCAGGAAGGCAAGAATCTTGTAACCCACATCCTCTTGCAACCCACAGTTTTGCCTGCATTTTAACGTGTCAGTAACATCACAGTGAGCTCCGCTTGTTTGCTGGGGTGGACATTGGCCTCTTCCAGCAACAGTCCAGCAGCTACATCTTGCAAAAGATCAGGAAAGGTTGGAAAGACCACTAATATAATCTAGTCCAATCACTGATCCACCACCACACCACTAAACCATGTCTCTCAATGTGACACCTACCCTTTCCCTGAACACCTCCAGGGACGGTGACTCCATCACTCCCTGGGCAGCCCATACCAATGCATTGCCTCCTTTTCTGAGAAGAAAGTTTTCCTAATATCCAACCCGACCCTCCTCCATCACAGCTTAAACCTGTGCCCTGGCCAGCTTAGTGGTCATCGGTTCCATAGGACATCGTGGTCATGGTTCCATAGGAAGGCAACAGGGGCTTTAGGTGCAGAAGCAGTAATACAGCAGTGTTAAAGCTACTCAGATGAAAAATAACTGCCAGCTAAGAAAAAAATTGCAATTAAGGGTCTTAGCATGAAAAATAGAGATCAGCCCTTGAGAGGTCCTAAGCAATTACACAGGAGACACATCCAGAGCAGAGTCCACTGCAGACTGGTATACAGGTGCAAATTGGCTGGCAGTCTCCATGCTCCTGACGAGTGTCAGGGAGACGTTGGACTGCACAGCTCTTCCAACCTCAGCCATGCCTTGGGGCCAAGTTCTTTCTGCAGATTCTGCAGCCTATGTCCTGCCTGGAGGTATGAGGCCTGCATCCCCCTTCCTGGGCTGCCGGCACACGGGCTGCGCATCCCCCAGAGCAGAGAGATGCCTAATTAAAGCCATTTCCCTTCATCTTCGCCTCCTCCCCTGCTTGTGCTGACAAATTTCTGCCATCCATATTTATGACTTCAGTTAGCAACAAACACACGGGACCGGCACAAAGGCATTTTTTTCTGTGGCCCGCAACTGCATAAAAGGGGCCAGCCACAGACCCAAGGTAGATCTAAGGCACAAGAGCCCAAAACAAAGATGCATCTCACAACAACAGTATTCACCAGTGGCTGAGATGCGAAGGAGAAAGGAATAAGCTACGATAAAAGGGAGAAGTGTAGGATTTGCTGTGAGGTGCTTGCTGCAGGCTAGCTGACAACATCTGCCCCTGGCCCTCCTGAAACTGTCTCTCATTTGCATTTCTGTTAAATGTGTGATTCTATTTACATACATCCAACTAATTCAATCAAAACTGAACTTCAAATTGGCCCTCGAGGGAATCCTTGAAAACACTTTTTATCTTTATGCAGAAATGAATATTAGAAGAAAAATTGGGCTGGAGAACTCTCTCCCAGCAGCTAAATATGTATCTATATATATCATTTTATATAAATATATAAAACATAAATTGCGTGCATCAAAACCTACCTTAGCTTGAGGCAGAACACAGCTCAACACAAAAATCACTGAGGGCCAGTGAAGACATGGGCTTTAATTTCATGGAGATCCACTGAGGTGACACAAAAGGAAGCGGCCACCTCTTCTACTTGCCAGCTCGTTCTCCAGAGAGATCTGGGCACGACACTCCCCTGGCTTTCAAGATAACTTTCTCGTGCTTCACAAAAGATTCGAAAGGCCAGAGTGCTGAGAAAGGAGACCAACCACTGAGTTAAAACCCACCTCTTACCTTTACCAAACTTTTCTCTTTCCAATAACATCAAGTTCCCCCTTGCTATTCACAAAGCCAAGTGCAGAGGATGGTACTTTCTCTTCATCCATGGGATGATAAGCTACATAAGAACCACTCTCTCTCTTGACAGCTCCTTCTTCTTCCTTGAAACGATGGCCCTCAGCCTGCAACCTCTGGGTCACAGGGTAACTTTTAGAGCAATTCTGTATAGCAAGAGCAGAATTTTCAGTTAAAAGAACATAAGGAAATTAATGCTAGAAAAGCTTCTGTAAAAAAAGATGCTGCTATTTTAAGCACTGCTCTATTTGGGCCGGCTCAAAAACATCACAGAAAGAAAATTTCATAAAGAAGAGGAAAGACAATTCTGGATGAGTGGATTTCACAGAGGGAAAATTATACAGGCTTTTTTCACATAAGGTTCTTTTCTCCAAGGTGCTGGTGAGAACTGCTGTTGGCTACACGAGTTCTCCATCTTTCTCGGTTCTTCTGAGGAACAGCCACCACAAGGGCACTGCCACCTAAGAAAGACTTGAGATCCAAATAACAGCTCTTTACTCGACCCTTAGCCCTCTACCAACTATTTTCCCTGAGGTGAACTGAACTTCTCTGCCAGTGAGAGGGAAGCTCCTCTGTCAGGAGCCCGGCTGACGTGGAGGAGTCACTGGTGCTCTGCAGTGGAGAAAAAAAATCCTACACACAACAACCAAAACCCAAACGAGTTCATTTTTCAGAGCAGCCAACAGTTGTTGATGCTACATTATGAGCCAGACCAAGGATGCCTGGAGCCTGGCATGCCAGCAGTGACACAAGAAGCCATTCAATCAAGAACAAGAGTACAGGACACCTCCAACCAGCCTTGCAGGCTCCAGATATCTTCTGGTCTGGATTTTTCTGAGTCTGATCTAGACCAACACATCTACCACTCACTGCAAGGTGAATGGACAGGAGGTCCATCAGGGTCTATAAAGCATTCTGCATTTACAGCATCCCTTGGAAGCAAGTTCTACAAGTTTCCTATGAACCACTTCTTTTCATTTACAGGTTTTGGCCCATTACCCTCAAGAAACACGTATAGGTTGAGGTGGGATATTCTGAAATGGCCTCAAACAAGGCTTGTTATGAAACAGCAGTCGGAGTCAAGTAAAAGTCAGCAGTACCAAAATTCTGAAGTAAAAGGCGACTGCATTTAATGAAGTACAACTGTTTTACTATTACCATTAAATAGTTATTACATTTCTTTAGAAGTCAGGCTGATACAAAGTATCTGACTCTGCTGCAGGAAAGAATATTGGATGATGGAATTTGGAAACTGAAACCTTATAATGCAACATTTCTAGTCATTAGCTAAATGGGAGCATATTGAACTCCTTAATCACTAAGAATATGCGCAACAAAGACAACAAATTGAAACAGACTTTGTCAGTCGGATCCAAACAAAATATATTAAAACAAATCCAGTAAGTCTGCAATGACAGCTGCTATGTGGACCTAAGCAAATAATATTAGAATGGTAAAAGGCTTGGAGCCACAGATCGCTGACAATTTCCATTCGCTTTAATAGGAACAAAAATCAGCAAGAACAAAACATTCTCAAAACTTCCTTACAGCATCTCTCCCCTAATCTTAACCACATTTGGTACCAAGTACTCCAGACAGAGCCACCACATTCTGTTTATGCACACCCCCACGTCCATAAATCTTCCTAGTCTACTGTTTATGCCAATGAATACTCAAACTGTATTTTAATTTTCCCCTGTATTATCTTAGAATTCAAAGCAGAACCAGCAACTTAGCAGGGTCAAGGCTTTCGCCCCTACATGGCCAAGACTGAAACACCCCCAAAATCTGTGTACAGTACAAAGCAAATGTATTGTTCTGTTCTTTATTCAGAAGTGTTAACAGCCACTGAAGGAGAACACCAAGCACGTGCACAGCCCCACCACACTCATCGAGGTTAATGGATGCCTTTAGCAGCAGCAGCCGCCCACTGGGCAGCTGAGCACACCAGCCCCTCCAGGTGGAAAGCTCTGCCAGAGCACATCAATGCAGAGCACTGTTTGCATACACAGCAAAAGCACAGAGGAACTCTTGCTTTATTAGTGCCACAATCTGTGAGAAGCAAGGAATGGTTTTATTAATTTCCTCTCTGTGCTCAAGGAAAAGCTGACCAAAGTCTGCCCACTGCTCACAGCAGTGCCAGCATAATTTCCCTAGTGACACGGCACCAGTTTGCCTTTATGTCTCCACCTGTCTCAGAAGAGGCCATGTAGGTGCAAGAATGGAGTTTATGCTCCATGCAGTCTCTCATACTCACTCTGCTAGGACTGCTGGTAAAAGAACTGTCCCAGTCTATTTACTGCCAAGTTGAGATTGCCAACTGAGCTGCCAAGACACCACAAGTTGACAGGAACTGGCCAGCAGTAGGTGAAGATGCACATCCCAGTGTAGGCTGAGATTTGCCATCAGCTGTTGGTCATCGGTGACCCAATGACATTTCAGGGCTCAAAGAAAACTTATTTGGCCCATAACAAACAAAAAAAAAAACAAAAAAAAAGGTTCTTGGGTCTACCAAGATAAATTCTATAAAACTTACAAGAAGTATCTGCCTGTCACTTGTCCCCCTTCAGTGTTCACACCTTCATCTATGTCTGCTACGGACCAATCATCTTCCCATGCTTTCACCAGTGACCAAGGGAAAAGCCACAGAAGATGGGACAGAAGATTCAAAACCCATAATTGGGCTCTTGCTGACATGCCTTAAATCACTCTTCCAAGGGACCACACTATCTCAAATTCCAGAGAGAAAAAATAACCAGGCTGCTTAAAAGAGCAGCAAGTTGGATGGTGTTGAGCACCTCCTACAAGGAGGGACCCTACAACAGGCTGGCAGTTATGGCTGTATTTATCAGGACTGGTTTTGGTTTTCACTTTTGATTTGGCTTTTTCTTATTTGTTTGCTATTTCAGCAGAGATTTGGACTAATTAGTCTTTTCTCAGAACACCTCTTTGGCTGTCATCAATTATTATACTTTTTAACGTGCCAGAAGCAAGACAAGTACCTTCTGTAAAAAAGGCCAAAACTAAGAATGAAGTCAAGCCAATTAAGGAAGAGGACCCCTAAAAGTCCTATGTTATCTCCTACAACAGACGTGTCCTCAAGCCTGCCTCATTTCTGCAGCAGGACTCTGATTAGGACCAGACTCAACCAGATCATGCAAACAATATATAAATGTTCTTTGTCATTCCAGAAACCTTGACTTCAATCAATATAAACTGTGATTATGAGGGCCTGTCAGACATTGCTATTTGCATCTGATACCATCTGGTAAACCTATCCATTGGTGTTGTTAAATCAGGTTGGGGACGACACAGAGCACTCACCTCAGTGATTTCTGGATGCAGCAGAACACAAATCTTGCAGCCACCCTGAAGGAAGCTGGTGCACAACGTAGCTGACATCTCTCCACACTCATTGCTTCCCTCCCCTTCTTGGTGGCCTTTCCTTCTACCTGTAGGGCTTCTTGCTGCCCGTGCCCTGCTCACCAGTAAGCTGTCACATTGCTTTCCAGTCACTTCAAATCAGAAAAGATTCCCGGGTTGAACTTTAAAAGGGGAACACATTGCTAATGGGACATCTGAAGAAGCTTCCTTCAGGAAACAGCACACGTCCTTCTTCCCTTAAGTGGAGAATTTCAAGCTGAAAACGTACATCTTATTTCACTTGGTCTTTGCACTGTCTGCCTGTATCCCTGTGGGAATTTCGTATTGAGTCTCAAGTATTTCCTAAACATCTTGCTTGCAGGGTAAAGGATATTCTTGGCACATCAAGGTAAAGTGGCCAGATGCTTCAGCTTAAAGCTGTAATGGAAGTTATTCCTAGATTTGCAATGAGCTGTTTGTAAGACAACACTCCATGGGACGACCAGTGGCCTGTTCCAGGCAGCAATTCCTGCAGAGCTGTCACAGCATTCAGACAGATGTCACTGCACCAAGGACAAAGGAAATCCCATCTAATCGTTATGTATGTACAGTACGTTTCCAAATAGATATCAAGGAATTTATCTTGCTGCCTGTTTCTAAAAAATTGCAACTGAGCAGAGCAGCTTCTTAGATATAAACTAGCTGATCTGACAGGCACAGCAATACAGAGCCCTGGACGCAGTGGCATTTCAGTGCTCATCCTCACACACAACCCCCCCGGTATTCAATTCTGGGTTTTGATGATCAGTATCACCAAACAATTCTAGAAAAAAAAAAAAAAGCTGCAGACCACCCCCACTCCCTTAAACCCAGCTTCATGTCTTAAACCATTCAGGGAAGCTTTAAGCAGATTCTATTTTAAAACTAAGTCATTCCCCTCCACTGTCAAAGACACATCTTATGAAATACAGAAAGCCTACGTGAAGGGCTAAAGCAGACAGCAGTCATGTTATTTAGTGCAATCGAATTTCCAACTGAACACAGCTCGGAGAACAGCACCAGTCACAACCTAATATGGCAGAGAAGGGGGGAAAGGAGCACTTCTACTCTTTCTTCAGACAGCTTTGCTGTTTAGAGAGGTATAAAAATGAAAACAACTGGTGATAATTTCTGTTTTTTTTTTTTTAGGAGATAAGGAATGAAAAAATAGAGGCATCCATATTTAGAGAGTCAGTGAGACCGACTTGGAAAGAGCTAAAAAACAGATCACATTGAGGCATTATTTTTGTGTTTACTCTTAGTCTGTCCGCACACACTGGAGGTGTGGTTTCCATGCCTTCCCATCCCCTTTTTGGGGGGACCCCACACCTGGCACATGCAGTGCAACCCCACAAGTCTGCAGTTCTCAAATACACGTGTCCTGGGCACAGACCCCTCCCTAGATGCTCACCTGTGAGAATACAAGAAAAACTGCTCAGAGCAGCAGCTGTGGAGCAAGATAAACAGCATGAGAACCAAGGACACCTCTAGAAGAAGAAAGAGCATCTCACAGCTCTGACTGGATAAGCGCCTGCATGAAGGGTTGAAGAGTGTTTTGTAGAACGCTCTGCTGATGTGTAAAGGTGGATGGGAAAGTAGGGGCGGATGGGAAAGCTAGAAAAAGAAAACTTGTGAAGGTAGGTAAGTGATGTGAGAACTTGAAATAAAGGGTTTGGATCGTTCACATCCGAGTCCATGCATCAGACACTGCAGTCACCCTCGAAGTCCCAACTCTAAAGTTTCAAACCCAGCCACCACTCTGGCCACTCGCAGATGACCTCCTGTTACTAGGAGAGCTGCAATTCTCACAGCTCCCCTCTCCATCACTGCAATTACTCTGCAGCTGTTATTCAGAATTATATTCTTCTCCTCTGAGTAAAGTTACCCTACTGCTATTATATCAATATGGAGACCCTCTGACTTATATATTATATTTACGTCCTGGCTATTATTTGTATGTTTATGCTTTCCAGTGGGTATAGTTACCTGATGCTATTATCTGTGTAGTTAGCTATATCTTCCTAAGGGTACACTTACTTCGACAGTTGTATTTAAATCGTCTTCCACGACTACAGTTACATTGTCAGAATCACATAAATAGTGCGGTTACGCCAAGCAGTCAGCAGGCAACGCTCACAATGCTGCTATTATTTATACAGCACCAGGATCCCACTGGTATAAATACCTCACTGACTGCTGAATTACTTTGCTCCATGTATAAATAAAGAGAGGGAAGGTGGATCTCCATCACATCATGCCTACATTGGAGTAGCGAGCAGTACAGAGTTTGCAGGTGGCAGAAACTGGAGCCCATGCACTCACCACGTTGGCTTTACAGCTCAACATTTCATTACTCAGACACAAAATTTCTCACTTCATCTCAGTATCATAGTTTTTCATGTGAAGCACAGCAGCTGCCTATACGACTTGTATGATTTCCATCACTGCAATATCGAGATGCCAAGTCTTGCCAGTAAAAATTCATTAAATACAAGCCTAACTAGGAGTAACAAGGTTATGGGGTGACAGCCAGCCAACACTCTTCCGAGACAGCAGCCATGCAACAGTGCATGAGAAAGAAGCACTTCTAAGTATGGCAACAGGCAAAAAACCATCAGCCCTTGATCACACTTCCTGGGTCTCATGATCCATTTCATCTGCATCTCTCCATCAGTCAGCTCTGCAGGCTGTGAAGTCTCAGCCCTGTCACTACCCTCCCCAGCACGTCCTGCCCTCAGTCCCTCTCCATCTCTGACTCCAGTCCCAGCCCCTCCAACCCAGCATACATTCGTTCATCCACTGCCTCCATATCTGCTTCGCAGGGCTGCAGGAGTGGGCTGTGGTCGCAGCCAGGGCAGGAAGATAAGGTTGGACTCCACCAGCAATTGCTATCCAGTCACTTTCTGAAGGCACTGAGCTCTTCTTGTCTACCAGGGGAAGGATTATATTGAGCAACACCTGCTGCTCTGTCAAAAGCATTTTCTGCTAATACGTGTAACTGTCCTTTCAGAAAACGCTCAGATCCACGCTCCCTAGGAATTGGCAGAAGAGATTACTGTAGCAAGGAAGCTCTGCAGAGATTTGATAGTTTGACAGGGAAGCTCCTGAAGGAAGCACTCAGTGAGAAAATACAGGAGTTCAATAGGATGGGCTCTAAGGGAGGGGCCTTTAATGCTACACTTAAAAGTTACATGTGAAACTGTTTGGGGATTGCGTCCTTGGAGCAGAAGAATCAAGAGACCCTCTGCCAGGAGCCAAGGAAGAGTATTTCCAACTCCTCCACTCAAGGCTCCAACAAGATTCCTTCTTCAAACAGCAGTACGAAGAAATCCCCTCACTTCCACATGGGAGATTCAGGCACTACTCAAACCTCAAACATCCAGGACTCCTCCTGGCTTCACAGCCTCTTCCACTGAAAGGTCCCCAGGGACAGATACCACCTGCTGTAGCAGATGGGATTTTTATTGCACAGGATTTCTCCTTGTGATGCCTTCTGCCTACATGAGATTTTCTACTTGAGGTTCTCAGAACAAACCAACAAATCTTTATAGAATTAAATAATAAAATTGTAAAATTTAATCTTCGGAAAATAGAGGCCCTCAACAAACGTTCATCAGTCTACAAAGGAGCTATAAATTATGATATACTTTGTATTTGAAGTAAGACCAGCAGCACAAGCGATTAGTCCAGGCTCATCAGGTTTAACTCACAACTCAGATGATATTTAGCTCCAGTATTTAATTTTAGCACTAAATGCAGATGTTACCACTGTTATCTACAGATGAAGTATGTCTAATTTTAAAGTCCTCCTTTTTTTCTGTCAGACCCCAAAACCTCAATTAGAGCTGCAAGAAAAAAGAAGAATTGAAATACCATCCAACTTTCATGCTATACAACAAGTCCTAGAAATATCACAAGAAAATGCCTTCCACAGCCAACCAAACTGCGGCTACCAGGCACCAAGTCCTAAACTCCTTCAATTCACAGCAGCTAAGGCCAGAACGGCCCTTTGGTAATAAATGGAAACTCCTACCTAACACAGACCATTACTTATTCACAATAGTGAATAATTTGATGAAAAGAAACTTTCAGAAAAACATCCAGGCGTGATTTGAAAGCACCTAGAGATGGTAGCTCCACTGTATTCTTTACCTCTGTGCTCTTGCTGATTATTTAAAGCTACTCTTCAAAACATTCATCTTCCTCTGCTTTAGATACACATGGTGCTTTACATTCTCCATCTCCCAGCTGTTGGCTCCTGTCACACATTTCTCTGCTAGATTCAAGAGCTTTTCCAATACCCACTGTTTTCCTATGTGAGAAGTATTTGTTTGTATACTTTAACTAAGTCACTACAAAATCATTTCAATAAGCAAGCCAAAAGGACCGAGAAATGCAATACCTAGCCAAGAGTCACAAGCCCTACGTACCTAAGCCCTACAGCCTCCCAGACTACAGAGAACCATTGAACATTGCTGCCACACAGCAAGATGTGCCTCGTGACCCCAGTGTGGCTCAGACCAATGTGGCACAGTGGTGCCCTCCAGCTGCTACCACTGCTTTACTGTGTGACCCTGCAAAGATGGGAAGAAAATCAAATCCCAAAGCACACAGAACTCCCAAGGTGTCAGAGAGCTCCTCATCCAAACTACAGCACTTTGTACACAAAATGGTTGGTTCTAACACGCCAAGGCTGATGGTCTGCTCTTCCTGCAGCCATTGCTGCCACTGATAGCACATGACAGCATGAGGAAAGCGATGGCACATGTGGTGAAGGCAGCAGATGCTGACAAACAGCCTCATCTCAGAAAACCAAAAGCAAATAAGCCCAGGGGAAGCTATCAACACAGCACCCACACCGAGATCCTCCTGACTGAAAAACCTATGATTTGGGAAGGAAATGTTTTACAAAGCCACTGAAAGGGGGTCTGTCTGATATTTGCTCAGCAAAGAGGAAAACAGCACCTGGCTGCAGAACTGGAACATTCTTCTGTAAGAAATGCAGGCACTGCAGATAAGGCTGATGTCTGCGCTCCACTGACACCCAAGGTCATTTTGCTATTGACTGAGATGGGGTGATGCTTTCCTCTACAGCTAAAATTATTGTAACTTCTGGATGTTCAGACAGTGCTGGCCAGTGCTGGGTTCACTCAGGTTGTGCCTTGGCTCACATCTCTGTTTCTCTTCCTTTTACTTATTGGCCATGCTTTTCCACTATGAAGGCTTACATTCGCAAACCTCAGTGCTTGGTTTTGAGGAAATAAAATCCCAACAAGCCTCTTAAAATTCATTTCTTTTGGATGAAACACAGAACTCAGAAAACTGTCAGTGCTTAACCTGTCAAATTAAACATCTGAGAGTATTCCCAGAGTGACCAAGCCTTATGATTTCACTGGGGATCATACAACATTTGGTGATTCTTTTAAATCTGCAGTTCCTGAAGGCAAGTAATTACGTGCAAATCTCAGTTTTCATTTTCGAAAAGACTGTGCCTTTAAACTTCATGACTGCCGATGAAATACTCTGAAAACATAAACTGACTGTCCCTCAAAGGCTAAGGAATCATAATTCACATCAAGGCCTGCGAATGTATTATTTATAAAGAAAAATAATAATTTGATATATCGACTCAGATGTTGAAGCCAGGGACAGCAAATGGAGATGAGGAGAATTAATCGAGGAGGATATTTTAGGAGAAGAAAGTGAAAGAAGGAAGAGTCAAAGACAACACCATTTTCATAGAATCATTAAGGTTGGAAAGACCTCTAAGATCAAGTCCAACCATTCACCTACCGCCAATGCTGCCCACTTACCACATCCTTCAGTGCCACATCCACACAGTGCCTGAACACCTCCAGGGATGGTGACTCCACCACTCCCTGGGCAGGCAGTCTGTGCCAGCCCCCAGCCATTCCTTCTGAGAAGAAATGTTTTCTAACATCCAAACTGAACCTCCCTGGCACAACTTCAATTCTGCATGTGAATGATGGCCTCCAGAGTGTAATTTGAGGTATCTTCCCCAGCTCAAAGGTAATAGCAAACACAAGAAAGTACTAGAGAGGCCCAAGGTGGCACAGCAAGGACAGAACAGCAGGACCAAGGCACTGGGCAGCCCACAAGGAATGTTGTTCCAAGCAAAGGCACATATGCAAAGATGCTTGTGCAGCATTTGTGCATTGATGCCAGTGCTCACTCAGCCAGAAAAGGCTTAGGGGTCTCAGTAATGCCATGGCCAGAACACTGAGAGCAGTGAGTTCATTTTTTATTTCTTTACCATTCTTACAAGGCAGTGACAGAGGATGAGGCACACTCCTCAAAAAGCATTCACCTCGTTAAGCACCCAGAAGTCCTCATCCCTTCTATAATTATCAGCCATGGTGTCCCAGCTGAGATCCCAAATACATTTAGCCAGAGGATAAAACACTTCAAAAGCTCTGAGATGACTTTGGTCCCTGCAGCCCCTTGCCACTCCGTGCCACCTATGTTCATAAATCGCCACTGCGCTCCTGCAAACACTGCCTTTAAATCAGGATTTGTGGGGAGGTTGCAAGCACAGCAGTAACTCTTAACACCATCTATTTCTCCTCTGCCGCCGGCTGCGGATCCCCAGAGCTGTCCTGCAGGCACTCACCCCAACACGGTGCCAACACCAGGTCAATGAGAGGAGGCTCGTTAAACCTGCAGTCACTTCTGACCACGTATGGAGTGGTAATTTCAGCTTAATGAGACCCTACCACGGGCACACAGCCTGCCGCCTCGTCAGCCTGAGAAGAGCTCTGGAAGTAATGAATGACTCCTGCTGTTTCTCCCAAAACAGGGCATCACTCATCCTGACAGCGCAATGGATGCGTTCCCCACAGCTACACAAGGCGCAGAGGCACCTATGCAATTCACAGCCATCTTACAGCGGTGCCAAGGGGGTTATGTCTTTATTTATTTAAGCAAACTCTTTATTTCTTTATTGTTCATTTAACACCCAAGTGTTTGCCCAAGCATATTTGCTTTAAGCCCCTCTGCTTGTCACAGAAAAAAACAAAACTAAGCTCTCTGGCTCTTTCACCCTTGAAGAATCTGAAATCCACAAAAGCAACAGAGAAGCAGAAGAAAAGCAGCTTCATTTACTACTTTTCAAGGTAAGAAGGTAAGGGCTACATTAAGATATCGAGCCTCAGATGAGGGGCTCCTCCACATCTGATCCAGTTTCCAGTAATTAGCCAGAGGTGGTAACACCAGCATCTTTCATCCAATTCAGATGCACCTTGGTTCCCTAGGACTCCAAACCACACTGTTTTTCATAACACCAAGTGCCAGCTTTCCCATGCAGGTGTATGGGAGAATACTTGTGGATCTGAATATTTCACAAATATTTGCCAACAGGGGAGTAAATAAAGAATAATGAATTGGTAAAAGGTTCCCTACAACAGGATAAGATCAGTGGGAGCACAGCCACTGTCTCCTGAGCCGCAAAATCTTGCCTAACACGGAGACATGCTGACCAAAGTCTCACATTGCTTGTTCTGGCTGCTATTCCAAAGACAAAGGGGGACTTGAAAAATCTCCTTGAAAGCCAGCTGATTTTGTTGCTTTATCTTGTTTCACACTCTGTGTTGCTGCTGATTGCCTTTCAGCAGATGCTGTGAGTGACAGGTACCCTTCAGATTCTCCTGCTGCCCTGTCCAGGGCCATGAAATTGTGAAAAAATTGCAAAGAGAACAATGCAATAACACCATTCTATCTGATCGACCACGGCTCTCACGTGACAGCTGCTGCTTCCAGGCCTCTCTTTGTCCTTCTGGCAACAAACATTAAAGAAGCATCCTGGAAATCAAAGAGATTTTGCACAGCTGGGAAGGAAACCACTGCAAACACAACCCCCCAGCAAACCAGAGAGTAATACCAGCACAAAGATCCGGGCTGGCTCTTCTAGGTCCTCCAACCCCATTGCATTGGTCCTTCAGCATCCACCACCAGCAGAAATGGGGACGAGACACCACCATGTCCCCTTCGTGAGCAAATCCAACACCCTCAGACCATTTGGTTCTTAAAGAAATGAAAATCTGTTGCTATTACTGCTCCCTTTGCACCACATTAAGAGCATTAGGCTGTTGTGTTTACTCAGCAACATATGATTATGGGATTGCTCAGACACAGGGTGGGTGGAGGGAGCTGGAGCGTGGGGAGGAGAGCAAGGAGGAGGAATTACATTTATTTTCACAGCAGCTCTTGGACAGAAACTCGTTAAGCTTTAACTCACATCCCTGCAAGCAATCATAGCACATAAACATAACGTAATACACAGTGCAAACGAAGTTCTTTAGGAGAAAAAAGCCTGGACATGGTCCAAAGAGGGTAGCACTGTGCCCACGGCTCCACACAGCCCCTTGCATACAAGTGGTGATGCACCACACCAGCCTTTGTCCAACAGACAAGAAGCCAGAGCGTGTCCTTGGTGAACCACTGCTTTGCCCTTGTCCTTGGTCAGTGCACAGCGGCTGAGCAGACAGCCACACTTCTAGATGTCTCTGCTGACAAAAGTAGGACGAGGAGGAAAGTGGGGACTGGACAGAGATAAAGCATTGCAATAATATCACCCGCTGCAGAAGTATAACCAATTCCTGAAATTGCTCCAGCTTGTATGTAAAACCAGATGCAATGCAAACTTGCCTCAGGCTCAGTGAGACGCTTTCATGTCAGGGGATGGAGGCACGAGGGGAATCCCCACCTGTATGGTTTCAGTAGCTGCACAAGGGGAGGACATTGGGGTCCAGAGAGGAACGCAGGCAGAGAGAGCTCTGCCTGCCACAGTTAAATCTGGGCACCCCAATCAAACCAGCATTCCCCCAAGTACCATTCTGCTTTCTTCCAACCTTGGGAAAGAGCTGAAGTCTAAGGACACATTCTTTTTTGACACTAGGGGAGTAACTGCAGAACACAAATGCCACATGTGTTATTTGGTTTGGTCTTTGTTTTGTTTGTTTTTCCATTCTCACTGTTGAAACCCAAGGACAGCAAAACAAAACCTCAATAAATCAGACACACAGAGACATGGTGGGGCCATGTAACCCATGCAACCATGAAAACAGGAGATGGAAATGAAAGCAACAAGGGTCATTGCAGAGGGTACAAAAACGTGGCAAAGCCCAACTTGACTACAGCACCCAATTCCTGCACCCAGGGAAGTCCTGAGGCACCAAGCTCAGAAGAATGAGATCCTAAATCTTGCTACTTTTGCTTACACACATCTTAAAACTGTTGGAGAATTGTCATAATTGTGTGCCTACCAAAGGTTTTCTTTGGGTTTTGGGGTTTTTCTGTTTGTTTGCTTTTTAATTTATTTATTCCTCCCTGACACTAAGCAGCTCATTAAACCCAAGTGTTTCAGGGCACAATTTTAATTAGCCCTTAGCTGTCTCTGGTGAAAAAAGACCTGCTGAAGTTGGCAGGGACTCTCTCTTGAACCTGAACAGGCTGAATCCCAGAGTAATTGATGCTGGAAATCAGTACACACTTATTCTTCTCATTGTTTCTCCCTTTCTAAAAAGGATTTTCCTTCTTAAGTACATTACGAGCCAGTGTGCTGGGGATGGGGGGCACTGCCACAACCAAGAACACCAGAAGCATGGGTCAGCCCCCCAGCCAGCCTCACTGGGGGTTGGATGCAAAGGTGTTTGTGAATACACCCTCGCTGCCATGGTCTCCATGACACAGCCTTAGCGTTTTTCCTAATCCTAAAGCTCACTCCCAACCTTTATCTTCTCATCTGCTATTTAAGCCTGTTCCTTCTCATCCCATTCACCATGGAGGATGCCCAGAGCCACCTCTGAGCCAGACCTAAAGCACATGACAGATGATGCAGCTGCAAACAAAGGCAACAACAACCAGAAGTGGCTTCAGGATATAACAGGAAGATTTTATTCCATACATGTTCATAGCAGCACTACTGCACTCTAGAAATGCACACAAGGGCAGACTTCATCATTTAGCAAATATAGATGTCTTATCCATTACTAAGTAAAAACACTGACAAGGATACTGAGAAAAGCAAACATAATCTATCTGCTCCCTTCAAATGTAATGAGCCCTCATTGCCTGACGGAGAGTGCGGCTGCCATGGCCACCCCCAACAAACAGGAAAATCACCAGGGAAACATCCTTAAACCTGCACCTTTATAAATAACATCTAGCTCATTAACGTAGGACAGGATAAAACACTAGGAGCCTTTCATTTAATCCTTATTTACTAAGGATGTAAAATCTGGGTCTTGTAGTACAAAGATCCTCCATTCCTAGGGGCATTTCCCTTTTGCTGTACACACAGCACACAGGCTGCGCAATGTGGCCAGCTGCATTAAAGAGGATAAGTTGGCAGTGCAGTGCACCTACAGCTCTACTCCGGGAGGAAAAAGTGGATTGTGCAGATCACCTCTCACTCCTTTCTCTCCTATAGAGCAAACAGACAGCAGAGGTCCAAGCAGCTCCAGAGAACAGACAGCCCTGACTGCTCACTGCTCCTCCCTGCACAGCAAATATCTGTGTTCCCCCATTCCCTCTCACCTTGAAGGAGAAAACTTCTATCATTATCCTGAAATTAGCAGTGCTGAAAAAGTAAGCTGCCTTTCACACTGGGCAGCCCGCTGCTATTTGTGCTCTGCCATGAGCTCAGCCTACTTTCACCTGATCCCCCACAAAGACTGTGCGCTGACTTAGCAAATTACATGCTGAAATCGAAATGCTTTGGAATGTATGGTTAAAAACTAACAAGTAGATCAGAGAATTCAAGAAATGACCGAGCAGCACGCTCTGCTGGGACACTGCAGTCCACTACTTAGAGCAGCACAATGCCCCGTGAGATCCCAGTGCGGGGCTGGGCCATGCTGCTGAGTGCCAGGGCTGGAACTGCTCTCCCACAAGCACAGCGTGCTGAACCCACAGACAACAAACGTTGTCCCTGTCACACACAGGAGACAAATCCCACGTGAGGAGACAAGTGAAAATGTTGTAATCAGTTTGCTGGCAATAACACAGCAAAAATCAATGTTGTACTATTCCCTTCCACGTTGAATTGTATCATGTGCAGTTCCTGCAGCCTGTGTTCTGCCATTTCTGCTTGTTCCCTGCGAGCAACAATCACCACACCATTACCCCACTGGCTGAATGGCAGCTTCAGGCAGCCTCAGCAGCCAAGCAGGCTGCAGGGCACAGGTCTTTCCACTTGGTCCTCTTAGTTCTGAACAAACAACAAGCAAGAGAAAGGCAGCACCAGGTGCCTGAGCAGCTCCCCAAACCCAGCTGGTGCTCCAAAAGAGACCAAAAAATGTGTTAGTGAAACAGAGATGTCCCGGAGTTGATTTGTGGCTGGCTTCATCTCCCAAGCTCCTGGCTCAACACTGCGCTGTCTGGAAGGAAGGGAGGGAAAATCTGCTCCCACAAATGCTTAGCAGATGGCTTTCGATTTTTCCCAGGTGCTAAGCACACACAGATCCCATTAAAGTCTGCTCAAACTGTATGAGTGCAGAGCGAGACCATAAATCCCAGCTTCCAGGTTCCTTCACATCCAGCTTAGTTATGCCTTGGCTTATTTTGTCACAACGTTGACCTTAATCAATAAGTGAAAAAATAAATCAGTATGGCTCAGCTGTTCATTTAATCTTGTTCCTGTTGGGCTTGGACCAAGCTGGATTCCACCAAGCCCTCCTTCATGGGAGCAGCAACCACTCCATTAGGTGATACTGAAAAAGAACTAGCCCAGAGGAGTTGCCCCAGCCTCCTCTCCCACTGCCACAGAAGGGTTGCTTTTTGCTCTACAAAGTTGTGCTTCTGTTCCATTCAACTGCAGGAGAAACATCAACCACTGGAGCCAGCACAGGCATGGGAAAAGCTTTGAGGACTTCTAAGAAAATCAACATCAGTGAGGCTGGAGGAGATGGGAGGAAGGAGGGAATGAGCAGATTCATTACAGCTTGTGAGGAGTTCTTCTCTGCCTTCAAGAAGAGCAGAGAATCACAGGACCTTTCGAGTCGGTAAGGATCCATAAAGACCATCTGGTCCAACTCCCCTGCGGTGAACAGGGACACCAGGCACAGAGCCTGTCCAGTCTGACCTCGGCTGTCTCCACGAATGGAGCACACACAGCTTTCCTTCTTACAGCCCTGTTGGATACTGAAGGGCTGGGGCTGCTCTCCACAAAGCCTTCTCTGCTGCAGGCAACACGGGTGGTAGGGTAGATGTTGGACTTGGTCTTATGAGTCTTTCCCAACCTTAATGATTCACTGATTCTGTGACACTTCCCAGCACATCCTGTGACGCCACAGCTGGCAGCGAGCACGCTGTGCCACACTGCTCTGCACAAAGCTCAAGTTTCTTCCTCCCCCCTAATCTGTGTAAAAAATGAGCAGACATTTGTACACAATGCACACTGCTGCAGCCACTGCAGATGCATGGGCATCCTGCAGGCATACAGGGTTCTGCTCATCTCAGTCTCTCTCTGCAGCTTTGGAAATGCATTCCTCCAGACCGTTCAGCTGCCATTAACACGCATGCAGAAAGGCACATGGACAATTTAACTGAGAGCAAAATGCCTTAAAAATCTAGTGCAGGAAGCAAAAACACCACCTGCAAGTGTTAATTAAAAGTATTTGCTATGTTAGCAGCATTATTACAATGCTCACAGAGCATACCTGAACAGCTGCACTCCATGGCATTTATGCAGGCACATACAACAGCTGAAGGACTAAATCAGACATAGTCAAGTGTTTGCAAATTGCCATTTCCCAAAACAAGGCCGTGCCTCTTGTGGGATCCCCCAAAAAACACCCCCGGGCTGTGTTCACGTACCACATGCACAGGCAAACCTGGCTTGACTCAAATCAAGTCAAACTCACTTTCAAGACAGCTTATAGCAGAGGGAAGCAATCAGCTTTTGATAAAAACAAGACAGACCAAGATTGGGCTTTCAAGCCGAGAACCACAGCACTTTTCTAAGCTGCTCAAGCATCCCAGCACAGAATTTCTCTTAACCTGTGGGCAAGTCCTTCAAAGCAGCTCCGTGATCTTAGAGTGCAAATCTGATTGGAAGCTCTTTGGAAAATGTCCACTCACATCAATGTACCAAAAAAAAGAAACTGAGACAGGCACCAATTAACGATTTATTCAGGTCTGAAGTGAACGAGATAAATGCCCACTCAGAGGCTTCTCATCCACTTATCTGTGGTTGCTACTAAAAGACAGAGTCACAGCGCTTACCCCCATTCATTTAAAGAGTTTTTCCCCACTGGCATTTCTTGTCACCTTTTTACAATGTACCTTCCCATATACCTCAATACCTGCCACTACTTTGCAGAGACACAAAGCTTTGTAAGATTTGAGCTCTCAACAAGACACGCAGAAACAATGAGTCTGTACCAAAATATTTGCCTCTCTCCCCACCAGCCAGCTCTCCCCTTCCTACCACACCCCAGCCTGGCTTGCAGCAGGGAGTGCACAGGGACCCCCATACACCATGAGAGGTTGTGCTGCTCCTCCTATTCCCAAAGTACCCGGCACATGAGACATCGACCAAGACCAAAGCCTCCTTACACAACATCTGTGGAAATAAAGACATCTTCACATGGCTCCCATCAGACATTGATGTGACCATCTACAGGTGCCTTTGTTTGCTGTTGCTTTTCAAACACTGAGTGATTGGCAATCCCAGAGCAAAGTTTACACTAATTCAGTAATCACACTGTATTTATTGAAAGGCTTATAATCCTGCAAGCAAAGACGTTCAAGAGGCTTAAGGAAGGGAAAAGCTGCTGACAGGAGAGCATGCAAAGAGTCACTCATAATGGCATCTTAAGTGGGTCTGTAATCAACAAGATACACATGGCACAGGGAGCCAGATTAAACACGATCGCCTTGCTAAAATGGTTTGAACTGTGATGTGGGCATGAAAATGAGGAAGGCAAATAAAAGCTTGTTAAAAAAGGGGGGATAAAGAGGGAGACAGGTCTGCATAATGATTTTATTCAGGTCACCAATGAGCATTTCAAGGCTGAAAGTCAAGCTGTCTGTTTCCTGAAAGTCCCTCAAATGTTTCAACTAAATGGGCATTTTCTCATCATCTGCCAACATGCAGGTCTGATTCTCTCCCTGCCATTTGTAGGCACTATGTAAGCTTTCATGGGCACGAGTGCCTGTGCCTAAGCACACATTTATACAAGCGCTCTCAGCATACCCCACAATTATTCTGACCACCAAAAGGAGTATTTGGCCATAAAGTAGCTACAGACCATCCCCTGGCAACGCAATCTTTTCCCACTCTGTCCCTCAAGGTGCCTTACATTTGATACTATGAAATCACAAGACATCATCGCCTCTAGAGCTGACGAGAGAGCAGTCTTCACAGTCCATTTAACCTCTCTGTTCAAATGGCAAGTCAATTTTTGTGATGCAGACATCTGTCCCAGTAGGGAATAAACCAACACTCACCGAATTATTCTTCACAGATTACAGAGGAGCTATCAGATGGTAAAGGCTTCTCTCCCAGTGACTCAGGCTTTGTTTGAGTCACTGATGGAAAAATGAAAGCCTTCCCACTTCACCAGACAAAAATGAGAAAATCATCCCATTGTGAAGAGCAGAGCATACAAAAAGAAAAGAGAAAAAGAAAAAAACCTGTCTGCTGCTTCCCAGGGCACATCAGTGCCTGTGAATGAGCTAGGAGCTGCAGTGCTGTGCAGGGACACTCATCATTCCTGAGGCTGATCCCAGCATCCCAGAAATCTGGGACTACCAATCTGTTAAACATCACATGGGAGGTTCACTCAGATTTGCAGAGCTCAGCATAGAGCAGAATTGTGTCCTTGCTGCACCTGGAGGATAAAAAACAAAGGAACATCTTATCTTTTACTTTTTGGATGGGCTCTGCCTTGGGCTCTTCGTCGTTCTAAGGGAAGGGGCCACATTGCCTCTCTCCTACCATCTGCACATTCATGTGCCTCACCTGGTAATACTCTGGGGGAGGAGAGCAGCTACAGACGGTGGATGAGTTGGGATGAAGTAGTGCCCATTTGTCAAAGCCTTAAGCAGCAAAATCTATTCCCCTTCCCGAGGGAAAAAGACCCAGAGCAAAGCAGTAAATTGCTCAAGGTCATAGAGCAACTACTTATCCTTACTGCACTTGATGATTCACTGAAGCCCAGAGATGATGGCACTATTGGACAAGGTGCTGCACACAACACAACAGTCACCCCTACATCACCCTATTCTCTAAAGCACCACTTCTCCACCTCATCATCTTCAATTCATTTATCCTTACAGCATTCCATGGAACAAGAGAGTGCTGTAAGCTGTCATTCCTATGTTGAAGACAGTAGCAAACACACGGGCTAACACCTGGATTCAGCCTTACAAGTTTCCGCATTTCGCATTCCTTACAGACAGTCCATCCCCAGAGATGTGGATCCAGCCAGGAACAGCCCCTGGGTACAAAATCTCTGTTGGGGCTGAGGTTTGCCTTGGTGCTTCGTTCAAGGTCAGAGGGAACTTGAGAAAAAGAAGAGAATTAAACCAACTTCTCTAATGCATCAACTAGATGACCTTTGAAGTCCCTTCCAACCCAAATCATTCTATGATTCACTACAGCTGGTATAATCTTAATGCAATAGTGACCACTAGTGTACTCACACCTCCTGACAGCACAGGATGCATTAATGGAACCTCGACCCAGCCTGAGCCTTCATTACCACTCGTAAATCAAATACATTCTGCTGTTAAGTCTCATGTTACACCTTTGCACCACTGCACACAGCCACATGGGGAGTGGGATTTCCTGGAGATGGTTTAATAGTCTCAGGTGACATGAATTTTGCTCAGGGACCATCCTGCCAACTGAGGACATGCAGAGCAGAGCACACCAACCCTGACTTACCCGTGTTAAATCACAAGTTTCATTCTCAAGTGGGCCCAGTGGAAACCATTCAGCAGCACCACAGCTGCTCTGCCACACTCCACAACTTGCCATCCTGCACACATGCACCTTCCAGCGCTAGTTCCTCGTGCTTTCTTTTCCCTCGGTTTAAGCTTTTTGCAACTGATTTTGCAATAAAAATGTTAATATCAGCAGACATAGCTCAAGAAAACATTTGGGAACAGGACTTCATTGGTAGGCAGAGAACAAGCGTGGACAAGAGCTGAAAAACATCCCTTCAGTGTCTAAAAGTGAACAGCCTGTCACTGGGAAGGCACAGCATGTTTTCACCATCCCTTGAAAGAAAATGTTATAGACTTGTTTCAAATGCCAGTGGTGTCAATCAAATGAGGTAACTGCAATAAATCAACCAACCCTGGAAATCTACAGATGCCCCAAACCTCCTTCTTAGGCTTCTAATTCACACTAGATTTACAGGAAAAAAAAGATGATGCTCTCAACACTGGATGTGAAACACTTCCCTCCAGTGGAGAGATTCAGCACTGCTTATTTTTTTCTGTGTGTGTGTGGTGTGTGTGTGTGTGTGTGCCATACACCCTCTCCCTCTAATTAGGCTCAACCAACACGTTTGTTTTTCTGGAGAAGATCTCCATCTCACCTGCGCCATATGAAGGAGTTACAAACTGAGTAGAGCATCCACAGGATTATTTCACAGACGAGAAAGATAAAATAAAAGGCCAGCTAAACAACCCAAGGACTTCACTGCATCTTTACCGTAGTATATGAACCAACCGTTGTCCCGTGACCTGTGCCAGAACATGAGACATTTGCCCACTTTCAAACCAACAGCTGAGTGCATCCGTACAAAACATTCTGAAACAGCTACCAAATTCTTCAGTTTTACTTCTTCCCCCTAAGCATTTTGCCTCAGGAACTGAAGTGCAGGTGCCAAAATACTCCAGCAGACCATCGTTCTCCTGCAGTGTCTCTACCCAAAGTACGTGCTGTGGACTCTCCTCCAGGAATCTCTATTGATGTGCACTCCCAAACAACCAGCCTTAATGCTTAAAACTGCTCAGTCCTTGTACTGAAGCTCCAAATAGCTAGGATGCTCAAAGTGGTGAGAAATTAGATGAGAGCTAATCTTACAGTGACTTTTTCCTGAAATCATCCCTAGTTTCAACTAAACTGGCAAGAACCTTTCTGGAAGGTGCCAGCACCACCTGACATGTTAAAAATGGCTCAGACCTTCAGTGGAGTCTATGGAAATAAGATTGTGGCTGATGTTAAATGCATAAGCTCCTCTGGGGTTCCACCACCATGAATAAATGCATCAGTGCTAAGAGGGCTCTGAGAAACAAACCTACACACAGGTGTTTGTCTATCGCTCTCAGAGAAGCATGCCAAACCTTTATTCCCCCACCACAATTTTGAGCTCTAAAGGTCACTGGGGGGCCTCTACTCATTGTTATGCCCTTGCCCCTGGTACATCACACCATCATTGAGTGCTTTGCCTATCAATTACCTCCTAGAGGCCCCTGTGTAAACAGATTCTCCATTGCAGAAGCAGTCACAGGCTCCTCCCCCACTGATTATTCCTGCTGATAGCCTTCCTGGCAGTTGGTAGCATCCTGATTACTGTCAGAACAACTGGTACATCAACAGAGGATTTATTATGGCTTCAGGTGGGAACAAAAGATGAACTGTTACTCGGGATCTGCTTTTCATATGGTGTGACTAAATTCATCCTGGCAACCCGCAGAGGAAAGGTTCAGTATCTCATTACTAGTGCCTGGAGCTAACAAGGTCCGCTACTCCTCAGTAAAATAATGAGCCTTTTCAGTTTACTTTAAATCAACATTAAGTACACTTTAAAGTTTACCAAGTTCTTTTCATGGTGGCCAGACTTGGTTTACAAAAAAAAAAAAAAAAAAAAAAAAAGATTAGCTCTACATGGGCAAAAACAGGACTGAACATAGGATTGAACATTCCCCTGTTCATTGAAGAGGAGTTGGACTGGGTGACTTTTAGGGGTCCCTTTCAACTCAAACAATTCTGTGGTAAAAGCTCAGATGATCTTACAAAAGCTCAGAACAGTGACCATCACTGAGTTCAGAGAAGAATCAGAAAATACAGGGTTCTCCTTGGGTCAGGCATCCCTACAAAACAAGAGGATAACAGCGTCCCTTCTTACTAAAACACAATCCATTCCCAACTGCTGTCTTCCCCAGTGAACCCTGGGGAAATTGGACTATTTCCCTATGATCCATGCAGAGCCAGAAGCCTGTGTCATCTCTTCTGGGCATCACAAGAAAGATGTGATGCCCCAGAAGGAGCAAAAGCCACAACTGCAGGAGTCAGCAGCTTAGGTTGGACTTTCCTCACCCCAAGAAGCCACCTGGACTGCAGACTGTTCACTGCCCAGAACCAATCCATGTTTAGAGAAAAAGGAGAGCACAAGCTAGAACGCTGCTGAGTCCCTGATCAAAAGGCACAGTGTGACCACCTGAACACAGTTTGGGGATGAACAAAATCCCACTCCCCCATTCACTACTGCAGGATAGCCTGAATGCCCACCCACTGATTGTAATACGCTCAGCAAAGAAGTCATCTGCGGCCACATCTCTGAGCTTTGTGCCTGGTGCAGGTTTATAAACAGCCCCCTGTTATTTCATTGTGAATTTTGCATTCAGCATAGCCTTTAAGCAGAGGGTCTCTGTGCAATCTGCCCTTTGCTTGTGCAAACTAGTAGAACATCAGTGCATTTGACATTTGGTGTGGCATTACGACCAGATTTCCCATTCTCAGCGACAAACTCCAAAGGACAATTGATGCAGGCGAGGTGTAGGAAGTGCGATTTCAATAGGTTAGGGCTTTCAACTGCCAAAATGGGCTTTGCTGAGTAAAATGACTGCAAAATTGAGCTAAATTAGTGAACAGGTAGAAAGAATGAACTGATGTCCCTGCCGCCTACATCTCTGCCTTCAAAACAATTCTCTTAGCTGAGTCAGAAAATCGACCAACTCATCCAAATTAAAAATCTCTCTCTGAAACAACCTGAATGGCTCAAGTGCCCTGCACACTACAAGTGAAGCCATCCAGAGAACATAGCACTGTACAGGAATATTGCTGGTACCCACATCAGCATCTCTGCAGTTGGCACCTCCAGCACTCACAGCATCTCCCCACCCAGTCCTCACACTTGGTGAGACAGCACCACTGTATGACTAAAAACAAGGAATGCTAAAGCTGTTTGTGTTTGTTTCTTTCCCTCCTATTCTCTCATCTTATTTGCTCCATTTCAAGTCTCAGTGTGATTTTCCTATTGCTGACAGCACCCAAAGGGCTAAGGCTGCTGTTGGAGGAGAGAAGGAGGGAAATCAAACAACTTCCTCTTAGCTTCATGCATCACTGCTGAACATTGTTTAAAAAAAAAAAAAAAAAAACAAAGAAAAACAAAAAACCATCAGAGCCCCACTAGCTTTGGTTTTGATATATGCAGCAGAAGAGAAGCCAGCCTACTTTTCCGCACCGCCAAGACACCACCTCCACTGCAGTGATGAGGTTGGATGAGCAGGCCTGTAATTCTGCCTCCAACATCAGCTGAACCACTGGAGTTCACAACCAGATGAGAATACTGGCATTCTTCTCCTGTTGTTTCTGTGTTTCTCTACATTCTACAGGACTATCTAAGGAAAGAAATGCAAAATTGTGGCACACAATCTTGCTGGTTAATCCTTTACTGCTCATTGGGATCAGTTTTCTACTTTTCCTCCTTGGCCACCACAACTCAGAGCCAATGCACAACTCAAACCCACACAACGCCAGCCTGCCCTGCAGCACAGTGGGGCAGTTGGGAGAGGTCAAGAAGAGATGTGCCACAGCTCTGGGATGGACAGCACACCAAAGTAAAAATGAATGGCGTTGATCTGAAATGACCACGTCCTCCTGGTAGAGCTAAATAAAACGTGAGATTTAAGTTCACGTGCTCCATCCATCTTCAAAGAACACAGCGCATAGCCATCTCTCCCCTCTGCAGTGAGGACAGGCCCTTCAGAGGACACCCCGCTATTAGCATCAAACAATAATCAGAATGGACTCTTAATGAGCCATAGCAGGTTGTGACATGGCATGTCACAGGCCCACAGGACACATTACCTTGGCTTCTTGGCTCATCTCTGTCACAAAAGCTGCTGGCACAGGACTCCAGTGGCCACGGAAAATAAAAAATAACTAACATTAGAGCTGAACCACTTCAAGTTCCAATGTTTGCGAACCAGATTTAAGCCTGGAAGTTATCTCCATCACCTTAGTTTCATGCTATCAAGCTTCATCTACATCCCAAAGTGACCATCCTCCTGAGATTGCAATTCATCCCATAAGACTTCATGTGCTGCATGTTGCACAGGGACAGCTACACCTAACAAATTTCTGCTTTAAGCAGAGATTGCAGAAGGGCTGTGCAACGTCCTGATGCCACTGATCACAGCATCTAACAAAACTACCCAAGTCTGAATACCACATCCTCTGTCCAGTTCATTTTACATATGTTCCCACCCATGAAGACTCAATACTAATAACTAGAGTTGCCTTTGCACCTTCATTCTTTCCAGGACTGTCCAAAAATTCAGGAGACAGAACATTTTAAAAGAAGGTCAAATCTTATGATCTTTTATTACAGAATGGAAGAAAGGTCAGAGGACAACAGAGAGGCAATACCAGAATTTTCCTTCTTCCACCTGAAGTATGTGAAAGTGCTCTGCTTCAACATCCACTATGCCTCTGACCCCCTCACCTCAACATCTTCCCTACGAAGAAGGCATACTAATACTTTGATGTATTGCTATCAAAGCCTCTGATCACGAAACAGAACCATTCTAGCATAAATCAAGAGCTGTCTTCTAGTAAACAAAGCAGCAGAGAAACATGCCACTAATTTTAACATAAGCTGCGAGACCTGAGAAAGGCAAGAGCCACCAGCATGCTATGGAGACAGAGAACACAGCATCCTTTTGCTAAAATCTGCATGGACATGAGAGGTTGGAGTCCACCTTTTTAATAAAAAAAAAAAAAAAAAGATTGAGTTGGGAAGACAGATTGGAGTTCAGCTCCACGCTGCCAAGGACTGGGGGCTCGTCCAGGGGCTGCCCAGCTGAGTGGGCAGCAAGGACAGCCCCTAAAGGAAGAGCAAAAGGGGAAAAATTGTACAGCACAGCACCAATTCCAGCCTGCAGCAAAATGATGACAGTGACAAAGCTCTTAGCAAGCTCTTCCTCCTGGCATGGAACAAACACAGATCCCCCCGGGAAAAAAGGGGAACAAAATCATTCAGAAATTGAGGAGCAAATGGCAAACACACTCCTTCCTTTCTTTGGGAAGCCGGTGATTGCAGCTTTAGGCTATGGAATACAAACTGGCATTTAAAGGAAAAGGCAGTAATGGCGAGATGACAGTTTGCTGTAGTTTACAAAGCCTGCAGGGATGATGATGTTTTGTGTTAGGTGATGCACAAGAACAAGGAGACAATGACAGAGGCAGAAGAAATATCACCGACTTCTTCAGCTATCCTGAAGCTCCAGTGCAAGAGTCAAAGCAATTACTTCCACAGCTTCACAAACCTTTGCACCTCTCTGTTAATGTGTCAGACTTTGTTACATTAATTGTACCTTATTCTGCCCCAGGGAACAAAATAAAAGTCATTTGTTTAGAGAATAAACAAGGGTACACTTCTATTTCCCTCTTTCACTCTCCATCCTTCTGTTCTTCCTGTATTTTATTCTCTGATCAGATGTGCTCCTGCAGTGACATCTTCTATTCCATATGCCCTCCTCCCTCCAGAGACCCCACAGCAGCAGGGCAATATTCATTATCTTCACAAGTGCCCTGTAGTTTTACAGCAGATGATGCCAAAACATGTCATAAAAGGAGAATCAAAACTCCTCTCCATCCCAGGGAAACGGGACAGCTAACAGACCTGCCCAAGGAAGCTCAAGAGAAGCATGCAGGTGCTCTCTGTGGGATCTTCCTCATGACTGGGGGATCTGAGCCATCCTCCTCTTGCTCCCCATCCTCCCCTCAGACCAAAGTCTTTCTCACAGCACCAGCTCTAACACTCGAGATCTGCAGGTGTGAACACTCAGGCAACAGCAAATTTTACACTCGGCTCCACATTTGCAGCCGTCCAGCCATCCCTCTGCAAACACTGCGTTCAGACACGCTGCTCCAGATCCACTCTGCTGCAGTCACACGAGGGCAGAGCACGGCGCTGCCAGGTGATGTGCAGAGCGAACTGCCACAACATGAAGTGCAAACAGGTTTAAGGAGTTGTTCAATTAACAGCTCCAGGCTGCGAATTACAGAGCGAAAAAAGTTTGCCATGATTTGTGTGCACTGAACAAACACGTGAATTTTGCAATTTCTTTGTAGAGGAAAAAGAAAAAGGAAAGGAAAATGCATAGAATGAATTGTGTGATAATTATTTTGTCCTTTTTCTCTCCCACATCTTCTCTTCTCTCCCCTGTCGAGATATGTAATTTGTGGGTGTGTTCCCTCCAGCCTTCCAGAGCTCTCCCAGACTTCTGAAATGAGTTTCTTGCTGAACCTCTACAGCACAACTACACTGAGATTGAACCGAGCCATCTGGCTCCTAACAGAAAGTGATTTCTTTTATGGCTCGTGGGTTGCCAAATCAAGATTATTCAGGCACAACAGCAATTAGGGGTTTGTTATTTTCAGCAGGATACGCAGAGATTTCTTGTTTAGGATAACTAGAAGCTACTATTAAAGCAAACAAATGAGAGGAACAACTGAAGCCCAGTTGCACACTTTGAGACAGAGATGCTCCTTCAAGAGGAACTGTCAGTGCTCAGAAGTTCTGGAGGTGCTGCCCATCTCTCTCATGGCAAGGACCATGCTCATGGCCTGCTTCTCTGCTAAAGGGAAAAGGAAGATACATGCAACAGAATCATGTACCATTCTGACAGCATATTGAGAGTCTTAGACAGGATCATGGTTGTTTGCAGAGGGTTACAGCCCTTGCTTGAGAGCAGGCATTTCTGTAAGTGCAAAATTGCAAAATGTACCATCCACACTGAAGGTTCATAAGGAAGATACAAAGGTATTTGCACACAGGCACGTGCAAACACATGCAGGAACACCTGGGGACAGATCTCAGCTCTGTCACTACACATAAGACTGGCAAATACAGAATCAAACCAGAACCTGGCTCAGAAGGGACACAGCTCTCAACTACGCTGCAGAAGAAACCTGCAGCCAGGCATGCTCGGCCCCTTTTGAAAAAGCACAAAACAAAACAGCTCTTCAAACATAAGGATGCCTCCTCACAAAAGTCTACAGGCTACAAGTTGTGCTGAATTCTACCAGCAGAACCTTCACACAGCACCATGGCATGAAAACCTTCATTAAGGGTGGCAAAAATATTTCATAGAATTCCAAATGCTCCAGCACTTGGAGGAGCAGTGATTTTCTCACAGCTCTGTGAAAATACTCATGGTTAGTCAAGCTCATACACTTCAATTAGCTTTTTTTTTTTTTTTTTTTGCTCCTTAATGACTAATATACAGTAATTAATGAGTTCCACTCCATGTATTTCCCCCTTCCACTCTCATTATTATTATTTATACGTTATGCCCATTAAAGCCAGCTAACCGCTTGTAAAGCACTTCCCTTCCTCAACTGATAGGTGAAAAGTGATAAAATATAAATATGTATCAGCCCCCTAATCAAACCAGAGATGATGGGGATGCTCACAGCCAAAGAAAGGCTGTGTTTCAGAGGGGGGTTATCAGCCGCCACGCAAACCAGAAGATCACGGCTGTCATGTGCATGCGTAATGTACCGTACAAAGGAACTGCACATTATTCTGCAGCTTCTCCTCATGCATCTCGCCCGTGGCAAGCGCTGTGCAGCAGGGAGGAGGCTGGGTTGGAGCTGCAGCGATGCACAGAGGGAGTGGGTGCTGCTGCTGCTACCTCAGGGCTGGCCCAGCAGCTGTCTGCCTGCCTGCCGTGTGTTCTGCGCATCCATCTGTACCCACTGCCAGCCTGAGCCGATGCGTGCCAGTAAGCACCGGGCTGCTGCTGGGCACTGAAGAGCAATGCTGAGCATCCATAACCTGCTGTGTAGCAGCACTGGCTCACTGCACTCTATACATTAAGCGATAGGTAGAGTACCCCATAGATCAGCAATAGTGTTACCCAAAAGGAGTCCTATACCTTCACAGCACCATCCTGCATGCCCCCAAGGTCCAGCTCACTGCCTTAGCTGCAAAACCAGCCTGCAGCTATGCAAGAAATGGCACCCAGAGCAGGAAGGCAAGAGGTCTGGGATCTGCTGTTGGTTGTGCAAGCACACTGCTTGCATGGTTGCTGCCTCTGGCTCACATCCCAGTGCCACAAATCAAAACCTACATGGAAACATTTCCACTAGAGAAGGTGATCATCCTTCAGTTTCAGTGGCACCAGTCTCATACTCCTCAGGTCACAATGTTGCACTGAATATCTGCAAAATGCAAACACACCAAGCAAGGAAACTGAGGAGTACAGCAGGCAGCAGATGATGCCAGTATTTGCAGTAAGGAGCAGGCACAAAGTATCCTTAAAAGCCTGACTCAGAGCAGGTTTTCTCCCTTTGTTAGTCACACATCACACAGCTTGCTTGAACAAACTATGAACTTCAAATTACAGGCAGCAAGACTCCTGATTTATATTTCCAAATAGGAAGTGTGAGCCTTCAATGCATCTTCACCATGGAAATGAGGGGGGAAAAAGAAGAATGAGGAGCCTACACCCCAAAAGTGAAGTAGTGGGGACAGATTAATTAACATTGGGTAAAAGAGATTTGAAATAGCAAATGCCAAGAGATTCACTGCAGCAAGCCACCTTAAAAGAACAGGACTGTTTTAGCAGCAGATGGTGCATTGGACTTCCAAGGATACCCTATAGAAGATAAATACAAACAGCCACGGGAGCCAACTTGAAGCCCTGACTTGAAGCTCAGACCTTCAGCCTGGAAACCATTCTAGGTCAGGCTAGTGAAAGGAATCCAAAGAGCACAGCCTGACACCTGAAAACAAATCCATCCTTTTAACATTCTTGAAATAAACCATTTCTTGTTCTTAATTTTTGTTTTGCCCATATTTCAAATGTGGCCAAAATTCAAGCACCATCTTCTCTATTCAGCAGGTGCACCCTCAGCAGCAGCTCCCTGTGTCATCAGCTTCCTGCCTTGCACCAGTGAATTTGGGAAGCGAGACAGGTAGGACATGTCCTTTAAGGTATCATTTCCCTGCCCCCTAATAATGATAACTAAGCCCCTGGTGCTCAGGATAAGGCTGTCATCTAGTGGCAAGCAGGAAGCCTGCAATTAATTCTCTCCCTCAAGACAGCAAAACTAAACCCTGTGAAAGTCCACAAGCTCTCTGCCATCCCTGCTCCTCTCCTCTTCCTGCTGACCTGCATCAGGAAATGACAATAAGGTCACTTTGCATTACTTCTGCAAAGAAAACTGATCTTGTAATACTCTGGTCTAGTAGATTCATCTCTTGAAATCAAGAGGCGCTTTTCCTTAGGCCGAAGACAAAGACAGATTAAATCCTTCAGGATTCCCCATGGAGATGCCACGGGCATCTTTAAGCCGTTCTGAATAGCCTCACTGCAGTGGGTCAGCAGCCCCAAGCATCCTGTCTCAATTATTTGCAGAACACCCTGAATGAAAGGAGGAAATCAGGATTTTTTTCTCGTTCCTGCACAGGCTCACCCCACAGACATTACTCTCATCATTAGAACAGTATCTGGTTCTGCACCTTCGCACAGTAACAACTCCACACTTTGGTGTCAGTAAGACAGCAAGAGCGTGCTAAGCAACCCCCTGTGCCTCCCAATTCACACCAACTTCTTTGTGACTGCCAGCCTTGTTACTTCACAGCACTGCTTCCTTGATGGCATGCTTCACTAGTAGTAAGCCTGTCATTATTTTCCAGCCCCTTGCACAGGTAAATTGACTCTACCTTCAGTACAAGGACAAGAAGCATGGTTCAGTGCCCTTATTTTGTAGTCAGATACATCTAGAAGCACCCCCAAAATCATCCCTCTTACTCTTCCAGGTCATACACGGCTTGTATTGTACATCAGGAGTCAGCAGGTGCTGGGAATGGAGGGAAGCACACTTCAGGATATCACACATCTGGTTTTATGGTTTTTCTGTATATCCTTTCAGTGTTTCTGAAGACTCACAGTGGTGTGACCAGCTGCTACATCTCCCTGTACACACCAGCTAAGAGGTTAACAGTGACCCCATAGCATCTTGAAGGAGAAGTTTGTTAATGAGAAAAGGAGCAATCTTCATAGTAATAAACTCCAGTGAAACAGAAGGACAAGCAGAGAAATTAAACAACCTCCCCACTTCTCAGGAGCCACTTCCTCCCTGCAATCTGAATTCATTTCGTTCCTCTGACCCTAGCACCCCATCCCCCATCACCAGGGCTTTGCTCAAATCCCACCAGGCTTCTGGAAGCAACCCAGGATCAAGTGCCACCTTCACTTTGCCTTACAGAGCAAATAATGTGACACATGGGAGCTCCAACCTGTCCTCCCCCCCTCCAAAGATGCAGATCTCCTTGTGTTTGGGTCCAACAGATGTTGGCAGCAGTCAGCTGACGTTTCTGAACCTCTGCAGTTATCACATCAGGCAAAGAAAGCTCTGAGGCACGCACAACCGAGAGCTCACGCAGTCAGCGCAGACACACATCACAAAGTTATAGCTTTCTAAGGCTGGTCAACATTTTTCCAGCATCACGTTTGACAGATAATTGTCCTTCTGATCCTTTTAGTCAAATGGATCTCTCCCATCCATGAGTAAGAGGTTGTGATTTCATTGAAAAGAAATCAAACTGGCATTCAGGTTCACAGGAGAAATGAAAAAGAGAAACGCACCACTTCTGCAGAAAACATCAACCAGGACACGTTTCCCCCCCATCTTCCACTGCCATTCTCTATTGGAAAAGACAATTTCCATCCAGCTCTAGTCATTTTGTCCCTGTCAGGTCAAATTGGATCAACTCAATGAGCACCACTTTTATTTGTGGTCACGTTTGAAATGGATAAATCAGGCTATACACGTCAATGGAAAAATCCCAATCAAGGGGGCAGCGAAGAAGAAAAGGGTACATTACACAGAGCAGCAGCATGTGACTACATCAGCAGGTTTCTTGCTTCCTGCAAGAACAAGAGCCGTTTCTGCACTGAGGCAGGTCAGCTCACCGGTCTCAGGGGGGAGCTCTGCAGCTCCATGCACAGGAATGACAAGCAGCCACACAGAGTGGCAGCACAAAATCCAGGTTTACCCAGCTACCCCAAAACACACCTACAGCTGAATTAGGCCCTGATCTCCCCACACCTCTCAGCAAAGGAGCATCCCAACCTCAGGGCTCAGATTTCAGCAAGAGTGAAGATGTTTGCTCCTGTTGCGTTCTCACTCTCCTTCAGTAAAGCAGGGGAGAACCACAGCACAGTGCACAGGAGAGATGGAGAGATGTACGGTCGCTAACACCTTAAGGCATCCTTCTAGGAACCTATATGCACATCCAATATGAGTAACAGGACTTGGACCCAATTAGGGCTCTTAGGGACTGTCCTGAGCAGCAACTATACCTGTCACTTCCACACCTGAGCAACAGTCCCCACAGTTACTCCAGCACAGGCTGGGATCCAGCAGATTAGAGTAACCTCAAAGAACTGCAGCTGTCAGGAGAAAGCACGCTGCTTGTCATGGAGCAAGGTCCCTGTACCTCTGCGTGCAAGAAGGGCAACAAGGGGAGCAAGAACCGGCTCTACTTGGTGGCTGGTTTTCTTCTCTTGTCCCTTGTCATTCCATCCTCAGCTATAAGACAATGGATCAAAAACCATACAGCTAAAAAGCACATTTCTAGCGTGCACAATAGATACTCAAGTCATTGAACTTAACAGCATCCAACATTATGAAGTGAGAAGCTTAGTAAGAGAACCAAATCTCAGTGTTTCAAATAGCAGATTTCTATCTGCTTTCCTGCTCCCTGGAGCAGAAAAACCACGTTAGGAGCCCAGTGCTCCAGCTGCAGGGTGTGTGGCGGTCACTAGCTGGCATGAGGCTGGCATTCCCTCTGCAGCACATATAAACAAATATTAGGTGCTTCTGCGATTTCATAGAGAGTTTTCAAGCCATTCCAGATATCTGCCAACCAGACAAACCCCGAGTCCACTGTGCTCTGGCACATCACCTCCTGTGTGCACTCCCAGCACTAAAAGCACAAACACATTTGCTAACCCAATGTGACTTCAGAGGGCCGAGCTGCGCGCTATTTCTGGAAACATGCCCTGAGCAACACTTTCATTAATCTACAGCTGTTTGAGCAAATTATTAAGGCTACAAAGCTACAGATCTTTTCCCTTTAAATCAGACGTAATTGTAAGTGAATATTTCTTGTGGGCTTTAAAAGTCTGCTCCTGGAGCAGGAAATGTGTAACAGCCACTCCAAATACAATTTCATGGATGGATTTTTAAACATGAGAAAACAATGCGGACACCCTACATGCAGCATAACTGGAGCATCAGCTTTAGATGCTCAGAGGATGGTCTTTGTGCTTTGCATGTAATAAGTGGCCACTGCAACACATTCCAGTCAGCTCCACATCCACCAGGTTCACTCCAGAGCCTTCCCTTGTACCCAGTGTGCCGATGTTTACCTCCATGAGATGATGCACTGACAACACAATAGCCCTTCTGTTGTGGAGCTGTGTCATACACTACATTTTCTACAGCAGATCAATCTCCTCAGGGCAAAAACCATTCCTACATTCTTACATAGCACTTGACACAATGGAGACTTAATTCGTTCAAAATTTTCTGGGCATTGTGACTACAGAAGGGATCACATTAACGAAAAGAGGAAACTAAGAAGGGACACCTCGGAAACCTGAGAACTGGCCCCAAAAGCCAACCACAGCTCCTGGAAAATGACAGTCCTGAAGCATCCTGAGTCAGCCCAACCTTAACAGCTGACTATCAAAGCCTTCTCTTGGTCAGCCTTGTACCACCTGCTGGAGCAGGTGAGAGAGAACCTGCTCTGAAGCAGGGATGCTCCAGAAGTTTAAGGCTGAGAATCAACACCTTGTCCATTCTGGGGATCTTTCAGTCCTTGCACCTCTGCTACCTGCACCAGCCAAGTCTCACTGGCTTGTACTGCCTGTTTCGCTCCCTCCTTGCACCCACCACCACATCCCTCCCAGCCTCATCTCTTTCCCTTTCTCTGTTTCACTCCCCACTCTTGCCTGCCCAGGGTGACTTTAATCTCTGCGATGCGATGTCACACGCAGGCAGTAATCCCTGCTCTCCCCTATCAAAAGGCTGTGGGTGTAATCCTTTCCACATTTCAAAGGAGCTGCAATCTTCCCCCTGCACCCCTGCCTTTCCCCCTCCTCCCACGGTCACACAGCCATTTATGTAAACACCAAAGGGCTCAGAGACACTGGCACACCACCTTTGGATGGGCATGTGGGATGCTTACGCTTTCCAGCACGCTTGCTGCAGTTCACTGCAAACTCACAGGTATGTTTGGCCAATGCTGCACACATTGTCAGCCTCTCCAGAGTAAAGCTGAGGCTCCCCATGAGCTATGCTGGCTCAAGAAGAGGAGCAGGTCTGTGTTTTAAGCAGCAGCAGCACCGCTCACACAGGGGCACCCACCACAGCCTCACATGGCTCAGAATGTGTCAGCGAAGGGTCTCGTTGGGCACATCCCTCCCTGCTCTTTTGAAAGCCCAGTTGACTAATGAAAGATACTACATCTCAGCAAGGGTTATGCACTTTCTGTTTCCTATCTGATCCAAACGCTTGCTGCTTAACCAACTGGATGAAAAATATGCCAATGGAGACCTTGATCCAAGCTTCACTGAATGTAGTGAAGTCATACCAGCAGAGATTTTAGCCAATAGCTAGCAAGTTTCTTAATAGCCCAGAAGAATAAGGAATTTATTCTGATTCCAGTTATGCTAGCTTAAATCCAGATTGTTTCCACTGGATTAATTCTGTAAAGCAGAAGAGGGGAAAATACTCTCAGTGCTTTCTACAGTCAGTTTCAATCACGCAAGTGAGAACACGTGCCCCTTCTCTCAAAGGATGCCATTCTCATAGCTCTACTAGCCTGCCAGCCTTCCTGGTAGCCATAACAAATCTCTGATTCCTCAGACTTTGCATGTTGCCAGAGGGAGCACAGCCTGCATACACCACAGCTTGAATCATCCCTTCTACAGCTGAACATGTCCAACGGGATGCAAGGATGAGAGGGGAGAGCCCCAAGTTGCACCAAGGAAGGCTCAGGGTTGGATATGAGCTGGTGGAGTCACTGTCCCTGTTCAAGAACCACGGAGATGTGGCACTAAGGGACACCACCAGTGGGAGTGGGGTCAGTATCATCTATTGAATTAGTTCTGGTTCCTTCAGATGGGGCTTCTGTTGCTACAGTGGCAGCATCAAGCCAAGATCTCATTCACTTTTTTTTCCTACCTAACCACAGACAACAGCCAAGCATTTTCCAGAGCCCTTGCTGAAGGAGTAAAAGCTTTCCTGACAAACAGTGCTCTCACACTTGATTAAGGACATTGTACAGCACCTGGATGCTCTGAATGAGCAAAACAAGCAGCAATTAGGTACTAATTAAACCCTTTAAGACTAGAGAGAATGAAAACAGAAGCAGTCTGCTCACAGGTACATACCACACAACAGGCAACCACGAATCCAACATCCTGAGATATACTGGCTCTTTCCATTACTCCTCCTCTTACAGGTTTCTCTACAGCCCAGGTGGAGCACTCAGAATGTGTCATTATCCCATATCCCTTAAGACTGATACATTGCAAATCAGAGCCCTAAGCCTTTCAGCTAAGGATGTATTCACTGCTTTTTCTTCTTCCTTTTGAACACCAGCTAGGACTATTAGCACAGCTAGCTTGTAGCATCTGGGCCTGAATTCTTCAGTGTACCTGAGGAATGAGATCAACTCCAGGGCCCAGGCTTCCACCTTCAATGTCCTCCTTTTTGCCTCTCTGTCTGCATGGTCCTCACCATCAGTGACGGCTGCAATGGACTGCAGCAAACAAAATTCGCAGGACCAGGGAGGTAACATCTAACATCCCTTCCCTGCAAGGTGGCCCATTGATAGAGACAATAGGATTAACAGTACTTCAGTACTTTCTGCAGGGCTTTGCTAGAACCTCTGGTCCCTGGCTGAGGATTGCTCTGCTCAAGCCTTAATCTCTGCTTTCTAGGGACTCGGCTGGGAGGGAAGGGATTTAAGCAAGCACTTTTCTCGGTGAAGCAAATACTCCATTTACTTTCTTTCTGATAGAATCAGTATCTGCTAATGAGGCACCGTTGTTTCAAGACAAGTAGTGCCAGCCTCTTGAAAATGTTATTTTGATCCCTCCTGAGCCTGTACATGCAGCTCTGAAATTGCATACAAGCCTAAACTGAATTCAGATTTGCCCATCTCAGAAAAAATGGGGTTGCCTTCCTTTCTCAGTGCATCAGCTTTTTCAAACCCAATTTCTCTGCCCATTATATTACTCACAAAGTCTGACACATCCTCTACACATCCCTAATAGACAAGCCACTTCATATGTCCTAGGGAAATGTTCTTCCAATCTCCCAAAGTACAGTCATCAGCAGCAGTGTTCTCTAAAACACATCAGACAGGCACAACAAACCATCCACAGCACTTTTACGAATTACAGATTCACTGGGGAATGGAGCTTAGAGTATTTCATTCCACTAGGACAGTTAGATGACAACTAAGCAGCCCTAGCAGAACTACCAATATGATTAGTAAAGGGGTATTAACATTTAAAGTGGCCATTAGCACCACCAGTGTGGGAAGGAACCCAGGTAATAGCATAAGGAAGGTAAAAAGCGGTTGGGAAGAGACCACTCATGGCTAATATCAGACAACTCAAAGGGCAAAGGAGAACTTGAGCAGTGGAGAACTATGATCAGTTGTCAGCTATCCCACACGACCATACAGCAGAGAAGATCTCGCCCCATCTGTGCCCAGCAGCCTTGTGCACAAGGCTGTACTCCTGGAAGCACCATCCCTCCCCACTCTCCTGTAAAGCACTGCACAACCTAAGATATTTTTTTTTTGCATCTTAACGCTCCCATGGCCATGAGGGACCTGCATGAGTCCTGAGTGTCTCATTAACTCCCTTGCTTATCCAAAGGGAAGCAAGAAGCAAAACAAGTCACGTGCCTGCTCGCATTCTGTCCTGACAATTGTTTATTCAGGTATAGGTTATCTGTTATATATTATTTATGTGTCATGAATATTTACTAGTAATGGGAAAGAAATAAATTACCTGCTGTCTGCACCTATGTGCTACGTTAAATCATCCCTGCGCTCTTTAGCAATGAACAATTTCCCCACACCGGTGCGGCAACCCAGCAGCCCCCAGAGACATCATTGGCCTGCACTGCCTAATTGCCCTAACAAGCAATCTCAGATGGGGCCCTGATTTTCCTGGAATCATTTCTGGGACTTTCTCATGAGGGTGCAGGTCACAAGCACAATCCAAGCCCATTCGTAGAATCATAAAGGTTGGAAGGGATCACTAAGACCACCAAGTCCAACCACCAACTCACCATTACTGTGCCCAGTAACCAGGGCCACATCTCCATGATTCTTTGACTCTTCCAAAGGATGGTGACACCTCTGCCCCACCGTGCAGCCTGTGCTCATGCCTCACCACTCTGAGAAGAACTTGTTCCTAATATCCAACCAGGAGATAATTGTAGACAAGCTTTCCTCATTTCCAAAAACTATTGGCCAAAGCCCACTAGGAAGAGGCCAATGATCTGAGCACGGACAGTGATGCACAGATTCTGCAGAAGATGGCTCACACGTGTCATCCTCAGCCCCACCTCTGGCCACAGCCAGGCACACTGTAACTGCACCTCTGCGTTGAGGCCCAAGACTGACTCTCCCTGTATCAGTGTAATATAGAAAACATTGGGGATTTATGGCCTTCCCCGCAACACAACTGCAGTTGCAGCCTTGTGACAGAAGCCACAACACCCAGGACAAAACCCCTGTTAATTAAAGCCCTCTTGATCCCCTAAAATATTGCATTCAGCTAAACATCACCCTTCAGACCCTGAGCAACGCAGAGATCACCACTTTCCAATGTCTGAAATCCTGCTTGGCAGGCAGCAGCAAGCACTACGGCCTCTGCACCATGCAAAGCTACTGCTTAAGGGCATGCACACTGCCCTGCTTTATGAGAGCTTCTAAACCTGCTGTGCCCAAAGAGCACATTGAAACCTGCCACAATTCAGAAGGAGCCATCAAAAGCTGACCAGAAAGGAAAGCAAAGAGGTTTTGCTTAATTAAAGCTGGGTTCATAATGGAAATTATCATGGTTCATATCAAACATCAAGTAAGAAAGCAGGATGTGACTGCTGGCTTTGCTCAGAACATTTGGATTTGCGAATCCAAACAATGATGACTTAGCCCTGTGTGGAGTTAGCTACTCAGTGCTGCCTACACAATTTTATCCCTCATCTCTATTTTCTCTTTAGGTCTCAACAGCCTCTACTTTTTCCCAAACAGGCAACAGAAAATCTTGAAAACATAAAGTGCACAGAAACATTTCAAAACTCTCTGGCAACCAAAGAAGAAAGGAAAACTTCTGTTGTTAAAATCCCTGCATTTTTAATCTCATCTCCTGACTTTTTAATGCTCCTGCCACGAGCTTTGAGCTGGTAGCCCAGAGGAGGAGAACCAGACAGATGAAGGGCAAGGAGGTGCAAAGGTCAGTTTACTGAAAGCACAACTGCTGCTCCTCGTCAGCTCTGTTAGTAGGCTTCAGCCTATGCTAAGCTAATTGCTGGAGCTACACTGAAGCTCCAGAACTAAGCTGATTTCCATCAGGTAAAATCCAGCCATAGCTGCTTACATGCCACAGTGTTACAGGTCCCTCAGCTCTACCTGTCTGAGAAGCAGCAGGCAATTACCTGGACCCAGCACCTCAGCAAGGCTCAGTAAGCAAGCCATTCAGAATGGCTCAGGAGGCATTTTTCTCAGTTTGCTGAGTTCTACCAGCTGTGCTAGAGCATCTATTTTCCACTACAAGGCTGTCTTTTGTTCCTGAACTCTCCACCAAATTTGAATGGATTGGGATGACATTTTTCACATTGTGTGTCTGCCTTGGGCTGTACGAACACTCACACATGTGTGTGAATGTTTGGGGGAGGGTTGGGGCACGACAGGGACGTACCACACATGTGAAGGATGAAGTCTTCCTAAGGAAGGAAGAACCCTCTGCCACTCGTGTTGTTTGGGCTTCTCTGGGTGAGGGCAGCCTGCGACACATGAGGACATCTCAGAATAACCCACCTTCTCCCTCTCTTCTATGAAAAAGCTAACAGTGGAGGCAAGTTTTGCTTTCCACCCAGTACAATCTACCACACTGCCTCATCAACAGCGCTTCCCACACCTCTCCCCCACTCCATTGCTGCTCAACAACAGGAAATTGTGGCCATTTGAGGAGATGGATAGGGGACAGAAAGGCAGGGTTGTTGAGAGGCAGATATTGAAAAACGTGCAAACCTCAATAGCGAGGAATCCTTTAAAAATCATATATAATTGCTTTTTAAAAAAAATCACTATCATTATAATTGAAGGAACAGAAGTATCTCTCATCCACAAAGATCAATCAATGACCCACAGTACACATTTAACTAACAGTCGGCTCTTTTTTCAGGGAAGACAAGAGCAATTACATCCATAGTCTCTCTCCAATCACAGGAGGATCCCGCTCATGTTCACAGCTCACAGCCTTGGGGAAGGGTCCCATGTGATGCACAATTATGCCTGAAGAGGTGGAGGTGTTCCTCTAACAACATTCTCACGCCAAAGACTTCACATATTTCACAGAGGGACTCACAGCAAGGACAAGAACTCAAGTGCTGCTGATATTAATTCAGTTGACTCTGTAACATTTTAACAAGGATTTAAAGTCTTTTCGAGGGCATCGCATCTCCCCTGCTCACTTTCCTTTCTTGCAGTCCCCAGGACACGCAGCAGTACCCAGCTCTGTAGCTTGCATCATGTCAAATTGCAGCCCTAATGAACAAAGCATTTGTTCCTATCTCACTTCTCTCTGCTGGCATTAGCACCCACCCTGTTGTCCTCATGCACAAACACATACAGATGGGAGCAGACCTCAGACACAGATATTGAAAAAAGATAAGAAAAGCTGTATGAAGAATTAGAAGAAGCAGGTGATGACTTTTTACATAACTGAACTGGAAATTAAGATTTCATCTTTGAAACGGCCTGGGTGCCACAGACACCTGCAAGTTTTCCAAAGTCAGAAAGCAACAGGAGCAACTGTTCCCATGTGGCTTCAAGAGCTGCACCAGACACAAAGATGCAGCCAAGCATCAATGCAAGCAAGGTTCAACCACTTCCACTTTGGGCCAGGTAGAGTTCAACCTCTGTCCGTCACAGTGCATGGAAGAGCTGGGGGCATTTGCCACCCCACTGCTGCAGATGGAGCTCCCAAACACCTCCTCCAACCTCACCATCCTGTCCTCACGTCCCTGCTTGCTGTACCTGCTCCTTGCCTGTTGGACGCACGCACATCCCTGCTGTGTGTGGGACACTACCATGAGGCCAACATTCTTAATTAAGCTCATTATGGAGACTCACTGTCATGTTTTCAGAAATCACGGTAGCAGACAAAAGCAGCCATAAAATGTACCAAGTGCAAGCAGAGATTACATTAGAGAAAGAAAATCCAGCAATCAAAATAACCAACATAAAACACCCAGAAACCAAGTGGTTCAAACAGTGAATGGAAAAAGCACGTTCATGCAAACTAACACAAAGATTCCCCATGGACTGCAGAAGGCAATGAAAGAGCCAAAAAGGAGATGCAGGCTGCTTTGAACCTTGTTTTCTCTTTTTTAAGCTGATCTTTTTCCCCTCAGGTTTCAAACATTCATTCACTAACACACAAGGCACTGGCTACACAAGTAGCCCCTACCTAACCTGGGGCTGGAGCAAGGTGAGGGAAGGGTCCTGTCCCACCTCCATAGGTCTCAGCCTGGAAAACCAGGCCTGGCCTTGCAGGAATTGTTACAACTCGCTCATCTTATGATGTCACACAGTAAGTAAATATATCCCAGTTAATGCAAAAGGAAAAAGATGTAATCTCTGAAACGTTCACTCAAGGAAGCTTCTCTGAGAAAGAGTCAAGATTTCAACACAGCAGAGAGCAGAACCAAGCTTCTGCTTTTCTCTTTTTGATGAAAAATCATTTTGCTCAAAGGCTCCGCATCTCCCCAGGCCCTCCACCAAGGGCTGCAAGGTGCGACGGCTGACCAGACTGAAACAGCTCATAACTGCTCAGCGAGTCAGAGAAGGTCGTCCTGAGCGCTGTGCCTTTCAGAGGTCAACCCAAACACAGGGCAATGAAAGGAAAGGTGTAAAATAATCAATGGGTCTCTTTTGATTTAACAAAGGGAAAGGAGAAGAGCACGTGAACGCAAGCTCTCTTCTCTCAAGGCTCACCCTATCTGCCACTCCACAGTCATATTCCTGCCTTCCCGTCACGCTGGAACAGCACATCTCCCCCCAGCATGTCCTGTCCAACACTCCCCAGCATCCGTGCTTCCCCATCTTTCAGTTTCTATCAGAAATACTAATTATCAATCATGACAGGCATAAGTCTTGCAAATTTAAAGGAAGGTATCTCACATTATTCGTCTTCCCTTCGTTTGTCAGAAATATAAAGTGAGAAATGAAAGCAACCCCATCATATTTGTCAGACCCTTCAAAAGCCATGCAGGAAGCTCATCCATCACTCACTATAAACAACCAAAACAAAACGGAGATGGAGCAGCACAGGGGAGCCCTGCTGGCTCATTCCCAAAGCACTGTGGTTTGAGGACAGCACTGGAGGCAGCTGCCACCTCCACACATCTGACTGCCCCTTCCCCCACCACAACAGGAATCCTATGTGCACCCAACAGAAGACCAGCATTTTATGAGAACACAGTCTTTGCTGTCAGTATATTCTGAATATTCCAATTTGGTTAGTGGTCTCCCACCACTAACTGCGTTATCCCCAAGGTGTTTTTGTAATAGGAAATTTTTAGTCATTACTGTTTTCTCCTCAGACAAACTGAATTTCCAACTAAATGCTATTTGGATGGAAAAAAAAAAAAATAATTGCATCATTATTACTCCCACTTAAATACATTCTTGCAGAGCTTCAGGGCAGCTCTGGTCTCCTCCTCTCCTGTCCCCTTCTTCTAAGGACAGTGTAACCTTGGAGGTAGGACCTGTGCTATTGTGTAACACACTGAGCAGAGCATCACTTCCTTACTCTCATTTTGCTTTTCATCAATTTTCTTTGAAAACCATTCTCTAATTGGTTCTGTTAGGTCACACACACACAGGCAGTTTCTCTGTGCACTGATAAAGAACAGTTAGAAAACTAGGAAGGTTATTCCATGGCAAAACCAAAGTCTTGAATGTGTGACATCTTGAATGTGTGACATCTGCTGAAAAAAGGCACTGACCACTGTCTTTCAGATTAAATAGGAAGAGTGCAACAGCAAAAATTCTGAGTAATGTTTTGCTCCCTTGGAAATAACATTTCTCCTAGAAAAAGAATTGTGATGAAAATGTTGTAACCAGACAAATGGCCTTTCCATGAGATGCAAGCCATGCAGCACATTAGAGAACAACTCCTGCCTTTCTCACTGGGGCTTTCTACAATTTTCTTTTGCTTTCTTCTCAAATAAAGGTCAAAATATATAGAAAAACACTGGAGCTGCTCCCTGCATGCAGGAAAATGAAAAAGGAAAAAAAAAAAAGCTTTACAGATGTCAAGGTTCTGGCAGAACAATCAATGAATTAAACACTGCTCTGTGTCTGACAAGTGCCTACCTGTCCTGGTCTACCATCTGAGCTCCTATGGGATACCCACAAAATACACAGTAAGCAATAACAACTCTACCAGAACAGCCTAACCCCTTCACTTCTGAATACCTCTGGCAGATGAATAATCACAGCGCTAAAGATGACCACTGTCAACAGACGTCCCCTGCTTGCCACTGGGATGTCCCATTCACAGCATGCCCAAGGCCAGCAGCATCAGCAGCCAAAGCACAAGCAATGCTGGCCCCAAGAGCCACTTTTCCTGGCACAGACAGCCCCACATCCCTGTTGGAACAGGGAAATCTCGGTCACCTCAGTGCGCTCCTCATCGCACATCTGTGCTCACAGCTGGATGCTGCTGAGGGGCAAACATGAGTCATGGCCACACACAACCAGATTTGGTTTGGCCCTCTATGTCTTGGTCAACTGAAGCAAAAGTATCCCTGAATAAAGACATCAGTGATCTTAGCAAGCCAAGTTCATTAAGTCAGCCTGAGCTGTGCCCAGGTGGATCATTACCTAAACGTTGACAAATGGAGAAGCAAAGACTCGAGGTGGCAGAGTTTGGAAGACAGAGACATGCCTTTGTTATGTAAGCTCAGCTTCAGACAAAATCCAATAATTAATTTCCACTCTGCAAACAGAGCTCTTTGCAATTCCATCCCACTAAGCTCAATACCACTTTCCATTTAATTTCCTCCATGCTCAGGATGTCCCTCACTTTCTTCACCCTGCAGTTAATTACTGTGATACATTCCTCAGTTCACAAGGTTTTTTTTTTCCCCAGCCACAATGGTTTGCAGAAGTGCAGTCAGCTCCCCCAGCTCCAGTTCTCCCCCATCACATTTTGAGATGAGTGTCAAAACCCTTTAAGCACTGTGCTGGGACATTCTAGTGGTTGGTGACCCTGCCTGTGACAGGGGGGTTGAAACTAGATGATCATTACGGTCCTTTTCAACCCAGGCCATCCTATGATTCACCCCAAAACTCCCACTATCATCTCCCACAAGAGCCACAGCTCCTCCACTGCTGCCTTGCTCAGCCAATAGAGCACAGGATGGGAACGTGGCTTCAGGCAAGGGCTATGTGAGGACACCTCTGATTTCCTATTGCAGCAGAAGCACGCTCAGGTCATGATGAATTTTCCTCTTTTCACACCCATGTCGACAAGTGCTCAACACAAAGGGACACACGATGCTGGGTTGTGTGGCAGCACCTCCAGCACCCAGCCATGCTGCCAAGCCCAGGCAAGATGCAGCATTCACTCCTGTAGCCCCCAGAGAAGCACTGACAGCACGCTGCGCTGCCTTTGCAGCATCTTGTCTCCTCCAGCCCAAATTTGTGCCATTCTCCAGGTCTCTGAGAGCAGACAGCTCTGGTCCTGCAGCAGGACCCTCCCAGCAGGAGTCACTGCTGCTCTTCCCCATAGCAGCATCCACCAAGGTGAAAAGAGAACATTGCCTTCTCCATTGCCTCTAGTTTACCCCTCACCTGACCCACCAGGGAAAGGCAATCTTTCAAGAAGAATTTAAGCTCAACCCTGATGAGATGAGACAGTTATTCCCTCTCCTTTTTCCAGCTCAGACTTCACTCTCCATCTCTGCTTCCTGGCTCCTGTTCTCTTGCTAGTTATCCTCCACCAGCCTCCATCATCCCAAGATGCCTCACATCAAACTGTGTGTTGGCTATCCAGGGAGGATGCTCTCTGTGTCCCTGCACATGGCCCCTCTGCTTCCAGCCTGGGGATCTCTGCACCCTTCTCTCACCCACTGGGCAGGCACATCCCAGGTTGGACTTCTTGTACCACTGGGTTGCATGGCCATGAGAATGCACAAAATTCAACCAACTCCATCCTCTCCTCATGCCAAAACAAACCAAGGCTGACTGTTCCCCTTTCTTATATTAGCTTGATATATACACACATTTGCCAAGATCAAAGTTAAATCAGCCCAGAAAAAGAGAAGGTTTCTCTCTCTAAACAGAGAAAATACATCAGAATACGAGTGATATTTTCAACCTGATCCAAGCCACCTCACCCACCAGCATCCCAGTTACGGATCTGAGGCCTGGCACTTCTGCCCTACCTCAGGGTGAGCCCATAGGAACCAGGGAGAGAGCAGACCGCTCTCCTGCCCTGACAGCTCCAGGGCAATCCAGCAACATGCTCACAATACTGCTGCCTGACATGTAGTTTTAAATACAATCCATCAACTTCATTTGCAGGTTAAATGTCAAGAATTTAATTAAACTCAATCCCAAGCAGCAAAGACTAATACCCAGAGAACAAAAAGATAGTATCTGTCTTTTCTTTCTGGGAAAAGGGGAACCTACTATTTATTATTTTTGAAGTGTATATATTTAACAACTGATGACTTTGCAGGAATGTCATACTTATTCTGTAGCTGAGGTGCCAGCACATAGAGGCAGGAGTGGGGAGCAGAGACACCCATGAAGGCAAGGGAGGCACAGCTACAAGCCAGAGATATAGAGACCAAAATTCAGATTTCCAGCTGGGAATTTGCCACCAGAGGGAGTTAAGGCAATTGAAGAAAACACACTTCATTGACCATGCAAAAACTAACTGAAGTGCTGTAGATCCCAAGATATGGATTCAAGAAAAGCACCTTCTTTCTCCACACCAGCCTTTCCAAGTCAGAAGGTAACAGCTGGACAGCCGTCCTGACCCACCAGCAGCATGTTAAACTCAGCAAGTCTCTCTTTGCTCATCGTTTTAGCAAGAGATCTTTGACACTGGCCAAAAACCCACACTGATGCCACCAGGTGTAGCAGCTGCCCACTCTGTGCCATGTCCTTCTGCACAGCTGCTCATCCTCATCTGCAGGATCAGCCACCCTCTTCTTCTTTACCCTCCTGGCTCAGTGTCCCAGTGGGATTCTCCAAACCATGCCCAGCACAGCAGAAATCTGATCACAGAGGCTTCTGAATGCTGCTGCGATAAGGCTCATAAATAATAACTGACGGAGGAAGCAGAGGACGCAGCAACAAAGATGTGGATTTACCACCACTGTTTCTATGAATCTGCATTCCATTGTTAACATGTAACACTGCTCTGCAATATCAGACATCGATCTACCCCAGAACAGCTGCTGGCTGGGGTTTGAAAACAAGGCCAGCCATCATCCTTATACAAGGAAACCTCATTTAAAAGAGATACCATTGGAAAAAGCAGGATCGAACTTGAAGACATACACAGGTGACATTTGGCTACCTACTTCCAATTCTAAGGGAAAAGCAAATGTATTCTACTAACAATTAAAGAAACACATTATTCGTGTACTTATTTCAGTTTGAATAATACAAGCAGCATGGATGCTGGGCTGCAGCAGGTCACGCTTCTCACAAAGCTCCAGCACATCTGAACACCAAACCCACAGCGACTCTGCCTGGGGTCCCTTCCACACCCAGACTGGAACTGCTGTGAGGGATCAGCAGCAGGGACACCCCAAATCAGCCCCCAGTGACACCTCAAGTGGCTGCTACCCAGACGGGAGCACGTCTGCTGTTATAGATTCATAGAATCATTAAAGTTGGAAAAGATCATCCAGCCCAATCATGTACCTACCACCAATACTGCCCACTAACCATGTCACTAAGTACTACATCTACCTTTTTCTGGAACAATTCCTTGGACAGTGACTCCAGCACCTCCCTGGGCAGCCCATTCCAATGCCCAACCACACTTTCTGAGAAGAAAAAAAAAAAGAATTCTTCCCAATATTCAACCTGACGAGTCCTGACACACCATGAAAGCTCTCAATTCCACCGCTGTTCTGCTCAGACCATAACAGTAGGATGGCAGGGATGGAAGAAGGGAAGCAGTGGAAGTGAACCAAACCTCTGCCCAGCACAGAGACATTTTGCAATTACTTAGCATAACAAATCAAAGCATGCAACAACATGCCCTCTGGGTAAAATCTAGAAGAAGTGCATTCATCTCCAAATGTCATCAGCTGAAAGAACATTTGCATCCACATTCTGTATCTGTCAGCAAAAGGGCCTTGGATGAAATTAAAACAACCTCCTGCCCTACCTACAGCAGTGTTGTGTGCACCTGCTGCTGCTCTGCCACCACTTCCCCTGCAATCCTCACACCTCCTCGTTCCTGACATCTTAATGCCTCACCTCCTCTTACCAACAAACAATGCAAAGACATTTAAATCACCCAAATCTCTCATGGGGGAACGCTGCGGTGTCAACAAGGCAGCTCCAGCAGCAGAGGGAACGCCTCTACCCAGCAACACGTCAAAAGCAGCACAAGGCACTCCCTGAAAGCTGTTAGCAAGCCACGTTCTTGAAGGACTCAGCCCATTTCAAAGGATGTGCGGAGGAGAGGCTTCTGCACAGCTTGCGTTTCAGAAGTCTAGCATGGAGGTGGGGCTGCTTGTCGCTGAGCCCCTGGGGACACATCGAATTCTTGACATACAGGGATGCAACACATTTAAAGCAATCTAATGTCTTCTGCCTCACCATCTGAATTACAAAATTGCCTTCCAGGCTGAGGCTCTGCCAACAGCTCTTCCGTGCCTTACGCTGCAGATCTTCTGTCCCTCTGGGTCACCAACATGATTTAGTGGTGACTTGGGACCAACATCACTGCCCTGTAATAAGAAACTAATCTCTTATTTCTGACCAGCTAGTGACCTTCAAAGTCCCTTGCCATAAACCACAAAGATGTCTGATTGCAGTAATTACCCTTGGTAAATCAAAAGGTCTCAAGACTTTTCTAGGCAACATCATTTTTAGCAGCCATCTGTATTTTGGATTTATTGGAAGGCTGGAGTTGTTTCACATGGCTACTCAACCATGCATCCTAGGGCCATTTTAGGATATTTGTGTTCAAAGTAGCAAAGTACAAAATAAGCTCTGATTAATACTGTAATTGAGGGTCCTGGTGTCTCGAGCACACCAGCTGCTCCCAAAGTGACAGAGAGAGATGGGAACGGCAGAACCACTGGTGAGGGAGGAAGTGCTTCAGTGTAAGTAACTCAGGCATCTAGAAAATGGTCTAAAGAGGAATTCAGCTCATCAGAGATGAAGAATTGTTCAGTGGCCACAGAATTCAGGTTTAAATCTCTGCTTCAATACCACCATTTAACATGACTGCGGATAAATCACAACAGGCACTCTTCTGTGAAAGAGAAACAATTCCTCCCACCTTTGGAAGCTACACATGGCAGGACATTACTTGAAAGGTCAGAGCAGATGGTGAGGGAGGCCATCAGGTGGATGGACAACAGAGTGATCATTTGATTGCTCTGGGCATAAAGCATCAGGCACCATGAGCATGGCCTACGCAACAAGCACCTCGATGTGTTACATCACCTGAGCCACAGACCGGAGTTACAAACCTCTGCATGCAATCCACCTTGGCTGCCTCTTCATGAGAGCTCAATTTGCAAAATGTATCTGAGAAGACTGGCCTCGCCAGAAAACCTCCCACCAGTGTTAGTTTGCATGTTCCCAACAGATGTGCTCCTAACAGCAACAGTGGATGCACCTGAAGAAAATATAGCTTAAGCATCTACATCATTCATTTTAATAACCACGAGCATCTAAACCCCCAGCTGGAGCTGGCCACAGCATAGAAAATGCTATGCACCCATACCGCCATTCACAATTTCAATCCACAGATTAAAGAAGCCATTGACAAAATAAGACTAACTGAAGAGTATCTCTTCAGTCTTTTCAGTAGAAATAGGTGAAAACAGGAGATTACTGGCTGAAAGTAGCAAAAACTACCTACAGCAGACAATTCTACCCATCAAAGGCACAAATAAAAATCAACTGTTCATCCACCACCTTCGTTTTCACAATTACTTCTTAGAACACATTCAGCTTCTTGCTTCAAAGCACCCTCAGAGCTAGAGCTCCCACTCTGAGTTCCCCAAAGTTCAGCTGCTGTTGAAAGCAATCAGAGTTGTGGAGGACTTGGAGTTTGTCTGCTTGGCTTTTAATGATGTGCATGGCTGTTCAGATGGCTTATGAACCAGTTTCACCATTATCAATCATAACAGGGGGTTAGTCAGCCCCAGCAAAGAAACATCAGGCTCCTTTGTTTAGCTTTGCTACACTTGAAGAAAAAAGGCACTGAAGTGTTCTCAAGAAGCACTCAGCAGAGGGAAGGATACATTAAACCATAAACAGAAATGGAACTGCCAGAGCAGAGTTGTCAGTCGCTGAGGCTCTTCATGGAGTTTATCAGCCAGCCCCAAGCTGGGTCAGTAATTACTCCAGCACAAGACTTGTGCAAAACAGCAGGGGATGGGGGACAGTGTGAGCCACCTTGTTGTTTTCTATCAGCAAAAAGCTTTAGAAAAAGTGTCTTGAACTAAAACAAGCGATGCTTGAAAAAGGAGGGGGAACAAAACCAGCAAAGATGCAGCCATCCCGACATGAGGGGCCTGAGGCTCCAAGAGCTGCTGCTGGCTGCTGCTGAGTTTCTGCTGTACTCTTCTAGGAAGGCAGTGGAAGTCATTCAGCTCCATGACTCAAATCCCGCACAAGAGATTCAGGCCCCCCCACTCATGCCAGCAACTGGCTCACCACCATGCAAGGCAATTGTGTCAGGAGGATAGCGAAACTCTGCTCCTTGCTGCCAGCCAGATTGTGGCTCTCATTTGTCTGTGGGTCTTACATGTTGTCCTGATGGTCTGACAACCACTGTGAGCCTCAAATGTCACTGCTCGAGGTCTTCTCAAGGGGTATCAGATGCCATGGTTAACCCCATGGATCTCAGCCAGCTCACTGAGGGCCTGTCTCTGTGCTCGAGCAGCAGCAGCAGCATCACCATCCTCATATCACCTGCTGCACATCTTCCCCTACCTTCTTCTGCACAGCTGCACCAACCCTTCCTTAAAACCTCACCTGGCCTCTGAATGGCTTTTTGAGAGATCCTGTTACTTCTATCTAGTTACATTCCACATCCTGCATGCAAACCATGCGCTGCTCCCTACAGCTCACCAGCTGCCAGCCCCCCCCATAGCAGCACAGGAATGCTGCTGCTACAGAGAAGTTCTCAGGCTCATTCTGCATCCATACAGGATGCCAACTGCTTGGCAAGAGCCTACACGGAAGCACATTATATTTATGATCTTATTACAGCTTAAAAGATTATCTCTGTGTCATTTTCTTGAGTTACAGAATCAGGTCTGTTTTTAAATGGGAACCAAGCACACAGCCCAAGCTGAATTCTAAGCTTTAGTGGATGTTTGCTGGAAGGCCAAAGCACAGGTAACGGTGAGGTACAGCAAAGGGCAAAAATAAAGAGATGAAATACAGCCCCCCCCCAGAGTTTAATTACTTCTGACTCATTCTCCTAAACGAGTTCCTTGCCTTCATAAATCAGAGGGAACAGAAACACTCATGCTGCTGAGAGGGTAATTATTCCTGTGCAGTGTGAGGGAAAACACGCACACTAACGGTGCCAGCTCACGAGACTGTGCCCATGTTGCAGTGAGAAAAACGCCTTTAGAGCTGCACGGGGGTCTGCTGCAGCCACACAACAGCCCTGAGGCACGACACTGCGGGCTGCAGGAGGACGTGGGAGCCCATCCCACCTGTAATCCAGGAGCTGCAGGACACAGAGCACGGGGATGTCTGCAGGAACAACAAGCCCCAAGTACCTCATTAGTGCCTACAAGGGCCCAGCACCCTCATTCCTACCTCTCCTACCTCCTGTACCATGGGACTCCAGTGTGTGGCTCAACTAGCTCCCTGACAAGCACCACAAGGAAGGAGCACAGTGTCAGAAATCTTACTGATCTCTACAGCTCTCCCTTTAAAGCAGCCCACTTTGGAAAATCCAGGATGTTTCCACAACTTTTTCTAAGGTGCATGGATTTGGATTTAGGAAAACAGAAGGTCCACAAACAGCACAGAGTGCATATTGCCAAATACCTTCTTCTGCAATACCTCCCCCCCCCCCCCCCCCCCCAGCAGGCTAGCAGGGCATTTGATGGTGCTGCAAATTGCACCTTCCTGAGCTGTCATCCTGGATTTACTCATTCTCAGATTTAGTTATTGGCAGATCAAATTCTTGTTATCAGCTTTTTTCCGCCTACTGTGATTTCTCTTATTAGGAACAACCTAAAGCCTAGAGCAGAAAGGCCTTTGAACAGTTGAAGCATACACCCTTCTGGTTTTAGAAACTTGGTCTGGTGAAGAAAGTTACATTGTGGATTCTCCCTGAGAGCAAACTTTACTTCAGAGCATCACAACTATGATGCTGCTCTCCTGTCAGCCCAAATCTACAGAGGCATTTAACAGCAGCAACTCACAGGAGCTGATAAATGAGAAAGAATAGAAGCTAAGCAGATACTTCTAATGGACACCAATGTCTGAGGTTATCCCAAATTACAAAGCTAGAAAAACAGAGATAAACTAATAAGCAAACACAAGTGGTAGATCCAAGCCTGACCAAGGATTATATGCTCAAAATCAATTACGGTTCTAAACAAAGGACTGATGTTTCAAAAGCTGTCACAAAAATTACTGTTTCAATCCTCTCGTCTTCCTCTTTCATGTTGCAATGCCACCAAAATAATTCAAGGGAAGGGGGGAATAAAGATCAACAGCAATGGAAAAAGGGGTAAACCCAAAGAACATCAGCCTCATGTGAGAACAGTCCCAGCATGAGCCTTGTACAAAGCCAGATGCACAGAACATCCGTTCGGTCTAATGTTCAGGTGAGCAGACAATAAACTCTGCTCATTAAAACACTCATTTCTTTTTAGGGCAGCCATCTGTCCTTAGCATAGACTCAATGCAGATGTCTCTACCATGCCTGAACAGCAACCAAATGCCAGGCAAGGGTATCTAAATAAGACCTGACATCTACCTGGCCAGTTTTGACCCAATTCTATTTGATTTATTTACTTGATTCTCACGGGCAAGACCTCAATCCATGACAGAGACACCAGAGCTACTCCTGGGCTCCTAACAGTGAGCACTATGCTAAGCATGCTGCCCCGGCACAGGACTGCCCAAGTTAACCCACTGGTAACTGGAGTTCACCCACTGGTAACAGAGCCCTCAGCCACCCATAGAGGTATTAGGGGGCACCAAGAGGCAGCACAGAGCATGGTCACATCAGTAGTTACAGGCAGGTGAAGGGAGGAGATTTTGCGTAGTAATCACGTGGAGTTAGGAAGCCAGCAAAGGAGGAGCAAACAGGACAGCACTGCTCACTGGGAGTAGGCTAGTTTTGTGTCACCACACAGCAATCTCAGGGGTAGTTCACAAATGCAGCCAATTATACTAAAAATAAAAGAGACACTTCAAAAAATTCTGATGTGGTCTGCAGTCCTACCTCTGGTAAGCACCCAGACCCCCAAAACACTTCATCTTGACAAGACAACGTTTGTGTTGACCATGGGGAAAGGTCTCACCTGGATTCAGCCGTGTAGATCATCTTTGAGATGTCCATCCAACTACAAAATGAAATTAATTTAAAGACTGTTCTCCCATCCAGAGCTTCCTTTAACCTTTTTCTTTTTATTAACAGAGATAAAACCCAGATGCACTTCCAGGAACAGCTTTGCTTCTTTGGTGCCAACACTGCCCTGAAACAGGTAATCATAAGGAACAAAACCAGCAGAGCCCAACATTTTCCAGAACGCTCTGTAGAGCTCCTGACCAGGTTAAGAAGAGCAGAGCTCAGCAGCACGTGTGCTCCTTCAGTAGGGCAGTGCTGGCACTAAAGAAGAGCTCACAAGATCTTGTTCCCAGAAATGCATCTGGTCTTATGGGGGAATGGGGTACGTTGCCAAAGGAGTGATTTGTCCTCCTGCCACCATGACAGGACACAGACAGGGGCTGAACACTGACATCTCAGTAAGCACCAAATTACCAAATTGTAAGCATACAAATTAAATCAATTTGTCTCCATTTGCACTCTTGACCTTTTCTCTCAGCAACACCCTGTTCTCCCTGGACACCTCTCTGCCAATCCACCACCCAATTAACCTTTCATTAAAGGCTTTCTAGACATTTGCAAAAAGGCCACAACACCCGTGCTTAGCACTCTATTTCATGTGCATTACAACAACCACACAGCCCAGCTTACACTCCCTTGCAGGAGCAGGACTTTCAGCCTTACCCTTTGGCACCAGAGCACAGTTGGGACTACAGAACTCACTTCTTCCATAAGTTCTCTCATGACCTTTACTCACAACCTTGGTATCTTCCCTTAGTTGCTTCTTTCTCAGCCTAAGGAATGCCAATTTTCTTCCTGAGCCAGGAGATCAAGAGCAGCAGGTGGTGCAATCATAGGCTTACACAGCTGCATCGTGTTTTCTTCCTACTGCCTTTGCTAATAACTCCTAATGTGGCAATTGGTTTTGATCAGCACTGAGCTAATGTTACCACAGAGCTCTGCATTATAACCCAGGACCTCGAGCCCCAGGAGCTCGCAGGCATCTCACAGCTCATCACTTCACACACAGACAGATCTGTCGTCTGTCTGACTTCACATCTCCCACCCATTAAATTCATCCTTCATTTTATCATCCCGCCATTCCATTTCAGAACATCCTTCTGCACATCTTTACACTCCACCCTTGTATTTGCTACCTCAAATAGTTTGTTATTTTGCCAAAACTCATCTCTCTTCTATTTGTTCCTTTTTCAATTCACTGATGTGCATCTGAAGCAACCAAAGGCATCAGAGTGAACCTTACAGTATTCTACCTATGACTAGGTTGGATTAGTAGGAAGAATTTCTGCTCAGTAAGAGTGGTGATGCACTGGCACTGCTGCCCAGGGAGCGGTGGAGACGTCATCCCTGGAGGGGCTCAAGAACTGGGGAGATGTGGCACTGAGGGATGTGGTCAGTGGGCACGGTGGCGGTAGGTGGGCAGTTGGACTGGATCATCTTGGAGCTCTTTTCCAACCTTTCCACCAGGAAAGCCAATTTACTTCCTCCCTCCATTCCTCTTGTTCTAACTTACTACTTCCACACATAAGGATCTTCCTTATGTTTTCACAGCAGGTCTGTTTCCTTAAAAGTCTTCAATGAGGAACTTAGATAAAAGCCTTTCAAAATCCAAGCAGGCTTTATCAACAGAGCTCTCTACTCCACACAGCCGTACGCCCCTTCAAAGCAGCATTTTGCCCTTTGCTTTCCCACGTATTCATTTGCAGCTCTTCTCACTTTGAAAGCAAATTCTGAGTTTCATGGGATGCTTTCAAGAGCAAAGCTTTTCTAGCTGCAGGTACTTTAAAAATGCACACAGACGGAAGAATTATGTCCCAATGTGCCTCTTCTGTAATCTCGCAAACACCTCCTGAACCCATTTTCCCTTTAAGTAAGACAAAAAGGAATCTTTGCCCAAACATCACTATCAATACTAATGCAAACCTTTTCATCTCATCTGTTTTTCCTCCACCTCTTCAGAGAGTACAAGTCAGCCTCAGACTAGGTTTAGCAAAAGCTGGTAAACATCTTATTGCAAATATTTATTCAGGTATTGATCCCTAAAGCAAATCAGGTTCACTCAAAGTCTCTACAGAATTCAATACTTCCCAGTGGTTTCTCCCATTTTATCCAGCTGCAGGACCCCATGCAGTCAGCACAGCCCCGTGCCTCCCTCCACACCCAGCTCTTAGTGCCCATTGCTGATAGCTCAGTGCCAGGGCAGAGTGCAGCAGGGACAGGGGAAAAGCCAGTGCTGTCACACACCAGTCCTACCGAGAGGTGCATCAGCACCGTGCACCACTGGTGGCAAAGAGATGTGGAAAGGCACCTGAAGATCTGCACACTCCCTGAATTCCACCTCACCAAAGGTGTTTTGTGTGGATACAGAATGCTCAGAATGCTGGCCACTTGATTTCTGTTGGTTTTCCCTCTCACCCACATCTCCCTAACAATTGTAACACAGTCAGACCCTTCTGCAGAAATTACCACTCTCCCCTAGAGTCACATAAGAACATGAACCTAAGTGCCATTCCAGAGCTACTTATGAGAAAACACAGAACTATGCAATGCCTGGTAGGGACAAAATCTTTCCAGAAATGCTTACATTGTGGGGCAGGCACCTTGATGTTAAAAGCATACAGAAAGCTGATAAAGGGAAAACAGTTCTGCAGAGCAAATGTCGAATAGAAACAAGGAGTTTACTGGCTCAGAAATGCAGCGACAGCCCTCAGATAAATCTGTATGTCCAAAACACATCAAGTTCATCCTTCATGGTGCATTCAGTGCAGCATGCACAGCTGGACAGCACGAGCCACACACCTTTGTTACCCGAATTGAGGGCTTCAGAGAGGGCTCCAAATGTGAAAGCTATGAGTTTATGAACCAGAAGAAGTTTCTGCTACAGACTGGACACCAAACAAAAATGATTCACAGTTTTTAGATGCGAGGTCTTCCATGTGTAAACATAACAAAGAACACACTACTGTGGTACTACATTAAAATTCCATTTCCTCTCCTCGTTTAACACCCGTAGGTCACACTGGGTGTAATCCTTGGAACAGTTCAGATCTGCAGAAAGACCCTTGCAGAAAGATCTGGAGGTGAAAGTGCTAAGGAATAGGAAGGACGTGCCTTGAAGATGCTCCCAAGCCAGGGGCTGAGGAAAGCTCACAGAAGAGCAGCTGCTTTGGTGTGGGGACTGGACCTGTGCTGCCAAGTAGGCTGCTGGTCAGGGAGCCCCCACAGCAAATCTGAAACATGCTGCTGCCCTAAGCTCCCAGCTCCTCCTATCACCATAGGGCTCCCACATAGAGCTGGCAGCAGACAGCACCTGCCATAGCACTGGGACGCTCACAAAATTTCTGCACTATCAAAGGACCAGTAACTTGAGGTATTTCTCATTTATGCTCACATATTTCATAGAATCTTCTGAGTTGGAAGAGACCCTTAAAGACCATCTGCTCCAAATCCCCTGCAATACACAGGAACATCTACAGCTCCATCAGGTGCTCAGAGCCCATCCAGCCTGACCCTCACTGTCTCCAGGAATCCACCACATCTCTGGGCAATCTGTGCCAGTGCCTCACCATCCTTACTGTAAAAAAACTTCTTCCTTACAGTCAGTGTAAATCTCTTTTAGTTTGAAATTATTTCCCCTTGTCCTGTCACAAAGGATCCTGCTGAACAGCCTGTCACCTCTGCTCTTCTAGTTCCCTTTTACTGAGAGGCTGCTCTCAGGCCTCCTCAGAGCCTTCTCTCCTCCAGGCTGCACAGCCCCAGCTCTCTCAGCCTGTCCTCGTAGGAGAGGTGTGCCATCTCTTGGATCATTTCTGTGGCCCTCCTCTGGAGGCACTCCAACAGGTCCACAACTCTCCTGTACTGAAGGCTCCAGATCTGGATGCGGCACTCCAGGTGAGGCCTCACAGTGCACAGCAGAGGGGCAGGATCACCTCCTTGACCTGCTGGCTGCACTGCTTTGGACACAGCCCAGGGTACAGTTGGCTTTCTGGGCTGTGAGGGCACGCTGCTATCTCACATCCAGCTCCCACCTACCATTTCTCCACAAGAAGTATCTCCACGTTCACCTTGCAAATGAACATTTAACATCAGCAGTATGGCCCCATAGCTTATTCTCCTTGACCTCTGGACCACCCATGGTCTGTGGATGGTAATTTGGTGCTAGCTGGTTGGTGGGAAATTGTTACAGCAAATAAACACAAGGATTATGTAATATCACCCTTTATTACTTCCCTTGGGGAAGATAACACAGAAGGAAAAGAGGCTTCCAGTATTGACAGATTTCTTTACAGAATTTCTATTCTTGGCAATTTTTCACTTGGTATGTTGCCACAAATGCAATATTGAATAATTACGGTGCTTCCCTGCACTTCTTCCCTTTTCAGCTAATCACCCAAACTCCACAAGCAAACATAAAATCAGTGGGTTTACCTAAGTCATCCCAAATGTGTCCTTTGAACTCCGCTCTCACTGCAGCGTCGCAATCATTTACACATTCAAAGTCAGGACGTGACAGCGTGGCAGCAGCCCTGCAGTTTCAGAGAGGCTGTGCCAGATGCCCCACACACCAGCAGCATCTCAAGGAGAGCAGAAACACTTCAAGTGGAGCAAAACCTGTACGTGTATCAGCACAGGGAGACATGGAGGCTCCCCACTGTCGTTAGGGAGGAGGAGCGAACAATCTCATCCTAACTTCTCACCTGAGTACACTATTTGAAGTCACTTCCCATAAGACCCTTCAGAACATACTTTGCCTCCCTCCCCATTTTTAATATCCCCTTTTTCAGGCAGCTGGTGTATTTCGCATGCTTTCATCAAGAACAAAAAGTCCAGAAGGAAAAATACATAGACAGCATAATGTTGACATTTGACGTTGATATTTAGCCATAATGTCAACTTTTCTAGCTTCACTATTTGTCAGCAATAATCAGAGACAGGGATCTTTTTACATTAGGAAGTAAAAGTCTCTTTGAATTGTGTATTTAGAGTGTAAGAGCACAGACAGCTCTCTAAGAGAGGAGGAAAGACCTTACCTTGCACAAGCATTTGCAAAGCTTTGGGATGGAAAGGGAAAACAGCACGCTGCATAGGACAGCAATTTAACTCCCCAGTAAGGGCTACAAAGACCATGTGTGGCATCAGAAACTGGGTCAACACCCTTAGGTCTGCACACAAAGCCCCCTGGCTCTGCACTAAGAGTACACCTGAACTTCCTCCCCAGAAAGCAGCAATTCCAGCACTTCCCACATGAAGCAATGCTTCCAGGCTGTAAACGCAGGTTACAGTGAATGGAGCTGATGGCAGCTGAGAGAGAGAGCAGGGCAGTTCATCTCCCAGCCCATCAAATTGCAGACTGCCAGCAGAAGCCATTTCCTTCAATTCAGAATATTCCCTCCCTTTTCCCCCTTTAACAATGGGCCCAGAAAAAGCCACAGACATCTGCCAAACCCAGATGGCTCACTTGGAAATCGACCGCGTGCCTGTTTATAAGGAAAGCCATAGAGCCAACAGAGCAGGGCTGAATAATTATGTACACTGGAAGCTGCTCGTCTCTGAGTTGACAACTTAACGCTCTCTCAGCTTTGTTGTGGGCAGGACCGGGAGCTACTGCTCAAACACAGGCCCTCAGGTGCTGCATGCAAGTGATTTGAACCCAGGAAGTGAGACCTCGCATCTCTGCCTGCAGTTCCCATATCTCAAAAATCTCTGCAGATGGGAAACTGCACTAAAGAAGAGAGATACCCACAGGACTAGTCAATAACTGTACACACAGCAGCAAGAGTACAGGTTCTGGGCTCAGCTGTAAGTGAAATGTAATTCTGCCCTTTAAAAGAAAGAGTCGTGAGGGAGATAAAAAGGAAACATAACTCCACATTGAAAAGCGTAATTTCCAGGGGATTAAGCTATTGTGCTATTTGCTCATCTATTTCAGCTGCTGCTCAAGATGTTAACATCACTACTCCCAGTGAAGCAATGAAAACAATTATTGAGCCAGCGATGCGATTTTCAGCTGAGAAGAAACACGTATTAAGGCAGGAGCGAGGAGTTCCACTGGGATCAACCGCTTCCAGTCCTGGCAGCACCCTGTGACCCGCAGGAAAGCAATCAGACCTGCAAGGCAGCACGAGAGCAACAAGCAGCCAGGGGACAACACATCTGCCAAACCACAGAGCTCACAGGGGACACAGCACTGATGGCCCTCAGAAATGGCACTACCTTTTCTCTGGGACCTTCACTGTTACCAGCAGGTGCTACCAAAAGCAACGCTATGATAACGGAACGACCATGAGACTTTTCTTCTAATCCAGCCTCAAGAGTTCATTGGAAGACAGAGGAAAAGAATCAGACGTGCCATCTGATCCCAGGAGGTGCTCCGACCAACAGCAGTGCGGCGCAGACGAGGCACCACGCAGCCAGGCAGGGTGCCTGGTGTTCCAGCGGATAAATGACGGGGATCTGCACTGAACGCAGCACGCAGCCTTAATGGCCTTTCGGAAGCCCTCACGCTGTGAGCAGGCAACACCAAACAACCGCACTCACAATTCCACTGCAAATTATGTGAATTTAGCGCTTGCAAAAGATGTCATACTTACAGGGTTCAAAAATCAAAGCAGCTTGCTCGTGGGCAGAAATATAGCAAACATATTTCATTTTTTCTGTCCAAACCCCCTTCCTCTCGCTGCCATTCACTCCTATCAGTGCCCACAGGCACCAAGCTGGAGGTGAGCAGGCAGACAGAAGCACAGAATTGACCTTTTGTTACATCTTGTTTGTTCTGCTGCTAGCAGAAGTCATGGCAAAAGGACACTTCAAGCTGCTTCATTGAGCCTGGTGCACTTTTGCAGTTAACCAATGAGGCTGGAGAGCTGCTGTAAGCTACTCACTTCACCACCGTTCTTGCTGCCCGTGCTAGAGATTGCAAAGGAAGTGGCGTTGCCTCTATAAAAGAGCATTTTGCAGGTGTCTTCCCCTGAATCTTTCTCTTTAGCAAGTTTCAAGGAAAGAAAATTTGCAAAATATTCTTTTATTAGCCACTATAGAGGCTAAGGAATCTGGTGCCACTATATTCCAAGATGTTTGTCTACTTTGAAAGAAGAGAATCAACTCACCAGCAGGGCAATCGCTGAGTCACGGCTGGGCACCTCCTCTGTCCTTCACCCTTCGCAGGTAGCAGGCAAAGCACCAGGTTACAGGTGGCACAAGGCTAACAAACGACAGAGTGTGATGCAATAAAGAACGCTTCCACACCTCTCCTGCCCCAGCTGTGGTGACCTAAGAGCAGGAAGGTCTCACCATGTGAGTGAGACCTTTGAGACCACCCCACAGCCACCAAGGAAGAGCACTGCAAAGCCTCCCTTCCTCTCCCAGCACCAAACTACTCCCAGACCTCTCAAGCACACAGTCCCTGAAAGCCACCAACAAGCTGAGCCCATGCAGTTCAGGTTCTGGACACAAAGTGCTCCCAGCCCCAGGAGCTGAGGCCTGCAGGGTTTCAGTCAGATCCACTCCAAAGAAACATTTATTTTTCATGGAAACTAAAGATTCACTGTTCAGAATTACATTAAACTAAGAAGATGAGGATTCCATTAACTAATCTAATTTAACCTGATCTGTTTGAATTTCATTAGATGTGGCTGCACTGGAGACTCAGTAATGAGACTCCAGCACATTGGGATCCTGACTGCCCTAACTCAATCTCCCAACCTGATGCAGACAGCTGTAATTGTGCTAATTAGCTGCAGAACCTGTGATGTACTTCAGCTGGGCTCGGGGTGAAGAGAGATTAAAACAAAGCCAAATGAATGAGAAAGTGCCAGTGTACTTGCATACGATTTACAGGCGAGGAATAATGCACCGTGTGCGCAGACATCTCTCAACCAGGGTGGGGGAGGGCACAGCACAGGAACAAAGTGTCCCTGGGTAACATTGGTTAATTGGCTTGATAAATTAACAGGATGAGACTGAAGGTAAAAGAAGAGTTTTCTAATTTAAATAGCCTCCCTACAAGTTCTGCCTGCTGTTGGAAATTACGTACCAAAGCTATTTTGGAAAACAATCAGAGCCTCGATATTTCTAAAGTTAGCCTGCTTGGTTATTTTACATCCACAGAAACCCTCACTTGTTCTTAAATTTGTCAGTACTCCCACAGAGATCAAGAGGATGCCAGTTTGTGTGAGCAGCCAGACAGCCCGATGGCAGCACTCGGCCCCGATCCCGGCTCAGGGAGATGAAGAGCTCGTGCTGCTCTCTTGATCAGGGCACTCGTCACTTCAGACTTCACATCAGAAGAACCTTTGAGCTTCAGCGTCACAGAGACAGCCTGCAGAATAAACTATGTTTATTGCTGTGGCAATAAATGCAGGAAAGCAGAAGCACAGGTGAGGCACACAGAGCGTTCAGACACCACCTTTTCCCCTGCAAAGCCCACCTGACTGCTGCAGGAAGGGATGAGGGTCCTCCAGCCAGCAAGACAGAAGCCAGGACTGACAGTGACAACATAAAGATCCATCTCTGGGCTCTTGGCTTTCCTCCCCCCTGGAGGTACAACTGCTTGGGGAGAGGAAGGTAGGATGTCAGAGCGCTGGCTGGACTCTCCTGAGAGATGAGTTCCAAGGGCAGAGTCAGGCCACTCTCCTGCTGATACACATATTTGCAAGGCCCATAAGCAGAAAAGCCCCTCCACCTCCTGCCCCTTTCTGAGGGGCACGTTTTTCTGTGCAAAAGGAGGATTTAAACAGGGAAAAGTTTTAGAGCCTGCCACAGCTCCCAGCAGGACCTGGAGCAGTTTGTGGGGCACAGAAAGGACTTGAAACATTAGAAGCCTTTGAGAAACGTGACCTCACACAATGCAGAAACACAAGGTGCACCCAAACAGCACCAAGATCTTATTTATATGACTACAGAAAGGAACTGAGTCAAATTGATCCCAGCGTCTCACAGAGCAGCGGCTCCCAATGAAATACAGGACTGCTCGTGGCTGGACTGCAGGCTTTCCTGTTCCACACCATGCCATGTTCATATTGATTGCAGAATTACTTTCAAATTACAAGTGCGAGCAATAAAATTAACTGCATGAACTCCAAGCATTACATTCCTCTTGCAATTTCAATTATTGATTAAGTACCATGGCAGAAGCATTAAGCCTTGAAAACATTAACAGCAATTATTACTTTGCTAGTGTGGGACAGGTTTTTTTTTAATACACACGAACACACACACACACATATATATATAATCTATTTATTTTAATTTAGGGAGCAAACCTTACACTGCCTACCCTGGCAGCTGTAATTCAGACGCCATCCCACTGACATTGGTGCCTAGAAGATAGAAACCTGATTTCAGTCTAGGAACTTGGTTTCAGTCAAGGCAAGTTGAGAGTACTGACAGCAAACACAACACCCCAACCAGTGGATAAGCATCATGTTCAGCTGGGCTGGCTGAAAGAGCTTTGCAATGAGCAACACCCTGACTGTTTCGAGCTCCTGGCTGATCTGCCAGTATTTACTGGAAGGAGCCACCCATCACACCCCAGAGGATTGGGTGAAATGAGGTTTTGAAGGTTTATTCACAGAACGAGGCAGACTTCATTTTGTGGTTTTGTTGTTTTCTGAAAGGAAAAAGGAAAGTCTTCTTTTGTTTGCTTTTTTCTTTTGTTTTAATAAACCCTAAGAAGCAGTTTTGGTATCATCTGTGATCCCTGCCAAACACCCACATATTTCATGAACTGCACTGACAGAGTGAACAGCAAAGGGCTCCAGGAGCACCCCACAGAAATAAGGCAGCCCCATGGGGCACACTGCTCCCTTCAGAGCAGCATGCTGCTTATGCTCACCTCCTGACACGGTCATCCCAAACGCCCAGCAGCTTTCAGCCTGGAAGCCTCCATCTCCATAATTAATGCAGTGAACACAAAGCTGGGGGAGGGAGGAGGGGTAGGGAGAGCATGGCAGTGCTTTAGCTACATCTCCATTTATCTTTCTGGAGCAGGTTTGGAGCTACCTCAAGCAGTAAAGCTGTGCTTACCCAGGGGTGCACGCCTGTTGACACCTCTGCAAGAGGATGGATGAGGTCAGCAGAGGGTTCTGTGCTTGTTTATCTGCAGTAAGCGACTTAAAGTTGGAGCCAGGAGGATTTCCAGTCCTGCTCCACTGCATGCAAGTTGTGCAAAGCTCTGCTTGGCAACTGCTCCTCTGGCAAAGCCGGTCTCTGAAGGTTGGCCTCCAGTATTCAGCTAATTTCTGTTCCTCCAAACTACACTAAGCTGATAAGCCGTGCTGAACACCACTTCTCAAATCACTCAAAATCTCACACAAGGGTAAGACAGAGTTCTGAAGTTGTCCCAGTGCCTTCAATTTCCATTTTGTTCACATCATTTCATTATAAATCATTTGCACAGATATCCGGGACTCACTCCTCCACATTTTCAGACAGCACAAGTCTGACTCAAACACCAGCCTGGCAACAAAGGCTGCTCCATGAACACAGCAGTGGGGAACAGGGTCACACACACAGGGCCGTGGCACATCCCCATGGACATGAGCAGCTGTGTCCCAGCAGTATAAGCCAGCATCTCCCATTTGAGTTCAGCACTGCAGTCTGTAAGCGTACCCCAAACACAAGCCAGGGCCAGAAAGCTTCACAACATCCTCACAGAGATGCAGTGAGATACCATGTCCTGGGATCAGGTCACATGCAGGTGGGACACTGAGCAGCAGCGTCTTGGTAGGAAGAGCGGCAGCACCAGCTGTGCCAGCCTGGGGCACAGGGCAGGAACCAAGCTGCCCCTGCTCCACGAGGGAAGAAAGCAGCCTGTGCCAGGACTCCCTCCCTGCACTTTCTCTCAGGGTGGATGGCTTGGCTGTGGTTCACAAAACCTTGGCTGTTTCTTAGTGATAAACCCGGCTCAGAAAACAACGCTTACTTCAGGAATCAGCAACGTTAAATCTCAGGGGTGAGCTCTAAAGGGCAGCAGAGCACATCGTACATCACCAGGCACACAACAAGCAGCAAGCATTCATTCAAAAGCTGGGTGTTGGAGCACAGGTAGATGTGAACCTGCATCCCCCTCTCACCTCTTTGGGTTTTACATTTTGCCTACTCAATGACAAGGCCTTTGCCATTTCTGCACCTTCCCAGGGCAGTTCTGACAAGAGACAAGTCCCTGTGCATTTAGGGTATACACAAGGACATAACATTTATGATCTTCTTACACAAATTACAGCTGCCCGCATATCTTGCAGCTGAAGGATGGAAGTCCAAAAGCACAGGTGGGTTTCAAGAAGACATCAGCAATTCACAGTTAAATCTCGAGGTGTAGGAAGCCCAGCTGCTAAAGAGAAGCAGGAGGAAGGCTACAGCCAAGGAACAAATACCCAGTGCTCACACACTGACCCCATGCCCTGGGCATCCTTTTGTACCACCAGATTAGGACACTGTGACTGATGGTCTGACCCAGTCTGGCAAGCCACCCCTTCTAGTCAGCTGAGACCACTTGCTAATTCATTCTAAACCCAGAATGCCCTAGTTCTCTGGAGCAAAGACACCAACACCACATTTGAACCTTTCTGGTTGATAAGCAAGCTACAAGATTGGCCAAAATCAAATTCAAATCATCCCAAAGAACATTAGAGCTGCTATATAAGTCCACCCTACAGTGGGGGATGTCAATTTGATTCATTTCTGAGATATTAACGCACCAATTAGCTCTGTTTCTCTGGGGAGAAGTCATCCCATAATTTACATATTTTGGCCATATAACAGGGAGGAAAAAAAATTATGAAAACATATGAAACATTTGGATGTGCTCAACTACCAAAGATTTCATAATGAAAACAGTCATGACATCAGATTAGTGTTTCCCGATGCAAAGAGGATTTTGTTTAAACTAGAAGTGTAACAAGGAATTATAGCAGCTGTGCCTATCATTATTCTGCTTAGCCTGTTAATGGAATTGGTTTGCTAGAACCAAATTGGTTCAAAAGATTAATTAAAAGCAGGTGGTTCTGCTCAGCAGCTCCTCCACACCATGGAGAGAACTTCTTGTGGCCAAACCAGTTCTGCATTTTCTAACGACTTGCAGAAGTTCTCTGGGGGCAACGAAACAGTAAGGAAATTGAATTGAGAACATTGCCTGCATGGCAGCGCATTGCAAGGCCCTCCTTTGCAGAAAGCGTCCAGACCTGTGAGATGCCCTGTTGAGCTTTCTCCTGTGCATCTCAAGAGGGACTGTGTTGGCATGAACCGTTCCTGGGGACTTAGCAATAAGATGTCAGTCAACAAGGGCTGAAATTCATGGATTAGCCAGAAAATGAGAGGTTGGTTGGAAGTGGAATCTTCAAGTTACGCATTTGGAGCTTTTTGTCACCCTCTCTGTTGACCACATGCAAGTCTCATCCAAGAGCCCAACCCACGGCAGCACCATGCTGGTTAAGTGCCTCCTGCAGGCAAGGAGTTTCAACACTGCTATGCAGCAAAACCCAGCTACATAGCAAAAGTCCATTAATTCGGGGGAGGAGCGGGGAGGAAGAATTTTGGATCTAAGAATGAACTGGGAGTCTGAGAACCATGTGAAAGTCCAAGGCGAAAGTCCAAGGCTTACTTAAACTCTTATAAGCAAACCAAATATCCAGTTGTTTGTTTGTTTGCCTTTTAATCTATCCTGCAGTACAGATTCAAGCCAGATACTGTCTTGAATTAGAAGAAAAAGATGCACTGACTATCTGTGAAGGCACAAAGCTCCTTACCCACCTCTTCCAAATCATCCTCATGGTAGATAGGAATCTTCTGCCTAAAGCAAAAGACGGCTTGGATAACCAGTGCCATGTTTTATGACAAAGTACCAGGAATATTTTTGGCCTGCATGGCACTTGACATTTGGCTGAAAGCAAGTCCATAGGCAATGAAAAAAAAAAAGTGACTTTTTGGGTTTCGATACTTTTTGCAGACTTTTCAGTAACTCTGCCTTTGGACAGCACTGTTCACTGACTTTTCTTGCAAACTGGAAGAACACTGACACACCTCAGGGGTCAGCACAGAAAGCAGGCTCCCAAGACTACTGGCCCATAAGCTGCACCATTCCAATGCTCTCAGTGAGGCAGAACTGGAAGCACTTTTCACTTGTTAAATCAAGGTAGCCAGAGCTCCCTCTGCAAAGCATATCATATCAGAACCACACTGACATGATGGACATCATAAAAACAGCATTTGAAAAAAAAAAAAAGAAAAAAAAAAAAGAAAAGCAGAGACATACAGCTGAGGAGGACTCATTAGAACATGAATCTTTTTGGAGAGAACATCAAAACCCCCTCACCTGTGATCTTCCAAACACCACTCGCTCCCAAGCGCTCAGGATTACTGTAGAGCCAGACTCACCAGGCTTGAGCTCCACACTGTGTCATATTTTCCCACTTTAACTTCCAGAGGAGCAGAGGGAAGAGGGAAAAGCGCACCTTAACAGCAATTTTAATTGTTTCTAATTTGCTATGCTTCTCCCAAGCACCTATTAGGTCACCTCACAGCAAACTTCCATGCCAATCCAAAACCCAAAGCAACAGCAGCATTTGGAGGGGATGAAAACGACACTGGATGCACATTCCTCAATCAATTGCTAGAACCAGGTACTGTCAGGTGCCTAAGAAGTCACCCACAAACCACAGCTGAAACACACTACTCAGCAGTTCTGTTTTCACCATGGGTCAGCAGGGTGCTCGCCTGCCTCTGCAGCAGGAAAGGCTCTGGGGACAGTGGCATCACACTGCTGTCCTTGTGTTACTGACCAGAAACCCCAAAGAGCTACTCTTTCCTGCTGTTACCTGGTTCCCAGGCACAAGGCTGGGAGAGTGAGACACCAAACTGATTTTGTGATTGAGGACAGAGCACCATTGATTTCCCAGGTTTTTGTTTTTGTTTTTTGGAGGGGGGGAGGCACGTAGGGTTTGGGGTTGCAAATATAAGAATTCAGGGAGAAAATCTTCATAAATGAGGAAAGACTCCAATAAGAATTTTAAACATCCAAGTGTTTCACAGAGCCATGCTGCAGGCTCTGTCCTTGCTGCCACAGTGCATCCCTGCGCCAGCAGCCCCACTGCTCTTACCTTGTTTGTACAGCTTTGAGCTGTTTCCACCATTTAACCACTCTTGACTTCTCCCATAGGTGCTACACATATGCAACACACATCTGCATTACACATGGTGTGTGCTCATCTCATGCCTCTCAGCTTTCTTTTTTTACTTCAGTGCTGGATAGCAAGACAGCTGTGATATTGCTGTGCAACACTCCCTGGTACAAGACAGGCTAAGAAACATTCCAACCCCCCTTCCTTCTCTCCTTCATTAGTTTCTCTGCAGCATTTCTTTTAACAACAAAAATAATCAAAAGTCACTTTCCAATTTTTTTCCCCTCCACTCATTTAAAAATAAAATAATCTAAATTCATGTTTACAGATGAGCACATTGAAAGAGAGTTTGAACAAATGAACAAAACAACTTAAAACTACTGTTTTAAGATGGATTTTCCCTTTGGAAACTATTTTTAGTTGCAAGTGCTTTGACGTGCTCTGCTTAACACCTAGATGAATGTTTATGTTCACCTTTCTTTAAAGTTATTTTCCTTGAGCTTCCATTGGAAAAACAAAACAACAACAACAAAAAAAGCATGGTGTTTGCTTTCCTGCTCAGCGCCTTCCAGCAGTCCCTTTGTGCTGGGTGATTCAGAAGCTCACCTCTCCTTTGCTTGGCTTTCCTCAACTGCCCTGCAAGATGTCAGCTTCACCACTGCCATCCAGTCTGGCCTATTTCCAAAGCTCACTTGAAATGTCTGAAAGGTCTCCTATTCTCCTTCGGCACTGTAAGACGTAGGACTTAATCAGCCTTCAGACACTTGGATTTCACAATCAGCTGCTCTTAAAAAAAAGAAACACCCCAAAAAGCCACACACACTTTGATTCCCACCAGTAACTCCGTTCCAAAAGTTACTAGAAGTAACCCTTACTCTAGCGTATCTCTTACTGCATTCTTTGTACAGCCATACTAAGAAGTTGCGGCTTCTTTCAGGCCACAAATCTCTCCAGCTGATGCTCTTTGAACTCCAGCTCCCACCTCACCTCCCAAACAGAGAAGTTCACATGGCTCACACAAACAGAGGCACCTCAGTGTGCTTTCCTCTTTGGTGCTCCCTTGAGCTGAGCAAGTCAGTAGCTCCCCAGCCCCAAGCATGGCAGTCTCACTGCTCTCACAGGCACAGCTGCCATCAGACACAATAGACACAGTATAGGAAGGGCTCTGCTCCACCAGACACTTATCAACCACGTCTGCTCCTTCCGAACCAACAAGGGAGCAAGAAATGCTTCTGTCTCTGGATTACAGAGCCCGAGACCTCCAGTGTCCCCCAGAGAAGGCTGGTGGTTTCTTTTGCCCCAAGCAAAAGAAAGGGCAGTGAAATAAAGGAAGAAAGCCAAAAGCCCTTCGCAAGGTGAGCCTTGGTATCACTGGAACCAGGGAGAAGAGCCCCCACAACTGAGCACCTGGCAGCAGAGGCTTAACACCGCTCTTTGGAGACCCTGAGAAGGTACAGACTCAAGCACTGGAGCATAAACAGCCCCACTGGAACCCCACGGGTTTCTCTCTTTGTTTACAACGCTGTCACTTAGTGTTACATCCACAGATGGCATCTTCACTCATGGAGGGAGTGCTGCACAGAAGTCAGCAGATCTTGTTACGAGAGACGCAAGCAGAGCGTGAAACTCAGAGGCTATTAATGTTTTCTTAATGCGTGAACTGAGCTGGAACGAGAGCAGGAGACAAAAATTAAAAGCTTGCATGGGTGTGGATGGTGCCTCCCCTGTCCATTCCCTTGCTACCCAAACTTTTGAGGAGGTTGGCAGCAGAGGGTGGCAGAAGGGACACCATCCTCTGCTTTCCTTTCACTGGTATCACTACAGAAATTTCAAGCAATACTGGAAAAAAAGAGCAGGGTGCTACAAACCCACTCTGGCTGCTCTCCCATCTGGGCTTCTTCTATCACTCAGAGGCAGAAATTCACTTGAACACAGGATCTTTGCCCTCTCGGATAGCAAGGCTCTTGGCTGGAGATCAAAAGCAACCTTTGGGGTGTAGGATCTGGCTGTTGTAGGAAAGATTACAGTGTTACAGGCTTCTGGCTCCAGTTTGAGAGAAAGAGCAACACACACCTGAGCAAAAGCACACGTTCAGACTGTGAAGTAACTTGTTCTTACAGGGCCAGTTAAACACTCAGAATATTGCTGTCATGTTGCTTGTTTCCATCAGTGAACCTACAGGAGCTCACACTGAATGAGAACATCCTTTGTAAGATACCAGTCCCTATAGCTTTACGCTTTTCAGGGGGTGACTCTGGATGCTGAAGGAGGTTAAACAATGAACCCACCTTTTCATGTTCCCCTATTTTTAAGCAGATTATTTTTCATCTGGAGCAGCAAGCGACCCAGCACTATTCCCCATAAGGCCATCAGGGCATAAATACACAACTGCAGCTATGGAGGGGAAAGCTAGCAGGGGGGCAGAGCTGCTGGGGCAGGGAACACATGGTGCAAAGCCTGGCCCAGCACTGCAAAGCTCTGCTCTGGGACAACAATCAGAGGCAGAAGTGGGGAATAGTGAACAAACTGCTTTTTGGGGCTAATGGGAACACAAGATGGGATTTCCTGAACACCCTCAGGGCTTGTCTTTATATAAAAGCTGCATGCATTTAATTACAATCAGTTACATTAGCTACATCAGTCGATTTAATTAAATTGCAAGGACACTCATAAGTTGATTTAACTCTGTCTCAAATGGATTTAGCAAAAGTTGGCAAGAAACTAAATCAACATAAACCAAGATTAAATCAACTGAAGAACATACACACAGGATTTTGCAGCAATTAAACAAAACGGATTCGAAGACTCATTTTAAATGAAACAGGGTAACCTGGCACAAAGAAAGATGAACTTTAGGGAAGAAAACAAAGTGTTTGGCATCTCAATAGCCAAAGAGGGGAGCATCATCTTTGGAAGCATCATCTTTGGAAGCATTTGCCCAGCAAACATCTTATTTTGTACCAAGAATGGAGCGATAGGAAGAAATGCAGTGTCAGTTGTGTATGTGGAAAAGCATTACTTGGCAGAGCACCGAGTGGCCATGGGAGAACCCATCCCATCCTCCAACCCAGAGGTGCTCAGGAACAACAGAGCCTGGTAAGGATTTGTATGCTCATTCTCTTTGATTCAGTTGCTCAATTCAGTTCTGGATTTGCTGGTTCTGACCTCTTCTTGCCACCACAACCACCATCCTCCAACTGCACAAGCCATTTATTTTTTTCCACAGCTGCATTTAAGCACAAGAGAAGCCACGTTTCCACTCACAAACCAAGTACCTCTTGCAGAAGACAGGAAGAGTCCTAACCTCCCCTGAGAAGCAGAGTGATTTATGACCACTGTAACTCCACTTTCTATACTGCTATAAACTAGTCTTGCAGCTCCATGACTTTACAAGGCTGAAGCTAGAACAGTGTCCTTAGTGCTACAGTGGCCACTCTAGTAGGCCTCCAAGCAATGATACGGATGTCATAAAGTTTAAAGACTGCCCTTCTTCTTCCCACCTCTCCAGAAGACTTTAAGCTCTGCAGAAACAGAGGGAAAAGAAAAGATGCAAAGGAGATCTCTGCTGTACACACAGAGCGTGCACTGTGGTCTGCCTAACCATCTGTAGTACTGCTTGCTTTGCAGCATCCTCCTCACATTCCTGATACCTGGACTCTTCTGGATGGTTATATTATGGCAGGAAATTAGGGAAAGCCAAGGGCACAGCAGCTGTTTCTGTCAGTGGGTGATACCAGGGATCTACAAAACACGGTCCTAACCATGAACGGGCTAAAGGATGGAACAGTTGTGAACCTCTCTGCCAAATCAGGTTTGACTTGATATGGTATGTCTATCAGCTGAAGCTATTTCGTTGATTTTCATGGGAGATTTACCAGGCTCTGAAGGATGAAAGCTTTTTATGGCTTTCATGCAGCTGATGGCTTTCTCCTCTGTTTAAAGCAGAAGAAATCTGCCTTCCTGTTAAAGATATGTGCAATGGGCAAAGAGGAAAACAAGATACTGTGCACAGAAATGTGCTGTTGCCATGTACAGCAATGGCATTTCTCAGCATTACTGTTCCTGCAAACACCTCCTTCCTCAAAATAGCAAGGGATATTGCTGAGAACCCAAACAGGCTGAACAGGGGCTCAGTACAGTGGCACAAACTAGCTCAAAGGTACTAAAACAGGAACAAGAGAGCAAGGCATCCCGCTTCAGACAAGGGACAGGAGGTCACCAAGCACCCCACATAACATTCTAGTGACTCCCTCTAAGTTTTTAGATATGACATAGACAATATGCAAAGCTGCAGGAAGGCATGTCAGCCCTGCTTCCGGGTCACCATTAACAGAAGATATGCCAACAGGCAGGGCAGAAACATGTCCAACGTGATGGACCCACTGCCACGAGGAAATCCATGCTGGGTGGCCCCACGCTGAATTGCAGGATGAATTTTGACTACTTCTGCAATAGCCTGCCCATCCTTGAATCCTGAGAAATAAAACAAATTCTTGCCCTTCGTGCCATTTCAAAGCATGGTCCACTCCACAGCCCCACCGCGTGGATGATGCGTTTCCCTTTACTAGCCTCAAGTGTCGCCTGCATCGCATTTCACATCCCTTCATTGTTCCTCTCCTTTGTTGTTCCCCTATTGACAAAACAGAATACACTTGACCTACTCTGGGCTGGTTATTATGGTATGTATTTTACCAACATCCTTTCTTACAGAAGTACTTTCTGAGGTAGACTCCCTATCTTCATTTTCTTGCTTCCTAAAAAAGTTTTTCCATGTAATTAATTGTTTTTCTATACTCTGAATACACCCTAATTCTACAGAGCTTTCCTCAGTGGAGTGACCATCACCACTATCCAAGCAAAGGTCCAACACAGCAACATGAGGTTGGTTAGACATCTCAGATACCACTCACCATAGGAGGTTATGCTTTGTAACCCAGAAATCGCTCAAGAAATCCTAACAAGTCAGGAGCAGAGGAGCAGACCGCTGCAATTAATAGCTATTTCACTCCTACAGCATCACCCAGAGGTTGTGCTCACTGTCACAGCAAAGCTGCCTGATGGGGAGCTGTGCAGGCAGCCAGCCCACGATCCTGGCAGATCCAATGTTCTTTCTGGCACTGGCTTTGCTCCTGGCACCTTCCTAGGGGGCTTCGTTTGTCTCCCCTGCCCTCATTGTGCAGGGAAGTGTTAGTTATCACAGTGGTACTTCCACATCTTTCCCGAGGGGATTTTTTCATTAAGTAACCCTCTAGCATGAAAGGCAAAGAGCTGTCAGCAGCACAGCTAATAGAGTCATCATGCAAAAGCTGGTAGCCATGCTCTACAGAGTCACTGGTAAGTTATTAACTCATCTTCGACAAGATGTGCAAGTGGTGAAGAACTGAGACTCACATCAAAACACTCCTAAGAAAAGGTAACTGAATGACTTTCAGCTGCAAAACCCACAGGAGGGAGGTGAGAACAGGTGTGCTGCAATCTCCCACAGTTCAAAAGTGGCAATATAAAACACTCCAGCATGCCATGCCCAGCTGAGTCTCAAGGCGCCAGTGCAGGTGATCCCTGTGATGCTGCTGCCCCTGCAGCAAGCTCCATTACTGCGAAATCCATCCATGGACAGCTTGCTTACACTTCCCCTCCACTCCCCCAGCAGGTAATCTTGTTATGGAGTTCTCTTCCAGTCCCACTTCCTCCATCCCCAGTGAGGGTTTTACTGTTGGCTCAAAGCAATAAAAAAAAAAATCTCAACAAGCCAAAAAGGCAGCCCTTTCCTCCTTATCACCTCACTGCCCCTTAGTGCCTTCAGGAAAGCTTCGGGAGCACAGGGCTGGAGGGCAAGCAGAGGATAAGAACCTGACTGTCAGCACATGTGTACCAAGCACAGAACACAATGGTCTGGTGAACTGGGGCTCTGGGCATCACATCACAGCATCAGCCTCTGCTCAGGGCCATACAAGCTGAGCTGCTGCTCTGGACACCTCTACTAGGGAGCCACAGGCTTAGAAATACCATAGCCCAGCCCAACCACAAGCCTATTTTATAGGAGTGAGGAGCAGCACTGAGTTAGGCAATTTACCTGGTCCCACAAGGCTCAGACTGGGACAATGGCATCTCTCTGTAGCGAGACTTTGTTAGAGCTGACAAAGAAGCAAACAGCACAGCCCTGCTGCTACTGACCTGCTTGGTTCCTACTGACCATGGTATGAACTAATCAAAAAATGAAAAAAAAAGATAAATTACCCAGCTGGCTTTCAGCGCTGCAACACACATTTGTAACAGGGAAAGAGGTCACACTGTCTGAACAAGAAGGCTCCTCATCCAGAGTGGGCTCAGCAAAAGGGATCTATGCCACGGGTGGCAAGCCTGGGGATACCCAGATCAGCTTCCAGCAGGACACAAAGAAAAGGAACATGTGGCTGTTTATGAGGCATCACTTCTGTCCTCCTGCTGGCAAGGGGAGCTGTACAGCAAGGTTCAGTCCTTAGGAAGAGCAAAGAAAAATCTCACCTGCTGCCCACACCTGAGCTGGCTCCAGCACCCAGGAACAGGGCTGAGCAGTTTTTAAATAGGAACAGCAGCCATTCTACTAACAGCTGCATGCACATTACTTGCCATTACTGCCAAAATCTGACAGATCCACTAGAGACCACGCTAATCAATTTTTATTTCTAATTAAACTGAAGCCTGCGGTATGTTGGAGGAAACACGGGCAGAAGGAACTACGCTATGCCGAGATCTTCTGGAACGAGGAGGCAGGGAGGATTTACACCACGTGGTTGGTCTTTGGGGTAAGCCAAAGGCGAGAGGCCATCTGCCAGTCAGCCAAGACGAGCTGCAGCTTGAGATGCCAAGTCTTTCTCTCATTTTCTCCTACTCTCAGGCACCTTTCAGGACCCCCACTTTGAAAGTTAGGTCTCTGAGCACTTGGTAAGCAAGGTTGAGGTTTAACAGACTGACTGGCTTGTCTGCATCGCTCACCAATGCTCATTAAGGGGCAACTCAAATTTCACTTCGATTGAATCTCAGATCAATTTTCCCCTGCCTGGAGATGAGCTGGGCTGTCCCTGGCTGGGGATACCCACCCCCTCCATTTGCCTCAGCACAGGAGCTGGGCTCAGCAGAGGACCCTCTCTTTTATACCCATCACCATCATTGCCCATCTGCAGATGCCATGCCCTCTCCATCCAGGAGACTTCTTCACAAGATTGTGCCCAGCTGGCACAGAAGGGGGCATCTGGAGTCACCAATTTCCCTGTTAACCCAAGCAAGAATTACTTGATTGACAACACCTCCAGTAATGATGAAGGGAAGCAAAGTTAGGCAAACAAATCCCATCCTACAGCATTTCCATGTGGAGCTTGCCAACAGAGAGATTCTCCAACTGTCTGCTTAAAATGAAGTGTTAAGGAAAAATAAAGGAAGCCGAGAAGTAAATATTGCTGACAGTGAACAAGAGCTGCCAGTGTGGAGCAAACATGCAGCTGATGAGCTGAAAGCAAGACAGTGTGAGAGGTCTCAAAGCCTCACCAAAAAAGCAAAGGGGAAGCATTACTGGAGAGGTGGGAGAGCAGTGAGGTCCAGACAAACTCAGGCTGGCTGTGCACTGGGAGACCAATGAAGATAAAGCAAGCGCACAGCAGACAAGAAGCCCTGAATGAAAAAAGAAAACTCTGCACAAGGGGTTCATAAAGACCTTGAAAACATGAGCCAAGTCACCAACACTCACTCAAACCCTACCAGGGGATGTAAGCAATTGGCTGCAAATTCTCAGTAGGGAAAGCACAGATTTTTTTGTGCTAAATTTGTTTCATTCCCTACTCCAACAACCAAAAGAAAAAAGAAAAAACCACACACACACACAAGCAGACAATCCTGAGAACTAAACAACCTGTTGCTGAGCTGCTTGCAAGGACTGATTGCAAGCTTTGCAGGACAGTTTATTTCAGCACTCAGGTGTGAGCTCCTCTTTTGCTTGCTGGCAATGCAGAGATTTGTGCTGCTGGGAGCTGCATACGCTGCAGAGGCAGCACTCAGGAGTAGTTTAGGGTGCTTTATTATTCTCTTTCTTCTTGTGTTTTTGGTGGGATCTCTGTTTTGCCTGGGACAGCCTATGCACATAGAGCCTCCTCTTCCTCACCAGTGCTGGAGTTGATCCCCTCCCATGTACACATTTGCAGTACCCAAGCAAGCACTGACATCCCGGCAGGAACCCCACTGTTCAGCTCCCAGTGACCCCTCCTGCAGATGGGAGAAATGCACAGCCCAGGGAGCAGCTGCAGTTTGCTGAGCAAGGCTTGAGAACAAAGGCAGCACGACAAAACACAAGTAGGCACGCGCTTGCCACAGCCATTGGGCTAAAGATTACACTGGCAACCAACAACCACTGCTGGAAAAGAGGATTTCAGGTTCACTATTGAGAGCTGCCTGTACCCACACAGGTAGTGCTGTGCCCATAACAGCACTGCTCCTTGGCAGTAAGACTGGCAGAAGACTTCTGCTGCTCAAAGAAGAGCTTTAACCTGAACAAACACCAGGGTTTACATTCCACTGTCACTTATTGAAAGAGAAGAGCGACAGCCTCACAGGTTACTCGACAGCCTGAAAAAGCTGAATGGACACTTTCCATATGTAATTTGCAGGACTGCAAACCAAATAATTCAGTTTAGTAGATCTAAAACAGTGCAAGAAGTCCAAAGAGAAAGTTCCTCTTGTGCTATGCTGTACTGATTGGTATTCCAGTGGGTTTAAAGAAGTAGGAACTGAGCTAGCAGGGTGATAAGGCTTCTAGGTGAGGTGAAACAGAGGAGCCCTTTGGGAACATTGCTTCTCAATTCATTTCAGTTCCACACATAACCACAAGCTCTCAAAACTGAACTTGAGAGCCAACAGCACTAAGGCCATGGAAATTAGCTAGAGGAAGTGTGTTGCTAACACTAACAGGAGGAGCTCATCTATCACTGCTGGGTAATCCCACACAGCAGGGTCTTTGCGGTGAGCTGGGGGAGAAGATGGAGAGACGTTTGCAGAAATGCCAAAGGAAGCTTTAAACACCAAGGAAGGCAATAATGAGTTACAGCCCAAACATCACAGTCCTGGTCACGCATCTCAAACCCTGACTTACTCAGGTTGCCGTGATGGGGAAAGCTGCAGGCCAGACACAGAGCTCCTACAGCGCCAGGAGATGCAGCACAGCAGCTTTGCTTGGAGCTGGTGAGCAGCAATGGAAACTGGCTGCCAAAATTGTGATGAACCAATAGCCAAATACCCCAGCACTCTCTTCTCTCCCACTCACATCCACAGAGACAGCAGCACAGCAGAGACTTAAGGACCCAGAACTGCTTTGCACACTGCCACTGCCCTCCATTTAATTACAGTGCAGCCAAAAATTCGCTCCTGGTGGCTGTAAGACTGCCCATACATCAGGCACGGCAGACAAGGAGACAGTCCCTCACCCAGGTGACAGCCATCTCCTGCAAACGCAGGTGTCTGCAGGCAAGGGTTGCAACACATTCATGTGCAGTGAGAGAAACCCCACTACTGCACTACTGATTCTCACTTCCAGCTGTGCAATGCTGAGACAGCTTCAGAAAACCTGTCCCAGTGGAGCTGCTGTTGGGGTGGGCATTTCTTCAATACCTCCAATCGCCTGCAGCAGTCAGTTCCTCCTGGGAGCAAACAAGCTGATTTTTTTTTTTCCCCCCCAATGAATTTTGGCTGAGAAATGTTTCCAAAAAAAAAAAAAAAAAAAAAAAACCACAAACACCACAAAACCCAATATAACTGTTTTCCAGTTGGCAATTAAAAAAAAAAGAAAAAGATAGTGAGGGCCAAGTTTCTCCCATAGAAATTAATTTTAAATGCACTTTTTTTTCCTCCTGTTCTGCTGTGTGTTGATACAAGTACAGCTAGCAGCATTTGGGAGTGAATTTTCCCAAGAAAACAGTGGGGTGGGGTGGGCAATTGGTTCTTTATATCATCACAAATAGAACAAAGGAAATACTAAGATTTTCTAGAGCAATTTGTTTCACTATTAAAAAAAAACAACATTGCTAGGGAAAAAAAATAGCCATGCCAAGAACAAAATTGCTGCATTACTCCCACTTCTTGATTTGAGGCAGCAGGTACCACGTTTCTAAAATAAGAAGTGCTGAGGTTTTGATTGACAAGCTGACTCCCAGGTCTGAATGACTCCTTGGTGCCCACAGGACTGGAGTCATGGGGAAGGGAATCCCAGGAAACCCAGGAAGGGGGTCAGGAGCACAGACAGCTCAGCTTTTACATTTAGAACTTGAAAGGACTGGATAAATGCAGCTTCAAGATTTTGCTCCGTTTGATGCATCAATGAAAAACAAGTTTTTCAGCAACCCCACTCATCCTTTTCCCCCACCCTCCTCCCTTTAAGTACCAGCGAATATCAGGGGAAAAAAAAAAAATGGAAGCCTTGATTCACACTTGTGGATAGAATTTGGTCCATGTATCCTTGATGTCTTCTGCTCCCTGTTTTCCCTATGAAGTCACATGAACCAGCACATTTTCCTGAAGGCATCTCTAGATACGTTCAAGCCTGTACTTCCCATCCATGCTACTGATGCTGTAGCAGCTGGCACCCTGGTGCTGCTTGGAAGCACAAGCAGGTCCTCCTTCCTTTCAGTGGATTATCAGTGAAAGTGTTGACTTGTATCAGACTCATGATAGTTTGGAACCTCAACCCATCTGGTTTTCTACTGGCAACAAATCAGTGAAACTAGACTGAGACGAGCTTTCCAGACACCACAGAAGTGTCATAAAGGTTGGAAAAGCCTGCTAAGGTCTTTAAGTCCAGCCACCCACCTGACACCAAAACTGCCCACTACCCACATCCCTCAGTGCCACATCTGCTCGTTCCTTAAACACCTCCAGGGACGGCGACTCCACCACCCCCCATGCAGCCCATGCCAGTGCCTCACCACACTTTCTGAAAAGAAGTTCTTCCTAACCCCCAACCTGTACTTCCCCCGTGCAACCTGAGGCATATTTCCTTCACCCAACCTGCGTTTACACAGCTTGCCTCCCTTAACTCTTCAAAGCAGATGAAAGAAATTAGTATGAGAGTGAGCTCACGCTGAGGGAGAGCGTTTCTGGTAATTTACAAGCTCAGTTTTACTCTTAGAGAATTGGCCAATATTTAATATATAACCTTATCTTAGCACCTCCACAGCAGAGCTTCATAAAAACACTGAAAGATAACATTCGTAAAATTCTGAATACATAAATTACAGGCCCATAATGGGAGGTTTTAGTCTCCACTTCACATGAAAAAGAAGAGTAGCTATAAATTAGAAGAAATACCAGCTCCAGAAGAATACCTCTGTGCTAGATCTCACTTTATATATCTAGAATAACGTTCCATTTTAGACAGAGGCAGATCTATTTACTTATTTTCCTGAAAAACAGACATCACAGTGTCTCAATCTAGAGCCCAATATATTATTTTTCTATGTGCCTTGCTATATGGCAAGGGCAACACAGTTAACATTAACCCCAAGGCCAACACACACAGCACCAACACACCAATGGACTGGAAGATTCACCACAGGTGTTTTGCTAAGAGCAGGAACAGCCACTTCACACAAGGCTCCAGATCCTTGAGATCACTCAGCTGAGCCCTGTTAGGAACCCCCATCTCATCTCTGCTCTCCAAAGCCATAACACTCCACGGCTCACGGAGAAATCAGTCATCTTGAAATGCAAATAGTTTTAAAGCAACTAAATAGTTCAAATTCCCAGCAGGTGGAAAGAAAAAGTCATTATTTTATAGTGACAGAGGTGTCGAGGTGCTTCAGAGAGCAGGCAGAAAGGCACAGTCCCTCTAGACCTTGCAATCCAATTAACTTAATTAACCATGTTATTTCCCTAGTTCCTGGTAACTCCTGAAATCAATGAGCTAAGACTTAACGGTGAAGCACATAACTAGGAGCTTTATTGATCATACCTGCATACAACACTGACTGAATTCCCAAAGTCATGGCTTGGCATAAAACCTATGAAAGATGCTGGTAGCCAGCTTTCCCCTCGATTATCCCAAAGCCCCATGCAGGCACCAAAGACAGGAAAGAAGAGATGCAGAGTGTGGCAGAGGGCAGAAAGCCACAAACAACTCACCTGTAGTCAGTCAAAGGAAAGTACACCTAGAGCTGGACACAGCTGCTTGCAGGGACAGCAGAAAGCAAACAAACAGTGCCCAACATACACAAGCTGCAAGGTAACGTGGAGACCCACAGGGAAAAGCCAAAGGTACACTAGCAAACAGAAGCGACCCCAAGCGCAGTGGGGGTTCACTTCTATTACACCATGCATATATTACACTATCAATATATTTTTGGCTTTCATCCACATGTCCTTTCTCTTCCCCCACAGACAAGCACCCGTGCACGCCAGCACTCTCCTCACACAGTGCAGAATGCAGCAGGCACAAGGCTCCCAACCCCCCCCAATTCCCTTCCACCAGCTCTAGACTAGGATGATCCATTATCGACTCCTAATGACACTGAGAGGAGGTTGTTCATTTTCAAATAGGTCAGTGACTCATCATTTTAACTCACTTCCCTCCACTAAAAATCAATGAGCTCCTGAAATAGGATTATCTGGGATGATTGGGGTTTTAATATCTCTCTCACAGGGAAGGCAGACCCTAGAGGTCCCTGCCAGTGCTGGGTCGTGTCCTTCAGCCAGGAAGCAGCCACCAACTGGGAAGAGGACATCTTTCCACACAGGGTTTTTGCAACATTGGGCAAATCTCTGTGTTTGTTTCCTCTCCCAACCAGATAGCAATATCACACACCAGGAGAGCCACACTGTGCCTGGCCAAGACACAGGGAGCTGCTTGCATTCATGTGGCTGAATAAATGAGCTCTCTTGCTGCCCCTGCCCATCCCCAAATCATTATTTATTGCTTCAGCAAGTTCAACAAAACAACACCCCCACTGTACAGGGGTACAGCTCTCGCACAGCTAGAAGAGATCTGGTGCCTACATAAGGGCTATGGAAAACAGCACTGCCTCTGGAGTCACTCCACCCCAGAGTTAGATGCACATCAAAAAGACTGCACACACTCACAGACAGGATATTTCTCTGAATAGAATATCACGGAGGCCATCACCACCTGCCTCTGTAACACAAGAGCTGCTTTGTCAGCAGTTCTCCCTTACACTCTGCTGCAAACATCCCTGTTTCCACACAGGGGGTAGAGAAACCTGAGCACAACGGATCTCCCAGCTGCACAATTCAGCACAGCTCACAGGACGCAGGAAGATGAGCTCCCACAGCCAGCTGCACACAGCTGGATTTCTGTAAGCAGCTCACAGCTGGGACAAAGCCAACAGGTGAAAGAAGTTCCTCCCTCTACCACTGCACTCCAGACCACGACAGCACCCAGAAGCAACACTGCAGCCTACCGTCAAACTTCACAGCATGGTTTTGCAGGAGCGAAGAGCTAGGCAAAGGAAAACAGCACCTTGAGGACTTAGTGCTCACTAAGTCAGGGGCAAAGCAAGGAACCATAGCCCTAGAGGCTGTGGAGGGGGGAAAAGCAGATGGGTTACAGAAGATGGCATTCCTTGGCCTAAAGCCATCTGCTCTCCATTATTTAGAGGCAGAAACTGGATCATGCTCATCACAGTGCTGCCTGTCACTGAATTGCTCCGGGGCAACACAGGACCCTTGGCAAGAGGCAGCTGGCTGGCAGGAAGGGCAGCAGGAGCAGCACAGGCTCACAGAGCGTGCTACAGGCATGTGGATGCCGCTCAGTCCAGCTCCGAGCAAAGAGACACCACAGCCAGCAATCCTTACCTTATTGCAAGCCCCAGAGACAGAGTCCCAGCTAGCTTGCAAATTCTTGTTTCCAGCCCTCAGCCCACTTATTATGTACCCCCCCTTGTGAGCCCAGTGACAGCATGGACTAAAGGAACAAAGAGTAAGACAGGATGTGCTAAAAAACAAAACAAACAAACAACAAAAAAAAAGAAAAAGCCAATTGCAATGGCCAGACCAAATAAAACCAGAAGCTACCTGCATATGCAACCAAATACCCTTTGCAGATGGTAGAGGAGGAAAAGCAGAACAAATATGATTTAAAAAGCAAGAGCAACAGATGAGCTTCGTGCTAGGCTTAAATGGGTCCTCCAGAGGCTGGGGAAGCAGTGGGACCGATGAGAGAGAATTGTGACATCCCTCAAGCACTGCACATCTATCGCAGAGCAGAGATACACTCTTCATCATTTTTGGTCTTTATCAAGGATGCTGCACAGCTGCCATAATTCCAGATGTAAAGGTACTAAGCAGAGGAAGATGGCCATGAAGCTATATTCAGTAACTTCACTTTCATATCTGTTCTGAACGGAGCATCACAACCTTCACCACAGTCAGTACTCATCTTCCAGATGTGAAAACTGGGACATGCTGAGGTCAGCAGTCCTATTAATTTCAGCTGACAGAAAAAGCCTCCACTGCCCCAAGAAATCAAGCAATAACTTTGTCCAAAGCCACCCACAGGGCCAAAGGGACCTGCAGCTCCAACCCCAGCCAAACCTGCTGAGGAACACAGCAGCTATCTAATGCAACAAGGAGTTCACACAGGATGCAAAGGGACAGCCCATGAAACACAACAGGAGTAGCAGAGCACGACCAGTAAGCAGCACAGCCACAGCATCTAAATGCACAGCTGGAGCTCTACAGCCTGCCTGAGCCTACTTCTGTGTGAAGCCATTCAGAAGCAGCACGCAGCCCCGCATGGGGACAGAGGTGGGTTATTCATAGGCACCTCCCAACCCACCAAGGAGCTCCCAGAACTTGTGGCTCCAGTGTTAAGGAACAGTTTAAGCCCTTCTACTAGCCTGAAGCTGTTTGCAAGTGTTATTTAACCACAGAAAAAAAAGAGAAAAAAAAAAAAGTGGTGTGTTCTAGTCTTACTCTTCAGCTGCTCGTATTGATTTCTGCATTGCAGAGTTAAAGCAGCTCTTGCCTTGCTGTTATACAGCTCTGCTACTGGACCTCTGCTGGCTCTTCCTGGGACTGAGCATTACAATTCGTTCCTCTCCACCCCTCATTCCTTCTAATCAACCTGGAAGCACTTCCTGATGGAACGAAAAGCCTCATGCAGGTCCCAAGGAAAAAGGGGACTGACTGCAGTGCAGCACCATCCCCAGCCCTGCATCACAAGAAAGATAAGACCAAGGATTAATGCAGAGTGCTGAGGAAAACTGCTACAAATATTTACTAACTCATCCTCCCACTTCCTTGCTAAATCTGTCCCATTGAGACAGCCCAACACATTTCCCTGAATTCCTGGTAGTCAAATGCAGTGGATCAGGGCAAGATGCTTTCATAACTGAGCCTCCACACCTGGAAACATCTTTGGAAAACACACAAAGGTCTGAGTCTGCATCATTAAAGCACACTGGGACCAAGCGAGAAGTGAGCAACTCAGCATCACCAATTGCTGTAAAACTGTCATGCTGCCTGGCAGTTTGCCTCATCTTATTTTTCTACTTATTTCTTCACTTCTTGCTTGTTGCTGAAGCTTCAAGGCCTCTGCTGCAAGGGGATCCAAATGAACAGCAACTGCCCCCTACAACCCAAGTCTATGGGGCTGATGGTACAGCAACAGCTTATCACCAAAGTGAGGCCAAAGGTAAGAAGGGCACAATACCCAGCACAATCCTGTGTTGGATACCATACAGTTACCTATGTTTTTGCTTCAAGAACAGACTTCTTTTTGGATTTAAATGGAAAACAGGAAGGGAAGAAAGAATCCAGAGTTCAGAAGTGAATTTATTTTGCAGCCTCAGCAAGAGGTTTCCACCTGTCAGAAGAGAGCAGCGTTGCTGGCAGGGTCACTGACATTTCTGCTCCAACACACAGACAAGACACGGATCTGACCACAGCTTGATGCAAGGTGCTCTCTGTAGCCCCTTCTCTTTAAAGCCAGAGTGGTCTCAGCACAAGGAACCTGAAGCCATCGGAGAGAAGCATGTCTGAATGAGCTGATTTCCCAGGGGAAAGCAGCATTCCCAGTGCTTGGTGGAATCAGCAAGTTCTGCCAGAGCCAAAAACAATAATTCTGGCTCTAAAGTAAGAGCCAGTAATTACTAACTGCCAAATATCTAACATTAATGAGGGGGAAGTGAGAATTGTGGTGATCTCCCCGCTACTACAGTTTGTTTGGGTTACTTTATCTGAATTTCTTCATCTTCCAAATAGAAAGAGGAACAACAACAACAACAAAAAAAGAACAGAAGAAAGGTAATTGACTCCCTTGACAAATGAACACGCTGAAAAAAAAATCATCCTACTTGAATTTTATATGAAAAGCTTCATTACTTTTCCTCTGAATGAAAGAAGCCCATGGAAGATCAAGTGCAACCAGACAGAACACAGACCCAGCCGTGGGGAGGTGTGTTCACTCAGACCAAAGGCTGCAGAAAGGAGAAGCTACCATCTGCTATGGAGGCCATCATCCCGGGATTTGTGTTTTGGACAAAATGCCCACGCTAAGAGCATGGAGTAAGGCTTCACTCACACCATGGTCAAGTTGCAGAAGTTTACTGGTTCCAGGAGCACAGAGACCCTAATGCAGTGTAACCACATTCAGCCCAATGCATGCAGACAAAAGCACAGCCCATCCACAAGCCGCCCTCACCAGGACATGCTGCAGGAAATGCCACGTTCTGGAAAACGAGACCACTGCAAAAAGACGACAGTAAGGCATTTTTTTGTTTGCTTGTTTTTCCCACTTGCCCTAGAAGTTACACAGGTCTTCCAGGCCAAGATCACTGCTTTCAACTACAGGGGTTGGGCCTGGCTTAAAAAAATTTCAAAAAAGCCTGTTTATGTGTTGTATAGCTATAAAACTGGCTGATTTGGCATCTTAGGCTCACCTACAAAGCTATGAGTTGGTAATTATTCCACTACAGTTACACCTCTGTAAACCTGCTTCTACTCCAAATAAGCAATTTTATTCCTTTATGATGAGTCAGGTAATGAACAATACAGTCATTTTTAAACTAAGACAGCGCATCCATAGGAAGGTCTGCAGTTTTAGCCCCAGAAAGATAGCCTGCCATAGAGCACACATACTGGGAAGAGCCCTCCTTTGGCCACCCCTACCAGCAAGTCTGGCTGCAGGGACAGCTGAGCAGCTTCCCAGTGCTTGTGCCTACTAAGAAGGGATTAAACAGCAGTGAGCTGGAAAAAAACAACCACAGCCTGAACCCCAGTCACAAAACCATTCTGCAGAACCCTACTGGCTTTGTCTCTGCTCATCAGAGATGAGTTCTCCAACAGCTGAAGCACGGGATCACATACAGCAGTGCGGATCCAGCGCCCTGTGACAGCGAGACAGCCAGTAAGGAGGGAGCAGGCAAGCACAGCAGCTACTGCTCCCTCATCTGATGGGCACCTAAATCCACATCAACATATTAATGAATAAAGAAGAGTCCATCAAAGTCTAGCAGGATTTGCCCTGGCTGTCCCATCAGTTTGATGAATGAACATTATCCCTTAAGCACTACCACCACAGCCTTCAAGCGATCCTAATTCCCCACCATACTTCACTCGAGGGTCAGAACTGCTCTTCTTAAATTTTCTTTGAAAGCACTGGCCTGTAGAATCAGCACGACACCAAAACAGCAGCCTATAAATTCTTGAACACCATGCATGCCAGACCTCATCTCCAGCAGAGCTTGGATGCGCACTGTACAAGCATCACACGCAGGAGCATCTTAACACGTTGCGTTCAGCACAGATCAAACAGCCCTTCAAGTATAACTGCATGCTAAGTGACAGCTATGGAGCTGAACTCCGTAGCTGAAAATTAAGAGCCAGTACAATAGAGCATGTTATCAGAGGTTTGGACAAAAGGACTCTGTATGAAAGCTCAACAGACTCAAGCCAGCACTGAGAGATAGGTCCACGAAGCCTTGACAACTTCAGGAGCTCCCTTCTGAATGACTGTTACTACTGATGTGGCAAGCACACCCGATTTTAAGCAGCAGAGTATTCCAGCTGATTTCAAATTACACACAGTACAGTTCGCAAGATCAAAACGTTTATGGGTAAGCGAACAAAAGGCAATTCATATGATCTTTACAGTGAGCTCACTTGGGTTATTCTACACATTACCTGTGCATCTCAAAGAGCACAACAACGTGAAAGATCTCATTTTCTGCTAATTGGACAAAAGCACAGTTTTTCTTTTTCTTATTGGGACATCTCTCCTTGATGCCCGTAATTTAATAATAAAAAGATTCCCACCTCCAGCCATAACCACAATCCACAGCTCTGGAGCCAAGCACCCCGCTGCACCACCCTACGGACAGAACACAAAGGCTGACCTTAGAGCCCAGCCATTACAGCCTCCCCACGACAGACCGCCTCGATATTTTTTACCTTCCCACTACAAACGTTTAAATAACTCCACCAAAGCCACCAACCACCACCTTCCTGCTAAACGCTCCCTGGGGCCACTCTGCTGCCAAACTGTTCCTGCAGCAATGCCAGGCAGACCGGGACATTTTGTAACTGGTGTTACTGCGTCACCTTTGTTCCACAACGCAGCCCACACTGCACCTCCTTTTCCCCACGCACCATGGGACACTTCAGCCCACAGTGTTGGGGCTGCACAGCAGCGCTGTGCCCCTATATGCTCCTACAGCTGTTTCCAAGGTAACCAGTGCAGAGCCATATACAAGGGAAAGAAGAAAACAGCAGCAACACAATCCTGTGATATTTCCACTTTTTTGAGTTGCTGACTCCCCCCCTTCCCCTCCAGCTGCCCTGTGATTCATGCAAGGGTCAGTAACTGGCTTCAGAACATCAGGCTTTCTTAAGGAGATGCCTAGATTTTAGAACTAAGGATAAGGCATCATACCAGGGTTTTAAGGTATCAGTCAAACGTTCTGATTTTACTGAGGAAAACCACCCGGGGGAGGAATGGAATTGATATCAACAAGCTAAATTTACACCCAAATCCTGCATTCCTTCGTAGCCAAAGGCGGCAAGCGCGTCAGGTTCAGCACAGGGTGCCTGCCCACCACTGAGCCCCACGTTACACAAGTGTGTGCAGCCAGATAACATCTACTTCCATCAGCGTGGATAAAAACATCGCTACTGCTCAGTCTGCAGACAGCTCAACCTTTCTGGGCATCCAGGTTCCACATCTACTCAGATATACCAAAATCCCCAGAGATTCTCCCACCTGCCCACGTTTCCCAAAGCAGACATCAGCCTGTGCTGCCTTTGCTACTGAAAGCCTGGGAGCAGCAAGGACACAGTCCCCCCAGCCTTAAAAGGAAGGCACACAACCCATGCACAGGAACTGAGATGAATTAGAGAATGCAGCATTGCTGCACCCTGGTCAGCAGTCACTCCCCTCCCTTTACTGGAAGGAAGGTTTAAGGCAGAACACACGTGGAAAAAAATCACTGGGGGTGGTGTTTTGAAACAGCAATCATCCTCAGTACAGCTCATGTACATCCTGTGTTTTCCTATGAGATTTACCATGGCTGACCTTTTCAGTACCAACTGTGATTAATGAAGCTTCCAACCCAGCACTGAATGGCTGCAAATTGCAAGAGATGCTCATCACATTAACATGCAGTAAGTACTGCAGTCCTCAACGAGCACACGGATGGGACAGGGAGCATCTGTGGGGAGAAGCTCCCTGCCTCACATGTTTGGAGCAAAATTATCACATCTGCATAGCTAGGGAGATGCCAACAAGGCAGACCCAACTTGTTTTGAATAAGGAAAACTGGACGTCAGTATTTTTTATAGGCTGGTTGGAGGTTGGCTTGCAAAACCTGGCAAACTGCAGAGATGCCTTGACAGCACTAGGCATAACGCGATGCAAAACTTTCTCTAGAGCCCAGTTAAAGCTCATACTGTGCTTGTTAGTGCTGCAGTGCTACAACAGCCCAGCAAAGGACTGAACTATGCACTGCATACAAGCATCAAACCGGCTGCCTTGGGGGAAAGCAGGAAGTTCTCTACAAATAGAGCACATTCTTTAGCAGATGCACAGCTTCTCCCTTGGACAGAGCATCACCTTCAGTCCGTGAGATTTATCTGCTCCAGAAAAGCCTCTCTGATTAACACTGACTTCCAACTATGCAAGCCACCCAAAGAAATCAGTGCAGTGCCACCAGGAAAAGCATCCAACATCCCTGAAAGGATGCAAGGTGGAGATCAGTACATCGGTCAGAGATGTGCTGCAGTGCTGGGGCTGAGGTCAGTGCAAGGGAAGATGAGGAGGAAACGCATTACACAGACCCCAGAGATGAGAGCCAGTGCATATAAATCAAGTAACGTGGCAAACTCTACACAGCTGCACGTCAGGGCTCCCTGCTATACCTGTTCTGTAGAGCCCCCAGTCCAGCAGTGCAGGAGCATCCCTACGAACCGCAGCAGGGCAGCGTTACACAGCACTGCACCAGGGCTGAATTCACGCAGGCACGTCTCGGCTTGCGGAACAGGGGATGGATTTTGTCTTCTATAGGAGAAGACTTCTGATTCCTAACAGCGCTGTGCCTGGAAGCCGAGATCCCAGAGGGGTCGAATATCAGCAGTAAACAGCGTTCTCTCAAAGCCAGTGGGAGGGAGGAAACGGCGACAGAAAGACAGAGCAGCTGAACGACTCAGCCTCGACCCCGCACGAGGCACCGAGCAGCACGGTCTCTCTGCGCCTTACTAATCAGCAGGACCAGAGAATTCCCTGATCCGTGCATCGCTCACGGCGCAACAGTGCTGCTTCAGACCTTTACAAAGTCTGCTTAGCACGGCAAGGCCTGGGGAGGCAGGTGGGGAAAGGATGCAAAAGAAAAAACTCAACTCCCTGTTAAACACTCGCATCAACGGGCAATAAAGCTGAGGTTCAGTTTGCTCGTGCCCGTCCCGTTCCCCGCACCTCCGTTTCGGGCGATTACGACAGAACCGCCCGAACCGAGGCTGAAACTTTCCCATCGCTGCCCCCGGCTCCACTCCGGATCCGCTGTGCGGGACTCGGGGCTCCGCCACGCGGTGCCACCCAGCCGGAGCCTTTTCCCGACCTCCCCGAGCCGCAGATCCGGGGTTCGTTTCACACACCTCGCTCCGCAGCACGTAAGCAAAATCATTCGCAGCCGCCGCGAGCAATAGAAAGCGGCACAATAGGAACGAGATTATCGCCACGCGTCCTCTGTGCGATTCGCAAACCCGCTTATCCCCATCTTGGAGTTGAGCGCTGGGAAGAATCACCGGCTGAAGGCAGCAGCACCGGGAGCTCGAGAAGTTGGAGCTCAGAATGCCCCCAGCAGAACCGGGTAACGGGGCGGCCGGCTACACTCGGGCTTTCTCCCACAGCTCGGAGAAAGAGCAGCGAGACCGAGCGCCAGAGCTCACCCCCGCCCGAGGGCGAGAGGACAGATCGGCTGCAGCGAAGTTTAACGGCATTCAGACACCCCCCGCCCGCGGAGCTCCGTGCCCGAGCTCAGAGACCCTCCCCTCCTACTCCAAAATAAGGCTAATCAGAGCAAAAGACGGAGGAGAATGAGCGCATCCCTCAGCCCTCCTTCCCCCGGCCGGCTCTCACCGTCCTCTTGCATCCGCTGCAGGCACAGGGCGAGGCTCTTTCTCCAGCCCGGCATGGCGGCGGGCAGCACCGCCGCCCCCCGGGGCAGCGGCACGACTCGGGGGACCCGGGGGGGCCGGCGGGAGCGTCGCTGCGAGCGCTCCGGGCTCCCCGGCGCTTTATGGCCGGGCGGGGCGAACGGCGGGGCCGGGCCGGGAGCCACGGGAACCGCCCCCGTCTGCGCGCAGCGGCGCGGCCGAGGGGCGACGGATGTTCGGCCGCCCCCGCGCCGCCGGTGCCCGCGAGGACGCTCGGCTCATTTAACGCGTCGTTTCTCTTTCTGCTTCAACCCCGGCGCCTTTTGCAGCGAACGCTCAGCCCTGGCGCGCGCGCGCTCGTGGGTTCACGTGTTCGTGCCCGAGTTGGGCTTTGCTGGGAGGGAAGTTGCGCGACGGTCGGACTGCCGGGTTTCGTCTTTGTCATGGCTGCGTGCGAGCAGGTGAAGCCCACGAGGGGGGCTGGATAGCATCTTTGTCATTTCTTCATATTCCAGAGGTTTCTGTGCTTTTATGCGAACACAAAGGAGATGTTTATTGCGTGCGCTGTGGTTGGTGTGCTTTTAATTTCCTGGGAGCAGCGTATCTCTGCAATGACTAGCTGCTGCTTTTTGTTCTTTGTCGGGCCTTTCGTTATCTGCCTGGTAGGTCTCTGCATCTCTGCCTCCTTTTGCAAGAGCGATAACGTTATGTGCAACAGCTGCAGACCAAGTTGTCCTCGGGATAGCATGAGCTAATTCCAGGGTCAGGATGCACCTGGACCAGCACGGCAGCTGCAACGCCATCCACACAGAGATGCCTACACGGACTCCAGCTTAGTTTGAAGAACGGTTTTTTTGTATTGCTGTAGGATAGGCAAGGGTCAGCCCTGCCCCTAGCTCACACCTGGGAAGCGTTTGCCATTTTGATTACGAGCACCCAGGTCTGCAGGGCACATGCCAGGCACTGGGCTGAGACACATTTCTGCAGCCTGGTGAAAGCTGTAATGCTATGGCAGGCCTGGGCGTGATCCTGCTCAGAAAACCCTCCTGCAGCTCCTCTTTGTCTTGGAGAAAAGCAGCTTCAGTAGAAAGACAGATCTACCAAAGTCAGTGACTGCAGCAGAGCCTGAGGAGTGAGAATCCTAGCAGAGGCACTTGAGTTAAACAGCCACTGATCAGCTGAGTACTTTTCATTCCTCCTCTCACAGATTCTTGAAGAACAACTTAGGAGCTGGACTGGAGAGGACCTGTTTTGAAGTTGCCATCCTTACAGTATTTTCCCTGCAGACTCGCTCAGGTAATTGCAGCCCCGTGAGAATGGCTCTCTTCCTTTAAGCGTAAGAGTTTGCAGCACTGCAGACAGTGGTTTGTCACACCTGAGCACTGCACAGGAGGTTCCCATCACAGCAGAGGAGGTCACACGCTGACTCCCCTCCATGATTCTGAGCAGGGAGTTACCCAGCAGCTTAGGCAGTGATTGGAGTGATGGCGCCTGCAGACTTATTGCAGCCAGCTGGAGCAAGTGCTTCCACGAGCTTTCCTGAGGAGTAGCAGCAGCAGGAACAGATTGCTCAGCCCCTGCCCATCTTCTGCTAGCAGCACAGAAACAAGAAATCCTTCATGCAAAAATTCACAAAAACTTTTTTTTTTAATTACCATATTTGTAATTAGAAGTAGAAATCAACTCCCTACTCAGCCAGAACTTATAGAGACATGTGGGGACTGAGGTAGGCCAGGATGGGGGCTGCCTGCATTGCCGACCTGCTGCCATTCCTTCTCTCCTCTAAAGAGGAGCTCTCTTCTCAAAGAGATCCTTTCATTAAACTGTGATTTTTTTTTCTGCAGATCACTTCCCAGGGGGAAACGCAGCCCTCTGCAATCTGATTGCAATGTATGTGGCACACTGGACTAGCAGCAAATCACAACTCCGTAGCTGGATTTGATCAGGGTACATCACACTGACTCACAGGAGGTTTGTGATGGGCACAAAACATTACAGCTGACAATGAAACTCCAAAACTTTTTTTAAGAGAAGAGGGAGGAGCCAGCACTTGATCAAGAGACAAAACACAGCAGGTGGGGCCAAGTGTTGCTGGGCCCTGGTCTGCCTCAGCCCCCACACAGATCCACCGCCTGCCCTGCTGGGCCTTTGTTCCTCAGCTGTAATTTGTAATTGCTTGATGATGTGCAGGTTCTGTGTATGAGAACGGGGTTCCCGGAGAAGTAATCATTATTGATGTAACGTTGCCCTCAGTAAAAGTTCTGAGAGTCTGAGGATAACAGGACAGATGAAGGCACTCTTAAAATTAAGGTCAAATTGACACTTTCTGTACCGAAAAGTTTGCCTGTGTTGCCATTTACACTGGCTGCTCTCATAAAAACCTTTCTGCCTTAACGTCTTTAGACCATCAGCGCTACAACAGTGCTACCTTTAAAGAACATCAGTGCCACAGAAATAATTAAACATGAAAACAGCAAGCACAATACTAGTTGACAATGTAGCCTAGGGCTTTTAGGAATTGAATTTAACACCTACATTATTGTAAAAAGACCTAAAGCTAGTATGGAGAGGCTCCCTAAAGCGCCCCCCATTAGCCTAACTTGAGCACTAAAGTGGGAAATTGAACCAGAGATAACAAAGCAGCTGGTCCTGAACGGCAGGATTGCTCCCAACAAGTTTGTAAAGAGCAATCTGTGCAGCTCCTCAAACACAGCACCTTCCGCCCAGCAGCTTGCTTTGGCACGCGAGGAAAGAGTTGGGCCAATTGTGCTTTAATTCCCATTGCAGCTGTAGGAGGGAAAGATGAAAGCACAAAGTTTTTCAATCTCAGGAGCTGGCTGTTGAGCAAAGGCTTGGGTCTGTTGCCAAGTGTGCAAACCAGGCTTTTCAGATCAGATCTGTTTATTGTCACTCTGTTGCATGCTGTGTGTGCACAGAACAGTGAGCAGACACTGATATCACACCTTTTGTGAAAGGAGGTTTCAGATACAAAGCAAATCCCATTTTCCTGAGAGGGTTAAGGAAGGACATCCAGGCTTTTTTGCCTTGACCCGTATGTCTCTAGGCTTCTCCAGCAAATTCTCCTGTCACATGCTCCCTTATCTTGCAGGTCACAGACTTTGTCAGCCCACAGTGACAATAAACTGACTTCCTGCAGCCAGGAAAGTTAGGGAAAACCAGACAGCTTTTGCTACCAGCCCCAAAGCAGTGATTTTAGAGGGCTCCTTTACCATTTCTGAGCCAATGAGGAAGTAGCACTTGGGAGACCCTCAGGAGCAGCATTGCTGCCCACTCCCACCAGCAGCTTGGGTGAAGATGTACTGCCACTGAGGAGCATCCTCCAAGGTCACACTGCTTTACCACAGACATGGCATCATGAAACACTCTGGGAAAATGGGAAGTACACCTCAATGCAGCTGGGGTTTCTGCTGTTGCAAGTCTACCAACTTAAGCTATGGGCTTTGCCTCCTGTATTGATTTACAGCTACTGCCTGGCAGAATTCAATATTAAGATCAAGCTAGAAATTACTTTGACCTCTGCAATCCTACAAAAACAAGATCTACTTAGGTATCTAAACTCATCTTCTCATTTCTCTCCCCCTCTTCAGCGCTTACTTTGTTACGTAAGAGAGAAGTTCCCTTTCTCTGTCAAGGTTGGGCTGCTGTGAGTGCTGATGCAGCGCGCCCTGTATCCCTGCAGCTCTGCATGGGACAGGCAGGGGACAACGGGCAGCCTATTTCCATCCCACAGTGACAGGCAAGTGGCACACAGCTACTTTAACAAAGTCTATTTTCACCTCCCAGGCACATAAAGTGGGGCTGGAGACAGAAGGATAAGTATGTCACAACACCATCAAGAGGGATTTGTTTCACTCATAGATGCTACCTATATGCAGCAGTGTCCGGTAGCCCACAGAAGCAGTGAACAGGATTGAGATCATGGAATTTAGAAGTAATCCTGTCATGCTGGAAGGTTAAAGGCAGTTTTAAAATGGATTATTTTTGTTGCTTCCATTGAAGGTTGATCAATAGCAAATTCACCTATTAATCCCACTTGGTTCTGTTTTGCCTCCAACACAGACAGTACAAACAGTTTATTGAGTTTGATGTCTGCTTCTTGTTAGGAACTTCAAGGCACACATTCATACTACAGATTTCTACAGAACTACTCACGTCAAATTAGGTTTGAAGGCTGAAAGCAGGCTGTCATTCCAACTTTCCTGGGTGATTCTCATGCCTCTGAAAAGCTGAGCATCTTTCAGAGAAGCAGAGCATGTCTGTGGAATTCACTGACACAAGAATAGACCCCATTTGTAAGCACCATGAGTGTGTGGTTACCTTTGTGCTCTGCCCCGGCTGGAAGGAAACTCAGAAGGGCTTCTTGTTTCTGCCCCAGAGATGTGCTCAGAGATGAGCTCTGAAGCTGGTTCCTCACATCTTTCCTTGCAAGTCAGCACGAGCACAAAGGAGCTCAGACCAGCCCTGCACCGCTTTCCAAAGTCAGCCTCACTGCTCTGTCAGAAACATCAGCACTGAAACAAGACCGAGCTCTGTCCCTCCCTTAGAGGGATGCTCAGGGCCATGCAGCACTCAGCTCCACCGCAGCTGCTGCACATTGATTTCCTGCCTGCTGAGGCAGGTTTCAGAAATTCAGGGCCATGTTGCATGTTACTCTGCATAGCTCCCAGCAGTTGGCACAGGGCCTGAAGTACTGCAGCTGATACAGTTCTTAACAGTATCAGTATTTGCTTGCCAATGTACAATGTAAGAAGCAACAGCCATTCTGGCTGCGTCTAAAGCCTGGTTTGGTTGGGCAGCTGACAGCTTCATCAGGGTTAGAGTGAAGATGCCATGAGATCTGGACTGCTCTTTAGGTGGACCCCCTGAACTCAGTCACAGCAGTGTAAGAGCCACCTTTGAAATTTGATTGAAGATGCTGCTCTTGGAAACACATTCCTTTCCCTTCCAGAACTGCCTGCAGGTTTCCCTCCTTCCCCTTTTTTGCCTCTGTTAATTTCTTTGTGCATACCATCTTTTCCCTCTAAACACACACATTCAATACTGCCTCAAAGTCTTTGATTCCAGGCAGAAAGATCACAATTTGCCTCTGGCTGCACAAGGTTTCACCCATTCCCCACTGCAGAGGTGCCTCAGGAAGGATTCACCCAGATAAACTAGAGGATCTAAATGATCTTTGAGATCCCTTCCAATCCAAGCCATTCTATGATTCAATCACTTCAGAAGGAAACCAGAAGCCGTTTAAATGAGTTTGAGGTGAGCTTCAGTGGCAGATGTTTTGGCACATGAGAACAGGCTCAGGCCCACCATTCATTCCTGCAACAATCTCAGGCTCCCTCCTGAGTCTTCCTTAAATCAGAACTGGCATCACACTCTCATCTATTCCATTAAAGATGCTTCAAGCTACTTCCTTTGGTACTAAACAGGGAAACACCACCTATCCATCTCTCAATAAGGGCCATCCACACCGGCATTTCACGAAGACTAATATCAATGTTATCACAAGATTCAGTACTTCCCTTTTTTTCTGGTCAGTGAACAGAAGTAGCTAGAGAAGTGAACAGGAAGCAGAAAGGAATCCCACAGCTCCATTAAGGTATGTTAATAATCCTTACTGGGCCTGTGTTGCTTCCTTGTCCTTCTCATGGCAAGCCAGCCCCAGCTGTCAGTAACACTTTAATGACCTCAGTGCATTTCAGGTCAGGAAAGGAGGAGAAAGACAGTTATAAATCATTGCAATTGACCTGTTAATCTTCATGGAATCACTTCATGTACCTGCAAATACATGCAGAGGGGACAGGAAAGAGATAACGGTCACTACAGTGTTTTGCCATACGCTTTCAGAAAGCAAAGCAGCTACTGGATATTCTGGCTCATCAGGTCAGGCTTAGGTAAGGTTGATAGATTTGATGATCTCAAAGGTCTTTTCCAACCTAAATGACTATGATCTCTCCCACACTAGCTAGCAAGAAATTTAGTGCTTTGGGCAAGAAGTGGGGGGGAAAAAAGGAAAGCTGCCTTTACCTTCAAGGAGTGTAGGCCCCCTCCTCTGCTGTTTTATGAAGTAGTGGCATTGCACACTTTGTACAGCTCCCTGCTATAGATGAGGATTTGCATGGCGCTCATCAAGGCTTTAATAAAGCAATCACTGGACTTGTGCCTGATGTAATTACTCATTTTGAAATATTATTCCACTTCCCATTCCACTCGTCTATATTTGACTAATGGCAGCAGTGCCACACACATTTCTATGTTCTCTATGTGCAGACACTCAGTATTTCTTTTCCCAATTATTTCTAAAATAACATCCATAATCACTGAGCTTTCTTTTGCAATCCATACAGCAACACGTCAGTGCCTTCTGGGCTTCTATTTTAAGTAATCTTTGTATCAGGAGCTCCGTTCTGGGGACTGGAATCTATTTAACAACAGGACAGGAACCACTCAGGAAAAAGAAATGTGTTCCCCTTAGGAGTGAGAAGGTGTCTTAGTGTTCCTCCAAGAAGCAGCCTTTTTGGTGAATTCTTTACCTAAACAGCCTCATACTTGCAAGGGCACTGCCAGCTGTGAGTTTGACAGAGTGACAGCTGCTACACTCAAGCCACTTGCCATATAAGCACTCATCCAATTTTTATTTCACAGAGCTGGGTAAAGCATAAGCCAAAACCCAAGGCCCACTGAGCCACGCACACTTTGAACTCACGACCTGAGAATCCAAAGGGAGTCCTCTTGAAATTCTGGGTTCTCCACTTGTGAAAAGTAATGTGAGGAAACAGGACAAGTGAGACTGAAAGAATGGGGAGAGGCTGACGATTTGTTCCTCAAATGCTGGAGAGATGACAGAACTGCAGGGGGGAGACGGTCATTTTTGGAAGGCTACCTCTGCAAAGTGCTCACAGTACCACAGAGAAATGAGCTACATGGCTGCAACAATAGTCTTGCACTGCCCTCTGCTGCACTGAGATCCAGCTGCCAGCAATTCACCTCTGGGACTTGCTGCTGAGAGCGAGCCATCCACAGCTCTCTTTCTTCCTTAGACACAGTTCCTTGTACTAGGAGGATTTTGCTATATCGCCCTCTGAGCATTTCTTCAGACATACACAACCAGAAAGACAACGTGCCTCTTCCGCCCCGTGTTCTGGGGGCAACTCTGGGTGACACATGGTGAAAGAGCACTTCATTCAGACAAATTGAAGTGATAAAATGAAGAGGAATATGAACTAGAATGAATCAAAGTCTTCAGCCGCAGCAAAAAATGAAATCCTATGATTTTAGGACATCCAGCAGCAGCTTGCCACCACCAGAATAGTAGAGAAGGAATATACAGTAGCTTTGTTTTTTCAAAACAAAAAGCCATCGCTGTCACTCAGCCACCTAGACAGGCAAGTGGTTGATAACTGCCAGGTAACCAAGGCCCATATGCTGGAAAAAAACCATGCTCAATTATGCTGATTTACGTCTCTCCAGTGCATCAAGGTAGAAGTGACCGTATGCCATCTTAAGTTCAAGTGTGCAGATTTAATCATTCCCATGCATTAGGAAATCACAAGCAGAGCTACAGTCTGCTCAATTACACCAGCCTGCCTCCTGCTCAGTGCCAGGAATCAGGCCCTCCGTAACCACTAAGGGTTCTGTAGGGGTGCAGGCCTTGTAGCACGTATTCCTGCCACCATGCCAAGTTAGGATACCAGAATTTGCTGCTACAAAACCTGTTGGTTTAAAATAATTCAACTTAAACCATGGGATATAAACAGAATCATTTCACAGGCAGTGAAGGCGACATAAATATGGGTTACACTATCACCCTGACACTAAATGAACATAAATAACAGGGTTTCAACTAAGAGCTAGAAAGCAGCCTCTGCAGAAAGTTACAGCCACAGTGCACGTGTCTGTCTACCTGCCACGATCGATAACCAGGGATTTCTTTAAGAAAAACAGAGCATGAAGCAGGTATGTGATCTTCTAAGTCTCCAAGTGTTATGCTCTCATAGCGACCTTTTAACAGACACACAGCCTCAGCACTGTACAAAGCTACATCTGCTGGGCTGAGCTCAGAGTGCAGGCAGGGCTGTAAGCAGAGCATGAATTACTGGCAGCATCTTCACAGAGATCCGGAACAGGGCTTTCAAAGAGAAATAGATTGTAAGGAGAAAAATCTTAAAGAAAAGGGCAGAATTATGCTCTTGGGTCTTTTTGTTTGCTTCAAATAGCTGGCCAAATGTTTTGGGGTTTCCAGCAACATCAGTGGGAAGCATTGAGCCTAATTCCTTCCTGTGAGCATCCTAGATCACAGCCTCCCCCATCACTGTCGTATTCCCCTCTTGCCTTACCTCCATCCTGCATTCTCTGCAGACAAAGAGCAAGGCTCTTCCTCCAGCTCGGCATCCCAGACCCAGCAAGAAAGAAATAAGTCCGTAGCCTCCTGAAAGGGCTTGCAGATGTGCAGCTAGAATAGAAAGCCCAGCTTCTTTATAGTGCTGTGCCTTGACAGGGCAGCAAGCTCATCTGTGCTTGCAAAGACAGGAAAACTCCAAACGAAAGCCTGATTGCAAACCATCCAGGCTGCATCTTGCTGCAGGGATGGAGCAACTTCACATGACCACAGCAAAAGAAGCATATGGCAAGAGAAGAGTGGACAGATGAATGGATAAAGCTCAAGGAACTGAGCAGTTCTTTAAAGGGCAAGTTTGTCTTTTATGCCAGCTGCATAGAAACTACAAATAACAAAACATTCACCACACGATTGCATTCCAATAGGTTCAGGCACCTTTTCAGGGAATGAGCCTATCACCCTGCCCACTCCCAAGTGTCTTTGGAGCTTCCTTGCTTTGTACATCACTAGTTCAGACAATTTGTATCTCTTGTTACAGGAAAGAAGAGAAACATGTTTGCCTCCTGAGCTGGCACTCAAAGTTTTTCTTATTTTTCAGATTTAAGAGCATTTACACATTCCCTGAAGAAGGAATCATTATGTCCATTCTCAAAGCATGCTAAAATGTATATAAATCACCAGTCAGTAACAGCTTTCTAAATTCATTTCACTTGCAGTAACTATGGCCCTCCCACATGTGCTGTGCAAAAATGGCATTAAGCCCATTTCTGATCTAAGTTGTTATCTGCTTTCAGGGAATCCCTTTTTTCTGGCTGCATCAGAAGAATTACAGTCTGTTCCCAAGTACTCTACCCCCTTTCTCGTAATACTTGAGAAGGAAAGATGTTGTTGACATTAAACACAAATGAGCACCTTATTCTATGGAACTGGCATTTTATAAGAGGCTACTTCAGACATGATTTCAGTTTCTCATCATCCAGCCAGAATTGTCTTCTATACCTATTTTGTAGCTTGCAAGAGAAATAAGCTAGCACAAAAGCAGGCTGCACTGCAGCTTATGACACAAGCAGCAAAGAGCAGTAGAGCTGTGTACCAGGGAGACATTACAAGCACTATTATCACCATTTCTGTCTTTGATTTTCTGCCCTGGATCACACAAACACTTCAAGCATTTAATCAGAGCATTAAAGTATTTCTCCTAACCCACAGCGCACATCTAGACTTATGAGCAGCAAAGTTTGGGTTTGTTTCATGTTCCCTCCACCTGTTCCTTTTTGCTGCACCAACTCAGCATTTCTATAACTACAGTGCTGGCATACAAAAACTTAGGTTATTTTTCAGGTTTCTTGTTCCTTGTGTTCCTTGAGTTATGTTCCTTGTGTCAAGTGGCCATGAAAATGCATGAAGACTGTGTGCTAGCACCAACATGTCACAAATATCCAACTGTTATTGGCCCACAACTTTATTTCATCTTAAAGCCGAGATGCAGAAAGTCAGTCAGGTTTCATCCTACCCCAGGGCCTTGATGTGCTTAGTATCTATGATACATCAACATAATTTAGTTTTGGATTGTGGCAACCAGGCACAGACTCAGATGTGAATGATCCAAAATGTTTATTACAGGTTCTCACATCACTTCATATATTCACAAGTTTTCTTTTTTATAAAGGCAGATGGGAAAGCTAACTTTCCCATCAACAAAGTATCCACAAACACTTCCTAAGGCGTTTACCCAAGCAGATCCATGAACCATTCCTTCTGCTTTTCTCCTCTTCTAGAGATAACACTGGTTCTCAGCCTTTCACAAGCTGTTTGTCTTGCTCCACAGTGCCTGTTCTGAATAGTCTCTCTCGTATTCCCACATTGGATTCCTATTTAAGCCCTTTTTTTTTTTTTTATATGGAGAAGACACCCAAAATTTCCAAGTAATTTGTTTTGAGTTTGTGCAACATCTCTCACTAATCTTGCAAGTTGCTGAGATGCCACCGTTTCATGCAAAATTGCCTTCAAACAAACTGCTGTGACCCCCCATCTTTCTGAACAACAATAAACAAGCTTTTTGTGTTGATGCAGCTTTGTGGAAGTGAACACAATTAAGCCTCGTGCTAAAATGAGCAGCATACCAATAAGAGCTGAATCAATTATTCCCCAGGAATTCAAGGCTATCGGCAGATTTAGATCAGACACAGTAGCGCACACAGCATTCACTGATTCTCTGTAAGCATCACACAACTACACTGAATCTGTATTATACACAGTTACCCTGCTTCCTCACCTCCTTTCTTTAGGATAAGCTGGTTTTGCTTCCCACCCTGGAAATGTTCTCATTCCAGCTCCCCCACTCTCGTTCATATTTTATTAATGCCTGTAGGCTGGATTAAAAAGAATCCACAGATCAGCCTTCCACAAATTAGAGCCAACACCGAGCCCTTCTGAGGGAGCTATAGATGCAAAAACTTGTCAGGAAGCACAGGACTACTGAACCACCGCTCAGGAAGCACTCTGAAAGCCACCTGCCTGGACGCACACTGAGTGCCAAGTCCCACACATAGCCAAGCACAGCAGCACGCAGAGCAGCCCCACGTTTCTAGCAGGCAGGTGGGAGAGCCACACTGCATGTGTCTCTGTTCCTGCCTGCTGGCCTTGCTGATGTTAACTGAGGAAGAATGGAAGGTGCAGCTCCTCATCGCTTGAGCTCATCTTTTGTACAAAGCATCAACGGCACTGATTGACTCATTCTGAGTCAGGCATGTCCAGGTAGAGCTTTACTACCCACAGAATCACTGGTTTCTTGCAAGCACAGAATCACCAGCTCTGTGTCTCATTCTACAACATGTGCTGCCCTTCATCTTTTAAGAGCAATTCTTTTTCCCACACCCAGTCACCTAACCATTCAGTAGCACAGATTTTCCTTGCCAACCTGGCCATGCCATGAACAGAAAGGATCAGTTTTAGACAGATGCAGTCACCTCCAGAGCCTTTCTATCTTCGCATGTTCACTAAACCATCTGCATAATACCTGTGACATGGAGAGCTGCTGAGATATTGCTTAGCCATTTTGTGCAACACTCAAAGCAGGAAGAATGCTGCTCCAATGCAGCATCTGGACAGGTAAACACAAATAGCGTCAAGGAAGGAAGAAATACATCAAAGATGTTGTCCTTTTCCAAGTTTGCAAACTCACATTTTTAACACTAGAAACAGATGGTTTTCTTGTAAGAATTGAAAAATCAGAATGGTGCAACAAGCAATGAAAAGATATGGGCAGGTCATAGAGGAAAAAAGAAGCAGCAAAGAAAGAAGGCAGCAAGGAGCTGCCTTAGAGGAGCCACAGGCTGTGCCAAGCAATAAGGGATCCCACAAGGTCTGATTCCAGACTTAAGAACAGGACAGATGACAGCCAGGTAGGAGTGGCTTCCAGAGTAGTGGCCTGAGTCAGCATTTGAATCATCTTTCCTTTCAGTCAGAAAAGACAAAGAAGCACTGAAGCACCTACTAGCTATTCAATACGACATTTCTAAAACCATGCATGTAAGATCCTAGAGCCTCAGACACTAAGCTTAGGAGGCAGTCACAGCACCCTACAAGTCAAGTTTTCAAGAAGTCAAGATGTCTCAGAATGTTTTTGCATCTGCAGTTACGTGGGGAGATACAGGTCCAAGTCTGACTATCAGCTCTTCAGTTACACTTCACATTATGAGACTCTCAGGATAAAGAGGCTCTTGAGCTCCTGAAAGTACTTAACACCTACAGCACTAGCAGTCCTATCACCGTAACATGGAGTACGAGCAACATGGAGAAGAATCCATGAACTTCAAGGGGGAAAAGATAAAAGTCAAAAATTACTAAATCAGAATCAAGCCTTGGTTGGGTTTGGGCTGTTTTTAATTCTCAGTATCGTCAGTAGGTGAGGTTTGGAAAGGCACTTCACACCTTTTGTTGGAGTGATATTTAACTAGAAGAGCACAGATGTTTTCATTCCTTTGTTCTATTTATCAGCAGTGCTCATGTCTCTTCTTACACTGCAAATTAAAACAGGAATTCTTGTTGCTCTCCAGAGAAGGGTAGCTCATGTTAGATGTTGTCTCCCATCATTTCCCCTTATTTTAAGAAACCAAAAGGAAGTCAGCTTCACTAAGGCCACAGACAGCTTTTCTGAACTACCTCTTTAATACTCATGGGCGTACAGGTGTAACTGCTTTAGCTACCGAGTATCTGTGTCAGTAATCCGCAATTCTGTGCCAATGAACTACCCAAGCATGGGCTGGATCTGGCTTTCCAAACACAAAAGCAGCACATTTCAAAAAGCCAAATAACTGCATGAGACATTTCTATCAGCTGTCACATTGCCAAGCAACAACATCAGCACCGTATATTTTACCACTTTATTGAAGACAAGTGAAAGGCAGCTTCCCCTTGTAACTCTGGATAATTATGATCTGAATCACTCCAAAATTAAAACATATCAGCCAATCCTTTTATCTCACAGAGAGAATAAAGCAGATAACGAGCTACCCAGGGAAAGCACAGCACCGAATCTCCGAGACCAGCCTCCACTCATCTGAGGCTCCAGCACGCGCAGGGAAATTTGTATTGGGGCGTTATGGACAGGGCTCAGTCCTCATCAGCTCACATCCCTCAGCACTGACCCGCGAGAGCCAACGACAACGACCGCAATTCTGCTCAGCACAGCCTCAAGCAAGGCAGCGGTTACAAAGCTAAATCCACATCCAAGCAGCACTTCTCTCTAGCAGTCATTCACCAATTAAACCAGAACTGAAGTCACTTTTGCTATGTAACCCCCCACAATCCTTCCTTGCGCAGCCCCAAACTCAGCACCTATGCCACGGAGACTCCATCCTCCGCTCCGCCCAGCAAAGCGGCAGGGAAGGACCCAACCGCCCATACCAGCGCTGCCGTAACAGCGCCGCACTTTACGACCTCGCCGCACTTTACGGCATCGCCGCAAAGCGGGGACGGAAGCGGCTAGCGGGAGGTTGCCGGGGAGCTCGGGCCGCCATGGACCGGAGGAAGAAGCCGCTGGACGTGGCCGCCTCCTCCGTAAGCGAGCAAGCTCCGCCGCGGCTGGGAAGCAGAGAAAGGGAGCGGTAGCATCCGCAGCAGCGCCTGCGGCTCGGCTTACAAGTGGGACTCGGCAGTGCGAGGCCCGGCCGGGCAGCGCTGTGCTGGGCTCCTTGCTGGGCCGGCGCCCGCGGTGCGCTGAGCCACGGCCGGTTAAAGGGCCCGGAGTCTCATCGTGTCGGGGTGCGCTGTGAAGTGAGGGCGCGGGAGGGGAGCGTCTGTTTGTGTGCCGGCCTGCTGCCCGCCGCTCTGCCATGGGAAGTGCCCGCGCAGCTCGGCTTGCCGTGAGTGCTGCAAGCTTAGCAGTGACCTTCTCGATCAGATCGCTGCTTTTAGGGTCCACGTCTAACTGCAATTAAATGCTCGCATAGATGGTAGTAGTCGGTTATTTTACTATATAGAGGAATAATTATCTCCAGTAACTGATGGTTGGCAACGTGTTTGTTCCTTTTGCTGATGATGTAGTTGGTAGATCTCAAAGCAGAGCTCTTCCGCAAACAAGAAGAATTCAAGAAAGAAAAGCTACTGAAAGATGCAGGCATCTTTGCAAAGCCCAAACCCTCCAACAAGGTAGAAACGGTTTTCTGTTGTTATCCTTTCTCCTTAAATTAAGGCAGTCTGTACACATTTAAATCTCAGTAAAAAAAAAAGTTCTATTGCCATTTGAGTTTTCACCATGAGGAAGTTTTGATTTCTGTCAGCACATTTTCAGATGTGATTTCTGTGCACAGCAGCAAACTGCTGCCCATGCCTATCAAAGTTACCTCTGAAGTTTCATTCTCTCAGGAGCCAAAGCTTTTTTTTATCTACAGAGCAATATGCTGCTTCTTCACTTCAGGTTCCCTGAAGGGGGGAAGATGGTAAACTCATCCAGAACCACTGAGCTTTCTGATAAATGCCGTACTGGGTGCTTCTCTCTGTCACAGTGCATCACAGCAAACAGGCAGTTCTCACTCATTTTTACTCTTTACTGTATGTTTTCTATCTGTGCTGTGACTTCTTAGTACTAGAGTTACCGTACTTGAAGGTTGTGTTGCACTGTAAACTGAAAAGCTGTATTTTTAATCTGAAATGAATGTAGGAGAGAATATGAGCAGTTCATAACTTTGTTATTTAGTTATTCATCACTTTTTCCATAAAAACTTTGCTAGAATAGATTTTGTCTGATATATATTTCCTTATACTTCTCACCCTGACCTTCATTATCACACAGTACAGCAATGTGTCATTTTAGGTCATACTTGCTGTGTTCTACCAGCACAGGAGGTAGAATCTCAAGTCAAATGCATTTACGAGGCCGTTTAAAAACCTTACTTGATTGAGTGATGTTTATCATTTCATGATTGTTTGTTGTTACAAAATCATATCCTACAGAAACCAAGCATCTGGACTAAACAAAACACAGGAGTTGCAAAACGAGCTGAGAAAGACATTGAGCAGAAGGCAGAAGAGGATCAAACCTTAGATCAATCAAGGTAATTCTCAAGCTCTATAAGAAAGGAACGTTTTGTAGAATTTGTTTTTCAGTAGTTAGAAAAGCACATTGAAAGTTACGTGCATTCTAGATGAGCAGCTCTCATAGGCCAAAAGGTGAGACCAACATCAGTCCTATGCTCTATAGGAGCAACGTATGGGCTGTAGTGAAATGCTCTTATGCTCTAGAGAAATCTGCCCTTACATCATCACAACTATCTAGATGTATAAGGCTGCTGAGATTTGAGTATCATTTTTAGAGGTGAAATCCAGGGCAGTGATGCTTCAGAACTCACACTTCAAACCATTTCTTAGACTTAACAAAAGATGGCTCTGTAAATTTGGCTTGTTTCCTAAATAGCTTGGCTGTACAATAAACTATATGATGGAAAACACAGCAGTAGTAGTAAGGTAGCACAAGCCTAGGCTGTAACAAATGAGAACAAGCCCCAGTATAGTAGCAGACACTAGAAAAAAAACTACTTACCTTTAGAAGGCTTTCAGTATGCAAGGATCTCCAGAGAAATATCCTTAGCTCCACTGCCAACCCTTAAATGAGGGCTGGATCCTGGCTTCACCCCTTCCAGTCACTCAGGGCCGTTGCATGCACCTGAGCTCCCCTGGGTTGGCCCTGCCTTCCTCCAGGTGCTCAGTCAGTGCTGCAGGCCGCGACTTAGCATTTCCATTACAGATGAAAACCATTTATAATCAATGTGCTGTTTTTCTGTAAGTGGATTCTAGCTCGTCAAAATTGGTTTCTACTGTTCCAGAAATCAGCTAAAGTTTTCAATTTAAATTAAAAAAATCATGTTTGTATGATAACTGCTGAGTCACAGCCTGAACCACTGATTGAGCACTTGGGAGAACAGGTGAAGGCAATTCAGCTGCATGACAGGAAGGGGTGGAGCCTGGCTGCACCTCTCTGAGACCTCACTGAAGGGCCCCCGTGGGGAAAGGATTTCTGGTTGGAGAGCTCTCTTTTGTAGAGTGCTTCCTATAAGCCTGCAGTTTTAGAGATGAGGTATTTTTTCTTTTCTTTTGGAATACTGTTCTCTCTGTGGTAGTCCCTTTGCTGTTGCACTCTTGTATCACCCTTTTACTGCATTAATCTTTCTGGCTGCGACACTTGTATTTATTTATTTATTTATTTATTTTCCCTGTATCTCACACCTGTAAGTAGTCTTGTAGTATTTATCCGACCAACCATAATAGTTGTGCAGAGGTAGAATATTAGCGACTTCATACCCATGCCTTCTCAGTATGTTACACTGAAGACTGACTCTGTAACTTCAGCTATTATTTCGATTTATTTTTCAGTATAAGCTCTGGAACAGGATATCTGTGTTTCTTCAGAAACGTCATTTAAAATTTAAAACAAAAAGGAACAACAGATATTACTCTGCTTCTAGTAGATATTTCAAGCATTCCTAGGATTACTTTCCTCATTTACCTAAGCATAAATGGTTCATAAATTGGTGAAGTTACAGGTTGGTTGGTTTGTTTGTTTCTCAGGAAGAAACTTGAAGAGAAAGCGAAGCTGTACGAGAAGATGACAAAAGGCGATTTCCCAGGTGAACAAAGCTAACCTAAAATAAGTAGTTGTGTGTGCACTGACGTACAAGATAAACTTAAATAATTGCTTTTTTTGTTTTAATTTAGATTTGAATTATTTTTATAGTGTTTCCTATTAATCAATGTAGTATATTTAAGGATAGAGATATGAACTTGTTTCCAAAATTCACCCTAACGATTGGCCTATCATTATCTAGTGGCTTGTAGCAGTATAAATTCACTGCTCATCTTCTTACTTAAAAGTGTTTTTTCTGGAGCTGTTATGCAAAATGATTGGCATGGGTTATTTTGCTATCAAAGAGAGAAAATCATGTAAGTACTGGAAAATGTGGAATTACTTTTTGAAGGACAGACTGTCCTAGTAAATCACCATGAGCTTGTTTCATTCAGTCAGTCATTAAGTGGGTGGAATGCATTCTGTTTTTTCAATATAGAATCTTAGAGAAAAAAATAACGTGTTCTCCATTATGCAATCTTAGCACTTGATTGCTGTTTTTCTGTCCTGCAATCTAACTCTTGGGATTTATGAAGAGAAGAGCAGCAATGTGTCACGCAGATAACAGAGCTAAAGAATCCTGATCTGGCCCTTTCTTTTTTCACGTATTCAGTCACTTGCAAGAAATACTTATTAGACCAGAATCCAGATGTCTTTGCAATTAATATCTAATGTTTCCCTTATTAGTGTCCAACTTTGCCACATGTGCCATCGTCACTCTTTTCCACTTTTCAAAGAAGCACTCTAGAGCCTGGTTTCTGCTAACATAGGAAGTGCTAAGCATCAAATAAGTGATGATTTAGTTTAGTGAGTGCTGTTGGTGATGGTTGGGCTGGGTGATCCTGTGGGTCTTTTCCAGCCTTAGAGATTCTATGATTCTAAGTATTTGTACTGTTGTGTAACAAACCCTAGAGCTTTGAAATAATTAACGAGCATAGAATACTTCAGTGTGGAGAGAGATATCTTTTCTGTATTTCACACATAAATAATTGCTTTTAAAAAGCATAAAAGCTGTGTTCACAAATAGCGGCTATCATTGTGGAGCCAGCTCACAGCTCCAGGTTTGTTTGACCCGAGGTGAGATGTAGGTATTCCCCAGTGGTTTGGTCAGGGGCATTGCTGGCAGCTGCGGAGGTGACTGTGCCCGTGATGTACCTATTGATTTTTGTGTTGAGTTCTGTTCTCCTTGTGGTTCTTCCCTACGAATTGATTTTCTGCCTCAGATGAAGAAACTGAAGATTTGTACCTGGTGGATTTCACTCAGAAGATCATAGACAAACAGCGAGAAGTACAGGAACTGTATCAGAACGAAGCTGCTAGACAGACTTTAGAAAAAGAGACAGATGATGAGGAAATTGAACCAGAAATGGAAATACCACCGCCAGAGGACCCAGATGAAGAATGGTTGGTACTGCTGAGTGGGCTGCTGAGGCTTGGTAATTGCATGAGAAAAGAATTCCATTCCACAGAACGTGCAGTGACAGTTATTGGGTTTTTGTTGCTTTGGTTTTGGTTAATACTACACATAGAGAAGAGGTGGTTCTTCCTATTTCCTGTCTTAAGAGACAATACTTTGTGTTCTCACAAAGGCAACACCCCAATAGAATCTACCTCCGGGATTTTGAGGAACACCAGCGAGGGAAATATGCTACAAGTGAGATGTGTTGCAGTAGCTTCTCTTCTTCATAGTTCATGGAAGTTACAAAACTGGTCTGACTAAATGTTTTCTTTACCAACAAGTGAAGAATGGTTATGGAACAAAGATTTTAATTGTGATAATCAGTTAAAACAGCAATAAGCAGTATGAAAAAGAGCACTGTGCCTTTTTTAGGCCACAGTAAGATTTGCAGTATAATTTTCCAGAATAAACTGCTAGGCTGGAAGGGCAGATAATGCAGAGTGCTACTGGTGTCATACTGAGATTTGAGATGGAACCGTCAGTGATCCAACGATGAACTTAATAAAAGTACAGATCCCTTAAAGTTTGGTTTGGGGAAACTAGGTTGTCAATCCTATGCTTTCAGCTGTAATGTTAATTCTCTAACTTGGGATAATAGAAGCTGCATGATGCCAGGCAGCTTTTAGCAGCACCGAACAGTAAGTATAGCTCTTTATCAGCTTTGACAACTGTAAATTAAGTGCCTGGTGCTATGAAGAGCTGCTGAGAAGCATGGTGTGTGCTTCAGAGGAATGCTTTGCTTGCATTTTACTCAGCCTTTGTTGGGCATGTTGATTGAATGCTATCAAGCTCTTCTGAATGGGCTTGGTTGATAACTGAAGTGTATTGTAGCATTTTCATATCTGTAAGAAGTCAATGCTGTGCTGTTATTTTCACCATAGGAAGCAAGTATTAGAACTAGTTTTATTTAGTGTGAAAACTGATGTTTTAACTTCTGAATGTCTCTTTACACCACCTTGTTATCAGAGCAAACAGAAGGCTCAAAGGGAGACTGAGTAAATGTCTCTGGTAAAACTGTCACGTGGCCTTTCAGAACGGGACCTTGGGAGTCTGACAGTTTCTTCTACCTTTCAGTTAAGGTGTATATAGAGAGTCTGAGAGGTGTCAGATGCTTTTTGGAAAATGTCACTGCTGCTGTTGTTTGTAAGCCTGCAAGCGGAAGTTCTGTGTGAAATGTCCTTTGCTTTTATTACAGGGTTGATTATGTTGATTCCTTGGGCCGATCCAGACGCTGTATGAAGAAGGACTTGCCAAGTATACTTAAAATGGATCAGGAACTTCAAGGGAAAAGGTATTGCCCTTTCTCAGTGCAAAGTTGTTTAATCTACTGCTTTCTCTAGGTTTGCTCTAGGCCAGCTTCTGCTGGTTTCTGCATTGTGCCTTAAGAAACAGCCAGAGAAGCAACACAGAAATTGTACATGACAATAGTTTTATCAGTGTTTCCTATTATAAATTCAGGCTGAGTTTCTATTATAAACTATGCCAAGAATTCCTTGGCAGCTGACCATTTGCATGATGTGGCTGGTGTAGTATTTTTAAATTGCAAGAGAATAAAGGCCGTATGAAATAAAAGCGCAAGTGAAATTTGTAATAAACTGAATGAAATTCTTAATAACCTTGTTATGTAGTTCGTAGAGAAGAGTTCTAATAAACAGATTCAGCAGTCTCTCAGATACCTGAAGCTTCTTTTAAAACTGTGGTCCATGTAAGATAATTGTTTATTAGAGCTTCCAGAAAATGCCAGAGAAGTGATTCCTGGTTCCAAACAACCTGAAAACTGTTCGTAGTCATTCAGCAAATCCAACTTTGTTAGATCTCCACTGCTTTTGCTTTTGTTATCAGCACTTTAACTGGTTGTTTTTTCCTATCAAAATTATTATGGCAGCACAGAGTTGTTTTCAGAATGTAATCTAAGGGTACCTCAGCAGAGCTGCTGATGTAGATACTTTCACAGCAGCAACTTACTGGTGTTCAACATAAAAAGAGAATAGGAGTGTTCTGAAATTACAGTCTCTGGATTGATATGGATGAGCATCTATCAGCAAAGCTTGCTTTAGCTAGATGAAAAGAGAGAAATGCTGCTGCTTCCCTTGAGAAAACAAATATTTCCATGCTGAGTACTAATTGACTTATAGGGTAACTGACTGGCTTTGTGCTATTCCAAATGGCTTTCATCTTCTCACATCGATCTGAGATACTTCTATGTGTGGTTGCTAACATCCAAACAGATGACAGTAGGAGCGAACGTGTAACATTTCATCAGCCATTCTGCCTTTGATTAGGATTTGATAAGGCCTCTGAGAAAGGATAGAACTCTAAGTGTTTTAGTAACATGTTCTACTGTACCTTGCCATACTCATCATTGTTTTATCTCTAAGTGGTGCCTCCTGTGATATTCTGTAGAAACTGCAGGAGTGGGTTAGACCCAATCATAACTGAATGTCACTGTTTGTTACCATGGAACCAGCAACTTTGTTCTCCCTCATTCCCCCCACTTCTTTGTGTTTTTTTTAATTAGACTGGACCCTGATGGGAACACGCTGTTATCTGAAGATATGAAAAGAGAACTTCAGAGGCAGCAGTGGGAAAAAGAAGAAGAAGAAGCCCTCCGAAAACCCATGGGGCCCATTCATTATGAGGACATTCGAGAAAACGGTATGCCTCATGCTTTGTGTACTCAGCTTCACACAGATTAACTTTGGAGAAAGCAAGGGAAAGGTGTTCTTGTTGCCCATATGGCAAACTTCACATACATGTGAACCACGTTTGTATTAACTGTTCAAATTGCTGGGACATTCTTCTAGGTCTGTTTTTCAGTGAACTATGTTTTTTTTCTCTCCTTGAGGAGGCTTCACTTCACATCATCTAACTAAGCCTATTTTACACATTTGAAAAAAATAGAGAGGTGTATGTGGTCATTCAGTGCCTATATGCTGCCAGTAAACTGAGGATAACTTTATTGACTTTTTCTTCTCAGAGGCCAGACAGCTTGGTGTTGGTTACTTTGCCTTTTCTCGTGACCAGGATCTTAGGCATAAACAACGGGCGACCCTGGATATGCTAAGAGAGCAGGTACGGGAGCATCCTGACTTGGTTGTTTGGGTTTTTTTTGTCTTATGATCAGTGATGCCTGCATTTGACTGAAAATTGTCTCCTTTTCCCTGTTGAAATGTAGTACCTGATAATATTGCTTTCAGTCCTTCAGCAAAGGAAGATACGTAGTTGATTATAGTAACACAGGAATATTAATTCATGTTCTTCTTTACTGTTAAGACACTGGATCAAAGAACTAAACGAGAACAGTTAAAAGAAAAAAGGAAGGCAGCTCTAGAATCAAGGCTGTCTAAACTTCGAGCACGGAAGGTGAAGAAGTTAAGGGAAGAAGGATTAGAAGAAGAGGCAGAAAAACTGGAGAATGGAGGTATGAATAGATGTCTTTTCAAGACCAACAGTTGCTGTTCCATCTTGTACCTGACCAATGGGTGGGCATACAACTGATAGGCTTGGAGATTTAAGGTGTAGATATTATATACTCAGTATACGCAATATAAATTAGAATATGAGAGTTCATATAACTATGTGAATGTACAGTCAATGCGTGTGCAGTCAGTGCGTGTACAGAGGTAAGGCTTAGTAAGATTATCACTGTGGAAAGATAAAATAAATGGCAATGCTCACCGGTGTCATAGGCTTGCAGCAAACTCCACAAGGAGCAATCTCCAGAAAGAGATCCTTCCTCAGTGGCAGGCAGCCCTTAAATGGGATCTAGGAGAGGTGAGGCCAGGCTCCACCCCTTCTGGTACCACAAGTGATTTCACCTTCACTCCTGCAGCTGACTCACTGCTTGCCTAGGTGGTCAGTCAGAGGTTCGGGCTGTGATCAGCAGTTCCCATACAGTGAAGATATAAAACTGTTCCAGAAATAGCTTCATAATGCAGGAAGAAGTGTGGGATGTCATGCATGGACTGATTCTTTTTGAAGTCATGCCTGACAGCGGGAGTTGTGCAGGTTAATGAAGCGTGGCGGAGCTGCTGAAGTTGTTCGGGTTGGCTTTTAAGATAAGTGAGAATAATATTAGCAAGTTGATTTCATTATCATATATTGACTCAGAGTTTCAGTCCTGTCTGTAAGCGGAGTGTACCTCTAGCTTTCAGGATTTGAGATGATGAATTTGAGTTCTAATCCCATCTCTGCCTTGTTCCCCTTATAACACTACTAGTCACTTGTCCTGTCTTCCACTGTAGCTAATATTTAACTTGTCAGAAGTCTAGCCAAGCCATTAACTGGGAAGCGTTCTGGAAATGATGAACAGTAATGTGCTGCTGCAACTTACTGTTGTTCAGAAGAAAAAGAATGGAAGTGTTCCTCTCTAGGATTGCTGAAGTGGAGATACATGCTCATGTTCTTCTTTTTATCAATTTTCTAGTGTCAGTATAACACTCAGCACATTGTTTTTTGGGCTGTTAGGCAACTGATTTTTTTCACCAGTCTTTTGATATGGATAGAAAACTCATGAAGTACACAGCCTCACTACCTGGCTTACCCATTAAATTCTCCGAATTAACGTGAATGAATTAAAAAATAAACTAGGGCTCATTTCCTTGTTAGAATGAAATTAGCTACTGTAAGCTTTCTATACACTAATCTAACTTGTCTGTATAGCATTGCTTCCTGTTCTGCCTGTGAAATTCATTTAGGAGGTTGTATCCTATCAGTAACAAAAAATGTTCTCTCCTTCTGCGAAGTAGAGGTGAAAGACACCACCAGCCCAGTACAAGCTGAGCCTGAAGTTCCAAGACCAAGCAGAAAGGTAGAGGTTGTCATCCAGGAGAGAAGAGATACGAAGCCTGGTGTGCCTTATGTCCGTGAGTGGGATAAAGGCAAAGGTAAGGAAAAAAAGGGTGAACAAAATTCCTTGCTCTCTTGATGCTTTTCTCCTGACTATTTCATATTTTTTTTATATTTTTTGGAGCAATGGGAGTTCTGCTCTGTTTTCCTACATTGGACAAACATGTAGTCTTACTGTATTAAAATCTTCTAATTCAGTTCTTACTGAAGTCATGTTAGCCAGTGATGTACTAGGTGAAAGTAACTTCACGTGGCTTTAAGAACTGCATCTTCTGTTTCTTTGTTTCCTCTCTTCTCACTGAAATCAATATTTAAGCTACTGTTTTCCCTCGTTCTAACAGAGTTGATGTTTGGACAATGGTCGAAGAAGCAGGAAGAACTTAGAGATGAGCGAGATCCTGAATTTGCACCACCTTCTGATTACTTTATGGGACAAAAGAAGGACGATAGTTACAGCAGCCAGAATTTGAACAGTCCTGAGACCTCTCCTGGAAAAACAGAACCAGAAATATCAGAGGACCAAAAGAAGATATCAGTGCAGCCCAGTACCCACAGAGCTGAAGTCGTGCCGCCATCTGTACAAGCGTACAGCAACAGTGTTCAAGGTGGGCCAGCACCAGCTGAGGCCACTGGCAGTGATGCTGAAGATGGATCAACATCGGCGGAGACTGACAGCAGTGACGAGCAGGATGGGCTGCCGTCAGCACACCCCTACATCTGTGGTGCTCAGAACATGCTGCCATCAATGCCAGCTTATGGCTACGGTGCTCATCATGTGCTGCCACCAATGCAGCCTTATGGCTACGGCGCTCCGCATATGATGCCACCAATGCAGCCTTACAGCTATGGCACTCCACATATGATGCCACCAATGCAGCCTTATGGCTACGGCACTCCAAATGTGCCATTTTCAATGCACGCTTACGGCTACGGAACCCAGGATGCAGCACAACCAGTGCAGGCCTGTGGCTGCAGCACTCAGGATGCAGCACAACCAGTGCAGGCCTGTGGCTGCAGCACTCAGGATGCAGCACAACCAGTGCAGGCCTGTGGTTGCAGCACTCAGGATGCAGCTCAACCAGTGCAGGCCTGTGACTGCAGCGCCCAGGATGCACCTCCTCCAGGGCAGACATACAGTGGTGACAAGCAAAATCAGGAGCCACTTTACCAAAGTTTAGATGATATGCTGTCTTATTACAGACAAGTGACTTGAACTGAGTAAAACAATAAACAAGAACTGTGATTTAAAGATCTGGAGTGGAATTACCTTCTGAGCAAGAATGTTATCTTCCTATGTCTGGGAAAAATAAGGTTCTGTAAGTAGATGAAAATTTCGTGTTAAACTAAGCTACCTTACATCACAGCTGTACTTCTACCCTGCCTGTTCTTTTTTTCTCCTCTTTATTAAAATTATGTACTTTTTTGTCACTGCTTAATTAGCTTAGTATGCGTTCTTATTCTTTACCACTTATGCCTGTACTTTCGGGTATAGCTTCTGCTTTGAAGGTACTACAGGTTCAGTAATATCTATAGAAACAGTACTGAAATGGCAGACCTGCTGTTGCTAAGTACAAAAAGGTTTTAAGAAATGTTACCCACTTTATCACCCAACTTCAGGGACAGAGTGCAGCATATTAGCTAGCAAGCAGGTGTGGGGAGTGCTGTCTATGGTCATAATGCCTTCTGAGTTCCTGAAGTCTGTGTCTAACTTGTAATTCTGTGAAGCAGATCAGAGTTGGAGGAGGGCACTACGGAAAATGATAAATGATGATAAGACTAAGAATAAATGCTCCACTGAATTAGAAGCCTTGACACCTGAAATTACTGTGTTACTGGTTTAGAAAATGCTTTCTTCGTTGATCAAGAACATTCCTGCATCATTCTATTATATTTAAGGCTTTATTTAATACTTGTTTCTGAAATCTGTGTATTGCAGTGATACATAAAGCAGGCTAACCCACACCAAATAAACTTACTGCAGTCTCAGTAAATGACAGTTGTATTTCATAACTGTTTGGAACATTTGGAATTGTGAAGGCAACTTAGGTACCTCTCATTTGTATTTTAATTGCTCACAAAAAGAAAAACAAGGAAAGTTGGTTAGAACAGGCAGTTGTGTATTTTCTGTAAAGTTGAAGGGCAGCGATGTTGAAGCGGTGAAAGGGCAAAGATGGCGTGCTGCTCTGGGCTGTGGGACCTCGGGCTGTTCTGACCTGAGCAGAACGCAGTCGCTGTCCGTCAACTGTTTTAACCTCAGCTATTAAGTACTTCTATTTCTCCTTTTTCTACCATTGCTGACATGAGTACCACCCCACGCAAGCACCACTGGTAGCAGTTTATAGGCACAGAATTCTACAGTCTTGTATTGTTATCAGATGGCTGTGGGACTGGAGATTTACGATAAGGTGGGGCTTCTGTTTCTCTGAACAGGCCTAGAGTTTAAGGAGAGCAACGCAATGCCAGCATCCACCCGAAAGGTGCAAAAAGCGTAGCTGCTGCTGTCCTGAACTTAGCTGGGCAGCGTGGCATTAGAGTTTATACTTCTTCCTTTCCTTGAAACACTTCAGGATGAATAAAGAACCTGAAAAAAAATAATGACTGTATACTAATGACTAAAAGGAAGAAGCTATGAATCTGTCTTTTTGCAAATGTAATGGTACGACGCTGTTTTCTTTCCTCTTTGGTTTGGTACAGTCTCAGGTTGTCAATATCCATGCTCTAATCTTACACATTTGCTCTGAGAAATCCTGCCAGTATGTATGAATTTACTGCTAGGGTTTTGTAGTAATGCTGCAGATCTGATGATTCTGATCCTAGAGCAATTTCTCACATGCTGTGTCACCTCACATTTAATTCTAAGTTTGAAATAGTCGCCCTGTGCTTTAGGAGCTTTCTTCTGTAAAGATAAGTTCTCATAACACAATTTCAAGCAGAAAATGGGCTTTAAATTTTTTGTGCGTTAATTAAGACAACAGTAGTGGAAGTTTGATGCTTGTAAGTCATTGTCTGTGCAGTTCTGTTAGATGTGCACACAATTGTGGGATTGCTTGTCAGAATTAACTGCATTTGAATAGAAGTGAAGCATTTTAGGGATGTTAGAGAAGTTTCATGTTGAAGACCTCACATAAATCAGTTAAGAGGGTATGACTCAGAGTAGGGTGTGATGTTCTTGGAACTGAAGTAACTCCAAAGAGTGAGCAAAACATTTTAAATTATTAGAGCAGGACTGGAGTTCATTATAGCAATCACATCCTTTAGTAGACGGCCATATAAACAACATTTCCATCTATTCTGGTACTATTTTAATCATTTGCATTCATTTCCTACTGCCCTCTGGGCTCTGTTTTCTCTCTGCCCTTCAGACTGGGGGTAATTTTATGTACATGTGTGATTTAAGAGCTATACAGTCTTCGCATTAGTTTAACGCTGAGCTGCAGCTGTGCTAAGGAATGAGTGTCATTCATAAAGTAGCATTATGTAGAAACATACAATCAAAGTGCTCCTTTGTCAGCTTTATTTCCATAGCCTGATATTAAACACAGGAGGACTCTAGGCCAGAAAGGCAGTTCAATGCCTATGTTAAACTAAAGCCTGCTGAGAACAGCTCTCACACAGCAGTGGTCTGTCACTTTGCCATTTGGTTTCCTCCCCTCTTGCCCTGGTTTCTGGGTGAAACACTTGTGTGTATTCTCTCATGCTGTGGAGCATGTGTTTCTGTTCACTCTTTATTTCACTCTGGACCACCTCAGTAAATTTACCCTGATCAGCAACCTAATTCATTTCATTTAGCAATTCTTGGGTCGAACTACTGCTTGCTTGATATACTATCAAGGCCCCATTCCTCTTCCCAATCTTGATGGTGTCTCCCATTCCCTTTTCCTGCTCGTTTTAACCATCTCCCAGGATACCTACTTTGATGCTGAGGGAAAGCAGGTGTGCACTTGGGCTGTTTGTAAGCATCTGCTACCATACTTCAACCTATGACTGATGAGAATAACTACCTAACCAGCTATCCTGCATAAAAAAGAATTCCACTTGTCGTTTCAACCTTCTTTTCACCTAGCTCTGCTCAGAGCCATTTAGCATATTTTAGAGGTTTATTCTGTCGGTACAACTGTGACTCCCCCTGGTAAGCATCTTCCTCAGTCTTGCCCCAGTTTACTGCTTCTCTCTCAAACACTTGTACCCACAACTTCACCTCCTTTTCTACATTGTTTGTGTGCACCTCAGGTTTGCTTATCAGCAAGAACAAACATTACATGGTTCAAAATAAACAGATAGGTAAAATAAATAATGTAGCCTCGCGTGAAGTAGCCTGCTAATATACGAGTTGTTTCCCAAAGCTCTTCCTCACTTTCAGAGGCGTTTACTAACCCATTTTCAATTGTTTGGTGTTAATTGTGCCAGCCTTCACACTCAGAACTCATGATTTCCAGTGTTTTTGGTTCTCATGTGTCCCTTTTAGGTACAGCTAAAATAAAAAGGCTTACCTACCAGAGAGAGGGAAAGCTGTCAGCACAGAAACCAAGCAGCCCAGGGAAGGTCGTTTCCCTCATTAGCACCCAGCTTCACTTCCACTGTTGTTGTGCAGTAAATGTGAAGCTTCAGGGAAGCGTTCATTTCCTACAAGAGTCATTTTCACTTGTACTGGACTGAGGAATGGGAATAATAATGAAAATGGTGAAAACGATGATGTTGGTGTTGGGTTTGGACCAGCTTGTCTGTATCTTAGTGCAGGAGCAAGCGTGCTTTTGGAGCTTTGCACATGGTACACACTGAGGGCAGCCTGGATCCTCCTGTGATGCTGTGTGAGGTTACAGTGAGCTTTACAGCCTTGCTCTGCTTTCAGCTCGGGGCTGTCTGAACTAAATCCCATCTAAGTAGGTAACAGACATCTCTTGCAGTGTGAAGAAGTCTCAGAACAGATGTGAATTATGCAAATATGAAATGCTTTTTCATGATTGCACTGGGAGTTTGCGACCATTTCTTCATGTGTTGCAGGAAATTTTGAGCACCTTCAAACAAAATCTGAAGCAAGTTTGCTATCCTGCTAGCAGCTCTGTGCTTGCTCAGCCTTCCTGTTGCTCTGAATTTGCAGGATAGTTCATCTGTGCTTCCCAGCCTCCAACTGCTCGGGAGGGATTTTCATTGCCCAGCCATCAGCGTTTTGCTGCAGCGGAATCTACTCCTGAGGTGGGCGCTGCTCTGTGAGGAGCCACCGCGCAGCGCCCAACGGTCACCTCAGGGCGAGGCGGGAGCCGACCGGGCGGGAAAAACCGCTACCAGCCAGCGCATGCGCAGCGCGGCGCTCACGCTCAGCCCGCAGTGGTGCAGACAGCAGCCCCCTAAGGCGAGAGGAGCATTGCGCATGCGCCAGCCGCCCTTATGCAGCTGGAGGAGCCGCGCGGACGTAACCAACCCGAAGCCTCGCGCGGCGGCCGGAAGCAGGGCAACGCGCATGCGCAGCATAGCGCCAAGCGAGGGCCGGTGACCGCACGATGGCGCCATCGCACCGCCAAGGCGCGCGGCTCCTGAGAGAGCTGCTGCTTCGGCAGCGCGGCTGGGCGGCGCGTAGGAACGGGCAGCGTACCGCGAGCATTTGTTCTGGTACCTGCAGTGCCTGTTTGTCGGTATAACCCCATCTTGGACAGCTGCAACTAAACCTGAGCATCCAGATTAACCTTGTGAAAAACAAAAGCTACAGTAAAGAGAGAAAATATCACCTCTTAACAAAAAAGTTTTATTCTGACTAAACAAAATGTACAATGCTTCTCAAGTGCTACGAGTTCTCTTCGTCTTCTGAAGGCTGCAGATCCATTCAGGAAGTGGAAGGTGTCTTATCCTGCAGCTCGGAACTACTTTTTGCCGGACTTCTTTATCCCACCGCTCGCTGCCAAAAGAAACCAAACCACCACGGCTCAGACATCGCAGGTGACACAGCTGTGACAGCTGTGACAGCCCCCACCAGGCTGCCCGTACAACCCACACCCCACTGCTGAATGGCTTCTGCATGTGGTACTGTTGGATCTTACGTGCTTTAACTTCATGTTGAAAACCACAGTCCCTCTTGGAACTAAACACACCCCCAAATTTACAAGGGCACAAAGTACTTCAGCAGTTCTTTGCTCCTCCATCGATTACTTCTTATACAACAGGCTGGTCAAATCAAATGGAAGGCTGAAGGAATAAAAGCATCAGTATTTCTACAGCAACCAGAGCCCCATTTGGGGCTGAAGCCCCAATGAAGCAAGCACTGGAATTACCAAAGCATCTGTTGTTTGCAGCCCCTATTTCTGAAGACAGTAAAGCAATGTGAAAGAACACAACATATTAACGTGGCACTGAGTGCAGCACATTTTGTAAATGCTGTTTGGTTTTGTTTTACAGCACGTCTCATAGCTGATCTGCGGAAAGCAGAAAATGACAATAAGGGCTGATAGTCAACAGCAGAATTTGCACCGTGATAATTCTAACAGCGTTGCCTTGCTGAGGCTCTCGGGCATAGTCTACCTTCTCCAACAGTGTAATCTCTGTCAGCTCTGGCAAGCACTGGACTAGAACCAGATAACTGAAATTCAACCAAATAAGAGGAAGAGCGGTAATGGCAGGACAGAGCTATCCAGATGTGCAGAGCTACTGAAGTGCCTGATAGAGAAAAAGTTCAAAATAGCTGGGACAGAAGGAAAGCTTGGGGAATTTTTTTGCATGTCTGTAATGCCAAAGACATTCTATAAGTCCCACACCCAGCACATTTTTTGTAAGCAGATAAATCAGAGCAGCTAGATCCATTTGAGATAAACAGACAAGAAATACCCCAAGTCAGTGGGACTGGGTTGTACTCTGCCCCACGATCACAAACTCACATGAAGTTGCAAAACTGCTGGCTAAGATTTGCAATTTATCAATACAGCCACTGTGTCAGAGGACTTTACTGTATCTTATTCTTCTATTCTGGTGATCTGCCAGCTACACTGCCAGCATAACTCCCAGGTGCAGAAAGAGCTCTGGGATGAAACTAGAGAACCTGAGAGTCTAACTTCGATCTCTGGCAAGATAACAGTCTGTAATAAAGGCAAAAATGGATAAATGTAGTCTTGTGAAAGTTAGTAAGACTTCTGTAAATGATAGGGTTGAGTGGACAGACAGTATTAACAGTATTTCCTACTGCCAACATTTGAAATCTCTCTGCACCATCCCACTAGAACAGCTTATCACACCTGGCACGCAGTTACACCTCCTGAAACAGAAACCGCATCAGTAATTTGGATGTTAAATTGCTCAGTAAAAATAATAATAATTTTTAAAATAGCCTCTATTTGTTACTTATCATCTACAGCTGCCATCAGCCTCCCGGTGTGTGCTGAGTAACTTAGAGTTACAGATCTTTTTATGTTTGTCAAGCAAAAACATTAAACTTTTGAAGCCAGCAAGCCACTCAATTGTTCCTATCAGTATGGCACCTCACTTACTGAGGGGCCCTTTTCCAGCAGCCTTTGCTTTCATCTCCTCAAGCTTCTTTTGCTCCTCCTTCTGCTTTTGTTTAAATGCCAGATCTGTCTAAAGAAAAGAACAACAGTGTGTTAACATCTCCTGCCCCGGAAAAGTTGGAAAACAGCTGAAAGCAATGAGAAAAAAACATTATCAAAGAATCATAGAATCAAAGAATCACTGAATCATAGAATGGGCTGGGTTGAAAAGGCCCACAATGCTCATCTCGTTCCAACCCCCTGCTGTGTGCAGGTCGCCAACCAGCAGACCAGGCTGCCCAGAGCCACATCCAGCCTGGCCTTGAATGCCTGCAGGGATGGGGCATCCACAGCCTCCTTGGGCAACCTGTTCCAGTGCGTCACCGCCCTGTGTGAAAAACCTCCTCCTAATATTTAACGTAAACCTCCTCTGTCTCAGTTTAAAACCATTCCCCCTTGTCCTATCACTATCCCTTGTAAACAGCCGTTCCCCCTCCTATTTATATGCTCCCTTCAAATACTGGAATTATGTTCCAACAGCAATCAAAGCCTAACAGACTAAACGGATGCAAGATGGCTCAGTGCTAGTAAATAAGCAAAACTTTCCAGAACAATGACAAACAGTATTGTTTGGGGCTTTATTTATGCTGCACCACAATACAGAGACGGACCAAACTTTTACTTTGTGTGTCTGATTTTTCCAAAATTAAGAAAGTATCACCTCCTGCAGCATCATCTCACTCTACCCTCTGAATGATGTTTGCATTAAAACCATTAATCTCCACTGCTACTGTAAATCTAGTGCAAAAACACAATAAATCTTGGACTAATTAGGACACAAGAAACAAAGGTTGCTTTTACCTAAAAAAGCATAACTTAAAAATCTTTCCATACATGTCACTACTATTCACTTTTTAATGCATTCGTATTAATTCTGAGAAATACAATAAAACTGCTGGCAAACTGCACAGCCAAAGCAGCCACTGCACATCCCTGCCAAAACATCCTCTGGAATTCAAGAGAGCTCAGAGCTCTGTCTCTTACATACGTACTCTTCATAGGCAGCACCGCTAAAGGGATTATAGGAGTTTTCCTCGGCACTCGGGATTTTGACATTGCTCACCAATCCAATTCACGTTTCTCTTTTTCAATCACCGGTGCCTCACACAGCCTCTACGTTTCCCAGAACTAACATCTTACACCTCCACTCCGAGCCCTCACGCCCGGGGATCCGCAGTAGGAGCCTCAGGTCCATCTCCAGCCCGCGATTTCCGGGCCCGCATTGCACGCACTCCGAGGTGCTGCGGGAGCTCGCTATGAGGAAAGATGCTCGCCTCGCCCCCCGCCGCCCTACCTCATCCAGGTCCTTCGTCTGCTTCTTCGGCTGCTTCAGCGGTTTCTTCTTGCCGCCTGAAAAGAGAGGGGGCGGTGAGAAGAGAGAAGGCGGCACAACCGACGCCTGCAGCCCAGGGACCCGGCCTTACCCTCTCGGCCCGACATGATGCCAGCACCGCTCCGCTCCGCACCGTTTCCGTCTGACCCCACACGGCCGCCGTAGCACTTCCGCAGTAGCACTTCCGCCGCTGCCACTTCCGCTTCCGGCGCCGCTCCTCGACCCTGCGGGCAGGCACGGGGGAGGGCGTTGTGTGAGGGGTTGCCCGGAGGCTGCTGCCACGTCAGGTAGGGCTTCGCTGCCGGGCTCGTCCGCCCCAGCGGTAGTGGGGAGCGAACGTCCCGCCGTAGCGCTGTCCTTGGGGCGGGGAAGCGCGCTTTCCTCGCGCTGGCGATGTCGGGGCGCGGCGCGGTTGCGCTGCCGAGAGAACAGCGCGGCTCCGTCAGTGTGAGCGTGATGAGTCGCGTCTCTTTGGCGCGCGGTGAGGCCGTCGCGGAGCTGATGGCTGCTGCTGCTCCGCGCTGCGTATGTTTCACCGGATATAAGTGGGCCTTCAGGGTGAGGAGCCAAGAGTTTAAAAAGATCTCATTGCAGATGTCTTCCACTGGGGAAGCCCTTTGTGTTTGCACACGTGTTGCCACCAGCCGGCTAAAGTTAGCACAGGTAACCGTTGCCAAATAAAGCAGAACAACTGTAGTGGTGCTCGAGGTTTCCTGAATGCTGTGGGTTTATAATGTTGTTCTGGTCAAATTCTGACCTAGCCTTACCCAAACTGTATAAAAATTCATTGAGGCTTCATCAAGCTTCAGTGAGATTTTGCCTGTTTATGCAGTTTTCAGAGGAATGTGCTAAGCAGAAAAAAAAAATTTTCCTTACACGTCACTGCTGGTGTTAAGCAGCAGCCAGTGTTGTTTCTGCAGGGTAAGCAAGGATTTTAAAACTCATTTTAAAACACAGCCATAAAGATGCATTCACTGCCTGATGCCTGTATGAACACTTGGCTCCTCCTCGTAGCTCAGTTTTGCAGGAAGATTCCCAGAAAAACCCATGTTCAGTTTAGCACTGCTGTGTTTTCTCTCTGCCCATTTATATGTTTGTCTTTCTACTCTTCAGTGCTTTGGTTGTCTGTAGAGTGTGAGGTACAGGGAATGATGAAAGCCCATTTCTTTCCCTTTTCAAGGTTCTTTTTTAATGCCTCTTTCTCATTTCTTTTCTTTTCCAGAATTGTTAGCACCTGTGGTATTGTATGCCAAACTCAAATGTGAAAGCTCAAAGCAAGCTGTCGTATGGCGATCACACCTTTGCTGAAGCATTACGTTACTCTGCAGCTACTCCTGCTGGTATCTGTGCACAGTCACTATGCAGTGAGTTAATCAAGAAGAATGGCAGAAGTACTTAATTACAGCAGAAAAGCAGGGATCTGTGGCACAGCTGTCCTTTGCTGAAAACTGGAAAGTTCCCTGTGTAAGTAATGGTGTAAAACTAGCGATGGTTTATCCATCTAATTGTGTTGGTATTTTTGGCATGTATGTTTAATTTTAAGAGGCATTTACCAACCTTAGTTTAGTAACTTTTTTCTTTTTCTTGCAGCACTTTTCTTTGGTAATTGAGTACGAGACATGGGGCCAATGAAGTATAAATCAAGTGTGTCGTCAGTGTCCTGTGGGTTGCAGTATCACCATTCTTTGATAAAGCGGAGTCAGAAAATGAATGTACACTTAGTGAGGACCTACTGTGCCTCCGGACCGAAGAGGCCTGAAGCCAAATCAGCCATAGAAACTGCTGTGGGTGTTCTGAACCGGGTGGCAGAAGCTGGGGCTGCTGTGGGGAAAAACTCGTTACAGAAAATATCTGCAACTGGCAGGAACTGGTGGGACAAATACGAAGAGTTCGTTGGGCTCAATGAAGTTCGGGAGGCTCAGGGAAAAGTGACGGAGGTAAATGTGGAGATAATGTAAAAAAATAAAATGGAAAATTATGATTATGCCATTAGGAGAACTGGCTGTGAGGCTGAAGAGAGCCTCCAAGGAGAACAGTGTCTTTTTTTCTGCTTTAACTGGCTGTGCAGGTACTGTGACAGAGCCCTAGCCTAGTAAGCTCAGCACGCGTAGCGTGTCCCCTATGCTGTGATGAGTTGTCCCCTATATTGTGATGAATTGTGTTACTTTTATTGTCTTCCCTGAAATCGTATGACTAACAGTTTACATCTATCTGTTAATAAATCTGTTAATAAGTCTCTAAAACAAGTAATCTCTCTTCCCAGGCTGAAAATGTCTTTATGATAGCTCGAGGGATTGTACGACAGGCTCGTGAAAATGTGGAAGCCCAGCAGATAAAGCTGAAAGAAGTTCGGGACCGCTTGGACAGGGTCTCTCGGGATGACACCCAGTATTTAGAACTGGCTACACTGGAACACAGATTGCTGCAGGTAATTTCCTGGTATCTGAATGCTGGCAAACACGAATTAAATATACGTGCTTTGTTTCTGTCACCAGTGACTGATTCTGCAGATGTGCTTTAGTATATAAGTCCGGTAATCTGAGTTAATTTTTATGATAGTTGTTTTAATTGAAGCAATGTGGGGGACTTGACCTGATGTGGAAATCATGTTCATCTTACAACAGGGCAGTGCATTTGAAGACAAAAGCTGAAAAACCTAGAACATTGTTTGAATGGTGACAGGTGCATGGAAAAAATATATATATATATGGGATTCAATCAGTTAGTTTCCATATCATGAGAGAAGTGCATTTCCAGTTGTTAAGCCATCAAAGCCGTTCCCATTTCACCTGGCTGCAGCTCCCACACAGTTTACTAAGGCTTTTGTCAGAGAGCAGTAAGAGCAAGGCTGCTCCATGAAGGAGAACAAGCAAGAAGGTGAGGGGGATCACAGCACAGGCAGGGGCAGTGTCCTGCACCAACAGAGTGCAGTCCTCATGCACCTCGTCAGAAGGAGCCAAGCAGGCTGGCAGTAGCAGCACAGTCATCCATAGTCCATCAGTCACAGATAAAAGCATGATAGCAGCTAAACTCCAGAAATCTGAGTGAAACTGCAGGAAACAGGCTGGAAACTGGCACATCTATGGCAAAGCTTGGGCAAGTAATAAGTTAATAGCTGTGCCTGAGCTTAAATGGATCTTCTGAATCAATAAGCAGAGCAGCAGCAAAGAACTAAAAAGAGCTGTCCAAAAAACAGATAGGTCTGTGTAGATGAGATTTCAAGAACAGAGCTCTGTATCACTGTGGAGAAAGATAGAACTAAAGTCGTCACTGTATGGTGGTACTGCTGCCTTACAAAAGAAATACATGCTCAAAAGACTGAGATAGTTTGGGGAATGCAGTCAATTGACAGACAGGTTCACTATCAAAAACAGTTCTTCCTTTGCTAAAAATTTTTACTGCAGAAAAATAGCCATAAAGTTTCCACTGTTTTGCTGAGGTAAACTGGCCTACAGCAGGAACTGCCACACCAAAGCCAGGAGGGGCAGAAAAGGAAAACATATGTCTTTGAACAGGGGAAGAAAGAGAAGGCAGAGGAGTGAAAAGTGTACGTGATCATGAGATGAGCCTTTCCAGGACATCCTTTCCAGGACTATTCTCAGTTCCTGTTTTAAGGGAATTACAACTGAGACGGAGAAGTGGGGTGGAGGTGGTGTTTGGAGAAGCATGCAGAGCCAGAGAAAGCTTTCTTTATGGGGAGGGAAAAGCTGCCCGTTTGTAGCATTTTTCTATCGTCACCATGTGACAGATTATGCTTTAGACAGTCTTCAAATGTAATTCTTAATGATCTCTTCCATTTCTTAGCTTTGACTTAAAATGATGCCTCACCAATTTAAGTGAGATTAATAAAGAAAATCATACGTTTAAAGGAAAAATCTATGAAACAATTTCTGAAACAACTGATGGATGCACTTTTTTCTTTCTTTATAATCTGAAGTTACAAAATGGTGAAGTTACAAAATCAAAGTGCTGTGTTTCTTGCAGGAAGAGAAGAGGTACCGAGCTGCCTACTTAAATGCAGAAGAATCTGAGCGAGAAAAATTTTCTCTCTTCTCCGCTGCTGTAAGGGAGAGCCATGAGAAAGAGAGGACAAGAGCTGAAAAAACAAAGAACTGGTCTATTATTGGTTCTGTGCTGGGAGCTGTTATAGGTGTTCTTGGTTCCACCTATGTTAATCGAGTAAGGCTGCAGGAACTGAAAGTCTTGGTGCTTGAAGCACAGAAGGGCCCAATAAATCTGCAAGAAGCCATCAAAGAACAGGCATCCACCTATGACTTGCAGCAGAAGGATCTCAGCGATGTCATAGCAGACCTGAAAAACATTCTGCAAACAAGGACGTCGCAGGGAATAAAAGAAGGTGTTTTATTGGCAAGAGAAGACAGGAGTGACTCCATAAAAATAGATTCTCTTTTAATTCCTCTAAAAGAACAGCTTAACTACACTAAACAAGTCAGTTCATGTCTCGGGAGTTTACAGCAGCAGTTTACCCGTCTGCAGGAAAGCATAGCACAAATCATTTCTGAGGTGCAGAGCGTTAAACTTGCGCTTCATTCTAGACCTATGGAAAGAGTAGCAGCCAGGTCATCTGGGGAGAGTAAGGGCCAGGCTGCTGCTGTGAGAGATGTGATTTTAGAGCTGTGTGATACAGAGCGGAGACTGGAATCGCAGATCAAGAGAAATTCTATTTACAGCACTGCACTGACATGCACTGTGTTTGCTGTTAGCCTGCCAGTACTCTACGTTTTACTGAAAGGGAACTGATCTCTAATAAATTGCCATCATTTACTAGATTAATCAAAGTAAACTTGCACTGTGCTTAGACTGTAACTCCAAATAAATCTGTGCTAGCATTTCTCATGCCTTCTGCTGTGTGCTTGGAAACTTGTCAGGGCTGGCCATCTACTGCTGTAGGCTCCGTGTTAACTCTGTGCTAAGGCTTTGAGTGGCTGTGTGGCTTTTAAATCAAGTGAAAGAGAGTCCACTCTTTCATCTGTTGATTTAATTTGCTGATTGGCTCTTCCATTGTTTAGTCTCATGTATTATGCCAGCCGGTGAGCTTCATCTGGAGCTTTATTTGTGGTTTTCAGTTCAAATGATTCTTTCAATCTGTCTGATCTGTTGATCAAAGTACTTCATGTGTAATCCTTTATAATTTCATTCCTGATTTAATAATTTTGCAGTTTGTCTGTACACAAAACATGAGAAGTCATTTTACCAATCAGGTAGAGATATTTTCTCCGATGTTTTTAAGGTTGGGGTTACTTATTTTTGGTTGTTTTTCTGTTGTTGTTGTTGTTGGGTTTTTTTAACTCTAGGTGCAATAGTTTTCTATGTAACAAACAGCAGGAGTGAAACAGGCAAGGAGGACTGAAGCTATCGTGGTGTAACACAGCTTCATGTGTCTGTACAGCCAGGTGGTTCCTTCAAAATATGTTTAAATCATATGTGATTACTTTCTGATTGCAAAGCTTCCAAAAGCATTTCTGGAACTGTAGCCACGTTACTGGCAGGAGCAGAGATGTGTTAAGTGCAGTGATTAAGTTAAGTTTATTCTGCAGGTACGAGTCAACTGTCCTTTCTCTACAGGCTCCTTGACCCATCGTTCCCTAGCTGCTTTGTGCTTGCAGTAAGCAGCTTTGGGAATCACTCTCTTTATCCCCAGTAGCTTGGAGTTGTTTTTAGTCATGTCCTGTCTGGAAATGCTGCTCTACAGCAGTATTTCTTAGGTGGTATTTTATGGTAACGGTGCTGTGCAAACTACTCCAAAACAGCAACTGGAAATAAGTGAGTTCCAGCTGTTTTTCTTGGAAGGGATGAAGAATGGCTGGCTGAGGAAAAACGCTGTCTAAACAGCTGACCACGAGTGTCTGCACGGCCTGACACAGTCGTTGGTATTTGTCGGTATCATTTTCTCCCTGTGATGGTAGCAGATAAACAAACCAAACTTGGAGCTCAGGTTCTTCCAGGCTTTACTTCTGTGAAACCTTTGCAAAGCACTGACAACCTGACTTCGTGCTCAAATGCCTTTGTGTGAGCATTTCGGAATGACTAAGCTGTGTTTAGTACACAGTGATATGTGAAGCCTTTTCCCAGTAACCATGGGAAAAGAGCTGGAGGTTTTGATTGTAAGCTTTCAAGGCTGAAAGTTGTTTGGGACAGCGGCATCTGCTCTGAGGCACCAACATCGTTTGGTAGCATTGGTTGCTATTATGACTGAATAAACAATGTTAGGAAAGGTCTGTGCTGATTCAGTACTTAGAAGATGAAATATGCAAAGGGTGGTTTTGGGAAGGATTTCTGCTGATTCCACTTGGAGTGTAGAGTTTGTTGGGGAAGCTGTTTGATCCGAGGGCTTGAGAGCTGGGATAAAAATTCCCATTCAGCTGCATATACAGTACATATAGAAGTACATATAGAGATCAGTGCAACTTTTCAAATCTGTAATGTTTCATTTTCTCATTTCACAAAGATTTCTACAGGTTATACTTCCTGCAGAAGCGCGATGAAAATCAGAGACAAGTGTGCAATGAAAGAAGAAGCGGGAGTACAGCAGTTCTGTTAGTATCTGAAATTTGAGCAGAGCTGCATGAGGTGATACGAATCAAGGTGAAAATAATGATCTCATCCTCTGTGGGGAGTTCAGAGATTCAGGAGTAGGTTGTGTGCATTACGTAAAGTGACAGCAGAATCATTACAACGAGGAGAACAGCAACTTGTAACAGCACTTGGGAGGACAGATGTGTGCTCCCTGCCTGAATCATCACTCTGTTGTGGCAACGGTGTGCAGCTCGGTGCTCTGCCACACGTGCAGCCCAGAGGCAGAAGGTGTGACTGTGCACAGCTGTACCTGGAGCTGAGGGCAGTATCCAGAACGACAGCAGAGCACGGGCTGCACACCTCGTCTGGTAGCTCCTTCGTGCTGGTTCTCCTCATGGCAACACAGACAGTAAATACGCAAGTCTGAACAAAAGCAGCCCAGCTATATGCTGAAGTATTTATTGGAGTGCTCCCGCCAGTGAGGTGTGTTTGCAGTACTGGCAGTGACTTACACTGCATACAGTGACATCTCCTTGCATTTCTCCTGGCGGTTCAGGCACAGCCAGGTGAGTGGTTTGTTGCTGGGCTGTTCTAGCAAAAAATAACACAAACCAAACAGCAGTGCTCTGTTCATACCTGTGGATTATTAACAGTTTACATTAGTTTTGCTTTTGGGAATGGGGTCTCTCAGCTGCAGCTTTCTTTGTGCAAGAGAATTCTGCCTGCTAAGCCCTTCAAGACTGACATTCTTGCACTCTGTGAGAGAAGTTCTCTCTGGGTAGGATGGCTCAGCCAGCCGTGTTTCCCAGGTGCTCACCAGCTGAGATGGTGGTTGCAGTCCTTTTTGCAGGTGCTAATGAGGCCAAGGGCTGACTTGTGTGTCTGTAAGTCAGAGAAAGCCAGTGCAGTTTCATGTTATTTCTACTGCTAACCAAGACAGATAAGAGGGAACAAGTAACAGCAACAGGAAGCCTGTGAGAGGACAATGACTATAGAAAAATAAATGAGGGTTGTCTGAACTTGGCTCCTGCCAAGCTATTTTGAGTTCTTGCTGCTCCATGAGAAGCCATTCTTAACTGCAGAGAAAACAGCCTAGCTAGTGGCTATGGAAAATACAAGGAATGAGATCACTGCTGCCTTCTAACAGTAGGTGCATTCTGAAGAGAACTTGCCATTTCTTCCACAGAGGAAAGGAATATCAAACATCACTTATGAATACAAAACAAAGGCGGCTATATGTGGTATCACAATCAGTGTGTCTGTTTATTAGTACTTATGGTTTGGATGTTCAGACATCCTGACAATCCTGATTGGAAGCTGCAGGTGTTCCTGTTGATCTGATTGTAACTATGTTTGGCAGACAGTTTCTTGCATAGAATACCTTCTAAAAACAAATACTTCCTTCTGTGTGGTGCTGAGGACACAGTTATAGAGCAGTTCTGCTTACTTCAGGAGAGGACTGAGATGTGCAGTAGGAGGGAGGATTGAGTACACACGTGTGGAATCGAATAAGACCCTAAAAGTATCACATTCACAACTATTTTTCAGAGTCAAATTTGTGCGGTGCCTTCCCAACCAGTTTTGAAATCCTACACAAAGTTAAATTTTAAGGCTGCTTTGCCCACTTCTGCTATAAACCTTTAATTTTCAATGGCTGCAGCCAACAGTGGCCTTTCTGTGAGTGCCTGAAGCAGGCTGCCCATTAAAGTCTATTTGATTTGAGTTTGGGAGCAGGCCCTTCAACACGGCTGTTGCAAAGGCAGAGGTGCCTAGGTGCAGGGAATGAGGACTGTAGTGCTCTTTCTGACTGTCCTCACAAACTGAAACCCTGAAAGCTGCAGGGCAGATGCGGCCAATGTTCTGCTGGTCCCTGAATTGCTGCTGGAGATGCAGTTCATGGCCAGGAGCTAGAGACAGGACTCACTCGTGATTTCCAAACCAGTTTCATCCCCTGCTCGGAGAGGAGGAAGAGCAAGAGAATCAAAAGGGGTATAAGCAGCTGCTGGTCTTGTGATTACCACAACGGTTACGTAAGAAACTCAGCTAACCTGCTTAGAAGCAGCAGCGAGCAGGGGCTTCCACAGGGGAGGATCCTGTGTGGATTTGAATATATAAAAAGCCTTCTGAATAAATGGGAATCAGAAGCTGCTGAACGAACAAATTAGTGCCATGTTAGCTCTTTGTGCCGTGCCGTTCTCAGCCCGACAACCGGCTTTTATGGTTGTTCTGGGAGCAGGATCGCCGTCAGAGCGACGGGAGCTGCTTCCTGCAGAGGGAGCGCGTTCCGCTGCACCGCTGGGATGCACCGTGGCTGCGGGGGGCCCCGAGAGGCGGAAGGCTGCAGCCCTCCAGCACGGCTCTCCGCGCCTCTTTTCCAGCGTGTTCTCCCGGCTGCGGGATGGTTTGGGTTGGGTTGATGTGCTGCTTTTTAAATAAAGCTTTCCAGTGCGTGTGTTGGGGGTGGTTTTCTTTTTTTTAGGCAGACTGGAGGGGCTGCAGGTCGGGACTGGCCCTGGAGGAAAGGTAGGCAGGGGATTAGTGTCTTGAATCAGGAATGGGTTGGGGCAAAGGGAAAAAAAAATAATTTATTTTTACTCTCTTAGTCACCGAAGCTGGATTTTGGTGGAAGCAGTGCAGGTTCAGCTAAAATGTCTGATTCTAAGATGATGATAAGTTGGGTGAACAAGCCCTAACCCCAACAGTGATGCAGAGCTGGGAGGGTGGCAATAGGGATGGATTCCTTGGCCTGGGCGAGGAGCAGTAATGCTGTGTCCCCAGGGTGTCCCTGTGTGCAGTGAGCAGCTGGGCCTCTCTACAACCAGTCCTTCTTCTGCGGGACCGCACTCATGGACATCATTTCTCCCTCAGAAAGCAGCAGGTTGTTGGATGGGAGTTAGAGATGGACAACACAGTGTAACAAAGAGAGTGGATGTTCAGCGGCGCTTCGGGACGTGGGACTGTACCAACAGCAATCCTCTGAAATGTCAGCAATGTATGTGGGAGGGAAGCCGGCCCCGGCCCTTCAGAAAACAGCTTTGTGCCTTCAGTAGCTCTGTAGCTTCTCCCCCAGCAGAGAAGCGGGAGCGATGGGGACACGGAGCGCTGAGCACGCGGCTCGTTCTGTGCCCGTTTCCTCCTCCCGTGAGCTTGCTGCGTCCTGCGTGCCGCGCTCAGGGCTGGGTGCTGCCGGCACGGCCCGTCCTTTGTGTGGCCTTTCCGCACATCTGCCCGTGGCTGCAGCAGACGCGTGGCCGTCGGCCTTTGTCACCGCTCTCGGTCCACCTGCAGCGCAGCGTGCCACAGCCAGCCGTTGTGTGGGGACGAAGGCAGGCAGCGCGGCACGGCCGGCACGCCTGGGAGCACAGAGGTCGCAGTGTAAGCCAGAAAAATGGGCGCATTAACGGCGAGACCGTGCGGAGCCGTTACCGACGGAGGGCTTTGTGCCGCCCGGCCGTTCCAGCGGGGCGACGCGTGGGGCCCGCGGTCGAAGCGTGCCACGTTTCGTTTCCGCGCCGCCATCCCCACCGGCTCCGGGCCGCTCTGGGGCTGCAGGTAACGGCGCTTTTGTTACGATCCCGGCTCCCTGCGCAGCGCTTCCCAAATACCGCGCGGGGCCGTGCGGCACCCCGGCCACCTGCCGCTGCTGCGGGCCGGCTCCTCCGGGCAGCGCTGCGTGCGGTGCCGCGCGGCTCCGTGCCGCCAGAGCCGGCACAAAGGTGACGCGGCCGACGGCGGCTCCGCCGCGCGCCCCTCGCTCGGGACGACCCGCGGCCCCTCCGCCCCGCTCCTCGCTCGTCTCCACCGGCTCCCGGCCCGGCCCCCTCCCGTCGGCAGCCAATGGCGGCTCGGGGCCGCCCGAGGGCTCGGCGCCGCCGGCGGGGAGGTCCCGGCCTGCGCTCGGACCCCGCGGGACGGGAGAGGGGCGCGGCCTCGGCGGGCGGCGGGCTGCGATTGGGTGGGGGCGGGGCCGGCGCTGCGCGGCTCGGTACGGGCGGCGCGGCTCGGCGGGGAGCGGCGCGGAGCAGGGCGGCAGGTGAGGGGCGGCGCGGCCGGCGGGGGTCACGGTGGGGGGGTGCGTCACCGGTACGGCCGTGTCCGGGCCGGGGGCGGCGCTGACGACGCGGTGCCGGGGGCGGCGGGTGGCGGCAGGTGCGGCCCGGGGGCAGCGCTTTGTCTCCGCGTGGGGGATGGGCGCGGCCCCGCGGGGACCAGAGTGCTGTGGGGCTGCACAGGGCCGTCCTCTGGGCGATGAAGCCCACCCCGGGTCGAGCCCGGCGCCCGGCGGCGAACTGTGGTCCCGGTGCGGTGGGAGAAGGAGGGGGGGGGGACTCCGGTAGCGGACTCCTGCGGAGGGGGGGCGGTAGCGGGGCGGCCCCCGGAGGGAAAGGTGGGAGCGGGGCCGGGCCGGGTCCTGGGCCAGGAGTTCCGCCCGTGTGCGGGGGTGCCGGGAGCTTCCCAGCCCCGCGGGGCCATGCAGCTCGGAGGACCGAAGCCGGCATCGTAGCGGCTTGAAGGACTCGAAGGGGCGCGGGTGACCCGGGCCCAGCAGATGCGGCTGCGGCTGGAGCGCTGAATTCTCCGGCACCGCTCCTGGTACCGCCGTCCCGGCTCCGCCATTAGACCCGTTTTGCTGACTTAGAGCCGGCTGAATCGCGAGCTGGGGGAGCTGAGCCGTCCGCCCCAAATCCCGCGCAGCGCTTCTCCGGCACCGGTGGCACGCGGCAGGAGGCGGCTCCGTCACGGGCACCTCCGGTACTGGAAGTGTCGTGCCGTGCCGATGCCATTGGAGCTCTTCCCGTCGGAACTTTCTGCGTTCGGTGATGCCCGGCACGGCGCTGATCGCGGTGCGTTCTGTTCGGGAGTCGCCGTTTGAATGGAGGCGGCCGTGTGCTTTGTGTGTGAAATACAGGAATCGGTGAGTGCTGCGTTAATGGGGGGCGTGTGGGTGCGTGTGTGAGGTGGGCAGCCGAGCTGGGGCTGGAGGTGTTGCTGTGGGTCAGGAGAAGGTCGGAGCACTGTCCTGTGTTCTGTGAGCTGCTTCCAGTAATGCAAACAGCTCGGAGTCGTGCAAGTAGTAATGGGTCATTTTGGAGGCAGGGGTGTCTGGCAGAGCTGGGATCTGCAGGGCTGGGGCTGGGCTTGGGTGGCTGTGGGGCCAGAAAGCTCACAGATCGCAGGGCCACCTATGGAATTTTCTCTTGAAATGTCTTCCAACATGTGAAAAGAGTTAGGTTAGTAATACGATTAACGATATTTAATCAGATTAAAATTACCAGCATAACTCTCTCGAGAAAGGTGAGCATGGACTGTCAGTGGCTGAGCTGTGCCCTCTGCTTGGTGCCGGGGTGAGGAGGGTCCTCCGAGTGCTGTGCTGGTGGGACCCAACACACCCACAGAAGGTCTGTGCTGTAGGATGGGGCTGCCTGCCCAGGGCTGCTGCCCAGCTCTGTGCAACAGGAAAGAACTGAAGCTGCACGCTTCCCGGAGCGATGCTGGGTATGGGCACAGCATGCTTCATGCTGCAGGGTCACCTGCCGAGGGGACGTTCAGGTGGAGGTGAGGCAGCCCCAGTGCTTCCCGCTTCTCAAGCAAACCACGAGGACTACGGCTTCTCTTCCTCCCTCGTGCACCTGGACACAATAGGAGCAGAAGTGGAGCCTTCCTGTTGCTCTTTGGTGAAGCCCCGTGTTTGATGCTCATCTGTCTGTGGCTCCTTCATTACCTATTGCAGAATTACTGAATAGATTCATCTTTGGCTGCTCATCAAAACCGTGGGGGAGCTGCTTCTACCTCGGTGGGAGCATAGCAGCTGGCTCTCGTTGTGCTGGTATTGTTTTCCTCATCCTGACATCTCAGTCATCTCTGACCTGGTGGCTGTGGTGATGTCTTTGCACGAGGTTTGCATTGCTCTTTATCTGAGCATTGTCTCGTTTGCCCTCAGTGCTGGCAGGGAATCCTTAGAGAGCACAAGTACGTGCTTTTTGGGCTCTCCCCAGAGCCATACGGGCTTGGTGTTGGTGCTGTGCAGCCATCCCCCTCCCCACAGCCTGGGCTGCAGGCGCTGGCACTGCAGCATTGCTGAGGATGCACCGACCTGTGCCGACACGTGCTGTGCCACTGCCAGGAGAAGCACAGGGGTTTGCTGTGATCTCTGGATGTGCTGCTGAAGTAAGGACTTGTTTTCACTGCTAATAATTTAGGTATTTTTTTAGCCAAGATTAACTAAGAGATCAGAGTGATTTTTGAGGTTACAGGAAGCAATTTAGGTCTCCATCTTGTTAACTACAAGCCGGCACTGCCTCCCGATGCTTGTGGAAGAAAGTGAAAGGAGCAGATGGTGTCAGCTTAGGTGGATTTTATTTTTGTCTTCTGTTTGGCAGAAGTTAAACTCATTTTGATTCTGAATCGCTTTTAAAGTGAGGATACAACTTTCTAACCCCTTATGTCATCTTCTCAGAAAAGAAAAGGAGGAGAGAATGAAGCACAGCAGAGCTTTGTGTTGGTGTGATCTGATAGGAAGGTCTTCGAAGTCAGTCGAAAATAGGAGGTGAATCTTCAAATGGTTCAGATCTGAAGGAAATTCCCAGATACCAGACTTTAATTGCACATGAACTTTACTTGTTTGCTCTCAGTATAAACACTGCGAGTGCTGCAAAGAGCGCTTCTCCTGTGCCTGGCAAGTGGGTGAGTCTCACATTGCTTTTGGCTTTGAAGTTTAACTTTGGAACGGCGTGGAGTGGGTGGGCTGAGCTCCTGCAGCCTCTGCTCTGCACCAGGGCTTCTGCTTTCAAAACCCCTTCTGCCCCATAGCAAGCCTCTGTTAGAAAATGGTGCTTGTTTCCTAAAGTGGATCGTTTTATCTTGCTGCTGCTGTCTGTTCCCATTCATCTCATGTCTGAGGTCTTTTGTCCGTGCCAGAGGGCTGTAGGTGTCACGACTCAGGGTGAAGCTGTTGCAGCAGGACGCTGCTTGCTGGTTCTGTGCTTCAGGGAGGCAGAGGAAGGCTGTGCCTGGCACTGCGGAGGGGGCTGGTTGTGTTCAGGCATCTGTGCTGCTGGAACGAGCTTTCTGGCCAAATTGCATTTAGCTCTATAAATAGAGTGGGTGTATTTGACGTCTTTCCCCACTGTAATCTTTCTGAAAATTACAGCGTTAGCAGAAGTGTGTTCAGCTTAAGGTTTCTACACATGCGTGCATCCAAAAGGATTTTTGTTTTGAACACTTCCCATAGCTCTCCTGTCTTGAGCCATACTGCACTTTGTGTAGGTGACATTGCTGCTCTGTGTTGGATCATGCAAAGAGCCAGAGGGCACAGGTCTGTGCTCTGCTCCTGGAGAAGTGTGCTCTTGGTATCAGAATCATTTGAGTCAGAAGGGATCCTTCAAGGCTGTCTGTTTCAACCCCCCTGTAATGAACAGGGACACCACAGCTCCATCAGATGCTCATCCAGTCTGACAGTGGGTATCTGCAAGGACGAGGCTCCCACCACTCTGCACAGCCTTGCCTCCGTGATCCTGCTACTGCTTCCCAGTGGCTGCCCCATACCCTGCATGGCACTGCGAGGAGTCCTGGGCTGCAGTCCCCATGCAGTGCCGGCCTCTGGGAACAGCTGGCTGAGCAAGCACAGGAGGAAGCTCCCAGTAGTGCTCCCGAGTGCTCTGCTCAGATGTGCATCCTTGGCACAGGAATTTGAGATGCAGAAAGGAGCCGGGATGTCAGAGATGCACTTGTATGTAGTGGCCCAGACCTCATCAGAAGTCATGTTGGCACTGAAGGTGTAGTGTTTTAGATAGCTTGGGCTTAACAGCCTTGAAGCTACTTGTTAACACTTCCAGCTTTGATTTGAGCTTTACTGTATTGCGTGTTCCCCCCTGGAAGTGCTGGAGAAAGCAGATCTGTGGATTACCGTGCAGGAAGTTTTCATGTGATGCGGTTTGGTATCTTTTGGCATCGCCCCTCTGCTGCCTTCCCTACCCCAGAGCCCTGGGCTCCTCTCACCCATAGCCAACAGATGGCTGGAGTGCCGGAGAACTGAAGCACAGAAGCAGCTCTGGGCTTCTGAATGCCACTGTCAATGTTTTGATCTCCATTTGCATGCTGTTCGGCTTCCCGCATGCAGATCGCAGCCCATTACTGATTGATTCTGCCCAACAGAATGGTAAAACGGGCGTGCGGCGGAATTAATTGTATGGGAGCGATGCGTGCCGCTGCAGGGAGCAGAAGTAGGAACTGGAGGCTCTGTTTATTTGCCAGCTCTTGTTTGCTGATTACCATTCCAAGAGAAGTTGCTGAGATGAACTGTGGAAATGTTGAATACAGGGGGAGACTAATTGTGAGCTATTCTGACCCATAGCTGGGATGCATCCTGGCTTGCATTTCGCATCAACCTGCGACTGTTAAGAGAGATTCAAAGCAAAGACCATGAGGACTTCTGGCTTTTGTCCTCTGCATGGGTGCAGCTTTCTTGTGGCTCCAGCTGAGTTGTGTTTTCATTGCTGGGCTTCCCAGCTGAGCTGAAGTCTCTGAATTAAGGCTTTAAAGAGTAGAAAGCATAAGCAAACTGGTAGCCACATTGCCCATGTTGTTGCAGAGCCGACCACTGAAATGCACCCACAGCATCCTGCAGCATGGGCCACCTATAGCCCCAGCTCTCACAGTAGATTAATGAATGCCAAACTCATTAGCTACAGACAAATAACATCTAAATAGAGGTTACCTTTTTGAGTTTCCTGCAGAGGGGTTGCGTGTGCTGTTAATGTACAATTTGGTGCTGATGATTTTTACCACCTACTGACCGATAGGCAGATCTGTCTTCTGTTCATCTCCAAGCTGGTCTTCTGTGTGTGAGAGATGTTGTCCCTTTGGCGTATTTTGGGCAGGAGGTTTGGAAGCTCAGGAGGGGCAAGGAGCATTGACCTTCTGACAGCTGCGAGGAAAAAAGAAAGTTCTACAGAACTTGCTTTCTGAGAGAGCAATGCGGTTTCTTTGAAATGAAAACTCATTGTGTACATGAGTTAATTCCCTTTGTTTTTTGTGGGATGGAAAGGTCACTTTGTATCTAAACTATGACAAAATCAATAGTCTAATCAATTTCTAAAGTAGATTTAGTGTAATGACTTCTGTTGTGTGCTGTGAGCTTTGATGTGTGAATGTGTCCCAAAAAGCCACTAGAACAGTCAATGCAGAGCATCACAGCAAATAACCTCACAGAATTTGCAGGAGAGTTTTCAGTCCCATTCACTGTGTCCACAGGGCTTTTTTTCCCCTGCCCAGTCCCAGCACGGCTTCCTCCTGCTGTTCCCACTGAAAGAATGGATCCCTGAGAGCAACAAAAGCAGTCACGCAGTTCACTTGAGCAGTCATGCATAAAGATGGGCAGACTTTCTGCTGTGAAAACCAAAGGGCAGCCTCCCCTGCCACCAGTTTTCCATGGGTTCTGAGGAGGATGCTGAGGATCTTGCACAGGAGCACGGTGTCCCTAGAGTGTACCGGGTGCTGCTGTTCCCCTGGGGCTGTCACAGCAGCCAGTAAGTGTATTGCTCTGCAAATAAAAAGGTAAGGTGCAATGATAGCCGTGCCTCGTCCCACGCAGTCAGCTCAGAGTTGCTTTATCTTGAGAGGTGTGAAGGGTTTGATACATGCATCTGTTTTCTAGTGGAACAGCAGCAGCAAGAGCTCTAGTCCTCATGGCATGGGGTGCATGGCTGACGCGCACAAAAAGCATTAATCCTTTGTGCAGTTATCTCTAGTAACTGATCTCTGGTGAGATTTATGAGGGATAGTTATTGTTTTAAATGTATGCTGAGGTTCAGTTCGTTGTCGGAGCGACTGGAAAGAGCCAGGTTAGAGCACGGCAGCAGGTGGCTGCATCCATGTGATGTGCTTCTTCGGGAGTTTGGCTTGGAGCTGTGCAGCAGTGTAAATAATTCATCTGTGCCAACATCAACAGCATGCCTCGTGATTATTAAAAAAAAAAAAAGGCTGATGCCTCTGAAATCGTGGGTTCCAGGGGATGTGTCAGAAAGTGAAATATTTCTAGCGCTTGTCCTGCGTGTCAGCGCTGCGCTCTGTATTGTCCAGGACTTGTCAGGCTTCCAGAAATTAAAGTAACTGCTAGCATTGGTTCAGCAGAGAGCGTGATGGCAAGTCCAAAACCATGGCTGGAAGTGACAGGTCTGTTGGGGTTTTCTTGCTTGAAATCCTGAATAGTATGTACGTCTTGGGCAGAATGGGAATGGGGCAGATGAGTAGTAAAGGTTTCCTTAGAGCTTCTGTAGAGATGCTTCAGTGGAGTCTGAGAAAGCTCCTTGCACTCTGATAACTGACTGTTAGCTGGCTGATTTAATCTTTGCAGTCTGTGATTTCTGCAGTTCCCTCCGTTATTCTGCAAAACGGGTTCAGTGAAGGAAAGGACATTTGATGCAGGCGAGACACACGGGTGTCTGTGTGTGCCAGAGATGCTGAGCGCTGCCCGGCTGGGTTCCACCAAAGCAGTGGCTCTGGTGGTGATGTGGGTTTGGGGAAATGGCAGTAAAATTGGTATGTAGGGAAGAAAGAAGTCCAAAGGTATTTGGGAGCCAAAGAAAGGTGCCTCGTGGCAGCTGACCTGACGAGACTGACCTGTTGATTGTCAAAGCCTATGCGGAGGTGACTTGGTTAAAGCACACGCGTAATTGACTCTGAGGAACTTCTCTGCTGGATTAAAGAGAAAAAATTAATGGCTCAAGGCAGAAGGCAAATGAGAAATTAGATTGGCCTTATTGCCAGAAAGAATGATGGAGCCATCAGAGTAAACTGTTAGGATGTGCACTTCTGTTTTGGCCTCCAAACAGCTCTCAGCTAGTTGCACAGAACTGCTCAGAGGGTTTTGTGGCAGCGTAAGCAGAACAGTGCAATGGGGTATGTGCTTTCTGCAGGAGGTTAGAGTGGTCTCACATTGAATTACGTAGCTCAGACTGGTCCTATTGCAATTGGTTTCAGTTGTTCTATGCTTTAGAGGTAACCTCAAGCCTAATGCAGCTGTTGTTCCTCACCCCTCTTTCTTAACTCCCAAGCTTTGTTTGTGTCCAAATGTTTTATGTGGTGGGATTGGTGCACCCTAGGTGGGAAGAATCTTCTTCATGACAGGAACATTAACTTGATCTTCCACTTGAGGGTTACATCCTCTTGATGCTTCTCATGGTATTTCTTATGCTGTTACTGCTCTCTTTATCTCACTATTGCTGCTTTACTTAAACTTTCTACAAAAGTAGAGTTTTTATTAAGCATGTGGTATATAAACCACTGTCTAAAATGAGGAGCGGTGTTAAATTCCGACTGCTTTTAAGGAATTTCAGACCGTTTCATTAATTTCCTGTATTCAGTGCTGAAAATCCCATAGAAGAAAATGTGATAAACTTCACAGTTTAACCCATGATTGTCTCAGAATAACTTGTGATCGTTTGCAGGCCGATGGCTAATGTTCAGTTCTGTAAAGCTGGTTAAATCATTGAGGTCACGCAGCCTGAATGTTTGGGTGATGCAGGGCGGTGGATTTCCCTCAGTTTATGCCAACCATCTGAGCTGAGACTGGCTGTTAAGAGTTGTGTGTGATAGGTGTTCTGGGAACATGGTGGGCATGGGTCGATAGTTGGAGTGGATGATCTCTTCTCCAACCTTAATGATTCTGTGATAGAGGACTTGCCATGCTGAGTGCGTTCTAAGACACCTCCAAGAAAAGTAGGTTGGAAAACAGACCTGAAGTCCGTCTGTCCAATTGGCAAATCATTAACTTTGTTCTGAATAAGTTAAGTAATGTGGTACTCGTTCTGTTTGGCTTCTGATTGACTGTGTAATGGCCAACATCAGCAGTCTCTGTTGTGCACTGGACTGCAAAGTCTGCTAATTAACGCACTGGCAACATGAAACCAGTGTTTGCACTGAAGAAATTTGCTTCTTGGGGCCATATGGTGGGTGGGAATGTCAGGATTGTGTTGTGATTCTGTGGTCGTTGATGTGTGATGCCTGGAGCTCTGGTGTTCCCTCAGACATGTAGCCAGGCTTGGGGCCGAGTGTGCTGCTTCACAGAACCTGGTAAGGCCAAAAGCAGCGCAAGGCCCGGAGCAGCAGATGGGCTCGCTTCTCTTGACCCACTATGACAGCTTAGTTTCAGTGAATGAGATTTATTTGTAAGACATGATAGGTTTTTGCCAGTTTAAGAGCATTTGGTGCAATCAGCTCTTTGCTTTTCTTCTGCTGTCTCAGCCCTGCCTTGGCTACTCCTTTCCTTTACTCGCCAAAAGCAACAGAAAAAGAGGTATTCAAGCAGCCCATCTAGTTGTTCTCATGCAATCTAGCAACTCTGAGTGCTGGAAGTTGGCCTCCTCCTGCTGTATGTCCGGTAACACTAGCCTCTGTTGTTTCCTTGTGCTTTTGGAAAATACTCTGTTTTGGTTTCTCGGTGAGAGAGATGGTTGGCCGTCGGTGTGTGCCAACCCACCTCGTTACTCTTTTTGAAAATCCTTCATCGAATCTTTTCTGTTATATGCTTTAAAAGGGGAGAAAAAAACTCGATTCCCTTCCCCCTGGAAACAGCAGTGTCCTTGTTCTGCTGAGCTGACTGCTGGCCTCACCAATCGGTGCCGTTTCCTTTGTCTTCGTTTACTTCAGAGTTCAGCTATAAGTTGTTTCAGTCTGGGCTATTTCTGTTCTGTATCTTTTGTACGATCTGTTACGTGAGTATCCTAAATGCTGGAGGAACTGCTCTTCAACAGAAACAGCCTGGTCTTAAACTACCAAGCATGGCAGGAGCAAGATGGTTGTTGCCCTCCGAGTGAAGCTCTGTGTTTTCGCTCTCGTAAAACACTTTGGCAAGAACAACTCCATGCAAAAGAATTTGTAGGTCAGGGCCAGAACCAGGGCCATCTTCTGCCTCCAAGCTGGCATTTGTCAGCCACGTGCCTTCTGCTCTCCACCTTTCCCCGTTCCTCCTCAGCCCCGCACTCCCCAGGGGCTCTGCAGCCCTGTTTGCTTTAACTGGGAGGCGTTCGCCTTCCCTGCAGAACTTCCACTGCCAGCTAAACCCGGAGCAGCCATGTGGATTTATGAAGGCATGGCATGCCTCAGGAGTGCCCTTCTGAAGGAGCTGGGAGTGATGGAAGAGATCCTGCCTGATGTGGCATGTAGCATTCTCGTTTCTCTTCACAGAGACGCAAAGCAGGAATTCCCCGGAGCAAGGTAAGAAAAACAGCTCGCTCAGCTGACTCAGAATGAGACTCCAGTTAGGCTGCCTGGCATGGAATCAAGGAGGTGGGTGATAGACAGAATTACAAGAGTGCAATTTGAAGTGAGTTTTTGGTGGGAGATGACATTCAATTGCAGGAGCGGAGGGTTGTGTGCTTTTGGTTAGTGCTAAGAGCTGGCATTCCTGAGTTACTGACTGGGGCTCTTTTCTGCGCCTTGGCTGTGGGCCATTCGAGCGCTTTGCACTTGAAAGAAGAAAAGTTTCAATCTCTTTGGGTTTGCAGACTTCTTAGCGTTTTCAAATAGAGATATGCCAATGGATTTGTTTTTCTAATTACCTTTAATTACGTTTGTAGACAACTAAAGCTGACAAACTGCAAATTAAAAAAAATCACCAACACAAGTGGCGAGCTCCGTGGAATACCTTCACCTCTCTGTGATCCCTTCCAGCCATCTGAGCACAGCCTGCATTTTCCTTTCTTGTCTGGCGCGCGCACACAGGCGTGTCTGAACTTTTTCTTTGATTTCTTGCAGATCTGAAACCAATCCCTCAGAAACTGCTGGGTGTTTGCACAGGGCAGGGTGGGTGGCTGGGCATTGGGGCTGACCAAGTGCTCGGTAGGTGCAGAGCGGGCTGCGTTTATGGGGCATTGGTGCTGGGAAGGAATTTCCTTTCCTGGCTTAGGTAGAAAGACTGCCCAACGTACAGCTTTCTTCCTTTGCTTTAGCATTCTTTGAGGTTGTTTCCTATTTTACGAATGCATCTTTTGAGAACTGCCAGGAAAATGTCTCTCTCAAATGGAAATGGAAATTTCTGAGCTCAGAGGGATGAAAACCTTTGGGTCTGACCTCACCAGTGAAAAGAGGATTACCAACCAGCCATTCTTTGGCGTGCAAAGCAGTGGAGCAAAGTCTGCAGAGCCTCTCCGAAAGTTATTGGCTTTCCTCAGGAAGGGAACTTGTGAACAGAATTAAATGAGCTCAATCCCATCCCATTCCCCACTGCAAGTGGAGAGAGCAGTGCAACTTTTAATTTGGTAGGTGCTCAAACAAAATGGGGAACTTTTCAAAGCAGATATCTTGGAAACTCATGTAGAGCCAGTGTTTCTGGAGATAAGAGAATTCATGGTTTTGTGGCTGCGTCTTGACCTGACAGAACACAGGGTAAGGGAGGCAGTGCTGTTTTCCCAGAGCTATTAGTAGAGTTCTGAAAGGAGGATGGGCTGCTGGAGCAGATGCAGATGGCACGTTTTCTTTGCAGGGTGTAAAGTATGCCAACGTGTAAAATGCATCTAAACAGAAAGACACGAGACCAGGCCTGCACATCTCTTTTCTCCTAATTACTGCAGCTCAGCTGCTGCTGTCTCTTACATATCTGAAAGGTGATAATGATACTGTCTTGAATGGCAGAGCAATAGTAGGGAGACTCCCTTTTTTATTTTCTAAGCTGTACTCTGGAACAAAGAAGTTATTCAAGAATATCCTGGGTTGTCCTAGGACGTGTTTTCAAGAAGCTGGAAGACTTCTCAGTGTTCTATGAGAAATGGTGCCTGAGATTATTGGCAGTGGTTCCTTTGGGTGCAAATCCAGAAACAAGGCTTTTAGACCTCATCAGTCGCAGCACCTAAAGAGGGAAAAGATGGTCAGTTTGGAGTATGAGCTCCTCCTGGAGAAACAGGGACTTCAGGGGGGTGAGGATAATGCTGTGGTTGTGACTGCATTGCAGTGGTGAAGAAAGCTTGGAGGCAACCACAGCTCCTGGAGGGTCCCTCGAGGACAGTTCTGGATTGGGTGTCTGTCTCTGAAATCTCATCTAGCTGTGGTCTCTGGCAGTTCTGCTGGTTAGCTATTAACTTGTTCAATATCCCCTCAGCCCTGGCCCTGCCCTGTTTCACTGTATTCCTGTAAAGCTGGTTTAAGAAACAGCTTTGTCAAAGTTTCTCTTCCTGCCTCTCCTCGTGCTCTGTCAGTCTCAGGAGAACTTGCTGGCACTGGTGCCTTTGCAGTCTGGATTCTTTTGCCCTTTTGGCTCTGTCCCTTCCCCTCTGAGCAGCCCCTGGGGAGCCCCATCTTGGGGCAGGATGTGGGGTGGCTCTCTGCTTGGAAACTGAGCAGCAGGGGAAAGGCAAAGCTGTGCTGAATAGCCCTGCTTTTTTTAGCTGAAGGGAGAATGTCCTTCTTCATACGCAGGCTCTTCCTGCTCATGCCCATGCATAGCCCCTTCCTGCTCACCGCATGCTGCTTTCTCTCGCTGCCTCGGGGCGGCATTCAGGTTGGAGCAGATCAGAAAGAGCAAATGGCATTAAGAGAGCTTTCTACAGTGGTGTTTGCCCTCTTTTTGCAGAGGACTCTGCTTTTTACCTGCTCAGCTACCTATTTCTGTTTCCTCTTGTAGGATGTTTCTTAGCATGCATCTTGTGACTGTGTTGGGCCACACAGCTCTTCCATTCCCTCCTGCAGCAGCCAGCTCCCTTGGCATTTTCACAGGGAGGGAATAAAAGTGGAAGCAGTGGGATGCCCGTCCATTTGTATCAGCCTGGGAAATGGTCGATTTCTCTCCAGAACCCTTTGCCTCAGGCACGTTGCCAGAAGGCATCTAGATGCTGTTCTTCAAACACGTGCAGTTCTGAAGCCAATGTGCAGGAAGCTCATGAGCTGCCATCAGCTGAAGACAGGACAGTGTGACCTGCTGCCTCCTGAAAATCGGTGAACTGAAGAGCTGTGACTCCTGGATGCTCAGGAGATGTGAGCAGGCTGCAGCCCTGGCTGCACTGCAGGAGGGTCTGCTCAGAGGTGGATCTCATCTGTATTTGTAGATGTGGTGCTTAAGGATGAGGTTTATTGGGCAGTGTTGGTGGTAGGTGGATGGTTGGGCTAGATGAACATAGAAGTTTTTTTTCCAACCTTAATGATTTTATGATTCTACTGTAGGAATTTATCCAAAACCTGAGTCAGAAGTTTTGCCTAAATGTTTTGGCAAGGAAGTGATTGCCTTCTTTGCAGACCTTGTGTGCAGGTTTTCTTTCTTCAGAGCGTGAGGAATGTAAGGCAAATTTGAGTTTGGAGCTGAAAGGCATGTTTTTAGCAGAGGCATTGGGATGGGCTCCAGCCCTTTGGTGCTCCCAAACAACAGCGGCGATGGGCTCTTGGAGCCAGCAGCCCAGTCACAGCTCTGGTTCGGCCTTCCACAAGTGACCTCTGTCCCTGGATGGGAGCATAAAGAGCCTCAGTGAGCTCAGGCTGAGCTGGGCTTCTGCCTGTCTGCTCTGGGGAGAGAGTAACCTCAGTGTTCCCAGCCCCTGGCTGCTCTGAGACTGCTCGCTTGGTTTAGCTGCCAAAAAAAGACATCTGAAAAGCATACATTGCTCTCCTGTGTCCTGGCTTCTGTAAAATACAGGTTACAGTTGGCTCCCGTGTACGGTGCTGGGTGATTTTGCAGAAGAGAGAAGAGCACTGCTGCGGCTGTCTGCACAGCGCAGTGAGGTCTTGGTTGTGCCCGGGCTCCGGAGTGCTATTCTGGGCCTTATTAACTGGATTACGTTACACGTAGGGCTCTAATGGCACAGAGCCGCTCTCAGGATGTTAACTGTTTCTATTAAGCTTTGCGTTTAGAGCTCTGTGTGGCAGAGGGTGATGCTGGCTGAGCGTTCCCACAGCTCAATGGTCTGTGTGTCTGTAGGACACAGGGAGGTTTGCGTTTGGCTTGCACACTTGCTGATCTGTGGGAGCTGTGTGCGTTCATTGCTTTGGTGTAGCAGTTGTGTAGCTGCAGGTGCTGTAGCAGACAGGCTTTGCGTACAGAAGTGCAACAGAAACCGGTAGTGAGTCACAAGGGATAAAGCCATATGTAGTGTGTTGTTGGACAGAGTGCCTGGTAAGACGCCGTCGAATACGGGTTCTTGTGATTCCTGATAGCCCCTGAATGAGCACTGCTGAGATTTGGTTCTGTCTGGGGTGAAAGCAGCTGTGCAGATAGCAAAGGGCCTTCCTGGAGCTCTGTGGTTTTTGTTGTTTTGCTTGTCTGCTTTCAAGAGGGAAGACGGATATCCCGGCTTTTGTGGAAACAAAACCAAAACCCAAACAATCACAAAGGAAACCCTCTGATAGGTTTGGTGACCCAAGCAAACTTGGTGCCTAATTAGTGAGAAACCTAATGGTTTTCCTGGTGGGATCCATGCATCTGTGCACCATCAGAGGTGCAGAGAGAGGTCAGAGGTGGTGTGCAGCCTGGCCCTGGCAGCAGCACTCTGCCAGCAGCGCTGTACTGAGCCTGGGGCACAGGTGGTCGTGCAGCAGAGCTGTGGCACTGAGACTGGGGTTGTGGTTGTGCCAGTGGGAGAACACTGCTGGCACCGAGGTGTGGGCATGTTTACTTGTGCTGCTTTGTGTTAAAAATGGGGGGTGCCCTCTGACACAGGGAGGCTGTTTGCACGGTCGAAGCCATTAAAACAGGAGGGAGTGCTAGAGGGGGTGGAGGAGGTAGAGTCAGATGGGGCTGTGAAGGGGCAGCAGTGGGAATCAGTACCAAAAATGAATTTTGCATGAGTGGGGCGTGAAAGAGCAAATAGTCCTTCAGATCAGGTTCTGCTCCTGAGCCCTTCTCCACAATTTCCTACAATGCAAACAGCAGATCTCCAAGTGTGACAGTGCTGGGGGTGAGCTCCCACCCAGACACTGGGCTCCTACTGGGGAGCCGCTGTGCTGGGAGACCCATCGGCCCCCAGTGCGGCTCTTGGAAGGCAGCAGGGCTGGGTCCTGGGGCAGAAGGTAGGAGGAGGGCTGGGCCTGCTCTGCTCCCCCTGCCCCCCGGTGCCAGGGAGTGACAGCTTGTGGGCAGGCAGCCAAGCTGGGAAAGGAGGAGTGTGTGAGGCCTTCGGCTTTCTCATGCTTTATCAGGCTGCAAAGAATAGCTCGATATTCAGCCGGCGTTGGTGCGGGTCAGGAGAATGGAAATGCGAGCTTAACTCCTGACACGCCAGGGGAAGGCCTGACTGCCAGAGCGAGGGCTGCTTCCCAGGCTTTTCTGTGCACCGAGAGCCTTTGTGAGCTGTGCCACAGCTGAGCTGTGACCCGTGTCACAGGGGACACCCCCAGCAGGGGCACGTTGGCTGGGGGCAGCGGGCCAGGGACGGTCCCGGCACTGATGGAGCTGGCAGAGCGCTGCACGTCGGCACACAGGGAGTTAAGTGCTGCCAGTGGCTGAGGGTGAGCCCACCTCGGGGTGCCGAGCTCCATTCCCACGGCTGAGGCCACGGCTGGGGGAGGGCCCCTGGGGGCTGGGAAACATCACCAGGCTCCTGCGGGCCTTTGTGGGGCTGGGAGAGGGCTGAGCCGCCAGGCAGGGACTGCTGCGTTGTCACGGCTCGGCCGTGTCCCCTGGGTGAGACCTGCCTGCGGGCAGATGGAGGTGGCCTGTGGGCACGCGCCCTGCCTAGGTGTCTGAGAGAAGGGAGAGCAGGGTCAGAGCACCCGTCCGGCCCCTGGAAATGCTCTGAAGCCCGAGGCACTCTGTGTGAGTGGAACCCAGCGGCAGCGTCAAGCCAAGCCCTGGGCTCAGGGTTTAATTCTGCTGGGCTGTGCTCGTGGTGTGGCCGGAGGTTGGGGTTTAGTCTGTGCCAGGCTGACTGGCCTTGCTCCCACCCCGGATCGTCTCTGGAGAAGATGAATTGCTGTGGTCCTCATACAGGCTGTGCTGGCACCAGTATCTGGAGGGCAGAAGCTCTAGGAAGTGTCTGTAAGATGAAAGCTTGATTTAAAAAAAAAATAATAATTTTTTTGTGCATGGCCACAGGAGTCAGCAGCTAGCAATGAGACAATAAATACGCTGTGAACACCAAAATGTGTAGAGATTCTCCATCTGAATCTCACTGATGGTTAACACCAGCACCCTACCAACGCTGTTAGGCAGCAGTCCTCATCCAGCTGCCTGCACACAGCCGAGCTTTGCGTGGCAGCATGCTGCAGCTCTGCGCTCTGTCCTTTCCCCCCAGCAGCAGGGATGTGGCTGACGCATGCTCTTGGTGCAGGGAAGCACAAAGAGCGGCTTGGGACCCAGGTGCAGTGAGAATGCACCAGCTCCTGCGGGGACGGAGGGTGTGTTCCTATTGTGCGTGCTCCTGTTGGTTCTGTCAAGCTTCCCCTCATTATTCCTGCCTTGAGCTGTCTCAGCCCCAAGGCAAAGCGTCCAGAAGGCTCTGTAGGCTTTGCCCTTGAGAGACATACGGTCCTTGGAGAATGGCTGTTCAAGAGAAGCACGGCAGTGGGCTGAATTGAGGCTGTTTCAGGCTGCACAGCTCTGAGCTAATCTCCCAGAGGCAGAGACATTACTCACCAATCAGGAATGTGTCTGTATTTTTCCTAATGAGAACAAAACATTTTATCCCTGTTCATTAGCGAGAAGTTAGGGTGTACTGTTGCCATGCCAACAGACTCCTCTCCCCTGCAGACACACTGGGGGTGTCTTCCATGCCGTGGTTGGAAGGGTGAACGGGAAGGCTCGTTCTGGCGAGAAAAAGATCCCATTGTTTTCCCAGGGCCGCCTGGACTTTGTGCAGCTGGCCAGCCCTTGCCTCCTCAGGGGGAAGGGAGCCACTGCAGGAGTCAAGTGCAACAGAGGTTCAATTTATTGGAAAAAGAGTCTTTACACTTCATGTTATGTTGTTTTTTCCAGCTTGAAGCATACTCTTCAATAAGAGAAATGAAGGTGTCTCAACGTTCCCAAGAGTCCAGATGGTAAGCAAAACGCGCCGGGGGTCAGCACTGGGACACCCAGGGACTGCTGCAGCCCGCTGGGCTCCTCTGTGTTCCTCATTGGCCCTTTGTGCAGCCACTGTGGTGCCAGGCGGCTCCTTGCTGCTGCTGTGTAATGAGTAAGTTCACCTGATGGGCATCACCACCTGTGGTTAGCGGGCAGGTGGGTTTACTGGGCATGTGGTCCCCTGGAGAGAGCGAGTGGCAGCATGTGAGAATGCACACTTGTTCCTTTTATGCAAGGAGCTCCTGCCAAGGACAGAGGATGTCTCAGAAGATGTGATCTGTAGGGCTGTGGTGTAAAGACAATTATTAACTCCAACGGTTGCCTGCCCATTTTCTTATCTTTGTCTTGGTTCTGCATCCCTCCCCATAAGCCCCTGTCCCAAGGGACTGTTGGGATCTGTGGACTGCAGCAATGTGTACATAGGGCTGCTGTACACCTCTGCTAGTTCTCTGCAGCTTTGGTGCTACAGTTCCACCCCTACTGCAATGTAAAGTAACTTGCAAATTAGAATTCTCTGTACAAAGTAATGAGCTTAATCTGCAGAAAGAAACAAACAACTGTGCCACTTTCTGATGATGCTCTGTGGCCAGAAGTGGGCTGGTGAGTGTGACTAAACCTGAAGACAGTCTGCTAGAGCAGGGTGATGTGCATATCTGGCTGTCAGTCACTTTGCAGCACGGTGAGGTGTTTTGTGCTGGCTGAGCTCGGTGGTGTTGACAGCTGCAGACCTTGAAGAAATGTCTCCTGAAACTGGAGTTCTCCGTTCAGACTGCATGCTGTTCAACTGCCTAGCTGTGACTCCTATTCCCATTCACCTGGCAGAGCACTCTGAGTGAAAGTGTGGAATTTGAATACTGGAATTTGAATATCACATGGAGGGTGGTACAGCAGAGATCCAGACTGAATGAGCTGCTGGAGATCTGCAGATCTGCATGAACTTCTGGTTGGGGAGGGAAACCCTGGCACCTGGACACTAGCTGCTGGCTTAGATGAGTCACTATTGCACTGAAGAGATTAGTATCACTTGAGAGCACGGGAGCCCTTCATCAGAAAGTATTTTGCTTGTTGGACTTGCAACTGTAGCAGCAGGAGGGTTCCATAAAAACAAAAGCAGTGAACAAAGCCAGAAAGCATCCCTTAGCCCAGGCTTCTGTGTGTTTGCAGCTTGTTTGATTCCAGTTTGGTAGTGGAACTAGATTAAAGTCTTGAATGTTAAAGAGCAGGCTTTATGAAAACCTTTTTTGATCTGGAGACTGAATAAATCTCGAGTGCATACAGCACATGTGCAGGGATTGGTGAGTTGAGTTTCCTTGGCTTTTTGCTGGCTCTGGGTGGTTCAAGTAAAACCACTAAATCACAGCTGTTTGAAATATGGAAGGAGTAGTAAGTACTTGAGATGATTTGAATTCAGTCTTTTCTGAGTCTGTGCTTTTAGGGTGCATAAAATTAAAAGACCGTAGAGAGGACTGCATGCTGCATACATGCGATTGTATTCTTTGAGATAGCCAGCTGATTCTGTCCAGACCCTGCTGAAACAGTGCACCAGCACAACTGCACTGGAAGAAATGGTTTTTAGTCCATTTAAGTGCAAAAGATCATGGCTGAACAAACTAACTTCTGGAATGTGAGTTACGGTTATTATCCAAGTCGCGCTCTGCTTCATTCTTGTGCAGCGCGAGTAGCAGCTCGGTGTTACCTAGGAGAGCGCTGTTTGTTCCCTCCTCTGCTCTCCTCCTTTGTAAACAGCATAGGGAGTGATTTCTGCCCTACTTTGTGTCCCACCTTTTTTTTTTTTTTTTTTTTTTTTTTTTTTCCCTTTAGAGTAAGGATAAACATACAACTGATGTGCTGTGGGCAGAGCTAGAACCAAGAAGCTTTGCTTTTGGGGCAGGGGGCATGTTTCTCCCCGTGAGGAAACTGATGTTGCATTTCAGCTGTAGACATTCCTTTCTCATTGCTTCCCGTGCCTGGCAAGCAGTTGTGTATGCAGTGCTCTGCAGAGTGCTCAGAATAGTGATATTTTGGGTCCTGGGTATTTCTAGGACACATACTTCATCTGTGGTGTCAAGCCTCTGTATAACTACCTCAGACTCCTTGTTCAGTTCACAGCGTGACGTTTCAGTGACAGACAGATCCAGATAGTTTGATCGTCTTGCATCTTGTCTCATGGTTCTGTTTCTGAGATGCTGAACTGCTCTTCACAAGACACACACGCTCTGTTCATTTGATTATTAATCCTTGTAATAACAAGGTTTTTGTTTCAAAAGTGTTGAGCTTCTCTGAGCATAAAAATAATGCGGGTGTACACATACCCAAGTGGGACGAAGGACAAAATTCCAAACATGTTCCTACATTTTGCTTCTAAAAGCAGGTGATATCTGTACCATGTCTGTGTGAGAATAAACACTTTTGTTATGTTTCAGTGCAATTTTTGTGTAACTGCAGGGCTGGAATGGTTTGATGTCACCGAAGATGCAGGCAGCACTCCCATACTGTGTTCTAGAAGCTCAGCTCGAAGGGGAGCCAAGTGCTTTACCCATCGGGTGCAGCAGAAGGGATGAGAATGGTTGGGTTCTGCTTTGTTAGAGGAGCATTTGAGCTCTGTGTGCTGTTTGGTACCCATCACCTTGGCAGGAGGGTTCTCCCCTTTGATTGGAACCAGTTGTGGGTTCTTTGGGAAGTGAACTGGTCCTTCTAGCCCTTAGTAGCCTTAAATTGTGAGGTAGGCTTGTATAAAAAAAAAATGTTGTCAGCACTAAGCATTGTAATGTTAAATAATTCATTGGCTGTCTTTTGAATTGTTTGGTTTTAATGACCTCACCTATATTTCTCTAATTCTAGAGACACTTCTACATTCCTGTAACTTAAAAAGGCTTGTTTGACTCCTAATAGTGAAACTGGTGAAGGGCAGAAAAGCCAGATGTTTCAGCCTGACAGGAAAGTTTGCTTGGTAGGAGACATGTATATGGAGAATGAGTCTTGTATCTGATAATCGAGAATGTAGGAAGCAATTAGGATGGATTGCTGCATCTGTAGAAAAAATCACAAAGGATTTTTCAGGAGTTGTGATTTAAAAACGGTGTCCAAACCCAGACGTATTAGTGTGATTGTAGAAGAACAAGGTCCAGTAAGGATACTGTAATTTTATGTAGCATCAGGAAATCACTAAATACTGTGCCTGCAGTCAAGGGGAAAAAATAATGGATTGAAATATTCATAAGGAAGATGTAATAGAATAAAGATAGCAAACAACCTCTAGTACAAGGGATAGCCTTCGTTAGGGTAGGTGAGATGAAGAATAAGGATGTCGTTTGTACTTCCAAAGTACTGATGCAGAGAGAATTTTTGACAAATGCACGCTGTTCTGGAGGAAGAACATCATGGAATCATAGAATGGCCTGGGTTGAAAAGGACCACAATGATCATCTAGTTTCAACCCCACCAGACCAGGCTGCCCAGAGCCACATCCAGCCTGGCCTGGAATGCCAGGAGATTCAGTTGAATGCTGTATTAGAGGAGCAGCAGCTATTTTTTGCCTCTTCAGTGAGTGTTGGAGAAGCATAAGCATTGAATGGTGTAGTAGGCTTAAAAACAAATAAAGACTCAGTCCTTGATGTGTGCGGGTAGCCTGGGAAGCTCCCTGCCACAGGATGTTGTGAATGCCAAACATCTGTGTGTATTTGAGGGCACAGGGCAGTTCCACAGAAGAAGGAGCTATTGAAGATTCCTAAATGCACGGAACCCACCTCTGTCCCAAGTTCCTGAGCTGCACATCACTGCAACCAAGGAGAGTGTTCAGGGAGGTAAAGAGCTGCTGTGTGCTTACTTCATTCTTACAGCTTCAGGCCATCGCCGGAGCTGGAACAACTGCGATCTGGTTTGTCAGAACTGGGAAGGGGGAGAGAATTAAAATAAAACTTGTAAAAACAGAAACCAGCACAGCTTGTGGCTCGAGTTTCTGCTGCGCTGGTGGCGATGTGCCGTGTGCACCTCTGCCTTGCTGGAGGCATTGCCTGTGAGATATTAAAGCCTGCAGACTGTTGACTCGGGTTTGGAGAGTATATACTGGGCAACTTGCAGCTGGGGAGAGTGGTGTGAAGGTGTGCATTCTAAGCAGGGAAGCTGGCATTTTCCCTTCCCCTTTGGTGTGTGCTGTTCCTTGCTGCCCTAAGATACTGCATGTTTTCCTGAGTTACAGAGACTGTCTTACTGCTGATAGCCTGAATCTTCTTGGTGTGGATTTCCCCTCTTTAAACAGTGTTTCTTGCTTGGTAATGTGCTGTAACTTAATTTGAACTAAAATGAGTGATGTGCAGACCTTAAAACAATTCAATCTCTTTTCCAAATGTTTTCAAACTCACATAGGCCATGGTGAGCTTAGGTTCAGACTTTTTAGAAGTTCTCAAAAAACTGATCTTATTTTAGGACTTGTCTAAACATTTAAAAATGACAGGGCTCAATTCTAGGTGCTTCACCTTTGCAAGCCTGGCCTTGCACTTGGTTTTAAATGCTTACCTAAATCTGCAGAGAATGCAGTGCAGGATGAGGTGTCTCTTTGAAGGTTTCCTTTTGCTTTCAGTAGGATGAGAGCTATGCCAACCTGACTGTCCTTTTGTCCGTAGGCTCTCTACTGTTGGATATTGTCCCATTTTTCTCTTCTTTGCTGAGTATCTTTGCTCTTGTGATCCTTGGGGAACAGCTATGGAAGGCTGGCTGGTAGCAGAATATACAGTTTAGATCTTTGGAGGCTCTTAAGACTCAAAGCTCAGCTCAAGTATTTGGTGAGATTGGAGGCTGTTTGCAAAGATGCAGAAACCAACGTGCCTAAGTCCCATGTTCTGTAGCAAAAATCACTCCATGGGCTGGCAGAGAAGTCGTGTGCTCAGATTTCCATTGCTGTTAGAAATATGCTTTAACTTGTGGTTGGCCCTGAGGTGGTCAGGCAGTTGGACTTGATGTCCTTTGTAGGTCCCTTCCTACTGAACTATTCAATAATGCAATTTCCAGTTCACAATGATGCACATGTTAAAGAGAGCAACTTCATCTTAGATCTTTTTAATTCTTTGTTTCTTTTTGTTCTCTAACAAAAAATTGTTTGCATTTATTTGCAAATATTTTTCACTTTCTCAATGTGTCCTTTGCTGGACTACATTAAGTTTTGTTCCCTTTTTGTTAGACTATTACATCATGACCATGACATGTTGCATCTAAACTCTGCTGTTCCTAACAAACTACTGTAAATCTGGTTTTCCTGTTTTCTGGGTGCTGTAGCCCAGGGGACATCCTGGCAAGATAGAACTCTCTTGAAATACCGACAGTCAGCCAGTTATACTGGCTGCAGTGCCTGCTCGTAGGAGTTTGCATTTCCAGACTGGTGTTGCAGTTTATGCAACAGACTTGTTAGTGCATCTCTGTGTCCCTAGGGTGAAGATCTGGGTTTCCCTGAAAGGCAGAGGGAAGAGCCAGTCAGTCCTGTCCAGCTAGTGGGTGTCAGACTGCTCAGGTAGGTGGATTGCAAACCAGATGGAGAACAGTCTCAACCAAAAAGTCTTTAAAATTCATGGTAACCGGTTCTGAACCACAGAGCTCCTAGGACAGCACCAAAAAATCTTTTTCAGCTCTGAACAGGACTGCTTACGAGAGAAAGTTAGGATGTCCTCGATTTGAATGCAGATAAGAACAGAAGCTCACATTACAAAGCCATGGTGGGTGAATTTTGTCTTGTAATTAAAATTCCTTATTCTGGATAAGGTGTGAGGACCCGTCTGCGTGACTACATGTGAACAAAGTGACTGCAGAACTCTTGCTCCAGAGAGTTTATTTCTCTACCTACCAAATCCTGCAGCATCCTGGCCTTCTGCTTCTTTTGCCACTCAATTTTCTTACTGCACGCTTTCACCCCTTCTAGCCTATCGACCCATAGAAGTATGAAGGAAAAGCATTGACTGATGGCCCATGGGCTGCAGTAGTCCTACCTCTATATGCAGTCTGGTGCTCTGAATTTTATTGCTGAAATGAGAACTTCCACGTCTGGACAGTGGCTGGGGTGTAGGGCTGTGATGGTAGGGCAGAAGAGCACATTGCATCACTGCTGCTAGCCTTTAGCCTTCTGGTTCCTTGACCACAGACACCTTGAGAGCTCTTCAGTTCATGTACCAATGCTCTGTCTTGGGCTAAATTAGGAAATGCTGGATAGCAAAGGTCTCAGTCTGTGTAGGAAGGTGGTTGCTCGGGGCTGTTGAGACTCTGTGAAGTTGATCCTGGCTTTCAAGTCTGCATCTTCACTCTTCTGCAGTGGAAGCCTGGGAACTCCTGTGTTTTCTATGTGTTATGAGCAACTTGGGAAGTAGCTCAGGCTTTTTGAACTGCTTGGTGCTCAGCTTTCTGATTTTGGCCTTACAGAAGCTTTGGTATTGAGTTGTGAAGGTGGCAGAAAACATCCAGCTCAGATTGTTATCTAGCAGACCTGTGTAACCTAATTACCAGAATATTGGGCCGAATAGTTCATAGCTGACTGCTGATAGTCTCCCAGGCTTAAGTACTAATTTATGGAAGATTAATTGATTAAAGCTTCATTTCTGATAAAATGAGTTGAGTAATACGAGATAGAATGTAACCAGCTTGGTTTGAAGGCAAACCACAAGCAGATTGTGGTGGTGGTGTGGAATTCTGTTGATTTCGCTGTCTCTTCTGGGTGGGAGGAGATAAATGCGACTCGTGTGGTTGCATTGCATTAAATTTATTTGCATATTACTGACTGTATTCATGGCTGTAGCCAGAACTGCTGACGCTGTTGGAGTGATGGGGGAAGACGGTCAAACTGCTGTCGGGCTGTGTGCTCTCCAGAGAGTTACTGGAGAAGGCAGAAGAATGAATCTTATTTGAAATGAAGGAAAACTCCATGGAGAAGAATTAATCCCTCCCTGCCTCAAGTGCATTAATTCTTCATAGAGCTGTCGTGGTGCTAAACAATTTGAAGACTCCTGAGGTGCTGAGCTATGCTGTTCCGTGTTTTCAGAGTGAAAGGTTAATTTGAAGCAGGCTGCGTTATGTAAGGACTCTGATTTGCTTCTTGACAAGGGGATGGTGGACCTTGGGATGCAGTCCTTGTGTGCTTGCTTGTGGGCTGTAATGCTGCTAGCAGGAGCTCCTTGTGCAGTAGGGCCCTCTGGTCTCTATTCCACCCTGCGGTCTTGCAGGGCTGCTGCTGGCATTGAGTCCATGGTTTTCTCTTGTGGTGTAAGTGTGGAGCCAGCATCATTTCACAGAGATGAAATCAAGGCAAGATGCTGTGTGAAATGTAATGAAGAACAGTGAAGCCTACCTGTGTTGGGTATTTGAGCTACCTGCCACCCCAGTAAGGCAGAGGACAGGGAAAACTCTCTTAGCTGTCTGTTCCCAATTTCTCCGGAGTTCTAGAGCTAGAGTAACTGGGAGCTGCCACTGCTTATGCAGGAAGCACCAGGGACATGCTGGAGAGCTGCTACACTTTATCACTGTGGGTTGTCCTTCTGGAGATGGTTACCATTGGCTCTACTGAGGGCACCACAGATCCCCCACAGGAAGGAAGCAGGTTTGAAGGGCATTGAAGTTCCTTTCCTCCCTTGCAAGGTTGTCCCAAGATAAGAACCCTGGTTGTATGCAGGAAAGTGTGGCTCTCGCCATGGGGTGTGGGGGGTCCCGGTGTTGGCCCCTGGGAGGCACGTGCTGTGTGGAGGTCTTGTGAATTCAGTGATGCAGCTAATGCGGGACTCCAGCTTCCCTAGCAGCCCTGTGGAGCCAAAGCTGAGAGCAGGAGGGATTTTGTCTGGGGCTGGGAGAGGTGCCCCTAATGACAGGGCAGGCGGTGCAGTGGGAAGGCGTGCCTTCCTGGAGGTGGAGGCCGGTAACACATGAATCACGCCTGTTTGAAGTAGTGATGAAATCCCCGGCGAAGGATTTCTGTAATACCTAGCCAAACAGTCTGGTGTGCTTCAGTTTCCTTTCTCTCTGGGCAGAACGGATGCTCCTGACCTACTTTTCCCAATAGCAGCTCTGTTAAACACTACCCAGCACTATACGTACAGCATTTGTGTTCTGTGTTGTTCACTCGGCTGCTGAGCAAGGAGCTTCCATCAGGCGTGTAGCAAACAGGGGAGAGCTGGTCTGGGCTGGGGCTGCTTGTGCTTTAAACCCACAGCTGTGCCACTGCTGTGCAGCACAGCTCGGACCTCTGCGTGGGGCTCCCAGGCTGCAGAGGGGGATGCTCTGCTCTGCTGCTGTGCTGTGCGTTAGCTTTGTGCGGCGTTGCCGGCATTCAGCTAGATGGTATCTAAATGCTAATAGGACAGATAATGCCTCGAGAAATAGTCGATGAGGTTCGGCTTCCAGCTTCCTATTATGCGATTAAGAAGGGCTAAAGTTACATTCCTAATATTTAAAAGTAAATAAAATCTATAAATGTACCATTAAAATAGGAAGTTTAAATATAACTGTCCTCCTGAGGCAAATTGCAGAGCGCTGTCTAGCTCAGTATCCTGCCTTTGACAATAGCCAGAAGCAGATGCTTAATGAGTACTGTAAGAGATGGGGCATGTGCGATGTGATTTATTTATTTTCTCTTCTCCTCCTCTCCATTTGATGCTCCCAGCTTATGGCTGTCACCAGTTTAGGGCCCTCCTTGGCTTGGAGCTGAATCTGATTATCAGATCCCGACGACATTCATTTTTATAACCCCTTTTAACTTGTTTTTGTTTCTGGTCTCCATGGCATCCCACAGCGGTGAGCTCTGCAATTTAATTGTGCACTTAAAACGTTATATAAAATATTTTTACATCCAGTGAAAATTACCCTTGAACTGACCTAGAAAAGTTTAGGAAAGACGTTTAACCTTGTCAGTGCTCTTGTTTTTCTGCACTGATAGAAGTGGTCATCAGTTATTCCGCATTTCACATCCCAGTTCTATTTGTTGTGTCTCAGATCTCTCCCGTTTTCCCTATCTTGTCCTGATTGCTTCTTTGTCCATCTGAAGTCCTGCTTTGCTCAGTCTCTCCTTATATGGAAGCTGTCCCATGCTTTTGATCATCTTTGTTGTCCTTTTTGTCATTCAGTCTCCTTTTTCAGATGTGGGAAGCAGAACTGCCTGCAGCATTCAACAACAAAATGGTGATGTGTTTCCTTTCCTAATCACCCCAAAGGCTGTATTTCCCTTTTTTGCTTGATGCTAAATGCTGATCTGACCTACCAAGTTTCCAAAGTTTTCATGAGTGATAACAGCTAATTTGGGTCCTCGTATGCTTACGTAATTAGGATATTTTGTGTTACTCTGGGTATTAATTGACATGCAAGATACTGTGTAGTTACTTAGGAGTGCATGAGTTTGGTAACTTTTTGCAGTCTCCTCTGTATTTAATTGTGCTGAATAATTTTATTCTCAGTAAGCTCTGCCAGTTCCAGGCCTATTCCACTTTGTAGATCGTCTTTTGAATATACTGAACAGCACAGGTTGCAGAAGGAATTCTTGGCAGATCTCTCTGATAACCTTCCTCCCTTGGGAAACTCTTCCACTTATGATTTCCTGTCTTTTAACTACTTATTAAATCATGATAGGGACTGTAATTCCACAAAAGCTTATCTTTTCTTTTTCCAAGAGCCTTAGCTGACAGTTCTTTCAAAGTCAGTTTAATTCATATTAAACAGATTAAAAAGCTGTCTCTTGGATCTCAATTAACTGGAAATTGGAAATGTGCTCTTGGAATTTCCTGGGTACTACAAGACTTTCTCTCTGCTCCCGTATTACCCTGTATTTCAATGATTCTCTGCCTGAAGTTCTGTAAATGAGCTTATTTCTGCAGGACGATGGATTTAGATTTGCCTGGATTTGTATAGAAATGGTAGGTTTGCTCAGCAGGCTGGATCAGATGGGTAACTTTAAGTGAGCTCTGCTCTCCCAGAAGGATTCTGTCACAGCTAAATTAAGCTTATCTGGGTTTCCTGGAACTCCTCTACACATTGGGACCTAGAGAAGTGGAGACTTTTTTTTAATTTAATTGCCTGGAAGAGCGTTTGAGGCTCAGCTGGTATTTGGGTGGACCCGGTGTTGGCATCTGATGTGACAGCTGGGTGGGAGAGCAAGAGGTTCTTGGGTAGGTAAATGAGCTGGGGGTTAAAGACAGCATTTGCTCTGTGATAGCATGTCTGGGTCAGGCTGTGAACAGGGCTGCTATGCTCATCTGAGTCAGGTACCTTGTTTCACTTTACTTTTTCTTCAGAAAGGCTCAAAGTACTACAACAGAAATTCTCCCTGTGTGAAGAAGTTGGGATCATCTACTGTATCCATGCTGGACGCCTGAAGCTGGAATGATTGCCTGGTGCTTGTCTGCCTTCACACTTCTCCTTAGGCATTTCTTGTTGTCTCTTGCTGGAGACAGGATTTCTGTGTAGGTGGACTTCTGTCTGACTTAGAATAGCTGTCCTTATCTTCTTGCCCAAGGAGGATTAAGAAGGATTAGTTTTGGAACTGTTCATGCAAAAAGTGACTGGAAGCTTCTTTGACTGAAAGTACTGAGATGAGCGAAGTTAAATGAAATGACAAGGCAACTTACTGGGGTTAAATACCCTTGGGGAAGTGCCTGTAGGGTTAAGGTGGTAGTTTCTTTAACTTAGGAGCCCTAGGAAGAAATCCTGCTTTCATTGGGATACATTGGTATAGTCAGGAGCTCAGAGGGTGAAGGGAGGAATTGCTTGCTGGTGTTCTTTGGCTCGATCACACAGCAAGCTGGAGCTGATCCTAAAGGATTCAAATCTTCAAATGCATAATGTGGGCAGAAAATTAGCCTTTTGTTGTGCTGAAATAACAGGAAGCTAATAGCTGACTTGATTTTCCGCTTTTTAAAATGTATATAGAATGTGATACTTGAGTTCTCTTTTTGTCGGTGTTTGGAAATTGGGCTCAGTGAAAAGCTTAAAATTATGCAGTGGCTATGGGGAAAACTGAACTGCAAGCAGCTTGTGATGCTTTCTGTTCCTTGTAAATGTTTATGTAGTTCAATTCACGATTTAGCTGTGTTAAACATTAACTCTTCATTAGCCACTGGTACTGGAAGTTTAAACTGTTGACTGTAGCATATCTTAGTATGCTCAAGAGGAAAAATTGGATGTGCTTGAGGTGTTAGAAGAAATGCCTGTCCGCTCCCATCAGTTAATTCTGGTATAGCTAAAATTAATACTTGGTACAGCCTACAGGGAGTAGAAGCACTTACTCAGTTTTTCCAAGGAAACCCAACAAAAATATCACTAAAATGTTAGTGGTATCAAAAAGTAGAGAAGATGCTGGATTGGCGCTGGCTCAGGTTGCACAGAGGTGGTGGTGCCCCATGCATGCAGACAGCCAGGGTCAGGCTGGATGGGCTCTGAGCACCTGATGGAGCTGTGGGGGTCCCTGTTCACTGCAGGGGGGTTGGAGCAGATGGTCTGTAAGGGTCTCATAGGACTTAATTCTGTGATACAGTGTGTGCGTAACATTGTTTTTGTATAACATCTTCCAGCCTGAGAAGTACCGGTGTTCCAACAGCAGTAATTATCAAGGGTTTAGAAAACATCATTTGCTCAAGTGTTTATCTACTAATGCTGTTAATTCTGTAGCCTGAAAGTGTGCTGCCTTCTCCTGCCACTTCACATTTTCTGTTTTGTCTTTGGAGTTTTCTAGTTATTTTAACCTCAGCTTTGGTGTTGCTCACAGCTGGCCTAACAGAGCTGCCTTGTCTGCGTCAGCCCTGCTCTGATGGGATGTGCTGGACAGGGGATTCTCCTCAGTGTTGATTTTATTTGGAAAACAGAGGTTTGTGTTCATCTCTGCAAGTGTTCTTAAACAGAGCAGCAGGGAACTGGCCTGGTTGTAGTAAATAAGACTCCAGAAGAGATGTATTTATTTAATGGGAATGTCATCCTCCATGGTGGAAAACAGCAGGTCTCTGTTGAGCATATGAAACTTAGAAGGGGGGCTGCAAGTCAGGGCTTTTGTGCAGAAAACACAGGGCTGGTGTTGTTGCTGACACTGCCTGACTCAGACGTGCTGGAGCCCAGGGGTCGTTGTGCAGCTCGAAGAATTATGCTTTTAATTTTTGTGTCTTGTGGGGCCTCCCCATGGGTGGATCTGTGAACAGTGCAGTGGGAGTTGCAGATGCAAATATCAGGGGCCCAATTTTTCCAATTCTGCTGAGATTGGTAACCGGTATGAAAGACAACTCAGAGGCTGCAGCACTGTCTGACTGTCTGACCTCCCCTCTTTGGGAGGAGTTAGGATATCAGAGAGATAATTTGCAAGGATAGAAATAATCTTTACATATTGATATGCTGAAAAGTGCCCAAGAGAGCTCTTGTTTCCTTAATGAATGAGTCAAGTCTTTGAGAGGGATATGTGAGGTCAGAGGTAAAAATAGTGCTACAGAAGATGCTGTCTTACTCCGATTTCCAAGTAATAAAATAGTGCTGTCGCTCCCACGTTACTGTGGTTGTTTTGTGGATGCCATATACGTGTTCTGTGGCAGAACTGACTAATCCTGCAGTCCTTCTGTTGTGATCCAGATTAAATAAATGAAACCCAGAAGTGTAATTTGGATATTAATATTTTTTAGTGCGTTAAAGCCAATGTTCAGAGCATTGTCTGGTACATTTTCCTATTTAAGGGGAATTCATCAAAAAAAATTGAATATTTAAAAAGAATCCCTAAGCCGTGGCAGTTGCCTTCAGAATTAATTAAAGGCTACACACTTTTAGTGCAATCTGTCTGTAACAGCTGTGTTGTGCGCTAACAGCAAGCACAGGAAGCTGAACGCTTCAGTAAATCCATAAAGAGCTCAGTAGTGTAGGCTGTCATGAAACTATCAGATTTAAATGTAGGTTATCCTCCCTCTTCCTGTCCTCCCGTATCATGATGGGCTGCACCCAAGAGCGAGAAACAGAGGCAGCGATGCTTGTGCTTGAGAAATAATTGGGAAAATTGAATCAAAAGGCACTGCTGGCCTTTTTCCTCTCCACTTTCAGGTAGGATGGGAATGCTTCTAACCACCCGTAGCCACGCTCTCGGGTTTGTTTCTAATGTATATGTTTGTTCACTGAGCGGTAAATGCGAGTTCATCCGCTAATGGCTGTGCAGCAGAGAACAAAGAGCGCTGTGTTGGGCCTTCACCCATCGCGTGAGGAGGAGGGCTGGCTCACAGAGCACACCTTATCACCCTTCCTGGTGTTTGCATCTTCCCAGTGCCCTCTGTTCTTCACGAGCCATTAAGGCTGGATACTGGCTTTTTACCTGGAGACCTGTGGTAGGAATAGCTCTTACTAAAGCTACTTCTAGAGGGATATTGGCAAGTTAAATAATGGCTTCAGGACAGAGCTCTGACCGCAGCAGGATCTGCTTTTGGTTGTGGTCTGCTGGAACGTAGGGTGAGTTGGCTTTCCATCTCTCCTCCAGGACAGATGCTGCAGTGTGTAAAATGCTTCCTGTGGAATGCTGGCGATGGGTTCAGCTACAGATCAGAGCTTGGGAAGAGGCTGTGTGCTGCAGTGGTGTCATGCACTGAGCTTCAAATTCAGCTGCTGGTGGTATGGATGTTAGTTCTGCCCCAGCAGTTGTCAGTGATGATAAGTGGTGAGCAGAAGTCTTGTAACTCATAGGCATGACCTGTAGCCAGGAAACCAGCATTTCAGAATTCATGAACTCCAAAGACACATACTGGATGTACTGTATAATTGCTGGCTGGCATAGGAAGGTTGCTTTAGCTAGAAAGAAGATTACAGATTCTTGTAAGTGGTGCAGTGTGATGTCTTTGATCTGAAGGCAGCTGAGAATCACAAGACTCTCTTCTCCATATTGGTGTGGCTCTGTTGCAATGTAGTCAAGCTCCTGCTGGTGGATGGCCATCAGTGTATTGTTTTGTTTCCAGGCATATAAAGCTTTGAAACTGAGGCAGAGATGTGCAGCCATCGTGACAGCTGCGTGATGGCCGTGCAGGGGGTACCAAGCAGTCATGTGGTTCAGGAGTTCCTTGAATAAAGTATTCTCCAGTAAAAACAGCGAAAGGGCATAAAAACAATTCGTGTTGCATCTTGGGTGAAATGTTAATGTGAACTGGAGGTGATCCAGTTAAGTTAGAGATCTGTCCTTCCGTCTGTATATCTGCTGGCTGAGCTTGCAGAGATCCCTCATCACTTCACAGATACAATCTCTGCTGTAATGAGGACCTCTGTCAAGCCCCAGGACTCTCTCAGCACCCTGGCAAGAGACTGCATGGCTGGCTGTGAGTGAAGCAGAGTGCATCAGCTGCACTGAAGCAGAAAGCACTAAGCATTCATTATTGGCGTGAACTGAAGCTCCAGTGTGCACGTAGGCTAAATGTCCTGTTGGTGTGGTGTGAGTTGGTGGCTGTGTGCTTGGGGAAATTGCCAGCCTGGTGCCAGAATTCCCACGTGTGGGTATTTCCTGACAGCACTGCCTGCTTACCTACAATAACCGTGTGAAGTGGAGCCTATCCAGAGCTTCACAAAGCCTATATTTAATAACGTATTGTGTTTATAATACCTTCCATCCGCTGGATTTCCCAAATAGACTAATCCTCTCAGCTGGTCTTTTGGTAGAGCAAAGATGCCTGTTTAACTGACAAAGGAGCTGGAAAGCAGATTTTCGTGGTGTTTTTTTTTTCCTGCAAAAGCAGTGAAACAAGATGGAACCAGAGTCTTACAGCTACTGTTTTCACCATTGTTGTTGTGTTTTCTGCATGCCATGTGCTGGAAGTTGTACAGAACTAGTGAAAGGCAGTTTGTATGGTGAGCAGTTTGTGACCTAAATCGGATAAGTCACCAAGTCCTGCTGTATGTGCTTGAAGTGCTGCAGATCTTTTACACCTCTGTGCTTTTAAGCACTTCTGAGTTAGAACTTGGAGCTTACCCTGAAGATCCCCAAGGGCTGAGGCTGTAGGAGGGAAGGGATGAGTTTTCTTAGCTTTAACTCTAGAATTAACATCACTCCTGAAGAGCTGAGTTGCCAAAATGAGCACGGCAGCCTATGGGGCAGTTCTGGAGGAGGCTGTGCACGCCGTGGCTCTGCACCCTGCAGCCCAGCTTTGTGTAGCTTTGATGCCTTGTCTTGGAGAGGGAGGGGAGGGGGACAGGGAGTAGATTCAGAGCTATATCACCGCCTGCTTCTCAGTTCAAATCCTTCTTCTTGTAGGTTCTGAGTATTTGATGCTGTTGTCCTTTCTTTGTGCCCAATTGGTAATCTTCACGTTGCAGGTACTTATTGCTGCATCCTCTCCTTGCTGTGGAGAACAGTTGTTCCCAGCTGTGATGTAGCTTGGGTGGGTTGTGGTGGGTGTTTAGAGGGATTGAATCAAGGGTACTCTGAAGAGAAACACTTCCCCTGTTCTGTGGTCTGTGCAGTGCCCACATTGCATGGGTGACTGGGAGCTGCTGCAGGTGCTGCTCTGGAGGCTTCATCCTGGCACTGGGACAGAGCAGGCCTGCTTGTGTGGGCCGTGCTCAACAACGGCATGGGAAGGTCCCTTATGAAACATTGATGATACAGTGGTAGACCCAAAGGAGGCTGTTGATGGCCATGTGATGGAAAGAAAGAGGAAGGATTGTGTCGATTTTTTTGAAAAACAAGCTTCACTTTATGTCAAATACAGAACAAAAGGGTTGTTAAGTTTCCTCTGAGTTGGATCCTAGCTACAGCTTATTTAAACAATGGTCCTGCAGGTTTTGTTTGTCTTGGATGGTGGTTTGTTTTACTGTGGTGTTGCTCATTAGCAACGTATGTGATGTACTGGATGTTGTTGGAATGTGGTCCTGTCCTGGAGAGCTTCCAACATAGCATCATTGGAAAGAGTTGTTCAGGAGTCTGGTTAAACGAGTCTCCTGCTTTCTGGTATTACAAGAATAGTGATTTAAGTTCAGTATTTGAAATGTATTTTGTTGCAGCGTAGGTAGGATCTTCCTCTCTGGGTTACATCCCTGAGCTGATGACAGCTTTGTACTGCTCACTCAGTACGTTCAGCACCAGTCCTGGGCTCTTGAAGGGAACTCTCCCAGTACACCCCAGCAGGCTCTGGGAGAGACTTGTAGAGCATTATTCACAGTAATCCAGCTTCTCCTGAAGATGCTGTGCCTCTCATCTTGATGATCAAATAGATTCTATCGTACGGTGTCTTTCTGGATTTTGTTTGTTTGCAAGTTCTTTTCTTCTCCACAAACGCCCCATGTTGACTGTGTGTCTAGTTCTGTCCCTTCTGGTTATCCCTGTCCTCTTTGCCCACCTTTCCTAAGAGTGTTGTTGGAGGATTTTGATGTGTATTAATCTTCATTTCTGGCTTCAGGGTGGTGATAACACCTTTTCCTCTCTTGCAGAGTGTTTACCATGCCTCTGGGAACGTTCCTCCTTCCTGTTCTCTGTTTCTTGGGAGTGGCAATTCCAAGGGGACTGCAGTATGTCACGTTCTCACGCAACGCTACAAAATTCCTCCACCTGTCCATGGACTTAGAATCAGGGACCATTTACCTGGGGGCTACCAACTTTCTCTTTCAGCTGACATCCGACCTGCTGATGGAGAACATGGTTCAAACTGGACCGGTTTTGGACAGCAAAGATTGTCTGCCCCCAGTCTCAAAGCTGGAGTGCCCTCAAGCACATCATACTGACAATCACAACAAGCTGCTTCTGGTGAACTCGGTGCAGAAGGAGCTGATTGTGTGTGGCAGCGTGCACCAGGGCATCTGTGAGAAGAGGAGCCTCACCTCCATTGACCATGTTCTCTTCCGACCAGAGAGCCCCGGTGACACTCAGTATGTTGCTGCCAATGACCCCAATATCACCACTGTGGGACTCGTAGCCTACTCGAAGGATGAGGTCCCCTTGCTGTTTGTGGGACGGGGATACACTAGCCGAGGAGTTGGAGGAGGGATTCCTCCCATTACAACCCGAAATCTCAGGGCCCACGGCAGCGATGTTCAAGCAACGGACTCTCACTCTATTTTCTCCTACGAAGAAACAGCCAAGCTGGCAGTGGGGCGGCTCTCTGAGTACAACCACCACTTCATTAAGTCCTTCACTTACCGCTCGAGCGTCTATTTCCTCTTCTACCGCCGAGACCTCAAGTCTCAGTCACGCGAGTACAAGACCTACATCTCGCGAATCTGCTTGGATGACTCTCATTATTACTCGTACGTGGAGTTACCTCTGCTCTGCCAGAGCAAAACCAGTACCTACAGCCTCCTGCAAGCGGCCTACGTCACCCAGCCGGGGAAGGACCTGGCCCAGGGACAGCTGGACACTGACGGGGAGGTGCTGTTTGCAGCCTTCTCTGCCTGGCAGGCTTCTTCAGGCAAACTGAGCGAGGAGTCTGCGCTCTGCATCTATGCCATGGAGGAGGTGGACCGCTTGACCAACTGGACGAGGGATGTGTGCTACATGAGAGATGGGAAGTCAGAAGACGGGACAGAAGTGGCGTACATTGAGTATGATGTCAGCTCCAACTGTGTCCAGCTGCCAGCGGTAAGTGACTTTGCACCTTTGCCAGGGTAAAGAGAAATCTGCAGTACGCTCTTGTGTTGCTTTGTGCTCCTGGAGTGAGCCTGTTTCCCACAGCTGTGTGATGAAATCTGCTTGGGCTAAAAGCCTCTGGGCTCACTGTTTCTTTGCTACCGCAGCAAGGCAGTGTTCTTGCATTCCAACTCAGGTCTGCCTTGTTCCCGCTGCAGTGCTCTGCTTCACGTAGACAGGTTTGTGCAGTGTGTGGCAACGGGAAAGGCATCTGGTGTGAGCTGGACCTGGTGCTTGTTTCATGGTATTACCAGGCAAGAGCACTGAAGCTGCAGTTCAGGTTGCTCTTAATATCTTCACATCCTGATCTAAAGGGGTGTGCTGGGTCCTTGTTGCTTAGGTTGAGGTGCGTCTCACAACAGCTTCCAAGAAAGGGCACCCAGCAACCAAAAAAAATCGAATGCAAGAGTTAGCAAAATCCTGTCCTACTGAAGACTGCATTAGGCCTGCAGAATTTTGTATACCAGGAAGACTTTTTCCTGACCTGGCAATAAGGAGTGAGCGGGCAAAACTTGAATTCTGTGGCAAAGGCGTGATGGGATGTTGCAGGATATAAATGTAAAGTGGAAGTTGGCTGTGACCCTGAATCCCTTTCAGTTTGTCAGCCATGCTGGCTGGTGCTGTGATAGCAGGGACAGTGACACAAACATAGAGCAGCAGCGTTCTCCTGGGGCAGGATGCAGCGTCCTGGCATGAGGATCCATGGCTGTGAGTAACCTGTTTTCAGCGAGGGCATTGCTGGTCCATAACAGAGCACTATGCTGTCTTCTTGTCCTTCTGCAGAATGGTAACTTAAGGTAACTTCCTCTTCCCAACCTCCTGCACAGCTGTACCACAGAGCTTTGGGAATATCTGCAATTGGATATGTGGTCCAAAACCAGTTTTGAAATTATGGTTTGTGTTTTGGCAGCTGAGGCAGACTGTACAATAGCTATGGGACAACAAAGGGGTAAAGAGCAGGCTGGGAGCAGGACAAATGTAAGGTCAGGAATAATACACTGACTGGGCTGTGATGTCCTGCTTTCACTGACCCTTAGCTCTGTCCTGCACGTCCCCTGCAGGCCAGCATGGAAGGGATCCTCATGAGTTCAGAGCAGTTTGGGGGATTTCCAGTCAGCCTAGTATGAGCAGCTTTTCTAAGCAGCACGGAGAGTCCCCTTGTCCTGTTTAGTCCAGCGGTGAAGTGGGTGCACAGGGTGGGAGCAGAAGCCAGGCTGTGCTGTGTGATTCCTGGCACGTGATGCCAGGCCCCAGCTGCGTGCTTTGGCACTGGTGGGCTGGCTGAACTGTAGCATCTTATTAACAAGTGTGTCCAATGCTATGTGAGCGTCCTAACAAACTTTATCCCTCACCATTCAGCCCGTGGTAGCGGTTGTCATTAAGATTGCATCTAACAACACGTGGGGGCTGTGCCAGCTCCAGCCTGCTCCATTCAGCACTAAGTGGAAGCGGCTGTCAATGAGCATTTTATGCATTTTATCAGTTCCAATGGTGGCAGCTTGTGCTTTATATGGGAATAATGCTAATTAATTTCACGTTTTTCTGCCTCCAGACCAGCACAAGGTATGTTCTTTTCCTCAGCGCTGTCTCCTTGTTTTTAGAGCAGAGGGGGAGGCTAGCATTGAGTTGTACAGCTCAGTGTCATCTCTTCTGCTGGAACAAACACTTGGTTTTTATAAAGACTTCAGAACTAGCTCTGGTTTGCTGGAGATCTGAAAGTGTATCCACTTTCCTATTTGTCTCCAGATGCAGGAGATGGTAGATGCTGTTGGTGCCTTGATAATTGGACTTGTGAAGCAGGTTCCCTTGAGGCTGCATGTCTTCCCAGGGTGTAGTTTTCAAGATACACAGCTTTTCTTTTTGCATCAAGCTTTCCGTTTTTATCATGAATCAGTACAGGTTTGCCCCATTGTTGCTTCTCACACGTGGAAGGTAGGAAGCAAACACCAGAATTCAGCTTTGGTCTGGGCACTCCAAACTTGCTCTGTGGCAGTACGATGCTGGGTGATTCCTGTGGAGTATTTTGCTACTGCGTTGCCAAAATGCTATTCACCAAAAACAATTCACACAGCTTCTATGTAAGTTTACAAAGTGCTTATATACAATTATCATGGTCTTAATCCCATGGCACAGAACGTGTTTCAGCTCTTGCCTGTGATTAACTTGCACTGCTGACAGTCCCAGGGAGGTGATGGCCAGGCTGTGCCAGCACTGGGAGAGCTCACATGGTCACGTTGTTCTGTAGCAGCCGACCCTCAGTGTGCAGTGAATTCCCCCAGCATCACGTGTGGGCAGCAGCAGCGCTGGGCACAGATGGGATATACAACCATTTCTGTCTTGTATCCATTTTATTAAAGCAAACTTTGAAAAATCAGCCTCTAGTAATGAGATATTTTTGGTTCCAGCGTTTGTCTAAATTGATATAAAGCTTGCAAAAAATATCTAGAATCCCATTCTAAACAAAGGCTTCATGCCTTTGAGTGTGGATGTCTGGCAATGGCTCACTTCCTATTAAATCTTACAGGAACTGGGGCTGTATAAATCCAGCCTTGCTGCCTGGAGCGAGGGGAACTGGGTTGGTGGGAGCTGCCCAGTAATACCTCAGTGAAAATATAGAGCAATGGAGGAGGAGGAAGATATTATCCATGGTGATCCCATGGTGAAAATCAGCTTTTATACACTAGCATTGTTTGAAGACAAGCCTCTAATTGATTAAAAATGGTAGGTTTAATAGTATCAAAGGATACTCTGATGTTAAACTAGGCACCAAGCGAGGTGTCAAGAAGCAACAGAGAAACTGTCCTACACAGATTGTGCCGTTATTTGGGGGAAAAAAATGAAGCATCTCCTTTCTACACGTACGAATAGCAAACAAGTTGGCAGCTTTTATTCTTTCCTTTAGAATTCAGCAAGTGACGCTTTGGTGGGTACTGGGAGGGATCTGGCTGGAACAGAGGGATGACTGTTTTTGCACAGTGCTGTGGAGCTAATTTTCAGAAGTCTGACAGAGCTAGGAAGAATTGCAGCAGTGTGCAGAGAGGATTTGTTTGTATTTTGTGGGTCTCGGCTGCACGCACTGCACAGGTTTTGTGTGTAGCTCTTTGGAGCAGGCTGTGTTCCACCCTGTGTTCATGTCTGTCCTGGTTCTGGGGGCTCCACCTCAGACCTGGAATTCGTGAGTGATACAACAGAACTGTGCTAACTGTTGGACGTAATGCTGGTGACGTGGGCAGCTGATTCCATTTTGCACCAGAAGCTGGCATTTCCATCTTGGTTGGTGGTGGTTGTTTTCTGAAAAATGCATCAAGTCTTCCCCAAAGCTGTGCCGTGGCAGTGTTCAGCAGGAACGCTTTTTGGAGTTGGCTCTTAAGCAGAATTTAGGTGCATTTCATTAGCAATACATCTGTTACGCTGAATAAACTCAAGTGGAATATCTGCAGGATTCTGTTAGGCTACAAACAACTGATGTACCTTAACTAATAATTAGAAGCTGTTTGCTACTCTCATCAAAAAGCCTAGAGATGCAAAACTAAATTCACCTCTGTGAGAGACAGAAGAGAGGATGGGAGGGGTGGAAGGTGATGATGTTCTTTGTGTCCTTTTGGTTTGGGTACTGATTTCCCTGTCCTTTTCACTCCCCCAAAGGACACCCTGTATGCGTACCCCTGTGGCTCTGACCACACTCCCAGCCCCATGGCCAGCCGGGTCCCCTTGGAAGCAGCCCCTCTCCTGGAGACAACAGAGTCCCGACTGACAGCTGTGGCAGTGAATGTGGAAGATGGCCACACCATTGCTTTTCTAGGAGACAGCAGGGGGAGACTGCACAAGGTACGGTCTGGATGCAACGAAGAGGGTAAAACCAATCAAGGATGCTCAGGTGGGGGGTGGCAGGAAAAGCAATGTCAGTTCTTCTGTAATTCCTTGGGTAGGACAGATGTCTCCTATTCTGATACTTTGCCTCTATACTGCTGTGACTCTCTTGCAGGTGTATTTGGGAGCAATGGGAGATGCACACATCTATGCTTCTTTAGCTATCCAGTTGAACAGCATGGTGAGTGGAGACCTGCTGTTCGACCAGTTGCAGGAGCACCTCTTCGTCATGACTCAATCAATGGTAAGAGCAATTAAATCCCTTCCACAGAAGAGCTGACGGGATTTGAGTTCCAGACAAACTGCTGAAGGGAGTGGAGGAGTCTTGAGAATTGTGGCAGAGGTTTTACCCATTCTGGTAACATTCTGGGTTTTAATCCATGGCACGTATGTTTTCGTAAGTTGGTCAGGCTGCCTTGTTTCAGCAGTGATTGTGTGATGAATTTTACAGATAAAAGCAAGCTGTGTAAGGAACTATGCAAGGCACCTTTCCTCTTCTTCTTCAGCCTTCTCTAATTCCTTTTGTGTCCGGTGGCAGCAGGAGAAGCAGCACTGTCATTGCTGGGGCTGCTGGGTGGAAAATTGAGCTGTGGGTATTTTATTTGAGAGGATTTGCTGAATGTTAGATCAGCTTCTTGAGCTAGAAAGAAAAGGATCCTCCTAGCAAAATGAAAGCAACCCCTGGGTTACTCTGTCTGAAAGAAAGGGCAAACTGAAAACCACTGCTTCCCTTCATTCAAACCCTCATGTGCAGGTTGAGATGCTCAAATTTTGTAATACTTCAAAGGAGGAGCTGAAATCTGTGAGTGGAAGATGATTAGGGGAAATCTGAAGTACATCCCTATGAGTAATTGTTCTGTCAATTAAAAAAAAAATGCAAAATTCATGATATACTTAGCAAAAGTAATAGATTGAGGATTAGAAGATGATCGCTTAAAGTGACTGACAGCACAGTAGCTGAAGTGTAGCAGCTGATTTAAAGAAAGGCGAAAGGCAGAAATCAGCAAGGATGGTCAGTTAAGGCAGGCACGTGCTGCAAGTCAAGCTTACCCCAAATGCTGCAAGGTTGTGCAAGGTTGTGCTCCACTTTGCTGAGAGCCGACTGCTCTACTTTCACTGCAAGCGGCAGCTCTGCCAGATAGAGCTGGGCAGTGGGGCAGGTGCTTTCAGAGCCCTCCACTGGAGCTACCGCATCCAGCTCCAGCATGGTGGGCTGTCAGTATGACTGAGATGACACAGTCCAGAAAAGCAAAAAAGCAAATGGCACTGTTTGTTATTTATCACTAAATAAAGTGTTCTTGCAAGGAATGTCATGGATGATGTTTCAGCAGTGTGCTGTTTGCCTCAGTGTCTCTGCAGAGCTTGAAGTTAGTGTCCTTCCTTAGTATGTAAAATAGGCATCAGGCAGGCTTTGGGAATGTATTCCTTTTTCTTCAGTTCTGTGCAGTACTAGGAATTAGCCTGAAATTTCAGTGGCATGCTGATAACAGGACCTAACTAGCTAGGCAGAAGTAGCTGTAGTTCTGGGGCCTGCTTTGTGTGTGCTCTGATTTCAAAGATCTCTTTTCCTGACAGGTGCTAAAGGTTCCCATACTGGAGTGCTCCCTGCACTCAGACTGCGAGTCCTGTCTGGCGCTGGAAGATCCTTACTGTGGCTGGTGTGTCCTTCAGGGACGGTAAGATGAATCCTGCTTGGGTTTTGGAGGAATAATGCTTAGGAATTGTCCCCATTTACTCTCTTCCAGTCTCCATATATATGTCTAGTGTCTGGGTTTATTTTTAGCTCCTTTGTGGGATATATCTGGCCTACAAATTCATTCTGATTTACCATTCTTCTGTCTGCACTTCTAAAGCACCTCTATAAGTCACAGTTGCACAGTATTGTCTTTCAGTTGCTTTCTGGATCTTTGATCACTCACAATGTTCCTGTCCAGAGGACTTCAGCCAGGTTTTAGGCTGACTGCAGCTCAAACTGCCCCTCTACAAATTTCTTCACTTCTTCTGGTGTCTCTGTTGTACTTGGTGCTTTTTTACTTCTTGCTCCCCTTCTGATACTGCTTCACAAGAAGTGGTTTGTCCCAGCGTGTCTATCTGCTTGCTGGCTGTCCCCATGTGCAATGCCCTGGGACCTGGTTTATGGCCCTTGAAGCCGTAACTGGCAGCTGGTTACGGCTCATCCTTTGCTATGGATGGTGGTGAGAGGATGGGACTTCATGGTTGTTTAGCAGCTTCTCTGAGAATCTAGCAAGGGTTTCAGACAGCCAGCATGGGTTTGGGGGTTGGATGTGTGCCCTGCTAGGGCTGTGCAGATCTCTGCTAGGGCTTTCTGCTGTTTCTCTGCAGGTGCAGCCGTCGCTCGGAGTGCTTGAGGTCCGGATTGAGTGAGCAGTGGCTCTGGAGCTTCAACTCTACACAGCAGTGTCTCTCTGTCCAGTCACTAACTCCAGCCAATATCAGCCGAGAGGAAAAGAGAAATGTGAGCAATGATGATTCTCTCTGATAATCTTCAAGCACATAGAAAGAGTCCCCTGCAAAATTGTAAGGCCCACAAGTCTTTCTGGTGCTTTCAAGCATGTCTGCCTCACATGAGGAATTTAAGTTGGCAGTCCCAGGAAATATAATTGTTTTTCCTATAAATCTGAATGTCCTTGTCTCTTAAAAGAGACTTACTAGGTATTCTGGAGTATTTGATGGCTGCTTGAGTGAGGATCTTCCTTGGCTTGATATCTGTTATATGCTTCTGTCTGTGAGTTCAGAGTGTTTCTGACTCTTCTGATACTCTCTAGGAAGATCTAAAAGGAGCTACCCAAATATAGGGCTTCAATCTGGCACCAGAGACCTGGCAGAAAAGCTGAAGTATGGCAGTGTTTTAAATCTGTTAGGGCATGACTAGAATCTGTCTTTTGCTAAAGACTTGAGCAAAGGGGGGAAATTGCCCTTTCCTTGGTGGGTGCCAAGTTCAGCGGGCGAATGGCAGGAGATGATGGGTGAAGCAGCCAGCCCGAAAAGATAGAAAAATGGATGTGTGTGTAGATAACTGCCTTAGGGGCTCTTGCTTTGAAAAAGTAGAACCAGAATATTAGATGAACTAGAAGAATGTTTTGGAGAACGGAGTATTTACTGTATGCTATTGAATTGGCAGATATTCCTGGCTATCTCAGACTTACCTTCTCTGCATGAGGAAGAATTTTACTCATGTTACTTTCAAGATTATGAAAGCTCAGCAGTTCTGACAGAGTCAGGAATCATGTGTCCTTCACCAGATCCCAACCAAACACCAGCCTTGCCAGCAGGAGCAGGTCAGTGAAATGCTTTAAATGGGGCATGATAAGCTCAGATAGCACTGTCAAGAGAAAGTACATTTTGGGTCAGAGTGCCAGGATTCGCAGCGATGGATGTGCATGGTCTGTCAGCAGGTGTTCGTTTCATTCTGTCATAATGTCTCTTTGCTTGCTACTTGTGTGTCACGCACATCCTGTGCTGTTCTGGGCTGTTGCCAGATTCCAGTGCCAAATTCTGGTGGTTGGAAAGGAGCTCCCCCTTGAAGGGTTTTGTGACAACCTGAAGATGATCTGAAATGCAGTCTGGAGCGGTAGCTGGTTTGGCAGCATTTGTCATAAATCTGGAGAGAGCTGACTTAAACGCTGCTGCTTTTTCTTTCTTTTTCTTAGCAAGCAAAGTTTGATTATAAATAAATAAAAAATAAAATAATAAAAAAAAAAGTAAACCTTTTCAAAATCCACACATGAGTGGAAGAAGAAAGTACCTGTAGGAAAAGTGAAGAAGGGACCCACAGCCATTAAAAAAGATTAGAAATGAATCTGCAATGCAGCAAAACCTCAGAAAATACAGTCAGGCTGTTACTATAAACAACAATCTCTAAGTATTACTAATTGGCCACCCCAAAGCACCTAGAAGGCTCTCTGTCTGTGGCCTGTGTGTTGGATGTTCCCCAGCCTGTTGGTGTGAGCTCTGAGCTGCTCTCTTCAGAGAACTTGTTCAGCTGAAGTAAATAAAGCAGGTGCTGGCTGGGAAGCAGTCCACACAAATCACCTAACTAGCTGTAGAGGTTCTGCCATGTACCTGCACAGCTGTCTGGTAGGTCTGAAACCACCTCCGTGGTCGTAACATGACAGCAGAACCAAGCCAGCTCTGTTGTTCAGACACCTTGATTTTTTGGTATTTGTCTGCTGGCTTTCATGCTGCGTGGAATAAACCAACCAGGTGTCCTTTTCAGTCAGGCACAGAGAGAGAGGCTTCGTGCCCTGTTACTGCAGGCAAAGTGAACAGGATTGGTTTTGCCATTTAGATAGCAAACATTGACCTGAATTTAAACTGTGAAGGTCATAAAGGTAAATCCACAGTCTAGTTTTCACTATTCTACACTTCAGATCCTTTTAGCAGCTCCTTTATAAGCCAATCTTGCTTTTACTTCAACAATTAAGTGTTTTACCTACATTATTTTCATCTTGCTTCTCTGAAGCAGCCTGCTTCTATTTTCTAACCTGAGCTTATCCGACAAGAACCATCCAGGAATCTTATCTGTGTTGTCCTTCTGCTTCTGTAGGAGCTCTTTGAGTCACTGAACTATGGCCAAGTGCTCCTAGAAGGGTTTTGCTGTGTTAACTATGCCAACCTTCTCTTCGTATTTGTTGTTACTTAGGTTTTCTCTCTTCTTCACTGCATTTGCAGCCCTTCTTTGTGCTATTTTTATACTCTGCTAAGAGTAATTTGAAGTTGGTAATCAGAACTATACAATTTTCTAAATGAGATGTCATTGGAGCCTCTTACACTGGTATTTTCCTATTCTTACTAAAAAGCTTTTCCCAGCTTGCTAAAATATTTTCCTCTTTTCAGCTTTACTGTAGAGGTTGCATTTGGCTCATCTGTGACTGCTGACGAGTTACATGTAGGTAGCAAGATCTCTTAATTTGCAAGGGCTCAACCTTGTCATCTCTGCTGTTGAACAGCACCATTGGCAGTCATGGCAAATAATTGGAGAAAAGAATATTTATAAATACAGCATCAGTCCTGAAATCCTGAGAGGTGTTGGCCCTTCCAGCACTGCCAGATGCAGTCGCCTTTGTAACAGCGATAGGAGCTGGCAGCACTGCGGTGACTCCTGCCTTCAGCAGCTTGTGATACCATATTTTTTCTTACTGCTGGCTTTTCGTGACACCTCATTGCCTGTTTTACTGGCATCATGTCTCTCTTGTCACCCTGTTAGGAATCCAGTTCAAGCCTGAGGGATCCTCTGTCAGACAGGACAGCTACTTCATTGTCTTCCAGACTTTTGCAAATGAATGTATTTTTATATGCAAAAACAAGTCTGAACTCTCTTAGAGGAAGGATAGGCAACCTTCTTGTTACTTATTTTTGTAACAAATTATCTTGGACAAATGGCAGCTCCTGGAGTTGGGCAGAGCATGCAATATGTTTCCATTAGTTAGAAATCTAATGTTCAGTTCTAAGGTTGAGGGCATTTGTTTGAAATGAGGTTAATTGCATTTTTGTAACTGCCATATGCAAAACATCTCCCTCAGGCTCATGCTCTCAGAGATGGTTAGCTATGACCATTCCTGCAGTTATTTGACCTGTTATAAAGCAATGATAATTCTTTTCCCAAAGAGAATCTGGCTGTCCTGAAGCTTGTAGTTAACATGAGACATAGGTTTAAAACAGAGAAGTCTTTGGTCATTGCAGGTGAGTTTACAGGTCTTGTGAACTCCTTCGTTGACTCACCTCTCAGTCTGGCCATAAAAACAAAGATCTCGAGGTGATAACTGCATGTGAAGCACATGTTGGTTCCAAGGGTTGGGTTTTCCTTTGGATCACAAATGACGACAATCATCTTTGAGCCTGGAATGTCACCTCTTCACGTCACACAGAGGTGACAGTGGAGTTACAGCAAATCTAGAGCGATCTTCAGTCATCTTCCTTCCCCTGGGTTGGCAAGAGCTGTCTTAAACTACCCCGATAAACTTGTCCAACCTGTTCTTAGTGTCCACAGGATAATCTAGAGATGGAGATGCTGGCAGCATGGAAGGGAATCTGTCTCCAGGTTTGACAAGTGTCTTCCGTAGAGCATGCTGTGTCTTTTAACAGTGGCACTCTGAGTGGCACCGTTTCTAAGAAATTCTTATTTTCACTTTCAGATCATGTCACCATAAAGCTTGTAGTGCGTTTCCATGACATCTTCATTGCTTCTGTGGACTTCTCTTTCTATGATTGTGCTGCAGTGGCCCTGCTATGGAAATCAGCACCGTGAGCACCTGCTTTTTCTTGTCTGTGGTTCTAGGGAGGGTGGCTGCCCTGGATCAGCATAGGAACTACTTTTCTATCACTGTTCCAGGTGCCAGAAGTGTGTGAGCAGTCCCTGGGGATGCAACTGGTGCGTCCAGCAGCACCTCTGCACCCACAAAGCAGCCTGTGAAGAAGGAACCATTATCTACAATGAAAGGGTGCGTCTCCTACTCAGTCCTTCGGTGGTGAAACTTCCTCTTCTGCACATAGCTGTGGGGACTGTATGGAGTGGTTTTGTGCTTGGGTTTTATTCTGTGTTATTACTTTTCTCTTACCCTGCCATATTGTTTTTCTTTAGGCCCAGATCCCAACTTCAAGTGTGTTCCCTTCTTCAGCAGCTCCCCTCACTAAGTCCTCTACCGTAGCCCCAACGGTGGCCGTAAAACCCATCACTCCCCCTGTGCATGCAGTATCAAGCACTGTGCCCCCCACAGAGCCCAACCTCATCACATTCTCTGCTGCCTCCAATTCAATGACTGAGTCTACAGAAATCATTAGCAACCCGTACTCAACACTTTCAGCTGAAGCAGCATCTCTCCAGGCCATCACAGAACATCCCCTGCCACCACCAGCAGACAAACCTGCTGTCACTCTGCCAGGCACAGCTTCTCCTGCTGCATCTATTTTCACCAGCCCAGGCAAAAATGTGGATCATGCAGCCTTGCCAACCATAGGGCCCTCCACTGCCCAGGAGCCGTGGCACACTGAGCCACCTACCACTGTAGCAGCTTCTCCTCTGTTCACATCTTCTCCAGCAGTGACACCTTCCCCTCATGTCACCAGTTTCAGATGGCCTCCGAGTTCTTTTCCTACCACGGAGGCCCTGACATCTGCCATCCCATCTCCCCAAACCCATGGCCAGATGCTAGAGGACCCTTCTGCCTCTAATGACTCTCCTGCCATGCTGGGAACTGAAATACCTGCATCAGATCCTCCACCATCAGCTCCCCAAGATTCGCTGCTGGGGGAGGACACGGAGCTCCAGGACACAGAGGATTGGATGGATTTGCTGCAGGCTGAAAACGACACATCTCCCTTCTCTGCTTCTACTCTTTTATCGGGTGATGGTGATTCTTCAGAGAGGGATGTCCCTGACTTACCCAGGATCCTCCACCCTGACCTTGACTATCAGTATGATGCCCCTGGATTTTGGGAGGTAAGCTGCAGAATCTGCTTTTACAGTTTAAGCTGTACTTATTGGAAAGTTTGATGGGATTTGCTGGTCTGATGTTTCAGCATGTAGAAGAAGTTGTGCTTTCTGAGAAAGTAGGTGACCACTGTAATGTGTGGGATGAGAAGTGGCAATCTGAAGTTCCCAGGCCTTGTAGAAATGCTGCTGATCTGAAGGTAGCAGCTGCTGTGATGTCCAGGATATTCACAGCTTTCTGCTGTTCACTGCTTCAGGCTTGTGCATCGCTTTCTTGTAACTCCCACAGATGTTTCTTTGTCCAGACAGGCTTTGCTTCTCTGTTGGCCTATTGTTTCTTTGATTTCCTGTATGAGAGGTGTGGAAATCTCTTTGTCTAAAGATGCTGTTGTTTATTTCCAGAATGAAGAGCTTAGTTGGGGTCCTGGTGCATGTCCCTGTGTGCAAGGAATCCAGGGATCTTCACTGTTTCCAGTCAATGTGGCGAGGAAGATAACCCTGCTTGGAAAGAACTTCCACCTTTACCGGGTAGTTAGCTGCTATTTCACATTAGCATTCAGAAACCATATTAGTGCAGAGCACTGTTTGGGCAACCAATCCACTGGACTGCTAAAAATAATTGTCTAAGAAAGTTGTGGCTCTGCTGAGGTTTTTCCTGTGTTCTAGCAAAAAAACAGCTAGAGGAGTGCCTGACTCCTGTGAATAAGCAATTTTGTACTTGGGTTTCTTCCCGGGTAGGAGGGCGAGCAGAAAAAGGGAGACCACAGGTGTGCACCAACCTGCTGGGGGTCTGAAAGTATTTGCATTAAGTTGCACCTGTGCTGCAGTGCAGATGGCAGTTCTTGGAATAACTTTCTGCTGAATCTCTGCTGTTTCTGTCTCCATACACAAAATACAGATCATCTATTCTCCTTCCTTTCTGGACTGGTAATGCTGATGTGGCTATTCCTGTTGTACCTGAAGCTTCCATGGTGGGGAAAACCGGCCCTGGAAAGCTTCATTCCCAGGGTGTGCCTCTGATTAAGGGAAAAAAAAAAAAAGTTTGCTTCTTAAGATGGAATACGGCTTTGGCAACCCTTTACAAACATCTGCTTCAGAACACAGCCCACAGACTAATTGTTGGTTTGTATGTTAAACTTGACTTCAGTCAGAGGAGCTGAGCTAGTTACAGATACTTATCCTCCATTTTTGACAAGGCATGCATAAGCAATTTGAGGAAAGGCTTATGGGAGAGAGAAGAAAACACTTAGTATTTCCAAGATGCACTAATCTGTGTGCTCTGCCTTTGTTTCCAGGACCAGCAGTGGGACTATGAGTGTGTCCTGAATTTGGAAGGGAAGATGATGATGATGGATGCTTATGTGGAAGGGGATGCAGCAAACCAGTCCCTATGTTACATCACCTGCCAGCTGAACCAGGTGAGGGACTTGTGATGGCATTTCACACCGGTACTAATTTTATTCACCTCGTTCATCTAACTGGCTGGGAGGTGAGGTTTCTGAGGAGAAAAGCACGTTTTGCTAAAATATTTGTGGAGTGTTTAATGCCATAGAGATCTTGTCTGGGGTGCTGCGTCCTGGTGGCACCGGCATTTCAGGCTGCAGAAGGATTGTGTGGTCTGAGCCACGAGATCTGTTGCTGCGTTTGACGTGGCACAGAATGGTGCTGTGTCAGTCGCTGCTCATTGCAACCTGCTGCTTCTGCTATAGCTGGAACTGCTGCTTAGCACAGTTTGCAGATCATGACTGCTGTGGCAATGGTTCTTTTGTGTGGGTTTGATGTAGGGCAAGGTTTACAGGCAGAGGTGATGTTCGTAGTTTGCAACCTCGCATAGTCAAAAGAAAAGGAACAACATTAGCTTTTGAGCACGCAGGCCCTGCAGACCAATTGTAATCCTACATCCCAAAATTGCAGAAGTGCCAGCTTGAACAATTTCCCAAGCAGGTGGCTTGCAATTAGAAATCAGACATTTAGGGGTGCAGTTAGGAAGTTAGACAAGTATTGCCATGAGCACACGCTTGTTTGCAGTGTTCTCCCTGGTGAACCAACGTCTGTTTCTCTTTTTAGAGCTAAGTGGTGACTGAGTGAGCCAGTAAGGACAAGCCCATGCTGCCATCGCCCGAGCTAATGCTCCTTTGGCTGCATTCATAGAAGCTCCTTATAGGCTGTGCATGATGAATGCTACTTTTTTTGTTTTTTCCAACCTGTTCAGCTGGTGTGTTTGTGCCTCCATGAGGTCCTTTACCTTGATGGTTTCTGTCTTTGCAGTACAGCTACACAGCACCTCAACTGGAATTCAATGCTGTGGTGTTTGTGCAGAGGCGGCAGCACCTTCGAGTGGACAGTGCTGCAGATCTTCACGGTAGGAGTGCAACACTTCTCCAAGGGGCAGCATAAGGAATGGAAGGGGAACCGAGAAATCCTCAGCTTTTTTATATGTGTAGATATTTGGAATCTGTAGTGATCCCATCTCAGGGCAACTGAAGAAAACATACAGCCTGATTTTCATCAGTTTTCACAGAGCAGAGAGGTGGAGGGGGTGCTGTGTAGGACACCAAATTGCTGAGTTATTCTATGCCTTAGGGGCTGTTTTCACATCTTCTGGATGTTTCTCTTCCAGTGACTTTCTACAACTGCTCCGTGGGACACACTGACTGTAGCCGCTGCCAAACAGCCGACTCAAAGTACAACTGTGTGTGGTGTGGTGGTGACAAGCCCAGCTGTATCTTCAGGGGCTCCTGCAAGGAAGAGATAGAAGACTTGTGTCCAGCACCTCTCATTCACTCCGTGAGTAACCACCTGCTCACTAGTATGTGGCATTCTCCAGTTGAAAGCGGAGGTCTATGAGCTCAGAGTGCAAACAGTGTAGTTCAGTTGTATGTTGGCACATTGGAGAGTACGTTGATCCTATTCCACTGTAATTCCTTGGTGATGTGAGGATGCTAGACTTGTGCTGAGCTTTTGTTGTACTGAGAGAGAACATTGGGGAATGGTGTATTTGTATCTCAAGTGAGCTGAAACTGATGTTCCAAAAGAAGCATAACCATTTAAAAGCTCGGAAAGGATCTGCAGATTGGATCCTCCAACTGTTCTGAGCCAGACTCTGAAACAGATTGACCCAACTGAGCCTGGGGTAAAGGAGGGCAAACACTCATGATAGTGTCACAGTGAGGATGTGAAAGGTGAGACAGGTTACTGGGATTAATTATTTTTGTTTGTTTATTTTAAGTGTTCCTTGCTAACTGCCACATGACAGGTGTCTGTAGCCATGCGTCCCTTTGCTTGTCAGCTTGTCCTCCCTCCAGTGGCACACAACATCCATGTGCTGCATCTTGTCTTAGTTCATCTTGGATGCTGCTCAGGGACAGAGCTTTGAAGTTTGTGCAGCATGTGATTCATTGTCTTACTGATGCTGAGGGGGTAATGGTGCTTGCTGCTTCAATACAAGTAACACGTACCAGCTTGTGCATTCCCATTCTTCAGTAGAGATGCTCTACGGAGTGGTCAGCATGTTGTTGAGGTCAGGCAGAGTAGTCCTTGCCTATAGAAGTCCACAGTGGATTAATGCCCTCTGAGGAATGCTGGCAATGGTGAGGAATAGAAAAGAAGGCTCTGACCATGATACTCTTTATGATCTCTCTTCTGAGGATGCGGCCTGGTACTAGTCCTGGTTACCAAAGTGAATCCATAGCGGTGACTGGAGCAGGCAGTTGGTATTGGGGCAGTCGTGAAGGGCTCTGTGCTGTAGATCAGGTGCCAGACTGAGGAGGTCTGAGATAATGTGACATTTACACGTGCGCGGGTGTCTTTGCAGGTGTACCCCCTGTCTGGACCAGTGGAAGGTGGCACTAGAATCACCATCACTGGCTCAAACCTCGGGCAGAAACATCAAGACATTGCAGACACTGTCACTGTTGCAGGAATTCCCTGTGCCGTAGATGCTCAAGAGTATGAGATCTCTAGCAGGTAGAGTATCTGCAAACCTCCTCCCAGAGGCAGGCGTTGGCTTTTCCCTTGGCTGCCGACACCAGGCTGAGATTTTGTTGCCTTTTCTGTAGCAAGAATGGAGCCTTGCCCATTCCCTAGGGAGTGCCTCTGAGTGCAGTCGCCTTCTGATTAGTTTCTCCCCAGGCAGTGACCTTGGAGCGATAACTTGGTGTACAAGGCAGTGACCAAACAGTGCTGCCATGTACCCAGCACGCTGCTGGGGCCTTGTGGGTTAGCATGCTCAGGGAGTCTCAGGCTCAGAGCCACTCAGTTTCACGTGTGTGTTCCCAGTCACAGCTTTATTTCAATAAAGCAAAGGATGTGGCTTTTGTAAGTGTCACTGCTAGGGAAATTTCATATTAACACATGGCAAGGATGAGAATGTGTGACTGGAGGTACAGCACAACTTGTTGCCCCCTGCTTGAGTGAGCATGTCCTTAGACTGTTATTTTTCACTTGCTGGCTAATCAACCTCCCAAAAACAAATGCAGTGAAAGGATCCCCTCAGCCTGGGACCGACAGGGGAGTCTTGTGGGCACTGTGCCACACTTCTGGTTAGCAGTGCCTAGCAGTTACACAGAACCTGTGAAAGTACTGGCTAGGAGGAGGCTGAGAAGGGGAAAGAGATGTTGTGCTGAATCCAGCTTATGTCAGTAATAAAGGTAACTGAGTAGCTGGTGTGCCTGGTCAAGGAAGGGCTGTATAACAGGAAAATATAGTCAGGTTTGAGAGACGTGACTGAGGCTATTAGGTAACAGGGAGAAGGAGAAAAGAATATTTTCAGGGCAGGTAAGTGGGAGCCTTGGACAAGGGAGGGAAAGGAGCCAAGCAACCAGCAGGAGATGAGGAGAGAAGAGCAGAGCAATTGTGAGTAACCTCTCATCAGAGCTATCACAAGCCCATTTTTCCATCTCGTGGTATCTGTAGCACCCTTCCCCCGGGGAGTCAGGTAAGTTCCTGCTGGGAAGTGGCCTGCTACGTTGAGCAGTGTTGTCTTGTCTGTGCTCTTTGTTTGTCTGGATCCATCTGCTTTCTGTTTTCATCCTAGAATTAGAGCATAATCTTCCTGGGGTAGCACTGTCTTTGTTCTGTCTGTCACCTGGCATCACAGGTGGTTGGCTTGAAACTGACTCCCTGCACTGCCTAGCTTCAAATTCCTGAGCCTTTTTGGTTGGGGGCATATAGCTGTGTATGTGGAACTCACTCCTGAGCAAGGCACCAACAAAATTAATGTGTAAGGAAGCTGGCAAAAGTCTGCTGCAGAACTGTGTTTTTCTGTAGGGAAATCAGTGCCGTAACATGGGACTCCTTGCTACTCTCTTTGAAGTATGACCTGATTTTTCACCACATCAGCTTCTCCCGTGCCAAATTACAACGGAGGGACTGGAAAGAATGAAGGGGTGCATATCAAGGGAGCTGGCAGGTGCTAGAGGCTGCTGGCTGAAGAGCAGTGCCAGCTGGACCTCTTGTCTTGACTTTTGTTCTGCATCAGGCACAGTGCTGATGTGTGGATGTGTGGATTGCCCAGCGTCACTCCGGAACTCACTGTTTGGATCAGCTCTGGACTGTAGTGGAGTTCTTTGCCTCTTTGTGCAGCTGCTACAGCGAGCTTCATCCCTTCTGTCCCGCTGTCAGATAGAGTGGCTCATCTGAATGGCCACCTGCTTTACCTGCCACCCCTGAACCAGCTCGTAAAGGAGTTTCTCCTTGTTCGGTTGTGTGTTCTGAGCACGTGATAAGGCTGCAAGAGAAGGGAGCTGAGGTTGCCAGGTGGTTTTAGAACATGGCACAGTGGGTACAGCTCATCTTTCCCTTGCTGTGACACTGTTCTTGGGTTGTCCTGCAGCATCGTGTGCGTCACCGGCGGGAGCTGGACAGAGAGATTTGGGCACATTGTGGTGGAAGTGCCTGGAGGAGGACGTGGAGTCTCTGAGCATATTTTCACCTATCAGGTAATACAGCTGTCACTTCTTTGATGCCTCTCTCTGTTCTTTCAGTACTTCTGCTGTACAGGAGCGTAAGACACCCTCAGAAACTTGATGCTGGTGTTCTTTTTTCTGATTTATTTGCTGTTTGTGTTCTGCGGGGTGTTTTTTTCCCTATTGCTAAGATGATAAGAACAGCTCTGGTGGATTGTATCTTTCTGATTTGCAGGTTTTTGTTTGTGACTTTGTTAGGACCTTGTTAGGACTTGTGACTTTTTCTTAATCTGAAAACTAAGAACTTGAACACTGCTTGAACAGTCTTTGCTCCTGACCTTCAGCAGCTGGCAGTGAGTCTGGAATTACTGTGCATTGCATGGATAGGTTTCCTTTATTTTTAAACACCTTTCTGATAAGTTGTTGATATCTTAAACCCAGCGACTATGGAATATTTAAGTAAGATACAATGCTCACTTTTCAACCTTGCTGTACAACTATGAATTAATGGTATGTGACTGGTTGCACGTCTCCATTTCCCTTGGGAGGAGGAAAGAGATGCCTGAAAAGTCTTGGGCTGTTACACTTTTGGCCATATGCTTTGTGTATTGGATTGTATTTGTTGTTGTTCTTCGGTTTCCTGATGACCATTTTTAGGCAAGGTGATGGGAGCTGCGTTCTGTATTGAAGATATGAGTGCAACAGCTATTTGTACTGTGTCATAAAGATTCCCTTATTATATTCAGTCCATTTCCCAGGAATTGATAATGCTTGATGTGTTTTTTATTGAGATCTGTGCTTTGCAGGCAATGGAATTCTTATAGGCACTTCTTATGGGCATTAGCTATTTGAAAGCTCACACCTGGGCTGCTTTACTGTTGTTGTCTCCCAGCTCTTTCTCATTTAATCTATCTCACTTTTCATTTATTAGTAGTGAACTACTTGTCCCAGTCTGTTGCCAGGCCCCCTGAATGTTTGTGCACCATGTCTGTGGGACTGAGTTTTTGTTGCTCTGAATAATTTTATCAAATTTCCTTTCTCCTTCCCAGGTGACCCAACAACATGTTTAACTGCACAGGTCCTAACACAGATTCTTAGGGCTCCCTGCTGGTAATCTCCTCATCTGCTAGACAAACAGACAGTTTATTTGCTACCTTATGTTTCCTATCTTGAGTTCTTAATCCAGTTACTGATCTGAACAATCCCTTTGAACTGTTGATCCTAGGGTTTGTGTGTGAGGCTTATGGCTTTGCTATTTGCAGACTGATCTGCCTTTTGCATTTTGTGGAAAAATAAGTCCCTAGCTCACATTTCTTGCTGGTGTGGTTGGTCCCCTCCCTCTGCTGCTACCACTCCACAGTAAAAGGAGGTGCAGGACGCTAGACTGTGATTAGGAATCTATAGCTTGTATTTTCAGAGTGCTGGAGATCCCTGTTGCTTTCTTTCCTTGCCTTATTTTGTGAGGTCCTTGTCATTCAAGCACTCCATTTCTCTCTTTTATTCATTTATTTTTTTTCTTTCCCTTTTTCCTTCCAGAACCCAGAGCTGAAATCCATAGTTCCAACTCAGGGCCCCAAAGCAGGAGGAACCTGCCTTACACTGCTGGGCTCAAAGCTGCTAACTGGACATCCTAATGAGATCAGTGTCCTGCTCGGAGACCTCCCTTGCCACATGTAAGATCAGACCTGCCAACGTGCTGGCTGTGTGCTGCCCCAACTCTGCCCTAGAGCCCTGCAGGGCTGTCAGCATTAGACTTAGAACCTTTCATCATTAAACCTAGGAAGATAGGGGAAGAGGTTCACAGGCTGTCGGTAAGGAGCAAGGCACTGTATTATAAAACCTGTCACTTCAGTGGCTCTATGAATCCCTTGTTCTCTTTTTTTATCTCTCCAAGCCTCTCTGAGATGACAGAGGATCAGTTGGCATGCCAGACAAGTCCCAGCAATGTGTCTACAGAACTCCCAGTCACTATCAAATACGGAGACCAGGAGCGGAGGCTGGAAGGTTCCCTCTTCAGATATACTCTAGATCCCAATATCACTTTTGCAGAGCCACCCAAAAGCTTTCTCAGGTACAGAGACAGTGCTTGCACCTTCCTCAGGGCTCTGTGCTGTGGTAGGCAGGTACTGCAGCACTGCTGGCATGTTTGTTGTGTGGCACGCTGGAGTGATGCCAGGCCTGTAGGAGTGCGCATAAGCAGAGGAGTGGGAACATGGGCAAGACAGAGCTAGCAGTTAATAGTTGTGTGAGATGAGCTGCTTTTCTCTTCCAGTGGGGGGAGAGTACTCAGAGTTCATGGATACAACTTGGATGTTGTACAGAGCCCCAAGATTCGAGTTACAGTTTCTCCCTCTGAACGCCGGCGCCGAGGCCTGGGGAGATGGCGCAGAATCATCGCAGACACCGAGTGCCCCAAGGATGCTGTGTGCAGCATCCAGCAGGTAACAGGCAGAGGGCTCGGTGGGGCTGTGGGTGTGTGAGGGCTGGTGTGCTGCATTGCAGGGGTGGATTTCTGTCACTGGGGCATCTGGACCCGTTGCTCTGCTTGTGTCCTACCAACTAAGTCTTGGCCAAAGCAATGTCTGCCAGGTTAAGAGCTTTCACAAACACTGACATGAATTGGATCTGCTTTTGCTTAGGGATGTTCAATGTTTTTCTGCTCTCCAGCTGCCTGTCTTGAGGTGTGTAACTGTGGAGGTATTGATCTGATCATCAAGACAGCAGATCTTGCAGCAGAATTGAGAATATTTGGTAGCCAAAGTACAGGCGTTTGTATTCACAGTGCAAACAATAGAGGGCTTCCTGTACATAAACTTGGAAGTCTTGCTGAGGTATAATCATCTGACATTTCATCTGGCATTCCAAGATACATGGTGAGGATGATGCTTTTCATGTTCTTACACGTATATGAAAGCTTCTCAAACCATGAAGGATGCTTTTTTTCCATACTAAATCCCTTTTGAGTTTTTATTGCACAGATCTGGAGCTGAACGTGTGCCCAGTGGACATGCACTAGTAAAAGCTGTTTCTCCAGTATTTTTTGTGACTCTGAATTCCTATGGGGGAAGGGAAAAAAAAATGACTAGTGCTTTCACCACATGTTGAAAATGTATGTAACCCAACACAGGACACTTCTTTCACAGAAACATTCAGGTTATTAAGTCTGCCTTGTGTTGGAGATCTTTGATCTAAAGCTGATGCTACTCCAGAATTTACTGCTGGGGGAATGGCAGAGCTAATTTCCACTGTTAAGAATTTGGTACTTGCAGCAAAACCAGTGCTCAGAAAACTGTCTTCAGGGGAACCAGGGAATTCCTCAGATCTTGTATTTTCCTCTCTACAATTAGCAGTTTCTCTGGCATTGCTCCAGATAAAAGGAGCACAGATTGGCCCCAGATTGCTCAGGGCTGGGAAGTATTGCAGAGCTGCAGAAGTGTTAGTGGTTTCCCCACTGACATTTTTATCTTTGCTTTTAGTTTGAAGAACCATGTCTTGTTAACTCCTCCTACCTGATCCTGTGCAAAACTCCAGCCATTAACCTGCTACTGCGGAGTGTCCACATCAAGCTGGAATTTATTCTGGATAATCTGAGCTTTGATTTCAACTCATTGCATCCCATGCCCTTCTCTTACGAAGTCAACCCCATCCTCAAGCCGCTGAATGCTGAAGATCCTGCCAAGCCCTATCGTCACAAGCCTGGAAGTGTGATTTCTGTGGAGGTAACACAAGAAATAACATACGCTGTACAGAATTGTTGATAACCTTAGACTGTTTTAAATTGGTGTCATGCAGCATCCAGTGTTTTAAAGCATTTGACAGGCTTGCAGCCCATAGCAGCACATCTATTTCAGCCCCTGAGAAATGCCACCTAATAAGAAGGGAAAAGGACTGCACCAAAAAAATCCTCTTGAGCCCGTATGGATTCATAGGACTCATAGAAAGTCCCATACTCTTATTTTTAGTCTCAGTGTAAAGTAACACTATTCATGTATGAGATACTGGTATGAAAAAAAGCCTACACCTGCTAAGCCCAAAGCTGCCAACCTTTTCATGTCACCTTAGGAGTGAAAAGAAAGGGCTCCTGTCATCTTGCGGTGCTGGTCTCCGTCGTCGTCTCTGGAACTACAGATAATGGAGATGGTTTTTAGTCCCATCTGATCTATTCTGTTCTGTTCTATTTCTGTTCCAGGGGGAAAATCTAGATCTGGCCATTTCCAAGGATGAAGTTATGGCCATGATTGGGGAAGGAATCTGTGTGGTGAAGACATTAACGAGGAACCATCTGTACTGTGAGCCTCCCTCTGAGCAGCCCGCTCCACGGCACCGCACAAAGCGGGAGGGCACTGACCTGCTCCCGGAGTTCACGGTAGGGAATCAGCAAGAAGGCATGTTTGTAGTAGATGCACAAGCAGGATGTGGTGCTAGGAGCAGTGGGACAGGGAGAAGAAAGGCAGAAGCCCTCGTGGCAAGGAGCCGTTCTTGTTCTTAACTCTACCTGTAAGTGCCAAACACTGCCTGAAAATAAATGGAGCAGAATTCAGAAGTTGTGCTGTGGGACGTAGCCTTACAGGAGAGCTTTAGACCACCTGTAATCATGATGGAGAAACCATTTCTTTGCTTTTCAGTGCTGCACCGAGCTTATATCACGGCTGTGCTTTCTTTACAGGTGCAGATGGGAAACCTGAACTTCCTCCTGGGCAGAGTGCAGTACGACACAGAAAGCCAGCTCACCTTTCCTCTGGAGGCGCAGATTGGTCTGGGTGTTGGTGCATCCTTCGTGGCACTGATTGTTCTGGTCATTGTCTTCATATACAGGTGAGAGGCTGTTGCACTGTATGGGAGCTCCAGTTGCCCTGGAGTCCTTGGCAGCAACACAACAGCTGGTAAAGGACAGTCCCTGGGCTAAGATCATTGGGAACAATTCTGCTGCTTACAGGAGGAAGAGTAAACAGGCTCTGAGGGATTACAAGAAAGTTCAAATCCAGCTGGAAAATCTAGAAACAAGTGTTCGGGACAGATGCAAAAAGGAATTCACAGGTCAGTCACAGAGCTCCTATGTTTCTGCAGATTTGGGGAAGTTTGAAGAATCACACTGAGCCCTACTGCTTTTTCGTAGCTGCATATTTGTTTGGGTAACTCAGGACAGGCTATAGCTTACATCCTATGCCAGTGCATTGAAACATGGCCAAATGTCTTATTTAATGTTTCTTTTTAATTCAGAGCACAGTGATCTGTAAAGACCCCTATGATTCTCCAGTTCATCCTCCAGACTCAGATGAGGAGCTAAAGGTCAGGACAGCGCACTTGGAGGGATCTGAAGGGCAGCTGGTCCAGTCTGTGTGTAGAGCAGGTTAAATTACACCCCATACATATCCTGAGTCTGCAAACCTTGAACTTGAGCTGCTTTCAGCTGTGAGCCCTTGTGTGGGGCATCTACAGCTCTAGAACTGTGCAGGCAGCTCAGATTGTAATCTGCAACTAATGTGGGAAGGCAGGGAGGTGCAGGAAATTTCTAGTACTTTGTATATAGTTAATGCCTATGACCACAGATCAGTGCCAAACTGTGGCCACCTCTTTATAAAACAGCAAACCAGCCCCTACCTGTAAAAGCGAATAATCACCAAATTCACTTTCTGGTTCCTCATGCAGTTCTCCCAGTGCCTAGTCTAGTGATAGATGTTCTAGTAATGGGACCCTGGTGTGACTCATCTGATAGGAAACGTGCTTCATCTTCCCAGCACTCTCATCCTGCTGGCTCTAATTCCTGCCTAGACTCACTCTGTACTGTCACTTGTGTGATAATGGGGATAAAATCACAGGCGTTTCCTTTCCCCCAGACCTGATGACTGAGATGATGGACCTCACAAGTGACCTTGTGGGCACAGGCATCCCCTTCCTGGACTACAAGTCCTATGCAGAGCGCATTTTCTTTCCGGGCCACCGTGAGTCTCCACTGCAAAGGGACCTGGACATCCCTGAGTGCCGTCGGCAAACTGTGGAGCAGGGCTTGGTCCAGCTTTCCAACCTGCTCAACAGCAAACTCTTCCTCACCAAGGTAACGTGCCTCTCTGTGCTGCAGCATGCTGTGGGATCGGGGTCGTGTTGCTGTTAACTGGTGGCAGGAAGCAGGCAGCGCTCAGTGAAGTTCATTCCTGTGCAGTCCCCTGTGCAGCACTCCTTTCAAGAGCCAGTCGTTGTGGCTGCCTTGTTTGCAGTGGATTCACACACTGGTTTGTCTCTCCTCCCACCAGTTCATCCACACTCTGGAAATCCAGCGCACTTTCTCCCCAAGAGACCGGGCCTATGTGGCATCACTGCTTACTGTGTCGCTGCATGGGAAGTTGGAATACTTCACTGACATCCTCAAAACACTCCTGAATGACCTTGTGGAGCAGTACGTGGCCAAGAACCCAAAGCTGATGTTGCGGAGGTGAGCCAGGCAGATGTGAGATGTGGCCCCACCTGAGGGAACAGAGCTTTTCTGTTCAGATAGCAGACTTTGAAACTGCTGTGGGTAAGATAACATTATGGGATGAGCTGCAATTGTAGAACCAATATGTGTCCAGGCAACACGTGACAGAAATGATGGTACCTCTCACCCCAGCCAGCAGCTGGCAGGGAGGAAAAAAGATGAGAGAAGAAGCTGGCATTGCCCACCCCAGATTCCTGTTCTTTTGCAGCTGCTGCACGTTAGTTCTCTTCTTGAGTTCAAGTACTGGGACTGCCAAGTCTGCCAGTATCACTTGCTGTGTAGAGGTCCCTAGACTCACAATCGTGCCATGTTTGGAAACTAAATTGAAGTATCTCCTGTGTTCAGATCCCCATTAGCTTCTTGTCCAGTGCATCCTTCTGATCTGAACAAATTTATTTTGTTTGAGACCTGCTGGAGGCTGTCCTCTCTCCCCTCCTTGTGTGTCTCACTTCAATTCTGTCATTTGGTGCCTCCTTCAGGCCGAAAAGTGCCTCAAATAAGAACTGGGATCAAAAGGATTTAACCTGAATGGTCCCTAAAGTAATTTATTCTTTCTCCCTCCTTTTTTGATCGTTTATCATTGTTTAGCATTCTCTTTTCTCAGAAGGGGTGATCTTTATCTCCAGTTCCATCCTTGCTGTGCAGTATATTCATGTGACCAACCCCATGCTCTCTTTCAGGACAGAAACAGTGGTAGAGAAGCTGTTAACCAACTGGATGTCCATCTGCCTGTATGCATTTGTGAGGGTGAGTTCTTTGTGCCCTTCTGGAGTAAAAGGGCCAAGAGGTGAGAGACAGTCACAGCTTTGCTCTTCTCTCACTATTAGCTGAAATAATGCCAGAGACATCCTGTGTTTCAGAAGTTACTGGGGAAGACAGATGCATTCATGCCACTCCACGTTTCAGGATGCCTTGCTAGATCGTGGCGAGAGCTCAGTGTAGCTCCTGTATCATCACAGTGATGACACACTGGCCATAGGCTGCTCTGTGTGTGGGGAGGATGCCCCTGATTTAATTACTCTCATGGGAGAGAGTGGCGAGGAGTGTCCTGATTAGCGGCATGGAGACAGAGCCATGCCTTGGTCTTACGTGTCCAGCTGGTCCTTAGCCCCTACATGTTCCTTGTGCTTGGAGTGGGAGCTGTTGGCAGAGACTTTCTTTGCCTGCAGTGGTAACTGCTGTATCTCCTGGTATCCTCTGATCCACTGCTCTTCTCTCTGCTTGGGAGTCTGTGATTCCAGGCTGTTGGGTTCTGCTGGGGGAAACAAGGTGAATTCCTGACAGGTGAAACTCCGTCCCTTCTGTGCCAGGACTCTGTAGGGGAGCCGCTTTACATGCTGTTTCGAGGAATCAAGCACCAGGTGGACAAGGGGCCTGTCGACTGGGTGACAGGGAAAGCCAAATACACCCTGAATGACAACCGCCTTCTGAGGGAGGACCTGGAGTATCGCACTCTGGTAAGCACCAAATCTTTTGTTCCCTGTGGCCCTCTGGGGTGACAAGGCTCAGAGTCTCTCCTCATCAAGACAGAAGTACAGTATCCTGCCACTGTCTCCTGGCAGCCAGGTTTCTCCCAGCAGCATGGTGTTGTAGCTGAGTGAGAGCTCTCCTAAATGGGGCACTTTTACCCTAGCTGATAGGAGTTCCCATCTCAGTAATATGTGGTGTATGAGCCACTCTCTGTGTTTGGAAATAAGGGGATAAAATCACTGATGGCAATGGTGGAAGCCTCTCCCCAGCACAGTTAAACTGGCATCAGCTCTCAGAACAAGGCCAGGAACATGGCTTTAAATGATACGTGCCATTTTCTTTTCTGAAACTTCTTCAGTGGAAGGAATAGACGTTAACTTGCTTTAATGGCAGAAGTCAAAAGTGTAGATGTGTCGGATGTGTCAGAATAGCTGTGACCTTTTCTTTTGTTCCACAGACTTTAAATGCTTTAACACAAGCAGGAGTTGCTACAGGAGGGGCAGAGGACTCCCAGGGGATTTCTGCTAAAGTGCTAGACTGTGACACCATAACACAAGTGAAGGAGAAAATCCTAGATCAGATTTATAAAGGGATGCCATACTGTCATCGACCAGACCCAGACACCCTGGATCTCGGTGAGCAGAACTCCTTGGTGCCAAAACTTAATGAGGACATTAAAAAGTGGTTGTTTCTGCACAGCACCCACATCTGCATGAAGTTTGTCGCTCTCTGCTGAGCTTGCAGAGTTCCTGACCGGTGGCCTTGTACTTTTGCTGGACCCAGCATGGCATGTCATAGGAAAGGCTATAAATGTAAGAGGCAGGGGTGGGAAAGAAGCAACTGAAGTCCAGCCCCTTCCATTTTGTGATGCTTGGGGCTCTTTGCCAGATCTGGACCATGGCAGTGGCTTGAGAAAGAGGATATGGGGGGCGGGGGATGGACAGAGGATGTGTATGGGATGAGAAGACTTTTGAGTGTAAAGATGCTGTAGTCCTAAGCCAGCTCTTGCTGCCAGTGGAGTCAGTGGTAACATTTAAATAATGTCTGTTAGGGAGGATTTTCTCTTTTCTGTCTTCAAGTTCCACTGGTTCAGGCTGGAGTGCAGTAGACTTTCAGAGATGCCTCAGCTTAACTGTTGTTTTTTTCCTTCCATGTCCTGTGTTTTAATGGCTGTAGAGTGGAGATCAGGGCTGGCAGGTCATCTGATACTGTCTGATGAGGACGTGACATCTGTTGTTCAGGGAACTTGGAAACGCCTGAACACTCTTCAGCACTACAAGGTCAGAACTGACTCTACTGTTGCTTCATTTGCCCTTTCCTTTTTTACACACTGTTGTACCCCATTTATGACTGACTGTATTGTAAAAGTAGTACAGCTTTCGTTGCAGTGGCATATAGAGATGGAGTCAGTACTGTGTCCTGAACTGTAATTTCTCAACCACCATAGTCCTCTCCCTAGACTGCACTTGAGACCTGGACAGGTCTGGAGCTTGAGGGCAGTGCTGCGAAGTTCGTTAATGTTCCAGTCCAAGTCAGTAAGGAGTTGATAATGCACTGGTCTGTGATGTAGCTTCTAGGACTGGAAAGATGATTTTTTTTTTAACCTACTTTGCACCAATATGTCACACTTGTTCTAAATGTGAATGATGTTGATCCCTGAGCACTGCCATTTTCTCTGTATGTCAGTTACTCAGACTGCACAAACTAGATTCTCCCTCCATCAGGACAGACAGTGGCGATGCCCCAGTATCCCTGCTCCTATTAACAGTACAGTGTGTTCAGAGTTTATTTTGCTCTACAAGCACTTGCCCGTTGTGCTGATGGGAAACATGCTGTTTGTTCTGAATGTTGACATTTGCGTGTGTACAGGTGCCTGATGGAGCAACAGTAGCTCTGGTGCCACGGCTGACCAAGCATATCCATAGAGAGAATCAAGATTACATCCCAGGAGAGAGTGAGTTTGATGTCTTATTCTTATAAAATAATTTTGTAGTACCTTGGTGGGACAAGAGTTGCCATAGCCCTACCTTTATGCTGCTGTAGAAGGCTGATGGACAACTTGAACCCTTATGAGATTGTCGAGAAATTGGAATTTTGAGCAGACAAGGTGAGAACAGTACAGAAATTGTCTTTAAATAACTGCCTGTTTAGAAACACCTATGCTGGAGGATGCAGATGAAGGTGGGATAAAACTTTGGCACCTGGTAAAACCAACAGAAGAGCCAGAGCTTCCCAAGCATCGTCGTGGAAGCTTGAGAGATCGGGAGCGAGCCAAGGCAATCCCAGAGATCTACCTGACACGTCTGCTCTCTATGAAGGTGAGAAGAGGCACAGATTGTGTTGCACTTAGGATCTTACCTTCTTTCATATCCCCCTGAAGGACTGCAGGGACATGTATGAGGATAAGAGCCTAGCACTGCAATACCAAACTTTCATTCCTACTAATGCATTAAGTTTTGCAGAGCCTCTAGGAGAGTGAAATGTGTTTATCATCTCTGGGTCCCACAGATAAAGGTAGGTGCTTAATGCTTGGCAGTGGAGTTTTTGGTAGCATTGGCGACAGGTTTTGTAGATCTGCTTGATTTCCACTTCATCAGTGGCCCAAAAGGTAGCATTGACCTGATTACTTCCTACAGCAAGATGATGCTAACTCCACATCAGCCATGCACAGACTCAGCTGCAATCATAAATCAGGCATAGCACCTGTTCACGTTCTCCTTTTTGCTTTATTCCAGTATCACTGTTGAAAATTGACCCAGGAACTTGTTCCTTAGTCTCTGTTCTTGAGAAAGGATCAGCTTTCCACTTTCCTGCTTGCACAAGTGCAATTCCTCAAGGGAAAGCTGAGGCACTTTGCCAGGCAGTGCCTCTGTTCTGCCCACTAACTTCTTTTCTAGCTGCTGAGCAAACAAGCCTTTTCTCTTCGTTCCCGTCTGGCTCAACACAGCAGCTCGGCAGCCCCCCTCCACTGCTCAGTCTCTGCACTGCAGTGCCAACCCGTGGTGTTGCAGGCTCTCTCTCCTGTAGTAACTCCCCAAACTGGCTCTGAGTGGGTCTGATTGCCTTCTGTGTTTTGGCTGTTCACAAACTTTAGCCTGGGGCCTCGTTTCTCCACTGCTGCTTCCTGCAGTGGATGTGAGGTTGTTTCAGGATCACTGAAAGAACATTGCTGAGCAAAAAAGGGTAACCTGGCCTGGGCTCTTCACTTTCCTCTACCTGTGATGACCATGTCTTGCTTGGTTCTCCACAGGGCACTCTGCAGAAGTTTGTGGATGACTTGTTCCAGGTGATCCTCAGTACTAGCCGCCCTGTTCCTCTGGCAGTCAAATACTTCTTTGATCTGTTGGATGAGCAAGCTTTACACTATGGGATTGCAGACCCTGAGACCATCCATATCTGGAAGACAAACAGGTATGGTCTTCATGTGGGCCGTGACAGAGGTGTTGCTGACCTATTTGGAGCTACCTGCTTGCAAAGAGACAGCCACCTCTGCCTACTGAGGAGAAGCATAATGAGAGTGCAGGGCAGTAAAGCACAGTGTGAAAAGCTGGTTTTGCTGTGAGGGCTAATTTGGGGTATGAACAGCAGTATGTGCAGAACATCTTCCAGCACAACAGCCACTTTCTGTACTGATAAGCTCTCATGCTTCCATCTTCCCTGCAGCCTCCCACTGCGGTTTTGGATCAACATCATCAAGAATCCCCAGTTTGTTTTTGATGTGCAGACATCAGATAATGTAGATGCTGTGCTCCTGGTCATTGCACAGACCTTCATGGACTCCTGTACCATTGCTGACCATAAGCTAGGGCGGGTAAGTATGGAGGTAGCAGCATATGGCTGGCACAGGCTGTGTGAGCAGTGCTGGCTCAAGGAGGCAGCAGCTCCATGTAGTCCTCCAAGAACAGCCTGCCAGGCCTGCGCCTTGCTCCAGTGCCACTAGAGCACTGGAGAGTAGCTCAGTGCAGACACCTGTGCTGAGGAGGAAAGAGTTTTGTTTAGAGCACAAGTTTTCCTGGGGTGCTCCGTATTTGCAGCTTGCATGTGCTCAGGGTACAGAGCATGCGTGCTGTGCAGCAGACAGTGTGTGTCACACAACGCATCTCGAGAGTCAGGCTGGCCATCGGAAAATACTTATTTGCCACCACTGTTCTCCCTGTGCCAAGAGTAGAATGGGTCACCAGAGGTGAGCTGGATCTCTGGAGGATTTCAGATTTAGTCTGTGTGAAGCCTTGACCAATGTGATACCATGCTGGTCCACAGTACGGTAGAAGGCAGGCTGGAGATCCCCGAGGTCCTTTCACCTTCATGGTTCCTCAGTCTGTGTTACCAGAAGGGAGGCCAGTATTTGAAGTGCCTCTGCACGAAGGGCCAATGTTCCAGATCCTGGACAAACGACAGACAGCAGAATGGTGTCACCTGCTCAGGTTTGTGCACTGCGTGGCGTAGGAGCTATTTGTAACCAGTTCTTGTTTTGGATGTTCAAGGACTCTCCGATCAATAAGCTGCTCTATGCTCGGGACATTCCTCGCTACAAGCAGATGGTGGAAAGGTGAGCAGTGGGTGTGGGGAGTATAGTTTAAGAAGGATGCTAGGAGGAACGTGATGGTAATTGCCTCTGTACCACCGTGCAGGTATTATGCAGACATTCGCCAGACCATCTCTGCCAGTGACCAGGAGATGAACTCTGCCCTGGCTGAGCTATCGCGGGTAAATAAACGTGTTTGTTTCAGAAGTCATGCTAGCCATTCGTCTGTGCATCTCATAGGAAGTAGGTAATGCAAAGATCAGATATTCCAGCTGTGTGCTGTTCTGCTCAGAACTACTAGTTGTTCCCAGTGGTTGCTTTGCTTCGTGGTACCACTGGGGAGAGAACACCATAGGCTTCCAGGCAAGGAGTATGCTTGATTATTTTTTTCCTTCCCTAGGAACTGCTGGTGAATTCTCTTTCCCATTGCTTTGTGCTGGGAGTGACTCCAGTACATTTCCTTATTAGTTATGAGGACACAGAATTTGCAAGAACAATTGTTAGATGTCACAGCTTTATCTAACTTCCTCTCTTATTCAGAATTACTCAGGTGACCTCAATTCCCTGGTGGCTCTGCATGAATTGTACAAATACATCAACAAGTACTATGACCAGGTGAGTGTGTTCCCAACAGGTATGAACACAACCTTCTCCTTCTACCATCCAGTTAAAAAACAAAAACAAAAAAACCAACTTAATTATTAAGAGCAGCCAGATTATTACAATGCTGCGTATTGTTTCACTGACATACATAACTTCCATGTCATGAGTTTAATTTATTCTTGTCAATGAGGGAGGGAGGACGTCATGCAAACAAGGGACTTGGCTCTAACCCAGGGGGCTGTTAGCATTTCACTGCATTTGTTTAATATTATTATGTTTAATATTATCTCCAGCCAGCAGTGCTGCATGCTGGAGAAAGGCAGCCAGTGAGCTCTGTCTTGTTGCAGATCATTACTGCTTTGGAAGAAGACCCAACAGCACAGAAGATGCAGCTTGGATATAGGCTACAACAGATTGCAGCAGCTGTGGAGAATAAAGTCACAGATTTGTGACAGGTGCAGACAGACTGTTCTCCCCTGGCTGGACAGGGACAGTGCTCGTCCTCGCTGTGTGCAGGGTGTCCTGCTGTCATTGGAACCAGACTCTCCAAGGAGCCAGCAAGTGACATGAACGGGGTTGGCCAAGGCAGTACCAAGTACAAGCGTCCTTGCATCTCAGAGAATATTTTTTTAAAGTGGTTTTTTTTTTTCTTTTCAAAAAGCGAAACAAATGAATTTCAGTTTTCCTCTGACAGTCTCAGGGGACCAAGCAGCTCCTTCCTACAGTTATCAGGAGAATGTGCCAACCTTCTAAATGCTGCTGTTGAAGAGCCAGGTGGCAGCACCAAGCACCGTGTCTGTGGAGTCCTTGGCCTTGTGTGAGTGCCCTTGCCCAGTGCTGGGAGGCTCCCCTACTGGCTGCTCATTTTAATGGGGATACAGGAAGCTTTCCCCTGGTCTTACAGCTGCACTGACCTTCATCTCCATCTGGATGAGCGAGCGCTCCTGCTCTGTTCCACCTGAGAAGCTTCTTTGCAGCAATGTTTTCACTGGTTCTGGATGTTGGATGTAAGAAGGAGAGGGACCAATGGCAAAGGTCTCTTGCTCCCAGTGTTCTGGTCTTACTACTTGGGTGCAACGTCTGTTTGGATGAGATACGTTCACCAGCACGCAGGCTTGCCCAGGAGCCCACTGTAAATGGGCCACCCCCCCACCCTTCCCCTCAGGACAAATGTAGTGTGTGAGGAGTCAGCTGCCTGGCTGGTCCCAATCTCCACTGACCCAGCTCTGGATCCGTCAGAAGTTCAGGAGTTGTCCTGCTCTTTGGAAAAGCACAACAATGCCTTGTGCCACTTCCCCTTTCCTCTGGTATCTGGTTGTTCTGCTGCTCTGAACTGGACTTGTAAATACCCTCAGAAGGATAATGTATTTAAATGCTAAAGGAGAATGTTTAACTTTGTGGCTTTGAGACAAAGCTTTTCTTGGAGAAGCATCTCTGTGCACTTCTACTGACAAACGTCTGTCAGCACTGGAGCAAAGTTTTCTCCACTGCTTTGTCTGCAGGGATAACTTGTGGATGTCTGCATTGTAACAGCAGCTTGCTTTTCCCCACAGCTCAGTTTGATGTTTAGCTGTGTGTTTCTGTTAGTCTTGCCTTACACCTCAGTTTTGCCTCCCAAACTCTCCTGTTGTGGCACACAGAAGAGTGATTTGGTGAGCTGTGAACTCAAGGGAGCCATGAGGCACAACCACGTTCCTGAAGAGCATCTGGTGTCCTGCAAACAGCAGTGACTGATGTGAGGAAAGCAAGGCCAGAGCAGATGTGCCATTAGCCTTCAGCTGTAGCTGGGCAGCGCCTCTGCTCCCTCCTGGAGAGCCGTCAGGAAGCCTCACAGCACTCTGCCCATAGTGATTGAATTCCAGTTTTAAAGGGTTTCCTTCACTTTCTCATCTCCCATAGAGTCCAAGCTGATGTCCTTGGTCTCTGAGGCAGATCAGGTCTGACTCCTCTGACACTGCTGATGGTGGTTGTGCAGGCCTGGAAGGACTAGAGCTAGATCAGGGCAGGATCACATGCCTGCCTCTCTGCGTTGCACATAGCTGCATTTCCAGGCCTGTGAATCAGCCGCGTGGCTTTGTGTGAGCACTGTGCAGTTGCAGGATGTTTTCCTGAGCAATATAACCAGCTAATGTTGGCATCTCTTCCTGCAAAGCCAGTGCTTTCCCATGAGCTCTCCTCCCAGCAGAATTCCCAGGTACTTTGTGTGCTCAGAGTGCTGCTGTCCTGCTGTGCAGAGCAGCTGCTGAGCAGGCCCTGTCAAGAGCTCAGTGTCTGCCAGCCTCCTTTCCCAGTTTGTGTCTGTCTCTCGTCAGACCGCCCCATTCCATGGAACTTGTGAGAACTTAGCTTCTCTGAAACCTCTGTCTCAACAGAACATGGTAAAATTAGTCCCCAAAAAGCCGGTTGGAAGAAAGGACTTGGCAGTGTCTGCCAGGAGCTGTGTGCTGTAGGCTGCTGCTGTTCTGTGGGATTTCCCTCTGCTTTCCCAGAACGAGGTGGTGCAGGACTTGATTCTGGATTCCCCTCACACGAGTAAGGGAGGGAGACTCAGGAGCTCTCCTAGGGATCCAGGTCTCTCCTGCTCTGCACTGGCAGCTCTGTGTTCTGTTGCGTCTCTTCTGCTGTTACTTGCTGCGGTCAGATGAGTTCTGTCCACACAGCCTGGCTCAGGCTGCCAGGGAAGCAGGTCCACATCCTCTTTACTTCTCAGTAGTGCTTCTGGATGTTGGAGATTATTTACTTTCTCTGAGAATATCTGTGAAAGTCGGCTTTTATCAAAGCAATAATCAAGGCATAAGAGTAGAGCTAAACGTGATTTCTTTAACATCTCAAGTTTGTCCCTATGTGGCTGACCAGGAGGCACTGCCCGGCACAGGGGCAGTGAGTGGTGCCCAGCTCTCCCCACTGCTTGCCTTTGGAGTTGTAGGTAACAGTATCCTGCTCACTGGGGGCATGTGCTGCAGCTCCTTGCTGGGTGCTTAGGCTTGGCCCTGTTTCTCTCCGTCCACACCACACTCCTGTGGTAAAAAGCATTACTACAACAGGGTTCTGTTGCATTGAAATTTGCACAAAACAGTTTTTATTATAAAATTCCCTAGTGCAGGGAAGACTTTATTTATTATTTCTCATAATTCACGTTTCTTCCAGTCTCTGCCTGGTTTCTCAGCTTGTTGGGTGCGCTGGGGGTGGAAGGAGCCCCTCTGATGCTCCTGCAGGCAGCAGAATGGAGCAGTGGAGAATGTAGGTGCTGTGAGGGGATGTCACCATGTTAATCGTGTCCTCAGAAAGATGATGTTGAATGGCAGGTTTGGGGTCTGCTTTGTACTGCGGTCAGAGAAATACATTTGATTTCACCGTGGTCTGCATGAAACGCTGATAACTGGTCAGTATTAAGGTGAGTGTCTCCTGTCAGTAAGGCTAGGAGTAGCCAGCACCCACACGATGGAGGTGTGAGAGTGCTTGCCTTCATCTGTTTGGTGGCAAACTGTAGGCTGTATCTGGAAGCTTTTTTCTTTAGTAGAAAAGATGGGTAATTTCTTTTTAAAGAAAACAAGAGGGCTTTTAGATCCTGCTGCCTTGGTGGAATGCCATTTCTTTTTCAGGGTATGCCCCAGTTGCAGCAAGATGCTGCTTTTTTGGTGCCTTTCTTGTCAGAATGATTGTTTTGGTTTCCAGAATACCTAGCTTGTGCCCGTAGCCCTTCCTCCTGGTCTTGTCCAGGTATTTGCCCTCTCCCAGCCAGGCAACTTGGTGTCTCTGTTACAGCACGATCTGATCTGCTTTTGTGCCCTGCCACACCTTGAGTTCTGCTCAGAGCACCTGAGGTACTGTCTTTCTCAAATTGGAATTAATAATTAATATAAAAAGCTTGAAAAAAATCTGAATTTTGTTACATAGTGTAATAACTGTTTGTAGATACTGTTCTGAGATGTAGGAATCTTTTGGTGATATAAGAGGTTTTGTCTGTAAATAATCAGTTTAGAGTTCAAATGATTTTAATAAAGAGAATTCTTACACAATAATTCAATAAATTTTAATATACAATCTGTGTGTCACACTTGTGTTGAACAATAATGTGATGGCCCACAGTGTGTTCACCTTCTGGCATGTGAGTGGGGACAAATCTGGTCCAGGACAGCTACAGCTCTGGCTGTTTTTGCAGGAGTGGTGAGCGAGATGCAGACCGAGGCTTCATGCTCCCCCATTGTTGGTGTCCACCAAGGTGAGGCAGAAAGCAGAATTTCTCTAACAACTCCTCATTCTTAAACTAATTGCAGCAGGCTCCTTTTCTTTACTAGCAGTTATAGGCGGTTTGCTTTATCGTGTGTGTGTGCACATGTGTGTGCCTACGCACATAAACCACCACTGTGCTTAAGTGCTGCCTTCACCTATGTGTGTGTTCTTCCTGGCCTTTTATGGGTTACAGAGCTCTCCTCCTGTGAAGCTGAGCTCTCCCCCTTGCTGCTGCCCTGCTCCTGGCTCCGTCTCAGCCCCCTCCTACGATATTTTTAGTGCTGAAGGGGGCAGGTGAGAGGAGAGGGGCACAGGCAGGGGGGAGAAGTGAGGCCCTGGCCTGGGTTTGGCAGCAGGGCAGGATTAACCCCTTGCTCCAGGGCTGGGTCTCTGCAGGCTCTGCAAGGAAACCTGAGCTGCACAACGCCAGGGCCCCCGGCCAGGGGAAGGCTGAGGCTGCCAAGCGCTGCTGCACGTGGGCGCTGGGGGAACGCACGGAGTGCTTTCGCTGCGTGTGGTCCCGCGCTCCGTAGCGGTGCAAAGCACTCGGTGCCGTGGCTCAGTGAGCCTGCACTCCTTTCCCATTCCTTCTGCGGGGGTGGGGGGGCACAGCTGTTACTGCACTAAAACCTGCAAGCAGCCGAGTGAAAGTGCTGCCAGCGCATCTGTGCAGAACTGTGCTGCCTTGTCCCCGAGTCTGGAGAGCCGTGTGACTCACGGGGTGCTGAGGCAGAGGTGCCTTGAGCGCAGGCAGTGGGGCTGTAGGGGTGTGGGAGCGTCTCCCCTCCGCCGAGCGCAGGCTGGCGAGCGCTGTGCCGTGCAGAGACGGGAGGTGGTGCCACTGCTACGAGGCTGGGCCGCGCAGCCTGCCGCCGTGCTCCGGGGAGCAGTGGGAACCACTGCAGAGGGGAAAGGCTTTCCTATTTCCATCTCAGCAGAGTGGTGAATTTTCCTCTATAAATAGTTGCTCGGGAGACCGTGGAGCTCCAGCAGGGTGACAGACCTGCTGCCAGGGCAGCTGAGGCGGGGGACTGCACAGACAGGTGCAGTGAACGGCAGTAAAGGAAACCCATCACAGCTGTCCTGGGTCTCCTGCTGCCCTGCAGCCAAGGTTGTTCCCAGAAACGGTGCTGAGATCTGATACCCTGCGCCCCGACACATCTACCCAGTGATGCAGAAAAGTTTGGCTGGCCCAAGGACAACCCTCCCAAGCAGTGCAGACTAAAAGGAGAGCAACACCAGCTGGTATCTCACTTTCGGGAGCTCCAGCACGAGCCAGATGATGAGAGGGGTGCCATCCCCTGCCTCCTGAGCTGCATGGTAAGTGTGCAGGGCCACAGGGGCTGAGCCCCACGTGCCTGCTTTTATGCCGTGTGTTGTGACTTGTAGGGATGCTACACTCAGCCAGGACTTACCACGTCTGTGCTGGATGAAGATGAAGGCACATAATGCTCTGCTAAATACTCCAATTCGGGTTCAGGAGCTGGGGTGCATGGCGAGTGGTGGGCTGGCTCCTTGCACCCTTCTGTGCAGGCGAGGTGAAGCATCGCTGCTCCCTGCTTAGCTAACTGGTACCAGCACATTTTTGGGCTGAAGTTCTCTGACCTGGTCCAGGCCTGCAGCAAGTCAGTGGGTTCTGCATGATGTAGCTTTTAATGAAAAAAAAAAAAAAAAAAAAAAAAAAAAAAGTTTTTAATATATCAACTGAGAAATAACTACAAGCATTGTTGAGTTTTTGTTGTGCTTTTTGTTTTTTATCATAAAGCTTCGAAAAGTGTGTTTCCGTCTTCTATACCAAAGTACAAAGCAATGCTCTTTACCCTATACTGGATTATCCACGTCAGCGCAGTGGGCAGGAGGTGAATTCTCACACACCTCAGGAAGGACAGCAGGGCACTGTGAGCTCAAAAACTCCATCAGCCCAAGTGCTAGGGTGTGTCTGATGCTCACGGAGTCTGACTTTGGATCCTAAGCAGTAGGTCACCGTTCTTTCCTACCAAAGACTCTTATTATCACAGAAATCCATCTAGGGAAGATGCTGAACCCTCATCTCCCATTTTTCCTTTGGTAGTGACTTAAGAAACAAAATCTTCAGGGCTTCTGCCCAGCTCTTAGAGATCAACTTGTTTTAATTAGAACAATCCTTGTTCTAATTATGTGACAAAACCTTAGAAGACGTGACTGAAGAGGTATTGACTGAAGAGGTATCTATCAGGTGGTGCAGGAGCTTGCAAGGTTATTGATGGGCTATGTCTGTGCACAAATAAGGACAATCCTGATTTCACCTCCATATCATAGCTAGGACTCCAGTAAATATTTGCTGCAGGGAGTGGCCATATGGACATGTAGCACCCTGCAGGTTCAAGCCTAAAAGAGACTGAGGTTTAAGCCCAAAAGAGTGTGTATAATTGCTGAGATTTGAGGTGCAAAGGAGATTCTGAGCTCCTTGCACGCTGCTCCATGGGGTAGGGAGAACAAAGAAATGTAAGCTCTGGCAGTTCTGCGTATCCCTGACTACACAGCCATTCCAAGCCTATTCTGAGCCTAAATTAGAATTGAGAGTTCACCTGGTGCCCAAAGACAGGCTGCAGCTGTGTTGCTGTGCTGGGATAGGAAAAGATTTTTGAGGAAGCTGTGCTGCTTTTTCAGCACCTGTAAGATGTCACTGTCCCTGAGCAGCTCCCAGTCATGCGGCTGCTGCTTTGAGGCGTGTGACAGGACATGCACCAACACTGCCAGCACGTTACGACTATTTCTGAAAGTTCTGCACTGCATACAAGCTCTCAGCTTTGGCAACCTGACTCTGAAGGATTTAAAGGTTGATATTTCTACTCATGCTAATGACCTGCTTGGGTTATTATCGCCTGTCACAAACTCTGGCAACAGTTGTTCATATGAAGCTTTGGCCATTACAGCAAGTGACATTTCTGAATTATGAAATGCTGGGTTGGAGCACCCAAACTGAGGCAGCGTAAATCTGTATTTCCATCAGCAATGTGGGGACTGGGGGCTCTATTTCAGGTGACTCGCGCTTGAGCCAACTCCACAACAGTGCTGTGGAGTAGGGGGAACAGCAGTTGTATCCGTCTGTCTGCAGTGCCTCTGTGTTTGTACCTTTTGCTGTCATAGAAACATGCATGGGAGCAGCCTTTCCCCTCCCTCGTGGCCTCTCTGTAGGGGATCATGGGACTCTTGGTGACAAATCCCTGCTTTGGCCCCATGCTGCAGACAGATGTGCAGCATAGCTTCTAAACTGCACGCTCCGCTTAGCACCAGCCTGAGATGTGAATCTTCTGCTGCCAGTGAAAGCCCTAAGTTAGTGTGCCTTCTGCCCAGTCCAGTGTCACAGCCACTGGAGGGGACCCTGCAGTCTTCACCGAGCCATTGGAAGTCTGCCCAAGGCACAGGGAAACCTGAGACTTCCACCTGAGAGCCAGGAGCCCTGCCCAGCCTGCCAGCTTTCCTCCTGTGAACTTCTAAAATAATCCTTAATTCTCTGAAGTGCCAAAAACATTCCTATGTTCCTAACAGCTCAGTTCCAGGTTTGGACGAAGCGGGTGGAAAGGAACAGGGTGAGGGAGAACAGAGCTAGAAGAACAAATGGGAGCTGTGCACATCAGTGTGTGCAGCTGTTGTGCAGCTGTCTCTCTTTATGGAGTAAAATGCTGGAGATTGCACTGCACATAGTGCACAGCCTGGTTCTCCACTGCTTCTGTCCTCTCACCAGGACCTGCTGGGACACTGCCATGGAAGAGCAGGTGCAGGAGGATGTGCCAGAAGTGCAGCACCCAGGTCAGTCCTCGGACCAGAGGTGAGATCATACCAGGCTCTTCCCATGCCAGAGGAGGTCAGGGGACCCATCTGGCCATTCCTCTGGGAGAGCTGTCCTCAGCGGTTCCTGCAGGGTAGCAGTAATGTTTCTTGGTGATGGTCCCCACAGGAGGCCACCGCCCAGTGCAGGAAGGAGAGGTGTTCAACGCGCGATACCAGGCTGTGCGCAAGCTGGGCTGCGGGGCCTTTGCTACTGTCTGGCTGTGCCAGGACATGAGGTGAGGGGCTGATGCCATATGGGGCAGCAGGGAAGGACGGCCAATCTCCTGGGCAGGACTTGCCCCCTTTGTAGGCCAACCAGCATGCATTGACTTCTAGCTGTGGTTCCTTTTGTAGGAAGAAGAAGAATGTAGCTGTGAAGGTGCTGAAGAGCAGAGAAGGCTTTGCTGAGGCTGCCCAGGATGAGCTCTCTCTCCTCAAATGTGTACGTATCTTCCCAGGCTCTGTGCTTTTCTCTGTGGAGGTGGCTACTGAATTCAGACTGAGGTATCAGTTTCATTGTCCCTTCTCCTTCCAGGTCTGTCTGAGGAGCAAGGTTGGGGAATGGAAAACAATGTCAGATAATTCATTAAGTCACCACTGCTTGGCCATGACCCCTAGAAGAGGCACTTCCTCCTTCCTCCTGTAATTCCTCCTGTAATGTAGGACAGGTGGCCGTGTCTCACTTGTCCTGTTGGCCCATTTTTTTTAAGCTGAGACTAAAATCCAGTGAATAAGAGGAACTTGCAGAAACACAGGGTGGGAAACCACCAGAACCAACAAGAAAATGTGGCAATGTTGTTCTTAACCACAGTTGGGAATGTTTTCACTATATTTGTGTACTTCCTAGCTCGGAGACCATTGCTCTATCACAACTAAATACTGAAGCAAAAGGAAGCATCTTAAAAAAAAATGCAGGACAAAGCAAATGTGATATATAACCTCTCAACTCAGAAAGCTTCCTTCTGCTTTTGCTAATGGATGCAGTAATTAGGCACGCGGATCTGAGTCTCAACTAGTTGCCTTTGAAAATGGCTTGACCTGCTAGTTCTAGAAAGCTCATGGTTGCAATTCTTAGAGTTTACCTAAATGTGAAATTACATCAGCTGTATGTGAATAAAAGTCATTAAATTTTGCCTTTCAAATTACTCTGAGGCCTTTTTCCAACAGGTTTGGGAAAGGCTTGGTTCGCATCTGCACCTCTGCAGGCCGTATCCAAAGGGATATGAGCCAGACTCAGTGATGCAAGAGGAAGTAAAAAGTAAATGTAATCAAAGGGTGCTTTTCTATGCATCAGCACAATTCTACATGTAGACCAAGCCTTACCCTTAATTTATTACTAATTCTCTCAGAAAGACACGCCTTCCATTCAACAGAATAGAGCTTGTTCCCAGGGTCATTTCCATCAGCACAGTGGTCCGTGCCCACAGTTCTGCCAGAGGAGGCAGTTGGGACCTCCCTGGTTCCACAGCTGCTCACTTTTGTGAGAACAAACCTCCTGGTGCTGGCACAGACAGATCTGGCAGCTGCACAAAAAGCAAACCAAAATCACCCATAATTACAGCCACGTCAGAAAGAAAAAACAAATACATATACAATAAATACAAATATAAATATATATTTATATATTAAAAGTTGTAGGTGCAGTAGCCGTTGCTTTAGCTGAACCGGTGCTCTGTGGGAGCAAACTCATGGTACAGTTTGCCATGAAAATGTGTGGTGGTGGTGCAAGAGCTGGGGATACCAACAGCACCTGCGCTGGGGCAGAGGGGTGTTGCCTAGCCAGGCACCCCATACCAGCAGCAGACATCCATGTGGGCAAGAAGACAAGCTAAGCACGAGGTGCTGCTCCCACTGAACACCACCCTGCCTGGCCAAGAACAGTTTACAGCTCAAGATTTCTTGGGCCAAGGGCGACGTGCTGAGCAGTAATTCTTAGTGGATTTATTTTCAAGAGTCCTGCCCTGCTTTCCTGCAAGCTGATGTGAGCTTCAGCACCTGAAGCATTCTGTGACAAAAACTGCTACCAATCATCCGTGCACTCTGTGAAGAACCACCTTCTCTGGTTTCTTTCTGACCCTCCCAAGTACTAGGTTTATTGATGTCTCCTGGTTCTTGTTGAAAGATCTGCATTCACTTCTTCCCCCACCGCTCGGTATCAGAGATCTCTGTTGCACCAAAGCCAACTCCTTTTCCCTCGACTGCTCCAGCTGCAGAACCAGCTCTGCACCCTGGTAGAATAGGCAGCCTTCAGTTGACTGCAGACAACCACAGCTGTCTGAGTTATTCAGATGCTATGAAGGTGATGCTGTCACATGGTCAGACGAAGACAGCACACAGGAATTAACTCCATAGTAACACAGTTTGCTTGTGTTCTGGGAGTCTGGTTTGCTTGATATTGTTCTCATGAGATTTGTTATAAAATGCCAATCCTGGAAGAGATCTGCAGAACAGGATAAAATGGGTGCAAGATGTTCTTGTGCACATATATGTCTCTAATTGCAGTTTTCTTGGAATCTCCCCCTCAGGTAAGCAGTATGAAGAAGAAAGATCGGGCAGGAGAAAACATCATCTGTTTATTAGATGACTTCAGAATGATTGGAGAGAACGGCTTCCATATCCTTCTGCTAGTAGAACTGCAGCTCTCAATCAGCAAGGTTGTGCTGGGGAGTCACAGGATAACACAGATCCAACTGCTGTGCTCAGACGAGGAGGATGAGCAGGGCAATAGCTAGAGCACAGAACGTGAAGGTGGCTGGAGGAGGGGAGGCTGGCTAATGAAATGTTTGGCTGCTCTGGTGAAGGGCAAGAAGCTGGTAGCAGCATGTGCTCTCTGTTGGTGAATCCATGACTCTTCCCCACATACATGCTTGGTGTTTGAGGCGCTGGGTCCTTCTCTGCAATTCCTGATGGGTAACTATGCAGCCCAGGGATTGCCTTTGCCTTTTGTGAAAAAATCTTTACAGCAGGTGAGTTCTGCTTGGGTGAGGGCACTGTGGGAGTGCTGGCTGGGGAACTCACCATAGTCTTCATCCTGGGGTCACCTGCCATGAATTTCTGTATGACTGCATCTGCAAAGAAAGAGACAACAGAATCAGTGCCAAAGACATACAATTTGAAGGAAAACAGGAGCTATTTATTTTGGGTGGGAGGAGAAAAAATGTCAAATGGAACCCAGAATGGGAGGTTAACATAGTCACAATAATACAGGGACAATGTGTGTTACTGCCTATGCCTATTAGTCTCAGAGGATTTGGAAAGGGGTCAGGACCATTGATGTAAAGAGTCAGGGAGCTGCAGATCTGCACCAGGGGACTCAGAGTTGGCACTTACGTTTGTATCTCATTCACACCTCAGCAAATTATTGAATTTTCCAGCAGTTCAGCTGTTCACAAGATGAACAGACTGCCATAGATATGTTTCTTGTTGGGAAAAAACAACAACAACACATGTATTTCTCTGTCCTGCTGCTATCATCTGAAGTTTCCTATGGTAGTGATGCCAGACTGCTAGCATTTGCCCCAGTGAGTTCAGCAGGGCTCAGGGCTGGCTTCAGCTGTTTGCCCAGTAATTCCAAGGCTGCTGAAGGTCTGCCCCACAGCTGATTCCTTCCCCGAGCTTTTAAATTGCTGGTTAGGTTGGCTGGTCCTCCACCCATATTGAGGTTTTCCTGCTCAGAGCCAACACTTCCTTCATCCCCTGTAAGGATGTGGCATGCTGATCAAACAGTCTGTGAAAGCTGAGTTTCTTATGCATTGTCTGTGAACAGCGAAGGAGCAGGAAACCTGAGTCTAAGAATAACTAATATTACATTTTGCTGCCAGTGCCAAGGCTTATCAGAAGTCTGCAGACTTGCCAAAACGAAGATCTGCTACCTTGATTCCTATGCCCTTCTAGGGACACAGAAAGAAAACCATTTCCTCTTCCATCCTTTCCTTGGAATATCTTCTTCCTCGAAAGCAGCTCCACTAACACCTGAATAAGTTAGATGAAAACATAGTGGCATTAATTGATATGCTCTGTTTCACACCCAAGCCTTTTGTTTGATCTCTTATCTGTGTAACTGTAATTTTATTTTTTTTTTCCCCTTTGGATCAGCATTGGGACAGCATTTACTTCTGACTTATTCCAGTTTAGCTATTTAAATCTTTCCTTGTGTTTCACAGTTACCATTTAAGGTTGGTATTTTCCTGGGGCTGGTGTTCATCCCAGAATAGATTTTGATAATACAGAGAATATTTGCCAGCCTTTACGACTGACCAGTGTTTTAAAAGAGCAACTTAACCTCCTAGTAGCCTTTTCACTGTTACTGATCTCTGATAGAGCGTTTCTCTTGCACGCATTGTTTATCTCTCCCCTGTGACAGCCAGGCTCTCCCTGCTCCGCCGTGAGCTGTTCTTTCCCTACATGGCTCTCCTGCAGTACCCTTAATTCCTCTCTGCATGTACTCACTCATCATCCCTGCCTCCTCCTGGCTGCGTTATGATTTACCCCTTCTCTTCGCTTGCATGATGGGACTCCCTCCTGTGCCACGTCAAACACCCTATAACTGACTCCCAACTTCCATTCCAGTGATAATGCTGGATTAACAGATAGGCTTGGTGGGCTGAAGACATGCCAGCCACGTGAACAAAAGCTGCTTTTCAGGAGAAAATTCTGCTTTGTGATCGCAGCGCCTCTTCGTATCTCGCCCTATTTCCAACTCTCCTGGCCTGCCCATCTGTGCTGGCACCTGGGCACTCTGTGCTGTGTCCTCTGCCAGATCTCCACGCTCTGTCACTGGCTGTGCCGAGTGTGTGGGCTGCGGCGCTGGCCATTCTCAGGGTGAAACCACTTGTGCCTGCTTCTACAGGAACTCTCAGCCAACATTACTGCTCTTAAAGGTGCAACTGCTACCCCCATACAGTATCTGCCACGTTGCTAACCTCAGTGCTGTTTGGCTCACACAGGTGCTAGCAGGCCTGCACTTCCTGCATGGGCGCTGCCGGATTATCCACGCAGACATCAAACCAGAGAACGTGCTGCTGTACATTCATGACAAAAACCTCCAGAGGTTTCTGCTTGATGCTGCTGACTGTGGCCAGAGAACAGATTTGAGGCTAAAGGCACCAGGTGAGCACTGGGGGTTTTATTGCAACAGAGACTTAGGAGGTTACTGTCAGAAATGAAACGGCGCAGTAGGTGCAGATAGCTTAAGAGTTCACATCTCCCACAGCACTGGTACAAAACAACACAGCCAGCTCACACTGCTGACACCTCTCCTGTCTGCTTCTACAAACCCCACATCGAGCGGCTCCAAGTTACTCAGGGCACCAACAGAAAAGTGGCCTTGCACAAAGGCGTGCGTGCAGAACGATGCAAAATCAGAGGCACGTGTCAATAAGCTGAGCACAACCTCAGAGCTAATTCTTACAGCTTTCAGGACAGGATGGTTCCCTCACTGCTTCTTTCAGCTACGGAATAGGATACATACTGACTGGTTTGATCCAAAAACTGTATGACATCTACTCTTTTATTTCCCGTATTCCTGAGGTTTGTGGGAGACTTGTATGTACTCTTTGAGGCCTTTTGAGATGTGATTTATTTTCAGAGAATGATGTGAATACATGATAAGCCATAGGGCAGGGGAGTTTCTCAAGGGATTTAGTCTCCCAGCAATGAGACTCTTCATATTTTCTTCCATAATATTCTCCCACAAGCATTTCTCCCATGATGTTGCTGTTTTGTCCCTCAAACCCTGGGGCAAAAGACAAATGCTAAATTATTGGCAGAGTCTTTTGTTGGGAACAAAAAGGCATGATACCAGACATAAGTTGACAGTTACAAAGCAGTAGAACAAAAATTACCCTTTTCCAGGGTCTGTATGTGAAAATGCTACCTTGACAGTTCTTGACAACTCTTGCCAGGCAGGCACCTTTCAGCAGGAGGTGTGTGTGGTCACACCACTCCACTGCAAGCTGCAGTTTTCCATAACATTCTCTTAGACTTACTGGTTAGCAGCCCTTCCTTTGCATTCCCTCAAAAATGAGAAGTGGTATTTTATTGGTGATGAAAAGAATCACCTGTCTAAAGCACTTTTGGATTGCTAGGTTGAAAAACTTCAAAGGCAGGTAGGTCTACAAGTACCTTCTGTGGTAAGTGATGCACACCTGTTGGTTTGGAGAAAGACCTGATTTCTCTCCCTCCTTTCCATCTAGGAGGTGACCCTGGCAATCAACTGGAAGATTCTGATTTAATGAGCATAGAAGTGAAAATTGCTGATCTGGGCAGTGCATGCTGGACAGTGAGTCGGCTGCAAGTCTTGGTCCTGTGACTGTGAGATGCTTTGCACTTCCTTCACAGCTGGGGTGTCAGTCCTTCTACAGCTGAGCAGTTATTCTGGAGTGTGCTAAAGCAGAACTGATTCATCACTCCCAGCTTAGAGTTGGGCAGTACACTCCAGAGATATGTCAGCTTTGGATCCTTCTTCCACTTGCAGTTAGTCTGTAAATCAGAAATTTGTGAACAAGTTCACTGTGAAATGTTGGGAGGTAAATTTAGTGTGGCGCCAGTAGGGCTGAGAATGGGTCTGATGTCTCCTGCACGCATTTACTACACGCCTTCAGTTCTTCCTCGTGATTGCATGGACAGCTTGTGGCCACAAGCATCACTGTTGCTCATTTGTTACTCGAAGCCAACCAAAGGGTGTTTGTTTCTGTTACAGTATAAGCCTTTTTCTAAGGAGATACAGACCCAGCCATACCGCGCCCTGGAAGTGCTGCTTGGATTGGACTATGGCACTCCTGCAGACATCTGGAGCACAGGCTGCCTGGTAGGGCTGGAGACAGTGCTGAGCACGCACAGAAGGTGACTGACACTGGCAGGTCCAGGGCAGCAGCCCTCAGCACCCACCTGCACACTGCATGTGGAGCACAACCTCCTTGCCATTCCTGAGTCAGAGAAGGAAAAGCAGGCTGTCTGCACTCCTTCACTTTGGACTGAAAGCATGCTGCAAATATATTCATTGTAATTAGTTTATGCTTAAGGCAGTTCACACTGCAAGCATGGTGCTAGCTCATGTATTTGACTGAAGCAGGCACACACTGGTTTCCATCCTGATGGAACTAAAGGTGCTGATTCACAGTGGTGCATCAAAGCAACGTGAATCTTTCCATGTTTCATTATCAGTTCTGTGTGATAGTACCTGTGCCGGTTCCCCTTCCCATCACAGTTCATGAGGAAGAAAAACGCCCAGTTGGTCAGTGAATTAACGCTACTCCATTTCTAGGCATTTGAAATGGCAACGGGGGAGTGTCTATTTAATCCTCAACCTGGGAAATATTTCTCCAGAGATGATGGTAGGACTCCATCAGTTGTATTCATTTCACTGACAGAAGCATCACTGCCTCTGTATCTAGACATGTTTTCTCTTCCTCTGTCCAGATCACGTTGCTCGCATTATTGAACTCCTGGGAAGAATCCCTCCCCAGATTGCTTTATCCTGGAACAAGTCAACAAAGTTTTTCAGAAGGCCAGGTAAGAATTAGCCGAAGGAAGTTTACCCTGAAAATCACTGTGGATCTCTGATACACTCCTCAGCTACTACTGAAAGACATCAAAAGTAATGTTATACAGTGCAGGCTACAAGCAGGGACAGAACAGAGGTGGAGATTTCGTAAAGCGCAGTAACGCTTCCCGCGTGGCCACCTTTGGAATCCAGGAGCATTCCAGCAATAAATGCAAATACAGAAACCTCAAAAAGGGTCATAGTAAATATCGAGCAAGGAAAAGATTTCTATCCTTTCTCCTTTGGAGCTGGAGAGAATGGAAATAAGGACAGGAAACAGCTACATGGCAGGAAAGCTGCGAGTGTGCAGCTCTGGCTGGATTTCACCCATTCACTAGCAGAGAACAATGATGAAGAGGAATGGGACACTCATATCCTCCCATCCTTCCACCATGGCTGCTATATTTAGTCTTCTGACCCAGCTGTAATGTCTTTCTGTTTTAATCTCCCAATTCCTTTGGCTCATTAAGCTTGAAATAGTTGTATTTGTCTTCAAGGCATTACATAACTCCATCCTTCTGCAATTCAGTCCATCCTCCTCCTCCTCCTCACTCATATTAACCAGCCACACAGCCTGTCTAGGTACAATTCCTCTCATGTTGCACACTAATGCAGTGCTGTAGATCAGCAAGCACCTTCCTGCTCATTTTCAGCTCTTTGTTCATTTATTCCTTCTATGGTGCTCAAAAGATGAGTCAAAAACAATCCTTGTTGTATATTTATTCTCCGTGAGAACCAAACCGGCCCAACCACACATGCCTAACCTGAATCACTGCATTTACACCACTAACTCCAAGGGACAAGGCTCACTTCCTGGTCAGTAGTGTCACCCTTAATCTCATGGAGTGAGCAGGCACAAAGCAAATTAAACATGAATGGCTCGTGTCTGTGGCAACAACGCACTCTGGGTTGTGCACAGGTAGACAGAGGGCCCACAGGAATGACTTTGGTGTTGCCATCCTGGGCACACTTCATCAGTGCTTGATGTGTTCACATCTAATAAGTGCTCACGAATGAAGAGGCCCCACATGCTAACTTGTAACGGTGATTTTTTGAAACACCAGAGAGCGAAGTTTAGAAGTGGGAGTGCGCGTGAAGCATAGACACGAAGATGCACACAGACCGATCTTTCAGGAGGATTTGGATGAGTTGTGTGAGGGGAGGAGCAACAGCCTATCGCTCTCGAGGGCGTAATTAACGTACTGTGCTTACGCGCTCTCCAACAGGTGCTCTTCTGCGGATCTCCAGGCTCGTTCCCCGCAGCCTCCACGCCATCCTGGCGGACAGACTTAAGTGGAGAAAACACGAGGTGCCTCCATTCACCAGTTTCCTGATGTCGGCGCTGCGCTACGCCCCCGAGAAGCGCGCCACGGCCGCGCAGTGCCTGCAGCACGCGTGGCTCAGCACCCCGTGACCGGGCACGCGCATCCCCGCGGGCGGAGCCCCGCAGCGGCTCGCTACGACCGGTCGGCGCCGGTCCGGTCCCGCTCTCGGGGCCGCCTCCCCGCCGCCAGCGCCTTTCGCGGCCGCTCCGGCGGCCGCGGGAGTTGAGCACAAGATGGCGGCGCTGCGGGTTCACCCCCTGCGGCCATTTCCCGCCCGGGGGCGGCGGCGGGGGGACCGACGCGACGAAAAGAGCCGGGCGGACCGCCGGCAGCTTGCACTCAGTTCAGTTCCGCAGGAGCTGAGCGCGGTGCCTCGCGAGGCTGCGCGGCCGTCATCCGCCGTGGAGCCTTAGGCGCGCGGCGGGCATTAAACAGAACGGACGGTCAGTCACGAGATCCCTGCTTCTTTTTCCCCCTCACGTCGTTTCACAGGCCGCGCCGCTCCCAGGCAGACCGGCCGACCGAGGCCCCCCTGGCACTCGAGGTCCCGCCTCGGGCCTGCAGAACGGCTCCCCACCCCGCCCTCCCGCTCCCTCGGCCGCCGGGCCGCCCCTCCTCCCCCGCGGGCAGCGCCCTTTGTGTGGGGCGCGGAGCTCCCTCCCCTCAGGCGACAGAGGGCCCGGTGCGCCCCCCTTCCCCTCACCTCAGGAGGGCCCGAAGGGGGAGGGACGCGGCCGCCCGAGGAGAGCAGCACCACCGCCCCGCGACGCCGAGGGCCGCCCGCACCGCCCCCGGGCGGACCCCCGCACACCCCCGCCCCTCCGCAGCGCGGACGTGCAGAGCGGCAGGCCCCGCACCCGGAGCACCGCGCGTGCGCGACGCGCCTCCCGCCTTCCCCCCCGCGCTCTACTCACTCCCAACCTGCGCACGCGCGGCACCGCGCGGCTGCCGCCCAGGAATCCCGGCCGCCCGCGCCGCCCCTTCTTTCTGCCACGTGTCCCGACGCGGGACTTACCCCGCGGAGAGCTGCGCCTCGGGGAGGGAGGAGGCCGGCGCCGCCCCTCAGCACGTAGCGCGCCTCGGCCGGCGGGCACCGTCGCGGCCCGCCCGGCCGCACCGCGTCGGCGCTGGCGACGTCCCGCCCTCCCCCGCCGATTGGCGGCCGGGCGAGCCGATGGAGCGCCGCGTCCGTGAGGCGAGCGGCGGGGTGGGCGGGCGGCTTCCAATGAGAAAAGAACGCGGGAGGGGCCGGGCGTAGAGCCCGCCGATAGGAAGCGAGGGGAGGCGGGGCGCTATCGGCGGCGGGCGGCCCGGCGGGGCGCGGCGCGGCGCCGTGGCAGCCAACGGGGAACGCGAGTAGGCGTGGCCGGGGCGCCCCTGGCGCCGGCGCCGGGGATCCCCGTGCGCGCAGTGCCGTTTCCGCCCGGCCTGGGGAGCAGCCGTCGTACCGCTGCCAGGGGGAGGGGCTGGCGCTGCCGCCGCGGGCTCGCTGCCGCCGGCCGCCCAGGAAACGCCGTGGCGCTCAGCCGGGCCTAGTGCCGCGCGGGGCCCGGGGAACGGGCCGGCCAGGTAGGCGTGGGCCCGCGGCGGGCGGGAGGGAGGAATGGAGCGCGCGGACGGGCGCGCGGCACCGGCAGCCCCCGGAGCGGGCCCTCGGCAGCAGTGCGGAGCTACAGGGCCGCCGCCGAGGGAGGCCCGGTGCGACGGCGCGGACCGTCTTGGCGTGCTCGGTGCTGCGGGGCCGGCCGCCGGGCCGCGGGGCTTCGTGGGCGGTAGCGAGCGCTGGGCCTGCCGCGCTCTCCGTCCGGCGGTTCGTCCCTCGGCTCGGGGCCGCCTTCGGGCGGCGCGGCGTTTTCTGCTTTCTCACGGTGCTAGGGCTCACCCTGCCGGGGCCGCGGCCGCTCGGGGGGCTCGGCGCTCGCAAGGTCACCGTCGGGCCGCCCTTGGGTGTCGCCGGGCTGCGCGGCCCCGCCGTCCTCCGCCGCCGTCGGGGGAACCGCATCCCCTCCGTGGAGCGACCCCCGGGCGAACCTTTTCCCGCCTCTCGAGGGGTTCCCATCTCCGTGCCCCCGGAAAGGGCCCCGGCCTGGCCCCCGGCCATTATGTAACGGGGAGCAGCTCTGAGCCTCGCCTTTGTGCGGGATGCGGCCCCGGAGCTCGGGGCCGCCGTGTTCCAGACGGCCCCCCCCGCCGCGAGGCATTCTGGAACGGCTGTGCCTTAAGGCCCGAACTCAGCGAACCAATTTCCTTTTCCTTCCTTAGAAAGAGGAGATATCCCTTTTCGCTCGTATAGGAAGCCCTGGGATTTTATTTTCTTTTCTTGATGCGGTTGACCCAGGCCGTTCCCAGCCCCGGGGTGACAGCAGCGCTCTGGGTGCAGGCTGGGAGCTGGGCAGGGCTGGTGCTCCCCAGTCTCCCATTAGCGCAGCGCCAGGGCAGGGGAGGCCTCGGGTTCTTCAGGCCTGTTCCCAGAGCCCCGAGCAGGAGCAGGAATGACAACCCCATTGAGGTGTCTTTCGTCGTCATCCCACGTTGGGTGAAATTGCAGAATATGGGCTGCGAACCCTGGGTTACCCTCTGCAGATATTCTGATCTGTGTGAAAAGTAGGGCAGCGAGGATTGATAGGATCTTCCTGTGAACTGCGGGCTGCAGCCGCCTCGCCTCTGAACTCCGGCCTCCTTCCAGCCAGTCGCAGAGCCAGATGCTTGCCTTATTGTTTGTGTGTCTCCTTCCTCCCCTTCCACCGGCTGGGCCCCACTCGCCTTATTGACTGGAATTTCTGCTGTGCGCGGTGGGTGTGTGCGGCAGACAGCAGCCTGCGAGTGCTGAGAAGGGATTTTCCATTCACAGAGTGGGGAACAGTCAAACTAATGGCCCGGCTCAACTTTGGGGCTGGGAGTAGGCTGCAGGCAGAGGAGTTTCCCCCTGCTGCTCCCTGCAGAACACCATTTATATGCTGCTGCTTGCAGGGCTGTATGGCACAACGTGCAGCAAGCTGCCGTGCCGCGGTGAGACGTCCTCTGGTAATGGAAGGATTCCTCTCCTTGCTCGGCTTGAGTGCTCGGTGAGGGAACAGTTTGCAGGAGGCCATTTTTGACGTGACTGTATTGTGGAATCTGCCAGCTCCCATCTACACACTGTCTGCTTGAATGTAATAGCTTTTTTTTTCTTTTTTTTTTTTTTGTTAAGGAAGAATGAGTACCTTTCTTATCTGATTAACTAACCATTTGGCACTGGCCGCTGTCTGGGAGGTGATGTGCTGCTGGGATGAAGCTCAGTATCCCAGTGCATTTGTTAAAGGTGGAGCTGCTGGTTGAGGCGTGCAGGATGTGACATGGGAACACGTTAGCGTCAGTGCCATCTTTGGGAACCACACCTCACAGGGAGCCCTGCTCCATGTCAGGTCCTGGCCTCGCTTATCAAACCCATAACGCTGTTTTCTGAAAGCAGAAATTCCAGGAGCAGAATAGTGTGAGAGAGATTGAAATGCTCTGAAATCCTCTTGGCTGACTGCAGCCATGGTGAGGGTGTGGAGCTCCGAGCAGCCCTCACACATAGAGCACCAGCTGGTCTCCAGTCATGGTTCTGTGATTCCACGAATGGCATCCAGCGCTGGGGCAGAGCACAGTGGGACAACCACAGCAGGTTGGGATTTCCTGGTGGTACCAAAACCGTTTCCTTCATGGACTAAAACACAGCAAGCCATCTCCGTTGCCCCTTAGTCTTTGTTCACTGTCTCCCTGTGCGTTATAATGGGGAATTATCTGGTGCCTTGCATCCTGTTGAATAAGTGACACTGCTTTAGCAAGGCTCTGGCCTGCTTTTTAGTGTCATATCCCTAGTGACTCAAAAGCAGTATTTCTGCTGGTGTTGTCTGAAATTGTATGGCCTATAGTAGCGTGGTGAAATCCCAGATATGTTTAATCCCTTATAGAAAGAGTTCTCCGTGGTAGCCAGATCTTATTTTGAGAAGTTATAGGTCACAGTTGAGAAATCCCATCGCAAAGAAACGACATTGAATGAGCATCTTGGAGCTCGCGAAAAACCTTGTGCACTGCTTCTGGGCAAAAAGCATAATCCAAAGGAACGGGTCATTTAAATTTTCTAAATGCTTTGTGAAGTTGTGTGTGTGTTTTTTTAAAAGATTAATTCCAACATTGAGGTGCAAGGCATTCAACAGAGACCTGAGTGCACAGTGCCCAGCCGTGTGGTTCATCACCCCGCTGCCTGTCCGTCCTTTCCCTTTGGGCACCCAGGCTTTTTCCAGCTAGTCTTGGATGATGTGATGAGATAAAAATGTTTCTATCTACTTTGGCAATAGTAAACCAAACGTAATGGGCACCCAGAGTTTTGAACACTCACAGATCATTGTTCTCGTGGCAGTGTTGCCGCATTACAAATGCACATTTGTGTTCTTGCTCCGGTGCTGCTTTTGTGTGTAGTTGAGGACCCGACCAGCGAGATCTCGTGTTACGCTGCCTGCATAAAGGTTGCAGTCTGTGCTGTTTTTTATGCAAGACGTAGGAACTGTACTTTTGAGAGTATTGGGTGTATGCTTAAATCTATAGTGGGTGTTAAATCTCAGGTGACGCGAACCTGAAGCCATTTGATTGAAAAATTTTGTATTTTGCAGCATCATCTTGTGCTGTTTATTTTTTACTCTGTCAAAATTAAATAAAGCCCTGCAAAACTATGTGTGTTAAAGCTGTTAGAGACTGAAGGCAGCCTTTGGCTTACGTGACTGCTAGAGGCAAGGGTTAGCACACAGCAAGTTTGCACTTACATTCTTAAATTAGAGACAGTTTTGTATAAATCTGGCTTAACCTAAACCTTTTGCTGATTTTGATCATGGAAAGAGCCTCAGACTGTAACGCAGCAAGAGGAACCTCTTGGAATTCTGGGAGCTGAGGTTTTTTCACTTCTGAACTCTTGGTGAAGTTCTTGGGGGCTTTTGATGGTTGTTTTTTTTTCCCCCAAGATTTGCTGTTTTGGTGGCAGTTTCCCAGTGTTGCTGCAGCCCCTGTCCCTGCTGAGCGGGCAGAGCATGGGCTGCTCCTGGGCTCCCCACGGTGCTCTGGGGGTGGGACTTGCTGAGCTGCTGGCAGTGCAGCCCATGGCCCCCAGCGCGCCCAGAAACACCACAGCAACTGCTCCTGCCTTAATTTTTTGCTGTAATTAGTAAAGATGCTCTTTGTCTTGGAGGATGATCCGCACGGCAAATCAGGAGGTTCTTGTTCATCAACCCCTTCCCCCGCCCAAGCTGGTGGTGAAGTATTATTTTCCTGCAACAAAAATAGCTGAAGGGATTTTTCCCTCGCTTTGACTGATGAGTCTAAACTTGAAGAGCTGGAGCCCAGGAGAAAACTGTGCAGTGGATCCCAGCCTAAACCCGGGTTTTGTTGACAAACCCTATAGGAGTGTCAGTATTGTTTAAATTGTAAATGTGACTTCTTGATCCGTGCATCTGATTGAAATGCTTAAACGGTGAAACAAACGTAAAATAATTTGGGGAAGAGACATTTTCTCAAAAGTGAGTTTTTTGTTTTCCTCCTACCCAACAGACGCAAATACTTCATTGAGCAGTATGGGAGGTGAGCTGCAAAGCGTAGTGATGTGCTCAGACTTCAAGGTAGAAAAATGCTGGAGGACTTGTCCCCTCTTGGAGTGGGAGCTGTGGGGGAGCAGCGGGAGCCATTTCTTTTGTGGTCAGGAATCTGATAGTCCCACACTCACCCAACCTTAAGAAAAAGGGGGAACGAAGAGGGAGGGATGCAGAACAGTGGCATTGAGAAATAGTCAGGAATTTGGCTTTCAGAGTGAAGTGTAGAAGGGAACTGTTGTTTATGCTAAAGTTTAATCCGTATAAACTTGATAACATAGACAGGTCTTGCATTCCTCCCCGAGGGTCATGGAAGGGCTAAGTTTAGCGAAGGGGAGGTATCCAAAGCAGGCGGATCCGTGCAGTTTTTAAGACTGACTGTTTTTCTTATTCATCCCGTTCTAAATGAGTTTTTTTCCTACTCGCAAGTGGTCTTTTGAGACACAATGTGAGTTAGTTTTGAAAACAATGCTTAAGCCCTCGAATATTTCCAAGTAATTTTAGAGTAAAAAGGTCACAGTGCTTCTGATGTGTTCATATTTAGAGAGCGATTGCAATCACAATCATATACATTGACAATGAGACACTGTCTTCTTTTGGTAGCTGCTCATTTGCTGACTCAGGCGTGTTCCTGCCGTCCTTATGGAGCCCGTGGTGCGGGGCTGGGCTTTCCTCTGCAGCCTTATTCATTTACAGGGCCTAGCTTCTCGAGTGCTGCACTGCTGGCAGAGAAGGCAGTGTGAGGTTCTGATACAGGGAATCCTCTCGTCTTGGAAGCGAGCAGTTTGAAATGCAAGCCTCTGATAGGGAAGGAGTAGGAAGGAGATCTCTTCATCAGACTTTGTAGCAGAACACATCCGTTGGTGATGATGATTCAGTAAAAAAAAAAAAAATGTCGAGCTGCAGCTCAGTGTTTCAGTTAGTCAGTGTCAGATAATGCAGTCTCATGGTTGTGCATAGACTTTGTGTCATGGAAATAAGTGGCTGGTATTTTGGAGGATTGTGTTGCATGGAAATATTTGGATAAGGAAGCCATGCACGCCGGTGGTGCTCAGCCTGGAGGAGGGGAAGGAGCTTCCCTGGGAGCGAGGAACGGAGCTGCAGGGTGGTGCTGCTGGGAGGTGGGAGCCGAAGGCACGGCATCCCAGTGTGGCTCTGGCCCAGTTGCGCAGGAGCAGAATGGTGCTTCTCAGCATGGCCCTTTTTCCCTGCTCTGCCTCTGCCTGAATTGGACCTAAAATGAAGCTGCTCCTTGGAAGCTCTCCTCAGCTCATTTGTTTGGGGAAAATGGGGAAATGAATGTGTTTCTGTTTACAGGCAAGGTGGAATACACTGGGAAGAGTTTGAGAACCATGTGGGAAACTGAAGTGTGCTGGGGGGTCAGCATGGAGCCCTTAAAACGTCAGCAGATCTCACCCTGACTTGCATTGCCAATGTATAGGCACTTTTCTGTTAAAGTGAATTGAATAATATAGGAACCTTCTGAATTTGTTTTGAACTTCAAGCTTTTGGCTAAAGGCACCAAACCAAATGATTTCCTGTGTTTTAGTGGCATCAGGTTGAAATAACTTGCAATCATGCTGAAGGAATGTTCTCAGTAACGAGGCTGTAGATTAACTTTCGCCACAGCAAAGATCTGGAAGCTTCTGCACCTACAGCCCCAGTGAACTTGTGAAGAGGAGGTGACTGATCTCCTTAAGTAGAATCTGCCTGGCTGCAGAGGAGGCCTGTGTTTGGATTCAGTTCCTTTTGTGCTTTCATGAACATCAAGGACATTGGGGATCAAGGCTGCCTGGAGGTTAACAGGGAACAAGGACACATGGGGTAAGGTCAGGTTCTGAGCTCCACAGTTTCTTCCCAGCTGTGGCATGTGTCCGTCCCACAGCAGGCTGTGCAGGCAGGTACCTGGCAGCACCTCCCTCCTGGAAGTGCCTTCCTGCTGGCTGCTGCCTGAGCTGCTTGCTGGCAGGGCCAGGCCGGCATCGGTGCAGCAGGGTTGTGGTGCAGCAGGGATGTGGAGGCCGCCTGACGCTGTGTCAGCTGAAGTCAGCTCCAAACTATGGCAGCGCTGCGCCCTGCGGGGTTACTTGGGGTGAGGCTGCGTGACACAGCCCAGCACATCCAGCCTGCTCCTCCTGCAGTTCTGCCTTTGTCTGCAAGCTCTGGTGCTCCTCAAGTCCCTCTTCTGAACTCACCCTGCAGAAAGCTGCTTTAGTATTTGGTTTTTTTTTTGTTATTTTATTTTATTTATTTTTCAGATTTTGTTTTTTGCTGGATTCTTCTTCTTTTGCCAAGATAGTGAATTGAATTGGCTCAGAATAAGTTTGACAAGCTTCCAGAGCCCTCAGAAAATAAACAGGGGAAAGCATCTCGGTGTAAGTACAGAGGTTGTAGTGAGGAGCAACAGAGGGGAGCAGCACTGGCTCCAGTGGCTTCCCTCTGCTACTCAAGGCAGGTGAGCCATGGGGTGGCAAGCTTGGGCCCTTGGTGGCTGTGCATGCAGCTCTTGGGATAAACCTTTGGTTCCCTGGATGGAAATTGGCAGTTTGGTCTTCTCTGCCATTTCTTAAGAAGCTGTTGTGCCAGAAGTTCTGATGTAGGCTGGAGCAATGATGGTGGAGTGCTGGCATAACCCGATAGTGCTGCTTAGTAGCAAACTTCTGTAGGTATATTTTTGCAGAAAATAAGCACAGCAGAGAGCTAGAGAGAGGTCTCTTCTTGTAAAGTGACAAAATATCAGTTAGTGTACAAGTACTGCAAACATGTATAAATGTACTGGCCATGCTCCTTACTTTGGTAGCGAGTCTGTATTTTGTATTGACTTGTGGGTCATTATGACTTGTGAGAAATTGAGGTATGCACCAAAACATGAATTAGGGAGGATATGTTGTCAATCAGATGTTTTAAAAAGTTATGTATGCCAAGTATTCCATGTGGCTGTGTTCAGAAGAATGTGTAGAAATGTGTATGAGGAGAACACAGCAAAATGTGAATTCAGCCAAGGCTGCGTGCAGTGGGAACTTCAGTGCCATCTCTTTTAATATGGAGGACTTGGTTGGAGCGGCATCTTCTTGATGTAAAGCAATTGGCCGTGTGCTGCACATCCCAGTGTGAGCTGCTGCTTAGTCCTTATATGGTGGGACTGGGGGGGGGCTAGTGCAACTAAAGGCAGCATCTTGGCCGTTGGAGTTGGAATAAAGTGATTTAAATGTTAACGTGTCGTGGCACCTCCGAGTGCATACTGCAGTGCAAAAATTCATGTTGGGTGTGAGTAGTATATCTCGTGGGCAAGAATTCTCATCTGTTACAAGGGCTTCTGTTACAAGAGTTACCCTTTATTTCACAAAGACCTGTGCAAGTAACCCCAAATCAAACAATGTACGGTAAGAGAAGGAGGTGGGGAGTTTCATCAAGCAGCAGACTGTTATATTTGAGGGCGCAGCGTTCCCAAACCTGCCCCTTTTTGTAGAGTCTTGTCAGCAGGAGGGGCTGTGCGGAAATCAGAGCGGCCCTGGTGTAGGTCAGACACGCAGGAGATGCCGTGTCCTCCCAGTGGGGCTCTGTGCAGGGAGGCTGCTCTGCGGTGAGACGTCGTCGGGCCGGAATCCCAGGCTGGCAGCAGCCCTTGCGCACACCGATTTTGTCTGTGCTGTCAGAACGGTGCCTGCTGCTTGTCTGGCTTAGCTGCCAAGAGACAGAGCACAGCCTGGGTCGGAGGGTGATAGGGTGGGTGCAGAGAGCTCACGCGCAGTGACACGTCTGTCATTTAGCAGGGTCTCTTCAGCCACTGCAGGTTCAGAATGCCCTTTGTGAAAATCTCATAGGAGAGTATGCATCGAAATCTGCTGTTATCGGTTCGCTCTTTCTTTGGCGGAGGTTGGGACTGTTAGCTTGAAACCGTGGTCAGCAGAAATTCAGCGAATTGCAGGTGGGGAGAAGGGTACCTGGCAGGAGTGGGAGGAACGGGATGGCTGAGCCAGGTGTTGGCACTGCTCCTCTGGTTCTCACAGAGCTGCATGGAAATGCAACAATGACCCTTTTGGTGAAGTACTGGGACTGAGCATCCCTTTTCTGCAGTATTGCCCAGAGGAGATGGAAGGGGTGATTTCGGAGCAAACAGCTGTGAGCAAAATTTGTAGCTTTTTGTTGTGCTTGTAGTGTCAGAGTTTAAGGCTTCCCTACTTTCAGTGAGTGATAGCAAAGCAGGCTGCTCCCACGAGAGTCACTGTGTTGGGGCAACATTTTGATGGAATTCTGATGCTTTCAGTTTTACTTGCCAAGAAGTTTTGTGAGGGAGGAAATAAACGGCCTTGACATATATTTGAAACATGATGGAAACTTTTCTGTGTTCTGTAAAACAAAATTACCTGGGTTGTTAGGAAAGATGGTTTTACTGAAATAGCTTGTGGGTTTAAAAAGTAAAAATTGGTCTCTTGAACAATGGGAATTGCTCTGGAGTTGTCTTAGTGTTCAGAAGTATAATTCAGCTTAGGTTAAAGTCTCTGCAGTTCAACTGCTGATCTCTGCTTGTTGGGATGGTGCCTGTTCTCCTGGATGCTCATCAGCCTGCGGGGGCTGAGAGTGAACAAGCGAGGCGGCCATGGCAGCGGGGCAGTTGTCTCACCCACGCCGCGTCATAGAATCACAGAACAGCTTAGCTTCTGAGAGAGGGACCTGAAAGATCATGGAGCTCCAACCCTGTGCTGTGGGCAGGGCTGCCAGCCTCGAGCTCAGGCTGCCCAGGGCCCCATGCAGCCTGGCCTCCATCACCTCCGGGTGGGTGCTCTGCAGGGCCTGCCCGTGCCTTCAGTGTCTTTCAGCAGTGCAGCAGAGCAATACTGATGTTAATGGCTGTGGTGGGAGTGCTTTGTGTAGTGGACACAGGTGAGACAATCATCTGAATTGTTGCTGGGGAAGCCTTGTAATATGAGCCATGGCATTTTTCCTGTTTGTTTTCACCAGCATTGTAATGCTACAAGATAGTTCAACTTAAGAACAATGTTGGTAATGATTTGTGTCTGTCAGGATTGATAAACTATGCGAAGGGGGCATCAGAGTGTCTTTGACAAGCCGGTTTTGGATGCCTCTGCATTATTTGAGCAGATAACTTTGTGCAGTGTTCCTCCTGTGCTGAGCTCATTCTCCTGTCCAACCGTTACCCAGCTGAGGACTTGACAGTTCTCAGTTTTTCCATAATGACAAATTAAATTAGCCCCAAGATGACTGCTGCATGTGAAATTCCTCTTGGTTAAAGCTTGCTGGCCTGAATTCTCTGGTTGTTTTTTTTTTTTTTTTTTCCTTGGGTGTATTCACATCTTGTGCTTGAAAAGGAACAGAGAAAAGATGCAGATGAGGAGATGCTGGTGTTGAAGGTACAGGGAAGAGAACACAGCTTTCTTCCAGAAGAGAATCTGTCCAGCTGTGAGTTACTCATCTTCAATCTTGTACAGAATGCGTCCAATCTAAATAGCTGAGCATCTCCCTCCTGAATGCGGCAAACCAGCATCTTTTACGCTTCTGTGAAGCTGTACCAGGCGCAGCCCATCTTAGGAGCGCCTTCATACTCATGAACCTGCAGCATCCATCATTCTGTCAAGCCTCATTTACTCACGTGATGGGATTTTTTTTTTTTTTTTTGGCTTCTGTTCCACAGTTTTCCAGGTTTAAAGAGGTTCCTTGCTATTGGCAGAGCGCGGCACTGAGAATCCCAGACAGGAGTGTGAGCGGAGAACATAATGCAAGAACAAGAGTGGCTCCTGAGTGAGACATAAGGTTTTGTTCCTCCTGGTCAGGGCCAAAAATTGGTGCTTGGGGAAGAATGTAAGGTGAGAAGATTGCAGGATCTTGGCTAAGATCTCTAATTTCAGTGTAGTAGTTCATGCTGTTTTGTTAAACACAGCCCTGATTGTAGTTGTTTTAATTTCATGTTGCTGTTCTTTAATGGGAACAACTTGACCGTTGTGAGTTACTTTTGGTTTGGTGTTTTTTTTTTTCATGCCGATAAGCGTATGTCTGCATTAATCCTTTGTATGGAACTGTGGCTTCTGGAGGGAAAGGTAGATTCTCGTTAGTGACTGAGGCAGGAATGGGTGAGCTTTGTATTAACTGCCCTGTGGGAGCTGGAAGGCATTCTGTGCTGGTGAAAGGCTGATAGACATCCTTGTCTGAGCGCTCAAGAAAACAGATGCTGCAAGTGTGTTGGTAAATAAAAGTACTGATAAAGATAGGTGCTGGTAAGTCTTAGGACTGTGAAGTGAAAGAGAACAATTAAAATTACGTCAGTGCATTGGCTGTTATACATGTTTTATGAAGCTGTGGGGAAGCTAACACCTTCAGCCAACATCTATTTACGCCAGGCAGAAGCAGGCTCCTTCAGAGGGATAGTTAGAGCTGGAGCTGCTCTGGGGTTGTTTGAAGCATTCTCCAAAGGCTTCTGAGAATATGTTCAATGTAGTTTTAGTTTAAAAAAGGTTTCACACTTTTTTCTCCCCCTAAAAAAGCTACACATGTACTGTGCATGCTGTGAAGACTTAATGTCTTGGGTTGATGCTGCCTTGGGATCTCTAGGCTGTGTGCAGCCTGTTCATGGTTTTAAGCTTCCCCCAAAGAATTGTGGTAAATCCATGTGCTGTTTTTCAGGCTGTGTTCCACAAACACAGTCTTGTTCATTTGTAAGCTGCGACGCCAAGTATAGAAGCGACTAGGTGAGATTTTCCAGTCTTTGTTAGGTGGAAACTCAGATTGTCAGAAGGTTATTTTTGGCCTTAAAAATGCATATTTTTGACCTTAAAATGCACGCTAGTGGCCCTGGAGAAGAAACGGGCAAAGGTCTGAGCAGCTTGATCCAAATTGGCTCTGCTTTTGGGAGAGAAGGGGGTTTTGGGCAGCTCACCTCCAGTGGTCCCTTCCAGCCGTTGTTGTGTGGCGGGGGGAAGCTGGGCAGAGACGTGGCTGCTGTGAGGGGGGAGGCGGGGTGCACTGCAATGGGATGGGGTTGTGTTGGAGAAACTGCGTGGAGATCTGAAATACCTGGCATTGTAGCTTTGAGAGGACACACCTAGCTTTAGAGAAGGTTGTGAGATGAAATCAGCTTTTAATTTACTGCTCTTTAGTATCTTTTTATCTGCACAGAATAAAATATTTGATAAAGCTTGCGTAAGTCACACGGGTAGGATAATGAAGTATCATTAGGGAGCTCTCAATTGTTTCTGCCACCTTTCAACAAAATGCCTGAACCCACCCAGGTGCAAGGTGGTGCATTTGTTAGCAAAACTGAAAAGCCAGCCATGCGTTATGAGATCGTGTTTTGGAAAGCTGCAGCTCCAACAGCCTTAAGGTCACCTCAGCTAACTGCCCCTACGTGCTGCTTGGGTCAGTGTTTGGTTTGAAGGGTTAATGCGATTCTTGGGCACATAAAAAAATAAGAAATTTTAAAAAACCAAAACAACGAAGAGAGGAATGTCAAGGAAAAATAAATAAGTAATCTTACAAGCAGTAACGTTTAGACTGATATGATAGAATTGAATTTTGGTTTCCATGCTTCAAGAAGAATGCCAGTGTGTTTGGAGAGAATTCAAAGGACAGCTGCAGAAATGATCCAGGGACTGGAAAATAAGCCTCATGATGTGAGGCTTAAAGGAGCTCAACTTACTCAGCTCATTGAAAAGACAATTGGGGGAGGACTTGATCTTTCTCTAAAAGGACTTGTGAGATTTGCTGCCAAGAGCATAGCAATATCAATGGAGATTGGACAAATTCAGTCTTGAAATACAGTTTCTCAGCTATGGCCGTAATTAAACATTGGCACAGTTCACAGGGAAGGGGAAAGGAGAAAACGTTCATTTTAGCCATTTAAAATAGGTCCAGCTTGTTTCTTTCTGGAGGAAATATACTGTGTGCTTAAGAAAAGAACAACAAAATATTAACTCTCCTTTCCTGATACTGGTGTTGAAGATCTGTAAAGTTGGAGCGAGTTCAGACATTCAGTCAACAGCAAGGTCATGAAGTAAAGATTAATTTAGAGGAGAAATAGTTAACCTGGTGCTAGCATACTGCCTTGCATAAGACACACAACATGTGAAGGGAGCTCTGAAACTTAATGCTTTGTGGCTTGCATCTTTGGAACTCGGTTCTTTCCCATACTGCGTTGCTTCAGATGTTTAAGATATGATTAAGGCTTTCTGAAATCCTCTACAGAGGAGCACTGATGTAACTGTGTGCACTCACTGTATTCAGATGAACGTTTCTGAGTTCCAGTTGACCACAGCAGAAGTCTGAATCTTTTTCATCCTTTTTTAGAAGCAACGTTTAAAAAAAAACAAATCGCACAACGATAATATGATGACGGCTCCTCTGAAAGGCACAGTGAGCAAGCTGTCTTTGTAGGTTCGTTCTTAATGGAGGACGTTCTCTGTCTCAGGTTAGCTGGATGCAGTCTGGAGGTTTATTAGTGTTTGAAACAATATTAAATAATCATTAAAAGCAGTATTCTAATGGCACTTGTTTGCTGTTTTCTTGTGCCATTCGAATGAGATGAGGTGCAATCCTGCACCTCCCTCGCTTTGTACATTCACCTGGGAAATGGGTGACTCAGTTGGGTGATGGCTCTGCATTGCACTTGTGCTTTTTATGTGTTTGTCCATTCCACCACTCCCTTGACAGCTGAGTTTCTATGTTTTCATAGATTACCTTGCCCCGGGTGCCTTTGCAGATGTTCAGGACTTTAAAATCCCCTTGCAGGTCCTTCCCAGCTCTTCAAACCTGCTGTGTGATGCAGACTGAGCTCTCCCAGCCAGCTTGACATGCAGAGGCGGTGCAGGGCTCTCTCCTCTCTGGCATGGCTGCATTCCTGCCTCTCCTCTGCTCCAGGTCCTGCCCAGGAGCTGCTCAGCCTCCTTCCTCTCTGCTGCTGTGCACTCAGAGCAGGAAGCACTCCCGTGTCCTGGGGAAGAAGGCAGCTCAAAACCCTGTAGCTTCTTTTACGTTGAGCCTATCGATTTGTCATAGAAATGGAGCTGTTTTGTAGCTGGGAAGGAGGTTGTCTAGCAACTGCGAGTTCTCTTGCTTAAGGCTAAAGAGATAGCAAACTGCAGGAACGTGTTGGGGCACTGCGCAGTGCAAAGCAAAGGCCTCCAGCTCCGCAATCCAGCACGGCAGCCCCTGCTGCTTACCTTGTCCAGACAGCCCTGTCTGTCCCAACCTGCTGAAGCTTCTCACAGAAAGTGCCCTGCACAAAGGATTGTAAAGGATTGGCAGTGAAGAAATCTCTCCTTCCCCCATCTTCCTGCTGTGTCATCGGCCCTTTTCCCCGTCACTGGGAGGCTGATGGAGGCACTGCGTCCCTTTGCCTGCAGAAGGGCTCTGGGCCTCTCCTCTGGTGTGAGCAACTCTCATGTTTCACCACGTGGCTGCACATACTTAAGTGCAGTTGTAATTGCAAAAGTCATTAAGATGTTCTTGTTATGCTTCTCATAATCCAGCATTCAAAAAATCCAGTGGTTGTGATGGCAGGTAGAGTTTTATGATGGATGTGTTACAGAGCCATTTCCTCACCATCGCTTCCACATGAGCCCTACAAGTAGCACTTTGGCAGCTGTGTGATTTGAGCCCTCCTGTGTTACCACCTAGCTGTACTTCATGTGGTGGGTTGCAGTGCTGTGTGCTCAGAAGCTCCTTTCAGAGGAAGAAATTACTAATTTTTCAGCAAGCCACCAAAACCGAAACTGTTCTAAGTAGCTTTTATCTTTATTTAGTCACAAGTTGCAGGTTGTGTCTGCTGATTTCTGGACGTGTGCATTTAGCTTGAAGATGTGTTCTACTCGATTATCCGCTGCTCATCCCGTTAACAGAAAACGGGCAAGTTGAAGAAGTGACCATGACTGGAGGCACGCTACTGCTGAGCTTTGCATTTCTGGCTGGTGCTTTGGAACGGGTGTTGGGAGCTTTGTGAATAACAATCACACTTTCATCTCTGCAGTTCTGAGCAGGTTCAGCTTGGATGTTCAGAAAAAAATTCGTACAGAGAACGGTGAGGCACTGGCACAGGCAGCCCAGGGAGTGGTGGGGTGACCGTTCCTGGAGGTGTTCAAGAAATGTGGAGATGTGGCACTGAGGGATGTGACTTAGTGGTCACGGACTGGATGGTCTTGGTGATCTTTTCTAACTTTAGTATTTCCGTAACTCTGTGACCGGCTCTGTCTGCTCACCAGAACGTCCTCAGCTGTGTAAAGGCGTCCTGCAGGAAATGTGTGAGATTTGCAGGGGCAGCGGGGGAGGCAGAAGCTCCTGGCAGATCCTGGAATGCTTCTGGGCTCCAGGCCTGGAAGGGCAGCAGTCAGGTTTCCTACTGAGACCTCCCTGACAGAGGCATGATGTGGGCCCCAGCACTGGAAGATTGTGGAAATCTCTCCTGAGCTCTTTACTGTGTGAAATTCACTGGGTTTTAGTGCGTCTCAGTGATTACGTAGCTTAATTACCAACTGGATTTGACCGTCTCTCTGTGTGTAGTGCAGGCTGCCAATCTTCCCGTGGCCGAGTTTCCCACTCAAAGCACGTTAGACAAATTGCTGTTTGTTAGAGCGCGGCAAACGAGCGTTACATAAGCCTCGAATAACTTCCTTCCAGTTCAGGGAAAAACGTATTTGCATGATCTCAGGGCCAGGTGCAATGCTGCAGGTCTGGAGGAGGGCCACAGAGCTGCTCGGAGCGCTGGAGCTCCTGCTCTGAAGGCAGGCTGAGGGAGCTGGGCTTCTGCAGCCGGGAGAAGGCTTGCAGGGAGACCGCATTGTGGCCTTCCAGCACCCGAAGGGAGCTTACAAGCGGGAGGGGGACCGGCTTCTTACAGGACACAGAGTGACAGGACAGTGGGGAATGGCTTTAAAATAGAAGAGGGGAGATTCAGGTTAGCTGTTAGGGAGAAATTCTGTATCAGAGGGCGGTGAGGCAGTGACCCAGAGCTGTGGGCGCCCATCCCTGGAGGTGCTCAAGGCCATGCGTGGGGCCCTGGGCAGCCTGAGCTGGTGGTGAGGGCAGCCAGCCCATGGCACGGGGTGGGAGCTCTGTGGTAAAGACCCATGAAGGTCCCCTCCAACGTAACCATTCTATGATTTGAATGAAACTCTGTGGTTGTGGAGAGGAGCTGGGAGGGTGCTTGGTGATGGGGGCGGGAGGGAGGAGGCTCAGATCTGGACTTGTAATGGAGAGTGGGGTTGACCAGGACTGTGCAGTAGCTGCATGGGGCCTGTGTGATGCAGCTGTGGTGCTGTGCTTGTCTGCTGAGACTGGGAGTTCAGCTTCTCCTCCAGTTTGTAGAACAAACTGATCTTCCACGCTCTTAAAACACCTTCTACACCTTTCTGGATATTGTAGTGTCCTATTTCCTGCCTGAAACCACCACAGGAGCGCGAGGTGACGCTGCGAAATGGAGGATTCCCGGGGAGTGCAGGCAGGCTGAGGCTCAGCGCTGGGATCCTCAGGCTACGCTGCCATCTGCCTTGCTGTGAATAGTTTGCTCTGGCGCAGCCCCTGTTCCTCAGTGTTGCATCATCTCTGGGAGAAAGGCCAGGCCCGGAGCCCCAGCACAAAGGCTTTCTGAAGGCGATGAAGCTTGTTCTGTGTGCGAAGTGCCGCGCTCCTTCCTGTCGTCCTTTCCACGGCATTCCTGAAGCGGCCCGGCTCTGGGAACCCCGCAGTAAATCGTCGCTTTATCCCCCAGCTTCCTGCACACCTGGCTGATGCAACGTCTGCGCCGAGCCCGGCTGCGGGCTGCTCTGGAGCCGTTTTGTTCAGCCTGGCAGGGAGTGGCCGGGCAGGCAGCCGGCATCACGTGGCGGCCTTAAATAGATGTATAAAGGACGTACAGCCAGACTCGCGAAGCAGAGAGCATTTAGTGGGATTACGGGGGAATCTTTTCCAATTCTAGGACGGGAGGCTGCAATCCTACTCCTTGGCAACTCGTTTGTGGTCAGCCCGCCACTGGTTGCAGCTTCTGGCCTCCGCTGCCTGCCAGTAAATTCTGCTGATCCTCCTCCTATATTCGGCGACTTCCCGTGGCTGCGGGGACCGGCCGGATTCTCGTGGGAACTGTAATTCCCTCAGCTTGGACTCGATCCTAGTTATTGCCCTTTATTGCTCTCTTTCCCTCTGACCTTGCATGTGGTATAGGATTTTCTCTCAAATCCCTTCATAACACAATTTCAAGGTCTACAGCTCTTTATCTGCGGGGGGGTCCGACAGCCTTTTTAATTTAGGCTGTTTGTCTACTTACACCACTGAATCATTCACGTGCTTGCTATTATATTCCCAAGCAACAAAATCTAGAACTAAGAAACCTTCTGGCCTGCTACAGTTGAACCAATGTCACTTATATTATTTAAATGAACCTTATTTTAGCCACAGCCATTTTCTGGCTCATAAGTTCACTCTTAAGGAGTAGGACTTGTATGGACAAGGTGTGGCAGGCAGCTGTGGGGCTTTCCGTATTACCATTCCTTGTTGCCTGCTCTGCACTGTTGCAGGAATTTATTGCCCTTATAACTATATTTTACCTGCTTCTGCTCCTACTCCCCTTGGGGGAGTTCTTGGCGCCAGTGGTGCTCAATGAGACATGGCAGCATTTCCTTCCTGCCAGCCGTTTTGGCAAATTCTTAGAGGAGGCAGTCACAGTAGTCACTGCCACAGCTGGATTCACTGGAGGTTACTTGTCAAGCCTTCCATGCAAAATATCAATTCTGATCCGTTCTGTTTGCATTTTGTTATTTTTCTGTGACATACAGACGTTCGCCTGTTCTGCTTTACGCCGTGGGAAGAGAGAGCACAGCCTCAGACTGTGGAAGCAGCACAGCAATTAGGCCGTGTTCCTCTTGTCGTAGTGCTCTTCCCCTGATGTTGGCCCAAATCAGATATTTGTAGAACTGAAAGAGATTATTTTTCTCCTGTTTCCTGTATAATTTCTGTGGCATTTTACGTATAACACACTTTGTTTTCATCATGTATTGCTGTTATCTTTAAGGAAAGAATAGAAAATAAAAGTATTTTCAGGGGTTCATCTTGAATTCAATTTTGAAAACACTTCAGTGTTTGAAGAGCTTGTCATCTTCAGCGATGACTTGGTGTGTCATGGGGTGCAGGCAGTGTTATTTGCTGTTTCAATCACAGAAATGGCCATGAGATATTTCTTCTACCTCCTGAGGTTTTTTTAACTTCTCCACTATTACCATACAATTTTTATTATTTTTTTTTCAGTTTTGTTTTCATTATTAACATTTTTGAGGTTCTAGCATTTCATGGAGGCTGCTAGATTTCCAATGCATCATCTGGTGAAGTTTTCTTAAAACAAAAGATTGATTCATTTTACAGCCCAGTCACGAGGACTTTGCTATCAAGTTCTCTGCTGCGATGGCCCTTCCTCCTGTGCGTCGAGGTTGTTCCTCTAGAACTTCGCCTCTGTGCAAAGGCAGCCAGGTCTGTGCCCACCAGTGTGGGGCACAGGGAGGTGCCTGGTGTTTGCCTGCCATCTCATTGTGCAAATCCACCTTCACATTGTTTGGTCTACCGCAGGTTGCTGCTGCTCTGTAATTTGCTTCCCCCTTTCTAATTTGGTACACATTTGTTAACAGAATTATCCTTTGGTGTGACTCTTTGACCACTTTCAAATCAATACAAATTAAACTTTCTAGAAAGGTTTTACGATGGCAGGGAGATGTTCTATGGAAACCGAAACAATCCCAGTCTGACACCTCTGCCTCAGTGCACTGGGCTGTAAGGAACGCAGTTGGCTTGTCATGCAGAAGGTATTTCTGAAAGCAAAGTCTTGCTTACCAGTAAGTTCCTTTACCTCTTACTACGTTTTTCTTCTATTTCTTATCAAATAACTTGAAACCATCAATGATTCCAAAAGAAAAGCACAAACTGTTTTTTTCTTTGTATTCAGAACAAAGAGGTTTTGCGTAACTTCTTGACTGCTGCTTCAGCAACAAAGTTTTGAGGTTATTCCTTCTGCTTTCCTGAGGAATCTCCCCGGCCCCAGGTCAGCTGCTGAGAGCACTTGACTATGCATTTTGTAATTTCTTTGATGGTTTAATTTCTTTCAGTTGCTCACTGTCATCATCAGCAGTCCCTTAGGGTGTAGATTGCAGATGAGGTTAACTAAAACCGATGTTTTCTGAGCCAGATAAACTGATGGAATCCCATGGATGGATGAAAATTGCCATACAGCATCTTAAACCTGGTTTAAATGATTTAAATAAAAATATTTTTAGTTTCCAGCTTCTTACTGAGTTTTATCAAAATCAGTTTAGCTTGCTTGTACCTCAGTTTTAAATGTGGCTGACGCGACCTGAGCCGAACTGCTTTATCACACTGACTTTAGCTAAGTAGGTGTATTTGTAGACTCGTGTTGAGATACCTGACGGAAGGATTGGAAGCTGCTTTGCATATGATGGGAATTCTCAGTACGATTTCCTATCTTCTATGGATCAGCCTGACTGATGCGTTAGCCTGTGGATTCTGAATGCTGTTGGGAATCACCTGTGAGCTAAAGGCAGCGGTCTCACCTTTCCCCTTGACTCCAGGTCTTCTGCAGCACACTGAGAAGGCTCTGGGCTCCCTGGGCTGCTGCATTTTGGCACATCCAACAATTGTTAAGTGTTTGGTGCACACTGATCCTTCGTTATGATTCTCCAAATCCCAGAGATTAGGTTGAACTCTGAAAGAAACTTATGCATAGGAGCATTTCTTTTTGCACATGGGTAGCAAAATATAAAAGGTGAGAGTCTTAAGAAGATAATGATAAATCTTTAACCAGTGTACCGAATCTGCCATTAATCTGAATATCCTGGTGCATATATACATAACTAGTGATGGATACTGGTGTTGCCCATTACTTTGATTATTACACACAAGGACTGAGTCCTGTCAAACCCTGCAGGATAGATGGGTTGCAGCCTCCCTCTGTCAGGCAGCTGTCAGGTGATGCACGGTACTCCAGTATCAGTAAATGCTCCTGACAGTGCTTTTGCTTTTTTTGAAGCTGGCATCATCTTCCCTCCCTGCTTAGTGAACCCAGCTAGTGCTCAGAGCAGAGCTAAGCATTTGCTTTGGTAGGCTGAGACAAAGTTCAGGTAAAGCAGAACAAATAGGAGTTAAATGACTGACAGATTTGTTCTGCCTCTGTGTAGGTGTCTTCATGGAACAGCATGTCTGAACTTCTGGGAATCTGATGCGTTTTTTTGAGCTAAATGTCTTAAACTGGCAGAAAGCCTTGATCTGATTCTGTTTGCACTGAAGGTGCTTGCCCTTCTGTATCTGCCCCTGACATGAGGTTTGTAGGTGTGCTGGGAAGAACAGGCAGTGCTTGCTGGGATTCAGGCGGACTGCTCTCGTACTTGGGCGTCCCCAGGTGACGTGATGTTTGGAAGGAAGACCTTCTCAACATGGTAACTGAATCACTTAGCCTTCGTGTTAGATGACCATAGATTTTTCAACAACAGCCTTTCCGCAGTGCCAGTAATGAGAAAAGTTTCCAGCAGTAAATTTTCTGTGTGTGTTTGATTTGTAACATGGAGGGCAGTGCTTGTGGAGGTGAGCCAATGCAATGCTTCTGCTGTTGCATCCTAAACAGTTTTGGAAATTAAATTTACTGTTAGAGCAGGTGTTACCTAACCTTCGCTTGGCCAGCTCAGATTTATTGCAGTCCTTTCTGTCGATACCGAATGTTACCTGAAATAATGGAGTAGCATATATTTACATTTAGCCAAGGCAGTTGTTTGTGATTTTGGCACGAAGATGGTGAGTCCTTTAGAGTGTGACCTGTTCCAAGTGGAAATCTGGGACCGCGGAGCTGTGGCAGTGGTGCAGGTGAATGCCCATCTCAGCTGTTGTGATGGCACTGGGGAGGACTGGTGTCCTTATACTGGTATGACTGGTTGAGGAGGTAGAAGTGTAGCCTAGGAAAAATACACCTTTAATGTGTTTTCTAAACCAGCTAAGTGCTATATACCTATTAAGCCATCAAAATTGCTGTTTCCATTTGATTTTGAGAAGCGTTGTATCCCACAGGAGATAGGTCTGTGCTGTGATCTGAAGTTCACCACATTTACATTAAGATATGGAGCTTTAGGAAGACTTTCAGTGTTGCTGGGGAGAACGTACTGCATTTTTTTTCTCCTCACTGTGTATTTTAGGGGAGAGAGGTTGGGAGGAGTTTGATGTTGCATGTACAGGAAACCAACCAGTGCGGTGGGTGAATGTTTTGATCTCAGCCCCTGTTTTCTGTGCAGACTGATGTTTTGGGTGTTGCCAGACCAAGTTTCATGAAGACCACACTGTAATCTAGCCTGAAGGTGGTGTGGTCTTGGACAGCACTTGAGATTTGTCTCAGCAATTCATTTTGAATGTTATACTGTCAGAGTTGAAAGTACACAGAAAGCAGCAGCAGCAAACAGCAAGATCTGAGTGCTGGTGCTTGTTGGGCAAGTACTGCTGGGTCAACACAAAAGCAATTGAACTGGAATTTGCCTCATCTAACCTTTTTGTTTGGTATTTCGTGTTTCTCCAATCCTCTTTTTCCCAAAAGTGGGAGTTACTGTTGCACAGAAACTGCAGGCTGTTTGTTGGAGGGAGGGTTTCCAATGCAATGTGACCCAGAACTCATCCTTTACCTCTGGAGTGGCACAGTGTCCTGTGAATCTCGAGTCCAGAGACCACACCTGAAACCCTTCGGTCCTGCTGAGTCACAAGTAGGCAGGGGCTGGAATTTGTCCTGGTTACATCTTGTGCTGCCAGCGGGCGATGGTCATGGCAAAGGTTGAGGGATCAATAGGGTAAAGAAACCTGTGCGAGTACTAAAAAGGAACTTTTTAAAGGAGGTTCTGTGTCCTGTAAAAGGGAAGAGTACTGCAGCACTGTGAAACTTGCAGCTTTTTCTTAACTTCTAGTCAGTTTTATGTGACTCTGGATTGAAGCAGGAGTTAGGCATTTCAGCAGTGGTTTCTTCTCTGTTGTCAGTGCAGAAATCACAGTTCAGTCACAAGCACAAGAAAGGATGACTCCTGAAAGGGCCTTTTTGTCCTTTTCTTCCTGAAGACTCAAGGACACTCGTCTGTCCCAGGTTTGAGCTGCCTCTGAGCTGTCCTGCTCTGTTTGTTCATCTCCTCACCTCCGTGGGAGGTCATCGCTTTGGGGCATAACAGGGAATTGCCACTTAGATATTGTTACACGCTGTGTCTGAAGCTCGCCGCATGCCTGTCATGATATCAGGAAGAGATTTCTCCTAGGAACGTGTGTGAAAAAGGAAAATGTAACCCAGTGATGAGAGAAGCGGCTTGCCTTTGAAGACAGAAGGGAAAGGCAATAGAACGCGGCATCTCCTCTTGCGGGGTGACCTGGTGCCTGCAATGGAGGTGCAATGCTTTGTTTCTCCCCATTAGGTTTCCCCATGTCCGTGACGTGTTGGCCGAGGCTCTGCGGCTCCTCTCCGCCCTCGGAGCGGCCAGTCGCTGCCCTCTGGACTCCGTGATCCCCGACGGGCGTCATGAGCATTGCAATCCCTCTGGGAGTCACCACACCAGATACGTCCTACTCCGACATGGCTGCAGGATCGGAGTGAGTGTTACCGCGGAGGAGCAGGGGAGGGTGACTGCGGGCTGCGTGAGAGCTGAATGCGGACGTGGACTCTAAATGTCTAACACGGATGGTACTGCGGAAATGGGTGCGTTTGCCCCATGACATGGGCGTAAGGGGACTTCCGAGAGCGTGAAGCACTCGTCCCTGCTCTTTGTATCTGTTTGGCTGGTCTGTGTGCAAGTATGGGCAGTAGTGCATTTGCTGTACCTATGCGTGATGTTTCGACGTATAGGCCAGCTGCTTATCAAAAGCTTTTTTATGAGAGGTCAGTATGTTGGATTCTGCTAGCTTAGGTGCAGCACCAGTGCTTACATGAGTGATTTCTGAAGCAGCGTGGAGCTTGGCTGGAGATGTGCAACAGCATCAGCCTTGGTGGACACCTTCATGTATGTTGTTTCTATCGCTGAGCACGTTCCAAGAAGTGCAGCTTAGTGGTTAGTCCTTGAGGGTTCCCGTCACAGGACTCTGCCTTAACAGAAGTCAGGAAAGTTTCAAATCCTGAAAATACTTTACTGTGATCTTTTCTTAAAGCCCTTGTCATAGAACAGTGTCAACTCATATGAGCACTGTTTTTGCTGGGGAGAAGAGGAAGGGCCCATGTTATTTCTGTGTGCTTCTACCTCCTGTTTTCCTGCATCTTTCTTTGAAAGATGTACTGTAGCATCTATTTTTCTATGGCGTTTTTTTAAAGGCTTTTTGAAGATCTATTTCTCCCATGCATTAATTGCAGGTACCTGCTGTGCAAATACCTGCATGTCAGATTGATCACTGTAGAGCAGAATGCTCCTGTTTCTATTAATTTCGAGCTGTAAGAGCAGTTTTAACTACATGGAGTCTGACTACACAGTGGCACTCACTGTAGTGCACCTTCTCATCTGTCCTGGCTCTGGCCTCACTAGGCATTCTTTGTGATCCTGCATTCTACCATAAAGTCTGTATTTTTGCAGAATGTTCCAAATGAGGAGTTGAGCACGTAGTAAGTTGTTCATCTGGAGTTGATGTCCAGTCCTTCACTTTTCAAGACTTAATGTTCAGTGCTGCTTGTCACCATGCATCTCCCACACCACTTTAAAAACTCAGCATCTAGGAATTTTAAAATAGGAGAGAATGCTGAATAGTTCACTGGTGTGCTATGTGCTTGCTTTCAGAACCGAGTGAGATATACCTATGCGTGTCCCTCGTCATATTTAAATATTAAAAAGGCTGTCTATAAACCTTCTGCAAAACATTTTTCCCACTGGTTGTAAAGAATTTGTAGGGCCAACTTTGGGCCAGGCTGGAATGCTCTGAAAAAGCCTTTTCAAGATTTCTGAGTTGACTTCTTTCTCTGTTTTCTAAAAACTGGCAATGTCAGGACTTTATTCTTCTGGCTTTGCATTCACTGCTGCTTTACTGCTGAGGTGTCCCTTACTGAGTCTGCTCAAAGCTAAGGCTGTCTTCCACTTCTTTGAAATTCCACAAATTCAGTGCATGATATCTGTGCTAACCGAGCTTCTTGTCTCTTACAAGGAGTTTCACAGATGTGTGCTATGAAGTAAATGAGGAGGCAAAAGGAAAGCTAGCTGGTCCTCTCTTAAGGCTGAGCTTTAGCATCCCCCTCTGGCGTCTGATGCAGAGGGGAGGTGAAAGTGCTGAAAGATGTTTGTGTTCAATGATCTCAGAGCGTGATAAGGCTGTGGAGTACTTTTGCATATTGGAAGTTGTTGAAGCTCTTTGGAGGGTTGCTGACGAGGGAGCAAGGGCCTCAGCATTGTTGCCCCTGGACACCGTTGCACCAACAATCATGAAGTTTTATTGCTAACGATTGTGGCAGCGCTGTTGGTATTCCAGGCTGGCTGCAGTTAGCAGTATGAGTGACTTGGGCAGAGGGCAGACCTGCTGTTTGGGCTCTTTTCCTTCTAATATTTCAGCTGAAAGTGTAATGAAGTCATGAATGGTCTTAAATGCATAACAGTCTGGAAATCCCGACCCTTGTTGTGAAGATGCAGCAAGGCAAAGATGGTGTGCCAAGTTCTACCTTTTATTCAGAGGTCTCTCTCCTTGGAGATATCACCATGTATCTTCAGCTTTTGACTATGTAGCTGAGAGTAGCTATGTTAAAAACCAGCCCATTTTATGGTGTCGTGCATCTAAATCCTGAGCTACAGAAGCAGGGTTTACGTAGGCAAAAGGCCTTCTTGTTTCTGCAGTTCAATAAATCATTGTTCCTTACTACTGAAAAGACAGATCCACCTGACTCCAGAATGAGCCAGAAGCCCAGGAAGTCAGAGTGCAGTGCAGGAGTGCATTAGAGCGTGTACGGGGTGTAGTGGCAGGGTGGGGCAGCCTCGGTGCTGCAGAGATTTCGAGAGCCAGTAGGAAGTCCAAAGGGCACAGGGTTGGTGTTCTTGGGTGGTGCCTAAACGCTCCCCCACGCGTGGCCACTGGCCATTAGTGTCTGAGCACTGCCTGATTCACACTGACAGCATAAGAGCCACTGAGAATCCTGCGAGATCTCACCAGAGCGGCAGAAGTCCAAGGTAAAGTTTGCCTTTCCTGCATTTTTCTTTCCTGCTTGCTCAGCTCCCTGCTGTATTTTTTGAGAGGATTTCTGCTGCAGATACGATTCGGTAATGTGCTGCTGTATTCTGCTGCTTCTGATCTGTGCAGAGGTTAGCTGATATCCATCTCCTGCTTGGGGGAAGCTCCTATGAAGCAGTGCATTGCCTTGCTGGTATTCTGTCCGTAGCCTCATTATCTAATATTCCCTGCATTGAATTGCAGCTGTCCCTTCTCTTAGCAGGGTTTCTGCAGCTTTCTGCAAAGGATATACCTTTCATTTTGAGCAGTTTTTTTCACCACCATGTGGTGGAATAGTGCATTGTACCTCAGCAGCAAATTTCTTATTCAGCACGTTGCACACCGTTTTGCTGTATGGAAAGAGCAGGGAGCATCTGATTGGAGTGTGGCTGCTGTCCGTCCAGGTCATGAATTTAGTTGCCCCTTTGTAGCAGCAATCTTCAGCTCCCAGTGGATGCTGTCAGGACAGCTGCAGGTTTCATGCAGACATTACTGTGGGACGTTGGACTCTGCTAACAGTCAGTATCCGAGAGAAACAAGTGCAGATGCAGGAAAGCTGCTTAGCTGCTGTTTGAAGTAAGCTGTTATGGAGATAACATGGCAATACTATTCAGTGCCTTTGAGATTAAACTGGCTGAGTTCAGACGTGGATGCTGAACTATACCCAACTTCCTCAACTATAAGGAAATAGAGCTTCTTACGAGTTTCTTAATTGTTACCATTTTTTGAACTTCTCAGACTGAGGCAGGTTTTATGTAAGATGAGTTATCCAGGGTGGCCCTTACTGAGCTGCTTCCCTCTGTTGAAAGCAGGTTCATCCTGTACAACTTCGGCACGCATAGTGCCTGGTGAAGCGCATAATACACCTTTATTTCATGAAGTTTCTTCATTCATGTGGTGAATAGAAAAGAGCTGTGAATAACTGGCGCTCAAAATGATGTTCTATTGATGGGTTTTACTTCTGGCCCTTTCTGCAGCCCAGAGTCTGTGGAAGCTAGTCCAGCTGTCAGTGAGAAGAATGTGTACTCCAGCCACGGCTATGGGGCCACCCAGAAACACAGCTATCGCGGGCTGCCTTACGCAGTGAGTACTCTCTCTGCAGTGAACCAGCTCTTTACTGTTTGCTTCGCTCTTTTTTCCTTGTTGCATAGCTTTGCCTGTTCAGCCTTAGAAGTTTTGGCTTACTTTGTGAGGGAACACTGAGTTACAGCTGAGTTGTGCCATACATTTTGCATTTGTGTGTTTATTATTTGTGAAGACTTGCGTACAGTATTGCAAGTTTTATTAGCATTCTAGGTGACATTTTTTTAAAACTGAATGAAGTGTGACTGTATATGAATATGAAGTATTTTCCTGGCAGTAATTCTGTGCCCTCTTTGGTTCATTGTACATTTTTTGTGCTTGTTTAAACTACACAGATTTTCATATTGATAACTTATGAGAAATAAGGAGCAGTAAGAAGGAGTGGGAACATGGTTTGAACGTGGATTGAACAGGATGTCATAGCATCCTTGAGGTTGAAAGGGATCTTTTGAGATCACGTAGCCTAACCCCCCCTCGCTCAGGCAGAGCATATTGCCCAGAACTGTGTCCAGTGGAGTTTGAGCATCTCAACTAACAGACCTCACGACATCTCTGGGCAACATGTTCCAGTGTTTGACCACAGATGTCATCTCAGATTGACAGTTAATGATGAAAGAGTTTAGTTGTTTGTATAGATTCTGAATTTCATTCGCTGATGAATGTAATTCGTGAAGAAAACCATTCACCTCTTTCAGAGCTTTACCTCCTTGGTAGATTGAGGAATCAGATTACTTAACAACTGGTGTAAAACAGTAATAACCTGGGAAGTTTCCAGACATCATATCTTCACATTAAAAGTAGTACTGCCAATACTCATTTTCAGGATCATAATTATGGAGCCCCTCCTCCTCCAACGCCACCAGCCTCTCCTCCTGTCCAGACCATTATACCTCGTGCAGAACTGAACGGCTTGCACTCACCTGATGAGGAGAACTCCGGGGACAGTGAGAGCTCCTCAGAAGGAGAATCAATTCCCACTTGGTGCCACTGCAGTGTTTCTCAAGATGGTTTCCTCCTCAAGTGTGAGAAGTGCAGGTAAGCTTCGGTGCAGTGCAGATCTTGACTGCTCTTTGTGCTGACTTCTCAAGCCAAACTCTTTTCTTGTTTGGGCTTTGGGACGGACTTCCTTTTGCTAACTGGAGCATTCTTTCCAGTGCTTTACCTAGTATTGACCCTCCTCCTTTGCGTTGTCAGCCTGACAAGTGTTGGTGGCACCAGGAGTGGAGATGAGGATGTTAAATCGATGTTCTTATCATCCTGGGCCCCACTGAGGGCACGCATCTTGTGACATCCTGTTGAATTTCAAGTGACTTTACTCCTACAAACCAGCTTCAATTGTGCATTCTCGTTTGGCAGAGGAATGAGCAGGGGGAAGGTGATCAGACTCCGCCGCCGGAAGCAGGACAACGTGTCAGGTAAGTGAGTTTGTAATTCTGACAACAGTGACTTTTGCTTTTCTTCCAAAGACCTTTGTCTTTTGGCTGATGTAATCATCTAATTGTGATCGACACCTGCTAACGTTCTTTTCCTACCAACCGCTGGGATTTTCTTCACCTGGGTTAGATAATCTTGGGGCAGATTATTTTACAAACTAAAGTGTATGTTCATCAGTGCTATTCTGTATCAGAAACCCCATTCTCAACTCGAGAGGGAAAACTGGAGTGGTATAGTTTTCATGGGGAAGAACTGTGTAGAGCTACTGAGTCATCGTGATGGAAGTAGCCGTAAGATTGAGCTGCTCTCTGTGGGATGAATTATAAGGTTGCTAATGAAGCGCTCCTCTCTGTAGGTGGGGACAGCAGTGCAACTGAGAGCTGGGATGAAGAACTATCTCCCTCTACAGTGCTGTACACAGCTACGCAGCACACCCCTACAAGCATCACGCTGACTGTCAACCGCGTCCGCAGAACCAAACCGAAGAAGAGGAAGAGGAGCACAGAGAAAGCTCGCACTGCTCCGAAGGCCAAAAAGATCAAGGTATGTGGAATGAGACGAGCTTGCTCTAGTTCCTATCAAATGCTACGTGGAATATTTTTGAGAGCAGATTGTGAGCTTGTCAATAAACAAGCTGTTGTCCTCTAAGGAATTGCTCTTTCTGTTGTAATAATATGACTCCTTTTATTTGTGACCTGCTAGAGTGGCTGTAGTTTAGAATTACCTTACTCCAACTCCACCCTCATTTCCCAACACTGTCCATTCATGTTCAGAGATTTGAACTCTCATATTTTCCCTTCTGCTCTATTAGGATCTGGGGAAATAGCGCTTGGAGTCTGTCTTATGCCAAAAAAGCAGTCTATGAATGGAATGAAAAATGAAGTGAATGTGGCCTTTTTTAGCAGATTACGTTACACTGGGCTGCAGTGCTTCTTGGCACTGTTCTTCAGAGACAGAGATGGCGAGTGTGTGGAGAACTATGTAGGTAGCAACGAAGATTTACTGAGGTTTGACTTTAGTGACATCTGTGAGGGTTTGGTGACTGGAAAAATTGGAATGGAAATGTGTGTTCTCTCTGATCATCTACTGGTGTTACCTGATTTTCCTCAAGGTTAGGGTTGCCTTGAAATTGTTCTGGTAGGCACTGATTAAATAAAAGAATGGGAGCAGGAGTCATGTGAAGTGTTTGAGTATGTTGTGAACTGGTTTGATTCTGTTGGCCCTTTCTTCTGTCAGAGCAAATGGGTTCAATCAGGACAGTATGGCTTTTGATCCTGAGATTTTATACTAAGCATGAAGCAGGACTTTTCAGATCAGAAGTCTTGGCTGACAAGACTTCCGCTGGATTTACATTGCAGAATCTCCTTATGAATGTCCATTGCTTCTTCTGTAGGTCTTTCTGTATTTCTTGCCATCTGTTGTTAGGAGTTGATCTGTTGCGTAAAATCTGCCATTCTGAAGCACTAATTCTGAGGAAAGGTTATAAAATACTTCTTTCTTCTTTTCTCTCTCCTTGTTCCGGGGGCAGGCTTTTCGAGAGGGCTCACGAAAGTCATTGAGAATGAAGGTGAGTGGAACTGAGAAGCATCTGTGATAACACTCTTGTTGTTGTTGTTGGTTGGTTGGTTTTTTTACCCTCTAATTTTGTGCCTCTCATTGTTTGTCTGGGGAATTTCGGACTGTGGTATCTATGTCAAAATAATCCCAAGCCTTTCCATGCACTACAAGCAGGCCTGCTCAAAAGGGTATCCCATGAATCACCCCTTGAACCTTGCTTTTGCTCCAGATGGCTCATCACTTCTGTAAGTTAGTATCATCCTGATCCAAGAGATAAGACTGATTCATGACACCTTAGAGTGAGGTGTCTAAGATGCAGAACTGGTTGTGGCTGCTCTCTTGTGAGGTCACTTATCATTTGATTGCATCAAGTTAAGTGTTGGTGTCCCTTTTTTCTCTCCACATCCTCTTACTTGGGGTGGATGGAATGGTGTATTTACCTCTTTTTTTGGCAATACTAATAGGTTTGGTTATACGATATAAAGCTTACTTAACCAAATAAATAAATTAATTAATTAAAATCCAGGAAGGGAACTTACACTTAGAACTATCCCTGCATACACAGAAGTTACCTTGAAGTCCCTCAGATTCCATCTGACCCCAATACTGTAACTGGGGCTGACTCCAAGCAGTTGACTCAGAGGAAATGGGGGGATTCTGTGGTGTCTGTCTAGGTGCATACTTGTCTCCATAGCACTCAAGTGCCTGGAGAGGGTAAAAATATGTGCAATTTTTATGCTGTTAGTATGTATGATGAAAATCATCATTTTTCAATGGTTCTGGTTACTGATACTTCAGTATGTCATACATCTTGGTCCTAAAAGCCAATTAAGTTTTTTACCTCTGGAATATTATTCGTTGATTATTTCAATTATTGTCAAGTAAAGAATGAAGCTCAATTTTTTTTCTGCCAGCTTCTTTTCATCTCCTCCCTTACAAGATGATATAAAACCTGATTTTGCCTTCTCTTACACTGCTTAGGACTTGCAGTTTTAACCTTCCGGGTGTTATCTTGTGCAGTACATTCAGTTTCTTGAAACCTTGGTGACAATTTAGCCAGAAGGTTTTTTGGAAATATTTTGGGATCAGTCAATGCAAAGATTGAGATACGATCAGCATCATCTAGCATTATGTTGGCTATGAGTGGGTTGACTATAAGAAAAGCTTGCATGAGATTTACTTGCATTTGTGTGTTCTGTTCCTTAGCTTTTTTAAACTGCATAATTATTTTTTCCAAAGTGACTTAAAAAGAATTCTGGCCAAATGCTGGCTTAATTTTCTTGTGTGTAACAGTGCCAAATACCCATTCTCAAGAGGCCTTAGTCTGACACACAGTTCTTTATAGACTCCTGAGTGCACTGTTGAACCATATTTTTGAAGAATGGAGATTCTGAAAAAGGCGTCATCATAACCAGTGTTTTAAGTTGGAGAGTCTGTGCCCTTTTTGTAGTCTATTGGTAGCTCAGAGCACTGTGGATAGGTTTGTCCCATTGTTTGCTAGTCGTTCACCTGTTGTTCTTTGGTGCAGAATTCGCCTTCTGAAGCACATGCCTTGGATGAAAACACAGCTGAAGGGTGGGAGAATCGGATACGACTCTGGACAGATCAGTATGAAGAAGCCTTTACTAACCAGTACAGCGCTGATGTGCAAAACCTGCTGGAGCGTCATCTGAACTCTAATAAAGAATACGTGGGCAAAACCGCTATGCTGGACACAATCAACAAAACAGAGCTGGCCTGCAATAACACCGTTATTGGGTCTCAGATGCAGGTAAGAGCTAACGTGACAGAGGAAGTGGGGTGGGTGAGATCCTCTGGGTGTGGGTGCTGGGGGAGCAGGAACGAAGCTGGTCACAGGCGGGACATGGCACCTTCTTTGAGTGTAGGTTTGAGAACACTTGTATTCAGCATTATGAAGTTGGACTCTTCTGTACAGTTCTGCAGTAGGATTCTTGGTATTTTGGTGTAAGTACTTCTGGTGACCGAAAGACCGAATCAGGCAGAACCAGATCTCTCGCTTCCTGGAAATAGGAAGCTTCCTGCTTTCTAGCTGAGATTTCATGGTGTTTTTTTTCTGATTCGTACTGTGTGTGAAACTATTTTAAAGAAGCCTTTCAACGTGACTTCAGTCTTTTTGAATGATTACTTGGACTCTGATAACTTTTAAATGCTGCACGATTACAATTGATTTTAGGGAACTGTCTGTACCTAATTCTGTCCCTTCTGAGATATGCACTGGTTAGTGTCTTGCCAGCTCTGTGGAATGTGTGTAGATGAAGAGAAACGGTGAAAGGATGTTTGTGTTGTGTCTGTTTACTCCCTCACTGTTCTGAGCTGATGTTTCATCTGGTCCATGAGTTGTTGAGTGGAGAGGAGCATTCCCACTCAGTTCAGGTGTTGTTGACTTTCTTTGTTTGGAGAAATTGAAGATAGGTGGAACTGAAAAACAGATGTGGGGCACCTCTCCTTTAGAAGGGGAGCAGTCAGAAACCTGAATGTCAGGTATATGTTTGTGCTTGAATCATTCTTATTTATATCAGGTGACTCACCTCTCTGTGAAGTCCGTGTGTTCCCTCCCAACTTTCCCTCTGCTTCCAGGTAGGTGAAGCACACCAGGCAGAGCACAGATATTGCCAGTAAGAGAGAGTGCAACACAGGGACTTTAGACTCCTTCCTTCCATTCTTACCTCTAGTTCTACAGTAATAAAACATAGGAGGAGGAGGGAATAACCTTTCTGTATGACTGTGTGAGTGGCCTCTGTAAGTGAAACAACTGTGAAAAAATACAGGCAGGGAAATGTTCTGCTTTTCTTGGAGTCTTACATGTAGTTTTCTAACTCATTCACATTAATTTTAGGAGAAGACCTGAAATAAATAGTAAAGCATATGCTGTTTTCTTTTTGTCACCTTCGCAGTGTGTAGCAGGACAGATGGTTATAAAAGAGCACCGTACGTAAGAGTGCTTGTTCTTGCCATGCTTTCTTGCAATTTCTTTCCCCTGTACAGGTGTAGGTTTTCCCACAGGGAAAAGTGACCTGCATTCCAAATCAGAAGGTTCCAGTGGAGTCTATCACAAAGAGACAAAAAGATTAAGTTGCAAATCTTCATAGTGAGCTGCGGTTACTCTAAACAAGCTGCAAGTAGGTTGCTTTCATTCCAAATGCTGGCAAAGTACAAAGTGAATTTGTGGTATCTCTTGGATACTGAGGAAGGCTGTCCTGGGCTGCCACTTGTCAGCCCTTCTGTCCTTGTTTTCCCTGCTTAGCAGATGGCTGCAAAGTGTTGTGAGGATGCTAGCTGGCACTGGTGTGGAGTGACCAGCCAGGAATATGAGGTCTCTCATCCTGTGCTTTATGTCTTTTATCAGTTTATTTGTCTCATCTCCGTTAGGTAAACTGAGAAGGTTTCTCAGTTTGCATCACCTGCCATTTCACTGAATATCATTACTGGACGGGAAAATAGCTTTTCTGGATGATGAGAAAATAGGTACTTCAAAATGGGTAAAAATATGCAAATACTGCTCTACTTGGCCATGAAGACTCTCAAGCATGTAGAAAGGAATAAAAATAAAATGTCATATATGTCCTGTGTGCTCTTACAGTTGATTAGCTTGGGTAAACAGTGATGAGAGTGTAGTCTGTGTATTCTTCCAAGAGGGGAAAAAAGGGGGGGAAGGGAGGGAAATGGTGACTTAAAAGCTCCTCCAAACTAGGATGAGTAGGAAGAGGTGGGCTAAGAAGTTTCACCTGGGATGTGAGATTTGATCATTGGGATGGTGTGAATAAGCCAGTTCTCAACCATCCAAATGATGCAAAGGAAAGCTTCTGAAAACCTGAGGCTGCTTGGTACCAGGAATAAAAACAACTAGATGGCCAGATGCCTGACAATTTGAAAGCAATGAAGCGCTTTTCTGCCTTCTATTGCCAGAGCAAACCCAGGGTCATTATTTGCCCTTTGTTGCCTCTGATAATTGCTGACTTGAGCTCAAACCCCTGATTGATTTCACATGCTAAAGTGAAGAGCCTTTATAAAATAAAGCCACCGAGTATTATGCAGATGTTGCTCTGCAAAAATATCGGAACGGTTCTGTCTGATTACCAGTCAGCAATCCCTGGCCTGTGACGTACGTAAAATCATTTGTTCTTTTCACACATGAAAGCATGGCAGCTAATCCTCTTCATATTTCTAAATTCAGAGAATGAAAAGCAAGCTGAGCTAGGATCTTACAGAAATGCTGAGATCATTCCTGTTGTACCAAACTGCGATAATTGAAGCTTTACAGATGCACTGATACTCTCTCCTCCATGGGTTTTCTTTTCCTTCCACCACCTCACTTCATCCTACTGGTGTTCCACAAGCTGTTTTTTCAAAAATGAGGTGAAGAGTAATGCAAAGCAGTCATGGACCAAAGGTGGGAATGAAGGCCACCAGGTAATAATTCACATTTCTGAAAGATACAAAGAAAAAACTATAGAATTGTGGAATAATTAAGGTTGGAAGGAAACACAGGAGCTCAGCTGGTCTATTCCTCCTCCATACAGAGCCTGTTCAGATAAGGAGCTGACTGTAACAGAACATAAGTGAATGTGACACACAATACTACTGTTCTCAGGAAAGGAAGGCATCTTATCTTAGACTTGACTCATGTTATGGGCTTGTTGATCGGAAATCGGGGCTAGCAGTGTGACTTCTTGCTCCTAAAATATTTCTTCTATGCCAGTTTAATGGGTTTCTCTGGAATTGGGAAATGGTCTGTGCACTCTAGGCAGGATTCAGGATATGACACTGCAAGGCTTTTCATAGTCTCTCTAATACATACATTCAGGTTTTTCCAATTGTCTGAAGATGTATTGGTATGAAAATGTGTGCAAGAATTGTGCCCTGTAGGCATGATAAACATAGCACTGGATACATCTCTACAAGATCTGGAACAGCAAGGCCATTATTCCCATCTGCATAGATTTCAAATGAATATTTTTATAAAGCTATTTTTATCCTGGAGACCTGAGTGAGAGAAGTCGACTAATAGATATATTAATATTTTATTGGCTGATCCAAGATTTGTAGTGTAATATCGTATTAAAACAATGAAAGCCTCCTTCTCCCCAAAGAGATTTATTCAAAACACATGGTAAGATGGCTTAAAAAAAAAAAAGAGAGAGAGAAGAGTCTGTGATTCAGAGCTCTCAACATGGTCAGTATGGAGGGCTTCATTTGCTTCCCAGTGCTGAGTGCTGCCTTAGGGCGTAAACTTTTGTTTTCCTGAGGTTGGATGTCATCATTCTCCTGTTCTTCAGATTGAGCCCTTTCTTAAGCTAATGATTTTTATTCAGATGAGCAGACTGCACAGTAGCTGTTTCTAACGAGCTTCACCAGGAGAAGTTGGGAGCTTTCCTTCAACGGCATCATGTGGTTTACTTCTAATTTAGATAGATGGATGTTACTGTTGCTGAAGCAAGAACACTTACGTCTCAGTTCAGCCTGGAGAAGTATCAAGAAGCAGTCCTTATGAACAATGCATTACATACTTAGGAAGGAGCGCACACAGTTCTTTTGTGGTGAGGCAGCCAGCCATCTTCACATAATTCTGCAGAGTTTCCCAAATTTTATGTGCAGAGAGATGTAACCTGCTAAGCAAGGAAAGTTTTTGGGTTTTGCTTTCTTTTTTTAATAAAATAAATCTTTTCTGTGTCCTAGTGTTTATAGTATCCTCCTGTTAAGCCATAAAACATGTCGGTTTTGGATGTTTGTGCTTAAGGACCGCTGTGCTTTCATACTGTCAAGACATGTTGTGAAAATTCATTGTGATAGAAAATAGACTTGAACATGAAGGAGATTCACTAAACTGTCAGCACCTGCTTGAAAATGTATTTCTTCACGTTTCAACAACAACAACAAAAAAAGCGTGATAAAATCCTCAGCACTGGTTGATCAGGAAGATGAAGAAGATTCTGGATTGAGATGGAAATTGACAGCTTAAGTCTTTGGCTTGTTAGCTAGAATTACCATCCTCTGCAGAAGGAAAAGCTTCTGTTTTTCCTCTGAATGTGTGACAACCCACAATTTAGGGAAGATTTGAGTTATTCTGTCTATGAAAGTGGCCATAATTGCAGAGCAGTTCCCTATTAGCAGCATCTGACAGGTCTGGTTATGCCTCCTAGCTGCAAGACTAAAACCCTCCATCTGATAGATTTGTGAATCTGTTGAAGGAAAGAAATATTTTGTTTTTGATAAATATTATCAAGGTCATTGGTTATCACTAAGCTGTTACAGAATAACAGGATAAACAATATATTGACTGGATGTATGTGCAGTTTTTGACTTTTCTGCCAGATTAATTTTTCTTTTCTCAGTAAGCACTGTACTCTCCATGAATTGCAGGCCTTCGGTTTAAGCACTTGTATTTCACTCTGTTTTGTTACAGCTGCAGCTGGGACGGGTGACTCGGGTTCAGAAGCACCGGAAGATCCTGAGGGCAGCAAGAGACTTGGCACTAGATACCCTTATAATTGAGTATCGAGGGAAGGTTATGTTACGACAGCAATTCGAGGTCAATGGGCATTTCTTCAAAAAGTAAGAGTACTACAAAGTGAACAGTTTGAGAGCATCGTGGCACAGAGAAGGCTAATGCAGACTTGCAGGGCCCTTGCCATCTGTGCCATCCACAGAAATGTGAAATCAAATATATAGCCTCAGCTTGATGCTCTGCTTATGAACCAAAACCCACTGAAGTAAATCTGTTCCATCTTGCTCATGGAAATACATAGGCCTCCAGAGCAGTAGTACTGATTGAAACACTGCTTCCTGTTTTAACTGCCGTGGGAATTGAGTATTTGGGGATTGAGACATTCTGTTACTTCTCCAGGCCATACCCATTTGTGCTGTTCTACTCCAAGTTCAATGGCGTTGAAATGTGTGTTGATGCCCGCACCTTTGGTAACGATGCCAGGTTCATCAGGCGCTCCTGCACTCCGAATGCAGAGGTAAATTCTCTTCACCATCACCAAAATTGCAGATAAATTTTACATAACTCTGATGCATTGACTTTTTATGAATATTCAAACTTAGAATGCAGTAAACAGGGTGAATTCTCTGCATCTCTTGCTCATTTGATGGTTTATATTTGGAATAAGAGATCAGCAGAAGGTTGGGAAAGTGAGTATTTTCTTGAAGGGAAATGTTTCTATTAAAGCTCTCATCTGGCTGGAGAATGATAGGATAAGCAGGTGTGAGTGGAAAAGCATAGGATGAGACAGAGCAGTGAAACAGGCTTTTCCCTTTAGCAATTTTTGGATAATTATTCGTGTAATATTTGAGAGCTACTTTACTGTGAAGGAGTCTTCCCTCTCGGAAATAAGAAGTGCAACTTGTGGAGATGTTAGTTTCTCTCTGCTTTGTTTAACAAGGTTCGTCATGTGATTGCTGATGGGATGATCCACCTGTGTATCTATGCTGTTGCCACCATTGCCAAGGACACAGAGGTTACCATCGCCTTTGACTATGAGTACAACATCTGGTGAGTCCTTCACCTCGCCCAGGAGCTCTCCACTGCCCTCCTGGACTGGACATCCTTCCTCCAGCCCTTTCCTCGCATTCTACATTTTGCTCCGTTTTCTACTGAATTGCATTTTCCGGCTATTCTGTCCAGTTCTGCTGGCATATTCTACAGTAGAGGCCATAAGGTAGCCTGCTGTCCTTGCTTTGGCACGTGGTGAGATGTTTAGTAGGAGATGCATTGAATGTCTCTGTGCAAGGGTTGAGAAATGAAGAGTGACACGAATTATGTTTGTGTTTTGGAGCAGCAACTATAAAGTGGACTGTGCGTGTCACAAGGGGAACCGGAATTGCCCTGTGCAGAAACGTAGCCCAAATGCTGCAGAACACCTACCTCCACCTGTTTTAGGCACACTGATTGGGGCAGAAACACGCCGACGAAAAGCCCGCCGAAAGGAACTAGAAATGGAACAGCAGAGCGTTGTATTGGATGAGAACATCAGTCAGCAAACAGAAGAAGTTCCAGAGGGACCTGTGGCAGTCAGTGACAATGAGGTAGAACTCCTGACGCTTTGTCAAATACCTTTGTTTTGAATGTTTTTATTGGTGGAGTGGAATCTCATTGGGGACAGTACTGTGTCTTCAGAACAGAAACTGCCTGAGGCCTTTCTTAAACCTTAGATTTCTATGAGAATCTTGGAAACTTTAAAATGCTGCCAGATTTTGTTTGCTGTGCTAAGTCTTGACTTCTCTTTTAGGTTGCAGATAAGGAAGAGAAACAAGAAGAGGAGAAAGAGGAGTCTGTAGATGAACAAGGAACCTTGGTCCACAGCAGACGGGCAAGTACCTTTCTGTTTATCGTTCAGAGGAATGATAAGGACTGGCTTCATGTAGTGACCAACAGGTCCTGTTGGTTATTTCATTTGTTTCAACACAAATTCCAGCTGCTGGTGGTCATCAGTTGACTCCACACAGTAGGATTTATATTAGGGCACTGCAGACTCGAAGGTAGAGACAGCTTTATTTCCTGGTTGAAAGGTTTGACTGTTAGTTTCAGGGCTATTTTATTGTCAAACTCGTACCACTAAAAAGACAGTGCTAGGTTCAAAAAAGGTAATTGCACCCTTTTTATGTTCTTGCAGTGCCTCTCATTTTGCCAGCCCAAGAATTTATGGAGCCATATGATGAGCCAGAACCTTGACCCTTTTTGATGAGTTAGGTTTGTTAACCTGCATCTGCTCCATGTATGAGTTGACAAACAGTTGTGCAGATAAGTTGCCATGAGGGAAGGGGATAGGATGAAGTGGCAAACCTTTTCAAGAGGGATAGGCTACCAACAGTATTTCTGGCACAAATCAGTGAAAGTTGCTATATTGTTAAGTAGGGAATCTTTTTGTGCACCCATATTACTATCTTGATCAAAATATTTCTTAGTGCTTTTGGTTCTAAGTCTCTTCTCAACTTTCTTATATTGTTATTTTTATTTGTTGGTTTAAAAAAGTCAGTGAAGAAAAGGGACTTCCATCCTTCTTCCAGGCAACAAATGTGTCAGAGTTAGGAGTTTCTTGTTTTCTTTGTTCACTAAATACCCTGTCCCCCAGGGGTCGGTACTGGGGCCCATCTTGTTTAATATCTTCTTTGATGACCTAGGTGAGGGGATTGAGTGCACCCTTGGTAGATTTGCAGATGACACCAAGTTGGGAGGTGGTGTGGATCTGCCTGAGGGTAGGGAGGCCCTTCAGAGGGATCTGTATAAGCTGAATCGCTGGGCCGAGGTGAATGGGATGAGGTTCAACAAGGCCAAGTGTTGGGTCCTGCACTTTGGCCACAACAACCCCATGCAGCGCTATGGGCCTGGGGACGAGTGGCTGGATGAGTGTGAAGAGGAAAGGGACCTGGGGGTGTTGGTTGGTGCTTGGTTGAACATGAGCCCACAGTGTGCCCAGGTGGCCAAGAGGGCCAACAGCATCCTGGCCTGCATTAGAAATGGTGTGGCCAGCAGGAGCAGGGAGGTGAGCATCCCCTGTACTCAGCACTGGTGAGGCCGCACCTCGAGTGCTGTGTTCAGTTTTGGGCTCCTCACTACAGGAAAGGCATCGCGGCCCTGGAGCGTGTCCAGAGAAGGGCAACGAAATGGTGAGGGGTGTGGAGCACAAACCTTATGAGGAGCAGCTGAGGGAGCTGGAATTGTTCAGTGTGGAGAGAGGAGGCTCAGGGGAAACCTCACTGCACTCTACAACCTTCTGAAGGGAGGTTGTGGTGTAAAAGGGGCTGGCCTCTTCTCCCAGGCAGTGAGCAGGACACGGGGTAATGGCTGCAAGTTGTACCAGAGGAGGTTTAGGTTGGACATGAGGAAAAACTTCTCTCAGAGTGGTCAGGCACTGGAATGGCTGCCCAGGGAGGTGGTGGAGTCGCCGTCCCTGGCAGTGCTCAAGAGGCATCTGGGTGACGAGCTGCGAGATGTGGTTTAGTGCTTGTGGTAGCAGTGGAAATGAGAAGACTGTTGGACTGGATGATCTTGTAGGTCGTTTCCAACCTTGTGATTCTATGATTCTATGATTCACCATGCTTTTCTCTAATCAGAGAGATCAATCTTCCGTGTGGAAATTTCCCGAGAGTGTTTTAATCGTTAAGATGGTACAGTAAATTGCAGAGCCAGGGGCCATCCGGCAGAGAGATCCTTGGGTTATCCCATGGGTTTTTTAGAAGGGGCAAGATAAAGCAGTTAGTTTCTGCTCAAGTTTGAATAAAAGCAGCCTCCCGTCAGACTGGCCATAAGCTTAGGGGAAGATTCTATTTTTATTGCAAGGAAACTGATATCTTTCTGAGACAGTATAGTTCGAGAAACGTATCCACGTGTAGTGTTAGTTTCCCATGAGCTTGTAAGCCCTATTCCTGTGCGTGTTTCGCCAGTTAATCTCCTGTAATGAGCTTCAGTTTTCTATGCTTGGCACCAGTTAAATACCTGTATCTGCAATTTTCTCAATCTTAAAAATTTATTTTTGTGGACTGAATATTTTTGAAACGTAACACCACAGTGGCAGGCTTGATGTGTGTGAGTAGTGCTGTGTACTTTAAGACACTTCCTCCCCCATGGCAGTTCCTAGAAGGCACCTCGTCTCACCTGATTCTTCTTGAAATTCACTTGGCTTGTCTGCCAGCCTCTGCAGCATTATTGTACTGGTTCTTTTGCATATGGAATTCACAATTATTTCTGACACAGCTAGGTGATAAGATTTCCTGTTGTTTGTTTACCTAATAAATATCTCCTTGCCTCTCTGCTCTTTTATGTTCTGTTTTTCTTACTCGCTGGGTAAGCTGCTTGGACATAAGCTTTTATTTTGAGCTGGATGATCTCCTGACAATTTGTGGGGTAGTTTTGTGCTTGCTGAAAATTACTGATTCTCTTACTTCTGTTGCCTCTGGCTTATGTTTGCTTCTAATGTTTTTCATTAGCAAGCAGATCCATTTGTTTCCAGGTCATCTTTTCACTCCATTCTTTCTCCCAGTTTTTAGTTCTTAAATCATGTTTCCTTTTGGCTATTTTATAAATGTAACTCAGTAGTATTTAAGTGATCCTATTTAAGAACAAAATCTAGTTCTTATTACTCTAGGAATGCGTAATTACTCTGTCAGTATTCTGGGAAATTTGCTGTATTAAAAACGAATGCTTGAAGGAAAAAAGAAAATAAAGCCTCGTCTTTTCCCTATCTTGTTCTTGGTTCACTGCTGTTCAGCAGTTGTTCTGTCAGCTGCTTTGCATCCCTTATCTGATCTTGCATTCTCCTGTGTGCATGATTTGCAGTGCTAACTTCGATTTACTTTTTTGTGTTGTAGTCCCGGGAAGATAGGAAGGTAGAAGCCATCATGCACATGTTTGAGAACTTGGAAAAGAGAAAGAGGAGACGAGAGCAGCCATCAGACCGGAACAGCACTGATGCTGAAGTCAGCGTCAATTCTGAGACTCCTGAGCTGGAGGAAATAAAAACAGAAACTCCCGAAACTGAGGATGCGAGCTCAACACTGAGTGCTGCTGCTGCTTCAAGTGTCTCTAACAGTAACAGCAGTACTGGGGTGAACACAAGGCGGTCTTCACAAGTAGTAGCGGTAAGATGAAGATGTGTTAGAGCCTGCATACCAAACCCGTAAGCAGCTTGTCTCATCAGGATTGGGAGAGACTTCAGAGGCTCTCTAGCCTGCTCTCACCCAGACAGGGCTGGCTTTGAGGTCAGACCATGCAGCCCTGTGTTTACCCCGTCTTGTCTTTAACACTTCCAAGGATGGAGATTGCATGTCCTTTGGATCCGGTCATCCAGTTCTCATGCTGAAGAACTTTTGCCTTTTATCTAGTCTGCATATACGTCTGTATGTTATCTCGTCTTCCCACCGTGTGCTGCTGCAAAGAGCCTGCATTTTCTTGTGCCCTCAGTTGGAATGTAGGAAGACTTTTCTTAGGTGGCACTTTCCTTTGGGTGGATTAAGCCTAGCTCCTTCACTCAGTGGGCTGTATATTAGGAGGTGTTTTCCTTTTCCTTTGTGTTTGTTTTTTTTGGGGGGGGGGTTTGCTTGCTTTATTTTTTTTCCTGTCTACTTTCAGTGCGTGTGTTCCCATTATGCAGCAGATATTTTGCCTAGGTATTTTCACAGATACTTGCCTAGAATGATGCTTGCCAGCTCAGATTAGAGGTGAGCATAGTTGCCTTAAGACAAATAGCAAGTTGAATAATGCTGCTGTCTTACTGAAGCACAGTATACTAGCTGACCTCTTAAGAACACAGCAAAGAAAACAGTAGTGTGTGTCAGTCTTTTAGAAGAGAAATAGAAGGCTCCTAATGGTGCTTGGACTAATGGCGATTTGTTTTGTAGGATGCTGTCCCAGAAAAAACAGTTACTAAGCCTGCTCCAGCAAAACCCTCCAGGCCCCGACCAAAAAGTCGATTCTCTCGATACCGGACCAGTTCAGCACAAAGACTGAGAAGACAGAAACAAGCCAATTCCCAGCAAGCTGAACTTGTACAGACTGTCTCAGAGGAGGGAAGCACTGCCAACTTGGTAACCACGACAGATGTCACCAGTGTAGAAGGTCCAGGAGAAGGCAGACAGTTGATGGGATCTGACCCAACTGTTATCCTGGCTGCAGGATCTCAGTCTAATCGGACTGCAGTGAAGTACCCCAAAACTAAAAAGGTAAATATGATCAAATACTTAAACTGGACAGGGAAAAAGTAGGTGTTTTGTGGTCTTTAGGAAAAAGTTGGCTCAGGGGAAACTCTTTTTCAGAACACTCAGAATGATCTGATTTTATGTTGGCTTTATTTTTTCTCTTGTAGTGTCTAAGAGCCCTCATCATGAGTCAGATGGCTGCTCAGTGCTGTACAAAGACCAAGAAACAATTAGCAGATCAATGCAGTTAGTCTACATAGAACTTAGGTACCAGCAGGCTGAATGAGGTGCAGTAGGAATGGTTTCACTGTTGGGTACAGCAAAGAGCCTAGAAAGAGACAAATCTCACAGCTTTATCTTTGTGGGGAGGTGATCACTTCCAGCTTGAGGGGTCCTGACAAAAGGGTTGTAGGAGGATTGTCATTATAAGGAATTGGGTGGTGGAGGGTGAGCCCTGGTTGAGAGAGCAAAAAGTGATGTCTGTGGTAAGGAAGAGAGCTAGGCTGAAGAAAAGAGTATGCTCTTTGTGGGCACATTAAGCTTGAGGTATTACCCAGTCATCTGTGAGGTGCTAGGCAATTCCCAGAGAAAAGAATCCAGAAACTGCATGCATACAGTCTTGAGAAGTTTTCTCCATGCTTTCAGTGTATTGGAAGCAAGGAGGAAAGGGCTGTCAGCCAAGAATTTTTACATTAAATCAAACAGCACAGAGGTGAAGTGAGACTTACTTTAAAAAAAAAACCAAAATAAAGCCACCAGCATTAACTGTAGGTTACTGCATCCTGCAAAGGGTAGTAGAGATTCTCTTGTGTATGCTGCCAAGAGGATGAAGAGAGAAAAGTTGAGCCATTATGTAGTAAGAGTTAGGCAGAATATAAGTTCAGAATAGCATAGCAGTGTATTGGGTATGGAGATCAGTGGCAGCATCTTTTATGGATGAGGGGATGGCAGGATGGGGGATATTTGTTTAGAACAAAATGGAATAGGTTAGCTTTCAGCTTGGCAGAACTGAAGACTGAGAGGGAAATGTGACTGCAGACTAAAATGTGCAAGCTGGGAGAAGTTTTTCAGGGAAATGAGAATTTGCAGAAGGTAGAATGTACTGGGAACAAATAAATAGCTATGAATACAGTTAGGCTTGCAGCTAGAAACTGGCTTAGAACAAGGCAGTCGAATTCTAGGCGAACCTTCTAATAACATTAATTAAGGTAAAATTGAGCTACTCCTACAAAACAGGATTAAAGCTGCGCCTGCAGTAGATAAGAATTGTAACTGATGCAGCAAAGTTGTGGCTGTGTTCTTTCCTGTTGAGGAATATAAGGAGGTTTTAGCATACGAGCTGACCCCAAGATTGCTTTCCTGTATGCCTTTGTGCCATATCACCTTTCCTTTCTCTGTGCTAGTTGCATTGACGTGTGTTTTCTCCTTCAGTATCTTGTTACGGAATGGCTGAATGACAAGGCAGAAAAGCAGGAGTGCCCTATTGAATGCCCTCTGCGCATTACTACAGACCCAACAGTTTTGGCAACAACTCTAAATATGTTGCCAGGTCTCATCCACTCCCCGCTAATTTGTACCACACCTAAACACTACATTCGTTTTGGATCACCTTTCAACCCTGAGAGGCGTCGAAGGCCCTTTCTGTTGGATGGAATTTACAGCTCCTGTAAAAAGGTATGTTTGCTCATGTCTTACTCTGGGGGCTGTATACTCATCATGCTATTGCTGGCACAATTGTAAATCTGTCCTGTTCTCTTTGAGAACATGTTTCCATGTATTCCTGCTGAGCTGGCCTTGTCCGGTGTCTTAAGGCAGTCTGTAAGTGATGACTGCTGACCCTCTCCTGCCCAGGGTTCAAGTCTTCATCCTTGCTTTCTACTGTAGCAGAAGTGTTCTGTGGTCCCCTTTGAAACATTTATTTTTGCATTTATCGTGGCTGTTTATTATCTAGCATGCGTAATTTAATGGGTTTAATTGTTGCCTTTAGAATGCATTTCCTCACTTCTTTCACAGTCAGAAGATGGTTGGCGCTGTGGGGACAGGACAGTGTTCCAGAGCACCTTGGGAATACAGTGCTTCAGTCAGGTTCTGTTCTCTTTGGAGAGCCTGTGTTATTTAGCAGAGCCTTTTCACAAGAGCAAGCCCATGGCTCTCTTTTTGGGATCACAAAATAGCTGTCTGTTTGTGGCCCTGTAGGAAACCTAAGCTGAGCCCAGCTGAGTACTTTGTTTCTCCAGAGGTGGTATGTGGCCAGCAAATGCTAGCATTTACCCATCTGCAGGGAAACAGTAGTTCAGTCACATTTCTTTCTGAATCCATCTTGCCTGTCACCTGTCAGCTTTGCTCAGAGGCTTTTCCAGTTCCTGTATCACTAATTACCTGAGAGCAGCTTTATGGAAATCCTCTCTGATCTTGCAGTCTTGGTAGCTCTCAAACACGTCCTAGTTTCCTTGCCCTCTTTTGAGGGAGTTATTCCAAAGAGCAGTTTTGGACTTCACCATTCTCACCTCCTGCCAGTTTGTTGCCTTACTCTAACACATGCTTAGGGAAAAAAAAAAAGTCTCATTATTTCCTTCGTATGGATGGAATGGCTCTGATGGTTCATATATACTCATGGGAACAAAGTCCTGTTTGCTTCTGTGGGCAATCTTCCCATGCATCTTTTGTTACCTTTGGCTATTTTCTAGTCATACAGTAGTTGTGACTGCTTGGGAGAGAATGGAATAGTCTCACTATGGACTTCTTTCATTTGCTCCACGTCTTTTTGAAGTCAGTGAACGTTGTTTTGCAGCTCAGGCATTCTCAGTGTTGAATAAAGCAGAAAGCTACTTTGTGTCATGTAGCCTATACCTATTTGTGTTTCCCAGTATGACAACTGAATTTTCTGTTGACGGGTTGATTTAGACCTGTTCAGTCTGTGATTTACCATGTTTGTTAGAAAAAATCTATATTTTTTTCAGGGCCATAATTTTAGAAGTGATTGTTTCTGGCTTTGTATGGTATTTTCTTCTAGTCTGTATTGAGCTATGTCCTTTTTTTTCCCATCCATTTCCCAGTTTGCTAAGAAAATGTTGAATGCTGTCTTCTAGCATGTTCTTGTTCCTCCTAGGCTGGCATCATCTGAAAACTTAAGCACACTGCCTGTTCTGTTACCTAAATAATTAGTGAAACATTGCAGGATTCAGTGTCCAGAACCCATGTTGCAGATTTTTTAATAGATTTCTACTTTCTGAAATAAAATAATTTATAACTGCTCTAATAAGGATTTTCATCTCCTTTATAGGAGTTCCCCAGTTTTTCCACAGAAAAGACTGCTTGCTAGCAGTTGGTGTTTTTATCACTGCTACTGACAGCCTGGAGATGTAGGAAAAAGTCTGCTACTCGTGCTCAGGAATGTTCAGAAAGCTCTCACAAGGAAGACCTCCTTTTCAGCTAGCTGAGGTTTAGAAATGGTCCAGAACTTGATGATGATGTTACTCTCCCATGATCTGATCTTTGTTGTTGCTTCTTGATTATTCGGTCAGGAATGATGGTTTGTAAAGGTTGCTCAAATAGGTCACGTGTATTTTCTTGGATTGTCTGTAGGCTTCTTCTTTAATCTACAGAGAACTGTGCCGAAAAACTAAGCTGATCTCAGCTTGTGTCCAAAGCGTGCCAATGTCTGTACCTTCCCTGTACCAGGGAAACTGAACTGTGTAACATGTTCACATTCATCACACGTACAGTGACTTGGCTGGCAGATCAGACGCCACATTTGAGGTAGCAGAGCTCCACAATGACTGGCTGGCACTCCACACTCCTTGTAGTGGCTGCAGTGTAATTCACTGAGATAGATTTGAACAAAGAAAGTGTCTGCTGCACGGTAATGAAGGCCATCAGAATAGATCCTGTTACCTGCTCTTCACCTCTGCTTTAAAGTTGTTTCACTTGGAGGGTTGTGACCACGGAGTTTCTGACACGCTTCCACGATAGCTTGAGGAACACACTGTGTGTGTAACTCTGATAAGACACCTTGCTGATGCACAGAAGAACTAACTGGGTTACTGGAAAGCAAAGTTATGGTCTTAAACCTTTCTCTGAGCATAAAAGACTTGTGAAGTGAATCTCTCGGGTAATTTGGCTCCTGTCATTTGGCTGAATTAGCTTTTTGTTTTCCATTTTGTATTTATTTTTTGTAATAAAGTAACTGAAGGTTTCCTGCCTGCCATCAGGAGTTGGTTTGGATCAAGACATGCAGTTAGCCCAGCCACTGTAACAGCTCATTTGATGAGTCTTCAAGTTCACATCCATGTTCTAAAGACCACTGTGATTTTTATCTCTTTTATTAGTAGCTGAAGAAAAGATGCTTTTTCTTTTTTTTTTTTTTGTTCCAACCCCCTTGAAAACTGCTGCTTGTGTTTTATCAGATGTTTTTGTTCTTTTTCTCTGCCTGGAAGCAAGCACAGTCCTGGAAGAACTATGTGACTAAGCTCAGCCATTTCTCAGAGGAATTGTTAGAGCAGAATCTGTTAGGCTCTAATATGCTTTAGTGAAGCAGTGTGCTCATGCTCCTTAGCAGGAAACAAGTTTTTTGCAAAAAACAAAGTTTTAAGATACCTTAACAGACAACTCATTTTTATTAATGAAGCTTGTTTCTAATAGATCTTGGCTGCCAGCTATTTTAATTTCATTTATAATTTGTTTTTTTGTTTTTTACTTTTGTTATTATTGAAGACTTGTCCCTAGTAGACATTTCGTCAGAAGCACGTAGTCACATCCATCACAGTAGCTGTTAGTATGTGTGAAGAAGGTAATCTCATGTTCTGAGCAGTGTGCCCCGCTGCACATAGTGTAGGAGTTGCAGTTCATCCTGCAGGATTGCACAGGAAGCACTGGAGGGGTTGCACGTTTATGTAGTCTCGTTCTGTTTCAGCGCTGGATCAAACAAGCCCTGGAAGAGGGGATGACTCAGACCTCACCAGCTCCACAAGAGAACAGAGCCCAATGTCTGTACCAAAGTAACGAGAACAGCAGCTCTTCCAGCATCTGCAAAGATGACACAGGTGAGTGCTGAGCACCATGAGGGCACTTGAGTGAAGCGGGGGAAGCTGCCGAATAACAAAGGCAGTTATACAGGTTGGCATCTTAATGTGTACTGCTGCTTCATGGTGCATCTTTCTGACAGGTGAGAATGTTCCTTTGCCATTCATTCAGGTTTCTGTAGACATTCTAGCTTTGAGCATCATGTGTTAAATTTCTCAGTATTTTCCTATGAAAAGACAATCACTTTATCTTGCATCATTGACCCCAGTGTCATGTAATCATTTGTCCAGTGGTAGGAGGGGAAGTACAATTTAATCTCTTTTCAGCAGGATGCTGTTAGATGGACAAAATATCTGCTGACTATAGAAAGATGTAGCAAAGTCTGAGAGGCGTGTATGTAATGAGCAAATCAATCTCAAAGATGGAGGAGCTCAAATCTGTGAGAAAAGCAGCAGGATGGTTAAGTATTTTGCCTGAATCTTTCTGCGGTGAAAGAAGTTGAGAAGATCCACCTGATCAGTGATAAGTTTTCCAAGAATGACAGGCAGGAAGCTAGATAATATGCAGATAATAAGAAAGTGATTATTGAAAAGATAAATTACTGAGAAATGACCAGAGCACCAAAACCATTAAAAGCACATCCCTGAGCAATACCTGAAGAAGCAAACAACTGAGCTGCAAGATTTACTTAATTGTTGGGGTTTTGTTGGGTTTTTTTAACTGCACATCAAAAAGGATATTACAGAAAGGGATTAATGTTTTGTTGGAGTAAAATATGTTTGAACTGTATTGATGTTGCATATAGGGTTGAACTTGAACTGCTGGGTTCAAGTAATGAAAACTGCTCTCTGTGATTTGTTCATAGCAGTGACACTGACGTTTCCTTCTGACCCTCCTGGCTCCTGTGCCCCTAGCTCCCTCCTGGGCTTCTTTTCTACTAATGGAAATATTTTCTTCCATGACAGTGTTGGAGATTCATGGACTCCATTTGGGTTGGGAGGAAGGGAAAGGAGGTGGTGTGTGATTTGCAGTTGTTCGTGGAGCAGTCTTATCCTCAGTTCACTCTGCTTTTCAGACTTGCTGAGTCCCCTGAAGAAATGGAAGTCTCGCTACTTGATGGAGCAGAACGTTAAGAAGCTGCTGAGGCCTCTGTCTCCTGTCACCCCTCCACCTCCCATCCCTTCAGTTCCTGGCTCAGTGAGCCCACAGCTGGCTACACCCTGCTCCTCTGTGCCAGGAGAGGAGGAAAGTCGCAATGGTTATGGTGTGATGTTCTCACCAATTCCTTCTCTGGCTGCTAGTCGCTGCAATACTCCACTACAGTTTGAGGTAAATCCAACTGGAGGCTCAAAATGCCAAAAAGAGAGGAACTGGAAGATATGCCACAGAGGTAGCACTAGACACACCTTCCTTTTTGAGTATGCAACTATCTTCCTGAGCAGCATTGTGGTGGCACACTCAAGTACTGCTGCCTTTTTCCTTTACTCCACTTCTGTCTGTAGCAAATTTCTTTCTCCATTAAATTTCAAACCTTGTAGCAGCCCAGCCTCCCCTCACATCCCATCATTAACATTAGATTGGTTCTTTTCTTCATTTCTATGGCTCTATATTTTGCAGGCTCTTCAGTATTCTTCAGTCATCTTCCCTCCTTCATCTCTCATTGCCCATATGGTTCCCAGTCCTCCATGTCTCTTCCAAAGAATGTAACAGTGCTCCAGTTTCCTTAGGCTGTCTGACACATCCTCAGCTTCTTTTTCCCTCGACAGATTTTAATCACCCAAAATATGGTAGAAATATTTTACATCACTTTCCCCTGCGTTCTTCATTTCTCCTTTTTCTTGCTGGTGTAGCAAGTCAATACTCTGTGCCTTTGATTTCATGACAGCTTCCTTATGTGCAGAAGTACTGAGCAGGCTGTTTAGGTGGATTTCCTTGCTCTCAGTTCTGAGTGAGAGTTATCTGCCAGGACATTCCACTTCCATTTTGTGTTGCATTTCTTTATGTGAATAGGAATTGTGCTGTTTGTAGTTTATTTTTAGCTTATAGTATTGCATATTTTCATTTAAAAAATTGAACAAAAAAAAAAGTCTGCTGCTCAGACTCTGCATTTAAAACTATTAAAAATAATTCTGTGCAGTGACAGACTGCTCTATACTGGAGACTCTTTTGCTCCCTCATCTGCTTTGCAAAAAGTCCTTTGTGGTATTTTTAGCTTAATGTGCTTCTGATTATTTTCTTTGAGAACTCTTTTTTGTAAGATGTCTGAAAGGCAAATCTGTGGAGGTCAGCAGGGAAGATTGTGGAGCGCTGAGGAGAGATGAAAGGCTGTTTCAGGCACAGAGCTGGACTGTAAATTGTCCTTACTTCTGCTGTGGTTGAGGTGGCAGATCAGAGCAGTACTGCTGTGTGCCTCCACAGTCTAATCACTGATTTTCAGTCTCACCTTCGCATGTTGGTTGCAATGTTAGAAGCCTGTATTGCACTATGTTTCTGTGTGCTTGCCCCATTTACCTTCTTTCCCTCTAGACCATAGGCAGCTTTGTTCGAATTCCCGTGTTTCTCTAAATGCAGCTCGCTCATAACAAGTCTATTGTAATGGCACGTCTGTTTCATTCTGTTCTTCATTCTAACTTGAGAGGGTATGTCTCACAAAATAAACTCATCCAAAGGTTTGTACTTTAGTCCTGTGGCTGTATAGCATGGTGGGAAGGAAACAGCAGTGATTCTTTTATTGGTTTACAAGCCTCCTCGAGTGAGCAGGTGATGATCTACTGCTGGCTTGCTGGGAAATGATAGGACCATAGAACCACAGAAACCACTGAACTTGACAGAGTTAGCATTAAATGTGGGCCAGTTCCTGGATAGCCTTTGCTTAGAGTAGCCACTGCTAACCTCTGTGCTTGTTTTTAATTGACTTCATTTTGCTTCTGGACTGCTTAGCTATATGAATAACAAGATGCTTTCCCTCCCTTCAGAACGTATCCTCCCCTGAGAGTTCCCCTGCGCATAGACCCGAGTCCATGTCACCTGAGGTGGGTATCACTGCCTCGGTTGTGTGTGAATGAAGAGCGTGTGTGCTGGTGTTCATTTGAGGCTTCAGTGAGATGGGAGGGATGAGAAGTTTGGGCTGTTGGGGACAAGGGTGGAGCGTTAGTTGCGATAAGACTGAGCAGGTTTTTCAGGATTATCGCAAGAGAGAAAACAAAGCAAAATGAAATTAACTGAAGACTGGAATTTATTATTCGTTTGTTGACGTTGGTAGGGAACAGATCATGTGAAGACCTGGTATACCTCAGTTCTGAGATGTAGGCAAGAGGTGTGAGGTTGGAAATAGCATCAGCCCCAGCCCAGGAAACAAGGGCTTTGTGATACTTACTGAGCAGCAGCAAAAGGACACCTGGGGAAGAAATAGGGAAGTGTTGGCTGGTTATTTAGACTAGCTTGTGGAGGCAGGGTAGGGGCACCTGACCTGCCCTTTTCAGCCTTGATTTACGTCTTGTTCACTTGCAGTCTTAAAACATTGAGGAGGCATGAGATACAGTACTTTATTTAGCTGCTGGCCTGTTGTGAAACATGAGGTGAAATAGTCTGAAACTGTGTAAAATACACATTCATCTCTAATGTGGCAGCTTACTGGGGCTGTAATACAAGGGGAAAAATACTTCAGCAGCTGCAGTGGGGCAGATCTGGTGCCTAGTGCTGCTGTGTTTTGGCTGAGCACTGTAGTCCTGCAAAGAGCATGGAGTCGTGTCAGTTATGTTCATTGTCTGAGATCCTGACAACATGGTGAAGGAGAGCATCATTTCTTCCTTTGCCTGGGAGGTTTTTTGGCACTTAAAGTAGTACAATGGATATACCATTGTGTCAGCCCCTAGTGTTCAGAAACTGTGACAGTGCAAAGATGACGCCGTTACGCCTTTGTTAGAGAATGTAAACCGTGGAAACGCAGTATAAATTTAATGAATGGACCATTGTTAGAGATTGCTGAGAAAGAGATGTGAAAACAAATGCTTTGGGGATTCTGGGCATCATATTGTTAGGGAGTCGGTGGTGGTTGACTTAGGGCATTCAAGAACTTGGCCAATAAAACAGCAGATGGACACCAAATCTCTTCTGTTTTTCCTGAGAGCGAACCTAGCTAGCATGAACTGTTAATGTCAGCTTTGGGACATTTCGGGTGATCAAAGATGCTTTTTTTTCCCTTCATTGACTGGACAGGGGATAATGCTGAGTCTTGCCCTCTGCTGCATTAAGACTTTTAAAGGGAGAAAGGGCATCTTGTACTAGGCAGCTAAACTGCATTACTATTTAGTCCCGGTCATTCCCTTCTAGAACAAACAGAACAGTGCAGCACAGTGTCAAGAGGGTGATTAAAAACAAAAAGCTGGAAAGCAGGAAGTTCGCATTGTACAGAATGTTTTCTGACTGAAGTTTCTCTCCCCATCCCTGCCTGATCCTGATCCTTTTCCTGACTTCCCACCCCATCCTGTGGTCTTCCTGGATTTTGTAGCTCTGCCTCCGATCTGACGTGGATTCCAGTGCAAACACCTGCCCAGAACGGCCGTCGCTGCTCAGCTTTGGATCCTCTGATCTGGCTCCACAACCTTCCATAAACTCTACTTCAGAGACAAACTTCCCAGGAAAAAGTGGGGAAGCACAGATGCTGCTACGAAGCTCTGATCAGGCTTTTCGGACAGAGTTTAATTTAATGTATGCCTTTTCCCCATTGAACGCTATGCCACGTGTGGATGGCTTGTTGCGGGGATCTGCGTGTCTGGGAGACAGGAAGCCAGTGAATTCGGAAGCAGGATGCTGCAGCTCTCCTTCTGAAGGATATTTCAGCAGACATGAGTCAGGACTGCTTAAAGAGGCAGCGCATGGATCCATGTCTCCCTGCGGCGAGAGGGCTTGTGAAGGCGTCCGATCTGCTCCCCAGAACCCACCACAAAGGAAGAAGGCGAGTATTCTTGTATGAGACGTGCTGGGACTGCAGAAATTCTTTCACCGTGGGGAAGGCATGCGGTGAAAAATGAAGCTTTTTTTTTTTTTTTCTTCTTTTTTTTTTTTAATGGAATATAACTAAAATAAACTTGGCAAGTAATCCAGGTGTCCAATGCCTGGGCAGAATCAGTAAAGTCGTTAAAAGAGAGGGAGTGACCATTTAGACAAGATCCTGGTGTGAGAGTTGATGTGACCAACTCACATCAGGAATACCTTTTTGGGGAGCACAGAAAGGGAAATGTGGTGCTGGTAGCCTTCATAAACAGTTGTTAAAGAGAGGCGAGAGGCAGAGTAATAACAAAGTGCCACTTGTTTCATTGGTGGAGGCATTACTTGGAAGGAGAGCCCAACATTTAGAAAGAAAATATGGGCTGTTTGCTGGGAAGGCTTAATAATATGGGAAGGTAGCAGCATCGCAGGAAAAGTAAGTGAAGATTCTTAATAAATTTTAGCACTTTGAAACTAGAAGCATGGGAGTATTGTTTAATACAAAGTGAGTGAGTACTGGTTTCTAGTAGTAAGCCAGTGATCCACAGGGGGCTAAAACTGAGTAGAAGTGATAATCAGGCATTGCTGTGATAAAAACAGATGCTGATAGGACAGATAAACGTACACTTGTGCAGATATTTATCAGTGTCTTACCCTGTGCTCAGACTTTGCTGGCAAATTGGCAAGTTGGGTCAAGTGTCCAGGTGTCTGGAAGGTCTTTTTTATGGTTGGTTGGTTTTTCGGTTACGCTTATCTTAAAAATTTCATCCATTGAGTTACTTCTGGAAATACCCTGTTCAGCAGTTTAACATTGTAAAGACTTGTATGCAGACATTGAACTGTAGTTGTTAAATTCTTCAGCAGTTTCCTTCTGCAAGCCTTTCATGAGGCACTGTGCCTCATCATAAGGGGAGGCATGCAGAAAGGTAAGCGCTCAGCTGGAAATGCTTGTGTGGTTTTGGTCTTGCTGTCCTGTGTTGCAGGACAGCATCATGGGATACTTTAGTCTGTGCCTTTTACAAATCTGAGACTGATTTGCACAAAACATAAACTATCTCTATTAGAGGAATATAATTTACTTAAGTGATAATGTCAGAAGTGTGCAACAGTGAGTGGTGAACCACCATAGTGTGAACCTGCTCTAAGCAGGCTGGAATTCTGTGCTGAGCTCTGCCAATCACAGGTCCCCCACACAGTCCAGTGTGGCTGAAATGGTGAACAGAACTCTCTGAAAATCAGTTCAGTGAAGAAGGCTCTTATTCTCAGGTTTCTGAGACGTACAGGTGTACAGATCTGCATTGTGTTATGTCACGAACCGTGGAGTGGTGAAGGAGGTGAGAAGCAGTATGAAATTTCAGAAGCAAACCAGCCATATATTTCTTGTGAAGTACCAGTTGTAAATGTGGGTAAGTGGGGCAGTGGTCCAAATTTGCATCATTTAGCTCTTTCTCCAGATTGCCTGCAGATTCAGGAAGATTTATAATCCCAATGTAACTTGTAAAGTTTCCTCTGCAAAGAGAAACAATTCTTGAAATGATGTGTAGGCGTGTTCTTTCCCCTCACCTCGTCCCTTGCTTTCCCTGACTCATAGCTGTACTTTCCTTGCAGGTGTCTCTGCTGGAATACCGCAAGAGGAAGCAGGAAGCCAAGGAGGGAGGCGATTCGGTGCGCTGCGCAGGGACTCCTACCCGGCAGGGCAGCAGCGGTTCTGGGACTGACACAGATGCCAGCAGCCTGCCAGGCTCTGTAGTACGAACCCCGTCCTCCCCACAAAGTGGCTTCTCCCCTTCTCATCCTTCCCTGCCTCACGTAGAGGACATCAGCCCCCCAGACTCAAGGGGAACTAGTTCCTCAGCATCACTCTGCAAATCCCAGGAGAACATCAGCAGCAGGTGGTGAGTGTTATCCCTCCAAGCAAAGCTCAGACTGCTCTGCAGAGATGAACCAAACTCGGGGGGGAAGGAGCAGGGCATTTCTGTTGTCCTGTAACTGCAGTGGGACGGATTCTGTTGGGTGTCCTGGCATAGTTCTCTTTCTTAATTGTTATACTGAAGAATACCAGCAGCCTTCTCAGCATGCCCTTTGGTTCTTAGTTTAGATATCAAAAATCTGCCTTGAAAGATGAAGTCAAACAGTTCTCTCTTCCACCAGTTTCCTTTTAAGGGCCTAAGTTTGAAGGACTTAACTTGTAATGAGAATTTAATCTGGGTCTAGGTTAAAAGGTCTTTTGTTGTTGAATTTCCACTCTTTTAGATGTACATGATACAAGGTTGGTTTTTTCAGAAGGGGAAAGCTGGTGGAGCCCTGCACAGCCTCGCGTTGGTGTGAGAAGCAGGGACAGTGGAACAGCCTCAGCTTTCCTGTGCCTTGCACAAATAGCTTTGAAGTGCAGTTACCAGGCTGCAGTTAGTTTGCCCAAAATGTAAAAAAACCTCCCTGCTGTGTTACTGTGTGAAGATTTAACATGGGGAAATGCTAGTTTTCAAAGACTTTTAATAGTAATGCCTGATCACTAAAATGAAGCACTGCTGTGCTGAAATGCAGAGTATTGAGTTGTAGTCTGTGCACATGGTCTGTATACGTGGTGATGGTTGGGATTTAGAATTCTGCTCGCTGCAGTGCTGCAGTACAGTGGCTTTGCTGCCTTTTCTTCATGGTCTGTTTGTGGAGAGTGCAGGGGTAAAGGCAGGCCATGGGTAGCACTCACATGGCACAGGTGCACCGGTGGCACTGCGTGTGCCGTGGCAGGGGCTGGGAAGGGAGAAGAGGCTGAGCAGCGCTGAAGACTGCAGGAAGCGTGAGGTTGATAGTATCTGAGAAACACAGGTTTGGATGACTTTACAGGAATCATAAGATGTGCTTTCTTCCTTTTTACAGACCTTCCCCACCCCAAATATCCACACTCTTCCAGTGAAAATTTCAGAGAAATAATTGATCTTGTGATAGCAGTCTGTCTGCCTGCAGCCCTTCTGCCAGGTGTCCACTGACAGCAGCTGGGAGTCAGCCGATGTTCATGATTACTTTGTGCAAGTGCTGTTCTCACCTGCCCTTTTCCTCCCATGCCACTTCTTTCTGCCGGCAAAAAGAAAAATCCAGCTGAATGAGAAAAAAATCTTAGTTGGAGATGAAGTGCCTGTGGTGACCTTGCCCCAGTGTGGGGCTTTCTGTTCTGTTTGCTTCATCGGCTCCTCCTCAGCAGATGCTCTGGCTTCAGTTTATCACACGATTTCAAGAGTTGTGGGATTCAATATGGTATTGTCATAGGACTCTGAGTGTAAAAGTTGAAGCCGTGCTGATGTGTTTTGAAATAGGATTAAGCACCTGTGCTCCCTTTTTTTTTTTAATCCCTGTTCTTCTGTTCTCTAGTGGGCAAGGCCCCTTAGGGTCTTATGGTCCCCTTCCACTTCAAAAAGAAACGTATTAGAAGCTGTGTTACAGAGTTAAACTTGAGATCCAGTCTCACCTTCAGCTCAGGGCACTTACATTTCTGATACATTTCCAGACATTCACACTAGTGTAATACAAGGGACAGAAGAAAATGGTGGGATCTAAAACTTCATGCCTTGATTTTCATTTGTCCAGATTTTTGCTGAATTCTGCACTATTTGCCAACAGCTTTCATTTAAAAAAAATTAAGTTTCTGTCTCTTTCAGTTGCCAAGACACAGCCATCACAATGTAAACAGATGTGCTGCTGCCCAGTAAACCCAGCCTTGCAGAAAACTGTCTCCAGCAAAACAATAGCAACAACGAAGGTGTGAATTCACCCCCTCACCCCATTCACCTCCATGAGGTGTGAACTGTGGCCCCTTCTCCCTTCTGCTTCAGTGAGGGGTGAACTTCAATAGCTGGGCTATTAAATAAATTTTTAAAAGCTAATGTAAAGCACAGTCTTTAATATATCTTTACAAATAAGGAATACAGGACATACATTCTTAGACTGCGTATTTGCATGATATGCAGTGTGTTTGGTGTAATGTTTGAAGATAATTATATAATATTGGGGCATTTTTAAGGCACACATTTTTCAGTGTCTGGGATAAGGCATCATGAATCCCTGATGGAAGTGCTACTATTTTACAGGTTAAAACACATGCCTTTAAAGAGGTTTGGATGGTCCAGTGTATGGTAGGTGCGTGGCAGGGATCCGGGCTGTGTCAGTGGCTCTGCTTCTGTAAATTGGCTCTAGGAAAGCCACTTCACCTCTGTTTTCCAGCTTTTGACCAAATGCTTGTAACAAATGATGAAATGAGGTCTAGCACCAATGTTGAGACACAAAATGAATGGGACAAAGTAGCAATAATGGACAGAATGACCATGGTAGCTGATTTGACTACTGTGTTGACATTTTATTATCATAAGATACTGGCTTTCCTTCTTTTTAGTTTGAATAAAATTAATCTATGTAAAATAACTACATGTAATTTTAAGACAACAGTAGGTTTTCAGAATGCTGTTGAATCCTGAAACAACTTTCTGGGACAGAGTGTCCTGTAATCAGGTGATCTACTGAGCTGAATGTTTACAGCATCCTTCTGATAAAAGATCTTGTTTTTCTCAGGGCAGCACTATCATAGTAGCCAGTGATGAACAGTCTAAAATTCCACAGGAGCTTATTTGTGTTGCAAAAGCAGAGCAGACTTTTATTATTCCTCCTGTCTTAGAGAGCTGGTATTCTCTGATCCCTCCCTTCCACGGTATAGGTTTGCAGCTGCAACAACTTCACATCAGTAAATTTCAGTAGAAATCTTTGAGACTTCAAAGACAAATCTGTCTTGCAATTACACCCAGCGCCCCCAGCCCCTTGTGCGTTGGCCACATTGATCTCAACTGTGTAATAGCAGTCCTCAGCTGTTACTGCTTTTTTTGTTGCAGGATGGTCCCAACGTCAGTGGAGAGGCTTCGAGAGGGCCGAGGTATTCTGGAGAAGGTGCTACGAAGTGGTGCAAAGGTGTCCCAGAGAAATGAATCCTCACCTACCTGCGACAGCGCTGTTGAGAGAGATGCAGGTAGGAGGAGCTTCTGAGTTCCTTGTTGGTGGGGAGATAATGGGCTCAGCTTTGTAAACTTGCCTATGAAGTCGTTTGTACCTTCATCTCCAGCATCACCAGCGCCTGATAAAGGCCTTCTGCAAACCGTACTTTGTTGTTGGATGATATTGCCTGAGCCTGTAAAGCTCTCCTGTTAGACCTGGAAGGTGTCCAGTTCTATCCAGAGTTTGGATTCAAGATCACCTGTATTTTGGCTCTGGCAGTGACAGCTTCTTTGCCCTTGGATAGAGGAGTTAACTGGCACTGCCTCAATTGCACCTGTGTGCTGGGAATATGAGGGTATTGTGGTACCCTGGTACCTTAACAATTCTAGTTGGCTGAACATTCAGATAAATGTACCGTTACTAAAATGCATGTTTGCTTTAGGCAGGGGTAAGAGCTAATGTAGCTTCCATAGCTTTCCTCGTCTCTGTCTTGAAGTTACTTGATTCCTTGAGTTGTGATGCTTGTCAGTTCTGTGAGACACACTTATTCACTGAGATGAACCCAGTTCTGCCTTGCTGTTCCTTCCCTCTGTGACTAATGGGTTGTTCTCACTGAGCAGCACACAGGGTCAGTGAGTGCGTGAGACTTGAGCTGAGCTTACACCCCCCTGTTATCCACTTGAGATTAAAGGTCAGTTGTGACTTCCTGTAAGGTGGGCAGATCACTTCATCATTGCCCCATTTCTTAGCTGTGACATGGAGTTATTTGTCTGCTATTTATTTCACAGTCCCCGTTGAATACGACTGCTGTTTTTCCTAACAGGTAGTGCCCAGTGTGTAACCCTGCTCTCCCTAGTGATTTATGATGATGGATCATCATGTTTAAATAACCTAGTCTGTATTGCTTTTGATCTCTGCTTCTTCACTGTTGAGAACTGTTCAGGGCTCCCTCACTGGCTTGGTTACAGCTTGCTGATGATCTGTTGTAGGGATCTGGATCTCTCTGGAGGATCTCCTTTCAATACATTTTCTTCATGTAGTCTTAAGAGACTTTCTTGGGACTTGTCAAAAATTCCACTGATTTAATGGGACCCAACTGTAATTCTCTTTTGTGTCTTTCTCATTCCAATGGAAGTGGAAAAGAAGCACTCCTACTTTGTATCCTTCTTCCTTGTGCAGGTATTAAGAAATTGTAGAGGGAAGCGTTGGCTTTGTCTTGTTAAGATTGCATGAAGCAAATTCAGGAAAGTTCACAGTTTATTCACCTTTTGTAATTCAGACTCTCCAGGTAGCCTTCACTCCCCAAGGATTATTTTGTGCCTAAACACTGCATCTGATACCTGCAGCACTGTTTGTGTAATTGGCCTTTAAAGAAACAATTTCTTCTGAAATCTTTAGATTTCTTCTGATTCAGCTTCTGATCTCCTGTTAGTCTCTTCTGTGCAACACTGCTTAACAAAACATGCCTTGACTGCAAGCTTTGCCTTTCTGCAGTGCAGTACTCAGAATGCCACCTGCAGCAAACTGCTGCTTGGTGCTTTGGATGTGGTTTCAGGAAATGGAAGGTGGCACAGGATATGTGGTGGAAGCTTCTTGTGTCGGCCTCTGTGGAGGTCTTGTGCCCAGAGGAGAGATGCCTGAGCCTCAGCAGCAGAGAAGACAGTTCCATCCAGGTTCTGTTCGGCTGTGCCAGCAGCCGTGATGTAGCACAGGGCGACCACAGCACAGCCATGGGCACTGCTGGCACTGCTGCTCATGCCAGTGCGTCTGGCAGACAGACAGAGCAGGCTGATGTAGCGTGTCCTGTTCCAGGAGTGAGAGACATCTGTCATGTAAATCTGATACCAACACCAGCACTGTTTCAGCAAGGCATTTCAAACGCTGCTGCTGAGAATCCCTGAGATGCTGCGGATAAGCAGCTCCATCTCATCAGGCTGCAACATCAGAAATCTGGTGTGAAATCTTACGCTCCCACTGGTTTCTCTCGCTCCAAAACAAAGCACGATCACCTGCTAAATCCCATGGTTATAGTAGTGGCAACAGAAGAACACACAGGTCAGAGTGAGTGGGTCACTTGCTGAACGTATTTCTTGTCTGTCTCAGTTGAGGTTCAGTTATTTGCTGGGACAAAAAAACTCGCCTGCCCTCTAGGATCAGGGCGTTGGAAGGGCTTGCTCTGCTAAGAAAAAGCTTATTCCTTTTTCTCTCTCACGTAGCAATGATGCATCAGTGTGTACTGTGCTGCTGTTACCCCCCTCAGTCACACCTTTTCACCACCTTGGGCAGCATTTTCTGAGATTTAAGGGTAAGCTGGTTTGGAGCAGCCCGCTGGCTTGTGAAGCATGTTCCCCAGCATGGCAGCAGAGGTGCAGTCAAACTTGGCAGTGTGGGACTTCAGTCTTGGGCAGTGCCCGGATCTGCCTTTGAGGAGAGCCAGTGCCAGGAGCCTGCTGACAGCCCATCTAAGAAGGGGTAGTTTTATTTCTCCAGCTGTAACTAGCCAGTGAGGATTCCTATGGCCAGAACCGAGTGGAGAACTGCTGAGTCCTTAGAAACTGTCTTCTGCCTCTTGTGTCCTTCTGGAAAGCCCCAGGAGCACACGTAGCCTGCATGCTGTCACTGATGCAGCCATTCAGACAAGTGAGCCTTCCACTAAACCAGAGTCGGTGTAAGGGGAGCAGCAGTGCCTACTGTGTGTGGCTGCTGTGAGTCACATGAATGTTTACAACTGCCTTCTGTTAGGGTTCTTCAGCTTCCAAAAGGCCAATGATGGAGGAGCCGCTCTGGTCTCAGCTGTAGCTGGAGGCAGAACAAGACAGCTGCAGCTTGCAGGTGTCACTTGAGAGGGAACTGTGGTGACCTCAGTCCAGGGGTGAAGTGTAACACGTTGCCTGTGCTGTGCATTGCAGATACAGCAGGAGGAGACACTCCGGAAGCCCACAAAGGACCAGCAGTTTACAGTCCTTCTCGATACAGCTACCAGGTAAATTCTGCCATTTGTTATCTGCCCATTCAGAAGTAAAACTTTAGACAGCATTAGCAGGAAGGAAGCTGTGTTGAGCTGCCAGTTATTGCCAGTCCTGATGTACCAAGCAGCTAGAGTATGATGAGGTAGGACATAGGGAATTGTGTCTGATGTCTTTTCTTTTTTCTCCCACCAACATGTTCAGCTCCTGCAGTCTGACAGTCCGCAGGCAGAGTCGCAGACCCTTCTCCAGCAGAGCTCCTCCCCCTACAGAGGACACCTGACTCCTTCTCCCGGCTACAGCTACCGAGCGGCAGCACAGAGGACAGGACACAGCCTCTCCCACAGTTCCTCAGAAACGTCCCTCTCCTCTTCCTCGTACTCCAGCCCTGCCCACTTGGTCTCCACAGACTCCTCTGCCCTGTTTGCAGGGAATTCGGGGTATTACAGCAGCCAGCAGCACTCCGGCAGTGCCAGCAGCAGCCTCCTGAAGAAGAGCTGCCCAGCTGCTGCCAGCCCAGCACAGCAAATGGCTGTGGACTCTCTTTCCTCAGAGTCTGGCTCTCAGCCCTGCACAGGAGCGTCCAGCTCCACCTCAGCCCCCCAAAGCTCCAGGTCACTACAGTCAGACTTGCGGACTATCAGCCTTCCGAGCTCTGGGCAGTCAGTTCTCTACCAGGGCTCCCGGGGGGCGGTGATTTCCAGTGCACAACACTACCCACACCGAGGGGGCAGCAGCGTCCATCAGTACAGACTGCAGCAGATTCAAGGTTCTGGAGTAAAGACTCAAACAGGACTTTCCTAGGGCTGCTTGGACTCCAGGAGGAACAAAACTGCCCACAGCTCCTTCCGGTTACCGCTGGAAGTGGCTCCTGGGCCGGTGTTGGGAGGTCGCACCCGAGGCTGGGTGCCGGGGGTCAGAGGCTGAGGTCTGAATGCACGGGTGAGATTTGTGAGCAGTATTGGCCTCTGGCCTTGCATGAGAAAGCAGATTTCTCTGAGGCAGAGACTGTAGCAAAGCTGTTCCCTGATGTGTGAGTACATTGCAAAAGGAAAAAAAAAAAAAAAAAAAAAGAAAAGAAAACAAAAAAAAGCAAATGGTTCAAGTGCAATGACTGTGGTGCAGCCTCTGTCCCTTGTCCGTGCCCATGGCCATAGTCACTCATGCAGTACGGACGTCTTTTTTGATACAAATGCAGTTTAAAGAAATCATTGGGTAAGTTTAACTCCAATCCCAAAGCTCTCTTTATAGGTCAGGTTCTCAGCGCGTTCTGGGGAGGGCTTTAATCCGTTACGATCATTCCAGTCACAAGCAGATGAGTGCACACTGCTGCCTTGGGCCGGGCGACGGCTGCTGCAGTCAGAGCATTTCCAGGACGAGTCTCCACCAATGTGAACGAGCAGCAGGGAGCAGGGAGCGTGTTGTGCCCATTGCTGCAGAGGAGCTGGGAGTGCTGCCACGCGTGGGGCGCAGCGCTGCGAGGGGTGGAGGGGTCTGAGCGGTGCTGCAGACACGTGGGGGTCAGGGGCCCCGCCGGGCCGCGCAGTGGCGATGCTGTGGTGTGCTGGGGGCTGGCAGAGGGCTGAGCAGCTGCCAGGAGGGTCGCGGTGCTGGGCCGGGGCTGCGACGCGTGGGGGGACCTCAGTGTGCGGGTGGTGTGTGGATGGACGTCCCTCCCACCTGTCTGCCGAGCGGGGGGAGCCAGCCCGAGCACAGTGCGCTGTCTGCTCGATTCCATAAGATTGCCAGCTTCTTTCTCACTTGTTTACTGTAATATCGGGCGTGTTTTTATTTATCTAATTTTATATTCAGTTATAACCATAGTAGGTTAGCTAATATACGACAGGTGTCATCCCTGGTGCTGCAGTGGAACTTCTCCTTTCTCTTGGATAACATGATGCTGTGAGTCTGTCTCCCCTGTCTTTTCAGATGCACAGTCTTCTTTTTTTTTTTTGTTTCGTTTTGTTTTGTTTCTTTTTTAGGACTGTTACAGGTTTCTCTAATTCACAATTGAAATCAGGTGTTTGTTCAACCTAGGGGAGACTTTTAAAATATTGAATCAAAGAGTTAACTTTCTCACACTGTCTGGCTGTGAGCATGTTGGGATGGAACTTGTCACCCTGCAGTTGGGTGTCTGTATACTGTATAAAATTAGGTGTAAACTTCGCTCGGCTTAGCCCTGGGTGTGCAGCCTCCCCTTCCTTGCTACGAGCAGCACGGGGCAGGCAGGCTCTGCCCTGCAGGGCGGCAGGAGGGGGCCGGGGGAGCTCCGTGCCCAGGCACCGGCGCCTCTGGTCACAGCGGGGCAGGAGGGAGGGACCCTGGAAAGCTCTTGGAAAGGTGGGGGCTGTAGCTTCTTACTCTAGTGGAGTTTTTACACCGTGCTGTAACATTTGAACTTTCACAAGAGATGTAATAATTTTGATAATAAAAATACTTAACTCGAAAACCAGCGTTTCTGAAATTCCCTGCTTTTCCCACCGCCCTGAATGCTGTGCAGGTGTCTGTTGGCGCTCCCACCTGCCTGCCGCAGGGTGGCTGTGCGATGCGGCTCCTTCCCAACCCCGTGCTCTCCCCCGTGCCCGTATTTCAACCAAAGCCAGGTGCTGTGCTGCTCTGGGAAGCCCCAGTTGTTGAGGAGAGGGCAGTTCCCAGAGGTTCCTGGCTGTGAAAAGCGTTCTGTGCTGGGTAAGAGGACAAAAGCCGCGTTTGGGGAGGAGGCCGTCGGTGGAGGATTGTGCCAGCATTGCCTCCTTCAGAGCCCGTTTTAGGGCGTTAGTTCGGTGCTTTTCACCAGCGGTTTTCTGGTGCGCTGACGCCCAGTTTTACCGTGGCTTGCCTTTTCCTTAGGAAGCCTGAGCTGGGCCTGGAGTGAAGCCACACCTCGGCTGGGAAGCGCGAGGTGCCCAGCACCTCCAGCGCAGAAACAGTTCTTTGTCACCTGGCGGCACCGCAGCCAGCAGGCAGGACCTTCAGCCGAGTCCGACCTCTGCACAGCTCGGGCAGCAGCAAACCCTGCTTCTCGCCCTGGTGCCGACCCCGACCCCCAGCCCGGTGGGAAAGGCAGACCTTTCCCCGCCCGCCCCCCCCCCCCCCCCCCCGTTGTTGCAGCCGGCGCAGGTCCCGCTCCGCACCACACCACGGGGCTCAGAGCTCTTCTGGTTTGAATTATATTTTTCAATAAGGTTTTGTGAAACACCGTATCAAACTTTGTACTAAAATACAGATATATTACAGCTACTGTATTCCTTTCTCCACTGATTTTCTCGGTTTTCCAATTCAGCGATGGGCCGCGGGGCGATGGCGGGCGACGGCTGCCGGCAAGGAAGCGCCGATCCCCGCCGCATCCTGGGGTCCCCGGGCTGCCGCTCGGTGTCCCGGCACGGGTCGGTCCCTCACTGCCACCCCGCGGGGCCTCAGGGCGCGACTTACCGGCTCCGCCAGCCCCGGCAGCGGGTCCCGCACGGCCCTTCATCGCCTCATCCCCACAGCGATCGCCCACCTCCGCGTTCCCACCGGCGGCCCCGTTCCCGTCCTCGCCCTCCCGAAGCCCCACCCGCAGCCGGGTGCCCCTGCCAACGGCCCCCGGCTACCGGCACTGAGACGCGGCCGCTGCTGAGGACTTTATTGCATCGTGAGGGCTGCGGCGGGCGCCCGGGGAAGCCCACGAGCCGGTCTGGCCAGCAGAGCCGCGGCCGGGCTTCGGCTGCCCGTGCCCGAGTCCTTCGGCTGCCCCGTGCCGGTGAGCCGCAGCCGGGCACGCGGCCGGGACGGCGGTGCGAGCCGAGCCACGGGTGGGAGCCGCGTGGCGGGGAGAGCCTCGCTGTCACCAGTGGAGATAAAGCACCGTATGGGGATGGGGAGGTTTGGCAGCGGCTGGGGCTGGACGAGGGGGTTTCTTCCTGCACCCGCCCGGGGGGGTTTTATATTTCCGGCTGCTCCCACTTACCGGGGCTTTACATTCAGCGGTGGTGCGGATCGGGCGGCGCGGCAGCCGGCGGCAGCGAGGCCCTTGCGGTCCCCACGCTCGGGATGGAGCGAGCGGCAGCCTGCGGCCCCGGCAGCGCTGGAAAGCACGCGGTCCTGGGGCTGCGCTGCCGGGCGGGGGGGGGGGGGCGAGAGGGCTCGAGTCACTTTACCCTGTTTAGAGAATATTAATTTACATGTAAAAGTACGGGCGGGCCCCATCCCAGCCACAGGGCTCCCCGGCCATGGAGACAGGATCACGAAGCTGTACAAAATGGGAGCGGGGAGGGTGCTGGGGCCCGGAGCAGCCAGCGCAGGGCGTCACGGGGCGCGCTGGGGTGGGAGGTGGCGGTTCTGGAGTCCCGGGGATGTAGAAATCTGTTTAAAAACTTGGAGACTGTTTTTCGTTTTTTTTTCCCTTGAAACAAAACTGCCGCTCTCAGATGAAGCAGGTTTGGGGCATCCTCCCTCGACGGCGGCGGAGGTGCGGGGCCGGTGGGGTGCGTGGGATGGCGGTGTCAGTGTGGACGTGGGCACGGCAGGCGGCCGGCACGGCCCCGGTGCGGGCGGTGGGGCCCGGAGCGCCGCGTGGCCACCGGCAGCAGATGAAAGGCAGGACGGGGAGGGAGCGCCCAGGCTGCCGGCCGCGGGATGAGGTCCTGCTGCGGGTGCTCGGCCTTATATCCTCTGCAGGGAGAGCACAGCGCGTTGGGTACGGGCGCCCGAGGGCGGTAGGGTGGCCGCAGTCATTTGTGCCATGCACGTGCATGCCTCAAACCTGCCGCCCCCACTTATTTCCCATCCACATGGGGCCACCCAGCGCGGTCGCACCCAGACACGCCACGCAGGAGGAGGGGACGGGATGCTGAAACTCAGCACTTACCGCGGTGCCGACAAAATCTGTCAAAACATAAAGAGAAAGCGTCAGCGGTGCAGTGCCACTGTGGAGGGGCTCGGCCGCCCGCACCCTCCTGCCCCAGCCGGGTCACTGCTTGGGCTTGCCCCGTGTTTCGATGGCCCCAGAGGCTCAGTGGGACCCTCCTACGGCCACGCTGCAGCACGGGGTCCCCATCACCACCCCGTGGCGTTCCCACCCTGCAGCACAGCGCCCACCTTTGCTCTCTGTCTTGAGCTCCTCGTGCAGCAGGTCGTTCTGCCGGTTGCCGAGGACGAAGGCCAGGAAGGAGAGGATGAGGGCATTGAGGATGCCGATGATGGCCAGGATGTAAGCCCAGCGCACGGAGCAGTCGCCCAGGGAGTACTTCCCCGTCTTCTCCCCGCACATGTCCCGGATGGTCTCTGCATCCCAGCCGTCGGGGAAGATCATGCAGCCCAGCACCAGGCAGAGAGCTGTGAGGGAGAGAGCAAAGGGTGATGTGAGGGGGGAAGGGAACACCGAGACAGGGCTCTGTGTCCCAGGACCTCACAGGGTGAGCAAGAGACACCGTGGGATGCAGGGCACATCCGGCATCCCGCTGTGCCAAGAGCTCACTGGGAAAAGGCAGGGCGCAGCAACCATCTTGCATGCTCCCAGCAGCACGTCACATCCCCTGTCACAAGCAATTCCCTCTCCCCGCTTGTCCCCAGCCCACCCTGTGTCCCTGAAGAACCTCTGCACACGCTGTCAGCCCGACCTTTCCCAAACGCCGGCAGCAATGTGCTGGGAAATGCAAACAGAGGGGGGTGATGAGGGGGTTCTGCTGCCCACCCTGCACACACAGGTGCTCAGAGACCTGCTGGAAATTCTCATTTTTCACTTAAAACAGACTCTTGACCCCCCTCTCCCCACCAACCCCAGCTGTCTGCAGGGCATGCGTGCTCAGGGGATGCTCTGGACCGGGGGAATTGGTGATGCTCAGCCTTTTTTGCAGCTACAGCGTGGTTTTGTACTCAATTGTGCTCCCTTATCAGGGTCCTGTCAAATTCAACGGGCTTCGAAATCTCGGCAAGATGAATGAATTGAAGGGAATTCAGCTCTGTGACTCAGGCCGCAGGCACAGAATGGCCGTGGGCAGCAGAACACCGCGGGAGGCACACTCAGCATGTTTGGACATCACAGGCTGTCCCCAGAGTCGGCACAAAGCAGAGGATTCCCCTGCACCCACCTTCACAGATGAGCACCGAGAGACTGAGAAGTGGAAGGTAACGGTGGGAGCAACAGCAGTGGGTTGGGCCCCAGGGGCTCCTAAACCCAGCATGGGCTCCGCACCACCCCTCCCCAGGTTCAGCTGCTGCCCATCATGTGCACCCACGCTCGGGGACTCCCTGCAGCTCCAAATAACACTGCCTCCAGCACGCAGCAGCCAGGGCACCACCTCCCAGAACAGCCCCATGGCTCTCCCTGGCCTCACCACCACACCGGGGAGCCCCAGCAAGGGCAGTGGGGATGCTGGGGGCTGGGATGGCTGCTTCTCGCCAGGGATGAGTAGCAGAAGGAGAGTGAGCGCACAGCCCTGTCCTAAAAATAGCAATCCCACGGAAATCAATGGAAATGAGGGTGGCACAGGCAGGAGTGCCTCACGGCGCCGCACTCCACGGGCTGAGCCACAGAGCAGCAGGCTCAAGAATAGGGCTACGCATCGGCACGAAGCAGAGCTGACAGCTGCTTTGTCTGCGAGCACAGCAAAGGGCTGCGGGGCGAGAGCGGTGCCCAGGTGCCTGGCACTGCCCACGGGGGGGTTGGAGCCCGGGGCTGCGCAGAGCGAGGGCTGCTCCATCCCTGCTGCAGGATAGGGTTGGGGGAGAAGGGAGAGGGGAAGCCTCGGGGGAACCGTGTGGGGGGCAGAGGCTTCTCAGTCCCATGCGCCGCTGTGGGTGACAGCTCTGTGCCCTCCCCTGGCACCCAAGCGTGTGGCACGTGGGGACACCATGGGCACGGTGCTCCTTGTGTGCCCGTCCCACCAGGACACCAGTGACGTCCCCACGCTCAGTCACGTTCTGGGTTTTGTAACAGAAGGATTTAGCAAAATCTCCAGTTTTGCGCTGCTGGGATTTTGAACAGGGCAGATGGCTGCGTTTCTATTTGCGTTAAAGCAGTCTTTCCTCTTAATTAGATTCGGTTTACTCCTAGGGGGGCAGAGGCTTTTGAGCTGGGGCTTTCTACGAGGCTCTAATTAAACCTTTCCCTGATTGCTGTCCACTAATTGGACACTGAAGATTTAAACACTTTTTTTCTGGACGAGATGCTGAACTCCAGCCCCCCTCCCTGTTGTCCCATCTCAGAGGAGCCACACACTCCTGCAGCGGCCCCGTGCCAGCACTCGGCCATCCCAACCCCTCCTTTACACGTTTGTTGTGAAACCTGGGGCCTCGCTGCTGCTTCTGCATCCCCCTGCCCACATCCCAGACTGCCTTCAGGGTTGTGCCCATCGCCGCACAGCAGCTGGGTGCACAGAGCCCCTTGATTAAGCTGCTGCTGATCGGCAGGATTTGGGCTCTGAGCTTGCCTTAAACCAGTAAATCTTCAGGACAGGGAAAATTAAAGATGAAGGAATTTCCCAGTAAGCCAAGGCAGCTCTGGGCCGAGCTGCACTGGGGGAGGAGAGGTCAGGATCTCCACAAGTCGGGCCAGCTGTGAGCTCCCAGTATGAGGACAGACTCCACAGGACCCTCTCTGGAGGGAGTCACACTGGGGGCCTTCTGTTGGTAATGCAGACAGCACCGGGTTCTGCTGGTGCAAGCTCTGAGTCTGGACGTGCTCACTTAGTATGCAGCAGGCAGCATGGTTACGGTGCTCCAGATGTGGGAAAAGTGGAGAGAGAAAGAAGTGCAGACTCAGCATCACTTCTCATGGTCTGTCCTTAGAGGAGAAGCCTCTAGGAGGAGAGCCTGGGGGATCCTTGTCAATGGCCTGTCTCATTCTGGGAAAAGTTTGGGTTCTGTGCGTGGGGGGGAGTGGAGGGGGTTGAGCTTCATCTGTGGTGTCTGAAGTTCCTTTTTTTGTGGAGGGAGCTAAGGCAGACCTTAGAACAGGGCCATTTCTAAGGAGAATCTTAGAATGCTTTGAGTTGGAAGGTACCCTTAAAGGCCATCTGCTCCAACCCCCCTGCAATGAACAGGGACACCCACAGCTCCATGAGGAGCTCAGAGCCCATCCAGCCTGACCTTGGCTGTCTGCAGGGATGGGGCACCACCACCTCTCTGGGCAGCCTGTGCCAGTGCCTCGCCACACGTACTGTAAAAAACTTTTTCCTTACATCCAGTCTGAATCAAAGTAAATGCAATATCCCACTGTGTTTGGAGCTGTTCTCCAAGTCTTTTTACGGAAAGGGAAAAGTCAGCATTTCTGACCACTTCATGACGCTGAGGCAAGGGACAGGACAGCACCTTTTATAATGCCTTCACCCCCACGCCTGGTGCTGGTGTCCCATGCAGCCCCGCACACCCAAAGCCACCACCCAGCACCTGCGCCGCTGCCTGCATCCCGTGCCCAGTGCTGGGGTCCTGAGAAGCTTTGCCTGCTACTTCCCAGTGTCCCAGGGAGCCCCTTGGGCGAGGGCATCCAGGGGAGCCGCCAGTGTCCAAGTCAGTCCCTGGCTCCAGCATCTGGTTGGAACCCTGGTGCTGACAGCTTGAGAGCTCCCAATGCCAGCACCCTGGGTTCAGAGGAGCCCCCAGCTCCGGTGCCAGTGCCCTTAACACCAGCCCCCAGTGCCAGGGAAGTCCTAGCACCCATATCCAAAATATTCCAAACATGAACACCCAGTGTACGCAGAAGCCCCAGTACCTAAAGCAGCTCTGGCATCCAGCATGCACCACACGAAGTAATGCTCAGTGCCAGACCCCAGCATTCGGGGCAGCTGTGCATTGATAATCCCCAATGCTAGCACCCAGTATCCACAGAACCCTCACCACCAGCACCCAGTACCTAGGGGACAGGCTACCTTTGGTGTCAGCACCCTGATAACCCCTAACACCAGCACCCAATGCCAAGAGAAACCCTAGCATCTAGCACCAAGTATCCAAAGCACTCCAAATACCAGCACTCAATGAATGGAGAACTCCAGCACCTAGAATTGAAAGAAGCCCTAGCACAGGCATGCACCACACAGGGCAGTCTTGAAAGCCATCTCTAGCATTTAGGGAAGCATCTCTAGCATTTAGGGAAGCCCCTAGCACTGGTGTCAGTACAATGGTGAACCTCAACACCAGCATCTAGTATCCAAAGCAATTCCAACACCCAGTGCCAGCACTTAGTATCCAAAGAAGGTAGAAGTCCCAGCACTTGGTATCCAAAGAAACTCAAGCACCAGTGCCAAGGGGACCCCCTAGCTTTGATGCCAGTGCCTTGGCCACCCCTCACACCAGCACGCAGTGCATAGAGAAGCCCCTAACACGGGTGTCAATGCCCTGACCCCTCCCAGCCCCATCACCCACCACATGGAGAACCTCCAGCAGCCAGTACCCAAAACACTCCAAACCCCAGCACTCAGTATCCAAAGAATCCCCCAAACCAGCATGCATGTGGGGCAGTGTCCAACACTGGTGCCAGTGCTTCGGAAAGCCCCCCCACCGGCACCTTCATAGCTTGTGTTACGAAGCACAAGCACCAGCACCCAGCGTCTAGGAGACCGTCAAACTCTAGTGCCAGTGTCCCGACAACCCCTACACCGGTACCCAGTGCCTCACTCAAGCTCTGCAACCGGTGCCTGGACGACCCCTTAGCTCTGCTGCCAGCACCCCGACACCCGAGCTCCCGACTCCCCGACTCCCCACCCCCGAGCCCCCGCCCCCCACCTGCCAGCAGCTGCATCCAGGCGCAGATCTTGTAGACGGTGGCGGTGTTGCAGAAGAAGAAGAGCGCGAAGCAGGTGATGCAGCCCAGCGTCAGCACCATGGACAGCAGCACGAAGAAGGCCGCCGCCTGGAAGGCGCCCGAGGGGATGGTGCTGAAGTCGGTGAAGGAGCCGCGGCACGCCAGCTCGCGGCCCGCCAGCCCGCTGCCCACGCAGTAGTGGAACAGCCCGAAGTAGCCGGGTTTGGGCGTGTTGACGCTGTCTCCCACCCAGTAGGGCTGGATGAACACCACCACGTTGATGATGGCGAAGCAGATGGTGAAGATGGCCCACAGCACTCCGATGGCCCGCGAGTTCCGCACGTAGTTGTCATGGTACAGCTTGGAGGCCTCCTGCGACGGCAGCATCCTGGCTGATCGGGCCGCCCCGCCCGGCGCCGGCCACCACCTGCGGCCTAAGGGAGCCCGAGGGCCGCCGGCCCCTGCGCCACCCGCGCCGCCATCTTGGCTGCCGCCTCTGCGCCCCGCGCGCGCGCTCCCGACGCCGCCGCGTGCGCGCGCCCCGCCACTGCGGAGCCCGGCCCAGCCCGACCCGCCGCGCGCCCCCGGCAGCGGGACGCCGAGACGAGCTTCGGCTCCGCCCGCCCCGGCTTCGGCCGCGCTCGGAAAGGCGTTCGGCCACGCCACGCCCCCGCCCGGCGCGGCTCGGAACTGTTCGGAGCGGTTCGGGAAGGTTCGGAATGGATCGGCCACGATCGGCGGGGCTGAGGAGCCCGAGTAAGGCGCGGCTCGACCGCGCAGCGCAGGAGGGGTTCCCGCGCAGCCCCTATCCCGATGTGCGCGTGCCTGACTGGGGCCACGGGGGAGGACTTGGGGCGGCTGCGGGACTGCGGCGGTCCGGCTACCGGCAGGGCCGTTCAGCGCCCGAACAACGGGCACGGAGCCACCGAAAGGCTCCCCGCACCCCTGCCTATGCAGGAGCTTCTCGTTAGCCACGGGCTCCGCCCGCCCATAGCGCAGCTCCCATCGCCTCCGCCCGTGTCGCGCGGCGATGACGACGGCGCCGCGCCGGAAGGGGCGTGGCACTGTGCCCGCGCCGATTGGCTGGCTCGCAGCGCGGGGCGGGCGGAAGCGTCGGCGGGCGGAAGCGGCGCCATGGGGTGGCGGCGGTGAGCGGCGCGGGCATGGCGGTGGCCCGCGGCTGCCCCCCGGCGGGCTCCGGGGACCGCGGCCTGGCCGAGCTGCTGCTGGAGTTCTCCCGCGCTCAGTACCGCGCTAAGGATGGCGGGGGCGCCGCCGCCGCCAAGGTGAGGGGCGCCGGGGGGCTGCGCGGGGGGCTCGGCGCCCGGTGCCTGAGCGGCGGGCGCTGAGCGGTGGCTGTGCGCAGGTGGAGCGGATCGAGCGTCGCTGTTTGGAGCTCTTCGGCCGCGACTACCGCTACAGCGTGATCTCCAATGCCCATGGCGAGGTCTGCGCGCACTACCCGCGGCACATCGTCCTGCTGGAGCGCGACAACGCCGCCGGCCGCGACCCGTAAGGCCCCGACCTCTGCCCCGCTTCGCTCCGTGCCCCGAGGAGCTCCCCGGGCCGCCTCCCGGCCTCTTCGGGGCTGCGGCTAATTATAGCCGCCCCATCAGTCGCTTCTTGTGCCTCGCCGCTCTCCGTGCTCTCTGCCTCCCTCGGGGAGCCTTGGCCCTGCGGCTCTGAGCGCTCCGCTCGCTCCCGCTGCTGGTGGCGCTTCCCTTTTCCCTGAGGTGTGAGGAGCTCGCGCTCAGCAGCGCGGCTGCGGGGTGCTGGCTGCGTCTTCTTGGAGGGCTGAAGTTAGAGGAATCACAGTCTGAAAAGCACCTCGGGTGAGAACCCCATGGGGGCAGGGCATAGCGAGGCAGTCTCAGCAGGTGGGTGCCCACAGCACGGATGTGAGGGCGTTCTTGGTCAGTAACCCGATGGGAGACGCTCCCAGCTTAGTGCAGTCCGAGTTAGTTGGTGTGTGTCTGGACTTTGACCCGCAAGCTCAGAAGTGCTTCCACTCCAGGCTGAGCAATATCTGCTCCCTGTGGCTGTAATGACAGCCTCTTGTTTTATATTTTAATCTCTTCCCACAGAACATAACGCAGTTTTGCAGCCTTAACTCTGATCAGGACAAGATGTGTTCAGGAGGGCAGTGGCAGTGATGTGCTTTGCGCTGTGTTGACTGCTTAATAAAACCAGTAGGTGCTGGACGGGGGCTTGGAAACAGCCACTGCTGATGTCATCTGGGAGTTTCTGTTTAAAGGTTGGACCAGATTGGAAAAGATGAAACCCCTTGATGTAGGCTGCAGAGAGGAGGGAAACTGAAATCTGAAGCTATGGACATAACTAGCAGCATCTTCAGGGGAGAGAAAGCAGCTGTTTCTGTTTTTTTCTGTCTTTGACAATGAAGGATATTGAATTTTTCTGTCAGTTTTTCAAAACGAAAGTATTTTCCTATTTTCTTCTGTGCTTTTGCAAGTCATGAATGGCCCCTATCACTTAAAATACTGATTACTTTCAAGCCTGGATTTACTTTCAAGAGGTCATGGGAATAGACTGCCCATCATCACACCTTTCCTTCTGGGTAACCTCTGTAAAAGCTTCTAAATAACTTTTCCACGAATTCTGGTTTTAGTTGCACCATTATATTCTGCGGAACGATGATGAAATACTGAACAGATGTTAACAATATAGAGAATGTTGCACTTCTTGTGTTACAGAACGCAAGAAACCTCTTCCAGTGAATGGAACAATCCCTCTAGGACCTAGTGTCTGGGGCTGCCTTTCACCTTTGTAATGTTCTTGTTCAGCTGGTAAGATCTCCTTGAAGTGTGCAAGACACTTCACACCTCTGAGAATGCCACATTTTTTGGAAGCAATTCTAGGCTGTGCGAACTCTGCTGCCCTGTGAGTTGTGCTGGTGCAGCTGTTTCTGTAGCCATGTGGGGAACTAGCAGAAAAGGGCTGTTTTAAACCCAGACCAGTTTCTGATCCTGTTCAGGCAGCTGGGGGATGAAAGGGTCTTGCTTGGCTAACCATGCTGAGATCCGGGCTGAGCTGGTGGAGGAGGTAGTGAAAGCGTGGGAGGAATATGGCTTATGTTTTCTGCTACCAACCACCACAGTGGTGTGCTCTTTGTTGTGGTGCTGCTCAGTCAGCTACAGGAAGGTAGCAGAGGGTGTCTGACAGCCAGCAGCACCTTGCTCTGTGCTCAGGGACCTCTAATGCCCCCCCCAGCAGGAGTGGGCAGCACTGCAAAGGCTTGGAAAACATTGAGATCTGCTCAGGTTTTTGTTTCCTGTCCTGTTCTTTGTGCCTGTGCTTACCTGACAACTTCCAGAGATCAGACACAGGCTGCATCTTTGGCTTCCCTGCAGGTTCGTGTGCATGTCTGTGCTCCAAACAATAGCTCTAACACTGTGTTGAAACACTTCAGTTCCAATGCTACTGTTGCTCGCCATTGAGAAACAGCTCTACTTTGGGCTTGTATAGATATACTGTTAGCAAAACAGTTGCTTAGGCATAGAAAATGCTTCCTTTGCATTTAAAAAAGGAACTCGGGCTTGGAGGTCTGATTTGGAGGGCGAGAATTAACACAGAGGTAACACAGAGACAAGGTTGCCCACTAGTATGCTCTAGAAAACCAACTTCTGAGGAAGCAATACCTGAAAATCCCAGGAGTTACAAGTTAAGATGCGTTGCATTCCTTTCACCCTTTTCTTCGCTTGGCCCCGGGAAGCCGTGATGATGTTTTCACACGGCTGTTGAAGTCAGCTCTGATTTCCAAAGTAGACGTTACTCCTACCTGTGCACCTTTGTGCCCCTTGTCCCTGTAAGAGCATTGCAGCTGTTCATCAGGGCAGATGTTTCCCCTCCCTGCGACGTCCCCACTGCTGACCTGGTGTCCCTGTCCTGCTGGCACTCGTTCCTTGCTGCTGTTCTGCCTCTCCTGGGACATGCAGTGAGTGTGCAGAGAGTGGAAGCTTCTTGGCCTGTCTGAGCTCCCGGCATTGGATTTTTGCTGAATCCCATCTTCTTAGATTTACAAGCCGTGCTATAGAGCTGTTCACACTGTTTTCTGCATTCTGCTTTCCCTCTGTATTTCCTTTTTACCGAGGAAACAAAGACAGTTGGAGCAGAATGCAAGATGCCTTTTAGTTGCGTTCATTCACTTAAAAACAACCCCAAAACGCAGGTCTGTACATCAGAACCTCTTAAAGGTTCAAAACAGATGGGGGTGGTGAAAGACGCGTGAAGCCACGCCGAGCTGCTGGCCGCCTGTTGCTGTGTGTAACTCCGTGCTCTCGGAGGAGGGCGCCCTGGGAGGGGAGCAGCTCCTGGCTGCCAGCAGCGAGCAGCTCGGGCTGTGCTAATTGGGCTCGTGCTCGTGCTGCCTGCACGCAGGCACTCGTACTGTGTGTGCAGGGTGCTGCGCTGGCATTTAGCGCTCTCCTGTCCGTGCTGTTTAAAGATTAGCTTGGCTTCACACTCTTTGCATTCCAGTAAATGTTAACACTTGTCGGAGCTGGAAGAAGCCCTTGTATGTAGGGAAACACGTGAGAAATCCTCAGCTTCCACTGTGAGTTCTGGGAATTAAGTTCTTACAAAACTGTAGGACTGGAAGGTTTTGCTTGCTGCCTCCTTGCTTCCCCCAACAGTACTTTGTGTGGTCTCCTATAAATGGATTGTTTTCCATGCTAATAGTGATTTATTTTTTTCTAATCCTTGCCTGAATGCCTGCTGCAGGTAGATTGCTTTACACTCATGCTGATTCCAAAGCCTAGAAACTTTATTTTAATTTCTAGAGTATGGTATTAATTTTTTCTTTATTTTAATAGTCACCCTTCGGTTCTTCTCCTTCTCTGTTGCTGTTCTTTCACTCACCCAAATGCACATATTGCTGTGCCCTCTCTTAATCTCCATTTGCTCAGTCACTCGGTTTTGTTACAACGTTGTCCCTGGCCATTCCTGTGAGTTTGCTGTGCCTCGCTGCACACGCGTGCACCTCATGGCTGCAGATGGCTGGAATCAGATGCTCACCTCACCCAACATCTGCTCTGCACAGCCGTGCTGATACTTCTCCATCCCACAGAGAGTTTCCCACGGTGGTTGTTGTCCCTTTGGTAAGACTTGCTATATTGATAACTTAAAGGCATCCCCAGGTCAGTGAGTTCATCTGCTGAGCTCTGCTGCTGGACAGGGATAACTGGAAATTCTTGTTCCTCTTCTGTGAGTGCATGATCACGCAGTTCTGTGTCACTGGACTTCATCTGGTTTCTGTAATGTCAGTCTGGGTGCTTCTCCAATTCCTTGTGGAAACTCCAGTTCCCCCTGCGTTGACCTCAGCTCTGGAAGGTCTGCGTCATTCAAAGGGCAGCTTGAAATCCTATCAAATTTAGGCTGATACTTGGAAAAATTATCACAATTTAAACTTGCTTCCAAAATATGTCTCCAACTCAGAACACATTTCTGTTTTACTTTAACCAGAAAAAAAACAAATAGATTTTAGTGGTTCCGTTGCAGCTGACATTAATCTAACTGCCCTACGCAACCTGCTGGCCGACGTGCAGCCCGTTGTCTAATCACCCAGCAGTGCACGTGCTCAGGTGACTACAACTACTACAGTTCACTGAGTGTTCAAACGTTGATTCTCCGTTTTATTTATTTTTGCTTGCAAAATGCAATCGTGTTGTCGAGCAGAGCAAAGCGTTCTTAGAGAAACAACCTCCTGCTTGCTGAGTTCAGAGCTGCCTTTTAAGCCCAAGGGATGGGGATCACCACCCAGGGGGTCTGCAGCTGCTTCACTGAAGGATCGGTGGGAAGGTGCTCCGTGTGCTGAACTGCATCTCTGTCCAATAGGTTTGAGAGCACCGTGCAGGTGGGCAAACTGCAGGACCTCATCAACCGAAGTAAGATGGCGAGGTGTAGAGGACGATTTGTCTGCCCAGTCATTCTGTACAAGGGAAAGGTAAAGCTTCGTGGGTTACCTGTCTTAACTTAGAAAATGACCTTTCTCTGTGCCATTTGAACTGTGCAGCCACGTCTTCAGTCAGTTGTCACCTTTACTAATGCTGTAAAAATCTAATCTTAGCTACAGGCAGGCAGCCTGTAGTGGTAAGTAATATTTGCTGTCTAGGCTGCATAAATCATAAGTGGGGACTTGAGGCTGTCATGCTCCACCCTGTCACAAACACTGCACCAAGGATCTAATGTTTTTCTGTATATGTGCTCCTTCTGAAGGACCAAAGTTATTTGGCCTTTGAGAGGGGAAGGACAGCTGTTGTCACTTCCTGCCCCTTCCTCTTTCCAGCAGCGAGCTCCCTTTGAATAACTTTTATCCCTGAAGAGAAGTTCCCCTTTAATGTTCCCTGGGGAGGCAAGATTGCATAAACGGTCTTATGAATGTGTGGGCTTTGCCTGCAAGGGGATCTGTAAGGAAGTAAAATCAGATTTGTTTTCATGTGGATTATTTAAACTGTTCTGAAGCTCTGTAGGAGTAGTCTTGTTTAGAATTTAAGTAATTTAATTCAATTTTCTCAGTTAAGTTTAGATACTCTGTATGAATAGCAAAACCATACCTGTGGCAACATTAATCTGGCTTTGCTGAAGCCTTCGTGGGCTGAACCTGCTGACCTTTTCCAGCAGAAGTGAACTGCCTGGGGTTGTAGTGGGACCAGCTGCAATTTTATCAACAGGAGTGTGGAAGGTGAAGTTCAAGGAGCATTAACAGAGCATAGGTGTTGCTAATTTTAGCAGGAATTAGCGCATTGAAAAGTGGAGATGGAAAAAGCAGCAGAAAAGCAAGCTACAGATAAAGACAATTTGGGAGTCTTACGTGTTTGGGGAGTTTGATCTGGATCAGGGCTGCGGGGGAGACTGCAGAGAGGCAGATCTGTGGGTACCGGCCGTGTCTGTGGAACGTGGCAGCACATGGGCCAGGGACTGGGTGTGGGGAAGCTCTTGGGCTGCACGTGGTTAACAGTGACATCTTCCTCCAGCATATTTGCAGATCAGCGACACTGGCTGGCTGGGGAGAGCTCTACGGGCGCACTGGTTACAACTACATCTTCTCAGGTCAGTGAGGAGCCGTGTGTCACTGGCTGCTGATTAGGCTTCTCAGTGCTGGGAAACAGGGCATGAGGCCGGTCTGGTTGGGAGAACAGGTGCAGAACTCTGTCATGGACCAGCTTGTGGCAGGCCTGAACTGATAGGGCGAACTCTGAAATCTGTTTCCAAGCACCATAGCACAGGACAGAGTGCTGTACTCATAGTGCAAGAGGAAGTAGCTGAAGAACTTGAAGCTGAAGAGTGCATTGCAGGAACAGCAGCAGAGTAGGCAAGTAAGGCAACCCAAAGCATTCAGGGTACTGATTCCTGAGTGCTGATTCCCAGGTGCTGAGAGTGGGAACAAATAAGACTTTGCTATTGCTAGATAGTCATTGGGAATCAAATCCTCCTACTGGGTGCTATGGAGAACTCCTCAGGAGAGTGTTGGGCGTCTGTAGTATAGGCTCTGGAGCTTGGTTTGGCAAAGATCTGTGTAGCACCATCAGGGTGTCCTTCTGGCTGTCACGTGTTTGACCTGCTTAGGTCTTTTGCAAGGATAAAGGAAGGATGGGCTACATTACAGAACATGCCCTTCAGGAGGGAGAAATGGGGAGAATTGTTGAGAGAGACATGGAGAGATGGTGCCAATCCATGATGTTTTCAGACACCGTATGCCTGTAGAGCTGGAGATTGTTGGTTTACACAAGTCTCATTTCTTAATGCCTTCCTTGCAGGGGGTTCTGACGATGCTTGGGCAGACGCAGAGGACATTTCAGAGGAAGATTCTGCACTGAGGTTTGTATGCATCACTGACATGAGTTCATTCCTTGCTTTTGAAAAAAACTTGAATGCTAGTAGCTGGCTGAATCCATATGACTGGTGCTTGCTAATCTGCTGCCAGAGGAGGAGTCAGAGACAGAAAGATACAGGGCCATTTAAAAGAAGTTTGAACTACACAGGATTTTTACTTCACAATAAAAATTAGATCTCCAAGGTGAAGAAAATATTCTGCATCTTACTTGCTTGTTGCAGAACAAAGCAAGATATGAGGAAGGAGACCCTAAGCACTAACTTTGCAGTATCAGCTCAGTGCAGAATCTGACTCTCACCTGTGGAGACAAGGCTTTTCCTGTGGGCCTTTTTGACTAGAAGCAGTTCAGGAAAGAACTACAGCAGTATCACACAGGCAGTGGTCAGTCTTCCTTGCTGATCTCACTTTGCCTTGTTCTGTTCACAGAAATGCAGACTCCCAGCTGTTTGACAAGGTCAGAGGACATGACATCAAGCTGCTTCGGTATCTCTCTGTCCGATATATCTGTGATCTGATGGTGGAAAACAAGAAGGTGAAGTTTGGCTTGAAGTGAGTCTGGATTTGCTTGTTTTTCTACAGGCTTTGAGTTGCAGCTAGCAGCCCTTGGGGAGTTGTTACGGGGCACACACTCAGCAGCCTAGGAGCAGTCACCAGAAGGGCAGTGCAGGAGGATCTGCTGGCCAGTGCTGTAGAGAGAAGCCCAAGGTTTTATTCCAGAGAGGGCTGTATCAGTGAGCAAAATAACTACTTTCACCCATCCTCTGCAGTCTGAATAGGCTTTCTCTGCAGAGCTTGAGGTAATTTTACAACTGCTTCTCAGAAAGGGGAGAGTTAAAGGAGCGCTCTGCTTGTGTGTAAGAGTAGGTAGAGATGTTTTGCCTGGTGTTTCCCTTGAAAGAAAGCTGTGATGTTTTGGGGCTGCACCTGTTGATCTGAATGTGTTGCATAAGTTCTGCCCCTGCCGGCTCCTGAGCCATTGTGTGGGGTGGTGCAGCAGGTACCTTCTGGATGCTGCAGCTCCTCAGCAAATACAGTACAAATGTCTGCTGTTTTCCTCTCGTCCTGTGCAGTGTGACGTCTTCTGAGAAGGTGGACAAAGCTCAACGTTACGCTGATTTCACGCTTCTCTCCATCCCATATCCAGGTACAGGACTGATGTCCAGAGGGACTCCCAAGGGACAGGTGACAATCTGCTTCTGGGGACTGGGAACTACTTGTGTGTGTGGTGGGATGACTGAGGCTTGCTTAATGTTTCCTTTGTTCGCTCTGGAGAGGATCTCTTTTAAACAGAATGGTACGTTGAATCCGGGTGGTGTGGAAGTGTGAGTCTGCATCGGGCAGACATCGGGGCGGCAGAAGAGTTTCTTAGTGTTTCTGATGAATTGAAGCACAGAGAAAAAGTCTGAATGCTAGAGCTGAGGTTAAGATGGCCTTTGACTCCAACCTGCTATGTGATGCAAAACATGGCACAAAGCAAGCTATATATAAAAACAACAATTCTTAGGAATTTTTCCTAGCTTTAGTGCTTCCAGAGAGCCTCTGTAATATGTTCTCAATGCTAGGCATAGCAGTTAACCTGAGCCTGTAGTCTGTGACTGGGATGTGAACCACTCCAGTCCATCTCCCTGGCTAGATCAGTCCCTGTGCCTGGCAGCCACTGCTGGGTCGCTTGCTGCACTCTTAAAGATGAGCTGAATACTGCTGGCTGGCTGCTGCTCCCAGGCTCAGTAATGTGATTGGATATGAGGTTGCTGTGTTTGAAGTCTGTCTGTGAGATAGAATTTTTCTTCCTCGCGCACAGAGGAGAAGGGGGGTGAAAAAAGGAAAGTGGTTATGCATGATCCAAACCCACACCTTTCCTATATGACTTGTTGCTCTTCAGCACCCAGGAGGTGGAGTACGTGGAAAGAGGTGTATTTTTTTAATATAGAAATTAGTGACAACTGGAGAAGCTGCCTTAAGATTTCTGTTGAAGTTTCCTTACAGATGGCAGAGGTGTACAGAAATGAGTATTTCTGATTTCTGTAGCACATGCCATAGGTGTGTATCACTGCCATTTGTCTTGCTAAATGCAGATCACAGGAGAGACAGTGAGCACTGATTCTTTGCATTTGTAAGGAATGAGGAGACAGTAATTCCATAAAATAAGCTGTGGAATTTTTACTGTGTGGGGATCTGCTTAGTGCACTCTTCTGGGACAGCCGCTGTCCCTTAGTGGCTCTTCAGTGCTGCACTAGAGATAAACCTTATCGAACTGGAAACTCCCTGCTGGTGTTGCCTGATTTTAGCAGTGCTTTTCCAGGGGAGAATACTGTCATTCTGTTGAATCTGAGTCATACACATCTACAGATCAGGAACCCCTCTGGTACCTGGCAAAATGCAGTGGTATCACATGGTGGTATGTTCTTGCTAATGTTTCCAGGTTTGCATTGGAAAAGATTATCTCTGAGATTGTGAGATTCTCTTATCGTAGATGAATAAACAAGTGTGCAAACGTAAGCTAGGGTGAAAGATTTAGGTTAAAACAGGGTATCTGTGGAAGCTTATGTGCTCTCCAGTGCAAAAGCCCTCCTTTCCATCTGACTGGTAGTTGGCACTTGTGGGTGCCAACGCTTACTGCTATAATCCCTCGTTCTTTGCTTTAAGCCTGTGTTTAATTGGAGTTAAATCTCAACTGACAGTTTGACTGGCTGTGTGGTCTCTAAAACTGGTCTTGTCCTTCCACATACCTGCTTTTCACCACTGAAGTTACTTATGACTTGCAGACTAGGAATTGTTGCTTGTGCATGCACAGGGCTGTCTTGGTGATGTGGGAACTGTGAAGCTTCCATTGCATACACAGTATCTCAGGAGAGGAGTTTTGTGTAGCCTGCAGGCATCCGCAGTGCTAATAGTGTTGCTCAGCTGTGACTAAGTGACTGCAGTTTGCAGCAGCGACTTCAAATAGTTGTTTGAGAAAAACAGGAGACAGAGGACAGAAACTTCAGGAGGAGAGGGCTTGGAAGTTGTTGTGTAGCTATGCTTCCTTCATATACAGCAATTCTGGTGTTTGAAAGGGGAGGCTTAAATGTGACAGAAGCCACGGCTTCCTCTGACAGAGCCCTTTCTTGTTACCTGCAGCAGATGTTGTGTGAAGCTTGGCTTTCCCCAGGCCCTGCCAGCACATCTTTTGTTGATTGTTTCTCACCTGGGGTGCCGGGCTGATGCCTCAGATCTGCACAAGAGTCAGTGGCCCTGGGAAGCGTGGGTCCTGGATGAAACCTGTTATTTGAGAAACAATAAACCAGTCCCTCAGACTCCACATTGCTGTGCCTTTGGAGTTTGCTCTTTGCTGTCTGAGTGTGCTTACTGCTGAGTGCTCTGAGCTGTTGCTGCTGGGAGGCCATGCTGTACTGATTACTGCTCTTCACTTCCCACAGGCAGCACTTTTGGTTCTGTGCTCTGGAGCCCAGGGCTGCCAGCACTTCCAGTCCCACAGGGCCCAGATATCAGTTAGCTGAACGGTTGCTCGTTATCTCTTGTCTTGCAGGTTGTGAATTTTTTAAGGAGTACAAAGACCGGGATTATACAGCTGAAGGTCTCATATTTAACTGGAAACAGGTACAAAATGCTGAGCTGTGGGCTTTACTGACCTCTTAAGCCTTGGTTGTTCTTTTTTTTTTCTTTCAAATCCTGTTGTGTTTTTTTTTCTCTCTAATTGTTTATTTGTTCTAGGATTATGTAGATGCTCCATTAAGTATCCCAGCGTCTGTGACCCAATCTCTCAGTATTGACTGGAGTGAGTACCAGGTGAGGAAAGTAGGCATCTCTGTGGGAGGTCAGAGATTTAATCAGGAAGGATCATTAAAGATCTGAAGTCTGTCTTGTTGCCGTCTCAGTAATCTGGTTTATTCCATATCATCCCAGTGGGAGTGAGGCTGCAGACTTGATTGTTCAGAATAGCAGTGGAAATCCTCTCCCCAAAAGCTCTGTGGCTTGGCATGTCCCAAGGCAGTTAACACTAACATCAAGTCTGTTTCTGTAGCTTGTGTAAGCTAGCAGTCCATTAGGGAGATAAGGCAAGGAATGTGCCAGGAAACTAAAAGCAGTATTGCTTCTTAGCAGTCTTAGCACATGCCTGCAGTAGGCAGACTTTCTTGGCTATGGAGCCACTGAAGAAAGGTCGACTTTCCCTTATGTGAGTAGTAGCCACAATAACTAGGCACCTTCTTAGTGAATATGCTATGTGTTTGTCCTACTGCAGCAAAGGAGAGAATCGTAACTGAGCACAGTGTGTCTCCATCACTTATTGCTGCCACAGCATCACTGCTGGCAATTAACTCCTCTATGTTTGTCCTGGTTCCCACAAGGGAACATCACCTTGTATCGATCGGTGCGTGCCATTTCACACAGCAGTGGGCCTGCCAGTCCCCCAGCTTTTGAGACAACAGGCCGTGTGCTGCTCTGCAGCTGGAAGCACCACAGGATCAGCAGAACTCCAAATGCTGGGGCACTGTTTGTCTGTCAGCATGAAAATAATTCCTGAGTGCCAGCATAAGCAGAATCACAGAGAAAGTAGCTTGCAGTGTTGAAGCAGAACTAATGGGACCTCAGCTTGTTTATGACTAGAAAGTTGTTCAATAAAATACTGAGCAGCCAGTATTTTAGAAAGGATATTAATAATTGAAGAGGGCGTAAGAAACAGATGCAGAAATGAAATGATCTGAGGATTGGAGGTGCTTCACTTAAGGCTAAAGTTCTTGGTCTGTTCAGCTAATCACAGGGGTGATGGGAATTGACTTGATTAATGTGTAAGTACATTTACAGGAAGAAAATACACATTCTAAAGCAACCTTCAATCTAGGGAAGAAAAGCTGTGCAAGATGCAAAATCTCAAGTCATACAAATGAGGAAGAGCAGTCTTGAATGTTATTTGTGAAGATTTCTGTCAGAACAGGGTGCTCAAGGTGTGATGAACTGCGATCCCCAGACTGGGTGTTTGTTGGGCAGTGCTGCTGCTTCAGGAGTAGATGAAAGCAAGTTTCTGGCTTGCAGTGTAGAGGGATAAAAGAGATAAAGGAGCGATTCCTTCAGGCAAAAGCTCAAGGTTGGGTCCAATTGGGCAGATAAGACCTTAGAAGTATGTGTTTTCTGCTCTGGGTTTCGTGTGTGTCCCATTTCCCTACTGTTCTTGTTGCATAGGATGTAGAGCAGGGTAGTATGTTCTTCCTAGCAGAAGTTACAGGTGTGGTTGCACAACGTGCATGCACACAGCAAGGTGTTCTGTTGCTGGGGGTCGACATCTCTTCCCCCAGTAACACTGTCCTAATGAAACGTTTGTCCCTCTCCTTGTCTTTTTCTTGCTCATGCCATCCCATGTTCCTTGATTGAGTTCTGGCTTTGATCAGACTGCTAAAATTCCCTGCGTCTTCTCACTGCAGTGCTCGCAGGTGGCATGCTTGAGCATCTTCTGATGTGCTCCACCTTTTTTTCTTGTAGTGCTGGAGGTCTTTGAGTTCAGAGCCCCTCTGTGATGTTGCTGCCACTTGGATGTTTCTGCAGAAGCCCAGTGCCTGCCTGGAGCAGCCTGCAGCAGTCAGTCAGAGAATTCGGGATGAAGTGCTCAGGTTGTGGGGCTGGGCTGCTGATCTTGTTCTGCTCACCCTGTCTTTCTCCCTGCATTGCACACACAGCTGTAACATGGCTGCCAAAGCTTTTTGTTAAGTGCACACGTGTGGGGGCAGAACTGGGTCAGCACTCCGTGGGTGTTTACCGGCTCGCTTCAGTCTGAGCACGGTCTGCTTGGAGCTTTGGGGCTGCAGGCAAACAGGCTATGTGCCAGTCACACAGATAGTAATGATAGCTTTTAATTGTTTTAATTTTTTTATATTCCTGCCAGACCAGAGCACCTTTTACAGAGGTTGGGTGGGAGTGGTTAGAGGACCAAGGGGAAACTCGTCACTCCAGCAAATGGAGTTATTTCTCTGGTAGACAAACAAGGAGTATGGCAAGCTCTAAACCACAGAACAACCTCCTGCTTATCTTCAACATTTCTTTTCCTCCACAGAGCTGGGACCTCGTACAGCAGACGCAGAACTACCTGAAGCTGCTGATCTCTATCATCAATAGTGATGGTAAGGCAAACTCCTTTCTCCCAGCAGTCCAGCTGGAGCAGTTGCTTTCTCCAGAAGATCAGCTGATAGTGCAGCTGTGGGTCAGTTCCCAGTACCAGAGTCCCTTCATGGAAAGCTTCACTTCTCTCTCTTCAAAAGAGGGTGATGGTCCTCACACCTCAGCACTCCAGCTTTCTTCTTAAAGAGATGTTTGCTGATCTCTTGAAGATTCCACAGAGCAGGAAGGATGTCTCAAAACTAAAGTTTTTCTGATTTAAAGCTGAATAGAAAAATGCCTGCTCCTTTCCTTGTTGCTTCTCAGTTGTTATTTTTTTGGACCACCTGTGTTTTATCTCCCCAGTCTGAAGTCTCATGAGGCAGCTATTCTGGAGTTCCTTTCATCTTTTGTCACTGCAGTCACGCCAGCCTTTTGAAGGGGACGTATTGCCATAAGTTGCTGTCCCATTCCCTGTGGACATACAGTGACTTTATAAAGTCAGCACTGTTGGTCAGATAGAGCCATGGCTGTTCTGCCTGCCCAGCCCAATGCAGACTCTCCTGCAGACTGGGACACACTGCTGGGACTTTCTCTCTGGAGAGCAGTGGAGTGGTGCCCAGTGTTTGCCTCTGCTCAGTTTGTATCAGTCAAAAAGGCCGATAAGACTGAGAGTGAGTGTTCAGTTGGAGCAGTATCTCTGATATGGGGATAGATTGTGATAGTGGTTTGTAATTGGGTGAGTATATGCTCTGGGCAGCAACATGATGTTCATACCTAGTGACTTCATGTCCTGAGCAGCTGTCAGAAACAGGACAATCCGTCAGCCAAGGTTGCTGACAACCCAGGAAGCTCTGTGCAGGTTTGTTGGCTGCCCTGTTCAAGACAAAATGTTCTGACTTGGTGACTTAGCTCTGTTTTTGAGCTCAGGTTGTGGGGACGGAGAGTAGCTTGTCACTACAGATCTGCCAGAAAGAAAAGTAATTACTCTTGTTATAACATCCATTTGTTTCCTCTCCTTTCTGCTCCCACCTGGACCAGATGACAGCGGGCTCCTGGTGCACTGTATATCCGGCTGGGATCGAACTCCTCTCTTCATCTCCTTACTGCGCCTCTCCTTATGGGCTGTGAGTACCCAGCTGATCTTGTAGGCCTGATTATTTGGAGGGTGAGTGGCAGTGTCACACAGAAAAAAACTGGTGGGAGCAGTTAAGGTTCCTTTTAGTTATCTTGGCTTCAGAGAGTGTGTGGACTGGCTTTGATGTGGAGTCCCACACACAGTCCTGCCATCAGACTCACTATCACAGGCAGGTAGAACAAGGTATTTGCAGCTTTGCTCAGGGGATTCTTTGTCCTGAAGACTGCCAAGATTGTCAGGGTTTGGAACCCTGTGTGCAGTAACCAGGAGGGTGTCTGTCTCATTCTGCAGGAAGAGCAGAGCAGGCTGAGCTGCTTGTTTTGCCACAAGAGTTTTCTGTAGATCACACACACTCAAATCCCAGTCTCCAGAATTGCTGCTTGAAGACTGCCTCTCATTTGCTTCACAGGATGGACTGATCCATGTGTCCCTGGAGCCATCTGAGATTCTCTACCTGACGGTGGCCTATGACTGGTTTCTCTTTGGGTAGGCACACTAAGGATGACATCCATAAGCAAACTTGTGCTCCTCTGCTAATCCTGGTTTCTGGGTGTGTGAGTGACCTCTCATCTTTGTTCTCCCTCCAGGCACATGTTAGTCGATCGACTCAATAAGGGAGAAGAGGTGAGTGTCTCATCTGGAACAGTACCTGAACTTTCTGTTCTGAGGGTACTTGTTTATGATAGCAGTGTTCGTTGCCTGCTTCTTGATAACGTCAGTAGTTTGATTGGGCTTCAAAAGGACTTTTGAGGTGCTGGAGATGCGAGGTCAGAGCCTTGCCTGTACTTCTTGATGCGTAAGCTGTGAGAATGTGTCTTTAGGACCACAGTTTGGTTGGTTGGTGTCAGTCCTCCTGGTTCCACACTTCAGCTATTGGTGTTTAGGCTCCTGGTAAAGGAGTGCCAGGACTTGCTCAGCAACAAGAAGGGAGTCCTAAGACTCCTGGAAGTTTGTAGTCTTGTGTGTTAGTCCTGAATGCCTGCCCTCCTGCCTGGGTGCTGCTCATGGCAGATGTGCTATCACAGATGCATGGAGTTGCTTGTGCTGGTTCTAGGATGTGTATCTGAAGTTGCTCAGGTGTACGAGAAGGCCAGGATGGAATGTTGGCAGCCCTTTGCAGTTTGGTAGCTCCAGATTCCTTGCTATCTCCCTCCTGCCAGCATCTCCTCACCAAGATAAGAGGCTGCATGGAGCCTAGGCTCATTTCTGAACTGCTGTTCTCTCTCTCTTTGCTTAGATTTTCTTTTTCTGCTTCAATTTTCTGAAGCACATCACGTCTGAGGAGTTCTCTGGTGTGAAGTCACAGAGGTAAGGAGCCTGTGCTTGATGCTGCATGGGCTGCAGAGCCAAGGAGCTCGTTAATGCTGTTCCTTTGGGGAGATGGAAGCCCTGGTGTCCTGGCCCAGTTTTCCTTAATTTATTCAGCACTCTGAAGGCTGCAAAATGGGGCCGAGGCTTGTGAGGTGCCACGTTGTGCTCTGAAAAACTGCCCATGCTGAAATGTGCTTCTACTTAATGACTATCTGGCTGCTTTAGCATGGATGGACCAAAAGATGTGCACACTGTCCAGCACTGCTGGGGGGAGTGGGGTGGCTGGTTTTTAAGAGGCTGCTAAGCATTAACCTCTTCCTAGTTCAGGAGAGGCAAGAAGAAGCAAGCTGTGCCCTGCAGAAGTCTGCTGGCTCTGAATTAGCACGTGACTGCCTGCAGCCTGTTGCCAGCCTGTCAAAGCACAGGGTGTGTGGGCTGGGACTGTTAGGAAGTGCTGCACACCAGCCCCAGCCCCTCTCCTTTGCCCCTGTGCAGCTGATGTCCTTCCCGCTGCTATGTGCAGCAGAGATGGGCTATGGCTATGGCCAGCCTCCACACAGCACTGGAACATGGCTGAAGTAACCCTGACTTTTTCTTCCCCAGAAGGAAGAGTTTGCCACCTGGCTTCACCTTGGAAGAGATCTGCATGCTCAGTGAGTGCTTCTGCTGAGCATCAGTGCCCTGTGGTGCTGGTAATGGTTGATCACTTGGGGCTTGGGTTGCCAGCAACAGGGTGACTACAGATGGGTATGCTTCCCTTTGGCCTTGCTAGCATTAGGCCCTCAGGGCAAACAGAAAGAGTATTGCTTTAGGGAAGGGAGAGTAAGTGACACCAGGCTGGTTTTCAGGTAGTTCTGTTTGCTTTTTCCTAGAGCAGAGAGACCGAGGAAGCACCACGAGTCTGAGCAGCGACTTCTCCCTGGGGATGGAAAGCTCCCCTGGAGCAGCAGGGAGCTTCACATATGAAGCAGTGGAGCTGATGCCAGCGGGAGCACAGGCCCAAGCAACATGGTGAGGAAATAACCACTCAGTGGGATGCAGAACAAAAAGATCAGGCACTGAGCACTGTAGAAAAATGCTCTGAAATCCCTCACTATCCAGGTCTGTTCTCTGTGGCAGATACCCTACAATGGGAAGAGGAATTCAGTAATCAGAGCCTTTGCCACTTGGAGAACACCCCACACCCATGTCAGGGTGTCCCCAGTGAGATACAGCAGCTTTTGTTCATTTTCAGTAGCTTTGCTGTTCAACATTGTCCAGAAAGCATTTCATCACTTCTAAAAGATCATTCTGAACTACATGAAAAAATGACGTTTGGCAACAGCCTCCCCAGGGATCAGCAGAGAGACAGAAAGCTTCCTTGTCCTAAAATGAAATTTAATCTGTTGATAAAAGAGTTCATATAGGAGATGGTGCAGTTAGTGGTAGGTGGACTATGTGGCCAAGAATCCCCTCAAAACTTAAATCCCTCAACCTACAAAGTGTGTGAGATGGAAACAGGTTGCTTCTTCAGGATACTTCTGGGAGAGGCTATGAAATGATGGGTGTTCCCTGCTGGTAGAGGGTCCTGTAGGAGTCTGCTGAGTATGCCAGTGACTGTCTGGAAGCAGGGACTGGGGAAAGTGTCTGATGGCTGCTCTGGCACGGGTGTTGTGCTTGTGGAGTTTCTGGTGCTGTTTGGGGATTTCAGAACGTTTCTGTAGATTTGCCCCTCTCAGTTTAATTTTTCTCTCCTCTCCCTCAGCACATATGAAGATGCTATTTTATATTGCAATTATTTTAAATTAAATCTGGGTTGTGCTGGAGGCAGCTGGAAATCCTCTGGGACTGAGCCTACAGCCATGCTAGTGGCAGCAGCCTTTCTAAGGCACTTTGTGAGTCAATTTATAAAACGCTGAAGCAGGGAAGAGAAATTCTTCCTGCAGAATCACAGGACAGCAATATTGCCCTCCTTCTCCCCAAACCATATTTGCCAATTTTTAATTACAGAGTCGTCTTTAACACAAAGAGCCAACCTATCCACAGCAAAAATTCTGCAGCAAGTAGAGAAGAGTTTTCCATTTGCATGTCTACAGAGTAAGAAACTAGAAGGGTTTACATTGCTCTGAACTATGCTGTGGGATGCTCAGGACACGTGGACTGGATCATGCACCAAAGCATGTGTGTGATCTTGAAAAGATGTGGCAGTGGCTAGAGCACACTGCAGGACATCCCATCTTACTTGTATGTATCAGGGCTTGATTTTGTGATGCATTGTGAGCCCTGCACAAGTGGTAGTGAGGGAGCTAGGCATGGATGTCTTGCTGCAGCCTGTTGGGGCTGGGTAATCTGGAGAGCAAGCAGAACTTATACAAACATTGTCATTGGTAGGGAGTTGGGCTGTGCATAGCTAAGAGGGATGTACATCTTTGTACTGAAAAAAGTGGGCTCAAGGCCTGCTTGCACAGAGAGGCATTTGTTTTTTAGCTTTACAAACCTGACTGCCGGCTGTGCTTGGAGATGTTGGCAGCTATGATAACGTGAGATGAATAATGCTTGAGAGAGTCTGTGGTGTGATATTTGAGGGTGGACACACTTCAAGAAGTGAAGGGAGGATATCATGCTTCCCACTGTATGATGAGCCTGTCTTTAGCTGCACTTGCTGACAGTTCTTGATCTCAGTGAAAGCTCAGGGGCCCTTTTCAGGAAGAACTGTATCTTCTCTTTGTGTTAATTTGCCTTGGTTTTTTCCTATTTACTTGTGTGCATAGCAATATCTTTGCCCATTTCACTGCCCTTTTGAAAGGGGAAACGTTCTTGGGACTTCTCCAGGAAAAAAAAAACTAATGTAAAAAAGAGAACCTCCTGAATGTGGAGCAACAGTGATGTGAATTAGTTTCAAATAGGTGTGTTTGTTTAGCATGTAGCTGGACAGTAATGTGAGCTAAGATCTGATGCAGCAGTGGACAGCAAATTGTGCACAAGAGCAAATGCATTGGCTGGAAGAGAAAACAAAATTGTGGGCTGTTCTCACCAAGAGGGAGAAAACTGAAATGTACCTGCATCTGGAGAGGAAAATAACACTGGTGTAGCGTCCCTGCAACCCTCATCAGTAGGCAACAACACCCACCTGTCTGGGCTCCTCGGCTGGTACACTTTGTAGAGTTTAGAACAGAATGAAATGGTCTTTCCCTGCTGGGAGGCCCCTTGTTTGAGGTGTTTTTACAGCTAGACTAAACAAAGTGCTCGCAGTATGTGTGTGGGCTGATGTATTCTCCTGTCTCTGATTTGCAGGTCACGTGGATGGTGATCTGTAAAAGAACAGGTTAGAAGGGGTTGAGCTCACTGTACCCCTGTCACTGTGCAACCTGTGACTCCTTGAGAGGAGGGCAGGTTCGGGGGAAACATGAGTTTGTAGCTGCCGGTTGAAATGTGGCCTGTTGTGGAAACGATTCCCACTTGACAAATGTGAGAAAGCCAGCTTTCTCAACCAGATCTTCTGTCCTGCAGGAGGAAGAGCAGTGCGTCATCACCTCAGGCCGTGCTCTGGAGCAGGGCACAGCAGTCTGAAGACAGACTGCCTTCTGCAGGGATGGTTGAAGTCAAGTCCTCCAGCTCCTCCTCATCAACCCATTCTGATAACTTTCTGAGGATTGGAAGCAGCCCACTGGAGGTGCCCAGATCCAGGTGAGATGGGATGAAACAGAGCATTTCTCGGCAAAACAAAAGCTGGGTAAAGAGTGCTCGACTGCCTGCGTACAGTTCTGAGAACCACGGAGCAGATGGGTTTGTATAAACAATCAGGCTTCAGGAGGCCTGTTCTTGGTGAGCTTGAACTTGTGGGAAATGCTTGCCACCTAATACCAAGCCCTGCCTCAGCCCATCTAGAGGAGTGAGGAACTGTGCCAATAACAACTGGGTGTTTGTTCTGCCTGTCCTTACACCTGCCTCAATTCCACAAGGTCTGGCTTCTCTGCATTCTGCATGCTCTCATAGTACTCCTTCTGTCAAATGCATTTACAGGGATATGCAATGGTTGCGTTTTGGGGGAAGGAAACATTTCAAGCCAAGCAGACCTTACTCTGCAGCTATCCAGGCCCCTTTTCCATTCAGCGATGTTTCTGATATTGCAGGGTGAAAAACTCTGGCTGCTGGTGGTGAGCAGGGAGGCAAGCTGTGAGTGCTGGGACAGCCCTGAGGGTCTCCTGAAAGGCCGTGTTCTGTGGTACAGCTGGGAGATGGGGACTGGACCTGGGGAGGGGTTGGGATAGCTGATCTCTAGAGATCCCTTCCAAACTCCACAATTCTGTGATTCTGGGTCTAATCTCATGCCATAACAAAGGATATCTGGCACCCTTCTGAAGTCTGCTGCTGCAGCAGGGCAAGGTAGAGTGGTGAGCTAAGCTAGGGAAGAAAGAACAGAGCCTGTGGAGCAAACACCACGCATTTAGGCCGACAGGGGATAAAGAGGCTCTTAGATAAGAGGTTGCTGTTAACAGCATCAAACGCTTGTGTTGTCTCTGCAGGTTTTCTGAAGAGTCTTTTTCTAGTGAATTCCCTTCATAATAGCCAGCAGCCACATTTTAGTACATTCTCATCACGTGGAAAATAGTGACAAACAAGTAGAGCATTGAAAATTCATATGACTGTTTACCAAGGTTCTTGATTCCAGAGCAAAATCACTGACAGTTATCATACATGACGCTAACTGTTCTCCCCAGGGAAAGAGATCAATAGGATGTTTTTCAGTTGTTGCTGGAGCCCACCTCTGCATTCTCTGTCAGATGAAACAAGTCTTCCAAGAAGAAAGCATAATACTGGAGAGAAAGCAGCTTGTCTTGCGGTCTGCTCTTGCTCATAACAGCAATGCCTCTGCTGCTTGCAGTCTCATGCCATTCCCAAGACATAGGTGGCTGCTCAGTACTGGGCTGCATAAATTGCCTGGTAGTGAGCTTGCAGCAGTGCTTTGGAAGCTGTTTATAATGCTTCAGTTGGCCTCTGCTCTGTGGGAGCGAAGGAGGGAAACAGAGTAGGCAGAACAGCACCACAGGAAAGGGCTGATCGCAATCCCTGGGGTTTGTGTTCCTGGGGCTCAGAGCTAGTAAAGCCAGTAATTAGCTTTCCTCTGGCTGTGTCTGGTTGAGGAGTTTATAAGCTTTTGGATGTTCAGTGCCTGTGGCTGTCAGGTGTTTAGAATTGGCATCCCCAGGGCTTGAGGCAGTAGGCAAGCATAGTGCAGAAGCTTGTTACTTCTCAGGCCACAGTCTCTGGGGATGACTTTTCACTCTCCCAGTGAATAACTCTGAGGAGAAGTTGCAGTATTCCCATTATAAGAGGTAAATGTGTTCTGGATTCCACTCTAAGCATTCCTTTATGACCTTTGTACTAGTTTCTGTTGCAACATAAAGTTTTTATAACCTTTCAACACAGCAAAGGTGTATCAGCCCATCCATGGTCCCTGTTGACTTTTGTGAACAAGGCAGCGTGAAGGGCTGAGCAGGGGAAAAATGTGCATAGGGTGAAACAGAGGATAAGAGGGATCCTCCTTACATGATCTGAAACCAAGAGAACAGAAGAATCCATTGTGAGGCCAAAATGGTGAAGTCAGCCGATGCACAGGTGGTAACCTGCTGGCCTCGTGCTGGCTGGAGATGGTGTACGTTTGTATGCTTTCATCTCTGGTGTCACCTGGGCTTCCTCTACTCCTCTCCATGCAGGCTAGAGGAAATGAGCCTGGAGACCCTGCTGAGAGTGGGTGGAATTGTCAAGGCAACGGCTGAACTGAGCTTCTCTTTGAAGCCAAGTCTTCTGGCACCATTGTGCTCCTTTGCCTTGTAGTCCCTTGCCAGATCAGCCCGACTCTGGTCTCTGCCCTGCCTGCCTCCTCAGGACACATAACACTGATGCAGCTTTGCTAGCTGAGGACTCGAGCAGTGCACTGCCTTGTTGAATGATGACGTGCCTTACATCTGTGTGGCCTGAGCATGGTAGGGTTTGTCTCCAAAGAGAGATCTCGCTCAGTTTGGCTGTGTCAGTCTGAATTTGCCCAGTGAACTTCATGCAGGTAACGGTTATCACAGTATCTTCAGCCACCATTTTTCATCTTGAAGGAAAACTAGAGTCCTTTTTTGTGGGGAGAAAGAGTATGTCTGTGATGGAAGGAAGAGTTAACTTCTCTCGCTCCCTGAACAATGCTGGGACTGGGATGGAAAGGCTGCAGCACAAAGACTAATCATGATGCCAAAAATACCTTTATCTCTGCAATACTGCTACAGGTTAGCACCCTAGCCTCTTAAGATGAAGAAACCACTGTACTTGACTTCCTAATCCTCTGGTTGTGTGGCCATAGCAACAAAACACTTAACCACTGCAGCAGCAGTAGAGGAAAAGTGGTTGCTTGTAAAATGCCAGCAGGCACCCTCCAGGCAGTTTGCATAAACAGCCCAGTCCATGTGCTGGCAGGCAGGGAGCTCAGCAGGGAATGAGAAGGGGAAGCGAGCTGGCCGAGAGATGAGCAGCGTGTGAGCAAGCTGCTGGGCAAGGAGCTGGGGTGTCCAAAAGGAAGGAGCTGCATGTGCCAGGTGAGCCAGTAGGAGCCAAGCCCCTCTCTTAGCTGGGGTGTGGCAGCAGCCTCCTTGTCATCCCATCCTTTGAGTCCTGCTTTTCATCCAGATGTCCTGGGTGCCCATATGTCCCTGGGTGATTCTCGTTAGGCAAAGCAGTACAAAGGCAGATTTGAAAGGCAGGCTCTCACTAGGCAGCCTTTCTAGCTTATCCCAGTGGTAAGATCAGTCTAGTGAGGGCAAACGTGCGTGAAGATGCAGCACAGATGATTTACAGTTGTTCTTGTTCTATAAACTGAGAGCTCTTAGTACAGCAGAGAGTGTGTATCAACTCAAAGTCCTTGCCTGTGAATGGGCACTGTTAGAAGCAAACACAGGACATCTTTTACAAGCCGCTAATAATCTAAGCATCCCATGACACTGCAGAAAAACCCTGTATCTGTGTCAGGGATTTGGTGTGTGTGTGCACATACTGCTAACGTGGATTAGCAGATGGATAATCTTTGGTTGAATGTGCTTTTGCTAAGTCAATTAAACAAAAGCTGTAGTACTGTAGTCTGAAGAGTTAAGCCGTGGAGGAGCTGCTTAGATCAACAGTCACAGAGAGCTCCCTTGTCGAAGGGCAGGAGGTGCTTTGGTCTGGAGAAGGTGCAGTGAACACGGAGGGGCAGAGAAGCTGCTGTTCCTCAGCTTTGGGTCTTCGGTAGTGGTGAGACTGCACGTGCACTGTGTCTTTTGCTCCCTACACCCACCTGCCCTCGGAGCTGTGTCTGCGATGCGACAGCAGTAAGACTCGGGACAACCGCAGCAGGACAGGAACTGCTTACAAGAACGTTTTCTGGATCTGTTGCAAGATGATGCCACCAAAGCAGCTTGCCAGGACGCTGGCTGGCACGTGGCTGTGCTCCAACATGGTTGTGCTCGCACAGCGCCGGGCTGCTGCAGCACCAACAGCCTGCAGATAGCCGACTGGGATCCAGGCAGGGCCGTCAGCGTGGCTCCCTGCCACCTGTTCCCACGCACAGGTGGGAAGGGCTGCCCTTTACTCCAGGTTGCCACAGTCTGCCCGCACACACGGTACCTACTTCACACTTGCATTTGAGGCACAGAGCATATGCTGGCAAATGAGCTGCTTCCTAAACAGCTCTAGGTATGTGGAAACGTGGCAGGTGAGCGGGGGCAGAACAGGGCAGGATGAGAGCCTGGCTGTTGGGTGCTTGGCACTCATCTCACTTACGTGTTAAGGAATGGAAGGATTCCTGGTTGCTGCTCTGCCTCCGGTATTGGCTCTTCTCTGGCAAACGGGTGTCCATGTGCTCTGAAATGCTCTATTTTGTGCAGCATGTTGCATGGGAAGCGCTGACCTAATTAAAAGGAATCGTTTCAGGCTAGGAATTGCCAGTTTGTGGACTGCTAAAGGTCCTTCCTTCTGTGAAAGAACAGCTTGCAGCTCATCTCTGTTTTGCTAATCTAATTTTGTTAATTTTGCACTTTTGAGGGAGTTTCTTCCCACTCGTGGACCTGAGGAGGTGGGTGTGTGAAGCTCACTTTCATTCTCTTTCTGTCTGCCATTGGATGTCTGTGGCAGATACAGCAACTTAAAGCCTTGCTGTATCTCCTCTTTGCTAACCGTGTCAGCTTTGCTGTAGCTGTCCGGCTGCTTCCCAAGCCCCTCTGTGCTATCCTTAAAGCTAGCCAGCCTCTGGCAGGGCTGTCATATGTTGCAAACCTGTTGTTCTTACAGGTTTGGGGCCCAGGCCTTTTATCCCAGTATCAGAAGCTTGCACTGAGGTACCAGTGAAGCCCTTTTTGTGTCTGCAACAAACCTTTGCAAGGAGCCTTCAGGGGTACGAACACCAGGAAGTTTTTCACCTCTGGCATTAACTAGATTGCACTGGTTAGCCTACAGATCTGGTCTTGGTCTCAAGCTCAGCTTTTAAAAAGCTCCACCACCACTGCAGCAAGCACAAGGTTTCTCATTTTGTCTCCCCGTCCTTTCTCTCCCAGCCTTCGCCCCTGCTGTTTCGAGGCTGTTTAAGGTGATTGTTGGTTGTGATGCTGCCTCAGGAGCCTCCCTTAAGAAGAAGGTGGAGATAGAAGAAAAGTGTATAATGGTGTCACAGCTCTGCTGGCTGCACTCAGATATTTAAGCAAGGAGGAGTGACCTAGACTCAATGCAGAGTTGATCACTGATAGTTTATTCACTTAATCAGGTGTTTATTCTGCTGTCTGGAACAGAGAAACCAAATCAGCTGACTTGAACTCCTAGATTCCTGTGCTGTTAGGTTAGATGCAGCTTTCTAAATGCTAGCTACCTGGAGCAGAACAGAGAAGCAGCTCATGCTGTCTGACAGTTTGGTACTGGGGGACTTCGTTTCTGAAGTCTGCTTTGGGATAGGGTTCCCTTTTCCCCTGCAGATAGGCGAGTGCTGGGAGTGTGGGAGCACACTGCTCTACAGGAAGGTGTCATACATCCAAACCAGCCCCTCTCTGCTGCGTGGCCAGCACTGAGAAGGAGCAAATGTGTTTGGGTGGTGTTTGAGCACTGCCACTTTGCACAGCTGCTTGACAGGGCCAGGGATGCTAGGAGGGGTTGGAGGGCTGCAGAGCCACCAGCCAGTCTTGTGGGAGGTATTCGATGCTTTCATCAGCCTGTCAAAGATGAGTCTGAAGAGGTGACTTGGTTCACCTCCAGGAAGTGGTGTAAGATTGGTCTGCTTCCAGCCAACAGCCATGGAAGATGGTCCAGCAGCTGCGAGCAGAAAGCAGTTGTTCATCCTCTTTATCAGAGATGTACGTGACCCATGTGAATGATACTGGACAGACACATGTCCCTGGTGCCTTGGATCACATTTTGCTCTTTTGCTTGCCACATTGGTAGAGGCACCTCCTGGTACCACACTCTCCCTTTGCAAAAAATGCAGATTTCCATTCAATTCCCTTCATCTGTATATGAAGATCCCATCCCAAGCCCATCTCCACTGCTCTGCTGTTCAGGCTCTCCACCTTCAAAACCCTTCCTTCTGCCTGGACCCAAGCCTGTCCTCTGGGCAACTTTGTACATTTCTGGTGGTAACACTGTCCTTGTCTCCTTTCCTGTACTTAAGTCTGTTGCTTATACATCTCTTCAGTGCTTTAGCTCAAATTCTTGTCATTCCACGTGTACCTAAGTTGCTCCTATTTTTCCTGTCTGTCCATCCTGCACTTAAAGCAGCAATAGTCTCTTCTTTCCACACTGAAGCAGTGTTCCTCCAGTCCTGGTGTGTTTCTCTCTGGCTTCCTGCACTGTGCTTCCAGCACTGCACTGTGCTCTGCCTTGTCTCCTCTGTTTTATCTCCCAGAGGCAGGGAGAGGGATAGATGTCAGTAAAAAGCTGCTCCGTTTGCTTTATGAATTCCTTGTATCCCAGGGAGGGTTATCCCTGTCTCATCTCTACCAGTATGTGCTGCAGCTCCAGATCCAAGGTAGGAGATGCCCTTGTTCCTACTGCAGTGTTACGTGCTCTAGAAAAAACATCTTTTTGGAAGAAAGCATTTTCTCAGTGCTAGGCACTCACAGCTGCTCTCTGAACTCACTTGGTTCACCTCACAGCCTGAGGACAAGTCAGTCAGTGCTCTGTTCTTCCCATTTCTTCCTGTGCTGCCCTTCCAGAGCCTGGACGTGAAAAAAGTGGCATTACTCAACCTGCAGCTGCAGGATCACCAGCACTGCCAGGGGAAGCTCTTGTGCAGCTCGGGGCTGTGTTTCTCAAGCTTGGATATATTGATCAGACTCACTAAATGCCAGGCTTAGATCTGGATCACAGATGGGTTTTACCCTGTGTTTCCCCGTTCTCACCGAGGCCCTCCATGCTGTAGCAGATCCTGTGGCTCTGGCTGCTCTTCTGGCCTCTCGGGGAGCAGCTGCACTGCGCCACAGCTATTCTTAGCTGTGAAGACAGCATGCGAGTACCTGGCCCAGCAGAGCTGGAGCTCTTGCACTGCTCTGTGCTCGGCACATCTCAGATAAATTATCCACAAGATCTTGGTAGTGTGTAATTGAGTAGCTCTGCCACAGGCTGTGCTTCCAGCAGTGTGTGTGCTGCTGTGCAGCAGGGCACAGTAATGGCTTGCTCCCAGAAAGCTGAGACTTCGGGGTTCCACCCAGGTGATTTTGCCCGCTGCTTGGATTTTGGAGGGACTCCTCAGGCTCACTTCTCAGCTTTCTTGTTCCCTGCTTTCCTGGTGGAAGGTTACATCCTGCAAGCCTTCTCTTAATTATGTTTCACATTCTAAAGTTGCACCTCCCCAGCACAGCCCAGCCTCCTAATCCGGGGATGGAGCTGCAGGGGGGTGGGTGCCCCAAGGCACAGGGACAGTCCTGCTCAGCGCTGGTGGTACTGCCTCTGCAGACCGTGAGTCTCTAAATCTTCCTCACCAGCAAGCCAGTCACAGCCACAGCTCTCCATCAGGCTTTGCCGTTGCCCTGGGATGCGCTCACAGCTGAAATGAGATACAGGTGGATGCTCCACATCTGTGTGGGATTTGGGGCTGCTGCATCTCGCTAAAGGGTCTCACTGTTCTGCATGGCCATCTGCTTCTCGCTAGCTTTGATCTGCCTGGCTCCTCAGGCACCTGTGCCGCTCGGTTGCCTCACCAGCTTGGCTCTCCTCACGCGATCAGAGGAAAGGCCTGGCCCGGGGCCGAGCCAGCGCTGCATGCTGCCCTGCTGCCAGAGTGCCAGCACTGCTGGCACCGGCGCTGCTGGCGGCCGTCCCCCTGGCAGCGGCGCAGCGGGAGGCGTGTGGCTGATGACCCGACTGATGGCCCCGTCTCCCTCTCTCTCTGCCCCAGATCGGCGGACCATTCTCTGCCCGGATCTTCCGTTTCCACAGACTTTGGCAGCTGGCAGATGGTGACAGGGTGTGGCAGTATTCGGGAGCAGGCAACCCTGAGCGCAGACGCCTCTCTCCCTTGCAGCTTCCCGGATGAGTTCCCTAACACTTGCCTGTAAGTGTCTACAATGCAGCGTCTCCCCAGGCTCTCCCAGCTGGCTGCAGGCGCTGGAACGTTCCCACCTGGTGCTCTGGAAGAAGCCTGGCAGCCTGTAACAAGCTGTCCCGTCTTCACTGCCTTGGTGCTTTCCGTCTGCACGTTCTCTCACTGAGCTCTGAAGGAAACCCACATCTCTTCCATCCAGCGATGGGGGGCACGATGCTTTCTGTAGGAGAAGGCTTTTCTTGCTCTTCTTTGGAGACAGTGAATTTGGGCATCCATGGAAGTGAGCGTGACAGGACAGGACTGCTTACCCTTGCTTTTGGATCTTGCTCATCTCCATCTCCCTACTGGGTTCAGGTCCTTGCTGCAGCAGGAGAGGGGCTTTAATTCCATCACCCTGCTTTGTCTGGTGGTGTTTGCAGGTGCTGCATAAGGCTGGGGCAGAGCAGCAGCCCCTACGTCGTGCAAACGGTGGGGAGGCACGCAGCCCTCCCTGCATAGAAAGTCACCTCTGCAGAAGCTTGAAAGGCAGGAGCTGTGCTTTAATTGCTGTTAGAGCAGAGCCTTGGTGTGTGCCTTCAGGCTGCAAGCTCTCAATCAAGCAGCTGAAATGGCAGCTCAGGGGCTGCCACTGGCTGGCTGCACTGGCGGCGTGCCGCTGAAGCTCACAGTCCCGTAATGGAGATCAGAGTATATACTATGGAGGTAGAGCAACATGAAAACAAATGTGTGCTGTGAGACACTGCCTGGTTTGGCTCCTCTGGGAGCTGCCTGCTATCTTGAGTAGATCCAACCAGCTGCCCCGTGCAGGGCGAGATTCACAGGGAGTGTGGGACACTCCTGCCACCAGGTTCCCTTTCTGCCTTGGCAGGGACACACTGTGCTGCTCCTGTAGTGTCTGGGCAGTGCTGGGGGAGGGGAGGGAAGCAGAAGGGACCAAGGAGCAGATGTGTGATGCAGTGACTGCTCTGTGTCCCCCAAGCCCAGCAGTGCTGCCTGGCTGCTGAGCAGCAGCCGGGAGGTAACGTCAGAATGGGGAATGTGGCAGGGAGAAGCTAGGCGCAGAAGCTACCTGGAGGCTCTTGCTGTTTGCAGTTTGGCGACTTGAGGGGTTCAAAGGGTGGGGAACAGCAGTGCTGCCTCTCCCTTGGGAGTGCAGCTGAGGCCATGAACGCCTTGCCCCATTCAGCTCTTTGCTTGGGGTGCTGGGGGTTGCGGGGCCAGGCCCAGGCTGCTAATGAGAAGGGAGTGCAAAGATGCAGCACTGAGCCTGCCCCAGCACCGCCTCCTGCTCCTGTGCTGCTCAGGAGCCTGCTGTGGCTTTATCCTGAGTGTTTGCAGCCCAGCACAATGTGAGTTTGGGGAAATTAAATTCCAATTAAGCTTCTGCTTTGCATCACAGGGCAGGGTGAGGATGTGGCACTGAGGGACGCGGTCTGTCGGTGGCCCTGCACCTCTGCACATACCACTCCATAAAACTGTCTGCGTTTTCAGCTGTCCCATAAAAGATGTGAGAGCCCAAAGCTGCAGGACCTGACTGCTGCACACCCTCTCTTACCTCCGCAGTTGCCATCAGAGATCACTGAACATGGGATATAAGCATGCCCTGCTTTCATCCAGCTTCTTTTTCATGCTGGCAGCTTTGCGAGTTCCCCATCCTAATGAGGTTGCCAACGAGCATCTTTTCATGTGTTCAGAAGCGTCGCCTTTTTTACTTCGCCCTCTGGCTTCTCTTCATTACCAGACCCTGCACAGCGGCCGGGCGGGCTGTCGCAGCAGTGCTCACTGTTTACGGGCCTCCCACCATATCCTCTCGCTGCCATTTCCAGACTGAAGCTGTTGGCTGTGGGTGGTGAACGCTTCCATTCAAATGAGCTGTGCCAATTTCGAGGCGGCCCAGGCGCTGGGGAGATGAAAGAGAATTTCTGATGGGGAGTTTTGAGCTGTGCCCTTGGGGCGACCTCTGAGGAATGCCTTCCTCTCGCTGGGAGCCGCGGCGAGGTTTGAGCCACGGCACGTGGAGCTGCTGGCTCTGAATGGCCGCACTGCTTTTTGCCGCTTCCTGGTTGGGAACGTTAAGTCCTCGCCCTGCTGCGCTCTGAGGCGGGGGCTGGGCTGAGCTGAGCTGGAGAGGAAAGTGGGATCCGAGGAAGGCACTGAGGGCTGCGTCCCGCCTGTGCACGGCTGCCTCCTGTCCCTGCTCCTTGCCAAAGCTGTTCCCTGATGTGTGCGTGAAGGGGCAGCGATGGCTGCCCGCAGCTGAGGTGGAAGTGGCTGTCCAAGCACGGCACAGGTGGCCGGGCTCCGTCTGGAAACAAGGGCAAAGCCGGCACGGGGGCTGATGTCAGCCAGCAACCACCGCGGTATCCATGCATCTAGGGTAGGGGGAGAAGCCAGGGGGCGGTGGAGAAGGAGAGCCGGGGGAAGCTGCTGGGATGCTGCAGGGGCTGAGCAGGGAGGCAGCAGCGCTGGTGCCACAGCCGGGGCGTTTCAGGGCTGGCGCTGCCTCCCTGCGAGCCCCGCACGGCCGTGGGACAGCCGCAGCGCTGACCTCCCGATTGTGTCTCCTAGGCTGGTGTCAGCGAGCGACCGCGAGTCCCGGCTGGAAGAAGTGCGTTCCGCCTTCCTGGCCAGCTACAGCCGGACCATCGGCCTGAAGGCCGTGCCCCCCAGCCCCTCGGGGGCCATCGGCGGCCTCCTCGAGCAGTTCGTGCGGGGCGTGGGACTGAGAGGCAGCAGCACGCTCTGAGAGCCGCCACGTTCCAGGACGGATGGATGGAGAACCGGGGACCCCTGGCCGAGCCGGGACCCCCGTCCTCGGGGGCACGCGGGCACAGCACCGAGCACCCGCTTGTGATTACCCTGCTCGGGGCCGGGGAGCGGCGGGGGCTCCGAGGCGGCCCCGCAGTAAAGACCTCCGTGTGCCGACCCCTGGGCTGCGTGGTGCCTGGGCTGCGGGAGGCGGGCGAGCTGGGAAGAGCCGGGGGGCGGCGGCGCGGAGGAGCCGGGAGCGGCTCCGGCGGGGGAGCCGCCCGCTATAAATAGCGCGGCCCACGCTCCGGGAGCGGCGGCACCGAAATAGCAGCGCGCCGGGGCCGAGAGCTCCTCCGGGCGGGAGTCCCGACGGGACGGGTGTCGGCATCGAGGGGTCAGCGGGGCACAGCCCGCCCCCCCCGGCGGGAACTGAGCCGGATGGCGTCTCCCCCGGCCCCGCGCGCCGGTACCCTGGTCTGAGCGTTCCCGTTCCCGGGGCGGTGCCGCCGCCGGGGCCGCCGTGCCCGTGCCCGCCCCCGGGCGCGCCCGCTTCGGCGGTGCGGGAGGAGGCGGCGCGGAGCAGCGGCGGCGCCCGCGCGGGGATGGCGGCTCCGGGAGCGCTGGAAGCGGCGGCCGGCAGCGTGCCGGGCACCAAGGTGGAACTCACCGTGTCCTGCCGGTGAGCCGGGGCGCGGGGGGGATGCGGAACGCGTGGGGAGATGCGCGGGGAGTCCCTTGTCCGCTCCGCTCCGGGAACCCCGGCTCGCCGCCTCGGGCACCCCCGTGCCCGGTGCCGGCACTGCCCCGCTCCGAGGCCGGCTCGGTGCCCGCGGGACGGGAGCACGCCGGCGGTGCCGCTCGATGCCCCCGGCCCAGAGCGGCGGCCGTAGGGGGCCGAGCGCAGCCCTGCGAGGGATCGCCCCGGAGACCCCCGGACCGGCGGGCAGGTGGGGGCGAATCACCCGTCCTGCGGGGTTGTCACCAAACTCCCGCCCTGCGGCTGTGGGGCATAGCTGGGCCGGAGGCTGCGTTCTCCCCTCGCCGTCTCCCAGCCCCACAGAGCAGCAGGTGGAAGGGCTGCGGAGCCGTGGGTACCCGCGCCTTTGGGCACGCGGCCGAGCCTCTGGCTTTGCAGCCCCTCCAGGGCTCAGCCGCGCCCAGGGCTGCTCTCCGCACTCGGGCCGGGGGAGCGGAGCCCTGCGCTGCGGGACGAGCCCGGCTGAGCCGCTGTTAACGCGCTTCCCTCTGTGCGACCGGCGCGGCGGCCGCGGGGCGATGCGCTGTGCCCCCCCGCTAAGTGTCCGCTTTCTCCTCGCTCCTGCGCTCTCCATTAGCCGCTGCCGGCGGCACCGGGGAAGGTTTCGTGCTGTAAATGGGTTCTCTGTCACGTTCAATCACTGTCAGCGCCGGAGACGCTGCTCCTCTCCGTCCCTCCGTGCCGCCCCTGCCCGGCCACCCGCCTGCCCCACGGCTGTGTGCGGCTCTCCCGCGCGGTGCCATCCCCCGACAGTCCACGCACGGGGGACACGTGAGGGGTTGGGTGCGCACAATCGCTCACTCGCAGCTCGGTCCCCCCCAGGAACCTGCTGGACATGGACACCTTCTCCAAGTCCGACCCAGGTGGGTGGCAGCGGTGGCACTTCTGGGTGCGGGCACGGCGCAGCGTGGCACGGCTCTGTCCCTCTCTCCACAGTGGTCATCCTCTTCGTGCAGGGCACGGGGAGCAGCGAGTGGAAAGAAGTGAGTGCTGCACCTCTCCCCGTTCCCCGCCGTCCCCAGTGCCCCGGCTCCTGGCTAATCCCCGGCTCGGTTAAATGGGCCCATATGGCCGCCCGCTTCCACCCTAATGATCCCTCCCTGCCGCTAATCGGGGATTAGTGCCGGGGCAGCTGCGCTGGGGAGGGATGTGGGGATGATGGGGTTGCCCTCACGGAACCGTCCCGCAGTTCGGGCGCACCGAGGTGATCGACAACACCCTGAACCCCGACTTCGTCCGCAAGTTTGTCCTCGATTACTACTTTGAGGAGAAGCAAAACCTTCGCTTTGATGTGTGAGTGCCTCGGCAGCTGGGGGTGCCGAGCCCGTGGGTAACCTGTGGGAGACCATAACAGTACAGAGCATTGCAGCACGGATGGGCAGAGGGGTCAGAAACGGGGCGAGCAGGGGTCCCAAAGCTCTGAGTGAAGACAAGGGGACGTGCCCGAATGCCAGCTCACAGCTCTGCTTTGCTACTGCCAGCTACAACGTGGACTCTAAGAGCTGCTCCATCTACAAGCAGGTGAGTGCTCCAGACACCCCAAAGCCATGTCCTGTCCGTGCTTCTGGATAGGATGGGCACCCCTGGCCTCAGGGGGCTCACCCTGCTCTTTGTCTCTCCATGCCACACTGGGTCTGGCAGAAGGTAGGCATCTGCCATGCTGGGGAACTGGTGCCTGTGGGTGTGCAGGAGGACTCCAGGATACACAGGGTGCCTCTGGAGGAATGTGACCAGGACACATTCTGGGGGATACAAGATGAGTCCAGGGTTGTGGGCTGGCCCTGGGCATACAGGACGGGGCCAGGACACAGGGTGGGTGCACAGGTTGGCTGTAGGGCTGCAGGATGAGCTCAGGGATACAGGGTGGCCTTGGGGGTGCAGGAGGGGTTGTGGGCTATGGACATGGGCTCTTACAGGGTACAAGGTGAGCTCAGGTCATCTGGGGTCCTGTGGGAAATAAGGCTGCAGGCTGGGGATGATGAGAGGGTGAGGGGGCTGCAAACAACAGCCCCCAAGGATTGAGCATGCTGTTCCTGGGTGCAGGACTTCCTGGGGCAGGCGTTCGTGGCATTGGGAGAGGTGATCGGGTCCCAGCGGGGCCGTCTGGAAAGAGCCCTCACGTGAGTCACATCCTGTGGCAGGGCTGGAGGTCCCACACTGTGCCCCTGGCCGCCCACCCCGCTTCAGGACACCCTGGTGGCCATGCTGCCCGGTGTCCCTGTGCATGGCTGGGGACACAACCGCAGCATCGGGCCTTGCGGAGCGCCCCGCATCCTGCCCCTGTGCTGTCCCCACTGTCCCCACGCTGGGCTGTTGTCACAGGGGGGTCCCAGGGAAGCGGTGTGGGACCATCCTGCTGCTGGCCGAGGAGCTGAGCAACTGCAGGGTGAGTGCTGCATCTGCACGCTACCCGAGCGTGGGGAGAGGAGCAGGCTGGTGGTAACAGTCCCCATCCCCAGGACATCGTCACCATGCAGCTGTGTGCCAACAAGCTGGACAAGAAGGACTTCTTCGGGAAATCTGACCCCTTCCTTGTCTTCTACCGCAGCAACGAGGACGGCACGTGAGCGTGGGGATGTGGGGTGCAGGTGTCCCTGCACAGCATGCCCTGACCCTGCCCCGTCCCCGCAGCTTCACCATCTGCCACAAGACGGAGGTGGTGAAGAACACACTTAACCCAGTGTGGCAGCCCTTCACCATACCCGTGCGTGCCCTCTGCAACGGTGACTACGACCGGTGAGGATGGTTCTGTGGGGCAGCCTTGACGCACCCCACGCTTTGGCCTCATCCTGCAACCCCTTGTCCAGCCCTGGATACATCTCGTATCCCCCAAAATGTGTCCTGGACACATTCCTCCAAAGCTGCCCCATATATTGTGAACCCGTTCTGCACCACAGGGCCGCTGCTGTGGTGTGTGCAATGGGGCAGCGGTAGGACAGGACACAGCATTTCCCCACAGCCAGCATGCAACTCCAACCTGGGTTCTTAGTGGTCTTTTTTTTTTTTTTTCCTTTTCCGTTTGCAACCCAAATTACAGAAAAGCTTCCCCCTCCCCAGAGCTCCACTGTGACCCAAATTTCCTGTTCCCCTCCCTGGGCATGTGGTGCCACTTTGATGGCACGCTGAGCCCTGGGCACTGTGGGCCATGCCAGCAGCTCCCCCTCAGCCCCATTTTACTTCCAGCACAGTGAAGATTGATGTGTACGACTGGGACCGGGATGGGAGGTGAGGCTGTGCCCCAAAGGGAGAGGCATCAGGGTGTTCCTCATCCCACGACACACTCAGACCTTGTGCTCCTCCTGCAGCCACGACTTCATCGGGGAGTTTGCCACCAGCTACCGGGAGCTGTCCCGTGCACAGAGCCAGTTCACAGTGTATGAGGTAGGGCAGGGGCCACAGTGGGGCAGCTTTGGGGGCGTGGGGAGCCCCACAGCAGGACCTGCCTGGTGCCCGCAGGTGCTGAACCCTAGGAAGAAGTGCAAGAAGAAGAAATATGTCAACTCCGGCACTGTGAGTGGGGCTGGGGTGCTCCTGCAGCTCGCACCCATTGCAGGGTGCCAGCTCTGATGCCCCATGCCCACAGGTGACTCTGCTCTCCTTCTCCGTCGAGTCTGAGTTCACCTTCGTTGACTACATACGGGGCGGGTGAGTGGGGCCAGGTGCCCCCAAGCTCCCGAGGGACAGGGACAGGAAGGCAGTGATGGTGACACTGCAGCCTAGGGGTGCCAAAATGGTGGCTGCAGTTGTGGGGTGGGCAGTGGGTCTGGGGGAGTGGGCAGAGGTCACGCCATGCCTAGGGCTGGCAGCCTCCTTCGCTCTCCCTCTAAGGACACAGCTGAATTTCACCGTCGCCATTGACTTCACGGCCTCCAACGGTGAGCACAGTGGTGGGAGGGACCTGGGCAGTGGCATTGGGTGGGTGCTGATGGGTGCTGTGCTGCAGGGCTGCCATCGCAGCCCACGTCGCTGCACTACGCCAGCCCCTACCAGCTGAGCGCCTACGCCTTGGCACTCAAGGCCGTCGGGGAGATCATCCAGGACTACGACAGTGACAAGCTCTTCCCTGCCTACGGCTTTGGTGCCAAGCTGCCACCCGATGGCAAGATCTCCCACCAGTTCCCCCTGGTGCGTCCTGGTGCAAGGCTGGGGTTAACCTGTTGTTGCCAGGTGTGGGGCAGCCCATGGGGCTGGGGAGCAGCCAGCCTGGCCGCATCCTACCCAGCACCATGGGAGCACCCTTCCTGTCCCCAGAACAACAACGTGGACAACCCCAGCTGTGCTGGCATCGAGGGCGTGCTCGAGTCCTACCTGCAGAGCCTGCGCACCGTGCAGCTCTATGGGCCCACCAACTTCGCCCCCGTCATCAACCAGGTGGCCGGGTGAGCGCTGTGGGGCCATCCCTGTCCCATGGCCACGCTGTGGGGGATGATGTGGGGAGGCTGCTGGAGGGATCCCATGCCATGTCCCCACAGCACGGCTGCCCAGGTGACTGACGGCTCTCAGTACCACGTCCTGCTCATCATCACCGACGGCGTCATCTCCGACATGATGCAGACCAAGGAGGCCATCGTTACCGTGAGTGGCCACGTGCCACCGGCCCAGGCACCGGTCACGGCCTTAGTGCTGCCGGGCCGCTCCGAGCCTACGGCTGCTGCCCTTCCGCCCCACAGGCCTCCGCGCTGCCCATGTCCATCATCATCGTGGGAGTGGGGCCGGCCGAGTTCGAGGGTGAGCGGGATGGGCCGGGAACAGGGAGGGGCCCGGGGGGCGCCCGCACGCAGGGTCTGAGCGGTGCCCCCCAGCCATGGAGGAGCTGGACGGGGACGAGGTGCGCGTGTCGTCGCGGGGACGCTACGCCGAGAGGGACATCGTGCAGGTGAGGCTGCGGGGCTGGGCGCGGGGCGGCACCGGGCCCCGCGCTTCTGCACGGGGCCGCCGTGCGGCCGTGGCCGTGGGGCAGAGCTCGGGGCCGGGCCCCCCGCTGCCCCCAGTTCGTGCCGTTCCGGGACTACGTGGACGAGGCGGGCAGCCAGGTGCGGAGCATGGCGCGCCTGGCCAAGGACGTGCTGGCCGAGATCCCCGAGCAGCTGCTGTCCTACATGCGGGGCCGCGGCATCGAGCCCCGCCGCAACGCCGCGCAGTGACGGAAGCGGCGCGGCCGCGTCACCGCCGGGTCCGGTCGCGGAGCGCCGTGCGCGGGGCTGCGCCGCCGTCACCGACCGCAATAAAACGCTACAACCGCACCGGGCCGCTGCGGCGCGGGTCCTCGTCCTTGAGATTCGCGTCGGCAGATTCGCCGCTCGCCGCGCAGCACCGCGTCCCCTCCTCTTCGGGAAGCGCGCTCCGTTCTCCTCGCTCCCATCTCCTCTCTCCGATCTCCGCCGCTCCGCCCACCCCTCTCCGCCCGCCCACGGCCCGTCCCGCCCGCTCCGCCGGCGCGGTGGCGAAAGTGCGGTTGCTAAGGCCGCCGCGCGCTTTACCCAGCGGCGCCCCGCGCTCCTCCATTGTTGCGGGCCGGGCCATGGCGCGGGCGCGGGGCCGCTGAGCGCGGCGGGAGGCGGCAGCAGGGCCGGGCCTCGGCGCCTCAGCGCCGCCCGCACGAGGCCGAGGCCGCGCCATGGGGGTCGACTTCGACGTGAAGACGTTCTGCCACAACCTGCGGGCCACCAAGCCGCCCTACGAGTGCCCGGTGGGCAGCTGCCGTAAGATCTACAAGAGCTACAGCGGCATCGAGTACCACCTGTACCACTATGACCACGACAACCCGCCGCCGCCGCAGCAGCCGCCGCTCCGCAAGCACAAGAAGAAGGGCCGCCAGGGCCGCGCCGGCGCCGCCGACAAGCAGTCCCCGAACCCCTCGGAGGCGTCGCAATCTCCGGGCCGCGAGGTGATGACCTACGCGCAGGCCCAGCGCATGGTGGAGGTGGACCTGCACGGCCGCGTGCACCGCATCAGCATCTTCGACAACCTGGACGTGGTGTCGGAGGACGAGGAGGCCGCCGAGGAGGCGCCGGAGAACGGCGGCAGCAAGGAGAACGGGGAGAGCCAAGCGGCCGCCGCCGCCGCCGCCGCGCCCAAGTCGGCCAAGCAGAAGAGCAAGGAGAAGCGCAAGGACTCCAACCACCACCACCACCACAACGCCTCGGCCGGCGCGGCCCCCAAGCTGCCCGAGGTGGTGTACCGGGAGCTGGAGCAGGACACGCCCGACGCTCCGCCGCGCCCCACCTCCTACTACAGGTAGCGGAGTGTTCTCGGCCGCCCGGTGCCGCCCCGCGGGATGGGGGCTTCGTGGCCACGCGGCTTTCGGGTGCCGCCTGGGGGCTTGCCTGCGGTCTGGTGTCGGTGTGGTTATAAGGGCTGAAGGGGAGCTCGTGGCAAACGTGGGGAGCGACTTCTTGCGGTCTTCTAGCGGTAGGGTGAGGAGGAATGGGTTTAAGCTATTTGGTTAGATGCTAGGGGAAAACTCCCTACTCAGAGGGCACCGAGCACCCAGAGCTGTGGGTGCCCTGTCCACAGAGGTGCCCATGGCCAGGCTGCTGTGTGGCAGCCAGGCCGCGACAGGGATTGAGCTGGGTGGGCTTTAAGGGCCCTCCCAAGCCAACCATTCCATGGAAGACGGAGAGAGTTCTTCTGCCTTCCCCACTGCACTTTGGAGACGCTCTAGGATAAGTCAGGAGCCCTCCAGCACCAAAGTTTAGCTGTAAGCTGTAAGCTGTGTGTGTTTCCAGGCTTAACGTGTTCTTGTGGCCCTATGGGTTTTCCATACGTGGTTTATTAATTGGGTAAAATAAGCAGAGCCAGTACTGAGCATTGAAGCGATGCTCTCACAGCCACCTCTGCCCTCTTAGCCACCATGCTGCCTGAGAGGCTGGCACCAGGCTGCAGGCACAGAGGAATAATGTGGGCTTGCGTCACGCTGCAGGAGAAGAGAGCTCCCCATAAGGTGTCTGCATAGTGCTTGATGTGGTGCTGCACTGTGACTGCTGGTCATTTATGGATGGAGCAGGGTGCAGGGGCTTCTGGCTTTTCCCCACAGTTCAGCTTGCCTCACCCACAGGTGGCAGCAGGTAGAATTACCAAAACATGGCACTGTCTGCACTCCATTTGCAGCAGGGCCAATGCTCGTGTGTCTGGGGAACAAGGTTGCTGCCTCCAGAGCACCAGGTGCCCACTTGCTGGCTTGTGCAAGTTCCTGTCTTGTGTTGTCTCCAATGTCTGCAACTTGTTATTTTGTGTGAACACCCAGCTGTGTTGTACTGGTACCCCGAGCAGTGCAGCAGCACCTCCAGCTTCTGAGCACGGCTGCTTCTTTCCTGTTTGTTGGGGTTTCTTTTGGCTGTAATATGCAGAACTCTGACCCTCCCGTGCCTTCCCCTTCCAGGTACATTGAGAAGTCAGCGGAGGAGCTGGATGAGGAGGTGGAGTACGACATGGACGAGGAAGATTACATCTGGCTGGATATCATGAACGAGCGGCGGAAGACTGAGGGCGTCAGTCCCATTCCCCAGGAGATCTTTGAGTACCTGATGGACAGGCTGGAGAAGGAGTCGTATTTTGAGAGCCACAACAAGGGGGACCCCAACGCCTTGGTTGACGAGGATGCCGTGTGCTGCATCTGCAATGACGGGGAATGCCAGAACAGCAACGTCATCCTTTTCTGTGATATGTGCAACCTGGCCGTGCACCAGGAGTGCTACGGGGTGCCCTACATCCCCGAGGGACAGTGGCTCTGCAGGAGGTGCCTGCAGTCACCCTCGCGAGCCGTGGACTGCGCCCTGTGCCCCAACAAGGGCGGCGCGTTCAAGCAGACGGACGATGGGCGCTGGGCACACGTGGTCTGTGCCCTCTGGATCCCGGAGGTGTGCTTTGCCAACACGGTCTTCCTGGAGCCCATAGACAGCATCGAGCACATCCCACCCGCGCGGTGGAAGCTGACCTGCTATATTTGCAAGCAGCGTGGCTCTGGGGCTTGCATCCAGTGTCACAAGGCAAACTGTTACACCGCTTTCCACGTCACCTGTGCCCAGCAGGCTGGACTCTACATGAAGATGGAGCCCGTCCGTGAGACGGGAGCAAACGGGACCTCGTTCAGCGTGCGCAAAACCGCCTACTGTGACATCCACACACCTCCGGGCTCTGTGCGCAGGCTTCCCGCGCTTTCCCACAGCGAGGGGGAAGAGGAGGATGAGGAGGAGGAGGAGGAAGGAAAGAGCTGGAGCTCCGAGAAGGTGAAAAAGGCAAAGGCCAAGTCTAGAATCAAAATGAAGAAGGCGCGGAAGATCCTGGCAGAAAAACGAGCTGCAGCGCCTGTGGTTTCTGTTCCCTGCATCCCCCCTCACAGGTACAACTCATTGCCTTCCCCTTGCTGTGGAGAAGCCTCTCCCTCTCTCACCGTCTCGTGTCTCGCTTTGTATGCAGGCGTTATCTTTTTGCACAAATGCTTTTCACATTGCTCTTCCCCAGGGCTGTTTGTGGTTTCCTCTGGCTTTCCCGCAGAGAGGAGTGAAATGTGCAGCCCCACGAGTTGCCTGTACAGGAAATAGATGCCGCTGGCTTCATGACAGCAACCGAGCTTGGCCAGAGGTGGCAGGAAGCAGCTGGGGGCTCCCAGAGCTCTTCTCCTGTGTGTTGGAGCAGGCTGCAGGAAGAAAGCAGAGGCCACCTTCCTTTTGCCACAGCTGGCCCCACACAGCCCCGCTGCGTCCCAGCCTTGCGGTGTGCCTGTGGTGCACAGCTGGAGCCGGGCAGGGCAGCATTTGCCTTCGTGACCACGAGTCACCAGCTGGGTGCTCCTCATTGCAGCTGGGACGCCACACTGGAGCTGCACTCGCTGGCTCTCAGGTCCCAGAGTCGCAGCTGTCACAGCACGGGGCCACTGCCTCCTGGCAGGGCTCCTTCAGGGCTCCTGTGGAGTGGGAGGGGGTATGCAGGCACTGGGGTTTGCTCTGTGGGCAGTTTGGGGCACTTGTGTGGGCAGGTCTGTGCTGCAGGATTGATGGCTTCGCGCCATGGTGGTGGTGTGCTAACCGTATGGTACGGCTCGCGCGCTCAGGGTGCGTTCCATAACCCGAGCCTCTCTGTTCCCACGTGTGGATGCACTGGCAAGCTGTTTGTAGGCTTTTTCTGCTACCCTCGGGCTCACAGTGAAACCCACACTGAGATAGAAGCTGTTAACCTCACCCCAGGCCTTCCTGTTGGGATTAATTATTCTTCAAGGGCTGTTGCCAGAATGCCAAATGTCTTCCTGTAGAAGCTGTGCGCAGCCAATGACAGCAGATGATGATGCTGTCTGCCTTCAGCTGAGGCTGATGCAGGTCAGATCACCCTGTGTGAAGAGCTGTCCCTGCAGGACATGGAGATATGGGGTCCACACTTCAGTCCCACCTAGCAGGGCATCTCTTAACTGCACTGGTGTAAGAAGCTGTCTCAGTTGCTTCAGGCTTTGCCATTGTAAAGAGGAGGAAAACCCCTTTTGTTTTGTTTGGGGCTGTTCAGGGTAGTCCTTCCTTAGCTCTGACAGCAAGCTCTGTTCTGCTAGCGTCTGCCCACCCCTCCTCACGCTTTCCCAGATTTGTTCATGCTACAAACTCCTCGGGGCTGCCGAGCTGTCTGGTAATGTTTGAATAGGGCCTTTGTCGTCTTGGGTGGCCCCTCATTGCCAGCATAATAAGCCGGGTGAATCACAGCTTTGGGACAGCCGTGCTGTGATCTCGGGGCCACAGGGAGCTGTGAAAGGCCCAGCTGCCAGTGCCCCTGCCTTGCACCCCAACCTGGAACAGTCAAGAGGAAAGGAAAGAAAGGAAAAGGCCTTTCAGAGAGACAAGGCTGAAAGTTTTTCAGTGTAACTGTCGGTGGTGTGCTGCCTCATTCCTTGGCCTTTCAGGGATTTCTGCTAAACAAATGTGTGTGCTCAGTCTGAGGAGCTCATGGGTGGCCTCGCTGCTACACTGGGGCTTCTACTATGGCCAGGTTTGCTTTGCTGATTGGGTTTGTGGTTCCTCTCCCTTCTTCAGGCTCAGCAAGATTACCAATCGTCTAACTATCCAGAGGAAGAGTCAGTTCATGCAGAGGCTGCACAGCTACTGGACTCTGAAGAGGCAATCCCGCAACGGTGTCCCTCTGCTGCGCCGCCTTCAGACACACCTGCAGTCCCAGAGGAACTGTGATCAGGTACATGCTGCTTTTTGGGGTGCTGAGGGGCATCCTGGGTGTCTGCGTGTGCTTCCTGCGCCTTTGCAGCTGTAGGCTCAAAGCGTTTGCTGCATGTGGTGGTGCCTGTGGGCTCAGAAGGGGGCTGGAGAAAAGAGCTCCACCTCCCGATGAGGAAAGGGCAGCCCCAACTGCCTGCTTTTGCTGCTTTACCTTCTCCTCCACTCTCAGCATTCAGAGATTTGCCAGACGGATCCGCCTTTGGCAGACTGCCATGGGAAGGGAAGCCTGCCCCGTTGTGTGCAGGAGTTAGCTCATTCCTCTTGCTGACATGGGGCCAGCAGCTGTGACAGAGCTGGCAGAAGTGGCTCTAACCTGAGGCCACTTGTGTCGGCGGGCATCGAAAGGGGTGGCTAGGGATCCCCAGACATGGAAGAAACCAAGGCCTCACAGATTCTGAAACAGCTGTGGGAACGTTCCCTGTGGGTGGTGCTCTCAGCCTGCTGTTTGCCTCAGCCTTCAGTCAGCTTCACAGATGTGAGGTTTCTCGTGCCAGAAGATCTTTCCTCTGATTCCCTGTATAAGCCTTTCTGAGCCCTTTGAAGACTGTGATCAGGCAGCGGTTTCTCCTGCTTTTGCCTGCTCTCATTTTTATTGGCTGGAGAAGAATTGAAACTACTTCTGCTGGTCTTTGGCTACAGTAGCAGAATAAAAGTCAGCGTGTTTTTTCATTCTCCAAAAGTGAAGGTAACCAGAGCTGTCTTCCCATTTTGCCCTGTTGCCCTTCACTAGAGCTCTGGGCAGCTCCCTGGACCCTGTTATTGCTGCTCTGTGGTCCCGGGCAGCTTCCTGCTTGTGGTCATGTCAGGCAGAGTATTTCCAGAGTTCACTTTCTTGCATCCTCGGGGCTGGGTGACCATGGAGCAGGTACTGAGCTGTAGGCAGCATTTGGGCTGTCTCTGTGTCACCCACACGACAGGGGAGCTGGGATGCTCACTGAGGCAGCGGGTCAGGCGCGCCGGTTCCCTGTACCAGGGAAGAGCCCTCACACGCAGTCAGGAAGGAGGAGATGGGAACACTTCTGTCAGCTCACAGTCTCTGATGTTCCTGCAGAGAGACACTGAGGATAAGAACTGGGCCCTGAAGGAGCAGCTGAAATCATGGCAGCGCCTCCGCCATGACCTAGAGCGCGCGCGCTTGCTGGTGGAGCTGATACGCAAGCGGGAGAAGCTCAAGAGAGAGACGGTAACGATTGTTTGCCCCTCCTTGGGGAGCTGCTGGGGTGGGCGTGAGCACGGGCTCTCCTGAGTGCTGGTCAATTGCCCTCTGAGCTGCACGGTGGGCACAGGGTCCTCTCGGTTGCGCTGTGCCCTGCCCCGGCAGCTCTGCATGAAGGTGGCTGCTGTGCAAGGCTGATGTGGGAAACACGGGTGCTGGGGCCTGTGCCTCACCTCTGCTCTCTAGAGGTGATGTTGAGGTGCAACGCATGCCCCGTGCAGCCCCCATTGAGGAATGGCCCCACTGCAGCAGGGAGAGGTGGCACTGTCCTGTGGGTCTGCTAAGCTGCTCCTGGAGGCCGTCTCTAGGGCAGGATGCTCAGTTGCGCTCCGTTCTTCTGTTTCAGATCAAAGTGCAGCAGGTGGCACTGGAAATGCAGCTGACCCCCTTCCTCATCCTCCTCCGCAAGACGCTCGAGCACCTGCAGGAGAAAGACACGGGCAACATCTTCAGTGAGCCGGTCCCTCTGTCTGAGGTAACAGAAATCTACGAAGTAAGAACCCCCTCCCCCAGATTTCTACTTCACTCACACTTGTCCCTTGCTCACGCTAAGGGCTGCCCATGGGGGTTTCTGCTCCAGAAGCCCTCTGGGCAGCCTGCTGATGGTTCCCAGTCCCAACACCACACACTCAACGGGGATGTGTGCAGCACTGCCTGTCCTGGGAGAGCCAAATGCACAGCAGAAGGGGTGGTGCTGGCAGCTGCTGGTGGCCAGGAGCGCAGCACTCAGCTCCTCTGCTTGTGTTACTGGTGATTTCCCACTGTCTGTGACAGGTTAGGGGCTTCTGCCTGGGAAAGGCAGAATGCCTGCACTCAGCCTCAGGCAGGTGGCGTGCTCTTACATGTCCTCCTGCAAAACCCTTTGCTTGGTAACAGGCTGAGCACAGCACAGAAATGTCACTTCTGGGGGCAAAGGAGGTGATTTCTGAGAACATCAGTGGTGATTCCCTGCCTGGGGAGATGGGAGAGGGAGTGCAAGTGCTGTGCAGCTCTGGCAGCAGGTGGGCTTGGAAGTGTCCTGGCTGTGTGGTCCCACCCACAGCCATTGCTCCCACCCAGAGCAGTCTGTTCTATGTGTGTGTACTTACCCTCACCCCTGAGAAGCTGCACAAAAATGTTTCAAAGCATGTGTTGGCTCTAATAGATTGAGTACAGCACATGGACTCTAGTCCAGAGGCATTCCACAGCTCCTCTAGCTGCAAAGGCGGGCAGCTTTCCAGATGTGCGTTTGGACAGGGCACTGGGGAGCAATACCTGATTCCTCTAACAACTGTTTTCTTGGAGCAGGTGGTACTAACAGGGGTCTCCAGGCTCTTTAGCACGGGCTCTTTTCTCAATACAGGTCCCAGACTACCTGGATCACATCAAGAAGCCGATGGATTTTCAGACAATGAAGCAAAACCTGGAAGCGTACCGTTACCTGAATTTTGATGACTTTGAGGAAGATTTCAACCTGATCATCAACAACTGTTTGAAGTACAATGCCAAAGACACTATCTTCTACCGGGCAGCCGTCCGTCTGCGGGAGCAGGGAGGCGTGGTTCTGCGGCAGGCTCGCCGGCAGGCGGAGAAGATGGGCATTGACTTTGAGACAGGCATGCATTTCCCACACTGCGTGACTGTAGAAGAGGCTCAGGTCCAGGACATCGAGGATGGTGGGTGTTTGTCCCCTGTCCTCGTGTAGGAGAGCTGCTCAGAGCTTAAGTCCCAACAGTTGGGCAACTTAAGGCTGTTCTTGCTGCCTCCTGCTGGGCAGTGGGGGATGCCACCAGGAGTAACTTGCCTGAGAAGGGTCCTTTTGGGGTCCTGCATGTGAAGGGCTGAAGGCGCAGTAGAAGGGTTCAGGCAGTAGAACTTCCCTACGCTTGGATGCTTCAGGGTCAGCTCATGTATGTCTGCTGTATCCTTCCTGTTACTAACCCCTTTCTTTTTTATTGCTGTATCTTGCCTCAGCTGATGGGAATCCTTAGCATTCCCTGTGCTGCAGATCAGCCTGCCTTCCCCAGCAGTCCCAACTAGCTTGCTTTCCACAGGGCTCTTTCTCAGACTGTCTTTTGCTAACATTCTGTGCTCGTGGGTGTTTGGTACTGTGTAAGTTATTTTCCTCCTGAGGGGAAGTCCCATGCCCTTCTGTGTAAAGGGTCTCCAAAAAGTTTCTGATTCCTTTCATCCTCTTTGTGCCCTCAGAAGACATGCGACTGCTGCTCTCGGAAAATCAGAAGCACCTGCCCCTGGAGGAGCAGCTGAAGATCTTGCTGGAGCGGCTGGACGAGGTCAATGCTGGCAAGCAGAGCATAGGACGATCCCGCCGGGCCAAGATGATCAAGAAGGAGATCACAGTCCTGCGGCGGAAGCTGGCACATCCCCGGGACCTGGGCCGAGATGGGCTGGAGCGGCACAGCTCCTCTGCCAGGGGGGTCCTGCAGTCGCACAACCCCTGTGAGAAGGACCTTCAGACAGACAGTGCTGCTGAGGAGAGCAGCAGCCAGGAGACCGGCAAAGGTACTGCTCCAAAATGCTGCTGTTTGCTGGGAAATGGCAGAGAACCACACCTGGACAGGCTGTGTAGTAGAGCTAAGGCAGGGGGGCCATGCACACAAGCCTCACCCATAGCAACTCCTTAGGATCAAGGCAGGTGGTCTGTCTGGAGGATTCCCTCATCTCCCACCACTTCCCTTGCTGCTCACTTTCCCTGGGCTGACTGCTTACTTGCAGCAGGGATGGCCACGCTCCAAATGCCCTGCAGGGGCTGGGAGCGAAGTACGTGCCAGCTGCAAGCTGCCTGGTGCTGGGAGCTGATGGGAGCAGGTGCTGAGCCATGCTCCTCAGAAAGCACAGCTCAGTTGCCACCTTGCAGAGTCCCTAGGCAGAGCTGGCAGGTGTCACTGAGGTTTGTCACCTTGGCACCCTGTTCCCCTAAGACCTGAAAAAGCAGGCTCTCATGCAAGCAGAGAGCATTTAGGATCATTGGTTTTCGAGGTTGCAGTGGAGCTCTGAGAGATGAAACTGTTCCTTTCTGCCACTGCCATCCCTTCCCTGACAGGTCCTGCAGGCTGTGGCTGATGCCTTTTCATCCCTCCTCCAGGTCTGGGTCCCAATTCTTCTTCCACTCCAGCACACGAAGTGGGCAGGAGGACCTCGGTGCTCTTCTCCAAGAAGAACCCTAAAACTGCAGGACCTCCGAAACGTCCAGGACGTCCCCCCAAGAATCGAGACAGCCAGATAGCTCCTGGGCATGGGAACAGTCCCATAGGCCCCCCGCAGCTCCCCATTATGGGGTCCTCCCAGCGGCAGAGGAAGCGGGGGCGAAGCCCACGGCCCAGCTCCAGCTCCGATAGCGACAGCGACAAATCCACCGAAGACGCTCCCATGGGTGAGTGCGGAGCCACAGCCCTGCAGGAAGCACAGCAAGGGCACCGTGCCCTCCTAATGCTCCTCTGTTGTTTGTTATCTGCAGACCTGCCGGCCAATGGCTTTAGCAGTGGGAACCAGCCAGTGAAGAAGAGCTTCCTGGTGTACCGCAACGACTGTAACCTTCCACGCAGCAGCTCCGATTCCGAGTCCAGCAGCAGCAGCAGCAGCAGTGCTGCCTCAGACCGTACCAGGTACGTACCACCTGCCTCTGGTTGTGCCACTGCTGCGGGCATCTGCTGGGTGAGGTGTGTTACTGTGCCTCTCCCTTTCACTCTCCTGTTGGCCTAACTCCTGTTGGTGCTGCTAACCCAGTGCTAGAGGGCTGCAGGCCTGGCTGTAGGATTTGTGCTTTTTTGTGCTCTGTAGCATGCTTGGGTGAGCGTACACTCGCAGGTGAGGCAGGGCTAAGGGTTCTGGGCAGAAACACCATCTGGTCGGCCTTTTGTATGCCTGCTGAGTACCTGGTGCTGGGTGGGCTCAGAAAGCTTACAGATGGCACTCAGAAAGCAGTTTCTGGAAGTGTGACTGCTGCTCACAGCTCTGCTCCCTCTCTCAGCACAACGCCCTCAAAGCAGGGCAGGGGGAAGCCCTCCTTCTCCCGCGTGAACTTCCCTGAGGACAGCAGTGAGGACACATCAGGAACAGAGAACGAATCCTACTCTGTGGGTGCCGGGCGAGGCGTGGGGCACAGCAGTAAGTGTCACAACCTTCCAGCTGCACACCTGCCTGTTCTATCAGCCGCAAGGGCCTTGTCTGAGTCCTCTCTCCCCCTTGTCTTGATGCAGTGGTGCGGAAGGGCATTGGCCGTGGTGCAGGGTGGCTCTCTGAGGATGAGGATTCTTCCCTGGACGCTTTGGATCTGGTGTGGGCCAAGTGCCGGGGCTACCCCTCCTATCCGGCACTGGTGAGTTTGGCCACCTATGTGCATCTCCCAGAATCCCATCCCAGTGCCAGGGATGGTCTTGGTGCCGTCAGCGGGGTGAGAGGCGGGCTCACAGTTCCTGGTACTGGAGGAACGGGGCTGTGGCCGGGTTGTGGTTTTGTCCCCTGCCTCAGTATTGGCCCCTCCTCCCCGGCAGATCATCGACCCCAAGATGCCGCGAGAGGGCATGTTCCACCACGGCGTCCCCATCCCTGTGCCGCCGCTGGAGGTGCTGAAGCTGGGCGAGCAGATGACTCAGGAAGCGCGCGAGCACCTCTACCTCGTCCTCTTCTTTGACAACAAGCGCACTTGGTGAGGCCTGGGGGGGTCGGGGAGGAGCTGGGAAACCTGCGGTGCCGCTGGGGGGAGCGCGCAGCCGCCCGTAACCCTCAAACGAGGTGGCTCCCCGCTCCCCGCAGGCAGTGGCTGCCCCGCACCAAGCTGGTGCCGCTGGGCGTCAACCAGGACCTGGACAAGGAGAAGATGCTGGAGGGCCGCAAGTCCAACATCCGCAAGTCGGTGCAGATCGCCTACCACCGCGCCATGCAGCACCGCAACAAGGTGCAGGGCGAGCAGAGCAGCGACTCCAGCGAGAGCGACTGACGCACCGCGGCACCGGGCCCGCTGCAGCTGGCCTGCGGCCTGGGGGGGCTCCCCCCGCCTTCCCGGTGCCCCCAGAGCTGTAAATACTGTACAGCCCTGCCCTTTAAATTATTCCCCCCGGGAGGGGGGGGGGCGGCCCCGGGAACGGAACGGGGGCGGCGGCCCCGCGCTCGGACGTGTTTGTATTTATTTTGGAGGAAAAAAAAAAATCTATTGGTTCGTACGCAGCCGCCCTCCCCGCCACCGCCGTAACGGGAGTCGGGCGGAGGGAGGGACGAGGGTACTTCCGGGGTTGGGCCAGCGAGAGGCCGGAAGTGGGCCAGAGCGGCGCCAAAAAAGCGGGAAGCGGCGCTCTGCGTGCCTGGGTGGGGGGAGCTCTATGGTGGCGGCGGTGGCTGGGGGTGCTGGACGGGGCGGGGAGCGGGCTTTGGGGCGGCGTGGGGATGGGAGGGGGGAGAGGATATGGGGGGTACGTGGGGTGTGCGATGGGGGCGGGGATGGATGGGGCTGGGGGTGCAGAGCAGGGTGCTGCGGAGCATTGTGGGACAAGTGGGCACCCGCAGGAGTCCTCACCTGAGCTGAGCGTGCCGTGGGTGCAGGTGGGTGGCATGGTGTGAGAGTGCAGCCTGAGCCTATTGCCTCTGCGGGGCCGCAGCCCCATGGCACTGCGGGATGCCCCTTCGGCCTGCCCAGCCCTGTGGCGGTGGCTGCGCTGCCCTTCAGCTGAGCTGCGCCTGGATCTGGTGCTGGCGTCAGGGCAGGCCTTCCGGTGAGACAGCAGGGCCTTCCTGTCAGACGGCGGGGCCGTATGAGGCCATTCGGCGTAGCCTGATGCCTGGTGCATGGCAGGTGGCGGGAGAGCAGCCCTGGTGCATGGACAGGAGTGCTGGGTGACCGCGTGTGGACGCTGCGCCAGGAGCGGGACCGCCTGTGGTACACGGTGTATGGCAAGGAGACGCCTGGCCCCGAAACTGACCGGATCCTGAGGGATTACTTCCAGCTGGACGTGGGGCTGGCGGCCCTGTACCGCACCTGGGGGGCGGCCGACCCCCTCTTCTGCCAGACAGCCACTGCCTTCCCAGGTGGGGCAGCCCCATGGGGTGATGGCAGCACCCACCTGCTGGGCCCCACTGACCCGTGGTGCCGCAGGGGTGCGGGTGTTGCGGCAGGACCCTGTGGAATGCCTGCTGTCCTTCATCTGCACCTCCAACAACCATGTGGCCCGCATCACCACCATGATCGAGCGCCTCTGCCAGGCCTTTGGCCAACAGCTCTGCTCGCTGAATGAGAAGCCTTTCCACGCCTTCCCCTCCCTGGCAGCGCTGGCAGGTTGGCAGCCATCCTTTTGTCCCCACATCTGTCCCCACGTCCCCATTCCACGGCTGTCCTCCCACAGGCCCTGAAGCGGAGGCCAAGTTGCGGACGCTGGGCTTTGGCTATCGGGCTCGCTTTGTCAGCGGCACAGCACGCGCCATCGCCGAGGGAATGGGTGCCGAGGGGCTGTGCCAGCTGCGGGCCGTGCCCTATGCTGAGGCCAGGAGGGTGCTGTGTGCCCTGCCGGGAGTGGGGGCAAAGGTGGGTGATGGCATGGGGATGGGGACAGGGTGATGGCAGGGCTGATTGTGCATCATGTGGCAGGTGGCTGACTGTGTGTGCCTGATGGCCCTGGACAAGGCAGAGGCAGTGCCAGTAGACACCCATGTGTGGAACATTGCCCGGCAGCGCTATGGGGCAGCGCTGGGTGCCCGCTCCCTGACTGCCCGTGTGCACCAGGAGATTGGTGAGGGCACAAGCTGACACCCACAGCTTGGTGGTGCAAGGGCTGAGCCCCCATTGCTGGCTCTGATCTCTCCACAGGTGACTTCTTCCGTGAACTGTGGGGGCCCTATGCGGGCTGGGCGCAGGCGGTGAGTACCAACCTCCCCCCCACACACACCCGGTTGTCCCTCCCAGTTGTGCTCACCCAGCACCTCTCATTCCCCCCCACAGGTCCTCTTCTGCGCTGACCTCCGCAAGGACCGGGACAGTCGAAGCCAGGCCAGGAGGGGCCGCAGCCAGGCAAGCCATGGGGCTGGGTGCTCCTAGGGAAGGGGGCACAGGGGGATCTGAGAGCAGAGTTTGTCTGTCTCCTGCCCACTGCGTGCTGGCCCCTGGGGGACGAGCCAAGCCAGACACTGTTTGTCTATTTCCTTTATTACAAGGAATAAAATAGAAATGTCCATTTGGAAAATTCTCTTTTAACATGCTGGGGGGCAGATGTAGGAAGGAGGGAGGAGGGAGCTGGGCTGCAGCCCCCATTGGCTGGTATGGGGGGGCTCCTGGGGGCTTCCCACGCAGACTCCACAGCCGTGGGGCTCACTCCAGGAGATGGTGAGAAGCGGGGCAGGTTGCCCTCCCTTACTACCGCTCCCCCCCCAAGCAGATGGGGAGCAGATGGGGAGGCAGCAGGACCCCCATGGACCCACCCCATACCCTGTGTTGTGCCCAGGGGATCTCAAGACCCCCTCAGTCAGGGGGCAGGCGGGGGGTTCTGTTTGCTGGCACCCGCTCACAGTCCAACCCTGCTTTGTGGGGAGGAATGTGGGGTGAGAGCCTGGCAGCATCCCTGGACCCATGAAGGTGCAGAATGGCACAGAGCGGGGATCAGGGCTCACCGCTGTTGGAGCCCCCCCCCAACCACTGGCCATGGCAGGGGCTGCTTGGTGTCATCTGCCCGGGGCCCTCCTGGCTCGTTCCCAGCTGCAGCTTCCGCATGTGTCGCACCACAGCCGTGGCGTTGAAGGCTTGCTGGCAGGCACACTGCCTTGTCACTGTGCTGCCCCCAGCACTGCCGTGGCCCACCCAAAGCCCTGTGCTCACCTTCCACTTGCTCTTAGCAAAGTTCTTCTTGATCTGCTCGCTCACTGACTGGTGGATGTTCTTGTCCAGGGCTGTGTCCCCAGCGATCCTAGAATGAAGGAATCAGTTTAGTGGGGCAACCCTTTCCCATTTATTTGCCTCCCAGGAGGAGTGCCCCCATCCCTTACCAGGGGTGCTGTAGAGCCTGCTCGCACGTGAAGCGCTTGTCAGGGTCCTTTTCCATCAGATGTCTGATGAAGTCTTTGGCTGAGAGAAGAGGGCAGCTGTGAGCCCCTACCCTATGAGGACCCTCCCCCAAAACAGCTGACCCCCAGGGTTCACCTGACTCCGAGATGTCGTCCCAGTAGGGTGAGTCGAACTCGTACTCAGCCCGCAGGATCTGCTCAAAAAGCTTGGCATCGTTCTCATCATAGAAGGGGGGGTACCCACAGAGCCTGGTAGGTGTGGAGGACAGGGTGGAGGTCACTCACAGTGTCCCCTGTGCAGCCACAGCGTGTGGAAGGGGAATACTTACAGGATGTAGGCGATGACCCCGATGGACCAGCAATCCACTGCCTTGCTGTAGGGCTTTTGTGCCAGTACCTCAGGGGCTGCAGGGACAGCACAGTGAGGGGGACCTAGTGCTGTAGCACGGGGAGAACTGCCCACAGGCCAACAGGCCCCCCAGGCTCACCCACGTAGCCGGGTGTCCCACAGGCAGTGGACATGACACTGCCACAGCCCTCGATCTTGGAAAGCCCAAAGTCGCTGATCATGATCTTGGAGTCCTCCTCCAGGCTGTAGTACAGCAGGTTCTCAGGCTGCAGGAGGGCTGATGTCAGAAAACCCCCAGTTTTGATCTCCGTGCCCCCCCCGTCCCTGCGCCGCTCACCTTCAGGTCGCGGTGCACGATGCCCATGTCGTGCAGGTAGCGCACAGCATCCAGGATCTGCCGGATCAGCGTGCTGGCATCGCGCTCGGTGTAGAAACCCTTCTCTACGATGCGGTCAAAGAGTTCCCCTCCCGACACCCTTCAAGGGCCACACAACGCTATCAGCCCTTCCTCGTAGGGGCGGTCCCTATCCAGTAGCCCCCCCAACGTGTCACTCACAGCTGCATGATGAGGTAGAGGTGGCTGCTGCTCTCGTAGATGTCGTCCAAGGCCACAATATTGGGGTGCTTGATCCTACATGGTGGGGTGAGAAGGGCTGGGATCAGCCCCCCCAGCTGACAGCAGGGCAGAGAGCAGCAGCACCACGTGCCGGGCTATTTAGGGCCGTGCTGATAACACCCGGTGCTGGGTGCTGGCAGTGGGGCCACGCTAGGGTGGGAGCATCACAGGACCCCCCTGCCCCCATCCCAGAGCAGCCCCCCTACTTGTGCAGGACGGCAATCTCATTCTCAATGCCGGCCTCCTTCCCCTCCAGCGCCTTCTTGGCGATGCACTTGATGGCCACCAGCTTCTGGGTTGCCCTCTCCTCTGCCAGCACCACCTCAGAGAAAGCCCCCCTGGAAGAGGGGGAGCAGTGTGAACCGGGGGGGCACTGCTATGCCACTATTGCTATGGTGACAAGCGGAAAGTTGGGCTATTTATAGGGGAATGGTGAGCGGGAGGGGACGGCGGGGCCGTGGGACACAGGCAGTGCCACTGCTGGGGGGCACGCGGTTCACCCCAGGGACACGTGGCTCTGTGGGGTGGCAGCGCCCAGGTGGGGCAGGTGGAGGACAGCCCGGTCCTAAGCCCTGCTGTAATTAACCCGGTAATCCGCCCTAAGAGCCTTACGGAGCTTCAGCAGCACCGGGCCCCGCCACGCGGTGCCACCGGGTCCCACCGGGACCACTGCGGCCAACGCGGTGCGGGCAGTGCCACGTCCCTGCGCGTCCCCGCGCCCCGCGTGTGCCCGATCCCCCGCGAGTCCCGACGTCCCCGGCCTATCTGTGTGCGTGCCGCCCCGCAGGGCCCCCGCCCTGGGCCAATATTTGAGCTGGCCCAGTTCCACGCAGCGCCGTTGGCCAGAAGATGCCACGGGGATGGCAGCCATCCCGCAGCCGGTGCCGCCCGTCCCGTGCCCGGTGCCACCTGCGACTCACGTGCCCAGGACCTCTCGGAAGTCGTAGATGCGGCGAATGTCCTCGGTCCTCTTCTTCCAGCCGGGCGCGGGGTGTCCCAGCGGCATGGTGGTCCTGCGGCCGCGGGCTGCGCCTTGGGGGGGACAGGGACGGGGCGTCAGCGCGGCAGCGGAATGCCGCATCCGTGGGGCCACGGGCGGGGGACGGCGAGGCGACGGGATGGGGCTGTCGGGACGTAGCCCCGGCTGACGGAGGGGACGGGTGGCGGGGACGTGGGGACGCCGTGCTGCGGGGATACCGGGCCGCCGCAGCCCCCCCGTGCCCACTCCACGCGTGACACAGCCCCGCCGCGGGCACGGCCCGCGTAGCTCTGGCAGCGGGGAGCCCCGCACATGGCACCGAGCCGCGGGGTCGCGCACCCTACGACCGCGAGTGGGCGCGGCCGTTACCCCCGCGTGGGCCCCGCCCCGCCGCGCCCCGCCCGCTCTTACCGACGGTTGCGGCGGCCCCGGCCCCGCGCGGAGCAGCGGCGACTCCTCCTGGCGCGGCACCGCCGGACAGCGCTGACGTCACGGCGGGGGGCGGGACCTGCCCGCCTCTCAGCCAATGGGGGGCGCGGGCGGCGAGTGCCCACGCGTGACCGCGGGCCGCGGAGGGGCAGTGAATGACGGGGGCGCGCGAGGGGCAGCCCGCGGGGATGGCGCACAGCGCGTGGCGGAGCGGCGACATCCCGCAGCGGGGACGGCCGCACACTGGGGTAGGATGGCCCCCCTCCCCTGCGTCCCCGCAGCCCCCAGCAGCGCACGACTCCACAGCACGCCGCCAGTGCCAATTCTCCTTTATTGCCCTCTCAGCCACAGAACCCGCGGCTACATCCCAAGCCCGCCCTGTCCCCTCCCGCCCCGTTCCTCCCCCGACACCGGTGTCCCTGGCTGTCCCCAGAGCCAGCGAGGCACGGGACAGCTCCCAGCCCAGGCCTGGCAGAGGTCCGGTGCCCAGAATAACCGCGGGAGCGGAAACCAGAGGGCGGCTATTCCCAGGAACGCTGTCACTGGGTCCCCGTGCTCCAGCTGCGGTTTGGTGGCAGTGGGCAGGAGCTGTGCCCTTGGGCGAGGAGCAGGACTCAGCCTCCCAGTGAAACGTCGCAGCGCTGGGTCACAGCACAGGACCGCGCACCCGCTGTCCCCAACCCGCAGCGATCCCAGGCAGACCACAGGCGTGCCAGGAACCTGCGGGGGACAGGGGCACCTCCTCCTCCTCACGGTGCCTCCACTCGAGTCTGTGAAATAAGGGGATGGCAGCAACGTGCAGCCCTGTCCTGAGCACCCTGCTACCCATCCAGCAGCTTGAGGATGCTCTCCCGCTCCTTCAGCGTCTTCCACGCCTGATCCTTCTCCTTCTTGGTGGGAGTGCGCTTCTTCTGCCGGGCAGCCATGATCTTGCGGAAGGCGTCCATCACCTCGTTGTCGGCCATGCGGACACGCTGCCGCAGCTCTTGCCGGTGCAGCTCCTCCTTGGCCAACCTGGGGACAGAGGACATCATTTCATGCCTCCGGCACTGCACCTGGCCCCGTGCCCTGCCCACACTCACCGCAGCAGCTCGTGCTTCTTGGCGCGGTTGTGGGCGCTGAGTGCCTTCAGCTCTGCCTGCCTCTTACGCAACTCGGCCAGGACCTCATCCTCTGAGTCCTCGGCAGGACGGTCCTCTGACTCCAGCAGGCCCTGGGCCACCAGCTCCTCCTTGATCCGCCCCTCCAGTGACTTGGTGTGGGGCACGCTGAGAGGGGCGGAGTGGATGCTTTCTGAAGCGCCCACGTTCTGCCCCAATTTGGGCAGAGGAAGCGCCAATTTGGGCAGCACCGAGCTTCGTGGCACCACAGCAGCTCACCTGAAGGGCTTGTTCTGGCTGCGGGGAGAAGTGCCAGCACCGTCGGCTCCTGAGTCCTTGCCAGCAATCTCAGGAATGGGCGAATCCTCCACAGGGGAGATGATGTTTTCCTGGCAAGCAGAGCATGTGGGAAAGGTTCACCTCGCCCTGATGCAGTGACATTGCCTCACAGGGCCATTGCACAGACCTGGCCCCCTCACCTCCACCAGGGCCTGCAGGAGACGCTGTGTCAGGGGCCCAAAGGGACACCCATCCTCAGGCTGCTCATGCTGGGCCTCTGATTTCTTCAGCAAGGCATCGACATCTGGGGGGATGCGGGAGGGAGAAAGTTGTGAGTAGCCCTGGTTCTGTGGGAACTGGATGCCAGACCCCTGATCTCACCCCACAGCTTCAGTGCAGTCCATTACTGCTAGGGAATGGGACAACACCTTTGGTGTCCAGCTCAGTCAGTGGCCCCAGAACCCCCTTCTTTTTGTCAGCTGCAGCTGCTGCCCGGGCACCATCCTTCTGCTCCTCTAGCAGGTCCTCCTGAGCCCAGCGCTGTGAGTAGTGCTTCCCCAGTGGTGGGATCTGCAGCACAGGATGGGCCAGGGGCTCAGCACGGGACTGGGGTTGCACTTAGTTGCATCACCCCAGAGGCCATATGCAATGTTCACAGAGAGGTGTGACCACTCAGCTTGCCCAAGAGCTGAGGGGTGGACAGTGCAAAGTAGGGTATGGGGTGAGGGAGCATGGGTTGGGGGCTATGCAGTTTGTCACCTTGTAGTGCTCAGCCTCATCCTCTGGTGGCTTGAGCAGCTCCTCCAGGACCCTGACCTCCTCGTTGGTGAGATCGGCGCAGTACGGCTCCACTGACGCCCAGAACCTGAGAGGCCAGAGCAGGGGAATAATGGTGAGGGGGGATGTGGGGGGCACTATGGGAGCAGCTCATGCCCTCCCGCACTGCAAGGAAGGAAACAGCCAATCCCAATGCCCCCCAACTCCCCATGCACCTGTTCGGAGCATCGTTTTTAGGAATCCGTGGCACATCAATGGGATCATCCTGGAACTCGTACTCCTGGATCTTGGGCTGCAGGTTTTTGGACTTAGGTCTACCAGGCCCAGGCCCCGTCCCGTGGCCCCCTTTGCCCTCCAGCTTCTGCTTCTTGGGCTTGCCGTGCTTGACAGAGGTGCCCACATCGTGGTCCTTGCTCAGCTTCAGGAAACGCCGGTCGCCCTTCTTGTCCTGCCAGTCCGTCAGGATCTGGAAAAGAGCAACAGTGTGTCGGGGCCCGTGTGCAGGACGGTGACAGGGACGTGGGGGTCGCGGACACGGGCAACACACCTGTGTCTCGGCCTCCAGCACACGGAGGCGGCGGCTGGCGGAGGAGAGCAGCGTCTCCAGCTCCAGCTGCAGCGTGTCCAGCTCCTCGATGCCGATGCCATCGTCCTCGGAGCGGGCCAGCACGGCCGTGTACCGCGGGCACACCTTCACGTGGTCCACCGACTTGAAGTCGTGGAACTGCAACGGGCAGTCCTTCAGCTCGCTCATGGCGGCACCGGGGGGAAACCGGAGAGCGAAGGGAGCGGGGCCCGGGGGCTCAGGGGGCGGGCCGGAGGGCTCGGCGGGCCGTGCGGCGCGGCGGGGGGCGGGCGGAGCCCAGCGGGGGGCAGGCCCGGGGCGCGGCGCCGGGGGGGGCCGAGCTCCACATACGGCCGCTCGCCAACTTCCGGCCCCCGCAGGCCGCGCGCCGCTTCGCCCCGCCCCGTGCTCCCCATTGGCTCAGCCCCGCCCGGCGCACGCCGCCCATTGGCTCGGCCGGCTCTCCTTCTTCCTTTCCTAATATGGAAGCGCTGACAGGAGCGCACCAAGACCGGCGAGATCACGGGGGGGTCTCGCGGGATTACGCTGTCGCCGCGAGGCGCCGCCTCCGCGCTCCTTGACGGGCTGCACTGCCGTGCGCCGCGTAGCGCCCAGAGCGTTCGGTGCGGCGCGGAGGGGCCTTGAGGCGGCCGAGCGGGAGCGGGGCGCGGAGCCAGAACCTCCCGCCTCCTCCCACCTGCCGGGTTGGGGATTCCCGCGCATCCCGGAAGAGAGGACCGGCCACTTCCGGTTCCGCTTCCCCGGACCGGACCGGAGCCGTCACCATGGTGGGGCGCGGGCGGGAATGGGCTGGGAATGGGCTGAGGGAAGCGGGCAGGGCTGGGCTGGGGCTGGGAGAGAAGGAGCTGGGCGGGAGTGGGGATGGGCATGGGGGTAGGGAGTAGGGATGGGGATAGGGAGTAGGGGTAGGGATGGGAGTAGGGGTAGGGATGGGAGTAGGGGTAGGGATGGGCATGGTTATGGGGATAGGGGTAGGGGTGGGGGTAGAAGTAGGGATGGGGTGGATATGGGGATGGGCCCAGGCGCTGACGCTGTGCTGTGCCCCACAGACCGCCACGCTGCGCCCATACCTGAACGCGGTGCGTGCCACGCTGCAGGCCGCCCTGTGCCTGGAGAACTTCTCCTCACAAGTAGTGGAGCGCCACAACAAACCTGAGGTGGAGGTCAGGTAGGGTTCCTGCCAGCCCCCCCAGCCGCATCCACAGACCCAGTGGTGGAGGAGTGTTCCCTGCCCCAGCTCCATGCCCCGGAGCTGCCCTGCAGTCCCCATCCTTCACCCCGTGCACTGCAGCCACTGCTGCCCGCCGGGTGCTGGGGGAGCTGCAGAGCAGGAGGGGGATCCTGATGTGGGAGTGAAGGAAACGCTCTGCATCTCCGGGATCCTTGCAGTGCTCATGCCAGCGAACTCTGAGCCATGAGTGCTTCCCTACTGATCAGTTGTGACCTTTTCTTGCTCCCACAGGAGCAGCAAGGAGCTCCTGTTGCAGCCAGTGATCATTAGCAGGAACGAGAAGGAGAAGGTGCTCATTGAGGGCTCCATCAACTCTGTGCGTGTCAGCATCGCTGTCAAACAGGTGTGGGGCCGAAGTGGCTGGGGAGGGGTGGTGGGCTGGCAGCTTGCGCTCCTGTGGGGAAGCCTAATTTCCCTTTCCTCTCTGCAGGCCGATGAGATCGAGAAGATCCTGTGCCACAAATTCATGCGCTTCATGATGATGAGGGCTGAGAACTTTTTCATCCTTCGCAGGAAGCCTGTGGAGGTGAGGGGGTGGCAGCAGAGCAGCTCCCAGCTCTGCTTCCTTGGGCCTGCACTGCAGATCTGGGCTGCGCTGTCACTGTGCTGTGCTCTCATAGCTGTCATACTGCTCCTCTCTTCCTCAGGGCTACGACATCAGCTTCCTAATCACTAACTTCCACACGGAGCAGATGTACAAGCACAAGCTTGTGGATTTCGTGATCCATTTCATGGAGGAGATCGACAAGGAGATCAGTGAGATGAAGCTCTCTGTCAATGCCAGGGCCCGCATCGTGGCAGAGGAATTTCTCAAGAACGTAAGGCTCTGTGAATGTTCCTTCTCTTAGCAGTGGAGCACGGCCCTCAGAGACAGAAGCCTCCCCCACATGGCTGGGGGGTGGCAGAGCTTTGGTGCAGTTTGTACCCATCCTGGGACATGTGGGGGAGTGCCTGTAAGCATTTTCCACTGGTGTTGAGACCCTTCAAGTGGGCTGAGGGTGGGCAGAGCCGGGAGATGTAGCGTGGGACGTTCCAGTGCTGATGGGCACCTGCCCTCTGTCTTGCCTTGCAGTTCTAGGCCGTGCCGTGACTCCGTGGCTTCCCGGTGCCTGTGCAGAGCCGCATGCCGGGGCTCTCCTGCTCTGGAGAAGGAAAGCTGGGCCCCTGGCTGCAAACCCGTCTCCTCGCTGGCCGGGGCGGGGGCGGACCGGGCTTGTGCGCACGCGGGGCCAGGCGGCCCCCCTCCCTGTCCTGTCGCATTGTGTTTTATAAAGAGTTACTTGCTGTACGCCCCGGCTCCCTGCTGTATTGCTGGGGGAGGGAAGGGGAGGGAATGCCGGGGGGCGGGGATTTAGGGCAGAAGGGGGCGGGGCCCGGAGCGGCACCACGGCAACAGTAAACAGTGGGGGCAGCCCCGCCGGTGCTGGAAGGAGTGGGTGTGGGCCGGGTGGGTGCTGGGCAGGATGGAGCACAGAGCGGCCTGCGGGAAGCGATTGGGGGTGGCGCAGGTTCAGGTGATGGGGGAGTAGCTGGTGTGGGACCACAGGAGAGGATGTAGGGCTTAGGGCTGCTGGAAGCCCCCTGCATCCCCGTTGGGTGAGGACACAGTGCAGGAGGATCCCCTGCGCTGCACGGAGAGAGGCAGAGTTGCTAGCAGCCTCCCTCACCCCCAGGTTGCCCCATACTCACCCACTCGAGAGCAGGACCGTGGGCACACACAGCCTGGTGAGGGGAGTTCCTGGGGGGAACGCTGCGAGGCTGTGGTGCTGGCATGAAGATTGACAAGGTGGCAAATGCTGCGGCAGGGGCACCTGGCAAGGTGCAGAGAGTGCGGGCAGGTGGGTGCCTGCTCCCTGCCCTTCAGGAACAAGGAACATGAGGGTGTATGCTGTCTGAAAGGAGCTCATCTGAGGCTGTCCCACGGGCCTCTGGACTCTTGCAGACTGCAGCCGCCCCTGGCTCTGCCCCAGGCAGCTGAAGCTGGCCAAGCTGCAGGTGGAGAGGGCTATCAAGGTGAGGGCCTGCTCCTTCTCCAGAGCGTCACCCATTTTCAACTGGCACAAAGGCTGAGCTCCCCAGGGTGGGCAGCTTAGCCACGGCATCTCCCCACCCAGGAGAAGAAGATCTTCACGGTGCAGGGCCGCTACCCTGTGATCCGCCACCTGCTGCGCGCACGGGGCTGGGTGGAGAGAAAAGCACACCGCAGGGTGCAGCAGCAAGAGGCAGATGGCGGCAATGCCGAGCTCAGCACAGAACAGCGTGGGGTGCAGCCATCCCTGGAGTCCCCGTGCTCCATGTGGCTGCCCAACGAGGAGGAGGAGGAAGAGGAGGAGGAGGAGGAAGAGCAGACGGACAAAGACAACCCTGATGGCATCCATGAGCTCATGGTAGCAAGGAAGGCTGCAGACCCCAACATGATGCAGGGGGATCCCTCAGTGGGGTAGGGGTGACGATGTGGGGTGGGGTCCCACCTCACTCAGGCCCTTGCCCCCCCAGTCCCGCCTGGTGCAGGACCAGGTGCCTTACTTCATCTGGAGCAGCCGCTGCAGTGCTGCAGAGAGAGGCATCCTGCGGCCGGACCAGGTGGTGAACCACTATGCCCGAGGGGGCTGCCTTACCACCAAGGTGGGGGCACAGGGACCTTCCCTGGGGGGGCACAGGGTGCACGCCAGGGCTGCCATCCTTCTCCACACAGGAGGGGCTGTGCCTCACCCTGCGCAACCTGCCCTGGTTCGACCAAGCCGACCCCGATACCTTCTTCCCTCGCTGCTACCGGCTGGGTGCTGCGGACGAGCGCCAGGCCTTCATTGGTGAGCTTGGGGCCGATGTGGGATGGGCTCACAGTTCTTACATCCCTAGCGTGGCTTTGGGCTGGGCAATGCCTCTTCTCTTACTGCAGAGGATTTCCGCCTCACTGCTGCACGCTGCCTGCTCAAAGCGGCCCTGGGAAGGGCTGAGGGTGAGCATATAGCACTGGAGCCATCCCCAAAACCCAGTGATGCTCCAGGTGAGGTGCTGAGCCCCCACCCCAGGCATGGCGCAGTGCTCCATCCCTCACTCTGTGCTACCCTCCTAGCAGAGGGGCCGGCCCCGCCATTGCCCCCACAGCTGATGGAGGAGGCGCTGCGGGTGTGCAGGGGGCACCTGGACAGCATGGCCCACCAGGACATCGACGGGGACACACAGCCCCACAGCCCCAACTGGGACAGCTTCCTGCAGGGCTACTACCGCGTGGTGCAGTGAGTGCCGGCAGAGGGGTGGGGAAGGGTGGAAAGGCAGTGGCTGAGCCACCCCATATCTCAGCGAGGGGGCCGTGCTGCAGCTGAGCACGGCACAGCAGGAACAGGGCCGCAGCCTGCTACAGGGCCTGGCGAAGCAGCTGCCCCAACTGCACATGGAGGGCGAGCGCAACGTCTGGATCCTCAAACCCGGGGCTGCGTCCCGGGGCAGAGGTAGGACCAGGGGTGGTCCGGGGGTCCCCACGCGCCACGGGGTCCCTACGGTGCTGCCACATCCGCAGGCATCGTGTGCATGGCACGGCTGGACCAGTTGCTGCAGCTGGCGGGCAGCATGGGGCGGGAGGGCCGCTGGGTGGTGCAGAAATACGTGGAGCGGCCGCTGCTCATCTTCGGCACCAAGTTCGACGTGCGGCAGTGGTTCCTGGTGACCGACTGGAACCCGCTGACCATCTGGTTCTACCGCGAGTGCTACCTGCGCTTCTGCTCACAGCCATTCTCCCTGCACTGCTTGGATGCGTGAGTGCAGTTCTGTGCTCTGTATGTCCCTCCCTCCCCCTGCTCTCTCACAGACGTCAATTCCCACCCCGGCCCATCACCGTGCCCATAGCCACGTCCCTCAGTGCCACACATAAGCAATCCTTGATCACCTCCAAGGATGACGACCCACTGCTTCCTGGGCAGCCTGTACCAATGCCTCACTGCTCATTCTGCCACAGAATTTTTCCTAATACCCAACTGAAGGCTGCTTCCTCTCCCCCCTCAGGGCCGTCCACCTCTGCAACCAAGCAGTGCAGCGGCACTGCCGCCCAGGGCTGTCCCGACACCCGCAGCTGCCAGCAGACAACACGTGGTCGTGCCGCCAGCTGCAGGCGTACCTGGCGCAGCGGGGCCAAGCCGGTGCCTGGGCCGAGGTGATGGTGCCGGGTATGAAGGCGGCGGTGGTGCGGGCGGTGCGGTGCTCGCAGGGTTTGGTGCGGGGCCGTAAGGGCAGCTTTGAACTCTATGGGGCTGATTTCATTTTCGGCGAGGATTTCCGACCCTGGCTGCTGGAGATCAACGCCAGCCCCACCATGGAGGCCAGCACGGCGGTGACGAGCCGGCTGTGTGCCGGGGTGCAGCGTGACACACTGAGAGTTGTCATCGACCGCCGGGACGACCCCGAGTGCCCCACAGGAGCCTTTGAGCTCATCTACAAGCAGGTGGGGCGGGGAGCTGAGGGGGGAGAGGGGGTTGTGGGGAAGATGGCACAGCCCTGTGCTCCCCACATCCCCCCCCCTACAGGCAGCCGTGCCCACCGTGCACTACGTGGGGCTGAAGCTGGAGGTGGAAGGCAGCTCCCTGCGCAGACCACGCCGCCCTCGCTGCTCCCTGGCTGCAGCAGAGGACAGGCCTCCCCCGTATGCTGCGGAGATGCGGCCAAGGCAGCCCCCAGGGAGTCTGCCCCGACTCAGAGGGCTGAGGATCCATTCCCATGTGCCCATCACACCCCACCAGGGAGCTCTCCCCCACTTCAGCCCCCTGCCCCTGTTGCAGAGCACTCGGCCCCATGGCGCGGAGGAGGGACGGAGGGCTCAGAGGGGAGCAAAGAGGAGTGGTGATGGCCCAGTATGCCCCCACCCCTTTTGGCAGAAATAAATCTGTGAGTGGCAGTGAGCTGTGAGCCTTCACACTGGGAAAGCTTTGGGAGGGACATGTTGTCAGCCCCCCCCCCCCCGCCTGAAATGACAGGGCTGTGGGCAGGAGCTGGGGCCACCAGAGACTCCCCCAACATCCGCTCCAGATGGGAACTGGGTCGCGGGGTAGGAGAAGGCTGTGGTTACCAGTGCTGACTCAACCCCCGGGGAGATTACACAGGAAAGATGGGGGGAGCGCAAATGGGATAGATAAATGTTGTTTGTTGTCATGCCGAGATTTAATGGGGAGGGAGAGGCGGGGAGGGCAGCCCCAGCAGGCGTAGGGTGCACAGGAAGTGGGGAGGAGGGGGAGCACTCAGCACTTTGTGGGGCAGCACCAGCTGCTGCAGATGGAGGTGCAGGGGCAGGCGGTGATGTGGGGACAGCTGCAGCCGGGACATCAGCTCTGCATCCAGCACCTGTGGGGGATAATTTTTTTTAGGAAAGCGCAGCATAGGGTAGCAGTTCCCTTCCATCGCGCTGCTTACCTGTGTGCGGGATGTGGGGGCCTCCTGGGGGGGCAGCAGGAAAGGCTCCCCCAGCACTGTGCCCACACGGGATGCGTACTTGTGGTCACCCAGTGCCGGGCACAGCAGCAGCGTCAGGTGCACCTGGAGCTGCTCGGGGAAAGCTGCAGGGAGGGAAGGACGTGGGGTTGGTGGCACTGTGGGGTGGTGGTACCAGGGCAGTGCAGGGGGGGCACTCACCTGTACGAGGCTGCAACTGGAGCAAAGCGCAGCCCCCTGCTGCTCCCAGCAGGCGGTAGCGGGTCAGGGTGCTCTTCACCTCTCTGCGGGTCACGCTGCGGTGTCCTGGAGGTGGCACTGCCACCACCTGGGGGGGGATGCACAGCTTCAGCACCACCCTCTACCCCCCACTCCTCCCAGATTCCCCCACGTGCCCCTTACCACAGCTGTGTCCCCTTTCTGCTGCCAGCACAGCCCCACACGGATCTCACCCTCTGCCTCTGCTGGGACCCCCACAGTGACAGCGCTGAAGGGACACAATAAGAGGGAAGAGCCTCACACTTTTGGAGAGGGAGATTCATGGGGGGACACTCACCTGTAGGTGACTGGGAACTGCCCCCTGCGTCGGGCAGCAGTGAAGGAGTGCTGCAGCTGCTCAGTGACACGGTGGCAGGTGGACAGCAGCACAAGGCCGGAACATTCCCTATTGGACACGGTATCAATGAGCCCCCCTGGGACCTCCCCATTCCAAGTCCCAGACCCATCCCAATACCTGGCAGGTGCTTTCACCACATGCAGCTCTGCAGGCAGCCCCAGGCGTCGGCGTAGTGCAGGCAGCAGCGCGGTCAGGCTCAGCTCCCCAGGGTGCCCTGGAGGTATGGGGGTCAGCACCAGATGTGCCTCCTCTTGGAGAAATCAGCCCCCCCAGCACTCACCCAGCACAGGCAGATCAGTGGGCTTGTTTAGAGCCAGCAGGGCTCCTGTGGGGTGACAGAAGGGTCAGACCCCACTCTTGATCACCCAACACCCACCCGTGTCCAGCCTCCCTCTCCTCCCTTACCTTCCCGATATACAACTGAGGCCTCCAGTAGCCCCAGCACGGCCTCAGGGCCCAGTGGTCGCCCCTTCCTGCGGGGAGAATGAGATGGGGCACACGTGAGACTCCCCTGCCTCCTCCCACGCTCCATGTCCCCACGCGTGTGCAACTCCACGTGTCCCCCATGCCTCCGAACCTGTTCCCAAGCAGCCCACGACTCCCGTGCACCTACATCAGCGCACCCACTCGTGTCACACCGTGTCATCTCCGCAGCCCCGTGCACACACAGCAGTGCACACACACAGCAGTGCACACACACAGCAGTGCACACACAGCAGCACTCCACGCTCGCCCTCCCCCCCCCAGCTCACCTCGCGGAGCGCGCCCCCTGCCCCACGCGCGCCGCCACGCGCGCGGCACCGCCGCAACTCGCCATGGCCGCACTGCGCCTGCGCGGCGGGCGGACCGCAGGGCGTAGCGTCCCGCTTTGACCATAGAGCTGGGCCTCCGGGCGTATAGACCGGCCGCCCTCCTGAGGCCGTTTGGGCTTGAAGCGGCGGTCACAGAGAACCGGAAGTGCGGGTAGAGCGTCTCAGCCCGGTGAGCAGGTGGGGTGCGGCGGGGCGCGGTGCCCGCGGCGAGGTGCGGAGGGCGGGCCCGGGGACCGTGGCAGGCCGGGGGGTACCGCGCCCTGCGGTGTCCCTGCGGCTGTCGTGGGTGGGTGGTCACGGGAAGGTGGGATGGAGGCCATAGGGGTCCTCCCTGGGGTCTCCTCACTCTGTGTCCCTGCAGGCAGCTATGGCGTCTCGAGGTGGGCCCCGTGCTGCCGGCACTGATGGCAGCGACTACCGGCACCGGGAGCGCGTGGCTTCGCACTACCAGATGAGGTAGGTGTCACGGAGCCTCTGCTCCCCAAACTGCGGGGCTGTGCCCTCATCGGGGCCCTGACAGGGTGATGCCCCTCCAGGCCACGTGCCCATCACGTCCTTGACAAATCCGTGTCGATGCTGGGCCGTGATGGGGCTGTGACCCCACCAGGCTGTGACAGAGCCGTGTCCCAGCTGTGCTGTGACCGTGCTGTGTCCCCACAGCGTGGCCCTGAAGTCAGAGATCAAGAAACTGACCTACGTGCACGTGGGGCTGTGGCTGCTGCTGCTGGCACAGATGTGTGTGGGGCACCTCAAGCTGCTGCCCCACGATCGTGTGGCCATGCCCTACCAGTGGGAGTACCCCTACCTGCTCAGCATCCTGCCCTCACTGCTGGGCCTGCTCTCCTTCCCCCGCAACAACATCAGCTACCTGGTGCTGTCCATGATCAGTGCCGGGCTCTTCTCTGTGGCGCCGCTCATCTACGGGGCCATGGAGATGTTCCCTATGGCTCAGCAGCTCTATCGGCACGGCAAGGCGTACCGCTTCATCTTCGGCTTCTCTGCCGTCTCCGTCATGTACCTGGTGGTGGTGGTGGCCGCCCAGGTGCACGGCTGGCAGCTCTACTACAGCAAGAAGCTTCTGGACTCGTGGTTCACCAGCACGCAGGAGAAGAAGAAGAAATGAGGGGGGTTGGGTAGAGGCTCTGTGTGCCACGCGTGGAGCGTTTGGGGGCTGCTGGTGGTGCTGCAGGGCGGCTGCTGCGGGTACGGAGGTCTTCGGGGCTGAGCCCGGTGCTGGGACTGCGATCGCGTGTCACCGTACGGAAATAAAGCCCCTCCCGTGCTTTCCCACTCGTGTCTGCGCCGCCGCAATCAGGTCGCGGGCGGGGCCGCACGTGTTGCCGGAGGAATGCGGCGGGGCCGGCCCGGGGCGGGGAGCCGACACCAGAGGTGGGAACGGAGCTCGGCTACGGCACTCGGCCATGGGCTGCCCGGTGCGCTCCGTCGCTCTCCTCGCCGCCGCCGCGTTGTTGCTGCTGCCGCCGCCCTCCCGTCCTGCCGTGCCCCGCCCGCGGGTTTCCGCCAACTTCGTGAGCGCCGGGGCAATGGGAACGGGGAAAAGGGAACAGGGAGTGGGGGTGGCGGACGGGGCCGCGCTGATCCCCGTCTCTTTGCTTGCAGGACTGCCGGGCCAACGGTGAGTGGGGCCGCGGGGCTGTGCTCCCGGTGTGCGGGGCGGCGGCGGCGGGGCGGGCCAGGGTGGGGGCTCTCCGGTGGGGCCGAGATCGGAGCCGGACTTGGAGCGGAGCGATGCGGGGCGGTTCCCGGTGCGCGGGGTTCCCCCTTGTAAGGGATCTCTGTGTGTGGGGATCTCCCTCGCCGGGCCATTCCGGTGCGCGGGGATCCCTTTTGCGAGGACTCTCCCGGTGCGAGGCATGGCCCCGTGCACGGCTCCTCTCCTCTCCCGGCAGCCGACAGCACGCTGACCCGGCCCCGTTGCCGCCGGGGAGACCCCACCGGGCCCCCGCTGACCCCGCCCGCCCTGGCGCTGAGCACGGCGCGGCTGTGCCAGCCCTCGCTGCCCTGCCAGCCCTGCCTGCGGGTGCGTCTGGCCGTCCCGGCCGCAGGTACGGGCTGTTCTCAGGGATGGGCCCTCCTTGTCCTCTGGGGGAACCCTGGCAGGGGACACCCCGGCCGCGGGATCGTCCCACCCGTGTCAGCAGCAACCGTTGGCATCCTGCAGGAATCCACGGGCTGCAGCTTGACTTCCTGGAGCTGGGCTCTAACCGGGTTGGGTGGCTGCAGGTGTGGCAGCGGCACCAGGCACCAGGCGATGTGCCGGTGAGTGCGGGGCACGCCGCAGGGATGGGGATGGGCGGTGGGGCTGTGCTCACCCTCTGCTCCCCATAGTGGCAGGTTCAGTTCGACTGCTTCCCAGCGGAAAGTGGGCGGCGGGTCCTGGTGACCCTGCATACCATCCCTGACAGAGGCCTGGCCATCAGCCGCAGCCACGTGGTTGCCATCGAGCTGCAGGGTAAGGCTGGAAGGGAATGGGGTGCTTGTAAGGGTTGGCACTGACTGACCCTCCCTGTGCTCCCAGGGCCCGTCTTCACCCACACCTGGCTCCCTGAAGTGCGGGCCATCGAGGTGGCTGTGCCCGAGGGCCCTGCGCTGGTGGTGCGGCTGTGCCATCAGCTGGCCTTGGAGTGTGAGGAACTGCCACAGCCCTTCCACCGCCAGGTAGCAGCCAGCAGGATGCGGTCCCCGGGGGTCCCTGCACTCCCAGCATCCTCACATTCCCTCTGTGCCTGCAGCTCCTGGTGCCGGGCGGCCACCACGTCTCACTGCCGTATGAATTCCTGGTGCCCTGCCTTTGTGTTGAGGTGTGATCCCCATTGCACCCCTGTGTGTGCTGATCCGCACAGCGATGGGACGCGGGTGGCAGACACATGGTGCTGTGCTCTGCTCCCCAGGCCTCCTATCCACACCGTGACAGCCTGCGCAGCAAGCGCTGCCCCTTCCGTGAGCGGCCGGATGCCTGTGAGTGCCTGAAGGGACCCTGGGGAGGGCACACTGTCTCCTGGCCACCCTACTGATCTTATCCCCACAGATGGCCCTGACCTATGGTCCTCAGTGCACTTCCATGACTACAGCAGCAAGGACCAGATGGCCATGGTGCTGAGTGCCAGCTGTCCCCTGCGTCCCCGGGCCACCCTGTGCTGGAGGGAGGCGGCAGCTGAAGCTGCACCGTGCCACAGTGTCCCCAACTCCACGGCAAGTGAGGAGGATCAGGTGAGGGGACATGGCTGCAGGGCACCACTGGACCCCAGGATGTCCAAGGGTGCAGTGCATCCCTGGGGACAGATGGTGACACTCTCGCTGTCCCTTGCCAGGCGTACACACTGGACAGTGTGGATGTGCACCCCCTGCTCTGCTTCAGGGTAAGCCCCCGGGGCGGTACCGGCTGGGAAGGTGCCAGACAGGGTGCACAGGTGACCCCATGTCCCCTCCTCAGTTCTCCTATGGGAACAGCAGCCACGTGGAGTGCCCCCACCGCACAGGTGAGCCCTTGGGTTTGGGATGTTGTCTCTTCCCCCTCAGGCACCCCATCATGCTACGGTGTGTGTTCTCTCTTTACCAGACACTGCTTGGAACGTGTCCCTGAGTGCCAGGGGACTGCAGCTCCACCTGTGCCTCACCTCCCGTGTCCCTGCGTCCTTCAGCGCAGCGCTGTGCCAGCGCCGGGGCGGGCGCTGTGAGCCTGAGGCTCCCGTCTACACCGTCACGCGGGTGAGTGATGTAGGACAGGGGAGCTCAGGGGGGCAAGCTTTGCCACGCTGACCCTGCCTCGTGTTTTGCAGCCAGAGAGCTCTGCTCCAGGGGAGCTGGCGCTGCTGCTGCCGGTGCAGATCCTGGGCAGCTGCGTGTTGGTAAGGTGACTCCCAGCCCCGCTGTGCTGCCTGCATCAGGGTGGGGGGGCCAAACCCCAAATCCTGCCCCCCTCATCCATCTCCCCACCCAGGTCTGGCGCTCAGATGTGCGCTTCGCCCGCAAGCAGCTGCTCTGTCCTGATGGTGAGCGGAGCCCCAGGGCTGGTGGGGATCGGGCAGTGTGTCATGGCTGCCCGCTCACTGCACCTCTCCCAGTCTCACACAGGCACTTTGGGCTGCTGGGGCTGGCGCTGGCCCTGGGGCTGGTGGTGACCGTGCTGCTCCTGAACTGCCGCAGCACCTGGAGGATGCCTAACGGTGAGAGCCAGCGGTTTGGGCAAGGGCCGGGGCACCCCAAGGGCTGGGACACTCCAGGCACGGGGAAGGTCCCGGGGCGGTGGGACGCTGCAGTTCCACTGAGGTTGCTCAGAGCAGGGCTGTCACTGCTGTCCCCTCTGTCCTGCAGGTGAGGCAGCACGTGGCCGCCCGGTGCTGCTGCTGTACTCTCCTGATTCGGAGGAGCACCTGGCACTGGTGTGCGCCCTGGCCGAGCTGCTGCGCGTGGGGCTGGGCTGCGAGGTGCGCCTGGACCTGTGGGAAGCGGGCGGTGTGGGGCAGGCGGGGGCCCTGCCCTGGCTCTATGCTCAGCGCAGCCACGTGGGCCGCGAGCGAGGCACCGTCCTGCTGCTCTGGAGCCGGGGCAGCTCTCGGCTCTTCCGTTTATGGCGAGGGGGTGAAGGCGGTGGGGAGCCCCGCGACGCACACGATGTCTTCGGGGCGGCCATGGCGTGCTTGCAGGGCGAGCTGGGGGCGGCGGGGCGAGGCCGGGGCTGGGTGCTGGTGTACTTCAGCCGGCTCTGCAGCCCCCGCGACGTGCCGCGGCCCCTGCGGCCCCTGCCCACCTACCGCCTGCCCCAGGAGCTGCCCGGTCTGCTGGGCGCGCTGCGGGGCGGCTCCCCGCCCTCCTGCCGGCACCTCCGCGGCCGGGCCGAGGGGCTGCTGCTCCGGCTGCTGGAGGCTGAGGCCGGCAAGGGGGCGGCGGGAGGCGGCTCCGGGGGGGGGGCGGGCTCCCCGCTTCAGCCTGCCGGTACCTGAGCGTCTGCAGCGGGGCTGAGCTCGGGCAGAGCGTGGGCAGGGGCCACACGGAGGACGGAGGCACTCGATGCAGTCGGGCTGAACGAGCGGCTGCAGGAGAGCGACCCGGAGCGGAACGGAGCGGGGCTGGAGTACGGGCACAGCCCTGGGGCTGGGCAGCCGGGCTTCCGGCAGGGCCTGCTACGGAGGAGAGAGCGGGCCTCGCACGGGGCGGCCACGGCTGGGAGAGGCGGCTGGGCAGCTCCTGTGACGGCGGGGTGTCCGGCACGGCCCAGACGGGCTCCTCGCGCCTGGTTGTGGCTGCGTCGAATGGAATAAAAGCGCTGTTTACGTTTCCCCGCGTCTCTTGCTCTGGTGCTTTGGGGCTGCCGGCCCGGTGCGCTCACCCCTGGGCGGGACCCGGCAGCGCCCGTCGGGGGCAAACTGGGCCGCGCCGCTCCACGCGACCGCAGGAGCCCGGCCTGCGGGATCCGTGCGGGGCAGAGCGGGGCAGGCCCCACCCCGGGGCGGTCCCGGGAGCTCGGGAGCGGAGCAGGAAGCGGGAGTCAGCGGTGGTGGCGGCGGCGGGGACCGTGGGCTGGGAGCGGGGCCGTGGGGCCGGGGCCATGGGGTGCCCCGGCCCCACCGGGCGCGCCCCGGGGCGGCTGCTGCTGCTGCTGCTGCTGGCGGCGGGCGTGCGCGGGGCTCCCCGCGACGCCGTGATCTGCTCGCAGGTGTGTCGGCGTAGCGGGGGCAGCGGGGCCGCGGGGCCGGGCCGCGTCCTCACGCCTCCTGCCCGCAGGGCCTCGCCTGCCGCCTGCTCGGTAAGTGCCCGCGCCGCGGCCGCGCTGCCGGGCGGAGGGGAGCGGCGCTGACTCGGACCCGCTCTGCCCCCGCAGACGCCGACGTGCTGTGCGGGACGGAGCCCGCGGCGCCGGGCCCGGGGCTGGCGCTGCTGGGTCTGCGGCTGGAGCCGGCGCTGCGCTGCGCGGAGCCGGGCGGCTGCTCGCCGTGTCTGCGGGCACGGCTGCGCCTGGGCCTCGAGCCCGAGGACGGTGCCGGTGACGCGGGGACGGCCGCCTCGCCCCGGCGCGACGTCGCGGCGCTGCTGCTGCTCTCCGCTCACGGGTTCGCCTCGTCCCGCTGCGTGGCCGTGGAGGTCCGCGCATCCTCCGCTCTGCCCGGCCGGCCCCTGGTACGTCTGCGCCGCGGTCGGGCGGGGGGGCGGGCCGGGGCCGTGGCACGTGGGATGTGGGCACGGCGCTGTGGTTTTCCTGCGCAGGGCTCGGTGCGGTTCCGCTGCTTCGAGGCACCGCTGGGCTCGGAGCTGCACGTCGCCGCCTACGGCAGCGCACGCGGCCGCCGCCGGCTGAGCCAGAGGAGGCGGTTGCCAGGTGAGCCCCGGTCCTGCTGCGCCGCCCCACGCCTCCTCGCCCTCTCACCCTATTTACTATTCCTGCAGACTGCTCGTGGCCCGCTGCCCGGGCTGCCATCCCGCAGTGCCAAGGTAGGTGCCCGTGGCTCCGTGCTGGGCTCCCAGCTGGCCGTGCCGCTGGTGTGGGAGGCATTGGGGCACCTGGCACAGGGTGCCCTGAGCCGCCCGCATGCAGTGCCCAGGCTGCAGGTGTCGCCGGGGTTGACGGCGGTGCTGGTGGAGGTGCAGGTGGCCACAGTGGAGCTCAACTATACCCTGCGGCTCTACCACAACCACAGCCACGGTGCCAGCGGGTCGGGACGCGTAGTGACGGCAGTGAGTGCCTGCCCCTCCCTATCCCAACACTGCTGCCGTCACCCCGCTGTGGGGTGGTGTGCTGTGGGGTGACCCACGTCTCACTCTTGGTCACAGAGTGGGCCCATGAACTACAGCGTGCCACTGGAGGAGGTGCTGCCCTGCCTCTGCCTGCAGGTAGGAGCCGGGCTGGGCGCTGCAGGGACACAGCAGGAGGTGGGAAGGTGTCACCATTCCAGGGGGGCCAGCTGGACTCCCTGAACAACATGGGCACCCTAAATTGTTTTTCTGCTCTCTCTTCTCTACCCACAGGTCTGGCCGGAGATCCAGGACCCGCTGCGTGCCACCCTGTGCCCTTTCTCCCATGGTACCAACACTGGGGTGGGACATCCATAGGGATACTGGGACATGGGCAGACGCACCATGGTGATACACCAAGACCCCCGGGAAGCCCCACACAGACCCCTCTCCCCATGCAGATGCAGCAGCGTGGGAGCGACTGTGGGTGCAGACCCAGCTGGTGCTGCATGATGTGGGGCAAACATTCACCTGCTTTGTTTCCACACCCTGCGACCTCCCAGCTGAGCTGGTGCCCTGCTGGAGCCCGGCACCTGCTGTGCCATGCCAAGCCCTGCCCGGCTTGCAGCAGCCTGTCACCGGGCAGGTGAGCATCCTCGTGGAGCCAGGACATGCCAAAGGGATGCATGGCACTGATGGGCTGCTCTCTGCCTGCAGGGACCACAGGAGTTCCAAGCACTGCAGCCACACCCCAATCTCTGTGTGCAGGTAGCAGGCATCCTCGCCCCGTGGCTGCCCCACAGTTACTCCACGGCCATCTTATGCAATTAGTTCTCTCCTGCAGGTGAGGAGCAGTGGGAGGGTCCGGCTGACACAGTGCCTGCGGGACCATGGGCACCCTGGAGTGCTGCCTGGCCATGCAGACGACATCCTGGTGATGGAGCCTGGAGGGAACACATCACTCTGCGCCCTGCAGCGGGGCAACTGCATACCGCTCGCCAGCTTTGCTGCTGTGGTAAGGGTCAAGGGTCCCCCTGGTCCCTGTGGCTGAGGGTACTGCCACCATGCCTCTGGCTCAGCTGTACCCCCTGCAGGAAGCCGGCCGCCCGGGGCTGCTGGAGCAACAGCTGCAGGAGGACGTGGCATCGGGGCAGTGTATGCAGGTCAGTGCATGGGCAGCATCTGGCGGGCACTGATGAGCCGGCACGTGACATTGTGTGATGTGTCCTTGTGCCCACAGCTCTGGCGTCCTGAAAACGGCAGTGGGGTCACACTGTGGGCTTGTCCCATGCACAAGTGTGAGTAAAAGGAAGGGATGCTGCAGGTGCCAGGGGCATGGGATAGGTGGTGACGCTGTGCCCCACAGACATGCGTGCCCGCTGGGTGCTGGCCTGGCTGGGGGTGCTGGTGTGTGCTGCCTGCATCCTGCTGCTGCTGCTGCTGAAGAAGGAGGACATGAAGGGTGAGCACAGTGGGGCTGCACGTGGCCAAAATTGCATGCTCAGCACTGTGTCACCCTCTCTGTTCCCTGCAGTTTGGCTCAAGTCCCTGCGCACTGGGCGTGGTTCCAAGGGTGAGTAGTGGGGATCGCTCTGTGGGGCTGAGTCCCCTATGGGGCCACCCCCGTGGGGCTCTTGGAGGACGCCACTGATGCTGTCCCACAGCCCCACTGCGGGGACGCCGCGCACTCCTCCTGCATGCGGCAGAGCCGGTGGCAGAGCGTGCAGCCTGCGCGCTGGCAGCAGCCCTGCGCCCGATGGGGATGGCGGTGGTGGCAGCGCCAGGCGGTGGCAGTGGGGTGGCAGCATGGGGGCCGCTGCCGTGGCTGCATGCGCTGCACCAGAAGGCGCTGCGGGGCGGGGACACCGTCGTCCTCCTCCTGTCCCCGGCGGCTGAGGCTGCTGCCAGGCGGTGGGAAGATGCCGCCGGGGGTGTGTCAAGGGCTGGGGACGCTTCTAACGGCCCCAGTCCTCCGCTCGACCCTGGCAATGAAGTGGAACCATGTGAAGCCTTCGCCGCAGCTCTGTCCTGTGCCATCCCGGTGCTGTCTGCGGGCGCTGGGCGCTACGTGGTGGCCCGTTTGGAGCCCGCAGTGACATCAGTGCCCCAAGTGCTGCGGGCAGCCCCAGCCTTTGTGTTGCCCAGCGAGGCCGTGGGCTTTCTGCAGGCGCTGGCGGGGCGCCGTGGCTGCCGGCTGGAGCCCCACGCGGCCGCGGTGGCCGAGAGGCTGCGGAGGGCACTGGGTGAATAAAGAGCGATGTGGCCCGAAGTCCTTGGTGTGGCTGTGAAAAAAGGGCGGTGGCGCCTTTAAGGCGGCTCCCGGAGGGCTGTACGGATTGGCTGCGGGATGAGGGGCGGGGCGTGACGCGCGGCGCCGATTGGCGGAGGGAGGTGGGAGCTGAGTCAGCGGGCGCGGCGCACGCCGAGGGGCGGGGCTGGAGGATGGGGCCGCGGCGGCGCCTGGCGGCCGCGCTGCTGCCGCTGCCGGGCGGACGCGGGGGGGCCCGGCTCGGGGCCGCGCTGCTGGGGGCCGCGCTCCTCGGGGGGGTCCTCCTAGGAGCAGCGGGCAGTGAGACCCCCCCGGGGGACGGGGCCGAGCCCTGCCGAGCCTGCCGCGGCCTCGCCGAGAGCTTCAGCAGGGTGCGGAGCTGGAGGGGGGGGGGAAAGGGTGGGGAAGTACAGCATGGCGGTGAGATGGGGAGGGGGAGTACGGGGGTGGTGGGGTGGGGTGTATGGAGGTGATGAGAGACATGGTGATGGATAGGCCACGTTGGTGATATCTGGGGGGGAGGTTGACAACCTGAGCTGGGATCTTACAGGGAGATAACATGGGGATTATGTAGGCGGTGCTGGGAAGGGAAGAACGGGGCGATAGCGTGCAGGGCACAGGGGGTGGCATGGTTTGGTGGAGGGGGACGAGGACATACATGGTTTGGGAGGAGATGGGTGATGTGGCTGGGGGGCGCAAGAGGTGATATGGCTCTTGGGGGGAGGCAGGGGGATGGCCTGGGAATGACAGAGTGCAGGGGAGGACAGTCCTGGGGAAGTGGGCTGAGGGTAACCCTGTGTGGGGGCTGTATCCATGGTGGGAGGGCTCAGCTGTGGGGTCCTACGGTGTCTGGGCCATCCCCCCTGCATGCCCAGGGAATGGAACGAACGGAGCACGAAGGCTTCGGTGGGGGCAACACGGCCTGGGAGGAGGAGAAGCTGGCCAAGTACAAGCACAGGTGAGCTGGTGCACATTGTGGGGACAGCCGTCGGAGATCCTCCGTAACCATCAGCATGACCCCACAGTGAGACACGGCTGCTGGAGGTGCTGGAGAGCGTGTGCCCCCCCCAGGACTTTGCCTGCCACCAGCTGCTGGAGCGCAGCGAGGAGCACGTGGAGCAATGGTGGTTCCACGAGTGAGTGGGGGACATGGGGCTGAGGGATGGCGTACAGGGGGGCACAGGGCTTGAGTATTGTGTGTGTGTCCACAGGCGACAGCAGCACCCCGACTTCTTCCAGTGGCTGTGCATGGAGCGCCTGGCGCTGTGCTGCCCGCCCGGCACCTACGGCCCTGACTGCCTGCGTAAGTCCTGCAGTGAGCACGGGGGAATGGGAAGGGAGGTGCCCCGTGTCCTCACCTTCCCCCCCATGTCCTCACAGCCTGTGCCGGTGGCCCCCAGCAACCCTGCAGTGGCAACGGGCGCTGTGATGGAGAAGGGACGCGGGGTGGCACCGGGCTGTGCGTCTGCAGCCCCGGCTATGGAGGTCCTTTCTGTGCCGAGTGCGGAGATGGCTACTATGAGGCATCACGCAACCAGAGCCAGCTGCTGTGTGCAGGTAAGCACCGCGCTGTGCTGTACTGAGGGCTTTGTGCCCACCACCTTGTGCTCACCACCTTGTGCCCACCACCTTGTGCTCACCACCCTGTACCCACCCTTGCAGAGTGCTACCCAGCCTGCGGGCGCTGCACAGGGCCAGAGGACTCCAGCTGCCTGCGCTGCAAGAGGGGCTGGGTGCTGCACGAGCACCGCTGCATCGGTTGGTGCACAGAGATGTGGGGCTGGATATTGGGGTGGGGATCCCGGGAGAGCGCCGTGGGTTCATTGCCTCTGATCCGCAGATATCGATGAGTGCGGCACGGAGATGGCACACTGCGGGGCCAACCAGTTTTGTGTCAACACTGAGGGCTCCTACGAGTGCCGAGGTGCGAGGGCAGCGGGGTGGCAATATGGGATGGCCCCCTTCAGCTGTGGCAGCCCCCCATCTTCCTTTCTGTTCCCTCCTCAATACGCTGCAGATTGCTCTACTGCCTGCATCGGCTGCATGGGCGCAGGGCCAGCGCGTTGCAAGAAGTGCAACAAGGGCTACCGGCGGGATGGGGCCAAGTGCCTGGGTGAGTGCTCTTGGCACACCTGTAGGGGGGATGTGGTGCCCAGTGCCCCCACGCCACTACCTGGGCGCTCCCTGCAGACGTGGATGAGTGCACCAGCAGCGAGGAGCCCATCTGCACAGGGCTGCAGGAGGTGTGCGAGAACACGGAGGGCGGCTATCGCTGCATCTGCGCCCCGGGCCACGTGCGCAGGGATGGGCAGTGTGTGGAGGACAAACCCCCCGGTATGGCACGGGTTTGGGGAGGGGGGCACGGAGGGATGCCCTCACCCACCATTGTCATCCCTGCAGATGCCCCAGAGAAGGGATTCTTTGATGATGTGACGGACGATGAGGTGGTGGTGCTGCAGCAGATGTTTTTCGGGGTGATGATCTGCGCCCTGGCCACGCTGGCTGCCAAGGGTGACATGGTGTTCACCGCCATCTTCATCGGTGCCGTGGCCGCCATGGCCGGCTATTGGCTGTCCGATCGCAGCGACCGCGTCCTGGATGGCTTCATGAAGGGCAGATAGCTGTGGGCGGGGGGTTGTGCGTGGGGCCCTGCATGTACCCCCCCACTGGTAAGAGTAGGGACCTCGTCCTCCCCGCCTTGTCCTATGCAGAAGTGGGGTCCTGCAGGTGCAGCGCTGCTGAGGGGGCACAGCATGCTGCCCCCCACCTCTCGCGTGTTGGGGCACTTTGCCATAGGGATTGTGGTCCCCCCTCCCAGCACAGCACGAAGGATAGGGAGAGGAGAAGGGGGGGCAGGGTCCCCCCATCCCAAGCTCAGCTCCCCATCCCTAAATCCTCTTCCTTGTGTTGCCAGGGCAGAGCCCTTGTGCTTCCCCTCCCCAGCCCCTGTGTCCCCAGACAGGGCGAGTGTGGCTGGGGAGGCTGGGGGGTGGCAGTGGCCCTCAGCTCAACGCTGGTCCTGGGGGGGCCTCTCTGGATGCATGCACGTGGCAGTCGCATTCGTCCGTGGTCTGTCCGTCTGTCGAGGTGTGCTCATATCTGTGTGTGTATCTCAGGAATTAAAGCTCTGCACACCCACCATGGCTGCTGGGGGGCACAGGGCGCGGGGGCCTCCTGGTTGGGTCATAAATTTTATTTCTCTTTTTTTTGGCACAAACGGAGCTGGCTGAGGGTCACAGCAGGAGGGGATGTGGCTGTGCGAGGTGACACCTCAGAGCTCAATGGTGTCGCTGGAGAGGCTGCGGGCGTCCACCTGCCTGCTGAGCGCCAGGAAGCTGCGCCGTGCCTCGGGCTCGGAGCCGGGGGGCTGCAGGGCCGGGGGGGTCTCCTGGTGGGCCAGCAGCTGCGCCCGGCTTGGCGCCTCCTCCAACGGCAAGCTGTCGGGCGAGGACAGGCCGTGCCGCCACGGGTTCCAGCTGATCTTCAGCGAGAAGCTCTCCATGGAGCTGACGGACACGTCGGCCTCTCCGCGGGGCAGCTCGGTCAGGGAGCTGCTGCGCACCATGCTGGTTTGGGGCTCAAAGGTGCGGATGGAGGCCCCGGAGCCGCGGCGCGGCCGCCCAAACAGCCCCTCGCGCAGCAGGTGCCGACGGCACAGCGCCTGGTCGATGCTGCGCCGCAGGTCGATGGGGGATGGCGGGCGGAAGACCAGTTCGCCCAGCGAGGCCGAGGAGCCGTGCTCGCGGATGGCTGCCACCGCCACGTTGGGGCACTTGGGGCTGAGGCCCGGCGTCCCCGCAGCCACGGCCGCGTTGCTGTCCTTCAGCGCCCGCAGCGGGAGCTGCTCGGCCGGGTTGCGGATGAGGCTCTTGGAGATGTCTCCGGTGGGCGCGTGCTCATAGCAGTTGTTGGGATATTCGGGCGCTTGGGCCTTGCGCCCGGCGCAGAAGTACCGCACGGCTTTGGCCCAGCACGAGTGCCCCGCCGCCTCCTCCCTCCGTCCCCGCCACAGCGGCTCGGCCGCCCCCAGCAGCACCGCCAGCCCTACGCCCGCCTCTCCCACCCGCATCCATCCCATGGCCGCCCAGCAGGGCCACCCGCAGCGCCCGGCCGGGCCCACGCCGCCCCGCAGCCACGCGGCGCTGAGCAGCTGCAGCGCGCAGCACGGCACCCCCAGCAGCCCTGCTGCCAGCAGCGCCCGTGCCCCGCATCGCAGCCCCTCGCGACGGGACCCCCGCCAGCCACCCCGCAGCCCCCCCAGGAGCAGCAGTGTGGCGAACACGCAGCCCACCCCGTGCAGCGCTAACCCTGCGCCTAAACCCCATCGTGGCCACAGCAGATCGGCCGCCACAGGGGCGAGGCACTGCAGCACGGCCGTGACCCCGAGCGCGGGCAGCCCCCCCAGGGAGGGGGGCAGCAGGCAGAGCTGTGCCACGTGCTGCAGGCGGCCCAGCAGCAGAGCGAAGGCTCCCAGCAGCAGCGTGAAGGGCACGGAGCAGAGCAGCAGCATGCAGCGGGGCGGCAGCCGGCCCCGCGCCCCATACGGATCCAGCAGCAGGAAGGTGCCCCGCAGCAGGCTGGCGGCCAGCAGCAGCCCCGTGGTGCCCAGCAGTAGGGCGCAGTGGGGTGGCCGCTGCAGGATGGTCCCCCCCAGCCCCGCTGTGCAGCCCAGTGCCAGCAGCAGGCACAGCGCCGCCCCCACATAGGCGTGCACGGCCCAGGCGATGCGAAGGGGACGGCGTAGCTCAGCCCAGCCCGCTGCTGTCGTGTTGGAGCTCCCAGCAGTGCATGAAGCCCCTGTACAGATGCTGGGCTCTGAGGGGGGCTCGCTGGGCTCCGGCTTCATGGGACGCCATGGGGCGCGCTGCGTTGTCACCCATACCACTCCCTGCCGCCACGTGGCTGAGGGGACTGCGGTGCTGCTGGCAGCAGGGGGCTGCGTCCCTGTGGCATCTGCAGGTAGAGAGAGGGCTGTTTGTTAGTGGGGTGCCCCATATGTGGATCTATTGCGATGGCCAATGCTCCAGCTGAGTGCACTGTCTCTGACCCCACAGGGAAGCCCCCTCCTGCCTGGCTCTAACCGCGATAATCCCTATAGGCAGTAGATTAGGGCCATCGCTGGGCACAATCCTGATTGAAGGTGGCACCTCAGCCCAAGATAGCTGCCATCCCCTCGCCCAGCTGGTGGTCACCCCCCAGACCCCATGCTGGGACGGTGCTTGTCCACACTGCAGCTCACCTGAGAGCCTGGTGCTGGATGGTGTCCCTGCTGTGGGGCGCACTGTGGGCACGGTCACCTCGGTGGCATTGAGGATGCTGCCATGCCCCACAGCGCCCCGGACTCGCTGCGGGGAGCCGACGTCTTGCTCAGGGAGCAGCCCTGTGAGAGAGAGGACAGGTGGCACCCAGGGCTCAGTCACTGTGGGGTGTCCGTGCATCTTGCCAGCTCCTACCTGTATCAGGAGTGCCAGGGGGGGACGTGCTGGAGATGGGTGGCGGTGTGATGCTGGTGCTGAGGGTGGGCTGGGGGTCCCGCAGTCTTGTTGACCTGGCAGGTGCCACATCCCCGGCGGTGGCATTGCTGAGTGGGGCTCTGCGTGTGCTTCTCTGATGCGCAGGCAGCAGCCAAGTCCAGGTCTCAGCCCTCACCTCCTGTGCCATCTTGGGTGACGGCCCACGGGATGGGGCTCTGTGCTCCCCCAGGGTGGAGGCAGGAGCAGTGCTGAGGTGACCCCATAGTCCCTGTTTGCTGCTGCCCGCAGCTGCTGGCTGTCCCCAGGTGTGTGTGGCTGCTGTCACCGCTCCGGTCCCCACTGCTGGCTCTGGGGTCAGGGCAATAGTGGACATGGTTGGCTGAGGGCTGGGAGTGCTGCCTGGCAGGGATGCACCCTGCTCAGATGGGAGTGTCCCCTGACCTGCCCAGGGTGGCCCTGTGTCTATGGGCACCTGGGGGGATGCCATCCCTGGTGTGGAGCTGTGAGGTAGCTCTGTCTTCCCCCTGGAGCTGTCCTGGCCTTCGGCCTCTCGTCCTTGCCAGATGAAGGACTCCTCTACCACAGCCAGGGTTGTGTCACCTGCCAGGCTTGCCCCTGTCACCCGAGGTGTCCTAGTGACAGTGCCCAGCTGTGGCAGTTGAGACCAGTGCACAGGACTGCCACCTCTCCAGCGCTCACTCTCGATGTTCCCAGCACCACTCAGCTCCCCCGATGCATCCCAGGCTGGAGGTGTCCCCAGGTGTCCCCAGGATGGGACGTGCAGGGGTACCCTGCCCTGCTGTGATGTCTCCTCTGGGGACAGTGTCTCCTGGGCCGTGGTGGAGACCCTGTCAGCCAGGAGCAGCGTCCAGGTGATAAGCCACACTGCAGCCATGGTGAGCCTTCACCTTCACCCTGCGGGGACAGGGGGTTGGTGAATGGGAGTGACGCTGCCTGGGGGTGGGGACTGTCCCTGTTTCCCTGCACTGGGGCCCGTGCCCAGCTGCGCCCCATCCCGGGTGGTTCCTGGCTGCATCCCAGCTGGGCCTGTTCCCGGTGTCCCCGGTGCCAGTAGCCCGCATTCCCAACGCTCCCATTTGCAGCGGCTCTGGTGCCGGCAGTCCCCATCCCCAACGTCCCCATCCCCGGTGCGGATGCTCCATGGTGCCTGTGCAGCCCGCACACAGCATCCCCGGCGTCCCCGCTCCCGGTGTCCCCATCCCCCGTGTTCCCGGTACCGACAGCCCCTCTCCGCCGCGCTCCGTTCACCTTGCCGCGTCCCCGGCTGCCTCCCGCCGCCCGCCGCAGCCCGGGGAGGCCCCGAAGCCCGTACCGCCGCAGCCCCCGCTGACCTGCCGCTGCCGCTGCCGGTGCGGGCCGGGCTCTGCGGCGGAGCGGGAGGCGGCGGCAGGCGGTCACGCGCCGCTCCGAGCCGCGGGCACCCGCACCGGGAACCCGCCCGGCACTGGGGCGGGAGGGGCGGTGCGGTGCGGTGCGGCGGGGCAGGGACGGGTTTCCATAGGGGATGCTAAAGCGGGGCAGGCAGCGAAGGCAGCCCTTGTGCCGGTGACACCCAAATCCTGGGGTGACTGCGTCCCGGCCACCCGCACCCGGGGGCTGCGTTACCGTGCTGGGCGCCGTTCCCAAAAGGTGCCCCCAAGAGGCGAGGGGCGGCACCGGCACCCCCTGCCCGCTGCTACTGCAGCACGGCTGCGCCGAGCGCGGGGCCGGGGAATTTGGGCAATGCCGGCCCCACAAAGGCAGCAGGCAGGCGGCTGATCCCGGGATTAGCGGCGGGGAGGCTGCGGGGCGAGCGGGGCATTGCCGGCCTCACCCTGCGCACGGGGCGGGCTGCGCCCTCCGCCGCCGGTATCTCAGCCGCCGCGGTTCCTCCGGCTCCGCACAGCTCCCGCATCCCCCTGCCGCCGGCGCTCTCCCGCTCTGCCCGGTGACTCAGGGCCGTCTCCGCAGTGCGTGTGCGTGTCTGTGCCCCGCGCCACCTGGGTGCCACCGCACCCCGGCGCATCACTCCCACGTCTCCACGGAGGCCAGCGCAGGGGGAGCACCGCTCACTGCTCTGCATCCCCAAACGCTGCTCACGACCCCTCCGTGCCCGTGGGATCCCCAGCACGACCCCGCTGCTCTTAGGCCTGGGGCTGTGCCGTCCTAGGGGCTCGCAGCAGAGGTCCCTCCAAGCTCAGCAGTGTGCTGCCGGGCTGGCAGCAGTGCAGAATGGAGAGCACCAAGCCCTCCTATCCCCAAAACGCGGTGAGAACCTCAGCCCCCCGCAGCGGGTTTCACCCACCGCAAATTGCTGCACTCTGGGGAGAGCAGCTGCAGAGGGGAAATGTAAAAGGAAGAAGGGCTGTGGGCAGCTGTCATGCTGTCTGTTCACCTGCTGAAATGGGATATCACCTCCCCTGAGGTATAGAGAAATGAGACATTTGCAAAGAAACAACGTGTTTATTAAAGCCAGGCAAACGATCCCAGCCCTCCCCTGCAGGATGAGATCGCTGCACCATGTGGGTTTGTGGCAACAGACTGCTCTGTCAATATTGAAACGCTTCTTCCACCAGCAGCAGCTCAGATCAAAGATCAAAAGGGCAAAAACATTCGAAGCTGTGGAAACAGATCCACTGCTGGTGACCCAGCAAGATCTGCTCTGTTTGCTCCTGGGGTTGCCGAGGGCTCGAGCTGCCATTTATCCCAGGCTGGTGGTGAGGTGGTCCCTTCTCACTCAACATCTGCACAGCTGGGATGACCCTGAGCCAAAGAACTACATCTAAAAGATGAGAAATATCCATCAGTTACTGAAGGTGTTGAATTTCGACTTTGCTTCTTTGGGCTTCTGTCCAAAGCCATCCTTGAAAAGTTTAAGATGGACACGTCCTTTATTCATAAGAGAGACATGAGGCTACTGTGATAGAAACTAAACAACATCCTGAATTTCCTGAAACAAAGTCTCAAGGGAGAAGAAGCACAGCAGTCCATGCACCGGGTTGCTGGGACTTTGCTTTCCTCAGCAGAGCCCTTATCCACCAAAGCTCAGAAACAGGGGCAAATCTTAACCTTACCAAAAACAGTCAGAAAAAGACCCCTACTTTCTAGAGAGCCAAAAGTCAGAACTTGCAGACATGCAAACCAAAACAGAGACTACGAGTAAGAGAGGAGTGAAAGCCTCCAGCTACAAAGATGTTATTAGAGGCGTAGGGCTGAAAGTCTCAGCGGAGTGCAGGCACTTCTCTGCTGCATGAACACAACAGTAAGCAGAGCCCGGGGCACTTCTGGTGGGGGTAAAACAACGCAGACCCACGCAGCTTCCCAAGCCTCAGATCCTAAGCTGTCCCTGAAGATGGATGTGAGCAGGCAGTGACATGCTTGGGGCCAGGCAGGAGCCCTGCCTGTTTTCAAGGGGCTGTGCTCACACTCGGCCCTTCTCAGCAGTCCCAACAGGAGCTCCCAGCATCAGCTGTAGGAGACTGAACAGGAGGAGTAAACAGCAACACAGACAGCCATGTCTGCACTGGAGGCTCTGAAAACAAAACCCCTCAATCTGAATAATCACTATCAAAAACTAAGGAGCAACATTCTGTGCCCTGCACGTTGCCAGGACACGGGTTGGTGGAGCCTGTGTTGCAGCTCGCCTGTTTTTCACCTGCTCTGCACAGGGAGAACAGACTCTCCTGGGGAGAGGAATCCCAGAAATCCCTTCTCACGCTGGCAGCTATGGCTCTTTTTCTGTTTTCCAAGCTTCTCTTTCTTTGGTCTGCAAGTTGGAGCATGCTTTTATTGGAGCACGACACTGGCAGGAAACTCTTTGTAAGCCTGGGCTGAGCACTGCTGAGCATCTGTTGATGGGGAGCTGCAGGAATTGGGTGAGAGCTTGCTAAACTGAGAGCAACTGTATATCTGGGAAAGCAATTGTTTCTTGTGCTTCCCAACCCCATAATCCTGTTTGCTCTTACTTGCTTCAGCCCACCATCAGCACACCTGGCGAGCTCCCCCTTTCTCTTGCCGGGGTGTGTTTTCTTCCTCTCCATTACTTTATTCCAGGGGATCCTTCCCAGCTTCAGCTTTGCCTTGTTCCCTACGGCTATGTTCTCCAGCTCCTGGTCCGTGGACGAGCTCCCATCTCTCTGCCCAGACACGTTGCTTTGCACAAAGAGATGGCACGCTTGAGGCTGCCTCTGCTGTGATGGTGTCACGAGTTTAAATCCACTGGTACCTCTGCGGACTGCCTTCCTCAGAGGAGTGACTGGGGATATCTCCTGCAGTACGGGAACGGGCTTTTTCCGACCGTCCCCCAGAAACTGGCTGTTAGCACTGCACGCACACGGATGGTGAGAGCAGCTCTGTGCTACCAAAGCAGATTCCACCTCCCCGCCATACGCAGCTGTAGCAACGGGGCTGACTTTGCTTTCAGAAGGTGCATCGAGGCCACCCCGAGGTGTCACGTCCCCGCTGACTCTGTGCTGCTTCCCCGCAGCAGACAGAGCCAAGGAACTGCAGCCCCCTGTACCATGGCAGCACGGCCAGTGTGCTTTCTGCTGACGTGGGGCACGGTCCTGGCACGTGCCAGGCGAGGTCTGGGAGGAGTTATCCACCATCCTGGGGGGGACTTTGGCACTGGTCATGAAGGTCTGCAGCTCAGCTAAGGCACTGGGGAGCTTCAGGGAGCGTAATTCTTCACATAGCTTCAGGTGGTGGTCGCTGAGCTGAGCTGGCAGTGACTCCAGACCCTCCTTCAGCTGCAGGACACTGGATTTCACATCCGAAATATCCACATCTTTCTGGGGGAGCAGTGAGCAGAAGCAGTAAACAATGCATTACAAAGTACAATAATAGGATTCAAAGAGGAAACTTTGGTACCGTGCATCAGTGAGACACTTTAAGTTAAGACCCAATCTTAGCGATTTGTATCACTCTGTGTAAAATGTGTTTATTGTGACCCAAAAGTGGGCATGCACTGCACCGCCTCCTCCAGCAAAGGCATGTGACAGAGCAAGAAAGCAGTGCTTCACCGTGCGCCTGCCACCACAGGGCACTGTTGGGCTCCCTTCTCTCTGACCACGATTCCATCAGTGCTGACAGCACTGTGTATGGGCTCCTGGGTAAGCATCAGCCAGTACGTGGTCCAGAATTTGCATTTTAATATGCTTTCCCCATTCAATACAATAGAAACAGTCTAGTTTGTAATCCTCTGTCTGAAGACAATTTAATATTCAGTTAATATTTTGAAGAAATTGGAGAAATTCGGAATGAAGATTCAGAATAAAAGATTAATTTCCCCACTTACAGCCGCCAGTCTCCTCTCCATCTCCAGCAGCGCCTGCTCCATTTGGCTTTTATCTTCCAGGGCTTTCAGCACCACGTCACTGTGACTTTGAAGAGCATCTTGCACTAAACAGGCAAATCAATAAAAGACACATTTGGTCTCTCATTTGTAAATGTGAATGAAGCACTATCAATACTATCGCTGCTTCCGCCACGGCCTGGCATGAAATACTTCACTGTGCTATGCAACCACAGCTGAGCTCTCCCCAAGCACCAAACAATGGACAGTGGGGTACATGCTTAATGCAGAGCATTTGGAATTTATAAGATGCTGAGTGCAGGCCAAATCTCATTTACTGTGCTCTATTAATATGGCAGCTGGAGATGAAAGGCGGCGTGAAGCTGGAACACTTGGTTAGCTCAGCGCAAGGAAGGCTGAGGTGAACAAAGATTGCACTGGGAGAGGGACCACAATGTGCCTGGTTTACAGCTTACGTGGAGGGGGGAAGATCCTTAGCAATCTTACAGAATCATAGAATCATTCAGGTTGGAAAAGACCTCTGTGATCACCCAGTGCAACCGCCCACCCGTCACCAACGCTGCCCACTGACCATGGGTAACACATCTCCCCTTTCCTTGAACCCCTCCAGGGACACTGACTTCACCACTCCCTGTGCAGCCTGTGCCAGTGCATCTTTCTGGGAAGAAATTCTTCCTAATATCCAACCTGAAGTCTTCCTTTAGAACCATAAATGATGAAACAGAGGAAGAGATGCTCTCTAGCCATGTCTGCTCTTCCCTTTGAACAGCATAGGAAGGTGTGGATGTGTGGCTGGGGCAGAGCCTTTGGTTCTCCCAAAACAGGATTCAGGGCCCTCCTAAAACAAAGTGTTCCCAAGCCAGCTGGGTGGGATAACCAAAACTCAGGAATGCTGCTGTGTGCCCAAGAGAAAGATCAGTGTAGAGCAATGTTCCAACAAGTGGCTGCAAGAGCTCTGCAGTCAATTAATCCTCTTTTCCTGCAGATCCAATATGTTTGATTGACTGTGGTGTCTGCGGAGCTGAGAGCCCTGCTGAAGAGGTTCCTGCACGTGGTGTATTTATCTCAGCTCCTCAGGGCAGCTCCTCTCACCCCAGGGATGCTGCTCCCCTGCTGCAGCACCGCATGGTTCTCGGCATCACTTCTCCTGCTCTGCTATTTTCATTAAGCTCGTGGGGACTTAATTATCTTGGTGGCTCTGCCCTTCTGTCAAACTCGTGATGGAATTGGCCAGAGTTAAAAACTATTAAGGAGAGACAGGCAGAAGGGATCGTACACGTTTGGGTTCCGTGAAAAAACGGAGACTTTTGAAAAGGTACATTTGGAAGGGAGAAAAGAATGAGATGTGAGCAATTATGGGCCGGTGGGTTTGTTCTCATGCTGCCCAAGGTTTTAACTAGACCTTAAAGGAAAGAGCAGTCAAAGATACAGAGGAAAATGGAACAGAACAGAACAAGACTTCACGAAAGGCAGATTGTGCCTGACTAATGCAATAATGCAATAAGAGAGGTGAGCAGTTAGACAAAGGCAGTGCAGTGGCCTTTGTGTAGATTCAAACAAAGCTTTTCACTGGAAATCATGTCATATGAAAAAAGCTGAGAAAAACCGTGAGGTGCATAAAGGCTCTGGAGGGTGGTGGCAGGAGGGGACCTGGGTGCAGGCGAGGCAATGGGCAGCCAGCCTGTGACACAAGGCTGTGTGCTGGGGCACAGAGCAGCGAGGTACAGCTTGTGGAATAGGTTTGTAATGATGGAAGAAGTGTTTCAGTGGCTCCTTTCAGAGTCTGCATCTCCCTGGTTAGACCCAAGTGCTACTTGCACTGTTTCTGGGAGGCTGCTGGCCCCCTGCAGGCCTGCAGCCCCACCGAGGAGAGGAAGGCAGCAGCAACTGAGCGAGGAAAGCCCCTCACATCACTCCATCCCATTCCAGCTGTGCACAACGAGGGCTTACCTCGGCTTGCTGCTCTTCCCCATGTGCTTTCTTTTGATTCTGAATTATTTCAAGGCTTTCTGATTTCCCCTGTCTGTTCTTCAACATGGATCCTCGGTTTATAAATAGCGCTGCATCCTCGGGGCTTGTGATCTGCACATACGTTTGACTCAGCACAGCATGCTGCGGGCAGGCTCCCAGCAGCCTGTGGAACGTGCTCCATTTGTACATGTGGGAGTGTTCTGCAGGAAAACCTCAGTACAGAGGAGGGGCACTTTCCTCCCTCGCTGCCCTCCGCACTAAGGAGCGTTCAGACTTGTCAAACATTATTAAACACAGCAGAAATGGGTGTTGATCTACGCCGAGAAAAAACGGCATTGAGATGGCTGAGGTAAATCAGATCAAGGATCCTGCTAGTCAAACCTCTTGGCTTTGAAAATGATCAAGAACAGCTGCCTCAGAGAAAGTCTTCTTCAAATAAACCCTGCAGTGGATGGTTATTGAGTAACTCAATCACAGAGGAAAAATCTTTACTCGGTTAATGAGTGGATTATGCACAGGCTTGTGCCTCTTTTCAGGTATTTCAATCCAAGCCAAGCAGCTTTTTCCAACCTGGAATGTTGCTACGGTTGGGTTTGCTGTACCATTGTCTTTGAATGCTGCTGGTTTCCATTAATAACATAAGGAATGTGAAATCCATCAGGAGAGAGAATGCTGCAGGTCCTCAGGGCCGGCGGTAGGTGAGCTCATCCAGTAAACCCACCCTGCTGCCCAGTGCTGGGTTCAGTCAGAGATTTGCACTGGCTCGTCCTCTCTAAGGGAAATATTGCCCATCATTCACCATCTTTGCTGGCAGGAGGGGCAGACTGTCAGCAGTGCGCTCGCCGGGAAGATGCTAAGAAGTGTTGCAGAGGATAGGGCTGCTGTGAGCTGTCACAGCTGGAACTGCCAGATACCAGAGATGCAAGGCAGTTCAGAGAGGGCTGAGCTGTGAATATGAGGATTTATATATATATATATATGTAAGAAAGCTTTGATATAAATGTGAGTATATAAATGAAAATGAGGAAAATAGAAAAAGAAATGAGTTACAGCGGTTGAGACCAGAAAGAGCGAGCAAATGGTAAGCCAGCAAGTCAACCAGAGGAACTCTACGAGGCAGAACTGAGAACACAGCTCTGCTTCCTTCTTTACATCCCAGTGCACAGCACACTGAGATGTGTTCAAGGAACAGAGCAGCTGTGCTTCTGTGAAAGCTGCTCAGGCAAATGCTATGTCACTGATGGTGCCAGACGCAGCTCTATTCGCTGTGTGTGCACATATGAACAAATGCACACAAGAGAACAGTTGTTATCTCACTGCAAGGAGCATGCTAGCACAACAGCATTTGCAAGGATATTTTGAAAAATATTTGCTGTTTTCTTCTCACACTGTGGCTTTGCAGACTCTGCCAAAGGTCCGTGCTGCTCACTGCTGTAAACGAGGCCTGTGACACTCCTGAAACGCTTCTAATGAGAATGGACTTAATTTCAAGTGATTTCTTTGCTTTGCAGCATTGTTTGAATGCCCTGTTGTACAACCTGTGTCTCTGAAGAGAGCCTCATCATCTCCTGCATTCAGCTCCTCACGTCAAATCCTCCGCCACCATTTGCTCAACACCTCTACCATGTCACCATGTCACCGCATCCCACGGTGCTGTATCATCAACCACTGCCATTCAGTGCTTCCTTGGCTCTGAATTTGTCAGCTGAGTTTAGGAATTTTAGATGGCCTTTTTGAAGGAATTACCTCAGCTGGGATCTTTTCAAGGCACAAGTGTGGGCATTTATGTGGTGGGAACTTAATTATCCATCACTGTGACACCAGTCAAATGGCAGTGTTTATCAGCAATTAACCAGTGACAGATGAACCTCCCAGAAATATAAAAAGAACAACATTGTGGAGTGATGATTTTCATTATGTATTCAACATTCTGCAGCATGATACATTACAGAAAGTGCCAATTTCTCTTTTCAATTGCTTTGAAAATCTAGCAGCAGGCACCTCTGGGAGGTTTCTCATTTCATTCAAGGCACAGTTATTTAAAATGGTTACTGAGAAAAAACAGGGCAGATGAGCAAATGGCAGAGAAGGACGAGGGGGACTCATGAACAATAGATTTAATTTTCAGTGCCATGACAACAATTTCTGTGCTAGAGGTGTATGAAATTAGGCAAAGTCCTGCCTCCGAGTGGACAAGCTGACACTGAAGCAACTAGGGATGGGCAAATGCAAATAGGAAGCTTGCTGTGCTGGCCAAAGCAGGCAGATACTTGCTTGCATTGAGGACCCACAAAGAGCACTTGCCAAGGGAGTGCCCTTGCTACAAGATTGATATTTGGAACAGACATGCTACCACAGCCTTGTGAAGAATGCATCAGACTCCACTGCTCTTGCCTGAGAGGGCCGTGTTGATTTAAAGGGCAACTGTCAAAGCTGCGTGTCTCAGAAGCCACATTTTGCTGCACAGATAAGATTCGACTGCTCTTGTGAGGGCCTTTTCCATTGAACCCAGGAGGCATTTCACACATTCTGCACGTGTTTTGAAGCCGGTTCCTTGTTCTTGCACAGAGCACAGTCCTGACACGGTGCTGATAGAAAATAATGACACAATTAAAAACCAGTGCACTCTCAAAAGCTCAGATCCAAGTCAAATTAGAAACAACTTCAGCAGTCCCCCTCAATAAAGACTGCTGTGACTAGCTGCTTGCTGTTCACAAGAGTTTTACATTATTGGCTCTTCTGGGAGATCATCCTTTCATCACAGTACAAGTGCACCTCATGAGCTGCTTTTTACCTAAGAAGAAAAGTACCAGAGATAGAAAACTGCAAACTACAGTGAAAACTTGAGAAATCCTTAACACCTGGATGTGGAAACATACGAAATAAGTATCAACAGTATTTTTAGCGAGTACTTCAGTAGTGTATCAGATACAGCCTAAAAATGAGTGAGAGCACAAAGCATAGAGGTGCCTTTATCTATACACATATAGTGTCTGACCATACAGCACCTAAATTCTTTGACAAAGGAGAGCAGAGAAAAGCTAAGTATAACAAGAATGGAAAAACCAAACCCATGCTGTGACTAAGCCTTTCTTGGCTCTTCACCCTTACGAGGAGCAGCTGTGAATGGCATGAGTCGCCTATTTCAGCCCAGCTTGGAGACATTCAGCAGTTTGACTGTGCCCTCTGCTGTTAACAGAAGCACAGAAAGGACTCACGTGTCTTGGAAATGGTCTCCAGGTGAACAGAAATTGATTTGTTTCTTGAATTGAACTCTTTTTCAATGTTGTCCAAGCATGCTTGCAGCTGCAAGAGTGAAGGTAAGTGAGAAAATTAAATGCTGTCTTTCATTTGTTTGCAAAAACATAGCCTTAAAAGCTGCAGAATAATGGGTAACTTCAAACAGTTTGTCCATCCATTGGTTGCAACCCCAAAATGGCTCAAAAGACAACTGAAGGATTGCAGAAGTCTTGAATTATTTTATGATAGAGATATTAATCTGTTTAAAAAACAAAACAAACACTAGAGATAGCAGTTAAATTATTTATAAAAAGTAGGGGGGAGAAGAGACTTTCACCTTCAGATTGTGAGACTACCCTGGGTTACTTGTTCCTGAGAGAAAGGCACTGTCTTCAAGCAGAAGGAAAGAAGCCTTTGTATTTTCAGCCATTACAACCTGTTCTTGCTCCCAAGCCCCCGAGAAATTCCATTGCTGACTCTGAGACAAGGCCCTAAGGCCTGTAACCCTAAGGATTGGCCACAAAGAGTGTGGTATGTGTAAAAAGCATTGACATTTGCTGGTCTGAGCATTTGTGTGCTCACAGCAAACAGTAAGCTAAGTCAAATATCAGTGAAGAAAGTGAGAGAAGATGAATGTTGAGTAGCATTTCTAATTCTTCCTTCTCCTGAGCTCTGAATTTGAATTAACTTACCCCTTGAAGCCTGTTGTTGATGCTGGAAATAAAGGTGCTTAACACTTCTCTAAAATGAAAACAAAAACAAAAATGGAACAGTTTATGTTTGCTGTGTTTCTGGCTTTTAAGACAGACATGTAAGATACTGAAATGGTCAGAAATTGAGAATATCACAGTAAAAAAAGTTATGTATGTATGTATATATACACACATATACATCACACATAAACATATATATATATATATATATATATATATATATATATATATATATATATATAGTGTGTGTGTGTGTGTGTGATTCTCCTGATCCTGGCCCAGCATTTCTGCCTCCCATGGAAGTTCCAGGCATGTTTGCACAGCTGCATGTTGGCTGCTGGGTGCTGCTGCTGCTGTGCTGTTGGTCCAGAAGGACCCAGCCTGGGTGGAGGTGATGTGCCAGCTGCTGAGATACATATACAAACACATATTGTATTTGGGCAAAAATAGCTGTGGGGGAAAAAGGGAAAAGCTGCTGCACCAACAAAGGAAGAACATACAGCACAAGTCCTTTTCTCCCTGAGATGAAGCCTGTGGTTTCTGTTATCCATCCTTTGGAGTGGAGTGAGCCCATCAAGAACCAGGCTATATTCATGATTAACCTATCAAGCCAAAATGCACGGACTGTTGCTAAGCACAGTGCTAGCTTATTTCCTCTCTGGAGTTTTGGGTCATTTTAAATTGATCATTTAGTCATCTGAATTACAGCAATCAGAACGGTGGAGGCCAGGTAGAGTGTAGCAGTGAGAAGTAGGCAGGGCTGCCGGAATTCTTTTCAGCTTTATGAAAAGAATAAGTTCATTTTGATCATCAAACATGCAGGAGATACAAATGGATAAAGGAGATTATATATATATATATATATATATATATATATATATTAGAGATAATACAGTTACTTCTATAAGCATGCTTCAAATCTGAGAATGCATCTGTAGTATGGAAAGAAGCATGATTAATTTAAAGAAGAGATAGAGGATAATTAAGAGTTCTGTCTAAACATTTAAAAATGTATGTTAACTCCTCACAATTTGGTCACAAATACAAAAATCCTCCACTTCTCCAATAAGCACCAGAGCACCACATTTCTGCAGTATCAGAATCCCTGGTACTGTTGTAGTGCCTGTTGCAGGAGAGGAAGTGCAGTCTGATCTGATTAAAGGCTTTCAACAAAGATGTGTTTTACTTTGAATGTTACTTTACAAAATGTACAGAATGAAGAATTATTTATGGGTGCACTGGGAAGGTTGCCATCTTTCATTTCTGAGATTGAAAATATTGGCTTAATCCTGAAGTCCTAGAGGTCTGACAGCTACATTTAATTCTTAATGCTTGGCAGAGGGCTCATCATCAAATTACACGTCCTATAAAAAAAAAAACACAGAAAAATCCTGTATATAAGTAAAGTTATAGGGATTTGTGCAGGTTTATGTTACAATCATCACATCTTCCTCTGCACACAGGTGTGCTTGGCATTCTCCTCACCTGTCTCAAAGGTAAATGTCACACCAGGAGTCCCTTTGATCAGTCCCAATACAGTCTATCAATTTTTTAGAACCACATGCTTTCACAGAGAATCAACACAGGAGAGAAAAACCAACAAACCCCTGCTGACTAGAGAAAGAAGACAAAGGTAAATTCAGGTTATGGTTTTGTTGTTCCTTGCGGCTTATGGCTGGAAGCATTACACAACTCTCACTGCAAATAAACCCTATTCTCTTATCCTGCCACTCTTTGCAATGAGAGATTATCTGAAACCTGAAATATGCAGCTATGCCATGTCTAACTTTTAAAGAGGAGCTGCAGGGAGCAATAACAGAGTTCACAGGAAGTTTGCAGTGTGTACGTACCGATCGTATTTGTCCTTTATTTTGTTGTTATTTGCTTTAAAGTTTTCCAGGACTCTCTTCCCTTGTGCTGCACCAAAATTAAGCAACCCTTTTTCTCTTGTATCTTCATCGAATAGCTGTGGTTTTGCTTGGTATTTGGTAAAAATACTGGGCTGACTCTGTTGCACAAAGGAAAAGAAAAAATGTTGAGGTATAAAAATAATCAGAATGTTAATTAGCAAAAACCATTTTGCATACCAAGCACTTTTTAGAGGCATGGTTCACAGCGATTGGATGTTACGCATTGGATGAGGATGTTGAAGTATCGTGAGGTATTGCTCACTGAGCGTGTCCTGTTAGATGGGCTCAATGGGTTGATGGTTGGACTGGATGATCTTAGTGGTCTTTTCCAACCTTAATGGTTTTAGCATTGTTTGGCTCCCAGTGGATCTGAAACCCAGCCTGAATTTCTCCAGACTTGGGCTTTTTCCTCATCCTGACTCCTTTCAGTTGATTGCAGTCATCGGGTGCATTGATATTTTTCCCTTATGTTTAACACATAGACTATAAAACAATTTCAGGGAGCTCCCTGTACATTAATCTACAGAAAATCCTATTGAATTTCCTGTAGGTGACAGCCTTTGCTGCCTAGCATCATCAGCCTGTAGCTCAGTTTTTCACACGTTTCAATGCTCTTTCATCTTGAAGAGTGAATTTTCTTTCCTGCGTCTGATGAAAAGCTACACAGTTAAAGGACAAGCTCTTCAGCAAAGTGCAGGGGACGGTGGATAGGATCTGGGATTGAATGGCTGCTTAGGGCTATGGAGCTGGCATGACTATTTTTTTCTAATCTTTGCTCCCAGGTGTCTTTATTTGGATCTGGCACTATCTGCTAGTGATGCAGGAGTTATTTTAGTGAGGCTGGTAACATCAGAAGCCACGTGCTACAGGAAGAACATTTTGAGCATAGAAGCTTTTCATCCACAAGCATTCAGAGATCTGCTGCAACAACAGTACTGAAAGGTAACTTTCTGTCAGTGGAACTGAACACCTCTGAATACCTCTGTTGCTCTTGTGGAAAGCTAATCATGATAACACAGAACTGTTGAAAGAACGGATGACTTATTCTACCTTACCTAGGGAGTCTAAAGACTTTAGCTTGAGACTAACTTCCTTTATGTTGGTAATCAAAAAGAATCAAAGCAAATAATGCTTATCTCAATAGTGATCATTGATTAGAAATGATAGTTTTTTTTAACTAGCCGAGCTGCTGCCTGGTAGCTGTAAATATCTACTCTTCTTACAGTATCAGAAGGTAACTGGGCTTGGCAAACGTTAGCACCTATTTCAGTATTACCGCCAATTTGGGATGGTGGCTGTGTGCCTGGGCAGGGCTGAAGGGGGGAGCAAAACTCACGTCCTGGGAGTTGTGCTGGCCCAGCTGCATTCCCAGCTCCAGCGGTGCTGCTGACTCCGCGTTCTCTGGGCAGAGCTGGGAGCCGAAGAGCACCTGGGAGTCGCTCAGACTCGAGTAGTCGCTCAGCGCGCCGCTGCGGGCAAAGAGCTTGTTTGGCCTGAGGTGGAGGAGAGAGGCTTGTGAGTGTGAACAGCAAGTAAGCAGGCAGTGTGTGGCTGGACACGTTGATCTGACTGTTAGAAATACTGCACGTGTAGCGGCGCTACTCAAAAGATGTATTGGTGCTGTTTCTCCCTAGCTGTAGATGAAATCTGTTCTTCCACTCCTTCCAACGGTGTCACTGTGCAAAGACTTACCCCAGCCTGCCCACGAGAACAAAAATCTCACCATATAGCATTCCTAAAGTGGGTCAAGGACAAACAAACTGAATTATTTCAAAGCAAAATGCTAATAAATCACAAAGGCTTTCTTCTGATCAAGCCTGGCAAAACAAGGATAAACGAACTGAGAGTTACAGATCAAAATTAATGATGTAGGCTCTTAGGCAGGGTTTTCCTTCTATATCAAATTGTATAACCAAAGGAAAAAAAGAACAGGAGACTAAATTTTGTTTCTAACAAAAGATCATCACCCCAGCATTTATTAGCAGTGACGTCTTCAGTTAATCTCCACTTTTGGAAGGATCCCAACATCATACATACAACAGAAAGAGCGTTTACTGGGAGTCTGCTCAGCCTCCTCCATATAGCAGTGTGAGTGACAATATTATCTTAATGCCTTTGGCTTTGAGCTCACTGTGTACTCTGAGCTGCAGGACTTTGGCTGGCAATGTAAGTATCACATCTCCTGCTCTGTTTTTCTAAACATCCATCTTTTAGGCGAAAAAGCTCCTTCTTAGTTTGAGGAAGGGTTTTTATGCTCTTTATATATTGATAGTAAAGCACTTAGTTCCATAATCTCCTTTCAAAGTGTCTGGTACAACTGGAGCATGTCACATCCCGTAACCTGCTCCTCTGCTCAGTCCCTTTGCATTACCTAACGTCTGAATTACAAGGTTCCAATACAAAGAGTTCTACTGCTGACATTCTGAGGAAGCTCAGAGGGCTTTATGAGCCATGTAACTCCCCAGGCTCACTCTGTGCTGATGCTATGACCAAAGAAGGCTATTGGCAGCCATGAAGCCTCATTTTTCCGTTTTTAGTCTGCTCTCTTGGTGGTCAGTTTAGGAACAATGACACTTTTTGCAAACTCTGGGGGGAGATGAAACAGATGCCTCTTGGAGCACACTCGCTCCCCTGAGCAGCGGAGTTCTTTCTCCCCTGCTTAGCACTGCTGGCAATGAATTTACTAACGAGGCCATCTGGACAAGGCATCAGCCTGGCCACACGTGGCCCAGAACTCTCTGTGATGGTAAAATCAGACAGCCACCTGACTGTTTCCTTCAGGATGCCTGAGCTTCATGGATGCATGATCTGCTCTAAATATAAACCCTTCCTTGCAAACAGCAAGAAAACATCCCAGTCATTTAATCCTGGTTAGCAGTTCCTCTTAGGTGATGCAGTAGTTTATCCAGAGAACTTTCAGCCTTCTGCTAAAACGAGCCATTCCTGTGTTGTTCATGCATTTGTGCCAGGAGCTCTCCTAAAGCACTACTGTATGCATTCAAAGGAAGAAGAGATTTAGATTTGTAAGATAGGCACCATCACAAGCTCCTGTCAGCTCCAAAATTGCTCAATCATACTCTGTTGACCCATGGAATGGTTTCTTCTTCCCACCTAACTTTACGCGAGGTCCTGTGATATTGGCAACCCCGACATTTACTGTAATATGAGTATGACCTAAAAAATCTGCAGCCCTCTGCATAGCTGGGGAGTCAGCTGGTCCTCTGCTGTCTCAGTTTCATTGCCACCAATGGGAATTCCTCCTCCCTGTCCCTCAAGATAAGTTGGATCTTTTTGGACCTTCTTGCTTGTTCCCAAGTTGCAGTTAGCACATGCAGATACTTCAGCATGGCCACACACAAACATATCGCCTTTCGTTTAAAGGTTCTGCCTTGCCCCAAAATAGCTGTCAGATGCAACACACAGAGACATGTAGCGTGCAGTAAATCTTCTCTTCTTGTGTTCTCTAGGTGTTTCTAGAATCGCCATGCCAAATCTTATAAATTGTCCTAGGCCTTATTGGTCTGTGAAAACAATTCTGTTATTGGGTCCAACACCAAATGCTAAGAGTCAGCTGGAAAAGCAAACAGAGTCTTCTACAGTTTCCAAAATAACATTTATTTGTGGTGCTGCTGGGATTGTATTTAGCCCCATCATCCACACCAAACCTGAGCCAATGTCCCTCCTCTTCCACAGCTCTGTGGGTGAAGCTCACTTATGCCTTCCTGACATATTTAAAGTGCAGTGCTTTCCTGAAGAGATCTTTCTCTCCTGGTAGTAATCTCGAGTCGTATCAGTGCAGTACTGTTCCTTTCCTCCTGCTTTCTATCCAAAAACCTCCCTGCCCCTTCTGCTCCCTCTCATTTAGCGGCTAGGACTGCATCACAACAAATCCAGCTGAAGAGCTGCGAGCTGCTTTTCACCTGCCCTTCCTCATAGCTTTAGTCTGCATCTGTAGGAACTGTCTCTACCTCTGCCGTGCTGCTCTTGTCGTTACTTTTTGCTGCCTGCCAAAGTGTTCATCAAACAAGCAAAGATCAGCATTTGCTTTGGGTGCAGAGGAGGGACTTCAGCATCCAGGGGCTTGGAGGAGCTTAAATCAAGGAGGTTTAGCTGCTATTTCTGCTCCCAGCCATTTACCATCTCTGTTGGAGACTGCCAAAGCATAACATTATTTTTCTGTTCTCTATCCTTTGGAACTCAGTGACCTGCTTGCTGCAAATCATTTGTTTCATTTCTGCATTCATATCCTAAAAGGAATTTCTACAAAGAGATTTTGGCAGTGGCCCCAACCACAACAGGATCCCTTACAGCTGCCTCCAGTTTCCAGGTATCAGGCTGAAAGTCTTTCTGCTCTTGCTTTAATTCTTCAAGGTCATTTTTACTTTCTGTGAGCGACTCCATTATTCATTCCAACGCGATTCAATACCACCCAAACATTCCTCACCTTGGAAACCGTGTCGGCTCTTTTGTCCTGAGCGAGGAGCCAGCAGGCAGAGATTGCTGCGGCACAGCCGCGTTTACTCACACATTGATCCTTGGCCATATTAGGAATTAGACCTCTGGAGACAGTTTCTGTCCCCCGGTCTGAAGCCGTCTTCCAGTCTGCAGAGTCCTGTAAGGCTCAGGATTTGTTTTGAGCCGCTCTCTCAGTCATTGTCTTGTCTACCTCTGTCACTTTCTGCTAATTCTTGGACCTTGGATTCTTAAAGCATAAGGAATTGGTGGTTCTGCTGTATGGAATGGAATGGAATGAAATAACAGGTTGAATGAGGCTGTTAAACTGGAAAGTCTTTTCTCAAAGCAGAAATACGCCACGGAGAATAAGTGGTACAAGTAGACTTCATGTTGCAGCATCTTTTTTTAATTTAATATTTCTCTTCAGTATTTTCATCATGTATTGGCCTTACCCACCCTCTGGCAGGCTTTCTGCTCCTGATGGCTTTTGAAATTGGTTTATTAGTAGTTATTATGCCTTTAGCAAGTTACTGCCTTTCACGTGGAACAAGAAAATTATGGTAACTTCAATTTAAAATTGCAATACTTTGCTTCCCATTTTTACATTTTTAATGCTCTTTAATTTCTTAAAGGGTGTCCTCTTGTTTTCTTTACCACGCTATTTAACCTTGTCAGTCTGGTACTGGTCCTGCTCACTCTGCTCTGATGGCTGCTCTGCATTTGTACTGTGTTTCAGCTCAAGGTCTACATAATCTCTATTCCTCAGGCGAACCTACAGCCCTTTCTGCCACCCCTTTAAATTCCTTTCTAACAAGCTTCTTTATTTCTACGTAAATGTCTTTTTGGAAATTAAACATCTCTGTAGTGGATTTTTGGCTCCCATTTCTCCGCAGAGATGCTGACTCCAGTTCATTACTGTCACTTCTATGGCAGTGCAACAAGAATAATGCAGTAATGCTCCAAACGAGGGCCTTGTGCCCAACCCAGGACCGAAGCAAGATGCGATTCTTCCCTGGGAGTTCTCTCGCTGAGCAGGTCTTACTGGTGCTGAAAATCTGGCTTCAGCACTGTGAGTTGATAGAAGGCTAATTGAGGCATCGCTGCCTTTGTGACCGCTGTGCTCAGATGCCCTGTGATCTTCCTCTGTGTGCCCTTCTGGCCGGGCAGGCAGCAGCGCAGCTCTAATGCGACACATTCCCTAATTGTGTCTGGCATTTCAATCCCCCAAAATCGTGTTGTTTGTTGGTACACTTAAATTGACTCTTAGCTTTCTCCACAGCATAGCTGTCACTTTGTCAGCATGACCTCTTCGTACCTTCTCAAATAATTGGCAGCCTGATATTACGGTGTCCAACTAGATAATCTTCTTTCTGATGAGTCTGTATGATCTCTGCTATGCCAATATTCATATATAAGAACAGGTAAAGTGGAGACTTTGGCTCCCCCATCCTATTTCTCAGGCTGCCAGCAGTTGCAGATGAGAACACACATGCTTGATGGATTATGACCCCAAGCCCCCGGTCTGTTCTGAGGCACAGGTGGAAAGGAAGCACAAGAGGTAACGGAGCAGGGCAACATTGGGCTTCTCTGTTGTGGCCTTATTACATCGCTGGAGTCCTGCATTGCTCACGGACCTGGCGGCAGCTGCTCTCAGAAGTAACACTTTTCCTCAAATGTGCAAAGAATGAACACGCTGAGGCACACCTGTCAATATTATGTGCTGATTTTGTTTCATCTTGGAAGCTTTCTGAAAGGCAGCACTGTGCAGTCTGTGTATCATATCCTGCTGTAGTGAGAAAAGGATCTAGTAACAGGAGAAGTGAGCTGGGCGAAGTTAACAGCTTTTCTCATATCTCAGTTTTGTGCACACACTCCTAACTTTTTTTTCCTTTAAAAGAAGTTAATTTGCCTTCTGAGTTCTCCTTTTAACTCCTCTAAAAGCTCAGCTTCATTCTCAGTATTGTTTCATGCCCTACTTGACCCTCTCAACTCATTTGCCAAAAAAGTGGAATGCTGAGGAGCAGGTGATAAAATCTCATCTGTGTTTCAATCGTGTGTTATTAGATTAGTTAAGAGGCAAGGCTTTAATAAAAGCAGAGAAAAAAAATCAAGACAATAGAATGATGCAATGCATATTTATGAAGGCTAAATCGTGACAGGTATAAACATACTTTTCTCTGAATTGGGTCCTCTTTGACCCCTGCATCTGTGCAAAACTCAATTAATTCATACCTATGCGACAAGTACTTTTATAATGGGGAAGGAACCTGCGATTATATTTTCATTATCATCCATCATCATTGTAACATCAGGCCACATCGGAGACACTATGACTAAACCTGTGAATTTGAACAGTTAGTTATGTAAGTGGTTATTTAACTACCAGAGGATCAGAGGACAAAAGTAATCAATTAGCTTCTCCAGAGTTAAATGAGGGATAAATCTGGCACTGTTTTTAAGCCAAGTGATGCAAAGGTTGATATTCTGCTGTTCATTTAAAAAAGAAAAAAAGGAAAAAAAGGCATTTTATGCGTTTGTTCTCTAGATGTTCAATACAAATAACATTTGTTATTTCATTGTATATTGTAGATGTGGGGAGTTATAGCTGCTCTTTGACTTCTACTGGGGAAAGAAATCATCCATGTGTATAAATGCAGTATATGGAATAACTTTAGAGTTACATAACGTGTAATGATATTGCAAATCGTGATTCATTCTATCTATCTTCTACGCAAGGCAAGAAGGGAGCATTTAACTTATCTAATTAGACATGTTGCATAAGATAGGCCATAGGACTCCTGAATAAATTCCTGCTCAAAGCACAGAATAGCTTTCAGCAGAGCTGCCAGTGTTGATTTTAAAATTCCCTACAATGGTAAATCTATCACAGCACTTAGTAGGCTGAGGGTAATGTAGACAGAAACAGAATCACAGAGTAGGTTAATTAGCCATAATTCAACAGACCATGATTAACCGCAGATTAATTTTAGACATATTTCTTGTCATTCCTGCAGTCATTCCCTGCTTTGGCAGTTCAGTGACCATGTAATTATGGCAGTTTCTCCAACAATTTCCAAAAGTAGGGAGCTATAACAAAAAAAATGGTGGTGCCTCCTGTTCCAGGTGACCCTGCTGGATCACCTCCTACCTTATATCCCTATGGTACAGCTTATAACCTTATACAGGCAAAGTTCCTGCCTGTTCCTATCCTAGGCCAAGCCAAGAGAACAGTCTGAAAGCCACCAAAAAGCTGGGCATAGGGCAGGCACAGCAGATTTTCCTCTTTCCATATTTCACTCTATTACACCACATTTACAGGAGTATTCACTCAGGTAATATAACCTGCTGCTCACCACAATCCCTCTGCTTATACATCTTGAATTCAATAAGTGGACCACTAAAATGTTTTTGAGTAAATGCTCTTAAACGCTCAGAATGTTGCCAGTTCTAGGAATGCTGTATGTTAGCAGTGCAAGACCTCCCAACTGTTTGGTACTCTAACCAATCACACATCAGGAAGGAGCTTTTTGAATTTATAACATCCTCATCATCTCAATTCCTGAGAGAGGCTGTTGCACTTAAAGGCTCTGAGGGCTGCAGTGTGACGGGTGTGAAAACACACGGCACTTACCCAGAGGCTGTGGGAGTGCTGAGCATCTCCTTGATATTCCAGACGTTGAAATTCATTTTTCTTTTTGCCCTCAAGATTAACTGTTAGAAAGGAAAAATACAAGAGCTACTGATCCTGCATGCAGCCACTTGTGGGGCTGCTGGCTGCACTGCAATGGCAGCAGCCAACCTGCAGCCTGGTCACCCTGCAGCCACTGTGTTTTTGGGGCTGGGGTGAGGAACGCTTCTGCCGGGCTCTGTCCCCAGGAAACTCATGTACTGCCTGAGCCAGGGGCAGTTAGTGAGCGTTGCAGAGTTAAGGCTCCCTCGGGACACAGCACAGCTGCTGCAAGGGGAGCACGGCCCAGCGTGGGGCCCAGTGAGGCCTGGCCAACATGGCTGCCACGGCCAACATGGCTGCCACGGCCAACATGGCTGCCACGGCCAACATGGCTGCCACGGCCAGTGTGGCTGCTGGAGCTGGGCTTGCAGGCTCCTCACAGAGCTGGGTTCTCTCAGGCTGTCCCCACACAGGCAGGACCAACCCCAGTGCTGTGTGAAGGAGGTGCTTGAGCCTGGGGACCCTTGGCTGTCTGTGCAGCACACTGGGGCGCTTTGTGCCCAAGGGCTGCGCAGTCTCCAGTGTCAACAACACTCTCGGAAATGCAGAACGGCTTAATTTTACTTGCTAGTCTGACAGAAATAACCCATGATCTAAACGTGCCCTGCAGAAATACTCTCAAATGTGGTTTCTCTGGAATTTTTATGCTCCTCATCTTCAGGAATGGAAAATGGGCACGCTTGCTTGCCTATTTTTTCCCCCTTTAACTCAAGGCAATTTTAATGCCTATTAAGCTGTTTGTTTGCAAGTTCTGAAGGTGCTCTGTAAGCAACAAACTGCTGCAGAAATAAAGCTGCTTTTAATTTGAAGATAGATTAGAGGGGTTCATCACATCTCCTTCAAGCCCCTCTTGCCTGGAGGGAAGTTTTAGCATTAATACAGCCTGGAGCTCTGAGGTGTCAAAACAATAACTATGCTGTGTTTCCTTAACAAATCTTCAAGAACTGAAGGCTTGACCTAAAGAATTACGGACTTTTACCCTTCACAAACATTTTGGAGCAGCTCTGCTGCATTGTTTTTGCTCATAACAACAAAGCTATGTCTGTATAAATAACTCAATTTTATCTCCATGACTTCTTAACTCTTGCCTGTGCGATGATTCGGTGGTAGGAAGCTTTTCTAGGACTGAAGCAGAGGCTGTGCTCCCACAGATGATAGTAGTATGATAGTCAGCCACCTAAGGATGGAAGCCCAGCCGTCCTCCAGAGAGCACTGCTGCAGAGATATCCGTGGTTATGGCACCATTTGAGTAAAGGAAGGCTTTGGTCTGCTGCTGTGCTCTGTACAGTTGGGTGTGCAGGCCAATGCCCAGTGCTGCTATTGCTGTATTGAGGTCCAACGTGGTCCAACACCACAAACAGTGTTTTTCCATCCTTTTATTGGAAAATCTAGAACTCCATTCATAGGAGCCCACAGTGCCTTCTACCCATTACAGCACTGTTATTTGGAAAGGATTTCACTTTGTGCGTGAGCTATAGGATTCTGGGCGTTATTTTAAGTTATTGTGCAGAACTATTCATGTTTCTGATGTGGCTGGAGCTTTCTGGTTTGAATGTCTACTGAATTTGTAGAATATGATAAATGAGATTTTGTATTCCTTCTCTCCTGACAACAGAAAGAAATTCTATAAGAAAAGACATTTTTTTAATTATAGGTTTGACAGCTAGCTCCAGTCCCAGTCTCCCTCATCCATAACGCAGCTCTGTGGAGATCAGAAGTGTTGCCAGGTGCTGGCTTGTAGAATTCCTTCTATCTGGAGTAACAGACTGTGCTTCTAGCATTAGGGAGTCCAGCCAGACACTTGAAGCCTTTCATTTAGTAAAAATTAGAAGAACATACCAGGAGATAGACAGCAATATATCTTGTACGACCCTCAACTGTTTTTCTTCAATTTGTTAGCATTTAATTAGCAACTCACATGAGCTCTTAAACGAATAATGTGTCAGTCTTATGTATCAGACCCTCACCGTCAGGGTCATCATTTATTTTGCCCTTTTGCTTGAAGATTTCTCCATCCATCCCAAGACATTCTTGGCTCTTGTCTTTGAGGCTTTCTTCCCCTCATTTGGTTGGGATCCTGCTCCAATGCCCAAAAGTGGAGAGAGAAAAGAATGAGCAATCCAGACTTTTAGGAAAGGTCACAGATTCTTCTCAACTGAAACAGTCAAGTGGTGCTGCAGTCAGTGGATGCACCCCAGATTTCCCAGTCACATGCAGGAGACTTGGGTGCTAATGAAAGAGGCAAGCTGACTGTAGGCAACAAAGAGGCAACAGCTGTAGAGCTGTTGGAAATGTCACCGCAGTGGGGACACACAACAGCAAGGTGCTGAGGTGCAGCTGGCATGGCCTTGCGTTTGGAAAGGGAAGTTCCAAGCACCAGCACCCACTCTGCAGCCCGCCACATTGGAAGGGAATGTTGCAGAGGAGTGTCAGCCTGCCAGTGACTCAGTGCCTGATTTATTCTGTCCGTGCCATGCTGCCATGGGATGTGTTCGTTAATCAGGTCTGCGTTTCCAGTGCAACTCTGTGATTTAGGGTTGCGCACGACAAAAGCTGTGGTGAGTGAAGTTCTTAGGAGCCTCGGTGGCTTCTGGAAAGGGCTGGCAGGCTGTAGAGGGGTACCATACCTGTCCCACCAAGGCATTTCACGGGAGCATTGTGAAAGTGCAGGCTGCTGCAATATTCACAGCAGTGTGCCAGAGCCCTGCATGTGCTGTGCTTGGAGCACAGGATCCCTCTTTCCAGCCCCCTGACCTCTCAGCACAGCACAAGTCACTAATGTCCTGCTGATGGCGAGTCCCTCCAGCTGCTTCACCTCAATTCCCAGTTTGGGGCCCCATGTTGATGCTGGCTCCAGCACAGGAGTGTTTCTATGGCAACTCCAGAGGTGAATGCAAGGATGCTTCAAGCAACAGAGGTACCACCAGCCCAAGGATCCCAGAATATTCCTCCCAAAATGCAGCAAGTGGCTCTTCTCTGAACCATGCCCAACTTTTTCCATGCAATGCCCTGGCATGTGCAAAGCCTGATACAGCAGCAGCACACTGGCCACCCTCTCTGAAAGGTCAGGTGCTCATGTTTGATATTTACCCCGGCCCATGAGATTTTTTCTAATGTCATCTCATTAAAAGACTGAATCTCTCACCTGCATCTGTTCTGACCTGTCTGTGCTTTAAAGTGTGTCACTTTGCATGAAGCTAAAACCAACAAGGCTCAAGCAAGTGCTAAGCAAGCTGGGGCAACCCTTGTCCCCCCCACAGCAGGATGACATGACTGCAGTAAGCTAAAACTTCACGTTTCATTTATTTGAGGTGCTACATCACCTCCTAGGCACTGAGCTACAGGGCACCTCTGCGCTACATGAGACATCGACTGGGTCTACAACGACACAGCACTCACTGCTACACACACGGCACGGACACGGGGCTGGATGGGGCAGCATGGCCAGCCACAGCCCTACCTCCATGGCTCCCCATGCCAGCAGCCTTGTCCCACCCTGGGCACCAGGATTTGCCCCTGGACTCCGCTGCTGTGGGAGCCTGGAGGGGTTTCTGGTGCATTGCAAGAAACTGGCTGCTGCAGTACGCTGCTGCAGTACTTGGTATCACGGGACGGCAGCTTCTTGGAGCCCTGCACACCCTGTCCCCGTCTTCAGGCACTTGATGCTCTGCTGGGGCTGCTCCCCATGCTGAAGAGCCATTGTCAGGGTGCATCACGCAGGCAGAGAGCCTCAACAGCTCCACTGGGGCCCTGGGCCACTCCACCGATGACGAAGAGCAGGTCAGGGGCTGGGCAGCTGGAGCAGGAGCAGCGGCCAGTGGGCATGGGGGGCAGCAGCTCCCACCTCTTCCGTGTGAGGCTGAACCCTTCCACTGAGTCCAGCGGGCACGACTGGTTCCCTGCAAGAGATGGCATGGCCTCAGCCCTCTCCATACACCCTGGGTTCTGCTGTACTGAAGTAACGATGCAGGGGTTCAGCAGGATTAACAGCATCCCCTGGGAGAGGGCTGCTGGCAACAATGCTGCACCATGGTGCTGCCCCTGGCTGGCACTGTGGCATCTCAAGTGTGGCCAGAGCCCACGAGGCTGGGGTGCTGCAGCTGCCCTGGGAGCCCTCTCCACAGTTTTCCTATTGCTGAGCAGCAGTGCTGACCTTTCCCCAGCTCTCCTGGGAGCAGGTTGCAATGCTGCAGCTCTGTGCAGATGGAGCCCAGGAAGGACAGGTTTTCATGTACTGAGCGCCCATTCCCCACCACAGCCACAGCAGTCAGCATTACCAAGGCCACCCATGGCGACCACGTATCTTCCCAGACAGCCAGCAACGAAGTCAGCTCTCTTCTCCCTCATGCGGATGGCACGGCTGGGCTTGCTCCACGCACCTGCCAGGAAGAGACTGTCAGCATCACCATGGACCTCACAACACAGGCAGCACTCCTTCCCCATCTGGGCCTCACCCTGCGCGGGGTCGAACATCTCCACGGTGTTAACGAAATGCGGTCGGGAGTAGAAGTTGTGTGGCCCTGGCTGCTGCAGCCCCCCTAGGCTGAAGAAGACGCTGTCAGCCATGGCGCAGGAGGCGAAGGCGCGGCGGCTGGGCACACTGGGGTAGCGCGTCCAGCTCTTTGTCTCCAGGTCAAAAGCCTCAAAGGCGGTGACGGGCAGCTTGCCCTGCCGGCCCCCTGTGTGTGGATGAGATGCGAGGGCTGGTGGCACCTGAGAGGCAGCCGGTACCACCAGTGATGCCCAGCAGAAGGGTCCTCATGAAGCAACCCTGGGCCTTGAAGCAATGCACCCATCGGGGCAGGCTTCTGGGCTCGCCTACCTACCCAAGACGAAGATCTTGTTGCCCTGCAGGAAGGCAGAGGCCCCATAGCATGGTGTGGGCATGGAGGGCAGCGGCTGCCAGTGGTCCTTCGCCGGCTCATAGACGCGAACCAGCGCCTGCGGAGAGGTATCTGCTCCCATTCCCCCCAGAACATAGACGGCACCATCTGTGGAACCAGCAGGGGTGAGGGGAAGACAGCTAGCACAGCTGGGCAGTGCCCTGACCCCGCTTGGACCCTCGCCCGCCCCATCCACCCTGTGTGGAGCAGAGCACCAGGGCCATCGGCTCTAATTATTCCCGGCAGCACCATCTCCCTGGAGACACCATGGCAACGCTGCCATGCTGCCAAATCCTGCTCCGCTGCCGGCACCCCTGCCTGCGCCCATCACAGCCCCACCGGCTTCTGCCCCAGGGTGATGCCACCGCATCCCCAGCCCAGAGCAAACGCACGCATCCTCCATGGGACTCCTACACAAAGGCTGTGCTGAGGCTCGGAGGCAAAGTTTGGGCAGGATGTGTCACCTACCTCTCTGCACGGCCGCGATGCCCATGGAGGGCTGTGCCAGCGCTGCCGCCTTCTCCCACCTGCCCTCATCCACATGGTAGATCTCGACAGAGGCGAGGGGGCTCTGCGAGGCATCCACACCGCCCACCGCCAGGATCTGTTTGCCCACAGCAAGGGTGGCAGCACCAGCCCGTGGCGTGGGCAGCGGAGGGAGCGCGGTCCAGCGCTGGGCCTGGAGGTCAAGCACCTCGGCTGCTCCCAGGGCTCTCCCGCTGCCTCCACAGCCACCCAGCACGAAGAGCTGCCCATCGTGGTGCGCCGCGCTGCAGTACACACGCCGTGTGGGCATGGAGGGGAAGGAGACCCACGCAAAGGCACCCGCACTTGATGCCGCCATGGGATGGCTCAGCCACCCTGGGGGTCCCCGGGCCCAAGCCCCACCGTGCCACCCATCCGGCCCACGGCAGTGGTGGGACTTGACTCGGCTGCCGCCCAGCTCCTGCAAAGAGAGCGGTAGGGTCAGCACTGGGCACCAACTGCTGCTTTGGTCCCTGCGAGCCACAACCTCTGGTTCGGCGTGACAGCATGCTGCTGTGCTCCCAATGCACCACCCGCATCCACTGGGGCTCCCACACCTGGAGGATCCCAGCGGTCATCCCGCACACCCAGCCCTCTCACGCCCCTGGGCTCCAGTGCCCAGCCCATCTCCGCAGGGCACCCGCTCCCCGTGGCTCTGCTCGTCCCGTGCGGCATCCGCTCCCGGCTCATCTCCCGCACTCTCTGATGCTCTCGCTCCCCAGGGCTCCCGGTGCACATCTCGGACTCCCAGAGCTCCCTCTCCGCACCCTCCCCTGGTTCCCCGTCCGCACCCCGCACTCCCGGAGCTGTCCCGCCCCGTACCGGTCCCGCCGCCCGGGAGCGGGACAGGCACCGCACCGCGCTCACCTCGCCGCCCGTTCCGCCGCTCTCCGCTCAGCGCCGCCGCTTCGCTCCGCGCGGGGCCCGCCCGCTGCCGGTGGAGGCGGTGCCGCGCCCGCCCGGCCCCCCCGGATCTGTTCCCGGGCCCCGATTCCCGATGCCCCCGACGTCCTGCGCGGATCACCAGGTGGAGGCACGAGAGGGCAGGGCGTGGAGCCCACCCTGAGCACCGGGGCTCGCCCGCAGGAGACCCGGGGCCGGTGTCGCTCGGCGGCGGCAGGTGCCTGCCGATGCCACGCTGCTCATCCCTTTGCTCCTCGCTTTGCCAAACTCTGAGCAAGTGAACGCGGAGGGCAAGGCACTTCCCCTGTGCTTGCACGGCCCGAGTGAGGGCAGAAAGGGAACTCGCACCAGAAACAAGGTAGAAAGATTTGCTTTAAAACCAGGCGGAAGTGGCATGGAACCAGCACTGCTAGGGAGCACACCGTACCCATGGTGCCAGCTCTAGGCCGGCTGCCTCTGTGGGATGTGGGAGTGGGAATGGAGACAAACACTGGCATGGCTGCATGTAGCTGCAGGATCAGAGGGCACAGAGAGCCCCAGTCCCATGGCAGGAGCAGGCACAAGGCACAGCTCTGCCTGCTGAGGGGCTCCAGCTCCCTACACTGCTGCTGAGGAAGGGAAAGCAATTTCCTTAAGGGATGCCATCACACAAGTTCCCAGGACAGTTGTGTTTGGGCCTGGCGGCTCTCAGTGGGACAGGGTGGGCACATCGCATGCTGGAGAGGTGACAGCTCAGAGCAAAACCCACTCGGGACTTTTTGTGCAGCAGGAAGGAAGCATTGGGGTATCCTTGTTCTGAGCTCCTTGGCCCCAGCCCAGCCTGCCCAGTGGTATCACTGTCCATCACTCTGCTGGCTCAGGGAGCCGCTCTCCACGCGGGCCAGGTAACCATCATAGTTCTCTTCACACCTCCTCACGCAGCGGAGGAAATAGTCCTCATTGGCGATGGCCTCCAGGAGGTCGGTCTGCACCAAGCAAACATCATACAGCTCCGAGGTAGGAGCACACCTGGGGCTGCTGCTGCCTCGCTCCGAAAACACCTGTGGGAGAAAGCAGAGTATGGAAGCACTCATCCCCTGTGGACAACAGTGCCAGGGCCCAAGTGCAAAGCCTGGCAGCAGTGCATGCATCCCAGTGTGCATCACAATGCCTCCCTCAGCCAGGTGCTGACAGCTAACTGAGCATCTCCTGCTGAGCGAGCTGATGGCAGCAGGAAAGGGCTCCCATTTTCACTCTCGCGGTAGAAGATTAAGTTTCTCCAGATTTCCCTCCCCTCCCAGACGGCCCCTTTGGATCAGAACCAGCTTGTCACAACGTGTGGCTGGGGCTCCCCTAAGGAAAGGGTCACACTGGGCTGCTGGAAGAAAAACTGTGCTGTGATCAGCCAACCCCAGGAAAGCTTCTGCTGCCAGCTCTGCCGTTGCTGCCCCAGCCTGTTGCCAGAACTGGTGCTGCCACACGGCACAGGAAGGGTCAACAGCTTCACCATGCTTTTGCCTAAGGCTGCCTGATAACCTGCTTCCTTCCCAGCACAGCCATGCAGCACTCTGTCACTGTCACAGGGGATGGCCCTGCAGAGCTAGTGACACAAAAGAGGAAGATGGTGTCTAAGCGACCTATCCAGGCTACAGAGCGAGGCCAGACAGCAGCACTGAGCCCTGCTGGAAAACTGCTCAGCTGCCATCCAAACCCCTACTGGGTCTGCTGCCAAGATAACTCGATCCCACCTGTCTGATCTGGTGCCAGGGGAACCTTGAGGTTATCTTCACAGCTGTCCCAAGACAAGCTGAGCAGCCCAACTGACCCAGCTGTGCTGGCTACAGATGGTGACAGGCTGAGCTCCTTGATCAGGGAAACAGCCCAGGGCTGAAATGCAGCAAGTGGAGCTGCATGAGTTGTGCTCTGGCTGCTCTAGACATGCAGGAAGCAGCTGCTGCAGAGAAACGTTGGGCTCTCAGCAGAGCCTTCTGCATTCATTTACTTCAATCAGCCCAGGCACAGAGCAAGCCTTTCCTGTAACAGGTCTGCTCTGTGCAGTGACAACTCCTGTCACCAGCTACAAATCTGAGAGTGCTTGTGTAGAAGTGAATATCTTTGCTATGCTCCAGGTGCCCTGCACACCACTGCAGGCTTCTTCGTGTGCTGACTCCTCCTGGATGGAACCCAGCCAGGGCTAAGACTCATCTGTGGAGCTGCAGCTCTTGTTTGATCACTGATAGTTCGTCCAGTTGCTGAGTGCATTTTGGTCTGCATCAGTGTTCCCAGGCTCCACCACAAATGCTGCCCTTTAAATACAGTGCCACAGGACGCTGCAGCCGCACAGTGAGGCTGGCTGGCTGCCGTGCTGGCAGGGAGCAGGGATGACTCACCCCAGTGGAGCACAGGAGCTTGGCAGCATGCACAGGCATTGAACGCCTGCTGTTCTGTGCTGACAGCCAATTCCAGCCTCCCCACCGACAGCCCCAGTCACCTGGGGACCAGCGACACCAGGACAAAGCCTTGGTCCCTCTCTGCACACTCATGCTGATACAAAGTGAACAGAACATGTCTGCCTAAGCAGGGACACCCCAGCTAGCAGTAGGGGATGTTCGGCCACCTACCTGAGGGTGGACAATGGTGTCTGCATCATCCAGCCGGATGTTGTCATCAATGAAGATGTGGTGAATGCTGGGGTCATGGGGGTCTATCCACAGGGGCTTCCCACCCTGGGAAGAGAATTGATTTCTGGCCCACCTGAAACAAAAGGTGGTGCAATGCATTGTCAGAGAAAGGACAGGGCGATGGCTTGCATGTAAGGGCTGTCGAGTCAGCACCAAATTACTACTAAGAGCCAGGGAAATTGAACAGTAGGCAGAGAGAGTCCTGTCTCTCTGCTTAATATTGCCTCCTATGAAAGAGAAACACTTTGCAGCCAGGAGACAAATTAGAGGGTGTTTAGAAAAAAGCAAGAATTACAGCAGGGGATGGAGATGCAACAGAAAATGCAAGAGTACCATCAGCCTGCCTACAAGCAAAATGGTGAGCACAGAAGTTATTGGAGCCGCAACAATGTAAAGGCATCAAAACTAGGAGCTATCTCAAACCAGAAGAATCACAGAGGAGGATAAAATGCCCAATCTGCTTTCTCAGTGCCCTAGTTCTCACCAGTCAAAGTGGTCTTGGAAGCCTCCAATTCCCTCCAAAGAGCTGAAGTAATCGTACAGCTTTCTTCCATCCTCCCTGGTGGTGAGTCGTTCTGATCCTCGTTTCAGCACAACCTCTCGCTTACTGCAGCATATTTGGCCAGGAGTGAGGACCACAGGGAGCTGCAGTATTATTGAAAGCAGGAGATGAGAGGTTTCCAAAGCAAGCAGATTGTTTACTGCATTGTAACAGACAACAAACAGCAGGGTGGTAACCTTTCATGACAGTGTGGGAGGACAGCACTAGGGAAAACGAGATGTGAAAGCACTAGGGAAAACGAGATGTGAAACCCACACAACCCAAAAAGCTTTCTGTCTGCTGGGGAATGGAAATAGAGACCATCTAGCTGCACCTTTCCATCCTTTCAGTGCCCAGTTGTTGTCAGCTCACTGAGAAACAATTGAAGTGACTTCTGATGGTTGGACTAGATAATCTTAATGGTCATTTCCAACCTCAGTGATTCTGTGATTCTATGACACTTGCTACTAGTGCTCCTGCCCTGCCTCCTGGTGGGGCCAGCTTTGGGTAAAGGTCCTGTTGTGCTGCAGAGGCCACTCCATGCCCAGCTCAGCCACCCTGCCCGCAGATCCCCCACCAGCACATGGGGACACACTCACCGCCAGATCCCGCAGGGCAGGGAACTGGGGGTGCTGCCCAGCCAGGGCCGAGCGCAGGGCCAACAGTGTGCGGGGCAAGTCGGTACCAAAGGTCCTAAAGATAATAGTGAAATCCCTGCCATCCCGGTGCAGGGCATCCAGCAGGCGGAAGAAGGAGGGCAGGATGAAGTGGTAGTGCTTGCCGTGCCCATCTTGCATGGAGAGCTCCTGGTGGGGCTCACCCGGCCACTCCAGCAGCCGCAGGTGCTGTGCGTGGAGGCTGCTGAAGCACTGGCCAGGGCCGGATTCGGTGAAGGCCTGGTCACGGCCATAGCGACAGTAGTAGCTGACGGCTGCGGGGCAGGGGGCTCGCAGCGAGGGGCGGTCACTCACCCACTGCCATTCACCTGCAAGAGAGAAAGCCGCTCACTGGCTGCCCACCGACCCGGCGCAGGCACGGCCCGGATTCCCCGGCTCCTATCCGGCCCCGGCTCCCCGATCCCGGCCCCAGCTCCAGCCCCGACCCCTCAGTCCCGTCCCTGCCCCCGGCCCTCCAGCCCGGTGCTCACCGTCAGCCGCCTCCCGGCCCCAGGTGGCGGTGCTGAGGAAGATGTTCAGCGCCTCCCGCGGGCCCAGCCCCGACACCGCGTCCGCCGCCACCACCGTGTTGTTCAGGTCCACGTGCAGCACCAACCGCCGCCGCCCCGCCCGCCCGCTCATGGTCCCGCTGTCGGCACCGGAACCGGCGACACGGAGCCCGTTGCCTGGAAACGGCGCCGCTTCCGCCCTCCGCAGCCGCCCCGGCGGCGCCCCCTGCCGAGCCCTCCCGGGGCCGCGGTTGCCGCGCTCAAGGGTCGGGAGGGGCGTGGCCGATAGAGGGGGGGGCGGGGGCGGCTCATGTGGTGGGCGTGACAAAGAAGCCGGAAGCGGAACTGGGCGGTATTTCCGGCGCTCTGCGGGCGGCCATGTTGGAGCGGAGAGTGCGGCGCAGAGGCGGGTGCGGGTCTGGCGGCGGCCGGTAGGTTGGGGCCGGCGGTGCCCGAGTCCCGCGCTCCCGGGCGGGGGCACTGCCGAGCCGCCCCGGCGGGGGGCGCCTTCCGGGTGCTGGAGGCGGAGCCGCAGCTCTGCGGGCCCCGCCCCGGTCTCCGCCCCCTCCGGGTGCCGGGAGCCGGCGCGGGGCCGCACCCGCTGTCTGCACCAATCACCTCCCCGCAGCCCCCCCGGGGAGAGCACCGAGACCCGGCGGGGCTGTCCGCACCGGGCTCCTCCGGTCGGTGGGGCCGAAAGCGCACGGTCCCGGGTCCCGCCAGGCCGAGGGAGGATATGAGGAAGCGAGGGTCGGGCCCGGGGAAGGGGCATCGTCTCGCTACCGAAGGGAGGCGGCGCCGTGAGCCTGCCAGCCCTATGAACGTTCCCTGGTCGGCCCTGCAGAGCTCCTGGGGCGCAGCCTGGCCTGGTCTTGTCCTACTGACAGCCGCCCCCAGGCTCCTCGAGCCCTCTGGCTTTGCTACCGATCTGCTCCTGGGATAGCAGAGCACCTTGCTTGCCGGGCGGCCACACCAGCAGCTGTGGCCATCGGGCACTATTGCTAGGACTTGTTCCTGAGTAGGGCACCAGTTGGACAGCCTTGCTTTTGGGTGGGCCTTTGTGCACACTGCAACTTGCACTGCACGAAGCAAGGCTGTGTGTCTGGATGCTGGGATGTTCTGTCCATGTGGCAATGAACACTGGACCACACACTGCTGTTGGACACCAAAATACCTGCCCAGGTGTCCTGGCTGCCCCTGGGCTCTGTGCAGCCTGAAATTCTCAGTGGAAGATAATGAATTTAGCAACCTACTAAGAGTGTGTTGTTAGTTGTGCTTCTCTGCTGGCTTCTCACTCTCTACCACATCAGGATTAAGCTCTCTGTGCTTGCTGGCTTCACAGTGCCCGCTGCTGCTCGATCATTATGGAGATAGCAAACCTGGCTGCTGGGCACGGGCACCAGCCCAGTCCTGCCCAAGCGGACTCCTCCTCACCCGTGGGAGGTACCCTGGGTGTTGCAAAGCGGCTGCATGATCCTCCTTCAAATCCCTCTTCTGCTGTGACGTCTGCAGAACACTTGACATGGATTAGTCTGTCATGTGGCAGCTCTTAGCCCCTCGCTGACCTGTGCTTCCCTCTGTCTACTTTTGGCTGATATTAAACTGTGGGCTTGTGTATTTTCCCTGTCTGTGGGAGCTGCCCAGCCCTGCGGTGCAGCTGCACTTTGGGAGGAATCCAGGCTATGAGCAGTTCCTCTCTCTGCCGCCTCAAGTGCTCATTTCTCCAGCTCTCTTATCTGCATACTGCCCACTCCTCTGGTGCCTGCCACACCTTCAGCATGTCCCTGAAAAGATTGTTCTTTTGATTCCTCTTTGCTATTTTGAGAACGGTGCTACAGATTTTTGCTTCCAGCTGAGGTGTTGGCTGGGCAGCCAGATCAGCGTGAGAGTTTGAGTTCTCCCAGTCGCACCATGAAATCCCACCCTGCTCTTTGGTATCTTTTTGTTTTTGTTTTGTGAGCCAAAATAGATGCTCTTGTTGCAGCTGCTTTGTGCCACTGAGTGAGATCTGAGTGTTGTACTTCTAACCATTGTGCACATGGCCTGCTGATGCCCATTTTCTGCCTGCCACTCCACTTGAACTTCGCACTTCCTCACTTGGCAGTGAACGTCCTTGGATCGACAGCAGTTTGCTGGAACAGCGAGTTGTAGACTGTGGCTGAAACACGGGGACAGCAAGGAGTGGCGTTGTGTTGCCCTGATGTTCAGCATCACTGGAGCGTGGCTGAAATAGCCTCCAGTTCTGCTGTCAGTGTTTCAGAAGGATGCTGCAGATTTGGAAAGGACTTGGAATCCTTTTTTGAGCAGAATCAATTCAAAGCTGAAAAAATTGAATGTGACACAGGAGTAGAATTGAGCTGCTTGAGCTGCTTAGTTCATCAGTGAGAGTGCTGACATGGTGTGATCATGTTGTCCTCAGTATGTGCACAGGGAAAGGCTTAAAGGAAATGTTGCTTTGCAGAGGCAAAATGAGATCTGGGTTCCAGATGCTGGGGCATATCAAACTCAAACCAGAACAAAGCTGTGGATGTCACTAAGTTAACGACTGGAACTGTTCATCCTGGGATGGGTTGGATGGGATTGTCTGAAATCTTTGTTTAGGTCTGAGTGTATTTCTGTGAGATATGTTTTAGTTTTGCTGCAGAGATAAATCAGTGATGGAGTGTTTGTTTTTTGCTGCTAGCTGGAGTTGTGCACAGATTCCAACCTGATGCCTGTGAGTAGCAAAAGTCTAGGCTTAATGGTTTCAGGTCCCCGCTTAAAAATGTGAGATGATTTCAGTTGCTGTAAGCTAACTATCTTCTCTCTCCCTTTGAGGTGCCTAGGGTTGTTTTTCCAGTAATTTTGAAGCACCCGATTGCCTAATGCCATGAATATTGCAGTGAACAATGTGGAAGAAAAAGCTGTCCATTCCTGGTCGAGAATTTACTCTGCAGGACAAAAAGTGCTGGAGGAAGCCCTCCGAGTCTTCAATCCCATGTCGAAGGACCTTTCAGACACAGAAACCCAGCTGGTGGCCTTCATTCAGGGCCTCAAGGAAGAGGGCTTCCAGCCCACAATTCTGAGGAGCAAAGATGTGTATGGGTACAGCTCGTGCACAGCAGACACACCTAGCCAGGCAAAAGGGAGCACGCCGCACAGCTGTGCTGCTGCCACCACCTCCAGCCCCCCTAAGACTCCAGCTAGAAGCACTGCAGCCATGGCGAGGGCATCTGCTTCCCCCACCAGCATTTCTGTGAACTCTTCGAGAGTCTCCCCGCCAGTCTCTAAAGGTGATTCCACAAATCTGCTGCTGAACTCCTTTAAGCAGACCAGGTCGGGGAAGTCCAAGGCCCCAGCAGTGGGCTTTCCTGCAAGCATGTATCCTGATGTGTGTCCGGCAGTGAGGCTCTCTGTGGTTCTGGAAGCTCTGGTGCCACTGAAAACCCCCACATCCTGTTTGAAATCCAAGTACGGACGTGGGCCTCTTGGGGTATCACCCTCGGACCTTAAACTCCTTAAGGTTTCAAGCCAGACAAGGCAATTTTCTTCAGGCAAGACCACTAAAATAAGAGAAGGCAGGCGATGTAAGCGTGTGGGAAAGAAAGCACCGGATTCTGCCACCCTCGCTTTAAATCTTCTGAAGGGACTAAAGGGTGGAGTGCTGCAGGAGAGCAATGCTTGCAAAGCCTCAGGAGTCCTGAACGGAAGAATTGCAGGCAGCTCCTCCCAAGGCTGCACCACAGCACCGCAGTCCAAGGCCTTGAAAATCAAAGCTAAGGAAGCTCCGGTGGGGAAAGCGGAGTGGAAAGATAACAGCACTTACCAGGAGACTGTTGGGAAGAAGAGGAAAAGAGTTGCAGAGGCGAGAGATGCGCCGCAGAGAAAAAAATCAAAATCCATTCCTGTCCAAAATAAGACTCGACGAGCTCGGAGCACTTTGAACCTGCTGAAATTTTGGGCCATCAAGGTGGGCAACTCTTCTTCCGACGATGAAGTGAGAAGAAGAGCACAGAAGATTCTTAGAGTCAACCTGTCCCCTGTGATCCGAATTCAGCCCTTGTCCCACTCTCACAGCGTCCCCTGAGTTTCTTCACTTGGTCACTTTTTGTAAGTAAATATGATCCTGGCACCGGAGCGTGGTGAAGTTTGAGAGCAACTTTGGATTTCTGGTGCTTGGTGACTGTACATCGACTAACCTGCAGACGGAGCAGCCTGCTCTTGTGCTGCTTCTGGCTGTCCACCACCACCACTGTGCAGAACTGGCTGCACGAGTACAGAACCGTGTTTAGGAATACGGGATGGTGCCTTTGGCCCACCGTGAGCCAAGCAGGTCAGAGCGCCCGCCTTCTCTGGTCTCTCTTCTAAATGTGGCAGGCTGTGCTCTCACTGCAGGGTCAGAACACATGACTTTCTCATGACATGGATGCACTGTGATATTGCTCTTTTTCAAGCTGTACATTTACTGGTTTTATTTTGATCAAATTTTATAACTTTATATATCCATATATGTGCATATAGCCCAGGAACTGTGGGAAGATGCACTTCCTCCATCCCTCTGGGATTGGGTTCGATAGCTTTTGTTCCCCCTTCCTGTCAGCCAGTCTTTTGTTGAAGGTGCTGGGATTTCGTTGTGTTTCAGTGTTGTGGCAGTCTGATCTGGGTGCTCTTGGAACAGCTCAGAAGCAGGCAGAGTTATAACCACTTGAAAATGCCAAGCAGTCTGGAGAATTACCAGCTGGTAGTTGGTACTGTCGTACCTTTTTTATCCTCGAGATGATACTTTTGGTATTACCTCTGCCTGAAAGTGGGGGAGTGCTACTGCGCTGTCGCTTGCAATTTTGCTGGATGTTTCTGGGTGCTTCCTCTATTAATTGTAACAGGAGCTCTGAACTCATCTAGAGGGTTTGCCTCCAAAGAGCAATCCTACTGGAGCCCACTGTTGTTCCCCCCTCTCGTACCTCTGTTGCAAAGGTAGAAAATGAGCCGTGACTGTTACAGCCTTAGGGCTGGAGTTGCTGATCGGAGTTGCTTGAAGTGCCCTGCCCATGATGTAGCTACCGTTGCTGGACACGTCAGGAGCAGGTTCTAGGTGTTGGTAGAGAAGATGCCCGCTGAGTCTGAATGTATTAGATAAAGCTCACCTGTCTCAGAGTTCAGTGGCATCTGTGAGCCTGAATCACTGAAGAGATGGATTATTGAAAGGTATATACCAGCACTTACGTGTGGAGAGTTTGTGGGGATGTCTGTCAGTTTGTGGGGATGAAGCAATAGGAGGGGAGAATCACTGCATAATGATGGATAGCAGCTTTGCCAACCTCTGGGATGTTGGGAGAAGGTATGAGGCAGGCGTGACAGCTCAGCAAAGGCTCTGCTGGTCCCCAGGAGCACCACGTGCCACTGCAGCGGGCTGTGCTGCTGCCTGTGCCGGGGCAGGCTTGGTTCGAAGCTGAGTGAGCAGCACACAGCAGCTGTAGGGACGGCACACGGGCATGTACACATGGCTGTGATGGGATGTCAGTGGGGTATGGCAGTCTGGCAGCCCGGGGAGAGGCAGTAGTGCCTGGCTGTTTGCCGTGCTGCGTTCAGGTCTCTGCAGCAGCAGGCTGGTAATCCACTCATTCTCTCACCAGCTCAAAATACTTTGTCTGACCTAGTAATCTCTGGGGACATTGGTGGAAGGGATGAGCTCTCCAGGGAAGCCACAGCTTCTTACGTGTCAGCTCTTCTCTAGCACCAGTCTGGATTTCAGTGCTTAATAAAAGGGGTTGGTGTCTGATCGCCAGCTCAGAGAGCAAAACTGAGGTGGGGAGAGGAGAAAGGAGTTTCACTAGGGAGTGAGAGGGCAGAGGAGCTGGTGTTCTGGGGCACAGCTCGGGCTCAGCTCTCACCCTCGGGAGATAATGGCTGGCCCTGCATCACACGCTCTGCTTCCTGGGCAGTTTGACTGTGTGCAGCTGACCTGCTGTCAGACATCATAACTTGCAGTGTTCAGGACTGACCTGTGAATGCCGCTGGTTGGCTGCAGAGCAGGAGGAATGTTTTCTTCTCCTGTGCCCTGGCAGAGAATCCCCTTTCCTGACATGTTCTGGATGAACAAGAACCCTCCATCACTGCTAACTGGCCAGAAATTACTTTGTCCCTTTTGTTCCCACCCCTTCAGACCTTTCTCATTCCCACGCTCTCAAATGCCAGGTCTCAAAGTCCTGTGCTGGAGTTTCTCTTTCTGGCAGTGTCCCAGGGAGGGCTCTGTGGTATCGCTGCTCTCGTGGCTCCTCTGTTCCCAGCCCCATATAAGGGCACCAAGAGCTGTCCTGGAGCTTCTTTGTGCAGCACGAGACCTCCCAGCAGTGTGCCTGGGTTCCACTGGGAAAAGCAGTTGCTCATCCACAGGGCTGAATTTAGGGTGACATTGTTTTTCCTCCAGTGTGAGCAGGAAGCTGAGCACCTGAAGCCAGCTGTCTGTTGCATCCCTTGCTTTCCTTCTGTTTTTTGCTGCACTGCTCTCTGCTTCCCTGCTCTTCTGTCACCTCTTATTTCATGCTTTGAGTCTGTGCCAGCTGAGGACTTGCCTTGTGCTGCGTTGCACATTGTGCAGAGCACAGTGCCTCAGCTCCACCTTTCCAGGCACTGTGCTGGATAGAGATGTTATCTTGCCCAGCATCCTTCCCCGGCCACCAGTGCGAGCTCTGCTCTGCTAGAAATGCTTTGTGCTAGGGCTGCATCACAGAATCCTGCAGGAACGGGAGCACCCTGTAATGCTGTGCTCAGGGACCTGCAGGTGGTCAGTCCTGCCTCTGTCAGCATTCCTGTGGCACAGAGCAGCAGGCCTTGAGCTTGCAGGGCCGTGCTGGAGCTCTCAGGCTTGCTTTGCGTTTGCTGAATTCACATTGTTAACACCGGGTCTCTGCCATCCTGACGTCTCCTTTTCCCCATCACAGATGAGTTTGGAACCTGGCTGGAAGAATGGCAGCTCATTTTTCATGGAGGGGCTTTGTGGCCTCTGGTGCCAGTGTCAGCCAGTGCAGCCTCGCTGTGACGCCCTGGCAGAGGCGGCGTTGCCTGCAGGCTCTCCACAGCCCGTCTGTGCTTGGTTCTGCCATCCTTTGTCTCACGCTGTTCTCACGGCTGCCTGGAGCTCCGGGAAGGTCGGGGGATATCAAACCCTTGGCCCTACCAGAGATCTCCTGAGGTCACTTCCACCCTGTTTGTTCAGTGACAGTGTTGGATCGTATGCCTTCCAGGGACTTGCAGCAGCGCTGGCCGCGCAGCGTGTGGAAAACACGTTGCCTGCAGTGTCCTGGTCTCTCCTGACATGCCGTATGCAGGTTGCTCAGACCTGCTTCTGTATTAGTCTCTTTGAATTCATCCAAGTGCCTAACCTGGCCTGTGCTGTTCCTGGGCACCGTGACAGCCAAGGGCTGTGGAGACTCTCTGAGGAATGCTTTTACTGTGTGGATTTCTGCCACTGTCACTTCTAGTAACAATTCAGGCAGCGGTCAAAGGGCTGTTCTTCAGACTGAGTTTGTGGAAATCATTTTTCTTTTATTCAGCTGCCAAGAAGCAAGAGTTTATGCTTCGCTTCCACCAGACGAGGTCTGTGAGCTTCCTGCATGCTTCAGATGTCTGTCAGTGAGGTCCCTGGGGAGAGCGGCTTGTACAGCGGGGAGCACACATCAGACACCAGGCTGAAATCACAGTGTTAATTGCTAGAAATGTTTTAAAGCTCGTGTGCGCTGTGATCAGATTTCACCTTCTGCTGCTGCTTTCAACTGGAGAAGTTTCTCCTTGGCCTTTTTCCTGCAAGCCATGTAGCGTGGCACTGCTGCTTCCAAACTGTTTGCTTTCCCCCCAAGTGCCAGCTGCAGTAGTGTCCTTGTACAGAATTTTGTAAGCACTTTTCTGTGAGATAAGGGATTATTATTACAGAACTCCTGTTTTGTAGCCCACTGGTGGTGTTTTAGCATGGAGAGCTGTGCTTGGGAGTCCTTAGAGCTGCACTGGGTTGGATGGGGATGGCCCTTTGCCTTGTCAGCTGTGCAGGCTGGGACCATCTGAGGACAGAGCTCCTGAGCTGTGTGTGTGGCAGTGCTGATGGCTGTCAGCCATGGCTGAGCATCTGTGGATGTGACGTTCTTGTGCTGTGCTGCCTGCAGAGCAGTAGTGCTGAGGTTGGACCCCTCAACTTGCCTGGGAAGGCAGAGGATCCCTTAGGCAGAAGCAGAAGCTGGGATTTGGGGAAAACAAAGATCCAGCAGTGCCTGGCCAGCCAGCTTCTGCTGCCAGAAGAGATCTTCAGGGCAAGGGAGCCGCGCGTGCAGTGTCCCCAAAGCAGAGCTTCCACTTACCAGCCAGTAGCATGATGCTGGGCACAGGAGCTGTGGTTCTGCAGGACCTTGTGGGGGTGAAACCAGCACTCATCCTTGTCCTCCATGAGCTGCTGAGCTGTGGGGCCACAAGGAAGGCACAGCTGCGCCACAAGTTCCGCTGGCGCCTATTGCCTGCCGCCCTCTGGAAGAACTGGGGGGGAGAGTGAGCATCTGAAATGACTTCCCCCCGTGGGGATGATTAGGCCTTGCCCCCAGGGAGTCCCTTAAAGGCCTTATTATCCTCTGGGACTCTCTCCTTGTCTTAATTAGCCCTTCTGGTTCCTGTTGCAGTTTGGTGATTCCCACGGACAGTGAGGCACGTGGTGCTGCTGTAAAAGTGGGTGCTGCAGAGCTACTGCCAAAACCTGTCATTCCCAGGGCACAGCCTGCAAAGCAGGGCATTGAGAGCGTGCCCCCATCCCCATCAAGGCCTGGGACGGGATGAAGTCAGGGAAGACACTCTGTGTGGTGTGTAGTGACATTCCCTCCTTGCGGTTCCCAGTGCAGCATTGCTGGGAAACATTGCTCCTGGAGCAGGGCACGGCAGGGATGCGGGGGTCTGTCTCAGCGCAGCCTGGCTGCAGCAGCTCCTTCTCCAGCCATCACCTCTGAGAGAACCACCTCCACAGCTCAGCACGACCACCCTGCCCTGGCCAGGACTGGTGCCACCAGCGCAGCCACCAACGGTCCCCAACATTTGGGAACCCCAAGTGACACTGGGAGCAGCGATGTGCCGTGCCCAGGCTGCTGGTGCCGCTGCCTCGTCCCCATGGCTGGGCACACAACAAACTTTTGTATGGTGAATTCACAACAACCGACCATCTTGTTCTCGAGTGAACCTTATACTGTTTCATTTGTTTGTGTAGAATGTTTCTGAAGGTATATTTAATGTTTAATATGAGGCTGGGCTGTTCCACACTCAGTGTTGTATATTTTGGAATGGCATTGTTTAGTGAAAAGACAGCGTTAGTATTATTCCACTCTTAGGAGGGAACGGGACAAAAAAACAGACTGTCTTTTTTCTTAAATGAAATGAACTTTTGTTATGAAGTCCTAGCAGTTGTCCAGCCCTTCAGTAAATGGTGCTCAGAACCACTCAGCGTGTCCGGCTCTTCTTTAGTCCCTGCCAGACGGTGCTGCAGCTCCGAGCCCGTGGGGATGCTGCAGGGTGACTGTGCTGTGCCTGCAGTGTGCCACCGCTGCTCTGTTCCACTCAGGCACACCCGTGCACCCCGGTGAGCTGTGGGGTCACCCAGCTGCTATGAAGGAATGCCTGGCTCAGGATGGGAGATGCTCCAGACGAGTAGCACTGGTGCCATGCTGGTACAACTGGCACAAATCTGCATTCCAGGTTAGTTCCTGGGTCGGCGCTGCGCTGTTGGCGCTCCGCCAGGCCCCGCTTGCCTGCCCCCCTCCCTCTTCCCTCGGGATCCCTTTCTGCTGGCTAATTCAACAGCAATGCCATTGTTTGCTGCTGTGTGATCTGGCTCCGTTTGTCCTGCCGGGCCATCGGTGCGCTGACCTGGCACTAACAGTGGTGGGACTGCGGCCCCAGCTGAGCGCCTGCTCCTCCCGGTGCACCAGGAACAGCTGGGAACTGCCCCAGAGCGGCGAGCTGCAGCACCCTGGTGAGTCAGCGCCTGTGGCATGCAGGGTGCCCGAGCAAAGTCCTCAGGCAGGAAAGAGGTTAAGCAGCTCTGCTTGCTGAGGATGTTCAGGGAAGCGTCAGCCGCCCGCTGGGCGCACTGAAGTTGGTCCAGCAGGGCTGGCCAGGCGTGGGAGGCTGCTCTGCACACCAGCTGCGTGCTGCGGGAGTGGAGCTGAGCTCACTGCCCCCACCTGTGTCATCCGCCAGGCTCAAGCTGCTCTGGGTGGGAAGCCAGCAGCCTTTGGGAGGCAGGGGATGTGGCCTAGGAGCACTGCTGGCTGCTCAGATCCTCAGAAGGATCTGAGGATTCCTCCCTCTTGCTTTTCCAAGGCCAGAGATCCTATTACAGCCACCTTTATCGGGCCACTGGCGATCTCCCCAGAGCAAATAAGATGTGCTTGGCAAGATCCTGTCAGACTTGCTGGCCCGTGCTAATGGCTCTTTATCAGCTCATCTCCTCCCAGCTCTCCCATTACCTCACCAGAGCCAAGGTCGGTGCCCGGTCACTGCCGCGGGAGCCTTGCTGAGCACGGCCCTTCCCTTCCTCTGGGCTTCCCCTGCACAGTGTCTGGCCACCGAGCTGCACATCCACCCTGCCCTGAGCCCTGGCATCCCTCGCCCAGGGGATGAGCAGCACTGGGACACGCTGAGTGCTGCCGGGCCCTGGGGGCTGCGTTACCTTCCTGCCTCCCTGCTCCGCGGCATGCAGCCAGAGCACGGCCTTGGTGCAAGCACGCGGGTCCTCTTCCTTCCTTCAGCCTTGGCTAATAAAAGGCACCATGTGACAGTGAGCACTTTGTTGGGCTCCAGCATTCTCGGGGATCCCAGGCAGCGCCGGCGGGCACGGGGTGAGTGTGGCCTCTTAGGGCACGGCAGCACCTGCGGAGCAGGGTTTGTGGTGCAGGGAGGCGTGGGGAAGCGTGCCGCCCCAGGGCGCGCGTTGTGCTCCTGGAGACGCGCCCTGTGTAGGCACGGGGTGCCCACGGGCCGCACGGCGACTCGCAGCCATGGCGTGCGCTGACGGTGCCACGCGACCGGCCGTGGCTGTGCCGTGCGGGGCAACCACCGCCTGGCACCCGGCCTGCGCCTCACCTTGCCGCACCTCGGCGCAGGCAGGGCCCTCCCTCCCTGGCACGGCACACGGAGGAGGAGACAGCCGCTGGCCGCCCTCCTCCAGGAACGAGCGGCCGAGCGCAGCGGGGCCGTGCCGGCTCAGCTCGTGGCCCCCGGAGGGCACGGCCACCTGCCCGGCCCGCCGGCCCCACGTGCGCAGGTAGGAGCGGCTGCAGGGCCCCGGGGCGCGGCGTGGCCTTACGGCTGGGCGCGGGCAGCCAGCACGGCACAGCGTGTGAGGAACGGGGCCGGGGTCCTCGTGAGGAGGGGCTGCATCCTCCCACGGCCACCGGGTGCTCCCCAGGGCGGGTGCGGGTCGGACTTTGCCCGGCGAGCCCCGTGTGTGCCTGGAGGGCCGCGTGCCTGCCGACACCCAGCACGGCCCCAGTGCTGAGCCCGGGCGGTGCCGCGCGGCATCCCCAGGCGGGGAGGTCACGGGGCCTTGGCTTGGCCCCATGGAGGATGAGCCGGCGGCCTCTCGAGGCGTCTTTGTTGGCACCGGGGCGTGCCTGGGCTGCCGACGCCTGGCTGGGCCGCATTGCCAGGCCTGGCCCCACAGCCCCACGGGCGGGCGGCGAGGGCCTCCAGGCAGAAGGAATCGGCAGTGACATTCCCGTAGCCTGGAGACCGCCGTCCCATTCAGTGGGCAGCGCATTTGAATAAGAATCGTGTGTGTCTGTGTGAGTGCGGGGGGGCCGGACGGCCGCCCGCTTTCCCATCGCCTCCCATCGCCCCGCTCAGTTCTGCACGCCTGGACTGGGGCGGTGGGCCCTCACCTCCGGCCTCGCACATCGCTGCACTACCCAGGTACTGCCGGGCCGGGGTCGGGGCTGGGGAAGCGCTCGGTGTTGCCTCTCCAGCCCATTGGCACTGCGCTGAGCGGGACGGGCGCCGGGCAGAGCGCTGGTGTCTGGCTGGGATGGGCCCCGGGCGGCTGCATGCGGGGACAGGAAGGCTGTGCTGGGGCGGCGTGGAGTCAGGCTTTGATCCGGTGATTGCAAGGTTGGAAGGAGGCGGTGACGGCTGAGAAGAGAGCGCAACAGGAGCCTAAATTTAACAGCAGGACCCCGGCCAGCTGCAGGACGTCCTTGCCTGGCCTGCTCCAGCCCTGCTGACTCTTGTCCCCAGGTGTCCTGGTCCAGTGCTTGGACCCAATGGGACAGTAGTACCAGTGCTGGACACGGAGGCAGGGATGGGTGCTCTCTGGCTGCAGGATGGGGTGTGGGGATGCAGCCATGGGGCTGGGGACATGGTTGAGAGACGGGTGATGCGTGTGTGGGGCTGCGAGAGGCCCAGGCAGTGCTGCCCCATGCTGCAGTCCCATCTCTGTGCCCCACAGGTAGGGCCCGTGGCTGCCCATGGATGTCCTGGTCCTCGCTCTCCTCCTGGGTAAGTGCTGCTCCCACAGTTCCCGGGGCTGCAGTGGCCCCAGGGCCACTGCCCTGTGCAGGAGCTGTGGGTCGCAGGGCCATATTAATGCGGTGAGGGCCTGGGCACTGCAAATCCCAGCAAGGAATTTGGGCTGCATTGAGCCCTGCAGGATTAGCAAGCACCTGACCTGGCTCCCAGCTCCCCCTGGCACCACTCTATGAGACGAGTGCTTGCAACACCCACACTCTCCCCCTCCCCATCCCTTCCTGCCAGCAGCCTGCAGCCCAGCGTCCCACTTGCTGGTGCTGCCCTCCCGGCCCTCACCCTTCCCCCCGGTCATGAGGCCACAGCCACACTGCCAGCATCTTTCCGGGTCACGGAGCTTTGTGCTGCATCAGTGGGTCAGGATGTGGGGATGGGGCAGGATGGGGGTAGGGTAGCACAGGGCTATGGGCTGTGGGTTTGTGGCACAGCCTTCCCAACCCCTGCGCTCTGTGCAGCGGGGGTGCCAGCAGCAGGGGGCTGGGAGGAGCCAGATCCATCCCAGGGCTGTGCCCGTGGCAGCTGCTACCCGGCCACCGGCAACCTGCTGGTGGGGAGAGCTCGGCAGCTCAGCGCCTCGTCCACCTGCGGGCTGCAGGGGCCCCAGGAGTACTGCATCGTCAGCCATCTCCAGGTGAGCCTATGGCACGGCACAGCACAGCACAGCACGGCAAAGTGTGCCGGTGCAGCCCCAGAGTGATTGATGCTCCCCGTTCAGGACTCTGAGAAATGCTTCACCTGTGACTCACGAAACCCGGCCCTGCGTGAGAGCCACCGCATTGAGAACGTCATCTACCTGCACGGCCCCCACAGCGAGAGGAGCTGGTGGCAGTCGGAGAATGGTGAGAGCATGGCCACGCCATGCGTGTGTCCCCACGTGGGCTGCGTGCCTCAGCCAAGACCATCCGTCCCTGCAGGCGTGGAGCACGTCAGCATCCAGCTGGACCTGGAAGGCGAGTTCCACTTCACACACCTCATCATGAAGTTCAAGGTGGGTGCATGGGGCACAGTGGGATGGTCCCCATGACCCGCCGGTCCCTATCCCACCGTGTGCCCCCATCTGACTGTGTGCCCCGCAGACCTTCCGCCCCGCAGCCATGCTGGTGGAGCGCTCGGCCGACTTTGGCCGCAGCTGGAAGACGTACCACTACTTCGCCTACAACTGCTCCAAGCTCTTCCCCAGCATCCCCACACATCCCTCGGGGCACATAGGCGAGGTGCTGTGTGAGCAGCGCTACTCTGAGATCGAGCCCTCCAGCCACGGCGAGGTGCGTACGGCTGGGTGGTGTGGGGAGATGGGGCTGGGGAATGCGCTGACATGCTACATCCCACCTCCAGGTCATCTTCAAGGTGCTGGATCCCTCCATCCCAGTGGTGGACCCGTACAGTCCCAGCATCCAGGGTGAGTATCCATAGGGATGGGATGCGGTGCTCTGGGGCAGCGCAGTGAGCACTGATGATGCCACCTGTGCTACCCAGAGCTGCTGCGTGTCACCAACCTGCGTGTGAACCTCACCAAGCTGCACACGCTGGGGGACAACCTGCTCGACTCACGGCAGGAAGTGCTGCACAAATACTACTATGCTGTGGATGAGCTGGTGATGCGTGGGAGCTGCTTCTGCCACGGCCACGCTGCTGAGTGTGCCACTGCACCTGGTGCTCCGCCATCTGTCCCTGGCATGGTGAGATGCGGCACGGAACGACGTGGCACAGGGTGACCGCCTGGGCTGATCCAGATGCTCTCCCCCAGATCCACGGGCGCTGTGTCTGCAAGCACCACACGCAGGGGCTGAACTGTGAGCGCTGCGAGGACTTCTACCACGAGCTGCCCTGGCGCCCGGCTGAGGGCTCCAGCACCAACGCCTGCCGCCGTGAGTGCCACGCGCCCACAGCCGGCGCGGTGTGGGGCCATGGGGTCCTGCAGCGCATGCTGGGGTTTGGGGTCCTGCATGTGGCGGGTCGGGTACCAGGGGTGCCGTCCTGGCAGGGTGCGACTGCAACGAGCACTCACGGCGCTGCCACTTCGACATGGCCGTGTTCCTGGCCACCGGGAACACCAGCGGGGCCGTGTGCGATGGCTGCCAGCACAACACCATGGGGCGCCGCTGCCATCTCTGCAAGCCCTTCTACTACCGGCACCCGCGCTCCGATATCCGCGCTCCCACTGCCTGCATCCGTGAGTGCCCCCAGCTCTGTTGCCCCCAACCCCGTGTCCCCCACCGCCACCTGCCGCAGCTGCCATGATGTCCCCACAGCGTGTGACTGCGACCCTGCGGGATCGCTGGATGGCGGTGCCTGCGATGCACACACGGACGTGGCGCTGGGCATGATCGCGGGGCAGTGCCGCTGCAAGGAGAACGTGGCCGGGCCACGCTGCGACCGCTGCCGGCACGGAGCCTACGGCCTCAGCCAGGGAGACCCTCAGGGCTGCCAGCGTGAGCTGGGGCTGGGGTGGGCGTGGGCTGTGGGGATGGAGGAATGGGGATGGAAAGGGGGGAACATGGGCGAAGGAGTGTGGATGAAAAGATGGGATGAAGGAATGGAGATGGGGGTGGAGGAATAGGGATGGAAGGATGGGGATGAAGGAATGAGAATACGGAAAGAGGGATGGGGATGGAGGGATAAAAATGAAGGGATAGGTTTGGGAAAGGAGATGGAGGGCAGAGCTGAAGGGATGAAGGATGGAGAAGATGGGGATGGGGATGGAGGTGGAGGAATGGGAATGGAGATACAGGGATAGGGAGGGGAGTAGAGGAGTGTGAATGAGAATAGAAGAGTGGGGATGGGGAATGAAGGAAGGGGTATAGAAGGCCTGAGTTGGAGGGTTGAGGCCAGAGATGGAAGTGTAGAGATGGATGGGTTAGGGATGAAGCAATGTAGGAAGAGTGGGGATTGAAGAAGAATGGAAATGAACAGATGAGGTGGGGAGATATGGATGAAGGGACAAGGGATGCAGGGATGGGGATGGAAGAATTAGGCTGGAGGGCAGGGATGGAAGGGTGGAGCTGGATGAGTAGGTGATGAAGCAATGGGAGGGGATGATGGAGATGGAAGTAGGATTGGCATGGAGGGTTGGAGATGGAAAGAGGGAGGGAGGGTATAGAAAGGTGGGATGAGCAACAGTGCATGGGGGACTCAGGGCCGTGGGGCAAGGAGGGAGGGCTGTGGAGCTGCTGTTTGAACATCACAGGGTGCACTGGGGGCTGTGGTGGGTGGCAGTGCTGTGTGGCAGCCCATCATGTGTGTGTTTGTGCACGGGGCAGCGTGCCGGTGTGACCCACGGGGCACGGTGGCGGGCAGCTCCCCCTGTGACCCCATCAGCGGGGACTGCTACTGCAAGCGCTTCGTGGCCGGGCGCTCCTGCAGCCAGTGCGTGGTGAGTGCCCCAGCTCCACACTGTGCTCCATTGCCTTGGCTCTCCCCAGCCCCATGGCATTCCCCAGGGCTGGGCTGGCCCCACACCTACTCCCTGTCTCTCCCATCTCACTGCAGCCTGAATTCTGGGGCCTGAGCTATGATGTAGGGGGCTGCCGGCCCTGCTCCTGTGACTTCGGGGGAGCTTACAGCAACCGGTGAGGCCCCACAGTACTGCCCAGCCGGGCACGGGGACACAGGGATGGGTGTGGGGACAGGGTGGAAGTGGTGGGACCACTGCTGGAGGGATGGGGACAGGGCTTCACAGTGGAGACAGAGTGGTGTGGAAGGAGGGATCTCTGTGCCTGAAGGTGGAGGGCTGGGGACAGGAAGGGATGGGTGAGGCACGGTCAGACAGAAAGATGGACGAGGGCCATTCCCCAGGTGCTCCATGGAGGACGGGGCCTGTCCCTGCCGCCCCCACCTCATGGGCCGGCAGTGTGACCAGGTGCAGCCCGGCTTCTTCTGCGCACCCCTTGACCACTACACCTACGAGGCTGAGCAAGCCGTGGGCCGCGGGCCCAGCCATCCCCAGCTCCCAGTGAGTGTCCCCATCTGGGCTTCCACGGTGCCCCATACCTTGTGTATGGCCATCCCCGTGCTCCATGCATGGCTATCTCCACGCATGGCCATCCCCATGCTCCACGCGTCACCGTCCCCATGCATGGCCATCCCCATCCCTGCAGGGCGCCGTGCGGGCAGAGGTGCCCCAGGACTGCCCCCAGCACCGCAGTGGGGACCCAGCGGGGCGGAAAGCACGTGCTCGGCCCCAGCGCAGCCCTCCCCGCTCCCCCCAGCCCCGCGCAGCCCCACGCCACAGCCTCCAGCAGCCCCCCAAGGTGAGCCCTGGGTTGAGGAGGGGGCACGGCGGGGCACAGCCTTGGGCTGGGGCTGAGCCATGCGGTGCCATGCCCAGCCCGACGTGGAGCCGGTGCTGCGAGATGGGGACGGGCGCATGGTGACGTGGACTGGACTGGGGTTTGCCCGTGTGCGGGATGGAGCCGGGCTGACATTCCATGTAGACAACGTGCCCTACCCCATGGAGTACGAGCTGCTGCTGCGTTATGAGCCTGAGGTGAGTGGCTGCAGGATGGCCCCAGTGTGCACCGTGTGGCACCGCCGGTGCTGATGGCCTCGCATCCCATTGCAGTCAGCCGAGGACTGGGAGGCTGTGGTGAGCATCAGCTCCCGGGCGCTGCCCACCGGACCACGCTGTGGGAACCTGCTGCCCTCAGAGCAGATGTACCACGAAGGCCTGCCCCACAGCCAGAGGTGGGATGGGGTGGGGGTGGATTGGATAAGGATGGAGATGGAGACAGGGAAAGGGTGGGATGGGATGCGAGGGAATGGGATAGGTGTGGAAAGAAGATGGAGATGGGGATGGGGTAGGATGGGTAGAGAGAGCAGGTTGAGGATATGGATGGGGATGGGAATGAGGATAGGGATGGGGTGTAGACAGATTGGGCTTGAGAATGGGCATGAGTTTGGGGATAGAGATGGGAATGAGACTGGCATAGAGATGAGAATGGGAATGCAGACAGGATAAAGGTGGAAATGTGCATGAGAGGATGTGGTGGGATGAAATAAAGAGAGAGAATAAAGATGGAACTGGGAATGGGGTGGGATAGGATAGGGATGAGGATGAAAGTAGGATCAGGACAGGGAGATGGACAACACTACCATACTTCTAGAATTGAGGGATGGCATAGGATGTGGTTGGTATGGGAAGGGGGATAGTCCTACCACACAGGTCAGGGAATCAGGGTGATGAACGTGGCCAGGTCCTGCTACATTCTTCTGGCCATCTCTCTGTGACCCGATGCCGTCCTTTCTGCAGGTATGTGCTGCTGTCCCAGCCCTTCTGCTTCGAGCCCAGTACCCCATACGAAGTAACTGTGCGGCTGCAGAGAGCCAGCGTCACCCAGCGCCACCCCAGTGCCTTCATCCTCATCGACTCAGTAAGGGGATCCCAACACACCCCGGTGGGGAGATGGGCAGGGGTGGGCGAACCACACATAGAGTGGTGGACAGAGATGGGACAGGGTGGAGAGGGAGATGAATGGGGTATAGATGGAGGCGGCAATGGAACTGGTGTTGCAGCTGGGTCTGGAGCAGAGAATGAGGATGGAGATGTCGACGGGATGGGGCCACGCATGGGGACATCGGTGGGGCTGGGGATGTTGATGGAGTTGGGACTGGTCCCAGGACAGCCCCACCACCTCCCCCTGCCCCACAGCTGGTGCTGCTGCCACGTGTGCCAGAGCTGCCGGGCTTCCACGGGGCAGCAGTGGAAGCGGTGCAGCGGCTGGAGGAGCTGGAGCGCTACCGATGCCTGGAGGCTTTCCATATGGCCCCACCGCACACCCTGGCTGAAGCCTGCGCCCGCCTCGTCTGCAGCGTCTCAGCCGTGCTGCACGATGGAGCTCTGCGTGAGTCGGGGGCCGCAGGGATGAGGGGCCATGAGTGGGTGGGTGAGTGGGCTATGATAGAGCCATGCTCGGCACAGCAAGGCCGGATAGTAGCTGGTGTGGGAGAGGCCAGGGGTTGGTGGCAGTGTGTGGCATGGCATTCCCATCCCCAGCTACAACCCTGCTGCCCCACAGCCTGCCAGTGTGACCCACAAGGCTCCCGCAGCAGCGTGTGCCAGGTGCTGTCAGGGCAGTGTGAGTGCAAGCCCCACGTCCTCGGCCGACGCTGTGACCGCTGCGCACCCGGCAGCTACGGCTTTGGACCCCTGGGGTGCAGCCGTGAGTAACAGGGTCTGCTGGTGTGTCAGGCATGCCAGGATGGGACCCCCCTGTCTGCGTGTCTGTGTGTCTGTCTGTCTGTCCATCCCACTGGGATGATTATTCTCTGGCTTGAGGTCACCCTGACGTGAGCTGTGCCATTCCACAGCCTGCGCCTGCTCCCCGGAGGGCTCTGTGTCGCAGCTGTGTGATGCGGGCAGTGGGCAGTGCCGCTGCCAGCCGGGCGTTATGGGCCGGCAGTGCGACCGCTGCCAGCCAGGACACTGGGGCTTCCCCAGCTGCCGGCCCTGCCAGTGCAACGGGCACGCCGAGGAGTGCGACCTGCGGACGGGCAGCTGCCTGCGCTGCCGAGACCACACCACCGGCCGGCACTGCGAGAGGTGAGCGTGCTTGGGTTCAGCACGGCATGGCACGGCATAGCATGATACTTACAGCACTGATGAGGTGGGGTAGGACGGGATGAATGGGATTGAACAGGTTTGGATTGTATGAGATGGGATGGGATGAGAAAAGATGAGATGGGATGGGATCGAGTGGGGTTAGAATAGATGGATGGGATGAGATAAGATGAGATGAGATGGTGTAGAGTACGGTAGGGTAGCTTGGGATGGGATAGGATGAGGATGGGATAAGAAAAGACGGGATGAGATGGAATAAAATGGGATGGTGGAGCTGGATGGGACAGGTTAGGATTAATGGGATGGGATGGGAGTTGACGAAATAGATGGGATGGACACCTGAGACCTCGCTCCTGCCCTTGCAGATGCCAAGATGGTTATTATGGAGACCCGGTGCTGGGCTCAGGGCAGCAGTGCCGCCCTTGTCCCTGCCCTGGCTACCCTGGCACACGGCACTACCACGGGAGCGCCTGCCATGCCGACGAGGAGACCCACCACATCGTGTGCCTCTGCGCGCCCGGATACACCGGTGAGAGGCAGACGGGCACCGTGCTGCAGGACCCCAGCAAGAGGGCTGAGATTCCATCAGCCACACCGCACGTCCCCACAGGGCCCCGCTGCGACCGCTGCTCCCCGGGCTACTTTGGGACGCCGGAGATGGAGGGAGGAGTGTGCCGGCCCTGCCAGTGCAACAACAACATCGACACCAGCGACCCGGGGGCCTGTGACCCGCACACAGGGCACTGCCGCCGCTGCCTGTACCACACTGCCGGGCCCCGCTGCGCCCAGTGCCAGCCCGGCTATTTCGGCAATGCCCTGCAGCGCAGCTGTCGCCGTGAGTTGGGCCGGGGGCTGTGCGAGGTCTTGGGGTGGCGTGAGGCTGAGCCCCCTGCCCCACATGGCTGCCCACCACCCGTAGGCTGCAGCTGTGACCCGCGGGGAACGCTGTCTGCCCACTGCACCGCTGGCACCTGCAGCTGTGACCGCGCTACGGGAGCCTGTGCCTGCAGAGCCAATGTGGTGGGCAGGAGCTGCGACCGCTGTGCACCCAACTTCTGGAACCTGGGGGGGACGGAGGGCTGCCAGCCTTGTGGATGCCATGCCATGCATGCCACGCACCCCGCTTGCGACGAGGTGAGCATCCAGTATGGGTCCTGCGTCCTCCGGGGGTGAGAATGAGTGGGCTGAGCACCTTGCTCTCGCTGCAGGTCACAGGGCAGTGCCACTGCCACCTCGGCTTTGGTGGCCGTGTCTGTTCCCAGTGCCAGGAGAATCACTGGGGAGACCCCGAGCTGCAGTGCCGAGGTGAGAGCTTTACCCACAGACTGGCAGTGGGGTGTATGGGGACATGGGAACCCTGAGAAAAGAGGGGTCTTGGGGATACAGGGTGCCGTTGGGACAAACGCTGTGCTTTGGGGTACATGGGGGCTCCTGGGAATATGGGAACCTGGGGGAAGGGGGAGTCTTGGGGACACAGGGGGTCCTGGGGACATAGAATGAGATTTTGGCTACCTGGGGATTCCTGGGAACATGGAGAGAATCCTGTGGATGTGAAGGACCTTGGGGACATAACAAGCTCATGAGGATGTGGTGGGACCCTGGTGATAGGGATGAACCATGTGCCACAGCATGATGCTGGGGACATGGGATAGGGACACAGTGAGTCTCCGGGTATGTGATGGGACCCAGGAGACACACTGCTACTCTGAGGACACAGAGGCCTCTGGAGAGTTCAGGCAGTGACAGTGCTCATCTCCACAGCCTGCGAATGTGAGCCACTGGGTGCTGAGAGCCCTCAGTGCGACCGAGCCAGTGGGCAGTGCCAGTGCCGGCCAGGCTTTGGGGGGCTGCGCTGCGACCGCTGCCAGCGGGGCTACCAGGCCGCCTTCCCTCGCTGCTCTCCATGCCACCCCTGCTTTGGGCACTGGGATGCAGTGCTGGGCAGCCTGCAGGATGGGCTGCAGCACCTTGGGGCACGGGTACGGGCACTGCATGAGGGAGGGTCTGCAGCCCCGCTCAGCCCCCGCCTGCGAGCACTGGAGGAGGCCCTGAAGCATGCAGAGCGGCTGCTGGGTGAGGGGAGCAGCCCTAGTAGCCCCCTCCTGCAGGAGCTGGCCGGGCAGCTGGATGGCAGCAGGCAAGTGCACACGGTGGGCTGGGGGGGCTTTAGGCATCCAGAGGTATTTGAGAGCTCTCTGCCCCATAGGACGGAGCTGGACAACTTCTGGAAGAGGCTTCAAGAGCTGGAGCAACACGTGGATCAGCTGGAGCAGGCTGATGTGCTGCACCACAGCCGGCTGGCCAGGCTGAGCCATGAGTTGGGTGGGCTCAACCAAACCACCTCCCACCTGCAAGCTGTCCTTGGCACCGTGACAACAGCAGGATTCAGGGGTAAGGGCATCCAGTGAGGGCTTCTGGGGGTATGGGGGCTGGGAGAGCCGTGCCCCAGTGCTGGATATGTAGCTGGGACTGGGAGAACTAATTCTGAGTGCTTGGTAGGACTCTGGGGTGTGGGAGGGTCCTAGGAACAGAGGGACCTCGGGAAAGTGGTGGGACTCCGAATATGGAGAGACAGTGGATACTTAGGAGATCCTGGGACATGGAGAGACACAAGGGATATGGCTGATCCTGGAGCCATAACAGGATGCTGGGGACATGGTGGGACTCGAGGGACACTCTGTACTCGCAGAGTCATACCAGAGCATCGTGGTGGCAGCACGGGACTCACGGCAGGCAGAGGTGGTGGCCAATGGCACGGCAGGTGAGCTGAATGCAGCACGGGCCACGCAGTGGGCAGCTGAGCAGGCCCTGCAGCAGCGGGGTGATGCGTTCCGCCGGAGCATGGCTGCACAGCGGAAATCCCTGCGGGAGACACAGAAACGGGCGTCAGGGCTCAGCGTGACTGGGATCAATGAGAAGGTGAGAGTGAGACGGGGGAAAAAGGGCTCGGGGTGATCATATCACAGGTGACACACGGGTTGCTTGGCTCTTGTGCCAATTGGGATGAGGGTCTGCCCATTCAAACTCCACCTTTTGGATCCCTGCAGATTTGCGGGGCTCCTGGAGACCGGAGCTGTGCAGAATCACTGTGTGGAGGAGCTCTGTGCCGGGACAGCGTGGGGATGAGGCACTGCGGGGGTGTGGGGTGCACAGGGGCCCTGCCCGTGTCAGCTCAAGCCCTGAGCAGTGCCCGCAATGCCTCACAGCAGCTGGAGGTGGCCCTGGGACAGCTGAGTGCTGTGACACAGAAGGTAGGGATGGCGTCCCCATGTGCTGGGTTCTCATGCGAGGCCCTTTGTGCCCACTTGAACATCACACCTGTGCCCACTCCTGGGTCAGTGCCGGCCCCTTGCACATCCCAACTGTAAGCCCCTTGGTGCCCCTTGGTTACACCCCAGATGCAGGAGGTTCAGGACCTGGCACGGGGTGCCCGCAGCCGTGCAGAGGAGGCGTTGGAACGCTCACAGGCTGCCCGCAGCCGCACAGAGAAAGCGACAGCACAGTTGCGGGACTTCATCCGCCGCATCAAAGCCTTCCTGTCGGGTAGGGCCAGCAGTGTGTGGGCACCAGGCATGGTGCTGGGCATGGAGCCCACCCTGAGCCCACCCCGCTCCGATGTCCTGCAGAGGAGGGTGCAGATCCAGGCAGCATCGAGCTGGTGGCGCGGCAGGTGCTGAACATCTCCCTGCCCAGCAGCCCTGCACACATCCAGGAGCTGCTGCAGGAGATGCAGGAGAGCATCAGCCAGCTGGATGGGGTGGACGCGGTGCTCAACGGCACGGCACAGGGGCTGGAGGCTGCACAGGGGCTGCTGGCACAGGGACAGGATGCCAGGTGAGTGGCGACAAGCTGGATGGGGAGGGCGACAGAGCCCTGAGCAGAGCTGGAGGTGTCTGCATCGCCACAGGGAGCGAGCAGAGGGCGTGAGGGACGAGCTGGCGGAGACGCAGCTCGCACTGCAGGTGGCACAGGCACAGGTGATGGCAGCTGGGAGCACCCTGCGGAGAGCCAAGGATGGCATCCGGGCTGCTGAGGGCAAAGTCAGGGAGGTGAGAGGTGATACTGGGGATGGGGACCCTAGCACACGCCTGGGCCCTGCGGGTAATGGAGTGGGCACACATGGGGAGCAAAGCCGATGCTATGGCGTGGTGTGGGCACGCCACGGGTACCCGATGGGCACACGGTGCCCGCCCACCGTCTGTGTCCTATGCACCCAGGCGGAGCGCAGGCTGCAGGCGCTGCAGGGGAAGGAATCACGGCTGCAGCGGCGGCTGCGGGAGCTGGCACAGCGCGTCACCGCCCTGCAGCAGCGCGGACGGGACGCCCGGCGCCTGGCACAGGATGCCAAGGATGGGGCGCAGCGTGCCACCGCCGCCTCGAGGACGCTCAGCCAGGTGAGCCCCGGCCTCGCAGCAGGCGGGGGGCGATGCGGGGAGCTCGGCCTCACCGTGCCGTGTGCCCCCAGGACCTGGCGCAGGTGACTCGGCGCTACGTGGTGCTCAAGGACCGGGTGAGCGGGATGGCAGGGATGGCCGGCGGGGCCCTGCAGCGCGTGACGCGGCTGACGGCCGAGGCCAGGGACCTGCTGGATAAAGCCAACAGCAGCAAGAAGCGGCTGGAAGGTAAGAGGCGGCGTGGGACAGGGGCCGCCCGCTCGGTGCCCGCAGCCCACCCTGCACCCCGTGCCTTCCCGCAGAGCTGGAGCAGCACTTCGGGGCCAACGAGCAGGCGATGGCGGCCAAGGCGACGCGGCTGCAGGCGCTGGAGCGGCAGGTGTCGGGGCTGCTGCAGGAGATCCGCGAGCGGGCCAACGCGTACGCCACCTGCTAGGAGTCCGACCCGCTCGGGACGCGGCCCCGCGCGGCGAGGAAGAAACCCGCGGGGTGTCTGTAGCGCCTGCAAATAAAGCGCTGAGCAGCGGCTGCCCGTGTCCGGCCTCTCACTGTCTCGCGTGGCCGAGTCCCGCGCGTCCCCCCGCGGTACCCCCGGCCTCCGGCGGGGCGGTGCTGGCCCTTCCCGGCCCGGCGTGGGCCGCCGTGCGAAGGGACCGCCCCGCGAGTTCCGCGCAGCCCCGAGCGCCGCCACAACTTTGCGGAGGGGCGGCGAGAGGGAACCCCCCCCTCGGCAACGCGCGCCTACCCACGCGAGACCGGAGCCCACGCGGCGGCACCCCGAGTCCCGCGCGCCGTCGCGATGCGCGGCCCCGCAGCCTTCCTCCCCCCGCTTCTCCTCCTCCTCCTCCTCTCCCTCCTCGTCCCGCTGCCGTCCGGTGAGTGCACGGCCCCCGCTCGCGGAACGCTCTCGGGTCGGGGTCCGGACCCGCGGGGCATTTCCGGGCTGATCGCGGAAGGGTCCCCGCTTCGGGGCCGTGCGGGACGGGGACGGAGCTCCGCGTGGGGTCCGGCCTCATCCACCCGCTGCCCACGCAGGGCCGGGAGGGGCCGCGTGGGCCGTTTCTTCTCCCGACGCCCCCCATGGCTGCGCCCGCGGCAGCTGCTATCCGGCCACCGGGGACCTGCTGGTGGGGAGAGCCTCGCGGCTCAGCGTCTCGTCCACCTGCGGGCTGCGGCGGCCCCAACCCTACTGCATCGTCAGCCACCTCCAGGTGAGACGGGGGATGAGAGACGGGGGGACGGGGACGTGGTGGGGTGGGGTGACCGTTGAGCCCCCGCCCGCAGGAGGAGAAGAAATGCTTCGTCTGTGACTCGCGGAGACCCTACGATGCCCGCAGCAATACCGACAGCCACCGCATCGAAAATGTGCTGACCACCTTTGCCCCCCGCCCCAAGAAGGCCTGGTGGCAGGCGGAGAACGGTGAGCAATCGAGCGTCCCTGGGGGGCTGCTCTTCCCGTCCTCCCACACTAAGGAAGCCGTGACTCAGCCCTGTGCTGCTGTGGCCAAGGCTGGAGTCACACGGGTGTCCCCCCCCAGGCGTGGAGCACGTCAGCATCCAGCTGGACTTGGAGGCTGAGTTCCACTTCACCCACCTCATCATGACCTTCAAGGTGAGCGCAGCAGGATGGCACAGACCCCATCATCCCGACTGCCATCCTGCCGCGTGTCCCAACCCTGCCGTGTGCCCCCACCGCTCCATGTGCCCCGCAGACCTTCCGCCCCGCAGCCATGCTGGTGGAGCGCTCGGCCGACTTTGGCCGCAGCTGGAAGACGTACCGCTACTTCGCCTACGACTGTGCTGCGTCCTTCCCCCACGTCCCCCGTGGGCCCCCGCGCCGCATTGACGATGTGATCTGTGAGTCGCGCTACTCTGACATCGAGCCCTCCACCGAGGGGGAGGTGAGGCTCCGACGGCACCGAGGGACACTTGGAGGATCCCGCTGTCCCTTCACCGCTCTCCTCCTTCCTGCAGGTGATCTACCGCGTGCTGGACCCCGCCATCCCCATCCGCGACCCCTACAGCCCCGCTATCCAGGGTGAGTCGCCCGCCCGTCTGCCGCCCTGCGGCTCTATTTTGGGTGCCACTATTTTGGCTGCTGTGTCCTCATGCTGAGCCCCACTGAGGGGCTGGATCTGGGAGTTTCCAGACCCATACAGCGGGGTGTGGATGAATGTGGCGCAGCATAGGATGCCAAGCAATGGGAGATGGGACCATGCCAGTGCCTGGTGCAGGGGCTGTAACCCCGCAGCATGGAGCTGGTGGTGGGCAGATGAACGGCACAGGATGCAGCGGGTTAACAGCTGAGGCTAAATTTAGGCTGGGAGCAGGAGGGGAGGAATCTGCGGGGCCCGGCGGCTGCTGCTGGGAAGCTGCTGTCCCTGGAGAGCCGTCCTGCTGGCCCCGTGTGCCATGCAGCACCGCCAGCACGGAGCAGTACATCCCCAGCCATGGTGCACCATGTGCGATGCGCTGCAGCTGGGCACAGTGTTCAGCAGGTACGGGTGAGCAGAGCCAAGCTGCCAACTTTCTATGCAGAGCTGCTGCGTGTCACCAACCTGCGGGTGAACCTCACCAAGCTGCACACGCTGGGGGACAACCTGCTGGACTCACGGCGGGAGATCCGCGAGAAGTACTACTATGCGCTGTATGAGATGGTGCTGCGTGGAAACTGCTTCTGCTACGGGCACGCCTCGGAGTGTGCGCCGCTCAGCGGGGCCACAGCCACTGTGAATGGCATGGTAGGTCCAGCCATAGCACAGACCCCTGTGCTGTACTGCATTGGGGTGACCGCAGCACCCAGTCCCACAGCTCCTCACCATGGCATCCCGGCAGGTGCACGGGCGCTGTGTCTGCAAGCACCACACGCAGGGGCTGAACTGTGAGCGCTGCGAGGACTTCTACCATGAGCTGCCCTGGCGCCCGGCTGAGGGCTCCAGCACCAACGCCTGCCGCCGTGAGTGCCACGCGCCCACAGCCGGCGCGGTGTGGGGCCATGGGGTCCTGCAGCGCATGCTGGGGTTTGGGGTCCTGCATGTGGCGGGTCGGGTACCAGGGGTGCCGTCCTGGCAGGGTGCGACTGCAACGAGCACTCACGGCGCTGCCACTTCGACATGGCCGTGTTCCTGGCCACCGGGAACACCAGCGGGGCCGTGTGCGATGGCTGCCAGCACAACACCATGGGGCGCCGCTGCCATCTCTGCAAGCCCTTCTATTACAAGGACCCCAGCAAGGACCTGCGGGATCCTGCCGTGTGCCGAGGTCGGTGCTGGGACATGGGGTGGCACAGGGCTGCATCCGGCCCCGGTGTTGTGGGGCTGGCACGAGGGCTTTGGTGCTGACCCTGCCTGTCCCCAGCCTGCAACTGCGACCCTGACGGCACCGTGGATGGAGGGCTGTGTGACGGCGCCGATGACCCGGAGCGGGGGCTGATCGCGGGGCAGTGCCGCTGCAAGGAGCACGTGCAGGGCCCTCGCTGCGACCGCTGCAAAGCCGGCTTCTTTGGGCTCAGTGCTGCCAACCCGCAGGGCTGCCAGCGTACGTATTGGGGCACGGGGTCACCCAGCGGTGTCGGGCACCACCACAGACCGCTGTCTGTGTGCAGGGTGTCGGTGTGACCCCCGTGGCACGGTGGCCGATGGCAGCCAGTGTGATCCTATCAGCGGTGACTGCCTCTGCAAGCGGCTGGTGACCGGGCGCAGCTGTGACCAGTGCCTGGTGAGTGGGACGTGCACGGTGCTCAGGGCTGTGGCACCACGGCTGGCCGCTCGCTGACCCCATTGCTCTCCACAGCCCGAGCACTGGGCTCTCAGCCACGATCTCCCTGGCTGCCGGCCTTGTGAGTGTGATGTGGGAGGTGCCCGCAACAACCGGTGAGTTTTGTGACAGCTCAGGGTGGAAGGGGCAATCCTTTAGCCCTGGGGGGCTGACGATGTGGTTGGGGTGCCAGGTGTGCTGCAGAAACAGGGCAGTGCCAGTGCCGCAGCCACATCGTGGGACGGCAATGTGAGCAGGTGGAGCCCGGCTTCTACCGCATCAACTTGGACCAATACACCTATGAAGCTGAGGATGCCCGGCTGCACAAGGTGAGGGACAGAGGTGTCCCTGGTGGGGCATGGGCTGAGCAGAGCACTGGGAGGGACATTTGCAGGGTCTCCAAGCCAGCTGGCACCAAGTGAGAGCAGTGAGGCTGAGATGCATGCTGACTGAGGCCCCTTTTGGGGTCCTCCTGCTCACCTCTGCCCCTTTCCCCAGGGCTCGGTGGTGGACCGTGAGCCTCACGCAGGTCACCCGGCCTCCTGGACAGGGTCAGGCTTTGCCCGCATGCAGGAGGGCGGCTGGGTAGAGTTCCATGTGAGCGACGTGCCCTTCTCCATGGAATACGATGTCATCATCCGCTATGAGCCCCAGGTGAGCCCCCTGATTGGGGTGTTGCACCTCCAGAAGTGGCATGCAGGACTTTTGGTCCAGTGATTTCTGCCTGTTCTTTGCATGCAGCACCCAGAGCCCTGGAAGGAGGTGAAGGTGCAGGTGCTGCGCCCCAGCCCTGTGTCTGCCAGCAGCCCATGTGGGAACACCATCCCGGCCGATGACCAGCTTTCCACCAGCCTCCTGTCTGGCACCCGGTGAGTGTCCCAGCAGGGCTCAGCTGAACAGGGCTGGCAGGAGGCATCCACTTGCCCTTGCTCTGCTTTGTCCCAGGTATGTGGTGCTGCCCCATCCCATCTGCCTGGAGCAGGGCGTCTCCTACACCGTCCGCCTGGAGCTGGGCTGTGCCACAGGGCAGCAGGACCCCACCACCAGCGTGCTCATTGATTCGGTGAGGGGTCTGGGATGGGGCTGCATGCGTCAGGGGGCACAAAGGATGTGGAATTAAGATGACATCCTGCTGACCCTCCACAGCTGGTGCTCCTTCCACGTTACTCCTCCATGGAAATGTTCATTGCGGGTGACCCCGCTGCCATGGGACGTCGGGAGACCTTCGAGCGGTACCGCTGCGCTCAGCATTTCCACACTGTGGTGATGTCACCGGTGGCAGAGCCCTGCTCCCGACTCCTGCACAGCCTCTCAGCCATCCTGCACGACGGGGCACTGCGTGAGTATGGCCTTGCACGCCCCACACCCCATGCTGATGACCGGTGCTCACTGTGTCCTGCCCGCAGCCTGCCTCTGCGACCCACAGGGCTCGCTCAGCGCTGAGTGCCAACCCCAGGGTGGGCAATGCCGCTGCAAGCCCAACGTCGTGGGACGGCGCTGTCACCGCTGCTCCCCAGGCACCTTCGGCTTCGGGCCCGGCGGGTGCCGACGTGAGTGCCTATCCAGAGCAGTGGATGCAGGGAGAGGTGCTCCCTGTTTGCCAGGGACTTCAACACATAGATTCTTTGATGCCTTGCAGCCTGCCAGTGCAGTGGCGAGGGATCGCTGAGTGCCGTCTGCGACACCGTCACAGGGCAGTGCCCCTGCCGCCAGGGTGCCCACGGCTCACGCTGCGACCGCTGCCAGCCGGGCCACTGGGGCTTCCCGACCTGCCAGCCCTGCCAGTGCAACGGGCACGCTGAGGAGTGCGACCCACAGACGGGCAGCTGCCTGCGCTGCCGCGACCACACGGACGGCGAGAGGTGCCAGCGGTAGGCAGGGTGCTCAGTCGCCTGGAACGTGGGAGGGTGCCGCGGTCAGCCCTAACCCCGCTGACTGCCCACCCCCAGGTGCGCCGTCGGGCACTTTGGGAACCCGGCGCTGGGCTCCGGCCAGCACTGCCGGCCCTGCCCCTGCCCTGACGGACCTGGCGGCCCCCGGCACTTCGCTGCCTCCTGCTACCAGGATGGGCGCTCCCGGCAGGTTGTCTGCCACTGCAGCCCCGGGTACACAGGTGAGTGCTTGCTGTGGCTTGCTCGGTGTCCGCAGCCCTGTCCCCAGGCACTGCTCAGTACTTTGTGCCAACAGGTCCCCGCTGTGATGAGTGTGCGCCTGGGTACTACGGAGACCCTCTGCAACCCGGCGGGCGCTGCCTGCCCTGCCAGTGCCACAATAACATCGACATGACAGATCCAGAGGCGTGCGACCGGCGCACGGGGCAGTGCCTGCGCTGCCTCTACAACACGGCAGGGCCACACTGTGCCGAGTGCCAGCCTGGGTACTATGGGGATGCTATGCGACACAGCTGCAGGCGTGAGTACACACAGATGTGCTAGACGTGCCTCCTGCCCCGGCACTTCCAGGGCCCATGTGCACATCACTGTGGGGTCCCTGTCCTGCTGTGGCTGCCTCCTTTGCCCAGCCCCAGCACTGCTGCCCTGTCCTGTCCCATCTACATCCTCATCTTGTGCCCATTCCTATCCTCTACCACTCATTCCCACCCTCACAGCCTCCTTGATTCTGTCTTTGACCTGTTCTTACTCCATCTCTATCTTGTCTCCATCCTATCCCTGTCCAGCCTATGTCTCTATTTTGCCCCATCCCATCCTTACCTGTACTCCTAGCCCACCTAACTGTAACCCTTACCCCATCCTAATTCTGATCTCCTCCCTATGCTATCCCTGTCTGCATCTTAACCACATCTTTTCTGAAGCCTCCATCCTCACTCAGCTTCCCTCTGCTTCCAGGTTGCTCCTGCAATGCACTGGGCACCGACCCCAGCACCTGCGGGCCGCAGCAGTGCCACTGTGACCCGCGCAATGGGCAGTGCCACTGCCTGCCCCACGTGGAGGGACAGAGCTGCGACCGCTGCAGCCCGAACTTCTGGAACCTGGGCAGTGGGCAGGGCTGCGAGCCCTGCGCCTGCCACCCCCAGCACTCCTTGTCACCTGCATGCAACCAGGTGAGATGCCCCAGGGATGGGGAGGCTGAGGGAATGGCGTGGGGACGGGGGGTGCCAGCTTTGGCTGCACTGTGTCTTTCAGTTCACAGGGCAGTGCTCGTGCCGGCCGGGCTTTGGGGGCCGGACCTGTGCCGACTGCCAGGAGCAGCACTGGGGTGATCCACGGCTGCAGTGCCGAGGTGAGAGCTGGGTGGGCAGGAGCTGTGCCGTGCCCTGAGGCACCCTAACTGCTTTCTCCCCACAGCCTGCGACTGTGACCCCCGTGGCATCGCCAGCGCCCAGTGCCATCGTGGCAGTGGGCACTGTGACTGCCGGCCTGGTGTCTCGGGCGTCCGCTGTGACCAATGCGCCCGGGGCTTTTCTGGCACCTTCCCGTCCTGCCAGCCTTGCCACCCCTGCTTTGGGGACTGGGACCGCGTGGTGCAGGACCTGGCCTCCCGCACCCGGGCTCTGGCGCAGCGGGCCAGCCTCCTGCATCACACTGGGGCTGCTGGTGCCTTCGAGGGCACCTTCCGACGGCTGGAGGAGAGCCTGGCCACTGTGCGTGATGCAGTGGCCGCCCGCAATGCCACCGTCACCACCGCCACGTTCCTGACACGTGCCACAGAGGGGTTGCGGTGAGCACAGGGCGTGGGGAACAGCTCTGGGGGCATGGGGCAGAGCTGTGTGAGCATGGCACCTCCTTGCTTTGCAGGCAGCAGATTGGGGAAGCCACTGAGAAACTGACACAGCTGGAGAGCAAGCTGACAGCGGCACAGGATGCCAATTTCAATGCTAGCCACGTGCTGGGCATGGTGGACCGCGGAGCCCACGCCCTCAACCACAGCCTGCAAGAGCTGGGGCAGCGGCTGCATGCCCTTAAGACCTCAAATTTTCTTGGTAGGCATCACTGGGGTTCCCACAGCAGTGTTCCATAGTGGCAGACAGGGGTCTCATGTGGCTCCACTGCCTCCAGGTGCCTTCGACAGCATTCGCCAGTCCCACTGGGAATCACAGGATGCTGAGCGCCGAGCGGATTCCTCCACCCGTGTCGTACCCAGCCCCGTCAGCGCTTCATCAGCCACACGGCACCACACCGAGCAGCTCCTGGCCAGCAGGAGGGATGCCTTCAACCGGCAGAACGCAGCCAGCCGGCGGGCGCTGACGGAGCTGGCGGCCAGGGCGCAGGAGCTGAGCCTGCACACAGTCAACAAGAAGGTGGGATATGGGATGGGAGTGGGGCATGACAACTGGGGATGGCTCAACTCCACCGGCCTTGCAGGTGTGTGGCGCTGCTGGGGATGTGCCCTGCGCTGAGAGCCCCTGCGGAGGAGCCGGCTGCCGGGATGAGGATGGGACACGACGCTGCGGGGGGCTGAGCTGTGGCGGGGCCGTCTCCACGGCTGACAGTGCGCTGGACCGTGCACGGCACGCACAGGAGGAGCTGCGGCGGGCGGCTGGCGAAGTGGCCCAGCTCTCCCATAGGGTGCGTGATGCAAGTGGAAGTGGGCAGCGTGGCCATGCGTGCTGGTACTGAGGGTCTCTGTTCTTCTCAGGTGGCTGAGGCCAAGGGGAAGGCGGACGAGGCTCGGCTGCAGGCACAAGCAGCCCTGGACAAGGCTAACCAGACCAGGGCCCGCGTGGAACACTCCAACAAGGAGCTGCGGGAGCTCATCAGCCACGTGAAGGCCTTCCTGAGCCGTGAGTACAGCATGCTGGAGGATCTACCCCTGCTGCCCCCTCTGCCCCAAGGCACAGGGGAGATGCTGATGGCTTCCACCTGCAGAGGAGGGGGCTGATCCCGAGAGCATTGAGGTGGTGGCAAGCCGTGTGCTGGAGTTGTCTCTGCCTGCCTCACCGGCCCAGATCCACCGCCTGGCCGAGGAGATCAAGGCACGGGTGCGCAGCCTGGCCAGTGTGGACGCCATCCTGGAGCAGACAGCTGGTGACGTGCGCCAGGCTGGGCAGCTGCTGCAGGATGCCCAGCGGGCCAAGTGAGTCTGGGGACATGGGGACACAGCCTTGCTGCAGTCTGAGTTACTGAGGCCATGCTGATTTGGCTGCAGGGCTCGGGCGGAGGGTGTGCGGGGCACAGCTGAAGCAGTGCAGCAGGCATTGGAGGAGGCGCGGCAGGCACAGGGCACGGCCGGGCAGGCACTGCACAGCACTGCTGCTGACATCCAGCACAGCGAGCGCACCATCGGCACGGTAAGGGCACCCTGTGCTGCCATTGCACCCGGCAGCGCTGTTGCTTGTCCCCACCATGGAGACACCCCATCGCCGCCTGTCTCCAGATGCGGATGCAGACGCTGGGTGCGGAGCAGCAGCTGGCTGCTGCCATGGAGCGGCTCGGTCTCCTGGAAGGACAGATGGACGCCTTGAAAGTGAAACGTGCCAACAACAGCCTGGCGGCAACACGTGCTCACGAGGCAGCTGGCATTGCGCGGGACCGTGCCAGTGAAGCCAAGCAGGTGCTGGAGGGGCCGCTGAGGGACCGGTACCGGGCCGCCCAGGAGCTGGTGCAGCACCAGGCACAGGGAGCGCAGCAGGCAGGCGGCCGGGCCCAGCAGCTGCGCGAGGAGGCCGCCGGGCTGCTGCAGGATGCCCAGGGCAAGCTGCAGAAGCTGCGAGGTGAGGCCAGGAAGGGTGCCAGGTTCGGGGGACGTGGTGTGGGGCTGTCCTCACCCACTGCCCCCATCTTCCTCCCTGTAGCACTGGAGGAGGAGTATGAGCGGAACGAGCGGGTGCTGGATGCCAAGGTGGCCCAGCTGGATGGGCTGGAGGCCAGGATGAGGGAGGTGCTGGCCACCATCAACCAGCAGGTCCAGATCTACAACACCTGCCAGTGATGGCCTCCCTGCTGCCCACAGCCCCTCCTGCCCACCTTGCCTCTGCCGGCCCTCGGGGCAGCGGGGGCTCAGAGAGCCCTTGCGATGGGCACCCCGCGTGTGAATAAAGCTACCCAGCAAGATTCTTGTCTCCATATTATGGCTTCCATCCCCACCCTGCTGGTCTCGGGCGGGCTATAGGGCTGGGTCGCCACGCCGGGCCGCCATGGGCGGTGACAGGGGCTCGGCCGACATGCTGCAGATGCGTGTGGTGGCCGGCCGGGAGCACAGGCGGAAAGACGGAGCGATGGAGGCCGAGGGCTGGCCGACAAGGCGGGGCGGGGACGGAGCGGAGCTCGGGACGCTGCGGACACACGGAAGGGCCGGGAACACAACCGGACAAGGCAGGCCCGGCCCGTCGCCACGGAGACGCCCCGCCCGGGGAGCGCCCTTGCCCGCCCTCGGGGGCGGATCGGCGCCGCGGTGACGTCCCGCCGGGCGTCGTTGCCATGGGGACGCCCCGAGCCGGGCGCGGAGAAGAGCGGGGGCCGAACCGGCGGCCGGGCCCGGCTCGCGTCACGTGACCCAACCACGCTCCCGCGTCACGTGGGCCCGTTCGCCGGCTTCCGGAAGTGCGTCACGGGCTCGGGCCTGTCTCCGGAGTGGGCCCGCTCGGAACTTCGGCTCGGACCGGGGCAGCGTGGAGCGGCGGCCGGGCCGTGAGTGCGGGCGGGCGGCGGCCGGGGCCGGGCCGGACCGGGCTCGGCCCGGGGGGCGCGGGGCGGGCGGCGCCATCTCCCTGCCGCGAGCCGGTCCGAACCGTGGGGCCGCCGGGCACGGCCGGAGGCTGCCGCCGGCACCGCGAGGGGCTGCGCTCCGCTCCGCCTCCTCCTCCCGAGGGCCCTCAGGCGGTGCTCGGCGGGGGAGCGCCGTGCGCGGGGCCGGGGCCGTGCGGAACAGCTCCGGACTCGCCCTGCGGTTGGAGCGCGGGCCGGGCCCGAGCCTAGAGGCTCTGAGCCCGCGGGGGATGAGAGCGGCGATACCGAGAGCGTCCGTTCGCACGAGGGGAAACGTTGCTGCCGGCTGGGCTCGGGGTGTGTTGGCGGGGGAGGAAGGAAAGAGATGATGGGGGCGGGCAGCCCCCTCCTCACTGCTCCGTTAAAGGCTTCCGAGGGGCGGGTGCCGGGGGCTGGAGGCAGGGGGTGTTTCCCTGCCGAGTGCTGAATGCAGCTCCGGCACCTGGGGCAACCCGCGTCCTGTTGTGCACCTCCTGCTGTTGCTGCCCGAACGCTTACTGGCCCTGTGATGAGATGAGGTGGCCGTGCTGCCCAACAGCTTGCTGCTATTTCTGTATTCACACCATACTGAGATTGCTATAGAACGTTTGTGCAGCCTCAGGATGAGCTGAACTGTGGAGCTGATTTAGGTTGAAGTAAATTCAGCCATCCGGACTTCAGTCTGTGTGGCTTCTTGGTCTGATGCACCCTGCAGCACGTGGGTGCTCACACTGACACAACACATGAGAGAAGGAGAAGCACCTACTCTTATAACCACACTCTCCGTACTTGAAGCGCTCTGAATTGTGGCTCACGCACCCATCCGGTGCCTCCCAAAGGTTCAGCCCTGGTATTACCTCCCTCAGTATTGACCCCCTGGGAGCAGCAGCACGCAAAATGCTGTGCTCTGGACAGCTGGCTGCTGCCCCATTGCTGCACATTTCCTGCTTGTGGAGAGGGGAAGAGTCCAGGATTAGGATAAACCAGTGAGAGTAACTCGTGTTTATCTTATAGTTGGCTCAAACCCTGAGGCACCCACAATGGCCTGAGGCTGTGATCAGGATTCCGGCAGCCAAAGTCAGGCGGAGTCCCAGCGCTGCTCAGTTCCTGCCAGCTGTTAGGTGTAACCGGTGGCTGCAGACCCACAGAAGCCAAGCCCCAGCAGGCAGGGGAGTGCCCAGCTTCCTTGACAAAGCAGCTGCAAGCATGCCTGCCCTCCTTATTCTGTAGGACCTTACTCAGAGCTCCCTGTCTCCTTTTTCTTGGTGTTGCCCCTTTGGATGCAATGTGGCCTGGCTTGGCCATGCAGTAGAGCAGTATCTGCTTTTAATTTCCTGCTCCTCTGGAGTTTTCCCACTGGAGACAAAAGTAATTCAGCAAGCACAGCTTGCCCACATTGGCCAAGCTTTGCAGCAATGCCCAGTACAGTACATTCAGCAGCTCAGGGCTGGAGCTGCTGTTCTTCCACATCTGCTCTCTTCCCTTTCTGGGAGCTTACTACAGGGTCTTGCTCAGCATTCCCTTCCTGGGTTGGCTGGGGCCTTCCTGGTGTGAGTTCTGAGGGTTCCCGTGCTGGGCAGTCAGAGGCACTTGAGCTTTCCACTCTGTTCTGTTGGTTCTTGACTGAGGCAGGTCAGCCTGATGAGAAGTGGTTTCAGTGTGGGCTTTGCCGTCGGGCTGGGCCTGCTGCTGCTGCACTAAGGGTGCCAGCACTTTTGATATGAGGTCTGCTGCAGTTTGTGGTCATTGGTTGCCATGTGCATTCCTGGAACACAAACGTTCTGGCACTGCTCAGCCCGGACTGGCACTTTACCTGATGTTGTCCTGCCCCTGACTGTGTCTGGGCAGAATGTTAGGTTTATGCTGGTGCAAGGGTGACAGGGTGATGCGTGGCTCCTGCTGCTGGAGAGCCAGGCACAGCTGTGAGGGCTGCGGGGCCAAGATGCCGTTGAGCTCAAGGAAGCCGTTTTCAGCAGGTTGCACCAGTTGTTCTCTGTTCTGAACATCTCAGGGCAAAACTGAGACCAGCTGCAGCCCTTGGGCCGGTGGCTCCCGGCGCTGGCCTGGGTGGCAGTGGGAGGCCATGCCCAGCCTCCCCAGCACTCGGAGCAGGGGTGTCTTGTTTCCAGCCCGGCCCTGCTGGTGCTGTCTGTAAATCAGCGGGAGATGAATATGCAAGGTGCCGCTGTTCTGGTGGGTGGAGGGAGGAGCTTCCCTTGTGCCAGGGAGCTCTGTTTCTGCTGTCACGGGAACCTCTCCCAGGCCTTCTCCTTCTCCTGCTGCTTCCTTCTTAGGGTGTTTCTTTCTTCCATTCCCACCCTCTTACATGGAATGCTGTTTTGACCTGCCCAGTGCCCTGTGCTGTGGGGCTGGCTTGCGTGGGACAGGGACATCACTTTGCCCCCCTTTGCTCTGCCATTGGATGCCATTAGAGCCAGCAGTGGTTCTGGGTGACGCAGTGGGCGCCATGAGCATGAGAATTACTTTCCAGGTTTGTGTGTTTTGGGAGCCCATGCTTTTGGTTGTTGTAAGGGCTCTGAGGGTTTCCTATAAAGGCTGCAGAGGAGGACATGTGAGGGCATTGGGAGCCTCGGGGCGGTAGCTCCTGATGCTGTTGGACCTTCTCCATCTACTCCTCCTGCCATGCTTGCTCTCTCCTCTCTTTAGGCCACTAGTTCCTTGCCAGAGAGTTTGAGCACAGAGAGTCGCCAAGATAGCTGGGCCAGGAAGAAAACGTCGCACCCCTGACCCAGACTCCATTACCGACCCTGGTGGGCCGTTTGTGTCGTCCAAACGGCTGAAAATGTCCAGCAGCACCAATGCCCCCGGCCAGAGGAGAGTGTCTCGGGGCTTGGATGATACCACCAACAAGAAGAAGCAGAAGGATCGAGCCAACCAGGAGAGCAAGGAAGGTGAGAGCCCCCAGGCAGTGCCGCACGGAGCAGGCCCAGCAGGATGGTTTCTTGGCTCTGCGGGTGGGAGCCTTGCAGCCATCTGTTGCAGGATAAGCAGATTTAACTAATCGCTTCCTGTGACTGATTGTAAACCATGCAGTGGGATCTTCTTTGGCACAGTGTCCTCCCTGGACCTGTAACCTCCTTTCTTTTGTGCTGCCTCGCCTCAGGGATATGAGGAAGGTCGGGTCCATTCCCTTGTTAGTTTAAGCCTGGCGCTGCTCACAGTGCCTGTTCACTGCTTTCATCTGGGCTGAGCTGCCTCACCCAGGGGGAGTAGGATCAAAGCCTGCAGGTGCTTTTGCACCTGGACTCTCTTCTGTCTTTCGGCCTGTGTGCTGCAGGCTGGTACCGGAGGTGCTGACAGCAGCCACGGGGTGCAGGGCCTGTGGATGGGGCTGTTGCTTCACGTCTTGTAGCAGGGCGAGGTGCGGCTCGAGTGACACATTGCTCTGTGCTAATTCCCTCCCTGCCGCTGTGTATCTGGTGACAAAAACATTGCTCCAGGTGTGGGCTGCTGTGCTGGGCAGGGAGTACCTGCAGGCGGGAGGCAAACACAACTTCCTGCTTCTGCAGCACAGTGTCCCTGGCAAATTGCTTCATTTCTGTGCCGGCTCTGTGCTGACTGTTGTAACCTCAGAATAACACAGCCTTTTGTAGGCCAAGGTGAAATAGCATTTACTGATGTCTGCGCTTGAACCATAGGCTGCAACCCCCAATGCAAAACACCAAGGCGCAGAGAGTGTGGGTTTGCTGCACCGTTACGCCTGTGACTGCAGCACTCAACAGAGATTCCCTACTGTTCTGTGGCCTGTTGAGGAGGGCTGCCCTGTAAGCTCTCTAGAGTGGAGATCACAGCTCCTTTTACCACTGGTTCTTTGCTTCAGGACAAGGTGCTGTTGCACTGACCCCTTTGCCTAGCGCAGCACATCTCCCTGTGGGGGTGGAGCTGACCCTGAAATGTTTCTGGCTCTTGGAGGTAATCCTGCAGGGAGCAGGGATTAGGTGTCAGGTCAGTTTGGTCCCCTGGTCTGATCTGGGAGGAAGTTTTATCTCTGGCAGGTTGCACAGTGATGGGAATGTTAAAGTGCAGCTGGGCTGCCTGGTTCTCTTGTTACAGCAGAAGTGGTTTGAGCACAACCTAACATCATTTTCTCAGTGTAAGATCAAAACAGAGCCTCTCCTATGTGGGTGGAGGCTGGGAGCTAGCAGAGACTTGGCATACTGAGTGGGGCACACAGCCCATTTACCACAAGCTCCACAGTGATTCAGGCCTTGAAGCAGCACTGTCTTTCTGGTGTATCAGTGTTATTTTGCTTTCACTGCTGAACTGGGGTGAAGAGTACACAGCACCCATCCTGGATTCTGGCTTGTTCTGCTGCTGTGGAAAAGCTCAAGGCAGCAAGGGAGGTGGGAGGAAGCTTGAGGGAAATGAGCAGCACGTACAAATGAAAAGGCTGGGCAGAAGTTTGGTTTGACGTATAAAATTTTGGGTGTTGGAGCACCAGCCGGTGCTCCAAAGTGACTGAATGAGAGACCCACCTGTGCTCTGCTTCTCTGCCCACCAGTGTCTCGCCCTGAGCTCGAGCAGGCTGAGACCTCCCAGGAGAGGGACTTGGAGGAGGGTAAGTTGAGGTGTGCGCTAGCTGCCAGTGCATGGCCACCAAGCGCCCTCGCAAAGGATTTGAAGCTCTTGCCTTGCCATCCTGTGCTCTGGCAATCAGCAGAACTAACCCGAGCGCTCCCTTGCCCTTGTGCTCCTCTTAACAGGGTGCAGCCTTCCCAGAGAATGTTACACCTGGCAGGGAACTACCCTGTGCAAGGGAGAGGTTTGAGGCACACGGCAGACTGCTTCTGGCCCAGGTGCGCAGTGCCTATGAGCACAGCCCTGGGATATCTTGCCGCTGGCATCCTCCTGCTTGTTTCGTAGCAGGAAACTTGCCAGGCTGGGAAGATCTCAGGCCATGTCACCCATCAGGTGCTGGTTGGTTTCTGCCTTGGCTCCAGGTCCTCATTTTGAGAACAGATAGACAAAAATCCTGACAGCCGAGAAAAGTAGAACTAAACCAACTGGAAATTAAGGAAACATCAAGTTTTTTCTGTAGGGATTTTAGGATGCTGCACGGGCAGACCTAGAGCCTGGTGGACACCTGATGGGGTTCTGTCTGCCGTGGCTTGACACTGCTGCTGTGTTTTTTCCCTGGATGAGATGTTCATGCCAGGCTGGCTGGCCCACCTGTTTTTCAGCTGTGTTAACTGTGCTTACCTATCAGGAATACAGTGCTCTTCGTGACTATAGCTGAGCTATTCATTTTGCATATGCAAAGGGGGAAGTGGCAATTTCTGGTTGTGTTCAGAGTCCACTTGTATCCCCCAGAGTAATTCTGTGGCTTCCTTGTTCGCTGGGAAAGCAGCAATTGCTTTGTAGCTGGCAGGAGCCGCCCCTTCTTTCCAGCCCTGCTGCTGCACGTGACTGGGCCAAGCCTTTCTGCCTCATGATCTCTCTGGTTCCCACTAGGATTCACCTGACCTGCTGCAGCCTGCTGCTCGGGTCCTTGTCTGTGACCTGATAAGAGTAGATTGTAATTGTTTCTCATTCACTGTCATGAGCTGTGTCCTCTGCCCTGATGTCCTCAACCAAATGCGCGTTTGGGCTCACGCTCCCCAGCTTGGGCGTGGGCACTGTGGCTGTGCGCCCTGGGCAAATGGCTGAAGCTTCCCTTCCTCTTCCTAGAGTTGCTGCTGGACTGGAAGCAGAATGCTGATGAGATCATTGTCAAGTTGAACTTGGGAAGTGGATCTCTGAAGGTGGAGGACGTGGATACTTTTTTCACTGATACTGACTGTGTGATCAAACTACCAGGTACAGGGAATGGAGTGACTGCTGCAAATGTTTCTCCAGCAGGGCTTGGCACGTCTCTGGACTAGATGTGAGCTGATCCAGACGAGCATAAAACCTTTCCTTCAGAGGCAATGCCCCGCTGTCAGCTGGCACAGCTTCAGCCAGCAGGCCAGGCTGATATGAGAGCAGTGTAAAAGAAGAAGGGTGTAGGGTTGGAGAGGACGGGAGCCGGCTTCTCTCTGCCAAGTGAACAGGTGCCCACTGCTGTGCTGGATGCATCTCTGCCCTGCCCTCTGGGATGACTGAGTTGGTGCTGGGTATCCCTTGAAAAAAGTGTCCGTGCCCCTGAGGGCAGGGAGACCCGGTGCCTTCCCTCTGGGAAGGAGGCCAGCCAGATGTACAAAGCAAACCCAATAAAGCTGGTGTCATCCTGGAGGCTCGTGGGATGTGGTGGCAGCCTGCCTGCAGTCTCTTTGGCTCTCAGACAAGAGCTTTCCTAGCCCCTGAGGCAGGTGAGGGAGGGCTATGGGTAGAGTAGATTGCTGCCTGCTGCACAGCCGAGGTCCCATCCCTCTTTTCTTGCAGATGGGCGCCAGTGGAGCTGTCAGTTCTATGAGGAGATTGAGGGATCCTGCAGCAAGATACAGTGCAAGAAGGGAAACTTTCTGCAGCTTGTGCTTCAGAAGAAGATCCCACTCCACACCTGGTCTTCGCTTCTGGTGAGGGCAAGGGGACCTCTGCCTTTCAGGGGACTGTATGGAGCTTGACAGAGCTGGGTGGGGGTTTCACTCCCTGCTCTTGAGCTGCCCTGACCCAGGGAGCATCTTAGGACACATCCTACATCCCCATGCTGCATGGGGGCTGTTGAGCCAACCACCTCTGTCCAAGGGAGGGCATGTTGTTATGTCCCTGTCCTGCCTGCCACAGCCTCTGGGTTCTGGAATAGAACCCAGTCTCTGGACGTCTCTGGACTAGATGTGAGCTGATCCAGACGAGCAGAAAACCTTTCCTTCAGAGGCAATGCCCCGCTGTCAGCTGGCACAGCTTCAGCCAGCAGAAGGGGGAGTTAAGGGGAAGAAGGGGGAGTTAAGGGTGAGGGGCTGGCAGGAAGCAAGACAGGTACTGCTGTCTGGCTGTCTTCCCACTGTGCTGCGCTACTTTTCACAGAAGAGAAAGAAAGATGGATCCAAAGAGCTGGGCAAGGGGGCCACGTGCTGGGAGAACGGGAAGGAGAAGGCTGCTTCTGCAGAACTGGCCCCTGAAGAGCCACGGACTGAAAGCACCGAGCTGCCAAGAACCCGCCGAGAGCCCTCCAACCCCAAGCGCGCTCAGGGAAGAAGCGACACCCTGGGAGGGAAAAGCCCAGCCAGCCCAGGGACGCAGAGCGGCCCCAGCGCCAAGCGGGCGGTGTACCTCAAAGTGGCTCCTGCTGAAGAGGAGCCGAATGCCAGAGTCACCGGGAGCGTGGAGCCCAGCAAAGGGCATGGCGGGAGGTCAGGCAGCCGTCGCAATGGCAGAGCCAGCCAGGGCGATGCGCCTACAGCCCTGACTGACCTCGCACCGCCGCTAGAGAAGGTACGTCGCGATGGGGTGCTGCTGAAGAGGCGGCGCGGGGGGTCAAGTGATCTCTTTTTCACTGTCATTCTGTCTTGAAAGGCTGTGATTATGGCCAAGGAGACTGTTCCTGTGGAGGTGCCACCACTTGCTGCTACCACAGAGATGTTCCCCCACCGTGTTGCCACTTGTGTGGAGAAAAGAGTCCTGCAGCCAGGCAGCCCTGTTGAAGCCTCACGGGGCCGGGAGAGTGCACCTGTCCTGGGAGAGAGCTCTAAGACCATCCCGTCAGCCACGCGTCCCCTAGGCAGAGACGGAGAGAAGAGGGACTGGTCCAAGGACGATGTGGCTCTGGAAGCAGCAGCTGACAGTGAGTAGCCCAGGGGTCAGTGGACTGGTTGGGCAACCTGCTGCCTTGGAGTGCAATAAAGGTGATCTCTTTTCATGTCTTTTCCTGTTCAGAGCCAGAGCCTTTTGTGAGCCTGACCTTTGTCAAGAATGACTCATATGAGAAGGGCAATGACCTGGTGGTGGTGCATGTATATGTGAAGGAGATTCATAAGGAGACTTCCAAGGTTTTCTTCCGGGAGCAGGACTTTACACTGGTGTTCCAGACAAGGTATAAATGCATTTTTGAATGGCATCAAACTGATGTGGAGCTTTTGGCTGCTGCCAGGCTACTTTGTTCATCTGTTCTCACTTGTTCTATATTTTTTTGCAGTGATATAAACTTCCTTCGCCTCCATCCTGGCTGTGGGCCCCACACAGTGTTCCGGTGGCAGGTGAAGCTCAGGTATGACTCCCATCCTGCCTGCTTACACTGAGATGAGGGAGCTGAGAGCAGGAGCCAGTCCCAGCTGGCTGGTTTGTGCAGGACATGCTCATATCTGCACCTGAGTGTCTCTGTCACGCCATACTGCACTAACACCACGATCCTGGGATAATTGCAGAGAAGAAAACTTCATTATCTGCAATCTTCGCCCAACCTGATCTAGAGCTCTTGGGGACAGAGCCAGACCAGGCTGTGTGTGCTTTAGCTGAGACATCCCACTAGAGTGGGTATGTGAAGCCAGGCAGAATGGATCCCCCAGAAGGCAGGTCTCCTGTGTGCTCAGTGTGGCTAAGCTTGAGGATGTCTGTTCTGCTCTGTGGAGTCCCCCTCAGGGTTGATGCTGACTGGGAGACTGTGGCCTACCTTGCAGAATTCAGCATCTCTGAGGCTGCTGGGGGGGACTGGGACAATCCTCACTTTCTGTGTGTTTTGCAGGAACCTTATTGAACCAGACCAGTGCACATACACCTTCACAGCGTCTCGCATTGATGTCTGCTTGAAGAAACGCCATAGCCAACGCTGGGGAGGGCTGGAGGCTCCAGCCACACGAGGTCTGCACCCTGCCTTCTTTCTGTGTTGACTGCCTGCCTGTACCTAGTGCTTTCCTTGCCACCTGCAGTGGCTGGAAGGAATGGATCTTCTAGCATGGGATCTTGGGGAAGGAGGGGTGTGGGGCCGGCAATCTGGGCACTCGGGGAAAGGCACTGCTGCTCTCCTTCCTGCACTGGAAGGTGGGAGTAGGCAAGAGGCTGTGTGTGAGCATGGGCCGAGCAGCTCAGCCCCCCTGTGGGCAGTGCACGGTGCTGCTAACCACAGGCCCACCCTTCCCCCTTTTTAAGGTGCAGTGGGTGGTGCAAAGGTTGCCATGCCTACAGGCCCTACCCCTCTGGATAAGACCCCTCCAGGCAGTAACCAGCACCCCCTGTCCAGCAAAGAGGAGGCCCGAACCAGTGAGAAAGATAAGCCACGTGTCGAGGATGGGAGTCTGGATGGCGTGGCAGCCCGTACAACCCAAGAGCATGTGGCAGTGAAGCAAGAGCCACACATCCCCTCAGTGAGTAGAGTTATATTGTGTTTGACCTGGCTGGGGGGAGGTGGGCGTCCACTTGTCCCTCTGGTTGGACTCCATCTCCTTGGTGCTGCTCTGGGGTCTGGCAGACTGTTCCTGGAGGAGGAGTCGGCAACGCTCCTTAGGCATAGCTGGCAGAACTGGGGCAGCGGTTGTCCTGGTGGATAGTGGCTCCAGCCCAGTCCCACATGAGGTGTGGCTTGGATAGTTGGGTTCCTCTGATGTTTCCAGAGACCCCCTAGTGCACAGCATCATCACATCTCGTTCTGCTTTGGCAGCCCAAACCAACCTGCATGGTGCCACCGATGACACACAGCCCAGTGAGTGCTGAGAGTGTGGAAGATGATGAGGATGAAGATGAGAAAAAGAAGGTGTGCCTGCCTGGCTTCACAGGGCTGGTGAATCTGGGCAATACCTGCTTCATGAACAGCGTCATCCAGTCATTGTCCAACACCCGGGAGCTACGTGACTACTTCCATGGTGAGCACATGCCTGGTGCTCAGCAGAGCTCTGCCACTCTGTGCAGCCAGCAGCCACCCTCACTCTCTTTCTTATCTTACAGATCGGTCCTTCGAGTCTGAAATCAACTACAACAACCCCCTCGGGACAGGGGGACGCCTGGCCATCGGCTTTGCCATGCTATTGCGAGCGCTGTGGAAAGGCACGCACCATGCCTTTCAGCCCTCTAAACTGAAGGTAGGTGCCAGTGTTCTGTGGGAGCTGTTCCACTGTCCTCAGCCGTGGGTCTCAGCATTTCTTCGTGCTGCTCTGCTGCTTTGGGTGCAGCCAGGCTTTGGGCATGGGGCAAACAGTGTTGCTGGTGGGCTGATGACTGTGCTCCCCACAGGCAATTGTGGCCAGCAAGGCCAGTCAGTTCACTGGCTATGCCCAGCATGATGCTCAAGAGTTTATGGCCTTTCTGCTTGATGGCCTGCATGAAGATCTCAACCGCATCCAGAACAAACCCTACACAGAAACTGTTGACTCAGACGGGAGGCCTGATGAGGTGAGGATGTCTGTCTCCAAGGCTATTGTGAGCACTGGCTGCTAAAGAGCAGCCCTGGCCCGTGTGATTTAGTGTAGTGCTGAGCCCTTTCTCTCCACAGGTAGTAGCTGAGGAAGCCTGGCAGCGACACAAGATGAGGAATGATTCCTTCATTGTGGACCTATTCCAGGGCCAGTACAAATCCAAGTTGGTGTGCCCAGTCTGTTCCAAGGTAGAGCAGCCCTGGAGGCTGTGCCCCTGTGCTTCTTGTTCCGCAGGCTCCAGCCCCTAGAGCACAACACTCAGGATGTGGCTGGATCTCCAGTCTCACGAGGCTGTTGTCTTGCTGATCTCGGACCCAAACAATTCCCAATACTGAGTGGGCTCTCTTGTCTGCAGGTGTCCATCACCTTTGACCCCTTCCTGTATCTCCCTGTTCCACTCCCACAAAAACAGAAGGTGCTTACTGTATACTACTTTGCAAAGGAGCCGCACAAGAAACCCATCAAGGTAAAGGGCATTAATTACTCTGGGGAGGTAGCCTGAGAGGGCTCTTGGAGGTGCCACAGGCAGCTGGTCCTGTGCAAGTGGGCTTCTGTTAAGCCAGGGCCTGTGTGTCTTGATGTGGCATTACTAATGTGGCACTTACATTGTGGCAGTTCCTTGTGAGTATCAGCAAGGAGAACTCCAGTGCCATGGAGGTACTCGACTCGGTGGCCCACAGTGTGCATGTGAAACCAGATAACCTGCGCCTAGCAGAGGTAAGAATGCTAAAACTGACCACCAAGCTGTGGGTTGCTGATGTGGATGCCCCTGGCTCCACACGTTGCCACCAGCAGCCACTTGTCCATGGATGGTAGTGTCATGCATGAGGTGCTGCATGGCAGAACCTTGCTCGAGTGGGCTGAGCCTCTGCAGCAGGGCAGGCGGTGCTATCCTGGCAGGATGGCGGGCAGAGCACACAGTCTCTGTGATGCTACTGCTGCCACATCTCACCATGGGGCTCATGTGGCTTCCTCAGGAGAGGAAGAGTTGGACAGCCCTCTGAGCACAAGGCAGTCCCTCACACAGTCTTGTTCCACTGCTTTCCCGGCAGGTAATTAAGAATCGCTTCCAACGCATGTTCGTGCCGTCCCAGTCTCTGGACACAGTCTCTCCCACAGACCTGCTGCTCTGCTTCGAGGTGCTGTCCCCAGAGCTGGCCAAGGAGCGGGTAGTGGAGCTGCAGGTCCAGCAGGTAAGTAGCAGGGATTGAGACTGCTAGGAGGCTGAACGAGATGAGGAGAGCAGTGCTAGAGCTTGCACAGAAGGGTAACACAAGGCTGGCATACTGGCTGATGTGTGCCCAGCGTATGGCCCTGGCAGCCCTCTGCCTGCAGGAAAGGGCTGCCCATCCTGGTGAGTGACTCCGACCAGCTGCAGCAAGCACAAGGGCTTGACAAGGCTACCTTATCTTGCTCAGGTGCCTTGCCATGCCCAATGGGTTCTTTCTCCTGCAGCGCCCCCAGGTACCTAGTGTCCCTGTCGCCAAGTGTGCAGCCTGCCAGAAGAAGCAGCTGTCAGAGGAAGAGAAGCTTAGGCGCTGCACAAGGTGCTATCGAGTCGGTTATTGCAACGTGTGAGTTGGCTTGGTGCCTCACAGGGGGGGAGGGTCTCCAGCTGTGGAGGGTTGAGTGGGAGCGCTCAGCCCATTAGCAGGAGGTGGGATGGGCTTGGCCTTTGGGAGGGAGCCAGTTTGGCTTGCAGCACTCCTCTTGTTCCAAACACACCCCTTGAGCCCCACCAAACTCCTGCTGAGGTCCTGCCTGTTTGTGAACCCAGGCACTGGGTTCACTGGGGCTCTGTGTGTTACAGGACATGTCAGAAGACACACTGGCCAGACCACAAGGCTTTGTGCCGCCCTGAGAACATCGGTTTCCCCTTCCTCATCAGTGTGCCGGAATCCCGCCTCACTTACGCCCGCCTGGCCCAGCTGCTGGAGGGCTACGCAAGGTGAGGGTGCAGGGAAGGGAGGTGCTTCTGTTGCAGCAGCAAGCGCAGCCAGGAGCTGAGCTGAGCACAGCCCTGTGCCTGGCCTGCTGTGACTGACAACTCCTTGCCCAGGTACTCGGTCAGCGTGTTCCAGCCTCCTTTCCAGCTGGGACGGATGTCACCTGAGCAGGGGCTGCAGCCTCTTCTCCTAGACAAACTGGAGCCCCTGGCCAAAGGCAGCTGTGCTGCTGCCACCCCTGCTCCTGAGCTGGGGGAGGGGGACAGGGCTTCTGGCCTCCTGCAGGAGCCTCCCCTCTCACCAGCTGTGCCTGAGCTGCACCCAGAGATGAGCGACACTGGCACTGTTCGGAGCAAGGTTCTGGTTGCCAGGAGTTCCCTGCTGAGCTTGGATTCGGGCTTCTCTGAGCACATGGATTCACAGGGCGACAGCTGTTGTGAGAAAGAGCCGTCCTATGAGAGAGCCCTCAAACCAGAAGGTAGGAGGTGCTGCGGTGCTAACCCTGTCTGTGCCAGGAACCCAGGCAGCCCCCAGGCAAGGCAGGGAGCAGTTTTCCCTCCTTGGCATCGCCTCTCACCACAGTATCTGTTTTCCCCGTGCGGCTTGATCTGGAGACCCCACTGGATATACGGGAAGCTCTGGGAGCCGTGTTTCAGAAGTGCAGCTCCACCTGAAATGCCTAACAGCCCACGCTCTGCCCTGCCCTGGCAGGGCCTGTGCAGCAGAGCAAAGACCTGACTTGGAAAGAGTTTGGGTTGTTGGAGGGTGGGGAGACAGGGTTGGCAGAAGCCTTGAGTCCCGTGGGAGGGCAGAGCCCAGCGCGGAGCCCCTCGGGGCTGTGAGCGCAATGTTTCCCTCACTCTGACTCAGCTGCACGGGAGCAGCCTCTTGCGCTCGGCCGCCCAGCTGTCACGTTTCCAGACACTTGTCTCAGGATGGCAGCAATGTGCAGTGAAGGGGCAATGCAGGCAGAGGAGCGTGGCTTGCCAGGGGCAGGCATCTGCTAAAAATAGTCAAGGACACTGGGCACGTGGTTGTGTCCCTGCAAGGCCGTAGCATGTGAGATGGGGGTGGGGGCACTGCAAATTCTTGGCCCCTACGCAGGGCAAACAGGCAGTGCCACCGAAGATATGTCCCTGCCTGTCCACAGCTGCCATCCCTGGGTACCAGCACACTCCAGACTCGCTGAGCGCCCGTGCCACACAGTTCTACATCAACAAGATCGATGCTGCCAACAAAGAGTATAAGCTGGAAGATAAAGGTGAGCCTGGAGCCCTGGGGAGATCAATTTCATCCCTCGCGGCCTCTAGCAGAGAGTGGATCTACGTGGACAGGGTGTAAGAGGCTCCTAGGGCCAGAGCAAGCCCAGGTATGCCATTGGCACCAGGCAGAGCAGCAGAAGCTGGGTCTGGCGTGGGAGGGCAGGGCTGCACCATGCAGAGCTCGTGCCTGCTCCCTAGAAGCTCTTCTCAAGCTCCTAATCCCTTGAGCAAATAAACTGGTTCCTTTCATCCTCCCACACTCCTAGAGGAACGGAGATCTGTGTGGCTGGATCACCTCATATCTGAATAGATGCTGATTTTATTCCCCCCTGGGGCGGAGAACCTAGCTTCAGCAGTGAGGGTGCGTGGCAGGACCACTCGCATCCTCTTGGCCGTGGTGTGTTAAAACTGGGCTTGGCAAGACTGCTCCTAGTCCAGTAAGGGTGGACTTGGGGGCCAACTGCCTGAGGTGTGTGCCCCTTTGCAGGTGACACCCCCTTGGAGCTGACAGATGACTGTTCCCTTGCCCTGGTGTGGAAGAACAATGAGCGCCTCAAGGAATTTGTATTGGTGGAGTCCAAGGAGCTGGAGTGTGTGGAGGATCCGAGTTCAGCCAGTGAAGCAGCCCGAGCTGGCCACTTCACCCTGGAGCAGTGCCTCAATCTCTTCACCAAGCCCGAAGTCCTGGCCCCAGAGGAAGCATGGTGAGGAAGGCGACGTGGCGGGTTCCAGCCTGCGGGCGCAGGCAGCAGTGGGGGTTTCCCAGGAGCTGCCTGGTCCTGCCTGACATTTCTCCTGGCAGCCAGGAGCGCTGGGGAAGGCGGCCAGATGCCAGCAGGGAGCAATGCCAGCGCTGTGCGGGGCTGTGCTGTCCCGCCTCTGGCAGGGAGGCTGAGACCTCCTGTCTCTTCTGGCACATCCACACACTGGGGAGCTTAGGGCTGGGCTCAGAAACCCGGGGCTCTCTGATAACGAACACATACTTTCCCCAGGTACTGCCCCAAGTGCAAACAGCACCGTGAGGCCTCCAAGCAGTTGATGCTGTGGCGCCTGCCCAACGTCCTCATCATCCAGCTCAAGCGCTTCTCCTTCCGCAGCTTTATTTGGAGGGACAAGATCAACGATATGGTTGACTTCCCTGTCCGGTGAGAGCTCAGGGGATGGAGTGCCGAGGATGGTACTGCTTGTGCTGCCTTGGCCGTTCCCTGACCGTCTCTGTGTCTGTACTCAGGAGCCTGGACCTAAGCAAATTCTGCATCGGCCGGAAGGGTGAGCAGCAGCTGCCCGTGTATGACCTGTACGCTGTAATCAATCACTATGGAGGCATGATTGGCGGGCACTACACGGCATACGCCCGCCTGCCCAACGACAAGAACAGCCAGCGCAGTGACGTGGGTGAGGATCCGCCGCCCTCCCCTCCCCTGCAGCTGTGGACAGTCTCCTTGCTTAACCCTTCTCTCCTCTCAGGCTGGCGGCTCTTTGATGACAGCACAGTCACCACCGTGGACGAGAGCCAGGTGGTAACCAGATACGCGTATGTCCTCTTCTACCGCCGGAGGAACTCTCCTGTGGAGAGACCCCTGCCAGGGCACCCCCCAGACCACCGAGCCGAGCGCACCCCCTCTGCCGAAGCTGCTGCCAGTCAGGTGAGAGCTTGTGTCCCTTCCAGCGTCAGAGCCACAGAACTTTGAAATATGCGTGTGCCCACCTGCTGGACCCCACGGAGCCCAGCACCGCTGCGGGGCTGTGCCGCCTCTCTTTGAGACTAAGGAGCGTGTGCCAGCTGGGCTTTGGGGTCTGCCTTGCCTTGTTCTGGCTGTGAGCTTGGAACAGTCCTGTCCCTAAGGGGTGGTGGAAGAGCTGGTTCCAGCCGCTGGGCTGGGAGTGCTGGTGGGAGGGCGCAGAGCTGCTCTGGGGCGCAGGAATGGGCAGCAGGGGGCTGTGCCCTGCTAGGCTCTGTACTGAGGACAATGGAATGGGAGCTGGCTGTGCCAGGAGGTACGGCCTCCTGGGGATAGGGTGGGGATGTTTTCTGCTGTGGCCCAGTATGCAGAAAAGGTGAATGCAAGTACTGAGCCTGTGAGCTTCTGCGGGATGCTGATGGGAAACTCCCCCAGAGCATGTTGTGCTGCAGGAAAGGCGAGGAGGGTGTGCTGGCAGGAAGAGTACTTTCAGCACTCATCAGTAGGGCATGGTTGGACTGATCTTTGCAGAAATATCAGAAAAAAAGGCCTGGGCTGGTGTTGTAGCAAATCACCTGCCTGCCAGGCTCCCCTGAGTCCCCTCTGTGCTGGCCTGGTTGGATCTGAGGACAGTGTTTGGCTGCGGCATAGTTGAACACGTGTGCCCCATTGGGACCTTGTGGTTGGCCATACAAGCTGGCCTGGCTCACGTGGGCTGGGCGTCCTGGCTCTGCCTTCTCTGCTGGGAACTGGGGCTGCTCCCATCACAAGGGTGTGTGTGTTAGAGCAGCCACAGCAAGGCTGCTCCGTTTGTCCTGCTCTGGATGTGGGATCCCTGCTGTGCTGGAGATCACTGTGTGCCCTGCAGCACCTGGCCTCACTGGATCCCCTGGGGCTCATCACGACCTCAGCAGCACTGTGTCCCACATGGTGATGGGATGTATTGGATGCCACTGGGGCGGAGTGGTATCCAAGTGCCAGGAATCACCTGCATCCTCCAGAGATCCTGCATCCTGATTGGCTGCCCTGCGCGATCACCGGCATAGGGAAAGGCTGGGCTGTGACTGGTGCCTGCAGATAATCCTCTTGGAAGCTGGGCTGTGATTGGCTCTCAAAGGATCCCAACCCACCAAAGGAGAGCTGGGACTGGTTGTGCTGCGACCGTGCCTCCTGCCACGCAAGCTGCTTCTGAATTGGCCGTCATCTGAACAGTCGCATTGGGATCACCAAACTTGAGCTGTGACGAGCTTACTACCTGCCCCTCACCTGCGTGGATCCGTCGGTGCCTCAGAATCGACTCCAGAGGGATCCAGCCGCTGGCTCCTGCAAAGACACTGCTCTCCTGTTGCATCGCCTGAGCCCACCAGAGCAGCCCCGAGGAGCTGTGGGGGCGGGCGCGACCGTGCTGCATGGGGAGGCGGGCTGGTGGGGCACGGGACTGGGCTCGCAGGCAGCCGCCTGCCCCGGGGGATGGCGAGGGGTGTTGCCAGTTGTGTTCTCCAAGTGCTGACGCAGGTTTCCACATCGCAGGCTTCTCTGATCTGGCAGGAACTGGAGGCTGAAGAACAAGAGCTGCAGCTCGAGGCTCCCCAAAGGCCTGTGAGAAACTCCTGGAGGCCCCGTGGCCAGAAGAGGAGTCCGGGTACCCCCCAACACCCAGATGAAGGCTGCGTCAAATACTTCATCCTGGCCACCACGGCCGCAATCGTGGCTCTCTTCCTGAACGTGTTCTACCCGCTCATCTACCAAACCCGCTGGAGATAGGTGTGGGCACGCAGCCAGCTGCAGAGCAGGGCTGCCGGGGCACGCGCTGTGCCAGAATGCTGCATGGTGAAGACGTCAGGGCTGCCAGGTGGCCAGACAGCACCCTCTGGGCAGCAGGACAGAACCCTGTGGGAAGGACGCACCTGCTGTGGGCACCGATGCTCTCCAAGGGAAGCATGGGGCCGTCGGCTCCTGTCTGTCTGCTCTGGCATCTCCTATGCCAGCTGGCAGGGCTGTGTGGCCGGCCCCCAGCGTTGCCAAGGCACAGCCCAGAACCAGCATCCCCTCAGCCCGCCCTCGCCCTGGCTGCCTTCTTGCATCGGGGCTGGCCCCACTGGTACATGCTGCTCGGCAAAGGACAGTGCCACTGCCACTGGGAACATCCTGGGAACAAGCAGAGCTCTGCTCGGAGGCTTTTGTGAGAACAGGATGCCCTGACGTGATCGTTGGTCCCGCTGCCTCTCCCTGCTTCAGGAGCCTCACATTCTTCAGAGCTGGCACAAGCTGTATCCCTCCAGGCCAGCATCATCTCCTGTGCTGGGGCTGAATGACTTGTCATAGAGTGCTTTGTGCTTCCTTGCTCAGTCAGAGGGCTTGGCCACAGCGCTGCTCCTCGCCCAAGGGGGCACCCATAGCGCTCACAGAACTGCGTGGGCTGCCCCTGCCTGTCTGGGGTTCCCGGTTTGCAATGTGTGCAGCTGCCTGGGATGGCTCTGGGGGAGCACGGGGCAGCACCTCTTTGGGGGACTGGTGTGGGCTTGGGGAGCGGCAGGCAGGAGCTAGGCTGCAGGAGGCCAGCGGGAGGCTGTGCTGGGAGCGTGACTTTCCAGCACATTGTGGGGTGTGCCAATAAAGGCAGGTTTTCCTAAGAGCTGCTGCACCTTCTCCTGTGTGACAGGACGGTGGCAGCAGTCAGGGGCTCTGTACCGAGGCTGCTCCAGGACAGGAGGCAGCTGGATGGAGTGTCCCTCTCCTGCCACCTGAACTGGTCCTACGGGCACAGCTGACACAAGGCACTGCCCTGCGCTCAGCTGGGTGCAGCAGGCTGCTCTGCCTGCCTGTGCCGTGGGGCCCCAGCTGTGGGGCAGCAGTTGTGGCACGTGCTGGGTGCCTGGAGGGCCTGGCAGCACGCAGTCCTGCCGGGCTGGGGCAAGGGCTGTAGCGGCAGCGGTGTGTGACATTGAGACGTGTTGCCCTTGGCAGAGCGAGGCTCCGGCTGCTCGGGAGTGTTTGGGTTTGAGAGGTGACTTCAGAGTCCTGTGATTTCCTTTTCCGTCTCCGATGCCGTCCTGCCGGCAGTGCCCTTGGCTGTCTGAGGAAGGATGCTCAGTGGGAATGGCCGGGGCCCTGGCAGCGCTGAGGGGCTTGAGAGAGGAAACGCAACCCCTGGAGCCCCCCGCCCCCGTCGTGCAGCTGTACGGGCGTCCCCTTGTCCCTGCACGCGGGTCCCAGCCCGGTGCTTCCCGCCGTCGGGACGTGCCTGTCCTGGAACAGTCGCCTCATTGTCTGCGGTCTGGGGCCCCCACGCGCCCACGGCGCTGCCCTCGTGGGGCTGAGTCAGCGCCCGGCGCCTGCGGGGTGACCTCTGCTCCGCCTGGCGCTGCAGCCCTGGGCGCGGGGCCACGCACAGCTCCCTGCACCTGCCTGCCCTGCAGGTGGGGGTTCCGTTCCCGGAACCTCCCTTCCTTTCCTGTGCTGCTGCTGCCCACCCTGCGGCCCCGCAGCCGTGCCGGTCGCCGTCCCGATCAGGGCGGCGCAGGGCGGCGGTGCCGGACGGGGCGAAGCGGCAGCTCCGGGGCTGTGCCGAGCGTGCCGCAGCCTGGCTGCAGCGCTCGGGCAGGTCGGGGCCGTCTGCGGGGCTGCTCTGGGCTCGTTGCCTTCCACCCGCCTCGCTTCTGGGGCCTTTGCCGGGAGCGGAGTGGGAGTTGAGAGGTATGCAGCATCGTGCAGTGTCTCACGGCCGCCTTCTGCTTGCAGGGACTGACTCCGGTGCCGTTTGGATCAGGCCTGGCCCCCGAAGGAACCCCGCCGCTGGCCGCGGAAGGCCTCCCCGAGCGCTTCGCCAGCCCCGCCGAGCGTCCGGCCCCCTCCTACAGCAGCATGGAAGAAGTCGATTAGGGCAGCGCGGGCACCCGCCCTGGGGGTGCGGGCCGGGCTGGGCACCGGGAGGGTGGGGGGCGGGCAGGGGTCGGGGTTTGTCCTGCTCTCATTAAACTCGCTGAACTCCGCTCGCCTCCGCTACCTGCCGGCTGCCCCGGGCCTCTCGCTGCCCCCGAGCCGGATGCGCTCTGACTGCTGCGTGCCCACTGCGCTGCCTCTGCTCCGGGTCCCCGGTGCTCCTTGCAGTCCTCGGTGCCGGGCGTGCCCCGTGTCACGCAGCGTCCCGGCGCTGTCATCCGCCGTCTCGGTGCCTCGTGGCAGTGCTGTCGGGAAACGCCCGGTGTGCTCTCGTGCCCCGCAGTGCCCCGTGTCCTCGGGTGCACCCAGGTGTCCTCCGCTGTGCCCTATGGCCCCGAGCACCGCGGCGGATGTGGCGCTTGGGGACGGGGCTCGATAGGCGCGGTGGGAGTGGGCTGAAGTTGAACTGGAATCGGAATCACATTAGGTGATCTCAGAGGTCTTTTCCGACTTGAATTTCGTACCGGCCAACGTTCACCGGTGTGCCCGGGGCGTCCCGCGTTCCCCGGTGCGCCCTCCTGCACCGAACACCCCATGTTCACCCCGCGTTCTCCTCGTCACCCGCTGCGTCCCGTTGCCCGGTGCCCGCGTCCCGGTGCCCGTGGGGCGGACTGCAAGTCCCGACAAGCCGCGGGCGGGCGGCGCGGCCAATGGCTCTCGAGGGGCGGTGCGGCCCGGCTCTGCCTCCGCCGCCGCCCGGTGCCGCGGCGCAGAGAGCCCCGGAGCGGCCGCGCGGCGCCGGCCCCGCAGCCCGGCTCTGAGCCGCCCGCCCGGCCCGGCCCGCCCCGCCGCGCCCCGCCGCCCTCAATGAGGTTCTTCCGACTCACCTTCAAGTGCTTCGTGGATTGCTTCTGAGCTCCCCCCGGGCACGGAGCCGCCCCCGAGCCGCCCCCGGTCCCCGGCCCCCCGCGCCATGCCCCCCGTCCCCGCCGACACGGCCGCCCCGCAGCCGCCCGCCGCCCCGAGCCGCGACGCCGCCGCCCCGACGGGCTCCGGTAAGCGCGGGGCTGAAGCGGGCCGGGGAGGGATGCGGTGCGTGGGGGGGGGGAAACCGGGGGGGGTCGGGGTGGCGGCCCACGGCCACGCGCGACCGCGGCGCGCCCCCTCCCGTCCCGCCGCGGGGTGAGTCACCGCTCTGCATTGTGACGTCACGCGCCGGGCTGACATCTGACGTCACGCCCCCACGCGCGGAGCGAGGGCCGCGGGGTGCGGGGGGGTCGCGCGAGGAAACCCCCCCCCCCCCAACCCCCGCGCGCTCCCCCTTTCTCCCCACCCGGGGCGGAACCCGTGTGCGCTGGTGACGGCGGCGCGGCCCCCCCCCCCCCCGTCCCTGTCCCGGCAGAGGGCACCGAGCCCCCCGCGGCGGGCGAGGAGCGGACGGTGACTGCGCCGCTGGTGGGGGCCCCCGGCCCCCCAAAAACGGCCGCCCCAGAGCGGGAGACGTGGACCCGGCAGATGGACTTCATCATGTCCTGCGTGGGCTTCGCCGTGGGGCTGGGCAACGTGTGGCGCTTCCCCTACCTGTGCTACAAGAATGGCGGAGGTGAGCACCGGCGCGGGGTCGGGGGGACGCCCCCTGGGGCTGCCCTTGTGGCTCGCGGGGTGGGGGTCCGCCACCTGCCCGCCCTGACCTACATCGGCGCGCGGCGAGGGGGAGTGCGCGGAGTGCCGCTCGCCATTCGCTGCGCCCAGCGGGCGGCGCGGGGGGGACCGGCGAGGGGGGGACGGCACGGCTGAGCCGTACCCTAAATGTCTGCGTCCCCCCCCAGGCGTCTTCCTCATCCCCTATCTGCTCATTGTCTTCGTGGGCGGCATCCCTGTCTTCTTCCTGGAGGTGGCCCTGGGGCAGTTCATGAAGCAGGGGGGCATCGCCGCATGGAATATCGCTCCGCTCTTCAAAGGTATTCACCGTTCCCCCCCCCTTGGTGCCCTGCGCAGGGCCCCTGCAGCTTCCTGCCCACACCCCGTGTCCCGCAGCCAAGGATGGCAGCTCCCTGCCCTGCCCTGCAGCTCCCCATTACCGTCCCCGAGAGCCACGAGTCGTCACCGTGCCCATGGCCGACCCCGTGCCATCCCCCCACCCATTGTCCCACTTCTACACATCCCATCCCCGCCGTCATCCCACGTCCTGCCCCCCTGCTCACCGTGGGTGTGCGGAGCCCCGTGCCAACCCCGCTGCCGTTGTTCCAGGTCTGGGCTTGGCCTCCATGGTGATCGTCTTCTTCTGTAACTCCTACTACATCATGATCCTGGTGTGGGGGCTCTTCTACCTGGTGCACTCGCTGACCGACACGCTGCCCTGGGCCACCTGCGGCCACGCGTGGAACACAGAGCGGTGCACGGAGTTCTTCCACCTGGAACTGTGCCGCAACGCCAGTGCCAACGCCAGCGCCGCCGTCACCGCCCTCAACGTCAGCTGCGTCGACATGGCCGACAAGCGCTCACCTGTCATCGAGTTCTGGGAGTGAGTGCGGGGACGGCATGGGGGCAGAGGGGACGGGGCTGTGCGGGTGCTCAGTGCCACCCCGCCGTGCAGGAACAAAGTGCTGCGGCTGTCGGGGGACCTGAGCGAGCCGGGGGAGATGAACTGGCAGATGATCCTGTGCCTGGTCACCACCTGGATCATCGTCTACTTCTGCATCTGGAAGGGCGTCAAGTCAGCCGGGAAGGTAACGTGGTCTCACATCTGTACGGGACGTTGCCACCCATGCTTGGGGTCATCCAAGAACCCGGCCCTGATGGGGACACGTGTGGCACGGGGCGTCCTGTCCCATAGCACCCCCTGCCCCACGGGGGTCTGACCAGCTCCCCATCTGCAGATCGTCTACTTCACGGCGCTGTTCCCCTACGTGGTCCTCATCCTGCTGCTGGTGCACGGCGTGACGCTGCCCGGCGCGCTGGGCGGCATCGTCTACTACCTGAAGCCCGATTGGTCCAAGCTGGCCGAGGCGCAGGTGAGGGCAGGGAGGGCAGTGAGGCCACGGGGAGGGACGCATGGTGCCCCTAAAATCCCAGCGCCATCCCCGTGCCCCAGGTCTGGATCGACGCCGGCACTCAGATCTTCTTCTCTTACGCCATTGGGTTGGGTGCGCTGACGGCGCTGGGCAGCTACAACCGCTTCCACAACAACTGCTACAGGTAGGGCTGCGCCGCTGCTGGGACCCCGCAGAGCCCCCGCAGAGCCCCCGCAGCAGCCTATAACCCGCTGTGCCCACAGGGACGCCTACATCCTGGCCGTCATCAACAGCTCCACCAGCTTCTTTGCCGGCTTCGTCGTCTTCTCCGTGCTGGGCTTCATGGCTTCGGAGCAGGGCGTGGATATCTCCAAAGTGGCTGAATCGGGTGAGTGGTGCGTGCTGTGGGCCCTGTGTATCCTACAGGGGGTGGCACCTCTCACCCTACTGTCCCCACAGGCCCTGGGTTGGCCTTCATCGCCTACCCCAAAGCCGTGACTCTGATGCCCCTGTCCCCGCTGTGGGCCACGCTCTTCTTCTTCATGCTCCTGGTGCTGGGGCTGGACAGCCAGGTACGGCGATGGGGATGGGGACGGGGACAGGATGCCGTGCCTCTGCTGACCCCGCTGTGTGCCACAGTTTGTCGGTGTGGAGGGTTTCATCACGGGCATCCTGGACCTGTTCCCCCAGCCGGGGGCCGGCTCACTGCGCCGCGAGCTCACCGCCGCGCTCTGCTGCCTCGTCTGCTGCCTCATCGACCTCTCCATGGTGACACAGGTGGGGACGCGCAGGGACACGGGCCGGGGCCGGGTTGTGCCTTTCCATGGCATGGGCTGCCTGTGCCATCTGGGGGGGATGTGGCATTGGAGTGCCCTTGGCGTTGGGGATGTCTGTGGCATTTGAGGTGTCCGTGCTGTGTGGGGTGTCTGTGCCATTTGGGATGGCTGCGCCATTGGAGTGCCTGTGGCATTGGGCTGTCCGTGCCATTTAGAGAAAGAATCCACACTGTTTGGGATGTTGTCTGTGCCATTTGGGATGTTTGTGCCATTCTAAGTGTCCACGGCACTGCGGGGGTCTACGTGCCATTGGGGGTCCCCGTGCCATTTGGAATGCCAGTGCCATCTGTGGTCTCTGTGCTTGAGGTCCCTGTGCCATTCGGGTGCCCGTGCAGCAGGGACGCGCAGCACAGCCCGGTGACATGCTGTGCTGTCCCGCAGGGCGGCATGTACGTGTTCCAGCTGTTTGACAACTACTCGGCCAGCGGGATCACGCTGCTGTGGCAGGCCTTCTGGGAGTGCGTGGTCATCGCCTGGGTGTACGGTGAGGCCGTGGGATGGGGAGGGATGCGGGGACGGGCGCCCGTGGGACCCCGCTGACAACCCCATCCCCGCAGGCGCTGACCGCTTCATGGACGACGTGGCCCGCATGATCGGCTACCGGCCGCTGCCCCTCATGAAGTGGTGCTGGGCCGTGGTGACGCCGCTGGTCTGCGTGGTGAGCGGGGACGCGGTCGCGCGTGGGTCGGGGGCCACTCGGGCGCCCTCTCGTGGCCGCGTGCGCGATGCCCCGGGCGGCGCTCCGCGGGCTCCGGGCTCCCCCCGGCGGCGGCTGCGGGCACGGCGGTGTGGTGAGGGTGGGAGGCTCGAGCGGGGAACACGCGTGGGGACGGCCGTGGGAGCTCGCTGCCGCTCCGCACAGGGCATCTTCTTGTTCCACGTGGTGAACTACAAACCGCTGACGTACAACAAGACCTACGTGTACCCGTGGTGGGGCGATGCCATCGGCTGGGTCCTGGCACTCTCCTCCATGCTCTGCATCCCCTGCACCGTCATCTACAAGCTCCTGCGCTGCAAAGGCTCCTTGCGCGAGGTGAGACAGCACTGGCGACCCTTGTCCCTGTCCCCATCCGGATGTGAATCCATTCCCTGTCCTCTCTGGCATCTCCATCTCATCGCCTCACCTTGCCGTCTCAGTCCAATCCTGAGCTGAATCCCATCCTCATCCCCGTTGCCTTTTCCCCATCTCATCCCTGTCCCCATTGCCATCTCGCACAAAGCCCACCTTATCCGAATCTCATCCCTGCTCTATGGTTTTCTCTGTTCAAATCCCATCCTTGCCCCCATCCTTCTCTCTCTCTCAGCACCATCTCAGACCCCATCCCCACCCTGTGCCCTGCTACCGTGTCCCTCCCTCAGTCCCATTTCAATCCCTTCCCCAGCCCAATCCATATTCTATTCCTACCTTATGCCCATCCAAACTCCATCCGTGTCCCCATCTTCACCCACGTGCCATGTCCCGTGCCACGTCCCCGCTGCTGACCCCATGTCCCTGCAGCGCTGGCAGCTGCTGACCACGCCGATCTGGGGCCACCACCACCTGGAGTACCTGACGCCCGAGGCCGAAGCCAAACTGCTGGCCCCGGAGCCCCCCAAGGAGAAGACGACGCTCTTCGAGACTGTGATCTGAGCGTGGGGAGGGTCGCGCTGCTCCCGCCCGCCATAGCAATAATGCCAGCACCGCCTCCCACCCACGCAGCCCTGCCCCCGGGCCCCCCCTGCCGCGCTGCCCCAGCCTCGATGCAGGGAGCAGGGGGTGGTGGGAACCGCTCGGGGACACGGGGACGGGGCGGCCATGGGGGTCCCCAGCGCTGGGAGGGGGGTGTGGGACATGGGCAGTGGGTGGTGGGAGGGGGGGAAGCGAGTAGGACAGCCCCTCCCCGGCCTCCGTCCCTGTGCCCCGCTGTCCCCCCCCAACCCGGCCGGCCCGGCCAGTGGCACCTCGCTCACTAACCGCTTCTGTAGCGTTTGTCTGGTGTAACCCCAACCGCCCCGACATCTGGCAATAAACTGGGAGACCCTGGCACACCCCGGCTTGGGATTGCAGCACCTGGTTGGGAGGAGCTGGATGGGTGTGGTGGCACTGAGGGGCTGCGGAGAACCTCTCATTGCAGGGTTATAGGGGCAGCTGCTGCCCTGAGCCCAGCTGGCTGTGGGAGGGTTGTGGGGCTGAGAGTTGCCCAAACCCATGTCTGATGTGTGGCTGGGGGTGTCAGCGGTGTATGCTGCCCCAGGAGGTCCATGGGCATCCTGCTCTGCAGTGAAGTTAGGGATGTCCTCACCGTGAGGGACAAGGAGGGAACAGTGGCACTGTCTGCCCAAGCCATCCCTGCGTCATGCCTTGTCACACCACCACACCGTGTCATATGGCTCTGTTGTAACACCCTGTGCAGTGCCATGGTGGGTGATAAGTGGCCGAGCCATCCAGGTGGCCGTGCCGTGCCAGGTGGCCGCGCTGTGCTGTGCCAGGGGCTGCGCTGAGCTCCAGTGGGACTGGAGTGCAGTGGGGTCTCAGCCTGGGACACCGGTTGGTGCCACCGCTGCACCCTCTCACCCCACCACGGTGATCCAGCCATTCCGGCCCCACCGCCATCTCACACCATAATTAGTGCAGGCAGGGCGGAAGCACCCCTGCTAATTGCCGGTGACTCGTTAGCGCTGGAGCGCCATGTGCTTGGGGTGCGGCAGGACTATCCGGCAGGGCTGGTCTGCGGGCATCCCGCTGCGCCGTGCGGGTCTGCGGGGCCGTGGCAGGGCCCTCATGTCACGGCATGTCACAGCCCTGCGATAAAAGCGGCGGCTGCGGGGCGGCGTTGGGGCACGGCGGCAGAGACGGTGAGAGCAGAGGCAGCGGGACGGGGCAGGGAAGGGAACGGAACCGGGGAGAGGAGGAGCCGGGGCTCTCGGCCACGCAGCGCCATGAACAAGATCACGGTGTACGAGCGTGCTGACTTCGAGGGGTTGAGTCGTGAGTTCACCTGCGACGTGCCCGACCTGCATGAACTGGATTTCGGCGACTGCATCGCCTCGCTGAAGGTGGTGGGGCAGCCCTGGATCGCTTACACTCAGCCCAAGTACGAGGGCGAGCCGCACGTCTTCGAGGAGGGTGAGTACATGGCTGTGGAGCGGCCCAACAGCTTCTCGGCTCTGCGCCTGGTGCACCACGACCTGCTGGACCCACAGATCACCCTCTACGAGCGGCCCCACCTGCAGGGCGCCTGCAAGGTGGTCAGCGAGGAGACCAACTTGGCGTACGGGTACTTCAATGACCGCGTGGCCTCGCACATGGTGCAGCGCGGGGTCTGGCTGCTCTACCAGCACCCCAACCGCGGTGGCTGGCACTGCTTGGCGTGGCCCGGGGAGCGCGTGGACGACTATGGGGCGCAGCTGCACTTCCAGGCCCGGCTGTCCCACCTGCGCCCGCTGCGGCCCGGCCGCCCCACGGTCACCGCGCAGCTCCTGTGGGACCAGAAACGCATAGAGGCGGAGCGGGAGGTGCTGGTGGATGAGATCGTGGGGGTGAACGAGACCGAATCGGAGCAGGCGCTGGCGGCCGGCAGCACGCGGGAGTACAGCACGACGCTGTGGCAGAGCTTCCACTTCAGCAACGCCACCAGCCTGCGGGCCGGGCTCTCCTTCACGCTGGCCGTGGAGGCCAGCAACGTCTTCACGGTGCAGAAGGGCCGCAGCGAGTCGTGCACGCGGAGGGAGCGCAGCGAGGTGGCCCTGCCCGCCAAGGTCCCCCCGCGCACGCAGCTCACCGTCCACGTGCTGCGCAAGGAGGTGATGCTGTCGGTGCCCGTGCTGCTCACCATCACGCAGAACGAGGCGGTGCGCACCGAGATGGGGGAGTATCGCAGCGTGTCGGGCACCAACGTCTGCGCGCGGTTCAGCATGAGGCCGCTGCCCGCCGCGGGCACCAGTAAGGAGGAGCAGTCGGGGGCTGCGGCGGGCACTGAGCAGGCGCGCGGCGTGGGGATGGGGCGGGTGGTGGCCATAGGGACAAAGCCAGGGGATGACGTGGAGCAGGTACCCACCGGGTGCTGAGAGTGGCCGTGCCAATAAAGCCCTTTCTGAATTGCAGTGTTGGCAGCGGTGTTGAGGATGGGAGAGGGTATCCTGGGGTGCCACAGCCTGTGCACGGCGCTGTGGGGCAGCCACAGTGGATGGGTGTGGGCATAGAGGTCAGCTGGATGGCACTGGGGTGCGGGAGAGGACGTGGAAAGGGACGCGGGTGGCTGTGGGAACACAATGAGGGGGGACATGGGTGGCTGTGAAGGCATAAGACGGGTGCAAAGAAGAGAGAAGCGGTTGCGGGGACACAATGCAGAGGTCACAGGGGGCAGGGGTGTACGTGGGGACACAATCTGGGGATGAAGGGAGAAGACGGGTGGCCGTCTGAGGCATAAGGTGGACATGCGGGGCCGCAATACGCGTGCCCGCCGACGACAAAAGAGACCGAGCGCCGTCCTCAGGGGTCCGCCCGCCACCGCCCCCCGCAGCCCCGGGGCCGGCCCTGCCAGCCCCCGGCCCCGCCCCATGCCTGCCCCCCACGTGTCATCCGCGGGCAGCGGTCCCTTTAAATGATGCAACCGTCCTTCCGCCTGGCCACGCCCCCCTGCTCTCCGATTCGCGAAGCTTGCAAGGAGTTTCCTCACTCCATTGGCCGAAGGGAGGGACACTCTCCACTGATTGGCTCGTGGGGGAGAGCGGAGCGACGCGAGGCCCCGCCTCCGCAGGCGGGCAGCGGCAGCATGGCGGCGATGGCGGCGGAGGAGACGGAGGTGCTGAATTTGTTCACCGGCATCGGGCTGACCGAGGCCAAGGCCCGCGAGACGCTGCGCAACGCCGCGTTGAGCGCGCAGCTCCGCCAGGCCGTGCTGCAGGCCCGCGCCGCGCTGGGCTCAGGCCTGGATAAAGCCACCGGTGCTCTGCTGTACAATGCGGCCGCCCGGCTCCGCGACCCTGACCGCTTGGCCTTCGTGGTGGGGTACATCGGGCGGAGGGAGATCCGCACCGACCAGCAGTTGGGCGGTACGGAACGGGCTTGGGGGGGGAAGAGGAGGGGAGGAAATGGGAGGGGAAGCGGGGCAAGGTGCCGGGGGCCGGTGCTGAGCGCGCTGTGGCCGCAGCCGCCCTGCAGTACCTCCGCAGTCACCCGCTGGATCCGCTGGAAGCGGCCGACTTCGAGCGGGCGTGCGGCGTGGGGGTGCGGGTCAGCCCCGAGCAGATCGAGGAGGCGGTGAGTGGGGCCGTGGGGGGCGCGGAGAGGGACTGGAGGAACTGGGGGGTCGGGCTGTGCTCCCCGCTCAGCTCCCGGGTCCGCAGGTGGAGGCCGTGGTCAGCCGGCACCGGGAGGAGCTCCTGGCGGAGCGGTACCGCTTCAACACGGGGCTGCTGATGGGTGAGTGCAGGGCAGGGGGATGGAGTCGGGCCTGGGGGTCTTCTTGAAGCCCCCTGGGCCGCACCCCACGCTGTGTGCCCCAACAGCGGAGGCGCGGAGCCGGCTGCAGTGGGCAGATGGGAAGAGCATCAAGAACGAGGTGGATCTGCAGGTGGGTGCTGGGCTCTGTGGCACAACGTGCGTGCCCTGTGCTGCCCCGGGCACGGGACACCCTGTCAGACCACCTTCATTCCACTCAGGTGCTGCATTTGCTGGGACCAAAGACAGAAGCTGATCTGGAAAAGAAACCAAAGGTGATGCGGAAGGGCTGCGTGGTGATTCCTGAGTGGCTGCAGCTGCCATCACAGGACAGACAGCGCTATTGCTGGGGGGTGGGCAGGGCTGGAGGGAGGTGTGTGCACAGTGGGTGCTCAGGCTGCTGTGCTCGTCCCCATAGGCTGCCAAGGCCCGGCCAGCCCCAGTGGAAAAGCAGAAGGTGCTGGTGGTGGAGAATGGTGAGCGGCTCCATGGGAGCTTCCCCAGCCCTTTGGGCCCAGCAACCCCTGGGCTGTGGTCGGGCATCACCGCAATCAGTGCGAGTGCAGGCTGTCCCCTGTCCCACCGGGCAGTGCTGGCTCAGCCCTGTCTCTCCCCATAGGTGAGGTGGGCACGGAGACGAAGTCGCTGCTGGAGCAGCTGCGAGGAGAAGCTCTGAAATTCCACAAGCCGGGTGAGGGCAGCAGGCACTGCCTGCAGGCTGCCAGGCTGTGCCAGGCTTGGAACACTGCTGCAGCACTGACCACACCGTCCTCACAGGAGAGAACTACAAGACGGAGGGCTATGTGGTGACACCAAACACCATGGCTCTGCTGAAGCAGCATCTGGCAGTCACGGGTGGGCAGGTGAGGTCGGGTCTCCGAGCACAGCAACTCCCTTGTGGGTAACATCGTTGTGTAAGGCTGCAGTGGGTGCTGGGGAGGCACAAGGTATGAAGGTTGTGACAGTGCCTTCTCTTTTCCCCAGGTGCGGACACGGTTCCCTCCTGAGCCCAATGGCATCCTGCACATTGGCCATGCCAAGGCCATCAACTTCAACTTTGGTTACGCCAAGGTGGGCGCAGCCTGCTCCCATCTCCCCGCATCCTCTGGTTGTGTCCAGGCCCTGTGAGGAGCAGCTGCTTACTCTCCTTACTTTCCCAGGCGAATGGGGGAATCTGCTTTCTGCGCTATGACGACACCAACCCTGAGAAGGAGGAGGAGAAGTACTTTACAGCCATCCGAGAGATGGTGGAGTGGCTTGGTAGGGCTTGTACTGGGGAGAGCGGGATGGGGCTGGGTTGCTGATGGGAACATTCCTGCATGTAGCTCCTGCTGCCAAGCCCTAGTGCTGGCTCAAACCTGTCTACCCCCAGGCTACCAGCCCTATGCTGTGACCCACGCCTCAGACTACTTTGACCAGCTCTACGCCTGGGCTCTGGAGCTCATCCGCAGGTGAGTGTGCTGCAGCGGTGCCCAGAGATGGCTGCCCTTTGTCCGGGGATGGGCTGCTTATGTCCACTTGGCCATGTGTCCTCTCTGCAGGGGACAGGCCTATGTTTGCCATCAGAAGGTTGAAGAGATCAAGGGCCACAACCCACCACCATCACCGTGGCGGGACCGGCCTGTGGAGGAGTCACTAGTGCTCTTTGAGGTACTCTCAGCCAGGGACTGTGTGCCTATGGGGTGCAGGGCCCAGCTGATGGCCTTTGCCTGCCCTGCAGGACATGCGAAAGGGAAAGTTTGGGGAGGGGGAGGCCACGCTGCGAATGAAGCTGGTGATGGAGGATGGGAAGATGGACCCCGTTGCCTACCGTGTCAAGTTCACTCCGCACCACCGCACTGGGGACAAGTGGTATGGAGAGCTCACAGCGTCCCACATGATGTGTCAGGGACGGGTCTGTGTGTGCTTGGAGCAGGGGGGGTCTTGGGAGAGGAATGGAGAGGCTGGGGCAAAGTTCACACGCCCTGTAGGTGCATCTACCCGACGTATGACTACACACATTGCCTCTGCGACTCCATCGAGCACATCACGCACTCCCTCTGCACCAAGGAGTTCCAGGCCAGGTGAGCACCATGCACAGCCCTGAGCAGGGGTCACCATGTCCTTGTGGCTGAGCTGGGCTGTGCTTCTTCGCAGGCGCTCCTCCTACTTCTGGCTGTGCAATGCGCTGGACGTGTACTGCCCTGTGCAGTGGGAATATGGCCGTCTCAACCTGCTCTACACCGTTGTCTCCAAGAGGAAGATCATCCGCCTGGTGGAGACTGGGGCTGTGCGGTAGGGGTGGACCAGCAGACAGAGTGGCTGTCGCTCAGGGCATGCTGGATTGTCACAGCAGTATCTTCTCAGGGACTGGGATGACCCGCGGCTCTTCACGCTGACTGCCCTGCGCCGGCGAGGCTTCCCTCCTGAGGCCATCAATAACTTCTGTGCACGGGTAGGCACTACAGGATGAGGCGTGTGGAAGTGTTCCCCTAGCCAGCAGGGTGACAGCAGTGCATTCCATCCCACAGGTTGGTGTGACAGTGGCCCAGGCGACGATGGAACCGCACTTGCTGGAGGCGTGCGTGAGGGATGTGCTGAATGAGCAGGCCCCCCGCGCCATGGCTGTGCTGGAGCCCCTCAAGGTCACCATCACCAACTTCCCGGCCCCCCAGGTGAGGCTGCTGTGGTCTGGGCTGGGTGCAGCGGTCCTGGGGCAGCGTTCACCCTCTCTTGTCCCCCAGACAATCGATGTCCTCGTGCCCAACTTTCCTGCTGATGAGAGCCGGGGCTTCCACAAAGTGCCCTTCCAGTCTGTTGTCTACATCGAGGAGACCGACTTCAAGGAGGTGAGTTGGGCACAGTGCCACTGAGCACAGCAGCAGAACGGGGAAGGGGACACAGTCATGGGGACTGAGCTGGAGGGGGGGATATGTGCTGCACCCCCTCCTGCAGCAGTGCATCCTCTCACAGGAGGCGGACAGGGGCTACAAGCGCCTGGCCCTCGGGCAGCCCGTGGGGCTGCGGCACACCGGCTACGTCATCGCTGTGCAGAATGTCATCAAGGTGCGTGGCCCTGAGCAGGGGGGCTGTGGGCCGGAGCTGCCCCCTGATGGCTCCTCTCCCCCCACCCCAGGATGCCCATGGGCGTGTCATTGAGCTGGAGGTGACCTGCACCAAGTCGGATGCAGCGGAGAAGCCCAAAGCCTTCATCCATTGGGTGTCAGAGCCACGGGTGTGCGAAGTGCGGCTGTATGAGCGGCTGTGAGTACCAGGGCAGCACGGCAGTGGTGTCACCTGGCCACTGTCACCCCACCACGGGGTGCTGCTGTCCCACAGCTCCTTTGGCTGAGTCTCATTACAGGTTTTTGCACAAAAATCCTGAGGACCCTTTGGAGGTGCCGGGTGGATTTCTGAGTGACCTCAACCCAGTGAGTGCCTACGGTGATTTGTTGCAGCCCTCATGTCCTCAGCACTGGCACAGAGAGGGGCTGAGGTGCTGACAGTGCTGTTCCCTCGCCCACCCCGCCCAGGACTCCCTCCACGTGGTGGACAATGCCCTGGTTGACAGCTCTGTCCTCGGGGCCCAGCCCTTTGATAAGTTCCAGTTCGAGCGCCTGGGCTACTTCTCAGTGGATCCTGACAGCACTGACAGCAAGGTGAGCCCTGGGGCAGGGGACAGCACACCAGGCCCCCTTGGGAGGCTGCAGTGCTCTGAGCCTTGCCTGTCCCCAGCTGGTGTTCAACCGGACTGTGATGCTGAAGGAGGACCCCGGCAAAGCCTGAGCCCTGCTGCCACGCTGCTGCCTGTGTGCCCTCAGCCAGGGGAAGGCTCCTGGGGGGGGCAGGATGGAGCCCAGCCCCACGCCCTCTCACCAAGAGCCGCAGCTGCCTTAGCACAGCCCCGCGGGGACGTGCCGGTGTCACCTCAATAAAGTGGAGCATCGCAGCCTGGTCCCTGTGTTCAGCCCTGGGGTCAATGGCAGGGGGGTGGGGGGGACACCTATCCCGTGGGCCGGCTGGTGTTGCGGCACGGTGTGCCGCTGCGTGGGGATACGGACTGCAGCGCCGACGGGAGGTGCGCGCTGGGGATGTGTACAAACAGTAGCCGCCGTCCCGCATTAAGGTGGACTCGAGTGGGGCGAGCTCTGCCCGGCCCTGGGCTAGAGGTCCCCGGGGAGCCCCCGCGGTCTCGGTTCGTCCCTTCGCGGCTCTGCATCCCCAGCCCCCTCGGGGCTGGCCGTAGGGTGTGGGAGTCTCTGCCCGTCCCCGTGGGCCACCTTAAGCAGCCGTGGGGCCGCACCGCGCACACGGGCGCCTTAAAGCAGCCTCAGGCCGCGTTCTCCTCCCGATCCCGGCGCGGAAACAGCGGGGCTGGGACAGCCGCACGGCCCGCGGCCGGCACCGACACCCGCCCGTGGGCGCCCCGTGGGTTGGAGCCTGCCTGCAGCCTCGCGGGTCGGCCAGCAGCCCCGTGGTCTGACCCGGCCAGACAGCAGGCGCTGCATCCCCAGCCCAGCAATGCCGCCAGCCGCGGTGCCGGAGCCGCCCCGGCCGCAACCCACGCGCGTCCCGGCTCCGAGCGCGCCCCTCCCGCCCCACAGCGCGCCCCCCGCCGGCCGCCCCCACCTCTGGAGCGCGGCCCCTTTAAGGCGAGGGGCGGGCCCGAGCGCCGAGTTCTCGCGGGAGTTGGGGGCCGCGCTCTCGCGAGGCCGAGATAGCGCGCTGATTGGCTGCGGGGGGTTGAATGTAAGATGGCGCCCAGGGAGCTGTGAGGGGAAAAGACTCGGGGCCGAGGCGGCGGCGGCGCGAGTCGGCGGCGGCAGCGGGGCCGGGGTGAGGCGGGGCCGGGCCGCGGCGCGGCGCAGCGGGGCCGTCGGGCCGGGGAGAGCGGGGGGGAGCGACGCGAGGCGGGAGACGGCGGGGCCGGGCGGGGCCTACCGTCGTGCGCAGGGGGGGAGGCGGCGGCGGCGGTTCCGGGGGCGGCGCGGGCCCGGCGGGGAGGGGGAAGGGAGGGGCGGCCCCGCCCGGCGGGAGCGCGCGCGGCTTCACCGTGCCCGCGCGGGGCGCGCCCCCCTCCGCGCCCCCCCTTCCCTCCGCCTCGCTCGGGCGGCGGCAGTGCGCACCGGAAGGCTGCGGCCTCCGCCTTCCCACCGAGCCCAAACGTGGCTCCTGCGGCGGGGCGGCGGCGGGGGCTGCCCGGGGCCCGCGGGGAACAAAGGAGGGCCCCGGCGCCCCGCCGCAGGTGGAGGGAGGCCGGGCCGGCGGTGGGGCCGGGCGCGGTGACGGGGCGGTTTGTGCCGAGGGACCTCTGGGCTCCGTCAGTGCTGTTGCCGCTGCTGCCTTGTGCTGCTGCCTTGTTCTCAGCTCTGCCTTCCCACCGTGACGGGTGCGGAGGGAGGGGTCCCATCGCCGCCTTCCCCGGAGCCCGGCGATCTCTTCCCGTTCATATTGAGGCAAATCCTATTGAACGTAAAATGGTTTTAATAAAGAAAAAAAGGAACCGGGGATGGAAAGGGCTTCTTTGTTCTGTCTTCTCCAGAACGTTACAAGTCTAAGAGCTCAGGACAAGAGCAGCAGAAATACATGCACCATGGTGACTGGTGAGTCCAGATCGTCCACATGCTGCGAGTCGTGTGTGTGTTCTCAGTAACCTCGGGCTGAGTTTACGAACTAACTGTGTGTGCTTGCGGTCCTCAGAGGGTTTTGTGCCCTCATTTCCTGGAAGACGGGGTCGTACTGAGCAGGGAGGGCTTACATCCACTTAGCGAAGGAAGCGTTCTGCCTGGGTGCTCTTTTGGCTTAAAAATGTGCTGCTGAGGCCTAAGAAGGAGTTTGCTGTTTCTAACATGTGTCTAATGGTTCAAGGGATCATATCTTGGTGAAAGTGGCAGCTGCAGCAGTGAGCTATGTGCTGCAGAACCTCGGCCTGTTGAATGCACTGAAAGGTTTCTGTCTGTTCAGAAACATGGGTGAGTTTAGTTGTAACAGCTGTGGTTTCTGTGGTTAGTGTTACTTTCCTGAATCTTTGCCTAACTCTGGTACCTGTGCTGCTGTGTGTAGCTGTGAAGCACAGCCTGAGCCGTTCAGTGCTCTTAAATATATTTAACCAAGCAGCCTTCAGGTAGATGGGAACGATCTGATTCTGAGAGATCCCAAGCTGTTGTGTTACCTGTGGTGCCTTCGGCTCTTTTCTTTTGGCTGGAGTTTAAAGGAAGGTCCTGTTGTTGTCTGGGAGAAGGAACGATGCTCTCAGTACCACGTGGCACAGCAGGGTTCTGCTCCATGCTTGGGACTTCACATGTTGCAGAGGCTCACAGAAGCAGCTTGGTGCTTTATGTGTTAGTGGCTCTTGCTGTAGTAATTTTATGCCAATAACTACAAGGGTTTTTCTGTGCTAGGTGAGATGTTCCTTGTGGCAGGGGAAGATTCACAAGACCAGAATGGTAGGCTGACTGTGGTGCTGATTAGGATGGAGCAGCTGAGCAGGGTCAAGAATCTGTATGTAAGAAATTCATGTTATTTGTTCTGCTTTCTGGTGGTCAGAAGAGGTAGGTAGTGATTTGGTGGTGGATCTCCTGCTGATCTTTGAGACTGCTGCTTCTGTAACTGGGTTTCTGTAGCTTCTGGCCTCTGCTGTGGAGGAGCATGATGTGTGTATGAGCAGCTCTTAGGAGAAGGGTTGGAGTTCCAAAAGCAGTGTATGAGCCCTAATGGGGTGTAGTTTCATGACGTAACTTTATGTTTGGGGTAATGGATAACTACTGACATCCCTCGACAAAATTAACAGAAAGTAAATAATCTCCTAAGACACAATTGATTCCCTGAGCCCTTTCAGCATAACAAGTGCCAGTGCAGCAGTAAGGAAGGGCTTTGCCAGGGGCTGAGCCCTCCCAGCTCTGCGACAGCTGGCTGTCACATCAACAGCACTAAAGTCAAAGAGCAGCTGTTAGTGTTTGCTGCTGGGCTCCTGGCGTGGCATCCTTGAGGCTTCCTTCCCAGAAGTCTCCCCTCTGCAGGCTGTGTCTGCTAATGCACCTCCAGGTGGCTGTGCACTGTGATTGTGCTGATCTAAAAGCTTCACCATGGTACTTAAGTAGAAAATGTGCAAGTTCTAAATAGAAACTTGAGACAAGTTAATAACTCAAAATGCATTTACCTGCTTGAGAGCATCTACCTGAGCTTCTTACAGTTAAGTGCAAGATGAATTGTGTGCTAAGTGTAGGTCCTGTCCACGTCCCTGAAGATGCATTAGTAACTTTAATCTCCCATTGGTGTCACCTTGGACATTCAGGTGACCAATGACTGTGATAGGGTTGATGGGGGGGAGAAAAAAGGAGCAAAGTATCAGCTGAGCCTCTTCAGTGGGAAAAGCTGAGCATCAAGCTTAGATGTGCTTAGCTTTTCCTTGAGTGGCTCCTGGAGGAAACCTTGCTGAGTCAGCAACTGAGTGAGTAGTTTTATTGGCTCTGTCATGCAGACCTGAGAACTTGTCAGAGCAGAGTCACTGACAGGTAGAAGAACTGTGTCTGTCCAGCTCTGCGCTCTGTGGGAGCTTCTGTGTGCTGATTTCTACAGAATTGTTGTATTTAGCAGGTGGGCACTGTTCTGCTTTGTATTGCTGAAGACTGATGCATGTTTTAAGTAGTAATTCCAGAAACTGTACATTCAGCAAGTTGCCTCGTGTTCCCTTACCTGTGATGTTCGTTCTTGCTCACGTGGGCCTGGTCAAACGTGCTAGCTGTGAACCTCCTCCATGTACACAACCCTGTGTGCTCAGAGTGCTGTCACGTAACGGTGAAGCGCGGTTAGAGAGCACCGTAGGGCTTGCTGGTAGTGGTGGGAGCTGGGCTCGGACTCGGCAGTGCGGTTACGCCACTGACAGCCTTGAACTTGCTGCCATCTTCACACGGTTGTTGCGGTCTTCTGTTCAGTCAGAAGCCTCTGTCCTGGTTCTGCTTGGTTAAAGCACTGTGAAATGTTGCAGAGCTCTGCTTTTTGTACTTCTGTTAAGGACTGCAGGCAGTATGTGCATACAGTGATGTTGTCCCTTTTTCTACTTCTCCACCACCAATCCCAGATCTCCTCTTCTAGTCTGAATGCTGTGCTGTTTCATGTCTTTTTGCAGCCATCTCAGCAGCTGGTGGTGTTAGAGCTCAGATCTATTTACCCTTTATTGGGACTAATGAGTACCTTAGAAACAAGCAGTATGCTCGCTGCTGAGACAATTTGTGGGCTCAAACAAGTTAAGTCAATAAGAGAAGAACGCTGCCAATGTGTACCCTAGAGCTTTCTAATGTTCTCAGGTGTAGTCATCTTTTGGTTTTTTTCCTCCTTGCGCTCGCTTTCCCAAATCATCTGGCTGCTTCTGTCTCTCTTCTGTCTTCACACATTTCTCGTTAACCTCTTCCTGTATTGAAAAGATGTCAGGAACCAGTGCTGCTGTTGGCTGCTTAATTTCCAGAGCCCTGCTTCTCTGTGTTGTAGTTCTATTTGAGGAATCTCCTGATTCCAACGCTCTCCTTTCACTTGCTGTGTTCAAATCGATAGGGCTGTTGCTAGTCCTAGTAGCAGAGGGATGAATGCTGCGTCTGCTGCTCTTCTGTTCTGCTTCCTAGAGTAGAGCTGCATGGCCTGACAGAGCACTGCTCAGTTCTCCCACCTCCATGCCTGTGAAGCAGGGCCATGTGTATTGATTTCTGAGCTTCTCTTGCTAGCGTTGCATGCTGCAAACGAATGAGATCTGTGATTTGATTTATGCTGTGATGAGATTTGCTTGGTGTGGGTGAAGTATAATTCTGGAAGGTGTTACATGGCAGTGAGCTCTTTAAAATAGGTGTCATGGTTGTACCTGGTGTCGTTCAGACTTCCCTGAATTGCTGAGGGTTAGTTTGAAAGGAGTGTAGCACTGCGAGGTGCCTCACAAAGCTGAAGCATCTGTCTCAGGGCATCTGGCCCTGCATGTTTGCTCGATTTCACATGGTGCTCAGTACGAGAAACTAATTACTGGAGTTGGGAATATCCTTGCACCAGAGGAGCACTGTAGTTAAGAGTTTCCACTTTCTCTTTCCTTAAGGAACCCTCAGGACCTTACAATATGAATAATTCTCTGGAGAACACCATTTCCTTTGAAGAATACATCCGTGTGAAGGCACGAACGATCCCCCAGCACAGGATGAAGGAGTTCCTGGACTCCCTGGCTTCCAAGGGGCCGGAAGCTCTGCAGGAGTTTCAGCAGACAGCCACCACCACGATGGTGTACCAGCAGGGTGGCAACTGCATTTACACGGACAGCACAGAGGTGGCCGGCTCTTTGCTTGAACTTGCTTGCCCTGTGACAACCAGTGTCCAGCAACAAACTCAGCAAGAGCAGCAGATACAGGTTCAGCAACCCCAGCAAGTCCAGGTAAGCATCTGAAATCATCTTTGAAGGTACATACGACTTGTTAACCCACAGAATAGTGTTCAGAGCCAGCTACTGGCTGACCTGAAACCAGAGGCAAACGTTTAAGAAGCAGGGCCAATCAACTTCATATAGAACAGCGTTTCCCTCTTGTTTAAGGAATTTGGTAGTAAATTTGTCTTGCTCTGCCTCCATTGAGCCCTGCTGTAGGAGGAGTAGCTTACATAGCAATGTAGTGGTGTAACCTATTTGAGAAATGGTTGACAGTTTTGGCATGTACACAGCTCCCTGAAGCCTTGCACTCTGTGAAGCAGCTATAAATACCCTTCCTCCTCTGCTGGTCTTGCTTTTTCTCGTTGTTCAGAGTGGCAGTGGGATCTAACTCTTGTTGCTTTAATTTTATTTTTTTTTTTAAAGGAAATCAGTACTCTTCAAATTTTACTTGAACTAAAGTTCTAGAAGTTTCAGTTCTTGAACTGGCTTTTAAAGCTGGAGAGAAATGCACAGAACTTGATATAAGTTGTGAACCAGGGTAAGATGCTTTTCATGACAAGGTGTTCTGAAAGGTGCCCATGTGCCAAGGAAGCTGGCTCCTTTGCACAATGGTAGGAGTCTTCTGCAGCTCTTTTAACAGATATTAAAATATTTTGTATTAAGTATTAAATGAGAAGAATCCAGCATCAAGAAAAAATATGTAACTTTGAGGACCACCAACTGCCTTGGTCCTCAGACACTTCTTACAGAGCTCATAGGTGGCAGGGTGTTACCAAGGTTCTCTTACAGTGCATCTCCCAGCAGCTGAACTCTGGCTGTGGCTGTGATTTTGATATGCTTCAGATGGAAAAGTTGCTTCTTTTGCAACAGATGAGGTAGCATTGCTGCAGTGCAGACTTGTGCCAACATCTCACTTGTGTGCTCTTATCCTATAGTAAAGACAAACTTTCCTCTTTCTTTGGGTAACTTGTCTCCAATCACTCTTCCTACTGAGTAACTGAATGTTCAGCTAGGACTGCCATGACCCGTTGCCCCACAGTAACCTGTGACATGAGGCTTTTGAAGAATAAAAGCCTCTATTCTCACAGAGAGATGCATTAGATCTCTGCGTGAGTCTATTAGAAGTGGTCGGGGTGGCTTTGGTTCTGCCAGCTAGCACGTTTTGGGGGAGAAGTTTTGCTTTTCCCTTCAGCAGAAGAACTGTTAGAAGGATTAGGGCTTTTTCAGTGCCTCAGCCTTGAAGATGTTAAAGGCCCCGTACCAATCTTAAAACCAACCAGGAGTACGTATGTATGCGTGTGCTTCTGACTGCTGCCTCCCTTTGGAACTCCTCAAAGTTCAGGCTTGACCCTTGCAAGCCTCCTAGTAACAGAGACAGGGAGGGAGGTCAAATATCATACACTCCAGAGAAAAATAAGCTCCTGACCTTCTTGAAAATAACCATAGAGTTGCTGCCAGAGTTATGTTCCTATTTTGTAAACTAAATGGCTTGCATATTATGGAGAATGAAAAAAAATCTAACAAAAGTCAAGCTCTCAAAAAGCTTTCCTAAAAAACATTGTGCACTCTTCTCCTTTGTTTTTGATGTGACTGCTTTAGAATACCTGCTTTCACATCTGTCAGTACACACAGCAGTGCTTGTATTGCCTCCTGTGTGGCTCTCTTCAGCCTGTTACCACCTCCCAGCACAGTCTGGTGGCACATCTTGTACCTGATGTGGCTGCAGCTTTTGTGCACCAGCAGTGCCACTGATTTGTCCATATTTGAGCATCAGAACTGTCTTTGAATTACCCTTATTTTTTTTCTCAGAAATCAGGTGGAGGAATGTCTTTACACATCTGTGAGAGTTCTTCAGTGTTCTTTCAAGATTTCTTGTCAAGATGCAGTTAAGGTTAAACCTGTGATGTAGTCTGCAGACATTTCATGACTGTCTTTGTGGCAGCACTGGCAAAGCCTGATGGCTTCGTGTGAACAAACCCCCAGATTGTGCTGGGCTCAGTGTTCCACCAGAGCAGTGTGTCTGATTCCTCTGCCTCATTTTGCTGTTGTTCTACAATAATTTTTGGTCATCCTCTGAGATCTTAATCAAACTTAAATCATCCCAGTTCTTGACTTGATAATCCTTCTAATTCTTGCTAATCCAATTGCAAGTCAGTGAAGACCCTCTGAATGGCTGCGCTTCTATCTGGCAGTGCAGCAGTGTTGCTGAAGGTGACTAATAATATCACAGGTCAGATGACCTGATGGCTGCAAGTGCTGATGGCAGCCCTATGATCATAAAGATAGGCAGTGCTCAGGTTTCATCCTCTGTCTTCATTGCTGAAGACAAAGACAGAGCGTGACTGCTGCTGCTTTTATTTGTTCTGGCAAAGCATGCTTCCTGTTTTGAAGGAAAAGTTGCCACCTTAGGGTTTTCTTGCCTAAAAGATTCAACAAACTAACAACAAATGTTGCCTAACATTTATTTCAAAGTAGATGTAACTGTTCAGTTAGGTTATGTAGTAGTTGGTGCTCCAGTGCAAGTGTCCTGGAGCTCCTTCCATGCTCAGTATCACAGCGATGACGTTATATCTTAATAAATGGTTTAGCATGTCAAGCTGTCAGATCATGTGCAGTGTTGGGCTGGGTGAGAAAGGCTGTGTTTTGCTCCAGTCAAGTAAGAGTTTTGTCAGCTTGGCCTCTGAGATTCTGCTAGCTGGTTTTGGCCATTGAGGGCACAGAACTGATGACACCAGCAAGAAGAGGTGTTAACACTGACTTCCTTAAAGAACACTACTTGTGCAGTAGTGAAACCCTTCCTCCTTTCATTTCTCATATTCACCTGCAAGATGTAGCTGGAAGGATATCAGTGAAGAGTCAGTATCTGTGCAGGGAAGTTCATCCGTTCTCACCTTTCTTAGGACAGTCTGATGGCAAGGTTGTAGGAGCTCCTTGGGCTGGGGAGGAGGTGAAGATGGTACAGGTGAGCCAGATTGCTGAACTATATAGGGAATGGTTAAATGACTGCATAAACTGTGAAGGCTTCTGTCCTTCTAATTCCCCAGTTCCTTGGGAATGTGAAATGTGTTCACTTCTTACTGCTTAGGCTTCCTCTGATGTGTTCTCTGACTTCAGACCAGTGTAGGTGTTGTTTGTAACATAAAGCAGGAAAAGGTGAGCTTCAGTAGCTCAGAAGATCTTATCCTTGGCTCTGCAGGGGACGGACCTTTCCTTCACTTCAGGTGGAGATGGCTGTCCCCTTGTCTCTGTCTTGGTTCTGGGTTCAGCCTGTTCTTCTAACACGAGCTAAGGCTCTTGTTTGCTTATCATTGAAAAACATTCTAATAAGAGATATCAGTGTAGCAGCTAGTATTAATTAACATTTGCTAGGGTGGACTGTGCCACTTCAAAGAATGGCTGTAATAGAGAGTGGTGTTTTAAAGATAGCTCTTTCTTGTATTTGGAAATAGGCACCTCTGCAGGAAAGGGAAGCTGTTTGTTTTCTTTGCTTCATGTGTTCTGATTTAGATCTAAATCCTGCCTCAGAGTGCAGCTTGACAACATAATCTTGATATGGTAACTGTTGAAACATGCAAAATACCTCTGTGGTCTGTGGCATTGTCTCAGTGATGATGAATGAGCAGAGGAAAAAATCTGGACTGAGTGTTTGGTAGTCGTTCTGAAAAGTTGACTTGTATGTTCCCTGTAGACGTTGTTTACTTTGATAGGTAGCAAAGGACTTCCTGTAAGGCAGTTGAATAACACGTTCACCATTTCCTGCTACATCAGTGATCAGCCTTTTCACCTGTTTTGTACTTTCTGTATGCTGTAGGTACCTTCTGACCTAATGTTAGAAGGAGCCCTTCATTACCGAGTTGGTTCTAAGTGCTGGAGTCACTAGTTTTGAGGGAAGTGCATTTTAAGCCTTAAATGGGGCTAAGAATAGTTAGGAAACTGCAATTCTGCTTGTCAGTGGTTTTGACCAGGTGGTTTATTTCCATTAGTTTGCTCAGGTGTGGATGTTAGGGTGCACCTGCGTTGCTCTTGCTGGGTTTTGGAGTGTACTTCTGCAGCGCGTTTGCTGCTTGTCCCCTCTCACCTGTCCTGGGCTTTGAGCCTAATTTTTGGGATCACCTTCAGAATGAAACTAAGGCGTAAGCTGTAGTCTTGTTTTGGCTCAGTGTTACTGAGTGGCTACTGATCTTGTCTTTGTATGTGCTCAGTTCAGACAAAATGTGTGTGCCTTTTTTATTTGTCCTTAAAATGGCACAAGGTTCCCCCTTCATGGGATTTAAGCTTGGTTTTACCCTGCTATTACAAGACAGGGCAAGCATCTAATGCTTTTGCTTCTCTAGTCTGCGAGTATTTGGCCCAACTTCTAGCTATTTTATGGTAAAAATGCATTTCTCTCTAATTGCAGCCTGCTGGGAAGTGATTGTTTTCATGCTGTTGCATCCAAACTTACGACAATATGCAGCCTTCTGGTATTGTGACTTGGTGTGTTATTCTGTTGCACCAGTGCAATCCAGGCATTCCCAGCATAACGTTCTTCCTTCACCTTGGTGCGGCACATTGCTGTCTGTGTTGGTCTTTGCACGTTTAAAACACTTCTTTCTGTACAGAGTATTTTAGGAAGTCAACCACTGATGCTGTTTAATTCTTTATCCTTTTGTCTCAAACGAGTTAAGTCTTTAATTCTGAAGTGTAGGCTTGTAGCACTCCTGGGTGCAAGCTACTTGAAAATGGAGAGGGAGTTGCTGCAAAATATGGTTGATAAAAATAGATATGTAATTCACAAGGGATGTGTAATGTGTAGTAGGTAGGGCTTCAATATTCCTTTAAATAGGAGCAACCTCTACTCGGGAATGTGATGTCAACAGTTGGCCGTATGAAGAACTTGCAGTGGTTCTGGAGTCTGACTTTTGCAACATATTTGGGTCTGGGCTTATTCTCTGGATGTTTAAAAATAAAATTAAAAAAAAAAACCAAACAAACAAACAAAAAAAAACCCTCACCTCTGAAAGGGAAGCTGCCCATGGCTTTTAGAGATGTGAGCTTAGGCTGTAAAAGCAGAGAGAAGGAAGTACTGATCTTAGGCTGTGCCTCTTGGTTAAGCCCATTTCACAGCCTAACTGCACTTAACACTGTGAAATTGTCTCCTTGCAGGAGTAAGCTTTCAAGTCTTTCCACTAGTAACAGAAATGCTGATTTCATACCTACAAAGAGAAGAGGGTGACAAACTCTAATGTAAAATTGTGTATATAGTGAAGGTGGGGGAACTTGTGAGGTATTCTCAGTCAACGTGTGCCTATTCTTAAAATGCACCACAGAAGTACAGCATCAATGACACACTTCTTCCAGACATGATTCTAAATGCAGGAGACAAAGCAAGTGTTTCTCACGTTAAACTGAAAATCTATGGTGTGATAACGCATTTTAGATTGACCCACCTTGTGCCTCTCCTTGCAAGTAGTGTTTTGAACAAGGGCTTGTATTGGTATTAAAGACTACATTAATGATTACTATTAGTAGTGATTAGTGTTATTTTGGGGAATAATTGCCTTAGAGGTATAATTGCAGTCGACTTTCTTAAACTGAAGTCAGGGTAGGGACCTGTGCTTGGGCCTGCTTGCTGGGCACTGCTGGTAGTGTGGGGCAGCATGGTCTGCGTATCAGGTGGAACTGAAGAGCTGTCCCGTAGGTGACTTCATCTTTTTCAATTAACTCCTGAGCAAATCACTCGCTGATGCAGCTTCTTAAGCTGCCATGCTGGTGCAAGGTCGTATGTGTCTTGTTACCTTGCAGGAAATTATATAAAGTCCACATCGTTTGGATCACAGTATACTGCATACAGCTGTCAGCAGGAGCCTCTAAAATTCACTGTTCTTCCCAGGAACAGAATGAGTTGCTAACAGGAGGTGGCTTAAAAAATTGGTTTGCAGATGGTGTGTTTTGAAACCCCATTTACTACTTAGCAATTCTTAATTGGCTGCAAATGAGTCCTTAGTGTTGGGGTGGTTGTGTTGTTTTTGTTTTTTTTAAGACATTTAGAGGTGACTGTAGGAAGTGGGGTGGAGATTTTGTATAACTGCAGCATAAACCTGAGCGTAGAGTCTGTTTGGATGTTACGTTTACTTGTCTGGCTTTGATAAGTGAGATGGAAAAGGCAGAGGGAATGTGAGCAGGGAGACACAGTTTTATGACCAAATAAATCAGTGCTGGGTTCAAACATTACGTGGCTCTTGTAGGTGCCGCTAAAGCTCTTGTATTTGCAAGGAAAAGCTGAGTGATTAATGCCCCCTTCAAGATCAAGCTCTAAGGAAGCCTGGGGAAGCTGGTGATGGTGGAAGGCTGGGATGCTACTTCTGAGAACAGGGCAAATGCAGCAAATTGTTTGGGGAGGAGAGCAGACATCTCTTAGTGTCCTGGGAGTGAGGACATCAGCTGGGTTGGGCATAGGAATATTTATTTCCCTTGGAGTTCAAACAATTTGTTTTAGTTTAAGTACTCATGTATTTTGTCCATGGTGTTCAGCATTGAGTTAAATGCATGAGATAGAAAATACGGCTGAATGGCTTGGGCAATAAATGGAATTAAATGGAATAAGTAAATAATAAAAAGTTAACTGGTTTTAATTATCCTTGCCAAATAAATACTTGTAACGTTGAGAAGAGCAAATGCTGTAGTGGTGTCCTTTAGCTCAAGACACAGATTTAGCTGAAAATTGCACCGTTTCCTGTGTTAACACCTGGTTATGTAGTGCTACAATTAACAGTTGGTTTCAAAGTAATAATTCTCTGCCCTGTTTGGAAGGAGCCAAGTGCTGTTTTCAGCTTCCCCTCATTTCCTGCTGCCTGTCCCAGGCTCCTGCAGCCACTTAGGGGCTGGCAGTGGGAGCAGTAAAATTGGTCTTTAGGGCATAGTAAGAATGAGGCAAAAACCTGTGCATCTTGTGACAAGATGCACAAATTACAATTCTGATGTTGAGTTTGACCTAAAAATCTCTCTATAGCAAGGCCTGTGCTGAAATAACACTTTGCAATGGAAGTAGCTCTGAAGACGAAAGTGCTGCAATCTGTTGGCTTGAGCCAGCAGCACTTTGAGGATGGAGATGCAGCTCACGTGTTGTTCTGTCTGCTCACGCAATGCCATGCAAGCACAGCACCTGCCCTGCTTCTGTCAGCCGGGCACTTTGCAGTAGCTCTGGTTTAATTTTCCTGAGATCTTTAGTAGCAGTTCATAACTCCGTGTATTAAAACCGAATGTAAAAGACGTGGAGCACAGCCAGACCTGCAGTGACGCGGCAGCCCCGCTGCTGGCTGCTGCTGCTCAGCATCACTAACGGCCCGCTTGGTGTCCTTGCAGGTTCAGGTCCAGGTCCAGCAGTCACCACAGCAGGTCTCCGCCCAGCAGCTCTCTCCGCAGCTCACTGTCCATCAAGCTTCCGAGCAGCCCATACAGGTCCAGGTGCAGATCCAAGGCCAGGGGCAGCAGCAGGCGTCCCAGACAATACAGAGTCAGTGTCTTCAGAGCCCCAGCCCGTCTCAGCTGCAGGCAGCTCAAATCCAAGTGCAGCACGTGCAGACCGCCCAGCAGATCCAGGCCGCGGAGATACAGGAGGAGCACATACAGCACCAGCAGATCCAGGCACAGCTTGTGGCAGGACAGGCCATTACTGGTGGTCAGCAGATCCAGATCCAGACAGTGGGGGCGTTGTCACCTCCACCTTCTCAGCAAGGCTCTCCGCGAGAGGGAGAGAGGAGGATCAGCACCGCCAGCGTCCTTCAGCCCGTGAAGAAACGCAAGGTGGATATGCCTATTACTGTGTCGTATGCTATTTCAGGGCAGCCAGTTGCCACAGTGTTGGCCATTCCTCAGGGCCAGCAGCAAAGTTATGTCTCTCTAAGGCCAGACTTGCTAACAGTGGACAGTGCCCACCTGTACAGTGCCACTGGGACCATTACTAGCCCCACGGGAGAGACTTGGACCATCCCCGTTTACTCTGCTCAGCCACGTGGTGACCTTCAGCAGCAAAACATAACCCACATCGCCATCCCTCAGGAGGCCTACAATGCTGTCCATGTCAGTGGCTCCCCAACGACACTGACCACAGTGAAGCTGGAAGACGACAAGGATAAGATGGTGGGAAGTACTTCGGTAGTGAAGAACTCTCATGAGGAAGTGGTGCAGACTCTTGCTAATTCACTCTTTCCAGCGCAGTTTATGAATGGCAACATCCACATTCCAGTGGCAGTGCAGGCTGTGGCCGGGACGTACCAGAACACAGCACAGACAGTGCACATATGGGACCCGCAGCAGCAACAGCAGCAGCCCACACCCCAAGAGCAGGGGCAGCAGCAGCAGCAACTACAAGTCACTTGCTCAGTAAGTTTAACTTGCTTGGGTCTTGATCCTCAATTAACAACTTGCAAATGTTCTGGGGAGAGGGAATGTGAGCAGACAGCTTGTATCAAGGAAGCAGAGATGCCTCTCTTCCTCTGGTCTGGGTGTGACATACAGCATTTGTCTCCTGATGTAGGACTGCCACATGTTAGTAATGGTACATAGAGTACAAAATTTCCCAAAAGAAAGTTCTGCATTAATCTCTGTAACAGAAATGAATAAATAAGTGCATATTGCTGGCTTCCCCATAGCAGTTATTACAGGGTCTGTAGTCTTTTCCTGAACAGTTCAAAGAAAAGACTGGGACGACAACAGCAACAAAATCAGCCCCATCAATGCTCTAGTGGCCTAGTGGTGGCTACTTTGCATTGTGTAGCATTTGGAGTTCCCAGCAGATCCAGTGCCCAGGTAAAATGTCAAAATCTGGCCAGTTGTCAGAGCAGACTTTGTGGATCAGGTGTGCCCATCTGCAGCACCAACCTGTTTCCAGTAAATGCCTGGTGTGCAAGAACACCACGGTGACCAATGGCAAGTAACTATCTCTTTGTCCTGACAAACACAGCAGCCAAATTGCTGATCTTTTTTAAAAGGGTTTTTAATTGGGTTTTAGAGCTTAAATGAATAGGGCAATTAATGACCTGTCTTACATCTGCAAATGAATGTAGTTTTGTGGTTTTGTTTTTTTTAAATCAGAATGCATAGAGATTGATCTGTGTCAGAGCCTGTTCTTGCTGAATGGAATGAGAGCAAAAATACCCACGTCTGCTAGCACAAGTGTTGTTACAAATTCCTTCCAGTTTATAAATAACACTTTTGGCTTTATAAAGACACACGTGCCCTCTACTTCATCAGTAAGCAGTGGGACAAGGAGGATTGCTTTTTGGTTGTCATATCTGTGTTTCTGAATCGAGTCATAACCCTGGTGGGCTGCAGCACGTCTTCAATGAGAAGGGTTCCCTACATCTCTGGATGAAGTGTCAGTTGCTGGGTGCACTCTTCTATAAGCTCTACTTTAACCTACAGCCTGTAGGTCATGTAATACATCCCATTGTTTTCTGTTGTTGTTGTCTGTTGTTTGTTTTGTTGATTTTTAAAGAGCTTTCAGTATCTTATTTTTTCCCCTGTGTTGGTATATTAGAGATAACTTTATTCCTTCCAAATACTCAAAATAAGTTGACTGAACTTCTTGCCTTTCTGCTGAACAGGTTTTTTCTTGGGGTGTGGGAGGGAGGGCTTATTTCAAGGGTCTTTTGAGAGTACATTCACAGAATCCTCTCCAAAGTATAAACTCCATAATTTCTCTAATGATTTCTTGTAAAGCTTCTACCAATGCCTTGTATTCCTGTATGTAGTGGTCCACAGTACTTGAGTATCAAGACAGTATTCCTATTAAAAGTCTTTGGAGCTCTGGGTACTGCATAACCCCCTAAACATGGAGGCAGTCCTGGAAGGTATGTGCTGTTCCTCTGGGAAGGATGATAAAGCTGCTGTAGATGAGCATCTCACTTTTGGGTGTTGTCTGTCTCACAGCTGTGAGGCTGTGGTACTCCCTGTCAGTCTCAACTTAGCTGGGGCAAGCCACAGCTATTTTGTTCTGTTTTTGAAAGAATGTCATTTAAAAAGCAACTTCCAGTGACTCTGGCCTGTGTGTTGCCTTCGCACCAGATGAGACAGCTGTGAGGTCAGGGCAGCAGATCCCCCATCTAGCTGGGGCTGGCAGAGGTGGCTGCCTCTGAGGGCTCTCTGTTGCTCGGAGGCTGATGGGGCAGCACTCTGGGGGGGAGTGGGGGTGAAATCCTGGCTCCTAAGGAGATGGGAGTGTCAGTTCTCACCCTTGGGCTCCTGTTCTCTTTACAACAGAGGTTTGATTGACAGCTTCAACTTTATTGCCATCTGCCTCCATAAAAGCTGAGGCCTTTCAGTGATAGTCTCCTTCTGCAGCTGTGGTGATGGAGGGGCTGATACACAAACAGGTGTGAGCTGATGCAAAAACAAACAAAGCAGCAACAGAAGCACAACAAATCAGAGGTAGACAGTCTGAGAGCTCCAGTCTGAGGCTCTTACAGGAATTGCCTGTCTTGTGGTGGGGGCTTTTTTTTTTTTTTTTTTTTTTTTTTTTTTTTGGTGGTGTTTTGCTTTTGGTTACACTGAATTACAGGTATTACTGACATCTACAGTGTTTTCATCACGGACTCTAATAGTGCTGGAGCAATTGGACCTGTCTTGCTGTAGTGAGGTGGTGGTCTTTTGTGGTGGCTCAGCATGGCAAGTTGAGTAAAGTCAAGCAAATCAGTAGTTCATTTTGCTGTTGGAGAAGAGGCCAGAAGTCAGTTTTTGAGGGGATTTCAACTGCATGAAGTTTCTTGTCAGTGATCTAGCTTCTTTGTGACACTGCCACAAGAACTGCTCATGGCTGCTGGGTCTCCTGTGGTGTTCTGCAGGACTTTTGAATGCATCAGTCAGCAAGTAGTGTGGATTTGCTGAAGGGATTTTAGATATGTCCATTAAAAAAACAAACAAACTTGGAGAGGCAAACGTTCTTTCATGAGCAGTACGTTAGACAGCAAAGATTACGTGCCTTGGACTAAACCAGAGTGGGTGTTGCAAAAGACTGATGTCCTGGGGCTAGAGGTAGCACTGCAGTTAATTGTTTTGTGTGTGACTGTTGTATTTAAAAGTATCTACAACTGAAATATTGTCTTTCATAGGCTCAAACTGTTCAGGTTGCTGAAGTAGAACAGCAGCAGCAGCCACAGACTTCACCTGAACTTCTACTTCCAAACTCTCTGAAGCCAGAAGAAGGGCTTGAAGTGTGGAAAAGCTGGGCACAGACCAAGAATGCAGAGCTGGAGAAAGAAGCCCAAAATAGGCTAGCACCTATTGGAAGTATGTGTCGTGACAAGAGCTTTCTTTTCTTTCGGTCATTGCCTAATCTCTACTTGAAATAGGAACCGTTTGCCGTTCCTCTTGGAAAGCACCTTTTTGTCAGTGATTATTTTTAAGTTTAAACAGTAATTTACTTAGCACAGTGCTAATTACTGCATGATCCAAACGCCAAAGGACGTGTTCCAAGGGAAATATTACAGGTCTGTGCTGAGCTGACTTGAGCAACTAGTCTAGTGGCTGTAGAAAAGGATGTTGGATGACTGTGATGTGTGGCCCAACAAAATGGCTGCGTGTGCCAGTCGGTCTGGTGGAGCAGTCGTGGAGCTGCTGTTTTCCTGTTGCTGCAGGGCAGCGTTTCATTGTACATGGTAAAAGAAGGCAGTCATCATGCAGTTGGCAGGGCACAGTTTTCCTCTTGGATTCCTGCCCACTTATCTTTTTGGTAGATCTGACAGCTTAGAGTCTTGATTTATTTTGGTTTTCTTTATTGTACTGGGAGAATGTGGTACCACTAGGACTGCCAGATAGACAGCAGAGCTGGAGATGTGGGAAATCATTCCTGAAAGGTCAGAAATAATATGGCTTTATGACTTCAATAATACGGCTTTGTTTTGTTTTCCAGGACGTCAGCTGCTGAGGTTCCAGGAAGATCTCATATCTTCAGCTGTGGCTGAGCTGAATTATGGTCTATGTTTAATGACACGAGAAGCACGGAATGGTGATGGTGAACCGTATGATCCAGATGTGCTCTACTACATCTTCCTGTGTATTCAGAAGGTAGGGGGAGGACAGTTCTGTGTGCAGCAGAGCTGTGTGTGTTTTCAGAATATATAGGGAGGATTCTCCTTTATAGAAAGGGAGACTTGCTTCTAATGAGCTTCCCAAAGATTTCGTAGGAAAAAGGTCTTTGCTTCTTCAGTGTAAGAAGGAAAAAAAGATGCACTGACTAAATGTAATTGATAAGCAGCAACGTGTTTCTCTTTTTTCCTGAAGTGATTTATGAAGAATTGTTAGTATGCATTTGGTGTCACGATGAGCGTAAGAAATCCTTTAAGTTTGTCTTTTGGGGGGAGGGAGGAGCAGAGGGATGATGTTTGCGAAATCTATGAAGACTTGATCTAACTAAAGCTTTAGCAGGCAAAAATTTAGCTTTTTATGGTGTGGGAGGTTAAACTGGTAATGTCAGTGCGCTTCCTGGAAGAGCTGCAGGAACAGAACTAAACTGATAGGAGAACTGGCATCTCCCTCCTTACCTGAAAGAGCCCAGAGTTCACAGGACAGTCATGTGAATTAATTTCCAATGGTCACATCTAAAAGAAGAGGTGAAATCCAACCAACTTTGCTGGCTGTCTCTCCTTCCTGTCTTTGTACTTCCCTTGATAAACTGAGATTATTAGTTCTCAGTGCAACAGTCCTCGCTTCACTAGGTGGTTTCTATTAGTCTTCAGTGCTATGCTGTGAAGTGTTTGAGTAACCAAGTGTGTGAGCTCTTAGGATAACATCTTGCTTGAGAGGAACGTGCTGTCACTGTACTGGACTGTGTTGTGAATCTTTTGCAGTATCTCTTTGAAAATGGGCGAGTAGATGACATCTTCTCGGATCTCTACTATATTCGCTTCACTGAATGGCTGCATGAGGTTCTCAAGGATGTACAGCCTCGTGTTTCCCCGCTTGGTAAAAACTTTTAAGAACTTAAAAGTTTTCTGGAGTTTGGAATGTTTAACTGAAAGCTACAGCAGGAGTGTAGTGTGAATAGAAAACCTTTCAAAAGAAATAAGTGTCTAAGACAGATCATGCTGATCAGGTAAAAGACTGTTCCATCTATAGGCTGTAGGCCCGGTTGAGGACTGCTTGCCTATTCCTTGTCACCCATCAGAAAGCAGGTAGTGGAGACTTTGTGATTTTATGAGGTTGGCTTACTTGGAGATCCTTGATCCCAGTTAGTTTCCTCAGCTGAAGTGCTAATACATCTTGCTTTGTTGCTTTGTGAGATGATGCAACACTATCATGTTGCCATATAGTCAGATGGATATGGTCTTTCCATATCCAAACCCTCTAAGTGTGGGCTTTGTTGGTTTTGTTTTTTGTTTTTTGGGTTTGTTTTTTTTTTTGAATAAAAGCACAGATAGAGCCTCTGCTGCTCCAATCAAAAGCAGCTCATCTCCACGCTGTGTTTAGAAGATGATGGTGACAGGGGTAAGAGGACACTTTGAAATAAGGCAGGTTTTGTGTACAAAAACTAGAATAAGCATTATGTTTTTACAGCACAGAAATGTTGTATTGTGACTTCACTGCCTTTGATCTGGTTAGAAGTCAGTGAAGAAGCTATTGCTTGTGTTCAGATAGGCAGCTGATGTTACAGGCGAGGTGGCTACGTAGCAGTGCGAGTTTTGGAATCCTTTTGTTTTTGCTCAGGCTGTTTGATCTGTGCTTTGTCATTCCACAAGCCCTGGAGTTTATAGAGCTGTCTGTTTTTTCTGTTTATCTGTGTATTTGGAGTATAGTATTTCCTCTTCTACACAAAGGGGAAAAAATCTGAGAATAAAAGGATTACTCATGTGTCCAAATACATCACTTGGCACTGTGTAGTGACTGAGGCTGTGCACAGGGCCAAGAGCTGACTTGTTACACTGGCCTGCCTGCTCTCACATATTATTGGATTAGGAGCATCTGCATTGGAGTTGGGCCATTAATTAGAAGCTGTTTAAGCACGTATTTACTTCTGTCTGACTGGAATATCTAGACATATTGCAGGAGTATATTCTCTGCAATTTGAGGTTGATGTGTATATATACAGTTGTTTTCCTAACTGTGCCTATTAAAGTTATTTCTGTGTAATTAATCTTGACATCATTAAGAATGTCCTCCTTCCCTTAGAGAACACAAATCTTTGTACTTATGGACCAGAAAATGCTGCCTTTGTTCCTGCTGGAACTGTCTCCTGGCATGATGCTGATTTTTGATTGTTACAGGTTATGTCCTCTCCAGTCACGTAACGGAAGAGATGCTGTGGGAGTGTAAGCAGCTGGGAGCTCACTCCCCTTCCACCTTGCTCACTACACTGATGTTTTTTAATACAAAGTAAGTACTTGTGCCTGCGAGACTTCTGCAGCATAAAAACTTCACTGTCAGGGTTGTTGGGAAGCTGCTGTGCTGGATGAAGGCATGGTTGTGAATTGTAAATGGTTGCAGACAGGGCCTTCCTGCAACTCTGTCAGGAGAAGAAGATGCAGTGCAACAAGGAAGAAGCTAGCAGAGGGGAAACTAAACTTCTGCGTGCTTTGCTGGAATAGTCTTTGTCTCAGTGTTGATTTGAGCTTCAACTGGCTCATGATGAATGGAGATACCTGTGTTGCTGTAGAGGCTGTATCCTCTGAGTATCCCTTATTCTCTTTTCTGATCAGATACTTCCTGTTGAAGACAGTAGACCAGCACATGAAGCTGGCCTTCTCCAAGGTATTGAGGCAGACCAAGAAGAACCCTTCCAATCCCAAGGACAAAAGCACGAGTATCCGCTATCTGAAGGCTCACGGTGCACACCAGACAGGCCAGAAAGGTAGTGTCTAGAATTTTCTTTGGAAACAGTTTACTTTTGGGGCTTGAAGAGACATGGCGATATCTGCAGATGGGACTGTGAGAACCCCAGGTTCTATCAATTATTATCAGCCTAAGAGAATGAAACGTGTGCTCCCTCTGACAGAGATGGTACCTTTTATAATAAGTATGTTCTGGAGGCAAACCTAACCTGAGGCGGTCAGGAGCTGAGGATTACTTGCTTGTTCTGTTTTTGTGGACAAGGGGGCAACTGTTAGTGTTTAAGAGCAGGGGGAGAAACTTCTTTGGAAAGGCTTCTCTTTTTCAGAGAAAACTGTGTAGAATTACTGCATAATTGTGGTCTGGCGCCTTAAAAGCGTGATCCTGGAATTTGGCTCAGACATTGTCTGTCTATCTGGTGCAGATAGAAGTGGAGAAATGGTTATGGGCTGGTGGTATTGTTCAGTATGTCTGGGTTAAAGCAAGCTCTTCATGTGATAGAGTCCTTGAAACCAGGCAGCTTTGTCCTGGAACAGCCCTGTCTCTGACTGCTGCCTGGTGACCAGATGCTTCAGACACTCTGTGGCACTGCTCAGTTTGTTGTTCTTCTCATGCAGAATATCTGACTGACTTCTTGGGGTTGGTTTCTAGTTACAGATGACATGTATGCAGAGCAGACTGAGAATCCAGAGAACCCCCTGAGGTGTCCGATAAAGCTGTATGACTTCTACCTCTTCAAATGGTGAGAGCCTCCATTCCATGCCTAGCACTGCTTGTCTTCACTGACTGGGTTGTACAGCATTTTGTAGCTGGCCTAGTTTTCGGGGCAGCATTTTAGTCCTGGCACAGATTCTGTATTTGCATAAGTTTACATAGATGGGGAAGGGTATTGATTATGGGTGGGTGGGATTTTGCTATATGGTCACCTAACTTAATGTGGAACTTTTTATGGTATTTGAAGAGACAAATTGTAATTTGTGAACTGGCTGCTTTTAATCTGATACTTGCTCCAAAGGTTTGTTGCACTGGCACGAGCTCATTGTTCTGCCTGTGACTTGCAAGCAAGTGAACTGGAAGCATCTGCTGCTTGAGATTAGGGCCCTATTCAGATTGGCTTCTGAACAAAAATGAGGACTAAAAATTGGAGGGAGCATCAAAGGACTCGCCTCTAAATTATTACGATTCTGATAACTAAAGTATGTGTTCCTCTTAATGGTATCCTAATTTTGCTTCACTTTGATCTTTAAGGCAAGTGTTCGTTATGCTTACCAGTGGGAAATAAAAATTACCGGCAGTTGCGGCCATGGCTTTTTAACCTTGGCATGGCTTAAACATTTGGGACCACCGTTGTCCCTAAGAGTAACTCCATGCCTACAGAACAAGTGCCTTCGTGTCTCCTCAGCCAGATGTTCACTGTCAGGATTTGTGAGGCCTGGGATGAGGACGGGGGAGGTCTCTCCCTCCTAGCACATTCCGTTAGTCTGGTTATTTCTGATCTTCCTCATGCAGCCCCCAGAGTGTGAAAGGCCGGAATGACACGTTTTACTTGACTCCGGAGCCAGTGGTGGCCCCCAACAGCCCTATCTGGTATTCCATCCAGCCGATCAGCAGAGAGCAGATGGAGCAGATGCTCACCCGGATCCTGGTGATACGAGAGATTCAGGAAGCTATTGCCGTAGCTAATGCCAGCACCATGCACTAAGGCATCCTTCTTGGCTCAGAAGGGGTGGGGTGGGGTGACGGGGGAGGGACAAGCAAAGAATTGTACAGACTTTTACACTAAAGGAGATGCCTAAGTTTTTGGTTTTTTATTGGTGTAGCTATGAAGCCCTTTTAGGCTTCTTCTCTTTAAAAGAATCTAAAGGAAACCTACCCATTGTGTATCCTACCCAACACACCAAACTGTTGGAATCATTGGAGGCTGCATATCCCCTGCAAGCTGGGAGCTGTGGAAAGCTGCTGGTTGACTCTGATTTTTTTTATGATGTAGAAAATATGAACTACAGGATTGGCCTGGATGACTGGGGCCTCTGTCTCCTTGGAGCACGTGCAGCCTAGAGGGCACAGAATGATGGATGGACCTGCTCAGCCAGTGGAAGAGAGGCAGGCATCTTCTTTTCTTGTGCTTGGACATTAATTTGCTGTTATCTTGGAAGGAAGAGGAGAGAGTGAACTACAATTGTCATTTATACAAAGAAAAAAAACAATGATTTCTATTCAGACCTTTAAGTGACATTTTTAGATGTTAAAAGTACAAACTTTACCACACTCTTCTTTTTTGGCCTAATACTGAGGCCTTAAACCTTGAGGCTCCTGTGCCTGATGGAATTCTTGTAACATACACTTGTGTATCATATAAAGATACCACCCTGTTTCTCTTATGTATTCTTACTCTAGTTGTTTATTAAGAATGATGAGCACGTCTTTTCAACATGCCATTGAACAATGTGTCTTTATTTGGGGAAGAGTGAGCTGTGAGGGTGGGGGGGTCGTTAAACAAAGATCAGTATGCAAACTGGTTGTTTTCATCCCTGTTTGTGCTTTCCAGCTTGAGTCTGCTGGACTTCTTTCACCCTGACAAATGAGGAAGGTAGAAGGGGATTACATTCTGTTAAAGAACCTGGCTATCTGCTTGCTGATGGAAGCTTGGTGTCAGGCTAGGAACACGGATCTGTGAGACCAGATCAGGCTGTCAGTCTGTCCTAAATGTTCTGTGGCCGGCCTGTGAGGCTTCACTCCTAGGCAAATCCCCCTCTCCCCTTTACAAACACACCATACCAACTGTGTCGGAGGGAAAAGGGCCTTCCAGGGCCTTCTGGGAGCAGCTTGTGGCTTACTCCTGCCATGTAACAGCTTTTTCAGAGTTTAACACAGCTGTGTAGCTTCTGGCATCATTCATGATCATAAACCCCGACCATGTAGCCTTGCCTTCCTGCATCTTAAATAGTCGCTGTATTCTGTATTATTAACAAATAGTCTGCTCTTTTGAAGCCAGTGGATAGCCAACTGTGCTTGGAATGGGAGATCACTCTAGCCAGGCTTGTGACTTGTGCCACCAGCTTCTTGGATGCAGAGAGGTGACTCTGTTTCTTGAACTTGTCTTCCCTGCTTTTCCATCTCATGTCCCTTCCCTGTTCCGAGATACATAGATAGATATATACTTATATATATATTACAATAAAAGAACTTGTTTACAGGCAAGCAACTTTTTTGAAGCTTCTGTTGGCCAACACTTGTCTGTACTGAGAAGGAAGATTTGCCGTCTCCGTTGGTTGCGCACAGTGTAAATCTGCACATAGGATGAGAATAGGAATAATGTTGTCTGCTTCTGTGCTCTTGATCCTTGTAGAGGTGTGTGGGCCTAGCAAGACTTCAAGCCTCTGATGCTTCATGTTGACAGTGTTCAGAGAAAGCAGATGTGCTTGGATTGGTGGTATGATTAGTTTGTTCCCTGTATAGGACTCTGTGCTTAAGTGAGCGCAGAGAGGTGAGGTAGCAACTCACTATTATGACTGATACCTGCACTCTAACATAGACTTATAGCTTAGTTTCCCACCTCAGAGTTATGCAAGGGGAAAATAACCTTGGGTTGGTGTCCACATCCCGGTGGGTGAGTTGAGAAGATGGTGTCTGGGTGGTGTGCCATGTTGACAGCTACACCTTCAGTGGAATTCAGCCCTTGGGAGCCAGCAGCTGCCTCCTGGTAGGGCAGCTGTCAGGACTGCTAGTGCCATTTCAGCCGTCAGAAGCCTATAATCCCTTTACCATACCGTTGTTACTGGCCCTAACTTAAGCATTTAAGGATGTGGTGAGGGACCAGCTCCCACTGTTTCAAACAGTTGGGTGTGGTTGTTGTTCAGGATGCTGCACAGGCTTGCACAGAGCAGACTTCCCATTCTTCTGGGCAGCTTGCCCTATGTTCAGAAGAGAGACACAGTGATGTGAGAGAACTGCAGACTGACTGCTTGTGCTCGAGTCCCAGTGTGTGCTCTGCAATACTGCATGTGAAACTAGCTCCAGCATGCCTGCACTCATGTGAGCCTGCTGCTTTCTCCGTCTCCATCAGAAATGCAGCGGGTATTCAAGTCATCTGCCAGGTGCTAAGTGTACAAGCCACTCCATTAAGTGGCTTTGGAAGTCACCTTACTCTAAAAATTGCCAGAAGCTGGAATAACTTAAAAGAGTATTAGGGCAATTTCAAGTTAGGGCTGAACAAATAATTCAGCTGAAGTTTCAGGAGAAACAAAATTCCACATTACCTAAAAAAACTAGACAGTGTGTTCTCCTTACTGCCCTTCACAGGATGGTGATGTAAAGTCTTTGTAAGAGAAGAGTTCTCCTTGGTCTTGGACTATACAGCCTAAGAGTGGAGGAACTCGGCCTATACTTAGCTCTGGAGATCTCCTCGTGATTGGCTGTGTTCTGACAGACTGAAGTGTTTCCGTTACCTTCTCATTGTTTGGACATACATGAGATGAACTTGCTGACTGGGAAGTGGGCTGCTGTACTGTTCTGTCCTGTCCCATCTCATCAGAATGTCCACCGTGTTAATTCATTCCCTATTTTTAGAGACAATCGATATACTGTGACTTAAGGATTATTTCTCTGGGCCTGGCTTCTAGTCTGGCTCTCTGGAGCTAGTTTAAAAGGTACAGTATTTCTAGAATATAAATACTACGTTCTTTGATAGTAAAGAACAGGATCTGCTCCCTTTTAGGGGCTCATAGGAAGACGTGCACAGAGTAGCACAGGAGAGTGCTGTGGCTTGGGGTTGCTATCCGAGTTCTGGGAGATGTTCCCAGTCAAACATGTAAAATAGCTTTTTAACACTTTCCTATAACCAGCTTGTTTGCTGCTTCAAGGGCATTCCACCTAGGCTCTGAGAGTGCCAAATTGCTAGCTCTTGTATGCGTGTATATATTAAATGAGAACTCTCCATGCCATATGCCTTGTTTGAGACAGGCTGAAAATGCATCGATCTTTAAATAACTAAAGCTGAGGAAGTCAAGCTAGAAGACCCTGCCTTGTTGGTTTTGAATTATGCCCATCTTGTCTCTCTGATATGAAAGGAACTGTAGAAGGCAGAGTATGACTGACTATTGTAAGGCACCTCACACTGACATCAGACTCGTGTATTGTCCTACCTCTTGACACTAATAGCGTTGCTTTCTTACAGAACACTGTAGCCTCTCTTACACACTTGTCTGTGGCAGCATTAGATTTTCATTTGCTTTCAAGACTTCAAGTATTTCATTTAAGTGGTAATGGCTGAAACGGCAGAGAGCAGACTAGAGAGAGGTTCTTTGCCTCAAGTGGTGAGTGAAAGCAACGGTCTAAGAGTGGCCTAAAATGGCACTTGGCTGATGGCTGCTTCAGAGATCTCCTTAGTTTCAGACACCAGGCAAGGTCTGAAGTAGATCCTGCTTTGGGCCAATGAAAAAGACTTAATCTGATCCCTAAGTAAGAATCCACTTCTGCACTGTTGCTCTTAGGGCAGAAATGAAGTCTTTTTCTCTGCTGCATCAGGGCTACTTAGGCCATCTTCAGGCCTCCCACACAGTGATAAGAACAGCTTCAGAAATGGCAGAAATGAGCTCTCTGAGCACAGGTGGAGTGGAGGCCTTCCTGATACTGCAGTTGCTCATCTTCTTGCAGGTCTTAGTGCTGCTAGATGCTAATGGACTCTGCACAGTCTAACCGAACTGCATTGTCATCCAGTTTTAATAGTGACTTACTTGCAATTAGTGTTTGGGCTCTTAAATCACTGTTAAAGAGGGATATAAACTGTCTTCCACCCTATATGGGACTTCCCATCTTCTCGCTGGAGCTGCTCCTCTCAAGTACTACAGGGAACGGACCTTATCCAGCTGTTTCAGCCTGTTCTGTCTCACTCGTGCCAATGCATAGGAAACAACCCTCCTCAACTGCTGGCAGTGCTAAGTTGAGCATCTTCCTACCCTAACAAGCATCTTAAATTTTCTTCCAGAAGTTTCACAGGCATGCTGCCTCCAATCTGTGCAGCGATTGCTGTGTTCCCTGTCGCTCCCCTTCTGTTGTGTGGCTGAAGCTCAGCTCTCAGCACTGCGGCCACTTTATGCCCTCTATAACCTCGTGCATGGCAGCGAGTTTGCCTGCTTCTCTGTTCTTGTTTGAGCTCATCGGGATGGGGAGGCAGATTGAATCCACTTACAGCAGCAATAAACTGTGTCTAGATCTCAAGAGGGAGCTGCAGGAGAGAACAAGGTGGAGAGGATGTCTCGGAAAGGCAGGGTCCAGTTGCAGCCCAGAGCCTTGCTTGATAATGAGTGTGCAGCCTATATGCAAAATACGTCTTGTCTGTCCCTCCCATGTTGACCCTGATCTAAACAGCACATGTGATTGGCATCCTGCAAAGTGACCTTCAGAACTCTCCAGTAGCTTTGCCCCGTGAGTAACTCACACTACAAATCATTTTAAAGAGATGCACTCAACTATTTTTTTAATTTAATTTTACTCTTATATTCTCTGCTCTTTGTAATCTGCTTGGAAATAAAATGTTTTTCCCTGCAGCCTTTGTCGTAGTCTCTTTGAGAACCATTCATCTTTGCCTGGCATTTCTTTTGGAACACGAGGCTGACAACCTACTTACAGCTGTGCCTGTGCTGTAGTGGAGCACTTGAGATCAGCGGGTGCCTCCTAGGTAGGCTTAGTAAACCTTTGCTAGCACCATCCTTTATTTAAAATCAGAATCACAGAATGGCTCAGGTTGGAGGGCCTCTAAAGACCACAGAGCTCCCACCCCGTGCCATGGGCTGGCTGCCCTCACCACCAGCTCAGGCTGCCCAGGGCCCCACGCATGGCCTTGAGCACCTCCAGGGATGGGCGCCCACAGCTCTGGGTCACTGCCTCACCGCCCTCTGATACAGAATTTCTCCCTAACAGCTAACCTGAATCTCCCCTCTTCTATTTTAAAGCCATTCCCCACTGTCCTGTCACTCTGTGTCCTGTAAGAAGCCGGTCCCCCTCCCGCTTGTAAGCTCCCTTCGGGTGCTGGAAGGCCACAATGAGGTCTCCCTGCAAGCCTTCTCTTCTCCCGGCTGCAGAAGCCCAGCTCCCTCAGCCTGCCTTCAGAGCAGGAGCTCCAGCGCTCCGAGCAGCTCCGAGCCCTCCTCTAACGGACGGCACACAAGCCGCTCTCTCTCTGGCCCAGCGCCTGCGGTTACGGGACCAGCAGAGCAGATAACGCCGTGCCCCTGGGAGCAGCGCTGCGGGCTCGGCGGACTCCCGTCGGTGCTCAGCGGTGACCGCTTCAGGCGGGCGAGCCGGACAGTTCGGCTTCCCGCGCAGCGTTACGTCACGCCACGCGGCGTTACGTCACATGACGTGACGTCACGCCGGGCAGGCCGCGCTCTCGCTGCGGTGGGGGCGGCGCCGCGCGATCCCCGCCGGCCGCCGTAGGGCCGCGTGTGCGGGCGGGGCGGAGCGGGAGGCGCAGGGCGGCATGGCGGACTACCTCATCAGCGGCGGCACCGGCTACGTGCCCGACGACGGGCTGACGGCGCAGCAGCTCTTCAGCTGCGGGGATGGGCTCACCTACAAGTGAGGGAGCGGGGCCGCGAGGCGGGGGGCGTCGGGGCGGGCGTCGGGCCCGGAGCTGAGGCCTCTCCTTTTCGTTCCCGCAGCGATTTTCTCATCCTGCCCGGGTATATCGACTTCACGGCGGACCAGGTGGTGAGTGCCGGGGGGCGGGATGGGGGCCGGGGGGCCCGCGCCGCTCACCGCCGCTCTCCTGGCACGCAGGACCTGACCTCGGCGCTGACCAAGCGGATCACCCTGAAGACTCCGCTCGTCTCCTCGCCCATGGACACGGTGACCGAGGCCGGCATGGCCATCGCTATGGCGGTGAGTGCCCGCCCTGCCCGCACTGCGCCGCGCCGCCGCCCCGGGGGATGCTGGGGGCAGCATGGCGTGGGCCTCTCGGGCACCTGGAGAGCCCTCTGGAGCTCCTGCGAGCAATCTGCTTCGCCCGGTCGCCCTCTAGAGCAGCGGGGAGGGGCCGATCCTGTGCTCATCCCCAGGCTGCTGTGCCCCAGGCAGCGCTGCGCATCCTCCTGTCGGTCCCATAGGGAAGGGCCTCTCTGCATCTGTCTGTCAGTCCCCTAGGGAGGGTCCTCTCTGCATCCACCCGTCGGTCCCCTAGGAAAGGGCCATGGCCCTTCACCTGCAGCTCTCATCTGCCCCTGTGTCTTCAGCTCACAGGGGGAATCGGCTTCATCCACCATAACTGCACCCCTGAGTTCCAGGCCAACGAGGTGCGGAAGGTGAAGGTGAGCAGTAGAGTGTTTGGAGCGGGTGGTGGAGCAAGGGTTGCCCCGACGCATTGCAGCATCTTGCATGTGGCCATACAGACCTGTAGGATGGTTTAGGTCTGGAGCCCTTCCAGCCTGCTGGAGAGCTGGGAGAGGAGCTGCAGCTGCAAGATGAGATTGCAGTGTGTGCTGGATCTTTTCAGAGGGGTGGTGTTGGTGTTGTTGCCTGCACAAACCTCCTGCTTTTGTTGCACATTATGTCGAGCTCACTGTGGGTTTTAAAATGTGGGTGGGGATGTTGCCCTTAATTTCAACCAGGAGGTCGGGCTGGGAACTCCTTCAAATCTACTGTGATGTAAGTGAGCTTTAGTGCTGTTTTGCATCCTGGTGATGAGCATCTGGCCAGGCTGGGAGGCTGCAGACCTTTGTGCCTGGACACTGTCTGCCAGGTGTTGCTCAGCCTATCTGCTGAGCCTCTCTCTTTTCAGAAATACGAGCAAGGATTCATCACAGACCCTGTAGTGCTGAGCCCCAACGACAGAGTGCGAGATGTGTTTGAAGCCAAAGCTCGTCATGGATTCTGTGGGATTCCCATTACAGACAACGGGAAGATGGGGGGCAAGCTGGTTGGCATCATCTCATCTCGAGACATCGACTTCCTAAAAGAGTCAGAGCACGACTTGCCCCTGGGCGAGGTGAGCACCTGCTAGATGTGTTATGCTAGGAAGCCCTTGTGCAAAGGGGAGGGATCAGAGCTTGGCTGTGAGAGGCTGTGTCAGAAGGAGGTAGCAGGCTCTGTGTTAGTTCTGCCAAATCAGTCTTGTCTAGGGCTGAGCATCTCCTCCATGTACTTCCTCTGTATTGTGGAAACCATCCTCTGCAGCTGGTGCTTTCCATTGGTGCGGGAGTTCCCAGTGTTCTTGCTTGCTGCTGCTGTCCCATTCTGGTGTGGGCTGGGGTTGCAACAACTGTGCCCAGCAAGCCTGCCAGCCTTCCTTTCCTGGCCTGCCTTTCTCTTCACGCCTCATCTTGGCTACTCACTTTTTTAGAATAACACTCTGAGCATGAAGATGAATAAGTTGCCTTTTATAACGCTGCACTCTCAGACTCCCTTCTTGCAGGAACACATTCTCTGCAATGCTGGTGTTGATTCCTGTTAGGTTGGCTGTTTGTGTCACTTGAGCTGTGTAACTGTACACCACGGTGGGTTACACCAGTGGTGCCTCGGGGCCATCCGCTGCTCTTGGCTCAGGACTATTATTAGCTCTTGGTGAACAAACTTGTTGTCACATGCTCATCCTTGTTAGCTTTTAAATCTCCTATAAATACCCGTAACAAGAGTCCTGCAACAGGAGCAGGCTCTAAAAGCGTGCATGGCCCTTTGATGCAATGCTGACCCATTCAGAAGAACCTGAAGAGAACCTCTGCTTATGCTTTGTGTGGCTCATTGAGCACTGTGCAGTTGGAAGCTCACTGCTGTTGGTGAAGGCAATGAATGATCTCCTAGATCTTGCCATGTTTGCTGCCCAGCAGTGGTCTTGCCAGCCCATTTGTTGCTATCAGATAAACACAGTGGTCTCTTGTGGGTCCCACAGGATGCTTCTGTGATGTTTCGGGCTTTTTCTGAGAGGTGGATTTTGTCAGAGACAGGATTTTAGGTGAATGTAGGCATGGTGAATATCCTCCCTGATGCAAAATGTCTGTTCTTATGGTATGAATAGCTAAAGTATTTTATCATTTCTTTCGCATGCAACTAATTGACCTTCCTCGAGGTTCAGTCTTCCTTTTCAGCTTTACCTGGCCTTCCCGAGTAACCTTTTGTGAGAACATCACATGTGAACTTTGGGATCACTGGGGTGGGAAGGGGCCGGGTGGTCTCCCCAGCCCTCTGCTTGTTGTTCAGCTGCTGCAGGTTGCTCGGGGCTGTCTGTCTCCAAGGGACGGAGGTCTGACTGCTTCTCAGCTGCTCTTCTGGTGTTTGGCCACAGTCACGGTGAAAGCTGTTTTCCATATCCCACATCAAATATGCCTGCGTTCCAGCTGTGCCCGTTGCCCCTTGCTTTTCTGCTGCTGTGTTTTGATGTTTGTTTGTCATAGTGAGTGTGGGTGAACGTGTTTGTTTGGATTCGAGTGACTCCTTTGCCCCAGTGACCTTCCCAGCAGCTCGCTATTCTGAGCAGAGCCCTCGCAGAGCTGTGTGCTGGGGCTGCTGGCTGCACGCAGGGCTGGACACAGCATTTCTGCCAGAGCAGCAAGCAGTTCTGCAAGCATCTCCAGCCCTTATTTGCCTGTGCCCTTAAAGAGGAGGCTGTTGGTTTGGGTGACATCTTATTGAGGGTCACCTGAGAGTTGTTGCTTGCAGGTGCTCTCCCTTGGCTTGCTGAGGCCCTCTGCCAACTCTTGTATTCACTGCACCGATGGGTTTGGGGGCTGAGTGACAGATCCCATCTGGCTGCTGCTCTCGTGGGGAGCATTGGAGGCTGTTCCTGGGTGTTGCTGGAGGTGTGTTGCTGTGCTGTGGGATCCTTTGTCTGCAGAGCACTCCCACTGCGCTGTGGAGCATTTAACGTGGGCAGAAGGGCTCAGTATTTTCAGATCCCTGCGAAGGAGTTCTGATGACTTTCTGTCTTCTCCCTCCCACCAGATCATGACAAAGCGGGAGGATCTGGTAGTGGCCCCAGATGGTGTCATGTTGAAAGAAGCAAATGAAATTCTGCAAAGAAGTAAAAAAGGTACATGTGAATGTCTGTGATGCAACAGAGCGGTGGGAGCGCAGGTCTGGGAGGAGCAGGGGGGGAATGTGAGCAGATCATCTGTGAGTGGGTGGACCATGGAAAGGCCACGTGCCACAAGGGGAGGACAGCAGGGAGAGTGCCCTGAGCCCTGTGCCAGGGTGTGGAGTTCACGTGTGTTCATCCCAGATCTGTTTGAAGCTGGGGGATTCTTGGCAACCAGGAGAGTGCCTGGCTGTCCTGCCACACCTCTTCTGTTTTGTATCCTGGCCTTTGTGTTTTGGCAACCAGTTCAGCTCCTTTAGGGTTTGATAGTTTGACTTGAACTCCTAGAATTCTCTGTTACACAGATTTTTCATCATTTGGGCCCTCTGCAGGTCAGGTCAAGTTCAGTAGCTGTAATCCAGACACAGACTGTACTTAAAAGAACATGAACCACTCACTCCTCTGAGGAAGCAGCTGATGGTGGAAAATACCCCTGGTCCCTGGGAAGGAAATAGTGGGGTTTGCTATCCAGCTGCAGTTCTGGCCTCAGTCCCACTTAGGGCGTGCTGCTGCTTGATTTTATAGATGTGATCCTAGTGCCACTGCTGGTATCAGTGCATCCTGGCAGCCCAGCAGCTGAGCTTTGATAATGCTGATGGCCATGATCACCCTGTTAATGGGTGTTCCTGCACCCGGGCACCAGAGAGGAGGAGGAAGGAGGGAAGTTGATACTGAGCAGCCTGCTTACATACTCTGGATGTTTGCCTTATCATTGGTTGTGCTATAGCCACAATTGCCAGGAAGCAGGGGGTATCTGTTGTAAGCCAAGACAGGTTTGATAATGAAGCTCTGGGTCAGCACCTTGTACCAGGGCCTTCTGCTGCTGCCCTGCCACGTGGCTCCAGGCTGCTGTCTGTCTGCAGGAATGTTCTCTGTTTCTCTCAAGGCAAGCTGCCAATTGTTAACGAGGATGACGAGCTGGTGGCAATAATTGCCCGCACTGATCTCAAGAAGAACCGCGACTACCCTCTGGCTTCTAAGGACTCCAAGAAGCAGCTGCTGTGTGGTGCTGCCATCGGGACACACGAAGACGACAAGTACCGGCTGGACCTCCTTGTGCAGGCTGGTGTGGATGCAGTTGTGCTGGTGAGCTGCTGCAGGCTGGAGAGACTGGGGTGGGTGAGATCTGATCTGAAGATCCCCTGGCAGTGGAACAGCGGCATGGCAGATTCTGCCAAGGTGCTCCACCTCTGCTCTTACAGCTTTCGGGCACAATGGTCAGTGCTGGTGTTTCCAGGTTTTTTTTCTCATCGATTGTTAGCCTGCAAGTCTGCTGTGCTCTGAGGGCATGGCTGAGCTCTCCTGCAGCTGGAAATGTTTAACCAGCACTGCCAGGTGCCTGGGTCACTGACGGTCAGCATGGCCTGATCGTGAGGTGGTTGACATCTGGTATTTGGGCTGTTCTGCTGCATAATAGAGAGAAAGGCATGCCTCCTGCCTTTCTGTTTCACCTGCAGTCTGAAACAAGGCAAACCGTGTCCTGTTGGTAGAGCAGCTGGTTCTTATGTGCAGCCAGATGTGCTGCTTGTTGCCTACTGGTGATAAGTAGGGGAGCTGTGGGATTGAAGTGGGAAGGATATTACTGATGTCTTTATGATGAACTGCCTTGCACAGGGAGGTACGTTACTGCTCTGGTTCCGTGCACACTTTGGGTGTTATTCTGCCTACTTAGCAAGTTCTCAGAGATCTCTGTTAGCAGAGCGAAGATCTGAGTTTCTTCCAGAGCTGTACTTACAATCTTTACAGAAATTCCAGTTGAAATTGTTTTTCTTCTTGTTGCAGGATTCCTCTCAGGGGAACTCCATCTTCCAGATCAATATGATTAAATATATTAAGGAGAAATACCCCAGCCTACAAGTTATTGGAGGAAATGGTAGGCATGCGTTGAAGAGTTCTTGTTTCTAAAGTATGTTTGCTCCCTTAGGCATAGAGGGAGCTGCAAGGACGTGAATGAAATCATGGAATCATAGAATAGCCTGAGTTAGAAGGGACCTGCAAGGATCATCAAATCCAACTCCTGGCCCTACACAGGACTAGCCAATATTTAAATCCCATGTCTGAGAGCAATGTGAAGTGAACCTGTTGGTAAATGTTTGAACTTAATGGTTTCATCTGACTTGTGGAACAGAGCAGCACCACTTTGCAGGTGCTGAGCAGTATCCTGCTGCTGCCACTGTTGCAGGTATTTCTGAAACCTTTGTTCTGAAGCGCAGTGCACTGCAGTACTTGGTAGCCCATTACACATTATTCTCTTTTGCACACAGATTTTTGGTTAATAATAATGAATATTGCTTTATGTGACAGTCCAGTGGGGACTTTGTCTGCCTTTTGACTGCAAAGTACAGCAGTCCCTGTCGTTACCTGATTAGAGTGTTATTGGTGCTGCTCTTAACCTGTGCTCTGCCCTCACTGCTCGGTGTGGCCCAGAGAGTGTTTGGCATTACGTAGTGTCCTCCGCTACCTTGGCCCGTGGGTATGAGGAGCTGGTGAACCAATGTCATCTCATCTACTGAGCATGGCTGGGACCCTTAACTCCTGCTTTTGCAGGTAGCAGTGGGCAGGTGGCTCTGGCACAAGTGTCCAGCTGGAGCTCTGGGTAGGGGAAGTGTGCAGCCACAGGGGCAAGCACCAGGGCAGAGCAGCATCATGCACAAATCTGCTTCTCTCTTTTCAAACCAGTTTCTGCTCCCCACAGTTGTGACCGCTGCTCAGGCCAAGAACCTCATTGACGCAGGGGTCGATGCCCTGAGAGTCGGGATGGGCAGTGGCTCCATCTGCATCACGCAGGAAGGTGAGAGAGATCAGCTGTCTCCCAAATAGACTGAAGACATCTGGTCAGTAGAGGTACTCTGCTAAAAGCAGTGCAGCCGGGACAAACTTCTCCCATCGTAACAGCTGTGTCTCACAGCAAGCAGTCTTCCACCTCCTTTGCCCAGGACATCTCATCACTGGGGTCAAACCTTTGAGGTTGCAGCAGCAGCAAAGGCATTTCCCAGTACTGACTGAGACTGAGTAGAGCAGGTGTGGCACGCGCGGCTTTGCCCAAGGGAGCCACTGGCGTGGGGCACAGGGTGGGCTTGGCAGGCAGCCCTGCGGCGAGAGGGGCTTCCGTGCTCTTTGTTCCGTGCTGACAGAAGCAGCAGTGACAGTGGGATAATGCACCAGGCTGCCCATGCTCCCTTTCCCTCTGGCACTAGTGTGCGTGGCGGTTGAGTTTTGGTCTGCTGGGCTCCGTGCCTTTCTGCAATTTCCAGGCTGAAGAAGGGTTTCTGGCTGTTGTCTCTGCAGTTAGAGGGAGCTCGTGCTGGGCAGAGGCAGCATCACCCTTAGCTAAGAGGCGCAGAGGGAGCGTCCCTGACGCCTGCTTTGTGGCCAGGCTCAGTCCTCATGTTCTGATTCTGACAGACGAGGTGCAGAGGTGCGGCACTGTGGCACTGCAGCCTGCGAGCACAGCCTCTCTGCTCTGCTCCTCAGTCCTTGCCGTGGGAGATGGCAGACAGATGGAGATGTTGTGTTAGTGCGCTGCCAGTTCCAGTGTAGAACATCTGAGCTGCCCTGGACCTGGACTGTCTTTGCTTTGCCTGCTGGGGAGCTGTGGCTGCGGGGATTCTGTGCCTCACAGCCAGCATTGGGCTGATGCTCCCACAGCAGGAGCGGAACTGGGATGTGTGTGTCCTGCTCTGCAGCAAGGCAGAGAACTGAGCAAGGCACAGTGCTCTGCAGCGTGGTGAACATCTCTGGGGGTGCTGCAGGAGGTCGGGTCGGGTGCTGGCTTGAGGGAAGGAGCAGAGCAGAGCTAGAACATGCCACTTTGTGCAGCAGACAGGGTTGCTGAGCTCTTTAAGCACAGCTCCCCAGGCTTTTGGCCCTGTTATGGCAAGAACTATGGTTCTGGGGATTGATGGGTTTACCTTCCTGGATGACTGCTGGGGTAGGGTGAGCACGCACTGTGCACAGCCAGCCTGGCTGGCTTGGAACTGGCTTGTGGCTTGGCTCAGAGTAGGCAGGATTTGCAAGGTCAGCTCTGTCCCACACCGTATGCTCTGCCTAGTAGCAGGTCACTGCTGGGGTCCTTTGTTCTGCTGCTGTTCTTCTGTCTCTAAAATATATGTGTTTGTTTTTGTTTAGCTGCTCCAAAGATCCCTCCAGACCTAAAGTCCCACAGCCCCAAATGCCCTTCTACTGTCACGGGCACCTATAGTAAGTCACTTGCCCTGTTCCCAACCCTAATTATGTGTCTTGAAGCAGGACCCTTATTTGGCTGCACATGGCCCTACTGCTTGTTTGAGAATAATTTAGCTGTAGATGCACTTGGGGTTTTGTGGCTTTGGATACTGGTTTTGAATCTGAAATTGAAGCGGAGAAGCCTTTCTGAATTCCTAAAGCAGGGTCTGAACTGTCAAAACAAGGGGCATTCAGGCCAAAAGCCAGTTCAGGAGCCTGGCTGAGCCTCCTGGCTGGATCCCTAGCCAGTCAAGCACCTGGTAGTCCAACCCTGGGAGATGATCCCTGAGCAGTCCTCAGTCCTGCTCCAAATCTGGGCCTGGCTGTGGGGAAGTTATGCACTGGCTGAGCTTGACTTGAAGCTGACTCCCCCAGGGTTACAAAGGGATGTAACAGCATGTTACAGCTGTGTACCAGAAGCACGTCTCTCCCCACTAATGCCTGGTTCTTGTGGGGAGAGAAGGGGCTCACTCCTGCCCAGCACAGGGTGCAGCTTGGCTCTGTACTTCTCTGATACTACTGGATTGAGCAGACAGCCATGGTAACCCTTGGTTTTTGCCCTTTCTGTTTTGAAACATCTCGATGGGAAAGAGGTTTCTGTTGAAGATCCTGGAAGGTTTTCTCTAGCGGTTGATCTTTTAGGGCCACCTTTTGCAGAAACACTAAAAAGACAAACCCTGACCCTGACTACTTGGTGTGTGTGTGCTCTGAACCCTGCTTTGGAAGCCTTGCACTTGGAATCTGTGGTGCTGGGCTCTGGGACATTGGGAACGGCGTGATGCTCCCAGGAGCCCCGAGCCAAGTGGTTCCTTAAAGGGCTGGTCTCTGGTTGCTGGTGGGAAGTTTTTGCAGGCCCTTTTTCCTGGCACGATCCTGTAGGTGTCAGGCTTTAGGCCCTCCCAAGTTACTTGCTTCTCTCCGTTGAGCTCTTCCCTTGCAGCCTCAACGTGGCCTTTAGCGGCGTGCTACCAAGTGAGACCACCTCTTTAAGACTAACAGCGTTCATGTTGGACCTGGCAGACCTCCCTGGCTGGCTGAGCCCTGGCTTAATGCAGAGTTTTGTTCCGTTCAAATCAGTTCTTCCATGACCTCTACCTGGCTTCCCTCTCTCAGCAGCTGCTGCTGAGCCCTGGGAACAAAGCGATCACAGCCTCTTGACCTTGGCAGATCTGCCAGGGAAGTGTGCTGCCAGTGCTGCTGCCAGCAGGCTAAACCACACCTGGAGTTTGCACTCTGAAGTACTAATCCTGCATGTCCATAATCTTATCTGCTGTATCAGACTAACTGTGATTGGCGAAAAGGCTTCCGGTTAATTGTGGGGAAGTCTTGGTGAAAGAAGCTTATTGGCATACTTGCATGCCTGACAAATGTGTTACAAGACATGCCCTGTGCTGATCTTCCCTCAAGCCTTCCAAGCTCAGAGGGAAGCCTCTAACTGCTAGCAACTGGGAAGTGCAGGTAAATCTGGAGCTAATAACTTCCCTCCTGTGGGGCAGCTAAAAGTGACAGAATTCTGGCTGCATTGCAGGGCAGGAACAGAAATTATTTCCTGTGAGCCATCTGATCATCCTGCCCACTTCCTTTTCCACTGCTGCATGTTTGTGTGTGTGTGTGTGTGTGTGTGCAGGCGTGTGTATATCTAACAATATATCTATACATAGCTACGCATATTGACTGTCTCCCAGCCAGCTGCCTCTGCATGCAGGAGGCACAGTGGGCAGCTGCTGGGTATACAGGGAAGGGGTCTGGCACTGCTAGAGAGGGGCGAGCGGTGGGACATGGCCCATGCTAGGGGTGCTCAAGAGAGGAGCATTTGCAGTCCGCTCCGCTTCCTTCCCAAGCTCCCTGTCCACCCTCTATGAGCCTCGAGCGTTGGCTCATCCCAGGCGTTCCATCAAAGGGCCCAGTCCCAAGATCATCCCCAGCCTGCAGAGCTGAGGGCCACGAGGATGTCCCAGCAGGTATCTCCCAGACGTGTGCTCCTTTGAAACTCGGCCCAGGGAAGGAGCCCCCAGGGATTTGTGGGTTCCTGAGTACTGGGGCATGTGTGTGCTGGAAGCCTACAGGGCCTGCTGGGGTGGGGAAGTGGTGCTGTGTGGGAGCTGACTCTCTTCCTGCTCTCTCCCCACCTGTAGTGCTGGCATGCGGCCGCCCCCAGGCCACGGCTGTGTACAAGGTGTCCGAATATGCCAGGAGGTTTGGCGTCCCGGTGATTGCAGACGGAGGGATTCAGACAGTTGGACACATTGCCAAGGCCCTCGCACTCGGTGCTTCCACAGGTGAGCAGAGCACAGAGCAGCTGAGTTGTGCACGGGCTGCCATGGGAGGCTCCGTATGGCATCAGACTTGGCGCAAGAGCAGGAGGCTGTGAGCACAAGGGACCAGCACGGTTTAGGAGCTGCGTGCCGTCACTGAGGATTTTGGCAGCCGCAGCCTTCCTGCTGCTGACCTGCTGCCCTTGGTGATCTCTTACACTAGTGATGATGGGCTCTCTCCTGGCTGCCACCACGGAGGCCCCAGGCGAGTACTTCTTCTCGGATGGAATTAGGCTGAAGAAATACCGTGGCATGGGCTCACTAGATGCCATGGACAAGAACTTGGGTAGCCAGAACCGGTATTTCAGGTAAGAGATGGTGCTTTGGGGCAGCAGATCAAGTTCCTGGGATCTCTGATTCACAGATTTTCTTGTTTCTGCTCCCATGCAGTGAGACAGACAAAATCAAAGTGGCCCAGGGGGTCTCTGGCGCAGTGCAGGACAAAGGCTCTATCCACAAGTTCATTCCATACCTGATTGCTGGGATCCAGCATTCCTGTCAGGATATTGGTGCCAAGAGCCTGACCCAAGTCCGGTGAGTGCTCACCTGCACTTGTGCTTGGGTTAGGCCACGGTGCTGGGGTCTTTGGGGTCTCTGGGCAGGCTGTGCCCAAACTGCTGCCTTGCTGTAGCCCTTGTCTCCATTAGGCACTGGGTGGTACATCTGCCAGCTCCAGAGGTGCAGGAGCGTGGCTTCTCGTGAACTTGTTGGCTGCGCCTGAAGCATCGCGCTGTTACCTGGCTCTGAGGAGCGCAGCTGAAGGAATCGCTGCCTGCCTCATCCCAGCTGCTCTGGCTGAACTCGTCAGAGCACTCTGCCCTGGGCTCTGGCTGGCACGTGACTTCCTGTCCTTCCTCCTCAGAGCCATGATGTACTCGGGAGAGCTGAAGTTTGAGAAGAGGACAACGTCTGCCCAGGTGGAAGGAGGGGTTCACGGCCTCCATTCGTAAGTGCTCCTGGCTGGCAGCTGCTCCTAGCTGCTTTGTGGTCCCTTTCTGTGGTCAGATGTGTCAGTAAAAGGGCCGTTGTGCTTTTGTCCTCGCAGGTACGAGAAACGTCTCTTCTGAAAGAGGCCCCTCTGTGTCTGTCGTTGTGCCACTTGGCCTCACGCTACCCCCGATGGGAGCTGCTCTTGCTGCAGAAGTGCCATTTCTCTGTGGGCTGCCTGGAGCTCCCTGTATCTGTTGGCTGCTTTATCCCCACCTTCGAGGGTCCACGAGCCACCCAGGAACCGTGCTCCTGGGCTGGTGCCTGAAGCCTCGTATGTGTTGGCTGTGTTTTACAATAAAAGAGGAAAAGATGTGTAGTTGGTGTGTCCAGCCAGCCCTTCCCTCTGTCCTGCCCTCTTATTCTCATCTTTTGCTGCTGTCCTCTGCCTGCATATTTTCAAGAGTGCAGGAATGGGGGCTGAGCAGAAGAGGTGAAAACAGAGGAAGGGAGCAGAGTGCAGAAATGTTTTGTTTTGCTTTTTTTTTTTTTTTTTTTAAATTAAAAAGAAAAGTGTTTGGAAGTCCTGGGGCCTATCTCAGCTCCAGGAGAGTTTTACTGAGGTGCTGGATCTTAAACCATGTTACACGGCCGCCAGGGGAGCTGTGATGGCCCCAAAAGGAACGGTGTGTCGGGGAAAATGGGGAAGGGACAGCCCCTTCAGTGAGTGCTTTATGGCTGAGGTAGCTCGTGTGAGCAAACCAATCTGCCTCGAGCAGAAAATGAGTGGCCCCTGGGCAGGAAAAACAAATGTGTATCAACATCGGCCACTGTGAGGAGCTGCCAGAGCTAGCAGCCAGGCAGCAGTTTGCTGGTGCAGTGATAAACATGTAGGTGCTCGTGCACGTGTATGCAGACAGGCATGCACCTGAGCAAGCACACTGAGCTGCCCTGTGTTTGCATGCTTGGTGTTCTCCACAACACAGTATTTCTCCTCTCTGTGGCCTCCCCTAAACATCCCAGAACACCTCCCACCTGCAGGCACTCTGCCTGCACCCCAAGCAGCAGCCCAGGCTGGAGGCTGCCATGGGAGCCTGCGGCACTGGAGTGCTTACAGGGGCGTAACGAGCCACTTGTTTCCTGGAAGGCACGTGGACAATGAACTCAAACACGGGCTCACAATCAAACAACAGCTTGTGGGCTTATGAATGCTACAGAAGTTTGCTTTTCTGCATGACTGCCCACAGAAACAACCCTTGCCTGGTCAGGATAGCTTGCAGCACAGCACTGGGTGCTGGAGGTATTTTACACCCTGCCCCCAGCTAAAGATGAGCACTGCTCCTGCATATAGGTGTGTAGTGAACAACAGCGCTTCTGTTGCTAACGCTGCCTGAAAGCACACCTCTGTAGCAGGTCATGTCGAATTAGATTTGCATATGCTAAAACCAGAACCTGGAATTACATGGCAGCCAAGCACCCATTCACCTGCAGGGAGGAGGGCAAGCACCACAGCGTCCTTGCAGCTCAGGGCTCAGCAGGGAGCTACAAACCCCAGAACAGAGCCCGGGGCAGGTGAGGTGCTGCTGCCAGGAGGCAGCCCTGACACCTCACACCTTACCCAAGGAGCTGCTGCCCTCGATCCACAGCCCCTGGCCAGCTCTGCAGGGCAGTGAGCACACCAAGCCTAATAGCTCATCACAGCCCACCTTTGCTGATGGTTAACCACTCTGTAATTGCTTTGTACTTCTGATTTATGTGTATTCTCCTTGTGCAGCCCCCAGGCACGGCTGTACAGTGCTCCACAGCCGAGAGGCAGCACTCAGCCAGCAGCTGGGCTCCGACTGCCCATCCTGCAGCGTTTCTCCGCCCGGCGCTCGGTGTGGGGCAGCCCGGGGGTTGCCGGTGGGAGAGGACAGAGGCACTCAGTCCGTGGCAAAGGGCAGCGCCGGGAGCTCCGTGTAGGTGCCCCGCGGGGGGATGAGGCCGGCGGCTGTCAGGCGCTTCTCACTTGTCAGGAAGTTGAAGGTGGCACACGCGTTGGGCTGCGAAAGGAGAAGGACGGTGCAACGGGTCGCTGCGTGGAGAGGGACGGCGGCCACGGGGCGGGACCCCTCCTCACCGTGTCCTGCACCTCCACGGCGATCCCGTACAGCCGCATCTGCCTCAGCACGGCGGGATGGAGCTGCTCTACTCTGTCCCCCGTGCCCAGAACCAGGATCTCTGCAATGAGGCGCAGAGGTGGCATAGAGGCAGGCAGGCTCCTGCGCTGCCGCGGTGCCCGGAGGGAGCCCCGAGCGGGGGTCCCATCCCCATCTCCGCCCCGTGTCGTGCCGTACCTATCCGCGGCTCCAGCAGGCGGAACAGCGACAGGCTCTGCAGCGAGATGTCTCGGTGTGATCCGACCTGCAAGCACAGCGCGGCGCTCAGCGGGGCGGCCCGGCCCCCAACCCATCCCTGCCCGCTCCCGCACTCACGTTCCACTGGAGGATGGCGCGGGGCAGCACGGCACACGGGCCGACCACCACGGTGCCGCTGATGCTGAAACCGCGGCTGCTGTAGCCCTCGATGAAGGCGGTGTTGGGGCTCTCGGGCTGCAGCACCGTCACCCGCGTCCGCTGGTACATCTCGTCGTCCGACGGCGTCAGGCGGTGCCCACGGCGCGGCGCCCTACGGGACCGGCGGCTCAGCCCGGTGTGCCCGTGCCGGGACCCCCCCCCGCCCGCACCACCCCGCACCCTGTGATGGCCCGCGGAACCTCACGGCCCAACAGCCGCAGCGCCGCCGCCGCCATGGCTCCGCCGCTCCCGGAAGCGTCGCGCAGCCCTGCAGGGCGCCCCCTCGCGGCCGCCGCCGATGCTGCCGACGCACCCCGGCTCCACGCGCGGGTTCGGGGCCGCGGGGAGCTCGCGGAGGCGGCGCGAGGGCGGCGGGACCGTGCCCCGCTCCATCCGATGCGACCGGCACCTGCGGGGCGCGCTCGGTGCGCCCCGAGCCGGGGTGGAGGGACGCGGAGGGCACACGCGGAGGGCTCGGCGGGCGGCGCGGCCCCGCACCGCGGCGTGGGTCGGGGTCCCGCGGGGTCTGCCCCGCGCCGAGCTGCGGGGGGTTCCGGGAGCGGCTAGAGGCTCTGCTGGTGCTGGGTCCGCCCGGGGCGGGCTTTGGCCCCGGCTGCGGAGCAAAAGCGAAACCGGCAGCGTCGGGAAGGGGAAGCGGGCGGCACCGCCGCGAAGGGGTGAACGCGGAGTCCCGCTGTGTCCGGGGGTCCCCGAGCCCCGCGCCGCCGGGGACACCAAACGGAGCGGCCGCGCCGGAGCTGCGGGTGCCGCCGTGCGGAGGTGAGCGGCGTCGGGGCGGCCCCGCGGTGGTCCCTCGTGGGCGGCCGAAAATCCGCGACGCTTCTCCACGGGGCCGCGGGATCGCAGGAACGGGGCAGTGCCTCCGGGCTGCAGCCGTGCGAGCAGAACCGTGCCCACGCGTGGGCTGGGGGAACCCCGCATCGCCCCCGCGGCGCTGACCGCGCACTGCCGCGGGCTCCACGGTTCCCTCCTCTGTTTGGGCTCAGCGGGGGGACGGGGGCATTGGGTGACTCGGAGGGACACCCACACTGTGCCAGCCCCGGGCAGGTGCCACGAGCTGTGCCGCTGTCGGTCACAGAGCCGCTCTGCCGCGGGACCTCAGGCACCCCGGGTGGGATTCCCCGCTTGGCAGCGCACGGTTTCGATTCCCCGGGCGCTCCGCGCTGAGCGGTGACACAGAGCGGGCAGCAGCGGGGGCTGCGCCGTGCCCATCTCCGGCACCCCCAGCGCAGGTGTCCTCCCTCGGGGCCAGCTCGGGTTTCCGGGGCTGCTCCGGTGGCACCACACGCCATAACCCCACCGGGGCTTTGCTGGGAGCCATTTCCTCACGTCCCTCCCCACGGCACCCGGGTAAGTCGCCCTCTCTCCCTCGTCCTGTAGGTGGGCAGCAACGGCCCCTGCGTCCGTCCCTCTGCAGCGCCGGCACGGGCAACGGAATCCCAAAAGCAGCTGTCCCCGCTGCGCCCAGCTGCCCTGGGATTTCGTTACCCGCGCCTCCGCCTCAGCAGCCGCTGCCGTGCACTGGAACGGAGCCGCTGCTCCGGGCCCTGCGCGATGGGGCACAGCAGGCAGCATCGTGGCTCAGCCCCACGCACCACAGCCGGGGGTTCCCCATGTTCTCATGCTCCTAAAGACAGCAGCTTGCTTCCTGGGGATGAGCCGCCTGGCTGCGGGGCCCTGGCTGGCTGCGGGGATGTGGCTGCCCACATTGGGCCACAGAATGCTGCACCAGCTGTGTGCCACCACCCGCCCATGCAGCCCAGTGCTGATGGGCAGCGGGAGAGCAGGATCCGGCCCTTGGAGAGAGACAGCTTTGGAATGACACGATCACTCCCGCTGAGCACGCAGCCAGAGAGCCATCGGGGATGTCGTGTCTGTCCTAAGCTCTTTCTGCACTTCTGAGTCCCCCTGGGCTGTTCCAGGAGCCCTCTGCCCCTGCTTCAAGGAGCCAGGCAGGGACAGTGCAACCACGTGCTGGGCCACAGTGAGGGAGCCAGCCCCAACCCAGCTTTGCCAGCCCCAGCAAATGGCTCTGAGGGCTGCAACCCCCCGGGCAGGGGTCCCCAGTGGCTCCTGCCCTGCGGACAGTCAGCAGTTGGTCTGTGTGAGCAGCAGTTCTCAGATCACCTCTTGGCTGTGGGTGGTGCAGGGAGCACCCCACCTCGGGGGCTGCCCGGGGCTCCATCCATACAGCGCTCTGGCTCTCAGCCCCCTGGAAAACAATGAGGAGCCGCCAGGTCCCCGAGGGCGCCCGCAACGAGGGAAACAGAGGAACGTGAGCCCTGGAGGAACCGGTTTGGGCCTGCGGGCCGAACGGCCCCCCCGCAGGGAAGGAAGGAGGGGGGACACGCGCCGCCAAGGGGTTTGGGTGCTTCCTGGATACGAGCAAAACAGCCCTGTGGGCCCTGCGGGGTGGCACGCGGCCCCGGCGGGAGGGAAGTGAGACTGAGCTCGGAGCAGCGCCGCGGGACACCGCGATCCAACGGCCGCCATCGCCCTGCGCCACGGGGCCCGGCCACAGCCGCTCACGAGGCGCGGCTTCCCCCGGGCAGCCACGTGCGCCGCGCCCCCGTCCCGTCCCGGCCCCGCCATCCCCGCCGTGCCGCAGCAGTGGGGCGGCGCTGCCGGGCCGCGCTTTGCCCTCGCGTCGCCCCGCGGCTCGGGCTGAGCGTCGGGCACGGCGCGGCCCCGGGATGCGCTGCCGTTTCCCTGCGGGCACGGTACGACGACATCGACACGACGATCCGCCGTGACGGTGCAGCGCTGACACCGGCTCGGTGACGCGGCACGGAGCGCCTCGCGGAGCGCGGCTGTAGCCGGCACGTGCGCCCACCCCCCGCTCAGACACGGGCGGCCCCTCGCTCGCCACACCCAGCATGGCGGCTCCTCCAAGATGGCCGCCCGAGCCCAAGATGGCGGCCCGTGGGCGCCGCGCTCAACATGGCGGCTGCGCCCCTCCGGCCGCACCCACGTGGGCGACGCGTCGGTGACGTCACTTCTTCCCTCTCACCGGAAGCGGCGGCCGGGCTGCTATGGAGACGGGCGAGGAGCGGCCGGGGCTGGCGGCGACGCTCCGGGCTCTGAACGTGGCGCTGGGGCGGCCCGCGTCTCTCTGGGTGAAGGAGAGCAGCGCCCGCAACCTGCGGCACCGCGACTTCCTGGCGCCGCGGGCTGCGCTCGGGGCCGCCTTCGCCGGGGGGCAGGTCGGTAGGCCGGCAGCAGGCCGCGGCGGGGGGGCGGGGCCGGGCGGTGTGCTGACCACCGCTCCAACTCGTAGGTGCCCTCCGATGTCGTCGCGGCCGTGACGGCGCTGGGCGGCCCGGGGGTGCTGGCGGTGCGCGGCTGCCGGCAGACGGCGGCGGGGCTGGAGGTGCGGCTGCGGCGCTGCGAGGCCTTCCGGCGTTTGCTGGGCCCCCAGCCCGGCCCTGGCCCCGCTCCCCTACCCGGCCCGCAGGCGGCGGTGGTGCTGCACTGTCCGGCCCTGCGGTGCCCCGGAGGCCTGACGCCCCGCCGCCTGCGCCCCGTGCTGCTCGCTGACCACTTGGCCCAGCTGCTGCGTGCCCAAGGGTGAGCGCTCTGCCCTCGCCTCCTGCCCGGCCCGCGCTCCCCGGCCCGTGCCCACATCTCACGCTCCCGCAGGCTCAGCACGTTCCTGGTGCCTGCTGCCACCGACAAGCGGAGCCAGGAGGTCTTGCAGCAGCTCCGTGTGGAATGGCCTTCCAGCAGCACAGCCTGCCATGAGACTCTGTCAGCCTTGAAGCAGTCTCTCAGCCAGTGCCACTATGCCACACATTCTGAAAGGGGGTCAGGTATGGCCTCGCCACCTGAGGACATCATTTGTAAAGTACACCTGAAGAGCTATGTGGAGCAGCAGGGCCTGGAAGGCTATGACCCCAACCTGGGAGTCCTCCTTGGTGAGTCACACATGGAGTATTGCTGATGATAGCAGGGGAGAAAGGCTGCAAGTGGGCCGGGTTCTTTGTTCCCGTTGGTTTTACAGAGAGTAAGGGACAGAAGCAAATTGCTTCCTCCTTTTCCTCTGGTTTGAGCCATAAATGGAGGCAGCCTGGGACAGATCCATATGGTATGGAATAAGCCCCTTGTCCCACTGAGTGCCCTCCCTTCTTTCAGTGACAGAGGAGAAGCTGCAGTCCCTGGCTGAACTGCAGCAAGCTGTGCTGCAGGGCATGGTGAGTGACCCCCTGGTGCCGCCTGCTGCTTTCTCTCTCTCCTGTCAGTGTTTGAACTTGTTGCTGTGCTGTGCTGCAGGCAGGGTGCCAGGGGAGCTGCTGCAGTGTGGTGCACATAGTGAGCTGCGAGGAGGAATTCCAGCAGCAGCAAATGGATCTATTATGGAGGATTTTGGATCCAGCAGCCAGCATGGATTTGCAGGTGAGGAACTCCTACACTCTGCACTGTGGTTCATGCGTCAGCCCATCTTTAGCGCCTGTAGTGAATGCTGAGACCCAGCCTTGTGCCTTTATGAGTCTTCCCTTCCCTTTGGCATCCAATTTCCTTGGGATTTTAGCATTAAAGAAGGAGGGATAGGAGAAAACTGCAGAACACAGCTAGAAAAGGACAGTCTTTAACTAATGCAGTGCTGTTTTAGCAGCCTCTAACTCTGGTTTCCTCTTTTCCTGTGGTACCCATTCCCAGGATGTGAACAGTTTCCTGGTAGCTCTGTAGGCACAGTTCTTCCTGCACTACATTACAAAGGAGCTTCTTTCACCTAGCACTTCCTCTCTTTCAGAAGCACCTTGTCTGTGGACCAGTGAAGGTGACAAACCCTTTATCCCCCATCAGTGCAGACCATTACTTTCAGTAAGTTGGTACTGAGCAAGGAGCCTGCCTTGCCATGCCATGCTGCATGTCTGCATGTCTTGCCTGTGCTCTGTTTGGCCCTACAGGCAGCAGTCCTAGTGTGTCTCTCTCTTCTGCTTCTCTAAACCTTGGGGCTTTTTCTAGAGGACTTCAGCAATGCTTCTTCATTACTGCCAGCAGCAGCGTTGCTGTCTCTGTCCTGCTCCAGGCAGGATTTGTGTGCCCTTGGTTGGCCAGCTTTCTGTTGTAGAAGGAATGATGCCCCATGCAGCCTGCTTAGCAGTGACTGTGTGCTCCTCCCAGGCTCAGGAAACGCCAGATGTATGAAGCCTCTGTCATGAAATATGGGGAGCTTGCACAAGGTGAGGGTTTGCTCTGCAGGCTGTGGAGGAGGGGGGTCGGGGCAGGGGAGGTGTCCATATACCAACTTCAGCAGAGCCCCCTCACTGCAATGGGTTTTCCTACCTGGGGCTTTGGAAGTGGCAGGCACACGGTACCACACAGCTTCCTCCATCCTGTGTTCTCTCTGCAGACGAGGCCTGGACTGAGGTTATTGATATCCTGACGGTGGCTGCCATCAGGTTTGAGATGCTGAGCACTGCCCACCGGAGCCAGGTAGAACAGCCCAGAGCTGCAGCGTAGTGGGAGGCAGGCAAGCAGTACTGCTCAGGGAGTTGTGGATCATGGCACGGTTGGGAGATCGGTGGGAGCAGAGGGACAAGTAGCACTGGGTGTGAGGAGGCACTGTGTGGACTTTGGACACCCCAAGCTCAGTCTGGGAGTGGTTTTTCTCAGGATAAATCACATAAAATGTCTGGGCTGATATCCTGGTAGGCTGTGCCTGTCAGCCCCAGCAGGGCACGGTGCTCAGCACGCTGGTGGCCACACTTCACCTGATGGGAAGGTACTGCTCCCCCAGCAGGAGACACAGGGATGCACCAGGAATGGCCCTGGGCCAAGCAGCCTGGACAGCAGGTTGTCTCTGCCCTCAGATCACCCTGGACCTGGAGGACAGCAGCATTTCTACAAAGGGAACCAAGAGTGGTGCCTTTGTGATGTACAACTGTGCCCGGCTGGCCACGCTCTTTGACACATACCAGCGGGCTGTAGAGCGAGGTGAGCACTGGCCCTGCCTCTTCCACCTCTAACAGCTGTTCCTCATACCTGCAGTCACAAAGGCTTCCCTGGCTGCAACCACAGTCTCACCACTTTTGCAGGCACATACCCACCTCTGCCACCAGCATCAGAACTGAACTTCTCCTGCCTCCGGGAAGAAGTGAGTGCTGAGGGACAGGGTCTGTGGAAAGCAGTGTGCCCTTGGCTCTGGGGGATGGATGCTTCTGGCCCTCTCTGACAGGCATAATCCTTTCACAGGGTGAATGGCTGCTCCTCTTCAACTACCTCTTGCCCTTCCCAGAAGTCTTGCAGCAAGCAGCACAGCTGCCCCCACCCAGCAAGGGGCTCCGGGTCACAGCCAACACAGAGGCAGTAAGTGCTGTGTGCCAAAGCACCTGTAGCACCAACAGTGCTAGCCCAGAGCAGGGCTGCTCTTCTGCAGAGTGCTGAGGGGCGTTCCTGGGAAGAGATGGCAATGCCCTCGCTGCTATTCCTGCTGTGCAGGATGGCCCCAGACTGGCCAGACCATGCAGCATCAGCCCAAGCTGTCTGTGTTGCAGGTGTGCAAGTTCCTGATCCAGCTCAGCATGGATTTCAGCTCCTACTACAACCGGGTTCACATTCTCGGGGTGAGTCAAACGTTCCAGGCCATTTACTGGGGGGCTGCTCCTGGATGCTGCTAAGATGCCAGCCTTGCAGCAACAGGATATGAAGGAGGGCAGAAACAACAAGGTCAAGAAATAGAACTGCCACCTCACCGCCTTTCTCCTTGCAGGAGCCATTCCCTCACCTCTTTGACCAGATGTTTGCACGCCTCCAGCTGCTGGGAGCAGTGAGGGACATGTTCCATAGTGCCCTGGCAACTCTGCACCTCCCTCCTCTCAGCCAGATCTAAGCCACCACTGAGGATTGTTGCCACGGAGTGATAAACAGCAGTGCTACAAGGGGCAGAACAGGGTACTTCCTTCCACGCCAGGCACTGGGCTGCTTGTTGGTCAGACTGGGAGTTGGGGTCCATCTGAATCTCACTGTGGGGCTCCTCCTCCTCAGTGCCCACAAAGGAAAGAAGCACAAGGGACTGAGGCACCCATAAAGCCAAGCACCAATCTGTTCCCTCAAAGCTGTTTATTGAAGGGGAGCTCTGTGCTGGCAGAGAGCTCCTGAGCCTCAAGGCTGCTGTCCTGCCTTGTGCCAAGTCCTAACATTAGGGCTGAATACATTTATTGCTGGACAAATGCTGTGTCTGACCTCGCAGTGATAACTGAGGAGGGGGAGGGAAAGATGAGTATTAGAAAGGTCTGTGCTGTGCACAGGAGTGGGAGTACCTTGCTGCAGGAGCAAGGTTAAGCAGTGCTTGCAAGCAGCCCCATGTTCCAATAGCACAGTCCAGCCTGTCTGGCCAAAGGCTGTGTACAGCTTCTTATCCTTACTGTGCCTTGGCTGCCTGCAGGTCTGCTGCTGTACAGGAACAACCCTGCCAGCCTGACGAAGGCACTGAAGGACTGCTCTGATAGGGCTGGCCTGGCGGGGCACAACAAACAGACTGCGTGCTGCAGCCCTCTGTTCCCCAGCAGCTCTGTACCTTTCTTGGCCTCCTGCTGCCCTCAATCCTCCCAGCATGTGGAGAGCCCTGGCTCTCCCTGTGGGACAGAGGGATGTCCATCCTCCTCGAGGACGACAGCACAGCTGCATCACTGCACACACACAGGGCACCTGGCGCAGTGTGCTGGGACGTTCCTTTGCTCTCATTGTCCCCATGCAGATGGGGAGCAGGGATTTTACTACACCCCTTTACTGGACAGCACCCTGTGACTGGAGCTTGCAGTGGGTGTCCAGGGCAGCACAGCGCAGGAGCTCCAGGCCCTGCCCACAGAGCACGCAATACCAGCACCGCTCCCCACCTGCCTCTACCACCTCCCAGCAGTCCAGCTCTGCCAGGTCAGGCACATAGAAGAAGGTGGTGCTCAGCTCCTCCAGGCTGTCCCAGCTCAGCCGCCACAGTGTCAGCCGCTGGTCCACGGAGGCAGAGAGCACCAGGTCTGGCCGCAGCACTCTGATCCCCGTCACGTGAGCGGCGTGGCTGCACGGCCTCGCCACGCGTTCCAGGATGCGCAAGCAGGTGTCTGGTTGGGCCTCATCACCGTCCCGTGTCACCTCCAGCAGGCAGACGTGGATGGAGCCATCATCACTGCCACTGGCCACCAGGAACTGTCCCTTGGGCAGCTCCTGGATGTGCAGGCTGTTCACCCCGCAGCTGTGAGCCACGACAGTGAGCAGCGGGGTGGCCAGGGCTGGAAGGAGAGGCTCGGTCAGGACAGCAGTGCATAGAGCTGCTGGCACATCCTCCCTGCCCATGGCTGTACCCACCCAATGGCTGCATCTCTCCCTCTGAGTGCTGCAGGGCATCTGTTGCATCTGCGATGGTCCTGGTGATGTCCCAGAAGGCAACGCTGCCGTCAGTGGCTGCACTACACAGGAAGTGCTTCCTGGAAGGAAGATGTTGGGCAGCCTCCAGCCCCATGCTGATACCCAGGGCAAGCAGAAAGGATGGCCCCAACTTCCTTCCTCCCTCCCTTCACCAGCTCCACTGCCATCACCCTTTCTTGTTGCACAGGCATCACAAGGATGAATGCTTCCCTCCCAGTACCCTGCCCAGGGCTCACCTCTCCTCCTCTGCCCACGTGTGCAGGAATGCCTCCACTTTCAGCACACAGCGCTGGTGGTGGAACGACTCTGCCACGAGCAGCAGCTTCTGGGCAGCCTCCAGCAGCACAAAGAGCCTGGGCAGAGGGAGATGCAACTGATTCTGGGAGAAAGAGGTGCCTTGCTGCAAGGTACCACCCTACTCCTGCTCGGAGCTGGCACCTCTAGGCAGCTAAGCCCCATGCTGACTGCTCACCGGACTGATCCATCGCTGCATGCAGCTACCAGGAACGTACAGGGCACGGGCAGCTGCTTGCTGTTGGTCCCGCATACGACTGAGAGGGACATGTACCTGGGCAAACACAGAATGCTTGCTGCATGCCCCCCCCGGCACCTGCTGTCGTGTAGGAGGACAGGGGGGGCAGCAGCATGAACTCAGCACAGGACACAGCTCTGAACACTCTGGGGGTTCTGAGAGGAAGGACTGAGTCAAAATCCCCTCAAAGGCTCAGGCAGCCATCGAGCATCACCTCGTCTCCGGGTCCATCTTGACAAGCTTGTGCCTGTTCTTCATGCGGTCCCAGTGCTCATCCAGCCGGTGGGAGGCCACGTGAGTGACCTGGCAGCTCACCATGCCCTCAGCCTCCAGATCCGCAGCGCACTGCAGCCGATAGCACTCAATCTGTGCGCGACCGCCGGCTGAGAACAGCAAGGAGCAGAGCTGGGTGCCGTTATGCAGCGCAGCGCCGGCCAAGGCCAGCGCCCTGACACTGGAGATGTGGTCGCTGAGCCTGGTGAGGGGCACCGCCGCACGCGTCAGCTCACTGAGTGTCAGCACGCACGCCGTGGTGTCCTCGCTGCCGGTGATGAAGACATTGATGGGGCGGCATCCAGGCGCCCGCACGGCCCCCAGGTGCCGCACGCAGGTGATCTCGCGGCCATGCAGGGACGCCAGCAGCACCCGCTGCTCGCAGGGCTCGGCCTCGCTGTGGTACAGCATCACGTCCCCACGCTTGATGAAAGCGAAGGCATCGGCCTCGGGGCTGCTGTGGTAGCTCCAGGAGCAGTGCCCTCCGCCGCAGGGCACGCAGTGCAGGTTCACCCCGCTCCTTGTGCTCCACACCACAAAGTTGTCGGCGTGGAAGCCCAGCACCAGCAGGTCCCCGCTGGGCGTGAAACGCAGCTCCTCAATCCACTGCAGCCCTTTGCGGGGCCGGTGCTTCTGCAGTACCTCCAACTGCTGGTCCCGCAGGCAGAGCTGCCGGTAGCAGCCGTCCCGGCCTGTGCTGTAGATGTAGTCCCCACGGCAGGTCACTGAGGTGACCCCTGTCTTGCCATGCAGCCCAAAGAGCACGGACAGAGGGTTCTCGATGGGCACAGCCTCGCTGTGTAACAAGCAGGAGGGCTCCGACTGGCTCGCAGTGCCCTCACTGCCCGGGGTACCTGTGTCGGTGCCATCGGAGCTGCTGCTGCCACAGGGGAAGAGGAGCAGGGAGCCGCGGCGGTCCCCACACAGCAGCAGCCCTCTCTGGGGCAGGAAGGTGGCGCAGGTGTGCCAGCGCTGCTTGCAGGGTGGCAGCCGGTAGCGCCCCATGAGCCGCACCGCAGGCACCTGCCCGGGGCCGCAGGTAACATCCATCCAGAGCACGGTCCCGCCGGGGCCGGAGACCACGAGGGCGGCGGGGCCGAGGGACGGCCCGGGCCGGGCGGCCCAGCTGAGCCCCAGCACGGGTCCCTCGAACGGCCTCAGCCTGGCGGCGCGCTCGGGGCCGCTCAGGGCGAACACGAGCAGCCGCCCGTCGCCGCCGCCCAGCGCGCAGAGCGGCTCCGCCCCGCCGGGCATCGGGGCGGCCGCCAGCAGCCCGCGGGGCCCGCAGGAGGCGGCGGGGCCGAGCAGCGGCACCCAGCGCCCCGCCGCCGCCTCGTAGGCCGCCAGCCCGCCCGCCTCGCCCAGCGCCAGCACCCGCCGCGGCCCCACCAGCAGCACCGCCCGCGGCCGCTCCGGGGCCCCCAGCGTCTCCGCTTCCGCCGGAGCCTCCTTCCGCGGCCGCCACAGCCGCGCTCCCCCGTCGGACCCGCCGGTAGCGAGGCAGCCGCCGGCGGGCCGCAGAGCCAAGGCGCGCAACGCCCCGCGGTGCCCGCGCCGGACGCTCCGCACGCCGCCGCCGCCGTCCCACTCTAGGCAGGCTCCGTCCTCCCCGGCGCTGACCGGACGCGGCCCGCGCAACCCCACGGCGGCCACGCGCGAGCCGTGCCCGTAGCACACCAGCAGACAGACGGCCTCGCCGCCGCCCCCTAGTTCGCCCACGGCCCAGAGCCGCACGGCGCGGTCCTCGGAGGCGGAAGCCAACAGCCCCCGCGGCTCCGCGTAGCTCAGCGCCAGCACCGCGCCCCGGTGCCCCGGCAGGGTCCTCCGCGGCGTCTCCGCCTGCGCCGCCCTCCACACCGCCACGGTCCCCGCCGCCGTGCCCGCCGCCAGCGCCAGCCGCTCCCAGCCCGCCCCCGCCAGCACGGCGCAGCGCACCGCCCCGGCCCCGCCGCACCGCGCGCTCCGCAGCCAGCTGCCGCCGGCGCGCCACTCGTACAGCGCCACGGTCCCGCCGCCCAGCGCCAGCGCCAGCCGCCCCCCCGCCGCCCAGCGCGCCTCCCACACCCGCGCTCCCAGCCGCCGCGCCGCCCCCCCGCCGCACGCCGCCAACCGCGGTCCCTCGCCGCCCGGCCCGCCTCGCCTCACGGCCAGCACCGCCAGCCAGCCGCCGCCGAACGCCGCCACGCGCCCTCCCGGCTCGGCCCGCAGTCCCCGCACGGTGGCCTCACGCAGCGCTCTCCGCCTGCCCGCCGCCGCGCCGCCGCTCAGCAGGAACGCCGCCACCTCCGGGCCCGTGCCTGCCGGTGCCGGACAGCGCGTCAGCCGCCGCCCCCGCCGTGTTCCCCGGCCGCCCCGCGCCCGCGCCCGCCCCCTCCCCGGCCCGCCGCTCACCCGCCAGCAGCACGTCCCCCGCGAACTCCAACGCTGTTACCGGCGCCACCAACGCTACCGACTCCATCTCGATGCGGAGCGCCGCCCCGCCCCGCACGCTTTATTGGCGCGCCGTGTGGCCCCGCCCCCTCCAGCGCGGGAAAAGACCACGTGCGCCCGCGAGGTTCCGCGGCACCCCGGAGCGCGGCCTACAGCTCCACGTGCACCCCGCTGTACGCTTTGTCCACGGTCCATTCGCCCGGGGCTCCGGCCCCGCTCCCCGCATAACGCTCCATCTCCTGCTGGAAGCGCTGCTGCCGCCGGCGATTGGGGTCCACGTTGATCCAGTTGTTGGCGATCCACTTGGTGCCCTGGGTGACCAGGCAGCCCCCGTGCAGGGCGAAGTCATCCAGCTCCCCCACCCAGCCTGCAGGATCAAAGCACGGCTTGCTGCAGGCTGCTGGGCACAGCCCAGGCAGCACCGCTGAATGCTGACGCCTGATTTTAGCTTGGGGGCTTCTCCCGACGGTCCCTCCTGACATCCCCCCTCACCCCACCCTGTGTAGGCACAGGGGGTTCCCTGGTTGCAGAACAGGCACTGCCTCTGTGCCTCCTCAGCATTTCACATCACAGCTGCCCTTTTCCTCAACTTTTCCCCAAAGGAGAGGATGGAAGCCAGAGGTTTGAGGCCATACCATACATTATGCGTCACCAGTTCCAACCCTTTATAGAGATCTCAGCTTTTCTGTGACAGATTTCAGCAGCTTTTTTCCATTTGGGAAGAATTTGGCCATAAAAATTCAACGAGGCTCCTCTGACAGGACAGCAGTGGCCCTGATATTATCATCCCACAGCCTCGTAACCTCCTCTGTAGCTTTTCTCGAGATGGAAACTCTTGGGCTACTCTCAGGAGACCTGGGACACTACATAACTTCATCAGCAGCCGGGAAGGCTGAAGTTAATGCCCCAGCCTGGCTGCCAGGGAAAACCACACAGCACTCTGAGAAGTGCAGCCCGAGGACATCTGTCACAGAGCTGCAGTTGCCCCATAGCGGCCTCGGCCCCACGTGGGGCACAGCGCAGCGCAGGGCAGGGAGGACCGCGCCTCCCCACACCGCAGAGCTTGCAGCCATGCTTTTGTCTGCCTCCCCTTTCCAGCCCTGTGGGCAAGGCCACATCAGTGAAGCATTTTGAATTGCGGCCCAAGCTCCAGCAGAACTTTCAGCTCTCACAGCAGGGCGGAAGGCATCTGGCGATGGCTCAGTGCAGCCAAGGACTTTGTTTGCTGGCTAGTCCTGTCCCCCAAAGACACCAGGAGCCACTGACCCACTGCTTGAGAACAAAGGCCTCCGAGAGCCAGGAAGCTCCTGCTCAGCTGGTGACAGGGAGGCTCTGCAAATCCCACTAGCAGGCAGCTACCCCCTTAAGGTCTCTTCTGAGCCACAGAACCCCTAGAAGATGGTTGTCACCTTCTGCAGTGCTAGCAAGACTCGGCCTGGAGCCGTACCTTCTCCGTCCGACAGGTAGTTGTACCAGAAGACAGCGGTGCCTTGCTGAGGTTTCACTCGCAAATTGCCCTTGTCACAGTTTTTCCGAGTATCTCGCAGATCAACATCATTCTGGATCAAAGACTAACCAAAATCAACAACAACAACACAGAAGGTGTCATAAAGGACCTGGAACAAAGCACAGGGGCTGTGCTGTGCGTCCTTTTGCCCTGTGCTGAGTCCCTTAATGCATCACCAGACAGCATGCCTACAGTTATCTTAGTCTGAAGAAAAGTGCCCAGATTAAAGCGAGCACAGCCTGTGTCAAGGCAGCAAGGTCCAAAGGCTGCCCCTCACACATTGGTGTGGGGAACTGCCAAAGCCCTGCACCTCCTCCCTTGGCCTCTGAGTGAAATCACTCTGTGAAGCTCAGCATTCCCACACGCCAGCTCAGAAGGCTCACATCTCTAAACCCCCTTTCTACAGTGAATACAGTCACAGTGGGACCCAGAACCCCCAAGAAGGACAGAGCCACTCACCATCTCTTCGTACGTCCTGTTATCAGCTATAGGAAAGACAGTTTCTCCTCCACCCGTGACATTGTTCAGGTAGAACAGCACTGTCACATACCTGCAGGACAGGACAGAGCAGCTGTCAGGGGACACAGCTGGAGCAGGAGGAGCTGCATGGGGCTGCCCATCCCCTGCCGTATGTACAGCACTCCTCCAGGACACCATGAGACACGCAGTTTACCTTGGCTTTTTTTTTTCCAAAGGCAACAGAGAGTTGCACCAAAGCAGCCCTTACCGGCACGAGGTCTCGAAGGGAGCGCTTTCGTTGGCAACCAGCTTGGTGTGGCTGCAGGCAGTCTCAGGGAAGACGGGGCCGCTGTCCATGTGGGCATGGTAGTGCCCCCCCTGGTCATAGCGCACCACCTGCAGGGGCTCACTGTGCTCCACAATCTCTGGGGGCAAGCGAGTCAGGCGCATTACCCTGGGGAGACAGCACTGCAGGTGAGGGGAAGACACAAGCACCAGGACAGCCGCTACTCCCAAGCACAGAATACATCCAGAGAAAGAGAACCCCCTTCCCCAAAAGACCGGAGAGACGGATGGGCTGCAGCAAGCATGCCAAGAGATAACTAGGTTCCTTACAGATCTGTCAGACCATCAGCTCAGAAACTCCTCCTCAAGGTTAATAAAAAAACAAAAACGAAGGGCGCATCTCCAGCAGGACTGCTCTCATGAAGACCTTGCTTGCTCAGAAAGATCCCTCCTGTGTGTGTCCCTGGAGCCTTCACGTGCCATCTCAGCGCTTCTCTGGACTCCTGCACACCAGCTACAGACCTCGGGGACAGTTAGCAAAGCACAGGGCCCCTGCTGAGAGTGAACGAGAGACTAGCTCTAGGGATATTCTCATCACCTAACTCACCTTTCCCTGTTGCCTTGAACAGCCTCCCCCCGGGGCAGAGGGCCACGGAGGGCTCTGGGTTTTTTCCACTGCTACATCTGAGCTCATCCCCAAGGCAAGCAGGTACCTCTCAAGACCTGCCAAAGAACACTCAGTGCTCTGGGAATTCTGAGCTGTGAAGCCCTAGGAGAATGTGGCACCAAGGCAGGGTGGCCGAGCTCCTCCAGGCCCCACAAGATCCCACTGGGGATCGCAGCCTCCTTCAGCACCACGCCTCCAGGTCTGCAGGGGCTTTCTAACGCTGGCAAACTGAAGAGCATGAATGCGATGTGCCGATGCCTTGCGTGCGCCAGAGAGCTGGCACAGAGAAAGTGGCAGCCACAGTCTGCTCTAATTAAGGCAATATGCGACCCCATTCTCCCTCTGGAATGTGCTGAAGAAAAGGAGTGGCCAGCAGCCGTTCTGCAGCCTCGGGACAGATTTTCCCCACCCATGTCCTGGGCGAGGACCAGCACCACAAGAACGAGGAGTCTCCAGCCAATTATCTGAAACTCACCACGGCTAAGCCATTTGGCCTGCGAGCTGGGTTAACTCTTCCCAGAACCAAAACCAAGGTGAAGGGAAAGACAGGAGGTTCTCCCATCTGCTGGGACAGGCCCCGTGGTCATGCGCTCCGATGACTGAACTACCTCGGTGTGCTTGAGATAAAGTCGTGCTTATTATGAAGTTAGCTCTGAACAGCTACGACAGATCTCAGTGAAATGCATGAGTAACTCAAGCAATTGACAGTAACTACTGGCACCCAGACAGCGTTGGAAATGGGCAGTTTCTCCCAGTAAGCTCGTTTACTAATTAGAATGAATTATTTCATATAATGCCAAGTCTTCTTGGTTTTATAGGGCTGTTCCCAAAAGTGAATGGCTACGCTGAAAGGTTTGATTTTTCTTTTTCCTTTTCCAGGGGACAATACAAATCCTTGCTCTAACGAAAACCTCCTCTTCCCATTTCACGACTGCGCTCATTGCTCTTCATACTCCACACTTCCACACAATTAGGAAGCATGAATATTAGCATGTCTGCATCTGCATCTCCCAGCACAGGTGGCCCATGTTCCCACACCCCCTGAGCCCTCACCTCTGCCGTATGGCTCTCATGACCTGGTGTGCGCCCTCGCCCTGGTACAGCCACGTGTGCTGGCTGTTGCGCACCGCGTCACTCGTCTTCACTTTCTGGCTCCCTATGTACTTGTGGAAGTCACGGATGTTCAGCCTCTTGAACTCCTCCAAACTCAGCACGCCTGTGGAAGAGAGCAGGAGCAGGCTGACCTGGGCACCCCTTGTGCACGAGGCGATAGAGAACCTTCAGTTGCAGCTTAAGGTCAGAACCAGAACAGGCAAAACACAATCAACTTGATACTTACATGTTTAAATGGAGCAGAGGGGGACACCTCAGGCCGCCTTCCTACAAGACCTTGCAGGGCAATTTAAAAAAAACAAGCCCCAAACAACAAGCAGTACATTCTTCTGCTTTTGCTGCTTTTGTGCAATTTCAAAACATGAAAGAGATACACAGCACAGTACAATCCGATGTAAATAGAAGACAGAAAAACAAAAGGTAAAAGGAGGTTTCTTGTTTGCACTCAGCTGAGCTTGGCAAGGGATGGATTTTTGCCTCTGTTAGCTTCAGAGAAATCCTTACCGTTTGTTGTGTTCCCTTTCTGGAGAAGCAGGGAAGCAGCACATGCCCAGCAGCCAGCACACATCAGGGACAGAGAGAGGAGCTCAGGGAGGCAGCAAACACACTGCTGTTTGCGGCCATGGGGAAAGGCCCAGCCACCAGGGTCAGCCCAGGGCAGCTCCCCAGGTGCTGGTTGTTGTCAGCAAATCACCCACGTCACTGTTTCTCATGCCCCGCTCACATCTCCCAGTCCCCACTTCCCCTTATTTGATAACACAGTGCCACATCCAGGTCGTGACCTGGTCCCTCAGCGGCACGCACCGATGTGACAATGGAGGAAAGCAGCACTCTGGAAGCAAGGTCCTGCCAAAAGCACTTTAACAGGACTTTTCATTCGTAAACATCCGGAACGGTGGAAAAGCCATTGGCAACTCAGTCATACGCTCCTACCCCTGCCAAAAATGTCACCAGCGTGGGTGCTCGGGGTGCCCTCCGGATAGTTAGGCATTCACATGGGTACTGTGCCTACTTCATCTCCAAAGCAGCTCCTCTATGGCACTCTCAATGCCAGGTCACTGGAAGAGAGCATGCACCGCCTGTGCATTCACTTAATTTGATTAGGAAATGGAGAGTTGCTTAATTGAGGGCACTCTAATTAGAGCAGCAAAGGTTAGAGTGCACGTCCAGGCCAGAGGGAGACCAGGGTAAGGGAGTAACACAGAGAACAGAGCAGTAGCAGAGATGGAATCAGCACTAAAAGCTAACCAACACCACCCTGAGTCCACCGATGCTGCACCCCTCTGCCAGTGAAGCAGCTCTCTCAGACAGCTGTAAAAGTCCCTTTGAAAGCAGGGGGGAACACCTTAAGAGCTGCAGCCCACACGATGAGAGCTACATGGTCAGAGCCAGAGCAGCTTCTGAGAGGTCTACACCAATTTTACTTTCTGCTAAGTCTCTAAAGCAGTGTTATTTTCCTTGGAAGACCATCTAGTACAACAGGCCTGGGCAGGGACATGGCATTTGCTTCTCCCTGCAAGGTTGTGTGTGGCGTCCCCTGCTGAGCACATGGGGATTCCTGAGGAGCTGCTCTTACCATTCCCATCAGGATCAGCCTTGACTGCAGTGTACATCTCTCGGATGTTTTCAGGGGTCATCCACCTGCCGTTCCCAAGGCGGGTGTGAGTCAGCACCTGAAATTCAGAAGCAGATTAACACTGGGCACTGGTTTCCAGTACTAATGCAACCCTCACAGTTTCCTGCTTGAGGCCTGGCCAGCTCTCCTCTGCAGTGCATCAGTCAGCCAGGCGTCAGCACATCTCTGCACACGGATTTGAATGGAGATCATCGGGCAGCCACGCTGTCGGCTGATCTGCATTTTCATTTCCAGTTTAGGTGGTGGCAAATGACTGCTGAAGCTCAGTTAACCAATCCTTAGGTGGATATGGTACAGCTCTCAACAAGCTGTGAAATTCAGAAGCGACATCCTTCTACCTACTCCAATGCATGCTGCCTTGCAGGACAAGGCTGCTGAAGAGCTGTGGACAAGGTGCTCCTTATTCCCCTCCCAGGATTGTTACTGTGGATGATTCTGAAGCCCCATCAGCTGCAGGAGGGCACAGCCAGCTCTGCTGCACAAACTCAGTGTGCTGGGACACACACAAGAAGAAATGCACCCTACCTCTTTGAGCTGCAGCTGCCCATCCTGATTGTGGTCCAGCAGATTGAAGAAATCCATCTGGCTGATTTCTATCATTTCCATGGCTTCCTCGTAGTCATCCGTTGGTAGGATCTGGCTCTTCTGCAGCCCCTTCAGCTGTGCCAGATGGATGATGAGTTTGCACTCCTCCTCTGTCAGGAAGTCTGGAATTTCTGCAGGAAAATGCGAGCAGTAACAGAGTCTGAGGAACTGTTACATTAGGACAAATACTAACAGCAGGCCACTGAAAAGAGAGGAAAATAGGAAAATTTAGAAACGTCCTACCAAGCCAGGGGAGTAGGACAGTCAAATATATATATCTTTCTACCCGAAGAGCTCTACAACAGCACACATCTCACACCTGAGCTCCAGGAGATGGGTATTTTTACAGCAGCCATTCCTCAATGTTTGGATCCTGGGGTCAAGCCCCTTATTTTCTTGCAAATCACCACAATGGACAAAGGAGCGAACAAACACAGGCATATCACTGCGATTTATCACTTCAAAGGTTACATGTGGATCACAGTCTAGAACTGCTGTTTTACAGGAAGGGAGGCCAGAAGTCCTTACAGGGGAAGCGAGGATGGCTAGGGTTTCATGCTCCTTTGCTCTGCAGCAGAGCAGGCAGCACCTCCCAAACAACCAAACTCCTTCTGGGGGTACCTAGCACACTGCTCTACTGGGAAACTCAAACAACTTCCTGACTTATTCTCATTCATTCCCCTAAATGAAGGGGGAGGAAGTACAGCCATCAGAACAGGACAGGCTTAAGTGAATATGGCTGTGATGGGCTGGATTAGGTGACTTTAAAAGTATTTTCCAATCTTAATGATTCTGTAAGTGCTTTCAGACACAAAGTCCTGCTCTCTAAACTGCAGCCCTGCAGGTGTGTGCTGAGGACACATCACATCCCAGCTGCAGCAGCAATCCTCAAAGGGAGAAAGAAAAAATAAAAGTTAATTACTTCCACGACCTTAAATCAACCCTATCAGCTCCAACTGTCAGTAAGCAGTTGGCCTCTTAAGTGCATACCAGAACTGGCCCTGTAGAAAATGCGATGCTCCTGGGAAGCCCCGGGGACACAATGCAGCTGTATCCCTCTGAGGACACAATTTCTGCCACCAGCAAAACAATGTCCTTGTAACAGAGGGGGCTTTGGGGCCAGAGCTTCCGCTGTCCCGAGCGTCACGGCCTCACATCAGGTCAGAGCCAACCATACCCACTGGCAAGCAACAGTCCCAGGATCTCCAGTTCCTCAAACCGGGCTCAAATAATGACAGCTTCTGGAATCTTAATTACATGCTGGAGGAAGGACAATCCCTCTCTTCAGTGGTGGTAATGGGATTTCGTAACTAGGTAGAAATTGCATTAGCAGGAAGCGCTTTCTGCCAGGCAGGTTGCAAGGTGAGGGGCTTTCCAGCTAAGAGCTGGCAATCCGCAGTGCAAACAGCCTTCCTTCCCAGCTGCAAATTGGTTCCTGTGCCCACTGCTCTCCCAAACAGTTAACTTTGGCTGTGAGACCATCCTATCTCTCATCCCGCTCAACAATGGGTCCAGCTAAACAAATGCCTCCTAATTGACTTTGAGCAACACTTGATTGCTTTCAGAAGAAAAAAAAAAACAAACAAAAGAGAGGAAAACATTGGGATTTATGAAATAATGACTAATCCTGGAGCAAGAGAAAGGGGCTGGGTTGGAGCACTGGTGTCAAACAGAGAGCCCCAAGACACAGGGCCAAGGCATTCACTCCTCCCCAGCTGCCCTCATTTCCACACCTGCTGATCTAAGCCAAACCCCTGCTAAAATCCAAACAATCGGGGCCGCTGGCAAACGAAAATTGGAGCATTGTCTTCCCCAAGAGGGCTCTGAAAGGGCCGCACTTAATGAGGATGGATTGCCACGGAGGTGGCTCGCAGGCTATAAAAGGCGTTCTGCGGGCTGGAGCAGCTCAGTCTGGGTGTGCTGCGAGCCCACTCCGAGCACCATGAGGGCTGCGAGCACAGAGAAGGCGTCCCGCAGGCGGGGAGCCCCGTGGCTGCCAGGCCTGCTGCTGCGCCTGCTGCTGTGGGGCGGCCCGGGGGGGCGGGCCAGCTACCTGCGCAGGTCCTCCAGCTGCACCGCCATCCCGCGCGGCATGGCCCTGTGCTACGACATCGGCTACTCGGAGATGAGGATCCCCAACCTGCTGGAGCACGAGACCATGCCGGAGGTGATCCAGCAGTCCTCCAGCTGGCTGCCCTTGCTGGCCAGGGAGTGCCATCCCGACGCCAGGATTTTCCTCTGCTCCCTCTTCGCGCCCATCTGCTTGGACAGGTAAGGCATTTGCATGAGTTCGTTCCGCATCGCTCCCCAGCAGCGATGGCGTTCGCCTCCTGAGAGAAAGGACGTGCAATCTGATCACAGCCACTTTCAGGCAGCACAGTGAGGGGACATGGGATTACCCAGCAGGGACTCTCCCCCCTTCTGAGGGAGAACAGAACTCCCGTCCAATTTCCAGAACAGCCTTTTGTTGCTTGCTTCCCTGCTCCCCCCCCAGGCTCATCTACCCGTGCCGCAGCCTGTGCGAGGCCGTCAAGAGGAGCTGTGCACCCGTCATGGCTTGTTATGGCTACCCCTGGCCTGAAATCCTCAACTGCAACAAGTTCCCTGCAGACCACGAGCTGTGCATCGCTGCCGTCTCCACGGATGAAAGTTCCTCCAGCAGGAGAAGTAAGGGCTTTTTTTCTCATATGTTTTCCCATGTGTAATGCTGAATACTCACAGGGATGAGCCTATGCCTTGCCTGTGTTCATAGAATGGCTTGGGTTGGAAGGGACCTCAAGGATCATAAAGTTCCAGCCTAGTTCCTAGAGCTTCTGGCTTTAAGCTATATTTAAAAAGAAAAGTGGAAATTCTAGTTTTTCCTCTATGGGAACTGCACTGTAACTAGAAAAGGAGTGTGACATTGGCTGAAGCTTGTTCCCTCAGCTCTGCTCATCACTACCTGGGTGCCCTCAGACAGTGGTGCTTGGGGCAGGGGAGAAGTCTAAAAGACATGGGAGCTCACAGTGCGTCTGTCCAGGAGGTGAAAAGCAGCAGACATTCATTAAGCAACGTCACGGCAACGTGCAGCAATGAACACAGCCTCCACAAAGCACAGAGAGCAGTGCCTGCCCCACCATGAGACCGGGAGCTTAACATTCCTATCCTGGGGCTGGCTAGCTCAGGAGGAAGCACCATTTCAAAACTACAAGCCACCACTCGCAGATGTCAAAACCGTATGATGCCTTTTCCAGCAACAGGCGTTCTAACCAGCTTTCTGTTGCAGCAGTGCCTCGAGCCAGTTGCAAGGACTGCGAGCTGGAAGAGGCCAGCACCACCAGGGAGATCCTGGACAGCCTCTGTGCCAACGATTTCAGTGAGTACACCCACCTGCCCTCCCTGCAGCCGGCACGGCCTCCAGCAGTGAAGCTGTGACATGCACAAGAATGGCTTGGCCATAAGAACTGACTTGGAGGAATCACGTCTTTTACAAGCAGGTTGCAGAGATGATCAGTTCTCAGCATACCTGTTAAGTAACAGGACTTGCTGCTCGTGCTACTGCTCCTTGGAGGCACTCTGCCCATGCCACAGTGCTGCTATGCCTTCTGCGCTCATGAGAAAAGCAGGGTGGAAAGAACAGTGCTCAGTGCTGGAAGCGCTCAGCTCAGCTGAGAACTTTTCCACAATCACTGCAATTGCACGGGTTTGGGAGGACGTGTCACCACGTTAGAGGAGCAGCACAAAAGCTATGATATGTAAACAGAACTAACAGCTCTTTTTCCCCCACTCCAGCAGTGAAAATCCGAATCCTCAGGAAGAACACGACCACAACCGTCTCCGACTTCGACCTGGACCCCTCCAGGGTGGAGGTGCTGAAGCACGGCCCGCTCCTCAGAACTGAAATCCCAGGCAGGCTGCAGCAGTGGCTGGACATCGATGCTACCTGCGCCCACAACATCATGAGAGGCACTCACGCGGGGGTCTTTGTCATCAGCGGAGAAGTGCAGAGCGACAAAGTGGTGGTGAACAAGGCCTACGCTTGGCAGAAGAAGAACAGGAACCTGCACCAGGCCGTGCGGAGATGGAAACATCACCGCTGCCCCGAGCAGGCCGGCAGGAAGGTCTGAGATCTTGATCCTAATGCTAAGAAATGGCTCCCTTCCCCACAGCTAGAAAACTCCTTCCCCGGGCAGCTGGTGTTTTGGAGACGTACATTCAGTATTTTTAGGTGAATCAAAGCAGTCATAGTCAGCAGGTAGGGCCTCACTACAGATCCCTGAGATAACTAAAACCCTTCTCCCGAGGCAGAGCTTAGAGATGCAGACTTAACATATTCCTACGGCAAGGTCCTGCCAATCCAGGACTTACAATGGATGGCTTTGTGCAGCATCAGTGCCTTGAAATCTGCAGGCGAGCAGACTAGAAGACACCTTTAATAACATGGGCATTTGCACAGGTGAAAGGAAACAACCCCTCCTGAGCACACAGCAGACAGCTGAGGATTTCTGCATAACTGGGAATGACCGCTTTTTGACTTCATTCAGTTTGGGTCAGAACGTTCTGGTAACCGTGGAGCTACTGAAGATACCCGCAGAGCCTTGAGAGAGGTGGCAACAACACTGGGAATCGCTCTCACCAGTGAATACAGCCACAGCTCAACATGAGCAGAAAGCAGAAAACTGCAAATCCCCGAGTGAGAAAATGAGTTGGATTTCTACTGTCTGACAAAGCACTGCCCATGGAAAGTTTTCTACACTGGATTAAACTTGAGAATGAAATAAAAATGACAAAAAATAAAAAAACCACACAGCTCTGGGGATAAATACGTTCTTCCCTGTGCTCAAAGCCTGCAGCCTCAGTTGTGGAGAGAACCACCAGCTTTGATGGAGACACATTGCCTCCCTGTGCTCGTAAAGCACAGCAACAACCCAGCCAAGACTGTCTCTTCAGATTTAATATGGGCTGAGATTAGCACTCACGGCACTCGCACTGCAATTCAGCTGCGCTCTGACATTTGTGTAGCAATTACTTCTTTTTCCCTGAGGCTCAGAAGAAAAACAGAGAGATTTCCTATTTTTATTCCTCCCCGCTGCCTCGTCTCGCAAACTGCCGCCCGACCCGCAGGGCCTGCTGCCAGGTGGTCCCTGTGATGGCAGCATCCTCTGAACAGACTGCGTTTTGAAAACACAACAAGTAAAAGCTCTGAAGGTTGAAAAAGGCTTTGTCTGATATTTGTTTTCCATTAATGGGATTATTTGATTACTGGTGTTTCCCAACTAAGCAGCGCACAGATGGTCTGACTTACAAGCTTAGAAATGATGTCTCATAACCAGAGGGGGGGAGGGGATGGGGAAACAGGGCAGGGACTTTTTGAGAGCTCCATGAAATACGCTCGGGTTCAATGCAGATGACTTACCCACATTTAAAACAACAAACTGTGCGCTCCCTGTGGTGCCCAGCCCCAGAGCGCAGAGCTCCCATTAGGCCATCAGCCAGCTGCCCACAGCCCCACAACACCCTGCTTTGCTGAAAGCAAAGATCACAGCGCAGCCACTTCTCCCTACAGTGGCTCTCATTCAGCAAAATCCCCTTCAGGACTTCAAGAGCTCTGCCAGCGACTTCTGGCTTTGTCTAACACCACCCCATTAAATACACACCTTTGCCAATTTAAACAACAGAGACGTAATAATTGGATTTTAAAACACTTAATTTAGGTCGGTGCTGTTTGCGTAGATAGAGAGGTCTCTGGAATTCTTTTTAAGTCACAGCTGGCTCCTGGCAGGTCTATCTGGGAGATAAGAGCTGTCTTACGAGTCAAGGTTTCTAAATTAGGGCTTCCCTATCAGAGGATAAAGGAGAGCAGTCTGGGTGGAATCTGAAATGCTGCCTGCCCAGGGCTGTCCCCAGAGCCAGCATCAGAAGGCACTGCCTGCCCCAGAAGATGACAGAGGTGCCTGAGTCATATCAGGGGCTGTGGGACCACTGCTGCCTGTGGGTGCCCTCCTGGAGGCCAGCATCAGTCCAGCAGAGCAGCACTCGCGGGACACAGAAGGTTGCAACTGGAGCAGGAAAACCACTGCCCAGCCTGTGTCATGGGTCTCACAACCAGTATGCGCTCCAGGGCTGAGTTCAATGAATGTCTGATGGAGAACCTGCTAGAAATGAGCCACGAACACTGCATATGTGGAAATGACAAAACAGATCTGTATATTTCTTACAGGTACTTACGGCATTAAAGGAATTTAGTAAGAAAATGCTCTGACCTGTGGCCAGGTTTTCAGTTTGTATAATCGATTCCGAGTCAGAGAAAAGCTCAGGTACTGGAAAAGCATCTCAAGGCCCCCAGCATCACCAGCTCAGTGCCAACAGGTCTGCTCTGCCTTTGCAGTAATACGAGCTCCATCACCAAATTAACCGGTGCATTCCCAGCGGACTTCCGCAGCACGGGGTGCGGGGCTGGGGCTGCAGGGGCTGCAGGGGCTGCGCTCACCCTAGGGAGCGTCGCAGCGACGCGGGGAAGGCTGCAAACCATCAAGAGGGAAACGCGGTGCGGCCGCGCTGCAGAGCAAACCCAGAGGAGGGCACAAAGCCGGCGGGCACCGGGCACCGGCGCCGCCCCGCTTTACCACCGCTTACCGCCCCGCGCTCCCGCCCCGCACCCTCGCGCCCCGCGGTCTCCCCGGCCGCCCGTCCCGCTCTCGGCACGCGGCAGGGACGCGGGCTCCGATCCGCGGGCACTCACCGAAGAGCGGCGGCTTGAGGCTGAGGGTGCGCACGGCGCGGGTCCGGCCGGGCCCCAGCTCCACCCGCTGCGTGTGGCCCACCTGCGGGGAGAGCGGCGGTGAGCCGGGGCCCGCCCCGCCCCGAGCCCCGCGCCCGGCCCCGCGGCCTTGCCTTGATGCCCTCGAGGCGCGGCAGGGCGCGGGCGGGCGGCGGCGGAGGCGGCGGAGAAGCGGCGGCGGAGGCGGGGGGGCCGCCGCCGGCGTCGCCGGCGCTGAGGTGGACGAAGAGCAGCAGCCCCAGCACGTTGAGGACGTAGAGGTGAGCGAAGACCATGAGCACGAGGAAGTAGGGCCGCGAGCACACGGGCCGCGGGCGGCCCCCCGGCGGGCCGGGCAGCGGGGGACTCTCCGCCCGCGCCGCCGCCGCCGCCGCCGCCATCGCGCCCCGGCCCGCCAGGCCCCGCGCGTCACCACGGCAACCGCGCGGCGCGTTACGTCATCGCGGCGGGGGCGTGGCCGGCGCGCGCGCGGCGGGAAAGAGACACGTGCGGCGCGAGGGGGGGCGGCGCGTCTCCAAGGCCAAGGAAGAGCCGGGACGCGTCCGAAGTGAAAAAGTCACAATTTATTGCAAATAAACCGAGGGAGCGCGTCTGGCAACCGGCTCCAGGGCGGTTTCCGCCGCCCCCGCCCCCATCCGGTGCCCGCAAGAGAAGAGAGGAGGAAAGAGATTCGCAGCCCTCCTGCGGCGTGTGCGGCTACGCGGCAGCCTCCTCCGGCACTGTCCCGCGACCTCAACCGGAGCGGGGCGAGGAAAGGAACTCCCAGAACCAGTGCCTCATTTAAAAATAAAGTTCTATTTTTCACCTGCTTAAAAAGTCTAAAATGTAGAGTGCGAGGCGATAGTACAGAAACCTCCTGCTGCCCCCGGCCCTACGCGAGGACAGAGCAGCAGTCATGCAGTTTATGTTATCAGTAAAAAAGTTTTTGTTACAGTCTGGGAAGCCTGAGGACCATCAGAGGTGAGGCAGCCAAAGCATAACACGAGCAAAGCCGAAACGAAGAGCGCCGGGTGCACGGATGGAGAGACGGCAGGCGGGCAGGGGGAGACAAACGCAGAAAGGAAAAGAGCAAACATTCCACATCTGTAGCAGTAATGCATCAAAGGGGATTTTATACCTCTGAATGAATGGCTCCTGAGCCACTGAGCACCTATGGTCACATAACCCTGCTGACTCGAATAGGGCTGCGTACCCGTTAGAAGGGAGAAAAACTTAGCCCCGTCTATCGGTACTGCAACTCCTTCCAGTTGCTGCCTTTCAAGCAGCGCCACTTTACACAAAGAGCCAACGCTCCCTGTGCTCTGCAGGTTCTGTCCTGGAGTTTGTAACTCTGCATGACATCGATACAGCAGTCACCCTGCAACAAAGTGCTGTTGTTTTCCCAGAGAGCATGGAAATGGGATTTGTGTGTGCAAACCAGGACAACCACCAGCCTAAGAAAGGGTGTGATTTGTTTGAAAGCAAACAGTACTGCTGGCTAAAGCTTCAGAAACTCTGAAAGAATTAAGGGGCACTCAGTGCAACATGTAGCACCGTTCCTCAGCCAACATCTCAGCAGTCTGTTCAGCACATTTGGCCACTGCTACATAGTCCAGTTTTTCTACAAACAAGGATTCACGGCAAAGCATTTTGTGGGGGCAATGGAGAAAGGCAAAGAGGAGGTGGAGAGAGACAAAACCCCATTCTAGTATAGCTCAAAGCCTGGCAATTATGTAAGAAAGTGAGAGCTCTTTGGGATTAGGAAACACCAAGTATCTGTTCTGCAGAGAGACCGAGCATTATGCTAGTTACATTTAGACAACAAGAACACCAGCTTTTATCCCAGATAAAAGCACGCTAAAATCTTCAAAGAACAGTTTAAACATTACCTCAACACACTGCAACTGCTCGGTCTCTGCAAGCTCTCCTCTGAGCTACTTCTTGCTCTGTGTCCCAAATTTTGAGAAGCATTTAGGAAGAAGACAGAAAGGTACATTTGACCAATCTCTGGAATATATTCTGAGCAGGGCACCAAGATGCTGCTGCTGGGAGCAGAGGAGGGAATGAAGAATTCAGGAGGCAGAAGCTGGAGCAAGGACATACCTACCCCCACAGCTTCAGCCCAGATGGGAGCCAAAACAGCCCAGAGCAGAAACATAAGAGACCTTGTACAGGTGCTGCTTCTGTTCCTATCCCTGCTCCACTGCCAGCAGCGCTTTGGCGGCACGTTCCTGAGGAGACATCCTACAGCAGGGAGGGGAGATGGAAAGAGCAAGGCCTCTCAGATGGAGATTTTCCACCACGAGCAAGCATGGCCACAGGATTAGCTTCGGTGGCAGCTATCTTCTTAAACCAAGCATCTCTTGTTCAAATCCATCTGCCCAATTATACATGCTGCAAAAACTTGGCCCACACATCTCAGGTACATGAGAAAGGCTCCAACAGCAGTTAGCTTATTTGGACATGCACAAATTTAGTACTTTTTCCCCTTCAGTTTAACCTTTGTCAAGTGAAATTGTATAACAACAACACACAGGGACGCATCAAAGGTTACGCTTCCACATACAGCATGGAAGAGAACCCCACAAGTCCCCCACAGAAGTGATTTCCTCAAATCAGACACTCCAGCTTCACCTTCACTGGCTGTGTACAGCGTGCTCCTGGTGCAGGTGACATACATGCTTGTGAAATCTTAACACGTGGCCTGCTTCCTATAGCAAAGAGGCAAGCATCAGCATTTAATTAACCTTTTTCATGTTAACCTCTACTAAGATGAATTAGGCTTTCATAATTTTATTTTAGTGTATATTTTACATTAGAAAAAAGAATGTTAATAAAAAAGCTCCACATGCTCCTAGCAATCAATTTTCTGGTAAGTTCCCACCAGTATTGATACTAATATACAAATAAATTAATTTTGCAAGTTAATTGTCTGCCTGGCTTGGTGCAGGCTCTGCACAACCAGTGCATCTGCATTTTAGTGCCTGTCCAACATGTGCCAGGGAGTTGTACATAATATTTGCTCCTCATAAAGTAGCGGAGTTCAGTTTCGTATCAATTAATGGGATCAAATTTTTCTCAACCATGTCACCCAGCAGGCACAAATATTCTTTACCAGATTGCATGGCGCTGTTATGACATGGATTGTTTCACTCTGCAAAAGCCTCAAGCCTTGATAACATCTGTATGCTACTATTCCCTCATCACTCACTTTGGCAATACAACACCCTCCCCACAAAAACAAGTAAAGCAAAAAATCTATATGGAAGACCTAAAATTTATCAAATGCAGAATCTGACCTGGCTTAGAGATAACCTGCTCTCTCCCCTACAATTCCTCTGCTTGTTTTTGTTTGTGTAGCAAGATTTTGCACAGCTGATATTCAAGAAGAGACGTCACATGTAATCAGACTAAGTCACAGACACTGCTGGTACTGCCAGATCAGACACAGCAGCAGCCATTCTTAGCACCAGCCACTCTCCTCATGCAATGCCAATGCTACAATGTCCTGGCTAACGGAGCATCAGGAAATCTACGTGAGTTATTTTGTAACCTCCTTCAGTGCCTAGGAGGACTTTTGGTTCAAGGGAAGGAAGGAGGAGAGAGGGAAAAGCCCATTAAATTTACAAGCAGATTAAGGAAAAACACTCCACTGCCAATTTATTTTTAAAAAGGGTTGTGTGTTATTCTAAGGTTTGTCTGTATAATTGTACAACCGTTGAAAATTACATAAATTGTATTGATCTAATACTATTAACAGCCATTCAGAGAAAAACTCCCTTCCCTTCTGAAACCATTCAGCGCAGGAGGGAAATGTCCCAGGAAATACGCCAACCTGAGCTCTGGCCTCTAGCATGGCGGAAACAAACAGAAAGATAAGAGAACAAACTGCACTAAGATGTGATGTTTGCATGTGTCTGACTCGCAAGGGGAGGGGTGGCTCTGTCCTTGGCCGTGTTCTCCCAGAGGCAGTGCCTGCTTATCCCGGTGAAGCTGCCATCACTTCACTTGCTGCTCTCACCCCTGCACTTCGTCATTTTCTCCTGCTTTATGTGTCATGGAAGTCTTTCAGCAGGGTCCTCCGTCTCTGCTCTGCTATGTGCATCTGATTCTCTAAGTCCTGGTAGAACAGAAGGCAGAAATAGTTAGCGTGAGATCCCCAGAGATGAGTTAATTTTTTTGCTCAGGGATTCAAATAATCTGACAATCACCAACCTTCATACTTCACATATGCTCTGAATCACAAGACTGCAGCCCTCATTCCTTTTAAACATGGGCTCACTCTGCAGTTATATGGCTCTTGCTTTATCTAAAAAGGTACACACTTCAGGAACCCATACTTAACCAGAGGTCTATTATGGGCAGCTTCCTCCAAAGCTTTGTTGGTTCTGTTTCCAGCCCTGCCTCCTCTCCCAAGAAGCAGAGAGCGCTCCACTTCCACAACATCCACCAGCAAGAGGAAGAAAAGTGAGATTCTGGATCTAGTATGTCAGCACTCTCACTTAACCGCCTTAGCTCTCCCACAGAGGTGCTAAGCCTGATATTAACAAAATCTGGCCAGCAGGCTCAAGCAAGCTGAACTCACCCCTCTGTCATAGCTGTCTGCTCGCTCCACCTTCCATGAGAGATTTTCAATTTCAGCCTCCAGCTGGGCCTGCTGGTATTCAAACTGCAAGCAGCAAAATTAGAGTTAGCATCAAGAAACTAGCTTAGTGGAACAGCTTCATTCAACCTGCTACGTTTGAGGAGCAAACAAACGAGTTCTGCTGACAGCAGTGCTGGAAGAGCAGGTTTGTGCCTCCTCCCTATCCATCTTTAGCTACACATGCCTTGCAGGAGGTTCCTGGTGTGAATACTCCCCAATCTGCATCACTCAAAGTTAATCATATCAGTTCAGAAACACTCAAAGTGACAAATATCTGCTAACTCAGCTCACTTTGCCAATAAGCAGGTCAGGAAATGCTCTTGTGAGCAGCTCTGCAGGCACAATGGAGGGACTACTAACCACTGCTGGGAGCAGTAGCTTGTTCTACCAGCACAGTGAGACAGAAAATAAAATGTGGTCAAAGCCTGAGAGAATACACATGCTATGGGAAGAGACTGGAGAACAAGTTTTACTTGACTACTGAGTCAAAGAATCAACACATTCAATGAATTCAAGACTATTTCGGGACATATCCAGCCCATAGAAAGTTCCAGCTTGCCAAGAACTTGCAGTGGGAATCAAAGGCAGGGCTACACACCAATTCCAGGCTGGAAAACCTATGCTCCAGCAGCAATTTGTGGGAAATACAGTCCACAGCCCTGTGATAGTCCCACCAAAGAACAAACTCACATTTCCCAGCTTCAAAATTTTTTGGATAAAGTGCTTATTAGTTAAAATGCAGTGTTGCCAAAGGAAAATACCAATTGAGCAGCAGATCAATTTGAAGCAAAGAAGAAAGGTGCAAAAGCACACAGTCTTGTCCTGCACTTTCCTCAAACTCAGTACTTGTATTTCAGATGCACAAGCTCTGGCATTAAACGCGGATGCTTGGCTATTCATTCAGCCCAGCATGCTGCCAACTAAACACCCCCAGACAAACAGTAAGTGAAAAAAGTGCAAAACACCTTACCAGTTTCTTCCTGGGACCAGACTCCATGTAGTAGGCATATGGATAAGTGTACTGCAGAGTGTAACGACACTGTTGGGGTCCAGGGAAAAGAGAGAGAAAACAAGAAGAGTCTCAGACTTTGAAGTCAGCACAGTCAGTCGCATAACCACTACAAAGAAGCTATGTTCTGATAAGGAACACTAGACACTTCATGGTGCAGCTTCTTTCATCATCCTTGGAAAAATTCAGTTATACTTTGTCTTCCCAGAGGTCACTTCCAGGTGATTTTTGCCTAGTTCACAGCCTAGACTAGAGGTACAGTTTCACATACCCATAACCCCCAAGTTCCCTTCCTCTCACTATGCACTGTGAAATTAGCATTCATGTGCATGGATTCTCTTCTCTGCTAAACAAGCCACAGCTACCCACCTTTGCAAGTAGCTTTGCAGCATTTTGTAGGTATTGCCAGTCTATCCACGTTCCCAAGTTGTTCATAACTCTTTCCTGAATTTTCTCCTGGATTCGTTGGTATGTCTGTGCCTCCAGCTGCAAACTTTTATTGTGATTCTCCCACTGCAAAGGGTGGGGAGAAGAGAAAAGAAAAAATGGTATGAGACCAGAATACTTTGCTATAAAAGCATAAGCTCTAGCAAGCAGAAACTGAAGTGGGGCAGGAGTCCAGCAAGGCAAGACATGCTGTGGGAAAGAACAGCAAGGCAGCAGCTCCAATAGCAAGGAGTGGAAGCTGTATAGAACAGACTGACAGCAGGAAAGAGCAAGAGGCAAACCCAGCTCCTCAGAGTAGGAATGCTCTCTGCACAAAGACTATGTGTACAACAGGATAGATAGTAATGGTGATTCCTTTACTTAAACAATTTCTATAGAAAGGGCAAGAGTTGAAATTAACACTTAAATGCGGGTTCAGTGAACTCCAACATCCACATGCACACTGTGAACATGACCATGTCCCAAAGCCTGTTTGTTCTAGTGAGCCAAGAATGAACTCGTTTATTTTAACACAGGAGTTGGCTCACAGAATGAAAAAGAATAAATTCATTTTAATGGGGAAACAAGTGCACTGACGGGCAGCAGCACTGTACCTCTATCACATTCTCCTGCAGAGATGCTGTTCTAGAAATACATTGTATGTCCAGGTGCTTTGAAACATCTGTGTGCATACAGATTGTGTAATCACATTTTTTAAAAGTTGCACCCAGCACTCTGGGTCCTTTAGGAAAACTTTGCTATAGCCAAAGGAATTTGAACATAACAGTTCGTTTATTCTTTGTCTCAGTGAAAATATGCTGCAAGTAACAAAAGTTCTGCAGTCCTGAAAGGAAATGATTGGAGTAATATTAATCTACTGCAGGCACTCAGCCTGCAGGAAAACAGTATAGTGGCACACAGGTAATACCAATTTTCTCTAGCACGAGGAAACACAAGAGCAAGTATAATTTGCTTTAGGGATGACACTACTGGTTTGAACAGGACCCACAGGGCAGGACATAGAGTGAGAAAGAACGGGGCCTGAAAATTCAGCACAGATTCTCTTTGGGCAGTTTCTTGCATGGAGATTGCTGGCAGTGACCTTTGCACCAGGCAGGGAGCATTAAAAAGCTACAGCAGCTCTGGCCAAAGAGATGTCTCCTACCCTCTCAAAATAGAACAAGTACTTCTTAAGGGCCTCCCTGGCCTGTGCTTGCTGACTCTGGTTTACAATATCAGGATTCTCTTTGTACCGACTGCATTCGTAGTACTCGCTGCCGTGAGTCTTCCAGTCTCCCAGACACATCCAGCAGAAGTCTGCAGAAAACAGTGAAATTCCACTATGATGCACAGAATAAAAAAAACATAAGGCTGAGAAAGAAAAGATTCAGGAGACATAGCTCATCTGTTCTCATTATTTGTGCTAAGCCAAGAAACATACATTTTTGTATCATCTTGCAAAACAGAACACAACAGTGAGCCAAAAATACCAGCCTGTCTGGAAGATTTTCGTTGTACAGCCTCCTGTGCAACTATACAAAGTAAACCTTGAAGTGCTGTATTCTGTACATCAAGACCAATGCACAGAACTTGTGCTCTGCATAGGCTGTCACTCCAGGTTAAAGAAGAGGAAGGCTGTTGTCTTATTTGTGAATTGCATCCACCTCATTCTGGCATACGGCACCATGAGAATCTCTGGTTGAATAAAATATGAACAATCAAGTACAAGAGTGAATTAATTCATGCAAATAAAATCTGCCTTCAGCTCTCTCCAAGAGAAAACTACCTGCATGACTTCAGATATCAGTGGTCAATGACACTTCAAGTTAGGAGCCACTGAACTGGGAAGAAAGTGGAAGAAAGAGAACAATAGCAAAACCCACATAACAGTTTCCTGGTTTCAGAGCGAGGCTGTGAGTGTTTTGCTGGAAAGGAAAAAAGATGGAGATTAAGTTGCTAAAATAATAATCACTTTGTGTCACTCATTTTAAGGGACTGAAATTGGCATTTCCAGAGTTCACCAGCCTTCTTGAATGCTAGTCACCATGGTACCTTGGCACTTGCTTGCTCACTCTTGTCACAGAGCTCCATCAAATCACATCCAGTGCTGCTGAGGACCCCAACGCAAAGGAAATGAGAGAGGACAGCAGTCTTTAATCATCATCCAAATAAGGTTCTGATAATATAATATCTCCTAGCAGCACACTTAATATAGAGGGCCTGAACACAAATTATTTTGCTCCAAGGCAACAGGAATTATTTCTGCCATGAAAAGATCTACAAAAGAACAGGCTTTTAGAGGAGCACACAATGGTCCACAGACATCTGGCTGCTCAATGCACAGCGGTGGACTAGGCAGTCCAATAGAGAATGTTATGCAGAACAATTCACAGCTCCTGCAGTTTCATCTGGGTTGGGTCTCATTATTTCCATCGGAGACCAGAAGGACCTAAGCTGATCTGAGAAGATAGCCAGTATCTTCAACTGATAATCAGCAGATTTACAGGGAAAGCATTTCATGTTCTCCTCTGGGATGTTTTCCACTCTTGGTATTACGGCAGAGACAGAGATTTTCCTACACAATGGATGTCAGGGAGAAGGAGTTAAACTAGCACTGAATCAGAAGCTAATCAAAATTACGGCCAGTGAGGGGGAAAAAAGGCTATCACAAGTCTGTAATTTAGTGCCTTGTCCACATTTTATGAGGGGAAAAATATTGCAGTCAGCATTCACAATTCATCTTCATTACACACAAAAAGAGAACATCTCTGAAACACATTGCTGGGAAAACTGTTTCCAAATTTTACTTACCATGCTTGCATTTGGAGCATTGCTGAAAGAGAAGACAGGAGGCACTGGTTAGTGGAAAGTGGAAAAAAATTCTGCTTAGAGAAAGAAAGATCTGGTGTGTTCAGGGAACTGCTCACCATGTGATTGCAGCCTCCATTCTTTTCAATACAGATATTGCACTTCGGACACTGGGGAAACATAAGCATTTGTTAGACCCAACTTTGTCTCCAGCAGACCTTCTGAGAATGACAATGTTTGCATGACAATTCTACCTGTGTTCTTTATTTTATTTTTGTATGCATGTATGAAAAGATTTAGAAAGGGGGCAGAAAGCCAGGGATGTTACACAGCAGCACCAGACTGCTTGCTCAAGAAAACAGGTTTGCTGCTGTTACACCTCGTAAAACTAAAAATCTCACCGTGTTACCAATTAGCAGTTGATGAGGCACAGAGACATAAATGAGATCACATTTGACAGTAGCTTCCACAGCTACTTTAACTACAAGATAACTAGCTCTGTATCCTGACACTATCAGATGACAACAAGCAGAAGAGAATCTGTAGGACCACAGTGAGAGCTGCACACTTATTTGCTGCAGCAGTGGTTCTCTGATACTCTGGAGTGTTGAGTTCAGAGCATTGTTTTGATTGCACAAGTACAAAGAAAGAAGTGACTTTTGTTGCTTCTTACAAATTTCAACGACAGGTAAAATGCATGCTGAATATAAAAGAGCCTTACATTTCCAAAGATGCATAGCAGAAAGACTGCCATCACATGCTAACACCTCTCTAAAGAAAAAATGGTATTTAGGATCTCTAGACGAAGTACTCACTTTCCTAGCACAACTGAAGCTGGTGCCTAATGAGCACTGTCACTATTATTACCGTTTACAGTAAAAACAAATAGTAAAAGTTCTTAGTTAGTTAACTAAGAACTGTTTTGAAATTGGGACACAAAATCCTCCAAAAGACATTAAAAACCCCAGTCTGCTAACAGCTAATCTAAAAGAAATACATCTGTGATCTTTAAAGATATTTCCAAGATAGAGTACACAGTATGTAACAGTTTCTCTTTCTCAGGTTTAAATCCACCAGAAGTATTTCAGAATACAATTTATCCATTTCATCCACCCCCTTTTGTTGTTATTGCCAAATCAGGACCTTATCTCCCTCACCTTCCCCCACACAGATGTTGAGACTAGAGCACCACTAGAGTTCACTACCTGCATTTACTACACCCTCTCCCCCGGTTTGAAATACACCTTTGCTGTGTATTCCAAGCAGTCACAATTCTGCCTTTTGCCCGTGGGAGGGCAGCACAGCTGGCTTCCAAAGACATTCACACAAGACCTGGAATAGGAACCAAGACCACCATCCTGTCCTTACTGCAGGAGGTCAGCTGGACTGTCTGCATTCCCAGTGCGTTCAGTTTGTAGTAACACAGTCCCCAGAGAGCCGAGAGAATTTAGAGCCTGTGAAAATGCTACATATATGAAGAATTGTAGGATTCCCAGGCAGGACTAGAGGACGTGAAAAGACACGCCAGTACTTGTTCTTACATCTTTAGTGTGAGCACTGATGTAGTTGGCTGTTTCGGAGTCATCTGCACATTTGGTGAGCCATTTCCGGATGGTAGCACAGTCTGTGGGTGCGTGGTACATCTGCCGACACTTAAAGCTTAACAGGAGATAAAAAAAAGGCATGACATATCCATTTCCACAGAAATGACTCAAGAATTGAAGTATTCCTGATGACCAAAGTCTGTGAAGCAGAGCAAGGGGAAGGGATGCCAATGTATTCACAGTGTATTAGCAGAATGCAAAAATAAAGGCTGAGGGCTGCATAGTGAGAGCTCTAATAAACCACCATTCTGATGTGCAGAAACCAGCACTGGGATGAATGAAGAGGCCTTCTCTGACATAAACATGACCAAGGACACTTCAAAGCCAACAGGGAACATTAATGTTCCTATTTAGGAAAAATGTATTCTCACTCTAGCCTCAAAACACACCAGATACTCCGGTAATCAAATCCTTGTAAAAAGCCTAAAACCACCAGACCAGCAGATAACTTAAAAATCTCTACATCCATTACCAGAATCTCAACCACTCACTCTGGCTTTACCCGAATTTGTAACCTAGCCAACAAAGGACAAAAGATTTTTAACTCCTTCATTACTCAAGATCAGTGTTGCCTGATTGTCGTAACACCCAGCTCCCAAGGAGTTTTGGGAGCAAGGGGAAGGCTGACCACCTGCAGAAGTCAGACATTACGTGTCCAGTTACTCAAGTTAACTCAGGTTACAAACAACTTTAGCAGAGCATTTGAGATGCTTTCACACACTGAACCTATTGGCAAGCAAACGGAGTAGCTCTGAGGACAGCAATTTCCCCGTGATCTTTAACCTTTTCTGTTTCTTACCAGAAGACCTCATTGCAACGATTGCACTGCACTCGCCGGGCTTTTGGCTCCTGTACCTGTATGACCATAGGGCAATCTGCACCAGGACACAGCTGCAGCTGGTAATGGCTCTGTGAACACACCAATGTGGTAAAATCAGCAAAGGGTGCAGAACAGCATTTATCTGTTCAAGTCTAATTGTTCCTACCCATAAAAACACACAAGACAAGTGTGTTTTCTTACTGGAAAAGATATTAAAAACTGTTACCAGATCTTGCCTAACAGAGCAGCCGAACCTTTCCCACATCAGGAAAGGTGATGTTAGCCACTTATCACAACAAGGAGTTCAAATGGAGGACTACAGACCAAGTAAGCACAGCAACACGTGTGGCTGTGAGCACACGAAGATACTGAACACTTTTATTACTCTATTTGAGCTCTTTCCCCATGCTTATTTTATAACCTAAATTGTACTCAGCTGCTTTTTTGTGGTGGCTGTTTCCTTCTACATATTGAAGAGAGGTGACACTATTCTTTCATACTGTTCCCGTTTCTTTGAGCTCTCAGTCACCAGAATACTTTCTACAAATTTAATCTTATATGTCTGCCTTAATTTCAATAAATCTCTAATGAAATGTTATTAAGCAAACCAATCCAGTTGGGCTCTACTGCAGTATGAGACTTATTTGCCAGAACCTAAAATATCTACATAAAAGTAAGGAGGAGGCCAAAACTGAGATGGAAGCTTGAGATTCTCAGTTGAAACATTCTGAGAATTCTACTTCAGGAAAAGAGTCCAGCACCAGCCAACGAGTTCCTGGGTGACCTTACAGAAGAATTTACTTTGGCAACCTGCTGGAGCATTTCGCCAGTGAGGCCGCCCTACAGAAGCGGCCACATCATGCTTATGAAGGACGACTCCACTGTAGTCACTGCATCTCTAATCAGAGATGCAAGACACTTCAAACAAGATTTCTGCAAGTCATTGGTGAATTGATCCAGGGTATTTTAACTGTGAAAAAGACAGTACCTCCACATAGTCCCTGAAGAGGTAGCGCCTGTATTTGTCTTTCAGCTCTTCACTAGGCAGCAATGGAAAAACAAAGTCTTCTGGTGTCCGAAGTAGGCAGTCCTGAGCCATGCAGGAGACCCCTGAGAAAAGAAGGCAACATTTCAGCACAGTGCAACGTGTACTAAATATCAGAGACACAGAGATAGCATTCAACACAGTTTCCTAGGTGCCATCTGTTGTTGTAGCAAGAGGGACACAACTGTGAAACAGATCAATCGAATGTATCAAGGCCGTTGAAAAGCTGAAGCCCAACTGTCTTCACCGAAAGATGATAGGGCACAAATGTATTCAGGAGCAGTAAGTGTTTCAACCAGGATTCAACTGCATGTTACTGTCATATCAGCAAGAATAACAGGCCAGGAGAAGCCCAAACCAAGCCCAGCAACTACTGGCTTCTGCTCAACACAAATGGAACACGTGTTTGTATCCACAAGAATTTCCAGGGCAACAAAACAATGCATCAAAGAGATGCAATCTCAAAATACAGCAGATTTCTGACTTCTCATTTGTTACAATCATGCTCTTGAGATCAGAAGGGGGAGAAGAGCAGCAAATGGATCTGTAGAATTGCAGGTTTTGTTAGGCAGGAGTAGGGCTTTCCAGGCAGTATGCCAACACTAACGAGGGATTCGGGTAAAACAGCTCGTTAAAGTGAAATTTATCACAAATATCCATTGCATGCTCCATTTTCTCATTACTGAGAAACAATTCAGACCGTTACCTGCAGAGCAACCAAGATGTCAAACACAGATCCACTGCCAAATCCGCCTTGAACTTACCAACTCCAACACCATCCTTGACAAGCACTGTACAATGCTGCTCCCAGCAGCTGCGACAGAACTGGTGCTGACAAGCCAGAGAAAGCAAGTTCTCCTTCCGGACAAACTGCATGCACACAGCGCAGTGATGGGAGGAATGTACCATTGCCTGGGAGAGACAAAGCAGCATCACAGTGAAATCAACTGCAGCTCTGAGTATTCTCACCTCATCCACAGATACCTGCAGCACTTTCCTTGCCATGGCAGCCTCGGATGAGCTCCAAGCCAGAACAGGCTCCTAAGTGACCGGCGTGCTGCCCTGCCCCCACTATCAGCCCTTCTCATGAACCTCGTCAAGCTCACGGAGCGCAGCGGATGAAGCCGCTGAATAGCTCCTGCCTTTCATCTAGTGCTACCCAAAGTTCACCTTTGTTTTCCTAGTTCTATCGTCTTCCTTGTTTAAAAAATGAGTAAATGCATCACTGTGTATGTCCTTTTTGTTCAGTTCTTCCCTGAATTTACTGGGATTTGTTGTTAGCTGGATTGGACTCAATAGCTGTTCCACAGGCCTGGGAGAGCAGCTCTAGCTGGAAGCAGACTTAGCAGTGTCTTTTTACTTGATTGTAATTTTGGGTATCATATTGGACACACAAACGAAGGTACTGCATGCCAGATGTTTATAAAGAGAAAAGACTGTTTATGGACCATCAGAAAGTTCAGGAACTTTCTTTCTTGCATCACTTCTGCCTATACTACATTTGGCAGAATAGCTTCATCTCTTAAGCTGTGAGGGTTTGTTTCAAGTCAGACACAATTCTGGTACTCTTTCACTGGGAAGCTGTCTGGTCTCCCTGCAGGTAGTGCAGAACTAACCCCCAGAAAACAGATAGAGCCTCTCACACATTTTGGCTCACCCTTGGGACCTGAAAGACTGTCTAGCACAGCATTACCAAAAGTGAGGTTCTACAATGCTATTAGCAGAAGCTTGAGCTCCTATTTCCCCTTTCACAGATAAGTCACCTAATCACTGCTCATCTACTTAAACGTGTGTTACTCTCTGAGAAGCTAGCGAGACAGCAGTGAGCTTCCATGAGTAGCTCTCTGTGCCAGGGATGCAGCAGCATCAGCACCCACCCAGCCACATGACCAGTAAAGCCTGTTTTGTAGCATGACCACATGAAAAAGAAATAGAGCGACTTTGTTCTAAGCAGACCAAAACAAGATTCATTAAGTTGGCAGTGTTGATGGCCAGATCAACTGCTCAACTTGAATAGCAAGCACATTACCTCAAAACTTTGAAAGCTATCTCTCTGAGCTTACCATGATAGTTTCTCTCTACAAGGCCAGATGCTCTATAGTATGAGCATACACAAAGAACTCCCCAGAAATATCAGTATTTTGCATTTGGAGCTGAACCACAGAGCAACTTGCCATAGCACATACAAATAGATCTCAATGTATTGCATATCAAACCAAGTTTGCCAAACTTAAATTAACCTCTGAACTGTAACTTCATTCCTCCAAAAATGAAATCACCATTGCAATGAAGGGTACTTAAATGACAAATTATTCAGACAAATCTCAAAATACACGTACTCCTTTGAGGTATGTCAAATAACAAAGATTTTTTTCTGGACTCTAGACAGATAATTTGAGTCCATGAAGCTTACTGCTGCCAGCTGCATTAGTGTTTGACTCTATGTCAGCTACAAGTCAGCTCAGATGCCAAAGCAGGCTTTCAGGTCCTTAAAAATCCCTCTTTCCCACAGCCTAAACCGCGTTTTTCAGATGTAACATTTTATCACTCAAAATGTAACACATTGCAATGTGTTCCTGGAGTACTGGACCACACTCTGGGAACGAATTCTGTAAACAAGTAACAGAGCATTTCTATTTAAAGGAGAAAAAAACAAGTATCCAAGGACCCCACAGCCCCAGCTGCAAAAGGTAAGCATTTGTTTCCAGTATTGCTACTGCTGGCCCAAGCCAGAACACCACTGGGAGATTGGCTTAAGCATTGCTAGGCAGAGCAGCACCCTTTAAAAAGTCAACCCCAAGCAGATTTAGGGTGTAGGACCTTGCGTTTGCAAAGAGTGAACATGGGACAGGCCCATCAGTAATGCAGCCCTCCAATGAGGTGGGTCAGAGGTTTCTCTGCCAAGGGGAACAGACCCAAGCAGTGAGCATACTTACATGTTTGGATGAGGTGGGCTGAACTCGTGCTTCTACTAGCAATTGGGCAGCATTTGACTTGTGCCTGAAAAGACAATTAAAAAAATGATCAAATCCACTTCTGAATATATTTTGCATTGTTCCATCACCATGATAACATGCTCTGCTGAGGCTCCTGCCTGTCTCCTATTCCTCTGCAAAATCAAGCTCTCCTGTGTAGGTCTTGCTTTGGCTCCAGTCTGCTATATAGCTAAATATTTACTTTATGACAGATTATCACCTTTTAGGTATACAAAGCTGTCTGTCAGCAGCCTTAAAGGTAAACACATCTTGCTGTTAGTGATTGCTATCATAGAGCAATCTCCAGTAAAAAAAAAACACCAGTGAATTCAAGGATACAAAGCTGCACGGGGGGTATGAGCAGGCTGTAATTTGATCATGCTGCTTCATACCAAGACAGAAGTTTGAGGACCAGATCAACAGGAGAACAACTTGCAAAGTCACTGTTGCAGAATTAAGCCCTTCCCTGTGCTTTCTCCTGACTAAATCCTGTTAGTCAACCTGCACAATCACCTTGACTGCTGTGCAGGAATCTCACCCTCCACACTCCCCAGAGAAAAGCTCTCACAGGATGCATAGCAACAGACAAGTCAGTTCCAGAGATGCTGCAACAGTACCCATACATGAGGTGCATTTCCCATATGTTCTCTGGATGAAGTTGGTGGCTAAGGGGCCAAAAATGGCACAGCAGAATGAGTCAGCCTGATGTGCTCTCTATTTTCAGACAATGCTCAGCTCTGAGCCAGTACTTTCAGGAGGGGCTGCCAGACAGCAGTGCCTCCTGACACACTTCCCATGTATATCTGGGCAGAGTCTGAACTCTCCTTTTGAAATCAGCTAGAGGACTTCACTGCAGTGTGATGCTGCCCAAGCAACAGAGGGGCTGCACTCAGCAGTTCTCTCACAGCATCTGCTCTTGCTCTCCAAACGCTATTCAGCTTGGAAAAAAACATCACTTATGTTCAGAAGGAACAAAAACCTCAAAGCAAATGTATTAATAAATTGTACATTCAGCGCTGCTTTATGATTTACAGATCATATGTTCAAAACAGACCATATGTTATCTCTATGTGTTCTAAATAAATATAGCAGCACTCTCAGTCCTGTTGTTTAAGCTCAGCATATCAGCGCAGCTTCCAGCATGTCAATAATTCCTTGGACTGAAAGACATTTGCTGACACTGCCATCTCCTTATTCACAAATTCTTTGCAGGCAGCACAGCCTCAGCAAACAGCATTCCTCCTCTGCTCCCTGACATGCCGTGCGTCCTGCTTTCAGGTTCAAAGGCGCTTGTCAAAATACACTACAGGACACCCTAAGCATTCTTGCAGAGAGAGGGAAAAGCATGAAGCACAGAATAAATAAGGTTACTTACCTTTCCAAAATCTCTGAGATTTGCCAGTGGAAGCTAACTAACACAAGCTTTGCAACAGCATGCGATACCTAGGAGAAAAAAAACAAAAAGTGAAGTATATTTTGAGGACAAACTTCTGCTTAAGGCCACAATTTTCTTGTAAGACTAATAAATCGTGCAGACAGCAAAACAGTGATACTCAATTCCCATTAAATTACTAGATATAATTTTTACAGCCAGTGTAGCTGTGGTGCACAAGTTGGAATGAAGCACAGATGTACCTAAAGTAACTCACACACTTAGCCACAACAGCACCAGAAGAAAGGAATCAAGGAAAGGCAGGATGAACTGAAGAGCTGCCCTGGTTGCAGCCACCCCTCGCTAGGACCAGGCAGCTGGGGTCAGGTCCTCGCTCCGCACAGCGCAGCTGACACCGCTCACAGGGCTGGGGAAGCTGCAGCAAGCTGCAAGCACAGCTGTGCTGTGATAGCGGCGGGCAGGGGAAAAAAGTTCTCTCTCTCTCTCTCCACAATCTTTTTTCCCCAGACTTTCATTGTAGAAAAAGTCGTTATACACCAGAGCAGAGCAGGAAGATGGAAACGTCCTCTGGTAGGGACTATTGCCATGCAGACTGGCTTACATCATACGGGCTCCTGGTAAGCGTTAGCACAGACTGTGCCAGCCAGAAGCATTCTGAAATACTGCAACACAACACGAGAAGTCATGTTACAAGGGTACAAGTGAACAAGTTCTACTTTGGTTCTATGTATTAGCTTATTCCAGAAGAAAATTGGCCTTCGGACCCTTTGTGCCTCAATGACCCTCCTGGAGCTCTGCCTCTCCTGCTCCAAGAAAAGCTGTCACCACAGCATCCATCTGCTGCACATACAGAAAACACCTCTTCTTCTGACCCAGCTGCAGGAAGAGATTTTTTTAATTTCTATTTTTTGACAAGCTGTCAGTCCCAATCATCAGCTGAGAAGCCATGAGCCATCTCGAATCCCACTTCAGGTGAATCATGGAATCTGACACGTTGGTAACACAGCCACAAATGATCCTGCACAGCCCCGGAAGGAAAACAAGCTCACTCCTATAAAACAGGCTCTGCTCACTACTGCAACATATCCATTGCCCTTTTAAAACCAGCCCTTCGAAGAGGTGCAGCACAACACAACTGACCTATTGCTGCCATCAGATACGGCCCCGACCCTGCACTGCCATCTGTCAGTGTCAGAAGGTTGGAGGGGGAGCGTCCTGAGGAGGCAGCTGGGTGCTGCTGTGAGGAGAGTGGGGCAGCGAGGCACCTTTCTGCAGCCAGCAGGCTAGCTCTGCTCAGTGGAAAGCATCAGCAACGTGGTCTCTACAAGACAGGCTTCCTGCAAATGCAAAACACATGCTAACGAATCACTCCCTAATAGTAACTAAATTATTTCCCAGTAGCAGTAAGAAAACCACCCTGACAAAAGCAAACAAACCAACAAGAGCACCAGATTTAAATGGGAAGTTCATCTGTAACACATGAAAATGAGTTCTTCAGTTGCATTTTCACAGCCTGAGGTGCATCATCACAGCTCCATGAACAAGGGGCAGAGCTGTCTGTTCCCAGAAGACATGGTAATTAACAAGTTCTTCTGAGAATGAGAAATTATGAATACAGACACTAGCATTCACTCCTTACATCTAACAAACTAGCCTAACAGTGGAATGGTTTTGAATCAAATCGCTTAGCAAGACACAGAATTAATGTTCTAGAAGGATGCCAGGTTAACAGATCCAGAAGCAGTCTATCTCTGAAGAAACTTGAAATCAAGAGCAGGGATTCTGCAAAGCTATTTCTTTTTGTTCTAGAACATGTTTCAGAGAAATCCTATCACAAAGAAATTCCCTTTTGGCCCTGCCTGTGAACCCAACTCCTCCCAGCAGCCAAAGCCCACTTCCCAGCCATGCATTCATTTGTTCGTGGTAGCAGACAAAGAATAAAGCTCCTGTGACCATTCCAAATTTGCTCTGCCTACAAGCCCTGATGGGACCAGCTGTAATGCTCATTTTATTGCTTGTGTCATAAAAGCACTCAAGAGTAAAAGTCATGTTTGTGATGTGAGTCCAGTTTCACAAAAGCCCCAACACACAGGATTTTGGTACTTTCCCTCTGAAGCACACGAGGTCTTGCAAACAAAGTCCCAGAGCCAGTCTGTTTGGCATGGAAGGATTTGTTCTTACACCCTACAGACAGAGGGAACAGGAACAGGTAATATATGAGGCTGGGCTCTGCCTGTTGATTACAGCAGGTGGAGTCTCACCACAAGACAGCCCACGTCCTGCTCACCAACAAGGCTGGTAATTCAGGCTGCAGATGTGGAAACCACTGGGGGCCAATACTACTGGAGATACTGAAGAAAACAAGCATAAGACAAGTAGGTTTTCAACAGCAAAGCATTTTCTGGACAGTCAGAAGTTTTATACAATGAAAGACCTCAAACCTATGAAATATTTCAGGAAGAGCTGTGATCCCCTATTATCAGCTGGGTGGCACAAGAGTTTTACATTATCCAAGAACAGTAATGCCTCATCTCAGGCACAAAACAAACTGAAAAAGTTATCTTTGAAAAACTCCACTTAGTTTACACTTCTCTCTTTTCAGAAGACACAAAGAAGCTGTGGGATGGCCCACTCAATGTGCTGCTGGCAGCAGGCCATTACAGAAAAGCACTTCTGTGGACCATGGTGTAGAAAGCAATGCATTCGAATGCTGCACTTCTATCTTAGCTGTTGTCGGTGATAGCAAAACTGTGCCAACGCTTCTACTTAAGTACTCCAGAACGTTTTGAAATCAGACAACAATAATCATGCTGTTTTTATTTAGAATCATGTAATCACATAATCTTTTACATTTGCAAAGATCTTCAGGATCACCAAGCCCCATCACTGCCCCACACCCCCTAGTGCCACATCCACACAGCTATTAAGCACCTCCTGCCATGAGGACTCCACCACTTCCCCAGGCAGCACCTCCCAATGCTTGACCACAATCTCCACAAAGAGAAATTATCCTCCCATCGTTCAGCATTCCCCCATTTTCTCACTATTACAGACAGCAAGCTGATCACAGATCAGCTCAGACAAAAGCTGAACTTGGAGAAAATTCAAGACCAGGCTTCTTTCTCTGCATCCAGGGTGGGCAGAAATTTGAAAATGAGACTGGTTGGGACCAGTTTCACCTTCCAAGAGGAACGTGGTCGTTTCAGAAGCCTCTTGCATCAGCTTAACTCTGTCATCCTAGTGACAGAGGATTGCAGGTTGTCAGAAATGGGCCAAACGTGACCAATGCTCATGTTTAGTGCTGCAATGGAAAAGCAGCACAGTGTTAATAATGATAGCAAGAGCGCCAAGAGGAAACTGCTCTGCCTTAAGAGGAAGTCTTCCAGAGTTATAAAAGAAGAATTTACCTTGTGCTGGATAAAATTAGATTCTGAAGGTAGGACAAAGAAGAAACATCATCACATTAAACACGTCCATTTGTTTTTTTTGAAGTAGAGAATAGTGATTTCTCTGTCTCAAGGATAACCTCCTGGGGTCTCACTCTCCAAGATAAGCAAAATTCACACTTCAGAAGTATGAGAAACAGCACAGCACTCTTGGACAAGGCAACATCAAAAGGATTTGCAAAGAAGCTCTGCAGGTACCTTGCTGGGACTGGAAAGCACAAAGACAACTACGCCTCAGCTTGCTTCCCTGATAAGCTATGTTATTTGAAGAGCTGAAGTTTCATCTCTCTACAGAAGAAAAGCTTTTCAAACACGCCACTTTGACAGTCACTCATTCAGACAGAAATGTTTCCTAAACGCTAAAAAAACACCATCTTTTGTAGAGCTTATATTCTACAGAAATCGCTCATGCATATTGATGTAGCATGCATATCTTAGGAGCTCATTTCAATTTTCTCTAAGGAACGGCCCGTTTTTTTAATTTTTTTTTTTTGGAGGTCTGCTTCAATCCACATTTCTGCAGAGATCTGGTATCAGGAACTTTAAAACAAAAAAAATCCTCACATGATTCTCATAGAGAGTCGTGTCAGAACGAGTTGGTGTACGAAGAGCTGCTGGAGCTGACACCCCCTGGCTTTGCATCAAGCTGACAGTTTGTGTTAAACCAGGGCTGCACTGAAATGCCTGGCCACGATGAACACTACCTTGGCATAAAGAAATTTCTATTTCTCATGTTTCCCCTTGCCAAAGGTTTTTATACAAATACAGCTAAGCAAATAGGATTAATCTCGAGAGGCTTTTCTTCTAATCCAGAAATAGTTTTCTGTTAGGTCTACAAGAAAAGGAAGAAATTATGAAAATATTAGTTTGTGTGTCAGAACTTCTAAAAGCACACCCGAGTCTGCAGAAAAGCGAGAACAGAGCAAGAGCTTCTGAAATTGTTGCTTTTGGTGAGAAGTGATGGGAAAAATAGAGGAAACTCAACTGAGCAGACAGGGAGGAGAACAGTAACACCTCAAAAAGAAACTGTACTTTGAATGGAATATTGTGGAGGAAAAAAAATACCTTCACACTTAATGATACTGAAGCAAAAAAAGTGACCCACAAAATGGAAAAAGTACTATTTGATACTCATTCCTTGTGTGGAAAGGAGATCTGACTCCCTTCATGCTGAGCTGGAAAAAACTGTTTGACTGCCCTGTTTTTATTGGAGGATTTCTCAGAAAATTGCAGAACTATCAGGAATCAAGAAGAAACAAAAAGGGCCAACCAAAGAGCTTTCTTTTAGAGCACGTTTTCATCCTTGCTTTATCTAATGCTCTTTTAAGCAGGCTTCCAACACGCAATCCTGGTAGGAAAGTCCCACGGCTGCAGGGCTTGGGCTGCCACAGCCACTAGCTGCTGTAAGCACTCGTCGTGTTCAAAGGCTTGTAGCAAAGTCCCTTCTAACCATCACAGGTTTCTGGCATTAGAAGCTGCTTTCAGAACAGAACTCGATTAGTACACAGGAAAAAAGACAAAGTCACAACAAAACAATCGTATACCCTGCCCAAAGATTTGCGTGTTCAGTCATGGTCAAAAAAACAAGAGAAAAAGTCATTTCTCTTTAAATGTCACTCACTGCATTGCTTAGAATTTGTCTGACACTTCAGTCCCTCTGCTGACCACAGATGGCAGGCTGCACTGGTGGAAGAGATGCAATTTGGAGATCCTGGCAGCACGGTACCACAGGGCGGCCCTGATGCACAGCAACACACCAGCCCTGCTTACTGCAGGTCTGAGTCTGCACCATCACTCACCCTCAGGCATACAGAGGCATTGTGCTGTGACCACTGGAGTCACGTTTAGGAGGCAGAGAGCAGTTTTGGAAAAGAGAAATGCCACCAGTGTTACTGCATAAGGTTCATGACGCTGTCGGTGCACGACATACTGAAGAGAGGAGATCTCAGGTTAAACTCCAAGTCCTGCTCCACAGTAACACAGGCTCTAATCCATCTGTTCTCCTTTGGAGGACAGCGAGAATTTCAGCTGCCAGCAAGTGGGATCAGCAGGACTCAGCGAGGAAATCTCTACATACGTATTTCTCAAGCTGTTAGGCTATTCTTCCTGAGGAGATTCAGAAGTAAATTAAAGAAAAGATTTAAGCAAGACAGCATGCCAGAAGGCATTATTACAAAACAGCTACGAGATTTCTTTGAGAGATTTAGAGTGAAGGAAATGTAGCAAGAAAGCTGTAGGACAGCCCATGCCGTTCAGACTGACAGGAGACTCCCAGCTGCTCTTTCCAGGCAAAGCCCCAGCGATGTGCCACACCATGCACCACCTCAGCCCTTCTATGGGGGCTTTCCAACAAGATACAGGAGGAGTGGAAAATCCTTTCTGGCCACACAGAGATCACACAAGTAATAAATAACCTGAATCCATGCGAGCTTGAGCAGTGGCTGAGGGTATGGCCCGTGGGGCAGCTAACTCAAGCTGTAGTGTGCTGGTGTGCAGGGACACAGCAGCACACACATGGTGAGAACACGGAGGGGTAACTGGAGTAAGCCTGGTTGGCCTCCAAGTAACACAGCCCTCTATGGACTAATCCTAGCTTCCAAGGGCACTTCTTTTCTTTTGCTATAAGACGAAGAAGAGGAACATCTGCTTTGTGAAACTGTTTCACGGTACACAAACTGGCTCATTTCTGCTGTGCCATCTGTAATAGCCACAGCACACAGATTTGGCAATGAACCGAGCTGCTTTGTGCCACTCCCTGCAATCACATTGTCCAGCTGAATGATTGCAACATGAAGCAGTTACTGAAAGGTTGTTTGGACATACTTAGTGACTCTACCTCCCACCAGGATCAGACTCACTAGCAGCTGTGTGGAGCTTTCCTGCTCCCTGCAGCGCCATGCAGGCTGTAAGACACTCTTTACGTGTGAATCACAAAGAAACATGAGGGCTATAATCACCCTCCACGTTTTCAGCTCATTTTTCCAATCAAGTTGAGAATTTTAGCTCATCTAAGCAACAGGGAACAAAACTAATTTCTCTCCTCAAAGGACTGCATGAAGTTGTGACAGCCCCAGGCCCTCAGCCCTCCTTATCTTGCCAACCAGAAGGAAACTTACTGTGCTTTCAGAAAAACTGCTTGTGAGTAAAAACAAAGTACACACTGAGGACAGTTACCAACATCTTCACATCCTCTTGATGTTTAATACATGACCAAAACATGGGCATTGTGAAACTGACAGCTAATAACACAGCTTTTGTACAGCAGAACTTCCAGGATCTGAGAACAGAAAGCAGTACAGAAGACAGAAACACTTCTCAGCCATGTGTTCCTCAGGGTTAACACCCCACATAACACTCTCTCAATATCAAAACACAGAATACAGAACAGGCAGAAACCCAGCTAATCTAGGCCTTACCAGTACTCAGACAGCGCGTTATCATTGCCACACACCACCCCATGGCTTTGGTGGAGAAGTCACATTTGCCCGTCTGGATCTACCACTGATAATATTTAAATATTAACCAACTTTTCTACTTGTATATATTAATATCTATCAATTTTGGTCAACCCCACATCTCCTTAGGTCTTAAGGGCATTAACCAAAGGTGTATGTTCTGCTCCTACGAGCATACATTTGAATATCTCAGCTTTAATACATCTCATGTACTTAGGCAGGGCTTAGTCTCTAGCGATTGCCATTTTTCATTGCCTATTAAGTGCCATTAAGTCATTATGGTGTCAAAACGACAACCCCACAACATCGCAGGCTGTCAGCTGAGCCCCCTGCACAGCACACACAGCTCTGGTTCGCACCGTGACACGGGGAGGCAGAAATCACTCATCTGACACCTTGCTCTTCGCAGACTTTTTGCAATCACATCACACAGGCGTTCGGAGAGCGCCAGCTCCTCTGGGTAGAGCTGCTCGTACGGCTGCCAGTCTGCGCGCACATGACTCTGGCTCTGCTAAAGATGGTATTTGAGAGGGATGGCTGCCAGCATTCACCAAGCAGCTCCACAAACTAACTGCTCGGCGTCAGCACAATCTGAGTGCGTGGAAGAGTTTGAAAGGACTGCGTTTTTACGAGCAAATGCTAGTTTGGTTGTATTAAAAAAGTACAGCGTCAATACGGTGAGCAAGAACACGCGGAAAGGCAAGTTTAATGCTGAAAGATCAGCAGTGATAATGCAGATTAGTAGATCCAGTGCTGTGTCGTGACATGGAATAGTTTTTCTATCTGTCAGTTTTATTCTTTAGAGGACAGGGTTCAGACAAATGCCTCACAAGTGTTTATTTTCAGAATCAAGGGAAATAAACGTTTTGCTGCCTGATAAATATGAACAGATTACCCACATCAATTAACTGAAAATGTTAAGTTCCTCACTTTTACAATTCCTTCACTTTTAGTGGAAAGACAACATCAGTATCAACTGCCTGTAAAAAAACACTACTCGTTTCAGTCTGCAAAGTTCTCTTAGCCTCGTGACTGACAACCAGCTTCTAAAAGCTCCTGAAGTAACATTTTTTTCATAAACTGTAATACCACTGCGTTACCTGGTGGTTTCAATGTGAAGAAGGTAGAAAAAAAAGAAAAACAACAACAGAAAGATTCATTTCATCACCAAAACAGAAAAACTACTGCCAGTTATTTGGAACATCACAGAAATTCCAGGCTTGTACAAAGACTCTCAGCAGCACCAGGGGGTGTCACCAACAAAAACAATATGACATCATCACACACTTATCTGCTTGCCAGTGATGGTGTCAGCTTTGTTTGTACAACAGTTGAGTATCGTATCATTCGTGTGCATCTTCTGCTTCTGCCACTCTGGAACCCATAATCACTTCACGTGGATGCGACAGAGTGTCCTGAAAACAAGATCACTACTATCCAATGTTACGTTTTATTTTTTGAAAGATACTGCATTTTACAAATACACCTACTTCTTAAAAAGGACTGCTACGATTCCTTTGCTGGTCTGCAGGCAGTAGATGCTGCTCTGCTTTCAAACGCACTGTCCTTAACAGGAGCTGATCGTTGGATTAACTGACCTTGTGGGGAACTGACACAGGCCTTCCTGCTTTCATTCATGGGCTTTTGGTCAGAGGACCAGTTTTGGATAATATTACTTGGAGATTTCTTCAAGCATGGCTCAGCAAATACTCTGTTCTAATTTACTCGGGTTATTAATTGAACCCCACAACAGATCTGGTTCAACAGCACTCCCCAAAGAGAAAACATTTCCTCTCCTTTCCTCAGAAAGCAAGGATCTGCTGATAGCTCTCCTTAAAACAAACCTAAGAAGAAATTTTTAAACATATGCTGAGTATTTCCCAACTGACTTGCCAATGCTGGGGTTGGCTTCATTAGCAGCAAGAACAAGTTCTGCTGTAACACACAAGCAGTGAAAAAAGAGTAGTCCAGAAGGTTTCCAAGGAAAAACATCCTTTAGCTCTATGCTTTAAGAAAATGAGTTTGACAGAGCCAACTTATAACTGCTGAACAAAGGAATTAAGAAAAAATAAACCTGAGTTTAATGAGCAGAGTAAATGAAATACTTCTCAGATAGTTATTAGCTAATAACAGCAGAGATTGCATGTGTGAGGGTGTAAAGCTCTGAATACCTGGTTTTGGTCTTAGAGCGTAGACAAAATGCCATGGAAGAAACACACAAGTCCCTTCAGTTTAAGCTTCAGAGCATGAATCATCTAATGGCAGTGTATAGCAGAACATTCAAGCACGGCTCTGAGCTCATTCGTGGTATTCATTTGTTCCTTTGCTTTAGGGAATTGTATTAGTCTAAACATTTCTTGGGATAACAAGTTGCCCAAATTCCATGAAACAAATTGCCTTTAACACTGTTCCTCCAGAAAAGTCTTAAATTTACCTTTTTCTTTCCCTGTCAGGGGTGGCACTCTGTCATAAGTATAAGCTAATGCTGAAAAGCAGTACGTAACCACTAGACACAGTGTACAACCCTGGAAACATAAGGAGGCAAAATCATCACAGTGAAGTACGGTGCTCCAGAAGAACAATCACAAATACACAAAAAATGCCCAATTATTATGATTGGTATTATGAATGATTGCATTCAAAAAGAAAAAAAGTTTTTATTGCTCAAGAAAATTAGAGGAAAAAAGTTAATACAGTTCTGACAAAAAAATAAAAAATCAGCCCCTATTTATGCTTTGCCATTAAGAAAATGATGATTACAAATAGGTCCCATTCCATCCAATTTCCTTAGCCTCTATCCTTGCTAATGTAACCCAATTCTTCCCCCTCCTGCTTATTTAAAGAAAGTAACAAAATCACAGGTTTCCCTAGGAAAGAGGGGGGGAAGGAAGAAACGGTTGCTCAAGTATTGTAAGAAAGGATGTCAGGAAACCAGAAGCACATGCTACCCATACACAGCACATTTCCAAGTTGAGGAGCGTGCAATTCTTGCACCACCACTGCCAGAAAACGGTGTGAACGTGGCACCTGTAGAGCTAAAGTAGCTTACAACATCAGTTTTCCAGGTTCCCACTCAGATTTAATTTTATCTTCTCATGCAGAAACCAAAATGCATAGCACTTCATTTTTAAGGAAATATGCAGGCATACTCTTGATGTAAAACGAATCTAAAACGGGCCCCAAAGAGACAGGTTTGGGACCAGAATCTATCTAGCAGGTTAGTATTATCTGGTAAACTACAGTCTTTGCTGTTGTAACAGAAATGACACCTTCAGAATCCTTGGGGGAGGCAAAAGAAAGAAAAAAAAAGATTTTAACTTCAAAAGCCTGATTTTACTAAGTATTGCTTTTGTTAATTTAATTCACAAGAACAAGATGGCAGGCATCGTCCTTCTGAAGGGTGCTTCACCTGAAGGCAAACAGTAAGGAGGAGGAGAAAAGCATTTCTAAATCATCACTTAATTGCTGGGAACCAAGAGCAACTGGCAGCTGGCTGAGAAGTACTGACCAGCTACTCTCATTTGCCCTTTTATTTTGCCTCCCAACCTGCAGGGAACAGCCAGCATTCAGAATTTGAAATGCACATTCTGAAGAAACCAGTCAAGAATTTGACAGCTAAGGAAGAGTAAAACATCTCACTTTATAGACAGACTAAAGGCTTTAGTCTTCAGGCCTCATGTTTACACTATTTCTGTAAGAATCTGGTGTGCAATTAAGAATCAAGATCTCTCTGATCAACGTAGGTTCAGATCTAATTTATGGAAATCAAAACTCATCCCACGTGGTTTTCACGTGCTGTTGTTACCTCTGTCCTGCTTTCAGGAGCTGCTCCAGAGAACAATCACTCCTAGACCTGCTACAAGGTCAGCACATCACTCATTTCAGCCAAGTGCCACCATCTTGCAGCTTAGGAAACTCAGCTTTCCCCTGAGCAGCGCTGGGACCAAAGCACCTTGACAAGGCAGAAAGGGAACTGCCTCCTATTACTGGTGAACACTAAGAGTCATCACTTGCACAAAGAGATACAACACACAGTATGAGAGATTTTCAGGCCCAAGCATCAGTATGCAGCAACTGCAAACCTTTGAGTCAGTTTTGAACAAGCGATCTGCAGTAACATCCACCAAGCTCCCCAAAACAGTAACACAGCCACAGCTTTTATTCCAAACCGTGTGTTTGGCATTCGCCTTTTCAATCCCAGACTTACTTTGCCACTGTGTGAATGTGGAAGCCTTTCCTCACCTTTAACGTGGCAGCCAAGCTGGCCATGTGTTCATTCAGAGTGCTCTCCGACTCCTTGTAAGTCAGGCAGGTGAACTGATACTCCTCTGGATCAAAGGCATCTGCTCCCTGCTGCTCCACGTCGTTAGCTACCCCATCATAATAATCCTCAATATCCCCCGGATCCTCATCCTCTTCCTCCTCCTCGCAATTAGGGTCATAATCCTCTTCATTGCTGTCAGAGCCCTGGCTGTTCATGTCCACGGACATCTTAATGCCCTGCCAAACTGCAGACCAGGAAAGCAATTGCAGCGTCTTGTTCTCCTCCACACTTTATCGTTCTTTTGAATTCATCTGAGCTCTGTCTCCTAAGGAGGGAAAAACAATTTTTTTCTTTTGCCTAAGAAATGGTCAACATCATACAGGTGACCCGACAGACAGGAAAAGAGCAACCCAAGACCAAAGATGGTGCTGCACAGCTCCCTGGTTTGGATCTGCTGCAACAACTCACGCACTTGCAAGGCCAGGGCTGCTCTGACAGGCGATGTCTAAGACCTCAGAGAGGCGTTTACTACATGGCTGCATCACCATCCATGAGGGTCCCAGGATTTGGAAAGGGGCTCCATAACCTTCATCACATATCTTTTCAGAAATACATCTCGATTTACAACATTATCTTTCTGCATTTTCTCAACAGAAAAAACCAAACCTCTTAGCTATGATCACTGGAGCGAGGAAGGCAACCTGTGGTGCCCTGTACAAGTCCATATTGCTTCAGAAACACGGAATTCAGTGGGACTTTGGAAAACACAACAGGCAAATATACTTATCTTATGCACCCAATTTAACAGTCTCCAATACCATCTCAAATAAACAGTGAAATTAGTTAATCCCCTTAACGAGGTTTTGCTTGTCGTGATGCGCCTTGGGTCTCACATCTGAGCGGGGGAGTAAAATAAGTGCTCTCACCTTATTACCTTACACATGTACCTACACATCACCTTCTGAATATAAAAACTGATATGCTCAAGTGGTGGCAGCTACTGCTCGAGAGGAATAGGAGCAACCAAGCTCATTGCTACAGTGCTCACCAGTACTGGAAAATTCACACATTTGACTTTACTTATCTGAACTCCACAAGCAGGAGATTTGTAACTAAAACAGCAAGAATGGAGTTCTGAGAGTGTCAGCAGGTAGAGCACTTATCAGCCTTACATTGTGTTTATCTCACATTTAGTCACAAATTTCCACTTTACCAATTGATTTAATTTCTATAGAGAATATATTAAATAAATAAAGACAATTAAAACACAATGCTACAATTTTTTATGTACAAAAATTCATATATGAAAGTTGTGTTTTCTACAGGCAGCATATGTTCAGTTTCTTTTATATATATATGTACATGGCATTTCACATCATTACGTTGTTAACTCCAATCCTTGCACACATACACCCACAGTTTCACAATTTGTAGCTGCCAAGGAAACCATAATGAAGCTCTGACACTCCTGACTTTAGAGCACAGGAAATCTCTACCATCAGTTTCCACTACTTTCCCTCAACTCATTTGTTTTCTGGTTGCACTAAACTGAGCAAGCAGCACAAATACACCATGAAGAGATGAGATGTACCTTCCATCTGAGAAGCTGCAGCGACTTCAGCAGACAGAAACCTCCTCCACTGAGTGAGGCTGAAAGCCAGGAGCTAATTATATTATCCCAAGAATTCTGGTTTCTAATTCCTTTGCCTCTTGAATTTCTGAGCTCACAACAGAACATGCAGATAATTTATATCACTGCCTCCTGCAGAAGTCCAAAGGAGCCGAAGCACCGTGTCTCCATGTTGGAAGGCTCCAGATGTGAAATCTGATTTTGCAGACACAAGGCAAACCGGTACTGTCCCTCTGTCCATCCTGCTAGGATTCACAGTTCAGCTCTGGGTTTAACCTGCATCAACACAGACCTCTCGCATAGAAGATGCAATGGATCTTTGCTGTTAAATCCAACGTTAAAGGAGTTACTCACGTGAGAACCTAAAACCACTCTACGGAGGTAACAGTAGCTAAACGTGTGACAGTTCTGCTCAGCAAACCTCAAAGCATCACAACGTACAAGCTTGTTTCTCCAGTCAGAAAAGTTAGACTTGATCAGATCATCCCACACTTCACAGACAGAAGAAAACCACCAAATTTAAACCACAGCCCTCAGTATACAGCAATACATCTCAGCAACAAGGTGCCCTGGCAAGACAAGGGGCACGCAAGCACCTGAGCAGTTGCACACCAGCCCCAATGGAGGCACAAGCAGAGTCCTTTCTCTGTGCCACATTTACTTGAACAAACGGAGGAACTGTTTGCATGGGCAAATCAGACACATCATGCAGAAAACAGCCTGCAGGCTGGACGTCTTTTGTGAGCCCTGTCACAACATTCTGGGAAAGAGTTCACTTCCAACATAACTTACTGACAGACGGATGTGTGTGAGTGACAGAAGACGACTAAAGCTTCCGAGGAGAAAACAAAGGAAAGAAAACAAGCAGCGTAACTCGCCCCACTCAGCCTAACGCCCTCAGATCCAAACATAAGCTCTCTGAATACAAACTAAGACAAGACATAGCTAATACTGATAGCACTAGCTGAAGAAAGTAAAAACGATAAACTCAAAAGAGAGGGTCAAAAGAACAAAGAGAATTTGGAGTAATTTAATTAATATCATAATTGTGAAGATCAGGTTATAAAATTCTAAACAGTATTTGGGTTACTTTTCTATGCAGAACTTGAGGTCCTAATGTCACCTCCATCCAAAGCACTCCTCACTCTCTTTAACACCGATGTAATCACCCAACCTCCCCTTGCCTTGCTCCAGGGGCATCCACAGCCCCAGCTCAGCACCGATCAGCCCTCACAGGATGCCCCATGCTGAGCTCTGATTTGAAACATGCTTCTTCTTTAGCAAGATCTCTAGAAATAAACACTTTTGGCTGTGCTACCAGCAGTCTCTAACCTCTCCACTAATGGGCAGTGAATTACCACATCCCACTGTGCATCTCACCTCACTGAATCACTCTTCTCTGATTTACACTCTCTATATCTACCCTTACAGGATTCCTCTAACAAGTCCTTTGGAAGATGCTTCTTTTCCCACAGCTATTTCACAAGATCCACATATTTCTGCAGATATTTCTTCTCTCATTTCCTCAATAATCATTCCGAAGCGAAGAGCTACCCTGGCCTGCCTCCCGCACCACCTCTCTGTGTAACTTCACCTTCTTTCTTCCGAACTCCAGCACAGCCCCAGCTGCCGTTTCGATGTTAATCACATCCCTGTCTGTGTCACCCCAGCCCGTAATCCCGGGATCATCTTCAGCCGCTTCCTCGCACACACGGCGGGCACAGCTCTCTGCTTCCTTCCCCGCCGAGATTTCCGACGGGATTTTTTCATCCCAAGAGTGAGAAAGCAGGACGGCAGCCCCCAGTTTCCTTGTACAGCAAACAGCAGGGATCTCCCCGCAGCCACACCGCATCCCCGGGAATCCGCCTGCCCCCCAAACGCCCCAGGCTTTGTTCGTTCCCCCGCGCCGGCCCTAACGCGAGGGCTTCCCTCCTTCCCGGCCTACGATCCCTCGTACCAAGTTACCTCACGCGTGCCCACACGAGCCTGCCTCCCTCCCCCCGCTCGCAGCGCCCTATGAGGGAGCAGAGCGCAGTTTAAGCCTCCCCAGCCCCTCGCCGCGGGTGCAGGAACGGCCCCGCACGCCGCCGTCGGGACGTCGTGGCCACCCCACCGTCACCCCCCGCCCGGGGCAGCGCCGAGGCGACAGCGGCCCTCCGCCCAGCTCGGTCCCGCCCGGCAGCGGCAGCCGCTCCCCGCTCACCACCCCCCGCCGGTCCCGCGGGCCGGGCGGCACGCTGCGGGCGCTCCGCTCCCCGCGGCTCGGCGGCCCCGCACTTACCGGCAGCGCGGCGGGCGGGGGAGGCAGGGAGCGGCACCCCGGGCTCCTCCTGCCGGGCCGCCGCCGCCTGCGCGCCGGAAGCTCCGACCTCCACTCTCCGTCACTTCCGCTGGGCGGGGCCGCCGGGCCGCACCACTGCCGCGGGCCGCGGGAGGTGGGGACGGCGGAACCGCCAGGGCGGGGAAGCGAAAGCGAGGCGGAGGGCTTCCGCTCGGCGCCCTCGCGAGCCGGTGACGCGCGGCGGCCGCGTCGGTGCCGGCGCCGGATGGGACGCCCGCCCCGCGCCCGCCTCGCTCCCGCCCGCCCCGCGTCCCCCCCGCGTCCCAGCGTGCCGCGCGGCCCGGCACTGGGGTAAAGGTCGCGGCGCGGAGGGGCGGCGCTCTCTCGGTAGGGACGCTGCTCCCCGGTTCTGTTTCGCGCCCCTCGTCGACTGTCGCCATGGCGGAACAGCCGCAGCCCATCAGCCCCGTGAAGAACTTCTTCGCCGGCGGCTTCGGGGGCGTGTGCCTGGTGTTCGTGGGACACCCGCTGGACACCATCAAGGTGAGGGACGGCGCGGAGTCGCCGGCAGTGCGGCGGGAGCAGGCGGGGAAGTGGCAGGAGAAACTACATTTCCCGGCGGGCACCGCGCCGGGCGGCAGCACGGTGGAGCGGGAGAACTACGGTTCCCGACGGGAGCTGCGGGGCCGCCGAGGACCACGACTCCCGGCGTGCCTCGCGGAGGGGCCGTGCGGACCTTGAGCGCCCCCTGCCGACATGGAGGCCCCGCAGTCGGCTCTCAGCGAGCGTTACCGAAGCGCGGCGTTAATTCCGGAGCGTTCGCGTGAGGTTGTTACCTGATATCGTCTCAGCAGTTAATTAGCTGAATACATTAGCTATTAAAGAAGTTAACTCTCGTTCTCTTAACTCCTGTAGAGAATAAATGATGCTAATGCTCTGCAGGCAAGACAAAGTCAGCTTGTGCTGCCCAGCGGTCGCAGTGAAGCGCTCTCCCAGTCAAAGGTGGGGCAGCAATACTCAATAAAGCAATGCCTTCTTGTTCCCTGCCGGCAGGTCAGACTGCAGACCCAGCCCCTGCCGCAGCCCGGCCAGCCGCCGCTCTATTCTGGGACCTTTGACTGCTTCAGGAAGACTCTGACTGGAGAGGTACCGCCACACTAATGTGCCATTTGCACCCCTGCCAAAAGCGTCAGTTGTTCTGTACGTCACAGGAATGGAATGGTGTGGGAGTGCCCCCTGCAGACTGTCAAAGTCCCGGGTTATCGGTTGGGTTGACTCTAATAAAAATTTTCGTCAGTTTACGCAGCTTGAAGGGAGATCTCGTTGTGTCCACTCGTCCCAAATCTCTCTTGTGGTTCAAAATAGCACAGTGTTAATGTCTGTGGAGTTCAGGACTAGACTTAATATTGGCTTTGTTGTAGGCAGTGGGCTCGAGCTGTCTTTGGTATTTGGAGTTGGCAGTGGAAGTTCTAAAATAGGCAGTGACTTCTGTTGGTTCAAGCAGTGCTTTTACTTTCTTCTGCGATGTGTTATGCCATGTGTGAGAAGGCAGGAGTGTTCATTTGAGTTAATAGATACGTGTATGTATATTTTTAGTGGAGCATTTACAGTAGTTTTGTTTAGCCTTCAAAAGGCAAACAATGGCTTTCAGTCCTGAATCAGTTGAATCATGTGATTGAACCGCAGTCTATTTTGTTTTTAGAAAGGCACGCAGCCCTGGTTTAAAGACATAAAGTGACATGGAGTCCACTTAACTGCTTCCTAAGATTTTCCAGCAGCTATTTACCATTGGGAAATAATGACCTTAAAGCCCCTGGTGTTCACTTACTCGTGTTAAGTCTGATTTCTGACCACTGGATCTTGCTAGGTAACTCTCCGTGAAATGAACAATCTGTCTCCTATCTGAAATCTTCTTTTGTGGCGGTATTTCACAGGTTGTTATATAACCAAAACAAGCCTTACTTCCCTTACTTCCGTGGTCTCTCCCACAAAGCAGAGATGCTTTGCTAGCTCTGAGTTCCACGCACTTTTTAACACCCCTGCTGAAGCACGGACGTCAGAGCTGAGCTGTAATAATAGCCTTCTGATGTCGAGTTCAGTCGAGTAAAGCTGCCTCTACTCCTACTCAGTGCTCATCTGTTTCTGCATGGAAGACTGCTGAGCCTCTGTGCCTTTTGTTTCCAGTTGTTCATGGGAAGACTGAGCAGAAGAATCTGATCTTCATCAGCCAGGCTGGATTTCATTGCAGTCGGCTGTGTCTCTACACATACAAACACCCATTGGGACATACTGACTTATTCTGGGGAGGGGAGAGGATAAATGGAACTAGCAAATATTTAACTTGTGCATGTAGCTTTTATCTAGAAAGATAAGTCCTTTTTATAAGAAAATATTCAGTTCAAAGGTAAGATGAAGTAAATACTGCTGCTGGGATCTGCATTAGAATTTTTCTGTACGTGTAGCGTGGTGAAGAGAAACATCAAGGATGTAAAGATTATGGTGAAAAATTTTCAACTTATGGAAGGAAAACAAAAAGGTTGCTCTTGAACTCATTCTAAATTGAATTATTGTGGGGAGTGAAGTAGTTCACATCAATGTCCCTGGCTCTTCCCTTGCCATGGATTTGATCCAGCACTCTCAGACTCAGCAATTCACTGAGTTCACACTACTGCATTTGATGTCTTACTGATAAAATACATCTATATTTTTTGTATGTATCTGAAAGGGAGGACTTCCAACAACTTCCAAACACAAACCAATAGGACTGTCATTGAGGTGGCTTTTAATTTAACTTCCTTGTACTTGAGATGTAACTACAGGATGAGTAGCATTGGAACAGAAAGGTGTTGAAGATTACAGTGTTTCCTGGGAAGGATAGCTTTCCTCTGACACAGTTAAACAGGTATAATCATAAATGAGCAATAGATGCTGTTATTGTGATTAGTATGACTGACGTGCTGATACTATCCTATACTGTAGCATTTTGCTTGGAAATGTGTACAAGGCTTATGCAAAAACAAGTAATTCTTGCAATAATGTTTCCTGCAGGGAGTCCGAGGCTTGTACAAAGGAATGGCAGCCCCTATTATCGGGGTGACACCCATGTTTGCTGTGTGCTTCTTTGGATTTGGCTTGGGCAAAAGACTCCAACAGAAAAAGCCTGACGACATTTTGACGTGAGTTCCTCAGTTAAGTGGACAGTTGGGAAAGGCACCGCAAGGCTCCTGCAGCTTCCTGCATTGCCGTGCTTTGAATTGTGGTGTAAACTTGTCTTTTCTCCTAGGCTATAAATATAGTTCTAAAAAATAAAACACTCGTGTGTTTTAGTGCTTCTGGAAGCGTGGGACTGATGGCATGGCTAAAAACAGACACCAAGTAGGCAGGTGCCACGCAGTTCCCCTTCTACGCAAGAAAGAGCCATTAAGGAACAATTTTAGATGAGTACAGTGTGAGTTATATAACAGTTGCTTTCGAACACTCACTTTTAATGGAAACTATAGAATAAATAAATTCATGGCCAGGCAGTCTTGACAAAATTGACATTCCTGAATCCCATTCCTTTTCCCTGCTGGTTTTGACTTTTGCTGCTTTAGTTTATGGTAAAACAGCCATAGAAATGCTTTGTTATTAATTTCTGAAAAGCAGTGTTTATGAGCAGCCCTCCTCTTAGGCACATCTGAGAGAAGGGAAGCAGAGAAAACTTCATATTGCTCTCTCCAGGTGAACTTAGGCGAGGAAAGCCCTCACCCATAAAGTCCTCCCTTAACTCCTTTGCTGTATTGTGATTTATAGCTGTCCAGAATAGGACTGTAGCTTAGCAACGTTTTATTCTATTATTTGACAGTGCATGGGAACCCTGTCAGAACACAGGAGATCAGTGTGTTGAGCCAAGCGTGGCAGGGTGGGGAGGAATGGTTTGTGTTGGAGCCTTGGCTGGGCAGGGCTGTTGCTGGGTGCACCTGGTGCTGCAGCTCGGCTGCTGTGGTGGCCAGGAGCGAGCTGCCTCGGCCTGCATCACCCTGAGGAGGCAGGGCAGGGGTGCTTGGTGCTGCTTGCTCTCCTTGCTGTCAGGTTTACCAACTTTGCAGACAAGGCTGAAGGGTAAAACTGGGAGTGTGGGTAAGGAACTGAGAATACAGGGAAACAAAGGGGCTGTGGGCTTACTGCCAGCAGCCCAGCCATCTCTAGAGCTTTGTGTTTTGTACACATTGTATCAAAGGGAAGGTCTAATGGAGAAGGTAAAGTGCGGCGTAGTCTTTGGACTGTTCATGTAGAGCTCTTCCCAGGCAGAGCAGCAGGAGAGAGAAAACAAAGGTCAACAGATAAGAGGTGGATCTGTCATTGTGTACAACTGTGCTGCACCTTTGGTGCTGCCTTTGCACAGTGAGATACTGCATACTAAGGATGGCCGGGCCAAACAGAAAAGTCAGGCTCTTAGCACCGTGGATGTGGTTCTGAGGCAGGCAGGATGGCAATATTGATTTTGAAGGGAAGTTTCAGAAGAAAGGAGATTGAAAAAACCTGATGAGCCGTTTCTGTCTTTTCAGGGGCTGAATAATCTCAAGGTGAGTGAGAAAACTCAAAGCTCAGTCTAAATAAGAGATACGTGTAGTGTGGCAGGTGAAGTTCTGAAAGGTCTGGAAGATGGGAATGGAGAAAATGTAATGGGAATTTAGGAGTAAAGAAAGGTGTGAGGATTGGAAAGCCTGAACAGAATGCCATCTCTTGGGCAAATGAAGGGAAGCAAAAGGTGTGGAATTTAAATTAAGATGTTAGATCTTTTTACTAGGGAAGAAAACAGGAGATTGGATGTCAAAATAGAGACAAAAGGAGAAAATCAGCCTCTGTAGGGGATTTCTATAACAAACTTATGAAAGCAAATGCAGTGTGTGTGGGGATGATGGCAGGTTGGTAGGGCAGACTTGACTGCAGCACAGGCTGAAGGACTGAGGGACTGAGGTTATGAAAGTGAGGCTGCTGGCTGTACAAGCAGGGATAAATGTGGAAGCTGAGATAATTAAGCAGAATGTGGGAGACTGCAAGAAGAAGAGAGTATTGAGGATAAAAACCAGCGCAGAATGCTGTAGCAAAAAATGCAAGTGCAAGGAATATTAGCAAATAGCAAATAGCAAATTAGCAAATAGATGTGCAGACCTGAATTAATGGTTGCTGTGGGAACCAGGGCTTTGAATCCCAGAGACCTTAAATGTTTAGGTCTAATTATGCATTGATGAGGTACTTCTGCGCTGATCAAAAGCAGAAGATGCATATCTATCTAGTTCCACTACCAGCCTTCTATAAAGAGAATAACTTTGTGATTCAGGGGTCTTTCTGCCCTTCGTTCCCTATGTACTGTGTTGTCTTAGTGTCTCACTTCTGTTTTTTCTGCACAGATATCCTCAGCTGTTTGCAGCTGGCATGTTGTCAGGAGTGTTCACAACAGCAATCATGGCTCCGGGAGAGAGAATCAAGTGCCTTTTACAGGTAAGGCATTGGATATGGTGACAAGAATTTAATTTTACTGGTCTTTCCTGAGGAAAGTATTTCAGGATCCATGGAACGGGTTTTTAATGTTTGGGTGACTGCTGGCTGTACACTTCCTGAAGGATTTTTAGAGCATTAGAGGAAAACGTAAACCTGAACAAATGAAAATACTGTCTTCAGCAGAGTTGAGAAGGTTTGCTTATGTCAGACTCTCTTGAACTCCATTAGCATGGTGATGGGCGTTCACATTAGTTCTGACAGATGTGATATTATCATGAAAGTTTTATACATAGACCAATTGTTTGAACTTTACTAAATTATTTAGAGGCTACTTTTTGTCTGTGTGAGTGAAAGATTACCTGTCTTCAGTTGCTTTAAACTTAGAGTGGTGAAAAAAAAAGGAAGAATCTAGCTACTGCATGGAACAGTAAACATATCCTCAGCTTGAATGAGAGAGTGCTTTTTGAGGAAATGATGCAGAGGCTTCATATGTAGGAGTGCCTGAAGAATGAGTATGTGCTCTTTCCTCTCTGGAAACATGCACGTGGCTTTCTAATTATTAGCTGAATGATTGTTCACCAGCCAGAAACCTTCACAAGCCAGAAACTGTCACTTTAATCCTTCAGATCCAGGCAGCTACAGGTGAAACTAAATACAGTGGCTCTTTGGACTGTGCAAAACAGCTGTACCGCGAGGCTGGGATTCGCGGCGTGTACAAGGGGACAGTGCTCACCCTCATGAGAGGTAACTGATGGAAACGTTCTGATGCTGTTTCAGCTTGGGGTACTTGAAGATAAGAAGCCTGACGTAGGTCTTGCTGTCACTTCAGCCAGTTGGAGATGCTTTGTGTCACTTTTATCCTTTTCTGCAGTCCACAGTTACTCCAGTGCCTCAAAGGGACTGAGAAATAAACATGAGATTTTCAGTGAGCGAGGAAGAGATGACAGATCAGAGGGATGTAGGAAGTAATTAAGATCTGAGAAGCTGAAAGGAATTAAAGCCCTCAGGAGCTGAGAACAAAAATAAAAATGCAGAAGTGAGCTTATTTTTCCTTTCTTGGAAGAACTGTGACTTTTGTCTGTGACTGCTCTAAGAGCTGATTGATTTAAAAGGCATGATGGTAGCAGTTTCCTTTCTAACCTCTTGAGTATGGATTAGACTTTTAGACTAGGATGTTGTGACCCCTCTCACAAAAACAGCCACAAAGTAGCTGTGCCAGACAGGGAATCTTCCGGCACTTACTCCTGTTGAATGAGGTTAGACTGTTCCTGTATTGGGTCAGTGCTTTCCAAGTACAAGGTGAAATTTCTGTGCTCTCATATCTCAGTTGAGGAACTGTCATCTGTTTTTCACAGTATTAGGAAAGCTAGCAGTTCTGTCTGAGTCCGTACCTGAGACTAATTGCCCCGTTTAGGTACAGGCTCAGAATGGGCTATGGAAGTATCTGAACTAAAGCAATATCAAACCCACCAAGAACAGAAACATCTGGCTTAATCAGAGCAAATAGTGTGCTAAACTGCTAAGGTTTCTGAACTGATCTAGTCTGCTGTGGAGCAGTTAAGAAAGCTTGGAGCTCATGGATTAACGGCTAAGTTACAATCTTATTTGAAGGGCTGCTGACAGAAATGCTCAAGAACAGGTATTTTCCCAGTTCTTGCCTTTTAGCACCTGCTCTCTTTGGGAAAGTTTGGGTTCCTCTGTCTAAAATGACAGATTTTTTTTGGTTTTAGAGAATGCTCAGAAGAGCAGTCTGGATTTATTCAGCGTTGATGTTGAGCTGGCATGGGGCTCCTGTGTCTCCAGGCTTCATTTTGTTTTCCACCACTCACAGATTTTGTTGTTTACCCTCTAGATGTCCCAGCCAGTGGAATGTACTTCATGACATATGAATGGCTGAAGAACATTCTGACCCCTGAGGGGAAGAGGTTAGTAAAATCCTAAAGTCAGTGTTTCCTGGACTTGCTATTTAATTTCCCTAGTTAAGAAGAGATTTAGAGCAGCATCAATAAAAGAAAGAAGATTTAGTCACCCTGTGTGATTAGAGCTGTTTTGGTCTGGAGTTAAGAGACAGAACGATATTCTGAGTTTCGTGCAGAATTTTAGCCCTGGGTTTTATTAGCCAAGTAAAGAATACTTGCAGTAGGTCTGTTTGCTCTTCCACCCCTCTGTGTGGGCAGAAGTCTATTCTGTTTTTTGTTCTGCGTTCCTGTCCCTGTCTTCACCACCACTGCAGAGCATTTTGTTCGTGCTGCTGAATGAAAGGATTCAAACTCCTGGGCTGGAGTTAGCACATTTTGCACAGAGTGCTCTAATTCTTGGTCATCTTGTTCATATTACTGCATCTTGTTGTCTGCAGCGTTGTACAGCCTTCTGGCTATCAGCCAGGTTTGTTGGTTGTCACATTAGTCAAAATATGCATTGTTTTTTCCTTTCCACAGTGTGAGTGACCTCAGTGCGCCGAGAATTCTCTTTGCTGGGGGCTTGGCTGGAATCTTCAACTGGGCAGTTGCTATTCCACCAGATGTGCTGAAATCACGTTTCCAGACCGGTGAGTAGCATGCCAGATTGTCATGGCCACAATCTGCACAGTGCCCCAGGGAATGGGGTGGGCAGTGATGGAAGATGCCACTCGAGCATCTTCTCTGCTGGGACGTAGTGTGTCCTGAGTGCTGCTTGAGACAAATACACAAAAAACCAGAGCGTGTTTCTAGCTTTTTAGTTGGTTTCCTTGCAAACTGTTGTCAAATCTGGCTCTAATTCTTTCTCTCTGCACCCCTACTAATATAATGATCCCCATTTTAGATACCTGTTTTGAAACGTAAGCATGGAAATCATCATAATAGAACCGAGTGTTTTATTACAAATGTAAGTCTTTGAAGGGCTTTGCTATTTCACTTCAGACAAGGTTGTGTAAATCCTAGTCTGTGCTGTGTAAAATTTACAGTAACTGTGTCTGCCTTGCTGAGAGTATTGCTTTTGGACTAACAGGTCTGCTCTTATGCATCTGTGGCTTAGTTATAGCAAGGATGGCCCCGGCCTTTCCAGCAGTTTAACAATTTTTTTGCTGATTTCTCTGGTTTTCAGTGCATACTTTTACTAAAGCTCTCCCATAGTCTCTGTCTGCAGGCCTAGCTCTTTGCAAGACATCTCTTGTGAATCACAGATCATGGTGATCCAGTGCACAAATTATTTTTTTCCTTTTTTCTGTGAATAATGGCTGTGGTCATTGGCTATCATGGAAGGCTGTGTGTGAAATACATCTCAGCATTAGGTCCTTGTTCCACAGAGCTCATCTACAGTGCTGCTTTACAGATGGTGTGCTTTATGGTGGTTCTGTGTGACTGAGTTGCTTAGTGGAGTACTTGTTCAGAGGGCTGGTAGAGGGAGTGCTTTCCAGAGAAGTGCAAGGTGAAGGAAGAACCAGTTCACAGAATCACAGAATCACCCGGGTTGGAAGGGACCTCAAGGATCATGTAGTTCCAATCCCCCTGCCTAGCAGGGCCACCAAACATAACAGTTCCCTATAACAAACAGTTCCCATAACAAACAGTTCTCTAAATGGATTTTTTGTTTTTTTAAAACACCTTAGCAAATCTGTATGGCATCAACATTAAAATACCCAGTGGTTTGTTGTGCTTCTTGGCTGGGGCATGAGATAAGATCATTTTCTGTTTCTTATAAACTAGCTTCATCAGTTTTTACTGATGACCTTCCTATCTCTCCTAATTGTGGCTTTGTGAGAGGTGTCCTCAACAGGAACAGCTCCCAGATCCAATCCTGACAAAATGTGTTCTTCCTTTGATTCTTCTCCTCCTCCATCCAAGATGTCTTCATTATGTAGATTTTTTTTGTGTTGATGGTGAGCACTTAGCTTCTTTTACTGAGCTGGTGGTTTGGTTTATTTGCTTTTGACTGAAAAAGGTCATTTTCCCAAGCAGATGTTTTCACAACATAGCTTCAAGCAGTGCTTGGATTCAGATGTTGTTTAGATCATCTAGCAGTATGAACCTGATGAAAATCTTCGGCTATCACTTATGCCTTAAGTTGTTTCTGATTGCTGCATATCTAATGTGTTTTGTATCGTTTGCAGCTCCTCCAGGAAAATACCCAAATGGCTTTAGAGACGTGCTGAGAGAACTTATCAGAGAGGAAGGAGTTGCATCTCTCTATAAGGGCTTCGTAGCTGTCATGATCAGGGCATTTCCTGCTAATGCAGTAAGTAAACTGCACTTCCAGATGGATTTTGGGGACATGGCCACCCATAATGAATGTTTGTAGTTTGCAGAGGAGATGCCAACCTTATTATTTTACCATCTCAGTGAGATTCTCATAACTAGGTGCTTTTGGCTGTTCTAAAACGTACCTTAACCTAGGGGGAGCACCAACTGAATCTTCCTTCTAAGCTGTGCATTAAAGCACAGTATTTCTGTCTGCTGGTATGTCCACCAGTAGAATACAGAAATGCATGGATAAATGTGGTCTGGCTTCTCCTGCAATAAGTAATGAACCTAAAGGATTAGATGTTCTATCTATGCATGAGGAGATATAGACGCCAAGTGTTTTATACTGCTGCATTATAAAGCCTTGTATGTAATAGGTTAGGAGAATTCTTATTTGTTCTGTCCATTCTCTTTTCCAGGCATGTTTTCTTGGTTTTGAAGTTGCTATGAAGTTTCTTAATTGGATTGTACCAGGTCTATGAAGATTACGAAGCCTCTGGAAATTAGAGAGGAGAGGGAAGAGAGTGCAAGTCTGCCTCAGAGGAATAAATGAATGATCACTTGAAGTTTCAGGAATGATTGCTTGCCTAATACCTTTTTGCCTTCCTCACATTCTTTAGGTGGTGCTATGTGCCATTCAAAAATATAAGGCATGACTCTGAAATAGAGTTGATGAAGAGCTAGAGGTGATACACCTGTATTCTGAGCCAATGTACCACAGCAGTAATGCTGCTAACACACACTACACCTTGAGTACTTCCTTATGGAAGAAGGGGAGACTTCCAAAATAAATTCTTTGTTTACTGAAGAGACATGTAGCTATTAATGCTAAGTTGCTTGAAATAATTGTTAGCAGTGTGTGCTTTACTCGCAGTGCCTAAGTTAGCAGCTGCACATACTAGTATTTACAAGCAGTGTCAAGTAGTGTTCTCATCTTATGCAGTGTTTTCAGTTGTGGATGTTTGCATGATGACAGCCATTTTAATGTTATGTGCACATGATGCAGCAAATAAGGAACAAAGCAGGTGAGATTAGAGTTATGTTTTGGTGGGTTGATAGGTATTACAGATACTTAACAGGGTGCTACACACTGATCTTCTCTATAGAACCAGGGAAAAAGGAATTACTCTCAGACACTTATTATAAACTTGACTAAAGTAGCCAGTGGAGAAATGTTTGACTCACCTGAGCTTTTCTCTGAAAAACCCCTTTGTAACTTTCCACTAAACATATCCCAAATGTAGGTTCACAAGTACAGCATGATTCATAGCAGCCCATGGTGTGCCTGGTTCATCAAATGCTGCATCCTGGAGGTTCGATCCCTCACCTAAGAAATTTTATCAGGACTTCTAGGAACTCAATTACTCTGACACTAGGGGGAAATATGAAGGTGACACTGGCTCTGCAATTTTGTCTAACGTTATTCTAACTTCTGTTCCTGCATTTTCTTGTAATATTATTGAACATTATCGCGTTTTAATTTGAGAAATTACTAATGCTAAGAGGCAAAAAAAAGCACCTTTATTTTCTCCTGATTTTGTTGCAGTGTTACCAGAACTCAATAAAGCTGGCTCCTGCTTGGCTTGAATGCGTGCTTTGGTTTATTTTTGTCTGGTCGTGCATGGTTTGGCAAAAATTTTCCAATTCTTAATTCTTAGATGTCAGTGGGAAATAGGCTGTGCCTTACTGCTTTTAATCTTTATCTGCTTGCCTTTTAGCTTTCGGGTTTTTTGTTCTTTTAGTGATACTGGAAAATGAATGTTCTGCACTTAGCAGGACTCGAAAGGCAAACATGAGGTGCTGTTATAGCTGAAGCTCTTTAACTACAAAGCCAGATGCTAAATAAAACCTCTTGTCTGTGGAAAGGATTTGATGTTTTTCAGGAAAAGGCCTGGACATGGATGTGGGGCTGCTTAGGGAAAGAATCTGTACTGTTGCCACACAGAAAGGGCAGCTGAGAGGTTGTTCTTGATTTGCTGTGACCTGTTTGTCTATGCTGTAAAGAAACAATCTCACCTTGGCTTTTGACAAATGAGTTGTTCCTGAATACACCCCACCCAGTGCTGCTTTGGAAGCCCTGAATCGTGTTCTCCTTCCCAGTTCTTTGGAAGAGACTCTGTACAGGGAAAAGGTGGGAGGTGTGAAAGCAACGAGGAATGGGAAAAGCCAGTTGCTTGGAGCTGCCCCAAATTCTCCCTGCTTTGTTAGCAGTGGCAGACCCTCCCTGTTCCTTGCTGCCTAGGAACCTGCTGCTGCTCCTTCTCAAAGTCGCTGCTGTGGATGAATGAATTATGTAACGCTGAGTTAATGCTAGTTCAGAGAAAAAGTAATTAAAGGATGTTAATCTATGAAACTGTTTTAAACACAGCTCTCTAGGTTTGTTGAGACTAAATTCAAACTAATGTCAAGAGGACTAAGTCTGCTTTTATGGATGTATGTTTCCTAACCACCAAATGCTCTCCCTGGCTTTGATTCTCTAGTAATTCTGATCGCCTCTCTGACCTTTGTGTGGGAGCTGTGATGCCTAGAAGCGATTTGTCTCAGCTTTACGAAGTGTCATCAAGCTTCAATGTTTTATTCCTCTTTACTGAAGTGTTACAGAAATAGCGACGTTCCTTGGGAGGGACAGAAGTGTGCAAACCATGCATCTCCTTTCAAAATTCCAAATACTGATCTTTAACACTGTTTGTTCCACCTGTCCTGTCAGCTAATGAATGCTCTGTGTTCGCTTCTGATCTCATAGGAAACTAGAAAGAACTGAACTATAGTCTTGGCTGTAAGTGCTGTTCTAGATTGTTGTTTGGGGCTTTTTTATGCAATTGCCCAGCAGATGGCTGTCTGGGGCTGTCAGCAAGATGGACAAAGCAGATCTAAAGGCAAGGTCAGAGGCAAGTTAGCAAGAGCACCGGCTGGTGCCTAGTGTTTCCATTTGTGGCAGCTTTCTGTGTCAGGCTTCAGAGGCTTTATGTCTCTAGCAGGGCAGACAGGCAGCTGGAAGGTAGGAGCCTCTTCTGCCCATCTACCCTTATGAGGAAGACTGTCATTCTTTCATCTTGTGGTGAGGGGGAACAGGAGACTTTTGTGAGCTGGGCTCTGTGAAGCCTTCTCTTAACCTGCAGTTGGCCTGCAGTTGAACCTTGGCTGTGCTGGCACCAGCTCAGTCTCGCCTGCCTATAGCCTGAAGCAGGACTTGTTCTGAAAGACCGAGAGACTTCCTGCACTCTCTAATACTTCAGCTGTTACTAGTAACTATAAACTATCTCCCTTCTACCAAGCCGTCCCTTTCTTTAATATCTACCTTTTAAATGTAACTTCCTATTTTTTAAGAACTTCAGATCCTTTTTCCAATTTCAGTTATCCTAATTGTATTATCCCCACCCTGATGATTTTACAGAGCTTTGTATTTTGCATGAAGAAATATTGTTTGTTTAATATGATCGACTCCATTTGGTACTTCTAGTGAAGTTAAATACAGAAGAAAGAGAACAAGAATGAAGGGTTGCTTTGCAACAACAGCTGTGGGAGGAGAAATGTTTAAAGTAGGCTGATCAGACACATCTGCTTGTTTGTTCAAAAGCTTGAGAACTACTGAAAACTGATACGGCTATCCATCACTTCTTGCACAAGAAATTCCTGAGTTGCAGGTTGTTAAGAACTGGGAGTGTTCTACTAGGGAAGTCACACAGAGTGCTTTACGTCTTGTGTTCTTTCCAGAAGTATCTGCTGTTGGCCACTGTCAGGTGCTTGTTGGGAAAGAATAGACAGACCTCAGATGTGACTGTTGAAAGTTGGGCTGGGTCCAACCCTCCCAAACTAGGGAGGGTTGCTCAGGACTGCCTCTGGTTGGCTTATGAATATACCCAAGGACAGTGGCTGTGCACCTCTCTGGACAACCTGCTTCAGTGTTAATCACCTTCACAGCAAAATACATTTCTCGTACATAAAGACAGAATTTCCCATTGCTGCTAGGAAGAGTCTGCCTCTGTCATCCACCGAGTCAGTCATTTCATCAACAAAAGCTGCTAGGCTGAGCAGGCTTGAAATCCCCACATCCAGATCCATGCCGACAGTTCTCTCACTCACCTTCTTGGCCTTCCAAGGAAATAACTTCCTGGAGGATCTGCTCCATCACTTTCCCAGGGATTGAGGTAGGGTTTACCAGGCTGTACTTCCCCAGATTGTTCTTGCTTTTCTTGAATTTTAGGCTCACATGTACTTTCTTCCAGTCCTCAGAAACCTTCCCTGATTACTGCAACTTTTCAAAGACAACAAGAGTGACCTTGCAGTGACATCAGCCAATTCACTCAGTAGTTGTGAATGTATCCCATGGGGTCTAGTGCACTTGTGTATATTGCATTATTATGTTTTTAATGTTACCTAACTCAATCCCTTGTATCATGAAAGAATAAGTCCACGTTACTCCTGACTTTCACACTGGTCTCAGGGACTTGGGTTTGCAGAGGACATTCTTGCCATCAGCTGTGGAACAACAACCAGAATAAACTGGTAGCTGGTATTTTGGGACTGGTCCTAGAGCAAGTAATCTTTCACCGTGGCCAAAATAGTCTCTTCCGGTGCTTCACAGCCACTGGGCAGGAATGTACCACATTTATGCTGTGTGAGAAGGTTCTTCTCATGACACCTGGGTTCCAGCCATAATGCTGCTTCCTTTTACAGACCGCAAACAAAAAAGCCTGCTGGCTCAACAGCAAGAGGCTGCTGCTGCCATTGGATACGCTCTGCACTGAAGAACTTCAACAATGTTGCTCAATTGCTCCCATTTGAAAATAGGCCCAGCTCCCTCTGCAGCTGCTTCACAAGGACTTTTGCTTCTGACACAGAGAACTGCTAGGAGCTACTTCCCCTCACAGTGTGAGCTCCCCCCATAGGCTGGGAAGCAAAGCTGTAAGGATCCCAGCCTCAGCCCCGGTCCCTGGGACACAGTACTGGTAGTCCTACCTGTGCAGACGGGCTGACTGCCTGCTCAAAGGCCCTGTAAGTGATTCTGGCTGAACCTTTTTGATGTCCTGGTTTTATGCCACGCTTTGTCCTTCTGTCCAGTAGACTCTTGATTAAGCCTTGATTAAGCAGCCCAGTGAAGGAATGGGCTGCAGGGCAGAATACACTGCCTAACGCTGCAGTCGTAAAAAAAAAACCAAAAACATTTCTAGTGCAGAAACTTTTGTGCATAACTGAGGACATTTTGCTCTGTCGCAGCGTGTTAGAACAATATAATTTGGCAATTACATCTCCAAACCTGGTAAAAATGTAAACCTTTATTAGTGGACCGACAGTGCTTTTACTAACGTCTCCACATCTAGTTTAGTTTAAGCAGTCTATAATTCATAGCTTCTCTTACTGGAAGAATGGCTATAAAGATCAGTATCAAAGTTACTGCAAAAGGCTACAGATAAGCTTTACTTCCCTTTGTAGATAACAGTTTGAATGTAAATTTGCTAAAGTACATGATGCTATTGCTAACTGTAGGTATTACTGACTGGACAGCTGAAATGTTCTGTTCTGTAATGACTGCTTCTTTGTCAGAGTGCTGAGTGCTGGCTTCTCTTATAGTGCTGCTGCTCTGCATTTGAGAGAATTTGCGCACAAGCTGTTGATGTCTAAATAAATGTTGAGCTGCCTGGCTATGGATACTCCACTGCTGAAAGCAGATCCTAGCAGCAGCACTTCTTTATAGCAGTATTTCCTAATACAGTTTCCTAACAGTTATTTATTACTGGCAGGTGTTTGCTCCTTCCTCTCCATTTTGTATAGTCAAAAAAATTCTAAAATTTCATTTAGCCTTGAGTACTTTTTTTCTGTCCTGGCTGAAGGTAGGAAAATCAATTTTCTTTCCCTTCTCATCTTTAACCTCCATATAGATTTCAGGAGAACCAGCTGAAATGCTGAAAAGGTATAACATTACAATGAGTCCTTCTCCTCAAGTTTAAGCTGATGTGATGGAGAAAAGCCCTCAACTGCCTGCACAGACAAATGCTAAGCAAAAATACATCTCTCTGAAACACAACCCTCCCCGCTTGTTCTTCCCCACTCACCCTTGACTTTGTATCAATCGCTGCCAGGCAATTATCTCCCTTGCTGACTGCCTCCCCAGCCAAAGTTCAGGAACTGGCAACTGGTGGGAGATCACTCCAAAGAAGGGAACTGGCTGTTCTCAGAGTCCCTTCCCTCACTTTCCAGCAGCTGCAGGCACATTTAGTTGCAAGACACCCCGGGCTTTTGTAATGCAGTTCAATTCAGGCTGTAACAGCAGAGGTTTCTCTTAGAAAGGAGGCTGAAGCTGCCCCAGGAAGTAGGTAGGAAAGAAGGGACCTGGTTCTATTCCTGCTTTGTCAGTGGCAGCACCCCAGAGAAATGGGCTGGCTACTGCTGCTGCTGAGATGGGAAAGGCGTGAAGACAGAAACTACTGTGCAGCTTTCCTAGCAGCAAGTCTCTGTATTTACCCACCAGGCCCTAGCAAACATAGGCACTGAAGGAAGATCGTTCCAAGTCTTTTTCCCAGGTACACACTGTTTCCATTCAGCAAAAGCTGTGTTGGGTCTGCAAGATTGAGTTTCATCTGTAAGGAGCTGGAGGTGGCTCTGCTTCTTCAGGAAGTGTCATGGGTGAGGCATAGCATAGCAGTACCAATGCAAAACCTGTGTGTCTCTTTTGAGAGGAGCAATACCTTGTGGTACAGACAAATTACTTCTTGTGTTGATGAAAAATTTCTTTTTTTCCCCCTCCATTTTCCTACTTATCAGGATGACTGTAGGAATGAACCACTACCATGTCACAAGTACTGCTTGTTCCAAAAGCAGAGTCACTGCTGGTATTTCATTCAGCAACAATCACAAAATGAACTAACACGTTCCATTTTCTATCAGTACTGGGCCCATGCAGTTAAAGACACTGATGGAATGGAGGGTATCTGCATTTTTCACCGTCATGGGCATTGCAGCAGCAATTGGTACAGCAGCACAACAAACACAGACCCAAGGTGAACCGTTCCTGGAAAGGTCAGAGCCAAAGTTTTCCTCCTCCTGGGAGGCAGCGCTGATGTTGATGGGGCTAATGAGGGGATTTCTCACCAGGTCTCCTGCAGTTCAGCAGTTGTGCACTGGTGGTGCAGTCCTGTGTAGAAGCCACTGCGTGCGCAAGCAGCTGTCAGTTGCCAGTAAACATTTTGTCTTATGATTTAGAAGCAAGAGTTCGTAGAGATGTGGGGGGGGGAAAGTCCTGGAGAGAGTTAGATCACAAAGCCTGGCTCATTCACCACTCCATGAAAGAGCAGCTCAGGCGCAAGCAAAACAGGCAGGGGGCAGAGCCATTCGATGGACTGAGCAACTATCTTCAGGACATGTTGAATCACTTGAGGAAAGTGAGGCCACAGTGCCTCTTTTCCGTATCAAAGTATGTTTTTCCTGCATAATCTGTCTACATTTTCCAATGGTACAGTCTGAAGACATTCTTTTCTTGAGAAATCTGCAAACAAAAGGAAAATTTGTCTTTTTAGTTTTGTTTCCTAGTGAACTAGAATTTATTATGGCTAATATTACTCTTTCTGGAAAATATAAAAGCGTATTGTGTCACTGGAACTGCCTTACTTAATCAGACCAGAGATCTCTTGGCCCAAAGCGCAGCCTGCAGTCAGCTGGAGGAGGAGCAGGAGAGCAGTGCGCAGCCTGCACCTCCGCTTCTGCCAAGCCACATCCACGTGGAGGGATGTACTGAGCTAGACATTGCAGCTGTGCCTTTTCATTCTGGTACTCTAGGCCTCATTTCCAGCTTAACCACCTTTTGGGCACCTTTCTGGTTTTGGTCTCTACAGTATCCAATAACAGCGAGTTGTGTGTTTAATTGTGTGCTGCTTTTGGATTGGCTGAATGCTGGTTTCACTGATGTCCCATAAATCTTGTATCATAAGAAGTAATAACATGTTTTTCCTTCATCTTTTCTGAAATAGTCTGTGATTTTCTGGGCCTTTCTCCTTGGGGCTTTCTTTCCAAACCAACAACTTCTTTAACTTCTCCTTGCACAAAGCCACGATCTTCCCCTCTCTCTCTTTCTTTTTTGTCATATTTCTTGTGCAAGGTGTATTTCAGATAGCAGTTTCTATACAGCCATGTTGACATTTTCTATTTTGTTCTGTAATATTTTCCCTTGGGAACTGACCAAGCTGATTAATTAAAATTGGTATTGATTTTTAAATATGCTTTAAAAGATTTCTGATTGAGTACTTGGCCAACATTCTGTCTTCTACAAGTTCTTCTGTAATGAAAACCTCCTGGTCCATCATTTCTGATAAATTTAAATTATCTGGTAAGAAGTACCCTTACTAAATGGACCGAGTATTCTTTGCTGAAGGTAACCTAGCAACATTTACACCATCAATAAACAACTGGTGTTTTTCTGAGCAAAAGAATGCCCCACACATTGTTCTTTATTCTGACTCCAATGGTAGTAATGGCAATATTTACAATGCCCAGCCCACTGTGCTTAGAGTCTTTTTCTTAATTCACATTCCTTTGAATCACTCTTCAGCTCACCCGCTAAAGCTTTATGCAGAATAATTATAAGATTTTGAAGTAAGATACCCATGGAAAATGCTCACCTTGATTTTTCAGTTTAGTTTCCCTTTTTGCAGTTAAAGGTGAGGCTCACCATATGTCGTATGGCTGCTCCAGATTCTCTGACATTCAACTGCTAGGAAACGTGAGATCTGCTAACTGTTTGATCATGAGTATTTTCTGATGGAAGTACTGTGGTAACCATGGAACTTTTGAAATTTGCCAAAATTTACTTTGAAAAGAGGATGTTTTCAAAATGAACGGTTTCCTGTGATGTTTAAGAAAACGTGAGGGTTAACTGCAGTACAAACCCCACCTCGATGAGCATGGAGATAAAAACAGGAAATCCATTTTCATTAGGTACATAGATGCTTTCAAATTGTCACAGGTAGTGAGCTCATAGACTCACAGATGGCTTTCCGTGGCCCCAGGACAGCTTTGTCTGGGCTTTGTTTATATCATTTAATCATTGAAAGGACAGAGCAGAAAGGTTCACCTGGGAGAGGACTTTGTACAGGAAGTTCTGTTCCAGTCCTTTACAGACTTTTCTGTGTCAAATGATAAGAGAAACCTTTCTCTGTGATCTGGCACCATGAATGACTGCAAGTACTTTATGGGCATTACCTGGCATCTGCCAAGCCTCAACGAATTCAATTTGATCTCTGTTTAAACCCAGTTAAAAGATTACAGCTCTGGATATAGTGTGGACAGAAAGAAATACAAACATCTCAGGATTCAGCAGTGGGATCTGGCTCTGCCAGAGTATGAGACTATCTAAGATACCACAGAAGGGAACAGGAGAGCAGAGCAAAGTATCTCCATTTCACATGGCAGCACATTGCACACAGGATGAGAACACAACTACCTCTCAAAGGATTTTAAATACTCGTGAGAATGCAGCTAGGAAGCCGTAATCCCTTGTGGTCACTAGATCTTACATTTGTAAACCACAACACATTAACATGTACTGCTCTTGTTTTACTTATTCCTTATGACCTTTTTTCTCAAGACCTTCTTTGCACTCAGTATTGTTTAAATGATGTCTTTTTGTAAATACAGAATCTACAACAAAATTTCCATTTTTGCTGGAAGCACTGGGCAATCTTCATCAATTTCTGTGACTTTTTCCAGCCAAAGTATTAATTTTCAAGAGAGTGCTCTTGAGACTCCTAGCTATCAAATACTGCTCCTAAGGTTCAGTCATCATTTTCCTCCTGTTCTAGTAGCTCTTCCCAAATTTATTTCAACACAAATTTAGAGAAATCTGTTATTCAATATATATGATAAGGGTGCAAGCAAAATGGAACTTCATTTCTCTGAGGACAGTTCTCAGTAGCCTGAAAATCTGAATTGCCAATACAGAGGGTGCTTGTTTTCTTATCCATTTTACCTTATTTGTTGGGCCTTTTCCTGTAAAAATACAAACAGTTGAAGATGCCATTAAGATTTCTACCATACCTGAGGTACCAGAATATTTTAAAATATATTTAACAGTTAATTTACATTTAACTATTTGCTTTTGGTTGTGAGAAGAAGCCAAACACTGTGATATGAATAACTCAGCAAGCTACTGCGTCCTTTAAAACAAAAACCCTTCACTTCTTCGTATATTCAGCTTCAGTCTGAAAAGATGCATATTTAATTTAGACTGCACTGCTCCCCCTTTGCTTTAGGTGAAGAAAATAGCTGCTAAAACAGGCCTTTCATGTCTAGCACTTGATCCCTTGCTTTCTTGAAGTGAAATAACAGAGGTGGATTGTTTTTATTTTTGTCATTTCGCTGTTTAGTTCTTTGATCTTCAAATGTCTCCATTTAGAGGAAATGAATAATTATTTTGTTTTTCAAAAGGCTGCAGATGTGTTACTTGTGCTGCTGGCAGTGCCAGGCCCTGTGCAGAGGGGCTGCCCTTTCCCCAGGGCTGCAGGGATCTCCTCAGCTGTGGCAGCCTGGGCTCTGGTCTCAGCTCCTCGTCCCCCAAGCAGCAGCAGCTGTCCTCTGGTCCTGGAAACATTTCTCACTGCACAGACTCGGCTCATTCCTGAGAGCTTTGTGAGGCTCAGTTATTCCTCCTTACCTTTCCTGCCAGCTTATCGTCTCCGTATCTCTTCTCCATTCTTTTAAATAATCAGAAAACAACCACTGTGGAAATGAGCGTTCTCCAACTGAACCAAGCTTCACGCAGCTTTCTTTCAAAGCGCCAACACTGTCACTGTGCAGTGATTCATACTTGCTAGCTCCCAAGAAAACCTCACTCTCATGCAACCTTTTGGGTTGTTCCTGACATATTCAAATCATCCACTTTGGCTGTACTTCTACTAATGCAATTACATTTTCCAGTCTTTTGTCCTTTTCTTCCCCTCCACTTTTCACTTTGCCATGCTTTCTTTTTTTCATCAGTTAATTGTTGGCTTCTCTATCTGGACTATTCTTTGGTCTGAGACTTTTGGATTTTGATCCCAATCAGCCAGACAACATTTTTCCCTTGCTTAAATTCTCTAACCGGGTAAAACAAATTCTGAAAATTGAAAGATAATTTTCAACACTGCTCTCTCTGTAGAAGATTCCTCCCTTCCTGAGAATCACTTTGTTTCCACTGTGTTTCTTTTAAAGTTAAGCAGCAAGGTCTTGAGGAAACAGCAGCGCGTTCTTTTGAGATAAACTCTTCTCTCTTTTTTTTACAATTTCATATCCCCATCACTAGGTGGAAAATTTCACAGTCTGTCTTTGTGTCTGTAATGCAGCCCAGGAAGCAGCAATAACAGCCTACACTGCCAGTTCCTAGGACAACTCACATTAAACAACTTCGCAATTAAAGAGTTGATATACTACAATGCCTTTCCTCCCTGCTTAATTTGAGCAATTTCATCAATGAACTGTTTTCTCATTGATTTGTGTTTCTGTACCTTCCTAGCACTGCCCTGCACTTCAGGCTCACTAAGATTGCTCCTTGCTCTGCTCTAACAGCTCAGTGATACTTTGGAGTTGCCTCCAAAAGGCGCCAGCTCAAGCCTTCTTCCTCAGTGTCAGGCAGCTCAACTGATCTTTTTTGCATATTCCACTCCTTCTTGCCTTTGCTCTTTCTTATGCTTTCATTTTAGTCTCCAGCCAACCAAATGGTGAGCTTGAAACACTCTTTCTATAAAATGTTTTCAGTTTTCAGAAATCTTTGGCAGCAAATCTCATGTAACCCTGTGCTGTGCTTTAAAAGGGGATGAGAGTAGAAGTGAATCGAGTTCACTTTGCTGTACAAAGCTGAACAGAAAACAAATAGCTAAATAGAAATAGCTGTTCTCTGAGCCAAACCTCATTTTAACATCGCATCCTTAAGTCTAGTAGCATGCTTAAGAGTGATTTCAGACAAGGAGAAATTAGGCAGCTATTCATGGGAAAAAGTGAAGCTAGCACTATCTGACTGGGTTGACAAGTACACAAAGGAAACAAACAGAAAACATTGTGCTTCTAACATTGATAATGTTTCGGTACTCAAAATACTGTTGGTGATGGCCACGATCCTCTACATGAAAGATGGCTCAGCAGGAAGCTGTTGTTGGATGGAAACTGCACAGTGCTGAATGATCTGGGCAGAATCACTCCTCATCTGCCTCGGGGATGCTCTCAACCGCCAGAAAAAGCTGCATTATCACTTGCTTTTATTTCAAAGAGCTCAAATACTTAGAGATAGGGAAGAGATCGAGCGAGACAGAGCATAATTACATTCTTGTTTCTCATACCATTAAATACGAACACGGAACAATTACAGTGCATATCCCTTGCACTCAGATTCTCCTGTAAACACAAACAAAGAGCCAAATTTTGCCTCCGGTTTTGCTGTTTCGTTAACAAATCAGTGTTCTGTACATTGAAGATGGCTGTGGGCAGCGAGGGAAATGAACTCTACAAAATCTGAAGAAGGCCTTGACCCGCGGGGTGCTTATTTTAAGAACACACACCAATAGTGCAAACACCAAACAATCTCTTAGGTTTCTCTAAGCCACAGGATAGGTTTAGGCTGTATCTTTTTCACATGGTTTACATTAGCTGTGACTCAGAAAAGTCACCTTTAAAAGGGTGTGAAGAAAGATAAGAAACAGCCTTTTTTGTCTGCATGTTGCCTCTAGTTTCTTGCTGACTGCAAATTAAAGAGCAGGGAAGGACATCACTGCAGTGCGTTTGAAAGGGAACTCCTTTGCTAACAGCGATAAAGTGGAGGAACATCAGTGTGGGGACAAAGCAGCTTTGAGGTGACATTAAATCACAAATGCATACATTTGGGATGCACTGCTAGCAGTGCAGTTTAGGGAGCTGTCATTTTTCAGTGCCCTGAGAAGAACAAAAGACGAGACTCCTCTCTGAGGCTTTCTAAGTTTAGGAATATGGCACAAGAAAGATGAATACCCCAGGCAGGTGGGAGTGCACAGTCAGTGAGGCATGTCGGCCTCTGAAGGTGCTTCAGGAGAGCACTGACCAGCTGTGATGGGGAGAAATGGCTGTTTGGAATGGTGATGGTGGAGGACTCTGGATAAACCACTACTGACAGACTGCGAACGATCAGCTGAACAGAGGTCAGGAAGGATTTTGATATGAAATGTGTTTGATGCAGAGAGAGAAGAGAGAAGACAGAGAAAATCAGTGCAAAGTACATGAAATGATGAGCCAGAAAAATGAACTTTGTGGCAGAGTTTATTTTGGACAAGAGTGAAATAAGTTTGCATTCACAGGAGCTAAAAGCTGGTATGGCTGAGCCAGAGAAGGCTCGCAAAAGAGGGGACTATGTGATTCAGCTGGGAGGGGGTAAGTAAAGGTTGGATCTTTCCTGTATGTGAAAGGAAAATGTGAATCCCAAAACTACTGATGCAATTACCAGAGTCACTGAGAAAAAACAGCAAGAGGTAGGGAAAACTGCACCCTTTCAAGGCTAAATGATGCAAAACCACACTCACTGAGAAACACTTCTCACAGTTCAGGAAGCCTTTGTAAACACAATTAAGCATAGTTTTCATTGTGAGAATAAAGGCAGCTAATGTATTGCAGAGAATGTACAAAGAGAGGTGCAGAGGTTAGAGCTAAATATCAGAAATACAAGGCTACATCAAGCAGGAAGGCTACAGTGATAAATACAGAAAGTGTTTGCTTTTAAACATGTAAGTTAATACAGCTGAGACATTATGCTACAGCATATAGTGATGTTTCTAGAAGCTAAAAGAAACACTAGAGCCCTTAAAGCAAGCTATGCTCTTCTGAAAGAATCAGTGCAAGCATTAAAAGAACAACCAATCAAACAAATCAAACCCTAATTATAGCTAACACACAAAAACAGGACACAGAGACTTGTGTTCAAAATATGCTGTTTATTCAAGAGCTAATTACAGTAGGCAAGAGGCTTCTCAAACCAACAGTGCGAAGGGAGAAAAGATTCCTACAAGAAAAGTGATAAGAAAATTACTTGTCTTTCTGTGCAAATTCTTCTGTCCTTTACCATCTTCTTGTTTTTCAAATTGCTCTTCAAATGCCATGGATAACTGATGTCTGTCTATGCATCAGACTTCAAACCCTTTTCTCTTAGCAGTTACACAGGAGGCTCCAGTGAAATCCATAGAATGAATTCTGGTGCTGATCACAGCTGTGACAAAGGACCTCTGGGCTCTTGGAAACCCATCACCATTTTTCTACCAGTTGGCTCTGACTGCTGCACTGCCCACAGTCACCTGGGTGGGAGGTTTTATGTCTAACAGTCTTAACAGAGGTATTTGCCTTTGTAAATCGATATTTAATCCTCTGCCTACAAGACACTTTGCAATGTTTATCCACCGTAATGCAATACTTGACTATTCTAGAATGAATGTACATGATTACTCCATTCATAGATGCATCGTGTAACAAGAGACATTGCTCTCCAATTATTACTGATGTTGCATTACATTAGCAGGTCCTGACCATATAAACCAAGAACGATGGCCTCAGCACTTGCTCCCTTTGGCTAATTCCCTCCTGCTGACACTGTCCTTCCTGCTGTCTTATCTTAACACATTAAACAGTAAGCTCCTTTTGGCAGTAGCCCTGTGTCACCATCTGCAAGGAAATGCACACCGCTCAGACTCCTCATCCAAAACCAGGCTGTGAACTGTTGCACAGAGGGGCACCCATCCCTGCTCACTGACCCTTCTCCCCTAAAGGCCAAGGCTGCCCCACTTTTGGGGGTAGCTGCCTTGAGACAATTTGCTCTGGCAGCATCTGCCCACCTGGTGTCACCGAGGCAACGTGGTCCCTGGGGGGGTGACGTGTTGCTGCAGCAACGCGATGCTTCCAGCTGCAGCCACCGATGTCTTCCACAGCCAGCATGGAGCCAGGATCTGGCCTTGCTGGCAGGGCTATGAAGTTAGGGTGGCTGATGGATCGTAACAAGGATAGATACAGATGTGTATTTGTAATTCTCACTATAAAGCAGCTTCAGATTAAAGCCTTTGTCAGTACCCACAGCTCTGAATGAAATCATTGTCACATTCCTTTACTGCTCCTGATCACATAAAGGTAAATTATGAGTAACCTAAGTAGGATATATTTTAATAATGCTGTCACTCTTCCTCTGGACCTATTGATTCAGCAGGTAATTTTAGTACAGATTCTCCGATAATTGGGCCAACGTAACAAGTAATGAACTTAATACAACACTGAAAGGAAGAAGAGAGTAAATATTTGACACAGATCCACAGAAACTGATAAAAAGTACTTTTCCAGAAAGCGTGGGGAATATTTTATCACCCTCCTCTGCCCTTCACAGAAAAGGTTAAAGGCTGTTCCAGCTCTGTTTCAGCAAAAGTTTCCCATTTCTGCAAGGCAAACTTCATTATTTGTACATCAGAAATGTCCTGTTATGCCAGGGCATATCACCAAAAACAAGAGAGAGCTCTTCTAACATTTAAGAGATACTGAGGCAAGGCTGGCCAGAGAGTTAAACACAAAACCAGCCAAGAAACAATGGAGCCCACAAGTCCTTTAGAGCCACCCAGTCAGTCTTAGCCAGGAGCTGCTCCCAGTGCACACCTTGGACTCATGCTGCTTTTCTCCTGAAGCTCCAACACTACAAGAAGAGGTTTCTTTATTTTTAGTTAACTGAAATTTTCAGATCATTTTCCTAACAAATAATTTCTTTCTAAATCCAGATGGCTCTAATAAGGCTGCTGCACTATTCTTAATGATTTGGAAGCAGTGTTAATGGCTGTCACCTGCTATGTTTCAGACTGTCAATAAAGACAAATTAACCACCAAATTTTGTTGGTTGAAAGACTGGAGGACTTTCCTATCACAGCCTGTCAGGGTACTGCAGCTACTAGAGGGCTTGCTGCTGAGAAACAGAAAGCATTTCCCTGCTCAGAGGGTGAGATCTGTGCTGTAAGCTAGTCTTGGAGGGAGAACGATGGTGGTGTAACTTTATCGTTTACAAAACCAACAAAATACAGATATGTATAAGAAATCCTAGCCACCAACTCGCTCTGGTATCATTATAAAATGGCAGAGCAAGTCCAAGGCTCTTGCAGATTTCAGCCCTCCGCTGCTCTGAAAGTAAAAATCAATGATCCACCGTACAAGTTTGCTAAATAAATCTGCAGCTGGTGCCTACACATGAATGTTACAAATTCTGATAGCAAGTTCTTAATAGGATGGATTTTCTTCACTTGATTGAAGAGATAATGTATGAAATGTTACTTTTTAAGCTTTTGTAAAGTAATATATTTCAAATAACTTTTTTTGAAAATGTATCCTGATGATAGAAATGCTTAAAATACGAACCTGCAGGGAGTTTTCAGAATTGGAAATGGCTTTTTCACAATGGCCTAGGGTCTGGCACGGTGGATCTAGGATTCCAGTGTAACTGCTGTATGTGCTATTCCAATGCAAGCACCTAATGCTGACTGAAAGAGTAGGAAGTATTGTGAAGCTGGAGTTCCTTTTGAAGCGAAGTGTACAGCAGCAGACAACTAATTGCTTGCTGCTGTTCAACATTTTGCATAAGCAAATTCTTTTGTAGCAGCTTTGAAGTTTTACCACGTTCTGGATAAACAGCAAAATAACTTGTTATCACTGTGACGATAAGAGTAGATAAGGAGAGTTCTTTGTTAAACAGCTCTTAGAGATACGATGGAGTTTAATGAAGACAGGGCCTAACAGAGCCTCTATCATTGAAAGAAACTCTTGCTTAATGAAAGAAAGAGTAATATCTGATTGCAGAACTACAACACCTCATACAATCTGTACTGAATACTGATTCACAATTGCTGTATGCTCTGAGAGAAGATAACAGACTGAAACTATTTTGCAGATGTTCACAAGATATCTTTGAAAAGGACTGTATTTTTATGGGTTTGTGGAGAACTTTGGAACCCAGAAGTGTATGGATGTCACTGCGTAACACAGAATGTGAAGTGTAGGAGGATCCTTGTTTTCCCCATTGGTATCACTTCCTGGCTGACCTGGTATTAAGACTTACTGTTAACAACAGCTACATGGAGAAACCTTAACAAGTTTAGAGATAAATATTGCCAATATGGCTGTGAGTAATCTAAAGATCTTTCTGCATGGAAGCTAGATGTCAATGCAGAGACACGTCAAACCAGATTTAATAAAGCACTGTCTCGTTGCATTCCCTAAAACCACATTCTTCTCTTCATCTTTTTCAAACACAACTCTTTTGGGCTGAAAACTTAGGGATGAAAATCAGAAAAAGATGCAGGAGAAGCATTCTACAAGTAACACCCATCAAATTAGCTTCTGCTACAGGCAGGATTTGACTCCAATTGTTGAAGCAGCAAGCATTTTCAGGTCTAAAAACCCATCAGTTTCTTATTGAGATTCACAAAAAGGGGCTTAACATGGTGAGGCAGCTTTACAGTCCTGTGGCTTGGAAACTGAGGTTACCTGCTCCTTTAATGCAGACACTGAAAATGCAGTCAAACATCAAACACATCTTTAAAATTCAGAAATCTAAACTAAACTGGAAAAAAAAAACCAACAGCCTAGAAGAGAGATGTTTCACATTGCCATATCTTCCCTGGAGACGCATAATCCTCCATTACCATTTTTACAATGTATGCTCACACACAGCGTGTGAAGGACGACAGATAAACATGATTGGAAGTGCTTCCTAACTTACTCTATAACTGAATGGAGCTCTGGAGCACTGGCTAACTAACCTGCATGCTGTGCTATGAGTTTAATTAAAATAAGTGCTATCATGTAATAGGGTTCATAAAAGGATTTTCAGAGTAAATATAAAATGCTGGGGATCTGATGGATACAGCCTCATTTATTACTGTTGTAACTTACATTTGATACAGCAGTTTTAATACCTGGAATTAGTAAATATGCTGTATTGAGCTGGAAGGGCTGACAAAATGCACCCTTCACATACTGTGCAACATAGTACTATACCATCTTCACGTACTGCAGTTGTATGCATGGTGCGGATCTGGGGGCACAAAACACAAGGAACAGTGAAATTTGTTAATTGCTTTCCTCTTGCAGACAACATAAAATGAGGCTAAAGAGCAGAGGTGTTGAGACTCCTAACTGAAGAAGGGGGAAAGAGCCCCAGGCTCATCCTGAATGAAGGCTCAACCTGCCACGTAGGAGCAGCTGAGCAGAAGGGGCAAGAGATAGGCTATGTATTTGGGGTCTACCCAAATACAGATGAGAGGGATTGGGGCAAATGAGGCTTTAGAAATGGCAACTGGCAAGAAAGTAGTGTAGAAAGATGATGAATAGGAAAATGCAAAGGTACCTGTGTAGCAGAGAAATGGTTAATCATGCTTAATGGACAAAAGTGACAATGGATAGTATGAGAATAGCAACAGTGACAGACAGAAACCTGTCTGAAGTACCATGCTGTTTATGGAAGTGCTGGTAAAGTGCACTGTGCAAGGTAGAAACGTGAGAAGATGAGGGATGGGACAAGAATGGCCATAAAGACAATTTCAGGTTGGTAAGCAAAGGCTCAAGGATGAAACAAATTGTAGAGCTCTTTTGTAGGGACACACTCCTGTATCCCAACAAAACTGTTTGAGGAGGGTTTGCTGACAAACGCTGATAGAAGCCAATACTTCAGATTCAGTTTTTGAATAAAATACAGGCCAGCTAATTAATTGTCTTCTCTTAAAACAATCTACAAATCTTTTACCTCTATTCAGTAGCAATGTCTGTGTATGCTAACACTGCAGAACCGTTGCAGCAGGGTCAGGGCTACCTTGTGACTGACTGCTATTTCCACTCTGCACAGAATTTATACCAACTTCACTGGAGAGTTCTGCATGTAATGTTTTCATTGCTAGGAACAGGAACTAAAGTACAACTAAAGTGGGTGCAGTTTTCACTTTGTATTCAGGAGAACCAAATGATAAGCAAAGTTCTTTCTTACATGTCTGCTGTTTGCAGATCCGAGTACAGTTGCTCACAACTTCTCTCATATGGAAATCACCCACTTTACAACTGCTAAGTAGTGTTGTTCAGAGTACTTCAAACAACCAGGCTGTCTCCCTGTCTTCTGTCCCAGAGTACTTCTATCTAGACCCCTACATCTGGCATTTATATCTTATGTATGACAGATCGATATTCAGAGGCATTTCTTTCTACATCAAGGTAATGTCAGGGAGAAATGTTTTACAAAATCAGGTATTCTGAAACTGCTGTTTTCTACCACCTGAATTGTTACCACCAGAATCAGTGTTACCAGTGCACAGAAACCAGATTTTGTCAGTGAAAATCCAGAAACTTATACAGGTGCTTCTCCTACCTTGATCCTTTGAGAACTACCAATGAATGCAGCAAATTGTCTTCCCTAGAATGATCCAAAACATGTTTGTTTGATTAAAGTTAGTAGCAAAGTAATATATTTTAGCTAAAACAAATGTTTATATACACTTATTCCAACGGCTGATTTTTTCTCTCCTGCCGTGGTACTAGTGATAGCCAGTTTGTCTCATTTATTTGACTACACAGCTCTCATTCTACTCACTTTAGAAGCCAACAAGAAAAAATGTGTACCGAATCTCGCTTCCTGCCACAAACTGGCTCATTAGAGTATCAGAGCTCTGCTTTCTGAGCTTCAGTACTTTCTTCAGAACAAAACCAAACAGACTCAGGAGAAGCTGGTTTTTCTTGTGTGTTGTTTTGAAGGATCTCTGCATCCTGGTAGCTAAGCCCAGAATTGCTCTTCTGTTTGCATTAGATCCTGTGCTAAGATGACAGCTCAGTATTGTGTACATTATGCACAATTAATGTATACTCACATTTACAGTGACAGCAGAAAGCAGTGGGTAGAGCACTTTAAAAAAACAACCAACCAAGGCTTGAATATTAAACATACAGAATATAAAAGGGAAACCTACTTGTACATTTTTAAAAAATAGGTTGACAAACCACTTGAGAAACACACCGAAGTAGGAGGGAATTTTATTTTTTTTATGCCTAAAATTAGGGATACCTTCAATCTATTACGATGTAGCAGCCTCCCCCCCCCACCCCCCCAAAAAAAAAAACAAAAAAAAAAACCATCCCAAACAATAAAAACAATGAAATGTATTAGAGAGGATAAAAAAGACACAATTTTTCTGCTATGAAAAGCATGGTGAGTCCAGATTTTGAGATGTGAAAACCAGATTGAGCATGAAAAGCACAGTAAAATTTGAGCAGATGCAGAGAAAAAGCATTTAATGTGATCATGGGGATGAAGCAGGCTGGCTGTGGAGAAGAAACCAGCAAGACTTCAATGCCTTAATTTGGAAAAGACTGAAGAAAGATAAACTCAAGGCTTACAAAATCAATGAGTAGCCAATAAAACAGAGAAGCATTACTCAGGAAATCTTGCAATGCTTGTACTCACAGGCATCTGGTAAATATGGGAAGAGTGATTTAAAACTTATTAAAGAGAGATGATTATATTTGCACCAGCCAGTTACTTCTTCCAGGACTTGCTAATGAACAGCAGTGGTGTAGGACAGAGCACTAAAATGGCACCTGTGGTGCTAAGATGCTCTGAACTCTGACTGGAGTAATTCATGGAGCTCAAAGTGGGTGAGACCAAAGGTACTGCAGTCCTAATAACCTGCCCCAATAATGGTTAGTCAGAGATGACTGGAAAGACACTGCGAGGTAACTATGGACGATCCTTCCTTCCACCTAAAACTAACAGATAGTTGGAAATCAAACCAACCACTGAATTGCAAAGCCAGTGCTGACCCTATTCCTCATCACTTTTTCTGTCAAAAGCATCCCATGACAATGAACTCCACAATTCAGCATGCCAAGGACAGGACTTCACTTTGTAAAAGACTCTAAACCTTTTGCTTAGGACTGCTTTGGCCCATAGTCAGTCTGAAAGAACTTCCTAGTGTGTCATCTGCAAAAGCTATGCTCATGGTAATAAATCCTAGATAATACATTTTCTAATGTCAACCATCAGAATATTCAGTGTGTTCTTGCATTATCCGTGTGCTGAGTTACTTGTAGGGGAATTTGAAGGCATGTATAATTAATCCAAGATGTACATATGTTTATGTAGTGTCTGAGTTCTGCTTGGTGTTGAAAGGTTTGCGAGAAGTAAATCATTACTTGTCATAAAGAGATTTATTTTACTTTTCAAGAGCCAGTCTGGAAGGTTAATTTGATCATTTCTCCAGTGCAGAAATACAGACTATTTTGTTTTCACACTCTCAACTTCGCTGCTCCTGCTGGTATGACAAGCACTGAAGCTCCACCATAGTATCACTGCATGCATCAAAGCCACGTAAGACCAGGTAGGACAGGTAAACTGCAAGGAAGAGACCTCAAAATTTAGCAGCGTTGATACAGTATAAATATAGGAATAGAGTCACAGAATCAGAATATCCTGAGTTGGCTTGTTCTCAGATACTAACAAAGCAGCAGTATTAAATATGATTCCAAATATACACATATTTTTGGTACGAATACTGCGGGGATCAGCTCCATCAATTACAGAATTCTTTCTCATTCCATACCAAGAGCTGAATAAACTACAAAGCCAGAGGAAAGGAATTGCACTGGTCATGCTACACGAATTAAAGATGTTATTATAAAGAGGATCATACTGCAATTGCAAAATATTTCCTAATTTATTTTCTAGCATACTTTTTATGCAGATGCTTATTACAGTAAAGATCAAAACAAGGAATGCAAATTTAGGATGAAAGCAAGCTTAATGTGAACTATATGTATGCACAGCAGGCAGCATGACAATTAACTTGTTCACAAACAAATCTCTTGCCTGCAAGTGCCATCAGTTCAGATCCTCACCAAAAGAAAAAAAAACCACATAAAGGGATAGGATAAACTATGGCATAAATAGCTTGAAACTGCTTCAGGTGACCTTGATGCTTTTTATTTTGTCCACTGACCTTCAGCAGGAGGCTAACAGACATCCACTGTTTACGTTCCACTGAAGCTGATTAGTTGTATGTGGACATATAAATATCAGAAGGCTAACACAATGTAGCTCTTCAGGGACATAACAATATTTACTGGCAGCACATTTTTTCATGTAAATAACCAGATTTATACACACAGGCACAAATGAGAGAAAATTATCAACAAATGTTAGAAGCTAATACAGCAGCTGACTAATGCCAAAAGCAGGGAACCGCCATGTGACTGGCTTTTGTGAATAGAGGGGGAAGGAAAAATGATTGTATTCCCTTAGAATTACACGTTCTTTCTTCATTCACCAATATTTTTTATTTCCTACAGCATCCATTCATTTTTCATAGTATTTTTTAGATTTCCTACACACTGAGCAGTTGAAATGTGCTGCTGTATTGTTTGAGACTGTCAGAGAAATAATACGGTAGCAGTGACAAAAGAAAAGAAAGAATTAATTGTTTTTCTCGAAAAGGGACATAACTGCTGTGGCTGCTGTAAAAAACCACAATAGATATTAGGAGAAGCAGCTTCATACTAAACCTCCAGATAAGCCAGTGTGACAAATCCACCTCCTGTGCTCGTTTTTAATTCATTCATTTTATACTGATACATGAGGTAATTTTTCTGGCATAAAAGCCCAGAAGACATATTACAAAGAAAACCTTTTAACAGAGGCTGGGTGCTGTAATAAGAGCCACAAGATTTCCACTTGGCCTTCCCCACTGAAAATCAAGTCAGAAGAAGCACTGAATTGTGGTGGTCTTGGATCCTCGGTTGTGCCCTTTGTGCAACAGTGATGAAGAGAAAATCTTTGTGTGGGATTGTGGTAAAACCATCTGGATAAGCAGGGGAACCTTTTGGCAAATGCAAACAATGCAAATGCAAACAAAACCAAATCACAATAAATAGCCTCAGACAATTTTGGGCTTCTAAGTGAAATTTTGCATACAAGTCAATTCCTGCCCTTTTATTGTTGAAACAAAGGAAGAACAAAATAAAAACATTTACACTGACAACATGCAGTGGCGTCACTGAACCAGCATCCCTATCATCCCCCTCATGTTTGCACAGGCTTATTTTCTTCCAGGACCAGCTTTCCCATAACATCAGATTCTGAGGGCTCCATGCCACACACCCAGTCACCTTCCTCTGGGCACATCAGCAAACAGCAGCACCACATGGCAGGTTTTGTACAAACAAGAGAAAACCAGATAAAACACATTGAGCAGCAATGCAGGAATAGGCATCTCCAAAGCTCACGTGCAGAAGGGATTAAGGAGGTGTTTCACCTTTCCAAAACCCTGCATCTTTAACGCTCTCAGGCGCTCTGTGCTCAGCAGGTGATGCTGTTACAGGCTGTACCAAAGACTCGCTCGCTTCCCTGGACCTTACTGGTTGTACGAGTGCCTTAATTCTGCTGGGAAACCAAGGTGTGGCAACAGCCCACAGCACGGGGCTGGAAGCTGGGATCTTTAAGGTCCCTTCCTACCCTATGTGTTCTGCGTTTCCATGAAAGCCCCCTTTTCCCCTCCTGCTGCACCCTGTGATCGCAGACCTGCAGGTCAGCAGAAGGAGATGCGATTGGTGCCTGGGGTCACTGACCGGCAGGAAGCGGTGACCAACTGCCCTCCTGCTACACATCGCCGTGTGCCCGGCGTCCTGGGCGACAGGCAGCAGGAGTTCCCAGAGTCCCACAGTTCACGCTTACTCTTTCACCACACAAAAGGAGTCAGTTTGTTCTAAAGGTAATTTAAAGATCAGATTTGCAAGCGTATCACAAAAGCACTTTGGCCCTCCACACTCCAGGCTGCTGTTTAACCTTTCAGCCCTTTTTGCCCAGGAACAGGACCAGACCTTTTCCACGAGGTAGAACATCTGCACAAACATCTCTCGCCGTCAGTTCCACCGCGGCGGCGGCTGATGCACGACGAGCGGCCGCGGGCTCGGCCGCCTCACCGAGCACACGGAGCCGGACCGCGCGGGAACGTCCCGCCTCGCCCTCAGCTCCCGCCGCTCACGCGCACTGCTGTTCCCGCGCGCCCCCGTTCCCGCTCCCGCGCGGGCCGCGCCTCAGGGTGACGCACGCGCCGTTCCCGCTCGGCGCGTGCGCGGCGGTTGGCTCGGCGCCCGCTCCCGCGCCTGCGCGGTCGGGCAGCTCCCGTCCCGTCCTCCCCCCCCCTCCCCACCTCCTTCGGCGCGGCTCGCGCGAGCGGAGCGGCGGGAGTCAGTCAGCGCCCGCGGAGGGAGGCCTGAGCCCGCCACCGCTACAGCCGCCCGCGGGGCGGGGAGGAGGAAAGGAGGCGGCGGCGGCCTCCTCCTCGGTCCCGCCGGCACCATGAGCATCGAGATCCCGCCGGGCCTCACCGAGCTGCTGCAGGGCTACACGGTGGAGGTGCTGCGGCACCGGCCGGCCGACCTGGTGGGCTTCGCCGCCGAGTATTTCACCCGGCTGCGGGATGCCCGCGAGCGGGAGGCGACCGGCGACGGCCGGAGGGTGGTCAGCTTCGACGGGGAGCCCATGCAGACCGAGTCCAACGGCGAGGAGGAGCCCGAGCGCGGCGACGAGGACTCCGACTCCGACTTCGAGCGTGAGTAGCGCCGAGGGGATCCGGCCCTGAGGGGGGGCGGGACGCGGCGCCCCGCGGTGTCCGGCGGCACTGCGCCTGCGGCTGAATGAGCGCGCTGCCAAGCATGTGATGGGCGAGATCATGTGTTGCGGTGCGGTCTCCTCTGCCTCATCCTGGCGTTTCTGTCCGAAACCGGGGACGGGCCGGGTGGGCGACTTCTCCAGGCGCCGCTAATAATGGGAACAGAAACCCGCTCCTTTTGCACTGCGGCTCTGTGAGGCGCTTCCCCGGTGTGTGCAGTGAAACGCCTCCTGTGCCGCTCTGCCACCGCCTCGTGCGGCACACAGCGCTTAGACCTGGGGCTCTGCTTGAGCTTCAGCGCGAAAAGTTGCTTTAGATTTTCATGAATGGCACTTGTAGGCACACGTATGGTTTTGGACCCGTGATTAGTGAAAACCCGGAATATTCTCTTTGTTAGAGAACGTCGACAAAGGGGGAGGGACAGGTGAGAAAGGCGTGCATTCCCCCAGCTGTCAGTCCTCTCATTGCAGGTCTTATACCCGTGGCTTATAATGTGAGTAAGGGTTTCCTTCTTGCTAATGATTTTCTTAATGCCGCTGAATGCGGCTCTGTTTCTTGATCAGCTTGTCTCATTGCAGGGTTTGAGCTATCTCTTGAGAATTAAGTGTGGAGTTTTCCTGGTGAATGCTGACAGCTGCACTCCAGGAAGTTCTCTTAAGTTAAATGTGTTCAGATGAGAAGCCATGTGCCACCACAAATTTTACAGTTGTTCAAGCATAGCTTGATGTGGCGAGGCTTTCTAGGAGAAAAGTGGTTCCTCTGCTTCAGGTTTCTGCTCATCCCCTTTCTGTCCCAGAGGAAAAAATGAGCAAGACCGCTCAGTGTCACTTGTGCTGGTCAGAGCTCTGCAGGCAGGCAGTACTGTCACTGCTGCTGTCTTGCTTCTTATCTGAAAAAACGCTCTGTTCCTTGCTCACAGTTTCAGTGACCCAGGGGAGGAATAGTCCCGTGTTGTACTTGGTCCCTGTGCAGTCAGGGAAACGATTCTTGCATTGTTTAACATTATGTGGGGCAGTCAACCGTGGCTGTGTGTTTTTCAGGTTTCTGTTATGAATGTTGCCACAGAAGATTTTATTAACTGGAAAATGTTGGAAGTTAAGGGTTCTGGTATCTCTGTCCTACAAGATAGGAAAATACTTCTACATTACTCTGGGAGATCTGTGTACGTATTGACTGCTCAACATCCAACAGATAATCTCTAAAGATAGAGAAAGCACATAACTGGAGGAAGTCTCAGATAATCCTGCTGGACAGGCTCTAATGCTGTGCATTTTTTCGTCTTGGACGAGTTAGGGCAGATTGTAATTAATTTCACTTTGTTTTCCTAGGTCAGCTCTCTATATGTACCACTAAGGTGCAAAGATAAGTCAAACAGATATTATAAATGTGCTTCCATGGGTATTTTTAAATATAACAACAAAATCAGTGTCTGTGAAGTATGTTGAGGAAATTTAAACCTTGTTTGAATGACTGATCTAGCTGTATTTGCTGAGTGTATGAAAGAGGTCTGCACAAATAACGTGGTTATCTCGTTTCTGCTTCTGGCCTCATGAAATCTGTGTATCTTACTGTTTTTGTGTGCTTAGAGAATGTAGCAGGTAAGTTACATTTTTGCCCCAGGTGTTTTGAGTGCAGATGGTAAAAACAGGAAGAAATAAAATCAGAGTAAACTTTGGGCTCAGTCTGTAAACCACGTGGCAACTGTTTTTGTGTAGCTGTAGGGATATCAGTGGTTCTGTTCCGTTTTTGACATCGTGGTATTCCATCAGTGGAGCCAGTGACACTAAAGAGGAGACCTCCGTTGTCTTAGAGCACTTAAGCATAAATCTGGAGGTGATTTCTTATTCTCCCTGCCTCTTAGAAGTTTTATCTTTGATTTGAGTCCTTGAATATGTGAATAAGAGGACATTAGGATGTGGTTTTTAAGCACAGTGGAGCGTAAGGAATGTGTGGAAAAATAGTGATAGTGGAGGGAAAAAAAAGCCAACATCCAGCAGAAGTATTTGTGAGGCTGTGGCAGAGTTGATGCATACAAAGCTTTCCTGAGAGCCTTTGTGTTTGGTATGACTGCAGAACTGAAAAGTCAATAGAAACGGGAGAAGATGCAAAGTGGCAGCTCCAGAAATCAGGCCGAGGACATTGCCAAGGATTCTCAGAAAGTGTCATTGACCGTGGTGCTTGCAACAGGCAGTCTCTGAATGGTTGTCCTAAGGCTGTGAAATGAAGGCCACAGAAGTGTTCTTTCTGTTGTTGGAAGCTTAACTGTGGCTTTGCAAATACTTCTGTTGTAAGAAACCTGAGGGAGGTGAGGCGGCTCTCCTTCCTGATGGCTGAGGGAAGATGTTGCCCCAGTAACCTTCCATTTTGTCTGCTTGTTTTTTTTTATTTGCTTTAATTAACTACACAAACATACATATTTATTCCTGGAGATCTTAGGCAAAATTAACAGTGGAACTAAAATATTGATCAGCGAGCCTTGGAGAGTCCCTTCCAACTCAAGATATTCTGTGACTGTAACTTGAACAACACAGATGTTATAATTAATTGCAGTTATTTTAGTGCAAGTTCCTTTTTCCATCCACGTGTATCATCGTAACGTTGGAGTGTGCTTTTCAGCTGCTTGCTTAGCAAAAGGTAACACTCCTATGTATACATATGTGTATGTATGTATGAAGTAAAACAGTCACTTTGTTGTATGCTCTGTTGTTATGTAGAAAAATGGTGCATATGACTCTGAAAGAACAGGTCAGAAGATACTGATGAATCCTGCACTGGACTTCTCAAATAATACTAAAGAATTTGCTGAATGTCACGTTTAAAACATCGGTGGGATCTGTGAGCAGAAGGGAATCAGGAGGATGGGACTGGCTCTTTTGTATCATCAGATCTTGGAAGTGATGCTGAATGAGAGTTCAGTCCATCTTGGAAATGTTTATTTTTTGAATTGCCAACACAAATGCCTGATGTTAATTTCAAACAGTTTTGGATTACTTCTCTTCTTATTGGTGAGCACCGTTTGCTTTCTTGTAATGATCTTGGCTGATGTGTCCTGTGGAATTCCTAGGGAATTACTGTATTACATACATTCTTTGTGATCTTGCACCTATGTGAGTTATCAGTTACCCATAATATGCTATTCTGCTCCCTTCCCCCCTCCCTTCCCTCCCCCCCCCCCCCCCCCCCCCCCCCCCGAAAAAAAAAACCACCCCAAAACCCCAAAGAAGGAAATAGATTGAATGAGAAATCAAAAGAATTGAATAGGGGCAACAGTGGCACTTTTGAAGAGTAGTGTTCAAATTTCCAGACCTCATTCATTTTGCTGGGTCATTGCAGGTGTTCCTGTGAGGTGGGATCACTTGTACAGTGGAAAGGCTTTTGGTTTTTCACAGTATTTCCACTCCTTCCTCTGTAACTGTTAATTTACTGAGCATAAAGCGCAGTAGTGTTGTCCTTGCTCTGAGTTCTTTGTCCTTAACATTACAAGAGCCTTCCTTTGCAGAACATCTTACGGTGTTACGGTGTTGTATGATGCAAACTGCCTCCACAGAATAGCTTCTCTATTAAAAGTCCAGGGAATGCTTTGGTAATTACTAGCACTGCATCCTCCCTTCTTCCCTTGAAGTGTGACCAACTCTTGTGTTGATGCAGTTGTGTTTGTAATCAGCTATTCCAGAACTTCAAAGAGGTGGAAGGAAGGTTTTGATTGTGATCTAACTGTTAAGCCATTGAGTTTTTTCTTCATAATATGTTTAAACAGTGTGTGTGTGTAAGCAAGCCTCGCAGTCTGAAGGTGTAGAAGTAACCTTACAGTTCTATTTATTCTTTGGTCTCCATCAATAACATCAAATCAAATATAAAGCAAAGCATTAGCAATGAATTCCTGTTGACAGTGTTTCAAAAGAAACGTTTGTGCATTAAATGCTCTGATTTTTGTTAGGCCCTGGCAGCCCAGTGTCTGGGACTTGTTGAACAGAAAATACCAAGTGAAAGACTGCCATTGTGCAGCTGCTGCCCTTGGACATGGCTTTGCTTTTGCAGAGCCAGTTCTAACTGACTTAAATCTGTGGGATTACATAGAGCAACTACTGTTAGTACTAATGGAACTTCACTCCCTCTATTTGTCATGTTCACAAAGAGCAACTTCGAAGATAAACTAAGTATTAAAGAGTTCTCATTCCAGTTTTCTTTAGTAACTTCATCGAAGCTTTATGGATTTTCTTCATTTTGATTGTTAGCTTATTACAGAAGACTTGCTTTTCAGTGTTTGTTCCTAGATCATACTTATTCTATTACAAGATCAGGCTTCTTTTCTTACCCAGGTGATGTAGTTCTAAGAAAGTCACCATTAGTATCTCAGGAGCCCCATAGATAATCTTCAGTATAGATAGGAAATTAATTACAAGATTAATGCAGTATGTGTTTTTTACCTGAGAAAGTGAGAGGGCTGCAGGTACAAAGTGAAAGGATTCAGGTTGCTCACTGAGAAACAGAGCTTTAAAGATGAGCTGCATGAAATTTGCAGTCGTGGCTGCGTACTGCTGAATGTGTGCTAATTTCCATTCGTAAGGAGGAGCTTGTACTTTGGTTTTAAAAGAGAAGTTCCTTGCAATGCTAGTGATATACATGTGTTACATGTACAGCTCTGACATCACCACTGTTATTCCTGTATCGTCTCTTGGAAAGCTGTTAGAATCTATTGAGAAAGATCTCCTCTTATCCTAGCTCGCTCTGAGTGCCTTGATGTACTGATGGTGCTTTCCTCAGTGATCTTTGCTTTCTAAAATGTGAGGAATGAGGGTAAGCAGTGCTTTTTTTCTTTCCCCTTGGTACTTCCTGAAAGAACTCCTGATACTTCCTATGGCTGTGCAGGGGAATAGAATTCTAGGTTCAGTTTCTGCTCTTGTATCCTGCTGTTACCTTGGACAAATAGGAATTGCATTACTCTGTGTGCTCATCTCTGAAAAGAGCATGACTAAATACGAAGTGAGTGGCTGGCTGGTTGCTGTAAGTAATTGCTGGATTCTTAGAAGCTTCAGTTTCCTTGTTTAGGAAGTTTTCTATAAAGAAAATTATATGAAAGTTGTGAAATTTGATTCTTCTAATAGGTTCTAAAATTAGGCTCCGGCATGGAGTGTATTGCAGTACTAGGTGTCATACTTTATATGTCGTACTTCACAGTAACCTGTTAACTCTGCTGGTTTTTTTCTCATTTAAAAAAGCCATGTTAGGGTGATGAGACAATTCTGTCAGTGTTGCAGAGTCCAGTCTTCCCCTCCTACTAACACAGAAATTTAGTTGTACCCTTTTACATGAAATAGTACAGTGGAGATTGTGGGGAAGAGAAGGCAACAGAGAACAATCTCACTTCAAATTATTCACAAACCACTCATTAAAAGACATTAATGTTTAACAAAGAGCAGTTACTCATTATTCAAATGAAGGCTGGAACCATAGCCAAGATAATCTGTGAATGTTTCTCACTAGCTTCAGTAATATGTTCAAATTCATGAATGGTTGTAATTATTTTTTTTATGAAAAAAGGAGGAGGCAGTAGCAAATAGAGCCCTAGCAACCTTGTTTGTTCCTCATTCAGTTCCTTATTGTGTCTCTAACATTTCTTTGGTTCTTGTAGCTGGCTTTGCATACAGTACTGCACTTGCATCCTTGTGGCCCGTGGCTGGCTCTGTATTGCTGCTCACAGCACAGAGCAGTTGTGTGGTGCTTCTGGCACTGCAAGGTTCTTTGAACTGCACAGGTTTAGGTTTCATTTCTTTTCTGAGGAGCCATCAGTTCCACGTTAAATGTCTGCACTGTGCACGTGGTGCACTCAGGTGCTGGGTAGGCTTCTGGTTATTTATACATCACTGTGACGTGAAACAGTAAATCATAGCAAGTTTAGCAAGTGGCTGAAAAAGTAATGGGGAGTTTGAGAAATCTGACTGGGTGAAAGTCCAGTTTATAAAGGACTCTTGCACCAAAGTGTTGATTCTTATGCTTGGGAGATGTTTTTAATGCACTTTTTTTCTTTTTAAAGACCTGAAAAAGACTTTAAGAAGAACCTCCAGAAATCTATCGCACAACTAATCAGCTGCTTTGGGCTCATCTCCATTTTTGTTGGTGAGGTTGTAGAAATTTTGGTGATCATGTTTTCTGTGTGCTTCAGCAGACAGAACACTTGGAGGAGATGTAGAGAAAAGCCTGTCTTGCAGTTCTCATACTTGTGGGATTTGGTCTGTATTTGATAAATATACATCAGCTGTCATATAATGAAGCCCAGCATTCTGTTAGTAGCAGTTTTACTTCAAGTCTTTTCCATACTGGAGCATTTCTTTTCTGTGTGGAGCTTGCAGACAGCAACTAGTGGGAATTCAGCTCTGAATGTTGACTTAGAAATTCCCCCCAGGAGGGAAGGCAGCTCTGGAAACAGCTTGCTTTGATGGCATGTGGGAGGGACTGCAGGTATCCATTCTGTAGCACTGCTTTTAAGATAAACATAAATCTTTATTTTTGTTTCAATTTGCTAAAAAAAATTTCAAGCTACTGCTGCTTTCATTTCCTGTGGACTTCCTGAGGGTGGCTTGAAGACCAGCTTTCCTTTTCTGACGTGGTGCAGAGCCTGCAGGAACTCGGCTGCCAAGGGGTGCAGCAGCAGCTTCTGTGGTTCTGAGGTGGTGCTGCAGAGCCTGCAGCCCAGCACTCTGCTCTGGGCGCTGCTGCGTGAGCACAGTTGAGCAGTTTGTCTCAGAAATTCTTTCTAAACTGCTTTGTAAGGAAGGGTTGGGATTTCAAGATGGAGGTAAGAAGGTAGTTTTGGTAAAATGATGATGTTCCGTTGGTAACTTTCTGTAGTGCGGATCCGAGTGGTATGCAGTGAAGAATTACAAACGTTAAGGTACCGTTTCACTTGCAGAACATTCTAAAAACATGTATGGAGTTTGTATGGAGAGGTGGACAGTCTGTTTTTTTTTGGGTGATGATTGTAAGTCTTCCCATTCCTTTGGATTTTTGGCTAAGTTGTAGTGCTGAGATCCTTGTTCATGGTGATTGTATATTAGCAGTGTTATAAAGCAGGATGTCACCGTGGCCCTTCATTTCCATTTTGACTCTTCCTCCCTTGGGGTAGCATATTGTTTTCTGCTTCCTTTTGAGAAAACTATATTCCAAAGAAGAGATCTTAAAAGGAAGACAAACATTTGATGGTGGTGGCTTTTTTGTTGTTTGCTTTTTGTTTTTCACCCTTTTGGGGATCCAGGAAACGCTGCCGTTTCTGTGGCAACACCACTATTCCTGCTCAGTGAGGAAGAATTGCACCTGCAAGGACATGCTGTAGTGAATGGATCTGGTCAGTGCCAGCTTGTCATGGGTGTGGAGAACATCTCTGTATGAAGGGTGTCTCTAGGATAGCTGAGGAATGAGCAGCTAAGGCTGATGGAATTGCTTTTTTTCTTCTGAATGGAATTTGTCCTGAAACAGTTTATCATCTGATGTCAATGTATCTGATTAAAATTCATACGTACTTGTAGAACCGAGAGACTTTGCAGTGATAAGTTATGAAGGATGGCTCATTAACATAGATTAACATTCACTGCTTTTGGGGGAACGGTGGCAGCAGATTCCACAAGTATTCTTGTTTTAAAATACTGCTGCTTAATGAAACTAAGAGTGATAATATTAATTCCATCTCTCAAGCATCTGGAAATTAAACATCACCAGCTGTAGTTCATAATGATTTCAGTTCTAGTCCTTGACTTTGTGTAACTATGATATGTTTGTATGGACTTCAGTTTTTCTTGCACTCTGTGAGCATCTCATATCCTTGCAAAGCCATTTTAAGCTCTTTGATTATTAAGCGTTGTGTCGTGTATCTTTCCATAGCTCTCTTGTGGAGACATTGTTAAGTGTTCATAGCTCAGAGATCTGCAACGTGCAGGATTTGTTTTGAAGCAATCAGTAGCAGTGACTGTGGGGAGCTTTATGCTTTGTGCCAGAGGTTCTGCCACTAAAAGTGAGTTCATCTGCTGTGGCTCGCTTTGGGCTTCTTTATTGTTACTGGCAAACTAAAAATGGGGTAGGTGCTAAATTGTGCCCTTCTGCAGCCACAACAAGTGTTCTTGAGCATAAAGAGGATTTTTCCTGGGCTGGGCAGAACACAGCGATTTTTACTTTTTTCAGGACAAAGCCATCTTCACTCTTCCTCTTTTCTTCAGAGTCATCTTCCTGTGAACACACACATGGTGCAGGTATTGGAAGTGTGTTTTGTTGTTGGCTTTTTTTTTTAATAATGGTTTCAATCTGAGATTGTCTATCGAGGCAGTTCCTTATGCGGAGACAATTCTTTTTACAGCTGTGCTGTGTTGTAGGTAAGCTTTGTTCACTGTTCGTGTGATATCATTAGAAACATAAGTCTGAAATAAAAAAGGCTACAAAATACATTGTTCTGAGGCAAGTTACAGAAGTTACTTTTGTGTAATACAAAATTACAAGCAAAATTATATCACAATTAGAGCATTGTCAGCTACAATATTTTTCAGTGGTGGTTATGTTTGCAGGATGGAGGCCTAAATCCTAGAGAAGAGTGACTTGGAAGGATCCATAGGCTGTCACAGGTCATCAGTAGATGCGTTTTCTGACATTGGCTAAGAGGGCAGATAATACATTGAACTTAGTCCAGAATGTGGACGATCATTAACTTTTTAAAAGAGGATTTTATATATTTTGCTGCCTCTGAGCATTGCCGGTAGCAGAGATGCTCCAGTCTCTCATCATCTTTGTGGCCCTTTTTCAAGCTGTCTCCGGTTCCTTTGTGTCCTTGTCTGTTGTGCTGTGAGTGCTGCTACTCCTCCAGATGTGGCTGGGCAGAGGAGCCATCACTTCCCTCAACCTGCTGGCAGTACTTTCCTAGTGCAGTGCAGCATAGCATTAAGTTAGCATTTCTGTGCCTAGCGTATACAAGTTGTCTCGTGCCCTGATCTAAACACGGATGTGTGAGATTAAGCTCTGAATCAGCCTGAAGTCACACTTGATGTTGGTGTTACTAATTGAAATTCCTCTTGCGGCTTTTATGCAGATCAGATCTGATGACTGTACAATTCACTCCAGCTTTGTCTTATGTAAAAACATGCTATATTTATCACTCAAATCAGTAATGGCAGTAGGAATTGGTAATGAAATTAGAAGTGACCCAACCAAAGAGCCATGAGCTTTTACATACCTTCTTTTTTTAGCTATAGGATGCTGTTCTTAAATCCTACTACCTATGGAGCTATAATTACCCGATCCTGAGCCCTGGTTGACCTGACAAGTACAGCTGTGTAACGGCCATGCTAGGCATACAAAACACTGTGCCCTGTCTCTGTTGCTGGTTGTTTCTGCTTAGATTCACATCTTCTCTCTACCATATTTTTCTTCGAGTTGCTTCTGTAGAAGTTTGTTGTTTTTTTCACAGTTGCTTCTTTCAGTCTGTCACATGGCATGCAGTAACTGGCTGGGAGTGACTCCGATCTGCTTTTTCTGAGATGGTAAATAGTGAAGAGGCAAAAGGAAAAGCTTTTATGATGCCTCTCATCTGTGACTGCCCACATTAATTCTTCTTTTCTGTTCAAGTGCAAAGATGAGCAGACCACTGAAGAAATGCTAAATCTAATGATTTTTTTCCTTTGCACTGGAACAGTTTTGAAGCGCTGATGCTGCTGATGTGTGCTCAGGTTTGGGACTGCGCTCAGGGGCAGCTCTGTTGTCTGACTGTGATTGTTGCACTTCTGTATAACGTGCTCTGCAATGGTGGTGGATGTGCACAGTGTGCCAGTGTGAGTGTGGGCTCGAGCCTGGCTGTGCAAGTGTGTCCTGAGCACAAATAAGTGCCCTTCTGCTGCTGTAGGTCACGTATTTGTGCTGGGAGCTGTGGTAAAGCAGTTGTTAAGCAGTATCCCTTAAGCCAATTAAGCTGCCAGAGAAGGGCATCAAGGTTGAAGCTGTGGGATCACAGTTCCCTGTTCTTATGTTGCCTGTATTTGTATAATTGCTTTTGTGGTGACACATCCATATCCTAACAAGTGATGATCTTGAGATTATCATGGTATCATAATAAACATTTTTTTGGCAAATCTATGGCAAAGACGATAAGAGAAATTCCCATAACAATGTATATTGCATAAAAAGCAAATGTTACTTTTCTTAGCATTCCTACTTCCCATTTACCTACTGGTAAGATTGGTTTGCCAGCAGATCAGCTGGTTATTGGGCAGGCATGTGTGTCTGCATGTAAATGTTTTTCTCTATAGGTGGCTGGTTGCTGCCCCGTTTGTTAGAACCTGTAGCAGAAGAGTGCAAGCTGAAAGTATGTAGGTGATAGTGAAAATGTGATTTACAGTACTGTGACTTGGTAAGGGTTTGAAGCAAGTGAAGTTGCTATTAACTTCCTGTTGAAAAAGTAATTATATTGTTCATTCCAGAATAATTTGTCTGACATTATAAGAAAGTGTATTAAGTCACTGAGCGTAGTTGTTAATTGCATTTAGGTGCTCCTACATGCTTAGCAGTGCTAGAGTTTTAGATTATGTAAGTGCTTCTAGCTTGACCACACAAGTGAAGTTGGGTTTTCTTTGTCCTATAGGTACAGATGAGATGTGCTCAATTACTGTTGTAACAAACAGGTTGAAGAACTTGTATCAGTTTGTCGGCTTTTGAAACTTGACTCTAAAAGACATTTTGCTCACAAGTGGTTTGAGGTGCCTGTAAGCTATGTTAGGTATGGATGGTGTTGTAAAACTGTATCACGGTAGTAAGTGTTTGATTTTTCTAGATAGCTTTTTATGCCCCAATACCACGTTACTTAAAGACTGTCAGTCTCAGTAGGACTTCATAATAAGGCTGCCAAGCGGCTGCCAAGTGCAGATATCCAACATTTACATTCTGTGTTGTGTGATGGTAGCTGTGACATGATTCCAATTAAAAGCTTGGTCTGCACATTGCAGATGTCTTCTGAATATTAATATGTGCTACAGACAGAGCAGATGGAATCTCTTTTAAAATACAATGCAGTGAATGTAAAATTAAGGCTGGCTTTCTAATGAAAACAAGCAATCAAACATCTCCCTCTCCCCCCCTTTTTTCCCTGGTAAATTGCAAAGATATCTGTGTATCATCATCATCTTTCTTTACATATAAGACCAAATGAATTCTTCCTTATAGACCCAAATAAAAATACAGCATTATGTGTAACTGAAGTTGTCTTAAATGCTAAATGCACCTAGAAAAGTATTAGGAATGAATGCAACATTTGCTCTATCTTAAAATATACCAATGTCTGAAAGACAGATATGAGGCAATGGATAATAGTTGAAAAGTGGAGTGTTATTTTGGCGAGTTTTGTTGACAGAGACTGTATAGAAGTTTGTGGGTGTGTTTAATTGGGATTTGAAGATGTCACCTGAGGTGTATGAGGAAAGATTGATCTTGATGGGGATGGTCAGCAGGGACAGGGAGGTGATTGTCCCCCTCTGCTCTTGTGAGGCCCATTTGGAGTATTGTGTCCAGGTCTGGAGCCCCCAATATAAGAAAGACAAAGAGCTGTTGGAGAGGGTCCAGAGAGCCACAAAGATGATGAGGGGGCTGGAGGTCCTGCCCTACAAAGACAGATGAGGGAACTGGGCTTGTTCAGCCTGGAGAAAAGAAGGCTGCAGGGTGAGCTCATTGCAGCCTTTCAGTACCTACAGGGAGCCTACAAGCAGGAAGGGAATCAACTCTTTGAAAGGGTTGATAACTGCAGGACAAGGGAAAATGGTTTCAAGTTGAAGGAGGGAAGATTGAGGTTGGGTATCAGGGGGAAGTTCTTTACTGAGAGAGTGGTGAGGTGCTGGAACAGCTGCCCAGAGAGGCTGTGGATGCCCCGTCCATCCCTGGAGGTGTTCAAGGCCAGGTTGGATGGGGCCCTGGGCAGCCTGGTCTAAAATGGGGAGGTTGGTGGCCCTGCATGTGGCAGGGGGTTGGAGATTCACGATCCTGGCCATTCTGTGAATGGGACGGATAGTGTATGACCTGGAACAAAAGAGTGCCAAGAACATCATCAGCATTGTAATCTGTTGCAAAACCAAAGTTAGCTTTCAGGAAACAGCAATCCAGCTGTGAACATGCGTGGGCTCATTATTTACTGCTATTCCAAGACGGACCTTGAAATGTGAAGTAAAATGTTGGTAGCAGGAATATGTTAAAAGTCTAGGAAACAGCAGCCTAAGGTGTGGGTTTTGAAACTGAGCAGAAGGGTTTTTGTGTGAGTGGGAGCCACAGCTTTCCTCCTCATGGTGCCTTTCATCCTCACTGGCAGAATGCGGGAGCTCGAGGACGGCGTGGTGGCTGTGCAGAGGGGGGAAGGGAAAGGCAGTGCTGTGCTGAGGGCTGTGAGTTCTGTGCCTCAACTCGCTGGTGGTACTAACGGAGTTGTGACAGGCCTGTCTCCTGCTCCCCTCAAATGTAATTTCAAAGCAGCTTTTACCTGCGGCTGCATGAACACTAAAGCTCATAGAAGCGATAGCATTTTCTTCCTTAGCTGTACTATTTCAATGCAGGCTTTTCCCCAGGTATGGCTTTGCCCCGTGTTGGGCTGTGGCAGTTACTGCCTGGCTGGTGTTTCCCGCAGCCATTGGCCTGCCTTTATGAGGAGGCTTCCAGCCTCACAGGGTGTCCTTGCTGCAGCTTTGTGTGTCTGCCTTGGCCACGGTGCTCTGAAATGGAGAGGCCTTCAGTGCGCCCTTGCTGTTGTTGCGGTTTCCATAATCATATAATGTGTTCAGGATAATGGTGGAACTTTTAATTAGGTTTCTGAAAATGCAAAACCAAATGATCACGGCTGAGTTTGGCGTTATTCACACCATGTTATTATTACTTATCTTTTCTACCATTTCTGACGAGCGGGAGTGTTAAGTAGAGAGGTGAAGCCTAAAGCAGGGCTGGCAGGGTAACAGAGCTCTGAGAGCTGGGAAGGGAAGAGGTGGCCCTTCCTTTGGCACTGCCCCGAGGCACTGCTGTGTGCTGCTGGGTTTCTTACAGAGGGAAGTGTTGCGAGGTACCAGAGCTGATAAGATTCAGGTATCTTGTCCTGTCTGAGGCATGTCTTTTGAGGAGGCTTGCATTTCTCATTGCTATGGTTGTGTTGTGTATGTATGTATGGTATGGTTGTGTTGCTCTGTAGTCTCAATTCATCTTTAACCCTTTCTAGTTTTTTCTAGATCTTTATACAACTTGCCTCCAAACTGTTTTCAATTTTTACTTCTCATCATAAGGTTAATGCTTCCTTTATAATTCTAGCAGCATTCTGCCTCTTAGTTTTTTTCTTAATACTGTTAATATGGCTCCTTTTATTTTCATATTTCTGAAATGCTTTTCTCTTTACTTGGGCTTTAGCAGCAGGATTAAACTTCCTCTTTTCACTCAGCAGTGACCTGACTGCCTTGCTGTGCCTTCCAGGGCCTTGTCTTCTGGCAACACTTGGGAGAGCAGACACATCTGCTTGTATCTCCTCCTTCTTTGCAGCAGCGTCCTTCTTTTTCTGTGCAGTGTGGAACTGTATTATCTAAAAAACAAACAACAACAACAACCCCCAGCCTTTCATTTCATACCCTGGCAGTTCTGTTACAGTACTGACATACTGTTATATCTCTGATCACTGCGAAATGCATCCTTTCACTTGAGATCTGCCTTAGCACTGGGAATTTGTCTAACCCCTTTTCTGTAAAGCAAATGCACACATCCTTGCGACCTGTTTGATCTTTGTAATGTAGATCACGCTCATAAAAATCAACTCCAGAAGCAAGGAAGTGTGATGTTTGCCTGGATCTGAACACGTCAGCAGGAAATGGGGCTGACGTGTGGGTCTGAGGGCTGTGTGGGTCAGCCATTGCAGCGTCAGATAACGCCGAGTGCTGCTCAATAGCTGTTTGTTCCCCTGTAGTTGGGCTTCAGTTAGGCTGTTAACTCCTGAACTGTGAGTGCGGGGTTCATTGCGTAGCAGGAGCGTGGTCCTTCTTGGTACGGAATTGATATCTGCTGATGAACATAACCAAAATCATACCATGCACCGTAGTGCGGTCAGTCATGAAATGAGAACGCTGAAATAGTGGTGTATTTTTTTCTAAAATGTCTTTGATATAAAAAGACAAAAATCTTTTAGTAGTGGTTCTTAAGTTGTTGTAACCAGAGGTTTCCCCTGATTTCTTCCATCAAGATTTATGGCTTTCCTGAATGTATCAGCTATTTCAAGTCTGCCTATCCCAGAGCACGTCACATTTTTTCTTCCTCCTTAAATAAAACAGCCGACTGAGAATAGCAGAGCAGCTCTAAAATCCTTGTGAAACGTCTTTTTTTTACTGACAAAGCTGCCTTGCTTGTTCATTCATCTTTTTCCTTTAGAAGTAGCCAATTAATACTTCCATTTTGTGTCAGTAATTTTTAAATATAAATTAAAAAAAAAAATCAATTAAATTGGAGACCACGGTGTGGTGCTGCTTTGGTTTTATGCTTTATCTCCTGCTGAGCTCTATTTTTAAACACTGACTGAAAAAGAATGCCCACGTTTTATTGAAATGTTTAATAGTAATGTAATTTTGTGATTGTTTTCCAACTTAATACATATAAAAGTATTTTACAGAAAGGCCAAGTGTATGTGTGTGGATACTTTGTGGCTTTTTTATTAGTACTAATCACAGAGAACTGCCTTGAACTACTTGCTTGTTGAAAAACTTGTTTCGATTAGCATTTGTTGCAGTCTGATTGCATGGTGAAAGTCTTGATTCCTTTATAGCACACTGATTTAATTACTAGATAGCCTTAAATGTTGGTGCTTGAGTCTTTAACTTTTCTCGCAGCAGTGATGGCTCGTATTCATGTGAGTCCATTAACATCTTGGTGAGTAGGAAAAGTCTGACAGCTGCAGCCTGGCACTTCCTTATCGTAAGTCGATACAGCATTCCGCACAGACAGTCACACCTCGATTTGTGCTGTGCTCTACTTCTGGTATTTAAGCTCTCATAGTTCCTAGTGGCAGCTCTCATTTTGTTGGATGATCTTCAGTGGTTTGTTCCATAAGAGCAGTTTGCATTCAGTTTCTCTTTGTTCGCACAGGATGATTTTGCCCCGTCGTTTGATGGGGCAGTGCTCTAAAGTGACTGATGTTTTGTACTGCTGTTAGAACGTAAGGAGCTCCTCTGCTGAATTCATGTGACCCTTCATAAACTTTGCTCCATCTTTCATGAGAGAACTTTCAGCAAGTAGTTGAGTTGGTCAGGCTGTTGCCTGGAAGATCTATGGTAAAGGAAATCAGTTTTCTGGGCACACAAGAACTTTACTTAGTCTGTCTCTATAAATTATAAGCACTATCAGAAGCAATCAGTGTGCATTTTTCCCCAGTTGTAATTAGGGAAGCATTCACAGATCCTGGTAAAAAGCAAAGCCCTTTTGGAATAGGAGCAGTGTTTTCACTGAAGGTGTCACAGTGCTAACCTCGTACTCTGCATGCCTGGAATGCCAGTTCTTCCGTTGTCCCTGAGTTTTTTTCCTGTGACCCTGGGCAAGTCTTTGTAGGAATGTAATGTTCTTAGTATGTGAAGGAAGAGGATAGCAGCTGGGGATGGCTGTTGTCATTTGTCTGTACTCTCAAGCTTTAGTGCTTTCTGTAACCTCACAGAGTTTGTAAATAGTGCAAACAAACGTCTCACACTGTTACCGTGGTAATGCAGCTTGGAAGAAGCTTGCTGCTATTCTTTGCCAGTCACTTTTCAGTGCACCGGCAAGGGTGGGATCCCACACGTGGTAGGGTTGGTTAATTCTCTTGTATCTGGTTTGTGAAGTTGAGGAACAATTTTATTGTCAATTTCTTATCCGAATACTATAATTGTTGCTTTGGTTTTTAGAGCAAGAATAAAAGCAGGTAATATCTGTGTACTTTTTCACATATGGGGCTGAGTGTTCACACCTGCCTTCAGCAGTGGTCACCGCTCATGTAGCTCAGGCACGGCTAACCAGGCTTCACTGTTAGGAGACAAAAAGGAAGTCTCAGCACCGAGCAAACTGAAGAATGCTGCAGAATTCCTTGGGTTTTTTTTTTTTCACTTTCCAAAAATAAAAATAAAAAAAAGTTGACCAAACCCCAGGAAGCTCCTGCAGTGCTTCCAACAATACTGAGTCCCAGTGAATGTCTGAGGTTTTATATCCCAAATTTTTTGAATGAGAGATGGAGCCACTAAGAAGCAGAATTGCAGCTGTGTGGCAATAGGGCTTTTTGCTATTGATGTAAGTCATGTTTGTACAGAACTTTTGATATTGATTTGATGCAAATGATTCATCTCAATTTACTAAATAAATGGAGGGATACACTTTTCAGGAAGCAAAATTGCAGTCTTTTATTAGCAAATGTGTGTTGCTGATTTTTCAGAATTGACTGAAGGTAGCTCATCAGTTTTAAAAGCATTTCTCACTGAGTGACTTCATAGCATTATTTTTTCCTTGTGTGTGTACATATATGATGTCCCTGTATGTGAATGAACACTCACTACTTATGTTTTCCTTAGTGCAGGAAGAGGAAAATGTGAGTCAGGTTAAGTGATACGATATAAAGTTGATAAACACTTATTAAATACTTGATTTTAGCTGGAGAACTGAGTGGTTCGAGAAATTAAATCTATAATAAAAAGAATCCCACAGCCAGAAACTTGGAATCTGCTCCATCAGAGAAACCGCCCTGAAGTGTTCCTGTGCTTAATGAAGTGCGTGCTTCAGGTCGGTCTGAGGAACATGTATGTGTTCAGCAGAGGTTTCTGACTCTCCTCCAACAGCTGGGGGGTGTTGGTGGCTGAAGTCCTTTTGGCAGAAGCGTAGGATGCGAGCACACAGCTTGGAGCCTTTCTGCTGGTGATGTCACTGGCCATCGGTAGCCAGGGAGGAAATGGGGCTGTTCTGGTTTCTTCTGGTACAACGGTTTGATTTGCCACAGTTTTTGTTGCCTTTCCCCAGTTAGTCTTGGCTGCCACGGCACAAACAGAAATGAGCCCTGTGCCAAAGATAGGAGATGTGTGGTGATTCTGTGATGCTGAGCTTTAATGCTGCTGCATGGGGTTTGGACCTAGAGAGAGTTATAATACAGTCCTCATAGCAACCTTTTTATTACTGTTCTCATTCCTTCAATTAACGTGTAACTGACCTGAGCACAGCCCTGGCGTGCTGTTGGGTATTCTAAATGTGGATACAAAAAGGATGAATTGTTTTTTTGTTTTTGAAGTAGCATTTTTTTGTTTTTGTTGTAGGCAGGGGCTTTACTGAGGGCTGGTGCCTTGGGTTCTGTGTCAGAGTGTAGGAAGATGCCTGCTCTGCAGGCTGCCTTGGTACCAGAGGTTACAGTTGTAACCTATCAGTGTGCTTTAACCTAATGAGCTGTGCTTTAAGTTAGATGCCCTTTTATGTTTTGTGTGGGAGCTATTTCCGTGTAGGCTGGGCTGTGATGTGTTGCTCCCTGCTGCCCTGTCTAATTCAGTGGCATCTGCTTGCAGCCCAGTGTTGCTGCGGTGGGACCATCGTGAGCCGTGCTCTCAGCAGCCCTCAGTGCAGGCAGATTGCTCCATGAGAGTGGCCATGTGCTGTCTGTGCAACACTGGGAGTAGTCATAGACAGAGCTTTTCCCTGGTAAGCCAGAATAAAAGAAAAGGTAATCTTCAGAAGTAGGAAATGTCATGTTTTAGCTCCTTAGCATAGGAATAGGCATCGTCTGACAACGTATAAAAGTGATCCTGAAAGTTTATACGTGTTAAAACTGTCACAAGTGTGAGGAGAAGCAAACTATCGATTTAATCTTAAATGCTTTGTGGAGGCAGAATAATAGCACTCCTTACTGTCCTTAAAAGGTGATGTTTTTTTGCTCGTTTTCAACACAGTGCAGCACTTGGTGCTGTGTGGATGGCACTAATCCCTACTGTGAGATAAAATAACCAGTATTCTGAAAGAAGCTGCAGTCTCTGGAAAGTGCTTTTCTGTGGAACCCAAAGTATGTCAGAGCTTTCTGTAACTCGTTCTTTGCAATGTTACATGCTCTTAGACGTGAGTAAGAAGTGTGTGGTCAAAGGGTGGAAAAGAAAGATACTTGTGCCTGAATCAGTCGGGGCTAACAAATCTCGTTCAAGGCATTTAATCAACAGTCAGGAAACTCATTTATATGTTACAGCTTCTGATGGCAATTGGATTCTGTTTTTTATGTGATGTAATCTGGTTTTGTTTTTGCTAGTCAGCAGGGATAAATTGTACCTTACATGCTTCCATAAGCTTAGGCCTCAACAGTTGTTTATTCATGATCTTAGTTTTTGCATTGCTGCAATAAAATGTCGTGGTGCATTTCATGTCAGATTAGTCATTACTTGTGGCAAACTGAATTTGAGTGGAAAACTTTGGGCTAAAAGTATTCACATCAGGAGGTGAGATTCGTTAATCACTTAACTGGAACGATTATGACCTCAATGAGGTGTTTTTACCATGAATATGATATCTTGTTTTGGAGTTAGTATTTCTCTTGTCTTAGAACCATGGATGGGTTGGGTTGGAAGAGAACTTAAAGATGGTCTAGTTCCATCAGCGATTGGAAGGTGTTTCAGCTAAATATGTACTTGTTGGCAAGTAGGTGGATGAAAGCTTTACATTAAAGCATTTTTATTTGTTTTTAAGAAATATTTGTATGGGATTTCTGTAGTAAAAATGTACTATGATTTTTCAAGATGATGACTTTGAATTCTTAAATAGCATTTGTAATTTTGTTTTGCTTATTTTGCAGCTCCAGTCATTAACCGATACAACAGAAGAGTATCAGGTATGGTTTCTTACTCAGAATTTTATGTCTCTGACAAAGTTCTGAAATGTTTATTTGACTGAAAGAAAGATATTTAAAGCGATCTTTTCTCTTTATTGCTGTTTTATTTACGTGCTGCTTGTTATTTTTATTTCACATAAAATATCTTCAACATGTATGCAGTAGTTACAGATTCTCTTTTAGACTACTTTGTTTGAAATTGGGAGTGATTAACACTGGACAGCTACGATTAGGTGCCTAAAGATAACCAAATGCCTGTGATTATCTGGGCTACTAATGCAGATTCCAAGGATATGAAAAACTGTGGAAGATGGACTTATTTATTCCTGTTGCCCAAACTGGAAACAGCTGTGGAAATAGAGATAAGGAATTGTGCTTGTAGTTTTGTGCTTTGATACGTGTAGCAGAGCTTTAAAGCCAGCTTGTATTGATTTTCAAACTGCAGAGAAGCTTCAGTAAGGAAAAAACCTTGCTAATTAGTGAATTTTCACTTAGGTGTTTAGTTTTTAATGATCTAAACCAGGAGTTCTTCAGGTGCTTGACTGGCACCACTGGCAAATGGTGCTTTAATTATTGTAAACACATAGCTGTCATTCTTGAAGACTTAAAATACAAATTCTGCTTTCCACATGGGTGGCATTTGGTCAGGAGGTTTATTAGTGCTTGTTTTGAACACTTTGAGTAGATGAGTTTACTCAATTCTGGCTTATGCAGTAGTTTAGTAAAATACTTCTAGAACATCAGGGTTAATAAAACTGCTTGAGAAAGGGTAAGCTATTTGGAAGATCAGGCAAACCTTTTACACTTAAAAATTACTGTGACTTTTCTCCAAAAGAACAGTGAATTTTATTTCTCTGCATCTTTTTAAATCATTAACCAAAAGTGATGATATTGCTTTCATATCCCATATATGATAAATCAGTTGCACATGCTGTTGTTTCTTTCCCATCCTGTAGTGCTGAGACCATGCAGATTGATTGATGGAAATGGTTTTGCTTACTTGCACTCACTGTTTCTGCTATTGTTGCTAGTTATGTATCGCCTAGGCCATTATGGAGGGAGAGTGGTAACTTGCTTGGCATTAAACTCTTCCAGGTGCTTTGGCAGCTGAAAAGGCTCTGCAGGGAATCCCAGTTGCTTCTTGACCAAAGAAGAGCAGCTCTGTGTGCTGGCCGGAGGCACAACCTGCAGAGCAGGTGGCCCTGGCTGGGGGGTGAAAAAAACTCCATGGGCTGTGCAGGAGGGTCATGCTGGGAAAAGGGAGCTTATCTAATCACGTTGGTGCAGTTCAGAGATGTGCAGTGGTAAAGCAGTGCTGCTCTGCAGAGAAACAGCCTTTCCAGGAAGTGCTAGGAGGGAGAAAGAAATGAGAGCTCAATGTTCTCCCAGAGCTGATATAACAGCTTTGTTACTTGTGTATAGCGTGTTTGGCCACCTGACATTGAGGTGCTGTGGCACTCAGACCACAAGCAGTGTGTCTGCAGTACTAATTTGGATACAAGCTAGTTGACTGACTTGATTAAAACAATCCTCTATTTAGAAAATAATAGTCAGTGCCTTTGCAGAAATTAAAAAACCAAAACAACAACCAACCATCACCACCATCCCTAATTTTAAGATCTGTGGGTTGCAAAAGGCTGTGGTGCTAATTACCCACTATAACACTCGCTGCTGCTGTAAGTGAATTAGCCAAGTCTCAGCCTTTTGCTGGTATGAGTAACTCATATTGCTCTACTTGTCCACTGACTCAGTCTGCCTGGGCTTGGTTTGGTCAGCATGAGAGCCATACCAATTCCTGCTGCTAAGAGCTGGATTGTGTTGAAATTCATTCTTACACGATTACGTTTCTTGATCTTTTTCCAAGCGTAGGGGTGCCTCTCAAACTTTTTTTTTTGTTAGTGAGGTCCCAGTCTGTGGTGAAGGAGGCTGCAGAGGATGCTGGTGTGTAGCCTGGCCTTTGGTTAGTGACTGCAGGCCAGGTGGAGAGACACCAGTGATCCCTCCTTTCACAAGGGGTAATTGAAGGGAAGAGAGAGCGCTGTGATTAGTCCTGCTCTATGATACGTATGATAGTAGTCCTACTAACTGATACATGAAATTGAGGAGAATTTGCTGCTAACAATATATGAATGAAAGTTAGCTGTGTTTTGAAAGGAAGAGAGAATCACGCCTACTTCAGTCTCAGTTGGGCAGTTTCTCCTCCTCTTTTAGTTTTAACATTTTTCAGAAAAGTAAACTTTTTTGCTAGATGTGTGTATTGCCATTTCTGGACACTTAGAGCCATTCCACAGAACACCCGCTCTCCAGCAGGCTTGCTGACTTCCTCACAGGATATAAAAAAAAAATCTGACAAAATGACACCCATACTATAGACCTGTGACAGATTTTTCATCTGTTTTCTCTGATTTCATTCTATCCAAGCGACCTGCTGTAGTTCGTTTCTATTGCATATGCATGTATTCCCTCCTCAATCTACTTCCAGTCTGCATGGAATTGGGATGAGATTGTAGTTTTCACATTCAAGAATTATGTAGAATAATGAAGTTGTATAATCTAGGGAATAATGAAGTTGTATAATCTAGGGGATCTGGTTCTTTCCCTGGTCTTGTGCCAACAAAACAAAGTGACTGTCAGGATCTGTAATTATCTTCATGCTAATATAAAATGTAATAGAAATGACCAGGAGTTGCTTTGGCTGGCACTTCAGCAGGGGTGGCAGAGTCTCAGGGAAGTGGGGAGGATCAAATTTGCTATCTGTGGAATTGTGTGCTAAGCCCTTTGTGAAGATAAAACTGCTGTATAAATGTTTATGTTTAGGAAGGATAATTCTGTTTAAGAGTTACTGAGTCCTGTTTTACTGTGTATGGCCAATAAAAAATCGGAGATTTGTGAAACCAAGTTAGGAAATTCATGGTTTACTTTAAAAAAAAAAAAATAAAGTGCAGTGTTTCTCCTAAGGAGGAGTGCCTGCTTTTAAGGTTCTGAATGTTTCGTGCTGAAGAGCAATGACAGAATTTCATCTGTGCCCTTCTAGTAAGTGTCATATCTTAGCATCTTACTGTTTCAAGCTCCTCCAGGCTCAGGAGAGGTCCTTCCTGATGTGCAGCATCAGAAAGCATTGGGAGGCTTTGTGTGGGTGAACAAGCAGCAGGCTTCCCATACAGATCGTGGAGTTCCCATCCTTGGAGATGCTCGGAAGCCACGTGGGTCCAGTCCTGAGCAACCTTTTTAGTGGATCCTAGTTCGAGTGGCAAGATTGGACTGGACCATCTTCATTCTCTTGGGATTCTATGGAATAGGAGAGAGTTATGTTTTCTTAGGTTATACTAGTTTTTCAATATTAAAAAAAAAAATGTTGTTGACAAAATTTTTGGGAAAATTCTCCATCGTTGATGCTGAGGAAAAGTTTTGAATGGGGCTGTTACTGTTTCACAGAATTAGGTTGACAGGGAGCTCTAGAGGTCACCTGGTCCAGCAAGCCTCTGCTGGAGCAAGGTCACTCAGAACAGGCTGCCCAGGGCCGTGTCCAGGTGGCTTTTGAAGATCTCTGAGCAGATGTTGTTTCTTGGTGCTGTGCCCAGGCTCCCTTCATGTTCCTGCTCTTATCTGTGTACTTGATGCCTTTTAAAGAGAGAAATAAGTTGAGAAACACTGAGCATGGGAACAGTCTGAACTAAGCAGAGAAGGCCGTTCAGTCCTCATGAGCATGTGCTTAGCCTCATTAAGGGAGGAAAGTACCTGCTTCCGCTCTGTGGTCAGTCCAAAAACCTGCAGCTTTCAGTTTGCGCTGTTTGTAGAATTCCTCTAACACAGCTTCAGCTCAAAAATTTTCTAATTTCAAATACATTTTGTGATTTTAAGTCTGCATTTGGTGTTCATGAAGCATGTTTAAATTCCTTTTTGGTATGTTTTTTGTTTTTATTTCTATGAGGTTTGCTAGAAACTGAAATTTGCCCCTTTCTCATTAAAACATCCCTTTTGAATTACATGGCAGTATTTCAGAGTGAGCTGGGGTTTTAACAGAAGGGCACAGCAGCACTGGTCATTTCTTGAGCAAAGCTCAGGTTGTGCTGCTGTCTCAAGGTCACGGCTTGTCACTGTGTGATTGCAGGGCATTCTGACTCTGCAACTTGGCCCACTCCAACTGCTTTCACAATAAAGAAATGATGAAATAGAATCTTAGTTCTGCTTTTAATCAGTGTGAAGTCTTTTTTTCAGCTTCATCTTCTTTTTATGAGCAGTCAGAGCACGTTTCAGCAAGTACAAGTGTGTATGTATATGTGCATTACTGTTTCTTTCATTTCCCTGTCCAGAGATACCTAAATTCCATTCCCTTTCATTTGAAAAAATCAGCGCTGCCTGATGCAGTTCCTGGATTCAAGTGCCTTTATTGATCTTACTGTGAAGGAAACAGTATTATTGCTGGGAACCATAGCAAAGTGCTTAGAAATGAATAAAGATTTTCTGTGTTGAACACTTGGAATTACTGCACTTTGTGATAGAAATTATCTACGTTAATTCTTGTATAAATATCTTTATCAGTGTGATAATTGTATAAGCAGCTGTTGCTCAATATTAGTTATTAATATTCACAGAATCTGGCAATGACCTTAGGGTTGCCCCATATCCCCACCAAGTATTGCATTTGGAATGAGTATTTGAAATTTCTCTTTTGCTTCTTTCTATCAACATGAGACGATGGTAGGGATTTTTTTATCTTCATGTAACATTTTGACATGGTGTTTTCACAGGGTGTAGGTTTAGAATTTTATCTGTCAGTTGTGGGAATTGATGCCCTGTGACAGTTCTTGACTTCTGTTCCTCACAAGGTGAACTTTCGTAAGACCTACATGCTGCTGATGCTTCAATCTCATCATTTCTTCTCCATTTTGACAATGGGAGACTTCCTTCGATTCTCTTCATTTTTCAGTCTGCTACAAAAGCTGAGCAGTCATCTCGTGCACTAGATACCTTATTCAAGTCTGCTGTCTCTCTGGGCTTTGCAGTGAGGTATAGCATTTCCTTCACACCCTGGCAAGCTGAGATGTCAGGATATGATAATATTATGCATAGTAAAATGTTCTGAGTAACTTTTATCCTTTTAAAATGACAGCTCTAAAAAACCATTTTCTAGGAAAGCTCTTATATTAATTATTGCCATGCATTATGTTAGTATTCAATTAAAACAAAACAAAGCAGTTTAGGGATCCTGTTTAAAAAACAAACAGAAAACCCCACAAAAACAACAGCAAACAACAAGAATGTCTAAATAGCAGCAGTGAAGCAAGAAAACAAGAGGAAACACCTTTTATTTACTGTATTTTTTCTTGTAGGATGCTATCTCCTACTTCAGTGGTAAAATCTCACCGCCTCATATCATCAAGGGAGGATGATGTGTGGCTAACTTTCTCTTTGCTTTCTGCTTCCTGACTACTTGTTATCAGAGCATGATTTGAAAATCATGTTCTGGTTCAAACTCCTGTATTGCCTTTTCACCGTATTGCAAACTGAATAGCATAATGATTTCTGCCGAAAGGTTTTGAGGCAGGTGATGAATTTTTCAACTCAGAAGTCTTTCAGTTTGCTTTTTTTTTTTTTTTTTTTTTTTTTTTTTGCAAATGCTATGGACAGCTTTCCTGCTTTGCCAGCCTGATACCTGTTTCATGGTTTGCTTTTTTTGTTAGCCCTAATGGTTGCAGAACTCGTATCATAACTAGAGTGAAAATAATTCATTTTGAAAAATGTTGATATGAGCAAAAGCCAAGTGTGTGGGATGACAGATGAAAGTGGTGATAAATTGTGTGGGTGCTCTCATGTAAGAAAGTGCTTGAATCATTAGTTGTTCCACATTAAAAAAAAAAAAGCCTGTTTTCTGTTTGCAATATTGGGACTTGTTTAAAAATTCTTGGCATGTAATTGGCATTGAGTGAGTAATGAGAAGCTTATTTTTGGAAATTAGCAGTTGTGACTTCACAATTGCTTGGATCTCACACTGCTGTGAATAACTTTGGTTGTGGTTTTCTAGATATTTTTTAATGACACAAAGGAATACAACACCTAATGAGCTTCCATATTTAAGGTCTGAGTGCAGTATCTGGTTGCACCTGATCTGACCCGATCTCCACAATTCAGGTATAAGTGAGTAAGCAGTGCTGCAACAGAGTGGATTCCATTCAGTTTTTTTTATTAAATCCTTCTAAATAACTGTTCATTCTTAGAGTGTTGCGTAGTGATTTTTGTTGGTCCTTCTGAAGCCAAATATTTTAACTCAAATTAGTCCTTTTTATTAGTCCAGAGAGTGTCATAACTATGCACATTTAATAAGCAGTCTAATTAACCGAGGATTCATTTCTCAGAAGTATTCAGGTGGCAAAAAGTGTAGATGATGAATTCTGTTACATTAAATGTCATTAAGCACATATGTAAATCCTATTCTGTATCTTTCAATGAAAGGTTACTTAAATGCTAGTCTGTATACTGAAATATAGAAGTACTTTTGAAAATCTCAGCCTTCAGCTGAATTGTGTGACTCCATCGTCACTCTTCTGATGGGTTGTAATAGAGATCATGTGGAGATTCTATAGAGGTTGCTTTTCTTTTCTGTAGAACACAAAAGTTGTGTTTTATCATTTGATTTAAAGCCCAAATTGAAGTATTCCCACACAGTCTTGTTGTGCACAGTAAAAGGGAAGCAGAATGCTGGAGAAAATGTCAAAATGCGTGTCACACAAAGGGAGTTTTATTCTTAGTGCAAAACATGATGCTGTGATGTGTATATTTGGGGTGGCCTCAGGAGTTCAATGTGATTCTCATTCTTGTTAATAAATCAAACAGCACTGTATCTGACAGAAATCTGAAAGAGCGTTCTCTGTGTTTTCAGAAGCCTCTCTGTCATTTTTTTAGCTCCAGAAGACCTCAGTGAGACTGAACGTACTCGAAATAATGCAAAGCTTCAGAGATGAGCACGCTGAAAACCACAGGGAATATGCTGTGCTTAAAGCCAGTCCCAGTTTGGAAGTCCCATGACAGCTTTTGTAGCGGTTTCATGTAAAGAGAGTCTTAAGAAATGGAGACGTGGCTGTGGGAGGTTGCTTACGCGTAGGTATTTGGCTGCCTGAAGCACTCGGCTAATTCAGATCAGCAAGTTGGTGTGGATGTTTCCCATACCTCTGGATTTTGGTACAGAATGGAGTTAAGTCTTAAATTCGCTAACCTGCGTTGTAAAAAGACAGAGCTAATTGCTTATAAATGAAGTGTGCAGCTTTTTACTGACAAAGTTCTGCCTTCCTTTAGCCTTCTGCCAGAGTAGCTCAACTGTGGATTTCCTGTAAATGAAATCCATTTGTTCAGCGAGCCCCTAAGGTTGGGACTTAGGGCCTAAAGGGAATTGCATCACGTCACATAGCTGTGCATTCCCAATTACTAGCAATCACAAGAGCTGCTCCATGGTGACAGTAGCTGCTGTTCTGTAGGTTTTGGTGTGGTTTTTTTTTCCCCTCAGTGGGTTGAACGGTTGATTTCTCTGCTTTGCATGCTTATTTGGACAGGGTGTGGACACCACAAAGCACGGGGACCTGGGAGCTTCCCCATCGTAACTGCATATGGTTCTTTTGTGTCAAACCATGTGCATTTTAGGTTGCTTGCATCTTCACAGGTGAGCAAGGCAATACTTATTCCTTTAAGGGTAATGGGATTTTCATCTATTTGGACGTTGTCTTCAAATCCTTAAAAATCATTTTGAAGTTGCTAAGCCATTCATTTCTGAAATGCCTTCTGACACTGACATCATTTCTCTGTCACAACAGGTGCTGAAAGATGGGAGTAATTTTCACTGCTGAATATTTGCTCTCCTCTAACATGCAGCACTTCAGTGCACTTTACCTAAGATCCTGGTGTTTCTTTTAAAATATTAAGTGCCTCATTGCAGACTTAGCAGTTCATGTATCAGGACTGCAAGTATAAAACCAGAAAAGGGCCTTGGTCTGGAAGTTGAAAGGGAAGCTCTTATTTCTAGAATGGAAAAGCACTTCTATTCCTCAGCTAAATTCTCTCCTATCTACTCCTTGCAACTGAAGGCCTGTATGATGCACATTTAATTGTTTTTGAGGGATGTACTCGAGCTGTTTCTTAGAACTTGTAGTGTTTTAATGTAACCTAAATGTAAAATGAATGATCTCCATGTTCAGTTTTTAACAGAAATATGAAGTATTGTAGTGTCTATTGGGCCCGTAGGCATTTCTGGTGTTTAGTTTCTTGTTTTCCCTGCATCAAGTAAAGCACTCAGAAATGAGGTAAAATATGTGTAACTGGCTAAAACAGGGAAGATCATGAAAGCAGAAGGCTTACTTGCACGATTGTGAAGCTGGGTGCTCTGAAATAGTAGTAGCATCATGTTTTCCAGGAGTCTCTTTTATGGGTGACTATCTCATCGGTAAGGCTCTTAGAAGGCCTGAACGAGGTCAGCAGAGTGTTTATCCATTTCAGCCTTCTGATTTCTTAACTTGCAAGAATGAAGTGTGCTGCTTTTGAGATTCTTGCGCTGCACCACACACAGTGCTGAAGTCTGAAATGCTCTGCTGCCCTTTTGAGATTTTGTTCAAATGTATTAAAGGAAACAGAAGTAACAGTTTGGCTGTTTAGGATCTAAGGGGTAATGTTTTGGGTTGGGTTGTTCCTGTGTCAGAGCTGTGAGCTCCTTTGATGCTGCCACATGAAAAACTTTCTTCTTTTTCCGTCGTTGCAGTGATAGAAGGCTTTTTGCTGTTTTTCATGCAGACTCACTTGTTTGCTGCCAGGTCCAAAGCAGATCAGTGTCTGATCTGATGGTAAAGCCTTGTAGATAAGAAGTTAAAAACAGATTTTTATTGATCCAGATGAATTTCGGAGAAATATTTGAAAAACTCATTCAGAATATGTAGAACAAATGTGTATATGAAATAGATGTTTTCATTTTAAAGAGCTTATTACACTGCCTGTACTTAGGCATCTTGGGAGGAAAGGTATATGTGAATGTAGAGTTGGATTTCCTATGAAGGAAAAAAGAAATAAACAAAACCCACATATTAAATGTCTGTAGTGGGAATGGGCATTTTCAAGTTGGATTATGGAATTAAGCAATGTTTTGGTGGAGCCAGATAAACACTTTTACCTTCTTTTCCCTTAGATTAACTGTATTTTGTGTCTTGAAAGAAATAGAATTCTGCCTGTGAAGAACCGAGTAGGTTTTATTTTACTTTTATAACTGTACAGTAAGATCTCTCCAGAACTGAAAAATGATTTTTTTTCCTTTGCTATCTAAATTATTTCTAAATATCCCTCAAATAAAATGTTTTGCATTTCATTTGACATACATGGTCATGCAGATAGTGCTGTGTTTGGATAGTTTGTGTCGGGATCTGACACATCTGAGGGGGAGTTGGCTCTTCACATCCCAGGCACTCCAAGTTGTGTCTTGGCTTTGGCTCCTGGAGCATTCGGGATGGATCTGTAGTTGTCTGTGACATGGTGAGATCTGCAACTCGGGAAGTGTGATTTCTGAACCAAAAAATTCTGATCTATACAGAAACAAAAGTGAGGGGGAACTTTTAATTTGTTTCCCTAAGTACAGCAAATCGTAGTGAGTGCTGTTGAAGACCCTTGTGCAGGTTCTGTGTAAGCTTCTGTAGTTCATCTCTGCTATGTCATTTTGGAAGTGCCTGCTTCAGCAGCTCAGCTGTGAAGGAGCAGTGAGAAGCCCTGGAAGTGGTCATCTCTCCAGCTGCGTGTCCTCACAGGAGGGGTTGTACATCAGCCCCTGGGGGACAGAAATGGTTGGAGCTTTGCCAGGCTCTGAAGCAAAGAACACAGCCTGAAACATCATGTGAGATTACTGATCTCAGTGAGTAGCTGGAAAAGTTGCTCTGTGTGTGCTGCTCTGGGTGGGTTTTTAGTGATAGAACTTGTCAGACTGACTGGAAGTAATGCATCCTAAGGTTGGTGGCCCTGCCTGTGGCCGGGGGGGGTTGGAACTTGATGATCCTTGGGGTCCCTTCCAACCCAAGCCATTCTATGATTTAATAAGTACAAAGGAGTAACAGCGATGCCCCAGCTGTGAGGGCAGCATGCATTTCACACAAACACTTTGCTTATGAGAGCTGAAGTATTCTGAAATTTGCATGGAGTGTAAGGACTTTGATCTTGACAAAACATCCTTCGCAGAATGGTATCTTGGAATTGATTCATGCTTGCATGAGCAAAGTGTTTCTACTGGCAACCTTCTCTTGCAACTTTTAATTCTCTGCCTCTTGTTTCCCCCCACCTCTGCCATTCACAGCTAACATCACTGCTGCAGCCAGAAAGATCGTTCTTGCTTTCAGATGCTGTCACCTGCATAACAGAATATAGATCTGAGCCTTCAGCAGTGTTAACAGATGTGCCTTCTTGAACGCCAAAGAAGGTGCTGTATGAGGAGAAAGCTAAACTAGCTGTAGAAGCTGCACAAGCAAAGAGAGAAAAAAATGTAAATGTTAGGATAAAAGCTTGATTAAAAAAATATATATATATATCTTAATGCTTCTGAAAATTGAAAACTTTTATTCTGTTTCAAAGCTGTTTGAATTCTGTGGGTAGTTTTGGGAAGATACTTGTCTGCATGAAGTGCACATGTGCTGATGCAGCTGTGCTGTTGGAATCACATTCATACTTAGCATTTGCTCAAGGGCAGAGCTGTGCTGAAAAGTCTTACATAGGAAAGGTGTGAGTTCAGACATCACTTATTTCAAGATATTTGTGAGAATTAGGTTGCACATTAAGAAAAGCTTTTTGCCTGGGAGAGCATTGCTGTGCTGCAAGTGGGAAGCCAGTGAGCTGTGGGATTTGTAGCCGGGGAGGTTCCCAGGTCAGCCCTGGTCTGGCATGGAAGGTAGCTCCCCTGTAGGGCTGCTTTGGGCTGGGTGACCTTCAGAAAGAGGTCCTTCCAGTTGGTGCCTTGGTGAGTCTGAGAAGATACTACTGCTTCTAATGCTTCGAGCTTGTCTGTGAGCACCTGTTTCACTGGGATACTGCAGTAGTTAAAGTGTTAATTCAGACACATGCAGATAATGATAGAGCAAGTATATTTTTGCTCAGCCGAGGTAGAAGATCAAATAGCTTTCCACTGAGGCTGTCTGCTGCCATTTGCAAACTGCTCACTTTTGGGAGCCCTGAAATTAACTTTCATGGGGTAGTTACAGGAGTTCTTTACAATCAGAAGGACAGAGAAACGGGGCTGTTTGAGCACAGAAAATGGGTTTATTGTATGAACATAAGTGCTCTTAACATAGCTAATGATTACATAATTGGGGTTTTACATTGTGGTGCAATAAATGCAGTACTTGTATTGTATTCCAGTCTGTTTGTATCCAGGAAAAAGACAGGAATCAAAATGTAATTTGCTAGAAAAGACTTGCTTTTTTTTTTTTTTTTTTTTTTTTTTTTTTTTTTTTTTTTTTTTTTTAAATTTTGCTGCCTAAAAGGTACAGGTCTTTTCTAGCGAATTATGCTGACCTTGCAGCCTTTTTTTAAAGCATGATGATGAGGTCGGTAGTCGCGTATAGGTTTTCAAATTATTTGCAAGTTGCTGAATTTGAAGCCTTCTTTTTTTCTTTTCGAGTCGACTCATCTTTATGCTTTCTAAGTCCTTTCAGTTGTTTCATGTCACTGCAGTGAGCTCCGGGGCATCCTGCCAGGAGTTCGGTCTTGTTGGGATGCTGGGTACAGCAAAAAGAAAAATGCTGTCGGTGTTTCCTTGTAAAATTGTACGAGTGCTGTGTGGCCTCAGAAGTGAGGCTGTCCTTATTAGAGCAAGAGCAGGACGGATGAGAAAGAAGACTCTCGCTTTATCTCTGCAGGTAGTAAGAGTGGAGGGTTCACCTTGACGCCTAAGAACAGCAAATGCCCATGAGTTAATGACAAAATCTGGATTCGGCTTTTGTTGGCCAAAGGAGAATGTGTTTGATATTGTGAAACTGTGTAACAACTGCGAAGATGAGCCTTTTCTGAAGTACCAGAAATGGACAAAATTGACATTTTAGAAGCTCATCGTTATCACTGCATCTCCCACAGTGGCTGGTGTTACACAGTGGGTAGTTCCCACTGCACTTACAGTGGCTGGTTTGCAAGAGCCTTGTTCCTAAGCACTGGGATTTACACAAATTTCTCAGCCTTTAAAAAAGAAAAATCACTGTATTTTTCATTGTTCTTTTCCTATCAATTTGATATTCTGTTGATTCAAACGTAGTAAGATACAGGATCATATGGGAGGAGTGAACTAACCTCTATTTTTCATAGTCACAGAATATACTGTAGTCAAGCTACAGTCATTTACCAGATTAATTTGTATAAATATGATTTTTCTGCATTAAAAAAGAGCAGATAATTGCAAATTGACTTGAGGTAGAGTGCTACATGCCTCCTTGCACTTCTTTTTATCTGTTTTGGTATCTGCTTTGTTCTGCAGAGCATGGGGCAATGTAGCTGCAGTGCTTTTCACCCTGCTTTTTTGATGAGTATGTCTATAAATTAATCTGAATAGTGGGTTTTTTTTTTTTAATGCTTCAGTAAGGGTGGAAAGGAAACTTGTGTGCGTGTATTGCAGTACTCAGCAGGCAGCGTTGCCTTCTAGGGCAAGTTACTGACCTCTTATGTGAGAATTTGAGAACAGCCATGGTGTGCCTGCTCTGAGAACAGATAGGATTTGAGTCTCTGACATTACTACAGCATAAGAAAAAAGTGGATCTTTTTCCTGTGAGAAAATGCAGATGATAAATCTGGGGGAAATTAATTTCAACTTGATTTGTCTGATATTCTTTCACTGCTTTGCACCTTTTTCCAGTCTGTGCTGAAGCTTTCAATCCGGATGAAGAGGAAGAAGACACGGAGCAGAGGGTAAGAATGAATGAATTGCATCATACATGGCCCTCTCTGCGGTTTGACAGGCAGATGTCTGTGAGTCACATTTCTCCTCACCACTTGTGCATTTCTTTCAGAGAGGCTGTGAGCTCTGCTGTCTCTGAGGGAGCGGTGTTGCTCTGAAACTCAGTGCCACTTTGTCCCATGCAGTTACTTAGTCATCGTTGCTTTAATATGGTTTTATTTCAGAGGACATGAGAGCTCTGCTTATGTCTACCGTCTCTGAAAGTTTTGGCCTTTTCCTTTCTTTGTTATTCTGAATATTTGTTGAGGCAATTCCTAAAGCACTAGTGCTGTTGTGGGGAATTAGTTAAGCCCAAGGACAGCTGTTCTTTTGTGGCTGCTTAAAATTCCACACATGCTTTGCACCGCCTTTCTTGTCAGAGCAGTTCACCCTGGGTAGAAGAAATGCTTTGTTGAAATGTTTTGAGATGCTGGCCACCTGTTGTTCTGTTAGATTTGGAAGTTGGGAATTTCTAGGAATTTCAGGCCCAGATACTGTTATTGTATTGCTTCAGAGATGTTTTATGTGAGGAAATCCTGTAGCCTGGCTGGTGAGGGTCAGGGTTTTTCTCTAGGGACTGCTGGTGCATTTCCAGATTCCAACTCAGAGATGCTTACAGTTCTGCTATGAAAATCTAGGTCTAATCTAATTTCTCCTACAAAGAAATGTAATTGATACATGAGATTCTACAAGAAGAAAAAATAACAACAATAGGGTGTATCTGGCCATCCAGTTATTTTTTTTAAATGAGGCTACATTTATTCCATCCTGTACAAACAAGTTTTCTTTCTTCTTTTTTTTTTTTTTTTTTTTAAAGAAAGTACAGCTCCAATTTGGACAAGGGGCTTTTAGAAAAGCCTGCTGTCATTGCTGTTTTTCAGAACCCTTTGTCATAATTCCACCAAAAGCACATATTCCTGATGAAGGAATTATAACTGAGAAGAAGTGTCAATAAATCTCTTTCATGAGATACGTTTTTTTGGTGGAGAAAAATGTTTCTTAGATAAATTCTGTTATTAGGTGGTCAGAGAGACTTGTCTCATACTTTTCATAAGTTCTCTGAATTGCCAACAGTGAGGGTATTGGAACTAATATAGGCAGAGTTTAGAAAGAAAACTTGGCTTTTTCATTTAGGTTCCCAAGCTGTGACTGTACCTGTGGCTGGGTTAGAAGGGAAGGAAAAGGAAAGGCATCTTTTTCTTATCTTCCTTATTTTGCATGTGCTAATTGTCAGCATAATATATCTCTTATGGGTTTTACTTTTCTTTCACCTTGCCTTGCATTATATGTTTGTATGTAAATACTGCTTGTGCAGACAACAGAAAGGAACTGTATACAATGATACCTGAAATTGTCTTTGTGTTTTCATTCTGAAGTGAAGATTTAATTTGTAATTATATTTCTTTGCTGTTGTGACAGTTCATTTATTTTTACTTTGTTTTAAAGATAGTTCATCCAAAAACAGATGAACAGCGATGCAGACTGCAGGAGGCATGCAAAGATATCCTGCTCTTCAAAAATCTAGATCAGGTAATATTAGTTTAAGGAAATCTGAACGTGAATTGCTGTTTTGTAGTTTGATCTAACAGTCCAGGCACTGTTTTTGCATTGTGATCGTTCATGAATTTTTAATTGCATGCAGACTGGCCTGGGACATGTGCTTAGAGATTGCCTTCAATGAGGAATACAAATAAGCAGGTCAAACTGCCAGTTGCCATCACTGTCTACATTTGCTCGATCTCAGATTGCTGCACTCTTTTATTATTTGCAATGTGTCAGTAACATTTCTGTAAGTGAATCTAAAAGTAATGTTTTTGGATTGTCCGTGTTCCTGCTCATCTTACAGACTTATTGCTGAAGTTCCTTGCTCTTTGCTTCAGTGTTAAGTTTTAGTGATGAATATCTCTTGCTGGCACTGAGAAATCTTAATTGGCTTTCATAGGATAGTTCAGGATATGTTAGGATATAGGATACGATAGGATATGTTGGACAGTTCAGGAAAGGACCTTTGGGGTTCATCACATCCAGCCTCCAAAAGACCATAGAATAAGTGCTTCTTATATCTGGCTTTGTTTCCATCCTCATGGAGCTGATGTCTCCTTTACAGGTCGAATCTCTATTCTGGCATCATAAAATTCAAGAGAAATAATGAAAGCTGTAACACCAGCAATGGTACCTGCAGCTTCATGGTTAGAATCAGAGCTTTTCCTGAGGTATGGAAGTGTGTACTTCATGGCTGCAGAACCACTGCTCAGCTTTCCTTGAGAATTAGGAATTTCTCCCAATTCTTGGTTGCTGTAAAAAATGAAGCATTTGAAAACATTCAGCTCAAGGAGTATGTACAAAATGTGATCACCATTCAGACTGCTGGGAGTAGAATGACCCAGAAGCAGTAATTAATAGCCAGCTCACATTCAAAGATAACTTCAAAAAAACAAATTTGAGCCTAGAAACTGGGATTAGAAAAATACTGCTTTCTGAGAAAGGCTTTCTAAGCAACTGTGAAGAGAAGCAACGGAAATAATCTTAACTGCAGCTGTTAAAGACTCAAGCTTTGAGACAGCATGTGGTGAAAAGATGACTGCATTGCATACATTAATTACAGTGTGACAAAGGGCACTTAGCAGAGAGGGAAGAGTTTTTCTAGTATTGAGTACAAATGGGGTAGGAGACTTGCCCCTCATCCTGATAATTTCTTTTAAACATCCTCTATGTAGTTGTCAGACATGACTCCTTTGCAAGGTTGGCCACACAGAATCTACTGAATAGTGAAACACGTGGTGGCTGCTTTTGCTCACTGTGTGACATCCTTTAATAATTGTGAGGAATGCTTCCAAACTGAGGCCCCAAATCTGTTCTTTTGCTTCTTAGCTTCCAAGGAGTGTGATGTAAAACTTCTTAAAAAAACAAAACAACAAAAAAACCAACAAAACCTGTAAAACCCCTCTTGGATTAAATGTGTTGATGCGACTTGAATGTCTTGGCCAAATTCATCCCTTTTGTGCTGGTTGCGTTTAGGTGAACTGTGTTAAAAGTAGGTCCAGAGACTCAACTACCCTTAAGGTAAAATGTCCCCCCTTGCGTGAGTAGCTGCTGTAATACTTGATATTAAATACAAAGGAGCCAGTGTCCAGTGGATAGTTTCTAGCATGATTCATGTTGAGTTTTGGACTAATATCAGGGTGATAATATAGATAGAAGTTTTGGTCATGCCCAATGATACACCTGATTTATGTTTCAACCTAAAGTGCAGGGGGTGTAGAAAATAGGCTGTTAAAAGCTCTGAATGAAATAGCATGTGTTTGCTCCGCAGCATCTTATTTATAAGTTTGTGGAATTTGAGTTGTGACTGAATCTTTTACTGATGAGAATAACTATTGTTCTTACCAGGAACGCCCCTGAGCATCCTTAGTACTTGTCTTCAAACCAACAAAGCCTTACAGTTCAGGAATCTGACAGCTTAGTCCCTTATTAACAGAAGGGCTCACTGTTTCATTTCCTTGCTAGAAGTCTTTGCCTGTTTATCCTCCAAATAAAACACAGCTCAGTTCCTGTGTTTTTTTGGAAAGTTTTTTTTTTTAGGGTTTATAATTTATAGGTTTATAGGTATATAATGGTTACAACAAACTGCTTTCAGACAGTAATTCTGGTTTAGTTTAAGTATCAGGGGAGTTTTTAAAAATGTGATAATAAAATTCCATGAAAAACAGCAATATATTTGGTACAGAGCCAAAGCCATCCAGAGCCAAGCCTAGATGGCCCGTGTTTGCAGGAGTGCTAGAAGCAGTATCATGTATGGTTGGTGCTGTCTGTGGGCTTTGACTTTCACAACTTCCTTGGTTGTGCTGCCTACAAAAGTTCAGTCATGGCTCAGCAGAGAAACTCAGTTTGCGTGGTTTGTAGGCATACATGTAATGAAACGTGTACTGCTGGTAGAAATCAGCAAGCAGACATTGCAGCAAAGGTGTGAGAGGTTAGAAAGGAGACAAAGTCTTTACCAGGATCTGTTGTGTCATGACAAGGGGAAGTGGTTTCAAACTAAAAGAGGGGATGTAGATTGGCTATAAGGAAAAAGTTCTTTATGCTAAGGGCAGTGAGGCTCTCATTGCCCAGAGAGGTGGTGGTGCCCCATCCCTGGAGGCAGCCAAGGTCAGGCTGGAGGGCTCTGAGCACCTGATGGAGCTGTGGGTGTCCCTGTTCATTGCAGGGGGGTTGGACCAGATGGCCTTTAAGGGTCCTTTCCAACTCAAACGATTCTATGGTTCTATGATTATCCCAGGTGAGATCTTGCTATACATGCGTGCTTTTGCACTGCCATAGTGTGCATTAAGCAATTTGAATATGCATTTGAGATGATAGCCCTTCCGTAGTGGAAGTATCATTTTGTATTCATTATTGAGCTTACACTGATAAGCTTTAAACAAAGTGAGGAACTTACAAGTAAAAATCAAAATTTGTTATTGAAATTACTTTCATTTGTGTACAGTAAAAATAGTGCAGTGCAATGCGTGTTGCAGTTCACTATCCAGATCAAGTCAAGTGAATTTGCCTTTTGTTTTTCTTACTCATTTGTTTTATAGGAGCAGCTTTCTCAAGTCCTTGATGCCATGTTTGAGAGGAAGGTGAAACCTCATGAACATGTGATTGATCAAGGGGATGATGGAGACAACTTCTATGTCATTGAGCAGTAAGCAGCTGTGCCTTTCAAATACAAAATACGTTTCTTTTAGTTTCTGAGAAATGGCAGGGCTGGAAAGAAGCATATTGCTTGCAATCATTGCTGCTTCCTTTTGTCTTTCAATTTTCTTTCCCCTTTAGGTCCCTGCTGACTTTTGGATCTTTTGCCAGGGATAATCAGATTTCACAGAGGTGCACCTTGCAAACTTGGCAGATTTTAACACATTCTTTGTCACTGTATAAAAACTCAAATATCACTTTCCCAAAGGGAAGGGATGCAGCATTAACTTTCATGTAATCTGTTCAGTTTAACTTTCGTGCCAATCAGCATGTGCATGGATTAAAACCAGCCATGTTATATGCTGTCTCTGAACTAAGTTGTTCTTTTTTTCCTGAAGAAAGAAGGCAGCAAAAGGAAGAAAAAACATGTGATGAGGGAGGGGTAGAGGAAAGGTCTTCCATGAGCACATAAATTGGTTGCTAACATGGAATAACTTACCTTCCCTTCAGTTAGTTTTGGTGATTGACTTGAGAGATGTTTGATGTTCTTTGCTTCTGTTGGTCACTTGCTTTGTATTTGCAGTTTAGGTATCATTTTGCAATATGTTGCACTGAGTACATACACTTGATAGTTTTGTAGATCACAGATATGCACAAAAAAGTGCACTGTGTGTATGTGTACATATGTGCATCACAGCTTTGACTGTCTTTCTCCCCAACAGGAGCTTTAGGGAGAAATTCCATCTTACATTACTTCTAATCACCATATTCGGAGTTAAGGACATGCATTTATTTCCTTCTGTTAAAGTGTAACATTAACCACAGTATTATGGATGAATGTTAAATATTGGAATAGACCTACCTGCTTTCTTTTTGAGTCAGTCTGTCACCATCCTTATCACTGAATAAGACCATTAATATTAATATTAAAGCAGTTATTTAAGACAGTGTAATGATGTGTGTACAGAACAGGGCTTCCTAATCCTGAGGAAATTTAGGCTCATGTTTGGGAGCCTCTTAGAAGTGTTAGATACCAGAGGCCACTTGGATCCACGTTGATTTGTTTCTGTAAGGCTCTTAACCTGTTGCCTACTAAAACGTTCCTCCCATTATGAGTTTTAACATTTAAAAAAAAGTAAAATGTAACCTTAATTTGATATTAGGTGTTTACAGTCTTTTCTACAGATATAATGCTATTCCAAAGTGCTTTCTTTTGAAACAGTTGAGTTGGAAGATTTCAATCTTCTAGGTTTGTTGTCTTTAAGGTGTAATATACCACAAATGTAAATATGTTGCCAAAAGTATGTGGAAAAAAGGCTGTAAATGAGGGAAGTTAAACTTGGTGGTGTTTAGCAATAAACTGTACTGGCCTTTGCTGTCAAATACCAACTCAGCTGCAACTCTTACACTGCCTTTCTGTTATTACAAAGAATTCAAAGGTTATCAGCTCTCTGTCCTCCTCCCTTCCAGTCCTGCTTCTCTACCCCCAGCTCCTCATCTTTTCCTGCAAAATAATAGAGAGATGCTGGTGCTTATTGAAAGCTGTGGTATTCCCACTTGTCTTCAAGTGCAAATTCAGAGGACTTTGGCTCTTTCAAGGCATCAGTAGGCACATGTTATTATTCTAAGATAAACCATTAATGCCTAAATATCCCTGAGGATTTTTCTTTCTGTGTGAGTGAACCGTTACTTTCTGTTGCGGATGTAACTCCGTAGCTTCTTCTCTGCATAGAGAAATAGGCCTCCTGGTGTGGGCTGTCCTTCAAAGTCTTCTATTTCTAACCCAGCTGTACCAGTCTGCTTTTTCCTGAGCCTCTTTCAACATCGGCCGATTGGTCAACGTGAGGATCCAGCAGCCATTCAGTGCATTCTGCAGGGAATCACAGAGTTGTAGGGGTTGGAAGGGACTTCTAGAGATCAGCGAGACCAGGGGGAGTTAGGAGAAGTACCTTGTGCAGGTGTCCTGTGCTGCAGAGGAGACACCTGATGAGTCTCTGCTGGCCAGGCAGTCATCAGTCAGGAGAAGGCAGCATTGGCCTCTGCCTCTCGGTTGTGCCAAGTTGCCCTTTCCTGTTTTTCTTTTTTTTTCTTGCAGGAGTTTTATATTTTTTCATGTGGGTATTTTTCTTGTGAGTCCTTGAGCTGCAAATGATTACCATCTCAACAGTGATGCTTTGGCCTATGTTGTCGTTCTTATCTTGCAGGGTTTTAGTTCACTATCTCATAGCTCAGCAACAGTTTTCTCAGGAAGGCTGAACCAAGGTCACTCAGTGGTGCCTCACCCCTTTGGTCCCTGGGCTGCAGGCAGCTGAATGCTAGGATAAAGGTTACTTGGCTGTAGCTATTTAGAAATAAATGGCACTGCTAAGTGACATTCAGACTGGAAGGATGGGAAAAAGTTGTTGCATTTCACTCAAAGTTTTCCAAATGGCTCGTCTAGGTCAAAAGTACCTCTGAAGGCTGTTGTTCTTTATGCCTCTCTGAAAATGACTAAATGAATACTGAATCTATTACAATAATTAGTGGAGCTTTCCAAGAATGGTAGTCCGTATTTCAGTAGTTTCTTATTAGTAATGCTGCTGGTTGTTTCCCTGTCTGCTAGGTGTGATTAAGCAGTAGAGTGTGTAAAAAGCATCTGCTGCTAGGCAGTCTTCATGTGCACAGCTTCTTTCTTCAGCTTTCTGGGTGACAAATAGGGACCTTCGTGGATCTTCTAATAAGTCCAAATCTGGCTCAGCTAGTATTGATCCAAGAGCTTCCGTGTTTTGATGCTTTCTGATTTGCATGGCTGATGGAATTAATGTCTGCTCTGTGGAATCTCCTACAAGCGGGACTGTCATAAAGCTTCCCCATAGAACTTCTTTTCTTCTGAATGCAGTATTCAGAGAAGAAATAAACCCAGGGTTGTCCATCAGTAATACTGAATGCCCTTCTGCTGTTAATGTGATGTAGATCTCACTAGAGTGACTGTTCCCATGCTTGTTTACTATGAAAAGTTTCACCTGCTGCCATTCCCATTGATTTTTTTTTCTTTCTTAGGTGCCTAATGATGTTCTGGGAGATAAAACCATTCCTTCCAACAGAGGTGTCACTTTCTGGGGAAAGTTACATGTGCACTCAGCTGCTTGAAGTGTTCTTTACCAGCTTCTTACCAGGATATAACATATTTTGTAAAGCTTATAGTTCGTTGTCTAATACTTGAGTGATCTTAGGTGCCATAGGCCAGAGTTCACTGAGCCTGGTTGAGCTATCTTAAAATTTTTTTTTTAAGCCCTGGAGGTAAGACTGACCTGAGGGTGTTAAAGGCTCCTGTGTGGCATCTTAAGGGCTACCTCTACACAGCCTGTGTCTTTGTATACAGTTGTGGTACAGTTAGAGCCACATTCATGCCTTGAGCTTGTACCTCTATCTTCATTAGATCAGTCTTGATTCTCAGTAAATTTTGGGCTACTTTAACTTTATTATAAGTTGGAAGCGTTGCCTCTTGGAGAACAGGGTGAGGAGACCTTTCCAGCCCAGCAGCTTTCATTTAAAGCTAGTGCAAATAGACTGTTTCTGTAACAGCAAAAATTGTCTCGTCACCTGTACTGGAATGTTGTGTAATGAAAAGCATCTATTCCATTGTTTTCCAGGGGATTGTATGATATTGTTGTAGCAAAAGACAACCAGGCGCGCTGTGTGGGCCGCTATGATAACCACGGCAGTTTTGGGGAACTGGCGTTGATGTACAATACTCCTAGAGCTGCCACCATTGTTGCCACAACAGAAGGAGCCCTTTGGGGACTGGTAAGGAAAGGAAGTTGCTCTCATTTGCCTACTGTTTGAAATACTAACTCACCGTGTCCAGGTGCTTCTTTCCATGTGACTCCTTGCACTAATGGCATTTTTTTTATCATGGTTTCTTATCTTACCTTGTAGCATAGAAGGATCCATTGTGCACCGTTGGCCTCTTTTCTAGAATAACTTGTCTGTAAATACTGTATTGCTAGTTTTATCTGTCTCTTGTTTTGCATTTTTGTAATCAGGGCTTTTGTTAAGGAAAAAACAACCAGAGAATGGTGGAGGTATTAATGCATATATTTTGTAGAGGTGGGAAGGAGGTAATATACATACAATATCTAAATAACATTATTTTCAGCTCAACCTCCTACCCTTCTGTCTGCTTTTATATGGATATGAACAGTGTTAAATATCTTCTTGAGCATGCCAGTAATATGAAGAGTAGGAAAACTGCCCAAAGCTTTGTTTTCACTCAGAATAAATGGTTATGATGTTCCTGGTCTCTGTGTTACCCTGGAAGAGGTTCTCAGGTCAAATGAAATACCAAGCTAAGTGGTGGTGCTGCTTTGTCTCCGGTCCAGCGGTGTTGAATGTGAAGCTGTAACATTAGTTTCCTATTTTAGTTCTTTTCTCTGTGCCATTTGGATAAGGTTATTTTTCATAGTGCTCTCTTACTCATCTGTGAGGCTCACGTAATGAGCAGATTGTGTGATTGGAGAAGCCTTTGAAACCAGAAGTGTTGTGTTCTCTGTGTATCTCTGGGCTCCTCGGCAACTATCGCTGGGGTTGGTGTGTGTTGGGACCTTGATTACACAACTGATGAGCTGCTGCACACAGCAATCTGTGCTTGCTGAAAGAACTGAGTTCTGACTTCTTCGTGAGGTGAAGGAAAAGATGTTGGTCGCTAACCAGAAATCTGTGAGGATCTAATTTTTGAACATAACAGCTGTGTACCAAGTCCACTCATAAAAAGAAGAAAAGGAGGAGATATTCTTTGTTCTGCACAAATGGAGTTCTTTTATTTCTCTGATTATGTTCACGTAATTAATGAGATGTAGTTGAAAGGGGACCTTGGTAGTGATCTAGCCCCGTGGATATTTTGTGAACTAATGTTGCATTTTCATGCCTAAAACTGGTTACATCTTCTGCTTGCTCTGTTGTTGACGTATTTAATTGTAATATTTTGTGCACAATGTAATTTAAACATTTTTATTAGTCTGTAAAAGTCACTGTTAAACTTACGGGTAATCTGCCAGTCAGCAAGTGCGGGTTACTCCTGCAGTGCAGGCTTAGGCCAAGAAGAGCCTGGAAGGCGCAGGCACAAAGCAATCGAGCGTGGGTCTCATATGGAGCACAAAAATGTCCCCTCACCATTTGCTACTGCCTGTATCGGGGGAAAACCTCACAATCGTGTACTTTTCCATCGCTGCTCTGTGCCTCCCAACAAAGGAATTCCGATTTTTCTCTTATGCTTTTCCAATCCCCATGGTCGCTTCTGCACCTCTCTCCTCTTCCACGTGTGTGCATTTGAAGAGACTTCTAGCACTGAAAAAATTCTTTAGAAAGGAAACAAAACAAAACCCACCCATTCCTTCTGGCTTTATCCTCTTCTGGTTCTTTTGCTTAACAGTAATGCTATTCTTCCTTTCATCTGTCACTTCAACTTATTTATTCCACTGTATCACCAGTGTCGGTCGTTGTTTTCTTTCCAAGTAAGTGTAGCCTGCATTCCCTAAAACCCTTCTCTTACCTGAACACACCTCTTCACCTCACAATCTCTCTGCCTCAAGTAGCAGTTGATGTTTTCAGACAATGAGATCCAGAGCAGTGGCTCTCAGGATTTCAGTTATTGCTGCTCACTCTCGTGTACTTTTTTTTTCCTGACAATGTTCCTTTCTTCTGATTGTTTGTCTTGATTGTTTTCGCTTAGGCTCACCTTGTGTAAGGCCACGAACATTACTGTTACACAAATGTTAATGACTGGTGTGGGGTGACCCCTTCCCCTTCGCCTGGATGCAGTGTTTATGCCCAACTCTCTCGTGGCCCTTCTTATCAACGTTCTACAGCAGCTTTCTGTGTGCAAATAACAAGCATTCCGTTAAGATCTAACAATAAACTCGCAAACATGTCTGCTGCTGCAGGTGCTCGGCCAGATGTTGCAGGCAGCCTGGCCTTCACTCGGGTGCGTGCTGCCGCCTGCTGGCCGCACAGCCTGCACGGCACGGGTTGGTGCCTGGGGGGAAGTCGGGTGGGTGGTGGAGTGAGCTTGACCAAAATTGGGCTTCAAAAACAAACAACCTCCAAACGCTTTTGCATCAGGAAGTTGCTATGGTACCTGTGGACACGTGGAAGTGCAGAAATAGCCATTCTCTGCAAAAAGCTGCCTCTTATCCTTAAAAGTGGGGGGAGAATCAAGGCTGGTGCTGTTTGATATTCTGCTTGCTGATCTACTTGAATCTGAATCTGTGATTTGAGGACAACCCAGTTCAGACTTGATTCTGCAGTTGCCTTATTAGGAGTTGCAAGAAGAGCATAACTTCTTCATAGTGTGTGAAAATGTAAAAGATGGAATAAAAACCACCCCCAAAAAAAACCAACCAACCTCACAGACTCAGCTCTGGAAAACAGTATGAGAGTAAAACTGGAATTCTTAAATGGCTATCTGAGAAGGACCAAGTTTGAGAGCTCCCTGTTTTTCAGTTTGGTATTTACAGGAAATACTGTCATGAGGCCAGTTAAGATCACTGTTGTGATGTCATACCTTTTAATAACTGACTTCTTGTATCTAAATTCTCTTGCAAATATTAGATATTCATTTTTTCAGGTGTTAGATAAAGGTTCTTTAATCAGTAAGCACTTTAGCTAGGCGGAATAATCAGTTTGTGCTGTTTCTTGCAGGATCGAGTGACATTCAGAAGAATTATATTGAAAAACAATGCAAAGAAGAGGAAGACGTACGAGTTATTTATTGAGTCTGTACCCCTTCTCAAGTCCTTGGAGGTAAAGTCTCTCAGAGACATTTGCACCAAAGTTTTCTGTTAGCTCCCCACTTGGTTTATACTGTTATCAGAAATCTGTGTCATTTTTTGCTTGCATGTTTTTAAGAGCTGCTTTAGTATCCTATTTGGTGTACAGCTGCATTTGTACTGTTGAAGTTGTCCGACATGTTTTTCACATCCACCGTTCACAGTAGGCAATTCTTATCTCAGTCTTTGCAAAGGCTTTAAAACATACAGCAGGTAGAGAAGAGGTATTAAAGGGATAAAAGTGGAAACTGGAGCTCAGGGTTTTGGTTCTGTTTGAGGGTGTGTTTCTGAAGTAATGATACGGTCTCTGGAATATTTCATTTTCATCAACTATGAATGATTTTAAATTTCAAAGGTGTTTCCCTCAGCAGATCTTGCTTTATCTTACCTCCTGTAAGCTAAGAATCAGCTAAAGGAAGCACTGCTGCCCAGGAAAAAAATAACTAGGCAGAGCAAGCACGTGTTGTATTGGTTGTGTGGTGCATGATTTTAGGAATGATGTGTAAATTGTCACTTCTAAGCTATTGATTCAGCCTGTATTTTCAGAAAGGCTTTGGAGGCATGCCAGACTGTATGGAACATTGTTATGTGTCTGCCTTTGCCTTATGCCATAACTTATATTTTTCTTTGATTCCTTGTTCCATTTTTCAGCTTTAATCTTTAGCACTTGGGAATAGTTCTCAATCCTCTTGAGAGAAGATTACAAAATTGCAAAGCATCATAAGTGTAAATAGTGGCTTCCAGAATATATTAGTTTGGACCTATGCTGATAGCTGTGGAAGGGGTGAATTACACAACATCTCCCTCAAAGACTGGCTTAAACTAGTTTCATCAGTGAGATTTTTTTCTGAGCCCTAGATGACTCATAAAAGTTTAAGGATTCAAAAAAGAGAAAAATCTCATTAGCACTGGCTGCCTTTTTGCATGACACACTGCAGCTGAATCATGCGTGGATTGTAATTAACAGTTTCTCAAACATGGGCTTGATGGAGGTGCAATTGTGAAACGAATAGATTAAAAATGAATCATGTGTTGAGGTATTCATTTTAACTGTTCAGGATTTTCTTCCTTTCTTAATGTATTTTTACGTTGCTTTGAACCATTAAACTTGTTTTGTGATGTGCTGGACGGGCAGCAGGAAACACTGGAGATAAGTTTAACTGTCCTTCCTCCCTTCCTGTGTGTGAAGGCCAAAGCACATTTCACTGCGTGTCACTTTGGTACCTCTTGACCTTGCTGCAGGGCATCCTGTTGCAGTGCTTGCTTACAATTTTTAGATCCAGTGTCTTTCTCATATCCCCTCTCCCTCTTGCTACTCTAGCAGTGAGCTTTAAGATGTAAAATAACCAACCAAAATAAACACACAAAAAACTCCAACCAACCAAAGACATTCGAGTGCGTAGCAATGAAAATATTTTGAAAATGAATTAGTAGTATTTTTCATTGAGGTTTCTTGGGAAGTACTTGGGATTTTTTGAAGGGCTTTCTTCAGATTTCAGCTGAATCTCACAGGAAGTGATTTTTTTCTTTGTTTAAAGCAGCCAAATCAGCCATTTTTAACTTCAGGTGTGGGCACTAGAAAATGAAAATTTTTTTCATTGACCGTTGGTAGTCTTGAAAGTTGTGCTGCGGTTTATGAAGTCGTGTGGGGCTGCATTTTTCAGTAGCCAGATTCAGCATGTTTCTGTCGGGCGAGCGCTTAATTTCTGAGTTATGAAGTTTATTATAGCAGGTAATTGTGCTTGATTTTCCTCTTCATTGCAGGCATCAGAACGAATGAAAATTGTGGATGTTATAGGAGAGAAAGTGTATCAGGACGGGGAACGTATCATTTCTCAGGTACTTGGAGTATGAATTCCCACCTGTCCTTCTCCCCTCTTTGTTTTTGTTCCTATGTGGAATTTACTCACAGAATCGTGTTAATTGGATCAAGTTGGCATCACTTGTTCTTTTAATGCTTTCAATTTGTTTAACCAGTTTTTGACTACGTGGGGAAGGACCAGCACATACTTTGTTACATATTTATTCTACTGCTTTAGCTTCTGGGTAATCCCTTCTCTTGACCATTTGTTTTTTATAAATGGTCTTTGCAAGGCTTCAAGAGGAAGGAGCCTTAAGAAGCTGAAATTACGTGTCTGTCTTTGCAATTTTTCATGAAAGCCCTGAGGTGCAGTTCTTGTAGGCACCTGTAACCAGATTAAATAGGGAATCCCAAAACACATCCAGAGCATCTCCAATTTCTGGGTCTGAATAAACAAAAAAATCAAGCAATTCGACAGGACTGTGATTTGCACAGAGCTAAACAAGCTCGATAGGGATGTTTTGTTAGTTGATATCAAGTCAGTTAACTGTACTGTCAAAGAACTGTCACTTAATTAAAAAGTTATTTTTCCAGATGCCTTTAAAAAGAGTATTTTAGTGCTAGCAATAGTCAGACTTCAATCAACTGTAATGTCTGCTGTGGTAGATCAAGGCCAGATTGAAACATAAAGCTGGACAAATTCAATCTGAAGTTTTTTTTCTTTTTTTCCTGTGACAGAACTAACTTCTTGGAGTATTTTTACAGATGAAACACAAGAATTCTGCATCAATCTTAGCTGGGGGGTAGCTTTGTATATTTATTTTGAGAAAGTGCTCTATTTTAAGCAGGGGTTAATGCAAGGAAGTGCTTGGCTTACCTGGAATGGTAGGCTGTGTGGTCACAGGTCTCCCTGTTTTGTAAACAGAATCTGAATCCTTCATAGTGTCTTGAATAGTTAATCTTAATAACTTGAAATCAGCTGATAAAATGCAAGAAAACAAGGTTTGCTGATAACAACATACAGCCAAATCACTTCTTTCCAGAAAGACTCAGTTGTGTAAGCTGAAAATCTTGTTGCTTAAGAGCCTGAGAAACCTGGGCTGTCAGCAGAATCAAAGCTTTCTCAGAAGCTGTACAGTCAGTGATCCGGTTACAGAGTTGGTTTCAATCTGTAACAGCCAAATTAAGGATAAGGATGTAATTACATGTAAGGAAAATTACAAGTAGGATTAATATTCTGGATTGATCTGGGTGATTATTGCACATTGCTGGAGATGATGAAATTTCATGCTTGGAAATGATGGTGATAGCTCTTGTACTACAGCGATTGCACCAGGAGCATGAATCCTTTTTCTCTCATGGATAATGTTACATTTTAATTATCTTTCTGGGATTTGATCTGTCAGTTAGGGCAGTGTGACTGAAAGCAGTAGCTTTAAATCATACTACTGGTGCTTTAAACCATCCTGCTGGTGTTACGTGAAGTCCCATGACTCCCACTCAGTTTGATTCCAGCGTTTAGAAGCACTGAGCATTCAGAGCGTTGTTAAGAAGCGCGCTGAGTGCAGCAGTTTGTGATAGCTGGCAACAGGAAGCGAGCAGCTTCGTGCTTCAGTACTTAGCACTGCTCAGAAAGAACCACAGATAAGAGCCTAATTTCTTCTGTAACTCCATGGGACTTCTTGGAAACAGATGAGTGGAACTAAAACAGAAGTTCTTACTGCACGTTCCTGTATCGTTTTGGAACTTGATTCTAAATGGCTACAATTTCTACTTTCTCCCACTTTCCTGATGTGATTTATTTTCCTTAAATAGTGTAATGCCATCGAGTGCTTTATTCTTTTTTCACTTTATTTTCACGAGTGTTGTGTAATTCCTCGCGTTGATGGCTTGCACAAAGCCCAGTTCAGAATGAATAATACCATTCATAAATACTTTCATAATAAACTAAAAATGTATACGTATTTTTTACCTTTTCTTCACAGGGCGATAAAGCAGATTGCTTTTATATTGTAGAATCTGGTGAAGTAAAAATCATGATTAAAAGCAAGGTGAGTTTGAACTGGGTGATTAGATTTTAAATTAATCCCTGATTTGATTGGCTTAAATCATTGATTGGCTAACTGCGGTGTGCAGAAGCCTACCTTGACTGATTTTGAGACATCATTTTAAGTACTTGATCATTGTCACAACTGCGATGTGTGTTTTATCCCCATACCTGTTCTGAAGTGGGCGGGAGTCAGTTTGCCAATGTTGGGAGGTTTGTTTCTTCTGTCTACTCTGCACATGGCCTTAAGGGTCAAAATGAAACTTTCTTGTAGGATTGTAGCAAACTACAAGGAAGAAAAAGCTGGGGTGTGTTAACTCCAGTATCCATTAGCATCTGAATAGATTCCTATACAGTCTGAAGCAGTCCTTTGGGATGAAGTCTTATCTATGATAAAACTTCGTAGCTGTGTTAGGCTGTGTAGCAGTTCCCAACTTTGCAACAGTGAATAAATCAAAACTTATTGGGCCAGCATACACTTAACCAAACATGCAGTTGAACGTGCTGTCAAGGCGTTACAACGTTACAGGGCGTGATTTAGGAGCTGCTAGTTTGCAAGCTGTAAACCAATGGGCAGCTGCACATGTGCACTCTATCTGGGATTAACTTGAACCTTGTACAAAGACGTAGCTGTATGAGAGTAATTAAAATGTACTGTTTTGCAGACTATGATGAGTAAGGAAGCTAACCAAGAAGTAGAGATTGCTCGGTGTCACAGAGGGCAGTATTTTGGAGAGCTTGCACTTGTTACCAACAAGCCCAGGGCAGCCTCTGCCTATGCTGTTGGAGAGGTCAAATGTTTAGGTAAGCAAATGTTCTCTGTGTGTGTCTAGTTACCTGTTTCTGGTCTCTTATTGTTTTGTGAACTACCCCTAACTGAGAAACTATTCAAAGTCTGGCAGCCTTTTGGCACCAGGTGGTCAGATTCTAGAAGCTAAGCGCATAGCTTGAAGTGGATGACTGTGCTGAAATTTGAGAAGCACCAATGCTTTTCTGCTCAGACATCTAGTTTCAGATGGGTGGGGATAACTGCATAGCAGGTTGGTTTTCCTGTGTGTGTGTTCTGTGCTCTTTGAAAAGGAGAATTTTCACCAAGACTCCAGACTTAAGCATTAGCCTCTTATCTAGCTTGCTTGTCACAGCTTCCAGGTGATCTGTTAATGCCTGCACGGTGTGTATTTGACTTCTGAGATGAAGTGTGTGTTAAGCTTGTTCCTCCAAGTGATAGTACAGAAGGAGATCAGCATCCATTGAAGCCTCAAAACCAAATGGGTTAGATTGAAGTTCTGTGCTTCAGCTTCAAAAAGTAGATTGTTTTATCCAAAAGGACTCTACTTGACAATCATATTTTTACTTCTCTGCAGTCATGGATGTGCAAGCATTTGAGAGGTTGCTTGGACCCTGCATGGACATTATGAAGAGGAATATAACGCATTATGAGGAGCAGCTGGTGGCAATGTTTGGCTCAAGCATGGACCTGTTGGATCCAGGGAATTAGGCACAGGGTACCTCAGTGCCTTCTTAGTTCAAGACACAAAAAAGCCTCCTATCAGCAACACAACTCACAAGGAAAATGGACACTACGGAACAGTTAATGCTGCTGTCTTCTTGGGCATTTTAGAAACCGTAAGCAAGTCTCGGCACAGATGGATTGCTCACTTCCTGCCTCCACTTTGCTGCTGATTCTTCATTATTAGACCTAGATTAAAAATGGTTCTAACTTTGAGTTCGCTTACTTGGTTCAGAATGGCATCTGTCCAGCAGTTCAAGTGCCTGATACAACACCCAAAGTGTGCAAGATACAGAAGCCTCCTTCCTTCTGGTGTTCCTGTTGGGATAAATTTTCAGATCAAATTTTGTGGCAGGAGGTTGCCTGTTCCTCAGAGGCAACCTGTGGAATACAAGCCTTTGATAGGTTTATTATCTTTCTAACACTTCAATTACCCAAATTTGCTTTTAATTGTAGCAGCTGGATTTGACATTAAAATATCAATGGAGCCAGTTAGTACGGTGGCACTGAAACTTTCTTCCACCTGTTGAAAACTGCAGGTACTTCATTAAACCAAGTAAACTGAGCTGGGGACACAGGTGAGAATCTGATTAGCAACAAAATGCAGAAAATGAAGCACTGCAAAATTTAAGTGTTTTCTGAGCAGCAAAGAAAATTACTTCATGCTTCCCAAAAAAGTGCAGTGACTCAGACCGTATGGCTTGGAGGTGTCATAGTTGTCTTCTCCCCAGATTTGCTCCATGTTTCTGACACTATATATACATATATATATGGTGTCAAAATCACAATAGATGACCTTCTTTCATTTACAGAGATCCTTTATACTGCAAGTTTGCCAGGGTGCTGTTGTCTGACTCAATTTTAAAGCTTTTTAAGAATGAACATTTTGTAATTTAAAGGAAGACTACTTCTGTATTTATCTACAGGAGCTCCCTCCTTCCAGTGTCACAGTATTTTAACTTAATTAGACACTTGAATGCTTTCAAATGCCACTGATTTCATAAGCCTTTCAAAAGTTGTCAGCATTTGTCTTTGCTAACTAGACAATTGGTGTATTTGAGGAATCTTTTGGGTTAGGTGATAACTAAGCTAATTATGTTTATCTAAAATACCTGTTAAATTTGCAGCATTTAGTAGGTAGAGTGTTTCCACAGCTTTAATGAACTTAATTCTGCTGAGATTTTATCAGAGCACCATATAAATACGAATCAGATGATAAGAAGGGCATTTTTATGGTGTGAAAAGAATATTTATATAGAATCACAGAATGGCCAGGGTTGGAAGGGACCTCAAGGATCATGAATCTCCAACTCCCTGCCACATGCAGGGCCACCAACCTCCCCATTTTAGACCAGGCTGCCCAGGGCCCCATCCAACCTGGCCTTGAACACCTCCAGGGATGGATGGGGCATCCACAGCCTCTCTGGGCAGCTGTTCCAGCACCTCACCACTCTCTCAGTAAAGAACTTCCCCCTGATACCCAACCTAAATCTTCCCTCCTTCAACTTGAAACCATTTCCCCTTGTCCTGCAGTTATCAACCCTTTCAAAGAGTTGATTCCCTTCCTGCTTGTAGGCTCCCTGTAGGTACTGAAAGGCTGCAATGAGCTCACCCTGCAGCCTTCTTTTCTCCAGGCTGAACAAGCCCAGTTCCCTCATCTGTCTTTGTAGGGCAGGACCTCCAGCCCCCTGATCATCTTTGTGGCTCTCTGGACCCTCTCCAACAGCTCTCTGTCTTTCTTGCCTTGGGAGCCCCTGACCTGGATGCAGTGCTCTGGATGGGGCCTCACAAGAGCAGAGTAGAGAGGGACAGTTACCTCCCTCCCAGTTACCTGCTGGCCACCCCTTTTCTGATGGAACCCAGGATAAAGATATGAAATTTGTAGGTAGTTCATCTGTGACCCTTTGAATTTATGTTTTGCAGCTCGTGATAAAAACTTAATGGTGTTTTATGTGGATTATGATATTTTAATTGTGGATGCTGGTGTAACAATGTGCTGGCTTGATTCACAGCCGTTTGAGCAAGAGGAGAAGGATGCTGATGTTGAATTTCTGCTTCTAGTTGTTACAATGGTGGATATTTTCTTTAAGGCACAGAAAACTCTGCTGCAACTTTAAGTTGATTACTGGGTGACTTTCTTTCTCCTAAATAGATGAAGTCCTCCCAGTTCCTGCAATATAAGTAAGATGGCAACTTGATAAGTTTGACTGTTGTCCAGTTACTGTCATCGGAGTAATATTTTTATAAAATGCAAGTGATATGTAATGGGCATCACTGAACGGGGTGTTTCCGTAGTATTAAAGTCCTGGTTGTAATGTGTAGCAGCTGTTCTAACTGCATGTATTTTAGAGCAGTGAATTTCCTTTGCTTTCCTGGGCTAGTTTTTCTCTCTTTTTTTTTTTGTGATAAATTACAGCCAAAGAAGCAGCAGGTACTTCATTCATGCTGTCATGCTTCTGAGGCTCAACACCAAAGACAATATCCTTCTTTTAATTATGGATTATTATTAATTTTTTTAAAGAACAAACAAAAGAGTGAAAACAGTCTTTGATATTTTAAAGTTCAGGATGGTTTGGGTTCCAAGACAGAAGCCAACTTAGAATGTCCTGCAACCCAGACATAAACTGGTCTGCAAACCAGTATGAGTTAAGTGCTGCCTAAGCTGTCCTGTGAACTAAAGAGAGACTTGCTGTGAATAATTGTCAGCTGGGCCTTTGTTGCTCACAGGCAGAATATCCCCTATTCAGAGGGACCTGGAAGGTTGAGCTGTCTCTCAGATGGATTCTGTTTCTTGCAGCCCTTGGTTCTCTCTGCAGGACAAGCAAACATTGGCAATTGTTTTGAAACATAACGAAATGCCCAGATTGATGTTAGATTTGTAAGTTCTACCTGGAAGGGAGGATTTCATGGCTTCTAGAAGTCAAAGGAGAAGATGAGAACAGAAAATCAGAAGATTGGGATCCAAGAACAAGAATTTGAAGTTCTATCTTTCTCTAGACTCCCTGAAGCAAAAGCAAATAGGGCAAATACCATCCTGCATCCAGGATGACCTCTTTCTGTAGTGTAAAGAGGCAACCCGACTCAGATCCTTGAGCTGAAGGAGAGTGAGTCTGTCAGGAGGCTCGTCCTTCTCGCCCACCTTAAGAAGGTGCACAGTTGTAGTTTGCAGTGTGCATGATTAGTCTGCTGTAAGCATCATGTTCTGTGCCATCTTGAAGCATGAAGGTAGCATCCAAAGCTTGCAGTGAGATGCTGGACTGCCACACGGCGCAGCAGTGAGCAAGGTCAGAAAACACGCTGGCAATGACAGTGTGACTGGGGAGTGAGGTGCCTGGTTGCAGAGATCTGCCTGCATTATTGCATCTCAGCTTATTCCTTTTCACTATGACTGTTCCTCACAGACGAGGAGAATGCACACCGCTGTTTTTGTTGCTGTTGTTACAGCTCAGTGAACAGTAAATCTGCTGTGGACACCCTGAAATTTACAGTGGAGAGAGGTCTAGTTTTTAATCAAAGAACTCAGCAGCAAAGTGGGCATAAAGGATAGTGTCTATGAGACTTGGAGGGAAACAGAGTTTGATTCCCTGCTTGTGATTGTTGTGAAGGCAGTGAGGGGAGCTTTCAGTGGCCGAATATCCTGGCATTTCCATTTCTATTTAATGTAACTGCACACGTTTCACAATGTTTAAAAAAAGGGGGGGGCAAAAGTGCTCTCTTCTAAAAAGGCAAAACAAAACAATGTGCAATTTTGCACAGAGGGCAAAAAAGAAATCCCTTTGAATGTCACTTCCAGTCTGTCTTTTCCATTGGCTGAAGATGGACTCTTGTTCTTGATGTGTATTTGTAAACTAGTCTTGCCAAAATACAAACACTTTGTGTTTCTTTTCACTCCAGATGATTTTTGTTGTTACGGTTATTGCTGATCATTTCACTTCCTTCAAACCAGATATTTTATTTCAAGAGGCCTTCCTTGTGGATTTTCTCCTGATGTCTGCAGCACTACACTGCTGTTCCAAGGTGGAAGAGAAAGTTGCTAACCTCATAAGAGAACACTCAACTCCGCTTAGCTGGCTGGAGCTAATAATGCGTTACTAATTTTCCTCTGCTTTGTGGGGCAGGAGGGGAATTAAATTCTGCATAAAGTTGCTACCTCAAGGCTCCAAGTGCTTTGAAAGTCTTTCACTTGGGAGAATTTCATAAGACAGTTCTTAAAATTGGTCTGTTCTTTTGAGTTAAATATGTTTTTATTGATTCGAGGGACCCTTATTCATTTTACACTTAGTATTTGATTCTCAAAGGGTGAACAGCTGCAAAATTTGATTCTTGCAGTACAGTGTTAACGTGGAAAAAAAAAAAGTATCTGCCATATAAACATATGGTTTTAAAAAGTTAAACCACTCTGGGGTTCGGCTTCACTTTTGGTTAATAAACTGACATGTTGTGTCCAGCCTTCCTGGTGCAGTCTGTGTGTGCTCTTTATTGCTCCTGCAGCTGACAGCCCCCCACAGCGAGTACAGCAGAGTGGGATTTACAGCAGCTACCCAGATTTCTCTGGAGTGCCTGAGTTCCTTCTCCTGTTATCAGGGCTGATGGAGAACAGCACTCGCCCTATTGCAACAACCAGAACGTGTTTGTACACGATCTGAACAGCACGTTTTGCTTTCCAGTGATAAAATTCTGCTGTCATCTTTAAAAAGGAATAGAAATTTCTGTAGATGTTATTGCTCCAAATAGAACTGGCAGCTCAGGCATATTTGATGAATATCATTCATATAACTGTAGGAAGATTATTTGGGCTCTGTGCTGTTTCTCTGTTCTTTGAGGGACCACAACATTCCTTGAGTTCTCACTTGGTGCTGCTGCATTCTGTGCCTTTTTTAACCTCACTAATAATTTGATGAGAAAATGAGCCTTGGTACTTGTTGAGTGTTGGAGAAAGATTATTTCACGTCCGCTTTTGCTTAAGCTTTGTTTAAAGTTTTTTAGTATTTATTTATTTAGTATTTATATAAAGTTATTTAGTATTTTACAGTCAGTTTTTAAATTAGGTGGGAGAGTAGTCCAGAAAAGGTGCCTGTTAGGAATCCAACAGCCTGCTTGGGAGACTGAAATCTTTTGATGTGGTTGGAAATGAGCTCTGCTGAATGCTTACAGGGAGGCTTTGGGGCACCGTGTTTCTGTTTTCTTACGAACATCTCCTTTAAAGCACTGCAGGCTTTAGCTGACATAAGCATGCTGTATTTGCATCAGCAGGAGGAAGGTGAGAGCAGGCTGCCGCCCGCAGCACAGGAGCCCTGCCCTTCACGGCCTGACGCAGCGGGGCTCGCAGGGAATGGGACGGAGGGGATTGCTGCCAGGGGCACAAAACCCAAAGGTCAAATAGGGAAAGCTACCCAGAACCTCGGCGTTCCTTTGTGCAGAGCGGTCAGAGAGCGGTTAGGGAGGTGGGAAATGCTTTCCCGTGAGCAGGGCCCTAACTCAGGCTGCACGGGATGGCCGTTAGGTCGCTGCGGTGTTGCCATGCTGGCTCAGATCAATTCCTGACGAGATGCAGTTTTAGAAGAAGCATCCAGCTGGTTCTTAAGCTCAGGCTGTTTCATCCTGGGTGCTTTTTAAATTATTACAGTTTTGATTTACTTGCAGAGCGAAGACCCTTCCCTCCTCTGCTGCTTTTCCACACGATCCCAGGGCTTTGTGCCCACGCGTCCCCCACGGCCGGGACTCGAACGCAGCATCCAGCGCCGCCTCCTTACTGCTACGCTACGCGTGTTCGAACGTAGCACCGCGCGTGCTGCTCCGCGAAGGGATCGCGGTGGTCCCGTTTATGGTCACAAACTTATCAACAAGCCATCCGGCTGCTGATTAAGCTTTTAATTGGCGCTTTGACCTCCTTACGCAGCCCGTCCTCGAGGCCACGGGATCGTCGGGCCCGCCTTCATCCCGCACTTCGGTCCCAAGCACCGCCTGCAGCTCCGCCCCGCCGCGGCCCCGCCGAGCCGCCGTAGAAAGGGGCGGCCGCCGCCGGGCGCATGGAGCGAGCGGAGCCGCCGGCGGCCGCCTACGAGCGGCGGGTGCTGGTGAGCGCGGCGCAGCACTGCTACCTGCGGGTCCGCCTGTGCGTAAGGCCCCGCTCCTCAGCGCCCCGCTCCTCAGCGCCCCGCTCCTCGCCGCCCCCCGAGCCCCAACTCCGCTCTGTTTCCCCGCAGGGAGCTCCCCGACGGCGCGGCGCGGCCCGGCGCCCCGCAGCTGAAGCAGCTGGTGGTGGCGGCGCTGCGGGAGCTGCACGGAGAGGTAAGGCGGGCGGATCGCGCCGAGCCGCGCGGAGCCAGGCTGCGCCTCACGGCGTTTCTGTGTGCAGGTTGGGGCCGCTTTGCCTGTCGACGTCTTGGCGTACGAGGAGAAAAGTCTGTGTGCCGTCCTGAGAGTGATTAGCGGGTAAGGAGCGCGAAAAAAGCTCCATCGGAGAGCGGGCTGTGAGGAATAGCTGGGTACAGCCGGGTGCGTGGAGCGTGAGCGAAGCGGCGGGCTGTGAGAAAGGAGACTGGGTCTGTTGTGACGGGACGGGGGAAGCGGTGTCAGGCTGGAGAGAGGAGAGCTAGGCTGGGCGCAAACAGCTCTTGCAATGAGCGCGGGGAGGCACAGGCTGCCCAGAGAGGTGCTGGATGCCTGCAGACAGCCCAGGTGAGGCTGCATGGGCTGTGAGCACCTGATGGGGCTGTGGGCGTCCCTGTGCATCGCAGGGAAGTGAGGCCGGACGACCTCTCATGCCCCATCCATCTCTTAACAGTTCTGTGAAATAAAAAGTCCCTCAGGGTTTGTGACCCGTGTGCATCCGTACCTGCTGTAGAACAGAAGGGTCCGGAGGAGCAAAGCCCTGCTGGAAGGTGTGGTTCTAAATCTCTTCCTGTGAGAATGGGGGTCAGGTTTAAATGTTGGAGACAGCTGAGGGTGCTGTGGGGGAAATGGCACTGAAAGGCACAGGAAGAGCTTAAGAACAGGGCCAGTAACGTAACATGGTCACCATTAGCATCTGCCCCGTGTCAAGGAGGAGGGTACAGCCCATATAACAACCCTTCGTGACACAGAGCTGCTACCAGAACTCACTGGTGCGTTACAGGTTGTCAAAGTCTGCCTCGTTACTCTCTGTGTAACATTTTAAAAATATTTATGCTGTGGGAAAAGAGAAAAAAAAAACTTAATGTCTTTTGTCTTATTTTTACTCAGAGGCCTCGTCAAGCTGTGGAGTGCTCTGACCCTGCAGGGCTTCTACCAGAACAGGCGGTGTGCCTTCCGGGTACTGCAGGTAGGAGGGGGCCTCCCCACCATCAGTGCTGTGCTGCATGCTTGTTTGGCACCTTTCTTCCCTTTCATCCCATTTCTTCCCTTTCTAAAAGTCAATAATGACCTCATGTAAAAATGGATGCATAAACGAGTACCTCCAGACCTTTTGTCTTTTCCCCCTGAGGATGCTGCTTAATAAAATGACTTCTATGAATTCTTTGTCTCTGAAGCCATGGCTAAACAAATTTCTGCTTAGTCATGGCTCTTACTTTAAAATCTTCTATATAAATGGGAGGATTAAATATTTTCAACTCTGGGTGCATTTGATGATTTTTTTTTGTTTTTTAATGCTTCTTGTTTTCTTTTTTTCTTCCCCCGAAACAAGACATCTCCATTTCTGCTTGCGTTAGCTGGGAACAGCAGGGAGCTGGTCTTGGACTAAGTCTCCAGTCTGGGTGGACTGTCAGAAGGTCCTTGAAATGTTGCTGCTCTTCAGATGTGGAATTTCTAGAGGGGATTTCCGACACAGAGCTTCAACAAAGCTGGCGGTTACCAACCTGTTGTTTGGATGTCCATTGCTTCAGAATTTACATATAAAAGTTGGAGACAAAGCTGAACTTACCAGAGTTTTTACACAGAATGATGTCCTTACTTTTTCTCATTTAACAGGTGACACGAATCCTTTGCATTTAAGCGAAGATTTTGCCAAGAAAACTAAATTTGGTAGAACTGTTGTACACGGAGTTTTGATCAATGGACTTATTTCTGCAGTTCTGGGTACTAAAATGCCTGGTCAGGGCTGTGTGTTTCTTTCTCAGGAGATTCGATTTCCAGCTCCTCTGTATACTGGAGAAGAAGTGATAGCTGCAGTGGAAGTGAAGCGACTGAGGAGCTCTGTTGCACGGGTCTCAGTATCGTGTAAAGTCAGAGAAAGTGGAAAGACTGTTATGGAAGGGATGGTGAAAGTCATGGTGCCAGCAAGTTCGAGCTCTTGATCTTGTGTTTCTTCACAGTAAGGACAGAAATGTATGCTTGGTTTTGACCGCCTTTGTCACGTTCCATCTATTAATGCAGTAAACTTGCAACAAAAAAACCTCTAGGATCATTCATCGACAGCAAACAAACACAATCCTGAGAGTAACTGCATCAAGAAACATAAACCTTTCAATTTTTCTGTGCAGTTCTGGAATTGGGCACTCACATCTGACAGACGTGGCCCATTTAGACAAACATGTGCTGTGCCACAGGGCTTGGAGTGAGGCTGCTCCTTTCAGCCCATCTGCAGGTCACACTGGTTAAGTTCAGTCAGAACATTTTTGCTGTTTATAAAATAGTTATATTGCTAACAAACACGTGAGAAGGGATGGTGGTGTGCATTTCAGTAAACCAGACAAGTGGAAGTGCTGACACTCACATACTGCAAGATTTCTTCAGCTAATCTGACTGAAGCTCTGGCTGATGTTGCTGCAGCGTGCTTTTCTGCATTATTCTAACTTTTACATGGAAGTTGTAGTCAGCCTTTATACAAGCAATGTGTGCTTTCTGATAAAGCTTGTAGGTGCAGCTCTTGCCATATTTCACCAGGAATAATGGGGAGATCTCCTGAAAGCATGGGCTCTTCTCAGTGGCCGGCCCATAATTTTATCCAAACAAATGCTATCCTCCCATCTCTTCTGCAGCAGAACTGCATTCTACGTTGATGCAGATAACCTCAGAAGTTGTTTGCTATGTGTGTGGTAACTGCTGAGTCCCGGCCTGACTGAGCACCTGGGAAAGAACCCGGTCAGCCTTGGGAGCACAGGTGAAGGCAGTTCAGCTGTAGTCCTCACTGAAGGGCTGGCTGCCACTGGGAAAGGATCTCCTTCTGGAGATCTCTCCTTGGTGAAGCTTTCTCCTGTGAATCTGGAATCTTCTGATAGGGTGAGCAATCTTCTTCCCTTCCCTTCTAGCACCTTTCTGTTGTGCTGATCTTTCTGTCATCACACCTTTGTTGCAATGCCTCTCCCACGCTATTGATCTGTCCAATTGCTACACTATGGAGAGAAAGTTTGCCTTCAAACAATGCAATGAAAGTACTAGTAAAATAGCTAAGCTATCCAGGTGCAGTGCAGCAACGGATCTTCTCACTCCTTCCCTGTAGCACCGACACTCTGGATGCGATGTTAGGTTTGTGCCTGCTAACAAAATGAACTGAAGCTGAGAGTGGAGCAGCAGGAGCAGTTTGCAGAGGAGCTTTTGCACTCTTCAGCCACTCTGCTGTCAGCGCGGGATGGCAGTGCTGTGCAAGGGATGGCAGGTGTGGCTCAGTGAGCCTTGTTCCTGCATACAGCTCCCTATGGGAGTCACTGAAACATAGGGATTGTGGGCTTCCCAGCTCAAAAAGCAAATGGTATCCTGGGCTCCATCAGAAAAGGGGTGGCCAGTAGGGACATGGAGGTGATTGTCCCCCTCTGCTCTTGTGAGGCCCCATCTGGAGTATTGTGTCCAGGTCTGGAGCCCCCAATATAAGAAAGACAGCTGTTGGAGAGGGTCCAGAGAAGGCCGTGAAGATGATCAGGGGGCTGGAGCACCTCCCCTACAAGGACAGGCTGAGGGAGCTGGGCTTGTTCAACCCGGAGAAAAGGCTGTGTGGTGAGCTCAGTGCAGGCTCTCAGTACCCAAAGGGAGCCTACAGAGGGGAGGGGAATCAACTCTTTGAAAGGGTTGATAACAGCAGGACAAGGGGAAATGGTTTTAAGTTGAGGGAGGGGAGATTTAGCTTCAATGTCAGGAGGAAGTTCTTTACAGAGAGGTTGTGGATGCCCCGTCCATCCCTGGAGGTGTTCAAGGCCAGGTTGGATGGAGCCCTGGGCAGCCTGGTCTAAAATGGGGAGGTTGGTGGCCCTGCATGTGGCAGGGGGTTGGAGATTCACGATCCTTGAGGTCCCTTCAAACCCTGGCCATTCTGTGGTTCCCAAATAGGGTCTCAGTACCGCTGCAAGGAAATTTAACTGATTTCTATTGGGGAAGAAAAACAGTTGTACAGATTTCAAATGAGTGAGGGGAAGATGCTGAATCCTAGCTGAACTTTTTATGAGGGTTTCAACACCCGAGAGCCAGAAGCAAGCACAGAGCTGCCCCCATCCCACCCCGTGCCGGCGGTACGGCACGGCTGCGCTCGGCGTTTCCGCCCCGGCGGTGAATTCGCGAGAGCCGCGCTCCCGCCGCGCGAGGCCCGAGCGGCGCGGGCGCCCCGAGAACCCTGCGCGAGGCCGTCGGGGCGGCACGGCGCCCCCTGGCGGGCGGGCGGTCGCGGTGCAGGGCTGGCGGCGGCGCTAAGGCCCGGCGGGGCGGCGCGGGGCGGCGCGGCGCTGCCGTTGACAGCGGCGGTCGCGCCGGGAGCTGGCCGGGGAGGAGCGGGTCGGCGGCGCCGGGCTCCCATCGCCCCTCCGCGGTATGGCTTTCATGGAGAAACCGCCGGCCGGCAAGGTGCTGCTGGACGACACGGTGCCGCTGACAGCGCAGATCGAAGCGAGCCAGAGCCTGCACTCGCACACGGTGAGGGCGCCGGGCCGGGCCGCGGCGCTGGGCTTTGAGGGGCGGCGACGAGGGGAGCCCGGGGTGAGGAGGGGAGCCCGGGGGGAGCGGGGCCGGGGGGAGCGGCGGGGTCCGGCTGCGGCGGGGCGGGGTGCGGCGCGGTGTCCCGCCGAGGTGCTGCGAGGTGGGGCGCGGAGGGCCGCAGCAGCGCCGTGCCGCCTCCGCCCGGCCCCGCGTGCCGGCGGCTCGGCGCGGCTCCGCGCGGCTCCTGCCTGCCGCCGGGCTCTGCCCGCTCTGTGACCCGGCGCGGCCGCTGCTGGGGCTCGGCTGTGCCCCGACCTTCGTCCACTCGCAGGGAGGCCTCGCACCGCCCGCGCTCTCTGCTTTTCTCGTGATCCGTGACGGCTTTTAGGAGCGGCGATGGGTCCCGCCGCCTCGTTTCGGCAGCCGAGGCGAAGTTGCGCCGCGATGGGTCGCGCCCTGTCGGATGTCGGCGCGGTGCCTTCGCGCTCCCCGTGCAGGCGGTGCTGGCAGAGCTGCCCGGAGCGGCGTCTCACGGCCGGCCCGGCTGCCTGCAGGCCGCCTTCGTGAGCGCGCACCGACAGCCCTCATTATCTCCTGCCCGTGGTTGTTTTCCGCCTTGAGAACTGCGCTGTTAGAGGGTGAGCGAGCGGCGTGTGGCAGAGAAGCAGAGCGAGCCGGCTGCCGCTCCTGGCCGTGTGGGAGCAGCGATGCTGGGCCCTGCGGCAGCAGCAGGCCGGCAGGCAGCGCGCTGTGCACGGGGCGGGCTGAGCCAAGCGGTCCGTGCTTCAGCAGCGTTATGCTGTGTGTTACTCTTCTTATACGTGAAGAGCTCGCGTTAAATGATGCTCTTAGTCTTCCTCTATTCAAAGTCTTCTCTTGCAGATGTGGTGAACCTGGCAGGCCGTGGCATCCCCCTCTTGCATCTCCTGCTATACATGAGGCTGGTCAGGTTTATATTCCAGCAGGCCTCGTGCTTCTGTCTGCTCTGGTGGCTGTGGGGTGTCTTCAGTAGGACCTGCAGAAGTTGTGTCACTTCTAGCGTTGCCTATTAGCAGCCCAGATCTGTTTCACTGTTAACTCATCTTTATTGTGGCTTGTTGTACTTCTCTGCAAGTGCAAGTGATGGTAGCAGCTTGTTGTGTTCCTTTGGCTTGTGTAAGTCTGATTAGGAAAAGAAAATGACACAAAATCCTTTTAGAATGAGTATTCAGGAGCAGGCTTTCAATCCAGAGTGTGTGCTTGTTGCTTTGGCTGGGTGAGGTTGATGGTAAATGTCAGCCCCTCACCTTCCATCTCTGTACTCTGTTGCTAATGGATGTTCAGAAACCTCAACTGATTTGTTCTGATCTTTTGTTAATAACAGAACGCTGAAGCACTGCGCCTTTTGATTTAAAGTCTGTCTCTAAGATACATCTATTAGTAATTGTTTGTTTTACTGCAGAAGCCCTGTTGATAGTTGAAAGATGATTTGAAGTGTCTGTAGCACAGATGGTTTGTAGAACAGCAGTGCAGGATAACCAAATTCAGGAAGCTGTAACGGAGCCCTGTGTTCTTGTCTGATGTCAGTTGAGTGTTTTGTCACTTTGGACACTTCAGCTTGTATCCCCAGGACCTGAGTGATTATTGCTGGTAATGCTATCTCTTGTTTGGTCTTGCCTAGTATAAATAATCCCTTCAACAGATCCTTGTGCTTGAAGAGGTGCATAAGTGAATCCTCTCTAAGAAATATCTAGCAGGTGGGGTATAGTAGAAATGTTTCTATGGTACATCAGGACTGTTACAGTTTGTTATGTTATAGTTGGAAGTAAGTAAGTTGCATTAACTCTTTGGTTTTGTCCCCCACCTTCAAGTGATTTCCTCACAAGGTGTAAGTCTATTCTGTTCTTTATCCCTCCTAAAAACATCTGTAAAACTAAGCCTCCATCTGCCAGGTGTAGAAAATAACTTGTGTTCTGAGCAACCAGTGAAGGAAAAGGTGGGGAATTTCAGGAAGGGCTCCATGACACATGAAACACCCAGCAGAAGGTTTGTGTCAATTGAATAGCTCGCTTCTCTATTGTTCTGAGCAGCTTCTGTTAGTTTAGGTTTGATACAGCAGAGTGAGTGAATATAAACTGAATGGCATTGAGTCAAGGGCTGTGCTTGGCAGGCACTGAGTTTCTCTTTCCTGGGGATGAAGATGAAGCTGAAAAATAAAACTGAAAGCAAAACCTGAAACGACTGCATTGTACCTGAACTGTCCAGAAAGCAGCAGGGACAGAGCTTGGAGCTGGAATGTTCTTTCGAGGGTTTGCACTTTCTGCTCAGTAAGAGCATGGCAACCCCCTCGGTTGTTTTTAGAACTTGAGGAAAGCAGCTGCAGAATGCTGTGGTTTGCTCACGAGCTCTCTGTTCTTTTCCAAGTGAAAAGAGCTGGAAGTTCTTCCTCGTGTTGGTACATCTGAGCTGGGCTGTAACCTCCGTGCTTCTGTGTGGCAACAACGACATTGTCAGCGGCGTTTGTCGTTCTGTGTTTCCTCCACGGGTGGTTGAAGGTGGAAACAACTCATTTTCTATGTTACTGAGTGGCAGTGAGACACGAGTGGCTGCGGGGCACCTGCTGCAGGCTGGGTTCGTGCTGCTGGCAGGGCCACGTCCAGCCATTATGCAGGAAATGAAGTTGTTCTGTCGCCGCAGCGCTCCTTGGCTTCAGTGGGAGTGAGATGACATCCGCTGTGTGAAACCATTTGCAGGTGTCTCCACCTGATGCCAAATGTGTGCTGACAACAGGGAGGCACTTCCAGCACCAAAGCTTTTACACATTTTCGCTGCTGAAATTGCTTCATGTTGCAGTTCTGTGTGCTCCCCATCTAAAGGTGGCTTTCTCTGTAAGTTTTGGTAGCTGCATGCTTCCATAATGGCTTAGATGTATGACACATCTGTACATACACGTTTCAGAGCACTTAAAAGTAGTAAAACCACTACTTCTAAACACCCCTTCATTCTTCTCCAAAGCAATTTTCCTTTTTCATTCCTTTTCAAATTGAGGTTGAAGTAGCCAGACAGCCAATTTTGCTCCAGTCCATTGCTGTCTGAACAGCACTTGGAAACGAAGAGCTGAAATGAATCCCTCTTGTAACACACTCCCAGAAATTTTCATTCTCCACAAGTGAAGATGACTGTTGATGCTTCAGAAAGCATTTATGTTTTTCCTGTATTATTTCCTATTTTTTTTTTTTCCATGCAGCAAACAATGGTGCTCTCTCTTTCTGGAACTCCAGCGTTAGTTTAAAAGCTTGCAGAGGGCTTTGCCCATCTGCTTTATGAGGAGTTCAATCTCTACATGTTTGCCTTCACTTTGAAAAATGATTTCCTCAGATTACCTTTAGAGATGGCTTTGGGCAGGGAGCTCTTAGAGCTCACTCACTGGATGTTTGCACACACAGATCCCCCATAGCATGTGGTGAGGTTGACCTCTTGTTGAGAATGAGAGTGGTTTCATCACAGATTGTTTAGAGTATTCCAACCTTATGGTTTCCAGTAGTGAACGTGCTGAGTGAGAATGGCATCTGCATGGGCTGCAGGCAGAATATTGCCTCCGTAGAGATCCTGCAGTGTAACCTTTGTTGAGTGCTGAGTCTTTCCCAAGCAGTACAATGCATTTCCCTTTCTGACAAAGGCCGTGGCAGTGCAGCACATTGGATGCCCTTGTTTCTCTTGTTGCTCCCCAGAGCTTTCCTTGCTCAGTACATTTCATGATGTGTAAACGCGTGTCCTATTTTTCCCGTAGTCGTCCTACTTCATTGCTGTCCTTGTTGAGCAGCTCACGCTGCCACAAAGCCACACAGCCACCGTGGAACTGTGTGACATCCCCAGACACGTGCAGTGCAGGTAAGCATCGCTGCTGCAGCATCAGAGGGGCTGGGAGCAGTGAGTGCTGTGGGGAAGGAGGACTCTGCCCGCAGGGAGTGCTGAGCTGAGCAGTTTGCCTCATTTGGTTGCTGCTTTTCACATGGGGGATTTTCTAAGTAAACATTTAAAAGATCTTCTTATTAGAAATAGTTTCAGTGCAGCTACTTACGCAGGGATTGCGTTCATGCTTCATTAGGCTTTCCTCTCCTTAATGCTCACAAAATAAAGCTCTTTCAAACTTGCAGTTGATGTGATCTGAAGGTGACCTGGATCCCTGTAGTGGTTGGCTTTTCAAGCCTGTTGGATTACAAGATGTAGAGCAGAAATCTGTGAAATAGGCTGACTGTCCTGAGCCAGAAATTTGGAGATGATTTTCGTGGGAAAACAGACCACATTACCCAGTATTGGCCAGGGAGGTTCTACTTTTAATGATATGAACTTTTAATGATATGATAATGATATGAGCATTGCTCTATTTGTTTTTTTCTGATTTCATCTCTGCAAAAGCTTTCTCTTCCATTTGCTTTCTGTTTATGAACTAGGAAAGATGATAAACAACAGCGTTAAACATTTTGACATGTTGGGGTCACACGGCCTTCCCTTCTCCCTGCACTGTTTTCCTCTTGTCTAGCAGAGCAGCAGGAAATGATCCTATAGGTAAAAGTGCTTTGCTTGGCATCTTTAAGCGTGTGTGTAAATATGTGTATTGAACTGCTGGCAGACTGAACTGGTGGCAGGAACTGGCTCAGCAGTGCTGAGCAAAGCAGTGGACATTCAGACCTGACTGCATGGGATCCGGGGTTGGGGTTAGAGGAGAGGGTCTGTGTTGGACCCACGTGTCATGCTGTTGTGTGGGGTTGTTCCAAGAGCCAGGGCCTGTCTGTGCCAACTGGCAATCTTTGTGAAGTCCCTTGGTAAACTGAGTCCTGGAAAAAATGTTGAGCTGTTCATGTAGGAGTGAAGACATCATGGGAATTTCTGCGTGACTCGAGGGAAAGTGCAGCTAAATTAGGCCTTGATGAGCCTGGCTTTAAATGCCCAGCATGTTCAGCAGGACTGAGCTTAGTTAGTTGGTAGCCTTCTCCAAAACCTGGTCTATCGGGTTTGTCTATCCTATACAATGCAGCCAAACAGTGTGCCTGTCTTGCTACACTTGCATTTTTTCCTGTGGGCACAGTCTCTGTCCCACTGACATCAGACCAACTCAGTCTAAAATTGTTGGAAATCACTATTTTTTCTGTGCAGAATTTGACACCTTTTGTGTGCTGAGGCATTTTCCTTGCAGAGCTGGAAGCTCCTTTTTGGCCCTGTGGACACGGTGCTGGTTGGGATCCCACAACAAGCTCATCACTGCACTGAGGCAACTTCTGTAGAACTCGGCATGCCATGCTCTGCTGGGCACGTGTGACTGGGGCAGTGCTGGCAGTGGGGCTGTCTTGCTTATTATGGCTTCTCTACTGTAGCTATTGGACTGTTGGTCACGTCAGCTGTGGCAAACAAGACAGAAGATCATTCAGGTGTTGTCATTGGTTGCATTGGCCAAGTGGTGCTGAGTGCCAGTTCTTCATTGCCTTCAGCACTGATGGAGGAGCGTGCTGGGACCTGCTTTCTCAGCACAGCCGCTTCTACACAGCGATGCTCTCTTGTTGTACAGCGTAAACGAGGTGCTCCATTAATGCTTGAGGGCACCCAAGCAGAACTGGATGGGAGAACACTGTGGAAAAAATAGCTGTGTCCCCATCATGTTTTTGTAATACAGTCTTCCTGTGAAAATGAGATCTGAGTGCAGGGAAGGAAATGAGAGCTGTTTATCACCGTGCTGTGCAGCAGAGATGGCTGTGGTATTGATCGGAGCAGCGGTGTGTGCAGGATGCTCTGACAGTCAGTTAATGAATGGTGTGCTCTGCTGTCCTGAGTGCCTCGTGGAGTACAGTAGGGAAGGTTAATTGCTGGGTAACGAGGGATTGGGCAATGATTCTGCTGCTTTCAAAATACTAGAAGAGATGAATGACTGAGCGTGGTGAGTCATCCCTGATGTGGGTTTTTTGGAGAAACAGCCAATGTTCCTTCGAGACTTGCTGAATAAGCAGTTGCTGCATTTTTTGGCAGCGAGTGAAACAATCTCTTCCTACTTCCCAAAATGCAGTAACAGCCACAAAATAGGGAAAGTCAGGGAAAGTTAACTTTAGTTGTGGATCCTGGTTTCCACGTGTCCATTTCCACATGTCTGCATGTCACAGAATTTCCAAACGTGATTCTGCTGGTTGAGGTGGAATTGCCTCTGGGATTTTGTTACCACTTGTGAAGGTTTGTGCTTCCTGTTTTGCAGGAAAATGATGGTAATGTCAAATGGGTAATAGGAGAGAATATGGGGAGCACATAAGTGTGACTTGCTGAATATGGGCACTTTAATTCTAGTATCAAAGTTACACGCTTTGATTTGTGACATCTTGGATTTCGTAGACTCATCAAAGTTGGAGAAGACATCTGGGATCATTTAGTGCCAGCCCAGCCCCACCGTGCCCATGGCTGCATCCCTCAGTGCCACATCTCCATGGTTCTCAGACACCTCCGGGGCACTGAGTGCCCACCTCCATTTCTGTCACTTCCATCTCAGCTGCTGGAATACTGAGCATTTTACGTGGCTTTGGTTTTCACGCTTCCTGGTCTTGAATTTGTTCTCAGGATGTGTGGTTCAAAATTGCAACGGATATTTGATAGCTGTTGCTGATAAAGGGGATTTTAAATGAGTTTGAGAAAATGAAATAAATAGCATTCTTGCCTGAGCAGCACTGTGCTTTGGAAGAAAAGCCCAGTAAATAAATCCTGGATTAGTTGAGGCTGATAGACGGGATTCTCTGGTACATTTTTGTTCTTCAGTCCTCAAGCCTTTACCTTGGTTTCACTTAGAAGAATTAGTTCTGTGTGGTCTCAGAGGCAGCTCCCAAAACCAGAAGACGTTTCATTGTATCTGAAAGAGGTTAATTACTCATAAATGCCCATCTTGAATTGCTAACTGCAAACTAAATGTGTAACACTGCCTGGATCAAGCTCTCGAATGAATGATGTGTTCAGTATGCAGGTAGAGGCCAGATGTGTAGATGCAGTTATTGTTACATATTAGACAACTTGGCCAGAAAAACTCAAGGTGATGGAAGTGCCTTTGTTTTTTTCCTTATTTCTTCATTGTTTACTCATGGTAATTTGGAATGCATCATTGATTTTAATATCTGAAGAAACTGTAGGGCATGATGCTCTGCTCTGGCCTTTCTGTTTCTGCAACACTGAATTTGGAAGATCACTCAGCACTCGCATGAAGAATGTTTGAAAGTTTGTAGTGGGGTGAGAGAAGTCGTGGAACCTGAATAGCAAACGGTTCAGGATGTGAGGTGTGTGTGCTGCAGGCGGCGGCTGGCAGGGCGCTCACACACCGCTTGGCACAAGGGCAGAGAGTTGTGCTTCATGAATGTAGTTGAGGTGGAAGGATGACCAGTCGTTAAAATCTGAAGGAGGTCAGCTATATCTGCATATTTAATGTATAAATAGGTAGCATTAAGTTTGCCCTAGAAATGAAGGATTGCCATCTTGAGAAACTGGTGCGTTGGAGTTATGCGTACTGTTGTGGTGACCTTTTTCACACTGAACTGATGAGAAGTTGGGCAGCTGATGGGGTGGCGGTGGGTCCTGTGGTGCTTGAGACAGTAATTCTCCAGGACCAGAGGCTGGATTTCTCATTGGTGAGAGAGCTCCTTCCCTAACTGAGGGACAGTGTTGAGTGCTTCATTCTGCAAGCTCTTGGACCTCTGCATAGCAGAGGGGGGGGCAGCTGGCCATGGGTCTTCACCTTGAAGCTTAAAATCTGGATCTGGATTTTCTGCTTCTGAGCGTTTCCTAACTGGGATGTGGTCACACTTGGAGCCGTATCTAATAACGTTGTTCAGCTCATTAGTTCTTGTTCCTAACCACTTTTTTCTTTCACTAGGAATACATAATCCGTGTTCAGAGAGGAGTTTCAGCGGAAAACAGTTGGCAGGTAATTTCTTAAACTCCGGTTCATGAACCATGATGCCTCTCAGGAAGAATCTGAAGCTCTTTCTAGCTTCTGAAATGTGAACTGGAGAGGGAAATAGTGATTTAAATTGAGAACATGAAGTATTTGAATGGTCAAAAGCTGAGAAAGTGTTATTGCCAGCTGTAGAAGGCTCTGCTGATATGAATGTCTCAGGAAAACAGGAAAAGTCTCTGTCATGGTGTGATTACTGTACATTGGTACGGCTGTCATTTTTAATTCAAATACCAGTTTGCCTTCCTCAGTACTAAAATCACAGCCATGCTAACGCACAGCCAGTAAAACCTAGAAGTAGAGATGAAGGTGGTCATGAAAAGTTATTGCTTCTCATATAGCTCTAATATAGCAGAAGTACACTGTTTGCAGGCAACCGCTGACAAATATTTTTGGGAAAGCTGTTTGGAATAATATTCAGACCTGCATCTCAATTCTGGTCAAGATGTCATTGAAAGCTCTTTTCTGTGCTCTGGCAGCACATCATTCATCCAGAAGTCACACGTTTGTACAGAAATGGCTAAAAGATGAAGAGAGTTACAAATGGGAAATGCTTCTCTCCGACGGGTGGAAGAAGGGTAAATGGGTAATGAGAAAAGTGATGTGTTTCCTCAGCTCATCTTTCTGTCTTGCAGATTGTGAGGCGATACAGTGACTTCGACTTGCTTAATAATAGCTTGCAGGTAACTTCTACCCCGATACATGAATATAAAACATCAGTTGAAATGATACGTGTATGACATGGCTTGTGATGGTTCTGTATGTTACAGTAAAGAAAAAAATAGAGATTTGCATAGCTGTAAACTGATTTCAAGTGTAACTCAAATATACGCTTTTCACTCTCAGTTTTTCACTTGTAAAATTTAAATTATAATTTCAGCATCAGTAGCACCCATTTACATAGAAATGGTGGAGACTGGCAGACAGTGAATCTGTCCCTTCAGTACTGCAGCTCGTTCCGGTTTGGCGTGTTATTATTTGTTCTCCCTTTGATTTGAGGAAAGCCAAGGCACATACCAACCTTATAAACTCAGCACTGAAGTGCTATGTGTCTCATTATTTATATTGGTCTAAAAGCACTTCCAGATGCTGCTTATCATGTGATGGATTTCTGTATCTCTAGGAAGTGTTCCTTAGTTAAACACTGGACTTACTGTGTGTTTTCTTTTGCTTTTTAGGACAATTATTTCCTTTTAGTTGGTGTGGGAAAAAGCAGGGACATGAGTGTGTTTGGGAGAAGGGGGGTGAGCTGGCATCTCCAGGAGTGAAACTTGTCACTTGGGATTTCCATAGGACTAGGGAAGCAAAATAAAAAGTGACACTGTGATTTGAGGGTGGATTTGTGTGACTGATTGCCCCCCATCATCAGGAGCTGAATACCACTTTTGCTCCCTTCCTCACCCCCCACCAGATCAGATCAGCTGTCTGCTAGGTGAGCCTCCTTGAGCAAAACCATGTTGGGGAGTTGAGTTGTGTACTCTGATAGGATGGGAATCATTTGAAGCAGATTAGAAGGTAGATAGGGGGGCTAATTGGTTGTAACTCAGTACATGCAATGTGGTTGAGTTGTATCATTATTTTACTGAACACACAGCAGCACACAGTAACTCTTGTCATGACCTAGAAACTTACGTGATGTGCTGAATAAATGCAGTACAAAGGTGTCTTCTGCTCCAAAGGAATCCAAGGGTGAAGATTAGATAAGCACCCACGGGAACACAAGGAAATGAAGTGGTGCTGGTCAGCACAGTGAGCATACAGTGCTCACTGGAGTCTTCACCATTGCCAAGTTTTGGTGGAGATGGCAGAGAACCAATTTCGAGAAGGCTTTAGAGAGATGGAGAGTTCTTTTTTTAATCTTCTACAACAAGTTCCTCTTAACTGGGGGGACAGAATGTTAAGGTGTTACAGGGCTTTGTTACCTTCTTGCTTAACTTCCACATGAGCCAAGTCTATTGGAAAAGGCATTGGGCATTTGACTTCAAATTTAGGTGGAAGGTGTGATAAGCAAAGGTAAATAGTTTACATATGATGCAGTAAAGAAAGAGGCCTTTGTATCTGAGGCAGAGGTGAATGATAACAGTGAAAGGCTCTGGGAATTATTTGGTAGAACTTGCGGTATGGGCCAAGGAAGAATTTGAAATGAGAGAAAGAGCCTGCAGTGACAAGGTACTGAGATCTGGGACAACAGCATCAGCTCCTTGGATGATTAGAAAAGATCAAAATGAATCATCGGGACATTCCTCTCTAAGTTAGATATAATGATATGCAGAGGGCAGCTAAATTAATAGCTCATCTTCATTAGCTCTTCATTTCCTTCAGTGAAAACTACTGCACACTCCCTCAGTCTCCAGCTCCTACTTTTTTCTGCTTTTATAGACTGGAAAGCAAAGATGCATCTCTGCTTGGAGAAAAGCCTTTTCTGGCTGCTGTAGAGCCACTGCCTGAGGTGTCATCTTCAGCCCAGCAGAGGTGAATTTAGAGCCTTTACCAAGGTTGCACAGCTCTGCTTCTGTCAGCCACCAGTGCTCCTTCAGACAGGGCTTGGGAGATGGCAGACAATAGGTGATGAGAAGCATGTTAAATTGCAGTTTTCCCCTGCTGTTCTGTTCTTAAGCTTTTTTATAAATTGCATAAATTGCTCTGAGGTGCTGGCGCTGAAGTTTTCTGATCCATTAAGACATGCAGCATTCCTCAGTTCTTTCCATCCAGAACTGTAAGCATCAGTATTTCATCAAAGTCCTCAGGTCCCATGACTTGTTAAACAATGTAAACTCTCATCTTGTGCACGGTGAGATTGATTAAAACAACAACAAAAGAAATGAAAACCTCGGGACTCCAAAAACAGTAAAAAAAAATTAAGTGAACACTGGGTACAGGATTTACAGCAAGATGCCTGGCTTTCGTGAAGCATTTTATTGCAGCTTTTGAGCAGGCTGGGGCTTGAAGATAAGAAAAGTTCCTGGTTCTGCTGTAGCACAGCCCATCCAGAGCCACTGTGTGCTGGGAAGGTCAGGACCTCTGCGAGGTGGGGGCAGTGGTGGCGTTCTCACCGTGCTCTGGGTTTTGGAGATAAGTACAAAAACCTGGAGGGTGAACACTGCTTTCTGCTGAAAAACAGCAGATGTGAGGTTTATTGGAGGGGGGAAAGGAGGAATAGTTTGAAAACTTGTGAACTCAAGTCTTTTCTCTCTGATGGTAGCTAGCTGTCAGGTCAAGAAGATAAAGGTGATTATGACTGGACGTGCTTTTCAAGTGAGTAATGTCAGAAATGCATTTAGTTTCTACTTAGAAGCTCTGTTGAATTGAAGGAGCGGTCTGCCAAATGTGGGCCTTGCATGCCTGTGGTGTTAGAGCTGATTTGGAGAATTGCAGGTTGTAAGTGATGCGTTGTTGCTCTGGGGTTTATTCCCAGCTGTTTTTTTGCTTTCCCCAAGGGTTTGTAAAAGAACTATAATGAAAGATCGGTGGACAGGATGATTTGGGTTAACATCTGCAGTATAGACATAGTTGTCGTTCTTTTTCAGGCTGTGGTTTGTAGTCAGAGCCAGAGGCAGCACCAGGGTTTGATGGGGGGAAGCAACTCATGGGTTCAGAAGGAGGAAGAAAAAAGGAAAGAGATTGCTGCCTCTGCCACAGTTGGTTGAACTGATCCTTCCTCTCTCCACTGGTTGAAATGAGGATTGTTCAAGCCCCCCCGCCTTCCTCTGAGTGACTCATTTGCTTTGCAAGTGGGGGTTACTGCACAGAATGTAATTGATTGCTGTGATGCACGTTTCTAAAAGATAACTCCCCTGGAGACTCTGCACACCCCGGGCAGGTGCTTAGATCTGCAGGACAGTTGTGTGTTAGCAGTGTCAAACATTGATTGTGGCTATTCATGTGATGTAATTAAATATAAAGAGTGTGCAGCTGGCGTTTGTTTTCTAATGATGATCTCTCTGATCTCACCCACTTAACGCTTTGGGCAACTTTGGAAAAGTTGCACTGTATCTGAAATTACAGATTTGATATACTGAAATAAGGGCTTTAAGCTACCCATAAAAGCAGTGGAGGCAAGAGGAAAGTTGTTAATCTGTACTTCTTTAAATAAAAAAACATAAATCTTGCCAGGAGAAAATGATAAGATGTGTGCACAAAGGTATGTAATAGCATTTGGCTGAAATGTAGCCATTTGGAGTCTGAAAGCTCTGTGCTGTGATCTTAAATGCATGACTCACCAGCAAAAATTGATCTTGCATTTTCAGTGTTGTTCCATTTATGAAGCTCTTCACACTGGGATGCAGTGTGCACAGCTATTGTCTGACTGCCTCTCCCTGATAACAGTACTTTGAAACAAAACATAGGAGCTTACATACATGCAGTGTGGAAAGAATTATCTGGTAGTCAGCTCGCTGCTAGGAGTCTTACTTTCTGTGCTGTTAGTTTACATCCCTGAGGCACTTGAAGAGCACCGTTAGTAATTTTTCTTCTCTGTTTAAGATCTCATCTCTAAGTCTACCTCTTCCTCCAAAAAAACTGATTGGAAACATGGAGCGTGAATTCATAGCAGAAAGACAGAAAGGACTGCAGGCCTATCTCGATGTGATTACTTCCCATCACATACTGTCTAACTGTGAACTGGTAAAAAAGTTCTTGGATCCAAACAGCTACTCTGTGAACTACACTGGTAAGTGGGGAACTGTAAAACCGCATTACAGCTTCACTGCAGCATGTGTGTGTGTGTCTTCCAGCCGTGCTGGTGGGGATTTACACTGAAGCCTGTTGCAGCAGAGGGAGGGGGAGCAACCATCACAACCATCGCATATAATCACAGGCACAGTATAGCAGTGTTTGCCCAGCTCTGTGGATGAGTCGTGCTGTGACAGCCAAATCCAAGTGTTTAAATTAACATCTATATAATCTGAACCTGAGGGGGGGGAGGAAATGAAACTGAAACGTGTTTTTGCAGTTGGTGAATGGGAGGATTGGTGTCTGGAAGTTATTTATCAGGGGTAAACCAGCTGGTCAGTTCTGCAGGTTGCTCTCACCGCTGCTCTTCTGAACACAGAATCTTGCAGTCGTAAGGGTTCTTATATGTTTCAAATCAACAGAAACAGCTGCTGTCATCTTGTCTAGCTCTCACTGCCAGTTAGGGCTGCAGTATTTTGTAGAACTAATTGTCTGAGATATGTTTGATGTTTTTTCAAGGCTTGAGCGAAAGCCTTCCTCCCCCCTCAAGTGGAAAATCTCTGCAGCCCTTCAAATGATACCTCAGTGATCAGTTCTCTTCATTATTAAATGTCTCTCCTTTAAATTTCTCTGGCTTCGGCCACTGGAAACTGCTAGAATTTGTCTGATAGACCAAAAAACTTCCTCTTCATGAAACCCATCCGTAGATTTACTTCACAGGCAGACTGACTCTTTGCAGAATGCAAAGCTTATTTTCATAAAAGCACAGCCTGCTCAAGCAGGAACTTACTGCTTCCTTTTTACTTGTCTTTTTGCTCTCCCTTTATGTAACGTTCTGTTTTCAACTTCAAAGTGCAAAGAACATTTCCCAAATGCTTATGATAAGCCGTGGAGGAGATGTAAATTGTTAGTAACTCTAAGGATGCAGTTTGTCTGGCTAATGCTGAGCAAGCAGTTTGAATCCTGTAGGAGATACAGTGACTTCTGTGTTAATTCTGAGTGCTTTCATCAAGACTATTTTTCCTTCTGCAAGTTGCAGGGAGGTTAGTAGCAGTGAGGTGGTTGCCTGTGGTCTTTGGAGACAACATCAGCGTGCCATCTTTTAATATAGCAGAGAGCTGACATTTAGTGCACTGTTCCATTTTTCTTAGCATATTTTTAGATTGAGAAGTTAATGTGCAGAAAAATATGGTGCATTCTTACCTTTTTGTTGTGCTCCTAAGCCAAGATAAGCTGTGTTTGAGAAAACTCCTTGCTGGCATGATTCCCTTTCTGTGCTTGTTGTCATCACTTCTCACAGATTTCTCCTCCAATGTGCTCATGAATACACTGGTTGTATTCTCAGCTGTGGGAGAGCTCAGTAAACAGAAGTGTGTCCTTTCCTTTTTCTTTTCCTTTTCTTTTATCTTTTTATCTTTTTTTTCCCTTTTTCCTTTCTTTTCCTCTCAGAAATGCATATTGGATCACAATAGCTAGAAAAATATCTTATTAAATGTACAGTAAGGAGGTTTACAAGGTAGCACTTCTATAGGTATGGCAAAAACATTTTCTGATCTACTGTAGGGTATTCTGTGTGTGAGAAGTCTTTGCTGTGAGCATTAGATTTAGACTTGGGAATGTAGATCTAGTAGAAACAGAATGCAAACTCAGTAGGCCATGCTTTCTGAAGGCAGTGCTTTCTGTTTTCTCTGTGGATTTGAGTTCTCAGGTTATAAATGCAAATGCCTTCTAAGTGTGGTTTTATCTGATTTCCTTTTAAAGTGATTTTGCTGACTGAGTCTGAAATCCTGCAGGCTTGAACCTTACCTTAACAATGTAGAAATCACATTAAATGGTCTCTTATTTTTTTTTTCTCCCCAGAAATTGCCTTACAGCATGTTTCAATGTTCTTCCGATCAGAGCCAAAGTGGGAGGTAGTAGAACCATTAAAAGATATAGGTAAGAAGAGCATGTATGCACAAAAGCTTGCTGTGTTTTTTCCAATGAGTTGCCATAATCTATCATTGCTTACAAACTTTGTCCTGCATGTAGGCCACGTGATTTAGTAGGGCCTTAATTAAAACTGGTGATGACTTTTCTTGCAGGTTGGCGAATACGTAAGAAATATTTTTTAATGAAGGTAAAGAATCAACCAAAGGAACGGCTGATGTTAAGCTGGGTATGTGTCCTTTCGTCTTATTCTCAAGTCTTTCGTAATGAACTTGCCTTATTTCACTTATATTGGCTACCAGGTAGGAGTGACAGCCAGTGTTAAGAGTTCAGGCTCGGAAGGCCTTGAGCCATCATGTAGGTGGGTGATGTGGAAACTTCTTTGTGAGATTTGCTGAAGGGTGGATATTGCTGAAGCCTGCAGTAGAAGGGAAGATGGTTTTGGCACAGAAGAAGGTGGAGATTGATGCTTTATTAGCTCACAGTCCACACAGTCCCTTAGCTGGGGCTTGGCAAAGTTCATTCAGTGGTAGCAATACGGGTCAGCTACCAGGGAGGAAGCAGGCAATAATACATACTGTCAGATGTTTTGTATTGTGAAACCATGACCTTATTCAGCCCTCTAATTTTTTTTTTCCACGTAGAATTTCCTTCCTTGCACTTCAAAATATATGTTGAAGCATTTGCCTTCATTTATAAGAGCAGAATATAGATCAAATGTTATGGAATGTAACATCAATTGTGATACCTTTCTTTTCCTATTTATTTTTAGGCTGATCTTGGCCCTGATAAATACTTGTCTGACAAAGACTTACAGTATGCTGTGAAACTTCTTTCTTCCTGTTCTGTGAGTATTAGTTGAAGACCTTTCAATTATTCCAGCACAGAATAAGTGGTTGCAAAGGCTGATCTTGCAAAAACGCACATAGTCTAGTAGACATGGTTTATAATTTTAGAGTTGCTTTCATTTAAAGGTGTGTGAACTTTTTAATTAAGTTTCCCACACAGTAACACATTCTCAGCACAAATAATAATCCTGCTGAATTGTTGCAGGGCTTTCGGAGTTGTGGCTAATTGTATTCTTCTCTTCTGGTGCTGTACTGTGAGATCACGTGCTTTTATTTCATTTTCTCAGCACTTTCAGGCTGTTGGGATATTTTTCTAACCAGTATACTGGGAACATTCTTGGGCAGCAGAGGAATGAGTGTCATTATTTTTTCAGATCTTTGAATTTTAGACAGAAACATCATGTTAGAGGTACAGAGCCAGATTATGAAACTCTCATGTTAAGAATCCAGCAGGCATCTCTGAAAAACTGGCCTGGCTGAAAAGAATGGAATTTCAGATGGGTAAACCTCTGTGTGCTGCCCAGAAACCTGGAAGATGCCCACACTACAAGGGGCAACAAAGCTTTTAACTCCAAAACAATCTGAAGCTGATGCATTAAAATAAGATATGAATGAGAAGTCTTTTCCTGACTAGCAATTTCAGTTAGTGTATGTGTTGCACGTGTTATGTATTTCAACATGTACTTCTCATTTGGTTTCACAGTGTTGCTGGAAGTCGTTACAATGATTTCTAAAGACATGGAACTATTACAACAATTGTTACTGCTGGGTTTTCTTGTCTGCCATAATTGTATAAACCCTGAATAAATTTATTAGCTTAGCATGGCTTAAACCTGCAGTAAAGCTGCTCACACATTGAGGGTTAATTGAGATGGATTCTTTATTTATCTAAACCACCAGTCTTTTTTTTTTTTTTTAATAAAAACATAATGGATTTTTCTTGATTCTGTGTGAATGTTTAACAGTGTTCTTGTGGAGTTTGCATTTACTTTAAGAGTGAATAACCAGAGCAAATGTCACTGGCAGAATCCATTTTATTGCTTACAGCACGATTCAGACAGATCTTATCTTTCTTGTGAATCAAGAAGAAATGAATTACAGGATCTGTCACCTGAAACTTACCTGCAGTTTCTTCTTTTGGTAGCATCCCTATATTTACAGAGTCACTTTTGCCACCGCCAGTGAATCTTCAGCACTGGTTATTAGACCATTCAATGAAAAAGGGACGCTAAAGGACCTTATTTATAAGGTAATGTCTTCTCTTTTCCCCTACCTCAAATGGTTGAATATTTATTGGAACGTCCATAGTGTGTCTTTTCTGAAGCTGTTACCCTCTATTGCTAGGCGAACTAAGACAATTCCTGGCTTTTCTGAGCCTGATGCTTCATGTGTGTCATTCTTTTAAAGGCCAGACCGAAAGATCCCTTCCTGAAGAAGTATTGCAATCCTAAGAAAATTCAAGGTCTCGAACTTCAACAGATAAAGACATATGGAAGACAGATACTAGAGGTATTTTTTTCTTTCTTTCTTTATCATACTTTATTTATATGAAGGTTTTTGTGGTGGCTTTTTTTTTTTTTTTAATTTAGTAGTGTTTGTTTGCTTGTTTTTATGTTTTGCTGTTTTTTTTTGTGGTTTTTTTTTTTTTTTTTAGCACAACAATGTTACTAGAACAAATAGACAAACTTTTTGTGCAGGCAAGATTCCTTTGGCAGCAGACTTCAAAGTTAAATGTAAATTGAGCTGAACTGCTAGGAGCTGAATTTAGATACGTATGAGGCCTGTTCTGACTGATGGGGAAAAAAAGGAAAGAAAAAATAACAAGGCAGCTATTATATGTGCAGCTGAGGTGGGAGAGAGGTGCTAATGTTTCAGAAAATTAGTTTAGCTGACTTCTTTGCATCCCTTTGTCCTTGCAGAAGTTTTTTCCTATTGGGGTGAAAGGGAGAGAAGTAATTCATAGCCTATGAAAAATGGGCCACTGAGTCATTGCCACTGAATGTGTGGGCTTTTAAACTATGGTATTTGGTAAAACTGTGACTTTTAGTTTCCAGGTCTCTTTGGGAAGTATCTTTGAGCTCTGAGCATAGCATCAACTGTGTGCTCTCTGAGAAGTGTTACCAGTGAAATAGGAATGGATAGTCAGCCAAAGGTGGAGTAGATAGAAGATCAAGTTTAGCAGGAGTTCCAAACCAGAGGCCTCACTTGTTATGTGTCTGCTTTTGTATTGGAGCATCTGAGATCTTGAGACCATCAGGACATCTTGTGACCGTGCTTCTATCTTGGATTTTTTTCAGGTATTGAAATTCTTGCATGAGAAGGGATTTCCGTATGGCCATCTTCACTCTGGCAATGTAGTGCTGGATGGGGACACGTGCAAGTTACTGGATCTGGAAAATTCCTTGTTGGGACTTCCATCCTTTTATCGATCGTACTTTTCACAGTTTCGAAAAATTAATGTAAGTTTCAGAAAATTAATTTACCTTACTCTTACAGTCCCTTTATCCCCACTCTGAGATTGTGGAGAACTTGTAGACTCCTAGCTATTAAAAACTACTTTTTGCTTATTTGAAGGGTGCCTATTCATTTTGGGCTTATGCAGCAAAATATGATCTTCCTACAAAACTGTTTAACAAAATTTGCCCTGTTGGAGCCATACAGTCTTCTAGCCAGCATCTTGGCTTGGCTCTTAAATGCTCATTGCAATAAATTAAGTAGAGCATCACAAGACAGCTGCTTGCTGACCTTGCTAAACAAGTTCTGCTGTGTTATCAAAGGAATGATCAAAAGTTCACGGTTAGTTGCTGGTGCCATCAAAGCTCTAAGCCTCCTCCAGTACAAGAAACCACTTCTGTCTAAACATGATTCAAAAATCTCTGAATTATGCTGTCTGGGAACTTACCTTGTGCAGCTATTTACCTTCTCTAGGAAAATGTGCTCAGCTCTGATTTGCATCAATATACAGTTCTCCAAACTGCTGTCTGTGAGAAAAAGTTTTCTCCTTACACATTTTTGTAGAACTCCACAATGCTATCATGCTTGCATCATCTCTAACTGAAATACAGCAATAACTTCTTTGCTTGGGGTATGGAGATTTCATTTGAGTTTCAAATTGTGCAGGGTTAGACTGTGGTTAGAAACTGAATGGTTCCTCTTTTCAACATTCAAATGCAAGACCACTCTTTTTGCTCATTTGTTAATACATGTTTTAAAAGAAGTTGTGGATAAACTAAACAGTTCTAGCAAGTTGTGTTTTTACTTTTTTTGCTTTTCTTCCTCTACAGACTTTAGAAGGCGTTGATGTACATTGCTTTGGGCACTTACTGTATGAAATGACATACGGAAGACCCCCAGATACAATTCCAGTAGACAGCTTCCCTCCTGCACCATCAATGTCCGTTGGTTAGTATACGATCGAGACCGTGGCAGCCTCAGCTTCCTGGCAACTCTCACCTTGTGCTTAAGCAGAAGTGCTCTGAAATAGCAACCTAAAACCTTCTCAGCCTGTGCCTGGAAATCGTTATTTAGTAATTTTTAAAAATAGAAAATGTTCTTCCTCAAATATGTAGCATATAAATATAGACATATTTTTAACTGAATGATAAAACAGTGTGTAGTAATTAGATGTCTGGATCCCTTGGCCTCATGTCTAACATTCTTGAAAAGTTTTTACATGTAACAATAACATTATAATAAAAACCACATGTCATAAAGGTTCATCACCACTTAGTTGATGGAATACTTAGAGGAGCATAATATGAAGTGTCAGACTTTCATTCTAAATTGTTTGCTGTCCTGCAGCGCAGAAATGTGTCCATTCTTATTCTTTCTTTGATAGTGTCTGTGTTGGAATCCATTCTGACTTGTGAAGCCATGAAGAATGGCATGCCAACTGTTTCACGGCTCTTACAGATGCCGTAAGTTTTAATGTGTTTGTTTTATGCTCATGATAACTGTATAACGGGGGAGAATCTTTTTGCTTGTTCTTCATCGGAAAGATTTGTTCCTCGTTCTGAGGGCTGTGTAGTGTATCCCAAAAGGTGATTTAAAATTGACAGATTTCATAGAAGCCATCACTTAGGAATATGATAGGTACTCACTTAGGATTTCTTTGTCTCTCCGTGTGCTGGAGCGTGGCGCTGTGGTTTCAATTATTCGGCTATTAAAGCAGTGCAGGCATGGTTAAGATTATTATTGGATCATTTAAATCATTTAGAATAAGGAATCTTTTTGCATGTCCCTTCCAGACCTAGTTCTTCAGGTTTGGCTGTCCATTTATTTACGACATACGGAAAAATAGATTTCTTGCTCTGCTCAGTGGTGACTTTTAAACTGAGTCAGAATGTTGTGCAGAAGTTCTGTCAGGTTTCTTCCAAGGCTGGCTTACTGAAGCACAGATAGAAGAAAATTTCTTACATACTGTCCTCCTACTGACGCAGCATAGGAGTAAAGGCAGGAATGGAGAAATATTAGGATGTAGAAAGAAAGCAACATCTGTGCATGGCTGAGCTGGAAATCATACTGTCTGCAGTGCCACCTTTCCTGCAACTAAGAGAAGTATTGCCTGAGAAGTTGCTGACTGTCACCATGCTGTGACATGTCATCAGCAAGCTGAGAATAGAATCACAGTTCCTGATGGGCTTGCTTTTTCTTACTATGAGATGCTAGAATCATGACCTCATAAATGACAAGATTACCCATACTCAAATCTGGGTCTGATCTTGCAGCGTACAAATTGCTGTGCCTTCACAGCAAGCCGAGAGTCGTCCCCTGGTTGGGATGAGTGCCTGCAGTTGCGTCTCAGCCTCCTGTTCCTTCTACTCCATCCTTCCTCTACCCTTGAAGGAAGAAGGAGATAGAGAATAGAATGTAAGGAGTGGAGAAATTCTGTCAGAAAGCTGAACACAGGAAGAGATAGGTGTTAAAGGATGCTGAACAAACAGTCCGTGCCCAGCCGTATCTGATACGTAGGATATTGTATGACTTTTCCTTCATACTCATACTCTTCACAGAAATGTTCATCATGTTGTGCAATGCAAAGAATGCAATTTAAATATTTATTAAGCTGTTCTATATAAAATATGAGCTTACTTGACTTTGCAAGGATATGTAATCAGAAAGGGTCAGAAAATTGCTCTGTGTACAAGGGTGAGCCTTTTTTTTTTCTGTTACTTTAATTTGATTTATTTCAGAATTATTCTTGGACTACTGATCTTATAAACTTGGTTCTAGGTTTGAATTTGTTCTGTCTAGTATGGACCTGTGATAATTTTCTGTCGTGAACAGTAACAGGAATCTGTGACTTACTTAACTTGGAGCTGGACTCATGATCTTTTTCTAGGACAGTTTTCTAGCACATTCTCCAGAACAAAGTACCTGGATATGGACTAATTTATTTTCAAACTAACATTGCCCTCTAGTGTCTTTGTTTTGGATGGAAAATTATTAATCACTTATGCTCTTGCTGATGCCATAGAGGGGAGAGTAAAACTGTCAGTATAGCTGCATAGTCCCTGGCAATCTTTGGTCATTAAAGAGTGTGTGGCTTTAAGGAAAAGGCATTTGTTTGGGGGATGTCCTTCTCTACCTTTGATAATTACAGGCATTCTTTCAGTTTTCAAAATACTGCCTCGAGTCTTGCTAGCTCTGCTGTCAGTAGTGGCTACGTTCTGAGGGGTAAGTGCTACTTACTTCAATGCAGGGCTTTGGAAATAAAAAGCAGTGCATAAAAACAGACAGTGAGATGGGGATGAGAACAGAGAAGGGAAAGAAGAGAGACTTAGGTGAACAGTATCAGCAGTGTTCTCTCTGTGCTTCTGCCTGTCTCACAGAAATAATATTCCTTTTTTTTTTTTCTTTTTTTTCCATCCACTTGCAGATTATTCAGTGACGTCCTGCTAACAAACTCTGAGAAACCACAGTTTAAGGTAGGGTTGAGTGTTGATTTGCTGATGTTTGTGGAAGTGTCAGGTTGTGGGTGGTTAGGCATTAATTGATAAACAGTAGAGTACAGCTGGCTTTACTTGACTTTTCAGTGAGTCACCTCAGTATTTCCATTCCTTTGCTGAATAATACCCAAGAGCATTATATATCAACCCTTAGAATTGGGGCACAGTGTGACCCATGGGTGATTCAGGTGTAGTTGCTGGAGCCAACCTGCATGACTGATCATGGTGCTCTACGTTAGGAACACAGGTAAGCTGCCTACCTTGCAGTGAAAGGAAGCAAATCACTGAGGCTGGGAGCTGATCTTGCTTGGTGAGATCATTGTCACAGTAGCCAGCTTCGGAGTTGGGACTTCTAGGGAGCCATCCTGCTTCCACTGGGGGGAGCTGCCCCAGGGCAATTCAAGTAGAAATGTGCTGAGTGTCTTGTGATTGTTGGGCTTATGGCACTTTGGGGATGTGAACAGAATACTGAAGTAGTTAGCTGTCCTTGGTGTTAGAGCATCCCTGCCATTATTCACTGCTTCTTTGTCTGAGCTGTTGGATTGGTTGCTAGGTTTGGAATGGAAAACTGGCATCCAGAGTCCTTTTTCTCCTCCACTACGGGAATAGTGTTAGAAGTTGGATCTTTAAATGTGCAGCATAGTCAGATGAATGGTGAGTTTTGAACAGTGAAGTTGTTTTTCCCTTTATCACGTTCTGTTATTTGACTTTTTTTCCTCCATTCTTTATTAGATTCCTACGAAGCTAAAAGAAGCACTGAAAACGTCCAAGGAATGCATAGAAAAAAGATTAACAGAAGAACAGAAATTGGTAACTTCTGCATTTCTTTACTGTCTTTCCTAGAGACATTCAGTTTCCTCTTATCTCTTCTAAATATGGAAAGTGAGCTCTTACTTCAGACTAACAAAGGTTTTCATCAACAGATGTGCTTTCTCAAAAATGTGGTATTGAGCAGCTGTAGAACAGCTGTTGAAGGCATGGAATTACACTCATATTGTGTAGAGTGGTGCAGCTTCACAGGGACTCTTAAAGGATTATCTTAATTGTTCTGTGAGGCTCTGTACTCTAGCAGCAACCATAAAGTTAAAAGTTAAAAATGAAAAAAGAAAATTGCACGTGCAAAGCGACTACAGTTTTTTTTTCTTGAACCCCAAACATATGCTATGTTGAGAACACTTGGGATCTTAACATGGCTTTGTTCTTTTTCTTTTTCCTTTTTTTCCCCTTAATTTTGAAGATTCACCAGCACAGAAGACTGACAAGAGCTCAGTCTCATCACGGCTCTGAAGAAGAAAAAAAGAAAAGGAAGATCTTAGCAAGAAAGGTAAACATCTTTACATGGATTTCTCACACAGAAAATTATTCAGTATGTAGCATGGACATCCACGGGTGTGCTGCAGTATTCAGTCCTGTGATGTTCTTCCTGATCTGTAGCTAAGTGGTAACACTTATTAAATGACTGCTGACTGTTTAACCTGTTTAAAGTTACTTAATGAAAATGGGCTTAACTAACAGCTGCTGCCCAGTGAAGGTCTGAGAGCTGTTTTTTGGTTTTTTTTAGTTGTCTGCAGCACTCTTTCTGTTTCTCATCCTTTTTTTTTTTTTTTTTTTTGTTCTGCATCAGTTTTCTACATTTCCCTTGCAGTCAGAGCATACTGAAGTTGCCCTGTTTGCCTGGGTCATTTGAGCACAGGGCTGCCTTGCTGCTGTTGTCTTTGCAGCAGCACGTGTTGGTTGGGGAAGAGAGATGCTGGGCATTGATAAACCTTGTGTGATGTATCAGATGGCTTTTAAAAGTTCTCTGAGTCAACTTGATTTTCATCATGAAAGTGGTTATTCATTCCCACCTTCTGTTTCTTCTTTGTTTGAAGAAGTCAAAACGCTCTGCCTATGAAAGTGCGGAAGAACACTCAGCAAAATACAGCAACTCAAATAACTCAGGTAACTACAGAGAGAAGAGCTTGCTTCTACACAGCTGTGTCAATGTTTTCATTGTCACTATAATTCTGTGGCTTAAAAGGTCCAGGATCACCATCAGTTTGCACCATAATATTGAACTAACAGATGCTGATAGTACTGTCTCTGGCGTTTGGTAATAGATAGATTGAGGGCTTAGAGATACCACTAGAGCTAAATTTTCAGCTGATACAAAGTAATGTGTCCTCTCTTCTGTGTTCTATTCCTCAAAAAGAGGGGAAAAAAAAAAAAAAAGAAAAAAAGATTGAAATAATAACGAAAAAACCCACTCTATTCAATCCATTTGACAATTGACAGGAGTAGCATTGATTATTTGGATCTTTCACTAATGAAGACCTCAGAGAGAAACTCTGTGGTGATTTCTTTAGTAAGGTATTAAGACGAATGAGTTATCGTTTGAATTGCTTCTTCATTGTCAGTTTCTGAAACAACACAGTATTTGACAGGTCTTCATGTAGTTAAAAGGGATGGCCTGTACTACTGAACAATTCAGTGTAGTGTTCTTGTGTGGCTAAAATGTGCCCCAAATCAGCCTACTGTGGAATAGTTAGGTGTCAGAGTAACTTGTGGGTACAGGAACTGACTAAAAATCATCTCTTAGAAGGAGGAATGAGGTGCCATCCATGCAGTGGCACAACTCTTAAGGAAAACAGAATTTGGACGCTGAAATCCAACAGCCTAAGCAACAGAAAAGAAGTGTTTCCCATTGAGGAGTACTGTTGACTGTGCTGCTTATGTGTTTGGACCTCCTCTGATAATATGTACTGTAAAGCTTTTCTGTTTGGATTGGGTGTGAGTGACACTGTTTGTATGAACGGGAATCTTTCCCAAGTTTTCGTTGGGAGCAGAATTGAGCCTTCAGTCAATAAAGTTGGCCTGTTTTCAACAATCTGTCCTGTCTGACTGTGCTGAGTTTTGCATCACAGCTTTAGTTACTAGACTGTTGTTTTATTTAGCAGGCTCTGGGGCGAGTTCCCCATTAACATCTCCATCATCCCCCACTCCGCCCTCTACAGCAGGTAAGCTCAAGAGTCATTGTAATGTTTGTTTTTAATTTGTGGTGTCCTTTTTGTTTTACCCTCTGTGTTTAACCACAGAAACTGTGTTGTTCCCAAAGATGATTAAGGGATGATGGTCTTAAATGATGGAACACAGAGATTACGTTTAGCTTGTATCAGGTCGAGTGTGGACATTTGTCCTCTTTTGAGGGCTATAGAGAACCTCTGAATTCAGTTCCTTTTTTAATATTATCTTTTCTGAGGTGCCTGGTATGATTTACCTGTAGAGTTTAAGTGTTTACTTCAGTCTCTGATTTTACTCCAGTCCTACTGAGACTGCTGTTTTCCAGACATTTTCTGAGCTTCATGTTGCAGTATACGTTTGTTCTAATGTTAATGGCCTGTGGGCCATGAAATAATGTTTGTCAGTCCCTTGGTTCTGTGTATTGTCTATTTACACCTGTACTGCTGTGACCTGATTTTGGAAGTTTTGGGGTATGACAAATTGAGTGCCTTAGGCCTCATAAATCTCCCCTATTCTGCTATCGCCTGTTAGTGATACGAGTAGAGCTGCTTGTGCAGAGAAACAAGTCAGAAACTGGTTTGTGTTAAAAATAATTTCTCGTTTTGACCAGATCCCACTTCCAATTTGCTAGGTAGCTATGCAAACAGTTTTGCTAATGTTTGGAACAAGTGGTGGGATGTGGTAGAGAAATCTGCTTGAGTGGGCATTGCCAGAAACAGAAATACTTGTGAAAGTTGGATTACAAATATGAGTATTGAGCTGTGGTGGACACGCTCCAGTCTGAAAGGCTAGAAGAAATGCACTAGCAAACATTACCAGCAGAAGATCTGAATGGAATATATACCAAGAAAGGAGGCTGTCTGTGGCATTGCTGTTATGGTGACTTGTATCATGATTCCTACCCGCAGGAGCTTTCTATACCAAAGTGATGAAATCAAATCTGTGTTTGTTGTGGGTGGTCATTTGTAAGATGCTACAGTCTTGTGATATAATTTAAATCTTTTATGCTGAAATTCAAATTAGTCGTTTCTCCTTCGAGTAGAGAGGACACTGAAGTACGTGTTCTATGAACTTACTTCTTCCAGTTACTCTAAACAAGATAATTACTGCTGTTGTGTTGCACAATGACAGCTCTGTTTTCTGTAGATGAGATGGCTCATCTTTCAGATTCTGTATGCTTTAAAAAGAAAGTAGCTGAACAATGCAAAAGAAAATCCCCATGCCTTCAAAGTAGATGGATATTTAAAACTTTTTTTTCTTTCTGGAATAGAACGGTTTTTAACTGGTGTTTCAACTTTAATGTGTATTGGAACTAGATTGAAAGCTCAGGCTCAGGTTAATTCATGGATTTGGCTCAGCTGGCTTAAAATGGCTGAAGTTTTGGCTCAGAAATTTGGCTCTGAGTTCAAACCACACAGTCACAGTGTGTCAGTCATCCTGCAGGCACTGTGCTTGTGGAGACATAGCAGTCTGCCCTGTGTGTGACGTGATGCACATTGCCCTGTGTGCAACCACATCAGGAAGTGCTTTAGTGGGTTGATGGTGTTGGTGCTTTCATTTGGGCATAAAGGCAAGTGTCACCATTTCAGGAATGCTTTTATAAGTAGAATTAATGGATGAAACTTCAGATATTAGCTCTAAGAGAAAGCGAGAGACATCATCAGTGATGTTGTATTCTGTACAGGTGTGCTGTTGATGACTTGGTGAAAGACTCACTGGCCCCATGGTTAAGACATTATTTGTGACAGCTGATGCAGCTCTAGCTTCTGTTTTGTCCTGTTTCATTGTATTCATTAAGGATATTTACCTCTAGACCAAAATTGCTTGTGGGCATCATGGTGAGATGACCTTCAAAGCAGGAATGAGGCTTTCAGTTTGTCCTTCTGGTTTGTGTTAGTATCATGGCAAGTCAAAGAGTCTTGCTGATACGATGCCATGCCAAAATGAAGGCTGATATGGAGAAGGATGTCCTACAGAAGCTCTTGGCCTATTCCATCTCAGTCAGTGTAGTGTGTGGGTATGTGCAGAACTAGAGATTCCAACCAGAGGTAAACAGGCTTTAGGCTGTCATACCCTGGGGAAGAATCACAGACTCTTGTGGGTGTTTCTCATTGCCAGGAGTGCTTGTTTGTGACCAGCTGTGTTGCAGATACTTGGCTGAATGCCATCTTTGAAATACGTTGCTTAGATCATGACAAATGACTCTAACACAACTTCTGTCTTTCTGACATTCTCTTCTGATTGGTTTTTATGTTTTCAGTTTTCCCCATCTACTTGCACACTTCTGTCCACTTTGCTTCACTGAGAATCTGTTGTTTTCCTTTGTGGCTAGGACCAGAAGGGATGCAGAACCATGCTGTGGGTTATTTAAAACTTCACTACATCTCTAAATGCAGTAAGCCCGTAACATACCAGTGAGCTCTCCTGTTAGAAAAGTTTGGAGGGTGCCATTTAGCCAGCTCCTTTCTGAGCAGTATTGCTGTCCTGCACTTCCCAGAGAGAATAAGCTGAAGGAGTTGTACTTAACTTTAGTGTCCTTTTCTGTGCCAGTTGTTCTGACTACTTCACTACAGCATGTTTCATAGAGAGCCATGTGGAGCATCTTTAGAGCTCTTCACCTGTCTGTAAGACAATGCACAGTGCTTTAGCAGGTGCTGCCCTTGGTTGTTTCTGATTGATCCGTGTAGCTGAAGTGTAAATGCGGGTGTTAACGTGACAGGAGATGTGCCGTGATGAATGGATTTCATCTGCAGTGTCTACTCTTCCTGCGGATTTCTTGCTAACTGTCTCTCAATGCACTGTAATCCTGTGAAGCCTGAATTACAGCATGTGAAATTGATAATATGAATGTTTTATTTGTTGATTGGGTATAATAATGCTTACAGTGTGGAAAGTTGAGTTCGTTATTCACAATCCAAGTGTTGTATATGCAATAGGAAAAAAAAAAATCAACTGCTATTCCCATGTATTTTTCAGTGCATAAGAATGTGTTGGTTTTTTTGGTCCTAACTTTTCAGCTAACGCTCTCTGTTTTTCTTACTTTGACACGAGATCCGGATGATTAACTTGTGTCCTCTCTCTTTCTCTGCTGTCTTCAATAGAGCATGCATCATTTTGAACGTGAATTTTCGGAAAAGTAAGCTAATGCTGATTTATCTCTTTAAAGATGCTCTGTTTCTGTATGGGAAAGTTTAATGCGAATCTTAAACTTGCTTAGTATTGGGAGGGAATGGAAGAAAAAGATCTGAGCATTCTTATGGATTATTTTAATGAAATACAGCATCTTTAAAAACTTACCACTAAAATGATTTTCTTTGTTTGCATCCCATTCTCAGCAAAGTTTTTAATGCTGTTTGCACAATTACTGTCACTTTAAATTCATAATTAAGTTTTTGTTTCAATTCAGGCATCAAGTTTACAGCATCTGATTTACTTCCTATTCCTTTTAACACACTCTCTTAACAAAAATGTCCCTGTAAAAAAAAACCCTTGGTAAGTTCTTGTTTGAGTGTTTTATTCCTGTAATTGTGTGAATGAGTGAATGTGTTTGCAGTCAGCTGCTTCCAACGTATGTATTGGAAAAGTTGTGTGATAATTGAGCACTTGCCTGAAGTATTTTCTGGGTAAATGTGGGAAAGTATTTCACTGTTGGGTTGATCAGTTTAACCTGCAGATGGAGCTGCATATGAGTCCTCTGCAGTAAACTAAGATTTCTTTTGCACCACTCACGTCAAGAAGGGACAGCTTAGTTTTGGTTGACTGATAGGTTGACTGAAATGAATGGATTTGACAGATTTTCAGAATCGTGCTCTTAATTTACATGTTCAATATGTAATGCTCATAGCTAGTCAGATACCATCTTAAGTCCTGTATTTATATTTTAAGGCAGAAGTCAGGTGTAAGATCTCCTAAGAGTTTCTTTCAACTGTATGATGTTGGCATCACAATTTAGAAATACTTGGTACTGAGGAACTTAACAGATTTCCAGGCAGAAAGGCAGCCTCTCCCCCACCTCCCTGTCCTTTATGCCCCCATCATAAAATGACCAGACCAAAATTTAAAGATAACCACATGGATTCTTGGCCTAATAATAGCAATCCAAGCACTTACGTAGTGGCATTTTTGCCTCCGTTTCTGTCAAATAAGTACCTTCTTTTGCCAAATTATTACTGCTACATTTCTATTCCATATGGAGTCCTGGCCACTGTCTTTATGGTCTCTCCTTATTGTAACTTGTACAACTATGTGCATAACCTCTTCAGTTTCACCTTGCTGTTCCAATCTTGTCTTCGTTCTCTGAAATTCTTGCATCTCTTTCAAGCCATCTCAGTTGTGTTGAGCTGGCCTTGGCTGTTTTACAGCAGTTCATCTGATCCCAAATCCAACGCGAGCGTTGCTTCGCCACTCCTGCCCTGACCTCTTAACTCATCAGAGTGGTTAACTGTTCTTGGTTTTGTTCTTCTGTGCCAGAGTGTCTGTTTTGCTTTGCTGTGCTTTACTGGCAGTCCATACACACGGCACAAACAGGACTCTTAACTTAGAGGATGGTTTTCAATATTTGTAATTACAGACTCACATCTTTGGCTAGTGCAAAAACACGGGTTTGGGTAAGTTAGATGACCCCAAGGCATCAATATGTGATGTGTTATTTCAGTTTATACTAACATTGTGTAATGTTTTGAGTACTTAAGAGAGCAGCTGATCCACGTGCCCCAGACGTGTTTTTTCAGTTATTCTCTGACATTTCCAATAGAGCTTGAACATTACTCTATAGGACTTGAATAGTTCTGAAAGGGATGAGAGTGAAGACAGGAGCTGTTTTTCTGTGTTTTCTTATCACAGAAAAAGGTTTTCATGACAGTGAGAATTTTAACACTTCTTGAATCCATGTCCATAGTTTCCTTTAACTGCTTAGTATTTGCTTAATTCATAGCAAGCAGTTCTACCTCATTTGTCATAGTGTGTTGGCTGGCCCTGTGTTGTTTTGCTCTTTTGTCCAAAAGCATCCCAGTCCTTGCCACTTATTGGTGTGTTCCTCATATAGGTTAGAGCTACCAAACAAGTATTGAACTACAGATGCCACTTGTCTCCCTAGCCATACTTGACATTAACTCATGGTCTAGACAATGGAATTAAAATTCACTGTTGAATAACAATATCTTAACCACTAAGCCCCCCATTTTCAGAATATGAAGCTGAAGACAGGCCCATCATTCACATGCAACTGAGGGTGTGCTGCAAATGCACCTTCACGTGGATGTCTTGTGGAACAGCATGGGGTCACCTCTGGCCTTTGCTCTTACTCCTGCCATGTATCTTTGATCCTGAGTGTAGAAATGATGATGTAATGTGCAACAGCTGAGAAGCACTGGAGCACATTGTGTGGAAATGTAGCTTGAGTCAAATAAGGCCACCTGCCTGGACCTGAGCTTCCAGAACCTGTGCTGGGTTAGCTGCCTGCATGCACAGCTGGTTTCTGGCTTTCCAGCCCTCTCTGCAAGTTGTCAGGGCATGGAGCTTAAAGCATGATGAGACAACATGACTAGGGTAAAAAGCAATGGCCAGAGTGCAAGGTAGGAGCACAGAAAGCAAGCAAGTGGTGTGAGTAGTGAGTTGTGATTCCTTCAGCCTGTGAAACAAGCATTTGCTTGTTTCTCTATGGCTGAAGAAAGTCTGACAGTACTGTGGACACGTAAAACATTTCCAGAAAAACTCTATCTGCAGTTAGTTGCCTAAAACTAATGTATAATTTGATCAATCACCACAACTGCTACAGCAGAGTGGTCCTTTGTAAAACCTGTAATGTTCGTCATGTAAATATGAACAGAGGGTAAGATTTGCTTCCCGGTCAGTATCGCATTTGAGTCACGTTTTGCATCCCTGAGAACTGATGACTTTTAGGCTTCTTCTCAGAGGTGTCTCAGATGACGTGACTCACCTGCAGATAGAGGTTTGATCACATCAGCATTTTTTCATCCTGTTCTGTTGTTCACATTCCACTTGTTTTCAAGGAGTGAAGCTCCTAGTGCAGAACTGACACGGTCCGGCTACGTGGCTGCAGTGCTCTGAGCAGGACCTCTGTGGCATAACCAAACATCATCTTCTCTCCTCACTCAACAGGAGCATCGTCGATACCCCCAGCACCACCACCGCCACCCCTGCCACCAGCAGCTCCTCCTCCAAATACAGAGGTGCCAACACAGCCAAGCTCACAGCCTGCTGTCAGTGCGAGCCGAGGGGCCTTACTCAGCTCCATTCAAAACTTTCAGAAAGGAACTCTGAAGAAAACACACACGTGTGACTACAGTGCTCCCAGGATCAGCTGAGGCTGACCATTACACCGGGATTGAATTCCCCCTCCCGCTCCTGTGCTGTCCAGGAACAAGGCCCTTCTGACCAGCAACTGATTCACCAACGCATACAGCAGCTAGTCATGCAGTAGCTCCTTTTACCTCTATTTCAGCTTTACACAAGCAGCAGCACTACCCCATCTGCACTGCGTTGCCATGCTAAGTACTCCATTCTTTATTTGGTTTCAAGAATTTTGTTTTCTAGCTGCAGTTTCGGGTACAGCAATTTCTACGTGGCTGAATAAAACTGAGAATAGGAATGGCCATGATCAAGGTGAATTAATGCATTTTTTAGTTCTATTCTTCTCACTTTTTTTTTTTTTTTGGTCAAATCACAAGAATCTACTTCTAACCTGCCCTTCTTCAACACTGGCCATCCAGCAGTAACTCATTTAACTTCCTGCACTGAATCAGCATATTTGGTTTGAGATAATCCAAAAAGAACCCAGCCAAAACCAACCAACAAAACAACCCATAAAACATACTGCACAGGTGAGGGAACTGGAGAATTAAATCTTATTCCCACCATTTTTGCTGATGGACTAAGAATAGTGTCTCAGACTTGTTTAAATGGACATCCTACCTGCAACTCTAAGGGAAAGTGTTTTTTAAATAAGGAAATAGTTGAAATGGAAGTTAATAGGGCACTGGGATATTATTCATTATTTAGTTAAATGCAAACTTCAAGTTAATTTTACAGCTTATACTTTATTGAAAGATCATTTTTTCGATTTGATTAAAACCTTAAACAAATTGCACTTTAAAGGATTATAGATAATCCATTTTTTAAAATTCAAGTACATCCGTGTTTGTAACTATGCAGAGAATGTCTGTACAGTTTCATGTAACCTGTGATATTCAGTCATTTTTATTAAAATGTTAATGGAGTTCCTCCAGCAGCGTGGTGGTGGATGTGTTCAGCTAGGATTTTGCCTGCAAGCCTGACTTCTAAGAGTCGAGTAGCACTTCTGCTTGGAAATGCCCTGGAAGGTATTCCTGACCTGTAACTGAAGTAGGACCTGAGCCCTTGTGTCTGCTTAAGAGAGGTAAGTATCTGCTCCAGAATGGTTCATTGGAAGGCACCTTTTCCTGGCTGTACAGCAAGCTGTGCTGCACTGACTTCTGTAGGCAGACTGTCTCTACCAGGGCAGTAACAGAAGCTGCTGAACAAAGAACAGATCCTCTCTGTCAGCCCCTTAGCTAAACCCTGGTATGTGGTTGCAGCAAAAGCTGGTGCAGTTGTTGCCCAGCTCTTCAAACATACACAAACAACTGCTTTTGAATAGTTTATTACCTTACCCAGGTCTGAAAAAAGTAACTTTTTTTCTTTTTTGCCTGTAAGAACATGTTTGTGCATACCATTGTTGAGTTTAAAAAACAAGCAAACAAACAAACAAGGCACAAAACCATACATAAAAACAAAACATCTGAGCAAGTTTTTTTATCACTGTACATGACAGCTGGCATAGAAAATGCACGTGACAGTTAATAAAGAATAAATAGGTATTATTTCCCACCACACACTGAAAGGATCAGGATCTTTAATCAAGCTCTTGTGCAGCTTTCCTCTATGACCAGAGCACTCTTTGAAGAAAGCACGAGCCACCTCTTAACCCATACTACAGGCTTCCAGAGCCATTTTATACAGGTATTTGTTAAACTGTTGAATTAAAAAGCAAGGCTTCACTCAGCTCTGGTTTTATCATTTGCCTTTAGTAAGCCTTGCAAACATAGGCTCCTAGAGAGCTGTGCAGCATCCTAGGACTAGATTCAGGGTGGCCCTTATTATTCACTACCGTTCTGCACTCAACCACCATCACTGTCAGTTTAGCACAGCTAGTCTGATCTTACAGGACAAGCAGAAATGGAAGACCTTTTCTTCCCTCTGAATTTAGAGCATACAGAGAGATCCTAACCCAGCTGAAGTGCAAGCTAGCTTACAGACGAGCATTACCACAGGGTTACTTAAATGCAGTGGCTTTGAGAGAAACCCCACCAGACCCCATTGCAGCCATATAAATATTCTGGGAGATCGCTGTACTTCACTGTACAAAAGTTTATGCAGCTATACAACAAAGTTTTGCATACAAGTTGCCCTATACCATTAATACTTTTTAAAGCAGGACTTTAAAACATATTTACAACTCAGATATTCAAAGTTTTCTTCACTGCAAATATTATATCCTTCACTTGAGGTATGCAGTTATCTTCTAGAATTTTTGCGTAGGGCATGGGAACATCTGCACCTGTAACACGCACAGCTGGAGCATCCAAGTAGTTGAAGGCAGATCCTGAAACAGAAAATGGTGGTCAGGTTGTTGCACAGTCTCGTTTTCTCTCAATTCGGTTTCTGAATTTTAATATGCTTACAACAACTTTGTTCCTGTCGTACCAGAGACAGCTGTTCCTGCTTGTCTAAACTATAGTGCACAGTGATAAGCAAAAAGTTACCATCTTGCTTCAGTTCCTGGGATAAGAATTATACCAGGTCATCTGGATCGACCATTTGAACATGTCTAGAACAAGACAGCTATTAAGCTCCTCAGATAGAGGACTTTAAATGTGTTGTCATCTGGCTTTATCAAGTCACGAGGATTTAGATCAACGTGCAGACTGCAGAAGTCAGTACCTTCCATGATCCTGGCGCAGATTTCAGCTCCTACTCCAAACTGTGGCCATCCTCCTTCCACAGTTACAAGATGGTTTGTCTTTGCAACACTGGCTTCCACCGTTTCAATATCCATTGGTCTGATGGTGCGCAGATTGACAACCTTAAAAAAAGGCACCGCGTGAGTTTTGCTGAGATCCAATCCTGACATCTGCTGCTGTTTGGGCACAGGGTCCTTCAGCACTACGATCTATTCTGAAGATTTAAAGTTAATGAAATTACTGCTTATCCTGACAGATCTGCAGAACGGCTTTTGGTGGCTCCTGGAAAATGCTTGATGAGTCCTGCTATATATAATTATGCTGCCACATGCTGTCGTTGTTCTGCTCATTGTACAGGTAGATCAATCTGAAAATCTTTAGTAGTTCTGACTTGATTTTGTGATGAAAAGGTCAAACACAGAAACAAGAAATGCACGTACACTGATAGTTAAGGCACTTATAAAAGCTTGTAGTTTTTAAACTGATGTTCAGGCTCTGCAGAACAAGGTGACTCTCTGCCTTTTTCCCAGACAAGAGAGAGAGAAAAGCAACAGAAACACCACACACCTCACACTCAACACCTTCTTTGGCCAGGATAGAAGCTGCTTCCAAACAGTGCCCAACAGGCCTAGAGTGTGCCACTAATGTAACATGAGTTCCTGGAACAGAAACAAGTGTTAAAAAGAAACAAACCCAGAAGAAAAAATACAGATAAAAAGGCATTTTTTTTTGGCTTTTTAGTAGGTAGCATTAGTATTATCTTGCAAATTTGAAGTTCCATACATTTGTTTGAAATGTTGAGTATTCTACACCCATGAAGAGTGGCAGCAGGACTACAAGAAGACAAAAAAACTTTTAATTCAGGGATCTAAGTAATGTTTTTAATACTCTTTGGATTATCCTTTTTACACGTTCATGTTATTCAGTGGTAAATTACAAACAGGCTGAAAAATTACAATGATCTCTTCTGCATTTTTAACAAAAATTACATACTAAGGTGAGGAGAACTTTCCTGCTCATCACCTGCACCATCCCTAGATCAAGAAAGAAACCTTTTAGAAAGTTACAGTTATAAATGAGATGCAGGGAACAAAACAATTGAGTACAATAAGATAAATATTATTTAAGTATTTAACATTTTAAATATGCTCCTGTGTCCCATGACAGCAGTATTCTGAATAGCTAAGATTCCCCAGGCAGCTCGGTTAGTAAGGATGAATACAAATACATACACCATGTTCTCAGCTTACCTTCCCTTTCTATTTTGGCCTTTCCAATTGGAACAACAAAGTCCTTTGACTGTGCCTGTTCAGACATCTCAAAGGGAACACCATACAGCAATTCATTTTCCAGCATCACAACTAGAACAAAAAGTACTTGGATTAATTTGTACTTCTGCAGGAACAGGCTGTACTTATGATTAACAGTACTGCAGCAGAATATTTGCAAAAGCAATACAAAAGATTAAAAGTCAGCTTCACTACTCAGTTATTTTAAATACAGTATTTAAAAGGTGGTCACACCTGCAGTGACCAGGTGTATGACTGCAATATAGTTTTACACAAGATTTAAAGCCCTTCATATAATTTTTCCTTTAAAAAAAACAAATCAAAACAAAGAAAGACTGGCAGAAAACAGGAGTCGAGAAGCCCATGCTGACTTACAAAACCACTGTAAAATTTGAGTCTGCATACTCATCTCTAAAAGTAGATCAAGGGAAAACTGGAAAGGTCATGGCTAAGAAATATTTCCGTAGAACTGCTGGCTTCAGATAAGTCTTACATTTTGCATGGGTGCTCGTGAGAAAGGAAGATGAAGGTTACCCTGCTTTTGATTAATGAGATTCTGAATTTTATCATCTAAGCTTCATCATCTCTAAAAAATGAGTTACATTGTACCGTATCTGCAGGAACTTCTCCTGACTCACCTTCATCCTTTATAATGCCTTTACAGTGGGTGCATAAATGCATTTCTAAAGCTTCTAGATGGGTACATGGAAGCAGGTTAGAACAGCACAAAATTAGTCTGCTGCTAGCTAGCCAAGTGACCGTAAGGGGAAAGCAGTTAAGGTGTACTGATGCCGATGCTTAAGTGTTGAATAATTTTCTATTTTTTACATGAGGTAGGGGAGGAAAAGAAACATTCAGAAATGAGAGCTAAATGCTGCTGTGATCTGACTGTGCTCACCTGGATTGTCGTCCCGGATCGATGCCTTCAGCAGCCCTTTAGCATCTTCTGAGCTCCAAGGGCTGACGACTTTCAGCCCCGGGCAGTGCCCGTACCAGGCAGCAAAGCACTGCGAGTGCTGAGCAGCAACGCCAGCCGAAGCACCGTTGGGCCCACGGAAAACAATGGGGACGCCGATGGCTCCTGCAGACATGTAGCAGGTCTTGGCGGCAGAGTTGATAACCTGGTCGATCGCTTGCATGGAGAAGTTGAACGTCATGAATTCACACACCGGCCTCAAGCCCGCCTATCAAAGTCAGATCATACGCCACGTTTTAATACAAAAGCAGCTCGTTTTGTATTTCGGTTCAGAAGGGGGAAGGGCGTACTGTACTGACCATCGCGGCACCGACGGCGATTCCCGTGAAGCCCATCTGGAAGAGGAGCAAACAGAATCAGCGCCGGAGCGCGGCCCACGAAGAGCCCCGCGGGGTGAGCGAGCCCCGCGCCGTACCTCAGAGATGGGGGTGTCGATGATCCTCTTGTCCCCGTACTTCTTCCACAGCCCCCTGGAGATCTGCGGAGCGGAGCGGCGTCAGACCCCGCAAAGCCCCGACCCCGGGCCCGGCAGCGGCCGCCCCTCACCTTATAGGCACCGTCGTACTGGGCCACCTCCTCGCCCAGCAGGAAGACGCGCTCATCCCGCTCCAGCTCCTCGTCCAGCGCCTGGTTCAGCGCGTCCCGCACCGTCACCTGCGGGACAGCGGCACAAGGCAGGGCAGAGCGGAGCGGGCGTCCCTCAGCGCTCCCGCACCGCCCCGCTCGGAAGGGATGAACCCCTCGCCCCCGATCCCCCCCTTACGGCCTCTACCTGGATGGCGGCGGGCGCGGAGAGGTGGAGGCCCCTGCGCGGCGAAAGAAGGCGGCCTCGCGGAACCAGCAGCCGCAACGCTCCCGCCGCCGCCATCTTGGCCGTGTCCTCTAGCACCGGGCGGCAGCCCGGCCCCCGCGCTTCCTCGGCCCCGCCCCGAACTCTCGCGAGAACTAGTGCCGGCAGCCGGCGCTCTTTTAACTCGTCACTTCCGGCCCCCCACTGCGGTAGTGGCGGCGGCCGGGCCCGTCGTGCAGGGCCGAGCCGCGCTCAGGGATAGGCGCATGGCCCGAGTTTGTGCGCGCCCACTGCGGCATCGCCTCCTGGCGCCGGGGCCGCCCACGGCTGCATCGCCCCGCCGCCCCCATCTCTCCGCTTCAATGATACGGCGGCCCGGCGCGGAGGTGCAGGGCGGAGCGAGATTTTTCCGCCGGCGGCCCTGAGGTGAAAGGAGGCGGCTTCCCTCCCTCACCCGACCGGGGCGGGCGGAGAGACGGGGAGGGGATCGCGTCAGACCCCGCCTCCGCTCCTCCCCTCCCGCGGCGGCTGCTTTGCTCCCCGTTCAGTCGTCCCCATCCTCGCCGGGCTCTGCTCAGCGCCGGGAGCTGCGCCTGTGAGTGCGGGGAGGGGCGGGGACGGGCCGCGCTTCTGTGGGAGGGAGGGTGGGTGGGGGGGGGGAAACGCGGGGCTGCGAGCGGCCAGAGCCCGCCCTGGGTGGGGGGAAAGCGGGGCCGTGTCCCCCGTGGGACTGCGGGTGCCCGGAGCTGCGGCGTACACGGGTCACATTTGGGATTCTATGGCAGGGCGGCAGGTGCGGGGCCCGGCCCTCAGCTCGGGGGGGGGGGGCTGCGCGGGGTGGAGTGCTGCACCTGGCATGGCAGCTCCTGCTGCCCCTCGGTGCAGGAGGGCCGGGCTGGGGCCGGGAGCGCTGTTCAGGCGCTGTATCCAGACACTGGGCACTTGGGGGCAGCGAGTGGAGCGGTGCAGTCGTGTCCAGCATCCTTGCTGAATCATTGCGATCTCAGAGTGAGATTTCCTACCGTGCGTTCCTCCGGCATGGAAAGCTCCTATTCCCAGCTCCTCCTGCGGGCCTGGGCATGAAAGGAGGATTCTTGTCACCGTCCTGCTGCTTGGTCCCTGTGATAGCCTTGTTGGCTGTGTGGGATGCTCTGTGCTCCTGACACCTGCCTTTATCCAGCACTGCTTGGATGGGTTTCCCCATGCAGATAGCTGCCTATTGGTGCCATAGAACAAGATATGTGGGTAAAACCAACTATCGACACTGTGCAGAGCGTCTGTGTGGCTCCAGCAGTGCAGGGCCAGCAGGTGCAGGGCAGGTGCAGTTGCAGTCTTTGGACTCCTGCATGAAGAGGGTCAAATGGTAATAGTGAGGTGGGATTTTCAAGCATCTGTCAGATTGGTGGACACTGTAGAACCCAGACCCAAACCAGGATTTTAGAATTCCTCAGGTGTGGGGAAAAAAAACTTTCAGAGCTTAGAATTCATAGTGTAGCAGTTAGGCATAAAGGAGTGAGAATGCTGAGTGGCCACTGTTAGTATTTTGCTCTCTTGCCTGAGGTGAAGACTGAAATATTAACCAAAAGAAACAGAGAAAGTAAGGAGAAGTTACGTTCTAATAAACTGTGTTAATCATTGTAGACTTGACGCGTGTAGGTGAGGGATTCATCCTTCGGCCATGCCAAGCTGTGGTATTACTGGAAGTTTTGGTAACCAGTTGTTTCCATAACATAGCTCGTTGCTTGGGGTAGCTCAGCACTGTAGGGCCTTGGGTTTGCTCTGCAGACTATTGCCTTGCTCTGCAGTTCTGTGGAGGACAGTCATTAATTACACTAGCTGAGGTATTGTCAATTCAGGTGAGTCATTAGTAATGATTTACAATAAAAACTTGCCTTTGGATTTCAAGACTGGCTCAGGATTAGAGAGGCTGTCCATTTACAGTGTAGCTGCTGAGAGCAGGAGTTTCATTTTCTCATCTTTGGAGATCCAAATGTCAGAGACAGTGAGCTCACTAAGTGGGAGAGTAGCTTGAGCCACAGGTATTTATCTGTATAAATAACAGACTAGCTTATTAGAAGTCCTGTCAACTTTATATTGACCTTGAAGTCTTCAGTACCTATTGAGACTAAACAGTTTGTGTAAACAATAAACAGTCTGTGTCCTTCACTTTAAGCAAGGTAGCTGAAAAGCATTCAGAGCAGATCAGGTGATATCTGCCTTTTGGCTTGTGACTGCTGGGTGCGTTTCTCCTCCTCCATCTGACTGTGCAGGATGGTACAACCATTGAACAACCATTGTGGTTTTGTCCAGGTGCGGTGTGTGCAGTCTGTGCCCTTGGCCAAGTGTGCTGTTTGCAGTCCCAGCAGTGCAAACGCTTGGCATTGCTGCTGGCATCCCCAGGCTCTGTCCTGTGTGTCTCTGTCCTCATTTGCTTTCTGTGAATTTCAGCTTGCAAAATGGTTGCATGTTAGTAGCTACCTGGGAGAAGCCCTGCTGAAGTTAATGAGACTACCTGTTGCAGTAACCTTGCTAGTAAATAGTCTTGTAATCTTCTGAGTCATCAAATATTAAGTAAGAGTGAGTGTTTTATAAATGCAGGTATCCAATTTGGTGTATTTATTACAAAATGGTGACTTCGGTGTTTTTCTTCAAAGGTACTTGTCTCTTATTGTTCCTTCCTCGTTCTGGATGTACTTGGGCTATGGTGGCAGCTGTAGATCTTCTCCCTGCTGACAGGAAAAGCTTGGTGAAAGTAGGACTGGATGTGAGTCCGTTGGTGTGCTTGTGTTCTCACCAGAGAATGATGTCCTGTTTTGCTTAAATGGTGTCAGAAGTTGGTCTGGCTGAGAATTGTTTTAGGTGAGCATTTCTTACAGCCTTAAAGGCAATTTGTCTTGGGCTGCATCTGCACATCACCTGTTCTTTGCTGCCTGGACACAAGTAGCTGTGCTGCTGAGGTTCTGTACCTGGGTGATGCATATTGTGTGACATGGACTGTCGCTGGCTTGAGGCTGTCTGTCCTGGAGTATAGATGGAGTGAGGTTCTGCGTCCTCCTGCGTCACAAACTTTCATTCAGGAAGAATTTGGAGCATTGTTGAAAGGCACATTGTTAAGGGCCCATTTCCCCACCCTTGTTATGATGTGGTTTGCTAGTCTTTATCTCTGGTTGTACCTGAACAGAGCTATTTTTGCCTTTGAAGTTGTCTAGAAATTTGGTGCTGCCAGGCTGGCCAGGGAAGCAGCAGGTAGCTGTGATCGCATCCAGGTGTTTTGGGATGGCCTCCTCATAGCACCTTGTGTGCTGTGCTTCTTGGTGCACTGTGAGCGTTGCCAGGTAGGTCTGTGTAGGAGTCTGGACTCTTACACAAAGGTCAGTGAGACTTCTTGCTGCATTTCTGTGTTGAGGGCTGGGTTAGTTTCTGCTGATTGCTCTCGTAAATTATTCATTGTGCTGCTACATAGCAGTGTTGTGATCAAAGATGAGTTCATGCCATCGAATGGACAGGCAATGTAGTCTGTTTCTTCCCCTGAACAGGCATGGAGTGGGGGAAAGTCCAGATTAATCCATATAGAGGCTTAGATATTGGCCAGAATAACAAAGTGTCATTCCGTGTGTTCAAGTAACTGATGGACATCTACCTACCTTTGGAGTATTCTGAGTGTGAAGATCCTGTTAAGTTTATAAAAATTGATCTCTTATATTGTGATTGCCAGTGACATTTCTGGCCAGCTGCATTATTTCCTCTTCAAGTGAATGTTTTTCTTGCATGTCAGAACCCTAGGCAGTCTATCCAGTGGTTTTAATGTGTCTGCATGCTATGCTGGTGCTGTACTTGAGCAGGGGGACAGCTGCAAGTACCTGTTCCTTAAGGAAAAAAACACAAAGCAACTGGAGTCGAAGGGATCTCAACTACTGGTAACAGGTGATGATCTGTACCTGACTGACAAGTCAAAATGGAGAAAACCCGAATGACTTCACTTCTTCATTTGTCAGCAGTTAACAGAACAACTACAGATGTTGGCAAAAGAGCTAGCATTCCAGGTTTATCTGCTGTTAGGGGGTGTGTGATTTAATATGCTTTCTTCAGGCATGCTGCATCTCTCACTTGTGAAAGTAAGATCCTGGTTTGACTCGTTCTGTGTCTTAATTCCATAGGCTTCTGTTGTCTGACCTCATAATTTTCATACAGGGATTTTGTGTTTTCTTCTCTTAATACATCTCAGGTACCACTGAGGCTGTGCTCACACTGCTGGCTCCCAAGGGCCTGGCTTCTGGGAGCTGCTGAGCCCTGGCTTTGGCTTTGGGCGGGATAGCAGAGCCCGGAGATGGATCTGCTGTGTTGCTCTGTGGTGAATGATACCAACCTTGTTTGCAGGGAATGAGAAGGAAGAGTCATTTTTTGGCTGGGAATTAGCTGGTGCTTGAGAAAGCAGGACTCTGTCTTGGCTTAAATCTCCCAGCTCCTTTTAGCTGAGGGATGGTGCATTGAAGTTTGCCAGCACTGAGGCTGGGAGCAGAAGCCTCAGTAGCTGTGTTGTCTTTAAGATGTAAAAATAAACAAAACTGAGAAGCTGCACCCTACTTAAAACAGGCTGACCTAAATTTCCAGCAGTTGTAGCAGAGATGCAGATTATGGGTAGGGAATACAGGCTTGCTGCCTTCTCTATCCATGGGCAGCAGGGCACCTCTGGAAGGCCTCAGCTGTGTCGGGGGTCACTCATACCTTTTTCCCCTCGGGTTGCATAAGCTGGGCTGTGGGTTTCCCTTGCAACGCTTGTGTGCAGCCCCTGCCCCTGTTATGCAAGCTGGTGGTTCCACATCTTCTGGGAAGTTGCAGCGTGATCCACTGCTCAGATTGCTTTTGTTGGAGCATCATTGAAAGCACGTTTGCTGTCCTCTTGCTCGTCCCTAAGGAGGTCTGTTTCGGGAGCATGTTTGTGTCTGTGAAGTCCGTTCGTACTCTTCCTTTGTAGATTAAAGTTCTTGTTATCAATTGCAGTTCTCCACTACTGAATTATTAATTCTGCAGTGAGAATTCATTTTCCTGCTGTTCATTGACTTTTGTGCTTGATTTATTCTGCGCAGTTTGAAAGAGGAGCATGGGAATTTTGGCTGATGTTAATGGGTTGTGCGTGTTACCTCAGTGGTGAATAAATGAACTTTGTTAATTGAGAAAAAGATGCCCGTCCTTCAAAGGACTTGAAGTTTTCCTGATGAGAAGTAGTCTGTAAACAGAATTTATCCTCAGAGGTACATGCTGTTATTTAACAAGTCTGGGTGGTCAGAACAGCCAGCAGAGTGCTTACCATGTGCTCAGGGGGCAGTGCTCTGGGTAGTGCAGAGGGAGATGCAGGGAAAAGCTCATTTGTTCTTCTGCTAATATGGCTTTATGGCTGCATGCTGTCCTGGCAGAGAGTCTGCCTTTGATTAGAAAACCACCTTTGGTGGTTCTTGTAGGTACTGAACAGCCTGCCATGTGTTTTTTTTTTTTTTTTGTGTGTGTGCTTTTTTCTGCAGGGAGCTAATAGGAGGTGGACTGCAATCTCTCAATAACCTTCTGTTCAACTTGGAGTACCGTGGTTCAGCAACTGAACAGATGGATAATGGAGACTGGGGCTATATGGTAAGTGATCCTGAGTGAATGTGTGTGTGCTGAGCAGCACAACTGGGCTTTCAAGATCTTGAGGTAAGATTCCTTGTTGATCTGTCCTGTGTGGATCGAGGCTTCACAGTGTGAGAACAAGAGTTGTGCATGTAGTAACAGCTTGCTCACGTTTTCTGGAGTGCTTTGTCGTCTGTGCCATTTGTGGGATGTGCTCATGTTCATATAGCCTAGCTAAAATCAGCAAGAATTTAACTGATGTCTTAAGCTCATTGTTACCATTTTCCTAACACACACAGACTGAAAACAGTTTGTGCTTCTTGCCTATAATTTTAAGGACTTTCTTGCATTATTTATAAGGAAAAAATGTTTTTCCTTTAAACCTTGTCTGAAATCAGACAAACGTATCTTATTTTTCTCCTGTTCTCATTCTCTAAACATTCTGCTGCCGTGCATATGTCGCTTTTTTTTTTTTTTTTTCTCCACTGTCTGGCCTCAGTCCTGACTGTTAGGATGGTGGCCAGATGGGATTTATGTTGCTTTCTTCTTGCTTCCTCATGTACTATCTGGAAGCTGATGCAGACTGGTTTGGTGCTCTGCCCCCTCTTCTACGCAGCATGCTAATTTTCTAATAAATGCTTCTTCTGAGAATTAAAAGCTGGAAGGCTTTAGTTCTCTTGTTTTAATAATTCCTCTTAACCAGTGCATGGATTATTTTGATTGTGAGCTCTTTGTCTTGTGCCTAAACTTGTACTGTCTTCCTCTTTTGAGGGTGAAAAAGTCTTAAGACTTGTTCAGCTGATTTGCTGTTATTCTTGAATGAGATTTTGAAAGCGAGGAGCACTGATGGACCTCATTCACATAAACTTGTTCTTCAGGAAATGTCTCTGATTTCATTTCCTCATCTGTAAAATATGAAAAAACTTGTTCCTCAAGTGCAAAAGTGCCTTCTATGACAGTAGCCCTGTTAAGATTTCTAAAGCATTCTCAAAATGTGCTTTCTAAATGTTGTTATCCTGTCAGCTGTGCCTTGTTGCTAGGCTTGGATTTGTTCAGGTTTAAACATCACTGAAAGACTTCAAATGGGAGAAGTGAGGTTCCTTCCAGAGCCACCAGTTCTCAAGCAGTATTTGCCATGTGCCTTGGTGAACCTTCTTGTCGTGGCTTGATAAACTCTGCGATTTCTCTCTTTCTAGATGACTGATCCAGTCACGCTAAATGTGGGTGGACACATGTACACGACATCCCTCACAACTCTCACCAGATATCCTGACTCAATGCTTGGGGCCATGTTCAGGGGAGACTTCCCCACTGCCAGGGACTCTCAGGGCAATTACTTCATTGACAGAGACGGACCACTTTTCCGTTACGTTCTTAACTTCTTAAGGACCTCAGAGCTAACTTTGCCACTGGACTTCAAGGAGTTCGACCTACTTCGGAAGGAGGCGGACTTCTATCAGATTGAACCTCTGATTCAGTGTCTCAACGACCCCAAGCCTCTGTATCCTGTGGATACCTTTGAGGAGGTGGTGGAGCTTTCCAGCACCCGCAAGCTGTCCAAGTACTCCAACCCGGTGGCTGTGATCATCACGCAGCTCACCATCACAACGAAAGTCCATTCGTTACTGGAAGGCATTTCAAACCACTTCACGAAGTGGAATAAGCATATGATGGACACCAGGGACTGCCAGGTTTCCTTCACTTTTGGGCCATGCGATTACCACCAGGAAGTGTCTCTCAGAGTGCATCTTATGGAGTACATCACAAAGCAAGGCTTCACGATCAGGAATACCAGAGTTCATCACATGAGTGAGCGTGCCAATGAAAACACAGTGGAGCACAACTGGACTTTTTGTAGACTGGCACGAAAAACAGATGACTGACTCTGACTCCACAGGAGCCGTTTCAGTTATTAGTGACTTAATTGAACAGTAAAGCCAAGAGAGTCTGGATTTTGGCTGACGTAACACTGCGGGCTTTTTTTTTTTTTATATATATATATATGAGTATTTATTGTTTATCATTAAGGACTGGAGAAGTTTCATTCTCTAGCAGTTCTGTCCTTTCATCCAGAATAAAAACATGCATGTGCCTGTTCAGTCAAGACACCTTTTTGTTTGAAAGAGGGAGTCCGAAGAATTAGTGCAGGAGGGTATTTTGTGTCATTAACACAATTCCGACGCAACTTAAAGTGCTAAAATTACCTCAGTTTAAATGGTTTCTAATCCATCTAACCCTGTGCCACTGGGAGCAAGAAACAAACGGAATCTAAGAGGCAGATGGCGAAAGGCTGCTATCACATAGACTAATTTAGCTTCTAAATCAATAAACAGTATTGTGATATTCTAGGAAAAAAAATCCCACCCTTTAAAAGTACTTGATAAGTACAGTTTCGTACAGTTATGACAACTGTTTCTTTCTATGCATATAAATCAAGCAACCAAATACTATCTGTAGCCATGGAAATATGATTAGAAATATTTATATTGGATTCTGAATGCAAAATGTCCCTGTGGTAGAATTCATATTTTTAATGCCTGGTGCAATATTATTCCCAAGTGTAATGCCTGCCAGCAAGAAGCTAATAAAAATGTGAAATATAGAATACTATCTTGTATTTTTTGTCTTCTAGAACTCTAATACTTAATAAAAACCCCAAAGGCTGTTTTTCAGCGCTGCAGAATAGCACAGATGCTTTGCTAGGGCTCCATTCTCTTTCACTACTGACATACTTTGTTCCTTTTTGTCTTAACTAATTGATCAAGCTGTCCTCATCACAGGAAAACAAAAGTGTTTGGAAAACGAGGCATTTTGACCAACAGAGGGATGGCAAGGATTCGCACTTTCTGTAGAGATAAAGGGAACACAACACCTAAAAATACTTGTAGCTGCATTGTTATCCCATTTTAATGATCTATCTGATAGCTGCTTATATCACATACGGATTTTTATATATGTAATACAAATAAGATTCTGTGTCTTTAACTACAGAGTGCTGTTTCCAATATGTTCAAGTCAAGGAACTGAGATTCTGTGTTCTTACCTAATTTCATGTAGCCATTCCTGCTTCTCTTGGCCACTGTGTCACTGTTACTTTCACAATTTCTGGTTGTGTTCTAGCTTAATTCTCTTGAGAGTAGAGATTCAATGTTTATTTTGACTGAATGGATCACATTCTCCCTTCAAGTTCTTGTCACAGTGGTTTCTTATCACAGCTGCTTTGCTTCCTAAAGTGTGGAGTGTCACTATTTGGAGATGTCAGAGGGATCAGGGTTCCTCAGGTCGTTGCAGCCTTCTGAAGCCTGGGGCCTTGCATCTCAGCTCTCTGTCAGAAGGCCTGTTTGAAGGTATTTTCCTCTGCCCTATTTTATCTCCCCTTTTCATGCATTTTAGGGGTTCTGACTTTTGTATTAAGACATCGTGAAAGCTTCATTCTTCTGAAAGCAGAAAAGAAAAGCTGAATTGATGAAGTGCAGCAGAACTGCTGGTAAGAAAGTATCTGTGTTGTCACTGCATTATAATCAGTCACAAGGTGTTCCTTGCAACACTTAATTTACTAGCAAATTAATGAGGGGCCTGGATCAGCCTCACCTTTTTGTAATTATCAAGTATAATAACTAGGGAAGCAGTATTCCAAATAGACTTTATTGCAATCAAAGATTTATCAAAAGACAGTATGAATGACTCTGTTAATGGGAAAGTAATCTTTGCAGGCAGGAGTTGACATCAGCTGTGTGTGATTCTTCATGAGCCAGAAATACTTGATTGCTGAGCAAGTTCAGAGCTCTTTTCATTCTCCAAATACATTTTCTAACACGTTTCTTGATCTACAAGAATAAGTTGTTCCTCAAAAGCAAGGACCAACGAGCAAGCAAACAACAAAAAACAGGACTATTTCTGACTAGGCTGCTTCAGAACAGTGGGTACCACTCAGAGTTGTTTGGCTTCTTTCTGATTAAATGCAAATGGCTGGCTAATGATTCTGTTTCGTACTTGTCGCAATTGCAAGTAAGCAACTGATGATTAATCTCTGATTAATAATACTCGTGCTTCATAAGTGCAGTGCTGCAGAGAGCGGGCGCGACCTCACTTGGGTCACAGTCTTCATAATTTCGATAGCTTGTTGTGAAGAAGTGGCTTCAAATACTTTTCATAGGCTGGGCTTATCTGTTTGGAAAGAGAATGTGGAAGGGAATTAATGGTAGTTAAGGAGGAAGAGCAGGTTATACATTCGTTTTCCTCATCTCTGAAATGCAGAAACTAGATCATATTAAAAAAAGCCACATCAGTAACCAGCTATGTGCAAGGTCTCTTCCCCTGTAATGTGCACTGTCCTTCGTAACCAGTACACAATACTTCTCATCCCAAATGTGACAGCATAGTATTTAACTTCAAAAAATGTGCTTCAACTGGAACGTTTGCTAAAGGCAAGCTGTAGTATTTCAAAGGAATTGCTGATTATCACAGTAAAAATTTCACTTAAGGCAAAATGAGTTTTCAAACAGAGCAACAGCCATTTGCATCATGAGGGATTTTACTTTTCTCCACAGTATGGATGCATTAAGAAGTGAAAGTAAAATCTTAAAGACAAAGGATGAAATTGCCTAATTTAACATTTATTCTCTTTCTGGATGGGCATATTATTAAAAAAAAAAAGTACTGCGCTTGGAAAAAGTACTGGTGAATGGAAAATATCCCACAGTTAGTGGCTTTTGCAGCCATCTAGAGTTGTTCCATAGTGTTAACCATGTAAACATGCTTTCGTTGTAGTTTACTTTGTGCAGTGCTACTTCACTGTCACACATCTAAATCAAAACCACACTGGTCACTGGGGCTGGTCCAGCTCCCTTGCTCAAGCTGTGGTTCATTGCCATCTAGCCCACAAGCTACTTCCTGCCTGACCTAGGGCTATAGGAGGAATAATTCGAGAATCAGGGTTCACTGTTCAGAGTGAGATAATGACAGATAAGATGTCTTACTCCAATTGCTTATATCCACATGGCTTTTCTTAGAAGAAAAGCAAACTATTTCTGTTCTGGCTCATACAGAGTTTGCCTGGCTGTAATCCAGCATCCATACCTGCTTGTTGGTCGGTGCCTTCCGAGCCCACTCATAAAGCCGCTGGTAGACCTGTCCGTCGTAATTGCCAAGTGCAGAATTCAGGCTCTTGTCCGTGAAGTCAAAAGCATCCACTAGTGGAACAGCATCCTTCCTAAGGAGTAGATGAAAAAAGAGAAATGTGAAAGTCAGCTATGCAAGTTCCTTCGTCTGAAATGCTTGTGCCAGTTTTTCCCCTTGTCTGCGTTGCACAGGAAGCTCTGCTTTGATTCCTCAGAGACATGTTCTGTTAAAGCTCTGAGTAAAAGTCTTAAGCTTGTTACCACTTTAATTCTGTGATTAGTTCCAAATATACTTGCTTGGTCCCGTTCAACTCTTGGTTATGGTGTGTTCCTGTTTCTCTCCAGGTGACCTAAGTAGGATTTCACACACTTCTCACTTCTCTGCATCAGAAGCTAATCTGCTCTTAACAGCAGTGAGTAGTGAAAAAGCCTTTGTGAGTGCTGTGGTAAGTTAAAACCTTAGCATATCTCAGAAGCCACGTTAGTAATGAATGGTGTTGAGCAGATGCATCTGATCTGGCTGTAGTCAGAACTGTTTAGGTACCTGTTGCAAGTCAGCCATGGCAACAGAGTAGGCTATATTAGTGCAGCGAAAGCAGACTTAGCAGTGTATAATGAGTTGTTGTTGCTGTTTCCTTTAAGTGATGTTCTGATTGGGTATTTTCCTGCTTTTGCTTTGCTGCAAATGGTATATTCAGGTTTTCTTGCTTTATACCTCAGGATTTCATGTTACTGAACTTTAATCTAGTAATTGCATGGGAGCTGGAATCTTAAATCTATTTTGCTCTGAAAATGAGCTTTGTGTAGATGTTTTAGTCAATTTCTAATGCTGCCAGGCAAGGAAAATAAAAACTGAATGAGGTGAATTGACTGAACATGTTGCCATAGGTACAGCAGTACCATTTTATATTTAATGCACAGAGAAACTGAATAGCTGTGATCTTCTTGTGCAAGAACGGCTCACCGAATGATCCCCAGGAGCTCCAGGTATGATGCTGTGACCATGTCCATCTGAGCTCCAGTTAAATATCCATCATGCAGGAAAATTCCCGCATTCGAGAAGATACCGTGTAATGCAAACAGATCACAAAGATGTTTCATAATGTTCTGGATGCCGGCCGTGTTCTCAAGTTTTTCCACAGTCTCTACAAAGTTTTTCACAGTGATGTAGTGGCAGTGAGCCTGGAAAACAAATACAATCAACAGTGAATGCACCTCTAAACACTTTTAGTAGGCCAAGTGACGCAAACGTTCTCACAAAGAACATAAAACCTTTTCATTTCACTGGCAGTTTTCCAGCCTGTATCCCTTGTCCGCTGGTTGACTAAGCGTTCTGCTTTCATGTCTTACTAAAACAGTAGAGGAAAGGATTGGGAGTGTAAGCAGTCAATGCTGGTATGTGTAAACTCAAGAAATCATGGCAGTACTTCACATAGTTTTGATGAATACCCCAAAGATTTTTTTACATGATGGAAATGCTTTGGAATGTGCTTGTGTCAATCTCTACCAAGTGAACTTTGGTTATATATAGCAGAAGAAAAATCTCTCTGTTGGGCTTATGGTACATTGGAGTCAGTGACTATATGGCTTCAGCTTTGAAAACACCGTCAGTGGAAGGACAATCCAACTTACCTCCTGTTTTTGCTGTTTTAAGTAAACTGATGATTTCTGGGTCAGACACTGGCAGTATCTGCTCACTTACAGAAATACTAAGCTCAGCACAGCCTAGCTCCAGAGTGAGTGAAACAAGATGACTCCACCTGTTTGTGGGGCTGACTCTTGTTATGCTGATACTCCTCCAAGTGGGTAGTGGTGTTGGTGTCTGCACAGCTTCATTCCTCTGCTCTACATTTCTCCTCCCAGCTGTGGGTGTATGCAAGGCACGCCTGCACTGCAGCATGGTCAAGCAGCGTGGAGGTCAGCGCAGACTGCAGAACCTGCCTGAGAAGCTGGGTGTCTACTCAAGCAATTAAAATCTGTGGAGACTGCAGCAAAGCCATCACTGGTGTCTGAGCCACCTGGCTGAAAGCTGGCAGGCTTTTGTTCATAGAGCTGCCAGGGCAGCAATGAGTCTCCAGAAAAAGCAAACAGAGTAGAAAGCAAATACAGAAGCACCCCAAGAAAGCAGCAGGCTGTCATGATTTTAAAGCTATGGTGGAGACAAGATTTTGTTACTTTCCCTGAAGTATCCAAGAAGCAGTGGGGGCCCAGATCCCCTCTCTGGGTATTAAGCTCTTTGGAAATAGTTTCCTTCTAAAGAGCCTTGCTTCTCCTCCTCCTCTTCTGCTTTTTTTTTTCTTTTCACTTTCTGTTAGACTTACAGCACTGATGCTTGCTGCTTCCACTGAGTCTGTGTAATTGAAAATCAGGAGTGACACAGCAGACAGGTGATCACAAATAACGCTGTTACTGAGAACTTGTAGTACCAGCTCACTTTCTCAGTCAGTTCTTGTTTGAAAAGATTAACTGTGCTTATGAGCATGACAGAATCAATACTTCTAATAGTTTTGAAACAATTTCACTTTTTTTTGCTGAGAAAATTTGGCTCATCAAAGACTTCATCTTATTGACTGAGTAGTAGGTGGCTGTTCCCTCAGGCACCTTCCTACTGTGGAATTATCTAGATGTTATTGCTGTGTTTAGGTATATGTAGGGTTCCTCCTTCCCTTGGGGGACTTCTTTCTCAGTCCATTTAGGTTAGGGTTGGTTCTGGCTGAAGCCTAGGTTACAACAAGATGTTTTTCATTAAACATTGAATGAGGCTGAAATAAGCCATGGATCTGTTTCAAAATCTTACCCTCCTCAGTTTAGAAAGGAAGGGAGACTTCTACCATAATTGCAGTCAAATTGCACATAACCACATTAAAAAAGAATTTTGCTTCCTGGAGTTACTGAAGTATTAGTGATGTTGGCTTTCCTTTATATTTAGGGCCCTTCTACCCTCTTGCTTTCTTTTCTGCTCAGTTCTATATTAATTCCTTGTTTTGGCAAACTAATACTGTTGTCCTGATCCTATTTCAGCTGAAGAAGAGCAGATTGCCTATCTATCTATGTGAACTAGGAACTGCTTTTAGGTCTCTTATTTGACTTCACTACTTTGATTTCTTCCAGCAGTAATTAAGACTGCACTTATCACCACTCTTAATTATTATCCCTACTTTTATCTTTCCTTGTGAGAGCATAGATTTAAAAAAAAATAAAAAAAAAAAGAGCATGTTTCACCCTTACGATGGCTCTTCCAGCTTTTAGAAGGATGGCACTGGGGAGGCTTTCAACTGAAAGCCAGAAATACAGGCTGCTTGTAAAAAAAGATGAGCATTAGCTGGAGATGGTATGCTGTGATTGCAGGCTGTGGAAGGTGCTGGTGGCAGCTTTTTGTTTCTATCCTTTAGCCTCTACCTCGGCTAGTCTGATAGCCAAGTCTTCAGATCAGGAGTTGTTTCCTAGTATGATTTTCTACCGTGCAGACCACAGTGGGGCCCTGATCTTTGTGGTGTCCCTTGTATGGGGACACACATCATTAAAAAGCGATGAGATGTTTTTAGGCTAATTGTGCTGTTTCCACTGCATACTGTATCCTAACAACAAATGTCAGATGAGCACAAAAACGTTGCTAACCTTTGCAGCCTGTACCAGCTGCACTGTGCATTGGTTCCACGCTTCGTGCCTTTCGACTCCTGACTGAATCAAGTCCTGTAGTTTAGCTGCTGCGCTGCTTATCAGTCTGGAAAATTGGAAACAAAATCCAAAACACATTTGAATATAAAGATAGCAGTCCACAATGCACTCGTTTCATACTCAGACTTGTGTGTGATCACATGGCAAAATGGCGTTTTGATATTTAAAGTTGGCTCAGTGTGATGGAACTCTTATGGAAAACCAAAGTACAAACCAGGCAGAAGCACCCACACCATTCAAGTACTAAGGGAGTTCTGCCTTCAGCTTCCATTACAGTTCATTAGAGGCCTCTAGAGTTTTTCTTAGGTTTTGTTTAAGGAGAGCTAGCAAAACAAAAGGAACCAACAGTAATATTAGACTGATGTTATATTGTTTTACTGTCTTTCTAAACAGAGCTTTCACCAAAGCTTTCAGAATAATGGCTCTCCTTTTTGCCACTGTGACTGACTGCAGAACTGTGCATCTGTTTACCTGGTCTTCAGAGATGACACCTCTATGATCCATAATTCTTACCAGACCACGTTCACTGCCAATCTTAATTGTGTTGAATAGTTGAATGAGTAGCTGAAAAACTACAGATGGAATGAAAGGCTCTGTGATTGCTGTGTTATTAATTGAACACAAACATCACTCTCTCGGGCAAGGGAGATTTTAACTTGTTGTATAGAATGGCACAAAGTCCAATTGCCTAAAGGTTGGCGACTCGCTAATGTGATCTGGGATTTACTTGAACAGTGTCATCAGCTTTGTATAGAATCAGCTCTCTGTGGAATACAGTTTTTATGTAGCACATGGCTTACGAACGTTTGATGTTCTGAATATGAAAGTTTCCTATTAAACATCTGCCATGGCTATTAATCCTGTGGGAGGGGTTAAGTCTCGCTTTCCAAGAATAGATGGTTCCAATTCTTATGGAATTTATTATTTTACTTCTCTTTAAAGCAAGGAAGAAGCTGTATTTCTTCCTTGTATTGAATACTTTGAATACTTCATGTATTTCACTGACCTGATTGCTGCATGTTGATAGGCCTCTGTGTAAATGTCCGGGCTGAGGAAATCCAACTTGTCCTTGGCAGGACACTTCCCGGGTTTCATTGCAGCCAGATAAGTGACAGATGGTGGCACGGGCTGGCTGGCACTAGCTGCTGTGAAGCACTTAATCAAGAACCTGGAAAGAGTGTAAAAATCAGATCAGGCCACACTGATGATCTCCATAGCAAATAGCCAAGCTAGAAGTAAGGTGGGGCCTCCCTGGGTTGGGTGGGAAATAGTCAGGTGCAGCCTATCCCATCAGCAGCCCCAAATGGACTAAGTGATGAGCTTTTGTTTTGCATGCTATTTATAGTAGCCTGATCTGTGATGGGTCTTGGCTACCTTGTCTGCTGCATTTAATGCTACAGAAATCTGTAGTGATGAACTTTTAGGATGGAATTTCTCAAGAAGAGGTGATAACGAGTGCAGAAGTGTATGCATATGTGCACAGAGGGATGTTGTAGCACCTTGGTCTGTGGGAAGTATGCTGGTTTTCTCCTTCTAGTAAAAGCACACATTATTAAAAGCTAAAGCAGATGTGGTTTCTTTCTCCTGGATTTCATCTACTATGGATAATCACTCATTTGGTGTTCCTGAAGCGTGACTCACCTAGAATCAAATCTAGCAACTATGCTTTCTCTGAATCAAAGTCACTTACTTCACCAATATCACATAATGTCTGTTGCTTAGAAAAAAGAAACTGCAGGACTTGCATAGCAACGCTTTTGCTGCATTGCTGGACAAAGAGGAAAATTAGTCTATGCAGAACAGCACCTGCCTGTGTCCCCAAAACCTGAAATAGAAGAGAGTCCAATTCCCACACACTTCGTGCCTACTAGACAGAAAACTTGAATGGGTTATGGCTTGAGTTGTATTTTTAGAAGGTGCTATGAGAAAGGAGTAGCTGGTTTTACTGGTTTTGGAGAAGAAGAGGTAGAAGTTGAATAAATTAAGGGGCAAGCTTTCAGCTGAATGAATTTGAATTGTTACCTGGCAGTTTGCAGGAGCAAGATGGTGTTTTCCCCTTCATAAATACAAGAGGCAAGTATTTTAGTGTACAAGGAAGGCAGTCCACTCAACAAAGAGTAACCGTGTCCCCCGCATGCCCTGAGGCAAATCTCCAGTCCTGATGTGCAGAACTGAGTAACCATGGCTTTAAAGCCTGAAGAAAATGCATGAAGCTGTTTTAAAAAAAAGAAAAGAAAAAAAGGAAGAAAAACACAGTATGAATGATGAAAACATTCTAAAGCAATCCTCTGAGTATGCTCCTAGGCATGAGATCTTCCTTTGCCTGCCAGTGCAGCACCCAGTCCCCATGCTGAGCTTTGGTTTCTGCTGGGATGCCATGCAGCCCTGTGTTGGGCATGGTGTGGTTGGCTTACACGTTTTTGGGTTTCTCTAAAGCAGCAGTGGCTTTGGTGTCTTTGTTCAAAACATGTTTTTACTTTAGGCTTTCAGTTGCCAACTCTTATGCTGTCTATGTAAAAAGCTTTGGTTTTGGCTCAGAAGTGAATATTTGCACGTGTTTGTAGATGAAGTTGTGAAATACAGCTTTGCCACACCAGCTATTGGGAACACAGGCTTTATCAGGCAAACAGGCTTTTCAAGGACATCTCACTCTGCAATAGCTCCCAAAGCCAAAAATTTGGGGTGGTACAACAGATGCTGTTGCTGAGTGGTTGCGGGCCTGGGACAAGGATGCTAGATGATCTTTAAGGCTGCTTTCAAACCAAGCCATTCTGATTCTAAGGTGTTTGATCTTTTAGCATTTCAGCCCGTTACCTAGTGGTGAGAGCAATGACTATCCAGTTTGCTAAATTACATTGAGAATTAGGGATGGGAAGAGGAGCATTACATGCAGAATAGCTGTGGGAACTGATCCCATGGAGGCTCACCTCTGGCAGCGAGTCGAAATTCCTCCCCTGGATCTCTCTGTAACCCCTGTTGAACAGCTTGTGCAGGTAGCTGTTGATAAAATGGAAGGCATAGGCTGCTGCTAACTGAGGCAGCAACTTCTCTTGCTGGGTCTGGTAGTCAAGGATTTTTGCTTCTTCTTCCCTGTTGGGAGATAAGCAATGAAGTATGGAAAGCGTGGACACAGGCACGGCTACTGGTAGTTCACCTGAACTGCATTTTTCATTACCAAGAAGCAGTAAGTGAAAATGGATCCGGTCTGGTTTGTCTCCCTGCTCCCCATCCCCTCCAGCTCACAAAGCTGGCAGACAAGCTTGACTAGGAAAACAGTCATTTTTCTGCTGTGTTGGTGAACTGGGCTGTCAGGTCAGAAAAAGTTCTGCACCATTGGTCAGTACAGAGGGCAGACAGGGACTGTGTGAGAGCAAGAGGAGGAAAGTCTGTCAGGGCAGCAAGCTGGAAGGTGGTGTAGCTGAGGCGGTAGCACTGCACCCTGAAAAGCTCTTGTTTTTCAAACTGGCTCCTCTGGTCAGCAAGGAGAGTGGCAGCCCCAGCTGATGCTCCTGCAAGGCGGGTAGAGGCAGCTGTGCTCTGACACTGCTTCCTGTTCAATGTGAAATGGAAATGACAAGGTTATAATTAAGCCTCTCTTAACAGCTGCACCTACGCTTGTTTTATTTTGTTTTGTCAGCAGCTTTAATTTTTTAAGCCAAATAGAAAACAGAAAAGCTTCTTGCAGCTAGAATTACTTTTTGAATGTAGAGTTTGGTTAAAAATGTACAGCTCTCTGCTGGGTCAATTCCTGAGTTTCTTTGAAAACAATCTAAATTATTTTAAGCTTTCTAAGCTTTTTATGTTATGTTCTTTATCTTTTCTGCTGTGTTCAATATATTTGGGGCTTCAACTGATGATACGAGTTGTTATAACTCAGCATGCTGTGCTCTTGTGTTTGGTTTGCACTAGAAACAAGCTGTGTTGTCATGAGGATCTTCCTGCTTTTGGAAGCAGATTTAAGAGGGAATTTAAAAAATCTATTCAAATGCAAGTATCTAAAAATTACAGAGATTCTTACCAGACTAAGAAAATTTACTGTTGCAAAACAACTTCCAACAGTTGATGTTGGAAGCTGTTTTAATGTTGCATCCATTAGTGAGACAGAATTAGAGTTCAGTAACTTGTCTGTTCTGACTGGGCAGTTCTGGGCAGGCTGGTTAAGGAGAGCCAGCTGTGTGTGTGAATTGCTGAGCTGTTCAGTGAGACAAGGAAATAAGCCAAAGATGTGCTGAAAGGTAAGCTGAAAAGTGGAAATACAGACTGATGAACACAGTGTCAGGTCCCTCCCCAGTGCTGCAGACTTGTGTGGCATTACCCAGGATTCAACTTGGACTGGCGGCGAACCACAGAGTATCTGATGGCAATGGTGCATGCTTTCATTAGAGGTAGAATAACTTCATCTGAAATGAGGGAAACGCGTACTGAAGTCATGGTGAAATAGTTAATCTTCTGTGACCCACGCCTTATATAGGTGCCATCTGGCTGAACCTAGAATAGAGAGAGGATTTTAGATGTCGTCTTTTGATGGTGCAGCTTCTCCCTACAGAGAGATGTGTAATCTCTATGCACAGTGTACGATTAACACTGAAATCTGCACTGGGTGCAGGGCTAAGTATTCCCTTGTGTGATGGATGGAACCGATTTGTTTGAAGAGACAAACTCGTTCTGCTTTTTACTTAGGTATCTTCTACCATCTCATAACCTTTGAATATGGAATTCTAGCTGCACATTTTCATTTAGGATTTGGATAACTTCTATCCTTGATAAAACTTCAGAGACTTGCATACACCTCAAAGGGAGACTTTTGTCCTAAATTTAGGCAGGTCCCAGTTGTCTCTCTGGCTTGTGATGGGATTCTGACCGGGCAATCTGTGATTTGAACACTTTATGTACCTCACAGAACTTGTTCAGCATGTTCTCTCGGGGGATGCGCACATTCTTCAGCATCAGGTAGCCATTATCAACGTGCTCAAAATTCATTTTAGGACCAATGTCTCCTGCAATTACACCTGCAGCACGAGAAAACACAGCCTATTTACTCCCGCTTGACCCCTTTTCTCCCCATTTTGCATTGGATTGGGGATCTCAAGGGAAGGGCATATTCAGCTCTGCTTCCCCAGCATGGATGATGTTGCCAGAGAGATGCAGCAGTGTCTGGAAACATTTACCTGGGCACAGTGAATGGTCCTGAAGGCTGCGGATCTGCACAATGAAGGGATGCACACCGTAGCACTTCCCATGGATGTAGAGCTGGGCAAAGGCCACGGTGTGGGTTGCTGACCTTCCCACTGTGAGAAGAGAAACAGCCATGTTCCCTTAGGACTAGGCACCGTGCAAATGCTTCATAGCAGTTAATGCTGATGTGTATTGGGTATTGCTAGTGCCTGGGTCAGGGTGGGTGTGATCGACAGGTGCTGGAAACTGGAGAATGCCTAAATCTGCATTCTGAGCTGCTCTTGGCTCTAAGGACGCAGCAGGTGAGCATCTGATCCAGCTACCAATGACTGACTGAAGTTTTTCATGTGAAACACCTTCCTGAGGGAAGCCATGAATTTCACTCTTGAATTCTTCATGCTGAGACTTGCCTGTTTTCAGGGAATTCTCTGCCTGCAGGTTTTGGTCCTATTTACAAAGATTTGATTCCTGCAGAGGCAGATGCTTCCAAGGGCTTTAACAGATAATGCTGGCTTCCTTCTGGCCTTTAAAGTTGTACAAAATCCTTAGATCTCATTGCCTCAAGGTGTTTGCATTTCTTATTGAAGTCCTCTGCTGGCACCTGGACCCTCAAACATGGAGCTTAAGCAAAGCAGACTAAGGAACTGAAGGAAGCAAATGAAGAAAACAGAAATATCATGCAGGGTACTTACTGTCTCCAGGCCACCACTTCATTGCAGAGATTGTTGGTGTATTCAGTATAAACTCCTGTGTGCTGATATCAAAGACTGCTGTTGTTTCCAAACCCTGAAGATAAGTTCCTTTAAAAAAATAAAAAATATCCTGGTGTATCATGAGGGTGAACAGACAGAGGGGAAGCTGGTATGGATGTTACTGAGCTTTTGGGGTTTACCTTCCTGCTGAGAACCACGGAACACTGAAACTCCCCAGTGGCTGCAGGACACACCATCTGCAGAGATCTCTGAGGCAGACTGTACTGGAGCACGCTGCCTAGCTGTTGGTGACCGACCCCTTCTACCACCAGCACCTACCTTCACTCTTTTTTCTGCACTGGCAAACCAAAGGCAAGCATCTCTAGCTTGCTGAGCAAATGTCATGCTTCCCCTAGGATCCCCACCTCAGCGACACGGACAGCTTGAACTCGCATCCCCTGAGAGTGTGGGTGAGAGCCTTTCATCCTACACTAACCGTGATTTCTCTGTAGCCTTACCATGCCCCAGTTCAGTCTGGGCGTAGCTTCCTATGATCTGGTATTCAGTGGCAAGAGGAATCCATTTGGCCACCTGTTTGTCTGAGCCCAGAACCGAAATGCTTCTCATGAAGACCCGGTGGAGGAGAAATGCTACATCTCCTGAAAGCGCTCTGGGGAGAAAGCACAAGTATTTTTACACTGATGAAGTTCCAGGGATGTGATTAATGAGGCAGTGACGTGGTGGCAGTTACTAGGCAGTACCACCTGCTGCATTTTGATTTCTGTGTTGTCATATTCAACACAATGTGTAGCGTCAGTACAGCATTGCAGGAAAAGTGATTTTTCATGCTGGTTTTGTTCCTTCTTTCATAACACACTTTGCTTAAATGTCACTGGCTCATTATTTCATTTGCTCTTGGAGGAATTATCTGTTCTCAGGAGCAGATGCCGAGCTCCTAAAACACACGGCCCAGCTCCATCGGCCCCATGTCTTTGACAGCTTTGTGAATTGTTTGTGTCTGACTTGATGTATTTTTTTTTTTCTTGTGGAAAAAGATTCAAATCCATCCTGGTAACACTGTTTTATTAGCTGGTCAGCCCTGTGCTATGGGGCTGGCTGATAGTGCTTTTTAGGATGCACACAGCTCTATTCCAGAAGCTGAGTGCGTGCATTCTCACACCTAAAAATAAGTGGCACTGCTGTTCTCATTCACTTGACTTTACTGCAATGCTCTCAGAAGCATCAAAGCAGACACTTCGCACTTTTAACAAATGACCGTGAGCATTTTTTTTTATAATGGACCCGTGAGAGAATCAGTCATGTTGAAAAAGCAGGGAAGAATATGAACAAAGAAGCAGTTAAAATGAAATTGCTTTGATTAACAGAGATAAACTTAATAAACCCCTGTCAGCCCATCCAGAAATGTTACTTTAACTCATTTCAAAGCTGGCTTTTAAATGTCTGTCCGTGATTCAGGCTGCCTGGCACCAGGACTGTGGTTAATGAGAAGTTCCTGCTTGCCTGGTATCTCATAAGAAAAGAGCTGTGCTTCCCTGCAGCCTTAATTGAGCAGAGCACGATCCTACAGGCTGAAGCTCCTGGCATGGGGGGGTCTGAGGGCAGCAAGCAGAGGTGGGGTTTTTAAAATCTGGGATATTTTTCTTCTGAAAGAGGACTGTGGTAATTAACAACTCCAGGAGCTCTTGATGGAAAATTTCCCCTTTATCAGTGCCACTCACCATAGGAGACTGAGCTTAGCATAACAAATTGTAATCTGTCATGTGATGAAAGACTGGAAAATGACTTTGAGCATCAGTGATGGTTTGTGAGGTGCAGGCATTGCTCTTCTGAATGAGGCTTTTAAACTTGCACCTCACCTTGATCCTACTGATTGTGTACCCCACCCAATGGCAGGGGAAGGAAGGGGGCAAAGAGTTATAAAGTGGAGCGCAACCCCCTGCCAGGTGTTAAGAAAAGAAAATGTTTAGGAAAGGACTGTGAGAGATACTTTCCTCCATTTGCTTACAAATTAAGTGGTACCTTTGTTTGCTTTTAACACAATGTGGGTTTTCCAGATAAAGGAAGTGTCATCTTAGATTTGTCTGTAAGCCAGCAACATAAGAGAACGGCACTTCACGTTCTGACTGTGCTGAGCAGGGCAGTGAGGGACGTTGCACTGCTGCGCTCTCAGCTGTGTCAGTGCGCAACAGCAACTTTCCCCTTCCCAGATGTGCTGCCCAACTGAAAACCTGCACCTTGTTTGTGCCAGGACGAGCTGTTGCAGCTGGCCTCTCCCAGCCTTTGCTTGAGCTCATTCTTCCTGGCAAGCAAACCTTTCAACAACAGACGAGTTGCACGTTCCAAAGAGAATCACCTGTAAACGTATACAGATTCAGGTCCGTCTTCGCTCCATCCCATCTCCTGCATCTTTTTTCGGATGTGAACGGCCTTTCTGACCGCTGCTTCGTACCGCTCATTCTGGCTCTGGAAGTACTGATTTTCTCTGCTAAATACCGGGTCGCTCTCGATAACGTCCACTGGAAGGCAATGAGAAGCGTTACCCCCGCCGCGTGCGCTGGTTATGAGCAGGCACACAGCGGTGCCAGCCCTACTCACCGACCGCCCGCCGCAGCCGTGTGCGCTCAGCCCCGCCGTCCAGCACGGCCGTCAGCCTTGGCACGCTGAAGGAGGCCGTCAGCCTCTCGCTGGCCAAGTCGGGGTTCACGTTGGCGAGGCGGAAGCCCTGCGTGTCCTCGGTGGTGTCCGGTAGGGCCATCCCGGCTGCGCAGTGTGTTACTGGGGCTGCAGCGGGCTGGTGAGAGCAGCGAGCCTCCTGCTGCTGTCGCTCAGCTCTGCGGGCAGCAAAACTACGGTGCACTTTGTACGCAAACCTCTGTGCTACTTAAAAAAAAAAAAAAAGAGACGCGAGCTCCAGGAGCGTTTGGACGCTGCCCGTCCGCGTTGCGACAGTGGGGAAGGGAAAGCGAGGGCGCACTAAGAGCTCCAGGTGCGGGTCTTAGGCGTTTTGTAGCTTTACTTTTAGCACTTTTCCTGCAAGAGAACAAGGGATATTACACAAGCACATGCCATGGGTAAGGCACTCCCAGCGCCCGCCCCTTCCCGTCCCCGCCGGCTGCGACCTTGCGCTCCCCGTGCCAAGGGGTCTTTTAGTAGGGGCAATGATACACAGAGCGCAGTGGGAGCCTGTGCGGATTTCTCCCTGCCTCGCCACCTTTTTACTCTCCCAAGGAACTGAAGTCCCGGGAGCTCCCATAGGCCATTTCCTACGCCGCCCCTCGCGATCCCGAGGCCGCTGCCCTTCGGTCCGTCGCTCCGCACGGCGCCGCCCGCCTCTCCCGGCGCTCCCGTTGCTCCGGCCCGGCTCCCGGCGCAGCAGCGCCCGCCCTGCTCACGGTGTGGGTGTGGGGCGGCAGAGAGAGCCCTGCTGTGCTTTGTTCGGGGTTGGCTCAGAGCTCAGCATGCTGTAGTGTCCCGCCTTGAGCTGCCTCGGTTACTGACTAGCAATAAGGCCAAGGTAACAGAGATAATGTGAGTGGTGATGGCCTTAAGTTGTGTCCGGGGAGGATCAGGTCAGGTAGTAGGAACAATTTGTTCCCCAGAAGAGTGGCAGTGCATTGGCACATGCTGCCTGGGGAGAAATGGGTTCATCGTCCCTGGAGGTGATAAAGATATAGACGTGGCACTGAGGGACGTGGCTTTGGGCATGGGCTGGTGGTTTGTTTCTTCAGAACTGTCCTCGTTAAGCAGTGTGAGCAGTGACTGTTAACAGTAGTTGCACAACGTGCGTTTATATGTCTGTATGAACACTGACACAATAGAAACTATACATCACATGCAACATAGTGCAAAAAATTGTCTTCTGTCAATATTCTGATCGTCTGCGTCTTCCAGATAAACCACATTTATTTAGAAGCTTGTTCTAGGGACACAGGGGCTTAGGACCCAAATTCAGGAAATCATTTAAAAGGAAAGGACACACAAAGATATCCCAAAATCTCTTGCTGGGAGCATCCGCTGGGGTTGTTGGGGTCCTGCAGTGTTGCGTCTTGCCCTCTCTGCTCTGCCTGTTTTGGACTGTTGTTTCTCCACATCTGGAAGGATTTCTTTGGGCTCTGTTAGCATAGTGTTTGTTAGGACAGTGCTATTTGGACACCCCTTTCCCTTCTGGACACCTGACGCCACTCGGCAGTCCCACACTGCAGCCCCTCTTCATGCTTGATGGACACCAGGTGAAAGGAAAACACCTTGATTTTTTTCAGATAATACCAAATATTCAAGAAGATAGCAGCCAAATGTTCTCCACCTGCACTGAGCACTCAGCTTCCCACCCAAGGTCTTCTGTAAGTGCCCCTGTCCCAGGCAAGGAGTGCCGATAGCGCTGATTTCACCGGTGCATATGGAGTGACAGATTGTCTCTTCTGGAGTGCATTTCCATCTGTGGCAAAATTACAAATTAATTTGCTTAATTTTTTGGAGCTCTTTGATCAAGGTTACTTGATCTGTGTCGTAACTGCTCACAAAAACACAGCTCGGTATGTTCTGATTTGTTACTGAAACTGATAATTGATGGAGTATTGTAAAGCATTCTGTGCAGCTCTTTACAAGTATCCTTAGCAAAATATTTTTCTCTTACAGGAATTTGGCTTTTTTTTTTGTGCCTGAATAAATCCTCAATGCTGCTTCTTCCTCATGGTTTTAATTACAGGCTATATGAAAAGAAGCAAATCCTGTCAGATCTTGTTTGATCCATAAGGACCATATGCACTGGATTTCTGAAATAACAGACTCTTTAGAGCATGATGGGTGAGAGGCTAAGAGCTGCCAAAGGGGCAGTGCTGTGACACGGGGCTCCCAGGGGCTGAGACCAGGCCAAGAGTTTTGAGATGTAGTGCTGTCCAGAGGCCCCATACCTGTACTGCTGCTCATGATGTGTGATATGGCTCAGATGCTTTACTTGAGCTGCCAAGCTGAGCAGCATCCTCTGGAATGAAACACCCTGCTGGGCCAGAGGGTCTGGGGAATGGGTTAGTAGTTCCTTGATAAAGATGTGATAAATGCTCCTTTTCCCTTAATTCACATATGGATCCACTGAACATGTGGATGGTGGACACTGTTTAACTAGGTATCACCTTCCCAGCTGACCATGCCTGTTATTTCTTGCTGTTTAAGAGCCAGTGTTTGAAGGCAATCAGTGAGTTTTGCTGTTGAGGCTTTGTAGCAAGACTGAGAGAAGCTGGGATCTACCTGAAGAAGCGATTTTAGCTCTACATGTGGACATCTCAGAGCATGAATGCCCCGTAAATGTGATGTGCTCCAGCCATCCATGGTGCAAAGGCACCATCTATTTCAGCTTTGCTCTGTCAGCAGCAAGAAGATGTTTACCTTTGTGACATGGCAACTGGCGTGAGGCAGCACTGTCCTCTGGAAGAAGGGATGAGGAGCACTGAGAAGCAGCTTTGCAGCAGTACCTCCATGCCCTGTAGCCCACAACACGTGCTGGTGCCAGCTGTGACCCCTGCCAGCATCCTGACATCAGCATGGCATCACAGGATGGGTTTTGCTGACCACTGTAGTAGCACATGTCCAGAGTGTAGGGCTGAGGCTCAGCAGGGAGGTGCAAAGCAGTTCATCTCTGCTTCTCTTTGCCAGATCCACAGGAGCCTGCTGACTGCTCACTGCACGCTTCCACTTACACCCATGCTGAGCCCCCAGATTCCTGCATGGAGCATTTGCCTCTCATCTGGGGCTTTCATGGGAAGTTCTGTGTATTTTATGCCTAAGCATGGAACAGGGCAAACAGCTCAACAGCTATTTACAAGCAGGTTTGAAATGCAGCTTAAAGATGCTCGTGAAGAACAAGTGACACCTGGCCTTCCAATGCTGAGCTGGTGTGGGCACTCAGGAGTCGATTTTTCTCGCAGTGTGATGGCACTGTTTGTCTTGTGTGGTGCTGCAATGCCACTAACCCTTGGACTGTTCCCAGTGATTTGTAGATTGTCCCTTTAGTCACCACGCTTATTTGCCAGGAGATTTCCAAAGCTGCAGCCGCCCTCCTGCTGCCCTGCTTGGTGAGCCCACCTCCAGGGGATGCAGGTCCCCCAGCCCATGGCAATGCCCATCCCTCTGCTGACTCCCCTGGCTCACACCTTGGCCGCATCGTGAGGATTAACCAGGAGTTAGCTGGAGGTTAGTGTGATCCCACCACTAGGGAGGAAAGGGACATTGCTTTGCTCTGCATCACCTCGTGTGAGGACCTCTTCAGTGAATACTGCACCTTTTTGATCATGAGACCTTCCTGGGATAGGAAAACCTTTTTTGTGCCTTCTACTGGAGCAAGTGTTAATGACATGAGTAGCCCCAAAGATGTGGCTGTGAGTGTCCACCATGTACAGAAGCATCAGCCTTGGTAGGTTTTGGCAGAAGCTACGCTGCTTTTTCTTCTCCAGTCACTGTTGATGTTCTTCTCAGATTTTCTTTGACTTTAATGAATTCTGGTGCACGGTCTTCCTGCTTCTCCCGCTCTTTCTCCAGCTGTAATAAAGAATAGTCATTGTTATCTGACCAACCTAAAGAACAAAAGTGCAGTCTCTACCTTAAAACCCTGGGTTCATAATTGCTGCATGTCTAGTTATTGCCCAGAACTGAATAACTTTGTGCTGCACACTGGTGCTCTCTTTTTCCAAAGCTATGTTCACCATCAGTCTCTTTTCTAGGTACACCAGCCCACTTGGTTTTCTCCCCAGAGAGGAACATCTCCACTAGGCAAGCAGGGGTCGCTTTATCTGAAGAGCAATTTCATTGCCAGGATGAGACAGTGCAGTTGTGTGGGCTGGTAGAGAGGGAGGTACCCTGGCTCCCATTTTACGGAGGGATGCCAGCACTATTCCTTGAGGGGAGCCTCAGCTACCCATCTCTTGGGTGGTTAGAACAACCTGGGGATGGCTAACAGCCTGATCCTACCTGATCCAGTCGCTGGTGCCTCTTCAGCAGCTCTTTTTCAAAGGGAGACTGCAACTTCTTGGCCTCTTCCTCTTCTTTCTTCTGCCTGAGGACCTGGTTTCGCCGTCGGTGCTCAAGAACCCTCTGCAACTCTGGCTTGCTGTCTACACTCAAGCCTCTGTAGACCAAAAGCAGACAAATGAGCTGCTCACCCACCATCCCCCTGCCTGCCTGGCAGCCCCCAGAGCCCCCATCCCAAATGCTGCTGCACTGAGGTGCTGTGCCTTTCTGTGCAGAAAGGGAAATGTGCCGTCCTACTGTTATTTGTGTAGGTGACAGCTCCAGCAGCGCTGAGGGAATTTATAATAATGAAGATTTTTTTTCCACCAGCAGGGGTAGTCATTGAACTGCAGTAATTCTACTGGCAGTTGGGCTTGCTCCAGTGCTGAGGGTTTGCGATCCTTGCTGTGCCTCAGTTTAAGCTCTAATGTTTATCTCCTGCAGCTGACCCCAGCCACTTCCCTACTTGCTTTTGCCCCCTAAATACATGTAAGTGGCTGTGCACATCAATAAACCTTTGCTGACTTCTGGTCACGCTTCATTGCAGCCACAGTTTTGTGTCACTGAACAACAAGTTATTGAAGCAGAGTTCAAGGCAGCTTTCAAATAGGTTATCTTCTGCAATAGCAACTGGAACTGGAATAATTTTGGAAGAAGTCACAGAAGTAGTTGGCTGAAATCATGTTTTTGAGGAGGAGCTGAAGATCGCAGAGCTGCCACCAGAGCCTGACCTCCTCTGGCCTGGACTGAACACTCACTGGAATCAGCAGGCTGAGGGTACTGGAAATCCCAGGGAAATATTTGCAGGAGAGGTGTTGTAACATGCGGGTTTCTGTGGCAGACAGGCCCCAGGTTTGACAGAAGGTAAGCCTGCTGTGGCTTGTTGGAGGCACAGAGTTTGCAGTGTTGCCTTTGAATTTGTTACTGCTCCTGGATTTAATCAGCCTGCCCTGTTAGTGCCCAGAGGTGTTGACTAAGATAAAGTTTTGTTGCACAAGCTGCTGATGTGGATTGCTTTCTGCTTCTGCCTAAGGGAGAAAGCAGAAATGGGAGCAAGCACAGATCCTCCTCTCTCCTCTCTTCCCCTCAGTATGAACATGCAGCAAACAGCAAAGCTGCCGGATTTGCTGGTGACTTAGGGTTGTGTAGAGATTCTGCTCCTGCTCTCTGGGAGCACTGTGCCAACTTCCTGGCTGCCCTAAACCTGCCCAGGAGATGATAGCGATTGTGCCAGGAGATCCTGGGCAAGGATGCTTTAACCAGGCCATGTTACAGTGTTTTAGGAATACCTGCCTGGTTCACATGGCTGCGTCAGTGCTGGAGAATGGCCTGGGCACAGTCCCTATAATTCTCCTGCTTCTGGGCAGTACCAGTACTGAGCAATGAACCCTACTGGCAGGGTTGTTGTTGGCTGAATTAACGCCTGTGCCTGACCCTCATGGTGAGCACAGTTATTTTGAACAGAGGCTCCGCTCTTTTTTGATTTGGAATCAAACTGTGGCTGAGTGTCAGAGTGTTTTTTAGGGCATTTTGAAAATGTTTGAAAATAATCTGTCACATCAGAGAAGAGTGTTTTGGTGGGTTAAACCCCATGTCTGTGTGCAAATGGCAGGGTTTATCCCTCCCTCCAACCTCAGGTGGTGCTGGTGCCGGTGCTGGGCTCTGCACTGCCGTGACCTCCCCTCACCTCTTGTGGTTCATCAGCAGCTCTCGATGCAGCTCCTGATGGCTCTTGGAGGCTTTGACAGGGTTGAGAAGCTTTTTAGGTTTGATCAGGTCCGGGTTCCCATCTATGCAGTCCGGGTGAGTCAGGATGCTCCCACTGTCAGAGTGCTGTATTTCTGTGTACATCGACGCTGGAAGACAAGAGAGGTGTTGGCAGGTGGGGTGCACCCATGGGAGCCCACCTGTGCTCTGCTCACCTGGGTGAGAGCAGCTGTGCTGGGGTGCTTGGTGCATCTTTAGAAAATATTTGCTTTGAAGAGACACGTATTAATTAGATCACTTCTAAATGACTTGCCAGCCACTCGCTTCTGTGGATGCAGAGTTGATGCCAAGGTCTAATTAGTGTAAGATCAGCTGAGCTGGAGCTAACAGCAGGAGCAGGGCTGGAGCTGCAGGACTTGGGGGTCCTGAGAAGTGCTGCTGTGGCTGACATGTCTCCTCAGCGTTGGGTTTTGCTGATACTCTGCTGCCCTAAAAGTCAGGATTCTTCCCAACGCTAAGGAAAGCATAGTTCACATGTGCAGCCCAGGATCACACTGTAATAATTTGTGTGTTCTGGATGTAGGAACAAGGGCCCATTCTTTTCTAAGCAGTGACAGGTTGGATTTCAGGTAAACCACAGGGCAAGCTCACTGCTGTCATTTCCCAAGTGCTCTACATCTCACCTTTATAAAAATGCCCACACAAAAGGAGTGCAAAGCACAAATTTTAAGACAAGATGCATTCTGTGGGCTGCGCTTTAAGTGCAGAGTGCAGTTGTGATGGCTGCAATTATGCCAGGGCATGGCCCTCATGGGAAGAGCCATTCATTCCTGAGGACTCACTCAAAGAATTTGGGAGTTCAGTGGCAAGAACAAGAAGTACCAGAAAAAGAGTGTAGGCAGCTTCAAGTGCTCTGTTATTACAGTATTTTGGGGTACCTAATGGGAAGGCGTACGGGTTGATGGAGCAGCAAGGAAAACAGCTTTTGTTCAGTAATGCTGTCTCCCTCTCTTATCACAGTCTCACGTACAAAAGGAATAAAATCCTTTTAAAAGAGAAATCAATAAAATGAAAAAAAGAAAGCAAGTAAAAGGCTGGGTCATTCTTTTATAGGCAGTAAGTACTCTGCGAATGTAAAGTGGATTGCAATCAAACAGAATTGTGTAAGAAATCATACTGCTGAAGAAATGATTCAGTATCAAACAACTTCGCATTGAATGTTAATGTGGGCAGTGCCCTGCTGCTCTGGGAACAAAGAAAAACAGATTGGAGTCCATGAAGAGTGTAATTGGGGTGAATGGTTCGGTACATATTCAAAGGGCGTGGGGAAGCAGAGATTTCCTGTACCAGATTGTTTTCCTCCAGGATGGCAAGTGCTGTTGGTGAGGGAAGGAGCTGAGCGCTGGGGCTGCACCTTGCCCTGCTTGTGGTTACGTGGGGTGAAGGCAGCGCGGTTTGATGGCTGATTGCTGCTCAATGAAAGCTGGTTTTGGAACTGTGGAAAGTGCATTGGGTGTTCACTGGGGTTACACTGCTGGAGTCCAAAGTAATTCTACTTAGTCCCTTTTCTGGGGTTCTTGTTTTCCATGGGAAAAGAGGCGAGCAAAAGGCAAGAAAGGAAGGTACGAAAGCAAAGTGTTGTTTTGCTGTCAGTGAAATGGGCGAGCTCCCCTTTCCCATGGCAAAGCAGTGGCTTTATTCTGCAAACAAAAAAAGGAACTTCAAAGAGCGCCGGGTGTTTTCAGTGAGAGCACCGCTTGCAGGCTGTGCTACAGGAGGCGATCTGGGAAGGAACCACAGACCTCTCGACAGGAACCCCACTTTAAATCTTCACAACACATTCGTGTGGAAGAATTCAAGGAATGTCTGCATTTGCATGGAGGGTAAAAAGAAAAATGAGGCCTGGAGCACCGCTTGGGGTTATGCTGGGAGTAAGGCCGGGGCACCCTTTCTGCTACAGGCTGGCAGAGAGGGATCCTGGGCAAAATGCTTCTCTCACAGTAGATCTGTCATCTTCATGACACGTTGTAATTCATGCCCATGTATAGGGAGACAGACTGCTATCAGGCTGCGCTTTGTCATTATTTATGGTGCCAGCAGTGTAAATCAGGGCAGGTCTCTGCGGAGGATTTACAGCAGGATGTCTGGTTTTGCATGATTCGGCCATAGATCAATGAACAAGCGTCAGCTCCGGCACTTCCTGGGCCACTGCCATAAATCCATACAGCCATAGATGCCAGGCAGTTTTATATTGTTCTTGGCAAGATATAAACAAAAAAATGCATGTGCGTTCTGACACCCTCAGCTGTACTCGGAAAGACAGTGTGACCTTTCAGACAGATCTGCTTTGGACTGTTGCTTTTCAAAAGTAGCTGTGTTTGCTTCAACACATTCAGCCTTTTGCTTGCTCTTAAATATTTTCCTTTTCCACGTTTCTAGAAGCCTGAAGCTCTCTAGGAAAGCTGTGTTTCCGTGTGACTTGTGTGTACACACAGAGCAGGAGTGCCTGGACCAGGGGGCTGAGGCTGCTGGTGGATATTGGGATGAGCTCCCTGCCTTCCTCTGCCCCATGGGAAACCCCTTTGGAAGGGCTCAGCTCTCAGGGGTGCTGGAGAACTACTGCCCCCATCCAGGCATAGGGCTGCCTCGAGGAGAAAAATGACTTTTTAATAGCTTGGTCTGCTCTGACTTCAAGCAAAGCTCAAATTCCTGGAAATCCGTATAAATCCTGGGGGACTTTTGGTAAAATTGCAAGTCTGCAGTCCTTGCCCAAATTGCTCAGTCCCAATCTTTTGAGAAGAAGAAAATCTGTTTTGGAATGACATTAATTGCCTTGGGGCTGCAGGAGGTGCCCTCTGTAGAGCATTTATGTTGAGTTTCACAGCTTTGTCCATGCATGTGGGGCTGTTCCTCTGCACGGCAGCCACGCAGCCTGCACTGCTCCCACTGCTGGGATGAAAATAATGCCCACGAGTTCTGTAAGGGGATTATAGAGCCGGGCAGGCAGGTAAATGGGGCGCTGCTCTGGCTGCCCAGCTTCAGCTGCCCTTCCTGAAGGGAAAGCGCTAAAGGGAACAGAAGGAAAATTGAGTGTTTTCAGTCAAAGTGTGGCAGACTTTTATTTCTGCTGAGAACTGATTTCCTGACAGGAGCATCTGGGGAGAGGTTTTTCAGGAACTGCATGCAATGATCAAACTGCTCTTGTTAAAAATATTTTATGGGAGTCTCTTTCTGGGCAGAGAATGAAACCTCTATGAAATGTCATCCCTGTACGGATGGGCACAGGGCTTTGCTCTGGGAATGGCAGCTAAGGTCAGAGAGGCACTGCTTGTAATTCTGTGTAACCTGGTGCTTGGAGGGAGAGGTGAAACGGGAGAATCACATAATCATAGAATCATTAAGGTTGGAGAAGACCACTAAGATCACCAAGTCCAACCACCAACCCACCTCCACCATGCCCATAACCACATCCCTCAGTGCCACATCTCCACAGTCCTCGAACACCTCCCCAGGTGTCCCCCAGGGACAGTGACCCCCCCACTCCCTGGGCAGTATGTGCCAGTGCATCATCACTATTTCTGAGAAGAAATTGTTCCTAATACCCAACCAAAATGCAGATTTACAACTCACAGCCCTGGCTCTGAGTTTGTAAGGCCACTGAGTTGAGGCTTTGTGGGCAGAATTGGCCACTGGGAGAAGAGCCTCTGGTTTCTGAGTGCCTGGCGTTTGTTTGTGAATACATATTTTCAGGGAAGCAGCAGATTAACGACAGGCTGCTGAACGGAGCTGGGCACACACATCCCACAGGGAAGGAGACTGCAAACCACCGTACTTAACACAGGTTGCCCAAGCAGGTTTAAAGCTACCTGCACAAGTAATCAGAGCTGTGCAATAATATGAGTGTAAAAGCCTCATCTCACCTGAAATCAGTGATTTTTTAAAATGAAACTCCAAACAAAACTTTCTCAACATCCCTACATTGTGCTACATCAGCAGCTCGGCAGCGTTGCGTCCCAGGGGCCTGGCATGCGCCTTTTGCTTGTCACCGGACAGCCGCGTCATCCATCAGAGATAAGCGTGGTCCGGAATGGAAGCAAAGAGCCTTTGTCTGCTTTTAATCTAGGGTTTTGAATAATTAAGCAGGCCGAATTCTGGTATTTATAATGCAATGAGGCAAATGTAATTTGATGTGGCCGCTGTGGGAAACGTGTCCCAGCCGTGAGGTCGCTCCTTGGAGCATTGGGTGCCGAAAGTCAGAAATAAACCCTGTGGGGTCAGAAAGGGAAAGAACCACAGTGGAGCCTGCAAGTCTCTGCCCTGCCCTCTCTTCTAGCTGAAGGTTGGCATGTTGGTTAATGATTTCATTTAATCACCTTGGACTGTGGTAAGCAAGGTGCTGGAGCTGGGATCCCGCTGTTAACAATTACCAGGGACGCCCACCCTCTGAGCAGCATGTGGAGCAACTCGATTTGTTTTGTTAAGCAATGACAGATGCTCAACAGTCCTTGCTAATCACAAACTTATTTTTAATATATCATCAAATGTTTGCCGTGTGCCTTTCCCTATGTGGAGACATGCATCAATCATTAATAAATGTTTTAAGGTAGCTCAAAGGTTTTTTCTGGAATGCAGAGAAAATCATTTCCCGTTGAGCTGTGGCTACATCAGCAGTACCCCCTGTCCCACCTAACTCCTTTCTAAGAACATCAAATTTTGCCATGCATTGGTTTAGGGAATATCTTGTGGGATATGAGTCTGTTTTCTCGGCAGCACTAAAGTGCTATGGAAACCTAATACATCCCAAACTAAACTTAAAGCAGGGTCCAGAGACACCTGTGCACAAATAGGGGTGCGGTGCAGAACACCGTGGGGCTCAGCAGTCCCTGCCCAAGGCAGAGAGGGGACACAGGGATGTGGGGACACAGGGATGTGGGGGCCCTTTGCTTACCTGATTTTTGCAGTGTGCCCCTGGGGAGCCCAGGGGCCCCGTGCTGCCCTGTGTCCCATGACATGGGGCCAGGTGGCCGCTTCTGCCTTCTGTGCTCGCTCTGCTGGCCTTTGGGATTGTGAGGCTCCCCGGCTCCTGCCTGGTCTCTCCAGTGGGGTGAGGATGGAGGCTCACATGGATGCCACCTCCCTGCCGCCCCACGGGGACCCTGCAGACCCCAAAAGTTGCTCCCTTTGCTCTTCACTGCCGGCTGATGTTTCCGCAGAAAATCAATAAGCCAGTGGGTTTTCTCACCCCCGCAAAGAGAAGAGCTCTTGGTGTGCACAGCCACAGAGGGGTTGTGCCCCTGCCTCCACAGAAGGCGATTTCTCCTGAGTGTGCCTTAAACCACGCTCCCGGAGAAATCAGATCGGCCCAGAGGAAGCCGCACGCCCACTCTCTTTAGCAAAGCACTGCAACAGCAAAGCCCGGCACCAGGGCAACCGCTCGTGTTATCGTGATCGTTCCCGGCACGTTGCGACACCACTGCGCCAGCACCCCAGCACCGCGCCGTCCTGGGGGCAAGAGCACGGGGGGAGCGTGGGGCTGGGAACGGCCTGGCCTGTGCCCAGGGGCTGTCCTGGCACCAGGGGATGCGGAGATGGAGGAGAGGAGTGGAAGTGGCCCAGCAGCCTCCTTGGGCTCTTGGTGGCTGCTGGCGCTGCCCTTTGCCCCATGCCAGGCTTGAAGATGCTCACTGGTCCTGGGAGGTGGGCAGGGATGAGGTAAATCCATTTCCATCCAAACAGAAGGGATAAGGAAAGTGGGGGCACTGCCAGTTGTGGGGAAGGATGCTCCCAACCCCATGAAGAAAGAGGCCAGGGTCCTCATTCCCTCATTTCCACCTCTCCATGTTTTGCTCCTCTCCATGCCCCAGTGCTGTCCCCCATCCCAGCTGTGTTTTCCAGCCAAGGGCTCAGTGATGCTGGATTCCTCCCTGCTCGCCCTGCAGATCCTCACTCACCTGAACTGCCACCTGTGGGCCTCCTGCTGCTGCTGGCGCATCGGGGCTGGAGGGAATATTCCTTCTGGAAGAGAGGAGAGGAGGGAATGGGCAAGGACTGTGCAGGTTTTGCCCTATAACAGAGGATGAGATGGAGAGCTGGTGGTTCCGGCACCTCTGACATCACTCCAGCACCTCTCTGACACGGCTCCAGCATGCCACCCAACAGCCATGGTCCTCAGTGCCATGCCAGGCTTTAACTCATAGAGTGCTCGGCTCCTCTGGCCCTGCTGGGCTGTGTTGCTATTAAATCTCCATTCCCAGATCTGAGTGGGAGGGAGCACCTCTGCCAGCTTTACTCAGGTTCCCAAACCTGGGCAAATGCAATGGGGACTGTGGTGGTGACCATTTCAAGGCAGTCAGTGGGTTTAAACGCAGTAAAGCAATATGAATAGTAGGTAGTCTCACTTTGTATTTTATTGGTCTGTTACTCCCCATATTTCAGTGCATCTCCCCTGACATTAGGGATGTTAGTGGGCACAGTGCTGATGGGTTGATGGTTGGACCAGATGATCTCAATGGTCTTTTCCAAACTATGATTTTATGATTCTGTGACTCCAATGCATGTCAAAGAGCTCCTGCGTCAATTTATGGAGGCATTTCTTCCTGTGTAGGCTGCCTTGAACTTCTGGCTCTGGGAAGGAATCCTGCTCTCCAGCTCCAGCTCCTGCAGCTTAAGACCATCAACCCTGAACAAACCATTGATCAGTGGTCCTGCACATGGGTGCTCTGATAGCTGGATGGCTGGGGATTTGGGATCATGTTTGTGCTGTGCTGAAAGCACAGAGTTATAGAAAAGAACCATCATCTTGGAAAGGGAGTGGAGAGTGGCTTCAGATGCACTAAGATGGATACAAGTGCCATTAAGATGCAGCACCACAGCATTGATCTTGCACAGTAACAAAAGTCTGAGCTAATGAATGAGGCAAGAAATTGCTACAGTCAGATGGTGGCAATAAAGAGGTATTTGCGTGTACAAAGTGCCACCCAGACTGAGAACTGATCAGAGTCTGCCCTGAAGAAGCAGCAGCAGGGCTGGAGGTTGCCCAACTTGTGGGACAGGGTGCTCAGAGCTTGACTACAAGCTGCAACATGGTGAGCTACAGCCAACACATCTTACTGTTTCAATGGTAGTTGATTGAACTATTGCTCAGCCCAGAGGCTTTGAAGGAAGTTGTGATGACCTGCAACTTGCTGCCAGATCAAAGCCAGCATTTCTGTGTTTGATCAAGCCACAGTACATGAGATCTAGAGGTAATCTACATTGCATCTAGTAGCTTCATTCTATAAACCCCAAACACCTCTGCTCACTGTTCACAGTGCCCCATGTGAAAATGTCACTGACACGCTCCTGAACACGGAGGTTGTGTAAACTGTTGCCCAAATCTCACAGATTATTGCTGAATTCTGCTCTATCTGTGCTCATTTGCAGCAGCTGGGAGCAATCCAGAACTCGGTGAAATCATCCACTGGAAGAAAGTTCTGAGGATTAGTGAGACTTTTTCCCATCTGTGATGTAAACGTACAGCAATCTGCTGGGCTGATTGTTTGCTGTAGTCTCTGCCAAGCTGGTGCACATGCTTGCTGGGATGATCCCACTTGCTTTTTAAGGAGAAACACTGAGAAAATGGGCAAAGTGTCCCAACATAGCATGGCTTCTGCCTCCCATTGGATGTGGTTAGGGCTCTTCTGTCTCAAGGGCATAGTGATGATCGGTGAGGAGTTTGGCTCTGCCCATTCTCTGCCCACTTCACAGTGGCACAGCACCATTTTGCAATTGGGAGCAGCTGTGGCATCGTGCAGAGGGATGTGGCTGCCATGCAGGGTCCCCGTGCTACAGCCTGACTACCCCTCATAGGGACCCAGTGTTGCTTCAAGGCGGTGCAGGATGCAGGAGTGATGTGGGACAGCCCAAACTCTAATACTGTTCCCTTCTTCAGGTGGGCACACACCTGCCTGCAGGTGCTTGGGTTCATCACCCTGAGCTTGTGTTACTCCTTGTCCCTGCCCATGATCGTTCTCACTATCATGTTGCAAAGGGCTTTAAGAAAGATCGAATTCTTGGTGTTATGTTTCATTCTTGTTATTTTGACCTCCACAAATCTGCAGCGCTTCTTTTGCTAGGGGCAAGCAGCCACCTCGGGGGTGCCAGGCACTCTCAGTCCGTGGCTTTGGGCATGCAGAGGGGGCCGGGCTGTGTCCTGCTGTGCCCATGCAGCTCCAGGGGTGCACTGGGCCGGTGGCCACTCTGTGCTGAGTCAAGTGGAAAATTGTGAATGCTTCGTGTAGAGCTTTTATTTATAAAGTTGTCTGTTATTCATAAAGACAACAGCATTGGACAGGGATGAGCGCCGTACTGACCTCTGTGTGGCTTTGTCACAAACACCACTGGTGGTCGGGCAGCAACACAGCCCTCCTGCAGGGCACGATGGGGAATGGGGACCGACTTCATGCGCTGCTCAAAGAGATCCCAGTTCTCACCCTGCACTATGTGGGCAATACCAACATCAGCCGCCCAAGCATTGCTAGCAGCGGGTGGGAGGTTGCAGTGGGTGAGCAATGATTTTAACCTGTCTCAGGAGCTTGTCTTCACCCAGCACTTTAGGGTTGGTAGTGCTGATGCTATTTCTGCTATTTCTAGGGATGCCGCTGCCTGCACGGGAAGAGCATCACTCAGTGGCACAATGGGCTCTGGCAGCTGCAGAACAAATTGCTGTCATGCTGCAGAGAGACCATTAAGGAACACTGAAGGGCCTTGAAGGATGAGCTTTGCAGAAAGTGAGGCTTGTGGCACATGAGTGATAGGGACAGCATTTATTCCATGCATTGTGCCGACAGCCTAGAAGCTCAGTGTCACATAAAGAGACTGCATGAAAGTAAGAAAAATGATGTTTATAACGTGCAGGGCAGGAGGAAAAGGGCTGCAAGGGACGGGGTTTGGCTGCAAATGGAGGAAGCAGCAGAGAAGTGCAGCATCCCCACTAGAGCAGGGATTTTGTGAAGGCAGCAGGTGCATTGGAGCGAACCCCCGGAGCAGAGGGCAGCAGCAAAGCAGCGAAGCCTTTAATTTCATTAGTTCATTTCTATTTGGGGACTGCTGAGCCATCCCCAACCTGGCAGCTGCTGCGTGGCCATGCAGTGATTTCCATGCTCTCCCTACAGGTGCATTGGGCACTGTGCTTTGGGACAAGGGAGCACTGTGGATCCCAACTGCCATTTGGGTTTGGATGTGCTCCCATGGCCAGTGCCACAAAACCATGTTGTGGGGCTGCTTCTCCAGCCTTGTGTCATCGGTGTCACTGTGCCAGGATGGCACCATGCTGGCCCTGCTGAGGCCATTTCCTCCATGTGCTCTGCAGCCCTGGCATGGAGCAGCCCTTTCCCTTCCCATTGCCTCTCTTCTGCCAGCCACAGACACAGTGCCTCTTGTTTGCCTTATTCCATCCTGCACTTTCCACTGTAAGGGCCCAGGATTTTTGTAGTTGGGGTAAGGGTTTCCAAGCTCTTGAATGGCAAGAGCCAGCTTTTTCATCCTGTAGAGCTTTCATCTAACACTATGGACTTTTAAAATCTCCTTTTAACATTGCCCTGGCAGCGCATCACTGTTCCCTGTCAGACGGGTTCTGCAGATGGTGCTGAGTGTGGTGCCAGCTGTGTGCCCATGTGGTGAGGTTGCTTTGGGTCTCACCTGCTTGGGGTTGGTCACACTGCTCAGTGCTCAGCCCTGGCTGCCTGTCCCATTCCCATGGAGAAACTCAGTGTGGGCACCAGGTGCTGCTGTGCTGAACAAGGGCCACCGCCAGCACTGGCGTTCTGCCTCTTGTTGTTTTCACCCAGCAGCAGAGCAAAGCTCTCCTAATCTCAGCTCATCTGACATTAGTGCAAAGTGACACTCTTGGGAATTTGGGGACAGAAGAACTTTCCCTGGGGAAATGGCTGCGGTGCAAACCCTGGTGCTGTTTTTGTGTGACTGTTGGAAGGGTTTCTTTCAGGGGCTGATGCTATGCGGAGCAGTGAGGATCTGTGAGCAGGGAACCCTGGGCTGGCTCTGGTCCTTGCCTTGCAGCACAGGGCTCCGGGCAAAGCCCCGTGTCCTGCTGTCAGTGCTGATGCCAGAGGAGGTTTATGGGAGCAGCTGCAGCCTTTGAAAGCAGCCATGTCCTTGGAGCCCCGCTGGCAGCCTTTCCAGCCCCTTTTGTTGTGGAGCAGAGCATTGCCTTGCACTCCACATCCCTGCTGCTGACCCTTGGATGCTGCTCTGCTCTGAGCCTGGCAGGGGCTCAGCTGAGACTGCTGACAGGCAGCACTGGCGTGCAGTGCAGAGCCCTCCTCCTGCTCCCATGTATTCCCAGAGCTGTGCCCGGTAGTGCCCTGTGCTGCTTTCTTGCAGGGGCTGTAGGGGAAGCAGAGCTCTGCTGCCCACCCCATACACCCTCCCTGCCCCTTAGGTAAAGCACTGAGCCGTGAGCCCTGCTGGCAGCGCTCTGCTTGGAGAGAGGGAGCGGCAACAGAACTGCCCCAGAGCTACCAGGAGGATGGCACAGATGGGTGGGAGCACTGAGTTCCAAGCCAAGGCTGACATAACCAGCTTATTGCCCCGGCCTCAATAATGCTGTGCACATGTGCACGGATGAAGATCAGGTGCCAGTTTTGGGTCACTGGGCGCTGCTTGGGTGTAATTGGGGTTCTAGCCCAGCTCTTTTTTGAGGGATTTTCATTTAAATTTCATTTTAACTTTCTGATAGAGGACGAAAGGAGGGAGCGGAAGTTTGGATTCCTTGAAGCTTGATACTGGACAGGGGGAAAGCAGGAGGACCTTCCTGGTATTGCTCCTGACAAATTGAAAATGCATTCTTAAAGCATTCTGTAAGCTGAGTAGCTTTATGCGGGTCAGGAACTCAGACAGCCCTTCTGTTTTTCCTGACCTACTGGAGGGAGCTGGAAGGGCAGCTGTGGAAGAGCTGATGCCAGAGCAGGGCAGCCCGACCACATGGTGGTGACATATCTCCAGGCAAAGTGACACCCAATGACATCCACAGCACAGCCACCTCCAGCACCTCTGAGTGGCTCAGGGCCTCTCAGCACTGTTCCCTTCAGAGCTCTGTGGCCGCTCTCCTAAGGGATGTGTGCTTGTCATCGCGTGCTGTGGGGTGGTGGCTCACCCCAGCTTCCATCAGCTGGGAGCAAGGAAGTGATGATGGGCAGTGGGGACCAAAGCTGGGTGCAAGCTTAGTGCTACAACTTGCTCTGCAAGGTTGACATTTCTCCCCATCACCTCCTTGCTGTCCCCAGAGGCCCAGCAGGGCCCCAGCACTGAACCATCAGGTGGCACTACTTAAGAGCGGCTCAGTCCCACTATAATCCCCTTCTGCTGTCACCACCTGTAGCACACGGCGAGCAAAACAAGCCCCACGTGAGCAAACAGTGCCCTCTCCCCAAACCCCCCATTCTTCCCGCACCCACGTACCTTCTTCCCATGCGCTCCTCCCATTGTTCAGGACTTCGGCTGTGCCCCCCTGGCACCGTCCCTGCTATGCCCGTGTGTTCTGGCGGCCACGCAGCTCCCGGTGCCCTCTCTGTCCCCACGGGGAGAGGAGGGTGAGCTCCAGCCTGTTTGCAGTGGGGCCGGCCGGGAGGTTTCCCTTCTCCTCCCTTCTCCCAGCACGTGGAGAACTCATTTTCTTCGTGCACCTCACGGCTGGCGCGCACCCAGGCTCTGCCCGGGCACAAAGGCAGCTTTCATGCTGCGGATGCCCGGTTTCTAAGCCGGGCTCCGTATTTTGAGAGGCTGTGGAAGATTACAGTAATTGCACTTGACAGGGCAAGATGTCACAGGACGCGGATTCGCTCAGCTGCGGGGCCCCGGCACCCAGCAGTCCTCGCTTGTGGCATCCTTTCTGGCTTGTTCTCTGGTGCTTTGCTGAAATAAATTGTTACCCCAAAATAAGGCAGGACAGCCCCTGAGACCCGGCTCTGCAGCAGCGCTGGATTTTGCAGATCTGATCCTGTGGATGTCCCTGGGGGCTGCAGCCACCGCTCTGGGCAGGGCTCGGGGTCTGCGCAAGTTGGGGACACCATACTGCGACTGAGTGTGCTCACCCAGGTAGGCACTGTCTGCATCTCTGCACCTTCCGAAGCAGTGGGGAGATGGAAAAACAACCTCATGTGGGGCTTGCTGTCCATCAGCCATCACCCTTAATTAGCAAATTAAATTTTCTAAATAATCGTGGCACTTGAAGCCGTATTTATGACTCCCAGTAAAATGTGGGATTTTTGATTTATTTTTCAGGCTGCAGTAACTTGGGGAGGAAGCTCTGGCTGTGCAGTGAGGTCACGCAGGAGCTGCACTTCAGCTCTCCCTTTTGATCCAAAACTGCATGTGCCTCTGTAACACTTAGTAATGGGTCAGATCTCTTTATAGCTGCCTGTAGCATGCTGAGACATACATTTCCTTTGGAAAGGCTTCTGGTGTTAAGTCAAAACAATACAGATTGCAATGGGCCAGGAAGAGTTTCCCGAAGCCAAACGGGGCTAGTTGTTTTTCCCCTCTGTAGCTGCTGCTGGGTGCTGCTTTCCCCTTTGCAAAAGCCTTTACGGGTCCCAGGCTGTTTTCAGTTTGGCTTACAAGCGAATCCAGATCCTTTGAGGGGGCTTAAAATAGTTGGCATATTTCTGCTGGCGGTGCAGCAGGGTGTGTGGCGCGAGGGCTGTTGTGTCTGCTGTGCTGTGCTGGTGCTCATTGCTGCTGCCCTGTGGGTGATTCAGTGCCTGGGATTAACGGCTGCTGCTGCAGCAGATTTAGGGATCGATGTATGGCAGGGGCTTCCCGCAGCATGGTCAGGTGCACGCTAAGAGTGCAGGAGGATAAGCTTGGATAAAATACTACAGCTAGCAGGGAATTCCTCTGCGTTGGCTGCCTGGGGTTTTTGCTTTGGGTTTTTCCTTCTTTAGGGAAAATCTGCCATCTTGCTGGTTTGGGATGGAGGCATTGGGTTATGGTGTTGTCTTGATCTTTGGAGGATTTAGCTTGGATTTAACCCAGAAAAAGAGCAACAAGGTGGGCAAATGTGCGTTGTCTGCACACACTGACCAGCAAGCCACCACCATGGCCTTATTGTGGCTATAGAGCACCCCCATGTCTGTGGGCAGGGGACAGCCATGTGTGGTGCTGTGACAGAGGATGGGAAACACAGCTGGTTGGTGACAGAGGGGTTGGCAATGCCAGGCCTGTGGGGAAAAGCCTGGATTACGCTCAAAAGCAGAAGGAAGGAGGTATTGCTTTATAATTAGGTATATTATTTAAGAAACAACTAGAAAACTTATCACAAAATGCTTGGTTTGAAGATAAAAAAATAAAATGCCCCACATCAACGCATAGCCATGGACTAGGGCAGCTTGGCTGGAGCCTGGCTGGGTGCTTGCTCACCTGCATGCTGCAGCTGCTTTGAGCACCGCGTGTCCCCACAGCAGAATGCCGGTCTCTGGGAGCCAGCAGCCTCCACCAGCCTCGTGTGGCCGGGCCGGGGGCTTGCTCGGTCCAGGGGGGTTGGTGTCCACATAGACCTGGCTTGGGCTCCATGCAGGTGTGCTGCCAGAGTGTCCCTTCTAATCTTGCTTCCTGGGGGCACAGCCTTCCATCTCCAGCAGCTCTGGCCAACCATCATATTTATTTGTTTTCTGGTCATTTTTGATGTGCTACAGGAAAAAAAAGAGAAAAAAAAACATTATGAAGAGAGTGGCACTGGGTATATTTGCAGTGAGGCAAAGCTTGCAGATAGGTGAGTGAGACATGAGAGATGGTGGCTGGGCCATGTACCTCCTCAAAGGGGCTCTTGTCTTTCATCCCCTTCGCCCCTAAGAAGACCCAGTTGTCTCGAAAGCCCAGCTGGTTCACGTGTCTGCTGCCCAGTGCTGAAAAAAGTGCCCGTATTTTGTTGTTCATCCTGAGAGACAGAAAAAAAAACATCAGTATGGTGCTGTGTGGGCCCCCTCCTGTCATAGAATCATAGAATCATTAAGGTTGGAAAAGACCACTAAGATCATTAAGTCCAACCACCAACCTACCCAAACATGCCCACTGACCCTCAGTGCCACATCTCTGTGGTTCTTGAGCACCTCCAGGAACAGTGACTCTACCACTCCCTGGGCTACAGTGCCAGTGCTTCACCACTCTTTCTAAGAAGAAAGAGCTGGCAGCACGTGGCTGTGGAGGTTGGCAGCAGCAGCACCCCCAGCCGTAGCACTGCTGCTGGTTTTTGGGCACCTAGGGTCACGCATGGGGCCCAACTCACTTTGTGGCGGCATCGTCATAGGTGGCTGCCAGCATGATGGTGCCATCCTTGATATCTTCGAGAAAGGTCTCCAGCTTTGTAACATCTGAGAGGAGCGTTAGGAAAAAGAAAAGGGTTTTAGTAGTGCTGTGCATGGTACTGGTGATAGGAAGGTTTGGGACTGCTGCTTGCCTGCTGTGCACGACCATAAGGAGAAATATACTGCTAATTTGGCTAACTAGCTGTGAGACGTTGCTCATATGAATTAAATTTCCAACACCAGGAATGAGCCTGGCTGCAGAGTTCCTGCCTGGTGGCAGCAGTTTTGTGCACATTGCAGGAGTTATTCCTCATCCTGCATCTGCTGCGCGGGATGCTCGAGTCCAATGCCCCATCTAGTGGCACAACAGCTGATTGCTGCTTGGGGCTCACAGACTACAAGAAATCTCATGATGTCAGTGTTTCTCCTTAAAATTCTGGAGTTACCAATATAGTTTTCATGACCAACAAACATAAAGAGTGTTTGGTTTAGTGGGATTTTGTTCTTCAGGCTTTTGTAAGTGAGAAGGGAGCCAGAAGCCCAGCTCAGCTGTGACCCTGGGCAGCCACACGTCCACCACCAGTGATGGCCAAAGTCCAGCAGCCCTTATCTGCACACACAGCAGAGCTGCTACAGTGCTGGTGACCGCTGGCACCGAGGGCACCGTGCTTACCTCCAGAGTACATGTCGAAGGAGCCCACCTTCAGGAGCTGCCCGCTCTTTCCTAAGGGTTGAAAATTCCCAACACAGTCAGGGTGGGTCTCCAGAGAGGCTCCCCTGCGTCCCAGGCCCACGTGCACCGTGGTTGATGCTCTCCTGAAGTAGGCTGTGCACAAAGCCTTTGGGCCACCGGGGCCCAACTCACCGTTCACCAGCGCTATGTTCAGCCCTCTGCCAATGTTGTTCTTCACGGTGCTCATGAGGCTGGAAAGCAGAGACCAGTGAGTGGCAGCAGGCCATGAACCATCCCCAGGCACAAAGATAAACTCTCCACTGTTGTGGAGTGGTCTGTGCTTGGCAGTCAGAGGCCAAACTTGCCCTGCTGCCATCCCACCCCCTCCCCATACTGCTTACATCCTGTCCTCGAAGCAGATGGAAGGTCCCACCACGTTGGCGGCACCGCTGATGATCCGGAAGGCGAAGTGGTCGGCGGGGCAGTCCTTCTTGTTCTCACATTTGTGGCGGGGCTGTGGTGGGCCTGGGGGGAGCAGGGAGCTGTGGGGGGGGGGCACGAGCCCTGGGGCTGGGGCTGAGGCACATGTCTGCTGTCAGGGTGCGCTGTGGGGTGAGGCACGTTCCAGCCTTGTCCTAGGGCCAGTGATGGGCGGTGATGGAGTTGGGATGGGACGTAATGAGCTGGAGTCGGGCACTACTTTGTGTGAACAGAGGGCAGGTGTCACAGGGAGTGTTCGCTGCTGGCACCCATTCAAGCCCAGCCCTATGTGAATTTTCTGCCCTGAGTTTCCCCATTTTCAGCTGGGGTGAGGCTTGCAGCCTCACCACATGCATAGGACCTCTGCTGGCTTCCTGCAGCCCATGGCCTGAGAGTGTTGTGCTGAGGCATGGGATGTGTAAAGGCCCATGTGCCTGCTGAAGACACTGCTGTGCTGAAATCTACACAAGGGCCATAGGGAGATCCCCCTGCATTTGTGAAGGTGAGACATTCGTCTTGCAAGCAGTCATCGTACTCCGACCATTGCCCTCAAGCCCGGATCAGTGTTGTGTATGAGATGAAGCCAAGAGTGGTACTCACTACTCATGGGCTTTCTGGTGGAACCTGCAGACACAAAGGAGAGGTCAGCATCCCACGGGCCCACCAAAACCTCTCCTCGGGGCTGTGAGTATCCCCGGACTCCTGCAGAACTTCCCACTGCCCTGTCCCCGCTGTGCCCACATTACAGAGCTGGTGGCTGTGCCCCCAACCAGGGGCCGCCATGCACTCACCCAACCAGCTCCGCAGGCTGATGGCTCTCCCTCTGTGCTCAGAGTATGTCTGTATGATGAACCAGAAGCTCAGCAGTGTGGCCAGCGGCACCAGGATCCGGATCATGCCTGGTGAGAGGAGGACGTGGGTAGGGGGAAGGGCATCCCTGGGGCATCCCGCAGTCTGTGCATCTCCAGTTCCCCTTGCACAGAGTGGCTGCCGTGGCATGGCAGGTGGCCAGTACTCCTTTCCTCATCCTCTACAAGGACTCTGGTCTCTTAATTAATGTCTCCAGAGTGAGCGCTGATCCTCAGATCGGCATCACTCTTCCACCAAAGGGCATTATTCATGCTCCTCTCTGCATTAAAGTTAATCTGATAATTAGTTAGAAAGCAATATAAATGCAAGTGTTTCCTATTTTCCCAGTGCTGGGAGGGCTGCTGTCCCCCAATTAGTCACCAACAACAGCCAAGCAGCCACTAATACAAATGTGATTGGCATTCGGCTTTAAAGCAACACTCACTGGAGCAAAACATTCCTGTCATGCATGGAAACAGGGTAGAAAAATATACTTAGATTGCAGCTGAATGGCTCTTATGGAAGCAGGAACCTCTCAGCAGCTATCACTTCTCAGCCTCTGAAGGTTTAGCTGGGAAATACACAACAGCCTGAAATCTACACAAATATCATAAAAACCTGATGCTTATACAAATGCCCTTTCCTGTGATGCTGGTAAGGGGATGGCAGGGCAGATGGGCTTGAAATGGGCGATGCAAATGAGAAATAGGTATGAAGAGCTGTAGAAAATGGGACTGGGAAAAGTAAATGCTCGTCTCCATCCTTACCTGTCACCCGCATGCTGGGGGAACACAGCGAGGGGCTGTCACTGGTCCTGCGTCACCCTGAGCAAGGAGAAACACTGTGAAGCGTGGCTGTAATCTACAAAAACCAGGCGGATGTTAGATGAAAAAGAATTGCTCTGTTAAGCATGTTTGCATTGACTAAGGTTGGGAACTAAGCCACCATAAATGCATGGATTCCTGTTGGGCACATGCTTGTCCCCACCCTGACGTATCAAAGTCCTGGCTCCGATGTATCAGAGTCATTCTGCAGGCCCCGTGCTGATCCCCTGTCACTCACCAGTGCTGTCCTTTTCCCAGGAACTCTTCCCTGCCGCTGACAAGGAATAGCTCAAGTGGTGTATTTGCCGGCACAGCCCTGCATCATTTCCTTCTGGGATGATGCAGGGTGAGTTTTCAATATTATGGACTGCAGAATGCCACTGACAGCTTGCAGTTTAGGCTGGCATGGCCAGAGAGGTCTGCAGAGGAAAGTCCTCTCTTTAAATCAGAAGGAAAAGGAAAGAAACTGCTGCCAAGGGCTGGTGCATTCTCTCTGTTCAGCAAACAATTTGGCCTCTTAATTTGCATACAGTCTGTTGGGCTCATGGTGATGCAGCTGCGGGCATTTCTAACAAGAAGCAGAGTTTGGGAGCAATTCCTACACTGGCAGAGCAGCACCAGCTCTAAGGACGCGCGGCACAGGAGCACAAATGTTTTCCCTTTCCCTGATCGTGCAATGTCTTGGCCCATGTGGATTGGGAAGGGTTGCAAGTGGGATCATGAACCACTTCCCACCCAAACTTGCCCACCTCCCTGCTGCCACCGCGTCCCCCATGGACACACAGCAGAAACCCACAGGGACCCAATCCTACCGTCCAAATTTGAGGTCACAGCATGGTGTGGTCCATCCTGGAGCCCAACCTGAAGCCGGAAGGCAGAGCCTCACCTGCAGCAGTGTGCCCAGTGCTGCTGTGCTCGGAGATAAGCTTGGTGTAGAAAATCTGTAAAGGACCTGCGCTGAGAGTTGCTTTTCCTGTTTGAAGGGTAAATAAAAAGCAGTGAATTGTAGCAGGGCTGGGCTGAAGGCTGAGTTCAGGTTTGCATGCTATGAAGAAGGAGAGAAATTTTCCTTCCTCTCTGACCCTTTTCTGGGTCCCATTGCCAACATTTATGGAAAATGCCCACAGCACTGTGTCTCTGCATCCTCCACAGCCCTTTCCTACTCCCTCCAACCTTGTCTCTGCCAGCCCCAGTGGCCCTTTATCTCTGAAATCCCCCTCTGCAAAATGTGAGACCTCCAGGCTGGTAGTGGGTTGCATTTGGAGCTCTCTGAGCTTCCCTCAAGTGCAATGAGTAAAGCCTGCAGCTGGCAATGACTTCAGACCTAGAATATAGAAAGTTGCAAAATGTCCCCATTGTGTCCCAGTCACTGTGGGGGCACACGCCTGCATTTGTGTTCCCACTGCACAGTGCTTCGCCCAACTCGTGGTTTTCTATGCATGTATTGATTTCATTGCAGAGGGAGAGAAATGGAAAAATAAACCAATAAACACCACCACTTTGGGGAAGTCATGTATTTATTCGGGCTATTTATTTTCACCTTAATCCCAGGTAAAACTCATTGGGTGAAGTCCCTTAGCAGTGAAATTGATGGAACCTGATTGCATTACAAGAGGGCAACCCTCTCCTGGGATTTCTATTATGTTCTCTTTTAATTGTTTGGATTGATTTTTTTTTTTCTTTTTCTTTTTATGCTGGAAAGAGCACAGCGCTCCGCTGTCAGCCAGAGCCACTGGAAAAGAGGGAGAGAAGGAAGGAGCTGCAGAGGACGGCAGGCAATAACCAGAGGTATTTGTCTAATAAACCGGAAACCTATTTGCTTAAAATCCATTCTGAGAACAAAAAGGTTCCTGTATAAATATTGCTAAAGATTTCAATGGTGCTTTAGGCATAGGCTCCACCCAGAGCCTGCCCAGGGGCCCAGGAGATCTGCCTGTGTGCACTGCTGAACTCCTCCCTGGAGCAACACTGTTTGCCAGAGCGTTTCTAATTTCCTCTGACCATAAAAACATTTGGTTGCATGCTGGCTGCTCGGGCGGGTACCTGTGGCCAGAGCTCCCCCTGCAAGTCAATGGTTAACTAGGGAGAGGCCCTGCTCCCACTGTGGAGCCGAGCAGGATGCAGGAGGCGGGCAGGGATGTGAGGCAGTGGCAGTGACCAAGCTGGGCCCAGGAGTGGGACCATGGCCAAATCCCATCCTGTCTGCAGCTGCTGCTGAAGCACCACTTCGTTTCTCCTTTTCACTGCCTTAGTGGAGCTGGGAGCCCCACATGCCATGCCTCTGCCCCTTCTTTGCCAGAGGCTGGAGGCTTCCTTCTCTAGTCAGCGGTACCATTAACTGCACCACTGGTAGTTACCTTTGCAAACACGCGCAAGTTCCTTAACCCTGACAACACATCTCATGGCTGTCACCCAGTGGCGGTGGCCATCTGGAGGCACGAATCCTGGCAGGAGGTGCGGGGCCACGGGATGGGGCGAGCGGCCGAAGCGCCACCTGGCAGCAGGAGCGCAGCCGTGGGTGCTTGCTATGCTTTGTGCCGGCGTGGCAATTGGTGGTGCTGTTGCGCAGCGCATCCATCACCCGCTGCAGCCCTGGCGCAGCCCCCGGCGCTCGGAGAGAGGAATAAATAAGGGAAATCATAACCGCTTTTACCATTAAAAGAGAAATTAGCTCGCGCCGCGCTAAGCCCACAGTTTGCAGCTCTAGCACAGCCAATCCGCTGTTATTGTTCTGCAGGACTCCTCTGCAACCCAACGATGACAAACACCGGGAATTAGAAGAGTGTAATTACTCTGTATTAGCTGAATTCACGGTATCGACACAGATCATAAACATCCATTGATTATTCCTAATTTCACATTTTTAGCATTCTGAATTGCAGCAATTACGCCTGTCGGAGGCAATTAGCACATCTCCCACTTCCTCAGACCCCCAGTCCCTGCCCTTCCTCTGAGACAGCTTGGTGACTGCTGAGTGAGAACTTGGAGCACAAATCCCTCCCCACTGCTACAACACCCAACCCCTCTGCAGCACCCAGCCCCTCTCCATTGCTCCTTTGGCTGCTGAGAGCCTCAAAATGCAGATGGATGCCCATGGGGACCTCTGACCCCACAGCCACAGATTCCTTGTGTATGTGATTAACAGTAGGAGTGCTCCAGTACTTGCTGTCCTCTGCCCAATGCCAGTTGGTGCCGTGCTCGATATTTTGTTATGAAGCAAAAGCAGTATTAAAAAAAGGGTGTGGATATAGATCATGAATGTTTGCATGGGAAATATGTGACTCTATTAGTATCATATCATTAAATCTGTTTCTTAGGCACAGTCAGTGATTTCATTACAAAGTGTAGTGGAGCATAGTGCCAGCTCTGCAGCTCTGATTTGGGCAATTAATGACAAGAGGAGACAAATCCCAGCCTTACCAATGGCTGTGCCTTTGAGGCTTCCAGTTTGCTTCACTTGCACTGAATATGGAAGGATGTTGGGTGAAGCACCGCTGGCCAAATGTTGTGCTCCCAGCTGTGCACTGGGACTCATAGCCTCTTCTCCCAGGTACTGATAATAACACAAGAGGTAATGGCTCTAAGTTGTGCCAGGGGAGGTTCAGGTTGGATGTTGGGAAAACTTTCTTCTTAGAGAGAGTGGTGATGCACTGGCACAGGCTGCCCAGGGAGTGGTGGAGTCACCATCCCTGGAGGTGTTTGACAACTGTGGAGATGTGGCACTGAGGATCAGATGCTTCTATCTGCTCCTCACCTGCAGGTTTCCAGACTGGCCCTATGTTAGTTGGAGGAAGTTGTCTTTGGGCCTTGTTCAGTGAAGTGAGTTCACTTGCAGCTGCTTCTACTGCTTCCGTGTGGCTGAAAAACAATGTTTGAGTGAGCATACGGCCATCCTGCATGCTGTGCTGCCCAGGTTTGCTTATTGCTTGTGGCAGGGCAGGCTTTGGGGACGCATCATCTGAGTGATGCAAACCTGCTGCTACTTAGTGCAGTGGGGCAGAATGAGACACTGGGGGCTGGACTCAGAAGGGGGATGGCAGGGGTGGGAGCCCACCTGGGGACACAGAGGAGATCTTACCTCTGTGCTGTCAATGGGCCCCACCAACCCAGTAAGGCATCACAGTGCCGATAGAATGTCTCTGTAAAAAGTGCAATAGAAATTAAAATCTCCACTGAGAAAAAAGCCAGTGGGGCTTTTTGCATCTATTATTTTTATTGTACTCTGGAATGTTTATAAAGTAGATTGCTTTCATCGAGGGAGCACAGCTTTTCTCCCAAGATGTAATTCTGAGGCTTCTTAAGGAAGATTTCTTCTCACAGAGGAAATAAAAGATAGAAATATGATGCTCCCTGACATTTGAACATGCTACTGAGAATCGGAACGGAAAGAAACAAACTCAGAAAGTATCATTTGTATCGCAATCAACTTCAAAAAGTCACCATCTGCTGAGTTACTACCCAGTAACCGCATTGTTGTTGTGATGGTTTGGGACTGTCTGCACCCATGGGGCTGCCCTGGTGCCGTGCCTGCACCAGGCAGAAGGAGGGCAGAAGAAATGACATTTCTTGGCATCTCAGGTCTCTGTTATTTTTCCTCGCTGATTTTATTATAATTCATCATAACAATTTGCCCTGTGTAACTCACCTAGTGCTCACCTTGCATTTTTTTACTCAGTTTGGTCTTCAGCTGCTCATGGACTCCCAGGAAGGTTGCTAACTTTTTTAAATAAAAATTCCCCATCAAATTCCATGTCTTCCATCAGCCCTTCTCCGGCTTCTGGTGGTGCTGAGCAGAATTTAACCCTCTCTGCTGTTAAGGTTTCACTGCCCCTTCTCCACGTACAAAAGATCCCTCTATGGTAATACAGCTGCGTACACCAGCTCATGTCTTTGCTTTCCTGGGTGAAGGGAACCAATCTGTATTGTCAAGGCCTGTGCCTTTTCTTCTTGCCAGCGTGTTCACTTTTATGCCTTCCCAGTGGCTGATTTTGGGATGGCAGGAAGAAGGCACTTTCATGCCTTCCCTTGTGGCTGTGGTGTTCTGTGCCTGGTGGCCACCTCCATCATGGCAAACAGCTGAATACTTGGCCCAGGCCTGGTGGCCCAAGGGGATCTTGGTGGATTGGTGGCCAGGCAGTGGCTGGTGCCTTGAGGTGTGAATGTGTCTGTGCTTTCTGATGTCTTTCTGCCACTATTGCTCAAATCGCTTCATTTATTGCAAAATGAAGCAACTCTTTAAAAGCTGAATGAGGATCTGGCACAAAACTCATAAAACCAAAGCAACAAAACCCAAAAGATGAGCAATTGCAAAGCGTGGAAATGGTCGATTCTCAGTAAGTTTTATGTTTTTAAGCTTCTTGTAAATAGAGGATAACTCAAGAAGTTTCAGAAAGCAGAGGGGTTTTAGCAGGGTGAGAGTGCCTTGAAGGACACCAAACTATATCTCTATTTTTCCCTGTAAATCAGCTGCCTGGGGAAGCCACATTACCATTTTGTTGGTGACCTGCTTTGGATTTATCGCCAGGAAAAATCGACATGCACTGAATTGTCTATAATCCTTCCTCAGATGGAGGGGGATGAATGAGCTGGGATTTTGTTTCTTTGTTGAGATGAAATGTAATTACTTTATGGGGTCTGCATGGTGTGTTAAACTCTGCCAATATTAAAGCGTGATACAAGTTACAGAGCTGTGCAGGTTGCTGGAGATTTATGGAATAAAAGGTATAATTTCACACTTCACTGCATTTTATTTTGAAGTTGAATGTTGGTGTGCTTTTCAGTTGTTCAGATGTGCTAAGACAAGAACGCTTGATGAGCAATAGGCTGTGCTGCTTTGCTTTCTGATGGAAGACCCAAAGAGTCCCAGCCTCAGAAAACCTCTTGGAATGCTGTGTGTCTGTCAACCATTCATTGCTCAGAGCAGCCAGAGGCGAGCACAAGGGTGGTCAGGGCTGTTGCCCAGGGAGTATTGGAGTCATCTTTCCTGGAGGTTTTCAAGAGAAGGGCAGATGTTGAATGGGTGACACAGTTTGGTACGGTGGTGATGGGTTGGTTGATGGTGGCACAAGGTGATCCTAGTGGTCTTTCCAACCTTATTAATTCTATGACTCTAAGACATCATGAGGGATGGGTGTCAGGGAGGAGAGCTGCAGCAAAAGATCCTTAGCTGCTCTCCTTGAAGCTCCACATTTGCAGGATGGAGTCTGGGACATGGCCCTGAATGTGTCCCTGTAGGACAGAGCCAACACTGAGCTCAGCTGCCTCACTGGTGCCTCGATATTGGCAACAAGCAACTGCTTTTACTATAATATTCATGTTTCCCCGACTAATTCCCTGAACTCATCAGCCTTTTCTGGTAATAGGGTTTCTCCCTTGTGCTGACTTATTAATACTGCATGGAAAAAAGGACCTCCTTAAACTTCTTAAGGAAGACCTCCTTAAACTCGAAAGGCATTGCAATGCAACCAGAACAAAATGTAGGCTGTAGCTCTGAACGCTGTGCTTCATTTCACAGTGGTGTCTCTGTCTCAGCTGCTTAATAAGGACTCACAACCGATTTTTAGACAGTCTGTCTGTAATTATTTTCTTCACGAAGTAATTTTGGTTTCACAGGTAAATACCAGTCTCAGCAATTTTCACTCTTCATATGCAATTTGATTTAGAACTGAACATCCTCTGCCTGCTAAGCAGGTACTTATTGTGGCCAAACTTGCCTGACACATTCCTCGCCTGCGTCGCTGCCAGCCCATGGGTTACTCTGCACTCCTCACACCTTGGCTTTCCTGCAGATGTGCTGAAGGGCTGCAGCACGCCCTTTGGTTTTTCAAGCGGAACTTTGGGAATTTCCACGGAGACGTGGCAGCAGGTGGTGTGGTGCCCACAGGAGGGACGCTGGCGTCAGATGCTCATCCAGAACCACTGTGGTCAATAAGCTGTGAATTAAGAAGGATTTATGTGATTGTCTGCGAGAGCTGCGTGACTCGTTAAAGTGTGCTCAGTAACCCAGTTACAAAAGTGCCACTATGTGTGCTTAGTAAAAGACTGTAACAAAGACTGTAACTGCTTTAAAATATGGTTATAGGCTGTTGCACAAAGGAGAAGCAGTAACTTAAATATGCACAGGCTTTGAATGCACTTAACTTTATCGTGGGTCGCAGTGAATTATGCAAGGCATGAAAAACAGTTGTCAAAAATACGGAAGAAAGATACAAAGCAAAAGCGCAGCCATTCATTCTCAGTGGTAATGTGTTAATGCAGGAGATGGGAAACAGCAGCACTGGAAATGGGAAGGGAACGCTCAGCAAACTGAACTCTTCATTGGAAAAACATTTCCAGAGAATAATCATCATCCATGAGCTTTGAAATTATCTCGAAATGAATAACGGTTTTCCCAGCCAGTCCCTGGGTACAGCCAAGGTGAGGCTGGACGGGCTCTGAGCACCTGATGGAGCTGTAGGTGTCCCTGCTCATTGCAGGGGGGTTGGACTGATGGCCTTTCGGGGTCCCTTCTGACTCAATCGATTTTGTGGTTCTATGATGACCCAGGGTTGAATGACAAAACTCAGTGCCACCATGTGCCCAATGCAACAAACCCACGGCACCATGGGATTCCTCTTTGGAGAGCCTTCCTGATGAGAAAGCAGCAGCCAAACACTTGCACGGGATGTTTTCTGAGCTGTATGAACACATTATAAAATTACTCAGTGCGATAATAAATGCATCCAGAGCTTTAGTATTTTCCACCTCAGGTGGTAAGGCAGTCGCTGCGAATAGATTGCTGGAGCGAAGGTTTGTGCCTTTAGCACGGCGGTAGCAGATGGCCTAATAAATATGCAGTGCTCTGAAATGACGCCTGTAATTTGTGACCTAGGCTTTTTCTGGTCTCCCACAAAGATAAAACACACAATCATCCAATAATAAACTTGTTAATAGATAAAAAACCCAAGCGGTGTAATGGAAGCGTTGCTGGAAGCCCAGCAGCATTACAGTGCAGTGACAGTGGTGCTGGGAGCCTGGCCCTGTTGTTTATGGCTGTATGGGACTGTAGCACCCGATGGAGCAGCAGCACCCCAAAACTATTCCTGGTTGGGGGAGGTGGATGAGGCATTACTCATAGTGACTGCAGTGGGATCCAGAGCATCAGAGGGAGAGCTCCTGTGCTGCTGCTAACAGCAACTTCAACAGGAACCAGAACCAACGAGAAGCACTGTTGTTACATTGACACACTCCCGTGGGTGCCATGAAACCAAGCTTTCAGTTTGTGAGGGAACTGAATTTCAATAGATTTTTTTTCAAAGTGCCAGAAAAGGTGGCAGCTGAGGATGCCGAGTTACTATAGTAACCGCAAGAGAAGTGGTGATTATCAGAAGTACCACAGAGGAAAGACAGACCGGATTGTCTTTTTGTTCTGCACATAATTCATTGCTTAAAAACAATCTCTTTTTTAATATAAAGAAACGCAATGGAAAAAAAATTGAGTGTGAAATGCATTATGCAAAAACACTCGCACAGATTCTCCAGCCTGTGCAGTCTTGCCATCTGACCCAAAGTTTCAAGATGCACCAAAACTGAGCGTCTCATGTCTGAAGGATACATGAATAAGGAGTACTTCTCATGTCTTCTTGCCTTGTAAACATGGCAGCAGAGGGGAAAGGGCAATGCTGCTGTCCTGAGGGGGGGGCGCTTTGGGACAGAGGTGCTCCGTTTGGTGTCACAGAGCTCACATGGCAGCTGAGGACATACAACAAGCAATGCTAAGCAGAAAGCAGTTGTGTACATACAAGCGTGTGTGAGCCAGGATCTGATTTTTGAAGGGCAAAATTATGATTTCATTGAACTCTTAAACTGATTATGGCATTAGCAAGAACAGATATAAATCTTTCTGGGATAAACTGGCTAAGGCAGGGTAAGTAAATTATCTCCACACAGTATCTGTCTTCCTGTGGATTTCAGTGCTACTCGAATCAATTGGTGGTGATATGTTTGTACCTGACACAGAAGCCAAATACACAATCTGATCCTGTGCCAAGCCACTATTAACAGCTGCATTTTCAATTGATTCTTGGATATTCATTAACTGGCATCCATAATTACAAATAATTTACAGACATAACATTTTAAATCACTTGCCAGTGAGCTTCGTAAGCTCACTTTATGACATTCCAATACATTATTCTTAAAAATTCACTGAGTAATCAACTTGCAAATGATTACTGTGGAACAGCACTGGATATAATCAAGTAGAAACTCAGAGCACGAATCGCCAGAAATGGCCATAGATCACTTCTGCCATGTGATGCTGACATCCACTTTAACTTCTTCCAAATAACTGATACATACTGAACTGCTGGACTCCGAAGCTGCTGTGAGCTTAATGCCATTACAGCCAAACACTTTGCTTCTTCCACATGCAGCCCCTGCCCTGCACAGTTTCATGGACTGTATTGATTTTGAAGTGCTGTGAATGGTCTGCTCTATCTCCATAGCCTTGCTCCGTGGTCAACATGGATATTATACATACAGCAGGAAGAAATCACACTGTGATGCATGCAATTTCAATCTCTTAAGTTGGAACTCTGGGGCCCTCACTGGAAACTGCACTGAAAGACAATGTGGATGGGATACATAAGTTTTGTTCTTATGTTGCAAAGTATAACAGAAAAACTAATATAAACGTGCAAGGACTGCATGCATATGGATCATATATACACCTTCCTGCCTTTACATGGAACAAGGCTCCAATTTCTGAGTGTTGAAACAATCACTCCTTACTGCCATCTCAAATTACAGCAGGAAATAGAGGGCAGCTGGTACCAGAACTCATCCTACGTTTTTGTTTCTGATGACAAAGGCAGCTGACAAAATAGACACCTTTGAACGTGTCTGGGCTGTAGTGTGTATCCTGAAAGTACAAAGCAATCCAATAAATGATGAATGGAAAAAGTTCTCTTTATTTGAGTCAGACCATAAGCTAGAGATGACCACCACAGAGGCTCTTGATTCACCTGCATCAATTCCCACGTAAAAGCTTTGAATGCTGGAAATAAATGACACTAACAAATAAATGTCTTACCCACTGGAACCTCCACGCTACGTGATTTTCCACTGCAGTACAACTTAATGTGAAACTATAAAAATAAGACACTATGTACAAAATATATTCATTTGTTTGCAAAACTACTGGTTACTTCAAGATTTAAATTACATGATAAATTATGCAGCCCAGTCACACTTCAAAAACAGTTAAAAGATGAGTCTATTCTGAATACAGAACAGTGTGCCCTCTTGAGCTGACTATGCCAATTCATAGTACTTCCCAGAATTTGGGTCAAAGTAACAGTTCAGACACGGATCATACAAAAGAGTCAGGACTTCCTCGTCTTCTTCAGCATTGAGGTCATCTTCACCTGTGTGAGGAATGGAAAGTAAGAGTAAATCGCTCTCATTCACTTTGAAAAATCACATGGAAATACCTCTCTGTCAAATGTGACATAATTTCCCTTTAAATTGTATAATCTTCTGACTTTTGAATCGTGACCTTCAAGATAAATGCAGTTCAGTTGTTTTTTTTTTGTATACTTCTGAAGACTTGCCTTCAGCTGAGGTGAAATGATGTCATTCAGTTTGCTGAACAGCTGGACTTCACAAAGCCCAAGAGGGCTGTTCAGCAGCAGGACCTTTACTGAGAGCGTATCGATGTCCTCCTAAGTGGTGTCTTCCTCATTGTCTGCTTTAGTCCAGCAAAGACAGTCAGTCCTTTCCTAAGGACTGTAGGAACCCAATTGTGTGTTATTAAAATATTCCGTGTGGAAATCAGAAAATTAAGCAGCACAAACATTTCCTTTTGAAGACTTGCTGCTTGTCAGATGGTCTCACAGCAACAGCATTCAAGTTTGTTAGCATTCGTAGGGTATTTGTTATTGCTGGTTATAGACACATTAAAGGTAGCTGGTAAAATATATTCAGTATATTTCATTGTCATTAATGGGTTGAAGAAATCGTGTGACAAATAAGTCCAGCAAGCTTACAGAAGAGTCAATATTGTTGCAATAAATGAGCTCATATTGACTTTTCTGATACAATGAGCTCTTTCACTGTAGGAAGGCTAATAAAAACCAAAGCAAGACTAAAAGATATAGTGTTATCCTGAGACAGGACCTTTAACTATGTATGCAAAGGTATATACCCCAATTAATATTTTCAGATAAGTTGTAAATATAGATGTCTTAAAATTTGCCTTAAGTGGAGGAAGGCAGTGTGGCATCCTAACTGCTCGTAACGAATGAACTGTGGGACTTCTTAGAAATGCATTTTAATGTCTAGTGTCTGATGTTAAAACCAAACCAAACCAAACCAATCATATAAGAGACCTTGCAATATCAGAGACAACAAAATTGAAAAATGGTGTGAATTAGCAGGAGAAATCCAGCCATTTCTCAGATGCATACATAGCTTTATTAGCTTTTTAGAGACAATCAATCCAAATGTTAAAATTTACAGACATTCAAGCTTTACTGCAGCAAGCCTTGGATTTCATGATCCAGACATCAAGACATCAATCCACATCAAGACCCTCTCAGAGACCTTTCACAACTTTATATCCAACGCGTCTTTATCTCAAGGATTACTGTCCAATTCTCTTGGGCTTATTTAGGACTCTTAACAAAACATATTATTTGATTCTTCAAAGCAAGGTCCCTCCTGACAGCAGAGTTCTGTTTTGCTGTCATAAACAATTACAAATACACATCTATGAGAAGATGGCCAATTTGGGGGCCATAATCTATTCTAGACTGTAAATCACTCAGACATCTTCATCCTCAGGCAATCAAAACACACAGGTCAGATTTATGAGATATCACATCGAATTCCCTGGACTTGAAGAAAAATGTAGGTATCTACCCTATTTCCTAACGCATAAGTAAGAAAAAAAGAGGGTTTGAAGAAAACAAGATAGATGTTTTATTCTGTTGCTGCCAACTTTCCAGTTTTCACAAAGTTCTTTGTCATTCTCTAAGCAAATGCTGTTATGAAGAAAAAAACCTGCAGCCCTTGAGATGGTAACTCAGCAATTTCTTCCTTTGGAAACTGTGCTGAGGCTTCATTTAAGGCTATATTTATTTATTTTTTTAATCAGAAGGCAAGTGCCACATATATAACTGTTTTGGTTCTTGTGAACATCAACTTTACTCCTAGCATTCTTTCTTTTTTTTTTTCCCCATATTCACTATCATCAATCCATGATTTTAAAAAAGTAAGATGTATTTTTTAATGGGATGAATCTATATTCAACCAGAATGCTAAGAATTTATACCTGCATAAGTTATTCTTCTATCCGAGGCATGGAAAACTCTGCTAGTTTGAACTGAAAATAATAAGTGATGCTGAACTCAAAAGGTAGCAGTATAAAAAAAACAGCTACTGGAAAGCAGAACCAGCTCTACAGGAACAGCACTCAGAAATGGTTTTCTACCCAGGTCCAGTGTCTTCACAAATTCCTACCTGGAATACTCTGATTTGGTGAAGATTTTATGTGCTCTTCCAATTTCTGGCTTGCAGGAGTGATGGGGGGACTGAATGCATCCAGCCAGTCTCTGAAAAACACAAACCAAATCAGAACTAAAAGCACAGTTTGTGTTGCTATTTGTGATTTTATTATTATAAAAATATAGTTTACAGCTAACACTATTAAAAAAGTTAAGGCTTCCTTCCTTTCTTTGCATTTTCACCTTTCACACTGAAAAACTTCAGCTGGCATTACTCTCTCAACAAAAGGTGTGATCCATAATCCCCAGAGCTGTGCTCTGAAAGCTTATGGGACTCAAAGAGTCCTTTGCTGCGGAACAGACCTGGGAGAAGCCATCTGTGTTTGATGACACTGTAGAGGTCAACCAAAAATCCTGGGGAAAAAGGCTTAATGGCAGTGCAAGAGCTGTGTTTGGTTACCACTGATTTGGCACTGCTTGGCGCCCCTCTATAGCATCATAGAATCACAGAAGCATAGGATCATCATGGTGGAAAAGACCACTAAGATCATCTGGTCCAACTGGGTGACCCAGCAAGTGTTAGTGCTATAGAATTTGTTACATGTTATAGTTTAAAATTTGTTATTGACCATAACATAGTTCTAGTTGCTGACCATAAGACAGAGAACACAGCTGTCATAAATCTGTGTTGCTTCCAGGAAGAAAAAAGTTTTGATGTAATCTTTATCATAGACGAGAGACTGTGGGACTTCTTCACCTATTTAATTTTATAGGCAGTTTATGCCTCTGCTGAACACTACTTTGTGACAGCTTTTAAAAATGATTTTCGCATTATCATACATTGATGCAAAGTTCAGTGTTCATTTCCGATATGCCACTTTATGATACACTGCCTTTGATTGTTACAGCTCAAAAAAGGAAAACAGAACAGTCCTTTTTATTGTTATTGCTATTGCTTTTTATTGCAAGCTGAAAGGTAGACATTTCCACTGAGAAAGTGGATAGGAAGCACATGTGTGAGATTTCATTCAAGTAATAGAGGCAGAGAAACGCAGCCCTGGAGGGACACATCCAAGACACAAAGTTCAGGCAATCCTGCAGCTGACCACATCTCACAGTTCTTTTCATAGAAGAAGCTAATCTCTGTACGCTGTGCATAGCTGATGTTTCATTATGTTCCCATCTCTCCTGCTCAACAGTTAAAAGCTATAACACATTCAGGCTTCCACATCACCATTAACTAAACTCAGTGATTGAAATTTAACATTTGAAATGGAATTCAAGGGACCTCAGTAAATCATCTCATTCTGATGGAACCAGATCCATCCTTTTTGACCAATGTATTTCACTGCAAGGCAAAGGAAATAGATGGGAAAGGGATCATTAAATTCCCCTGTGTTTGTTTCATGCTGGTGGAACTGTGCAGCTCTATTGAGTTAAGTTAGTTTGGAGTTAATTCAGTTTGTCTGGCCATGGCTGTTCCAACAGCTGGTACAAGAACATTTTACATCCAACTTGTGCTAGAGGCCAGAAAGATCAGCTAGGGCTGTGCAAGTAACTTCAGCTTCCAGGGATTCCTCTAGAAAGGATGAATTTTCCCAAAGCTTGACAGATTTCTTTACACTGCCCGGCTGCATCAATTGTCCAACACCAAGAAAACAGGTGATGTACTTCTACTTTCTGAAAAGCCTTGAAGATCTCACGTAAGATTTGTTTCTGACAGAGAGATCTGGAAAGGCTTAGGCATGTGCTGTAATTACTAAAACATGCCAGTTGCTTTTCTGTTGGTTGTTGTTAGTTTTTCTGCTACTTCTGGACTTGCTGTTGATTCCACCCCATCTCCTGCTGGCACGTACACATCATCTGGGGTGAATTTGGGGACAACCACCTATCAGTTAGCAGTCAAAATGGAAAAAACTAATTTTCTGCCTCAGGAAACAGAACTGCTGGTGTAGAAATCCAGCAAGTAGTATAGGAGATTTAAAGGAAAAGATACAGATTTTTCTATCATTTCAATATGTCAAAAACATACTTCACTTTTTTTTTTAATCCCATCATTCTGTTTTCACATATATGTCCAACTTCCAGCCATTCCCCCTCTGCTGCTCTGCCAATGAGAGCTGGTACAACTCATCCCCACAATATGCTTGCCCAGAGATCTCATTATTAGCTTTCTCTGTCACTGTGTACCATTTCTGTATTCCATGCATACACCCAAAGATTCTTCATTTACACCAAAGCTTTGAAAGCTTTCAGGAACAGTTAAGTAAATGCACATGATATCCAGTGGGATGGTAGAGAAGAATGGTGCCTGGTCTCAGTCTGATTAACAAATGTAGTTAGAAAAGTAAAGAAGCATTAGAGCATATACACAGTTCTACAGGTTTGGAAGAGTTTAGAGATACATGTTTTTCACATAAAATATATTCCAGATTATTTCTAAAGAAAAAAGGCAGTAGGTACCAGTAGGAAATCAGAGAGGATATTGGTAGGAAGGAAAGGAAGATAATAAGGTAGTTATCTCTAAAGGAAAAGACAGAGACCTTTCACTCACAGAACACAGAAGGAGGAAGGGTGTGCCATTACACCAGTACCTCTCCTAAATTCACAGTTCTTAATACTCCCATCTCTGCAGGGTCCTCCTGAAAGAGTACGACTGAGAAATCAGAGGCGGGATGATTTGTCACTAGCTGGATGATTGTGTCCTTTATTTAGTTCTTCAGTTATTTAATTCTGGCGTCAATAAGTTGCTCACTTTCCTCTTTATATTTCTTTTGAGGCATCTGGATCAGTTGATGTGTTATTATTTGTTGTAGTAGGGGCTAGTGTAAGAGCATGGAATTTTGGTGGTTCCAAAGGGAGGCAGAGGTATGTGGATTTATGATCGATGCAAGGGAGATGTGTGGCAAGTTTATTATTTCCTATTAAAACATTAAATTATTGTTAAACTATTTCTCATTATTAAACTATTAAAAAAAATTAAAAAATTATTTCTGGGGCAGACTTCTTTAAGAAGCTTCTTTATCTCCTTAAAACAGAAAAGCTAATCAAGCACTCTGACTAATTAAAACACTCCATTTATGCTATCAGTGCCTCAAGCTATAACCAATACCATCAACATGTAATAAACTATCTAGAGCTTCTCTGATAACAGTGCTGAATGCTAACGATTGTCTTTTGACATTGTGAGTTTTGTTGTCCAAAGCCTCCCAACAGCTTTCGCACACATTCAGATTGGCCAGCATCTTTAATGCTGGCACTGAAAGTCTGAACTGTTTTCAAAGCTATTCTCCATACCAAGATAGAGTAAAACATACTTGATATAATCTTGCCATGTCATATTCTTCTCCTTAAAAAAAAAAAACCTTTTGGAGAATAAATGTCATATATTGAAAGATCACACGATAGCTGAGCTGTGATAGAAAACAGGAGCAATCTTTGGGACTTATCAACACTTTTTCAGTTTTATGACAGAGGATTTGCAGAAAGTGGTGTTCATTGGTAAAATCTATTGAGAAAATTAGCAATGCCTTTTTAAGCAGCACTTAAACAAAGATTTAATCAGAGACAATCCCATATTAAATTTTTCCATGAGCAATAATACCATCAACAGAAGAATGAATAATCAGAGGCTTTGATTTCAATCTTGATGAATGCCACTGATACTCCTATTTAGTTACAGATTTCTTCTTAGGCTGTCCTGCTAGCTGGACTGAGAAAATGGCAAGCCTCATAATAAAAGGATTTTAAGCATTCCTGTGAATGGAGATAGCGTACTTTATCACTTCTCTTTTGGATGAGATTTAATTTCTACTACTTTAATCAATGGGATCATTTCATTCACATTATTAACAAAATTAAAATGCTTTGAAGTTTTAGTACAACAGCTTTGTCTGATGGTCTACATGTGCACTGAAGAAATGCAAGGCAAGTGCTGCACTGCATCGAACCAGGGACTGACAAAGTGACATCAGTTTTGTATTGGGAACAAAACGTGACGTGCACAGGTTACACAGCGCCTGAAGAGCACAGTCAGTAAGGAACACAAAAGATGATGTTTAGCTGCATAAAATTCCTAGGAAATTTTTATGAATCCTGGAAGAGAACTTGGCCATGCCTGAGCCGTAACAAGAGGAGCACATTTGTGGAGTTGTTGTTTTTACAATGAATAATTTGATTAACTCTGTGGAGGAGCAGAGGAGGCTCCTGTATGAATCAAGACTACAAAAATATTTGTAGAGAAAAAAGATCAGCTCTTGTCAGATTTTTCTACCGCCATCTAAAACCTTAGCACATACTTCTGTCGTACTAATAGTATTTAATAACACTGAAGCAGATTCTACGGCACATGCTCCAAGTAAATACCTTACCATGGTAGGTGAATGCAAAGTATCCTAGCTCCTATACAAAAGTAGTTCAGTGTAGCTTGGGTATTTGTTATGGCTAAGATGAACACCTATTTTCCCCCAATTTATTTGGATTTTTAATGATGTTTATTTAGTAGAGGTTGATAGAGATCAACTTAATACCCAAATAGGTCAGTATGGTCACCTCGCTTTTGGTACAGCCCCTCACCCATTGCTCTATCTTTTTTGGAGACTCCATCACTTTTCGGCTCCTATAGCAGATCTGAATTTTCAGTTGTGTACAAACCTGCTGCACTTCAAGGTTGTGTGGAACTTCATTAACTCACATCAGGTTGGCTATAAACACTGATTTGGTTTCTGCTTTGTAATATATTATGTATGGATGCGTAATGAGTTTTTTTTAATAGAAACATTTCCACAGAAATAAAGCCTTCAATACTAGTTTCAGTAATGCAGCAAGGACTTCTGAAGGCTATTAACATTCAGATGTAGAAATCAAATTTCGTGTGCAACCTGTATACCTCTGTAACAACTGCGGAGCTGTCTTAGCCTCACATTGCCCACTTTGGCATCTAAAATGCTTTAAACAATTTCAGTTGTGAACATTCTTATAAATTCTCACAAAATATGCCCTAAATCAAAAAACATTCAGTATGAATTTTTAAATCAGTACTTCTCATTGCCCTGCAGCTTCAGATGGGAAGCAGTGAGTGTAACATAGAACTGAGCGAGCATACAGAAGGAGAAAGAGATACTACTGAAGGAAGAGGGGGTGTATTTATATACACAAATTAAAGAGTTTTGAGTGAACACTGTAATAACAATCTTGAAAAATAACATAAATATGCATATCTGTATGGCTTTGCATGAACTGAAAGCTGTATTTTAAAAAGAAATATCACAGGGATTTAAGGTTAATCTGGCAACGTGTTGATGACTCAAAAAAATGCAAGACATGAGCTGCATTGTATTATTTTCCTGGAGTGTTGTTGTAGTCTCAAAATATCATTAAATCAGCACAAACCAACACTTATCATTTCCTGCACATTTTTCACAGTGAGCTGCATTCTGACTATGAGTAATCTGTTAATCTGTTCTTTGCCTCACAATCCGTCAAAGTGACAGATTCATTCCATCCCTAATACATAATATCTTCATTTGCTGTATGCTTTACTGGAACTTTCTTCTTTTGCTACCACTGAGATTTAGAAAATCGTGTGTATTTACAAAATGACTTTTTCCTTTCTCCAAATCACTTCAGCAAGTCCAGCCCACCAAACACTATACTACTAATGGAGGCAAAGAGATTTAATAAAAAAGCATAACATGGTCTAATTTCCAATGAATTAATAACTAAAAAGAGATCATAAACAGCCCAGATGTAACCATGCATGAAAGACTTGAATCTGTTCCTCTTAGGGACTTATCAGAGTACGTGTTTGTGTATTGGTTATAGATTGGATTCAGGATGATAAAGGAAATGTGAATTCTACTTATTGAGCAAGATATTTGGGTGCTGTAAGTTGCTGTTACTTGTGTGGACATTATGACCAGGCTGACTGGTAGCAGGTCAAAGTTTGGCCTCTTAATGCTTTCCCATTTTTCTTTTATTATGTGAGTTCAAATGATAAATTTGTGCAGGATATTTGAAACATGCTGCTCATGTTCACCAGTCTAAAAACAAGAATGATCTGAATTTGGAGGTTTTACTTTGTAATTAACATAATTGTGCTATTTGGTCAAGTTTTCATAGTTAAATACATGAAGCTTCTGTCACTGTTGGAGGTTTTCAAGATCAGGCTGGATGGGGCCGCGGGCAGCCTGGTCTAGCAGCAGATGTGGAGGTTGGTGGCCCTGCCTGTGCCAAGGGGGTTGGAACTTGATGATCCTTGAGGTCCCTTCCAACCCAAGCCATTCTATGATTCTATGATAGTTTCTGTTAAATAACAGTAACATTGTGATTTACTTAAAGACCAGACCTCTAATGCATCACCCTGTTGACTCGCTGGCTGCATTATAGTTTTAATGTTCAGTAGTGAAGTAAATGTCACTAAAATAGAAAACCAGTTTTATCATCTAACTAAAGTAAAAGACTGGCCCTTTATTCTTTGCTGGCTTAGATTCACTTGTCTGAGACCAACTGTATACATCACAAGTAAAGAATCTGCAAATGTGTTTTAAAATTTCAATATATTAATCTAATCTTAAACAAGAGAGTTCTAGTCATGTAAGTCAGATATTCACTGGTCAATCAACTAGATTTCCACACTTAATTAAGTATCTGTTAGGAAAGGTTTGCTTCTTTTTTTCACGTATTTTTAGCAATTATTTAAACCATACGTTTAAAAAATTATACTTCACTGTTTCACCATTCAAGAAACACCTGAATCCAGCACCCAATGAGTCTTGTCACAATTAAAGTAATTCCTTTTCTCCGCAGTCAGCTCTAACAGCACCTCACTGCTCTGCCCATCCTGAATGTAGGCTGCATCCCATTTAACTTTTAATGGATGACACGCAGCCAGAGGGCTTTTAAAGATCAGTGGAGAGAACATGACTCAACAGAACACTAACTTTAATATTATCAAACTTGTTAAAGGCGATGCAGCTGAATGTTCCCAGCCTGTGAAAATTACCTTTCTTTTTCAAGAAAGTGAAAAAAAAATGCTAGGGAACTCTGACCTTCTGGTGTATTAATACAATGAATGGTACAGCATGGAGCTGGAAACTTAATCATTACCAACAAAGGGAGAAGTATGCTGCCTTGCTCTAATTTTTCAAAAACATCATGTTTTGTCACCAACAGCAAAATCACAGAAAGGAATCAAAAGCAACACTGTATGATGGATCAAAGCAATTACACAAATGATAGCGGGGCGGCAGGAAGGGAGGCGGTGGGCACTTGTGCCCTTGGAAACCCAGGCGGTTTGGCAGTTTTACTTTGTAAGACAAAAACACGGATCTCTTTCAGACATCCCACCAGGAACAAGGGATGGCGAGTCAGTACGTGAGCAGCCAGCACGTGCTGCGTCCTGGGAAGGCCTAAAACAGTTGGCTGTTGGCCACAGAAAGTTCAGCAATGCAGAATTCCAGTCCGTAGCGCTACTCAAACATGGGCTGCTGCAGAAACGAACCGGCTGATTTGCTTTCTATGGGCAGCAATAGATAGAAAATCTTTTGTCTCACCTCAAGTAGGCACCGACGCTTTATTCAGGGAAGAGTGACAATGAAATGTACCTAGCAAAAAATGCTGTGGGGCCGAATACTGTCAGCAGTTCTCTTAAAAGACTATTCAGCCAAGCATCATGGAGATGCAAAGGACAGCATCCTAAGCAAATGCTTAGGTACTAGGTATTGTTTGGTGCTGACATTTTGAAATGCCCCGTGTCAGGGTTCTCAAGCAACTTAGAGTACCCCTAAACTGTGAGTTTAGTAACTTCTCTCCCATTGCAAGAATGGGAATACAGCTAGGAACTAAAAAAAGAAAAAAACACAACAAAAAGCAACAACAACAACAAGAAAACGTGTACAGGGGACACTGGGGGACCTAAGACATATCTGTTTAATGCTATTTTCCCTGCTGTAAGAGATTGAGCCCATTAACATGGGTGGAGACCACAAGAGACAAGAACCAAGGCTAACGTGGGGTATGCAGCTCTGCATTTTCCTGCATAGTCCAGGCATAGAACACATGGTTAGGAGCATTTTCCATGTTTTATATTTCAGTCTTTTAGTCTTCCATGCTCATGCTGCCATGACTTTATGTTCTCAGATTCCCATACAAGAGAAAGTCATTTCTGGATTATTTTAACAAGCTTTTGCATGTTAGCCACTCAGTTCTCAACAATCTTTCTGCAGCTAAGCTTTTTACCATAGTGATTAAAAAATTTAACCTTTCCAATTAGATGTTTCCTGTGCCATTTGCTTCTATTGTCATGTTCTTTTTCATGCATATTATAGCCTGACAAATGCAGCAGAACTTTGCTAATTCAGATTAACGATGGGGAGATCTATTGCAAATTACACTATTTTGTGGATGAGTAAAGTAACTGAACGAGTACAATGAAAAAGCAAAGCACATTTTTTGATACGTTGTTCTTGTTCACTTATTTTGACAACTGTTGTGTAATTTCCTAATAGTTCCTAATGTAATAATTTCTGTTTTGCAGAAATAATGGATTTGTATGACTTCCATCTTCTAATGAATCACAAAAATAAATATGCTTCTTTGTAAAACACATCCTTTAAATTTCCTTCTCAACTCTACGCTATTAGAGTACTTATGCCCTTACCTGGAAATATGGGAGACAAATATGTTTTACAACTGAATTTTACAGCATGCATGGTAGAGAAGTTCTGGTGTAGCACAAATAAATGTTATAACTACAATCTTTCTTCTGCTGCATCACTTTATAGGTGAGCTTAATCTTAACTGAATATGAGTGGTAGGACGACATGCATCAGCTACTGGCATATTTAATTTTCTTCTGGGGCAGATGAGAATACCTGAATGGCAGTCTAAAAACTGAACAAATCTTTAGTTTTGGTACTTCAGTGTTTGCAAAGTTTATGGTTGTGTGCTAGAACTGTTGATACTATACACAAATTTCATGTGCTGTGATCACGGCAACATTTATGGCAGGAGTAGGTTATGAAAAAGACTGGTACCAGAAACTTGATAAGAAAGTGGGAAAAGAATTTACTTTCTAAAATTAATAGGGAGCAGTCATAAAAGGCAACTATTGCTTGTTCATTTTTTGTTATATGAATGTGAATTACTTCCACTGGAGAGATACCTTCACCAAAAAAAGACAAGAAAGTGTTTTTACTTTCTTCTTTTGGGTTGTATTGGAAGGAAGAATGATGACACAGCAATCATTCTAATGGAATGGTAGGTTACAATGACAGGACAGCTTGCTTTAGTCAGCCTGCACCATGCCAATGTCAGGTAAGGTCAATGACTATTTATCATCTGCCAATGACTGCAGGCCCTTATCAGCCTGTTATAGAGACAAGGAACTTCCTATCACATCCACAAGAGGCAAAGCTTCAAGGATTTAAACTACAGTACAGTGTGACACTTTTCATAGATAGCACATACATCTAGACAAAAAGCCAGCCTGAACTGCATCATCTATTTCCCATAAACACTTCATAATATCATTGGATGTCGTTAACATTCTAGGAACCAAAGCTGTTCCTTGGTTTTAAGCTGATTCTTTTTAGTTTGTAACAAAACCATGATGGAAATTAAGGTAAAAATGAACATTTCACAGAAGCAGGAGCTGACTTGCAGGTCCTGAATCCTATCCCTTTAGAGCAATGGTAATGCTCTCTTCTCGTAGCAAAACTTACAGTGGTAATAACTGATGTGAACACAGGTCAGAGAATCACAGACAAGTACAAGACGCTGGAAAGAGTAGATGGGGATGTGGCAAAACAGCATCTCATAGCTTCATCAGTTTCTTGCAGGATGAAACTCACAGCAGAGCTATAGACAATGCTTGCAAAGATCATTTTCTTTGACTGAGACACTAATGAACTTCTGCAGACTGCAGTCAGCCTAGGAAAAGCTGTCACTCCACACTTTGGAAGGTTGTTAATGTTGAGCTGTTAATATATGAAACCCACCAGCAATTAATTTAAAAAATAATAATTTGTGAATGAAACATGGCTTCATCACTCATTCTTTACTTGGATGCTATTGACAAATAAGCTTTCTCATACAATGAAGCCTGTGTTGTATGAGCTGGTCTTATATTCTTGGCCATAGCCCAAATCAGGCAGATATTTACTATCATCAAACCTCTGTGCCCACAGTTCGCTATGGGAATTCATATTTTTTAAACACACAGAACCAAATGTCTGGGTACAACCTAAATAAAGCATTGCCTGTGTACGTTTTGTATAAAACTACTGAAGTAAAACAAACTTCCTTAGAAAAGACACCTAACGATGTGCTGAAATATTTATGTCCTGCCCTCGCACGGTTTCTGTGAACAGCTGTTTGAACTTCAGAGGAACAAATTTAATTTGGTAGATTGGGAAGAGCTGAGCAGGATGCCAGCTGAGGAGCTGGTGGGGCAATGCTTATAAAGACAGATTTCAACTTAAAAAAATATCTCTCAAAGATGGAAAATCAGCTTTTATCAGAAATAAATTTTCTGAAGAGCATCTGTAGTTCAGGAAATCTATTCATACAATTAGGCTAAATATCTTTTTTACAGAACAGTTCCTCGCTTTGCAGTTCAGTACTGCTGCAATTCCTCTGTGATATTAACTTCCTTTCAGCATTTCCTTTAATGCAGCTTCCAAATCTACGGCACACAAATATGTTGGAGGACAGTGCTGCTGAAATGCTTCCTAAGTAAGCATAGCAGTTTCCAGCCCCTGCTCTGGAGGGAGAAGTAACAGCTAATTAGTTTCCTATCTGAAGGGAAAAGAAGCAGTTATGGGGCTCAGCTCGGACCAAGCAGCCAGCCAGCATGGGGAACTGCAGAGCTAAGGCTCGAGACACCGCACGCCTTCTTCTCATCTGGCTCTGTGTCTCTGCGGTCCGTCTGCCTCCTTTCATTCACTGGTTCTGTGCCTTGCATGATTTGGGCATGATTTGTACTGCAGCAGCAATATTCTTGGCAGACTTACGACCTTCACCCAGTGGATCCAATGGAAAATGAGTCTAGCTGGATCTTTTTATTGACTGCATTTCCATTATCTTCACAGATGCTTTCTTTCCTGGCTTATGTTCTAATGGACAGAAGCTCCACTTGGACAATAGCTGCTACATGGCTCTCTCAGTTTCCCAGAAAACACCACTGATATGACTCCTAAAGTTACTTCAGACCTGTCACATGCCTTACCGTTCTTTACAACAAACTATTTGTTCTATCAGTAAGTACATAATGTAAATCTCTTTGTACCATGATATTTATCCCACTGATCTACACAGGATACGTCAGATTTTCAGATATTCTCATGTTTGCTTTCTTAGCTATCATAGGCTTACAAAGATTGAGGTATTTTCCACTTACCCATACACTACTCGTTAAAATAGGCTTTTAAAAATACCTTAAGTACTAAGTTATAAAATTACCATTAATTTTCTCTCTCTCTCACATACACACCCTCAGTGGAAAACATTACTAAATTTTCCATTATAAATGAAAGTTAACAACGTGAATCATGATATTCTACACACATCTTTTCCAGTTTTTACACCGTGATGCAAACTGACCTCATAATTTTGTCATCTTCCCTATTTACAGCCCAATAATACTTTTCTGGCCGTTCACAAGGGCTGCAGAATTTATGAGGCACTTCCAAGTATTCAGGTACTTTACGAATACTTTGCCCACATTTCTCAAAAATGACTTCTAGGTAAATTTGCCTGCTGTGTGTACTGGATTAAAACAGATTGAGAACAAAGTTGTAGTTTATACCATTTTGTTTTAGATTTTATTATATGGAAATATAAGTTTTCATTGGTGATCATCTAAACTCAATACGCTGAAATGCTTTATTTTTACAGATACTGGTGCTTCTTCTCTTTTTCAGTATATAAAACATACTGAGTACCAAATTGCTTTATCACATGAATACGAATAACAAAACCTGACTCAACCTATTGGCTGGAAGTAGAAAAGCAGTGCAGCTTGTGCTAAAATGTAGGCTGTTCTTACGCCATCAGAATTAGGAAATCAATTCTGGAATAGGAGTCCTGGTCAGTTGCAAGGCACTGGATAACTTAACCTGGACTATAGTCAAGTCTCTCCATCCACTCTGTCCACTGTAACAATTAGAAAGGGTAGAGACAGCTCCTTGGGCAAGTAGCATGGAAGGTGGAGAGGTTTTCTAGAACAGTGTTGGCACTTAGGTTTACTTATGAAATGGGACAGGAATCCAGGCTTGTACTCCAGTAATATGCTGTGTGTGCTAAGAAACATATGGCTGTATGTTGCAATGAGTGATGCATCTGCGTGAACCTGCACAGCAAGTTTCATTGTGTTCACTCCATAAAATCTAACAAGAAGATAATAAAAACATGGATGGCAAGTAAAACAAGTGACTGAAAACATCTGTGTGAGGAGAAATGAATATTATGGTGCACAATTCGCTGGTGGTGCACTGTCATAAAATTTCACACTGTTGGTATCCTGAAAAGAAATGGAGCAAGCTTTCTTGCAGTCATATCCAAAATACCCTCTGCGCATATCCCTCCCAGCATTGCATGCATTGTCCAGCTAAAACTCAGACATGCAAAATCTGTGTTAATCACACCAACAGAAAGGGAAGCAGGACTGCTTTAAAATTTAAGTTTGCCTCCTGTTCAGGCTGTTCAAGAACTGGCAAAATGATGCTGGGCTTTCGCAGGTGCAAGACAATTCTGAAACAGGACAGTTCAATCTGGTTGTCTGAATGTTCACTGCTTCTCTTCAGCCACCATCTCCCCTTGTCTTGACATCCCCATCTTATCTTACATTAAAGTCACTGGGCTTTTGGTGCTGACTCCAAACAGATAAGACTAAAAACGTGACATTCAAAATACATTGTAGACAGGATTGGTTTGAACCATCCCACAGTGTTATTACCTAGCACCTTGTCCAGGCTGGGTTATCTATTGGAAAGTCCTTTCCAAGTAAGTAACATTAAAACCTTTTCTAACAAATGGATTCCCTGACACCTGGAGTCACAGGTGCAATTCTACTTCTGAGCCTACAAAGCAGAGACAGACAGAGAAACAGGTCAGAGTGTGTAGATGTCAGATGAAGAAGAGTTGCTGAATCACACGTCGAAGCACGTGGAGGAGCAAGGGCTGTGCTGGTTCCTTTAAATACACAGGGTGCATCTCAACCATGCTGAATCCAGCCCTGTATTCTGGGACGATGCAGGCTTACTGCAGCCTGTAGACAATGACTAAAAAGAGCAATAGTAAAGCTCTTTGAGAGGAGGCTGCAACCAAAAGGAGATTTAAGATTAAATCAAAGAATGTCACATTTAGTATTCAGAACACTCCGACTGAATTCTTACTGCCTGGGCTATAAATGGAATCTTACCGTGGGTTGGAATGTGAAAGTGGGCTCATTTCTTTCTGATAGTGATGCTCCTGACTGACGGGCTATGGAAAACATAAAATAACAGTGAGAAAATAACTTTGCAAATATTCCTTCAGAACGTTCAAAAGTATGAAAGAGATCCTTTATAAGGACACGCATTTGCAGCTTCCGATATTGGAATTTTATGGTCTTTCGTCTTATCTGTGAAATTTAAAAGGGATATTCAGATCCTAACTGTGCAAGGGTATAACTTAACAGATGATTCTTATCTGGGTGGAAATACATATGAATGAAGGAGTCGACCACGCAGTCATTTCTCTGCTGTCTGAGTGTGGGGACAGGGCCAGGGCACACAGAGGGAAGTGTGATGATCATTTCTGATTAAAAAATGTCCAAATCTTACAAACAGTAGTAATAATGTGCCCCAAAGCTTTATATTAAATTATTGGGTGCTTATGGCTTTAAAACAGCTATTTGCCAGAAACACTGATTTTCATAAACCTAATATAAAAATATAAAAATACACCTTGTCTCAAAATATAGGTAATGTTTGCAGGTAAGACCCCAACACATCACGCAGTGCGTCAGGACAGCTCTAAACAAACCACTGAAGCAAAAGCAGAAACAAGTGGGAATATGAGCATGCATTAAAAATACTTGTACAAATTAGTTAGTGTGATGTTAAATACCAAGTATTATGAAAAGAACTGCATCTTTATCAAAATTAATTAAAAAGAGAATGTTCTCATCGTTTGAAGAAGTGGGGAGAGATGGTATGCTTGGGATGAATGACATTCTAATTACTGCCAAATATAAGTCACTGCCTGGTCATGGATGGTGCAATTCCCAAGTGATGGCTAGTGGAAGACTGTGGATGAGACAGAAGGTAAATTAGTCAGTCTATGAACCAAAATATCTGTCTAAATAATTTTTAGTCTCATTTCATAGTAAAGAATAGTCTGCCTCAGTTTTGCAATTTGACTTGATGTGAATAGATCCCTCCAGGGGCTGTCAAACTGAGCTCTCAGCTGGAATAATTCTGGGTTTAAATATCACTCCTCCTGTCTGTCAGACTTCAGTTCTGTCAGACCATTTCTGTGTAAAGTGCTTCCTTTTCTGAATCATCACAATGGAGGGTAGGAGACCTTCCAAAAACTAAGTGAGAACCTTGAAATTTCAAATGGTTTCTCGTTCAAAATCTATTTGATTGAATTTATATTTAGGCAGTTGCTTGAGAAACAAGTAATTTTAGTGTTGTGTGTGTACTCTGTGCTTGAAAGACACGTCTGAGTGGTGAGCATACCCTGGAGTCTAATAACAGAGCATTACACCACTGTTAGCTTTTAGGGTTCATCAATTAGCAATCTGAGGGAACCTTCATAGGTTGGAGCGGGCTGCCCAGGGAGTGGAGGAGTCACCATCCCTGTTCAAGGACCGTGGAGATGTGGCACTGAGGGACGTGGGCTGTGCTGTGGTGGGGGTGGTTTGATGGTGGACTTGATGGTCTTTGTGGTCTTTTCCAACCTCAACAACGCTATGATTCTACAATTCATTCTCCTTTGCATTTCTGACTGAGAATAAGGGAGCACAGGAAGATATTCTGAACTCTCTTACACGTGATCTTGCTCCAAAATCCCTGTGTTGCATCTAAAGTGATGTCTGATGTTGTCTGGAAACAGCAACCCAAGAAGCTGAATTTCCCTGACAGGGCAGGAAGATCTGACGGGATCTCCAACACAGAGCAAGGCATTAAAGCAGAGTTATTTCCTGAGCTTTCCGACAATTCTTGGATAATTCACATATGTGTAGATATAAACTTCACATTATACTCTGCAGTACATAGAGCTGTCTTGCACGTTGTTGCAAAGCTAACACTGAGCTTCATATATCTTGAAATTTCAGAAAGCATTCAGTCAAATACCATCTTCTTAAAATATTTAGTTCTACATATATTTGTCGTTAATTTGGAGCTCTGCCCTGTGCCCCACTCACTTTTTGCACAGATTCGCAGTTCTCCTTTGAAGTAAAATTCATTTCAAAAAAAAGAAGCAGTTTATATTTATAGCTGATAGCTATGCTGGGTAATGTGTAATATTCAAAGCTATTTTATTTCTTTTTGGCTGTCATGGTTTACAGCAGCTGCTAAACAACTTGCATTTCAACAATTTCTCCTGACAGCATCTACTCAGTTCTTGCTAAGCCATCATAGGTTGTAAAATACACTTTCAGTATATCAGTTTTATAGTTTTTTAAGGACATCTGTTCTAACTGCAGCTTAGCAATATGATGGATCTTTGTGCCTTCACTTCAGAAGCCTGCTGAAATTCATTAGTCAGTAATACATGAAAATTTTCGATGAATCTGGAAATCACACTGATAGAGGCAAGTGATGGAAAAAAAACAAACTAAAAATGTGTTTGATTTATAAAATATTACTCTGATATGCATGTTCACTGCTTAACATGATTATACACTGCACTGCCTCCCAGAACACTGTATGTATTTCAGAATGAAAGAGACACAAAAATCTGCCTTCTGGTGGTGCTGTTGCCACAGATTCAAACAAGGTACAAAAAGGTTCTATAAGATGAAGGAAAACTTAGAACAAAAAGTACTTTTTGTTATTATCTTGGAAGACCACAAAGTAAATAATACTGATTTAAATAATCAGATACTACCTGGAAACACATGGAAGCATGAAAGGTTAACCTTTACAAGAATTGCAAACTGTCCCTAATTTCTCAAGCTATGATATGAGGATTCCTCTCTTTCTTTCCTGTACGGCTAAAATCATTTGACAAAGCAACGGTAGATGGCTGCAGATTCATACAAACTTTTCTACAGTTTGTATGTTGGATTTTGGAGGGATTGATCATCTGCAAATTTTCTCGACTCAGCTTGAATGATTGCAGTAGTAAAGATGAGGGGACATAAAAACAAAGACTGAAATCCAGCAGAAACAACATTCAAACACGCTCTAATTGCAATGGATAGGCTGTATTTCGATCTCTCAGTTATTTAGTCTATCTCTGCACAGAATAATACATTTACTGCACATGTGAATGCTTAGTGTGGGGATTCACTAAAACAGCTATATGAAATGAGCAGGCATTTCTAGATTTCCAAGCCAACAGAACACTACAGCTATGCTAAATTACAATTTAAATGACTAACCTGTTATATCTAAACACTTTTTAAAACTGATGTTATTTGTCTGAAAGCATGCAGAAACTATGAAGGCAGTGAGATCAAAGAGCTCTCTTGGCAATCAGCCTGTGGTTCACTAAGTACTGCAGCAGTACCTTTCGTTTTAAAAAATCCTTTAGAATCATCAAATATCCCAGGCTGGAAGAGACCCACAAGGATCATCAATTGCTCCATGCAGGACCACCCCCAAATCAGACCATATGACTGAGAGTGTTGTCCAGACTACAGGACTCCATCTGGGCCCTGTAGGTTCCTGGAGATAATTTGCAGATAACATTTCAGAGCATTTACCCTACAAAAATTTATACTGGGGCACACAGCAGTGCTTACTCTCCTAACACTGGAGCTGCCTCTGAGAGCTGTGGGCTTTACTTAAGACACATTCATTATTTATTATTGTTTCACCTGTAATAAAGTAAGAGCTATTTTGCTGCGATATAAATGGGGTGTGAGGTTATCTAGTTTTGCTGCAGCTCCTGCAAATACCTTGCTATAGTTGCTGGAATGCTCTGCCCTGATTTCATACACTCGATGCTCTTCAGTGGACTGTAACAAATACTCTCCTTATAACAGCACTCTGTCTCATAGTGCAGCTGTGAGATTTGGTAGCACTTTGGGCCAGGACAAGTAATGATACAAGGTGTGAAATACAGAAGGATCACACACTAAGTGCTCAGAGCTACTGCAGCTCTTTGACACTGCTCTCCTGCTTCAGTCCTTTAAACAGTTAGCTGTTCAGTAATGAGACTTTATCATTGTAAGAAGCAATTGTTCTCCATTACTCACACTGGAAAGCAATTGCTGGCTGGTATCTGTGGGTTTCATTCATTCTGAAGATATTTCCAAGTGCTATATCACACATCTGCAGGCTGTCAGCTGCTACTGACAAGCTGTGCAACCTATGTGATTATTCAGGATTCTAAGAAAGAATATATGCCAGGGCTGCTCTGAAAGTAATGCCTTCTATTTTATTATGTTGGCCTGCAAAGTCAGGTAAAGTCAGTTGGTAATGCAGCAGCAGAGGCTGAGCCTTCCCACCAATATTCTCTTGCATTTTGTTGCTGTGACAGATGGCAGCAGAAGGGCAGGCTGACAGAATAGCATCTGACATGGAAGCACATATGAAGCAAATGTATGTCAGTGAATTCCTCCATCTGGAAAAAATGGCACCCACTACTATTGTTCAATGCTTGCAATTGCTTATGGAGACCAAACGATAGGTGTGAGCACAGTGAAAGTTGCACTGTGTTGGCAATATTTTTCCTAGCAACGATGTCATCATAGCAGCTATAAAACACCAGGTGAGAAGGCATGGCTAATCCAGGGAGCACAGGTGCAAGCAATGCCCCCTCAGTGACCAGAAGGGGTGGACCCAGAGTCCACCCTCATTTAAGGGTTAGCAGCAAAGGGGACAATATTTCTTTTTTGGGATGGTACCCTGCTTGAGTCTCTACCAGTCTTTGGAAAGGGTAAGCTGCTTTCTCCTGTATTGCTTTCTAAGCTAAATCATGATTAATAACTTTATAATTAGGCTCCTGTCCTGGAAGAAGGCACTATCACACCTTCCACTGGTGCATGGGTTTTGATTTAACAAATAGTGTTGTGCCCTTTGTAACTGTTGTAGCTTCCATGGAAATTAGTAGGAGGTATTTCTTTCCATAGTGGTAATATAGAAGCTGCTGCAAGTATGTTCTGGTTGTGTATTTTACTTAATGAGTTCTAAGAAACATCTGGTAAAGATACCTTAGTTTTTGAAACTACTTAAAGAAATGTTAATATTCAAAACCACTGAAATAATTTAAAAAAAAAAAAAAAAAAAAACTTCAGGGAAAATACTGTAGATTTAGACTTACTGGTGGGAAACAAGAATTCCAGGTTGTTGTATCATCACTGCTTGTACTCATGTTAACGTTACAGTTGTCTATTTGTGATGCACTCAACCCATGTGAGGTTCCTGTATCCTTCAATTCTTCACTTTGCTGCCTCTTCATGCTAGCTAGCATCTGCAGTTCGGATGCACTCAGTCTGCTTGACTGGTAGTTCTTCCAGTCATATTCCTGTGAAACAAAACAGAGAAGCTAACAATATGGACAGGATCATGGAACAGAACACATGAATGAAATGAATGCCTCTGGGGAATCTTAAAGAAGCTGCAATGCTAGAAGGAAATCAAAATGTTTAGTAGAATAGATTAGTTAACGCATTTCTGCTCAGCTATGAAGACCAGGCACGTGTTGTTATAGGAAGGAGAGCACAGCACTGTTAGTGACCCCGGGTTGGGTTCAGCATATTTGGTGAAGTTCCAATGTAATAAAAATATTATTATTATTGTTATTATTCTAGAAGTTTGAAAATCCCGCAGCTAAAATTGTTTAAACATTTGATACAGGTCTTGAAGTAAACTTAATCATACAGTTATCGTAGTATCATAAACACCATCAACATAACGGTTAGTTATTTGTGAAACACAGCATAGAATTTATCTGGAAAGCTACATATCAGCACTAAATTTTAAAGACTACTGTAGTAATTTGCTAGTGTATACATATTAAAAAGTAATGACAATAGTAGCATTTATTTTAGGCTCAGTGGTTGAATGGCTCAGTGCATGAGCTCCACGATTAGCTCAGCTGTTACCCTTTTTTTACCTCTGGTTTTTGAGCTCCACGCTTTATTCCTGAGTCCTGTGATTATTATTACTACTTTTAATTCCAAAATAATACCTGACATTTTTTTTCTAGACCTTTCTACACGTAAGTTAATAGTTCAGCTACTATTACTCCCTTGCTTACTATGCACTGAGCTTGCTATTTTCTGTGTGGAAAGCCTGCCTCGCTTTGGCACATCAGTATTCTGCTACATCTACAGCTGCTAAAATTGTCATTGATCTTACTGAAGATGTTGACTTTCTGTTAATTTTCCCACACAGAAACCTTCTGTAATTCATTTATTTAATTACAATAAGAGAGGCTTTTCCTTATTTTTCTTACCTCATATGGATCTGTTGGCATGCAGTCCTTAAAACAAAGGAATGAACTGGCACCATGCAGAATAAATGCACTAGGAACTGAAAGGACATTTTGCTCACCCTCTCTCTAATAAAGACAAAACGTTCCCTGACTGATCTTGTCTCTTATGCCAATAAAAAGATGCACAGATCTTTAGATTTTGTTTTTTACGAAAGAATTCCTGACACTTGCCTGACTTGTTGGCCTCACTCAAGCCGTCAGTCTGTTCACGTTTCTTGAATGGTCTCACTCCTGAAGTACCGTACTCAGAAATAAGAACCATCAGCAAAGCTTTCAATCTATAATATTCTCTACAACAAACTCCTTGTATTACAAAAGAATAGCTAGGATTGTGTGTTCTGCAGCCACTGACCACTACAGCAAAGCCTCTTCACACATTTTTCCTGATCTTGGATGATTTTCAAAGAGGGAATTTGAAAATTGAATTTGAGGAGTTTACTTTGAAATGTAGAAGGAACTTCTGATGTAAAAAGTAATTTTTTTTGTGATACTTGTAAATTTGTCTAAAATGAATATTTCGTTCAGTAATTAAAAGCTTATCTTGTCTTTTTGCTTATCTTCCCCTTGTGATAAAAAGACATTTTTATTAAACTCTCAAATCCTTTGCTAGATTGACAAAACTTGTTTAAATTTATATCTGTTTTTCATATATGACATTTGCATTCTTATGGACTCGAATGCTTTATTCAGGATTGTTTAATGTAGTTACACGTGCAGAAAGTTTAATTACCAGCTCTCTACGTGGTTGCAATATTACCCAGAGGGCTGCACTTCTTTCTTAATTAAAAATATTTGAGCTTAATAATAGAGAACTCTATTAAAACATGAATAAAACATTGCAAGCAACTAGGTCCTTAAAATGTATTAAGCAGTTAGCAAATTGATTGCACTAAGAGTTGGTTAAACATTTGTTACTTTACCAGTCCTCTGCTTGAACAGATTAGAAGAGACTACTTCTATGTGAACACTCACTCCAATACCCATTTGTAAAAACTATTGTCTTGTATTTAATTCCTAAAACAAAGAACAGTGTTTTAAAATGGAAACAAATAATTTCATGCCCACAGCCAATGAAATTCTCCAGTGCTACCTCATGCAGTTGGCAATATTTTTCATTGATGTCTTTGGCTTCTGGCACTAATTTTGTTAACTTCCAAACTGATGAAAAATACTAACCCAAGAACTATGTCCTGTAGGACAAAGAGTACCTTGTGCTTGGATGGCTGCTCGTATCCAAAAGTTCACAACGTTGTCTTAAGGTCTCAATAATACTTACTTTCACCTACATTATAGTATTTAATTCCCACTCTTGTTTCCTTCACAAAGGAATCCTGTGTCAAGACTCTTCACAGGAAAACATGTTCTGTTCTTACAAAATCTGCTAAGCGACTTGCACAGTATAGGAGGAGGTTCTTAGAACCCTTAGACTCAGAGGATGATGATACATAAACCACAACCCTTACACCAGTACTGGAGAGACTAAATTCATTTAAAAAACAAAACAAAAAAAAAAACCAACAAAAAAACGAAACACTGAGGTATCAGTGGCATGGCAATATCTGCACGTTAATACCAATGGCAGACTGGAAACTTGAACATATGCTTATCTAGATGCTCATCTTCAATGTGTTGCCTAGTTTGAACTGCTCTTGTTGGAACAGGCTGCCCAGGGAGTTGTGGAGTCAGCTCCAGTCCTTCCCTGGAGCTTTTTAGGAAATGTGTAGATGTTCCACCAAGGAACATCACTAAGTGAGCAGGATAAGGTGGTACTCAAAATGACTTTTTTTCTTTCTAACACATAATTTCCAAAATGCAAGTTGCTGAATTACATCTATTGGTATCTATGAACCTCTATGATTTCTGACAGTATTGATTTATACGCAACAAAAAGTAGAAAACCAACCTTCAACAGACTGCACTTGGTAAAGACCGTTATGATGAAGCCAGAATGTATCTGGATGAAAGATGGACTGTTTCTCATGTCAGGCAGTTGGTTGTATCTAATACAGCTTCTCTAAACAATCAAATTTAATTTCAAAGTAAAAACCACTTACGCAGGTCTGTGTTGTCACACACAGATTTTCTCTTGAGACTTTCTTGAGGGAGTTTTTGCTGACTGATGGCTTTATTTGACCAGAAACTCCCTCAGATTTTTCAATTTTTTCAGACACATCTGGAATGACTTTAAAGAATTCGGTTTTACTTCCAGTTGGAGAAAGAGAAAAAGTAGGCTTGAAGGTTCTCTGATTGCCGACGGGTTCTGTCTTTCGCCCAGCAGAACTCTGTGGTTTTGACACCATGCTTTCCTCGAGGTTTTGTTTGCTGCATCCCATGTTCTTCCAGTTTTCATTTCTCTGTGATATCCTCTTTAATGTGTTGTCTTTAAAAACTACTGAATCAGGTGTTCCTTGGCTGCTGCAGCTGATCTCAAGGTTCTCAGTACTCTGGATGAAGTCACTGTTGTCCTAAATTCAGGGAACAAAGTGAGTGATTTCCCCCTCGCTGTCACACAGTGCTGTTTTGCACAAAATATTTGACCTTAAGATTATAAAATGGCTCTTCAATTTCTACTGCTTAATTTCAAATTGAAAAAGATTCTGAGAACCATCTGCTCTTCCTGGCAACAACCCTGAGTACCCACAAGCACTTCTCCATCTTAAGAGAACCACAGGAGAGAGAGAGAGAGGGAGACAGGATTATGCTTCTCAAAACATTAGCCCAGGTTTAGCATTCTGGTAACCTCTTAAACCTACATGTTATAGAATAATCAATTTCAAGAACATTTATAACAGATGTAAAACAGAAACCAAGCAAGAAGTCCATGATAACAATAACTTTCCATTGCATTGCTAGTATTCTGTATTTTCACATTGCACCCACAACTTAAAAATACAAGGATTAATTCTGGCTAAGATCACTTTACTCATCTCTGGATGATAGCTGAGTATCACTGAAGAATTCTGGTGGTTAGTTTATTATCCTTACATTCACACTCAACAGTGTCTCTGCGAAACCTCCCATTAATTGTGTGTGATGTTCTCTCATGCTGCATCTCAACAATTAACAGCAAATCCAGGCATATGGGAAATAAACACTAGACTTGCTTTGTTGTTGCCTCAATGTTCTTATTCTCATGGAAGAAGGGATGAGAGAGGCCGTGCCTTCATCTGCTGCTTCTGTACCAGATGGTACCAGTCCAGATTTAAGATACTGCAAGATTCAATAAGACACCAAAGTATCTTTAATACACCTTTCACTGCTAAGGTCCAGTCCTACTGTATGGTCCAAATTTGCTGCTGACTGCTGTGTGTCCAGGGTTGGATTCCACAAAATGTACATTCACAAATTATTGGAAAAAGAATCTCTTTTTTTATTTATGAAATATTGCAACAGAGGATGGTTTGCAGATGTAACACGAACCTCCAATGCAATGCATTTTATAACACACTGAGTAAGAAAATACACATGGGGTGAGTAAGCATAGTGGATTCCTTGGAGTATCACTGTCTGTGGTTTGCAAAAAACAAAGGAACAGTGAATGTACAGCACGTTTTCTCTGAAGGTATACTAATGTAACTATGTCTACACTATCTAAATTGTTGCACATTTTTTAGGCACGGTATGAAATGTACAGATAGGTGAAATGTCAGCAAATTTATAGACGTTTTGTGTTGCTTTTGTTCTTTGAATTTTTGTTGGATCTGAAATGATACCCACTTCAGATGTTTGTAACAACAGGCCTGTTCCCCTGCTTTCCTTGAAACACACAACTCTATTTCCCTTCTCTACTTATCATATGTTATCACCAAATCTGTGCTGGAAACCCTTGTTATGTTAGGTTAATTTGAGGTGGAAGATTACTAAAGAAAGCACTGCATTTTTTCACGCTAGAGATAAATTGTTAACTTTGATTTATCCGAAATCTAAACCTCTCCCATCTTTCCATGTCTCTTCCAGCCATATTTAACAAATCATTCTAAAACCTGAATACATATTAAATCATGATGTGGTGCCAGAAACATAAATAAAGTTTGCTATGTTATCTACAGCACAGCATATGCACGTATGTATAGTGAAGATGAGAATGATTTCCCCGAGGAACCAGCACTTGCACTGATGCTGTATTCCTAGGAAAAAAACATGCAGATGGGCAGTTGGGCAATTGCTCGATACATAAAGCTGATTGCTCTTGCTGAGATGTAATTTTAAGAAGATCATTCTAATCACTCTTGAGGGCCACCTAGGAGGAGCAGATGGGATATGGTCCCTTTGTATGCTGAGCTTTAACACTGAGGTATCAGAGTGAAATTGCCCATCGGCTTTGGTAAGAGTGTATTATCTCAGCATATTACTCTTTTAATTGCATAAGGATGGAAAGTTTCTTTGCTGAAGGCTTCACAGCCAAAAGGGAGTTTGGCAGCAGTGGGCCTTGTGGGAACACCAGCCACAGTCACCAGGAAGAGATTTTATCCTTTACTGATTGACTCTCATAATTGTATAACAGCATTTAACTATTTCAGTGCCTCACTGATAAATGATTAAGGGAATTTATGAATACTTGCTGTTATCAGCTTCCTTGCTGAAACATCTCCTTCCCAAAAGTTACATGAGAAGTATAATTCTAGCACAGTTGTTATGCACATCCTACAGCTTCCAGTGCATGCAGCATAGAGTCAATATGCACTTATTTGAAATTTATCCTGGTGCAAAACCAATGGCCCGTCTCTTGTATTTTACAACGGTTTCACTTTTTCATGGATTATATTGCTTTTCCACAGATTTAATCAAAAAGTACATAATTCTCCTTTGCAGCTCCACTAACTTCAAATGTACACTGTGATGAAACTGAGATTTGCTCTCTTTAAATATAATTTTAGAACTGATGATAGAGTGATGCAAAACACAAGAAGAACTTCTGGAACTTTTGTACTTCTCTGCAATAGGAGATGCTTAAACTACAAAGGCATCCTATTTCAAAAATTATTTTCATCAGGAAATAAGTTTCACTTGTTTTTCAGGAGTAACAAAATTCATGCCCATATGCAATTGTTTCATTGTAACTGGAGATATCTGTCTTATCTTGTTTCGTTCAAGAGTACGTACCCATGTATGTGATACAGAAACACAACACATCTGAATGTCAAAGAAAGCTCCAGTATACTTAAAGATAACGAAAGACAATTGTAGTATGAAGAACCAGTCACAATGTAGCTTACTTTAACATGTTAGATTAACATGCATTGTTAAAAAAATCATTGCAAGATTCACTCTAACTTAGGTAAGTAAATGCTTTGTCCTGTAAGCAAGATTTGGAAATACATTATGATTTTGCTAAAGAATTTGGGTAATTTTGCATACATATCTTAAATTGTGTTAAAAGCAGCTACTATTAAGTCAATGGTCTTATGTTTAACTGTCAAGGCTTTTCCAGGCTCCCATTTCCTGTATTTTCAGTGCCTGAAATAAAAGTGTCTTCAGCAATTTGAATATTAAATAAGTATTCAGAATATCAGTGTAATGCTAGTCAGCTTTATAGCAAAAAGCAACAAAGAACACATCTGTACAGGCAAGAGGATGAACATGGACAAAACAAGTCAGCTAAGTAATTTGGTTCAGTGACTTCTTTAGGATGGTAGAATGGCCTAACTAATCAATTATTAACGTAGTAGTTAGATAATCAGCATGCTGTAGATCTGTTTGCCACAATTCTGATGCTTTTTTTTTTAATGTAATGTATCTCCGGATGCAATATCGACTCTATTAATGCAGTTTGCATCCCAAGACTGTGAATGAAACAGTCTATGCTCTATTCTACCTCTGGCACATGGTCCAAGAAAGTTTTAAGTTAGTATAGCAGTGTAAATCTTTGTAGGCAAGATAGGAATACTCTTTCAGTCTCTCTTGCATCAGCCTTATAAACGATCATTAATGTTGTGCCACAGTGTTCTTCCTGTGCTGTCAAGGCAGGAGTGTTGGTCATTGCCTTTATCTTTCTGCACCTGGCACTGAATCTCTGGGGCAGGATGACAGTATGGCAGGACATTACAGATAACATGCAATGATGTGAGATTTATAGCTTCTTGTGAGGAACAATAGATCTTTCGCAGTGCTGGGTAAGGTAAAGACCCAAGAACACCACACACTGCTTCACATTTGTCACTGGGCCTTGTCTATCCATCAAGGACCTCATGCTTTCCTGCATTACTGCTGATGTTATACAGCGTGTGGGCTTTTTCATATCCCAGGACAGAAAGCTTCCTGTGATGGATGATGGCATCTGTTAATATCAGAACAGAAAAGCAATGAGTGCTTTGAATGTTTAGGATTTTTAAATGGGAGAGAAGCTCATCAAGGACATAGCTCTGTTGCAACTCTGTTTGTTTTCCAGCAAATGAATCCACTAGCAATACAAGCAACCCAACAATGTGCCAGCCACCTGGTGACAGCCTCAGTCTGGTCTGCTGAAGCATTAACAGACTGTCAGATGAACTGAGGCCTAGAGCTTTTAGTGAGGCACGTCACAAAAATAAGCCACTGATTGTTTACATGAGGATAACTGACAAAGAAATTATCTGAAATCCAAACAGTAACAGTTCTGTATTTTCGGTATGTTATCACATACACAGTACTGTTTGTGAATTACTAGCCTGCCTAAAACTGATCTAACTCTGAAATTCTGAAACCTTGTTGAAATAACAAAGCCTCACAGGCTTAAGTGCTGCAGATAGTGGGGAAACCCACAAAATCATAGGAAAAAAACTTGATAAAAATGTTATCTGTTGTAATTAGCATCAGGAAGATAGATTCCCAGAACCGAAGACTATTTCTGCCTTGTGTGTCCTAGCATTAGGCATCTTGGTTGTATTTTACTCCTTAGCTATAAGGAAGAGATTGGAATGCTGGGAAAAAGATTTTGTAATTAAAAATGAAATGCACCAGAATGTGTGACAAAGCTGGTGAGCAAAACGGTCTCTGCTTACAGTTCCAAAAGGCACAATGAAGCCTTATTTACTCATTCAAGCATAACAAACATGTCTTGCCAAAATCTATGATGCAGGCTTCCTTAAATTCTGTTATAAGGATGCTCAAAGAATGCTCACATCTCTGTACTGGCATAAGGGCTGACAGAGACTTAAGTTTCTTTTGTCCTCTTGTTACAGAGGGAATGCCTTCATTTTCACCCCTGTATTCAGTTAAATACAGCAACCCGACAGAGACAAATCTACTTAAAGGTACATGGGGAAAAGATGATTTATCTTCCCTGTCTACCTGGAAGACAGAATCTCAACTTAGGAGTTTTAGGACAAAGGCTATTTTATCATGAATTGCACCTACAAAGTGGCCTACCTCTTCACTACTGTCAGTTCCTTTAAAGTTATCTTCAGTTTGGGTTTCCCCCTGGATGTGGTTACTGTCTTGCTTCAAATCCAGAGGAAAAATACAGTGTTCTGGTGATATATTTGGGGATTTCCCATGAGGAGCTGATCGAGGTCTTGATGAAAATGTGAAAATCTCTTTATGATTCATGTTGTGATCACCCATCTCATTGTGCTGATGTTCAATAGAGGTGATCTCTGGTGAGGTTACAGCACAGCAAGCTGAATCTTGAGTGGCTGCGTGCTGCTTGCTCCCATCCAACTGCATGTTCTCAGTGAAACTCTCTGGAAACACCCATTCATCTGAAATGCAAAATATTTACTGCAATGTAAAACATTTAAACTACACTTTATACTGATCACTTTCTTTTCTCATCGGGAAAAATAAGTTTTTTTTTAATGCAGATGTTCTGATGTATACATTTGGAAGAGTGATGAAGGTGCACTGACAGAGATCCGGCTGTTTTCTAGGGAGGCGAGCTCAACCAAAACATTTCCTGATCAAAGCTCAAAAAATGCACAGGATCCAACACATGACATGCAAACTTGTAATTTTCAGAGCTGAAACTATCTAGCTGTTAATTCTTAAAATTGGCAATTGATCTTTTTCTATAGGCTTATTTTTGTGGCTGACGTTTTCCTTTCAAAAATCACACACACTTGGTGGAAAGTTCATCATATTGCAATCTGCTGCTTCTTTATTATTGAATTTCTACACTTTCTTTTATGTCTAGAACCTATGGTTTAAATCTCAATTTCAAACTATAGCTCTATTGCAAAAACAGCATGACATGAAAAATGTATGAAGATATCTGTTTCACCAAGTTTCCCTGAACACTGACTGTACTAATCTGCCAATTTTGAAACAAACAATAAACTACAGAAATGGATTTAAAGATTGAGTGCACCAGATAAACACGAAAAGACCATTTTTACATTCTCATTGTTAAGTTATATTTTACTGTTTGGAATGATGACATCGAAAAAAAATGTCAATTTGATTGATTAAAACCAATCTCAAACAGCATCTGAGAAAAGGAGAACTGCTCAAGTATGCAATACTCCCTTATCTTCATTAAAGGTAGTGTGGTGTGGATTATTCACTAGATTTGGAAACTTTCTGGCTCCATAAAACAAAGTTACCAACCATATTAAAAAAAAAAAGCCCTCAATAAAAAATACTAAAAACCTAATAATAAAGTAGCACTGCAATAATAAAATGCCTGCTGTCACAGAGCAGAGTAAATTTACTATGGAATTTGATTCTTTCTCAGTTTTGTTAGAAATAGTTATTACTCTGGGCAGATTCAGCTTTGGGAAAAAAAAAAATTGAACTAAATGAAAGCAAAAGAAAGAGAAAAATGAGAATGCTATCAGGAATGCCTGCCTTCTTACTATGCTGCTCTGATTCTTCCAGTTTACTGAACACAGCCAGTGAAGCTATTGAGCTGCTCTTAGCATCCTACACAGCAGTTTGTAGCCGGTGAAAAGCAGGGACGTAGCACATCTTGTGTATTCGTGGCTGGCACCTTGTGCCAGGGGAGAACATTTCTCAGTCTCTAAATGAACAGCCCCTGTTGTCAGAAGCCTCAAGGCTTTTCATGCCTCATACTGTCCAATACCAACTGCATTTTGTAAATATACAGACATCACTTTTAAACTGTAGGGGACTCTAAGAGTTGCAAGCTGAACGTGTAAATAATGCCATTTGTTTTAAGTCTCAAGAAATGAGTGATGCTATTCATAGCTCTTAAGAAGTACCTTTTTCTTGTGTAAATCCAATGGCCTTTTGTTTTGATCAATAACTACAAGTTGGCCAAAGGATAGGAGAGCAGGGTTCTCTCTTTGATCACTTAATATTGTGTCACACTCACCTGAAAACATATCTTAATTAGCCAGGTAATTGGATTTACATGTAAAAAGCTGCATGCAGATACAACTGAAACCGCAAGAGAAAACTTTAAGTCTGGAAGGTTTTCAAATGACATTTTACACGAGGTATTGAGTGCAGCAACTTCAGTAACCTGTAATTACTGTGCCATTTTGTTAATGGTCTACAAGAGAAAGATATGGAGAGTTTTCCACCAAACCAAATCCTATTATCTCTCAACCACAAACTACACTGCAATTTCTTTTATACTCAGCATTTACATGTCAATTGTGATGAACAATTTGGAGCATCTTCTTAGCAAAATATGTAAATTGCTATGTAATCACAACACTGCAGTAAACGCGATAAATGCAAGAATGATCACCTAAACATCTAATTAGTTCTTCCACACAGTCAGACTTTTGGTAAAGCTTCTAATTGCAGCCTAACATTTTAATGAAGGTTTCAACATTGCATATTTAAGATTGGCAAACTATAAACAATACTTACTCGTCTTTTTTTCTTGCTAAAATATAATTTACCTTTATAAAGGTACTGTGTACCTGCTATGGAACGTTTGTTGATTTGAGCTCTGTGATAAATCTAGGAGATACAGTAAATAATAGTGACCAATCTCTAAAGAAATAAAAAAAAAACTACCTATGAAAGTTCTCCACTCATGAAAGTTAAGGTAATATTTAGCCAAGCTAATGGCACAGGTGCAGTGCTGCCCCAAGGTGACCAAAGCTGACGGCTGCCCAGGGTTTAAGAACACTAAGCGTCTGGTTATAGGAAAAGAGTTTATATGACAGATTCTTGTTGCTACAATTTGTTTTGTATAAAAGGAGAATCAAAAATCATACATGCTTTGCTCCTGTTTAGGGAATGAGGCTTTGTGCCAATGAATTGCCATGATGTATGTACATATGTACACATCAGAAGTGTGAGCACTCTGCTTTTGGCTGTCAGTGCTCTTGAACCAAGCCTGTGGATGTTTGCTATTGGGCAAGATCAGTTGCTGGCAGTTTCTTGACTTGAACATGAACTTCTCAGAGGTTTTCTGAGTCTGAATTGCAGAGTCTGAAATACAAGCCAGATGTATCAAATACCTATGAACACGTATGCTTTTCCTACTTGAGGTATGGAAGAACAGCATACAGGGCATTGCTCTGGGATACAAACATGAGGTTTATGGGATTACAATCCTGACAGTGTGCAGGAACAACTACTGCAATACAAGTTATCACAGTAACCATTGTTTCTTTGCTTTTATTAGTATTAGGATTTCAGTGTGAATGCAAATGATAAATGGTTGGTAAGGATGAGTTAGGAGTGGTTTTTTTTTTCTTTTTTCTCATCTGATAATGTCAGTATATGTTTTACTTTCTTTTGTAAAGGATTTGTACAGTATTTTATGCAAATGTTGTATGGTGTAATTTTATTTAACATTAGTAGGGCCCTCATACTTTGTGTTGTGCTTTAATCCCCTTTCTCTGTGAACTTTTCCTCAAAGAATGCCTACCATTTTTCCACTGTCATCTCTTGAGAAGTTCAGAACAGAGGATGGCAGATTTTTTTAAATGAATGATTTGCCTATGGGAAGTTCATCAGAACATCCAAAAATAATAAGAAAAAAGTAAACATTCAATATTTGGGGTCTTTAGTGTTAAATTTAATAGAGATTTAAAGAAAAAAATATTTTTAGTTCTTTCCCTTTAATAAAGAAAGCATGGAATTTTTCTTTTTCATCCATTCATACACTGGTACTCTGCTTAATCCTACAAATCTTTATCAGTGCTCAGAAGCACTTTTGTTGCAGGGTATTTGATTTCCATAATCCCTACAGCACATACATTTTTATTTCATGTGAACTGCTTCTGAGGCCTTTGAAATTTACAACAAATAGTCCTCTGACCCACACAGAACTGAGATGTAAAATAACATAAAATTAGCAACATACCAGTGGTTATCTCCCATGTGTTTTTGTCTGCATTTTTTAGACATAATCTTCTATGACTGTTCTTGTCTGTTGATGGATCTTGTGGTGAGGGGAGCTGAAAATCTGTTCTTCCATTCTCAGAGGTATTCTGAGTCTGAATTGCAGAATCTGAAATACAAGCCAGATGTATCAAATACCTGTGAACACGTATGCTTTTCCTACTTGAGGTATGGAAGAACAGCATACAGGGCATTGCTCTGGGATACAAATATGTTCTGAACAGCACGGGAATTTGTGGGGCAGCAGGAATATGACAGACAAAGTCAAAATTTAGCACTATGTACAGAAGGGCAAAATACAGAAGTACACAAAACAGTCTTGCAAAACCTGCAAAGTTATCAAGAATCACTGCACTAGCCCCTTACATGCACAGCATGAGGTAGACAGGAATATGTTTACCCTGCAGCTATTGTCAGCAGGTGGTGGTCCTTGGTTCAAAATGCTTACAAAACCTTCAGAGAACGAGCATTTTTTCAAGACCATATAGGAGAATAAGCCATAATTTCTCATAAATGTATTCAGTAAATTAACTGGGTAGTAAAGGATTAGTAAATGAGAATTAAGTCTTACACTCTGAAGTCGGAATCCTGAAAAAAATTTGGCCATTTGTGAGTTCATTACATATTGTTCCCTTTAGACTCTTACCATTTTGATGAACATCTTTAGCTGCTGGGTGAGTATTTCCTTTATCTCCTTGACCTAAAGAATCATTGCATGGTGAGAACGACTCCTCCAGTCTCTCAGTGTTTTGTAGGGATTCACTTCTTTTTCCTGAACTTTGAAGTTGGTATGACCTATTACTTTTGCTACCCACAGTCTTCGTTACCTTGAAAGACACCATCATCAGAAAAAAATATTGACACACACACATACATATGATGTAGCCTCACATCAATTCTGAAGTATGTTTTGGGTGTAAGTCTCCTTCTTACTGGTCAATCTCTTCTTTGGTGGAAGAGGAAAAGTTTTGTTGCAATGTAAGTCTTACCTCTGCAGATACCCTTGTGCTGACTCTTCTGTTTGAAGATGGGGGTGGTCCAAGGATCTTGGATCCAAATGCAATATGTGACACATCCTGAGTTTTACTGCTGTTCTTACTGCCTTGTCTTCTATTAACCAAGCGAGCTAAGTAAAGAACAATCAGTTTTAAAAATATATTACAGTACTTAGAATAAATATTAATAACTTTAAAATCAACAGAAATGAAAGAGTTATCAGTCCTAGACATACACAAAAATTATGTTCTTTATAGCACAATCCCCAGGAATTTGTACTCAAAGTTCACTATCTTTTTACTTTAAGCATTTTATGGAAGAGTGTCAACATACAAGCAAGAAACTTTTGGTCCATTATACAGACATATTTCTAATCTCCTTGCTTTAAAGTTCTGTTTAAAAAGAGGCTGCAAAAGAGGAAACACACAAGAAAACTTAAATGATTTCTGTAGAAATTGAATGGAAATCTAACCTGTAGCAGTAAGAAAAAACAGCTCTAATAAATAAATAATAGTCCTTATTGATATTTTTTAGTATTTAAAAGATTTCTGCTATAATTTTTTCAAGGAAAGAAAATGCCAACTGCTCTGCAAAATAAAAAATGATTGGCAGTGGATTCTTCTTCCCAGAGCTGCTAAATAAATTAGTGTAACCTCACATTAATTTAGAATTAAAACTTGCAATGTGTGAAGGCTTTTTTCTTGCTACAACTTTAAGTGTTAAATTACTACCTTACTTTTGAGATGAGACATCTTCAAGAAGCAAAGAGAAATCAAGTAGAAACACATTTTGTAGATTTTCTTAAGCCTTTTTATAGAATTGATTAATATTCATTCTAGATAAGTTCTACTTCCATTGCCAACACAGAAATGAAAAAAAGATCATACATTAATCACCAAATATTGTAGATTACTGTGCTAATAAGCACAAAAGAAGCCACTTTCTGCCATTAGCTTTTTCCTTTGTTTGTGATGTGACATTTGGTTCCTGCTAACAGCTGCCATCTCACAAGATTAGATGACCCAACATCAATTTCTTTAATTTGCTGACTACCTTGGGATGTTGTTAGCTCCAATTATAAAATCTGATTTGCATGAAAATTTCTGTTTATGAACACATTAATTGACTGCAATTAATTACCTACATCAACACATAACAGTGTGTTGATGGCATAATGAAATAATATGTGTAATTAAAAGTGGATGAGACTAAAAATAATTTGGTCTTTTGAATATCAAATAAACAAAATGTTTAGTGGCTAAAAAACCCTTCCTCCAACTGAAATTTACTCAAACATACCAAAGCTTCCATTTTCAAGCAAGCTTGGTGTGTGAACTTTGAAATGCACGTCTGGAAGTACATGTCATGTTTGTAAGATGAGGTTAGAAATAAACGTTAATCTTTAAGCTAAAGACATTTCATTTGTTTCATTTTCACATAGGCCAGGGATGTTGAGGTTTCTAGCTTCAAACAAACTTTTTGCTGCTAGTGGTTTGGATACATCACACACATTATTGTACTTAATAAGTTTAATTTAAGAGTCGTTACATTTAATTTGAAGACAATAGAGAAATATAACGTACTTTTTCAGCAAACATCTGTTATCTGTATGCATGCTGTGTGGACCCCATTCACAGTATTTTAAAACAACAGAATACCTGTTTCTTGCATTGTTACTGGAGAACTCCTGCATTTTATTTCTGGCTTGTGAATTTTAGCCAAGTTCAGCAGTTGTGTAACTTGTGGCACGTCTGTATTTAGCTGGCAGGATCGAGGCATAACACCTGTGGGCTCACCTGGAGTCAATGGCACAAGGCACGTATCTAGAATAAAAAAAACTGTCTTCACTCTCAGGTGACACTGGCATAAAATTGGCTTTACATGTCTAGGTAATTAGATAACATATATTGTAGATTACCATCATTTGTAGCATTTGCTACAATTCTTAATTTTGAAGAGAATAAACATCTTAATTTTTAAGATGGTATTGTTTATGATTTTAGCCAAAGAATACCACCAATAGCTAGAATAGCCAAGTGAAACAAATTTTTTGATTTGTCAACGAACAAGTGAAACAGAGACACAAAATACATTTTGTGAATATTTTATTACAATTATAGTTTTCATTCTAATTGTGATATGCTGAGTTTTAGACAAACTGAACTTCTGAAAATGGCAGTGGTATCACAGAATCACAGAATCATAGGGGTTGGAAGGCACCTCCAGAGATCAGTGGTACTGGAGTAGCAAATAGCAAAGTCCTGCACATGCAAATAGAAAATTGGACAAGACTTAATTCCAAACTTTGTATACACTATTCTACACTAAACCAAAAAGCTGCCAACCTATTTCTTCTTGTGACAGCAGGTACTGGTAGAACGTGATCTTACTGCTTTCCCTTTGATAACCAATATATTCTGTACAAAATAACATTTTCAGAGTCATCAGAACCCTTCCTGAAGTACTGATGCAAATTCTTACAAGTTCCTGTGAGCCGAGACTGTAATAAGCTAAAGAATGTTAGCCAGTTTTCCTGGAATAGGAGGGAAGTATAACTCCAAAACTAAACACAAATAATGGGTCAAGAATTGAGTATCTGATAGAAAAAAATCAGCTGTCTCGTGTCACATTACAGTAGTGGTCATACTTATGTAGCCAAGATGAGTATTAACTGCTATTTTTTCACCAAGCCCATATATTATTTACTACAGTGAGACAATACATAGTAATAAAAAAACACGTGTAACCTTCGAATTACATGGAAGTCGGAAATGAGGTGTATATAAGCTTGTATACCTCAATACCACAGGGCAAAGGAGATTAATTCTTCTTCCCTCTCCATTTCAATGATCTCATTCAAAAATACTTTCTTAGTATATGTGGTTTCTCCTTTCTACTTGCTATCATTGTAAGAATGCAGTACGCAGCATACACCAGTACTGCAGAAGAGCAACACGTTAACCTTGAGAGCACTACTCCCACCACTGAGGAGGTCAAAGCAAAGAGCTCAACCCTCACCACAAGTCACACCATCACTGCACTCAGAGCTGAACTGTCCCAGCCATCTGACGGGAAAAAAAGCTTTGTCAATTAATTAACTGAAAAGTAATTAATAACAAAAAAACACTTCTATTGTTTTTCTGTAATTGAGTATGAAGAATCGTGCTATTTTTATGCAGCCAAACCTTGAGCTGAAACCTGATTTGAAGCCTTGCCTACAGAAGGAAATTCATAAGCACACAGAAAATACTAATGCCCACCAGCTGTGTAATAATCATAGAAATGATAATCCAGTAATTAAAAGTGCAATATTTTACCATGCATACAGTTCATTAAAGCTGTCTACTCATTATGTTAACTATGTTTTGGAATTCTGGAACTCATTTAGACCGTTTATGTTCACTTCAAAATCTGTTTAGAATGGACAAGAGAAAAAAAAATGTGCTGATGGAGTTAAATTAAATTAAAGCCAGCGCTGCCTCTCAGTGCAGCTTCTGCTGAGAATTTAGTGAGTTTTCTCTGTAGTCATTTAGTGAATTAATATTTTTTCCAAGCTCACAAACAAACAAAAAAATGGAGTAATCACAATGATTACCTACTCTCCCTTCCTGGTTTAGGTCTTCCAAATGCAAGACACATTTTGTTACACTGACAGTCCTGCTAAACATCTCTCCTTCAGAAACCAGAGCCCTTTATTTCTGGAGTTTCCTTTGAAAGATACAAAATATGTGAAACTGCATTTCTGAATGCTGAACTAGACCTATTTTCTTCTAAAATAAATAATGTCAGTTGTGCTTTTTCAGTTTCTCATCTATTACTGCAAATTCCAGTGATGAATGAAGTTCTCTTCCTTGGAAAAAAAAAAAGATACAGCATTATGATCCCACTAACCTAGAGACCAGTATCCTCTGACCACTGTCTTGCTCTATTACAAATACGATCTTTAATTTTTCAGTCCACCACCACTATTATTTTCCCAACTAACAAGGATACTTCAGGATAAAAGAACTAAGGATCACAGACAGGTATTCACGATAGTTTGACACGATGCTGTTTTGTTCAAGTTTTGTCTTGGATTATTTAAAAAGAAATCCTTCAGCAGCAGTGAAACTGTGCAACAAAGAAAACCAGCAGTAGCCAAATGCTCTTTTCAGACACCCTCTTCTTGGCCCAAACTTTGCCTTCTATCAGAGTAAGACACTGTTGGAAAAAAATGCTCTCTACTTCATAAATCTTGTCAGAATTCCTTCAATAAGATGCTTTTAACGAAGTTGATGCTTAAGCAGAAGAACATTCATATATTTGTCACCTGAAGTCCAACATGAACAGATTTAATACACTGCCCCGTCACTTTAATTTTCAGGTAGTCAGATAATTTTTCAAGCCGTAAATCTGAAGACCAGGAAGCTTTTGATTTTATAATATAAACAGTTATGATTAAGACTAGAAAGCAATTATAACACACCAGTTTCTTCAGCTGTATCTTGAGGCTTGGATTTTAATGTGAAGATCTTCCTCAGCTTACAGTTAGCTGAAATAATAATTCCATCCAAGGACTGGAAGATGGCTCCTCTGAATATTTCACTGGTGAATGCTACCAGGTCAATACACAAGTTGCACCACTAGAAAGAAGCAGCAAAATTATTGAATAAAACCCAAACACTTATCACTGTAGAAGCATATTAGTGTACAGATCTCAGTAAATGAAGCCTTTGTTGAGTATTAGATCCTTGCAGGCTGTGACCCACAGTGCATAACATTTTGATATTTAAAAAGATGTTTCTGTGCTTGCAACAACTATTTATGTAAGTAACTCACTACATACGACCTAATGACTGCCAGTTCAAGTGAGCTCAGTTCCCTACCACAACCACAACACATTTTGCAGATATTTCAAAATAAGCAACTGGTGAGGAAAATGTTTAATGACCATTTTCCACTTGCATATTGTTGGTTTTTATTATACAGAAATGAGTAGCTACAGTATCTATCTGGATATGGACCACAGTAAAATTCAGTATATTCCTAGGAAAAAAGTTTTGCATAAAGCAAATAATACTAAAAAGAGAACTAACAAAATATGTCTTCTTGTGGCTTTGTGTCTTCCAGATAGAGCCTGAGATGTTTAAGAAGAGCTATGCTCACCTGTGTTTCTAACAGTTCTTCTAAAGAGGTATTCAAGACTCAAGTTCTTACAAGGTTATATGGTAACCTCCCAGGTTTTCTATCCTGGCAGGCATTATCATGTGCCCTGGCTGGGTATGGGAGAAAACAATAGGGAGAATGTGACAGCTATTGTTTTATTTTCAACAGGCTGATATATAGTGTTTTATATATTCTAGAAACTGGAGAAACCTGGAGCACATGAAAGTAGTCATCAACTATAATTGACAGCTGCAGCTCCAGCATATGTTATAAAAGGTCACTACAGGAAAAGGTACGTGTGAACAGGAGCACTATAAAGAAGAATGAGAGACATGGCCACAGGCAGAACAGACAGTAAAAGTGACAGATAAACACAACACAAACAGTATCAATCTTGGAGAACAGTATTAAGTGGCTCTCATACCATCCAGTAGGTGGGACACACACATATTGTGCATCAAATGCGCTCTGAAGCAAACAGTAATTTCAACAGGTCTGTAGACTTATATAAAATCCTTCTGATAAAAAAGTTCTGCTCAACCACAGTTAAAGGAACACTCCAAATACCTACTATTTTGCGCCTGATCATAAACAGAGGAATTTTTGCATGCAGAGGGGTTACAGACAACTCCTTGTGGACTGTTGATAAATATAATCTTCTTTTAATATTTCCTAAATCAGTTATCCTGCAAAATAAAAGCAGGAGAGAATAGGATGGATCTTTGTCAATTCAATAACCCAGTATCTTTAGCAATCACAAAAAAACTCTATTCTTCTTATGCAGAACCTTTGTGTCAGTGATAGCAAATAGAGAATTTAAGAATTCCTTTCTACAAGATGAGTAATGAGATTTCTTTCTCAAATTCAACCTTGGTGGTGATATTCCTGCATATATAAAATCACTTTGCATGCTAATTTTATTTCAACAGTCTACACTCTTTCCTAGATTTCCATAGCTCTTTAGACTATGAAAGAATTCAATTTGTTTGAAGTGAGAACCCAGTAGCCTTTAATAATCACACTTGTTTCTTCCCCTTAAGCTTGTGTTATCTTGGGATACATTGTCACCTTCTAACTAGAAAAACATTATTTGCTTTCCTTTCCTGAAAAGAGCCCCTGTCATTCTTAAACATAAGACCGTCTGCTCATTTCACTTTCTGACACACACCTTCGTGTACAACATAATACAGAAGTGCATCGTTCACTATTCAGGTCGTCTCACAATGACACTAAGGACACCGAATTGAACACCTGTAATAGATTTAGACCACAGCCATGATCACAAATACTAGGTTTGCATTCAACTGATAAAGAGACTGCTTATGTTCTGCTTTCTTCAAGTCCTGACAGCAGCAGAACGTTGATACTGGCCCACAGCACCACTCTATGATACTGAATAACAGACCTTAAAGGCTGCAGTCTCTGTGGGGAAATCACGATAAATTTTCTTGTATTTCTGAACAACCCCATTTCTAACAGATGGGTATTTCTCTATAATTAGCAGCCCCTCTGAGAAGGTGACAAATAATTACTGTAAACAACTTTCTGTCACTATTATTTTTTTTAAAAGTAATTACTCATAAATAATTATGATTTAAATTCTGGGCTTGTGAGACTTTAAATTGAAATTGTGAGAGCACCCTGTAGATTACTTCTTTTTCTTTTTTAAACAAAAATATTTTTAATTAGTAAGGACTACCTGCTGCTGAACTAATGAAATGCTGTCACCCAAAATTTCCTGATAAACATTCTGAAGTGTTCTCAGGATTCCTGGGGTCAAGTGAGAAAGGGATCCACTCTGCTGTGTTACATTTTACATCTATTTTTGGCAATTCAAGACTTCAACAAGGAGATCATTCAGTACAAGACAATTGCAATTAAGTGAATACTAAAGGGTTCTACTAGATAAAAACATAGAAGTTCCTTCTATTTTCCCACTAATGTTGTGAACATCACACAAAGTAAAAGAGGTCCAGAGGCCTTCCAGAACTTGCTGAAACTTCGCTCTCCCATTCTGATTTATTCATCCTCATAAGACTGGTTGGTGAATCAAAACAGAACTGAAGAGTCTACTAGCAGTTTCTTTTGAGAGATCAGTAGTTCCACAAATAAACTGAATGCATCTTGAAGAAAGAAATATCATTTCTGTGCCAGAGTACAGCATTACGTCCTCAGCACTGCCATCAACAGGACATTTCAGTATCAGCTGCATGTATATTTATGAATGGATGAATGATACCATCAAGCTCTTGAAAAGTGCTTTCATCACAAGATCTTAAAGTGTCTTACAATGGTAGGATTCTGTGCTTGATTTTAATTTTGATGAAATTGGGGCAAAATAATTCCCCTAAGATCATCAAGTTGGCCATACAGCTAAACTTGCGCCCCAGATCCAGGCACAGCTCCATCCATCCCTCTGCTTCTTTTATACACTTCGGTGAAAGCATAGGACTGCATTTTTCAGAAACTCTCCACTCTGTTCTCAATCTTGCTGCTCACAAGTGCTGTGCAATTGAGGTGCCAAAGAATTCCAAGGAATGGCAGTAGTGGTTGTTTGAAAAGTCTTGGTTATGCAGTTAGCTGAGCAACTAGGTTGAATCAGGCAGTTGTAGGAGCGCCAAACAAAAACAGCGTTCTTGCTGAAACACAGTTATTTGCAGTGCAAAATGCTGATATAAAAGATGTCATGACAAAACAGTACCAACCCGAACTTAAACTATGCACATCTCTGAATAACTGGCAAGAGAAACTTTTTTTCACTTCATAATATTAGTTCAAGAAATATGTTGAAATGTCATAGTTTATTTTTATATCTTTAAATTTTTATCTTTCTCCCTCCTGAAACATATTAGGCACCTTTGCAGTAGAAAGGCTATTAGTAAATGTACAGCTTAGCTACATTCCAAAGTGCAATAAAAACATGATTAGATAAAACTACGCATGTTTATATCACGCTCTGAAGCATCAATCTAAAATAAGATGCTTTTTGTGATTGCATGAATGCCATAAAGAAGAGGCAAACCCTAGATATATAGTTATAAGCACACCTAAGGAAGTTTAAAACTTATTTCAGTAAATAAATTTAAAACAATAAAAATATTTATATTTTACAGTAGAAATCTGGTGAAACTTTTGGAGAAGGGGCAAAATTGAAGAAAGAAGAGGGTCTTAAAATTCTATAAAATAATTTATTTGCTGGGACAGTAAAGAAAATGATTCGGGAAGGGGTAAAACTTCCAGACTCTTCAGTTACATTGCTTCCTGATTTTCAAAGACATATTAAAAAAAATCCATATAAGAGTTAATATATTTTTACAACATCTGTGTTTGAGTATTTATATCTAAGGGTCAGACGTGATAGAAAAGTAATGAGACCATGTTGAGAAAAATGAGGTAGTCAACAGGAAAATCAACCTCATTTATAATAATATTCCTGTGATCAGCAGGTGCATAACTCTCCCAGCTACGGCCATTAACTGCATTCATTTCACACTTAACATCTACATTTGCAAATCATTTGAAAGTAAAATTACCTTCCAATTCAATTTTCAATTTTATTTTATATATTCTACTTTGATTGACTATTCTCCTCACAATGGTAACTGTAGCCAGATTGCAAGTAAATAGTAACAGCTACCCAAGAGTATAGATAAACTCATCTTCTCAGATTACCTATTCACTTTGTTGTATGTATAATCATTTATAGCCATTTGTTAATGTTCAATTCAAGGCTTAAAATGAACTTAGAAAAAATGACATTGGACTGTTGAAGAAATGCTTCATTTATCAGGCTCACTTGTTCTTAAAATGAAAGTGTTTTTTCTCCTTATAAATGACTTAACCTGAAAGTTTACCAAACAGGAAAGTGGGTATTTTATTAATGTTGCTATGCAAGAAGCATACAATTGCCATACAATTTATTATTCACAGAAATTTCCACAGATCCTGGTCAAAATCCAGGCAGGAAACAAACAGGTACATTTTAACTATTAGTATGTTAGCATATTAGATTTTAGTCATCTTCGAGCCTTCTTGTCTATAAAAGTGATTGTTCTTCATAAATACTGGGTAGTACCAACATCCCATTTTAGAGACAGAAAGAGCAAAGGAATATCAATGGTTTTGTGATTTGCCACGGTCACAAATTCTCAAATTTGCTTTTTCAGAGACAGTTTCTATTTCATTCATGTTTTATTTTACACAATACTTGTAAATTAGAGCTACTGAACTGGTAGCCTGATCATCTGAAATCCTGAGCACTGAGTTTTGCCATCATTGAAACAGTTACATTGATAATCAATCAAATATCTACAGAACAAGAGATGAAAGAGAGTCACATGCTACCTGGGCCTAGAGAATAAGTTATGAAGAACCACCTTTCATTTTATATACTGAAATTTTCAATGTTGGTAATCATTTTCTGGAAACAAATAAGGAAACAAAAAACCACCCATTAAACTCTTCTTAAACAGCATCCATAGAATGGCAGTACGATCGGTGTCAGGTTCATTAAAAGAGAATGAGGAAATCTGATTGCTAGAACAGAAGTGCTTTCCAAATATAAGCAATTGTGAAGAACTGGAGACTCCTGAGCTCTTTCCGCAAAATAATCAACATATTTGCCATCGATTTCCCAACTGAAAGAATGAGCTGATATTTTCAGTGATCGAGAATAATTTGTTGTGACAGTTTCATTTCATTACTTTTAGAACTGTATACATTCCAAAAGAAACCAACAAACCAAGAAAACCAAACCAAAACATTCTTGAAACGGTCATTAATTCTTCTAACACATTCACAGAACTTCTATTAATATGTTAACTTCTAGGTTTTGACATCACCTTATCTGTGTAGCTTTTTCTCTCTCAGTTTTGTAATAAATTCTGTTTATAGGAAGTTCTTCTGAAACACAGCCAACTCTATCAATTCACTTAGAAAACTGTAACTCTAGAAAATAGTTTTTGATTTCCTCAGCATAGATGAAGTATACATGTATATATTCTAATGAGTATTAATAAGTGGAAAGTTCAGTGCAAACATCTTTTCCAGAACGGAAACAAATTACCCTTACCATGCACTTATTTATGCCTGTAGCTAATTCTGTTGTCTCTGTTATTCAGTTTATTGACTGTTATTCTCTGCACTTTCTTTTTCATTCCATAAATTTATCTATTTCAGAAAGACAATCAGTCCTTTCATATTTACAAAGAAAAGGTTATATTCGCACCTGCTATGTGTATGTAATAAATACCTTAATTATAAACAAATGTATCACATTTAATCCATTTATTCTAATTACGGAGTTATATGAACTGCTAAAAAGTCTGCCCTTTAAAAAGAACTACATTTTCTTGCTCACATCAGATCATGTTATTTACTTTACTTGAACATTTTGAACAACAAACTCTACCAACTAACTGGATGGCAACTGTTAGGTCATGACCTGAACCAGTGATTGAGCACCTGGCAAAGGGGTACAGCCAGCCCTGGGAGCACAGGTGGAAGCAATTCATGTGTGTGACCCTGGGTCCACCCCCTCCCTAATCACATTTAAGGCCCAGCAGCTGCAAGAGAAGTACGTCTACTTGGAGACTGTTTGCTTTGGAGTGTTTAGAGAGTCCTGATCCTTGGAAAGAGGTAAGTGATTCCTTTATTTCTGGATTGTAACTGCTGTTGTTCTTGGGTCTAAAGCAAAACTGCCTGTCCTTACACAAACATACACAGGATTCAGTTTACTTGAAGTTACTTAAATTGATCCAGTAGTCAAAATACACATAATTAACATTATCTTAAGTCTTAAAAAAACAAACAAACAAACAAAAAAACCCACAACTAACATTTCGGTAACATCACAGGACACAATCTACCACCATGTTAAGATATACTCTATTCATTAAATCATGTACCTATGTGGTAAGTTGAAAAGGACTTGCTCCCTAGCAAGTTGAAAGTTAACAAAAGAGAACATGTCTCCCATTAGTTCCAACAGATCAAGACATAATTAAGCAAAGACACTGTGGTACGGCTCAAAATAATTACCTTCAGGGTATTTCTTAGGACTGTGAAGGAATACTGCCATTCAAAAACTTAATGTCTGTAGTCTTGAGTGTTAGAAACACCTCGCAATAGATGTTTCCACTTTCCTTATTGCTCTTAATAACATGTGTTCAGCAGTCACCTACTTCCCTGCTTCAGTTCTTCATTCCCACACTGAGTCCTCCTATGACTTGGAAAATATTACTTTTAAGCATTAACTGGGACAGTGAGACCTACATGGAGACAACCACTCTGTAAGGCTGCAAGCCCTTGAATCACTGTGCACCTCACTCTGCTCTTACTTATGATCACTACTGCTGTATGTCAGATCACAACTTTGCCAGCAATTTTCTTTTTAGGTAAAAAATAATTACTCCTTCATTTCCTTGAACTGCAAAAGAAAAAGGGGTGGGCAGTTTGAGGGATTGACTCAAGTAGTTCTTTAAACCTCAAAAGAGGACATTCTAACTGACCTTCATCACTCTTTTCTTCCTGTCTTCCTGAACTATTAACTTGTCAGAATGCTCACAGTTTTTCTTTGCTGCTGCCATTTGAAAAGATGCACCTCATAATCCTTTGTAATTACACTTATTTGAGTGCTATTTCTTCTATCTGTATTGTGGATAAATAAAAGCTGCTCTTGCTCTCAGCAGTTTACCATCTTTGTAAACTATTCAGAACCTGAAAGTTCATGTATTGTTCAGAAATATGTCTTCTCTGATTTAATTACATCAGGATATGATAGCTTTTTAACATACACTTCCTTATAAATTATTATAGAAGAGACTGTCATGAAAATAACTGGAAATTGACAGTGCTCAACTTCTTTAGCCACCTGGATCTCCATGCGTGAGTCATTTCCTCGGTGTTTCAGGATGTGTATTCTGCCCCACCATCTTCACTTCTTTCTTTCCAGCAGTGGTAAATGTATCCATTTAGAAACAAACCTAGAACCTATGGTTTTTAACCAAATCTTCTTTATCTTAAAAAAATAAGAAACATTTTCAATTCTCCCTTTTAATAACTGGAGAAACAAGAAAATACTGCTTAGAGAATATTCTTGTTCTATGGTTGCAGAAGACTAGGGAGAGGGGTTCAATGGAAGAACCTTCTGCATAAGTATGTTAAAAACAGTCTATAGCTGTTGAAGGGAAACAGTTCCAATGTCTGAGAGAGCCCTGGCTGAAGCGGTACCAGTTTCTCCAAGAAAACAAATTTTGTACCCATCTTCATCTGCTCAGCCATGCAAATATCACAAATTCCCCTTTCAGTAACTTTCAGAGAAACAAGTGATTCATGCTGCACAGAGGGGGTACACGTTCAAATACTGAAAGACAGGCTGCTGAAAAAGAAAGATCCAGCATTACCCCCCCAAATGGTGCTCAGATATGGACTCAAGAAGGGCACAGAAGAGAAGGGTGTTAACGAAGATCCAGACGGTCTCAGGAGGTACTGGAGAAAGATGTACTGGAGAAAGATGAACTGAAGAGCTTTTAAGAGGCACAGCAAGAACAAAAATCTTTAGGTAACAGGGAATTGAGAATTGTGGAGAAAAAAGAATGGGAACTATGTGCTACTGAAAAAATTCATGGAGCCAAGGAAAACATACTTTCAACAGGCAGGAAGTAAATCTGGATGCTTGCAAGCTTTAAGAAAAAGCTCAAACAATAGAAAAAGCCTTTATCCTGATTAGGCAGTAGAAAAACAACTACCCTCTTTCAGAACAAATGTTGGTGTAACTAGTGACAGATTTTTAAACTAGGACTGTGCATTTTGTTTCCAGTTCTATGATAATTGCACAAATCCTTTCAAATCTGACAAGTAGAACGCTGCTCATTTGGAATGTATTTCCTAAAATACCATGCATGCTGTGCTGTTGCATTAGTGAAAGTGATGACTGGAAGAATGATTAAAAAATAAGTTGTTTACTTACAAGTATATGAGTTAATCTCTGCAGTAAGCTAAAGAATTTAACATATTCTAAGAATGTTTGTGTTTTCGTATTTCATGCTTGACTCAAAAAATTCAAGGAGCAAACCTCATTCTTGCTAAGCATCAGAATTTCAAATAATCTCACCAGATGAATTTGTTATATGAGGTTTACCTTCAGTCTTTTCCATTAACTTCAATGCAGTTAGAAGAATGTGGTAGAACTAGCGTGTGTTCTGCTTCTAGTTTGGAAAGGCTGGTCTAACCTTTGCAAGACAAAGATTCATTTTTCTAATTGTTCTGTACCTAAAAACATGCTGGGTCCTTAGACTAAGATGAATAATTTATCACATTTCTTGCTAAAGCTAAGAGGATGACTAATTATTATAGCATGTAACTCGCAATTCAAGCTATTATGGTGTCTGTGAATAAATTAGCAATATAAATGTAGTGAGTTCTGCTTACGGAAGATTTGAAAGTAATAAACCTGTATTTTCAAAAACAACAGTTTGAAAAATGGAAATAAGGTGTAACAATCTATATTCTACTGAACTGTTCACAAGCCCTGCAATAAAACTTACTGTGAGCAGGTGCAAATGCCTAAGTCGTGCAGGCATTTAATGCCCTTTTCATCTGCAGGGTCCTCTATACGTAATCAGCTGAACTTTGACAGAAAACTTCTTAAAACTTAATATGAATGTTCTGGAATTTAAAACTGAGTTCTCACTTATTTGGTAAATCAAGAGTATCTCTTTGTATTATAAACCCCCAAACATGTGAACAAGGAATAAGTACCAGCCTTAAATTTGATGCATGCAGAAGCTTTTTTAAGAAAAAGAGGGATCAAATTTAAAATACAGATTCTCAACTTTAAATTGCAGAATGTAAGTCCTGCATACGGGGTGAAATAATCCCATCAGTATGGAAGGTTTATATAAATAGAAATAAAAAGTAACTGTAAGAGCGACTGAGCACTGGAACAGGTTGCTCAGATTCTCTGTGGACTCCTCATCCTTGCTGAGACTTGTAACCTGGTCTAGACAGTCTCTGGAGGCTTCTTCAACCACTATCTGATTCTGTGAATGGCTGCAGCATTTTCTTATATTTTTCCTAATGACTCATGGTTGCGAGGAGAAAATAAGGGAAACAAACCCTAGTATCTCTGTGTAACTACAGCAAATTGAGAAGAAAGCTGTCAAGAATCAGGGAGGAACCAGTTGTGGGAGTAATTGCATTAATGATATCAGATGAAGGAAAACAATTGTTATGATTTAAAAAAAAAAAAACAACAAAAACAAAACTTGCCATGTAATCTGAAAGATCTGAAGTGGTATTGATAAGCCTTCAGTTGAGTTTACTTTTCTTGCCAATGTGGGAAAAGACGTGTATCTATATAACAGTTGGATAGTTGTTAGCTTTTGGTACCCCTGGCAAATTTCATTCCTACCTTCTTCCAAGTTGCTACCCAGAATGAGGCAGTACTATAAAGGGGACTGACCTCTACTCAGTAAATATTTATTAGCATCTAGACAAGAATACTTTCCTTCCATCACAACACAGTTCTGTATCCAAACTGTTATTCACGAAGAATCCTCTCCATAACAGATTATGATATTGGCTTTCTCTGCAGAGTATTTTGACAGGAATGAGTTAGAAATATGTATTAAAAACAGAGCTGAACACACAAGCTGAAATACAATTTATTATTGCATACTTCTATCCTGACTGAATGCCCAAATGCAGAATTGAGAAACTTCTCTTTTTTGTCAAACACATTCTCTCTCTTAAACTGACCTCTATGCAGCATCAGGATAACTCAACAAACACTAAATTTGTCCTGTCAGCACAAACTAGCCTGATAAGTCAATATATTTTGAAGTTCACTCCTATTGTAAATCTTTGTGTTTAAAAGTAACATTATCAATGTTGACTTTTAATAATCTACTTTCAAAATAAATTAGTAAATGTTATTCCCACACACTCTATAAAAGAACCTGGGGAAGAGAAAAGGTAGGGAGAATTACAAGGACGCATGCAAGCCTATGTAGCACTTCAGTATGTAACCAGAAATTGATCTCATATTCTTGTTCGTGCTTCAGACAACTCCACTTTTCTCTCTATTTTCTTTTGTTGGGTAGCTATTGGACAATGTAGAAGTCTATTTTCTCACACTAGCAGCTCTACTCCTTTGCTGTGAAACTCACTATGTAACTTACTAATTTCATATGACATAGAACATATAAAGCAAACCTGTAAAAAATGAAGCATAACAAATGACTGGCATTAGAGTACTTTAAGAAGAATGAATGTATTTGTGCTTGAAGAGATGCCAAGCAGAAGTGCTAGCACCTGTACATGTCCATATATTGGGAACTAAACCAAGAATACTAACTCAACCAGATGCTGTTTTCTTTTATGCACAAATATTTTCCAAACACTGAGTTACTTCTGCATTTCAGAAAGGTAGCAAAATCTGTAATGCTGAGCTACTGTATTTACAGCAGATGGCTATACCCAGAACTACTAATAGCTTTGCTATTATTTGCTTCAAAAAGGCTGCATGCATAAAATGCTCATCACCATGGTTTGGATTTTATTGTGCTTCACCAGATTTTTAATTCACAATTTATTTTACATATCCGTTAAGCAGATTGATACATAGATTGTTCATGTGGTGATATTCATCTATTAATGCCCCATAACAACATATCTACATTTCTGCTTATTTTTTTTTCCAAACAACAAGACAGATAACTGAAACAGTTGTTTGTACATTTAGTATTTATGACAGGAATCTCACATGACCAGTTCATAGGAGCAAGTTGGAAGGATGAGCTCCACTGATGCCAGCAGAGATAAATGGCCTTGCAGAAATTGTTTGCTGATGAATCACCAAATAAAATCCAGAAGAGGATGATGCTGAAACTAAATTCATAGCTATTTCTATCTATGCAGAATGGGAGGTGAAGAAATGTTGCATGGAGCATTGCATGTACGATTCTTAAAACCTGGCAAAGTGTGGTTTTTGTTTTCTCTACTTAGAGTAGATGTAATATAGCAAGCAGCATCTACAAATTTTCATGTGGAGCTATTCAAAGATTCAGTAGTAAATAGTTGGAATATGTAAGAATCCACCTTGAACCATGAAACTCAAAGAAGCAAAAGCATTATTCCACAAATGAGCCAAAGATTTATTTCAAAATATTAGGAAAAAAAAAAGTGAATGGTAGTCATTATTATTAGTGGTAGGACTGCCAGGAGTCTGTCAGCATGAAATGTCTATTTTGCAAGACTTTGCATAGTTTATTGGCACATCAATAAATTACAATTTCCAATGCAACACATTAATTTTTTCAAATAAATTTTTATCTTCTGTGTATACACCTTTAGGAAGCTTCATTTACTTTAAATGCATTGGTGTACTTAAGTAATTATCAGAACAAGCACAATTTTATCATAACATAATTAAGTAGTGAAGCAGCACTAAGTTAGTATTTATTCTTTTGTAGGAAAAAAACCCCAACAACTATGAAGATATATTAAAAGGGATTGTTTCAGCAGTATAGATGGTAAATGCAATGCACATAAGAGGAGAGAACTAAGATATGAGCTCAAAAGAGAAAGGGCAGACAAAGATGGAATGAGTGGTAGAAAATTGGAATTCTCAGTTATTTAAAAATAAAAGCAAGTGATGGGGAAAAGAAGTGGAAGAAAAGTGAAGTTCTTGGTAAGAGGTGTAGGTGAGCAGCAGAACCTCAACAGAACCAAGCCCAGTACAAAACCACAAGCAATCTAAAGAAATGTTCACAAACCTGGCACTAAGCCTCTACCATCTGTCTGTAGAAAGCCTGTGAGAAGCAAATCTGTGTACTTGGTTCCTGTTTTCTGCATGACATATCTTGTTTATTTAATCCTTTTTGCTACTCACTTTTCAAAGTGATACAGCAATTAAAAGCAGAGGAGCAGGAAGTGTAACTAGAACTACAAACAGGAAATTCATCAAAGAACAGAAAAAGTACAGAAAGACAAACAAAAATAAAATTCACCATTGAGTTTACTCAGCTTAATTATGTATCATTTAACCTGTCTATACTAGCAGGGCTTCTAATGGCATAATATTTCTTTTGTTGATCCAATTATCAGAATATACATATATTTTGCCATGAAGCAAAGGACCCTGGGAATAGGTATTGTAATTTTTTTTAGATGAATTTTCAGGAGATCTATGTGAGCCAGTATTTTGTTCAATAAATTTGCATCCCATTTCTTCAGAATTTTACCATCTTTGTTCTTAATTTCAAGTTTTTTTTTCCATCTTCATAGGAATGTCAGCAGTTCAAATATCCAAGAAATAATGATCTCATTAGCTTAATTACATCTTATTGACTTGATAAGTCACTGTGCTTTAATGGAAAATCTGCCATTACAATTAACGGCTGCAATCAGGCATCCACTTTACATTAAATGTTCAAGGAAATATTATGCATCTTACAGTAACTCAGTGGAGAAGTCTTGTCCCAATGGCACCAAAATCTGAAGTGTCAGGAATGGTTGAATCAGTCCCACTAGAAACAGGGGGAAAAAATAATCAAAAATGTCCTCTGTGCATGCATCATATTTCACTATCAAGAACTGCAGTGCTGTTCTGTAGTGATGCTTCTGCAAGATCCATTTTTCTAGGTTAATGAAATGCACGAACATTAAAAAAAAAAAAAGCCAATTAAAATTGCAGTGAAAGTGTTGTTTTAAAGGTCTCATCTGTAGTTTCACAGGAATTCTCATGAAATACAAGGAACTTATTTGCTAATGACAATTCTACATTGCATTCCAAGAGCATGTGGACGTCAAAAATCCTGTATTAATCGCAAAATAAAGTAATACATTCATATCAAGATTATCTTAAAGTCATGTGAAGTTCCCTTTTACATTTTTGACAATTCACACTTTCTAAAATCTTTCTTAAATGACTCTTTAAAAAAAAAAAACAACAACAAAAAAACCCCAACCTTGACTACAAATCCAGTTTATTACAGCAACATTCAATGGAGGCTTAACTGTGGCAATGCAAGAAAACTCTCAGGTTTCTGTGAACCTTAGAATTTAAAGGAAAACAAAGTATAAAGTTGTGTGAATTGAATGTTGCATTTTTTTATTAACTACTTCATCAGTGAGGGCAAATACTGGTGTTCATTGCCTTGGAATATTCAACAGCAGTGTTTTTTCTTCTAAAGAATGCTGAAGTGACAGCTTAAGATTTCAAATTGTATTTATATACTTAATGTATTTTATTTCAGAGTATTGCTAGATGGCACTACAACTTGGAGACTGTGTATTTGATAAAAATGAAATACTTCAGGCACATACCTGAAGAGAGAAAGAGACAAAACTGGCACACGATGGGAATTTGACTATGGTACCACAGTGCTAGCTGAAGTTAATTTAAGACCAAACTATTCTTAGCTGTGATCATCCACAACAATAATTCTCATTTAGACAATTTAGACAAATTTTAGACAATAATAGTTTATTTTAATATTGGCAATAGACAAATTAAAGTTGGATTTCCCAGAAGGATACATTAGTCTAATATCTATGATACTGAAAGTAATACTGAAGTTCTTCCATGAAAATCAGATTACTTTTCAAAGCTTTAATGCATGACCAAACTAAACAATTTCTCATTATTTTTATATAAGTTTGAGATAAGTAGTATTAATTGGTAATTGCATAGTGTGCATGAGAAGTGTATTAGAAGATTCCTGTTTCACTCAAGTAAAATCACCATCTCAATTTTTCTTCAAAATCAAGTGGTTAAATCTAAACCAGCATAGAACACTGCTATAAGCCTTATAAGGTACAACGCTTTGCAGTGGAATTTAAGGCATGAGTTAAGATGATTGCTTTTTGTCCACTGAATATAATGATTTTGATTTTAACAAGCAGATCTATCACTTGAAATGCAACATACTTGACTATAATTTGGTGTGCTAAGAACTTTGACTCGATAACAAAGACATACTTGAATATATAAAAATACAGCATTATTCATGCTGCTTTTTGAGATTCCTTTTTGAGTGAGAAGTCACAACAAGGTGATTCAGTTAATAGACAATTTATATATTGTGATGACATCTTTTATTAGTCAAATTGAAGTGGAAAAAGTGTTTCAACACAGTCCTCCATACTCCTAAAGCTTATCTACCTTTTCCAACTGCATCACAACTAGTTTGCTGGGCATCAGTGTGTAGCAGGATCAGATACAGAAACAAATGCAGGTGAACAAGGACAATGTGAATGGGACCAAGCACCTTCCATAAAGAACTTCAATAGGGCATTTTCTCTGCCCTCTACTTAATTGTAGCTGATCTCCTAGGAAGTTGATGAAAAACCACTTTGTTAATACTGAATTAAGCCCAAATGAAGGGAGAATAAAGTTTTACATTTCAAGATAACCGCTTTGATAATCAGAGCAGCACCACAGATATTTCATTCTGATACTTACGAGTTTGTCTGGTTTCCTTTGGTAGCTGCATTCTGTTTAATTGACTGCTTCCTTCAAGTACAAAAACAAAGCCCTTTGTTTCTTTATCATATTCCTACAAAAAAGAACAATAAATAATTATCAGCATTATAATATAATTCTTCACCTTACAATCAACCATATCGCCAATGTGCAGTTTTAGTTAAATACAGCAGCAGAATTCAGTGTAAGACATAGCACAGCAAGTATGATAGTTCAGAGATGATGGTTGTAATGTAATACATCAAAATCTGTCATTTCCTTGCTCATGTTAAGAACAAACAGTGCTGACTAACACAATCTACAATCTAGTAGGACTGACTCAATCCATTAGGTATAGAATAGTAAAATTACTTTTAAAATCAGTCCTTTTTAAATATTTGAACTGTAAGATTACACTGCAATAAACACAGTCTGCAAACAGGAATAAAGTACTAGCTATGACTAATTATGACTGCTTATATGACAGAATTGTGGCAACTCCACAGTCAGGTTAAAACTCTCACTCCCTTTTCCTAAATTCCATACTGTAACATTTATAAATTTCATTAAAAACTTACTTTCCGAATAGCTGATGGATTACCAAAAATCCTCCATTTTGCTCCCGGGTTTTTGCCTTGAGCACTGAATATTTCAACAGATGGGCCACCCTATGATGAAATGGTTTAAGGATGCATAATTTAATCAAATATTCAGCAGAGCATCATCACTGATCAAGAATATAAGGACCGATCCTGCCCCACAACGGTCTGTTACTATGCTCAGTATTACTGATCAGTCAGACAAGTGCATTAATGACAATACATGTATTTACTAGAGGATCTAAAAAGCAAATCTATTGTAAAAATTCTGAGAGGATGCTGGAGATTGGCCACTTATACTTAAATATGCTTTATTGCTACAACTCTCCAAATAGAGATTTAAAACTTCTAAATGTTAAAAAATCCCTTGTATATTTCATGTTATGTCCAATTTCCTAAGAAAACTAATTTAGTCATGCTGGTTCTGTCTACACATGTAAGTATGTCAAAGACATCTCCCTGTAACATTACTAGTAGATACTAAATTCCAGCTTGATTTGATTGAGCAGTTCATAAAATGCATAAAAAATTTCTGGGCTGAATTAAGTGACCTGATAGGAGACAGATGCTGACAGGATCACTGCATACAGATAAGAGCAACACTTTGCTGCAGCCTTTATTTGAAACTAGAGAAATAATATGGGAAAGAGATTATGGTTACCTCTGCCAGATAAAAACTCCTTACATTGAGCGCATGCCCTATTAGACAGCAAACATTCTAACCATGCACGTTTAGGGAAACAGGCTATAGCAGCTCTTAGGGAATTATCTGCTTTTTTTCATGTTACAAGTCATAGAAAATATTTTCTGATGGACTCAGACTACGATCAGCATTTGATCAACATTTTTTCAGCAGTGCCTTTGACACAATCAATCTCTACAACTGTCATCCCTCCCTTCTAATTCTTAGCTGCAAGTACTTCCCAATGCTCCTTATGCTCAGCTGCCCAAACAATCGTACAGAAGTCAGTATGAGCAAGAGAGGTGAGCAGTCTTGCCAACAAAATAAATGCTCAAATAATGCTTTCAGGGAACATAAACTCTGCACTGTCTATAGATTTCCATCCTGTTTCCCCCCCCCCCAAGTGGCAGCTAAACCCCAGTGACTAAACTAAGTTCTAAGGAGGTTTAAAAAGGCATTCCATAAACAGCATCTTTAACGTATATATTTTATATACATAATGGATGAAAAAAAAATTAAAATATATGATGAATTATTGATGTGAATGTTATCAGACATATTTAAGGACTATCAGCTCAAGCTGTCAGAAAGTTAGAAAAAACAGTTATCTGTCAACTAGTGTATGTCTGTAGCAAATCTTTATAAGCAAGTGGAGTTTTGTCCAAAATGTAAACATACACATCTTGGTAATGTTGCAGCCCTTGCAGACCCTGCTTCAGTTAAAGTGACTGAAAAGGACATAGAAAACTATCGGATGTGACGTGAGAGAATGCTGAACGTAACAAGCACTGATGTGAGGAGCTGACAGAAGTTACTGACAGTGCTGTGATGGATGGCTGGATCTCATGGGTGGTTGGGAGAGTTATGCAAGAAACTGATGGGGCAGTAGGAGGCATCTTTTGGGGAGTACAGTCCTGCAGGGCAGGATAAAGCTGAGACAGGCTGCATGACTGATTCAGAAATGCTAGTTTGGGGTATGGACTGGGTGGGAGGAGATGGACCCTCTCTGGCCCATATGGAAAGAAGCAGATAAGAAACTGCTGCTATCTCCATTGGTGTCTATTTCAGACCTGATAGCACCAGCAGGCACCCACTATTTCATACCATTTCTGTAAAAATACTGAACAGTTAAACTAGATAAAACATTTGTCTGGACTTTTCCTCTCCTTGCAAATAAGCCATTGTAATTGAGTTCTCTCAAAGATGAAATGAATGAGGGTACAAAATAAAACTATTTCTGTTTTACCTGATACTGATTTTTGAACATTTTCCAGTTTTCTAGCTTTCACAGCAAAAAAAAAGCAACTTCAGGTTTTCTATCAGTAAAGACACGCATTACCCTGCAAATAAAAAAATAAAAACTTTGTACAGGATTTGACATGAAAAAAACCCGAACGCAAAAAACCACAATTACTGTAAAAGATATGAATACTGCTCTTGAATATTTTCCAAGAGAAGAAAATCAACTACATAGGAGGGCTACAGGGCTTCCAGAGATAATACTTTTTTATACATTGGCTGCTTAATGCTGCCTTTCCTTACATTCCAAGTTAAAACACTAATTTTATCATTAGCTGTTATTTTTAACAATGAAGGATTCTTCATGCTTTAAAAATGTGTGAAAATAACCTCTCACACACAGTTTTAAAAACCATTCCTTGATAACCAGTGCTCACTGGAAAACATCAGAACTCCATTAAGAGGGGCTCAACATTTAATACAGGAAAACAGTCATACAGAACAGCTGCAATAGAAACCACTCCATCTAGAGATTTTTGGCAGGGACTTCTTAGGCAAAATTATCTTTCTTCCAAACTCAGCAGTCTCCTTTGAGGATGATTAGTCTATGGCTCAAACTGAGCACTTGCTTGGCTATTCGGAGAGCTGCTAATGTCAACAGAGTTAAGGGATGCCAGCAGTTGGAGAATGAGAGGAGTAGAAAGTGAAGGGATTGGTAAGGAAGCCTCCCACTTCTCTGTTTGATCATGCTGAGTATCTGCAATTTCACCTGAAGTCAGCAGAAAGGGAAGAGACCCTGAACATAAAAGTCTGTCTTAAAGAACAGGTAGAACCACTCACAAGAGGCTTTTCCTGTGGGAACAGAATGCTCATCAACACACAGAAAGCAGCATTTCACAAGACGGTGCCTCTAGCTCATTTGATGTAACTTGGTTATGTACATCACTGCAGCACAGAGTACTTACAGAATTAGTTTCACTTTCTGGAGTTCTTCAGAGCCTGAAATTCTTTTTTAAAGATCAAAACAATGATATGCTGACCAAGAGAATATAAGAATCACTTCTCAAGAACACTTTAGTTACAATGCTGAGCTCTCACAACCAGAAAGTGACAAAATGTTTACAATATTATAAAATGACAGACGACTGCAAATAAATTAGGAATTCAGCGACTTCATAAACAATTCAAACAGTTGAGGAATTAGAACAGCATTCTATTTCAGAAAGTATATCACCGTTCGCTTAGGAAATACGATGAAATCTGTTACTATTAAACAGCATCCTATTTTAACCAGGGGCAATTATTGTGAGTCTTAATGCTAAATGAAATAAAAATGGAAAGAAAAATCAGAAATTAGAAACTTATTTCATGCTGCTGCTAGAAACATCAGTTCATTTGCAACCTTTTGATTAGGAATAAAATGAAATTTAGAAAACAGAAGTTGTGATGAGCCTATCAAAAACCAGTAAGTATTCTGACTGTGTTGCTTTCATACTGTCACCACACATCCAACAAACAAGTTGCATTATTCTGCTTTTTTACATAATTTTTATCTAAAATTTCCAGATAAAATCTATTTTTTTTCCCTTTAACAGTGACTACATTAAACTAATAGCTCAGAAATGTGAAAGCATTTCTAGAACAAGTATGATTCCTTCTGTATGTACTCATTTTGCATACATAGAGATTGTTTGGGAAATCACTATTTACTTTTTTTTTTTTTTTGGCAGTCTTATCTTTGCAGTAACCTACAAGCCTTGGGCAAGGCCAAACTACTCAAAATTCCATTATTCATGTCTTAGTGGGAACTGAGGAACTAATCTTAGTGACCTACCATTTCGATTCGCTTTGCCAGAGCTAAATGTGAGGGACTGCTGGTGAAGGGAAAGCGGGAAGTCTTGGCCTCCTAGGGTATAGATATTATTGAGCAAAGGAGGTACTATTTTTCCTTGGAGCAAATCCTTTACTTTGACTGTTGCTTTAAAGCTCAGTTCCAGTTTGGCCAGGCATCATGCATCTAACATAACCCTTATGTATTCTGTGGCTCTGCCATGCCTTATTATACCTCAGGCAAAAACAATATACTAGGATTCCTCACATTTATTTAGGTCTGAGTCACTGTATGTAACGTGTCAAGTCCTAGGACTGAACAGAACAGCTTGTCTCTGAAAGATTACTACCAGTATTATTGTGGTCAGAAATCTTCTGCTGACTGTAGTCATACTGTATATTTTGGAAGAAATATTAGCATGCATTATGAAGGGGCCAAGTTCCATCTTCCTTGGCACAGCACCTTTCAGGAGGGAAGGCAGGGCAGGAAGCTACAGCATATGCACGTACTGCTGTATTTAGAATTACACAGAAGATATGGAAAGTAATTCTTTATTTTCTTCACTGTTTTCTCATAATGTGTTTTTCACAGAACCCAATCCACCAACAGCACAGCTTGCAGTTTTGAAAATAGGTGCAAAGTGCTTTGTGTGAAGTGCAAGGTAGGTGGAAGCCATGTTGATATATTGGGTTCAATGCTGTACTAATACACTTTGTCTCTCAGCAGTGCTTATTAGCTTTGGCTTGACATCATGCTAATTCATCTCCACATTGTATTGAATGGAAATAGTTCTTGGTTGGCTCTGAGCACAAAAGAGTGTGCGTGCACTGGTAAAACACAATGGAGACATGCAGATATCACAATAAGACCCTTATGCTGATCATTTTTAAGTTTAAGTGGAGAAAACGTGCCTGAACAGAAAAGTTGAGATGATGTGCTTAAGAAAAGGTAGAAACATGATCAGATAAAGACTTTCAATGGATCACAGAAAGCACAGAAATATATACAAAGAGATAACAGTAAGTGCAAAGTGCAGTGGTAATAAAAATGCAAAAAATCTGTGAGGCAAAGAGCACTTACTGTGGGACTACAAATCTCACAACTAGAAATCTTTAATATTCAAATCATGCTTAAAATATGGCTTAACATTTTTCACCAAAGCAGTTGTTTTTTGAACGGACACACGTATATGCTAGTTAATTATTAATTTGTAGAATATATTTTGAACAGATTTAGAAAAGCCTCCTAACGCAAATTCAAAATGACATGGCTCTTTGTAACTTCAGCTAAAGGTGAATTAGATCCAAAGTTGGTAAATAGTTGTGTTGGGACAACTCATTTACAGTACAAAGCTGATTACTGCAAATGCATCAGGGAAATGTCAGCTTGCTTTTCATACAGACACAGAAGACTGCAAGTGAGATATTTTTGATCACATATTACTTGTTAGTTCCCAGTTTCCATGAAGTTACTGCAAAAGAAGACTAGAGAATATCTTTGCTATTAAGATTGATAGCTACTAAAAATACTAAGCGAATTAATTACAGTGATAATATTAAAGAGGAGCTTTGATGATGCCTTAAATGTTGTCTTTTAGTTAAAGAAAACTATGCTTTAGAATAGGTTGGAAAACTGATAGTTGCAGTATTTTCCTTTTTTTCATTGTTCCTTCTCGTACTCTTTATAAAGCCTAAACATGTAAAGAGGGCTTACTTGAAATCCAGAGGGATTATTTTTGAAAAAAGAGGGACTATATGGCATCTTAATATAAGTCCTCTACTTTTTGTGTATTTTTCAAATAAATAGGCTCTTAATGACATCTCTGTAGAATGCTGTGGTTCAGCAGCTCCATATGTTTCTTTCACCGATCATGATTACTTTCTATTACCCTGAACCATTTATGTTTGTTCAATTGGAAATAGGGGCTTTAAGTATCAGTCAACAAACGATCAGGAATGTAGTTTATAAAGTTATGTAACAATGAAATATATTTATCTTTGGAAGAACAGATTCCTATCAGGATTTATGTCACGAGGTCTTGATCTGTACACTGACTTTGATAGTTTCACAATGTTTCCCAAACCAAAAATGAAGCAGCAGCAATCCAAATGGCCCCAAATCATTTTTTTTCTTATGAACCACTCAGGATCTGGCAAAAGTTCTAGGGAATCCTTATATATATATTTTTTCCTTCTTCCAACACTTTAAACAAACAGTAAGCAGACTTCTGGGTTTCTTTATATTACTGATTGCTGAGTACTGCTGTAACCCCAAGGCAGACAGTGAGACAACAGACAGACTCATGGATACTGGTCATGGTAAAAACCTTCCCAGTCACAGCCAGTCCCTTGACTTCAAAGGGACCACATGCACAAACATATGACTATTTTTCCTGATCAGTGTCCCAGAATTGAAAAATCTGTGTTTATTTACTTTTCTATTCCAAAGACAAAAGTGTAAGGCAAAGTTAAGGCACACCTACCACTAATCTGCACTGAAAAATGCCCTAAGCCCACTGCTTTTGGCAGGGAACAGTGCTGAGAGCCAGCCCTGCTGATCCACACAGCTCACCATCACGGGACCAAAGCCAGCGCTGATTTATGGCAGGCTGGGACACACCAGGGAGAGCAGTTCATCACTGCTGAAGGGTTTTACCATCTTCTAGACAAATGAATTTCACATATTGAATATTTAAAGCTGGGTTTGCAACACGGCAATACATTTTCTCAACACACAAGTTAACGTAATAAACGGGGAGAAAGACCATTAATAAACTACAGCAAGACTACCAGCGTCCCTATGCCAGCAGCAGAGCTTAAACGCACCAAGCCCGCACAACCCCTGGTACCACAACAGCGCTGACGCCTGCCGCCGTGCCGCTCCCCCGCCCCTCCGCCGTCTCGTCCCTCCCACTCCGCCACACCGCCGGGGCCGGGGTCGCTCGGATCGCGGAGCTCGGCTCCGGCCGGGTCTCACCTGGGCGAGGGCGGCTTGGGAGGGTAGGCCGCTCCTACGGGGGAGGCGGGCGGCTGGGCGGGGATGGGCGCGTTTAAAATGGCGGCGGGCGGGATGCGGCGTTCTCGCTGACTGGGCCGCGGCTGGCGGCCGTTAGCTGCGCGGAGCCGAGCGTTCTGCTTCGTTGCGGTCCGCCCGCAAGTCTTTTTCCCACAAAGCGAGTTAAGAACTGGGTAATCATGCAGGCTGAGGGCTGGGACGAGCCCTGGCGGGGTGACGTTTGTGTCCCTCAGGATGCGCACGGTGCGTGGCGGCCACGTGAAGCGGTGAAGCACAAATGTGACCAAGAAATCTCCTGGCAAAGCTCTTTGGCCACTTAATCTAAAAGGCTGACTCGTGGTTTGTTTGTTTGAGAAGAATGTGGGAAGCCACATCCCTGCCCCTGTTTTTTAAGAAATTAATTAACTTCTGTTTCTTCAGTCTTAAAAAGAGGTAAGAGATAAGAGCCCTGTTAGTTTTTAAGTTTTTGTCAAAAATAAGATCTCTTGATGGCTTCAAAGACCTGTAGGAAGAAGGTGTCAGGGGACCAATTTGGTCTAGGATTACAGAACAAGATATTTGTTAAAGAACGGTGGAATGTGGAATCCAATCCTTGGAGTGACTGCTCTTTTGATTACAGCGTTTCCTTGTGGAACTTTGCAGCCTTTTCACAAAAAATAACAGAATGCCTTTTTCTTAAAGTGTGTCTTCAAGTTTCTATAAGGAATGATTGTTGAGGACTCTGTAACCTGTCACGGTGGGATGAAGGTCCCACATGGAATTAAGGTGCCGAGCCACCAGATTGTTGGGCGGTGTCTCAGCCCACCTTCACCCTGTTCACAGAATCACAGAATGGCTCAGTTGGAGGGGACTCTAAAGACCACAGAGCTCCAACCCCGTGCTGTGGGCTGGCTGCCCCACCAGCTCAGGCTGCCCAGGGCCCCATGCATGGCTTTGAGCACCTCGAGGGATGGGCACCCTCAGCTCTGGGCAGCTGTGCTGCTGCCTCACTGCCTTCTGAGTACAGAATTTTTTCCTAACGTAATTTAAATATCCTCCTTTTAGTTTAAAGCCATTCCCACCCCCCTTGTCCTGTCACTGTCTTTTGTTGCTCCTGAGAGGTACTCTCCTGGCTTTGTCAAGGAATGGAATGAGTTAAATCAATTATAGGTTTTTTTTTGTTCGTTTGTTTTGTTTTGTTTGTTTTTTTTTTAAACTTTCTCAATTTACCTTGGGATTTTCAAAGAAAACACATCCAGTGTAGTTTATCATATGCTGGATTAGACCGCTTAAATTTCTTGGGTATTGGAGATAAGGAAAACAGTAATGCTAAAAACTGAGCTACAAGTTATTAAATAAAAGCAGCTAATAGAACAAGGACAAAAGAAATATAATAGCAAGAGAAAGGTTAAAACCTTGAGAAGTTCTGTAGACAACAGAATCTATGTTGTTCGTTTTATGTGGTTTAACTAGAAATTGTCCTGAATTTTTTTTACACATAACTCTATATCTAAAAAGCCTGAAACCTTTGTGACAGGCATATAGCTGGAGGAGCTGAGAAATTTGAGTTAAAAAACAGGGTTCAGGCTGGAGAGACAGAGGTTGGGGCAGCCAGCTGTGAGTGAAAGCTGTGGGAGCAGCTTCCTGCCAGCTCTGGGCAGTGCTGGGCTGTGCAAGTCCAAAATTCCCTTTGCCAGCTGCTGGAGAAAACATTTCAGAGGTATTATAAGGGAAAGAAGAAATTCCTGCTTATTTCAGTTCGACTGGAAAAAAAAAAAGTGTATGTGTGTATGTATATATATATATGTATATTTGCATATGTATGTATTGATATATATTTGGTACACCCTATCACTCAAAAATTGCAGGTAGTGTAAACTCAGCAAGGAACCTTGTCATTAAACTTAGCCCTTCTATGACCCAGTCCCTGTGTACTCCAGGGTTTAATTTGAAAGTATGTTAATGTGGGAATACTGTGCAACTAATGGTTAGAAAATCAGGATCTTTGTTATATTGACTTCTTTAGAGTAAAATCTTTAGATCATCTTCTGTTGTTGTTTGAGCTTCTGGGTTATGTATTTCTGTTTGACCACGTGTTTTAGGCCTCTGTGTATCTACTGAAGTCCTGAAAAGGCATGGTGAGTGTTCAGCAAGTGGTTGACTAATAATGTGGAGAGAACTGTTAGAGTTCAGATATGTTTACCTTCAAATGCTACCCTTCAATTTTCTGAGCTGAAATCTGTACACGTTACAGTGTATTCCAGCGGATAGATTTTTACTGTGTCTTAGAGCAGTGAATTGGAATTTTTACTGTGTCTTAGAGCAGTGAATACAGACAATTCTTACTGTAAATGCTCTAAACTCAAGGTGTGGTTAGATCTTCAGTCCTAAATTAAAATACTAAGATGTCAGTAGTGTCATGCTGGGAACTGAATTGATTTAATTTTGGACAGTGTTCAACATGCACTAGGTTTTGATGTGTGATATTAAACGCAGTCATTTTTAAAGGACCCCCACTGGCATAACTTGGCTTTGTATCAACAGGAATAATACTGTAATTTCCTTCATCCATTCATGACTTTTCCTTATTGCATACTGTTGCTCACACTCGGAGCAGCCTGCCAGCTGATGTATGCCAGGTCGCCTCCCTCCTGTGCAAAGCTGCCTTTCACCTCTAATGACCATTTGCCGGTTTGATCTGTATTCTGTTGTTCTATTACATGCCTTTTTAGACAGAAAGTTCACATTGTAGGGCAGTCCCTTGTCTTTCTAGTTCACTCTAGTTCATTCTGTAGTCCATGTCGTGTTTTGGGGGCTGTATACTAGTTAAGGTGAGAAAGAAGACACCGTGGCTTTCTATGAAATTTTCTGTAAATCCTTCTTGCCATTCTTGACTTAGAGAGAAGGGTCACGCTGTGTGCCTTGTGGCCTGCTTAGCCTCCACTTGGTAACAGCTGCCATGGAGCTGAGGCATGTTTGCCCCAATGCCAGCCCGATCTTCATTTCCCTTGAGCATTCCTCTCTAGCCAGTATCCTTCCTTATGTGTGTTTGCCAAGATTCTGTCATGCAGGGTTATTTACCTGTGTAGTTGCCATTGTATCTACGCTGTGAATCTCTGAAAATCTTCAGAGATTCTTCAAGCAGAGTGTACTTGTACTTTTCATTTTATCTACTTTTTGTTTGTACGTTTGTCTTCTGGTACAATTGCTGTTAAAAAGTGGAATTCACTAATTAACTATTCTGGCTTTCTCTGAATTTCCAGTACAGAATAATGTAATTCGAGAGAGAGAAATATATGTGATCTCTCCATTGGCCTGTGGCTTTTAGAAATGTGGAGTAGTGTCTTCAGTTCAGAAAACAGCAATTTGGAGAAGCCAGTTTTTGGTTACGCTCCAAGTGAGAACCAGTTCACAACCTGTTTTCCTGAGTCCCACAAATGCTTCATCAACAGAAATCCCTGTTTGAGGTCTGGGAAAAGTTATGAAAAGCAAGCTGGATTTTACTTTCTGTTGAGACTCACAAGATCAAACTTTCACCAGTTTTTCCTCCCCTCTCTACAGCCTTGATGTTCAGGTTCAGAAACTTGAGATGCAGCTGCATGGAGGTGAGAAAGCTGTGGAGCCGTTCGTCCTTCATGCCTCTTTTCTTTACAGCACAATGGATGGTGCTGAGATGAGATCAAAGGCCTTGGTATCCCACTTTCACCAGACTAATCCTGTTCATGAAGAATACGAAAAGTTGCGTTTGTTCTGTGAAATAAATGTGCTGCACCACTCCAGAAAGCATTGAGTACTCAGGAACTAATACCTGAAATTGGAAAATAGACTACTGATGTTGTGCCAGGCTTTATAAGAATTCACCCCATGCGGTCAGTTGGCCAAATTTCACTTCAGAGCAGCTTTTAAAGCATGAAAATCATGAAGGTGTATTTAATAAGATTACCAACCTAGTTAGCCAGGGCTCTTGGATGTATGGAGGCGGTTAGCATAGGGCTTGAAAGAGTTGATTTGTTCCTCTTTTTTTGCTTTTTTTGGGTTTTGTATGGGGCAACTGGAATCTGTTTACAGATGAAAAAGAAAAAAAAAAAGATTACATCTGAAAAAAAGCAGTACATTTCTTTAAACTCAAAGAACCATCAGCTTTGTGCAGTGTGTGTGCTAATGACCTCCATTCCTTCAGAGCAATTCATTAGTTACACAGCAGCAGTGAAGGCGTACGGGAAAACTGACAACGTGCCGTGTTTTGCTGTAATATTGAAGCAATTTGTGTTTGTTCGGCAGTTATATCACAGTGAAGGAAGTTCTCTTTTCACTTGCTAAGGTGCTTTACAACAGTTACAGTCTTTAAACACCCCAAATTGTGCTGGTAATGGCTATTTGTTTCGACTTTACAGTGTAGAAGGAGACTTTGTCTAATATCTTCTACATTTTGTTCACGCTTCTTTGATTCGGAGAGTTCTTCAAACAGCCTCTGGATGACCAGTAGAAACTTCAAATAGCCGCTTTTCTTTGTGCAATAAAGCCATTACATTAGAAACTATTGGTTTTTATAATACAATTAAGTTGTCAGTGATTTCTTAAGAAATCATTTTACGTTTTCTGTGTTATGCACTCAGCACGTTGTCTGTCGTAGGTCAGACTGTAGTGTTCTCAGTCTGGAATGAAGCAGTCTTCTTGCTGTTCTCAGAATGAAACCATCTCCTCACCAGTCTTAGCACTGCAGAGGATTTCACCTCTGAAATGAACAAATGACCTTTGTCTGTTTGATCATGATGGGTATATACAATAAAATTTTGAAGCTATTGGAACATTCTTAAGACATATAGTTTATCTTGCCTTCGTTTTAGTGACTTACACAGACAAGAATAAAAACTGCAATTTCACAAAAAGCTTCATGATTCAGGGTCAAAATAGACAGCTATCTGAACTCACAGAGGAATGTCTTCGTCTCTTCATCACACGGATTTTACAATGAAGGAGGATGCCATAGAGTATGTATGCTGGAGTAGCACGATGCATTAGAAGGGAAGATGCTGGTTGTGATGGGTCAAAATGATCTATTCTATTCTGACATTTCCTGTATTCTTTTTCAGTGCCTTTATTTGTCCCGATTACTTGTTTTGCTTTTTTTCTTTTTTTCTTCTTTTTTTGGTCTTCGTTCCATTTTTATTTTTACTGGCAAGATAGAAAAAGAAGTCAATATGTAGTTTGACATTGCTCATCCAACTTGTCAGATTTTTGTGTAGTGTTTTGATAGTGTGGTTTCACATATTTTTTGTTCACGTTGTCAGGGTATGGGGTTTTTCACAGTATGCACCACATATAAATGTCTCTGCTGTGGTATCTCTTAAATTAATCTTTTTGAATTAGTGTAGGGTTTTGAAGCAGTGCAAGTACTTTTAAATGAAACTCTCTGTATGATTGCAATTCAGATAAACATAAAAACTCTAATACAGATTTTGAGAACTGAAGGTATTGCGATTTTCACTGACTTCCTTGGGGTTGAAGCACTGGCTGCCATACAGCATTCTCTGTTTTGCCTTTGTGGAATTGTTCTGCGAACAGAACAGCATCAAAACCTCAGGTTTCCTGGAGGTTTTCTGCCCTTGGTTCCTCTAGTCAGTTTCTTCTGTCTCTTTGTGAGTCCCTTGAAACAACCCCCCCCCTTTTCTTTTTTTCCTATATTTTCATATTCCCACATCTGTCTCTTATCCCACATCTCAGCCTTTCTATTTGCTTTCTGAAAACTCTGCTCACTGCGGAGCTCCCAGATGTCCTAAAGTCTCACTCAGCAGCCAGTCAGGGAAGGACGTGCTGTGGTTTGCCCAGTGCAGATGTGCTGGGTGGACAGCCAGGAGGTAACAGGGCCCACAAGAGGCCTGTACACCAGGGGCACCACGGTGTCTGAAACTGTGTTCATGGGCTCGATTCTTCATGAATATCATCAGCTTGGGAATAGATCTCACTTTACCACGTCCTTCCCCTGACTGAACTTTTTGTTCTTGGATCTTACTGCTAAATATCTCATTTTCTGACAAAGACAGAATAGACTGCACCTTGAATTTAAAGATGGGAGATTCTCTGCCCCTGGGTGGTTGCTGTGATAAATAGGGTTACTCGGGTCCAAGTGATGATGGAATTTGGTTTAGCTCAGCAGTGGCAAACATTGGAACTGATGTCAGATTTGCTACTAATAGGAATTTGGGTTGGCAGCCATGAAGGTGAACTTCGCTGGATAAAAAATATGGCACCTGGCATTTTTGCTTTCAGCAACTTGTCTTTTTGGCCACTGCTCTGTGCTGATTTAATAGAATACATTTAGGAAAAATCCACAGGGACATTTTTTATAAGATAACTCATTTTCTATATAACAAAATGCAATTGAACTCCTCTAGTTGCACTGTAGTAGTGTGTGTGATTTGGCATGAATTAGGGAAATTAGAGATAATGCTCATCAGAAAGAAGTTGTGGAGTGAGTAAAGAAGGATGTAAATATCTTAGAACTGCAGGAAATGCTAGAAAGTCTACATTACAAATTTAAGAGCTAGGCTTGTAACTAATCTTGTTCAGTATTTTTCAAGTCTTGAAAAGATGTACATTCATAAAATATGCAGATGTTGGAATTCTGAATGTGAGCAGCTTGTTCGGTTAGGCAGAAGTATATAAAGCTTGTATAAAGTATATTGAGGCTTGGAGTAGTCCAAATCAGATGAAATTCACTGTTACTCTGTGCGAGGTTACACACTTGGAAACTAGTAAGTTTCAAGCTCATGTATTGGAAATGACTGAGGAGGAAAAAGAAGCGTGAAGCTAAAGAGCAATGTTGTCAAAAGGACAAATGAGTCTAAAACAATCATGAATACACTTCAAATTTGGAAACTAGAACATTTCTAGTCATGAATGACATTCTGAAACAGCTTTCCAGTAAGAGATGTGGTGGCAAAAATAATTACTTTTAAGATGAAGATAAGTAAAAGGATTATTAAGAAGTGGTGGCTTAAATGAGCAGCAGTTGTCTCCAGGAGATGCTCTCCTTTTTTCTTAGGAGTAAAAGTCTTAAAACAATTCAGTGTCTTGCAAATGTCTCTCCTCCTTTCTCAGAGGTAATATGCTAATACCTGATCTTGTGTAACTACAAAAAAAATTATTAAACCATATATAAATCTCTTTATTAAAGATATTAAAGATGCCTGACAATATTTTACCTAAAGATGCTGAGCTATGCTTATCCCTGAAAGCTTACATTATCTTCTACTGCTAATTCTTTATATAACTGACATTAGCTTAACGACTTCCTTTACAAAGACATCCGGCTACATGCAGTGATGGTTTGTATCTGTTTGCTCTCAGGAGGAGTTGGGATATTTGGGAGTAACTGGTTAATGCATTCACAGGGTTTTTTGTAGTGTGTGCCATCACTGCAGAGACTGGAAATGCTTTGCATCTGTTGACACCAGGATGCCAGTGAGCAGAGATCACAGTGGGGAGAAAAGAACTAACCAGTACAAAATGCTTCTTTGCTCTTGTATCCTTTAAAACATTCTTTCTATGCTTCATTTCCATGCATAGAGCTAGATCCTCATTTGTGGCTGTGCATGAAGGTGGCATAAAGGCTGTTTTTTACGCCAAGTGCCCTGAAGCCGTTCAATTTCAGCTGCAATTCCCTCGGAAAGCTCCCCCCTTCTGATTTGTGCCCGCAGAGGCTGTTCTGACAGCTCAGGACTGCAGTGCATTCAGAGTGTGCTGGAAACGTCCCGTTTCCTGGGGTAATGTAAAATCAGTGAGGAAGGCTGCTTGCCAGTGCCTGATTAACAAGCTTTGGGGCTGCTTGAGCCATTACAGTAGTGGATAGCATCTGGCATACAAAGCAGGATCAGGCTCAAAGGCCATGGGTTTTCTGGATGTTGCATTGAGTGACTGAGAGGAGAACGAGGCCTTTCTGTCTTCTGTAGCTTTGGTCTGAGATGCTGCAGATTGTGTCAGCATTCTCTGAGGAGCGTTCTGGGGAAACAGTCTGAGGATCAGTCAACAAAGTCAATTGCTTTTCAGGCTATGTTTTGAATGGTTATGCAGGGCCATTGGCACTGAGCTGAATCAAGAAAGATAAAAAAAAAAACAAGAGGAATTTTGCATTGGATGTCCCTGCCCTTCCTGCTCTGATCTCTATACACTGGCACTCCAACCAGGACTGACACACAAGGCATTTTTGTTCCATCATTTTCAGCCCATAGCTGTGATATCCATTGCATCTGTTACACACTCTTCCTGATCCACTCAGTTCATCCTCCAGATAAATATCTGGCATGTTTTTTCTTCATTTCTTTATTTTTGTTCAGAAAATTACGTTCAGGGTATCTACCTTTGCATTGTTTAAGTCACTGGTAATTAAGCTTTTCCACAAGTTCATGCATTGCTTTGCTTTTCTCGTGAATATCAAATGTTCCATGGGTTCAGCCACCCTCATAACAAGATTGTGCATCTGCCCAGATCACTGAGTAATCTTATTCAGCAAGTGGAATGTGCTAAGGACCTTACTTTGACACCGTCCTAAACAGTAGCACATCTTCGAACCATCAGGTACCAGGGTGTGTAATCAAGATTTTTTTTTTAAAACTTAAAATCTTAACGCTGAATTGTTTTTGGTACAGAACAATAATTAGAATAATAGGTAATTGGATGAAAATTCTGTTGTTCTTACAATGACGTGGTAAAATCATGAGGCTGATTCACATAGAAATGCTTGGAGTGCAGTAGCAGTTGTTCTCTAGTTTCTATCTGGCAGGTGACCACAGCATAACAATCCTCATCCTATATGACACTAAGGAAACAGGCTTCAGCAGTTTCAGAAAGAAGCTGAGGATCTAAACTGGCAGCAGGAGTGAAGCACTGCCCACCCCTTGCCCTTGAAAGTGTTGGTGTAGGTGAATTCTAGAGAACTCAGTAACAAAAGAGCATAATGCTGATATTAGTGCTCCTGTGTGCCTCAGGAGCTGCCCACCTGATCAATCCTATGCTACCCCTGTGGTCTGCCCTAGCTGACCCAGTCTGTGGTCCATCACCTCCCCAGTGCGCAGTGAGAGGGTCCTTTCCCCTCTGCACTATAGCAGAAGGAGGACTCAAATTAAATATGGATTTGGGGGGTTCTGCCCATATTGTGGTTCAGTAACTCCTAATTTGCTCAGTGTCGATTTCCCAAATTCTGCTCTCAGCAATGCTCATAAATCACACCACTGCTTCAGTGAGAGCCTCAACATTTCTCCAAGAAATGATATCATAATTCTGTTAATGATCTGTAACTGTTTTCTAGAGTTTGTAACAATTCACCTGCTTCCTACTTGTACAGGAAAACAATTTTGTTTTCCCCAAAAAATAAAAGGACAGCTTATTTTCTAAGTATTGTCTCAAATTTTAAAACTTACATTGCAAAAGTAGCGGGCGGATGCAGTGAAAATATTTTACTTTTTTAAAATCCACATTCAACTTTTATGGCATTGTTGCCATCGCTAGTTTTCCAGATGTATGCTGGTGATTTGCAGATGCCTCAGTTGTCGTGGCTGCTACGTCTGACTGGTATCACTTCATGAATTATGCATTTTATGTAGTGGTGATGTATTAATTTCACACTAGACTCTGTAAAGATACTATATTTACAGATTAAGCATAATTCTTCATTCTTTCAGAAATGTACTTTAATTCTTTTCAGAATTAAAAGGAATTTCAGAAGGAATCTGGAAGGGCTTGTTGCATTTCATAGAAAGAAATATAAATCTAGTGCCTATTTGGAAGATGAAGTCCATTAATATACTAATGAAGTTTTACAGTTTTTTTTTCATGATTTTATCTTAATACAGAACGCTGAAACATGAATTAATTCTCTACAGAAATATGGGGTCTGTTTACTTAAAGAAACTCCATCCATGAGCCCTCCACTGCTCCATACTGTCCCTTTAGAAATGGGTTCTTCCAAATGTCAAAAATTGCATAAATATTAAGCATTCTGTTACTTTATCATCTGTCTCATGTTGAAGATGAACTGTTACTCATCCTGAAGTTTGATGAGAAGGATGCATTTACATCAATATACCACTATGGCTTGACTACAGCCCTCTGTTTTTTTCTTTTTCTTAAACAATGAGCTGTGAGACAGCAAAGTGATAAACATATTAAACAACATAGAGTGATAGCATATGACACGTTTCTGATACTTGCATTATTCCTCATAAGCTACCATTCATTTAATCTGAGTGTAGAAATGAGTACTGGTCAAATGACTTCCCCAGTGCAATGCAGCTTTAAATCCCAGAGGTTCTGAATGTCCCTGAGGCAACTCCCCAGCATAGTAAGTAGCACTGAGTTGCAACTAGCTAGTATGGCTAATCAAATATTAACAAGATTGATTTCGGATTATTGCGGTAAGTCTTGAGTTTGATTTGTTTTGCATTTGGTACATAATTCCCAATGGACACGTTTTGAACAGCTTAAAAAAAAATCTGTGAATGGCCATACTAATTGCAGATCTAAAACATAATTATTGCCAGTACAAACTGGGAGTACCCAAATGTTCAGAATGACGTCTGTTATGTATCGGTAATTCAGGAATAATAGCAATGCCTTGTCATTTAAGTGATCCAGCCCACTGTGAGTATTCATACAGAATTCCTGAATTGGACAGGTTGATCCAGATAGAAGATGAAAGGGGTTGGTTGGTTTGTTTCAATTAGAGAGTATGATATTGTTAATTAGGCCTGGTTTTCATAAAGAAAAATTCATGCTTAAGGCAAAAATTATTTGTAACAACCTTACTTGCAAGCAGGTAAATCCATCTCTGCCCTTGCTAGGTGTGCTGCTCTTTGGTAGAAAGCATCCATCATATCTTTGCTCTTTTGAACGGCAGACTAAGCCTATTAGACCTTCATACTTTTTCTCTGGCTAATTTAACCAACAAATTTCATTATCAATTATACATTGCAGTAATACCTCTTAGAAGCTGTTGCCTTCTTGTCTCTTGTTGACACTTTTCTAAGTATATAACGACCTTTCAGTAAGTCTGAATCTATTCAGGGAAATGGAATTTACTCAAATGTGACCATTATAGAAGCATAGAGATAGAAAGCTTTATGTTTTAATCAGTTCATTGCTGCTGTTGCTTCGGGATAATTAATCTGTCAGATGAATGCTTTCTAAACTTAATCAAATGTTCTCTCTTTTGCTGAGAGGTATTCATCCCTCATACAAACGCAGCTAATATTTTGGACAGCGTTTGACAGGGAAATCCTGCTTCTTATCATGTGTGCTTTATAGCACATATTAGACATTTGGGGGAATTTAAAAATGGGATGATTTATAACTTGAAAAAGTTATATATATATATATATACATATGTGCTAATAAAAAATTAGTTATGTTGAATGAAAAAAAAGACTTTTTTCCGACAGTCTCTCTGATCACATACTTTTTAAACAACTCTGACTTATATCAGCTTTAATATTCAAAGGCTTTTTGTATGGTTCCAATGCTCACTGGCTTTAATTACTCTATCACTGTTCTGTATAAAATAAATGGTAGGGTTCTCTCTTATTTAATTTATATTAATAACTTATTATGCTAGTCTAAATGTATATATTAAAATCATTGGCATGTCCACTGGGATGAGTGGGTTTTTGTTGAATTAAGTTAAAAAGAGCTATAGCATTAATTTCACTGGGGCCAGGTCACGGCACCAATCATCATTAATCTGCTTAAGAAAACTAATTGCTGGGTGATGTAGAGGTAAAGTCCTGAGTGGTTTTGAGGAAGATAGAATCCTGGAAACCTGACTGAAGGCCCAGGGTGTTTACAGAAGATCAAAGCAGATATGTGTGATGGCAGCCAAAGTATTGCTTACATTTTGGGTTGATTAATTACATGTCCTTGAAGCCAGTTCCCCCAGCTCAGAGATGCTGTTATATACAGGGCACATGCAGTTGTCTGTGGACGTTCCCAAACACTTGGAATGCTGCCACTTCCCTCAATATATCTTCATTTTGATGCATGACAGCTACTTTATGTAGCTAAAAATCTGGTTCCGGACATCTTTTATTCAAGCTTATCAGCCAAGATTTTTTCCTTTTGGGGGCAGTGGGACTGAATCTGAAATAACTGGCAGTTTTGCTGGTTGTATTACAGTAATGTTGATCTGGAATGGCTGTGCCTGTTCCCTGTGCACCGGTTCTTGGTCGCTGCATTCACGTGGCTGTTTGTTTGCTGGCACTTGGCCAAACGAACGAATTTTGCTCAGCTGCTGAAGTGAAGAATGCAGATGTTCTGCATTACTCAGGATTCGGTCTGTCAGTGGGAAGTTTGCTATTGAAAGGAATCTAGGTGATTGTATATGGAACGTCTCTGGGCTTTAATGGGAAGTATTTTTGGAAGCCCTGATTTGTTTTCTATTAATTTGGTCTTGTGCCAAATATATGTTTTTGCTACTCTTATATGAGCGTGTGTGACATCTTCCAAAACAATTTCCACCACTTGTATTTACCACTACTAGAGCTTTGCGATGGGTTACATTTTGTCATTTTTACTCTGTGTATTTACAATGGCTGCTCCTTTGTCTCCCATTTAATCCTCAAGTTGATTCAAACCCTTGTCCATGAAAGGTAAAAAGCTGAGCAGGTACGAGCAGGCTTAGCAGGTCACACCACTTCATGCCAGGAGCTCGGCTGTTCTCATGGCAAAACATTACCTGGTGGGGTCATTGCAAAATGGTGCTGTTGCAGAACTGGGGGATCTGCCTGCAGCTCGTGGAGATGAGTAGAGCAGCTCACACCTCTAGGGCAAGGCTGTCCACATGTGCTGACTGGTAACTGTGACATATGCTTTGTTGCTATCTAAATGCAGGCTGAGCTCTGTAATCATAATGATAACAAACTATGTATTTTGCATTCAGACTTTGCATGCTTGTTGTGAGATCCAGTGTGGTGAGTAGGAGGTGAAGATCAATAAGAGTTTGATATTTGTTTTCCTTTTGCTTCTGTGGGGGAAGATGATTTATTTAGATGCCATAAGCTGAAATTCTGCATCCGCATATATTTTTCCCCCGTCTTTAGAGTTGCAAAATAGAACCAAACTGCCTGTCCTCTTTGCTCTAATAGAAATTGATGAAATAAAATTACAAAATAGCCCCCATCACCAGAGAGAAATTATTAATAATTAGTTTGAGCTGAGAGCAGAAACGTGATTGGATGGAAAAGAATTCAAATGTTGCTCTCAAACCCTAGAGTTTATGTTAATTCATTAGTCTTGCATATTTGTTTATGCTGAATTTCAAGTATTCTGGCACTGCTATGGCTGTGAATAGTTTTACTCATTACTACTGTAATTCTAATATTCTTTTATTAATTAAATTTCTAAATGCAATAGTATTAATTCCTCATGACAGCCGTTCTGCTGAAATTAAAGTTAACAACAGAGAAGTGTTGGTGGGTTTCATTCTTTTTAGAGATGGAAGGATGTATGATAGGAGTGTGTAGAGCTGAAAGAAAGGACAGTGACACGAGATGACATTCCTGGCTGCTGTGTTGAAGCAGATGGTTTGACCTGGATTGCAGAAAGAGCGCAGAGTTATTCCTTGCAAAGTTCAAGCCAGTGTGGGAACGTTGGGGCTGCTCTATCACACAGCTGCCAGCACTCCCCAGTGTGTAAGAAAACCCAACCACACACACAGGTTTCCTCTTTTCCTCTAGTCACATGTTTCATGGTTACAATATGGAGAAGAAGTTGTGCTTTTTCTCTACTTCAGTAACTGGGGTAGTCTTGCAGGGAACTGTCTTGCTTTTGGTGGCCATCAATAGGAGATAATGCAGCAAGGATGTGCTGCTCCCAACTCAAAGGTCCTACTGCCAATTTTTTAATAATAATAATTTTATTGGTTATTAATTACAATGAATCTATAGTACTGCAGCTTGTTAATGCTGCAGTGCTTAACGCCTGGTGTCCCTTGAATTCAAATTGCATTATAGAGGGAACTGAACATTTCCTGTCACATTTTACTAGTGGGCCAACTGGGCAAACAAAGGTCAGAAGGAACCATTAGGTTGTAAAGCTAATTTGGTTATAAAATGTTTTCAAGCCAGTTTACCTGGTGTGGTTATATGCATTCAGGACAATCTCCTATCTCTTGGGTGTATGGGGTCTTAAAAACCAAGTGCATAGTTAACTGAGCAGTCCTTACCTGCCCCAGCAGTGCACTTGCAAATCCTCATGGACTCTCTGAGAGCTGCACCTGCGTGCAGTGTGAGAATAAACGCCTCTCTAGCTGCAGTAAAAGTAACAGCTTGTTTCATAGCGTAAATAAGGATTGTACAGTTTCATTACCTGCATATCATGGTTCAGAGCTTGTAATGTCATACATACGGGCATTTGTTTAGTTATAAATTACAATCATGGCCTTCAGCAATGTTAACAGACGGAGCACCCTGTATATCTTTGTTTAGACGGCACTGCTTCGATTGCATTTAATTGCTTTCCCCTGCAGCTTTGCTTAAAGGTGTGTGTGATAAAGGAGCAAATATTGTACTAAACAAGAACAGCTAATGAATGAAGGCAGTGTCTATTACAAACTGTGTCGTAAGTAGGCAGCCACTAAATGAAGATGGCTACTAATCAAGGCTATTTCTGCACAACATGTTGCTGTCTGTAAATCAGATATTCTTACCCCAAATCTGCCAGTGCTGCTTTATTTATGAGTCAGTTCTAATTTCAAGTGGTCATGAACTGAAATAAATACTTCAGCAACATGTCTCCTTTTCTTTATTCCAGTGCAAGAATGAAGTTGGAAGGGAAATAAAGTGTAGAAAGGGAGGGGTAGCTCTTGCCCATATTTGCAGAGCGGTTCCCCATGAGACTTGCAATGAGTCAGATTTCAGGATTCCTCAGTCTTGCATTCGGGATTCCTGTAATTTCCATATATAAATGTTAGCACAGAGTTATACCTGGGCCAACAGGAGTGAGAATGTGTTGTAAAGTTGTGATGGATGAAGGATGGTAATGGCAATGGAAGCCAGTTCCTAAGAGGTCAGTCACAGGGTGCAAATTTTCAGAATCTTCAGGAGGTGCTCAGTTTATCCTCAGCTGAAATATTTTGTGACCTGCTTGATGCAAATCCACGAAATTCAAGCATATTTCTGCTGCTTGTAGATGAAATTGTTCAGATTCTCTCTCTATCCCCCATAAACTCATTTAAACCTTCATAGCATATAAGTGTAAGTGCTCTCTCACTGCAAAAGGAAAAGCTTGCAGTTCATTTATATCAATGTGTGGTTGAAACTAGTGAATATTGATTGGTAGGTCAGAAGGTTTTGTGAACAAAAACTTGCCCCCTTAATAGGCCTCTATTAATATAGTTTAACTCCCCAGTTCTTACAAAAGCAAAATGTGTACAAAGCATATACAAGTTAACTGAACAGGAGTTAAAGTTTCTCTTCCCCAACCAATGTACCATTAATAAATCTCTGATTTTTCTGACAGAGCTACACAAACCTTGACTGTTTTCATTATTAACTTAATTGCTTTTCACTTACAGGTACACGGCCTTTTCCTGTTGGAGGCTAATGCACATTTCCTTGACAGGTAGAATAACCAGAAAGGTTTGAAAAATGATGGAATAGCCAATGCAAAGTGAAATGTGAAACCAAGGTTTCAAGGAGAAGGACAAACCTTGAAAGATCCAGAGTTCTGATTTGATGTCTTTTGGGATAGGGTGAACTACTTACAGGTGTTGCATAGTGGCTGGCACGGGACAGCTCAATTTGAATATAGCCTGTATAATACTGTCGTGGCATCAGAATTTAATTGTGATGGGCAGTAATAATAATAAGAAGCTTAAGTAAAAATACACTAAGCTACATAACTTGCTATGCTTCACTGTCTGTTGCCTTGCAACTGATGAATTGTCTTATAAAGCTTGCTAGAGTCTGTGATTGTGCATGTTTGTGTCCGAGTCACCAGGTGCCTATGAGCCTGAAATTATTTTGTAGGAATGCTGTTAACTTAGGATTTTCCACAAGACTTAACTTTTTGGACTTCTCTGGAGTAAATGGCTCTTTGGTAGTGCGATAGCCGCAGTGCGAATAGCTAAAGTATTGGCAAAGTTAAAAATAAAAATCTGCATTTGAGGAAGGGTACCAATTCCAGATTTCCCAGTAAGAGGTGCAGTTTGAATTTCATACTGGTTCTTACCTTAAGGTCTGGTTTCTTGTTGAGTCTCTCTTCTGTTACCTGGTTTTCATATAGTATTGTCGTTGTTCTCTTTCAGTATCATTGAATCTCTTTCTGCTGGTGCACACAGTCGTATTAGAACTGTGACTCTGATTAGGGTAAGTGATTTCTAAATTAACAGATGGTTTTCTGTTTGATTCAGTGGTCCAATAAATGCAGTCTGTGTTGCTGGAGTGCAGTTCTTGGACAGATGAACAGGTCAGCAATTGAGAACTGGGGGCCTTGACAAAGTCATCAGCATTGCTCTGAAAAGTGTCTATGGATAAAGACAATTGGTTTTAATGAAATTCCTTTTCTCACAAAATTCAGAGGTATTTGTGAGGATTCATATTTCAGACCTGCTGTAGGCAGAATATTTAGTCTATAATATCATTATATTATGACTTCCTTATCCCAGCGGTGTCTCTTGATTTAATTTGTTGAACTGCTTTTATCTAAAACTGAAATGTGCAAAAATCACTCAAAGTGCAGTCACACAAAGACTAGATTCTAAGAGAGATAATGCTGCTTAACATATAAATTTTTATTAATATTTTCAAAATATTGGAAGAACAGTAACTGAATCTGCAGCGCAATATGATTTTTTGTGTAGGAATGAAAAATAAAACGTGTGTTCCCAACTTCTGTTGCTTTAAAGAACTGACAGCTGATTCCTCAGCTGAGAATGCATGCCTCCATTGATTTCTTTATCTTGGTTTTGCTATGTGATAGCTAAATTACAGGTTTTACAAACACTGTTTTTCTTCTCTGAATCAAGTTTACATTTACATTTCATAAAATAAAATGTAGGTATAGAGCAGTACATAGTGTATCTGAGAATTTTCTTCTTTGGCTGGGATGTCATGTCAGTGTGTACCTGGGGAGAATAAAAGCTTGCTGATAAGAATGCACTGCAGAATGCTGATGGGAACTTCTCTAGTATGGACATGCTGCATGGGGAGAGAACATCTGGTAGGCAGAACAATTTTGAAACCTTCATTCTAATAGAAAACTTGATCTGGATGGAATAGACTTCCAAAATTGACATGGTTGTTCAAAATACGCTCAGGAAAAGTGAGCATATATGCAGTTCAGACCTGCATATGGAAATGGCAGAAAAAAGGACTGGTATGTGCCAAGTGCTGGACATCAGTTCTTCATCAGTTGAGCACTGTGTTAACCAGATAGGTTAGACAAACTTAGGGCAGTTCTAAAGCAAATCCTGATATTCATAGTGCAGATAAATAGTGCCTAAGTGACACATCCTTGCTATGACTCGTAGCTTAACCAAACGTCCCCAGAAGTGAGTCCAACACGTTTCTGCTGGTGGTTGTGCTGTTGCTGAAACAAAACTGAAAGAAATGGGCCCAGCGCTTCCCTATGCCTTGGCAACCTGTGATGAGTGCATTTTTTCCCTTGTGATGGTCAGCATTGTCATGTTTTGTCTTGGTCCATAAATCCCCTTGAGTCCCTCATAGAACAGTCACATATGGTGTTTGTAGGTATTCTCCTGTCATCCATCAGCTGTGGCTTTCCACCACTGACTCTGTGTGACATTATGGATATGGTCTTCATGGTGAATCTTTCTGGAAGCCAACTTGTCCATGATTGAAACAGTGCGAGCCAGAACAATCTGACAAGCTCTCTATTTCTGTCTTAGCAGAAGCTGAATTGCTGTATGATAGACATTCATTCTGTTTTGGTACTCCCCACATAGAAAGTCAACAGTTTGTTTGCAATCCCTCATGTCATATATGGTCTGCCATCCCTTCTGTGGAGAGTTTGAGCAGCAGAGAGAGCAGCAGTCAGCTCATATACAGCTTTTCTCATTTGGCCTTTCCATTTTGTTCTTCCACATTATCCACTGCCTGGCTGCTCTGATATAGCACACAGACTCTTTGTGGCATAGCTTTGAACAAAATATGTGGTTGGCCATTTACAAGTCAGAAATATATATTGATTCAAGACCTCTGAGTATTAAATAATGTACATGTCAGTCTTTCACAGACGAGACTGTGCAAGAAAACTTGATTTTAGTTCTTGGTGTTTTTTAGTTTCGTGCTTGACACAGACTGAAAAGCAAACTGTTTTGGCTGAGAATAACTTCTGTGTCTGCTTTCCACATGAGGCCAAAAAGTGTTGTTCCATGCAATGTGTGTATTTACATCAATCAGACAAAGAATATCAAAATTGGGGATTATCTAGGGAGTGTTGGTTAACATTGGGTCACTGTGCTTCACAGTTCTAACAGAAAAATTAGCCCTTCTGTTTGCTTCAGACATTTCTATCCTTGCATTGAACATTTTTGGTAACTGGAAAAGAAGATGGACTTGAAATTTAACTTGACTGGAGAGAAATGCTACTTAGCATTGGAATATGCGTAAGAGAACTCTCAGCCAGGTGAGTTGCCCTCACTAGTGCTGTGCTGAAGTCCATACGTCTCTTCCCTGTTCCTCTAGCTCCATTCTTTGCTCTAGATGATTGTCTTTGGTCATTAGTGATGGTTGCATATTGCCAAGTAGCAGCAAACATTGGAGAAGAGTTAAATGTAGCAACACCGTTCATCTCTAAAATCTTGCTTTGGCTGTTATTAAAGGGTAATGACAGTAACTTTTTGCTACAGTAATTTTGTTTGGGTAATAAAGACAATTTCTTGATATCTCATCCCTTATATTTTAGGGGTTATTTGCACAATGCATCATGGGACTGCTGAGTCACTCAGAAGTCATTGAAAGGTCTTTCTTCTTTTGCATTAGCAGCTGCCTTTCAGGCTGCACACATTCAAGCTTGTCACTCTAGCTAGTGCTATTACTGATTGCTCCCTGTAACATTTCTTCATGTATCATTTCTCCCTCTTTAGTTAAGAAGGATATTTTATTAAAGGCTTTTTTTCTTGCCAAGTAGTTTTTATTAAAGGTTGTTTTTTCTTGCCCCATCTAAAGGAAAGTCTTTCCAAAGACAGAATTGTTTCCTTCCCGGTAACTGTGTTGACACATATGAATTATCTGATGCTGAACTGATAGATGAGCTGTCATCAGGGTACAAACCTGTGACTGTTAGCACAAAGGTTGGCAAATTCAAATGGGAAATAAAGTGCAAATTTTTTAACAGCAAGGGAAATTAGTAATTGAAACAACTCACCTATGGATCCAGTGAAGAACAGCTGTCTTCCTAAAAGACATGCCTCAGTTCAACAAGAAGGTACTGAGCTTAGTGCAGGAGTGCACTGGTGAAATTCTCTGGGCTACATTTGGCAGAAGTCCAGAGCAGAGGATCCAATAGTAACTGCTGAATCACTAAACCAAAACCAAGCTGCCTCTGAAGGAGCAGCAAACAACCTTCCCTTGTGGATCAGACATCAAAGCAGGGAAATGTAGCATTTGACAAGAGTACTGTATATGGTAATCAAATTGCTTCTGTGCTCATTTACAAGTTTCTCTTTCCCTCTCTCAGCTGCATTTTTCATCCTATATTTTTCAACTTTTTTTTTTTTTAACCTCTGCTTTTTTATCGTTTTCTACTCCAAAGCATTGAAATTGTAGCTGAACTTTTGAACCAAGTGTGGAGTTTGTTTAATCACCAATATATACAGTAGTTTTCAACTACACGGCAGTTTTACAGAGTAGGCACCCCCAAAATGCAATATGAGTAGGGAATGGATAAGTTTTAGGATTACAAACTGTTTAGAAAATCTGAGAAAAAGAAATCGTAGCAACAAATAATAGTGAGTTAACTTGCTTATCAGTAGCAGCCAAGGGTGCATGCTGGTGGTGGCACATACACCAAAGGAAGGTGGTCTGATTTTGAGCAGCTGACAACAGTGCAGCTGAGTTACAACATGTAAGTGTGGCATTCTGCTCCTATAGGTATGGGAACTTGCAGCCTCAGCTGGAATCTTGGGATTCTAACTGAGCAATGAGTGCAGACTGATACAGGTGCTCAATAACATTTTGCTGCATCTTTGTCCATATGCTTAAGCATTAGGGCTAATTTAGTGAAGGTCACTGGTATGTGAACAGAAGTATATTGCTTACTTTAAATATTTCATTTCCTTTCACCGCCACAATCTTGAATGCACTTTTTGGAAGTGCAACATTTATCTGACATTTTTGGGCATATTGAAACACTTTCCTAGTGAGATCACAGGATCTGCTGCTTATGTGCACTATGAAAACCTAATGAATGTACAGTGAATGCATGTGATTTGCAAGCATTGCTGTCTTGCTACCTTGCTGCTAAATGCTGCTCGGTGCATACGTACTATGGACATTTATGGCAATACTCAGCTGGAAGGATCACAGCCCTCCTCCTAGACAAGGATGTGGATTCATTTTTATAGTGAAATTACCGAGAAGCCTGGGGATCTTGGCAGAGCATTCTGCTATAAGTTTTCAGTGTGCTTTTTCCTGCTTATTTGTATCCATTCTTCAGTTATATAATAAAGTAGGCTATGAGCTTTTCACAATAGATACTATCTTTCTGTTCTCTCTACAGCATCTAATATCAGGGACACCTAATGTGTTATGGTGGTTTCTAAGTGTTATAATAATAATTTTAATAATATTTCAATTACTTTGACAATGATTAACTGTGCTAAGTTATTGGTGGTTGATACTAACTTAAACACAGTTGCATCCTGAGTCTTTCAAACAGCAAGCTGCAACATAATGATCTGAATTTTCCCCACCTGAAAATCGTTTCTCAGCATTTAATGTATTGTTTTATTAAATGTGAACAGCAAACTTCTTGTTTGGATAGCCATGCCAGGAGAGAATCTGGTTAATTGTCTCTCACTGGAATCTTTTATGATACTGGGACAAGTCAGGAAGTTCCTTTTCAGCTATTATATGACAACCAGAAGAGTTTTAGAGAAATTATTTCTTAACCTCATTTTTGCTTTCCTGTAGGCTCTTCTGGAGGACTTCTTAGCCTGTGAACTTCCAAGGAGTATGATTAGTGAGGGTTGCACAGTTACCAAATATCCATACAAGGTGAAGTTCCTTTCACATTGTATTTTTAACAGAGATTGTCAACAACTTAATGGCTTCAGGATAAACTTGAATGAAGCATCCAACACAGCTGTAGTGCACAGTGTGTTTGTTTTTTGTCTCTAGAGACCTTTATGTTTGGATTATACATTAACTTGTAGTAAAAGTACAATATAATTAATTGTTTTTTTTTTCTTTTTTTCTTTTTCCAGGCATAGCAAGAGGCTTATACTGCTATCACTCCATTCAGAGCAACAAGATGAAGAACAGGTAAAGTAGTGGAGTACTGATTCCTGTCAGCTGTGGTAATACGACACACACAGTTACAGCACAGAGGTGGTATTTTAGGACAAGTAAAGGGTAAACAGTCAAGGGGAGGTATGAAATGACAGTGAATCCTCATCACCTCTGCACATATGTGGAGAGTAAGCAGGGCTTTTGGCCCTAACTAAGACAGTGAAATTACATTGGTAGCATTTTGGTTTGTTTTCATAGAATCATAGAATCATAGAATCACCAAGGTTGGAAAAGACCTAAAAGATCACCCAGTCCAACCGTTCACCTATTTCCTATAGCTCCTACTAAAGGAGGAACTATTATGCCGTAAGGAATATTCAAAGGAAATTCAGCTATTCTGGCTTCACTGTTTTTTTTACTGAGAGAGTCGTACAGTGCTGGAACAGGCTGCCCAGAGAGGTTGTGGATACCTGTCTCTGGAGGTTTTCAAGGCCAGGCTGGATGGGGCCCTGGGTAATCTGATGTAGTACTTGATCTAGTGGCTGGCAACCCTGCCTGTGGGAGGGGGGCTGGAACTTGATGATCCTTGAGATCCCTTCCAACCCAAACCATTCTATGATTCTATGAACTGAGAATGAATGACAGACTGCACTAATGCAGATGCACTAGTTAGGAGGAAAGCTGGCCAGGCTGGCCTGCGTGCATTAGCAATTCCTTTTGGTTCCTATGATGTACTCAAGTTAGGTAGGTGTTTGTATTACTGCAGGCATCTTTCATTTTTTTCAGTCACTTGAGATTTTAGGTTGCCCTGTTATGAACTGCTCTGTTTTTCTGTTTTTTATCACCATAGATGTCATCTAGTTACAGAGTCTGTATTCTGAGGCAATAGCAAAATGGCAGAGAAGGTCATGAGAAAGTCACACTATTACTTTAAAAGGCCAAATATCCTATCCCTGCACATCCTGGTTCTTCTATTCTTGAGTTTGTCAAACTCCATATGCTTTCCCAGATTGCTACATCATTAAATATCTCCTAACCTTCCTAAAAGGTAGCATGCTTGTGTGGTGGCTGTGACTTTTAGGATGCTCCATTGCAGTGGTTAGGATATTGTATTTCTGAAGGAGCACAGACCTTGTCCATGTGTGTACCAGTGGGATGTCACCTCCCCAAACACAAGTCTGCCCATGGTACCTCTCTAGTACTGCCAATGTTTGCCAGTTTGATTTTGCTTGGTAACAGTGGACACAAGTTACTCTTGACCAGCTGAGAAGCAATTTTCCTTTTCTCCTGATGTACTGTTACTGTTCTCCTACTTTGTTACTTTTACCTGCATAATTCCACCCCTTCTAATCTTCTGTGAAAAACTAGACCAGATTGTAATACTGCTGTGAGGAATAGTTAAATTTAATGAAAGTGGCTTCATAGGATGAGCCTTTGGTGAATTAAGTTTGTTGGTAATCCTTGTAGGATTTATTTGTCATCAGCTGGCCCATTATGAATGCAATTTTGCCTGTCTACATTCAATTCCACATTAAATTTGTTGAGACTAAGTATTTTTTTCATGAAAGAAACCTTGATAGTTGAGAGTACCTGTCAATATTGGAACCTTTCCCTGTCCGCTAATGCTCTGAGAGCATCGTCTCTATTGCAGGTATGCTAGCAAGAAGCCCAATTGAAATGTCAGCACTTAGCAGCAGCTCAACAAGAGCTCTTGCAGAATTGTTCCTGGTCCTGATTCAGCAGTCATGTAGGTACCTAGTTCTGACACAAGAACTTTTATAGTCGTTAGCTTAGAGATACAGCTCAGTGCATGATTTCTAAAGGAACTGTTTTTCATGTGGAAGAACAAAATTCCTGTAATTTGGCCAGTGGTCAAGTGGCCCAGTGACCTGGGAGCCAGAAGTATTTGCCTCCAATGTCTGTTTCCAGTATGGCTCTGTGTCTCTGGTATTATCACCCCTTCATATTCTCAAGTAAAATGATGTATAGAATAATTGAATTATGTATTAATACTGCTGAGAAAGTAACTTTCTAACCTTCTTCTATTCCAGTGAAAAATTGGGTAAGAAGCAGGCCTTGCTGAATGCAAAATACTACATCTGAACAGTGCACTCTTGGATAAACAGACATTACAGAGTCAGTAACAAAATATGAAGAAATAAGATCAAAATTGAAGTGTGGAAATTGTGGACTGTAGAAGTGACTACTTTTATAAATAGTTTTACACGTGTATTTGCTCTCTCAGTTTCACTATAAATTGTAACAAAGTACATCCAAGTTCAGGTGTGAATAGGGCCAAATCTTGGAGTTGTTGTTTGGGTGAACAAAAAACCCTGAAAAAATCAATCTTCCAACTGAAAATACTTGTGTTTTGACTCTCTAAAGATAGCAGGGCTGAGCCTGATTATCATATTATTTTGCTGCCTATTTATTGTGCTAAACATTTGCTATAACCTTTTTGCACCTTCCTTGTCATTCACGCTTGATATAAACTAAAACTGCACAAAAAACAGCAGATTTTAAAAATCTCATACATTCTGTCTGTAATTATTCTGGTGGCATGGTGTGACCTGCTGATTCAGTTCTTATTGAGATGAATATGAGCTACTAGTAGACCAAGGTTCAGTGAATACATTAAATCTTGAAGCCCCAATCAATCACCCACTTCCTCATGGCAGTGTCTAGGATGGCTGGAAAATAAGAAGTATCAGAGGTGATTAGGAGAGACCTCTTTGGATGCAAAAAGTTTCAGAAAAGTTGTATATCAGCTTTGATTCACTTCTTTCTGATGACTTTTTGGGTTTTGTATTTTTTTTTTTTGCCATTACAGAGACTTAGGAGAAAGTGAGTGTTTCACTTACTGTTTCCCATTGAGGCAGTGTGCTGAGTAGAGATGCTTTGATACAGCCTACCTGGCTGCTCTACAGGGTGACTGATATATAGCAGCCTTGTCCAAGTAGGAACTGAACACCTTTATTTCCTGCCTGAATCCACTTTGCAACTAGGGCTCAGCATGGGGAATCTCTCAGTGCTCTGCAAGCAACTTTAGAAGAGAAAGTCAGAAGAGGAAGAGCAGTCACTTTGGACTAAATTTTAAAGACACTGGTTTAACCATTCCTAGGGAATCGGTCAAGTGGCTCTTAATGCTGTTTTCTCTCTCAGGTGTTTGACCCAATAGTAGAAAGAGTTTTCTTAATATCTGAAGTTATTGTTCCAATGTGTACACTCCAGTGACCATCATGATTGATGCTATTAGGGAGTAGAGGAGCAAGGGAGCACACAGGAGCGTATGAATGACTGTGCACTCCTTGTCTTGTTTCAAGCATTTCATTCATTTTTTTTTCCACGTAATCTTCTTTTCTTCAGGTTCACTGTGTATGTATAGTAGTGCAGTCTTTCTCACACTCATACCAGTTTTCCTTTTGCCATAGTGGGAGATGTTTCACTAATGATAGAATCAGGGAATATTGTAGAGACAAAGGATGCAATTTGCCCTATCTGCTGAGCCTGTTAAACTTTAAGTGCCCCAATTTCATAAAATCTATATGGCTGCACAAGAGCAAAGAATTATTTCTGTTCTCAGTTACCTGCTCACTTCAGTAAGAACTACAGTAGGTGTATCTTGGGATGTTTCTGTTACTAGTGGGAATGTCAGCCTACAGAGACATGCAGAGGATGGATGCTTCTGCAGTGAGAGTTGTATTTAATTTTTTTTTTTAACTAGAGTGGGTAATTAAATGTAATTATCTGGGCAATTTTGCATTTTTAATACTAAACACTGGGTTTCTTTTATTTTGTGATCTCACTTATGTTTGTAGATTTTAAAGGGACAGAAGTCTGTTGCAGTATGTGAGGACTGTAACATTTTAACAGTGCATCTGTCTTGACTGGCATCACTACTCTGATGCACAATGCTTTCATTAGAAATATTTACATTTTGAAAGTGATTGCTTGCACAGTTTTCCAAGTATAATCTACAGAGGTGCAGCTAAACCGTCTTTCTTCTGGAAAACATTTCATCAGTCTATCCTGTGCTAATATGATCACTCATATGTCCTACATCTTCTCCATCTCTTCCTACCTATAAATTATTCAGAACTTTTATAGCTAAAATTGTGAAGCAGTGATTTTATTTCTGTCTTCTGAAATGCTACAAAGGGATTTGGCTTGGAATGAAGGGTAGGTATGACATGCTTGTGAAATTGGGAAATCAGGAATCAATTGTGACTGCCAGGCTCTCTTATAGAAACATTAGAAAGACAAGTAAAAATATATGTTTTAGCTAAAAATATTAGAAGACTCAGTGTAAAATATTTAAGCTGGCACAGCTTAGTCACTAGAACATACCATCAAATATACCAGTAAGCATGTCAAAGTTTATAGAACTCTTTGCTAGATAACTTCATATCAACTCCCCCCCTTGAGCTGACTCAAAACTGGTTAATTCCACTTTGTATGATAAATGTAACCCCTTGCAGCAACCCAAAGATTTAATTATTTTCACCTGAAAATGCATAATTTAATCATCTATAACACAAGCCATCAAGTATTTAATGACTCATCTTGCACCAAAATTACAATTTTTTGCTATCAGATTCTGTAATTCCCTCTGATTGACGGGCTTTTCCACTTAACTACCTCCAAGGACACTTCTTGGGAACGTGTGGGCTTAAGATCAGAGGTTGAACTTAATTTATCAACTTGGAGAGAAGAACAGGGTATGTGTGTCAGGAAGTGAGGTTTGAAGCTGTTGTTGCACTGCTTCGTGCAAATTTTTGCCTTGATTCTGGTGCAGTGTAAGGTTAAGGTAGGACTATCTTTTTATTTGCATTTTCTCCCTAATAGCTTACATCAAGCTACATTATCTTTCACACAGGAGAGTAACCTTTCTTTTCTACACAAGTTGATGTGTGCACCTTGTAACCCATGTGCAAAGTAGAGTCTGTGCTCTGGAGTTCTCGACCCACCTGAAGAGTACAGCTTTGCAGAGGCACAGGCCATTTTGTCTTGATCAAACTGCATAGTCTGGACTACAAAACATACTTATTTTATTTATCCCAAAGAAGTGTAATTATTGCAGAACGCTTGTGTGATTCTTGTTTTGTTCCTGATCCGTGAGCTTCTTCCTCTGTGAGAGTAACATGCTGTTTATGTAATCAGTGGTGATGTGACCTATGGTGTTATGGCCAATTCCTACTCTAAATACCATATTCCTATTTACTAGATGTGTGGAAACTGCTAGATCATGACCTAAACCAGTGATTGAGCACCTGGTGAGGGGGGTGTAGCCAGTCCTGGGAGCACAGGTGGAAGCAATTTTCATGTGTGTGACCCTGGGTTCACCCCTGCCCAATCTCATTTAAGGGCTGGAAGCTGCAAGGGGAGTACGTGTGCTTGGAGATTGTCTCCTTTGGATTGTTCTGTGAGCCCTGATCCTCGGAAAGAAGTAAGTGATTCCTTCTTTATTACTGGATTGTGACTGCTGCCTTTCTTAGTTTTAAAGCAACTCTATCTGCTGCCACCTATCCTTACGCTAGATAAACTCCTAAAGTCTGGGAAAATCCAGCTCTTAGTGCTAGCAATTTTGCAAGGCACAGAGTGCCACGTAAACATGATACACTAAGAACGTGATATTTAAGTGACTGTTTGAACTTCCATTATTAGAAAAATCAAAAGTGTATTGATGCAGTTGTGGGATTTTTTTTTTTTAATATGATCCTATTAACTGTTAGTACTGCTTTGCTATGTGTTTTTACTTTAGTTGATTCTTCTTTAGATCTGTGGCTAGTTCTGTACTCCACTCTTTCCCTGAAGCATAGAAAAACTTCACTGCTTGCAACTAGTGTTAATTTCAGCAAGCTGGTGAGGTTGACTGGCTGACAAGCTTAGAAAATACCGTATGTAACAATACGGTGTTACACTGAGTGTTAACCTAAGTGTCTTCATACTGGGATAGAGTCTTGCTATAATAGGAATTGAAATGCAAAGGAAATATTGTGAAAGGTAGTGGGAATGCAAGTGGGGAGGTAACAGCTGTGTTCAGGCTGTTGGGAACACCTGAGATTAATGTTCTCGTTAGTGGGAGAGGCAGCTGCCTGTGCTGCTTGCTGTTGAATGCTTTGTATGCATCTTAGCAAAGGGAACGTGAGCTCATCTTTAGGGGTTTCTGAGCTGCATGGTACTGTAAAGAAGGAAACAAAATGTGTATTCTGAGGTGATAGAAGTAGTGTTGGCTGGGCAGCTACTGGTACTATTATTGGAGGAGCCATGGGAGCCCAATGGGAGAGACAAGTTTATGCATCTGAGATAATGCAGATTGTAGGAGATGATGGGGATGTTGTTCAGCAGTGCTGATTTGAATGACTGAGTTGACATTTGTCAAGCAAGAAAAGAGCAGCCTATGAACTTTAGGAAGAGTATTCAATAAAATGTAATAGGTCAAGCCAATGGTCTGCAATACTGCAAGATGACTGTCCTAGCTAGTGATGATACTAGTCATTAGATTTGTGTCTGGATTCAATGCACCCTGAACTTCAGAGATGCTTCATTTTCATATGAGTCCATATCTTTGTTACAACACAGAACACGTGCATAATCATGTGTAAGCATAAATACTAACTTCTTTTATTTATTCCCTTTAAAATCTGGATGTGTTTGTATCTGAATCTCCTAGTCGTTCCCCCTTTTCCCATATCTGTATGATCTTGTTCTGAACCAGAGCATTGAGCTGTAAACAGAAGTGCTATTCCTAGCAAAAATCATAATAAGTTCTTTACGAAGTTGTATCCACAAGAAGTTTCTTCCTGTTCTTTTTTGTTTAGTGGAAAGAAAAAAAATAATCCTAGGGTGACATATAATTTGTCCTCATTATGAGGAAACAGAACTTGTGTACACTCAAAAGCCATTTGTTAGTCTAATACACCAGGCTAAAATCTTAGCTGCCACTGATTGTGCATTGTTGACTTGACAGCAGAAGTAACTGTAACTTAGACTTTAATGAATGCTTTCATGCAGTATGCACAGTCCTCCAAGAGTCCTTATTTCATACTATTTAATGCTGTGCTGAACAGTTGAGTTTGATAAAAGCTGAAGCAGTCAGAATTATGCTTTCATTTAGATTTTAATTTTTAAAGGGGGAAGGCAGATGGTATTGTTTTACAGAGAGAATAGCCCAGCACGTCTTGCAGTGCTAAAAGTCTCTTTGAGCACATCTGATACTGATCTCTGAGTTGCCTCTGCTGGCATCCTTTGCTTACGTACTGCCTTGAAATTGCATATATTAGTTCCCTATTGGAGTAACTTGCAGGCATGGAAATCAGCCACGTCCTGTGAAGGTCACTGGGATCCTAGGGGTGGACAATGCATTCCCAAATTGGTAGCTTACATGTAATATTGCTAATCTTAGTGGCAAAGGCTTCACTTGCTCAAAAGGCATGTGCTAACTCACAGCAATAGGCAGATCTTGGAAGTACAGTTTCTTTGCCTGGTGTCCAGGAACAAATTAAATCTAAATTGTTCCCACTATAGGTTGAAAATCTGTCTCTGAAACTCATATGCAGATGCCTGAGCAGTTTTTGGTTCCATTTCTTCTTGAATTAATAAGAATCTCTAAATAAAGTGGATCTGAGTCCTTTATTTTCCCAAGTTCTTTCCCTATGCTACCTGCTTCCCTCACTTCATTATTTGCAACAGTTAGGAGTCTGCCTTCTGTACCTTCTGATTTTCCTTAGCCTTCATAGAAGGATGTCATATGAGTCTTCTGGTCTGTGGATTTCTGATTCAAACATCTGTTTTAAAAGCCATTTTAATCTCAATATAGGTTTGTCTCAACATAGACCAACTGTTTTCTCTCATAAATCTTTCCTGATGCTTCCGTGTCCTTGCATTTACTACTCAAAAATTTGGGCAGCAACACCTGTTGTTATTTGCTCAGCTCAAATTCCTGAATAGCTGTTTGAAGATTGTGATGGTGGAATTAATTCAATTTGAACACCTACTGGGGTGGAGTTAGGGAAGGGAAGCTAGTTTGTTTTACGCTTGGTGGATTCTGTACAAGTAGGTTAAGAAAAGAATCCTGGGTCTAACTCAAAAGCATTGGCTGCCATCATTTGTTTTGCATGAATTTGTGATCATCTTCCTGGCAGTGTGCTAAAGTGGTAAGGAATTGGTTCTTTAAAACTGAGATGATTTTAAAATGTTTGGGAAGATGTGATGAGCAGTCAGTAATGGGTTCAGATATGCTGGGAACAGAGCATAAGTGGAAAGTGAAGCAGGCAAGTAACTGTCATGACTAATAGCTGAAGAAGATCAGTGGGAAAAATCTAGGGAAAAGTAGGGAAGGCTGGAACCAGCTTTCCACCTTTTGAGACTATTTCAGTGCTGCTTACTGAGAGGTACTTGGAGATACTAAAGAGTAGACTACAGAGTGATGGATATGCCTTAACAGCAGATGCTTCATTTTTCTTGTGGTTAGAAGATTCTTGTGCCAGTTTCCTTAGTGGTGAGGAACTGCTGATCAGTGCTTCTGGGGAGTGGTGGTAATAGAGGGCACTAAGCAGCATCAATACTGAAAGGAAACCCTTTCCCACATTGATTGGAAATGATCTGCAGCTGACTTAAGGAAAAAAAAAAGTTAGGAGAAAAGGGTAGAATTCAAGTAGTAGTCACATATTTCTTGCATTGTTAACTCCAAAGGACCTGCTGGTGCTTGCATAGAGAAGCATGCTAATTTCAGTACAATAACATCAGTATAAGAAACAGGATTAGGTCCTCAGCACTGTGTTTTGTTAACTGCTACTGAATATTGTGAGCATTGTTCATGGAGAGGCTTTGCCTCTCAGGATATTTTGTGAGTTGACTCTGCTGGAAGCAGAGCTGGGTAATACAGATACTGGCTGTATTTAAAGTGGAGTGAGACTTGTTTAAGCATACACCTTGCTCCTGAAGCAGAAATGGTCTTAAAGTTAGATGTATCGCATCTCACAGTGTAAACCTCTGCCTTTGTTTTACCTGCTGGCTCCTGTGAAAGAGAGATCAAAGCAGAGAGAGAGAGAGTGAGAACCTCCTATGGTTTGGAAGTACTGTCCCTATCCTCCAGGAGACTTTGCTGGAAAAACTGACAAATGTGTAACTCATATACAAATCAGAAAGCACACCTATCCTATAAAAAATTGTTAAGTTATGTGTAACAGTGCCACCTGCTGAATCCCATCCAACACCTTTCTTCTCAAAGGTAACGTGCATTTTAATGAAACAGTTGGTCTTCGTTAAGGTGCAGAGAGATGCCCTGGCTACTTCTCATGTAGAATATAGGCTACAACATGGTTTAAAATGCTAGAATAAACACTCCTCTTCAGTGTGCAAGATTGATTTGATTAAGTTTATCATTACTCATATGCAAAATACCACCCTTAGAAATCAGACCAAAAGTTATTTTTGTCTGCTCTTAAATAAGCTTGATGCATTTTCTAGTATTCTTATCACTGAGATGTACAAAAATAAACTGGAATTGTGCTTTTAGTAGTAAATAACTTGTCTAGATAAGGTGATATTCTAAAGTCGCAAACAAAGTGAGATTTCTGACTGAATTTCTAAATTAAGAAAAATTTGGTAAGATCAGAAACACTGTCAAATAAGTCTAAAGTGAGTGAGATGGGCTGCCATGAGGCATGCACTCTGTAGAAGTGAATGAATGCCTTTGCTGCAGCCCATGTGCTGCCTAAAAATACTTTTCTCTTTTTTAAACTATTATGAGCTGAATTCTGCCAGTCTTATTGTATTTGTTTCTAGCTTTAAATGGTCCTGTTCGTTTCAATGGGATACTGGTGCAGGATGGTGCTATGGAATGTAGCTCCAAAGGACCCTCCTATGTAAAGGCAGATACTGGGAAGCCAGCCACTGCATTTGAGTAACTTCAGTAATGCCACGTGGGTGAAACTGGCTTATGGCGGGCCTGCATCACTTGCATGTTAGAAAAGTTTTTTCTGCGTTACATTGTGTGCAAAAAGACTGTGTTTAAACCATACATGTAGAATCATAGAATGGCATAAGTTGAAAGGGACCTTAAAGACTACCCAGTTTTAATCTGTGATGTGGGCTGTCCAGAGCTCCATCCAACCTGGCCTTGACCTCCAGTGATGGGGCACCCACAGCTCCCTGAACAACCTGTTCCAACGTGCACTTGCCCAACACATTTTCCACCTGTTGCAGTGTTTGCTCCAAGGGCTGGTTTCTGCCTCTGGTTTCTATGAGACAGATGACCACTGTCTCGTACTGATGCCCTTTTGCAAATGCTCACAGTCCAGACCAGTTGTGCTCTGGTCACAAGTACAGCTTTGACTTTGGGGAATAAATCCAAACTGTAATGTTTGGCCATTCTGGAATGAGTTGGCAAGAAACTTTACATGGAAGGGGGCTTGCTGTGAAGCTGCCTTTATTAGAGAAATAGAAGAGAACAAAATGAAGTGGGTAGGACTCATGTAAAAGATGAGCAGTAAAATGCAGGATTCATGCTTCTTTTCCTCTTGTTATCCTTTTTTAAAAAAAAAAAAAAAAAAAAGCTCTCAGTGTGTGGTGAAGATTGCTTGGGTTATTTAGTAACCTAAATCTGCATATTATGGCACCACCACATTCAGAAAAGCTGGTCTTAAGTGTCTATCATAGCTGAAGCTTGTGTGTATTTTTCTTCTGACTGCCCCCGGCACTGACATTAGGGCTATGAGTGTGCAAGTATACAGAGATGCATTCTTGTTCCCATTCCAATGCAAGCTCTGTGATATTGGCCTTAGTGTTTCTAAGCAAGGGAAAAGGGATGTTGACAGGCATGTAAATGAAGCTGGACACATGCTTAACAAAAAGCGACAGCAAAGTAAAACCAGTGACTTTGTTCCATCAAAAGATACAAATTTCCCATCCTCCAGCATAACATTCAAAGCGCCGGCATTCTCTGAGCTGTTTTCACAGAGGATGTTCTCTAATGGTCAATTTGTTTGAAGGGGAAAAAGGATGGCGTTGCAATTGCAGCAAATAAAATCTAGCAGTGCTGCAGCATGAAATTGTAGCAGATATCCTGTTGCTGGAATCAGGCTTCCAAGAAAAACAACAGCCATTCGTGTACTGGCTCTGGATGGCAGCAGTGGCACAGAACTGGGAACCTGTTTTCTTCCATTGAGGAGTGCAGACAGGGATGGAAACACTCTTGTATTTTGGCACCTGCACTCAATAAGTGTGTGCTGAAATATCTGATAAAAGCTTCAGAGGCATCTTAAGAACTCTGTACCATGAAAAAGATACTGTTGGCTTCAGCTTGGACTCAGCTCAAAATCCGAGATGAACACAAAGGATTTTCTACCCTTATTATAAAAAAGATGGTTCATAGCAGTAGCGAATCCAGAGATGCTATGAAGCCGTAAGCTTCTGTACATTTAACAGTCATGTTAGCATGCCGAAATGATTTTTCTATTCAGACTGATTTCAGTGGGTTTTCAGGCAAGCCTTACACCTATGCATCTTTCAAAAAGAGCTCTGGAGTCCATAGTGAACAGTAACCGTGTTAATCAAACTGCTGACAGCAATACAAGGATCACTGCTTAGCTAAAGAATGGGTCAATGCAGCTTCTATATCATTCAGGTGGGGTATTAGGAAAAATCCTTCTCAGAAAGAGTGGTGAGGCACTGGCATAGGCTGGCCTGGGAGGTGGCGGAGTCACTGTCCATGGAGGTGTTCAAGGAAAGGGGGGGACATGGCACTGACAGGCATTGTGGGGAGGGGTTGATGATCAGTCTGGATGATTGTAATGGTCTTTCCAACCTAAATGAGTCCTTTTTTTTTGTTTTTTAAATTACAAAATAACCTAAGTGGGAATTGGAGAATAGGCTCATGCAGTAAATCAGCGTAGGATGCTTTAGATGTAATTGTAAGGAGACGAATTATTGAAGGATGTGCTGATGTGTTTGTGTAGGGGATTGTGTGGCTGTGTGATGCCTTTTTGGTTTCTTGCTTGCCTATGTCCTTGGCAGCAGTATAGGCTAGGGTATTTTGTGAGAAGAGAAGGAGGGGCTCTGATCCTGTTTGGAATGTGGAGACTATGAGGATGCCACAGCTTGGACAAAGTAGAAGGGGAGATCAACTTTGTCTAAGTCTTGCTATTAAGGAGATTCCCGGAACAGGAGAGAACTGGCAGCCTGCTGTTAACTCTTGGCAGCTTGTGTTCTGAGGATGACAAAGGGAAAGGGCAGTTTGCTTGGTAGGAGAAATGAATGCTGAGAATATCTGGAGTGTATTGTGGGGAACCTTATATCCAGGTGCTCTTATTTCTGAGAAACCAATAAAACCACACTGTGAGGAAGGGTGGGCACTTCTGTGCATTGAGAAGTCAGGAGAGCTAAAGAAACTGCTTACAGTGATTAATTCTGGCCTCACTCCATAAGGAAGAACGCTTCATGCATTGCTGTTGCTTGATCATCATCAGAAGCCAGAAGAACAAACCACTCCTGTCTGATGGATTTGAAATGTATGTAATAAAGAATGAATGAGGGGGTTCCAGTGTAGTTCCTCAGTTGGGCTGGTGGGAGTGTGAAGCCCTGTAAAAAGTGACTTTGAAATCTTTCTTTTCTAGGAGCACTTTTCTTGGGAACATTTGTGGAAGAGGAAATGCTGTGCTTCTCAGAATTAAAAGTTGAAATTCTTCCATTTCTCATAGCAAGCAGCTCCTATTTCTGTTTCCACTAAATCATTAGGTGTTGGGTTTTAAATCTCCTTGACTTCCTGAGGGGAAAAGTTCCATGTTCTGCAGAGAGAGGGACTTTTTATTAGTTTTTTGATAGATTCACTTTAGAAAGGGTGAGGGAGAGACTTGGGAAAGATTTGAAGTGTTAAAAATAGCAGTGAGCAGGATGTAGGCAATGCCAGTTCTGTACCTTCACTTAATGTGGGTACTGAGCAGAGTGGGGTGATGTGCCGAGGAAGCAAGATGCTGTGGTGGAATTGTGAGGCTTGGAGTGTTCTTTAGCCCTCACCATATGCAGAGCTGTTTGACTCTGGCTTGACCTTCCTTTATGGTGAAGCTGGTATCATGTTTGGAATTGGCAAAAAACTTTAAGCTCTCGTTAGATATCCTTGGTGAAAATAAAGTTTATAATGGCAAAGACTGATGGCAAATCCATCAGTTTTCTTTGAAATGATTTCTTGGAAGGAAAGATGAACTTTTTGATGTTTGGTACTTTTCATACAATTAACATAATATAAGGAATAGCCAAGAAAATAAATGGAAAATGACTATCACTGCAGTGTAGAGAAAATTCCAAAATTCTGCTAGAAATAGCCATTGTTCCTCTTCATTTTGTTTTGACTCGTTGTGTGCGAATAGGGAACAGAGGCCTCACCTTGGCTTGTGATCCCTTTGCATGGAGCACTGGGGAAGTAAATACTGGGAGAGCGTTCCTTCCTAGGGGCATTCCGTATAAAGGCAGCTGTTAGGCAGCAGAGTGCATGGATGTGGTGTGCAGGGCTTTGCTTTTTATGTTTAGCTCGAGAATTTGCAGCCAAACGTTGGATAGGCCCATGTGTTGCTCATTAGTAACAGGAGAAGAATGAATTCTGCTTTCTGCTCTTATTGTCAGCTATAAACTGTTGTGGTGGAGGAGCCTTTTCTTTATGCCTCTGCAAAGTGAGGGGTGCGGAGTCACTGACCGGGTTAGGCAAACACTTCTTAGTAATGTGAAGCCTGTTGTTGCTGCTGCCTTGGGGTAGGGAATGAGCTTGATGACCCTAGAGCCTTTTCCTGCCCTTTCTTCTTGTGGTTTCTTTTTCCTTTTTAAGGTTGAGGCTTCCAGGGCTATGATAATGCAGACTCGAATAATGGTCACCGTGGCTTGCAACTGAAATGTACAGTTGGTTTGTTGTTCTCTTACGTTGTCTAGGATTTCCATTGTCGTGTGAAAAGCTTTCTAAAGGCACCAGCAGTGCTGCCTGGGAGTTATTCTTGGCTTTTGCTCTCACATTGTGATTTGTATTTGTTCTCTTTAGCAACAATAAGAGCAACCCACAGCAGCCATGAGGATGCACTGGTCGTTCACCTTTCTGATCTTTTGTCAAAATATATTTAGTGAGAACAGTGGGGTGGGAGGAGGGCATTAAGAATCTTTCAGCAGGTTGGTGTCAAAGGGGAGAAAGACCATTGCTAAAGTCCTCTGTCATAGTCAGTGTAGAAGGGAGGAAACATTGCCTACCAAGAAACTGTCATCTTAGTCCTCGGAAAGTTGAGCACATAGGCTGCAAAATTCTCATGCTGAATTGATTAAATAGTAAGTGAGAAGGGAAGCGAAAATTTATTGAAATTAACATGAAGTCCCTTTAATCATCAAGCTTAATCCTCAGTAGAAAAAGACTCCAAAATTGATTTAAAATCTCTGTACAACCATCTCCTCTAATGTGAAGCAAGGATCCAAGTAAATGAGTGATTTACTTGAAAAATTCTGACTAATCTTGGGAGCATTAAAATTAATATGTGTGATCCCAAGTTCTGTCCATTTTTGGATCCTGTTTCAGTGAGTACATATAATTTAGAATAGGACATAAGCCATCTTGTGAGTGTACAGGGAATGCGTTTCAGTATGTTTAATCAAAATGGAAAAGGTAGATGAGTTTTATTGTTTATCTAGAGCATAAAATACCACCCTGGATAAAACAGAGTAGACAAAACATGCTGGAAAATGAAAAATGCAGCAACTTTCTTTGAGGATATGGTTATTTAAGCAACAGTTTTCATGGAGAGAAATGCTGATGTTCTGATCATGTGTGCTAGTGTTGTAATTAGAAATTCCATGTCTGAACTTCAGCAGGGAAGCGTGCTATGGATTTCAGGATCTGTTGGAATGAGAGAGGTCACCTGCTTGTACTCTTGGCTTTGTGGAGAGAACGAGCTTCCCTGTAGCAGAACACATCCTACAAATCACAGCTGATCTTTGATGCTTTAGGGCTGCAGGTAGGGGAAACTTGAAACTTAAATGCACCTGTTTTGTTGGGAGGGAAGTGAAGCCCACACTGATGCTGGTGTGTGACCAGACAAGCCTCTGAAACTTAAGAGCTGATGAAAATAATTTATAAAATGTTGAATACTGGTTGTACCATGGCTCCTCCCCTTTTCATGTAGTTTGCTGGCCTTCTGAGACCGGAGCTGCTGTTACCTAGCAGCTAATGTTATGCTCTACCATTTTTCTGTAACTGAGATTTTTTTTTGTGGTGTTTTACTCTGAGGCTGACTGTTCTTGAGAAGCACAGGAAGTGGCAAGTTCTTTCTATAAGAAGAACTCTTGCTTTGTGTCTGTGCTTCTTAAGACATGCATGTTAATGTAAACTGGTATCACTTAAAGTAAGATAACTTACTGAAGTTGTAGGGGATTTTGCATATTCCTGTGATAACCCTGGCATTAGATACTTGTCAGAATGAGGGTTAGAGAAACAGCAGTGCTAAATACTGAGCAATGTTGCCACGTTCAGGTTGAATCTTTGGGAGTCCTGAGAGTGTTCAGAATTGGTGGAGCAGTGTGGGTATTTGAAACAACTGCTGCTGAAGTTGCAATCTGTGGGCAGTCTCTATTGTAGCTCACAAGTGACAGTGTTTGGAGGCAGTTAATTGCATGCCCAGTGAATATGCCATACCTGGAAAAGATGGGGGAATAGAACGTCCTTTATTTGCAGCACAGACACAACAGTGCTGTTGCAGTGCCAGCTTCCCCTTAGTATCCGTTATAATGTTGCTGCTAAACTGAGCTACAGTAGAAATCTGTGTCATGCTTAAATTGCTGTAACAAAAATGTGTGATCAGCTGCATCAGAAGCCTTTGGTAGATCAATAAATAAGACTCCATAAACATGGATGATATCCAGAGAAATTGTAGCATCATTCCTAATGCAGAGAGATTCGCTGCAGTTAGTCTGAGTGTAGTACTGCATCTGGGATGAACAGCAGTTGCTAAACTGGTGTGTAATTCTGTAGTGTGCATGTGGTTTTGTGGATGATGCTCAGCTGAAAAGTAGCCAGGGTATACCTGAGATTTTGTGCAGTTCTGTGAGCCTGGAGAATAAATGTAACTTTCTGCCCCATAAATTACTTGTGCTAATACTTGGGATTATTTTCTCTGGCTAGAATGTAGAGATTGAAGTTAAATAATATGTTACAAACTCATAACCACTGGCAGGCTGAATTGTTTATCAGACACATTTATAATCCTGTTCTCATGATGTTTTTTTTGTTACTGGGTAACTTCTGAGAGACAGTAAGCTTAGTGAATAATTATTATTGTGGAGAAATTAAAATAATGTGTACTAGTTGCAGTACTGACTGTAAAATTAGTTGAATGCTGGACTAAGATGGAGACCTGCTGACCTCCCTGACTTTGTGAAGAGTAGGCTTTGCTGAAGAGATGCCATGTAACGTGATCTTTAAGATCCTTCCAACCCAGGCCACTCTGTGATTCAATTGCGAGTTCTTTGCTATTACTTGCCTGGTGTAAGGAGCAGTTCCTGGACGTTACCTCCATCCTTTGTTGATTCCTGAGTTTGACAAAACACAAACTTAATGTAAACTCTACAATATCTTGCTTCCTAATGCTGATGCTACTTAATGAAATGTAACTAGATCAGAGCTTACATTTGAATTTAAGCAGAGCCGCATCTCACCTAGCATGTTCTGGCCTCAGGATGTTGGGTGAAGGCTAGGCGGTGTCTCAGAGATCAGCAGCTGGAGACAAACTTGTACATGGGACACTTAACCTTCAAATGAGTGGCAAGGACTGGGGTATATGGTGACAGAAAATGTGTGAGTGGTAAATCCAGTAAATGGTTTTGGTACGTATGTGAAAAATGTTTGCACGGGTCATTTAACACCACAGTTACCCAAGTCCTTCCTGGCCAGGGGCTTGCCACTGAAGCAATTAATTGGATGAGATCGGCAAGGATCCATGTTACCATGCCTTTCTTATCTAGGGCTGTGTATGTACAAGCGACAAATAAATTGCTGCTGACTGGCAGGGACTGTAGTAAAAGGTGACATGCCCCCTTGCCAGAGGCATGCTGTGGAGGCAATTAATCAAATGAGTGGGGCAAAGACATGACGACACCTGTCTCAGATAGCACTGCAAATATACATCCAATTAATGATCTTGATGAAAGGAAGAAGAGAATTTAAAGTAAGCTCTTCTCTAAAGAGCCAGTAGCTCTGAGTAGAAAATATATGCCTTAAGCTATAAGAGCGTCCCAGCATTTTCAAAGCTACGGTATCTATGTGTATCTAGATAGTTTCTTCTTTACTTTTTTCATATGCATACACTGCACTTCCAGTGTCTTAAAATTCCTTCATCTCAAAGTCCTTTGCGCATACAGTATGTGTGCACATGCTCAAGTATTGTTGCTCATATGCCAGATTTAATATAAAGACAGCAGAAGTTCCCAAATGCCAGACTGTACTTAAAACGTATTTGCTATCAGGTAACACAATCTCTAAGACTCTGCAAGTGAACATTCCCTCATTGGCAGCAGTCATAATTTTAGAGCCTTCTATGCTATGATAACTTTTTACAGTCTAAGTGAATACTGATCTGTGCATAACCTTCACCAAATAAATGTTGCATTGCACATTTGCATGGGAAGAGTATGTCTTTCTAATGGGGATCTTGAGATGAAAAAACCCCCATAATTGTAGCAATCTCCTTTCTGCAGAAATGCCTGGCTCTCTTGCTGTTCTTCCTTGTTTGTCCCTAACCACCTATTTCTTCCTGTTAAAAATGACACTTCTTTTCAGCCCTGGAACTTCTTTTCTATCACTATCATTTCCATGAGTCACTACTAACTCAACCAAGACTTCTAATGCCAACATCAAACTATTATGTGTGGTGATGTGAGTCTTGCCTGCATGTCCTCATGCAAGAGCAAAGTTCCATTATTTCAGGAGTTCCACCTATAATGGCAGCCCCCACAAAGAACGTTGATGATTTTGATTTGTGGTCTTTTGTTCTCTTTCTTCTTGTACTAGTGCATATGTCTCTTTTACAACCTCTTTCTCTAATGGGTGCGTTTTAGGATTTGTTCTCCCTTTCCTGTCCATCCAAATGTGTTTTTTAGGGATGATGATGTTTGATTTGTCTTCTACTGCAGTAGCAGTGAGTATTGTTTGCTGATCACAGTGTCCTTGACATGTACTTCTGAAGACTTCCTTAGCTGTTCTTTTGCAGCCAGATTTTGTTTGAAATCTGCAAAGCTCTTTTCCCATCCATACCTTGCTGACTGGAGATGGACAGGGATTGGTACTTAGCCTTAACAGACGCAAGTTTAATGTGTCACCAATTATTTTCTTCCAGACAAAGAACTGTCGAAGACTTTTCTGGGGGTTTTTGTCATGGCAGCTTGCAGACTTAAGATAATGTTAGCTTAAACGATTGGCAAACAGGTTGACAAGCACAATGGGAGATGATCTTTAGTATGTACATTAACAGCTTGCCATTTCAGAGAACTCCTTTTAGTTGAATGGAATGGCACTTTTGTTCTCTTTGCAGAGTTTCATTCCCACAGCGGGGAGAATACAAGAAAAGGAAGAGCAGGACCCTACAGATGACAGAATCTGATCAGTTAATTTCAACTGCTTAAAAGGAATCTTTTCATCTCCTCATAATCTTCTGTCCGTCACTTGCAGGGTCTCAAAGAAAGGGAGAGAGCACAAGAGCATGGTGCCCTCAGGCCTCCACCACTCCCACAAGGTCAAACACATTATCAGTTCTAGTGCTACTTCCCAACTGTGGGTATGGAGGGAGAGATGAACAGATATCTCTTAATTTTTTTCTCCCCCCATACCCTTACTGAAACATAACAGCAGCAACAAATAAGACTTAAGGAGAAACAGAATGAACATACAGAGATTCTTCTAGCAGAACAGATACATCCTGTATTTAGCATGTTCACTGGCATGAAAGTGATTTCAGGGTTGGTTATCAGTCCTGCCATGTAGTCTGCTGGAACCTGGAGATATGAGGTAACTGCTTGAGCTGTGTCGATGTTTTGAGTTTAAAAAGAATGAATGCACTGCTATCTAATGAATCTTCTCTTTAACCTCTTTTTATTATTAATGCCCAATCAAAGAAAGAGGGTGACTGAATGTGAATGAAAAATTAACTACAGAATAGAATTGTCTGGTTATAATGCAGAGAACATAACGAGGAAAATATGAAGAAAGATGGGGAAATCACCCCTTAAACATATAGGATGAAGACCAGTGTCAGTCAAGCAGTTATCTGGGTTCAGTGGCTTGAGATCTTTTATTCATTTCTGTTGGAGAGGGGAAAAAAAACATGTACGCTTCCCTTAGGGATTGCAGGTCTTCCTGGGTTCAGATTGCTACAGTGTCAGATGTGAAACAGAACTACAACAATTTAATGATTATCTACTTTTATTTTTCTTCTGATTGTAGAAGAGCTGATTGGAGAGGAAAGGATTAAAAAAAACCTAAAAGGTATTTCTAGCATTGGCACAGACCACAAAGCCTGTAGATAGTCAGTAGACCAAACTGCAACAATGGCAAGTGCTGTCATGTGAGAATGATCTGACTCTGTTTCTGTATCACTTCAGCTGTTTCCTTTAACTGTCTTCTTGGAAATGATGGGACACAGCAGAGGGGACTTTGTGGTAATGCCCTGATACATGGGGAGCTGAAAAGCAAAAGAGTGGGATAGAGACTGGAGTTAGAAAAGATTGGATTTATTTTTTTTTAATACTTTTTTCCAAAGAACAGATTAAAGAGAATATTCAAATTGGAATCGCATTGTAGGTCTCTGGACTGGCCTTTTCTGAATGTCTTTCTATATTTAGGTGTTGATTACAGCAGTTTAATTCCATTCCTAATGCATCTCTATTAGAACTGGTCCAATATACTCTAATAATACTCAAGCCACTACTAATTGTTTTCCACTGAGGATGAAGATGGCCAGTCTGGACCTATAGGACTTGATTATTGATTACCTGGAAGCTAGATTGATAGTCCTTGCTTAGTTCTTAATGAATTAATCTTCATTGTTGATGAGGAAAAGTAGAAATAGTTTTGATTTTAGTCCTGAGAAATTTGGGCACGTGCTTAAATTTTGCAAATCAGCAATGGATAAATGAGAGGCCTCAACTCAAGAGAATTCAACCTGTAGTTCAGAATACTAATTCTGTTGTTCTCAGTTCTAAGTTCTAAAAAATATAAGCAAGCATCCACAAGCATATTGTTTTCTTTCATCTCTAACCTGAGAATGACTTAATTCCTGTTCTGCAGTAAAAAATAAAGCTTAAGTTTGGGCTTCCCACTTGTAAACTGTATTTGAATTTGTTGTGAATCAATGTGGCTACTGGGTGATGATAACATAGACTTTAAGTGGATACACTAAAAATGTGCCCTGTTGGAAACTGATGCGTTTCCAGTTACAAATAATCTCTTAACTTTGGAAAGCACCTCATGCTCTTATTTCTATTAGAAAGTGACAATTCTTCTCAGTTTGTGCAACTCTGTACCAGTACAAGCAGTCTTCTTAGAGGGCTTTACATGGAGAGCGTGTAAATGTGTGCATGTGCACATAGTTATGTATTTGTGCATACAAACAGCTAGACTTTGAGCTTAGGTTTTAGAGGCTTATTGAAGCGATGTTCTTGTCTGCTGCTTTATAGAAGCCCTTCATTGAAAAGATGAGGATACTGATTGTGAAACCACGTTACGAACATTAGTTAATGCTTCTGTCAGTCAGCTCTCTCTGTTGTGCAGTACTCTCGCATCAGAAGGCATTAATCTTACACTGGCTGATAGGCAGTGCTGCTCTTTCATTAATTCAAAGTGGGTCTCAGTTGTTTGCAGAGATGCATTTTTGCAATGACAGAAAACAACTTCTGGCAACGAGCTGCACTATTGCATCCTTGTAGAAAGCCACAATCTTTTACAAGTGTACAGAAATTTTGGGCTTTCAACACCAGAAAGCAGAGCGGGTCAAACTGGCACCCATCAGCACAGCAACTTTCAAGTGACAGGCCCTCAAGCAAAAAGGACTTGAGAGAATTTATCTATATTAAATTCTAAAAAGCAACAATAAAAGCCAGAACTCTGGAAGTCTGGTCCTGTTTTTGCTCCTCTGGATCACAGCACTATAAAGCTAAGATGGAGTATTCATTTAAAGTATTGAAGGAATGCAAGGTAATCATTAAGGTGCAGTGAATTCTGTTCCATGGCTTTACTACAGCGATTGAAATTATTGGGACATCAAGAATTGCTCAAATCCTCCCAGCTAGCATATTTTGTAGAGACTATGTCTCCAACAACCACCTCTGCTGTGATTTAAGGCTGATGCCAGTTTCCTTCTGTGGGAAGCAATTTAGTTGTCAAAATGGAAAGTCTAACCCCTTATATCTGTTTACCAGACCTCTCTTGTTTGGTTTTCATTTTTTGTTGGCTTTTGTTCTCTGCACCATTTTTGCCACGGTATCTTTAGCGTGTTCACTGTTGGCTTTTGTCTTCTAGGGCTGATAAATGCTTCAGCCAGTTGGATGGATTGGCAGGAAGTAGACTTGACTGCCTGTTCTGTGGTGCGGCTGTGCCCTATTTGTTAACTGGGTCCTGAACAAAGCCAAACTGTAATGCAAGTCAGTTCTACCTTTCCCATCTATTACTAATCACTGACCTTAGACATTGTGTGGAGTTTGTTTTCTTGCCCATGAATTGTGTGATCATTGCCCTGCTTATTCGTCTTTATATACTAGTGTTTTATAATACTATATAGAAGAGCATTCATGGAGTCAACTACCTCCTATTTCCAGCTTCAGTCCTGACATACTCTCATTGTTGTGCTCACAAAAGCGCTTTTAAGCATGCCCTCCTCTTTAGAAATCTGCTTGGACCATTCACTGTACAGCTTGTCCGAACAGCCTTCTGTGCCTTATCACTGACTTTAGGATCTTCACCTGTATTATAGCTCTGCAGTTTTCTAGTTTGTCCCTTAATTCCATTCTAAGCATGGATGTCATATAAGATTTCCTCAAATTCTCAGCCCTATTGAAAAATAATTGCAGTTTTCTATGGTGATGTACAAACCATTGCTGTTAACAATAGTGATACCACAAAAGCTTTGAGATATAAAATACTATGGATTTTTTTTTCCCCCTCAGAGAAATTCTCTTTACTAAAAATCCCCCATCAGGCTGAGTCTTCTGCAATTCAGTGTGAGAAGGCAGCTAATAATTCTGATAATTCTGTGAAATTCAGAGGGGTTTGAGCTACTGCCAGTTCTGAAGGAGTGGTGCCAGAAAGGGGAAACCCTAAGTTATGTGGAACTATTTTCACAGTATTTTTAATCACTTCTCATCGAACAGTTTCAGGTACAGACTGTCCTCTGACTTCACTTGGACTGATCTCTTTCTCTTTGGCTACAATGAAACTGTCCTCAGTGGCAAAAATGTGATGCATTGCCCCAGTGGTAGATGTGTATCTGGTTCTTATGCAGCTTTTTCTTCCTCCCCGCTGTTCATGAGCTTAAAGAAATATATTTTTACTCTAGCACTGTTAATTCTTCTGCTTAGCAGCCTATCTTTTTAATATCTACAATCCTTCTTAGGGATGGTCCTGCCTCTTGGCAGTCTGATATGTTGATACTCCCACATTGGGACTCAGGTTTCATCCCCTTGTGCTCTTCAGATCTCAGTGTTTTTTCTTTCTTTTTTTTTTTTTTTTTCTTCATATCTTGAGGGGAGGGTTGAAAATAACTGTCACCCTTTTGTATTGCCCTTGCACATTTGGCAAGTGTGTTGTTGCTTTAGGTCTTCTGGATGTCTTTTCTGCAATATTTTACTGAATGTAGTTGTTGCATCTAGTGGCCTACCCTAGCTGAAGGCCTTGGGAAAGCAGTGTGTTGGGTCTTCTGCAGAAGGGTGGTAAAGGAGAACAATGCTGAGGAAAATCTCTTCCAAATTCCAACGAAGTGTTAACTGTCCCTTATTGATTTGGTGCTGCTGGTGCTCCCTTTCCCTGCTGTGTTCTCTTGCTACTTGTCCTCTGAGAGGTGGAATATATCACCTCACAGGCAGATGGGGCATTTGGCAGGATTGGGATCCAGATGTAAGGCTTTGGAAAGTTCCCAATAGCAGCATCTGGGCTCAGCTCTGGCTTGTTGCCTGAATTCTTTGTGAACTCTGAACAGCTGGCCATGGAGCTGCCTCTGGGGTTATCTCGGGGGTGGTTGCTACAGATCTGGCTGTGAAATCATATTCTCCTGACATACCTCTCCACTCGGAAGAGATGTACCCATACGTTTACATGCTGGAATCTTTTGTAGTTTGAACTTCAAATGTACTGTATAAAATATGAGTGTGTATCTTTTTGTACCCACAAGACAACTGAAGTGGGAACTGTGTGAGGAATAAGCTTGTGCATGTCCATATTCATGTCAATGTATTTCTGTGTGTATGAATATAGCTAATCGTTAGCAGACCCTGTATTGCTCTGACTCCAAGTCAGTGGATATATGCCAGCAGAATGTTTGGCTAAACATCTCCCATCTTATGTAGCAGCAGAACACTGTAGGCTTGGGGCATGTTGCCTTCTGCCCATTTTGCTTAGAACACAGCCTTGTGCAGCTGAATCGTGTTGCTTCATTATGTGAAACTTACTCCTGTGCACAGGCCTGGTTGGTAAAGGCTAATTTTTTAGGTTTAGATGGCTCCTAATCCCACATCAGCTTTGTGATGGAGATGTTTGCCAGTAGATTGGCAGAGTAGATTCATCAGTGCAGTCAGAAGAAAACAAATATGCATTGAGTCAGCCTCTTATGATGTTCACTACAGCTGCCTATGTCATGAATGGAAAATAGTATTAATCTTCTATTTATGATGTCATTGATTATAATACACTTGAATACTGAATGGGAAATACCTACCTAGATGAAATACCTAGAGTACTTCATCTCTCTATGTTCTTATTTTTTATATATCTTTATTATGGTCAGACCTCTGAATTCTGGCACTTCAGGGTACTGAAAACCATCTTGATTGATGTATGGTTTTACTTCTTTTAGATTGCCCTAAAACTTGATTTGGACTGACTTCCATTGTAGTGGCTTCTTACTTATATGTAACTAAAACAAAGAATCCTACATTTTGATCATATTGAGCTTAAGAAATCCTTTTTCTGGAGGGAGAAAAAGAATTGCTGTCAAAGTTTGTAATGCTGAGATTAACCCTTCATCTGTAGAAACTCTTTGATTTAAACCAGCATGAGATCTACCTCAGAAGCTTTGGAAACGTTTGCTATACCCAACGTATCAGAAATGTTCAGAAACAAGCCTTGTGTAAACACAGCAAAGAGGACTTTGAATGTTACTACTTGAATGAGTGTATGTTTATCAGTGTAGCTAGGCTGAGGTCAATGAGCTATGTGCTGATGTATTTTCACATATATATGCTGATGATTTACACAAGAATCTGCCTCCATCTTGGGAGTAGTCCAGTAAATTGGATCAGGTATGAGATATAACTGACTTAATGTGGGTAATCTGTGGGAGAGAAGAACTCTCAAATGATTTGAGACAAAGCAAGAAACCATAGGGTCTGTTCTCTATTTTGCAGTATTTCTCCGTCTCTGTAGGCACTGTGAGAAGATTATTTTTGTTGGAGGGGGGAGGAAAAAAGGCTGAATTTTGAATTTGACTATTGAATACCATGGGATGCACCCAATGCTGCCTTTATACAACCGTGTAAAATCAGATGTGGTAACCATTTATGGTGAAAAATAGTTGAGTGATATGATTTTTACCAGTATTTTCTACTAAATCATTGGTAGATATCTTCTGTTGGTATCTCTTTGCAAAAATTTCTTGAATGAAGACTCTGTGACTCCGACAAGATAAAGTGGTCCGCTTGATTGCGCTCTGTACTCCTAAGCCACCCAGAGTTATGTTAGTATTCTGTTTCTTCATGATACATTGAAATATGCATATGTTAATGACAAGATAAGAAGTACCTTTTGGCATTTTTCTCTGTATTTCCTTAGATCAAAGGTAATTCTGAATATGAAAATGGGAAGCAGCTTAATCTATGAGGTCATCTCTGCTGAAGCACACATCTCAGTGTTTTTGTCGTGTGTATGCCAGATAAGAGCTGTCCCCTGAGATGTTCCATCTTTACCATTGTAGGAGTAAGAAGTAGCCTGTGCTTGTAGTGCAGGTTCCCTGCCATCATCTCCTCTTGACAGCTCGGCTGTTAGCAGAGATTTTTCTCAACTGTGGGGAGCACATCTGTTCTCTCTCCTTTTAACATTGAAGATGCTGTTCTGACTAACTATCAGTTATGCAGGGGCGTTCGGTGCTTGAAGTTGGAGGCATCAGGCAGCACTGGAACTCATACCTTCTGCATGACCTCTGCCAGTCAGGTCAGGTTAGTGATTGCTGCATTACGCACAGCAAGTGCCGATCCTTCTGTTGTGGCTTCTCGGTAATTACTGAGATCCATCTTTCTCCATTACCTGATATTGAAAGTGCAGTACACGTGGAAAGGAAGGGTATTTGTACCATGTGGAGCTGCATTAGTGGGGGAATGATAAGGGAGAGCAGTAGTTTATTTTATAGTACTTTTCTCCAATTTTTATATTCCTTTAGGTATAATAAAAATCTAATAGAATTTATTTTTTTAATTTTAATACTGTGGCAGGTGGTTGGGAATGGCAGGCAGATATAAAAGCAGTTTACTTCTTCCGACGTACTTTGGAGTCATACGACTTTCAGTGCACTTAACTCTGCATGCTGTGATCTATGTGCTCAGAGCCAGCGTCCCTGGAGGGGTAATCCCTGCACTTAGAACCTGTTCATAATTTCTTGGACTCTACTGACTGGTTGCACATCAACAGGAGTGATAATGTACCTGATCGCCTACAGTTTCCCAAAACAATCCGGTGGCTAAAGATTTAATAAAATAATAATGCTAAAGAATTATTTTTAATGCCAACAACCTACATGCATATCTAACAAGTTTGATCACATACAAGGTCTGAAAAGCATAGAGCAGAAAACTCCTGTATACCTCTAAAACCTGCTATCTGGACCTGCTTGGATTCTTGCTCCTTGTTACATGAAGGATGGATTTTTCCAGTGGTCCTTTGTGATGTTTTCTAGAGGAAATTTTTAAAAGCTGCAGGAAAAATTTCTCCTTACGAAGCTTAAGCAGTAACTCTGAGCGTGACGTGGGAGCTGCTGACAGGCCTGCAACTATTGCAGGCATGATGATATGAGGCAAAAGAATTGTTATCATATTACAGTGCCATTTAGTCTGTTACTGACAATCAACCTTGTAAGAGTAGTTATAGGTCACTGACCTGTTCTTAACTACAAATTTCAAAAGAATGGCAGAATTTTGCAGAAAACCCTCCTAAATATGGAAAGATCAGATCTGTCCATTCAGTTTCCTGGGTGCAGCAGGAACTTTTTTAAAAAATAATTTTTTACTACCTTTTTCATAAAGTCTCCTTTTCTTTTTAGGAGTGCAGAAGTGCATTTAGGATGAACTTTTTCCTTTAACATCCATTGTGTTTTTGACAGTACCTTGAATAATAGGAATTCACTTTTCCAGTATCCCGTATGACAGGGCATACTGTTCCATCAGTGATATATCTTCAAATTAGATTTAGCAAATAAAAGTGTGGTGAACTTTTAAATATAAATAAGACCCATCCCTTAGATCTTTTTCTTTTAACTGCAAGCCTTCAAAGAAATTATATTTTTACTCTCGGCAAATTACCTGGGAGGAAAAAAATGACAAGAGTAATCTATTTTTTTCACAGCTGGTTGGTTGGCCAGAGTTTCTCATCAAAGAGTACATGCTGTTTGCTCCCCAGATGGACAGGCCGGATGAGTAACAAATCCACAGAGCCTGGGACACAAGGTAGAAATTATGCTGCCTATGCTTTTAATCTTGCGCAGCTCTGCTCATTGGTAATTGCAGGTGGCCAATTTCCAAATGAGTCTCTATAGGGACAGTATCCTATATTTTGTCAGAATGAGTCCCGTTAAATCTTGCACTGGAAATAGGCCAAAAGCTGGAAATAATGATGGGGAACTTATTTTTTAAGAGTTGACAGTGTGTAATGATGGCATTTAGACATTTAAGCAGCATCAATGGCAACTGCAATTCAAGCTTTTGGTTGCTGCTTGTTTTGTCTGTGTGGCTTGGCCATAGTAGGAGGTTCTGAACAAGAAGTGCGTGAATAGTGAACATGATCACAGCCAGGGTCTCTTGTTCTTGCCCCCTGTGGAGTGCTGGAGCAGTACTGTGTGTTTGAACAGTGCCTGGCAAATTCCCTGATGCTAGGATAGGAAATGCTTTTCCTGCCCTTCCACTCAGCTGTTTGGGTCACATCTCGCTTAGTTTGCTTTCTCTTTAACTTAAAGCATGTTTGCTATTGTCCTTGTTCTGCCCAGGGATATACTCCTACTTTATCAATCAATAGGCACTGAGATTTAGGAGCTTTTACTGTGAGACTCTTATTAGAAAGTCTGAATTACAGAGTTGATTCCATACATTAGCCCCAAATGATTTCCTTAGGGAAATGAACTCCCCATTTTTTTTTCCTACGGTCTGGATGATGAAGACCTGTGTTTTGCTGCTCTTGTGCTTTTGAGATGCCATTCCACAGCAGAAGCATCTCAAAGGTACACTAAAATGCTAGTGGGCATATTTAAAAGTGATATGTCTTATTTCTAAAGAAAGCCTCGGGGCAAAATGCTTGTCTCTTACTCTGGTGTAATCCTGTCAACTCCTAAATCATCATACTTTTAAACTAGGCATGTGAACATCAGACTTCAAAATCGTTAGTGTAAGACTTGGAGGGGATGGCTGTCAGGGATGCTGTGGTAACTGGTGTGCTCTGCTCCCCTTTGTCACCTCCATGTCAGCTGCAGGGCTGGAGCAGTGTAGTGGCATGGCCAGTCCAGCAGTCACCTCCTCTGGGAGTGGCACTGGGATGGGTCTGATCTCAGCACAGCTCAACGCTCCAATTGAAAGAAATCCTCTTCTCTTAAATTTCACATTTGCAAATTAAGCTGGTGCATGAACCCAAATGCATGGCTGAAGTGAGATGCTTGTAGCTGCGTACTCCCTGGATGCTTCTCAGCCTCTTAATGCCTGTGCAGGGGCAAGGGAGATGGCACAACCCTGGCGTTAGCTGCTAGCTGAGCAACAGGCTTGTTGATAGCAGGGAACAAACTGAGTGTTCACATGTATGGGGCCAGCATAGCAGCCTAGTGCTGCATGTACTGAGGTGGCTTTAGACAAAGTAGGTGCTTGCCTGGAGCCACATGCTGATGACAGCACCACTGGGGCTGGTGCAAAGCCTTCTTGGCTTACTTGATGTTTGGAAATCTCCTGATTACTTAGTGGTCTCATGCAGTGTCCCCGACATAACTCAGGCAAGCAGGAATCTCTCTGCACTGCCCTGTATTTCTTCTGCATCAAGAGCAAAGCTCAGTTTCTGCTGTGTAGCATTAGTTGAGGATTCATTTCCAATCCTACCCTCTTCTTTCTTGCTAGTGGTCTAAGAGAAATGAGTGAGGTGCAGTGGATACAGCCCTCTTTTTTTTTTTTTTTTCTTTTTGGTGTAAATAACAGTGTGCTGGCAGTATTTCCTGGTAATCTACTTCAATAAACCACTTATGTACTACTTAAGTTCTGGGCCATAGGGCTGCAATCTGTCTTGGAAGGGTTTTGCTGGTAGTTCTGCAACATCACAGCAAATGAGTGTATGTGGGCTGATTTCATGTAAACCCTGTAGACTGCTTTATCTTCACCAACATCCTCAGCCAGTTGATCAAAGGTAATTTAGATAAAGCATTCATGCCTTTGCTGAGCCTCATGGTCAATATTTACCTGCTTAGCTGTAATACAGGTGCCTTGCTAACTATCACACGCAATACACAGTCTGCTTGAGTTGTTGTACCCTAATGGTAATCTTTCACCTCTATAAGAAAGTAACAGAAGGCTGTGTATAAACAGCATGTGTAAGCTCATCTGTATGGATGTGGATGGAGAAACAAAATCTGAACGAGATCCAATTAATAATACTGTGTAATTGGAGGAAAGTGCAAGCGAGGCTTTCTTTTTTCTTGGATCTGAAGTACAGCGGGATCTACTTAATCTTCTGCATGTCACTGTCCTTCAAACAAATTTCTGCATGTGTATTTTAGATGATTTTGCAGCTTATATATTTGAAGGTGAGTAAAAAGAGAAGTCTAATACCAAGAGTGTTTAAGTGAAGCATCTGAGAAAAGGATGCCTTTATTCAAAACACAAAACACCAAACACCATTCAAAACAGCAGCATTTTTAGGCTCTTGATGGCTGCAGTGATGCTGCCCTATGTTCTTCAGGTCTCCTATCCTGCTGATTCCCTCTTTTTTTTTCTAGAAGGAAATGGAGAGATAAATATAGGATGTTTGTCACTGCTGATGCTAATATTTGGAAGGTAACAATTCAGACTCGTTCATATCACAAGCAAGAGATGGCAGGAAGGAAAATGGGGCTTCCTGAAGAGCCAGATCTGTTGCTGATCAAAGTGAGCTTAGCGTAAAATATGTTCCAAAATACATGGAAGATTGTCAAATGATGTAGACTGCTATGAGACCATTCTTACCAGCGTTTTCTGAAGAAGAGGCAAAACTTAACTGGAACATGGAGAAATTGGTTAATGAACACTAAGGAAGCTCAGTGTTCTGTGTGAGAGTGCATGAATGAATTCAGGGGTCTGGATTTCTGGTTGCTATCAGAAACAAGAACAACAACAAAAACAAGACCAGAACAAAACCCAACCCACCAAAATATAGCAAAATTCAGACTTCACGCTGTTCTCTTCTTTCTGGCCAAGACTTTAAGCACCTTTTCTGGTGGTTGTTCCAGTCTCATGGTTATGCTGTAGTCAGTCATCTCTTAAAACTGATCACAGCAATAGGTTTCAGAGTACGTGAGCCATGAAGCAGACATAGGTATGTTACCTACCACACGTGGATCTTGATGAGACTATCGAACTGTCGTATACTTCTTTTTTCCCCCATTGCTCAGAAGCATATGCCAGCAGGTGCCCAGAGTGATTACATCTCCTACTGGGTCCTTTCTTTTGTTAGGCTGGGCTCTAGTAATCAGGTCAGACCAATCCAAACTTTGTGCATTTGAGACAGAGAAGCCATTATTATGTTGTTTCAATATCAAGAATTGATTTAATTATCCCTTCTCATTTTCAGCTCATGCAAGAAACGTTCTTTTTTTTCTTTACAATTTAGTCAGAAACATCGTAGGCATTTTTATGGGCTTGCGGCAAAAAATGTTTTAGCAGCAGTCTTGAATATTCCATGACTGCAGTGTCTGTGATGCTTCTGTCTCACTACACATGCCAAGACAGCCAGCTGGCTCTCAGGAGAATTAGGGTCAGACACTGCTCCCTCATAATGATGAGCAAATAGGCTTTTTAATGTGAGCAAATTTGGGCTGAGATATGAAGCAAGAAAACTAACCATTCATATATGAATTGTAGCACATTCCAAAGGTGGGAGAAAAATAACTGGAATATTAATGCATTTGGTGGGAATGGTAAATAGCAGAGAACTTTCGTTGATGTTTTATCAACCGCACGTGGCAGTGAACACTTGTAAAAGCTTGGGCAAATTGTTACGGAATCTATAGCTGTGACCCATGGCAAAACCATAGCCTGGTCCAAAATTGAAGCCAAAACATTTGGCAGTAAAGGAGTTCAGAATCTGAAGGCCAGAGTTTAACAGAACACTTTTAAAAGGCTGGCCTTTAGTTTTCTGTTGTGAATTGGAACATTTGGATAGCACCTTGGCGGTGACAAAAGTGCTCTCAAGTCTGTGCATGCAGGCACTTGGAAATATACTGGATTTATCTCCAAGACAGGAGAGCATCTGTGGTTGTAACTTGTTTATGTAAGCATTGCTACTTGTTAGACCCAGGTCTCCTCTCCCCTATTAGGCCTCTTCTAGCCAAGGCAGGGATGTTGCTTTAGCATTCAAAAAGTAGTAGATAGAACCATTTGAGGATGTTTGAGTCTTCCTGCCTTAAACACAAAGCTTTTCTTTACAGCACATTTCTCTTGAGTTTACATTTATACTTTTATTCCCAGCATCTTGGTTTCCTTGAAGGCTTGTTCCATGCAAGGGAAGATGTTCCTGGCAGTGTCAACTTTGATTCAGAATGTAATAGAGCATGGATCCAGGAAGCTGTGGCCTTTCCCACCAGTTGGTCATCTATCATTTCATTAAGTAAGGTTACCAAATTGACATGTCCTGGCTAATTCTACTAATGCAGCTATAGAGCTACCTAGTGTCTCACCAGGCAATTGTGTGTGCTGTCTCAATTGATAATGCTCAGTGATACCATTAGCAGATGGCAGGACATGACCTAGCTGTGAAATCTGACCCGTGGTGATCTTCTAACAGCACTTTTTTTCTCAAGGAATGTCTCGGGACATGCTTTTATCTTTCTAGTCGAGCCGTGCGACTTCCCCCCCCTCTACCCGTAGGAATAAGGGAAGATATCACACTGCTATTATTTGGCCATGTAGTTTTTAGTGACTAGTGAAGAAATTAAGATTTGCTGTTGATATTAATTCTTACAGTTTCTTCAAATGAGACTGTAATGATATTTGATGTATCATTTATTAAATAGTGGCACAGGAGCTATTTTAAATTTAACAACTGCAATATCTTTTCTTATATTTTTCATTAATCTTCATGTTCTTAATTAGTTGCAGTTCCTCAGTGGGATTGTTTGACTAGAGTAGAATGAGACTAATGAAATCTCTTGGGTTGCTACTGCTGAAAAAGAAAGGGACTAAATGCTAGAAGGACATTAAGTGTGGCAAAATTCTGAGTTTATTCATGGGTCAGCCCAGTGTGGCATTGTTTCCATAAGTAAAATCAAATAAATAAGATTGAAAAGTAGGGGAAAAAAAAAAAATAGGGAAAACTTTTCTTTCTGATGAGTGATGCAGCATTGGAACAGGCTGCCCAGGAAGGTGGTGGAGTCACCCTCCCTGGAGGTTTTCAAGTAAAGGGCAGGTGTAGTTATGAGAGACACGTTTGTGACTGCTATAAAACATGGGTTGATGACTGGATTAGATCTTAGAGGTCTTTCCAACCTTTATGATTCTATGATCGAAGATAAAAGCACATAATAACATGCTTTCAAAAATTTTAAAGTTTTCCATTCCACAGGAAATGCTTCCTTAACTGTAACCTGTTGTTTGCAGGAAAGGTGTAGAGAATATGTGTGAATGGTACTGGGCATTTAAAAAGAACTAATGGGACCAGTTCATTACCTTTTTTGAGAGCCGGATATGTAGCCTCGCAAATATCAGAAAATCAAGTTCAAAACATGATAAATCCCAACCCTGTATGGACACAATGGACCACGGATTTGAACAATAGAATTTGGTGTATGAGAGATGACCATCTGACTGTGTAGATTCTGAACTCTGTCAAAACCCATTGCCAGCAGTGAGATTTCCCATATCTGCACTAGGATTTGAACTAGCCCTACACTTCTTTACTTTTGGCTGAGGGTATTCTTTAAAATCTTGTTCAGAAGTTGGAATCCATGACCCGTTCCATGCTCGGTTGCAGTATGTCTGTTACCACAGTGTAGCGTAAGGGCTTGCAGCGAATGCTAGTTTGTGTGAGACCAGATACAATCTCACTGTTCATTGTTTGGAAGCAAGAATGAATGTTTATCTGTTCCTCAGCATATGGCATTACTGGTCACCATAACAGAGCTCTTTCCATGCTCTGATAACAGTATAGCTGATATTATCATCTGTGTGTCTTCAGAAGAATAGGAAATAATGAGCCAGATTCACTTCTGTTCCAGTTCCATTGAAGTTGGAGAAATTATATCAGCAGGAAGTTTGGCCTCATGAATGTTAATTGAGCTCTTTTCAGTTCAGTGCTTTGTATTAGTTTGATTTTAAAATTATAGCCATAAATTGTGCCTAACAGTCCTATAACCAGACCTGCCTCCACTGCCAAGTGTGGCCTCCTGGGCCTGATTCTTGCTGCAGCAGGCTGCCACTTGTAAGGTACCCTTGGATGTGTTTTTGAAACAAAAATCATTGTTCAAATGACACCATTTGCAATTAATGTAGTTACCTGCTAACTGTGATGTGTGCCACATCTCAGTGCTTGACAAGCCCTGAACCTCTTAATTAAAGAGTGATGTGGAAGGAGATGGGAAGCATATGCCCGTCAGAGGAGATCCAGGCTTTGTTGCGGTATGAGGCCACGTATCCTCGGGCATATCTTCTCAAGTGAGTGTCATAGCCCCAAGGAACCTGGCAAACATGTTAAGAGGCTTTGATTTGGATTGGTTCTCCAGAGATAGCTGCCAGCTTGAGATGATCTGTCTGTCTTGCTCTGTTTTGCTTTCCTCATGTGCAAGAGAAACAGCTGGGGAGGAAAAAGGGGAGGTGGTGTTGCTCAAAGGTGTACAACAGCTGGCTGTGAGACACTGGTGTGAATAGGGAGAAACTGAGTTGCTTAATTGGAGATGAACTTCAGTGGCTGTTGTTCAACTCGACTCTTATGGAACACTCCATGGTTCCTAGACAAAAGCCCTTGTTTTTCTGGTGAAAGTGTCTGTTTATTTAATTTGACTGACTTTGATTTAATAAAATTAGATAAAATTAATCCCATGTTTATTTTATCCTGTAGTTCTCACTGATCTATTTTCTAGTAGATTGCTCTCTATTCTTACAGTATGAATGTTTACAGTAATGAACCTCAAAGCTGAAACACATGATAACATGGTAACTGTTATTTAGGTCTATAATAATAATTCATGAGTATTGCCTACAAAGCAGGGTTTTTTTATGGTCTTAAGGGGTAAGCCATTTAATCCATGTGCTTGTAAGCTCATACAAGATATTATTATGCTAATACATTGCTTAAAAAAGCATCTTAATGATCTAAGATCATCCTGCGTGGTCCATTAACTACCTTCATCTTCAGTTCACAGTGCCAGTGGTCTCTGAGGTGGGCATTGTTTAGTATTACAGATGAGGAACTTCCTGCTGTTTTACAGAATTGACCAAGACCCAATAACACAGAGGGGTTTGAGCTTCTCTTGCTTTAAGAATATTATGCCCTATGTGAATGGGATATCAACCTGACAAATGTTGCTGTGTAACAATGCTCATAGCTTAATATTACACCTTGAAACCCTTAATATCAGCAGTTATTTCCTCCTTGTATCATAGTAATTCAGTATCACATGAGGAAAACATATTTTTTTCTTTCGTTTATTTGTTGTCATATCAAGAGCTGCATTTGGTAATAGTATTATGATGCACATCTGTTTCTGTTCAAATTAGGAAGGTTTTAATGATACATCAAGTATGAGGGAAGTACTTGCTTAACCAGACTAAAGGAATTCCCTATGAGCTCATTATGTTTATATGAGGTTATTTAATCTAGGAATTGTTATATAATCAGTTATGTTATGCAGATGGGAAGTAGATACACTTTGTTGTCGCATTGTAAAATTACAAAGTGCTCCAACTGATCATTCTTCATTGAACATCTTAATTACTCTATTGTAGGTAAAATCCAGTTCTGAAAATATGCAAAATTATTCTTAGTATCTCTCAAGACAAAGTTTTAAAAGGTTTCTTTGTTTAAATAGGAGCTCAACGTACTCATTTCAAATTGAGTGGTATTAAGACTTCCTTATTCTGCACTAGTTTTAAGTAGTGATGTATGTAGATAATGTGAAGGGAGCAGTCTGAAAATCCCTAACAGCTTTGTTTCTTGTTACCCCCTTATCGTTGCCTTTTGTTATATAGAAATGTAATAATTAGCTTGTGAAGTTTTGCTTAAGATCTGCTTCTGCCCCTTGCAGTTGGTCTTACAAGTTAAGGATAACATCGCACTTTCAAATGGCAAAGTACATCTGGGCCTTCAGGAGGCCTCACTGTCTTGAGTGGTTGTCTTGGGGAATGAGAACTCTTCTGCTTCATGAAACTTCCTATTCTGTTTTGCCTGCGTATCAAAACTACTGCACTTCAGAAAAAAAGCAAGGGCAAAAATAAATCTGTTTCTGAAATTGTATGTTGTGAAATGTTTGGATATCAGCCATCAAAATAAATTTACTCAAAATTCCCCAAAGGCAACATTTTTGCTCAGCGTTTGCTCAGCCCTTGGGAGCATTGTGGGTTTTTCAATCAGCTACTGCAGTTGGGTTTAGTCCAGGATTTTGACAATAAAAACAAGAAAGTAAATGAATATGGATCCGTATTTGGGCTTTTTACATCTCAAAGAAAACAAGGAAATGTTTGGAGCAATTATTTATTTTGACTATTAAAAAAAAAAAAAAAAAGCTTAGCTCAGTTTTGAGGAGAGCAGAACTTTTCTGAGAGCTCGAAATGAGGGAGTTCTGATTGCTGGCAGAGCTGACCTGTTGGGTGTGACAGTGAACAACAGTGTGATGTTATTAAGCATGTTAACATCAGTTAACGTCTGGGTTCTTGGCGATGAAGACTGCTCTGTCTTTAGATGTATGTGAGGTATGTGAGAATAGATTAGTTTGCAAGCGCTTGAATTGATTTAATGTACATTTACTCCTTAGATATTCACCATGGCTGTTTATCTCTGCAAAATAAATATTTAAAATTGCATTTGAACTTCACATTAACGTTTATGTTCACGTCGTTATAGTTCCCTTTTGTGAATGAGTGTTACCTATCAGCCTTAAAGCTGTACCCAGAATGGGCCTATTTTTATAACTTTCAGCTTCTTACAATGATGTGCCATAGGGCTAAATGAATTTTGTGGCATGTTTACTGCTCATTCATCATCAGAGTCACAGGAATCAAGCAGTCACTGGGATAAAAAAGCATTTGTGTTTTGTAACAGTGTGAGACTGGCAGGTCTGGCAGTGGAAATCCACGTGGCACCGCCACCTGGGCAGTGAACACATAGCAGGAGAACTGAACTAGGGGTCTCCAGGGCCAAAAGCATGACAGCTGAACAAGAAATTGGATACAGGCTTTTATTTCTTTCTGGATCTTGTTGCTGGAAGGCAAAGAACTCACATCATCACTGCAGTTTGCAGACTCCAGCAATTCATTCGGTAGCAGCGGAGTGCAGACCTCCTCTTCATTTCCCCCGTGGCTTCCCAAGCAGTGACACTGTTATGGCTCCTATGTGTGCCAGGCTTGTGTCAGTAACTTAAGAGTCAGGGGTTCTTCCTCCACCATCTGTGCTTGCTGGTGTATGAAAATGAGGACCGTAACTATAGCAGTAGTACAGGTTATCTTTCTAATCACTGTCTCTTCATCTTTGAGTTATGTTTCTGAAGCGCTTCTGAGAGCAGCTGAGTTTAGTTTCAAGCTTCTCCCTGAAGAAATCAGAAATCCCAGTATGTCCAAACTAGATTTTTCCATTCCCTTTCTCTGCAAACCAATTTAAATTCATATTTGCACTTCAGAGTTTTTTTTGTAGAGAATAAAGGCTTTATCTTTCTTTATAATTTGCTATTTAACTAGTGAAAACTACTTAATGCGTAACTGCAAACATGTTTTTCCTAAGTTTTTTTTTTTTTTTTTTTTTTAACTTTCCTACATTATGTAGCTGAACAAATCGAAGCACATAAAAAAAAGCAGATGCTGGTGAAGTTATAAGAAAATTGATGAGAACTGTGGAGATGTGGCACTGAGGGGCATGGTTAATGGCATGGTGAGGATGGATTGGTACTTGGACTTGCATAATCTTAGCAATCTTTTCCAACCCGAATGATTCTATGAGTCTTATAAAGTAAGATTCAGTTTAGTTGAATGAGTCTGAACTGGAATCCTGTCCACATAGCACTGGAACACTATCCTGTGTGATCCAACAAATTATTAGTTGTTTAGGATATTAAGGAAATAACACTTATGGACTTTACAGAAATGAGGATGTCAAGACCTGCTGGGCCGTTTTGTTTACTCTCTTGCTCTAAACGTAGAGAGCCAGCAGTGTGATCTTTGCACTTTGTTCTAGCTGGTGTCAAGTGGCACTCGGTGGCCATGGTGTAGCTGGAAATCTGCAGGTTATGATCAGTTTTCTTGATTTGAGGCTGTTCTTTAATACACAGACTAAATCATATTCTGTTTTCTAAAGCATAGAGCATATCTCTGGCATCTTATAAAGAATAGTTAATAGCGATGACAGAGATTTCTGTGGGGAGTACTTTCCTTGTTGGCCTTTTATATTGTCTGAGTGATACAATCTAAATATGCCATTTTGCCTCTTCAACAAAAATTGAACACTGCATCTTGGAGAAAGATAAATAATTGTTGCTCTTTCTTGAGAAGCAGATAGATTAAGGCTGTAATTTTAGCATCTGAGAGACCACTTGGACAACCAGGCTTTATCTTTTGTCATTCTTTTTTTTGTTTGGTTGGGTTTTTTTTCCTGGATGGCCTTGGAAACTAGAGATCTTGAATTTTTTTTTTAATTATTTTTTATTTTTGATTTTTTTTAAAGCTCATTGCCACTGAGATCATCTGGATGTGAGCCCATGCGGCAAAAAGAGCTTATTTCATACAATGAATAAAGTAATCTGTTCAGAAAAGTAGATGCTGCTTGGGCTGAGGTTTTTGGTCTTTATTTCTAGTGTACACTGAAGCTTCTGGGTGTGCCTGCATTTCCCAGCGCTGGTTGCAGATGAGGACTGTCATTCTTCTCTGTGGGAAGGGACTTGCCAGTGTAGCTGGAGTCAGGCTGTGTGGCCGTGAGAAATGCAGGAATGGTCCTGGCAGGGCACGGATGTCTCAGGTGATCTTTTCCCTCCATTGACATTAGTGAGAAAGAAGTCTAGAATTGGTTCATTAAATCTGTGCAGGTAAATCTTAAGGACTGACTTCAATGCGTTATTCTGGAAAGCATCTGCAGCCAGGCAGCAATTCAAGCCTGGGATGGGAGCAATGATTAAATTTAAACACATGCTTATGATAGTACTGTGAATGAAGCCAGAGCTGAATGCTACTGCATTGCTTCCCTGTGTTTGAGCTGGAGTAAATAAATGGTAGATGAAGTGTCAGCCACATTTCCACTTCTGGGTTTTAAGTGGATCATTAAATCCTACTTGTCCATGCTGTACTGCTTATTGTTATAATTGTACTGGTAGGATGGTACAAAAGGAAAAACAAAGCTCTGAAGGGGGTTGTTAACTCTGTAATTAATTGGCCTGCTAGCTCAGGATGACTTCTGTTGTTGAACATTTGATATTTTGGTGGTATTTGAGAACTGGTGTGGAAAGTTCTGCAGCCATAAAACTGACCAAAAACAGTTTTGTCATTCTATAGGTAAATAATAAACCTAGGCAGATCAAAATCAATTGCAGCAGATAAAAGCGCAAGTATTACTCCATAATCCATAGTGTTTACATAGTAATTGATGCTGTGGTTCACCAATTCTGGATTATTTTTTAGTCCTCAATTTCTTGCAACTCTAGAGACAGTTCAAACACTGAAAATGAACTGCTGTAAGCAAAGTGCTTTGTGAATGAATATCTTATTTTTCCAGATGTATGATGCTTTGGAGACTGCCAAAGAGTGCTCAGAAGATGTTATGATGTCTGGACTAAACTTTGTTCTTGCACTGTCTTGCAGTAAAATGCACATCAAAGTTAATTCTAGAACAGTGCCATAATATTCAAATCTCCTATGGCATTCCTATGAATACTAAAAACCATGTATACTCACAGAAGTGTAGAAAATTCACGCAGAATAGGGAAGTGAAGTTGAATATTGATTTCAAGCTCAAAGACCCATAGTGTAATAATCATGCTTAAAGCATTGTGAAAATTGATCTAAAAATCTGAGCTTAATTAACTCAGACACCTCATTATGTAGGGCTAAAAGAACAAACAGCAACACTGGTCTTAGGGTGTACCAGTACAACGTTTAAGATGAAATCACCTTCAAACAGAGAAAACCACTGAGAAGTGAAGTACTTCCATGGCAGGGTATTGTTGGAAAGAATGCCAAGTTAGATTGAGTTCCAACTTCTCTGATAATGCATTTATAGTTTCTTAGATTTTGATTCCCAGTTGATATACCACGTTCAGTGAGATGCTCTCAGTGCAGACCTTTCAGCAAATACAAATCCGCTGTAATTCACATTTTATGCAAATATAAATGTGCATTTATTGTTATTTATTCCTGAAACAGCATATAGAAAATATGAAATAGATGAACTGTATTCTGGGTAGGATGACAGAAATCATACCAGCTTGGGAGAAGTTATTATTTTATATCACAAGATTTATTGTACAGTTCTCCACGCAGTGTATGTTAAACAAAATCAGTATTAGTGAATCAGTGGTGGCAGACAAATGTGGCATAATTATGAACTGCAAATTGTCCTTTGTTACTTGTGCATTTAAGTAATGAATAATAAAAGTCATACGCTGAGATGTGGGAGCTGAAAGTACTTTAAGAAATTATAGTAATAATTATATCTTTGTTCCTTTTGGGTATTTTTTTCCCACCTCCTTTGAATGTTTTATTAGTTTTAGCTCTTTACAGACATTAAATATTAGAAGCGCTTTGATCGCAAGCCAACACTTAAGTGCAGTGCTCTAGATCTTCCTCTGCTGTAAACGGGTATGGTTCTGTGGATTTTTCAGCACTTTTTCCTGTAGGGCTGAGGATTTGCCTAAGGCTTACCATTGAGATGGAGAAAAGATTGAACTTTATGATTATTTTTTTTTTGGGTCATTTCTATGAAGCCTGTAGTAGAACTGATAGTCTGCATGGGGAGTAGTTAATCATTTGGAGAAAGCAAAGGCTTGTCATTTTGCATTTTTGTTCCTGGTCTGAAGTTAGCAGGAAATAGCCTGGAGGGTCACCTTGGGGAAGGTGTCCATTGATGTCAGTCACTGTGACAGACTAGGGTTATTCAGACACGTTCTGTTCCCTGTCCTGGATGAATTTTTCTATTGGTTTGTGCCTCTTACAGTGCAGTTAGCAAACGTCTGTCCTGGCACAGGCACCTCTGCTTTCCTTGGCCACTCAGCTGTCCAAAGCAGGAGGGGTCTTGAACTCCTATTTAACTGCAGGGCAAGGAAGAAGTCTAAGAGCAGGCTGTGCAAATGCTGTGACTGCCAGAAAGGGATTGTCTTCTGTGAGCCATTCTGTGGTGCCACTGTGCGTTATGCTTGAGGTAGGACAGGTAACCGAGTGCCCTATTACTCCATGAGACAGTTGAACATATAGGTCAAAAGGGAGTGGGGCAATGAATATAGAAATGGCTTTGTGCTAAATAGTATCAGTGCATATTACAAGGGCCAAGAGTACTTGGATGAGATGCAGATTGCCTGAAATAATGTCAGTAGTTAGATGCATTTGTTGCTAAGCAGACGTGCAGCACTGCAGGGCGCTTACATCGGGTCAGTTCTGTGTGAGCATTGTGTGAGATGGGGAAGGCTGGTGACTTGCTTGCACAAATGCTCTCTTCAGGGTTCACTGGAGGTGCAGAATGTCTCTGTCTGAAGGGCAGTGTCCTGACGATAGCAAAGCCAGGGGAAAAACTTCCATTTTCCCAGTTGTCTCTCTAGATTATAGAGAAAGGAACTTCAAGCATTGCTTCTTTACAAGAGTCACCAGTGAATTTTTGCTATTGTGCTGAAGATCATATAGCACTGATATTTTTCCTTCACATGACATAGCTTCATCCTTTAGAGTCTACAGCTCACTGAAGGGGAAGCTGCTAGAAGTGCTGCTCAAAGTTCAGTCCACAAGATCTGAGTGTTCCTAGCACACGTATTCTGTTCTGCTCGTGCTCGTTTCAACAACTGAAGTGTGGCCCTGCTGAGAGACCATTACCACCTATATGGTTTTAGTATATTTAAGTTTGCAAATGAAGTAATATGACCAGAAATGGTTTGAGGCTCTTTTTCGTTCTCCTCTCTGACTTCCTCTGTATTTCCTTCTCACTTAGTAGAGGTGGTGTTGGTGCCCTCTTGTCTCATCTCACTTCAGTGCTGATGGTCTTTGCTCAAAGCAGATCTCAGGAGGGAGGTTTATATTAAACCAAATTAACATCTTCTCTTGTCATTAGTTTCTGCAATTTTATTAATCTGTACTGACAGGGTTCTAGATGCAAATTGAACATCTTATCTAAGTTGCCAAACAACCGATCTACAGCAGCATTGGGTCAGATAAATTAGGACAGCACAGTGGTGGGGAAAATCACCTCCTGAAAAATCATAAATTGTGAAAGAGTATCAAAAGCCAAATTAATTATTGTGTAACAACTAGATATCAACTGTGTATTGTTTGAGTAAAACCACAGTGCAGAACAAAATGCTTTTCTTGTGTATTCTCAAGCACAGCATACTGCTATGGCAAGTAGCTGAGTACAGCACAAGAGTCTGCTAGGATAAAGTCATGTGATACAAAGTTAATCTGTGCACAAACAGATTATTTGCTGAGTACCTCTTAGCTGTCAGGTTTAAAACAGGTTGATTTTCCATGGGCTCCCATGTAGAGCAGTGCCCAGAGCCTTCAAGTCTTTAAGCTGACCTTGGAAACTCGTGCAAAATCCTACATGCCTTGGCCCTGATCCTCTTTCATGTCTACTTTAATTTGGATTATTGTCCATGTGTAGGGGTCACTTGAAACTACAGGTCCCTTATGGCTGCGAGGATTGGAACTAATGTATCCTATCACAGGATATAATTAGACATGAAAGACTAATTTAACTATGTGGAGGTTAATCTAGGTTAACCATTGTGGTGTTAGGGGAATACTCAGTATAATGGGGGGACACTTATGTCAAAAAGCATTTGTCAGGTAACTTTAACCCTCAAAAGTAATAGTGAGGTGTATCTCGTGGCTTGTTTTAAGGAGAATACTGTAACTGTACTGTAAAATATATAACACATGATGTGGTACTTATCTGTTGAGAGAGAAAGTGATCCAGATATTGACTAGAGCCTGTAGCTGTGAAAAGGAATTAGCGGTGCTCTTGCTGTAATAATTTCCATATGTAAATAAGGGATTGGCTGTATCCAAAGTGACCTAAATCTGCACTGAAGAAAAAAAAACCCCTCACCTCTGAGCCAGAGATCAAAGAGCAGTCAGCTTTGAGGCAGCATTAAAAATAAAAATTTAAAATATATATATATATATATAATTTTTTAAAAATTAATTTTAATTTTAAAAAATCCCAAAGCCTTATCTAAGATGAATGGCCTTTTCTGCTGAGCACGATATCTACCTGGTGGGACTGCATAGGCTGAGGATTAGTGTAGCCATGTCCAATTAAAATAATTGGAAATACTTTGTATACAAGTATATATACTTGTGCAGATTTGCCATGTGTTGGTAGGACAGATCTTTAGAACTCCCAGATTTCTCTGGAAAGCTAAACTGTCTAAGAATTTTGAAGTTATTTGTTCTGAGAATAACTTGTTGATGCTTAGTATTTGGCATCTCTGTGCTGGAGGGAAAAAGAATCCACACTAACACAAAAGATGACAACTAGAACTCCAGACTGTAATGTGAGGGTTATTTAAAAACCAAGACAATACTGACCGGTTTTCATATTTAGCAGGAGTTATGGTAAGGACTGCTATCACAAAGCATAACAAGAGAAAATGTAGCAAAATATTAACTTTGTTTTAAAATACAGCATAATAAAGTCTTATTCCAGTGAGTAAATGGCTTTGGAGTGTTAGCACATAGCTTTCCTTGTTGGGGATCTATATTATTTATGTGGATTGAATTGAAAGGCTTTTTTTTTTTTTTTTTTTTTTTTGAATGTACATAGTACTTGAACTACTGCATAGCCCAATTAAATTGAAACCTAGGAAGGCAATAACCATGTTGGAAGATTACGTTTTCCTTCACTAAAACCTCAAAGACTAAGACAAAGAAGTGCTTCCAAAGATATGCCAGTCATAGGGATAAAGTACTTAAGCGAGGCATCCTATGTGCAAATTTATTACATTAATGGGTCTTCATCTGAAATTATTTCATAAAAAGAACCCCAGTCCAGGGTAAGTGCTGGAAGTGCCATGTGCCAGCCCGAGGGCAGATGGCCATAGCTGTGCCCTTATCTGTGTGACTGGGTCCAATCAAGCTGTGTGTCAGCCTGTCCTTTGGAGTTCTGAGCTTTTATTTTAATTATGTTTAATCTTGCTACTGTAGATCCAGCCATGTAAATAATTTAAGCTTTTCCTCAGTAATTATGACAGGTTTGTTACATACTATAACAGCCCTAGGCTTCATTTCTCCTGTATAGTTCTGTAACAGTCTCATGATTACCTAATACAGCAACCAGCCGTTATGGCTTGATAAAATTATAATTGATGGCTTGTACCAGGAGCACTTGAAGAGGTGATACATCCAACTCTACTGCTAAATCTATTGTCTGTAAGAAAACATCTCGAGGAGGAGAGACAGCAGCCTGGCAGCTGTTTTCAGCTACTGAGGAGATACTGTGGATACTGAGATTATTGAGGCTAACTAATTTTATGTCCAGTGTTAGTCAGTATTTCATGGCACCTGGGAGATCGTAGAGGTGTTTCGAGTCGGCAGAACATCCAGGTAGTAGTGGTAATAATAAGAAGTCTTGCACAGAAGTCTTTCACCATTCTTTCTTCCATTGTGTGCTTGATAAGGGAGTACACTTCTTTCATTAAGTGTCCTGTGGAGGACTCATCTTCCTCCTCAATCATCGGAATACCAGAGGTCATCTCCTTAAATGGCGCCTTCTCCGCATCATCAGATGCGAGAGTCATTTTTGCAGGGTGTCATCAAGGGATCTCAGGTTTCTCCGGGGATAGAAAACACAGCTCGCGTGTCAAAGCTCGGCAACGAAAGCAGTATTGCAGTAGTCCATGTGGTTTTGAATAAATTGCTGGGGGTTGATATCTTTACATTTTAGTTTTAGGTAGCTTTTGATTGCCACTAGATGGGAGCCTATTTCCTGGAGTGCAGAGGCTTTGCTCCCTTGCAAAACTAAAATGATTTCCGAGTTCCAGGAGCCCAGAATACCTGCTCTGCCTATTTCAGCTTCAAATAAATGATGTCCAATTCTTTCACTTTCTTTCTACCCAGGATGGGTGCTGGGGCGCAGGTACACACACGTGGCCAGTGGTCACACCTTCCTTTGCTTGCAGCTCTTAGAAACCAATGAGTCTTACTCATGTCAGTATGAATGAATGAGCCCTAGCTCATGGGGTTTCAGCTGGAAGTTCTGCTTTTAAGGACCTGATGGCCCTTAAAGAGCAACTCCTTTCACTTTAAATTTTCCCACCCCATGCATCTTACTTTCAAGATAATTTGAGCTGCTTCAGGAGTAAATGAGGGGTGCATGAGAACAAGCCATAAGAATTATGTTATCCTGATCTTTTGCTCCTGACAACCTTGCTGATGTGCAGTGAAATATAAAGGGTTTAGAGCATGATTCACTATTAAACATTAAAAATAAGAAGTTCAGCTATTCATAAATTGATGTTAAATCTGTTTTCTGCAGCCATTGTAATGCTGATGATAGCTCACTTGTCTGTGCTCTCTAAAGAATCTTTAGAGCAGTGCTCTCTAAAGAATCACATCACATCTCTTCAGCTGACAGCTATTAAGAAAAATATTTAAAATACCTCTTAAAATTGTATATGTAATTCTTAGTGAAGTGACACTGCTCCTTTTCATTAAGTCATCACCCTGTTCTTTGACTAGAGTTTGTGACACACTAATTAACTCTGATTTAGCACAACCATTTATTTCTAGAGTTAATGGCTAGTGAACATTGTCTAATATTATTATATAACCATTAATATGACTAAGGTAGAAATGAATTAAATAAAATGGGAGGGAAGTTAACATGGCAGTTTGGAAATACAAGTAGGAATTTGTTTATCAGCACTAAGTGAAAGAAAAAATCTGCAGAATCCATCTTTCTAAGACAAGGTGTGAGGATGGACTATTCTTGACTTACTAAAAGATTAAGTTTGAGGAGAAATTCAGTTCTTCACGAAGGGACTGCTCCAGCTCCATGCATATTGCAAATCCCATGTTTCTCTTCTCCTTGGTGTTATGTGGTGTGTAAAGTGATTTTTTTATTTATTTTTTATTTTTTTAATTTTTTTTACTTTTCTATTTTATATTTTTTCCCTAATGAGCCTGAAGCCAAATCTTTCAGTGAGGAGAGAATCTGTCGTGTGGATCTGATGTGAACTCTTCGGTATTGGGGCCAGTATAAACAGGGCTGGGCATTAGATAACTCGTGCCGTGGCTTCTGGTGAAACAAAAACCTGTTTGAGGTTGTGGCTTTGAGTCTGGGCTGGAGAGGTGTCTGGATGCAGGGTCACAATGAGCAGAATCACACAGGGAGCCCAGAAGAAAGGCCTTCACTGGCGGCTGAAAGAATTGAGCTGGGCTGCGAGGGAGAGACAATGCTAAGAGTAGTCAGTGACTTGTCAGCCTGAACTGAGGCCTGATATGAGACATGGGAAGTTGTCCCTCTCCCTTGTTCCCTTAAACTACACAAGTTGTGACTCAAAGAACAGGAAAAGCATTAAGCATGATAAGTGGCCATTAAAGCAGATACCCCCTGCCTGTCAAGGATCAGCACAGCAAAGTAGGACAGCATGGAATGAGGATGGCTCTCCCACCAGAAAGATCCAATAATGCTTTGGAGAATAAGATTTAAAATGTTCTTTTAATGATAAGTCTTGTTGATTGGTATTTTTCTCTGTTTATGTGAGAGATTTTGCCGGCAGGGAAGCTCTTTGCTTGTCTGAGTTCATCTAAGAAGATTAAGCTCCAGAAGTTCATGACTAAAAAGCTCATCTGCTTTCATCTTTACTCCTCACCTGAACACGTAATCTGAGGGATTTCTGTATAAACATATAGATGGGTTTTGACATTGGCTGAACTAAGCTTGGGACTTATCTCCAACTAGCAGGAGGTGGCAACACTGCTGAGATGGTCTGCTTGTCAGCAGGAGTTAGAAACTCCTTGTGTGCCAGTGCAGCCGTGCTGTGTAAGATTTGCCTTCATTGTCAGCGCCAGGAGGAAAACTTTATGTGCATGACAAGGCCACGGCAGGAACACCTCTGATGTGCCAACAGTTCAGTTCAGTAGGAACATGACAAGGGAGTGCCAGCCTTTCTGATGATTAGCTAGAAGTAGAAGAGGAGAAGAAGGGCTTGAGAGCTAAAGTTAGATTTACCGTGCTGTCATTTGGGTTTTTCGATATGCAACATTACAAACTGTTAGGCATGTTTAATTGCATTTAGAAAAGGACCTGGCATCAATTCCTGAAAGGTTCTATTATCTATCAGGAATATGTATTTACTGTGTTTCAACAGTGGAATAATTTTCTATGTAAATATTCAAACAGGTTGGCTGCAAAAAAATTATCTCTAAAAATACTGGTAAAATTTTGATTACCGTGAAGCTTTACAAGGGATTTTGAGTTAACCACCCAAACTAATTAAGTGAAATTATCCTAATTTGTTTATTATGTTAATGATCTGAATTAATTTATAGTAATTTAGCGTGTATTACTAAAGATTTATTATGTTTCCCACCGAATGACTTAAGAGCTATAAATCCCATGGTTAAATGTAATTAGTGGAGACATATTTATCGAAAGGGATAATTACATCTGATAAAAGTTCTTCAGTTAGGCTTAATTAAAACAGATTATTCCCCCATAAATGAAAAGTAAATATGGTAATTACTGGATAGATATTCATTGCAGAAATGAATATCTCTGCATTTTAATTTTCTAAAGGGGTTGGAAATGAAACCATATAACTAATGGTTTCTCAATAAACTCTGATTAATAATCCCTGGGAAACCAATATTTTTATTAGAGTAAACATTTTGCTAGTAAATGACTAAACACTAGTCAGAGAAATCAGCCATTAACTTTTTTTTTTTTTTTAAAGTTAACTGTTTCTACTTTGAATTAATAGAGAGTGTGCTTGGAAGACTTCTATTTTCTCCCCAGTAAGACTATCCCAAGCTCATTTAAATAGCAGGACTGAGGAAAAAGCATGCAATCTGTGTGGATGATAACGTGGCGTTCACTTCTTAGGCATACACTGAGTTTAGTTGTCTCTGATGCTAATGGAGTTTAATTCACATAGCTGCATGTGAAGAGATTAGATTTAAATCTGTTTTTTTTTTTTCATAATTTATAAGTACACTGTGTTCAAAAGCACTTTCTGCAGGGCTCTCACTTGTAAATCAAATTGAAAAGGGGGGGGCACAACTGAGAGTAGCAAATACACACAGAAAACCAGAGTCTTGCCATGGCTGGAATTACTTAATAAAAATGGCTGGAAACGGGGCAGAAATGTGCTCCAACTCCTTTATTTGCAGCTGTCTGGGTATAGATGAGAAGAAACAGAGACATTTAAATCCAAGTCATTGGAGAATGTTTTTTTCACTGGAAACATCAGGATGGTGTTGTGGCTGGAGGAAGGCAGGGCATGCCCTCTAGCTCTTACATTTCTGATTTTACAAACACACAGTGTGGATCAGTTGCTTTTTGGTCTGTCAGCAAGAACCGCTGCTGCGTCCCCTGGGGATTATAATTGCTGTGGCATGACAAGAAGTACAATGAAGGATATAAAATGTTGGGACTGCTTCTGAAGGGTTTCCGGTCATTGCAGTTTGCAGAAGGTTTTGCAGATGGACAAACATGCATAACCTCAGGAAGCTGATGTCTGTGGTATAGCAGCAGTGTGCCCAGGAAGATGTTGGTAAGCGCCCCCAGGAGGCACCGCTGTGCAGGACGGGATGGGGCCGCAGAGCAGAGAGTTGTTGGTTGTTCCCAAGATGCAGCTTTGCAGAGTTGGAGACTTGTTTCAGATGAGTCTCTTTTGTTTTTTGTCGTCAGGAGGTTTGGAAGGAGTTGGATGGTGTTCTGGCAGAGTATGTTCGTTTTTTTTTTTTTAAATGGGATTTGGCAGGAAGGTGCGAGCTGTTTACAAACTCAGATTGCATTCTGGCAGTAATTCTTACTAAGACAGCACAGAAATGCAGAGTATGTTGAAGGACTTTTGTGTGGTTGGCTGTAATCCCCTCTTCTTCTGTTGGCCCTGCTGAGCCCAAGAGTACGTGCTCTTGAACCTGTGTGTGGCAGCAGACTTGCCCAAAGTGCTTTTTTAGCACATTATCCCAATGGAATGTCTTATTTTGCCATCACTACATCGTGAAAAACTTTCCAACTTTTAGTTTCAAAGTAGCACTTTGAAGAATTCTCACCATGGAGAATTATGACCTGAACTTGAAGGTCAAACAGACAAACAGAAAGTTAAATAATCTATATGGTGAAGCGAAGACTGTTTTCTTTTGGGTCAAATTAAATGTCTCGATCAATTCAAAATGAGTTTAGCATAAGTCCCCCAATGTGTATTTCTGTTTGAGCAAGACAAGTCCCTTCCATCTCTCTAACATGTTTTTCATTGATTGCTGCTATACAGACAGTGTGGTCTGAGAGTCAGGACTGGGTTCAAGCGGTGCAACTTGTGGTCTGAGTGAGGAAGAAATCAGGTTAGCCTCATTCACCAAAGAAAGCTGTTTTTTTTTATAGCCACTTTTTTTTCTTCTTCTTCTTCTTTTTGCTAACTATTGTGGCTTATTCCTGATAATGAGAGAGCCCAAGAGAGCAATGAAGGATTTACTGGAGGGGAGAATTCGGGAGCTGTACTCAGTGTAAGGAACTATTGCAAGTCTCAGAAAAGTAGCATCTTGGGCTTTAAAAAGAAAAGAAATTGGGTGAGGATCCTGGGAACCGAGCTGTTGTGGTGCTGAGATGCAAGAAAGAAAGCAAAGGCTTTGAGATGACACGCTCTTAATGCTGGAGGCTTTACAAGGTTCCCTGGCTTGACTATGTCACTAAAACTCTGTGCCTGGAAGGAAGTTAGAAATCTTTGAAATCTCAGTGCAATAATTGGTTCCTTTCCAATGAAATTAAATAAGGCTAAATATTAAATTACATGTTAGTTTTAATTCAGATATGAGATTAATATGCCATATTCCTGGCAAACATAATTGTGCAGATCTTATGTTTATATGCTTTCGGACTTTTCATGATGTACTTACCTATAACAGTTTTACATAAAGGTGAAGGAAAATGATGAACATAGATTCTTTATTAGCAGTAAAGATGAGGTGACATTTAATCTGCAGTGAGTGAAAATTCCACGTTAGCAGTGTCTCAGAAATGTGTGCTACTGGTGTTAGTAAAACTTTCATTGCTTGAAAATCATGAAAAGGCAAATGCATCTAGGAGAGGAAGAGAAGGTAAAAGAAAATACTTTATTAGACTTGGAGTACTGCTGATCCTGACTTCTGGGGAATTACTGAAAGGGATGTTTTCAGATAAGTATATTTTGGTCACGTTATGGTCTACAGACCATAGCAAGGAACTTGGCCATGCACAGGACCTTTTGAAATGCTGCTCCTGGTGTAGTTCCCTTTAGCAAATTAACTCAGGGCAGCCAGAAGCCACATGAATTCCAATGCTTTTTGAAGGACTGCGATATAAATCATGTTTGCATGTTTTGGGTTCAGTAGGCAATTCACTTGTTGTCCTAGGGGTTGTCAAGGCTCAGAGCATTTCCAACAAGGATGCAGTGTCCCCCTGGGATGCAGCTGGGTCTTGTTTAGAAAAAAAGGAAGAGCTGGTGAATACATGAAGCAGCTGCTCACTGTGGTTCAGTGTCTATGGATGCTCTTTCTGGGATTAATGCCTGGTGTTTAATTTGGACTATGCTGCATTAAGTTCTCTTTCACTTTGAAAATAAAAAACTTTCCTGTGCCCTTATGTCTTGAGAGTCTCATTTCTGTATTTTCTGCTATGTGACCTGAGTGATGAACCTGCCTATCTAAAGGAATACCCACCAGGCTGAATTAGCACAGCAACAATGCCAGAATATGTCCAGGCTGAGTGACTTATTTAGAGAGGATGGATTGTGTTTCTTTCATTTCTTGAATCACAACAACTTTTTTTTTTTTCAATTGTTTTTGCTGAAAAGGGGTGTTTTAGTTACAACTGTTCCCTATAAATAGGATGTCTATGGGGAAAAAAGTTGTTTTCTTTTTTCCTTTGGTTTAAGTGTTCATGTTAAATTTTATCTTCCTGGCATTTTTCCTAAGATGAATGGCAGAGACTTTCCACAATGGGAACAGTTTCAGTAAAAATTGAAACTGTGCCTTAACTTGTCAAGGCCCCTTGCTATGAAAGTATTTAATTAAACCATTCCTATTTAAATACGTATTTAAAAAATGCATTTCATATTAAAATTCCATTAACTTTAAAGATTTTACTAAAGAGCTGTGAAGAAATAATCAAAGATTGCTGTTGTGTTCAATTAACTACAGCTTCATATAATCACTTCTTACAACTATACATAACGTTTCCCGTTGCCGTAAAAACCAAAACAGCCATAGTCAGTGTAATCCAAGTCTTCTCAGGCTCACGTTCTGTTTTTGGCAGTGATCAGCAGCAGGCATTCAAAAAAAGAGCAGAAGAGAGTCATTAAGTTGTGACTTTTCTCCCCAATTATCTTCATAGATTATGGCAGTTGTAGCTTAGGGAATTTTGTAAATTGGATTTTATGTTCAAGTAATCACATAATATCTTTCCTATGTGAACTTGTCTATTTTTTTTTCCTCTGAATTGGTTGAGGAGTTGGTGCTCACGATATCCTATGGCAAAGGGATTTAAGAAATAATTCTGCCTGCAATGAGAAGTCCACCCTTTGCTTGTTTCAGACCTGTTTCTGCCATTTTAATTTTTACCCCCCTTTCATCTGTATTTTGGGAATTAGTGGAAGAAGTGTAACTGGTAGGCTGTGTGTACTTGATGGTCCTGGTTACCCCTTCTGTTATTTTCCCTTGTTTTGTTACATCAGTTTTGAGAGAGGGAGCTGAGGGTGTCTGTGGAGATGGCACATGTCACATATAGTGAACTAAGGTTGTTTCTGTCCTGTATCTTTAAATCAACTATCGTTTTCCCAATAAACTCTACCATCTCATCTTCTCTGGAGATATTCAAGATTTGTGAAGCAGGATTTTTTTTTTTCAGTAGCCATTTTGGCACTTTCTTATATTTATTCAAATGTCTGTTAATTCTGCTCTGTTTCTACCAAATTTGATGGACCTGGCTCCTTTAGGATTGTGTAAAGCTTTTTAAAAACTGCTGGTTTGTTTTTTTTTTTTTATTTGTCACATTTTCTGTCTTAAATACTGAGCTGAGCATAAGTGATAGGGTACATGACATGGTAAGTACTTGGGCAGTTTCATGGCCAATACTATCTTGATGCAGGTAACTTGTTACCAGTAATTTTATTCATTTATTCTGAAACTTCTACTGACATTTCAGTTTGACACAATTCTTCAGACATCTTTTCCATGTAGAAAAGAAAAAAGAAAAAAACATGAAAAACTCTCTGATAGCTGAACATCCTTAATCTCTTCCATCAAGAAAGCTGATGTAAAGAATGCAGTTAGGGTTGGATTTCTGACTTTTTTTTATTTTTTGCAATGGTTTTATCTTCCTTCAATCTCTCTTTAATAGCTCAATTTCTTATCAGTCCTGCAGACCCTTCAGTAGGATTCATTTTTGGATTGTGGACTGCAAAAGTTTTTGCTATTTGCTTTTTTCTTTTTTTTTTTTTGTCTCTAGCATGTTGACTGATAGAAATTTTTTTTTTTTTTGCCTACTTTCATGTAGCTTCTTAACCGATGTATCGGTTCCAACTCATCTATTCAAACAGGGACCTGTTTGAATCTGATTACTTTTAAAGAAGGAAATCTTCCTTATCTTATTGGCCTTTTTTAAATTTTTGCTTCTCTTTGACCACTTTGATTTCTCTTTGATCATTTTGACAAAGGGTGTGTTGCAAACAGCCCTAGAAGTCTCCTTTAGCTTTCTAAATAGTTTTTCCATGCAAATGTTAAATACCTTTCCCTTTTATCTGCAAATGCTTAGTTCCTTAGTTATAATTTTTAGGTAGCTCTTTTATTAGAAGTAAGTATTACTATAGATCTGTCTTATCACTGTCACTGTTTCAGTTATGATCAAAACTTTTGCTGTTGTTCTTCCTTTACATGTGTGGAATTTCAGTTCGTATGAATCCTTTAAAGGAAGTATTTTTACATTTATTTCTCTGGTCTTGCATGCAGAACACTCAGCTTTTCTGGGCTGACCGTGTGCTGTCTCACTGTAGCTTTAGTTCTGTCCGTTGGACTTCTTCCTATTTTGCTGAGGTTCAAGCTGGCCATCACTGCAAGTTCTTCTCCAAAATTGTGCTATTGTACCGACTGTAAGATTTATTTATTCCTTGTGTGTGTGTGTATGAAAAATGTGTTGTGTGCATACACCATTAACCTTTTATAAAACAGTAGGGAATGTTTGTTTGAAATATGGCTGAGGAGGGAGTGCCAAAGGTATGTTGGCTTCTGGCATGGGGAAATTTGGGAGATGTTAGGAATAGTATTTTCTTCAGAATTCTTTTTAAAAGCACACGAAGCTACGGCTTTTATCTAAGAAAATGAAAAGAGTTTAATCCCTGTACCACGTGGTGATGGAAAAACAAGAAATCCAACAAGGAAGTCTTTTTCTGCAGAGGTATAAGAATGCTTGGGCTAGTTAATTGTTCCTTTTTTTTTTTTTTTTTTTTTTTTTTTGGTCTTAAATTACAAAATCTCTTGAATATTCTTGATCTATAATAAAAGTCCATAACTGCTCATCCTTGGTATTACAGTTCCTTATGGGATGCCCTATCATCTGACAGCTGAAGGGTCGTTGTATGAGATCTAATAGTGCCTGAAGGTTTAATGACCTCTGAGGGGAGAAAAACAGCTTAAAGATGATCGTTAAAAGCCAGAGCATTTTCTTTGATATATTTCAAGGCAAGACTGGATTATGATTGTTGTTGAATTACTGCTATATAGGAAGTAGAAATGAATTGATGTTGTGAACTTATCTTTTAGGAGAGGTTTTAATTTCAGCATGTTTTCCTTTCTATTTGATTCATAAACAATTTCTCAAGCTTAGTAGGAAGTGTAACGTTAGAAATTAGGTGGAGTAGTGTTTTTTTTTTAATTTCTTTTGTAATGATTCATGCTAAATTATAATATGGAATGAATAATATCATGCTATAAGATACCCTGGTTGTCTTCATTAGGATGATTTTAGTCAAGTTTCTTTGAGGTATTAGGATTGATCTAATTTTGGTAAACCCTTAAGGCTGTCCAGACATGCTTTATCAGCCAGGTACTTCTCTCCTTTCACGTGAAGGCTTTGTGTTTGCTGGGTGTTGATGTGTACTCTGGTGCTCGTGATGGTGCAGTTCATGCATTTCATAAACTATAGTAGTTTGGGCAATGAGTTTTGAAATGAGTGTTTTGGATGGATCAGGCATGGAATGCCAGAATTGTGGCATGTTACATAACATCGTTTTTGTAGTGGTTGTGAAAATTGAAGTTGTCTCGGGTTGTCTGTACAGCATTGTGTGTTCCTTCTTGCACCCTTGATCTCAGTTTGTGCTTACCTGGCCTCGGGGCAGAAATAATCTATCTAAATGCAAAACTGGTTTCCTCGAGTTACGTTTCCCTCAAATTTCTTTCTTCTGCAGTGTCTTGCACTCATACCTGCTTGTTTGCACATTTGCAGACGACAGTCTAGGATGTACAGCTAGTATATAAGCCAATCAATCTATGTGTCTGGAGGAAAATAGAGAGATTGTTTATTTCCATACCTAATTACTTCTTATTAAAGAGCAACAGAACTTTTGACAAGACAGATTATTTTCTTACATAAGTAAAGGGAGAATGACAGGCACTCACAGGGAATATGGAGTACAGAAACAAATTCTTTAGTAAAAAGGAAATGCAGTTTTAATAATTTTTTTCCTATAAAAATATGGATGATACTGCCAGTGATCAGAAGATAGAAAAAGGTATAACATAACCTCATATAAGTAAGAAAACTGTCCTCCATTATGGTGAAAATACCATGGGGAAATCCTGCAAAGCAGAATGAACAGAATATCAGCTGATACCTGCTCTAGGCTGCTAAATCCTGAGGTGAAAGGGACATTAAAATCTGCTTTATGGCACTGAGATGGACCAGTTTGAAGAGGATCAAATACGCTATATATTCATTCACACACACATATATATACATATAAATATTCACAACAGCAGAACATTCTACAGTGTATAAGGCTAATGGTCTCCTTGGATAGCCAGCAGCTAAAATACTGAGTGGCTGAGCACAAATATCTTCTCTGCTTGGTGAATAAAATCTGAGGGGAGAAGAGGGATTCTGTGTCTTTACCAAAAAATGAATGCTAGAAACAGGAACTGAGCAATACTCCTGCCCACTGAGCTGTTTCTCTCTTCTGACCAGGAACCTAGCCATACACAATTGTCTTTAATGAAAGAAAGTGGGTAACTGAACTGTGAAAATCTTGGGTCATCATTCATCTGCAAAAATAAACCACTTTTTCCTCCCTTTTCTGAGAATCAAGCAAACTGAAAACATCAGGTTTTGGTGAGTTGATTTAGGAGAAGTCTTGAATTATTTGTCTGAGAAATAAGAAGCAAACTGAGATAAAGCTGGATCGCATGTGTGGAATGTATAACAAGTTAGAGAAACATAGGAACAAACATTGATTTACTTTGGGCTGTTACAAGAAGTGACTTACCAATTCATAAATTCACACTATGCGTGCTCCTGTGTTATCAACTCTGTTATCTCTGGGCCTAAGGACTGATAATGCACAGCACAAACTATATCCAGTCTTTTCAGTCTCTGTCACCTAAGTCATGGAGTTCCCTTCCTTATGTTCACTTTTCCCCTCCAGTAGGCATTTGCTCACTGTTCTCCTGTTTCTTTCCATGATGAAGGCACCTGGGCTAAGCATAGGAGCAAGGACATAGACATACAAGCTGTCCCCACAGCTTGGTGCAGGTCTGGGACCCTTTTTTGTCTCTTACTGCAGCTCTGGAGTGCTGTCCTCAGTGCCTGGTCGGCAGAGCAGTGCTGCAAAAGCAGCTCCTTCCTGCTGCTTTTTGCATCTCAGCCCTCCCTAGCACCCCTGGCCATGAAGTGTGACACTGTTTTTCGCTTTTTCACATGAAATCAATTTTTAAAGAAGACCAATTACAGGAAATGTTTACAGCACTTCTCTACTGCAGCAAACATTAAACATTCAGTGCTCTCTTTATAAGCTATGCTGGAAATCCAGTCCTGCAGCATGCTGGAAGGGGTTGGTCCTTTCTGCGTGCCAAAGTGCTCCTTTTGAGGTAATCGGGGAAGTGATGGTGCTGATGGCACTGCCAGGATTTGTGGAGTGCCTGAGGGAGGGCTGCTGGGACCTCTGAGGCTGACAAGAAATGGGAAATCTGGAGCAGCTGAAGCTGGTGCAATGCTTCCCTTAGTACGGGCTCAAGGAGGCATGTTGAGGTTTTCCATGTGCTCTCTGCCTGCCATGTGCTATGGAGGTGGATGCTCAATGGCTGAGGCCTGCAAGAAGCTCACCATCCTCTGAGCTGCTGGTGCTCTCCTGGCAGAAGTGGGGCTGAAGTGTGGAAGGTATCACTGGCATGCAATTTGGCATTTTCCTTGTTAGCAACACAAGTCTGAGAGAGATGAGTATAGAGCAGTGTTCAGCCCTTCCCTGTCTTCAGCATTACACTGCTCCATTCTCACACCAATGCTGAAATAATTGCTACAATTATAAGGAAGCCCTCTTACAGTGGTGTGCTTATTATTTGTGCTGTGCAGAGAGAAGCATTCTCACGCAGGTTTGGAGTGAGATGATTTTTCCTGCTGTTTGAATGAGACAGCAAAAGTAAATGCAGCATCACCTTTTAATTACCAGCAGACAAGGCTGCTTCTTTAGTCATACTTGAGTTTTGCACCAGTGTAATTTTGCAAATTTCCATTAAGTAACTCCAGATTTGTACCAGCTGAGATGGAAAATACCAGCTTGATGTGTAGATTAAGTCTTGGGAGCAAGGAGCATGGAAATGTAAAGCAGGAGCTGGTCCATGGAAAAAGGAATAGAAATGAGAAAGAAGAATTATCTTGCTTTAACCTAATGTTGTTAATCTATATTGCCCATTATAATCTCGAGTGTCCTGCTTAGTGAAGTATGCAATCTGTAGTACTGGTTCCTGCACAAGCAGTGTATCTAATATAAAGGACTGGCTCAACATCCATCATCATAATTACTGTGTCATAATTTTCTGCCCTTCCTACCTCCGCTGCAAAGAGATAGAAGAGGCCTTTCAAGCATTTCACTAAAAATTTCCTTTTTTTCCTTTGTACTCTAGAAATCTGTATTTCTGCCTTATTTATTTTGCAGTTTTGCCCTGATGTAATGAAATATACCTTATTGAGGATGGAGGAATTTGACTATCTGAAAAAAAAAAACTGTTTTGAATCTAGATTTGTTCAACTGCACTGGAAAGGAGCAGTGGGCATATTGGAAATTTCTTTTGAAAAATGCTCCCAACAAAACCCTTCATTCAATCATCCCCAGTTTCAGTTTGACTCTCAGGATTAAATATGAAGCAGTTAATTTGCAGCTCAGGGTGGTTGAAATTTTGGTCTCAGCTTTAAAGACTTCTGTATGGAAGGAGAAACAAATCATTTTAACAAGAGCATGAGCTTTTCTTGATCTGTAGATGTCACCATTTGAAGTTTGTGGTTTGGCCCCAGTTTAATCCTGCAGCAACTTCTAGGCTTTTGGTTTTTTTAATATTGCACCAGGCAAGATGTGCCCATCTGAGCAGCAGCCATAGCTGATGCCCTGAGCTCTTTGGATCCTATTGGAACTCTGCTGCTTTGTATCCCCTACAGGGAGACCCCCCCCATGCATTTTTTGATGTTGCTGATAAGTGATACTTCTGCTCTTGTTTTTGAGGCACCATCCTCACAATTTTTGAGCCTTGTCATGAATGGGGTACCTGGGGCTGCCAAACAATGATTTCTGCCTGCATTTGGGATGTATTAGTGAAACCCCAACAACAGCTGGTGGGACCTTAGACACAGGACGTGGGACAATACCTTTAAAGACCCCATAGCTAGACCCTGCAGCTTTTGGAGATTAAGAAGATTTGTATTTTTCCATTGATACTTTGCTAAGGGAAGTCCACACAAAGGATTTTATGATACAAGAACGTAATTTGGTCACTGAAAAGCAATAAAAAGATTTCTTTGTAAATGTGCTGTAGAAAGAGCTACTGAAGAAAATATAAAGGTTCAGTTCCACAAAGGGATCTGCTTGACAGAAAATGTAATTGGAATCAAGACCTGAAGTGACCTGACTCTGCATTCAAGTTGTGTGACTGTTGTTGTTTATGCATTTTAGTTCTATTTTTAATTATAGAAAGACTTATTTTCTGCTTCTAGATGTTTTAAAAATTCCATCTTTTTGATGTGTGAATGTACAGAAAACAAAGAGTAACTTTGGATTCTGCTTGGGAAGGCCAGCTAACTTGTTCAGTTGTCAAATGCAGGAAAGAAAAGTAACAGTGATATTGGCAGCAGACCTTTCCATTTAATCAGATCAGTTTACTGATAATTTCTTTCACTTTAAGAATTGGCGCCTCCTTGTGCACTTTTTTTTCTCATATGCTGTAATATGCCAGAGCTTTGGAGACAATCCTGTGTATCTACCTTTGCACGTGTGAATGGCCTCTTTAAAGGCTTGGAGTTGCACTTGCTTTTTTCTCTTAAATCTGGCAATGGTTGCATGGCAGTGGGGAGCTTGTGGCTGCCTAGGCACTGTTGTTGCTGTATAAAATGTACTTGTTGCAAAATCACAAAAATAGTTCTTTCCTTTCTTTCAGCTACCATAACCTTAACAAGTACAAGAAATAAAAAAAAAAAATCAAAATCAAATAGGAATGTGATGTTTGAATTGATGGTGTCTCTTTTAAAGATATAAACCTGATTAGATTGGAAGTGAGCCCCAAGGACCCCCCACTGTAGGATGATTTGCCATCCCACAGTATAACCTGGGAGAAATTTTCTACTTGGGAGGAAGATTCAATGGCTTCAGTAGCAAACATCGAGCTCAGCTGCAGCTGGCATTAAGACTAAATTTTTGAACATCTGAATATTGAAAGCCTTTTAAACTTACCTAATATTATTCTATTACTGGAACAAATCTAACAGTAAATTGAAAAAAAAAAAAATAGGAACCTTCTAAAAAATATGCCTTCCCCATCCGTTTTCAGCCTCAGTATTATGTAAAGGTGACAGTTATCAGCTATGTAGAAGAGCAGCTATATTAAATGTTAAATAACCTTTAACAGTACCAAATATTTAATCATAAAAAATTAAATTGACAGTGGTGTGGTTCAAACAGTATCCCCTCAAAGCCTGACAGCATCATTTCTCATATATATTGATAAGTACAAGACATCCATAAAATCGTAGGCTCTGTAGCCTTCTATTTATGAGAGGCTATCTAAAACTCATTCATTGCAGGTAATATCAGTAAGTCAATTCAGCTTAGTCTGATAGCTCATAACTTTTCAGACTGTTGTATTTACTGAGCCATAGACTATCCTTTCTTGAGTGTACTTGAGAAAATGACTTGTACTGTAAGACTGTTTCTTCTCAAAGTATAATCAAATGCCTTAAAACGAACTCCATAACTGCAAATTCAAAACAGTATTAGGTCTTGGTAATAATGCAAAAAATATTGCTTTAATAATGCTTTGTAAGTTGTGCAGAATATTGGCGGCATTTTTATGACTCCAGCAACCCACCCAGAAAACTGCTGGTGGGCAATTGGTGCCAGGCTTAGACATGGGGTAGCAGGAGCCCCCCTGCATTGGAGCTGGTAAGGACTTGTTTACAAATGGAAGAATTTCCTCAGCACGTGGTATGCAGGACTTGTGGGTGGAGAATCGGCGCTGCACGCAGTGTGGGGGCAGCAGCCAGCTCTGTTTTATGGGTGTGATATAACCAAATTCAGAGAGCTTAAGTAGTGAGAGCAAATCTGTTGGCTCTGGTGTTGATTCTGTATCAGCTGCTTGTGGGGCTGACTGTAGGGCTTGGTCCTGCTCCTGCTAAGATACTGGTGAAATGTTATTTGTGTTCCTAGAGCAGTTCCTTAATGAGAGATTCTTCGTGTCTGATATTCTGGTAGACAGCAGAAATGCAGGCAGTAGAAATTAGCAGGTAAAACTGTCCCATAAGTGCTCTGATAGTGCTTCATTTAAATTGCCTTGAATATCTGGGATTAGGGAATGGGTTGAAAAACTCCTGTTGGCTTTGATCCTCAATGAGAGGACCATTAGAGCTGGTATGTAGAATGTGCTTCTAAACAAGCTGAATTTACAGAAGGCTCTTGCAACTATTATCCATTTCTCAAGGGAGACGAATAAAGTCACAACTGCCTGGAACTCTAAAACTGTACCAAAATTTGGGCGATGTCAGTACCAGTGGAGAAACCTTTTGATTTCCTTCATTGCTCATTCCTCTCGTTCATCTGTACTTACTGGGGTTGGAGCTAAAACCACACAGAGAGGCTACTTTTCCCTTTCTGTTAGTAGTGGCCAGATTTGCTCAGCAATCGTTTCTGTCCATAATTCAAGCAGTGAATTGCTGTTTTGGAAGACTTCAGGGTAGAGAATTGCATTACCAAGCTGTTTCATTATTTTTAAATTTCTGTTTCACTGCTTTCTGGCTTCTGCTGTTTAGACAGCATCAGCTTTTAGTGCTGAAAACAGATCCCCTGGAGGCTGAGCTGCACAGGGGAAGTTATATTTCCCTGGTCTGTGGGCAAGGATAGGAATGCCTCAGGCTCCAGGGAGCTGGACTGCTCCTTTTGGGTGGTGTGAGCAAATGGCAGAGCCTGTGACACTGGCTGTGACAAATGAGGGACTGCTAAGTTCACAGATCCCAGGGGGCTGAGAGCAAGAGCTATCTTGAAAGTATTGGGTACTAGCAGCCTGGACTTGATGGTTAGGAGAAGGCAAAATGATGGAATGGCTCAGTTGGAGGGGACTCTAAAGACCACAGAGCTCCAACTCCTCGCTGTGGGCTGGCTGCCCCCTACAGCTCAGGCTGCCTGGGGCCCCATGCACGGCCTTGAGCACCTCCAGGAATTGGCACCCACAGCTCTGGGCAGCTGTGCCACTTCCTCACCACCCTCTGAGTACAGAATTTCTCCCTAACATCTAACCTGAATCTTCCCTCTTTTATTTTAAAGCCATTCACCCTTTTCCTATCACTACCGGATGGTGTAAGGTTAAAGACAGACAAGTACAAAGATTTTGGTGCATAGCCTTACCACTGTACAACGTCTGAGCCCATAGCTAATGTGTGTGTTGTGAAGTTCCAGCAGTTTGATATGTTTTTGCATTTTTGTGCCAAGTTAAGACAAGGCTTGAAACCTTCCACCGCAGCACTATCTTCTTCTGGAATTAGAATGGTGATGTAACATAGCTGCATGTGGTATCTGTATATAATAAACCTGAGTTCTTGTATCATGCTTGTCATGATCTTCAAATACTTTGACAAAGAGAGAGGCTGCTGAGTCTATCCCCGTTTTGTAGAAGTAGAAATGAAGGAGAAGTGATATGAGTGGATTTAACCTGCAGGAAAAATTGATTTTATTGAGACTGTGTGCTAAAAATGGTTGAAGTCCAGTCATCCCTGCAAATCTGATGGCACCATACACCAGATAAGAACCAGATCTTCACTTAACACGTCCCCCAAGCGCATCAAGATGTTTCCATTTCTCTGGGGCACTGTGTCACTTGCTGATACCACTGTCACATCTGCAGGTGTCTCACAGCTGCCCTCAGCCTGAGGCAGCTTGTACTGGATACTGCTATGCAACATCCTCCTTTCTTCTTAATCTCTCTCTTGTGCCTGTTCATGGCTTCCTATTTCAGAGCAAGCTGTCTTTCAGGTTGCAGATGCTCTCTGTGCAGTGTGCTTGGTGAGAGGCCAGCTCTGAGTGGAGCTCAGTCAGGGCATGCTGCTAATGTTGCTAATGCTAATGCTGCTAATGTTGCTGCAGAAGTGCGAAGCGTTTGGGGATCTCTCCTGGCCACAGGGGTTGAGATCTTGTTTTACGTCTTAAAGGCTGTAGCTGTGGCAGAAACAGATATCCTAAGTCAGGGTGAGTTCAGGCAGAGCTGTCATCTAAGTTGACGTGCTGGGACTTGGCTTCATCTCCATGTACAGAACAACCTCTTACTGTAGCAGGTCAGTGGAAATGAGAGGCATTTGGCTTAGAGCTGACCAAGTTTGAGAGAAAATACTGCTGTTGACAACTGCAGATTTGTTAGGATGAGGACAGGTTGCAGCACTGTGTTTGGTTCGGAGAGGGCTGCAACGGGGAGAAGATGCAGAGAGCTTGTGCTCACAGCTGATGGTCTGCTTCAGGTAAACGTTGAAAATCCTGAAATGTAAGGAATCTGCAGTTTGCTGATAAACTTGCTGCAAAAGTCCTACTGATTTTAATGGCGGGGTGGGGAAGTGCTTCTGAGATCTTGACTTCACAGGTAGTGAAAATATGTAGAGAATGCTTGTGCTATGTGTGGGGTAAAATATTTCCATGACCTGAAATCCTTTCCATCTGAGTGTAGTTCTTCTTCATGGTTCATAATGGTGCTATTCCCACTTCTGCAGCTTCCATGTTCTAAGCAATAACAGGATTAATTGTTCTCCAGGTTGGTTGTACATCTTTTAGCCTTTGCAGTATGCAGGAGGCAGGCAATAAATAACTAAAAGAAGCCTACAGAGCAGTGGCTCCTGCTGAGGATTTTACTGAGCATATAGAGAAATTGATTCTTTTAAACTTCACTTGCTGGAGTGGAAAGTTAAAGAAGAGAGTAAAAATACTAAGCGATAGAGCGATGCACAGGACTGTCATTTTCGTTTTAGGATTCTCTCTATAAGATGTGCACATCAGAGACTTGGAAAGGCTTCCTAAGGAAAAGAAGCTTTGGTACAATGTCTCGGGGGCAGAGGGAAGCGCAGCACTTGACATGCTGTTTAAAAGGCTGAAGGATATGTCTTAAGGAAGAAACACTGTCTGTTCTGTATTTTGGTTCAGGGTCTGTGGTGCAGTTTTCTCAGTCAGCACTTCTGATGAAATCAGTGGGATGCCAAACTGAAAATGAAATGTCTGCAGGCTGTGGAATTTGGCCCCGGCCAGGCTGAGGCTCTGATCTGGAGCTTGGCAGTGTCTGGACACGTGGCTGTCCCCACGGACACTGCATCATTGCCAGCAGAACCCTGACAGTTGCTGGGAAAATCCCCTGGCTTTTCACACAGAGAGGGACAGAAAGGTCCTTAAAGGCCTGAAAATCAATTAATCAAACAACTGATCACTGAATGGCTTCATTCCATGAGTACTCTCTCCTCCTTCCTTCATGACAGCTGCTCTGACAAGCTTTTTTTCCAATGTGCAGTTCTCCGTGTGCTGCTCGGTGCTCTGATGAGAGACCTCTGCATGGTATGAGGCTCAGTGCATGGGTTAAGTAGCAGAAGCCTGCATGGACATCTGCAGGTGTGTTTTAAGGGTGTATACCCAATTAATCCCATCCCAAGACATCCTAAATAGGGAAAACATTTTTTTTTGGTTTTTTTTTTCCTACTACTCTTTAAAGTAGACAACAGTGGCAGCTCAGAGCTGTGATGTGCTGCTGGAGCTGCCAGAAGGGCTTTCTTATTTTCTATTTTTCCTAAACTAAAAAGCAGTGAACCAGAAGATCCTTAGCTGCAAACAGACCTATAATTTGCTGTGCTTATGTGACTGGTTCCCTTGATTTCCTAGGGCCCATTCCCAAGCTTGGAATGGAAGAAGTGCCCTTTTGATGTTTTCCCTTCTTCCTCTTCCCCAAGGCATTGGCTTGCAGTCACTGGACCTAATTTGCAGCTTATCAGATAGAGGGAGAAGAATGAAGAGCTGGGGAAGTGCTCCTTGGGCTTTGATCTACTTCTCTCTTCCATCATTAATTTACTGGATGCCCCAGATGAGGCCATGCAGGATATACCCCTGCGGGTGGTGCTGTGCTGGGTAAAGGGCTCTAATGAGCACAGCCTGAGCACAGCAGCACGCTCATGGCTTCCAGGCCCAAGTGCATCCCCATCCAGCCGCAATGGGCAGAGAAGCATGCATCTGCCTGCACCTACCCTTAATCTCCCCTTGTCTTGGTTCTGTCAGAGGGGGCTAATAGCCCACTGCATCACAGACGTAGCAGAGGATAAAAAACTATTAATCATTGTACAGTACGGAGGATAGATTTAATTCCCCAAGTAGGAACGTGGGCCATGATCCCCTGAAGCTAACATTTAACACCTTGGTAGCTGCGATTTACATAATGTTGTCCCTGAAACCACTGTCGAATGGTGCTGAAGAATAACTTCTGACCTATTACGTGTTTAATCTTGGAAGTGATCCATTGTCCTGAGTTACTGACAGTGAAGGATTTGCATTGCTGGGTTTGTAATAAGCAAATAGGGAGGATTTATGTTAAAAATAGTGTCTCCGAATAGATGGTAGGGAAGATCTCTTCAAATGCAGAAAAGCTTGTCTGTCTCAATCTCCAATCTTTCAAACATCCAGGAAAATCTTGCCCTAACTACTCACTGGGTAATTGTATCTCACGTTCCACAGGAAGAGATTTATCTTGGGAAGGTATTAAAAGCTTCAGTTACAGATGTCATCTAGGAAGATACAGTATTGATTGATCCTGGAGCTTCATTTGATTGGTTGCATTGGTGATTGCAGTATCGATTGGTCTCACATGCTGTGTTTGTTCCGTGCGCTGCTCGGTTGCAGCAGGAATCAGTCCTGCTTGCTGCTCGCTGCATGTTTTTCAGGAGAGGAATCAGGCAGAATTCATTTTTCACTAGACAGAGTCTTACAGAGTAATTAACTGAAAGAAGGCTGGTGAGAATTACTGAATTACCCAGGGAATGCGGTGCAGTCAGAGCTTTTTCAGGCATGTGTAAATAAAGAAATTTGCATTCTCCAAATATTTTAAGCAAATACTGTATTCAAAGGGAAGTGTGTAATTTGAAAAAGTGCAGAAAAATACAAGAGCTGCAAACAGTTTCAAAACCTCACCACCATAATTAAGGCAGAAGGAGGATTGCATAATGCCTGCTGAATTGTCCCCTGAATTACTGTGGCTAGGGAGGAAGAGGAGGATGGATGCAGCCTCTCACATCAACTCAGGTTCTAGCCAAAGGTTTGCCAAATGGCTTGTCTTGCTTTGTCACTGTCTGCGTTTATCAGCACTGTTGCCATATGCCAGAAGAGGCAGTGTTTGTGGGGATGTACAAAGGAAATGTAGAATCATTAATTTTGGAAAAGACCACTAAAGTAATCTAGGAGTTGGTCTGAAATCAGAAGTCATTCTCTTCTAATTGTGCAGTTGAACACAAATGACTCCAAGTGAAGCCTCCACCACTGGGAGGTCCTGAGCATTTCCTTGAGGTCACGTGAATTGTTTTGCTAATAACTACATGGAGATTTTTTTCTTCCCATGGCTGCAGAGGGGGACATGTAATTAGATAGGCTCCAACAAAAGAAAAGTTTTGAACACGAATTTTAAATGCTAATGCTTACTCTTAGTCATACCATCTGGTATGAGACACTAATTAAAATAGTTGAGACATTTCTAGGCCTGTGTGTGTACTGTGGAAAGAGATAAATGTACTCGGAATGTGAGACAGCATCGCATGGTGTTGCTGTTGCACCAAAGCACGTTTTCATCAGTTCTGGATTCCACAGTTGCTAGTTACACGAGAGCAGGGCTGTAGTCCTTGTTTTTAATTTCATCACCAGGAAAACTGAAGAAATGGGAGAATTACTCATTTGCTTGACTTTCTCATGACTGGAAAGAATTAGAGAGCAAAGCAGTGAGAACCTTAGAACTGAAAGTCACCCATTTAACAGACCTATTTCCTCCAAAGTAGACAAGGTAAACAAAGTAGTAAGGAAAAGTGCTATCTTTCAGTGCCAGAAGTATTTGCGTATGTGTATACGGTCATACTGAGACACAGGATGGGCTTAAAAGATACCCAGAGTTCAGCAAAATGAAAAAGAAGTTAAAGCACTTTCTTCTGCATAACAGCTGATGAGATGAATAAGACAGAACAATATTTCAGTTGCTGGTTTTCTTTGCAAACATATCTATGGAATTAATCCTTTTGTACAGGGATTAATGTTAAATTTAATACATAATTTAAAATTATCAGCCCATCCAATAGGTTTTTTTTTTTTTTTTTTTTTTGTCTTCAGCATTCAAAATATAATTTTCTGTGAATTTTTTAAAGCAGTCATAATATAAATTCATAATGAAGATTGTTAACATCAATAAAGGGTCATTTGCCTTTCTATTCTAATTCCAGTTAACAGAGGTCTGGAATTAAGGAGACCCTTAGTGTTGAAGGCATTGCCAGAGGGTCATGAGCAATTTGTTGCTGTGTGCCAGAGTGGATCTCTACACACTGGGAAATGGACTCATTAGTGCTGTCCTGAAAATAAATATATATTTTTTTCTGCAACAAATATTTGACATTTTGCTGAAAAAGTAAAACTGAAAATTGACATTTTCTATGTTCTCAGATGGAGGCTGTCTATTTTCTGCAGTCTTTAGAGCATCCTACTCTAAGAGCTGAACCCTGATGCAGGAGATATCTGCCTCACTACACAGAACCACACAGATTGCATTCTCATGTAGGACTTGTATGGTGGAAGTGAAATGGCTCATAATCTACACATAAACTTATTTGCTGAAGAATGCCATTTGTGTACCTCAATTCATGTTTCCTTTACTTGAAATGTAATGACCATCTGACCAGTTAGTGGGTAACTGCATATATAACTGTTGAGGTGAATGCCCAGTTTATAGACACTTGTGGGCATTACATTTGGGTATCCTCAGAAGTATGCTTCATCAGAGAGAGCTTTTATCTTCCTGAGAAAGCAACTGTTTTTTAATGAAGGTCACCCCTATGGAAGGTAAAACTGCTGTGCAGCATCTCTCCGACCCAGAAATCAATTCATATTGCTGCTTTTCAGAGCAACTGCAACTTTGGCTTGAAATCCGTTCTCCAGATCTTTCAGTCAAGCTTTCCAGGTCATTATAATGCATAGAGATCCGCTATGCCATGGCTGTATGATCATTAAATTGGGGAAAAAAAACTGCTACTGTGCATATGTTGACAACCAATTTATTCATCACAAAATAGCAGAGCATTGAGTATCCATTCCGTGTCAGTTGGAGGGCACTGTGCTATATTTGTTGCCATCATCATTATGAGGGTTACAAATGATCTACCTGGAGCTCAGCATATATCTTCTAGGATGAAGTGTCAACACAAAGATAATAGGGGTGAATTTAGAGTACAGCTTTAGGTGTACGCCTGCCGGTTTGCACTGCAAGTCAATAGATGTTGGTTGAAAACCATGCAGTGAGAAAGTCAAGGAAGAGAGGTCTGATTCAGTAACCTCAGTTTAGGCATTCTTGTTTGGCAGCTGATTGTTTATGCTGCCCAACATTGACAGCAGCAAAGTGCAGTAAAAGGGATCTACTTTCTGAAGAAATGTTTTTTTGTCCTAATCTTGTTTTGATTGGTTGTCATGAGGAAGTACATGGAAGGAATAATCAGGAGACCAGATGGCATTTTGAATAGTGAGTCTATTCAGACATTTTCAAATCTCTAATTGGTCATTGGTTTTAAATGTTAATATGCTTCTCTAGTAAATCATTTCTATTCTTTCTTTTTGAAGTTTGCAAAGAACTATGAAAGAAATAAAAATATTGTTAACTCTGGTACCAAAAAATCAGTATTCAAGCAGTGGTGCTACATAGCAACTATGAACTTCAGCAAATATGAATAACGATGGTCATTCAAACTAATTAACTAGTGACAAACAGCAGAGAAGTGCGGTGTCCTATTTTGTGTTGAGGTAAACAGGCAAAACTATTGAGTGAAACTATGCTGTTTAATACCAAGAGAGAATGTAGTTTGATGTCTGCATTTATATCCTTGCCTCATGCTGTGTTCCTTGCCTAGAGGAGGATGCCTCAGGAGAGTCTCATGCAACACTGCAGGAGGAAGGTTGCGCAAATGGACTTAGATTAAAAAAAAATCTGTATCTGAACTTACACAGGACATGTGTTACATTGATGGAATGCTGCACGTTGTTAACCAAAGTAGGAAGTCATGGTGAGAGAAGGCAAGTCAGGATGCTTTCCTGGAAATTGTTCCTCGCAACTTTTTTGTGAAATACCAAGCGTTAAGTTGGTTGTTACAGATTTAAAGTGGATTTTCATGCCGTCACTGTCAGTATTTGCATATGGTGAGAAATATCTGCAGAACCTGCAGGAAGGATGGTGAGCACTCACATTGCCCTCAGTAGGGTGGGTTAATGGAGTGAACTGAGTGTGAACTCAGCTCTGAGGAGAGGCAGCAGATCCAGAGTTAAGTCACAGTTTACAGCACAGGGAAAGTGAAGAAGTGGAACTTCAGACAGGAAACCATCAAACTTACCTTGCCAGTTCTCCCTTTGAATTTGATATGCATGTCTATCACTGAAGACCCTTCTACCAGCTGTTAAATCTTGACAAAAGCAAGGTCCTTAGTGACTTGGTGCCCCAGTGAAGGTTGAAGGGCAGTGCTGGGCTTTTTTGAGGGGATTGTTAGGCTGCAGTAGCCGTGGGGTGGCTGTCTAGGAGATGCTGCCTGCACAGCAAGGAGAATAAAGCTTTGTAAGCACTTGCCTTTTTCAGCTTCTTCAGCAAGTAATTGCTTTGTGCTGGCCACAACAATTTCCAGGCAATCAGTGACGGAGAGTGTGGAGCACTTCAGTGTCTGGGTTTAACACTTCTACAATTTAAAATGCTACTGTTTATGTGAGTCAACAATATAATGCATTAAAGAAGCAAAAAATGGTGTATGCACATATTAAAGCATCTTGTTTCAGAGGCATTTGGAACCACAGGGATTCTTTGCACTTTTCATGAAGCGATTGACAAAATAAGATGGAGCTATACCAAGAAACAGCATCAGCTCTGGAAAAAAAACCAACCAACCATCACTATATGTGGAGTGCAGATGGTGCTTTTGGTACTTGATATTATAGCTGTTTTTAAGTTTATTGGAGAAAAATATGGATTTTTAAATCTTACACCTGCATGCTGAGAGGAAGCATATGTAGAGACTTGCTGAATCCCTTGGTGTATTCTGAGTGGCTTTTTACACACTCAGAGCTGAAGTTTGCCATCCTCCCTCACTGTGAACAGTATTTAATTCTGAAATGGTTCTGCTAAAGTCAGACAAAATCATGGTGGAGATGAAAGGGACATAAGATTTTCTGTCCTCTGCATTAATAATCTGGTTGCAAAGAATGAAAACCATGTGCATATTTTTCTTTTAGGATTGCTGTGCACGTGATTGTTCATGTGTGGGCACACCTGCACCCAAATGCTCATAACTGTATTTGATGCATTTTTGCAAAGAGATGCCAGTGCAGGAGTGAGGTGAGGCATACAGCAGGTAAACGGGGCAGCTTACAGTGATCAGATCAGAAGGATTTCTTTGCAGGAGTAACAGATCAAAACTAGCTAGATGTTTAAATGCAACTTCAAGGAAGTATCTAAGTTACAGTCCCATCACTGCCTTTGTGCCTTATGGTAGTGCTTTCCGTGCTGCTGAGCCTAACTGGTCCCTTACCTTGTTTTCTACAGTCGTGCCATATGTGCTTTCCTTTGCACTCCCTTACATCTCATAGAAGGGAAGCACAGATTTGCTCTCAGCGCACCGAAATTCAGGTGTTTTCAGGTATGACCTCACCTTTTGCACATAAAGAGATATGTACTCTTGCAATGTTACTTACATGTAAAATTATCCCTTGTTCTGAGTGAGCTGGCATCACATCCTGACAAGAGAATGCAAGAGAATTGGAAATCTTTATACTAGCACTGAGCACATTCCCTTGTGAGAAGTGCAATTTTCAGTTTTCCCTATCAAGAATGCAGATTTTCCATGCCAAGTTTTTAGCTGTTTTATGAACTTTTGGATGGCTTTTTGACACGGGGAGTTTAAAGGGCAGAAATACAAAATAGCAGTGCTTCTCGTGGGCTGTAGTGTCATGTTCTTTCCACCTTGTGCTGTGCAATCTGCAGGCAGAGTGTTTGCATAGCAAGTGCCATGTCAAGCCAAGGGTAAAGCAGGATTATTTATTCCTTTTTTATTTTTTTCCAAGTTGGGATCAAAGTACAGTGCACATCATATGGAAATTGCATTTGAAACAGCTGAGTTCAATTACCTTCTCAAATAATTGTCAAGAACATGCAGTTGCTTTTGAGGTACGGTGTATTGCTTACAGGAAAAGCTGACCTTGAACATACTCACATGGCCCTCTGATTTCAATGCACAGCTCTTCAGGCAAAATCTAAATCCTGCTGAGGGTCAAATCCAGGCTGCTAGGGGCCAGAGACAGCCAACTAATCAGGCACCATGCCACATGGATATCAGAGGAAGGGCTTGTACCAAGCATGCTATGTAGCTTGCTGCTGAATTTTGGCTTCTCTCTGCTGGCCAAAACAATTTGAACACCGAGGAGATGGCAGCCCAGCTGTGTTTATCCCCAGCCCAAACTCTGTACAGTGGTAGTGAACGTGAGCAACATTGGGTGGCCCAATGGGAACTGTCTGGGACTGCTTGCCAGCCCTGGCATTCCCTGCCTGCTGTACTGCTCGTTAGCACCACTGCAATAGGCATCTCTGTTACCTATGAGTTTACATCCCAGCTTCACAATTGCACTTCTCTATTTGTTCCTGCCAAGAATGAGTTTTAAACGTCCCTCATGCCTGTTCCAAGTGGGTGGAACGATGGCAAAAAAGCTGCTTTGATTTAAGTGAGTGAGGGGGCAGAGCTGCTCTGTCTACCTGATTATTTATCTCCCTAGTTACACACAGCACTTGCTTTCTCTGGAGTGATTCAAGCATATCATAACCTCTTGCTTTAGCTCTTTTATCATGCTGGTTTGCTACTACAATTCAGGCAGAAATCTGTCTTGGCCTCTGCAGAGCATCTCACTTTATTGGACTCCAATGTGCCTTCCCTGTTTTTTCAAGTTTCCCATTTATCATGTGGAAGACTCCAGGAACTGCATTGAATGCTTTGGGATGGGCAGATTAGGCTCTCAGCATTGAAAGCCTTCCTACGATGCCAGCTTGAGATAAATGGGTGTGAAGACAGGTGCTCAGCAAGCCTTGTTGAGCATGGAGCATGCTGTTTCTGGGAATGCAAACAGTTCAGGGATTTTTACCAAAACATCATTGATTTCAGAATGAGCAGCAGTAGACTCATGGCTTTTCTCCAGCCTCCTGCTCTGCTATGGGTGATTCACACATACAAACACTAGAAGTGATGCCCAGGAGATCTGAGTTCAGTTTCTGGGTCAGTGGAAATCCTGAAGTGAGTATGTCATCTGAATTTTGCATTAATACAGTGAATCCTGATCACTTCTGTCCTTCCCAGGCATAAGTATCTCTCACTTCTCTGCAGCATTTTTTTGCCATATGTGGGAGATATGCTTCCTCATCACATACTCTGGGTAAACTGTCAGACGTAATGCTCAATGAGCCTGGCTGATGCACCAAGTAGAAAGGGGAACATATGGTCTGGACTGTGGTTGAGTATTTGGGAGTGAGTGAATGACATAAAGAGGGGAGGGGAGGTGAAGATAGTTTGATAGCGTAGTCTGCCAAAGGTGTCGTGAGAACTCTTCTGTGGTGCACATCAGTCACTCTGAAGTGCTTTATGGCCATGGGAACTTCTTGCAGCTGGCAGGAAGAAGATCCATGTATTTCAATGTATTGCAGTAGACTCTGAGTTTGGGATCTGCGTATCTCGCTCTCGTCGAATGCTTCTTCTGGGAACCCAGCGTCTTATCTGGGGCCGAGGTCATCGTGGTATTTAGGTCATTTTAAAGTCAGTGGTATTGGGGATAGTGACTTCGCAGGGTCTTGATAAAGATTGAAGGCTGGGATGCCAATGTGCAACTAATTAAATAATAGGTACATGAAGAACCATTAGGAGTAGCACTCAGGTCTGTAGTCCAAGCGTGGGGCATCAGCTTTCCCATCCCTGCAGTGTGTGAGCAAGTCTAAAGAACTTGATATAATGAATTCTGAGATCTATTTAGAAGTTTGCTTGTGAAGGCACGACAGGGCAGACTGTGTACTTCTCACATTCCTAGATTAGAAAACCTGAATTAGAGCATCTTGTAGCTTTATATTTGCCAAGAACTGATTCTCTTGCTGGAAGGTATCCAGCCAGTGGGAGTTTGGAGGTTTACTTTGTACAGAAGAGCGTGAACGTGTGTGTTTATATGTGTGCACATAGGGGAAAGGTAAGAGGAGGTGGTAAGCAGCTGGTGCTTTTTTGTAGTAATTCCTTCCGATGTGCTTGCAACTGGGGTTTTACTTTATGGATCCTGAGCTGCAAGTTGAGAATAGTTGGTTTCTCCCTCTTTGTATATCTCAAACTATAGGGAGAAGAATTGATTTAATTTCATCTTGTCTGATCCTGATTAATGAAAAGTCATTTCTGCTAGTTCTGGGCTGAAAAAATAATCTTTGGCTATTTTGTAACCTTGCAGATATATTTATGTGTGTGGCAGGAAGTTCTGTAATTCTAGAAATTATGACAAGGCATCCATAAAGATGAGGCTGAAACCCTATGCAGCAGCACTGTAGCTTAAAGGAGTGTTATTTAATACCTATTAATGGAACTGCTGAAGCATAAACTCTCAGCTCAAACAGATACTGTTAACTCCTTTGTGCTAGCAGTCTTAGGGTAGGGTGGCAGATCCTTCGCCACTGCCTGGAATAATGCTCTTCCCTCTGTTCTGTACAGGAGGCTCTTTGTGTGTAGTAGGGAGGGAATTCAGCCTCCTTCTGAGGGATGCTGGAAGTGTGGACACTTTTTTCTGAGCACCCTGATCAAGCTGTAGATGTCCCTGTTCATTGCAGGGGAGCTGGACTAGGTGACCTGTCAGGGTCCCTTCCAACTCAAACAATTCTATGACTCTTTGCTTACCTATATGTTCAAATATATTGGGTACAGCTCTTGCACACTGTGGGACTGGTATGCGGGTAATTACTTTTTAAAAAGAAAGAAACAGTGTGTATTATGGAACTCAAGGTGTCTTAGAAACAAAGGATTAAAACAAATATAAAAGTTGAATTTCCTGGTAATACATGATTCACAAAGTTAGGGCATAAAAAACAGCAGTCGTTAACATGAAATTAATAATGAGAGTAAGCAGTTTTACAATCTATTTGCTTCTTTGCTTCTTTCGCATGTAGTGAAACTTTTCTGGAGACTAATTTAATTAAAATTGGTACAAACCCCCTGTGCAGACTGTAGGTTAGGTTTGCATTGTGATGTGAAGTGTAATTCTTGGTATGTGAAGATGGCCTACAGATTGCTAATTAGAATAAGAGGTGAAGCTGGTGCAGGTCAGGCTTCTGCCCTGCAGTCTCTAATCACCAGCTTAAAAGACGCACACCAAAACCTGTGCTGTCTGCTGCCTGCTGAACCAGTCACTTGGATGGATGTAAGAGTTTTGCTTTGGTGATCTTTAAGAAAGGCTGAACTAAAGCAGTGGCAAAGAGCAACAAAAATGTGGTGGTCATGGAGCTGAGGCATGCTGCAACACCAGATCTTCACCTCTGTTGGTGGCAGCTTGAGCTGAGTTCTCACGTCATGCTGCAGTCAAATAGGAACTTTGTTTTTCTCTAGGGTGCAATTTTGGACAACTAAGGAAGGCCTTGCCTTCCTCTAACTGTCACATTCTCCTAATATGCTGCTCTGGAGCTCTGCTCAGCAGGGCAGAGTGCTTGACTGGACCCCAAATTTCCTAGGAAAGGTCCTTCCACGTCTCCAGGTCGGTCGTCAGAGCTTGAGGGCAAGGCAAGGGATGGGATCTGAGCGTTGTGCTTTTGTTCTCTCTAGAGATGAACTGTTTCTGCCTGTTACTGGAGCACTGGGAATAAAAAGCTTCTCTTACGCAGCCTGCTGCCTGAGCCTGCTCAACAAAGCGTGAGGATGGTTTCTGGCTCATCTACTTATTCAGGCTTTTAATTATTTACCAGCTATCCTCGTGGTGAGGAGCTGGTGCCTGATGTTATTGAGGTACTTATTCGAGCGTTCACATTTATGCGGATGCATTCTTTTTATATTGGATTTTGGGTAGTCATGAGCTATAGTAAGGAATTAAATGTCATGTAAAGAAGAAATGTGACCCATTGATCAAGATACAATGGCCCACCTGTGAACAGTCTATCCTGACTGTGAACTGGCTGGGCCCCGGAGTGGGCCATTCGAAAAGGAACCAGTGTTTGCATTTTCAAGCAGCTGTGTGCAGAATTACAGATGTTTGTACAACAAACATGCACTACTTGAACTGCAGACACGTTGTTGTCCTTGTGCTGGTCCTGTTTTTGGGCTGCTTTAAAAGTTCTCCTGGATAGGAAAACGTGATGCTTGACTACTTGTGAAGAACAAGACACAAGCTGCAGGTAGGGAAGGGTATATCCACTCTACAGAATAACAAGTCCTTGGGAAAATCACAGTGCTTAGAAGCACTCAGCAGCACCCCAGTGCAGTGGTGTTACAGCTGGGTCTGCCATCTCAGCACACCAACAGGAAAAGACAGGGCCTGAGCAAATCAACACAAATAGACTAAGAAGAGTCTCCTGGATTTAGCCAAAGGATGTATTTTAACTGGAGAGTTGAGAGTTAATGGGCACGTGGGACTATCTGTTTCTCCTTTCAAACTTGTCACAGTCAATCAGCATAGCTGCATGGACTGCAGAGAACAATTGTAATTCCTCCTGCAGAAGGTCCACACAGGAAGTGCTTGAGGTTTCCTGCAATTCACTGAAGGTTTGTGATGTTGAGAGAAGGCATTTGAGCTCCAGTATCTGCTGTGTAGCTATTTGCAGTGCAGGTAACTTATAATTACAAACACTTGATAGATCTCCTTCAGAGAAACTGGGGGTAAGATGCTGGAGTCAGTCATGGCTGATTCCACTTCCTGTAAGGGAGGGGTATTTCTGTGATTTCCATCTCAGCATAAAGGTTTTGTGCTGCAGTACTGTGGAAGAGGTCCTGAGGGCTCAGCCAAGCTTTAAAATATTTCAAGGATCCTCTTTGTTTTGTGGAGATCAGTGGGTTCCTTTGCTGGTGAGCTGAAAAGCTTGGGGGAAACAGAAGAAACCTGTTTCAAGACGTTTTTGTGAGAACAATACCACCCCCAACACCTTGTGCAGCTGGTAAATATCATTCCTTTAGCAGATATAGAATCTTTTTTAGCTGTGTTCAGCCACCTGCACCTGACCACCAAATTTCCACTCTCTTTGCCTTGGCTGACATTTATATAACAAAGAGCTGCTAACTGTTCTTTTATCAGCACGAGAAAGTTGAGCACAGGAGGAGACATATGATGGGCACCATATGGCAGCACTCAGAGCTATGCTGATCCCTGTACATCTATCCTCTCTAATGGTTATATTGAGCCATTGTTAAGGAAAAAAATGCTGGTTGCTTGAAATGTTAGTCCTGACTGCTGTTACGTACTAAGTCCTTTCTCTGCTGGATGTCTTTTTACAGTCACAGGGTGGTTGAGGTGGGAAGGGACATCTGGAGGTCATCTAGCGCAACCTCCCTACTCCAGCAGGATATCCTATTGTACATTTAACCACACTTATACATTGTACCCAAATGGATTTTTAATAGCCTCAGGGAAGGAGGATTTGAGTATGGAGTTTTGTCATATCTAGATCTCATTTGCATTGCCCTGTGATTTCCAAGCAGTGAGCATGGGAATGGAGCTGACAGCAAGACGAGAGGCAGGTAAAGAAGAAACCTGTAGTCATGGGTGAGGACTTCTTTCTGGGTCTGAACATAAAGATGAGAGAGGAATAAAATGTGTGAGCTCGCATGTAAGTGGAGCTTTCTGGAGGAGTTTGGCTTTTGGGTCTGTCTTTATATGGACTCTGGATTTCCTAGGCAGCTACATGTAAATGCTTCTTGCTGGTTGGTGTGTGCCGCAGGGGGTTACTGTGGATGGAATCTGACCTGGTATACGATTGTTCTGCTGGTTGGACAGTATGAATTCTTACATTAACAATCATGGAAACTCAGAGCCTTGCTGTCCTGTGTAATTAAGAATCACCTTGTGAAATAGCACTGGGATGATTTCTCACTTGAGGTCTGGTAGTGCTGGAATGTAGCTTTCTGTTAGCTTTCATATGATCTGCCAGCCTCAAGGAGCTGAAGAATTTAAAGCAGGTCAGCAAAGACTGCTATCCCTCTGGGGACGGAGCTGCCCTGAGAACCGGATGACAGCAAATATTTTAGTCTGTGACTTGAATATCTTTGGGAGCGTAGGGGGTTTTAACTGGTTTCATAGTCTGAAAAATGGTCAAGAAGATACCTCACCTTGTTCGCTTGTGATGCAGAACAAGGTTTTGTAATGATACATCCATGCCTATTAGAGCTGATGTTTATTAAGGATGAATGCCATTTTGTGAAGAGGTTGTTAGAGTAAAATGCATAAAGAAAAAAATTATACTGCAAACAATAACAAGATCTCAGAATTACTTTGAACTGTGCAATTGAGATTCTCACCGGCTGTCAGATCATCTCTGCACAAGACTGAACTGCTGACATTTGTTTAATTACAATGTATTTATTAAAGGGGCAACAGCCTAATCGCTCGTGCATGCTTGCTTTCTGTCTTTTGTACGATGTCTCTATTCAATGTGAATAAATTCTCATTAAAATGAAGAGAAAATGATTTATTTTGCAGCCATTGCATGCAGAGATGATGCTGTAGTTTAAGCTTATATAGAATTGTAGGGTGCTAGTTAAAAAAGAAAAAAAATGTTACCAAGAAAAAGCAGTCTTTCTGGGAAGAGAAGCCTTGCAGAAATACTGTGAGATTTTGGTGTGGCAAAGGTAATGCTTTTGCAGTTTGGTCAAAATTTCCTTCACAGGAGCAAGTAAACTTATCATGTTTGAAGGTTGTTTTAGGACGTTTTGGATTGTTTTCAGAGCATATAATCTACAGTTTGTATATCCATGATGAAATATGTAGCAGACTTGCTTAGCTGCAGGTCAGTGTGAACTTTTACTGATGCTTTTTAGAAGCTGGGACATACGAAAGAAGTGTGTCAGATTTATTTATGCTCCAAAAGCAGAAGAATGGAACAATGTAGAATAGACTTGGTGTTTTTTGACTTATTGGAGAAGTGAGACAAGTGTAAATTAAGTCATTTCAGCATCACTGCAGCCATTGATTGCTCTGCAAACCCCATGCTGCTGGAAACTACAGGAACACAGGAGAGATGGGCAATGGGATGAGAAATCTGTTGGTGAATGAGTGGCAGTGTGGCTGTGCCTCTACAGGAATCAAATACCAGAACAAGCTAGAAAGCTAATCCATAAGATGGTTCATGCGATAAGAAGCTATCAAGGTGATTAAACAAGTGAGGCCCATGTGGTACGTTGCAATTAATGCTCTATGGATAAGTTAGGCAGACTCTGGGTGTTGGTATTCAAGTGGTACATGCGTGTCACACTGCTGAAAGCGTGAAGAATTCAGCAATAATCAATAACTTCCAATTGTTTGGCTCTAATTGTTAGCATTTAGTGAGCAAAAATATCCTTCTTTTGCATAACTTAAAGCTTTTGAAAACATTCATTATAGAACTACAAGGTTTGCTCTTGAGAGTCATGTTGTTGCATTAAATTGCCTATCTGGATTGACAGGTTATGCACTGCAGCATTTTACACCCTTGTACCACCCTTCACGCTCCCTACTGGGAAGTATTGCAGGTTTTAAGAAATCTGCAGTCAAACTGAAAGGAACAAAACCAAAGCCATTCCAGACAGACCTTTGGGAAACTGTGCTGAAAATGCAGCTTGGAGCTAGGAAGGGGCAAAGAGGTTTGCAGAAAGGTACTGACTCTCTGAGGATTTCTAAAAGAAGGGTTTAGAACTACAGCAGCTAAGAGAGAGGTTTTTTTTTTTCTAACAACAATACAGCACTTGGAGTATCTGTGTAACGTTTGTGGAGAGAATCTGTCTCTGTAAACTGCTACACTTCACTTTTGAATGAGTTACTGTCTTTAGCAAGCTGCAGTGATGTTAAAGTCTTTTCTTGCAAGACTCATAGACGAAGATGTAGGCTTGAGGATCACTCTGCAATCATCCCTGTGAGGCCTGACACTGGGGAACGGGAGAGCAATGACAAGCAGTGTTTCCTAGACTGCTGTTCTTGTTTCCCATAATTTCCAACGTGATGAACACCTTAGTGTCAGAAGTCTTAAAATGAGATGATCTCATAAAAACAAACAGTCACTGCCAGCAGGGTTGTAAGCTGGGACTACTCAACAATGATCTGATGAGAGTAGTTAACTGAGAATGGGATGTGGATTTAGGTCTAATAGATTATCAACAGAAGTGTTCTGATAAGCTCTTAAGTGTGCTACCAAATCCAACTTCCAAAGCAAGGGAAGTAGTACAAGTCCATTATTATTGTCAGTGGTTTCTAGTTAATTATCTGCTATCTGAAAACATCACTGAAAAGCACAAAGCACTGTTTAAGCCTTGCTTTGTGTCTCTTTATTCAATTAATGTGTTCCTTTGTTACACATGTTTTCTTCCTCTAGCTCTCAATGTAGGCGCCTCAGTATATGTTATTCTTCTGATGTGTCCAGATATTACTTCTATAAGTTGAAGGGAAAATATAATTTGAAAAATGTGTGCCTGGGTTAGTACTGAAAGAGGAGAAAACATATGAGGAGAACAGTGATGACTTACGTTGCTCAAACAATTATTTTCTCTGCCTTCTCTTTTATTTTGAACCCTCATTTTAACGGTCCCATAGGTCTTCTAATGCTGATATCCACTGTTAGGCTGTAATGTTTCCCTGCTGCCTAGTTAAAGTAAGGTGAAAAGAAGCCTCGTGTTCCATACATTTACTGAGGAATTTTTTTGTGTGTGTACAGTTCACATAAAATTGCATCCATTCAGCTCATGATCCAAAGTGCAATTCCATTAACAAGGCAGCACTCTACCTTTTGTTTGGGCTGTTATGCTTAAAGCCTGTTCCAGTTGTTGTGTCCCACTGAAATAGAAGTTTTGCAGGTGATTTAGTTTAGTTCATTTCCAATTCTGTTGTATTTTCTTTGTATGTACCCTGAATAACTTTGTAGAAACTATTTGATAGAATCGTTTTCATTTTACCATTTAAGATAAAACTTGTACTGAGAGTAGAATGCATTTATTTGGTAAAAATAAATAAAGAAATAAATTGCAGTTGTATAGAATGGAGAGATGATTTTTTTTTTTCCACTTCCTTTCACTCTGTTGTCTTCCCTCCACTTTGAAGCCTATAGGAAAAAAAAAAAGCAACCAAACACCTTCTGTAGATTATGAAGAACCCATGTGGCATTGTTTGCCATTTCTGTATGGCCTGAAGGGCACAGAGTTTCCTGTGCATACAAAGTTTTTTAAAATAACAAAACCTGGAGTTTATCATTTCTCCAAACAAGGACGTGCACAATGGCCTGACTCCAAACTCCCTGAGCCAAGCGTAGTTCTCAGAGTACCTTGCAATCAGCTGTCCTTCCAGAGTCAGTAGCTGCTGACTCTTGTTGGTTTGAAAGCGGATGCTGCATTGTAGCTTCACAAGGACGTGTCTGAGGAAGCCCTCCATGACTGCCTAGAAATGATACATTCAAAGTGAAACATTCCAGCTTAGCAGAGGTACCCCAGTGAGGACCCTCTATGGGACTGTTAGGGTTATATAGATTGCAGTTCTCCTTTGCAGTTGACCAGACCTCAGTAAGGCAAGTTTGTTTGCCATTGAGTTGACAGCAGTCCTGTCAGTGAATGGGCTGCTTTTCACCTGATGTACTGAGCAACGTGATCTCATGGCTTCTATGAATGCTCCAGCATTTTTGCCCATGGTGCTCTGGTGTCTATGCTAGAGTGTGGAGGAAGGGCTGCCCTTTTTACGGCATCTAACACGGTGAAGTCCTGGGTCATGGGCAAGCAAGAGTTGCAAAAATGGCAGTAATTAAGCTACCTTACTGAACCTGTCTGTGCTTTTGTGTCATAAAGTCTATGCTTTGATGGGGAAAAATGAGGATACTGGAGGAAAACAAAAAAAGAAAAGTTTTCTCTCCTGGAATGTGGACTGATAATCTACTTAAATACATGCATGGAAGTGCGCAGCAGAAAGGCACCTAAGAATGAGACTGTACTGATGAGAGCAGCTTACCAGCCCTCATGCTTCAACATAGGGTTGTTTTCTCAAATAGAACTGGAAAGCAGCTGCTGCTCTTTCTGCCACCTCCCACTCGAATGGACTGCTGGCCTTGTACTTTGCTGCTGGCATGGGAAGGTCAACAGGGACTTTGCTCACCTTTGCTATATGCTGCTGCTATTATGCACTCTGGCAACATTGGACATCTGCTAAGATGTGTTGCCAGCTACAATAAGGGATGGGCAAGGGAATATTCTGTATCCCTGTTTTCTCACCTCAATAAACGTTGAAAAATGACCCATAGCAATGCATACATGACCTGCTGGAGGCAATTGCTTGGTCTCATTTTCCATTTTCTCTCTCTCTCATCTCCTCTTCCTCCTGCTGTAACATTTCTGTTTTCATTTCCTGCTAAGCAGAAGGATTTCTTCACCTGGCTTTTAGAATCTATTACCTGAATTTTAGGATATGTTCTTATTTCCTGGTACAAAACTAAGATACTGCATAGATATTAACATAACACAGATCCTTTTTTTTTTTTTTTTTTTTTTTTTTTTTTTCTGGAATGTGCTTTTAGGTATCACCTTGGTCAGTAATTTAATTGAATTGGATAGTGACAACACACTGACATTGTTAAGGTTAATGATCCAATGATTTACAAGACAAGGCACATTTACCGGCAAATGGATTTTAGTAATTGTTCTACTGAACAATGAGAATCACAATTTGTACGTTGATCCACAAAGTCCTACTGCAGAGTCTCTGTTCTTCCTTCGCCAGTGTCCCTGTCCATAAATTCAGTATTGTTCAATGTTTTATCAGTCTGGCTGTATTTTGCACTGAATTTCAGATTATTTCTTTCAATGTGGTCCACAGCTTTTCATGCCTGTATGGAACATGGCTGGGTAAGATGGTGGCAAGGGAGAACAGCAGAAGATGGGAGGACAGAACCTCTACAGGTAGGGCAGTCTTTGCCATTGTCTAAGTTGAACTTCTCCAGTCAGTGGTAAATACTTGCATCTCTTTGACGTGTGTTTAATGTCTAATGTAGATGTTTAATGTAGATTTGGGTTGGTCTGTGTTTCTTACAAAATGCTGTGGGAGGCTCTGCCAATGCAGTAAGAGAATCCTTTACTCAAGGCTATCATCCATTTTAAATAACTTCATGATCTTAGACAACGCAAAGGAAAAATGTCTTTTTTCCTTGAATTGGTGTTCATTGCCATTGCTTGAAGTACATTCCTTTAGTTATCACCTAAATCCTAGTCATTGTTTATTTACTTCAACAGTTTTTCTTGCTGTGAAGACCCATAATCGCTCCATTCATTTTGCTTAAACCTTTAAATACTTTGGCATGAGTAACTTCACTGGAGCCTGGGTTTTTGTGAACAAACAAAACTGACTGGAATGATAGTAAGAAATCTTCAGCCAGTCAAAAGTGCTTGGTTATAAACTATTTAGATTGCTGGGTAAAGATTCTCATTGTAAGAGATGGTGTATTTAACATCCTTATCAATTAATTATCATTGGAAGATAGCTATTTAATCAGCATTGATCTATTGTAAGGCTTCATCATCTGGCATTAGCCCAAACACAGAACAGATGTGTTTATTGAAGGTGGTTGTCTTTCCCTGCAGTATTATTGACATTGTTATCATTTCCATAGTGGTAATGGGCCAGTAACTGTAGGTTAGATACTCTTTGTTACAGCACACTTTATAAACTTAATTCTATTGTCCTAAGCTTTATTAACCATTGATTTCTTCAGTTGTCCTTTTGCTTCCCTTATTAATTTTGTGTCATTCCTGGTTTCTTGTGTATTGCTGCCAGCTTTCTTGTTTACGTTTGTTGTTTATTTGCATTTCCACCATGTTATAACTTTCAGTCCCTCATGATGCCACAGTGAGATTTCTTGTTCCAAGTTTTGTTGCACTTGTCAGTGATGTGTTCTTCCTTGCATTGCATGTGCTTTACCCAAGGAAGATTGCAAGACTTCTGACCTGCATCACCATATTCACTACAGCACTGTGCTTAGGTCTCTACTCACTCTTAGACAGCAATATGTTAAATAAATGTTTCTCTTCTTATCAGAAGTGAAAAGAAAAAATCAAAAAGAAAATGACATTTTATAATGATTTTGAGTTAAAATGATGTATGGGCTAAACGGAAATGACTTTTTTTTTTTTTTTTTTGGTAAATCTTATTTTAAACAGGAATATTCTAGCTGTATTTATTCAGTGGTGCTAGTATATTGATGAGCTTCTTGACAAGTGTATAGGATATTTATTTGTCTTAATGGCCCGTGGCCTGAAGAGCAGGAAGGTACTGAGGTTGCAAAGGCTGGATGGGAATTAGGTCCCAGGTTTGCTGAAATACTGACTGTAATTTCAAGCAGATTTTAGAGACCTGAAATACCAGAATGAGTGGGAAGAATGTAACAGTGGAAAGTACTCTCTTTCTCTTGCCAAAATGATAATTTTGGGTTTAATCCTTAGTAAAATACAGAAACAAATGATAGAAAAGGGCAAGCTGTAAGCATCAAGAGAATTTCAGAGCAGTAAGTAAGGACTTTGGCCCTTTGAAGTACCTGTCATAGCAGAGAGTTGAATGAAGACTTGAGACTATGTTTACAAATTAGAAAAGGAAGAGACATGATAGAAAGATACATTTAAGAAAAAACTGTGCAGGAAGAAGCTTGAAGGATATATTAACGTGTCAAGTCTTGGGCTTACTGGGAGTTAAGAGGCTGTGCTATATGTAAAAATCCTGCATGTTTCCTCGTTTTATGTAGTTCAGCCTTTTGCAGGAGGGATATGCAATGAATTAATCTCTAACTTTTCTGATTACATTTTAAATATTTATGTTGTTAGCCTCTACATCTAATAAATCAGGGACTTTTAATGGACTGTGGCTTATTAAATCGTATCTTTTCTGTCAGTTTCATCAGTGGAATGGTAATGTGAAATGAGACCACACTAGCATTTCATTCCTTTTAGTGCCTGAAAATACCCAAACCACAGTCCTCTTACATTGGTGGATTTTTTTTTCTATATATCTGCTCTCAAGTTATTTTCATATCACATTTGTATGGACATGAATTTTCACTTTTCCCTCCCAATTAAACAGTCTTACTGAAAAGCGTGGGTTAAAGAAATTGTTACGAGGTCTGAGCAGTTAGATTTGTATTTGCTCATTGTTACAATTACTTGCCCAAACTTGTATTTTCATACAGGGATAAGTTTACAGATATTCCTCAATTCAGAGTTTTTATGTTACTTTTCAGATCTCTCCTAGCAAACCTTCGCCTTGCTCACAGTCACAGGGAGATGAATATTGCACTGAGAATTACAGGAAAAAAAGCACATGTTAGTTTGGCAAAAGACAAACTAACTAAATAAATGGTGGCCTTTTATTTCCACAAGATGTTTACTTTTCTAAATTTCATGATACTTTCTTGTAAGTTTAGGCGTAGCATAATAAGGTAGTGCAAAATTCAGCTTGGTCCCAAGTCCAAACTGTGAGCAACCATTCTGTTATACCTTGGGGTCCATCCTGTGGAGAGTGGAAACAATGAAAATCATTCTTTTGCTTCATCTGAGTTTTTACTTGAAGTTTTTAGGTAATACAGAGTGTCTTGTGAAGACTGGATACAGAGACCTGCATGACATCCTGTTTTTTTTTTTTAAACAGTATTCACATTCCTTTTTGATTTGGTAACAATACAGTATTTTTTCTTCCCCAGAGCATTGCTGTCAAAGAGAACACCACACCACCTACGTTGTTCTTTACAAAGTGGGATGTGGCTGATATGGGGCAGTTGCTTCTTCATATCTTTAAGGTCTTCTTACCAGCTGTCATGCAGGATGCGGCCAGGTTTCAGCACAGTCTAAACTGAGTTGGATCATCAAAAGATATCAAGAACTTAATGCTTAAATAGATGATGTAGAATATTTGCTTATTAGGCAACTGTGAATAGCATCCAAGAGCTTAAGGAAGCTGAGGTTGGAGGACAAATCTTCAGCTATGATCAGCAAGGACCTCAGGGAGGGCAGTTTCAGAGGAGTTTGTGTTAGGAGAGGAAGGAGTCAGAGGAGAAAGATAAGGTCAAACCTGAGCGAGAGCACAAAGACGTCTCAGAAGAAGAGTGCTTATAGGTTAGCAGCATGGCTGTAGGCTCTGCTTAGCAGGAGTTGCTGTGCCCATGGGGTAAGCAAGGTGGAGGTGCTGTAGGAAGGAGTGTAGGGAAGGAAGCAGCGTTGACATCTTTTGCCCTTTTTCTTTGATGAAATTGGATGGTGAGAGCAGGTGAGCTGCTTGCAGTATGCGGGCTGGAGTTGTACTGCTGGCCGTTTGATGAGCAAAGCAATGCTGCTGCTCGCAGCACTGCCCACAGCAGTGGGAAGTCAGTGAGAGAAGGATGCAAAGGCAGCTCTAACAGGTTTGGTGGGCTCAGAGAAACCCAGGGATCAGGCACTGCTCCTGGGTATTCAGGAGTGCAGGAGGATTTTGTGCAAGTCCACAAAACCCTTCCATCTCTGAGTCCTCAGGTTCTCTCTTTGCAGACACGAGCCAGCCTGGTTCTTCCTGCACAGTGATTTTCTCTCTCTGCCCTGATAATCAGTTCAGCATTTCCACTGCTGCTTTCCCAGGCTTGTCAGTAAGCAGTGCAAATCAAGAGATCTGTACTTGGTCGATTTTGAATTAGAGAGTTTGACAAATGTTTTCATTTGAGAAAGCAAGCTGCCTCATTGTGCTTGGTTTAACACGAGCGCATTAGTGTGACAATGCTGGATTTAACTTTAGTTATCAACACTTTCAGCCCACATTGGTCTAAGTAATTGTCCTGTTTATACTCTGACAGGTTAAAATAATGTATTCTAGAATGAGAGCGCTTCTACTGAAGATGAAAAACAGCCCAAGAGGGTTATCAGCTGTTACTTACTGTGACAAGCAGTGTGAGCTAGATGTATGGATAAATTGCTATTGCTCCGGAGGTTATTCCTATTAGCAGGAGACGTGTAAGAAACTCTAACAAAGCATTAATACAGTGAAGCTACTAAAAAACCTTGTCTGTCCTATCCAGGCTCAGGACTAATGGGATGTTCCAGCATGTTCTTGATGCTGCACTGACAGGTGGTGATAGACCTTTAAATAAAACAGGAGCTCCGCAGGGCTGCTGGGAAGTGTCGAGCAGTGGTGAGGATTTAAAAGCTAATTTTAAGGAAAATACATGAATAAGAGCATTTATCTGAGATCTAAGCACTTACAAATGTTGCTCCTGGATTCTTCTTTGTGCAAAATCAAATAGTGTTGTGCAGAGGGGATCCTGGCAGAGTAGGTGTAAGATTTTCTATCTATAAAGGAGAGGTTTATTTTCCCCTTTAGTAATTGTTCTTGGGATCAAAATAAAGCAGTTGTGTAAACATGAAGAATTTGGATTCCATCTGGAAAACAATATCAGAAGTACTGAGGAATGGAACTCAACAGCTGAACACTTCCAGTGTTTTTAAATGACAGAATTGAGCTTCTGCCATGAGCTCAGTGCAAGTGGCTCCATGGACTTCAGCAGTGTGATCATATTCATGCCCTTCTGTGCATTACCTGACGTGTGCCAGTGCAGAATGCAGAGAAATCTCACACATAGGCTTTGTCTTTCTATAAAAGAAATAGCATAGAAATTTATTTAGCAGCAGAAACGTGCTTCTTTGGAGCTATGCAATGGAATCATAATTGCTAATGCAGTAAAAATGGCAGATTTTGCCATTATTTTCTAGGAGACTCTATGTAGGACTTCACCTTACTTGGGTTCACACTTGTTACCCAGTGTCCCGGGAATTGTTTCCAGAGGTACTCAGTAGGAGCAAGGAAATGAGGGAAAAAGGGGTGCACTTTAACTTTGGTCATAACATCTGGTATGGAAATATTGATGACCTAATTTCAGGTGGGATTTACATCTCATAATAAGAGGGCTAAAGCTGAAGGGGAGATTGCAGCAGCCTATTTTTTCTTCTATAGAGACTGATCTTGGAGGACTAAAAATTCCCATGAAGGGCAAGAAAGCAGTGCTGTAGTAGCATCTGGCACAGATGCTGGGAACTTCACAAGGGCATGTGATTTGGCCTGCATTAATTGGGAGGTTGGTAAGGAAGGGAGAAAGATGACATGATATAAATATGGCAACTACAGCTGCGGAAGAAAAAGGGAAAATCACCCTAAAATGCAGAAAAACATTGAATAGCTGTTTGAGCAGCATAGGGGGACTTCCTCTTTTGGGAGCAGTGGTGTAGTTTTAGTCAATTTTCTAGCCAATCTCTTAAGTAAAAAAACAAACAAAAAAAGCAACAATGACAAAGAAATGAAAAACATCAGCTCATATATTCACCTCCCAGAAGAGAAAATCTATTTAGTTTGCTTATTGCTTGAGTCCTACTTCACAGTAGTTAGAATGCGGCAGCAGAACAGCTTTGTAAATTGGCTGTCTTTCTGATGCTCTTTGTAACGAAGGAACCTTATAAATATAATTGCATGAATATTTTGACATCATCTTAAAAGGCTGGCTGTAGTGGGAGTCGTTGGGACACAAAGGCCTTGGACAAAACTGAATCTGATGCTTCTGTTTCCTGGTGCTTGAGATAGTTCTAAAGTGCAGAAGAATAGAAGTGGTAAATGGCAAAGTAACTCCAGTAGCCATCATCATTTTATTTTCTTCTTTTGCTCCTTTTAAACCTGAAATAAAAATGCAGCTGCATGAAAGCCCTGCTTTGGCAGGTATGCTCCTCGGTGGGAGTTGTGCTCCTGGTTCAATCTGTGCTTGAGTGGAAAGATGCCTGGAAAGCTGGGAGTACTGGGCTTTGGATGCGTGTTCAGCAAACACTGGGCCTTTTCTTGGCCAGCCATGGGCTGTCCCTGTATCAGGGCTGGTTAATAGAGAATAATTCTTCAAATTACAGAGTCTTTGTGCTGAAGAGGTCAGTGTGTAAAAATCAGGGGAGGAAAGAGGAATGCCAGTGCTTGCATGCTCAGTGAAACGGGAACTGGCAGAATTTGGCCATGTTTACCAAACCTTTCCTACAATGCATTCATTTTAATTCTTCTTTTTAAATAAGTGGCTTCGGTTGTAACATGTTACAATGCAAAGCTTGGGCTTGTTTGCTATATCCTGCTGAGTCGGTCCTGTTTAAGTATGTCTTCTGGCAAATGCAAAAGGCTCGGGTCAGGTGTCAGGGTCAGTGTTGATTTTAAATGACTGTCATGGGGAACCTAGATATTTAAAATGGGGGAATGGAGTGAAGAGGTCAGCTGCTCCCCATGTCCTTCTGGAGGCTGCTTGTGTTACCCTGGTGTTTATTCATGAGGAGATGAGCGTTTCTAGGAGGCATACAATATAAATATTTAGCACTGTCTGTGGAGAAGGAAAATATTGTTGGAACAATGTCTTCATTTGTCAGAGGAAAAATAGGGACTAATTTTTTTGAGAGAGATCACAATTAACTGCTCCCCATGAACTGTTTCTCTAAAGATTTCAGGCAGATGGATGCTCTTGCAGCGAGAAGAGTGAATGCCAATTGAGAGGAACATGGATCCATTTATAAAGCCGGAGAAATCATTCTGTCAGGCAGGGTATAGATACACAAATTAAGGTATCAAAATTATATCGTCTCTTCAGCTTCAACTGCCTCTCAAGAACAGACTATGGTCAGGAATAGGTAAGCAGGATCTCAGCAGGCCGTAATTTAATTCTGCCAGCGTGTGACTACAGTACTAGGCACCTGCTAATGGCAGTGACAGGCAGTGCTGCCCCTCTGCCCAACAAATCCCTTTGCATCTCTGGAATGTTGCAGCCTGTGGTTCCTCGGGACAGAGCCTTCCACAGAGTCCCTGAATCTCTGACGTGATGCTGCGGATACGGCAGCAAGGCTCTTCTGATTAGAAAAGGCTTCTTTATCCCCAGAGAACTGCTTATTTTGGAGTATAGCAGAATCGCAGAATTGTAAGGGTTGAAATGGACATCTGGAGATCATTTAATCCAACTCTATGTAGCTGCTAAGATGAGCAGTTCTACGTGAAGTTTGCAGTTTCCAGGAGAAATCCTCTGCTGTGAGGAAAGCCCTCTTAGCACAGTCATAGCACAAGCTGCCCTCTGTATGCCCGTGTTTTGGTGGCCAAATCTGCGAATTTCATCTTTTATGTGGAACCCAGTGTGTTTGTCCAACGTGGCAGCTCTACAAGCCACAACCCCATGCCGTGAAGAGCATTCAGTGCACATACATAAGGTGGACAAACGGAGGCAGCAAAGAGCATAGGGTCGTATTTGCTTTGGAGCAAATTCAAGAGGAAAGTGCTGATGTTTGATCTCCAGCCTGAAGTGTTGTTCTCCATGGCATGAAGGTTTCAGTGTAGCCCTGAACTCCTGAGGCTCCTGCTTGGCTCTGTGTTTTGCCACCCTTTGTAACCACAGGCTGTGTGACTGACAGAAGAAGTTTAATTGGGCTTTAAAGAATAATTAATAGAAAAGTATCCCCCCCAATGTTTTTCAAGTCAAGAACATGACAGGAAACAAAAACTGTTTGCCTGCTTTCAGAATTCTCAGTTTTGTAGGAAGATGAAAAATACTCAAAAAAACCAGTCTGTATTTAATATTCTTAGCCATGGTTTTTCAGCTTTTCACGTTTGGAAGTAAAGTTGAAGGTTGCTGAGAAAAATTTCAGTTATTGCCCTCTAACTTTTGACAGCGTTTTCCATGGACTCTGCTATGCCCAAACTATTTTCTGCAAAGCTCATTCTTTAAAATTCAGTCACTTTTGCTTTCTCCTCATAAACATGTATGAGCCTATGTCTGGCCTTTGGTAAAATAAGAATGAGGCCTATTCCCAGCTTAAATCTTACTAACATCCAAATTTTTTGCTAAGCCTCTGCTGCTGCTGAATTTAATCTACTGTGAATTATCAGAGTTCAGCTCCTGCTATAAAGTAGATCTGACCTCCGGCTGTGCAGTTTTCTTTATTATCATTTCCATGTGTTTGTTCATGGACTTTTTGTCTAAAAGTTCTTGATGGCTGGATCAGGATCTCTCACCTTCTTAAGTGATGGGTTGAAAAGTCTGAATAGCTTATTACTTTGACATTAAGAAAACAACCAAAAAGAAAAGGTTTCATTTTATTCCTAGTTATTTCCTTCATTGTTAATTTTTCATCCTCCTGGAAAATACTGGAATGGTGAGCAGTTTCAGAAACAGGTTGGAAGTTTGTATTCTTGCACTGTCCTTTCTCTAACCTCTGCTGAACTGCTGTTTTGTAACTTTTAACAAGTACAGTAAATGACAAATGATATCCCTCGAGGTTTATTCATTCCTATTCTCATCTACTGCCATTTAACTTGATTGATTTCAGCACACATTCCAGCTTCTGGAAATGCTCCCCAGCCAATTCCTCAAGGGAGACAGCAATCCCACAGGATTTTTTAGGGCCAGAATTCAAAGAAGGGGACCTTCAGGTGTGGGTTAAATAGGCAGTTGCCTAAGGAAGTCCTTACCCAAAAGCAAACTGAGATGGCTGTGGCTGTGTGAGCCTTTGTGCTCAGCCTGGTTTCTCTGTCTAGTGCCTGAACCCGTGATGTCCTGTGTTGCTGTAGATCTGCCCTTCTTGCTGCCTCTTCCCCCTCAGTGCAGGTCTCTCTGCAGCCCTTGGCTGCCCTTTAATAGGAGAATATTTTGTGGATGTTACTCATGTGGGTTGTACAGCTGCAGGGTTGGAATCGTACTTTCTTAAGGGGCAAGCCTTGGGCTTCCATCTGTAGATGGACTGATGTGCTGGCTTGAAAAATGCATTTGCATCTTCATGTGATGTGACAAGCAAGCGTGAGGTGCTTTTTTTTTGTTGTTTGTTTTTGTTTAACTTAGGGCTATATCATTCTGTGTTCTATGGCTGCTTGTTCTGCCCTCCTCTGCCCCTGTGTCTTCAGTGTTTCTGCAATTGTGCTGGGTGCTCTATAGGGAGAATGTGAGGGAGCTGCTGGAGGGGTAATGCTTGCTTTGGAAGCAATGTATTTTCAAAATAACTTTCCCTTCCAGATTTCTAAGACATCTAAATAATTATTTTCTTTGAGATGGATTTTTTTCTTCCCTGTAGCATTCCTGCTTGAATTTATTTTCTGTGAAAGAAAGAGAGACTTTTCAGGTCTAAGAATATTGCCTTGGAAATTGGTTCATTTGCAGTTAGGGCTAAAGAGATTATTTTGACTGTTCAATCCCTCATTCTGGGGGGGGGGGGAATTTCCCTCCTCCACAGAGATGGAGCACTGTGCCTTATGCAATACTTCGTTTATGTCTGCTCAGGCAGAGATGGCTGAGTGAGCCACCTCCCACCTCTGTGGGGAAGTCTTTACCTTCTGGGACCTGCCCAGCCTAACCCTTTGAAGCTTGAGCTTCAGATGAACATTCCAACGCAAGGTTTATCTCTGTCTCCATGCAACTGTCAGCCTTTGCCTTCCTTGCAGTACAGCAGTGATTCCCCATGCACTGTGGTCTGAGATCAAAACATCTGCCACCACCTGCCACAGACTGTGCTCAGCTCCCTGCCTTCCTGAATGTGAATTCATCCCTTTTGGCACTAAGAGAGTTAGGAAACCTGAAAATATTCCTAGGAACTTTCTTATCTGATAACCAACTTCCTGTGAAGTCTTTTTAATGTAAGTTGGAAAATACTAAGCGTCAACCAAAGTATTATTCCCAAATGTAGAGACTGCTGATGATAATTGGCCACAGTGCTCTTTACCATGCCCCAGTTTGTATTTCTGATATGTAAGTCTCCTGGATAATCTAAGGATCTGAGTGAAGCATAAGGCATTCATAGAATCAAATAATCATTGGGGTTGGAAGAGGCCACTAAGACTGTCAACCCCAGCCATCAACCTACCCCCACTTTGCCTGTAACCATGTCCCTCAGTGCCGCATCTCCCTGATTCTTGAACACCTCCAGGGCTGGTGACCCACCACCTCCCTGTGCAGCTTGTGCCAATGGATTACCACTCTTTCTGAGAAGAAAGTTTTCCTAATATCCAATGTGAATTTCCTTTGGCTGAACGCAAAGCCACTACCTCTTGTCCTATCGCTAGTTATCTTGTAGAAAGGCAATCCAGATGCTTTGGAAAGCTGTGTAAACGTGCAATACCTGTCCTATGCCTTCCTAAAAGTAGGTGATGTAACATAAATATTTGAATTGTACTGAATTAAACTGCTTACGTTGCTCTGCTGCTCATTCTTTAAGAGAGAATCAGAGAGCAGCTCAGAAAAATAATTTGTGGCTTAAAAATATTCACCTCCCCTGTTAGTAGGCTGAATCTGATTTTATAGTGGAGAATAGAAAAATTCAGCAAAGTTACCAGTGGAAATAGGATCCATCTTTTAACTACAAGTGTAATTAATTATTGAAACAGCTGAAAGGAAGAAGTGGCAGATTTGCCACCAAGTGGGGTGTTTAAATCAATGAGGGAGATCTCCTAAAGACTCAGAAAATGAAATTCCAGTTATTATACTGTTAGAGCTCAAACTGAAAAATCCAACACATTAAGTATCTCTTTTGGCCTTAAACCTCTATGAATTACATCTGCTTTCTCGATCTGCAGAACTTTGCAGGAATCTGAAAACTTCAAATAATGTCCTCTCAATTGTAAAGCATTGTAGTTTTGCACTAAACTCAAAGATTTCAGAGTTTCAAATCATTTTCTTGAGCACTCTGCATCTTCCCTATTTGTGTATATTTTCCCCTTACATGAAATTCTTTTTATAGCTCGGTCTTTTATATTACTCTTTTGTACCCTTTCTACACTGTAATCATTTCTTCATCATAATTCTCTCGTTGCTATGTGATGTTCCACCACTCAAGTTCTTTTCTTTGATTTAGCTGTTACTATTGTTTTAACTCTTTACCTTCTGCGCTTGCCACTATTACTCAGTGAATAAAAAAGAGAACAGACTCCATTTTCCTAAGTAAGATTTGAAGGTAAATACTGAGTGGGTTGTTGTTGTGCATAGCTGTGAAGAACAGCTGAGCTCACCTGCAGTCTGCCTTGATGTAACATAGTCACTGCTTCCTGGAATAGCCCCTTTCTTTGGAATTAGAGGGAATTGCTTGGATTGCTTCAGATGAGGTTGGCGACAGCTGACTAGCTGCAGGGCTTTGATTTTTGCATTTCCAGATACACTCTGTGAAATGTGTTCAATAAAATAGGACGATATCTGAAGCTTATTGCTTAGAAAAGCCAATGAAATGGTGTATTTTCGGCCATGTGTTCTGTTGCAGCTGGGCTAAATCCCTTATTCCTGAGAAAGCTTCTGAGCACCTCAGTTTGACTGAATGTTCTGATCCTAGTTTGCAGAAGGAAGCAGACTTGTGCCCTGTTTGTAAGAGGACATCACTGCAGTGTCCTGCAGATGTAGCTCCTTTCTAAATGCCCCTGCTGCCAACTCATGCACAGCACAGGTAGAGCTCTGGACACCAACCTGCTGAACTGCAGTTGAAGTCTGCAAAGGAATATCCTACAAGGCATGAATGCTACTCCAGGTGTAGTTGAATTCACAGGGGAAAAATCAAACATCATGTTAAGTATTAGTCTACACCTCTGTAAAAGCCTGCTCACAGTGTGTCTTTTCTGGTAGATTTGCCAACACAAAAAAAGCTTTCCTGAAATTGTACTTGCAGTGGTGCCAAACTCCCTTTCCTCAGCTGTAGTCCCCAAAGCGCTGCTGGAGCAGCATAGTGCTGATAACTTCACTGATGCTCTCTTGGCTGATGAAGTGTGTTCCTGGTGCTCTCTGAAGACTGGTTTGAAAGTTGCACTTTGGGAAGTGAGTGCACCAGTCACTGCCTCTCTGCAGGGATGGAGCACTGGCTGCTCTCAGGTGGGAAAAGGAGGAATCTATGAATTCCTACATCCCACCCAAGCATCAGGAGTCGGCACTCAGTCAAGTTAGAGAGCTCTCACAGTTTCTTATAGCATCAGAATAGTTCTCCTTTGTTGTGTTCAACATACATCTTATATACCATTTACTCACAAGCAAGAAATTCCTGTCCCTCTAATCAGTTAATTGGGCCTACCTTCTCCCAAACAACAGTGATGAAGGATAAAAGGTTTCTTAAGTGTGATAAGATTAACAGTGCATACAAACAGAACCTCCTCTTTACCCTTAGAGGCAAACAGGTACTATTTGCTCTCCCTCTTACACTCCCAAGGTTTTACAGTGATGGAGTCTATCAAGGAGTCTGACAAACTCGTTGGCGACTCGCTCACAGTTGCATCTTCCCCCACATCAGGAGGCAGTAGAAGGATATTGTACTCCACTGAGAGCATAGCATGAAAAAGGCAGTCCCAAGGACATGAAGTGGAGCACTGAGTTTGCTGAAGGGTCCTCCAGCAACCAACAGCTCGCCCAGTAGGGCAGTAGCCTCTGAGGGCTGTTTGATCGGCTAATTACCAGCTGCTCATTTATCAGTGATTTTTGGGGGGGAAGCAGACCTGTGCTCAGCTCTTGCACCACTAGAGTGAATCTTTTAGGGTACTTGCTGTTTAATTCAGCTGCTTAAAAGGAGAAGCTGTCTAACAGCGTGGCTGATCCCTGTTCAAACAGCAGCTATTTGACTTTTTAGATTTTATGATATTTTTATTTTTTAACTCTCATTGCAGGCTACTCTCTTTCTTGGAGACTTTCCTCTCTACTTCCTTTTCTAAGGCTTGCTCTTTATGTGGGAAGGGCTGCCTGACAAATAGTGTTTTATAACTGGCCATGTCCTCTCCTCTGTATCTGCAGCTAGTGAGTAGCACTGAACTTCATTCTTGCTGTTGCATAGGGTTAATGTAAGCTTTTAGCAGCTGCTTTTCTGTGGGTATCAGAGAATGCTCCATTACCTTTGCTAGCAGTATGTACACTTTGTTTGTCTTCTGTAATCCCATAATTTCACAGCTTTGTTCCGTGTACTGGGGCTGCTTATTCCCTTCTGTACCAACTGACCTCAGACCTGCGTATCTGCTTCTGATAATGCAGCTTGCCTTGCTTGCTTGCTATGAATTACTTTGGTAATAATTGGGCTGCCAGTTGCTAGGTGTTCCAGATGGGCAGCTGAGGCTGTGTGTCCTGGAATGTTGGGTCTTGTACTCAGAGCCACTGTATGTGGACTTCAGAGCGTCACAATCTATGTATGCATGGGCCTGGATAGAAAACATTTCCCATGTAGTTAATGGGAAGGTATACTTGGCTCTAATTGTTATTTAATAATAAATATTTATTATTTATTATAAATAATAAATATTTAATAATATATAATTTATGTAATTTTTTTTCTAAGAAAAAAAACAACCCATAACCTTGAAGATAAATAAACCTGATATTCTGCATAAGAAGTGTCTATAGCAAAATTCTTCTGGTTTACATTCATCGGAAAAGTGTGAACAGTGTTCTTCTGAGGCATGTTTAAAGCCTTATCGTTCACAGTGAAATGCACTCAGTGGTGTCTCAACAAACACTTACTCCTTCTAGACTTTGCACCATAACAGAGCTTTATGTTGTGTCAGGGGAGGGTTGTGTTGGATGTCAGGAAAAATTTCTCCTCGGAAACAGTGGTAAGGCATTGGCATAGGCTGCCCAGGGAGTGGTGGAGTCACCGTCCCTGGAGGTTTTAAAGGACCGTGGAGATGTGGCACTGAGGGATGTGGCTGTGGGCATGGTGATGGTTGAACTTGAACTCAGTGGTCTTCTTTGATCTTTATAATTCTGTGATTTGTTTGTTAGTTGATTTTCACTGTTCAAAGAAAATTCCAAGTTTCAAGGAAACATTTTCTGGAAATGTTTGTTTGCAGCGATTTGCTTTGTATACATACTGCCTCAGCTGCATTGTTGTTAAGTTCACAGGCACAAACATCCCTAAAGTGAGGACAGGGATACCAAGATGCAGCCATCAGCTGATGACCCAGAAGCAGTCAGATTAGTCCTCCTTTTCTGCTGTGTTAAATACAACTTGCAATGCTTCCCCATGATTTTCAGGCATTATTAGAGCTTGCTGTATGAGGTATTAAAGAGGCGCTCTCCATTTATCCACATTAATGATTCAGTGCAAACTCCTGCCTTCCCATTAATATCCGCTAACCTCATTCAGTGATAAAACTTGATTTAGTCTCCAAATTACCTCGGCACAAAATTTCTTGGAGCTGCACTGCCTAATAGTTCAGGGCTACGTGAGCTGTTATGATAGCCAAATAACAACAGTGGCAGCAACTTTTTTTGGAGGCCTAGTGGAAAAAAAAAAAAAAAAAAGAATCAATCCAGTGCATAAAGAGAGACACAAATAAATTGCTAAACAGTATAATCCAATGATACCATACATCTCAGAAATGAGTGTCTCAAAAATCAATAAAAATTGAAATTGAAAAGGGAAGAATTGTGGTTGTCCAGATGCAGGTATGTCGATGGGAATTGGAGGAGCAGGCTCCAGCCAGGCTTGGGGAAGGGAGGTTTGCTCTGGGTAAGGAGGAGTGCTGCCAGCGCTTGGCACAGCTGGAAAGGTGCTGTCTTCTGCTTTGATGGGGAGAACTGGGGAGAGAATGTACTCCCTGGCATTTGAGGGGCTGCCACACATCTGTGTTTGCATTGTGACTGCTTCCTTCCATCTGGAAGTAGAGGGGATGCACGACAAGGTGCTCATACTTGGCAGCATGACGCTGTGCTGGGCCTTTGAGTGGGAGGGGAAAGGCACCATCCGTGGCTTCAAAAACTCGTATAGCTTTGCCTATGCCTGTAGTTTTGTGGATCCCCAGTCCCCAGAGATGCGGTGCTGGGCAGCCCTCAAGTGTCAGCACTGGAGCTGTGTGGGCTAGAACTGTGCTCTGTGTAGAGTAGCTGTGCTGGGCTCACCGGTCTGTGGTTGTGCTGGTGTCACTGGTCCATGGGTTTGTTGTGAAAGAGCCTGGAACAGTGTACCGCATCACTTCCCCAAGAACAAGTTTGAGATGCATACAATGTAGATTTTGGTGCTTTGTTTTTCTTTTTTGTTTGTTTTGTCTTTTGTATGGGTAGGTGGGTGCAGCTATTGCTGGCTGAATGGTTTGTTCACGGAGACCCATCTTCAATTTTTTTCTGTTTTTCCATTAGAAAATAGAATCTCAGTTTTGCTATAGAGTATGAGCAGACCCAAGCTGTGCTGTGTGCTGGTACAGATCTGTTTTCTACCCTGTATGGTCTCCTTATTGCTCCCTTTGGAGTCTGCTGGCAGCAGATCAAGCGTGGTTTGTCCTTCTTGGTTTGTAGCAGCCTGCTGTCTACAAAGATTTGTGGGAATAATGGTAGAGACATTGCCTCACTCCAATAGCAATTTAAAACGTGTGCATTTTAAAACAAACAAGCAAAATAAAAGAAAGAGAGGCAGAAATAAGCAGAGGGTCAGGTAGGGTAGACTCCTGCCAATCACCTGGCAAGTGAAGGAAGAACTGAACAACCTGGAGAGAAGTGAGTAGGACAGTCTGAGCCCAGTGATCCCACTGAATTGAGTCTGCTGTCTCCCAAATGGTATAATTTAAAATCATTTGCTGCAGTTTTAGGCAAGAATTATTAAATGAATATTAATCAGTCATTAAATTCAGTGAAACTGCTTCTTCATTCAGGGCTGAATGAGGCCATTTGGCTGTGGCATATTCAGCATGTTAATATGTCTGCAAGAGAGCAATTTCTTCCCTGCTGAAGCTGTGCGGGGCACTCAGCCCCAGTAACAATGGTGATCCTTCAGACCAGTGAGTGATGCTTTTGAGGCTGACCATTTGCAGTCTTAGGAAATATCAGCCCATCATCAATTCCAAGCACAACCCTATTCTTTTCTAGTTAAGGAAGATTTGGCAAAATACTTTCTTACTTCTTTTGCTATGTGCCCAAAGGCAGTGTTTGTCTTGCCTTCATCCTCTGATCAGAATCCTAGCTCTGATTCCTGGGCCAGGGAAACATCACCCAGTTCCTGCATCATGCAGAAGCTGAAACATTGAGGGAAATCTGCAGACGTCTTAATGGTGGATGCACTTTCAGTGCTAAGACACTAAAGACATTGTTTATGTGAAGCATATGCGAACAGTTGGTTGGAAATAATCACTTCAGCACCTCTCTGTCTTGACCTGTAGCACGTCCATCTGTGCTATTCAGTACAAATGCAGGAGGCAGCAAGTCCCCTGTGATGGGCACAGGTTGAGGGACCTGCAGGGACAGGCTGCCACCTATAGCCTTCAGAAATCTTCCCCTATAGCTTCTGGGGCTTCCTTGGCCCTGGAGAATCATGAGGGTTATTCACATAAGGATATCCACCAGCGCTAACAGTGCTAACTGAACAGAATCTATCATCCTTCCAGAGCTACTCCAGTCCTCCAGCTGTTTTTGTTGAAGAATTCTACCTTTTCCCACATGTAGCAACAAAGATGGGGGGAAAAGAAGCTCTGGAGGAGTTCTTGGAACCTTCTTTCCCTCTCCAGCCTCTGGCAATTGTGGATGAGATCAACAAATACTAATTAAACTCCAGTGTATGTTATACTGAACTGCAGGCAGAGAAGCCTGGCCTTACATTTGGACTATATGCCAGTAATAATTATCACTGAAAATAGTAAGAAGGAAGAATTTTTTTTTTTTTTTTTTACTTGGTGCTTAATAATAAGTTGGAGAAATAGTGAGGCTCAAAGCTTTCTATCTGAAGTCTATGTGTGCATGTGGATTTGATGTGAGGGCAGCAGCGAGTTTTCATTAGCCTAATATTCTTGGAAAGGGTGTTTTGCATGAAGAGCCGTTACCCTTGTAATGGTTCTGCAGGTTATAAAGGCAGACATTGTAATAGTGTGTGGTTTTTTTTGTTTTTTTTTTTTAACTAAAGTCTCTTTTTTGTATGTTCTACTGAGAATTTTTTTTTCCCTTATTAGACGTTCTTTTTAATGATATATGGAGGGAATAAACCAGAAGGAAACTACCAAGCCCATGCAGGGGAAAAAAAATTAACACATTCTCTTGATCTAAGGTCTGAAATATAATGAATCATTAAACCTTGAAGTCACATTGACATTACCGAATGGGTTTGAAATCGGCTTGGGTGTGTGAAGCTATAGAAAACCTGCCAAGTGACTAAAACAGATACTGATGGTGATGTAAGAAATTGGAAGCATCTATTAAACAGACGCAGCTTTCCCTTTCCTAAAAGTTATTTGTTGGGGGGTAGTGCAGTACTTCCCTGGTGTGCGTGTGCTGCGGGGGCATGGCCGCGGGCAGAACCTGGTTAACTGAAAACATCGCAATCGATACAAAGCACTGTGTTTTCCATTTACTCCTGGTTTTTAGGGGTTTATTTTGTTGCAGCAGCAGAAGGCATCAGTTCAATATCAATTCACCTTCTGGGTGGGGAGAGGGATACAGATATCAGCTTTTAATGTGTGATGAAGTTTGTGACAGTGCTAAGCTTACTAACACTTAGACCAAGAGCTGTTTGGTACAACACAGGGCACTGGCTAATCCTGTGTCCAGTAAACAGGCAGAATAAGTAGAGATCTTTGTTGATATGCTTTCTAGCTAGGAGCAAAGGGTTATTTTCTATTTAATCCCTTCTCCTGTCAGATCACTGCATACCAGCATTTCTTACTTAGCAGCTGAATTGAATCCTGTCCACTCAGCAGGGTGATGTAGGGATGTCTTTCTAATGGGAGGGAGTGCTTTGAGCTGAGGGCAGAAATTTATATCTCTGTTTGTCACGTGGATGAGGTGGAGCCATCACCAATCTCAAGTACCTCTTAGCCTGGTGTTTCTTCATAGTCATAAAATTGTTTGAGTTGGAAGAAATCTCTGAAGGCCACCTGGTCCAACCCCGCTGCAATGAACAGGGATGTTTACATCAGGTGGTCAGAGCCTATCCAGCCTGACCTTGAATGTCTCCAGGAACAGGGCATCCAACACATCTCTGAGCAACCTGTTCCAATGCCTCACCACCCTTACTGTAAAAAACTTCTTTCTTTTATCCATTTTAAATCTCCCCTCTATTAGTTTGAAACCATTTCCCCTTGTCCTATAACAGCAGATCCTGCTAAAGAGTCTGTCCCTTTCCTTCTCATAGCCCCCTTTTTAGATACTGAAAGATCTTCCCAGAGCCTTCTCCAGGCTGAGCAGCCCCAACTTTTTCAGCTTCTTTCCACGTCATAGCATCTGGTGCCATTCAGTGCTGCTAAGAGTAGCTGTCTGAAATCTTTCCCCTCTTCGGGAGCTGAGATCCTCTACGCCTCTTTACCAACATATGAATTTGTTCTGCAGCATGATGTGGTTGTAAGAAAACTTGACAGAAATCCTTCATGAGGATAACATCCTCACGTGTGCATCACTTAACATCAGCACCGTGGCACTGAATTGAGTCTGGGATGATGACTGAGTTGGAAGGGACCTTAAGTAACATCTAGTTCCAACCCCTCTGCAGTGGAAATGGTTGCCAAGCAAGGGGTGCCACCAACTCAGGCACTAAATCAGATTGCCTGGGTCTCATCCAACCTGGCCTTGAATGTCTACAGGGATGGGGCATCTACAGCTTCTCTAGGCAACCTGTGCTGTGCCTGTGGCTCCTTCTGACCTGCTTCAGTAGCTTTGCATCTTCTTTGTTTTGAGGGCCCCAGACCTGGATGCTGTACTCTAGATGGGACCTTACAAGGGCAGAGTACAGGGGGAACCATCAGTTCCTTGACCTGCTAGCTGTTTCTCTGTTGATGCAGACGAGTATACAGTTGGCTTTCACAGACGTATGCTTAGTCCCCAGGGGTCTAGGCAAGGTTCTGCTGAGGTGCCAGCTCCTCCAGCAAGCATGTTAAGGTGCTGCTTGTCTGGCTGCTGCTATTATGGCCTTCTCATGACAGCCGACAACTCCTCAGATGCGGTAGAGTGTATTTTGACCTTCTCTTTTGGGAAGCTGATTGCCAGTTTAGTTGTCCTTTTCTGCCCATTTGAGATGGTAATGTGAGAAATGAGATCTGACAGCACATTTTAAGCGTGAGCCCTGACAGAAATTGGGCATCTGCACATGTTGTGGAACAAGTCCAGCTGGGAGCAGGGGGGGGAAGTGCTGCTGTGACACTGACCTGGCTCCTGGCACTTCTTTTCAGATGGAAATATATGGCACCCATAAGTGAAGTCACCAAAGCTTTCTCGTAACCCAGATCTGAAGGGAAAACCTGAGGCCAATCATTGCTGGGAAGAGATGTTCATCAAAGGCAAAGAAATAAAATATTATTTTCCTTTTTCTCTGTAAGAAAACCTATGTAAAAGGTAGTAATTGGGACGTTTTGCTATTTCTGGTCCCTGTGCAGTAGTGTGGTGGCTGCCTGGCTCCAGCTCCGATTGTTCTGGAAGAAAATCCTCTTGAGTGTAAAGCAGCAAATGATCCATTTGCAGTGGAGAGTACTGGCTTGGCCATGTCCAGCTGGGTCCTGGGCTGCATGTGCAGAACTGTTAAAAAGGTGTTAAAATACTTGAAGTACTCACCTTTGTGCTATGTTCTCCTCTTAACTCCAGTGGCTGTTGCAGAGACTTGTATGGTCATGAACACACAGGAAGGTAACAGGGAGAAGGTGCATGTATGTATTTTTCTTTTTTGAATTTAAGGCTAACACTACATGCAACATGGATAGACTAGGAAAGCCTAGTCATAACACTGCAATGATATAATAACATGCGAGTACAAGATGTCATCTGGTTTTAAGAAATGTCACTTAGTTAAACTTCTGTCCACTGATCTAAATACACTTCCATTTGTTTTCTTCCCTGATCACTGCTGGCTGCTGCTGAAATAATCAATCATTGTTTTCCTTATTTTGTCACTACGGCAATATCAGGCAATGATGTTGCCCTGCTGGTTGGCCGCATCCTGTTTAAGCACCAGGTGTTGTGCTTATCCTAGCAGTTACGTGGCTGTCAGTAAACTCAGCTGATAGCATTTTTCCCATCTGGTCCAAGCTGTGACTTGAGATTTCTCTTCCTATCTCTGTTTCTATGCTAGAGGACAGAAACAGGTGAACTGTGGGCTGTGAGTTACAGATGCATTACTTTTGGGGCAAATTTGGAAAAGTTAAAAGTCTTTTCATTTAAAAATAACACTTTTGAAATGTAAATCGAGTGTTCTTTCTTTACAAGAGCAGGTAGCGTTCTGGTGTCTCCTAAGACACTTTCCTTTTTTTGATGAAATGATGCCGTCCACAGAAATTAAACACTTGCTATGGGAAACTGTCAAAAATGCCACTCTGTTGTAATTGTCCAGTTCTTTTTACTGACCACTATATGTTGTGAAGGCATCTTCTTGCACTCCTTTCTCAATTTTGGTTATTCTTGCACGATAAACGTAGGAGGGCAGAAGTATTTAGCAGGTTTTTCCTTATAACTGTTCAAGATCTATAGACTCTAATCATCATCTTTTGAATTTGCTTGTTTTGTTTTTTTTTCCAGCTTAGGAATACAGTTTAAATTTACTTCTTGTTTCCCCTATCATGCTCTGCATGTCTTTTGGTATGTGATTTCAAGTTTAGAAGTTTGATTTATTGTAATTTATAACCTAGAAGGTGTTCTTAAATTACCGCTTCAATAACATAATCTACTAAAAACTCAGTGGTTTTATCACATCACACCTGTATTTGACAGCAAATTGATTTGACAGTATTATTACATGTTTTTGACAGGTGTATTTGAAATCCTTAAATCCCAGTTTCCTCTTTGTTTCATTGCCATAACATCACTGACTTAGCCTTGTGATCAATTATCCACTCAGGAGGACCCAAACGTCTGCCAGTTAGGTTTCCAGAGAGGCATTTGCTTTAACTTCTCTTAAATACATTCATTTTATCACATTTTTTAAGTAATAATTAAAGAAGAGGTATTTCTTACTGTCAGACTATCATGTGGCTTTATGGAAACTGAAAGGGAGCAAGCTGCCCTGCGCTGGTTGATGTCTTGGAGGAAGGAGCTGGATGTCTCAGTTCCAGCATTGCCTTCTGTACTCCACTACAGCTTTTGTAGGATATCTGTTTTATCACTGCTATGCAGGCTGTGGCATTATATGGCTATTTGATAGTTGAGTGTTTTCTGGTGCTCCTGCCTATGTCAATAGCTTGCACTATCAACCTGTACAGGGAATTACACTCTTGTTTGTGATGCTTGCGGTACTGGATCATTATATTACACTTCTAATTTAGTAAGAAGTCTTTCAGTCAGAATGAAAAATTCTTGCCTTTCAGAGAAAACCAACTCAATGTAACACCTAGAGAGCACAACACCAAGAAGCACAACCTATCTGATAATAGCATTCACATCACATTGCCTTTGGATGAAGAACAGGGGAAAACAATACCCTTTTCTCTGAATAAAGGTTAAAGCTTGAGTTTCAGTTGGAGAAAAACAGAACTTGGACCCTCTGAGTATGTTACAACTCCCTTTGAGTTGAGATCGTGGAGCTCTGTGCAACACTTTTTAGTTCAAGAAGCGAGGTGTCCCACTATTTGTTGAGTTACACGGCACAGATAGGGCAAAAAAGGCCTGGTGGATTCACAAATGGAGGAATAAAACCTCAAGAGGAGTGCAGCTGTTGTATTGCTACATAAAGGGGAGAAAGATTAACAAACCTTGATGCTTCTCTGCTGGTGAGGCAGTTTTAGCATCGAGGTCTGACTCTTTGCTGTGAAATCTGACACAGATCAACTGAATCCAATGTAACTTTGCAGCTTTGAGTAAAATGGGGATTTTACCCAAGAAGTGCAACCACACTTTTCTACCAACCCTACTAATGTGAAAGGTAAAGCAGATTTTATTTTCATTTGAAATGTTGAAAGCCAGCCTCACATCTGAGGGTGCTGCCATCAGATTTCATTCTCCTGCAGCCTGACATGAGGGTTAGTGTGAAGATAGTTGTGAGTGCCATATGCCTGACAACTTGGCATAAAGGAGTGTGACTTCAGCTTGTGTTTCTCTTTAGATGATGACTAATGAGTCTTAGTCTCACAGAAGGCATTAAAGTACAATTACATTATGTTAGATCAGCTCTCACAACTGCTAAATTACAGTGTGGTAGACATAATGTAGTTCTGGAAGATATGTAGATTATTATTATTTTTTTTTCCTCTCTGTTTGTTGTTTTTCTCTGCACTGGATTCCAGTTAATTTCCCCCTGATGCAAATGTATGTGATAATTCTCTGTATGGACAGAAACATATTTTCTCCTGTATTTTACAAGGCAGATTTTGTCTTGCACTTTTACAGGTTTTTCCAGCTCTGGTAAAGTCTCTAATGAAATTCCAGTTCTGTAGTTGACTCATTAAACCTTCTCTCAATCCATCACTGTAAAACTGATTATCAAGATGTTGTCTTTCGGTGTTATCCATCTTGAGTGACTTTTTTGGAGATTGATGCACATTCGTTCTTATGACTGCCTCAGATGATATCTGCTATTTATCTTGATCTCCTTTTATTTACTGTTTTAACTGAGAAGGTTCTACTGCCTGTTTTGATTGAATTTTAATGATGAGGTCTTGACTACAAGGCAGACTTTCTGCAGATTTCAGACACGTTTTATAAAGTAGTGTCCTCGGGCTTTCCCTACTGACATGTTTCCAGATTGTCTTTTTCCTGCAGTCCCAAAGGGATTTTGCTGTGCTGTGTGTGCAACCACCCAGGTGGACATGCTGCAGAATTATGGTGAGCTTTAAAGAAGGGATAGGGAATTACCTGACAGTATAAAACAATTATTTGCCAGTTTCCTTGCAGGGTCTAATGGATGTGGAAGGGTCAAATTCAAGTGTAAAGGAAAGTAAAAGCAGCAGCGGTATGTAGTTTGTCAGCAATATCAGTGCAAACAGACCAACGTGTCAGCGAAATGCCAGGTCAGTGCTGGCCAACTCCAGTTAAGCATAGAAAAAAACAAACAAACCAAGGAAGAAGGGAAATAAGGAAGAAAAAAAGGGTGGTGACAGCATTAGGATCCTGAGCTATGATATTTTAAGGCGTAACTGAAGCCAGACAAGCTGGGGATATTTTTGAGGATTGTCTCTGAGAACATTTGAAGGGCAGGACAGAAAAGCTTGGAGCTATTTTGACAAATTCATGGCACGATTGGAGCACAGCTGTACTTTTACAGCTCCTGTGCCCTGCTAATGTGCTGCACACTGCTGTCAGGATCAGGCAGTGAACCTGCAAGGGGACTGGGCTGGGGGCTCCCCCAGTGTCTCCTGTCTGACCTGCAGCATTTCCCTTTCACACCCATTTGTTTTAGGACCTATGCTTCTCTTTCTTGACAAAGAAGACTTATGTAGTTGTTGTGTGACATCAAGGAAATTGTGTGATTGTTACAATTCAAAATAATTTCATCTTACTCTTTTTTTTTTTCTTTTTCTTTTTTTTTTTTTTTTTTTTTTTCCTCCCTGCAGCATCCTGTGGTATCTTGCAATAAAACTGCCAGCAGGTGCCTAGGATATATTAACAGCCTCTCATGGACAGCCTTTTCCAACAACGCTGCTATAAAGGCCAGTGCAAGGGTAAACCTGCCAATCTGTTTCAGGAGGAGAAATACTGATGCAGTCCTGGGACTATGGGATCATGCTGGCTGTCTTCTAGAAGACACAGCTGTTCCTGCTCACATGGAGCCCCCAGTCATTTCCCTTTGAGGGAGGGGGCTGTGTCTGGGATACAGAACCTTAGGAGATGGTGCCTGTATCTGCACTGCTGTGTCTCATGTTCATCCCTAGGGAGCTGGACTTCTGTGCTGAGGGTTTGGAAGTGCTCACTGAGTGCTGCAGGACAATGAGCGCTGCATCTTCATAAATCTGGTTGGATATTATGAAAAACTTATTCTCTGAAAGAGTGGTGAGGCATTGGAACAAGCTGCCTAGGGAGGTGGTGGAGTCACTGTCCCTGGAGGCATTCAAGAAATGTGGAGATGTAGTAGGGGTATGATTTATTGGGCAATATTGACAGTAGGCAAATGATTGGGCTGGATGATCTTAGAGGTCTTTTACAACTTTAATGATTGTATGAAATGCACCCTTCTGGATTTATTGGAGTTTATGCCAGATCTCTTATAATGGACAAAAAAGGAGATGTGTTCAGGTCAATGTTTACAAGCAGGTATAGTGTGCACCCATTAAATACCTTCCCTGGCCCCCAGCCACTTGTAATATGTGCTGTGCTCTGAGCTCTGATCTTCTGCCTGCTCCAAGCTGTACTTGAGTATCCAACAATGACTGTAAATTAGCTGATGCATTTTAATGTAGAATAATAGATTTCTGGTGAAGAGCTTTTTTCTTGTGAGTCCTTTGTGGGCTTATTTGCATCTTTCCACTGTGTCTGCATGTGTGCTAGAAGTTCTGGAGATTAGCCTTAATCTCTGACTGAAAGCAAAGCAAAGTGATGTTAGTTTGAAGAGTGGATTCTGTGTGAGATACATTTAGTGACTTTTATTTTTCCCTTCGGCGGTCAAAGGTAAACTGCTCCCACCAATATTACTGGACCAGGATTTTTATTTTTTTCCCTCCCTCTTGAGAACCTTTACCACTCAAGTAACTGGAGTTTTAGAGAGCTTTTGGATCTAATTCATACATGGTGTGTAGTTCCTGAATGTGTCCTTCCTGATAAGAAATCAGTTGTTTCTTTGAAAGTATTTTCTCAATAAACAGCTTAAATTGAGTCTCTGTGGCTGTTCTTTGAGCTGAACATTCTCATCCTTGTAGGCATGAGGAAAGAAGGTAACATGCAATAGGGAAGCTGGGTACTTTGTGATATCTGCTTAGACAGGGAGAGATCCTTACCTAGGAAGCCTTGTGCCTTGCTGGGTCACACGGTGTGCAGCTGTTCTGCAAGATTCATAAAGTTCTTAAATGTGTCTTTAGATCTTAAAAAAAAAGAAACAGTATTTCTTCTTTGTTTGTGGATGGGTTGTCAGCATCTGTGCCCTGAGCTATTCTTTGTCCTTGGGATTGACGTCTTTAGGCCTGTAGGACAGCCTAAATTTAGTTCTGGTACACCCAAACTTGCCTTTGTATCCCTAAGCTGACCATGGTGTCCCTTTGAAGGGACCTTGTCCTTGCTGATGCTCATCCCAACAGGGTGCAGGGGCTCATCCTGCGGTTGGTAGGAGACAGAGCCCATGGGTGACAGGTGGCACTTGCCAAGCACAGCCACACTCCAAAGCAGAGCCCCAGCAGGCAGGCAGCTGCTCTTCAAGCTATGATGAAATATGGATTCCAAGATAAGTTATTTTTCATAACTCTGCTGAAGAACTAAGGCTGAAGCCAACGTTTAAGCTGTCAAATACTTGTTGGAGAACTGCTTCTCCATGTGTATGTTGCACTCAGGCAGTGCCTGACTACTGGGAAAAGCAGTGAATGGAGCACAGGTCTGCACGTGCGAGTTGTGGAGATGGGCAGGAGGGAAACCATTAAAGCAGGAACCTATGCTTTACCCATTATTCATCTCTCTGGGATGGTCCTGTCAGATGTAGCTCATACTGTAGTGCACACTTGTGCAATAGCTTTATCCTCTTATGCTCCTTTTTCTCACCATATCTTGCTTTTCCAGCTGTTTTTCAGAAGGCAGCTAAGCATTTCTCCAGTTCGTGAGAATGTTCAGAATATGAAGAAATTCTACCAGAAAGTTTTGGAGGCAGAACTTGCAGCCAGTCCTGTACCTGTATTTCCTTATTTTGTCCTCTTATTGTTGCCTACTTTGTTGTTAGAAGTCACAGTTTCAAAGTCATTGGGAACAGCTTTTAGTACCTCTTCCTACAGCCTATCTCTATAAAGATCTCCCATTAATTTTTGTGCCAATTCGGTGGGAGGAGGGAACACAGCCTTTCTTTAGCAATGTGTTTGTTTTTTTATGTGCCTGCTGCAGTTCATTTCTTTGGCCAAACTGTTTTTTCTTTGGCTTTGCAGTTATTTAAACCACTGTGGTTTGTGGACCTTATACTACCCAATGTCAATTAATGAAACACTCTTTATTGTTTTCTTTTTAATGGTCTTCAGCCTTTTAGGTCATAGACCTACCTATTGCATTCTTTAGATGATGTATAGGCTACTTTATCCTGCAGAGATGACCCAGCCTTCATATGCCCCATCTCAGCTTCTCCCCACTGAGTGCAAAGGATTACCAAACACTGACCCACGCAACCAACCTGCAGGTGCTCCCTGGACTTTCCCTGGACTTCAGTTTTTAGAACAATCATGAAAGTTCCTATGTGGATCTGTTCGATTTAGGAGCAGAGACGGATGCAGTTCGTACAGGTTCACTTCCCATCACGAATGCTTCATTGATCCGTGCTGGAAACAGTCAGCCTTGTTGACTACAGGGAGCAGAGTACAGCTGGGGAACTGTTTTTCCCTTTCTTTGTGAACCGAATGGCATTGATTGCTTCAGAACCAATGCATTTTCATTAGGCTCATTTTATTTTCCAGATTTTCATCTTTCACAGTGTTTATGAAAGGAAGAAATTAATGGCCCTTGCTAAATGCTGCTGAGAGGAGCTGGGAAGGCTTCCCAGGGCTTTGGTCTGATCTTTACTTTCCTGCATTATATCCTTGAGCTTTTGCTGAACTCATAGGAAAGACCAGAGACTGCTGGATGCCTGTGGCCCCTTGCTGCATCACCCTCTCTTTCCAGACAGTAAACGTCCTAGGAAGCATAAAAGGACACGTGCACTGTCAACATGAGCTGTATTAGAGGGGTTTTCAATTTGTGGTATTTCCCCAAAGGCACCTTGGCACAGTGGGCAGCTGGGTGGTGGTTGGGTGCTTTGGAGCACTGGAAAGAGACAGATTCTCCTGCAAGTGCTGGGTTTTATCATGTACTTCTCTTATTCTGTGGGTTTGCTAGAGTAGATATATTTACTACACAGTTTCTTGGCTAATTATTTCTAGTGTGGCACTGATTGAGCTGTTAATAAAGTGTGAAGGTGCCTCGCAGGCACATTTTGAGTCTTAAAGAAATGGTCTACATCTAAATTGCAAATAGTAAAATTTCCTTACCCACCAATATTAAGGTGATAGCATCTCCACTATTGTAAAATTAATCAAGCTTCTCTTGGTGACAGAAATGTTAATTTAAATTTTTCGTCACAATTACAGAGAGAGTTATTGCAGCCTCTGACTTGTAATTAATTTCTCTTTCTTTTCATCACTGCGTTGCAGCCCTTTGTAATAGTGATAAATGGAGTATCTACCTGACCTTTTTTTTTTTTCTTGTATTATATAAATTACTTTTAGATTAAAAAATATATATTTCTGGTTAATCAGTGCTTTTCCATAAACAGGCAAATGGAGAAGAGCTTGGGGTGGTGTTGGTGCTTCACGTGTAGGCTGAGAAGAAGCAGCGACCAAACCCAATACTAGCTGCTGTCCCTGTGCTATGTATTGTGCCAGTGGAACTCTTTGGAAATGAGTGTACCAGTGGTCCCTATGGACTTCCAATTTCTGTAGCTATTAAAATACCAGGGCAAAGTGGGTGCTTGCAGCTCTTGGTGCTCTTTGAGAAGAGGTCGAAGCAATTTTCAGATGAATTAGCAGTTATCTTCAAGAACGTGAGGAGATCTAGGGGTGGTTCTGAAGAAAGAGAAGAGATGTGGGTAGCACCTGGCCCTAAGTGCAACGAAAAGAGCCAGGTGAGTCTGACTTTGCTGCAGAGGCAGATGATCCAGCTGCTTGTCCGTGCACGCTCAGAGCATCCTGGGTGATAAAGAGCAGCCAACACAGCTGTCAGGTACTCATCATGTCACCCCACCTTGTTCCCCTCTGTGACAGTATGACAGAATGGAAGGAGGGAGTCAGCTTGGCTGCCATGAGGCTTTTTATGCTGTCTTGCATGTCAGTCTCCAAAGCAATAGAAGAAAATTGAGTCTATAACAGACTGTGAATGATTGGCAAATTGTGTTCAAGGGGAAGCTATCAGCGATTAGCTGTCAAAGTGGGGAGTGCTTTAGGTGAGGTACCTTATGGTGCCTGACAGAGGTCTGGAGCTGCTCAGTATTTCACGTGGGACTTGGGTGGTAAGGTTATGGGTCCCCACATGGTACTGCAGGTGACACCAACCTGAGAAAGGTGGCATCGCTTTGTAGGTTGCCACTAGAATTTAGCATCCCTAGAAAAGCTGAGAGATTATCCAAAAGCAATTGAATTAAAAGAAATACATTTTATATATTACTCCTATAGAAATGCGTGTGCATACAATGGCATCTAGTTTGTATTTGCATTGATAGGGCTGGTGGACATGCACTTTGTAAAAAGTCTGGGGGAGATGGGCTTCTTTAAGCCACAGTAACAGGAAGCAGAGCGGGATGAGGTGGTGGTATTTTGGTTCTGCAAATGTTTGCAGCAAGAGAAAAAGTAAGTGAACAGTTCTCTAAGCTGACTGAAAAAGGGGGGTTGACAATTCAGATGGGTTATTCATTTGTTTGAGGCTTATCCAAATGGTCTTAGTAAAATCACTTGGGTATTGTACGTTAGAAGTGACTGTGTGTCCAGCAGGGCTGATATCAATAGCCCTAATTACAGACTATCTTATCTGAATTACTTTATGATATTCAGTGATCTCTGCTACAGAGGAGAATAAATTAAGAGAATACTGCCTTGGGCTATATGTTCTCAGAAATTGGTAAATACAAAAATTTGAATGTATCTTTGATAAGCATCCACTTCTTTTGGATGCCTGTTTGAATTGTGTTTTCTTTATTGGTTAAATCTCCCATCTGTAAAATTTGTGTCTGTGTTGCTGTCTTTGAGTTTAACCCAGAAGAGTCTCCTGTTGGAGGCATTGGAGGCATTTGGCCACCAACCAATTTGCCAGACAAACTACATTTTTCTCTCAAATGCAGTTAATGACCCGAACAAAATGAAATGCTTGTTACGGGTTGATTTAAGCAGTGTGGTCTAACGACAGCATTCTCTCCTCTCTGCCCACTTTCAGTGACCATTCTGCCTTATTTCAACTGGGCAGAAAGGAAACAAGCTCTTGAAGCAAAGCTTGGAGACACGTCTCTAAGAAAGAGGGGCATAATTAGCTAGGGATTTTTACTTTGAAATTTCCTGACAAAAATTAATTAGAAGAATCATGCAATTATAGTAAATGCATCTTATTGGTCCCCAGTGACTTGTTTCTAAACACAGGGTTATTATTTAGTATTCATGACAGCAACAAAAAAGTACCAAATAAACATAATGGGCTCTTTTTGTATACAATAAAAATGACGTACAGTAGCTGCATGTTTTACTAATTTGGCTACAGAATCTTAAAGAGATGGCAGAGCTGGGGCGGGAATGCAGTGATGCTTCCTGGAGGGATGCTGCTGAACTCAGTAGGTGTTGCAGGACATGGTGGCTTGGTTTTTGTCATGACAGTGGTGAACTGTGTGCTGTTGCTTCAAAACGAGTACAACCTTCCTTGGTCATTTCTGCCCCAGTAGGACAGGATGGACACACAGGAGTCAGGGAAGAATTGCAGTTGATTCTCATCTGCTTCTTGTCTCTGCTTGCTGCAGGGTCTGTTTTCAGGAGTTTGAGAATTGTGATGCAGTTCAGCATCAAAAGTGCTGCAAATTTAGAGATTTTAATTTATTTGTTTCACTGGGGTTTCTGGGGTAAGTTTGGTTGGGGAAATCTCATGTGTTTATGATTGTCTAATTTGTATCACATGTGTAAGGTGGGCATTGAGCCATGCAAGTATACTTTTTTTTTCATTCCAAGCTATACTGCTAACAGGATGGAGTTTTACTGCGCTATAGTGTGGTTGAGTGTGTTCTGTGATACTGAATGTATACTGTATCATCACATAAGTAGCCCCACTTTGCTTTGGATTCATTAAGTAGATGGCTAAGATAGGCAAGATAGGTAGTCAGAGTTGCTATGTGGAGGTGTCTTTCTTCTTTTGTTGCTGGTTATAGAAAGAGCCGATATAAGAAATCCCTGACTTTGGGATGTCAGGTGATGTGAATCCCACTCTGTTCTGGTCTTATAGGTTGTGCATAAGATCAATTGGTGGAGACATATGAGCACTATAAATCTTTTTACTGCATGTACCAGCTGTAAAGGGGAGTGATCTTCAAATGACATCATCAACACAAAGGGCACTAAGAGAATTCCGACTTACGACACAATAAATTGTCAAGTAGCCTAGTAATGGACATTGAGCCTGGACAGTTTTGCAAAGTGAGTTCTCTCATAAAATGGTATTCTGCCTCTAAATGGGGGCTCCAAACCTGCTTAGCTAGTACCACTTAAGCCGCTTTAGTGAGATCATTTTGGATTTGCACAGTCGACCAATCTTCCCAAATTGCTCCGTGTCTAATGTAATCCCAGATGTATTTACCATACTTCATTGTATTTATAGAGGTGACTAGGCCATGGAGACGTGGCTTACTTCCAGGGACAAGAAGTCCAGGTTCTTCAGTGCATTTTCTTCTTCTAAAAGCAATGCCACAGCACTCAGAGCTTGCAGTGAGCACATTTGTCTTTGCTCTGTGACGATGGTTGATCATTAGCAAAATGTATTTCAGTATTTATGGTTACAGGCATATTGACCTTAATGCTACACGTGGCACGGCCAGCCACCACTAGGAGAAGGTACAGGAGTACTACAGGCTGCTTTCTTCTGAGCAAAGAAAATGCCTCCAAGGTACTCCAGCTGGGAAGGGCAGTATATAGGTGAAATAAGTCCTTGGTTCAAGTATGGTAAATTGTCAGATACAGACTTGTTCCTTTACCTCTCTACTGGTTCTTGCCCTTACTTAGCACACAGGGCTGTGAAGCCACATGCTCATTTGCTTTAGCTGCCCTGCAGTAGAGGGAATCGCACTGATTGATGTCAGCTTGAGGATGTAGCCCATATTAACATCTAATGGTAATTGTGCCAGAACTTGTGCTTGTGCTCCAGTATTCTGCTCTGCAGCGTCCGGCTGTTGTTTTATTCAGTTTTGTACACTTGCTATCAATGTATATTTGTTTGCATTGCACACTGGTTTTCTCTCAGAAGTAAGGTTCTGTTTGTGAGACAAATGTGTGATATCCTGAAGCACAATTCATTATTTTGCCATAGGTTTAGTGTAATTCCCAGCAGCAAACACGTCTGATCTAAGCCTGGCAAAAAGCATGCTTTTCTATCGGGCAACGTGACAGTCTCCATGATATAATGAATTACACACAGCTGGCTTTTCTCTGGCTTAGGAATTTTGTTTCATTATTACTATATCTGTGCAATTTCTTAATATTCTCGAGTCCGGATACTGCTTGCAGGCGTATCAGATTATTCATACGTTAAAGTGAAATATGATGTGAAGAGGAATGCAGAATGTGCTTTATTTGTGGGTAACCGGGTATGTAATGGTGTATAAAGAATCAGGAACTGGGATTTAGCAGTGACATCTCTTCTGCTTTCTCATTCAGCCCCAAGCTCAAATGCATGAGGGAGTTATAAAGTCTCCTCTCCTAGCACTGCTTCTTTTCCCCAACTTACCTGACATAACGGTTTGGGCTGGAAGGGACCTTGAAGACCACCTAGTTCCAACCCCCCTGACTTGGGTAGGGACATTTTTCACTGCCCAAAGCCTCATCCATCTTGGCATTGAGCTTGGAACTTTGTTCTCTCAGGGTGTTTTGGGGATGAGCTGAGATCCCTTCAAACAAAATTGGCAAGGGTGTTTAGTATAGGATAGGGCTGGATGCGTGCTACTGCTTCTTCCTGCTCAAGGATGAAACGGGGGCCTTTGGAAGGGAAGCCTGAAAGGACAGGAGCACCACTTCTTACTCATTACCTAGCCAGAGGCACTGGAGTTACTGGTCTAATTAGGTATGTGTGGGGCTGATTTAAGTTCTTGCTCTTGTACCTCAAATCTCAACTTTTCAAACCTGGGGATGGATTACTGTAGAGTATTAGATTTATGGAAAAGAAAGGCTGAGGTGAATGTTGTCTTTATTTCATCTGAAGCAAAATTGATATGTATGATGTTATGAAATACTTTGTCATAATGTGTAAGTTTGTCTAGCAGGTTTTGTTGTTTTTTTGTTTTTTGTTTTTTTTTTTTTAGTGTAATCACTTCTGACTCCCATCTTCTTAATGAAGAATGTGAGAAGCAATGACTTTGCTCCTTGGGTGCTTTTATTGGTCAAGCACATTCTCTACTTGTGTGCCCAATTGTATTAAATGCCAATGCCCAATCCCCAAATGCCCTTGAATTTTCTAAGTGATATTTTATTGATGCAACTGCATCTTGTTTGACCTTAAGGTTTTATTACATCTTCACCAAGAATGATGAGAGGCCTCCTTTTGCATTTTGTTAGTACTTCTGTCCACCTCTGATGAAATATATCTCAATATCATCAAATATTCTATGGTATACTACTGAATCCACTATGCCTGCAGGTTTTCATATAGGCAGTAGGGTTTGCCCAACTCAGTAAGGTGGAGCACTTGGCTGCTCTTGCTGATACAGATTAGGAGTCAGGGTAACATCACTCTAGGGCAGTGTACTGATTTAGTAGTTGATCCATAGTTCCGTAAATTACATCCACAGAATTGTTCAAGATGAATGATATCACAGATGGGTTACTTGGGCTGATTCAGGGCGCTTTCTTAAGCATAGTAGGTCAATTTTCTAATGGAGCAAAGTGGGTGTGTTTCAGAAAGCTGCTGGCACATGCATATGTACGCTCCCACACTGCATCACATAGATAAAGTCAATTCCAAATTCTCTTCTATGTCAGTGTATTCATGTTTAATCCAGATGGTTTTTTGTTTGTTTGGTTGATTTTTTTTGAGACTTTCAAAACTGAGCAAAGTACAGGGAACTGTGCTACAGGGAGTGACCTGGAATCGATGAGAGTGGTCTAAATGTTCCCTTCTCTTCAATTTTGTGAAATGTAAATTACTTGACTCGGAATACTGGTGAAGCACAGAGTAGTCTTCAGGCTGGCTTTTCAACCCATGGTACCCCCCAGCCTGATGGTAGTACAAAGCAATGGAAATGCATGTTGTCAGATGTCTGGATACTTCAAGCTGTTCTACTTTCTTTTTCCTTTCTTTTTCATTCACTTGATGAATTAGACTTGGGAAAAAGCCATAGCGTGGATCCATAGTTTACTATCAAATTAAGCTAAAGCAAAGCTTTTCCTTTTTGCTGACTTTGGCAAATTTTCAGGCCGTCTCCTAAAACTCCACAGAGCTTGTTTATATAAGCTCAAAAATGCAGTTGAGCTTCATGCCCACTCTCCCCCTGACATTTAGAGATGTGGCACAGTCAAGGCCTATTGAGAGATGGGGTTTTGCAGGCACTCATTCATCCATTTAAGAGCACAAACATCTGCTGGCTGTTTGTGCCTAAACATGCTCAGGTGAACAGACGAGGAGGCATTACCTGCTAGGCATCAGCTAGAAATGGCATTTCCACATCGTGGCAATGCTTCTTAAACCAATTTATCTGGCAGGTCCCATCATCTCCTCTTCAGTAACTGATTGTTCTGCACAGTGTTCTGCTGGTACTCAGTAGAACAGCAAACCTAACATGCTGATTGTTTTCATCTCCTTTTGTACAAATGTGCAAGTGGAACACAGTTTCCATGAAAGATTCCAAGAGAAATTTTATCAGAATGCAGACTGTTGATGTAATGAAATTTTCTCATGGCAAGCATGTAGCAATTGCCAATCCTGTAGAGTGAATAGACATAACTGGATTTTGTTGCCTGAGAATGAAGTTGCTTTCATATTTTATATCCTGCAATAAGAAAGCTGGAAGCAACAGACTCTGCTTTGAACTTTATTTTTAGTTAATAACAACTTAAGGAGGCATGAGAAGAAATTTTATCGCTCCTCAGTTAAACAAATTCTTTTTTATTTTCATTCTGACTTTTGGTACAGAATTCTCTACACTTATTTGTGAATATGAATAATTGTTACTGAATTACTCTGAGCTGCTTTGCTTTCAGTACTGGGCTCTGTTTTTTAATGGGGTCCCCATTCACCACTCACACATCAAAAAGGGAGTAAACCACAGGAAGGTTATCAGCCTCTGGTAATTTTGGTGTAAAGGGAAGGCATTTGTCAACATCTACTCCTTGACAGCCAAGTACAAAGGCAGTGGTGCCCTGTGCTTGGAAATACTCAAGGTCAGCCTGGATGAGGCTCTGAGCACCTGATGGAGCTGTAGGTGTCCCTGTTCATTGAAGAGGATTTGAACCAGATGGCCTCTAAAGGTCGCTCCCTTCCAACTCAGATAATTCTGTGATGAATAGTTGCCTGCCCTTTGATGTAATCATGAGGAGAGACACCATAGAGTTGAGGTATCAGGAGCCATCATGTTTCAAGTGAATCCGGAGGCAGAAGGCTGTCCTGGGCTAGCTTTTGTGCAACTTCAGGCATTTTGAGAGAAGCATTTGATCTGGAATGTTGCTTTTTTCTTTTGCATAACTAGTTTAGTTGACAGCGTGCTGGTTGTGCTCCTTTGATCTCTGCTCGGTTTGACTGTATTTTCAATAACTACTTAGTATAAAAATAAAATGTGCAGGCCCCATCAAATAAACTAATTAAGGATTAGAATGAAGAAGTGTCAAAATCCGAGACCTCGCTGAGGCAGATTAGTCACTGCATACCAGACACGATCTAATAACTAATGGGTTGCTGTAGTAACGGGGGAATCAATACCCCTTGGCTGGTCGGGGAGCTGACAGTAATTTCTGCTGGGTCATAGATTCTGGAAAATGAAGTGCCACCTACTACAGCACAAGTAATCTCTGTGGACTTTTTGACAACAGCACATCCTACAAAGTTTATATCAAAGAAAATATTAATCTCTCAAGTCTGCTTGTTTATCTCTGCAGAGGTTATCTGATATTGTTACAGCCACAGACAATTAAGTTTAGGCTCCTATGTGAACTCTCAGTGGGTCAGCTTTGGAAAGAAGCCTTTGGGTTTGCTTACTGATGGATTAATAGGTTGTATCTGTCCTGGGGCTCTTGGATTGTGGAAAGGGAACCTGCAGAAGCACAGTCTGTTATCCCGAATCTGTCCTCTTAGTCAATGAAAAACTCCTCCTGGAGTCAAAAGGAGTTTAACTGAGGTGGAGGAGATGTGCACTGAAAAGAAAATGATTATTTGCGATCAGGCTGTAGATGTGGCCTTGTGGCTGCATGTGTTTGTGTCTTAGTAGCCCAATTTGCATGGGGATAACCATGTTTCCTTGTTTCTTCGGGCTTGATGGCAAACCCTCTGGGGTGGGAATACTCTTCTGTGTCTGAGCAGTAGTGAGAATGTCAGCTGTGCACAGTCAGTGCTGATGGATGACAAAGAGGGACTTTATGCTGTGCCAAAGACAGCAGCAGGACAACCTCTGAGATTGTAGTGAAGTAAAAGCGGGTCTGTATAGTTTAATCTAAAGCCCAGCTCAGAGAGGAGCAAGCCCACAAAAAAGTATCTAGCACACAACCTTAAGAAGGAAAACAGTGGCTGATATGGACTCAGGTGAGGGAACCCTGAATGGTAAAAGGAGTTAATGTTAGTCAGGGAGTTATGGGGGATAATAAGGACTTTTTCCAAACATGTAGGGGGATGGTAGTGCTGAAGAGAAAGTAGGCCACTCGCTAATGAGGGGAATGGTGGTGTTAATTATGTCTTGAAATTGCCTAAGATACTGAGCTCCTGAAATTCATCTTCGGCAGAAAACCATCAGGAAAATAAGTTCGGGCAATTAGGAGGTGGGGGAGAATCTGTGTAAAAATAGCCTGGATAATTAAGAGCAGATATGGGAACATCTGAGAACCAGCAAGAAGTGCAAGAAGAGCCTCCTGGCTTTGCTGAGCTCCACCAAACTGATCTCACAGGCACAGGGGATGCAAAGGGCAGATCCCTGCTCTTATGGGGGGAATGCCAGGCTGCAGGGGCACATCTGTCCTCGTATTGTGCTCATGGCAGTGCCTCCTCCACTGCTGTGCTCAAACCTTTGCTGTGTTCCTGGGACATTGGCTGGGACAGGGCTCAGCTGGGGTCAGCACAGACACAGAAGCACTGGCAGTGACATCCACAGCCCTGCACAGGGGCCAGCATGGGCAAAGGCAGCTCTGAGTTCCCCTTAGCTGCTCTCTGTGTTTTTGGGTCCTGCGTATGGCGGGGAAAAGCCCAGTACTAACTCTGATTTTCCACAACAGCTCTGCAGCTGCTGCTGATGTTTGTGCTGGTTGGTACATAATGTTGGTGAATAATAATACCTGACCTGGTGGAATGAGAGCTCTTTTATCAAACGCATTTAAAGAAAAATGACAGTCCATGTAGCTTGTAATGGAATGGATGATAAATCACAAAATGGGGAAAAACAATTGTGTTACTCCTGCTGGTATGAGTTCCTGCTCAGAAGGTCTATATGTTATATTTTTTGATGACATAAATATAATGGAATTCTCTAGAAATGCTGACCAGAAGTCAACATACAACGCAGTCTCAGGAAGTTTCCTAATATCTTTGTTTGTTTTAGGTAATAGATCTGTTGATGTGTATTTCTCCTATTGAGTGCTGTGATAGGATGCTGTAATGAGATTACAATATGGAATGGGAGCTCAATGAAAGTGGCAGTATCAGAAATGTCACCCCCTAACAAATTAGCAGTTGCAGTTTGCCCTCTGGTTACAAAACCTTGTTCCTTTTGTCTTTTACTGTAACTTATAATAACAAAGCCTGTGATGTAAATGTCTGCAGGGTATGTTTCCAGTAGCTAAGCGTGAAACATGTTTCAGTGGGGATACGGGGGAAAAGCAGACATTTTTTAAAATTCAAGACAAAGGATTTTTGGCCTTGGGCACTCCAGCTGCAGCTGCTGTCAATACAGGGAAGACAGGACTGCATTTTCTATTTATTTTTTTCTTTAAAGAAGGAAAAGATGCCCAACTATCTGATTATAGAACCCACAATATTAAAATATCCACAGAAAAAGTAGTAATTAATTCCTTTGGAGTCTGACTTGTGATGGAAAAGTTGCACATATCAAATGAGTGAGCCGTAGCTTGGATTTACAGCCTCGGAGCCTGGAGATCAAACAAGGACCTAAAATGAGATTTATTTTATTTTAAATTTTATTTCTAGCAGCAACTAGGAATTCATGGGACTCATTGCAAAGCCCAGTGCAGAGAAGCCACATTGACTCCTATTGTTTCCCTTCATTTCAACAAAAGAGCCAGAGCTCATTGGTTAGGTATAAGGAAGTGCTGGGTTTCATTTTTAAGATGCTACAGAGCAAGCTTAGATTATAGCTGCTTGATACATAATAGTGACACTTCACTTATCCAGGCAACTGGGTAGTGCCTGAATAGTGCCTGTGGCTTAATTATTTACCTGTGGCTTAATTGGGTGTAATTTTACTGAAGAGTCTGTTTATTTTCCTATGGAGAGGCTCTAAGATGCTGCTAAATGAGAATGTTACCGGTCCCTGCCGGTACCCCTCACATCAGCAGTGCAGAACTCGTTAATACCTGCAGAAATTTGGCCCTCGTGATGTTTTCTCTGGTGCCATCAGCCTGTGCTCTCTGGGCACCTGGTGAGCAGCTGGGACCTCCATTGCAGGAGCAGAAATGTTCTGTGGTAGCAGGCAGAGCTCTCCATGCTCTCCCTTTGTTGTTTATTGGCCTCTCACTTGGTTTTAATCCTGTACAAATTCCACACCGTTCGGTATTTCTGTCTGAGAGCTCACAAGGATGACTTGTTTAGGGTCAGATATTCCAAGTTATGCTCACATCAGTGTCTGTGGGTATTGGATAGATACACAGACAGACCAAGGACTACACCCTGGACAAGCCATCCTTATTTAGATGACCCTTTCAACATCAGTGTGTTGTTCTTGTGTGTCTAATAGTCTTCCTGTGTGAGGATTGAATATCAGAGCTTTGCAAGCCCTGGCTAGAAGCTAAGCCAGCACTTATCCAAGATGTGCAAAAGCTCTTCCTAGTGCTCTGCCCATGGGAAGTGCTGGGGAAAGATGTTTATCTCAAATATCCATTTAAATCAAACCAAATGTGCTCGGACATGTTCTGGCTAGATTTTGAATTCAGAAAGCTCTGATTTTCTTTCCCTTCCCATCCTCAGTCCAGGACCCTCCTTTTGAATCCCTGTAGGCAATTTCCTTACAGTACTTAGAACTCCAATCTTCATTGGACTTCCACAACAACAGAAGCTTTGTATCATTGTTTTTTTTCTCTCAAAATGCTTAGTTTCTATTAACAACCTTACAAAAGGGCAGTGTATTACTACTTGGTGATCCCAATGATAAATGAAGCACATTATATGTGAAGTAAAGGCTCTATTTATCCTTGCTTTAAAAAAAAAAAAAAAAAAAAAAAAAGTCCCAGCAGGTTTAATGCAAGTAGCTTGCAGTGACCTTCATAACAAATCAAGAATAAACCTCAGTGCATTCTCACAGAGGTGAATGGTGTTGCAGACTCTTTTTATTGAAATAACAACAATAAGAGTGACGAGTTGTATTATTAGTATTTGATAATGCAAAAAAATTAATGCTCACTGAAAACCAGGTGCCAGCACTACTTGATTGTTTACCAACATAGTCATAAAGAAACAGAGTTATTAAAGGATCTGAAATCACTCAGTAATTCAGCTGCTGACATTGATGGATGGAACTTGGCTGTTCCTCTTTGCAAAAGCTGCTGACTGGATAAATGTTTTATTCATGAAGCCCCGGGCAGGAAGAGATGCCAAAGGTTTAAGAATATTTTAAGAAACTCTTTGAGATGTCAAGCAAGTTATCAGGTGTTGTTAAGCAAAGGAGCTGAAGTACTACATTTAAACATAACCGAGCTCTCAACATATACAACAACAATACATCAAAAGCCAGGATGCAATTCTTGTCTCAAGCAGCATATGGATGATGAGTTAGGAATACAAGTCCTTTTATTTCCTGCACCTTTGTACCTTCAGTCATCTCACAGCCCTGTCTCTTTCAGCATTGTTATCCCAAAGGGAATTTTTACACATCATGTTTTGAATTTAGTCTTGGAAACAAATAAATATTTAGATACCAAGCCCTACAAGGTCACACATTCAGATCAAAGACAAAATAGTGATATGATGACGATGTTCATGGAAATGAACAGTTGAGATCAGAACTAGCAAGTTCTGCCTGAGCTCTTGGTGGGAGATGTTGTTCAAAGTGCTAATTAGTGCAAGAAGTAATTATCAAAATACAGAATAACAAGGAATTTCCTTCTGCCCCTTTCACCCTACTCATGCTTCCTCTTTGTCTCAGGGCAGTGTTCAGCAAGGGCAAGCCTACAGCTCCTGACCCATTTGATGAGGCAGTGGTCGTTTGCAGCAGTTGTAACTTAGGTGATTACTTCAATGCCCTGTTCCTGCTCTGTGAGAATTTTTCAGATCAGATACTTTGTTGATTTTTTTTTTTTTAATTTTTTTTTTTAAGTGGAAAGAAATGTTTTGTAGAAAGAATTTTAATGAAGCACTCTATAGCCCCACAAGCTCCTCCATGGACAAGTGTTTGAATATTTCATAATCTATATTAATAACTTCTTTTAAGTTTCTACAGTCTCATAAGAGCAGAACAGATGAGCTCTTGATGGAGCTGAACTGTCAATCTGAACATAGTGACATTAGAAAATAGCTCTGTTTCCAAGACTAGCTGCATGAAATGTCCCTTCTTGCCAAGGGAGCAGCAAAGTACAGTTTAAATGTCCACTATTATGACATCTCAAGAGTATAAAAATGGGGAAAGGTATTAAAAATGAGTAATTAAAAATGAAGAGTGATAGGTAATGGTGAATAAAAAGTAGGTAAGTACTGCTCTTCCGCTGCCCTTTTGGTTTGCAGAGACTCGGCTAAAGACCAAAAGCATATTTCTCACCGGCCCCAGTTAAAATTCAAATCCTATGGACTGACAGTGCAAAACACTGTCAAAAAAGCTGTCAAGTTGTATCAAATGAATTACTGTATTACCTCTCTTTATCTGTCAAAGGCATTGATTATTTTCAGTGGAGGGAGCCCTCTGACAGTTGCTGAAACTGAAGAATCCTGTGTTGAAATAATTTGGTTGACACATGTCACTATTTCCTAAACAGACAAGTCAAATATGTTATTTTTGTCTCCATCTGTGGAGAAAGCATGGTTATGTAGTATTTTTGTGGAAGATAAATAATACAGAGAGAGAGGAACATCCATTAGCATTTCACTTTCTCTGCTATTTTTATGGATGTTTTTATGTAGTATCTTTATAAAGATGTTCCTCTTTGCATAAGAACTTGTGTGCCTTTGGTGGCTGTGATATGTGTCAAGGATTTTCTTAGATGCCCCCAACTAATTTAGATAGTCAGCAAACTATACTGGTGCCGTTCTTGATTGCAGCTGATAGTTTACTGTTGACTGCTCTAAACTTCTATTTCCTACCACTCCTGTGCCTGTAGCAGTGATATAGGTGTCATATATTCCAGAGAACGCCTCTTTATATTGCAGATGGACGAACCAACAAGGACAAAGTAAGAACTACATCATGGAACTGCTGCCAGCTTTTGGAATGAACTTTGTGCCAAACTCTGCGTTGTTGCTGATTTTCACGTGATGGTTGTGGAAACACCCGGTTTTATCAGAGCTGGCTTTGCTGAAGATGCCTTGCAGGACTGCAGAAAGGGAAGCCCAGCTCTCCTCCAGCTCAACTCTGTCGCATCTAGTACAGCTGAAACTATACTAAAGGAAGGACATGTCCAACTCCCTCTCCTGGGAGCAAGCTGATGAGTGACAGTGTCATGGTGAGTTACTGACCATTAAAAGGTGAGAACTGGCTTAAGCAGCATCAGTCAGAGAAGGCTAATACGCTTGTACTAAGTCTTTATTATTCATTAGCACATATTGTGCTTCCTCATAAATATAATTCAGGCTACACTTGTATTGCATTAAGATAACACTAAATCTTTCTATAATTTGAAGGAAATACTGCTCCCAGCTGTTGTTGCCTAAATGAGCTAAACAAAATCTGAATAAGTGCAATGGGAACAACTGTGAAACTTCACCTGCATTTGGCTCTGATGTCTTTTGGTGTCGTTTGTCACAGAAATGGTTGCTGGCTGACCTCTGAGCTTGTGAGCACTGTGGCTCTGGACAGACGGATATCACATCTTGACTGCTCTTGAGATGTCCCAAAGTCTTCAGGTATTACAGCACTTCTGCTGATTTTGGGGGAATTGAGCAACTCAAGGAGTGATGAATTGGACTGACAGTGGAGTAAGTTGTTATGAGCAACCTGATGGTCCTTCCCTGTGCCCTGGAGCATGTGTGAATGTTATTGGGGTGCTGCAGCTTCATGCAGCCCACATTGAATATTGCTGGAAACAAGGTGCAGTGGGTCTGGCAGCCAGTTTCTCAGACATCCAGCTGCCTCATTTAGTCTCATCATGAAAGAAGTAGGGCCCTAAATTCCAGCCATGACCTGACCTGTGGAGCACATCCCTGTTTACACAGAAGTAACCTGGATGAAGTCCAGCATTTAAGCACGTTCTCTATTGCTGGCTTCTCCTGAGGCTGTATGCTTTTCAAAGAGATATCGCTGTGGTTTGTATTTGTGCACTGTTATAGATAGGGTCCTTGCCCATGTGGCTGCTCAAGAGCTGCCAAGATGACTTAATAATAATACTAAAAATAAACACGTGTAAATACGGATAACAACAAGCTCAGAGTTCTGACAGCTCCAAAAGGCTTTGATCTTGCATTGGTAGGGATCAGGATGCACCACCTCTCCAGATGACAGGCTTGGATGGAGAGGAAAAAAAAAAAGCAATAAATGTAGCCTGTAAAGTATGCCTCCATCGTCCTCCCCAGAAACCCTCCTCCATTATGTCTGATGATTTACTAAGAGAGTGTGGCTAAGTACCAGCAACAAGCAACTGAAAAATTAACCCCAGCAAGCTGACAATGCCACACCTGACCCCAGAAGTGTGTAGTGTTGGTCAGCCAAGTGGTAATGGCTTTGTGTAAAGCAGAGGAGAAATGTGCCATTAAATGAGAAGCAGAGAGCGGGCTGCTGAGCGGTGATGGCTGTTAAAAGATACAAACCAAAGCGTGGCCCTGACAGTGCATTATATTCCAAAGATAAAGAGAGGCAGAGGCAAAAGCAAAACAAATGGGGCTTCTCTGTACAGATGGCCAACAGGGAATTGCAACATAAAACCCCACCAGCCGGAAATTACGGCCACGGACAGCCTGCCTGCTGGGGAGAGAAACCCAGCTCTCAGGGCTGGTGCTGGCCAAAAACCTCCTGGCCAAGGGGAAAATCCTGCACGTGGTTTGGAGGAACGTCTGTCCAGCTGTGCTAATGGCTGCTGGTGCTGTTGAACTGATGGCAGTGAAGGAGTGTGATTTAGGGGGGAGTGGCAATCTGTGATTTCCTTTTTTTTTGTCTAACTGCAGATTTGGTTTTTGAGTAAGTCGGATTTATGCTGCTTTCAGACAATTTTGCTAATAAGGCGATGAGTCAGAGAGCCCACAGCAGATGGGAATTTTCAGCTGAGGTAGAAACCATTGTTTTTTGTTTTTTTCCTAAAAGGAAAGTAGCTATTTTTCTTTTCCAGAAAGCTGACCTCTGGAAAATGTGATGATTTTTCCTTTCTAGCAGAAACACAGCTTTTTCAAATAACACCTAGTTATGCTTCTGGACTCTTATATAATATACACAAGTTCTCAACAAAAATGAATAACCTGTGATGGGTTGGTGTGTCATATGCTGAGGGAAATAAATAAGTAAATCTACATAAAATCAGCTTCTGTAATTAATGACATCTCAGAAGGCATTTCCAAAGGCTGCAGTACCAAGCGGTGATGTGAGATGAGCTCTTCAGCTATCTGAAGAGTAAAATGTCTGTTCCTGTCTGTGACTGCAGGAGGCCGCTGCTGAGAATTTGGGAATAATTCTCTGGTAGGAACATATTTTACCTAAATCCTTGGAAAAGGGAATTCTATCTAGATGTGAAACTGCTGAAGATTCCCTTCATCTTTCTTCTTCCTCTTGTGGATGTTCAGAAACTTGATTCTCGCTGAAGTAATTCAATGCGTTTTTTGAGGGAACAGCATCCACTCTATAGGATGTCTGTGAAGAATGGCAGTGAGCATGAATATATCATTATAAAAAGACATTCTGCATTCAGAAAACCACATGTGGTCTGAATTTCTCTGAGAGGGGTATTTCTCAGACTATGGAAGTGTGTGCTACATAGGTCGACAAAGCTTTTACTGGCGCAGTTTTGTTTAGAATGCCTTTGAAGCTTGTCATGTTTACCTTTCTTGAAAATTATGTTACAAGCAAAGGAAGTGGGTTTGCTTGGCTTGGTGCTGGGCATGTGAGCACACTCTGGGAAGAGACAGAGGCTCCTTCCCTCCATTCCTCTCTATATGCTTATGGTGTAGGAAAAGCAAGATAAGGTTTGAGATTTAAAAAAAAAAAAAAAAAAAAGTTTAAAAATAAGTTATTCTCCTATTTATGCTTGAAAACATGCATTCTTTAAAAATCATCTCTCTAAATATGCTGAGTAATCACTATATGATCATTTGTTTATTTATCAGGCACCAATGTGCCTGTGCCCACAAATGGGTGAAATCTGATGCTCCAAAATTTAATCAAATCTAAACATGGTTAAGGGTTTCCTTCACATTTACTGAAGCTTTATTATTCATCAAAATGCTGATAGGAAAAAATTGATGCGAGTGAAGTTACTATTAATTGGGTGGTACAATTGCTCTTCTAATGGGGTAAGTTGCAAATCAGAAAAAGATCTTGAGAGCTCAATGGAAAACATCTGCTCGTGTCTGAGCAGTGATCAAGAAAGCATAAATATTAAATGGCATGACATTAATTTGCTGAATAGAGGACAACACTGAAAATATGACAGTGTTGTTCTAGATGATGGTGATGTGGCCTCACCTTGAGAGGCATGTTTAGTTTGGTTACCCTAATTAAAAAATGATAGAGCAGGAAATAGAAGAGGTTCAGTGAAGGGCAACAAACCTAATCAGAAGCATGGAAAATACTTCAGGGAAGATTTGCATGCAGGCTGAGACTGCAAAGGTTAGATCTGTTTATTTTAGGGAATACAATACATGAGTTGTGCCACTGAGAGACACGCTGTGATGGATATAAATAAAATGGCAGCACCATGACTCTTTCCTCTGTTGGATAAGAAAGAGACATCAAATTAAAATCAAAGTAAACACATTGAACAGCTTTAATAGGAACCACTTTTAACCTTAGTTTTAATTAGCCTGTGGGACTCATTGCCACAAGGTAGAACATTGAGACCGACAGATTGGCGTCGTTTATATGACTGGAAATATCATCTCCAGTTAGATGGGCTGGAGTTTCATCTTCTGTACTTCTGTGCATATGCTCAGTGCAAGTCCTCCCTTACGCGTACTACTGCATAATACTCCATTACGGGATTTTATGGGGCCTTTTGAAGCATCTGACAGAGGTTGGTCTCTAGGCCGTTGCTTAACTCTAGCATCTCATGCTAGTGACAAAGACTGAGCTATAGTTCCTGGACGAAGAACATAGTTGCAGAAGTTTGACTTGTTGGTTTTTTCCCCTCTGCACCTTTACTGGCTTTCCTGTGAGTGAACCAAATACAGTGGAAGAGAAGAGGTTTTTGCTTCTATGGAAGGTGTCCATTTGCCCATTCTGGACTTCTTTTTTTTTACTTCCTTTGCCGTTTTAATAGCTTACATTCCTTACAGTCTTTAATTATTGCACATTTCTCATTCCAAACCAGCTGCCATCCATAAAGTGGTCTAGCAATTATTTCTCTGGCTTCAGAAAATGGCTATCATGAATTCAACGGCACTAGGAACAGGTGGACTGCAGAATGCCTGTTTGATTTTTGGTAAACAGCATTACAAAATTGGCACTTTGACTCAGTCCCTCTAACAGACTAGTTGTACAGCTTCTGTTAATAATATACTGCATATTTTCCGTTGTCACGGCATACGTTATTTGTCATTGCAAGACATTCACTGCTTTTTTTTTTTCTTTCAGAAACATGTGTAAAGTTAAAAATGTGTATGAAATACCCATGGGATGGAAATCTTTCCAAAATGCACAGTGGTTCTTGGTTGGAGAGAACCCTTTGGGAATAAGGGAGGGTGCAGATGAGCAGGCAGAGTCAGAGCAGGCTGAGCACGGCATATGGAGCCAGCACAGATGCTCTGCTCTGTGCAGTTCCTGTTCTGTGCCCAAAAATTGTGCTCTGAGACACTTTGCGCTTGTCGGACAGTTTAGCCTAATAGAGAGCTGGTAACTTGGCACATCAGAATCCTGTGGTCTGTTCTTGGCTCTGTGCAGCCCTCCTGGGTGAGCTTATAGAAGATGCGATAACAACCTCAGTCCTCTGCAAAATGGCGTTTCTAATCTTCTGGTCCTATACACAGGCTGTGCAAGCTACAGAGGAAAATCACAGAATCATTTGAATTGGAAGGGGCCCTCAAAGGCCATCTAGTCCAACTACCCTGCAATAACAGGGGCATCTACAGCTCCATCAGGTGCTTAGAGCCCATCCAGCCTGACCTTGGATATCTCCGTGGATGGGGCCTCCACCACCTCTCTGGGAACCTACGCCAGCACATTATTGCTGTTACTGTAAAATACTTCTCCTTATATCCAGTCTAAATTTCCCAATTTAGTTTGAAACCATTTCCCCTTGTCCTGTCACTGTAGACCCTGCTGCAAAGTCTGTTCCTTTCCTTCTTATAGTGGATCTTCTGCTACTACCTGCCCAAGGACGCAGGAGATGTAGGGTGCCTTAGTTACTTTGCTGCCCTCTCCGTGTCACCTGGCAGAGCAAGGAGTAGGCAGAAGAGCAGCCTTCATGTCTGTAGGCAGCTCCTTGAGAGCATTGTGCAGAACTCATTCTTCATTTCGGGTTCAAAGGAGCAGTAAATAGGTTCCTTTCTTACAGCACCTCAGGAATGGCTGCTTAGTGGTGACCGGGGAGATGATGCTATGGCACTGCTCCACGTACGTGCAGGGAGCCTGCTCCTTGAGGAGTAAGGAAGGGAAAGATGCAAACTATTCTTCTTTTCCAGGAAGCTAGAGATTTGCTTCTTGCATGTTAGCAGCTCTTCCTAGGACAGCAAGCTGATGGTTCTTTATCTTAAGGGCAAGCTGGGTGACAAAGGTGGGCTGATAGCAGCTTTTTGCCATGTCTGATAGATATTACATGGAAGAAAGCACTGTTCCTGCCCACTGGGACACCTGAGAAGCCTGTTCTCTGCTCCACGTGCTAGCAGTGCAGCTGTAAAAACTCTGGAACATTTTTGGACAAAGAGCGCTATGTTCCTATGAGACTTTAAACATGAATTAATAGAACATTGATTTAACTTACTGGCTTTTTGCAGTGCCTTTGTTTCCAGGCAGTAAAAATCTGCTTGCCAGTTGTCCAGTCAGAAGCCAATATCTATGAAAACCTGCCCCAGGCTGTTTGTGGAGGGCCGCAGTTAATTAAGAAATGCATTCTCATCCCTGCTCAGGGCTGCGTGTGAGAGAATGTAAAAAGCACAACTAGACAACTGTCTGTTCCTCCTGTTTTGAGACTCATTCTTGATCCCACAGTGATTGCCAGCAGCAGACAAGGAACAGAGCCAGAAGAGTGAAAATTAATAGCAGTGGCATCTGAAATCCCCATTTGTGAACTTAAAAAAAAAAAAGTGCCTGCTTCAGATTTGGACTTTATTTGCAGGGGGGACGTCTCATTCCCTCCAGTATGAGTGCTGGAGAAATCAAAAAGTACTGTTTAAAGACGCCTGCTGCCATTCTGCACAAAGCTTCAGACAGCACATGAGCTTCTTTGTGATCAAATGGGATGTGTCCTGTTGTTTGCATGGCTGTGTCTATTCAGCCATATGCCTTTTATAAACTGATTGTGTTCTTAATAGTCAAGGGTAAAAGGGCATCTTGAAGGGTTTCTCCTCGCATATAAAAGCCTTTTGGTTATTGATATGCAGCCTTTGTGAATTGGAAAGCATCGGCACTTTATTTTCAGTGTCTACATCTTCTCACTTTGTTGCCATCTTCTTCCTAAATGATGCATGTTGGCTTGAGTTCTTACAAGGAACGTGCTACAGATGGAAGGCTGGTGAAGGAAGCAGGGCTGTGGAATGGAGCAGGGTGTATGCTGATGGTACAAATCCTCTGGGTACCACTTGGTCAGGGAACTCATGGGCTTGTGTCCTTGAAGAAAAGGTAGACTGGGGAAGGTCAGTGAGGGGATATGGCTGTGGTAAGGTGTCCACCACCCCTCACTGACCATCAGAAGCTTCTCTGGAAATATGTTCCTTTGAGCTGTTATGGTTCAGTGTAACTGAAAGGCAGTTGAGGAGAACTCTGAAGGCATTCAGCAGCTCTGGAGCCATCCATTCCCCAAGGAGGAAGGTAAGCTCCTAAGTCCTGGATAAAATGCTCATCACTTAGACAAATGAACAGAGATCCTCAAAGCCTCCCTGAAAATAGGGGATTGTAATATTAAACATAATTATGAACTGTCTGCAGAGCTGCAGCTACAGATGGAGCTTTACGACTGGTTTGGAGTGATGCTGCACCAGCATCAATTATCTCCAGCAAATGCGCAGAGATATTTTTGGGGGTGGTATTTTCATTTTATGGCGTCACTCAGTCACTTGCAGCCACTGGCCAGGTGCCTCTCCATTAGCACCCAAGCATGCAGCATTCTCTCAGCAATGCAAGGTCTGTCCTGTCCTGTTGCCTCAATAATCAGCAGCTCAGATGAGCAGCTCAGGTGCCCTACTTAGGCACCTACACTGTCAAAACTACTGTGAATGAGAGTGCCTGCCTCTTGCTACTGCAGCTGTGAATATTAGCTACAGAGGAGCACTAAATCTTGTTTAAGCTACAGTCATTCCACCCAGTGATGAATGTCACTACCTGAATAATTTGGGTAATTTCCTGCAGCTCTAGTGTACTAGCAGAGAAATGAAAGTTAATTTACTGCTAATTTAGTGTACTAACCCTTAATTAGCGACGAGCAAGTCTGAAATATTGGATTCTGAAAGCTCATCAAACTTTTACCAAAAAAAAGAAAAAAGAAAAAAAAAAAAAAAATCACCCCTCCCAGCTGAGCTCTTCACTCTATTTGAGGTTATTAGCAAAATGCTCTGGGAGTGCTGTTCATTACCTCTCACTAGGATATATGTAGCTGGGAACACCCCCATTTACCACTCTTGCTGCAGAAATCCATTAGGAAGATTCTGGCTCTCACGCAGTATATTCAGCCGCTGTATTGCCATGTGCAGGTATGTGCTGCAGCTTCAGTGACAGGCAGAATTAATGGCACAGATTATCAATGACTAGTGGCTAGAAAGGTGAAAGAAAGGCTGAGTGAGTCTAATGGGCTGGGTCATTGCTACAGGAGGCAGCACATGTCTACATAAAAAAGCTGAATGTGACATGACTACATCATCCTCTACTTTCTTCTGTGGACTGAGTCAGATTTAGTCTGTCCTGCTTGAGAGCCCCACTGATCTTTGGTTTGATAACTTGCATAGTAAGGCAGAATGCAGCCTGGCTAGGGGTCTGTGTGTCCAGAGTGGAGCACCTCGTGAAGCCCTCTGGTGAATAGGGGTATGTGTGTGCAGTGTGTGTGTGCAGTGTGCAGTATGTGTGCGCAGTGGGATAAAAGATGGAGAGCTGGGGGGGCAGTGGGAGAAGGGATGCTGGAGAAATGGAGGGGCTGCCAAAGGAGAATTGAAGAAAGATGTGTGTGTCAGCTGAACTGCTGGAGCCAAACCAAACACTAGGCTGGGCAGTGGGCCAGCACATGACTTATCCATGCCTCTGTGTCAGTGCTACAGTATTTTTGCACAGGAAAGTACAAACCATCAGGCGAGACTTGGTGATGGTGGAAATAGGGTGGGGTGAAGTCCCATAACTCTAGAGAGCTCTGCTGATGTCCAGTGCTATTTCACCTGCTGCACAGGATTGTTCAAGTATCACGTGGCTGAATAGTTTTGTAATGAATAGAAGGACTTCTAATGGTAAAGAAAGGCTTCACCTTCCTTGTCCCCCACCCAAAATACAGACCTGTCTCAGAGTAGAGACAGGGTGCGAGCCAGCTGTGTTGCCACACACTGGGAGAGGTTACCAAGTTTCCCACATCTATGAAATAATGAATTTTCCTATTTCCATCTCTTTGGTCTTGTCCTTTTTGTGCATTTGCTGAGTCTTTCTTCCACAGGCTTTAGTTTTCATGGGGAAAACTTTTCCATTCTCAAAAGAGACATTTTGTAAAGTACAGAAGCTTAAAGTGTAGCTGTGATCTTCTCCCCTTGGCAGAAAGGGGATGAGATGTTGATATTCATCTTCTACTCTCATTTTGTGGTGCTGACCACACTGTAGAACGGAATGACCATCTGTGTGCCTCTTTTTGCAAGGAGCTTATTCCATCAAGCTATTCATTGCAGAGAGCTGGGATAGCCTCTTACTCCCTCTTGTCTTGTTGCACACATGTAAGAGCAGAATCTGACATCAAAAATAGCTCTTAAAATCCATAATTCAAAGAAGTATGCACTTCCATATTTATGTGGTGGTGTTTTGCTGCTGGAGGACTTTAATAAGGGCATACATGTTATACTGTATCTATATGCAGTGTATCATTTAGACTCATCTAATCTGATGTAGCTGTGTTTGGACACTTCAGCTTCTCCTGCAGTCAGTGGAAGGAAATGGGCACTTCATAGTGCTGTCCAAAAATAGGTATCTATGGCAGTGAACGTGAAAGGAACCTTAAGAGCCCCCTTGATCACTAAGGGCACTGAAGGTGCCAGACAAAGGGGACACAGTAAGGTTGAGTACCATCATGCACCACAGCCTTCTGCAGAAGTCCGGGAAGGAAAGGGTCCTAATGAGCTGGGGAAAAAAAATGCTAGATTTTAAGATGTGAGAATCATAGATTCATAGGATTGTTGAGGTTGCAAAGATCAGTAAGATCATCCAGTCTAACCATCAACCCATGCCTGTTGCTCTGGACTATGGCACTCGGTGCAGTGTGTGTGCATTTGTAGTTACTGTTTTGTGTAACAGATATCTGCACTTTAAGATCTGTTTTACTATGGCCAAGCAGAAATCAGTAGTCAAGCTCACAGAGTGGGAATTGCTGACCCTGGAAGCGGTGATTAAAGCAGGACTTGGAGCATAGTTTGGGTAATCCGTGAGATGGGAGAAGTCTGACATGACGTGAAGGGATACTGCAGCGCATTGCATGTATTCACATAGCTATCAGAAGGATGCTGTTGCCCCAGCTTTGGCATTGGGAGCAACTATGTCCCAAGCTTGAGAAGCATGCTTTGCTTTGCTTTGCTAGATGAGCTGCTGTAGTTCCAAGAAGGATTAATTCAGGAAAGTTTGTGCTGTTCAGTAGGTCAATACAGCTGATCACAACAGACTCCATGGGAAAAACGACTGTGTTTCCATAAATCATGGCTGTGGTTTTGTCCACGTGGTTTGGATGTGGGCTCTTGTTTGCTAATCTTGTCTTGTAAAGTCTTTAAGCAGAAATTTAAATTTTCTTTCTGGAAGCTCTTTAAAATTGATTCCCCAGTAAACCCAGCTTCAGGAAATCCAGGACAATGCCAGTTAATTAATTAAGGCGCTTAACAAGTAAACTGGTGCTTCCTTCCACTGTGGGCGAGCAGTTGGCATTTTAGCAAACTTTGCCTCATAATAATAGCAATGTTTCTTGGGGCTGTCACACTGTCCTCCTCCACCTCCACCCTTTCCCAATTATAATTCTCTTCTTTTGATCTGGGAAATGTTTTTTTTATTATTATTATTTTATCTAAAATATGCTGCTTAGAGATGGCATTTCATGTAATGTTCATTTTAATTATACTGGGATGGTTATCACTGCAGGGATGTTGGCATTGGCTTTCAATGCAAAATCCTTATTTTCTGCTGATTGTATCTAGGAAAGCTCTTCGAGCCTTAGGCACCTGGAAATTGTAATGCATCATTGTTCACTGCTGCGAATGGCAGGAAACAGAAATTAAAGCAGAAGTGGGAGAGCAGTGATGGTTGAGATGGTTGATATGCAGATGTGCTGCTCTTGACCCAGAGTGGGACCCATGGCTACATCCTGTGCACATACTGAGGGATGAGGGAGGTGGTAATAGCCAAGCTACTCTGCTGGTTGCTAAGTGGGTGGGGGGGGGGGGCGGTGGGGGTGGAGAAAGGCAGCAAGGAATGGCTTCCAGATGGGAGAACACAGATACTAGCCTTCCTGCTTATCTAATTCTACTTGAAGCTTTTATTTTTCTCAGTGGGACTGCCTGAATATTTAAGAGCTCCTTGATACAGGTAAAGATGTAGCAGTCTAAGAACACAGTGCTTAGCTTCAGCGCTGTCATCAGGAGGTATGGATAAAGCTGCTGCACAGCTGCTACTCCATGTTACCTTTCATCCTGTCCCACTGGATACTGTGCGTGGTGGGGATGGGTTGATGGTTGGACAAATGATCTTAGTGGTCCTTTCCAACCTTAATTGATTCTATGATATTATTCTGTGATAGTATACTAAGAAGTTGTGCCCAGGCGTTGACCATACAACACTATTGCAGCTTGGAGAGATTCCCAGTGCTGTCAAGTGAAGTTTCCTTTTGCTGTGCCCTGGTTTTAAATTTGGCCCAGAGCATCTAGATCAGCGTTTCTGCTCTTATGCCTACCTGTAAGGGTTGTCTGGTGAACTCCACAGCTGTAATACCTCCTTGGAGCTAATATGGTACTTGGTACAGAGATCTAAGATTGGAACTCTTGCAGAACAAACACGTGACTGATGATATTCCTTCCCTAAGGATCCTCTGTTAGATTCCTCTGAGGATTATCAAAAAACTTCTGGTTTCCTACTGGGGCGAAGCCAGAGTGAGCAGATGTGGATGTTCTAGATCAGTACTAGAAACAAAGAATTGGCTAGGTAGGATGAACAGTGGTGGTTTAGTGGCCAAAAAGAGATACTCCATACTCAGTACTTAGTTGTGCTTCTTTAATTTTTAAAACTGTCCTGTCTTTTGAAAACCCAGCTCAATATTTAATTTCATTTAAAAATTAATGGTGTTGACAGTTTGTTTCCTTTTTGGGGCTAGAGGAAGGGGAAGAGATGACAGAAACCACTCATTACGAGTCATTTTGGTTCTTTCATTTCTGTTTTTCAAGCAATTTCTTGTTCAGAAAAATTAATAGATCTCCAGTGAAATAAATAAGATAAAATTAGGCCTGTCTGTCTAATGCTGCCCAGCTGTTTTGCTGCCATGGAAATGATATAATGAGTTTCATTCATAAATTCAAAAAGAATGTGAGAGCAGGGCCTAAGTTGCTGCTGTTGCAGCACAGGCAAACTTGGATGCAACCAAACTACGACTGCATCAAGGCAAGACTGCATCAAGGCAATCATCACTGAAAGATTAGCTGAGACTTTTCTTTATTATTAAGAAAAAACTGTTTTCAAGTGTTAAAAGGCTCTGAGCATCTTTAAGAAGCGGAAAGTTCAGCTTTAAACCCCTTTTGTCTCAACACAAAAGCACATTCCTAAGAAACAGAAAAAGCCCTCCGTTTCTTCTGCAGTAGTGCTTTCTGCCTAATTTGGTGTGTTCTAGGAGCATGCGTTGCAGGGGGTAGGTTGCTTTCTTCTGCCTGGAGCAGGGGTGCAGGCATCCTTTAAGGCTTTCAAGGCAGCATAATGGGATAGCATGGGAGGAGGATGGATGTTGGGAAAGAATTCTTCTCCGAGAGAGTGACTGGGCACTGGCACAGGCTGCCCAGGTGGTGGTGGAGTCACCGTCCCTGGAGGTGTCAGAAATGCGTGGATGTGGTACTTAGGGACATGGGTTAGCAGGCAATATTGGTGGTAGGCGGATGGTTGGACTAGATGATCCTTGAGGGCTTTTCCAACCTTAATGATTCTATGAGGAGGTGTTAAAATTCAGGACTGCCCGACAGCCCTTCCAGCAGAGTGCCCTCACCTGCAGCTCCACAGCTCGTGCACTGCTTGCTTGTTATAAAATTGAAAAGAACTATTAGCTAACTACCTGGAAAACTAATTAACCTCTTGTAGCACTAATCCCGGATTTACTGTTAATCTTACTGAAGGAGTCCTTCTGGCAGGGTTTGTCCCAGAGCTTAGCACTGGGAGCAGGGGGAGCTGGAAGCGTTCGGCACCTTTGAAATGGAGACCGCATGCGGGCAGCCCGCATTAGCGGTGGCTGGAGAGTAATCCCCTGGCACATTAGCTCATGGATGTGTGTGTTGGCAGAGATCACGTCTGTGAATCATGCTGAGCCGCTGAGGTCACCACAAAACCCACTTTCTGTAAAATCACACCGGCTTTTTTTAAATCCATGTTTATTTCCTGCTTTCGGGCACTTTCGTGTGTATTGATCTGATCAATGTGAGTAACTTTTTTGACAAACAGGCTCCTTTAAATGCCTTAAAAGCTTCATTATTAAGATAATGGAACTGAAGTTAAAAACAAATCAAACAATGCACGTGTAAAAGGTTTCCCCCAGACAGCTTGAAAATAAATTGAAAACAAATTCAATTAAAATAACAATCAACCTTTTTGTTCCTTCAGTGGTATGATTTCTCTGAGGCAGGTACGCAATGATAAGAGGTTTCTTTGAAATGCTTGGGATAGCGCACCCATAGGCAGAGCTAGGAGAGATCAAAGCAGTGTTTTTCCTAAAGAACAGCCTGCTACTATTAAGTTACTACTTTAAGGTGTGAAACGTTTATTTTTTTCCTCCTTTTGTGGATTTTTTTTGTGTTTTTTTTTTTTTTGGGAGGGTGTTTTTTTTTTTTGTTTTGTTTTTGTTTTTTGTTTTGTTTTGGCTTTGGTTTCTTGGCTTATTTATTTATTTTGGTCCCAGATCCTTTTGCATCTGTTTCTGCTCTTTCCTCTTGCCTTTTACCTTTGTAAACTAGATCCTAAAATCTTGACCCAAAGGAAATGTCTATTAAAATATATTTTGGACAGTATTGCTTTTTCCCTGGTCTCTGTCATCAATAGTTTTCTCTGGTGCTGGGGCACTGAAACACGTTTTCAGGTCCTTCCATGGTCCCCTTGAGAATATTTTGTTGCTCTAAGTACAATTACAGATGGGTGGAGTATTAGCTTCTCCATTATTTGGCATCGTGCTTGTGGCCCCCCACATCTGCAGCAAAGGTAAAAAGTAATGAAGGCTACTCCTAATGGGCTGTTTGCAAATGATTGTGCTGTATTGGCTCACAATGATAAAGACATCCAGTTACTTACTGATTGCTTTCTGTGTGCTACAAAGCACCTCAACCTTGCAGCGCTCTGAAAAATGCCTATTTTCTGTTTCAGCCAAGATCTTGTAGTGCAGGAACCATCCCCGTGTTATCCATTGATTAGGGGCCTCTCAGGACTGCCTGTGCACGGGCTCTTGTGAAATAGGAGCCTCTCAGGCTAGCGATGCTCTGGATAGATTACAGCCCTATCTACAGACAGCATGTGGTGGTGCTTGCAAAAAGACTTGCTGCTTTGTTCAGAGTTCTTGCTGCACATTTTCTCAATGGCTGCTCTTCACTGCTAAAGCACCTTTTATTCCCTGAGGAAGCTGATGAGCTTTCTGTTGTGAAGATCCACTGAAATAAGATATGAACTTCTTCCCCCTGTCATCTACTGTGTGGTTGAATGTGATGTTCCTGGACCTTTAGTTGGAATTGTTTTGGATTGCTGCTCGATAACACTTGAGTGTTTGGCTATGTCTTGCTTGGTTTGAAAGGATGGTGTCACACAAGTGTGTTACTGGTCAAAGGAAGAGTTTGTCTTGTTCTGAATGTGAAGTGTATCCTTGTTATTCTCGGCATTGCTGCTTCCACACTCACAGACTGTCTTTTGAGTCATCAGAATTGATTTTCATGCCCGACTAATTACTGCCATGCCTGTTCCTTGGAAACCATGGGTAGCAAAGGCGTTCATGGGCGTTGAACTAATACAGTTTATTCTGAGATGAGTTAATATCTTACTTGAATCATGTTTGATCTTAAATAGCTGGAGAGATCTTTGAAGGTTTCTTGCTGCTTTAGGAAGTGATTAGCTTACGGTTGCCTTTCTGCAGTTCTTCTGTTTGCTTTTCTCTTCATTACATAGTTCAGACAAACTGCAAATCAGCTGGCATCATCTGCTGTCATACAGGCCCTGTGTGTTACTGGTTTCATTAAGGACTCCCAGTAACACGGTGTTTTTAAGATAAGTTTATGAAGATGTTTCCTCTCTGTCAGCTCTTGTCAGTAGATCTGCCAGAATATTAACAAGAAATTGGACCAGTTGTAGTTTTAGAGCTATGCTTGAATACATCGAGGAAGAGCCAGAATAATACACTGGCAGGGAAAAAAAAAAACCAACAACATATTCTTCTGCAAAGGCAGCCACATCTGCCACATAGTCCAAGCTGGGAGTATGTGGTTGCCAGAGCAAGTTCTGCAAATGGGGAGGTCTGGGGAATTAAATTGATGGTGTTGGACAAGAATACAGTGGGGATATCATGTGAGCTAAATGGGTGGTCTTAATACATGTCGCTGCAGCAAATCAAACAGAAACACAATTCTTGGATTTATTTATCTTTTAAACAAGCATGATTTTTAGTATGACTTTATTTACAGGGTTTTTTGGGACACTGTGCTACTTTCACCATTTACCAGACCTTGCTTTTTTTAAGCATTTGGATTGTAAGTTTATACAGAATTGAAATGAAGCTACAGGTTTTCAGCACATATGATTAGGAGAGAAACTGAAGCAAGCCAGCTCTTAACAAGTTCTTCTTCCTGGATAACTCAAATCTTTGGCCAAATTTGAAAGCTGAACTTGAATCAAAATTTTACAAATAACCTTCACCTTTTCAAGTGGCTGAACCAATGTTTCAGGCCGTGCAAGCACTGGCTCTGAATGTTACAGCTCGACCCCATCTATGGCAATGTAAAGGAATCTGTTTATCTCTCCACAGAGTGCAGTCATTCCTCAGTGAAATGGCTGGAAGCCCTTCTTAGCAGCATAAAGTACAATTTTAGGTAGGAAAGCAAATGATTCTGCAGCCTACTCTGAAAGTAATTAACAGAAGCAGGGTGTAAACACTGGCTTCTGTGCTCTCTGAAGTAAACAAAATAAGAATTTATGCTACTGACCTTGTTAAGTAACTAACATTTTCCCTCCTCTGCAATCGCTTTTGCTTTCTCCCTCAGTTCAAAAGCCCCCTGAGCCCAGGGCTGCGTGCTACACTGAAACGTTCAATCCTGCATTTGAATAAGCTGAATCAAGCCAGCCATACTGCTAAACATATGGTAAGTAATAGCATCATTAACAATAGCATAGTGCACGTTTGACAGCCGAAGGGATTTGGCTGCGGTTTGCTGCGGGAGTGGCAGCAGAGGAGCAGAGCTGGTGCCCCTGCCAGGATGCCAGCCTCCCTCCGCCCCTGCTCTGACCTTCTGGAAATCTGAAAGGCTGCCCGTCTTCCTGCCTCCTCTTCAGGCTCTTATCTTCTGCTGGCAGCTCCAGGGCTGGGTGGCACCAGTTGTGTTTCACCGTTAAAAGCTGTGATTCGTTCTCCTTGGGGTGAGATCCTGGTGGAGAGGAGAGAGACCCGAAGCCAGGAGATCAGCAGACCAGGGGGACACGTTTCAGTTTTGAATTTGTTCTGAGGAAAGCACACCACTCTGTTTCTATGCTATGCTATGTTGGCCTATCCCAAAGGCACAAGGGCTGTGGTTGCTGCCCAGTGCACCATGTCCTGCCCGTCCATGTACTCCTAGTCCTTAGGGTGCCTTGGCCCCAAGTACGTCATTCTTCAGACCGCCAGTATGGGGTCACAGCTGACTGACTTCTTGCTGCTCCTGTTGCAGTCACGAACACCTTGTAACTCGTTCCCCTGCTGCCCTTCTTTCCTTGCAGTCTCGATCTTTGCTTCCCCTCCAGGCTGTCCTTCCCCCATTCTTCTTATCAGATGTGAAATCCATCAACCTGCTGTGGATGAAACTTCTCCCATGTTGATAGCCAGTTTTGTACTCTTTTTTTTTTTTTTTTTTACTCAGTATTCTTTTTTACTCTATGAATCCTGGGTGCATAGAGTTCACTTAATCACTTTTGGGTTTGAAAGCATCCGTGAGCATTAAGGTTAAAGAACCAAGTCCCACCGTTCAGATATTGTACTCAGCCTCTGCTAGTCAGTGGGTTAAAAAAAAACATCTCCATAAATGATTTTTTTTCTTTATTTTCAGCATGGAGACTTCCTACATAAATGAACGTTGCCCTTGTAGTCCAGTTGTTACTGCTTTGTGCTGATAGTGAAAGACCCCAAAGAGAATGGAGTATAAGGTAATGATATCCTAAAATGAAAACAAACCCAGGAAGTAAGTTTCTGTATTTCTTACTGGCTGAGCTCGTAGAAATGCAGGAATAAAACAGAGGATCAGAAACAGAGAATGAAATGCAAGTGCTTCTTTTTTTTTGTTTAATTTGAATCATTGAGTATGCTCTGAAAAAACACTTGAGGCAATGACTATTTTTCTTAAGTAGGAAATTTTAAAGACGTTATTCTGATGCAAAACCATGGAAGGTTGCTAGAGAAAGACACCACTTCAGTGATCTCACCTGTGCTTTTTTTAAAGGGATGTGTCTGGGGGGCAGAGGTGCTCCTGGCCTGTTTTGCAAAGATCAAAAGCTAATAAGCTGTATGGTTTTGGCTGTGCCTTTGTTTTTTTTTTTTTTTTTTTTTTTTTTTTCTATGTAGCTGTCTGAGAAGCTGGAAGGAGAGAGCAATGGACGAGAGTCATTAGTAAGAAAACTGTTTAGTGCTGTGAGCTGAAAATAAGGAAAAGATTTATCTGCAAACAGGGAATGGTGTTTCAACCAAAAGGAATGGCTGGAAAATGTGTTGTTAGACGGGGGGCTGCGATTTGTACCTGCAGTGTAGGCTGTACATCTGGAGCAGCAGCAGAGGTGTGTGCATTTGCATGGAGCCTTGCATAGGAGTTGGGGATGACAGCGTGCTATGGACATTTGGGTACTTCCGAGGCCATGGTTTGTGTCCCAGTGCGTGCTAGAAGGACAGCGTGTGTTCAGCCAGCGTGCATTTGCCTGACTTTACAGATTTAATGCTGTAACGTCAGCCATCAGTCTGCCTCTGATGTATGGCTCCCGGTGAATATTCCAGCCCTGTCCGTCGTGCGGGAGCCCAGCAGATGGAGCAGTGTTCCTGTGCATGAGGAGGTGTGGGGCCGCATCCGGAGCTGCGCTGTGCAGTCGAGCCGATCTGCCCCAGTGCATCTATGAAGCACGGAATAAAAGGCTCACTGTAAGAAATATATGTGAGATTGCCACTTTCTGCATGCGTGGTGTTTTGTGATATATGTGCAAGATTAGTGGAATGGTTTATGTAGAAATATATCAGCTTTTCTAAACTTTGTATGCTGTACTGTAGATTGTTTTTATCTGAGCCCTAATTTACAGCTAAAATTCAGACAAGGGCACGTGAAAGTAATCCTTCTGATCACATTGCTTCTTTATGATAACGATATGCTTTATTATTTTTAATAAACCAGTGATAGCTGCTGTTGCCGTGTTCCCACAGCAGCAGCCATGAACAGTGGCACAAACAGGAACAGAAAATCCTTCTCCATCTCTTTTTCTTTTTTTCTCCTTAATAAATAATTGAAGGAGAAAACAAGAAAAATATGGTGTAGGATCTAAACAATAAACAAAAACCAGGGTCAGAGCACAGGGCACATGCTTTCTTCTCCTTTAAACCCGACTACTCATATTTTTTTTCCTTGCTGTGACAGAGAAATGTACTCAACTCTTTTTGTACTGAATTGTATCTCAGAAAAACATTTTTATATATGGAGGGCTGAGTGGTGTAACATTTTTAATGGCACATTTTCATCTGCTTTGCAGTGATGGAACTGAGCTCTGCTGCTGTGCAAGCACAGCCCGGCCAGGTTATGTGCTCTGTCTGCCCTTAACCACCTGCCCTGAATCTCAGCTGGTGCACTCAGGTAAGTCTAGAATAAAGGGGGTCAGTGCCTGGAACCTTAAAGCTAATGAGAATTAAGCCACTTCATAGGCTTTCTCATCTCTTTCTTAATTTCAATGGAGCGACAATGCCATTTCCGCTCCTACAGACGTGCTGGTGTCCATGCATCTTCCACCATACGTCCCTTGGGCATTTAGTCTCTCCTTGTGAGGCCACACTGTTGTGATATCCCTCCATAGCATCTTGCAGTCCATCTGTCTGTCTCTGTGGCCAGGGCACCCAATGTTCAATGATAACGCAGCATTTCAAATGCTGTAAAGTATTCAACTCTAAAGCAAATCTAACAGGAATGTAAATAGCTTTCTCTGAATATGGGTATTTTGCATCACTGAGGAATGTCTTTTTGGCAAGCTTCCCTCTGTTTCAAGAGGTCTAAATTTGGCTACTGTTCAGCCATCCCACCTAGTTACATGAGATAAGCAATAGAAATGAACTGGGGGTTGCTGTGTTAACCACCCTGCCTGCATTCTATTCACCATGTGTCTGTATTTTCTAGAGTTGTGCCTGTAGCAGGAACAGTAGCCTCTATCTCATTGTTTTAGCTCCTTTAAAAAAAAACTAATGGGAATGGCTAAAAAGTGCTAGCTAACAAATAGATTTAAACTTCAGCTTGACCTCCTTAGCCAAGCAAAACAAAAACTGAGAAGGGATTAATTTGCTTCCTATGAGCACATCAGTGAGGAAGAGCTGAGGATAATGATAGCAAGACAACAAAGGGGGATAGATTTGTCATGAATTAATTTAGGATGCTGAAAGCTTCCTTATGTCTGGTCAGGAGAGTTCTGGGACATCACCTTGGTGGAAGCAGTCGAGCAAAACAACACAGCTGTCTTTTCAGCAGAGCATCCTCAGGGCATGAGAGAGATTAGGATGAGTCCTGTGGGGCCTGGACACTGCCCAGGGAGCTCTTCACAGCCCTTGCTTACTCCTGCATTAAGGCCATTTAATGCTCTAGTTAGAATAACTCCAAGGTACAGAAGTATGCTTGCTTAAAACTGATTTCTGTGTCTTGCTATGTGCAGTTGTAGTACTCAAAATATTTTTTACCAAGGGCTCTGGTTTACGTTGGGTACAGAGAAAGAACTTAAATCATGGCGTGCCGAGGATTATGTGTGTATTTTCTGTGAGGAGTGATCCAGTTTTAGTATTGGTTCTTTCTAAGAGAATCTCTCTTGGATGTTTAACCTTGGGCCATGTATGGAAGCCATCATGCATTGTTCTGTGTTCTACACTGGGGTTTGGTGCTGACATGGAAGTGGCACTTCTTGTTGATCCCTCACTGCTAGCAGGTACTGCTGTGATCCCCTGGGACAGATCATTGCTGCCCACAGAGCCGTGGTGGCACTTTCCAGGTAGGAGGGCTGCTGTAAGCCAGGCACTGCAGCGATTCAGCACGCACCGCAGCAATGTATTCCAGCTTTGTACTGCCAGGACAGAGGTCCAATCTATCTGATCCATCTGTTGTCAAATTAATGTCCAAGCTGGCTTTTGGATTCAGGTCTTTCACAGGGAACAGTGTGAGTGACAGCTAGGGGAAAGAACAGAGAGATGTGAATGTCCTGTGCTATAACTCTTGAAGACTGAAGTAGTTGGTATTCATGGTTCAGCTCAGCTTTGGCACGGCTCTCTGAAATCATAAGTTACACAGAAGAAGAACCATGTGTGCTCAGATACCCTAGATCTTTTTTTATTGTTATTGTACTAACTCTTCATTTCTAAGTAGCTACGTGCCAGATGCATGACATTTCCCATCTTGCTTACAACAGAATTTTAAATTATGAAAACACTTCTTGCCTGAACTTTGCTGAAAGGACTTTGAAAGCTCCGTGATCATTTTGCGTCTCCCAGAGAGGTAGTCCATAAACTCCCAGCACTTTGCAAATACCACAAGATCATATTTTACTAGATTATGAAGTTTGTGCACTTCACATTAGTAGTACTAATACCTCAGAGGAACAAAAGAACATTTTTAGCATTTCATTTGCATAATGGCTGAAGTGAGAATTTGTTCCTTGTTGAATAGGTACCCTGGGGGTCCTTTGATTTGCTGTAGCACTCTGTGCAGCAGGGAAATAACACAGAAGTTAGTAGCACCGATGGAATTTAGGTACTTTCCGGCTTGTTGATGTCTACTACTCAAACTCCATTAACTTGCCACCTGCAGACTTGGTAGCTTCATGTATTTGTTTATAGCAATTCTGATTAGCCAACCGTTAAACACAGTGAAACCTGTGATTTCAAGTAAGTGTCATCTGAAAAGCAGATTTAAGTTGCACCAGGGGAGGTTCAGGTTGGACATTAGGAACAATTTCTCCTCAAAAAGAGCAGTGATGCACTGGCACAGGCTGCCCAGTAAGGGGGATGGAGTCACCATCCGTGCAGGTGTTCAAGAAAAGGGTAGATGTGGCACTGAGTGACATGGTTTAGTGGGCATGGTGGGGTTGGGTTGATGGTTGGACTTGATGAACTTAGTCGTCTTTCTAACCTGAATGATTCTATGATCTCAACTTAAATAAAAATACTTATTTGCTGTATATCTGAGGATGCGCACACAAAGATTTGTACAAAGGTCAGTTCTTACTGACAGCATAAGGGAAGGCTGCAGACAGCAGCGTGTTTGGGAGAAGGGTGCTGAGAGACCTGGGGCACCCCGCCCTTACCTGGGGTTATTTTACCTGTGTTTGAATGGGCAGGCAGAGCTGGTGCCTGTGCTGTGTGCGGCCTCACCTAAAGATTGTGAGGCAATGACTCTGGACAGTGAGCAGGACAGAAGTCTTACGGAGGAGATGCAGAGGACTGGGGAACTGGAGGGAGTTTCTGCATCACGCAAGGCGGCACAGCAAGTGAGTGAGTCCTCCAGCCAGAAGCTGTTTAGCACAACAGCTGTCAGTGCAGGAGCCCAGTGAGGCTGATGCTGACAGCCCGGCCCTGCCCTCAGCTATCACATACCCTCCAGGCTTATCCATTGTGGCAGAGAGCTCTCCTTGCAAGTGAGAATCTGAAAGCGTTTGCTTGATGCAGTAGAGTGACCACAAGCTGTCCTTGTCCTAAAACGTGTTGTCAACTGCTTCTAGCAGTTAGCAGTGGACTCAAATTGCTAACCCTCGTGCAAAAAAAAATCCCGTAAACTTACTCAAGAACTTCTTGCTCCACTCAGGAATGCAGCATCTGACCTATCTGTATATCTACTGAGCAGTCTGTTATTGCTTAGTATTGTGCTTATTGTTTGGTACTTGCAAACCCAAAGAAGGGGGAGAAGATATTGTGGTGACACAAAGGGAAACTAATGAAAATTAAGTAGATGCATTTAAAGAGAATTAGTTAAACTGTGTTTAACCTAAGTGTGAACGATCATTCAGAATTAGTGAAGTATTCATTTGCTATGATTTACTTTGAAGGTGGATTAAGGTAAATTGAATTAAGGCCTCTTTAATTTTAAATAGAAACATCTACATAGGAATGCAATTTAACTAATCTGTTCTGAGAGTTAATTTGAATAATATATCCAGGCCTGCAAAAGCAATACGGGGCAGGGTCTCAGTTTGAAGGATCAGATTTGCTGGTAAGTGTTGAAAAATTGTTAGAAAGAGTTCCCCTTCCCCAGCCATGCAGGGCACTCAGACATCATGGAGTATTTACAAGCAGCTCTGCCTGGGCATTGCAGCTTCTGGCACAGCTTTCAGAGCCGTGGCTCAGTGGCCTTGGTAAGGACTAACATGGCAATGGCTGCTAGTCCATGGGACTGTCACTTAAAATCTCAGTTGGAACTTCAGAAAAGAGGCTTTCTAGAGTTGTTAAAAAAAAAATCAGCAATGTTTTAACGAACAAATTGCAAAGAGGTTATCATTAACCCTTTCTGGTTCCAGATCACAGTGTAAATGCTTGCTTTTTTTGGCCAAAATTTTCTGTGCATTCCAACCCAAGAAGGAGCATGCAGGTGTATTGTCTGTACTGCTGCAGATTGATATATTCCTCCGTTCCAGCCTCCCCACCCCCCAAAGACTACACTTGTCTTAATTTCCTCTCAATTACACTCAGGCATTAACTAATACTGACTAACTACAGCCCAAAATAATTATTGCTATCTGTTCCCTTTGTAAATATAACTTCAGCACTGAGCTAGAAGAATAATGGCATATTTACAGAAGGCAGCTAATTAAATTGAGCTTCAATTGCTTTCAGTTTGCCAGAAGGAGCCATTTTCACAGCAAAAAATGTGTGCAAGCCTGCATGCTTACCAGGAACAACTTGGTATAACATAATTCAGAGTTCCCAAGACAAAAATTCAGTTCAAGACAAATTTACACTGGCAATAAAAATCTCATTAAGGAAGATATGAAGATCTCTCTACTACACCACGACAGTTAAAAGAGGTTATCATTTTTTTCAGTTTATTTAAGGAACAGTATATATTTCATTGTTCCAGAGCAGCTGTAATTGCAAGTGTCTTTCAAATGCTGCTTGCAGTAATGCATTTGTCTTCTGTCTGTAACTTCAGAACCAGCCTCTTGATGGTCTTCATTAGGAAGAACTCCAGCAGAAGATGCTGGAGTTTCCAAGCTCTTCAGTGTTCAGTTTTTCCTAATTTTTCCAGCCTTAGCTCCTGCACTTTGAAAATTCTCACTTGCCCCCACGATTCAACCAACTGCAAAGATTTCCTGTGATCATAATTTGTCTCCAAATGTTTACACCCTCTTTTGTTCCTTTGAGATGAAACTGTTCACTATAATTACAGAGCAGCAGTCCTTGACAAATCAAAGTTTGAAGGAACGATTCTTGTCAGAGCCCTTACCAGTCTCCAGGGCCCTTTCTGTTTTGGGAAAAAAAAACAACAAACAAACCAAAAATAAGGGGATTGTTTCAGCTGTTTTTTGTTCCACTGTTCAAACAAAGCCTGGTGCAGAAATTATTTACAGTCTTCTCCATTGCAATAGTTCACCGAGCTGGATTGAAAGCTGATTTTGTTCCCTTGTCTGCATATCATTCCTGAATTTGTTTTAATCTGTTGGAAGCAATAGTTTGGCAGATATCAGCACTTTTTCCATGTTTAATTAATTCCTTTAATTTTCTGGTAAATGAGAATAATAGGGTTTAATTTTGCTTTTTATGTAAAATTGATTGGTAATTATGGAGATCAGAGGAGTTTTGGCTTTACAAACCAAAATTAAGTGACCTCTCAGTGAGGATGACTTGGCATGTCTCCTTCACTTGTCCTGTGAAAGCAGAGATGGCATGGAAGCAGATGTCACCAAGCTGCCTCTAGGTTACAAGAAGATGAAATATGGAAATATGTTACTTAAGAATATATTAAGAATATATTTTATATATATATATATATATATATATATAAGAATATTATTAAGAATATTATTAAGAATATACCTGAATGGAAACTAGTACAAATTTCAATAGTTAAACATAGCCCACTGTACAAAGACCGTTTCTACCAGTTCCTTGTGGGATATGATGCTGTTTTCTTATCAAGATGTGACACTGCCATGTCTCAGAGGGCTGAGGAGAAATCAGATAAATCAATTATAAGAACATTTGAGCTTGAAAAGCAGAGTTGGGGTTGAGGCTACGTGGCTTCAGCTTCTGTTTCCGCCACAGATTACTTCTTTGTACTCTAACAAATTACTTGTTTCTTCCTCTTCCTGCAACATCAAGTTTATAGTACTCTTGGTCTGCTTTGGCTCATTTGAGTGTCAATGCTCAGTGGAAAATGGTGTAACAGAGCCAGGCTGGAAACCTCTGTGTGCTGCTGAAACACAGATGGTGAATTGTATCATAAGACATGAACCAGCATCTGGTGGCTTGTGGTTGTCTCTAGCGGCCCCAGGAGCTGATGGGACAGAGATGCCTCAGGTGACCTCTTTCTGTTCCATTTTTTATGAAATTGGATTGAATATTATGAAAAATTTCTTCTCAGAAAATGAGGGGCGAGGTTGCCCAGGGAGGTGGTGGAGTCACTGTCTGTGGCCGCGTTCGAGGAAAGGGCGGATGTGGCACTGAGGGACATTGTTTAGTGGTATAGTGCTGATGGGTTGATGATTGAACCGGGTGATCCTAGTGGTCTTTCCAACCTTAATGATACTGTGATTATAAATCCGGGCTTAAGTTTGGATAGTAAACGGGAGCAGAACTGCACCTTCCTCTCTACAGAGAGCCCAGGACTGGGCTGGCCTCCACTGGCCCCCAGATGCCACCTGAGTTGATGCAGCCCCCGTACTGTCCCCTAGTTGAGGGTGTTTGGTTGTATCAAGGCTGAGGAGATGAGGTAGGGCAGGCTGAGCACATAGAAAGAGCTTTTTTTTGACCTCTGTCGGAAATGCCATAAGTATTTATGGGGATGGGACAAGCTACAGGGACTTCTTTGAATTTAGCTTCAAAATCTAATTTCAAAGGCAACTACTTGCAAATTTCCAACTTCTTTTAGTCTTAATGTTGAAAGCCCCTCACATTCCCCCTGTGGCAGTGCTCAGCAGGCCTTGAAATTATTTCTAGAATGGATCTTAAGTTTCAAAAGAGGAGAAACATGAGGAAAAAAAACAATCTAGATTCACCTCAGCGATGCTACATCAATACTTGGCTGAACTGTATAATGCTAAGCACAGTGAAGCAGAGTTGAGCTACCAGTTGCTAGCTAACGAGAGGATTAGCTATGCCTGTGGATGGGCTGGCATAACTTAAGCAAGAGGGCAAACGTACAGAAAGTCAAACTCTGACTCTGAGGGAGGGAGATGCTGCTTTTCCTATGAAGAGCATTGGCTGCACAGTGGGCAGGAAAGCAGAGGCAAAGCTGAGGCTTCAGGAGAGTTTTTATAGTGAGTCAGTACAGCTTTGCTTAATATTTGTTACTACTAATAATTGTATTTATACTCTTGGCCAGCCCAAGTACTTAGAGGTGTATGTGTGATATTGAAGTTCAATCAGAATGTATTCACAAGCTCTTGAGTAGGATCCATTTACCAAATCACATCCTCCAAGGAGAGCTGGAGAACGGGGAAATCAAAGGCAGTGACAACAAAGAGCTTTCAAAGCCAGGAAACAGTGCCTTCTATTGACCTGGGAAGGGGCTGGGTGAGAGCCCTGCCTGGGTGCGGGAGGGGACAGGAGCAGTGGTAGAGCAGTCACCTGTCATGACCTCCATTTCATGGTTTTGCCCACAGTCAGCATTGGCCAACAAGACAGGGTCAACTTGTGAACTCTTCATAGACTTATAGAGTGTCTTAGATTGGAGGGACCCTAAAGATCATCCATTTCCAACCTCCTTGCTACGGGCAAGGCTGCCCCCCACCAGCTCAGGCTGTCCAGGGCCCCATCCATGGCCTCTTGCACCTCCAGGGGTGGGCACCCACAGATCTGAGCAGCTGTGCCACTGCCTCACTGCCCTCTGAGTACAGAATTTCCCCCTCTCATCTAACCTGTATCTCCCCTCTTTTAGTTTAAAGCCATTCCTCTTAACCCTTGTCTGTACCAGTACAATCTTGTATTTCCTGTGGCTTACTGGGATTTCATATGACTCAAAAGAAGAGCAACTATTTTGGAGGGATCTTAGTTGTTACAATAGCTGGGAGAGCAAATTACTTAATCCTGTGCTTAAATGTTTACATTTAATGTTTGTTTAAGAATTTTTTGTTTATGTTGAAATACAAAGCATTGCCATGCCACCATAGAAGATGAGCAGTAGTTCCATCTTTTTAAATACGGAACAAATATGTTTGCTGGTTCTTTCTGCATTTTCTGCATGGTGTTTGACAATTTTTCCATCTTTATCTAATACGAAATCTGCAAACTTGCTAGAATTTAATGTCATGCTATTATATTAAATTTCCATATTTTTATTATTCTACAAGTCATAGAACTTCCATTGATTCCTTTTGGTTCCTTTTTGAAATAGTCTGCTCTCCCTTGTTGCTGATTTATGCTCTTTGAGATCAGAGCTGCTATTTTTCCCTTTGTGATTGAATTTTTAAATTGTTTTTACAGCTCTCATTAAACTGCATGTATTTTCCTCTTTAACGGAAGAAGCCTTCTTTCATGATTGTGGGCTTTTATTTATTTATTTATTTGTGCCTCCCAGACGTTGTTTGCTCACACTTTTTTTTGCCTCAGTAGCATTCTGGGTTGGTGTTTTGTTGGGTCTCTTTTTTCAGAGCACCAGCAGTCAACGTTAATGGTTGAGATTGTATCTGCACAAAAAGAATGAAATGTGGTTGTGAAGCTGCGATGAATATTTAGGTTGGCGATTTGTTCTTTTTATCTATTTTTTCACCCAGGGAGATTGACTGCTGAACCACCCTCATGCAACTGCTATATTTTTTGGTTAGAAAATCCCAGCTTCTAAAGCATTTCCCGAAGTTGGGCCCCTGCGGTCATGTAACTCCTTCAGCATATTATGGGAGGTGTATTTTAGCGGGTCTGGAGGGCTGTCAGAGGGATGACTCTTAATGCACTGTGGTAGCCTATGCTAAGTGGGTCTTAAATTTATGGACAAGTCTATAATTCTGTTTTCTTTGTGTTCAGGAGGCTAACACAGCAGTTTGAGTCAGGAAAGAACAGAAACTGTGGCTATGGGTGTATTGATACAGATGTGAAAGATGTGTGTTCAGTAGAAGACCTAAGCAAGCTAGGAAAGGAGGATTGTCTGAAAGCACACTGAGATACTTAGCTGCTTTCTGATGTTGACAGGTCTTCCTTAGTAGACCATCAGCTGCTCCAGAGAAACGAGCAGAGCCTGAAGCTTCAAATACCAAAATATGGTGAGCTGAGACCTGGGATACTGCAGCCTGAAGGGGATGGGTTGAGGCTGTGCAGAACACAGCTGGATTGGCTCTGCTCCTTTCTCACAGCAACACGAGCTATGAATCACAGAATCATTAAGGTTGGAAAAGAGCACTAAGATGATCATCAAGTCCAACCATCAGCTCATCACCACCTGTGTACACAGCTGTGTACCTCAGTGCTGCATTGACTGTTTTCTTGATTGGCTGTGATTTAAAGGTCTTCTCTGTGGAGTGGTGGGCTCTGGTTTAAGCATGTAGGTATTTATCAACGGTGGGAGCTGGTGGTGATTCCTCAAGGCAATCATACCCCTTCGCCTGAGGAGTCAGTGGAACAATCAGATTTTGGCTGCAGAGAAATTTTCACTGGCTTGAACAAGTGAGACATCCACGTTGCTTATTCTGTGCTTTTCATGTGCTTATTGGCTGTTAATTTAGCATTTGACGAAGAAGCTGGGAAGAGATTATATTATTTTCCCTTTTCACATTTTTTTCTATAAATTTATTCTTCATGGCCCTGCAGAAACCAAGTTTCCCCCCTATTGTTCTTGTTATTGGCATTATACATAGATAAAACAATCTAAGAGAGTATTTTTCCTAGTTAGAGCAGAGATACGATGTACCATGGGCACATCGGTCAACATGATGCCCCTGCCTGTCTTTATTTTTGCAGTTTGCTTGTGGTCCATTTAAAATTAGATTACAGCTGATTGGTTCCTGCATTCAAACTACTTCACACAACACTCCATCCACTGGCATATAAAGCAAAACTGAGGCGACTGGAAAGCCTTAAGGGATCAATTCCAAATATCACTGTGTAATAAAAACCGTATTTCCTTAATTTTTTATTGATTCAGCACTCATTCTCCTGTAATGTTGCTGTGGTAATATTAAAACTCAGTGACTGACAGCGGCATCACATGGAAGTGATTTAACTAGCAATGCAAAAGAAGAAAGCAGGCTTTGTTTTTGCAACCATTTGGTTCAAACTGGCCCAGAGGATCTCCCTTGCAGGGAGAGAATACACTCTGCACCTTTTACCCTTTGAAATAAATCCTCTGTATTTCTGTCAGCCCTCTACCTGTCTGTGAAGTCAACAGGTTTCTTGCTGCTGGCTCTGCTGGGTGCAGCCTGAAGACCTCAAAAGCGAGCATGAATATTTGGTTTGTACATGGAAGCAGGATTATTTGTGTAGGGGAGGGTCCTGATGTTTGCTCATATGCAGACCCTGTGTGATACACAATGTAAAACACATGAAAACGAGCAGTCCTGTGAATTGCTAGGAGTTTGGTAATTAATAATTGCAAAATGTGTGCTCCTTGCAGAGGATCTCACGAGGTTTGGAAGCACAGAGCCTGTCAGTGAGGTGGGAGCTGAGTGTTGAGCTCCCTGGAGGGCCTGGAAATCCTGGCCTGCCTTTGGGGAGTGGGTTGAAATTGTGTTATGTGTTGTGAACCTCCAGAGCCTGCAGTGCTGTGCTGATGAGAGACATTGCTCAGCTTCTGCTGCCCGTGAGGCTTGTGACTAGGGAAGCACAAATGAAGGAAGTGGCTAAAAATGAAATAAAACTGGTAAGAAGATGTATGGGGGCTCCAGAGGCTGAATGCTAACTGGTTTCTCTGTCAAGACAAGTTAATCTGCTCTCATACACATCCCCAAACCATAAAGAAGCCGTGGCCTAGGGTCTGTGCCTGGCCTGGGAAATAGTAATGGAGCAGCCAGCTGAGAGGTCTGGCAGATGGTATTTCATGTTGGAGGAAGCATGAATCTGCATGTTTGTGTCCAAAACTTGAAAACAAAACCCAGGGCAAGTTTGATCAAAATTACCCAGGCTGCCATGTGCCCAAAACAGCCACAAAAACTGAATTTGGATTAATGTGCACGTGGCCCCAAACTGCTCAGTGCCATTTATGGCACATATGAAGGCAGCCTGCGTTGACACAAATGACCATTTCATTGAGTGTGCACACTCTGTGCTCGCTGTCAATGCCAGATGCTGACTACAAGTGACAAAAGGTGGCTCAGCCCTCGGCCCACGGCGTCCCACAGCTGGGAGCTGCTTCTCATCCACAGCTCTGAACTTGTGTTGGTTCTATTGATACTGAATGAATATTGAGTGGGCCTCTAAGATAAAGTCATTATTTAGGAGCTCATTAAAGTACTGGCCTTGAAAAAAATTTCCCACTGCTAATAACCTCTTCCATCACTGTGTCAAGGATTGCAGCTTCCTCCTTCCCCTAGAAGGCAGCTCAGGCAAGAACAAGTCATTGGGTTCCCAGTGAAGGATCTTGGAGCTGTGGCTTTGCTGGCAACCAGGTTTTTCACTCCTCCCCCTGGGAGCCCACCTTCCCTCCAGCTGCTATATAAAGACCCGCTGCAGCTTAAATAAATACTAATTTGCAATAATGGCATTTAATCCTCTTCGAACCGTAATTTACAGTATCAGATTATTATCATAATATCTGATATACAGTTCTTAATGCTTTATTGTTATCCCATTACAGGGAGGTTCTGCTGGCACTGCATATTGTCTATTTCTCTTACAAATGTTCTACAGAAACCTTATTAATTATTAGTCTCATAAAACACCTGTTAATGTTACCATTTTAATAAATCTCTTTCTTAATTAAATTAGGTGGTTCTGATAGTAATCCTCTAATGTCCACTGCCTTTCTGCTCTCTTCACAGTCTGATTGTACAGTGGGAAGCAGTGCTCAATTATAATTGATGTAGGCCATAATTCAGAACCAAATTATAACATATAAAGCCATATGATCTTTGAGGAATATAATAGATCTCCACAAGAAAGTGTCATTTGGATTGATTAGTGCTGTTTCTAGAGCCTTGTTAGAGGTGAGAAAAAGCTAAATTCAATAGGATCTTTTTTTCATTTTTTTCTTTTTCTTAAATTCACGCACTCTATTCCCTCCTTGATGCACAGCCTCTAACTCAGATGCTGTGCTGTGCTCACAGCACTTTCCCACTTGCGTGTATCAATTCTACAGCTGACTTCTTTTTTTTTTTTTTTAATTTCATAAAGGCAGACTACATGATGATTTTATTTAATGATTTAGTAAAACTTTTCCTCCTGAGATAGGTGCAAGAAATCTTGCTGTTCTGCTGCTACCCAAGCATGAAAGTATGGTTATATATGATCCAGCAATACTGAAGCTATAAGCAGAAAAATTAAAAGTGCATCACAATGAAGACTTTACCCTGGTTGGAAGGTGACTGGGCACCAGGAAGAGTTCTAACCCCAGAGCAAACATGCTGCTCTGCTGGGTCCAGGTCAGTTCCTCTCTGTTAGGGTGTGCTGTGAGGGAAACCTGTGCTGGGCACTGTGCTGGTTCTCACCCCACTCACATTCCCTTGTGTCTGGGTGCCTCAGGGCCTTGACTGCTTCTTCTCAGCTTTGTGAATGGGGATGTGCTATAGGATTAGTGAGGGTTGCTTATCCTCGGGATACCCTCAATCAAGGAGCTGGGGACATCCTTTTTCCAGATTTATTTTGTGACTGGGGAAAGCTTCTTTACACTGTTTTGCTGCCAGGCTCCCCTCCCATCACACTCCTTTGCTTTCCCCACAGCAGCTACAGTCATTTATTGCCCGGAAAAGCAACACAGCAAAATGTTATGTGTGGTTTTAGTTGATTTTAGTATAACTCATTAGCTTGCATTTGCAGCAGTTCCTCCTCAGGGCCTACCTGCCCCTGCTCCCTCCTTTTCCAGTTCTCCCGCTTGCTGTGGGCTTCAATACTTGGCCCCAGAAAGCCACTGCTGGCTGCTCCTTGGCCCATTTCATCAGATGGGTCCCATCTCTTCCATTAACAAATAGAATCCCATGGCTGCAATTTCTGAATCGTGTAGGAATAAACAAAAAAGGTCTTATGGCTTCTTTCCTAGGTGATGTGACACTGTTAAAATGGAAACCTGTTACTTTCTTCTTTTTAAAACTGAATTACACACCAAAACTATTTTGAAGAGAAAAAGCTGCGAGTTTCATGTGGAAGATGTTGAAGTGAAATGTTTTGATTTTTTTAAAATGGATTTGGATTATTTGCTTAATGTATTCCCCTCAGTGGGATCTTTTATTGGTCCCCACGCTCTGTGATGATAGCTTGTTGATACCATGTACTTTTGATGACATGATATAGTGGACATGGTGATGATGGGTTGATGGTTGTGCTGGATGATCTTAGTGGTCTTTTTCAACCTTAATTACTGTATGATCAGCTTTGATTGCTTGTTTGCTCAACTACGGATCTGTTGGATTTGCAGTTCCCCCTCCTGCCTCTAGTGAGCTGTACAGCCAGGCAGAGACTGAGGGACAGATAACACTGAGGGCTTCAGTCTCATGTCACTGTAAAACAGAAAGAGTTGGAAATCTACTGAAAGCATCTGTGGAAAATGGGCTTCTAAGGGGCAGGTGTGACACGGGTAATTTGCAAGTCCTTGAAAACTACATGAACAAAATGAAGACCTGCCTTGAACATATAACCAAACTGTGAGCTTTTTGATAGCGCTTTACCAGTGCTTGATCTGCAGCCATTTCTTGTGGTGGGGCTGCAGGGACTGGGAGGAACAGATCCTGCAGCCGTGGAGTGCTTTGGAGCCTTTGCTCTTGGTGCCCACACTTGATCTTCCTGTGGGAAAGAGACGATGCCCTTTTCTTCATCCCCTCCTGGCCCTGAGCGGAAGATCTCCCATTCACATGCACACAATGTGATAATTGACAGCAGTTTCCTGGAGCTGAATGCTGCCTGCCCTGGGTCAGCGTCAGCTCTTCCATCTTGCCTTTGCTATCTGATAGGAACTTCCAGTGTGGCACTGGGAGGGATGTGGTTCTTCAGATGATGAGCCTGTGTTGCTAAGAGACGGCTTCTGGAGGAGCAACAGTCATTAACTTGTTGGGAATGGATGAGAAACCGTGAATTAAAGTAATTTGAAAACACTTCTACCTTCATACATTAATTGCAAGCAGAGTGAAGTTATCCTGAGATTTGGGTTGTTCTGGTTGCTCTTGCAGTGCAGCTGTCCTGATGGGTTTTGCAGATATTTTACAGTGGGCTGCAGTAGTGGGAGAGTACTTTTGTCCTCACTGCTTCTCTGGGTGCATTTAACCTGTGCAGAGTGTGTGCAGAGCCCAATGTGAACTCAGTGCTGCCTCTGCTGTATCTACAGAGAGGCATGGGACTATTAAACAATTAATGTGGTGATGCTTACAAGCAGCGCGTGGCCCAGCCTTACCAAACTTTGGGAGATGATGAGGCGTGTCTGTTCTTGGTAGAGAGAGATGATGCAATAGGAGATAATTAATTAGTTATTTTGGTTTCAGAGCATTTTGTGGGAAGTTGCATGTCTCTGCAGGGAGAGGACAGCAGGGAGCAGAGTCAGCCCTGTCCCAGACACGCTCTACTTTGTGTCAGCAGTAATTCTTTGGACCGTTTAACAGTGCAGAGTCACAAGAAGCAGCATCTGCCTTGGGAGCGCTGATCCTGCCCAGTAGCATCTTCCTGACCAGGAGAACCTTTCTCCCTCTGCTTCATTCCAGGGTGCTGTGATGGGATGTAGCAGAAAGTCTGTGTGATTTCTTTCCACTTAGGCCGAAAGAGCAGAAAGAGCAGTCTGTGGGAGAAGTGGGCCTCAGCAGAACTGAATGGCTCAAAGAATGGGTCCTATCAAGGCTGATAATCTTCCCCAGCGATAGCGCAGTGGATTATACAGCGATTGAATGTGGAGAGAGTGCTGACCTTAATCTCCCTTAACTCTGGTTTTCTCTCCCATCAGATAATAATAGAGAAATTACAACATGTGCCATAGAAGATTACACTTTGCAGATGGCTGATACAAAAATCAGAGACAATGCTAAAACAATTTAAAAACCCACAAATAAACCAGTGCATTCAGCTTCTTTGTGAGGCTGTGGCTAAGGAAACTGAGCCAGCCGGCCTAAAATACACAGTATCAATGTAAGCAGATCTAATTAAGATTCTGTGTGGCTGTTAAAGCATCCTCAGCCATTGCTTCCAGCTTAGCATCGCTGCTAATGGGGAAGAGAGGGAGGGATTAGTTTAGACTACTTTGAGGCAGCACAGATACATGCAGGAAGCATCCTCTCTTGCTTGAACTTGTTTTTTGCTGACCTGCTACATGATGAGAAGAGTGCCAAAAATACAGAAGAGTTGGCACGTAAAATCCGTGTCTATCTACAGTGTCAAGGCTAAAAAAAAGTCCTGAATGAGCCTTAGAGAGTCAACAAATCACTGAAATAGCAGCTAAAGAAGGAAGTTCAGCATGAGTTCAGCTCATTAAAATTCCCTCTAATGTATGCTCCTGAAAACCAGTGGGCTGAGTGTGATCCTGGCAAGAGAGGAATGATGCGTGTGAACTTGTACACAAGTAGAAAATGGACAAGGTTGATGTAACCGACCTTCAGCACTGAAGCCTTATTTTTGCTGCCATCTGAGATGGCCATGTGGAAAGAAAAGGTCAGTGGTGCTACTCTTAGCCTGAGGTGGTAAGACATCAGAGCTCTGCACAGCTTGCTTGGGCAAATCCACACCTGTATGCAGGAGTGTGTGGCATACCATACAATCACAGAATCATTAAGGTTGTAAAAGACCACTGACATCGCTTAGTCCAACTAGGCCACTAATATTGCCCACTAAACCATGTTTGTACCACATGCCCACGTTTCTTGAACACATCCAGGGATGATGATAGTACTGCTTCCCTGGGCAGCCTGTTCCAGTGCCTAGCCACTCTTTTGGATTTTCCTAATATCCAAGCCGAACCTTCCCTGGCACAAATTACAGCCATTCCCTCTCTTCCATATTGATGATGTGGGCTAGTATTAATATGAGGCCCCAGGGCGATGACAACTGGGTGAAAGAGTGGCCGTGACGGAGTGTGAATGTGATGGTTCATTTAGAAAGCATGCTTTATAAATGGCAGTATTTGGTTAAAAAGTTGATGATGCCTATGAATGGCAACATTTGTTTTCCATTCTTCCATGCAGACAATGTGGGAAAAAGAAGACTTGAGCCTCCTGTGTGTACCTTATGCACATTTCTCATCAACTCCAGTGGGAGCTCTGCTGAGGAAGTGCAAAACAGGTCTGGTGACTTGATTTCCATTTATTCAATAGTTCTGAGATTGAAAACGATAGAGACTGGGCAGAATAAATAACAGGGGCATCTCATATCTATGCATCGCTTCATTAAACATCTGAAAAAGGCAATGAAAAAGCAGAGATCGTAGAATAAGATTTTCAGACAGCAGAATGATAGCATAAAAGACTCTGTCCTCTGCTTGTACAATGCACATGGTCACAGAAATAAGGGCAGCAAACTGTCTTACTGTGTAATAGACAAGAATTTTCATAGTTGCTATTTTGAATGCACAGAAAGTAGAAAACTGCTTTACACAAGAGAGTCACTTGTTAACTTTGGATGTGTGATATGTGAATGTGTAACTGAGATAAAAAATCACGTGGTCTTATCCTTCTCCTTGACGTGAAGTATTTGCATTTAGAAGCTCAAGAAGTTACACTGAGCAGCTAAAAAATATACATCAACATATTGTAATGCTAACTGACATTGTGTGCAAGAAAATTAGTCTTTGCAAAACTTATTTGCATTTGTTCCAGTTTTAAGTAGAAAATACTTGATCAAGCTTTGCCCCCTGAAATAGTAAAATAAAAATGACGAGACCACAGATTTCTGCAAAAGTCCTGGAAAGTGTGATGGTTCCCAAAGGCAGGGATTGCTTTTCTGACCTTGCAAAGAGGTGGCCATGGAAAGCAGATGGGTCCTCTCATTTTCAGACCCGCCCTTTGGAAGTGGTGTAATTCAGCCTCTCATCCCTCCTTTCTGAGTCTGAGTGGTGGTGATGGTGCAGTCTTGTGGTTCATTAAATCTAAAGAGCCCAAGTCTGAGGGGTTTCTGTTTCTCCTTGATGATTGCTCTTTTTGCTTGTGAAGAGGTTGATGTAGAAAGCTTCCTTTGTGTGTAGGTGATTTGTCTTTTAGCTCAACTCCAGTACCACCTGGATGGTCCCTAGGTATGATGGGGATACTCTAAATACTTTCTTGATGGTTTGTAACACTAACTTGTACTTCAACACCATGGTGACTGGTTGGTTTGTTAGTTTTTGAGGTTTGTCTTTTTGTTGTAGGAAAAAAAGAGGGTGTGTTGTGACTTGTGCTAGCTAAGTGCCACCAGGTCCTGCAGCAGGCTGTGGGTACAGTGATTCCAACTGTCTGCACATCAGGGCAGCCGCTTTCTCCTGCCCACCTGTTATCTGCTGGCACAGATCTGCTGAGACAGGTCAAGCACAATGGGACTGGAGAGGGATTCCCTGGGTGGTCCCAGCCTTGTGGTGGGTCCCTGCTGGTGGTGCTTCTGGGTATCTGGCTAAGGAAGTGATGAGCATATCTCAGTTCCTGCACTGGTGTCCAACCTCATGGCCCAGTGCTGCTACTAGAAAGCAGCACATATCACAGCCACAGAGAGGCTGCAGCCTCCGCAATCCAGATGCATTACAGCTGAAAGAGGGAGCTGTGCTCCCTAATGGACACACGCCAGGTTTTTGAGCATCTACCATCTTCTCCTGATTATCCTTGTGTCAAGGAGCACTGTGCTCACTGCTGAACACCAGCAGAGGCTCTTCTGAACTGTGGTGTGATTTTGTCTGTGCCCATTGCTTGTTGCTTGCAGGATGAAATGGAAGGCAGCAAGAGGGATGGAGAGTAAATGAGCAGTGTGAGGAGCCTGAGCTGAATTTTGGGATGGCAATTAGTGGTGGCTCTGAGAAGTGTAAGGAGATGTGCTTTCTTCTTTTATCTGTGTGATGCTGGGGGAACACCAGGCAACTCCCTCTTGACCCTTCTCTCACTGAAATGTTTCTGGGGAAGGAGAGCTTCTTTATCAAGAAGAAGCAATAAACTGAATACTGCGAGGTAGGACAGCCAAGTCCTATGTTTCCTGCTAATATGGGGGAGAGGAAGGCAAGGGCACTGCAGGAAGATATCATAGCCCCTCAGGTACTGTAGCCCATATGTGAGGGTACCCCATAGGGACATGACCTGGGGATACAACCCCTACTCCCAGCTGGGCTTCCTAGCATATAACCCATCACTAACACTAATTGCACACACATGGAAGGGAAATGATTCAGGTTCGTTCTAAAAGGATACTAACATTTTTTTTTTTTTTTTTTTTTTTTTAATATTGTCTGAAACATCAGTATCTAATATCTCCTTTTTTTTAATGAGCTTGGTTAAAACCAAATGGAAAAGGGTGGCTCTTTTCCTGTGGTACAAAGTCAGTTTTTAAAAGATGCAGTTACAAGCGATTTTGCTTTAAAATTGGATTTCAAATGGTGTCCCCCAAATGTTAAGAGAATGACAGAATTTTGTGTATATATGAATGTATGTATGACTTGGACAAAGCAACTGTTCAATAGCATTTCAAAATACTTATCTGAATCCAGATCTGCATATTCTAGAAGAAAAGATTCCTTTCTAAAAAAAAAGATAATAATTACTGAGCTCTCCATTGACATCACCTCTGGGTTTGCCCTCGTGGCAGGAGGTTGGCTCCTATCCTCCCAATAGATTCGTTTATTTATTTATTTCTATCTTAATAAGTGAAACTTATGCATAGTGTAAACACACCAAAAAGCACATGCCCTATTGAATTTTCAGAGATAAGTATTTTAAATCCAGTCTTTCCCAAACCTCCAGACATGCATTATTTACAACGGAGAATAATAATGTAACAAAGCTGTATTATATTAAAATTGTTCCATAAAATATTACGATTATCATTTTTTGTGGCTTGACTTAAGGTGCACAGTTTATATAAAACAATATGAATTATTTTATGTTACAAAAAGTTATTCAGTGTGGCTCTGTGTATTACAGTTATTAATCTTTCTATTTAAATGCAAATTTTTCCTTTCAACAGAGAGCTAAAGATACTTTTTATATAACTAATAAAACACAACTTTGATCTTCTGATCCCTTATCAGGGAGATGGTTTTCTCAGTTGTGCTTGGGACGTCTTTGCCTGAACATGGTGTTCTGTTACAGCAAGAATGCTTTCTTCATAAATACACTGAAAAATGTTTTCTGCTAAAAATGAAATATTTGTACAGCAAGGTATTACTTGGAAAAATCCTCAATTGCTTTGTTTTTGTAATGAGAGAGAAGAGCCAAAACAGTAATGTCCTTTTTGTTGGGAGATGTGATGAAGGAGGGTGGTTTATCCTTAGAAAGTCTTTGAGTCCGAGTGGATTTGCTCCTTTGAGAAACTTTATATAAGGCTTCTTTGAGTAGGTTGATGTCAGCCTTAATGGGACCTGGTAGAAAGGCTCAGTCCTGGGAGTCAGACTGCGTGGTCAGAGCTCATCCTCATCCAGCCATGGTTGAAGAACCATCAGGCTTCTCCATTGCCAAAATATCTGTGCTAGTAAGCTTCACGTTGGCTGCACAATACTGTACTGTTTGAGGGACATAAATGCAGTTTGCTCTCTGTGAGGGTTGTAGACTTCTGGTTGGTCTCCTCTTTGCTTTCCATGGCTGCAGAAGGTGGGGGAAATGGCGTAGTCAAACTAGAAGGAGGCTTCCAGGGTTTGATCCCCAGGAGCTGCCACAAGCAGATGTTTGCACAGGTCTTACCATACGTGCAAGAATGCAGTGATGCTCAAGGAGAGAATTAACTCTAGGGCCTGACTTCCAGCTACCAGTGTTACCAAAGGATGTGGAAAGCAGTGGGGCACCTCCATCTTCCAGCCTTGCCTAAGCATAGACTCCCTGTTGCATGTCCTAAGGAATGCTGTGTCCTACAGCTGGGATCTTTCTCATTTTCTCCCAGGTTCTGTGTGGGCATGTTGTCCTCTGTCCGCTGAACACCCCCAGTCTCCTTGTTAGTCTTGGTCTGAGTAACCCAAAGTGGGAGCTTGGCTGCTTCAGCCAGTGGAAAATATATGTAATTGAAGAGGCTAAAGCAGGGAGCAGTGTTATAATTAGCTGGCCATATTAGGCATTTTACAATTCTGACACCTCACAAGAGTGGAAGTTTAATGAGGATGGAGAGAGGCTCAAAAGCAATCCATTTTCCTGGTAAAGAGTGTAATGAAGGTGTGAAATGATGCACAGCTAACTAAACCTGCCTGTAATAGCCTCTCTGTTATAATGCAGTGATCTGACAGACATTAGAAGAAACAGGAGAGTGTGCATGTATGTGTGTGTGTGTATATATTATGTATATTCCTTTCCTTACAGTGGCAGGTACAATACAGCTTCACATGCAGGTCAGATGTGAAAATATGTAAAAAACTACTTAGGAACCAAAGTGTTCATTTACAGTGAGCACAGTCCAAGGAATGTGCTGCAGAATTATGTCTTACAGAGGATGTTTGGGGGATACATGGCTCAGAAACAGCCTAGGCTGGGCCAGCTCTGCTGTGGCACAGTGTGGGTCTGTGACCCACTTGCAGTGCCTGCAGAAAACCATAGTGCATTCCCTGCAGATCTGCCAATATGGAGAATTAGCATTAAGGTGTTTTCTGACTATTTGCTTAAGATGCTGCTGCATCTCAGATTGTTAGTTTGAAATTAAGTGGTAGCAACTGTAAGCAGTGTACTTTGTACAGGTGAAACCCTGTGTCATGTCACTGTGGTCACATCTCTTTGCCTTCATTTGTTAGTAAAGCATCAGATTAAGGTGGGTGCAGAGGGAACTGGAATGATCAGGGTACCTATGCAGCTTCTGATGGCACGTGGGAGGGAGCAGCCCTCTGAGGGGCCCTTTGCACCTGGTGGTGCTTTGCTGTGCAGCAGGAGGTATTGGAACAGGCTGTCTCAGGAATGGTGGAGTCACTGTCTCTGGAGGCAGTCAGGGACCGTGGAGATGTTGGACTTGGTGATCTTAGAGGTATTTTCCAACCTCAGTGATTCTATGATTCCATTCTAGGAGCCCACCTGCTGGTGGGAGCAGCAGCCTGCTGAGCAGGGGGCTGATGGCCAGAGCTCTTGTAAACATCAAGCATGGAGGTGAAGTATGAAAATTGAATCATAGAGTCATAGAATCACAAAGTCGGAAACGACCTACAAAATTATCCAGTCCGTCTTCTCATTTCCACTCCCACCACAAGCACTAAACTACATCACGCAGCTCCTCATCCAGACGCCTCTTGAACACTGCCAGGGATGGTGAGTCCACCACCTCTCTGGGCAGCCATTCCAGTGCCTGACCACTCTCTGAGAGAAGAAGTTTTTCCTCATGTCCAACCTAAACCTCCTCTGGTACAACTTGTGGCCAGCCAGTTCCTTACCCAAAGAAATGTATACCTGTCCAGGCCACGGGCAGCCAGTTTCCCCAGAAGAAGCCTGTGAAAGACCATGTCAAAGGCTTTGCTGAAGTCTAGGTAGACTACATCAACAGCCCTTCCCTCATCTACCAAACTGGTCACCCAGTCGTAGAAGGAGATGAGGTTGGTCAGGCACTACCTGCCTTTCATGAACCTGTGCTGGATGGGCCTGATCCCCTGGGCACCGTGCACGTGCTGAGCGATCTCACCCAAGATGATTTGCTCCATTACTTTCCCTGGTATCGAGGTCAAGCTAACAGGCCTATAGTTCCCCCGATCCCCCTTACAGCCCTTCTTGAAGATGGGAGTCACATCAGCAAGCCTCCAATCCTCTGGGACCTCACCAGTTAACCAGGAGTGCTGATAGATGGCTGAGAGGGGCTCAGCAATCACCCCTGCCAGCTCCTTCAGCACCCGAGGGTGCAGCCTGTCTGGTCCTACAGGCTTGTGACAGTCCAGATGGAGGAGAAGCTCTCTGACTGTCTCCACCTGAATCGCCGGGGATATATTCTGACTTCCAGATCAGGACATAAAATGCCCAGCCGATAACTGGTCTGGCTATTAAAGGCAGGTGTAAAGAAGGCATTGAGGACTTCAGCCTTCTCCTTGTCCTCGGTGGCTGCATTCCCTGCTGCATCAAGTATAGGATGAGAATTATCCTTGGTTCTTCTTTTGCCATTGATATATTTATAAAAAGGTTTTTTAATTGTCTTTTACATTTTGGGATAAACACATGGTTAATTGTGATCAGGATATAAATTCCTGAGCCAGTAAATTCTATCTTGCACAATTAGTTCTATGCTGTTTCCTCTACTTGTCAGCACTTGCATGATATGGCTGAGCTTCCACATAGCTGCCCGTGGCAGATGGTGGAGGTTTGTCAAGTGCAATGGCAGAGCATCAGCACTCTGGCCCTCCTGCAGGGAGCACTGCATCATGATGGGTGGCTCCTCTCAGGAACACCCAAATCCTATAGGAAAGAGACTTCCTGTAAAGATCTCCATCACGTTATTTATGGAAAACTACACTTGTGTTTCCCTACTGTGTGTATGCTCTAGAGGCTTGTCGTTGCTTGTGTTCAAATTTGTTTTTGTTTAGTGTGTCACAGGACTTGGAGCAATGCAGTTTTGGCAAAATATGTGGGAAGACTGTAAACACCACATAAGCTTTCTTACATACTCCACGTCTTCTCCAATATATTTAAATGATCCAGCTATGCAGTTACAGCACATCTATTAATACAAGATAATACAAAGATGTAATTGTTTTATGGGCTCAGTTAAGTTATATTTTTATGAAGAGAACAAGAAGATCCCCTGGGACACTGTTGTACAAATAACAAAGACAGGAGCTCAATTAGTGAAAGAAGAGAAAGGAAAGGTGAGGCATGAATAATGTAAAATAGAGCATAACTCAGCAGGCATATTAGTTTGTATAATATACTGTTTCTTATACATTAAAAGGCTGCGCTGAGGAGTGAAGCTTTCCCTATGGCAGTTTTCTAAACTGAGGTTGTCAGAATTTTTTTTGCAGTTTTCTGACTCGAGACAAGAAAAGTCGATTCCCTAATTCTAAATTGATGGAGATGTCACTTTGATACTTCTACTTACTTTTTTCATTTCAGAAAGAGCAGAAATTGTCCAGAAATTATTTCTTCATTTCGTGTGCCCTTGAGATTCCAACAAGGAGTGTTATTTTTTGCCCGTATGATTTTGAATTAGTATTTTTCAGGTGGGGATATATAAAAGTATGAGCCTCGACAGTTGACCAGAAAGTAAAGAAAATCAAGAAGTGAGTCTACAGAAATAAACCTAATCCCTATCCTTTTTCCTTAGAAGCCAACAGCATGTTTCCAACAAGGTGAGACTGGATAACAAAATGCTGCACTCTGGCCCGTGCCTGCAGAGCTCTTTGGTATTGTGACTTCTGAAGCCCTTGATGCCTTTGCTAGAACAAAGCCCTGGTTTCCTTTCTGATCTCCTGAGAAAGCCTAAGGGCTAGCAGGGCCGTTTGTGGCGCGTGCGATACGGGCTCTGCACTGAGTTCAGAGACTTGAGAGCTGATTTCATGCAGCTTCGCAGGCTTTAATCCTGCTCTGGTGGTAGTTCTCTCTCAGGGACTGCCGAGTGTCCACACTGGCCGGCGGTCCCATGAGGAAACTGCATCTCTGGGGAGCACAGTGAATAATCACCTGAAAAGTGGTGCCTAAGAAGAAAGGAAATTATCGGTGTGTGTGTCGTTCCCATCAAAAGAGCTTCTCCATCAGCTGGTTCAAAGTGGTTGTCACTGTAACCTCTGTCAGTCACTGTTCCCATGTATTATGTAGGGCTTAGTGGTGAAACTACTTCAGAGCAAGTGTGAAAATACATCTTTTGCAAACTGACTTTTCACCAGCTCTGTGAGAAAACTGAGGAAGATGCTGACAGAAGCTGAGTGGGGTTTGTAAAGGACCTTTTCCAGGGTGGAGTCAGAGTGGTCAGCACCAGCTCATGGCCTAGGGGAAGGCGTGGGGCAGTGGGATGAATTCAGCAGAGTTTCATTGCAATCTCAGCATCCTGCTGCCGTGGGAAGAGAAAAGGTATTTTCAAAGCAAAGGTTATCTTCATATAGTGTCTTGAAAGAATCCATCAACATGTCTCATTCTGAAACAGTGGTTTGTTTCTCAATTATCTTTATGCTCTTGCATGGAATTGGAAATTACGCAATTCCTTTGACCTCCTAAATTGCTATTATATTGCTAAATGTGTCAAAGCTGGAGTTGCTTTTTTTTTCTTTTTCCTGTCACCAAAAATTAACATTGCCCCTGCTGCAAAGATGCTGTGAGCCAGGGTTTGGAATGGGTTTATTTTGATTAGAGTTGGTAAACAATTCTAGTATTTTTATCAGTATTTTGCCAACGTTGCCGTTGGGTTTGCAGGCACAAGAACACAGCCCTGTTCTCTGTTTGAACAATAATTGCGTTGGCTCCCTGTGCGGGCAGACCCAGAAAGCAGTCTTGAAACTTCGTTTTGGAACATTATATGCTGCTTGTCTGAAGCCGGCACGCAGAAGGGAACCAACAGAGGCAGCCTTCCTTCGTTTAATAGTGTGAGAGCCTCACAATGTTTCAGTTTATATTATTCCAGAGATAAAAATCTTTAAATACTGAAGGAGCATACAGCATACAAGCATTCTTTTGACAGTTTTCTGTGCTATCATAACCATGGATTCATCTGCTTGTCCTTATGTTAGCAATTTAATTTTAATCCATGGCAATAATGAAAAATTGCATTACTAAAGAAAAACAAACTCTCCATAGCCTGCCTGCATTCCTGATAGTTTTAGGGAAGGGAGCTGCATTTTGTGTTGAAAATAATAGACTATCTTTAGGTTTTATGTGAACATCTATGAGCAAGAAAAATAGGTTTGCTAATGTATTGTCAACCAGAGGAAAATGGATGGTTTGTAGCTCTTGTGTCCCAGTGCATATCTGGACCGTCTGTGCCCTCGGTGCTTTTTCCCTGCAATTTGCCACAAGGAAGGCTGCTCGAGGTTGTTGTCCTCTGTGGGGCAGCTGATATGGCTGAACGGTAGGGCATAGAGTGGACAGGGAAGAGCATTCGGCAAAGGTGGATTGGGTAATTTATAGCTCAAATGGTATTCCTTGACCCATGGGAAAATATGCTTCTTTTGGGGGTCTGGCGTGGGTGCCTTCCGAGGAGCAAAGGCACATTTAGAGGCTCGATCGCAGATTTTCACCATCACAGTGCCACTGTAGGCACAGACTTGTTGAAAACTGGGAACAATTCAAAATTTGAAGCTATTCAGATAAGAGACCAGCCTTGAGTAAGTGCTCAAGAGTATTATAAAAGAATAATTTGGATTCCATTTTTTCATAATTTCATCTCTCTATATATACACTACTCAAAAACCCTACAAAATGGAACACAGAATGAGATTTCTTTCCCTAGTTTATTTTTTTCTCAACTCTTGCAAAGAATCTTCTATTACAATTTTCAGGTTTATTAGAAATAATAATAATCCTAGGGGAAATGTGTACTCTTCTTTATTAAACTACATAGGACACATTCTTGAAAGATGCTCACACTACTCCCACGCACATCTTCCTACATATGAGGTAAATTAAGAATGTCACTATCTTTAATGCCAGAAGTATTTTCATCTTCCACTTCAAATACGTGGTGATGTATCTGGAATAGCACTATCAGGGGAAGAAATCTTTACTCGAACAGGGTTTAGCAGTTAGTGTTCCTTTTCTACATACATTTAGTGTTTTGTCCAGAAGGGGTATTTTTCATCAGTGAGATCATGTTGGCTGTAGGTAAAAAGAGGAAGAAAATTTACTGTACAATCATAAAGATTGGGAAATACCTCTAAGATCATCTAGTCCTACCATCCTCCTGCCACCAATATAGCTTACTAAACCATATACCTAATTACTACATATCCCCTTTCCTTTAAGACATCCAGGGATGGTGACTCCAGTGCTTCCCAGGGCAGCCTGTTCCAGTGCCTCACCGCTCTTTCTGACAGTAAATGGTTTCTTTATATCTAAAAATGTTCTGGGTCCATGCTGGTGGCCTGGTTCAGAGCCTTGCAGAGGTCAAGAGATGCCAACCATAGACACTGTGCTTGCTGGTGTGATGGTGGGAGCTGGGAACTCATCCATCACATAAACTTTGCCTTCACCAATTGGGCCTGTGCAAAACTGCTGGTTGCAGCAGGACAGCAGAAGGGAGGAGAGACTTGGAAGCCAACCTTGTGTCTGTGCTCCTGCCTCCATGACTAATTGCTCTGAAATTTGCAGGTGTAAAGCTCTTGCTTTTCCTAATACCACTTACTGGGTTAGCATTTAAAAAGGATGTCTTTTCTTGTCGTTAAAAGTACTAGATGCAAATGGAGAAGCAGATAGCTATGCCTTGCTTAATAATTAAAATAGTGCCACAAATTTCAAGGAGTGAAGTCAGGTTCCAGAGACTGCCTGATCCCATGTCCAACTTGCAGCACAGGACAGAAATTCACCCAGTGCACCACTCTTCTGTGGGAACATACAAATTAGAAATTTCAAGGGCTGTTGAACATTGTGAATTTCCACTGTGGATCAGCACAAAGTTATTTGGCATGGGAGATTTGGTAACTGTGATACATTGGAGAAGTTCATATTGTGCAATGGCCCTAAAATTCACCCTTCCTCCTCTGGTATGCAGAGACCCAGTGTTGAGATGTATTTAATACAAAGCAGGTAGGATAGCAGCTGATGTGAGCAGTTTTCTTGTCTCTTGTTGCTTTTTCATTATTCATCTTAGGATCATCTCCTTTGCTATTTATATTCACCATAAATAATAATTAAACATGGGGGCAGAGGTGTGATGGTGTGAACGTGAAGGAAAAACTCCACGTCCCTGAAGGGGAACCAAGCCACAGAGCTAACCAGAGGAGTCTGGGAAACATGGTTCATTGCAAGAGCTTGCTGGAGAGCAGGAAGGCATTAACGCATAAGTGCTACTCTTAAGTGGCCAGAATATAGTGATTAAAGTGCTCTCGCTGCGTGATCTTGGGCTTCTTGCTCTTTCTGCTCCTTAATTAATTTCCTCTTTCATTTATGTATTAATAAAAACAAATCACCTACTTCATAGGAGGTGAGGGGTTTAATTCATTTATGTTTGCAAACGGCTTGGAGATCAGAGGAAGGAGGAAGAGGCTACAGAAGCCTGTATGTAGTGCATGAAAGGTATATGACAAGATTTTATTCCTTGGTATTCTGATAAATGGGCATTTTTGTAAGGCTTTTTCCTTTTTTTGCTAAGTTTCTTTTTTCTGATGCTGTCAAATAAGGCACAACTTTTGCCTTCAGTTGATGTGTAAATGAATGGCTACACTTGGATTTTGGAACAGTCAGTACCTTTGTTTCAGCCTTCTTTCTTACATGGGTGTGTATGGGGAAGAATGCTGGTCAGTGCCCACAGTGTTGTCTGTCAGCAGGTCATATGTTTAGAACTGTGCTGCTGTTAAAAATGGTTCAATTGTTCCATTTTTATGGAACAAACATGGATTTATTTCCTGGAGTGAAGATCTGCTTTCTTTTGTTTCCAGTAAGATAGCTGCTGCAGAGCTTATCCTGCGTGAGATCAAGTTGTACAGATAGGGAGTTTCCTGATAGATACGTAGAGTTGGTTGATTCTTCAATCAAAAATTATATTTTGCTCTCAAATTCAGATTTTTAATGTTTTCCTATGAAAAAGAACTTGATCAAGATCTTGCAGTCTAGAGAGCTGACAGACAGTAGCTGGCCAGATGTTTCCTATGTGCCCGTATGTTGTCTGAAGTTTTGTCTGGTATTCAGTGAAGGCTGACACACACACTTGAGAGGAAAAAAATGTGCTATCAGTGGATAGCACTGACATCTTCTCAGTGAGTAATGCAAACAAAAATGACTTTCCTTCCTACCTGTACAAACCAGTCCCAGGATGGAAGCAACATTAAAAGCCAGAATCTCTCCTCTTGTAATGTCTAATAGCAGTGTCTAATTCAGGATGTTCAAAGCTATTTCCCTTAAGGTTACCCTGTGATGTGGAACATGTTTTGCACAGGCGATGCTATGAGAGCAGCTCAGCACGCTTCGGTATGCGGTGAGTTCCTCGGTCAGGGTTCCCCTTGGAGTTCCTCAGCAGGCAGTGAGTAAGTGTTGTGCTTTGAGTCATCTCTTACCTTTAAAGCAGCATTCCTTCATGAAAGACGTTTTGTTTTCACAAAGCATGCTCTACACAGAGCATTGCATTTTACAGTCCCATTATGTGCATTTTTGAAGGGGGAGTGGGGTTGAAGGAAGAAGATGAGAGCTGCCTGTGGGTCTGTCTGTGTTGTGCAGGTTCATGCCTCGTCTGTGGTATTACTTTCTCATCAGCGGTTTTCTCTGTGCCCTTCTCCAGTTTGCTTCTCCCAGGGATTTTTAGATGCAGTCACTGCCCTCTCAGACTGAGCAGACAAGTGGGAGCTTAAATTTTTCCTGGGTATTTGCACCTTGCCTCTTTTAAATCCCTTCTCAGATTATGCCTCTCACCCCCATTTCTCACCTTGGACTAAAGCTCAGGGTTGTGATCTTGTCTCACTTTTGAATGCTGGGGCTTCATGTTTCCCTTGTGCTTCTCCTGGGCTCCCCCTGAGGTGGAAACCTTCAAGAGCTCAGGGAAATGAGGAACCATCTGCTTTTGTAGCTTGGCAGTTCATTCTGAGGGGAGATTTCCATGTTTTCTCAGCAGCTGGCATTGAAATCTTACTGGACGCTGCCAGGACCAAGTCCCTGGGTATCCCAAAGTGGTGGGGCCATCAGGGCCCAGGTCCAGTGAATGCTTTGTGGAAGGACCTCCTGCTGATGAGGCCATCCATGCAGTTCCAGAAATTCTGAGCTAATTGCACAAGAGGTGAAGCTCCTGTATGGCAATGATCGATTTGGCTTCAAGCCCTGCAGAGCAGACAGCAGCTGATGAAAACCAAAGCCCAGGCATGTGATTGCAGATCCTTAATCCAGCTAAAATACCATGATGCTTGACCTCATTAGAAAAAAGGCCATGAAACATCTCTCTCTGGGTTATTCCTTGCTGTGTCCAGTGAAATACTGGGAGTTTGGCCAAGTATTCCTCTTTCTCTGGTGGAAGGCTGTGTTTTCTTTTCTGTCTTGGAAACACTCATAGACTCAGAATGAACTCCAGGACTGGCTATTTGAGGTCTCTGTACTGAAAGCTCTCATTAAAATTCGTCTATAAGGAGAGGTGAGAAAATGCCATCATTTCTATGCACGTGGCTTAATTTTCTCTGCTAGTTGTCTGCACCCTATGGGAAGTGAATGAAGCGTTCCTACAGGATGACTTGGTTTTTACAGAGATGTCTCTATCCCAGCACTCTTCTCTTTCTTGTCCTTCTCAGTTCAGTGTAGATACCAGCAGAACAGAGTAATCTTGTCTTTCACAGCTGCATTTCAGGCAGGGGATGGGGTAAGAGGGGTTTGGTTGGCATTTGCAGACTAGAGATGACTGATGTTTCCCTGCAGCTGACAATACTGCCTCTTGTTTCACCAAGGAACATCAGAGCAACTCGGTGAAAACCAGCCGAGTGTCATCAGTGATTTGTTGTGGTCATTAGCACAGCATGCAGTCCTGCAGCTGTGGGCTCCTGGTGGTGTGCAGCACTGAGGGGTGCTGCCTGCAGGGATCTGGGCTCCCCTGGGGCACCCACCTACAGTGGCTCTGTCTGCACCAATCATTGTTAAATGTCAATAAGAGCCTATGAAGGAGAGACCACGGGAAATGGAAATGGCAGCTCAGTGGGCAGTGACAGTGTGCTGGGGCACGCGGGAGAATGACTGATGGATTTATTTAGGGCTCAGTTCAATAAAGATTCAGTTGCATGGCGCTTTGGCTTAGCGTGGGATGGGAGAGATGCTAGGAATCCAGTACTCCAAGCCTTTCCCAACAAAGCACTATTATTCCCTTGCATAGCATCACAGCCAGCTCCATGCTGGCCCTCTGCCTTGCCACCGAGCTCAGTTGCTGTGAGATTTTTAGATGCTGCAGCAACACAGAGGAGATTTTGGTACACAGGGTTTGGGGGCTCTGGACCCAACCCAACCTCATGGTAATGATTTTGGGGAGCTGCAGGCTTGCAGTGTAAGCTCTGCTTACTTTCCAGCTTTTGCTGGCAGTAGCAGGGTGGAGTGGTGCTGGGGCAATTCACGTAGGACCAGTACCTCATTACAAATCTAGGGAACCTCTTTTGCCCCACTGCTAATAGAGACAGCAAGACAAAGGCTGACCACACCTTGCAAGCATCTGCAAGCATCTGCTGTGATGTAGCCCATACTCCATGCCCGTCCTTTGCTATGCATCCTCTGCATCCAGAATGCATGCCTGCTGTGGTCCATCACAGTAGGAATTGCCAGGCTTAATCAAACAAGGGCGCTCTCTGGGAGCCTTTCTCGGGTGTGGGTTGGCACCAGCTGCTTCCCACAGAGGTGTGAAAGGGTCCTGGCAGAGAGCTCTGCAATGTCTGCAGGGATGTCGTGCCCTGGCATTGGTGTTTGGCTGGGGGATCAGCCTTGTCTCATGTGAAAATACAGCAAAGCAAACTCAGACACAACAGGGACTCTGCTGTCCCTCGGGGCTTCCTACTCCTTCCTCTGCCAACACATTTGCTGGGTGAACTCCACACTGCATGAGTCCTTGTAGCTGAGACAGGCAGACAGAGGCCATCTGAGGCGTCATGGCTTCCCTACAGCCTCCTGGTCCTGAAGCAGACCTGGCCAAGCAGCCCTCTTCCCTGCTTGTCTTCAGCAGGCCAGGCACTGAGGCCGGGCCTTGGCACAAACTGGTGATGCTAGTTCACAAAGTGAATTTATGGTATCCCAAGAAAATATGTCCCTTTTTCTAAAGATTGTATGAGGCAGAGCAGCAACTTTAACGTTGCTTATTTTGCAGGCTGATTTTTGCCCCTTGCTGTGGCATGCTGCCTGCTCACTGAGCACACTTTGTTCACTGCTCAGCTGCTTTAAGGTCCTACTCACCAGCTAGGCTTTGGAGAGATTAATAATGTCTCTTTTTTTTCCCCATACAATGTCCTTGACAAGCCAGAAATCCGCCCATTCGCTGTTTCAAGCAATTAAAATGATAACACTGTCATCAACCCCCACGCAACCGGTTGGCGAAAGCACTGTGCGACGGAAACTCCGGTGAATTTGTATGTAACTTGGCACAGACCAGCCCCGCTGACTTCCCAGGCTTTGTTGCTCAAATACAAACATGTAAAACCAGTGTTAGGCTCTGAGAGCTGTGCCAAAGTCGACTGCCGCTGCGTACAATAAAACAGCATGTGGAGGGTTGCTGTTCTAATTGGGCAGCCAGGAACCCCGGCGGATGGCAGGGCTTATTTATTGATTGCTCTTCAGATCAGGAACTGGACGGCACCACAGGGAGCTAGTAAAGGAGGAAAAGTGTTTTAAATACATTGTAAATGCTCCTTTGCAGGATTAATGAGCGGGAAACTGTAACGTGTTAACAGAATGCACAGAAAAGTAAAAGCTGGTAAACCTGTGTGGCTTTGCCTTGCATGGGAGAATTCTGCTTCAGTAGAGGTGGAGAAATACGGGTGGTGTAATGTTACTGTACTTGAGGGCCCTTGCAGTTGAAGAGAATCTATTCTTTTACTGAACTTCTCGCAGAATTGGAAACTGTTAGAAAATACAATGGGAAAATAAATGTATGAATGGAAGGGGAAGCATAAGAGAAAGTGGAAAACTCTGCTCTTGTCTCCTTATTCCCTCAGGGCTAGCATGCAAATGGCACAAAATGGGTGTTATGCTCTATCTCCTGTGGAACAAAAAGAGCTGAAGGTGTCCAGTGGGGCCCATGCTGGGGCAGAGTGGGCTGTCATGCCATTTATCTCTTTGCTGAGTGTTTGGATCTTCACCCAAGGGCTTTGCACAGCTCCACTGTACATTCAAAATGCTGAGGTGGGGGGGAGTGAGACACTGATGCACAGATGTGCAGTGCAAGTATTAAAGCCTGTGATGTCGTTTTAGGAGCGTGTGCTGTTCCCACAGTTTGCCAAAGTCTTGTAATTATCTGAACACCTGCAGCTTGCCTGCAATTCAGTCCTTCGTGCTCTTTTTCCTGCTGGATCAGCTCATTTCTAGCTGCCTGTCGTATGGGAGACACTCTCTTCAGTGCTGCAGTTATTGATAATGGAACAGTTTCTGCAGGTTGGCAGAAGTGGAGGTGCAATTGCTTCCCTGTGGTCATGGCTGAAGGAGGCAAATGGCAGGCCCAGCCTGGGAATAGCACAAGTTTTGAGGAATTTGACAGTCTGATGTCTTGGCATTGATCTGATTAGTTGTAGGACTGCTTGTAAGTGAAGCATAAAGAAAATTAAGTAAACCAGAGAGAAGTGCGAATTTCTCTGTATAAAGGGTAACTTCTGCGTGAGAAATGAACGTGTCTATGAATCTCATGTTGTTTTAAAGTGCTTTCCCTTCCTATTTGTCCACCTGTCACATCCAGTTTGAAATGTGAGCAGCTTGCCATGTGAGATGTTTTGGGCTTAGAAATCTCGAGCGGTGGTGGAAAGGAGCCTGGATAGACTCTGGTGGATCTAGATCTGATCCTGCACTGATGGACTACCACCAAGACCAATGGGTCAGGCATTCAGCCTTCTGCAGCTTCAGACTTCTGCTGTTCTTTGACATGTAAGCTGGGGTTGGCAGTGTCTTCTGGGAGAGCTGTTGGATGCACAAACATACCTGCCTGTGGGTATCTCCCGGGCTATCCACCCAGGAGGCAGCTGCCCAAAAACCACTACATGCTCAGAGATGTGCTTACAGGGCATCTTGGCAGGCTTGAATAGAATGGGCTGGGATGTCTCCACAGGGCTTGAATACTTCAGCGTTGATGTGAGTGCTTCATTGCTGGAGCTCTCTGTTCAGTGCTGCTTAAGAGATCTCCACTTGTACTTAGACCACTGAGGGCTTTTTCAAATGAGAGGGCTCTGTTGTTTTTATCCAGTCCTTCTCTGTGTAGAGAGAGAGATTTCTTAAGCACACAGAGGTTTGTGTTGCAAGTACTCATTATCCACCACAGTATGTTACAAATGAATCATAAAGTAAACTTAATGAAACAAAGCACACAAAAGTAGATTGATATTTGACTTGGCTGGGCTTGATGTTTTCTCTTCTATATTTTTTGTCAGTTTGGCAAATACTCTAGGATTTTATCCAGCTTTGTTCCCTCCATGTCATCCCTGTAGAGGTTTTCACAGATCACTGCAAATGAAGGATGAACCGTATGAAATGTGTGACAGACAACAGAGAGGTAAAAGCAGAGGAAAGGTATTAGGGTGCATTTTTATTTTGGTCAAAGTCTGTTTAACCTCTATGAAACATCCTGGCGAAGTTTTATCTCTAAAGTTGTGTATCGTATTTTCGGGTATCTCCTCTCCAAACTGTCAGTTACAGGTATGCATTTTGCAAGGATTAATGTGTTTGTGGACAGTCACTGCTTCTGATGCTAACTTCATGGGTTAGGTGGAAAAGTCAAGTAAAGCTTGTAGTAATAGCTATGGAAAAAGTGCATCTTATGATATTTAGCTGGGTCCCAGGGCCAGTTTCAACTGGTTGTTTTAGGTTCATCATCAAGAAGATGGTAGCTGTTGAGAGAAGAGAGCTAGTCTAAGGAGGATTTAAGGATATAAGACATATCTTATTTTCATTTTTTTCTTCACATGTCATTAAAGAATTCAAATACTCTGTGTAGTGAAAATGGGGCGTGATGGATAGTGGTGAGCAACATCCCTCTTACAGGGCACACCAGGAGCTGAGAGCCCCTGTGCCCCAGTGCAGCCAGGCTTCCCTCTTCCTTTCTGAGTTACTGGGTAGAGAAAAGCAGAAATAAAAGCTATTAGGAAGAGGAATGGAGGATTATTTTCAGGTCATGTCTGCACTAGCCAACAGTTTTGTCTCCTCTTAAAAGCCAAAAGCTCACTGGAGGCAGTCCTCTGGCAGCAAGAAAGGAGCTTTGGTGAGGCTTTCTCTCCAGTTCTCTATCAAAGCAAATCTACTCAGAGCATATCTCACTCCATGGGAAGGGGAACAAGTAAATAAATCCAACCCAGCTCATCTATGGGTTGTTTTCAATACCTTTTAGCAGCAACCTACACATCTAGAACATCACTGCTTCCCTGCTGAGTGCAGAAGTGCTGACTGCCTGGTGCAGACACAGCACTGCTTTGTGTCCATCTATCCTCGGGGGTTGTGGAATGGCTTGAAATAATGTAGAAGTTCAGTTCTGCAGGGGTGCTGGGGGCTGTGTGCTTGCTTGAAGCTTTGGGAGGGCTTAGCCCCAATCTTGAGCACTATGCACCTCAGAAAACAATATTTGAAGTCCAAACATATCACCCTTGAAATGTACAGAAAAGCCAGCATTGATTTCAGAGGATAACTGTGATTATATTTGATGCTGGTTTGGGTACATCTGGAGTCCAAATGTCAAAGGCTGGCTCCACTGTCTCCTAGATGGCTGTTTTGCAGGCAGAGCATTAGTTTGGTGAAACCAAACCTTTAGGACCAAATCCTCAACAGGCTGAAGCAGATGCAGTTGTTAGTGCTTTTGGAAAGCCAGGCCATTAATTATGAATGGAGCATGTGTACTTGCTTACTTGCAGGGGACATGGAGCATAAGGGTGTCTGTCTTTGTACAAGATGTGCGGGCACACAGTGAAATACAGCAGTAGTTAAATGTTAATGCTCATGATCAGATTTTGGCTGTCTTCCTGCATGACTGCTTGCAGATGTTGGGTTTTATTTTTTGTGGGCTTTTTTTGTGTGTGTATGTGTGCGTTTGTTTGGTTTTTAGTTTGGTTTGATTTTTAAAGTCTTGAAGAACAATGATACTGAGAGCTCTCACTGTGACATTTGAAAGCTCTCCAGATCAGAAAGGAGGGGAAATCATTCAGAAACAAGCCAAATAAAACTCTGTCACCAATTAAAAACTAGAAAACTGATATTTGGAGTGGTCTCTTGCATCAGTGGACACCTTCCAGTTCATGCATTTGAGAGTCACTTTTAGTGGCTGGTGGCTCAGACCAAAGTGTTTCCTCAGTGCATTCCCACAGGTGAGCTGGATGTGGCCACTGAGCAGCCAGTATGTGGAAACCACAGCCCAGCAGGTGTGGAGATACTGCATAGCCCTATGGGGAAGAGCAGGGCTGGGACACAGAGTGGACATGCTCAGCCTCCATCCGTCTGTGTACAGATGGTTTTCTTCTGCTCTGCTCATTTCTGAGCAGCAAATTGGCAGAAAGCAGGGTCTGAACACACTGCTGGGCTGCCCTGTGAGGCTCTGGGGACATCTGATGAGATGTGTTGTTTTTTCCAAATTTTTCTCACTTCTGTGTTTTTTCTTCCCCCTTTGTATTTGTATCTAGTGACTGCTATCGCTGGCTGTGAAAGAACTCCTGTTCTGGGCTCAGTATATAGAAGCAAACCCCAACAGCACACAGAGGCAACATTCCTGTATGACACCCCCATCATCAAGCCCAGATGCTCTGGTGGAGTGCAGATGTCCCACAGAGGTCCAATCTAATGCACTGAAGTGACAGAGAATCTGCTGCATCCTCAGGTAAATTGTTCCAGTGCTTAGTTAATTGCCTTAACTGTTCTGCACCAAGAACGATTTTATGTCTCTGTAGAAACGCCTTTAGTTTCCAGCCACTGGATCTCAAGATGCTTTTGTGTCAGATTAAAGAGCCTCATCCTATTACTCCTGTCTCTAGTTGGGCACTTGTTGACCACTTTCAAGTCACCTCTTCACCTTCCTGGGGACAGACCAAATGGACTGAATGTCTCTGGCTCCCCACTATTTATCAGCCTCCTCCCATTCTTCTTGCTTCTGCTGGCTGAAACATCTTCAGTTTCCTCTCAGCTTCCTCTACAGCTGATGCAGCAGGGCTGATGTGGTTGTTAATGTCTTGTACTGTTACTTAAAGAGCTCCTGGCTGGTTGCTGAGCCTTGCCTCATTCTGTGCATCCCAAGGCCAAGCTTGTCCTGGGGTTGTCCTGTGCCCTTGGTCCTGCTCTGATGACTCCGTGAGAGCGAGATGGGGAGTATGGAGAGGGATGCCTTGAGCTCAGGATCAGCCTCCGGTTGGACACCTGTCCAACCTGGAAAAGGAAAAGAAAGGTTCTGATATAGGCAGCTGTGCTGGGTGGGGGAAAAGGGACGGGGGAGCGGGGTGCTGTTTGGACTCTGCTCATGCAATGCAGTTCACTTAACTCCAAGTGAGCATAATTGTAGAGACGAGGTAGGAGCAGCCTGAAAATCACAGGGATGGCATAACTTCCAGCTAGAGAAAAAGGGGACTTTATGAGGTCCTGAACCAGTGTCCTTACCTGCTTTGTGCTGTGCTGCAGTGTGTGAGTGCTCAGCCACTCCAGCCCTGGTTAGAAATGAGAAATTTCAAGGGCTATTGAGCACTCTGTGAATTTTCACAGTGGCTCAGCGCAAAGTTATTTAGCACAGGTGTTTTGGTAATTGTGATGCATTGGGAAAATTCACAGTGCTCAATGGCCCTCAAACTTCCACCTGCTTGGTGTGGTGGTTAAGTATTAGCTCAGTGGATTATAAGATAAAATATGCAGAAGAGAGTTGCTGGCTGCAGGACTTTTTCTGGTGCTGGTGATATTTCTTTGTTATTCTACGAGTGGTTTGTTTATCTGGCATATATTAGAAGGACAGAAAGTTGACTTCAGCTGCACTTAGAGAAGAGTGTTTCACACGTAGTAAACCTTAAAGGCCCACATTTCCACTCAAACTGGACAGATGACCCGAGCCACCACCTCCAGCATCCTTGGAGCTCCTTGTCCAGTCTGTGTTGCATGAAAAAAAGCCCAACCCTGTACTCTGGGAAGGGAGAGAGGGAGGAGGGACCCCTACCCACACCACTCTAAATGTGTGACTGCAGAGGGCCTGAGAGTTTTCTTTTAATTATCGCTTTCCAAGTCACCTCTGCTCTCACGCTGGCAGTGCTGGGAGGGCCCTTTGGGGAAGGAAGTGCTGTCTGTCCTTTCATGCACAAATGAATAGGCTGGGCTCCTTTGCAATGATGTGATGTGGCCAAGTACAGAGTTAGAAGAAAAAAACTTAAGCTTTTAGGTTGAGCCCTGACCATGCAACATCATGGTAAGCACATGCGCTGAGCTGATGAGATTGGCCAGTGTTACCAAGTATTTTAAATACAGAAAAAAACATTTTCTGCTGCAGGTCTGCTGTCTCCTAAGCTGATTTTTCATACTGCTCTTGCAAGCTTTGCTGGCTTCTACTATGCTGTGGGGCTTTGCTTAAAGCACAAAGACCTGCAACACTGTGGATGAGCTTTTTGGCTGCTGCCATTTGCAGAAGGAAGTGATTTTATTAATTTATTAGGGTTGTGGGTTTTTTTTTAGGTGATGAATAGGTATTAGCGAGGATGCTAGTAGTGTGATTTCCCTCCTGCAGCTTTCCTCCCAGATAAGCACACATAGCTGCCCAGCCTTGTTCCACCCACATCTCTCCCTATATTCACCCAGTTATCATGGGAATGTGCCCAAACACAACCACAGAATTGAAGTTTTCAAAGAAGTGAGAGTTCAGTATCTGAAAGCAAAAGGTGATAAACAAGAATACTTTGAAAATCCCAAATCTATGCTGGGAAAGGAAGAGAGCTGCTGGGTCAGCAGAGAGCCCGTGGCTGTGCTCATGCATGGCGATCTCAGTGCAGGGGAGGAGGAGGAAAGCACACCTTCCTTAATGCAAGCAGGGATACAGGTTGAGTGAGAGCTGCTGGCAAGGCAATGGAGTCCCAGCATTGAGCTTTGCTTCTGTGGGCACAGGTGGGACTTAGGTGATAAAAAGGCTGTCAGGAACAAAATGCAGCCACTTGCAAGAGCCTCCCAAAGAGAAGAATTAGACCTACAGGAAGATTAATGGGAGGATTTTCTTTTGAGTGTATTGGAAAAAATTCAAAATTCCCAATTCTGAAAGATTTTAAATAGAAATTTCAATCTCTCTCCCTCTCACACCATGGTTTTTGGTGTTATTAACATGTAAATTAAGTTCCTTTATAGAAAACAGCATCTCAAGAAGCTGACAAGCATTGCATAGGATGGGATCCGGAGGTGTTCCCATTTCTAATATCACTGCTGTTCACTGGGATGGATGTGCAGCGGTGGTTGGGGTGCCTAAGGGCTGCATGCTCCCACAGTTCAGTGCTGGGCACAGAGCTGGGATATAGAGGTACTGTATGTGGGGTCCCTCTGGGTCCTACCTGAGCCAGCAGGTGATTTGCACTGTTGCCATCCCTGGAATCAGGTTGGGACCTGCACTGCATAGCAACCTTCAAGTATTTTAAGAACCCTCAAAAGGGTATTAACACTGTTCATGAATAATTAGTTTGTCTTGCTGCTGTTTGTGATTTTTATGCCATTCCTCAGCCAAATGAAGGCTTTTGTTCTTCCCAAATAATTAAACTCAAGTTATTGCTAGAAGACTGGTATCCCCCGCTTGGTGGCACGGAGGCAGTAATTAGGCTTTTCCTTGGATTTCGCTTTAAGGAGGACTTCAACTTGTTGCTTGCTGCTCACTGCTGTTCAGGCTCAGCTCCATTTTGCAAAATGGTTTCTCTGTTTTAGTGGAGGTTTGTGTTTCAGGTGTGGGTGTTTCATGGGTGGACTCGTTCCCAGATGGCAAGTGTTTGCAGCTTGTGTGTCTTCGTTGTTTCTAGGAAGAGCCATTCCTGAAAGCAAGGGATGCATTGTGCCTTTTTCTCCTACTCTTTGAAAGCTGTCAGTACTAATTTAATTAGTTGTTGCATAATCACAGTTTAGCATTTCCAAGTCTAATGTATTGTAATGTTGTTTATACTGATTTGGTGATTAAGGGCCTTGTCAGAGTCTTTGTTTTTCTGCAAAAGGAAAATGCATTTATCACCCTTATGAAAAGAAAAAAACCCAAAGCCTTTCTTGCTATGCAAATGGAACACAGCAGATTAAAGAGGCTGATTTCACCTGAAAAGGTATTTACAAGGTTTTTCTATAGAGTTGCTGTAATTTTTACTGTCTACAGCAGCCATGTAGCACTGGGGCTGTGCCCAGCCATGGCCTGGTGAGATGAGTAAGAGGAGCAAGTCTCTTCTGCTCAGCCAGGGCACCATGTAACCTCTTCTGTTTTGGGGATCACTCTGTGCTAATTTATAAGTGTAGCATCCTACCCGAGACAGCTATGGCTGCAGGCTGTGTTTCTGGTCCTCAAAGAAAACAATATGTTTCCTCCACCCTCCTGCTGGAACCTTAGTTGCAGTTTTCCACAGCTGGGTGAATGACCATGTTTGTGTCTGTCACCAATTCCTAAGTCTGTTATTTAAATTACAAAGCTCGTTCTTTGCATCAGTGTATGCACAGCAAGTTAGCAATCTCTGCATGAAGTCCCAGCAGGCAGTGATTGTCTCCTAAGGAAGGCAGAAGGAAAGACAGCCCACTGGATTGACAGACATATTGCTGAATTCAGATGTGTTCCTGGAACAATTGGGTTTGTTTTGAAGAAAGTTGCTGTTTAATACTGTTGCAAAGGAGCAGAGGTGAGCAAGGTGTTGGAAATCAAGCTGAATTGCCAGCACAGTTAAGAGTGTGGCGTAATAAAATCCAGTGTCATCAGCTTGTTTATGATCTCAGTAAAAACAAACCCAAACCTGAACAGTCATGGTAATTCTGTTTTGGTTTACAGCAATGATAAATAGCAGATACACGAGCTGCCTGGCAGAGAAGCTGACAACTCTCCTGGGACTGACTGCACTGTCAATGTTCCTTGATGGGTCATTGGGGTTTGGGTTCTAGTTAACATCCCGCCCTCTTCAAGCATCTCCTCTGGCTGCAGGTAAGGGTGATGTGGTCCCACTGATTGCTATTTGCTAAATGGTGGGGAAAGGGGGTGTGGGGAGCTGCACCCAGAGTCAGAAATCATAGCATAGAGTAACAGAGTCATGGTGGTGTTTCAGTTGCAAGGCACCTTTAAAGGTCATGTAGTCCAACCACCCTGCAATGAACAGAGACATCTACAGCTGGATCAGTGTGCTCAGAGCGTGGTCCAGCCGAATGAGACAGGAAAAAGAGGGGTTTTATTATAATAATTATTATTTTATTTATTATTGCTAAGATTTTTTTCCTTCCCTCTTCCATTCCCTCCCCCAGGGATAAATTCACAGCAATCAGTACAATGGTTTTGGTTTTCTGAGTTTCTATAACACAAAATCTGGCTCCTGCAGAAGTAAAAGTTGCTGGTTTCTCATACACTTCTCCAAGGAGCCTCTGAGCAAGAGGCATGTCTTAGCATAATGAGTTTAAGTGCAAACAGTTATTATTTCTAAATAAGTACATGCTATTAAGTGCTATCAAACTTCTATAGAAAATATGAAAATGTTGGGTGAAAAACATTATAAAAGGCTGAACTCTCACCTGGGAAGTAGCACATAATGTAAATCAATGGAGTTGCATTTCTTTACTGCTTTATTGACTCACAAAGACACAGCTTGTAAGAGCCCTTCAGGATCCTTCCCCCTTCCCAACCCTATTTTATTTCCAAATACTGCTAAAGAAATGTTTTTCCTCTAAGGTAATTGCATAACTTCCTTCTGTTTCACACTCAAAAAGCACCCATGTGAGTCAATGAAGCACAGAGCATGTTTAGATTATCTCTTACCCTTCTCTAATGATGTTCAGCAGATCAATCAGTGAGAGTCATTTCTTTTTTTTTCTTTTTTTTCTTCCCCCCCCTCCACTCCCCTTATAAAGGATCTTGATCTTTCTCTTAGGAGAATGACCTTGATTTGATAGCGCAGCTAAACTGGAAAAGCTGTTTTGCTATTCAAACTGAATTTAGGAAAGCTAAATAAATAGTAGACATAAGAACAAATCTCCTCCCTTAAATGAATGTAGATATTAAGACCTGGCTTTGTCATGATTACAGTCTAATACACAGCTTGCTGAGAGGCATTATTTTTTGTTTAGCCGGTGTCTCTAACCTTGACCATTCATCTCTGTGGCAATGCTTCTTTTTTGTATATGTTTTGAGCAGACAAAGAATTTAAACTTACATGGCGTGGTCAATCAGAGATACCTAACTGGCTCTTTGGAAAACATGAATCGTGCATTTATTTTTTTTTAATACAAACACAAAACAAGTCAGTGGCACCACATTAATCATTCAAGCCAACTGGAAAGCCTCCAAGCACCAGCTGAGTTTAAAAAAAAAGAAAAAAATCAACTGAAAAGCCACACACACTTTGATAAGAACCAACTGGGAATGAGATTTCTTTTTTTCCCTAAGTTTCAAAAAGAACAGCAACAACAACAACAACAAAAAACAATTTGAAGAATTGGCAAGAAAACAAATTGAACTATCATGGCCGGTTGTAAGGGCCCTGCTTCGGCTCTGGAGAAAAGATTCATAAATATTCATTTACCTGGGGAAACATGAAAAACAGGATTAGACTTATTCATGGGAGTTCATCTTTAGGGTCAATGCTAGGGTGAGAGAGCCAAGACAGGCAAATTGCAGTTTTATAATGTGTTTCCTGGGACAGGCAAGATCTGCAGTCTCTCTTAAAAACGAAAAGGAACAAAAAGGACAAAAGAAAACCCAACCCTTAGAAGACAATGAAAAAGGATTTTCATTGCTTCACACAACAGACGTGCTGCATACAGATGCATCCCATGGGCAATGCTCATCCACTTGCTTCCTAGCAGCTGTGTCACGGGCAGGGCTAGTTCTGGCCATGTGTCCCCTGATGGGCACCAGGCTGTCCCCATAGACTGCAGAACTGCTCCCTGTGATGTTTTTACCCTTTGTCTGGACCTGCTCACCTGGGACATGGGACTGTCCCCTCCTCAATGCTGGCAGCATCCCACAAACAGCTGGACGTTGGTAAGATCAGTGCCACAATCCAGCCCTGGGCTGCAGTGGGATTTTTACTGTAGGAAAACATCCTGTGGTTTTGGAGCTGGCAGCTTCTTCCTGGAGTCCTTCCCCTTCGTGTCAGTGCACAGCGAGAGCTAATGCAGTCACAAGTCTGCATAGCTGCAGATAGGATGGGAAAAGACCACAATGCTTCCAGGACCCCCATTTTAGCAGGGGAAAAGAAAGGGCTGTGACCTCTGGCAAAGCAGCCAGGAGCACGAAGACTTCCATATGTCAGCTACCAACCAGTGAGATGAACAGAAGGGAGCCTTAAGGAAGTGTAGCCAGGTCCAGATGATAACTCAATATCTGGGGCTTGGAGTCGCTCCCATCTGCTTCTTCCAGGGGGGGGCTGTCCTGTGCTTGCTCCTGCATCCTTCGATTGCCTGTTTAGAAGGTGACCCTGGCACTGTCTTCTGCTAAAGGGCTGTGTAATACCTTAGGACAGGGGTGCGACCCTCAGAAGCTGGGACGGTGTCACAGCCTCACTGCCACCACATCTGTGTGCTGTGGCCAGGAGATAGGCTGCAAAGTGTGGTGGGGAAGTGTCTGGAGAGTCTTGCTGGAACCTGCATGGGTTTTTTGGACAAATCTGGCAAAAATGAAGCTGAATTTAGGAAAAAAAAAATAATAGGTATAAACATTTTCTGCTTTGCTGCAAGCAACAAAACCACAGAAGCAAATCAGTTTGTCTGCAGGACCCAGCTGTTAAATATCAGCTTTCCCAGCTCTGGTGCAAAATGCTTTGCCTTGTGGATGTGGAAATGCTCTAGCACTGCTTTGGTTTTTTTTTTTTTGGTCTCTTCTATCTCTGTAGAGCCACTCCCTCGACCTTCTCAGTTACCGCTGTCATCTCTGGTGTCTTTAATTGTGCCTGAGTAAGTAGCCCTTAGCATAAGTACCAGTGGCTGAGGGGAAATTGGACTTTCTCTGCCTGAGCCTTCTGAGCATGGCTCTTTGTTTGCTGATTGTTATCTAGAGCAAGCAGGATTCTGACAAACAAAGGCAGGAAAAGATGCTCTCTCATTTCCGGAGCTTTTGTGCCTTCTGTGTTGTGTCTACAGTGGGCTGGCTTGCAAAGATACAATCACAACACTTTAATACAGTGAGTGGGGAATTCCAGCCCCGTCAGGCCAGATTTCACTGAACAGCTCTGAACTTGATGCCGGGGGAAGGCAGAGGTGTGGGATAGGCTGTGCTGTGGCTTTGCTCCCTTGCCATGAGCACTCTCAATGCTGGAAAGTCCAACCAGCTCCAGCCAGACAGTGCCAAACAGTTTAGGGCCATTTTGTTGTAAGAGGACTTAAAGCTCTCCTCTGCACTGGGTAACCCTGAACCTCCCTTTATTTCAGCCCCCGCATCCCATGGCTCAGATGTTTTGGTACCAGCAATGAGCAGATTGTGGGGCCTTCCCTCCCCACTCTGTGCTCACTGCAGTCTCGTGCAGTTCTCTTTTTCTTGCTCCTTGATCACCAGCAGCCAGGGCAGCGCAGCTGTCTATCGCAGTGATGAACAGTGAGTGGCATCTCCTCTCCCAGCAGCGGCTGCCTTGCTTTCTTCCCCTCTCTTTCGATAAAAAGTGACAAGTGCTCCTTCACGGAGCGCTGCAATCAAAGGCGCTGCTGGAAGGGAGCTGACAGTCGGCTGCGAGCTGGTTTACCCGGGGACTGCTTAAATAGAGTTCACATCCTGCCCAGCTCTCCCTCGTGTGACAGTGTTTTGCACCCTTTCTGATGGTACCAGAGCTTATCTCATCGTGCCTTTATCTGAATAATCAGCTCAAGGGCTTCTAATTCTCTCAGAGGGATTGCTGTAGCTCTGCAAAGCTTTCTAAAATGTGGCACAAGGTGTGCCATAGGGCTTAGCGCTGTGATCTGCCCCCCAGTACCCGCTAATGGCCAGGATCATGCGTAAGTGGATTTTCCAGCCATTTCAGGCTGCACTGGTGTTGATTTAGTCCTGGTTGAGGCAACCACAGCCACCCTTAGCAGGAGGATTGCACCTCGAAGGTTGTGCTTGGGGCATCTCCACTGGAACTGCTGCCTCTCCTGGCAGCAAGGTGCCAATGAGCTCCTTTCTCTCTGTAGCGGCTGCTTTTCAGCACAGCAGCTAATCCAGCAGGTATCTGTGTTAGGGGATAACAGATGCTCTATTTCTATCTTCTGCAGCTTTTTTTTTTCTTTTTTTCAGTGGGGTATGAGCTTCAATGCTAATGTGCATGGGTAAGAAGATGAGGAAAGCTACTTTGCGAGGATTCTCCTTTTGCTGCTCTGCAATGAAACAGAGGTACTATTCCTTGCAGTGGTCTGTGTGAGATAGTCAGACTTTTAACATTTCATAATTATTTTCTGGATAATTATCCATTAATACTGTCATGCTTGATTCCATACCAATGTCTGCTTTTGGCCAAGGTCTCTTTCCGCTGTCCTGTTTTGCAAATTTGGACTAAGCCACCAGAGAAAACTGCTCTTGCTGAAGTCAGGGAAGCACATTTGCTAAGCAGGCCAGGGTAGCAATTTGGTAACTTCAGTAATTAGTCACTCGTTTCTAGAAGGCTGCTTTATGCAGCACATAAATGGGAACTAACCTTTAGGAATCCTCCACAGCGCTGACACCTAGCATCAAACTTACGCTTCGCAACAGGAAGGGGAATGCATAATTTATGAGCTGGTGAAGTATCTTTAATTAAACCAGTATTTTCTAAATTTTGACTTAATTTAATTTTAATCTAGCAGAAAGAAGCAATCTGAGTCCGGCCAAGGTTTTCCTTAAATACCAACCTTGCTGTGTGGGAGGCTCTGAATCAAGTAAGACAGATGATTTTAATTTCCATGTTCTCAGTGTAACACTTGGGGTCAATGTTTGCATACTTTTCATAGGCAGTTTGCAATTGACAACCACTGTAATTGTTAAACTTTGCTGAAGACCTGATTGACTATTGGGCACTGTCACCTTCCTGCCTTTCCCTGCCTGTCCCTCCCTTTGCCTCCCTTCCCCTTCCTCTCTTCCCTTCCTTCCAGCAGCAGAGGTGGCATCACACCAGGCTCCGCTGCAGTGACAACTCCTCCCTGTTGGCTTTCTGGATGTTCTAGCTGTTTTTTTCCTGCCTCCATCTTTCTACAAGTCTGCATAATGCGAATAACTCACTTTTCTGCAGCACAAGGAGTACCAATTCCTCAGCCTGTGTTATTTTCTCCTATGTCTCCATTTCCCCACTATCCGTCTTTAGAGTGCCAATGATTGCTCTGCTCTGTCTATATAATTAGACCAGTTGGCTTGAGTAATTACTTTTTGCTTCCTTCAGTTTGCTCCTCTGCACTAGTTGGGTTTTTTTCCTTCATTTTAGTCCCTTCAGAGGAAAATTCAAAGCAAGGTGTGTGGCTTTTAACTCCCTACAGCCCATTGAATCAGAGGCCACCGACTGCTCAAGTCTGTGAAACGTGAGTTTGCTCAATACTCAGCTGATAACTCTCTCATACTCTCTCTCTCTTATCCATGTCAAGTGAAATTTTATGTGATATACCTGCAAGTGCCTGTGTATCTCCTGCTGGGAAGGGACCATGCCAACCCCTTACTCTCACATCCCTGCAGGGAAACTGTGGCTGTTAGGGGCAAAACACCCCTTCACTCCATGAGCAAGGAAAGGAAAACTCTCATTGGCTGAGTCAATATATGTGAAGAAACCCACTATGGTGACTAGGGAAGTTCCTGCTCGCCTCTTGAAGGATTTCCTTTCCCACCTAAGCATCTGTTTAATTACAGCTATTGCAAAGACAGACGAACATGCCAGTATATTTTAATTGAATATATTGAGCGCACTGAACAAAACCACAGCTCTTGACCTTTCCCATAAGTGAAATGTTAGGACAATTTTTTTCTGCATCAAGAGCCCAGGGAAAGTGTAGAGGGGACCACCCACTACTGCTAATGGGAGTCACCCATGTAAATCCCTCTCACGTCAGCATGGTAATAGGCTGCTTAGCATCCAATTAGTTTCATTTCACACAGTTGTTGTTCATGTTACAAGGGAAAGAAAGTGGGAGCAACGATCTGGCCAAAGCACAGTGTTTTTCCTCCTCCAGCCACTCCAATTGTGGTCATCCCACACTCACAGTTTGTCACCATCGTGAAAGGCTGGAATGATTTAATGGCAGTGGCCACAGTTTGTCATTGCAATGGGACAGATCTGTGAATCAACCAGCCCCTCCTGCTCTCTAGGATCGTGATGGGACGGAGCAAGATTTATTCTGAATGCTGGGAATTGTTAGCCCTTTGCCTGTGCAAGTGCAAACCCACACCCCCCTCAGAAAAAAGGGCACTTAAAGCTGTTGCTTAAGTCTTTATTGATTTCTAAGGAGCAGGAGCTTGTGATTAAAGTTTGCTCGTGCTTAGGCTCTTTCCTGAATTGGTTCTTAGGTCCTTACCCCAGCAAAACTCTCATTGATTTGTGCAGGAGCACGGGCTGGCTGAGCCCTCAGGGAATGGCTGTGTATTTATTTGCACACACATGACAATTTCAGAGCAATTTTGTAACATTACAGCTGCATTACTGGTGTGTTTTAACTGGCCATCAACAGAAAACTGGACTTAACCGTTGAGGTTTGATATTCCAAGCTAGGTAGGAACATTCAGTCCTGGCTTGCAAACCATTTTGTGATGTAAAATAAATTTTGTAGGTTAGATAAGTCAAGAGCTTACTCTAGCAAAATATCAGCCTGTGTCTGAAAGCTGCGGTTAGGCTGCATCGAATATTCAAGTACAGGGAGGAAAGGGAAAGCTCTTCTTAAGGCTCATTAGAGATAGCAAAAAGATACAAAAAGACCCACCACCATTTTACACTTGTAAAAAATATCCCTAGTAGTTTCATATTTTTAATCTTCAGTACAAAAGCTCCGTAACTACAGCAAGGCATTATTTTCTGATGACTAGCTACCTTTTTTCTATAGCCTCTGGCATTGAAGCTCTCAGTGAAAAGACACTTTAGAGCTAGTTCAGGCAGTTCATTTTCTGTCAATCAACTCTCCGGCTCTAAGTATAAAGGCAGTAACATGACAAGATTTCTATTTTAATATCTTTACTCCTGATAAGATAATCCTAGAGGAATGGCAGTGATCAAATATTTACAGGCAGTGCTCTATTGTAAAATTAAATACACAAAATTATGTGGGGATAATGTTGATGTTGTGATACGAGGACAAAAGGCAGAATACCTGAAATGAAGGTTGACTATTGTTAATAAATCCTCCTCTGCAGTGGGGATTTGTGCTGCTGGAGCAGAGAATGGAGGAACAGCTTCCATTTTGTGATGTGTGACTTCCTGCTGCTTTTCAATGGGTTGTTTGCTATTTCAACATATTTAATTATGTAAGAAGCTTGAGTTTCAAGCATGCTTTCGTGTGTGTGTACTGTGTATATCTCCCATGGTGTGACTAAAAGTGGGCACTGATGAGGACCCCGGGGGTCCTGACTGGACCATCCTCTCAGAGTACAGGCAGTAGGCCATTTGCTGAGGAGCAGCTGAGGACAGGACAGATCTACCCTTCCAACTCCTGCCTTCCCCCAGAGGACTGAGTCACAGAATCACAGAGGTCTTTTCCACTCTTAATGACTCTAACCTCATCTCCTCCAACCATCATCCCATCCCCACCAATCCACATCACTCACTTCTTAGTGACATTTCCATGTTTCTTGAACACCTCCAGGGACAGTGATTCCACCACCTCACTGGGCAGCCTGTTCTATGAGGGCCATTACCTCATGTTTGTGGTTCTGAAGCTGCTCAATAGCTCTTCAAGACAGGAGACTGAGTAGCAGTAGTAAAAAGTGCAGGTCTTAGAGCACATCACCCAGAAGTACCGCCTTGAGAAGGTGGCAGCAGGTCGGTGCATGTCCTGCAGCAAGACTCCCAACCTTGGAGCTAACAGGAGTTCATCAGTAGGCCACTTGAAAGGACATTTTTATTTTCCTGGAGTTGACTTCCAAAAAAAGTGGGGTGGGGAGGAATGAGCACAGAGAACAGAGGAGGGTGTTGGAGGGAACAGTAGATGACATCTTCATCCTGAAATGCAAAGCTAGAAAGACTCTTGTCCCAGTAAAGTATTTTATTTTATTTTTTTCCCTAAGAAGAAAAATTGCATTTTCTAGCCAGCTCTGTTCATGAGTGTGCAGAGCTCTGTTAATGGGTTGTGCCAGGCTGTGGTCACCCTACAGAGCTATTGGCAGGAGAGGTGGCAAGTTAGAGAGGACTATAAGGGAACTCTGCATGATATTTTTTGATGAGCTGATTATTCAGGAATTTCACAACAGCTGAAATACATCACTCTGTTCCAAATCTCACAGCGCTGCCAACACTCAGGACAGCTTACATGAGCAGCAGCATTTCCTCCTTCCCAGCGCTGCTGGTCTGTATGTTCAGAACTAGATGCAGGAGCAGGACAAGGCTTTTCAACAGCCATCAACCATGGTGACAGTAAAAGATGGGAAATGGAGAGGAAACAGAGACCTGAGATTGAAGTGAATTAGGTACTTCCATGGCTGTCGCAGTCTGTGTAGTTAGGATTAAAAGTTTTCCTTTAGCTCTAGGGGTAGTGGAGCACTGATTTTTATTGCTTCACAGACCATGCGTGACTTTTTTAGAATTTACTTCAGGGCACATTTAGTCCTCAGCTGCCCTTCAGGGTGCTGTCACAAGCCAAAGCTGACCTCAGCTCACCAGGAGTGACGTGCAGAAGAAAGGTATCTGTAACCTTGCATAGCATGACACAGGTCCAGGCCAAAGCCTTTAGAGCTGATTCCTAGTATTTTTGTCCAGCCTTAAAAATCTTTGTGTGAGCAGATGGTGCCAGGTGGCTTTCAGATGGGACTGTATGCCAGGCCTGCCTGGTGTGGCAGGACCCAAGTCCATGGACCAACAGTGTCCCCAATGGATCGGTGCTCTCAGACAGGCGGCTCTGCACACTTCCAGTAAGCTGGCCGTACTCCTGCTTACAGGACTAATGGTGCAAGAGACAGCTTTTCTGCAATTTCTGTTTCAAAGCAAGCAGGGATAAGAGGGCAGCTGGAGCCACGTCTTTCTCCCAGCCTGTTCCCACAAAGTCAATGAAGAGCAACGCAGCTGAAACACAGCTATTCTGCTAATGAAAACAGAGGCATGCAGGCATAGTCATCAGATCCCCTCGGAGGAACTGCTCACTTCAACAAAGTAAACTTTTACTAATGGAAAAAGCATAGAAAATTTGCCTGTGTATAAAGACAGGAACGAGGTCCCAAGCCATTAACAGCAAGCACAATCAGCTCTGCCTTTCGTTTAGGAAGCTACAGCACTGAGACTGTTCTATTTGCACCATGTCCACCTAAGCCCTGCACAGCAAAATGCTCTTCACCTTTCTGATTTTTCCTATGTTTTCTCTTTGCAGTGGAAGAGCTCAGTAACTTGCAGCATTGCCCAGTTAAAGGAGAGCCCTGGGCATGCTGCATACTGGACATGACCCGAGTCCCAGCATAAGTACAAGTGAATGAGGCTGGAAACAAAAAGCTTGGGTTACAAAGACCAGCAATGCCTTCAGCAGTCTCCTTGCACTTTCAGCAACTTGTATCATTGTATAGAATGCCCTGGGTGAAGAAAAGTTTACAGGAAGGATATGAATGACCCAGACCCCCATCCTTAAAGCTCAGGTCTTAAAAATGGGCAGGGGAGTTCACTCTACATACTGCTGGAGGATGTCATGTACTTCATGATTTGCCTTTTCTAATCTCTTCTTATCTCTCACTCCAATCCTTTCTCATGTCCCTCATCTTTTGCAAATTCCCTTTTAAAGCTGAAGCTCAGCACATAAATATTTTCTTGCAGCATAAATAGGTTGTTTTGTGCATAATGCCACAGGAGGCTTTTTTTTAAAAAACAGGACCTTTAGTGCTGTGATATCAGCCTCCTCATTTACACAAATGAAATGTTCCATACAGCTCAGTACTCATCTGCTCAGCAGCCCCCATGTGAAATGGTTGGCACAGCGCCTGCTTGTCATGGGCTACGGCATTAATAGAGAATATTCCGTATTTAATAGGAAACCTCTAAGGTTTGGAAATACCTTGTAAACGTAATGGATGCTCGGGTTTTCCGTTTAGCATTTTCCCACTGGAGCAATCTTTATTTTCTTTCTTCACAAAATCACAGATACTTTAAATATTTAAGTGCAAAAGGGCTACCATTCATGTTGGCCCGTTTGCCAGCCTGTCTGCTCGGTTTTTCTTCTTTGTCACCTCTTGCTCCCTGATCTCATTTCCTGTTTAGTCAGCCCTTATTCAGGATCCAAAAAGTGCAGAAACCATCAGAATGACCTTTTCATTTACTCTGCCTGGAAAAAGAAATCACATTACAATAGCCACAGTTTTTCAGAGGGCTAATGAAAGATATGGGTTGCCACATCACATCATGGTAAATCTTTGAAATCAAGAAGCTATATTTTAACAGCAATGCAGTAAAATCTGGAATTAAAATCAGATCTAGTGTTTTTATTTACATTTGACCAGCAGAGATACTTCAAACCAATAGGCTGAATTCCTCTGTGCTGTAGAGTACAGAGAAACTTAGGGAAAAACTTGGGGAAAACTGTGCTGCATGCACATCTGTCCATTGTGTATTTTCATGTTTCTCAGGTCAGAGTGTGACTCTACAGGGCAGACTATTTTGGAACATTTGGAACGGTGAGCACACGTGGGTGCTGCTAGGCACGCAAAGCACTGCATGACTCTGGTTTGGACCTGACCCTAAAATCCCCAAGCGTTTAAGTTAAACCCTGCACCACATGTCCCCCTTTTGTGTGGCTCTCAGGGGACACAGAAGCTTTGGCTGCAGCTTCCCCCCAGCTCAAGAGTAAGATGGTGGGTGCTCTTTTCATGCATGTCTTGCAGACTCATTCTCTCAACTGCTGACTTCTTTTTTCTTCATTACATGCTAGCAATCAATGACTAACCTATTAGGATCCTTTGCAGAGCTCTGAACACAGCATTTCTTGCCAAAGGAGTGTTCCACACTTCTGCTCACGTTGCCTGTTGCTGCAAGTGGGACTTTCATGCAGTCTAACCCTACTGCGATGACTATCACATTAGCAGCTTTACATATTCATTGATTTGCAAAAGTGTTTTGTATTGCCTTAAGCTCCGAAACCTTTGTGACAATGCATTACAAACAACAGACAAAGGAAAGATCTTAAGAAGGGCTACAAATTTCTTGTTCTGCTATCTTATCTGGCGGAATAGTACCTCTCCAAGTTTATCTTGTCTAGTCTACAACAAAGCCCTGTTTTTTATGAAATGTCACACTGCTAAAGGATCTAATTTTTCTTTGATACAATAGCCTATGTACAATAACTGAATCTCAAAAAGCACAACACAGAGTAAACACTCTATAATGTATCCAAACACAGCAGCTATCCAGTTATTCTAGCACTTTATTTCAATTTAAACCAAGGGACAATTTTAAAAGATTTGCTCCCAAGTACACAATTCAGAAAAATATAACTTACTACTCAGAGCAGTACTTTGAATCAGTGCTGTTAGTTGTCTTAGCTGAAATTTATCCTTGATGATATCCAGAGGTCCAATAAAATTTTTCATTGAAGAATCCCTTATTTGTAGAACATAAAATCATTCAGCTGCAACTCCAGGGCTGCTGAGAATGGCAGAACGAGGTCTTCCTTATGTCACAGGACGTTTTTCAGACACGTTACCTGAGAAATATCAAATGCACTGGTTAAATATAATGGTATATTTGATGTGTGTTAGTAAGACAAAATGTAAGGCTGTTTATCGCTAACGAGTTGGGTGCTCATTAGTGTGCTCCATCAGGAAACACTGGCAGCAAAATGTAAAAGGAAATGTTCGGTGTTAAATCCACACACAGCACATTTCAGCACCTATTATAGCCTGTGCTATCGGAAGAGGAGAAAACCATCACATGCAACTACTTTAAAAATATATATCAGAGTAAGAAAGAGAAGCATGTTTGATTTATTACATACTTTTTTCAATACAGTTCACTTCCATATAATACTAATGCCTTTCTTTCACGTTGCACTTTTCATTCCTAACTCACAAAGCACTGCAACAGAAGTTAAGATCGTTTTACAGAAAACAAACATGAAGTGAAGCACCTCTCTGATGTCACTGAGTAACAGTGCACAGCTCTGTTGACTGCTAGTCATAGGAACAAGGGATTACAAAGGGCATCTTGTGTCATCAAATCCAGCTTCTTACTCTTCAAATCAATTTTGCTATAATAATCTCATGCAAGACACTTTCTTTGGAGTGCCTGATCTCTTATATAAGCTCCTAAAATGCTCTTTCCAAATCATCATCTCTTGTATATCCTCACCCATCTTGACCCTGTTGCGGGACTCTCTAAGTAATGCCAAAGCATTACACATCAATAATGAGGGGTCATTACTCTGACTTCAGCTGTCTCTGACACTGGAGTATGAGAGGGATGCTCTTCCCAGCCTGCTCCAATTTTATGCATCTTATAGTGGGCCTTCCCAGAAAAAGACCTGTATGAGGTGCCACAGCAGGCAGGTAGAAACAGAAATGCTGAGAGCCTGGCAACTGCAGCTGAATAGAGCAGTAAGCATCATGTGCTGACCCCATGCACAAAGTCATTTTATTGCATCTCTAACTGGAGGCCTGCATTAGCCCAGGATGCTAACACAAATGGGGCACATAATTGGCCTTTTGTGTACAGACTGATATCCTGGCAAACAACAGAGCCTCGAATACATTCAGTCCAATGTATTTCCAATGTCCATCACACCTCTCCTTTTTCAAACAGTTATTTACCAGAGAAATTATATTGCCTTTCCACCCTCACAGCCTCAGTACAGAAACACAAAGGCAGCTCTTAAGCTTCAAGGTCATGTTCAGGTTGCAGGTTTGAGCGAACTTGTGAGCTGTTTCATTATGCAGCAGCTGCAGCAATAGGATAACTCGATACAAACCTTTGCTAATAATTCAGCATGAATTAGACTTTTTGCTTGGGATCTTCAGTTTTGTGCCTTCACTTCAGACCATGCTTAGAGCTGGCTTCACTACTCAGAAAGCGGTATCAGCTTATTAAACACAAAGCTGTTCCCAAGCATTACACTGGGGCACAGCCTCTGAACTTCTTTCCCCAGGCTGCATGCAAGGCTTGGATCCTTGCTGCTGTGAGGCTGCAACTCCCCAGCCAGCCTCTCCTTTGTTTGATTGTCTTTTCTTACTGAAACATAAGCTTCCCCTTTTCCATGGCATTTCAAGCAACAGTACCCATTGTATGCACCTCTTGACTGACAGCTCGGTGGCAGCCTGTGAATTACTCGGCACGAGTTTTATGAATTGGTTTCAAGAAGGGTCTGGCTGCTTAGTGAATGCATCTTTTTGCAGCTTTAAGGGGAAGGGATTAGCACCATTTTAGTATAAGTTCGGGTAGAAAAGTCCTTGACCACAGCTGGTATCACCTTTCTTTGAAGCTCGGCATTGTCTTCTCCATTTTCCTCACAAACAGTGCTTAACAGATCACACTAAAAATACTTGGCGTTTGACAGACAGCTCAGGTAAGCATTTAGGTTTCTGGATATGCAAGTTAAGAGAACATCTGGCCTTCCATCAGCTTCCTTTGCTAACAGTAATGCATTTGCAGCTTTGCCTTTATTGCAGCACAATCTTGCCTGTGTCTCTGGCCATGATATTGCTGCTGTAGCTGTAATTGCAGGATCCAAGCAGTGCAGTATGGAATTCATTGTACTCTTTACAGCTGAATTAAATGGCGACCTACAGGGAAATGGAAGTCCAGAGAACGAGATATACAACTTTTAGCACAGCACCACTTACATCCCCAAAACAGAGCTCTGTTCAGTGTGAGAATAACATTATGTTTATGGTGGCTTCCTGCAAGAGGAAGGCACTTAACTCATAACCACAGCTAACTCTATTGCAGCTTTGTTTCCATAAGAATAACGACATGCTTCAACTAGAAGAAATATCTGCTTTGATGCTGAAGCTGCCATGCATTAACATACCACGTTGGCTTGGGGAAAGCCTTTGCTCTGAGCCTTCTAGGGTGGGTATTACTGCTATGCTCAGTCACTACATTTCTCCTGGCTGTTTACATCTTCCCTTGAAGAGATAATTTAACTCCTGTGCATAAACCTTCCTGCTACTGAAGTGGTGGCTGTGGATGTTTTACACTTCAAAAATACCAGCAAGGGCCCCGTTATGTTTGTCTGTGGAATTTCTGTTGATATTAACCTTCCTTCCACTCCACTGAAATGATAAAAAGATTACTTTATATCTACTTGCTATAGAAAAAAAAAAAGTTTTGGGTGAAAAAGCACAGGCCCTATGATCCAATCCATCTTCTCTTTGCTATTTCCAACTACTTAAAGCATAATGTCATTCTAAAATGCACACTTGGAGTGTGGCGTTCTATTCTGACAGATTGTTATGATGTTTTCCAAGGTGACCTTCATAAAGCATGTTTCTTTTGAAGCTTATATTTCACTCTCAGGTCATAATAGTTTCACACAGACAAGCAAACTGTCAGCTTCTGCTTTCTAATTAATGGTTCTTGGATGCTGCTGAGTAGGGGATATAATTAATAGCACTTAAGGCTGGAGTGCAGCAAAATCTATAGCTGATTACTAGGATGTGTGTGTTTACTTCAGGATTATATGCAAACAATTCCTAAGTGCAGCCATGAACAGCTCTCAGTGACGCTCTTGGGGATGCCCCCAAGACCCGGCACACCTCAACTCTTACTCCAGTGTAAGCACTCCAAGAACTGCCACGCGTGTGAAACAAGGCTCCCACAGCTGATGGGCACTCACCTCCACTGATGCAGAATTCATGGCACGTTGTACTTTCTGTGCTGGCGTGGTGGACACACTCCAAGGCATAATCATCAGTCTGCGGTTTTATTAGTTCAAAGTGCCAGAAATAACGGGAGGGCTTTTCTTAGAGTAAAGCTGCCAAGGAGAGGTTCTTTGAGCCATCTTGTCACACTTGTCTAAATTTAAGGAAAGGGATGTGCTTGCTCTGGTGCTCGTGGTTGCACATGCAGCATGAACGATCAGATGTGCTGGAGCAAGACCAGATGCGAGTCAAATTGCCAGTTTAAATTCCCTCTGGTCAGCTGCTGCTAACGGTGGTAATTTCCCTGCTGAAGTCAATAGAAGAGCATCTTTTCATGCATGCTGATATCTTGGTACAGAAGAGAGAGTCGTGAGGCAGGATGAATGCTCTCAAAGAACGAGATCATCTCTTTCACAGTGGGGTGAAAAAAATGAATAAAATTTGTATTCTCTGACAAAGTTTAATAGACTATATTCTCCAGAAACACTGCCAAACTGGGGATGAAGGGTAAAGCTGACATTAGAAATCCTGCACCACTGTGCAGCCTGTATTATTTTTGAGAGATTTAAAAATGAATTTTGCATGTTGGATGACAAATACTCAGATGATTAAGCAATTAAAAGCTATGGGATATTTGCAGCTCAAAAAGCACTAGGCAATGGAATATCACTGCCAATCTCCTTTATGCAAAGGGACATTTTGACATCATAGTTAAGACTGAACACTTTTCCAGCAGCATAGAAATATGACTGCAATTGCACATAAATAGGAAAACTTTTACTGACACTTGTGCAGCCTGGTTCTTCGTTCAGAAGCCACACTACACACTGAAACTGCCTTTGAAGAGAAACATTCTTCATATCCTATCTGAAGGTTAGTAACCCTTTTAATCTTTAGCCTTTTGGCTGTCATGTGTACCCTGATTTAAAATGCACGAAACAGACTATCAAAACAGCCAGCTCTAAACAGAAAGATGTTGAAGGTGCAACTGAAAACAAGCTTGCAAATTAAGATTCTGCATCAAATATTGCCCTTTGAGTGAGGACTCCTTCCTCGTGGTTCTACCTCAAAAGAGATACCAGTTAGCAAACGTAACCAACACAAGTAGAAACAGCACCTGAAGAGGTCAAATCTTGGTGCCATTAAGCAAGCAAGTGGCTAACAGGAGCAATGACATTTAAAATATTCTTTCCATAGAAAGTTTTTTTTTCTTTTTCTTGTCCTTATTCAGAGTGACACTGAACTTCAACTTGGATATCCAACAATTTGGGTAATGATTCAGCCATGGCTACCCACCAAAGAGGGATCAACACCAGCATATGTAGTAGGAAAAGAATCAGGAGCTTCTTACCTTTTTCAAGTGCTTCTTATGAAAAAGAAAGTCATCTAAAAGTCCTTATTGATCAGATAATCTATAAATACAGATAAAAAAGTGTACCTGTACCTAATCAAGTCACACAGGAGTTGTGACAGTTGGTGAAGGACTTGTGATAAATGTAAGGGCAGCTAGCAAGGCTCCGAGGCACTGCTCAGTCTGTCCAGGCTAATCTAGCTGAGCTGGGATTCCTTGAACATAACACTTAAGTAGAAAAATAATGCATGAGGCCTTAAAAATTGCCATCTGTTGGCTCCAGAACACATGCATTCAGCTCTTTCTGACTTTCCCTGTTCTGCATGAAAAAGCTCAAGTCAAACAGTGTCCAGGTAAACTTATAAATGGCAAAATAAATCCTCTGTAGGTGAAAAACAAAAATAGCTTTGAAGGAGAATGTATATAACCTTGCTAATTTGCCAAGAGTTTTCAATCTTCATCATTTTAAAAGCAAGGTTAAGAGAGTAGGGAAAGGTTGAGAAATTCAGAAGATGCTCAGATACACCTTTATCAGAGGTTCAGAGCTTTAAACATCAGAAGCAAAACAATGTCAGGGAGAATAGATTGACAGTGATGCCTTGCAGTGGGAACCAGGGGTTGGAAGGACTGTTTGTACTAAGCAAAATGCTCTCATGATAATCACGCTGCTGAGATTTAATTTACCAGCCTGTTCTAGGAAAGGTAATGACCTTAATATCATGGAGAACTTATCAAGAGGTCATCCATGCAGAGACACACTGATTTATTTTCATAATAAATGGAAATAAAAGTCCTGCCACATGTATAAATTCATTCCTGCAAGCCAATTCCATCTATAAAGCTTTGTGTTTAGTATCAGGAGATCTAAGAACATATTAGTAATACGTGGGTATCTGATTTCAATTCCCTTGAGAACCTTTCTGTAAAAGTACTTCAAATTCATTCCTAAACAAACAAAAAAACCCTCCTAAATCCCAGACATACCCACCATATTCTGAATACTATTCATGCCATGGATGAAGCACTACATAATGCCTCTGTTTGTAGAAAGGACTGCTGGCATATGTACTATCTAAGGATAAGGCCTTTCTGTCCGAGTCACCCACTTTTTTGGCTCTCAGAAATGCTAATCTCCAAACAAATCCCACAGTCACAGCTGAAACTTAACTGTATAGCCCAAACCCTATTTCTGGTCCTTGATCTTCCTATGTGCCCAACTGGATCAGTCCCAGGTGCTGAGGACAATCTTCCCCTGCTCTTGCAAATGACTTGCAATACACAACTTTCTCTGTGCCAGCCCACAGTGGTGCTGCCATGGTTAATTGGCCTGGAGAAGCTGGTGTTTTTGCTGCAGTCGTCACACAAGTGAAAAACAGAAAGGAGAGAGTCCAGTAAACCAGCTCAAATAGAGAAGATAGAACTGCAGAGAAGATGAAGTTGTCACGCACAGGTGCCATGTGTGCCATGTAGCTGAGCTCAAGATTTTTCAAGCTGGGCTGCAAGCAGTGAGTCACAGGCAGAGAAAAGGGATATTTATGGGATTTTAGTTCTTCTGACGAAAAAAAATATGAAAGTCAGAAATGACAGAGAAATGAGAGTGCTGGATGGTGACAAACAACATATGGGGAACAGGGGAGAGGGAGCTTTTGGCATCACTGCCGCAGCACACATCCCAGCGTAATTCATATCGTTCTCTGGGGGCCAGTTCATTTCTACAGAAAGAATCTGGCTTCTGGGACTCCGGGTACAAAATGAAAACCTTTCTGTTTCTAGAGCACCAATGTTAGTGTTTGGCAAGAGTTTCTTCTTTTCTATTCCCCCCTACACATATTTCTTTTCCTTTAAGGCCAACAGGAATTTAGCAGAACAGGCTGTTTTCCAGCAGGCGTAACATTAAGTGTTGAACTGATCAGATGATTTAAGATGTGCAGGAGGAAGCTAGCATTTGCACGTACTACTCTATAGTCTGAACTCTGCTGGTACTTGTTATGTGTACACAAGCACAGCAGTTTTTAACTCATTGTCTAGGTATCATGGTGGTATCATGGTTTTCTGTTCTAAAAGCAGAACAAGGACATCTTAGGACAGGCATTCATCTGGAGTAACTACTGATGGTTCTGATTTCCAAGTGTGTTATTCTTCTGCTCTCTGGTAACTAAAAGCTCTAAGTTGGCTCTTACTGAAGGATGAGGACGTTATTTTAGCTACTGTTGGAGCACTTTGTCCATTTTGGAACAACACAAACCTAAGAGCTCTCATTACTTCTGTTCCATTCTGTGTAGTCTTGTGTGTTCTTAAGAAGAGAGAATTGAACAGTTCTGGGTGTTGCAGGAGTATGTTGATATGCAAACCATTACCTTTAATTTTCTTGAAAGTACTTCTTCAGAATTGCTGCTTCAGCTGCCATTTCCTCTTCTGTCCTCCACTTGTCAGGGGAATCCTCTTTGTCATGGCCCTGCAACTTTTTTTGAGAGAAGAAGAAAAAAATAGCTTGTTGATATATATATATATATATATATTTTTGGAGTTCTATTGTCACAAGCAAGACACATCTGACTGAAACTATCAAAGTATTCCATGGGTTTATGGGATGGAGAGACATGAAGGTAGAAAGATGAAGGGTGAAGGTTACTGGTTTTGGATTGCAACAGCAGAAGATCTGGCTAACTAGCTCTGAAGGATTTATGATGATAACACAGGGTGCCAGGATGAGTAATAGGCAGTGACATAGTTCACCTTTGTGCGCTGATGATCAGATACCTCGTGAGTCTTTGATGCAAATCTGGTAGGTAATAGGATAACAAACCCTCTGGCAGCTTGAAGTGCCCATTAGACTGGTGGAGTGGTCCAGGAAGAAGCTGCCTGGACACCTTGTCAGTAATTCATGTAAAATTTTCTCTCTGCTTTTTCCTCTTCCCATGGGGCTAGCTTTCTCATCAAAGACCTATTGTGATAACAAGGCCCCACTGCAGCTGTTTCCATCTGCAGTTTATACCAGCAGTTTTCAGAAGAGATACATTACTTCCCTGCATGCAAGTTATTAGTCCTTCCTTGCCCTTGCTTTAAAAGTGAGGTACAGCCCTACTTTAGAAAAGAAAATTCTTTTAAGAACACTATATTTCATCAGTGATTTAATGGGGAAAAAGATCAAAAGTTGTGAAACAGTTAATTTTTCAATCTAGCTGCATAATACACCTTCAAAAAAATCCCATATGTAGTAAGAATTAAGTGACATTATAGCAGACCTGAAAATTTCAAACCCATCTACTGCTTCTCCAGAAGAGAGTCCTATTTTATGGCACATATTATGTGGTAGCACTCAAGTGCCTATTTGTACACATGTACACTCAAAGAATTTCTGCCACTTATCAAGGGAAGACTACATTAACAGCAGGCAAGAGAAACATTTGCGTTAATTGCTTAAGTATTGAGATTTCTAGTGTGTCTCTGGGTACAGACACAGGTACAGATTGTATTAACAGCTTCCATGCTTCTGAAAAACATTATAATATCAACTCATTGTTAATGCCACAAACAAAGCTGGAAGCTAAATGAATTTACACCTTTTAATCCTGGGCAAATTTTAGTTCAGAAGATGAAGCAGTTAGAAACAAAGACAAAACAATATTGTACCTGCCAAGCAAACTTCATTACTGTATATGGCATGTTTAGCAATAAACTAGGATTGTTAGCATATATCCAACTCACACATACTTTTATTTGTGCTGTGTTTCTCCAATTCTGAATTTTGCTGCCAGCTATAGTCCTGTGCGGTTTTACATTCTGCAGTACAGATTTCTTTCTGCTCAGCAGATGAAGCTGCTTTAGAAAGCTATTTCCTTTCATGCCAATATGATACAATAGCTGTAGGCAAATTAAAGTGTATTACTGTTTGACTAGTATAGAACTAATCTTCATTGTTATGTTAGCTCTAGGTATGTCATAAATTCATCTTGTAATAATGCTACAGAATTATGGAGAAAGATTTACATACCAGGAGCAGGTACTCTGTACACACGGTCAACATACATCATTTCTGCCACTGTAGGAACCTATGTGGCACGCGGGTACCACAGCTAAGCTGGCAAAGGGAGAAGTAGCACACATCCCCTTATACTTCCCATTGACCGTGAGTGCTCACACTTCACAAGACAACTAGGACGAGCCAAGTGGTGGTAAATCAATTGTCTGTCTGAGGTGTGAGCTGGTTTTCTGAAAAAGCAGTCTTGCTCATTCGACCTGGTGTCAGCAGGAGACATAGCAGCAACAGCTCGAAGGCGAGGGAAGCCAGCCCCTGCTCCTCAAGCTCTCCTTGCTTAACTTTTAGTGATGTCTTTGGCTGCTCTTTTCCCTCGCAATCCCATTAGTGAAATTCAGGCAAGAGCCAACTCACTTGTACAGAGATTAATAAGGCAGGGATTTAACTCAGCTTTTATTTTAATGTTGCTTGCTCAAAGAAACAGAAGTGTATTGAATGAATTGCTGTGGTGTTTTATACAGAAGTGAGCTTCATGATGTAACTATAATCAACTCCCTCCATGCTGTAGGGAGGAAGCAGCTTTTCTTGATATCTGGACAGCACTTCCCTCTGCAAGGCTTGGCAGAAGCACTGGGAGCGGGGTTTGCCTACATGGAGCCTTGCATCACTGCAGCCCAGGGTACACACCAAGACATGGGCAGGGCAGTCACAAGCTACAGATCATTTTCTGCAGAGGTTCGAGCTAATCAGCACTTTAAAAACTGCTGGCACATGAGGGAACATAAAAACATAAAAGAAAGGTTACACAAAGGCACCACACCTAACAGACAAATATGCTGTTGCTAACACTTGAAGCCCTAAATTCTCTAGAACCAAATGCAGACCTATTGTTGTGCTACTGGGGCAGGTAAAAAAACGCAAGAATTAGCAAAAACATAAACAACAAGATTAGTGCAGTTCAGATACCTCTGAAGAGATAGGACAGGATGGGAAAGCATGTATATGCATATGTAATATTCTGGACAAACACAGATGCACATTAGTCAGCTCTCTAATGGCAGCTGCCCCAATTACAACAGTATTACACTGTATCTGGTTCAACATTCTTCAAGCACTGACTCTCCTTTATAACAGTACATCTTCTTGCCTTGCAGTACAAATAAATGCACTGTTTCTAAGATATGCCCTTTTTCAAGTAGATCATTACTGATGTCTGACTTCTTGGGCTTCCTGATAAATTATCCTCTTCTTTCACCTCAAGCAGAAAATGTTCTTCCACCAATAATCTATGACTGTCAGTCTTGATTACTTGTAAACAGTGAAGCTCTTTGAATATTTCTGCTTGTGAAAAGCGTTCATTTTCTCACTCATGTCTCCCAGTGTGAAATGCTGGCAGACCTGACAGCTGTGCTTTATGTTATTTTATTAAAGTTGTTAGTGCTGGAGAATGGTCTACGTTTTTATCACTGCAATTCTTAAGGGAAAAGCAGTATTGTTTTATCACACATTTACATTGGGGAACCTTTGCTTCTCGCCCTTTGCTGCAGAGCCCAGGATTCACACTGTATGGTGAACCCAGGTCCAGGACTGGTTGTAGCTTGAAATAACATCTGTATTTTGGTGTTTTCTACTTCTGTCGTAACATCAGCAGAAAAGCAACCTATGTTAACAGAGTACTAGCTCTGTTAAGTATTGGGGGGAAAAGGCTTTTATGCTAATTAACACTATTGTCACTCTCCATGAATATTTACTGTTGATACTTAAGAGTTTATAACTTCCAGTACATTTAACTACAAGAAAATTCACAGTGGTAGAGAGTAATTACACCAAACCTCCTCAACACAACAAAACCCAACTGCTCCATCAGTTACATGATACAACGCTGACAAAGCCCACAGCTGAAAAACAGAACAAGGAACTAACATTTGCCAGCAGTTGGGATCAGATATCAGGCATCACCCTGCAGGCATTGTTTGTTAATATCAGTACTCCTTTGGATACTGTCATGACTTCTCGAAAGGGGCATCATTTTGTTACTGAAATCCCACATTTGGGTGAAATCTGCACAATAATATTTCAGCACCACATTAATGTGTGAATTGTAAGAAAGAGGAAAGTCCCACTTCCTCTTTCCCTTGGCAACCCATTTCCAGATACTGGAGGCAGAAAGGGTTGGCTGCACGTATCTCTTCCTCCAGCACCCATGGCTCCTCAGTCATTTGGTGATATTAAGGACCTCAGTGCTGATTTCCTCTTGTTCTGCCTTTGCTTAACTTAATTTCTGAATAGCTTGCTTTGCCCTTTTCTCCTTGGGCTTGTCCTGGCTCTTTTCCCTCAGTGCTTTCTTTCTCTTTTTATTTAGCTTACATCCTCCTGGTAAGACTTCATTTTCACCTCTCCCCGTAATGTAATTAACTGTGACTGTCATTGCTATCATCTGCAACTCCTGCTACACTGTACCCTTTCCCCAACCTATGCTGTCTTCCCAAAGGGAGCGGGGAAGTCTCTGCTGGTCTGTGCCTCCTGTCTCCATCCCAAATATGTTTGGTTAGTTGTGGTTTGAATCTCAACTCAACTAGCAATCTAAAATGAAAGCATGACGGGCACAACAGTGCTTCCAGCCCAGGGCATGCCCTGCTCCCTGCCTGAGCAGCCTCAGCAGTTGGGAGCTTTCTGCATCTTTGGGCCTGCCTCCATATTTAGTTGCTGCTACAAGAGTGCTGTAATTTACTTGCTTTATTTTCCAGTAACACTGCAAAATACTGGAAAAACACTGGAAAAAAAAATAATAAAAAAATCACATAACTAACTTTCTCATTGCTGATTTTGCTTAAGGTTCTGTTACATCAATATCTGCACATGCATGAAACAAAGCTCTGATCTTGGGGTATTGGTTACTTGCTGTGTCACATACCAGTTACTTAAGGAAATTCCTGCATTGGTGGCTATTATTTATTTTTAAAACTATCTCCTGGAAAAATCCTTCTACAGTTGTCTCGCCACTTCATGAAACACACTGCTGCCTCAGCTATTGATGTTATCCCTGCAAAGCATGCCTTCCATAGGAAATCTCTGTTCATCAAAGCCTTATTTTAAAGAGGGTGTTTACTTCTACTTATCGAATTGTTGTCATAATGGCTGTAATTATGTTTTATACATATATATTTTACAGTTGTATTGTTTTGCTTCGGGGAAAGACTTGAACCTCATACTTCACATGGACACAAGTAACCACGTGCTTTTTAGCAAATCACTGAAATGAAGGCAATCTTGTGGAAACACTGAAAGGTTAAGTAAAAACCCTGAGCACATGTGCTTTAGTGCTTTGCTCTACACACACTACAAGGGCAATTTTCCAACTGTAAAAAACAAACAAACAAAAAAAGACAAAAAAAAAAAAAAAGTAGAAAAGGTATCCTGAGCAATTTCCTTTTTAAAGGATAAGAGACAAAAATCAACCACAAGCAGAATGATGGCTGTACAGAAAATACATTTGCTGTTCAGAGAAATACACAGATTGTACTCTGAAGAGCTGAAATCTTGATGGACTTCCAGTTTGGCTCCATCTAAGATAAAATTCTTGGAAAGAGAGTACATTACAAAGGAGATACTTGAAGGAAGGGTTAGAAGTCCTGCCAAAGACTTGGAGAACTGCTGTTTGCAGTCTGATATGAATCCAGGCAAGAACCCACGAATGCGTTTGGCTGCAATTTCACTTCGTTTTTAAGTAGAAAAAGTTGCCCGTTATCCTTCCAGGTAGCAGATAATGTCACCAGTTATACACCTGGAAAGATGAGGTAAGAGGGATGGGGGGGGAGAGTTCTAAAAGCATTTCCTAGTGAGAACTGTCTACAGGAGAAAGATGTTTTGCACAGTGTCCTGGGTAAGAAATGGCAATGTCATCACCTGTGGTAATGCTGAAGGAAACATTATACTGTGTGCACAGCTTGCCATGCAACATTACTCATTTGGAAAAAGGCTATTTTTAATCAAGAAAAAGCACTTTAATCAAGGATAGAGTCAGTGATTCAAAAATTTCATGCAGGTGCATGTATTACTTGACTGAAAGCATTTTCCCCAAAGGTCAGAGCTGCAGGGAGATGTGCATGTCCCATTCCAGCAGTGGAGATAACCTCAGGGTGCCCATATCAGCCTGATGTATTCTGGCTCTTGGCTCAGGGAGCCTCAAAGTCAGAACTTCCCGTGCTAATCCTCTTAACTTTAAACAAATATTTGCCATAGCCTAGGCACACTCAGTAAGATTCATGGCATGCCAAAAAAGACACGTTTATGTTAGGGAGGTTGATTCAGTTTTTCTTTGTATTTTTCCACCCGCGCAAAAGAAATCAGCTGCAGGTCGTACAGCATACGCAGAGCTGGTTCAGCAAACAGCAGGGACACAAGCATGCCCCCAACTCCTGGGGAGCCCTTCCCTCCTTCTCACATCTCTGGGAGCTGCAGGAAGAGCTCACAATGGCCAGAACAGAGAACAGATTTCTGCTTGGCAGGTGAATGAGCGTAACCCAACAGCTCCTATTGAGCAAACCTCCCCGCCTCTCCTCCCCACTCCCCAGCCCCACAACTCTCTGAAATTAAAAAACAACACTCAATCAGTGTTTCCTGGAGTAGCTTGTGCTCTGAGTCACTTTCTCCACTGACTGCGGGAAGATTTTAAGATTTCAAATGTCAGAACTGACACATGCTGCACACTGGAGGCAAACCCCTGCGGTTCCAAAGCCTGCTTGTGTACTTCCAGGAGCACTCAGGGACCCCTTGCCTGCCAGCAGACTTCCCTAGGACAGGGCTGTCTGCCTTCTCTTGGATGCAGCTCCATCCCCAGGACACTCTTTTCCTCCCAGGCACCCCTCTGATGCTTCTTTAGCTTTCAGCCTGGCACACACAAGGCTACCTTGCCTCCAAGATTGCCTCCCCGGGATTTAAGTGGCCAATACCATCCAGTAAGTAGGCACTAAAATAGGTTGAGGAATAAATTGCTCTCATTTAACATTCACTCTGAAAAATATGGCTGCATTTATTATGCAGTATATTGTTTTATATACTGTTTTGTTATAATAAGTCATGTTTAAAATGTCATGACATTTAAATCAACAGCAATAAGAGGGAAATACTGAAAAAGAACAAGATCAAAAAGGATTTGAAAAAATCCGAGCAAAATCTTATGGACCAAACTCCATGGTTAAAATAAAGTGTTTGTTCCCAGGTGTGGTGGGCAGAGAGGTGCCACCACCATTGGGGTGGTTGTGGTTGGCTATGGCCAAGAGGCTCAGGCACTTGAGGCAATGCCACCACAGTGCTCTGTGTCCCCCTCCTGGTTTGTCTGGGCTGTCCTTTGCCATCGAGCCACCACAATACCCTGAGTACGTCCTTAGAACTGGATAATGCCATTTGTCTCAGTGAGGAGAGTTATTTCAATGCCTGTGCTAAGTTATATGAATGAACTTTATATAATATAGTATAAAAGCTTACTTTAATGTGGCTTCATAGCCTTTGAGGAAACACAGAGCCTGTCAACCACCGGTGATTTACATGCATAATGGCAGATTTTCACTACAAAGACTTTGATGTTAAAAAAAAAAAAAATAACTTGGATCAGAGGAGCTACTGTGTTACTGCAGATTTGTGCTCATCTTTCTATCAGATCTGAACCCGTATGGAGCATCCCTTGCTGCTGCCTCGGTGCATCCTCATCCCCTGCCAAGGGGAACAACAACAACAACTGCAACAACAAAACAGATGGTGATGCAGTGAAACATTAAACCCAGTCCCAATACCTGAGCCATACCATGAATATTTCACTGAGGCAGAGGGTAGAAAAGACAACAAAATGATCTTTTCTAGCATCTTAAGGGATGTCTAACCTTGTAATTGCTATAGACACAGAGGACACACAAGATGGAGACCAAGACTACTTAAAAGCTGTGTGTATTTTCTAAAAATTAGTAACTCAATGTTCCCACTACAACCTGCCAATATGAATGACATTCACTCTTGCTCTGAGGAATGAAAGAAACTCTGAGAGACAGACTGCATTAAGAATCTATTGATATTCCACTGACCTAGTGCCACACGAACCAGACAAGTTTTGTCAAGGGCAAATGCCCCAGAGTCTGAAAATTCATTTCTTAAAGTGGCAGCAAAGGAAAAAAGAAATATATATGTATCCTTTACTGTCTAGAATACTTACAAAATCAAGTGTAGGCTTGCATTGTCCTGATACTGCAACAGCAGTATATGACACTAGACCCAGATACGTGAACAGAACTGAAGATATCAGATGGTCAATAACCTCTTCCAGTTTTCCAAGCAAGTTACTACTGCCACAAAGCTTAAATGGGATGTTCCCTTAAGAAGTATCACATGGGTTTTAACCTAGTTTACTTCATCTTACTACACAAACTTCACAAAGCTAAGTCATCCATGGTCAAAGACTTTCCTTTGCAAGGGATGGATGCAGAAGTCATGAGCTGTGCAGGAGGTTCCCATGGCACCTTGTACTGATGGGGCACCCAGAACAAAGGAACTGAAAGGAGAGTGAGAAATGACTCAGTACTGTCCAGGCAGGCTTCTTCATCCCCCAACATAAACCTCTGAACTCATACACTAAATCAAATGAGAACAAAAAGTCACAGGCAAGGGACACAACACAGAAGCAACACAAGAACCCCTAGTTGTTTGGTTTTTTTCTTAGTGAAGCTGAGCCTGGGATAGCAGTGGCTTTTTCAAGGGGTGGAGGAGCGCAGGCTGCCTTTATTCGAGGAGGAGGAATATATTTGCTCCTCTTTCAAGCTGCAATGCTGGCCCTTCTGTTCAAATTCTTTTTTCTGGGGGGAGGGAGACCACAGCTATACCCACGTGAGCCCCATGCTGAAGAGTGGGGATGGCATTATAGCCTGGGAATATAAAATGCTGTAATAGATTTCAGTGAACGGACTGAATTTGGGGAAAATTAATTTTAGCTGGATACATTGTGCAGTTAATTAAGGCTGATAGCTTCCACTAGAAGAAAAGAGTTTTTGATGAAAATACATTGAAAAGTCTTATTAAACTGCCTAGTAAAAAATCAGTTGCCACAGCCTGTGCTGCATCTTCCCAGACACCTCCATGTTTCTATACAGAAATCCTGTACTGATACCATTTGCATAACAATATTTAATATGCAGATTTGAGTATCATTGCTTTTGGACAGAATTAATGTTCCAACCTTTGAGCACACCCATTTTAGAAATATTCATCTTGAAAACTCGCTGGAACTTATATGCAGCACTGGTGTGAGCGCTGCTCCTGGGAGCCTCATGGGTGAGGTGGGCACGTAAACATGGAAGGGTAGAAGGCAGAGAGGACGCGAAGATGGGAAAAGCAACCAAAATACTCCCACTTTTCAGAGATGAAGTAACTTTTTGTTTTCAGTTCATTTTGTTCACGCCTTAGGAAATGATGAGATCAACAGAAAGGAAAGCAATTTCCAGCCGAAATGAACATAGCTCGTGGCTCAACTGAGAAGAGGTGCATATTTTTCCAAAAGCTCCATTCCAATACGTGCAGATCAAATACCCCGAGAACAGACCTAGCATGAGCTTGCATCATGTCAGTTTGCCAGTCTGGGAATTTGCAGGTTTTCTACTTGTTCCTGAGGAAGCCAATTGGGAAAACAGGTTGTACTGCCACATCACGTGGTGGAATTGCAAAATCATTTTATTCATTTAGATACAATTCAAAGTCAGGCCAGGGTATCTTGGTAGCAGAACTACTACAGAAGGCCTACTACTCCATTCTTCTCTCCCATAAGCCTTTCCCTTTTTTAGCGAGCCTTACATCAAAACTCCCAGGAGGCATATTCTGTGTTCCCAGGGCTTATCCTGTGCATGTTCTAATGTGTACAAAGGTGCCCAAGCTTTCCTCATTCACACCCGTAAGCATTATTATATTACATTTAATTGCAGAAGACATTGTCTTAACAGCTTTATTTCTTATATGACATCTCGTGAATTGCCTTTAAGAAAAGCCATTTACAAGACTTCTCTATATATGTAAACTAGTATTCTAATGTCACATTCTTGTTTGCACGTAACCTTGTAGTCACGTCAGCTAATCAAAATGCAAAAAGCAAGTGGCCCTTCACAGACTTCAGTTAGGAAACAGTGGCACGGGTTTTCATAAAACAAAAGTGTTTGACTGATACTGTGTAAAATCTGTTCTGCTGGAAAACCGGCATCTTGCCCGTCATCTTCTACAAAGTTCAGTATTTTTGTCAGTGCTCATCTCCTTGACTTCTTAATTGTCTGTGTTCACTGACTGTATCAAATGGAGTTTTCCTTTGCCTTTGCTCACTATGTATTACATCTTTTAATCGGTATATATAATTACTTACCACAATCTGCCATGCCAGATTTTCTAAGCATTAGTCTAATTAACTTAAGCTTGATAATTATGTTTCAGATATCATAACAGTACACACAGAACTTGCAGATTATGCTGTTAGCTTAGCTGTTTCTGATAATGATTTTCTCCTATTCTTATTTTCACTTTTCTTTTTGTACAGGGTGGGAGCACAGGGGGCAATAGAAGCTGCTACTCTGTCTAAGCAACTGGAGGTTTCCATGAAAGCAAAATCAGGCTGTTTATAATAACAAATCATCAAATAAGGCAACACAAATGAGAACAGATCCAAAAGGAGAGGATTTCATCTACTTATAAAAGTAGAACGTCAGTGAAAGAAGAAACCTGAGCTTCCAACAGCACAAATCATAGAGGATTCAGACACAGTCTTGCAGCACTTATGGCCTATTACAGAAGTACTCAGACTTTCCACAGGTCTCCAGCCCAAGCTATTCTAATTATACGCCTGTTGGCGACAGCATGCCACCAGGGAGGCAATAAATAAGTGATAACATGCATGGGACCTGGCACACATACCTAGCCAGCACAGAAAGATCATCCCTCACAAAGTGATGTGGGCCATCTGGGCATATGAAATATGCAAGCCTGAGACCCCGAGTAACAGTAAATAGATGCAGAGAACACTTATGTCACAGTAATAAAGGAAAACAAAAGAAATCAGTAAGAGGTTATGGATTTTTATTTGGCTTTTTGGTGCTATACTTTTCTTCTCACTTCTGTCCAATTTGCTTTTTTTTTCTTTTTTTCTTTTTTCTTTTTTTCTACCTTTTGAGCCCATCTGTTTGAACTGCTCGAGTGCAGCGGTTGAAAGAAGCTGCCATGCCTATTCACAGAACTACACTGAGAACGTTGCATTTATTCTGAAGTTACTGGCAAGGATTTCATCAGCTACAAAACACAAAACACTGAACCACTCCTATTTTTAATGCAGATTTAGTAGATATGGAGAGGACAGAAACATGCAGTTCCTCTGCCAAAGGTTCCTCATTCCAGCCCTTATTTTCAGGTGCCTGAAGGGCTGTTACCCTTGACAGAAAAATTACCAGCAGTCAAGGAAGTAATCAGAGTAGCCAGTCCATAAATAAGCATAGCATAAATCTGAATATTAGTAATTAGCATTTGATTCAATCAGACCAGAAGTGTCAGACCACTGTAGCAGCAATTCCTTATAGGAAACTATTTAACGTTCCAATTATCTTTAATGAATTAACCTCAAAGTATGGCTGAGGTGCAACATCCTAAGAATCCCTTTACTCATCTGCAGTCCACTTGCAACTAATTTCCCTTCACAACCCTGCCTCAATTAACATTTTTCTGTATTTCATACATGAGTAACTGCAGTACTGAAATACGCAATCCTTTCCCAAATTTAATAGCTGAGATACCTTAATTTTGATTCTGCAAATGAAGGAAAATCATTTTCTGCTACTATCTCAAACCAATTAATTTTTTTTTTTAAACTGACTTTGCACCTGCTATGTATGTCTGAACCAAAAAGGTCCTACATTTTTCACATCATAATTACTTGGGAATGATCTGTTAGGCAACACTCGGAAGACAAGAAAAGGTCTTAAAAATCAGCAGATTTTTAAAGTTTACTTTATTTTCCATCATTAAAATTTTTAAAGAATGTTTTATAGTAAGAAAGAAAAGCTCAACTGGCATAATTTTATACTGTCTGAATTTTAAACTCTTGAGAAATGTAATAATCCAGGAAGGAAACAAGAATACAGTCTTACTAGCCAACGTACAACAGCAGTGACATAATTAAATAAAATCACTTTAAAAGAGAGATAACTTACATAACATAAGGTGCATTATGTAGCATGGGTAGAATGATGGACAGCTAACTGCATGAGCTCAGAGTTCTCAAGTGCCCTAAAACAGGCAAACGTGTGCTCAGTCTTAACCTGTCTATGCAGCAGGGCAACAGCTGGACCTCATGATCCTTCCCCATCCTTGCTGTGTGGTGAGGAAGCTCTTGCTTTGTGCCACGGTTGTGGCAAAAGGAGCAGCATTCTCTAACAGATTACAAATCTGACATTATTTTCCTTTTCACTGTATGTTTGCAGCATTATTTTAGCATTAAGAAAAATGAACACATATGCAGATAACAGCATCCACAGAGCAATATGGCATAGCTGTTGTGCTTCTTACAAGCATCCAATTTAACTTCATCATCAAATACCACACAGTGTTTCGGTCTTTACTGATTTTAACCTCTGTTTACAGCTAGGCGTTGTGTGCTGTGCACATCGTCTAGTGCTCACTAAGGAGGAGAGCATTAACAGTAGAAAGACACACAGTGACACAGTACATGAGTTCTTTTTTCAGGACTGTTGGGTTTTGTTCCCCATCTCACACACCCACATGGTGCCACAGAGCTTTACTGCCACTTCTCTGAGCCACTAACGTCACGGTGAAGTGACACAGACAGGGACACAGACATAATAGTTCTTGTCCACACAGCTACATAAAGACACTTTCTTTTGTATATTAATTTCTATAACAAATAGAGATATGCTTGGCCTATTTGCTTACACGAACAAATCCGTGCCCTAAAAGATGATATTCTCATTAAATGGAGTTGCATGCCCAAATCTTATAAGTGCTGTTTACTTTGCTGGCAGCACAGCCAGCATGCTACAGAGCATAAATCTTTCACTATTGCCACTCACACTGAGAGCACCCCATAATGAATTCGGAGCGCTTAAAAAAATTAAATAATCCAATCAGAGCAGAATATCTATTAGTAATCGATAACTGCTTAATTTAGCTAACATTGTGAACACTTTCTCTCCAACCCTTTAACTGCTCGCAGGGAATACCAGATATCATAACATTTTACCCTTAACTTAGAGCTTAGTTTTTTAATCCAGCCTTTTTTTTTTTTTCTTTTTTTTTTAAACAGCCTGTTTCACTTGGGATTAAAAAATAAGTAGTAATGAAAAACAGAATTGTGGATTATTTTGTGTTGGAAAAGACCCTAAGACCATCCAAGTTCCAACTTTCTGACACAAGCAGGACTACTGCCTACAAGATCATGTTCCCCAAAACCCCATCCAACCCAGCCAGGGATGGGGCACCCCAGCTCTCTGAGAAGCCTATGCCAGCGCCTCACTGCCCTCATAATGAATTTGTTGCTCGCATTAAATCTAAACCTACCCTCTTTTAGTTTAAAGCCCTTACACCCCTATCAACTACAGTCCTGGATAAAAATAAACTCCTTGGTATCATCCTCTTGCCATTACTTCTGTTTTTAAGCAATACCACACTGCATTTATGCATGAAAGCTGTTGTTATTTCAAGGACTGTTTCAGTGTTCTACTGACGCTGTTTGTCACACATTCATTTCCTGTAATGGTTCTGGCTCACTCGCCAAGAAGGGGAGAAATTCTTTACATCTAATGGGCACTTTTATATCTCTGGGCAATTGTCCAGGGTCAGGCCTTTGTCTGATGCTCTACCTGAGCTGATGCACCCTCCTGACCCCTCTGCATCTTCTTACAACACCAGAGCCAGCCAGGCCAGCCTTGCTTCCAGGAAAACGCTTGCAAGTCCACCAGCTGCCTTACAGATCAACTGAACCCACAGGGCAGCAGGCTGCCACCTCCTATCACAGTTTACTGGCACTACTATCTGAATTGATATATAAATATATTTTAAGGCTCTAGATGAAAGTGCCAAGCATCTAAAGACATTTCAGGAAATAGCCCTGAGAATATCAGAAGAGTTACAAATACTGTTAGGAGTTATCTCCATGACATGGAGCAAGTCAAGGGTTCCATCTTTCTGCCTCATCTCTGGGATTTGGGGGCATCAGTAAAAATGTGGATAAATGCTACTGCAAAACCAGTTTGAGTTCTCACCTGAAAAATATCTGCTGAGCACTAGCATGGTGAACCATCCTGGGTTCAATCTCTAATAATGAGACAAACGTTGAGAATTATCTAAAGAAAACAAGGAAGGTTTTACCAGCTTACTACAGTAAGCTTATCACAAGAACACAGATTTTGTGCTGATTCTGCTACCAGTAGGAACAGGTCATTATCCCCACAACTTGAACAAGAAAAAAGGAAGACATTTTCTCTAGATAACAACAATTTTGTGAGTGAAACTGAATCATGCCCCAGTTCATGAAGGTATTTAAGTTCTCTCTCAACACTGAGTGTATCTAAGATCCATTCCAAGTCACTTAGGTTGATCACTTAAATGCTAGAATGAGATTGCACTTAATACCAGACACCTGTGTAATTAAACACACACACACAAACACACACACTTAAGCATGACATGCAGAGCTGGATGTGTTTTACTCACTACCCGCATTTGAGGATAAGAATTCTTTCTTTAATTAAAGTGAGGGAAGACGTATGGATGCTCACATTTTATGGCAGTGAGAGCAGTACAGGAATAGAGATTAAGTCATGCTGTGAGTCAGAAAACTGTGCAGAGCCAGATTAAAACCACGGTAATAATTATGACAAATCAGTTGAAATTATTGCAGAAAATGTTATCTGCCAGTTCAAAGCTGAACTTTCTGACGAATTTTAGGAAAATAACATTTTTCCTTCATTCTTGGCATCTCCTCCTGCATCTTCAGTAGCATTTACTGTGACAACATTCAGTTTTTCAATGCCATTTTTGGGGAACTCTGGCTATAGAACATTTGGTATTACTTGTAGTATTCTTGTGCCTCAACACAGTAAATATATGTGGCATCTAAGAGGTAAAAAGAGACGTTGCAAGGAGGATCGTGCGTAATGACTACTCATAGTATCATTCTTATCCATTAGCATTGTCCTTTGACCCACTGTGATAATTGGGGTCTGCAGGTCTGCCACAATTGTAAGCTCAGCATGGGAAAATGCAAGGTTTTGACCAATAGTCTGAAAATGTCATAATTTTTGTTGATACAAACAGTGCAGAAGAGGAGGAGCATGAATTCATACAAACAAGAGAGCATTGTATGTAATCTCAGACTCACAGCTAACACAATAAAATACAGAGAATTCATAATCAGCACATTGGCAATTACCCTGAATTGGTGAAAAGAATAATATCTACTCCAATGCTTCCATCTCACAGATCCTAAATATGTCAGCCTTTCCCTCCTTTGTTTTCCATTATGTTCTCTCACGTCCACTTGATCTGATGCCCAACACTCCACAGCCTCTAGCTCAACCAAAGCCAATGCCTAATTCAAAATGAATCGAAGCCCTAACCAAGCACATGCCCAAAACCTGGAGAAGCAAGCCAGAGCCCAAAAGGTTGAACTCACAAACTGCCATATCCTGCCATGAAATTGGGAAAAAACACAAATAACTACAGGATGGCAGGCAAGGAAGATCGGTAAGAGAACAGCTTTGGGAAGGGTCTGGGAATTCCAATGAAGAAAACAAATTGGGCAGAATCAATTCATGGTGTCCACAGCACAATTTCTCCTAACAGTGTTTCAATGGCATATTCAAATGGAAGCTCTGCACACCACTTAATATTGATGTCAGAAGTGACATGTGGAGCTGATTAGATATATTTATCTGCAGGAAGAGGTATGTGCTCCCATTTCTGCCTAACACTTTAAAGCTGAAGAATCCTGTTCCTTCTACAGGTCTGCAAAGGCAGTGGCCTTTTGCAATACCTAGAGGTCATATTTGTAATAAAGCTTAGAATTAAAAGAAAAAAAAAAGATGTATCTGCATTATTCCCCCAGCATTCACTTCTGCATTAGATCAGCCCTTGACTGCCTCAGCAAAGAATAAAATTACAACAGGGCTTGGTGCAGAGCTGTGGATAAAGCAAACAACACCCATCCTGCCAGGCAGCCGCTGCACATATTTAAGCCACCAGTAACAGGAGGGCAGGCCACTTGCTGCTGGTTACTCTGCATTATCCAGGATAACCACTGGAGCCAGTGTGATGACTCTGGATTTGCAGAGGTGTAATGGGGCTTTGATCTAATTTCACAACAGGCAAAGGCAGCAAGTCAGCCACATCAGCAGCAGAATTTGACCCAGCTGGGGTCTGCTGCATTCAGTGGAAAAAATACCCATTGGCTTCAGTGAAAGTGAGTTCAGCATCTCAGTGCCAGCAGGAAAAAAAAGCTCAAAAGGTCACACAGAGAAAACAAAGGGGAAGTTATTCCAAGGCACAGGGAGCTGCTTCCATTTTATTTTACTTTATTTTTCTGTTTGGGATTTCATATTGGTTTGTTTTTCAGCAGAGCAGTGCATCCCACCATACAGCCTCCCCTAACTAACCAGGCAGGAGCATGATCTGTTTTAAAGAAAATCGTGGGTTTGTCTGCTGACAACTCAATATTTCACTGCATCGGACCCTGTTTCTCATACTATTTTTTATTGATCAGAATACCTCAGGCTATTAAGTTTATTAATTAAATGGTAATTTTTTTTTTTCCTGGTGAGAATACAATGAGATAAATGTCTTACAAATAAACTCAGAGCTCGCAGGCTGAGTCATGTGGTGATTTAGAAGTCATTTATCTTTTTCTCTAACCCTCAGCAAAAAATAATCATTGCCACAATGCTCTCCGAGTCTAATGTGACTGTGAAATGTGCAACATAAAGAGATATTTTTCATTTCCAGCACAATTATACCAAGCTTTTATGTGATACTAATTTGTAACTGCAATGCTAACAAAAGGATATGGATAGCTGTTAATCCATTTAAGCACAAGCTGCCACCCTACTGAAGCAGGGAGTGGTCTGACCCCATCAGCTGAAGACAACCCTTACAGAAGCTGAATTCAGACTCAAATGTCTGTATCTGTCAAAGACACACAAGTTTGCATATGCCTGAGTTCTCCAGCACTTCATTGCTGTTCTGAGCCAGACCTGGGGTTGATAGGTGATGCTCTAAAGCTGAGAGACAGCAGCTCTTTGAAGAGCTTTCCCTCAGTGCTGCTTTTCCCAGGCTGAGCTGCTGGAGAGCACTTCTGTGGCAAACAAGCATCTTTGACTCCATTGCCCAGCCCAGAGCAAGCAAAGGAGCTGCTTGGGCACCCTGCTAGGTGTGCAGGGAAAACACCATGGTTCTTTGATCAAAGCCCCAGGCAAACCGGGTGCCAACAGACACCAGGTAGAAGGGCTCAGGGACAGAGGAAACTTGAAAAGCAAGAAACAGGTGGTAAGAAATGAAGAAAAATCCCTACCTGGAAGGGTGAAAAAGGCTGACAGGAGCACAGAATTACATGTTCACATGCAACTGTATGTCAGCATCCACAAGAGTGCTGTTGTTACAACGGGGCCACCTCCATTTAAGCCTCTGCACTGCAAAGGTTGTGGGCAGCTTCTGCTTGTAATTACTTTTAATACATGGAATCACAGCTATGGCTTTAAGTGTTGTAACACCAAATGTGTTTCAGAATCCCTTGTTTTCTTTGTGTTTCATCAACATACTTAGATTTAAAGAGACTGTCATCAGGACAAACACATGGGGCAAGTTAACAGCTGAAAGCATCAGGAGAAGAATGCTGGAAGAGGGGAAAAAGTATGAACAGAGAACAGCCTAAATAATTCATCTGAAACAGGACTTCTGCAGCCTGCCACAAGACAGACCAGCAGCAGCTGACATCTACTGTGTGCAATTTGGATGCCAGCCCATAGAGCATCCAGAGCACAGGGCAGCAGGAGAGCTGGGTCTGCAAAGATGTGCTTTGCTATTCCCAGCGACAGCAGGTAAGAATGCAAATAGTGGACTTTAGTTTTTGTCCTAAATATTTCGGGTTTTCTGTTTCAAGAAGAATCTGCTACCTCACTCTTTGAAAGTGGCTTTGCTCAGATCAAGAGACTAGGAAGCCTTCAAGATCTGACCTTTAAAGTTATGCCACTGGATTACCTGCACTTTGAATACAACATACTACAAACTAGTTTATTTTCTCCATCTTTTGCTAATCTGTTAAAATACCAATAAAAATCTCAGCGTTGTTTACCAGTGATGTTACTCATGGTTCTGGGCAGGTCAGTTTGCAATGTCTCATTCAAAACCAATATAAAATCACAGTGTAAAAGACACATCTCACACTTGCTGCTCTACTGATCTGAAGAGAAGATTTGCAGAAGGAATCAAAGAGGCACAAACAGCAAAGGCAGCGTTTGCAGACACACACTTTTGGAAAAATGATGGCACATGAATATAGACTTAGGCCTCTAATTTTTCATACCCTTTTCTGCAAGAAAATAAACATCTGCAACAGCACCAGCCTACAGGTGGTAAATGGACATCTGCACTGCCTTGCAGTCACCTTGGGTGCTCCTCCAATAAAGTGGCCGACAGCAAGCTCTAGAGACCTCACTGACATCTTCAATAGAAAGTAGGGCACACCATCAGCAGCATGCACGTGTGCACCAAACTGCTTTAGCCCTAAGCACAGATTCACTCTCCACAAACACATCACTGTTGGGCCTCTGCTGGCAGCATGCAGGAGGTCAGAAAGCTCTGTGCACTTTAACCCAGGCTCTCTCTATCAAAGTAACTCAGGGCTATTTCTCAGAATATCTCAACCCACTCTCTGGAGCTGTTTGCTTACAGTTCCAAATCAACATCTGATACAAAATAAAGGAACTGTGAAGTGTCTGAAGAAATCGAGATCATGAATGCTCTGTGACAGCTACACTGAGAAGCAGTGCTGATTCTGAGTGCTAGTTTGTCAACCTTTGCTATTTAAGCAATTCACAGGCAATTTAATTAAAAATATAACAGATCTGAAAGCTGCTAAGTTCTTGCAATGACTATCAGTCATTTGATAATAGTATGAAAGAGCCATCGGAAGGGAGCTGAAAGCAAACTTTGTTGAGATTGAATAATAGGGGCATTACAGCTCCAGCCATTAATGTCGTGGTTTTTTTTTAAAAACAAAAACAAAAACACCTCACTGTCTGTATCAACCTAAAAACTTGGCATTTTTATGTCAACACACTCATATACAATAAAAATATATTTTTAGAAAAAGTACAGTACATTTAATGGTGATGAGCTGCCCATTTTGCATTCTGAATGCTATAACAGCTTCTGCTGTGCTCACTTCATCATTTAGTTCATTTAATACAAAACTTCTTTTCCTTCCCTTTTCTACTTGTTGCTAACGTGAATACCCCATATTCATGTGTTCATTAGTAATCAAATACAATAGCAATTCTAACAGTGTTGCACAGCTGAACTCTTTTTTTTTTTTTTTTTTTATTACCAACACCCTCATGTTTAAATTATTTCCTTTAAATAGTTGTCTCCTGTTATTCTAGTTCAGCTCACAGGGGAAGTTCTGACTGTGACAGCTTGGGTGAAGGATGCCAAATTAAATAAGTGAACAAACCCAGAAGCAACAGATATACTGGTTTCATCATTAGAATAAAATCACATTCAGCCATATCCACAAGAGTATGGGGTTGCTGCCAGGGAATACTGCAGGGAGAGAATCATGTGTGGTCCTCAGCTCAAACCACGTTCAAGTTCTTCTGATAGCTTAACACTTACACATGGATTAACTCAGCTTCTGGGTACCAGACATAAGTGCATTCACAAGTGCAGATGTGGAAAGGAAGCCTGCACACCCATAAGCTGTGATAGAGGGACTGCAGAGCTCTCCTGGCGAGGACTCATACTTTCAAATTAGCCAAAAACATCTTTGAAAGAAAAGGGAAGAAATCAATCCCTGGAGGCTTCTTTTGGTCACACAGCTCCGACAGCAGAGATTTGTGACAACGATATTGTGTCTCACACACACATGTACATATAGACATACTGCAAGACAAATATAGATATATGAAAAACAAGAGCTAATAGATCTTGTTTTGGAGGTTAACCCCATGCATAAAGTTCCTAATGTTTTGAAATTTTTTTTATACATCTAAAAAAGAAAATGTTCTGTGATAAGAACTAGTCCAAATATTCTCTCTGTAGAAGCATTGCAAAATTGCAATATTTATATACAGTAGCAGATGCTGCTGTACAATATAATACAACTTTATATCATATACTGCCTTTCATAGCAAATGCATTCCCAAGCACCGAGCAGAATTAAGTACAAGGAAGCAGTGGATGCTGGCAGTACACAGTATAAATTATAGAAACCAGTGGTGTAAAGACACTGTATGATGAATAAATTAAGGCACTGAGCCATAAGGCCAATAAAAGAGTGAGAAAAAATTAAGAGGCATATGCAGATGAGAAAACCTACTTTAAAAAAGACAAAAGTTGAAGAGATGGAGAGTTGATGAGGCAGAAAGTTACACAGAGGCTGCTCCAGATGGTAAAAACAGCAGCAAAGGAAGCAAAGGCCACGAAGAACGGCACAACTTTGTGCAAAGCAACACAAGGTGGCTGCAGAGTCTGGGAAAGAAAAATGGGAACAAAAGAAAAAAAAAAAAGAAAAAAAAAAAGGAGATGTCTGCACTGCTTACTGTAGAAATAAGGAGGGATCCTGAAAATCTAAAGATCAGGATCAGAATATTTGAAGCACTTGCAAAGGCACCAAAGACTGTGGCTGTAAAAGCATCCTTCAGCTGTAGTGCTTGAGGGAGCCTCCTGCGCTGCTGGCTGATTTGGAAATACAAAGTTTGGAAGGGAACACATTCCCACCTTGTCTGACAAATGCTGATTCACAGTTAGGGTATAGACACATGTATGAACCCAAATGAGTGCCCAGGCACACAAGGAAATGCTTGTCTGTATCACAAATATGGAGTCAAAACCATTTCCCAAGTACATGGTTGGCCTGACATCCACATGACACATTCTACATTATATTCTCCTTTTGGGCTACACGTAGTTTACGTACATGATGCCCTGCTACCCAAATAGTTTTGAGCACAGACTGAAATGATGCAAGAGCAGCACCACATCGTTAAATATTTTTGAAAAGTCAAACACGACTGTGCTGTGCTACACTGTTTTAAAAATACTAATAAACAAACATTAAACAAACTCCTATTTAGCTCTCAGGCCTGAAGCTACAGTACACAAGCAGCAAGTTGGCATAGATGTGTTGGCCAGAGTTTACTCGGCTCTGAACTAAGTGGCAAAAGTGATGATAGTGTCATTTGAAGTCACCAAGCATACATATTTGTGGATCCCTTTCACTCTGACTGAGTTGTCAGTGTGAGAACAGTGCTGAAAATAAACATCCCTCTGTCGACCTCCGCCGACGAGCCTGGGCAACCTTTAGGCTTTCAGACTAGCAAGGTCTAGTGCTCACACGTAGCTTCTGCCGTGGCATTTTCAAGCAGAGAATGACAGCAGTGACATTTAAATCTTGTTCATCTCCCTTCCATATCCAGCTTTGTCTCCTTGCTCATCATCTGTAGTCTCTGCCAGCCTAGCCCCAAGACAACTCCACTATATAAAACCAGGATATAGTCACAATGCTTATACAACATGGTCTTACACATTTCAGAAGACTAAAATACATAAATGCTGTGTTTAACATCCTGCAGATAGATCCAACAATACCATAAATGTAAAGAAATTAAAAAGACTGTCTAGGAATAAGGTTAAATAAAGCAACTGTTTCTAAGATCAAGACTTAAACCACTGAACTCCCACTACGTGGAATCTGTCACTCTGGCACATCTAGGCACATGGTGTGCAGAAATGAGCTCAATTCTTACGCAGAAACCTGGCAAATAACCTACTGGTAATTTAAAAGCCCTCAAGTGGGCACCTAGGAAAAGCCTGAGTTACTTACTGAATTAGTAGTGGGACTCTGTAAGGAGGGTAAACATCCATCTCTCCGCTATCAGCTACAGAAGGCAGTAAATGTAAACTATCTGATGCTCACAAGCAAAACAGCACAGAAAGAAGTGGAAGCAGTATGGATTCACTTTTCCAACTACCCCTTTTAACTTTTGGACTCAAATGTTTCATTTTAACAACTTTGGCGTTATCACCTGTTTGAGGCCAACTCAGATAACAAATAAATAACTCAAATTTTAGGTCAACTGCTTATTTTATGCTCAGCTGTGAGGACGGTGTGTCATTCTAAAGTCCTTGTGATACGCAAGTGCTATATGATGTATTCATACCAGTGTAACAGTCTAGAATACGAAATGCAATAGGAATGGGTGCCCTAAGGAAAACAACAAATCAAACAAATAATCAGCTGCGAGGCTGAAGGCAGGACTGTGCTGGCTTATATGAAATACCCTTTGGAAAAAGTTACATTATTTACCTGTGATCTAACTTGGTATTTAAGTAAATTTCAGTTAAATACTGACACATTCAGATATACCACTCATTTTGGTTTTTTTGCTTCTACTTTTCAAACCAAATTCTCTGGAGTGGATCATTGGATTGATTATTTAATGGGCTAATGACTATTCTAGAGCTTTAAGGTGCACACAGATGTCATGCATATTTGATACCTGTGGTATAAACACAGAAAAACCCAACAGCCAGAAGATCGTATGGCTTTGCAATTAATTCAGGATACTGTCAGTAACAATCCTTTGCTTGGAATCTCATGCTTGAGATGCTGGCTGAGAACCCCAGACTAAACAGGAGCTTGGACTGTCAGAGTCCAGATATGAACCCTCTGAAAAGGATTAGATCTTCCTCTGAGTGAAGGGCAAGAATGCAGTACAGTTCCTTATGAAGCTTAGTCGTCTCCATAGAAAACTACAGGAAAAACACAATATCTATCAAATTTAGAAGCAAGATACAAGTGATAAGGGCTAGGTGCATTCATAATTTGGAAAAAGAAATCATCAACCACAAATAATGCACTTTAGGTGACCTGGCTACATTTATTCAATCTGACTGAGCAGAAAAAAGCATTATTAAAAGAATTAGTGCAACCCATCCTGAGATTTATTTGTACGGAACCAGCTGGTGGATGAGATCATGTAAGAATTGATTTTTCTGCCTTACTGAAAAAAAAAATAATAATAATAAGGTTAGGTAGAGACTAAAAATCATTATCTGAGGTGCCCAGAATGTCTTAAGCAAAACTAAATCACAGCTACAATTCTCTCAGTGCAAATATACAACTAGCAAGATATGGTAAAAGTTAGATTGTTCTAACGATGAAATTGCCACATATGATCTATTTTTAAAAAAGTATATCATATTTTGAAGATGTTGGGACAAGCATTAATTCATTTACTAACTAGGTCAATAAAAATGTCCGTAGCCAAGAGCTCTATTAAAAGTCCATAATGTTACCTTAATGGAGGAAAACTAATAGAGTTCTTTTGGAAGTTGTCCATAAAATTAATATTGTAGAATTTTAGTGGATGTCTTAAACAGTTTAAATATACATTTTTATTAACAGACCTAATAAGAGAATTAAATTAAAATCATTACTTTCTGTAAGAGGAAGTATTTACATTTTCAGAATCTTAATGGACCTTATTTCTTAAGAGAATTTCAGAACAATGCTCATTATTCAACACTGTGAAGCAGGAATCAGTTAGCTGGCATCCATACACAGAATATCTGCCAATTTGCAACTACTGCAGCACTCACTCGGAGCCTCTCTGTCTAACCCACTTTGCATGGCAGCTGTCCAGGACCTCGACCTGCAATACAATCTACTTCCTTGTCAAGAACCCTCCTTGGAAGGCATTAAACTCAACCAGCAACCACAAAGCAAGAAATAAATAAAGATCTTGCTAATCCAGAAGGCAGACAACTCAGAATGGTCTTATATCAGATATCAGCTCATGGCACATTTCACTGAGCTTTTCACCATTCAAAGCCACATCCCTGGCTTATCCCAAGTTACGGTGTATTCCTTCTTCCTGTGACTGCTTACTGATGGTCTGTGTGCATCTGCAGTTGAATGAAACCCATCTATTTCACTTGAACTGATTACTTGCTTGTAGGGCTACAGCTTTCAAGGGACTATGCAGATGAGCTCAGTGGGCACCTTAAAGGATTGGCATGGTTTAAACTAGACAGCATTCGAGGTGCTGCAGAAGGCACATAATACAAAATGAGGCACAGTACTGGAGGCAAGATTTGGCAAAATATTTTGGCTCGGAGGACTGTGAGGAATGATGATGGTTGCAGTTGGAAGAGAAGTCCCACTCTGACATAAAGGTACTTTCCTGTTTACTTTCCTATTGAAATCTGTAGGCTTCAGTCCGCAAATGAACACGCTGATGAATTTCTGACGAAGTCACTGTATATTTAATATCTAATTACCATACCTGGGCAATTGGAATTAATACTTCTGGAGTTTTACTACCCTGTGACATTATCATAGGTCTTAGAGTACAATTTCTTAACACGTCAGAGTTGGTGGGAGGTGTTACAACAGCACCAGTTTTGTACATCATGGTAATGCATGTGCCTTCCAAAGTGATCAGAAACCCATGCCCTACTCACATCTCCCTCACTCCATCATACCAAAATGAGGGGACTCAATGCAAATAAAACAGCAAATTACAGAATATTTATCACTGAGTAATCAGTGCTGATAATCAGATCTTGTCTCTTGTTATCAATGTGCAGTTGGAACAGACACTGGCAGGTCTATTATATCACAAAGTAATTGCTACTAGCACTGGAAGATTTTCTTCTCCCCTTGAAATGGCTTGCCAGATTGTTAAAACCCTTCCAAGGAAGCTGGCAGCAGTACAGCATTCATAGGGCAGACCAGATCATTGGAAACTATTTCAACCCTCACGCTACCGGACACATTAAAGGATCAGATCCAAAGGCCATAAAAGCTCCAGGAAACTTTTCATAGTCTATAATGAGGTTTGTATCAGGCTCCAGGCCCCAAATGGCTATCTAGTTTTGGTATTCATGTTTGTGAAAATTACAGAATGTCCTTTCATTCCAGAAGAATCTTGTCAGAAAATTGATCTCTTTATATATAAAGTCTTCATCCAAGGTAAAGTCCTTTCAGGAGTTTTATGGCTTCCTATCATTCTTTTCAAAACCCTCTGGAAACCAGAAAATATGCTGATACTGTTTCTATGCAAAAAAAGAAACCCATATGTGTAATTTGCATAATTCTCAAGTGTTTGTGAATATCAGCAATCTTTGGTTTCTTCAACAAAGGTGGCAAAGGTTAATAATAAACAGGTAAAAAATCACCCAGGATTACAGGATTATTTACAGAAGCACCTATCTGAAAACCATCTCACTCATTTTCTTATTTATAAGACCTACCACTGTGTTCTCTCTATGTATTTAAATTAAATTATCTAATGGAAATGTTATATATGAATAGCTCAGCAAGATGCTGTATTGAAGCAACCCACCTTATTCCAAATAAAAGCTGATTGCTAGTTCTGGTCTTGTAAATGTGTCAGACAATAATTTTACTGCTTTGCAGGTAGCAGAACACCCAAGGTTCTTATTCCCAAATGGTGATTGAGTGATAGCTTTTAATATTGCCTAATGATCACAAACATGTGGAGTCTTGTGTTAACATCTGCTTTATGGGTAAAGTTGCACACTAGAACTACTCACAAAACAAATAACCCCCTGCCCTCCAAAAGCCAGAATTAATAGAAAAGGCACGTGCTCTTTTATCACTGAAGAAAAAGTAGCAGGGGATGCCGTAAATTTTTCTAGGTATGTTTTATGTAATGTAACTAACTGAACAGGCGACTTCATCTGGAGAGTTCCTAGGAGTCATGAGCTCTGAAGTCGGGGGAACAGTTTGTCAGGAGCATAGGAGAAGCCAAACAAGCACAGAACAAAACCCTTCACTGCAGATAAGGAGAGCTCTGCTTGAGGACAAGCTTTCTGTCATGCCAACCCAGATGGTGAAAGGGTGCTTACTGCTGCCCTTACACATCTGACCTAAGATGTATGCCTAAGCAGACACTTTCCCATTTCCACTGATAATTTAAGCATCTGTAGTTAGCTAATGACAGTCTGTGCACAGTGTCTGCACACAGAAGCTTCCTGGAGCTGGGAAGGCATGGAAACACTTTGCAGAGTAGAGCAGCAGCTCTGCTCAGGGCTGAGAGGATGAAAACAAGTCCCTGCATCCACACGGATCCCATCACATATCTCAGGCCAACTAGCCCCTGTTGTTGAAGTAAGAGGAAGTATTTAAGCTCTGCAAAAGCTGCTGCACTGCAGAGAGGAATTCATTGCAATTGTTCAGGAGAGCACCAAGGTTGTTATGGCCATTTTGCAGGCATTTAGAGGGGAATCATCGTGTGTACAAGAAATCCAGATGATGGATGAGACTGCAAATCTGCTAACTATAAACTGATATGCAAGAAAGGAAATTCTCCTTTAGGCAGGGGCGTAAAGAATGTTCACTGCGTATACCCTGTACTCACGTAAGTCAGCAAAACCCTTGCACCTGTGGCACAGATGCATTATGAAGACCCACTAAAACAAGCAAATTGAAGCATATCAGTATGAGTTGCCTAAGAGCTGCAATGAGCTACAGGCTCTGTAAGCCACTCCAAGCCCTCAAAGTAAACCATTCTGGTAGATGATTCTATGAGAAACAAAGTGTGAATTATGACATAAATAATATGGAGAACCAAACTTCACCATTATTAACACTGTCACAAGACTACCTCTTCACCTGAAACAGAAGGGCACACATGGTCTTTCACCTCAACAGCAACAAGCCCTTACTATTTATTGCTCTTCTGTAGAGACCAGATTTCACGAAATCCCAACATGCAATAGCTGAGATTTGGATGAGATTCAGCATCTCCTTCCCCTAGACCCTAACATATGCATATATTCCCTTTCACTCTCTCATCCCTGCAATTAATTGAAGAGACATATTTTAATAAACTGGCTAATTGAACAGAGCTAAGTTGCAAAATTTAAGAAATTTGCCACATTTATATACATAGTAATGAGATCAATTACTTTCTGCTCGTGTAGACGTATCGAGAACTAATGAGGTACTTAAAACATGCATGCAGAAAGTCTACTTTCTATTTCCATGCTGTAACTTAGAGCTTGTTAGGGATTTAGCTCTTTATCAGTTTGAGCTGTGGCACTTACGCTGATAGAAGGCCTGTTAGCTGTGGCTCCCTACTGCATTAAAAAGTCTTTTAATGCAGCTCTGTAGTGCCGTATATCTCATTATAGCACAAAAGTGGGCAAACACTGAAGACCACGTTGCTGGAAAATACTTTGACAGAGAACACAGCAAGCAGAAAGCTTGCCCTTTGAAGGATAGCATCCACCTCACTTGTAATTTAGCTAAGTAATCCAGAGACCCTCATAATAAGAAAATCTTCATCATTTCCAAAGCTATTAAAAAAAAACCTGCTAAGGTAAAGAGCCAACCAAGTTCTAGAACTGTTATCTTTATGGGTCACTTTAAACAACAAAACACTCTTTCTTCCAGTACGAAACACAGTGGTAATTTATCTCTTCAAAAAAACTGGACTGAGAGAACATCTACCAAGCTACACTTCATGCACCAAGCTCTGGGTTATTGCCTGGGAAGCCAATTTTCAGGCAGTGATTTCAACCTTAAGTACAGCCCTGGATGCAGCTCCAGGCACATCCAAAGTTTCTCATTAAGTTAGACATGCAATGAAAACGTTGGAAGTTGTTTAAGGGTGAAGAAGAAGGGATACAGATATTGTAAGGGTTCAAGAAAAAATACAAAAGTGTCAAGAGGCCTTAGGCTCTAGCATGGAGAACTGCAAGTGATGTCAGCCCAAACGAGTCTCACCTTACAGCACGCCCCTATATGAACTTTCAACAAAAGCATGCTGGCCAAATTACACAGCTTTGAATTTTGATGTTTAGAAGACTAAATTTTTTTTTTTTTTAAATTAACTACACTTCTGACCATACACTATTGTACCTCCAGGTACTTCCTTTCCAAGGTCCAAATGTTAAATGACACCCAATGAATGTGACAGCCCTCAGTCATCAAGCTGCTCTCCAGGTCAGCACATCCTTCCCTGATCAGGACTCCTTATCCAAAGAAGAAATGACCCTCTGGAATCACAGCAAATCAGTTATCCTCCTGAATTACTCCAGCTGTGGTTGCAATCTCAGATCCAATACTTCCCATCTGCCCCTGTGTTTCAGCTAAAAAAGGAACAGACTCCCCTCCTAAGCAAATCTGTTCTGTGGGATTCAGCAGGCTTAGGGCATAGCATCAGAGCTCCCAGTGTACTAACAAGAATCAGGAGCAGGCACGTTTATCTACCAGCCGTTCTTCCCTACACTGGGAGACAACCTGCAGAACAGAGGAGGAGTCAGCTATCATTTCTCTGTGCTCAGTATGTATACACAGTACTTTCAGCCTGAATATATTGCTTTCTGTAGCATTGATCATACGTTTGCTTGTCATTACAGTGCCTATAAGTAAATACTGAGAAATAAATAACAATACTTAACACTTTAAGCCCATTAAGGAATTGGCAAAGTTTCACATTAGATGGTCTTTAAAGCTGGATGTGTGGCAATAAAATTAGTTCAAAAAGAGACAGCTGTACAAAAACAATGTATGTCTTCACATAAAACTGTGAAAAATATTTTGACTATTTGGCACAGGCTTTAAGGTAGGCTTATTTATTGGAGCAACGCTTCAGTGATTTACAAAATAAAGAATCTGATAAACTGAAGCATCAGTTCTTCGCAATGGGAAAGTCCAACATACACTGATTTTGACTGACAAAATACATTATGCCCATTTAAACAATTATACATTATGCCCAATTAAACAATTATACCCAATGTTGGCAATGATCACACTTTACAGAAATAAACAAGAAAATTAAAAACAAGTGAAGAAGTGCTCAGAAAAGATGGAATAATTAATATAAAAGGAATATTTAATACATATGGATTAATTCTTCTTAGATATCTGGAAGTGAAAACTAAGTGTAAACTAAGATACTTTAAACTGAGCTTTTGGACTATTTCTATCAGGAAAGAAAAAACAAGCATCCCGTCTTTGGCTTTGATCCTATTAGCAGTAAGAGAAAAAACTTTTCTGAACAGCAATGCAAAAGAAAAACAGATCCATGAAAGCCTAACACTCTTTATTTATACCTTTATGCAATTTTTATTTCATATCCTTCCTCTCTTCCTTTAAGTGAAAAGCAAAATTTATACCTAAGAGCAACAATGCAATGAGAGACGGTGTCTGTAGATCGGATTTGAGTCTCTAAAGTGGACTACATCACATCAATGATGCAGCGTTCTAGTTTTGGTGTGCTTTTTTGCTTTGTCATTAATGATATCGTGAGACAAAGGTTCAGGACCAGCAGCAAGAGGCTCAGCTACCACTTGCTTACCCTGGTTTTAAGTGCTAACTGTAGTGGACTTAATTCACATGAGCCAAAGAAAAACAGAACATTTTTTTCTCTCTGGAAATTGTAACAATGAGACAGAAACTTTGTCTTTTTAAACAAATGTTAAAGGGTTATGTGCTATAGAAGTTATCAACGAGACTCGTGGCTTAGGAAAGTAGATAGGTTTACTTTTTCGTATCAGATCAGAAGATTCAAATAGTCAAAGACAATTCACTGCACCACCACTTTCACAAGAGGAAGGTCCTGTTCATGCATTCTCTTAGTTGTCTCTCTATATATGTCTTATTATAAATTCAAGTCTATGCTGTTACATTAAAGTCCACTTACGTTCTCATATGTGCACATGTTAAATCAGCTTATATTCCTGTATTTGTACAAATTAATTGCTCTCAGATGAATTTTACAATGCCTCATTTCTAAGGGTTTCTCCTGAAAGTACACAAAAAAGGTCATCAACACTACCAAATGCTACATTTTTCAACATACTTTGAAGATGATAATTGTGGATAATTACAAGTTTTTGCAATTAGCACATATTTTAAGTTTCCCATTCTATGAATTAATAAGATTCTTCTGTATTTATTCACCCTGCCAAGGATTTCTGCCTACACCACCCAACTTCTGTTGTGAATGGACTATTTCAGCTCACTGAAAACAACTGGATGCCATCGTTACTTGATATTTATTCTGGCACAAGTCTGTCGAAAAGATTCACCCCAAAGTGTCTGGCCCAACCAAGACTTTTGGATTGGAAAAAAACAACAACATAATACCAATGAGCTGATATTTAAAGTCACATATATTTATAGCACTCTTTGCAATTTTTCCCTGAAAAAAAGAAAAAAGGTGACGTGAGGAGAAATTACGGAGGTACTGAGCACTCCGTGGTGGCTGTCATACATAGCTACTAAGCAAAGGAGAGGTCCAAAACCAACTAATGCACTTCTGAGTCTGCCACAAGGCACAGTTTTCTCATTCAGAACTGTACAGATAACAGATTAGTATTCCAGATATTGGCTGATTTTCAGCTCTTCTCTGAAAGCGACACATGCACTTGTACTCCAGAGAGCAGTATATGAGCAAGACTGTCAAGCTTCATCTTTGCTGTTGACTAATTACAAAACCTATGAGTCTAGTTCACAAAACAGAGCTTCATTTGCTACCTATCTGCCTTTGTAGCAACATGGGGGATATTTTGCCAGTAGAAAAAGCTGGCATGTACTGTTTACCTAGGATTAGTTACCTGCTGAAATCACATCAACAATTAGTTTGTTTGATTTTATCTAGGATACAAACATGTAAAAAAAGACAACAACAAAAAAAAAGCGAAAAGCAGTAATGGTGAAATTGGGGTTTGGCTGTCATCTCTTGGACAGGATGCAGCGCTAGCAGTCTAACACAAACATACATGGCTTTGATTGAAAGTCTGTTGCTCTCACGAAGATTTGACTGCATTCCAAAGAAAGAAGCATCATTCCTCAAAAAACTCTTCCAGAGATACCTGGGGCTTTCACATTGCCATTCATTTAGGGTAGCAGCTTAGAACCCTGGTGATCCCACAGAAACATCAAACTTCATTTAGATAATGGTTCAACTGTATGTCTGCTGCCTGAGAATGCTGAAAACTGCCTGGAGAACTAATGATGTGGTGGTTTAACGCCTAATGGGCAGCCAAGCACCACCACACCCACTAAGTTTTAAACCACCACAAATGACTAGTTTAATTAATCAGACTTTAATATTCTTGGACTGCCACTACATCCACCCTTCCACTGGATTGGCTAGAACATACCCTACATAGCCATTTGTGTACCTGCTTGTATTGCCTCAGGCTTTTCTTTGTTGTTGTTTTTTGTTTTTAACGATTTGCTGTCTGTCTTTGACACTTCATCTCTTTGGAACTGATTAAAAATAAAAACAAAAATAAAATGCCTTTTAAACCTCAAGACAAATTCCCTCTGAACTTACACACATATTCAGCATATATGGGGCTTCCATATCTCAGTCTGAAGAGCTACAGATGTATTGTTCTGTTAGTAAAGTTCTTCAAATCTGTTCATATTCCTTATATTCACATACAAATGAATCAAATCTCTTTTTGTAGGATCCACTGTCCATCAGTGATGTTGATACAAGAATGTCTTGCCATTAAATAAACATAAGTCAGGTCTCTTACTAGAACTGTTCAATTAAACATATCTTAAATTGTCCAAAAAGTCAAGAAAAAGTGAAGTTTCATATACTGCTCAAAGTACAACCGTGACACAACTTCTAATTGACCTTGACATTTGAGAACTTCACAAGACAGCAAATTAGTAAGAGGACCTATAAGTCATCCAGGTTAAGAGAAGTCAAACAGAGAATAGCAAGAAGGGCAACACAGCCAACAGTATGTAAATTAGGAATTGTATTTAAGCCAACATACTGCATTATGCATGAAAAGGTGAGTAATAGCAAATAGTTTAAGATATCTGTCTACAATTAATGAATCCTAAATAGCTTTATTAATGTAGGTCAAATTCCATCTTCTTGTGGGAATTTGACATTTACTAATGTGCCTACATATGAATTATTCAAGGAAAATATATTTTATATATATATATATATATACATACAAAATTGTGTCTTGAGTGTGCTCTGCACAAAGGCTGCATTACAGTTCCATTGTAAAATCTAGAGGGGCTGCTTAATTTCTAAGCCAGTAATTGTTAATTAAATAATATTTATATCATACTATATCTAAACTCAAATGTTATGCAGAAGTCTGCAAAATATTGTTTCATTTGTAGCCTGTAGCACAATGTCATCACCCATCACAGAACAGGTATTCAAATTCTGTCTTTTGTTCTTGTAAAACATAAACCTGGTATCAATTCCCACTGTGAAGAAAAACTATGATTAGTAATTAAATTATAGTGCATTAAACTTACTTAACTTAAGTTCACCAGCTGGGAAAATTCTATGCCTCTGGGCCTAACAATAGCTCCTAATCTTACTGTAGTCTGTACCTACTTATTTATTTATTTTAAGTTGTATTATCATTTTCTTTACTGGAATTTCATTAAAAATGGTAATATCATTACTCCTGCTAATACTTAAAACCAACACCATAATCCTGAATTTTAATTAGTAATTATAATTAATCATTATTTCATTAATGAAATGTTTAGTTGGTAATTGTCTTTGAGCATCCCAGTCCCTAGGCTTATAAGCATTTCACAACATTTAATTTCTCGCCATTACTGATTAAGTGGAACCATCAGCCTCATTTACTTTAGCACTTTCACGTGGTTACTATTTACACCTGTTCAAATGGATAACTTCAAGTCTTGACTGGTGTTTCATTAATGGAGAAGCATCTTGTAGGCAACAAGCAACACAAAAACATCTAGGAGGTAAAATGTATGCTTCCAAAGCTTTTTTCCCTCACTTTGCTGTAACTGTAGCTGCAGATCTTCATTTTGCACTATTTTGACACACAGGTTTTAGATCTTCCACCTGACATTCAGCAGCACAACAAAATTAGCACCCATGCTCCTTATGGAGGCAGTGAAGGCATGGGCAACTGCATCCCGACTACAACAGTCTGTGTTTGAAATTAGGTGGGGTGATTTTGGGCCAGCCTGGTGAGGTGCAAAGACATGGAGAGGTAGTAAAGATGTTATCTGCTTTTAGAACACATGGCTCAACCCTAGGATGACTGTGAGGAGAAGTGTGCTAGTGCTGGGATTTAGATATGCCACAGATTATGAAAGAAGGAATACAATACAAAATTCTGTAGCAAGTACCTGTTTTAATTATTACAAAAATTTCATGAAGCACATTCCATCTGTAAGTTACTAATAAAAGTCTATGAATGATTAATTGTTAATATACTACAGACATGAGCATTAAGCGTTAGACATGGTTCTACACGCAACAAATGAAAGCTTTCAAGACAATTTCAAGTCATGGTGATAACTACTTTTTTTATTAACAGTTGGATTACTGATTGAACAAATCTATCACTGGTAACACAAATGTATTAACCTTTAATTTACAAATGGAACCCAGAACGGAAAATAGCCAATTTCATCTATAAAAGGGGCTGTGAATCTTGCTAGAAATATCTGATAATTGTGTCACTATTTCCCAAGTTAAGGTTCACAGGTTACTCAGAGCCTAAGCAGCCCTTGCTGGAATCCTTATCTGGTCCACAGAGACATAACACCCTTTGAGTAGTTTTAATTTAATGCTCCTAGATAAGGCTGCATGCTATCCCTAAAGAAATTAGGTGGTCTTAGAAATGGATGTGGGATAAGAGGCTGGAAAGCCAGGGCTCTTGGTTAATGCTGGTATCACTGTAAACCTGAACCAGCATTCAAAGCAGAAATCCTTGAACTTCAAAATAAGAATCCTGCTGAAGACCCCATATTTTTATTTCTGCACTCATCTTAATTCAGGAGCAGTAAACAACAGAAAATCCTAGCATTTTTAAAAGCATGCATCTTTTGACAGAGCAATAAAATAGCATTCCTATAGTTAGACAATTTGAGTGTCTGCTTTGCCTGTGAAAGCTGCACATATACATGTGCAGCACTCTTGAGAGGGAGATACTTCTGCAAATGATTTGTGCTTATTTTAGACTGATGTGCCTAATTGTATCAATTTTATTACAAAGAGGCACAAAGAACACATTTTCTAATCCTTTTCAGATAGCTACGCTAGACACTCAGTAGATACCCTAGAGTGAAAGTGTCTGAAGACATGGTGGAATTTGCAAACAAAGAAAGTGCCAAGGCCCTGGGTAACCCTTGGGCCAACTATCCCTTCGCATCGGGAACAGCTGGTGGGCTGCATTTTGAAAGAATGCACATGCTCAGAAAAGCCTTGCGTTCCATCAGTGCTCAAGTCCATTGACACAAGCTGGAGTATTTGTCTCCTGGCAGAAGGCTCAGAATACTGATCTCAGCCCCAGTGCACTTAGGGACAAGACTGACATGAGCTATAGTGATTAAAAAAATGGACTTTTTCATGGTTGACCATCTGGATATTACCAAATTATTAATTAGGAGAATGAAGATACAAAGGAAAATGCCTCTCTGTAAGGTAAGGACTAACCCCAGGTTATGCACACATCTCAAACCATGATATTTACATATACGAGGCCATTTAATTGAGATTTACTTCTTCTTTTCTTGGCTGCACAGGAAGTGAACATGCATAAAACCAAGCTAATTTTTCTGTTTCCTGGTGGCTGAAGGATGACAGCAGTACATTTCTACTTACTGCATTTCTAAGAGCAACCGGGATGCTGTGCTCCTTATAATGTTATGTTACTAATCTAGTACTTGATTCAGTGAGAGAAATTCTTAAAAGATCATTTTGAAGCAGATGGAGGATCAATAGTTTCCTGTACAGTCTGTACTCTCTATAGACCAAATAGTATTCATACATCTGAAGTTTAGCAGATGGTGTTTTTGCATTAATTTTCTGAACTACCAACTGTAGGATACTCTGTTTTCAGAAAACTAGTTGCCTTAAGGCTTGAATTTTTAAAAGCATTTCAGATGTTTTCATGTGTTGTAAGCACACCTCTTTCTCAGGTTTTCTCTCCCAAAGGTGCCGTTCTGATTTTGGATCTCAAAAAAAAAAAAAAAACAAAACCAAATTGGCAACAAACTCAGACACACAGGTTCATACCATGTTTTTGACAGAATGGTGAAATATGGCAGCTGTGTTTTCTAGAGTGTATTTGCTCCACTGTCTGGCCACAGAGCAACCTCCTCTGCCATCACAACACATTGCTGCTTAGAAGGAAAGAAACCAAACTGGGGCATGGAAAGCACAACAGAATCATCTAACATAGTTGCAAGATGCTGAAGACCATTTGCTTCTGTTTCAGTTCAGTCTCCAAAGCCCACACAACAGTAGAAGCACCTGGTTCCATCTATTCGTGCTTCTTTTCTGATTTAAATTATTAATTTAAACAAAAGAAAACTTGAGTATTTATAAGATGATGTAATGCCCTCAAATATTTTAAAGAGATGGATTCTTCTTTGGCCAGCTATCATATATATATATATATATATACATATACATATATATATATGATACGCACATACGTATTATCAGGGCAGAAAAACCTGCATGAAGGTCACTATCTTATGAATTTTATACGAGTTCCTAAAGAATCCCCCCAAACTGAGAAGTCTTTGATCCACACCAAAGGGGCAGAAGAGGAAAGCTTCAAAGATGAATAAAAATCCTCTTATTTTGCACCTGACTTAACCGCAGTCAGTGTGTATTATTTATCATCCTCACTTCTGCATCACTCTAAGCATTCTGAAGTCATTCAATTTAGCTTTTCAGTTTGGTCAACTTGCCAGGAAGGAGTAATCTTGCCTTCACCTTCTCTAGCCCCTCTTCTGAACGTAAATATAGTGTGACTGCTAATTTGTTGATTTATACAAGGTTTAATCCACTAGAGTCATAAAATATTAACGGAACCTTTCTTCAGTAAATTTATAGCTAAATAAAATCTTAGCTTTCAAGACTCGCAAGAAACTAGACTGACATTTTATTTGCTTGAAATACATTTTCTGATTCAGTGAGGTGGACTGACATGGGCAGCTTGCTTATTGAAACTGGAGTGTATGCAGTGTGCTTGTGTGCTATCTTCAGAGAGAAAATTTGTTTCCTTATTTCACAGAATAGTACAGCTAATGCTTTCATCCCACCCTTTACTGTTACTATTAAATAATTGTAACAAGAGAGCAGATAGCTTCTGCTACAATTAATGCTTTTAAAAAGGGGAAACACAGAGAAGTTGCTGTTATTTATTACATCTCCTGTCATGCTGGGTTCCTCTTAAAGAGAAAACTTTCTGCCAGATGGAAGTCTTGCTGAGTTGGGTTGGAAAAACATCCTCGAGTGCCCCAGAAAACCTTGAAATAAGATCTCTCTCTCATTCTCCTATTTAACAGTTAACAAAGCTGGGATCTATGCATACTGCAAAGTGAAGACGATGGTGTAAACACCCCAAATACTAGATAAATGAGGTTTAGATTCCTACAGTGAGCACCAACAATTTCCTAGTATTAGTTTTGCTGTGACAGATTATTCAAGTTTTTTAGAAAGATAGTGAGCATCAAGCTCAATGAATGTCACAATATATAGACTATCAGTGGGAAACCTCAGAGTTTCCATCTTTCAGGATTTTCACTGAAGTGTTTACTTGGAGGCCCTTATTGACAAAGCTGAAAATAATGAAAGATTTTAGATCTCCATATTCAGTTTTCTAGATGGAATAATAGCACAGCTTTGTTGACTTTTAGCCAGAAAAGCAGAACAGTAAGTCCTTGAAGCCCAATTAAGAATCAATGCTACAAATGCTACTTTCCTACTTTCAGAATCTGGCAGTTCCTGAATCCTTAAACTTTGCAGTATTTCAGAGAATCCATTCAGAGTACATCTGTATAGCACAGGATAATTTCTTTGATGTAGCAGAAACAAAACCACAAAACAAAAATGAAGGTCTGTTCTCTCTAATTTTTTTTTTTTATTATTATTATTATTTTTTTTAAGAGGATTAAAAAATTACCATCTTTAGCTGCTCTTCTAATATGCAAGCCTGCATCAGAAGGAATAATCTCCCTTGCCTCTTCATCACAGCAACAAGAATGTTTCCTTAATTATATAGCTCTGTGAGTACAAGCTGATGTAAAACTAAGCTCACTCACAACTTTCCTGTAAGCATTCAGAACCTGCAGTGGGTGAAGCACGTTCCTGCTCCTCTGCACCCACCAAAAGCCCTGGCACTGTCACTGCTCAACTCACATTCACCCACTCCCAGGAATGCTAAGCTATGAGACTCACAGTCCCAGGGCACACTGCTATTTCCCAAAATGCTGGACACTAGAACTGCTCTGTTTAACTGCTCTCTCAGCAGGATTTGCATCGCCTAATAAGAATCTACTGTGTTTCAACCTCCATAAAGTATTTTTTTAATACTAATTTCATTTATTTAGGAAATCACATTGTTAAATTAAGATATTTGGGGTTTACACAAATGTTTACATGAAGCACATAAAACCTGCTACATTCTTCTATCTTGACATTTTGCTGTTCTCTCCCTGCATACTGATGTTTCTCTACCCACTACACAGGGAGCAGTGCCACCATCAGCTGCATTACTTCTGAAAGCTGAGATTCAGACTACATTTTCTTCTGGTCTGTCTTTAAAAATCAACACTCAGTCACAACAGCAGTCACTCTCCTGCAGATCTGCAAGCAGGCTGCACCATCTCCTTCCATAATAGCTTCATTTATCATTGTTCGCTTCCTGCTCAGACCTTCCATACATCCTTAACAAATGCTCCAACAATTTCTTTTTCTTCTTTTCCCCCCAGTCTGAACATGAAGTTGCCACAGCTTCTTCAAACCTCACTGTGACACTAAGCATAGACTCCAGCTCTTGGTTAAACTCAACCCACTCGAGCTGAAAGCCCTGAGCCAGTGCACTTTGCTCTTGATTCCATGAATCACTGAAGGCTTTTGCAGCACCAAGACATCTCAGTTCCATCCCAACATGTTTGCAGTCTTTACTGATTTTAAGTCTTTTGGCAGACCGAGCCTCAATTTCATTTAACCTGTTGCCAATTACTTCTCTAGGGGACTCCAGCCATGAAGACACAGAGGATGTGTGTGCATGCTCCCCATAAATTAGTCCCATATTAAAGGCCATAACAAGACCTGACCTTCTACTGAATTTTCTTTTAATCAAATTCATGACAGTGGTGGACAATCTGAGTGGAGTCTTGTGCATTACCACAGTAAAGAAGATGCAAACTTCATTGTATCAGACACTTGAGTTAGTCACACTGGTTTCACAGTCCAGTTCTCAGCTACTGAGGATACTGAACTTCTTCCAAACTTTCAGGAACTCACTTGCAAAGCACTGAAAACACTAGCTTCTGTTGTGAGTGACTGCACTGTACTTTCCACCAGTGATATAATTTCTCCTGTCAAAGCATGCCTTTCTACTACCAGCACTGTAGCTGGGTCTGACACCATTTCCATCACACTTCCCACCACCTATTTACATACAATATTGCAGCAAAGATGGTTAGAACAGCTAGCATTTGGGGATTCATTCAATGGGATTTATCCACCAAGAGACAAATTTGATTTATACATTGCAGGCTTTACACCTTCTGCTCTGTTTTGGCATACTCTCACACACTGAATATTAATTCCTTTCACTGTTATATTTGCAGTTGTTAAGTTTATAAATCTTAATCTGTCTCTCTGGGATGGTGAGGCTATATTGCACCTCATGTGATTCTCCAGCTCTCTTGAGATTCTTAACATTTATTAACCATTTGCAAAAATATGAGATTGGAAAAAAGCTTTAATGCAGGACTATGGATTAATCACAGTTATCAAAGCTCCTTTTTAAAATACGGATGCTGCAAAGCACACACAGGCACCAAAGTTAAAATTTAAATTGCAGCAGACATTTGTATATAAATTATGCATCTAAACAGAAGCGTTAATAATTTAAGTTATTAAGTTGCTCAGCTAACATCAGACCTTAATTAATCCTCAGTATATCTGTAAAGTATAAATAAGCTGATTAGAACTTGTAAGTTTACTGTGTGTCTTTTCAGCCCTTAGCACAAAATGAAGTTTTTTCGTTTGAGGGGTGTGTACATCTCAGCCAGCATGCATGCTTGAAACGTTACTTTTTCATGTTGACAACAAACAGGAAAGAGCACGAAGATATTTCAGCAAATTCAAGTGCCAGCAACAAGGGAATATTCCAAAGCAACACAGTGAACCACACTGGAATGAGAAGCAGAGAAGTTCAACGACATTGAGGAAATGATGACAATGAGAAAAAGTGAATGACCTAAGCACCAGAAAAGTGTTCCACCTTCACAACCACAATTAACACAACGAATGCTGCTAAACTTTGCCAGGCTGTCAGCTGCTGGGAACAACCCTGTTCCGGGATAGTGGGGATGCTGAGCATTCTCTAGTATTAACAGCTCTGTTGGCTGATGCACCTGAGCCATTTCTTGCATCCCAGCAGACAGGCCAGAGACCCAGATCCCAATTTACATTTTGTATTTGCTTAGCTTCAGCAGGTCTTCTTCTATGCAGGACTGTGGCTCTGAGAGGCTCAAGGCACTTTTCTGTTTTTCTCTTTACAGTCAGTCTTGTAGCTCAGCTGCCTTTGGAAGCAGTTTCTCTCACAGCATCCAAAACCACATGTTGTTTTTTTTTGTTTTTGTTTGGTTCTGGGATTTTTGTTTTGTTTTTCTTTTTTCTTTTTTTTTTCTTTTTTCTTTTTTTCTTTCAGCATCTAAGACATCTCCTTGGACTTATGTGCTGTATTTTCAGTACAAAGTCCTTCTCTGTGAACTGTAAGAGCCTTTCTCTTTTAGACCTGCTTCACCCAGTAATGGTACTGCTGCAATTTCAGATTCATTTTTCATCTTCTGCTTTAGGTATATTTTTCTGGCAATTTTGAACAGACGTGACTATGGAGGATTTCTAGACACTGCTCTGCAGTTTAAAAGTATTTATCTTTAGAGTTTGATTTTCTTCCCAAGATGTGAGAGTTATACATAAAAACACCCTAATAATCAGCTTACCATGTTCCTCTGTTGAGGAAAGCATATATGTACACAGAAGTACATCTGTAAAGGAGATGAGCTGCACTGATAGTTTAGAAAACTTAATCGTGACACGCTAACTTCTCTTTCCCAGCTTCAGGGAAAAAAAAAAAAGTAATGGTAACTGCTAACACAAGGCTACCTGTATTTCTATGAAAATTATAAGGAAGGGTCGCTTCTGCCATCCAAACCAGAGGAGTCTGATCAGCCTTCATCCTACACAGACAAATGTTTTAACTTGAATGTTTTGTTAGTGAATTTCCAAATAAATACGCCCCTTTATCAATGCCTACCTACATTCACAATATGAAGTCATGAGCTGCCAAACATTCAGTGGGACAGAGTCCTGTCCTCTGCTGAGCTGCAGGGCTGGAGTAAATTCAGATGCAGCCCAACACTAAAGCACCTCAGCCCTCATGGAAAAATGATGTACTCGCCTGTACTAAATTACAGGAAAGATGTGATCTCTCACTCATCAAGCAATAAGGAGACCCTAGAAGCTGAGCTATTACAGTTAATGAGACAGTCCCAGATTGAGTATCCTAACCTCAGAGTTCAGAAACCGAAAACGTGCTCATCATTTGTGAACTTTTCAATTTAATATTTCAATTAAAAAGCTAGCTTTGCAGATCTCTTGCCGATCAGGACACTTTGATCCAAACAGGGAATGTACGTATGGTGCCTCTGTCGTGCATTAGCAGCCTCCTGTGCAGTTTTACTGAACAAGAGGCCCAGCTACACCAACGTGCTCCATGCCAGCAGTGTTATAGCACAGAGCGGAGGATAAACTTGCTGGGAAAAGCTCTGCAATGGGCCTTTTTTCTTAAGAAGAGAGAGAATCTGCCCTTGGCCAATGTTGACAATTGTCTGACTAAAAAGTTCCTCTGGGAGATTGTTTCGCTTCCTCCCCCAGGCTTAATGGAGATTATTAAGCAATAGCGTTTCTGTTGCCTCTCCCCCACCCCCCACCAAATTTAACCTCATGCTTTCCATAGAACACTTATTATTTAAAGCCAGGGGTTTTCACTCAAGCCCAGTCACAAAGTCTCTGCTACAAAAGAATCCTAAAACAGCAGACACTAATTCGGCCATCAACCTATAATTCAATGAGGGACAACTTCTCACCCAGACCTTTTGGACAGCCCAGCCCCAACTCAGCTGCCCTCACTTGTTTTGCAAAAGCTCTCAGCATAACTTCTGCATAGAGTGAGAAACCCAAGTCCTCACCAACACAAATCACACCCATCCACCACCTTCAGTTCCACCCCCCTAGAGAGTCAGCACAGCTCCAAAACTGTCTACAGCCTCCACAGTTCAATCACGCATCATCTATTTCTATTATTTGTCCCAAACTTATTGCTATAATGGAGGTCTCCTTGACTTATTTCTTAGGAGAAACAGCGAATAACTGTCTTCTAGTCACCCTCTCTACATCATCCTATGATTTTAGAGATCTTTGTATTTCAACCCTTGGTCTCTTTTCCATCTGGAGAACTTCAATCTGTTTAAGTTTGCCTTCCAAGGGGAATCAGGAGGATTTTGCTCATTGGCTGAATAGGTTTCACAGAAATGCCCCTACATCCAAAACATCAATTCTGTATGAAATCAAATATAATAAATGCAATATGCCCCAGAGAAGGCTTTGTTCATAGAAAGCAGCAAGTTGCTGGGAAGAAAGGGGAAGGAAGATTTTAATGGATGCCTCATTACAACATTAATTATATCAAAGAAGTTTCTGCTTTCTTGCTCAGTTTCATATTTTTGTTGTGTGCCCCAACCACAAAAGTGATTCTTATTTATTCTTCAGTTAAAATTTACATATTTCTCCAGTCTTTTTTAATTAGCAAGAATATATTTTTTAAAAGCTGCTATATCTAATGAAGTTACGGTGAACTTGAAACTTACACAACTGCTGTCTCATTAAACAAATAATCAGATCAGAAACGGTGTGACAGCTAAATTCAGAAATTGACATATCCTGGTTTAGGACAGAGCTACAGTTTAAATCATTTAAGATTAAAAGTTCCTGGTAGATGTGGATGATGAGGAAATCATACATTTTTACAGTGAGTTGGAAGGGATGGAAACAGCTTGAAGATTCAAATTAAGGGTTACACAGCCAACATGCACCTGTATGACTGATTCTAATATACACCTCCAAAACTTTTTTTAATAAATATGTAATGCTATGAGAGGGATACCATCAGCATAAGGAATGAATATTAACACTTGCTAGCCATTTATTCTTCTTTTATATTGAATGACTTACTTAAATTATTTACTTAAATTTCTTGCAATTGAACCATGCCTTGCTCAAGCACTTCATCCTTTCAAGACTCAGTCTTCTACAAGGGAAACTGGGTCTATATATCCTGGTGGCTTCCACACAAAAATCAGAAGCAGACTTTGCAGCCAGGTCACCCTCCCTGTTGCCAGGGGACTCATTGCAGCTTCAAAGCCATTAGTGGAGCTCATTTTATCTCAGAGAACTATTAGGAGGTTACCACTCCACTGACTTCATTTGCCTTTGTTAAGTTGCCATTACTGAAGGGAAATAAATAAATAAATAAATAAATAACTTTCACAGGGAGTACCTCCCCCTGGCACTACCATGTTGAAATCTCCTAACTTGTTCACTTACTGGTAGAAATGTCACCACTTTCCCCTAAATTCTACACACTCATATACATCACACACACTCTAGACAAGTGACAGACATCTTGTCCAATATCTTGCAGCCTATCAGATTCAGCAACAAAAGCTTTAAGCCATCAAAAACTACATTTTCCCAGTGAAATGTGTCTTTATTTCAAGCTTTGAAAGGCCATGAAATGATAGACTATAAATTGCAAGTTTTAATATCTATAGGCACTTCTGTGGTGCCCATCTATGTGCAAAAAACCTTTCTGATCTCTGAAGTTCTAAAATATATTACTGCCCTCCACTTCCAAGGTCTTTTTGGTGGAAGGTGCAGATCCAAAGGAGTCAAGGACTACAAACAACATGGATCTGTGAGATAAATTCATAGCAAAGAAGCAGGCCACTGCTCACAAGGACACAACACTGCGAACGACATTGTCTACACCATCACTTGTCATCCAGCCACAAATAAAGAATCGCTTTTCCTGGACTGCAGGGCTGACACATCAGAGATGAGCAGTGGGGATACACTGCACAGGCATCTGGAGCATCACCTCACTAGGAGGTGCATTCCCTTTCCACAGCACCACCAAAAGCAACCCCACAGTACAAACTATTGCATTACTCAGTATAATGCTGGAACATGATGGAAAGTACAGCAACGACAGAGTAGATGACACAATCCCAGGCTGCAACGAGAACAAGCCCAAATGCAACATCTGTAGATGCAGAAATAAAGGAAGAAAAACTACCTACCTTTGGATACCTATGCGTTGGGCAGGAATTTCCAGGAAGTTACTCTTGCCACCACTGCCAACCCTCAACTGAAGTCTGGGAAGGGATGGATCCTGGCTCCACCCCTTCCGGCCAATCAGGGCCATTGCATGCACCTGAGCTCCCCTGGGTTGCCCCTGCCTTCTCACCAGGTGCTCAATCACTGCTTCAAGCTGTGACAGCATTTCAGCTATGCCCAGAAGCAGGAGTTTAACAGGCCACTTCAGCTTTTATAGGAAGTCTACAAAGCTTCAGAAATGAGATCTGACTCTAGATCGGGTTTCACGGTATCCTTTGAGTTGGAAGAGATCCTTACAAGCTGTCTGGTTCAACACCTTGCAATGAACAGGGACACACACAGCTCCATCAGGTACTCAGAGCCCATCCAGCCTAACCTTGGCTGTCTGCAGGGATGAGCACCCACCACATCTCTGGACAGCCTATGCCAGAAGCCTCTCTGCTTCCAAGAAACCAAGCCAAGAGTTCCAGGTTTGCACTCATGCACTGAGGTGAGGGGCCTGCCAGCAGCTTGCTCAGCTGCACCCACCACTGCACAGAAGACAAGAACAATTGCAGACTTAATTTCAGAACTTCAAATGACTTCTCCCCAGCCCCCAAGTCTTGCTTTTTCTTTTTTTTTTTTTTTATGTCAACTGCAGGCCTGACCAGAATGCTTAATGCTGGCGCAAAGCTTTGACAGTGTAAGATTTATGATTATTTTCATAACGTAGGCCTTGTCAGGGATTTTTTATTTGATTTTGGTTGGATTATCTATTGCAATGTCAATAACATATTTCACTTTTTTTTATTTCTTATTTTTCCAGGATACAACGCAGTCAAGGCTGATGGAAAGCAGGGCTAGACCCACTTAAACACGATTTGTTGGTGTCCTCAATTCTCAGAGCTGCTCCCTAGGGGCAGCAAAGTTTGCAATGTTCTACAAAGGAATTTCTTAATATCTTTTTTTTTTTTTTTCCTAGACAACTACTTTCATTAATTATTTGAATAAGATTTAACTAAGATGAAAGACTCTGGTCTGCCTTTGATGTGAACGCATAACTATCATTAACATCATTTTATTATTAGCGGGAGTTGTGCACATAAAGAGGGTAGAATAGATCCCTGCTTTTTAAGCTAAATCTTTGCTACTTTTTTTTTTTTTTTTTTTTTTTTTTTTTCTTCCTCTTCTTTCCCTGTTCCTTTCACCTCTAATGACTGAAACAAAGGATGAACAGCTGGAACTTACACCAGAGTCACATTAAGAGCCTTGCAGGACACCCTTGCTGTGATAGGAAGTGTTTGCAGAACAACTCCCATTGAAGTTTCAGCTCCAGAGTGATGTCCTCATATGCTCACTGTAGAGCTTGCATTTCTTCCAATTGACCCTTGCCCTCCAGCTAAGTTTGGCTGGGAAGTTCAGGCATGAATTTAGTGGTGATTTTTTTTAACTTCAAGAATGATAAAAAGGGTATTAAAATCCAGACTTTTCCCTTGGAGACCTATTTGTTGAAGTTACGTGCAAGCTGTCATCTGAACCTTAAAAAGCAATTATCCCATGCAAAGACCTTGCTTACATCAGAGGACTGGACTATAACCAGGACACTGACATTCTCTGCACGAGAAGACTATTTTAGAAGAAGTATTTAGAGAAGAAAGAGCTACAGTATAATAGTACAACTACAGCAATACAACTATATTACAGAGAGCTAACAATATATCTACAGGCGTGGATGGGCTTTGAATCTGAAGCATTTGTCAGGCTTTAGGAAAACAATTAAGGACACAAGCAGTGGAAGCATTATGCTATGGCAGAAGTATGGTTGACACCTTTCAGTTTAGTCAAGCCTTAAGCAAGAACCAGCTTCCTCCTAACAGAAGAACGTATTCTGCCTGCATCTCTATTCTCCCGGTTTAGATAGGGAGCATGTTGCTTCTTTCATAGAAACAGAACGTGAGCAAATTAATGAAGCCAAGAGAAACTTAACTTTTTCATTTCCAGACTATATCATTTTAACAGTGCTGGTTTTATGGCGCATTAATGTTGTTGTTGGCATTTATATGGCATATTAATTACATTGCATTCAGTTATTTTCTCTGCTAAACTTAAAAGGTCATATCCTTTGTGTATGCTTTTCTATATGGAAATTTTATTTCTCTAGCATATAAAATAGAAACTAAATCAATGAAATAATGCATTTCCTATGAAACAAGCAAGCACTATTCAGTGAAAAGACAGTTAATATACAGGCTTGCTGGGAATTTTTAAGAAATAAGAGTTAAAGTTTTCTTCCATTTCCTGCAGAAGAAGAATGGTACTGCTCCTGTACAGCACTAAACATATTCTGCCAGTGCCAAGAATGCTTACACCTGAGAGAGGAAAAAATGAAGGAGTGTGTATAGTTTTCTATGTGCATAGGTTTACACATTGTACAGAAATACTTTCCCCAAGAAGATGGCAGCATAGAAGACATCTGATATACTACAAGCCATTAAGTTGTCACTAAGCCTACAATGTATATCTTCCCTCGAGTGCAATTCTGGGTTGTTTACCTTTTTTAAAAAAACTGGTTATATTTTACCCCCAAAAAATTCCCTGTGAAAATGAAGATCAATCGGCTGAGTGGAGAAGTGTAAATATTGTCTAGCAGAAAAAGCAGTCAATGCATAAAAGTTATTGACAACGGCTGGGGCAATACAATGATTTTTCCACAGAGATGAGACCATTTCATCATGAAAAGTTCATATAACAGGAAAATATTCATTCTGCTAGGGATTGGCTGCACTTTATTTTTCACAGGTTCCCTTTGTGCTGCAAGCTGACACAGGACACCAGTATGAATTGTAACGATGATGTCCTTTTTGATTCTTACATATCAGAAGTACATGATCCACAGCACTCTGCTCTTGTGCTTAGGCTAATGTAGGGAGCTTCTCCAGGGCTCAGAGGCTGTGTGATCTGGGCACCCAGTCCTTGCAGGAATGACCCCATGAAATTCCCACAAATTTTCTCTGAAAAGGACAAGAGAAGCTCTGTCTGAAGTCATGGAAGAACCCCTGCCTTTATTTGCAAGGAAAATGGCACTGATCTAGAACAGGGAGACTCCACGTTTGAGCCTTCACTGCATCACACAGGGCAAGTGCCCATGTTGGCACCATAGCTCTTAACTACTCAAGTTTCCTACAAGCAAAGGAAATGACATCTAAGCATTCTTGTGCTCACTGAACAAAGCACGGGTGAATTATGGTATTCTCTTTTTGGCAATTAAATTTTTTAATGAGGGAAGGAAAATTCCTTCCTGACAACATATTCCTGTTCTTCGAGGCATCTAACTGCATCTTCTCACCCCAGAAGTGCAGGAAAGAATAGATGAATGTTATGACCACATGGTTTCCTCAGGCCATATCTGTTTTCTTTACAACTGCTGAGTGATTTTTACTATTTCTGTTGAAATGCAGAGATGGTAAAGGCTGCAATTAAAACATAAATATGAATTAGAAAAGCAAATAGAAACTAATGATGGGTATATAAAAACTCAGGCAAGCACACTGAGTTACAGCCACCCTTCAGCTGCTTGGGCTTTTTAAATACATTTACTTTAGAGAGAGGGGTTCCCTCCTATCACAAGAAATATCTTGAAGGGCAGGAAGCCGCCAGCAGAGGCAACAGCAATATATGAAATTGCTTCTTCATATCTCCAATATGCCAGCAACTGTAAATCTAACAATGTAAAAGCTGCCTGAATCCACAGGACTCCACTTGTGCTCACTGTAGTGCAGAACAGGCAGAAACTAAAACTAAATGGATAACCTACTGACCACGCTTGTGCTAGGCTCCCCCACCCTGAGTAACTGGTGTCCTCAGAAAAACGTTGGGAAAATATCATTGCCCATGATGGAGCTGTTTGCTCCTTTTCATTTGTTTTGCACCAAGATGTTGTTTTGCTCCAAGCCTGCCTACTGTGCTGGTCTAGGCCATCAGGGCTCATGCCTGTGCTTGCAAGCAGGAACATACAGGAACACAAACACAGAGTTAAAAACTTTGCTGCATCAGCAAAGAGAGACAGGCTTGGGGTGGTGACCTTCCACAGCACCCGTTGTGCCCCCAGGTAGCTCTGTCCACAGCCATCAAGCACTGTTCCTTGCTCCAAATCTACCAGCCTCCACATCACAGTTTCCCAGAACTTCAGCTTTCTTTAACAAGTGAAGAAGAGGCCCTGAAATCAGAAAGGACATCTCCCTTTACACACTCAGCAAGTTATCAACATTCGAATTTTAAAATAAATTAGTGATACCAGATTAGTGCCACAATGGAAAATTAATTAAATCTTTATTTTAAATAAAATTCCATTTATTCTGCTGATGTCACTGTGATATTAACAGTGCTGAAGCATAAATCGGTCCCTCCATAAAGCCAGCGTAATTGTGTGCTGCATGCTAGCTATTCTGCTCACATCAGAAATGCATCCTTAAAACATTTCAGCTTAAGCCTTGTCAGTACTAATCCTAATGCCTGATGCTGAGATGTGTATTTTATTACTGTGTATAAATGAAAACGGAAAACCTTCGTGGAGGATTACAGGGTGTAGTAATGACCTCCGCAGTGCTACAGCAGAAGATGTTCACAGGCGCCAAATGGGATTCTGGAGTAAAAGTGACATGTGTCTATATAACCTTGGCACCCTCTCCTGGTACACGTGTACCTACCAGCTGTGAGATTGTAAACATATGTCCATTCTACTGAACTGAATCTTCATTTATGAGGAGGCTAAAAAAGAGGAGTGAGCAGGGAAGATGGGTTTTGTCTGAAGCAGCTAATGGGCTTCTGTTTGCTTCTAGATGGGAAAGAGTTGTTTCATGCTGCCCTGAGACCATGGGCTGAGGGATAGAGGAGAAAACTAGAAGAAATGGCAGATGAATGAAAAAAAAAAAAAGAAAACAAAGCAGGAGATTTTTGTGTGTGTGTAGCTGGGGGAGGAGGGGAGTGGAAGGGGAGAAAGAGAAGGAAGCAGCAGGGAAAGGAGGTAGCAAAAGGTAGGGGAAGGGGGATACATCTCCATGTCCCACCCTCCAAGGAAACTGCTTCTCCTGTTTGGTATGTGAGATGCTGCAGAGAGGAGCAGAATGCCTGACCCACTCTGAACTTTGCTCCAAAACAAGAGGGGGAAATGCTGGGGGAAGGGGAGATGGGGGAAGGAGGAAAGGTTTCTGTCATCCATGCTCCCTCCAGCCAGCCCTCACTGCCCTTTTCAATAGCAGAGAAATAGAAGAGAGATGCTTCAAAGTCTCATTTTATTTGGCCCAGGTTTACTCTAATCTACCCTGGGCCCAGAAACACAGCTTTTCAATCTGTCAGAAAGTTGTTCTGCTGACCCTGAAATGTCAAACTGTTACAGGGAGCTGAATCCAAAATTGATTACTTCAGAGGTCAGACAATACCCAGTTTTATAGTGATTTTTTTTTTTTAAGAAGTCTTTCTGAACAACAACAAGAACAAAAAAAAGTATATATATCTCTCCAAAACCCCTCTTTTGAAATAAGAGCATGCAACCAGGAGCACAGAGCTTTCTGAGAAAAGGAGATGCAGACCAACACCAATGTGGCTCTGTGCCTCTGCGCTGTGTGAGGGAGGGTGTAAGACCCACAGGAACAGCATGCAGGCAGGCTCTCAGCCCAGTACCAGCACAGACACACGCACATTTAGGGCTGGTTGGCTGCTTTAACTGAATTCCCAGACCACCTCCACTATGAGCTTACCCCTTGTATGCTTGCACAGACCCCTATGCCTCCATAGAACCCCCCATTGGCTTTGCTGTTTGTTCTGCAAGACCTGCTCTAACAGGGAAGATCCACCTCCTGTCTACATCTGAAATTCCTTCTGCCAAAGCCCTTCCTTCCAGATCCCCTTGAGCAATGAGAAACACCCAATGGAAGCATTGGGATAACTGTCTAAAACTATCGTCCCCAGCCTGCCACCAACACTGTAATCTCTATGTTTATTCTCTGTAGTAAATACGTGGTCTTGCTAAATTTCAGCAATTACAAGTGCTTCATCCTTTTCTTTAGCTAGTCAGCAATATAAATACATTTAATTAGTTAACACCCCCTGCCAATTACAACATCTGAGGAAAGTACTGCTGAGATTGTTGGTCCTAATTATTTTAATATTCAGGAGAACCACTTTAACATAACAAGATAATTACTCAGGGATAAGGGTTTATGAGAGCTGCAATCCTTTTCTTTATTTTCTACAGTGCAAGCCTGGGCCTACTTAAATTTCTAGACACATTTTCCATTTAAGATTAAAAAATCGTAATTTGTGAGAAATCATCAAAGCACCACATGTTGGAAGAAAAATAACTGTATGCAATCTCTGCTAACACTATAGCAAAATAAATTCTCTGTGTACTACATGCAATTAAGTGCAAAGTGGAATCTAAGGGAATCAGTTTATCTCTTTTTAAAAAGATCATTTTACACATACTGAATTGATCAGCTATGAACAACACTGACTGCTCCTTACTTTAGCCAGAATGTGAATTGCACTTTATTAATCATGCTTGTATCCTTTTAAATTACATAAATCCTCCTTCCCTTCTTACAGTCAATGGAAGATACGAGCTACCTTATCTTATGCATATCTGAGAATTCCTTAACTCAAATTTCTGTTTGCAGTATGACCATCAATGGAACAGTCAGCTGAGGAAAGGTTGGTCTCAGTGCCTGCTGTATGTTAACACAATAACTTACCCACACATCTATCCCACCAGGGTTCTTCACATACTGAATCCCAGGAATACATCCATTTACATGTATTCATTTAGAAAGAATCTGTTGAGCAACAGAACCTCTGAACATTGAATTGTGGACTGTTCCTTGCACTTGCATTCATAAGGAAGCCTTTGTTGTCATGTCCCTAAAGAAAACTTTAATACATATACAGTGAAATATTCCAATGTTTCTATCTCTGGCTGCATTTGTACCTATGGAAGTACACCCTGTTTACAACAGAAGCATTTTCTCACAGCACATTTTCCTTAAAGCAAGTCATTTGCCCATAACTCTTCTACTACAAACTTGCTGGTACAAAGCACCAGTGGGAAGACACAAAGATGAAATATCAGTGCCACCAGTAAATGCCTGCATCTGCTCAGCAGATACAGAAGGCACTGGATGACAGAGCCCTTGCTCAGGCCAGATTGTTACCCTACACAATCATTTGACTTCAGACACCAACTAGAAATATAAACTAATCATCACCACAGCCAGGTATTACAGCTAACCCTAGGTGAAAGAGGTTGGCTGCTAATGAAGTGTTTAAATATTGTGGAATAATTTAGAATTTGACCCAATAAATGAAAATGCCAGCACTAACCATAGTTTTTACTCTATAATTAAAATGATTTTAATTTGTTTACTAGAATATTCGCCATTTTTTACAGCAGACCTCCAGAGTGCCTTGGAAAAATCCTAGGTAATTTTCTAGTAACTGAGAGAGGCAAGAAAGCTGCTTGATTTAGTGAAGCGAATTTCGCCTTCAGCCCAACAAGTGTGCTTTAATTCAGTTGCAAGTGTTATAAAGACAATGCATATCTAAACAGTGGTGATAAATTAGCGAAATTAATTCAAATAATAGGCAAATGTTAAGAGCAACATATGCAGAATGATTGCAAAATTAGATTAATTTAAAATAAAACCCTAGAGTTATGTAACCAATTATGAAAATTGCATTTAGTAGTAAAAGAGCAATTAAAAACAACATATGCCCTAACCCCAGCTATTATGTACTGGGGACAGGGACAGTGTTCAGAGAGAACATGCAGATGAACTGGAAAAGCAATCGAGCAGCGAGTTTGTCTGATTTTACTATGTTGCAGAATCAAAGTGCTCAGATATGGCCTCGTAATACACAGATGAAAGGATCGTTTTTCCCCAGATGGGGCTCAGTAATCAGATATGGAAACAGCTATTTTTAATGAAGACCTGCAAAATCATCAAGGCTTAGATGTTGCTGCCTGGGATAAAGCAACGGGAGACAGACGAAGCAATTTGCTAATCTGCCTGGTGGCACAAAGTCAAGCCCGTTCAACACATTTTTCATAGTAAATCACATTACTTCAGTGGGGCTGGCCCAGGAAGGCAGCCACGTCAAGCAATTGGGGAGACTGGTGCCAACTGGCACAGGAGCCCCTCAGGTGGGAAATTCTAGGCTGCAGCACACAGCCATATACATTCAGAAGCAGCAAATACCTGCTATGTATTTCACTCCATCATCCTGGCAAAACGTTCCAATCAGTTCATCTTCCCCTCCCCCCCACCCTCCCCCTCTTTTTTTTTTTTTCCTGTATCTCCAGTCCAGTCTATTTTAAATCTTTCCAACTGAGGAGTTACATCAAGACTGCACATCACTATCTTAACCCCTTATTTTCCATTTCACACACTACGTGCCTGTTAAAGTCAACATGCTCTGGTATGCACAGTCAGTGCTGTCTCTTAGAATGAAGTGCTGTATTTTAAAAAACAAGTTTTTTGGAACGAAGAAGCGAAAAAGATTAACTTGTCTTTGAGTACTCTAGAACACTAGCCGTAAAGACACCACAGAAACAAGCACTAAATCCTTAATATAAATTTTAGTGGAACAAACACAGTCTCAAGCTAGTGAAATCATTCAATTACTGATTGAATGATTTCACTTGCTTGAGGGGGCTGATTCATAGATTTCCATACCATGCAAACACATGGCTGAATTGCTATCCAAACTAAGATGAAGCTCAGAAAATGGCTCCTATGTGCAGGTTCACTGTGACACCTGCAGACGCAGTGTCTGCAATGGGCACCTGAGATTCATCATCATTTCCTGCCCGTTGTAAACAAACATAGCTAACTGCTCTCTGAAAAAGAAACGCTGTCAGGTTTCTGGCAGAAGTGACATACATTATTCTTGGCAAAACAGAGCCAGTTGGTCCTGCCAGAACAGAAGCGGAAGCATGAGATCCTGGCAAAGCAAAGATAGTAGTAAAATACTTTTCTGCAAATAAAAATTAATAAAACAAAAGGACTTATGTAATTCTTGGCAACAAAAGTCTATTGTGTGGGTTTGATTTCCTGACAAGGCAATCTGGCAGTTGCAGACAAATAATTCCACAAAGATACGGGCAACCACTCCGCTCTTACTACAGAGTTGCCAGCCCATCACAAAAGCAAAAAAGCAATCATAAAAACCACAGTATTTCCGCAAAGGCGTTTTCATTTCTTTGTGAATCTTGTCCAAGTTATATATCTCATGCCCACAATAAAGTCTGTCTTTCCCATGAGAAGGTTTTCTTAGGAACGGAATATGTGTGGGGGGAAAAAATGCATTAAATCCTTAATTTCAGCAGTGCCATGGCTGCAATTTTCCTTTAAACCGAAATGAAGAGACACAGCAAAGTTTCCAAAAATGTTAAGCACTACCAGCAAGAAGACAATGTATGGAATTCTAGCCACAATAACATCAAATCCACTAAAAAATGGAGTTGTGGCAATTATAGATACAGGACATTACCATATCTCCATTAGCAAAGGCCAGTGAACCGCTATAAGTGGGTTGTCAAGTTTGCAATGAAGAAAACTCAATATTTACCTATAATCTCATTTGAGCTCACTGTTCTTCTCGCTTACCTTGCAGGCATCTGGTTTTCAAGCATCCTACTCGGGCTTTTTCTGCTTCAGACTAAAATCTACCTGCTGATGTTGGATGCCAGAAAGAAAGAAATAAAAGCACACACAAACACTTTTTTTTTTATGAAGACTTAACTTGCTGTTGGCATGATGCACTGCTTTCACACTTGCTATTACTTCCTTGTCAGGTATCTAAGAATAAGACTGAGATGTATGAAGGACAAGAAATCACAGTGACTTACAGCTTTGTACAGAAACAATTCTGATTTTTCAATTCTTAGTAAAACAAAAAATAGGAGGCTGTAGGAGGGTGAGGACAAACACCAGCACTACGGACATGGGTCTGAACTGAAAAAATGAGGGGCATCCATCCAGATTTCAAAGAGCTATGATCTACCTCTGGAAAACTCTTTGTAGATGCAGAATCTTAGCAAGGAGATCCTGTACCAATTCCCAAGGTTTCTGAGATTTTAATCTCTGCTGCAATGAGAAGGATTGTAGCAATGGAAAACCTGATCCAGTCTCAAGACCATCTCTGTCAGGACACAGACCATCTCTGTCAGGACACAGTTTTTGATTCCCCTTAGATACCTGCTTAGGCATCTATATATTATATATTGACTGTGAGTCAACATAACTGCTATTTTAGATCACAGGATCAATCAAGCTCTGCAGTCTGTTGCCAGGTTTTCCAGCCCACTACTAAAAAGTTACCTAGAGACACTGGAAGCCAAAGACCTTCAGTAAATGATACTTTCTTTTCAAGTGTGTTTTTATTTTTATTTTCCCTTTCCCCCCACTATTTTTTAATGGTAGCTAAATGAATTGCAGCAGCAATGATACTTTTCCACCTAAGCCTTCAATTACCTGAAAGTCTTCCTTCATGGAAATTTGTGAGTGAACATGGTTATTCATTTCCTAAACACTCAAACAAGCTGATCAGACTGTTAAATATTAGATTTTGTTTTGACTAAATAGTTAAAAGCTAAACGACTGAACAAAACTCCTAAAGGAGAGAAAGGGTGCAATTTGTAAAAGAGATGCCAGAAGCCCAGGAGGAACGGTGGCATCACTTGGATAAAGAGGGAAGAGGAGGCTCAGCTATATCATGAATACTCACCAGAGAATTTTTAATTCAAGAGCCCAAGTTTAATGCCTAACAAGCTTAATATATCTTCACACTGGTTTAAATAGGAATGGGACTGGAGTCCAAGGAGCCTACAAAAGGACAGATGTCCTCAGCTCCCAATGCACTGAACAGAAGCTGGCGGTCCACATTCCCGCAATCAGGCACTAACCACCCCCATATGCTATCTCAGTCAAAAGTGTTAACCACCTTCAGAGTTTAACATTAACTCCTGATACAGCCATAAATAAAATCCCAACAATAATTTGCTTTGCAGTTAGGTTGTTTTTTTTTTTTTCCCCATCTTGCTCTAATTATTAAGCAGCACTGATGAACAACACATCACATATTCTTAAAAAAAAAAAAAAAAGTACCTCCCTCCAGCTGCTCTGCTGGTGAATCCCCTGCTTCTGCTTGTTGGGATTTACTCTCAGCCCATTGCATCTGAAACTAATTACTACAACACCATCCTCAACATTAATTCCCTTCTCCTCTCTGGAATCAGAAGCAATATGGTACATTCAGAAGATAATTTTTCATCTCTCTTTCTGAAGGGAAGATCTTAGCTGTTTGATGGAGATAATGGTAAATGAGACACCAATTTCAGAAGGTGAAGCTTTCCAATGTCCCTTTATCAGAGACCATTGTCCAAAATTTCAGCTGGTGACTTAGGAAAGTTTTTTATATGAATGTCACCAAGACCTAGAAAAATCTGTCAGCTCTCTGTGTGATCTCAAAGACAAATTACAGCAATATCTTGTCAACCAGCTCTCTAAAACTTACTTCTCTGCCGGTTCTCATTGCACTTGTTCAACTATTACTTTTTCTCCTGGAAGTGTTTTTTTTCTTAACTTCCTTTCCTCCTTCCCAGAAACACATTAAAAGGGAAGAAAAATAGATACATCCCTTTGCACTTAGTCAGAAGAAGCACTTGTTAAGTGACCAGAATTATCATGCAGTTGTATTTATGGTGTGACTATTAAAAAGAACGATTGTGTAGCCAGGCCCCAATCTATCAGTGAGATGCTGTACTGCAACTGGTTTCAGGAATGAAAGCCAACTCGTGCTGGAGCTCCCTCCTGTCACCTCATCAGTCCAATTCCTATGTCTGTCTGGTGACTGTCCCTCTGATGCACCTAAATGTCCCCCCCCCCAGCTCAGAGATCCTCAGCTCATGCTTCAGTGAGCAGCAAATGTGCTGCCACACACCTTTTCCCTCGGACCAGGTGTCTGAAGTAGCTTTTCAAAAGGCAGAGTCTTTAGCTCAGGAGGTATTGTTATAGCAAACACTCACACGTTTCGCTATTTAACAGGATGCTAAAAATAAAATTAAAAAAAATAATCTGTAATTCATTCAATTCAGTAAGCAGATGCAACTTGTGCCCTTCTATACAGACTTCTCTACGTTAAATATTAATCATAACAATTAGGGCTTCTAATAAATGACATTGTGCTTTCTCAAATTGCTGCAGAGCATTAAGACTGCTGCTCAAGTTCTCTGGTGCCTGAACTATTGCATTGCTATGCATAACATTAGGAAAATTAACAATTCAAAGCTGTACTGTTATGACCAAAGTGACACAACTGAAGCAGTTTCAGCTCCTATGTGCGACCTATGAATACAATCTAATCTTTTTCAATAATACGTTCAAAACATTTATATCCTGAGGGTATATTATAAAGAAAGTTAGAAAAGCAGCAACAAGATAAAACCCAGCTGAAGATCAGATCTCCCTGGTCATTTAGGTGACTGAGAATGAAAAGCTGTATGTATAATTTCAACACAGCTCTAGTGCAAGTACTCTTCAGAGTACTTCTCCACCATGTATAGTCTGCATTTTTAAAGCTATCAGGTTAGAATGAAGAACTGAGTACTGCATTGCTTGCTTGGCCCTGTTTTTTTCCTTTATATTGACTGAGAAGTTAGATGTGGTACTTGTCATCTGTGGCACACTAGTATTTGAAGTATTGCAGACAAGAAGTTTTCAGTGGATGAAACTGAGATTAATTGAATGAAAGGAATTTCCAGCTATTGAATACGTGTAAGTCATAGAAAGGCTTTTTTCGTTATTTTTAATTTGGTTTGGTCCTGACCCTAAGCTTGACACATGCATGCATTCTATGCTCAGGCTGATGTCACAGAACCAGAAAGTTGGGAAAAGACCAGTAAGATACCCTAGTACAACCATCAACCCATCACCACCATGCCCAACAGCCATGTCCCTCAGTGCCACATCCACAGTGTTTCTTGACCACCTCCAGGGACAGTAACTCCACCATCTCCCTGGCACGTCACTGCCGCCCTACGCAATCTCTAGTGGGGACAAGCCAACTACTGATGTCCTGCACAGAGACAACAAAGAGACACATTGCTCAAAGAGACAACATCCCACTCTCTCTTGCCTGCTTCCTCAGATCTGTGGGCTGTGCAGATGAGTTACTAGGATATTGAGACAGCTCTTAAATGTTAGAAGCTATAATTTCCCTGTGTAGTCCACTCTTGCTTTGAGCACAATTTTCATAACCATACTCCAGAATGAGCAAGCTACAAAGTCAACAGCTGAGCTGAGAGCGAGCTCTGACTGAATTAGAAGAAATTTGCAGTATCAAGTTTGCAGTATTTTGTACTCTGTTGTTCCCAGAGATAACACCACTTTTACTTGCAAGATCTTTGTGTTCCCCTCCATAATCAAGGAGATGAAATCTGACTGTAAACCTTTTTGTTCTCTATTGTCATTTCATGTTGGCTTGGCGTGTTAATCAAAGTGTCAGTAATGGCTGCAAAGAGAAGTCATTCAATCCTCAAATGAAGAGAAATCTAAGCTTTCTAACACCAGCACATTTTCCAGTGGATAAGTTTTCTCACAAAGTAATTATTTCATTTTCCAGAAAGATTACTGATTACATCACACTGGTAAAAACTAAAAGAGGGATCCTTTATCTTTCCCATGTTTCTGCAATTCTTGTACAAACTTATACTTGTTACCATGAAAAATGACAAATTTGCCATCTGATCAAAATGTTAACAAGGTAAGTGTCAGTGAGATGGATCACTGACTGTCACTGCAAGCCAGAACATGAGGATACATTGATATTTCTCAATATATTCACTGCTTCCCCAATGTTCGCTAACAACATTTCTACTGTGAGTGTAATAAATCACAAAGAAATAACAAGCTGCATAGGATCTCCAGGATATGATAGATTTGTCGTAATAGCAGTATCTGCAAGGTAGAAAACAATTGGTAATGATCTATAGAAAGACCTAATCAACTGTCATTTGCCATAATGTGGCAGATGAAGCAAATACATGAAAACCATAGCACTTCTTTAGCCACCACCCTCCCCCTATACATACACATGCATTAAGCGGAAAATAGTAAAAAGAATGAATGAGTTTTGGGGTTGCAGAAGTAGAAAAAAAAAGTTAATAGCATGCCCTGGATGCAATCATTGAATTACACACTACTGAACAAGGCAAGGGATAATCACAGAAGCTGCACAAACCCGTAACAATGATAAAGGTTTCTGCCAAGCCGGTTCCTCCCCTTTGCTTTATTTCTTTTTCATTGATTTCAGTGTGTTTTAAAAAGTACTTACATTGAAGTGCAACCAAACGTGAATGAAGCTGGATAACCAACAGAAATGCCCACCTTGATTTCACAAGGGATCCCAGAGGACTGAAAGCAAGATGCTCCTCAGGTATCTAGAGCAGCTCCAGAAATCAAAACCAGATGTTCTGCATTGGGTTGTGCCAGATCCCCAACTCACTGCTAAAGCTTTCACATTCCTTTGCCTTCTCCTACTTGGCAGCAAAACACCTCACCTTCCAGGAGACGCATGCACAACATTCAGTTTTAGTTTGCTGAAATACAGAAGTTTCTAAGAACTACTTTCAATGGAGCTCAAGTGCTGCCTTGGGTTAAAAACCTGACTCCTGCATTTTATGTACTGAAACGCCTCTCTTGATCACATTTTCCATTGCCACCTGCCTGCAACAACACTCAGGTCAAGAACTAACACTGAACTATTAACCCATAAGCTTCCCAGGCTATACAGACTGCTCTGCACAGATTTTTCTTCCTACCATGTCAGGAATGCCTCTCTGGAGGAAGCAGTGCAGCGAATGCAGTAGGAACTCTACGTTTAAAATTTCAGTAGAAAGCTCAATTCATTCTTATAAAACCCTAAGAAATCTATATATATTTTTTTCTTTATTCCCCCCCCTCCTCGAAGGTGAGAGAATAATGGCTGCTTTACGCTATTTTGCTTGCAAATCACACTTCACTAAGTGAATGGATTTTTGGGAACATAGGAATTGCCAAGCTGCCTCAGCACAGCAGTACTCTGCTCCGGCATCCTGTCTGGCAGCTGCTGCAGGGGAACGTGTAGGAAACCTCCTAGTGGGCAATTATGGAAAAATCTGTTCAGATGCAACAATTTCTCCCAGTCCCTCCATCAGTCAGTAAAAACTGGCATGTCTTGAAACATGGAGGTTTGCCTCTTTTCAAACAGTTCTTCAGGTCCTTCAGGAGTTTGTAACAGTATTTTCCACATCAGAGAGTTGACTAAGAGCTGTATTTTCCAAAGTCCTCATCTTCTGGCTCAGCACTAAATAAAGCTGGACAGATTTTGGAAAGGGCTCATCTCCTTGGTGGAAGGGAACTGCTGAATTCTTTTGCAAATCCACTCTTACAGGGTCACAACAGGAACAGCTCTGTGCTCAGCAGTTTTGAATATCTGTCCGCAGTGGGAGGTGCAAAGCCTCTGGAAAGCCGGTGCTCAACAGTTTTGATAATCTGGCCCCAGCTTGAGTATCAGGGGCCAAATTACGAGATTTAGAGGCAGAGATTCCCTAGTGACAGCAGTGGAGATTTCTGCTCAATGATGAATACCTCAATAGGATTCTGGAATAATAGAGCCATGAAAAGCGGATAGCACCAACAAATAAACATCAAAGGGTAGGACTTTCCTTTTCAATCAAGTTCCCTTGTGCTCTACATAAAAGGTCTGACATATTCTGAGATGAAAGAGGGAGAAGGAATGGTTAAAAATACAGTCCTGTATTTCCTTCTAAGATGAAAATACAAAGCATTTTTCAGGAGCAGCGTATTCATATAACATACAAGTGGTAGTTTACATGGTATATGTATGCTGGTGGTATTAGGACTAGCCTTCTTTTCATATGCTCCAAAGAGAGAAGAGCACTGCATTTCTTTAGTTCTTTTCCACATTGAGTGCAAAATTTTATCTTACTCATCTCCTTCTCTTTTGTTTTCTTTTTAAATACACAAATGACTTCCATCTCTTTCCTTTTAATATTGTCAGTATTCAGCCACTGCAATCCACAATTCTGATCAAAAAGCAGGATTGTGCAGAACTATTTCATTATTTCTTATGGCCTTTCAGATAATTTCAAGGGAACTTACTGGTAATCAGATGAACTTGAGCCCCATGTGGCTTAACCCTCAAGTAATTCCCCTAGATTTCCACGACAGTTTTGGTCCTGCATACTGCCACCATTTAGACATTTGTTCTTCAATTCTGCTGGAATATCTAATGCTTTACTGGTGCATTCAGAGGGCTATCTTTCAGCACAGACCTAAGGAACATGGATGCTACCAGCTGAATGGGAGTAAGCCACATTTTCTTGAAACCTTTAGATCTCTTCCAAAACTCTTCACAGAACATCATTATTTGCAAATCCCTGCAACAACTGCCAGTATTGTTCAGAACACACAGGTTTCCTGGGACCACAGGAACACGCTATCCATAGAAGCTAAAGACACTGTCTTGGGACAATGGGAAAAGATAAAGGTTGCAGAACAGGGAGAAGATGCAGCGCTGAATTGTACATTGGAGAAGAGTATATACTAGCTGTTGATATTAACTTTCTGCTCCAAAGTTTTTTCTCTCAGTGAAACTGCGTACTCAAGCAGAAGAGCTTGAGACATGGAAGGTACTGCACACACCTACCCCCAAAAGAGAGGAGCAATGCAGAGGTTGAAAATCTTCATTTCGTTACAGGAAAAAAAAGGTTGACAAGACGCAATTTGCTAATAAATTCTGCTCTGTGTAATTAAAAGAAAGTACCAACAAACAAAAATTACTGTGGATGGACCAGCAGGAAACAAGAAAATTTCAATACAGAATGTTAATTCAGAGAACACCCTCCACACAGCCCACCTTCCCCATTCTTCCTCTAGAAAGAGACCCATTTTATAAATGGTGATTAAGGCACTGAAGAAAAAATATTAACACTATTCACATGTAGAAAAAAAGGTTATTAGGAATAGGGATCATTTCAGAACATTGTTCTCCTTAATAAGCATAGCAACAAGTAATTGAGTTTCAGGCAATCTCCAAGGCGGCACTTGGTAGAGAAAGCATAACTTGGCATGATGTCTACTTTTCCTTTAATTACATTGCCCTAATGAGCAACTTTCTTTACTCTCAGCAAATCTACTTCTTGAGAAGAAGCAACAGTAATAAATGAGTGAAAAGGATCGTGAGGTAGTGCTACAGAAGAAATATCAGGAGCCTGAAATGAAAAGACATTGTTCAAAGTAGTGTAAAAACACCAGACAGTTCTCAGCATCATTGTTTATTGCACTTAATAGGGGAGTAAAGGATCTTAATCAACAGAGCATGTTACGTGACCTAGGAGCTGCCCTTATTCTACTGCTGTTTCACTTCTACATGTGTTTATGAAAGTGACCCAGAAACACAATGTAGCTGATACATCAATCCAATGCTCCTTTGGTCACATGCAGCAGAGGGCAATTCTGCTTCATGCCCTTGTGCAGACATTAAGAAGAGAAAACCACATGCCAATAACAGCCTACGGAGTGTCAATACTGCTCAACGCGACCAAATACAGAAGGATAAAGAGTCATCCAAGTTCTCAGTGTTTCTTAAAGCGCACCCCAGAATATCTATTGAGTGCCTTAGGGTCACAGCTCACGTAAGGAAACATGATCCTCATTTGCTGGTTTAGTCCATGCAGCTCTCACTTTTTGTTTGTTCAGAGATTCATGAACATATCTGCATTCAGTAGCTTTACCTCTCTCACTCCATAACTTGACAGTCTTCCCTTACCTCCCTGCATGGCACCTTTAAGTGCTACTACTTAATGCACTCACAGAGCTGGTAGAAAATTTAATTAACATATGTATGAAATACTGTCAGGTCTCCAAAACCAGGCACTTCAGATGTAAAAGTGTGAAATGAAATTATCTTCAAATAAAAAATTTGAAAGTGCCAGTGGAAGCGGGCACCTAAGACCTTAAGTGTTTATGCAGCTTTATGTATCGTTATTTCTTCAGTAAGACTGCCACAGAAATGGCAGGGGTATGGGAAGAAAGTATGTTAGCACTTAGACTCTACTCATAAATGCATTAAGTGCAACAATTTTAGCAAGAAAAAAAAAAATATCAGGAAAGCAAAGTCCCTTCTGGGAAGCTAATCTCAATTACTGTTCACAATCACACAGAGAAAACACCGCGTAACTGCCATACTGTACACGATCTGGCAGTTGTGTGCATTTGCCACTTCAAAGATACTAACGTAATGACTGAGGGGAGATTTCTCCTCAGAAAAAAAGAAAAAAACTGATTCTTCAAGAAATCTAAAAATAGACCTTCAATTAAGAATGATTTATTGCAATACCTCCCCGCTCCCATAGAAATCACAGCCCCTACAAGCATGTTGTCAGTACACAAAAGTAATTTACATTCACAAAAAAAAAGGGGGGGGGTACAAATTGTTTAGTTGGATCTGCTTATGTGTTCAGCTCAAATACATGAGCAATTTTTGCAATTAAATTCGGGAAGAGGGTCTTAGTCAGCCTAGTTGCACAATGCTGCAACTACCAAGGCGATGCGAGACAAAGGCTGACTTCCTTCTTTGCTCTCCCTTATTGTTGGAACGCCTGTGCTCAGATGGCTGTAATTAGGTTGCAACTCAGTCAAATGGGATTTTAAACCTTGGCTTTTCTTGAAGCAGTAAATTCAGCTGCAGAGTGTGGACAACAGTAAATGCCTTCTCCATTCTGCAGATTGCAAAAGCTGAAATTTGAGAACAGTGCTACACTATATCCTGCAAACAATTTCACTAGCTCCCTGCAACACCAGGAGGCCTTTCCACCCAAAAGCAGCTCTTAGCACACAGGGTAATAATCAGAGGGGTAAATTTTCCTATGGAAGATAAATAGCAACAAATCTTTTTTAAAGAACAAATCGTACCCAGCCAGTAACTAATCATGTTTTGGAGAAGTTTCATTTTTGCTCCCCACAGGAACACTTTAATCACCTCTTCTCTTTTGAGGGACATGGTTGGAGGGCGTGGTGGTGATGGTTGGACTGGATGATCTTAGTGGTCACTTCCAACCTTGATGATTCTACAGTTCTTTAAAACATGCAGGATTTTGAAAAACATACAATTCCACAAAGAATGAACAACTTAAGACTGTGGCAACAGCAGTATTGTAAGGCTCACTACAACAATCCATTACCTCTGTGCGAGAGTTGAAGCTCTCCACTTCCACTCTGCTGGGTACCTTGTGGCCCAGGACATGGAATTGTGGTCATTGTGGGAGGAAGGACCCCCCTGCTCTGCCAGGGGCTCTGCAGAAGAGCACCTGCCTCTGCAGTGCCACCTAACCTGAGTGCAGGGTTATAAGCACAGCTTAATAAATTTGAGGGCTGGAGAACAGTAGGAGAGAGGGGAGCAGATTCTCATATCATCAGGAGGGAAACAGACTTTTAAAAAGCCAGTTGTGCCTGTGCACAACAATGAAGCTTTATGTCTATACAAACTGACAAGTCAAATTGTACTCCTGGGCCCAGTTCTCAGCATCAGTGCCATTTGATGGTGATAGCTCGCCTCCTGCTTCTGCAGCCTAATGGCTCTGTCTGCCAGGAAGGGCATGTAGGATGATTAAAATAAGCATTAACAGAACGGCTTGGTGATTAGCTTTTTTTTTTTTTTTGTCTCCCTATTTTTTTTTCCTCCTTTCACTCTTTTTTTTTTTTTTTAAACTACAGAGAGTTTTGGTCTGCAAAGGACTGCTAAAGCCTTTTGTTCATTAGCTGTGAACTTAACAAGTGTAAATTTAAAGAATTCATTTTCTTAAAACCAAGGATTAGAACAACTGAGGAAAACCACTGCAACCTAGCACTCAAGTCAATCCTTAACATGGAAATGAAACAATAGCGCTTACAGTATTTAAACAAAACTAAGTAGCATATAATTATCCTGATGCTGTCAAACTATATTTTCACCATAGTGCAATGATTTCTTAAAATTTCATTTCTGAAATGGAAATGAGCATGTTCTTTTCCAATACGAGGACATCTCTGCAATCTTGTTGGACCTCTCTCACAGCAAAAACACCTAACATCCACTCTCACATTTCTTTCTGCCATCAGCCTTCTTCCTCCTGTCCTAACTGCCTAGTCCATCTCTGGGTCTGTCCAATGGAGACATGAACACTCATCCAGTGACTGCCCCATGTACTTGCATCATCAAGGCTTAAAAGAGCAGAAATTCAAGCAAATGCCTCTAGAAGAGCAAGCCATTTGCCAGCAGTATTTTATGCCAAGTAATTCTGTACCTTGGTCTTCTTAAGTCCCTCTTAACATATGGTAACAAAGGTATAGAACATGGCCTGAATTATATTTGGCAGTAAATTTTTTTGGTAGCATTTTAAATTTCTGAAACTGAGATTTGCCTACAATAAACTGTAGCATTTTTTGCCAGAACACAAGCTGTAATGTAAAGTGTTGTCTCCTACAGAAGGAGGTGAGGTGTTAACTGTGAAACCACAATGCGCTGGTAACAGAAAGGTGTTGCTTTGAAGCCTCAGGGATGGCAGTTTATATTTCAATGTTGTTAACTGTTTCACTGATTACTGTACCAGAAATACTGAGCAAATGTATGACATAATCACATCTTGATTTAGCCGAGTGCCATGCACTTCTGTGCAGAAAAAGGAGGCCTAGAAGTTCCCACAAACACTATATTTGTGAATAAGATCTAGATAGCTCTGTTACCTGAGAGGAAACTTTGCTACCCAGTGCGCAGGAAGCCAATCACACAGAGATGAGACACTGAATTACTGCAAAGCTAAGCAAACTTGTGTGTAGTAGTCTTCCGCAAAGCCAGCGTACCCCAGGAGATTCACAATGTTTTTTTTAATAGATATTCTTATCACTTCACCACCACTTTAAAAAGTACTTTTCTCCAATATTCATAATTTTCACTTTCATTTCCATAAACATGTATTTATTTAGAAGTATCTAAATAAGTGTCTGGGGAACCTTATTGCAACTCAAACTGCCAAGGTGCCATTTCAGTTTTGGAAATCATGAACATTCTGTTCTCCATTTGGTATTTTAGGACTCCATTTTAGGCAGTATTTTTCTAACTCCCTTTATGTTCAGCTTCATTCTGTACCTTTATTCTTGCAGAAGAAAAAAAAAGATAATGGAAAACAGTGGGCAAATACATAAAGGAAAAAGCACACTTTTTTTTCCCACAGAACAAACAAAAGCAGAATGCGAGCACATATCTGGAAAGCTTATTTCTTATATCTATATATTTTTTCACTCTTTTGAGTCAAAAGATAAATTAACTTGACCTTGCAGATATTGGTAAACTCATCCCATCAGACTTTTATTTACTTTCTCACCAAGGAAGAATGCTTGGGTCCTTTAATATACCTCCACCTTCATTCAGAAAAGCCATATTTAGAAAGTGAGAGATAGCATCAGATCTGAATCACTGAAGCTGTTGATTTAGTGCTGGGCAGGTCAATGAAACCGTCAGCAACAACCAGCTCAGATGGTGTCACTTCTAGCTACGTGGTCCTTGAACCTGTTTTAGATAAATCTGATCCCTCAGGGCAGCGATCTGCATTTGGAAGAGAGCAAACAAAGTAATCTCTTCTTGGGGATCACAGTTTAACACCATAGTATCTTTAAGTACGTGCATGTTTTCAGAACACTGGATCCTGTTTAGCCACAAAATACAGTCCTACAGAGAAGGTACTCTCCAATTTTCTGCTCTTAGCAGAACAAGTTGCAGAAGTAATCCGATGCATCAGATTTCTGTGCAGTTTCATCTAGAGGTTACCAAATAGCTGCTCCCATACTCTGACCCTTAAGCAGAATGCAAGGGAGTATTTCATTTCTAAATTTATGGCATCATTTCAGTTCAGAGAAGAAAAATCCCTTTTTGGAAACTGCCATCTCTCGGATAGTTTTGTTTACTTTGCATCATATCAATTCCAAAAAGCTGAGTATGTAGGATACTAATGGGGCATGTTCTCCCCACCAGCAAGAATTCAGCTTGTGCATCAGGTGATAACCAGATGTCTGGAGACAGCTTTACCTCGGGGACTGGGAGTTGAAGAGAAGCACCTGAGCAGCTAAGCAAGACCCAGCACTGACAGAGCGAATGGGCCTGAGAGACCGTGCTCAGTTTAATCCCCTTATCAACAGCTTATCTTTGGTTGGAGGCTCTACATCACTAAGTAGCTGGCCAAGGAAGCACTATCAAGGACTCAAAAGATCAAATACTCCACAAGCTAAACACAGTAAATATGCCATAGTAGGGGCCAAGAGCTCCTCAGTAACGCACACAATAATTTGTCTGTTACATTATAAGCTAAATCTAAGTGACTTCTGGATGCTGGTATTTTCTACCTATGAGGAGACCTTGCAGCAGGAAATGGTAGGAACCAGCAAGATAAGTGATGAAATGGAGAGAGAAAGTTGGGCTGGAGGACAACAAGACTACACAATGATACAAAAAATGCCAAATCTATATTACCTTCCAGATAAAGTCTAGGTATAAAGGGCATGTGTATAATCATGAGGAATGGCTGCCTAACTGGGAACCTTCTATCCACTCCTAATATGTTCCTATTAGTGGAACTGATTAGTGGACTGATTCCACTTCTTTAGATCTGAGGGAAGATATCAGAGAATAAAATGATTCTCCCTCAGATTTGACTGTGCTTTCCTGCCATCTTAAGATATGTGCTGTAGCACATCTGGCATATAGGAAGGTCTTAGAGAAGAGATTTCAACTATCAAAATAAGAAATGCTTTACAAGGTTGAAAAGAGTAGAAGATACCACAAACAGTAGAATTTCCATCTAGGGAGACATGCATGACAGGACGTCTTCCAGTATTCTTGCTAGATCCTGCTGATGAACTTATTTTTGTTTAATGCAGGTTGGGTGCATGCAGGGAGTACTAGCAGTCTCCAGGGGATTTCAAATTATAATCACATAAAATATCATGGCCCACAAATCCAATCATCTTGTTTGACTCAAAAAGGAAATTCATTTGTTGGAAAAATAATTCCTTTAAGGTCAACTCAAAATGAGTTTTTGTCAATTCAGGTATCAAATTCAAAACATAATTATTTGCACAGCTCTAGCTTCTACCACAGTACTCTCAGTTGGAAACATTCACGCACAGTTAATCTGACTTGCCCAGCTGGAGTCGCTGCAATATCACAGGAGACATGAAACAACTGGGAAAGGCTTAATGCTCCTTGGCTACCAGAAGCTCCTCTGATGCTCTGTCAGTCAGAAAGAGCAACATTGGCAAGACCAGGATAAAATCCACAGCCTGAGAAAGAATGAAAAAGAATTTATTTGCTGCTGCATCAGAAGAAGATAGGGAAGTAGACTTGCACCTGGGGAAAAGAGTGGCTTTTTTTTTTTTTTTTTAAATCCAATTTAGATTCTGTGCTGCTTCCCTCCTTTTCCATGAGCTTACCCATGCAGGGCTCAAAGAAAGCAGAGTCTGGCCCCAAGGGAGTTCAGATACAGCAGACTGATCTACCAGCAGGCTACAATATGTTCCCAGAAGGTGCAATGTAATTCTGAGGCCAAGGAACAGCCTATTAGCTCTGCATGCTATTAATTTTCATGAACAGTTCAATCCAATGCTCACAGAAGCTGTTGGGCATCTTTCCATTTTGTCTAGCAGGGCCGGGATTAGGGCTTATTTATCTTTTCATTCTATACCTTATCTTTAATTGTGAAGCAGTCCTAGCAGTTTAATGCAGCTCTGCACATTTCAAGCCCTTCACTAGGCTCTGTGCCCAGCAGCACATGAGATGCTGTCTACAGGTCAGAGTGAAGGCATGTCACAGTCAAAGCCACTCATGAAGAATTAAACTTCAGGCTTGTCTGACTAAACTTCTCAATTCAACAAAACTCCCCAGTTTTGCCAGGCTGAAAAAGCAACCCTGCAGGTTCTTGAGTCATGTGCCAAAACGCCTGCTTCATCTTCTCTGGAACTGGAAATGATTACTAATAGGTATTCTTGCTGAAATGATTTAACATAATGTGCTGAATGAGATCACTAAGTCAAAATATCTTTCTCTAAGTGATTCTCTTCCTGTGTGCCTGAATGCTAGAGGGAAAGGACAGCATGAACTGAATTCTTTTGCAGGCTTTTGCATTTAACAAAACCTCCGAGTTACCACAGAATTCACATTAGGAAGTTTCACCCAGATTCATTACAAGAGGCCCAATGAAGCACATCTGCCTGGCAGGCAGCAGGGGATGGAGAACAAGGGTTCAGGTCAGCCTCTCTTAATCAAACTTTTCCCTTTTAGAGTATTTAGAGTCTAGATTGGGAAATAAAGATGGGCAAGAAAAACAGGTAGGCATGAAACAAAGCTCGTGAGAAAACAGCACTCTTTGCCTTGAAAGCATAGCCCTGGATGTGTTATTGCTGTTGTAGGCATTACTTACATTACAGCAGGCTGCAACCACCAAGAGAAACATGGGCTTTGGGAAGGAACATGGCCTGGCACCACAAAATGCAGTGCTACATAGCAGGGCACACAGCGTTCTGCTGAGAGGCTGGGCTGCTCTCACCCATCCAACTCTGTCAGCCTCAGAATTAACTTATTGAGGTCAGTACTCATAACAGCAGTATTGCAGACTTGATTCACTCTTCCTCTCTGAGAAGGCCCAATACTCTCTGCCCAGTATAGCTATTACCTGCCAACCTAAAGGATGATGAATGTCATTTATATTGCAGTAATGGCTAACCACTCCATGGAGACTGGGGACAGGCTGTGCTATGGACTTTTCAAACACGCACTGAATGGGAACAGCCCACAGATGGCTGAGTGTATTAAAGTGCTGAAACACTTCAGGGTAATGTTCTTGAATGCTTTGGACACGGTGACCCCCAGCAGCTCCGCAGCACTTGTGCTGACTGCTACAACACAGGGTGCTGAGGACAGTAAAGATATTCATAAATTACACGCTTATCAGTTATTGTGACATGCCGTTCCAAAAGCAAAAAATCTCTCATTTTCTTAAAACATGCAATTCCTTGATGAGAAGACTTTTAAATTCTTCTATTGATAAATTAAAAAAAAATAATTATATTTCAAATGAAACAGAAAAGAGAGGAAAAAGAGATTCTGATTAAGTTTTCCTAATATTTAGCTGTCAGTTTTGTTATATAAGAAAAATTTATAAATAAGGATTACTCAAGATGTAGATGAGAAAAGTGATCCAACAAGAAAATATGAAGAACCTGAACCTATGAAACAAAATATCAGACCAATTTAACTTGGACTTGTGCACTTGCAGGATTAGCTTCACATAATTGCAAAAAAAAAAAAAAAAAAAAAAAAAAAAAAAAAAAAAAAGGAAATTAAAAATATTTGATGTGGTCTTTTTTACTGTTAGTTGCTCTCTTGGTGTATTAGGAAAATCATCCGGTGACTTCTTTCATATGCATCAATGTATTGAGATCTAAAAGACTAAGTGATGTATTCCAAGAACTGTGTCAGAAAAGGTGTCATCGAACAGGTTTAGGACCCCTTTCATTTCTTTTCCAATTAATGTCCCAGTATTGAAGATCTAAAAATATATTCAGAAACTAGTTGGATGGTATTTGTGTCCATCAGCAGCCTTATCACAAACCAAGTGCTAAAGATATACCTTACCTTTAAGAATACCCTTTACATGTTACAGTTCTAGATGAAGCTGTCTCGGAGCTTTATCGCGAAAAGCCTGAAGATACCAGAGCCCAGTAAACACTTTACTAAGCAGGGATCAACCACACAGTTCCTTTTTCTGTCTTTTCAGTCAGCAGAATGGTCACCCTCAATCCAAAATGGGACAAGTAAATCACATGGCAAGAGCCTGTGAGTATTTTCTAGCTGTCTCAACTGTAGAAGTCTCCTAAGAGGACTGATGTCTCAACATCTGGGCATTCTTCTTCCTGTCAAACACTACTGAGCAATGGGATTTGTCAACAATCTGCTCAGCATATACAGATGACAACTGCAGAGTTTGGAGAGCTCAAGGGCATTTATAGATAGATAGGGAATTGAGATAGATGTGTTGAACTAGGACAGAGACCCAGAATCTATGAAAATTATACACAATTGCAGTACAAGTTCTACCTGCAGTAATTAAACCAGACACCATGACATGCAAAATTCAGGCCAGGTGTGCTTTGCAATTACAAAAATTGTTTCAGAGATGCTAACAGCCTCAGTGCCACACAATATGAAGAAGAGGAAAGATGTCTGCTGCCTAAACCACAACTCTGTCTATCACTAAAATATTCAGAATGAAAGCTTCATTTACAAACAGGTAAATGAACAGATTGTCCTAAGCACAAATTTCATGGATGATGGATTTAAAGGTCTTTCCTGCACCTACATCTCACCTAATGGTACTCTACTGCTTATAGATTTTCAGTCTGTTGCTCCACCATGACCTACAAAAACTTCCTCAACATTTTAAGAAGTCTTGACTAAGAGATGTATCTTGGTACAACAAAAATGAATCATAAAAAAAACTTTTGCCTTACTGCAATTATCTCCAAATAATTTCTCAGCTATATTTTCAATAATCTGTCCATTTTTTATATTTTAATACAGATTTATTCACCACCCTTATGACAGCATACTGCTTAAGGCCTTCTACCCTCTGAGTCCAGTGAGCGACAGAATTTGGCATCAAATTTCCACAGCATCAAATGCTGTAGGTTTTTTTCCTGATAACCTAACTGTACAGTGAAATCTGTGGTCAGATGCAGTCTTTACAAAAGCATATGTTCACTCCTTGGTATTCAAGAGTAGCTGTTTAGACTCTGAGGCTATGTTGTTCCACTGAAAGATATATTATCACATCTGTGTCTAAATATTTTTGCTTCCTATGTCTGCTACAAGTAACATCTACAATTGCTACAGCTGAAAATGACAAGATAAAAATAATTTCCACCGATTTGTCATGCCTTTTGCATTTAAAAAACACTAAATGTATAGCCTATTTCATTAACATTTTTGCTTTTTTGTATTTACATGTAATGAGAAATAAGCACGTTAAAAATAATAAAATGGCATTGGAAAAATGACAAAAATGGAAACAGAATTTGTGGGTTGGTGCAGAATTGAAAACCACTTAACACATTTAAAAAGAAAAAAACATTAACTTCCAAGTTGCCTCACTTTAATGCTTTTAAGTACAGCACTGCATAGGATGGCCATCACGTACTGACATTTGATCTGCTTGCTCAGCAGTCTCATTATGAGGTTATGTTAGAAGGGTTCTCAATCTCTGTCTTTCATGTCAAAAGTAAACATGTTTTCACCACCTTAAGTCAGGGAATCACAGAATCACTAAGGTCAGAAAAGACCACTGAGATCACCAAGTCCAACCATCATCCCACCCCCACCGTGCCCACTGCCCATGTCCCTCTGTGCCACATCTCCACATTACTTGAACACCCCCATGGACAGTGACTCTGCCAGTGCCTCATCACTCTTTCTGATAAGAACTTGTTTTCCTAATATCCAACCTCAACATCCCCTGAAGTCATTATAAAACTTCAAAATATACATATTTTTTGAGAGTGGCGAGTTGTCATCATGGATATATCACAAAGGAAACAATACAGAAGCATAAAGTGTCATTAATTCTTCTTCAAGCATATGGTATTGCAAAAGCACTGAACGTGTTTACATTAATTACTTTTAAAAAGAAAAGGAGATGTCACATTTGAGATGGAGGATCCTACCAAGCTCACTGAGAACCACATAAATCTAACAATAGTGAGATTTTTTTTTTCATCAATTCATTGTGACAGCTGTCAAGCTGAGAAGAATTTTTTATTAATACCAAAACAATTGTGCACTTAAACAAAAGCCAGTAATTGAGTCACAGCTTATGTCCCCAACTCTGTCATACAATCTGCACATATGCAGATATTACACATCTATAAGCAAAGTTACTCTTCAAATTTTATTTTTGGGGCTGCAGTATGATGTGCCCAGAGCCTGGGCAGAACCATGCAGAAAGCAGGCCAGAAGGCAAGCTGTGAATTTTCAGTACTGGGCTTGGTGCTCAGCACAGGCTTTCTGCAACCAATAAAGATGCAGGGAGCCTGTTAAATAATTCCACTAAAAGCAAGGCTTGTATCTCTGATGTGTGAGCTTCTAACTGTGAAAACCACTTTAAATAAGTGATAGAAAACAGCCCTTACCTCTTTGTAGACATCATCATTCCTGCTGAAGTCTCCTGACCTCCTTGGAAGGACATGGACATGAACATGCTAGAAGTGTGAAACCAAATAATAGTTATTGCCAAGACCGTGACTTTCTTTTCCAGATTATCAGCATTATCCTCCACTCGTACCAGTAACCGAATAGAAGTCCACAGAATTCCACATGTTCCATAAAAGCACCTTAGCCCTTCAGAGATTGTAAAAGATGTTCAGGACAGTGAGTGAAGGAACCACTAGTATATTACAGAGACCATGCAGGTAGAATGGCTATCGGAAGACACATTCTGGGCTGTACAGCACTTCCATTACAACATCTTTTGCAAGATCAGAAAGAGCTTAATATCTTGCTTTTTCTCCCATGAAGCTGTAGCCCAACATAACATATCCAGTGGTGCATCATGTGACCCCAAACCTGCAGGGCAAGAGAACTAAAGGTCCAGATTTACAGAGCCCGAAGCATAAGCATCACTCTCCTGATGGCAAAGCCATTGCTCAATGTAGCAGTGCTAAGGGAAGATAAGTGGCAGAGGTAGCTTTGCTTTCCAGCATGGGGGTTACGTAAGGGACAACATATTTTCTCACAAATGCTGATGAGATATGGGGAAGAGGAACAAAAATAATGACAAGCAAGCAAACATGTCACTTTGATGTTCGTTACTACTACTATCTTTTTTTTCTTAAGAGATTACAGACCTTTTCATGCCAGATAGGAATTACACAATTCAAGATATTTCGTGACTCAAAATCTACTATGATTTTAAAAGAATCCCTGAGAAATCAAAAAAATGCTGATCTGCTGCTCTGCAGTGACTTCAGCTAAAAAAAAAAAATATTTACAGTTTTGTATCTTTTCCCCTTCTATTCTCTGTATACACAATAAACTGAATTTAGATAGCTTGCATCTGATTCAACTTGGTGAGTTGGAATCAACTGAAATCCATGAATCCTGCTAAAACGTTGTCAAATTACAGCTCAAGTCTAATAAAGACCAAAGAAAACCTTGACCAAAAAACTTAGTCTATTTGTAAAAAAAATCTAAACACCTACATCATGCTACCTTCATCTACAAGAACATTTGTTCAGTGAATAAAATGAAATCACAAGGATGTTTCACTTAATGAAAGTCTGAATACCACTTGTTTTTCTTAGCTTATCCTAAAGAAACCAAATATGCTACTCCTTAAACCTCCATTATCCACAGCTTTCAGCACATGCAGCCTAGAGATGAGGATGCTTCTTGAGGGTTAAAAACTGTTTTTGAGTAATACATCAATGATAGTGTTCTGATAGTGTATTATACTAATATATCATGAGAGCGATAGTGTTCTTGTGATGTATTAATGCAATGTATCATCTGAACATCACTGCTCCTCATGACAAATGACTCAAAATCACAAGGTAAGTTTAAAGATGGTCTTCGAAGCCCCAGGCTTCGAATTTGGCTTTAGGACAAAGAGAAACTTCCAAGAAAAACAGTAGTAAAGATTATGGTTTGTACCAACAATGTGAAATTTCACCAGCACACCCCACCTAAATTTAAACAGATTTAGATTTAAAATTTATGTATAAAACTACAGAATTATCTATCAGGTTTTTTTTCCTCTTCTTGTACAAGGATTTGATACCATGGCTACAAATATTACTTCTCAGGATTTTCTCTTGATATACATGGAGACAGCCTAATGTCAGATATCAATAACTATTATGTTCCAAAACTTCCATGCACTTAGAGTCATTTTTATCTCTGTGGCAAAATGTTTCAGGGTACACACAGGAAAAGCAAACAGGATGTGGCTCAAAGCTTAGTGCAGAGATGCTGTACTGCAGATGCACAGAGCAGCACAGCAGGTAACAAATGAGCCTAATGTGAGCTTCTGCCCCATATGGGCTCATGTGATCAGCATGAAAAAAGGAGAAGAGAAAGCGTTTAGGAGAGCATATGGGGCACTTGGCATCACTGGGGACATTCTCAGGCTTTGTCACCTTTACTACATGCATTATGTTGTTAAACAACACTCAGCTGCTCAGCAAAATCTGTCAACTGTATCAGAAAACAAATCAGTATTTCCAGGTCTGAGGTAACTACAATCAGTTATCAGAGAGCAAATTTTTCTGGACATTCTAATTATTTTTCTTAATATTGTTCATGGGATATACACAAATCTGAATTCTTCCTATCATTTATATAATAGAAAAACGCCATGAATAGCAATTATGTCTCAAGGAGATTCCCTCTCCTCAGCTTTAGGAGAAGAAAGAAGAACAGAGTAGAGCAATGGTTCCCATGTAGGAACCACTCGTTTGCCATTCAGCTGGTGGCTTCCCCAGCTTGGGGTGCTGATATTGTTCTTTAATTGATCATTTTGCTCTTCACTGTTATTTTTCTTTTATGGCTGAAGCCAGACAAAACAAAAACCTGCAAGTCCAAAAGAGACATTTGCAGTTGACTGAAATGTGTCAGTAGATACAAACTAAACATTTGGCTGTATATATTTCGTTTAACTGAACAAACAGATTTAGGCAAATCTTCACTCAAAACACTATTTGGAGAAGAAAAATCCAAACACTGTCTATATAAAATGTCAAAATAAAGCATTTCAGCTCTTCCCTGTTATTGCAGATACCCTCATGACTGGTGAGAAGCATTCCAGCAGGCTGTATTCAGTCACTGTTGACTGTACTCCTTTTCTCTCTCCGAGGAACTGCTTTCCCCACATTTTGCATTGTTTTGATTAATAAGCAAGAAAAGTGACACACAACAACCAAAACATTCACATTAACAGACCAATCAATATGTGTAAAAAACATGCAGACACGTGTTTGCATTGCCTAACACGTTAGCTGCCATTCCCTCCTCTTGTCAGACACTGATGGAGAAAGCTGTGCACCACTACAGGAGACAGGCATACTGGATGTCACAACACAGGGACATGGCATGATGCACCCAGGTGGTACATCAGGCACACATATCTTGACATTGCGTGGTCAAATACACCTGAGTCCCACTGGCTGCTTCTAATACCTAGGAAGAAGAGCTTATGGGAGAAGAACTTTAAAGATCTTTACACCCAGACTGGACAGAGAATTAGAAAAAGTAATTCGATGAGCAAATCTGCAGTGCAAAGAGGTGCTCTCAAGCCAGAGATCCTCACATTCCCAGTGAGGCAGGGGGAGCTTGAGGCTGCTGCTCCCACCACTGCTGAAATCTAGCAGCAACACAAGCATTGGGGGGACTTCATATCTAAAGTTGATTTCCAATGAGTCAGAGTTGCAAAACACTCATAGAAATCTTGACCAAAAAAAAAAATCTCTGCAGGCTGTTTTGTTGGAAAAAAAGACAAACGCCACACACTGACATCATGGGAGTTTTGCTTCTGCACTCAAGGCCATAGAGAAAGCAATGTTCTTAGTTATGGCTGTTTTTACACACTGAATTATGGTCGAATAATCAATGTGTCACCACTGTGCTAGATGTAAAGCAAAAATATCAGGCAAAGATAGACACTGAAAGATTTCCTGAGTAGACTAGAATGATGAAGATCAGATGACCATGCCACACACCACAGGGGAGAACATGGACATCACCTGCAATAATTCATGAATATTACGTTGTGTTCATTCAGCTGCCGTGCTGATTAGCGAAGCAACAAAGCTCTGCTTCCAACAGAAAGCAAGATAATAGCCTTCATAAGAGCTCCCCAGCACTCACACTGGGACTATTAGCAATACATGTTGCTATAGGATGAATGCATAAAGTCTGGTGGTGGATCACATAATGCTGAGCACAGGGGGTTGCCAAAATGCTGGCAAAAGGACCGACTTCCCTCAGCTGCAAAGGCAGCACGTGGCTGAGCTGTGTCTTCAAGCAGCAAAACCAGATGCCTTTCATCAGCTCAAGCCATTCCCTTGTCACTTTTTGGTTTTCATAACAGAGAAAACCTGTGGGTTTCCGTAGTTCTGTGGTAAAGCAACATCAGGAAAGGCAGTAATGTGGGGCCTTTCAGGGGAGATCAGAAAGAGTGAGCCCCCTTGCACAAGCAGGAGGAAGGGCAGGAAGAACACCAGTGATGGCAGGCTGCAACATGAGCTGGCCACAGAACTCCCCCCCTCCCTCCCAGTCAGCTGGTTCACAGGGAAAAAGTACTGAGGCATACAGATAACACCTTATTTGCTGCAGAAAGTCCCCTGTCCGTTGCAGAGACATGGGCTTCATACAGGAGGCTGTGATAATGCTTCTTCTAAACTACCAGATTAACTGTAGAAATTCCAAACTAATAACCATTCTCCAAGTAAGGCTGTCAGCGGGTGATAAAGAAAATCAACCATAATACTGAGATAGCCACATGAAAAATAGGGCAATTTTGTCCTTTCTGTAAACTGGGCTTCTATGGAGCCCTTGTTTGCTATTCTTGATTAACTGCTCAATTATCCCTGTTAGAAAATTATTCTGCAGAAAGCCCTGCCTGTATATCCACAGCTCATTAACAGAAAGCACTCCCTCTGCTGTCTGCAAAAATATATCACATCACCCAGATGCTAGCAGACTTAGTACAATTGCTTTTTCTTTGTTTTGTAAGCCAATTTCTATGGTCCTTGACTTGCAGACCCTGGAAAGGACATCTTCATGGTGAAGCAACTTTTGTTCAGTGAATATTTTTGAGTTCTTGATATTTTTCCTATTCCCACGTTGGTTGGGATGGAAAAACATATGGAAAAAAAAAGTCCTATTCAACGCTTTTAAAAATTAAATACAAAACAGTTTGTATCAAAATATTCAGTTTTCACAGCCTCCAATATTACTGCCAGCATAAATTCTTCCTGCATATTCAGAAGTTGTAAGTTACATAACGCAAGACCACTTTAAAAGACCTGTTATAAAAAAATCAAAAGATAACAGGAAACTACTTAAAACACTTCCCTACAAAAATGCCCAGTTCTTAGGAATTGTCATCTTCCTTAACTGCAGTAGGCTGCACACAAGATGCACACATGTGCTGCCTTCTACCAGAACAGGAGCTAAAGCATTCTGGTGGTAAGGGTTGCTGTAAATCCAAGAACACTGCACAGAGTTATGTTCTCTCACAACACGTTTGCTATGGCACTAGTTTATTAAAGCACAAAACCAAATCCTGCTTTTCTACCAGCACAAGTAATGTAAGGATACGATACAGACAGAAAGGAGCAATACAGACAGGCAGACCAGACACCACCAGGCTGACACACAAAGGAGCCTTTGGGGATCCATGTGTGTACCTCTGTGTGGCACAACACTGTACATATAACCTAGGAGGGAGTAGAAGAAGCTTTGCAATGATCATCACCAATGCTTTTGCCATGGGTTTGTCTTTTGGATTATATCAAGATACTTGTTCAGCGCTGAGAACAAGTACTTGGGAAAGCAGCATAACGGAAAGAATTTGTGAATATATCAGAAACCAAACCAAGAGGGGGACTGGCAACTAAGTACATCTTCAAACACACAGACTGAGGAATGTGCAGATTCAGCATCCTCAATAAATAATGTATCTGTCAACTACAAAGTTTTAAAGAAATGAGCTGTGAATGAGCTGAAAAGAGACCTAGACCCAATGCAAACATGCGCAGGAAGATTTTTAAAGCCTCTTGAGATCTGAGGTTATAACTTCCACAGCTGAAGGCAACTTTACCATTTACGTGAGAACCGCCAGCCTCTCCCTCCAGCCCCAAGGCTAAGCCAACTGGCACAATAAAGATGATAAATAGTCTTTTCATTGGAAGTGGTGCACCAAATAATTTCCTGAAAGGCAGTATATAATGAAATGGAAATAAAGGTGGAATGATGCTTCTGGACTGGTATTTTCTGACCCCTAAGCCAGACTCTAATTCCAGGAATGACAGTCCCCACACGTTGGTAGGAAGGTCAGGCCAAGGACCACCACCACCAGTTCTTTCCCACATGCCCAGCAGCTGCAACTTCAAACACTGCCCTGAGAACCAATAGGAAGAACTACATACTGACCCAATCAAGGACACTGAAACTGCCACGCAATCACATCAGCAATAATAAGACCATAACACTGTGAGACCTGCACAGCAGCATCTGTTCTAAAATGCTAGAGAACTACAGAAACAACCCTAAGCCCTGGCAGCCCCTGCAGAAAATATTACTTCCATTTTGTAGATGGGAAGGCTGAGGCACATACCAATGAAGGTGCCACAGGGTTAGGAACAGCTGGTGAGCACCTGCCTTGCTGTTCTGCTCCTTCATCTTCCTTTAGGGTCACTTTGCCCAGGTGTTTTGTTGCAAATTTGTTGTTGTTCAGATGCAAATGAAATAGCAATTGTATTTCCCTTCACCTCTGATATTTAGTTAAGTCTTGATAAACGCATATTGTTTTAACACTTGTGATACATATAATTAGGGTTCTTTATGTTTCAATAAAATGTTCCATAATAAACATTTACTGCTCTGTGAATAAACATTTAAATGAAGCTCCTAATGGGGGTTACATGTTTTGAAGCAGTTCATGGCTTTGCTGAAGTCTCTCCCTATAGTTAATGAGAGTCATTTCCATAATCTGTGCATTATTGCTTAAGCCTTCCTTTAGGAATATTTTACAAAGTAAAATTCTGTGAAATATTATCAGCCAAAAGAGAAAATGTTAAGAGGATTATCAAATTGTCCCGTTAAAGGGACAGTACAAGCTTTCATTTTCCCTGTGAGATGCTAACATTATAATCACATAGAATCTACTTAGTAATTATCACGCTGCTGCAGTGCATTATTACTGTGTTTTTCCCTCAGAGATCCAGTCTAAATGAAAAGGATGGGAGACCCTGGAAAAGTCTGATTTGAAGGGCAGTATAATACTACTTCAGTTTCTCAAATTAATAAGAGTGAGGTTTGGAAACCCCCAGCCAGACCTTGCAGATGCCAAGAAAGGTTGAGCCCCTTGGAGGAAGCAGGGGGCTGCACGTAGCTGTGTGCAGCTCTGTACAGTTTGTCCCAAAATGTCAGCCCTACTGCTGCGTGATTAACACCCAGAGCCCCAGCCCATTTTTGCAGAAACTTCAACCCATTTTCTCACCGACTCCAGTAACTGCAGGGCTCTGTGCCCTGAGTGAGATATAAAGTACACAGAGGTCTAGGGAAATATTATTGTTGGAATACACTGGGTTTTCAGTTCTCCAGCGTACCTGCAATGATACAAGCACCTGTAAGGTATTTCTTCCATGTGCCTGAGTACATTTGAAGAGACCATAAAACTGAAATATATCTTCTCTCCGCTAGCAGGGAATAACAGCACTGCAGCAGTAATGGCCTACTCCTCCTTTAAAGCAGGGGGCAGGGAAGAACTTGGAGGAAAAATGAGAGACAATAAATCAGAAACAGATGTGATGGGGGGATAGGGGAGGGAAGGAAAGCTTTACATACTAGTTTCTTACTCTGAGTGGGAAATGATTCTAATTTGTGTGGTTATTGTCATTTTAGACAACTGTTGCAGCCCCATTCTAGGATTATGAAATGTTTCCTGCAGAATTAACACACTGTTTCCCTTTCATGAACTAAAGGTAAAAGAGAGATGCTAATGTAAGGAGAAAGAAAAGGTTTCCAATAACAATAGAGACCAAGCCTCCTAACACCCTGTGAAGGATGAAATGTATTCAGGCCAGGGCGCTTTCCATCACCACATCTATCAGTGTTAGGGGAGATTTCTGAAGCTCCGTGTTAATACTGAGGCACTATAATACCCTAAAGGACACATTCCCCAAGAACAAGCATTTATCTGTGTATACATACAGTATACACAAGACTGTATTTAGTTATTTATAATATTAAAATTACACATAGCAGGTCTGGATTCCAAAACATGGCTGTTTTCCCATTTTACTGCCAAATACGCACATTCATCTCTAAGGCTTAGCTGCTTCAGTTAAACCTTTTAAATGTAAATTATTTTGTTACAAAAAGCTGATTGTGGGAGTTTTTGTATTTCAAAGATGGTAATTTATGTGACTGGAACAAAATAAAACATTCAACAGAAACAGAATTTTACTTGATCAGAAACTTTTATGTTTCCTTACAGCTTTCTTTTTATATTTTCCTCCTGCAGCAGTGGCCTCTGTCTTTCAATTAGCTTGAAACAGAAGATCTTAGATAAAACCATAATTCAATGCAATTTGCATGTGTGTCATCCCCAAATTCACCTCACACTTCATATATTCTTAAGCTGTTGATAACTGATTCCTGCAATCTCTAATGCCGCTACTCAGCCATCCCCCGCCCCCCCCCAGTGGTCCACTGAAGTCTCTGGGATGACAGAGGAAGCAGAACCAGTCTGCAGGTCCTTCCTATTGTAATCTCAAATCATTTTGATTGTATATTCAATGAGGAGCTTAGAATCAAGAAAGCAAGTTTTGACAATTGATCACATGACTCCAAGACAATTTTATTTTTCATTGACTTACTTCCTCCTAGCACTGTTGAATTGGGATACAAAATGGTTTTGTGGAAGTAAATAGCCTCTTTGAAAAAACAATACTTCCTAGGTCACCTATCCCATTACTCAAAGGTACTGAAATCCCTGTAACGACCTCAGTCTCAGAAGCTACTGGGTCAACCCTTGCGGAATAGGGCAGTATCAGCATCAACACAAGCCACCTTTGAATATTCTAACAACCTATGCAAGTTAATATGATATATTATCCCAGGCTAGCAGTGCAAAAGTATTTTCATTCTTGATTTCCCAGGCACTTTCCTGCTCAAGCGAGTGGCAAAACTCCTAACTTCAGGTTAAGTCCATTATTTGAAGAAACCCGTCAAAGAGAGGAGTTAAAAATGGCAAAGGATGTGCAATACTACAAACCTACAAAATAAAGTGCTTTCCACAGTCTTTATTCAGTGTGTAATTTGATATCAGATTAGAAAAGGTGTTTGAGACAAGGATGCTGACTTTATTTTACATGTAAAGTATTTTTTATAAGGTTTTGCATGGCATCAAACACCTATACATCATCCACCTAGTAGCTCTAGTGAATGGCAACAAGAGCAGTGCTGATAACAAACACAAAGAAACTCATCTTCCACCCAGTGTTTGCCAAAACAAGAACTCAGGTATTTTAACTTAGAAATTTAATTACAGAAATGTATATTGATTTAATCTTTCTTCATATTCATAAGCCAGCTAGAGAGAACAGCAAAGTGTTCTGCTTAGTACACTTTCACCTTAGTAAGCAAAAATTACCTTTGTTGGAAAAGGAGCTCTTTCAAAATTGAGTAAATCCACAAATTCCTTTCAGGCAGAGGTCTTTGGCAATTTATGATTCACACTGGCATTTGCCAGGAACCCAGCTGAAAACACCAGACTTGCTGTCCTGGAGACCTTTCAACAGACAGTTTGCCCAAATGGACTTCGACTGTGACTAGCAGGCCATATGGGCAGAAGAGTAGCAGAGGTGAACAGTTTGTGATTACTTACCTAAGTCATTTAACCTTCAGAATTACAATTCTGCACACTCTACCACCCAACAGGAGGCTGTACAAGCAGGTGAAAAGATAGATGTCTGTTCCTAATGACTGTTTAGGAGACTGCTGAGCTCTGGTCTGTGCCCATGTTGGTTCAGTTCATTAATGTAATTAACCAACAATCAATCTTTTTAAATTAGTTACACAAAAACAGCTACTGCCAGATCAACTGACATGAAACTTAGGTCACACTCCATTTCTGCACGATTTAACATCCACACTGGAACAGAATACAGGGACTGGAAGCATCAGAAACTGGAGCCAAATTCATTTGAAGCCCTACAACTTAATTAAAGCATGCAAAATCTGTGCAGCTGGCTTGGTCATATTTGCTCGGCCTTCCGTGCTTGCAGCTAAACACCTTGGCAATAAGAAGAGGTGCTCAGAAAACAAAAGACAAAAAATGATGTGCTTGAAAGATACAGTAGTGAAGGAACGTAGATAATTTTGAACAATGCAACTATATGAAGGGCTTGAAATTGGAACTTGCTTCCGCAGTTCACCAGTGGCTCTGTTCACAGAAACATTTTAGATGGCAGAAGAAAGCAGGAGCTGAAGCTGCTGTTTGTTCCTGATCCCTTTCTGCGGACTAAGAAAAGACCAGCAAAGCAAGCTTAGCTTTCACTGAACAGAGGGTACCTCAAAGGGTTACAGAACAGTTGTGTCATCAGCCTCTGCACACAGATCTGCTGTCCTGGGATCAGAGCTGAAAGCAGCTTATAACAGGCTCACAGATGCCTCCCTCTTTCTCCTTCCTCCAGGGACGGGGAAAAGGATTTGGTTGGCCTAAACCTGCTGCAACGTGTTATCCAGAAGCACTGGCCAAGGAGTTGCTAAGGTGACCAAATCCTGCCCTGCTGCTCACCAGCCCAGTGCCAGAGGGACAGGGCAGGGTAGCAGCTCCACAGCCTGGTTTGGGCTGTGCAGGCCTTGCATTGCTCAGCTGTAAGCCATGCTGAGCACAGGCCCTGGAGGAAGCAGCTCAGTGACCGCTGGCTGTGTGAGCCACAGCCAGGCTGCGAGCAGGAGCCCACACTGCTGGGTTAACTTTGCCTGGTGGGCACAGAGCATCTGCCAGCTCGGTGTGGGTGCCGTCAGCCTGGCTTGAGACAATTTCATTCTCAATCTTCTAAGCTGAACCTGAACTAAACTGCTTTCCATTTCCCCAAAAGGACAGGTTTGCAAGTTTGCCTTATGCTTGACCATTAAGACAGCAGCTGGTCTCTTTTAATCCCTTGCACTGACTGAGCTGATCCAATTGCTTCCACCAGGCCTAACGCAGACAGCACAGCTGAGCAACTGTCATGAAAGTGGGTTCATTCCCCTAAAAACACCTGGAAAGGGATGGGCTTGAGTCTCTTCATGATGTAGTTCTGCAAGAGTATGGCAGCACCCAGGCTGAGAGTCTGCAGAGGGATGAGCACATCCCTTGAAGTGCTGAACACCTTCCCTCCTGTTTGCATTGCATGTGGCAGTATCAGTCCAAGTCAGAGCTCCAAATTCCCCTTACATGAATGATAAGTGAAACACTTACCTGGACTTAAAGTCATGAAACCAGGCAATTGGGCTGCATTTAAGATTTAATATTGGGAAAACTCCTCTGGAAGAGCAGTCAGGCACCAAAGCAGGCTGCCCATGGAGGCATCATCCCCACAGGTGTCCAAGAAGTGTTATAGATGCAGGATCAGGGGATGTGGTTAATGGGCAATATTAGTGGTAGGCAAATGGCTGGACTAGATGATTTAGAGGTCTTTTTCCAACATTAACAATTCTGTGACTGTGATTTTGATGGGGTTTAACAGAAAAAGCAGGAAATGAGGCAAAGAGAGAAGGAAAAGGAGGATGTTTCATTTATAACTGCATGTAAATTAGCACAACTAGAGAAAAAGGCCTCTTTTAGGAGACCAAGGAATGTGCAACCTGTCACTTAGCACTCCTCACCCTCCACAACACTGCTGCCAAAAACCACCACAGCAGGTGCCTCTGGAAATAAGACTGAAGCAGACATAAGTGAATTTAAAACTAATAATAGCAGGAAACTTTAATGAAACTCCCTGAGCAGTTAAAGCAGCTTTTCTCATACAGGATTTTTTAAGCTTTCATAACTCTGCACTCCCAAAAAAGTGACAGGCAGCATATTGTCACTTTGTGCATCTCTCTGAACACACATGCATCTTTTCTGCAGCATACACGTAACAGCAAAATGCAAGGACGCCTTGGGAAATCATTTATTCATTACCACAGTGATCTACCTATGCCACTGCCCCATAATATAATGATATACAAGCTGCTAATCACCAGTGGGCTGCTTCTGTGTCCAGAGGACCAAGTTATGGGACCTGGGAGAGCACAGCTTGTGCCCCAGGAGAGACCACAGGTTTGGATCTGCCTCACTCCACAAACTGAGCGGGGAGCCGAGCTGTTCATGGGTTTAGTATCCAGCATCACTGCCAGAGTGAGAAGCAGACTGCAATGCACAAGGAATACAAAACAGAGACCTAGAGGGCAGGCAAAACTTTCATAAATTCAGCTCATCTACCAACATTGAAGGAATTACTAATCAGACAGAGAAAGCTACAGAAGTTTTAACATTAATTTTACTTTGCCATAGTGGCACGTGGCTAACACCCTGACACCTTGCCATTTACTGCAAGAGAGCTATTTATTTATGTAACCTACAGCTCACATTTAAATAATTAGTCTGCCTGATAAATTTTAGAACTTGCAATCTGTGTGCTACATTTTCATAGGCACAGCATATTTAATGCAGGTCCATTTGTTTAACATCTCCAGCAACATATTAAAGAGTTTCAAATAATTAGCAGAGTTAGCCACTCCAACTTTAGGCCATCTACAAGTTGTTTTGTTTTTTTTTTTTAAAAAAAGATATGCTAATTGTACAGAGTGAAGTAGCTGCTACAGATATGTTGCCCACAAGCCTAACAAGCTATGTTCAGAGCAATATGAGCCATCCAGGAATTAGCAAATCAGGTAAGATAAAAGAGGACTTGATCCAAACTTTCCCTACATCAGACTGCCATCCTTAGGTTTCTTTCAGCCTACTAAGCATACGGGCCCAGCTTTAAGAAGCACTGACAGCTTGTGTCTCTCTTTAGTGTCAGAAGCTCAATGCTTCCTTGTATTCAGATGCCAGAATAACCGCTGCAAGACCATACATCAGAGCTGAGTGTCTTTTACACCACAACACTCGTGCTTCAGGCCAGTTTTCTAGAAAGTAGAATAACACTCCTAGGATGCTATTCTGAAAGCATGAGTTTTCATTCTTCTGTAAGCAGCAGCAGGAGTTACAAAGGGATGCAACTAAGGAGGTTCTCAGAAGAATGGTTCTCCCTTACAGAAAAACCATTGGAGTGAGCTTGATTTTTGTTGCAATTATTTTGACATTGTCAGGTGAGCTAAAGCCCAGTTCTGTGAATCACATCATGGCAATCCCACAGCACCTCAGCAGAATAGCAATGCAGTAAATAATTCTTCATAGTTCAGATGGTATACATGAAAATAAACCTGAATTTCAGCTTAAAATTTGAATCAAGGAACTTGAGGTGAAAGCTATGAGAAAGGCCACTGACACATTCCTGCCACCTCAGAATTTACTAAACATGACCCAAACTAGCTTGTAACCAAGGGTGTACAGAGTAACAATTAGACAGCAAGTACATATCCTAACAACTAAAGCACAAATTCAGATATAAGTAATGTTTACTTGAGAGCTATTCTTCACATACTTCCTGTGAAAAGAAGCTTGTTTATTTGCTTCTCTGGTAACTGTTGCTCTTGGGCCAGATCTATAGACATGAAAAATTTAAGTCAGATTTCTGAAGTCATTCTACAACCAGCAGCAACTATGACATTGATGCTTCTTGTCAGATTTTCAAACCATTTCAGTACAATTCTAAGAACTTGCCACCTACATTATGGCCAGTTTAGAAAACAGTGTTTCATCTATGTTAAGCCTCCACGAAAACGTCTACCCACATGTCTTTCCAAAATGGTGCTTTGGCACTTTAGAAGCTTTTCTAAGTTGAACTATTTTGGAAGCACGTCAAAGTCCTTTGCACAGCAAGTTATTTTCCTGTTCAATCCATACAAAACTAGAATTAACCCTAGCATGCCTGTTTATCACAAAATCTTGTAGAATCACCTAGCATTAATCCCAGGAAAGTAAAATGAAGTCAAACTCACATTTAAAAATAGAACTATGCAGACTTCCACTACAGTAATGTAGCTGCTAGGAATATTTACCTCTGTTTTTCTACCAAGTTCAGTCAAGCAAATAAATACCCTCTTGCTACTACAACAGAAAAACAGAAGAAAACAAGATATGGTAGAAAAAATGTTGATAACTCCAGCAAAATATGTTCTTATTAGGTGAGGTTTGAATGACAGGAATATGTTGTCCAAGAAGAACTACTGTGAGCAATGACTTTTGGCAGAAGGTGTTGGGGGGATACTGCATGAAACTGGAGTACGTTTGGAAACTATCCTTTGTAATTAGCAGCTCCCAAAAAATGAAATCAACACAAAACCCACAGCCAACCAAAGAGGTATTTCAAAACAGCTTCCGAAGCTGTGTTTGACAAAACCTGTGCATTACTGAAATGCTAATCAGGTTGCAATAAACTAACTGATCAGGGAAATGGCAAGTTACATTAGGACAGCAGGCCAGCAGGAGGTTTCAGTCTGAAAAGGTTTAAATAGACTTGTTAACATCTGCTTGGGGTGCAGCTATAACGAAGTGATCTCCTTTCCTTGTTTGAGATTTTTGTTTGTTTCAGATTTTGTCTTTGCTAGTTTTATGCTTTTCCAGTTCTGACAATGAATTTTGTATCAGAGCCCTGGGGAAGCAGAGCAGACTTCAGCATTCACAATCAGCAGAAGTAGAAGATCGTGGCAATGGAAAGGCAGTTTAGTCCCCGAGTTGTTACATTCTTTCAGAAGCTTTTCATCTTATGAATACAGACCTCTAGAAATTCCCTTCACTCAAGGATTTCCTTCTTTGGGTGGGTATTTACTCAACAAGCCACCGTTGCTTATTTGCTTATACTCTTTCTGCTACCTCACTATGTCAGGGAATCAGTGAATGAAATCAGTCCACATGTATGTAAAATTAAAAGCAGGTCCCCAAATTCTGCAATTCACACTTGGTTCTACTCTCCTTCAAAAACACAGATTAACTCAAAATGTATCAGTAGGGTAATAGATTTAACAAAGCACTGAAACATTTCAAGTATTCTTAGATTCCTATCCTATTCCCATTGATTTAAGAAACAGCAGCAAAAAAAAACCACAACAGCACTATTTAATTAGTCAGAGTGGCTCTTAAAAGACATTCCAAAATGATATTTCTCAGTCTTATGTTACTTTGAAGCTTTTGTAGTGCCAGTTGGTCATAAAACTTGTCCTGCAGAAAAGGATGAAAAATATGGACCAAACAATGGAAGATCAGCATTTGACAACCATTAGTTAATGGAAGCCTTCTTAGGCAATGCTTAAAAATACTTGCTTCCACTTCAAACCTAATATTTTTAGCACTTTGGAACAAGAGCAAAACTCACTGAGGAAGCCAGGATGACACTGCTACATGGACATCTAAACAAAACTTCCAGTCTTAGCCCTGAAAAGAAAAACAAAACAGAAGTGCAAAGGGCAAGGAACACTCACATCATCCAAGCTAAAACTAAAGGACTTGCTTGTGCCAACCCAGTTTGTTCACCAAGATACCTGCATCTAAATTTAGCTTCCTAAACATTTGGCTTGATTTTCAGAGGTGATGAATGCCTGCAGCTCCTGTAGGTTTCAGGTACCCATTATTTGAAACATTTGGCCTTTAGTCTTCAACTCCGGATAATTGAAGGATTTAACATTTCAGAGCTAAGAGGTTTATCCAATCCAAAGTGCCACACAGCTGCAGTTCCTAGGGATGACAGATATGACACACAAGCAACTCAATGGCAAAGCAGGAAAAGATGATTATTCCACAAAGTGCTTGCACTTGAAAGACAGACTAATGACTTCTTAAGTGACATAATTTAATCCCAAGACTTCTCAAACACAACACTCAGGTTTTCTCTTCCTCAATTGCTAGAATGCACAAGGAAATTTTAACTGTATTACTGCTGGCCTTCAAAATACAAAAAATAAGGTGCGTCCCAATAGATCATATTTGCCAACAACATCCCTACATCACAGCTAGGCAGGGAAGCAAGACAGAAGAATCTTGTCCTCCCAAGAAGCACAAGACACAAACAAAGAGCTTGCAAAATAACATCGCCAGAGGATGCAGCAGGCTCAGAGACACCTTGCAGACAGCTGTCTGGAGTAGGGATTCTGGTGCTGGTGGTCCTACAGAGACCACAGGAACCCTGCTTACTAGAAAAGCCCCCATGGCTTCTGCACAAGGTTTACTTGGGAAGATTAAATTTTCACTAGTCTATCCAATGATAAGCAATATAGTACAGATAATTACAGCTGAAAGCATTTAGTCAAAAGCAAAAACAGTGAAAATATGTTTTAAGAAAGTGATAATATGTAAACCTCAGGAGAAAATTCTAGGAGCAGACTGAGACTAAGCAGTGCTTTCTGAGATGTGTGGTCCCTGCTCTACCAGGTAGAGACATTTGAGAAAGAGTAAATTCTATGCAACTATTAGACAAAAAAAAAAGAAAAAATGTTAGGAATTAATCTGTAGATAAAGTAATACCACCATACAGAACTGAGCCTATCCTTTTCTCTATCTCAATTTTGTACTGCTAGGAAAGTCACCTCAGCCAGAACATCACACAGTTGGTCACTTTCTGGGCATCTGCACGAAATATGCTGGCTTGGACTGCAGAAATGTTCAGCAATGACAAATGCAACTGTACTCTCTATGAGCAATGAGCTAAATCTGCCATTTAAGTTGTTAAGTACACATACACAAAAAAAACCTTAAGTTGCCACTCAAGCAGAATGAATATTGCTGAAAATGCGTATCGATACTTTGGAGACTTTGAGAAATTCTGCTGAGAGTGCCTGTATGAAAGCTAAGAGGACATTAATAACCTTGTAGTCATAGCAGAGTTTGGATAGCATCTCAGCAATGAAATGACACACTAAATGATAAACACTTGATTTGCCCACCCTGTGCAAAGAATAAAGCAGCAGCTTGTGATCAAGTTTTTAAGATTATATCACATCCAGATCAAAGATATGCAAGTAGTCTTAATTCTGCCTTTTCCTAATCCTTCAGAGTTTAATTTTATAGTCCTAACTCTTCACACATCAGTAATCGTTTACCCATTCTGAGCAAGAAAGACTTACACCCAGCATACAAGCACAGTAAGTTACAATGAAATGATCCCATGAATAACATAGCACTAATTTTAATCGCTATATTCATTAAATAAGATCACTGAAAACTTTTGTAAAATTAGAAATTTTAAGGTTGCATCAAGTAAGATTATTCTAATGAGATAAGACTTAACTCAATGTGTAACTTGTATAAATAAGATTTCATGCCAGGCTAGATTCTAGCTCAATTTTAATTTGATTTAGGACATCAACATCAAACTATGAGCTTTCAGATTTGTTTCAGTTAATTTCATGCTAGCTTTAAAAAGCTAAGTCTAATAATAATAGCATTGATAGCAATTGTATTGATTTATTTTCCTATTACAGGCAAAGTTTTCTGAGAAACACCACTGCCAGTATACAGACAAAACAATAAACAGGCAGAAGTTTGGTAGGGGCAAAGGAAGGGGGAACAGTTTATAAAAATGGCAACAGAGAAGCATATGTAGAGAGTGTAAGATTGACTTCATTGAACACATGGGACTTCTTGAGGCATGCAATTGCAATTCTCACCTAAGCACAAAGCTGCCATAAGATGGAGGGCCCTGCAGGGACAGTAAGAGGCTAGAATGCAGGCAGGGTTTTTCCTGATACATATTTGCACAAAACAATCTCCACATTTCTTACCTTCATTAAACAGTGCTAATAAACAATCACAAGGAGAGCTTCTTCAACAAGAACTCAAGAGACCTTTACAGTATTCAGTGAACCGAGTAGGAAATTACCACCAATTCCAGTTACCAAAATACAAAATGAAGACCAACTCTAACCAACACAAATAAACCTTTAGCTACTACACACTCAGCAATTACCTTCAATTATTAATGTACTCTTTGTATTACGATGGAAAGTGCAGCAATGCCAGCAGAGCAGCAAGGTTCCAGGCTACAGCAAGAGACACAGCCATAGACACAGAAACAAAGAAAATTCTTACCTTCAGAAGGCCTCAAACACACATGGATCTCCAGCAAAACACCCTCACCACCACTGCCAACTCTTAAATGAGGACTGGAAGGGGGTGGATCCTGGCTTCACCCCTTCTGGTCAATCAGGGCCATTGCATGCACCTGAGCTTCCTTGGGTTGGCCCTGCCTTCCCACCAGGTGCTCAATCAGTGCCTCAGGCTGTAACTAAGCACTCAGAAACAGGTTCCAACCACAGAAGTTACAAGCATTCATTTCAGTAACAATGATGTGCTCTTACTTAAGTTTTGTGACAGGTTCTGTCTAACAGGAAAAAAATAAAGAATATAGTGGCTGATAAGAACCTGTCTCACAAATGAAATGAATATCTGCAAATGAGAACACAGAAGTAGGGTGTTTCCACTATCTAGTGGGTATTAAGAATCAGCTGCAAGCTGTTAAAATTAGACTTGAGCTAAATGGACAGAGTAATTGAATAACAGGAGACCATGTGAGTGGTAGGAATATCAGCTGTGTAAATTGAGCAGCCCACTGGGGCAAGGTACAAAAAAAACGGGGGGGGGGTGAGGGGGCTTCTGAGAAGGGAACTGTGGTAGCTCAAGTGTGAAACAATCTTTGACTAAATCATTTTTGCAGCTGTGGGCAAAGCCACTTGATGGAGGACTTCAAAAGCATTAAGCAAATGCTGCCTCTGAGTCTGAAGAACAAAGAAGGCACCAAACATTGGCAAAAGTCACCACTGAAAATGCTCTTAAGACCTTCTCCAGCATGACCAGAGAAACAGATAGACAATTCAGTAGCTTAAAAAATAGATACGTAGTTTTCTTCAAGCACTTAGATTTTGCAATTTGTGCCAGAAAAGTGATATGGCTTATAGTAACACCAAGCAATCAGAAGAAAGCTCAAGGACATCTCTCTGCTGAACCTTTTTTTTTAAACACACTCTGTGCAGACGTAGCCTGAACACACACAGTCAGCTATGCTAACTTCATCATTCACTGAATTTTCAAAAAAGGTGCATTTCTTGATTTCAGCTACTCCACGGTACTTGGAGCTGTATAGTCAGGCACCAACTTTTTAAGAAGCAGTAAATATACTTGCATGCCTAACACTACCCTACTCTGTACTATGCACATCTATATCATTAAAAACATAGCAAACAAAAACACCCACAAGCTGACAAACAAAACCAAAAAACATACCACTAACCAACCATTTTCAATTTTCATGGCTTTGTTCACGTATCTTCAAGATAGAAAAATGAAAACTGAACAAATCCAGGGACGTTAGCTCTGTTTCTGTAATGCATGTTTCTTGCATTCTTGCCATATTACTGGCAGACAGATAGATGATATTGGTTACGATTGTCCTTGTTGCCTAACACAGCAACACAGCATCACATTAACTCTCTTGTTACCACACTCCAAAGCCTATCAGCCCACCTGCAGAAAAAGAATTCTTGAAAAATAATCCCTGTTTGAACCAGGGAAAATACTTCCTCCCCCACACTCCCTAAATATAAAACTGACAAATCAGTGCATACCATTGGACATCGTATCAGAGCTTTGGGTCAGATTTCATAATAATAATGCCTTTTGTTTTTACAAGTAAAGTCACAACTGTATTAATATTCTGAAAAACCTGAATACAAAGGGCCTGTAAAAACACGATCCATCTAAAATCTAACAAGACACAGCATTTGTGAATAAGTTCTCCCAGGTCTTTTTTTCATTCAGCCTGCGTATTTTGTTGGAAGAAATAATTCCCAATAAAATGGAAACTCTTTTTGCATTTATGCATAACATTCTTCCATGTGAAGCTCCTCTGGAGAACAATATGTGGAAAACAGAGACAATAAAATTGTTCAGCAGTCTCTCTGACATACAGAGGTACCTTATCACAGAAGAGATGCATATGCTTTTGATAAGAGTATACAGCAAGTCATATTGATACTGAAGTTTCGGTAACTCCCACAGTACAGAGCTGTCACTTACATGCTCCATACAGCAGTGACTTATATCTGATATACAGTAATTTACTTCTGTGAGACAATTCAATAGAGATAATGGCCAGAGGATTCTCTTACTGTTGGTTACACTGATTTTACTGTTTCAGAAGAAGCTATTAGCTAATGACAAGAATTTCCTTTGTAATCATCCCTTCATCTTTGGAAAAAAAATAATCATGTTTTGAGTACTTCAGCATTGGTGAGTTCATTATTTCTGGTTTATTCTATGTTTTGCCTAGGTTTCAAAGAAAGCCCACAATATGTGCATTAGTTGGCATAAGAAATAATCTATTAAGAAAAAAAATATATCTCAACTCTTGTATGGAGTTAACATTTATCCTCTTGTCTGAATTCTGGATAAGAACGTTATCTTGTTTGCTCTGTACTACCATGATTATGTCTGTGCAGGTCATGAAGGGCTCTGCTCTCACAATCTCCATTGAAGTAGCAGGAATACTTCATCTGCTTTGTGTAATATCAGAATGTTACAACTCCATTTGTGGCACTTCTGAGCTTTTTTTTTTTTTTTTTTTTTTTTGTATTTCTAACCTCAATGGGGGTTATTCTTGTTCTTTCATGAATATCTTTATGGTAGTGGTGTTCTGTCTCATTGACATTCAGTTTAGCCTGGTCTTTCAGTTTATGCATGGGATTAAATTGAACAGAACTGTTTATTTAAAGGAACCAACCTGCTGTTCATCCAGGCCACTCTAAACCTGAATAGCACCTCACTCCACAATAGGACAATTCATGGAATAAAGAAGCACTCAGTGTTACTTAGGTCGAGTAGAATCCAGACCTTTACACTGAAGCTTTTTAATGTGGCTATTTATGATCAATCCAAGAAAAACGAAAATGTAAGTGCTTCATTTTTTACAAAGTAAAACCAGCTTCACCACAATCACAGCTCAAGTAATTTGCTACTTGGTACATTCCATTCAGGTGGAGGTAGAAAGAATAAAATCACTCAGTCAAAGGTGGCAGAATTCAGAGCACATAAAGAAATCCGTAAAATAAAGAAGGAAGATAATTGCAATCTTTCCAGTGCAGAACCATTTTAATGTGTACAGAACAGCTTTACCTAGCTTCAATCCACATATATTTTCATTTAAATACAGTCCTTTGCTAATTCTACCACTCTCTAAAGTTTACTGCAGGGAGCATGAAAAAGATGGTCTTTATGAACAGATGGTCTTTTCAAGGGAATGTAGTTTCATTTAAATACAGACAAATGTACTGCAAACTAATGGTCCTGTTAGAATGCAGGTTCTGAGAAGGGAAAATATAGGACCACATAACACACTAGCTCTTAATTATGGAAGGTTTTTTCCCTTTCTGAAGACAAACTAATCACTAATGATGCTTAATTAGGAGTAAACAGGTACCAGTGTACAGTCATTCATGTACAAACAGATGTCTATTGATCGTATTTGACTGAATACGAATGCAAGTAACTTGTTCTGGTATTAGAATAGGATGGGAAACTGCTACTGACTCCATGACAGGTGAACAAATTTACCCTGTCACGTACAGCTGCATTCTTACTTTAAAGGCTTGGCTTACAGCTGAGCATTTGGTAGCAACTTCTTTGTTGCTTTTTTCCAGCATGCCATCCAGTGAACCTGCATCTATTTGAGAGAGAAAGTGGAGAGAGTTTATTACCGTAGTCCAAATGAGCAAGATGCTATATGTTTTTATGTTCTGAAATGCCTCCTGATATTTCCTGCTTTCCACAGTTGCGCAGAGATTCTGCAATTTCATGCAGACCTATCAAACCTAAATCTGTGAAATGGCACTTCAGCTAAAGGAGGCCAGGTGTTTTCATTGGAGTGGAGTATCTGGGGAGTAAACACTGTCACCTGGGAAGACAATCATTCCTGGGTAAAGATACAAAGAAACCCAGAAATAGAGAAGAAATCCTAACCTTTACACTATATTATTTTGTTGGGTTTTTTTTTTGTGTGCTAGTATTTGTTTTCTTTGAAAGGCTCCATGAACTCACTATATGAAGTTTAGAGCAATCCTTTTCAATCTTTGGCAGCCAGAATCCACTTTATAGTCCACAAACACAATAAAATTAAATTATGGAAGATAAAGACCCTCTGAATTCTTATTTCTACTGACAGTTTCATGGTAGAGATAATGCTTTTTTGAAAAAACATTTGAACCAAAGTAGCCAAACTTACAGGCTTTCTTTTTCAGTGCCTAATAAGAACAGTGAACCTTTCACCTTCCTAAGATAAGCCCTTTGGCCTTCTGTATGGATCTGTGGAAAAGAACAAAATGATGTCAGCGCTAACAACAGCCAAGACCATCCTCCTGCTGTGTTTACAATAGAAACAGAGCACAGTTTATCACAATTGTTGGTGTTGCCCGCTGCAGGATTCCAATTTCCAGAGATGAAAAGTCAGAGCTCCCACTTGCTGCCTGCAACAGCACAGAGGTGCTGGGGTCTAAAGGCAGCAAAAGCCTTTTTGATGCAGTGAGGTGGGATAGGTATCAGGAGCGGTTCTCACTCCTATGGTTAGCCAGTATCCTCAGTTAGAAGGCTCTCTGAGTCAACAGTAGACACTTGAAGTGAAGTCAGTACCACAGAAGTGCACGTGATAAATCTTACTGACTTTGTTTGTTTTTGTTTTTTTTTTGGTGGTGGTGAAAAAGGCACTGAATCTGGAAAGGATGTCAAAACTTCCCAGATCTTCAAAAATATCAACTGGTTTCAAGTTCAGATAGAGTAAGAGTACAGAGCCTCCTTTGTTTGCTTAAGGTCTATTCTACCACTAAGTATATCTACGTACTTCTTCAAGGTTCTTCCCAACATGGGAGCAGAGCATTCAAAAGAATTGAGGCTGTCTGAACAGCACATGCACTGTTGTCAATTGCTACTGCAATATTAATATGTTAATATTAATAATTTATTTAATAACAAAGCAAGTTGTATTTGAAGATGCTAACAGAAATATTAATATGATCAGGTTCATACTTATTACTTTTTCTAGTATTATAACAGAGTGAAAAATTCATTTTAAAGTCACTTAATAATGAAGTTTGAAAGAAAAAATCTGTGATGAACATATTGAGTAAAAAAATGAATAATGTAAGACAGTGACATATAACATCACAGCTGAGAGAAACCATCTTCTGAAGTCAATTATTCTGTCATATTATAGTATCATGTTTCTCTTGTGGTTTTTCTCTTCGGTTTTTGTTTTGTTTTGGTTTTTTTTTTTGGAGTGAAGAAAGAAACAGCAGTACTACATTCTCCTTAAAATCAGACAAGTGGATTTGCTCATAATTATCTTCTCATCCCTTGGGCAACCAAGGTGACATGGTTAACCTTAAAATAGAATTTAGCAAAATAAAACATGGAAGTTGGAACTAAAGGAATGCCAGAAGTACTAAGATAGGGACAAAAGATACAAAACATGTCATAAAATAGGAGGCAGAAGAACAGGCAGACACCACGTCAGAGTTCCTATCTTGAAAAGAAGCAGTGAATCAAGACTCAGTGACAGCCATCTGGGATTCCGCTACTGATTTCTCATGGAAGTCACTCAGCTCCTTTAAAGTACAAGCCAGATGTATTACACAGACACAAATAATATCCAGTCTCCTTTTTCTGTTCATGCTTATTTCTTACACCCCAGTGATACACCAAATCTTTTACAAAAAACCCTAATGTTTAACATCTCTACCTGTTCAATAGATTTTGACTACAAAGTTCAGGAACGCAGAAATGAATCTCTTTAAATGTTACGATGCATGGCACTACACAGTGCAGGCAAGCATTGCAAGCACTGCCTATCATCCAGAATAGTTTCAGGTCCATGCCCCAAAGCACTTCCAAAACACAAACAACATCACCACTTTGCTGTATGTGTTCTTCACATCTTTACACCTTAATTCTACCAAACATTTGAAAGTTCTTTTGCACATTAATGATATTTTTGTTTGCAACACAAACATGATCAGTTAGGATAAAAAAAAATATCAATTTTCCAAGGAAATAATTACTTTGAAAGATCTGCTTTAAATATTTCTTTTTGTTCAAGATTTAAGCAATCCCAATGCTTACTATAACTAACAAAAGTTCTGTGAAAAATATGTACTTGTCCTAGTTTTATTTGTGTAGGTAGAAGTACCTTGAGCACATAATCTTTCATTATTTACTTCTGTAGTTGATCGGTACTGAACTAATTTAGCTTGCACAGTTACTGCTGACAATCTGACAGTAGAAGACAGCTGAATGGACAAAAGCTGATGATAAATACTTGAAAAAATCCTTATTCTATCAAGTCTAAATATATGCAACAATATCAATGCTTTGACAGATGTCCTGTGAGAAACTATATTTTTCTCTCTTAATTTGAAAGTTATCAAGTAGAACACTGACAATGTCTTTAGAGTTTTCTTATTTCTAGCCTAAGAAACTATACAGAACAAATAGATTAGGGAATATTTAAGAGCCGCCAGTAATGCTCCACATCTCCCCTCAGACTTTACTTTGATTCACAAATACCATCATTTGCACTTTCTGAAATGTGACAGGAGAAGTCTTGCACAATTTTAGATTTAGAGACTGGAGACACATTTGTAACTGATTCTGTAGCACAGCCCCAGATCAAAGTGATGATTAAAATCTAAGTTCTGGTGGGAGTTCGATCACTTCAAAGGCTGTACACAGCAACATTAACATCCAACCATGCATAGTTTAAAGAAGCATGTGGCTGGTATGGGAAATCCCAGAGGGAAACAAGGCAGTCTTTCTGTGCAAGCAGATAGCGCTCACAATACTCAAAGGTTTATATCTTGACTATGCCAAACCCTCTTGGACAGCAGGAAATCCTCTTGTGTTTATCTCAAGAAGAGAAGCCTATTTTCTTTTACTTTTGCTAAAAAAGTAACAATAGAATTTCCATATATGAGATTAGACACACTGCTGTTAGCACACGCAGTAGGAAGAGCACTCTTTACATCAATTGCACACAAACATTTGCTCCATAAATAAATTTAAAAAAAAATTACATTAAAATCATCATTGTCTACTGCAACACTCAGGAACGTTGTCTCATCCAATAATACCTCTGCACATAAATGATACAAACACAATCAGTTTACCTCTGCTATTATTTATTATTCATGTTGTGAGAGCACAGAGAAACCCCCGCCATGGGGCCCTGATCTTATTTGTACTTGCTGAACAAATACATCCTAAGAGACAGTTGCTGTCCTCAAGAAACATTTTATTTACTGCCTAAACAGACAAGACAGACAAAGGGTGGGAGAGGAAGGAACAAGGTGAAATGGCTTGCCCAGTCACACTGCTAACCACTGACATATTGAGGACACGCAGCAAGACACTGTTAAGTCCAAGAACAGAAATCCGGTCAATGGGATCACTGCAAAGAGCTGCACTCCCCAGCTCGGCCCCTGGAGTACAGAGTGCTTTGACAACAGTTGCCCTTTCACAGACATTGCCCCAAATGATCTTATAAAGCAGCTGCACAGTTCATCACATCTGAAATACTTCTGCACTGAGGAGAAGTTACTGGACTTGAGGATGGAGTATATGCTGCCACAGCTGGGAATCAGCAGCACAGGTTCCTTCTGTGAGATGCCCAATACCTCCAGCTTCCATATGTGTCACTCCAGGCAGAACTGATTTATTGGGATCTCTCACAGAACTACTATACTGTAAGTTTGCCTGGGCAGGGCTGAGAATATGTTTATTTATTCATGCCTGTCTCAGTGGCACAAGGAGCAATTACTGCTTATGGGGATTGAATGTGGAAGTCTGCAGTGATTAAAGAACAGAGCATGGAGAACAGCTCGATCACCTTCACCACTTCTGAAAGAGTCAGGCTCATTAGGTTCATCTGCACATGCAGAACAGTGTTAATTCACCCCCCAAAAAAGGATGGTGAGAGAGTTGAAGGGTTGCTATGCATCCCCACAGATTACATATGGCACTCATCAGCTACAAGAAATTACCCCAAAAAATTTAAAAAAAAAAAAAAAAATCTAAAAAATGGAAATGAGTGGGAGAAGCCCATCGATTGCAGTGTGACTGGAAGTGAAACATCTGTCACACACAGCTTTCTGCAGAACTAGAGACTTGTTTATTACTCAGTTCTCCACCCAGAGATTTGTATGCACATCTAATTAAGTGAATGATGTAAGGCTTCACAGTTGCACCTTTCAGTTAGGGAAACTTAGAAAACCCTTACCACCAAAGCGATTAGACTGATGTGCTGACTGCTGGTCATCTTGGATTAGATCACTGGACTTTTCTTTATAAGCAGACAGGTTAGCAATAACATACTGCACAAACTGTAATGGGAGAAGCAAGATCCTACCTAACAATTTCCATCCCATCAGATTTCTCTTACCACATTTTCACAAGCTGCTTTAAATAATGGCACTGTATATTTTTGGAGATGTAGCTGCATTTTCTGGCAGATAGAACAATCTTAAATATTGTTTTACCTGCCTCACTGGGGAGCTTTGCAGCATAATTAAAATACAGGGCAGATGAAGAGCCATACAGCACAACTACATCACTGCAATAGAATAATCACTCGAGTGTCACTTAGTGCTTCCTGTTTCCCAAGGAATGCAAGGATACAGCAGACAGCATAACGGTTGCTGGATGCCAGGCTGTTTTAATCTTCCTGGTAAACAACCGGAGGACAAAACTAATACTGCCCCATAGTTGCTTGCTACTAACACAGCATCCAGACCTCTCTTGGTATTCCTATCCTCAAATATTAATACCTATACCAGAGAAATCTACTCTAACAGAGGGTAAATAAATCAAGTAATGGGGTATCACAAGGTTAAGTGCAGGACAGAGCAGAAACAAATTTAACCATTCCACGTGAACATGTACTACGCTAGCTGATCACAATCTGTTCACAAGAGTGGTGGAATCACTGAGCCTGGGGGTGTTCAAGGAAAGGCTGGATGTTGTGTTGAGGGACATGGTTTAGTGGGAGCTATTGGCGATAGGTGAATGGTTGGACTGGATGATCTTTTAGGTCTTTTCCAACCTTGGTGATTCTATGATTCTATGATTCTATGGTGTAACTCTCAACCTATTGTTATCTATTAACACCAAGATTCTCAGTGAACCCTTCCAATGAGAGCGGGGCACCTCGCTCTTTCAGTCTCGTTTGAAATCCCAACCTGAAGGTTGCTTACAACCTTTAATATTAAGAGTAATATTAGGTGAATTTCAATATTAAAAAAAAAAAGAACAAACAAAAAATATCCCACAATCCAACCCCACAGATTCCATATGAATTTAGAAAGAGCTATAGTAGTAACATTCATACCACTGACTTCAGCCAAAATCAAAGAGCAACAAGGAACGTATCTGAAGAGGTAGTTGTCATATTATTATCCACAGTAGGGCTTCAACTTGAAACACATAAGACTGCCATTGTTAGTGAGAAAGTACTTGAATAATAATAAAAAATAAATGGTGTAAGCCAACACTGCTATTCACACTACCATGCTCCTCCTATGTACCATGCTGACTTAAGAATCTATGAACAAAATAACGGAGAATTTTGGAACAAAGATTTCACATAATTCCCACAGCACTGACAAAACAACTTCACAGCACAGACGGACGTTTGTTTCTGTTTTTCCTAAACAAAGGAAAGTGTGGAAAAGTGGAAAAATTTCAAGGCTTTTGTGGTTTTATTTTTTTTGACTGCTTTGCAATGGAAATTAATTGTAAGGTCCCCCATGAAGTTGGCAAATCATGGGAACTGGGTACTTGGATAAAGCTCATGTGAAATGCATGTTTCAAATAGACACAAATAGATGACATTAATTTAAAAATCCATAAAGTAAAAAACTAGAAGATCACAGCTGACCATGAATATATATATGATATAAATATGAATATATAATGAATATATATATGAATATATATATGATATATATGTTGTATATGGATGCAATTATTGAAGGCATGCATTAACATCCCACAAGGTTTGTAGGTATCTGTTAAGTAGTGTGAAGTTTTTGCAAGATCAGCAAAACAACAACAAAAAAAAGTATTGATTGCTCTACTATTAAAATTAGTTGACACAAAATCTACTGTGAATAGGTAGCACTTAGTACTAGAGATCATTGCAGGTCTTTCTACTGACAAGATGAAACAAGAAATTGACTATTTAGACAGACTTCTTCTCTCACAGTCACCTTGGAAATATTGGTGTGAAGGAAAACAAACCACCAAGGATATTCTTTGCTAGACAACCCGGAACATATTACTTATTTCACTGAATTTTACATTTTCACAATTGTAATCTAAAAATAAAATACCTGTACAGAAAAGTTCTACAGATGACAATTATAAGGAGCAATGCATAAAAAAAAAAAAAAAAAAAAAAAAAAAGTAAACAAAATACTTTTTGTAGTGCAACATCTAGAGGGAGCAGAGTGAAAGATTTTGAATTGTTTCTACCTGAGAACAAATTAAGTTAGCAGTGTTGTCAAATAAGTTCCTTTGTTATGATTTCCTTTTTAAATAATTCATGGATTTCTTTTTCTCCTTCTTTTACTACAGTCTTTTGTTCTCATGCTCAGCAAAAACAAGGAGCACATTTTCTTATGTAAAGCTAAAAACATTCTAGTGTGGTTGGTTTTCTGACATGCATCGTGACGGCTCCTCTAGAGAAAGTGTTTAAGACACTATGGGAGAAATGCAGCACTCAGGGACATTTAGCTATCTGCAAAAATCAGATCTCAGCAAACCTACAGAGCAGCTGGATATCTAACAAGCCTTTTGGCCATAAACAGTTTATTGTTACATAAATATGATAATGCAAAGAGTTGTTTGATGAGAAAGTGTGCGCCTTGTATTTCTAGCCATCTTTTACTAATAAAATGTCTGTCCCAGCCTGTAAATCTCTCTTTGAAATCTTGTCTTTCCCTTGCCACTCTAAGTCAGCCTTCCCTTTGTTTGCTTTCTACTTTCTGATCTTTCTCTCAGTGCTCCCTTAGAAAAACTTTCATTTTCCATTTTCCCTGTCATTTCTTCTTCTTCACAGCTCTGACAGTGCCATCACTTCCTTCCTGTGCACACTGGCTCAGATTCCCACTCTCACCCCATAACGTTCCCTTCTGCACTGACTATGACTGCTGCCTGCCTTGCTGGGTCAGGGATATCATCTGACACCGTGACAAATCAAATGTCTTCCACTTACACCTATCCTCAAAGTCTGAAAAGATCTTAGCCTGGTATTTCAGTAGTCCTACATCTATCCTGCATCTCCTTGCACTAACATGATCTTTAATCTACATGAAACTGTTTTCCCATTCAAGACCCACTACAACCTCCCCTCCGAAGACTAAAATCAAGAGATCTTCCTTTATCACCAGTTCTGACTCCCCTTATCACCTCTCTCATTCTATTTGACTGTAATGCCTCTTATTTCAAGCTAAGACAACATTTGTTTAATTGCAAGCACAATCGTAAGACTTCTGCCACAACAGGCAATGCTTAGTAATAGCTTTGTTTTGCTTTTTAAGTAAAGCAAATGGTTGTACTTTAGTCAACTGATTTTGTCAAAAATCAGTTCCTGCCAACATTTTCAAAAGGTCAAAATCACATGAGCTACGCACACGGGAACGTGAGACAGGCAGAAGATAAAATACTGTCAATCTCCATCCACTGAATTTGTATTATGGAATAATAACTGTGCATTACTTCTTTTTCCATGTGACAGATGTTCATTTCTCATTCCTGTTATACAGCATAACTTAGTGGGAATTACCACGCACTTCCTTTAGCATCAAAATTTAACCCCAGATTTTGCCCTCTAAAATTGCAGTGTGGCTTTTATCCTAATTTATTCTAAAAACAGCGTAATCCACTGCTCTCTGTCAGTTAGAGTGTGGTAACAAGCAATCTGTTGCAGTCACTCCTCTGTTCAGCTTGCCGGGTGGTAGCACAGCCATCACCTGGGAGCAACAGCAGTGTAAGCAAAACCTCTCAGCTACTGTCACTCATCTGCAGCATAGAAAAAGCAGCTAGCACAGAACTGGTACAGCACTATGCCATACTAATCAGATATTATTTTCACATTTATCAATAAATTTGTTAGAGTAAGGCCAGATACTGCCCTCTCACTATTCGCTCTCTTCAAACCCATGCAGAGGACAATATTAAAACTGAAACCAATGTAGTGAGTTCTGCACGCGCGCCCAATCTGCTAATTCTCAGCAGATGTGTTTGTGTTGAAAAAAACGGAATGCTTTGAATGAAAAGCTGCTGAGGGATTTTCAAGAGCTATAAGAGAAATGGAACAAGTGGTGTGTCATGGTAAGAGTTGTTCTTCTGATCAAACACCTTCCCCTTCTTATCTGAGATGCAGCAAACAGGCAGCTCTGACTTCTGACACTTTGAACACTTGGGCCCAGAGGAGAAAAATGAAGAGCATCAGTGAAGCATTGCAGCCCATACCTACATCATTTATGCAGAGATGAGCACATGCAAATCCTACAGAGATTTTGCCTTCTAGGATGTGTTGGGCTGTGGACTGTAGACAGGAGCCTAATTGAATTTCTTTCTGTGTACGTGCAAGCACTTTTAGTTTAGCTCTTGCTTGGGGTGCTATGCTTAAGCATCATTAAATTGACATAAATGCAATGGACTTTAACTAGGAAAGCTCAAGCATTAAAGCTAGGACAAAAGTCTCAGTCCATTTTGTCCAAACCCCTCTGCCTCCAGCACTGCTCCCTGTGATGTACTCTGAAATGCTTTTTCACCCATTCCTGTTTTAATTCTGGTATGCCATCAGTGTGATTCCTACCTTGTTAACATTCAAGCAAAACAATATCCAAGGCCAATATTTAGTGCTTTAGCAGCACCCTGTCCCAAGATGCAAACCTGTTTAGAGATATTTGTAAACCTAAGCCACGGTATTCACTTTTTAATTAATGAAGAAAGCTTAATATGCAATTTTTTTCATCCATCTGGCACTAAAATTGCTGAGTTGCTTCTGTTGCATTTTCAGGAGTTTGGACCTATTAGAAGGAAATTACAGTATATTTTCTTTCTAGATCTACTTGCTTATTTCAAATTCAAAGGGTGTTTGGAACTGAGAAGAAAATATTAGAGAAGACACGCGTATATTTATGCATTCTTTCTATTGGCTGTCACAGGACATACATTAACTGTAAGCAGAGACAGAAGTATGTTTACACTGTTCTGGGTCCACTTGCAAAAACATCACTGAAAAAAATAAATTGCAATTCATGCATTGTTCATAATCTGTAAGAGATCAAATTTCTCCATTTCAGTGTAAAGAGCCTGTTGTGGTGAGATTACTTAAAAGTGGTTTTTTACACTGCAATACAGCAGTTGTTTTACTAAGCAATTCCTTTATTTTCTTGGGGGCACCTTCAGGGATAGAATTACTAGTTTTTATATGAAAATCTCTAAGATTTTTTCCTTCTGATACTTTCAAACTTTTTGCTGAAGAAAATGTGAGGTTTGCAGAGTCTTCTGTGGCAGTCTTCTGTGCACATTCAAACCTGCTTGTTACAACTTTACTTATTACCTTACTATGAAGAAAAACTAGAAACAACTTTTCTTCCTAAGTAAAATCAGAAAAGGGAGAGCATGACAGGAACCACCCTTTTCCTGACACAGTTTCATTAGGTATCCTGGTGGAAATGTAACATGGAAAACACGTTCATAAATAAAGTGAACATTTGATTAATTCTGCTTCTACGTTTTTCACTGATCGATTTCTCAATACGTAACGCATGAACTATCACAGTTAGGTTGCACTGGAAAGCCTACTTGAAACCCTCAGATAGATGGTGGAATAGTCCTTGGGGAATTTTTTAGCAAAAGGTAAGCTTTAATTCAGTTCACTTTTCCTCCACATCTCTGAGAGGCATCCAGCACACCCAGCCTAACAGCAGCTCTCTGAAAGGCACTGCCTGTGACGTCTCCAGCAGCGCAAGTACCAGCACCACCCAGCCCCGCCAAGTCATCCATCAGGGCCGATCTCCTGCTGCGGGACTGGCAACAACCAGATGCTGCACAAGAAGGGGAATGTCTCTTAACAGTACCTCTAATTATCTATATTATCCAGGGGAGGAAAAAAGATTTTTTTTTTTTTTTTTTTTTAATTTCCACATGGCAATCAATAGGTGCAGAACTCAAGAGTTATAATCTTTGACTTAACTGTAATTCATAACCTGTCCAATGAAACCACAGAGGTTATTCTTCAAACAACAGCTACCAAACACCAGGTCTGAACTTTAAAGTTCATTACTGAAGTCGCTGACAAAAACATCAGTATTTACCTTTTGCAGAAAACAAGGGTGTGTCTGCACTGCTAATGTTGCCATGTTGCCATTTATCAAAAGCATCCCATTAACCACCTTCCCTCAACAAACTCTTAGTTGGAGACCAGAGAGGGTTCCCTATAAAAAGAATCAGAGAAAGATGAAAAATATCCAGTTTCAATTATTATTTTTTTTTTTTTTCTAGATCTTTTTATTTCATCAGTTTCTAGTGCAAAAGAAAAAACCCTCAAAGTATTGGGTCTCAAAGGTGTCCAGGATTTTTAGCATGTCCTTGGATAACTGGCATTTTTTCATGGAGACTAGTTACTTCAACAAAAAAACGTCATGACTGTGTTGACCCTCAATAGATTATTCTTATTTATGTAACTCCCGATTAAATATTTCACCATTTACAAACCAAAGTTTTGAAAGGATGGGAAAGCAAGAATCTTTGTCTTCTATCCAAAGAGTCTAAAAAGCAAAAACTGACATACCTAAACCTACTCCAGTTTCTACATCCGATGTGAAAAAAGAACACAAACTGATGCAGTTTATTCCCCCGGAAAGAGGAATTTGTATTTACATTCATTTCATCTAAATACATCAAAAGGAATGTGTTAAAGCAGAATGATATTCCACGATTCACACGGCAAATACTATGGGGTCATGTTATCCATTACCATGGTTCTTCTCCTGCACTGTATGTTTTCATTGCTTAGTAATTACAGGAATGTAGAATCAATTAAGAGAAAATAATGAAAGAGAATATATAATTTCCATAAATAAAAAAGAGCCACTTTCTTTAGAAATATTATATGAGCAAATGAAGGAAATCAGCTTTAATTTCACAGATGGCAATCCATTTGAAGACACTGCTCACCACTAAGCCATACTCTCTAATTAGAGAATTTTGTCTCTGTGAACCTTTATTTATTACTGCATCATGATCCTTCCTGCCTAATCTGCTATGAAGGGGCTAATTAATAATAACCCACACTAACCAATGCAGACAGACTAAAGGGAAAAGAGAATTAGATATACATTATCTGAAAATAATGTTCACTCTCTGAAAAACAACTAAAGGACTTTATTGACTCAACTTGTATAACAAATGACACTTAAGTAATTCATTGACAAGCCAGAACAATGGCAGGACTGAAAGCCTATTAAGTCGTTTTTCCAACAGACATCACACTGCACTGGGTGTAAATTTCTCATTAATTAATTAAGACTTAAATATTTAAGTGATTAATTTTTATGAAAAAATCATAAAATATAACAGTGCTTAGGATAAGAGATTGAGGTTACTCACATTTATTGACTGGGCTATACAAGAAATCCATTTAGAAAAAAGCTTCCAGTTGAGACTCAGAACACTCAAAGCATTCATTGCAAACACTGTGAAAACAAAGTGCTGATATTGCTCTTAGTTTTGGTGCATTTTCATTTTTCATCTGATGACTGCTTTTAGCAGACTTTGTTTAGGGAGGAATATTCCATTCAGCTTATACATGCACAGCATTTCCAAGTCCCATCACCCCAGACCTGTTTACCTAAGGATTTTGCTTAAAACAGTAGTGCACCTTGCCCAAATAACATACCTCTCTCCTCTGTTCCCTGCTGAGTTTCCAACTCAATCTGTAGACATACTCATGCCAGCCTTTCCCACCTAACCTCAACTCTTTGTCCCTCTTTAAGATGTCCTCAGCCTACACCATTCCCTGCTTCTTACTTCAGTACTGCCTGATTGCTGCAGGAGAGAGAGGTTCTCTCTTTAGCTTTTCTACTTCAGAGGAAACCACTCAGCTCATTCTGTCCCACTAGAAACTGGTGGCTTGCTTCTATCCTTCTTCTACATTCACGTCCCACTCTCACACGGGATCCATAGTCCCGTGAAAAGAAGCACCATGGAGGTGCATGATGCCTACACAGATAAAATTTCCTTTGAATCCACAGGAGATGCTCAGCTTTCAAAACCTGCCAGGTCACTATATTACCCACACTGACCTCTGTTTTACAGCACATTAGGCTTCTCCCAATTATCATTCCACTGAGATCTGCAGGTTTAGTCCAACCAGCTGACTTTGCAAGATCGAAGCTAACCTTTTCCATCCCATAGGAAGTAATAATAAGGAAAAGAAACCTAGAGGAAAATCAAAGGAAAATAATTTCCTGACATTCTAGCCTTAGCCGTTATCAACACATATTGCATTTCACTTCATCTTCTACACAACTCTTAGCATATTCAGCACCTCTGATGGAAATCAGTGTGGTAAGACGACAACAAACATACCCAGGGCTCTTCAGCCCTCTTGGCTGTATCATTTCTATTTATCTGTTGTCTGCATAAGTCCCTTTATTATAAACTCATTCTTGAGGCTAAACATTAATGAGAGATACTGAAAGCTCGAAGCTCAGATTTCTGCCAGCTCAATAGAATTTATAATCACTGCAAATGCTTTTCATATAAAAAGCTAATATTTTTAATCTTTTTTTCTTTCTTGAATTAAAAGCCTCTTTCATATTTGATGTATTAACTGTATTAGCATTTGTTCTCTACGGATATCAAATCTTGATTATAATTATTTGCATGTTAATGCTTATTAGTACATCCAACTGGATGTGAACAATAAATAGAAAAAAGTGTAAAGTGCAAAACACTTCATGTTGTATATTCCTAGAAAAGGATGGGAAGCTGTAATTGCCAGTGATTGCAGCCAAGCCTATAATAATCAGAGTGAAATCTAAGGTGAAAGTAATACAAAAACTGTAATTTAGTTCAACATAAGTTACAGGGCTAGATTAGTTTATTAAATTTGGGTAGAAAATAGAATAAATCTTGTTTCTTTACATTTCCTCAGGTACAGCTTTCTGAGTAACGTTAAGTGGTTACATAATGTCATCCCTATAGTCCTTTATTCACTTGATAAAATCCACCTGATCTGTGAAAAACACAAACGTGCCAATGCCGCAGGAGCTGGAGAGCACAAACATGGCTCCAATGAGAGCCAAGATCTGAGCTGGTGGGCACAGTGTGGGACCACATGAGCTGGGTCCCACAGGCCATACATTCCACTCCTTGTCCTGTTGATAGACCAGCACCAGTTCACCCACAACTGCTTTCAAGCCTGTATCACTGTGGTGACACTGAGGTTTTGGTGTTGCTGTTATTTTATTTGTTTTCGATTGGTGTAAACAGCTGGCAAGCACAGAAGAATCATGCTTAGTTTGCTCTTTGGGGTCTTTGCTTATCCCTGTCCCTTTCTCTCAGTTTTTCTACTCAAGGGCAACTATTTCCCTCCTGCCACAAATCACTGCAGAGTTTCCTCTCCTCCTTCAAGGCCAGAAGCTTCCCACCCTTCTGCACACTGCACTGAACAGTGAAATCATTGGTTCTTTGGGACAAAACCTCAGATGAGAGGCTGCCTCTGGATCCCCCAGCTTTCTGAGGAGCTGCCAGCACTGGGGAACAGACCAGCCTGGGTCTGCACCACACTGATGCACCACCAGCTGCTTTTGATTGCTCTACATGGGAAGGGGTAATCTCTGCTTGGGATAACAAGGCTATCCCCTACCAAGCAACTGAACAAGAACTGCAACAAGACACTGAACAATCACTTGAATGGCCACCAGTAGGATCTCAATTCTGATTCTAGGGCACTTGAAAATCTCTTAGCACAGTCCTACTGCAAATATAGCACTTCAGTCTGATGTTGGACTTCACCTCAATACAATCCTGGCCTGAAGGCAGGAATATGAGCCAAGCAAGGCACACTAACACCTACATTGTGACAAGATAATCTCTTCTTTTTTGTAAAAACTGAGTTTAATTGCAGTTTCATTCATGATAATGACCTACATAATTTTCAATAATTGGATACAATTTATCTTTTCTTAATGAAAAAAGGAAATTAGCAAAAGGATAGGATACTGGAAAATTCTTCATCTGAAACCTCTTCATTAATTATTAGGATGTCTAAACACCATTTTTAGAACTATACTTACAGAAAAAGAATCCAGCTTTCATATATTCTTTATTCTTCTGTAGTCTATACTGTAATACTATGCTTAAAACATAGCCCCTGCTTCCAGGAGTTACCCATTTTATTTGGATACCATTAGCCCCACTTCTGAAGTGACTAATAACTCACATATACTTTTTAAAACATAGTGTGACCACCAGTACAAATGCAAATGTATACTGTCAACTGATTAAATTAAATTACTTAGGACTTCCTGACATTCCTCTGCGTCACTTGATTCTTTCCATTTTTTTCAGTGGGCTTTGTACCAACTTCAGCATTCAAAAGTCCTTATTTTTCAAGTAATTAATTATTATAATTGGCATCATGTACCTTATCACTAGCTCTGATATCAGCATTCAATACATGAAACAAAACAAACTGGACTTTGAATAGATCGGTATATCTGCTATAATCTTGCAGATGACAATGATTAATAAAACTCAGTATAAAACACTGTATTTACCAAGTCATATTTTACATTTGTTGACTTACTAAATCACTTCGACATATCTCCAGTTTATGTACTATTACTGAAGAATAACTACACAACAGATGGCAGTGTGTTTGCATTACAATTTTTTTCATCAGGTCATTCTACAAGGTGGTTAACAGATTGATATATATTATTAAGCAGTAGGACTTTTTTGGTAATATGGAGCAGATAATCAGCACCAACAAATTAACTTCTACACTGGCAAGGAGACACATATCATTGGAGACAATGCTTTTAACAGCAAAACTGTACTGTCAAGGACTAAGATTGGACTAGAGCCCATACATAAAAATAGAGTCTTCTACATAGAATAATTTTCTGAAGAGAAACTTCAGACTTCTGAATCTCCCAAAAATATTAAAAGATTTACTATTAAATAAAATTGGAATTAATTTGGTACATAATTAAATGACTACAGCAGTACCTATTGCACTTTTCCACCACGAGTGGAAAAATTACTATCTCACATCAACTAAAAATAATAACTTGCAAAAGTTGCAAGTAATGAAAATTATTGCAAAGGAAAGCCATGCTCCTCTGAGACACATGCTAGCTATTTCTTCCTTTCTTTTTCTGAAAGAAAGCAAAAACAACAAAAAAGCAAATCCAAAACAAACCTCAGAATCCTTGATTCCTAGAACAGAGATGAAGATATTTGAATGGAATGTTACATTTCCACCCTGCTGCACTGCAGACTGAATCAAACTTTTCAGTCTAGTGGGAATTGCTTTGGTTCTCTTGCTTCAACCAACACTCTGCAAAGCTACGCAATGCGTCAGTACTGATTAATAAATCAGAACAGTATAAACCTGAGTTAAGACCAAATGACCAGAGAAAGGAGGTAGAAAAAGACAATATGCAATACCTGCCTTCCTCTCCCAGTGCCAACCCATGCCCTAGACAAGACATTTGCTTTTCTGGGATCTATAAAAACAAGGCATTATATCAGAGGGAAGTACAGTTGTTACTTGTAGCTGATACTGTAAGCAGTCCTTTCTGTTTTGTCTGGTTGGTAAGAATTGATGTGTGACATTTCAATTGATTTTCAGACAAAGAGAAAGCTAATATTAAAGACACTCTGTCAATGTCTTGAAAAGAAACAATAACGAAAGAGTTAACAAAATACTGTGATTGTGTGTTCTCCCTAGGAACAATAGGAAGACAATGTTCTGATTAAATAGAGCATTTTTTAAAAAGAACATCTCTTTTGGCATCCTATTACAATATAAGACTGCCATTGGGGAGGGCAGAGAACAGCTGTTTTCAATGAGAAATTCTAGCTTGTCTCTGTGGGTTAGTATTTCTATTTGTGATGTACCCTGCCTACTGTCAGACCACTAATTTTTGGTAACGCAGGCTCTGTCTTTGAGGCACAAAAAGGGTGAAGTGGTGCAATAATTTGGAGGTTGAAAATTCACTGCTTGATGTCTCCCATAGTAAATTTGACCCTGGAATATTAAGGGGTGTTAAATAAATTGGACAAAGAGGTGTTTGGGGAGTAGAAGTGCCAGACATGCTGCCATGAATGAGCAATTAGATGTTCGCGAACCAGCTTATCACAAATTACATGCCTACAATATCTATTACTGTAATGACCTTGAGAGTTGACTCATATTCTCCCTTAACCTAATGAGCATGCTGAGTATAATCAATTACGTCTGCAATTAAAATTATAATTTGTCTAACAAACTCTTCTTTGCTTTCAGACATTTTTAACAAAGCTTGTTATATACTGGTAAGAGATAAATATTAATTTTCTGCTGGGTTCTCATTTTTTTCACTTACTCTGTGGCTAATATATTAAATCACATTACCTCTCACTTTTTTTTTTTTTTTTTTTTTTTAAATATTTTCAGCAAAATTTAGTTAAGTTTCAGTCTTGAACATCATGGGATAATTACAACATTTAACAGCAATTTATCATTTTCCAATAGGGTTTGCAGCGTTTCTTTGCCTGCCTATTGAAATTTTGTTTGCATATTCCACTCAAGAATAACTGCAAACACTCTGCCTTTCACTTCTATACACACAGACATGCACTTCTCCTGTTCTACTGGAGTGACCAGAAGGTGTTCTGCTCAACAGAGCTGACATCTGCTTGCCAGCCTAGTCTTGCTGAGGTCAAATCAACCCAACAAAAGCTAAACACAGCCCAAAATTGAGGAACAGGATATCATTCATTGCAATCTGCTGCTTAATTATAGCGTCAACCTGGCACACAACCTTTTTTCTTATGTATTCACATGTTCAACAAGCGGTCCAAAATGTTAGTATGGAAATTCAACATATTAACCATCAGAAAATGGAAAGAACTGGAAGAGGTGTTTTAAAAATACCTGCCCATACTTTGTGCAAGGAACGAGCAAAGAAAACTCAGTTCTCAGGAAAGGAAAACCCCAGCAAATTTGATGCACGACTATTTTAAAACCATTGAAATGATGAATTCCTTTTTGAGTTGAGAGAACTTTCAGTGAAGCCACATCTCTCTTAAGTGGGCACTGCTTGTGTAGGTAGACTTGGCACGTCCTGTAACCCAGCTAGCAATCTGTCTACCAGCTTCAATCAGCTGCCAGGCAAACCCAGCAAACACAAACAAAACACAGCCCCAACCGCTAATGAACGTGATGCCACTGCTCATTTTGCAAGCTGCTGTTAATTAGAGAGCCAAGCAGGAAGGCAGTGCCTGAGGCCCAGCTGCCATCCAGGTATTGCTGCAGCATAGCACTGTGCTGAGGAATTGCACCCAAGGAATCTTCTCGCCTGGGACAGCAGTGTTTTGGCACATGGCATTTTTTACGCAGAAGAGAATTTGGGAATAAGGGAAAGACTCATTTCCTTCTCCCACAATCTGCTCTTAGAACTCCCAAATATGTGAAAGTATGTCAAACTGAAGAGCATTATTTGCTTATTTTCCTTCTGCAGCACACCTTCTTCCGAGGACCTTCCTATGTTTATTATTCTTAACGCTTTCCAAGAAGTATTGATGGCTACCTCAGAAATGAGGTATGACAAAGCTATAGAATAAATAAAATTTCTGATAGAAATGAGTTTGGTTTCCTCCAACATTTGGATCTTTTTCACATGCTACACCTGGATTGGGGCCTGACTGCAGTGGGACATGGCTGGGAGCACAGAAATGAGGGAGAAAAGGTACTTCAGCTGCAGCAATAGACACGAGTCACTCTTCCCAATCTGGTACAGATAATTAATAAACTATCCTGCATTTCGTATTTATTTTTGTCCAAAAAATCTAACCAAGGTGTTGGGTGTTGTTTTTTTTTTAAACTACTCCATATTTACACTAAACAAGATCACACAGCAAATTAAATCATAAATCCGTGTAACTAGTCCCCACTTCTGCCCCTTTGCACCAAGCATAGCTTTGCTCTCCTGAGCACCTCATTCAAGTCTAAGAGCTTCAAAACTAGTTAAGAATTTAATCATTTAATAACATGCATGAAACAAGTAATTGTGTGGGGGAAAATTTATTATTTAATTAGGCTCTGGTGGTAATCAATAGTAATCTATTAATTCATTAATTTGCAAAGCCTTTGCTTTTATGTATGTCCACAAATTCTGTTGAACAGATTTATCTGTTTTTTTAATTTATGAACTTTCCACCTTTGCTATGCAACAAGAAGTGCTCAAACTGTATATATTAAGCAGAGCAAATAACAGCGCAGCAGGAATGCATGTATGCCCTATAGAACTGAGTGCAGGATAAGATTTAATACTGAAAACAAGGAAAAGAAATAAAACAACAGGGCCTATTCTCCCCAAGATGTATGCATAACTCTCATTAATGTTAATGAACGATTCTAAAATGTATGTGCACTGAGGGGGAGTTTATTAGAACCTAATAAATTCAGGGATTTTCCTTTATTTTATTCAGTTTTTGTTTTACTTGATAGTTACTACAGCAATGAACTTTTTTAGGTGAAATAGAAAATACTTAAAAAATAAAAACACTACATCAAAATTTGCTTCGTAGGTTGCTTTCTTAAAATGCTGCTTTGCATAAATATGATTAATAATTTTAGATTCAAATTATAAATTACATGAAATGAAAATAATTGCTTACAGAAATAGGGTAAAAAATGTACGGAAATGGCAAAAGCTCCATTGATTCAGCACATGTATTTTCACAAGTGAACTAAATCATTTGTATCAGAGAATCTCACCTTCAACACCAAGGTTATCCTGTTTATCTGGAACTTGGAGAATTGAACATGTGATATGGACTCTCAGAATTGTAGAGGTTGGAAAGGACCTCTGGAGATCACCAAGTCCACCCTTCCCTCCATTATTCTAAACTCATCCAGACTGGCTTCACCAAAAGATCCAACTGAAATAATGTTTTAGGTTGTGTTCAAAGTTAATTTACAGATATGAAGCATCTATTGTATACAGTCTGAATGGATCCATTCTTTAATCTGGGCAGAAAGCCTGCCTCCTAATGGTAATTTCTCTCCAGAAGACCTGAGGCAGGCTTGGAGGCTGAGTGGGAAAACACAACAGCCTTCACAGTCTAACTGCCTATTCTGCACCTTCTCAATGGAAAACTAATACAGCTCATTCATGGATCAGAAGAATTAAAAATAAATAAATAAATAATTAAGAGAGAGAGAGAGACAGTGCTATGTTTGGGTATTATCGTTCTTTTGAATACTAAAAACTAGACTTGAAATTAGACAGACAAATTCAACATTCATGAAATCAAGTAGAGAAATTCACCATTTCAGATTGCAGCATCTCTAACAGCAAGATCAAGACAATGATTCACACAAGCACCTTCCATCTGATCTAGTTTATTTTCTTCCAGCTTCTCACAAAAAGAATTTGGATCAGTGATGTCAGGCAAACAACTTCATTTTACGTTGTCTAAGGCAGCAATGGAGGAGGTAACTCACAAAAAGCATAAATGAAAATGAAAAGAAAATGGTTTGATTCTTCAGAGGTAATAAGCTAGAAGATTACCAAAGGAGAAACCATTTTTTTCTCCTTCAAAAGACCTGAGCAATTTGGCAAATGCAAGATGCCTTTCTAATACTCAGCCTTTAGTACTAGGTAAAAACATCCTTGTCTCTAGCAGTACAGCCTGGCTCTGCGCTACTGGGCAGGATTTGTTTACAGGAGATGTGAAGCACACATCTCACCTAGCCCTGGTACAGCATATGGGTATGGCTAGAAATGGATTTGTGGTGGGACCCAGTGGTAAAAGAAAAAGCCTCAGGATCAATTTTACTCACATGGCTAATTATTATAAAGTTCATTTTCCTCTCTGAAAGCAGTCTATCTTCGAAGAAGGTAACTGTTAAAGCAGGGAATCTAAGCTTCTCTCCTCATACTTTACTTGTTCAATTTTCTGCAGAAGGGAAAAGGGCATGGTGCACTCAATTGCTTAAAAAGAAAGCACTGTGGTGCAAACAGCAGAGCATTGCTTGATAGCTGTCATCAAAACAGTAAACAACGTAGAAAATACAACAGGGAATTGCAGACCTCTGAGAACCACAACTAATCCAGGTACTGCCATGTAGAGTCATCACATAAGCAACATAGGATAAGCTGCACGTTTTCACTCCCATCACTATGAGAAAGTGAAAGGAAAAGGCAAAAAAAAAAAAAGGGCACCACATGAGGTGCCCTTACATCCATTCTTATTTAACCTCAGAACATGTTATTCCAGCAATATCTCCACAACCAGCCAGCTTGGGCTTTTTCTACCTCTAATCAAATGAGGAGGGGCCATTTGATAAAGCTCCTAGAGGCTGGTTTTTAAAGGTATAGTTCATATTTTTCCAAACTTCAACTTGGCTTTACAGAGCAAGTAGTGACCCTGCCTATGAGAGGTCTTGTCAGAGTGCACAGAAGCAGCATTCAGGAAGCATGAGAGGAATGAGGCTTGAGAGAGGGGGTTTGCTTTCTTTTTGCTGAATGCTCTGGGCTAATCCAGCCTGGCTTGCAGCAAGCATGATACAAGAACTGCTGAAGTGTCCAGAATACTTTATGTTATTTTTATTTAAACAGTAAAAATATTACATACCCTTCACCTTCTCATACTGTCTGGAGCTTATCGAGCAAGTTATGTTCTATTATTTTAACCCTGATTTTCCATTTCTAAATCATTTTTAGCAGAGGCTTTTCTTTTTCTAAAATAAAGTCCTCCATGGGCTAACATGGTACTGCCAGAACAGATGAAAATGCATGCCCTGCATCAGATGTGCTTACATCTCAGATGTGCTTAGATTTTCAATAGGTTCCAGGGCAGTGTAACCACCTACTCTTTGATGTGATAAAAGCTTTCTAGGAATAGAGTTAGGAAAGATCTCAATTCCTGTGCTACCACATGCAAAAACATTACATGTGCTCCCCCTATTTACTTGAAATTGTTAAGCAACAAACTCATTCAAGCTGTGCAGGCTCTCTAGGGGGCTGCAGAAAGTGTTAGGTAGACAGCTTGTTCTTTTTTAGAAGAGGAGGAGACTTTAAGGGGAAACTGATCCAGCTTAATATTTTCTTCATTCTTGCACTGGCAAGGCAGCCTGAGTTCTAATAAATTTCAGCCCTCTTCTAGCTGAAATTGGGTCATTAACATGAGAGAAGTAACTATTCTCCCCTCCCCTGAGAGACTCAGATGTCACAGCATCAGCCACAAAAAGGAGGCACCAAAGTTTAACACAGATCAGTAAAGTGAAAACACTTTGGGGGTAAAAACACCCAGTAAACTCAACCACTCAAAGTGGCTAAGTGCCTACTTACAGAAGGCATGCAATGGAAAGAAGAAAAGCTTTCTATTTCACTCATGACCTCCTAGCAGGCCTTCTGAATCTGTGGTAAGCACACAAATATTTTTAAGTGGGTCTTAGGAGAATATAACAGCAGTCCCTGTTAGGTTAGAATGCAAACACAAAGGAAGCTGGAGCCTGAGAAGCTGTGGGTGCCCATTCCTGGAAGTGCTCAAGGCCATGGATGGGGCCCTGGGCAGCCAGAGCTGGTGGATGGCAGCCAGCCCACAGGGTTGGAGCTGGGTGGGCTTTAAGATCCCTTCCAACTCAAGTTAGTCTATGATTCTATGTGCAAAATCATGAAGTCAGAGCACTGGGACACAGTACTGTGTTATAAATCATTACATTAATTTTTAGAAAGAGTTATTCAGAAACCTAATAAACTGAAATAAACCTTGCAACACTTTCTCAATAAACAATTTTCACCTAATACAAAACAAGGAACAGCATCAAGTTGTATGTCTGAATCAAATAGGAGTGCTTTAACAGGTAAGATGTTGCACATTTGTTGGAGAGCTACATTCTTGCAGAATGCAATGATTTGTAACGAAAAAAATATGAAAAGGAAACAAGAAAGCAGCAAGCTTTCCCCCCTTGTTAAACAAAGAGGTTTATAAGATACCAGCTTAATATAGAGCAGAAGCGTTATTAAGATGGAGCCTGGAAAGAAAATCATACACTAACCACACAAAAATTAATCAGACATCCTTGACTATGCTATTAATAATCGTAGACCTCTTGCATTGTCTGGGATTTCAAGAGGTTTTCCATTTGCAGCACAATAGGATGTTTGTAGGACCTGTACTCAAGAGTGGCAGTTGATTGATTGTACATTCTCTGGGACAGAGAATGATTTAAATGCAAAACATATTGCTGTAACATGAGAACAAAGAAGTGAAAGACACTTCCTAATTAAAACATAGGATTTTTGATCCTAATCTCAGTCATTGCAGGGGCAAATGAAAAGCAGCATCTATCACAATTCACAAATTATCTCAACATTCCTCTCCACCTTGTGTTTGTTTTTCTTTTTGTCGGCAGAAAATGCCAATTCAGTAAAACAGAAAGCACTTGCAAAAAAGATTTTCTTTCTATGAACAAAATACTTTGATGTTTTCAAAATATCCTCTTAAAACACTTGCAGAGGAAAACTTCCCCACCTTTCAGCCAGAAATACTTTCTCATTTGAATTGTAACTCTGTTTATTGGGGGGGGGGGAGAAAAAAAGATTGAAGATCTTTCAAACTCTCAAATAAACCCTTCTGAATTATTTGTTCAAAATTCTTCTCACACAAAAATTGTGAATACATGAACACACTCCAGGAAGAAAAAAACAACAACAACAAACAAGAAGGTATATTAAAAGCATCTGTGTTAAAGCAGCCACAGGCTCTCATGGGAATAAAGGCGGAAGGGCAGAGCATAAAGAACCCTGGCAGGATTTAACCTTCACTTGCAGGAACCCACCGGGTTGCTTGGGCAGAACGAGGCAGTGTCCAAACACAAACAGGGCACACATTCCCTGCAGCTTAGCTCTCACTTGTTGTCCTTCGGGAAAACAGAGAAGCCAGCAGGCAGCACTCTGCAGGTCTGCAGCAGAAGGCAGTCATGCCCAGCAAGGGATGAGCAAGATGCTGGCTGTAGCCAACTGAGCTGCATGACTTTTAATATCTAAGAGTACATTAAGGCAAATTAAGCAAACATTCGAGCCCACTTACTTCCTTATTATAGTTCAATTTAGACAGTGTCAATAACTCTGACTAGCTCTGGGGGTATTTTTGGAATTAAACTACCCGAAGAGAATATTCATCTAAGAAATCCATATGGTAAGAAAAGAAGGAAGAATTGCTACCATAGCATAGTACAGTCTTACTTTGTTACCATTCTTTAAGCTAGATCTTTCAAAAATTCTCTTGCTTTCCACATTTATAGCCTTACTTTTAAAATCCCATGTAGGTAGGTTTTTTAAAAATTATCTGTTTACTTATAATTACTCTAGTCCACACAGATATTCTGTCTTCCTACAGACAGAGAACGGTACTACTTTTCAAGTTACGTCGTGACATTCACTACTGGAAATTCAAAATCATTCAGATTCTGAGTGGTGAATTTAGCATTAATTCACTACTAAAGAGAATTTTTCCACAACTTCTGTCCCCATCCCTTCAGGGAACTTCACCACCTCGTATTTCTAGCTCAGACTTCATTACCCAGGTCTTCATTTCCATTTATCAGCGCCTTGGAGCCTTTGATACTCTCAGTCAGGATGGTGTCACGTCCATCAATCACTGGGCTGTTTCCACATTCCCAGTTTTCTTTCATCTCTTTCAACCTCCAAAAAACCTCAGCAACTGCACATGGGTGTTACTGAGCTCTTTGTACCTGTTGTAGTTTCCACAGAAATAAATAGGAGGCATTACTTTCAGAGCAATCTATGTGTGTATTAAAGGCAGATTTAAAGGTACATCTGGAACCAGTGCCTTTTGGGGCTGTGAACACAAAAAACAAAAAGCAGTATGATGTATGTAATGAACACAAGTGAGGTCCTGATATATATTTAAAAAAATAATTTAAAAAAAAGACATTAGGGCTGCATCTGTTAGTTGTGTCATAGAAAACACAGTCCTGGCTAAAGGACTGTAAGGAACATTAGAAAAACACAAGGCTGATTTTGAATAGATTTTTGAAGGAGAGAGCAAGCATTATTATTTGGAGTGAGTAGGAAACAAAAGCTAATAAAGGGCTTTAAGTGGTGGTTGGCATGAGTCAAACAATCTAGATGCCCTAGCTGCTTTCCAGCCGCTGTTAAGGGCCACTACAGTCCTAGTTTTGCAAACAATCAGCATTAACATCCTACAAACTTCACTCTAACCTAAATACAGTACCATAATAGAAAGAAAATGTTTATCTGAAAACAGATATACAGCCTTAGAACTACTGAATTTGCTGCAATGCTACACACGCTCCCACCAAATATTAGTGTGGTTCTCAAAGCACTTTCAAGAGATTGCTGTACTGCATCAGACCATTTCTGGGTATCCCACAAGCTTTCACAAAAATCATGGTTCTTAAGAGTAAAGCAAACAAGACCATTTGCTCATGTTTCAGTGCAGAATGTTTTCCTAAAGCTTGCTCTTTCTTCCATGTGTTTTCTACTTGAAATTTTACATTCATTTAGAGGTAAGACATTTTTGCATTTCTCAAATGCCAGTATTTTTTTTTTTCCCTGTTATTTTAAGGGAGAAAAAGGTAGCCTCCAATACTCCACTGAACAGAAGCTCACATCTGCCAGCCTGCAGGGAAAGCAGGCTGAGGCATCAGGAGTACCGCAGTTGGTGAATTTAAACCTTCTGATGCAATCAGGCTGCAATGTGATCTGATTACATTTAACGACTCAGACCTGAAGTCCAGTACTCCACATTCAGGGACAAGTAGACAAATAGTACAGAAGAGCTCCTGTGGGCTTAAATAAACCCTACGCTCCACAGTTCTGGTGAAGATTTCTAAGGAATGAAAGCCAGGTGGATTGATTTAACACAGCATTAAAAAACATCTGGGAAAGAAAAACATGCACATCAAAAAATAATGGTTAGGCAATCTTCTCAGTGTAAAATAATTAGTGGAATGTGCAACACACAAAAATTTACGCACATATTCCTACACTGCCACCATCAGCCTCAATTTCTCATTTCTTTAGGTGAACTTGTAATTGGCAAACAGGCCATGGATAATAGTGGAGGTGCTGAGCTGACAGAGACTTTGACACAGCTGCAAAATAGAGTGTGTGTTCATATGTGTTAGCACAATGGATACTTGCTGTGCAATATTATCTTGTCTCTACAGATAAATTAGTTGCATCATGCTCCTGCCAGCTTGATTTGTTTAGCCTTTACAGAGCACAGAGTGTACAGAATTTCTTGTGATTGAATCTCACATAAAAGGTAAACCTGAGAGTTTATTCTGCGCTACGCTATACATCCACCAAGGCAGCTAGAGCATTTGCTGACTTGATGTTGGAAAGAAGGCTATAAAATACACCAGGGAAAATCTTGAAACGTCACTCACTTGACATAGCAATAAGAGCTCTGCATTAAGATGCAGAGCTGATTTCCCTGATCCATGAAATTGCCTGGATATTTAAGGCATTCTCAGACAGAACCAGTGTGAAACTCATCCTCCACTCCTGGCAGAAGGACACTGTAGGTTTTGCATTCACTAAGAAAGACAGAGCTCGAAATTGCAGATGTAGATATTCTTTAAGATAGGACTTCCATACAATTTCCTCCTTTTCTTAAGTCAGAAGAAAATAAGAATTCAGAAAGCATTTAATGCTGGAAGATGGTTATGCTTGCTGACCCAAGAGATACTCAGATTCTCTGTTGCGTATTGGTACAAGAACTTCTTACAATAAAGCACCAAGTGTGCACGTCTGTGAGCACCTTCGGAGAGCCATCTGTCCCTGCCATGAATAGGTGATGGGGTTAGACTGTGTGCAACCCTTGGGCAGCTGTGGAAAAGATCACAAAACAATACTTCGTATTTCTTTATAGTCTGAAACCTGCAATATGATTCCTTAGCAAATGTATTCTTTCCAATTGCAAAAGCCTGAGAAAAGAGCCATCTACACTTCCAAAGTAACGGTGAGCTGAAGATCGGCAATAGCGTTTATTCCAAAGACAAACACACAGATCTCATTAACGGGAGAATTTGGAAGGTCCATGAGCTTTCCTGAAATACCATTCTGCAGGCTCTGATATCTTAAATTCAAAGGCAGATGGTATCTACAAAGAAAGGATCACAACAATTGCAGAGCTACCTGTTAGAAGATGAACAGGTTCCATTTAGATAACTAGTAATGTTTCAGTACAGGCACCACTGAAGTATCTGACATTGCAGTATGTCTGTCTGGAAGCTGCACACACCAGCAGGTTTCACACTATCACAGCGAAGATCTAACACTGGCAAACAATATCTTACCGTTGATTCTATCCAAAAATCACACTGAAAAGTAATCTCCTTTAAACCTGGTGCATAGACATATAATTTCAGCCGTCTCCATAGCAAAGAAAGACCTGAGATGTACTCAAACTGAGGTCCAACCATACCTCCTTGATGAAAAAGAATTTCTTAATCTTTTTCAGATAAACTTTCTCAGTCAGCTTTTGTTTTCTGCTGAGCTGATAGCTCATTCCATTTTGTAGTGGAGTTTTGCAACTATCAGCTTAACAGCTAGTACTCTTTTTATTTCCTGTAATTCAATTCCTGAGGAACACATGCAGCAGCCCACATTTATACAGGTATATGGAATTATACAAAACACAAATAGAATAGACTCCTGAAGCCATCTGGTATGTGCCTCCATTCAAAGCTAGATCAGCTATACCTAATTAGTTCCTGACACATGCTTGCCTACCCTATTGAAACAGAGCTCCACAAACTCCCTTGGATACTTATTCTGATGCTCTGCTATTCTTACTATTAGAATGTTTTTCTAATATTAAGTCTGTTCCAGAAATTTTAATTACAAGTTCCCTTAGAGGAAAACAGGATAACAGTGAAGAAAAAAACACATTCATAAACACATGGCCCACTGAATTCAGAGTTCATAAATTACTCATAGATCATATAGGTGCTTTTTCAAACTTCTTGATTCAAAGGAATTTAAGCAGAACCAGCTATTTATGTACCCTCCCTATTGTTCACTTTATAGAAGATCTTGATCATAGTAATTTCTTCCCAATTCCAGTTTTGAAAGCTCTAAGTTCTCTGAAGAAAATAGTTGTTGGCAGTTTCAGATGATAAACATCCTAAAGTGATGATGATGTATTACAGTGTTGCCCAATGATGCAGAAAAGTAGAGAAAAGCAAACTGTTAACATCCAGTTTAGGAGCACACAGACTTTATTATGGAGTCTGGGGTACGCAGCTGTAAGTGGGTCATTTTCATCTCACTGCTCATTAAAAGTGTGAGATGGAAGTGCTAAGGGTGGGTATCATTTGCAGGGTACTGGACAGACTAATGGTCTTGAATACAACATGAATTGTATTGTCTTGAATTCAACATGAATACAGAATTATACAGAATCTCTTCCCCTTCTAAGACTTACAGAAACATCTGTTATTGTTCACAGTCACACAAGATGGGGATTTTTGCATCTGGTTGTGTTCATTCAGCAAATTTTCTCACATTTTAATATACTCATCCCCATAAACTCTTTTTTATGCAGGAAAAAATACTTGTCCAAGATAGTAAAAGAAATCCTGTGATCCATTTGCTAAGACATGTTGGTGTTTAATAATGAAATTTATTCAGGGAAGTATTTAAACCATGACATTTTCACCCATCAAAAAGCATTCCCAGTGAAACCCACCCAATACACTCTAAGCCATGACCTGAAGAATCTATTTTATTGCAGTACTGCAGTAAATTCTATTACACTCCTTTATCACTGCTCAGCTTTCCAAAGCGTGGGGATTTTCTAATTTCTTTTTTTCTCTCCCTATCACCTCCCTGCTAAATATTCAAAGCAGACAACAAAAAGGCACAGGAAAAATAAGGCCAATGCAGCAAATTGGAAAGAAGTGAAATGTTTCTATACACTATTTGGTTGTTAGAGTTATTTTAATCAACCCAAGCAGCTTCTTTGAGCCATCTAATCTGATTTTACAAAGTACTAAACCATAGCCATATTTGACTTTCCTTTGATTCCAAACGTAAAAAATAGCCTTTATCTAATGTTTAGGCGTACAATCTAACTACACATGCATTTGCAATAAGAGACAGTGAAACATGGCTGGAGAGCCATCTTGGATGTTATCTATGTTATTACTCAAGTAGAGAGTATAGTCATAAATCCTTTTCCCCTCCATCCCCCAACTTTTTTTTCAGAAGTACACTTAAAATCTGTTTTTAAGCTTCACTGGCTCCATTACATCTGAACTTCTGTAACAAGAATGTGATAAGAATATTTAGAGAGAGAGCACAGACAAAAGGTGTATTTTCATAACATGGTTTAGCTTAACTGTTCCTATAATTAGCTACAATTCATTAGGCAATAAAAAGACAAACAAAGAGATGATGAACGGAAGGGCAACATTTTCCTCCATAAAACAAAGAAAAAACTTGAAAAGATGCTACTTTTTATGGCTTTCCTTGTATAAATACACCCAGTAGTTTGGAAAAGATATTTTCATCGCTGAAAAATTTAGTCTAGAAAAAAAAACTTGTAAATATCTTCCTGTGCAGTTTCAATAAAAAGCATTTACAGCTATTGCACACTTGGGATCTTTTGAACTCAAGATAACATAATGGTACAGCAATGGTCTGCAGATGACTAGCTTTGATTTTGTATTAGTTCTTCTAATTGTCTCTTAATTTGTATTCTGCATAATAAGCACTCACCTTCACCGTTTGTCCAGCTTCAGGGCCATCCTGTAAGCAAAGGGAGAAGTCTCAGGTTAGACGAACTAACAAGGATCACACACAGGGATTCAGAAATATCAGTCATTAATCATTTACATCCAATTTCACTGCATGGTAATTTAGCATATTCTCCAGGGGACCCTTCCACCCAAAGTTTTCAGACTTGTGCCCTTCCACATCAGGCCACAGCAAATTGAGAAGCTGCATCTTGGACCACAAAAACCACAGTTGTTAATTTTCATGCTTTCAGATTGTATTTTTGAATAGCTAGCAATAGGTTTCTGATCCTCGTGAATATAAAATCAGATGCGTGAGAATTTAGTCAAAGCACGCTTTCTTAAAGTCTTATTCTGATAAAAAAAGGCTTGGTCCCTGAAATAGTTTTAAATAGAGTTCTTTTTTGGAGTACAAACCCAACACAAATCTGAATGGTCTGAATTGATAGCATATTTAGATGGCCACTTCTATCTACCTGCATATGAACAGGGGCAAGCAGGAGAGCAGGAATTCCCTTTTTCCATCCCAAGCGGTGGGTTACCTTCTCTACAAGGTCAATCCTCTAACATTACTGTGCTTCCCCTCTGCCCACTTCCTTTTGTTATTGTTGTGCATTTATTGCCCCCTAAAGTTTTGAACAGCCTTTTGTCATGGGCCTAGGGAAGAAGTTTGGAAGTTTGGTTCACAAACCTGAATTGTGATGGTGAGCGAGGTGGCACAGAAGTGTTTCTCCACTGCATTGCCAACCCTTTGAGCCGTACGAAATAAATCAGCCACCTCCTCAGGACACAGGTCACGGAAACGCTCCGCCGGCCGCAGAGGGCAAACGAGAACATCTGAAGGTGGAATTGTCAAGGCACACACACATATCTGAGTGACAAGTATCTCATCCCCCAGTTTGTAACATGTTTCTGATCACCTCTGAATTACACAGGCTCCTCCTGCTCTGAGGGTTACAGCAATTAAAAGACGTGGCTAAATACATATTCAATCATATGATGCTTGGCTCAGAAGTTTCCTCAAGCCCCTCCGATGACTGAAGCAAGGTTCATGTGCCACTATTAACACACCTAAAGGAAAGCAAAATTTTCACAAGCTCCAAGTTAGAATTTCGAGCTACACACAGAACTGTTGGAATGCAGCATCTTTGTATGTAACAGACATTCCTTTTTGTGTTTAAAAATGGGTGAAAGCCAAAGGATTTTAAGATGGGTTTGGGTTTGTGACCTGAGTCATTTAAAAATCTTGATCAAACACCTCTAAATTTTACTTATCTAAATGTGAGGAACTGACACTATGCTACAATAGCAAGGAATCTTCAGGAAAAATTTCTTCTCAGGAAGAGTAGGGAGGCAGTGGCACATATACTGCCCAGGGAGTGGTGGAGTCATCGATCCCAGAGACGCTCAAGAACTGTGGAGATGTGGCTCTGTGGGATGTTTGGCAGTGGGCATGATGGAGGTAGGTTGGGATTAAGGGCCTTCATGGTCTTTTCCAACCTAAATGATTTATGATTCTATAAGTGCTCACCTGTCATAAATACTATATGATGTTAGAAACACAGTAAGATATTTCAGACTTTTCCCTGTTAAGCACTCTGTTCACAACACTGCAAATACTTTGATTTCATCCTACCTTGGTAACAGTGCTTCATGATACAGTGAAATGAAACTATAAAGTAAACAACAAAAAGCACAGATGCTATTCACAACCCCCTGCCTTGCTGCGTTCACAGAAATTAATAATTGCTATGGTTCCTCACTTGAAAGTCTGTTTTGTAACATTATTAATAATGTCCAGAATTCTTTGCAGAGCTTCAGTTGTGTAAATCAGACAAGAAAGCACTTGGGACTCGCTTCTAATTTCTGTTCCCTGCAGACAGGAATTTTTTTCTGATTTACAGTTTGTGTTTGTATTGTGCTCTTACAATCACCTTTAATGGCAGTTGAATTCTCCTGACCAAAGGCAAGGAAAATTAACAACTTCTTGTTTTTTCAGTATTAAAACGAGTGCTCAAAGGACTATTGGAAGAAAATTAAGCTCCGTGCCATTGTATTACAGTAATATTTATTTTTACTGCATCTTAAAGCCTGCAGGTATTGAGGAACATTCGTCATGTTCCAAGAAATGCAACTAGGAGATGCTCTGTAGTTGTTCACACAGAGGTTACATTGATATGAGTTAAGATGCCTCAAGAACCTCAGGAGACATTTGAAACAAAAAATGACTAACGCATGCAAACAATGTTTTATTTCCAAAAACAGAGAAATATGTTTGCATTCATCAAGCTTCATATTATTGGAATCTCAATTAAAATTCTGACTGGAGGGGGAGAGCAGACATTTTCTGGTTGCAAAGAAGTAGGGGCAGGTTTTGATAATTTTTTAGAGTCCAGATGAGGACAGACAATCTTGCAATAGATATTTGCTTAACTGGGAGCAGATTTTTCCAGCAAGCTCCACAGCTAGCAGCTCTCTCTGCTCTCAACAGGAGAGGCCCGGCCTCAGCTGTGGACATTAATCTGCTTTGAGAACTTGGCCCTTCCTCACTCAGTACAACAGCAGCTATGCCACCACTACTCATTTCCTCTTTTTATAACTCACGACATTAAAATACTTTAAGGAAGGAGAAATGCATATTTAGCAAACATACGTAGAAATGAACCAATCTTGATTAGGGAAAGAAGTCTCATTTTGTGGATTTTTAGTGTTAGGAAGCTGTTTCTCCTGGTGAGCTACAGGGCATAATAGAGCTCCTGTAATTTATTTGTGCCTTCCCAGCACACTGTACAAAGCATCTTCACAAAGGATGCTATTGGCTGAACTCAGGGCCCAAGGGAAGAGCTGGAAACTTGCTTGGCAGACCTGATTTCCATAGCAGGAATAAAGGAATAGAAAAACTAATTAATTCTACTCATAAAAAGGAAATCCATGTCAACAGTAAAACAGGAAAAAGGACATTCGTTTAATCTGAGTTCATTTTTCAAAAGGAGAGAAGGGAAGCTTTTACCCTTAGGGCATCTGATACTTAAGTAAATAATTATCCTTCTTCTGCAGCACTGCTTTATTATCATGGGTCAACGAACCATTTATAAATGAAGAATTTCCCCTCACTTACCTCTAGCAAAACTGGTGCTTACATTAAGACAATTTCCTTTCCTCCTCCAGAATTCCTCACTCCCCCTCAGCCCTGCTCACGCCTCACCAGCAATTGTTTGTTCTCTACCTGGCTCAGGGCCACAGGTATGATTTTTTTGCATTAATCATAGTTTCTACAGCCATGTATTAACACTGGACTACTTGTCACTGTGATGCATTGTAAAAACCAAGGGCTAAACACCCTTGTGAGAGCTCACTCCCAAAGCATGCAGTAAAGAGAGCACGAGCCGTGTGAATTCTGCTGCTGACCAAGGCAAGACATCTGTTTTCTCTTCTTAATTCCATCACTAATCTGTTCTGTCATTTGTGCAAGTTGTCTATGTATCTCTCTCTCCTCCTCCACTCTTTATCTGCCTTATCTGCTCAGATAGCATTTGCCAGTTGGTGCGATGGATGTTTTCTTATGAGGCTCTCTGCTGACGTGGGGCCGCGTGATGCTCCTGCATTATCAAATGATGCTCCCATAAACCACGTCCTTCTGCAAAGAGGAGTTTCACTTCCTCCTTACATTACTAAGGCTCATTTACAACTCAAACTAGATTTAACCATATTTCTGTCTTTGAATGTGATAAATAATTCAAAGGCACAATCACACACTGGAGCATCGTTACTGAACTTTCCATCATTTCAAAATAATTCTACAAAGAATAATGATAGAAATTCTGAATCAGAGCTAAATTAACATGAGAATGTAATTAGGACAACATTCAAGTTATATTTAACTATGAATATATAAAAAGGCAAATGTTAGAATCATTTCATGGATTTGAGGTCATTAGGAAAACAACCATTCACTGCAACTTTGAGTCATAGATTTTAACTACAGTTTCCAGCACAGGGAGAGTTTATAACATTGTATCACGGTCAGATTTTAATCTAAATAAGCCTTCTATTCATCTCAAAAATTCTCCTGAATTTCAAATCAGATAAACTGTTCATTGCTTTCTGCAATTACCCTCTGCAAACACTGCTGTGAACTACTGAGATGCTTCAGGTGACTGTGTATTAATGATGCGAGTGAGAGCGAGTCCGTGCCTCCGTGTGCGTGCGATCAGTCCTCCAACAGCAGCAGCTGCTGCCATCCGAGATGCCTCAGGGCATCCAGCTGCTGCTGCAGAAGGACAGGAGCCTTCCCTATGCCCTGTGTCGCATCTGCTAGCCAGGGGGACGGCTGCGTTGGCTTAGGGCATTGAAAATGGCAGCAGGTGCCTGTGGTTGGGCAAAAGCCTCCATCTCTACAGAGCAGCCCAGCAGGATGAGGGGCTGATTCCTGGCAGACACTGAAGGCAGTGTTCTGCCTTTGGAGAGTTGGGACTTTATGTTTCCTTTCTCTAAAAACCATAATTAATAATTTCATGATTTCTCCATTCACTCTGAACTGCTACTGACTGATGAAGTTTCTATTTCTAAGCTTTAATGTGCACAGCTGTATTTCCTTCAAATTCTCTGAGTCAGTCATTAGAGTGTGTGCGATTTAATATGTCAACTTCTCCATCCTAAGGAATGGAAAACCTTTATACCTCATTATAATTTGTGCATGTTCTTCTCTCTAGATCTCTCAGGAGTCTCTCAGCAGCCTTACTTTCTTGTCCCAATACCTAAATATGCATACACAAAATCAATATGCACACCCTCTCACACACTAAAAGCTTCATTAATGATTTATTAAACAATTAGGAATGTCAGTATTTTCCATAAACTGGCAATAGACAGGGCTAAAGCTCCAGCTGTATTAGTGGAAGTGTGGAACCATGAAGTAGCAGTAAAACAACAGTGGGTCAGATGCACTACCCTCAAACCACTAACCTCAAATTGAGCTGAAACCCAAGGATGACCTGCAACCTCAACAAAACAGCTTGTCCTTACATACCAGGCACAGCAGCCCACTCCCCACATAACCTTGAGGAGATTGTTCAATGCACTAAAGCCTGAAAACCTCCTCCATAATTCAAATTAACAGCCTTTGCCTTTCTCCCAGTGTTTGTACAATTAAGATGGTAACCTGCTCAGAAAAGCTCAGACTCAAGGCAAAGAAAGCACAGTTCAACAAGTCTCTACACACCAGCAGAGCCAGGATGATGAAACATGTCAGCTCTCAGCACTCAACATCAAGGTTGCACACATTTCTGTAAATCTCTTTCACTATTTCATCGACTTCTTAGACCACAGTAACTGGAGCCCTTGGAGACTGGCATTCACAAGGATTTACTGCAATGGTACCTGGCCGGACACAGCCAAAACTATGCTCAGTTTTGCCAAGCACAATTTCCCCATCCACTTCTATGCATTTAAGGATGCATTTGCATAGGAGACAATGGGTCTCTAATGAAAAGCAATCATTTGCTAACCACACAATGACTGAGTTGATCACACAGAAAACGCTTCAGATTCTAGAAGAAATGTAGAACACATGGCCCATTTTAAAACACATCCCCATTTTAAAGGCACTTTTCCTTTTCCTAGTAGACAGATTGGAGACCAAAACTCAAAGGCACAGTAGTCATTTCCATTGGCTCTATCTGAATAACAACTTTGAAGTCCAAATTACTGCAATTCTGTATCTAGGGTCTAATCCAGACTCCATACTCCCTTTAGTGGGATTCTGATCACCCCCAGAAAGACCCCTATGATAAATTTTCACACACTACTATGCAGTTATTCTGTAGTTTTGAATCTTTGGGAAGGAGGTCTTTGACCTGGCGGGTAAAAAAGAAAAAAGAGCAAAACAAATAAAACAAAACAAAACAAACAAATAAACAACAAAACACCAAAAAGGAAAACATAAGAGACTTAAACATCTTTTATGTAAGAAGCTTTAGAACTAAAAAGCTTTTTCCTGGATGTTTCCATTCCGCTATATAGAAAACGTATTTTTAATTTAGACTTCTGTTTTCTGACTTCAATTTTCAAACAGAACAATTCAAAGCAGGTACAGACATTCTAAGAATAGGAGTAAAGTTGGTTTTCTTCTTCTTTTTTATTTTGAGGAGACAGTTAAAAACACTAAAAACTGACAAGCTTTCCTAACACAAGGATTTAGAAGAACAAAATACTTGGAGAAAAAGGTAGAATGTCTAAAACTGAAAGGGTATCTGCTTCATTATGAATATACTGGGTTTGGCCAAGGCTGTTAGTTTTCTAACCCATTTGCTACAAATGATTTTAAGTTAGGAAAATGATTTTCAGTGTGGTCAGGAATTCACAGATGGTACTGAGATAGAAATACTATTGTTGTACTGGAAACCTCAAAAAGAGTTCAAAAAATAAAAGTTTTCCCTCTAATAACAGCAAAAGACTCAAAAATATCAAAAACTCCCAGATATTTTAAAGGTGAAAAGTAGGAAAAATATTCAAGTTAACTCAAATGTTTTGAAAGCTTAGAACGTTTCAAACCTTCTTAAAATTCTTATAATTTTTCATTAATAATTTATGCTTGGAAAACTCATGAAAAATGATTTTATCATTAATATTTTGACTCTGACTAATCAGTTTGCAATACAGACTGCAGCACCACGCCATATCTTTCTAAGAGGAGAAGGCATTTGAGAGAGGTGCAGGAATTGTGCCCTTTGAGCAGGCAGCCCAGACCTCCCCAGGGTGGGGGGACGGGACCTGGATGTGGCTGCTGGGAGCTCAGGGGCGAGAAGAACCAGCTGGAGAAGGCTGCAGCAAATGATTATTTATAACCATCTCATGCATCTGTATAAAATAACCCTTCTGCACATCCATAAGCAAGCTGATGGGAATGTTGAAATAATGGGCTGTGGGGAGCTGGGAGAGGGATTATTCTTTTCTTACTCTCTTTTACATGAATTTGCATCAAGTGCCCCAAGCACAGAGAATCATTCAGACAAAGCTTTGAGTATTAAAACTCACCACAACGTTGTCCCCACATTCAACAGGGGACTGTAGGCAGGGGTATTGAATTCATCACTGCATCTTAGCACAAGTTTTCTTTGTTCAAAAACTCTAATTGCTAACAGAAATCAGTCCCACAGCTCAGGAAAAAAAAAAAAAATACCAGGAGAGTGCATGACTAATAAAATTAATATAGCTGGAAAACAGCCTCTAGTCATTTGTCTTATTCTGCCCTGTCCTTGAACAATTTTGCACATTTTGAAAGCTACAGGAGCAATTCCTCTGCAAAAAAACAATAATGGTTTCACAGACACTGCGCATAGGAAGAGGGATGAAGGAAGCAAAGACAACTGGAAAAGCGCAGTTATGTACACAATTACAGGCACACAAAAGCTGTATCAAAGTAGCATGGAAAAGGTCTTTAAAAAATGAACCTAATACACGTTCTCCTGCATTAGGACAATAACTCAATGCATCACTTCAGCCCCACTTAACCCACTGAATGTGCGCAAGTAATGCAAGAACTGATGCAGGATAGTTCTTATTCAGCAAGACTGTGTGACTCACTTCTACAAGGGAATGTGTAAAAGCTATGTGGATTACAAGTGAGCACTTCATAACAGGAGAAGGTGAAGGAACACTTCAGCAGGTTTTATACATAGAACTGGATTCAAATATATTTTAGAAGGATGCTCTGGTAATGAGAACTTGTCAGTTTGGGAGAAAATAAATCTATAAACAACAAAGATGAATAAGGCCAAATAAAAATGAAATAAAATTACAGTAAGAAATTATAACATTGTTTCAGACTATTAAAATAACACACATTTTTCTGATCTGCTATGCCACTTCACCGCATTAATAAGAAAAAGTCATTAAGATAAGACAAATTATCTAAACACAACTGATTCTGATAAGGCAGCTCAGTACACATTTACATTAATACAGAAGGCCAGATTGAAGCAGTAAAAAAAAAATTAGTGGTTTCAATGGAACAAAAAGTAATCAGTGTAAATCGTTGACACAGAGCTCTGTGCATCATGATAAGAGAACTGTTTTAAGACCACACTGCAGCTTTCATGTAGGTTTGGGGTTTTGTTTTTGTTTTTTATTCTGCCTGATCTTTTCACCCTACTGCAGATACTTAAAATAATTCACGTCAATAGAAGGAGAGCTAGTTGCAAGAAATTAACAGTAAGTATTATTTTACTTTCTGCAGTATAAGTCAGTACATCTTATTTAAATGCAGATGTCAGACAGCACACAAAGTACAAAGGACTGCTACTCAAAGCAGAATGACTCCATGAGACAGAGAGCTGCAGCAGGGAAATGTGAGATTCCGAAGTGTTAACTTTTCATTTTAAACAAGCCTTTCAGGTATTTGATTTCCCTTTACATGCCTTTAGGGTATGTCAAGTAGGTCACAAAGAGCTCAGTTCTTCATAGTGAGTGGTATCTTACTGTAGGATTCCTCCCTTTCTGCTAGTGACTGACCCCAAGGGCAGCCTTGGGCAATAGCGGGTGCTGAAGTGGAACCACAGCAAGAACAGCAACAGGAGGTTGTGGCTCAGAAACATGCATCTGATCCAAGTTTCATTTGGTGCCAATTTATTGCAGAACTAAACTTGTAGTATGGGGAATCATAACAACATTCTAGAATCACATTAAGCACTTGATCTTTGAAGGTACAAAAGCAATAACCAGTGGCCACACTGGGAAAGTAGAAGCCCAGTATGAGACCACTTCATCTGCAATTGCAACTGCTGAAACTCTCCTGTAATGACACACTATTGCACAACTCATACCAGATAATGACTATGTCTATACTGCTCTTAGCTGATATACCCTGCTTCAAAATAAATGACAAAACCACTCATAGTTAGACAGAGCTATCCATGCATGTATATCATCTATAAATGTACAAGATGACTGGAAAAACAGCCACAGAATCATAGAATGGGTTGAAAAGGACCATAATGATCATCTAGTCTCAACCCTAGCACTATGTGCAGAGTCGTCAACCACTAGACCAGGCTGCCCAGAGCCACGTCCAGCCCGGCCTTGAATGCCTGCAGGGATGGGGCATCCACAACAGCCTTGGGCAACCTGTTCCAGTTACAGCATTAGTAAGACACCACTTACACATACTTTTTGCAGTGCTGCACTAAGTCTATGCTGAACAGCATGCAGAAAGACATGCTTCTGGTAGTACATGCCAGACCAACAGTACCTTCATTTCATAGCCAGTGAAGCATCAGCAGGAGGAATGCAGTACAAGACCAATTACTGGAGTACCACTGGGGACAAAGAATAGGCTTGGATAATCAAGGATTCAAATAATGAAGGTAATTTTGAATGTAATTGATAGATAATGAGGAACATGAATAACAGGGAGTTTTGGAAAACTGAATTTGGATAATTCAGACTATCTTACAGTAAATGTATTCCTCAAAGAATACTGTGATGTATGCTGGGATTTTCAAAGTTTTTGAAAGGAATAAGACAACTGATTCCCATTAATTTCTCAGAAGTGTTTTTCTACCTAGTTCTGTTGAGGAGCTTGAATTAAAGTCAATGGAGAATTGTGTGTCTTCTTAAACTGAAAGCTCTCATGGCATATTTTACAGGCAATGTTATTGATATTGCTATAGAGCAACAGGATAGGCTATGCTGTTCCAGATAATTCCAGGAGATTAGAATAAGCTTAAAATACAAAGGGGAGAAACAAACTTCAAACAAAGAAACAAAGTTTTCTATGTCTCTTGCAAGAATGTTTTAGCATTCAGAACATCAGCACCTGCAGAAACATTTTGAAAAAACAAGAGACCTTTCTATCAGCTTTATGAAAGAATTGTTTAGCGCGCTTGCAAGTCAGAAAGGCAATCCCTTGTCTTTGCAAGATTGTGTGTTCATCTTTGCTATTGCACCTAAATATAACTGCCAGTGCCCTTCAATCAGTTCCTTTGAATGCTAAAAATTACTTAGTCCACAATAAGGAACCCAGATGAATTTTTTTCCACATAGGCTAACATGCAGTTGAAATGGGCATAACAGAGAAACGACTCTGCAAAGTGGAAGGGTCTGTTATTGTTTTGTAAAGGTTACTACTACTTTGTTGTTTAGAAGAACCTATGGAAAATAGTGTTATTGTCATCCCAAGGAGTCTCACATTACTCACCAATGAAGCACAGGAGTATGTACACACTCCCCCATGCCTTCAGGAAACAGAAGGTCACCCTTGGATACGTTAACACTTGGGAAACATAGAAATGGTAAATAAGGGAAATTAAATTAGGGTCTAGTGGAGATATTTCAAAATAAAGAGGATTATAACAATAGCCTCTTCTGCAGTTGATATATATGAGGTTTACAACAGCTAGCGATGCAAAGTAGGGAATCAGCTTTCACTCTGCTGCCGTAAAGGGAAATGTGGGGTGAAAATATCAAAGACCCTGTGTGACACTTGAGATTCAGAGGAAGTCCACCACTGAAATAAATTATTTTAAGTCACAAACTCTTAGCTGCTTAATTTTGACAATTTAGTTTCATATCTACTTGATATGAACACAAAAAGCTTGATATCTACAAGAACGTTCACAAAAAATGTGTTTGTAAGGGCAAAATGCTCCCAAAGATACATTTTCCCTCACCTGCCAGAAGAGTCAGTTTTGGATGTCATACTTTAAAGCTGAGAAAATGTAAAACAGATTTAGAGTGTGCAAAACACTCCTTTTAAATACAACATAAAACTCAAGCAGAGATGGTAAAGCACCCGAGATGATGAATGCTATAAGAGAGGAGAGAATCAGAAAGGAGGTTTCCCCCTTGGTTTTCACTCACATAATACACCCTCTTTGATAAGGACAACAGAACTCTGCATCATGATAGCCTCAGTAGATGCTTTTCTTGTTAATGCTCATTGTTCCCAGCTCAGAGCATCATAGCTAAGCATTTCAGCATGCACGGTACATAAATTCATACCCTCATTCAGGACTCCTGCAATATTCAAGCACATGAGAATCAGGAAGACAAAGTAGCAGTTTAACTCTGAATAACCTTATTTTGTGTGAGTGTCATCTGAAACCATTACTTTAATGTGATTATCTGTTTTTATTATTTCCTTTCTGTGGACTTGAAATAAAGACACAACTGAGACTCTCTCAGACACGGTCGTTGGCACCATTACAGTCTCTCTACTGTCATCAACAGAGATCTGATCTGTAAATCAAGTTAGACTGTGAGGGCTACCAAAGAGCAAGCCCTCTTTATCACGTCATTACACAGCAAAGCTACCAATTCTTCTGGCTCACTCAGAAAAACAGACTGTGTTAGTTCCTTTACATAACCAGAGCAGTTCTTAATGCACAGATTATTGACTTAGTGGGGTTTTATCATGTCCCAGAGTACCAGGGGATTCCTTAATCCAGGCCTTCTTTGCATGATCTATTTTCATGGCTCTTCTTATTGTCACGGTCTGTCATTATAACGATTTGCAAATCCAGAACCAGAGCATGCTTAGCTCAAGGAAGAGGGGGAGAGGACATGTCCTCCCACCTACCTGCCTTCTCACACAAGCACTGAACCCCATCAGATGCAGTATGACAAAAATTCCTGCAAGGCTGAGTGTCACCAAACTTACAAGGGGAAATCCTATATGTCTTGTAGCGGTGAGATCAGTGCAAAATAAACTGAAAAAGGAATATGAAAAGCTGTTTGCAGAGGTAAGATGTCCTGTGTCTCTTCCTGTGGGTCTCTCTCAGTAAAGAGACCAGAGCCTGCTCTCCTCCATCCCAATCCCTGTTCCTCTCCAATCTATCCAGCCCCAGTTGAGTAGGCTCAAATGGAAACTCTGTGATCCCCCCACTCCGAATGAAGCTCCCCATGAATCTGCACACAGTGCAAGGACAGGGTTCAAAGTTACCAGGTGCTTTATCACAAGGTTCCTCAATGCAAGTTCCTGATTTATGGCCCCTATCCCTTTACCCTCATCTCATCCTCTTTAAAGGGTGTTTACTCTGCTAGCGTTAGAAACAACGTGGGATCACAGGCCAAGAAATCTCACTGGAACAAGGCGTGCTACTAATGTATCACTGCAAGTCTACATACCGCCAAGATCTGGGCTCTGATCTATGCTTTGGACCTCTCCATGTTACCATAATACAAGTTGATCATAACAATATGTTACAAGCATATGTTCCTAGCAGACAGTTCCTTGAAGTGAAGAAAACACAGTTTAAACCTGACATGTTATCAATGTTAAAAAAAAAAAAGAAAAAAGAAAAAAAGAAAAAAAGAAAGAACAACAAAGAAAGATGACAGTACTCCAACCTCATCCTGGGTGCAATGGAGAAAAACAGTGTTGAATTTGGTATCATGAACTTTGTTTCAGCAAATACATTTTATAATCCAAGTGCTTCTTTCGTAAATTAGAAGCATACAGAGTTTCATGGGGGTTTATGAGCACCATCAAAGGGGTCTTGCTGAGAAAAGTGGATGTCTTTCTCTTTCCAAAGGTCACAAAGTAGCTATCCCGTATCTAGGGGCTTAAAGAGCAGGAACATTTGGTACTCCTCCACATGAAAGCATCTCCTCTGTCATTTGTTCAGCTTCCTCTTGTTAAGCTGCTGGATGTGAATCACCCAGTGACCTTGCCACATGGCAGAGATGGCTGCAAATACTGCTACAAAATGGTCTTATAAAAGCCAGGCACATGCAGGTTGTTCTGGAAATGAAACACACCATCTCTGCAGAATTCTCTTGAATTTGCCTGCCTACAATTCACACGCAATCCTGTGCCAGTACTTGCCACTGGTATGAAAAACACTTGCAAATCATTTTCCCTCAGCTTTGCATGATTGTCTCAGGCTTCTCAACAGCCCAGTCAAGAACCGGTGGCAGAATCATTCCAGGCTGCATATCAGTGATACAGAGTGGAAGGCACAAGAGATGCGTAAGTGGAAGCAGCAAACTAACAGCAGTATAACTAAGGCAGGCAGGGGAAAAAAATACAACCCGCTTTTTGGTTGTTTATAGAAACTTCAAAGTTCTCCTCAGTTATAAATCATTTCAAGCTACCAGCCAGCCAAAGGATGCTTGTGCTTTTGAAGGTGAAAGCTTGAAGATCAGACCATGGGTGATAAAAAGAACGTTGGTTCCACTACAGACAAAGTCAATTGCAGAGGAGATAAAATGGTGTCCAAGAATGCAATAGATCAGGCTGAGATGTTTCTACAACTAGCCACCAAGAGATAAAAGTGTGCCTATATGAAGGATTTTCAGTCGGAGAATATTAAACTCTTTTAAGCCAGATTTCCCATTTAAAAAAAAAAAAAAGAAAGAAAGAAAGAAAAAAAGAAAGATAAAATAAAATTTCTATTTTACTATCTCTTTCTTAAGACATTTGATTAGTATGGAAAGTTACTGAGTAAAAACCAAACCTCTTGAAACAAATTAAAAAAAAATCTTAAACCAACAGCGAACAATTCTAAAAAAGCCTTGCAGTCATGACGCCAGACCCAATTATGTTCGTACTACTTACTCGTAAGTGCAGGATAAGCAAAATTACTGAAAGAGAAAAGAAGCCAAAAAATTGTAAGAGGGAATTGGAATTATTCTGTAGCAAAACACACTCAGGATGTTCTCAGAACAGGAACCAAAAGGCAATTTAATGTTGCTTCAATCTCTTCTCTTCCAGAAGAAGCTCATCAGACTGAGTATGAAAACAAAGAACTGGCTCATAAAACTTTCAGACAAACTATGTTTAGAAAGCATATAAAAAAATTAAAAAAAAAAACAAACAGACTTTTCCTGGAAGAAAGTGATTTGTATGCAAATATATCCCAACATTTGTCACCAAACCTACAGGATTTTGAAGTGAGAGAAGTTTTTGAATATAAACTTTATCACTGCTTTGATGAAATGAGATGCCAGCTGTGACACTGCTGCTGTCTCCTTTAATGCCAATTAAAAGGATGGAAGACGAAGCTCCAGCCTACGCTCAGAGGAAGAGAGCTGACACTGCACGTGCAGCACAACTTTGACACCTAAATGTCCCTTGGCAGCAGCTAAGACATCCAGAGGCCTAAATCTGAAAGTAAAACACCAGCCTTTCTGGCAACCTTCATGACCCAAAGTATTACAAAATGCATGAAACACTCATATATTACTTAGAATAATTTAATGTTTTCCAATGAAAGGAGTGCAGAGCCAACGTTTGAATAAAATAAGCAGCTCGATCCGCTGCAGAAAAAGGATGGTCAAATTTGTGTAGTTTTGCACGTTTTAAATCTTCCTTCAGGTTGTTCAAGAGTGTGTTTGCCCTTGGACCTCTTAGTCATTTTCACTGGAACCTTCCAGTCAGCAGGGCCCAGGCAGAGAAGCACCACCTGGAGCTGCCCCAGCAGCCTTGCTCCCAGGCCCCATGGAAGGGCTGAGTTTCCAGCACTGCTGAGGGTCAAAAGGAGCAGAGCTTGAAGCTGTGGGGCTCACCCAGAGGATGCCTTGTCAGTAGCTCTGCCTTTTTCAGATCTTAGATATGGAAATATTTCATAAGCCCTCTGCTCCTCTTAATTACACAAACTGCATTTTTAATCCTAAAACAATGAAACCCTCTAAATAGGACCCTTCTTCTCTCCCACTCATTTTGACCTCAACAAGTACTGGAGAAGTCAGAAGATTTCCTCAGATGTCAGAAACTCTCCACACTTCCAGATGCTATCACCATTGTGCTGCAATAGTCAATTGCTAAATGATTTCCTTTAAACTTGTGTAGGCTATAGATATATAGATGTGTACGTGCATTGAAAACACAAAGCGTCCTTCCTTGTTCAGAACTCAGATATCAGAACATCTACAATCTCCCAAGTGCACTGTAGGACAACCTACAGCACAAAAGTAATCCACTTTTAACAAAGCAGGAGATCACTGGCACAACTGCCCAGAGCTGTGGGTGCCCATTCCTGGCGGTGCTCAAGGCCATGGATGGGGCACTGGGCAGCCTGAGCTGGTGGGGGCAGCCAGCCCCTGGTATGGGATTGGAGCCCTGCGATCTTTAAGGTTCCTTCCAACCTGAGCCATTCTATGATTCTCTGATTACTGGAAAAGTGAATATCTCCTTAAAATACTGTTTTAAAAAATTATTTTTCTGCCTTGACACCTGTAGTCACAAAACAATTGTGCTTTAGGGACAGTATTTCCAAAACTGCCACAGATACATCAAAAAAACTTTCCAATAACCAGAGGACTCTCTCTGGATTGCATGTCTTCACGTTCATACCTACTTCCAGTTTGCATGCTTTAAAGATTTTCCAGAAACATGAGTCCCAAAAGGTGAAGTTTAAGTTCATTAAATGACGTTTTGAATACATCAGAGAACAAAACGCTCCCACAACTGCAAGCACAACGCAGAAGAATAAATCTGCACATAACAGCAAGTAAAGCATTGCAGGAGCTGATGTCAGGAAAATGGTTTTACTTTGATTCATTCTCACAAACTGTTTTTCCAAAGCAGAGCTTAATGTGGATGGGCCAGCTGGACAGCTGGGACACTGGCAGCACCCTTCTCCCACAGTACAGCTAGGCAGGTGACAATGTGTCTGGATCACTCATCCTGCCTTTGGCACATGCAAAGAGAACACCAAGTATGGCTACATGCTACCTTACATATATTTAACCAAAGAAGTAGATGTCTGCATGGTTCCAAGTCCCTCTACAGATGTGAGACAGGATTTGAAGCCCAATTTCTTTGGCACAGGGCACTCAAATCTCCTCTGATAGCTAAAGGAGACCCTGACTGAGGGCAAGAGATGCACACTAATGCTGTTTGCTTTGCAAACAAATCTACTGAAAGCAGAAGTGGTGCTGGTACTTCAGCTTTATAAAACTGTTTTACAATTCAGAAATGCTAACCCTTGACATTGAAAAACAGCAAAAAAGTTCTGCAATAGTAAGATACCAACTTTTTTCTTTTCCTAAAAGAATGCTTAAAAGAAAACAACAAAAAGTAGAGAATGAAACTTGGAATCCTTCCATCCATGCTCCATATACTCTCTGGACTGCATACAATAAGGAATAGATTATTATTTAATATTCTTGCTTTACATAATTTAGTAGAGCACTGGGTGTTGCATAACCTTTTAACCCCCGCATTTTTTCACTCTCACTTTCCAAAAAAAAACTGGTGACTTTTCTCTAAGGAAATCGGGTATACAAGATAACAAATCGAGTAGCATTTCATCACCACATAATAAAAATTCATAAGGAATTCTTTACAAACAAAAAGAAATCCCAACAGAAGAAAATCATTAGAGCTACAGTTTCAACAGAGAGCAGTAGAGAAGATCTCCTTGGAGCACAGTCCCTCGCTCAGATGGGAAATGAAGGGTGTCTCTTGCTTCTACAGATGCAGTTTGGAAGCCACTAAAAAAGCAGTTGTAACACCATGTCAGGCAATGTAAATATGCAGGTAGGTGTCCAATTACTTCAGCTTTAAAGATCGGTGCAGTATATCACTGTTTAAGCAGACAGGGCACACATAGATTTTGATATGTATGCTTGATGTATTTACCTTTGAAATCTGGCGCTGTTGGCAACTGTTGTTATTCAAGCAAAGTGTACGTATGCAAAAGCTAGATCATTTTCATCATGCTGTGCAGTATATAGCTGCGCCTTTCAGACTAAATATCTATGCTGCTCAAGAAAATGCCCTTTTTTCCTTTGAAGTAAAGGAGTACAAACCTCAAAGGCTCATTTCTTTGCAGTGACTAAGGCCCTAATGAGCATAAACTAACCAACACACTGTTACAGCAACACCAGCCCCAGAGCTAAATGCAAATATACCCAAGGTAGATTTTTGTCAATACATCTCAGCACAAATCCACACTGCAGAGAATAAAGTTGGCATAAACTATGTTTTCATATATTACTTCATAGTGAAAGAAATATTGGTGACCTTATCCAGCATGACTGTTATAATAGTAATAAAACTGAGTCTTGGAAGATTACACTTTTGGTCAAAGTAGTAAAATGTGACCTTATTCTATTCAACACTGACATTTATTATATTAATTCAGACACAAAAACTGCATTAAAATGATGTTAAGTGTCTGACTTTCAAACATAATACCTAAGAAATTCGATCTGCAAATAAGATTTCTTAACTAACTTAATTTTGCATTCCACCACTGCAACATATGTGGCACAAAATTCTTAAGATTGCCCACAGGATCTGCAATTTAATAGTTGGGACCCCATAAATTAAAAAAAAAAATCTGCTTGTACCTCAGCCAAAGGGATCATGGCATGGGTGGCACAACATGCAGTGTTCATATATGATGATCCTCAACATAGAAATGAAAAAGCACAAAAAAAAAAACCCAACTAGAATCAGGAGCTCATCATTACTTGTCAATCAGGCAGCAATAAAGAGAGCTAAATGCAAAACACCGACCACTAGAATGCAACCACATTTTTTTCTTTTTTTTCCACAGCGATTTTTAATATTGCAGCAGGACATCCATTTCAAACAGGAAAAAAATCCAAGTCTCAGATCAGCAAGCAAGATGGAGGATTCTGCAGTTCCACATACTCTGACCTCCCACTGATTTCACTAAAAATAAAGGATGTACAGAGAGAGCAGCATATCAGAGCGGAGATGTGCACTGCAGATCTCAGACCAGAATGAGGTCTGAAGCTATTTCAGGATACACCAAAAGTTGAAAAGTAGAGCTATCTGGCATTCCTTTTTATTTTTCTCCTGTAGTCAGTGTTCATTCATGGGCAAATATTGCTTTTCTAAAAAATAAAATATAATAAAAGATTTGTAAGGGTTACAAGACAATTCCTGGTTTAAAGCGTGCATACATAAATTATAAAAGGACTCCAGAGTCTGAGCAATCTTAGAGCAGGCAGCAGTTTGGGGATTAGAGCACGCATTTGGAGTGCAGTAGTTCTGCATGGACACCTCTGTCCTGTTTGGAGCACTCTGACTGCTCTGTGCTCCATTACATGCTCACAGGGATTTTTAATGAGAAATTCAACATCCACTTCAGGAGCACCAAGTAGAAGGACATCAACTTCCGCCGTTTTTGTTTTGTTTTGTTTTTCCCCCAGAACAGAGCTCTTATTTCCTGCCCAGTCTAAATTTCTAAGTCTAATAACAGCTATTCTGAGAATTAAATGAGATTGCCAATGCTTCTCACTCTGTTGCAAACTTCTGTTTTAAATTTCAACCAGAAAAGAAATTAGAAAAAAGTTGGATTTTTCCAATCAAGTTGCATAACCTGACAAGAACAATGATTTGTGCCTGGCAAATACTGATGCATATTTTTAGCAGAGCTAAGCAACATCAGCATGGCAAAGAGAGCAGAAAAACTCCTGCATATGGGCCAGATACAATAAAATGAAGCTGTAAAAGAAAAAAAAATGGCACAATAACAACAGGGGTTTGTCATCAGGGTGGCAGGCAACTTCATGTATTTCATTCCAGTAACCTGGACTCTGTTTTTTTAGCTGTGACTGGCAGAGCTGTAGCTCCCCTGCGGTACAGGGGACATCATATTTTAAAGGCAGCTCCACTCCAAGACATCAAGACATCTTTCGGGTAGGTACACCAGCCCATATGGCTCTGCTGGAGCATCCCTTCAGTGTATTTGTGCAGAAACTGTTCTCCCAGGAATGGGCTGACAGCACTGACCCCTCTGTTTGGTTCCCTTCTCCTCTCTGAGGTGCAACCAACATCAGACTTTTCTGAAATTTCTTTTTACCCATTTTTCAGCCATTTTCTCCTAATCCACCCACATTCACACCTCATCTCCATGTAACTACTGCACAGCAGCCCAAGCACCTGGATGTAAAAGCCTTTCTTTGCTCTTTACCTCTTCTACTATATTATTTGCATCCCACTATGATCCATCTCCTCTGATTTAAAAAAGGACAGAAATGTGACTAGTAAGGCATGTTATTAACTACAGTATTTCTCAAATAATCTGCCAACCCCTCCATGGCCAAACTAATTATAACCGCACTCTCTCCAGCTTGATGAAGCTAAATGGTGACATACAAACTGTCTTTGAAAATGGGAAAACATGCAAGTGAAAAAAAGTGCACATGGAGAAATATGCATAGAGCATCAAGGCTTCAGGAGAAGCAGTTTATAGACCCAGTTACTACTACATGCATTTTAAATTTGAATGTCTCCTCAGTATTCATGAAGTGTACCACAGTTCAATAGTTGTTTTCACGAGTTGTGCCTTCATTAGGTGAACAACATTAAACACCTGGGATACTGTTCAAACTAGTCCTAAGGGGCAAATTTTCATGACAAATGAGTTGAGATAAATTTTACAACTGAAAAAAAATCTCAATTTTGCAATGGTAAATTTACTACTTGTTTCAAAGAAATAAAATAAAGCAACAAAGACACGAAGTTAATATTAATATGACTGCTACAAAATCCCCACAGAACAGCTTTCAGTTGGCTATGCAAATAAGAACATATTTAAATACCAGAAGGAGAGTAAATATTTATCAACACGTGCTTCCTTCCTTCAGTTTAATGGGGTTAATTCCCCACCATCTTTGGAAATGTTGGTATGTTCATTATCAGGATGACATCTTATGCCTTTGTGCCCCTTGAAGACTCTTTAAATCTGCTTTCTTTTTCCTAAAGCTTGTCGCATGTCTGTTTCAATTCTTACTTGCATAGGTAACATCTCCCATGAAGAATGAATGTTCATTTTCAGCTACCCTCGACCTTGCTGGGAGCCTTCCCAGTTCAGTGCCCAGTGGGAAATGCCTCAGCGCAAACATGGGCCTCCATCTCACTCAGCCACAGGTGTTTTCCCCACCCAGAGCTTTGGGAAGGAACAGAGGCAACTACTTGTGGGGAAGTTCTTTTATCTTACATGCTTGCCATGACATCCCACAGCTCTGCCTATCCACAGTGCACACGTGGGAAAGGTTCATTCATGACATCAGGAAGAAAAAATGTTTGGCACCTGGGGTTTTCTTCTTTACACTCACTGCTAGCCCTTAACAAGCGGCTGTTAACTATGATAGCTTACTAAACTGTAAAAAGATTTGAAATAATTCAGACTAGAGGCTTGTTAGCTCAGAACTTGCTATCAGGCTGGTATCAATTACTGCTGTACGTTCTGCCCTGGCCAAGGCCAGCCTTTTTCAGCTGGTTCAATACACTTAAGGCAGTACAACAATCTCAATCTCATGCCCTGCAGAGAAATACTGACACTTTCACCTAGACTGAGAATTGATGCTCATGTGGACACAGAGATGGACCAACACCTTCACTTTGTTCAGACACCAAGGCCATGGAAAAGACAGGGTGGAGAGGAAGATGGGGCACAATGTATACACTAGCTACTTCTCACACTGCCAGAAGCACTGCAAGAAAATTCAGTTTGCAGTCTGCATACCTGGTGTCTTCTCAGCAGCACAGTTGCAAATTTAGGAAACAGCTGTATTTTGAGATAATTTTAATTATGATTCCTATTTCAACAGCTAGCCTCCTAAGTAACTGTTGTCACCTCCTTCAATGACACCATCCCAGTTAGATAACACTGTCTAGCTCAGTAATGTATTTACATGCCTAAATACATATAGTGCGATAAAAACTCTCAAGACACTTTTTTTTCTCTTTGTTTTTGTGGCTTCTTATACCCTAAAAAATCCTTCCCTCAGGAGGCCCTCAAGCTCTCTTCCAAGCAGCCACTGAGTTTTACATACTTAATAAAATAAAAATTAAAGCAATGAATATTAGAAATATCCATCTTACTCGATTAGCTACTCCATAGTGGACTGCAACCCTTTGAATGTGGTTGGCTAATCCCATTAGCTTGTCAAGCAATTTTCTCTACAGCTTCTAAGAGGACAGAGATCACTAGAAAATACGTTTAGAACCATGCTCACACTTTAGATTAGATTAAGCTGCCTATACAACTCCCAAATATTTCCTTAAGGTTTAAGGGCTACAGAGTAATATCCATATTTTCACAATTCAGTGAGTATGTGCCGTTCCTAAAAATTATTACAGGGTTGTTTTCACTGAAAGGTTAGATCCTCCTCCAAAGTACTGATTATCATGGAATTACAGGATGAGGTAAAAGGGCTTTCTGTAAAGATTACTAAAATGATCTTTTTTCGTCATAAGAAGGAAATGTTCTTCCCCAAATGTTGGCCTGGACAGGAGCAGGCTGCTTCCCGCATTGCATCTCAATGAGCAATGGCCTTTGCAAGCTCCAATTCCAGTCTCCTGAGGAGTGCTGGTCTCCACTCCTAAGGACTCCACAGTTCACTGGTGTAAAGACAGAGAAAGGGAGGGCAAACATTTAGAGTCTGCCTCCTGCACCCAAACTTCTCCATCCAGTTACCAAGGGCAAAATATCTCCCCCATCCCTTCTCACTGCTTGAAATCACTTTCCCATCAGCGTTGGTTAATAGCGTCAAAGAGTATGCAGGCTCCAGGGGATGTTTGGATCTGAATCCAATTTCTCCCTCAGCTCGAAGGTGGACAGAATGGTTCATCATCAAAATCAGTTATTTTTCATCTGCACTAGAAAATACAGAGCCCTTCAGGCCCCAAAAGCAAAACCAGCAGCAAAGTGCCAGGTTCTGCACAGACAGAACAAGGAGCAGCCCCTGCTCCAAAGACGCACATGGTGGACAAGGGACAGGAACAGGGAAAAAGAGGAAATAAAACACGTTCAAAGAAGAGGTGTACTGCACAAGTATTATTTCCTAAGGAAGCTCTACTGAGAATATGTCATAACCTAATTTAGCAAAGCAGGTTGCAGACAAATGAATACAACCAATGGCACTTGTAACATAAACCTTATCCATGTGCACTCTTCTTAAAAGAGCAAGAAAGCAACTCAGTACCAAAGTTTATCTTTTTTACATTAGACAGTTGTGCCAGAAACGTGCTACGTCATTCTGTGTTCTACATCTAAACAAAGGCTGCCAGAAAAGCAGGAGGATATTTAAAAATCAGTAAAAAGAAAGGAAAACTATATTATTTTTAAAATACTGACATTGTGAAATGTGTTTTCATGAAAGGTTTATAAATTGATGGGACTAAAGCTGAGTTTAGAATATTAGGTGAGCCATTCCAATGACACGGGACTACTGAGAAAATGCTCTCTGAGCTGAATCCCAATTACAACAGTGTAAAATGTACCACTTTACTAATAGAGCACGGCTTTCAGTGATGGGTGTTCTAAAAAAAAATGCTACTTCTCACAATATGTGTGAATTTTTTACATTTTCCAAGTTGCTGCAGAGTAACAGTAAATATTTTGTTGGCACAACTTCAGCACACAGATCACATACTATGAGATTGGAGGGCTCTGAATCAAGAAAATGCTTCAGTGAATGCTTAAGTTGGAATATTTACACGTCAGCCTTCTCTCCCCACTGCTGCTCCCCACAAGGCCCCGTGTCACAGCACAAGCCAGTAGATAAGACTACTGATTTAACTCCAGCTAAATCAAAAGCAGGCAGTGCTGTGAATCCAGGAATGTCTGCAGAGCAATGTCTGCTCTAAACCAAAGATGTAAGGAACTCATTTTCATAAATGAAACATTTTTCTAAGTAATACATGAGTGAGGACTTGAGCAGGAAAAGGGCAGACAGCAGAAAATACGCCACATTACAGGTACGCAGAAAAATCAAGTGTAACATTTGCTCAAGAGAGGAGATAAACAGGTCTTTGATGGGTAGGATTTTAAATAATCCCCATGGAGATCTTTAATAACAAATGCATTTAGGAACACGTCTGTCTGCTTTGAATAACAAGGCCCACATCTTCACAAAGAGAGGCGCGCTGAGCAGAGCACACACAGCACGAAGGAAAGCACACAGACACGGATCACTGCTGGTGCAAGCAAAGCAGAGCACTGCTTCTCAAGAGCATGGACTGCTCCACATGGGAGCTGGGATGCCTGCCCACACTGAGCCTCGTAGCAGCATAGAGGGCAGCAGTATGGCACAGTGGGAGGGAGGTGACACCTGCTCCTGCTTCACCAGTGCCACAGTAGTTCTTCCTGGGGCCCCTGGAGCTTCACACAGCTCCTAAATAACGCCAAATCCAAGATTACATATATTCTCCAACACTTAGAAGTCTGTACAGTCATAATACAGAAACATAAATTGCTCCTTATGTTTCTATAGTATTTCACACATATTTGCCATGCTGTAATGGCACATTTTAATATTTCGACTTATGACCCAATCTTTCACTGTATGGGATTTTCAAGTCCAAATTACACCTAAAGGCATCAGGCTGGACTCCAAATCTGCCTGGGCCATTTGGTGTCACAGCTACAATTCTAACCCATCCTAGGCAGTGCCATAGGAAACTCTAAGTAACACCAAGACAGCAGAAGTCTGTTGATAAAAGCTGCTGTTGACTATGTGCATTGCTGTGCTGATGCTTCGCCATCACCAAGAGCAGAGATTCACTGCAGTTGTGCATAATCTGTAGGAGTCTGGGAGTCAAAGCACCAATCGCAGCCTGGAGTCAAGTGGAAGAGGAATAGGTTATTTCCAGCCTTGAACCTGGGTCACCTCTGGCCTTCAAAGAGCCCGGCAGAGCACTGAGGATGTGAACCACAATGGATCAATTGGTATCAGAAATGCTGGACGCTGAAAGAACCGAGTCCATAAAGGGATGCTATGAGTAGATTCATCTCATTGCAGACACTCCTTTTATCTACTCAGCAGCATTTGACATGTTAAAGGAGCCAACATGCGTGGAAGAGGGAATGCATTTCAGCCGCTGACATTTTCACTACAATACTCAGAGTTAAAAATGCATTAGCAGTAACTTTCCATCTATCAAAAGCATGAGGCAGGAAGCAACACTTGCCTGGCAAAGTCTAAGAATGCTATTAAATGCGCCAGAGGCCAGACTCCGTCCTTTTTTTATGATCCATTTGCATAAGTAGGACGTTTTCACATAAGTCTGCATGGCTCTAGGGCAGCATAACTTGCCACCTCTCTACCTGACTGCTACTTGGATTGCCTGACTACTGAGCATCAAGGACCAACTAAACACAGTTTTATAAAAACATTTACACCTTGCCCCATGCAACATTTGCTCATTGAGCACCTAAAACATACAAATAGCAAATAATTAAAAACTCATATGGCTGGAATGACTCGTGAGGGTAAGCTAACACATCTCAGCTGATCTGCAGGAACTTGGGGCCATGCATCCATCCAGATTTCAGAGCAGCTGCTGCCCTCTGACCTGGCTGTCAGAGCTTCACCTCCGTTAGGTGCTGCTTTCCAGGAGCTTCTGCATTTATAAAATAAACACCTATCAGAGCCCAGTGTCACACAGTGCTCTCAGTTAACTTTTATCTGCATATTTAGCTCTCTACAGAAGTCTGGCATAAGAGACTTTCAAAGAATCTCCTTTGAAGCAGCATAAGGTAGGAGCCAGCCACAGGCACGCTTGCTCTGCCTCTCCATGGGAGGAAAGGAGGAGGGCAGCAAACACCCTGGGTGTCACTGCTCCTTCTGCTATTCTAATGAGCGCTCCTCACAGCCGCCTTCCTGACAGAAAGTCAGCAGTTTCTTTACATAATGACTTCAGATTAAATGGCATGGGGATCAGAGAGAAAATTATAACTCACAAGTACAGTCTCTATCAAAGGCTTCTTAGCCATCACTTTATTTGTAACACGCTCCCTGTGTTTGATGATACAAACACATAAGGTGTGCAGTGCCTTCACCAGGGCAAGCAGTTACTCTGAAGCAAAGCGGTGTGTGTGGGCAGGCACGTGAAGTAGCTGGGCACCTCACTCTGATAGATAACAGCAGGCTGCCTTGCCATATCTTCGGGGTCCCAACAGTTGATCATAAAACCTGACAGTGGATTTTAGACACTACTTGACAGCAGCCCACAACTTCACAAGTAGGGGAATTGTTTTTTTTCCTTTGTTTTCTTTAAACATCCCTGTAGAGCCATGTAGACCTCAATTGTTTAGGAATTGCTATTTGCATCTCAGGATTTGAGCAACGTATATTCCTCTCAGATAACACTGTTCTCACAGTCAATGAGAGGGCCGAGAGCTATTGCTGAGCTCCTGGCACGTGGAAGGGAAAGTCTCACTGCTATCTGTGGGGGAAGGAACTGAGAGCGGTTGTTTCAAACCGCAGCAACAGCCCAGGAAGCTTCCTGCAGACAAAAGTTCTCAAGATGCTGAAAAAGAGAAATCTCATTCAAGAGATGCTGTAGGGCGAGCCAAGGGAAAATGCACTTTTAGATGAGATAGCATGAGAGTCATAAAGCTCCCCCCACGTTTCTTGCTATTTCTTAGGATTGCTTCACCCAACTTTAGCCAGCTAAACATTAGGGTAGTTTAAATGTGTTCAAATCTAGTTTAAACCTGTCCCCAGGGGAAAGAAAAAGACTTCTCCAGAATGCGATTTCCCTGTTCTATGGCAGCTGTCTTGAATAACCAGGATAAATTGCTTCCTGGAATTATGCATTTTTCTCAGCCTCGACGATTGCCAACGACCAGGGCTGACCTGTGTGAAATAAAGGGCTGGGCGATGGCATAGTTGGGTTTCCCTAAAAGCACAGAACAAAGATTTTTACTTATCTCAGAAAACAAGGGTACCCTGCTCGGTTCCTGGTGTTATTGCTAGAACTGCACTCTGATCAAGGAAGAACAGGCTGCCTCAGGCTTTTAAAGACCCACAGATCCAGGCCTGACAGACTCCAGATGAACGGCAAAGCCATCAATTCCTGCCTTCAGCAAGCAGCAGTGGGGCAACAGAGGAAAGCAGAAAGCAGAAAAAGGTGGCAATGTCAGGAGCTCATGCTGAATTATAGTGTAGAGGAATGGGACAGCAGCCAGGCAGGCAAACTGTGGAAGCAGTGCCAATTCCAGGAGCCAGACCTGATTTCTAACACTTGAATTAGGTACTGTGCCCAGAGTGCTCAGTGTTAGCAAACTGTCCTTCCTGTCTCTGTGGGCTGTATCATCTGCAAAGCTGATTGTCAACAGCCAAGTGTTTCATCCTGACCAATGACAACTCACAGTGACATGTGATACCAAGTTAATGGATACACAGAAATCTTACACCAGTATTATTTGCTTTACCAGCACGATTTAGAATCAAAGCCCATCCAGCCTCATAAATATGATTTTCTGCATTACCTTCCTTTTATTTGATAAGTAATATAAACTGTATAAACTATAACCTTACATCAGACACTTCTACTTTATCACAAAAGTCAAAATGGTAATTTTTAAGCAGTGCTACATTAGTTTTGCTCTGGTCCCCTGGAAATTACACATTCTTTTGCTAGTGACATTGATTATGAACACAACTCAGTTTTTTAAAAGCTCATGAATGTGAGCTACCTGACCACGTTACATGTAACAACCAAAAACAGAAAAATCATGTCTGGCTTTTGCTCATTTACAAAACTATTTTGCAGCATTTTAATTTACTGAACTATAATTCCTTACCAACTATTTTCATGTGAAAGTTCACTGATAACAATACAAAGCTTTCTTTCTGTCCCTGCCCTTCCCCCAGTACATTTCCACAAGCCCCAGTTTCTGACTTACATCAAAATGCTGAGCATTTGGGGCTTAATTTAAAGTTTCATGAAATTAGAAGACAGGTTGTGAATTTGGTTGCTATTTTTGTTCCCAGTTATTTTATCACAGGCCATAATTTTTTTCTAATTTGATTTTAGAAAATAATTAAATTCAAAAAATCCAAAACATTAAAGATACAAAGCCAGCCATAGCTACATTTTGGATTGCTAGGATACATAGCTTAGCAGGGAAAGAGAGAGCATGCAAGCACGCAGAATGGCAGATATATTTGTAGAAAGCACATATATGTCTCAATTGATAAATATATCTGTCTCCATGGCCATTTATCTAACAAAAGAAACAGAGATAAAATGTGCAAAGAGAAACAGTAATTGTAAATAACAGTCTCTGTTGCTCTCGTTTCTTTCTAAAATTACTCAATTTGATTTCTGAGGTCTTGATCTACATTTTCTATTGCAGACTATTTATTCCAAACACAAAATGTCAAAGCATCTATAGAACGTAGTCTGTTATTAACCTTGGGACTGGCAGCTTATTAGAAGTCATAGGCTGGGTATTCCAATTATCATCCAAAAAGATGGAAAGAAACAGATTAAACACTGTGGCAAACAACAAGGGTCCTGTGGCCCACCACATGCAGTAAAATCTTGTTTTGTCTGTTGTCTATTATTTTGGAATGAAGTTCTCAGCTGGAGATTTGGGATATTGTGCTCTTATTCAGAGATTCTTGTACAATTCGTCTCTGTTATGTAAATCTCTACAATCACTGGGGATAAGAGCTATTAATAGAGATCATAAGGACTCAGAAAAAATGCACACTTCTCTTTCTGTACTACTTTGGACTTCGATCCTGGAAACACTTGTGTACATTGAAAAAATAAATTGAAATATTTGAAGTACTTAAAGGAAGAAGCATCCATGCCAAAACATGTGCTGTATTTACTACCTGACCTCTTACCTGCTCATGAAGTTATTTCCTCATTTCAAACATCAGACTTTGGTACCAAAGCATTCCTGCACCCAAAATCTGCCAATTACACATGCTATATCTTTTACAAGATTGAAATCCACGTGTAAGATGCCCCTTCTGATAGCCTGATAAACCGTAAGTATTGATGATTTCATGTCAAATAGAGATCACAGTTAGCTTATGTGACCAAATTTTGGGGTTTGGGACAATCTGTGTGTTCGCATATGTGAGGGAGCACTCATAGGAGCACTGTTTTCCAGCACCTTGATTTCCTGCCTTAAATCCTTCATGCTCTCATCTACAGAATGTTGTATCCGTAATCACATATTTAAAATATTGCCTGCCTTCATCCAACCAGCATACTGGTGGGAGGATAATAAAAGCTTTCTCTGCAGGAAAGGAAAATGGCATTGAGAAGCTGAAGATACTATTTCCACCTACGCCAGTCTCTGCTCAACCACATGCATTGCAGTTCTTGACCCTTTATGGTAAATTCATTAAGCTCAGACAAAATGGACAGAGTTACATCTTTCCTTTCAGTGAAGGAAATTATGCCTAAGACTGATTGATTTCCATTCACTGGCACTGATAATGAACTTGCAGCTTTCCAGCAAGTATCATGTAATAAATTCGCTGAAGATAGCTCTGCTACAAATGCTGATTGATGCATTAGAGACAAATATTTTAGGTACGTGTTTCTCCTTAAAGAACCTAAATCAGTTATCTCCATTGACCATTATGCATTTTTTGTATTGACTTGCAGTGCACCATAGCACAAAAGAATTTCTCCAAATCTTTAATCAGCCACACAGTGGGCAATCACAGCATCAGATTGAAAAGGAACAAATAAGATAAAACAGAAAATGAGGAACTTCTTGAAGAAAAACCCTTCTTCCTAACTGGAAGCCACGATTACCATCATACAATTGTGCAACTTCTGTACTCCGTTTGGATCACAAATTCTCTAAAGAGGAACCAGTTAGGATGGGAGAATGATACAACAATGGCACGTGAAGAGTCTTACATATCCATAGCACATCACCACTCTTAAGGAAAAAAAATGTATATATTTTAATACTAACTTCTACTTTTGTACACCAGTTGTCACACTTTCCTATATGCAAACATGTTGGTTAGTGATGCAGCAAGAAACAACGCATTTTTTTAAGTAGCCAAAAAACCCCAAGAAAGCACAAGCTTTCTTCTGTTACCACACCCAAAAACTAGGAATAAATACGAAAGAGGGATTGTTCTGCTAAGCAAATGGAGAAGCCCCCTATTGCAGAACAGCTGCATAGCACAACAGTAACAAAAAGAGTAATAAGATCTGAATGTCATATTTTAATATCATTCTCTACAGAAACAAAATACTTTATGAATAATAGAACATTCCCATTCAGAATTACAGTCTTATTCTTTTGTGTTTTTAACCTCCCTTTTTATGTGATAAGGAAGGTACCCTTGACTGCTTTGTACTTCTATTCTCTTGAAGCTGAAATGCACTGGCATATCATCTATGAAGCACAGAAGAGACTTCATTAGCAATTCCAGGTTCAGGATGCTATGAACTGACATCTCTAGTGTGCATCTCCCTGTCACTTTACCCTTCCTTAGCACAAAATAAAAAAAAAAGCCTGTCAAACACTCTTCTAGATACATGAGTCTCTAGATGGAAAAGAACATTTTAAAACCAAATCTTTTAACCGAGAAGGTGATGAGATACCTGTTTGGCAGCGCACAATGATATTCCACATTGATTATGAATCTTGAAACCCAGCAGTATTACAATGAAGCCTTCTCTTCCTCCATAGCTATAGTAAAAGAAGCTGCTTAAGAAACCTACCCAAAGAATAACTGAGACATCTGTGAACAAGTAAAACCCTATGAAAGTACTCAAGGTAAGAACTACACATGGCATAAGTTCAAAAACACCCAGGAAATACAACATGATCACAAGGGAATAAGCTTTTAGCTCCCTAAATCCTACGACAAACTGCAAGGAAATAAACTAGTTGGTTGATTGAATCTCTCTCACTCTGGTCCAAAGAAGGCTTCTGTTACCCAGTCACATCTTTTGGCTTTAAAATACCTTATGGCCAGCACACAAACCAGGATCTGCTCCTAGTGCCAACTGGCTACCTTCCACACCAAGCAGCACTGAGAGCAGTGCACCCAGTATTCAGAAAGCAATCCTGCATGGGCCTGCTGTGCCCACATGTGCAGGTACGACTGTCAGTCACAGGGAGACAGGTCATCTCCGCTGTCACGTGTATTTAAATCTTTTTTTAAAAATTGGAGGGGGTTTAAAAATGTTTTTCCTTGTAGGGGAAATTCTGCAAGTTCCAGCTTGCTTTCACATTGAACAGACAAAGAATACAAAGCCAATGTTTTGACAGCAAGGGGGATGCTTCTTACATTTGAAAATAAAAACACAAACTTGATGGAAAAATGTAATCAAGCCAGATATTACATGATTGGAACATATTTTTAAACATAAATGATTGGCAGCATGACATGGTAAGATCTATGCTTTTTAAAGAAAAAAAATAAAAAAAACAAACAGAAGAGAATTCCATATACAATTAGTTCTACTTTTTTGAATTAAAGTGTTCAGACCAGGGCTAATACCAAATTTGTAACAGTATCCTTACATTTCAGGTTTTATATTCCTGCTAACAGTTTCATCTAGAAGATAGATGGCACTTTGCATTCACAAAATAGCATGCGGAACATTAATCACATAATCCTCACTGTCTACTTTGTAAAATGTATTAGTAAGCCCATTTCACTAAGAAAGAAACTGAGAAGCTGGCAGGTCAACCCCAGGAGAAACTGCTGTTTATACTTAAGCCTTTCTAATGCCACTCTTGACCCATTGTGCACCCCAGACTCTGCACACCCTTCTCCAATAACACATCTGCATGTTCTCAGTGCTCATAGGCAGTCTCCTTTACTTCTGAGCATCCCAGAAAGAGGAACTGAACGTTGGAGAACAGCAGCTCTTCTAACTGGAGATACTTTAACTACATGACCATGAAGTGATCTGCTCCCACACAGAACATGCCCAACCAGCCAACCTTCCCAACATTTCTTACAGCCAAAGCTGTAGCTCTAGGCTGGGGCTCGGACAGCTGTGGTCGAGGAGAAGTTCGGTTTGGTGCAACACCGCTGGGTAACCTTGCTGTAGCTTTACTCAGAAAACTGTTGCTGAGCTGTGATAGACATCATGAGCTAAGCCTTGCAAGATAAGAAAAAAAAAAAAAAGTGTAACTGTTGAGTTGATAATCATTAGCTGCTCTAGGATTCAAGAGAAAAATCCTGATGTGAGGAAGTATGAAACCCTAAGAAAAAGTAAAAATAGAAAATAAAAAAAAAAGCACATGACAACATAGCAAGACTGAGGATCAGCCTGTTATAAGAAGCAGAGACCAAAGCCGTCTCTCCCTCCTGTTCAGCCAGCAGAGACCCAGTGGTGTATTGCTGTCAGTGGTGAGAATACTAATGCTAGATACTAAAGCCTGCAACACAGTCATCCTAGCTTTCCTATATCTGCATTATGCACTAAATAGCAGGTGTGTCCTCATACTGCATCTATCATGCCTGCTGTCCCTCTCTGCATAGGAAACAGACGCTCAGAAAAATAGGGACCTCAAAAAGGGTCGCAAACATAAATTAGAACTTCCCTAGTAAATCCTACCTTAGGATTCAGGGAGCTCAGTCATACCGAATGGCAGGCTGGAGATGGATAGAATAACAACATAGCTATAAATATCCATTAGCAAATTGATTGGGAAAGTCACTTAAAGGCAGCTTCAGGCCCGGGATGTGCATGTCACACACAAAGTACGGGAGATCTGCAGAACTGCCTGCTTGGCCTTCCACTACATTCATAACCTCCTGTACTATCCCCAGGGAGAAAAACTGGGGGACTGTACCCAAATGCAGCATGCTGTCATAGTTTAACCCAGGAGACAGCTTAGCAGCCAAGCAGCCATGCACTCATTTCATCAGGTGGGATGGAGCAAATAATTGGAGAGGCAAAAGCATGAGAACTCATGGGCTGACATACAGACAGTTCACCACGTAGAGCCAAAGCCAAAGCACACAAGCTAAGCAAAGGAAGGAATTCACTTCCTACATCCCATTGGCTGACTAATGCTCAGCTTCTTCCAGCAAAGCAGAGTCATTATATGTAATGTTTTCTGGGGAAAACAAATTTCATCATTACAAATGTCCCCTTTTCCCCTTCTTTCCCCCAGCTTTTATTGCTGAGAGTGATGCCATGTTTTCTGAGATGCCCTGGTGGCCCATCTGGGTCAGCTGTCCTGGCTGTGTCCCTTCTCAAGCTCTTGTGCACTTCCAGCCCAATGCTGATCAGGCATGAGAAGTGTGAGAAGTGCTGTCTTTGTGTAAGCACTGCTCTGCGACACTTAAAACAACAGTGTGCTATCCACCACTGTTTTCATTACAAAACAACAAAAAAACTATAAACTAAAACATAGCATCATGTTTTAACAAGCCTCTACAAGGCAAATTAACTGCCCCAGCCAAAATCAGGCCCCGTGCAGAGCTGTGCCAGGCAGTGAAGGAAACTTCACTAACAGGTTCAGCTGGGAGCTGCATGTCAGATACCAGAATACAAGAAGCTCAGTAGCCCTTCACTGTCACAGAAAAAGGCTCAGATCCTCAGTGCTTTCCCTTGCAGTAGAAGGAAGAGTGGAGAATATCAAGCAATGTGCTGCTACCCCAGGGAAGGAACAGCTGCCAGTGACCAGCCATGAAACACTTCTGCTGGTAGATGGAGGAACGAGGTGGTGCCAGCAGCAGCAGCAGCCTCGGCTTCTTCCCAACTCTCAAAGGTGATTGAGGAGAATAATTTCCCCTCTGCTTCACCACCTGTGAATCCAGCCTCTGACACAGATAGCATTCCTCCTTGCTCAGACAGAGGTTCAGTGGTGCCACATCCCATCTCACGACCCCAGCACCATTGCTCGTGAATTAGAAGTGAAGCAGAAGCTCTAAAATCCAAATTGAAGTTGACAAGAAAAAAAAGTGAAACTATTGCACAGCTTAGGATTTTATACAATGAAAAAGAATTAGTGGGATAAAAATATAGAGCAACATTAGTGCCTGCCAGGAACGTTTGGGATTCATACACTGTTGGAGTCTGTAATGAATAGAGCAGAACAGATAGATATCCTCCCTAACATATCCACTGACAGGCAGGTGTCCCTGAACATGCCCTGTTCTCCATTCTTCTTCAAGCCAGCACAAAATTGCCTCCGGTGACTAAGAAAATACACTCTAAGCTCAATCACCTGTAACTCCATGGAGTGTTGAATGATGTTTGGCTTCAGGTGTGAAAGCAAAGTGAGATATTTTAGTAATGGATTTGAGTAGGTTCAAAGAATTTGCAAAAAATTCCACTTGGTGAGATAGTGAGACTGCAGGAGCATTAGAGGCCTGTACAACATCTGAAAAAAACAGTGTGATCTCCATCTTTCCAAATCCAGACGTGACTTGAAAGGTAATTTGTTTCATTACTGTTTGTAGTGTGGTGGTAGTGACTTGTTTGTATGCCAAGACATTGGATCCAGAGCTGAGGAAAATGGGACACCCTGGAAGTCAAGAACAGGTGACATATCACCTTTTCCCCAGCAGACTTAGAGATGAGTTACTCAAAATCAGACATTTTTTTCTTTATTCCCTGTTAAAAAGACAGTTCGGTAGAAACTTAGCTGGACCAACAGAATATGAACTGATAACATATGACACTGATTTGAACTTATAGACTAAGGTACTGAATTTCTAGAAACCATTTGCAACGAAATTTCACTTCATTCCACTTTCTGTGGTGCCTTTTCAGCGATGATCAGCTTACTGTACTTCTCTAGTTGGAGTACTGGGTCTCAAAGCTGACTTCACAGAGTTGGGGAACGACTACACAAAAATAGGAAGTGGGCCCAAAAGCAGTTGGTTTTTTTTCCTGATACTTCACTATATTTACACAGAAGTGAGAAAGTGCAGCCAAATACCATTCCAATGTTTTCCCTAATCAGAACTAAACAAGCAATGCTCATCAGATACCTAGTGCACGATCATCAATGCAGTGTTATGACTTGGACTGCCATGGCTTTCCTGACTGCCCCGGGCCATTTGATTTCTCTTACTACTCTTTCATTTCTTTCATTTCCAGTGAGATCCCTGCACATCCATATGTACAGGTTTCTGAAAAGGCTTCTGCAAAGCCAGTGGAAAGGTTTTCAAGGAACTGCCTGTTTCTGGTCAGATGAAGCCTTCTCAATAAAAGCATAGCACAGTTCCAGGCTCTAAGTACCAGGAAAACAACTGACAGTGAGTCACACATTCTCTATGCAATTGTAACCTACTGATTTTCAGAGGCAGGAGAGAGAATATCTTAAATAATTTTTAAATCCTGCGAATTTACATGATCAAGGCAGATAACATGACACAAGATGGAGGATATAAATAATATACACATAACAAACAACAGCTGAGCTGCTCATAATCTCTGCCTCGAGCAAAACAGCCGAATCTGAATAACTTAATTGTGGATATCACATAAAATATAAATTAGATAAACTATTTTTAAATAGTACATATTCCATTTTAATGGTATATTTATGTAATCTTTTTCCTTACGTGTGCCTAATGCTTCATTGACTGTCATTGCAGTAACAAGAACTATACTGGTAACATTCTGTAAAAGCAATGTTTCCAGCAAATAATAACAATAATATAAAAAAAGCCAACAATTTTGGGTGCAGACAGCTCTCCATTACAATTGAATAAAAAGCAGAATAGCTCTTCTGTCTTTTTGTCTGCATACTAGAGTGAGCAAATTTTAAATAGCTTTGATTTGGGAAGTGTCTGAAAGCAGGAGCTTCGCATCCCTTATTGGTCCACTGGTCTTGAGACACTCCTCAAAATCCCTATCAGAGGTACTGCTCATGAAGCAAAGTCTGATTTAAAATATAGTTTCAAATATGCTTGGCCAAAAAATCTCTATGTGGTTTAATTAAATTCCACTCACACGGGGAGATTAGACTTATCCACTTAATATCAGTGTTGGACTGGGACCAACCTTTGATTCTTTCTTAGTTGCTTTCGGGCAGACTTTAGAGGGAACCCAGGAGCTCTCACTATTTTTGTGGGACCCGGTAACTGGATATGCTGCTATCCACATTTCAGTCAAAGCCATTAAGCACATGGAAAATGTCTGCTTTGTTAAAAAGACACAAAGAAATGTAATTATTTCATTTTGTACCCAACTGATCAATACACAGAGACTGCATTTAGGAAATACACCTTCTTATGCACAACTTTTTTGAACTTAGCTTTCCACTGGCATCTCCTAAGCGATAACTCATGGCTCAAGACATACTTCACAATACCTTCCTAAATAGTGTCAAACTGGCATTCTCTGCTCCACTGGGCAACTTATCTAGATGTGTAAAGAAAAACATCAAGACAATTATTTACAGATTACAGACACTGGCAACAAGAAATTGCAACATAACTCTTGGAACATCTATACCTTGTTTGAGTGATAAAAAAATGAACCTTCACAGCCAATTCATTATTATGATTAGAAGGAAAAAATCACCACCCTAAGCCAAACAACTATCAAGTGTCACTTAAATAGCTTGATTTATTTGATGTACCTTTAATGCAAGTTATTAATATAATAAATGAAGAGTAGAGCCCAGATTTCAGGAGACTGCACTCCAGTACAGCCTGAGAAAAATCAACTTAAAATGAATTTAGATCACAGAATCAATATCTAGAGATTAACTAAAGATCACTGAATCCTCCATTATTGATCCACCAAAACACCGTCCTTTTGCAATGCAGCACACAATTATTTGTTATTTTTACAAATTTACACAGTAAGAATCAACAAACTGTGTACTGATTAAAATTCAGTGCTGAATGAATTATATGAGGACTTAAAGTTGTCTTATAGATAAAAGCTTGTTGTTGCAAAATTCATAGGTTTCATGTTTTAAACTGGAAATGAAATGCGTGCTTGCTTCCTTGTTATCTCATTTCAGTCTGTCTGGGGTTCTGATGCTCACTAGTTCTCTACAACTTTTCCTAACGTGGAGTATATTTCAAAATGAAAATCAGGCAAAGAAATTCCTTGGAAAGTTTTTGTTATGCCTTTCTACTCTGCAGAGGCAATTCTCTGGAGTTTGTTTTCTGCTACAAACCCTGTAGCCAGATTACACTGTATTTGTGGTTTGCAGCCTCTTATCAGTGACTAACTGCACTACACAATAAAAAACAAAAAACACCACCAACAGCAAAACAAAACACCAAAAAACAGCAACAAAACCCACTGCAACTCAATTCACGTCAGTAAGGTGTATAAAGCTAGAACATACTTTTCCTCTTGGTTTTGCACCTCAACTTTAAAAACACAAAATGGGGTTAATCTGGTAAAGATGATGCTTTTTTTGCTATTAATACTCAATTTAACCAAGCTGCATTCTCCAGAAAGTGGCCATGCCTCTACAGAGCATACAGTTTTGCACTGCCAAAGCAAGGCCCAGTCTTGCCCAGCTCTGAAAGGCCTGGGATGAAAGAATTGGGCACAGATTGCTTAAATCCACCTGAGAGCCTTCTCATAACAGAGGGTACTTTAATTACTCACACTTTCAGAAACGCTTTCGTCTCAAAATCCACCACATTTGTAGAAATAGCAAGTACCTTAGAAAGATACATCAAACCACTTTTCCACAGGAGTTTCTTCCCCAAAAGCCCTAAACCACCAGTTACGTGTTATTTTCATGGGTACATCATCAGCATGTTAGCATGTTTTAATCATCTACTTGGCATCAGTCGGAACAGCCAAAGTGAAGGCCACACCACAGTTCTGATTATTACAAGAGCCTCAGCCAAGAACAGAGATGACATTTCATGTGCATTCGACATTTTTCTATTTTTGTATGCAAAGAAACCCATCACTATAACAAATTCCTGTGTTGAGACCCATTAGCTATGAAGCCTGTGCAAACAAAGACATTTGCAATACAAGAACTTAACCCTTAAGAAAGCAAAACAGCAAATGAATGTTTAACACACGAATGCTTTTAGCCATACAGGTTGCACACATTAAAGTACACGAGATCCCAGAGCACACAGGCACATAGTAGAACGTGCTTCAAAACCAGGAAAAACACTTTCAAGCAGTCCAAGAAGTCCAAACAATATCTGGATACTGACATTTTGAAACATATTATTTGTTCATTTCCTAATAAAAAGAATTAGGAAAGTTTCAAGTATGCAGAATAATGACTTCCCACAACATATAAATCATATAAAACATAAAATGAAAGTGCTTTATGGCTAATTTTAAGAAACGGTAAATTAAATTAGGCAGTTTGGGAAGGCAGATACTCCCACTATCCTGCTAAATTATCCTGCCTTATATCCAGAAATCAGCCGCCAAAGCTTCTCAAATCTCACCTTGCGAGGCACAGCTCCCAAAGGATGCCTATAAATACAGTCTTGCTTGACAAGCTTTCCACTCAAATAAAAAAGCTGTTGCATTGCAAGTAAATTTAACTTCTAAAATTTAATTCCCCAGCACAATCCCTCTATCTTTTCAACTTTGAAAGGAAGACAAAAAATAAATCATTATGTGGAGGCAGTAAAACAATATGGTTTATAATTTTCCTTTTTCTGACCTTTGAATGTGTGCAGTTCTCCCTGAACTTACTTCAGTGAGCTGTGCAGTGGTTGGCATTTTTCAATTTGAAGCAGTAATGAAGGAGTGTAACTATGACTAATGTGCCATAGTTGTTTTGCTCTATTCTGTCATTTCCTTCCATCCTAAACAGTAATATCTGTCATGCATTTTAAAAGTACACAGCAAAGCTTTCCAGCACGTTCTCCATACCACCATGCCACTGACTTCAGCCCAGCTGCAAACAAGCCACAGTGATATTCACCAAGGAAAGCAGGTTGCTCCAAGGAAAGCAACAGCCACTGAAAGGGGCAAATGCAGGCAACAGAAGCTGTTCACTTTGATTTTACTTATTTTCATTTACTTTTATTTACTTTTTCCTTTTTTTCTTCCGTAATTATTAAGGTATCACAAAAGGCATGATACATTCTGCATCAGCTTTCTTGGGAGGTAAAGCACTGGATCCTTTGCAAAGAGTAAGTGCCAACTGGGAAACAGGTACAAGTGGGCCCTAACACAAGGTCCTGTTCAGTGTCTCAATTGTCTGGTAATTGTCCATGCCTCCTTACTAGAGAAGGGGAGTTTAGCAGATGGCAGCACATAAGTTATTTCTGCTGAATTACTTCTGGAGACATTCCATAGCTGGGAAAGGTCTCAGCATAAAAACTCAGATATTTCAAGGGAATCAGCAGGCAGAAGGCTGGAGAAACAGCACTTTGAGAATGGCTAGGGACATCCAGCAGCTGAGAGCTGTCAGACATACTGGGCTGCGTGGCTTGCAGGCACATTTGGGATGTCAGAACACACCTGTTGGGATGTGTGCACCATGTATTATTCCATTTGTGAGCAGACGGTTGGTCTGAGAAGCATGTGATTTAGGGGGTCAGAATGCAAAAGGAGGTTGGGAGAAGCTAACATCCGTGCTTAGAGTGCTGCCACTAACCTAGATAGCCTGAAGATGCACAGAGAAACTCCCAAGGCTGCTGGGAAAGGGGGAACATCCAAATTCTCTGGGCAAACAGGCAGCGTGCAGTAGGCAACACACTGCAGTACTTCTCTGAACAAGGCACATGTCTTCCCTCAAACCTGGAAGCAACAGTCACTCTCTAATTAGGAATGTCAGGAAAAGAAAGGACCTCTCTCATTCGCTTTATGATTTCTCTTGCAATGACACGACTGAAAGAAATGTGTGAAGCTGGAAACCATTAATCATATCTGCCAGGGAGCCTGCAGTGTGAAGTAAACATCTGGCTGGTCGTTCATGATACTTGTTTGCCTGTCTGGAAGGCTGGCATATAAAGGTGATGATATTTGCATGGTTCTTGAAAATCTATTTTATCAGCACTGAATTGCAGACAGTACTGTATCAGCTAGTTTCCTTCACACTGTCAAAAAAAGAGAGCCCTGCATTTTGCAGCATTCTTGAACAAACACCTGAGAGCAGAGCAGATACTCTCTGGCCTACAAGCCGGTGCTGGTCAGCTTGCCCAGCTACATCAGCTCTTCAGGATGCACAGCCAAAACCAAGAAAGTTGTTTTATTTCAGCAGGGAGTATATTAGAGTTTCTAATACTATTAGCCAAAAGAGGTTAACTAGTGGGAACCCACATACTGCCATATTTGCAGACGTTTTTCTCAACACCTCATTTCCCTCAGGGCTCCCATAAAATTAATGTATTAACTCAAAGTTGTATCACTGGTACTGAAAATAACCTATTAGAGTGCAACCTATTAGCTTTGAGGAAACTCTCTGTGACTGATGACCATAATAGGTGCCCTTCATTTAGGATATAGTGGGAGATTACTGAGATCACTCACAGACTCAGGAGGAAAAACCACACGAGGTTCCAGTTGAATACAGCTCAACCCAAATAAAAAATCATTTTCTGAATATTATTAAAGTTTCTGGTCACACATGTAAAAGAAGTCAGAAAAGGATTAAAAGGAAAACACAGTTCAGCCCAGCAGTCCTGAAGCACAAGGACAAATCTGGGGGTCAAAGCACTGGAAGCAAATCAGCTAGAAAATTATTTCTAGCTGATTCATTCAGTGCAGACTAGCATAGCTTTTTCTAATGTGAGTGATCTGCAATGGATCAAAGGATCCACAGGATCAAGCTCCTGTCTCCAAGTCTAAACGCAATTACCCCTGGAGATCCTAAGCTGTAACAACATTGTAAAATCAAGGCAATAAAAAGCAGAATTACTATATCTACATCGAGAGAAATAACTGGCAAGACAAACTTCAGATTTTGCTCTAGATGCTCTAGATTATGTACGCAGAAGTCTCTAAGAGTATTTTTGGTTACTTGTTCCCAAAGAAAGTCTAGATGCTTCCTAGATTGGTAGTTATCTTCCTAATATATAGAAATAACATCTCAGTATGTATTAACTTAATCTTACTAAGAGAGCAGCACAGTAAGGGTAGAGAGAAGTCTCATGGTTGAAGCACTATAAGAAACAGCAGATCAGCACTAAATACCACAGCACACTATATATTTGTCCCAAAAACGGTCCCCTCAGGCTCCATGTGTAGCTTCCAACTCCAGAGATGTTGTGATGAGACCGTTAGTAATAACTATGAAGTGTAGAGATCCTACACTAATTTAAGACACCTGGTTTGCTGGCCAGTTCAGTTGGGAGCATTGGTCGTTCCTTAGGGTCCACACAACATCTGGTTTATCCATAATTGTGCAATACATCTGCTTAGCGTTTCTGCCTAACAGGCAGGAGAATATAGTTGACCACTCTTTCTGAGCAGTGAAGTATGCTGTTTGTGCTCAGCCTGAAATCTTTTATTATTTTTACAACGTTCAGAGTAGCCTGCCAGGAGAAATTTAGAAGAATAATAAATCTTATTGGTGCCAGGGATGTGGTGGAAGGGCTCAGGACTAATGCAGAGATCTATTTTATGGGTGTCATCAGTTCCTTTTCTGCCAAAAGAAGAATGGCATATTGAAATTACTCTGCTGTAGGCAAGAGCAGTAAGGACAGCACATTATCCCCTCTTAACACCAGGAAGAAAAAAAAAAAAAAAAAAAAAAAGGAAAACCACTTTGATGCTAGCACCAAGAAATGCAGCAGCTGATAGAATGCAGGTTAAAATATTAAGTCGCTGTTACTGAATCAGCAAGAAGGAAGTGCCATGAAACAGTTTGCTACACCTGTTTTTTGAGGTAGGAAAGATTTTCTGTGGCATTTCTGATGTAGGCATGATATCCTATAAGCAGGAGACAGGAATACAGACAATAGTGGAAAAAGGTCTCTTGACTCACAAATCTGCTAATGGAGGCACAGCTGAAGCAACTGACACAGATCAACTGTTCACAAAAGGACATAATGAGCTCAGAAAGATTTTATTGCAAAATTAAAGACATCTTGCATGTCTTTAATCTCACTTGGCAAAGAAACTGCAACGAGGGCAACTACTTCTTTCATGCTGTACGAAAGAAGGTCTAGAAGATGTGAATATTTAAGTCTTCAGAGGGTGGAGGAAGGAAAAAGGCTACAATAAATAAAGCCAAAAATGAAGCGATTTTTCTTCTCCTTTTTAGCAGGTTTGGGTCAGCACATACAACACCTAGATTGATGATGTTCATTTATGATGAGCATTCACACGTCAGTGACCACTGATCTCTTTAGACATCTTCTGCCTAAGGAGGGTGCTGGAGGCTTTAGATTAAAATATTAAATGCTATCACCACTAACGGGCTACAGAAACCTACAGAAGAAAATATTGGAATGTAGCAATCATGAAATATAAACATGTCTTTTGCAAAGAAAGAACTCCTTGTTCTCCCTGTCCCTAATGGTCAGAAAACATAACTAGTTTAAGCTGTGGCAAAGAGGCCAGTGCTAAAAGAAGTATCTTTGTATTACAAGATGACCTTTGAAGCTCTGGGATAGATGTGTCCAAAGAGCCTGCATTTATACGTGTAACAAAGGCATGGGTGACTCTGCCCTGGGACAGGGAAAGCATTAAAGCAACCTCTGAAAGTCTCCTTCTGAAATACGTGCAGACTTTTACCTAATTCTGACACAAGAGCATGTTGCAGTTATCATGAGGTGTAAATTGTAACATTTGAAAAAACTGGTTGGATGTTCCTATACAAGGGCAGGGAGTGGATGAGCTCTCCATAACAGAAGGTGCGGAGGAGAAGTGGAATTCTAAGGAACGATGTTTCATTTTTCCATTGAACAAATCACAATTTGGAGCAACTGGCTACAGAAATTGACATCAGTGGCAATGAGGCCCAGGTAGGATCTTCCCACTGGGCACACTGCGTACAATGCTGCTGAAACAGCCAATGCTGTTCAGCTGAGAGGAGAGCAGATGCTACAGACTTCCCTATGATTTTATCTGAGATTTTGGTCTTGTATTTCTTTTTCCCCAGAGGCCCAGGAAGGCTTAAAATAGCAGGCTGTTTTCTTCCAACTGCAAGATTTAGTATACGTATTGACATACTTCTCAAACTTCAAAAAGGAATAATTTTAGCCTGTAGCACAGGCTTGGCTGGTTCTTAAGGTATCCACACTACACAACCCATCATCAGCAGAAACTCATTTTCAGAGACACAGCATTCAGGCATGACTTTCATCTCCTGGGGAGAAGAAGAAAGTTGCCTTTATTTAAAGATCTTAAACCCAGCGCCAATTACTTATACGGAATCAGCCAGAATCTCCTCAAGCAGAGGCATGGACACACAACAGGTGGCATTTCAAGTGAAAATGTCTCCTGTTTTTCTCAGGAAACCCTGGAAACTGAAGAGGGGAACTCCATGTGGGAATACATTCCCTGGATTCACAGCACTCGTCCCTGCACAGTTCCAGCCAGCTGTGTTTTTGTGCACCACAGTCTCAGTGCTGCAAGTGCTCCTCGTACCAACTCCTGCCATGGAATGCTGAATTCCAAAACAAAAAAAATTCTACAGTATCAAGGCTTATGTGTAACAAGGTAAGAAAAACATCAAGACATAGACAGATGTCACAAAGTCCTATTCTTTTAAAACAAAGAGTATATTTTTTAGCATACCCAGTAAGTGATGTCCCCATGACTGAAATGGGTTCAAATCCTCAGACAATACAGCACAAAAAAGCAGGCAGCCCTCACTGAACCATTCTCATTAAAGCACACTCCTCTATCAATGCTAGCATTACTCTTTTTAAAAAGGAAAAAAGAAAAAAAAAAAAGTCAGCCTTCGTTTTCAGATGACCTTTTAAAAAAAAGGTCCTTTCTATAAAATATTAAAAGCATTGTTGGGGAAAAAAACATTCCTATTTCCGCACTGATAAAACCACAGGTTGATTATAAATCTTTGTGGTTTTTATTTTGTTTTGTTTTTTCCTATGTATTAAAGTAGCACCACAATTGTTACTGATCTGGGATGAAAAGAAACAAGCCAACACCAAACAAAACAAGCATAAACATGCAGCTATCATTAGCCATGTAGCCTCACTACACAGATGCTGGGATATTAGCTTGGATTGTGCAACTATGAGAGAGGAAGAGACTGTGATAGATGAGGAGATAATATCACACAATGTCACCTAGCAAATGGTGATCACTGTGCTCATAGGCAGCCAAACAGCCACGCTGATATCCAGCAGCAACATAATTATATTTTGAATTAGTTTTCTGTGATGCAAAAGGGAAAATAAGAAAGACCATCTGATGCGATCAAGCTGCAGAAAAAGACTCAAATAATATATTTGCTTTCTAGCCCATTATTACATACAGAAAACAAGGCTGCACAATTCCAGCTCATTTCTGAAGAGCCAGGGTCATCTTATTAGGAACAACATATTTACTGTGAACGTGAAGAACCAGTATTGATTTGAATATAAGTGTTTATGCTTGGTTCTAGGATCCCACTTTTCCCATGCTGTCTTAATGAGCCATGAAAATAACCTCGGCTAAATCAGAAATGCCCAACCACAGCTAAAATACACCTTGTAATTGTGCTATCATTGTGACACCAGTAACATGGAAGGAACAAATTTCCAGTTCAGTGGTTTCTAGGAGATACGGGAATACAGAAAGAGGAATAGGAAATAAGAGGATTGATTTGCAGAGGAGAAAGTTTAGCAGAGGCATAGCCCAGGCCTGTAACTACAGCAGCAGCCAGTTCTTGTGCTTCGTCTCATCTCTTTCTGCATTGTCTCAAAATGTATAAAAGGCATCATCGCACGTGTCATCAAAACCAGAGATTTGACCAGGCCATACATGCATAAAGCAAGATCACATTATAACACAGCAATACCTGAACTAATACAGCTTTGTATCCTAATCTTCATGATGGAAGACACAGGTGGGCTTCTCAATGCCAGAAATAATGTTCTACAAACCACAGCACCATCCTAGTTTTTTGTTTTTGTTTCTTTGGTTTGGTTTTTACTAAATTCATTACAAAAGTAGGGCCACTTGAAGGAGTGCTTTTAAGTACTACACTTTGAAATTAGTATTCTTATATTCATTTCTTACTGTAATGGGTTTTCTACTTCTTGCATTTTTTTCCCAGAAAAATGCCAAACGTCTACACAGTAACCCTAAGCAGTGAGTCAGCAAGCTATTGTTATGGGTGAAATCTGTTTGAAGCAGAGGGGTTTGGCTGCTTCATTTAATTTAGAATGAAAGTAGGAGACAGAATAATTGAAACAATACTGATCTATCCATCCAAACACAAACCTCAGGAAAGGTGACTTAAGAATAGGACTATGAGGACAGGAACAATATATTACTGTAATGAAGGATGTGCACATGTAGAAAACAGAAAGAGAGCAGAAACACTTTGAATCTTCTAAGCACTAGAGAAAGAAAAAAAAAAAAACATTCCAAAAGTTATACAATACCAACAGAACTGGGAAAGTTGCTGTGCGAGATAGCAAAGGGAGCGCTGAAGCAAAACTGAAAGAGGCATGGCCCCACAGACAAAGAAAGTAGCCTTGTTAGCTGCTGCTTAATGTGTCTGGGGAGATGGGTCATAAGGTGCTCTCTTAGTAAGTAAACTTGAGAGTAGCAAAGAAGTATCAGACAGCATCATCAGTTTCGAAACCATCTGCCAGACTCAGAATGCTGGCTACTTGCTCCAGCCAGAAGATGCCGTGGTACTGATTTATGCCTACGGCTATTTTTAAGCCTAGGCATCATGCTTAAGTACCTCACTGCATAATGACAACTGCACAAAATAAAGGAAGAAAATGTATTCTCACAAGTAATTTTCTTCTGTTCTGTATCAAGTTGTTATTTATATAAGGAATGAGAAACGTCACTTTCATGCATAAACACAAGCTGCAAGGTAATGTCTTTTTAAATGCAGTCTCTTTATCCACCACCCAGGCAAGCACTGATCCTACCAAGCTCATTGGCAAATCTGCTGCTTCCTGCAGGATGAGGGTCTGACCCGTACTTGTGAATCCTGTCACACAAATAAGCTCTGCAAAATCACAACACAAGGCTGGCAGCTCGGGGCACCATAAGGCTGATGGGGGCAGGAGGCCTTATTTCATTTCGTTTTTAAAGCCTTTGAAGACACCTTCCTGTCTTCTTCCTTCTGCTTCCATTCCTTTTCTTTCTTCTGTCTTTACAGAACCTTTCTGTCCATTCAGACTTCGACTCCATCTCTCATCTATTTCTCTGCTGTCATCTATCAATTTTGTCTCATCCCAGACTCCCACCCTCTCACCTCACTACCACCTTTTTGGATAAGCACTAATTCAAGGGCAAAAAGAGCTAAGAAGGAAAAGGGAAAGACATGGAAAAACGCTGAATATTGTTGCTGCTGTAGTTTATAACTCAGTTCTCTGGTTCCCCTGAATCCTGCAGTACTTACAGTCATATGGGAGTCACGGTAAAATATAACCTCAAATTACGAGGATGGGAAAAGCAAGTGCCACAGAAAACTTGATAATTCCCATCTAGGAGCTGCAACCATCTACTGGCAGCAGGACTGCAGAGCCAGAGTCCTTACTAGAATCTATGCTGGTGCTATACCAACTAATAAAGAGTTGCAGTAGAGATGTGCTAATTATATTTTTCCACTTCAGTGTGTACTGAACATTGTAAACTATCATTTAGTGTCATTATTTTAATGATATATTATGTTGATAATACAATTTGGGTTAATTCCCGAATGTGAAATCTAGGGAGAAAAAGACACACTGATATTTTTAAAATGCATTTTCTCATTAACCCTAAACCAGAAACAACTATAGTCACAGGTTCAGAGAAAGCAGTCATTTACCAGCAAAGGTAGCAACTATAATTATTCCAGAAACAGTTGTCCCAACCCAATTGTAATCTCTGTTATTTTAGTAGGGGGAAAAAGCCAAAGAGGAGTGAAAATACAGTATTTTGTATAGAAAGGGATGTGGTTAAGTGCTTTCTTTTAAGGCATCTCTCATCTTTTGCTGAGAGAGGGCAAACTGTCAGCTGTGTATTCAGTGCTGGCACAGAAGAAGAAAATAGACATACTTCTGTATGCCTGTCTCAAAGGTGTTAGGACATCAAAGCATAACAAAGTGGAAGCAAAATACATAATTCTAATCACGCATGTTCCCCATCATTTTAAGCACTATCAAACATTTGATACTTTAAACAGCTTTTATATTTCCTCCTGTAGGCTACTGGCCTACAATCAGCAAGTAATTGTTACCTGTGAAGTTACACCTGAATCAGAAGATTTTCTTATATACTTGACTGGAGGCAACGACTCCAACACAACCCACAACTTGACGATAGACCACATAAGCCCCGTTTCTGGAGGTGTTCAAAACCAGGTTGTATGGGGCACTGGGCAGCCTGGTCTAGTGTTAGATATGGAGATTGGTGGCCCTGCATGTTGCAGAGGGTTTGGAGCTTCATGATCCTTGAGGTCCCTTCCAACCCAAGCCATTCTATGATTCTATGAAGTACTCACTCGCTCCTCCACACTCTCTAATTGGGTATCTCTGGGCTGCTACAGAAGCAAGGAGACCTTTGTAGGTTCACTGTCCACAAATTATTTAAGTAATTGCTCTAGGGCAAGATGGAAAGTTTATTAGCTTGGCTATCGTAACTGCTTTGCTTTCAGATAGGTAGTTTTAGCTGCTTCAGTCTTACGCTTTCATAGTTAATATCTACATAAATGTCTAAAAAATTCAAATGCATGCCACAGATAAACAGAGGTACCTTGTGTTTCAGGATAGGGATTTACCTACCAAGGCATACAAATGGGATATTACAAAAATTATCTACCTTTGCATTGGAGAGATGAACTTGCCCTTGGAAAGACTTGAATTACTTCCAATACATACTTCTTCAGTATAAACTCGTGATAAAATTATTTTATCTTTTTTCCCCAGCATGGCTTCACAGAACTATATGTAAGATTTAAGCATGCTTGAATGTCTCTAATAAAAAAAAATCTGAAACGTCTAAATGTTTGAGTGGTCCTCTAGGGCACATCCATCCTGCCAAAAGTCTGACTCCCTGCTCCCTAATACTCAAACTAGGAATAACCACCTTGAATAAAACAGTGGTCTACTAATACAGGATATGGCATAGGGACAAATGAATCTCAAGTCGAGGACCTTCACCAACATCCACTGCTTCCTGCAAGTGGTAGAGCACAGACCTCCCGCAGACTGGCATGGCAGGCTATCAAATAAACCCCACTGACATTCAGTGCCATCTTCTTTGTTAAGAGTTCCACTAGATTCAATCAGTGTTTATCAAACCATGGAAAAATGAGGTGGTTTTTTCATCCTCTGGGCACAGAGAGGCAGAAGAGCACAAAAGGACTCATCAAACATTTACATTGGGCACTGCTGGCAGCACCCTACTCCACTTCGGACAGAGTGGAGGAAGGGCAGCTCCCAGAAACTACAGGCAGTGACAAGTCTGAAAAAAGCCCTGGGTTTCAGATATTCAGAGGATGCTTCAGAAAGTCATTAGGGCATTTCACCAAAGCGTCAAAGACAAGAGCTTGCACCTCGCTCCTGACTGCCCTCAGCTGACTACAGCACAAAGAGAGAAAACAGTGATCTAAATCCTTTCATTTTATCTGGTGCTGTCCTATTTTCACCCCCTGACTACCCCAGCAGAGGGGAGATGTGAAAACTTTCAGGTTACGCAACTCTGCAGTTTCACGGCGTTGTTTAGCACTGCGATGGCTATAATTGTGATACACTGAGAACATTTGCAACTTTCTGCAGATCTCACGCTCACACTTCTGCCCAACTGGTGCGATGTGCTTGTGTTATAACAGTTCAACGTGTTGCAGCTAAAAGCTGTCAAGAACATTGGCTCAAATGATTTCCTCCAAACACTGTCCCTTGTTTAGGCCTTTATATCTAGCAATCAGAGGCACTCAGTGATATTTGCAACCTTTACACTAGGAAAATGATTTCATCTCTGTGTCTCAGCATCCTCAACTGTCAGTCTGACATACTAATACCCCCTCTCACACAGGCAAGTGGAACAGGAACTTTGGAAATGAAGGACCAGGTGGGTGGCACCTCCCTACAGACAATTGAGTTATGTAAACCAGAGAGAGGTTTATGACAGATTAGGTATTCCAGTCTATCTAATGATCTTGGTGATCCTGGTCATATTGCAGAGCAGTCAGCTGCATTTTCCATCATCTCACTGATGCCTTGAGGCAAGAATAAGAAGAAATGTTTCTCAGCAGCTGCACCCAGACAAAACTAAAATACTTTTAGTAAAAGATCCAAACCTTGCAGAGCCTGGGAAAGAACTAACAACAAAAATTTCTCAAACCAAGCCATCCCTTTGCCTTCTTTCATCCCAGAATACTGCTGACATGCTTTACCTGGGTGGTGGGGCAATTTGTTTGAAGCTCTCTGGCTTGTCTGTTGGTCTGTGGTTTTTATTTTTGTTTGTTTGTTTTTTGTGCAGGTGTATAATCAAACCTAGGGGAAGATCAGATGGGCTTGTTTACACAGTCATTACTGGTCTCTACAAAGCCCAACGGGCTCCTTTTCTGATGTTTTAGAGATCTGTAAAATAAATCTGGAAAGAGCTGTGGAGCTCTTTAAAAAAAAAAAAGCAATGAAGAGGGAAGTTGGAACATATGATTGAGGAGGTCTACCAGAGGCACCCCAGTTTTTGCAACAAATCTAGCAATTTCTGCTGATATTTGCTTGAAGAATAGACCAAGCAGATCTGAACATTTACTCATCTGCAAAGCTTTTTCAGTCTGTTCCACATGTATCATCTGAGTGCTCTAGCGACAGACAAGTCAGGCTTTCTTTTTCCCCCTCAATAAACAATTTGCCTGGAAAGTGTCAGGAGAAAGGCCATATTCTGTTAAGAACTGATGTTTATTAAGATCCAAATCTTGCTCTACCCTACACTTAGTGAATCTAGTGATTGCAAAACAAACAAAACTTTGTATAGATTGGCTGCACATTGATCTTGAATGTAATGGAAATGTGCTCATACCAAAATCTAAGCAAGAGAAGATTTTACTATAACAACAGGTTAGGAAATCAACTTGAGAAATTTGCATTCAAACAAAATGAACAGTATGTATGTTATTCGCTACACTGCGTCCATGTATTATTTCTATAAATGAATTTCAACTCCTCAGTAGTCACACAATTAGACAACAGTGAAGGATTTGTACATAGGCATCTAGGAAAAAAAGCTTGATGAGTTGATCCGCAATTTGTTTTGGAAAAAATTCTGTTATCCACTTCATATCATCATTGGAGAAATTGCTTTTCAAATTTATTACATCTCAGGCATACTAAGTACTCTCTAATGAGTTCAAAAATGTGTAATGACACTGTTAATTCTATGGCTAGTTTAGAATCAAGCCTCTTTCTTTTCTACAAAGGAAAATAGGATTATCAACTGCACTAGGAGAATTTTCTTAACGTGATTGATAGGAAGAAAGAGTAATCACCTTTGAAGTGCCACTACATATAACACCTCTCTAGTGTTCTCTTTTTCCTCCTGACATCCATGAGTAATTGAAAGTAAAGAAGCTGCTTAGTGTGATCAATGAAGCCCAAATGACAGCCCCTTCTACAACACCTACCAGCACTGCCGGGTGACAACAACATCATCTTTGATACTTTAGAGTTGACACAGGGCAACATCTTTTTGAAGTACCTGACTTCAGTTTGGCAGATATCACATTTTCAGGAACACTAATGACTTGTACTGGGTGCTCATCTATCAGCACAGAAGACCTCGAGCAATAATGCTGGAAAATGGGTCAGAGATCCAAGTCTAACACTTGGGTTTGGACTCAGCCTCAAATCACCAGGCTTTGGCTATGGAAAAGCCTCCAGACCTGTTTCACAGATGGTGGTAACAGGGACACTTCACTGCAAAGGAAGGTGCCAAGTCCTTTCTAAATATTATCCGCCCTGTGTTGCACAGGCAGTTCTGCACAGCACCGTACTGATCTCTAGAGACAAGATGGCCAGGCACTACCATGCTCCCCAAGTAGACTGGAGTTGACTCACTCCATATTTCTGAGGGATTATTTCGTCTTAGAAAGCAAAAAAGAAAAAAGAAAAAAGAAAAAAGAAAAAAAAAACAACCAACAGCATTGAACTGATTGCTTCTTATTTATCCATGTAACTTTTCTAATATTTTTCTGTATTAGCAGCTTAGATATTTACAAGGAATTAAACTATTGTTGCATGAGGAAGTAGCAAAACAACTGTCTCTTTCATACTGAGTTTTCTGCAAAATTACAGGCTAGTCTGAGCTGACTTTTCTAAGAATAATTCTCATGGAAGATAACCCACAAATCAAGTAATTGTGAACACACTGGGCCTCTATCTTGAATACGAGGAAAAAATGTTCCCACTCAATAAGCAAAAAAAAATACTGAACGTAACTTTCCTGAAGTTCAAACTGCTAAGATCAAACCTATTGTTTCACAGTCCTAGGCACTGAAATTGGAGGTGGCACACCAAGGTTAAATCACAGTATTGACAACTTCTTGTGTCAGACATCTGTCAAAATGTAATAAGGAACCCATGAAAAGAAATAAGATGCCAAAAGCACATCACAACAGACTTTTTCATTTTCATACATCAGGATTTATGTCAGAGAAACTGTGTTTTTATGAAAACTTGGTGACTGCTACATGCCAAAGCCTTGTTTAGCAGAGAACTGGATTGGGTCAAACTATGCATGCTTTAGAATACTGCAAAATCTCACATGTGGGAATAACCTTCCCTGCTACAGATGGCAGAAGAAACTGCTGTAAGTCTGACCAAATCAATACCCCAGCTCAACACATACCTGTTGTCACCCTTGCAGCTACTCCACAGGTTCCCCTTCCCACCTGTTTTCCATGCCTCCCAGTACACAATGCAAGTCTGAGCTCCATTTTATTTACAAAGAAACTGGTGATACACCAGCACAAAGCAACAGAACTGTTTAAGAAGAGAAAGAGGTATCAACCGAGCCAAGTTTGCTTACCAATACATTTGGTTAATGCATTATGGGAGGTCTTATCAGTGCAGTAACTGACCTAGGGAACCAAAGCTGGGTAGAACAGGAAAATCCTGCAGAGTTTCAAAACTGCAGATAGGTTCCACAAGCACAGGAAGAAAAGAGGTTCAGTACTGTGGTACTGACAACTTCTTCCTAAAGGAGATTACTGTAATATCTGTTCTTTGTAATTAAAGTGAAGTGACTTTAACACAGCAGGGCATGCTGAATGTTATTGATGTTATCAAATGATGCAGTTATAGAATAACTTAAATACCATGCACATCCCTTGGCTGGCAAACTTACTATAATGAGTTTTGGCTTTACAGCAATAAATAAACTCTAGCAAATCCACTTTCTGCTCTTACTATTCACCATGTTTAAATGAGAAAAATAATAAAAACAATAAGTACAAGATGTAAATACATTATGTAAAAGAATCACTTATTTCCATGTGGAAAAAAATTATTTTCCTTTAAGAGCCCAATCATAATTTTCTGGTTGATTTTTAAATAGCCCTATTCTACAACAAAAGACTGCACTGTATTTGCTTGAGAGTCTACTTTTTGAAGCTGATTTCTTTACAATTGTGAAAGATTCCATCTCAAATACTTATGTAGTGCTTTGGCAATGCCACTCCTACCAGCAGGAAGGGGAATTCATAGCTACAGCTTTGCAAGAAAAAAAGTAACATCTTCCTGTGATTATTGATTGCCATCTATTTTTGTGACACATCTGTGACTTTCAGTGACTTACACAATAAGTGTTCTACATTAGTAATGCATCTTCTCTGCTTATTTGTTCATTTACGTGATAAATTAAAAATTAATCTTAGGAAAACAAATCTAAGATTTTTGACAGAAAGCAAAATATTAAATGAATATTAATGTATGAAAGGCCACAGAGTAACACCCAACACAAGACTAACTTACTGTGTGCACTTGTGCATTGACATCACCTACACGCACACATCAGTGTATATACAGTTTCTTTTTTTTCCCTCCTTCCCCAGTTAAGTGATTCAGCAACCTGCTACCCACTCTCTCTTGCCAGAGGGGCCAGCAGCAGGGCTCAGCATCGCCTGCTTCTGCAAAGGGACCCAGAAGATAAGTAAGGTTTGGGACCTCAGGCTTGACCCCTACCACAAGCAATTTGAAAGGGACAAAGTTATCAACAGTGGTCAATTCCCAAAGGCTCTTTGAGCCTCTGCTGCTGGCAGGATTTAAAGACTAGAAGCAAAATTAGAATTGCTATTTACTAATTTTTTTTTTTTCTTTAAACTTCTGAACAGCTCACTAAGAAAAAAAATTAAAAAAAAAAAAAAAAAAAAAAAAAAAGGCTTACCATGCCTGTTGCACACAAAACAAAAACCAGTCCTTGCCACGCAGTTTGCAAGCCGAGTACCTTCTCCTACACATACATAATGGTCAGCCTCATCCTCACCTGCACTGCAATCAATAATGTCACATTCTCCATGGCATAGACTGGAACAATCTGCATGATTTTGTAGTGTAACAAAGCAATATTCAGAAAACATAACTTTTAGGCTGAAATAATTTGCAGCATCTCCAGAAAGCTATCTCCCTCAGCAGCACCCTCCTCCAGCCTGGTGCTTTTTCTATCATACAGCTACATTGATGCTGCGCTCTGTGTACCCTCAGCTCCCTCTGGCTCCGTGGGAGTTCTCTCTTCCAGCAGTGCCCACAAGTGCAGCAGTCTGATGCAGCACTGCTGAGATAACCATAGCTCACCTAGAACTGATCTTTTACCTAAAGGTCCAGAACAAAGGCACTTGAGTGGTGGCTCTTGCATTTAGAATTGCAAGAAGTCAAAGCTTATGGGAACTTTATTATCTGCACAAGTCATCACACTTCAGATGAAGTGTAAAAGGATGCGACACTCCAAAATTATGCCCTACTGCTCATCTAATGGTAGCTACGGCACACAGAAATATCCTTTAATCAGTTATCCTCAAACATCTTCCAGTGCTCTGCCTTTTATAATTAAAACATGCTAGCCAGAAGGAAATATGAGATTAAGTGGCATTCACAACACGCCTTTGAGCAGAGATTTACAGAGAACAAATCATTTGAGATTGAAAAGATATTCCAATCCTTTCTGAAAGTTCTGAAGAACATGAGCAGAAGTGCAAAGAGAGTAATCAGAGCTACTCACACAGACTGCTAATGTCAAAGATGATGACAATGCAGTCCCTCAGTAGTCCGAAGGAGACATGTCACCATGTGGAAGAAGCACCTCTGTCTCCCCACAGCTTATAGGAAAAGCCTTCTGCACTGAGGTGTTTCCACTCTGTGCCCACTAAGCCAGACAAAGCTCAAGCCTTACACATAGTTAAACACTCTATTCTGTATTTAAATAAGTGTTTCTGGTGATGCTATGGAAACTACTGCCTTTCTCTACATGGACTCAAAGCTAAATTGAACATCCTCTTTCTACAAGATAAACTTTCTTCTCTTCAATGTTGGTACCATTATAGAAATGGATGCTGACAGTGTTTGCTCTTGACCTCAGTTCAAGCTCCTTTTGTTTCTCCATGTACTCCATGGAGTCCAAACTAAAGATGGCTCACAAACGCTAACATCTGGGGAAAAGGAGAGGGGAAAAAATGCTCACACTATCACACTGGTGTCAGGTAAATAGTTAAAGCAAGGAACTAGGTGAGATGCTGCATTTAGCCTGCTGTAATTCTGAAGGTTGCAGTCTTAAATCTCAAAGCAAATGCAATTCAGATACCCCTTATGTTTCTAGTTTTAACAGCTGCACCTCATGCTCAGTCCTTGATAACGTGCAGCTATGCAAAGGCAGAAGGTGCTACAACTCAATCACAGAGCCCTTTCTCAAGAGACAGGTTTCCTTTTCCATGTTGCACTGCAAAAACACACAACATAATACAGCCAGGAAAGAAGCAAGGATCATTACCTCATGGGTCCCATGGTTTAAGCTTTTGGTTTTGAAATATGTCTGCCTTTCTAATAGCACAATGGTTCTGTTGCTATTTTCGTAAATCATTTCACATATCTATTTGCTCAAAACTTATTAAGATGAGAAAATGGGTTACACCTACCATTGCAGAATAAATATTATCTACCCAAGTATTATTTGCATGCATATCATGCTGTCACAAATATTAAAATGAGTGTTTCACCAGCATGTAAACTAGATCACAAGAGAAGAAAAAGGAGCTAATTAGAATACAAAAGGTGCAAGGCAAAATAAACAGAACAAGCAATGAGCCAGATGACAGCATTCTTTAGGCTTTTACAAGGAGGTTATTTCTCCATACTTGTGTGGCAGAAGCATCCATCAATGATAGTAAGATTTCCATTGTCTCCTGTAAAGGATTTTGTTTTATTGGCACCAATCCTACTTTTCAAATATATATTTCCTGAGTCAAATCCATTTTGGACCACTCATACAGCAAGTCTCAAGGAATGTTTAGGTTGCATGCTTGATCTTCCCCAAGTGCTACTAACTGTTCCAACAGCTGGATTTTAGCTTGATTGCTGGAAGCGAGGGCTTTCGGGAACATTTCTACTGAAAGCACAGAGCAGTTCTTACATCCTCCTGATAGATCAAAAAAGCCTTAAAGTGTGTCTAAATGTACCCAATTTTTTCAGAAACTAAAAGGCAAACAATAGTAAGTCCAAGGTTAGTCTCTCTCTTGCCTGTTAATCTCTTATTTTATTAAGTCACTTCTATCATTTTAGAAGGCCAGCTCCTGAGTCCTGAAAACCTAAAGGCAGTAATACCCACTACTAAGCCAGCCTGATAACAGCTTGGGGAGCTCATTTCTGCAGAGTAATTATCTCATCCTGAACTAAGGAGTTTTTCTGACCAAGAAAGGGCACTTCTCCAGTTAACTAGAGACCTGAACACATTGGTTACAAAGAGTACTCTGCTATTTCTTGCACTCTATATAAGAGTTATGAATTGATTGCACAGGTAGGTGCCTTAAGAGACCATTTCCTGGCTACCGTTCAGTTCCCTTTTCATACTGGGATACCCCAGCAATGGGAAGCCTTCCAAGCCAGTAGGTGTGTGTGTGACACAGAGCACAGTATAGATCCACCTGGGAGCCTGCATGCACTGCACCTCAGTCCAATGTGCAGTCAAACTCTCTTCTACACTGATTTAAGGAAGTGCTGGATTTTTAACTACGTAGATGAGTCATAGGAAACCTCACAACCACGGCAGTTTGTCATCCCTTGCATTACCCATATGCCTGCAGCCAAGCAGAGAGGATGCTAAAGACAGTTTCTCTCTTAACTCTTCAATATTTTATCAACACTTTTTACATAATATTTTAGCTTCTAGATATCCTCCTGTAAAACATTAAATGCCCGAAGTAGTTTTCCTGTTCCAATTTTTATATATATGAATGTGTATGTGTGTGTGTGTGTTTATATATACGTATATATTTCAGTCCATGGCATATACATGTACGATGCGAAGGCTGATTGACTTATGCCTTTACATATTCTGACAAGGTCTTCCCACAGTGCTCAGGAATATTCCAGGCAAGAAGAGGAAATGGTATTGCAAGACAGAAACTTTGCAGTTCTCACCCGCACAAATAGTTTGCCTGAAATCTATCCTGAATGCTAAACACTGCAAAAACAGATGTAGTGTGTAAAAAATAGTTCAAGTGATGTAGGTGAGGAAAAAAAAAAAATGCCTGTACCTGATGCATAACAACAACTTGCACATTTCTGCAAATACACAACTGAAATTAAATAACTTCTTTTCCAAAATAAAGACACATTACACTGATAAGTTAACTAGTATAATCCGACTCTGAGAAACCTGAGCCATTCTCCCTGACTCCTACTAAGAGAACATAACTGTGTCATTTTGTAAATGACACTTTCTTGTCACTGCACTTCAAAGAGCTGAACAATAAGGGATTTCTGAATTGTAGGTACTGTGAGAAAATGACAGGATTTTAAGTAACAGGTGAAATTTGCATCTTGGTACCTGCTGAAGGAAGGATCAATGTCCATTTTGACTTCAATGTATGTAAGGCACAAAGTGCTTTTTTGATAAAGCAAAACCAAGGGGATGCTCTAAGTAGTGCTCTCGCCTTTAGAAAAGGTGAAGGGGCAGGATATTGCCCTATGAGCAGGATAAAGTATAGCCAAGTTACCAATTGCTCAAGAATTTACAGAATGATTTCCACAATAGTCCTTCCTGGAAATAGTTGCAGACATAATTTTCTGTTTTATTACAAAACAGATAATCATTTTCCTCCACCATTTACTAGAAACTGGGACTCCTTTTTTTCCCAGGTTGAGCACCATCCATGGAATAGGTTTCTGTTGTTTGTCTTCCCAAAAGCAGAAAGGCCCTGATTGTCAAATGAATAAACTAAGCTTTGTAAGCAGGGTTGAGGAAAAGCTTTTGTTAACTTTGGTAGTCAGGCTATTTTCACCATTGCAGTATCCTTTGAAAGGGTTTTGGAATAAGCACATCAAGTAAGTCTGTCGCCTCAAGGATGGGAACAATGTTCAGATTATTTTACTACAGGACGAAATAAAACAATGTCAACTGGTTGCATGTTACAAGAAACAGAGTACAGAGCCCAGAAATCCCTCTTACTACATTCTGTTTCTGCTTCAGCTCACCTCACCTCACCAAAGTTTGCTGCCACATGTTTAAATATCATCAACAACAACCATTGACCAATGTACTGGAGAGTAAATGAATAACAGGATTGGTTCAAAGACAGGAAACCAATCAGAATTTCGAGTACATATTAAATTTTACTCATTTCATCTTAGAGGGAATCTATTGCCTCCCAAGTCCTTAAATTAATAAGTCAGCAAAAGAATGTGCTGAATCCCAGATGTTAATTGCACAGACTCACTGGATTAGAACTGCAGATAATTAATTGCGAAACTTTAATACATACTAAACTAAATGGATGATAAGATTTCCAGTAGGTGGTTCTGAGGTCCAGAAGGGAAAGATTATTTCTTAAAATATGAGAGCCTTAGAGGCCAACATCATCCACAATGTCTGATTTCAGGAAGTCAGAGAAGCTTGGGAAACAGCAGAAGGGCCAAGTGAGGAGATGTAGTGCTTAATGCATACAGTGCAGCACCTCAAGGGGCTTCATACACTGCAGTTCATTTTGGTAAGCAGCAGCTTTTGAGCTTTTAGACACAGTCTGTGATTGTTCACTATGTCTCCTGTAAGGTCAGCTGTAGACAAAATGATCCATTAGATCTTGCTTTAAAACAAAACAAAAAGCCAGCACCACAGCATTTACTTCTGTGATACCATAATTTCATTCTCCCAGTTCTTAGGAATGCAGTTTGTCTGATAAAGCTCAGAGTAAAGCAATGTAAAGATAGACGAACTAAGATAAGGACCTTTTTAAGGGAAAAATGCCTACTTTCATGAGGATTTTTTTTTTTTTTTTTTTTTTAATCTGGGAAGCACGTAAAGCTAAAAGAATATGACTAACAGAGCAATTTATATTTCAATTATACATAGTAGATCTGGAAGGTCTCAGATAGAATAAAAGTCACACAATATCTGGTTTTACTTGCTCATTAAAATATGAATTGAAAAGGAAAGGCAAAAGTAAAGATGGCAGAGGGTTTAAGTCATGTGTCATCTATAAGATATTAGGAATCTGAATCTGGCTTTGAGTCCCCTCCTCAGTTTTACCCTCACCACTCCTCTCTATGCACCAAAGACTTCACTTTTGCACACTATCTACCTGGTGTTTCACTGATACAAACAAAATCAGATTTTTTTTTCCTCCCAAAATGTGTAATGGTGACTTTCAAATCTAAATTTGCAAGTGTCTACAGCGTGCTCCTGGGATTTTACTAGGGAGTATGACCAAGAGGCATAATTTGAAACTATTGTTATATTGATAATGCCACAGCTTATTTTCCTATTACAGGTGATCCAAGGGAAGTAATGTCCTGTTTGATGAGACACCTAAATGACATGTAGCTGTGGGTATCAGAAAAACATGCCCTGCGATTAAATTTAAAGAATGTTGAGCTTATATTGGCTAGTGCCTGTTACTTTTTGAACGGCACTTCACGGTTTGCAGCTCCATTTAAAGGAAGTTTTATAGCGTCTCATTTGAAGGTTCACGACCTCGAGGTCATCTTTGATATCAGCCCATCTTTTGATTATCAGTTTAGCTACGTGACAAAAACTTCTACACCTACAGAGGACAGTAAGTAAGGCTACAACCAAGGCTGTCTCAGGATGGTGCCAGGCTGTCATTCATGCTTTCATTACATCTCAGCTGGATTACTGAAACATATTGTTCCCAGGCCTTCCGGACCAGGCACTTCAGAAGCTGCAACACAGCAAAAATATTGAAGCTGGAGGGATTAAGTAGCTGTCAGCGAGCACGGCCCACAGCAGCCATGCTGAGAGCTTAACAAGAACCACAGGTAAGGCATCAAACTGCACTTCTGTTATCCCAACCCCACCTCTAATAATAGTTTTCCCCACCTGCACCAGGGGTGAGCCCAATAAATAGATTTGGCCCCTCTCTATTGCTATTAGTGATGGAGCAGACAGAGGCTGAGCACTGTGTGGAGCTGTATACATCAGGGGATTGTAGGGAGAACAAATTTGCCTTCCAGCTGTCTCAGATCCGAGGGATTCTTCTGCCAAATTTAACCAACAGATCCACTCTTCATTTCTTCAGCATTATTTACTTTGTCAAAGGAAAAGTTCCTAGTTGTGCTTTCCGAATTCTCCTGGATGTCACCCAGACCACTTGGGTTCCCCAGCTCCCTACTCTAGGATTAGATCTATTAAAATAAAATGACAAATTTGATATTAAAGCCAGTGTATTTATGTAACATGAATTAATTTACTAACCAAACAAGAGCTTAAGATATTACTCAGCTGTAAAGTTAAAATACGTCCCTGAACACTTGCACCATTAGCAGGTGGCTGCAGCTACTCCTCCCCATTGGACTCAGCTATGGATCCAGTGAACACGGCTGCTCACAGCATTTTCATTTCAGTTGGGCCTGAGATGCAGGCGCTTTGGTTCAGTTGCACTCCCATGTCCTGTCGTCGTGGTTAAAAAGAGATCGCACAGCTACTTTCAGTCTGCATAGAAATGTAATGCAGAGACATACCGAATACTCATGGAGAATAAAAATGGGACAAATTAGACCTCACTGAGGACTTGTTAACAGAGTCACTATGGAAAAAGTATCTAAAGCTTATTTTTAATATAGAGCTGTTGCATTACAGAGTTGAGCCACAACTCACTAAGCATCACACAAGAGCCTTTGAATACTTTTAAGCAGAGACAAAAAGTATTTATTGAACCACATGTACTCTCAGTGGTACCTCAATATCTCTTTCATACAAACACCTCCTCAGTTCTCATTCTGTAGTTGCTGCTTCTATGGTTCTCCTACATTTGAAGGGCATTTGGAAATTTACTGTATGTTGTAATGCATTGGTATAATTACAAAAATCTCATTAAGGAGGACTTGATTATTGATTTACTGGTTTTCTATTCATTAAATTTCACTATAAAGAGCATTATTACTTTTTAAGTCAGCATGCTTAAACACAAATGGAATTATCATAAGAGAAACAACATAAAATGGAGCTATTAATATTAAAACAGTTATAGTTTGAAGATTATTCATTTAATAAATCTTTGTGATATTAGCAAGATTGATGAGTAGTAGTACAAATGAGGGGAACATGGGAGAGATGATCATTTATTATCATTACAGAGATATAAAGTATGATTCAGTGTTTCATAATGGATGTTAAATTTGATTTAACATATGGCTGACTCATTCTCTGAAAACTGTTCTTAAAGACAAACTCATTGAAAAGTCAAATCCATTGTCTTAATAATACACTTGAATTATCTTTTGATAAGAAAATACCTACCATGTCCTAAGAAATTTCAGGCAGATTGTGGCAGAGCTGCCACGCTATATGCCAGCAGAACAGAAAATCCACATTTATGGTTAGAAATAATTCCTCCAGCATGCCAGGATGAGAATAGAAAATGAGTGTAAACCATCTTCCATAGCAAACCCATGCACAAAAAGGGCTACCCTGTCACTTCCCCTGTGCATATGCGTTCAATACTGCTTTTATTCATGCAAAATGCAACAGCAAGTGTGTATCAGAGTATGAACCAGGAGCTGACACTTCCTGATTCTTGCACTGCACAATTTGAGATGGAAAAGAGCAGTCTTACATTAGAACACCTGCATTACTCAAGCATTACAGCCCCCAAAGAAATGCTAAGCAGCAGAAACTGTTGCTTCCCTGATTACACTATTTAATACCTTACTAATAGAAAGTCCAACATATTGTAAGAAGGGATAATTAATTGCTTGATCATCGCTTTAAATAGCCTAGCTGGTTAACAAACAAGTCACCTTAAATGAACGAATAAAGATCTGGGAGACATTTTTTGTGTGTACATCTGAAGTAACTACTATCCAAATTAACAGCATGTTCTCAGTGTCATTGTGGTGTTCCTGCTGAGCAGCCTTGCCACAAAAATTTGGGAAAAATACTCTTGTAGGTCCATCATTATTTTGCTGAGGATTAAGAGTAAGCAAAATTTACTCTTTCCCTGCCCTGTCCACGACATCTCCCCCTTCCACCTCCCATGAACAGGACATCAGCGAGACTGAATGAATGCCCTGTAGCATCCTTGGCACATTCAATGCCATTGTCATATATCCTCTGAGATTTTGCTCTTCTCCATTCTCTATGTCTTCTGCCTCTTTCCTTGGTGGTAGTTATTTGCAATAATTTTTGTTTAATTAGGAAACGAATCAAATCAATACCTCACCACCTCAATGTTCATCTCACAGCACACTAGGGGTTATTTATTATTTATTCATCCTATTGTGATAGTCCAGCCCTTGTTAAAATACTAGCAGCACGAGTCCCAGCGGTATGGTTTACTGGAAGGTTTACAGTTCTGGCCCACCAGGTTCCTCTTTAGAAATCATCCTCATAAATAGACTCCAGTAAAGGTCTGATGTTTTAATTTCCCACCTCTACAGAGCTTTACTTGTTTCTACCCTCTGTCGCATGCTATAACTAATCCAGACTGGTACTTAAAGGCAAAGGATTGTTGAGCTACTCTGTTACCCCTTTTCATGAAACAATTTACATCTTTAAAGGAAAGATTTTGTCTTGTTCTAACAAATTGCAGGCCTAATGCTAGGTTGTGTTGCAGGATCTGGCCTTTAATAACAGATATATTCCTGTACACACGTCTTCCCAAATACCCCCTCGTGTAAGGGAAATGTGACAGACTTAAATGTGCAGAAAAATAACAGAGTATTATGGTCTTTATTCTTCAAATATCATAATCAGGTAATTATCTGCCGAAGTGTCCTGTTCACTTTCTCTTTTAGTCACTTGTTTATTTAGGAAGGAATTCAATCTGCACACCAATATTTTGCACATCTTAGATGCACCGTCTTTACCCATTTCATTTCTTCTCCATCTCTTCCGTGAAAATTTACTTTCCCAGATGTAGCACTGTTCAAGCAAGCTTCCCAGTTGTCAAATGCACTGAGGAAGTATTTGGAGAAAATTGTGACAGGATGAAAAGGTCTCAGAATATTTGGCAATGGATGTATATGCAGAGAGTCTACCGAGGCAGAGAAGATTTGCAATAGGAAAATTCTAGCATCTGCATAGGTTATAATTCAATCTTCTTTCTAATTTTACAGACTGACAATGGATTCAAAAGCTCCCAGGAGAAAGTCAGCATGGCTGAAATGTAGGAGGTCTGGTACAAAGATGAACAAACCTTGTTAAGTGAAACCTTTGAATATGTATGCTCTTTTTGATTTGCTGCAGTGAGTTTCTCTACCACTAGTAATTCACTTCTGCTTGTTTACATTTAAAGGATAACATTCATAATAGAAAGCACAAATGAAAAAAAATGACTTCTGCAGATGATTAAGTGTTACAGAAAGATAAGGTTGGAAGCTAACTGTGAAAGCTGTTAATCACATTTACCCCAACATCAGCAGCACTGCCCCATTCACACTTTCCTTCCTTGGAAACCACACAAGAAAAAGGACATTTACAAGACATGGAGGCATGGATATGTTTTCCTAGTGCTTTTCTGGACTATCTGATGCTTAATCTACGAAGTTACTCACAGGTGAAAAAGCTTTCTGAAAGTGAAACTTTGAATGCTCAGCACAGTGCTGAGGAGACAGAAATAAGAAAAAAAAAAAGTTTAATTGCTTTTGCTTAATCTGTAATTAATCAAAAGCATGTCTCTTCTCACCATAGGATCATAGGTACCTGCAAAAATGCTATGTTTTAATCAAATACATATGCATCTTGGGCAAAATTAATCAATGGTGAAATAGCACATCAACCAGATTCAGCCACCAATAAGATTTTTTCTGAAGTGTATAGAACCACGAGATTTGCACTGACAATTTGCTGCTTATATAAAGATCATAAACACACTAATCATGAAAACTGTGGCTTCAAGCACCCTATATCCCAGCATCACTCATCACAATGTTGAGCCCATCCCAAGTCATTACCAGCAGCTCTTTGTTAAAGTGAGCACGTCCTGCAAGATTTGAAGCATTTCAAAGCTCTCTTGGACTGCACAGACCAACTCTGTCAGATGCAGGTGTTTCCACTGCTTTAACTTCTCTTTTTTCAGAATTTTACTGATATGTTTAGGATTGCTGGTTTCATCTCTATTACTGCCAACAGACACACATGCTTACTTTTTTCATGTGACAGGGACTTTTTTTTTCTATAACCTCAAACTTCTATCTTTTATTTCAGCCCTTTGAGCATTTCTAAATAGAATAGGTGTCAAGGGAATATTAGAAGAAAAAGACTGCTTCATTGTGTTCAGATGGTTAAATAGTGTTGATCTATCTTTGATGCTTGTCTTTGGCCAAGTAGTCATGGATTTGTTCACAATACCTAGCTTTTACATACACTGTAGTTTTTTCCTACTTTTTAGTATAACTAGGTATGTACTTCTATGTATAACCACGAATTTCTGAACTGCAGGACTCATAATTCACCTTAAATTATCTCATTATAGCTCCCTTGTTTTTATGAGCTTTCAAGGATGAAGACATCTGAAAACAGTTAATGGCTCAAATGCTTAAAAAGCCACAGATATAAATTTATCATCTTGACTGTTGCTGCTGTCTGACTGCCTTAAAAACCTACAACCCAATCATCACCAAACATGAGTTTGTAGCAGTAGGAAGTATCATTGCTAAGGATGCTCAGGGCTACTGCCTTGGGTGAAAAGTTGCAAACTTATCTGCACCAATGTTAGTTAAATTACTATCAGCTTATGGAAATGTTTCACAGCACCAAATACATGAAAGTACTGACATTCTGAAATAAATGTATGTGTTGTTCATTATGTTTCTTCCTTCTCATGGCCATAGTTTCTAAAAAGTCTTTCCAAACAGGAGGTGAGATGTAAATTTGAAAGCCTCCTCCTGTGTAGCTCCATGCTTTATCTGAATCTTTTCACTGCTTCCTAGCCAAGCTTAAATGCCACATAGACGATATTCAGAATATATGGCTTTTCTGTTCTTTTTTGTTCTTGGGCTTCCAACACTGATGCTATTGTTGAGCACTCAAAGGATCTTTGTAGCCCAAAATAGCTGTACCAAGACTTTGCCGTATTCAATCATTTTTACCCAGAACCTCTCTTCTATTCTGTAGAGTAGCAATAACTCTTCTAAACCCTGCATGCTTTTGCAGACACGTAAGGTTCAAAAGCCCTGATGCCTAGTTAATCAATACTTTAGGAGGATCTTGTATAACACTCATTAAAGCCTAACACATTGTATTTCTTCATCTTGACTGTGCTCTGTATTCAGAACGTGCTGCAGCTTCTCTCCAGCTTAGTGTCCTTCAAGTTCCTCATGCAGCTTTTGGGGTGTTCTCCTGCTCATCTCCCAGTGACACAGCTTAACATCTCAAATAAATGTTTTGTCTTATATCTTCCCTCATCTACAGACAAAAAAAAAAAAAAAAAAAAAAAGGCAGAGTGGGACATATGGAAAAAAACAAATTCTCAAGTATTAATTCCTGGTGCTGCTGCTGCAGTTTTCGCTCTGAAGTGAGAAACCTGCAGGTGGTCGGTCAGGCAGCAGAGCATGCAGCAAAGACATCCTCACACACTCCCAGTCAACATGGCTGAATAACCAGATGGCTCTGAAAATCCTGTATTAAGTTGAAATACACTGCTCTCTCCGAGGCAAGCCGGAGCTTAACCTCAACCTGTACTTGGTCATCATGCAAAAATCCTAAACTGCAAACTACTGCCAGTCTTATTTGTAACTACTTACTTAAAAGAGCAGCTCAGGAGATGCACACACCCTTTGCCATCTCACCTGGGCAGCACTGCAAACTGACCACCAGACAATCTTCAATCAGAGCTCATAGCATCTGAGAATTGTATGTCTGTATTACCAGCATAATTTTACATTCAATTGACTTTTAGGAGCAGATATTACAGAAATCAAGCAGCAATATAATCATGCAGGTAACAGCTTCTCAACCTAAGTCAGGATGCTTCTTGGCATGTAAAGGCACTTAATTAAAAGACTAGATGAAAACCACAATTCAGAACCAGATGCTTCTATTTTCAGATACTGTGTTTCCATGCCTGTCCCACAAGTCTGGCAAAAATCTTGGTTTGATGAAGCAGTCGTGGATTTAAGAGCATGAAAAACGTGAGAGAAATCTATACTCCCACACACACATTCAAAGCATTTCCCCAAAGACAGCAGAATGATCTCCGTTCCACATAATACGTATTTGCATTCTTTTGTTCTGAATGATATTAATAGTCTGATGTGATAAATTATTAGAGAGGAAAAACACAAAATAAAGCACATTTTGCTGAAGATGCCTTAGCACTCATACCTATAGTGAAACATTCATACTCAACTCACTTTAAAGCTTCCTTAATCAGAGTGGGGCTATATTAATATAAAAGGGAAGCATCTCCACAAAAAAAAAAAAAAAGTCAATTATAACCAGAGTAACACTGCTGGCCACAGGACAGGGCACAGTTTCCTAATGAAAACAGCTACTGCAAGCTACACCTAGTAGACGTTGGCTTTAGACATCAGCTGACCCAAGCTACTTAATACTGTCAGAACTAACCCCTTCACTACATTAAATCACAATCCTCCTCTGGAGGGTGACTGGCATTTCCAGAGCAAGTTTGCTCTGTTTTCTGCAAACTCAACCTCAGACATATGAAAGTCAAGCTGTGTTCTTTCTGGTTCATGCCCCGAGGCAGCAGCAGCAACAAGATTCTCCTGACCAAATCTTGCCCTCAATTAAGCTTGTGCCATCCTGGCTCTGCAAGGCTAACTGGAATACAAAGCAAGCACAGATGTGACAAAGACAGCACATGTGGATCAAAATACACACGAGGCTGGATTCTTGGCACAGAAGGAGATATTCCTAGGCTATTTTTTCTGATCTATTCTAACTTTTAAGCAAGGTCTGTAGTAAGCGATTTCCAGAAAGAGGAGGAAAAAAATTGCTGCAATTTGAAGACAGTATAGGTAGGGATTTTTAGATGATGTCCATTCCAAACCCCGTAGAAATCCTCTGGGAACATACCTGAACATGTTTACTCATGGCTGAAAACAGTGAGAGACGGAGCTATTTGATTTTCCAGGACTCAGCACAGGGGAACTGACTATGCCCTAAAGAGTGCATATTGCTGATATACTTGTTCAGTAAGTTATACAGGAAGGAATTCAGTTTAAATTCCCCTTCAGCTCTTATTTTCATTTCAAAATATCTTGGTCAGAGACTGCCAATGCTCATAGAAGCTGCAGATGCCAGCTGTTCCATTCCTCTCCTTCTAAATATCACCTATGTGGTTGCTTACGTAGGTCCAAATCTTGGACCTATGTAGCAAGTCTCCAACCGCTTCTTGACTTCAGCTCCAGAGCATCATAATGGCTTCCAAGGCAATGCCTACAAATGAAGTGCTTAGATTTGGTTTTCTACTAGAGAACAAAACAATAAGCCTCATAATTTTTTAAGTGCTTTGGAAGTGATTGCTCTTTTACTTAGATGATACTTCTTGCTGTCAGTCACATGCAGGTAAATACAAAGCAACCACTTGAAATCAGTAGAATAACCTCTTCAATTTCAGCCTTTGTTTTCATAAGCTTATAGAGAATTACTTGGCTAACAAAAGTTACAAATTATAAATAATAATCTACAATTTTAGTTTAGTACAATTACCCTAATATTACACTGAAGTGTAAAGCTGTTCCCAACATTGCCAAAAGTCAATGGAACTGAGCAGCAATAATTACAGGAACAGCAAAACAAGAATAGCTTCAGCCCTGAGCACAGACACAAGCCTTTCAGAAAAGTCAAATCACTGTCTTCCCACACAGCTCTGCAGGATGTACACTGCCCTCTGAACAAAGAGCTTCCTAATACCTTATAAAGCAAAGAACACTACTTCACCATGACAGCAGTATCCTGTCACCAGCCAGGTGGAATAATCCTAGGCTCTGTGTTCAATAGGATCATACCCATACCCATTGGTTCATTATAACACTGAGCTTCTCCCTTGCCTGTTTCCATGACCTTCACATTTCCATAAGACAAGACTAAGTACAGTCACCCTTATCTTCCAATTATTGCTTTGATATTTTGCTGCTCAAAGCTATCAAATTCTGTGCGATTCCAGTCTTGCAGAAAGGAGGAATGTGATTATTACTGGGAGAAGTCTCAAACCATCTGCAAGAAAACAGTAATAGTAATGAAACTCTCTTTTCCAAAGATGTTGTATATCACCTTTATAATATTTTGTCAGTTCCACTTAGAAAAATTAATGCCTTGGGAGAGAATAATTGAAGGCGTCTTTCTGGAGTTCCGTAAGCATCCCCTTGGGGTCTTTATTATTCTAACAATTTCCCATTTTAAAATACACAGGTACTAACAATCAACAAATTATTACATTTCCTTTAAATGAACTGAAACAACAAAGATAATTAACTAAGAACATAAGCCTGCTTTCCATATGGTAATACACATCCCAAGGGCAAAGTACTTCTCTTTTAAGGAATTCCCCACAGATTTCTTATCCACCTTGTAAGGGTAATTAACAACTGCAAAACACAACTGAACTTGCTTAATGTCACAATATTCTGCAGTGCATTACTTTTTCATGGAAAATCAATGTGATCTGTAAAATACAACGCAAAACAACGTAGAACCTCAGAAGAATAACGCCATGTTTTCTGTGATGGAGCATGCTGCTGTAGCCAGCAGTGCAACTTAAACTCTGAAGAGGTGTTTAGAACAATATTCACATTCAGGGTTATATCAAAAAGGCAGCTAAAATAGGGTGTGTGACTTCCCATTTAATTAAGAGGTAGTCAGCAGTATCTCCTACGAACAACAATTTTGGAGAGAGAAGAAAAAGGAATGTGTTTGTTAATAGACACAGAATACGTTAAAATTTAGGTTAGATAAGACAAACTATGGTTTTAATATAATTTCAAATATTTTAACATAATTACTTGAAGCAAACAGCACACAGAATACTAATGCTTTTTTGGGCACACAGTATTAAAATTCAAAAGGATCTCCAACATGATCATTTCAGCTTGTTGCCTAGTTCAGCTTCAAAGCTTATCGTTACTAGGATTAATATAAGGAAGAATGTGGCAAGTGAAATGAAATCAAAACACAAGAGCTAAAAACAGGGAAAGCGCATGGGGACACAAAGGTATAGAGATGTGTTTGGGTTGGTTGGGAATTATCTTATTTTATTTTTATGAGAATGCAAGTAAAGAGAGAAAATCTCATTCAAAGAAATCCCGGAGGTGAAAGATATACTCAAAGCAGATCAAACAGCAACAGAAAAAATTATCACAAGTTCTGTGTTACTGCAGTTATGGTTGATTTAGCTTTCCAAGGAAGTGTTTCCATGACTGTATAATCCCTTGACACCAACAAGGTGTCACCATTACACAGAAGATCAGAGTAGAAGTTCACATTTATAAAGCACACCCATACACACCCACATTATTTTCCTAAGAAAAAGACAAAGCAGCATCTCATCAAGAAGTATTCTTAATGCTTGCTGATAATTAAGGCAGTCAGGTCATACAAACAACCTAATGCTGGTTAATGTTCAAGTGTTCATATTTTATACTCTTTTTTGGGGGAAGAATTTGACAGCTTAGCATTGCTGCAGTGTGGACCAGTTTTAAATACAAGAACATTTTACGTAGGATAAATCACTGAGCTGGAAGAAAGTGAATGATTGGCACAGGGCAGAAGTACTTTTTGCTTCAAGGCACAGGTCTGTCATTTGCTGGAAAATCTGTTTTATTAAATGCCATTCACACTTTCCAGATAAGTCACAGAGGGATATGCCAGATTCTTTCCCAAATACTGCTTGATACTCAGTGCAGATCAGTGATGCGAATACAACATCTCTTTTGATGTTCCTAAGCACTGAAGTGTATATATTTCCCAACACATTGAATGTTTATAAGGTTAAAAGAGGGAAAGATACCAACTCCTTACACAGAAAAGGAAGTCGCTGTTTCTCTGACCTAAGTATCTAATAAGTTTATTTAAATAACTCTAAATAGCATTACAATGGTAGGTGCCAATTGCCCGGTTAGAGTGTAGCTTCAGATAAACAAGTGAATATTTATAATCAGGAAACAAAAGGAAGAGAGCAAGTAGTAAGGTCTGCTGTACAACAGTGATGCACCAAGAGTTCTCACTCTGGTTTCTGAGCCGCCCCTTCAGCATTGTTTTTTCCCTAATCCTACCACCAAGAAAAGGTGTGGGATCGTGGCTTAAGTTTGCAGAAGTCAATAGGGCAGGGAAGGCCAAAGGAGTAGGTGGAAGCTGAGTTATATATAAGTTTTGTATAGATGCACACAGATGCATTTCATGGAACTAAAGCCCTTCATTTTATTTGGATGCCAATTTGTTAGGTGCAACAGCTGAACAAACTGATGTCATCCACATCAATGGTTGCTTTTCACTTCTGCTGTGTAAGTCAAAACAAAATACGAGTTCCACTGACACTCGGAAATCAAGCATATTATTAGCAGAAGAATAATCATATTATTGAGGGACTACAAGGGATGCTTTTCTGCTTCATCCTCAATCAATCATATCTTAAGTCATGTTTCAAAAAGCCTGCATGTTCAGATCACCCTTAAAACAGTTATGAAGTGCTTTTATATTGCAAGCCCCCTGGCGCTGGTCATTAACAAACGCAGCATTTGCCACAACAAAGTAGACCTGCCATTAAAGCTACAAGTCTATCCATCACCAGTGGTTGTTTCAGATGGCCTTCTGCATGATGGCATCTCTCCCATCCAAGTTTCTTAAATCAGGCAGCACACAGTTTTCAGTGAAACAAAACAAACTAGCTCACACATGCAATGTGCTTTACAGCACCGTTTAATAACAATAATTTCAAAATTCAGCCAAGCTTTGCTGAATATTTTTGCCTATATCATCAGCATTACTGCTTTAACCTCCTTTTTTCCTTTCTATCAAAACCAATGATAAACTGCACGTCCACATACACATTATCAAGAAGACTCATATGTAACCCTAATACATTATTCTAATGATTTTCCACAAAGGAACACATTATACATGATAATAACCAGCAGTAGATCATTACAAATTAAATTTATAAAAAGCAGAGGAAGGATATATACATCTGCAATGCAAGCAAACAACGCTTTATCTCAGATGTATCACAGACTATGCAGTGAAAGACCACTAGAACTTTTGAGTATTCTCAGCAAATGGAGTACATCCCATGTTGCAGGTATGGCCACACAGAATACTAATTATCACTTAATATCCAAGTGAAAATAACATAACACCTTCATTCAGCTGAAGGCTTTCATTCCTGGCAACTGCTATATGGGATTCTCCTCTTCTGCAAATGTGATCCACAGCGTGCCATTTCCAGGAAAGTCTGCCTTTCCCCTTTGAAAAGGCTCCACATAAAGATATCAGGGCTCCCCCACGACAGGAGAGAAAAAAAAAAAAAGAGAGAGCTTGGTACCCACTTACATACAGGTGCTCATAGGTAAAAACAACCTAGTCTTGGACAAGATAAGAACTGACAAATCCCAGTAGGGTAAGCTTGATCCAAAGCCTCACATGCTTTTTGCGGTTCCTCCTTCCCTCATCAACAGGCCTTGTCAAACATGCTAGCTGCAGCAGTAGCGTGCTGCCTCAGTACGTCATAAAATATGTAAGAATATCCAGGCCAGCAAAGGGAACAGCTCCAGAATGAGCAAGGCCCTTGCTATCTCCTGACTTTGGGGTGCTTTTCATTCAAAGTGCTGCATTAGTGTTATTTTCAAGTGTTTGATGCAGTATTAAATAGTGTCATGTTTTGAGGAATAGAGCTGTACAATACTGCCCGAAGGAAAGAGAAAATACCTTGAAATGAAATGTGTGATCATTTACAATGCCGAAAGCTTTTTAGCTATGGGCATTATTTCACAGCCAAGGTAAGCACTTTCTCCTATGGGTACAACTACACAGCTGCTCTTTGAAAAGCAGATAGTTTCTTTTTCCAGCCTGTCCTTCCTTGTTAAGTTCACACTGATGAGAATTGATCTTCCGACTCTAGAGGTGACAGAGCTGCCCTTAAACCACGCCAGGAGCAGCCACAACAGGGCCTTGCCCCAAGGCAGCCCCTCCAGCCTTCCACAGCCTGTTCCCTGCACACAGATGTAAGGGCTGCTGTAGGGAAACCCACAGACCTAACTGATCCAAAGAGAGGGATACAAAATCTGCAGCTGGTCCAGTGCTGCCTCAAGGCAGAAAGGTGCCAGGAACCAGCTTCTGGAGCTAAGCTGATTTAACCACTGGGGAGCAGTTCCTTCACCCTCACTCACATCACTTAGACAGCAGGAGAAATAGGTACTGCTTCCAGATTTTACCAGCTATCCACACGGGCAACAAGCAATAAGCCAAAATGCATGCAGAGAACTCAAACAGGGCTGGGCCAGACTGCATCTTGGCCATACAGCAAATGTTCACCTAGGAGGCAGAGCTGGAGATAAACCCACAGCACAACTCATGTTGAATATAACGGATCCTTCAAAACAAGGAGCTGAGGGTGTGTGGGACATACATGGAGACTCCAGGCAAAGCTACTGAGAACAGTTAAACACTATTCAACAAAACCTGCACATGGATGCATGAGCCTTGGCAGGGACATCTGTGTGTCCAATGCAGCAAGCAGTAGGAGGTAGTGACTTTCAGCTCCCCTTCTTTAAACATGTTCTGAATCACAGAGATTAAACAAAAAAAAAAAAAAAAAAAAAAAAAAAAAAAAAAAAGGTTCAGTAAGCCCTTCCTTTGGGCTCCCCAAATCCACTCTAGTTTGTAGGAAGCACAGCATGAATAAGCACATGCAACTCCTGTGCATAAACAGGAGCACACAGTCACACCAAAAAAAATGAGTTAACATTTGAATTAAAGTCATCAAATGCTTATTGAATTTCCTAGATAGATATTTTATTTAATTTCTCAGCTTCCTTATCCCTGAAGAAGAAATTAAGTTTCATCTCATGAAGACCTGAAAGCTGGACAATCTCTGGAAAAAATCTGCCTTTCATGAATGTTAGAAATTGGAAGAATATATTCTGTGCAGCATAAATAAACCCCAGCTCACAAAAAAGCTGCCTTCAGCTACACATACATGAATGTGCAAACATATAATTGATGCATAAATTTATTAATGCAAACTCAGAAGCTTTACACCTTGTAGTCAAGTTGACATACAATCTTTTTATTTTATTTTCCAATAGGAGAAAAAAATAGTGCAGAACTGATAAAACTGTTTAAGATTAAATTGGATTTTCCACTACAGAAAGCTGTTTGGAGACAGGTATTCCAACAGTGAGTCTCAGTACAAAAAAGTCTCTCAGAGCCGTAATGAGAATGACAAGGGGGAAAAAAGTGTCTCTGCTTCTCTAGAATGTTACTCCAAATGCTGCTTTTGTCATCAAATACTTCTGCATCATTGCAGAAACTATTTTCTTCATGTCATTATTTGCAGTTTTTAGCTGAAAGGTTGGAACAAGAAAGCTGCATTATGTAAAAACATCGTATGTGCTATTTGAGCAAAATACGACTCCAGTTTTGGTTGTAGCGAGAAGTCAAATTCTTCAGAGATTTCTGTTCAATATAACAAATGGTACATTAGGCTTCACCCAGCAATACCAAGGAGTTAGGACTATCAGTACAGTTATTATAAGTGGTTCTTGGCTCTGAAGAATGAGTTCACTGCTGAAGTCAAGAGCTTCCTCCATGCTCCCTTCCCTTGCTCACTGCTTACCTCCTAGCTAGTCACTTCTTCCTTCCCCACAACATCAGGACTGCCTGAAGGCCGCAGCACCCGCTCCACAGCTGAGGAACAGTTTGTATCCAATTCTCTATTTCTTCTCCAGACAGAGTCAGCTCACATCCCTAACACCCTCTTGCTCCTTCTGCCTTTTCAGTTTTCTTTTTCTCCTTTCAAGGATTCTGTTAAACCTTTATATTTCTCTTTGCCACCAGGGAGGGCTTCCTATTCTCTCCCTTGTTCCAAAACAATGTTCATTTCTCAGCATTCATCAACTTGCAGCCCACCCTAGGACCTCTTAGTCTTCAATTCCACGTCACCTCTGAGCATGCACATACTTTCTCCACCTTCAGGATCCCTCAATTTCTTGTTATTGTGGGGTGTCTTTTTATTCTCTTTAGTGCTTATAGTCACAGTTTTTAGATAAAAGCAAAAAGACAGCCACAAATTTCCAATGCATGCAATGATCAGCAGAACAAATGACAAACATCCTTTCCTGCTTCCTACTACCTCTGGATCTCTGCAGGCCAATAAGGGATGAACTCTCATTAAAGCTCAGACAAATTGAAGTCTCACTGAAGATCTGACATGCCTCACAACCTCAATCAGTCTCTGATTCTATGTGACGTTGATCTACACTAGAGCTAGCAAAGAAATTGTAGTTCATGGGCAACTGGGGTGGAAAATTGGTGTTAACATTTTTTTGGTCCAGATCAGACAGTTCCAGTGGCACTGCACGTATAGAAAAGTTCACTGAGCCAGGAAGGTTTCAGCTGAAACACACTCAGCTAAATGAACCGGTATTTTCTGGTTCAACTTTGTCATTTCACAGAATAACTCTAAATTTACTAAGATCAAGGAAAACTTTGGCTTGAAAAAACACACGTATGCAATTTGATTTTTCTGAACTACAGGATAGCAGGTAGTTGCCAATACTTCTAACTGTGTAAGGAGTACAATGAAAGAGAAGCTGCCTTTCAACAAAGAGCATTTGGAAGATGAATTACCAGTTAAATCCATCAAAATACTTTGAATTAAACTCCAAGTATTTAGAAAGCAAGCATAACTTGGTTATGCAAGCTGCTAAAGAAGCTATTTGAGATGTCATTCACCAAAGACTCACATTAGTATGTACTCACGTAACCAAGGTTGTAACATAGACATAAAACCATTGAGATTAATTAGGCCTACCATGCAATTAATGATGATAAGGTATATCTGTGTGACAATACTGTGCTTGTAGTGTCTGGGAGGTTTCAACTGTAATATTAAACAGTTTATCTGAGGTAACTAGTAAAATCTCATCCGAGATCTGCCATTTTCTGCAGAATAATGCAAATATTCACACTTGTTCAGAAAATTGATTTCTTTTTTACCTTTTTACTTCCTAAGCAGCAGTCATTACACATTTTACTCTATAGTTTTCAATATAGGCAGTTGTTCCCCTCTGGACTCCTTAACTTCTTTAAAATCATAGCCCATGGTCATTTATGCTATTTGTTTCCCTTTGTATATAATTCTTGCTCCTGTAACAGACCAGAGCAGCACATTAAGCAACAAAATTAACACGTTGTGGTAACCACCTGGTTTGTTCCAGGTGATTCACAGAATCACAGAATTGTAGGGGTTGGAAGGGACCTCCAGAGATCATCGAGTCCAACCCCCCTGCCAAAGCAGGTTCCCTACAGCAGGTCGCACAGGTCGGCATCCAGGCAGGTCTTGAACATCTCCAGAGAAGGAGACTCCACCACCTCCCTGGGCAGCCTGTTCCAGTGCTCCGTCACCTCACTGTAAAGAAGTTCTTGCGCACGTTTGTGCAGAACTTCCTATCCTGCAGTTTCCGGCCGTTTCCCCTTGTCCTGTCTCCACTCACCACTGAAAACAGTCTGGCCTCGCCATTCTGCCCCCCACACCTTAGATATTGATAGACCTGGATCAGGTCAATGCTTTGTACATTAGGTATTTTCATTACAGCTTAATCCATTACAAACTCTGCAACAGCAACCTGATAGTGTGACATCACTTCCAGCAGCAGCACCTCAGCACAATGTGCCATGTCTGGCTGCATCCAAATGAAAGGAAAATGGGACTGCCCACACTGTCAGTGCCATTGCTTCCAACACGTGGACCTGAGCAGTGACAAGAAAGAAGCCTTTTCCACCTAATTGCACAATCTTCACTTGAGAATTTCTCAACTCCACTTTGCTTCTTTGGTATGTACTTTAAAAATCATTTTATGCGCTATGTAAAAGGCAAGAATATTTTTAAAATGAAGTTCATGCATTTAATGCTTGACATATGTTAATAGTTCAATAATGCAACTTTACTTAGGCACAGGTAATCACTCAGAAGGACAGTGGTTACTGGTAATCACCAACAGTTTGCATATACATTATAATTTACAGAAACTATTGCTTTTTTTCCCTAGGCACTTAACAGTTATTTACCCAAATTATCTTCAAGTAACTATTTTTCAAAAAAGGAATTATCATTTAGTAAAACAACCTCCATGAATTTCAACTTCCAACAGTAAGATACACTTTCTGAAAACAAAAGAAATGGTTGGCAATCCTTTATAGCAAATTTCACCTTGACTTCTTGTCAGCTTGCATTCAATAACCACCCTGAATAGCACTAACACATTATTCAAGGTCGTCTTGGCCCTACTAATCTTCAGTATTTTATGACTTCTGAGCTACTATTATTACTGAGAGATGGATGATACTAATAACTGACTACTTTGGAGAAGGTATTTTAGGGATTTCATTTCCACTTTCAAATATCATTTATTCACAGGTCTTAAGGAAAATACTGATACCGAAATTAAACCCCATCAGTAAACTCAATCAGATCATTTTCTAACATATAGATAATGATTGGGAATTGATCTGACTCAAGCTGAAGTCACTGCAAGAATAGTTAATAACCCTTAGGTTATGCTCTCTAGCGAGTGAATGTACTTCTGTAAGTATAGTAAAATAATTATAATGCATGAACATCCCTATCTAGCCATCGCTGAATAGGTCTGTGGTGTGCACTGTGTGTGTTTGAAATGTGTGGAGCCTTAAATTACTGGAGAAAAAACTTGAAAGGCTCCCTGGAAACAACTCTCAGCTGCCTGGACTGACCGTCCATTACTGGGGCCAAAAGAATGGTCAGACTAAGCTCTTTCACATAGCAGGAGCTGGAAGCAGTGAGAGCTGCTGCATACACCACAGCATCATTTGACAAGTTTTTGGAACTTCAATTCATGCAATGAGAAGAAACCTTTATTGCAGATGGGCTGAAAACTCTGAGATAGTCCTATATTTCAAATGAATGAAAGTAGCAGAAGAAAACAGCTATTGGTAAGGCTTCAAGAACAAGAGAGTGAGTTCCATGGACAGAAATCCTGATGGAAAATGAAAACCTATTCATTTTAGTTGGATGAGTGAAAAATAAAGGTATTAAAGGAACACGATATCTCTGCTGAGCTCAGATGGTTTGCATTGTAGTTTGTAGTAACCGAGTAGAACTTGAAATTTGGGTTCAGTTTGTTACAACTGGTCACCTCGTTGATGGCCGCCTTACAATTCTGTTTTTTAGCTAAGAGATGTATGTGTTGTAATCTGGCACAAGGACTGAATCATCACAATTAAGAACGTAAGCTTCCATCTAAGTATTGTACCTTAGCTGCTAAGCAATCACCCCTACAGCTAACCTGCCTAGCACATGTGTTTGTTAAACTAATCATAGGGAAAGTTAATAAGCAAAGAAGGCAGGTTGCCAAAGCAAACTTGGCTAAAAATAGAAGAAAACAAGTGCAGAAATTTTGGGGCAAAATGGAGCCAAGCTCCAGCTCGAGGGCAGTGCTGTTGAGTCTATATGACTACCACAAGAATGACAAATTAGAAAAAGGTTTTCAGCACACTTGTGACACTGATTATTTTACTATTTCATGTCAATAGCAATTTATTAGAAAGTTTAACAAATTTGTATCAGCAATTGCTCCAGATTCAGAGATTTTTAATGGATGGATTTCAGAATATAAATGACACATTTCATGGTCATGAGGCATACATCTTCTCTGCTATCAACACATATACAGAAAGAATACAATCATTTTTTATAATAAGCAAGTGCAAACTGAATAGTGTTCAAAAGCCATAGAGGCAGCATTTTTAATTGTTGCCTGCTAACAGGTACAGAACTGGAATTGACCTTCAGCTAAAATTAAGTAAATATATTAAGAAAGAAAAAGAAAAAAGAGGAAGAGAAACATTAGAAAGAAGATTATTAATTTACCATGCTACCATTTGTAAGTCTTTATTTTAATTTCCTCCAACTAACTGGTTTGAAAGGGTTAAATAATCCCCCCCCCCCCAAGCCATTCCCCATTTCACCACACAGAGATCTTAGGCAGTGTTTCTAAAATGTGACACTGTGGATGAGTGCCACCCTGTCAGCAAAAGCCAAATTCAAATCTAATGCAAGTGGACTTAAAATGTCTGAGAAGCTTCAAAGAAACATTTAAAAATGGACCACGTGGACCACAATTGCTAAATGCATATAGCTTTTCTTTCCCCCACTGTAAATCATGTACATGTGAAATCTGCCAAAAGAAACATTTTGGGAAGTTCTTACTTGTTAGTAACCACTTACAAGCAGCTCTGGATAGAAATCCTTTCATGTGACTAATGAAATGTGTTCATATTTTTATAAAAATATTATAATATGAGTTAAAACCTGATGTACATCATATATAGCATCCTAGATTATGTTTATATTAATAAATAGGTCACAACGCTACAACAGCATAGTTCTGTATAGACAGTAATTGCATTTTTTTCTGCAGCTGCTGAGTATTCTTGCATTAAAATGATCCCTCAAATTCAGAGGGAAAATGCAGTGGTTCCTTGCAATCAGTTGTATAAATTAGAGAACATCAGGCTCCAAAGAGAAATTTCACGTGTGTGAGGGCAACCTTTATTCCAATCAGACATATATCTAAAGGGTATTCCGAAAATTCTTGTCTATTTTCAGGTCAGTTCCCTTGTTTAGAAAGCTTGGTTTTAATTGAAGCAGTAAGTTAGCTGATTTTACACATTTGGATGGAAGAGGAAAATGGCTTTTGTGATGAGCATCTGCTGTTTTGTTAAAAATGTGGTTAAAGACATTAACAAAAGTGACATTACCAGCTGTTCTAATGTCAAACAGCTTAGTAAAACTGTTTTTTGTCAAATGACAACATATGACACCAAAATCAATTCCAAACCAATAACACTCTCTTAGTCACAAAACAGGCTGCAATCTAGAAAAAAAAATGTTAATTAAAGTACAAATTATACTTTTTCCCCTGAAAGAATGGAATGCCAGATTTACTGATGAAACTCAACCTCTTTCCTAAAATCGTAAGAGACAAAATATACATCAGAGAGCTTGCTGTAGATTATAAATAACACCTTATTCCCATAATATACTCATAATAGCAACAGAACATGACAGGCTGCGCCTCTCAGGGCAATTAAAGCATGCCTCAGGTGGTTAAAGTACCTTGGCCTTTGGACTTGCAGTATACAATCTCCCACCCTTCTGCACTGTAATCATCAGGCAGGCAATGCCTGCTGTGTGCTGCTGTTCAACTATCCCACGCTTCTGTTCCCATCATTTATAATTATCAGATTATTAGAAGGTGACACGCTAGCAGCCTTGTCAGCCAGTGTTCATCTCAAAGGACAATTACAGTCACAGCTAAGCTGAAGATTTGGGCCAATACCATTTACATTCTCTAAAAAAAGTTACACAAAATGAAGTAATTACCAAAATACAAGTTGCATCGTATAAACCTTAAATTCAGGTTCCAAGTCAAAAGTGGGCAAATTTGCCTTCAACATGTTTATCAACCTGGGAAGTTCGGACACAATTAAATCCTAAATGCCCGCATGCCTTATTGAAGGGGCATACCCTGCTTTTCAAAATTAGGAGAAAGACACATGTCAGAAGTGCTTGGGAAAATGTCTTCCTGAACCATACGGTGAATTACGCAACTAGAGACTCTCAAGGTAAGTTCATCCTCTGAGACAGCAATGCTGCAAGAGATTGGTGAGAGAAGCAAGCAAACAGCTGTGTCTTCTTGTTAACTAAATAAAGGACAAATGCTTTAAATCATGATCGATGTGTGCAAACTCGCAAACCCTGAAAAATGTGGAAACTGGAATAATGGCTTACAGATGGAATTGCCACTAGTGCTTTGGTGACCAAGGACAGAAGTCTGGTGGCATCCACTGGATTTTATGCTCTGAGTACAGAAGCAGCTCATACAGTACACTTCACAATGATTTTCAGTTCCATACTAAAATCATTGCACTAAAATTATTATTTGCATTATAATATTTTAAGTGGATATTTCCCATAAAAACCCAAACACATTTCAACACGTGTTCTGATATAACTCCAGCAAAGAAACAGGATATATTGGTGTCTAATACAGGACACATTGGTGTCTGTTGCTGTCCCCTCACACCACAGCATATGGTAGGTGAGTTATAGGCACTTGTGTTGCTGCTGCAGCTCTTCAAAGCTAAATTGTTACATTAAAATCTTAGGCATATGCTATTTTCAAGTTGTAAAATACCTGCTTGCTTAAACACACAGATACCAATAATCCCCATATGTCTCAAGAAGATTTTGAACTGCTCTTAATAATTGATTAGCTCTGCACCACATGAATTTGAAAATGTAATAAGAGAAAAAAATTTCTCACATTTGTCACAAATAACTGATACACACCAGCTGCTTGAGCAAGATGGCTGAGACTTAGTAACAGCAAGATGAATCTGATCCTGTGGCGCACAGCCCCTGTTCAGGACAGGTGACTTTACCCTGACTACCATCTCCCTTTACAACAACCCAGCATCTCACTTGCAGCCCAAGGCTGCACTACCTAATACCCAGACCAAAATGATGGTTTCTGCTCTTAAGAATTAGTTTTGAGAGGTGTCTGGGGGGGGATGGGGAAGGGGCTTCAGTCAGGGGCTCTCTACAAATGGTTGCTATCACAGGCCTCAAAGACAACACTTGTGTGCACCTTGAAGAGGCCAGCTCTTCTCCACACGCAGCAGCCCATGATTGAGGAAGAAAGCTACTGTTCTGGCCATGCTGTATTCTCAGCAAGGGGAGCCAAACAATTTCAAGAATAGGCCTTACCTTCTTCAAAGATGCTTCTAAAACACAAAGTTGAAAATGCAACCATTGCACCAGTGCAGAAAACCTGGAAAACAGTTTCCTAAGGTCCCCTGCTGAACATTCCCTCATGATTCTTCTGGAAACTGCAGTAAAAGGGAGAGTTGCTTGGCAGAAATAGCAATTATCAGAATGTGCTGTCTCCACAGACCACTTGGCAAGGCCCCACTTACGTATAAGCAAATCATTAGGTACAGCAAATATAAGGGACTGAACACAAAGCGTGCAACCATTCATCTAATGCTCCCACTGCAGCTGCCCAGCTAATGAGATGCTCTCTCCAGCCATCTGCAGAGCTGGGGATTCCCTGCCCTCAATTGGTTTTAGTTTGCTCTAAAACATCAGGCATGCAAAGAGAGCAAGGAAACCAACTAGGGATACGCATTCTGTAGTAATTCATTAGGATTTCCTAGCTGCTATTACTATTAATCACTAATTGTTTGTGGCAAGTAGAATTTATATTCTGCATGAGGCACCATCAAAGAATCCAAAAAAGTAAAAAAGCAAAAGGCAGGCAGCACATATCAAATGAAACAAAGGACACAAAAAGACAGCAGCAGACTATGTTGAAAGCAGAGAGCCAATCTGCACACTTAAAACCAAACCATTTTGCATGCTTTGATCAGCACAGTCTTACAGTAATGTAAAATACAACAACAGTGGGCTGTGCTCTGGGGTCTGCCATTTCTCCCCAGCTGTGCAGTGGCATGTTACACTGGTGAAACTTAGAAAGCAACATAACCTCAGCTGACAGGTTTGTTAAGACACAGAAGACATTACACGAGGCCCTCTGACACTATAATCACTAAGTCAGGAGGAGAAAAATACTTGCTATCATTACTGGAAGTAATTGGTCAAAAAAAAAAAGAAAGGAGTAAGCAAACCACCTTGTAAATGTCATGTTAATTATTCAGGATAAAGGTGCTCTCAGTCACATATGTTGTGTTTCATCTCTGCAGTTTTCAGTTACCAAAAGTAAAGGCCCAGAAAAAAGAGCCTATTTTGACCTTGATTCATTGGCTCAACTGCTCTGCCTTCTATTAATGAAACTGTGCTTCTTTTTCACAGCTAGGGCTGTTTCACTGCTACTATGACAAGTCTCAGTTTACAATGATTCACAGTTAAACTACACTAATTTGCTCCAGGCTGGATTTAATACACACAGTCACAACACAAGTCCTTCTCATTGTTTTCTCTCTCTGTTAGGCTTAGCTGCTAGGGAAGGAGAAGGGCTTAATGGTTTGTATGACTTTATGTAACTCTCCTACAAAAATGTTGACCTTTAAGTATGTCAGAAAAAAATGAATCAACATTTTGGGGAAACACGTATGGCTCTTCATCTCGTGAGATACAATCGAGCACAGATACACTGAACAACAGGGAAAAAAAAAATCCTGCTTATGGATTCTGAAAAATGCATAATAATGCCAAGATAGAAATAGGTCACTGCAAATTACAAACAAGGAGAAACCTAATTAACATTTTTGCCGACAAAGCATAGAATCCATGCAGCTCCTTGTAGAGCTTGGACTGGCTTCTCATGCCCCATTCCGTCTGAAGAGTAGGGTGGGAGATTGCCTAGCTAATACCTTTTCTTTCTCTACTCCTTGACTCAGGTGACTCAAATGCTCCTCATCCTTTATTTCCGCAGCTCTTGAAAACACCTGAAACCAAAACTAGGAGCCATGTTTTTGACAGTGCTCAGACACTGCTGCTCACTGTCATGTATGCGTGTGAGCTCAGGTGGCAGTGCAACCCAGAGTGCACACTGCCAACTACTCCAAATAAAAGTACCAAAAATTGAGGGTAGTGACTAAATGAAAAACCAAGTTGCTAAGGAACTATAGCTTCAGAGATATAACATGGAAAACCAAATGTATCAGAATATATTGCTTCCACACGCAACCAGTCTATATTCTTGTCCATTTGCTTGAAAGGAAGCATTCTTTCAGAGGGTACAGCAAAACACAACCTGCACAGAGCTATAACCAAATAGTGGATAAACACAAAGTGTTTTTTCCCCCCCTGTTCAAGGCATTTAAACAAACTGAGTAACATTTCAAACCTGACCGCATTCTTTGGGGAACCAAACAATTTCAGTCTGAACATGTTTGAACTTCTGCTTTAGGCAAGCTTTGATCTGTTTCTCCAGGCAGGACCTCTGTTGCTCCCTGTGTCCTGAGAGAGCTTCAAGCTGCAAGCATATCCTGCACAGACCAACAGAAACTACTATAAAACCAGGCTCACAGCCTGGTTCCCATCTACCTTCAGGCACAACACATGAATCCAGCACAAACTCCAAAGGACAGCACTCTCCTCATAAAGAAGCACAAAAGCAGACTCCCATATTTGCAGTCTCCTCCATAGATTTCTATAGGACCAATTCACTGACCACTGGGATTCAGCTCCATGAACCTCAGAAATCAGACATTACTGAGTCAGGTAATTGCTTGTGAGTTGCTGAACTCAGAGCATCTCTATTAGCTTCAAAAAAGGGCCCACCTTCAGAGAAACATCATCCCAGTGTTACTGCAGTATGTGTGCAGAGGAAAGGAGATATGAAAGTTCAGAGCCATGCTCTCTATTTATTTTATCTTCAAATTTTTGAGATAACAAATGCAAAGTTAATAAACACCACGCTGGATCTCCTGATTTCTAATAGAGTGTGCCACTAGGGTCCATTTAATACAATCAAATTGCAAAGACCTGAATATGAAGCAGCTTTTTGATGCTAAGCAGCTATTGCAAGTATTAGGTGTTCAACATACCTGCAAATACACTTAAAAGATGTTTACAAACACACGTGGTGACATGACTCAGCTAGCTTTAATTCAAGATGAAAACATGCAAAGGTCTCAGGTACTCCTGTTGATAGACATGATAATGTACATCAACACTTGTGCCCTGGAGGGACGTAGTGGATGATTTAGCTGTTATGAAAATGCTTATGTTAGGGGATTTCTTTAATTTATTTATTTTGCCTTTAGAAGCTTATACTGAAGAGTGTACTGTGAGCATGTCGCTGGGAAGGTCATATTGCCTGGATTTTTACACCTTGTACAGAAAGTCCTCCAGAGAGCTCCCTGCAAGCCAGCAGTGAGTAAACATTCTTTAGTGATGTTTGCTGCTAACTTACTTCCCCAGTATGTGAGGCAGGAGCAGAGCTCAGCTTCCCTTTGCAGGATGCGTGCCTTTCATTTTAATGTCTGTGAGCTGAGATGAAATCTGCTTTTTGTTTCCTCTCATTTTCAGCTGCCTTTTTCCTTTGTCTGAACTGACAACATAGAGGACAATCAAAACACAGAGAAAGAAACCTTGTTTGACCTTACTGCTAAGAGTCTTTAAAAATTAATGTTTGCAGCTATTTATATGCATCAGGAAATCACTTTTGCCTTTGAGTTTAGCTGTTTCAAAACATCTTTTTCAAGCTCTCTGGACATGGACAAACTTTATGGAGTTCCCACAATTGATGTTCTTCACTATAAAATAGAAGGACTGATGAGAAAGTGATACCCAGAGAACGACCACAATTCCAAGCATGAAATGCTTTCCAAGTACTGTGTCCAAATCCACCTGCATTACACAAAGCAACTTCTACTAAAGAAGTATTCCAACGCCAGTCATTCATCCAACAATACTTTCTCCCTACCCAAAATTTTCCTTTTTCCTAATAAAACATATTCTGGTAGTAGTAGTTATAACTGTTGACTGTTCAGTTAAAAAAAAAGTAAGAAGAACAATGGAAAATAAAGCAAAATAACCGCTGTGTTCATTACTGAAAATAGTATTTGTGTTCAACTTCTGTGCATCTACACTCTTTAGTGTCTCAGTGGAATTGTATACAAAGTCACTTGAAGTTTATAGGTCAGAAAATGCTTCTTCAACAATTGATATTGTAAAAAAAACACTTGAGCTTGAACAGTTACGTTCTCTTGCTCCTTTTTAAAACTCTGAAGGAACAGCACTGAAAGACCTGCAGAAATCAAACTAGAAATACCAACTTGACACACTGGGATTCATGAAGCAAACTTCATCAGTCTTCAAGCTCTCAGACAGCACTTGGAGCTATGTGCCAGGATGCTGTATAGCATCAGGTAAGAGCATGCATATGACCTAAGCAGCAAACAGCCTAGTGGCTGTATTGGAAAAACAGCTTAATCCATTGCACATGTCGATGTGAAGACAATGCATTTAGGCAGAAAGGGAAAAGAGATAAGGAAGGCAATGTACAGACTTAATAAAGAACAGATGTCATTTTCTCTCTAGTAGGATGCCAGCATCAGGAAGATGTTTGAAAAATTGTTAAATCAACTGCTGTGGCAGCCGAACATCCTTGAGCTTAGCCAATGTGATCTAAGTCTTCACAATGTGACTCGAAGATCCCACAAAGCAACCTGGATTGGAAATTACAGCCAGGGTGAAAACATAACTTCTAGGTCTTTAAGTGCCAGGTAGAGATTGTTCTTTACAATTGCTTCCTGCAGAGGAGGAGTTGGAAATATGGGGATTGTGAAAGGAAGCACTGTCAATCAAATTTTACAATTTATTTTTTCAAAGGTTTATTTCCACCCCAAAGCGATGCAATTCACTTGAGTGGGAAAAGTAGTTGAAAACCTTTAGAAATGTCAAAGACCACTTCTGTACAAGAAAGGTAAGGAACATGTCTAGTGTATGCCATTAGGCTGGTAGTCAAGATAGCACCAGTATGAAGTGGTCGATGGCAAAGATGTTGCTTTTTTTTTTTTTTGTCTTTCTGTTTCGTTTTTGTGTTTTGTTGTTTTTTTCTTTTTTTTTTTTTTTAGTCCTCCAGCAGTAGTGCTCCACAAGAGCCATTAGTGAAAAACAGAGGTGGAGAAAAAATACTGAGTATCGATTAACTGAAAAATAAAACTGTATTAGTCTTAGAGGCACGCTTGGATTTCTGAGCAGAACATTAGGTTTCCATAATGCCTTTAAATTTAAGTGCTCTACAGAGTGTGCACAGAAGAACCAGCATCCACAAGCTAAAATTCAGCAAGCTCTAAGGTCAGAATGGATAACTATTACTGAGCTCACATAACCTCACTGAGGGTAGCTGCAAACGTTCAGTACCAGGACCAAAAAAAGACAGTGTATATATTTTCAGGAGGGAAGCAGAAGAAAATATGATGATTACAGTGCAGGAGGAGGAATATAGATAATATAGAATTTAATCCTGAAGATTGTAATTTAGCCAGGATATCAGATTTAATACATAATGTTCAGCAGGCTTAGCAAAGAGCAATGCAATTTTCATGAATTAGAGGAATACAGGAGGTCTTCATTCAGTCTCTATTAGACTGAAAACCCTGGATAAGCTTTGAGTTCTCAGCATTCTGCAACAGTCACTGTACATATGAAAGACTGTTAAGGAGCTTTCTAAGAAAACAAATGGTGAAGAAAATCAGTGATGTTTAGACCCTAAAATGAAGCCCCAGGCATGTTTACTCCTCCTACATCCCACTGTTTCTAACTATAGCCATGCATTCCCCCCATAGACTGGACTCCGCTAGGTTGATGCTGCAAAGCAGGGAGATTTACTACCTTTCACTGAAAAGCAATATCACAGGATAATTGTTACTCCATTGGGTTTGGGTTGAATATTTGCCAGCCTATACAAGAGTCTCTCATCAGATGCACCCACTCTCTGCAATTCTTTTAGCTGGCAAAAAGTGCCAGCATATAACACAAAGCTTAAGACTTCTGCTGCCCTCCTCTTATAGCCAGGAGAAATCTTCCTGGTTGTCTCCTCAGCTTTTCTGTTGCCCTCTCCCAAAGCATTTACACTTGTCAGAAAGCTGTGCTATTACTACGCTCTCAAATTTTATCTCATATAGCCAAAATGCTATGTTATGCCTATCTACAAATTCCAGCACAGTGCATTGCAGCGTGTTCATAAAACAAAAGTTCGCATACACAAAGCCAACATTAATATGCAGCATTTGAAAATGGATAATCTCAGTACACTGAATGCCAGTGTTGTAAAACTGTGAGATACACTAAACTTAGATATACTGTCATATTAAATACAAAACTAATGTTACTTTAGTGGTGAAAGGGAGGATTGGAATTACCAAAAGTGTGTTCCTACTGTTACAGAGGGACTAATTACAGAGTATTGACTACGTTATAGAAGGAATTGGAAGATGTGAAGCAATGATGTAACAAGGGAAATGTTTCCATACAGTTTCTGCTTTTCATTCCTCTGGGTATCAGTGATAGAAAAAATAAAGAGGGTGAGAGACTCAGAAAGAGCACTAAACTATTTCTAATCACCTTAAGTGTACGTTAGAGAATCTGACTGCAACATTAGTGAAATTACACAGCATAGCTCAGATCAGGGGGACTGGATTTAATATACAGAAACCCTTTCATAGGCTGCACTGAGGATAATATAGTAAGGAACATTGGGCTGGAAATTTGCAGGGTGAAGAACCCCACGCTCTACAGTCTCATTAAAAGTTTGAGAGCAGTTGATAGTCTCAGTAACAAATCTTTCAAGAAGCTGCAGCAGCAAGACTCACATAGCCCTAAGCTACTAGGGATTGCACAACAGTTTAAACACAATGCAGGCTGGGCCAGCATGGTGATTACCATATTCACAGACAGTCCACGTAGCCTATCCAGAAGACACGAGGACGAGCTTGTGACAGAAATTATTAGAGAACCCAAAGGCGATCCTTGACAAAACCAAGGGGGAGTGAACAAAAGCACTGAAATTTCCCAAAACATAATAGCTGAACAGAAAATAATGCTGACTTATACTGAAGTCCCCAGGCTCAGACAGCCATTTGACAATCAGCAGTGTGCACAGGATTACAATGCATCTCAAAAGAAGAAACATCTGCAAAGGCAAAGGGAGCTGCTTAAGGCCATATTGGACATTGTGCATCTGTGGGCAAGAATTGGGGAATGCAGAGTGTATAGAATATGTGCTCTTATTATGAAGACACAAGCTGTAACTTATATTCAGGCAGTCCAAAATTAAGCTATCTGGAAGAGACACACCATGGCGTAGCTCAAAGTACAGAAGCACTGCAGTAAGCACTATAGGAATTGCACTTATTTATGTCAGTACCGAGGCTATCAGTCCTGGCAAAGACCATTGGACCAGCAAATGGCAGCAGATCAAGTCTAGCAAGGAGGATCCCAACATTTATCATACCATCTCTCCATAGTTTTCAATCCTTTTAACGATTATCAGTAGAAATGGAAGCACTCGATTTTTCACTACACAGATCAGAGACATGTAGAAGGGTAGAGCACAGAGTTACAGAATGATGTGCAAGAAATATGAGCAAAACATCAGTGGAAGGAAAGGTTCGTAGGGAAAAGATTCACAAAGACATACGTTCAGAGGATTTAGGTGCTGTCACACAAGTAGAAAGAAGAGAAACGCGCAGAGAGCTGGGGAGGATGAATTGATCTGGAAACAAAAGAACAGACAAGGAGATACATAGTAGAAACATGGAGAGAAGAGAGGCTGGAAGAGAAACTTTGCACACTTTTTCCAAAGAGTAAAGAAAGTTCATGAGTATACACAGTAAAGGACCAAAAGTTGAAACCCACTCCTTCATGCAGTCTCCAGGACCACATCAACTAGATGGCTGATCTATATTGCTGCAGTCGTAGGTGCAGGCTGTGCAACGAGGAGGAGAGCTGATTAAGATGGTTAAGATGCAATGGTATTTTACACTGTGTAGGAGAGTGTTGAAGTGATATGATGCACTGTATAGTGTTTATATTTACAGTAGTGCCAAAAACATACAAGCTTTATAAAAACAAACTATGCACATTTTAAAAGTCAAAGGTACATGGATATGCCAACACAAGGCAGATGCTACCCTTGTCTTATCTAAGAGCAATAAACAGCGCATTCACACAAATCAAACATGGTTAAGGCAAATAAAGCTAAACCAGGCCAAGATTAAGATTGACACATTGTCTATTCAAACACTCTGAGAAGAAAAGGAGAGCTTTATTTTCAAAGGGTAGTGCTTACAACCTGGTCATTCCTCAGAGCTAGAAATCTGTGTCTTGTCCCTGATGGAAAGAATCCACTTATACTCTCAGCTATTTGCCTATATCTTACCCTTTTCTAGGACCATGGTCCATCCAGCACAGTGATGACACTGTCACTCTTCTCAGCATTAAGCTCAACTACATTAGAGTTCTAGCAGAGCTAACATGCACATTCTCAGCCCTCCAAAGCAAGCTATGAGTGACTAGCATATCCAAAGGCTTGGATGGCTAAAGGACAGCTTCTGAGTAGTGGGGAAAACAGTATCAGTTTGTTTCATCAGAAAAGGTTAAAGAGACATGAAGAATCCAGAAGGAGGCACACATCTGTCCTCCAGCTCATGCAGTAAAGAGATCTGTTCTATGAGAATAAGGACAGCAGTCGGAGCTCTACAGCTTTTCCTCTTTGTCCTAGGCTCAGCAACAGTTCATGTAAAAACAGAACACGATTTTAAATAGGTGGAACTACTGCTTGAGAAAGGAAATGATTTCTGCACATGATCAGCCAAAAGCCCTTTCTACCTATCCTGGGGAAGGATCACAGACCTGAGCAGACCCCTGCTATCTCCAACAGAAAAAAAACGATCTGAGCAACTGAAATTTGGAAGAGGACAAACATGTAGAGAAGATCACGGAACATCATCTCAAAAGGTAATAGCCAGGACAGATAATGCAGCAATTCAAACAGGTGTTGTCTGATCAAATCCAAAATGCTGCTGCTACCCAGTCTCAAGTCAATGTAGGTCAAGGCACTCCATTCCTCTCTTCTATATAGTCTACCACACTTGTTATGTAGATAAATGCAAAACAAACATCACACTAAAAATAGGCTGAAAAGCCAAAAAGATTACTCAGATTACGCCGTGAGCATGTAAGACAGCAGGAGAGCAACTGCTCTCAGATTTGGGAGATGAGATACATTAATGTTTATGATTATTTCTCCTTTTTTTCAGGGTGTGTTTTAATTGATCTTAGCTGGTGGGTTAGAAAGCAATGCCACAGTGTGTGCTGTATCCACAAGAAATACATATATATAATCACTGCAAAGCCTCACAGAGGAATTTACAGAGGTGATAAAATGGGACATGCCAGAAATGCAGTGACCAAACCAAATTACTAGGCCTTTCCTGATAGAGCATGCACTCAGTTACACATAAATTAAGTCACTCAGAAACAAACCCTTTCGAAAGCAATCATGAGCTAAAAGCAGCAGGAGAAGCTTAACTGCAGCTGCGTCACATTGTTATCAGTTAAAAGGCTTAATTCAAAAAGATTAATTCTAATTTTTAATTAAAGATAGAGAACATTGTTAGACCAGCTAAGTAACAAGGAAAGGAAATGGTGCATAAAGTACAGTTGGAAGGGGGGGATGCTGATAAAATAATAAAATAAAATAGATCCTTCTGCCTTGCACCTGCTGTGGAATTATCGCAAAATGACACCAGACATTTTGGGTTGTGTGAGTTAAGGAGACATTTGCTCCATTCTTTATTCCTTTTCTATTGTGTTTCCTGAGAAAACATTGGAGAAAGATTTGCAGAAGCAAAGCAAAAATAAAGCAGCGATTGATTGGGCTTATAAGAATTTCTACTACCCTGTTAATCGTGAGCACTGTGTTACACTGCTTGAAAGTCTACCTATACGGCAGCTTTAAAAACAATAATAATTATAGGTGACATCTTCAGCATCACCCCCAGCACTGCTGAACTCTTTGCCTCACTTTTTCTTCCCCAGGCAATTTGTCCAGCTGCAAGATGCAGTTGTTCTGTTGAGACACACTGGGCACCTTAAGGAACAAAAACCTTTCTGGTACATCTTAGGGCACCCTGCTGTGGTTTGCACTGGGAGAGCCTGAACACACTCAGAATTTCCCTTACAAAAGGAGCAGAAATTTCCTGCTGCAATCTGCCCCAATCTGCATTTTCACATGATTTCCCCGTTTGGGAAGGATGAGCATTCTTTACCCCAGCAGCAGTGCAGGACAGTCAGGACAACTGCTTCTGTCTGGGAAAGCTCAAGGGCAGTTTTGCAGCTGAAATTACTCCACGTGGACCCTGTTATGATGCAGTGTGTTGAATGATGAGATCAGTACTGCTAATGGTGGATGGCGGGGATGTTTTAGTGTCATTAAGTGTACTAAAATCTTTTACTGCTGCTTGGTACCACCAATGTATTATGAACTGCAGTGGAAAACGAGTATGTTTTCTTGAAAAATAAAGGGAAAACAGCTCAGGTGAGCTTAAGAGCTTTCTGACGGGATGCAGGTCATTTTAGTGGTAGACAAAACAAGGGAAACATTCTAAGACTGCAAAAGTAAAAAAAAAAACCTGCAAAAGATTTTAAAGGGGGAAAAGTAAGTAGCCTTACAGCTATCTTCTGCAAAAGGCAAAATATTAGTGTTAGTTCACAAAGCACCAAATAGACTTTAAATGTTTTTGATGCACGTAGGATAAAAAGAAAAAAATAGCTTTAGAAATCAGAGTCAGGTAGATGGTTTTGAAGTACTCTGTAAATACCAGGAATAACTCAAAGCGACCTAACAGAAAGCCATCTCCATCTTCTTGCATTATTTTTCAGTTAAACCAATTACACACAAATCTACTTTTGATGGTTATCAAGAGCTGGCAAAAATATTCCATAAAGGGATATAAAACCTACATTCTAAATTTAAAAAAAAACAAACCAACAACACCCACAGTATATAATTTTGCCATTTATTTTCAAGTAAACATCCCATGAATTTGAAATGCATAGTTTAGGCTGGAATTTGACAGGTAACATCAAATTATGAGGTGATAAAATTTTTAATTCCCGATTTTTAATCAAATTTTCTATCCCAAACATCAAACAGATTTTATGTCTAAAACATCATGTAAATATGACACTCTTCCCGAGGAGATTTATTACTTCAGAGCACAAACACAAAATGCGATCCTGCAAATGCTCCCAAATGTGTAACCTCTCTGTTACAGGTTAGGCCACAGATAGCTTAATGGCTTTAATCTATTTACCACTGAGTCAAAGGTGGTGAACGCTGACACTATCACAGTTTGCATCGCTTGATCACCTATTTCTGAAGAATTAGACCCATGAACGTGGGTCTGTAATGCAGCAATTGTTTACTGTCAATACTGATGGCAGCAGATAGCTGTCAATTGGGAGAGCTGTACTGAAAAGGTTTTCCCATACATACTCTTTAATCCCATACACCAGTACAGTAGTTTCCCAGCATAAAATGTGGAAACATCAATTAGTTCTCCTGTTCGATACAACTTGTCTAAGTTGCATCCTGATAGAACCAGGGGAACTATATTAAGCTACCCAGCAGCAGTAAATATGGCTGAAGGCAATTTTTGCCAACATTGAATGTACTGCAGACTCGTATTCATTCAGTAATCACTATTTCAAAATGATCACAGTCTATCTCATGAAAACAAGCCACCAGAGAACGAATTTAATCTGGAAACAACTTACAATGAGCAAAATGTCTAAAACTTGGCAGTCTAAAACTACGTATTTTAATTTTATCCATACAGCATCATGAGAACAGGTTATTGATTTGAGGTATGGAGAGGGCAGAGGAAAAAAGCTGCCCTGACTCCTCCATCTCAAGAGCAATCCATCCCAGCAACGAACGAACGTTCTGCACCTCCTCACATAGGGTGCTGGGCCAACACCAAACCAAACACAACAAACACCGCAAGACTGTTTCACCTGGACTCCACCCTCATATGCACAAACCCTTCAGTATTCAGGTCATCTCATCACTAAAAGTACCAGCATTAAAAGAAACAAAGGTTAATCAGTGCAAGAAAATCTTTCAAGTGCAAAACAAGGTGGCCTGTAGTCCTGTTCCCAGCTTCCCTTTACCCTGCTCCTTCTCAGAACATCTCTCCCCTGTATACCCAACTTTCCTGTGACCTCCCATTTTTCCCTTGTTCTCCACATGCACACAGAAAACAATTTTATAATGACTGTATTACAAGACTAAAATTTGGTCAAATTTGTAATTGTAACAATTAGTTCCTTGGTTTTACTGACCCAGGGAGATCAGTAACAGACCCACCTGATGAGCATCTTCAAAACAAATCACAAGAGATACTGTACCTTTTTTTTTTTTATTGTACCTTATTGTATCACCCTTGCCTCCCTCCTTATGGAAAAGGAGCAGATTTTAAAGCAATATGTCTTTTTCAACATAATTCTCAGCAACAGCACTCATAAGCACAACGACAAGATGACAGCAGCATTTCCAGTGACAATCCAATTCCAATTTCAAGCCTCATAGGGTGCTGTTATAAACAGCAGGGAAAATTACAGAAGATACTTTAACACCCTTAACTTTTAATAGACATTTTAATGCAGATGATCTCAACATAATTTTACTGTCTATTTGGTAATCTTATTTGGAAAACAGAATAAACACAAGATCATTTTGCAAAATACAGTAACAATTTTTTTTTCCTGTATCCATTTTCCTGAGCACCCTTCTAAGGGATCTTATCATAAATCAGTACGCCACGAATTGCTGGAATTTATTTGACTGTGTTGGCACAGCTGGTGCTGATAACTACAAATGTGAGTCACAGAACTGTAAATTAGAATATAGTGCATCAGTGGGTTTCTTTAGGTGGAGACTTTGTAATAGCATCACCAGAGTGACTCCATTTATGGCTCAAGTGGTACCCTGAGTTCTTTTTCACATTACTTGCAAAGTCAATTGAGCAGCAATGGGACTTCAGCAGATTTCTTCCCTAAAACATTTGTCTGTCAAAGCCAACAAAAGAAAAATGAAAAAGAAATATTTATTTTCAGAATACTCTGATCTCCTTCAGGATACAGCTACCAACAAGAAGAATCTGACAGATCTTCCTAATCCCTCTTTTCATGGGAAGGATATGTAGGAAAATGCAATAATGAAACTAAATCTGTTCACCAAAAGCAGATCAGAGATACGTCCATGCAGGCTAATTTTTTTTTATTTTTATTTTTTAATGGAGATGCACAAAAATTCTCATGGCCTTGATGCACTTCAGCACAAAGATGATAAAAGTCTAAATAAAACTTCTGTGCACAACTTTACCAATAAAAATACTTAAAACAAGTCATACAGCTTTAGCTAAAGATGCAATGCAAAATCCCAAGGATGATTTGACATCCCACACATTTCTCTCACTGCCTTCTGGAGATACTGATGGGCCAAATGGTACGTTATATATTTACCAATGTTTTTCCCATGACAGCAGGACCTCAGAACCAGGCTCCCACGGGGTCTCTGTTTACATACACCCTAGAAGGAAAAGTTTCTCTCTCAAATCTATTGAGAGAACTTAATTAGAATGAATATCCTTTGCATGTATACTAAATTAAACTCTCACACATTAGAAATCAGAGGGAAAAACAAACAGATGTTGAGAACACGTTTTTATAAGACAAAATTTCGTACCAGTTGAAACTGAAAACAACAATTAAAATTTACTGACAGAACACCAATGGGAAAATACATCACTTTTTTTTTTGAAAACCTGAAATTTTATGTTTCAGCCTCAAATTAAAGAAAAAGAAGAGTAACGTGTAAGGAAATGATTTGAAAGAAAAACATTCAGTAAAGTTACTTTAGAAAAAAGTGATAAAACAATGTTTCAGAACTTGATAGTTGTTTTCTTTTTTTTTTAATGACAAAAATGAATAATTCAAAAAATGATATATATGTCAAATGAAGTTCATCTCTGTTCCATTTGGTCTGTACTTCAAGTAGTCCAACTGTTTCTACACACACATTGATCAAAATGTGTGCATTACCAAAAGAACTTCTGTGAATGCTCAAGACTGACTGGGATGTCTCTTTACATAGCACAGTATAATTCTGTCTAAAGTTTCATTAGGGGAAAAAAAAGGGAAAAACAATGAGAAAATGAAATCAAAGAAGTTATTCAATTTTACTTTCACAATGAAAACAAAATCATGTTATTTTTCACCCTGTTTACTATCTTCCATCAATTTAAAAATAAAAATAATTTTGAAGTACAATTTCAGTGTAAGAACAGCAAACTACTCTCATATAGGTCAACTTGCTAGGAGTCAATCTGTTACATTAGATTCTGTTAGAGAGGGTTAAGAACCAGATAATTTTTCATGTCACTTCCAACCCAAGTCATTCTATGATTCTATGATCCTCTAAAACCAGCTTAATATATTCATAATGGCTAGCTCAGCTACTTCCTTTACTGTCCTGTTCTTTGGGACGGATCATTAGAATTTTGCTATGGAAAAACACCAGTGAAGTGCTGTAGATAACTGAAAGAGTCCTATCTGATAACCGAGGCAGATTAGGCTCAAGGCAGGCAGTAATAATATTTGTTAGATACCTCTGCTGCTGTGACAAGCCTAGTTCATGTAAGATCTCCGAATTTTAAGTATATTAAAATTCTGAACACATAAACCACTTCTTCCCACCCCAAGGTCACAGATCTAAAAAAGCAGAACTAAGAACATCCTCGTTCATGTTGTTTTCCAAATCATTAGTCTGCCAGGAGGAAGGCTAGTATATCCAGTGACACTGAAGATGGGGAGAAAGTTTGCTATAAATTACCATTTGGCAATACGAAGGTAGCAAATAATAATAAATAAAGCTATATTACATTCTGAACACCATGATTTAAACTAAATGTGATTTCATCATGTTGATGCCTTTAAAGTAACAAAATACTGCCATGATTAAATCATACTATCAGCTAATTTATCAAATTCTAAGAGTAAAACTTCTACTCTTATTTAAGATATGTCATTGTTTTGCATCTCATTGGTCCATATCTGCCCAAGAGCTCAGACTTGTTTTTTTTTTAAATAAAAAAATGAAAGTGATCTTAATTAGAGTCGGCTAGAAGCAAGTAAATCCAAAGCAAGGTCAAATAAATGTTTTTCTGTCCTGAGAGCTCCACTGAGAATGAAGTGGTGAGAATGTTGAACTGCTTCCCTGTCCTCTCTGCCTGTTTACAAATGATAAAAGATTTCCCAGACACTCCTACACTTGCAGAAATCACTCCCGAGTAAATCCATCAGTGATAAGGCCCGTAATATCGTCATGCTGGATTCAACATATTAAACGTTTAGCCCTGTTTTCCATGCTTTGTGGAAGAAAGATGGATAAAATTACTGAGATAACGCAAAAGGAAAATCTAAAGATGCTGAAGTTCTGCTAAAAGGCTGTCCTTTGAGAACTGGAGTATATAACTTTGTAATTAGACTTTGGATGAGAGGACTACCATGTCTTAGTCTATTGTTGTTCTTATCAGAGGTCTCTAGAGACTGTGGACAACATCCAGTAATGATTGCTGAATTTGATCATGTTTCTAAATTAATTGCACTTTGGCCTGTTGGGAGTATGCAGTCATATCCAAGGGAGAGGAAAGGAATAATACTGTATTGTGCCAAATAAACCCAGATAGTCATTGTTCTCAGCCTAAGCTATGATCTTCATCAACTCAATTTACATAATCAAGTTGAATGTATTAATTTACATAATCAAGCCTAAGTACAGTAAAGGTATGTACCTGTAGCACAAACATATCCCATACTCAGAATCTGCAGTTATATTCAGAGTGACCTGAAGTTTTAAAACTTCAGTTTTAAAAACAGTGTCAACAAAACAGGGATTATTTTGCTGAATAACAGAGAATTGGGTGGAAGATTAAAGAGGATCAAACGCTAATTTTTACCTTTTATTTCTTTGTGTCTGATCACACAGTGCCTAATGAAAATTCATCTCAGTATATATGACCACGCAGAAGTAAATTCTCAGAGGGAAGTAAGCAGCTGTAAAACCCCAAATACAAACTAAATCAATACTTCAATACTTCAAGAGAAAAACAGAAGACTCCAGAGTCATTGCATTATTGAGCAACCTTAATGCTTATATTCATTGGAGTCTTGTAGATTTCTGGATAAAAGGACCAACCTCATTTTTCAGAAAGAGAAGCATCCATAGGTAAGTGTTTAACAGAATAAGTACCTTAGAATCCTTGCAGATACTATAAACTCACGTTCTAAAACTTCATCCCAAAATCACATCAGTGTTCTCCCAGACCCCTGAAACTGGTGTTACTTGGCTGAAGATGCCAGCCGAGGGGCACAGAGGACCAGTTCAGACACTGTGTGCCTGAGCAAGAGTCGTCCTGTCTAAGAGAATGGAACAGTGCAGGGAAGTCCAAGGGAGCACAGAGCTGGGTTTCCTGTGAGTCACTATGAATCTCCAAGCACAAATGCTGTCTGCCTTCTGTGCTTGGACTTTGCTTGCTCACATAACAACTAACATTTGTATTGTACTTGAAGTTCTTACAGTTCTTTGGTCAGGGCACTTTGACCTGTGCCCATTGGCTCCACCGCACTCAAGAAGAACCAGCACAGAAGCACCATCTTCCACAAAATCTTAGAGCTCCCTCCATGGTGCAAACATGTTTATCCCTCCTGTTTTTGTTCCTCAAAAGCACCAGAACTAGCTCTGTCTGGGCTCCCTACTGCAGCTTCTCACCAAAACCTCCCAGTACTAAACTGATAAATTCGTTTATTCCCAGCACCACTTCAGAGAAGCCCTGAAATTCTCCCTTTGGCAGCTATGCCTTCCCTTGCCAAGCATGAGCCCATGGTATTGCAGCTGCTCATGCATTAGCCCATCAGCTGTCTGTGCCACATGTCCAGCCCAGAGCATCTGAGCCCTCCCAGCCAGTGTTTCACCACTCCCAGCAAATTCTGTGTTTCTGGGCTCCTTCTCATGCTAGCCTCATGGCACCCCAGGAGATGTTAGAATCTGATTACATGTCAAGTCATTTCTGGAAGGAACACTACTGTTTAAAAATGCGAGCAGTTCCATTTTGCAGTTGTTCCATTAGGGGAAAAATAAATCAAACCAAAACAGAAATAGAAATCTGCAGCCCTGAATAAAGCCTGACTCTCTTACAGAGTTTCTACCGTTTCTACCCTGGCAGTGCCTTTGAAAGCCACTTTGAAACAACCCCTGCCTACCAAATTGCAGAGGAATTATTCTCAATTACAGTCTTCTGTCTGTTAAAAAGTATAGGCACTGATCAGTGCTGACCTTTCCTGTGACAGGTCAAACAGATGAAAAATTCTGACAGCTGCTCAGTTTTAAGCTCCAGAGAGAGGGAAATTGGAGAGAAGGAGAGAAATAAGGTTCTCCTGCACAATTTGATTTTGGTGTCTTTTGTGTTTTTAGTAAAACCACATTTGCTTTCTCTCTGTTGAACAAATTGCACACGGCAATGTAATTTTCTTTAAAGTCATTAGCTTAATGTTTTAATTTTGGTATCATTTGCGGAGATCTTCACACAATCAATCACTTCAGCTTTTGTTTCCCAATTCTGGACAGTTTTGCTGAGCAGTGCAACTTTGCTTCCCTTCTCTGTTCCAGAGCCCATACAAACAGGTTGCATGTAAATCCACTTGGATTCAGCAGTGTCACACTGCTGGGAGAGGCCTATTGCTGGGAACACCTTGCCAAGTTACAGAGTAATCACTGAAAACGGTACTTCAGAGCATATTTGGGTTAATTAAATTTAACAGCAAGGAGAAAGTTTTTCCTTAAAAACCTGACATTTAGTTGTGACTGTTCCCTTAAAGAAGAGGGTTTCTGTGAAGGGAACAGACAGGCCTAATGAAAGGTAAACACAAAGCAGTCTCACTTAACACTTACTAAAGTCTATATGCTTCTGCATCTGCAGGTAGAACTGTTCATTAGGAGTGGGAGCTGCTTACAGAGTGGGGCTGCCTCTTCCAAGCACTTCAAGATCAAAAGGACCAGAGGAAGAAGTGCCCCCTCAGGAGTAATTCCAACCTACATTTAGGTCAGCTAGTGACTGATCCTTCAGCTACACCAGATGTGAGCTATTAGAATAAAATACCGTGTTCTGCCCCACAAGAAATGCAGTTACTTCATCTCACTGGAAAGAGCACAACTCAGCTGGCACAAGTCTGAGTGGGCCAAAGGAAACAGAAAAGCAACACCGGGCCACGTTGCTTATGAATGACAGAGAAATTCTTAGAGAAAATGCTGATATTCATATTCATCTCCTGCTCTGCTATTTATTCCTCAAGAAAATAAACAGGAAAGGATGGTCTAGAGCTGTCAAATAATAGCTCTCATAAATCACTGGTTAAGCAAGACGGAAAAAAAATCTAAGAGATAATTTCCAGTGTGGGATGCTGTATGTGCATAGAACTTGCTTAATTAAATCAGACTGATTTCAGAAAATGCTACCCTGGAACAAAAATCAAAATCATTTCTTTTTAACTTGACAAATGGGGTATTTTCCTACAGCTGTGCAAACCAACTACAGTAACATTTTTTTCATTGACTGTTTTAAACACTCAAGTTATTTGTGTGGAAAAAACCCGACCACAAACAAACTGAGTCGACTGGGTATCTTCAAGGTGGCAAGAAACTGTTATTACTTTTGTCTCTTAATTAATTGTGGAAAAAGACTTCCACAAGATGAAACATATGTAAGAATAGGAAGAAATGGACATGTAGGAATAGGAGGAATCCCAAGACATGTTTCCAGCTCAATGGTACCCAAGGCTGGCAAGGCACTGATTCAGCCCTGGTGATTAAGAGCATGATTGTTTTTCCCTCTGAGAAGTTATAGAGGTAAGAGGTCACTGCACAGAAAGGTTGGTGTTGAAGAGTCTCAGTACAAGATTTAGAATAACAACAACAAAAAAAAAAGACCAGAAGAATTCCTGTTCGTAATTCCTATAGTAGTTAATACACATTAAGGGATGGAGATCTTGCCACTGTGATTTTCAATTACATTTTGATCACAACTCCTTACTTTATTTTGAATAGGAAAGCTGATTTTTTTTTTTTTTCAACTCTTACATATTAATGGGTCTTGCTAAAAGTTTTTCATCTCTTTTTTAGGAAGGATGAGTAAAACAGCTACTGTTCAACTCCTAGCTCACATCGAAGTTATATCTGTTGAGAGGCTGTCCTAGGACTGGCAGAAAATGACCTGTGCTTCATCCAGTCCTTGAAAGCAAAGACCCTAAAAGAATTATCTTGACTGCCATTGCAATTTTAATAGTCTGACAAGAGGCATAGCTCAGAAGATACTCTTGAGAGTTTTTAATCAATTAAACTGACTTCCTTAGTTACTACTGCAACTCACACAAAGTCTATAGCATTTTTAGGTTTGCTGTCTTGGGTGGAGATAAATATTCTTTTATGACTTTCCAGATGTTAATGTACAAAATCCCTTTCATTATTCATGGTCCATAAACCCATACAAAGAGCTAGACACAGATCAAATACGTAAGAAACTTAATTCCAAATATCCCACCATATTTTCAAAGTAATTTAGCAACTACATGCTCCATGCCCTTATTTATGAAGGTTATCTGCTTTAGAAATACATAACATCTCTTCTTGTCCTTCTACTGAAGTTTTTCAGTACTGATGCTTGTAATGCATCATGATCGCATTCAGACATGCATATAGTCAGGAATAGTTAATGACTGTATACAGCAAAGGGTCCGATTTAAACTATTTCTGTTCTGAAAGCAGTACTTCTCAAGGAGGTTAGGCATAGAATTTGACCTGAAAGCTCATCTACTACGACTTCAACTTGTCAGACATTAAGTGAAGACTTAGAGAGTTTAAGAAGTCATGCAATCATGGTTATAGTTCTCTCCCTGACCAAGATGTCTATGGGAAAAGGAATATCCGTAGTTAATCTGATAACTCCCTCACAAGCCGCACACATGAAGGCAGAAGTATGTAAGTCATAGTCAGATACGATACCAAGCTTGCAAACTGCCCAGTGGAATGGTGAGAGACTTAGTGAATTCTGAACATTAGGACTTCAGCAACAAGGACCTACAGGATAAGGTTTATTCATCAGGTAGTTCTCATTCTAGAAGATGCTGCCAAGCAGAACAATGGACACGAGGCCTTCACAAACTCAGTCCATGAGCTGTACAAGCAAAACATCTTTTCTTGCATTACGAGTGGTGGAGGCACCATTTTTATGCATTTTAGAAATTTCTCCAGTTAAATTCATAACCTGTCTTTTCCTCTATGCAGAAATGAAGAGTGCGGGGAGAATTCATTTGTTTAGTAGTAAACAACTGAACTAAAACCCTATGCCACACATATTTGTATGTAGGTGGATGCTACCTTTTAAAGTGCAGTGTTTTATTGCCAAGAGATCAGTGAGAACATATGTATCAAATCATCACTTTCACAGAGCCAACTGCGAAGAAAAAAAAGACATTTTGTTCTAATTCCTTTAGGGGACACAATAAGAACAAAATAATTGCAATCCTCTTCCCAGAGTAAGCATTCTTCCAAGCCACTCCTCGCCCACAGCTGTAATACTCCAACTCAAAACAGCATGACCCTTTACACTTTCTGGACCAAAACCCACAGCGGCTGTCAGTGAGCTCTGGCTCTCAGTCCTCAGCTCCCTGAGCATGTAGATGCAAGTTCATGGTTTCTATCCTCCCTCTGTTGCTGACATAATCCCTACAATACACAGAAGAAACGTGACCTGGGCTCTCTGTGACATTCCATAACTTTCTGCACAAGCATAGCAAAGTCACCGATACTGCAATCAGGGTTGCCTGGAGCAGAGGGCTAGATTTGTATCAACAAAATGAAAAGCCTTAATATTAAATGAAAGAACTCGCTTTGGCTTTTAAACTAAACCAAGACTTCATTTACTTCAGACATGTCCTAGCATTCAATACTCAGATATAGTAACACTAAACATCTTGTCTTCTGGTCACTTCTTGTTGATGGCAGCACTGTAGAAATGATGAGCACAGATTCAAGAAAGACTAAACCCTGAAACAGTGAATTATTTTAGTGATTCAGAAAGCTTTCCAATTATACATAAATTTAGCATGGGCACTGGAACTAGATAATCTTGAAGGTGCCTTCCAACCCAAACCATTCTATGACTGATAACTAATTCACTGAAACTAGGATCAGCCCAGAGGTTGAAGGAAGTGTTGAAGAACTACGAAAATTCTGTTTGTTCACATTTCTCATGTATAAACTCAGTTCTGTTATTATGACATCTCAGCTCCTTTTTTGATGATGGGCATAAAAACATGGTGATCCACAGAGGAAAAGGAAAAAACTGAAAAATGCATTAATTCATGCAAACTAAGAGCTAGGATATGGCCATTTTGTTTTGTTGTATGATTAAAAAATCTCAAACAAAATGAAAACGGTGCATGAAACACAGGCCATTAAGCTCCTAGAGTACACCACAGTGCTTGGACAAAAATAAAATACATTTTATCCCAAGTATGGCACCAGCTTCTGTCAAAAAATTATATGTTCAGTCACAAATGGTTATTGTAAAATCTTTATTAACCTAAGTGCGTATAAAAATTGTGAATTCTTAATACAAAGCACTATTTGACTTTTAAATTTCATTTTAAGCTTGCCCTGTTCACTTGGAATGTGATTACAGAGTAAATTAAAAAGTAATCACATGTGAATTACATTTCCTCATGAATGTAATGACTTCAGGAGACTGATTAATGTTAAGCAGTGCCTGTCCTACCTCATGCATACCTTCCCAGGTGAGATGTGCAAGATAGCTGTCGTGAGTTGATTTAATTTCCCTTCTCTGGTAGTCCAGTGAGAAATGCTGAACAGAAACCAATTCAGCGCATTCATTAGATCTGTATGTGTTCACTTCTTTTGTCCATCCAAGTACCATCTGCAAAATGCTATCAGTGTCAGCTTATGATTGTGAGCAAGACCCAGGAGACTTAGCTCATCCTGTACACTGTATTCTTGCCAGGAAAACTCTTTACATTTAGATAGAACAACTCAGCTGGTGCACGGAGCAAGAGATACATATGTGTCAGCATACCAGAGGCTGATGAAAAAAATATCTTGCCAATAAGTCAGGAAACATACCTGTGCAGGCATAAGCATAGAAAAATACACAAACAAACACTAATTAAAAATAAAGAAGCTCTACAAAACTCAAAACACCTGAATGGTGTGGGGGGGGAAAATTTGGACACACTATATTGAAACTCAAAATATTACAGGAATAATTTATTACTTATGAGTAAAAAAAAGATACCACACAATTCTCTTACACAACAGTCATAAAGTGGATCAGTTCAAACTTGGTTTCTTGAGCACTATTTTTGTTTTAAATGTGAGCCTGAAAGAACAGTCTTATCCTACAATTTCTTTCAGTCCCTTTTCCTTATACTTCCTCTTCTTTTCCAGAGGAAAACTTGCTACATTCTTTCATCCTTGACAGTAATAATAAACAGGAGTCTATTTACTCTCATGGCTCAAGAAATAAATCTGCATTTTTAAACGTTTTTATACATTTCTGTTCAAACAAACATTTCTGAACACTTTACAAGTGTCCAGAACATATTTTCACAAATTTATATAGAAAACTTTCCACAACATATTTAGAAGATTAAAGGGTACACATAATGTTTATGAGAATAAGAGGTGAATGCAGAATCCTCTGTGATGTCTGGAAAGGAGATGTCCCCAAAGGAACAAACCCCGCATAACTCATCAGTGAGCTCAGATGATGATACCAGTGTTTCTCCAGTTTTAGAGATCTTCATGGACAACAGTATGAAAGAGTTTGTGAGCTGCATATCTGGAAAGCAGCATTTACAGAACAGGCTTGTCAGTTTGTATTTACTCCCCTAAAAAAAAAAACAACCAAAACAACCTAACATATACACATACACACACAATCAGCTATTAGACCAACCTACCAAAAGGAAGGTGGCTAAAGCATTACCTTTCGCAGCGTCATTCAGCCTTGTAAATTCTAAACACAACAGCGTTTACATTGTTCCAAAAAACAGTTTGTTTCTGCTGGCAAAATGACTGTTTTGAATTCTAAATGTGCTTTTTAGCACGATAATAAATTCCAGCATCTTTAATGAGGCTTTTTATAATTGTGTATATATACATATATACACACACGTACATATATATTCCTTTTCATTACCTTGTGGTGTCACTTTCCATTATTATTGCAGCCTCTTTAAAGCTCAGCAGTAAGGCTTTGTTCCTTATCAAATTCCCTCTCCAACCCAAGCCCCCTCTATTTCCTCCTGCATTAGCATTCCTAGCACAGCCAAACCAACACAATTCTCCTCTCCTTATCCTGGCAGTAACCTAAGTAAAGCCATCCCCTCACAGCCCTATTATTTTTGGCTGTCTCCTGCAGCACCATGTCTTTTTCCAACATCCAGCTTTGCCAAAACAGGTCACATTTTGGACTTATTAGGTAGAAACTACCCCATTTAAAACTCCATGTGTATTCTGAAGCAGCAACAAGTAGTTCTGCAAATGGAGCAACCTCCTGATAGGAAAAAAATCCCTGCAATTCACCAGTTTTTAACCTATTTCCATATGGAAAAAGCAAAAAATATCTAAAACATCTGGATAAGTAGAGGTCACCTGTAATAAGAAACATCATGATTGTGCAACTATTAATGTAACCACATTCTTAAGAGAAAGCCTTTGCCAGTTTGTGTAAATCCATATTTACTTTCCAGCTCTCCTCCCAAGACAACAGCTCTGAATTCTTCCCCTAATATCCAGCACTACAGTTTTCTTTCCTGAGAAAGGCACACATCGACAAGCCACCATTTTGCAGACAGCGTGACACTGTACTCATCCATTCTGCTACATTTCTTTTTTTAATTCCTGGACATGAAGGATCTCAGGAGACTACTTATAAAGACAGTGAGAGATACTGCTGCTACAATTATCTTTCTGTGTCTTAAATAACATAACTGGAAATTAATTGGCATTAATTCACTTTTTCAGAGCAGCAAAGGAGATGTTGCTTATAAACAGCAGCCATGGTTGGCCGATTTCAGATAAGCAATTAATTCAAAAAAGGATATCATAAAATCAGAATCAAATACAATCTTAGCAGGTGTTACTGTAATCAGAAGAACTTGGAGCAATAATGCTGAATATTTAGACTTTACTGGCATCATCTGTCCTGCACAAAGAAAACCTTTTTTGTTTACATGACCTCTTCCACTTGCAAACATATTTGTAATGACAAATATTCAATTCAGAGCCTGACTTAAGTTCGTTGCTTACTAGAATAATGATCCAAGTTGCAAGCACAGTATTTCTCTGCTCAGAATGAGAATCCTACAGCACATAGTGCTTGCAATGAATATTACCATCATTGAGACATTTTTCTGCAAAATGTGTTTCCTGAATAATAAATGAAAATAAAATGAAACATCTAGCTTGGCATAGGTTTCTTCAGTTTGCACCTACAGTCATTTTTCAGAACAAGATATTTTCAGAAGCAATGCAATGAAGGGGACAGCAGGTTAGTGTGGCTGTCAGGATGCCCAAATGTATTTGGAATCTGCCATTCATGCGCTGTATGTCTTTTCCAAACACAGTGATGCACAGACATTGTGCCAAATCGTGCCCATGTTGGCATTATGCTTTTGTGCAACACCCCATCATATCTTTCACAGCCAATAAGCGTGACACTACCTCATTCAGGCAATGTCATTTGGTCCAACCTTATGTTTACTGACTCATTGTTCCTTCATCCTCAAAGAAAAAAAAAAAAAAAAAAAGAAAAAAAAAAGCAGAAAAGCGAAGCAAAACAAAAACAATTTGAGAATTTCTCAGCTATCAGCATTTCATGCACCAAATATTGAGTTGAAAATTAACTGGAGTGGTATAGCCATGAGATAGATGTGGCAGCCATGGGCAGCACCTATATGATTGTGCACCATCATAGAACAGATTTTCTCTCCTATATCCAGGTTGGTCTGGAAGTAATACCTCCTATTTATTTCCATGGAAACTATAACAGAAAGCAAGAGCACAATAACACTACTTGATAGAGCAAACTCAGCTACAAAACAATGTTTTTCCAACATAAACCATTAGGTATGCCAATGATGAACAAGAACCCGCATGCTGCAGCCAAAAATCTGAACCAGTGAAATCGACCACTGTCACTGTCAGCACTGCAGAAATACATCATTCACCACCTCACTGTGCTCGCATCCACTGGCTGGTCTCAAACATTCAGCAAGTGCCAATGAATGTCAGTGGGTGCCATTTTCTCCATGTGGAGGAATTCAACACCATACCTTTGCTTCATACACATTTCATGTCAGGTGCCATTCTGTCAAACTGTCCTTTCTGCTGCTATCTGTCACACAGCACAGAATCTGAGGGGATACTGGTGAGAATGTTGAACCTCTACTGAGAAATCACAAACATCTGCCTCCAATGTCACGGGCCAACATAATAAAATAGAAGGCATTGCTGTTGGAGCAGCCATTCTAAGTTATGCACTGCAAAAATTTGTAGCATAATTGACCACCAAACTATGCCAACTTGCAATGTGGGGAAATCTTTAGGTCTAGAAAGCCTCAAATACAAGTGTTCTGACTTTTTTTTTTTTAGGGACTGAACAAGACACAGCATTTTAAAACATGCATTTACAAGGGACATTTCTGACGCCATCTTCTCTCACATGAGTCAGTAGGTCAAAGAAAGAAGAAAAAAGACAAACCAACTCATCACCATTGAATTACAACCACCTGTGAAGATCTAGCCTAGAGAGACTTTGAGGAAGCCAAAGAAGCTAATGGGAATCCATGTCTCAGCAAAGCCCATGCGTTCTTATGAGCTCTGTAATAATGAACACATGGCTATCATGTTATATTGATGGAATTACAGCTTCCTAATTAAAATAAGCTTGAAAAGCCTTGAAATGGAGTGAGTATCTGTAATATCTCATTCTGATTCATTTTGAAAACTTATTTTACTTTTACCAAAGCACAACAAGAAGCCACTACATCCTTATTGCTTACTCTCAGCATACAGAAAAATACCTGTTAATAAGATGACAATATACATGGAGAGAAAAGGAAAGGAAGAAAAAAGACCAATATACTTTTTGGAACTAAAAACACTCATCTAGGAGGCAGAAAACCCAACTTCAAATCTCTGCTCTGCATCTTTCACTGGCTGGTATCTGGTTCATGCCAAATGAATGCCTTAAGCCCTTAGTAACTTTGAAGTGCAGCCGGTTACTTGCTCATGTATTTTTGTAAAACATTTCAAAGGCCTTTCTTTTCATCCCAATGAAAATGAAACTGATTTCACAGTATCAGGTTTTTGTGCACCTCAGAATTGGTGTCTTCCAGCCAGCCATATTAGCATTCTTCAAGATTTCATTCAAAAAAGAAAGTGAAATTGCCTTCGGCCTTCTCAGAAACCTTGAAGGCAATTTGAGATTAATCTTCTCAAAAAGCTTTGATCTAAAATATTCAAATACGGATTGCTTCATTAAGGTGCTAAGTAAAGATATTTTTTTTAAACAAGTGATTTTATCTCACCATTCCACCTTTACCACCCTATTGTATGAGGTTGAGCTAATACAGAAAAGCAAGGATTTCCAACAAGGAAATGAAAGCCTGTGGTTATTCTGACTGGCCTTGAAGTCACAGTGTCATGTAAAGTAAATAAAGCAGTTAAATCCCTAGTTGTTACAACTGAAGAAATAGGCTATTTAATCTGCTGATATTTTTTCCTGCCTTTTGCAGTTAGGCCTCTTGCTACATTAATGCTAAAGGGCAGCAGTAAAAGACACTGTCATAATAGCTTCAAGTGGCACAGCAACCTTTAGGCATCATTAAGAATTCCAGCTAGCTTTTTGAAGGCAACAATTATACCCTTACACTACGTAATTTTAAGACAATTGGCTGAAATGCCAATTCACAACTTGTGTTCTTTGCCTTCCTAATAAAATAAATAAAATATACTCCACTAGTAAGAGTATTAAGAGGTACATTTTCCTTTTGACAGAGATATAAAACTGTCATTAATATGTTATAAGAGAAGACTATAGCCCTAAATGTAGCGATCCTTTCCACTTCTGACACGTCAAATTAATCTTTGCTTACACCATTACATGAACTAGACACAAGATGAAAATTCATGCCTCTGTAAAAATACACTGCAGGACCTCTGCAATACTCAATTTCCATTGTAAGTGTTAAGTGAGTACATGGACTTCACTGCTGCTATGAATCTCATGTGAAAGACTTAGATATTTCTATGACAATAGAAAATATATCCTCCTAAAACTGCTAGGAAGACAGGCAAAGCAGTACAATCACTACCTGGTCTGACTGAATTTTATCTACCAAGGACAAATTACACTGATAGCGTATATTATGTATATTTATGTCCAGTGCTGTTCATCCATGATCCAGATGAAAAATCCATGTGGTTATTAACCACGCAGAATTTGAACTGCTTTACAAGTCCCATAGCAGTTTATAAGCCAGTATGACTACTGTTGATATAGACCTAATCTTTGTTTCTCTATGAGAAGTATTTCAAAGTTGTACACCCAAATTTTAACATTTCAAGTGGAAATAATGACCAAGATTAAGAATATTCATGGAATAACAGTATTTAAACAAAGATTGCCAGTTTACAGCTTTTAGGGAAAAGATCCAAATTAGTTCTGTCAGCTTCCTTTCACACAATATTTGTTAACAGGATAGGAGCAGCAACAAGCTGTGTTTTCAGAGTAGACTGTAAAGGTGCAAAAGGCTCCAAAGGAAAACAAATGGAGATTGCTCATAATAGGCAATTCCCAAAGTTTCCAACCATGGCAACATAACTTTTATATATTTTTTTTGTACGTATAAATGTGTGAAGATGTGTTAACATACACATTCTGCTGAACTATAGCTATAAAATTATACATTTTAAGAGATTTGATTACATCTGATAAATCTTTCAGGATCTATTTACATTGAATCTGCATGACTGATACAGTGAGACAGCCCAATGTGTTACCATGAAAAATGCTAAGTCAAAAAAATTCAGGATGCTTTGAGAAAATCCCTAACCTCATTAACCATTTTAATTACTTTTGTTTGTTTGTTTAAATATAAAGGCACTCATAAGTGCCTGTATTTCACTGCTGAAACTTACTAGTTCTTTCTGATGGCTTGCAAAGTGTGAGGTGAGCCAAGGGCACCCCGGAACCACCCAAATTTACTTGTAAACTCACTTAAAAATTAAATATTAGCATAGAGTTAAAGTCAAAGTCCAAAAGAGTTATTTGAATAGGTTCAGTAGGTATTAATAAGCAGTAAGAGCAAAAAAAACTTAGAGAACATCATTCTGCTTGAACCTCTATAGATCACTATTTATGCATTACAAAGGGCATCAAAAACTGAAATAGGGCCTTAACATTGTCTGCTGAGGAAAAAACGGGGAGGTCTTTAGAAGAGTCAAAAGAGAACCTCCTGCCTCCTTACATCCATTTACATCAAATCTGGGGAAAGGCCACCTGTAGCAGCATGGGAAGCTGCTACCACTGTGTTTAACACTCCCTTCTCTCCCACCCATTATGGTTCAGTTATTCCAAGTCTCTTCCGTCCCTAAATTTACAAGGTCAGCACGCTAAACAGAAGCAGCATGTCTTCCTTCTGCCTGGACTGACAAAGTCTATATGGAATCACAGTAGTTTCCATCCACAGCAATTTCCTGCAATAGACAGGCTGGCAAAATAGAGAAGGCCCTCAAAAACAGGTAATTAGACCATCATAAAATCCATTTGCACCTTGCTACCTGCAAGAAGGGAGAAGCCTGGGAACGAAGAGTGAGATAACAACAGAATGTATGTGTGCACATGTGAGAGAAAGAGAGAGAATGCGGATACACCAACTAGTGGGAATCATCAATGTCAATCTGTGCCATGGATTATTAACATAAAAATAAGAAAGTAACAAAGCGCAATTGATTTTCACTCAGCAGAACTCAGCTCTGTTGCCCACAGTAACGTGATTAGGTAGCCTCTCTGCGAAGTTTTGGCAATTTTTTTTTGAATGGAGGATGATATACAACTCCCAGTGGGCAGAAAATCAAAATAATTTGGATTGCATGTTTCTTTACATCTAAACAAGATCATTTCCAATTGCATCTATCGGCATTAGGCTGTGTCTCATTGAGGATGAAAACGACCTGCCTGAGTGCTTTTAGATTTGCCCTTTCAAAAATATGGACTGTTCTGTGTTTAATGACCTAAAAAGTCAATACCTAAAAATGTTAATTCAACATGTGCTATTTCACCTCCCAAAAGAGATAATCCTGTGATTAAGATATTTGGCAGAAGTGAAGTACTCTTATTTCAACTTCTTTCTCTGTCATAAATTTAGCTGAGTGACATTGAGTAAATAAATTCGTTCCTCAATGCCTTCATTAACCTTTCCTGTTAGAAGAATTTCATGCTGTCTGGTGTTATACATACCCTCATGACACTTTTTAACACGATTATTCACAAGGATATACATACTTCTCCTGAAATTAGTGCTGGAAATTGGGAAGGAAGAAAAGCAAAACAAGGAATAAATACAATTAAGAACTATAAAAGTAGATAGATGTAGAATGTATTGTCCAAAGGATAATGTTTTCTTCGCTCCAGTAGAACAAGGAGTGCTGTTAACCAGAGCAGTGCCTTGTCCAGCATTTTGTAACTGCTGCATGAGCATTTGCCAGGTGAATACCGGCATCAACCCATTTGTTTTGATCAAGAGTGTAAAAGCCTAGCTGTAATTGTTCTATTAATTTTGCATCTTAAAGTTGGATAATTTTACTAAAAAAGTATAGTGGTTTTCTTACCCACTCCCCCCGTTCTTTAATCCTGTAGTAACTTTTTTCCATAACCTCTCAGTCCTTACCGGACAAAGTAGTCCCTGACACTTGATAATTAATCACTGTGCATTATGTGCATAAAAACACATTAAAAACATATTTATTGCACATTAAGAAATTGACTGCAGAATAAACTTTGTGCTAGATGGCAGAAAAGCAGGCTTGGGATGGATAGCAGTGCATCTAGGAACAATATGATTTCATCCACGACTGCGTAGATTACCAGATGACCGTAGGTAATTTCATAGCATTACCTTCAAGAAAATAAGAGTAATCTTAGCATGTTGCTATAGGGAGGGGTTCTGATTTTAAGGAGAGGATGATGACCTTGAAATATAAATGGGGAAGAAGAGATGAAAGGAAAATTGTCTGTAATTTTTGTTCTCAAGCACTGGTAATTCTAAAGAATCCTCAGGTGAGCTCCATGCCTCATGCTTCTGACAGAAGCAATGTATTCTGAGCTACTTAAATATCTTACTAGTGATGGATGCATGCTGATTCCATCGCCGTGATTTTTGTAGGAAATTTCAAACAGTAAGTAGTTCCGCTCACTGATACGCAGCGAACTTGTTAGAGGAACAGGTCAATTTCAGTTGGCTCATTGAGAAACTTCTTATTTTCTTATTTACTGTTTGAGCAAACAGCATTTATCAGGCATTATCACATTTGGTTACTACAGCTGTTTCTTCCTTGAAATAAAAAGGAATATTTACAGTGGTATTGAGAGTTAACATTTATTTTTAAATGAAAGCAGAATATTTTCCTCTTTTTTGCTGCATCAGTTCCAGTATTAAAAATAGTCATACTGCACACTGCCTAATTCAGGTTTTCATTAACTACTCTTGAGCACTTTCCTGGTGATGCTGTTACTATGAAGTTTCCTGCCCATTTTCCTCTAAATGGTATCACCTTCTCTATCAAAGTAGGGAGAACAATACAGTTTAAGTCCCTGAATTAGGTAGAAGATGCATCCAAACCCACAGATGACATGGTACTCCTAGCATAAAAAAAAAAAAAAAAAAAAAAAAAAAAAAAAACAGAAAGGGCATTGTATATATACACTACCAAAAACTAGGGAGAAGTAACTCCTCTCCTTCAAAAAGCTGCGTCAAAATTAGATCCCTGTCATTATTTACTGCACACACTACTATAGAAGAAAAAGAAGTAGAGGAAGAAGTAGAATTTGTAGAAAATCAGTAGAAGTAGTAGAATTTGAGAAAACATCAGAAGATAAGAGGAAACTCGTTCCTTTTACTCTTTTATTATTTGAATTGAAATTTAAAAGTTTATTACACCAAGGGATGCAGCTAAACAGCCCATTGCTTTTCTTTCTGGCAAAGACTCGACAGTGAGAAAGTACGGATCAATCCACTTTCCTGTGGACTTGGTAGCATATATCCTTAAGGTTGCACAGCTGCTTGAGTCTAAAGTCTGAGCCAAGAAAATGCTCAACAGTAACCAAGAAACAGCAGCATAACTTTTGTACACACACAGCAGTCTTCCTGAAATATAAAGTGATATGTGGAGAACAGGGGCGAGTGAGCATGGTGTTCATGCAGTGTATACAGAGTAGGCATCTAAATAGCCAAATTACATACACTGTGTTCTAAGAAAATTAATGATGAACTGAACTTAGACACCTCATCTAAATTTGAAATGGAAATATGCACCTTCTATGCTTATTTCATTATTATTTCATGAGCAGTCTATGCTTGTTTATGAATTCTTAAAGTATATTTAAGCAATCAAGCATAATATTGGTGTAATTATCTCAAACCTATTGCAATTCAAGGACTTTATGACAAATCTAAGTGCGCTTCACGTAGCTACCTCCTAAAGTGTCTCACCCATAACCTCATTTCTTGCTGTGTCTCACGGAGAAAAAGAAATGCTGACAATCACTGGACGGGAAGGAAAGAAATATCTATGTTCTTCATCACCTGAATAAGAAAGCAAAGCCAAAGCAGAAGTGAGAACTGACACAAGTGCCACAAACAGAGTTTACATGCACCAGACTGAAGACCATAGCAGGGATCCTACGAGATTTTTTTTATTGGGTTCAAAGCTAACTCTGTAATGCATTTCTGAAGCTGGCATCTGTGCCTTGCAGCCAGCTTGCAATACAGTTTCCGCCTTTAGGGAAAAAGAATACAGTTGGGGAGTTGGTATATAATGAAAATGATTGAAAAGAGGCTTTGCACTTAATAACACTGCTGCCATGGTGATCCCTTTTCCATTCTGCTGCTTGCTGGGTAGAAAGCACTTGCCTGTTCTCCCTCATATGTGATATCAGCTCCTTTTTAGAGACAGAGGTGGTAATGCTTGGCAGCTTGCATATCAGCAGGGCAGCATAAAGCAGAAAAGCTCCATCAGAGAAGAGGGACAAGCAAAATAGAGTTTATTCATAATATCACCAAGAAGCCCTGTTTTGATTATTACCCTCAAGGCAGAAGTAGAAAAGGCAATGCAAACAATTGTTTATGTACACATAAGACTTTCTTGGTCAATAATTTGCATACATTCCTATCAAAAGTTAAAGAAAGATGGTAGGAAGAAAGACAAGATACACCAGGGGAAGTGACAGCAGAGGAAGGTTTTCTCCCAAATTTTCTAGACTGAAGCCTGTATCAGAGTCTGGAAAATAGCTCATTCAAGATAGGCAAAATTCTTGCCCAGGCTTGCTACCAATCAGAAGTAGACCACTTTTTCTGAGAAATCAAATGGAGATGGGTGGATTGTATTTTCAGAGAATGATTTTGAAAATGTCACCTTGGATTGGTCTCAGAGTCCAGCACAAACTACCTTTGTCTGCCTAAAGCTAATCCAACTAACTCAACTCTTTCCACTGAGTAAAAGCATGACATCAACTGCAGGAAAGATCGCCTGCTGCACAAATAATTCTCAAGTTAAGCTTTTCACAGATAACATATCTAATTATTAATTATTTGAAGAATATGCAAATAGAGATCCAGAAGACACATTTGTAAGCTTTGCCTTCAGGACTACCTCCAAGAATTATCACTGCTCTAAATTCTGATGCACACCTTTGAATGTTCGTTCTTGTTGTGGTACAATCAAGACAAATGGGAGGTGACAGCTAAGTAGCAATGGTTCTTCAGTATAAAATGAGATACATTAGTTGAACTTTCCAAGAGTCTATGCACTGTTTCATACTGAAAATGCAGCTTTTCTAAGGCTTGTTTCAAGATTTCCAAGACTCTCTTGTTCCAAGTCTGGCTGCATGGGACTTGTCAAAAGATTCTGAACTGATACAGTAACTGGATACACAGTCAAGGATTAGGTGGTCTCCTTCACAGTGTTGCTGTTAAAGGATTAGTTCTCTGGTTTTGAAGTGTAAAAATACCTACAGGGAGTTTTTTTAATATATGAATTACAGAAGAAACATCACAGGGTTTCTTTGTGAGATATGAACTTGCTGGAGCTTTTAAAAGACTCCATCTTTAATTTTATTGCTGCATTCCATTTGACAAACAACTTCTTTAAAAACAACCCCAACCTTTATTAGCTTTTTAGCCCTAGTCTTCTTCTTCAGGTGATATTTGATTAAATTGTGATCACTGTTTTTGGGCATTGTGTACTTTAAGATACACCATCAGGATTATGAGGGAAATAGCATCATTTGTATTTATCCTGTTCATTAACTTCTCTTCATTTTTTTCTTTTGTGACAAGGATACTGTCTGACTTCATGCTAGCCACCAAGTTTCGGTCTCTAGCAATGGAAAAATTCTTTATCCAATGTTGTTGCACTTATTGAGGTCAAAAGCTTTACACATCTCACATTCTTGAAGTGCACTGAATTACATGGGCGAGTAGAGGGTCAGCCACTTAAAATAATCGTATACAACTACTTTTTTATTCAGCAAAGCTTCTTTGAAGTAATTAAAAGCACTGCACTATCAGAAAATGTTGCTTCGATGATCATATCAAAAGCACAAAGATTGAATAATCTGCCTTAACCTACAGTAAACTTATATTACTAGACACCAAAGCAATCTCTGTAGGCATAACATAGTCCACAGCGTCACTACTAGCTCATAATTTCTTTTCTACCAATATTGCAGAAATAAAATAGTGGGTCTCAGTGAGACTGGAAAATCATAGATACACTGTGGGATCAAAACCTGCTGTATGTTAAAAGACTTATTAGAATTTAAATGACTTTTGTGTACTGTTTTAATATGCCTTCACAGCATGCACCATAACTGCTCCTCTGCAGCTATTATGCCATACATGGACTGCATCAATTAACAGAAATACACTGTATATATTATGAGCCCATATAGTATCTAGTACACTTTTCCACAGTCTGCTTATTCTTTCTCATGTACACTCAGAAAACATACTATGAGTATTCTTAAGAATTGCATGCATCTGTGCAGTTATTCCAGGAGCTGTGCATGTATATGTATAGCTGTATCTAGAAGCTATAGTGGCCCCTTTGAAAACAAACAAACAAACAAAACAAAAACAACAACAAAAAAAACACTATTTTGTTCCCTTCCACCATTCAACTCAGAATCCAACTGTGTTGCTTTTAAAATATACTTTCTAAACCACAGCAGTAAACCAACGCTTACAGGCAAACAAGAGGCAAATCCTTATTAACCAAGCAGTACAGAGAAAACCCTTGTACAAGTTCAGATAACTTCACAAGTATGAAAGCTGTCAATTTACGTTCAGTGTGACTAGACAGACAAAAGTGTTTAAATACAATTCACTGGATTAAGACAAAACACTGAAAGAGACAGAGATCAATGTTTCCAGAAACCAGAGTTTTAACATTACACTATCTTTGCAAATTTCCCCTCAAACAAAATAAAAAAAGAAAAAGTATTTAAAGCAGTGCTGCAAATACAAACTTTTAACTTCGGAGGTTTGAAAAAAATGTTTATAATAATATGATGACTTAAACCTAAAGAAGCAATATACATTATGCCACTGTATGCAAAGACATTTAAATACTTTCAGGTTTGAATGAAGCATACATTTGTCAAAGCAACAAAAAAAAAGTTTACTAAACTTTTTGCAGAGGTCTAAGCAGTTAGAGCTGTTAAAAATATAATAAATCACTTCATATTTTCAATACTGCTGATTTAAATTCAGCTTGTGTTAGAAATGACCAATCTCCTTAAACCTGATTTTGCCTCTATGGAGACAATTGGTGGCTTTGCAGCAGTGGATATGGACTCCCACACTCAAACTTTTCCTTGCCGGGGCTTAAAGTCAGGGCCAAAGGCACAGGAAAGTTGCAGATCCTTTCTCTGTGCTATAATACAACACTGCTTGGGCTGCTCAATCCTAATAATAAATCTCTTCTTAGTCAGAGAAGAGAATGCAACCTTTTCTTCCTGTGGTTATTGCGTATTCAAATTTGTTTCATATGTCCTTATGAGATCTGGATACCAATTCCAAGACCAAATCCCATCCACATGGGAACACTGAGATTCAGTCAACTTATTCATCTTTTTGTCTCAGTGCTGTACAGCAAACTGCTAGAAGGCCAGAGCTGGACACAGTCTGTGCCCTGTAGAGCAACATAACTGATAAAAAGAGCAACATAACTGATAAAAGCCATGCCTTAATGCCTCCGTCAGCCTTTTCCTAATTACTGGTTAGCTCTTACTCTATGAAAAGACTGTATGTCAATACAAACAGACATTGTCTCAGCTCAGATTGTGTACAGTTAATAACAGAGCCCATATTGGTTTTGCTGGCTCGGCCAGAATATTATGATAGTGCCATAAGCAGAGTCAGCTCAGGAAAGGATACCAAAGTAAAGAAGTCTAGGCTCTCCCTCTTGCTCAAACAACATCTAGGAGCAGTTAGGGCATTACCTGCTCTACTGACCACAAGCCATAGCCCAAAGCCATACTCATCAGCTCCAGGACTAAACAGATGTTTTAGTGAAATGCTTGGGCTCCAGACTCATAGTTTATAATGCATCTGAAATCTACTGGCAGCTCACAAACCCCACAACATGAGGGTGCAACCATTTAAAGGTCCAGTACCAAGTGCAGTCCTTCTGAGGCCTCTAGTAGTGATTTCAGCACAAATGACAACACAAAGTCTCCTTTGCCCTGTCCAAAGGACATCCTAGTAGTCAGCTATATGGATTTAATGTGGGCTGAGGAGAGTACAAAGGAAAAAAAAAAAAAAGTGGGTTCACAGTACTTTCACAAATCCCTCTTTTTTCCTGTCTCATTCCCTTCCTTTAATCTCTCCTTTCATGTTGCTCTTTTCTTCTTTCTCTCTTTGTGCCAGAGCAGTGGTGCTGAATGCTAACAAGGCAATACAAGATCTGACCCAGCCAGTTAGTCACTTTGGATAATTTCTTGGGGTATGAGCCACGTGATTCACTCTTTGTGTACTCCCCTTAGATACCACAAGGTTACACCTTCCATTGAAAGTAGTGTTTCTGGTATCCAGTCCTCAAAACCTGCCTACCTGATAGCAATCTTCTGATTCCATGTCTATTGTAGCTTCGGTTCTCTTTCAGAGAGCCTTTTTCATTTTCTCTTCATGAAAGTGCTTCAATCTATCTTACATTTTAATTGAATCAAATTTAATTTAAACCAAATCAAAGGTCCTTTCAATACATCTACATAAGAAAGCACTTAATCTTAATAAACTACCATTTAAGATGGAGAAGGAATCTACAGTAGCAGTGAAATATATAGCAAATCAAAATTCTCTCTGTTCATATAAAGAAATGAAGCCAAAATAAGCTCACTCTACTGTTTAAACTGTGCAGCATGCAATGTGTAAGGAAGAGAAATGTGCTGCTAAAGTAATGCACTGTGACTGCGAACTATTCGCTGAAATCTGAAAAGAATCCCATTTCCCAAAGCAGCTTAGAAAATGACATTTGCTGGGACCCTGTATTAATGAGATGAAGATCCTTACCCCCTTCAGATTTTATTACATTTCAGAAGACATTTCAAAAAGTCAAATAATTTACTTTGCTTAGGTGAGGAGGAGTTAACCCTCTGGGATTCTCTGTCTCTTCAGCTCTACACTTGTCTAGCATATGAATTTTACTAGAGCTGTAACTTTTATTTTATGCAATGTATGGATATGAAATACTAACTGCTCCTCCCTCTTTCTTTATGCCTTTGCATTGGGAAGTCCACACAATTCTTCAAAACCAAACACTGTATAGTACTACATTAGCTGGCATATACATTCATATATTATTTACTACAATTTACATAACGACTCGCTCACGCTGAATAAAGATTTGTGGTCTTTCAACAGAAGTGAATAGGAGACATTAGTTTACGGTAGACAACTCAATTACCTTTCAAATTCCTGCAGTAAAATTATTAGACTTCTCCTTTAAAAACAAAACATTTCTATCTACGCATAGTGAAGAAGTAGCATTAAGCACAACTCCGGAAGTCAAATCCTTCATAATCTGAAACAAAACCCAAACCTGAAACTAAAATAGCTAAATTAATCAGGAAAGTTACAGGTAACAGAGCAGAAAAATACCTTCAAAACCATGTATTAGTTAACAGTTCCTAAATTCCTCTTGCCAGGTGCTTTCCATTCACAGTGCCTGAAGGAGGTGTATTGAGTCCATGTGCACTTCTACAAACACGCAGTAAACCCTACTGGGCCTAAAATAATTTCAATTTCTATGTAAGTAGTTAAAAACTCTGAGTATTACACCTTCATTTGGTTGCCAAAATCTTTCTGTCTTGGTATTTTCAAATGGCTTTATTCACAGCACCTTGAGGTCACTATCTTGCATTAGAATTACGTATTTGGAGACAAACGACTGCATTCAAAATTGGATAACTAAATACCTCAAATGTAACAAATAAATACTCATCCTACATACACATTTTGCCTGCACAGCATACTAGCATGATATATCTTGGTTGCATCAGGTCAACCTCTCCAAGAAAGTAACTTGTCAGAAGGTTTACTGTAGAGATTCTTTTCAACAATTCCAAATATACAGAAGGCACCAAGTTGAGCAAACGAAAGGGAGAAAATACCTAAAACCTCTGAAATCTATCATTAATGAAGAGGATGAGAAGACAAATTACAACAATGTGCTGAACCACAGAACAGAACTGGCAACAAATTGCACCAGAAAAAAATAATGCTAAAGGCATGCTGAAGCTATGATACTTCAAAAGACAAAGAATGGACATAACATACACTAAGCATGCATACTACTGCCTAGCTAAGCTGCTCAGACCACATATTTATTTCTGAGAACAATTTACAAATGCCTGGACATTTTCCTGGAGGTAAGTTCAATCTGGCACAGAGTTACCCTGGTATTATGCAGTACACCAGCCCAGCTCTTTTTCTAATTGTTCTTTTCATTATCATCCTATCTCTGAAAAAGAGACTTTCATAGGTGCTTTGTCAGGCACTTCCACCCAATTTACAAGAGTCAGATTGGCCACGACCACAACAAGCTCTTAACAGAGCTGAACTCAAATTCTGAATGCTGATTCTCCTCAGCAGCAGCAAGACAGTCGTGTACAAAATTATGCAGATGATAACTGAAGAGATGAAAACTGAACATTGTTTTTAAACTTTGATCAGACACCTGTCTGATTTTCAGAAGCACAAAGCAATTATTAGCATACACTGAGGTCCCAAGAAGATTTCGCTTCCTACTCCTGAAATTCTTGCCTTGGGTACATATGACTTTCTGATTACTGTTTTTTTTAAAACACAGCAGACACAAGATACTGCACATTACTCATATATCAACCATCCTCTCTCTTTTCTTTGCCCTTTCATTGTTTGTCTTATAGATTAGTCTTTTCTTGGGAAGCTAACACTATATTTGCTGGAGATATTTTATGTGGCAGCTAGAGATGAATTATGGCTATCATTCCTTTATAGGGTTACAGGTGAAAGAAATGCAGAATTTATTTGCCTTTATTATATATGCAAATGGACAAATGCTTTTTTTTTTTTCTCTATTTAACCCCTCCTGTATCATGCTTGAGGACTTGTACAGAACGAGGAACAAAGACTGAATAAGTGATTCTAGTATTAACAGTTTTCTGAGATGAATGGTGTTTCTGAAGTTATCAAAGTGCTGACAACCTCCATAGTTCCACAGGTGTGACCTCCACGAGACACAGTCTTTAAGGAATTATGTGAAAAACGGACATACTTCATTCCTCCATACCCATCATTCATCTGAGGTAATTTTTTTCAGCTGACGAGAGCAGCAGAACATGCATCAGTAGAGTCCTGTTGTTTCTAAACTTCCAATTCCAAAAGGTGCTGCTGACACTGCATTTCATTAACCATCAACAGCTTTGACGCTTGGGCAGGCAAACGGTAACAAGTTCTCCCAGGACCAAACTCCCTGCGTGTGCACAGCTCAAGCAAGATGTGAGCTACAAGAAGATTTCTGCCCAAGTATGCCTCTTTCTGAGCATATGTGCTAAAAGAAAACAATCCGTATGGTACAACCCCAATTCTGTCCCATCTGTCTCCCAGGCATTTGCCCTGTCCACCACCCTGTGGGACACTCAGCAAAGCTTCTCAGAGCAGCATGGCTCTCCTGCTGGCAGACACGCTGCACTGGTTCCGTTGCCCCGTTGCATGAAGTCAGGCAATGCTTCCACTAGACGTAATCAAAACAGTAATTTAGTCTGTGCTTTTCTGAGACTGTGATTAACTATAAGCCTAACAGGGACAACCAAAAGAGTTATTGGTGACAAAATTTCAGACTCATTTAAAATTCCACAGATCATAAAATGAGTTAAGAGGGATTACATCAAGGCAACTCAAAGGCACCATTCTCTGAAACAATATGGGGATGCACAGAATCAGATGTGAGGTACTGCATCAGCTGGCCCCAATACAAATTTATTCTTGGAAAGCAGTTACCTAAAATACTGTGAGATTTGGCTCAAATAAAACAAGAGGGATCAAGTTCTGAAAAGTAAAGTGGAGAATCTTAAGTACAATACTTGATTCTATCTGTTCCTCCTCCTTGCATTTCCATTTCAAGTGTAAAGATAAAGCAAATCATAAATCACTTTCACTTCCAATTTTAAAATCGTTTGTATTTGGAGCCAAATGAGAGTTTTTATGTGAATTTCTACTGCACATAAAGCAAATAAAATACATAAAAGCAAGGAATGCAAAATACTGCTTATGCTTTTTAGGTGACTGGTCCTCTTCTACCTGAAAGTTACCTATATTCAGAGTCTGAATTGATGAAGCAAGGCTTAATGTTTAGACAGACAATTCTTCCTCTCAGTGGGTCTCTACAGTCTTCAAGTACCCTGCTAGGTCCAATATTTGTTATTGTACTGCTAACTACCTGTTATTCACAAGAACATCAGTTCCAATAATTCCCTTAACGATAACCACTTCATTTCTTTTGTGACTTCAGAGCAAAGCTCAGCCTCTACGTCAAAATTCTCAGGAATATGGCAGATAATACATAAGGAGAAACCCCTTAGAAATAAATAACATCCTATAAACTAGTCAGCTTTTCCTGTTTAAGCTGAAACTTTTCCCACTACCTGTGAGCCATCACAGCAAGAGGAGGGGGGAAATATCTCTATTCTGCCTGACCAAAATATGGATAAGGATTAAAATAAGCCAGAGAGCATCTCAGCCAGAGAAGAAACAGGCATATTTGAAAGCATTCATTTGCAGACAGTTATAATGACTATGTCTGGTTTCACTCTAATCAGACAGATGAAGAAGAATTCAGAGGCTCCCTTCAGCAATACTGAGGACATTATGTGGCAGCTGTTTGTTCATACGATAGATGTACAACATCATGTCTTGATTATTAAATATGCATTTGCAGGTTTACAGGAATATTCCTCAGTCAGGTTTTAGCATACTTTATATTCAGGTGCAACAGCCTTATCAAGTATTAAGCAACCTCAGCATATTAGGTAAGCTTTGATTTTCTTTCAGTTACCCCATGTTGCTAAAAAAAAAATTGATTTCTAAGATCTTATCAACAACCTTTGAGGTTCTTTTGGGAGTTGATTCTCTGCTATCATGAGGATTCATAATGGTTACGTGTCTGGTTGTTGTCCACCATTCCTTTATAGAGCTCACTTTATGTACAATATCTTTTGAGGAATGATTCATTCTTTGTGTAAAATCATTTGCAAGCACTTTTAAGTTCTGAGATTACTCATTCTATGCCTCTTCCTGAACTATGATTTCTTCTTCTTAAATGTTAAAAGTAATGATCAGGAGGCTACAGTATCCGATTATACTGCACGATAGCAAATTCCCTCCTTTAATGTAAATTTATGTTACTGTTCCAATTACACAGGCATAGTGTATAGATTTCTAGTTGCATGCATAATTTCTTTCACAAAAGTTTAAATAGAAATTGCCTAAAGCCTTTCAAAATAGATCCTTTTTACCATGCTCCAACCTAGAAAACAAAGATCAAACAATTTCTGTTTGAAGGGGCTTCCATTGGCAACACACGGATCCATTCACTCCCTCTGTTACAAGAAAGACCAGACTACCTTATCTTAAAGGCTCTACCCAGTATGAAAAAAATAAATGTACATATATTACAAAAAAAAAAAAAAAAAAATCAGCTGTGGTCTTAGGATAGCCATCTACTCTCACCATAATAAACAGATGTATTAGCTGTCACTTTCTGTGTAGTTAATGTATAACTATTCATCTGAAAATTAGATGACTACATACAAATTAAATACGTTAACAGAACTAGAATCTACCTTTCCCATACAAGAACCAAAGGTGTAAGAGTATTCCTAGTATATTTTTCATCTCAGACACAAGTGAGCCAAATATGCCACATGAACTCCTTTTTCTCAAGAAATATATAGGTCAAATGAAAATTGCTTTTGTAAAGACCAAAAATTGAGCAAGGAACACAGGACCTGGTATACAAGTCACAGGGTGCAGCAAGCTACAATGAGATTACAGATTTCTGCTATCCATCTCCAATCACAGAGCTTGGATTTCTCTTAGCAAAAGATGCTGCAGCAGAAGCATAAAGTCTACACATACTGTACATATTAAATGTACAAGACTGTGCCAATACCAGCTAAGTGAAAACAGTGTCCTCTATAGACAAGTGGAAACAAGGCTCCAATCAAGAAAATGAAGCCAAATCAAGAATATGACTCTGTTTAAGAATCACCTACTGCAAACTTGTGTGTGCAATTCTCCCCTTTTTCTAGAGCCATGGTGTATGGTCCATATTGTTTTCTCATCCAAAAACACAACTCAGTAACCATATTAAAGAAAGATCCATCTGTGATGGAAGCTGTTAAGTGTTGTTGGCAAACCTATTTACTTGCCCTGTTCTGCTGGCCCCTTTCATAATCAAGGCAGATGGATCTGCAACTGCTGTACTAGGTCATTTATGCTCCCTTAGAAGAGAGACAAAAATGAGCTTCTGTGGGGCCTGCTGCCTAAATAGGGGAGTACAACCAAAACTTTATAATATATCGTCTTTGAAACATTTGTACAGCTTGTCCTTTATACAGTTTCTAAAAATTTTGATTAAATGTATTTACACAGCCTTAATGACAACTTAAATGTAATTGCAAAGGGGCTTTCACTTGTAAGGACTGGTAATAAAAGGAGTAAGAAAAAAGCACAAAGATCTTTTTAGATGTTCTTTTTCCAGACATTAAAAACACCAAAAAGAAACATTTTAGAGTGACTCATTTGTAGCCTCACAATCAAAAAAATTATTTAAAAATCTTCTGAACTTGACAGCCTACAATCAAATGAATCAGCCATGAACAGAACCCAGCCAGAAGCCTCTACCACGTATCGACGTTTGGAAAATGTGACTCTGGGAAGCCATCATTCTCTAACTACAATGGCCTGAAATTATTTGGTAAACAACATGACTGCAATGTAAAGGTACAATAAACAGAGCAATATTAAAAATTCAAGAATGACTGCAGGGACTAAGGAAATTATTACTCTGGGTTTTTTTTTTTTTTTTTTTTTTTTTTTTTTTTTTTTTTTTTGTGTGTGTGTGTGTGTGTGTGTTATTCAAGTGCCAACAATATTTAGTCATCTTTCTTGTTTTTCCTTCTTGCATTCTTCTCAAAATAAGCTTGTCGTGGTAATGCACTATGTTAATCCTAGGGGCATTACTGAATAAATAGCTTGGGCATCATCTGCTGCAGCATTTACAGGGCTGAAGATGATCTCCACACTGTTTTACTGTTTGTTTGTTTTCTTAAGCACGTATTTGTTGAAAGCAAACAAACCAGGAAAACAACAGCAACTCCCAGACAATGCCCACTGTTTGTATTCTGTGGGGATTTTTAGCCAAAAGTGCTAACACAAGAACTCGTGCTACCTTTTCATATTCAGTTTAAAACATTACATTCACAGAAACTCTACCTTCCCAAAGCCTGAACAAGCTGTTCAGCTGAAATACACACCAAGACAAAATGAGCCCAAACTCTGAAGGACACTCCTACTCCAAATAGCTTTTCAGCAGCATGACATCGAGTTGGAGACACACATTCTCAGACAGAAAAGAGTAAACGAACATCAAATGTTGCATTAGAAAGCCACAGAAACTAGATTAATCTTGTTTTGTCACAACTGATTTACCTCCGCCAAGTAATGTCTGCATCAGAGGACAGACTTCCAAAAAGAGAGGTTGGTTCAATTCACTTCACATTCACCCTCACCAAAGCACTTTAAAAAAAATAAAAATTAAAAATATATATATCACATTCTTATCCTTCAGTAATGATCCTTCTGAGTTGGAAAGGAAGACATACATTTCAAGTTGTAAGTCACTTCCTTCTCTTTAGTTTTATGGAAAATGGAAATCCTTTTGGTAGACAAAAAAAGATATAAGAGCCATTTTTACACTCTTTGCATTCTCAATTGTACTCATTTTTCAACATGAGAAAACTCCAAAATCCAAGCACTGAACTTCACCTTTCTGTAATAGGCCACCTATGGGTTGAAGTTCTTGAGCTTGGAAGTCAGTAATTTCCAAGTGTGCAGATTCACCTCATGCTAAGACAATGTGAATTGAAACATCCCAGTTCAGTCTTAGGATCTTTGGTTTCAACTCCATTTTTTGAAATATTTGCCTATTATTACAAGTTAACAACCAACCACCAGGAAATCCAATAAATTACACAGCCCTCAAAGTCTTCCTTCAAACTCCAGGCTCTTTCCTCATCTCAACCAGAAAATAACTTCAAGTGAAAATTATGAATATTTTAATTCTAATATTTCAAGTATTTATTGATTTTTGTTGCTTCTGCCGGAAATTTAAACTTATTTTAATAAAATTAATTTCTGTGTTGACTTACGAGAGCTCTGCATTTACTTTCTGATCTATCTGCAAACTAACATGAAAAAACATTTGGGACTTCTGGGAATATCAGATAGGAAGTTTTCTCTTTAGAAAATTACTTCTTAGTAAAAAATTGCACATGTTTCTAAGTCTGCCCTTGTAAGATTTCAAACTTCTTTTTAGATGTATCCTGCACTGAGCAGTCCAAAACCCATATAACCAAGCCTGGAGCAATCATTTCTCTGCTCTCAGTTGAAGTCATTGTCCTCTGGCAGAAGCCCTAAAGAGCTTCCCTATTTATTTTTGTCCCAAAGCATTTTTTAATTTGCCTTCTTAGAAGTTCTACTTTATGAACAAGGAAAATGAAAAATAACACAATCTCTGACTGATGAAAGAACTGAACTTTACTGGAACCTTAGAGAGTATTTGAGTTCAACAGACCAAAGGAATTAAAAACGGACCACAGTAAGAGGAGACAAAAGCAGTGATGTGTCACTAATATTTCACGTTCATCTCATATTTTGAAGTGGTGGGATAAATGTGGCTGTACAATTCTTTGAAGGTAAGGAGACAGGACATACTATTTGTGTGACTCAGACCAGAGGCTGGATTCTCCAGGGCCTTCAATGATGCAGACACCAGCAGAGCATCCTGATTAACAAGACTGAGGGCATGGGATGCTAGAAATTGAAACCATTAGACTTCAGAATAATCTTACCATGAAATCCACTTTGGAGAAATTTGAGATGTAGGTGGAAATCTTCCTTTCTACAACACAACTCAGTAAGAAGTATTTCAGCCTGACAGAAATGCTATCTAAAAAGCCACAAACAACAGAACCCCAACAAGCTCCAGATTTGTCTTGCCCAAGGTGGACATTTAGGATATTTAGGACAAAAGAATATTTAGTTGCTATTTCAGGCTGTTCCATGATATTTACTAACTAGCACTAAGCTTTTGCAAGAACGTAATTCATTTTATCGGTCACATCTGCTATTTTGTTTTCTTCTACATGCTAGAGAGGAGAAAAGAAAAAAAAAAAAAAAAGAAAGAAAGAAAACTGTCCTCCAGATTGATGAAGGAAATTTTTAAGATGTGAAATTAAGTTATTTTAGTGCCAGACATCTCAGTCGTTACTTCGTGATATCCTACTAAAGCAAACATATTCACTTTAAGTAGAATAATCAGAATAAGTAAAAGGGCAAAAACTACTCATTAAGCAATAAAAGCATATAAAAAACGTAACAGAGGCAAACATTGGCTATTTTTGTAGCCTTTTTGTTTTGCATTGACACAAAAAGCTTTTTTAGCAGCAATAAAAGATAAAAGGTCTGCGTGCTGAAGTTGCAGACCTTGGATAAATATTTGACTATCCAGTGACATTAATAAGGTTTCAATAGGGAAAAGCCTGTGTCCAGCTCCTGTGAGATCAGACCCCCAGCAACAAAGGTCAGGGACTGCTCCTGTTGTGTGCCCATTCTCACTCAAACATACACAGCTGGTTCTGATGAGAATCCACTCTGCCTTTGGACAAGCTCATACATACCCACCTGTAGCTTGTTACTTATTGTTAGGTTCTTCATTTTCAAGATACCTACCCGAGGACTATTTCTGAGCATTATTTCCAAGAGAAGAAAAGAAGGGTCTTAGACATAAACCTCAACCATGTATAAAGAATTATGTCAACCAAAGATTCTCACTGATAACAAATACTTGACTGATTGATTTACTTTAAATCTATGTGATAAAGAAATATTCTGAGCATTCACTGGAGCGATTCTTACTCAGCAAAACTCCTAACTGTAGATTCATTTTGACACAGTCCCAGTGTCGTTTTTTGATCCGAGTTTTGATGCTCATTAATCTAGCACAATTAACACCTTTTTAACATTACTGTGGTGTTTACACTTGGATATAATGAGACAGATACCAGAAATTGGACAATACACTAGGGCACTAGAATACTTTGAAAGCAAAACAAACAAAAATAGTTTGTCAAAAGCCACAAAGCAAAATTAGGTGACAGACATCATCTTTGATAGCCTTGGCTTTTGATTTACTCTTGCTTCTTTCATGCTCTGGTAAAATGTTTCAGCCTTCCAGGAAGGATACATTATTAGCGGCTGTCGATTGATCTGACTAAAGCCTTCATCATAAAAAATGTATAGCTTCATATAATTAAAAAATCCAAGTACTGCAAGTTGACTAAAATACTGTGGACTCTTAAATAATTCAAATTTGTGTTTAGTTACAGCAGCTGTTTAATTAAAAGGTAGAAACTGCAACTAATCCACTATGGTTGAATGAAATATAATCTATAACGGAATTTAATCCCCCTAAGACAGAGAACAGTGATATGGATTCCAGAAGTCAGGGGCTCCATTTAATGAATCTCACAAAAGGATCATATTACATCTGAGCCAGCACATCTTTGTTTCTCTGATTATCCAAATAATGAATCATTTCCCAGCTTGATGCTGAAATTATAATTTTGTATTTTAATATTTAAAAGGAAGGTCTTTCACATGCATTATGTAAACTCTATTGGAATTCGTACTCAAAGCTTCACCAGTCTGAATAATCAGATGCACTAGAATAGAAGAAATGCATTTTCTGACTCTCAGCTAACTACTTAATTGTTCATAATTAAAACATTTTGTAACAAAATTCTTGCACAAATGGCCTGGAAGTATCTTCCCCAACTTAAAAGCCAGCTAAGGAAACTGCAGCACACAGGAGTTCTGCAATTGTTTGCTGTTGATCAGCTGCAATGATTTAGGCATGATTTCAACTTCAGATCGGTTCCCAAAAGTACACTACAAGGCAGGAGCACAACAAAACATTTTTTCCCCTTACTTTTGTATTTTTAATTACAAAACAGAAACAGCAAAACTAAAAATCATCCAATTCTGCCTTCTCTGATCCAGAAAGCGTTCATTATTTTCAAATGTTTGCAATCATAGTGGATTCTGTTTATATCAAAGCAGAGAGGCTATCAAAGCAGGAAATGGTAGTTCTTAATTAGAGAGGCCAGGTGGCATGCAGAGTCACAGCACAAGTGCCTCTCCACAGCCCTGCCAATGATTGAAGACTTGACCTCAGCAACCATTCTTCAGGGGTGAAAAATAATACAGTCACCAGGTGGCCATCTCCTCAACACAGACAGCCATCTGCACCAAAATGTGCTAAATTACGTTTAGATGTCTTTAATGCGAACCGTTATCCATTAGAGTCACAACAGGAAACCACGAGGTCCTGTTAATTGAAACTTCAACTGTGACTTAAACCTCTGTCCCAGACAGAAGACTGACACTTCACCTGCTGGGTCCTTCAGTCTAACATGGCTCACTTTTTGTGTGTGTGTTCGTGTCTGATCAGATATATAACAGTAAAGGCTTGATCTGCAACGCAGCCAAGATCTGGGGGAAAAGTCATTCTTTGGAGGATTTCTTATAGCTTTATTTTACTAATGGGATGAAAAACGGTTGTATTTCTAATTTGCTAACAAGGGGCTATTAAACACTTTCAAGGAATGCCCTGAGATGAGATGGCAATGCCAGCTGCTTGCCAGTGCATACAGAAAGAAGGCCCTATTTCTGCCAAGAGAACTCAAAAGCTCTGCCCTCTCTCTGCAATCAGGAGAGAGACATGCAGTTCACTGCTCACCCACTTCTCCAGTTTGTGGAAATATACCTCAAAACACAGAAAGAGAGAATATATCAGGGAAGAAGCAAGAGAGAAGTCTACACCACCTTGAAATGCTTTTCTCCACCTCCAACACTCAGCTGTCCCTAAAACACCACGGCTGCAGTAACCACTGCATCAATGGGAACATCTCTATCAGGACCCTCGCGCCCTCTATGCACACCTTTATGTTCAGCTATGCCTATGTCTCTATGTTCCCTATGTCCCCCTTGCTATTTCAACTGAACTTCAACATCCAGCACTGAACCCCCTTGGGAAAGATCACTTGAAGGACCCTCACTGAAGTTGCATCAGTACAGGCAACAAAACTGCTGATACAGCTAGAAACTTGGGACACATCCATCCACTGAAGGAGTGGGGATTGCACGAAATGAAAGCCACCTGGCATAGCAGTGAAGGCAGTTAATTTCCAAAGAGACTAAATTAAAAGTTCACCTGTAGAGCACAGATGGTATTTTCTGTGGCTCATGCATTCGAAGCACTGAGCTAAAACATGCTACATGGTGCTGCCACCCACACTTTGGAGTGCCCAGGCCATTCTTCGTATCATGGGCATGCAAGGAAGGACACAATCACAGATCTTCACTCCAAGAGATATTGCTATTTGAATGGATAAAATAAAGACACAGAGTGCTATGACTAAAAGCTCATGCATTAACAGAATCACAGTTCATCAATTTTTAAATCCACATTTAGAGCTTCCTCCTAAAAGCCAAAGAGAAGCGACAATAGATAGTCTCTCAAAATACAGCATCTGTTCTCTTTCATTCCATGGTTACAGATAACCTTCATAAGCTGATTTGCTCATGACAATAAATTTATTTTCAGAAATTATACTCCTGATCTAATATGAAACAATAAATAATTCAGAAGTTTCACATTATTACAGGGAATTATATTTAGGAGATCAACTAGGGATCTCCGTAATGAGAAACATTCACCTTGCTAGAGGAATGCTACTCTGCATTTAATCTTATAATATTCCCTTCAGGGTGTACAAGACAGCTTGCTGGAAAATATAATGACTCCTTGACTGTTTTCTGATGAAAAAAAAGAGTAAAGAAAACAGTGATATGGAAATGAGATCTACATTTCATTTGAAATTCCATACGCACTATTTTAAAGCCACCTTGTTTCAATATGGAGAAAATCAGAAGATTTTGATGGGCCTGATGATGTTATTAAAAAAAAAAAAAAAGATTAAAAAACCACAAAGAAACAAAAAAATGTGACACGTCATATTAAAAGTCATTTTTCTTTTACAAACAGAAAAGATGCGTTTCAGCTGTTTTTACTCTATTGTTTGTTAACTGGAAAGAGAAAAGCTGGTTCATAAGTTTTCCGTTGGCCCTAAGTAAAAGCATCAGCTGAGTGACTTGTTCACCAACTGCTGCAGCAGTGATGACGAGCAGTGCAGCCCCATTCTCACCAGTCAGCTTGTAGGCAATTAGCACCAGTTACAGCTGAGAATTTCAGAAACGCATTTCAGACCATTGTCATGTTTGAGTATTCATCTCAAGGTAACTACATTGTGACTAATTATTTTTCCTCACTCCAGTGCCCCCTCTGAGGACTGTATGGTAATTTATGTTGGTCAAAAGAAAGAAAAGATCTATTTTTTTTTCCCCCCCAACAAAAGCTAATATAGGGTGCCCTCTGCATTCAGGATAATAAATATTGATGCATGCAGCCATCTTCCAACAATATATGCATAGTTTCTACCAGTCCGGAATCTTCAAGCAAAATCATTAGATTGTCAGTATGTATGATCAAATTCTGAAAGAAAAATAAATATTATTGATGATGACAGCATGCTATTGTATCTCCGCATCGTTATGCCAGAGGTGTACATTCTGAAAGCATCCCTTGGGAAGCAGGCAGACAATATCATTAATTGCCTGTAGGATTTTGTCATGTCACTTAGATGCAACAGTCTGAAAAAAAAATGACTGAATCTTTTAAATGTTTTATTATTTTTAAGCATTGTGCATCCTCCCTCAGAGCAGTTCAAATTACATTCTTCAGTGTAATTAAAGATCTGCTTACAATTAACTTCTTTTGTGGCAGAAGAAAATAACACTTATCTGAATGACTAAAGCTAAAATCATCTAAAAGATCAGCCCTGATACTTGGGAAAGTACATTGACAGAAAGACTACAATGTGAAATAGTTCCAGGAGAATGAGTCTCAAAAATTTTCATTTCAGTTTCTAACCGTGCTATTATTACACACTAAATACCTATAGAAAGCTACCATCACCAGAATTCTCAGGCTGGAAGTTTCGGCTGAGGCACTAATTTCGGGATTTTTCTTTGGAACAGGAGTTCAGATAAATGAAGTCTTACTGTGCTTTGTACTCTATTAAGTCTCAAAAACCAAGTCCCTATGATATATTTAGGCAACACATTTATGTAATAACCTATAGAGGGTTGGCCATACTTCAAACAAGCTTTCTGACCCTTATCGTAAGTTTCCACAACAGTAATGCTGAGCCATTGACCCCTGCCAACTATCTTATATTTTTCCTCTTTTTTTCCCTACAGAATTTGCTTTATCAAATATAAACACAAATTACTATCTTGCTGCATTTATTCTAGTTAATAGAAGAACAAGTTTACTACACAAGTTGTATATACATTGCACAACCCGTATGAAAAGAGATGCTAGGTATAAGTCACATCTCACATCCAGATGTAATTCAATCAATAGGAAATCATAAGAATAAAACTCGCATCCACTGCAAACCCCGCTCTTTATAGTTATCAAGATAACCTCATTTCTGCTACCCTGGGAAATGCAGCTAAACTGTTTGTTACAGGTGTTGGTTAACAGCATTCACTACAAATATGCTAAAATGGCATATATTTCAATTAATTAGATTTCCAGAGGGGTAATGTGGTATTTGGACTTTGACATTAAATCAATTCAAGCTTCACAAATACTCTTGACAACCCCCTGTAAAATCAATAGTAAAACCTTGTATCCCTTGGAAAGGACAATGATATCTACGAGAAAATAGGAATTTAAATAAAATTGGAATTGTCTGTTGCAGATAGCTTTGGGATTATTCTAGCACTTGTACAGTATTTAACATGATATCTGAGTTAATCTTATATTCTCAAGCACAATACGGATGTTCTTTAAAGATGTAATTGACTATCGTGAATATTTCCTGCATGATTACATTTTTTTCCTCCCATTAGTAAAGGAAAGTTAAACAGTTTTGGATTAGTTTTAAGACAAAATGTGGATCTTCCGTTAGCACCTCCTCTACCAAAAGGACTTCACAAATTGCACACTGGTAATAAGATTCTAACTTACCCTTATGCTGTGGAACTTCTGCGAAAATCATTATGGGAAGGTTAGCAGGAGGCAGCAATATCCTTAGCGCAGAAATAAACTTTTTCTTTTTGTGCTATATTGTGGAAATTAATGAAGATAGCCTTTGTTGTCACTGTTCACCTTCCAGTTTATTATTTTGATGAGCAACAATAGTTGTGTTGTTTTCTTTTTTCCCCCAAGAAAGATACCATAAGCACCTGGCCAGGAACCCAGAACTAGCAGTGACAGAAGGAACTAGTGAGATTCATTTTACAACCACTAAAAATATTAAGGCTTGAAATAGAAAACAAAGGGAAAAGTCCTGAAGGATGCAGCTACCACAAAACGATTCTGAATCTCTCAGAGAAGATAGGAATAACATAAATATTCATTGTGTTCATCAGAGAATAGCACATTGCATGCTCACTGGAAAACAGAGACACTTCAGTATATGTTGAGGCCTCATAACAATGGGATTTGCCAATTAAATCTGAAGGGTGTGATCAGCTCTGTTGTGATATGGTGAATAACACGCTGGGAGACACTCAGATGAAAGGTTTTGAATCACTGCAATATTCCGTTTCAGGCTTTTTTTTCCCATCCTGTGTAAATATGAGAATGAGATGTGGTAGACAAGCTGAAGAGACTTAAAGGAAGGTTATTTTGAGGTTGTTTTTCTTTACCTAAGTCAGCTAAATGCTAAACTAATAGCAGATATATTTACTTTTCTATCAAAGTTTGCAAATTGCACCTTGTTAATAGACCTTGATGAAGTAAGATAGCTGTGTTCCCTTGGATTTGGATCTACTGAAATTTTTTCTCCTGCTATGCCTCCTGATTAAGTCCTGTGATTATACTGTGCATAGCTAAAGAGAAAAGAATCTCTTCATTTCTTCCAGAAAATAAACACACAGCATGGACAGTGGCCATCTTTTCACTACTGTAGTTTTTAATCCTTTTGTTGTGAAAAACCAGAAAACCATCACTATGGCTCTCTGAGCCTAAGGAAGGAAAGAGAGACCCTAATGCAACCTGACAGCATTCACAGAGAGCAGCACTAGAGAGCTCACTACAGTCCTGCAGGATTCTGTGCTGATAACCCTCAGGAGGAGGTTAGCTGGTTGTAACTCCACCCATTTCAAAGGTGAAGGGACTGATGAGGCACTGAACTGACAGCCCCAAGATCACCATCACCAGTATCACTCACATTACCACAGCAAATGGGAGCTCAAGTCACAGACCAAAACCCCTCCAGCTAAGTGCAGAATACAAAGCCATCTTTGCTTAAAGACAAGGAACCCAAGAGCTGGAAACACAGAATGTGCCATCCAGTACCCACAGCAGCAGCTTGTTGTCATCAGCAGCCCTGAAATGCTACTAGAAGGCTGTACTGACTATAGCAAAGAGCTGTCTGCAAGATCATTTAGCATAACTAAACCAAATACACTCAGCTAATACACGGAGTATGCAACTTTTTGTCTGTTAATATGGTTATCATGGCACCTTGCATTAAGTGTCAATTAGCAACGAGTTTTGACCAAGTGTGAAATCTCATCTCAGGTTCTGTATTTACTTCCAGTAGCCATCAGCTTCCAAGGTAAACATAGCTGCCTGCTAAACCACATTTTCATCTCCAAAAAAATCATTTTCACCACATCCTTTGATTTCAACAAGACCTGGATTTGGCCCAGGGAATTTATCCCATTTATTTGCAAAGCTTCCACTAAGTTTGTAAATCCCTGCAGCTCATACTGCAGGAAGAGAAAATTTCTAAATGTGACAGCATTGATAAATTTCTCAGGCTCAGGAAAGTTTGGAGGATGCTATTGCTGCAGTGTGAGCAGCTGCCCGATGACAGTGAGCTGGTTAATCCAAATGGCTTCATGAGGATTTAAAACAAAACAAAACAAAACAATTCATCCTCCACGCTTCTGAAAGGCCAGCACCACTACTTTCAGATTCTGTATTAATATGCATTATAGGGAACAAGATGTGAATAAGTTAAGGAGAAGGCTTCTTTTAGGTACTTACTGCTGATCTGTAAGCTTTATGATGTGTAGTATCATCATTTTGGAGGTCACACACTCAAGAAATTTAATTTTGCTTTACTACCATAAGAACTTCATTGCTGCAAAATAATTCAGATTCAGCTACAAAAATAAGCTCAGCAATCAGTTAAGACTTAGCTCTGGACTCTTCTTGTCAAGAATAATCCAGAAAGAAAAGCAGGAGAATGAAAACAACCAAAGGGTAATGACAATTTTCATAAGAAATCTAAGAACAGCTGCTCCAAGGTCGGTAACTGGAGGAACAACATTAACCACCCTGCATTAGCAACGTAAAGTGTCACTGCTTAAACAAATCTAGACTGATTCAAACCATTGTGTGGCTCTACATCAGTACCAATTAAGGTGGCAGATGATGTATAAAGAGCCTGGACAAAGGATATTATTATGTTACGAGCTGTATTGATTTTTACAAGGCTTTTTGATTGACTGACTGATACTATCAAGCAATTAGCTTTAATCTCGGGCTACAGTGACCACAAGAAATCCTGAATCAAGCTATGTTTGATCTTTGATTATACTTTACTGATAGGAAAGTGCTTAAATAGGGCAGAACCCTAGTTTCCTTTGTAAAGCCAGTGCTGCGCAGATAGTCAGTGCAAAGCTTAGTGAGGACGTGCTGGAGCCATGCACAGATTCTGGTCACAGAGAAGGCAGCCAGCAGAAGAGAACCGATAAGTGATACCACTGCAGAAGGCCTTTGTAATTGGTTTAACATTTTGGCTCACCCAATCAAAAAAAGCACATATCTAAAATAGCATGCAAATCCAAGAGAGCTTTATTTTTAAGGAAGTTTATTATTTTTCCCAAATGAAAGCCACAAGGGATGAAGAGGGGGACTATGCCAAGCAAACCTGTCCACTGTGGCCAATTCTGCCACTGGCAAAGCCAGGATGTTTATGAAAGCATTTTCAATTTGCAATCTCATTATCCATGAGAAAAACTAGGCTAACATGTCAGGAGTTTGGCATTAAAAGGGGAACCCTTCTAATGCATCTCTGTTCCTAAATCACAAACTGACCCTTGGATAGCTGAAAAGAAACTCCATTAAGGCAGAAGATCAGGTTAAGTTCACCTGCAAATAAATACCTCCTGTTGGACAAATATCAGCACAATACCTTAGTTTTATCCTCAGTCTCAGCCTTTTGTAATCTTCACTTCACATAAATATATATATATATACACACACACACACACTTTTTTTTTTTAACCAATTCCATAACAAACATTGCATGTTTCAGTCTCTGAGCTTTCAAGTATACCTGTCACTTCCCACATATATACTCACCTCCCCTCTAGTCAGAACATAATCACTAAATATTTCATTTGCTCAGTGTGCTTCCTCAGGTACCATCTCCTTCCCTTCACACATCTCTCAGAGCCTATTACCCCAACCTCATTAATGAAGGTCCACTCTCTCCAATTCATGCCTTGTCTTTTTTCCTAAACATTTGTTTATAGGCTTTTTCCCTCACCCTAAGAGAAAATCCTTCTACTTTAAGGAATCTGGCTAGACCTCTTCCCTGTTTCAAGTAATAAACCTAGCAATTTAGATTGAAGAAACTAAAGGCAAATACCACCTGAATTCCCTTGTTTCAATTTCTGTATCAGCTTTGCATGATAAGCTACCTGTGGCTGCAACCATGTCAATGCACTTGTTCATAAAGCATCTGTCAAATCTTCAATTTCACGCAAATTATAAATAATACCATTGGAGATCATGATAGCAGATGTGCCATGATTTTATAACACGCAGCACAACTGAATTAAAGCTTAGCATACTGCTGAAGGTACCTGTCTGCCAGAGAAACTGAACATTATTTTTACCGTAGTGCTAATGCTAGTTACTGGTTTGCAATATTTCCAGGCTCAGAGATAGCTTTCCTTCAGTAAGATGATTTGTTATTCATAAAATGCAAACAGACTGAAAAACAGAGGTTGTATGACCAAGTTACAGCTCAACTTGCCTCCACGGTGCTTGAAATGTAAAAGCCAGTTAACCTCACTTTTGGTTGTCACGGGGATTTGGGATGGAGATGGGCCAGAGTACAGTATGTTTTCACATTCATTCTCTGCCTTTTCCCTTTTATTATGTAATTTTTATTACAGACTCGCAGATCTTTTTTCCCAAAATGAATTCTCTGGTGAAAAGCTTTGTGCATTGATATTTATTGTGTACATATGTGTATGCCCCAGGGCTTCAGTTTTTATCAAGAGAAAGATTCTGTTTCTCAAATCTGCAGGTCCTGTCTTCTTCTGGTTCAACAAATCCTCACTCTGGAAGTTTCTGGGTTTGTTTGCCTCCTGAGAATGTACAAACTAAATCAAAGTTCCAGAGCATACATAAATATCTGTACATACTAAAAGGAAAATGAAAAAAAAAAATCACAGTTGCTCATATCAAATAACAGCTCATAATTTGAAGACTGGAACAGCACAAGCTGTTCAACATCCGTGAACCACAAACAGAAAGTTCCCACCCCAAGGACCTGCATAGACCTTCAGAGCCAAGGACAAAACTTGGTACAACCACACCACAGCCCCTGCTGATGCTCTCATTAGAGCACGTGGTGGATTTGCTGTATGCACATTTGAGTTAAAAGTCTAACAGGCACTGCTGACTGCATGCACAGCAGGGCAAATGGCACATTCTCACACAAAAATAGCCTCTGTGAGTGCAAATAGTGCACAAAGTAATCATATTTCTTTTATTTGGAGTCAACTTTTCCAAACATTTTACTTCTTTCAGAAATGAATTTGTGACCTGTTACTGACCTGTTACTGTTTTTCTACAGACAGCTTTAGAGAGAAACAATAGAGGATGCTGTGGTTTTTTCTTTGTTGTTGTTGTTTTTTTTTACCATAACAGAAGCGCCACAGTAGCAATGCCTGGGAAAGCACCAGCAGTGATGATGGAGATACGGGAGTGGGGAGGACAAGGTGGAAGGCATCAGCCATAGAAATCATCAGCACATGCAACTGAGATTTTAACATCTCTTGTAAAATTATCTATCTTCACTTTGAAGCACATCAAGCTGGTGACACAAGTAATTACTAAATTCTTTCACAAGGTAAACGTGGCCTACAGGAGAGAGTTACAAGGACTTGAAATGGATAAAGGCTTCTGCCCCTGGGGACAGCATACAGAAATAGCTGCTATGTATTCTCAGGGATTTTTGCTCCCATTCTCACTCAATACTGCTTTCTTGGCTAAAGTGAGATAAAGCATCTGTGCAGCTTCTTACAATAACTGCCCTTCTTTTCCTTCTGATGGGATAACAGTTAAGCTAATGGGATAACTTTAGGAAGCAGAAATCCTGCACAAACCAGACAGCAGCTACTTAGCAAGCAGATTGCTCTGAAACAGAACTAATGCCACGTATTTCTCAGAATATCATAAACTTCCAATCAAAGCTCTAAAAATAAAAAAAAGTTCTATACTCAGCAGGTGAACGTTATGTGTTCACCCCATTTTAACAATTATAACCAAATTATTTCTAGGAGGGACACCCCCGCCCCACTTAAGTCAGTGGTGGTATGACCAGAACTTCCCTATCATCTCAGCCTTTCCAGCTGCTAGCTCTTGGGCCAATGAAACAAAATTACAAAGCAAGAGCGCTGTCTTAAAAGAAGTGCACTCACTGTAATATACCACCAAGTCATTTCATTTCAAATTATTTCTAATATTTTCATGTTACAGCACATGACATTCTTTTTTTTTAGTAATATTAAAAAAAATACAGATACATTTCCAGGCAAAATGGGAAATAAAAGGATAACGATGGCATGGCTTCGTTAAGGAGCACAAGATGTATTCCAGTGGGCCTGGGGAGATGTCTTATCTCCTTTGCAGGAGAGAACCATTTCTCTGTGAAGCAGCCAATATCTAAGAGCCGTGGTTGTTCTTTTTCATTCTAAAATAACTAAAATGAACTGTAGATAAAACTGAAGATTTTAGACTAGCTCTTAAATTCCAGTTGCTGGATGGGTACTGAATTTACAAACAGTTGTGATTCAGCACCACTACAAGAGCTGCCCCCACCTACAATGCAGATGCACCCAGACAAATAGCACAGCTCCTCAGCCAGAAATCCATCAACTGTTTTTCCTGTTTCAGTCAGTATTGTCTCATTCCCTCAGTCAGATTCAGTGACAACGATGTTTTTTGTAGCTGAATATTACTCTGCAATCTCTGTTTGAAGGACATCAAAAAACATCAGCGATATTTCAAATTATCTTAAGGTCTTGAAAAAGCACAAAGCCCTCTGAAAACATGATATCAAACCAAAAGCCAAATTCTTACAGTCTAAGAAGCTACCAAGACTTCCCCACATACCGTGTGTGTGGAACATCACTATCTTTGTCTCCAGCTTTAGAAGGATCTGATAGGGACACTTTTGTCACGAGAAATCTACCAGTGATTTTCTTTTAATCATTATTTTCTTTTAAAATAAATCTTGATTTTTATGAAGCATTTTAGCAACTCAAAACTGAAATGCCTTTGTTTCAGCACAAAAACTCTGCTCTCTGATAAATCAAACAGTAACACAAATCCAGCTAGTATTAATAATGATGACAGTCAGCATCCGTTCAAGACAGCAATTAAAATAATGTTATCTCCTGAGTTTTAAGAGCCACTTACTTATCAGGAAGGGACTTCATATATACACTGATATACAGATGGCACTTTAGTTCTTATGAAAGAAATAGACAAATATCTTTCAGAAGTATTCAGAATCCAAATGGCAATTTCATATTTCTATTCCCCAGAGAACTGCCTGTATCTGAAGATCAATTACAAAACACATGCCTATCAGATCATGATTACATCTACACTTTCCAGTAATAAAAATCAAACTACTGCTCTGACAGGCCCACACAGGTCAGAGAAAACCTTTAAATCACAGCACTGTGTCCCAGGGCCCTGCTCCTCCACTGGGGGCAAAGAGTGGGACATGCTTGAGGTGCTGCAACAGTGGAGGGTCAGGACCCTGCTAGGTTTGCCTTGGCAAGTAAGCACAAGGTGCCTCAGCAACATAGGTAATAGGTTGGGTAGCACAGGAAGGCACGAGGAGATACTGCCTCTGGAGCAGCCATGGGGATAAGCTGGGAAATGAAGCCTGTGAGAGACACCAGTGTATGAACAGGCTAAAAGGTGATGCAGCAGATGGTTAACATTTAACTGCATACTAAATATTTAGAGTGGAAGGTATTTATTGTCTTCACTGAAATCAGAGGAGCAAGCAGGGTGGGACAGAAGACCAACCTCAAGGACTTGAACGGAAGCCCATTTTAATACAGAAGTTGGAATTTCAGTTTTAAAAGGCAATCTGTACTCAATATGAAAATAAAGATTTACCATTTGCACCTCTGAATTATCAGAAATCAAGTGTTTGCTCAGTAATGCTTCCATTCCTGTCCTCCTGTTCCAACCAGGACTGGCTGAAGGCTGCAACCACTGGGGTAAAGAAAACCCCTGTGAGGAACACTCCCTATTCCACCCCATGTTCTCTACAACATAGCATGATTGCTGGCCATTCTGGCAGCTCTCAGATGAGTAAGATTTACAGAAACTGGCTCTGGAAAGAAAATGAAAGGTGCATATGGAGAGTCAGTAGTTGTGCTGCCTGGTTCCGTGAATGCACTGACACTTCCTCCACTAAATCCATTCATTCCCATTTTTTAAAAGCACTAAATCTACACTTGCATGGCTTAGAGCATGAGTGGGAAGCAGCATTATTCACAGCACAAAGAAGAGGTTATACACTTCAAGAAGTTAAAATATCACTTTCCCAAGAAAAAGAAAACTAGCCTGTGAGAGATCTTCCACTTACTGAGTAAACACTGAGCGAACACCATTATGAAAGACAAGCAATTAGAAACACCAAGACTTCAATGAATCAGCAGAGATGAGCTGGTTTGGTTTATTTTACAGTTTGATTTAGTAATTACTTGCTCTTAAAAAAAAAAAAAAAAAGAATAAAACAGGAGCTCGAGTGGCCAGTGATGGCTAGAAATTTCAAGAACGTCTTCAAACTCCTGTGCCATTTACTGCCCATCCTAAGCTGCAAGGTATTAGGAGTGAAATGAGTGGATTTTCAACATCGTAATGTAAATGTGGTTAAGACAGTACACTACAGTAGAAAAAAAGATAATCTGCACATGAAGGAATATTAAAAATTACTTGGGCACTACAGTCTGACACTGCACTCGGATGATTATCTTTATTAGATAACACTGGATAAAGAGCCAATTTATTAAAAATTAATGGGATGGTACTGTCAACCATACATTATACATATATCCATAAAGAGGATGTGGACAGCTGAATGTTAAATCTGTTGGAAATAATAGCAAAGTGAGGTAGAAGAGTGTGCCATAAGATACTGGAAATTGTGTAATAAGAAGGCCATACAATAAAGAGCATGTAGGGGGAGAAAACAGCCTAGCTTGCTAGTCTGTAGAATCGTATAAGGAGATTAAAGAAAACTAAATAAACTGGAATGGAAAAGTTTCCCTGGATTGGAAAAATTACTCCCAGAAAGCATATAACAGCAAATAAAAGAACCTGATTAAAGAGAAAACACTGGAAAGTGGTGAACAAAAATAAATGGCAGAGAGACGTTTGATTGCAAAACAGCAGATCTACTCATGAAAAGAAAACAATTTTATTGTGTCTTCTGATGAGAGCTCAACAATGCAAGGCATTGATATCACAGAAGTAGATTCAGTAATAGGTTTCAAAATACATAGATAAACCTTTTATTCAATCAGAAAGTGAAAATTCCATTTATACTATGTTTTCTAATTAAGCAAACTTCATTTTTAGAGTGATTTGAAAACATATGATTCATTATTCTAAAATACTTTAAAGTTGTTCTTATTAGAAAATGAATGCGTGTCGAATTCCCTGATTTTGGATCTTAGGCACTATTCAGAATACTCACATATCCTAGAATGATTATTTCCCAAAAGCTCTAGTGTGGACCTCGGCTATCAGAAATAAACAACATAAATACCATTTGATATGTGCAGCCCTAAAAAGAGCATTTACCATTCCAATATTTATACAGCAAGATACTTTCTGAAAAGATTTTGCTACCAAATGAGTCCTCCACAGCACAACCGGGAATTAATGCTGCTTCATGGTGGCAATGAAGAAACTCAAAGAACTTCTAAGAAAAACTGTTTAACTCCAATAGAGATGTATTTTCATAAACACTCTCTTAAATCCTAATACTCCCAAGACTTATTCACAAAGCACAAAGTTAAGCACATTCAAACATTCCCATCCTTGCAAATCAAATTTCAATAAGCAGACTGAATAGAGAGCCTACCTGTTTACCTATGAAAGCTGATTTCTTGCAGCCTGCCTCAGAACTGCAACAAACACACATCAGTGCAATTTAAGAGCATTAAAAAAAAAATAAAAAAATAAGAAAACCAGCAGAACTATAATAGCTAGCACAAAACCAATTTGAAAAACTGACCTGCATGGGGTACAGGAACAGCATTACTCGTATTAAGAATGACATCACAAAATACACCTAAAGCAGGCAAGGCTTCACTCATTTCTATTAAATTGAAATGAAGTTCTGAATGAGCAGCTCTAAGAACTACCAGCCTGGCAGTGACCACAGCAACAACATCCCACATCACCTACAGACAACAGGCACAGATATTTCTGAGCTCTGCAAACAGACTTTGTGCTTCGCTTTTCCATGATAAATTCAGCTTTTAACTATTACTCTGCAACACAAGTTCCCCTAAAAACATATGGGTGCCCCTCATTTAACCAGACACCCTGGGCAGTGTCTGAGCCATGTATCCCACCATTTTCCTGTTGTCGACTTCTCATTAATAAAGTTAGGTGTCACAAGCTTGGTTCTAAGATGTGTTTATCCTTGTGGTTAGTATGTTACTTTGATATTTCAAATACAGTTTCCTCAGATAACTGACAACTTTTCAATCTAGCATCTTCTAATGACAGCTCTTTAGAAGATGCTAGGCATAAAAGACAGGCAGACAAATAAAAAAGAGAACTTAAAATGCCTGTTTTGAGTTTGGGGTAGGAAAGACCCCTAACATTTATGGCTCTGGAATAGATCCATTCCATGCCTCAAAGATCCTTGTGGATTATAAAAGTGGAAACTACTAACAGAAGAGGAATTATTCACCACATTATTAAACATGACAAAAAGCTTCTGAATTGAAGCTTAAAACAGGCTATTTAAGATTCCAGCAATCCCTGGGACTTTGGCAACAAAAATGTTCAAAAGCCTTTTATAGTTGCTGTCAGATTTATGTAAAGCATTTCAGATTCCTGTGAACTTATTTATATAACAACCTAAAACTTGAAGCCAACTTGAAAGTCTTTCCATTCTAATTACTCAGAATTAGAGGTGCTGTACAAAAGATCCACAGTGTTCTTTCTTTAACATCTTCTAAAATGGTGGCTAGCAAAACATAGACTTAGGTGAACACTTTATGGAACAGTTATTATAGATGATGAGCTGCTTCATTTGCTGTGAAATCTATTCGGCGAGATGTTTTCCTGTTTTCTTTTCAGAGACAATAGGGAAGATATCACCTTATGCTACATTCAACTTAAACTGACTGCTCACACTCTGCCCTACTCATCTCACAATTATTTCTTAGGAGAATGCTGCAGTACACTTAAAAAAAAGTTCCCGTATGCTTTCAGACATATAGCACTAAAATACTCCCTGCACTCAGGCTTAGTCAGACACCAAGATTTCATCAGGAACTAAGGCCCATCTGACCTAGCTGCAAGGCACAGGTCATTCAAAACTACCTGCTTTATATCCAATAGACAGATGGGCACAGTGAGCAGCACTACCCTGTCACCACTCAGTGTAGTTCCTTCAGCTAGAAAAGGAAAAGCAGCATCTGTTGTAAATGCACTAACCATCTCCACATTGCCCACATCACAGTTAAGGGTCCCCATGGAAGCAGCACCAGGCCGTGGCCTAATTGGTTCTCCATGATGCTCTAAGTGGTGCTACACAGTAAAATAGTCACTAACTCAAGAAGACATTCCAGATTTAACTTTCAACATTCTTTGAATACGCTTTTGCTTTCACCTTCTGCCCAAAAGCTCTCAGTGCCATTTCTTTTCTTCCCAACTCACAATTCACCTCTCCCACCATTTTGCTGTTTCAGTGAAACTGCTCAACTCTCTCCTGTTCCAGCTGTCACTTTTCTTCTGTTCTCATCCTTCACACCAGCACTTCCCAACTGCCCAGGCTGTGCATACTTTCAAACACAGAACTGTCTGACTTTTTAGCTCAAGTTTCCTCATATAAATGCATCACCATGGTGTCTGCAGCTTCAGAGAACTGTACATCCAAGAAGAATTAAGTAGAAATCCTAGAGGACTGATATTCCATATACACATTGTTGCGAATTTCAGACACAGTGAAAGAGCATTTGCCCATGTTGGCTGGGCTTTCAAATTAATGTCAGAACTGGTCAAACTGTTCTATTCTTGCATCTTTAAAACCACTCAATGCCTAAATGATAGAACTTTAACAGCAGTGAAGAACCTCTGCACAAACATACATAGATCCTGACCATTATTACTTCTTTAATTACTACTCATTTAACACTAGCTTACACACATTATTCAAATCAGGAGAAAATTCCTAACTCAAATGTTATGATAAGCAAAAGTAAGTTCACAGTTCTTTTGATTTACCTGAATTTTGCTAGATCTGGGAACACAGTCACATACACCTAAGGAGAAATCCACATATACAGTACTGCAAGTCATAACCTGTTGTTTTTTTGTTTGTTTGTTTAGTTTGAGATTTGTTTTGTTTTATAATGCTGACAAGCATGGCTTAACACCCATGGATTGCTATAAGCCAATGTGGCTTCCTGTGTTTCTTTCATATAGGATTATTCCATATACATTCCGGCTGTGGGATTTTTATGGATTAAGACAGAAGCCAGCAGCATTCTTTAGTCACTGCTTTTGGCATTAAAACACCACTTTGATTGCTGTCCTTTTTTTTTTCCTACTTAATCATGTTTTAGACAGACAGCATCCAGATTTAACTCACCAGGCTCTGCTTTGCCATTTCCCCTTTAGCCATTAGAGCTAGAGACAGAGGTTACAAAGACCAAGGTAATTTAGTGTTTAGTTCAATGATGCCTGTGGAAAAATCCTGTGAACCTACATTGAGATCTCAATGAATCAGCAGTGACTTATGATGCAAAGCCAGTGACTTAAAGAAGTAAAGTGTTCCTGAAGTCTTTAAGAGCCTATTACCTATCAGAAATAAAGCATTAATACCTCCAATACAAGTATCCTTAGGACATGCACAGCATATTGCAGGCCTTGGGTCAACCTCATATAGCTTATGCCTGTACAAAACCTGCTGAACGTGTGCAGGGTGCAAAACCTGCTCAGGTAGAAAGCATAGTAGAAATAAGCACCTATGATTTCCCTTGTGTTGCTTGGATTGAAGCATGCGAAGTGAATCCTCAGCAACTTATGGTACAAAGCTGGTGTTAAGTATAAACCTATCAGAAACCTGTTTGGAGGTTAAAAAAGACAAACTTCCTAGAGTGGTTCTCATTGCCCATCTGTGATCCCAGGAAGCTTCGAGACAATGATGTAAAAGAATAATCTCTTATACCCAGTGATCAATGTGTTATCAAAGCAAACTGGAACCTCTTCTATCTACCATAACGCTGTTCTATGAAAACTAGAGTTTTGAGAAGACATCTGATCGCAACCCAAAATGGCAAGGGTGCATAAGTCTTACTCCTCCTTGAAGAATACATGGCTTTAGTTCTGGCAGCAAAAGTATCCAGCAAGACTCACTACTCCAGACATATAAGAAAGACCTTCCTAAGCATGCTGATCATACATGCTTCTAGGAAGAGTTGTTTTCATGCCTTATGATCAGGCGCGATTTACTTTGGGGGATTCTATGATACTAAGATTGCTAATAAGATACAACGCCTATCACCTGTAGGTGTAGATATAGGCATCTTCTGCATTCTCTCCCAGCTTATGAAGTCGATCTGGCAACAAACCATGAGCTCTGCAGCAACCACCCTTGGCTCCCACAGGCACCAGGAGCTGCTCAGGGCACTCAGCAGAGGACAAGAGTGCTCAAATCCTGGGAGAAGCCACCTTCTGCTGACCAAACATCAAGATGAGTTGCACAGTGAACATACGGGAAATACGGTGCTGTACTCAGGTTTATTCCTATTTAAGAAAAAAAAAACAAACAACAAAAGGCATCAGGGCTGTCCCATTTGTTATATGTTGTGGTGACAGATATAACTTCACTGGATAAGCTCAGGGCCTTCATCACTTCTGCAGCCCAGGAGAATTCAGAAACAACTAGAATCAGATGGAAGAAAAATTCCTTTTACCTAGAAGTTATTGCATCTTTTTAAAGGGGAAAAAAAAATAAAATTATAAGTTCGTCCAGTGTAACTATTTAACCAGTAAAACTAACATGCTTAATTTTAAAGTCAAAGACATATGGCATTTTAAGACAGAACTGCAATTATGAAAATAAATATGATCTTATTCCGTATTTCAATCTTCAAAACTGCTTTAAAGTACACTGCAAGTCAATGTTAAATTAGTTCAAAATACTCCTTGGTACTTATTATAGAAATAAGTATTTTGATCAAATAATTATTTTCCACTAAATGGAAAAATTGTTTTGACAGTATCATGTTTTCGGTGTAGAAAATGTCTTCCACAAGTAACTCAACCTGCTCTAACACTAGGTGTATTTTTTCACATAGAGTTGATTTGGCACAGAAGAGGCTGCTCTTCAACTTCCCCACTTTGCTGCCCTCTCCTCTGCAATATCAACCTCACTGTCAGAGCTGCCAGCACTGAACTATCAAAGAGCAGTTGGCATTAACCAGCCCAGCATTCCCATACAACAAAGATGTATGCTCGTGCACATCTGAGCTGCGGCAGGATTTGACTGAAAAAAGACTTTGTGTCCAGAAATAAAAAAAACGCAGTAGCAAATCTGATTTCATAATTGCATTTTTAAGTGGAGAAATGTATAATAAGTTGCAAAGCTACTGCCATCAGAGAAAAACAAAAATACATATAAAATGCCCACCACTATATCAGTTCTAGACTTGTGACTGTGATATTTAAGAGCTTTCTGCTTGCTGATATATATTCTGCTAGCTGTCACACTGTATTTCCTAAATTGTTAAAAAAACCTTACCTATCAGCCCCTAAGGCATTCATTTTTCCCTGGACTTTATAAAAACTAGAACATGCTTCCGTGATATTTCTTTTACAATAGGAGGCCTGTTAAAAACAGCATCATGAATATTCTAGTTATGACAGATATGAAAGGACATAATATCCAGGAAACAGTTCTTTCTTAACATATTCATGAAGAGGTCCTTGTCAATCACAGCGAGTGAATTGAATAAAAAAATAAGACCGAGTCTTTAGAGGATACAACTGAGTTTTACATGCTGGAGATATAAAGACTGAAGTGAGACCGGGTTCCACTAACAAGATTCCTGGCCTGGGGTGCCTTTGTGAAATTATTCAGAAACCTGCCCATAACAATATTTCAGACTGCAGCTCTCTCCTCTGCTGTTGTGCTCTGTGTGGGTCCACGTGCTGCTGCCACACACTTAATGGCATCTCCCAGCTGGTGCTTTAAAGGAACAATGTCTCCAGCTGCCCATTCATCTTGGAGCTTCAAAATAACATCTTGCACCCCTGCCTTTTTTGGATATTAAGAAATTTACCTCTTGAAATCTTCTGGAAATGAGAAATAAATGGACAAATGACTGCAGCAGCAGAAACCCAAGGCTTCTGACATATATTTTACAGTAAAAGAAACACTGCTTGCTATTTATGTTCTGTTATCAACTTGCTCAGGCATAGATTGTTAAACAAACTTCTATATTAAAAAAGTTTAACCTGACTTTGCTATTTCTCAAGTAAGTACGAAGTACAATATGAATGAGATACTATTAAAAATAGTTGTTTTTTCCAAAGACAAATTGAAAGCTAATTCCAAGCATTCTTAATACACACAACATCAGTTTGCAAGAAGCCAGTTTACCAAGATTATCAAACAAGCACACCTCTAAAACCATGCATCATTTTCCTAAGTGAAGCCCACAGAAGATCACTTACTGCAATAACATTAAAAGCACATTTAAAAGGCTGTCTGTTCTTTCCCCAGTTGCCATTTTTACATATAATATAATTACACACACTTGAAAGTTATTTTGCATGAAAATGGTAGGTACCCCAAAACTCAGGTATAAGTAATACATCTATTACATAAGTGAAATGGAAATAAAACCATAATTAGAATGGGTTGATAAAAGAACACAGCCTGGGTTTCATGGCTGACCACTGTCTCCACAGCTGGCTAACAGTAGTAGCCTAACTCTTATGGTGTTCTCTTACACCAGCCTAAGCTCTCAAGATGCTGAAATTATCAAAACAGTTTGCCTACAAAATGCACACACTTTCTTCTTGTACAGCTTCCTGCAGGCACTCCAAGTGCTTGTTCAAGGACCTTTTTTATTTACTCATCCAGCTGAAGATACAACACTTTTTTTCTCCTACATTTAAAACAAGCTGCACGAGACACACGCTGAATTTTAAAAAGAGCATCAGGCAGTCAGTTTGCATCAACAGTGAAAGAGGAAACACAGGTAACTTGCAGGCCAATGCAAGCAGCAAAGTAAAGATGCGTGAAGTTGCAATACAACTGCCCAGGCTTTAGCACGGAGATCCATTGTGCAAGTAATGCACTAATCTGAATATGAGAGTGAAACAGAAAAAACACAATGCTGAGCAAATGCTAGTCACCTAAGTTTGAAACAGTTCAGTAAGTTCATAGCAGCCTTCAAACTAAAACTAACGAATGCAAAACTACTTTGGTTAATAGGAATATGTGGCATTTCACAGCTTGACTCCCTTTGTGGAAATAGAAAATATCAGCAGACCCAGTTTTGTGACAGCAGGCAAAGTATTTTCAGGTAGGCCAACAGGCACACAGAAAAATAAGAAATGAACTCACCCAGATGATGAAGGGGCTCTCTGGTTACACAGTACTTCTTCTCAGGAAGCAACCTAGGTCCAGGTTCAATAAATGCTTTCCCTTCAGTGCCTAGCCCTTATCTGAGCCCAGGGGGCCTCCACCCCTTCTGGTTAAGCAGGGAGCACAGGTGCAAACAGTTTGCCCATGTTCCCTGGGCCAGGCATACCCCTTCACCAGGTGCTCAATCATCAGTGCAAGCTGTGACCTAACGGTTCCCCTAAAATAACCTTCATAGATTCAGTGCTTGTATCACAATTACAATACATCTGATTCCAACTCTTCTGAAACATAGAATGTAAGGCTCCATGTCTAGGCACCAGTAAAAAGCTGAGATTTGTCAACTTTTACTGCAGGGACACCTTTAAGGCTGCAAGTATTTTTTGTAGTTGTGTTTTGACTGGGAAACAAAAGTAGCAAGAAGTAATGCCACAGAGCATACAACAATCTGACCAGCAGGTTAGTGAAGTCATGTGGCACAACACCAAACTGCCAAGAGACTTTTCTAAACAGAAGAATCTTGGACTTTTCTTTCTACCTGCTTGTGGCAGCTACACTGAACTGCAAACTAAAGTATCCGCGTACACTTTAGACTTCATACTCCATTTGCAAGGTACCAGTGGACTGTCAAATTTAAACAGCAACAAAAAAGTAGATCTGTCTAGCATGCCCACATCATGATGGCACCACATTTCTTATGTGAGTCACCCTACTGAAACAACAATGGATATACAACTGACTAATATTAAAGTCATGGCTGAATGAAGCCCCGACCCGGTTTCAGTCCCTTCTCGTGTTTCTGTGTAAATAAATGCCCAGGCATTCTGTGCTGCAGAGGAATGATTAAATCATGTTTTGATAGTATAAGCACGTGCAAGTACAGCATCAGCATGTACCAAAGCGAAAACCACAAGAATAATGAGGAACCATGCCTTGAAAACAAAACAAAATAGATCTGAAAATTATAAATGTTCTGTGCACAGAAGCTATGTATTTAATACTTTTCTACTGGGAGTCTAAGTTGCTTAACCTTTGGCAAATTTGATTCATTAGTGCATTAATTGACAGTTGTTTCCTGTTCTAAGTGATTGTTTTGTAGTTCCATTATGTACTGTCAGACAACAGTACATGATTAATTACAAATAAACCAAGAATTAACTTTGCTAACAACGGGATATTTCAAAGCCTTCTACCTTCAGGAAAGGAAGTCTGCTACTCGTGCAGCTGTGATGATTTCTGGAGCTTCCTCCACAGTGTTTCAAACACGGTCAGCTGCAGTGCTCTCTTGAGATTTTGGCTTACGTGAGAGGTTGAAATAAACAGGCTCTTTTCTATTTTGTGCCTAGCAAATTGACCCCCATACATGGACAAACTCATAGAGCACTCTTAGTCAATGCACAAAGCATCTATCAAACAAGAACTTAAGATCATGTATGGAGGCCGGCAAAAGATGAATATATAGCAACTTTAGAGACCTTCAGCACGAAAACCAGGTCCAACAGAAAGCTCTCTCAGCCCTATAGACTTCCAAAGAATTCACTGATCAATAGCGTGAAATTAAGATACTTGGCTTTGCTGTCAATATAATTATTATGAACTCCACTTAAGTGAACAGATTATTTATGGTCTCACTGCTCATCAGAAAGAATTGGAAACTGAACATGTTGCAGTACCAAAGATAAAAAGGAAAAAGGCTGGATAGGGACCTCTGAGAGGCTGTTTATCACTTAGTGCAGCCCTAATGGCAGGAGTTCGTCATGATTAAGAAGATACATTCTGTCTAAGGTTGAAACGGAGGCTGTTATACTTTCCCTTCCAAACCTGCTAGCAATGGATTTCCAAGGCTCTTACACACATGGTTACTCAAACTGTAGGGCAAATAAATGTCCCTTAATCAAAACCTGAACTTGAATTCCTTTTTAAGTGTTCTGACAAGCAGGTTACCTAGTTTCTTATCATGGACACGAACTACAAACTTTTCTTTCTTTAAATAAATTAGAAAGTTTCCTTCTGTCTATATTTCTTTTGGACTTATCTAAAAATTAATTTCAGTAACTGACATTCCTGAAATTACAACAATAACTCCACAAACTGTTCGCTGTTGCTCTCATTTAAGGCCTATCAAGACACTGGAATAGTTTGCTACTTCTATTTTTAAAGGAATAGAGTCACTGTTACTTAGGAACAGCACACTTCCATGAGCAAAATATTTCTCACCAATCCTGATAACATTAACAGAAAACAATTATAACATCAGTAAATTGAATCGTGGAAAACAATTATGTTCTTCTATTTCATGAAAGATCCAAGATGGCTGCAAGCTGCAGAAATGTTTAATTTAACGCATGGAACACAGTAGTAGTCCTCTAGTAGTCCTCTGAATATTTAGTCCTCTAAATATTCAGGTGAAAAGCTCTGATATGTCCACCATTAACATTTTTGAATAGATTTAATATGGCCACTATTAGAAACCACTGCAATTTTAAGGTTTTTTTGTTGTTTTTTTTTGTTTCTCCAGAACTGTCAGATTATAGATAGAAGATTGCTTGTCTTGATGTGTTGTATCACAAAAAACAGATGCAGTTAACTGGATCCTTCCACTAAGAGCTGTTAAAATGCATACATCAATCATCATTTGAGGACAGTCACTACAACAAAAGTAAAGAAAATCTGTACTTCTATATTTTGTACAAATTTTTTTTGTTAAAATAAAAATAAAAACTATGAAAACACAGCCAGGTGAACAAGCAAAGATCAATTGGAAAGTCAAAATAAGTCATCTTAAGTCATGAACTACACATTTTCAAATAGTAAATAGTAATGATTGAGATGGTTTTTTTTAAAACATTTATGGCAATTATTTCTTTCTTTAAAGTAGTTTTATTCGAAAGTAAGCTTAGTGCATAGCTGCCAAAAACCGCAGAAACAAAAGATCCTAAATCTTTTTAATGTACAGACAAGGATTAATTATTTCAACTACATTTAAGATGCAAATATGAGGTATTTTGCTAGCTGTATTTTTCATTATTATGTACCATTAAATATTATTTACTAAACTATGAGAAACCATGCTGCATAATAAATGCTAGTACTGTGATCATCTCTACAACAGTTGCTTAAATTTTGAATAAAAGAACACTAGACTGGGATCACTTTCATAACTATACAAGTAGAATATAAAAAAATAGAAAAAAAAAAAAAAAAAAGAGTAATTGAATCACATGTAAAAGCATTCCTGCTACCACAATATCCTTCTTTTTTTGACAGGATTTTTTCAAGTAAGTAATGGCTTATTGCCACAAAGGACTAAATGCTCTTCAAAAATAAAATAAAATAAAAAAATCCATCCACTTCTTAGAAGAACATTGTCAGTTTTATTAAAAAAAAAAAAAAAAAAGTCAATCTAAAAAGTTTATTGTTAATATTCCCAGAAAAACTCTACTTGCATCTACAATGCATCATGCTGTTGACATACTTACACTATCTTTTTTGAACACTTTCAGTGTGCTGACCGTATGGCTAGGGGAATACTGGAATCCCCTTGGCCAATTGCAGCTAGACATCAGTGTTCATTCAGTACAGCTCCCAAACTGCCACAATACCTGGACACTGAAGCCTCACTCAGTGCACGCAGCTTCCAGAGCATCATAATTTATTCTGCTTGGATCCCAGGAACAAGAGAGAAACAAGGACAAGCCATGTTTATAATTCTAGCGTGGCTCTCACTAAGAGCTGAAAAGTCTGATTCGTAACTAGCCTTAACACTTCCCAGCAGTTTTGGAGAATTGGTGGTTAGAGGAAATGTTTCCCAAGATCACCTGTTTAAAGCTATGTGAAGTCTTAAGGGAACAGAACTGATCCTCACAACATTAAAATTATATCCCAACGCCTCACTCACTTTAAGACCATAACATCATTTTTCTCCATTTCCATTCAAACCATTAATGACAACCTAGGTATCACCAGAGCACCTCATATTCCTTCATTACTGTAGACACTTGCCTCTTTAAGGCAGGAACTGTATTATTTCCAATGAGCAGCTAGCACAATGCACACATAATGGAATGTATACAGAGATACAAGGAACATGGGGCCCAAACAGCTAGGTATCTTCCCTGTGTATCTATTACCATTATCAAAATCTGTGCAGTCAAGTTATACAGAGAAAAGACAATTTAAGGAATTTAGATCCTCACTACTGCACAGCAAAATGTTTAAGTAAAACATGCTTTAGGGAAATATTTGGCTGTCTGCTCATTATAAAACAAAAAGTTGCTTTAGATTCTTTTTTTAATACTAAATACTGGAGTAAACTTAAGCTTGAAGCTGTTTAGCAAATTCATGCTTTAGCTGCTGCACTGCTTATTTTCTCAGGGTAAGTAGACGCAGTAGCAAAACCTGGTAATACAATTTTCTATTTTAGCTGCTTATTTAAAGAAAAATAAATACAGATAGGTTCTGGAGAATTGACAAGACAGTCAGGTTAGACACCAAAGGAAAAAAAAAAAAAAGTCTTCTCGCAATGTAGTCACAAATAAACATTAATATAACAAAATAGATTTGTGTAGTGCTGCTTTGGAGCCTCCATCACCAGAGATCTATGGAAAAGGTTAAACAAACATCAGAGAAGCAGAGCATCAGCATAACCCAACACAGGCTGATACTGCCCTGGGATAGCAGGGCACACATAAATACCTTCTGAGAGACCTTCAAGCCTATTTCTCTGTGATTCTAAATTGTGCTTGTGTGTATTCTTCTCCACAAAAGGCAAACCTACATAGCCCAAGAGAAAGAAAGTGTTTTGATTTCAAGATATAAAAGAAAGTATGTCTGGCTGGGTGGAAATGGGAAAGGTTACGAACTTCAAATACAACCAAGAGGATAGTCAGATTTTCCAACACAGGTTTGAATATGTTTCACATTGATGCACAACTCTTAGATATAACTTGTGAAAAAGCAGCTTGCTTTTGGTTCATCCCACACACAAATTCCTGTATGTTACAAGCTGATTTTTATGTCAAGTTGCTTCTGCAAAAGAATGAAGCAGAGCAAATAGCATGGGTTCTTTCAAGCAGTCACATTTCTACTTCTCAGTGCACCAGTACAACCAGTTATGAGCAAACCACATGTAAGCAAAATATTTCACCTTATTTGGTTTCATGAGAGCCTCCACATCACAGCAGCTGATGCACAAAACACAGCTGCCTGCATTGGCAATGGCCTCTCCTCACCAGCTATTAATATTTATGCACAGAAGTTTGGTAGAATAATTTTTTAAAGTTTCTTCAAGCAAAGAAGGAAAGAAGGAGGTATAACAGGAATTCTCCAAGAGGTAGGAAGGTACACATGAGGTCTTTGCATCTCTGCCTTTAAAGTGTCCATCAAACCTTCCCAGAGACCAGAGGGGATTTTTCCCTGAGCACGTGGAGCAGCAACCCCAGGCTCCACAGAGCAACACTGGAATTGCTCTGCCACAGCGGAGGCTGAAGTCTCTCAGGGTAGTAACAGTTTAAGATATTATTCCTGTATGATTTCTAGAGCCTGAGACGGGTATAAATTAGACATGTCATGAGAAATCTGAATTATGTGTTGCGTAATGCAGCAGAGCATAATATAGAGACCTTTATTATGTAATAAAACAATTGTGTGCTGGGGACATATTTATGGCATAATCCTGTATGTCCTCACAGTACTCTTTGGAAACATATAATTTAATGCACACTGTATATTTTGTCTGTGTGTTTACATTTAAAGTAATGCAAACTTTATTCTCTAAAATCCTAGTAATATATCTGGATAGGTTATTGCGTGGTATACTGGTAAGCACTGCCAGAAGACATACACTCTTGAAAAAGGCCACTTACTACTAGTAACTCATTCTGCATATTTCTTTAATCTTTTGCTTTTTAAGTTAGAGCCAGCTTCCCAAATGCTTAATGAGTAGTCTCTATGGCTTTAATTTTCAGCCAATCCTAACTTTATTACAAAAGTTTATCAAGCTATAAACACACTACTTCACTACGCTGTCATGTTTTTATAAAGTAGTTTATAAAAGGTGACATCTGGCAAAGAGGCAGATCTATAAAAATCATGCTGGTGGATGTAGTGTCATTTTTTCTGCCATCCTCCCAGAAAGAGTAATATTATTTTGACACACACATTCATCCCCACTGTCAAGCTTCTATTTTTATAGTTAGCTTACTGCACATATCCTTAAGCTATACAAAACCTTTGGGCTAATGTAAAGAATGACATTTCTGCATATTTATTATAACACTTATTTTAGGAGTTGACTTTGCCTGATAGGATTTTTCCAAGTACAATGTCATTTTCATGACAATATGCTTTGTTCAGAAACAATAAATAAAGATGCACAATAAGTCATGAAAGGCCAAATATGCACGGACAGGTTTACAGCAGCTCAGCTTAGCAAGCCCTACATTTGTCCTTCTTTAATATTTTATCAGGTGCGTGAACCTTATGCTGGAGTTTGGTACAACTTCAATACACAAAACATAATGAAATCTCTCTAGGACATTATAGACTCCAGCAGAGTATAATTTTAATGCTGTGGAGTTTCTCGTTCTGACATGTTGGGGGATATTTTCATTTGAAGAGTTCAGCTTTTTCTGTGCTTCTGTTGGCTCAAGCACAGCCAGGATATAAGCAAGTGAAAAATAACTGAAATCAGGGGACTGAGTGCTTTCTGAGATTTAATTACAGCAAATAACTGATTAATAGGTGATATCTGTTACGTTATCTACCAAAGTAAATTTTACAAAACCAAGCACACTGCAGACAGACTTTCATCTGACTGTGCATAATGACTCGCTCTTTCCAGTCTCCTTCAATACAATGGATATTTTATTTTTTTAATTTGATGTCTACCATTATTCAGGTCTGCTGAAAGCTATAGTTCTAAAACGTTTCGATTTAAAGCACATTCACTACCCATCAAAAGACTTCTGAATGCCATTTCCAGAATTTAAATAAGGTGTGGAAGTGAGCATTCACACCAACAACCCCAGGAACTATGACTGTTTAACTGCTTTTGAACATGACACTGATGTAGACAAAGCCAAAAATAGGAGCAGGAGTCCATTAACAGCAGCATTATTCTTCTATCAGAAGGGTTCAATATGAGAACGTTCCTGATCGGAGATCATTATTGGCTTCTCACTAAATGATAATCTAGGTTAGAAGCAGCATCTGATCCTTCAAAGAGCACACTGAGCTTGAAGAATTCGATGACAAATGTTTTGCATTGTATTTTAATGCTGTATTTAAGGTGCAGCATCTCACAGATCTCCTAACAAACCAACGTCACCCTCTCAATTGTTCACTGTAATTATACAAAAGATCAAGACTTGTTTAACTTGATTTTTTTAGGTCAAAATTAAGAATTTGATACAGTTCTTTATTACTGTTGCTGTTTTCCTTTCGCAGATACTATTTCCAGATGCAATTAACCATAATATCTCACTCTCTAAGATACCAGTTTCGCAGCTGCACATGAATAGTCAAATCTTTGCATTCGTGTAATGCCCCTAAAATCTTCAATTACCAAATCAGGGACTATTTTGCTCTCTAATTACAATAACTTCACTTAGAGCCATGTAACAGAAGATCCTCAAGTGCACTAAGCCTCAAGATTCATAGGACCTCTATTCTTACCTCAGAAAGAAAGGGCAAGAGACAAGAATGCAATAAGAATCCAGCAGCTAAGGGGCTGGAAGTAACAAAACTCTCCCATTAATCCATCCTCATATCTGCTGCTGTAATGTCTTTTTTTTCCTCTTTATATTCAGTCAGTGGGCACTTGGAAAAATCCACTACTTGCAATTATTCTGGCACGGCCAGGGGAATAATCTCCTTTAAGCACAAGTCTTGGACAATGTCTCTATCTTTTAGTATCAGCAAATGCAAATCACCGTGGTGTGTTTGGGTGTTAAAAAAAGGGCCATACACACATAAATGTGAAAAACATTATAGAGGGCATTTTGAAAAGACTAAATTAAAAAAAATACTTGGCTGAAGAGTCATGTAAATGTAGTGCACTGGGAATGCTCTTTGTAGATCTGATCTATTTTGATTAGTTTTGTGGTATTTTGTGAAGCAGTACATTGCAGTGTCATGGCAATCAAGGACTGGAAGTATTATTACCTAGAGTCAGCAATAATGAGAATAGAACCTTTAATTTCAAACTATAAGATAACACATTGATTAATAACCATGGGATGATTAGTCAATTCAAAACCTTAATGCACAATGGAGGAATTCATCTATTATCTATTCTATGTAATTCTTCTTTCATCTTGGTGACTTTAAAAACAACCGAGGAAAATTACTGTCCCTCAGTAAAGGCTTTTGAATTTCATATGCATTTAATTAGATAACTGCCAGCCCAAGGACAGGAACCATGACAAATAGTTGTTCTTTTCAAATTAGAAGAATAGACTGTTCAATGAGCAATATTGATGTTCTCTTGTACTGAGTTATACAAGAGTTCTGCTACCACTTCCTTTAATTTATCTAACCACCTTTAACGTTTAATGAGTTTTTTTTTAACATGGTTTTAGTTGCACATGCAAGTTGGTCATTTTTTAAAATGCTGCTACCAGCAATAAACCCACATAGACATAAACTCACAGCCCACCACAATTTTCTCCTAATTAGGTATGAAAGTGCAATTTACATGGGAAAAAGAGCATTAGAAATTAAGAGGCCATCTTTATGTTAGTAGAAAAGCAACAGTTAATCCTGTTTAATCTGTTTAATTGCTTCAACAGCCATAATAATAAAGATTGGCTAACTGTGAAATACTAACTCTAAAACAAAGGAGAAAGTTTCTGTGTTCTGGAGGGGGGGATTGTTGGCTTTTTCCCCCCTATTTCTGGTCTTGAGATGTTTTCTGCTTTTGGGGAATTGCAGTGGAAAGGGACGAAGGGAATGTTGCTGCTGAATGTCAGATCCGAAATAACTTCTTCCTGAAAGGGTTAAGCTCACAGTATGTTTTACTTGACAAGTAAAACAGGATGCTTCTAAACATGACATACTGACACTTGATAAAATATTTCCCAATCTTTATACTGTTTTGATAATTCACTGCATTACACACAATCAAGCTGTACAGGTTTCAGAGGGATTCTGAGCACATCGTTTAGACTGACAGAGCAAGTATTCCAGACAATTGGCTCCCTGAGGGTCAAGACAGTGATGCTCAATCAGGATTCAAACGGGTCATAAACCCTTCATGGATCTCGCTCAAGTGGGTGGTGATGTCTCCCTGGGGCAGCTCATCATTTTCTGCTACAGTCAAGCACTTGTCATTACAGACAAACTCCCCGTCAGTCTTAGGCACTCATTTAATCGAGTCTTAGTGAGAACAGCAAATATTATCAGTGCCACAAAAACCCTAAAGAGACAAATATATTAATCATAACTGCTGCGATGGTAATTTAAGACTGTCTCAAAACTCTGCTGGTGGTTCTTACATTATGGCCGCTTTGCAATGCAGACTTAGATTTTCAAATCTGGGTGCTGAATTCAAGCATTGCCATTGGGGTCTAAGCCTCTCAAGACAAGTCAGCTTGAAGACAAGTGAGAAGAAAGGTGTGCCAGAGTAATCAGTTTCAGAGCATGGGAAATGCGGGGGTAGCAGAGTACTCCTGAACTATGGAAAGCTAGGTCACGATTCAAGGTCCTCATTTTAAGTACACAAAAAAGAAACTAGTCTTCAAACATACATGAATGCTCGGAATAACTCACAACATTTGCTTTTGCAACTGTTCAGATAACCTGGCATACAACCAAGACAGCCATAATACACTGCAAGCTTGAAATAAAAACCCAACACAATCCCGGCAGCCTGGAACACAACGTTTTTATTGTACTGTTTTCATATCTGATTATGCTCTTATGCAAAGAAAAGAAAGAACGAAAGAAAGAAAATGTTGTTATGTATTAGAAAAGGATCTTAATAATCTAACATTGGACTTGACTGGCTTTATAAAACCTTCCACTCAAAGCTTAGCAGAGGCAAAGGAAGGGGGCATGCTCCCTTTCCCATTGTACAACCGCAGTACATTTGTACAGCCCCAAATCTAATCTAGGACAAAATCTCTGACTTGTAGTAAACAACTAATGTTTTTCAGTTTTAGACTGCAGCTGAACACGTGAAATTCATTATTCAGCTGAACGAGCTCCCCACTCATTTAGGTGCACATGCATAGGTGGATGGTTGAGTGTGACTTTCTTAATGTGATATAAACCAGGTGTTTTATATTGGTTTATATCACCTATCTAATTGAGCTTGCCAGCTCTCCAGCTGGTTCTGGTCCTTGCAGTTTCAGCACTCAAGATCAAGCTCTAGCTCAAGCCCATAAGCTATCTGCTAGTTTTCTCCTGACTTTCTGGCAGATTTTGGTGCTGATGTATCCAGAGTTGCATTGAGGCAAACCACTGAATAAGTCTTTGCCTTTGCACCTAGTCTTCAGGAAGGCCAGTTAAAGTACACAGCCCCACATCTTTTGCAATTACCAGGGATCTACGGCTCAGCTGATCCATCTGCTGTCTACATCCCTGTTCCCTCAGAAAGGCTTGGACATTATTTCTGCCTGCTCTCCCTCAGGGATGGCTGGCACTCCAAGGAGCTTAAAACTGCTTACACATCAGAGAGCCATGTTTAGCACCCATCAGTTCCCTTTACACACTGCAAGTCACACAAATGCATTTTAGAGACCTTAGACTTCTCCCTGCCTGGGCATGGGCAAATTATTCCTATTGCTTCCATTCTAAATCAAACTTCCCTCACAACACACATTTGTCAGAAAATTCAGGAACACATAAAAGACATTCATCTACTTCTACGTAGCAGGTAAAATACAGTTTATTAATGTAAAACTTTAAGTTGAAAATCTCACGACTATATTCCAGAATATTAAAGCAGAAATCAAAACAGCATTTAGCAGGATAAACCAAATTGGAAGCTGTATTTCAATAATGGAGTTTATTATTTTAAACTCCAATAACAAGCTGCTTGAGCTCAGTATTCATCACTAATATTAGCAGCAAAATAAAGAGAAATGAAGCTCACGTGGCCAGTGCTTTTATTTCCAAGCCTTCCTGTTCCTAAACTTCTTGACGCTTTTCTTCAAAGACCTTGGATCTGATCAATACCCATAACTAAGTAGGACTGAAAATCAATCTGTTTGTGTTCCTAATCCCCTATATTTATGAAAAATAATTTTAAAACAAACAAATAAACAAAAAAAAAAACCATCTGTATGCGAAACAAAACATAACCCCAAAGCAATCCAAAACCTTTTTTTATAATTCTCCAGATAGATTAGTGTGAACAGATTCAGTGACCTTATTTAATAATAGATAATAATGCATTACATACATAGCAACCATGCCAGAAAGCTCTGAAAATGATATACACTTCATCATATACAACTAAAAATTTAATAACCACTGAAAAGAACTGTAATATTGGATATTAAAGCCCTGTCCAGCAAAGTACAGAAGTTTTGGATTGACTTATCTGCTCAAAGTGTAACCTAGCTTACTGGGAATTAACTACTGTAAGAATGAATCTGAGTATGCAGTTCTCTTTCGGTCTGGAACTACATTTCCTGAAACTGCATAGGTAGGAGAAAGATTATCCTTACAACAAACATCTCCACCCAAACTCAGAAAAAATAACAAAGCAAAACAAAATAACAAGAAATATCAATAATAAAAAGATTCAGACTTATAAAGAGCTGTAACTGTGGTTCGATAAGGAGCCTAGAAGTGTTGCAGAAGTCTAAGATGGACAAGCATCTATCAGTTATAACCTAAGCTCAGCTGAGCATCTCCTTGGCAGAGGGATAAACTGGATAAATTCTCAAGGTCTCTTCCAGCCTATGAGTTTTGTGAAGTGATTTGGGATCTAGGAAGAGAAGATCCATCATACAAGAATAAAAGGGCAAAATTCTGCTCTTTCTCTCACGTGTGTAAGGCCTCAAACACAGTGGGGGAAAAAAACTAGCTTTCACTTCAAAAGCATGAAAAGCACTAGTACATACCCAATGCTATGATCAAAAGGATGCCCAAGGTCATAGAGGAAGTGGGTGAGAAGTGAGCCTAGCATTGCTGTACAAAATAGGCAACAAGGAGGGCTGAGGGGACAATGCTCTTGCAAAGTAACTAGGCAACATTTTTTGGGAAGTGTCTTCCCTTGAATTCTTGCAGGTAACAAGCAAGAGCAACTTGCTACCCAGATCCATGCCAGCTGTGAACAACTGGAAAGATGAAAAGCACAGATTCCTCCCGTTTTAGTGAGCAAAATTCTGAAAGACAATATTAGGTACTACGGTCATTTTAAAATATCTTCCTCCTAAGGGTTAATTCTCCTGACACCAATTATTTATCATATGAAATCACACCAGTGAATCTGGATTTTCTGAGTATTTGAATTCCCAGTGCTCTTAAGGGTAGTGAAAAGGAAAGGACCAAAATTTTTTGGCTTGGGATTTTCCTGCAATACTAATAATGAACCTGCACTTCATTGTGTCACCTGGGAGTATTTAGTAAACTTATAATTGAATAGAAAAACAGCATATTGAGTTTACAAATTTCTTTTCATAAGCAAATTACATTTCTCTTGACTAATAAAAATATTTCAGATTGATCCATGTATAGCAGGATATTGCTGTGTTGCGAAAACACAAGAAAACTAGTAAGATTTTAAAATGTAAACTTTAAAATAAGTATGGGAGTGAAGCAGCTTTTTAAAACGATCAATTTATCCGGGCATTGTCTGTTAGCTTTGTATTTCTTGTGCAATACAGGAATGTTTATTATCACCATTGCATTTTGCTTGCCATCAGCTCCTATAGGCTTCTTTTTGGAGTTCACAGGAATAAACCTGTGACTACAGGAGGGCTTACCAGAGTGCAGATCATTTAAGCAGTGGTGTCAATTTATCTCCGTTCCCAAAAAGCGAAGATCAGAACCAATGACAAGCACAACCACAGCAACATCTTGGACAAATCTTGCTGGATTAGAACATCTCTTTCTCTCAGAGAGGTTGCACAGGTTCTCCCTGACTTGATGTCTAGCAATTAAGACTATACTCTTAAGAAAATTGGTACAAAGGGCACTGGAAATTGTCACAAAGTGGCAAACCAGTGAATAAAGCCAGAACAATAGAAGTGAGAACTCCTGACACAAGGACAACTTAAATGGATCAGAATTAATTCTGATGATTTTTCCCTCTTTCAAACCATATTATTCACATCCATATTGTCTATGAGGGTAAACCAATATGATGAAAAATACCTAAGATGAAATTAGCAATTAGCTCAAGATTTGGATTCACATCAAAAATCTGCAAGTAGTGGAGCAAGGGCAAGGAGAGAGCAGAGAGTTATATTTGCAAACAGTCAGCCTTTTACTATCTGGCTTCAAAATTAAAGCCACCATGGCAACAGAACGCCAAGCATTTTTTAGTAGGGCAGAATGCTATTTATCTTTACAAAGAAACCCTTACTGAAATAAAAGAACAATCTGTGAACTGCACTCCTTGAATGCACTGTTTGAATGGGTACATCTGTCTTCAATATTAAGGACATATTCAAGAGTTCCTCCATTTTGTATCAAGAAAATACCTTTTCTTTCCTCACTGCACTGGGGAAATAAAGATGGTTGGCAGCTTTGAGACTTGAAAGTTCTTCTATTTTATGCCATTGTCCTAAATTTCTTTCTGCCTGTATGAAAACTAGCAGTGGTAGCTACAGCTGCTTTCCTTCACTGAATAAACCTTAGCTATGTGTGCACGGAAACTTCTCCTAATGTCACAAAAGGTGATTTTTCTATAGGATTTTTACTAAAGCAGCTAACTAAACTAGAACAATAACATATGCTGGAGCACGTCCATATAAATCCTGAATTTTTCTATTTGAATTGAGCTTACTGTACTCTTCTTTGATATGAAATATTCATGGTAAAAATGCAACCTCTTTAGTATGGGGTTAAGCTTTTAAATACTGAGAAGAAGAGTTTTAAAATGTCATGGCAATGCAAAAGCAAGCTATATAAATATTATGAGTTCTCATAAGTCAAATCTTTGGATTTTCTGCTAGTAACAGATTACGTTCAGTATCATTTACACATTAAGGGTTATGCTTCGGGTAAATTCTATAGGTCTTTCTGAGCTCAGAATTACCATACTACCCACTAGTCCACTCTTTTCACAAAATCTTCAAAAGTTTCCAGCAGAAACTGTATGTGGGAAATGCCCAATAAGACTGAGCAAAATGGAACCTTATCTGCAAGCTTCCTTTCTTCACACAGAATTGTCTGTTACAATGGGAAGTTTCAATTCAGGAAGAAGCTGCTCAAATTCCAGCTCATGAGATTAGGAGGGCTCAAATTTAAAACTGACAAAAAAATCCTTCTAGATATCCTAAAATCCCCTTATTTGGAAAGATGATACCTCTGGCACCTAACAAAGCAACAAACCTAGGAACTACCTTTAACATTACCAGTTGCTGCTCCCATCAGTTTGCATTCACACTCCGCCTTTTCCTCACTCTTCCTCTTGGCTACAGGAATTCTGTAAGGGTGGGTCATCCACTAACAAGCGATCAAGAGAGAAGACAGAGAATAATCCATTCTTTCCCTATCAGACCTCTGCCTCTAGCAGCAAGAATATGAAAAGATCAACTGTCCATTTACTGCAGACAGAAATAACAGACATCCAACTAGTATCCAGATCCTCAGAAGTGAGATTACATGTTCATTTAAAGACTTCATTGATCTGTCTTTCCTCGCTCGCTTACAAGGCCTGAAAAGGTACAGAGAAGCTAAGAGAAACTCAGCTTTGTAATCAAGCTGTTTTGCACTTCAAATCAATATTTTCATATTCACTGCAATTTAAAGATGTTCAAATCAGCATATATTACTAAGCTGACTTGGTTATGCATAATTTTAATTCTTGCAATTTGTCACTTGCTTTCCAGACAATAATGTCATGTTGTTTCTAAACACGAATCAGAGTGACTTTCTCACTTTATGCGTCCTGCAAATTGCTTTGTTTTACAGAACCATAATTTCTTCTACTTTCAATTACAGTCACATTTTATAACTTTGACAATCTTAAAAGTATTACATGTTAAGATATTAATTTAAGGAATGTTGGATGAAGTGTGCAGACTTAGTGCAGAACATATTCTGACAGATCTGACAGAAAACATGAAAAATGTGTGCTTTCTATCATAATGATTATTTTTCAGATAACACCAGCTGTGCAACTATTAAACCAAGTGACTGTTTTTCCACATAACACCAAGTACCAGCGTTCAATCATGAAAGAAATATAAATCTCCATGGGCTTCTTCCACATGCTTTAAATCAGCAGCAATCTGTGCATTTGTATCTGCACTAAAAACGTGGTAGAAACAGGGGATGTCTTCCAGCTGGAAACTCTTTGGCATCTTTATTGATAGATACTCTGAATGGGGCATGTAGTGCAACATTTATAGGGATGTAGTTCAGTTTTAAACTAAGTTCCAAATAAAATATCACACATATAAATGCTTCCATTGGTAACTAAACGACATGAGCAACTCCAGGAATTATTAAATCTTCATGTTGCCCTTTCCATTTTCTTAGTCTGGGAGGGTTGGATTTCTCAACCTTGATTAAAACGCTCTGGACTGAATGTATGATAAAGGGTATCATTCCCCTTATGAAACTCAGAGTTTTTAAAAGGGGCTTTAATAATTTTGGGGCATTACAGGATTCTTTTCACAAGCTGCATGTACGAGTACAGCCTTTCCTAACAGCTACCTAATTGGATAATGCCATCCTATAAATCCCTGACACCAGATGTTGGAGGGCAAAAACGGTCTTCTGGCTTTTTCCCTCCTACTCGGTAGAGTTCAGATGTGCTTTTTAAACACCTCTAATTCTATTTTATGTTCATTTCAGGATCAGAAACACACAGCATAGCTATATCTCAGATCCAGAGGAGATAAAAAGGAAAGTGTATTTTTTCCTGGACTCACTATTTGCATATGTGGTGATCTATAAATTCTCCAGGGCAGTAGACTTTAGTGATGATTAAGTTTTGAACCGGTTTGTGGCCTCATAATACGATAAATGGAACAGATTAAAAAAGTAATAATTATGTTGAGATATCCACTTTGGACTATGACACCAATTCTAGGCTCGGAAAGAGCGCAAAATGCTTTTTATTTGTGGAAAAAATAGCATGGATCGAGTTTGGCTTGGTACTGCTCATGCACGTAGGGCATATAGCTCTGGCTTGTGAGTAATATTGCTCATAAAAGGTCTGATCACATTGAGTGATAAACTCTTGCTTAGGGCCAGCATGAATTAACCAAAGAAAAAGAAACAAACGTCAAGAGAAAGCAAAAGCAGCATTGTAGAATGCAATGAAAGATGAGCAAAACCCTTCCCTGGAGCTTCTGCTGGCTCTCTCCCAGAACTGCCAGATTCTGTTGCTTTTCTCTCTTTTGTGTCTCCGGAAGAGAAAAAAAAAAAAAAAAAAAAAAAAAGCAAGATCTTTTACAAAAGTTTTGAAACTTGGCTGTGTGGAGCTGGCAGCTCGCCAGGCATTGCTTCCTCCTGGTAATTCACACAAATGCTGTATTAGAACAAAAAACTGAAAAGAGGAAACAATACAGGCAAAAGCAGTTCTCTTAAATCCTTTCTTCCCAACTAACAGCTCAGACAGCCACAGGAGGAGAATGTCCTAGAAGAGGAGTAAATAGTCCAGGAGCAGGTAAAGCATCTCAGTGGAAAATCAGAGAATCTAAGTCAGGATTAAATATGCAATGGTTTTAAAGCAAATATTCTACAGGGTCATTATATTTGGACAGTAAATATAGGTGCATTTAAGCCTATCTCATATTTTCAGTGACCTTTCCCTACAGCAGTAGACAAAAATGTACTCATGATCTCCCTAACAGGCATTCAAGACATTGAATTACAAGCCCTGCTAAGTCCTGTGCTCTGTCTGCATCCTGTAACATCCCAAACATTTTCAGCATTACAGTTAGACACCTTCTCTCCAAGTGCAGCTTGTTTTGCAGCATTTGTCCTCTAGAAGCTCTGTGACTCCCTCAACATTCAGGTCTACCCAAGCACCACAGCACAACAAAAACTCTCTTAACAGCCCGTATCAAATCTCCGCAGCTTCTTAGCATGTTCTTCCTTCTCTTAATGGCTCACAGTAAGAAGAAAAATCCTCTCAGCATGAAGAAAAAAAGAAAGAAAAAACAAACAGCACAACTGTGTAACCAACACAGCAAAAGATGATTCTGTTTCTTAACAGCTGTAAGTCAAAGTGTGAACAACTGAAATTAACTGTGCTGCTGAGCAGATGTGCCCAGGACAGCCCCTGGATCTTTGCTACCATCCACTGATAGCTTCCCCAAGAAATCAGGATGTTCCATTTCTCCTTACTACTCATTATTGCTCTTAACTTTGGTAAACTGTTACGCCATGTGAAAAGTCTAAGAACGGATTTCACTACGATTAGCAGATATTTTTCTCATTAAAAACAACAACAGCAACAAAAAACAGACAGAAAAACATAGCAGCTCACTGCCAATCAGCTAAGGCAAGCATAGTCTAACCAGATGGGTTACACTCCTTGTGGTGATTTTTCACACAAATATTTCAATTGTAGATCACGCACAATTTCACTTGTTTCAAAATCTTTTCAGTATTGGCTTTTTTGGGTTATGCATATTTATCTTAACATGGATCCATAGACATGATAAGTCTCTTCGCTTGTTCGTCACTGATTCTATTAAGGAACACACTGATATGCAAAGCTACAAAAGGGAGTGAATCCACTTGGAAATCTCAGTAGGACAAATGCTAGAAATTTTCAACTGTTTGAAATAAATACAGAAATGTACCTTACAGCCTAAGCTGACTTGCACACTGTTATCTTTCCAACTTGTCTGTCCTATGTATGAGTCAGATCTTGTAAAAACTAGAGCCAGAAAGAATTAGTTTTGGGGAGTTCACTGTGCAACATCGTTTGAATTGCTGCCACATCTTTTGCACACAGAGATAAAACATCTCTAATAATATCACCTGCAGAAAAACTCCTCAAAGCTAAAAGCACAAAACTGCTAAATGATCAACTTGCGATTTCTTTCAATGAACAGCCCAGTAGTCAAGATATTCAGCTTGGACAGGGTCACCAAGGTTCAATTCCTTCCTCAGTGGGTGAGAGCAAAGAAAAATTTCCAGTCTCTTATACGAGGTTTTTAAGTCATCAAGAACTAAAGTTTCCCGAGAGAATGAAGATCTCAGGATTGCCCATGGAGGCTGTTCACTGTGTAAGAAACTGAAATGTCAGTGGAAACAACAATCAAGAACCAAGCACATGAACCAAGTAAGTTGAGTTCAAGCAAATATTGCTTCTAATTCCTTTGATTTGCAAAATAAATTCATTAAATTCAAGGCTTTAGGTGAAGAAATTTCCTTTAACTTAAGTCATGAAGGTCTTGAATCTGCTTTTTAGCACTGACCAAGTTTGCTCACTCTTTAGATTTGCCTTTTCCTCTCACAGTCTTTGTGGATTTTGTCTTTTGAGATTGTACAATTTTCAAACCAGGACCTAACCTCCTTTTAGACGTTTAAATACGATGAAACAAACATCTGCTTTGGACCATTTTACTTTAACATAATGCAAATAATAACAGGCATTTCTCTGGGTGGCTTCTTCATTTTATAACTGGGCTAAAGAGGAAAAGAGAGCATATACTCTACTGTTATAATGCAAAGCTTAAAATAAATGAAAAATGTTACGCAGTTTCTAGTCCATTGTGGATGAACACTGTGGACAAAGCACAGAACACAGGTGCACACATACAGGTTTCCTGATTCATAAGCACTCGTTTGCATTCCCCATTAGCAGTAACACTAGCCATGGACCCATTAGAGCAGCAGCTACAGTAAAGTGCCTGTTGTAGCCAACCAACCAGAGCAGCAGTTACACACTCAGCAATCTGACCTACAGCCGTGAAAATCAAGTTGCTGGTTTATCACAGGATTAAGTGATAAAGAGGCTGTTAACTAGAACCTCTTTATCTGGTCTTTCTCTGAATCCTGTCACAATATCTTTCAAATTTATCTAAACTACCATGACACACAAGAAAACACGCTTTCAATTTTGAGCTGCACCTCAAACAGCTTAATCCAGAGCACTGTGCTGTTCACTGCCAGACACGAAACAGAAAGTATGCGTGGATGGGCATCTGGAAGCACCCAAGATGGATCAGATGAAGCTCAACCATTCATTCAATTTTTTTTTGGACGCACAGTGTTATACACACCAGATTTTAGGTACACTGAAAGTATCAGCAATCATGCTGACAGATTCTCTCCCACTGCTCTTGGTACTTCTTTGCAAACCTCTGTTTAGTTGTTGCCTCTTGCACTGTACTCCTGGTCAGCTGATGATGGCAGAAAATACCTGCAATTTTGTAGCATGGTGTCTGGTCTTTAACAAAGAGCCCCCATCTAATAAAACAAGAATGACAATTACATCTAGTGATCTTTCAAATCTAGCAGAAGGCTAGTATCAGTATAGTGTGATTCAAGTACTGCATGTCATTTAGACCCTTTTTTTTTAATATGGATTTCACACTTCAACAATACTTTCTTCCCCATGATCACCTGTATAATAGTCTTCTGTGCAGAACAGTAAAAATATTTCTAGATACTAAACATAGATCTGTTTCTCTGATGAATGCTTAAAGGAGAGAATACACATTTATAAACACACATATATAAATATGTTACATATATGTGTGTGTTATATGTATATATGTTATATATAACATATTTTCCCATAAATTCCTTTGTCCAAATTTGTCACACTGAATGACTTCTGCAAAACTGGCAGCCTGAGAAGTGCAGCATTATGTGTTTCTCCTGCCAGCATGCCTGGCAGATTGGTCTAACAGACTGTTAATACAATATCTCATTTTGTGTAGTGGATGGAGTTCTCCTGCACTACCTTCTGTGAACAAGCAAGACAAAAGCCTACCTTTTCTTCACCCATTTGAAATAAATTTTATTATTTTTGAAAGTCTGTAAACCAGTAAAACTGCCTACAACATTTCTGGGTTTTCCAACAGTGTTATGGCTAACTTTGCTGCACAAGAATTGCTCTGTGAAGTGATTCATGCTCTGTGCAGACCTCCGTCCTCTTTAGAAAACTGGTGCTGTTGACTGCAGTAGATTTTTCAACAGAAAAGTCAAACAACACAAGTGATTTGCAACATTGCAGAACACAGTAATTCCCACTGCTTGTCTTTTCAGGGGAGCTATGAATCCAATGAAGATTTATAAGAAGAAAGTCGCTTTCATTCTCAAATAATGTACAACTGGCAATGTAATGCATTCACCGTTACCAGGCCGTGTTTATAACATGCTGCATCACTTTGTGTTATAACATGCTATAAAGTCTGACCTAATTTGATATGACAGCTAAAATTCAAAGGACAACATTTCCCATTTCGTTTCCAAATGGGATAACTGCAACGTTCCAACAAAAGCTGGCCAGCAGCAGAAGGGTAGACAGGAAAGAGTCCATGGTCTGCCAACTTCAAATCACTGCTGAGTAGTTCAGCATATCTCTAGAAAAAAATCCTTTAAAAGAGTAATTAATCATCATTTAGGAAAGGTCTTCAGTGAAGTGTGTTTATGTTCTATTCATGCATACCAGTTTATTAGCAAACAGTGAACTTCTGCAGCCATGCACCTGTATTTACATCGATTCAGAAGAATACGGTCATTCTAAAAGCTAAAGCAAAAAGTGATCAGTGGTTATCTCAACATTCTCTAATTCATATTTCTTTACAGAGATGTTTGAATCCAGAATGATTCCCGCATCCAGTGATTCGGACACTTCTCAGTTATTAATGCAGCACCTGGGATAACACTGCTTTCCAAGTGAACCCAAACATCTCTTAAGCAGTCGAAATCTTCTGCAGTATGAACTTTTTCTGCAGCTGTGTACCTTAAGAACAACTCTGAATGATTTCTCCTTCCTATCAGGATATAGAATCAAGAATCAACAGGGGGTGGAAAGGACCTCAAGAGACCTTCTAGTCCAAATCCCCTGCTAAACAGATACCATACAATAGATCGCACAGGTGGGCATCCAGATGGGTCTTGAATGTCTCTATGGAAGGACAGTCCACAACCTTTATGGGCAGTCTGTTCCATTGCTCCATCACTCTTACCAGGAAGTTCTTCCACATGTTTGTACAGAACTTCCTACCCAGGACCTAACATCTCCTTGCTGTATGCAAGAAAATTATTGAATCTATTTTAACCTCACTTAATTTTCTTTCTCTACTGAAATACAGACATTTCAGAACTGCATATTAACCTAATTAGCTTGTAGAAAACAAGTGAAAATAACACTTTGAACCAGTACATTGCTTTATTAAGCCAATATCTACTGCTTTGCATTGAAGAAGGACATTTGAAAAATAAATTCTTCATAAACCAAAACCGTCAACCTAGCAACCACAGCCTGCACTGTACTTCACTCCCCAGTCAAGCAGACAGTAGAGTTCAGAACACAGTGAAAGCCTAAGAAAAATGCCATTCAATCAAAGTAAATCCTAATCTTTTGTGCATTTCATGATGGTGGGACATTTAGAAAATGGGATAATTTTCCCAAATCACCTTAATGTGTCGAAGTCATATGAAAATCTCCATTTTCTATCACCTCTGTACTTCCCTCTCTGAATAAATGCCTGAGGCAATCATTTTAAAAAGCTAAGAAAAAAAGAAAAAAGGCTGGGGCAGTAGAAGCATGCTTGCCGGCAATGGTTGCCATTATCTGCCTCAAATTAGCAGTGATTGTGGAAGAACTTATAAAACAGTAGTAAATTCATCTTTTATCCTTAGTGGCAGCTGTCTCCAAATTTGTGGTGGAAGTGAACCATCCCTTGTGCTGCCTGGCAAAAGTCTTCATGAACCACTTAGAGCAGTGTAAAGGCACTACTCAGAGGGAGATAAAATAATAATTTTTATATTAACTCTCATTTTTTCAGTGAATTAATAACATTTCAGAGAAGACTTCTGACCTATCCCTTCAACCTAAATTATCTAGTTATAATTACCTGCTAAAATATTATGGCATTTCCATATGCGTGGCTAAACCTGGCCTTCTCATGGCAAAGTTTGATTATATTTCAGATCTGTAAGTTACATATTTCTGATATCCTTGGAGAATTAAAATATATGAAAAATAAAACGAGACATGAATCTCATTAGGGAATCATCTATAGTAGTTCAAGCAAATGTCTAATTTATGAGTTATAACCAGTTTGATTTTTTATGCTGTTGGCACAACCCTAAAAGCTTTGCACAGTGACATTTCCTATTGATCTCTTATGAATTAAAAAAAACCTCTCTCCACTAAAAAAAATTCCCTATTTAGGATGGCAGAGGCTATGATTCTGCTCTAAATACTCATCTCCACCTTCTACCTTGAGTCCTCCTCTTAGAAATAGTGAAATAAGGCACTGGAAAACTAGAGTCATTTGAATGCTTTTGTAACTAGATTGCTATTGCTTGCTTATTTATTTTAAACAGAATTACCCATAGCTGTAATGCTAACTCTTGTGAGCCAAAAGAAGTGATGTTATTTATACCCATTTGTAAGGTGTGGGATGAGAATATGCCAGGTTGTCTCTGTTTCACCATCCTTCCAGTATGTAATTTGCATCAGTGACCCCCACCAGATGCTTCAGAGGAAAGAGTAAGAATCAATGCCACATGCTGAAGTAAGACTGTTGGCATCCTCCAGTGAAGGTCTCAGATTCATTCTCAGCAGTTCAAGATGGGCAGTAACCATTGACATTGGTGCCTTTCTCTATCTTGCAAACCTCCATGGTTTGAGTACACTTTTCATTCTTGTAAGTATACAATCTTACTAAGTAATTTACTTAAACAATAGTTGTTGTACATATTTGCCACTTGACAGCATTAATGAAATAAGCTCCAATCTCACCTGTGAGGGAAAAAGCCACCATCATTATTTACTCTTGGAAAATATGGTTTCAAATTTGCCTATGGCAAATATAGTAGTTTCTCATTGCACGTACTTCTTCCACTCACACAGCCCTTCCTGTTCACTCGAGGCACGAAATGCCTCCCACATTTCAGAGTCCTCAGATTCAGTAACTGGAGTATCTCTTCTCAGAGATGCCTTCAAGCTACACAATATAATTATACGTATATAATCATAGAATGGGCTGGCTCGTAAAGGACCACAATGATCATATAGTTTCAACCCCCTGCTGTGTGCAGGATCACCAACCAGCAGACCAGGCTGCCCAGAGCCACATGCAGCCTGGCCTTGAATGCCTCCAGGGATGGGGCATCCACAACCTCCTTGGGCAACCTGTCCCAGTGCCTCACCACTCTCTGTGTGAAAAATTCCCTCCTAATATCCAACCTAAACCTTGCCTGTCTTAGTTTAAAAACATACTGCTTGTCCTATCACTATCCACCCTTGCAAACAGTCATTCCCCTCCCGTTTATACATTCCCTTCAAATATTAAACGACAACAATGAGGTCTGATAATATATATATATATATATATATGTATATATATATATATATATATATATATAATTCAGTTCCAGTATTTCCACCAAAGACTAGTTAATATGAGACCTAAACCAACCACGATGCTCCAGATACTACTAAATTTAAACTTATATTGCAATCAGATTAAAAATTTTAAACACCAGTGTATGCAAGTTATGGTTCACAATGTTCTTTGAAGCTCTTCGACTGAATCTAAATATGATGATTCCCGGTCCTCCTACAAACTGAAGCATTTTGGTCATGAGACATTACCTTCCCAGCATGTGGTATGCCTATCAGCAGAAAAGTGGTAAAAAGGAACTGACTAACTTTATTTATTACATTTGCATTGCTTACAAAACCATTTACTTAATGGATGAGTATCATTAGCAGTCCAACCACAAAACAAGAACAACAAGAACAACAACAACAAAAAAAACAATGATGTTTCATAGGTTCATTAAAATAATATTTCAAAGCAATCATTAGAACAAGAAGCTAAAGATCCAACAGACAGTAAGTTATCTGCAAATAAATGAGGCAGAACAAACATGTTTTGAAGTAAGTTAAGAAACATGTTTACAAATATATTACATCCATAACAAAAGCAGGAATGAAGCTTAGAGACTGCTGTATCTGATTCTTTTGATTCAGGCGTCCTCAGACTTGTGGTCAACACACTGTGCCTCAGCACACAACATAAAGAAGTTCATAACAGAGTGTAAAGATGAGGTTACACGTAAGAGTGGCTTAAACTAAGGACAGAAAGCCATGGGCATTTTGTGTAAAGAAACAGAAGAAAGCAAAATAAAAACATTTTTAAAAAACCAACAAACAAATGAACAACAACAACAAAAAACAACCAACAAAACACACAGCACTGCAGGAACAAACAAACTTCCATAGAAAAACAAAGCATTTCCAGTATACCAGTCAAAGGGTACAGAAACACACTGAGAGTCTGCCCCTATGGCAAATTCATTTCTAGAAACATGAATAACCGTTCTTGCGGATTATATTTATTTACTGCAGTAGCTATTCCCATTCCCTTTTGCATCTCCTACGATCTTACTCTTTGCTTGTGTCCCAGGTTTAAGCAGCCAAAACATCTTTTGCAGCTCTGTTAGAAAAGACAGAATGAGAAATGCAACTAAAACTTGTGCCTTCATTAGTCCAAATTCTGTACCCATTCATCAGGTCGGATGGCTGATCAGACAGTAAGGCAAGAAATAAACAGCATCTTAGCCTGTCCTTCTCGAGACAGTTGGTTGTTCCTGCTCTACTGTGTGTGTGCTTGGCTTCAAAAAAGCAGAATGAGATTTGCAGAACATAATGAAAGTAGTTCCATTCCATCTTGATATATTCCTTTTCTCTACAAAGGGACTATGATTATTGCTTTGCATGATGATTTTTAAATCTAATTTAGTCTAACTAGGGGAAAAAGGAATAAAGAATATTATTTGCATAAAATCTTTTCTCATTTCATTATCTACTACATGCTCTACCTGGATTATCGTTGTTTTTCCAAATCTTTAAAAAATGTAAACAATTGTTGCTGTCATGAAACTACAAGGACTAATAACTCTAGCCTGTAATCAGCTGCTTAGAATTGTCAGTGCCTTTAATTTTCTGGACCACCTCATAGCCAATGAAATTAAGAAAGCTGTCCTCCAGTCTTCAGAACACAGAACAGCTGACTGTCAGAGAGGAACTCTTGTGCTCCCAAAATCACCTGTGTTGCATCTGTTTTACTATAGGCCAGCAGTTGCAAAACTGTGCCCGAATCAAACAAAAAGCATGATGGAATGATTTAATAAAGAGTATACTGAAGGAAGGAGCACAGACATAAGGGGAGGAAATAGCGGCTCTGGAGTTAAAGCTGCAATCAATTCCCATTTCAAAGCTCTCTTTCAGTAGTCTTATAATCAGAGCTAGATTGGAAAAGGTGTTCAGCTAAAAAATTGTCATATTTACTCTGAAAACAAAATAGAAAATTTAAATGGCTTTCTGTTCCATTCTGTTAAAATATTGCCATGATTCAAAAATGCTTGTCACATTCTTTAGACCCATTATCACTTTAAAAGTGATAAATATTTATAACCTTTCTCCTATACCTTTACATCTAGCAGCCTTACACCATACCTAACGCTTCTTGAGCAGATGAGCACTCATTATACACTGTGATAAGCAACAGAACTTAATTGGAAGTCTATGTATCCTTGCTGTGGACAGTTTGGGTCAAATCGTATGTATCTGGGATTCTTGCCACTTACTTTGGTAAGATTTGCTGCATGCATGAGTGTGCACTAACAAGTTGAAAGGAAATATATATATATTATATATATATATATAAAAGATACCCAAGATACACAAATCAGAAAAATGCTTAATAAGTGACAGAAACCTTTCTATAGAGCAAGCACAAAAATCTGTTTGCAGAAGAAGGCATTGGTGTTCCTAAGACATAGCTGTGTGCTGTTGCAGAAAAGTTACAGGCTTTCTAAAAGCAGTAGAACTATTTTGATTCACTTAAAATTCCAAAACAACAAATTTTATAAGAGTTCGTGGAATTGATGTTTTTAAATCCAAAGAGGTCTCCAGACTGGAAAAGTCTTGTAGCTGAGTTCAAACAACTAGAGTGTTACCCAAACAAATCAATGAAGCCTGAGCTTAAGACAGCACTTTCTGAAATTTTCATGACATGTATGAAAGTTCCTTAGGAACCCACATTTAGCCCAGCAAATCAAACACTGATTTTGCTACCAGCAAGAGAACTGTCCCACTGTGTTAGGGATGATGCAACCTTTCACTCTTCACACCCACTCTGCCATAAACCCATGAAGGGGCTGTTAGTTTGTTTGTTTGAAATTAAGTTATAAGAATTCAACCTGCTACATCTACATCTTTGGGAAACAACAACAGCCAGGAATAAACCCACTATCCCATGATGCAGGGCTAGGCTGTAGGTGAGGGCAGGATCTGCCTGGGGCGAGGAAAGCCCTGCTCAGCATTGCCGGTTTGCATGCAGCTGCCTGAGGCAATCCCCATTAGATTTCAGTCCTGATGTTCGTTGTCTCAAGACAACTGGTGGGTACATCTGGAGTCTCAGCCTGTGCAGGAATGCTCCAGGGTGTTTATATAAATAAAACTAGAAAAATATGAAAGAAGCAAGCAAGCAAGTGACCCATTTTGATCACACCCTTTTCAGTAAATTTGCCCTCAGGCCAATGCAGATCATTCCTTTCCTCTGAATAACATAATAAAGGAAAATAAAGTTCTCACAGACATGCAGAGTGTCAGCACCTGCATATTTGCACAGATACCAGTGTCTAAAGCAAGCAAATGCAGGGCAGGATGGAGCACAGGTCACAGTGACCTCTGGGCACATCTCTGCAGAGAAAGGATTGCACACATTTGGAAAAACAAATTCAGAGCCTGCAGAGCTCCACAAAAACTTGTGGAAAAAACAGATGAGGAATGTCATGAATTGTTTGATTAGAGTTACGGGCTCATTGCTGGAAAACAAATACATAATTTTCCATTAACTTACACATCACCAAAACAATTAATTAAAATATAATAAGCTTCAGATTTGTAAATATACCACCAGCTGTGAATTAATAAGAAGCACTTTAAACTTTTATTTGTACTCATAAATGCAACAGGATTACTTATCAGACAAGAATCAGCCAATTCAGGCTGTTGCCCTTTCAAGATCTACCATATCAGATATATCTGTGATCTTGTCAAAGAGAACACTGTGGAAATCACTTCACACAAGACATGAGAAATTTTCGTATATGATCTGAGATTACAGAGATTACAGGCTGAGCAAACTGTCTGCAGGTGCCAGCAAGTACTACCTCCATTGCTAGTACTGTAAATATGGCAGGATATAACTCAGCATCATTTACAAAATTTAAAAGAAAAAAAAAAAAAAGGACTGGGACCCATCAGCATTATATGAACTAATTTATGGATCATATAGATTTTTAAATTAGACCAGATTATCATGCAAATAAATCAATTAAGATGATTGATCCTATCACTGATAGGATGCAGATTCTCAAGAAATTAAACTCACTTTTTTCACAAATGTAGTTGTCATCTGGCAAAATTAATTAACCACAACAATTTTAGATCATAGAATCATAGAATCACAAGGTTGGAAATGACCTGTCAGATCATCTAGTTCAACTGTCTCCTCATCACCACTGCCACCACAAGCACTAAACCACATCATGCAACACGTCGTCCTTGAACAGCACGCCTCTTGAACACTGCCAGGAAAGGCGACTCCACCACCTCCCTGGGCAGCCATTGCAGTGCCTGACCACTCTGAGAGAAAAAGTTCTTCCTTATGTCCAATCTAAACCTCCTCTGATACAACTTGTGGCCATTACCCTGTGCCCTGTTCGTTGCCTGGGAGAAGAGGCCAAATCCCTCTTCACCACAACCTCCCTTCAGGAGGTAATATAGTAGTTTAATCTAGATTACAAAACAATACAAAATAAATTTAAAAGTCAATTCTATCACAGTCATAACTGAAACTTACAAATGAATAGAAAAAAAATGGCATTAAAAAAATAAGACATTTCTGTATCGTGAGGGTACTGTGAGAATTTATGTTCTGAATTAACAGTGGTTCCAGTTGATGTCACAGATTTTCAAATTATTTATTTTCTTGAAGAAGAGCTACTGCTGTCATCCTGTTCTCTTTGGCCAACTTCCTAAATAATTCAGTTTGTCGAAGGCAAGGAGAGAAACAAGAAAGGAAAAGAATCTTCCTTACCTGCTCTAAACTCTTCTCTAAAAATCACCTCCAGTGAACCCTTCAAAAAGCCAGTGCCAGAGAACTACACTAACCAGCTCCTGATTTATTGGCTTGCTCATCCAGTGAGTGCTTAGAAAAATCCAACACTGAATTCATTAATAATATTAAAGCACTAAATCCTATGCAAAACTTTACTGTTATCAACCACAATTCAACAGCATTAAATTAGCATAGTCATAGTAGGTGAGAACTAAAGACTTTGGTTACTAAACTAAGCAAGAAAAAATACAACAGACTAATTATTTTGTGTTATATGTCTCCCATTCACTTCATTGCTTACTATGGGTATACACAAATTTAAAAAAACATACCAAATAAAAGTTTTACTATATATTAGTTAATGCCTACCTCAGCAAGAGATATTTCAAACACACTGACCAACAGGAATTCTCTCATCGAGGTCAGTAAAAATGTGATGGCACTCAAAACATCAGAAGGAATTTGATGTGTGGATATATACAGCTACATGAGAGTAACTGCACTTTCTCATTTTAGAAACTTATCTCCACTTACTTTGACCCTTTGACTTCTTGAGAAAGTGAGCAGATTTGGGGAGCAAAGTTAAGAGCAAATGATTAATGAGGATGCAGATGAGAGCGCCACTAGTTTCTAGCAAAAAACTGTTCTCCTTTGAAGACATGGACACAAAAAGCACAGAAACATCAAGTCATAAGAGCTAGGTTTTTTATTAACTTTATGTAGAATTACAAGAAATCTCAGTCTTTGCAGGTAGGAGAACCACCATTTTAGAAAATTATTGAGAAAACTGAGATAACTGAGAAAAACAAAACCGGATGACAGTGACAGCAAAATGCGTGCAGTCAAAAGGCAAACTGTTCCAGGCATGATGTCACCGGTTTTGAAAAAGGCTGAAACCCAGAAACTTCTGCTGTTGTTTGGCATGGGAAGAGATGTTAGAGAATAGAGGAATAGCCAAAATGCTGTATGACACAGAGAATTTCAGGAGAACAAAACATTTTTATGTTACCTGGCAGATTATGTTCAATTCATATTCTGCTGCACAACTGAACCTCTTCTAAAAACATCAACGGAATTCTGTCAGTGCAGAACAGGGATTCTGCCTTCATTACATACACAAACTTTGTTAATAAATTCTGTCATCCTTTGAAAAAATTGTTTGAAATGATACATCATTTGCTTCACTGATGCACAAATTTTGCCAGTTTATGTTACCCCTGAAAACTATCAAACAAATTTGTTGAAAATTTAAGGAAAGATCCTCAAAAACAAATCCTCAACAGTTTAGCTTTCTGTCTTCAATGAAACGGCAATTATTTTGGTTTTAGAAGAAAACCATACTTTATATCACTTTGTTTTTGTCAGTGGAGTTTTGGGGAGATGTTGGGACAGTGGAGAAAAGGGAAATGCCAGAAGGGTAGAAGTGACAAACAACTGTACATTCACTTATCAAAGTAACATAGAATTACAAACATAATTTCAAAAAATTGTTTAAATTGAAAGTCGAGGAAATTTGGTATTTTTTCAAAGGAAACTAAGTAAGAGGCAACAGTGAAACTTTATCTCAGATGAAAAAAATATATATTACAATCTCATTTAGGATCATAGAATCCTTAGAGTTGGCAGAGATCTCTGAGGGCCATCTTGTTCAACTCCTCTGCAGTGAACAGGGACACCACAGCTACATCAGGTTGCCCAGGGCCTTAATCCATTTCAACCTCATCTTGAAAGTCCCGAAGGATGGGGCATCAACCACATCACTAGGCAACTTCTTCCAGTGCCTTACAGTGCCATACATCTTGTCACATATTTGTAAGAACCATAAACGGTCTCACCCTTTCTTGAGGCAGTGACTCAATGCGATACCATAACGTGGGTAAGTGCAACCAATTTCATCACCCCCCCATGGGAAGTAACAGGAACTCACCTATGCTTATCCGCACAATAGAGTGTGTTTTATAAACCATTACAAGCCTGCTATACAAAGGGAACCTATTAAAAATCGCAGCATCACTGACTCTATAATTGTCAAAAAGACAGAAGAAATGTGACACTGCAGAACACCAATTTGATGAAGTGAAACATCTGATTTCCAGGTTAGGGTAGTTCTTTTCTTGGTTGCACAGGGAACAGAAAACATAAAAAAGACAATTGAAAAGTCTTATTCTCTTTGAAGACCTCCTCCCTCAAATACACAGATAGATACATAACATACATACATACATACATGAATGATTGTTTGTGATATATTGTAGAGCTAGAATTATTTGATCTGAGTTTTTTTTCCTTTACTAAGCTTATGTCACATAAAGAAGGATATTGATTAATCAGTTCAAATGGACTTCTGATCTACAGAAATCAGAGCTCAGTGGTTTGGCAAGAATGCATGATTTGAAAAATACCAAGGAACTTCATTTCAGAAGCAAAGAGTATGCTCAGTAGCAGGAATGAACAGGGTACAGAAGTACTTTTTCATATGCTAATATACACGTGCATACAGATATGCACATGCTCTATATACTCACTATTTGTTCCAAGATTCACCAAGCTATTTTGTTTGGGGAAAAACAAAAAACAAAGAACAAAAAAACAAGCATGTGATACAGATCAGGACAAGCAAGAAGACTGACTGGTGACTGGTTGTGATGCTAGCTCATTCTCTCAGTCAGTCCACAGCCTTCCTTGTGTACAATACATGCAATTAATAAAATCCACTGCTGCTTGGCACAGCCCTCCAGTTCCACAGCCTTAAAGCTCTTCAACAGAAAACAAAGCCCTAGAGGGAAAAAAAGAAAAAAAAACACCAAACCCTTTCAAGAATCTCTTTCAGCATTACTGACTCCCAGAGACCTGTGTCAGGGCGTAAGAAGAATTAATTACCCCATGAGGTACACAAATACAACATCACTTGAAATTATGTGACATTTTTGGATAGTTCCCAGGTTTTTGTAGCCAACAGGTGCCCAGTAGTTGCAGAATTTTCTAATTAGTTACTGTGCTATACTTCAAAACTAATTACTAAAACGGTCGGATTATAATGTTGCAGAGAGTCATTCATGTGCCACCTACCATTAAGGGGAGGGAAGTTTTGTGAAGGTTAATTAGCATTTTTAAAGTACTTTGGAGATGAAAAGCTTAACTATATGCCTAATAAAAGAGGTAAAGGTAATGCTTTCTATTCAGTGAACTCCTTTTTGCATCAACATGAATTGCAAGGGTTGCTTTAAGTTTAAGAACATAAATTTTCACCTACAAGGAATTAAATCAGCTCCCAGCAGGACTGATCTTGTAGGGATGGGACAACTCCAGAAAGACACAAATCAAACAAGGTGACCCCACCATCCTGGTGCATTGGTGAGGTGTCGGCAGTGCGGCAGCTGCAGAAGCAGTCACTGCAGCCCCCAAGGTCAGTGCAGGAAGGGGGCAGGAGGTGCTCTAGGTGCCAAGCAGCAGGTCCCTGCAGCCCAGGAGAGACCCACTGGGGAGCAGGCTGTCCTCCTGCAGCATACAGGGTACCACGTGGAGCAGATGTCTCCATGCAGTCGTTAAGGAGCCAAAAAAATATCCGCTGGCTTCTCAAAGATAGTGATAGGAAAAGGGGGAATGGTTTTAAACTAAGACGGGGAGGTTTAGCTTGCATATTAGGAGGAAGTTTTTCACTCAGAGGGCGATGACGCACTGGAACAGGTTGCTCAACAAGGTTGTGGATGCCCCATCCCTGGAGGCATTCAAGGCCAGGCTGGATGTGGCTCTGGGCAGCCTGGTCTGCTGGTTGGTGACCCTGCAAATAACAGGGGGGCTGAAACTAAATGATCATTGTGGTCCTTTTCAACCCAGGCCATTCTATGATTCTATGATACGATTCAATTATGCGTTTCTATGATATTACATCTCTACCTGCAACTGCGTCCTCAGCATTCTGGACTCTGCAGGCCTACTGTTAAGATTTTCACAGTAACAAAGAGCATTAGATACCTCCTCTATAAACATAAAATTTATTTTCCCCAGGCTCAGAGTTGCATATAATTTTTAATGAACTTTTTGTGGGCTTGGGAGATAATATACAAGTCAATTTTAAGTATATGCACATATATTTTGTGTAAATTATGTTTCTTCACAAGGGTAATAGAGAAAAAGGAATACTCCCTAACTACAAAAAATACATTTCAATTATTCGGCTGATATGATTACGACTCATGCTGTAAATCCAGAATTGTCACTGACAGAAATTTAATGCCATCAATAGAAAGATTATTTTAGTGCTACAGATGGTTGTCCTTTTATAGGCCATTTTAATGACTTGTTCTTATCTAATCTGTCACGCGTTTTTTTGTTGCCATTATGAACTTTCTAAGATTCATATCAATCAATCTCTGATGTTTACTAAACAGATGGTGTTATGCAAAAAAAAAAGGAAAAGCATTTAATTCCCACAAATATTCCAACAGCTACACATTGATTTTGTCAAATATGAAAGCTGTGTAATTTCTTGTTGTTTTCTTTATGTTTTTTTTTAAACACCTTACAACTGAAATGAAATTATTCATAAGTTATAAACTCAAGGAGTTTACAAAGCAGAGTGTGAAATCATCACAATTCTGAAAGGAGGTTATTGAACTTCAAAAATGGTTATCAATTAGGATGCATTAGGACCCTATTTACGGTTGTTCTTAGCACTCATTTTCTTTACACAAAGCACTACTGGAAAAAGTTGCAGTGATTGCTAAGTGATGTAGATAATTTTTTAATACACAGGTGTGACTCAGGTCTGTTGCTTTAAATCTACTTGTGAATTGTGGTAATTATTTAAGCACTTCACTTTACTGAAAATTTTGTCTCATCTTTGTAATCTTTATGGCTCTTTTGTTTAATCAGCGCACTGTCATCAACCAGGCACAAAGACTCAGAGAGCTGGGCTTTACAGCAAACAAAATTACTCACACCTGAATGGATTAAAGAGTTTGGAAGATTGTCTGTAATATTCTAAACCAGAGGAATTACACAGTTCGATCTCATTTCCCCGGTATGAGCTGAAAAACCCTTCTCATCATAATGTACACGAGTTTGCTGAAAAGTACCTCAGAGCACAAAGAAGACAAAGTGAAACACTCTTATATGAGAAAATAACAGTCAGAACTTCTTAACTGAACACCTTCCACATATGCACTGCATACAGATTTCAATTACAAACTTACAATAGCTACATTTCTCCTAATTTCATATAGCAAACAGAAGCTGCCCATAGAAGCTCCAATAGCTGATTAATCTTTTTTCAAGCAAATATTAGGTGAAAACAGCAACAGTAAAACATGGGATCAAGGCTCAGAGCCCTCCCACGCCTTGAATCACTGCAAGGATGAAGATCTCTCAACAATATTTCCACACCCCAGTTCCAGTTCACAATCACTGCTACAGAGGAAGATATTTTTCCTGACTTCAAATCAAAATTTCTGTTGCTGCAGCTTGTCTTTTTTGCCCCTTGTCCCCTACATTCTGCATCTCCAAGAAAAGCTCCGTCTTCTCTTGAGCCCCATAAAAGTAGCAGAGGACAACAACAGGATTCCCCTTTGCCTGCTGCCCTCCTTCAAGCTGAACAACCCCCATCTCTGCCTCTCCTTCATTATTTCTAAAGAGTTCAGAAGGTGATGAATGAGATATTTAATAAATACATCCAGTCACACTGTTCACCACCAGCACTCAAACAACTTCATGTGACAATAGTTACTCAATGGAACCACAGCAGTAACAACAGCTTCAGCTGGCGAGTCTCATTGTGCTTCACAATGACCAAGGAATTGTCTTCCTCCTCTTTTGCAGGACAGGAAAAGGAAGAAAAAAATCAGATACAAATGATGTTCTTTGTTACAAATATTCTTTCTTAATAAGTTTGTTATTAAGCTTTTGATAATTTTAGGTTTCTATGCTTTCTGATAACCTACGAATAAAATACAACTAATTAGCTTTAATTGTTAACTCTGTTATATGTTTACAGTATGCCGCAGTAGAATAGGCATCACTGTATATCTGCTTTCTTATTTAGCCAACAGATGTGTCCCCAGCAGGATATTCCTTCTACTATAAACACTTACCATGGTGATGATCCCACAAAATGTAGATTTTTCCTTGCATAAGCAAAACGTTTAAAGGAGGGTTAAAAAATAAAAATAAAAAAAATTAAAAAAGGCATATTCTAAGTGCACTAATTTTTCCCAGGAAAATTAGTAAAACCTGTCAATTTGTCCAGTCTGGATGCCCACCTGTGCGACCTATTGTAGGATACCTGCTATAGCAAGGAGGTTGGACTCAATGACCTCTTGAGGACCCTTGCAGTGATTCCAAGTGATTCTGTGACCTGGACCAGTATGATATGCAGTCCTCATTAAACTGCGTTCATTCCAGGCAGCGATTACATAAAATAAAAGTAAGTTGAAGGCTTTCCACTTTGTTGAATAATATATGTCTTTCTACAGCATTGAAGACAACCTCAGACATTACAGAAGCACAGCCCCGAGCCATCTGTGAGCACATCGGTACGGAAGAGAATGGAAGACACAGTAGCTGTGGTTACAAGATTGTATTCAGTGAATGGAATGCAGTTTCTTAACTGGATGAAATCAAGTTCTTTTAACTGATCTGATCAGTTCTCCCTATTTCATCTGCAAAGACTTGCCCCATTTGCATGTCTGGTTTGCCAACTGCTATTCTCTAAATTAATGCAATCATCTGTTCACTAGGAAAAAAGAAAACACTGAACTATATTTTACAAGATGAAAGGGCTGGATAAAAGACATCTCAGAGAGAAGCTTTATGTCAGTGACAAGTTTTGCCTCAAATAATACTGGCTGTAAACATATTTTGTTTTAACATGCATTCACTGTTCTTGTATTTTATCCGGGCTGCACTGAGTGGCATGAATTCAGTGCACTGCACTTTAGGCCATAGTGGGAGGCTAAAACAAGACTTATATTCCCTCATCTACAGTCTGGCAGCAGCTGAATATGTCACAGTCAAAGAAATATAAATGCTGTTTATTAGAATAGACACATGCAATAGTTATCTCTTGAAAACTAGCCAAGCAGCAGTCAAAAATCACATCCTCAGCATTAGACTGGATGCTTAATAGAAGCAAAGACTTACTGTGTAGTAAAAGCTTATTGCTTTTCACAAGTCTCACTTCCCCAAGGGCTTAAGAAATGCCTCAACCAAAGATGTAATCACATTCCCAGTCTTTGATTCCATTTTTTGCTTTGGGTTTTTGCCTTTACACTGTGTATTTTACCTGAGGTGGGCTCTGTGTTCAGGCTTTGCAGCTCTGGAGGGTTCAGGACCCACTGTCCCCAAGTCCCTGAAGTTGATCATTAGAGGTAAATAAACATCACCTGAAAGAGCAGGACTAATGCAAACACTTCCAGAAATGGATCCCAAGCACAAGTGCTCTTACCAAATTGTTGTTTCAAAGTCAGCTTTCTGACAAAGTGCACAGCACAAGATTTAAAGAAAGAATGACACAGACCCAAGAGCTCCCCAGGGCTTCACAGAGAGCCTGCAGTGTTCCCATCTACAGTTTAAAAACAGCTAAAGTCTAGGAAAGTTGGTGCCTAGCCATTCCTCCCCAAGAGCAGGCAGAATGGCTGCTCATAATATCGAGTTCTGCAGCTCCTCTTCTCTTTCAAAGGAGATGTTACAGCTGGAATCTGAGCAGGCTGCCCTAGTATGAGGAAACTTGTCCTGGATAATGATTCTTCCATGAATTGGGGATTGTCTTACAAAAATTTTTCTGCACTAAAAAGAAACCATACACTAATTTATATGGTTTTCTTTGTGTTTTTCTTCCACAAAAGGAGTGCCTGCTAAGTAGCAGTACTAAGGAGATACTTTCTGTCTTACTAAGGCTCACATAATCAAAATAGGAAGAGAAAAATTAATTCAGTTTTTTAACCATGTTGGTCAATCATTTAAATAACTGTACTTCCAGTCTGCATGAAACTTCACCAACAACTTGGTGAACTAGGTAATAAAAACAGGGTTTGAAGAGTTATTGCTGCTGTCTGAGGCCATTCAGCACAATTTCATGCAAAGGTTAAACAAATTTTGCCGGCTGCTTGATTTAATTCGGCACCAAAGATAACAAGATCACCTTGCTGTCTGTAATTTTCCATTATTATTTAACAATTTCTCTGGCAGGTCTGTCTATAAATATTTCTGTTTTCCATAATTCTGTGACTTTCACAGCCAAATCCATTAACTAGCTTTTTTCTCTCTCTAATGACTGTCCACAGAAGCAACACTTGAGTTCAGAAATTTATTTTAAAAGGAGAGTTTGAAAACACATGAAATTGCACGGAAATACAAAATAAAACTAATCAACAACAAAACAGAATAATCTGAAAACTCAAACAGCTTTCTGATGTGCTTTTTGCTACTCTACAACTTTCATCAGTGAGAAGAGCTTCCCTCAGCTAATGCAACTTGGTAACAGAATTCCACCACCTCTAAAAAATTTTTCAAAGGAAATGTCACTAGAGCATATAAAAATATATTCTTCTTAATGTCATTGACTAGCACTGTCACTAAATTTTGCAATCTAATGAAATAAAAGGCCAAAAACACAATTAAACCATTCAGCTTAAGATCCAAAATGTGTCTGCATCATGCATGAAAGGGTCCTAGTCCTAAGGGCAATATCCTGAGAACCTACAAGCAAATGAAATCAAGATGTCTGGATGGGATATTTTGGATATCTCAAAGTCAGTGCTAAGATAAAAATGGCACTTTATCATTTTAGAGCAGTTCTGAATAATATTTGCAGAACTGGGAGCCCATTATGTGAAGCCACCCACAAATATCTGTTTAATGAATACGGTGCTCCTATTCCATGCAGATTTTTCTACCTCAAAGCAATTTTGAAATACATCAGTGAAATCCCTATGAATCAGCAAAATCAGATGCTGCTAACAATTATAGGAAATATCACTTGAAATTTCAATTTCCGCAATGCCCATTTAATGTAAAATGCATAGGCAGTCCTTGGAGTGCAGACTGGATCCTGGGGCCATAACTAAGTTCCCTAATCTTTTGACTTCAGCATAAGCCTTCTCTTCTCTCTCTCTCTAGTTGACTTCAGCTTGCAAATATTTATAAATGTATAGACACATCCTCACTTCTTTTCTTCCTCTGCAGAAGACACAGATTCACCTGGAAGGGTGAAGCATGCCTTCAAGGCAGAACAGACGCTGTCCTACTAAACAAAGACCTTTCCTAAGAGACAGGATCTGAGCATGGACTAGCTTGACAAAACCTGACATCCCCAGGGACCCTCATCATCTACTTGTTGAAGTTGCTATCTCTTCAAGTTTCCTTCTAAGAGAGGAGCATTCCCATTTCTACTTTTAATGAAACGAGAACTTAACACAAGAGGTTTTAGCCTGTGATTCTCAGTCAGGAATAAGAACATTACCTAGCACATGTTAAAGTGCCCAGAGCAAGATTTAAACACTTCTTCAGAGCTCAGTATGAATAAGATCTGGTCATGAAGGTAGTGGCTGTTATGTTCCACTCTTCCACATTACATTATCAGAACCTGAATATTAGCTTAGCACCAAGTCCAAAGACCAATTAGGCACTGTGTCCATTTAGTATCACCAGGTCTAAGACACTCTGTAGATTTGGTCAAGAGGGCACTATAACAGCAGCTATTCTGCTCTCCTGCATGCCTTGAAGAACTATTACGGGAAAGAATTAAATAGCCCTGTCTACTATGAATATGTAAATGAAATGTTAAGTGGCAGAAGTATATTGTGCCTTTAAGGCACAAAATAACTATGGTCCATAAACCACTGTTGGCTCACACACACAGATCTCCCACTGCTGTCAGTGGGAATCTCAAATGCAGAGTGAGATCTGTATGTGCCCCTGAGAGTCTTTATTCAAATAAGAAATTTAAATGACTGGTATGGCTCGAGGAAAAAAGTCAGAACCTAACCTTACTATCTTTAAAACTGGTGAATTAAAAGCATGCACTGTGCCAATTTTATCTCAAATTTCTGTTTTAACTTCATGAAAACACAGAGTAACTGTTTCCAGCTTTCTCTAGACTCCCCAAGAAGCCATGCTCCATCTGTGAAAGTGATAAAGAATCACCCTGAAAACAGCAAAATTCTACTGTGGGGCAAATGTCTGATTTTTCCTGCAGTAGAACTTCAGTTATTTAAAGCTAAGAACAATGTCCCTAGCAGATAAATCTCCTATTAAATTCAGGTTTGCATGTCTCACAATTAAGAATTCGACTTTCATCAAGGACAGTTTTCTCTTTCATGCAGTGGGAATTAAGCAATTTGCCAGTTGTACTGCCACCTAGAAAATGGAACGATTTCTAATAGGAGAAAACCTTCCACAGTGCAGACTTGGGGACTACAAGCCAATCAATTAGACCTTGGTGGGGAATTACTGAGATAGTAATAAGTATTTGCTTTCTATAAGGAGGTTTTTAAAAGTGTTCTGGAAAACGTAAGCCAACAGTGAACTAATTATTCTCTGTGTGTATGTGTGTCTAAGTAAAATGAGGATAAACCTAAAACTAACAGGTATTTAAGAAACTCCATCTCTGTGTTGCCAGGACAAATTCACTCTATTCTTCAAAAGCAGGTCAAGGATTAATTCTGGGAATTCAAAATCTCTCTGAACTAAATGACTTAAATCAATAGGAGTGGATGTAAAAATAGGGAAGTAATGACCACAGTATGTGCAATCAGTATCGAGACAGCTCTACTAAATTTCAGCTTTAATTTATGGAAGGTAATAGGAAATTTGCCACAAACCTGATCAATGCCATCCATATTAGCTGTTCATGATCCACATTACTAAAACATATTGGAAAAAATGTCATTATATTAAACAAAATATTGTTCCATTTTTATATTAATATAGTGGGCTTTGTCTTTGCAACATTTGTCATTTTGAGGAGGAAGAATACAATTCCATCAAATAAATAATAATTTAGTAAGAAAACTTTTCCAAAAGCAGACAACAAAGTACTAAAAATTAACATACATTATTGGAGATAATTTCATGAGCTAAACTACTACTGATACACAGATATGAGTGCATATATATAGCATGTATACGTATGTATATATACATGCTATCTTTTCTTTGAGCCTAAAACATAAACATGGAAAGAATGGGCTAAAATAGAAACACCTGGTCAGCAAGCAGACATGTCAAATAATCTGACACTTGATGGAAAAGCTTATATTGAAGGCTAGGTCAATATTTTAGGTTGAAGAAATGCTTAAATTTATCATCTATATTTTAGAACTAAAAATCTAACTTCTGTTTCCAGCAGTTTCAGTTTGCCCCTATTCCTACTCCCTTATTTTGTGCACCTGACTGAAGAGATAAAAAGGAGACAACATTCTTCCACCCCTCCTTCTACAGTTAGTTTCAGAGACCTGGAAACATTGGGTGTTATCTTTTATCCCAGGATCAATTTTGCCTTTCAATTTAGGAGCTAGAAACTGCTTCAGACAGCAGAGAATTTGAAGGAAAAGTCTGTTCCTCCTTGCAATGATTGAAAAAGTACAGAATAAAAGAAGGAATCAAAAGTCTGAATGGAACAATTCACAGTTTAAAATTTTTATTTATGGAAGTCATGAGGCAATTACATCTGTTTATCAAGTCACAGTTACTCCTGTGTTAGAAAAAACACATCTAGAAATACATTACTAACATGCTGTCTTTGAAAGACAGCTACTAGCATGAAGCAACATGGATTGAAAGAATTATTTAAAAATATATTTCTTCCTCAAGGTGCCAAATGAATGACTATTAAGGAAAATAAGTACTGAGAGATGAGAAGTGCAATCTTTGGCCAAAAATGGATTAAAACAGTATAGACGTTAATTAAGATGACACTAATTAAAATGAAAGTGAGAAGTAGTAACATGTAACTCAGATAATGCAAGTGAATTCTTCTCATTAAAATGGAGCACTGAATTTAAAAATTGTTAGAAGAGAACTTCCTGAGACACCCATTGCCCTGCCTTCTATTTGTGCACAAGAATGTAGAAGATGGGGTCTGAAAATATTGGAACAGCACCTTGACAGAAATAAACACCAGGCTGTATATTTCTAAAGGACATTGAAAAGACAGTAAGAAGAGGGAGGACTGTACACACACATTCTAATGGCTATAAGCCAGCAATATTAAAATTTCTCTTGCCAACCTCTACCAAGGAGCATGTCACTTTGTAATACTAGAACAGATGGATTGTTTCATTTTCCTGTCGGCATTTGATTTTAAACACTGTTACAGAAACAGGATAATGGACAAGACAGATCACTATCGTGATACTGTGAAGCAATTTTTACCTTCCCAAGGTGTATTAAAAGGATCTGTTAGCTCTTAGTCGCAGCAATAAAGTACAATTGTTTATCAGACTTCACACAACATTGACTGATTAACAATTAATGCATGCAAGAGAAATGAGACAACATTATACACAGGAAAGATGTTTCCGATACCAGTTTGGCTTCTCAAAGCAAGAAATACTGTAATCATTTGGAATAGAGGACATATTATATTAGCAACAGATACTCTTTTAGAAAGTATGCTAAAAGTTAAATGATAAAAAAAGGGAAGCTTTCACCAACAGGAATTAATTTTGTTGTCAGAATGCATCACTGAGGTAACAGCTCCCAGTCACATCAGTACATTTGTCAAACTGCATCAGTATATTGCAACATCAACCACATTAAATCTTTGTAGAGTTCCCAAAATTTTAAACACATGAACACTATATAATTATTGTATCATTATATTGCCATTAGATTGTACTGCATTGTCTTACGCACAACGTATTTAAAATGTGATGAAAAAATTTGAAGTCACTTAGAGTTTCTTAATGAGGTTCAATTTTTGTACACTGCCACTCTTAGAGTTGAGTTGAACACCAGCAGAATGGATGGCAGGTAGGGAAAGGGAGAAGAGGGGAAATGAAGCAGCTGCCTGCCTTTTCTTCTGAGCACCTACTAATAATGGGAAAAGAAAACAAAACGTCACCAAAAAAAAACAAAAAAACGTTCAAAATCTTCAGCTCTGCTTCTGAGGTTCTTCACAAACCTAAATCTCTTCACCATCTCCCTCACACAAGGCTTTTAAAATGCTGAAGTCATACTGCCAAAATGTTTAAACTCTTGGGAATTTAAAAAAACAAAACAAATACAAAACAAAACAAAAAAACACCTTCATTATTACCCCTCAGACTGCGAGAGCACAGGGAAATGTTACATGACCAGAGATTCCAAAAGCTTTGGACATGCCTCCAAGTACTTACACTTCACTGAAAATCAACTCTGAGTACAAGGATAATCTGAACTGTCTGACAAGGGGAGATAAAACATTTTGACTGCTTTTCTTGGATGTTTGTTGTCTCACTCAAACCATTGTTTTCTTGAAACTGTTTCTATTAGTCCAACTACATTTTGTGGTTCCACACTTTGCAATAAATAAATAAATAAATAGAAACAAATCTCCTGAAAGACAGAAGTTGCAAATAGACTGCAACGACTGTTTCAGCCATACAAAATCTAATTTATGCCAACAAAGAACAGATTCTTTGATAGTCTATATATTTTTCATGTCTTCACCATGTATCTGATTACAAGAGTTAAAGACACTTCATATAAAATCAGAAACAAAACAATCATGTTGAAGCTAAAAGCACGAAAGAGTTCCAAGCACAAACCATCTCCATCACTGGAACCATCAAAAGTAAACAAGTGAGACAGAATCACAAGTGACCTATCAGCTCACCTACAACAGCAAATTAATTACCCCTTGGCTTAAGTATCTTTTCTATGTACAGCGTCTGGATCATAATGAGGTCTTTACTATGCAGCCATATTTCAAGTAATTGTCACCTTAAGTAAACATGTTTTAATTACTGTCACTTTTTTCATTATTCATTCTCCAGCCTACAATACCTGTCACGATTTAATGGATTGTCATCTCCTGCTACTTTCTTCTGGCAACATATGTCCCCATTTATTTCGCCAGCTAATTAAAATACCTAGATTTTAAAATGAATTTAAGGTGATTTTGATGGTGATGGTGTCACAGTTGTCCATCGTAACAAGACTTCAGAGCTTTGTATCTACTTCTCTGAACACTTTAGTGTTTTTTAACTGGAAATAAGGTGCTGTGTAACTGTTGATAAAGTGACATTTGCCACAAGCACTGTCACTTTGAAGAATATCCAAGGAACAAAAAGGGAATCAATACAATTGCGCGTTATCAACTTGAAATTTTCACTCAATTACATGACACAGAAGAGCGTATTGAAAATAATTTCATTTTGCCTAATGCATGGAAATAAATGTACATTCTAGAAAAAAATACTGCTCTGTTTTATTTCATATCTAATTCTTAACATCACTAAGGGTAATGTAAGCAATATGTTTTTCAGCTACTTATAATGCAAGCCATTTACTTACTTGTTGAGACATTTTAATTTCATTGTTTTTCACCTCTAATGTTGATCCACAGAGAACTTGAAGGCCAGCTCATTCTGGCTCCTGAATGTGCTTTGATCATATTTACTACTTATATTGCAAGTTAAGGAGCTCAAACGTTACACTTGCTGCCATATTCATACCAAGCAGTTGTTGAATTCCATCTGATCCAGCCATTTTTCACCAAAAGCCAATTTCTTACAGATATTTTCCTGGAGACCAAAAGAGCAAGCAGCAGCTGGGGACTGGCATTCATTCTGTGACAAACCTGCAGCCTTAGGGATTACTGCCTCATTTATAAAAGAAGCTTCAAAATGCATGTAAAATGCAGGTTAAACCAAAACGTAAAAGGAAGAATAGCTGGAGTGAGAGAAGAAAAAGAGAAGAAGGCAGCACTGTATCGAGGATTACATGTACTTTAACTCCTCTGCCTACAGAGTCTTTACATAAGTGATGATACCAGACACGTCCTGCTCCTGTAGCCATTAGTGTCATTTCAAAGGTAGCTACGCACGAGTCACATTTGACCCATTTTCCACATTTCTGTTCTGAAGGCAGATTGTAAAAATAAATGCATGTGCTTTACTGGTAGGAATTCTGACCAGTAATATAAAGTGAAAGATTAATTTAATCCTTTAATCACATAAAATCTCAGTGAGTTGTTTCTGATAAGCCACATACATCCTCTTTTCCTTAACCTGACATACAGAGAAAGTGTCTACTTGAAAGTCAAGTTTTGAAATTAGCATCTGTCTGTTTTTACCTATCAAACACAATCATGCTGGGTATGGCTGAAACTTTTATTGCTCTCCTGACAGACACCTGGAGCCAGTGCTGTCATTGCTCTTTTTTGTAAGCAGTGAGAAAGTGAATGAGACGGACAGTTCTTCATAGAAATATTTAACAAAAAGCAGATTGAAGCCTTTTACAAGGATGTCACCCTTTGCAATTCAGAAAGGTTCTTTTTGTTTGACTTTCTAGCACTGTCATACTTAGCTGTTTGTCTTCCCTCTTCTCAGGCAATTTTCCCCTTTGATGAACCTATTTTATGAAGGAGACTAAGATAATCATCAAAAAGCAGACAGAGGAATTCAGGTCAGGTTATGAAGGTGATGTATGGAGAAGATTCAATGAGAGCCCTGAAAGGGCATTTACAGCTCCTGGAGCAGAAGCAGAAACCCTGCTATACTTCTGAGCAGCGCACATGAGCTTCCTCTTCAGTTTCAAGGTTACTGGGGCAAGCTGTGGCAGTGGTCAAGACTCTTACTTCACCTTCTACTCTTTGTGGGACAAGAACTATACAAGAATGACTCTGAGCAAGCCCTGTGTGACTACAGGAAGCTCTTAAAATATTCCTCTTTCTTCATCTGACAGCGTAGAAACGGGGTTTTATTCATTTCTGATAAAAGCATACCAATACCGGGCGAGTGAGCAGCTACATGCATTGGGGAGGTAGCATTAACCTGCTCCTGTTTGGATGCCCTTCCTCTGTGTCAAATGGACTACACTGACTGCTGTGTTGATGTTGCAAACATGCCTGTAGCAACACAGAAATATTTAAAAGGGTTCAGTCAAACCTCTATTAGTTTACATGCTGAAGAGCGACTGCCAGAGATGTCCCAGCAGAGGGAGGATCATAATGCCTTAGTACAATAACACCATGCTACTGAATAAACAGAAAAAAAGAGTCACTAATATTTTGAAACTGCTGAATACTTGATTCTTAGCTATAGTGTATTTCTAATCACTGCTGCCTCTCCAAGTGATAAGAAGAATTTGTGTTTCTCCATCAGAAAACGACAGCAGTTGCTGGAGTCATGGTGAATTATTTCTTTCATATCCTTGGAAACATATTATACAGCCTTAATTAAAAGAGATTTCTGAAAGAATAGTAAAATGCTCTTGATAGAAAAAGGACATTCTGGTTTTCAATAGCAAGGAAAACAGAATACATTTGTTTACTTCCTTTGATATTTTACAAGCCAGGAAAGTCCTTCACTCCCATATGTTGCTTCCTGAAGCGTTGATTTGGTCTATTCTGCAGTATTTCACTTCCAGCAAAGATCAGGGTTTGAAACACACCATTTTCCTCTTACAATTTTATTTTTCCTCACTACCTACATTTAATACAAACCATTGTCTAGAGTGAAAAAGAAAAAAACATCAAGAAAATGGCCCTAGGTTCCAGAATAGTAGACAGCAAATCTCCATCAATAAAGAAGAGACCAAGAAAGCACTGGTGATATCAAGGGCTAATTTCACTAATTTGGAAAATTCTAACAAGTCCTTTGATAAGCCCCTGAGGAGGCACACAGAAGGTATAGGGTAGAATAATTTGGGACGTAAGTCATTGCTTGTTCAAAGCTGCAGTATATACTATACTAAGGAGAAAACACCACTCTACTGAGTCATCTCTTGTAGCCCATCCAAGAGCAACCACTACTGGGTATTACGTTCTTACATTCTGTTTCAATTATGCATGCATACTTGGAACTGAACTATTGACCAGTGTAGCTGACAAATATATAAATATATATCCTCAAAAGTTCATTTAGTAGTTTCAGCAAAGCACTGTACAAACTGAAATGAAAATACAAGATGGGAGCACCTTCAGTTTTGGCTTTAAGTGTTTTCTGTTATAATGAAATATTTGAGGATATGTCCAAGGCAGATGGGAGCAGTTCACAAGAATACTTACATCCGTAATGAGGCCAACACACCAAGTATTTCATGCTGAAAATATTTACTCCATCAGAGCAAAACATCACAGCTCTTACACAGTGTGTTTGGGACAGACAGCTCTTCAATTCACAGACTTGAGAACAGATTCCCGCTTTCTGCTATATTGCTTCAGCATTTGCAGTAAAAAGATACAGCTAAAGAGATATTAACTAGCAGGTTAACCGTTAATTTCATTTCAGAAACGTCCTTCTTCCTTTAGAGGATGCTCTCAGAGCTAAGCACTGTTGTAGCAAAGACAAAGCGTACTCCATTTTTCCCCCAGACATGCAATCAAACAGGGACTTTCTGAAACATATTATAGCTTGTCTCTCAGACATCTGGAGCCAGGGCTGCCACAGACTCTCAGCTGCTCAGAACAAAAGTGAGAGAGACAGGCAGCACTTCAAATAAATCTATGGCAGTTATTAGCCCCCATTGCTTATGTTTTGGGGAAGGAAGGGACAGGAGAAGAGAGGAAGAGGTTTTTAGCATTTTCTTATTTTCTTTGCTATTTAAAACTTGTGTTGTTTCTAGTCAGATCAGTGGCATTGTGCATTTTCCAATAATTTGTTTGAGATAAAACTGGAGCTATAAAAGCTTCAGAATTTACTGAGGTCATCTATTTCTGTTGTAAGAGCTAAATAAAACCGGAAAGAAAAATAGATCAATCTGAGCCCAACTTAGTCGGATAAATACTTCCATTTCCTCACACTGAAACCTTGCAAGATGCAGTGAAACCTCTCAAATTTGCCTTGAAGAAGTTCAGAAGTCAAAACTTGCTTGCACAGATTTAAGTTTATTTGCAAGAGTTCACACATTGCTCCATGCTGTCACTTTAGAAACACAACCAATATCCATACGTTTTAGGAAACCCACTGCAGCAGCTGCAGCATGCAAGAAAGTGGGTTTTCTCCACCTAGCACCAAAATCTGAATGTTTTAAAAATTCCATAAGGAATTGATCATCAGAGAGAACAAATACAACATAGGGCCTAGACTCAAATATTATAGTTGTGTTTTGTTTTGCTTTTAATCACATTGGATTCTATGAGTGTACTGACATGCTTGGGGCTTCATGCAAACAGCCGAAATACCACATGCCATTTCTCATCCTGAAATGAAATCTCCTAGTCACTCTTTCAAGCAGTAAAACAAAATCTAACACGCTGTCAAAACACTGAAAACTTCTGAGCCATATGTAATTGCATTTTCTCATTTCTCTTAAAATAATAATAATGCTTGTCAACACAAAGACAGAAATAGAACAGCCAGTTCACTGGGTTCAGTTTTCCTTTACACTAACAGCGAATGTGAGAAATTAAATGAAATAAACTGAGCTATTTCCAGATACATACTGGTGACAATCAGAATCTGGATTAAACATGATCGTCTGCTAACATACAGGAAATAAGAATTTCAAAACAAAACAAAGTCTCTTCCTACCGAAGGGACTGTGAAAAACAGATGTCTCTTCTGTAAGCATGTTCAGCTTGATGCTGTTATAAGAACTACGAAAACCAAGACAAATGGAAACTTCCTTCCTGCAGAAAAATATAATACAGTTTGTTTCACTGAAACAAAACAAAATTTACCACGGAAAAAGATCAAACAAACCCACATTAATATTGCAGTCATTAACAGTATTCATTGCAACCTAAATTTCAGTTCTCACAATCTGAACCAGGTCTCAAAATATTGGAATGTGAATTATTTTAAAATATTAATTATTTCACTTGGCTTCCAACTAAGTGATTTGTGGGATCAGAGGGAGTAGAATGGGAAGGGAAAAAAAACAAGGTTACTCTAAAATCATTTTGGTAAGCAGGTAAAAGTGTGAGGAAAATGTCACTGTAGGTATACAATCTGTGGAACAGCATAACACTCAGTTCCATACAACTATGTAGGAACAGAGCCAGACAAATTCTGCGGCTGCACGCATTGAGTTCAAGGGAGTCCAGCAAATGAATCTGAAATAAATTCTTCAGAATCAAAGTGCATTGCTAAATAGCAAACAGGGAAAGAATGGAAGCATCTTCCTGATATCTACAGTACTTGTCAGCATTCCTGTGATGATACTAGTTACTCCAAAGTAGGCTCGGCAAAGCAATTCATGCTACCTCCAATATTTCTTCTTCAAGCTCTGCGAGTTCTCAAGTCTGCTTGAAACACCAAAACTTATTATTTCCATAACCAATGTTGGTTTCAAAAATTCCTTTCCCCAGAAACCCAAAATAAGCTTTTACAGCTTTATCCCAGCTTTCAAGTTCATGCATGTCAGATATACATGAACTTACATATGGAAAAACCCACCTTCTTGCTCTACTTCAATTTAATTGAAAAGGATGCATTTCCAGAGTCTTAAAAGCAGCATTCAAACCAGGATGTAGACACCCTCCTTCCAAAACCAATTGCCAGAAAGAATACTTTCTAGTTCTTCTGCTTCAGTTTGTTCAGACACTCAGCACAACCAGGACAACGCACATGTTTTAGCCTGAGCCATGCAAATCAGCCCATACTCCTATTGTAAGTGGTGGAGTGAAGAAATAACTTTTAACACAGAAACCTTTCCTACAGAAAAGTATTTTGAGATCTTCCACTTAGAGGCAAATGAGTGAAAACTGTTTCAGGAACAGATAGCAGTTTAAAACAAGAAAGTGATTTTCTTGGTTGGTTGAGCTTTGCACTCATACTTTATAGAGATGCCAATATCAGCTTAGCAATTTCTGAAGAAAAACTTATATTATACCATGCTGTAATTGTTGACTGAAATAATGCAGTTAACATATTTGTATTGCTCCTCTTACTCATTTCATGGGACTGGCCAGCTGCGTACCTCCAAAAGGAGTGGGAAGAGTGAAACATCCATAAAATTATTTAAATAGTATTCGAAAAAATTATGTGGAAGCATTTTTAGCATTGAGTTTTTTGTGATCATTTAGACTCCCTTTTAGAATTGGCGTCATTAAAAATATGTTACAGAAATTCAGAGGAAAATAAAACAAAATTTGTTCTCAGCCTTGACAGGCCAAGGTGCTACCTTATGCACACTACAGTTTGCGTGTGTGGCTGGGAGAACGACACATCTCCAGTTTGTACCAAGTCTACCACATATTTCTTCTCTGAGATATTTCAGAGTCAAACTAATTAAATCCAGAAGAGAAGTGAAAGCCCTTGTAGAGAAACTTGTAGATGTCTGTACAGCTCCATCTTTGCCACTAAAAACTCAGAATTTGAAGGAAACGAATGACAGCTATAGCTACCTCCTCCTTTATGAATAAAAGGCAAAAATACAGCATTAGGGATTCTACTCCATCAGCAAGTTAATTCATAGCAACCACTGGACAATAAAAATTACTTTCTGGAACCTACATTGCTTCCAGTGAAACAGCACACTGTTCCATTTAACTCTAAAGAACTGATGCTTGTAAGATGGAAAATACACATTACGTCTTCTTCAAAAAGTGATTTCAATATGCAGTCATAGAAATTCAAAACCATGTAATCCTTTGTCACTGTCTGTTATTAAAGCACTCAGAAAACAACAGAAATCTGAAGTGCAACAAAAATGAAAAGGGAAAGAAAATGGCACTGGTAACGTCCCATTTACGAATGGCTAAAGAATCACTGACCTACTTTACTTAATGAAAGCACTTGTACAGAAGGCATTTCTGGGGTGGCAGAGGGATGCGGTAGAAAAATATTTTCAGCTGTTTACCAGTCAAGTGATCTATCTTTTGGTTAGAGGCTCAGAAGAGTAGATGGGTTAATTCTGAATGCAGGAAATAAGTCAGCAGAGCGTGTACCACCTATGCAGACAAAAAATAACATCACAGTAAAGAGATTCCAAGTTTCGACATGTATTCCCAAGTTTTTAATCCACAAAAAGCAAATAATTTTTGGTATGATTCCTAACAGTTAAGGTGAACGGTGTGTTATTAGCAAAAGGATAGGAATGTGGGGTTATCCAGATGGTTTAAAATGACAGTTATGCAGAACCATCATCCCTTGAGCTTACATAGGACAGAAGGGAGCAACTACATCTCCAGATAAAGTGAAAAAAGGAAGGGAAAAAAAAAAAGAAACAAGAAAAAAAAATCTACAGAACCTCCTCTCCCTGTCTCTCCCCCCTAGTAGCTCTATAAATTGTAACTTGCAATAGTGACACAGGTTAATAACACACCTGTCATGAGATTACACGCATATTCCCCCAGGGTCTTGTAGTAGATCACTGCATTGCAAACTAAGCTTTTAAAAATGAAATTTGGCAAGCGATAAGTCCATAATAATGTCTAATCACTTTCCATACTTTTGAGGGTAGGGGAAAAAAAGTCTCAATTGTCAGCTTTGAGTTATGGCTACTTGGAATTATGGCTAGTTTGCATGCATATTAGGAGCTCTCCCAAGAAATTTTACCATACTCTTTAATGTACAAAATGGACAGCAATAACACATTAGGAAAAAAATATATGCCCTTAATAAAAACTTATAGAAAGATATCTACATAATAAAACAGCAATGCACCACTCAATATTGAAACATTATGGATGACACAATTAAAAATCACACAGTTTGCGATCCTGTTACTGAACAGAAAGCAGCAAGCTCTGGATTCTCTTGCTTCTGCATCTTCACTACCTCCAGTGGGACACTTGTCTCGCCCCCCCACGTTACTAGCTGGTCAGCACACCTCTCCTGACTTTCTCTAAACAATGGTTGCCTGAGGTTTGCAGCACGTGATCCCTCTTCTCTTCCTTGCAATTTCTGATTGTACCCAATTTTCTTTCTGTTCTCTCTGTAGCTGTGAGAAACCTCCGTTTTCCTCATTCTGAATTCTCATGTACTTATTTTCTAACCTCATTTGTTTTCTTATATCAATGGATTGGGTTTCTCCAGGCTTTCTGGGTAATAGTCTAAATCTCTTGAGGTCAATAGGAATTAGCTGCTGACTCCACTGGGTCAAAATTTTATATTTTGTGCAGGGACACATTGAAGAGGACTTCCTAATCCTGAGATCCCATCAGAGATCCATGATCAGTACCTCCTACTTTAAATCTTATATAAAGAACACCACCATAGTATCTCACAATAACCAAAAGACACTTGGCAAACACCAGTAACAGAAAGTGTTGCTGAATCTTCTTCCACAAACACTGGACACACAGTTGGAATCCATGATGCTAATAATTACTGGATAAACAAGTCCATCTTTTGCTAACAAATGAATAGCTGGAAACATCTATGAATTTGATCACATAATTGCCACAAGCAATTTATAGAAAACCCTGGAGTAAAATAGCCACAGGTACAAACTCAATAATCACAGTAATAACAATAATAATCATCATCATCATCATCTAAAAGCCTCAAACTTTTTTAGAATTGTAGAATTATAATATCCACAATGCGACTCAGATTTAACTTCTGCTTGAAGAAGCTCTGATTAAGCTAAGCAAGAGGAATTAAATGAATATTTGGCTTACTTTTTCATTTTTGGTAGAGGTTGGATAAGATGTAAAGGCTACATCAACTACATCTGAGAAAAGGGCTATCAAAACATGAAGCCATGGGAACTCTTTCCCTATTCAGACAGCATACACATCTCATTCACCTGTACGACAGCCCTTGTCAACGCTTGTCTGGGAAGGACACTGGGGCTTCTTGTCTATCTCACATCAGTCATGAGAAAATCATAAGGGCAGAGGCAGATATGACAGAATATCTGGTCGTGCACATACAGAAAGACAGGCACTTTGGTCAGACAAAGTGTGCTGGGACCTATCCATATTGCATGTGTCTCTCAGAGCACTCTCAGCAATGCTAGATCCCTCCCTGTGCAAACTGCCTGACTGACCAAAGTGAGGCCCCAAAGAGCGTTCTGACAAGCAGCCCTGTTAGCCAGCACCAGACCAGGCATCAAGCTCAGACCTGGAAATATCCTTAAAAACTCGCACCAATCAATTTGCAAGCAGATTAGTGGGAAAACCACACATCTAACAGGCAAAGTAACCAACTAACCTTTATATAGTGGTGAAAGTGCTGAAGTTGTTAGGTTGCTGATGATGAATCATGAGGCATGGAACTCCTAGGTAAAGTCATTTAACACAGAATATAGTAGGAAGTTGCAAAGTTTTAGATTGCAACAATGGTTTGGAAATTACATAGTAAAAGTATCTTTACATGCTATTTTCACAGCAGTCCTCTCTACAAATCCTAGTTATGCAGTTCTCTAAAACTTATTTTGTTATGGTAGCTTTTTTTAAAGCAAATAGATTTTACATACATTTTACATGGTCAGCAGTTACAACTCATTCAACTTAGCCTGTGAAAAGCTTTCAATTCTAGAAGACCTTCATAGATTTTTATAAGAACAGTCTTCGTAGAACATGTGTTCATTAGTAGTTTCCACTTAGGGAACTTAGAACTGATTCCTTTATGTGTTCCTGTTGTAAATGTCATCCTTCTTCGATGATCACAAGACTGATGAAAACTCAGTTAAATGCACTGCTGTATCTCTGAATAAAGCATTCTGGGCTCTGACTGGCATGGGGTTCTCTAACCAGATTAGAGTGAGAGGCTGGCCACAGCAGATGCCCTGTCTTGGTTCATTACTCAACACCTGCTAAACTTGATTAACAGCCCCAGCTAATTATCTGTTAAGAGTAACTCAAGCTGTAACAGATCCCAGAGGTCTGAGAAGTTGACTTCATTTACATATGTTTGTCTCCTTTCACAAGGTCTCAGTTTAGCATCAACAAAAATGCCTTCCAGGAAATAATAAAAGCCCTTCAGTTAGAATACCATTGGCACCCATACAATCTATAAGGGCTATGCTGAAAATCATACCTCCTATTACATTGGCCCAAGATATCAGGGGCAGATGCTGGTGAAATGGCAGAAGTTGAACCTTCCCATCCATATTCCATTACATTTTGTTGCCATGCAACAGCTGGCAGCAGAGGGACAGCCTGACAAAATGACATTTGACATGGAAGTATGAAGCAAGGGGTGGAATTCAGACCCTCCATGCAGAAAAAATTGCACCCATTGACATTCATTGACACTTGCTTAATGTTTATGGAGACCAAACAGTGGGTGCTGGCCCAGTGGGTGGTGTGTTTCAGCAGTGGCAACAGCGACATGAAGGTCAAGCCACATTCTGGATAGCCATTCAGATTTTAATGAGCTCAGCACACAGGCTCTTGTTCATTGCTAGCAATAATGCATAGCTAATTGTGGTGACTGTGTTGAAAAATAGTGTTATGTAGCTGAGAACTTGCTCTATCAAAGAGTGTTGTGCACTTTGTACCTGTTGTAGTTTCCATGGAAATAAACAGGACGTGTTACTTTTGGAGTGACCTATGTATATAACTATGTATAGTTTCAGATGTATATTTGCATGGAGAGCTTTATAACAGGACTTGAAATGCTCAAAACACACAGCTGCCCTGCAATTTAAAAAGTCTCTGAACAATGCACATAAACTATAGCCATGTGCATTGCAGCAGCTGAAACAAATGTCATGGCAGCCAAACATAAAAATATTCTAACTTCAAATTCATAACTCTGTGTTTGGGCATGAACTAATTTCCTATCAGAATAATTTTCAAAAGTGTAAACATTGAATGAGAGAACCCCAAAGGCATATGTTTCCTCAGAGCGTGTACAAATGTTTGTATCTGAATTCTTTCAAACCGTAGGGTAATTTTGCTTAAAGTTCGGATCCAAAATAAAAAAATATATCTGGGTACCAGCCTTATAAATGCAAGTGCCTGATTTCACATGCAAGCCTACCACAGTTGCATTTTTAAGAGCAGTGGGTCACCATGCACTAAAATCAGCAGTGACGCTCTAAATTTAAAGCTGACTAACAGCAGTGTACATGCTTTTCCTTTGGGCAATTTAGGGAAACTCCAGAGAAAGTCCCTGCTGTAGATTAGATTATCCTGACTTGCTGCACCTATTGCAATTCTTCCCTTATAATTATACTAAGCCTCACAGCAACTTGGCAAGAAACTTACGCTTAGTGCATTCTCTTTATTCAGTCTCTGAGCAAAGAAAACATTATTTTGCAGACATTTTGTCATCTGTACAAGTCACTAACCGAAAGCAGACATGGTAGTTTTAGATCATACTCACAAGAGTGAAAAAACACAGTAATTTTCAGAAGACACAATATTCCCTCTGTGCTTCTAACAGTTGCTGCCTTTTAGCAAAAATGACACGTTTACAGTACTGATGTTACAATAGCATGCTGTACAACTGCACCTCATAAGGAAGTGAGATATTCAAAACTACATTATTAGTATCATTTAGACTTAATGGGCCACAAAAACTCTGAAGAAAGAACCCTAGCTCATCCTAACAACAGATGAAATTTCTCCAAGCACCTTCTCTGTCTGCTCAAATGAATTTTAAGACAAGACATTCAAAGTGTATGGAACAGAATCTACAAAATCTGGTAACAAGCAGCTACTTTACTTTGTAATTAGCTATTTATTACAACCACTCATCACATTTCCAAAGGTGGAATGAAGAGTCTCCAGAAAAAATAAAAGGTAGAAGATACTGCACAAAATACTCTGAATAAGATCATACTATGCAGATCAGGATATATACACTGAAAAAGCACTTTTGTCTCAAAATGTATCTTTTTTTTCCCAGCAACACCAGCTGATCTAATGAAAGATACTATTACTTTCCACCATTACATTGCTTATGACTATTCTAGCATTTCTTTCGTATCCTAAATGTCACAACCAATCACTTTTACCTATTCTTACTCCTTTTATGTATTCCATTCCCTTGACACACTAGAATTGATCCAGCTACTCTCAGGACTGTTATTCCTTTTTTTCATGCCCTGAGTGCAGTTCTCAAGGCACAAAATAACAGGTTAAGATGGACCGTAAGAAGAGTAAAAAAAAAAAAAAAAGAAAAAAGAAAAAAAAAGAAAAAGAAAAAAAGTACCAATATCCATAATTATTTTTACTTCTGAATTTTCTGAAATTATAGAGTTATAGAGTTTGGGGGGAGAACTTGTCTTTGCTTTCTTTTCTTGTTTATGCTTTTTAAATGCCAGGTAAATTGGTTGAGAATGGTTAAAGAATGAAGATTTCTTCTATAATTCAAAGCCATTCCTTTTTTTGGCTTTTTTTTTTTTTCTTTTCTGAAAGAACTGCAAATGAAAAGACATAAAACAGGAAACAAATCACACTACTATCAGAAAGCCGTGGTTTTGCACTTCTTCTAGACTTAATGGCAGCCACTGTTAAAATCTGAAATATTTTTCTGTCTTTCTTCACAGTATCATTTAAGTTTAGCATCCTGTTACTATTTCTTTTCTTTTTTTCTTCTTTTTTTTTTTTCTTTCCCATATTGCTTTACATATATATGATAATAAACTCTTCAGATCACTTGTGTCTCTCGTTCTTATTATTACTCTCTTTATAAGCAACACCCTTACTAAAGCACATTTCTAATTTTCCCTTTCTAGTATCACTTCAACAGGTAAAATGGTGATTTAATATCTCAGATCCAGTTTTTGTCACATATTAGCTATCAATTACGTAATATTTGCTGCCTCTCCAAAAACTAAGCATTTTCTCTAGTGCTTCCAACTCCCTATTAAAAAAGGGAAGAATTATTTTATAGTCTTACTGTAAACACAGACATAACACACATTCATTTCACACCTACAGCAACAGTTTCCTGACAAAATATGATACTCCAAGACGTGTTTCTTTCACAAGCAGCGAATCATAAATACATGAAAAGATGCAGCTTCGAGCTCTAGGGGCAGGAGTGAAATTATCATGTCACCATTCTAAATGTCACCTTTTATTTTACCTCCTACCACCAGGTTCAGTTTCAAAATGCATGTGTTTGCGAGCCTGACAAAGACATCATCACATTTGTTATCCTCCTTCTTTCATTTGTTTCTTTAAAAAAAGAAAAAGTTGAAAAGTTGCCAGGCATTTGGTCATTACCCTTGTTTCTGAATCATGAGAAACACTTCTGTTACCCTCGTGTTTATGGAAACATTTATTGTTACACAGCATACACATCTCTATAAATACAGAGGCGTGAAATAGTCTACAGAGATAATAGTAAAATCAAGAGAGCTCATTTTGCTCATTATTATGTCTCTATGGAGAAAAAAAAAAAAGCAGAATGTAATTTAATGATCAATCTCTTCCATGAATCCATAGCAGAAACAAGTGAGATTTGGTCACGTCTTAAAAGTTGTCTTGTAATCCTTGAGTTTACCTTTCCAATTTACACGAGATAAAGACATTCTGATTTTAAAAAAGAGAGAAAAAGAAACTTCTTTCTAAAAATGTTTTAAATGCACTTTTAGATGTGACACAACAAAGAGGAAACAAGAAACTGGAATAACAATGTTGCTTTCAAAGAAATAATAAGGATCATGCTGATTTAGTTGGAAGACAGAACTACTAGAATGAAAAGCAGTTCATTAGTAAATGCATGTACTCATAAAGCAAGAAAGATAACAATAGGAAAAAAAAAAGAGATTATTTTTAATGCTGACAAGGACCATTAGGAGGAAGATTTTTACACGGAGAGTGGTGATGCACTGGAACAGGTTGCCCAAGGAGGCTGTGGATGCCCCATCCCTGGAGGCACTCAAGGCCAGGCTGGATGTGGCTCTGGGCAGCCTGGTCTGCTGGTTGGTGACCTGCACACACAGCAGTGGGTTGAAACTGGATGATCTTTGAGGTCCTTTTCAACCCAGGCCATTCTATGAGTCTATGAAAAAGAACTGAATGCTACCATTATTTTTGTGGGTTTTTTTTTTTTTTTTTAATTTTATTTTCAGAAAAAGAGCTCTCATTTCTCTTCACAACTCTGAAAGTCATCCTTTATGTAATGTCAAGTCTATCCAACTCATTTTGGCAGGAAAAGGAAATGCCAAAAGTTGTTCAGAGCATGGTTTGTCTCATGTCTGAACCTTACAGCAGAATAGGAACCCTCGAGCTGTAAAGAAAGCTATTGGAATGGCTAATTTTGTCTTACAGAAAATAGAGCAAAGAAAGATGTAGAAAAATAAGACTAAAATGGACTGCAAACAACAGTGGGTGTAGAGAAATGCAATGGAACACAAAGTTAGAAAAGTCACAGAGACTCAATGTGGCAGAGATGTGTATGAAGATAAAAGAAAACGAAACTAGTAACAAAGATACACATTGAATAGGGTATTAGAATCAGGTTATGTCATTGCAGTTATCACCAAAAGAGAGCTAATTTGTGTAATCCAGCTTGCTCACTTTAAACTTCTAGCACTTACTTGAAGATGTACCTGCTCACCTAACAGCATCTTCACTCTGCAATTGCAATTTACATTAAACAAGACACAAGAGAGAAATCAAGCTGAAAAACACAAAATGTTCTCCGGTGCCCACAGGCATCATCAAGATGTGAGAACAGGTGATTTACTCTGTACCTATCCTAACATCTGTGCCTAGTCTTAATCAATGGTATTAATGCAAAATCGTAATGATCGGAAGTATCACCACTTATCACTTGTTTTCTGTATGGAGAAGTTGCCTGTGCAGACAGAGCCATTTTTAGTTTATTTTGATTCTATCACTTCCGTTGAAGCTCACTGTGCACCAGCTTGTATGCTCGCCAGGCCCACAAGAGATTGACACATAAACCACAAACACCTTCTGCTACTTAACACCAAGCTTAACACACAGCACAAAGGAACGTGTCCAAGAGGATTGAAAACCCTCTCCTTACATTTTGATGGATGTTAGGGTAAAACTGGTAGGTTAAACAATTTCAGGAAAACTGTACCCATACTGAAAATTCTGCATAGCTTTAGAGATTATCTGCAACACTTCCAAGTCTTGCTTTAAAAATCTATCTGCTTGAGACCAGCTCCTTCATAGAATCACAGAATGGCTTGGGATGGAAGGGACCTCAAAGATCATCAAGCTCCAACCCTCCTGCCACAGCCAAGGCCACCAATCTCCATAGTGTCAAATGATGTGAATATTTCCAGTTTAATTATTTATACCTGCTGGGGCTCTGGATACTGACTTTACTAAAAATACCTTTTTGAACTGTGCAGATTATTCAAAAGCTATATATGCATCCTTTTTTATGCAAAACTCATGTGCATACAGAACTGCTATTCTGCACTTAACGTGCCACGTTCAATATTTATTTTTTCCCTTTACTTTCTTCCCTTTTCTTTCTTTACTTCCCTCTACTATCTTTATTCAAAACCTTCATTTGTGCTTTATGCATTTTATTTTTAGCTTAAAAAACTGCATCCATACTTTGTCATTTAAACTTTTATAAAGAATAATGCACGTGTACAACTCAGAATATCGAAGTAAACAAACATTTTAATTTACATGGGTAAGGATGCATGAAGGCAAATGCCATTCGTAAGTTGATAAAGGTAAATTCACTCTCTTGGAAACACTTTACAATGATGATAAATGAAGATATAGAGGATGTCTTTGAAGTATATTGGGTGACTACATCCTCATACACCGAGGTAATTATGTTTTCGTGTCATTTTCTCTGATTGCAACAGACCTTAATATGGTCAACATACAAGTTCCACTTCCCATACACCATATTTATGCTTCATTTTGTTTCTTACTTTCTTTTCATTTTAATGTCTTTGATATTATCTGGCTACAGTGCTGAATAAAAGTAGATATGCACTGGTTCTGGTACCATCCTTGGTTTCTGTATTGCAACTAACAGTTTGAATAAACAGAGGATAAAAGAAGACCCCATTTCCCTCACAGAATATACCAACACTACATCAAACTGAAGACAATGGCTAAGTACCTGCTTTCTCTCCCATTGTGTTACTTATGGCACAAGCAAGCTGCAGGACGTTGTTGTGCAGCACACCACTGTGAGTGGATTCCTCAAAGGTAAGGTGGGTTGTGAACCAGTTCCTGATTTGATAACAAGAGGAATAGTGTGAATAATTGACTCTCTGGGTGAACATTGAAGCTGGGAGAAAGACAAATACAGAACAAAACAAAATAAATCAAAACCTCACAAACCAAACGAAACGAAACCAAAAAAACTAAAGAAGCCCAAACTGCTTTTGATTAAGCTATTCCATTATTTATCTTGTTTTTTCCCCATCAGACTGCAAGGAAACAGCACAAGATTTTCTCACTTCAGCACAAGATGGCTAATTCAACCTGGCATAAAATATTTATTGTGGGTATCTCTAAGAAAAGCAAAGGGAAAACAAGAACATGCTTCACAAAACTAGAAAGTAGGTAGAGCCAGTTCCCTATTAATGGTACACTTTAACTTAAGATGGCCCTCCATGAGCCTAGAAATCTGTGCTCATTTTCCTCCTAGTTTTGTGTGTTGTGCTCCACATATCCCACTTTACCTGCCTGGAGATGTATTTTGGATGACTGCTGGGAGAGAGTTTTCGGTCCCACAGTTAATGCTGGTTTGCATGCAGTGAAGAAGGGTAAGGTCCTTCACTAAATTTCCATAGATTAAGGAGATCTTTTTTATAAATTATTACTTCTCTACTTCATGCCAAAGAAAGCATCTCTAGAAGGAACCAAAGATGCTCAGAGAGTTACACTGTTTACCTAAGTGGAAGAAAACTTCAGCTCAATCATTACTGTACTCAGCCCAAGGCAGAGACTTGGGCTCTTTTTGCAGCAGTCTGGCAGAACTGTTCCCTGCAATGATCCCAAACACTGCAGCTACGATGCTGCAAACTTATCCTATAGCGACTTTCAAAAAGACTTTATTAAAGAAAGTAAAATGTTGCTTTCTATGCAGTTATTTAGTATTTTTCTGCCATGAATGGAGAACTTGAGAATCAACAATTATGTAAATAAGTATCTTCTTAAACATAAAAAAAAAAGAAGAAATGATATTTATATGGACAAAGAAGACCTAACTCAGAAAATACAGGGAAAATGCTACACAATAGACAACATTTAACTACGTAGTTTTTTGGTCTTTTTTTTTTTTTTGCTAAACCAAGTTGTAGAACTAGGAGACTAATACCTGACCTGCATCTCTCCATTTGTTCAAATGAAGGTAAATTTAATAACTGACCAATTTTAAAAGCAACATTTTTACGCACAGCTCATCAGAGTTTGGGGCACTCGAAGACAGCAGAACTTGAAAACAGTCCTGCGGCATTTTGCAAATGCAGTTAAGATTGTCTCTTAACATTCCTCAAGACAGAACAATTTTATTTAGCTTGTCCTGTTTGAACCTCACAAACAAATACAACAATACAACTTGACAAGTAGCATCATGTGTTATTGTATTTTTATAGAAAAAACAAAGTTGTTTATATGCAAAACTACAGCAGCAGATAAAAATTTGTGACTAGCAATGTGTAAGAAATAAATGCAGATGCTCCTCTCAAAGATGATCTCATCTGCAGAAGCAGTAAAAACAACCCTACCTCATTTAAAAATAAAAAAAGAATACAGAATCAGTTAGACAATGGGCTTGGGGACACAGAATGAGCTTTCACTTGATTTATCACCTAAATCTATTCCCAAAACCAGATCTTTCTTCAGTATTCCCATTATGAGAATGGTCAATTGCAAAAATACACATATTTGATTATGATCCCATTTCTTGCACCAGGTAAACAAAAATAAAGAGACAATGATGTCCTAATTACTGTCTAACGAAATAGTCTAATGGAATGCGTCCTCTGGTCACTTGCTTTTAAAATAGGCAAGAACAGAAGAAAAGGGACAAATGGAAACGCAGAACCTTGGTTTTGAGTGAAAGTGTCTTTCCATTGCTACTGATACAATAGCACATCTTGCTTATGCAGTAATGTCTAGAAACTTAACCTCTTTTTGCTAGGTGTTTTACACTCAAGATCAATGGTTTTACTTCAGGTTTATTTTAAATAGTCTCACTCCTTCAATATCCAGTGTCACTTTTCTTCCTGCATTGTTAATGTAATCAGAAACTAAAATTTAAGTTTTTATTTTCCATATCTAGCAGTGACTCAATTAACTTACAAGCAAGCAACAAGATGCCTCAACCATTACAAACATACTGGATGGACCTTACAGAATGGAAAGGATCTTCTGTAGCTTTTGCACAAACAGGCAACTGGTATTTTTCTACAAATGTTTCTTCTCCATCAAAATAACACTGCTGCCAGTTTGCTGCATGGTGTTCTGAGCTCTCTTACTCACACATCCCCCTACCCACAGACATGCACACAGATGCCCACAAACACATCAGCTTGCACTGCAACTCAGTAAGGGTTATAGAGAAAGTTAGCAGATGCCCAAATCAGATTACTCTGGCTGTCTGCTTTCCCCACACTAGGTGTTAAATATCACAGTGACTGCAGGAGCTTACTAGGGAAAAAATCCCAAACAGATCTTTGCTGAAGATTGATTTATTGTCCAATATGTACAGACAATACTAGAATATGCTTTCTGCAACAAAGAGATTAAAGCCAAATTTCATTGTTGCATATACTGTTTTGCAAAATGGACTATTTGTATGCATTCACTCAGTAAATTATTGTTATTCTACTAGTAAATATGATTCACATACCAATTCTAAAGGAGCATGTACAATTACATTATTACACACAGTGCACTCAGCAGAACTGTGCTTACAAAAATGCCATCACCTTTTAATAAATTAATGTTTATAATACTAAGCCTACACAAATTTTTTCAAGATTTAGTCATATTGCTTAAACTACCAATTTCTAGATTTTACTCTACAATATAATATTGAATTGTAGTATTCTAACACCTCACCAGAAGTACAGTTCTTCATATGGTAAGTCCCAGAATTAGTGGATCCTGATCTTTCCAGGCTCCACTCCAAACAAATTGCTTTCCCCTCACACCCCACTGTAAAAAACAGCCTTTAAAAGAATCTGAAAATTTACTCTTCCACAAAGAGCTCTTAGAAACATGCTGCACTTCTGCATGGGAACCATTACCCAGCTAAATTCTCAGTTAACTCCTTACCCCATTGTTTCCAAGAAGCTGGCATTTAACCAATCTTTTTATCTATTTTGGTGAATATGCTTTGTGGTGGATAATTTTATTGTACTTACAACAGTTTGGTGACCTTTTTCTTGATCGCCCTCCTGCACCTTAGGCATAAGTGGGAAGTAACAGTTGGTAGAGGTCTACCTTCAGATGAGGACTGCAGTGAGAAAAAGCAACCACCTGGCCAAGAAACCCAACACATTTCAGCTTCTTTGTCCTGCTAAGAGCTCAGAGACCAAGAGAGTAGTGGAAAAAGGGAAAAGAGGGACATCAATAAGTTAAACATGGGGATTTCCATAGGGATCAAGTGAGGAAAACAAGTTTGATTGGGAGAAAAGATAATTATTTAAAGTGAATGAAATGGGAGGATTGTGGATTATCTAGAAGAGGGCAACGGAAACCGGAATCACAGAGTGTGATGCAAAATTCCTTCAGCTTTTTCCCACATAGAGTATTCACTTTGATGGCTGCTTTACCAGTGATCCTGATTCATAAAACTGCTCCTTCCTCATAAGAAAAGGTGAGCTTTGTAAGTATAAAGCTATATAAAACAGAGTTCTGAAAAATCACATCTAAGTTGCCTCAAATTGGGCTCCTCAAATTAGCCAATGCCTATTTCTAGGAGTTTCCCTGCTCCACTTGCATAAATGAGGATAAATACCATCACATCAGCTCCCAGTAGATGCAGTGTGAACAGGAGTTCATTATGATTGTGAAGTTCATATATACAGGTGCTATAAGTGTCACAGAAAACACCACAAAGCAAGTAATTCTGCAGCCAATCCAGCATAGGGCATAATGCATACAAACTGGGGCTGTATACAAAGCCATGCAGAGAGGCAAAGCTCTCAACAGCTGTTTCTGAAGCTAACACCATTCTTCCAGCACACTGAGTGATGCAGAGATCTTAGAGAAAGTGTGACTGAGAAATTAGAAATGGCACACGTGTGCAGGGGGAAAAAAAGGAGGAGAACACTCCTATTCCTAGCAGACTGCATTAGTTGTGGCTGGATTTCATACAGTATGACAAGCTGCATCCAGCAAATAAGTGCTGTGTTATTTTTCTGGCAATAATAATAGCCTAACTTATTCTAAACAAAAAAAAGCCACTGTTATTGAATTTATTTACAGGACAACAGACACACTTGCATCAAGTGTATTGGAACAAGATCATTGCTGCTGAGATCATAATTAAAGCTTTCAAAGTTGACACGAGTGTAAGAGGAATTCTAAGTGGTTGTTGTTTTAGGAAAATAATGATAGGATTGTCATATTTAAATGAAACACTCTTAAATACAGAGTGTTTAAAAAAATAAGGAGTGGTTGCTGAGAATGGTGCACTTGTGTGTTACATTTTAAAGTACTTCCTTTAAGTACTTCATAGTAGATGTAGAAATCACAGCAAGAATGAAAACCAAGCTCATACATGCTCAAGTAGACTTTAGCTAGCCCCAAGGAAAGGCATTCCGGAGATGCAGCCACCTGCTTTTCCAACATGTGCTGTTTATGGCTACAAAGAGGAAATGTTGGTAACAGAAAGCAAGTTTGTTGCTCTTGGATAGGCTTTGCAGACAGCAACTGCAGGGAGGGCAAGGGATTAGGAGCACAGCCACTCAACAGTATCATTTTGGATCCTTCTGTAAAAGATTTGGCTGAAAGTTACATGCACAAAGGGAAACAGAAAGGCAAAGCTGGGGGAGGATGAAATAGGCAAAAAACTGGTGCTGTAAATTGTTAATAATCTGAAATATCATGTTGGGATGACTTCTGGGAGCACCATGTAAGAGCATCCAGGTTCTGTTCTAGAGGAAGGGCTGTGCACAAGGATATTCAGCAAAAAGGGAACAGAACGTTTTTAATATATGTGTCTTAATAAAAAAAACTGCCCTTATAAACACTGTAAATAATCACACTCCTTTGTCCTCCTCTCCAGAATGCAATGTCCCTTTGGTTTTAGACTCACAGCTAGGCAGCTCCTTTGCACTTTGATCATTTCAGTCACCCTTCTCTATTTAAAAGGAATGTTTATATTTAAGAGTTGAAAAAATACATCAGAAAAAGCCTACAAAACACTGAAACTTCTAGATCACTATTTTAGCTTGTGTTATCTGTACCACAGAATGAAACTGCTTTTTGCATCTCCCCACAGCCATGTAGGAAGGTTCTTGATAGTATGATTAGCAATGTATGCCTCAGCTTTGAGGTCAAAGACCTAATATATGTTTGGAAGTGTTGCTCCAGAAATTATCTCTAGAAGCAGCATGAAGGGATCAGAGGTACTTTTGTATTGTTGAACCTTTCCTTCAAATGAAAAATGAGCTCCTGTATGAGAGAACTGAAAGTACATATTTCATTAAGTACAGGAGAAGCTGCCAGCTTCTGCCGGCCCCCAACTCAGTGCTCTGTGGCTACCAGGTAAAACCACAGAAAATAAGCTCTCCTCTCGTAGGCCAGTTCCACATTTTACAAAGTACATTCTTGAAGTAACTGCATAAGATTATGGTGTTTCTTGAACAACAAAATTCTCTCTCTACACGTATGCTATCAGCGCCCTGAAGAATTTGTTGTTGAAATGCATAATTCCTAACGAGTGGCACCTTTGCGTATGAATTTATCTTTGATTCTTCTGCTGGAGAGATATAGTTTCTGTTTGTTCAGAACAGAACACCACACACAGTCTGGATACAAGCTGCTGCTTAAGATAAGCTGCCTGTAATTCCAGTATACAGAGGTATACTGCTTGCCCTAGAATAACCTGACTTTATGGCAACTGGATGCATGCCTGTTTCTAATTGTCTTTAGACTGCTGGCTTTCTTCTAATTATTCTCTTCCTGGGATACTTGGCTCATCTACTCCTCATTCTTGTACTAAACATTCCTTATGAAGTCTTTGTAAGCTTCCTTGCCTTCTTCTATGACTAGTATTTTCACTATGAAATAAAGTCTTTCATTCTTCTAAGCCTGGCAGCCAAAAAAGCTTATGTTATCTCTTTTTCCTTCCTCTAAGTCAATAGGCATTTCAGTGACTTCTTGGCACCTGAAACCCACAGTCCTCTCTCACCTAAAAAGTTCCAAGGACATCTTACAGGATGCTTACCAGGAAACTGAAAGGCTTTGTTTTTCCTGTAGTATCTCTTATCCACTTTGATGTCATGTGCTAGTAAATGTAGACATCTTCTTGACACTCAGATTATAACTTGCCTTTCCATAAGCACTGGCCTGTCCCTACCTTTTGACAGTGATATAGTAATGGTATTTCCAACCATTTCTTGGCATGGGCGAAGCCCCATATATAAAAAGGTCAAAGGACAACAGGCACTTATTGTTCATCCACACCACTATTAAAGGAACTGTGTAAAATTGGCAAATAATTTGGACTCTGCTCTTCTTGGGACATCTTCTGTTATGTGTCTACATTCCAATTAATATAATAGCATTCCTGATCTCCAGGCTGTGTCCCTTGGAGCTAACATACAACGAGCACATACTGTTACTAAGCATGTGAAAAGAAACAACTTTATTTTTAATGATTTTTATTTTTTTATGATTTTTTTATGATTTATTTTTAATGCTATTAGTCTGCTGGCTGGTTCTACTTATTGATATTTTAGCATCACATTCCCCTTGTCCACTATACAAACAACAAAAAAGCTATCTCAAGAGGTCAATTACAGACAGAGATATGAGTAGCTACCAGAATTCTTGAAGGAATCAATGTTAACAGGAATTTTGACTCATTGGCTTGTTTTTCTTTTTGATGAGTTAACTGCATCCTGTATTTTATGCTGTTTGAAACATAAAATCTTTGTATACAAACTTTAAACAATCTCTCTGGTTTTCACAGAAAGCATGTGCCTGCTAAAGAAATTAACTGGTCTTACTCATCCTTTAAATTCAAATTAGTTACTAATTTATATAAAAATAGCTCATCGAGGATGCCTTTATGCTTCATACATAATAAGGGGGTATCTGTCTCAAAAAGCTTACCATTTAATGAGTACATTTTAAAAAACATGGGAGGGAAGCAAAACAATTATTCTGTCATGGTATATGGAGAAACTGAGACATAGAAGGGTTAGATTCAGTCTAATTAGAAATCCTGCTGCTTAGGTTCATGCTGTCTGTGGAAAAATTGGCACTACTTCCACACATCATTTCAAACCATAAGAGAATTTGGAGTTCTTGGAACTTCTGCTGCCAGTGATTGTCATCGTACCAATGCTAAAACTGAGAAAATGAGGCAGGAAAAGGCAAAAATCACTTCAGGGTCAAAGACTGTTGGTGAAAGACCTCCAACTCGACTTCATGTCTAGTATGATTCAGTGCAGCTTTTACCCCTAGTTTACATCTCGACTCAAAGCTTACTGAAGACAGCAGCCAGAGTCTTGTGAGCAACAAAGATTAAATCTCATACAAAAAATACCATGCAAAGTTACTCATTTCATACGATTAATACAACTAAATCAAATGGGATCTTTAAATAGGTTATGGTTTCAAATATATCATAGTGGTAGTTAAACATAAGCCTTCACTATTATCATTCCAGGAATAGAGTTACTTTTAAAAACATCTGTATAAAATGAAAAAATCTTAACGATCAGGGAAAGCCCCACACATATATTTATAACTACCAAGGCACATCATCATTTTTCTTAAGACCCTCTTACTTTTTCAAATCCAAATAAATGAAAGCATAGCATAGAATGGACAATAAAATCCATATTAGACTGTTGTAGAGACTTGAATAGAGTCAAATGGGACCTCTCAGAATGTATTTCAAAGAAAAAAGCTTTTTCCAACATTCACAATTTCTGCACGCTGACTACAGACTGTAGAAGCATGTATTCATGTGAAAAATGAAATAACTTTGTTCCACACTTTGGCTGCTAAAATCTAAAATTTAGATTTAGTAAATCTAAAAGAACTAGGTTACTGTAACTCCTGCCTGTTTATTAGAATCAGAGAGAGAGATCAAAAGAAATGGCAAACTAATCATTGCATTATCAAATTGATTTAGAATAGCTGTAACTTATATAGTTCACCCAAACTTCAAGAGGTTTTCTAAGTTTTAAGGTTTGAAAATAAATTCAAAGTAATTCCCCTGGGAAATGTTAAAATGGAATTAAACATCATTACAGAGATTTTGACACTTTGGCCTCCAATGATCCAAATTACAGAAACAGGACTGTGTACATGATGATGTAATTACATGCAGTCATGAACAGTTTAATTACTGTATGCCTGAGCAAGCTATTTTTATTTTATTTTTAATCTGAGGGCAGTGATGCAATTTTCTACTTTTCTGAATGTCTGTATCTATAATATATTCCTAGATTACAATGTCAACATATAGAAAAAACAAACAAACAAACAAAAAAGCATTTCTGACACATAAAGCATGTTTCCTTATGGACTGAAAAAATAGTTCCCAACCCAATATTGAGACACACTGATGCAATGCTGCTTGTCGAATAACTAAGCCGTAATGTCATTTATCTCAAAGAAAAACATGCATCATTTGGTAGAGGGTTCACACAGCATTATGTGCTGTAACATTATGTGCTGGCAAAGTAGTTGCTGCAAATGGGCATTTGTAAAAGATTGTAATTTGGTCCATGTTGTTAAGAGTCTGGCAATAATGGATTTTCCTGGAGTTTGCCTGCATTTTGGTAGTCATCCTCAATCTACAAATGAACTTGAAGATCATCTATTATTATTATTATTTTTTAATCTTTTCATTAGTGCTTGCAGTGCATTAACTGAGCCCAGTAAGAATTTCATAAGATCGGCTACTGTACATGAGACAGCAAAGAACAAACTGCATCACACTGCACAGCTGGAATGAAGCACTAAGCTGGCTGTCCCTTATTATGACAAAAAGCCAGTGGAGTATATGGGTGAGAAAGGGAAAACAAAGGCAGCCTTCAACTTTTTATTAACAAGCAGCCACATTAATGCCTTAATATGTTTGTACCCTTACTAAAAGGATATCACAAGTGTTGTTCCTCCTAAATATTTTGCAGCACTGCAAGCTACAATTATGTCTGCAGTATGCTTAACTCATTAATTAATTAGAATTCATAATGATTTTCATACAGTAAAAATAATTCCTCGTTCATCTCACTGTCCAAAAATCAGAGCTACCCTTCAGTGCTAAGCTAACAATTTACAACCACAGTGGAGATCTCCACCTACTTACACATCTACTCCTTTGGCAGTGAACTGGCTCACACAGCCCATCTCTATCAGGAGAAATATTCAGACTTGACAGTGGCTATCCCAAGTCCTACAGCTACCAGCAGGAGGTCAAACAAAATGAGAATGCATTGGAACAGTGACAGAGAGCAGGCAGAGGACAATTTAAACTCTAACCCAATAAGCGTTTCTTTTTTGTATGATTCAAAGTTTGGCTTTGCGTCAAGCCAATTCTCATTATTAAATGAAATGGTTTCATCATTCCATGTGTGCAAATGTGCACTGCCAAAAGGGAAAGTGCCCAACTTCACTGACCAGTAAATTGCTCAAAGGCTTTTACCATGGAATCATTTTTCTTGAAAACATCATTAATTTTTTTTAATCTTGACTAAAACAAAAAGATACCTTATAACTCCATTGCTATTGCCACATGTAGTTAGTTTTAAATGCAGTTAGAAGTGCACCACTACCATGAAAAAATACATCCTTGGGTGGAAAAACACATCCAAATTCAAACTATAGGTTTAAAAAGAGGAAGATGGCAGCAATAAGGCCAGTGATGGAATTCATCCCCACCCACAAACAAGTTCTCAACATTCTGTTGGGAGGTTTCAACTCATTCACTGGAGATACTGCAGGACACGATGGAATAAGCAGTGGGACATTACATGGAACTGCAGATGATAACTTGTGTCAGATCTACTAGGGTCTACTTTTAAAACATATTTTAAGACAACACTAATTGCAGAGAAAACCCTATTTGCCTTAGACTTTTTTCCAAGAGTTCAGCTGTTTATCTCCCTGCAGATCCAAACATTTACTGTACTCTGCGAGTTCACTGTACTCTAGCAATTAAATTAATGGCTGCAGCAACAGCAAGAAATCCTTTAAACCCCTGTGGGCTTGTTCCTTTGATTAGACTAGATCAGTGAAGCTACAGCTATTTGCAGGCAGATTATATGGGCTAGGTTTTTATTGCCATTTGCACTAGAGATTGAAAGGTCATGTTTGTTGACATCTTACCAAAGCCCATCTGTGAAAGTTTATTCTAAAAGTTATTCTTCAGGAATATTTTTAATATTTAAAGAGTACCATATGGATCTAAGAATAAGAAATGACCCAGCCACACCAACACAAAGCAGAGTTCTGCAGCCCACGTCTATATTTCCTCTTCTCTAGAAGAAAACTTGGAAGAAATCACGAAACATAGGAACTATTAATGTTAGTCTTTGGGGGTGAATCATAAGGTAGATCACGATCTGCTTCTCTCTCTAATTTTGTTTTGGCTAAAGAATGGATTCATCATACATTCATATTTCCTGTTTAACTGTGCCATGCTATTTTTAAATGGATATACTCTTTCCCAGTAATGAAGAACAACGTCACAGTTAGTAAAGAGCATCTCAGAACATCTTAAAAGCACAAATGTTTCTGTGCTATTTGAGATATCAACTGACAAACATTCTGGTATCAGAAAGTATCTACGCAGCCTTGTGAGAACAGCACTGCAATTCCTGATTTCCTGAGACAGCAATAAGACAACATGAAAATTACCGGTGAAGCTGGGAAGAGAATCCAGCCTTCTGAAGACCTTATCCGTTGCCTTTACAATGAGACCATCACTTTCTCAGATTATTTCCTTCTCTGTAGTAATACAACAGTTGTGCTTTGAATGGTAATAATGCTTTAATCACTTTTGCAATGAACAGCAAGATGACAACAGAAGCTAAACAACAATCTATATGAAAAAGTGAGCTTCTCATATTTCCACTGTAGGGAAACAGTAGCAAACTAATGGTGTTTTGACACAAAATGTGTTACGTTCCACACAATTAACCAAACCAATGCTTTCCCCAATACCTATTAATTCCATAAACAATACAATTCACTGACCAACTGAGCATTAGTGCTCAAACTGCTGTCCTGTTTGTTTGCTTTAATTTCAATACTAAAGCCAATAGCAATTATTAAAAATGACATGGACTAAATCCACGTGTATTTTGATACCAGACTATTCACAACACTAAAATATGTATTTTGCTATCCAAAGCATTTCACCAAAGTAAGTATTGCAAAATATGGGAATTCAATCCTCCAAGTTAGATAACCAGAATTTGTGGGGATTTTCTTGGTGCTTGTTTATTTTGAGAAATGTGGTACATTTTAAGATGTTGCACGAGTTCCCAATACGCGTTTGTTATTTCACGTCTAAACACGTAGAAAGAAAAACACCAATTGTGTATGTTTTGAAGCAAAATATTTGGCACTTTGTCAAGAGCCAGTTTCACAGCAAATGATTCCACTCCCCTAGTAGGCTCCTTCAAGAAAATAAAACCTTAAATGAAACTCTTAAGAGAAGACTAAAATAAAATATATTTTACTTTTTCTTAGAGATACAAATACAGATCTCCTAGGCCATGGTCTTACATCCCAGGAATCCTGGTCACTCCTTGCTCTGCTAGAGATATGAAGTATCTTCAATTCTACTCACAAAGGGACTACTCTTTTAATGGAAGTCTCTCTTATGAAATTAAACATTTCTACATTTTATTTTGAATCATGTGAATTCACATGAATTTTCAGATTTAAGACTGCTTGCCCATGCAAGGTATTCATCCCCCCGCTACAGTTACTGCTTTGCTAGCTCTAGTCATCTACTGCTCTGTGAGCACTGTATCAAAATGTAATTGGAAATTGCTCTTGAAAAAATTCCATTTTTGCTGATACAAATATACTCTGCTGCTTAAAGAAAACTGAGGGGAAAAAAAATGTTACAGAATTCCAACACACCAACATCATATATTTTGCCAACAGACACACAGATTAAAAAAAAAAAAAAAAAAAAAAAAAGCCTGAAATATCTTTCAAAATCTCCAATACCAAAATTTTCAGACTCTTCCCTTCCTACAGCTACATCAGCACACTTTGTGAATGTGTGACATCTGTAACCCATGAAATTTATAAGAAAGATTAAGGAAAATTAAAATGTGAAGATATTAACAGTAAGTTAATAATCTGTTCTTGTGCTTTTAATTAACAATGAAAAAAAAAAAAAAGTAAGGCAATGGCCTGTAAAGAAACTGCACAGAGAATGCGTAACCTTCCTGAGAGCAGGAATCAATCTGAGACCACAAGCTGTTCCATATTTTCTTGCCTCCCTAGATAAATATTGTGAATAGCCAGTGCTGAGCTTCAGGGACTAAGTCCTAGACTGAATTTGGCATGAGGTCCTCATGCAGGCACAACCCACATACCCTTATTTCCACACGGATAATAGGGAACATAAGATCTTTGAGGAACAAAATTGAGCTCATAATAGTGATCAGCTATTTTCAACTTCTAGAAACAACACTTTCTTAAAGTCAAGTGCTTGTACTTCATTGCTTGTACTTGATATCTTTCAAATATTTATGTGGCATTACAGAAATGCGTACTAACTGAAAAGCAGAACACAACAAATCTGACTTTTATTACGTTGCGTCACATAAATGTTTTCCAATTTCAAAAACTACAGAAACTATTATGTGGTTTATATTCCTGCAGTTTTTCAGTTCAATATCTGTGCAGGAATCCACTGACAACAGGCATGCAAGCAAACCACCAGGCAGTGAGAAATCTAGGTTGTGACTTATCTCCTGATACCATCGCTCCTTCATTTCTTCACACCCTGCAGCATGGCCTCAATGTGATCACACATTTGTTACGGAGTATTAGGGAAGGTGTTATTATTTTGTATTTTCTGTTGCTAGTGCCAATGCATCTCCTGGACTTAATTTTTCTACTTTTTAGCTGTGTGCTCCAAGAGGACAGAGAAAACTAGAAACCTATTGGGTGAAGCCTCTTAACTCACACTGACTACAGACACATGGACCGATAGCTTCAAATTACAAAACATAAATATGACAGAAGCATGAAATAACTGGTGTGGAGAAGAATTAAAATATGTTCTAGAAATCACCACATGTGCTCCAGAAATGAAGCATTACATAGCGTCAACACTGCATAGATGCGCTGTCTGGGAGCTCACCCCAGCCCTTCCTCCAAGTTTCTACACTAACCAGGTTTTAAACCTTGCCAGTTGCTTTTGCTTCAGTTTGGAGTGCAAGATTTTATCTCACACTGGAAAGGAAGTTCTTACACCTAAGAAACCCTATTTGCTATTGCTTTGCTCTGACACAGCTTCCTAGAAAATTCATCAGAAGTATGACACCTACCAGACGTTGCTTCTCTGTAGGAAGCCTCTGCAATTGCCTAGCAAATACGTTTCCCTTATTTCTAGGTTGCTTTTCTTTTTTTTCCACAGAACGTTTCCCCTTGATTTTATGGTTTTAAAAGACACTTCAAGTTACCTGCAAAAGGTAACACCACGCATATTTAAATATTTTGGTACATAAAATTAGTGGGGTCCTATGCTATCATTAGACTGGAAGGCACATTTATGTCCTGTTTCCTTTACTAACCAATTCCAAGCTTAATTTTCTCATGCTATTCATCCTAGAAGACCTTTTTGGGTTTATTATAAAAAATTAAGAGCTCTCTTTTCAAAGGAACGATGAATGGCATTTCAGTTCTGTATTCTTCCTGCTTAAGGACACCAGAAAATTATGGTATAGATTGCACACAATTGATATTCTAATATACTAGCAAATAGGCAGATGGGAATAAAGAAATACTCTGGAAAATTTGTAGTTAACTGTGATCAACTTAGAAATTCAGGTTACTAATTTGTCATGTTCGAACTTGCTCACTTTGCGAATGACTGCAGTGCCAGCTAAAGAAACACCGCTGTACAAGGACATAGATGCACATTAACTCTTGTCTGATTATTGTTTTAATCTATAATCTGGTTGTACTAAGCAGGGCGTGTTTTCTAGATCATCACAACTGAACATTAACAAGCTTAGCACCTAGGATAACAGCCTATGGACCTAATCCATAATGAAATAATTTCCGAAGGGAAGCACCACGACCTCAGCAAGTCTGAGACTGTCACTGCTCTACAAATCCTTTGGAAGGTGCCAAGAAGCCACACAATGCTGATCAAGTTGCGTACCCAGGATGATCTGTTTGTTTTGTCCTGGCTGAATGACCGAGGAGCAAGCCACAGATCTCACGCCAAGCGAGTAACAAAGAGAAGGGATCAATCTCAGCATTAAAACAATTCATGTAGCAGGCGAAGGAGGATGTGCTGAGCAGCTAGCAATAAGCTGTCCTGAGCCACAAGTCACAGCTTGATAAAACTTCAGAACCAGCTAGTGGAAGAAGCATTTTTCACTGTTATTGTCACTAAGCCAGACAGTGTAAGTGTGACCAGTATGCCCTCACCCAGTACCCCTATGTAGCCTCACAAGGCACAGCAACTTACCCATGCAAAGTCTGCCAACACATCTCCTTACTGCAGAAAAACCATCACACTTTCCTTCCTTTGCAGCATATAGCAACAGGATGTCTGTATGACACCCGCAATGAAGAGACATTCTAAAAAGGAGATTCTTGAAAACACAAAGATGAAAGTACAGCCCTACTGCTGACTGCATTTATTTCTAGTCCATGGAGATAGCTTTGGGAAGATTCTTTTCATACCATCTTTTCAATTTCAATGAAGTATCATTACCAGCATGTTAAAGAGTTCATTCATTAGAATTAGAAACTTTCTTATGATTTTTTTCTTCTTATAATAGCTTTTTTTAATCCCTAACTGCATTTTTGTATATGTATACATCTTCTCCATATCTTCTCCATTGTAGAGGCATTATACTGAAACACAGCACAGATATTTTTCTTCCAATATTGGCAACTGATGGATTTCTAGTGCTTTGACTCTCCCCTACTGACTAAACTCTCCATGATATTCATTCTACATAGAGAATCACCACATTTCATGCACTCCTTCAAACATATTACAAAATTTGGGGATTTTTTTTTTAAGCCTTTGTACATTTTGGATTAATATAATGTCCCAAAATCCCCAAAGACATTAGTGTTCAAATGAATAGGAATAGCTTTTTGATCTTAAAATTGCTGCAATTATCATATCTCGTAAATTGCAGGAAAATCAAGTGGTTTGAATAAAAGTATTTGCTTCAAAAAGGAAAAAAAAAAAAAAAAAAAAAAGAAGAAGAAGAGGTAAGTAACATCTGTCTCAGTGAATGCTGCAGTCAACAAGAGAAAGTGGTTCTTTTTGCCTTAGTGTTATCCTACATAGATCAAGTGTCATTAACAATAGGTGCATATTAGAAAAACCTCAGTCAACATTCCTGTATTTTAAAGAAAAGTAGATAAATCAGAGTTATTAATTCTAAATCGTTATCATATGCCAAATAATAAAAAAAGTAAGCTGAATACTTGTTAGAATTCAAGGTCTCAGGAAGGAAACTGTTCGGCCTTAATTTCCCAGATGTCAATGACTCCTGAGAATTTAAAAACTGCTTATCAAATCATCTCATGGAACTTCTCCACAAGTGCAGAACTCTTTTCCTATTATGTCTCAGTGCTGTTTTTAACACTTAAATTTGAAACCTACAAAGCAGACACCTTAGACTCCAACTTTTTGGATATTCAAAATTTCTGATTATTCTTTTTCTAACTCATTATATTTTCTTTTTTGATCATCATACATTTTGATAAAACACTTGTTTGTATTTAAACCTTCCACAACAGTCCATCACATTCTGTCAGGAGGTTGTAATACACACCTCGCTTCAAAGAACTACTTCATTTTCTTCTTAGAGGACAGCGTTCATTTTGACATTCTTCATGACAGTATTTAAGACAAGCATCTAAAACTGAACAGCATTCTCCTCTGAAATGACTGCTGAGGTGGAAGAAGTTACACCCTGTAGATTACGTTGAGTCAATATGCCAATATACACCAAATGTATATTGCTGTTGGCTTGGTATCACTGCACTGTGCAGTCCAAAACCATAATGAGTTGATCAAATCACATGACAAGTTTGTTTATTCACCATCTGCCATTACCTCTAGGTGGTCACCTTTTCCAGAAGAACATCACTGCCTGTATTCTTGCTTTCCCAGATGTTATGGTGATTTTTCCTACCTGTATTCAATCTATCAAAGCCATGTAACAGCCTGCTGGAAGCATACAGAGTGATGTTGGACAAATTTACCAAAAAGCCTTCTCCTCCCTGTTGGGAGGCAACAACAGATTTAGCACAATTCAGCTTAATGATACTCAAACATGCTCCTCCAGCTGGAAGGCTGAAAGATGCACTCTGAGCATTATGAATTGGTTAGGAAGAAAGACAGCAATTTCTTTCCTAGAATTCTGCTGTACTGAAGACAAGCTGCTCCTTCCATCATATAGAAAATGCATTTCTTTTACACAACTGGGCTTCAGGAAAGATAATGGAGAATATGGCTGTTGCATGGGAAAAGAAAGCTCTTGTTTTCCCCTACCACTCCAAAAGAACAGATGCATAGGATTTCTTTTTTTGCTTTTTTTTCTTCCTGTCCTGTATCTACAGGAGCACATGGGGAAATGTTCTTATAGTCTCTCCAGAACAGATGTAACAGCAGTGGGAATGAAGACAGACATTTATGGAAACGAATGCTATAGAAATTCAGATCAGATGAATGGCTGGAGAAGCCTGTCAGCAAAAGAGAGTGGTAAAAATGTTCCCATGAAAATGGAAAGTTTACTGAAAGGAAAATCAGCTGGGACAAAAAAAGATGCACTAACATATTGTTCACAAACAAAACAAAGTTTCAGAAATAATTGTTTCAATAGCTGTCTGTAGCTGTTTTCTAAATAAGAAATTATATTTCTGATAATACTTTAAATGTCATTATATGCTTAAGAACATAACAAACCTTTATGATAGAATAGAAATAAACGTTTGGAAAACTGCCTAATGAAAAATTTTAACTTCCATTTATTTCTTTTTGTTCAATTCTCAACAGGAAACAAAAGGAATTAAATATATACAGGAAAATGGGATTTCAACTATGTTAAGCAGCTCTGGATGCTTATGATTGTTAAGACCAACACTCAATATTACTTTCAAAAATTTGACCAGAATTTTGCTATTATCTATCTTATTAGCTCCTGAATTTTGCAGTCAGCAAGATTCTCTGTGCAGGTCCTTCTTCATATCCCCTATTTCCTGGCTTTTTGGTCTTTTCAAAGGACTACAGAGTGTCAGAGGGCAAGCTGAACTAACGGAAATAAGCAAGAGAATACCCTACCCTGGTGACAGGCAACCAAATGTTTTCATGTATACGCGTACAAAATTGTAAAACACACTCAACAAAAAAAAGGTCATTAAAAAATGCATATTTTTACTTTGTCACAACAGTATGGTTTGTTTATGATAAAAAAATGGAAGGCAAGTATCAATTTGATTTGCAAAAATGTGATTTCTAATCAACTTGTGAGATGTGGCGTTGTTTTTAAGAGGGTATAAAAGAGCTCGTTTGAATTCAGTGTTTCACTTGCAAATTTGGACATGAAGGGAAGGATTAGGCATATGACTTTCAAACATCAGTTCAATATATCAAAGATAAGTTGTATCGCAGGAAGCATTCTGGCACATCAAAGGGAAATGAAAAGTTACAGCCATCTTGTAATATTTATCAACTTAATCTGACACACATGTGTCTCTTACACTAGTTGGAAGCCTTCATAACCCATCCATTTCTTGATTAACATTCAGCAATGCAAAAAGGTGAGTGAATGCAATTCAGCATCCCAGGCACACCAGCCCTGCACAACTTCCCCTGCACTACTGACGCACTGCCCAAGGCACACCCTTCCAATGGTCTGTTAGCTCCTTTCATACAACTAACCAAATGATTGCAATTTAACATATTTTAATTTATAAATCATAAGCTAGACAAAACAACTCAGAGTCCACCAGAGTTCTTATAGCACTGCTGTGCTATACAAATTACTTGCTAAACATAGAGAAACTCTTTTGCTTCTCATTTTATTCCTTGGTGATACTACTGTGAGAGAGATGGACAGAAAAGCAGCATAAAGTTGAGAGGTGACTCTGGGGTTGTCATGGCAATTTGTCTCTCAGTGTTCCTCTGCGTGTACCAGGTGTCAGAAAATTCTGTATTGAGCAAAGCAAGCAGATAGGGAGGTTTAGTCTATCTTAGGTTAAAGAAGCTTGGAGAAAAAGCCTGCAGCCCACAGTCAAATTATGCAAGGCAGTTTGGCACTAGTAATATATTTTTTAATTTCTCTAAGCATCTTACACCTCTGAACAACTGATGTATAAAAGTCAAGAGAATTATATCAGCATATTCAACCAGAGCACCCAGGGATGACTTCTGCTTCCAATTGTGTGGCACGTGCTGAGAAACCATCAATATGTTGTAAGTGATCACACCAGGCACATGTAAAGCAGCCATCAGTCTCTAGTACTAATGTAAGAAACTGAAAAATAATTAAAACTTACTTTTAAATTGCTCATATGTATAAAGATTCCTTTTCTGACTTTCTGAAGCTTTTGTTTCCTCTATTGAAAACGCACCTGTGGTGTGTCACAATTCTGATTTGAAATGCATTTATATATCACCTTTGAGTCTGGATGCATAAACACTGCCTTGCAACGTACAAGTTTTCCTGTAGTACGTCCCCACTGCAAACATGAAGCAGAAAATTCCCACACAAACTGAAAACATGGCCTTTTGACAAGGACTGGAGCTCCTCAACAACTTCCTGGCAATCTGCTATTTCTAAGCAAACCTGTGCAATTTTATTTTGTTGACAAGCTTACTTTCTATTTAAAAAAGGAGCTGTATCAAAATGGAAACATCGTGCAGGAACAGGTTGGTTTGAACAGTATCTCAATGAATTCTTATCTTACTACACTCTTCAGATTTTTCATTTTGGTTCTTTTTATTTTAGTACTTTTAAAAAATAAACCATATCACAGTTGAATAACATTGATACTTCATATGAAATATAAACTTCATCACCAGGAGATACTTTCATACCACAACCTAGCGTTCCTGTGGCAGAATTTTCAGATGTGGGCTTTTCCTTCTGATTTCCTTCCAACAACTTGCTGCTGTTCTTTTCCTTAGATGACGAGCAGAACTTACTATAGCATTGTATTTTTATTTTCCCTGAAGACTTTTCCCTATCTACATTAACAGCATTTTACACCAAAATTATCATATTATGAAGATATTTTCTATTTTATAAATCAGTATGTCTGCTTGCTGTAAGCAAGAAGTGTCACCAAAGACCCAGCTACTCAGGGTAAGTACTGTGAATTCTCTGAATAACACAAGCGTTATTTTTCTGCCTATATGTAAATCTGTGCACATGGACGTAGATACACATTTTTTCTAGTCAAAATGATTTCAGCTATTATATTAAGCTTTTGTTTGTTTCTTTGGAACTTATCCAACATTTGGAAAAGACAGATTGAAGGAACAGTTCTGAAAAACACCCCAGAACATGCCGGAGTGAACACGCTGCTATCAACAGCGGTACTGAAAAACCTACCTTGCATAGTACATAGCTGAAAGGACTCCATGTCATGGAGAACAGAAGGTGCATCACAAATGAAATTTCTACACGTCTGCCAGAAGAATGTAAACATACAACTGTGACCATGAAATGAGTACAGTTTCTTGTGCTTCACTCCTCTGTTTGCCTTGCAAATGTTGCAGCATCTTTCCGAATGCTCCTGCTTGAGATCACATTTTAACACACGCCTTTCTGATCCCACTAAGTGGTATAACATGTCCTTTTCAGGTCTATGCTCTCTGGAACATAATGTTTCCAGTCTAATTACAAAATTCATAGGAAATCCTGATACCACTAAGGCAATAAAGTCCTGGCTAATAAAAAATGGCTTCTCTATTTATTTTCAGGGAGTGAGAGTCAATAATTAAAGCCTGGAGCTCACCCACTTCTCTGAGCAGCTATAATAACCAAAGGAAAGCTCATTTTGTTGGAAGCAGCCTGGTGAGATAGGCGTTTTAACAATAGGTAAAAAAAAAAAGAAGCGGGTACAGTAGTCCTATTTTCAGCTTTTAATTCATATTTCTCTTGTGAAAAGGTCAAGCATGGGCAGCAGCACGCAACTCTTTAACGAACAAAGCCCTTCCTGCTTTCTCAGCTTTCTTCTTACAGCTACATGTGAAACATCCTGACTTAACTCAATCAAATCTAAAACATTTTGATGCTGTGTTCCAAAAGTCTCTCTCTCAATTTCTTCCCTAAACTTGCCAATCCCACTGATATCAATTACATTTCATTACTTTCACCACACGAAAGCTGCCTTGTAAATATTATTATAGAGAAGTACATTTCACCCTCAGACTAAACACAAACGGTTCACTCCGCAATACCACATTAAGTAACATACTTCCAGCTAAAAGCCTAAAAAACTCATTTAGAAAAACTGGGACATTTTCTTGTTAATGGACAGTTAGCATCTTATAATTTTCAGTTTGCATTACAACAAAAGATCTCCCATTTAAATGAAAACAAATCAGGTAATATTGCTAGTAATAAGTTGGCATAGATGCTCTGATGCTTTCTTATCCAATCTTTGTTATAGCACAGCTTCTCAAATAAACAGATTTTTGCAAGAGCTCTGTGGACCTTGCTGAAAACGCATTTACTGTCATCACAGAGAGACCTGTTTGGACACACACTGTGTCATGGTCAAGTTCACAGGTCTGTATTTTTACAAAGATAATTCAACTCCAATTATGAACAGACGTGTGCCAGAAAGTACTTTTTTGCTGGTAAAAAGCAAGGATTTATGGCTGTAGATATCCTCACTGTAATTCCCATTTTAAGGCACACTTTTGAGAAAATTAAGCCTTAATGCTTGTGAAAGCAAACTTCTTGCACCTTTAGTTGCCAGAACCCTACCTACATTTCTATTATGTGAATAATAAACACAAAGGGAAGGTTCACATGATAATTGCTTCTTCTAAATAACTCTGATTTATGAATTAATGTAAAAAATGATCAAATGAAGACATCAAGGTTAAGTTCATAAAAGAGTCTAAGATTCTCTGTAGATTCAATAAAAGGGATTCCAGTTAGACGTTAAAAACCTTTTTGCCATGGGGAATACTGAGTTGTTTAGACATAATTTTGGCTCTACAGTTTATAATTTCTCTTCAAGCAAAAAGTAAAGAAAAAATTCTCAAAAATAGCACATTAAGGATCTAAAAACGGAGGTACACACCTTCTGAGTACATTTATAACTATCTAAAGTTGAGGACTTTGGTTTATACTTCTGTTTTTCTTTGGAACAGAGATTCCTAAACTGTGGACTGCTAATAAATAACTCTACTTTTCATCCTCCGGCTACCTTGACTTAATAGCATTTTCCATTAAGAAATGAGATTATATAGATATCTGCAACAGTAATCACTGAATTTTCGTACAAAAAGTCATGGAATCTCCATTGTGCTCAACTGCTTTATTCCCCTTTACTCTACTGTGGTCAAATTATTATTATGGCACACTCCACTGTTGTCAGTCTACTCATATCTTTGATTAATAAATCCCTATAAAATCTGACTTGCTTCCTCATGTTCTTCCCTAAAACATAACAGCATTTAAATAGTAATATATGAGAGAAACATTGTAGTTTCACTTTTTACCAATAAGGGGGCTGATGGATTAATTGTATAATTAATAAATTATATGTAGAGAATTAAATCCCATATTTGAACGAGGAAAGATAGGAAATAGGAAAGAATGGAAGGAAGAAAGATTAATCAGCAGGTAAAAAAAAAACATTAAAATTGTAATTGTTAACTCCGACCATATTGTAATGCCCAAGTTATAAGTCTTGGAAAAAAGGAAACTGAAAAAAGTGATGACATAACAATAAGGCCATTCCAATCACAACAACATAATTAAGTTTTTTGATTGCCAACTGGTTCTAAGAATTACCATACAGAAGAAAAATTTAATTTCAAGCTAGAAAATGTCAGTCAGAATTCCTGGATTATAGAAAACTCATACAACACACTATTATCTATACAGCCACAGCCAGGAGATGTCAGGGAATCAATCCATATAACATGCCAGCTTAATAAAATCTGCATACAAAATTTATGAACGCAGTAATATTCCTTTATATAACAAGTTATTAATGGTCAATTTAATGAATATCTACAGCTGAAGTGCTTTGGTCCTGTATGATATTTTAATTATCTTTAGCAATGTATTTAAATACATTTCATTTTATGGCCATCAGCTCCTTACAGATAAGACAGCCTTTACATTCTCATGGAGACTCATTTGAGTTAGCTACTAATTCTGTCTTTATGCTTTTATTGATTTCCTTAAAATTTACTACAACAGGAGTGGAACTACATGTGCCATCAAACAGAATTTGCTTTAAAGCTGAAACTAGACTAACAAGGTGTTTATGACAAGTACTACTAGTACAGTCTTTTTAATATTTCTTTATGATTACAATGCACGGCTCTACACTACTGAAAATTCAACATTTTCTTAAGACTAAAAAAAATAATAAAGGTTGAATTCAAACACTAGTTTCATCGAAGTGAAGCAGTCTTTATGCCGCATTTACATCAAAACAATTAATTTGCTTAAAGTTTTCTTACTCTATTTTACTGAAGGAATTACTCAAAAGTTTATTTTGAAACAAACCACCAGTCATGAACATAAACAGTCGTGTAGTATCTGAACCTTCTACATGGACACATGGTAGGGCAGAGAGGCAAACTAAAGAAAGAAAATTACAGGAGATAGGAAAACAGCACCTTTTAGATCAAAGGAACTACTCAGTTCAGTTGAATTCATTGTGAAAGACTTGAGAGTCCTTGCAGGACAGCAGAGAAGACTGACACCTCAAGATGGGATGAATCTACAAAATAAGGACGTGACAAATTCAAGTTCCAGAGAAGACTGGATCCAGCTAAACACAGGATACACATCCATTAAAAAAATAAAATAAAATATTGAAACAACAGCCTTGAGGACAAGGGTTCATGGAATTCACCATCTGAAAGTGGTATCAAGATATACTGGGTTCTGTCATTTATTTTTTCTTTTTTTAAACAGATATATCTAGATTGCCTTTCTGCTACAAGAGCTCCTTCAAAACGGTAGCAATCCAAAATAAAAAAATGATTGTGATCAGCAATAGATAAACGACAAATCTCTTTCTAATCAAGTTGGCTTACTAACCTTAAAAAGGGCATTTCACCCACTAGTTTCTAGTTTCAGTTTTCTGAAAAACATACACTGTAGTAGGAAATACCCATTCTACTCATAAGCATATATAAACTTACAAACCTTCTGAACTCTAGAGCTGCTAGAAACTAAAGTAGAAAGTACATGCTGAATATGCCTGACTAACAAAATCCACAAAACATGATGAGATGCCATTTCCATTCTGCCTATTTGAGGGAAGCACGTCATCATGAGGATAAGGCTATCCTCTCTGCTTCCAGTGCCAATCTAATACACATAAAGCCTAAGGAAAAAAAAAACAAAAACACCTAGCCAAAAAGAGATAAAGAACAAACATCTGGTAAAACACTGGGGCACAATTTGTTTTGTCTACATTAAATGCAAGTCACAAGAAAAACCTGAGTCATTCGCACTTGAAAGGATAAAAGACTAAACCTAAATCTCATGCTTGTTTGCCATATCACCAGTTTCTCTTCTCATTCAGTTTGAGCTAACTATAAATCTTTGTACCTTCACAGAATTCATATCTGCTAGTGTAACTCTAATGGCCCACAAAGCTATTTCTACTTCAATATATGTTATGAATACAGGTAATTATAATTCATTAAAATTCATTTTCATCCATTTCAATTTTCCGCATCTCATCAAGCAAGATAACATATGCACAAGCTCTTGGACTACAGCAACAAACTATCCTGAGAATGGAATCAGCTAAATTGTAAGAGAGCATTTGTTCTATTTCTGAGAATCGGCAGTGGTAATGCATGTGCTTGATAGTATCATGATCATATGAATATATGAATCACACCTCTTGGAACAAAGTTTACATTCTGCATTTAGGCTACTGAGAGTAGAGGATGAAATTTCAGTTCTCCTGCACTCAATCTGAATTGCGTTTTTCTTTTGCTCCCATGTAAAATGTCACCCAGAAAACAGTTCACATTGATATATTCTTATGCTACCAATCCCCGTATCTAAAGATGTTTTCAATATTTAGAGCAAATCAAAGTAGAAGTGAAGATAAAATATTATCACAAGTAGTTACTCTTAGATGTTTAATACATGACCTGACCTACTGAAAATCCCTTCCTGATATTATTGACATTTATTTAACCTATGACATTAATTCTTTGTAGCTCAATAAATCTGAGTATCTTCCCCCTGTATCATCAAGAGAATGGCACTGACAAAGAAAGTCAATCTGCAGCCCACACACAAATAATAGCTTTCCATTACATTTGCCATTTCACCTGAATAATTCCTGATAATCATGAATAATGATGTTATTTGACATTCTAATGATATCATGCTATGCAACTTCAATCCATCAGTCACTGTCAGGAAGGTCAAATATTTGTATTCTATTACATTATGAGGAGTTCATTAAACAGTTAAATGACATTATACACCTTAATTATACTTCCAAATGAAACTACCACATATCATTTTGATTTTAGAGTCTATGTGATGCATCTCCATTTAAAAGAAGGATCATGATTTTGAATATTCATTGATGAGAATGAAACAGAATGAAACTTCTAACAATAGTTTTTAAGCACTATCAAATCCTGATATAAAATGAGTTTACACCTGAAGGAGAGTTCTTCTTTGTCTAAGAAAGTTTATCATACTTTCTACTCTGTTATTATGGGTTACTTGTTGTGATTCTAATAAGGGCTCAAAAACAATCATAACTGATATAGGAAAATGATTACTGACTAGAGCAATACAAATGATAATATAATATAATATTTATGAAAGATATGAAGACAGGATAACAGAAGGGAAATTTTGTTGTCAGCAATGTCCACATTAACTTTCTAAGTACAACTCAACAGAAGCTCTCAGAAAACCTACTCTGGCAACCAAAATCATATAATAAAAAGAAAGAGGCATAATGAACTCTGGTTATAAAGCGTATTATTTTAATAATGCTTAATATTCCAAAACCATTAAAATCATGCCAAGTTATCATTGTAATTATTTTCTAACAAACTACTCTTGCAAGTAATCTTAACGATAACTTTTGCACGAATCTGTTTTTCCCATCCCCATGAAAATCATTTTGCTGGTCAAGAAAAAGTAAGGTGCTCTGAGGCAGTCATTAAGAAGCCATCAGAAGCTATGTATTGATTTAAAAAGACTTTAAAGAAATCATAGCCTTTGTGATTGTACTGAGCATTTTCACTCTCATATGATCTCATAAATGAGACACACACGATATCCAGAGAAATGGAAAGACGAGTACATAGAAGAATGTGTTTAAAATTCACTAAAAATATGAGTAGGGACAAGACATTTTTATGACTTTACAAAAGGTTTATTAAAATACTACTTTCCTCTTAGCTACAAATCAATTTCAGACTAAACCATTACTAGTCTGAGTCTGAAATGACCAACTCGAGCTTTTCATCAGATTTTCTTCTATTATGTTCTTTTATGCATGCAAAAGAAGCTAGTTCATTACATTACAGCAGGCACCAGCTGAGTTATTCAGTTCTTTATCTGTCATGAATCACTGATGGGTAATGTGGTTTTAAGCAACCAAAATGAACTCAGTGACATACAAAGGTTTTTCACCACTGCTATCATATATTCCCCCACATATTGCATTCATGACCTAAGTCTGATGGCTACATAGGTGAAAATCATATTTGAAAGGTCAGTTTTGCTTATTCTCGCAAAATGATTTTGTTTGAATCATTACTTCAGCAAAATTTCTATTGAACGAGACCTAAAGGAAATAATAGAGTTTGCTTTTTAATATTGGCTTACTCTTGCTTATAGGACAATACATGTATGTTGGCACATCTAATTTATAGAAATACAGTTGAAATATCCTAACCAATGCAGTTTTGGAAAACAAACTGAGGCATAATAATTAATAACTGCTGCCGTAGAGACCTTCCCAGTCTTAGGAGAAACAAGCATTAAAATTATTTCTCTTTCATTAAACTACATTTCTTTTCTTTCAGAAGAACTGGGAAAAATATTGCTTTTGTTCAGATTATCTGTTCATTCGCTATTCTAAATCTCTCACAGCTGCCAAAAGATATTGGAGGGAATTGGGAAAAAAGCCCCAGGTTTGGAGTTATTCCTTACTGCTTCAATAAATGACATTTTCAAGTTATTGGAGACTACTTCCCAATGCCCATAATTCATGGTATTTTCATATTTTAAAGTGAGCTGAGCTACACTGTCATCCGCAGAGTCAAACCCAATTAATTACTTTTCTATTTCCTTTTGTCAATGTCAAATGTGCTCTCACATCCCTATTACCAAATGCTAACAGTGGTGAAAACCAGCCCTCAGCATCAGTTTTTAGCAGAGCAATTTCAAGACCTTGCAATCTTGAAGGAGAAAGTTGCACACAGCATTAGAACCCCAGTATTTACTGCAGCAAGCACAACTAATTTCAAGGAGCATGATGGAAAGTTAACATGACTGCCTTACCCCTTTTTCATGGGATGAGTATTTTAAGCAATTTTCAATTGAATCTGCATAGAAAGTTTTTGAATTCAATTAAGTTTCAATAATACAGAAAAGGAAATACATTTTTACATCAAGAAGCATCAGACTACTAGTATTAAATGAAAATAGCACGTCCCTGAAATCAATCAAACTTTGCTAATTGGGCAAATTGAATTGTTTTCTGTATATGCAGCACATTTCTGCTTTCCTTTACTTAACAGGCAAAATACAGAGAATCCAGTAGTGACTAAGGTAATGACATATAATTACTCCACGCGAATGGCAATTTTTCAAGGTTTATCACTGCACTGAATATATTTTGTTTCTATTAAAACTAAATTTGAGACTTTTCTGTTTCATTATTATTCTAAAGAGAGCAGGACTGTCATGAAATATAATTAGCAAGTCACAAAGGATCTTCTTAAACAGATATTCAGAATTCTGTGACTCTGACAGCAGATGCTTTGCAGAGTACAGCAGCCCAACTGACAATGAACAAAAATTAGATTCAAGATGTGGAATAACATTAAGTTTATGAGTCTGCTGGCTTTCATTGCACTCCAATTCTATGGGACAAGGAAACCATGGGGAACCTCCTCAGCCCAACAAGATGAACAGCAATACTTCTAAAGCCTCAGCTTCTTCCAGCTCAGCTCTTCAGGCACCTGGTGATGATGGCTCATTAACGGAAAACTATTAGTGTCACAAACTCAAGAACCTTCCAAAAAGAGAATGAAAAACAGACAGGTCAGAACTTGTCTTTTTTCGTTCCAGGTTCCAGGAACAGTTCTTGTCAAGCCGTAAGTTTCAAATCTATGGAAATAGGTATGGTTCATCACTGCCACAGGAATGTGCTGAATTAAAATTAAAAACGCAATCACAGCGTTAATAACTGCATAGGTCTGGCTTTTGATTCCAGTTATTATAAACACCGCACTGCAGTTGATTGAGAGTAAATTAGCATTGCATTTAGATCTGCCATCCTCTTCAGAATGAACCAAATGTTTCATACATTAAAATGGATTTTTCTTTCATCAGTTTATTATTTTATAAAGAAAATAATGATTGTTAACATTTAGTTTTTATAAGGGTAGCAGTAACTCAATTTAGAAATACGAGCAATTGGATTTAAAAAGTTACAAAGTATGCTACTTCCATTTTGATGATACCGAGTAGTTGTCTTATATTCTTATCTATTCAAAGAATAGTATTTTATCACCACGGATAATTCTTCATCACACACAAAGTCATGTACGTGTAAAGTAAGAGAAATTAATGTATAATAATTTGGCTTCTTAATTTGGAACTACTTTCATTCTGTTTTTGGGGATGGTATTCACAAATTAAAGCAAATTGAAACTATCAGCACAGAGCAGTGTGATTCAAAGTCATTAAACTTTCTTCTAGTAGACTTTCTTCTAGTGTGCAACTCACACTGAACCAGCTCTGAAAATGCTTTGACAAATGTATAAAAATACAACTCAGCATTATTTTGCACATGTTCGTTTTTTTTTCTGTCCATCTGTCCTGCCAACAATTAGGTTAAACAGGAGATATTTAAATGATTTAACAATGAGGAGAGTAAAGCACCCCTCAATCTCCTGAAAAAACAAAAACAAAAAACTCTATTATATCTCCACACATGCTTTCTCTTCCTTTTCTGTCTAGTATTTCTATTGGCATTTTTAGTTTTTAAATGAAGCACTTTTAAATATATGTCTTTATATATACACAATATTTAGATCATGTGTACCTGAACAAAGACCTTTGACACTATTTTCAACTGCACGAACCAAAACCATAATGAGATTGGATAAGTTGTTACTTTTCTCCAGCAAGGTAAGGAATGTAGTGGATCTCTGTGACAACTGAGAATTATGTAATCTCATAAACATTACCAATTCTGTGGTTTGAAAAGCAAAGACGTATCACAGAATCATAGAATGGCCTGGGCTGGAAGGGACCTCAGGGATCATCCTACAGTTGTGCAGTAAGTGTGCACAATAAGCACTCAATATCTACAATAGCTGACAATTTTTCAAGCTAAGATTAAAAACTTTCAGAAGGGAAAAGGAAATAAGGAGATGAAAGGCAGTAGTTATTGCTGTTGAATCCTTTGACAGATCAGATGACAATCTTGATCAAATTTTTATTATTTAAAATGACAAATAGAGCATTTCCCTGTGCCTTTTCAATCACAAGAGAACACAATCATCAAATCACATGATATTCTTTACGCTGAAATCTTGTAAGCAATATTTAAGCAATCCCTTATGACCAGCACGTTAGCTGCTGCACAAAGTTAACTTCACACAGGTACAATGCGACAGTTTAAGATGTGCATTTCTATCTAATTTTGTTGAGGAACTGGAGAGGACGCTTTCACTGTTTTTTAAGTGAAAGTAACTTCATCACAACATTTTGCTCAGTCAGCAGCATTCCATTAATGATATTATGATAATATTCCAGATTAAAATAAAAATAGAATTACGTCACGTTCAGATTTTTGTGATTTTGGTTTTGACAGACAAGAAAGTATCCATTATTTTCTTAATACGATAGGGGCATAGGAGGGAAACTTTGATTGGGCAGAGATGCTATTAGCACCCTTCCACATGACTAGGTACTAATTAGGTGTGAGGCTTTTTTTGTGTTGTTTTCAAGCCTTCCTGCTACCTAACTGTGGCAAATCCATGCTTTATATGCATTGCAAATTACAGAAGAAAAAAAAAACATCCAAATAATCTTCTTCAAGTAGAAGATCTTCTTTGGCAACTCAGCAAAAGCAGCCACATCTGATGTCTCTCACTAAAATTTTAAAGGAGAGCCATTTGACAATATATTGACCTTACTTCAAAGTGATTATAAAGTTTTTGCTCTCACGTTAATTTACCTCCCCCCCAAAGGAGCTCTGCAAAATACAGCGTGTAAAAATGTTTGTCTTCATTTTGTCTTTTATTTGTGCTATCTGGAACTAAATTATATGGGGTGTGGAGAGGAGAAACATGTAATTTCATTTTGTAAATATGATAGGTGCACTTCCTGCTAACAAACTTTTACAGTACATTGAAACACATGGCTTTTGGCTCTAACTAGAAAGTGTTAGACTGTTTTCAGTACTGATGGCAGTCCATAAAGCATTCATCATGCTAAATCATTATGGAAAGGCAAAATGAACACCCCACAACACCAGCTAGTTGTCAGGTGCAGTTCAAAGCAATTCAACTTCGCTATGGTCTTTCCATATAGGCAAGTATGATCAAGTGATTTTCTAATTTTCTCAGGCAAAATCTTGCATTCTGGCTACTTTTCTTGTGTTCGTGCAATATGATCACAAGTCTTGCTAGATTTTGAGCTCTTAAAGGTTCTTCCAGATGTGACACCAAGGCCTCAAATCCTACTCTCACTCCCCACTCTCCTCACTTCCTCTCTAAAACAAAGGACATTTAACAAGTGTGCCACAAAAGAACTATACCCTTAGCAATTTCTGTTTGGTAACTTTATCCTTGGAGCATGAATGTAGCAAAGTGCACTACCTACCAAGTGAGCAAGGCTCTGAATGGCTTGAATCATCATTAGCAAAAATGATCCTAAAACAACACTGAAATGTGTGCTTGTAGTGATTAAACTGCAGTGGATGAATTCTGGCAACATTTATTTTTATACTGGCATAATATAAATACGTAACATGTTGTATGTACAACATTCTTTCCTTGCAACCAGGCATATCTGCCATGGGAGAGAAAAAAATTGCAGAGCCACACAATGACACATTTGTACAACAGTATTCATAGTTACATTTTTTCATGCAGATCAAAGCAAAAGCTCCTACTCATCTATGTCAAGTCCATCAGAAAAGACTGCATAAAATAGCAGTGCTTCCAAATTCACCTATTTAAATCCATACTTGTTACACACAACTTGCAGTTTTACGATGGAAATAGCAATGTTATCTCAATGCATTTCCACCAATTAATAGATAGAGATAACAAACCCTGAACTAAAACTTTGAAATTTAAAGATGTCCTGGTAACCATAACCATATCAAAATGTATCATTAAAAAGAGAGAGAGAAACAAAAATGGGTACTGATAGACAATTAACTGCTCTTAGGTAGTTTTGGTAGAGGTCATTGCTCTGAATGCAGATGTTAAAGTGAAGACTACCGATAAGGGAATTTTGAATCTTTCATTGTATGACAGGAACATCTGCTCAAGTGAGCTCACTTTGAGAGTGCTACAGTTAGTATTTTTATCAGAAACAGAATACAGCAGGGTATAAGGAACAGTAAAATACAAAATGAATAATAAACATGCATTAGCAGACCGTTCATTACTCATAAAACCTTGGAAACTTAGGTATGGTGTAAGCGATAGAGCAAAATACCTCTGTATCCATGAATCAGGTGCTCCATTTTCTACTGTAGTCTCATGTTACAGCAAAGCTTCTATTGTGTTTTATGTTCCTATCTAACTTTGTAAGAGACAACTTATTAAAACAATTTACCAAATTATCTTGCTCAGAGAAGGAGCTCGACCCTCAGCTGAAGCTCTGCAAAGCAATTATAGGACCATTTAGAATCACTGTTTTGATATTCTCACCTGCCAGTTCAAACTAACAGAAGAAAGCATTTCCTAAACAAACGAAGCAGCAAACTGAGAGGCTCTGGGCACACAGTAACACAGGAGAGACCATCTGTGCTGCCTTCCTGAATGGGCAGCGATGGAAAGCACGCTGCTGGGCAGGAGTTCACTGCACTGTAGGGGTGGCAAGGCAGAAGAGAGGGAGGAAAGGACTTGGTTCAACATCAAAAGCAATAGATACCAGAAGGGATGAAGTCTTTGGGGTCTCGCATTTGAGAGCTTCATTATCTTGCACTCAGTTATGTACTATTGCTGCAGAGTAAAGCAGTTGTATTCAAACTATTCCTTTTGCTAACCAGTAAGTTGTCTCTCAGGAAATTAGGATACAGTAAACGTTGGATTAACCCTCCAAGGATTGACGTCTACACCCTGTAGTTGGGAGAGATTAGGCTATGGCAATAATTATTGTTACTTTTTGCCGTGGAGAAAGTACTGGAATCACACATCACGGAGAACTACTCCTTCACTTCTGCCTGTTTAGAGAACACTCCTGAACACTTTTCCCTGTACACAGCATGCCTTTTTCTCCCTTCCTGTCTGCTGGATGTCCCTGAATATAAATAAAAGATTATTACTGACGAAATGTCTACTTTGTTTTATAATTATGTTCCATAAAGGAATATTGTGCAGCAAAACCTGTAGGTTCAGAGCAGAGAAGAGACAACAGTTTAACACTGTACCTCTAAGATGCTGTTTTGGCTGTTGCAACAGGAAATTCGTGTCGGATACCTCTGAGAAATCTATACTTGAGGAAAACATTGAGCGTTGTATCACACCGAATAGCACAAAATATTCCAATATGCTAGAAATAATAAGAAATAGATGAAATTTTCAATTGACTTCCAGCAAATCTGTTTTCATTACAAATGGAGATTTTGCATGTATTGCATTACTTATGGTAATTGTGTGACATCTATTATGAATAACCATGTATTCCAATCATCTCTTTTAATTATGTTCCACCATAAGAGCAAGCCATGCAGTACCTTACCCAGATTGTTAACTCTGTGTGTGCTGTATATCACATTCTGATGGCTGTGCTGAGGGCTGACGTTCAAGATGTGCACAAACTGTAACAGTAACAGTGTTGTAATTGTCATCTCCTTCATTAGCCAGAAACTGATTCAAGAAAAAACAAACAAACAAACAAAAACCTGAATTTAAATCTAGTTATGTGATAAGAAAATTAAAAACTTTTTATTCTTTTCTTTTACAAAATAATAGGTGCCCAAATGTAAAGCAAAGCATGTGGATCTCTGCAAGTTGATGCAGGAAATTAAGTAGCAGACTTTAGGGTTCTTAAAGAACTGAAGAAACCCAAATGTAAGTGGACTTGAGCTTAAGTAGTGGTACAAATGCAATGGCAGCACACTCATCTTTTGTGTTTGCTATTCATTGACTGTTTATGGCTGTTGAATTTGTTTGGGTTTACTGACGCGATAAAAAGTATAAAATTACAGGTTTGCTCAATAACTACTCCAATTATAAATTTGCTCTCTACTAGACTAGAAAATAACTGCTGGACTAAAAGTATTCATTATCTATGAACAGAACATCACAGCTTTTTCAATAACAGGAATGCCAATTATGGGTTAAAACTCAAAGGGAAAATTCATTTTATCTGTTCTGAATCCAACCTCAGTTTCCCTGCCATTTTTCAGACAAAACTTCGCTACCTCTAAGTTTTACTTTCATCCTTACAGCTTCGCTTCTCTGTCTTTTAAACTTCTTACAGCTCATTGAGGGGAGGCTTTTCTCACTCCAAATTGGTGATTCTATGATTTAGCCTTGTCTCTTGCTGTACTAAAATACAAGTAGGTGATTATTTTTTTTTTCCAGATGATCTCAGCCACCACAATGACAGAAATCTCACAATACAGATACGCAATCTACAGATACAAGCTGATACGGAAACGCTAAGATGCTCTGTTAATTGTTAATGACAGTAAACAAGAGAAAATGGTAGGCTGCAACAAAGCTAACAGTGAAATCCTTTTAAATAGGAAATTGAATCCAGTACTTTTAACCTTCAAAAATACACTGCCTTCACATAAAACTGGATCTTAAAAATTATAATATAAAACATAAAAATCACAACATGGGGAAGACAATAGGGAGCTGCTATGAAATGTGACCTTCCACAGCTATCAGCAGCCAACTTATTTAAAATGTTCAAGTACCACATTTTTTCATGATGACAAGAACAGGCTTTCCACACCGTTCATTGCTTTATGGGCATGGTGCAAGTGTGCATAATAGGTACCACAGCAGTGAGGACTCACAGACTAGCTTCAAAAATTCTTCTGCAAGCTCCCGGAGTATGCAAGGACAAACTGCCACTTTTAGAGGACACATATCAGTAACACACCTTCAAAAGTGTACACTGCACGCCCCTGAACTACTCATAGCAAGTGTAAGCGTAACATGTTGGGCCTGAGGTTAAGCAATTTATAAGGCCTAAACAACAATAACAGTTAGCGGGTGAATGAGGGAATAAACCAAACTGAATTTCAGCATATGTTAACAGTGTAGCCTAGAATCTGACCCATTGTGACACACAGCTTATTTTTTTCCTAAACCTAACTTTCTGAGATCTGATGACTCTCTATGAGCAAGGCTTTAAAGTCAGTTGAACACATCACTAAGAAGAGACTGTTCATCCCTTTACAGCATTTGGTAAGATGGACTTTATATCAAGAACCAGATTCTACCTTGGGAGCTACTGTCTCTCCCACACATGGCTTTAAGGTGCATTTTTTTGCTACATCCCAAGAAATTCTTATTATTATCCTCCCAAATGCACATAAATGAGCAATCTGGTTAGTAAATTATTACATTTGCAAATTAGCAAAAAATATGTTTGATTTCATTACTTCCAGTTCTTTTTTCTTTCTGAAATTGCAGTACAGAGCATTTCATGAACACCACCACATTAATGTAAACACAACTATGCAAACAGGATGGGTAAATCCTTATCATGAAGTTTGTCTCCTTCTTCAGTGAGCACTTTTCAAGTGAGACAAAATTTGAAAGGAGAGAAAGTATTCTTATTAAACTAAATGATGCAGTTGGAAAATAAACAAACAAGAACATAGAGAGGCAGATAGGCAGGCAGACCGTCAGATGAGCTTTTGCACACAGAATCCTGAATCTATTATCTTCTGAAACAGCATTTCCTAATGTGAGTCAAACATTATCCCTTTGTTTGTAGTCTGCAAACAAAATGACTCCAGCCCTGACATAATTAACTGGTCTCTCTATCACCACTAAATTCAAGTGGCTTGCATACACAGAGCTGAGCAGTCCTTCTTTGGGCTGTTTGAACAGAGCATTTTTTCCCAGAAGGCAGGCTGTGAATACAACAAAGCTGACCTACTGGCTTGCTAATGCCAGGGGTACAGTCCCACCTGCTCTTTGTATAAGGTAGCCCAATTCAGCTGAAAAACAATAAACATAGGACTTGTTTTTCTTATTCTCATTTGATAAAACAATCAAGACTGCTCAAATAGGGAAGAGTCACTGAACAGTTTTGTTTGGAGATATTTTCTCAAAAAGAAATTACCAAATACTGCCAGTACAGACAGTAATTCCAAATCTCTTTTCCATTCCTGCTTATGAAACACACTCTCTATTTCCCCCATATTTTCACACAAGATCCATTACTTATATCTATTCTTCTCACTCACAGGATATTTTTATTATGCCAGCAAAGCTAATGCACCCCCCTTCCAACTAATGTCTTCTTCCAGAGTACCAAGAAAAATTGAGAAATTCAAGGAATTCCAGGTTTCTCCTGTTGCATTTTAGGCCAGTGGGTGGCTGAGCACCACATGGTTGCTTGCTCACTTTTCCTTTCCCTATGTGATGGCGAGAGATCTGAGATAAAGTAGAACTTGTGGGTTGAAATAAAACTATTTACTCAGATAGAGAAAAGAATAGTATTTATGACAGATATACATACATAAAAAACAAGTGATGCACAGGCAATTGCTCACCACTTCCTGAATGAAGCTCAGCTAGCCCTTGAGCAGCTGAACAGTGAGAGGAACTCCTGTCTCCTTCAAAACTCCTTCTGCTTGATGTCATATAGCATGGAACATCCCTTTGGCATCTTTAAGTCAGCTGTCCTAATTCTGTTCCATCCCAACTCCTTGAGCCCTCGCTTCAAATGGTCTTGGCTCTGTATAACACTGCTTAGCAGCAACTATAAACATCATCGTGTTATCAACATTGTTTTTCTCATAGAACCACAACTTAGCATCATACCAGATACTCCGAAGAAAACAGAGTTTCAGTTCCAGCTGAAACTAAGATGACAACTCATCGTAACAAGGGACAGCATCTGTCTCAATGCACTTTAGTGGTTGGCAGCCCTGCACACTGCAGCGAGGCTGGAATGAGATGATCTCTGAGGTCTCTTCCAACCCAAGCCTCCTATGATTCCAAGTCCACAATATCTCTAAGGGCCCACTTAGATTGCAAAGCCTTCACAGAGCCAGAAGTTATTTTTAGCTCTTTGCTTGAAAGTGAACTGACACGCCATGGTACTGATTCAGAACTGCTCTTCAGCATTGCACTAATGTGAGCTAATAACAGTAATGCATATGTAGCTTCTGTAACCAACACTAAAAGAGTACTTTCCCACAGGGCTGGATATGTTTAATGTGTAGTTGTAATGGTGCAGGGTACATTACTGCAATATGCAAATGCAAATATTTATATTCTGCAATAACTGGTTTTTATTTGCTGAAGCTTAGTTTTATAGCAAATATTAACACTTCTTTGGGCTAAAAAACATAAAAATCATAATTATATATCATAAATACAGATGTGATATATGTGCGATGTACAAGCCAACTAAATCACAGTTAACAGCAGCTCTGTAACTTCAGGAAGAATTAAAACTTTGCACACATGCTAAACACTGGTTTTCAAGCTGAACACCATGGTTTTCAACCAAACTTGTGAAAGAACCTGTCTGCCTAAAGACAGCAGATTTCTGTTCTTTCTGATTTCCTGCAAAGGAAAAATCTATCAGAACTTAACAAAATCAAAAATTACATTTAATATATATTATCACACAGTGCTGATTAATAGGTTTTTTAACTGCAAATACGTTAATAAAAGCATCAACTACATTGTCATAGTGCAGAATATGTTAATCTCAAATAATACAGCACTTCTGATAACATATGACAGTGCAGCTTATAAACATATAAATTGTACAGCAGACCAGATGCTATTCTTACAGTAGATGACCCAAGGTCCCATCCCACCCATGAAACAGACCCAGAACAATTACACTGCAGCTCTGGGTGTTATCAGATCTTTGAAGGAGCATCTGGTTCAACTAATGTTTTCTCTAGTCATTAACAAAGGAACAAGCCACAGTAATTCACAGCACAGCAAGCTGCCTCAGCAATAAAAAAAAAAAAGACCACCAACTTTGTATGGTAGATTTTTATATATGCTCTATTTCTTATAATCCCTACAATTACAATACCTTCTGTAAGAAGACAGCAGATCTCTATGGAAAGTAATACTAAGTAGCCCAGAACCACTTAGTAGATTACAGTTTAAGTGTTTTGTTGGCTTTTTTTTTCCCCCTGAATGGAAAACCTCTTTCATAATCAATTCCAGATGAAAAATAATTGTAAAGTGTTTCATTTATTACACGCACACACATGTGCACGTCCACTATGAAGTACTATAAAGTTGCTTGGTCCTGATAACCCTTATCTCATTGTTCCCAGATGGAAAGCGTGTTGTTTTGGTTTTTTTTAATAGCCAATTCAATAAGCTGTTGAAAAATGCTTTGTATAATATAGTATTGCCATAGATCTGATGTTTGTCTCTGTCATTACATTCTGCATTCAATCAATTTACAAATGTTGCTGTGTTCCTGTTGTGCTAGTTTTCCTTACGGCATCCTGAACAGAAATCCAAAGATCAATATCTTGTCTGCTGAAAAAATGTGGGACATAACAAATGAATAATTTTATTTACAATAAAAGTCCTAGCCCCAAAGTGGATTCTGCTAATGCTCAAAATCATTTTTCATGTTTAACACAAAATGGAAGCAGGTATCTGCACAACTCAGTGAGAAAGTGATAAAAAAAACACAGCTCACTTATACCGAAAGCGAAACCATGTAACCATGGTGTTTGGCTAGGAAAGGATCTACAGAATAGTAAGCCACTCACAAAGTATTTGTAGCCACACAAAGTTCGTGGCAAAGAACAGATGGATTTTCTTAAAGAAGGTTCTAAACTTGGGCTCTGAAGCATGGAAGCAGCAGTGCTATGAATGAAATGAACTGAGAAGGCAGGGAGAAATAGTTCCTGCCAGCTGCATGACCTGATCCACTTCTTGACTTGTGCATTCTAAGTGAAGGAAGGACTGAATCTGCTGACGACAGACACATCCCCTGCACTATTCCAGCTACAGAAAGCTATCTTCTCTAATACATCTAAAAGCTGTTCAAGACAGCCACAGATGGCTTTTCACAATCCATTTTCATAGAGCATTTCCTTCAAAAATGGTATTGATATCTGTGTAAGCTTGCTGGGATATATATAACAGGCAACTGCCAAACTGCTGAGCTATGTGCCGCACGTAGTATTCCCAGCTAAACTCCTGGCTCCATAAGAATCCACAGGGGCTGCTGAAACAGTGTCACAGCACTTTTGTACAGAATAGGGAAAAAAATGCACCCTGAAACAAAAGCTCATTCAGCAAGACAGGCCCCAGAACAATGTGCCTGGCTGCTCTGAAATAAGACAGACAAGAAAAGGGAAGAGCCATCTTTCACTTTCAAATATAGGGGTGAACAAAGCATGTATGTATTCCTCGTGTCATTGTGAGACTTAACTGATTTGTGGAGACTGAGAATAAGCACCTCTTGAGCCTTAAATGTGTTTCCATTGGGTGACAGCAATGGGACTGGACGTTCAAAGGGGAGTAGACACTAACCCTGCATGCTGGGTTATGTGCAGCTTTCCCTATCTGGTTATGCCACAAGAGTTGAATGATTTTGCTACAAGTCTCAATTCTCAATTGCATGAACAGACTTCAGCTTGGACAGCAGAGATTGCAGTTTAATGTCAGACCTCCTACTCAATATTAAGTTACCAGTTACTTCCTACTCAACAATCTGCAATGATCAGTACACAACAAAGAGGTTTGTACACCCATGAACTACTGTGCAGCCATTAGAAAGAAGCCTAATCCTGAATCAGATAAGGCATCTCTCTCACGGTACAGGACTTCTCTTTCCTTACCAGGAATGATAACTCCTGGTTACTATTAGCACAGTCTGATTTTCAAACGTCAAGATGAATTCACAGGATTGACAGCTAGAAAGAAACAAAACGTTTAATTTGTTAACTGGGCAAGTATGCTTTGGCACTGCTCAAATCACAAAACCCAGAACTCCACAAGACCATTTTTCTGAAATTTCTCAGAACACAACAACTGTATTTTGAAACTATTACAGCAAATACACTACTCCAATCCTACGTTCTGTTTCAAGAGGGAATTTCAACCGTACAAGTTAATTAAAGCCACTACCTGGAGTGAGCTGGCTTCAAACTGATTTCCTTTGTCTCTCTAATGTACATGCATTAATATTTTATTTTCCACTGAAAAAAAAAAAAAAAAAGAAAGAAAGAAAGAAAGAAAAAGAAAGAAAGGAATGTCACAAGTATGCCAAAGACAAGGCAGATAAAATTATTGCAATAAAACAAAGAAGATACACTTGTTACTGCCAGGTCTTGAGACAAATGCTGCATTACACAGACATTTTAAAAGCTTTCAACTGCAAATTGCTCTATTTTACATACTATATTCCAGCCTTTGCATCAAGATCTTTTCTATTTATTTTTTTTCCAGTAATGAGGAAGAAAGTGTCAGGGCTTTATTACCTGAACATTTATTCAACAGAGAAACAAAGACTATATTATATATTACAATGCACAAGCTATTAAAACAATGTGATACTCTAAAATATGCTGCAATACTCATTACGGGATAACAAAGCTAAATCTGAGCAAATAAATGTATCTGCCAAACAGTCAGCAATAACTACACAACTAGAGTTTATAATCTTTAATTATTTAAGAAGGAAAGAAGCTTGTAATAATTAAGTTTTACAGGCTCCTTAAATTGACACTTCTAGATGCTCACAAAACTTTAAAAAAAAAAAGTCTCTTCCGGCTGAAATCTCTGTTCTTTGCTTAACAACCAAATGAAGTTGTTCACTTAACTAACTAATAAAATCATTATTCCTTTATAAGCTTCCCATTCCAGCACAAGAAATGTTTTGTTTACTCTCTGGCCTGGACAATGCATAAACCAACATGTAAGGCATTTACAGGCTGACAGTGACCAATGCAATACACTCCTTCAATAGCTTTGAAAATATTTTCCCTAAAATTATTAAGACATTGTAAATCATTTTGATTTACATCAGATACTTTACAAACTTTTAATTGAGAAGAGCAGCTCATTTAATTAATTAAAACACATCAGTGAGGCAGTAACATGTTTAACATTTCTAGGAAATTTGTGCATCTTTGTCATACGTTTATAACCAAACAATCTGCCTTCTGGAATGAACAGAAGCATTCAAAACAGGTGCACAGAAGTTCTATGCTGAAGAATTCTAATAGACAGGAATGATGGGAGGAGATTCAACACCTCAGGAAGAAATAAAATACATTTATAGATTAAAAAATACATATCAGAATCAGTAAATCACATGTTAAATTGTGAAAGAAAAAAGCCCATAAAAACGCAGAAGAACAAGAAGGCTTTAATTGAACTCCAGATGTGCTTTCAACATGCATCCAGCCACTGTCTCACTGAGTTCCCGTGAAAATGTTACTATAAAACTCTATGGAAATGGACTGATCACTTGTGAATGTTTCTGAAAAGTTCAATTCTAGCCACTGAAATGAGTGCAAGTTACTTAGTTCTGACCATGAAATAACATGCAACACTCCAAAATAAAAATAGAGGCATTTACCATTCATGTATAGTCATCTTCCCATAATGTTTCTAAACAGAGTTTTACCTATAACACAGGGCATTTTTTTCCTCAGAAAGCACGTTTGCTACACAGATGGTTTATTTAATCCATTCTCACCTAAATTAATAAAGCAATCTGCATCCCCACCTCCCCTTCCCCCCCAGCAAAATAATAGCCTTCATACTGGATTCTGCTGCCATTTGACAAATTGCATACACTTAGCTACATGAACTTAAACATTCTCCATAAAGAAGTTACCACCGCTAAAAATACGTGATATTATTGAAGATGTGTTACTTAGCATAACATGGAACTTAAACAGTAGCCCTCAGACACACTTTAAAATGCTTTTAGTAGCACCTGGCTGTTTATACATCTTCTGTGGTGAAAAGGTCAATAGAAATTCACCTCTAAGGTCACAGTTGCTAAGCAACTGTTTTTGGCAGTTCTGCATCACCAACCAAGTGTGTCAGGTTCTACCGCCTGGCTTCAGAATAAATCCGCGCAGCCTCCTACCTGGCCTGAGGAGCACACAGAGCTTCCCTGCTTCTCCCAAGACATGCAGGTGCCCACGGTCAAGGCACTGGTCAGAAGGATACGGCCCGGGACCACCGGCTTGCGGTTCACGAGAGCAAAGGAAAGCTCGGTCTTCAGGAAGACCACGGAGGGCTTGATGAGGTGCTGGCCAAACCGCAGCATGATAGACGTTATCCTCTGGGTCTGAAAGAGACAAGAGTTGGGATGATTGGAGCACAAACTTTGCTTTTCTGGACAACGGGAATAAGACAGCCAGATTGTCAGAGTTCATCCTGAAAGAAAGCGTCTCCTGTGCTTATCGAGGTGCCTGGTCTGCAGAAAGTCTAATCCAGCCTTCTGAAATCTTAAAGCGTGGTGTGACTTCCTTCCAAAGCAAAAACTTTACATGGACACCTTAAACCCTTTTCTCTTCATCTTGGCTGAGCTGCTAAACTCTGGACAGGATGTAACGTCTTCCCATTGTCATTTGTTTGGTATTACATACGTTTTGAGTCATATGTGCTTGGAAAAGGACAAATGATATTTCACATGCCCTTTGCACAACATGAGCCAATGCACACAAGAACTTAGAAAATACAGAAACTACACCTTCTAAAACAGTATCTCCTAAATAAATATCTAAATATCTCAACTGAAGAAATATCAGTGACTAAGGAAAAGATATTAGTCATATTCTGTCCAGGCTTTCCAGTTTGAACAAGTGAAATGTGAAGATCAATAGCTGCATGCAACATTTTCTCTTATACAGAAAGCCAAAGATTCCCATTTTCATTCACTAAAACTTTCTCTCCTTTTGGCGAGAATGGAAATCCTTTTTAAATAGCTAAGATGCAACCTCCACAGTATCTATTTTAGGTCCTTAAGCCCTGGAGTATTTAAAGTATTTAATTCAATCAGAAATATCCAAAATGCTGCAGGTCAAAATACGAAGAAATGTAGAATTTTATGTGACACAATACTTCAGACACATCAAAAGCATTGCAGTAACATTACCTTGCTTGAACCAAATGACTAACCAGAAAATTCAGTTTTATACTTGTGTTCGATTGGAAAAGACACTATTAAGAGTCAAATGGGGTCCTTTGCTGCTGTTTTTTTCTTGCAAGCCTATTGTGCTTACTAGACCCAAAGTGCTGGATATCCTCGGTATGGATTCCATTTTCATGGCTCTTAATCTAAAATATTTATTCTTACTTAGTGTCCCATCCTTGTGTCTGCCCCAGCTAAAGGTACAGGTATCTAAGTAAGCTGCAAATGCACAAACTGTGAAAGTGAATTTGGAAAGTGAAATACGTTTGTCCTTTGGATGGAAATTCTGGCTTTTTCAACTGATTCCATGAAAGAACTGAACTAAATTAAATATAAGTTAGGGAGATGCTCTAGTCAGGCATTACATCACAAAATAAAACCTTGTACAAGATACAAAAACTGATCATCTGGCTGTACATTCAAGCAATACATATTCTCTGAGGAAGCATGTCTATTTTTATTTTGAAAATCACAATGCTCTAGGAGACCAAGGGCAAGTAGAAAGTGTAGTCATCCCTGCTTCCAAAGACCTGAAAACATCTTAAAAATACATTTTTCCCATAAATTAATAGAAGAGTAAGAGTCTGAGAAGATGTTTTGTTTACTGGATATTAAACTCAGAACTTGACAAGATACAAAATCAAGTCTCTTTATATACCAGAAGAATCCCTTACCATAGGAAACACCTGCTATCCCATACTGATGTCTGAAAAAAGCAATTATCAGAGTTTGCAATCAATCTTCCTCTTTTCTCTTAAAGCAGCCCATCAGCAACCTCACCATGGAGGGTTTCTCATTTTGGTTAGAATAGTTATATAAATACATAATAAAAGACATGGCTCTTAAGATTTTAACACGTTGAGCCAACATCCTGCATGAATACATCCAAGACATATGCTAAAGCAAACATACGCAGCTCTATAGGCAAAGAGTTTTGCTCTTTTGCTGACAAATCTTTCAGTAACAATAAAGAAATAATTTTTCACCAAATTTTGAAAGGATCCATACACAGGATTTGACTATAGAATTTAGATCAACAATACCACGTATTTGTCGTACACCTACCACATGCATTTTTAACTTCTTTCACTGCCTTCTTTGGATATATACATATATTTGCTTACTTTATAATATCATGTAATAATGTATCTGTCTTTCTCTTGATTCAGACTAAATAAATTCAGCATTTCAAACTTGTGCTGGTTGCACTATACAATACTGCAGACCTCTCAGCACTTTTCTCTCAAATTAGGAGATTATGGGATTTTTTCCTTGAACAATTACTCATTATCTATTAGGCACACGTAAGCTGCTTTCTACCCTAGTTATCCTCTGCATTTTTTTCTGTAAAGTAAGATTGCCTCTAGTTGATATCAATACAGATATTAAAAAAAGCATTAGGGAAATGAGTAATGGGTGAAACGGAAAAACCCACGGTTGTGCAGCAGTACACTGCAAAAAGGAGAGAATTTTCCAGAGTGCAGTGAGGCAGGAAAATGCTTCCAGCAGAGCAGCTTCTCAGTCATCTGAATCCTACCTGCTCATTGCCTGAATGACCTGCAAACAAGCAGAAATTGATGCAGTACAGGTGTAGGCATGCAGGTCACGAGATGCAAATAGTGTATGCACAGGGTTTCCCAGCTGATTGCAATCACCTCACTAAGTCTGCTCCTCCAAGGAATTCAATTCTTCTCATAATGAGGAGGTCATTGCCAGGTGGAACCAAAATCTAAATATAATTGGTAAAAGATGTTTCTTCTTTAATGATAGTAGTCTTTCTAATCCCAGTAATAAGGAGGACAATTAGGTAGTAATGTTAGAAAATGAAAGAAATCCATTTCTGATAAAAGAAAATTTCAGGCCAGTTTAACATAGTTTCTGTTCTGACTATTCAGATGAAAAGTGTATTTACTCTTCCTCATATTGCACATATACATTACACTGCCTATTTCATCTGCCTCATTTTCCTAATTAAATTTCCTTCAAGCTGTGTTCTTGCAGTTGTAGGTGGGAATACAGTACTAAAGGCTAATGCTGCAAGTAGACTAATTTTACAGCCACAGCAGATCTGAGATCTGCATAATCTCTACTAGAAAACAAAACAAACCACAGATTTATACTGGCACTGTACTTCACATCCAGAAAAGAGCGCTAAAATTAAGCAAAATGTTGAGATTCACTGCCATATATTCAAATGCTACTCATGCATTTATCATCATTTTGAGATCTCAACATATGCTCCAATTCTCCAAGTATGTTTGATTTCAGGGGTTGAGAGTTTTGTTTTGTGCTTTTCTAATCATAGAACGGTTTGAGTCAGAAAGGACCTTTAAGGATCACCTACTTTTGATGCCCTTTGCCATGGGCAGTGACATCTTCACAGAATCGTAGGGGTAGGAAGGGACCTCTAGAGATCATCGAGACAAACCCTCCTGCCAAAGCAGGTTCCCTACACCGGTCGCACAGGTAGGCGTCCAGGCAAGACCTGAATATCTTCCACTAGATCAGGATGCTTCGTGTCCCATCCAACCTGAGCTAGAAATCACGGAGGCTGCAGAATCGATGGAGTGAAATACACAAGATAGGTGAATACTTTTCACACGGCAGCTCCGTAGTAAAGAACAATATCGTATCAAATGACTCTACTGCCCACAAGGGGTGATGGCACTCATTCTTCAGGCTGCCTTCCTGCCTTTACAGACCAGCAGGATGTTTAATAGAGGCAGTGGTGGTACTCCACAACACCCTTTTATTGTATTGTACAGTTACTTGCCCTTAGATAGGGGTTGAGATCACTGCCTGCTGGGAACCAGGCTTGATGCTTTCACTGAGCAATCACATGAACACTGTCCTAAGGAACAACAAATCTGGTTGTGAAGACAGAACACACAACAATGCAAAATGGGCTGCTAACTTCAAGTGCATACATAGCAAAAAAGCCAATTATATTGCCACTGTTGCTGTTCTAATGTAAATTAATATTTCAGAAACAATCTGAATATATTTTAAAGTTTGCCAGTATTAACGTCACCTTCTCATTAATTTTGATGCTCCATACTCTGCTACTCAGTTTCACTGTAAAAACACAGCAAAAGGGCAAAATATTTTAAAAGCCTTATACAAATATCTACAAGACAAGATAACTTGCACCACACACTATTTAAGGGAAAAGAAGTAATTCTTTAACAAATAATGCTTGAGATTAGCTTCAGATTTTTCTATGGCATTTTCTAAACTGTCCTTTATCTTCCACAATTACAACAGTAAAGGCATATCTGGCATTTTTCCAAAGTTTGATTGTGTGGAATGGGCTGTCTGTACTTACACACCTGAATTCTGCATTATATTGGATGAATGACAGACAATGAAGAATTGCTATCTCTTGTCTTGTAATGCTTTCCTGTTTTGTGAAGTCATTCCCTCCCCTTGCTGCCTCTTCGCAAGGATGCAATCCATGTAACTCAGAGTATTACTTGGCACTACCAATGATTTTCTTATTTTAAGCAGTCAGAGTTTGCCATTTTGATCAAAGACTACTTTAAAATAGTCACAAAATGAAAGCATATTATTCTGAAATTAGTCTGTTTTTATACTGTCCCTTTGTCCCTGGAGTGGCTACATCTCTCAATATCCTCTACTCCTACCCTTGTAGAAGATTTAACTATGTATTTTGAGCCAAAATATAGCATTCTGCTGCTATTTCTGTTCTGAAAAAACAAGAATTATTGTAAAATTAGCAAAGGGGTGACAGCCATAGCCTAATTTCCGTCAGTGAGGTTGGTACTTAAAGCTCTACACATAGCACTGAAAGAAGAAGCTTGAATGATTATTTTCCATTTTCACCACCCACAGAAACTACCAAACAGAAAGCCCATTAAATGTGATGCATGCAGCCAGTCCTGGTGTTGACAAGTACTGATTTCTCACGTCATACACAGATTATGATGGACCTGAATCCACTACATGTGGCTTCACCTGCTTAATCTAGCAGCAAAGAAAACATCAAAATTATTGCTTTTTAAATACATTGCCATTTTCTCAGCATGGTCAATCAAGCTAAATTATCTACATGTAAGATGAAAATAAACTGTGGTCTGTTGCATACTACCAAAGCACCATAATATATATGATGTTAAGACCATCCATTTGCAATCCCATAGCATGCCTTCCACTCACAGCTCTGTTCCCTTTCACCCAAGCTGCAGCAGAACTTTTTTCAAGTCCTTTGGGGCTGTGCTCATACTGTTGGCCTCACAGTGATGCACTTGCAAGCTCTAGTACTGCTAGAGCAGATTTTTCAGGGGTGTGACCATGACCTCTATAAGAACTGCCCCTTCCTCCCCCTCATCTCCAACTGCCTGTTTGTAGCTTTTGTATTACACCAGGGGACCTAAGAATACCTGCAAGGCTGACTGAACAAGCAGCACCCAAACCTGAGCTCAGCACAGTCCCAGCAACACTAACAGCATCATAAACAGTTCCTGCAATGTCCAAGGGTCTCTTCAAGCTTTTTATCTTATTGAATTAATAAACCCAATACAAACATTTAGAGGAAAGGGCAGGCACTGTACTTCATTTAACAGTTTCTCACGAATACAGATGAAGAGCCATTTAATGAAAATGCATTGCCAGATTTATATTTATATATAGCTAAAACTAGATAATGGGCTCTTTACATTTATGTGTGGTGCATCTGCATTTAATGCTAGATGTTGGAATCTTTAAGATACCCCATTACCTTTATTATCTTATATATGCACATGCATTCCAAAATAAAGCCATTTAAACCATGTTATTCCATATGCACTGGAATTAATAAAGTCTTGTTTCAAAGGATTTATGTCTCTCTTTTTGCCATAAGTCTCTTTGTTCCCCCCACTAAAATAAGTCTTTCTCCATTGCCTTTTACAGCATCCCGATCAGGTGAGTGACAGCAGTGCTGTGGTTAATGCAGGCTTCTGCAGGTGATGAGTAGCCAGCCCAGAGGCGCATGCTGCCTGCTGCCAAACCCTGTGTGTAACAGCTGGGAGGATAAAGGCACTCCCACCTCAATGAGTAGGAGAAGGATGTGCAACAGAAAAACAGACTGTTCTAAATGTACAGTCTAATTCTATAACTATTACCATGGCATACACACATAACTGATTATACACTACACAATTAAAAGATGAACTGTTGAATTCTTTTCTAAAGGTTTATACAACATTCACAAGCAAAATTCAAATGTGCATGGCTTCCTTACTATTTCTGCTTCATTTAAACCAGTAGGATTGCAAACTGCACGCAAACAACAGTAGAAAAAGAATAGAAGAAATTGCTGTAAACATAGAAAATAGCTTGCAAATCTTTCAAAAATACAGACTGCACAATTTAGTGAACTGCTGTGAAGAAGGGTGGTTGTAGGTAAAGGAATTAGTCTGAGGAAGAGGCAGTACACTTCCCTAGGTCTTGCTTTCTCTCTTTGCCTATGTTTTCTCTGATTTTCCACAACTCATGCTTTTTGTATACATAGTAACTACAGCTTATCTATCCACAAACAACCATGTATGTTGCCAGTATGGTTACCCAATGCAGCAACTGTGAAACTTGGGCTCTGAAACTGAAATAATGGAGAAGAGAAATAAAATAGGAGCCGTGCAACTCCTTCAAGCAACAGTAAGCCTTATTTAGAGCAAGGTGATGAAAACTATGCTACTACTGAAACAGCAATTGCTGTCACATGCATCTCCCAAAATATTTTATATTTCAACATGTCCACCTGAAATCACTTTTTATGAGGATATTTATGGTCTTATATCATAATTATGTCACAGCATTTACTAATTAGAACTGTAACTCTATGCACACCATTCTCCAGCTTGCTTTTTATTTATAGTTGCCAAATATCCAGAGAAAAGCATGCAATTGAGTCTGCCTATAAGTACCCTAAGGTTCCTGAATTTGTTTCCTTTTAGGCATTCTCAGTGATTATTCCTGGACCAACTTTCTCTGTACAGAATTGCATGAGTCACGTAATGAAGCTACAACCAGGCAAATAATTTTATATGTTTTTGCTGCATTTCTGCCTTCCCTTCCAACTCCAGATCACTACAGACGTGATCAAAAATGTTTAAGTGTTACACTTCTTAACTTTTCAAGACTAAAGAAAGAAAAGCAACACAAAATATTTATGGTCACACGATGAACTGGGATAACTGAGACAGTATTATGTTCTCATTTGTCAGTAAACTTGATAACATTTTAAAGAAGAGCTGGGTGCCAGATGACTGCTCTGCAACTAATTCGGGAACAAATTTCTGTATAATCTACTGAAAGTGCTTTGGAGTTCCTTGCCAGCAAGGCTTTCTAATAAGATATTCATGAGTAATTAGAAATCTATAGACATGATTAAATCTTAATCTACAATCTGCAGGATGAATGTCTAGGCTGAAGCTCTGCAAACTGGCAGAGAGCTGTGCCAGAGGTCCCTCAGTAGGTCCAAGAATTTGGCTGACATTTGTCAAAGCTGAAGCTCTGATTTATTTGTGAACTTCTCAGACTGCACTGGTTTCTTCTGGACAGATAACTCAAAAAGAGACCGCCAGCTCATTTCCACAGCTTTCCAATACAGCCCTGACTGCTTGAGTATCAAGATCAAATATTTTACAGAAAGTGGGCATAAATTGGTTATTTCTAATGAAGGATTTGGACTACCACTGCACCTCTTAAATAATGGATTTAATTTGCATTGCCTTTATTATTTAAAAGATCATTTCCATGATCCGTACGGACTACACAAGCTACCCAGTAGGTGATTCTATTCAGTAAAGCCAAGTTCTCAATAACTTTTATTTTTCCCCAGTAGCAAGAAGTGGTTACAGACTTAAACATGAGACTGAACCTACTGAAAAATTCATTTTCTCTTGTTGCAAGAAACTGACTGGCATTTCCCAGACATGACAAAACATTCGGACTTCCTACATATCCTAGCCTTCCCATTTCACAAAATCTGCACACTTGACACAGCAGGGTGAATGAAGTCTAATAATAAGTGACACGTAGGCTAATGCCAAATAGGCATTTAAAGAAACAGCTTTTCTAACTAGTCCAGCAATTGCTACACACATAGCCATTGCTCTGCTGGAAAGAAACATTCCACTCCTCTAATCAGACAAAGATTTTAAAGAACTTTTGAAAAGTATATAGATATACTCGTATTACAAATGGGAAAACAAAGCAGAGAGTCTTTACAGAGCACAGATTGCCAGAAAGGGATTAAAGGAAAATCTTTTTTTCCTTAGTCAATCTAATCAAATTCAAATCCTCTGAAGTTAGCTCCCAGATCACTAATATTTAGCCTTGGGTCAAATCCATACTACCTGGTATGGAGAGACTATAAAGGACTGCAACCTTATCTTCAATGATCTCTCCTACTTTTTCAGCAGCCAGCAAGCCTAAAACAAGAGCTGGTGTAAAGCAAATTGCCAACCCAGAAAATACAGGCGAAAACACTTACTGAACAATGTAAACATGTTTTCTATCAAAAATGAGGAAGCAACACATACAAGCTGCCAACTAAATTTTTCCTAAAGGAAGGAATATCATTTTGCTGGATCCACTCTTGGATCTTTTGGGATGTAAAACCCTTTCAGAGAGGAAAGAAATCCAAATACACTATGAATATGAATCAAACTAAATTTGGAAGGACCCCCTGAATATATACACTAGAAAAAAAGCAGGTAAGTTTTAAGGAATATGGTTTCTCAATAATTGTTCACCAAATTACCTGGATCAAGATTTCAATATTCCCAATTAATGTTTCTACAGTGCAAAAACCAAGCAAAAAGTATGAGAACTCAGATGGCTTGTGTAACCCCAACTCATGTGCAAACATTAAGAAACAGACCAATATTAAAGTCGTACAGGATTTTATCCCCAGGAGCCACTGCCTCTCCTGCTCTGCAGATGACTCTGATGTTTCATCACTTTCAGAAAAGGCTGAGTTACTCTGTGATGCTACACAAGATATGAAATACACACTTCCTATTAACAATCAACAATGCCATGTCAATCTTCAGTTTACACTGGGGATGCTGGGGTAGATTTCTAGACACAAGGAAAATACACCTGAAGCTGAACACAGTAAGCACTGTGCGATCTGAAGTGCACCATAAATCCAAACTTAAGTCTTAAAATGCGCATCCAAATTTGGTGAATTTTTCTGACCTTAATCTCTGTCAGTTCCCCATCTGTAAAACAGAGATAATACCATTTCCCTCACTGGGGCTTTGTGGAGATAAATTTAATTTAAAACCTGTGAAGCACTTGGATACTGTAATGATGAGCAGCATAGAAAAGTGTATGAGGAAATTAATAATTCTGATGTCTGAGCAGGGCCTGAATGATGTGCTGTAAATAATGCTCAAGGCCACACATCAAACAGTGAGGATAAAACAACATCGTTAATAGCCACTCATTAACAGGACTGTCTATCACATGCACTGAGTAAGGAAGAGGTCTTCTGGAAAAAGTACTAAGTGTTCATACAAGACTTTCTCATAATGCATATGCAGAGGAGAAGCTGAATTTAGGTTGCAATGCCAACCTTAATGCTCACATCCTCTTCTGACTGTTCCCTTTTGCATTATTAATCATACTCCTTCCACACAGTTTGTATGCTTAACATTTATACACAAAGAATGAATTATGATCTCATTGCAAAGCTCTCTGATTTCCGTGCACAACTGGTAATGAACAAAAGCTGGTTAAAAAGATTTCCATTAGAGAAATAAAATACTGAGCTTGGCGAGGCTTAGTAAATTCAGCAGGGCTCCTTCCGAGCCTTCTCTCTGGAACTGCTCAGAACAGTCCAAGCGCTGCTTCTTTTAGCATGCACTATGTAATACCATACGAGACTGGGAAGGGGAGAATGTATTGGATGACTGTCCTTTTAATTTTTATCACAGGCATTCCATTTCTAACTTCAACAGTAACACCAACTGACACTTTCCCTTTACTTGCTCCTGTGAAAATAGGCAGAAATTAAACCAGAGGCATGCATGAGAGCCAGAGAGAAACAGCATTGCCCCGGATGCTCTCCAGTACCTTCCTCTCCCCAAAAAGCCCTTCTGCACCTTGTGGGAGTGTTGGATACCACTGCAACACTCCCTGCCAACAGTGGGGTGGAACTTACCAAAATGCTCCATGCTAACAGTCCCACCATCAGACTCGTGGTAGTGAACTCTAAGCAGCCGGAGAGCTTCTAGTCCTGATTTCTTTTCGATGACATACGAATTGTTCATCAAATGCAAAAGTAACATCCAGCAACAGAAGACCAGAACCAGATCCTACCTGCTTCAGCTCAAAGAATACTTAAGCTCTCAGACAGCATCGCATGCTTCAAATTACAATAAAATTTGTGGACATACCATCACTTGAAAGTGATCACACATTAACTGATCATTTGAAAGAAAAAAATAAAGTGAAAAAATAGATTTCTCAGAGACTAATTGCCCAACTCTTTAATAATTAACAAAACAAATAAGTAAGAAAATAACATTCACATTTAATCTAATCTGTGTAAAATTATCACTTGCCTTGACCACCTACTAGATCAAGGAAAGTGAAATCTATTATATTCCAGCTAAGATATCTGTCTTCAGAGAGTACTTGGAAGACATTATTTGTTCAAGTCAACAGTGTTTTACTACACTTTGTCAACAGATTTTACACATATAAAGCAATGTTTATAGTAATATCAAACCATAAGACATTGTACCTAGAATATTCCATCTTCTCAAAAGGGCAACAAAAAGATAACAATTTTTAAATATTTAATTAGGAGTAAACTCAAATTTACATAATGATATGGCACATTGTCATCTAGTGATGAAGACAAACATCTCTGCGTACTATCAATACTTGAAGGTGTAGTCATCTCTGTTTCACTTTGCTTACAGAACGCCTCAGGAGATTTTCACACTACTGTGCATCATTTCAGATGCTTCTGCTATTTTTCTTTTATTTAACTAGTTCATTGTTGATATAAGTTTGGGACATTACTTTTGTAGCAGTAAAATATTTGGTACTTGACCAAAGTTTGAGATACGCTCTAAAATAATTGTATTTGCCCTTAGCAAACAATTTGAGTTTTGAACAAAACTGCTGATGGAAGCTGATGAAAACTACTACAGCTTGAAATGCACTGACAGATGTGCTATCTAGCAAGGGATTCCCCTGGAAATTTTCTAATTTTCTTTTACTAATTTAGAAAAGGTTCATTGAAAATCTGTTAGAATATACTGAAGTACAGGGTCACACAATTTCTTTTCATGGCAAAGGGGAAAAATGTAGCTGAGAAACCTAAGCCATAGCAGCTAAAAATTCATCCAGAAACCAGAAGTCTTTTAAATGATTTCACATTTTCTAGCAAACAAACTGTAAAGCCTACAATTTAATCACAGAATTAATATAATGCATATGCATTTCTCACTTTATGAGCTTTCTAGGGGAAAAAAAGTAAAGAAAAAAATCCACAGAAAGCTTTCTCATTTTCCCTCTCTGCTGAAGAGGTACTTATTCACTAAGAAACCAATTTAAGCAAACAGCAACAAAACACAAGCATATGAACACTGCATTGAAAAAAAAAACAAAACAGCAGTACAGAAACATTGACATCTCAAATTTGTTGTCTTAAACCCAACAATGCATTTCAAGGTTATGATCCATAGAAACACGGAGAGTTCCTCCACGGCTGCAGGAACTCTGCTTCCAGAGTGTTGATGTCTTGGAGCGAGGAGCCAACACTGAACACAGCACTCAAGGCACGGCCTCACAGACTTGAGCACAGAGGATGATGGCTTCACAAGTCTTATGGAGCAGTACGCTCTATAGGTGTTAGCAAATAAATCTTGTTCTTGTGCTCTCTGAAGCAATTGTACTAACAATCTAGCCTGAGTTAATCCAGGTTCTTTAGTATTAATCTCAACTAATGATTTTTATTTTAAAACGTGGTCATTAACTTTGAATTACAGTAGTCGAATGAAGCTTCTCCTTTCTAGAAACTCCACACGCTCTCCATACGCTCCCTTCGGATCTGCTCCACAAGTAAATAACACAAATTCACTTTCCAGCTTCTTACTGGCATAGCATTAAAGCACAGAAACTGACAAAGCTGAACATTTCCTGAACACAGCAGAAACACTTGGATATTTTGTTGTTGCTTTTTGCCTGCACATAAAACACTTTTAAAGCGTTTCACTACATGTAAAGATAAACAATTAGATAGCAACATAAAGAAAAATACCTCTGTTCTACATTCAGCAGGTAAGTTCCAGGCTATGATTGATCAGTGTGGTAACTTTAAAGCCTGAAGCTTCATTCTTCAAATTCCTTAATATCCTTTAAGATGTAGGACTGATTTTGTAATCCATTGTTTTAACTGAAGACTTTACAGGTTGCTATAGCAATGGCTAATCTGCATTCCAACATTTGAATAGTTTACACGGAATGCTCACTTCTACCTGTATCTCAGCAGAATGCAGAGCACACTACATCCCTAGAAGTAGCTTTCCTGTTTATACCTGTGCCCTGGACTTTTGTAGGGAAGTGCACTTTTGGAATCTTTGCATTACAGATAAAGAAACTACTCTGCAAAATTAGTAATTTGGGATCTGAGAGCTAAGAGGAAAGAGTCGCATCATCTTCCAGGGACAGGAAGTCCCTGAAGCTATTCTTGCTTCTCTTGAGAAGTGATCTTTGAAACTCAGAACTAGTGCAAGGAGCAGCTATTTCTGCTATGCAGCCACACTTCCCTTCTGGCAGTCCTGTGCACAAACAGGACCAAAGATCCCAACAATGGCACCAGGAGGGAGCCCATTCAGAAAGGCACAGCGAGGAAAATCCACGCCGGTGCCCATCCTCTTCAGTTGGATGGGGACAGTATCATTGGGAATTGCAAATTTGTATTCCCACTCTACACACATCTATTAAAAACATCTGGCTAAAGTTTGCAAAACTGCCTTTTATTTAATGAAGAAATATGCATATTTAATGGGGATTTTTTTATTTAATAAATAATAAAGTTTATTTAATGAAGAAATATGAATTATTTGGAGGACATTAATTTATGGGAGAGTTCTGAAGACAAAAATCAGAGCACGTTATTAGTATTTCTTTTTTTTATTTATAAACAGTGAATGCACACACATACACGCCTGGACCCAACAGCTGAGGCAGCTGAAAGAGGCAGTTCTACTGCAGAGATATTTTCACTGTTTCTACACTAGAGAAAACTCAGCAGAGCACATCCCCCCAGCTGGTTACACTCCCCCTTTTTTCTTACCTATATTTCTATTCCCAAACCCGGCCGAACATAAACAGACTAATACTCAAACATTCATTGGGCACGTAGAAAACAAGCCAAGGCACCAGAAGCTACAACTGTTATTTTCTCATGTTCAGAATGCAGAATTTACCCAACCTCATGCAGAGCATTCAGGGAAAAGACAGGAGAGTGCAGGATGATAGATGGATCTGGACTAAGCCATCCTTTATTCTGCAAATAGATCTTGCTAATACAGTAGCATATGAACGATCAGCTCTTCCCCAGAGGCAACCCTTTCCCTCAACAGGTATGGAATCTGACATGACAAATATTGATTTCCCCTGAGGAATTTATTTTCCAAACACAAGTGAAGTATTATCTCAAATCAGCAATCAAACCTCAGCAGCGGTTTACATGTAAAGACATTTAAAATATGACTGTTGTATAAATAGTATGTAAATAACCAGGTATGCCTAAGCGCAATATGTATTTGGAAACAATTTCTGGATGTACTAGATGTAAGTGCTGCAATACTTAATTATTTCTCAGATCAACACTGTTCATAAGTTAACATCTATATTTCAGTGTCATTCACTAAAGGCGTAATCCAAATTCCTACTAACAGCAAGGGAAAATTCTGATCACACTGTAATCAACAGACAGGATCTAAGAAATACCATTTATCCATCAATATTGTAGATCTAGTATCTTCTGATGTAATTTAGTGCCATTTTGGTTATACAAAGTTAAATTAGGTAAATTACTCATAATTTATTTTACTATTTGAGATAATTTATAGCCTCTCTCTGCAGCCGACTGTATGGCTCCCCTGGATGTAAGACTATTATTTTACTTAGATTTTTTATTTTTGTATCATAAAGTCACCAGACTTGAAGAAGAAAACAGTGAATCATAAATGGATACACTCATTCCACTCAAGAATATCTGAGATTCATCCTATTCTTTCTTCATCTTCAAAATAACATGAAAGGAGACACAAACTGAAAAATACAATTCTTATCTAGTATATATAACTCCCCCACATTCCTCACATGAATGCAGGGCATCAACTAATAATCCCCTTCTAATTCAGTCTGTTAACTCATTTTCTATTTGCCCAGTTTGTTTGGACTGCTTATTCAGGGCAAGAACTGATTTCTATAATCAGAACTAACCATACATTGACTGGTACCATCTGACTACACTATCTGAGGCACCACCAGCAGTACATACACTACACTACAGGAGCAATCACATTTTATGTTAGTTTTATAGCATAAAATGCATGAGAAGAACAAGACCAAATAAAGTACAATTTCTTCTTGTCAATATGGATTTAATACAAATCAAGTTACCTGTCTGGAATCTAGTTTATTTTATGTCTCAAATTCATTTGAAATCTTGATTGATAGAAAATACTGTGTCTTCAAAACAATACAAATACTTCCACAGAACGACTTAGCAGCCCACGACGTTTTCATTAAGTAGAATTATATGAATTTACCATGAAATATGTAAAATGAACTTTTGTGAAAAGAAATCAGTAATAGACATTGATAAATAATCATAAATAACAGTGATCTGGTTTTAGCTAAACACTGCAGAATTTGGCTCTTAAAACCAAATTAACATTACTGGTAATTTGAAATAAACTGTACTGCAGATAAAGTTTGCTGAAGAACACTCTAAAACACAGGAGGACATTGACAGTAAGCAAGAAAATGGATCTGCTGGGAAGGCTGAGCAGAGACATACAGACTGGGTTCAATATCGAGCTTAGAAGACATATAGTCTTGCATTCAGATATTGGGAAACTACACAGAATCAGTTGCTTAGAAGTGACAGTCAAGAGAATTAATCGCATAGATGTTGCAGCAAAGGTCAACACCACCATTGGCTGTACACACACGGAAATCTCAAGCAAAGAAATGGATGTTAAACTGCTTTCTGAACTTGGCTCTGCTGCATCAACAGATGGAACAGTGCCCTATTGCAGGATATTATTTTTTTTTAATCAGGTAAATATGTTGGAAAACATTTGGGGAAAGACAAATACAATCAATTAGAACACATTACTTCGTAAAAGGCAGCAGAACTCCTTCTATCCCAGTTACTGAAGGAAATCTTGAGGGTAAAGGCAGCTGTAAGCAGCATACGTTTCCTAAATATAGGTCTTTGAAATCTATAAAGACTAAAAACTAATGATGGAAGACTATTTAAAAGATCAGATTAGAAATTAAGCATGTTTTGTGTTTCTCTTCTTTATATTTTTCCTTTCCTTGAGGTTAATTTATATTTGAATAAATTACTAAGAGCAGTAGATTTTCCATGAAGAGTAATTTTTAACAAATCAAGTTAAGACGCTCTTCTGAAAGATGTAATTCGACTGTGAATTCATCTGAGGAACTTGTTTGGCCTCATCCCATGACTGCGGAAGCCAGGCTAGCTGGTGACACCAGTGGAAAATAATGCTTTCAAAGCAATCTTTCTGCTGTATATGCCAAGTACACCAACATTTTGGTACTTTTAATAGCATGTTAACGACCATTGGGGAGGCAGGTATGGTAGGGCACTATGATTAAATGAGGTAATTTGTAATTAAAATTAAACACAAGTTTAATTTCTGTTACACCTTTGATTCTATTATGAATGCTAGGCCACTACTTTCATAATAACTCACATTAATCAACATTATCTCTGCACTTTTTAAAAAAATTTGCTATGCAGTCTCTTCTCTCACTCCCAAAAAGGTCTGGCACTGCAAGGAGAAAAACAATACTTATATTTATATTTACTTTCAAATTTTAACTTGGAGATCTTAGGATGGCTGTTGAAAGGTTGGCCGTTGGTAATTTCACAAGCCTTTATTTGCAATCGGGTATAAAACTAAATTTAAAAGACAGATTATAGCACAAACAGTCCTCAGTAACAACTGTTTTGCTTTGTAAATAAGAAAGCAAATGTTTGGCTTTCTCCCTTCAGTCTCCTCTTCCAATGTTTTTTTTTTTTGTTTTTGTTTTTGTTTTTTGTTGTTGTTTTTTGTTTTAACTGGGCAAAGCATGTTGAAATGGAAGTAAAGAAGGCAGATGGTTACCCATCCACATTGTTTGGAACACCATCAACTCACCAGCTACCAAATTACTGCTGGGTACACTTACTCACCATTCGTACCAGAAAAATTAATTAATCCTTGGGGAGTTGTATCAACTAGCTCAGGCAGCAGTGGCCTTTCATCTCCAGTGCTCTTTCTCAAGATTAGATTCCCAACAAACTCCACAAAATACAGTTCCAAATTTCCTAAAGATTCAGCTGCCACTACTACCACCATATATTACTCTGTCTCTCCGTGCAAAGTGATGTTTCTTATACACTTATACACTCCCCCCGCCTCCCACCCTCACTTTCTTTATGCTCTTTTCATTAAGATGTGGAATTACACCAAATTAAGGTCCTAGCCAAATTAGGAATGCTAGTCAACAACTTCAGCACGAACTCCAGAAAAAAAGAATTTGCAATCTAACACAGCATTAAGAGATGGACTAAAAAGCAGCGGCCAAAGAGTAAGAGATGACACGGCCATTGCCAAATACCACTTCAGTGAAAGTACAGGTGAGGTCTTTGGAGAGCATCAGAAATGTGTTCTCCACATTTAGTTGTGAAATAGGAAGAGATTAGTGACTCCTAAAACTATATACTCTCACTGGAAACAGCAACAAAAAAAACTCCTAAAATAGTTCTTTAGGATTTAAAATTGCACATTATTATGCTCTCTTCTAATCATCCCAGAGTTTTGAATATGAAAAGACCCTGTTACAATGTCTCACTTTACCTAAAGAGAACCATTATAATAACAATCACAGTGTTGTACTTCTGCTCATGGTACATCTTCATGTTTGAAAACTCCATTCTTAACTAAAACACAGCTTTTTACTACAAGACTGAGTATAAAAAAGTGTTGGCAGGATGCTTTGTATTCCTTATAGATTCAGAAGCAAGGAAAGAAACAACTCAGAAACCCATCAGGCTCATAGCCATCATCTAGCCTCCTGCAAGGAGGCAAAGAAATGAAGAACAAATTAGCAGCACTTTAGGCAAGGCTTGAAATTTGACCTTATCTATCGCAAAGCAGGAATCAAAACATTAGGAAAAGCTTAAGAGGGAGCTCTAATTGCTATATCCACACTGCTAAGAATTAGAAAGATATGAGGTTTCCTAATGCAGAGCATTCATTCCTAGGACTTGAACTATTCTGAAATGTAATTGTATCAGACCTGAGCTTTGCATCCATGCCTGCATTAGAGACCTGCAGTCAATGTATCAATTCCCTGCTCATGGCATCATGGTACTATTTTAGAATACACATATTCATAGACAGATAATTCTGTGGGTAGAGGAACGATGTGCACTGAGATGCTTTCCTGCATCTGATCAAACCCCAGGCAAATAACCCTCAACTCTGATGGCTGCTACCTAAAGGTTTATATCCAGTGATTTTTCCATGGTTAACAGTTCAGAGGCACTCAGAAAAGCAACCACCATGCCAACCATCCTGTTGCACCTAAAGGACTGAGAAGCATTATTGCCCGTCTATGGAGGTACTCGATGCAGCTTGGTTACCAGTTTAATTCATACTCTTATATTGTGAAATAGTAATCATGGATGTAAAACAAAAAAATCACCAATGTACAAGAGACTTCACATGTAAAATTAAAAAGAAAGAAACACAGAAAGTTGCATAGAAACTCAACAACTCCACTGTATGAGGGAATTCACCCTGCTACAAATTGACTGAGGGTGACAAGACAAACAAAGCTGGCAGGGCCACTCAGTTCCTGCCACTTATTCTTTGTTAACTTCTGCTGTAATATTTCTGGGGCACATCAAAGAACAATAGAGACTGATGCTGGTAATCCCCTCTCACATATAAAAACTTTCGTTACAGTGTTAAAGGCATCACTCTGTCTGAGAAATGGGAATGGATAGGGGCTGGCTTTTTTCTATCCTGGGGAAATATCTAAGGCTCTTCTTCGTGGTGACGCTGAGTGCTCTTGCCAGAATTTGTTCTGAAGGCTACAGATGCACAATATGATGAAAAAATCTCTTTGATAAATGGGAGAAAGGAAAAAAAAAGTTCAGACGACCATTTTTCTGTGTCAGACCTAGAAAATGCTTTCCATTCTAATTAGTTTTAAAATGTTTCTTGTAAACACTTTTCTATTTCTTCCTGAAAAGTTGTCAGCACTAATTTTAACAGAAGTGACTGTATTCAACATCTTCCCTTACAGAACCATGGCAAAACAAGTTTTACTTTTCATCCACAATAACAGCTGAGTTCCCCTCCCTAGTGCAGTTACAGCAATCAGACAGCCTAAGTCTGCTGAGGTGCACTCTCCTCATTTCCATTTCAATTCAACGAGATATTCTTGCTTGTTTCCCAAGCCCAACTCTCCTGCCCTACACGGCTGCCTTAATTATATTAAGCACACCCCAGGAAGGACTGCATCTCAGAAACCCAGCAGAACTACCTACACATTTAGCACACAGCAGAGACTTAAGAGGTTTGAAAGGATAGCACTGTTTTATTTCCTAGTCTCATGAAGAATCAAGCAGTCTTGCTTTGTTTTAATATGCATGTAGAGAATTACAAAAGGAGAATATGTAATAAAACCAAGAGACTAAATTATCCTCTCGATCCTTAAACAAGCAGATCAGAATGGAGTTGTATCTCATCCACAGAAATACAAGAGCAAAGAATTTGGCCTCAAATTCATATCAAAGAAGTCTACTGTCCTAGCCAGAAAAAGCTGCAAACAGTGCCTCAAGAAGTTTAAGCAGAGGCCATTGCCTACTGCAGATTTCTCAATGTAGAGGAAAAAAAAACCCAACACAACAGCTTATCAGATGCTGAAATCCTCAGCAGAAGAGAATCTACAGATCTCTTCTCATTACTGTGGTGCACATGAAAAGTAGCTTCCTCAATTCAGGGAAGCCAGACGACTACAAAGAACAGAAACAGCCCCTATGTTTTATTAAACCCTTTAAAAATTGATACCAAAAGTGCTCCAGTGACAAGAACTGACAACTTTGATCAACATAGCCACATTGCCTTCCTGTTCCTATACCACATCCACCATAATTTAAAAAATAAATAAATAAAACCTCATTTGATTTTGTAAACTTCATAAAACTTCTGAAACCCATCTATATGCAAGAAAGTGCAGTGCATTGTGGGAACCAAAAAATATTAGGGGAACTTTATCCCCTAATATTTATGACACATAAATTGGATGTCCCTACAGCCAGGAAGAAGCCCTTGTCTATGCAGTCTATTCAGCATTATTTCAAGTACTGTTTCTGCAGCAGTGCTGGACCTGGTGCCCATGGACAGACAGGAAAAGCAGCATGACTTTGCCCCAGTCAGTCTCCAATCTGAAAAGATGCAACTGATGGGCAAGGGTACAGCACATAGGCATGTGGAAACAAACAAAACATTGCCATCATGATTATCATCTTCTTTAAAAGCCTACAGACAGAAAGAACATTCCCAACTGTCCCAAGTGACAGAAAATGAGGTTTTTAATGTGGTAACAGTATCATCTTGTAAGATCATTCAGGCTCATTTCAGATTCTCTGTTGCCACTTTTTTTATTACTATTACAGCAAGCAGGGACAGACAGCTTCAAAATCATATGATCTTGTCTCAGCCAACTGCTTGCCAACTTAGCTGTACCACTGTAGGGTATATTCTGTAGGCTTCTTTAAGTTAGCAAAAGCCACGTGACAAAATATTTGCATCACATAAAAATCAAGCTTCTGGACAAGCTGTGGGAAGGGCTTCCAGCAGTCTGCTGGGCAGTGGGCACAAAAGGAGCAGGGAGCATTTAAATCCTTAAGCTTACAGTCAGTTTCTAAAGAACTTCCCTCACAATCAGCTTCTTCATTGCTCAGCTAATACCAAGCACAACTAGAGGCTTTAACAACGTTTGTATTTAAGACAAATAAAATTGGTATCTTCACATATGCATAAACACTGGCTGTGGCTTGAGATTTCTACACAGTAATCTGAGAGAGAAGTATTATAAACAGTGAAAACTATCATGTAAAAAGGCCACATAATATTATACAAAAAATAAAATAAAATAAAATAAATTTGAGAGAGATCCAACAAACTCTGAACTTTTTTCATGTTCTGCCCAAACTAAGCTACAGTATTGCCTTAATTTATGCCTCTGTCTTTGATGTAGCTATTAACTAGATGCGCTGCTGACCTTGGCTAGATGATAGAGGTAAATTGTTTCCCAAGGATGAACTGCTCTTGAACAGTTCTTTATTATCAGGCAGGCCTGATGTTTCTTTTAAGAGCTGTGCCTCTATTTATTCTTCTGTTTTGCTTATTTTGATAAAATAAGTACATCTCTTTAGAAAATAACATGCTAAAAATCTATTACAATGCCAGCTTGCTGCATTCTGGATATAGATTATTTTTCTTCTTTTATTTTATTTTTTAAATATGTGTATGAACATTGATGACAATTATTGGATACTAAACATCTGCAAATTACATTCTGATAGTAGAAGCACACAGGAGATGCATTTTTTTTTAATTTAAATTTTAACTTTAAAGAAACAAAAAAATATCACTTTCTGCTTCCCCTCATCTTCATAACTAGTAAAAAAGAAAATACATTTGTAGTGCCATGGTCTACCTTCACAGCTTACCTCTGAGGATGTCTAGAACCTTACCCCGAGAAAATAATTAATAACTTGCTCTTTCTTGATCAGCAACCAGTGTGCTACTTTTCAATATCAATTTAGAGACCATGAGTGTTTCTATGCAGTGTTTCTGAAAATTAGACCTGCAACTTGCATTGCATGAACTTTACTATTATCTGTTTATGTATCAGAAAACATTGCCAAATTGGTTGTCATAAATTACATACCTACCTGCAATGTAGCAAACCCTGTTACTTCGTGTTAGCAAAAATTAACCCTGTTACTCTGTGTGCTGTGACATCACATACATCAAACATCCTTTCTTTCCAATGACAGTGTTGTTCTAGTTTTTTTGTACATCTGAGGTTAAAAGCATCGGCCAAAACTAAGGAGGAGGGAAAAAAGCACTATTTAGCTCTTAGCTACTATTTAGCTAATAACTAGTTATCATCCCTAAGGAGCTGTTCACCACTGCTTTTAATAAGAACGTTCATCCTACAGGACCTTTTCAAATCTAGGCAAAGCATATCTCTCATATAAACCCCCAACATGTTTCCTCTCCATTCAAGACAGCAGGAGTTCAGAGAGGAATTTGGGCTTCTATGAAGTCATTTACTTGTTCACTTTCCATCAGATGTTCACTCTGCATGCTTATTTGCCTCCTTCAACATACAATTAAAAAAAAAAAGCTTATATAATAGGACAACCGTTCTAATTTATCTCCAGCCATCTCTCCTGTTTATAATCCCATCTGCACTACCCCATCTCTGTTATTTCACAGAATGATGTAAGTTGGAAGGGAACTTTAAGATCATCTAGTTCCAACCCCTATTCTATAGGCAAGGACAAACACCTCCCACTAGAAAAATTTGATTTCTTTTTCCTTCCCTATTTAGTACCAAGGCAGGTCAGGTCACAAGTAATACCTTAATTTTCAAAATTCTAGTATGCAAGTTGCTCAATATTATATGTAAATACTTCATAACATACTGGTATACTTCCTTTCAAGCTCTCCAGTCTGAGTGAGGAAGGCAAAAGGTTCAGTTACTGATGCACTACCACTTCTCACCACTCTATAACACTGTAAAAAGAGAATGACTTTTACTAATCATTTTATTGTGAGTTATTTACCTGTAAGTTATCAACAAGCCCCTCACCTACTGCAAAGCAGAGCTCCATGCATTTACACCACTTCTTTCCATAGTTGGTAGAACCTCTCCCTCCCATCCTCCTCTATCCCCACACCTCCTCACTTCAGCCAGGAGGAGATCCCACTGCATCTCTCCCAGTCAGAACAAAATCCTCAGATCAGGACTTATTGTCAGCTGCTTTAAAACATACAGCTTCTCTCACAGTCACATCAAACTTTCTGAGCTGAAAAAGTTACTTGCTTGAAAACAGGAAAGTTCTTATTCTATAATCTCATGGTGTCATGGTCAATTGATGACTACTGTAGAACATTATAGTAAAGCATTTATTTTACAAGACAACACCTGAGACACGGATAGCTTGACAGCACCTAATGCAAGAAACAATAATCAAGAATACAAATAGTCTATTTATTTTTAAATTGTCATTACTTAAGCAGCAAACACAGCTCTCTCCTATATATAATAAACTTGCAAGCGTAACTACTTGTATTGATAGTAATTTTAGGCGAATACTGAATGCAATTTGTCCACATTCTAATGAAATTCAGCTGCTGGAAATAGGTCATACAGGCTGACTCAAGGTTTCTACAAAGCTGAAGCCCATGCTCTTCTAACTGTGGACCCAAGATGAAAATCAGCTGCTCTGTGGTTACCAATGAAGTACCTAATTGAGGTTCCAGGAAAGGGAAGACCTGACTTCCCAGCAGTGAATCATTTTCAGATCTGAGATTCTCCATGAACCAGCATTTACCTACATGACAAACAATTTCTGTTATACTAAACTCCCAAACAAGGAAGGCATCAATCTCAATTAAAAAGCATACCGCTGTTTTTCCCTTGTTCACTTGGCTTTTTTTGGAGGAGGGGGGGCTTATTAACCTGAATATTAACCTGCTTGTACTTCCCAAATCCCGCCTGCTTATGAGGTTGAAGAAAAAACTGCAGAAGAATTCTCTAGAAAAACATTTTCAGAGGATATTATGGATGCTAGATTTCAACCTATAGGGTAAAACGCTTAGGAAAATTAAGCAAGTTAAAAATTTTATCAGAATCCTAGAACATTTACTTTTAGTGGTGACTTTCATCCACATCATAATGTCAAATCCATTCACTGAAACTGCAGTTGAATCTCACAGATTCACTGCAAGCAGCCCAAGTGGAAATTTCAGACTATTTGGATATTGGAGTACTTCTGTTAATAACTGTTTAATATTAATTTCTGGTATGGCCATTTTAAATTTATATTTCAATGTCTCATTTCTTGAGGACTAATACAGGACAGCTCTGATGAAACTGAAAATGCTCTTACATTTCAAGTTGGTCATCTGTATTTCCAAGTCAAATCCTCAAAAAATAGTTAGGTTAAATTGCCTTTGATGTCTGAAGGAAAAGCAAGCTTTCTCTGAGAAGTTATCACTGTACCAGTATCACGGACCTTGAAAGGAGTCAGTCCCCAGAAAAAAAGTAATTTCTAAGCTCTCCAGAGGACAGAACCAGTAGACCTGAAGTCTTTCAACATTAAACTTCCTATTTCCTGGGAAACCAAGTACAAAACAAGCTTGCAATGCTAATGAGATGCTAAGATGGAACATCAAGTAGTTAAATACAGGCTATATCAGGGTCATGTTAAGACAGCACTTCATAAGCCCCTTTTCTTAAATACAAATATTAGCGTTTTATTCACAAAGTGAAAAACTAATTTTATACAAGCAACCTGGATCGGAGTAGTTAATACTCCTCTTGTTGCAACCTCGGGGCTAAAATTATGCAAACCTCCCATGTCACCCATGCCCCGATAACAAAATGGCATTTGCGTAGGTGTTGCATCATTCATTTATAGAAACCATCATGTAGTATGGATGGAACAGTTTTTCCTTTCATTACAGTCCGCTAGAAAATTAGGAAAATAATGCAAAACACTGAGACATGCACTTCTGGAACAGAAAACTACAACAAAAACAATAAAATCAGCAAGGCTAGCTTGCTTTTGGGAAATACGGGGAAAGTAACAGGTATACAGTGTGAACACTGTAAGGCAGATAATTGACCGTATATGTTTGCAGAGTGAATGTCCAAAATTGAACCTGTGAACTGCCAACATGGTACTTCCTAAAGGCAACTAGTATGAACTGATTGTAAATGTTGATAGACACAGACCTTCTTTGAGCAGCAGTGATGTCTTGGCTGGGAGGGGATGTCAAGACCACCAGAGCATAATTCTAGCAGGGAACGAGTGAGATAAGCAAAGAAATACTGTTTATTCTTGAATAAACCCAAGTATCTAGATTTACTACACATTTTTCACTTTGCCTTGGCTATGATGGGAGCTTTTGCTTCAAGAGAAACCCCTCATAGCAAAATGTTAATCTTACCACTATTTTTTGAACAAGATGTATACACCCCAGGAAAAGAAAAAAACAATAACTAAAGGCAAAGGGAAAAAAAAAAAGATACAATCAAATCTTTGCTGAAGGCAACAAAAACTAATTATGACTTCTGGCAAACTATTAGGACTCCCTACCAGGTTCCTTCTTTGAAGAGTTGGAGTAGTATACTTTTTTTTTTTTACGATGTATTTATATGCATATGTGTACACATACACACAAAGACACTCCTACATGTATTTTCCTACATGTATTTGGGTTGAGCAGAAGATGCATGATAGACTGAAAATGAGATGTTAGTTCTGCCAGAAGAAATATATGAAAACATTTTTCAAAATTCAGATTAAACTAGTAAACTGAAGATATCTCATTTTCTTGGTTAACACGCGTACATTGCGAGTCCAAAGCCACGGCTGATAAAAAGAAATTGCAGCATCTGTTTCCAGAGAAGCAGACATGAAACCTATTAAGCCTAACTATGAGCTGGAATTGGATAAATCTTCTGCTGACCAGCCTGTATCTTCTCTCCAATTTCCACAAATGTCTGGCTTTTCAAATCTTAGCAAAAAGATTTTGTGGATTCATGTGGCTCAACAGAAAGTGTGCAGATTTCAGCAGCAACAGTTTTTTGGCTTGACTTTTCTTTTTTTTTTTTTTTTTAATGGAGGACAAGCAGCATGGTGGAAAAATAAAGCAATTTCAGCCAAGTTATCTAAATTCTGAGTCAAGTGAAGTACAATTTCAGCACAATTACACGTTAGAACTGGTATGAATCAAAAACAAAGCAGGGGCACAGTTTTCAGTGTCTTGTTCATCTCCCCTCAAATATATGTTTTCACGTGAAGATAAATTAAAATAGCCAAGCTACTGAAGCTCTCCTCCAATATAACAAACAAGGAGAAAAATGACCAGTAAATGATAACGGAGCAAGGCGGCAGACAAAGAATCACAATATCTGATTTTGTTGCTTACTAACTTCTTTAAGAGGGAGCTAAGCCCAGGAATAACTGCCGACTGATCATAGGGAAAGGAATATTAAGATTAATGGTTCTTTCCTGTACTGCCACATATTCTTCCTGATAGATGTAAGGCATTATGGACATGGACAGTATATGTCCGACAACGCTGAACAAAACATGGGTATGCGTTCTCTTTAAAGAGCTTACAAAAATTTAAGGTACAACATTTCAGACTGTTTGATAATCTTCAGGATTTCCAACCACAAGTATATTTTGAAGCAAAAAGAGAAGGAAAGCAAAAGACTTAGATCAGAAAAGTTTATCAATTTTAGAATGGCTGAAGTATAGGTAGCAGTAAAGGCAAGTGATGTTTGTCCCTTGAGAGGACATGGATGCACACTGGCTTTCTATCTACAATTTTCTTATCATTTCCATTACCAGGCTACATTGGTTTATTTCTGCTCTCTTTTTTCAGTTATCAAAAGATGAAAATGTTGAGCAATTCCCCATCAGGCCTACTAAGTAATCAGTTTATTCTGAATTTCCAGTATCCCTAGGAGCAGAGACAGCAAAAGCATGAAATATTACCCCTTTGAGGCCAGGACAGGCAGAGACTGAAGGCTTATTGACTGTGACTGTTCAGTCCAGAGGAAACAGAAATGTAAGTAGCCCAGCACAGAATATAAAACTTCAGAAATCAAGTATCTAATTATCAACAAAGAAGCAGACACGCAAACAGCTTGCCAGCTTAGGTACTTGGATTCTTCTAGGGAAGTCATTATCTGGGTTATACATTTATTGTCAGTACAATCTAGTTTTAAAATAGTAAGATAAAGAGCCACTTAAATGCAAAAGATGAGAAGAAAACTCCCTTGTCTCACAGCCTTACTAATATTTACTGAGGATGACCACCAACAGGGAACGACAGAATGGTTAATAGATATACGACAACAATGGGAATTTTGAAATTGCAATGAAAGCAATGTCTACTGAAACTGGGACAAGAGAACGTTTCAGTGAGATGATTCACCATTTGTTTACAAGAGACACAACTGAACTTCAGCCTTAAAACTATTTTTTGCCCCACTATGGTTAGAAACAATTTTTTCCTCTGCGACAAACACCTAACCAGGAATCCTCTTTTCTTAGCATGATAACAATTATATTGATTACCTGATCTCAGCTACATTTGCAGAACAAAGCTTTGGGCACAAGCAAATAATTCTCACCTCTCTATCATGGTTTATTATGCACTAACACAGCGATGAAACAGAGAGGTTCTCACTGCTACTCTTAATCGCACCCAGCTTCTTTTCCTAACACACACACAGTGACTGGACAATTTAGCCCCATGTTAAATTTGCCAAATATTTGGGTTTTCAGGACCCACTTCCATTCACCCTTCCCACAGAGGCAGTGATGAAAAAAGTAAACTGCTGAACTGCAGCACTGCCAGAAACACGGTGCCTTTATGACAGCAAAATTCTTCATAAGGAGACACAAGAGAAATGAGCTTTGATAAATCACCATATTTCAAACCTGATCTGTTTTATAGCAAGGAAGTAGATGAAAAAAATGTTTCAAGCACATGAGAAGAATCAGCCTCACATATTCTCTTTGGTCTTCTTCTCACTACTTATCCGTTAGAAGAAACAAAACAAAAAGCAAAAACAAAAATCCAGTCACACATGAACCTGAAACACCTCCACCACTCCAGTTTAGTGCAAGCTCCCAAACAAAGCACATTTCTCAGCCAAAATCAAGACAGTTTCACTCAAGCACGTTCCACTACAAGGAATTTTACACACAATTTCTAACCAATATCAACAAATAAATACAGCAGCCACATAGGATGACATGCAAATTGTTTGTATTTTACTGCTTGTTCTGAAAATACTAGTATCACTCTATTTTGTAGATTAATAGCAAATTAAACAGATGATTTTATTACTGTACCATATTCTGCGCTGTGTACATTATGCAGATAAATTATGCTGACAAAACTGCTACACTGTTATACGAAAATGCAAAATGTAATTAGTATTCCACTTAGCATATGCAATTGCTGGCATACTGTAAAAAAAGAATTAAGAGTCATACAACATTAAAAATATCACCATTTTCCCTCACTCCAGTCATTCTATTTCACAATGAAATAGCATTGATCAATTCAGTTTCTAAATATCTGAATAGAGAATAACAAACTTGAGATATTCGGGAAAGAAGGTCAGGGAATGCTGCTTTGATAGCAGCATTGTGCTCCATGACAAGAGTGAATCAGCCAAGTCAAGGACATGAGAACACTCACTGTGGGATGAGGACAATATTGTGCCTCTCCATTAAGTTGGTTGGTTCTCCTTTCGGAGACGTGGACGCACCTTTTGCTGCATGGTAGTTGAGCATCTGGGTTTTAATTATTCCACAAAACAAACCGTTCATGAGGTTCTGCTTTTTATTCTGTTTATTGATTCTAATAAAGTTTGTCTGTAGGCATTGAACAGAAGTACAAACACTGTAAACACTGAAGCTCAAAGAATGTTATTTATTTGGACACAATTCCATTTCTACAGCAAAAAAAAAAGAGAAATATGAATTGGGAGGGACAGCTCTAGAGATGTGCAAGGCCTCACATGTCCAATATTTGAGAACGCCCAGATGAAAAGGAACTTACAATACTGAGGCTGGCAGCATGAACTACGAAATGGAAAAGGTTACTCAAAGGATACACTGTCCAAAATAGTACTGCATGAATTCTGCTGTGTTTAATAATTACAATAATTATAATAATAAATTACACTTCCTTGCTTTCAATTTCTACCACTTTGGGAATATACTGAAGTACTACACTACAGTCTTTGTTCCTCCACAGTCAAATATTAATATACAATTAATAAAGACATATATGATATCATATATATATTTATATATATAATATACATAAAGACAAAGATATAAAGATATATTGTAGTGGCTGTCTTTTTTTATCAAAACACTTGTTGTTCAATTAACATTAGGAATAATATTTTACAGAACTATGCTGATGTTGGGTGCAGTCACCATAGCCCGAGACACTTCAAATATTTTTATGTTTTCTGCTTCCACCTCATTCTCTGCTAAAAGCATTTTATCTGAACAATACATACAAGGGAAAAGACAAGTAACTAAAGAACATACTTGAAAAGCTTTACAAAAAAATTAGAGCATTCACTAATTCACTGTGATGAAATGCTAAGACATCACCCTCTGCTCTTCTGGTAACAACGCATTTAAAGCAGGGCTCTCATCAAAATACAACGGCTCCCCAAGCTTTGCATGCAGGATACAGATTTGGGAGCGTTCTCTCCCAAAAGATCAAAGTTGTTTTCAGAACCGAGGACTACCAGTAAATCATTTACAAAAGTGATAGGCCTGTGTTATTAAGCTTTTCTCATTTTGAAAACGTTTCACAGTACTAAAGAGGTGTCATTATCCCCTTCTGAGTAGACATGGCACAAAAGGATAAATAACACAGCAAGTCTTAACAGTGACAAAGCTGGAGACAACATTTAGATATGACATCCTGCTCCTTATCCTACTTCCAAGGCTACGCAGCTTCACTTTTATCCTACTACTCACACAAAAATACAAAGCCTACTGGCATTAGAGTATCTTTGTCCTATGGAAAAAAAATTAACATATATTAGCAGCACTGTGGCAGCAGTCTTCAAAATCTTCATTGTCAGCTTGTAGCAGATGTCAAGCTGGCCTGCGAAACAAATTCCTCAGTCTTCTTACAGAAACATATCTGGACTCAAATCTTGGGAGAATATATTTGAAAGAAATTGCACTGTTCTATTTTAGATTTCATCCAACACCGTCTCTGTGCTAGATAGAAACCTCAAATATGTCCCAGTGTGGAGAGCAGTAACATCTAAATCCTGTCTATAAAACAACACGGAAGGAAAACAGATGTATTTTCCCAAGGAAAGTAAAACAGACGTTGTTTTTCCTTGCACTTCCATTTTATATCAAGATATATTAACCTCTGGAGTAATTTCACTCATTAAAGTGTTTTTACATAAACTATGGATTTGACTGGCTATGTTTCACCTAAGCTCTACTGCTACCACACTAGTGCTTGTTGACTTTTTAATTAGAAGCACAGCTTCACCAAGCTACTCAGAAAATGAAAATCCTCCTCAGAAATGGTAGTCTCTATAACTGCTATTTTTTGCTTGCCTAAAGCCAGTTTAGTACACAAGAGAGCAAACTACATAAGCTTTTTTTTCTTCTTTATGCAAGAGCAATGAACAATGAGTAATAAGAGGTATCAATTATTCACATTGCTTCCCAGCAGCTCAGAATTTCAAGAGAAAAAGAAAGATAAGTTAGATTGCATTTGAGTAAAGACTAAAAAATTATTTGTTGAAATGCAGATATCTCCGAATAGAGAATTTCCATAAATATATGATTATTAATTTGGAATGAAGATAAACATAGCTCGTTTCTTCTCTGAACATAATATGATTCTATGCCAAAATATAATTTCCATAATTTAAAACTAAGATCAGAACAGCTAATAAGTAGTTCATACTTGGCATTACTAAACCAAAAACTATTGCCTTGCAAGAGCATCTAGGAACATGGAGCTACCGAAATTGACCTTCTGTCTCCTTGGCTTGAATGAGATGCTCTCTATTGCATTCAGGCAGCTGCCACATCCATGGTAACAGTATTACTGAGCTACCAAATAGGAAGGACAATGTTTTAAGTCTTGAAAGAGAAGCCACCCTATCCTTCAGGCATTTGATGAATTTCTTTCCAATCTCTCTCTTCTTAATAGAATGGACAGAAAAAAAATTCTCTCTTTTTTTTTTTTCTTTCTCCCCAGAGTCCTTAAATTACTAAATTACAGTGGTTTAGAATATTAACATAATGTGTTTTTCTAAATAATAAAATACAAAGAAAGTGCTAGCTTTACTTTATGTTATTTTCTTAATGAACTCAAGAGGGGAAAAGGGACATCAAGAGTTTATGAACTGTTTAAACATAAAGCCAAAGAATTATAGATAAAGTTCCAAGCCATTAATCCATTATATACTGTGAATTGGACAACTCCAGTGAGATACCATTTCCAGAAATGAATCAAGCAAAGCCATCAGCAAATAGTTAACACTCTGAACCTCTGAAACACTCTCTGATTCAATTCAAGCTACAAACCTCTATGTTTAGAAGCTAATTTACACTGGAATCTGGAATTTAATCATCTCTTCTCATGCATTTGAAAATGGATGACTTTACTTCATATAATCTAAATTAACTTTGAAATTTTGCTACACACAGTAATATAATATCTAGTCAGATATGCTGATCTTACCTTGAAAGAAATTAATTGCTTGATTCCTCCTCTTAATATTATACTGATGCTGATAAAATTTCCCTAAGCAGAACTAAGAGATTCACCGGACTTTGCTCAAATAGGATTGGGATATATATAAAGCCACAGGAGGATCATCAGCAATGGAGGAAAAGAACACTTTAGACAGAAGAAAAGAAGAGATGAAAGGGAAATAATGTTTTGTTTGAAGTCCATGGATTTCAAAATAAACCAACCAAAGGAGACTAAAATAAAGCAGAAAAAGTTACATTTACAAAGGGAATGTAATGTTGAATTTATTTTAATTTACTTCTAAGTCAATAAAATTTCCACATGTGCCATTATTTACAACACACTTATTGCAAGAATACTACGTAAGTGATTAGCTGTGGATTTTCAAAAGTGCTCTGAAGAATCCTCTGGAAAGGGGAAATCTGAGAAACATACATGTTTCAGTGATAAACAAATGGCAAAGTTTATGATGGTCTCTTTCAAGAAAAAAAAAAAATCATAATTGGTTACAAGGAAGGAAAAAAACCTAACTGATATGAAAACAGTCTTCCTGCGCTCCATACACCAAGAAAGCAGATGTGTTTTCTGGTAAGACTTTTCAGCTCAGGAAAAAAAACTCCTATGCAAAAGTCCAGCCTTTCACCAAATAACAATGCACAAGAGAAGCACACTTGGTGCTTCTCTTAGTGAAGAGAAAAAGTGTGATATAAAAATATGTTATTACTAATTTACGTACTAAGCACTTAAACATCACAATGCAGGGGTTCCCTTATGCAGGAGTGAATATCAATGGTCTTTCTACAGACTAAGATCTGAGATCAACATTTTTAAGGATAAATTCCCAAAGAGGAAGCTGTACAGATGAGTATTTTGCTAAACGAATTGCTGTGAGGAGAAGAGAAGGGTTAATTTAACTTGGTGAGTCTACAGTGAGAATTTTCCCATGTAGTAAAATTATATGGAAGGAGAAAGCTTCCCATTATTTTCTGGCACTCTGGAATAAGCAAGTTGTGGTGTCTTCTTAAAACACATTAGTCTACAGAATGAAGAAAAGCTTTGTTAACTCTACAAGACACAGGCAAAGTAGCAAGGAAATACCTTGAAGCAAACGCAGTCATGTATGGTATTTATTTACAGCATATTCATATTATCCCTATCTCAAATATTTTTCCCAAATTAGTAAATGAAACCCTGGGTTTCATTCAGCCGGTGGGTTCTTAGATACACTTTCCACCAATTACAGTTGAAAATGCATTCATATTGTCTCCATGTAATTTTGTCCAATTTTCAACAAAATTACATTTTTGTCTTCCAATCCACAAGAAGAGCAATGTTCCAAGCTGACAACCAAACACTGAGATGAAACTTAGCTCTTCACTCAAAACATCACACTGCATCAGCATTATTCTGTTAACAAGAAAATTGTAATGAATTCACTGCGTCCTCACCAGAAGCAATTAAGCATGTAGGTAAATAACTGAACAAAAAGGCAGGTTCACCTTTTTATTATAGAATTATCTCGGTTGGAAAAGATGTTAAAGATCATTAAGTCCAACCATCATCCTGCCCTACCAAGTCCCATCACAAAATCCTATCACCTAAACACCACAATCTTTAATGGCATTATGCAGGAGGAATCCACAGCACTTATTTCCAGCCAACGTCAAACGCATTTAAGATCATACTACAGCCTTCTTAAGAAAAGCAAAGTTTATTAGCTGTAACAGTAGTCAAAGCATCAAAATCTCTAACTATTCATGCCATTGAAAAATTGACTGCAGTTTTTGTTGGTTTTATTAATAAAAAAGTAATGATGGTTTTAGCCACAAGCAGTAATGCCTACCCTCATTTTAGAACAAATACAATTCCGTCTTCACAAGATCAAAAACAAAGAAAAACAAGCGAACAAATCAAGATATAATTAAGCCAAACAAGTTAATTACAAAGAGGGGAACAATATTGCAAAAATAAAAGGCATATAATTTGTGGAATATGTTAATGATAACAAAAAACCATTGATACAAAACACTCAAATTTGTGACCTATTTTGGCTTGGTATTCTTTTAAATTTGTAGTTGGCAACTCACTGAAAATGAAAAGGTAATCTGAAAGATTTATTTCCAAAATGGATTCCTATCCCGCAGTCTCTTCTGTATGCAGAAACTGAGCTTCGTAAGTATAACAACAAAAATGATTAATGACCCTTGACATTAGAATTTAAAATGTCCTTCATGCAAATACCTTCTTCCTCAATCCTTCTGTAATACAATAGCAAGAAAATATTAGAATTGCAAAGCTGAAGGAAAAAGGAGATACGCAGAAGTTACACAATGAAGTCGTATAATCGTGATACTGAGAGGATTATGAATAGAATACAAGATAACGATACGATGAAATTGCTGTCAATGTAAAAAAAATAAAAAAATAGATATACAATTTTATCTGCTCAGCAACAGTTTAAATAGCAGGAAATAGTGATTAATTTTAGTGACAAAAATCAGAGGTTTCTTCTTAAGTGAACAGTGTGAAATTAAATTGACCTACAGCTTTAAAAAAATCTAATTAGCTTTTTAAAAATATGAGCACCAGATTTTCCATATTAAAAAAACCAACAATAATTAGATGTTAATATGCAATCTTGGAAGTTTTTTGCTTTTAGTAATTTGGGCAGAACCACGGCAGCAGTCCATTGCTAGAGCACAAACGAAAGAAAGATGAAAATAATTAAGTAGAGGTATGAACACAAAACAAGCATTCCCTTTTGCTTCATTTTCACAAAGAAAAATGAAACTGAACTTAAGAATCAGGCACGGATAACGTCTCTTGCTTCAAGCTATGCACGTACTGAGAATTAGCCCCAAACTAGGTAGTATATCTAGACTATGAAATGGGCCACAGATGGGAAGAACAGATGACCCTTAAACTTTAACTACATATTACATAAGACAAATTGGACAAGTAAAACAATTTGCTTTGCAGAATTCACACAAGGAAATGTTATTTGCAGAAAACTAAAATGTGTCCTCCCAATATTCTGTGGTATCTGGATTATCTATTATATCAAGAGGCAAGAAAAAAAAAAAACACTTAAATATCTTGAATATCTTGGTCTCTTGTCACAAAGTTTCTGAAGAACAGTAAGAGGCTCTAAATTGAACGTCATCAAAAAACAGTGCAATTTCTCTCACACCAAAACGTAAATGGGAAAAGAAATTGAACATATGCAGCTTCTGAGACCATAATCTAGAGAGATAACCTTTCACTAATTCTTTTCTGTAGACAAATACTCAGTAAAGACTGGGAGTACCAGAATATCAGTCATCAGTGGGCTAAGAAATAATTAGCTAAAATTCCTAGTTAAGATCATCCACCATTCTTTTTGAACAAAAAAAGGAATGTGCTGAAGAAAAAAACTGAGTAAAACAAAATCAGTATTGAAAAACCTGGAAGCTGAAAATGAAGAAGAAATTGCTCAGAAGGAAGATTTCCAATTTAAATACTCTGAAGAGAAATAAATAGAGAAAGGGGAAAAATTAAAGCATAAAACAGTTTTCACACAGAAAAGTCTCAGTCAAATTTGTCATCTTATTTCTAAACTATGTTTAGAAATCTGATAATACTCATCACATCCTCTCTCATTTCAGGCCTAGAAACGGTACTCACAGACGACAACCACCTCAGGAAGCCATGGGTAAGCTCCATTCTATTTTCCCATCTCTTTGTGCCTCTTGCCTGATAGACAAGCAGAACTAACACAGAATATTTGAACGTCACAAGATTTCCCCTCTGCTAGACATGCAGACAGTGCTTACATCATTTCAATCATTTATCACTACTGAAATGGACATAGAAAATCACAAAATTTAGTTACCAAAGCCAACCAAATTCTGACTTAGATAGAATCACAGAATCGCCTGGCTTGAAAAGGATGTCAAAGATCATCTCGTTTCAACCCCCCTGTCATGGTCAGGGTCACCAATCATTACACCAGGCTGCTCAGAGCCATGTAGGTCCTTTTGTTCTTTAAAAATGATAGGCAAAAAACAACCTCCAACAAGTTCGTGGTCCCAAGCACATCTTCAAAACCCTATTGAAAAAGGTCAGAATTTCAGTGCAATAGAAGTTTACAAACAAATCTCATAGTCTATAATTTGTTAATTGATACAATCCAAAAACCTTCAGAGCACCCTTTGAGCAAGGTAAGATTACTTCAAACACTTACCCACTTTCTCATCATCCCCACATTACTGTGCTCCTTGTCAAACTTCAGCCTTGGTTACCCACAGCCCTGAAAGGGCTGTTCATCAACTGACCCTTCAGAATTGACCATAGTCTTTGATATGCTTATTTACCACAGTGCTGTTTGTTGCTCCTCTGAGACATAGCATAAGTCAGGTGGAACGCTTTACAGAGTCTTGAGCCCCTTGTTTCAGAAACATGAAAAGCACAGATACTTAATTTACTAGATGACTGCAGAGAGCAGTGAACCCATCATTGAACAGCTAACGTATATGTCAAGGCACCATATCACTAAAAGCCTAGGTGAGGCAAAAGGATGCAATTTCTCCTTTTGTTCAACAGGAATTTCTTTTCGCGCTTTATTTATGTGTCACTATTGCAATACAACACAAGACATCAAAATTACAGAAAGAAGAGTGGTCATCCATGCATCTTTATAGAAAAGGTCCTAATTCTCCTTGTAACCATGCTTAACTCTCATAAAAGATGAGTGCACTAACAAAATAACATAAAACTTGGTGAACTAGAACCTCTTTTATGAAGACAAGTCCACTTATCTGTTTGGTGGGCAGTAAGTCATGCATAAGTCAGTCAAGAAAGCTATCTCCACTGCACTGAAAAGTTCACACAGCTCTCTCCTAGCTTGAAGCACTGATACCTTTACAGCAGTCTGTCTGAGAAAAAACTAGAAAGGAGTTGAATACGTAACATACCATGCTTCTTTACATGCTGCTTTCTCTTCTCCTTTTTCTTTAGTGTTTACATCCTGCTGAGGAATACTTCAGCACTAATGCAGCTATCAAACCCTCACCCTGACACATGACTTCACAGGTTTTCCAAGGTGTGCCCACTGAATCATGTCAGTTTAGTCATTGAGTGCCAATTGCATCACTTTTTGTTAATCCCTTTATTCCTTTAGCCCAAGGCTAGTATTTCTTTTGATCAATATAAATCTTTTCTGTCATATTATTTTTGCTGTCATTCTGTGAAATATTATCTTGCTGAGCCAGGATCTCCATTTCTCCCCGGTATTGCAGTCTTGTGTCTTGTGACACTTACCCTGTGAATATATCATTATCAATCTCCCTGATCCTCCCAGATTTGTACATACATTCATCTCTCAGGTATTGACTTCGATAAAGTCCCACCCCATCAAATGATACGTGCTGCAGCAGAAGCTTCACTTGAAAGTAGGTCTTTTGAGAGAGATGCTTGTTGTTTACCATGGTAAGGAGAGCCATTACACAACAGTTAAATAGGAATGCAGTGAATTTGAGTCATGGACTCCAGACGCTGCAGCTAATACTGCACATGTATACTAAGTGGTATTTAGAGCAGCACAACTTCTATACTGGAACACCTCTTACACTCAGGCAGAAATAGCAATGAAATTGTTGCAGAAAAAAATGAAGTTCTTAATTTTGTATACTTACATACAGTAAATATGTACAAATTCTTGTCTTACAAGTGTTAGACATTACAAACATTGGTATGCAAACAAACACGAATCTGAATCCTTTCAATCAAAAACTTCTGAAAATTCAAATCTTTTCTCTGTATCAGCACTCAACACAAAAATGCTTCACCACTGTTCATATCAGCTGAACATAACTGCAGTCCAGGGATGCAGGACTGTAAGGAGTATGGCTTTCAGCAAGGGTGTAGTCACCGGGACAGATTTCTTTGCTGTAATAAACTGTATCTACATGCAATAGATTTCATCACTCCTCTCTCACAATAGTGCAAAATGTTTTCCACTAATTCAAAAAACACTCAAAATTTGATGACTTCGTGTTTTTCCTTCTTTATCTTTCTCAAGTTCCAAATTAAAAATGGTTCTCTACTACTCTTGCTGCCTGTAAAACAAGCGTAGATATATAAAGAAATAACTAGCCATATTTATGCCTCTGTTAACACCAATGCAAGACAAATTGAGATATTTATTTTCATTCACCTCTACCTTAGAGCTGACAAATTCCTTAACAGTAATATTGTCCTTGCCTTCATCATACCACGTGGTGATAGAAGCAAAACAAGATAACCTCTACATGGACACTATCCTCTGGGTTTTCTAATGAAATCCATTACTATCATTTTAAGCTTTCCATGAGTGTCTTCAAACCCAGAGAAATTTTCAGAATGATCAGTCTCACATAAGACAGATCAGTTCTTGGTCCTGGCACAGCTACAAGCACCACTAATTTTTGGTAGCTTTTACTACATCTATTTCTTTAATTACCCAGTTAGCTCTAATTTTTGAACAGACAACTGTATTGCCATAGCAAATAACAAGGGAAATAATAAGCATAAGCAAACCAGACAAAGATGCAAATTGATGTCCTTATGCATGTGATTTTCACTGCTACAGCCATTCAAGTTCAGCTCTTCTCAGGCCTTCAATACAAAGCCAAATCATTAGGATCTCCTCCCACAGACATTTTTTTTTTCCCCACAATTTGAATTTACATCTTTTCAAACCTAATTAAAATGGCAATTTTTTTCCTCACTGTGCTCTTCCAGTGTTCCTGACCCTTATTACGTCACACAGCCCTTCACACATCCTTCTTTGCAGAAGTAACAATACTTACTCCAGGCAGCGTTACTGTTTCAGAAGGAAAACAAACAATTAGGATATAAATAACTTCTAGCTAAAATAGGAAGCAGATGGATAGTTGATCTATGAAGGCTGTCTTTCAAGGAATGTCCTTATTTCACAGCACCAATATCGTGTGGTTTCATCATATCTTTAAAGTTCCATTGGCTCATACTGCATTACTCTACTTTTAAAACCAGATGAGGTCTTCAAAGATCACAATTTATATTTTGCAAATAATGATGGCTAGTAGGTTTTCTTTTTTCTCCCCCCCCAGCAAATGACAAAACAGCACTTCTGAAGCCATCTTGTTCTCAACTCTTCTGAGCTCTTTAGTCAAAAGAAATTAGACAGGCTTATCCTCCCACAAGGACTATTAATACAAATTTATTTTGACATGAGTGAGAAAAGATGTGATAGTTACAGACACAGACCAGTTCAGAGCTCATGCTTTGTACCCTGTTTTCTGCTTTTATTACTACAGATTTACGCGTCTTTTTCTCATTTTTCCCCACAACTGCAAGCAACTTGGCATACATTACTTCTTTATTATAACTCACAGCATAAAGAAGGTTGTCTTCCCTTATAAGCATACAACACAAAAATAATCTTTGCTTGTTGTATAATGCAATGCACCACTGTCTGGCATACTGCATTGCCTAAATGGATTTTAAAAAGCAGACTCTGTTTTTCTTACTGCACAAAAGTCATCATAACTGAGCTAAAATATGAGAATCAGACCATTTTTCATCTTACTGATGACCATGGAAATAGATATCAATCTTCAATGCCAGATATTTGTATTCTGAAGCTGTAATTGATTGAAAAAATAAAGCTCATTTGAAAAGAGAATAAAACAAAAAAGCAATTATTTTACTCAAGATTAAATATCAGCACCAGGAAACTGCAGCAATTCAATAGAATTAGTATGCATACTCCTAGTAATAACCTGCAACACTGAGAATATAGTAAATAATACTGTCCATTAAGCCATGTGATTCTTCACTCTTCACAACAAAATATACATTAAAGCAGATGTTCCAGTGGTGCATTCAGAAAAATCAATGGACAAACATATAAATTTATATTCCCTAATAAATAATTATCTCAATTTGTCCAGTATCTTGTGAAAAGGGAAAGGTTTCACCTTCATCATAGGAAATGGCCAAGTCAAAATTAACATATTTTTTCCAGCAACAACTTGGTGACATTAAATTATGGGTAATAATAAATATTGATTTTTTTTTTTTTAATTTACAGTATTAGCAGACTATCATTTTTGAACTAGATTATATGTTTTTCAAGGGGCATAATCAGTAGACATCTTAATTGCATCTAACATCTAAAACAGGGAAGAAAGTCAACATGAAATAATCACTGGTTTAAGTGAGAGGTATTTTAACTCAAAGAGTAACTGGGGCAGTTATAGTGTTAATAATTCAATGTTGTTTGAAAACCATTCTCTTATGACTGATTTATACATACTGAAGTAGGCATATGTTATGCTACAGGTGTATGTGAGGTCATAAGAAACCACTTTACAGTCTTCCCAGAAGTACAGTGTCAAAAAGGTCACCTGTGGTAAAGGGTCTTTTGGATTAGTCTTTCAAATCAATGCATGAATTAAAGGTAATTTACATATAAATGGGCTAATACTCCGGCTTTGAAATTAGATGAATTTAAAAAGATTTAAGAAACAGCAGAAAAGGTCAGTTAGGCATTAAGTATACATAATGCGATTTTTTAAAATTGCTTGTCTTGGAACTGTATGTTTCTGGTTTATTAATATTTCGTATTCACAGGCTGTTCAGCTCAGAAAGACTACGAGCTGTCTCTGAGCAAAGGCAGAAAAGCAGTTTAAAGTTAGGGACATCAGAACTGAAAAAAAATTACAGACTATGACCTCAAAAGTGAAATTCCCCCTACATTATAAAAAAAATGTTTTCAATTATTTTTATTATTATAAGGCAAAACTAAGAAGTTCTATCCATTGAAAACCATTACATATTCATAATAAACAACAGAATCTTAGGAAGACAGTTCCATATGACTTCTATGGAACTGTAAAGATAATATGATTATCTTACAAAACTTTAGTATAGTTTTCTCACAAAACCTGTGCAGCACAAAACTGAATTCTGTGTGATTATTATTAAATCAACCCCTTCCCTAATATGAAGGTAAAGAAGGCAAAAAAAAAATAAAAATTAACAGATGCTTGCAACCTGCTCTGCAGCAGGGCACAATTAAAAACAAGACAATGTTGTTGCTTATCTTCCAAAATCAATTCAAACTATGAGGTTGTAAAGATACAAGCAGTTCTCAGGTGCATTAAAGGAAAAAAGCAAGCCTCAGAAAATGAGACAGAAAGACATGACAAAGACCAAACTGAATATAAGTACTGCTAAGCTGATTACTTAGCTCAGTGTCCAAGCAGTCAGAAAGGTGTCAGCTCTCATGTCCTTGTACTTCATCAGAACCAGATGAGTTTTAGCTTATACCACAGAACACCTTCTCAACAAAACTTGGTTTTGTAAAATAAATAAATAAATAAAGATTTTAATATAAATATATCCAAGAAATTCAGAAGGGGAAAAAAAAAAAGATGTGGAGTCGAACATTTCTCACCTGTCCAGAACATTTTGCAGATCAACAGAATTAAAGAAAATCATCTGAATGGATCATAACTAAGTCACTGAATTTGAAAAATCATATCCATGCAGATGAAACTGAGACTAGAAACACTATACTTGACTGTCTGAAATTTGGTGAATATTTTATGCCAGACAATATGCACATAAACTTTTAGACCCTTTCAAACTAACATGAGAGAGAGGAGACAAAAACAAGTCTCAGTATTCAGTTACCTCTTTTTGTCTCATCTGGGGAGCTAGTTGCCTCTAACAGGTTCTGTTTCTAGCTTCTACCTCTTTCTTTCTGTAATTGCAAAGTTGGGATTGGGTGAGACACTCTTTAATATTTCTGTCTTGAAAAAGTAGTCTTCTGTCATCTGGTCAGCTTTGAGTAACCCTCCACCAGACAAGACCAGGTTTCTTTAAAGCAAAGCACAGCTTACGAAAGGAAAACCAGAAGAAAACATGACTAATAAGGAGTACAACCTTCAATTATGTTTCTCTTTTGCAACTGACCTGTTTAATACAGAAAACATGCAGCAATTCTCAATTACAGTTAACAAAGCAGAAATTCCTCGAATGAAGCACAAAATGAAGTAACTTCTCAACACCAAAAAGAAGTTACTTCCAAGAAGTGGTGATGATAGAACATTGTAGGCATTACACAAGGAAAAAAGGATAAATATCTACATATGTGATAGTTGCTGGATATTAGTGAGTAATTTATAACTCATTTACTAGTTAAGCATCTGCCAATACATCAATTACTTGAGTTGCTCTTTTCATTGTTAAACTGCTGCACAAGAAGTAATTTCAAAATAATTTTTATGTAACATTTAACAATTAATCAAAATCTATCCATTGCTTTTCAAATGAACCATTTTTCCTTTCACATTACACATTTAATAAAGGGTTTATTCTTAAGCTGGCTGATAATTCTTTGTCTTCACAAAAATACAAAAGAGAGGGATTTGATATCCAACTCTGCTGCAGCATGTTCATGACGAGCCAATCAAAGAACAAAAGGACAGGCAGATATCTCAGGATATTACCTAGTTCATATTTCCACCCCATGGCAGAATAAGCCCATTGCTGTATTAGCTATTTTATCAGCCAAGAAGACCAAACAACCTAAGAGCCGTAAGATAGTCTGACAAATGTTTTATCTTTACCTGTTTATATACATAATGGGAAGATTATTACATTTCTGACCCATTTGCATTCTCAACAAGCCTTAATGTATTTCTTATTTAACTTGAAACTTTAAGTTTCATTTTTTTCCATGATAGATGGTGGGCCAAGAAAACAGAGCACTTTCCCTCTTTGCAGTGGTGGTCTTGGTTCTTGGGGAAATAAGCTTCAACACACATATGTATCTGTATTTTTTCTTCTCTTTCCTTTGGCTGAACTACCACATTTTTCCTTTTTTTTCCCTAGTTCAGAGCCTAAATAGTATTCAGGAAATGGCAAATCAAGTGACACTAACTAGGTAAGGTAAGTTACATACTAACCAAGAAATTGATTTAAAATAATACGCTTCCCCACCTTCAGTCATTGACATCATTGATATTTAATTGATCGTATACCCAGCAATTGAGTACTAGCAGAGTACACAACCAGCATCATTTAGATGTACTCTACTGCAAACTCAAAATCCAATCAAGGAGAAGCACCAGGTAAGATAGACAAAATAGACAAAACCCAAATGCAGGAACCTCCTTTGCTTTCCAAATCAGAAGCATCATTGTAGCTCCTTAAAAGAAGCCAGGATAGGTTCATATTGAGATTTTCTATCAGCCTTAAAACTAGTCATGTTTTCAATCTCTGCAAGACTAAGAGTTAAATTCTGAAATCAAGGTCTTGATTCCACTGTGTAACTTCTTCAGGGATTAACAGCTCAGAAGCATGACCACTTCATGCCCTACTATGGCCACACATATTTGAATGGAAAAGACAGAAGTCTTTAACACCTGGTGATACTCTTGTTTGACTAAATGTCAATTGTAGAATTTGCGCTGGCATTTCATCATGATTCAGTTCACCATTAAATAACTTTAGCCTGGTGGACGATTGGAACACAGAAAAGGCTACAGGCAGATTAGAAGGAAAGGAACAACTATTTTGGAAAATTTGGTGGAAAGGACGTATTTTTGCCCCTGCCATGCATATAGCACTGAAGGGCCCATTGCTATACTTCCACACTGCAAGATTATATTCTATAATTATATTCTCCTCATAACAGAAGGAAGCAGAAGACAGTGGCAGAAGGTTTAAACTTGAGTGTACATTACAAGAGATTTTAACAGAAAGGCAACATCTCTTCAGAGGTTAGGATGTGCAGCTAGATACTGTTTTACCATTGCCAAGCCTCTTGGCTTCCTATAATCTGCTTTAATGATTGGATTAAAACATTCCTTTGTCTCTTCCAAAAATAAGCTCTATCACAGATAATGAAATAACCCTCAGCCCAGCTCTGTCTACTGGGGCTGGACCCTCAAGCGTAATTGCTTCTTCAAACATAGAGTCTTACATACAGTCTGTGTTCTGAGTACCAAAAGCTGTTTTGCATTACCAGCTCTATTTTAATCCCTCTGTTTCTTTCTAGCACATTCTGATGCACAAGATTGTGTTCCCAGTTCAGAGGGGAAGCTTACAGATTTAGAGATTCAGAGAGGTTCCTGCTACATTACTGGTAGGTCTCATGTCTCAGTGAACAGAGAAGTATATTCATGTGGGAAATACAGGCTTTCACTGGGAGGCTGCAGGTTCTTTTCTATGCATTAATCTTCTATCAGAAAAATGAAAATGTGATTTAGACATATTAAATAGAGAGGCACAGAATTATTTAATAGAACAACTCATCCATAATTGCTCATTGGAGGGGAAGACATGCGTTCTCCATTGGAATCTTACTGAACTCAATAATCAATCTGACTGAATACAACAGCTTAGTGTGGGGAACTCAGTTTCCATTTGACTTTTTTTTTTTCCTTACAATCACATTGTGTACATTGCTTTATGATAAATATTTTCACCCTATAAAGTCATCAAAATAAAAATTTTCAATGATCATTGTTTAGAGCATCAATTGTTGGCTACCTGTTAAAAGTACCAATCTTAAGATGTCAGTTTTGTGAGCAAGAAAATTGAAAAGCATTACTATTTATTTAGGATAATCATTAAACAAATTTTGCCACATTGCAAAACCTTCACAGATCTAATATTTATTTGGCAAGAAACTTCAGCATTTTTTTTTAATTCATGTTTTCCTCTGAGCTTCTGAATAACCCAAAGACTACGAATTCTGAGTTTTAATTAGATGTGCTGCTTTGAACAAGTCATAATTTGTTATCCTTACAGATAGTCTAGCTTGAGCTAATCAATCTTCTGAAATTGTTACACGAAATTAAAACATTAAACTCCAACTTCTACAGAGGAAATCGTCACACATTGGAAAAAGCAAAGGTATTTCTCATTTTCACACAATGTTAGCAGATCTCTGTTAAGATCTGTTTTAACTACAAATATTTTAGATACAAAGATTAGAAGTGTGTCTATAAAACATATAGCACAGTGTGCAAGGAAGAGACAGTATAACCCCATGCATTTAACTCAATTATACCAGCATAGTATTGGAGAATAGAGATTAACCATCCCAGTCACGCACAAGAGGTATGCAGCAGCCTCTTATTATCTAGTGAAGATCATGAGCAATATCAAGCCTATGAATGCATTCTTGTCTAATTACACATATGATTTGACAATGAGTTATTGGGAAATATGAGCCTGATTTAAGAAATAAGCCAATGCTTAGGAAACAAGTATAAGCGATAATCCACGACTGTAAATGGGTCGCATGTTTTCTCCAAGTGTGAATATGAAACCACCATGAAGAGACATCATATCACAACGGACAGACCCACTGAGATTGAGAAGGGCCTCTCATGAGCAAAACTTAAACATTACATCATACAGCACTAACAACTGGAGTAACTACTTGCTTTTGCTATTTAGATTCGCTCTTTAGAAAATAGTGCTGGTTAAGGACGTGAGAATGAATTCTCCTAGCTCAAATATTCTCTAAGCACAGAACAGTTCACATCCCCTACCCTGAGTCCACATGGCCTAAATTTAAGGGCCAACAGTGGCTCACATGCAGCTTTTAGTATTCACGTAATCACGAACAAAGAAAATAAATGCTGATTCCCTTTTTCTCAACTGGAAGAGGGTATCTAAAAGCCATTGATGCAAGGGGTCTCAGGTCTCTAGAGAGAGTACTATGTACATTCTGTTCTCTTTTAAGCTACAGCAAAGACTACCTTTACTACAAAGCAAAGAGCCTCTGGCTAATAGAATTCGGAAGGATAAAATTCACTGCTACGAGCACATTCTGATCAACTTCACTCGAGCAATGAAACATCCGTTGCTGCTTTCACTTGTATTTCCAGGAATTTATAATTTGCTTTTCTATTCCTGACCATTCACGATTTGCTGATTTAATGCTGTCACTTTGAAAGGCACTACAATTATAGAACCCAAACTATTAAAAGACATCTTTTCAGAAATTCTTTTGAACACATAAAATACCAAAATATTTTCATCTTCCTTACTAATCCCATTAAAAATTTCTCATATATTATCCCACAAAACAACATCCATGTATTCTTGCAGCTAAGCAATTTGACAGCATGATGGTAACTTCAGAAACCTGCTCTTTTATATATTACACACACACACACACACACACACACACTTAGCATACATATACATTAACAGAAATTCTAGCCATCTACTAATCACAAAGCTTCATTCAACATAACAATTAAATGCACAAAACCAATGCAGAAAGTAAAACTTCATAAACCTATTAAGACATTTTTAAGATGGATTTGGCATTTGAAACGTTGAAGAGAGGAGAAATTCATTTGTCAGAGCTTGTGATTTTTTCTCCCAAATTTGGCATCTGAGTAAGTTACTAAAACCACTGTCTAGGAAGGGTTTTATGTATATTTATAAGCTGTTACATTAGCATGTCTACATAAAGGGACTAATCATATTCCATCATTTTAAAACATGGAGTAATAAAGAGGATTTGTTTACATAAAGCACTGTACATCTGAAAAATTAACATATTTCCATTGCTGGACATGTCTTTCACATACTACTGCGAGTGACTTATAGCAAGATGTATGGACTAGCTGGGATATCTGAATTTCAATGCAAACTGATTTTCATTAATATTGACATTGGTGCATCCTTTTTCATTAAGTCCCAGCAAGAATGAATACAGCTCCACAATGCTGAAAAACATGTGCAACATCACCCGAGACAAGAGTCTAAAAGCTAAAAGCTGTTCTGAAAGCCTGTCATGCTACCTGGCGAAGATGGATTTCTTTTCTGATTTATTAAGCATTTCACAATGCATTCCAATCTTTTGAACTTGTCACTAATTTAGCACTACATCTTGCATCAAAACATGTCAACCAATGTACTGCCAGTAGTAACATCACCCTCTCCCCATCCCAGACAGACATTCTTAACTGGAAGGGGAAAGCCAAGAAACTTTTCAAACCTTTCTGGGATATCTATTCAGAGCAGCAACCTCATGCATGGCAAAGATGTCAGCCAGAAGGTTTAAATTTAGTCAGAGATCTTTCAGTGTTTCATTTCCAAGAAAAGACAATTGTAGCTCACCCTACAAGAATCCAAATACGACTTGCAGAGGCAATTTTACTGGATGCTTTTCTCATTTTATTAATGTTGGGGTTTGCTCTTTTATAGGTATGCAAAACTAGATTCTTCTAATGGAACACCAGCAAGCAGAAAACTCCTGAACGCCATCTTGAATTTCTTTCACTCTGTAAAGTCAAATGGGAGTATTTAACATTTAACATTGCTAAACTGGAGGCTAATCATAGAAACCTGTGACAGCTAATGGGTCTGCCTTAGTTAAACTAGTCAGAAAGGATTTAACCTTCATTTCTGTTCAGGTGATGCCCGCAAGTCATAAAAGGAGAGAATTAGCTGCCCAGTATCCAAGCAATATAGCGCAATTCAGAGATGAGAGCTGCTTAATAGCATAAAAAAAATCCTCTTCTGTGTCTTGTCATTTCACATGGCACATATATTACACCTACAAAAAGCTGAGTGGCAGATAAGGGCTTGAGCATTTCAGGCAGCAGCCTGGTGTGCTGACCAACACCTTATTTCTATGCTTCTGTACTCCCACCTATCCGTTGTGACTATCTGCAGCCTTCCAGATGCATGCCCTAAACATTCTGGGTCAGAGAACTTTTTCCAAAAAGCAAATTTAAAATATAGATTATTTAAAAACTGAAAATCTGGGGTATTTAAGGTATTTCTTCATTAACCCCTAAGTGGCATCTGCCAATAGAACAGGATTAGAAGGAACTTCCTCTAGAGTAGACTTCAGGATGGATATTTTATTTAACAGCTATTGTCATGGTCTGGTGAAATGAAATCTATAAAACACAAGTCAGTGAAAAGATCACAAAGCAGCATGTGAAAAGTTTCTATGGAATTTCTTCTTTTTTTTTTTTAAACATGGAGCTAAGTCTAGTCCAATAGTAAATGAGACTTACCAAGGTAAAAAAAGTCTACTGAGTCTACAGGAGAAGAGCACCATGAGAACATTAAAGCATACTGAGTGTAATTTACATTCTGCTGAATTTAGTGCTCACATAGCCTAGTAGACCTGCTTGAAATACTGTGTTTATCAGAATCCAAGGGTAAAACACTAGAAAGGTGCAAGACACAAGTTTCAAAATCATTTGGAAGAACCTAACAATTATAAATCATCATGCTTGAAAAGAATTCTCTTTATAACACAACCACTGTATGGTCACCGCGAAACCTGGAATTCTGAATTATGAAGGTAATAAAAGGATTTTTGAAATACACTGTTTAGGGAACATAAAAAGGGTGAGAACACCTCAACAGCACCAAGGTTTGGATAATTGTGTGTTCTGAACCTTCAGACTTAAGATCCATAGAAGGCCACCAGGCAAAAGATGGAAGCGTGTTTAATGTTCATACTGTTATTTGTTGGTGGTTTTGGTGGTTTTTTTTTCATTAGTTCCAATTTTTTCAGCATTTTTTCCCTTTTTTTATGTTCTTCCAGAGGAGAACATGATAATGATTTCATTAAAAAACCAGGGAAGACAAAGTTGGATGTTGTTGTAACACTCAACAGTGAAATCCTTGAGATATTCAGCTGGTGCCAAACAGTGTGGAAATACTGAACGAGAACACAGCAAATCTGGAAACCTGTCACCAAACATCAGGACATTGAACTGGTTATTGCTTTCATCATGGCACAGTTCTTCTATGTTTTTATCTAAAAATCTTGTATTTCAGAAGATTCAGTAAAAAGGAAACAGCAACACTGGGGAAAATAATTCCACTAAACATGCAGCATTCAGTTATAAGAAAGATGCAAAGCTTGGTCTGTCAAAACAATCACAGCTTCCCTTTTGCTTATAGGAAGGCAGAACTTTGAACTTGTGTTCCCCAAACCATTATTTTCCTCATAAGCAGACTATCCTGCTGCAGCAACTCTAAGAAGGCTTATTTGCACAAAGTATTTAAAAAAAAAAAAAAAAAAAAAGATGGATAAAATATGCAACACATACTTGTATCCTCAGATTTGCTGCAAGGCCAGAAGCCAGAGAACATATTAAAGAACAAAAAAATCAGAATGTTCTCAAGATGATGAATCTTTCACGCCCAATTTGTTTATCATCCCCCAGTTTTGGGGGTATACCTCATTTATCATGTGAAAAGCCTAGAATTTCATTCACTTGAAAAATAGTTCCTCTGCCTATTCTCTCAGCACCTTTAATGCTTGTTGCTGTTATTTTAAAGACAGAAAACATCAACAGAAAACACACACTGCATCCCCGAGCATATGCCTTCAACACAGGAATCAGCTTCCCACCCACAACTTTACAGGCTGAACTTTATACCTGCAGGTCCCAAGATTCTTTCCAGCAAGATAAATGAGTTACCACCCATATTTCAACCACCAGAGAGAAGTGGGGATTTTGAACAAGACTAACACTCAGAATCCTGGCCAAATAAGGCAAAAACTTCAAGTCTCTTTCTGCTCTATCTAGGATGGTTGCCAATAACTCCATAGGCAAGGGCAAAAACACCTCAAAATGCTAATGCACTCATGTGAAGAAAACTAGGGATTAGAGTCAGCTAGAAGGAAGCAAATCCAACAAAAGGTTTGCTTTTGAACAAATATTTGCCCAAAGGCTACAACTGAAATGTCCACTTAACTGCTTGAGCTGATTATCTCAGACACAGGAGCTTATGTCACCATGAGTTCCCTCCTCATCCTCTCTTTAACTCCACTCCGGGTTACTGGACTTTGACTTTCTTTCCTTTTCCCCCACCGCAAACAAACCTTTCTCTAGCTAAGAGCACGTCTGGGTCACATTACAGCTTTCCAACTGTGTTTGGCCGCATGCTATAAAGCCACATAGGCTCTTCTGGCCTTGTGAAATCTAAGGCTGTACTGTAAGCCCAAGCTCTCAAAGACACCCATCAGCCATGTTGCCTTCCAGAGCAGGCTGCTGCAGTTACCCTAGCAGTTCTCAGTGTCACTTGGGAATGAACCACAAAATGTGCAGTTAAGAGAAATCTAGACACATCTATCATATATTTCATGCTTGTCTGGGGAGGTTTCTTCTCTGGTTAAGAGAATATTTTCAAGCAAAGGTTAATTATGCACTAGCTTTCTAAGAGCCTATAAAGGATTTACAACAGGTTGTTGGCAGCATGTGGCAGCATTGATCACCTCCCTGCATGCCTGCGAAATACTAGATTGATAGCTGCCTTATGCAGAGTTGGTTTAGCTATTTTCTCCTTAGCCCTATTATAATTGGAAGAAAAAAAAGAAAAAAAAAAAAGCTGCTCTGCAATCTAAATTCATGAACTAAGCCATACATAGCAATGAATTGCAGATCTCCTAGAATCACTGACAAAGCTGCTGTTAACTTCAAAGCAGCCCAAATTTGTCCAAAAGGAATGCAATAAAAGAACGACATCTGAGGTTCTCAAGGTTAGACAGAAAATATGAACAAAGGAGAAAGTTCTTTTACCAGCAGCTCTCTGCAGCTTTCCTTCAGAAGTGTTGTAAAAGCTTATGTTCATTCCACCAAAGGAGCCTGAGGCAGTGACCTGCTAGCAGCCATACACAGGATTAACTTAAATTCTAGAAGCAGCTTCACCAAACTTGACTTGTCATTACCCTTGTGTAAGTTGCTGATAAACAGATATCTTTTTTATTTTTTTCCTAAGTTTATTCCAAAATGCCTGACGCTTATAAACGTTACCTAGTTGTTATCAAAAGTCTGCTTCATTATTGGAAATAGACTAAAGCTGCTCAAGAAATAAATTACTCTCATTTAGTCACAGCAACAGAAGAAAAAAAAAAAAACAAAAATAAGAACAAAAATAAGTCAGTGGCAAACTAAATACATCAAAAGTATCTTGCAGGTACCATATGCACCACATATGGTTCCATATTCCAAATGTCATACATGCATAAATGTGGCACAAACAGTAACGGCACTGAAGAAGCATTTAGGTAAAAATCCTCCTTGAGAACTGCATGAGTAGAAGCAAATCTCCAGCAAATCTCACTGTAACCTGTACGTAAAAAAAGCCAGAACATAGCAAAAAGGGAAATATCTGCATGTGCATTAAAAATATGAAGCATTAGTTATGCATCTGTGAGCTAAACAAACAGGCCCTTGCTTTGGGTTCAAACTGACATTTAACAATAAAGCAAACCCCATACAAAATAATCATGACCAAAAAAGCAGCCAATGTAAAAATTTCTATTTTGTCATCTTGCCAGATGATAAAAATCATTCCCCACATTGAAATTAGATTTTTCAAAGCTACCATCCTGAATCATTTAATTTGTCTAAGTACTCCTAATGCAGTTGCACACTGCAATGAGCATTTAAATTTTAGATTAAGCAAATGAAGGGCAAGGTATTTCTTCATACACAGTTAGGAAGAATACTTAATGGCAGAATGCCTCACAGCTTACAGAGATGGGCAGTAACCCAATGCAATTTCATCTTGCTAGACAGATGCAACTTTTACCAATATGGTTTTTACTTAATATTTAAATAACATCTCCTTACATCTTCCTATTATACTTATAAGTGTCTCACAGCTAATCCATGGAACTAACCTGGTGTGGGATAACAGTGAGTAAGGACTACAGTTAATCCAATTTTTACCATCTTACATACAGATTTAATGAAGTGTGGTTAAAAAAAAAAAAATTGTTTTGCTGATCAATCAGGGAATTTCAAACTGTAAAGTTTAAAGCTTGGACACAGAGGGTTTAGAAAGAAGTTCAACCTTCAAAAAGTCGCCTACAATTCTCTCTGCTGGTCACCACTACCAAGCCTTTCTGTCTCGCTCAACAACCTCTCACAAACCCGGTAAAAGAAATCTCAGTTGCTAGCATCTAACTCTAAAACATTTCTTCCATATTTTCTAAGCCTAAACAGCTCAATTCTGGCTTAAATTCATAACAAAAAAAAAAAAAAAAAAAAAAAAATAGAGCGGATGTCTAGGGAAAAGATTTCTGAATTTTAACATAAAGCATTTATTAGCAGTTTAAGTTCTTGTTACCCTTTGTTGGCAATAATTAGAAAGAAAATAAGAGTCCATTAATGCCATTAATCATTGATCAAGCAAGCACTCATCTCTAGAGACATAATAATGCTAAAAAAAAAAAGTACCGCCATCTTCAGTAATTCATCTAATTAAGAATTAACGCAGAGATCAGTTACTTCCATGAGAACTGGATACTCCATCTCTTCCTGGAGAAAAAGAGATCACCCACTAGATTTAAATGACCGGAAATAACTGTTTTAGCAAGAAGAAATTACTTGAAACATCATGAGACAGTTGAAAGAGTGATATGGCAAGCCCAAGTCCACGTAATGCAGGGTTTCAAGTTTCTGCTACCAGTCTAAAGCTTCAGTCAGAAAACTGAATTCACATTGCTAGCTGTATAAGATAAGCTGTTACTCTGTCAAGTGATTTCTTACTAAATCTGACTGCAAACATAAAGCATTAGCATAATTTATTAGAACAATTAGAATGCATCCTTGTTGTCTTCTAATTAGATTATTTCTTGCTGGTAATTACATTAGACAAGAAAAGAATAATAGTTTCAGATTTATAAAATCATCTGTAGAGTACGTGAGGAGAAGGTGATCAATAACGCTAATCTACTGGAACACAAATTGCCAGAAAGATATTTTATCACGAGTGCTTTTTTAAATAATGTATGCTTCTTCTCAAAGTCTATGTTCATCTTACTCATGCTTACAAATGGAAGATAAAAGATACTGGAATATATATCAGAAACAGAATAATAACTGTAGATTGAGGACTTCTAGGAGGAGTCATCTTTTCCCACTGCGTTTTCCAAAAAATGCAGTTTCTTTTAATACCTCCCCTCTTTCCCCCCCCCAAAAAAAAGTTTTAATAACATACACTGCAGAGTGTTTTGGGTTTTTGTGGGGTTTTTCTTCTGTTTTGTTTTGTTTTGTTTCCTTTACCATTCCCAAACTCTTCTGAACTTTGTTAGCACTCTGCATTGATTATGTCAATCAAAGTTGCCCTGAACTTTAGAAATCATTAAATATTTCATATCTTGAAATAGGACAGGAGGAAGAAAAGTATGGGAGGAACTAATAAAAAAAAAACAAAATCCAGCAAAAACAGGAGAGCAAACGTAAAACATCCAGCAGCTGAACACAAAAAGATACCTCCAGATTTATGGAAGTAACACCTCAAATGAAGAGCAGTTGAAAGAGCAAAAAGGCTCTATTAGAAGGCTTCTAAAAGGCTTCTATTAGATCCTTGCTCCTTCTTTTTCTTACAAAGATGAAATGTACACAAAATAGCATCAGTAGGTCAATTTAACATGACAAACTGTAAAGCAGTCAGAGGACACAATTATCCAACCTGTACTTAAAAACCAGGTGACGTGTAAAATACTCCACTCCATCCTTCAAGACATCTCATCTACTCCAAAAGCTTCAGAATAGTCTAGATCTTTAATGATTCTGTACTGTTAAGGTCCTTCCTTTATTTTTGGAACTCCACAAGAATGTGGGAGGTTTTAGTGAGATTACAGTCCTTCACCCTTTTACCTTTCACTCAACTATGAGATTTGTATGACAGGAAAGGAAAAGAAAAACAGCTTCTATCACCTCAGCCTCAGATACGTTCTCTGAACATTAGTGAAATCTGGAGCCTTTAAAAAGCCATTAGCCCAGTGAATACCATAATAGCTGATGAGAAATTGCCCATGAGAAGAAGCTAGGGTCTAATGAGGGCACAACAACCATCTAATAAAATCCATACCACACAAAATAAAGAATGGGAAATAACTGTGAACCAGGAAAAAGAAAATTATAAAACTGTATTCAGTGGGCAAAAAGCTAATGAAGCAAACGAGGAATAGCAGAATTAAAACTAGAGCTAGAAGATAGAAAAAGCTTACCAAACTTAGCTATGTGAAAAGTTTAAAAGAGAACTTGAAAAGGGATGAGACAGGAGAAAAAGACAAAACCAAAGACAAAACCTTTATGGAAATGTGTAATAGTTCATATCACAGATTCCACACCTGACTCTCCTTTTGAGCAGATAATACCCGAAGCTAAATTCAAATAGAATTTTTTTCAGAAACTCAAGTCAAATAATTTCCACATCACAGCCCCAATAGAAACCACACCTTTCTTTTACTCAGAACAGCATCTGGGTAACTGTTTGCTATAAGAGACCAGGATCCATGGTTCGTCATGTCCTGCTAAAACTGAGTCGAGGACTCAGGTTTTACCAACAGAATGCAAAGTTTAATCCATACAGCTTAAAAGCTGTCGTCAATGAATCTGAAATCATTTGAAAGCTTTATCTGGGATTTGGAAGTTCATTTATGCCTCTCACACTTAAAAAGAGGAATCATGCCTGCAAGATTATTGCAGCGCAAAAATAAATAAATAAAAGCTTCCCTTTCTCATAACATCTCTCTCTCACACTTGGATAATGGGTCTTTGAGTGAGAATAAGGCACATCAAAACATACAGAATTACATAAACACACGTTACCCCAGAGTGGGGAAGGAATACAGGGAATATAGGACCTAATCACTAATCAGAAAATTAGCAAGGCAACATTTGTCCTTAACAGTGAAATGCTGAAAAGATTAATAGTTCTGTGGTGGAGAAGCTAAGGAGAACACAAACTAGAGAACAGTCCTTAAAAGAGTGCATTACCTGAAAGTTGAATTATCATTCTATATTATCAAAAATAAATGCCTTCAGCAGTCCTCATTAACATTTCAGCAAAAAAAATGTCTGGAGAGAAATATGCAATATTTTTTTCAATGTTCACTCTGGAACAAGCGCAGCTGTTATATTCAAGTTGAAAATTCAGACTTCCACACACTGTATTTTCAAGGACACCTCAGATGAGCAGAGACCCGACTTATCTGATATCTCAGCCAGCTTCCCTAAATGGACTGCAAATAATTTTCTGAGAGCTTTATAAAAGTCTAGATAATTTTCAGTGAAGTAAAAAGACAACAATTTTGAATTTCTTTTCCATCAGGTATTTCCACATCAGCGCAACTGTGCAGTAGGCAGATAGGAGATAATACATTACAGGTGATTGCACATAACTTCTAAAGAAGGTACTAAATTATTATGTTGTATGATACTAAGTTCTTAGGTTATATGATTTTTCTCAAGTCCGAAGAAATTTTATCTTCTTGAGAGCTTAGGGTTTGTTTTTGGTAGTTTTGAGAATGGGGAGTAGAGGTGACAAAGGGGAGTTATACACTTCTCAGAATGCAACTCAAAAACAAAACAAATTCCACACAATTGAATCCTAGGCATTTCAACAAGACATGGAATTAAATACATGAATAAGCTGGAGAGTTACACAGCATTTAGAAAATAGATCTGAAACTTAATAGACTCTTCCAAATAAGGGGAAAAGACCCTAAAGTGATCCAAGTAAGGTTAATTGCTGAGGAGTAGTTCACATTTTATGAAACCAATGGATTTGTATCTGAAGCAAATAACATGACTATATGTGGGAACCCATATCTGGGAAAAAAAAAAATAAAAATCAAAGTGGTTTACTCCACTGTGGGAAGGATCTAAACCTTACCCTAGTCAAGCAGAAGTAGAAAAACACAAACATGAAGGAGCTGAAGGTATAGAATTACACAATGTATTACTCCTCTTATTGAATGTAAGAGCTACTGAAGCAGAAAACCAAGGCTGGAGACTTTTGAAAAATACATCTTATTCACCAGACTTACAAGTAGCAAAAACATTTGGAAGTTTAGCTTGCTTATCCCCTATATACTAATGTACATACTAAATTATCCAGCTCCTTTTGTCATAGTCCTCAAAAGCTTTTTACTGAGTTTCCAGTCACAAACCCAAATGATGTTCTTGCATGGTATTCACATCTAACCAAAAAGTACAGGAATTTCAGGTTGAGTACAAATTGCAGGAAAATGAAATGAAATTCACTTGGCAAGAACTGAGTTAGAAAAAAAAACCAACTTCTAGAATTTGGAAATTGTTGCCATATCCCATTCTCTACATGCAAAGCTTCCCACTGCAATCTCATTCACAAGAGAATACACGTATACTTTAAAGACAAAATAATGCAATAAATTTGTTGCAAGCACTGTAATTAATGACTGATCTAAAGTACGCTTACAGCATCAGTTTATTTTCATAAACTTGTTTGCTAACTAAGCAGACACAGGTATGCTGCCATTTCATTTGTTTATACATTATTTATAAATAGCTTTAGAAGTCTTGCAGTAAAAGCTGCAACCAATAATCTCAACAAAGTAGCAGTCATCAGCAGTCAGCAGGTAGCCTGAGAACACAAGCAGTGGCGTGGAGTTGTTTAACGCTCTCTTCTACCACCTTCCAGTTACCTTAAATATAAATTACAGTCTCCCCAGTGACTGCTCCAAGGTTTCAATTTTTTAATTCCTCTGTGTAATGTCAAAAAGTAAAGATCTAGGTCTTCTACAAACACAAGGAAGATAACAACGCAAACACCACAAAGCAAAAGAAAACAAACAAAAGCTTCCTGCTTCTTAAAGAGCGTCCCTGGAGAATTTTGCTTTCCGAGCCGCCTCCTTCCATATAAAGCAATTCAAATAGTAGTGAATCTACATTAACTGACGATAATTGTAAAATTGCTTAGAAACTTGTTTAAAAAAAGCCTACAAAACAACAAAGTTTATTTTATGTAGTTTACACTTCACAGACAATTCTTTTCTCGACCTTATTCGCACCGCTTGATGTTACCATCTAATTGCTGGACTGAGATTCATTTTACCTTAGGTCAGTATTTTGCTTTCTCACAAGCCTCAGGGCTAATTTTTAAGGATAGCTCAATAAGGAAAGGGTAAAGTAAACAAGGGGATGTTCCCAGTTCACTACTACATGGGAACATTCCAGCAACTTGCAAACTCAGACCATAATTGCAAATAATCTTTTTCAGAACCATATAACATATGAAGTAAAATATGATTTGCATTGATGACTGTGAGTCTACGTGTCTTCAAAAAAAAAATGCACGCTTGAGAATTTATGGGGCTTTGGACACAAAGATGACAAAAATAAACAGCATACCCTAACCTGCCATACTAATGTAAAAAACAAAATAAACTATGTTGTTAATTCTAACATTATAGACTTGAAAAAACGTATACAAACTTTCAAATAATTATGCAGCTACTGAACTGGTAACTGATTCATTCCAGTGCAACAAAATCCAAGTTTAATATTTCATGAGTCATCTAAGGAAATTTTATAGAAGTAAGCGAACCATCAATCTAAACTGCACAGATTACACAAAAAAAATCTGCTAGTGTTTGTTGTTTGGGTCATGGACAAAATATCACAAATTTAAATGGAGTTCATTCTCCACATGCATATTTTAAGCTGGTCATTACTGCGAATCAACATTGCGTAAATTGTAAACTTTGTATTTATGAAAGTACATTAAGTGAACAAGTAACAAAAATAATCTCCTATTATGGCCATTATATTATGCATTAAAAATGAGCATCCGTTGTAAGAACAAGATGTTAAGAACTCATATGAAGGTCGTTATTTGTCAGGTGTTTTCTTTTTTTTTTTTTTTTTTCAAATGATTGTAAAAAATAGCTGAGGTATATATACAACAAAAAGGATCATTGAGCAAAAAGCTGTATTACCACCTACTGAGGGAGACAATATTCGCACAGAGAAGAGACATCCTACTCATCTACTTGAACTACATTAGCACCACCTCTGAATTATCTGTATCATTTATTTTATAAATAGATTCAAAAACACCCAGTAGTAAGATACCTCTGAATTGACACTCTGAGTATCCCAAGCAGAACATAATTCTTAGTTATATATTCTCACACATGAAAACATGTAGTCTAAGAGAACAGCAGGTTCATTTACACCACTATACAAGAAAAGCTTGAGTACCAATCTTCCTTTTAATAAACACCTCACAAAGAGACAAATGTGCCACAACAGAACCAAAAGTCACTAACAATTATTTTTATTTCTTAGAGGCAGATGACTTCCCAAATCTATCATAAATGTCAGGACTATGGTCTGATCCTTACAGTCTTTACAAATATAAAACAATGTACATGAGCAGCCACTGAAGACATGATTAAGCTTTCAGGACCCTACCTCAATCCACAAGTGCCACAGGTTACTGCTAGTTACCACATCCATCTTCAGCACAGACCAGAGCTTCCTGGCTTGTTTCCCAGTCCACGGAACCAGTTGTAATTCCTCACACCCTTTTCCCTTAAGATGAACTCAAGCTGCCTCTGTTTCTCACAGCAGGCTCCAGCAGTGGTTAGCATGCAGCCACACTTTCAAACCACATTAACTTCACTCAGAGACTCGATGCTTACCTCCACATCACATATCTACCAGCACAGGGGACTGGATCAATCTCACTAGTTCTGCATTGAAGCAGCAAAGAGCTGGCTTACTTCATTTTCACTGCAGTCTCACTTGTAACACACTTGTCTCATTGAAGTGTGGCCTACCTCATCAGCTGAGAAACCTTTCTTACGTTAAAAAAATCAAAGAAAAGCACATTATTATAAATACCAAAATATTTCAGAAGTCTATCACTCATGAACAAGAGAATGAAAATGAGCAAATTAAAAGCATGTTCCTAAGGCAGACATCCTGTGAAGAACTGAACTCCTTTACCAGTAGCACAGTGTATTAAGGAGGTCATTTCATGGCAAAGCCATGGTGAGACACATTAAATATGGACTATATTAATTAAAATAAAGAAGACAAAATTGTAATTTACTCAAGACTCCTAGCTAGTTTTAGATGAAAATGACATCCTGTGGGTAGCAAGTCAGCATGATCTGGTGCTATGCATTTGCAAACTATTTAATGAGCCTTTTTATTGCTGTTATTTGTAGTTTGAAAAAAAATAATTTGAAGTGTTGGAAAGCATGATTTTTTATCCAAAATAAGCTCAAAGCCTGACAATCACTCTGAACTCACTGCATATCCATCACACATTCCGAAGATGAGCAAAGCAAAGATCATATGATAACCAAAGATGAGATGAGAAAGACTGGGAGGCTAGAACGAGACTGGATTAAATTTCCAAATTTCTCCTATAAATTACTAGCAAAATACTGCAAGTCAAAGAGCCAGTTGCTCTTTAGTAACTAGGTTCTATGCAAGACACTATGAACTGTTTGAATGTCCTGGTGGTTGTTTATTTATAAAGTACCTTTACTACTATAGTGAATCGCAGCAATGCTAGTAAAGCACCACCTTACCTTACGCTACAAATTACCTACATTAAGAACACTGAACAAATGGGGAAGTGTACATCCTACAGATCATGCGAGCAAATTAATGAACCAGGAAAAAGCTACCACTTCACCACTCATTCTTCTACCTGAACTTGCTTTCAGAAGCCAATGGGAGGTCAAGAAATCAGCTCCAATTCATCTCTGAACTGAAGGAAAGCAAACTGTTTTTCAAACCAGGTCTCTCTCTGTCCAATTGCAGATGTAGAATGTCTAAAATTCAACCTCAAGATTCTGCTCTGTAAAAAAATGCAGGGTAATTTTTTCTTTTACATGTTTATATATTTTTATCTGTTGCACTTGTTCAGCATTCATGCTGTATTTTCTACAGGAAAAGCACAGCAGGTAAAAGTCCTTGTAACTATTGCTAGACATATCTAATTCTTGGCAAGCAGATACTCTGCTACTCTTCAGCTCCATCAGCAACAGTGAATAATTTGAGGTTTTGCAGAAGTTTGATAATCACATTTTTGAAGTATTCTCGTGACATGCACACTTAACCTAATGTCTAATTAGCCTTTCAGTGAACCTGTGCAAGACTTATAGTGGTGCAGTTGGAGGAACATTGATTTTATCTTCATTATTTTGTTGACTTCTACTAAATAATTAGCATTTTCCAACAAGATGTACAAAAATGAGAATCTGTTAATGAATAGATTTTTTTTAGAAGAGACATATTGATATCTTGGAATATTTCACATGTGAAATCATGGCAAAAACTTCAGAAGCCCCCATGCATGAGTTTCTTCAGTCAGGATTTTCTCTCAGATATTCTCTCAGTCCAAATGTTTCAAAGATGATCGTTACATAATTATTACACCGTGGATTTCAAGCAAACATTTAAGTATTTAACTTTACAGGTATATGGCTGTTATGCTTAAACCAGTCTGACAGTTGCAGTTGAAGCGCCTAAGAAAAAAAAGGAAGTTGTAAAAAATGTGTATTTCAATACAGTGGAAGTAATAACCCCATATAATGAGATGCTTCAGGTTTCTCAAAGGAGTTGTTTATCAGTATCACAAAATGCTACTATTTCATTTTTCCATGATATCATATGCCAACTGTCTTAAATAAAACTGTGTTGCAATATATATTTTATTGCTCAGTGAATTTTCATTACACATTTTGTTATATCACGATTGTGATATTTTCCTAATATACTGGCCACATTTTGTATTTTTTTCCATCTTCTAAAGGTGATAAGTATTTAAATTCACAAATTAAAAAAATTCCCATAGTTGGCCACTTCGCCTAGGGAACCTTCTCACTAACAATCAGCATTTCTCTTATTCAGGTATAAATGAATAATTCACAAATTAAATTATGTCTACATTGGATTTACTTTGTTTGCTTATTTCTGAAAAGGACCCATAGATAGATTTTATTTTTTTAAAAGATGATGAAAGCCCAAGGCATGGCAATGGAAATCAGTCAAACTCTTAACCTGGAATCACTTACATGCCTTCACCCAAAGCACTGAAATCGATTTACCAAATAGGATTTTAACATATCTGTGGCCATAGGCAGAGTTTACAAGTTATTTCTATCTATTTTAAAAAACAAACCTCCAAGCCAGTAATTTTATGAGATACATAACCCCACTATATTAAAATTCAGAAGGTGCGTCTTTTCGGCTGAATACTGCTGATTTCTTAGTTTTGGATAGGTTTTGCTCTTGCACATATTTTAAATCATTATATATGGAAGCAGCAGTCTGATTTTCTTTAAATGTTGTTCTAATTTTCAAACCCCTATTGTGACCCTGTTCAAGCTGATGCTGGAAGTTTACAACGGAAAGTCAGTCCTGAAACCACCACACCAGTGTCACACATCTCTTCAGTCTAGAGAAACTTGCTTTGAGAAGAAAAGTAACATTGGCCTAGATCCATCTCTCATAAATGGCATGGATTTCTTTACTATTTGAACACTGAAAATTAGGGTTTCAAAGAGAGATCAGCCTAAAAGCATTTCCTGTGTTCCCTAAGGAAAGCAAAGAAGCTGTCTCAAAAATAAGCTTCAAATACCTCCTTTTTGTTCTCTTGTAGAGCAAGGCAAAACAGCAAAAAATGTCATATAGACTAATGCATTTTTCAACACCATTCAAGAGCTTCCTGTGTCACAAAGGCCTGAGAACCATGATAAAAAAAATCCGTTGGTAAAAAAACCAAAGTTTACTACTAATGTTTTTAATCTTTTTTTTTTTTTTTTTTTTCTTGAAGCACCATTTTGCCATTTTCCCACCTGCATACATTCATAACATTCAAATCCTTACTGGTAGCCTTTAATGGGAGCCCAATATGAAAATAAATATGGGAAAGTCAAGCTTCCTTTAAACAATACATATAAAACTACTCTAAGTAGCACTGTCTTCTTATTTATCTTAAAAACAGAGTGGAGGCCTATTGCTACTGGCAGTGACATTCCCTCCACCTTGTTAAAATTATGTCAAAGGAAAGAAAATCTTTCACAGATATTCTTCTCATGGATGGTTTTCCAAATTGACATTGCGAAGATCAAGAATAACTCATTTCTATACAACTCTGAAGACTATTTCAGATAAATATATATTTCTAAGTGATTGTAGGAGATTATTTTTATTTGCGTGTTAATGTTTTTCAAGGCTTTTGACCTAATAATTATTTACTATTTTTAAAATAGATGCTTTAAGAGCCCACATACAAGAAACTGTACTAATATTTTTTGCTTTCAAGTCTGCATAAGTATGGAATACTTGAGATAACAGTTTTTTGTTGCTGTTGAAAAATTAGCAGTACTGACATCTCCCAAATCATTCCCCAGTCTCTGTAATTCCATACACAGTAAGCCAAGTAGAAGTGTCACATAGAGTGAGGCAGCAATTCCTCTAAGGGAATGCTTTAACAAAGAAGAAAAAAGCATAAATGCCTCCAGATGCCTTGCATGGATCACGTGGAATCACTTGAAAAAAAAATGCATAAGGAACTTGAAAGTTCTGTGACCTGTCAGAAAATGACTGCTAAATAAAAAGCAGAAGTTATTGCCCTAAGGGAAACTTGCATTTTCTTTGCTGTTATTGTTTTCCATCACCTTTCCAGATGGAGTGATACCTTGTAGTGAGGCAGTGTATCAGAAGGTTTCAACAGGTAGAGAACGAACACACAAAAAAATCATACTAATTTATCCAGGCTGATAGATGGAGTTTGTACGTTGGTTAGAATTCATTAGTAGAACCTATCTGCCTACATACTGTCAACTTCTGCTTAGATGCTAACAAGCATCATCAATTAAAAACATCTGCTCTGTTTCAACTAATACCAGACTGTTCATTTGCTCACTTCAGATTAAGAGAGAAAATGAGAATCATTGAGATAACACAGTAAATGAGTACTCTTATAATTTCAGCACACAAATATATTAAAATTATCTGAAAAAACACAGCAGAAAGGCAAGGGAAGAAAAAGCATACACTCCTGAATATGCATACCAAAAAACATGGGATCAAGTATAGTCACAACAAAAAAGTTCGTACCAATGGAGGCTGCAGTGAAAGCTCACTGAAATTGAAGGAAAAATAGTTCTTGGCCTGTCAGATACTGAAAAACTGCTCAAGAGTTACATGATATCATTTCAAACACAAGTAGAAAATAGGCAAGAATAAATCCATGCCTTGTATTTCTTCCCGAGCTATGGTAACTTAGCAAAGTTCATGATTCAATTAGCAAACAACTAGGTCATACTTGGTATCTCTGCTGATATTTACCTCATACTGCAGAACTTACAGGAACAAAATAATCTGTGCAAATTAACACTATTCTACTCTTATGTATTCCTTCATGTGCTCATGATAACAACAATAAGCAACTGCACAACTTTGATGTGAAGACAGACCAAAAGCAACAGACAAGGTGTAGCAAGAAAAATTCTGAGTACATGAGGAAAAATCCTTCAGAGATTGCAATTAAGAAATTCAACAGTCTTACTGGACTACCTGGTGGCTGTCCTGGTACTTAGAATAATAGAAACATTGGAAAGGTTTGGGATGGAATGGATCTCAGAGATCACAGAATTCCAGGTCCTGTACCATGGTATTGAATAAAGGTGATGCATCTGCACTGGCATAAAGGCAGCAAAAGAAGCTGAAGATTTCAATGCACAGTGCAAGTTGAGGAGGATCTAAAGTACTTTGGTAGATTCAATGGACAGAGAAAAAAGTTACTCAGTCCATCTTTTACTATATAGCATAACTGAACTCACCATATCTGAAAGAAAAATTAGTAACTCACTGAAAAAGAATACGTTTGAAACTATTTGATTGTAATGATCAAAGTATGATAGAAACAAGAGAACAGCAGTTTTGAAAGAAAAAAATCCATATTTGATCTAGCTCAAGCTTCCTTTGTGTCAGCACTTGAACACAGCAAAGGTGCTGACAAGAGTTCTGTTAACATCACTGTGAAGTCTACTAAAGCTAAACAAGGTCTAAAAGACTGCTTACCTTTAACTGATGGCCTGAATTGCAAAAATTCAAACAAGAGGCTATTCACTATATCCCAAACTTCGATGTATTTTACATATGTAACAAAGCAAATGTACATATATAAACAAAGCAAACCAAATGGAAACAGACAACTTTTGCTGTGCGAAAAATAACCCGCCAGCAATTTCTGCTCCTGCCTAGTTTCTAATTCTGCGTTATTTTCAGAATATCCCCATTTACTGCCAGTGCAATCAAGTTACAGCTATTAAGAGCTCTAATACCTTTTGTTCTTCATAAATACTCAAGTTCCTTTAGTGTGGTGTAATCTGTATTTTCACAATTGTTATAAAAGCAGGTAACTGCTGAAAATATCATTCCAGAAGTTATTGTTAATGTATTTACAAATCACAGCATAAAATTATTTATTTCCCTAACCAGTTATAGTAAATGCAGCAGACTAAAGACACTGAGTTATGTTAAATAACAGTGGTGTGCAATTAACTCTTACAGCTTTCTGAACTTATTTCTATGCCACTTAGCTTCACTGGCACTAGCTATAGTGGAAAGCACGGCTCTCACTAATCCTGCTGAGTTGTGGACATAGTGCAAAAGGCCAAAGAAAATCACAGAGAAGCAATATCTTGCAGTAGCTTGTAAACGCATTCCTCTGGTGTAAGAAAATAATCTGATCGCACTCCATAGTCCACAGAATATGTCAAATACCTGTTTTATTATACCTGAGGGTATAACAGTTGCTGTTAGGCAGAGAAAAAAATTACAAGTTATTCTATGTTATTTTTTGTTATGCCTTATAAAGGGCTGAGAAATTTACACAGTGTTTCTGAACATCAGCACTAATATACTGTACTGCCTATATATAGGTCTCATGGTATCGTACATGATTTTGTCTGATTCTGTAAGGTCATTATTCTCCCTTCTGGAACACTTCAGTGGGTTTTTCTTTCTTCTGAACGGTTAATCTGACATATTATGCTTTCTGTTGATATAACAAAGGGCTTGAGTACTAGAAACACTGGTATTACCATTCAGTGTAATTAATCAAAATTCAGGTCAAGGGAGTGTAACATGTTGGAAAATGCAGTAAATTCACTGCATGCCATGAAGAATAATGATTGGATAAATCTAGCACAAAAACCAAACGGAGATACATTTTCTGAACCAGATAAAAATGTTAATTTTCAAAAAAGCTAGAGACATTTTAGTATCTCCCTAAAATGCAATAGCGTAAAAAATAAGCACTAAGATAGAAAAATGTATGTGACACTAGAATGCGACAGTATAACACCATAATGTGATGGAAAGCACAGCAATGATAGTGGGGTAGCAAAGTCCTAGGCTACAACAAGTGAGGATAAGCCCAAATGCAGCAGCTGTAGATACAGAAACAAAGAAAGCAAATCTGCCTACTTTTGGAAGGCCCAGGGTATGCAGGGATCTCCAGAGAGATACCTTCACCTCCAACTGCCCTTAAATGAGGTTTGGAAAGGGGTGGATCCTGACTCCAGCCCTTCGGGTCACTCAGGTACATTGCTTGCAGCTGAGCCCCCTGGCTTGGCCCTGCCTTCCCACCAGGTGCTCCATCACTGCTTCAAGCCCTGACTTAGCATTTCTGCTACATGTAAGAACAATGACAGACGAACTGAATAGGAAGCAGCATTATTGCACGTCAAACCAGGTGTTTAGGCATTTGAACTATACAAACTGAGGTCAGATACAAACAATATGCCACAAGTATTCAACACAAACTGCAGCAGGAGTGGCCACACATAGAACCAATAGAGTATACATCTCAAATTATATCCCCTACAACATGCAAAGCACTTATGCAAATCAAGCATTCAGTGAAGATGTTCCCCAGCTGGCAACATGGCATTCAGTATTTTGAGCTTCTGCACTACCTTTAATATCTGAAACTTGAAAATGCTGTTCTAACAACGTGGGTATTCAAGCACTGGGAAGTATTTTTTTCAGAGGCTCAAAAATTACCTAGCAGATTGGGAATTTCATCACTGAGAATAAGTTTTGAGAATGAATTCAGTGATGATAGAGGCAATCACCACAAATTTTATCTTAGCAGACTCCATTAAGTATTAAGAGAGAAGCATTCAAAATAGCAAATTCTGCATTCTTGGTTGTAAGACTAGAAAGATACCAAGACAATTAAAATCTCGAAGCACAAAATATTCATTCTCTCTCTTCACCTGGCTTCTTCAGACTAATCAGTTCAACACTCATGACTAAACAAATGTAGGTCACTTTGCACAGCAAGTCAGCAAGAAATTGAACACAATTCCCTTCAAGACAGAAATAAAAAGTAATCATAACTTGTCAATGTACAAATATTGCACAAACAACTGAGTTTAGAACTCACTTCACCCAAACACTTAAAGAATGCTCAGATAAAATGTGTGCCCCATTTTCACTTTCATGGCACCCTTTGCATGCACTGCAAACTGCAGAGTATAGTTTTTAACTATTTTTTTTACTTTAAAATATGAAGCAGAGTTAAAGGTTTCATTAAAATTGTCATCATTAGAGAACATCAACATCATGCTCCATCACAAAGCTCTACAATTTCAGAGCTTCCCGCATTCATGTAAGCAATGGCATAAACATTAAACCAGTTTAATTAAATGCAGCATAACAGGAGATAGTTTTCGAAAATTGGTACTGACTTGTTTGTATACATAATTGCTTTAGATGAGCCACTGTATTTTAAAGAAATTACTTTTTTTCCAATCATGTTAACCATTATATGTTCTGACACCCATTTAATTGGCAAGGATTCAGCCACTCTAAATAATTCCATTACCTATGTATTAATCATTTAAATAGTTGTTGCTGTCTCCTATTTGAACATCTTCAGCTGCTTTTGCCATTTATATCTGACTTTAAAAAAAAAAAAACAAAAACATTTCATTCTAATCATTCCTTAGATTGAAAACTAATTTAACAACATGCAGTTTTCCCACACATTTATAGACAAAGACTCAGGTTGTCTAGTGGGAACATGAGTACCTAATAACCTAATATATGATCCCAGTTAACTGGCTAGTGTAAATAAAAAAAAAAAAAAAAAAAGGGGGGGAGGGGGGAAGCAGGGGGAATCTCTTTTCTCTTCATTACCTATATTCCAGTAGAACAGAGTCCTTCCATCCCACCTTATAATCACTTGCGTAAACACTCTGTTTTTCCCATGAGATGAAGACCTAACAGCTTTACAGAGAAAGGGAAAGGGCAAACTCAAACTACATACGGGTAAGTTGACAGCTCAAAGAATATAAATATTGTTGAAAGAAGATTTATCAGGTTGAAGTTTATTTTTCTTTTTAACAAAAGTTTTTGAATTGATCTATTGGTCAACTCTGTCAGTAGAGATGATAATCAGTTTACACAAAATCAAATACTTCTGAGGTCTGGAAAAAGCAAATAGGATAAAAAATATACAGTAAAACATTAAGTTGTACACACAGGGACCTGTAGCAAAGCAACTTAGGAGCCTATCAATTGCAAACAACAGAAGAGATTTAAGACCAATATTTATTACAGGACAGGTTCAGAGAAAGGTTTCTAAGATATTTAGATGAACAAAGGACCTCACAGCTTCCAGCTTCAAAGTGCATTGTATAAGCAATTAGTTTATACCCAAATGGTTTGTCAAAAGTATATTCATGTTTGCACCAGAGTTTATCTCTAGTTCTGCAACACCTATCACAGGTTATGGTTCTCAATTTAAGATGATCTATATACAAAAGCAACTAACATGCGCTGCTGAAGTACATTTTCTGTGTCTTTCCCCCTCCTCCCAATTTTCTTATTCCTTAGTGAGGATTAGCAAATAGAGCTCTGAGGTTATCACACTTCCACTCGTTTTCTTGTTATTTATAACCCAGAAGAAACCTGTTATCATGGAAATTTCCAGACATTACTTCCTTTATTAAAATCAGTCTGCATTATGTTTCATTACCCTGGTTTTGCTAATGCAAAATACTTGGGTAGTTAAGAGCACTGCTGATGGTGGAGATAATCATTTTGCACAAAATTAATCTTGAGGGTCCTCAGAGTACTGCAAATTTACCAGAGAGAACGCCTATTCTATTACACTTAAACACTTAAGAGACATAGAAAAATTTTGCTTCTGACATGTATTTTAAGTTTGGCATCTTCCCAGAAATTACAGTAAATCACAGAAGCAATATTTTCAAGTAAAGGTAACAGCAGAAAGTATAATTATTCACATATTTTATAGCTTTGTAGACATTTGGAGATCATACGGATATTAACTGGACAGTGCAAAAGTAAAACAGCCTTTAGAAATATTTCTTTTCACAAAGTAGTAGTTTTCATGGAGTCACAGAACAGCTGAATTTGGACGGGACATCCTGAGATCACATTTTCCAACACTCCCTGCTTAAGGAGGAGTTTCAGTCTTTCTTTTCCACGCCTCATCTTTTTTTTTTTTTCCTTTCCTCCCAGCACTCAGACTCAGTTTGGTCTTCTTTGAAGGGATCTAATAATCTAATGTGTCTGTGTTACGAGCCCTAGGTTCCAGCCATGACAGTAAGCAAAGCCAGCTATACAGGTATATGAAAGACTACCTGTTGTAGAGGAGACATTTGTTTAAAGTAAAGCATACTTAAATCACCAAAAGCAGAGGTGCTTGCACTGTCTTTCCTACAGTTACTGATATTGCTGATGTATGAAACTCCTGGGTAGACATCTTCTGTATTCCATCAGTACCAGGTTGTAATCATTCTGCTCCAGAACACAGAACAACTAAAAAGACATAATAAAGATCCTGCTGGTTTTTGCTACTGGCTACACTCCATAACTTGACCTACACTTTTTTCAAGGAGATAACACTGAGAAATTCAACCACCATTTAAAAATGTCAGAATTATTTTTGAGACACTCAACTCCTATTGTGAATGAAATAGGATGTTTCTTCCTTAACATGCAGTGCAGTTAGAGTCTTTTCTCTCTGTCATTTATTCCTATTTTCCTTTGTTGTCTCCAAATTATTAGAATATATATTGAGCTAGTTGTGCTACAGTTTTTAAACCTTCAACCTTTGCTGTTGTAGCTGAGCATGTTCCATATTAAAACCAATAGTAGTAGTCAAGCTACTAACATGAAAACGCAACTTCTGCTTTCAGATAAAAGCATGAGCCCCTACTTCCATAGCAGTTCCAGAATTCTTATCACTCTTATAAAGCTTTTAAACATGAACTGCATTAACTAATTAATTTGACATTAGCTAAGTAATCTACTGACCAAAGAGAGAGAAACAGGCACTGGGAAGTGATTCATTTGGAGGTTAAATTAATTAAAAATAGTACAGTAGTGACGGAATTTAATCTCAGGCTTCTCATGAGAGTGAAATCACTCAGAGCTGCACCAATTTGTGATAAATCCATGGAGAAATTTCATGATGGGAGTGGAATTAATTTGTGTCACCCCTAAGAGTATATGTGCTCACTCAACAGTACCTACATTAAACAATATTAAAAATACACAAATTGAGCTAACCAAAATAATCTGTCATTTCAGGTAGCACATCCTTCAATATCAAGACACAATTATTTGCATCAGTGAAATTCAGGGGAGCACAGCGGTGACTTGGAGAACCAGAACATTCTTTATTATTATATTCTACTCTTATCAGCATTGCTTTTAATTCAACAACTTGAAGACATTAGAACAAAAATCTGTATGTGGATGAGCAAGAGACAGAATTGGGAACATATAGAAAGAAACAGGCTACTTAATACCACAAATACAATCACGAAGTAGGAGAGCTGTAGATAGTTATCCAACTCAACAACAAAGATGTCCACTTGAAGATCATCCCCAGTAGCTAAGCATACCAAACAATATGTAACAGAACATATGAGCTATACATATTTTCCATTCATTCAGAACTATTTTTGATAGTTTTGATGCTGATGAATGAAAAAGTCAGTTATTTTCCAAGGAGCTTTTAAATTAACAAAGAGATTGTCCTTCCATATGAGTCTAGTTATCTCATTACACACTCTTATGAATTCACAAGCCTAAAAGAAGACAGACTTCCGGAGCTGAATGAAGAGCAACTGGATTCATAAGCAAAATCAGTGGGAAAAGAAACATCAGAAAGAAGCTTGAGAAGATGGAAATAAGAGATATTCCAACAATTAGGAGTGAGGCTTCTGCAGTAGTTCCTGGTCTATCCACTCAACTTTTTTTTTTTTTGGAGTTTAATGCAAGAGATCCTGAATATGTTAACCTCCTACAGGTTCTATCTATCCAAATAGATGAGTTGTTTTGAACGGATGGTAAAAATTAACTTGAAAGACTCTTACTTCTTCACCTCTTAACAGCACAAGGTTGATGACAGATGACGTTACACCTTAGAGGCATATTATAACAGAGCATACCTACAATTGAAAGCCAGAGATGGTTTTGCAGCTTACAAATATATAAACTAAATGGCTTCAAATCTACTAATGCAAGTCCCAATGACAGTGTAGTTGTGGTAGCAGAGGTTCTAGTATGAACTATACAGTTTTGCCCAGAAGCTCAGGTAAAGCAGACCATCAATAAGCAAACCATCAGGTAAAGCAAAGCTCATTAAGCAAACCATCTGTAGAAGAGAGATAATATTCTGTCTCACTTTTGGTATTAATGGCAGGGTGTGTTGTATGTGCAAGCAGAAATTAAACTAGAGCTTATGGCAACAGCCACATTCACTAGGTGGTACTATCAGACAAATAATAGCAATGCTAATAACTGGAAAGAACTATTAAGATGAGTCAATATAAAAAGAAATTACAATCATATGTAAAACATTTTTGTCTATTCATTGAAAAATTACGAACTGCAGAATACAATGCTACTAAATTGTTATTGATTTGCATTGAGATTTTTTCCACCTCTTCTTGACAGCATTTCTAGAATTTTTATCTAACTATATATTATGGCTTGTAGTGAAGATGAATTCTATTATACATTCTGCACATCTGCTGAGATATGCCATTCTGAAATTAACTGTCCTGAAACCCACATTTGGAGCACATGAAAGACATTCAGTTTCCCAATATTAACTCCTCTCACATCAATACTTAAATTTAAGTTAGTTTGCATTCTTCTTCACATTACAGAGCAAAATTCTTTCCTCTTTCTCCTTCCTCTGAAGTCACAAGAAATCAAGAGTAGTATATTTAAACAGTTGCTCAAAGAGGAACCCGCTCACTTGAGAAGACTAACATTTAAGTGGCTGAATAAATCAATGACTTACATTCCAAATGAACATGTAACACAATCAAGGCTTTTGATATTCATATCTTGAAAATTCAGTGACTAAATCCGTTTTATTACTGACAGCATCATCCCCCTCAACCTTTTTTTTTTTTTTTTTTTTTAAATAAGCAATATAAAACTGTTTTAACAAGGTTTTTGGCACGTAGATATCTAGCATCTAGTACAGACCTGTATAGGCACAGCTATTCAAGAACCTCAAGTACTGCGGGCAGGCTAGCACCTCTGAAAATGATAACACCAACATGGATTGCAAGTGTAAGCACTGCTGCAAGTTAAGTAAGTTACTGTTATAGTAACAAAGAGAATCTGATGAATGTTTCATGTGCTCAGATACGATGCAGACTCCAACCACTATTATTTGTTTCACACAAAATTCATTCTGGGATGTAAAAAGCTCTCAGGTGTTTCTTCTATGCTGCTCTAGATGACTACTGACAAAAACTTCTGTATTTGTCGCACAGCCACCATATTTAGCTCTACATTATCTACTGTCAGAACTAGTATCACTAGATCTCTGCTGAGACGTAAGCATCAAAACTATTAATTTTGGTGAGGAACGTAACAGTTAAATTTCTCAAGAAGGCAAAGCACTTTCTGATTAACCTCCATCCATCCTCAGCACTAACCTCCGAATGACTTTTTTTTCAAATCTGATTCTTGAAGCTCAAAGAGAAGAATATCTACTACATTGAGGATGCTCCTAAATTAAGTTTCCTGGTACAAATTAGAAACTTTGGCATTTAAAAAGAATTTTAATAGGGTAATAAACTCAGAAAAATCTCATAACTTCCTACAAGATATGAAATACCTCTGACCTACTAGCAGCTTACACAATGGAAACCATCATTGAACTCTTGTGAGTCAGCAAACCAACATATATTTTAGAGTTATTTATTTGAGTGATAAAGACAAAAACAGAGATAATGTAGCCTACTTTTATCACTTTCTTCATAAGAATGTCATAACTACTTCACAATATTGTAAAATTTGAATCATACTCAGGGAGGTACTGCAGAGTGCAGGATTTGATATCTATCTTAAACATCACATACCCAAAGAGTTTTTAAAATATTTTCAGTCTTAAAAAAAAGTTTTTTGTTTTTTTTTTCATTCAGAGTAAAACCTGAAAGTTGAAATCCATCAGGTTAAGCACTCAGAAACCAGGAAGTAAATAACATAATGGTCAAAACTTACATCTTTCCTTTTAACAATTCCTCGTGGCTTGACTTCTCACCACGTTATTTGGGTAAGTAACCTGTAACACACAAAACACCATACTCAATACTTCTTGGTAAGCAATACAATACAAAGCTTTAACATTCACTTTCAAAGCATAGGTATGATTTGATATTCCATTAAATGATGCTTTGAGGAAAATAAAATTGTAATTCCCTTTTTAGTTCATCTTTTCCCTCAATTACTTGCTATCACCAATGGTTTTAAAACTAGCTGACATCCCTGTTGCCCAGCGTAGGACTTCTATACCCCCATTCTGCCATAAGCATTAGGTTGCTTCAATTCCACTGCTACACACTGAAGAAGATTCCTGAAACTACTTGAAGACAATCTCTGCAGTACTCACATGAGACAGGTTGGTAGAAACATACTGATTTTGAAAATTAAATTAATTTGTAGCTTTAAAACAGCTAGTTTTAATGGAACATTATCTCTGTAAACAAACGGACATTATTACACTGAAAGATGGAAAGGGGAGGGAAGGTAAAGGAATTAAAATTATTAGAAGGCTAAGATGTTCTCTACATGACCAGAACAGACCTTCATTACTAACAGGTTTCCTTTGCAAAAAAAGCTCAAAGCAACCGCGCACACTAATTATGTAAATTTGACTCCATATCTTGTCCACAATGCCTATTAATTTAACATTACCACTGCCATCCAAGGAAGGGAGACGAGCATTCAGTGCATGGTGCACGCTGTATTTAACAACAAAAATTAAGAGGACCAGCTTTTCTTTATAAAAATAATTCAGTACTGTTTTAAACTGATTTACTCTGTATGCCTTAATCCATATTAAGGAAAACACATGAGGTATTTACACCTGGTGGTTACTGTGAAAGATGCACAACATACAGTTGTATCCACCATTCTCCTTACTGCAAGAATTGAGCAAAATTGGAAGTGTAGTTACAAGAACTGTACCATATCTCCACACTTTGTTACTTTACCTCTCACTCATCATATTAAGAGATCACTTTATTGATGTTTTATAATCAATGTTTGCAGCTTTTTTTTCTTAATGCTAACAAAGAATGTTATAATAAAAAGATTTAAGAAAAGGCAGATAGGCTTTACTTGCAATTAAATACCTTCTCTTAATCCAACAAACATCTAGTAGGAAGCAGAGAAATACTAAGGAGAGCTGCTTCTTAGTTTGAATGTGAAAGCAGACAGAACATTGGAAATTAATACAGATATCAGTGCAACAAAAATAAGCACTTCTTGCAGGATCAGAGCCTTTCTCAAATTTTACATTGTATAAGTAATTTGTATAAGTAATATGTTTTTAAAGAAAAGTCATTTCTCAGTTTTTCATCTTTAACGCTCCTAAGATATCAACAGCAGTGACAGTGCAGTGGAGCTTTTCCATTTGATCACAAAGCAGAACAATATGAATATAGGCACACATTCAAATATTGAAAAGCAGGACAGGTTCTGTCAATTCTTGTGCACCTTTGAAGCTGATTCTAAGCAAAGGATGCAAATTTAAACAGACAAAAAGCAGTAGTAAAAATGGCACCTTTCCTGCTGCACTAAACAATGATAATGACAAAAAGGGCAGAACATAGTAACAACACTTGTGTAAAGTCTTGGGTAAAGGATGATTCAAAAATTAGTATTACAATATGCTACATGCAGAAAGGAAACAAGCTATTCTTAAAATGAAGAAATAGATAAACCTTTAAAGTTCAAGGTTCAGTATGCAAAATTCTGTATACTTAGTTAAGAAAATAAAATTTGAGTTTTTATATTCGTAGATGTTAAACTAGGAAAGAAACACAGCATGACTCCTCAAATTTTTCCTATCCAATTTATCAGTTTGAAAAACATTTAACTGAATACAAAAGCAGCACACGCATACAGTCTGCATGAGTTTAACTTAGTATTTCAATTGGTTATTGCTAAATACCATGCTTATGGGGAAAAACAAAACAAACAAAAACTCTAGATTTTCTTAACTGTCAACTTTTTTTCTATAATTGTTTTCTGTGCTCTTTGAAAACAGTCTCTTAATAAGAAGACCTGTCATTCTGGCTAAAATTTGCCTTTGGGAACTAAACTTGCTATGTCAGATTCTTGATAAGTATGGAACAATACAGCATACCTCAGCTGAGACTGCAAAAGGCAGATGAGAAGCGTAATGGAAACACTGAAATAATATAATTGCTGCAGACAAGCAGCAGCATTAGCAAACCTCAAGCTTAATATGTGATATTAAGAGTTCTAAGACAACTAACAAGCTAACAGGATTCAGACAAATTTCAATATAGGTAATTCAGTAGGCGTAGATTCATTTAACGGGAACCACTCCAAAGAGTAAATGGCAGCATGGCAGAAATCACAAAAGATGCTTACCAGTAAATTTAATTTTACGCAGTAGCATAAGTTTCAGTAAAACTAGAGAATGTAAAAGCTGAGCTGACAATCAGGACCAATTTAGGTATAATTATGTATTTTTGTACAGAACAACTCGAAGCTCAGGAGCGTAAAGAAGCCATAGCAATAACATCACAGCAGTTTCCTGGGGACATCAGTAGGTGTGATAGTATGGCTGGTATTTATTGAGCCATGTTCAAAATTACATTTCAGTGAAACAAAAACACACGCTGATGAGATAGGGGCAAAACCCAAGAATGTAATCAAAATAAGTGCATGAAGGAGCATTCTTAGAGCATTTAATTGACAAGTTTTCAAGCTAAGAGGTGACTGGAGAGGACTGCTTGCAGCTGAGTGCATTCCTAGTGCATAAAGGGAAATACATTTCTTTAGCCTTACAAAAGCCTTACATTTCTTTAGGCAAACATAGATTCACTCATAAAAATTTGAACATCCATTTCTTTCAATAACTTCTGGACTAGATAATTGATTAGGTTAAAAGAAGAGTATTAAGCACGTGCGGGATAGAAGTTGGAATCATCAGAGACATTTGCATCTCAGCAGAAAGCTGTACAGAGAAAGTTCATATGGCAGCTTACTCCTATGGTTACTTGCCTTCTGATCCACAGTGTACCCTCCAGACGTGCTCCTGGACCCAAACTACAAGAAGTCCACAACAACAGCAATGAACAGCAGTTCTACATAATCAGAGATGGACTCATGAGTAGCACTTGAAAATAATCCCCGTTAGGAGACTATTATCTTCTACTCCTAAAGTCTATGCATTACCTTAACTTGTTTTAGATCAAAAGCCAATGAAATAACACAAAATTTCTATAAAATGTCAAAATTAACAAACTTCCTTCCTTCTTTCTCTGACTAAAGGTTTTTAAAAATTTGCTACAAACCTACTGATGGACTCAGTACACAATATTAATTTTCCTTTCTCTTCTCCATTCAGTACTAATAGAAGCTTTAATTTTGCCCAAATCCCACTGCAAAAATATTCAAGAATATCTCTTTGGCCAGTCTGCTCCTCCTTGTCTTTGAGATTCGAAGCAGTAATATCTTGATCGAGGAATTCTCCTTTAGGTATAGATCTTAGATGTGACAGCTCTTGCCTTTTTTTTCTTTTGTTCCATTTTTCTTTTCATAACAGCACACCAACTACTCACAGATATTTATCCATTATTCCAAGTGGAACTTTTCTTACTGCCCTCTTTTCCTTTTAGGAAAGCAATGAATTAACAGCCTGTCAGAAAGATTTGATGGTCAGAGACCAACAATAACAGAAAGACAAAAATAACAGAGGCGAAGATTATATAGGAATCATAGCAGACAAGCAAGAAAACTTCAGGGCATGGAGATATGGAGAAGGAGCAGCAGAGGGATGAGGTCAAGAAACAACTGAAATGCAAGGACAAAGATCATAGAAGAAAAAAGCATAATAAGAATATGACTAACTTCTGGAGCTACAGCCCTTTTCACATGATGACAAGCCACGTGAACTCAGATCCTGCTTATTTTGTGATTGCTGGCACCTAGCAGACTTATTTTTAGTTGGTGGCTTTTTTTTTTTTTTAATGTCATTGAAAGAAAGCATCTCAGCAGAGATTTTGCAGAAAACTTCTCTTACAAAAATAAAAGATGCATTCAGAGCTTTCGAATGGCTGATAGAGAACAAATTGTTCATCATCAAACATGGTTCTCTACCTTAGAACAACACTCCCTAGAATTTAATAATAAAAAACTTTTTCTTTACATTGCAGTATTACAGAATGGAGTAGGCAAAAAAAGCACCAACATTAAGTGATCTCCACTGAACTGATTGGTCCATGGTTGTTACAAGTTAGCCTGGTTTTCTTACCTCAAAGGAGCAAAGAGTATTGGTTACTATGGACAAGTAATAGTGCAGTATAATTGCACTCTGGGGATTCTAAAGCTTTTAGAGATGTTATAATTATTTGAAAAATTTCCAGTAAGCACTAAATATCCAAAACAGCACCTGTACTCAGCTAAGTTGAACTAGCTGTGCACCACTTCTGAGAGTTAAATCATTTAATAAAAGATTATGCAAAGTTCACTGAAAAAGCCACACAAGAGACCAAAGATCCAGAGACCTTTTATACTTCTACAAAGTATTAATTTGGTACACATGAAGTTGAGAAAATGGGTTAGAAAGAAGATGCAGATGGTTTTCTCAATTGGGAAAATAAGTTTGTGTTAAATTTTTACAGAAAGAATTAGGCTTTAATGGCCAACTTATATAATATTCTACAAATTGACAGCAGAGTCTGGCAAAAAGAGCATAATAATGAAGGATTTAACACCATCATTTTGCTAATTGAAAGGACCTGACCTCATCAGGATCATGCACTGCAAGTGAGAACGATAACACTGCAAATTATCACTGCTTTGCAGATGTCAGCATCTCCTACTTGTAAAGAGAACAGGACTAAGCACATTAAATTCTACTGATTAAAATTTAGTTTATTTCCCACCAATATATATGGTGTTTTAGAAGCTTTAGAAACAGGTGGGGATAAGTAAGGTAAGGCAAAATGCTGCTGTGTGCAGTCTTTTCCTTCAGAATTAAAGTAAATTCCTCAGCACAAATAATTTCTTCCTATTGTCTAATATAACCACACCTTCTTGTACTGTAAAGCTATTACCCCTTGTCCTGTCACTCCCTAATAATGACTCCATTGTCACTTTCCCTGTAGGCCCCCTTGAAGCACTGGAAGGCCACTAGGTAAGATCTCCCTCTGGAGCCCTCTCCTGCCTGAACAAATCCAACACTCTCATTCTTTCTTTGCAGGAGAGGTGCTGCAGCCCTGTGATCACGCTCACAGCCCTCCTCCAAACCTGCTCCATTCAGAATGGAGCCCAGAGCTGAAATCAGCACTGCAGCTCAGTCTCACAAGAGCAGAGCAGAACGGGACAACCACCTCCCAGGAACTGAGAGCTGCACTTCAGAGACCTCCGTCATTAAGGAAATAAGCTGTTCCACATATCATTCATATTGATACTCAAATACTCCACAGTATTCCAAGTCATCTGACAAATGAGAGGCTTGTAAGTGGTGATGTATGCACACAGTATCGACCCAACCTTATAAACTTTACTTATGCACTTTGCCTTTACTTATACAAATACTTACTACCGAAGTCAGTAAGATGACTTAAACTGAAAACCTGACTCACAAAACACAGAGTTAGAAAAGAATCATGGACTTCACGATGCAGTTTTAGATTACTTTGACAAGATTTCTTTCCTTATCTTTGAAGAACAACATTCTGAACACATACAAGCAAGAGGATATGAGTGCTGGAAAGAAAAGTTTCACTTCTCTCTAGTTATTTTTCCCTTTGATAAAGGTATATTCATTATATGCATACACTGAAAATTTCACATTACTGTTCTTGGCATTTAATTAGGGGGTAAAGGAAAACGTGCAGGACTAGAATTTTAAGCGTTGGTTTAATAACCTTTATCCAGCTCATTTCTGAATGATTTTCTTCCTCTCTAGAGAGGATTCTAATGTCAAACACTGGTATTAAGGTGAGCCGTGGTTACTGAAAAGGCACACAGAAGGCACATGACAAAATTATTAATTATGGGAAGGAATTAGGGAAGGAATCTGAGTATTCATTTCACTCAGTAGATTTATCCTAAAAAAGAGTATTTAAAATTGAAGTATATTTTAATAGTCAATAGCTGTTAAGGCCTTACTGGTGTCAATACAAGCTGAGGATTCAGGATGTCATTTAAAAACCTTGTAAATGAGATTTTTAGAAGGCAAGAGAAATTGAGAAGGGAGAAAGATTTAGAAATACAGAAAAATAAATCAGGCATTTCTATATATAAGACAGAAAGTTAAACAACTTCAATACAATAATGTTAAGTATACTCATCCACACTGCTGTTTGCTAGTTCATTTTTCAGATTTCCTTCTTTCACACCAGATGTTTAGAACACCAATCGAAGAAGCTGGCCAACCCCATTTTTCTGCTCTTTCTGCTACACTGATATCCAGCATCTCATTCTCTTACACAAAAAGGTATATGTTCAAATACATTATATACTTCAAAGCAATACTAACGGAGAGGAGTGGGAGAACAGTATGGAAGAGATAGGAAAATGAAAACGAATTTTGTAGGCTGGCTCAATACAGTGCATAAAGCCTGTAAAATTCATTGCCATTGGCTGATATTTCTTTCAGATGCTTCTTCCATTGATGCAGTTGCTCTCTGTCCTTTATCTGGAGTTCAAACAAATTATGAAAATAATTTCTGTGTAGCCAAATAAAAGAAACAACCACAAAAAAAAAAAAAAAAATACCTTACTCCTATAAAGCTTTCCAAAAATTGAAAGTTTTCCACAAAGCTTTCTTCAGAAAAATATACTTCTCATCTCCATTGCAAACCTATAACGTCAGTCTTATGCAAATAAACATCTAGAATGAATGTTTCTATTCATTGGTTAACCAATGCAAAGCCAAACAAATTATTAAACAACTGAGATATCAATCTCCACACCACACCACCTCCAGTCACTCTTTTAAACAGAAATTTCACGTCCAATTAAAGTAATGCTATTGTTAGGAACATAGTTTCATTAAATGTAATTTCATGAGGCTGCCATACTGCTGTAATTAACGAAACGAGAACTAAAGCAAAACAATAAACAAGCACAGACTTCAGCCAGGGACTTGCATGTCAGCAATGACCATCACCAAAACTTGATACTTAAAATAGAATTAATAAATTCAAATCTCACAGCGAAACCTGTAACAGAATTCCGATACGAAATTTAATTAATTATCACTGGACAACCATCTAAATAAATCCAATTACATCCCATCTCACTGCAGTTAATCATATTGCAGATTTTGCATACGTCATAACAGACAATGTGTATTAAATCCAAGACCATCTTATTTCATAGGTTACCTTCTCACATGCTGCAGAGAGGGCTGTTCAGTAGTTACTGTTAAGTTATATTTCTGTGTTAGTATCAAAGTTTTCTGATGAAAAAAATGTGAAGAATTCTTGGCAACAGCATTGTACCACTGCAAAACTTCTTGTTTAAAAAAAAAATAATAATCCCATATGTTTGTAAAATGTACAAAAGTAAGCTCTGCTATCAGTCACGCAATTGCTAATTACTACAATCAAAACAAGCATCTCCTGTCCCATAGCAGGCCTATATCTCTAGTCCACATCTCTAGTTCCCTGCTGCTGGTCTTCTAGTTTGGTATTTCTTCCAGTCCATCCTCTTCCCCATCCTATTTGTCTCCTAATATTTAACTATTTTTGATCACAGGTGTATTGGTTTTTTTTTTGTTTTTTTTTTTGGCAATTGTTTTCCTTGGAACAAACCTGAATGTGCCTTCTCCTCTGTGATTCTCATGGGTATTGAAGCACAAATTCTTTAGCAGCATCATAACGATCACCTGTCACTATTGTGCATTAAGTGTCCCATTGTTCTCACCTGGTGATCCATATGAACAGAACACCGATTTATTTAAAATTATTCCTTTATTATCGAGTCCAGAGGTAAAACAATCTCTGCACTACTGGAATTCCATTCTAAAAAGTGCTATATGTCCCCTATTTTATGCAGTCTACTCAGCAGGGACAGCAATCTTCCCCTAGAATGGAGTATCATTATTTGTAAGTTAATATTTTAGATCTCACGTAAAATATTTAACAGGATTAAAAAAAAAAAAAAAAAAAAAAAAACCACCACAAAAAACCCACAATGAGTCAAGAAGGAAGAATACCCATTTAAAACAAACTGTCTAAAACATCTGAGTGGGTATCTCTGCTTCCCGCACCCACGATCACAGTAATCAAGATAAACCTCTCCAAACACAGTACAAAATAAGTAACCCTCCTCCCTCTTTTCCACTACCCTTACTCTGTGATTCAAGAAATGTAAAATACATTATTTTCAGTATGCACATCTCAAGCTTACTATGGCAGATATCTAATATTTCTTTGGAAAGTTTATATTGCCAATATTTATTTAAAAGATAGAACTTGACTGCAGATCAAGATAGAGATCCTTAAGCATGACAAATAACCAGCCCTTGATTTCAGTATCTTAAATGAAAGCTTTATACCATCCTAACCTCAAGCACCTGGTAGAAATGAATAATAGCCACAGCATCACTTGGAGTTGCTTGTATATTATTAGTGAACAAAGCAGATGCATATAATATATTCATTCCTTTGGAATAATGACAACAGAACACAAGAATTTAATAAAATTTTTGAAAGCTATAACAATGTACTTATAATTAATTTTTTTATAATCTGCAAGTACCTAAATCTATGCAATAATTTCTTACAAATACCATTTATGGTGGTTTAAAATCAAGCGGACTCTATTTTGCTGGATAAAAGCCAAGATGCATTTTAGCCTTCCAAATATACTGAGCAGGGTTCATTGTGCATTGCATCATTGAACTAACACCCTAATCCCAATTTCAGCAGGAAGCTCACGCAGAAGAAAGCACATCACACTGTTAGCCTATCAAATTATATGTAGACTTCCAAAATGAAGTACTTCCATTACAATCCAAAAAAATATGATGTTTTTATCCAAAAAACACTTTATTCACACGACACCATCCTAATTCCTACAAATATCAGAACATTTAACTTCACCAATGAATTGTATTCGTGGAAAGCCCAAGTTGTGAATGCCAAAGGCCATGTGTGTCACAAATAAGAAAAACAATACAAAGTTTTTATGAAAGCCATTCCTGCTCTTTCCATTACAGGAAAAGAAATCACAGTGTAACTACTAAGCTCAGCATATATTTGGCAGTTCGGTGACCAGATACACTATTAACTACAGAATCAGCTATTTCTGAACTCTATTAAAGAAAGCTTTGATTTTTTAAAGATTACAGATCCAAAATGAATGCAAGTACAGGTTACTTATTAGAAATAACAGAAGTATATCATCATCCCTGCACTCTAACATTTTATCATCTTTCTTCCATAGCTTTTAATACACTCTAGTTTCCATGGTACCCCTATTTCTCATTGCCTACAGCTGGGTAGCTTACATACTCTTCTACCAGGTCTACCTCCAAGAACCTTTTCTTCAATTCTGAAGCCTGGCAAGTCTCCATCATTGCACCTTTGTAATCACAGCCTTTTCTCTCATCATGTAAGCTCTCTGACTTCAACAATATTCAATCTCTTCCTTTGTGTGATAGCGATCATTTCTGACCTTATCAGCAGAAGCCAGATAGTTTACTGCGTTGTTTTGGTTTTGTTTTTCAAAAAAATAATGAAGATAAAAAATGGAAAATCAGAAAGGTTTCATAACAGAGCAAAAATTTGGCTTGGTGTTTACAATGAATCTTCATTTACCAGCTGATGGCCAGCAGAAAGAGATGTCAATAAAGATAATCATTTACATAAACAAAGACTTTTGAATATTAAGGTCCAGACTTGCACATGAGCCTACAAAATAGGACACAGGCATTAAAATATTCGCAGAGGAAGCAGAGAAGAGAAATGCTGATTGAGGTTTCACGTTCCTAATAATTTCTGCTGTTGAGACAGCTGGCTGCTGTGTTCAGCACTTTGCAGGACTCCCCTTCACACCTAAAAGCAAAAAATTACAAAAGCGAATACCAGATGTTACAAGGTGAGGGATCACCACAACCAGGTCCAAGTGCAGAGTATTTGCATATAATCTTGTGGTTGCATACAAATGACATTCTCCTGGGTTTGTATTTCCAAGAAAGAATAGCATTTAAGAACACTACATGCTTGCAGATAATTATTACCAATCCAGTAGCACATCTGAAGATGCACAAGGCTGTTCTCTGAAAGCATTAAAAGGAATATGGAAAAATTGTGTTGGAGCACAATGTGGTTTAGATGGATTTGTCTGTGTTATGGGTTTAGAGACAAATAATTCCTTTTCATTTAAGCATGCCTTTACTGCTGAAAGAACACATCACAAGTACCCACCTTTAAGCATTACTTGAGTTAACCACCCATGAATTCAGAAAATAGGAAGGTTGATACCGCCTCATAAAGCCACTGAATAAAGTCTACTAGTCATACAGCCACCAAACATCTACCACCTTCCTTGTCCCTGTTTCAGTACAAATCCTTACATCTATATTACGTACTCCCTAGTCAAAACAAATTGGAAGGGAAGGAAGTACCCTCCAGCAAAGCAGAGAATGGTCAGTGTTTAGCCACGCCAGGAAGAAGCATTAGAGGTCACTACTGCTTTTAAATAGGGCAGCAGAAGAAATACGGCAGCCTCAGCTCTCCTCTTCCTCTATTACCCTGTGTTCTGCTCTTTCAAGACAGAAAAAATATATCACCTCTTTCTGCTAACAGACTATTTTGCCACATAAAGAACATGAAATTTTCAAAGCATTTATTTCTGATCACTTTTGTGTCTTAACTTCAGAACCCTTCCTCAGCCTCCGTAGGAAGAGGTGGCTTTGCAGGACATGTGGGAAAAGACGAGGGATCGGTGATGTAGACAAAATAAAAATTTTGACTTTGTTGTAATGCAAAATTGATCTGGAAAAAAGTGAGCTATCCACTGCAAGCAAGGTGGAGGAGTCAAGGAGAGAGAATAGAGAACAAAAGATAACTACACCAGCAATATTCAGATTGGTTGGATTTAGCGTATTTCATCCATTATGTTTATCACAGTAAAAGTAATATAAAACAGCAGATCTGTATATAACAGATGCTCCAAATGAACAGTGAAGCATGAAAATAAAACCAACAACTTGAGGTTTTAATATTCTCACAAAAAAATTCCCAATACTTCCTCACATTTGATAGCACTTTGAAGGGCTTATTGAACCAAAGAGAGGAACACAAATTCAAAATGACAGAAAAGAGCACTGTGCATGACTTAGTTATCAAAGATTAACATTTCAAAAAATTTCATCCTAGCAGCACACAACATATCCACTGTAAGAGCTCATCTAAGAATTGTTAGTTTGTTACTGTTTTATTTCCTTTTGGCTTTGCAGGGGTGGGGCAGAGGATGGGGGTGATTTGTTCTATTTTATTAGATGAAATCCTATACAGAATTTTCTTTCTTGCACTGTTTCTTCTTGCTTTATGTGTTTGTGCTCAGGCAGCTAAGGAACTGAACGAGCTCTTTTGCTGAAGAGAGAAAAAAATTGGTAAAACACTGGGTTCTTTATGTTTTCCACAGCCATCTCTGTTTCTGCACAGGTCCAGCATTGTGAAAGCTTGGTCCAGTCCACTCTGACCAAGTCCATGTCACAAATAATAGTGCACAGTTATGCTATTTTAACCTCATAAAATCGGGTTGGCCCAGAGTCCCCATTATTTCTTCTACCATTCCACCATAACACCATTGCTAAATGCAATTCTTACAAGTAAAACTCATTTAAAACAAATAAATAAAACATTAACAGTTGCTATCCTTCTCTTTTTTAAAAATAACAGTTATACCATACAGTACTATATAGTTTTTTAAAGATTTTACAGATAAACAGTACTTTAACAGATCTTAAACAGGATTATAAAATCCATCCTGAAGAAGTTACTAATGTTTTTTGTTGTTGTTGTTTTGTTGGTTTGTTTTTTTTTTTAATTAGTGACCAAGACAAAGCAGCCTCCTTTGACTTGCTTGATTTCCAGAGGTAAAAAGGATTCAACCAGACACTCCATTTAATTAAATGCTTCCACTAATTATTACTGTCTAAAGTAATGCTCCTCAGAACAGGAACTTTCACCAGTAATTAAAAGATAGATGGAGCCTTATAAACTCCACCTACCAAAAAAAAAAATTAAAATAAAAACCCACAACTTAACTAATTCAAAGATTCTTCCATTTCATACTGCCATAATATTGGGTTTTAGACTCAAAACATATGTCAGGATCCATAGTATTTAAGACATTAGAAGTGAAAGCAAGCCTGCCATACTGAATGAGATTCTCTGTGTGGAACGATACTACACAAGTGATAACATATTTGAATCAAAACCAATGGAAGATTTTTGTTCTATATGTTATTGCTTTCGATATTTCCTTAGCAATCACCACTGCAGACTGTCTAAACAATACTTTGTGCACTGACATTCACAATAATGTGTTTTCATCAGCAAGTTAGATGCTGTCATTAGGTTTAGCAAAAGGCTATACTTTACAGTTCCTAGCCATTTTTCTACACTTCACTACTCCATTGGGATTTGAATGCAACAGTTTCTACATCTGTCATCTCCACTTATATTTACTTGAATGCAAGTATTAATAACAGATTACTGGAAATCAGTACAGAAACGATGAATTAGTTTTGTTATTGTCCCACGTTGGAATGGGACCAAGAAAGGAGTGTTGTTTTGACAAGAAAAAAAACCTATCCATCAGCAGCAGCGTTATCCAAAGCTTGAGAAATGTAGTGTGTGGAACGTATAACTCATCTTTTTTAAACTCTTTTATACCTGGAAGCAGTTATCTAGTCCAGAAACTTCCTAACAGAAGAAAAGCCACCAGACCAGGAGACATTCATGGCAGCTTAATTATCTCATGAGAATGCAGAAGATGGCTTGATCAACAGAAAGCACGCAGGTGGCTGAGAAATGAGAGCTGTGGGAGCACAGGAAACTAAGATCCACCATCAGTGAAGAAGCACCAGTAAGTCATTTAAAATGAAGCACAATGCACCTCAGACAAAAAAATCTGTTCCAAGCCATCCCTGAAATTCTTTTCCCTCCTCCAGAAAAGATTTCTAAGAGTTTATTTCCTCATAAGGCTCTATATTGAGGAAATGGAATCACCAGAGTATAGCTACGAAGTATAGCTACAAACAAAGCTAATCTCACCAGACTCCAACAAAGGAAAGAAAGGCATTTCCTAACACACTGGTATACTCCCTACTATTAAAAAAAAAATCATATATGTAACAGAGATAAAGAAAAAATAAATCTGTTTTAAAGACAGGCAGATATGAGATAACAGCCCCAGAATTATAGAGCGCAGCTGGACTCCAAGCCCTCAACTGCCCCCTAATAAAACCACAACTGATAGAATTCCAAGCAAACTTAATTCCCCCCGTTTTGTTAGATTTCATTTAAACAAGCATTTTTCTCGCTTGCTTCCTTATATATGTACATACACAGGCTTGTATTTCAGAACATTATTAATGATAGAAAACTCTCAGATAAAAACTGGGAAGAAAAAGCTTGAATAAATGTTGTCTTAGGGTTAGGGTTAGAGTTAAATCTCAACCAATTAAGCAACGACTGTCAGTAAGTGCAAGCTGCTTTGTAAGCTTCTCGCAGATATGAAAAGCCTCCTCATTTATTCATGTCCTCAGTGAGTTCTACTCCAGGGACAGCTGCAGTCAGGTAAGCCCACCTTCAGCAGCAAGTGTCACTGCTATGGAGCCCAATTCCTGAAATGTGCAAAAGAACAAAGGAAGCTTTTGACCCCATGAGAAAAAAGGCTTGACAAGATGAACATTAAACCGAGAAACATTTCTTTAATGTCTACCTGATAGCTGCAGCTTTTTCCTCTGCAGTGAGCTACCGATTGTAATAGCAAAAGAAATGGTCATCATTTAGTCAACACAGACAGTAATAAGGCAAAGCAAAACCAAGCATAAATATACCTGAGTGAGAAAAGTTTTAACTATAAAACTAAATCAATCCAGAGATCAAAACTGTGATAATTGCATTCTAGACAAAGCCTGAGCAGTACCATGAGAAAAGGCAGCTTCCTTGTTTGAATATATCGTTAGCCTTGCAAGGAGCACATCTCCTGTTCTGCTGCTGAGCTGTGCAACACCAAATTCATTTGCAAGAACCCCATGCTAGGATAGCTGCACATTCTTCTCTTGAAGACAGGTTCACTGACTACCCAGAAGCAGAGGAAAAAAATAAAGATAAAGGAAAGAACTAAGCTAAAGACCCACCACTGCACTCCTCATATCAGAAATGAGCTTTGTATACAACATCAGAGAGCTGCCAGAGAAGACCCATTGCGACATTCTGTCTCAACTACTCAAGGAGCAAGAAAGGGAGATCCCTGAGTGGAAACCTCCTTATTTGTGTTCTCTGACCATTTAAAAATTGGGCAGTATTGAGGAGCAATGTGATCTTATTCCAACATGGTTAAGATCAATCCAAAGGAGTCTCGCAGACACCTTTGCAACCAGCTTAGATTACCTACAACAGAGATCCTATTCCAAGTATTGAAAGCTTTTAATCTGAAACGTTCTCTTTGTGTAAAGATGATATTGCTTTGAAAATACAGTGAAAAAGACAGACATTACATCTGCTTTGGTACTGATATCTGGGGCTTTCTACATGTCTGTACATAGCAATAGTCCTGAGAAGGTCTAGATCCTGGCCTAGGTTCAAACTGCTGCTAACCCCCTCTATCTTGTAAGGACATCTGAATGTAAGATTAATTCTGCATAAGAAGTGCATTCACCTACACAAAGGCAGTACTTGGAGAATTTATGTTTCAGGGACAAGGAATATGGGAGAAAACTCAGGACATAGATCAGACATATAAATAGCATCTTTGTACTTATGAAGGAAGACACTATCAAAGCAAATTTATTGGCTAATTAAATTCGGTACCGTATACAATTAAATTCTTAGTCACGTTTACTAGACTTATCACTATCAGCACAACAGAAACCACGTCAGCTCCAGCTGCAGGATAGCAGTGATATATGCTATCAAACAAGCCGAAGTAATCCTGCAACAATAGGTAAGAGTTATTTTTATTAGTGTTTCAATAGAGGGGCTCACATTCCCTCATCAGCTTTAGACATACATCTCTTAGCAAGGAGCTCTGCAAACCCACAGCTCAGACTAAATACTATCGCATATTTTTAAGCAAGGAGATTTAATCTTGCAAAGTTTACTCCATGACCTTGCAAGTACCTTTGTACACTTACATAGTTAACAGCAGACATTCCTACTGTCAAGAGCATGAAGTGAAAACTGGAAATTTAAATGCCTTTCCAACACCGAAGTCAGTTAAAAAAAATTAATAGTGATAGTCTTCATTGTTTTACTTGATGTTGTTCATATTATTCCAAATGGAAAAAAGATTAGACATGTTTTTACTTTTTCAGTATAAAGCAATAGAAAAAAAACCTCCATGTTTTTGATTCAATGGAGTTAATTCATTTTTAAAGCCATTCTAAATGCAAAGGTCTATAGACGATTCAGAAAGCTAAACAGAGAAAAGTGCTGCTACACTTAATAAAGTTTCTATAATTATGTCATACTGTCTTCACGGATCTGGTATTTCTTACATTTGCAAAACCAGAGTATCTAATAGTAAACAAATACATTATTTTACGAACATTTCAGCATCAGTAACTCTCAGCTTTTCTTCTTACTTCTGAAATTTTTCCTACAACAGAGCTCTACCCAAGCAAGAGTCATCATCCTATTTCCCTGATACATGCTCATTATAAGCAATTAATCTCTTCTGTTAACAAGTAAATAGTCCTTTAAAACGTGTGAGTGAAAAGGAATAAAGAGAGAGAAGAGATAAACCTTGTTTTTGAAGCTGGGGACATGTTAGCCTTGCTATTTTGGGGCATCTCTTTTTCTTAGGAAGCATGTACCTATTTATTCCTGCATCATGGAGGGGAACAAAAAGAAAAAAAAAAAGAAAGAAGAGAGGAAAGGGGAAAGAAAGAAAAGAATCTTTAGGGATATGGCGTCAAGAAGCTAAGAACCTCAAAGGCTACGTTAATCAAGGAAAATCTATCCTTTCAGCACTTCACAGCTTTCACACAGGAATGAAAAAGTCAAGAGAATGACAAAAAAAAGCAGTTTTCTCAAAATTCTTGAAGCCCTTTAAAGCACATTTGTAAGAACAAAAAAATCTACGAGGAATAATATTCACAGACAAACCATTTTCCTCATGTCACATTCACTCTAAGAACAAAACAGTCCCCAGAAGAGTGACTTTGTGGTCAGCTGTCAAAGTGAAATTTAATTTAGCCATAACAATGGACAAGGTATGTCAGTCTACATTTTGAACAAAAACCATGAAGAAATCCTTGAATGAAATGCTTTTAACATATGCCATACCCACAATAACAATTTTAGATCTTCACCTCTGCAAAGATTAAGCTACCATAGAATAATTTATTCTCAGTATAAATCTTAAAACAAATTATGAAAATTACCATTTTTATTTCCTTCTGAAAATAATTTTCCCTCTCTCTCTCTCTCCAAATATCTTTCTAAAAGATTCTGAGGCTTCTTCCAAAAATAGACCAACCACGTAGACAGTCAAATAACTCACGTAATTTGCTGACTTGATTATTTTTATATTAATTTATTAAACCTTTTTTTTTCCCCGCTAAGTGATAAAAGTGCTCGTTAATACACTCACATAGCTGAAGCAACAGAAGCTGCTTAGCAAGTCACTGAATCATTTGTAAAAGCCAATGGTAGAATTGATTCACAGAAAATAACCAAGATTTAAATGGCAGAAGTGTTTGTTTGCAAAACCTGGGGCATTTTACTGGTTTAATAGCCCCTTATGCTTTATGCAGGTGTCAGAATAAGAAAGCTTTTAAGGCCAAAAATTATTGTATTAAAAATATACTATATATTAAAAATTATAGGGGAGAAGAACATGGGACTTAAAGCCAGATCTGTATGCAAGGATTTCCTTACTAAAGTTGTTACACTCCCAGCTAGAGAAGGAAGTCTTCATATTTTATTAAGAAGTGGTCAAGGAACAGTAGCCAGCGATCAAAGAACCAGCTGACTCACATAATCGCATGTGAATCTCAAGAGGTTCAACAAGGCAAAATGCAAGGTGCTGCACTTGGGTCACAGCAAGCTAAGACCCGTACAGGTTGGGAATCCTCTGGAGCATCTCTCCAAGAAGAAAGGTTGAGGGAGCTGACAGTGTTTGGCCTGGAGATGATGAGAGACCTCACTGCTATCTCTCAGTACTTAAAATGTGTTTATGAACAAGAGGGAGACCAATTATTACATGATCAGGGTGACAGGCCAAGGAGGAAGTTCTACACTAAAAGAGGGTAGATTAGATTGGGAATTTTTTCACTCAGAGGGTGGGGAGAGGCAGGGCACAGGCTGCCCAGAGAAGTTGTGGATGCCCCATCCCTGGAGGCATTCAAGGCCAGGTTGGATGGGGCCCTGGTCAACCTGATCTGGTGTCTGATTTAGCAGTTGGCAATCCTGCCCATGGCAGAGGATTGAAAGTAGATGATCTGCAAGGTCGCTTTCAACCCAAGCCATTCTATGATCGTTTTCTCCTGGCAGAATACCTGCATCCCAGAACTTAGCTAACTGCCAAGCCAAAGGACAGTGTGCCAGTTCTGAATAACACAACTCCTAAGCTAGTCAAGTATTTCTGGAAGCTGAACAGTACCAGAGAGGAAAAACTCTACTTGGTTTATTCTGCTCCTTGTTGTTCAAACAGAATCACAGAATCACAACATCACAGAATCACCAAGGTTGGAAAAGACCTTCAAGATCATCCAGTCAAACCACCCACTTATCACCAATAGTACTAAATCATATCCCTCAATGCAAAATCCAAAACGTGTGTTTTGGTGGGTTTTTTTGTTTGTTTGTTTGTTTGTTTTTAAAATACACATCTCTTCTAACTGTACTAATAAGATCTGAAAAAATACAGCTCTGTCAGCAGTTATCCAGAGGTTTTAGTTCACATGTTTTTTAAGATGCTATTATAGTCTCAAGAATTTCTGATTTAAAGAAACAGTGAGACAAGGATAACAACTCATCAAACATGCTTCCTCTTCAATTAAGCTGGAAAAGACAACTAACTTCTTCTGCATAAGTTACAACTCTCATGCTTACTTCTTGCCTTGCTTCCATAAGGCTTCTTTTCAGATAAATATACTTAATTCAGCCTTGGTGATGCATTTCACAATTCCTAACAACCCTCATTTGAAAATACATACACTAAGGTGACTGCTCTCTACTCTAACATTACAAAGTAAAGACTGGACAATTACATCAGCTTCTCTGACATTATTGTGGAGAGGGAATTTAAAGAAGGGAAAGGAAATGGAAGAAGAGCTGACTGGAGATGGAATGGCCAAATCTCCTTCAAATACTGACACCATTTCCCAATGTACCCACAGACTTCAATATAGAAATTTGAAAATAGCAGTCATAAGACATTATAGTACTTTCCTATTAGGACAAAAGTTTTTCTTGCACACTGGATGTTAAGTCTCCAGGTTTACTTTCCAAACCAACTAGTAAAAACTTCCTGAAATTAAAACAAAGTTTCTGAAATATGATAGGACTAATTTTACCAAGCCTAGAAATGAAGCAGTTTCACCGTATCTTCTAAAACACTGTAAAAAAAGCAAATCAATAAATACTCTAAAACATTTCTAAGACTTGAGTCAAGAACTAAGTCTTTAATTTTAGATTAATCTTCAATCCATGCTTCTGCACTCACGGTGAAAAATTATACATAAAGGTGCATATGATTTTGATCACATAACCAAAAAATTCAATGCAAGTAATACAAGCTTACACAGGACTACATCTTCCTGCTCACAAAGCTACACAAGTGTCAGGCTTAAAAAACAAAAACACTTGTAAGTGAAGTTGTAATTGTAAACATCTTTCTCAGCGGGTAGTAAGAAATCTGTGCTTCGGACAGCTCAGAGCAGACTTAGGGATCTTTGAATTTGGAGCCTACAACTACTATAAGTTCAAAGTTCCCAACAGTGATCAAGTTACATCCTTCCCCATTTTAAACATGAGGAATTCTACCTTCTTGTTGAAATTCAGCATGTATTTAAGAAATATAGGTATTTAATTTAAATATGAGAAATACTTTATTAACATACAAGAAAAATCTAAATCTACATTTTTTTCTATGAAAAAAATGCATAGCTTCAATGTAACATTTTTTTAAAGCTATTTGAAAAATAAGCTATTCACATACTCTTTTCTTATTAATCTTACATGCGGGTAGGATAGGAGACTGCAAAATGGGGCAAGTATTAATTATTCATTTATTTTGGCTCACTGTTTTAAAATGAGCATTATTTCAGTGTTGCCCATTGAGTATTTTATTTCCAGAACACACATCCTCTGAGAAAGCCATACACATTCCCAGCCTTGGCAACTGATGCAGGATCCAATTCCAATCCACAGTTGCCTTTATATCGCACTTGCAGTCACACCGGTAAGATAGATGTGATTTAGCCAAGACACAACAGAGATTACAGGCACTAGAAAAAACCCTTCAAGAGTCACCTTGCTTGCTGTCCTAACAACCATTTGGGATTTTCTTTTCCGCCTACCTGGGAAACCATTGGACTTGAGGAATTCCCATAACATAGAAGAGAAGGTGCTGCTGTGGCTGAGAAAATCTGTAACTGCTGTTCCAAAGAAATACTGTGAGGAGTGTCATTATGCAGAGGTGCACAGTTCCCAACCGTCTGCCTTCTACTTCTCTCCCCTAGGGTCACTTCCATTCCTTACAGTCATTTCTATTTCATGTGGATTTGAAGGAGAAGATTAAACCCTATTTACAACCTTTCCCCTGTTCAGGTGAGCTTGCACTATAATTTTTTTCTTCACAGAGAGGACAAAAATCTGTTATGCTCTGTAGACTGAGTAATAGAGGCTCACCATGAATAATATTCTCAAGAAATGAAACCTGGATAATATTTCCTATTTGCTACCACTTCAAATATTAGTATATATTTCTTGAAAACACAGGAATAAAGCAGATGAACGCGGGTGACAGAGCTCACCTGCAGGTGGCTGTACTACCAGAGAGCTAATGCCATTCATCTGCAGCACACAGAAGCATGAACAAAACTTCAAGCTCAAGAGAATGATCAGTGGTGGTTTTGGTGTTAGGGGGGATGAAGCTGGATGGGGGGGCTGTTATTGTTTTTCTCCCATGGGTGGATTTCGTAGTGCAAACATGCACAGCAACGTTCTAAAACTTTGATCTGTGGCATTTCCCAGAATTTAATGCAGGTTACTGCTATGTTTCCTGGGTATCTTTGGGCAGGATACACTTACGTATACCAGTTCTAAAAGCAGCATTATCCAAAAATTAGAAGAAAGCTGCTTATACACTTCATTTTTTATACTCAGAGATGTCTATTTATAACAAGCTACAAATCTACGTAACCAAACCAATGTGAGTGAAAGCATCTCCTCACATTCTCTGTAATACCGAAACCTACTAATGCTAGGGTCTTTGCTACCTCACACACAAATTTACTTTTACTTGAGGGCAAAATAAATAGCTGAAGTTATTATAAGCAGAAAAGGACAAACTTCTCTCCAGCGGCTTTTACCTGAGTTTTGTTATCACAAACACTGTAGAAATAGCCATTGTTATAATTTATTGCTATGAAAGTCAGATACCTTTCCAGAATACTTGTTAATATGCAAAGACAATATTCAGCTTGTGTCTAAACATCAAAATAAAGTCAAATTTCTATTGGAAAACTGAAATATATCAATTAGATGGAATGCATCTAAAATCAGAGCAAAACACAGAACAAAATTATTGCTATACTATGATGTCTTGCTTGGACAAAAAAAGAGAGGCAGAATAAAAATATTGTATTTCATGGTAGTGAACTAGATTTATTTTTGGAAGTCAGTAGTATGAGAAAAAGCAATTCAAAGTTGTACAGGTTAAGCCTTTCAAAGAAAAAGAAACACCTTAAGACCTGAGAGTTGCAGGAAGACCAAAGAAAACCTAGAGTTACACAGATGATCTGTCCAGACGAAAAGCCTATCAGTCATTCCTTTTTGCCTAGCATCCTTAAGTACGAATGCGAGGCAGAGGACAAAAAGAGAGAAGCCTTGTCCTCCTTGTTTAGGCAATGCCTACATTTCTGCAGCTTGCGAAAACTTCTCGTGCGGTCAGTCCCCAGGTCTTCCAGAGACACAAGTTTGGCAAAAGACAACTACAGACACCATCACCACCCCAGAAGTAATTACAGCAAAAGGCACGGGTGCTTCTTATCAATCCTCACTCCCCTGTTCAAATGGCTAACATGCAGCTTTATAAACTTATCCATAGAGCACACTCAGGGATTGCCGCTTCCAAGTCATCATTCCTCTGTAACATTTCTCCTGAGAGAATAGGTTTCATATTAGCTATTCAAAGCTATGAATATATATCAAAAACTAATCTCACTGTAGCTCAGAGACCGAAACAAACATCAGGAGTACAACACTGACTGTCCTGCATTTTCACCAACTTAACGGTCTAAAAGGCTTTTGTACTGTGCTGAATCTGTTAACTTACATAAGCAATTTGAGTGCAACAGGTAAAAACTCTGTTGAGAAATAAGAATTCTGTCAAACCCCTAAACTGAGCAGCTCTAGTTAGGAACTGACAAAAGTGACAGGCCAGTAAGCAAATGTTCAAATGTTCACATACTGTCATGTGGGTACAATTGTCAAGCCCATTTTACAAGGGTAATTTCCAACATGAGCATGGCTAACCAGGCCCAGCAAAGTTTTTGTCTCTGTAGTGAAATACAAAAAGGTCACCTTCAGTGAATTAAATTAAATGGGCAATAAATCAGGCAGCAAAGCTGCGTATCTAGTGCAACCTGTTTAATTGTCCACTGTATATAATAATTAAGGGAGGGGGGAAGGAAGGAATCTATACACACTATTTCAGTTGAATTTTGGCTTACTCATTCTACCCAAGCCTCCAGAAAAACAAAAAATAAACTTCCTAACATTTGCTTTTTTGGTCTCTATAGTATTTTACAAGTTTGAACGAGATTAAATGAAGAAATGTTTCCAACACTACTATCAATATCAATTCAATATAAAAAAAAATATCAATTCCTGAAATTACTACAATTATTTCATTGCCTGGCCACATAACAACTGTTCCCATTTTAAAAATTCTTGAATAGTCTTTTCAGATTTCTTACCAAGAGGATTTAATATTATCCAGAACCACAGATAAGTTTTGCATACATGCATAATCCAGACAACAACTGCATCCTAAACGTTAGAATTTTTAAGAAACAGCCGATGTAAGATGAACATAAATACAGTTCTGGAGCACCATGAATAAACCCCCTTCTGAATTCACTACTAGAATCCTTGGTATTTAAAATCTCTTTTATTATTATTAGAAACCTTCTTAACTAATTTTAATAGCTCTTACACTGAAGAATAAATTCATGTGAGTCCAAAGCACACATCTATTTTGGTTTAAAGAAATGAAAGAGATGAGAAGACATTTTGGATCAGAAGAGCTGATGGCCGGGTCCAGGGTTGAGTGCCATGCCATTCTGACTGGCACAACCAGCTGTCTACTTCAGCCTCCAGTTTCTTTGACGCATCTTAAAGAAATTAATCTTTAATTATCAAGTCATTCTGATTTGAACCTCTCAGTTTTTTGAAGACACCAAATACATTTCCTGAAGACTGTAGGAGTCGTGATGTCTCAGGAAAAGACAGCATTTCCCGGAATTCTTGACGTACCAAGGCAAGAGAGTTATTATTCTTATTGTTCCTTACTGAGAGTTTTTATTATCAGTTCTGCCATTAACTGTGACCAAAATCCAATTCTGGCTAGCTCGCTGGCAGGACATTAAGATAACCAACCACTTATAAAAACTCTCCTTGTACTCTGTGAATCCACAGTTGAGTTCTTGCTGCTAGTTTGTATTTTGCCATTTTAATTTTCTATCAGACAGCTAAAACAAAGCTTTTCTGCGTGAAATTTTCACACAGAGAATGTAGTTGCCAGGACAAACTAAACAGACTGCAAGGAAACTCCACACAAATAGTTAATATCCACCAAAAATCTGTATTACATTCTGCTTTGCTTTCTTCAACTAGATTATTGTTCAAAACACCTTCAAAACCTCTGCTGACAGACTAACTTCCATTGCACTGCACTAATACATTCAGTACTACTCTGTACCAATACACTTTAATAATAATAATAAAATGCCTTTCACTTGCAGTTCTTGTATCTCAAACAGTTTTTAGCCTAACACAACGCATTTCCCGTTTGTCATGAATCAATCCCCTGTAGCTTTACAAGTTCTCTAAGTCTCAAACAGTCTCAGTCCTACTATTGGTCACTGCTCACGTGCAGGGGTAGAGTTCCTCTCTCCAGTGAACATAATGCAAATATAGAAAAAGAGTTCATGAAATTATCATCATCCGTCTCATAAAAGGTAACAGAGAAAGAAAGGCATCGTTTTCAAAGTATCTACTTTGACATCTATGTTCCTTTGACTTTGAAATTCATTGAGATTTAAAAACCTCAAAATACTGGACAAAACTGAAATGAGTTCTCCAGTCCCAAGTTGGAAGTCACTCAGAACGGGAGCCAGGAACAGAGCTCCTATCTGCTGAACTTAAAACTATTACTTTCACCCCAACCTTTCCTTTAGCCCCATTGTGGTATTTGCAACTCCATGACCACATGAAAGGCTAGAAATAATCCTACTCCTAAAATAGCCATCCATCAATTTGCTTAGAGAAATGTATTCTAGAATCCAGGTTAGACTTAATCAAAAAAGAAATTTCTCTGCAGCAGAGTTAAAACCTCTGTGAGAAGGTTGCATCAGATTTAGAACAGAAAAAATAACAACTTCAATATCCAATCACGTTAATGGGAAAGACATACTATGAAATACTTGATTAATTTTTAGTGGTACAGTTTAATTCTCTCTAAGCAGCTTTCACAGTTCCCCTTTCACACAGGGCAAAAAGTTTATAAATTTAAACTTGGTTTGTAAGATAGCTTTGAGCATAAAGTTGTGTCTCTTCTCAAAGTAATGATTAAAAGGTCTGAGCAGGAAGTTCCTTATCCTTTAAAGAAGCCAATCAAAATTAAAAAAATCCATTCAACCAAGAACAAAGTCAGCACTGATTAAGAGTAGAAAAACAAACAGCAAACTCTGTGCACAGCAAACCAGATTTATACAACTCGTGTAACTGTTTCCACACCACAGGCACAGCATATGTGTATATACAACAAATACAGAGCACATGTATAAAATAAAACAAATATATCCTCCCTTATACACATTAACTGGTTGTAAATAATCAGTAAGTCTTGTAAAAACTTATATTTTGTATAATTTGTGGTGATTTTTCTATTAATAATTTCTTGGAAAACACATTTCTTTGGAAAAGTTTGCGTACAAGCACAACAGAAGTGATTCTGGCAAGGTCCAGTACTAAAAATGAAAAAGCCAACACATACACTCACATCCTCCACCTTTTAAAATTGCATAATTTATACAGTTATCTTCAATCTTCAAGGCTGTTTCCCAGTTCAACATACAGTACATTCTATGATTCTTCTAAAATCATTAAAAATACATTTTTTTGTTTAGGTCATCTTTCTTTCATGATCTATACAACATGCTGTATATCTTGCACATTGTGATATTCTTGATGGAAAATACAGTCAAAGCTTCTGTGTGCAATTCAGAACAACTAGTTATAAATAAGAAATAAAATAGAATGAAAATCAGAATGAAAACAGAAAAAGTCTGAATTGCAGGAAGGGAAAACAGGTCTTGCAGAAAGTGGTTTGTTTGGGTTTGGGGGCTGGGTGATGAGAAAAGTACTCAGTATGAACCATAACTAAAAGTTCCTCCAGGGAAAAAAAAATGCATAAATCTGTCCAGAAAACTGAGGGACTGTTAGAGTGCAAAAGAATACAGTACACAAGAGGATTCAGATGTGATGTACAGAATGCTTCCATCTGACACAGGTACTGAAGACTTTTAGAAGACGTGAGTCACGTCTACAGTATAGCTACATAGAGTAAAATGTAAAAAGAAACGTAAAAAGAATACAAGTGCCAGAAACTAGGAAAGTAGTTTCAAAGTGCTTGAAGTATGAAAGACAGAACTCAGCTGGCAGGACAAAATCTGGGAGTGATCAAATACACGCTTCTCAGCTACTCAGGGAGATTGGCAGAATATGGCAAAGCACAGCTTAGTGTGAAGGGTATGAATTACTAGAATGGAGTCAGCGCTCTGAACAAATGCTATTTGAAAGAAACAATTAGAGATGGGCACATGGCCCAAATCAATAAATGCAGGTAACTCTAGGGCACAGTGTAGGAGAGACACATGAGATAATCTAAAATACAGGTATCCTCACATTGAAAACGTACCACCAAATGCACTGCTGCTTTAGGTGCTCCGCTGCTTTAGGTGCTCTGCAGCTTTAGGTGCTCTGCAGCTTTAGAAGTTTTACCTACCAAATGCTTTGGTACATGCATTACTCTGCTGTCACTTCTCCAATAGACTGCATACCCAAAAATGTTCTTCCCCTTTTAAAGAAAAAATTAAAAAGTCACTTCATGTAGATAAGCAGGTTCTAGTGGCCTTGATCCAAAGCCGCTAGAACTTGATGCAAAGACATTGTTGTTTTTGAGACAACGTGGGCTCAGGTATGTAGAAATAGTTCCCTGTACATAAAATTAAACAAAGTCTGAATGCTTCTTTTCTAGAGGTACTTGCCTGCCTCCCTTATTTAGGGCTGATGACTTAAAAATTGAACAAGCTTAGAAACTTATCCACAAATAATGGGTGACATAGGATTGGAATCAAGCATACAATTATTAACATTAAGGGAGTGTTATGAACATACTCTGAATACATCACGAGAAAGCAGGAAAAAAAAAACCAACGCAAAATTAATTTTAAAAGCATCAGTATATGTGCACAATGCAGAGAAGGGAACTTGAAGGAAACCTAAACCGAACAGTAATCTATCAAGTGTATTAGTGGAAAATCTCAACTTCAATAATAGGCATATTACAGCTGTGCCTATTCTGAATCCCCAAGTAATTATAATATGCAGTCTTTTGGAGGAACATTTATTCAACTCCTACTGTTTTTCCTGCTTGGCTTACTGTATTCATTGCACCTGCAGGCCACAGTTTTACTCATATGTTAGTGAAAAGACAGAATTCAAGTTCTTACAAGGAGCACTGAGGGATCACTACGTTTCTGTGGAATAATCTTAGAACTCAACGCTTGGGCAAAGTTAAGGGGAAACATACAAGTCTAGAAAACAACAGTACAGAGTTGGTGAACTTGAGATGTGTTTGCCATCTTGTAGAAACAAGGTATGAGCAAGTACAGACAAGAAAAATAAAGTACTGAAAGAGTCATTGTTCTCCTTATTTGTAGGGGAAGGGAAAGGTGAACTCTCTGAATGTATTAATCTGGATGTTAAAACTTTACAGCACTTGAAGCTATAAAAGTCTGTTCAAATTATCTGAGAATGCCACGTCACATGATTTCCCCATTTATAACTTTAGCACTCAGTTACATGCTTATTGCATGACCTTAACAGCAGCAGCGCTCCAGCGAAAGATCAGGCAGTACCACGATGATGGGCTCTGTACAGGTGCTACACTACTGATACTGAGCAATCACAACAATAAATTTGCATGACATTTCAAAAAACTTTTATCCCCTAAAATAAATATATTTTTAACTGTGACAAAATATCAGCTTTCAAATCAGGTATTTTGGAGCTTAATGTCAAGTGCTGCTAATTAAGAGATAGAGAGATGAAACCTGGCGTAATTAATAAAACAGTTGAATTGCATTTAACTTCAATTTACTAGACTGAGTTTTGAGTTTGAAGGCTACTTTATTTTGAAAATCTTCATCACTCTTCTAATAAAAATGATACTGTCCTGATTGTAATCAATTTAAAGTGTCAAAACATTTTCTAAGTATTGCACCAATGTTGTAAATCCAGAAGCTATCTTAAAATAAGTTGTAACAACCTGTCAAATCACAAAAAGAATCAACAGTGGGGGTCAGAAGAAGTTACAGGTTTCTTCAGGCCCAAGCATCACTTTGACTACTAGATCTGAACACTTGGGTATAATAGCAAGGGACATTGCATTATGAAACAAGCAAAGGCATTTAGTCCCATGTTACTTTGCTGCCAAGGCAGTAAAACTAGAGAGAAATTCTCCCAGAAATTCTACTAACAAGTTTCTTCAACTGAAATTATATCTTCTGAGTAAAAACACATAACAGGAAGCATTTATTTTAATTAGGAGTGATGTTTATAGAACTTAAATAATTGGAAACAGCAGAATGCAACACCAAATGACTTTTCAAGTTATTGCTTTCTTATCACCAGCTTGTGACTAATACCTTTCCTAAGTGATCCAAAAACTGGTCAGATGCACCTAGCAAAGCCTCTGTATCAATTCAATACAGCTGCAAATCCAGACATTTTGAAATAGAAAACAGAGCCATTCAGTGATTGGTGATGAAATTGGACAAATGAATTAATTTCCCTGCGGTACATGAAATTGGGATAATATCTACCTTACAGTAAGGCTTAATTCATTAATGCTTATGGAATGCTGAGAAATCATTAGCTGGATAAAAAAAATAAAAATCTCTAAATCATTCCATTTGGACTGCCTGCTCCCTTAAATCAGCATACGCTTGTCTACTTCTGGAGTCATTAATGTATGCATTTACTTGCTATTTGGTTTGTTTCCTTTTATATTACCAGTAAAATACAATGATTTTTATCTCCTTTATTGCATAACAATAAGCTGTTGCTGCATACCACGTTATATTTCAACAACTTTACTGTTCCACTGAGTCTCCACAATCTCCAGTGTATTTAAGGTCTGAAAAAATACCTATAATCCACTAAGCCTATTTCCCTATTTCCCACCCCCTAAAGAGAGTTGCTAATACAAACATTGCATGTGGGTCATTCAGTGCATTTTCAATGCTTCATTTGACATCCTTACCAAAGTTAATCTAACGGAAAATAACAGCATATAAAGAAAAGCCAATCTAGAATGATTCACTGTTGAAAAACAAAACAAACGTGTTTTGAAAGTTTTCTCTCCAAAAGGAGACTCCTTGGGAACTTCATTATTTAGCCTCTGTTAACAATTTGAATCTTATAATAATTGCAACTATTGGGAGTTTCAATGCCAACAACATTACTGTTCATGGCAATGCTTTGCCACAAGTATATAGACAAATTTGTTAAATCAAGAGCAACAACACTACAAGACAAAAAATAACAACTGCTGTTGTTAAAACAAAAAAGCTCCTGAAGTTCCTCAATCTTGCAGAAAACAAAAAAAAACACAGATGCAACACTGTTTAAAAAAAAAAAAAATTAGCAAACATTGTTAAAACCACATCTTTGTTTAAGGCTCCAGTAATACATTTCATAGTCACCCTTTACTATACAACGTGCACTGTTTTCTCCTAGTGCTCTCCAGCAAGTTTTTATAAAGTTACTTTAATTGCCTATTGAATGAAAGTACCATAATTCAGGGAAAAATTTCAAGCACTTCTGAAGTATAGGGAAATTCTTCCAACAACTGTAAGCACGACTGCGTGCCAACCATCCTAAGCCCAATCATAAGACCACAACAGAAGATTAATAAATAAATTATCAAGGAAGCTGATACTACCTTACTACAAAGATAAGGACAATATGTTTTAAAGATATAAAAAGGAGCAGCTTGACTTTATAGATAGGCCTGATAGATCTGTGGCCTATTATTTAGTATTGCAAATAATTTTCCTATGTACATACACTTTTACTATACTTTAATGGACTATTGTAAGAAACAGTGTTACATCTTAAAAGTTACAGTTTATAAATAATTCAGGCTGTGTAAATCAAAAGATAAAACTGAAAAAAAAAAAAAACCTAAACCTGAATGGCTACAACAAAGCTGTTATTTCAGTTTAAATTTCTCTTTAGTAGGACGTAGTTGGAACAATGTCCCAAGCATATGTATGTATGCCCAACAGATTGAAGAGCACTGTTGTTTTTCTATTTTGGTACCATTTATATGAAATATCATTGTAACAAAGTTCAATGTATACTATGCCGTTCTACAGTCTTTTCAGAATGTCACAAGCATCCAGGACTGAACATATATTCCTCATGCTTAAAAGATAGAATATAGATGTAAAAGCATTCATCTTTGAAGATGACTGCAGGAGTTTTTACTTCTGAAATTCTTGTGCATAAGCCCCTTCCTGAACAGCATTATGGTTCAGGACCAGTATGTTTACAGCAACCGCGTAATAATACACATTAACTACACTAATGGTAACCCCTTTTTTCCCCAAGCGTGGAAGGCAACAAAATTTTCCATAACTCACACGCTCAATAAAAATTATCTTCTGTAAAAGATGTTTCCGTAAAAGCAATGTATAGCATTTAGAACTCCCACCAGCACCATCACCCAACAACAGTAACAAAACAATGCTAGACACTAGAAAGACAAATGAAGTGATTACGATTCTTTACAGCATGGCAACTTTTTTTTTTTTTGCCTGCTGAAACATAATTTATAGAAAAATAATGTTATTAGTGGTTAAAGAATTTTAGCATGGAATTTATTCCTCTGTGTTACTGAATACCTCAACACAACAGCGGATGATTATAAATGCACAATAATTAAACGGCAAAGACAACTGAACTACAGAAGTATATCATTAAGGCTACAGATGTAGCTTGAGAGTTCAGAAGCATGTCAAACGGGTGGTGACTTTGTATTTTTGTGTTTATTTGAAGAAAACTAAATAAAAGTACCTTCTTGAAAAAGTAAAAGAATCAACTGAACCACAAAAGTAAGAATAAATCTTTGACTTCTCAGTCAGATTTCTATTAGTTGTTTTCATCTACAAACTAATAGCAACTAGCAGTCACACTGTTTGTGAAGGAGCCTGCTCTCCAAGGAGAGATCAATCTGTTGATGTTAATTGCTACGGAAAAGATGACAGCGTTCTTTCCACTCCTTTTCTCTCTTTCATGCTTCTCAATATGCCTGGAATACTCTTTCAAGTTCTCTTCATCAAATCTTTAACTCCTTGAAACAACTGTTACCAAAGAGGTTTCTGAAACATTACTTTGATGAAGACAAACTAAAAGTTGGGAGGCACATCCATGACATTCAGGTAGTTTGCAGCAGTGTGTGTTACTAAATTGCACTACTTTTGACTGTTTTTACCCCCAGCTGTATATTAGAGGCCCAAGTACCTGCCAAATCCATCAGAGCAAAATCCCTGGGACTTGGATGGATTGTTTTCTGCAACATCGTTAGAGCGAGCTAAAATGATCACTGTAGTTGTTAGGAGAATCTACCTACTCATTTCAGTAATTTAACAGACTTCTGATATAAAGCTAGAACAGTTACATTTACATAGATCTAACTCGTCAGAAAGATATGAAACCGTAAGTCATCTAAAATTAACCTATTTTCCTTTAAATCAAGTAATACATATTTAAATCATCAGATTAATAGATATAATTACACTTGTCATTTTCACTGTACAATGTTAATGTACTCTTGACCAACAAACAAACAACTCTCAATGTAAGACTTCAAAGCCCAAAGCATTAGCACTAGTAAATGAAGCATATGTTTAGCTACGAAAAAAATTACTCTGCTAGAATTACCTATCTGAAATAAGTCAAATAAAAACATAACAAAATAGTCAATTTTGACATTTCATATTTTGTTGAATACCATTACTGCACAGGCAATCACTGTCTCTTACATATAAATTAACAGCCTACCATCTGTCAAGTGTTCAGATAATCACAGGGTTTAATGCACAATATGGTTATTAGAATGTGACCTGACAAAAGAAAGAGAACACAACCTAATTTGGACAATGAAATCTATGATCTCACTTGCAAATGACAGTTTGACAAGCTATTATTCTGCATTTTGGCTTCTACAGTAAAAGCAATTTTACGCATACATAATTCTATTAGTCATACAGCCAACTGCCTGTGGAAGATTACTTCAAACTATCAAATTTGCTTGGTCATTCAGGGTTTTGAACTTAATTCTTACACAAACATTTGCACCATGAATAGGAGTTTATGAGTATGTACACAAACACCTATGAAAAAAGAACATTAAGTAAAAACAATATTTTGATGCTACCATTTAATTACAACTTCCCATTTTAATTTTGAAGTAAGCATGTAAAAAGTCATTAAGTCCATTAATTACCTCTATATCAACTAGTGTCTGCTGTTACAAGAATGAAGTATACAGGATGCTTCACAATATGTTTCACATCTTTGCTATCTGCTAATGAGCATTATTTTTATTCAGAATACTACTTACATACTATCTTTATGACATATTCCATATGCAATACCTTGGTTTTAATGGAGTAAAGATTAATGACAGATGCTACCACTCAAGGTTCCAAAATTAATGATAATAATAATAATAATACTGTCTACTACAAACACTCTACTCTAGGCAAGCCTCACATGCCCGTAACTTCCACATTTTCCAAGGACTCAACAGCATTGCTAATGTTCCAATATGATATATTTCAAAGGGTATCCTCTAAAGATCCCTTCAAAATGCAAAATAAATGTTTGAGAGATCATGTCTTCAGGAAATAATAATTAAAAAAAAAAAGTATTCTAAGAGTGACAAAACAAAGGAGTTTAACACAAGCTGTAGCATTACCTGCAGGACTTCAGCAGGATAACAACCATGTAATTGGTAAAACAAACAATTGAGAAAATAATTTCTTTGCCTTCACTGAACATCTATTCTTTCAACATTCTTGCCTTCCTTAGCTATGAAAAATCCTATTTTCTCCTGTCTTGTTGGGCAGACGCATTTGTGAGTCAGAGCACTGAACCTGTGCAGCATAGAATCACGGGATCGCCTTGGCACTATCAAACACACAAACATGGAATTGAAGAACAACACTATGGAGCTTTAGTTACACAACAGAAGAGCCTGCCTCAATTGTCAAGGACCACAACAACCCCAGAAGGCAAGGAAAACAAGATCATGGTTTATGCAAGGCCCGTCAGCATTTCCAAGTGTAACGTTACTTGCAGCTACACAAGACAACATTCAGCAGACAACAGTCTGCTCTTCTGATTAGTTCCTACTAAAAGAGAATTAAGAAAAATAAGAACAAACTACAAGGAAAGAACACTCAGACTACACCATTCAGGTTCAGCTTTACACGTAGTCAGAAAGTTTCCCCATTAAATGCCACAAAATATCAGCTGTACCAGATAAACACAAAATACCATTTTCCAAAGCACCTGAGTGACCTGCAAGTCTTATCCTTGTTTTGAAGAACTCGCAATTTAATCACTTTGCAGGTCAACAAGTTCTCATACATCTAATAATGCACATGGTGGAATTCATAAAACATGCTTAGCTGCGTCATTGGAAGCTGTAATTGCTTTGTGAGGCTCCCAGTAGTCTAGGGAGGTTATTGTGTGGTAAAGGTAGAATAATCATTCTACAAGCTCCTAATTCGCTGGATGTCTCTCAATTTGTAGCAACTGTAAGGTGGTACATCACACAATGGCATCTTACATTAGCGTGAACTACAAATGTTTACCAAGGGAATGACCACAGAGAAACCACTAAGCAGTTAATTCAATGGAATTTAATTCACTGAATTCATCAAGTTAAGAAGTGTAACCTTAACAAAAGACAAAGCTCTTGCAAAATCGGGCTTACGCTCTTCAGTCAGTTCAGTGCATCTGAAAAAACTACCCTTAAGTTTAACCACTCAGAACATTATTCTTAACAGTAACAGACAACTTCCAAATAATTTCAGATTCTAACTAGAAAACATTGCACATCAAATCCTGGATTATGAAAGCTAGATTTACATGGAATTGTATTTGTGTAGTTACAGCTTTTAAGGTTTGACACTTCAGGACAGGCTTGCAGTGAGACTAGCACTGAAGTTAACCTTCTATGATGGCTGCTAATTGCTAACTACTCAAGTGACTGCGGAAGCGGATCTCTGTGACCACAGCTTCTAAATGACACCCCGCCAACTCCACTTCTGCACAGGACACTTCAAACAGAATGAAGTTGCCAGTTTTAAATAATAGTTCCTATGATTTCAACTTACAGCCTCTTGTAAAAAGCTGTGAAAATAACTCAATCCCAATAGGATGTTCCAGACTTCACATCTCACTTCACGTAAAGTGCTTCTGGAGTACAGCCTCTGCTGCACTTTCATAATTCACACTAGTGCCTGCAGAAGAAGAGATGCAGAGCAAAGACTTCTGTGTCAAAGCCTGCCTGACTGGGGGAAGGAAAAGCTTCCCATAGATACTGTAGTTCTCAGGTGGGAACAGAATAGCAGGGCTTGCCAAAGGTGGTTTCCAGCAGACATCTAATGAAACTGGTTCTGGAAGTGTCTACTGAACCTCAAGGGACTTCCTCCAGCATCATCTCCAGAGAGAGCACTGTTCTGGGACAGGAAGCACTTTCAAGTGGCACAAAATGAGACATACTGAGGTGGTACAGTCAGAATAACACCTTACAGCATTCTCTGCTTGGAGATGGCAAAATTTCTCTTTATGTGTGCCAAATCTATTACATTTTATGCTTAGATACAGAACTACTACTGGAGTTCTGTGCATGGAGTTCCATGGAGAAAGCTAAGGTATTTAAAACTGTTCTCTTGTATTGGACATCCAAGTTAGGAAAAAAAAAAAAAAAGAAAAAAAAAAAAAAAGGAAAAAATGCTTAGAACACCTCAAAATCCACTGTTTTCAGGATGTAATTTTTGCTTCTTTTGCTAATAAGACTAAAGAAAAAATATATATATACATATTTATATATATACACATATATGCTTCCAGGATATTCTGTTTTAACAAACTATTTTCCCTCCTGAGACTAAGTACACTCACAGATATAGACATCATAGATGGAAGAGCAGGAGCTGACCTAAAGTAGCCTGTTAAAATGACCAAAACAAATGGCAAGGCGAACACTTGTGCATTGTGTAAGGAAAATATTGTAGGTGAGAGGAAGGAAAAAACACTTCAAAAATAGTACTTTGTAATCAAAGAAGCTTATGCTTCTCTTCCTCTCAGAATATTCTGGCATTAGCACTGCCTGTACATTTGCTTCTCTGTAATAATTTAATTGCTAACAAGATCAGAGAAAATGATTTATTCCACCCCCAGTCTTCCTACGTTTGTACGTCATCCTATGGGACGTTGGCTTTCTGAATTGCTTTTGGCCATCTGATATTATATTACTGCAGCCTTCCTCAGAAGGAGCCAAGAAAAAAAAAAAAACACCACAAAATAATTACATTAATCCTAGGAATCAAAGCTTATTGACTTTCCCTTGAGCTATAATACAAAAAGCTGGTTACAGAAGTTGCCAACTTATTTAATGATACCACCAACTTCTTTCTGAACTCATCAAAATGTCTTCTGAAAAAATTCTCAAGTTGTTGATGTATAGCAATACATTATTAACTTCAGCTCATCTTAATGCTGAAGATAGTAACTCTACCTGCCTCTGTTCCTTCTACCTATTTGTGCCTAGCCAAACACTGAAAAACACTGTTAATGCAATAAAAAATCTCTTCAAATGTGTTCTGTATTGTTACCCCTTTTCATCTCTCTTATTCCCATCCTCTAGCTTGTAAAACTAGCCAAAAATTAAAGGGGAAAAAAAAAAAAAAAAAGCCAAACTAAAGCAGTGCTGTAGTAAAAAGCAGTATAAATCGAAGTGAGATATTTTCTTTGCATCCTGACTCCCAAACACTGTAAGAATTTTAATGGAACTTCAGAGTATATCCAATACTACCTGAAATAGATGTGAATTTATGCCAGTCCTTCAAACAAAGAGTATTTGCCATCAGTTAGTACTGACATGCACCTTCATTTCAAGAAGCATAAGACAACCTGAAGCAAAAATAAAAAGTATTAAAAATTTAAGATGGAAATGCTGAAATTGAAGCAGAAATTCATTTTTTTTCCAAAAGCCAAATCAAAGGTCAGACTTGATTTTGTTGTCCAAATTTGTGTCCACCACTTGATACACCTACGTATGCATTTCTAAAACTCTGATTTATATAAAATATTGATTAGCTAAGCAAAATATTGGTAATCTGAATATGTCATTTTTATAGTAATGAAAGTAAGAAGGTTTACTTATATTTTAAATCACATATGTGAATCAGGGAAGGAATTTATACACTCTCAAGCTGAGCACAGAATACTGAGATCAGTAAAAAGAAGAATCAATTAGGTACTGTAACTTAGTTCTAACCATTAATGACAGCACATTTGAGAGGTGAAAAACGATGGCATTTCATAACAAGGGCATGGCAAAAAGCCATCCTCGCTTTGTAGCACTGAATCCAAGCGTGATATTCACCACAACGAAGCCACTCCTCAGCACTCCACCTCACGGAAACCTCAGCCTACCTGAGCAAAGTCCTCTGGGCACAGAGGGACAGCCTTCTGGGAAAGCAGCAGGAACAAACTGCTAACTTTCTGCCTTCTTTACTCATCTCAGTCTACTAAGAAGATTAGCATAGATTCCAACAAACTCTCCTTTCATTTGAAAAGGAGGGGGAAAGACAATAATTAAAGACACAGAAGTGTGATGTAAGCTTAGAGATGATAAAAGGTTTCTGGAAAACTATTCAATGAAAAGGAATTTACAGTATTACTGTAGTGTTGCTGAATAGTCACTGAATTTTAGGGATAACAAAGCATTGCAGCTTTGATTTAAATGGCTGTAATTTTCTGCTTTTATATCTGAAATACTATAACTTACAATACTGCCATAGTATGATTATTTAGATGTTAAACTTTGCCATTATACAAAAATGGCATCACATACATCCAGAATGGATGAGCAGGAGTAATGGTGAAGTGCTGCATAAGTTATGAAAATTACACTTTAGATATAAATTGAAAATCTCATTGAATTAAGCCAGCTTTTTATGTTGACAGTATATAGTACAAGATACAAAATTAGTCTTCATTTGATTTCTATTCGGAGTTCAAAACAGCAATTTAAGCGCATGATAAAGAATGTCCTTTTTTAACATTGATTTGCATTAACCTTTTGTCAGCCTACCTAATTGAATTAGTTTAAAGGATGTCTAACATCTGCAGTGACATGTACTTTCCCTGTTGCTAATCCTAACGATCCTAAGAATTCTCTTGCCAGGGTGATGATGTATTTCAATGATTATTCTTGCAGAAATATTTACCCCTCGGTGGGTGGAAGCATAGTTAAATGAAATAAGTCTCTCCTTACATTTTTCTGATAGCCTGGCCTCAATGCCCAGCCTTTTGATTCCAGGTTTGAGCTTGCATATGCTCAAAAGACAGCTCAAAAGAAAAAGTTCTACACATTACCTTCATCTTTATCCTGAGGGTACCACACAGGGAGTGGTTTTAACATGTCAAGTTTCCCTATTAAATATTCAAAGCCCTTTGCTAGATCTTAGCATCAGAAGAGGTTCCTAGTGACTTGAATTCTTTCCAGTTAGTTTTATGAACCTTTCAATAAGCAAATTTTTAATAATACTGAATCACAGGGGTTGCAAAGGGCCTCAAGAGACCATCAAGTCCAATACTCCTGCTAAAGCAGGTACCCTACAATATGCACAGGCAGGCATCCAGATGGGTCTGGACTTGATCATATAGATTTCATAGTGGACAATTGTGAAGTACATAAAAAATAAACAATTACAATGTGATGTAACTAACATAAATACAAACAATTCCTTTACAAAATCCTCCATATGCTGATGCAAAGAGCCATCTGTTTTGTAGTGTAAGCAGAACATACTTAACCAGACCAATGAATGTTGCTGCTGATCTTCAAGTGCTTAAAAAAAAAAAAAAAAACAGGCTAAAATAATGAATTCAATGATTAAAGTTTAATTTCAGATCAACTATGACTAAGTGGAATCCCTTTAAGTGTAAACTGAACTTCTTTTTACCATTTCTGCTCAGAAGCTAAGGCTTCAAGAGTATGGCACAGAGAGAATTCTTTGCACATTATATTCTCTCTAGAAAGTCAGGCATAACTGCATTTCTCATGTTTAGCCCAATGAACAAGTTTTGTTGTTCCTGTTGTTTTTTGGTGTATTTTTTTTTTTTCCCCACAAGTCTAAGAAGTTAGCCCTCAGCAAATGCAACCCACGGCAAAAGGATTATGAGAAATACATCAGCATTTTGAACGGGCTTTAAAGCAATCTAATTATTAGCCACATGCTCCAATTTGTGAGAAACATAACAACCTAATAACCAGATTGTCACCAGACACATAATGAAAAATGTGTGCTAGCACTGAAATACTACATCTTTCTGTGCCATCTGCATTCTGTGAAGTTCTGCTGATCTCCCACTTGGTTGACAGAGTATCAACTGAAATGGTCTTGTCTTTTTTTTAAAGAACTCATAACATTTGGAAGGAAGGTGATTAGGTGATTTTAACTTAAGAATTACCTGTCTTATTTAAGGTTTGGCACTACAACAAACTGCTCCCTGAGAAAAGACTGGCACTTGGGTTTAAGCAGCATCTTTCAAAGCAGAATAATCCAGCATCTATTAGGTGAAGAATTTCAACTTTATAACTACATTATTTTAAATTACAATGTTTATGATGAGACAAAGTAAAACTCATTGATAAGACACAAAATATTAGTTACACATCTTTAAAACCTGAGGAACACATTATTCCTTAAATTGTGCTTGTAGATTCACCTGATTCAAGTTAGCAGTTTATAACACCATTAAACCACCTTCAGGAAAGCAAAAAATGTTTCCAATGATAACAGCTTACAAAGGTTAACTGTTTTATTTCACTCACAAAAAACAGTTCTGACTGATTACTACGAATGTTTCCATCTTACACAAGAAATACTGGTATAACAATGGAAGACTAATTCTGAAACAATGGCAATGTCTAGTATCCTCTGAATCCCCTAGATCAGAAAGAAGCATTACAGAATTTTAATTTTGGTAAAGTTCACATTTCAGGTAGTATAAAGCCGTTGTTTTTTTCTCCTATTATGATATAGGGAATTTTTATGTCATACCATGCACCCACCAGGAAAACACGCTACCACATTAAGTAATCCATACCTAAATCCAAACACAAATTTAGCAGCTACTGGGTAGAAAACCTGTACAGCTCATGGCATGTAGCCAGAAAGGTATAATCCTCATTTTCAAGGTGTTGAAAACAATCTTTGGAAATTTGAAGGACGATGTCCTGCTGGATTCTTCCAGCAAATTTACTGGTAAATATGAGCAATCAAAATTCTTCCAAGCACTTTTTCTGTACCAACATTCAGAGATGTGAATTAGCTCCTCCACAAAATGATAAAAACCACCAGCACTCATGGATGCTTTAAATAAATAAATAAATAAATAAATAAAATCACAATATGTATTTAAAATCCCTATAGTGTATGTGAAGTACAAAGAAATATCTGTACAGGCTTACAGGCACCTGTATTTCATTCTTGGTAAAAATTCTTTGCTGTGTTTTTGAAAAGGAACAACATATATAACCTAATAGTGTCCTCCTTGACAAAAGCCATTTTTCCCTACTATCTACAACTCAAGACAAGACTCAGAACTCACCAGTCATAATCTGCGAACAAGAAATTAAAAACTGTGACCACAATATCACCTCAGCTGTATGTGAAGTATCTAAGACAACACAAGCAAATGAAAAATGACTCCATTCAGCTATTCAACTTAGGCATACAAAAACGTGCAGTAGCCAACACAAGCACTAAAGCTTAGCCACTACTACTTCATTTCCACTTCCTTTTATAAGAATTCATCTTCCTCAACTCTGGAAAAACACCCACTGCAGAGTCACTGCTGCTAAGCTGGTGCTGAGCTAAAAAGCTACACAAAAACTTGAGAGAAATATCACGTTCCCTCCCCACCTTTATGAACAACCCTGTTTGCAGTGTGAAAACCTTCTTCTCTCTCAAGCGCTGTATCTTAAGATCATTTTCTTTCTGTCCCAGTTATTGAAAACTATGTATTGGTTATCAAAGCACAGCAAAACTCCTATTTACCCATTTCTAATGCTTCTGTAAACCAGACACCATAGAGAGCCCTTGTGCAGCATTATTTTGTTTCATCTGCTAAATGGTGCGCTACCACTTGAATACTGTATCTTGAAACCAAAAGCTTCAGAAAAACACCCATTTAACAGGTACTAAATAAACAAGTACCGAAAAAGTGAAAAAAATGTAAAAGCTTGCCTTTCTAATTCAGTACAGCAAAAGAAAGACTCCTTTATTGTCTCATTTCAGAGACAATATATCAAAGGCAGAAAATGTTGGCTTTATAGCCATTGAAAATATGAAAGACAATGCTTGATTTAAGCAAAAAATTCAAAACTCATATTTACTGAGACTTGAGGAATAAAAGGAATAAAAAGATTTTCCCCTCTTCCCAGGAAATAGATTAGTTAGGCATGACATTTTTCCACTTCAGTGTTGCACACATTTATAAGCTTCCCTTTTGTAGCATTTATGAATTCAAACGGTGCTAGGGTTAAGCTGGAGGAAAGCAATTTGGCATGCTTGCTTCTGCTTTTATCAAAGAAAGCAAAAGCAGTCCACGAGGTCTGGACTGACCTTAAAGCAGAAGTGTTTATCAGGGGATTGCTAAGGACTTACCAATTGTGTTTGGTAAAAGGAAGCCTATATTTGATGACACTTGCACACAATGTGTCAATAATATGGCTGTTACTCTGTAAGTATTTTCTACATAAATAGCTTCTACATGTAAATTAAAAGGACAAATTAATGTTGTGTTTTACAGGAAGTTTCCAAAGTCAGCTACTTCCAAATTCAGAAAACTTACACACCAAAATTCAACCAGTGTGCTTCCATGCAATCATATTTATAGAAGTGCATGTGTATACATACATATATGTGTGTATGTATACATACTTATGCATGCACATATACATACACAAATACTTTACCACAGACAATTTCCCTAGGAAAATCAGGTACATGAGGGAGGTCATCTGTGAAAAAAAAAGCATCTTAAAAGTACTGCAACCATGTAAAGGATGCAGACACTGAAAGGAATCTTTACTGAAATAAAAAGCAGATAAAGGGAACCAGGGACAGAGAAATGGAAGCCAAGACTGAACGCAGTAAGGATTAACACATGCATATTTAATTTACAGGTCACCTATCACATGCAATGCAACAGGTGAGTGCCTGTTAATAACTATAATCAAACAAACAGCTATAAACCTACACACCACTCCTGACACATACAAGAATACTTCTTTGCACTTCAAAAGTTTTCCTTTGAAAATACAACAAGAATCTGTTCCAATTTTTTTTTTTTGCACACTCAACGACCTATAAACAGCTTAACTGTGCATACAAACATTAAAAATCAATTTACCGTGTCATTAAATAAAAACAGGCACAGAAAACTATCAAACCCATACAACACATTCATTTCTTCTGTATCACACAAATCTGTTGTTTAACAAACGTTTCAGCAGTTGATCAGTTAGTTACAATTCATGACAACACACGTCTATACTAGTTTAAATTTCACTGCATAATGTGACTGCCTCTCATTTCTAAATCATCCTTTCGTGCTGCAGACTCCTTTAATTATCACAGTTCTTTTCTGGGATACTGGAATTGCTATCACTGAACTGTGATATCAAAGTTCAACTTTTCCTAAGCTGACATCTGAAAGATATCAAAATGAAAGGAAGAACTTATTGAAACCAGAGGTGAGATCATGGGATGAAAATGAGTCTTCGCCACAGTGCTTAATGCATTATACACTCTTTTCCTAAAAGGAAAAAAACCAAACAACCCATATATTTCCACTTTAAATACAAATCAAAGAATAACTAATTCTCCACAGAATGCTAAATTCTCTTCAGATACTAAAGTTACCAAGACACTTAGTATGTATTTCACTATCATCCTGAGTTACTTAAATTTCAGCGATTTATTCATAGAAATTATCGAGTACAGAGTGGGGCAAGGAGGGGGAATGAGATCTCTGCAATATTATATATCTTATCTCCAGCTTCCTGTAGAAATGCTACTATAGAGGCAAACCTCGTGTGAATTCAGAAGAACCACAGAAAATACCACTTTTAACATTTTTTCCCTACCCAGCACTATTGTACTAATGACCAGAAGCAAAACCAGTGCATTTATTTTTAAATACACCTAGCATGAATCTTTGCAAACAGAACTACACCAGAATACCTCAACTACTGTGAACAAAGCCAAAGTCAGCAATCATTCCCTTAAAGATTCGGCCACCCTCAGCACATCAACTTTCTTTACACTTTCCCTCTAACCACTGCTCAGCAGTTTTGTATGCTAGGAATGCCAGGTGGCTAAAGAAGTTGTCCTGTCAGCTTTATCTTTAATCCAAGAACTTTAGATCTGTGAATATAACAGCAAAGGACGTGTGGCAATGTTTGTCAACACAACACATGCCCCTACCTTTACAGTACCTTCTCCTTCCTGCACTCTGAGGCTACAAAGGCTTACAAAATAAATATTTGGAAGTAATTACTTATGTATCAATAAAAAGAGAAGTTACAGGGGAAGTATCCCGTACCTTTGTCGGTGAGACAACTAAGCAGAGCCAAAAAGATCAATTTGTACAAGCAAAACATAAGCTAGAAAAGGGTTACCAAACGGATTAAACTGAAGTGACTTTTGACCAAACCAGTGGGCCTTTAAATTACACAGATGATGTCACTTATTATTAAATAGGCTAGCAACAAGTTTCATCAACAAACTGCCCTGTGGGCAGTTATTACATTCCCAGCCTTCAAGATGAACAACAGCCATGCTGGTGCTTTGTTAATGTTCTGAACTGTGTGGCTGCCATCTATAAAGATCAGGTGAAAGTAATTCAGCTGAATGTCCTCATCTCATTTTTCAAACCCAGGACATGGTATCCCATCTCATTTTTATTAGTCTTATTTTCACATTTTCCACACATTTTCTGAGTACAAAGATTTTTTTTGTGTGTTTTTTTCACAGCTTTCCAAGCCACTCACAGAGCTCATCAGCTGGAATGGCATCAGCCTTTCTACTCTATGATAGTCATATTGATTGGTATCTCCCAAAGGCATACTGTAATCATTTCATCAGCAATAGGGTTCTGGACAGATACACACTTTGACTTTCCCCTTAGATATGACAAATGCAGTCCTCACTGTTTCAGATCTTGTGCAATTCACCATGTATCCACTACCACAGGATGACGCTTCTACACTTCTGCAGTTGTGAAGCCCATGTATTTATATTTTTCTAATTCACACATCATACCTTCCAGAGCCCTTTTATTAGTTTATGGTGATTCCTCCATGAAAGTATTAGTAGTGTATTCCTTTTGAGTAATTTTGCACAGCATCGCTTTGAATAAACTCAGTATTAATAACAGGCTTCTCCCCCAGTGCAGCACACTTCATTCTTAAACATCAGAGCGTATTTCTGTTATGTGTCACACAGACACTATTTTATTTGAGGCCTGTCACAATTATTCTTCATAGAAAAAAAAAAAAAAAAAACAAGTCTAGCTGTGGTTATTCCTTGCTAAAGCCAGAATGTGACCATCTGCCTTTTCACACCATGTTTCTACACTGATGCCTCAAATCATCAGCAGTTCTGGTAATTGTCTGTTTTCTAACCCTTGGTGTCCACCATCAATGAAGCTTTTTACTCTCATGACAAAGAAAGTATACCTTTTATCCATATAGGGACGTTTTAAGACATGCAGCACAGTCATGGGTAAGGTGCTGTGTGTATGGCAGCAATAGATAATCACATCATCAGCATGCTCTTTTAAATAAAAAAGTCATAGAACAATTTCACAGGTACTTCAGCTCAACGCTGTGCATCTCCAAATACTACACTCAGCAGCTTCAGCATTTCATACAGAGCCAGTTTGCTGAGACTACTGACTAAAAAAAAATAAACTAACTCCAAGAGTAAAACAGAAAATCCATACCAGCATGGCACGATTAGTTTTCCATATTAAAATTATACTTGCAGTCAGTTTTGCACTTAAATTAGTTTGAGTTATTCTTAAATATCAGGCAAACACATCTAATTAGATGCAAGTTGATGTAAATTTCAAAAGGCAATTCACAGCGGTATCTAAAAAAAAAAAGAAATGTAAAATAACCCAAGGATATGTCTTCTCTCTAAGAAGTCACAGCCTTGCAAGCATACCTTTGAATATGCACATTTTGTCATTACAGTTGCCAATATCAGCTGTACTGAGGAGCTGTATATTTTTGAATGCATGTAGAGGAATGACATCTTAATGTAGGAGAAAAGCAGGCCAAAGCAGAAAGTTTTGTTTAAAAAAAAAAAAATGTAACTACATGAATCATCTCATTATTGTAGGACCTGAAATTACTAAAAAAAAAAAAGTATTTTATGTCTACTATACCAAATCTTAATGTATTTTAAAATTCAACCCATATTTTCCCCAAGTACTTAATATCATCAATTATTTTAAAATATGCGAGCTACCAAACAGATTTTAAGGATACAAATTTATTATCAATATTCAAAGTTAAATATATTTATCTTCAGTGTTCCTGCAGGAAAAAAATTCAATCAAAAAGCAGCATTCAGTACTTTAAAGACCAAGAAAAAAGAAATCTGCTAATTCAGAATGCAAAATCACGACCAGAAGAGCCTTAAGTGGTTTCTATAGACAAATACAAGGATTGATGAAACACTCACTTTCCAAATTTTACTCAGATAAGAGTTAAGCGGTGTATTACTGTAAAATGAAATATTTAGTTCAATGGAATTCCCATCAAAGTTGAATAGCCAAATTCAAGTGAACACAAATTGAAGCATTATGTATTTTCCTATAGCATTCAATTTAATTACCCTAAATGGAGTGTTACTACTGATTACTGTCTCTCAAGCTGAATAAGACCATTTGACAGTTACTCTGGAAAAAAGCATTTTAAAAAACCTATCATAAATTTGAAAGACTAGAAAAGAAATATCCCATATCCAGTTTGATATGGGAAAAAGTTTCAGCAACATTTACTAACCATCATGCTTAGTGCTTCTTTTGCCAATACTCTCAAAATGAAGAATGCTAATTGGTCAGTGCAAGAGTACAGCAGTCAGGTTGCTCACATATAAACTTCAAAGAGCAACCTGCACAAAATCAATGCCATAACATCGCTCTCAGAGAACTTCAAAGAGCTTTGCGTTGAGATTACGCTAAGATTATTTGCCCTACAGCATACAAAATCCTCAGCTATGCTATTTTGGGAAAATATAACAACATCTCCACAGTTCACCCATTTCAAACGCTAAGGAAGTGCTCACCATGAAGATGCAGATGACTGTCACTGCCCTGCTGAACCATAAAATTGTATCTCTAATGTACAATGCTGAGGACAACTAAAAGAATTTCATTTTTCCTTTCAGATAAGGTAATCACAAGTCTTCCTTGGAAATTAACTTCCCATGTCATCCAAATCCTTCCATCTGTACCTGGGGATTCTTTCTGTTTTTTTAAAATCACACACCTTTTAATTATTAGATGCAGCTTACACTTGCATCTCCAGAAATACGGTTAACCCCTGTTTCTCCAGCATTTTATTTCACTCTGTTACCAGAGTGCGAGCATGCTGCCCAGTACACAGATAAGCAGGGAGCACAGGGAGTACTTTCTCCCCATTTCATTCAGCTAATAGAAATCTGAAGGCTGCTCAGTGTGACAGATGAGCTATGTGAGCTAAAGCAACTTGTTCCGCTTGTCAGCCTCCAAGAGCCTACAGCAGTGAGATACAATTGTGATGACACCACGATCGCAGAACTGGGTCAAACATACGGTCACTTTAAAACAGAATGTCAAATACTCTTTCTACTTGAGAAATTTGATTCAGTGACACTAAAAGCTGTTAGATACCATTAGCTTTATATCTAGGTTCAAAATGAAACCGTTACTTTGACAGTATTTCGAGAAGCCTCTCGTGAACCCTACATTGCCATTAAAGCTTGCAGGAATCACAAACTGCCAAATAACGTTCACTGCTGCCCATGGGGATGGAGCACTTTGGGACCAGGACACTGCGCTGTGTTACACCATGAGATCCGTGCCTTTGAAACAATACTTACATTGTGGCTTCATAGATTAAGTGGATTAAAATCCTTACAGAATTTTGAAGATCAAACAGACAAAATTTAGAAAAAAAAAAAAGGAATAGAAAGGTAAAAACAACAGGTATCCCAGCTCATGCCTATACCTATTATTTAGTCCAAGCCAGAAATGAATCACTTTGTTGTTTATTTTTTTCCACTCCAGTGGAATAGAAAACGTGCTACTCAAATACATGTATTTAAAGAGGACAAGTACTACTTAACAGCCCATTCAAATTATTTCCAGGCACCTTTGAAGTCAATTTGTACTGTGTTGCAACAATGCAATATTTTCTCCATGTAACACTACCATGTGCACATTTCAAACTCTAAACAACTGCAGCACAGAGTTCATGCCATAGATGCATGTTTATAAAAGCAAATGTTAAAGTGAAGATGATTCTTGACATTACCCTCACATCAATCTTTAGAATTTTTGTTGAGTCACATACAAGCTCTTCAACAGAATGACTTGAGTTGAGATATATACATACTGTAACTTGTCCAGAAATTCCAGAACATTTGAAAGGGAACAGCAGAAGTCTGGGGCACCAAAAGTAACTTCCTTCTTGGTATTTCACTAATTCGTATTGACACAAAAGGCAGCCCAAGTCAAGCTCAAATGATGGACTCTGCTTAAGCTCCAATTCCCAGACAGCTGAAGCCCACAGCTGAAGTTGTAGTTGTATTGACTACATTGCATTGAAATATTTGTATATAAAATATATGCAGCAACACCTGAAATATCTCTGTTTTGCTTACATTCCATAAATGCCCATCTAGTTCTGCACAAACTTATTTCAGGAAGAATACTTCCAAGGAAAACTTACCACGGAGCTCCTCAAAGATGCATATTTCTGTGTAGTTCTAAACTTACATAATTTTTAAAAATAATTGCTGTTTACTTGCTTTGATTTTTAAATATGTCTTTGATCTCATTCATTAATATTCATTAGTCTTCTGATGTTGGACTAACGAGAATCTTACACATTTATGAGAAGCTATTTAAACAATGCTATCAGACAGGTTTTTCCTGATTTATGCTTCTCATCAATACTGACAATACTCGATTCTTTGTATTCTCCAGTGTTTTCTTCAAGCTTCCTGAAACTATAGTTTACATATTTCAAAACAAAGCAGAGCTCAATAAATGCATAACTATTTCTGTCAATGGTAAGCACAGAATCCTAAATGGATAAAGCAGCAGAAACACATTATATATGTGGACAGAATGAATAATACTCATACTCAGAGTATAATTTACTTCCATGTTTTACATATATTATTTATGCTTATGATGGAACATCTCTGAAGCTACGAAGAACAACACAACCTCAACTCTTCAGTTTAAAGAATTTGCTTTGGGCCCAAAATCACACTACTATCACCAGAACACAACACCAGCCACTCACAGGAGCATCACAGGCGCACTAAGAATAACACACACAAACTGACAGCTACTTGCCCTCTTTGCAATAAAGAAAATAAAGTTGTTTTCCTGTTTTGTTTCACCTGATAGCATTATATACAAACCAGAAGTTGAAAGCAGGAGTGTCCTGAGCGATATACCTGTTGTACATGCACTGCAAGTTACAAACACCCAATCCAAATGCTGATCTACACTAGAAGTAACTTTGGCAAAGCAGTCCTGTGCTACTTTCACTACGTATGCAAAGATAACGAAGATATGCAATACCATTCAAAGAAACAATGCTTCTTCAGAAGTAAGCATTCATGAAGTCAGCTCCAGTAATTCTCATCTCTCTGAGAAACTGAAATGACCTTTTCCTGAAATATCATTTTGGCTGAAGGACAGAAATGACCTCGCATAAGCGTCAGTGCTAACCAAGCAGTGCCACCCACTTGTTCACATGTGCTGCACTGGCACATGGATTTATCCTCTATTAGGAGCAGTCAATTACCGTGTGTCTGTTGCTGTTCTTACCTTCAGGGTTCATTGCTATTTCCAAATTAAATCTTTAAGAACAAATGCAACATTTTAAAATTTCTTATTATTATTCACAAAAATTCTGAGATAAAGCCACACCATTTGTAGCCACGTATTACTGCATTCTATCTAGAAATCACACAAAAGTATCCATTAGAAGTTTCTGAGTGACAGTACCATGAACACACACCAGCAGTGAAGTGCACAATTATACCTTGTCTGCTACAGAATTCAGAACATTTGAGTACGCACACGTACACCAGATTTTCACACATGGAGAAGCAGTTGCTCTTGTCTCAGTTGGAAATAATAACAAAAAAAATCAAGAGAGCTGAGCATCCCCAATTACAGGACTTCTGGTGTGTCTCACAGCACACTCAGAACCCAAGAGAACTGGAACCTACAAAAAAGAACAAATATTCAGTGTTGTTATACATCAGAAAATTGGACAATTTCTCACTAGTATCAGAGTTGGATTATGTATAAAGCTACAGATGTTAATATGAATTGAGTTCTACATTACAGTAGAACTTGGGAAAAGATAAGGAAATAAGTATTCAGTTTTTTTTAGACTCTAAGAATTATGCAAGGTATTTACATAAACCACACGCTGTGGATAATCACCCATTTCTAATTCTGATTAAGTGCAACATCAGGTCTTATACACCATCCTCATAAAGGCTAAGTATGATTAGTCTCCTTCCAAAGAAAAATATTTTCTCACTCTACTCTTTCCTGCTTCCCGTTACCTTTGTTTCTCTGCACTGCCATAACACTCAGCTGGACTAGGACTCAAGTTTACCAAAATTGGGCACACAAGACAAAGTTTGACACCTTACAGATGTAAGACTCTTCCTCCTCTAAATGTCTAGAAATATACACTAACAGAGCCCACTTCCTTACTGATTGCTATTGGTTCTTGACTGAAAACTGCACTTAGTTATGCTCCACTGAGTCATGTATGAAACCTTCTGTGGTTATATTGTTCAACATGACCATTAATAAGCCTTACAAATTCCAAGGGATTGCACCATCACTCTATTTTATTTTTTTATTTGTGGCAAAAGTTAAATTATGTGTATTCTGTAAGTGTATTACACCAGAGAGGAAAAGTTACTCTGTCACATGAAGTCAAGAAACCGAAACAAAACTAGCTAAAATAGTGCAAGCATTATCTAATTTTAAACAAAACATAATTACATTAATGCACTGTGATTTTATTTTAAAATGGATCTTGGTAATAAGTGAGCTTCACTACAAAAATAAAACTGATGGCAATAAAAAAAAGAAACAAAGGAAAACAATTTTTGTTAGTTCAAATGAAGCTAACAAGGGTTAGCAGCAGTAAAAAACTACCTTCTTTAAATTCCAAAAAGAATCTCTTCTCCTGACCTTTCTAAAGCTCAAGATGCATACGTACACAGAATAAACAAAGTAATTTGAAAGCAAATTCACTGAATGCACCTGACCTTTGAAACAGCACAGATAATTTTAATCAGATTTGCACAACGGTAGTCTCAGTTTTTTTGGTAACAACGCAGATAAGAAAAATAACTAGTTAAGGAAAAAAGACAACATATAACCACAATCATGATATCTTTAACTTTTTTCTGGAGATAGACAACAATCTTAAGAATCTCAGAATCAGGAAAAATTCCTCTGCATTTCCCTGAGTCTCCAGCCAGAAGCGCTCCATTCAACTCTAGAGACAAAAGCCCTTTCTGACAGTTAAACAACTTTCTGTCAGATAAATCGAAGGACAGAAAACTGACAATAATTCACAGGTTAAAGAAAAAAAATGTAAGTTACACAACTATATAAAAATATTGGTTTTGATCAGAGTAGCCAATAGTTCCCCCAGACCACTTAGTATACAGGAGGCTGTTCAAACATCTCTGGCTCATTAGCTTTGGTTTTCAGAGCTTAGGAGCAAAATCAAAATCCACAGTGACAATAATAACCTAGTGAGTAGTGCTGACAAGTTAGAAAAACCTCTACTTACAAAGAACACATTCTCAGAATCAAACACAAATTAGCTTTAGGTGAAGCTAGCTGACAATACTTTCGTTTGTGGACAGATAAACGTAACAAGAGTTGCAAACAACTGACTTACCAGCATTTGAAAAATTAAACAAAGAAGCATCGTACTTCTTGCAAACCTTAAACTTACCTCAAGTTAGTTATGTGACTTCAAAATGAAGCATTCATATGGAAAGCTACAAATCTGTTCAGATTCAGAACACATAAGCTCCATCAGCAGTCATTCTGCAGTGATGGTAACAAGGTTCCATTCAAGCTGGCAACCACAGCAATGAAGTCTAACACAACCAACAAAGCTGGTTTTGGACAACTGAGGTCTGACTTTACTTTTGACAAAAGAACAAAAGTGAGTAAAATAGAGAACCTCCTTAACTTAGTAGTTACCCAAAACTAAACTGCATTTGCATAAGGATAGAGGTTTTTGTTCGTTTCAAATCATACATTTCAACAGCACTAGTTCTGATTCTGTACTACTTGTCTTTAAAGCTTAAGTTCTTTGCATTTACAAGGAATTATTCAGTTTAACAAAGCACTTACATCTTAGAAGAATCATTAAAAAAAGTACCAGAAAGCCCTTCTAACTGCATGAATTTGTAACTGGATAGAGCAGATGCTTCCCTCCAGAAGCAGCACTACCGCAGGGCTATCTATCTACCAGCAGCAACCTCAATCAGGTGTGTTGGGTCACTTCATCCACGCTCAGATCTTTGAAAGTGAACAGTCTAACATCTGACACAGCCTCTGAGAGGGTAAGCAGCAGAACAGAGTTTATAAACATTTGAAACAGTTACTGAGAGCTAAGAGACATTAAGCTCGGATCATGCATAAAGCAGTCCTCCAGAAATGGATTCTGCCATTTCTCTCTGTTGCTGATTCATTATTTGATTTTGCTGAATGCCAACCAAATCTATTCTACGGCTACAATCATACTCCTCTTCTGCCAACTGTTTTGGTGTTCTTTTATCTCCTTTGTTCACAGTGGATTTTATCGTACAGCTTGTCTTTCGCCACAGCTATCTGATATTCTCATCTGTTCCTAATAAGGAGTTTAATTTATTTAGCTTATCACAAAGGTTGAGAAGGGAGCTGATCACTGTGTACAGACACTTACCCAGTCTGACAGTGTAAAGCATTCTGACCTTGCAGAGGCATACAGGACACAGCACCTCGAAAAGCACATTAAAGAAAATGAAACTTGAGTAAGGGCCGATTTCCAGAGAGCTTCATTTAAATTAGAATAAGCTGAAAAAATTCTATACAGCCATTGAAATAACTTATGGCTGTTGTTGCATTGCAACTGATTAACATGCAATGACATCTCATTTCTCATTAAAGTTTTGTTCTCACTTTTGTTCTGTTTGGATTTGAAGGAAGCCCTGTACCACAAACTTGCAGGTATCGCTAATTATTACAGTTTCCACCTAGGAAAGCTCCAATTTATAAAATGCTCATCAGAGTTTGAGGAAAAAAAGGTTACTTCAATCATTCACATCATTAAAGGAAAGAAGTTTCTGTAAAAAGATGCAAAGAGATGAAACGCTCTCTTTCCAGGCCTGTTTTTCTGTTGGTCTTGATTTTTACATCTATGGTGAAAGTGACTGAAGCCCCAACCTCTGCTGATTTGTAACATCCTTAGAAAAATAAGAAAAACCAATTAGGCATTGATTTTATGAGGAAGCATAAAAACCATTGGGTGGTGGTCAATGGCTCTATGTCCAGGTGGAGGCCGGTAACAAGTGGTGTCCCCCAAGGGTCTGTCTTGGGACCGGTGCTCTTTAACATCTTTATTAATGACATCAATGAGGGAATTGAGTGCACCCTCAGCAAGTTTGCTGACGACACCAAGCTGAGTGGTGCAGTTGATACGGTGGAAGGAAGGGATGCCATTCAGAGGGACCTCGACAGGCTGGAAAGCTGGGCTCGGGTGAACCTAATGAGGCTCAACAGGGCAAAGTGCAAGGTTTTGCATTTGGGCTGGAAGAACCCCAGGCACCCGTACAGGCTGGGAGGAGTGGTCCTTGAGAGCAGCTCGGGAGAGAAGGACCTCGGGGTCTTGATGGACGAGAGACTTAACATGAGCCAGCAGTGCGCTCTGGCAGCTCGAAAGGCAACTGGGATCCTGGGCTCCATCAGGAGAGGGGTGGTCAGCAGGGACAGGGAGGTGATCGTCCCTCTCTACTCGGCTCTTGTGAGGCCCCACCTGGAGTTCTGTGTCCAGGTGTGGAGCCCTCAGTACAAGAAAGACATAGAGATCTTGGAAAGGGTCCAGAGGAGGGTGACTAAGATGATCGGGGGCTGGAGCACCTCCCCTATGAGGACAGGCTGAGGGAGTTGGGCTTGTTCAGCCTGGAGAAGAGAAGGCTGCGGGGTGACCTCATTGCAGCCTATCAATACCTGAAGGGAACCTACACCCAGGAGGGGAGTAAACTCTTCAAAAGGGCTGACAACAGCAGGACTAGGGGAAATGGATCCAAGTTGAAGGAGGGAAGATTGGATGTTAGAGGGAAGTTCTTTACAAGGAGAGTGGTTAGGCCCTGGAACGGGCTGCCCAGGGAGGTTGTGGATGCCCCGTCCTTGGACGTGTTCAAGGCCAGGTTGGACGGGGTCCTGGGCAACCTGATCTGAATGCGTACGTTTGGTGGCCCTGCTAGGCAGGGGGGTTGGAACTACGTGATCCTTGAGGTCCCTTCCAACCCGGGTGATTCTGTGATTCTGTGAAGCAACATTAACAGTAACACCTACCTTAATGAAAAAAATTACGAGAAATACACTTGACTGTATACACACTGTATAGATTCATTCCAATTCCGTGTCACAATAAATTCTCCTAAAATTTCTAGAAGTTTCAAATAAGAGGCTTCTTTTAGGAAGACTGAAAATTTACAGTTGTGTGTATTTTAAAAGATTTTTAGACAGGGCAATTCAAAAAGCGTACTGAAGAAAAACTGTTTATTCACTTACAGTTTAGGCCACAGATCTGTCCATAATCCACCTAACTAGTTAAACTTACAACACAGAAATTGTATAGCCTATCAGTAACGACTGCTAATAAAATATTTTTATTCTGAGCTCCAGTACTTGCAAAAAATCTGTCTCTGGTCATTTGTTAGGCAGAACCAAACTTAGCTGTTGGTATGTTGTCTATCCCTGTGTGTAGATCATTTTCTGAGGTCAACATGCACTCTTCTTGTATATGGACAAACACTTTTACAAAATATTGGAACATTAATGGTTTCTCTTCTCCAACATTTTAAAAATGCATTACTTTGAACCTTTCAGAATTAAAAACATTAATGGGTTCAGAACAGCAAAGAACAGGGAAGTTTTATACTGTTCCACAGAGTAAAAAGTATAGAGCACACACTTCCATATATCGTAAAGCAACAAAACTGCTGATCCTTTACATGACCACAACCCAGTTTGATGCTAGTGTTGAATAAAGCCAGTTTTGATGCAGTACGCATATGGTGAGAAGTCTGCAAAAAGTGCCTACAGAGAAATGGCAGCATTTCAGCTTCTCTACAACAGACCACAAGTATTTCAACTGTTGTTGAGGGCTATGAAGCTGCCACCTCTCAGTATAGAAACTGAGCAAGAGATTGAATTTGTATGCAGTCCACTTGGGATCACAGTCATACTTATTTAAATGAACGTGCTGATCTAAGAGAAGCACACACACAGGTACAGTTAAGCTAGAAGGCCTCATCACTTCTGCTGGAACAATGCCTGAGCAAAGCAGCACTTTCTGTGCTCTACTGCAGCGTACACCCAGTTCAGAGGATAAGAGGAACTCCCAGCTCTCCCAAGTTCCCTCGCACAATTTTCTGAGCTGTACGGAGATTCACCTAACTCAAGCAACTTCCACTTGTTTCTCCAGTCCTTGTAAACACCCATGCAGGCACGAAAGAGCTTTAATGCTTTTATTTTTTTCTAATACTATCTTCACATCTGTATTTCAGTGCACTGGCAAAGAATGTTTAAATGCATTCCAAGCGTACCGCAACAGTGAGCACTGCACTAAAAAAAATACAAGAAAACACCTCTAAACTCATAGAAATAAACCTCTTTGCACATTGGCAAATTTTAAAACACCTGCCTATGTCTTTAGGCATGTAAGTACTCTAAAAATATTTGTTTTCCTAAGAAAACTCCTCCCCTTTATTTGCCTGTTCCTTTAAAAACAGCCATACTAAAATGCCCTACTTAGTCTGTGTTGAAGTGCAGCAACCTGACTTCAGAAAACGCAGGAAGATTTTTTGCACTCTGCCTCATGAACATCCAACCACAGTTAAATGTTTCCTATTTAAATCCAACACTTTTATGTAACAGATGAAAAGACCAACTCTCATTTTGTTACAGTCACAGATAGTAACTGTAGACTGCTCCAGAAGTAATGCCTCCTATTTTGTTATGCAGGCCCAGGACATTGCAGACAGATTTTGGTGGGGCAGCAGTAGGGGTTGCACCCTTCCACCCATAAGCGTGCAGGCTCTTGTTCATCACTGCAGAATGCATAAAGGCAATGGTAGTGACTATACTGAAAAACAGTCATTTGCAGCTGAGGATTTGCTCTATCAAACAGTGTTATTGTGCTTTTTGTATTTGTTGCCGTTTCCAGGAAAATAAATAGGAGGCGTTACTTTCAGAATGACCTACATACAATGAACAAAGGATTACAGTCCAACTGCCAAGAACACCTCCTTCCCAAAGTCAGTACACAGCAAATACAATACATCTATAATTATTTATCATTTGAAAAAACTCAATACTTACTATATAATACAGTCAACATCCATTATAATTAATGGTTTTAGAATATTTATTAGTTTATTGTATAATAGTTCTTACCTAATAAACAAATGGCTACTCTCATACAAACGTGTAATGGTAACTGAACCAAAAATAGTAGTCAATCTACATACAGCAACAGTCCAAAAAAGCAATAATTTCATGAAGTAATTTATCCTGTAGCTGTAGTGATATTAAGTACCTCTTCAGTGAAAGCTAGCATAGACTGTGGTCTAAGGTCATGAAGTTTTCTACTGAATGCTGGGGAGGCTATTAACACTTGATTTAAGATGTGCACGTTTGTATTTTGACTTCCCCATAAATACACACACCTAATATCTCAAATATGAATGCATATTTTTTCCTCAGCAAAGCACCTCCCTAAACAAAGCTGATGGAAGAGATATTTAAACCTTATATTTGGACAAGCTCCTTTATGTCATCTCCTCCTATTTTCTTCCAAAACTGGATGTTTTCACGTAAAATTTGACCTGAAAACTCCTCCATAATGAATAAAATTCTGCTATTCTGAAATAGTATGCATCACAACTGTATCATTCTTAAATATTTAATAACAATACATACACTAAAAAGAGACTGGAAGCCTGAAATCATTAGATGTCCTCGCACAATAAAAAGGAGGCATGTATTTCCCTGCAAATGTAATTTCAAAATCCTTTCACATAAGAATCTAAAGACTTGTCAGCTTGGTTACTCTGCTGCTGTATATTAAATAAGCGTGTAATGAAGGTACCGGTTTTGATTCATTGAGATGCCAAAGATCATGGGTAAAGCATATGAAATTAATGAATGTTTTTGAAGGTGGAATATCAAGAAGGCAGTACAAATCAGGTACAGCATCAAAAAGAACAAAATAATGACAAAAAGAAACCACAGAAAATCCAGCACCATTTCATTTTAGTGACCATTAAGAACAACAATAAAGCACAAATGTCATTTAAAACTGATTGCCCCATCCAAAAAAACTATCAAATACTTCACACACCATCAGTCCAGGGCATCACAACACTGTTCTTATTAACAGAACACCGATTTCCAGTCTTAATATAAACTGAATGAAAATTTGAGCCTTGTATGTTACCTAGAGCTTTCTAACATGCATTCATTGTCTGTTTTTCAGATAAGACTTGCACATTAATCCAGCACACCAGTTAAGATGGTACCTAATTTTCAGTACTTGCATAATGCCATTAAAGTGAACAGGACAAATAAGTCAGTATGCAATGATTTTCTAATACCTTCCAAGGCCAATATCAGATCCTTAGAAACTTAAAGCCTTCACAAATCTGTGCAAATGCTAAGGATAAAAAAAAAAAAATGAAAAAAAATCTTCAGAAGAATTAATTTAAATGCTTTTGACTATTGCTACCCTAAGTCACAGTCTTATTTTGATCCAATAACAGGCAGCACTACTGTGCAAATACAGAAAATCTATACTTTGGAGTACTGATAGATGAAAGGAGCTCCTCAACTAGATGCATTACACTGCAAGTTTGGTGAGCTGTAACAGGAGCATTAGGTATCACTGGGAGAAAAACATATTCTGATTAACATCAAAAACTTCTAATTGCAAGACGTAAATAAACATTTTCTCTATTTTGGACCACAAGATTACAAACAGCTCCTTTACCTACTCAAAAACAGTCTTTACTGCCATCCTGAACCACCTGCAGGAACCTACCTACCCTTTCTGAAGATAACCTCAGCCCTCCTGGTCCAATACTGACGTATTGGTCCAACACAATTCACTGAAGTATTACATTTTACTGAATATGCCCTTAGGATCCATTTATGGTACAGGATTTCCCTTATAAGTGCTTGAATTACGAAGAGGAGACTTCTTTTAAGCAGCAAGTGTCCGATCTGTTCCTCGTAGGCACACAGTCAAAATACACAGCTGTAAATCTACTCCTGATTCGCCCCACCCCAACCTCCTTAATTAAGGACTGCTGCAGAAGCTCTTTCAGCTGCTGTGTCATTAATATACTGGCCTCTGAGACAGCAAGAAAACTGCTTATACTCACCAGTAAAACCACATCAACTGGAGAGCCATAAACAGGACCAGTTCCAACTTGCAGAGACAACCAACAAAAGCATGGGAATCAAGTTCAACTAAAGCAAGTTGCAATTTTACTAGTAAAACTTAAAACTGATGAAGGTTGTGAAGCAGTTCCTTATATCCTCATTTTATACTTACTTTGGATGACCAAATATAATTCATTAAAAGCTTCTCTAAGGTGTGCATCTTCTCCTACTGCTAATGGGAATAGCAAAGCAACAAAAACATGCAACCTTCTAAGAGTAGTTGAAATGTAAGTGCAACGAATCCATGCTAAGATAAACAAGATGTTTAAGCTATAATTAAAACAAAAAAGATGATGATAATACAGATGATACTGGGAATACAAATTAAAATCAGGTAAAAGAATGAACCATAATGCACAAAATAAAAACATTGCTTATAGACTGGCACCAAATTCATTGGGAATAAGAAGCTCCTATTTAAGAATAATTGTAATATTACAACTTGAGCTGTAGAAGTCAACACAAGTTTTGTCACCAACTTAGTAATCAATACTTGGGCCACTTAGCAGTAAACATTCCTGATTTGTTTGAAGCTGTTAATACGCACACATTCTATACACAGATCAGCTGACAAGGCTCAAAAGTGGCAATATTTTCAACTTTCTGAGAAAGGCAGTTACATCTACGTGTGTAATTTTATGTATTTGTAATGGAAATAAATAAATCTGTTGTCACAGCAGAGAAGAAAGAATGACATTCACAAAATTCAGTAATTCTATTTACTGCAAGTGCACAAAAGGATTCGTGTGACAGATGACAAAATGAATATGACAGGATTATACACTGTAACTGTGAAACTGCAAATCCTATAAAGTACACACACAGTTATAATATGCAAGACAAGGGGATAATCCTATTCCCAACCTGAAATTATATGAGTTGACCCAAGCCATTATTTCCACTATCATTCCTGTATCTGCCAATTTTCCCAAAACGTAAAAGCATTAACTTGGTCACTAATAAAGTCAACAGAAGCTGCAAGCATAAAACTCCAAGGTTATCAACCTAAATTTTTGACTACTACAACAGCTTTACTTTAACACTCTTCTCACTGCAACTCAGCTAGAGATACACACCTAATGGTGCTAACAGAATGACAAAAAGTTGAATGCCTGAAAAATGGACTAAAAAAAGCTTTTGTGTAAGACTAAACTAAAAAAGCTTTTGTGTAAGAAATAAAAACAGAACAGGTAGGCTCTACAGTTTTCGGGCCTTGCTGTCTCTTCTGGGATTCCCCAAGATTATAATAACAATATAGCATTAATACAAACCGCATGTTTTGAAGAGCTTTAGTAAGAACTTACTAAAGAAGTGCCATACAGCAGATATTAAATGAAATTAACAGTGGTTCTGCCCAAACATTACCAACCCATCTTCAAAAGCAGGGGGAAAAAAACACACACAAACCAAAGGAACACAGCTGAAGGTCTCCTAGTAAGTGCCAGAATTGACAACTGAACCAAATTCAGCTTTATGAGCACACCACACCTAGCACTCAAAGGCAGCAAAGCAATGTGCGTGCATTTTCCAGCACACAGAATGCAACTTCTAAAAGCAGAAATGGTTCCCCACCGTCAATCAAAGATTTAAGAACACTCAGAAAAATTAAAAATGCATTTGAGGGGAAATACAAACTCAGGTTATGAAATCAAGGCAGCTCCTATGTGCTGGAGATAACAGACATCCTGCCCTGAGGAAAAAGGTTAAGTGTTTCATGCACTTTTTCTACTAGGCATTTCTGTGACTCAATTTCAAATTAAGCATCCGAGATCTCAGGACATATTCCAGAATGTTTTATTTGAATCACTGACATTCAGCATTCGGAAATGAGTTACTGGGAAACCTGCCTTCAGATAACACACTGTGTGCAGCTCTTCGAATTGTACTTCACATTCTCCTCTTTTTAACATCATCATCATTTAAGGTTATCTACAAACATTCCCAAAAGGGTCATTTAAAGCAATTCTTTTTCTCCTTTCTTCAGAGCAAGCGCAGCTTGCAGCTGACCACCCTGACCTGAACACCTCTCACAGTATTTCTTTTTTTTTTTTTTTTCCCCTAAAAAAGGCAACTAAACTACGTTGCCCTCCCATCTCCCGTTAAGATTCCAGTCGTTTCTTCAGGGATTCATCACGAACTTGCAGAGCGAGCCGTGCCTCAGCCACGTGCCATCCTCCGGAGCACGAGGGGCTGCACGCACCTCACCCACCCCAGCCGCCCCACGCGAGGGGCCGTGCCCAGGCACCTGAGATTTCCCAGCCAGGAAACCAGTGCGAAACACATCCAAAAAATTTAAGAGCTCCCAGCTCGGAGGAAAAAGGGGAAGAACAAGGGAGCGGAAAGGCAGCCTGCAGCCCAGCGCGGGGCGGGTAACGCCGCAGGTGCAGCGCTCAGCCCTGAGAGGAACAGCGCACAGAACAGCACGGCGCTTCCCACCCAACTCTCATCAGCAGCCGCCCCCTTCCTTCTCTTCCTCCTCCTCCTCCTCCCGCTGGAAAACCCAGCGGCACCCGGAAGGAAATTAACACAAAATGGAGACTTACACTCCGTCTCCTAGCACGCATGCGTCACTCCGGCGGAAAGAGGTGTGCCGACGGCGGCTCACAGCAGCTGAGGGGCGGGTCGGTGCTCGGCGGCCGCCGCGTGTGGTGTTTGGGCGGTGCGCGGTCCGTCAGCGTGAGCAGCTGGTAGCCTCGTGCCCACCGCCTCGTGCCCGCCTGGGACTCAGCTGCTCGCGGAGCTGATTGTGTGTAAAGATTCCCTCAAGGTGCGTGGGTGCCGCTCTTGACTTCTCGGAGCCCCGCCGTTGCGGGTATAGAAACGAGCGTCACAGCGCGCGCCTGCTGGTGTTGCCGATTCCCTGCTTTTGGTGCACGCTGGAGATAGCTTAGGTTGTGTTGAAATGCTGTCGGTTCTCCTTTCTGCTGGCGGTCTTTGCAGTGATAGTGAGGCTCCGTGCAGGCAGCGCTGATTTCCCAGCTGAATTTCAGTACTCTTCAGTTGTGCATCGGAGCCACAAAAGACAGCCAGCAGCAGCAGCCCACTGCGGGGCAGAGCCTCCAGCTCTGCGATCAGCTCTGCTGTAAAGGAGTTGTCCCACCAACCTTTTCCTAAAGGGAAGAAACCTGGTCAATAGCTGTCTTTGTTTCTCTTGATCTGAGTGTTTGTAGTGAAGATAAGGCCTTAAAGCATAAAGCAAAGCTTCTTTGGTCTGTAGAATTGGTCTTCAGCCCAGGGTCTGAGAAAGTTCTCTTTCTTAGACAGATAATTTAATGTATATGAATTGTAGATGAATGAAGCTGCTGAACATTACTGTCAAATGGCAGCGCTTTGGACAATCAGATACGCTGGCCTCAAGCCCAAAACCTTGAACTTTATTTTATATTCCAAAGGAAATGAGTAGAACCAATGGAAGATAAATATTTGCTGGAGACAGTACAGTATTAATGGCCAGTATTCCAAGTATCATAGCTTAGTGTTTTACTTACACTGAAGACAATGTTGTCACCTACCCATACGTGTGATGCCAAGTGTCCTTATTATTAATACCAGGAGACCCAAGATTCCCCTTTGATGCTACTGTCATGAATGGTGCCTCAATATCTGTACTTCCATACAGCAAGGAATCCCCTGCCTAATCCCCAAAGTCACTGCATGCAGAAATGACAGTATTAATTCCCCCTGCTGTTAGACATTTTGCTAGCCCTTCATGATGGTGCACAGTGACAGCTCCCTTGTGTCAACTGCCAGCAAAGCTACCCCAGATATGTCCCTTTTTCAGTGCGTACACCTGTCTTGTAGGATTACACAACTGATAATCCACTGCTTGCAGCTTTTCTTGGCGTATATCTACTTGGTTCTGAGAAACATACTAAGTATTTATTTTGTTTACAAAAGCTGTGTTTACCATTCCCATATCTGGTACAAGTATTTTGCTGGTACTGGATTGCTTTTGTACAATTGTTAATGATTATCTTCTGCACTTAGAGGCTGGATGACATACAGCTCTTTCCCACAAGTTATGAGGTTATCACAAATTCTAATTTCTATGTAGTAAATTTCGACTCTCTGAAGATTACTGTGTACTTTCTAGAAGTCCTAACAAGAGTTCCTAGTGTTGTTAATGACATTACAGTTGTGCATTGATTTTATTACCTTGCACTGATTTGATAGTTTTCTTCGTGTCTTATTGATCTCACTCAACTAAGTTAATATATACAGCAGGCAAATAGCAGAGATTCTATTTCTCCAAATTGACTCAATTTGTCATAAAGGAAAACAAATAAAGTGAAGTCAGTCACTTCAACAGCTTAATCAGAATCACCTCACTGCTTTTAAGTTATTTGACTTTTCTGGTCATCCCACCTTGCAAGGATCTTACATTTCCCTTTGTGATATGCTCTACTGCCATTAATTGTTAAGGAGACTGTATCACTGGTAAAAGCAAATACTGTCGTTCTTAATGTCTACATAGGCAGTTTCACTGCCACTGTCAAGTGGAATACCATTCAAATCAAGAGGTAGTGTGTGAGATGATGTGTTCATCAGCCCTGATGAAAAAGTGCTCATTTATATTTTTATGCATGTTGCCTCTCATTTTCTACACAGTATTTTAAAGCACTGATCAAATATATTCTCTCTTTTGAGAACTTGCAAGCAAGCAAAGATAAAGATTTAAGACTGTTTTGTTGTCCCAGGCAATGCTGTGAACACAAACACTGTACTGAAGCATATGCTGAATAGAAATTAGCCTTCAGTAAAGCAGCACGTCAGAAAATCAGATTAAGTTTGTCAGGAAGTTTTAAAACTAACAAAAGAAGGAAGAGCCCTGAATATTTTTCTACAGTGTTGAAAACAAACTGCAAATCCTAATCTCTTCAAAGAGCTCTAGTCATAATTCTCAATTTCTACCATTGCAATCTGTCTGTAACCAGAGATTATATGTTACATAAATATGTGCAACTGCTAAAATATGTAAAAAGCAGATGAAGAGGTGGGTTTCTGCTGGAGCAGAAGCTTTTGCTTACCAAAAAAATAGCTTTAATATTCTGCTATTAACAGAAAAAAAACAAATGCAATACATAAGCAAAAGTGAAGTGTGTTTCTACATAATCTGCCTCTTAACATTCAACTGAACATGAAATCTCTTGACTAAAAAATGAGTAGAGATCGCAGGAAAACTTTCAGCTCACTACTGCTTATTTGTTCTATGGGACAGAATGCTTTCTTCATTTAGACTGAGCTCCTTTATACTTATGCAGAAACAAAACTTTTTTTCTCTCCCTCTAATCCATAGCAGAAGGAGCCCTTAATATCTTCCCAATCTTGCAGCTTCAGTAAGTCAAGCCCTTAGAACAGCTGTTCTACCTGCACAGTGATACATGAGAGCCTGTCTGGCTCTGTGCTGTGCAGAAACTGTAGTTTATTTTTCACTGAATTCTGTTGCTTCCACTTTGAAACTACTTTTATCTTAAACTACAAGTCCTAAAGCGATGATGTTACAAACCACTTATTTTCAAACAAGCTGTCCTTTGTCTTAATCCTTAACATTTGTTGTGTATGCAAGAAATGGGAACATTGTAATTCTGAAGGAGTAACGATGTTGTAGTAATTAAAATTAGTGAATCAATATCTTGAAGTGTCATCATTCTTCATTTTTGTTTTTAACCAGTCAGGCTTCAGGCAGCAAGTACCACACAGCCCTTCGTTCCCTCCCCCTCAGTAGGATGGGAGAGAGAACTGGAAAAAAGCTAAACCTTGTGGGCTGAGGTAAAGACAATTTAATAGGATAGAAAAGGAAGAGAATACTAATAATAGTAATAATAGAAGAACGTACAAAACAAGTGGTGCACAATGCAGTTGCTCAACAACTGCTGACCAATTCCCTGCCATACCCTGAGCAGCAGAAGCCCCCCGGTTCCTTCTTCATTACTGATGCAGATTTGTTCTTACTAGGTATTTTCTTGAAACTGTTGGTCAACATCTACTTCTTTAAGACCAATTGGCCGTTTTATCTAACTCACTATTAGTCATTTCTCTTTTAGTCAAAAATGGGAGCCATATTCATGGTTTTGGCAGAGTAAGAATGATACAACATCTAACCAAAACAGCCCCTTCTGTGAAGCCAGTCATTAATTCCTCCCTGGTAGCTTGTCATCACCAGATGTCTGCTCAGTTTACATCCTGGGCATTTCCCGTGGCTGGACCCACAAAGCTTCTACAAATGATGCTGTCTTTTCAATAAGAGCACCCCACCCTTTTATGAACTTTCCTCTTCACTACCTCAGCTGTTGCAGCTGCTGACCGCAGAACTGCAACCTCTCTTTAAGTTACACCTTGTACCTCTGTCTTGATTGAAGGAATCTACAAACAGCATAAGCAAATAGTGTCACTTCTACTTTAGGGATAGGGTTTCATCACTTAAGATTTCAGCAAGTGGGTTTTGTACAAAATGTAATGAGAAGTATTCTACATCCGATACAGAAAAAAAAGCCCAAAACATTTCCAGGCTTATATCAACAAGTAGAGTACAAAATGTTTTTGTTTTTCATAAGAAATGCTGGCAGTGAAGTCTAACCTTGCCAACAACAAAGCATATCTGAAGGAGGACTCACACTTATATCTAAGCATGAGGAGAAGCGTGGGCACATTTCCCTCCAGAAATCTGCACTCGCTGAACATGATCATCAGCGGTAGATGCAATTAGCTATGTCCAATTTACATTTTGAGCACAAGGGACAAGCTTTCACAGCATGCTTAATGCTGTGAACACAACAAACTGGTTTTTGTGAGCACAATGCAGTTTCTCAGTTCAATGGGAAACTTTACAAAATATACGGGCAAGGTATAATTACAGCATGCCACGTATAACATTTCAAGAGGATAATTGAAACAACACTCCTATCTTGAAAAATAAACTGGTTTATTGATGTGGGATCATAGGCATGTGTTTTACTATACAAACAATAACTAAAATATAAATGCCAATTTTCAAATCAGCACAGCTGGATAATGTATATAAATGTTAGGAACAACAACCAAAAAGTAAAACCAACGCTGAACAACAACAGCAACAACAAAAAACACAAAATAAGCCCTAAATGGCAATCATTTGGATAACTGATAAGGAAAAATGACAGATTTGGAGAACTGTTAATATTTTTCAATCTCACAAAGGCTCTTTCTTTTATCTGTTCTTGTTTTCATTCTGTGTGGCCATTGAGGCTAGCAGGAAACCAGCCTGTTAGTCAGAGAACTTTGCAGCACAGCAGGGAGTCTGGTTTGTCATCACATGCAGTAGCAGCTGCCTTCATCAAGAATGAAGTTAATCAGTACAGAGTAAATAAAGGATCTGATTCTTTAGATGGCTAACAATGAACTTTCAATGAGCAAAGAGCAGTCCTAGCTTACTGACACTTGGAAACTTCTCTTTCAAATCTGCTGATTTTGTGGTTTGAAACTAAAGAACAATGACATTCCCTAGTGCATGATTGCTTTTGCTTTACCCAAGTATTTCCAGTAAGTGAAGATACTCAGTTTACATAAATGCTGTGTAACTGTTGCATACTGTTGCGTACAGCAGCTGCATAAGCGTTGTAAGGTCTGCGTCCAGACTTGGGTTCTCATCATCTTTCTTCATCTTCTTTCATTCTGTTCTTAATTATTTCAAGCAGATATCTTAGCCAGGTCAGATCTGAGAAATCCAGGACATAAAAATAATAAGAAGTGCAAGACACTAAAAGATTAAGACCTTGAAAGCATGTTTCTTCATATGGAAAACTGAGAGGTGCTGTGCTTAGTTAGTATGTTGAACATGTGGTCAATAACGGTTTTCCCACTTTGGAATATGTCTCTAGCCTGAAAATACAGATAGCAGGAGTTAAAACTGCCCTCGTGACATAAATGGAGGACAGCCACAAAGGATTAGTTTTCTCACACTTCATTCCTTCCTCAAAAGATCTCGACTGGATGAATTTAGTGCTGTAGAGCTATGTACTATAGAAGCACGTAATATTCATAAAGAGCTGTTGTGTCGGCGTTCAGTTTTGAGAAAAAGCACAGCTCAGAAAGCTAACTGGTTTGTAATTCCAAGGATCATATTAAAGAAATGAAGAAAGGCTTATACTGACGCTCTGGTTTAAAGGAACACCTATTGATTGTTCGCATTATTCAACGACCTTTATAACTGTAGCACTCAGCTGTGTTGCAAACATAGGCTACTGGAAAAGGACACACTGAGTGAGCTGTATCACGGCTATAGGAATTGCACATATTTCAGACATGATGGTTCTTCAGAATGCTGTCTGCCTGAGTGCACAAAGAGGCTTTTCCAAAGGTAACATAAATGTGGTATCACAGATAAGTGATTAATATCCTCAGTGACTGCTAATAACAGAGTGAATAATAACTGTGAAAGATGGAAAAAGAAATGGCTTTGTAAATACTTTATTACTTTCCTAACGTTTGTGGTAATATTTCCTTACCTCTTTTTAAAAACAACAAGAACGTTTTTCTGTTTGTTTCAGGTTTTATTTTAGTTCTTTCAGCAAGGCTTGTAAAAGAAATTAAAATGTACATCATGCCTTTGTAAGTAATACAACTTTAAGCAAAATCCTTTTAATACAAAATGAGCTCGATCTTCGTCACAAAAAAAGAAAGGTGAGGAAGATCTCATACATTACAGAAGGGTCATTTAGTCTTCAAAATCTGCTGGGCAACTCTGTGAGGAACCACTGCAACTAAAACATATATAATTAAACATAGAAGTAAAGGCTGGACAGCATGTATGTTAACTTCAAAAGTTGTTAAACAACGGTTGTGGATATTAATAGAAAAACCATTCATATCATGGTGCTATAAGGGGCATATATATCGAAGTGGAGAACTTGAAAGATGAAGGGAAAATTACTTTTGTTTTGGCACATGGCATGACATGGCATGTCAAAAGAATTTAGATAATGTTTTCAAATCATACAAAGTCTATTATTCATGAAGTTCTGTGCTTTGCTAGGAAGGAAGAAACAAAAGGCAGCAAAGTGGCAGGATGCTGAGCACTGAAGGCACATAGGTAAGCACTGATACAATCTTTGTTCTTTTGCAGGTTACCTCTGGTCTTCACACACAGGCTTTGTGTGAGGAGAATGGCTCATATGGACTTAGATAAAATCTCAGATTTCTTATATAAAGTGCTTTCATCTTGACAAGCCTTAAATTATATTTTCCTCTTGAAGATTCCAGATGTTAAGTCAGCTTCTAGCTCTGTTTTACCTAGGAAAGTGCTCTGAATTTCTCATATAAGCATCTCACTGGAAGTGACAAGACTAATGATAGGGTTGTTAAAATTTATTTTAAATTAGCAGGTGAGCTAATGTTGAAGGACTGCTTATTGGTTTGGATTCACTTTCCTAAAATTCACTTTTATAAAATCTCCATTTTGTTGGTGACCTTTTTTTTTTACAAATAACACTGATTTAAAACAATCTGTGGGTTTTTTCTTTTTTTTTTAATGTGTTCTACTAGTCCAGTGTAGAACTTGTCCTTTAAATCCACAAGTCACTTGAGAAAAATTTACCTTGAGTACAATATAATAAAAGATCAACAAAGGTATAACTCAGCCTTTGACAATTCTCAGTGCTTGTGAAAAAGGTTTTGAGGTGAAAATAGCTGTGCCAGCAGCCACTTAGATGCATTTCCAATCTTATTTGATCAGAGCACAGAAAACTAAGAAAATTGAAGACTTCCCAAACCCTGGATAATTTAGATGTTTCAGGCTTTTATTTTTTAATGTTCCAATTTTAGTAGATAAGGGATATTCCAATACTTTTAAATTTCTTCTTCTTTTGATTCCTCTGGTGGTTTATTTTTGTGTGGCAGGAGGGTGTTTGGGAGTGAATGTAGGCTTTGTCAACTTTATATTCACATACCTTTGTGAGCACATATACACTCAACAAAGGAAATATCCTAGGGAAAAAAAAAATGTAGTAACGGATTTTAACCAGTAGTAAAACACTGTCTTGTAGTCTATTTTATTACATGTTCTGACCTCTGAGGAACTGATGATATTACTGTAATTTTTGGTAAATGGGAACCAGCTCTCGTTTCTCAAGATTGTTCTGAGTGGTTGCAAAGACAGTTGTATCCGTATAGTCTGCTCCCAATCCAAATTCCTTACTTGTACCAGATATGGCAATGTCAAACTGGGAGCAGTAGTCCTCTGCTTTCCATCCTCCAGACTGTCTCTGTGATCTGTATCACAGTATCACTGCAGAGAGGGAAGATTATGCTTCTGGAGTAGAAGTATAACAGTACAGATACAGGGTGTGAGTACAGACTTTGTAGAAGCTGAGTTCTGCAGGAGGAACCTGTACACCTGGTGTCAGGATTAAGATTCAGACTTGAAGAAACCTGGGTTTTGTGCCATTCCTAACCAGTATAAATCACAGATATGAGTCAACTGGTAAAGATCTCTTTGGCATCTATAATGAAACAGCATTCTCAACTTCTTTTCAGGATGTTTAGGAATTATCACTTGAAGAATAATAAATTGAGTAATTGAACTCCATCCCAACAGTCATTTATTGAGTGACTGCTTTGAGGTATCTATTTGCTTTCGATTTGTCTGTAGAGATTTCTGTTAGTTTTATTGATATTAATAATAATTTATTGTTAACAACAGTTCTGGTAATATGTTATCTTGTTTATGGTTGTGTATTTCAATAAGGCACATCAAATTGTCTAATATTTCTTTCAATAAGAAACCTGTGGAGCTTTGCTTAGATGTTCTGTGATTAACAGAGCACCGTGACCAGTCTTCTCTGTTAGTATAGGGTTCTTACATCTGGCATTAATCTGGGAATGTTTTCTGCATACAGAAAGGATGTATTAGCAGCAGAGCCCTATGCAAAGAGTGAGATTCCAGAACAAAAATTTGCAGCACATGTCACAGTCACAGTCTCAGTTCAGTCTTGCCATGTTATTCTCTCCCATTTTCCTTTGGAGATTAGAGAGGAATTCAAACTGGGATATCAAAGGAAGCTGCCCCTATTGCTGGTTGGAGGTGAGGGGAATCTCAAGGTATATTGTTTTACAGTGTTACATTCACAGTAATTCACAGTAATTAGCCATAGCTGGCACTGTGCTCTTATCAGTACTCTTTGCTGCTGTGTGTTCCCCAGCAATTGTGCAGGAGTAAGCTAAGCCAACTGAAAACTAGCCTTATTAAAAATCCAGTCTGTATAATCAGAAATGGTATCGCTGAATTCAAGAGGAAGGCCAAAATGTGTAAGGATTAGAGTCAATCTTTTATAAACTTCCTGACTGGATCCACTAGGAAGTTATTCACCTTCTATAACGTAATGATTAAGTAGAGAAATTCACAGGCCTTCAAAGTAAATTGAGCTTTTGCTTTCATACCTTTTGCACAAAAAGATTAGACTACAAAGCGAAACTGCATAGCTTTCATAGGAAGCTTCTAAGCAGAGTGAAATTAACATGGGAAGCAAGTAGAGAATTACAGAGAAAAATGGTGCTACTCAGGAAACAGATAGTACTTTTAAGATCACTTAGTTGACAAGACAGCAAGCATAGACTGATTGCCAACAGAATGACAACAAAAAATTCAGATAAATTCTTGTTTTGCAATCATCAGGCCACATGGGAAGATTTAAATGAAATTTAGCATTCTTCCCTAAATAAGTGGTGCAAAAATCTGTCCGTGTTATTTTGGTAGAGTTGAATATTGCCCAGTCTGACACTGAGAAAAATGGCTAAAAGCTGTAGGCAGATTTTGAGCCTGGACTGGCATTCTGCTTAGGCTACAAGTAGACAAGTCTTAGCTGGTATAAGATGCAGAAGGATTCTCTGTTCTTCTCTAAATCTGTAGAATGCACAGATAGCTAATCCATACTTTTAAGAGAGGGGCTTGCAGCTTGATAAGGTAACACCATAACATGATACATGGAGTATGAAGGCAATGGGAATGAGAGAAACCAACTTCAGTAAAAGAATACTCTGTTCTGAATTTATAATGTTCAAATGTGTGCATCCTAATCCTTGGGCACTGAGAAGGAATCATAACCAAATTCTTGTGCTGAAAAAAAAAAAAGTCCCTGTGTTTTTTCCCACTGCCTACTTTCTCACTTCTACCCTTCACTGTGATCTGTGTTTACAAGGAGTAGAATCTAGCCCCAAGTTCTCTAATTTTTTTTATAGGATGTTTAATAAACAGGTTTAATAAACTCATTTCGGTCTCTTTCCCTTAAAATATAATTTCAATTTTAATATATTTAGCATACGATAGAAGTCCTGTCTGTGTGTGGGTATTACAAAAAGTGCAGATGTTGCACTCAAATGCTGTGCATGAGAATACCTGAAGAATGTCAAGAGTAAGTTCAAATACTTGTACTCGTTCTTTGGAAAACATTTCATTGGAAAAGATATCACTAGAGGCTGAGTGGTAATTTTAACCTGAGATTTCCATGTTAGATTTGAGTTTGATTAATTTTTTTATATTTGTTCTTAGAATACATGGAAGCCTTCTGAAGTGTACATTACAGCCCACTTTAGAAAATCTCCTTTCTCTGAAGTATCCAATGTGGTCATCTGTGGCTTAGAAATCTCAAAGAACTTCTTGCAGGAAAGGAGATTTTCATAATCTTAAGCAGCAGGAAGTATGTTGCATACAGTATCACTGTAAAAAATTGAACATAACAACCCAAATGCAGCAGGAGTTTTAACTCTGGAAGTCAATACACTGTTCCTGTAATCGAACATGAATGCTATTAAATAATAGAGTATTGTTATCATGGTGAAATATTTCACTTCCAAACAAATATAAATAAATTTTATGTCCATTATGGTGGGTGGTGCATTTTTGCAGCACACCATAAATTGTATCTGTTTTGTATTTAATATTCAATAAGATACAGCGTGGGTCTGCAAGAGATGATTTGTAAGAACTAACTTAGATCACGTTCTTTCCTCTTTGCATGACAAAGACATCCCACTTTCCAGAGACATGGAGGAAAATGCAGTGAAGAAATAATGGCTGAGAAATGGAGCACAGTGATTGATCAGAGGTCTTAAACATTGTGCTTTAACAAAGAGGCTGGGATAGAGACCGAGTAGCACCCAGTAATTGCAGGCATACCTGTTTCCACTCTCTCCTCTTACAGCATCAGAGCACCTCTGGCATCTGGTGGGCTTGAACTTCAGCTGGCTTTACCTTGCATAGATTATTGCTCACTCTGTGAAGGTGTGCCAGCATAAAACCAGTGGGGAAAAAAAGGCTGTGAAGGAACCATTTTCTGATAGCTTCCGATGATAGCAGCTGTAATATATGACTTTTAGCTGATACATTCACATATTCAATGATAGTACTGACTGTGCCACATAAAAGTCTGGTAGAAAGAAGTAGGCTCTGAGCCATTGTTGTATTTACCTCAGTATTACACCTGGTGGGTCACAGTAATGCTTTACTGCAGTAGAGACACTGCTGAAGTTACGGCTGCACAACAGTGGAGAAATAGTGATAAGCTGGCCCATTTCTCATACGTGTTTATTTTTTAATGCTGACAGCCACAATTGTTGATTTACTTAAATATCACGGGCATTTTTCAACATTCTTTTCATAAATATTTAGGAATCTTCATTTTATATTTAATTGGGCCTTAATAATATCTCTATTACTTTAGTCATCCTTGGTAGATAAGGGATTTTACATACATAAGAAAGAAGACAAGCAAATTGGAAAGTGTCCTGCTGGCACACCAACATTTGGGAAAAGATGCAGACAGTGCAATCATAGATGTTTATATTTATTTCCATGCTACAAACTGGCTAATATATTTTATTCTATGCAAACACTGGCAAGAGATCAAAATAAATAAAAAAAACCAGATGAACAGCTCCAGCTCACTGTTATGGCCATCTCTCATACAACTGCCTGTTGAACAATTGAACAATTGCTGATATTCCTGACTTTAAAGTATCAATTATTTTACTGTGAAGAATCTCACGAGCTGGGCGTAAGCAACAGTGGAAAACTGTGCACGGTGATAATATAAACAATATAAAAAATAATGGTTTTGATGATATTTTATTTATAAGCATAATTTTCGTGCTATTGCATCTCTACTTATCAGACTTCATAGAATGTCAGTTTTCACGTTCTTCTGGAACTACAAATTGTAGCAGTAAGACAGATTCTCAAGATCTCTCTCCAAACATGCGTTTTCTACAACCTAAGCTAAATCCAGATGGAAACTGCATTATGGAAGTACAGTAATAGCAATCCATATTAGTAACCTGTAAGAGTAGCTAAGTCTTTGAAGTGTAGTCTACCAGTAGTTCTTTTATGTAGAGTCTGAAGTTCTTGTTTTATTTATCACTGATTCTGAATGAAATGCTTTTTGTAATTAAAGAAGCTACAACTGGACCCACTTTATTTATAACAAACTTTGTCTTCTGTGGCATTAATGTCATGTCTGTTGTTTTCCATATTAACTTTCATTTTTAGGGAATTCAGAATTCCTCTTAGGCATAGGAATAATATATTGCATTACAGCTTCTACTAAGGTTGTGGGCCTACTTCAATTTAAAAATTAAATTTATGTTAATTAATTAAAGGTTAAATTTACGTGTAAGTGCATAACCAGAATAAAATCCTAATCTGAATGAAACAAATGGCAAAATTGTCACAGGCTTTAGCAATGCCAACGTTTGTTCATGCAGAGTTCATATTCAAACATTTGCATCTAACAACCCTCCTTTCATTACTATTTCAAATTTTAGATTATCAAAATCAAATAGAGATTATTGTTATTTGGCTCTATATATGAAAAATATGTCAAGTACATATTTTAATATTTTTTATCAAGCCGTCACATTTTAATATATGAGTTCTACATAGAAACACCCCTTAATCGTAAATGTGACAACACATTCCATTTTCAGAAAAGAAAGGATAAGGACGTATAGTGGATGAGAACTGTAAGTACAAGCAACTACTTCTGTAATACAGAACAATGAAAATAATATAAAAATAATAATAAGGAAGAAAGAGGGCAAAATAAAAATCAAGTTGAGGGCGTAAACTGTGAGAAGAGATGAAGAAAATAAATACACTATGGATAAAAGGAAATAAAGATTATCCTGAATGAAAAGAAAGGTCAGCTGATACTGGCCAGAAAGAAAAAAGAATTGCTCAAAATCTGCTTTTTTTCAGTCTTTATCATAAAAGAGGAACGAAGCATGGAGCTCGGTGAGATAAATATTAATGAGGCTTTGGGAATATCTTCCAGAAGATTAATAAGAAGCAGGTAAAGGAATATTTAGATAATTTAAACATTTATGATTCAGAAAGTCCAAATCATATCCAACCAAAGAATCTGAAGAAACTGGCTGAGAAGGATCTAATAGACATCTCTCCGACCTCATGGAAAAAGGTTAGGCACCAAAGGATTGAGGAAGAATGAATTTCAGAAAGGAGGAAAATGTGAAAGAAGGAGAATTTCATGCAAGTTGCCATCATTCCCTGCTATGCAAAATACAATAGTAAATACATAATTGTGCATCATTTGATGCAAGTAGCAATCCACTCTTATGAGACTGTAAATTTATTATCTTTGTCCATCTCTCTTTTTGATTAATGTCATTCAGTATTAATCATTGCTGAATTATTTTACTAGATAAATAACTCAAATTCTCTACATTTTCTTTACTCATTTTAGTCACTATGAATTAATCTTTCTTGTTGGTGCCCGAAATGTCTATCACATCAAAGATCAGGTTTGCAGTACTATTTCCCTAACTCTACTAGCATCCTTAGATAGGATTACTCTCATTACTCCTTTATGTTGGTCTGTAGAACAATTTTGAAGTTGATTGAGGCTCCCAGATGTCCTTTTATGGGTTTCTACCAACTGAAAGTAAAAATTCTTCTGTTTGTCTTTGAACCCATGTCTTTGCAGTATGCAATATTAAATGCCATTCCATTTGTATTTCTGAGATCATCGATTGTCTAAATTGTCCCACATGATGTTGTTCTGGTCCTTTTCTATGTTGATGGTATCTTCCAAATTTCTGTTTTCAGGAAATTTCATTACCACATTTTTCTTTTCTGTGTCATGCTTATTAATGGAAATATGAAATCAGTCTTTGAAGAACTCCATTAGCATGCTCCTTCCACTGCAGTATTTTCCCTTTAAATTGTAATCTCTTCTTTAGATATTTCCTTGCCTACTTTAGATTTCTTGTACTATTCCCCAACTTCTCTTGCTTAGCCAGTAATTTCCCAAATGGTATTATATCAAAAGCCTTTGTGAAGTCCAGATAAATGAGACTTACTTCATTTCCTTTGTCAAAAATCTGTTACTTTATCCGTGAAAAAAATATCAGACGTTCCTGAGCAGTTACATCTTGCTGGCGGTTATATTTCAGTTTAATTTTTCTTCTGCATTTTGATGAAACTTATAGTACTGTGTTCTCAGTTTTAAAGCCTACTACATGCTGCACTTACCCACTACCTACATGTTGTTAAAATTTTCATGAGGTTTTTTAGTATGCAGAGGCAGTACTCGTGCTCATAGGCAACATTAACACAATGGCTCTTTTGGAGCCATTATAGTTGATCGTGCCAATGATCCATGGATTATATACTTTTACAAGGTCTGATGCACTTGCAAACAAAAGGATTTTTTTCCTTTGCATCTCTGTTTCTCAAGAGACATTCTTTCTTTTCCCCTCCCCCCCCCCTTGCAAAATCATCCTTTAATATTAATGCAAAGCAACCAAACAAAGGAAACCAAGCCACAGAAATTCTAGCTATGATGATGTGATGAATACACTTAATCCTGGAACAGAAAAGTAATTTCTGTCTCTTATGTAGACTTTTTGTGTCTGCTTTTCTGTTCTCTGCTTCTGTAGAACAGAAAAGCTCTGACCTACTCTTGGGATCATAAGCACACATGCAAATGTTCCATTTTTAACCTTAACTCCAGGACAAAAACTGCTCCTCAGAAGAGCACAGCCATAAGTGCTTTTGTGTCTTTCTTACTATGTGTTGCCACTTGTCCCTGATTCTCACTGTTCCCAGATAGAATTGTGTTCTGAAGCATGCCCGTGTTGTTCTCCAGCAGCGCTCCGGACGCATCCTGTTAGCTGTGGCCTTTGGCATCCCTGGAGACTTAGATGATGTCCAACAGTGCAAATTGGTTAAATCACCATATTTCCTGAGTATTTAGAACTTTTTTTTGTTTTGCCTAATGGTAGTTTTTGGGCCATTCTCTAAAGCTGAGGCAGACTGAAAAATGAATACAAGAGGAATGGCAGCATCAGAGAGATTTCTGTACTTGTCCTCTAGTAATTCTTTCTGCTGACAAGACGTCTGTGAAGATCTCAGGAAAAGGCCATGTTAGACTCAGACATAAGTAATCCCTGTGCTGAGTGGAAAGCCTCAGTGAGCGTAGCTCATTGCTACAATGCTCTGTTGATTTACTTGTTTCTCTCTAAGCCGAAGACTCCCAGTCCTTTGTATGGCCATGCTAGTTTCTTGCCTGAGCCCATTCTGGACTAAAGCAATTTGTTCCATGAACAGAGAGACTCCAATACAACTTAAAGAACAGTGTAACAGTGAATAGATATAGCACAGTCTGCAACAGGTGTTTATCCTGTTGTGTGATACAGAGTTTCAGTGGTAAACTAACCAGCCTCACACTCTCACTTTATCCCAGATTTTGCTGCAGATGCAGCCAGTGGGCTCCACAAACTACTGAATACTTAGTATATACACAGGCCAGTTACTTGTCTCAGGTACCTGCTGCATGCATAGATAAGATGGCATTAATATAACCAAGGATATTGGCCAGTGACAGGAGGACAGTGGAGCTTGACGCAAACAAAACAAAGCATCTGGTGGAATCTGAGTGGGGTTTCATCATACACGCAAGAAAACCCAACCAACCAAATTCCAGTGGTATATGTGAACACATTAGTTAGAACATCACAGAAAATTCCCATAGAAACCCTGCTTTATGTTCCTTGAAAGAGAAATATGATTTAACAAAAGAGCTTTAACATCTTTGCAACTCACAGCTCATAAACTCCTCACCAAAGACTTTGTTTGGAACATGCCTGTGCCAAAGACCTCCTGTATGGCCATAGGAATCTGTCTTATTTTCCCTCTACCTTAGTTACTTATCTACAAAATGGGTAATATATTATTCCTTTCTCAGTTCTTTATCTAATCTATTTAGATGCTAGTTTCTTTAAAGAAAAAAATTGCCTCCCCCAGCAAAGGAGAAAAAATGCAGGCTCAGTAATAACAACACATGGGCTTAAACATTGGCTGACAAAGGAAGATGATTTCCTCTTTGTCTCCTTGCTCATCAACCAGATGTATCAGGATGCATGATTCTTATGAATCAATGGGCACATGATGGAAGGCTGTGTTGCTTTGTAACTTCAGGGGCATTCTGTGCCTTTTACTAAGGGATATACACTGTATTTGAATTAGGAGCAACTGACATTCAAAGTCTTCAACAATGTAGGTAATTTGGGCTTGTGTAAGAGAGTAGAAAGTACTTATTAAATAGAAAAGTTGTGCAGATTAGTGAGCTGAAAAAGAATATATAAGGGCTATTGTCAGTAAGCCCTTGATGTTATCATGCCAGTGAATTGGAGAGAAAACCCCACACTTGTTAAAATGCATCAACAGAAAGAGGAAAATATGGAGACAGAGAACACTACTGAAAAGATACAGTACTGCTGAAGTATAAAACCTAGTTCCATCTGCAGTGTGTTGCTGTCAGCTCTGATTACCTTATCATATGTGGAACGCCATCAGTCCTGGAAGGGTACAGTGCTGGGAGATAGGATGGTTCCAGGTTCTGAGACTTTAATACAAAGCAATTATGAATAGTTAGGCTTGTTTTCTCTGGGAAATATCAAGAACACTTTAATGCAACTGAATTCAAGGTGACACAAAACTACTGAAGTTACCTATGTGCTCAGAGAGAACCAGGTACATTTGAGAAACACGTAGCTGAAGATCACAGTCCAAAAGAAGAACTGAAGGGAGAAGAAACGAATTCATTTGCACAGGAAATCTCCCTCACTTTTGGGGATCCAGGTTATCATTAAGTCTCCCTGGTGCCACCTTGTTGTTTGCCTCTCTACTGATGAAAAGAGTTCTTGAAGAGCATTAAAGTCACTCAGAATGATTCCCATCACAGGAACAGCACACTATTAAACTTCTATGTTACCTTTTCTTGTTGTGATTCCTATTTAGGTGCAAGGTGATAGAAACATCACAGAGGGATGTAAGAAGCAGGTCATCTGAGCAATAAAAGTTTTCATTTACTGTTCTCATCCTCCTTGCCTATATACACATCTTGTCTTGCACAGTTCTGCAATCTGGCCTCAATTTCCTAATTAGGAGTCATTTAGTGATGCAATGAGACAAATCTCAATATAAAGACTAGACTTACTCTTATCTATCTTAATATACAATAGATTGCTAAATCCACTGTGCTATGGAAATATAATTGCAAGATTTGAAAGTCTTAAACACCTGATTTCAGTTACCTAGGGATATACAAGTTATTCCTCCAGGCATAATGGGAGAATGGGACTTATGTGCAGAGCATAGATCATTTTATCTTCTGATGTGTTCATGGAAATGTGGAAATGAATGTAGTTTGTTCAGACTGATTTGTCTGGCAGACCAAAAAACTGTTTGGAAAGCTCAAATTCAGCACTTCCTGAGTTGCTTAGTCATTACTTTACTGGTAAGCAATTACTAATTCAGACCTCTTGGAAGGTAAAGTTCCCTTTTAGAATCACTCTGAAAAATTATACTGGAAACATATTTTATAGAATAAAAAATATATCTTAAAAGATACCTTAGCTTAATTACTTAAAAGTAGTTTCACGTGGGTAGGTGTAACAAACTCCAGACCTTCACCACTCATTGAAAAGATTGTATTTTTCTGTCATTGTTACAATCATAATATAAAATATTTAAAAGGCAAATAATTTATCATTCACATGCTATAGAACAGAAAAGAAGGTGCCTCTCTTTCATCAATGACAGTTATTGAAGTTACCCATAGATGAGAGCAAAGAAGGCACAGAATTCCATCTTTTTAAAGCCCTAATTATTCTCTCGATAACAGTTTAGTGAGAACAAAATCTTCTAAAGCACTCACCTGTAGTAAAGTTTCTAATTGCAACTTCAGACACTCATACGACATCGAATCCTCAGATTCACTGTTCAGTTACCATCTAAAGCCTGTAAACTTAAAACTTCTCTACCAGTAATGAAGCATGAACAGAAATGCCTTCTGCCAGTTCAGCGTCAAATTTGCTGAAATTCAAAAATGCACAAGTTGAAGGTAAGGACAATCCACACTGAATTCTCATTTCTTGAGGACTTGATCCTGCAAATTCCATTTTCTTTTCCTCAAAACCCAATTATTAGGTATTCTGAGAGACATTGCTCATCTTAAATTCGTGGCACTTTGCATGTCAAAAGTGAATGTTACTGAAAAAAATGCAAAATAAAGAGAAATAGTGAGCCCAGTTTTATTAGGTATCTTAGTATCTTATTTAACAACCTCACTTTGAAAGATTTCTACTTTTTCCCTGGCATTGGCACAGGGAGACTAGTTATCTATTCCAGTAGGGAACAAGAAATTCCAATTGTGAGCCAAAAAATAGGTATTACATGCCAAGCCTAGGTCACCTTTGTGGAAGACTTATTAATTATTTAGTAATTCTGAGGGATCCTGCCAGATTCAGTTGTTCTGATGAATTTTTAATAAATCACTATTAACATAAATGGGAAGTATAAATTGCTTGCATTATGCTGTATGTGGTAGTAGCAAAGAGAGACTTCTGCACTAAGGTCCGAGATCTGCTGCTTACCTAACAGAAACTGACAGCGGAATGATCCAGCTCTCTTGGGATTGGCCTGAAGTATAAAATCTTTTCACCATAGAGGAGTTTTGTTTTGCAGTTGCCAAAAAGCTCCTGCAGTAGTTGGTCTGTATCTGAGGAACTGACAGAAATAAACACTGTTCTAGAGACCCACTCCAAGGATTTACCTGGAGATGAGAATATGCGCTAAGAAGAAATTCAACTGAGTCAAAGGAGTGCTTCCTAAAAACATCTGGCAAATCTTCTGTTAGGAAAGCATAAGTCTTCCTGAAGCACAGCATGTACTGGAGATGCTTTTTCAGATAAAATCCATTGTTCTTGATCAACAGTTTCAGAATCCAAATGATGGTTTATGGATTCATTATCTCAAGAAGAACTGTAGTGCTTTCTATTTTCATAGATAGTTGAAGAATATTTAGCAATATTTAATAAGCTTTTGCATTAAGTTAGATCATTAACATGTTTTAAGTTTTGGCTTCTGACAGTGAGTCAACTACAGCCCTGAGTTCACTGTGCCCATACCTCAGAGCTTGAACTCGACGCCCTTTTTTTCATACTGTGTCTCCTTTGCCCATCACGTGGAGAGTGACAGCATTTCTGTTTGAATATACTCAACAGCTTCCCTGAGGAAGGAGCCTGCTCACCCTCTCTGCAAGGCTCCACCCAGCCAGGCTTCTTAAAAGAACAGTTGTGAAGACATAAATAAAACAAATACCATCTGTCATGCTAGTATTGGCCCATATGTGTAACCACCTTTTCTAAGTCCTTTCAACTGATTTTCCACCATACCCAAATACACATTTGGTTTATTAAAGAATTTTAGCACCTTATGGATGCCATTCCCAAACATTTTAAATACAATCCATGCAAGTACCCAAATAAGTCTGGATTTATTTTCTCAACCAACTACAGCCAATTCTACATCCTAATCAGCTGAAGATCTGTTGTACCAGCTCAGCTCCTTTTATCTGAATGATCTGTGATTGTTTGTTTCCTTTCTGTCTGTCTTCTTTCTGAGCATCCTTTATGCCTCACATAAAGAAAAAAAATGAATGGGTCAAATTTGTTTGGCACATTTTTTCTGAAATCAGCAATGTTGCAGTATGTGTCGCTTTGCTGAAATCTTTATGATTTATGAAGCTGAATAGATCATTGACTGCTGATGAATGGTGCAGATCACAGGAACGGTACGTTTGCACCAATAGGTTGCAAAGCCAGGGGGAGAGTGGATGAATGAGATGCTCAGGAGGTAAACTGATAATACACCACTGTTGTGCTGCAGTCCAGGGGAACAAAATTACGAGGGAGCCTGAATGAGGACACAAAGCTGCCTGGTATTCCCAGGTTTGGGAAGTATTGTGAAAACCATCTCAGCTAGCCGTATCATCGATCCGAAAGAGACATAATCACTGCAAGGAAAACTTGTCCTACTTACTGAGATTAAATTAAGCATCAAGTCAGCAGTGGCGTTTTACATAATGCAGAACATTGTATTTCATATAACCTATTAGCATATATGACATAGTTTGCTGGAGAGTCATACAGTAGCTTTCAGACTGATGGGTGAAAACCAAATGTTCAATAGTAGTTCATCACTATGGAGGGAGAAAACTTCTGATCGTAGATACCAGTTTGAACTTAAAATTAACCATGCTTACATAATAATATGCATCTCAGCTGATAAATTTGCTTTAAAAATATTCATGCTTCTGTCAAAGCTACATTAGTTGTGTATTACTAAAAAAGTATGAAAAATTGATTGTTCCTTGTTTAGAGATTGAACCTTATTGAAACTAAAGAAATTCTGAGAAATTGCTTCATTTTAGAGATCACTTAAAATTATTTTCTTGCATTGCGCAGGAATTAAATAAGAACTTGCTCTACTGAGAATCTGGCAAAAAGAATTATAATGCCTAGGTATAATGCTAAAGGCTATTTTAAATTTCTGCTTGCTATTGTAGTCATGGCCCAATTTGGAAATATAAAATCACAGCAGGAAAGACAGGTCACAAGGCAACTTGAAAATGTGCTGACTGCATAGCACAGGAGTTTTCAAAAGGCTGTATGAAATATGGAAAGTTGGCGCTGCCACAGACACTTGTATGGCCCTGGGCAGATCATTTACTCTCACAGAGACCCAGAAGGTCTGTCTGCGTGTAACAGCAATTCTGCTTTTCCCTATCTTTGGTCTGTCCTGCCTATGCAGATTGCAAGCTTCTGTGCCAAGGAGTACGGTAGCAATGAAGTCTCTCAGCAGTGATGTCATGCAAATCCAAGAATGCATAAATAAGAGGAAAGCTTTACTGTCTAACAGCATGTGTCCTCTGGCATTAGAATCTGTCATGCCTTGACAAAATTTTTCTTACCATAGTGTTATTAACAACTCCTGATTTTCATGATGGAAGACTGCAAGTGAAAATGATAACATGCAATCTGTCTGCACTTTGGCCCTTTGGGACCTACGTAGTGCTTGCAACTGACTGACCTTTGTAGCTGCAAGATCAACAGCAACTGCACACTGAGTGTTCAGCCCTGGAAGGGCGAGCTGTCTGGCCACAGGTAGAGGAGAGCTCAGGACTGCGAGGAAAAGAAGTTGAACTGAAAGATATGTAATCAGAAGAGGCTGGGTTTTTCTCTCACTTGTACCTGTGTCAGTTGGCCATAATTCCACAGTGCAGTTGTATCGGTGTTAAACCATCCAAGCAATAGAAAAATGAAGTTTGGAGTCAGTTGCCACAGGCAGACGTATGATCAGCAGAAGTGCTCACCTCAGCCTCAATTACCATTTAGCACACGTGAACTAGTTCCCTTTCTGCCATCACTTGTGTGGCTTTTTCCTATCGTACACTGATATCTTGTATTATAGGCACTTAATTTTCTCATTTATTATTGCAATATCAGAACACATTACAGTGTCACATCATAACACAAGAGAATGTTTATGTCTCTCTGCAAGCACAGCTGTTTCGGTTGCTTGGTACTTTGTGGCTGGGAGGAGGAATGACAGTAAATAATAAGTAAGGAAAATAAAAACAGATTTAAAAGAACATAACATTTTGGTAAGGAATTTTTTTTTATAGTCAAGGCTTTGGGGAAAATTACATTTACGGCCAGATTTTCAGCAGGCCTGCACAAATGTGCCTATAGAGTTTGCAGGTGCTGCAACCATTTGCATGCAAGGCATGATTGTGTGAAGGAAAAGCTTTCAGCAAGCTGAGAGAGCTTTTTTCTTTCTCCTTGCTTCTAAAACACAGGTCTTCTAGTAAAGCAATAACAACCTCCAGCTGAGCTCCTTAAGCTGTGTGGTTGGAAAGAATATGAAAGGCAGCATCTCAGGTGTTAAACTTCCCCAAGAAATCCAGGACCAAAATCTTCCGAATGTCACAGTGGATGCAACTGGGTGCAGATGCTAGAAGAAATCTAGCATTAACATCTTGATGAAACTGTGTAGCTTGGCTTTGTTTTTTCTTGCTGTTATTCTTCTCCTGCTCCCCCACATATATTCAGGCATACACACACATCTATATTCATACATGTATGCGCATATGTCTATAGGGGTGCATGCATACACAAAGGCACACCTTCAGAGCAAGAAGCACAGACTGTATTTCATAAAATGCAAATCTTTCCCTTTCAGTCATAATCTGCCTGTAAGCAACGTGTTTAATCATGTTGAAAAAGATACAAGCTGATAATTTTATTCAAATGATGGAGTTGAATTGGACTTAGAGGTTAGAAATCCTGAAGTCTGATTGCTAGGGTTGAGAGCATATATTTATAAGCAATTAATGGCATGCTTGTTTTTATTTTTCTCCTACACACTTTTTGCCAGTGTTAAAGTACTCCCTGTATGGCATCTACCAATTGCATCATCAAATAGAAAGAAGTAGATGAAAGAAAGAGCCATAAAATCCTTATTCCCTGCCCACACACAGCTATTCTGTCCTCCTTTTCCCAGTAGGCTGTAATTTCTCCTTGCCCTTTGAAAGAAAGTAGAATTATGAAGGAAGTTGTAAACATGTTTAAGATTGGTCACAAAATGCTAATAACTTACCTGTTTTGTCACAACCTGCATGTGGTGAACACACATATGCAGTAGAACTAATTATCAGGAACATTGACTGAAAGTGGAGGTAAGCTGGAGCAAATATTATTTTCATTGAGTATTTGACATGTTTTCAGAAGGACAGATAGGGAGGATAAACAAATTTTTAACTGAGGTTTTAATGCGTTACATTCAAAATAAATCCACAGTTCTTTTTAGTGCTGCAGAGAAAACCATAAACCTTCTCTCCGGCTGTTGATTGGAAAAGATTGGGAAACAAAGGAGCATTTCTTGAAAAACAATGGTTTGTCAAAAGTGCTGTATTTTTTTTACCATCAAAACTTAACATCCTGGGCTCACAAATTTTGTCAAAAAAGAGGAAGGAGGGGGAAAAGACCTTATGGCTCCAGAATAACTTGGAGATAAAGCGCTTACAAAAGTGTGGGAGAACAATCCAAGGTTTCACTTGAAGGAGCAGTTAATTACTTCTAGGTTATTCCACCATGAAAGGCTTTCCTCATTACAATCTGGTGTTGAGCTCTATCTTGTGATGCGGGAATATTGACTTACTCTTGGATCATCCTCTTTTGGGAGTGAAGGATTAACATAGCTAAATGTTGCATTAATCCAAACTCAAGGATTACAACGACTTAAGAAAGAAAAACAGAATTGGAAAGCAACTTGATAGATTCTATATTCTGCATTGAGCACACAGTGAGTAGACTCAATTGCAGCAGTTTGGAGAAGGGACCTGTTTGTGTGATTGCTCTTTCCCGTGTTGAAAACTACTTATTTTGGAAGAATGGCGTAACTTGGATTGGATAAACTATCCAAAAGTAATGTTTGTGACACTGAAGCCTTGGATATTTCCCTTCTCATTCTTTATTTCTCCTCGGGACAACTGACAGATGTGAAGGATTTTATCAAATGTTCTGCCTTTGCCAAGAAGCATGCATGAAATAATGGCAGAATTGTGTTTTTTTCCAATCAAAAGCATCCATCAGTACCAGAGTTCTCTAGTCTCTGTATGCAGAATGCAAGCCTCCTGTATCATTGGAGTCACCAGAACTGCACTGAGAAAAGTCTTGTCAAACTAACACATTGGAAGTCATCTCAAAAGTATGCATGTCATTCCTTCTCATGTTAAGTGCTATCCTTAATTGCTTGAATTTGGTGGTCATGTTTGTGTTTTGGCATTAAGAGTTGCTTGACATCACAATCTCATACTTGTCACTTGATTTGTACAGACACGAGGAACTGCCCAGAACTGCTCTTAGTTGTGTGTGAGGCTTTTTCACCTGCTCCAGCACAGCAGTCATGCAACTCAAGCCAGTTTCTTCTCAATGTTCATTTTAGATGATGACGTCTGAAGACTCTGTAGGACATGGAAATTTCACATTTTCTCTTCTTGCTCTGGGGCTAATCCTACAATTCCTGAGTCCTGTTTCTCCAGGAATTCTTAACCCATAGCAAAATACTGATTTCTTCATGGATGTGTGTTGCTGTGCTGTCATCTAGTGGCAAGGATGAATTAGACGTCATTCAGTGTCATTCAACAAAAGTGGTTGACAAAGTGCCCCCTTACTGGAAATAGATTCATGCTGTTCAAAAGCTCTCATCTTTGCTCTGTGCAGCACCATCACACAGTCACTGCCCAGTTCTGTGCTCTGCAGAAAATCACTCTTGCTTATGGCCCATGGAATGGGCTGTGCAACAGAAACTTTCCTTGCAAACAAGTTCCACAGGACTGTGATGCTTCTTGCCACATGGTCTTCATCTTCTGTCATCCATCTTGGCTGTTAACTATTCACAGAAAAATAGTCAAAAGCGAATTTCAAACAGTGATTGTTATTCTTTTAACTACTGCCATTCAGAAAAGCACCAACTAGTCAAATCTATAATCATCTTAGATCAAGAAGATGTAAATTGATCAAGAAGTCCTTCCTCTTTCATTTTTATTTGGATTCTGGAAAAAAAATAGAAGTACCACAACACCTTCCAGTAGAAAACAGACAAAAATACTTTCCAGAATAAATGCATTTGTTCAATATGCAGAAGTTGAACAGACTTAGTGCCATTGATTTGGAAGAGCTTTGACTCAGATCTGTAGTGTCATATGCAGGTAACAGTACACTTGCTTGTCCTTGGTTTGCAGTGGTGATGTTGTGTTAATTGTAGACACACATTTATAGTCCTTACCCTGTGTTCAAACCACAAAGGCAGTGCTTGAATTAGTCTTGTGCTACTTTTTGTAAACTGTCTATAAAAAGATGTAGAATGTAGTAGAACTTTAACAATTAAACTGGTCACAAGATCTAAAACATTAAACAATCTATTTTGGCTGCAGCTACTTAACAGTGCTGGGCTTAGCTGGATTAGATAAGCCATTGGCAGCTTCTTTCCAATGCTTACTGTCTTCTTTAACAGTGGAGCTTCTCATGTAGTTCAGCTGTCTGAAGGACAGTCCAGCAGGCAAAGGTGGGCTTTTCAAGCAGTCCCCACCACATTTGTCATTTTGCAAATACATAGAAATGGCTTTATTTTCACCCCTGCTGAATGGAGACAACAAATAACTAACAAGATTCCCTTTTATGAGGAAGCTGGAATGTGTGTTTACATCCTGTTTTCTTGCAGTACAAATTGTGCTCTATCTCTGAATTTAGAAAGATTCCTCTGCTCTACCAGGCACAGTAAAAAGATACATGAATATCCAAGCAGAGAGAATAATGTGCTGAGTTGCTTCACTGACAGAGAGACATTTAAGCATGTTCTTAAATACCTTGCCTCTCTGAGGACTTAAGTAGGTTTTCAAAAGAGAAAAGGAACAATCTTCTACATTGATGACCTTTCTGGTTTTGTCCAGTTGGCAAACTTCTCTATCCCTGTAGTAACGGAAAATATTAATGAGGGTAAGAAACATTCTGTTTTCCAAATTAAATATAATTAATCAGAGGCAGTGAATCAGTGACCTTTCACATTGGAATATGATAAGAGATTTGTTTTTAAATAAATTCCAGGAGAGGTTTAGTTTAATTTTGGCTCAGAATTTCATCTTCCTTAGGTGCTTTATAGAAACAATATTGCATCTTTTTAACTGAGAAATTAAAAGACAAGCTGTAACAAGGTCAATCAGGTTGAAATAGCTGCATCCTCATTATAATGTAAATGCTTCTTCTGTTAACTTACAATAGCTTGATACACTAAACAGCTATTTAAATAAAGTGCTTAATAAAAATTGAAAGATGTTGGTCATATACTATTAGTAAAAGTATAAGTGGCTTAAAAAAATAAAGAGTATAAAGATACAAGTTCTTTGTTATCAATAGTTACGAATGATTTCACGTATACATATCAAAAACAGGTGGATGAAAGAGCCAAAACATTCCAACATCACCTTCATGTATTTGGTCAGAGCTTTATGGGCAATGGCATTTGAAACAAAGATCAGCTTAAAAGCAGTATTTGGGGAAAGATGAGAGTTGCAATGGTCACTGTCACAATAACTACAGATCTACTTTCATCCCTGAATTGTGGTTTTCATGAATGATGGTTGGTACATGTATTCTATCCTTTTTGCAGTCATTCTTCATAAATTCTCATTTCTTTAAGTGGAGGTCCTTTATGCTTGTTCACAAATCCAGCCTTGCTCCAGATGTTCACAAAACCTGCACAAATAGCAGTTCTGTACAGCAGCTCTGATGGAAATAACATGTGAATTATTATTTTAATCATTTGTAAATTTGTAATTTCCTTCTCAGAAGAAGAAAAGAAGGAAGAATTTTTTGAATCTGACTTGATTCTGTTTCTCCATTTGATTTCGTGTGGAAATAAAAGCATAATTATTCCATTTAGTGTCATAATCTTCTCTTAGCCTCCTACTTAGAAGTTTATTTCTCTTTGTGTCAGCATGGAAGGAGGCCCATAAAATTCTATCCTTATTGATGATTCCTTTGTACTGATAATCCTTGTTTTGACTTGATTCTTTCTGAAGCTGCTCTTAAAATGTAGATCACAGCTACTGTTACTGCGTGAGGCAGCTTTCAAATTTTCCTTCTGTTTCACATCTTTCTCAGCAATTCTCATTTCAGTTCCAGAGGAGACCTTAAAACTTTTCTCTTTCTTGTCATCTTACTCATCTTTGGCTTTTGGTCTTTGACATACAAGGACATCACCTCTCAGTTTTTCATTAAATGTATGCTTTTTGCTACTAGTTGGCTCATATAATGGAGCTCCTAGGTTGGGCTGTGACAAGGCTTGCTTATTTTTTGAACGAAAATTCATACGTATATATATATGAAAATACTTTCTGTTCCTCAGAAATGAATTTGGTTAAATTCCCAGCAAACTGAATTTGAAAGAGTAAAGTTTCTTTCATTAGATAAGTGTGCAATTCCTGCTCCCACAGAGAATTGATATAAATTCATCTTACCTGCCTTGTGTGTGCAAACAGTAGGAAAAAAACAACCATAGTTAGCATATATTATAGTTAAAACTCATCTGCATTTGCTGTGTATAGCTTCCCAAGGTCTTCATCTTTAATTAATAGATGGTTGGTTGATGAAGACACAGTGTCTTAGGAACATACCCTGGTCAGAGTATGAGGCTTTATACTCTGTCCAAATACTATTCAGGTTTGGCCCTTTTTATCTGAGATGCAGTCATTTTGATACAGAAGGTTTGAGTGGCACCACCGATAAGCCAAGCAGAAATGAATGTTCTGCACTGATTCCTCTGCAGCCAGCTGCAAATGCTACATGACCAACTTTTTTCTAAGCGTGAGACCTAATCATTAGATTAAGGACTGAGCTAATGTTTATTATAGAAAGAAATCCCAAAAGAACTCTGATGCATTCTTATCTACAATGAGAATGGAATCTATACAAATACTTTATTTCATTGCCTTTGACAACAGCAACAAGAGATGCTCTCATGACTCAGTCTATGATTTGTGCATATGCTCTGCAAGTCTTTCTTTGTAAGTAAGAAGGCTTTTTACTTCAGTGATTGATCAGTGCTGTTTTCATGGCCATAGTTAATTCTGCAGCATGCCACCATGAGGGCTGTGTTATAGGCAATGAAGATTTTATTCCTTGGGAAGGCTGATGGAGGTATTGACCAAGATTTTCTCCTCAGAGTAATTAAATGCAACAGTATTAGGAAAGTTGCTCTGAGCTACAGCAGACAGAAATGTCCTCAGCTTTCCATCCCATTTTGCAGTGGCCTCCGTGACTTTCAGCAGTCTCTCTGCAGTCACTGGCAAAAGGTACAAATATACAGCATGTCTTCTGAAAACTCTTAAGGTCAGGCAATGAGGATGTCTCCCAAGGCATCAAAAAACCCAGACAGATGTAAGGAGTGTAAACAAACAACTGATCTGTCCCAGAGTGCCCTGGAAATGCCTTACGATGCTTATTCCTCTTGGACTTCTTATTCCTCTTGGAGTTCTTAGATGGGAAGTTTTCCCATCTTTCTTCTCAAGTCAGGAAGTTCAAAGTAGAGATTTTGATTGCTGCAGTCAGATAAAAGTGAAAGAGATTCCAGCCCTTTATATCAAGTTAGCCAGTGTAGGTGGTATATTCACTGTCAAGTGCCCTTGGGTCTATACCCATTGGGTCTACCCATTGCTAGAAGCAATGAATCATTAACATAGGGAAGCTTATAGCATCCCAGGTGGTAGCGTCAAGACAGCAAACAGTACAATAGGTCGTTCTACTTTTAAATTTTCAGCACAAAGTGCTAACTCAGGAAACCACTTCAGCTTGTTACTTGGAGGTGTGTGCTTGAAGATAAAGGGGGCATATTATTAGAAACATAAGCCATTTGAACATTTCTGCTTTGGACATGAAATTGCTACGAAAAAAATGTATACATTCTCTCAGTGATCAGTTTTGGGTTTTTTTCTCTTTTTTTTTTTTTTTTTTTGGTAGGAATTTCAACTAAAAATGGAATGCAGAACCACAAATGGAAATACAGTCAGTGTATTGGGGACCCAGGCTGTAAAATCAGAAATTAGATATGGAAAAAATAAACCCATAAAACACTCAGAATTAGATCAGCTAGAGTTGTATTGTTTGTCTGTTAAAATATGGTCATGAATTTCAACACTAGTCAAGATTTGCATTTTTCTGCACTGTTACAGACAACCACTTAGTAGGTATTTGCTACCGAGTGTGACTTGATAATGCAAGATTCCTATATTAATTTAATGGAAATGTAATTGTGTTGTAAAATACATAATCTCGGGCAACCTACTATGACATTTACATTTGATTACCATATCAATGGCTATTCCTTTGCATTACAGATACCTTTGCTGGCGTTCTTTAAAAAGTGCAAAGATATAAAGCACTCCGCAGTATTTCAAGCAAAAAAAAAGTCTCCATTAGGAAGGAGTGGTGGTGGTCAAAGGCTCTCCAGTACTTCAGCACTTTAGTTGGGTTGCCTAACTGTTTTTCTTTTCTTTCTTAAATGAAGAATACAGATAATGTTTCACACATCATTGCACTTCCTTTCTGCTGCTAATGCCACAGATATCAGAGAGGAGCGCTGGAGCAGGCAGCACAACTGCTCTGTGCCAGCACTGTTCCACCAGGTTGGAAGTGCACCATCACCCTGCAGCATGTATTTTTTAATATTCTTATAGCTCGTGCCATGAGAAATGCAGTAAGGAAAAGAACACAGCAGGCAATATGGAGCTGCATAGGGAATGCTCTTCATTAACCTAGAACACTAGCAATAAAGCTAAATTAGATCTAAATATTTCCCGAAGCATCGTGTCATCATTATTTTGGGGAACCATTTCATTAGGAAATAGATATTTTGTATCAAATATTCAAGTCAATTATCAGAGGAGGTATCACTTGTTATGACTCCTATAAGCTACACATTTTGTCCTTCACCTTATATTTTCCAGAAGGAGCTTCCAGAAGGCTTCAAATCATTCAATTCTCTTTAATTGGTGGTGTTGCACTGAATGCAACCACATGTATAAAGCAAACTTTAATAGCTTGTCTCTGTCAGTGGCAACAACATTATGAACACCACCCTGAAGACACTGAACTGCTACAGGAGAGCAAGCTATTAGTGATATGAGCAACCACAGGTTACCCTGCAGAAAAAGTTTCAGCTCCTGGATGCACTGCTTAGTCCTTTCCTGGCTTAAGGTTTCAGTGGTGTTTTACTTGCTGAAATAGGAAAAAATGCCCTATTACAAGTTTCTAGAGACACAAAAATACCAGAAATATGTTGAGATTGGCCCTGTTCTGTTGTTGAAGGTATTCTAAGTGATTCAGATCCTGGCTATTTGATTGAATTGAGCTTAACTACAGGTCTACCACAGTGCAACAATAAAGCATCTCATAGATATGTTGTGTCTGCAGGATTTGTCTGAAATAGACAGGCAGCTTCATTGACTCTGCCTTTACTTCTGTTTCTCTTTCTTCTTGTTCTCTCAAAGTGAATGCTACTCAGCATTACCATCACTCTGCATCCACCTAATGTTCTTGCTGCATCTTTCAAGACTCAGGGGATTGAGTCCATGAAAACTTTCACCTAATACGAAAAAATGATGAAGTTAGGTAGTGCACTGTCCTTGGAAGAAATGATGAATGTCCTGGTTTACACTATTAATTTCTTCACAGGGATCTGTTGTTACAGCTCTGAAAGAGAATTTTGGAAATCTGAAATTGAAATGAAGGGTTTTCACCTGAAGTTTTATAAAGGGAACCAAATAGGAAATCAGAAATGCAAAGTCCTTTTCAAGAGTTTTTTGGTTTTGCTTTTTTTTAATACATGTCCTTGGCACTTAAACATCATCTCATGTAAAGAAGATTTTTCTTTTTCAAAGTAAACTGAGATTAGTTTCCAGACCAAATGTTTTTATTTGGTTGTGTGGTTTTTGGTTTGGTTTGGTTTGCTTTGGGTTCTTTTGCTATGCAACTAAATACATTAAACCTCTGGGGTTTCTGAGTTGCATCTTTCCCTATGCTCATATGGTCATTAAGACTTAAGGTCAGTGATATAGATGTTGTTTTGAATTTGTATTAGTGGAGAAGGAGGAAATCAGCTTTGCAAAGACTGACTGCAAGGCTGTCAGGAGAACCAATGCACTACATGGTTAATTATTACTTCAGAGCTGAAACACTTTGACCAGCTATAATTACTCAATTCTAAAACTGAAGCAATTAAATCTCTTCAGACTGGTTGCTGTGGAAGCATGGTAGCTGTCTGACAGCAGTTTTGCAGTTTGGAAGGACGATTACATACCTTATTTTTGTACAGTTATGTGTGGTCAGCCTTGCTCACCAATGCATCCTGTCCCACTCAGCCCCAGGAATGTGTGCTCTGCCCAGATAGCTCTGCTGGGCTGGGACTTCTCTTTGGCTCATGCTGCCCCAGAGAGGCTGTATCTTCTATGGAAGCCCTCATACCTTCTCCATAGAGCTTCAGTAATGTTAAGCATTTCCATTAATGCAGAGTGTTGTATACCTACACTAGCTACCTCCATTGAGGCATACACAGCTCATCTCTATCTCACACCCAGCTGCTGACTGGAAGTAAAAGCACGGTGTTTTAGGAGAACTAGTTTTTACCAGCCATTGTTACTATTTCTTTTCTTCATTTAGAACATTGCAGACATTCCAATTAAAATTCAGGGGCCTGTAGTTTCAGTTACTGCACTGATGCATGCTAAAGCCTCTATCCTACGGAACTTAAAGCTTAAGTAGATGAGATAGAGAAAGCTTAAAAGAGAAAAGAGAGCAGAAAGAAATTCACACAGTGGAGACAGGAAGACAATCCCCGAGTCCCAGACCAGGGACCTTGCCTCTAGACATAATTCTTTTCCTTTGTATTAGTCAGCTGATAACTTCCCCGCCTTCAAATTAAAAGCTTCCATTACTCAGGCAGACAACCCTCGTGATATCTTGTAACATTAAGAAAAGGTTGCTTTTAATGTTTTCTGAATTCCTACATGAGGAAGAGCAACTGAGAAGAAGAAAGGGCAAAGTTGAAAGCGGGTAGTTGAAAGGGGCAAATCACATGAAATCATTTAAACTTAATTCCAAAATTTCAGGAGTGCTTCTTGCTTGTGAAGCAGCTACTTTCTGAAATGATGATCTCTGGGATTAATAGCTGTACGTCTGTTCAGCACTTGCTACACATTGCACAGGGAATCTGAGCCCTATTTGCTGCATCTCCACGATACAAAGAAGCACAGCATGGCATGGGTAATGGTAGCTTGTACACACAAGAGCTGGGAATGACACGCTGCAGGGCAGCCGGAAACCTGTAGGCTTCACAAGCACTAGTGTGCACGAGCAATTGCATTTCCCAGTCTGCACTCAACACCAGCCGTATCTGTGACACACAAGGAGGGGTCAGACACCCTCACCTTATTGCACAGGCGTGTTCCTCAGCAGTGCAGGAGTTGTGGCTGCAGCCCAGCCACCACTTTGCACAGCTCACTGATGTAAAATGGCCACGCGTGATTCCAGATCCATGGAGCAGCTGTTTGCTGAAGTGGGGAGGGACACCCCACCATCTACTTGCTTAGGGTTTGGATGCTGCCACGGAGGAAAGCTTCTGTTACCCTTTTACTTTTCGACTGTTGGCTTTTGGGTTAGAAATATCACCACAGAGGAGCAGCCTGGCTGACTGCAGCTGTCATCTGAGTGCTGCTGAGTCATTCCCCAGCTTCCATCTATGCACAGATGTACAGTGGTAACGAGACAGCACTCTGGAACCTAATGGGCTTATTTCTTCCAGGATAAGAACAATTAATAATAATTGAGTAGTCTTGTATTAAGGGAATTTATAACCAATTAATAAAAAATTGGCTGTTGCAGTTAACCACAATAAAAATGACTATGCACTAAAGGAAAGGCACATGCACTTATATAATCAAGTCCGTGTCAGCACAGCTTAATGTATAAACAGCTTTGTGTACATGCAGCTACATTTACTGATAGAGAAGTAATTATTAATCAGAGTTTGTACGGTATTACACTAAGTATACAATGCACTAATCTGCTACTGAAGAATGAGCTTCTACAGGCTAAGAATTAAACCAGAAGAAAGCTGCTGCACTGTACCTGTGTCAGGGATATCTGCCAGGGGTGACTGCCAGCTCTCACCTGCCCAGCTCACTCAGGCTTGCAAGCCTGAATGAATCCATTAGTTCTGTGATGGGCAGTGAACCCAAACTAAGCTACAAATAATGAGATGTAGTACCTTGGTCAACAAAAGACTTCAGGCAACTAGCTGATACCTCAGAAAAGGATATGATGTGGCATCAGTTTATATTATTTCATTATTTTTGTGGAGAAACAGCAAAACTTAAAGAATCTAAAATGTAAGAACTGACAGGAGTCTCTTGGGAAACCCTCTAGTGGCACATTATTGGAAACAAGAGAAATATCTTTATTTTCCATTTCATCCAGGGAATTCTATTCATCTTTTTCACCTTCATCTATATTTGTTAAGAAATAGGGGCCGTTTTTCATCTCCTCTAAGACTCAACAAGTTTCTCAGCACATTAGCACTTGTATGGATTTAGTATGATTTTCACTTGGAGTTAGCTCATTTTTTCCCAGCAGCAATCCCAAAGCAGGATTTGCTGGAATGCTAACAGTGACATCACAGAGAAAAGCACCTGGCACGACAAACCTGCAGTTATTAACCATTGGGCATAACTCTAAAAACCAGAAGTTCAGTTCTGATTTGTGTGTTCTTAAACCACAAATGCAACATTTGCAGAAGGTGATTCCCTAACAGAGAAATAATAGATTGAACAATGGGAAATCAGTGGTTAGCTCTCAGCTTAAATTAAAATAGAAAAGAAAATAGAAAATCAGTACAGCATGAGAAAAACTTGCCATTGTCTTTTAAGAGTAATTTTAAATAATCTATGGAAGTGGTACTTAAAGTACAGAGAATCTGAACTTCAGCTTTGTTTGAGTAAATATAGAACTTTCAGAATAGCAATTTTTGAGGAACCACCTCATCTTGCATTTCTTTTCTTTGAGTGTCAGGAAAGGAAATCTCAAAAGTAGAATCCTAATATTTTAATCTGATTACTGTCAATGAGCAGATGATTCAAATCATGACAAAGCCTGAGCAATCGGAATGAAAGGGGATAGGAGCGTGTTAAGAAAAGTGTAGAACAGACAATACTTCAATCTGGTGGCATTAGGAAGAAAGCTCTGGTTTCTCAGAAGCGTGAGCAAAACTGATTTTTGCTCTTCTGCAGAAAAGAAAGCTGGGATTGAGGAGCAGGGAGAAATCTGTGGAAAGTAAAGCTGCACCTTCTGCTTTTGTTGGAGAAGCAAGGAGCTTGGTGCTGCTTCCCCATCCCACTCACATGACTTCTGCCTGCCCCACATCTCCTGTGGCACCTGAATGAGCTATCAGCATATGTCTGGGGTCAGCAAGCAAGACTGACGCCAAGACCTGACACCAAATGATAGTCTGCAGCTCTCTATGTCTGCTGATTTTTCACTCAAGCTCACCCTGAGTGGCACTGTGGGAGCCAGTGGAGCTGGAAATCTAGAGGTGCTGACAAAAATAGATGGCCAAAAATCAATGAAACTAAAGCAAATTCAAATCCCTGAGAGATGAAGCAATATTCTGAAAACAGGAACGTAGCAGATCAGAAGCATTTGGAGAGGAGTGGAGAATATGTAAGTACCAGAACACACAACAGAGGTAGATCAAGATATAAGAACACACAAATAGAGAGTTATGTACTCAGTAGAGGCATTTGAATGAGAATGCTAGAAATCATCAGGAATGCTGAGGTGAGTCTAAAGAAAAGTAATGAACTGATGTAGCATTCAGCTGCAGTTCCAGTGCTGGCATTCAGTAGGTGCTTTTTTGATCAATCACGTAAGAATCAGGTAGGAATTAGAAGTGATTGTTAAAATGGAGATGGTTATGGGCTGCCAGTATGCTGAAGTAGCAGGGTAGAAACAGGAATGAAATTTGAGAAAGATGCCTACATTTCTCATAAGCAAAGGCAATCCTTGGACATCAAAGGAGTAGTTTGCACATATTGGAAGGCAGAATATGTCCAGGAAACATCTTCTGAGGCTCTCAGCTAAGCACCTTTCAAGATCTTTAAATATACACTCTAAGATTTATCCCTTACTACATGAAACCACTTAGCAAGAACCAAGCCACATACCTTGGGAATGCTCTGCAAAATCAAAATCTAGGCTACTAGGTGTACATTTTTTCCCATTTGTAGATGAATCCAACAGTGAAAATCGCTTCAGAAATGCTTAACTAGTGAGACTTCAATTCTCAGTTCTATATTCATAATGAGTGCTTCCCTGAGCAGCCACAGCAAACATCTCTTGGTTTTCTGACTGTCTCTGTGCAGTTCCCAATATCCGAGTGAGACAAAGTTTTTCCCTTAGCAAAAGCATTAGGATCATCTCTTTGCTTTTACAACATACTCCTATGAATAAAAGTCATAGGAGGTAGCACCCTTCGTCCTTCTTCTACCCCCACAATTGTCTGGTCCCAGGAAAGCAGTCCAAAACATTGCTTTGCCATGTAACCAAGCATCATAGCACTGCCTGCTGAGCAAAGGCTTTCCAGTGGACTTTTTGCAGTGGTTCTATGTAGAGTCCACACACATTCACAGCTCTTTTTTAGAGCTATAGCACTAAATGTTTAAAAACTAAATTTTCAGTGTGGTGACCTAAGAATCGTTCCAGGACACCCAGAAAAGGATGTCACTTCAGAGAGATCTGCCATCTTGCTACAAAGTCTCCGGGACCATTTTTTTTTTAGCTTTTTTCTATGTCTGCCTTTTTCTATTTTATTTCCCTAAATGTTGTCATTGATTTCTTTTTCATTTTATGCACAAACCGAACACAGTTAATGAGTAGATACAGAAGGAGTCCTGCAATGTTGCCAGTAGCCTACCATAAGGGGATTCAATTGCTGAATTGTCCTAAGATTAGGCTTAAGCCACAGTGTAAGCTTCATTGATCCAAGCGCAGCAAGGTATCCATTCAATAATATGTGTTTTAGCAAGGTTTTCCACTTGTAAAGACTTCCTGCAAATTAAGGTTTGTCCAATATGTGCTATAAACACACTGGATCAAATTCTGGATCAGTTTAAGAAGCATCTCACTCCTCAGGAAAGAAGCAGTGTAACTGGGTGTATTGTGTAAGCAGAGACACGTTTATAGACAATGTGCTTCCTGACAAGTTGTCTCTGGAAAGCTGAAGGATGAAAGAGCAGATGAAGTGCTGGTGTTCACAAAAGCACAGATTCTGTGAAGCTGTTACCAGCTGAGTAGTTCTTGAATGTAAATGATTGCAATGGGGAGCTTACAGAATTGTTCCAGTCCCTGGTCATTGTGTGGTCCCTTCCCTGTAGCACCTCACAGTCTCACACTGCAGCTGGAAGGGCAAAAAGAACAAACGAAACACCACCAACAAATGGCAGAGGTAATCTTGACGTATCCCAAAGGTTGTGTCTCCACTTACAGTGCTCCTCACCTGGCACAGGCATCCAATGACGTGGTTGTGACTAGACTCAGTTGAAGCTGTGACATCTCTACCAAGAAAAGAATGATTTTACAGCACCTGAGACTGCTTTTCTCTTTAGATTATCTTTCTCTGGATTTTGCCTAAATTTAAATTCTTGTTTGGTAGTTGTTTCTTACCTCATGCAGAATATTTTCTCCTTTGTTCATTCCCAAATCAACATAAAAAATTACATGCAGATTGCCATCAGAAGGGACTGGCAGCATACTGATTTTACAGATATGTGAGGCTTAAAATTACTGCCAGAATGGTCTTATTCACTGGGTGTTGCTGTTGAAAATAAATCTGAGCTCCACTAACCATATCCTTGGACAAAATCTCAGCTGATATTAATACCTTATCATCCTCCCATGCAGACTAAGAAAGCTCTTTTTACATAAATGTCCCCATTTTTTTTCCAATTGGGAATGAATAGCTTATGTACACTTAATTGTTGCTGTTGCTTGAGGAATGAGTCATCCTTATTTCCACTGAGAATTTCCCCCAACTACTTTAGTTCCATGTAGGGAGCTGTATTATTTTGCTTAATTATATAAAGGTTTCAGATCACTTAGATTTTATATTATTAACACAAATGTCAAATGATTTGAGTTCCTAGAATACATAAGTGGATACAAAATCAAAACAAGGGCCATAGAGGGGCTGCTTCCTAAGTTTTGAAAGAGTGGGCAAAGAAAAATAATGTGTTAGTCAAGTGTTTTACTTGCAAGGAAAACCAATAAACAGAAAGGCACAGATATCTACCTCTGTTTGGAGGTGAAATTTCCCTTGGCTAATGTTCCACCTTCTTTCATTCAGCCAGAACCCCACCCTTCTGAAGTATAAACAGATCTTAAAATTTATGAACTTGAGAAATCTACCCACAGGAGCTTTTGCAGGATCGAGACCCGAGAATGATTTCTGTTCATAAAGCACTTTTCAAGTTTTATGTGCCAAATTTTAAGAACAATCTATTTTCACCCACCCACTCTGACCTTATTTGCTCAGCAGGCACTATTTCTAGAACTGCCAGGAGCTTCAGCGTGGCCATACATTTTGCTGTCGACTTGTGTGGAGATAAGGCTAGTGTTTTCAAAAGCTTTATGCACTTAGTCAGCTGGTTGAATGGTCCCTTGTAGAGGTGCTGGGTATGGGATTTTTCAGTGAATGCAGATTCTGGGAGGCCCTACGTAGGTCTTTTTATGCTATGATTACAGTCCTGGGACAAGTTTTCTTTGAACATGAAGCATGACTTGCACAGAGTCAAAATGGGGAAAAAATGACCTTAGATAATTTTCAGTAGAGCAGAAACAGATGAAGAGCTCAGGTCTTTGCTCAGCTAAAAAGGAAGTCTGATTCCTCCTCCCTGTCTTCTCTCCTGCAGAACCAGGTGGCTTTTGTCACAGCAAAAATCAATCACACTGTTCCCTGTTCCCATCTAGTCACTGTGTGTGAAATAAACTCTATTTCTAGGGTTTAAGTGGGATGACAAGGAAAAATGTAGCTCTCTCCAGCCTATGGATAAAAATACACAAGGTAATAATCTAGTGCAAGATCTGGATTCGAGGGAAAGATCCCAAATATGCGTTTGCCCAAAGCTTCCACTTTTTTTCTAGGAGTCCCAGTGTGTGAGACAAGGCACTGGCCTTACAGCTGCTTAAGCTCTACTAAGACTTGAAAGCTATCCGTTGCTCTGTATTCTTCAGATTCTCAGTGTTTTATTAAAAGACTGCCTTGCACTACTCAATAAAAAGAATAAGAGATAAATAACAAATAACAGTATGGGGGCTGGAATAATAATAATGGTAATGGAATGTACCTTTCTCCATTACTGCTTTCTTCTCCGCTTCTCCTCCTGAAAAATTCTCTCACTGGACAGGATGGAAGGCAAAAGGACAACTTCATTGAAAAGAAATATGTCAGCTTGACATTCAGACTAGGACCTAGTTAATAATAGATTGGGCATTTTGAGAAGATTTTAGGAAGAATCCTAAAAACCACTGATAAGCATAGCAGTTTTCCCCACCTTCTACATCCTGAGCTTCTGAGTCGTCCTGTGTAGAAATCACACTTTAAACAGGTTTATTTACTTTTTCTAAAATTCTCAGAGAGTTCAACTCTTGCTCTGGTTATTCCTTGATGAATGACCCGCAAAATCATTTCAGTGTACCCAAAATCTTCCATGAGGTTACTCAAGCATGTAGTAAAATGAAATATTACCCTATAAAATTCAGTTATTACAGTTCCCTTTATCTGATGCTAAATAAAAACTTAAGTTTGAGCATGTGTTCTGTGGGATCATTCCTACAAGTAGTCGCTGTAAGATGTGACACATTTCCTAGCCATACTGGCAATTGCAGTATCTATGACATATCACATTTTGGAAACATCTTTTGTAGGCCCTGCTTTGGTCTCTCTCTGGAAGAAGATATCTCCAGAAAATTCACTGGATCCTTCTATTGCTGAAGCAGAATTTAAGGAATACAGGGAGTGCTGCATGGGGCACAGCACCTACAGGACTATAGGATATACCACAACAGCTTCCCATTTTGCAAATGAATCCCAATTGTAACCATAAGGAAGCTCAGGAAGATCCCCTGTGGTGTCCACCCATCCAAATTCACATTGTGCTTAGCAGCCTCAGTCTTCAAGGGAACTCAGTGCAGTTTCAGTTAGCTGAAAAAACTGCAAGGAAACACAAAAACATTACTGAATAACCTGAAAAAAAAACCATTCCTATCTTACAAGTACAATTATCTTATATTGGATTATTATACAGAAAATGGGAGAGTTGGGCTACAGCTTAAAAGCAGCTGAAAGGAAGACTAGACAAGGCTCATTTTCAAATCCCAGGTTATCTGATTCACCAGTCCCAAGTAATTTAAATATTTTAAAACTTGATTTTAATGTAATATAAAATGTTTATACAGTGTGATTACAAATGACAGTGAAAAGCAGTTGGCTAGTTCAGACAAAAGTATCAACAGACTGAACTGGTGAGCAAACACCTCCTCTGGGGTTGTATAGCTTGCCAAAATATTGATATTGAAAACCCAGGAGCCTTCCTTTGTCAGTCCTAGGATTTTTCCCAGGTGTATCCTACTGCAGGGATCAGGCAATACTTTAATGCATATGTATCTCACGGGAAGGTACTCAGCTAGAAATAAAAATACGATATGATCTCTCTGCAGGGCATGACAAAATAAAAGGCTCCAGAAGGTCTTGGAGCTATCACCTCCTGCCAGTCTAATCAGTAACATGGCTTGTGTTTTTCTCATGTGCACACTTAGCCGTCAGCATTAAGCTATTGTCCAAGGGCTGACAGCAGAGAGGAAATGGGGAGTAAAGGCTGGCCTGATGTCATGGTGCACTGCTCTGAGCCTCAGCATGGGGAGGATTGGGAAGGGACGTATTTGGTCACAGTCAGGATACAGTGAGGAAGAAAAAGGTGAGTGATGTCTTTCTCTTCCTCCCTTAGTTAAGAAATATGTAATTTTGTAATCAGAGAGTTGCAGGTAGGAATCACTGCTTATAATTTGTTGAAAGAGCACCTACAAGCCTCTCATATGGATAGGCAAGGAAAATATAGTGTAGACCTTATCTTTGATGTTTGTCTGGATGGAACCGCAAAGCTAAGATGGCCTAAAAGTAAACACCGACTATGTGAGTTTGTAAAATAAAAATGCATCATTCAGAAAAGATGAGATCAAACTCCAAACATCACCAGGTAGCACTGAGAATGGGTATCTGCTTTTGCGTGGAGCTAAGATAATGCAACTGGGACTCTGACCAACTCAAAACTGCATGCTGAAAGCTTGTACCAAGAAGGTGGGAGCGGTGGACAAATTCTGATCCTCAGCAACCAGTAGCCATCCATACATTACATGGTGGGCACCATATAAGAATGTGGAAAAGAGGAATGTCTTTAGTGGAGTTATAAATAATGCAGACAGGCACAAACACATAGGCTCTGTGAGCTGAGACAGACTGCCTTTCAGGGCAAAACAGAAGTTATTTGCAAAGGGCAGAGGGCTATGGATTATAAACTAAGTGTTGAAAAGCTGGTACCCCATAAATACAGTAAAAGTAATTTACCTGCAAGAGGATTCAAAGACCAAAGAGAATTTCACATGCTTGGATGAATGTATTTCTAAAATTCTGCAACTCAACTGTGTGTGCAAATGGAAAGTAGAGGCTTGATTTATTGATAAACAAATCCGCAGCATAATTGAACATACAGAAAAAAATAGTGCCTGAAGATAGCTGAAGCAATATTGAATTATCCCCCAGCGTTTGCTGAATCTGCCATTTTTGTCCCTGCAAATTTCACTGTTAGTACACCACTGCTTGGGGAATGGGTCCTCAGCACTGAGGAGAAATCAGTAAGACCACGGTCTTGCTTTCCTCCACTGCTACTCTATAGACTCTTATTTGAGCTCCTTTCTGAGGATTCTATGTCTCAAACCTTAAAGAAGGTGGAAAAGAACATTGGCATGCTGGCCACAGTGTTCAGACAGACCCTTTCTGTGCTCCTTCCAGCTTCAACAAAGTTCTTAATCGTACATCGCATGGTGCCTGCTCCCTTTCTCTAATTCCCAGCTATGCTGAAACGCAAAAGCAGAGACAAGAAAAAGCCGAACTGAGAGTTCCTCAGCTCTTCCCAGAGACAAAGATGCAGGGCAGTCTCTTAGCAGAACAGGTACTGCTTATTCCCTGCCTTCCCCACCTTCAGCATCTCTAGTCCTTCTGTAAATCCTATGCCTGTGTTAAGACACAGCACACTCTGGAATCATCTGTCAGAAAAGAACTACGCTGATTTGTTTTACTTACCTTTAATCTTTGAAATGCTAGGATCCTCTCTTTTAGATTTCCTTTTTCTTTTCCCTTTGGGTTGTTTGTTTTTTAATGAAAATTAGGGTGTATATAATGCTATAAAACCACAACTGCAGCATTTCAGGGACTGCAGAACGTAGGGCTGGCACGGAGCTAAGATATTCAGTCTAAGTCTACCTCTGCTGAGGTATGCTGATCAAGTACACCCAACAAGCTTGACAGCTGTTTTATCTAATCTTTTCTTTAAAAACTCAAGTAATGTAGATTCTACAGCTGCTTTTGCAGCCTTTTCCAGTGCTTACCTAGGTTTATAGTTAGAAAGATAACCTAAATCTCCTTTGTTGGAAATTAAAGCAATTTTTCCTGCCCTGTCCTCAATGGGTAATGGATTACTATCTTCTTTTAATAGCTTCTTACACACTGGAAGTCTGTTATCATGCTCTCCTCAATCGTGTAAATGAAACAAACTCTGTTTCTCCAAACTTTTCTCATAGCTTTTGCCTTTATAGGTTTCTATGTATTCCTACTGCTGTATTCTGCAACCAGTAGGCCGGAACGTTTTATTAACAAATATAGTACTTAAACCAGATTGTGAACCAAAGGATGTTAAGAACACAGCAATGTGATAATATTTATCATGTTACAAGTTAATATTATCATGTTACAAGATTTGCTTTCATACAGACACAGCTCACTTCTCATTTGCAGCTGATGCTATCGCCTTCAGATCTCCCAGGCTTCCGCTGCCTTTTTCTTCTATGGAGATTTGGCTTCTCTTGCTATGTTAGTTCTTTTTATTTCGCTTAAATGAACATGACCTTCTTGAATTGGGAACTGTTAGCTTAGTATACATAGTCCTGTATTGTCTCCAGTCTCAATCCATGGTTAACTGCTGCAGTGGTAGGCCTTGCTGTGCAGAAGATACACAACTTAGCTAAATCTGCTCTAACTCTCTGTTCTAGTTCACACAATTAGCCTTTTTTTAGGTAAGACCCTGAGACAGCATTTCAAGAGTGAAACTGCTACCACAACCTCTTGGCTACCTTTCCCTTCCCATAGAAAATCCCACAAACTTGTGAGAAGAATGAGCAAAAAGAGAAAGAGAAAAAAAAAAAAGAGAAAAAAAAAGAGAAACAGAACAGCAAAAGCTCTTATGGCAACTTGAACACTTCCTTAGTTATCTCTTCATGTTGTCTGCTAGACTTCTGTCTTTGTTCTAATTAATTGGCAAACCACTGCTAAAGTCATTCATTTCTCAAAACTTATTTATTTTGCCTCACAACATTTATTTGCACAGCACTACTGTTGTGTACAAAGATTAGTTGCTAATGGAGTTCAGAACACCCTTTCACAGCATGCAATTCTGTTCAGCCCAAAGAATACAATACACCATATATGTGAGTCTCTCACTTAAATTAACCTTATTTGGTTTTACTCGGCTTGATTACTCCTTATGTGCTTTCTTAAAGTCATGCAATTTTTATTCATTATTTTGATGATTTTAAATACTTGTTTTCACAATATATTTGCAAGGATATGCTGCAGCTCCCTTCACAGTAGTTCGTATTACCTAACAGAAGTACAATTTTAAAGAATAAAGTCTTCTTATAACCTAGGTGTGTATTTAACTAAAAATAAGTCAAAACCAGTACCTTCATGATGAACTTTTTAAAATTTGGGACGCTGTGAAAAATGTGGCACTGTTTCAGCATATCTGGATGTGAATGTACCCAATGTAAAGGACTGTTTTTAAGGCTAGTTTGGCTGCAGGCATGCAAATCACAGCAAGAGGACACATCTGCAAGAGAGTGGATACTTGTGGAGATCAAATAGAGCTCTCTACTGGCACTGATGATCTGAACTTCTGTCCAGTTTTGAACTTCGGATAAAACAGGAAAAAAATGCACATATGAATAAAAGGGCATTAAGATGAGGAAGCACTACCTGCAGTAGGGCTGAAATCTTGAACATTTGCAGAGATAGAGGGCAGCAACACCGAGCCACTCAGACCTGGTGCCATCAGCCTCAGGAGCTCACAGAGGCAACACCCAGACCAGTCCGTCCTGGTCAGAGCAAAATAACAATGAAGATGGTACCATGCTGGGACTGCCAAGCCTCCATCAGAGCCTGACATTCACTGAAGCAGTTCAAATCAGCTGCCTTGCTATCAGTACTCAAACTAGATAGATTTGGCTACGTGAGGCTGGCTCCATTCAAGACCGGCAGTCTGAGGGCTGCTCTGTGCTGCAGACACACAGCCACGAGCACTGACAGCAAACTGCATCTGCCTGAGGAGCTGCCCCAGCCCTTCAGAAGCAAGCTGTTTCAAGCTCTGGTTGTGCTGATAATGGCACGAACACCAAGGAGCCTGAAGGGAGTGTGAGTGCTGCAAATTCTCTACAAGCTGCTTACACTCTGCTGCTTGCTTCCCTGAGAGCCAAGTGAACAGTCCAGGGCAGAGGAACACCTACAAAGAGCAGTCACAACTGGGAAGAAAGTTGAAACTTTGTTCTGTACCTTACCATTATTATTTAAGTGATCAATTAGACCGAAGTCTGTAAGTGGTAGGAATAACACCTACTGGATCTGAAAAACGGTGACTTTTACGTGTACTGCAGATAAACAACATCTTGTTTGCTCACAGATGCATGTATTAACACTGCTATTACTGCCAGTGCCTAAGCGGGCAGCTCCACCCAGTTGTATGTCCCACAGATGCTACTGGTACCTATGTTTGCTAGCTAAACCAGCCAGTAATACCAGCAGCCCCCGAGGTGCTGGATCTAACTAGCATGGCTAGTAGCGACATGTGAGAGACATCACATCTCCTGAGCTGCCCTCACAAACATGCAGTACCACTGTCACGTGCTCAGTTAGCAGTGGAGGTGGCTCCTGCCAAAGATTTTAAATTCAGAAAGAAAGCCAAGTTATTTATTTCATTTTACTTCGATAATAGGGGACAGCTGAACAGCGTGTAAGTGCACTACAGTAAAATCAATACAGAATATTAAAAGCAGAAATAAAGATCAGCCAACCTGAGGAAATTACTAACTTGAATGAAAAGATCTAACAGGAGAGCAAACTGAACAGCTCAGGAAAACCAACCCACCAAAACAAAAGAGGATAATTCCAAGATTTCATTACATAAATCCTGAGCCTTTCATTGAAGCAAACTGCCCTTGACATGATGGTTTCACTGAAGTCTTTAAAGACAACTTTGCTCAGCTAGCACTGAGATGGGACTTCAGGATTTAGCTCCCAAAAACACAAAAGAAGGGAGGATATATTGAAGCATGCTGAAGCATAACTTTGATGAAGGTAAATTCTTGTGAAATTAATTGACTACAAGCCACGTCCCAAAAAAGTGAACCTTGCATTTGCAGAAGGTTCATAGTCAAGGACCTGAAAATACACAACTCCACCTGGTCTGATCTCTGGTGAACATTGCTCCAAGAGTGATTAACCTACGTTGTCACTGCAGGACTAGAAGCTGAGAAAGCATCTAATAAGTCAGCAAGAAATTCTGTCTCCTCTGAAGTCAGTGTGAGTTTTGCCATTGGCTTTAAAGTAACAAGAGAAATCTTTCCCCTCTGTACAGGGATGTTGGATTTCTGAGTACAGAACAATATTTTCCTTTCAGATGGAAGCAGTGGATGGCTGGTACTCTATATTGACATGAATGGAAGTTTTCTCTGCAGTAATCAGATTCTGAGACAAAGTTCAGCAAGTAAAGATCAAGTTGACTAGATAAGCTGTTATCTGAGTCTCTGGCTCATACTGAGAATGGCTTGTAGCATGGAGAAAGAGGGGTTGGAAGGGGAAAATGTCCCAAAGTGGAAAATTAACAGTCAACATCAGAGAGTTTACATTAGGGCTGTAAACTAACGTTTGCATAAAAGAGAGGAAGTTTTGAGGTAGAGATACACACAGACACACACACTTGTGTGTTTAAAGGAATTGCTCATTCCCTATTTTAGTTTGGCTAAAAGCTCTGTGCCACAGAAAGCAATAATTATTCCAGCTTTGCATATTGTAAACCTGGTCACTGTCATTCTTTCTTTGCCTCCACATGCCTCAGTGCCACAATTTCTACAATCATGGTGAGATTGCCTTGGCTCTCACTCAGCTGGCTCAGCTAATGCAATTCAGAGGCCTTCAAATGTAAGTTAGTAAAGTATTTAGTTCTTTTTCTCTATAACAGCTATTAACAGCTCATTCAATGGAGGAGGGAGAAGAAGCTAGTGAGACCTCTTTTGGTATTGTTCTACAGTGACCCTGGCTTTCTCAAAGTGGCAACCAATACACTAAACAGTGTTTGTCAGTACAGGTTGTTCTGCTGGATAATAGTACATTGTGCTAGCTGCAGTCTGTATCTGTAGTAGGTAACAATGAGCTGGCAAAGGAAGTCTTCTCTGTGGCACTGTAAGGTCGTAGGAATGATGTATGAAAATCCAGGAGAAAGCTCATTAAGATGATCTGATGCAGCTGAAGGCCACCTCGCAGTGAAAAATGGAACGTGGAAACGGCCTGATCCTGCCCCAGCACTGTCGTTCCATTTTCACTGTGCTGAGATAAAGTGTTGCCATGCCATGCCACGCAGTGAATGTGCCGCATCCTCTGTTTTTGTAAAAGATCAAAAAAAATCTGAAGTGTTTTGTTAGCTGATGGCTCAAATAGCTCAATCTTTTTCTTAGCATTTCATACAGAAATAACAGCAAGTCGGCAAGAATCATGCTTGACACACGTTTCTCCACCAACAAAATCCTATTCTCCTTTACTTATAAGCAATTCATTTATAGAAACATCACAGTTCAGGCTTTGTTTTACCTTGCCAAGTGTTGCAGCTCTTGTGTTATCTCTCATAGAAACTGACAACGCTGCAGTACAGAGAAATCGGGTTTCAAAACGAGTGATTTATGAAGCAGAGGAACTTTCCTGTGCATGCAGAGAGACTCCCCCGTGTGGCTCGACTGCTCCGGCCAACGCCACTGCAGCGGCTCCACCAGCCGGGCTGCCGGCCGGCCGTGCTGACATGTGGGCCATTAACATAATTAAAAGTGGCCCTGCAAAGACTCCCACGTTCAGAAGTGGCATCCGTTTGCAATTAATGTTGACCGCTCAAGAAAAATGTTGTTCTGTTGTGTTCCTGCTATAGAAAAAAAAAAAAAAAAAAAAAAAAAAAAGGTGTAATATCTTACTAACTGTGATGCCTTGGGAAGAGTTATGAAGTCACATTTCTGTGCCATAATTAATCTTACAACATTTTTTTTCCCCCAACATTTCTTAAGATGATACCTTTAATATATGCTAAAATCCATTTGTACACCATTAGCTATTTTAAAATCTGGAATTATAAGTTCATTTTGATTAATAGAACAGTTTAAGGTTCTAAGCAACTTTTAATTGTAGTCCTCTTTCAAGCATTCATGATAAACATTCTTCTTTTAGGTTCAGATCTGAGAGCCTAGTTTTCAGACCTAAATAGAGTGCTTTTATGCATTATCTACATAAAAATAACTGTTAACAAAATTTCTTCTACTATTTATTGTATATTTTATAAATATATTTTCTTGGTCTTGAGCCAGAGGAAGTAATTGTGTTCTTCCAAATTAAAGGGCTTGACTCTGCCCTATATCACACTGGCTTAAATCTACTTTCCAGCTGGATGTAGAGACATTAGATTTACACCAGCATAGATGAGAGAAGAATTTGACCCAAAGTGTTTGTTGTTCTCAGTAACTTGGCACCCTCTTCTCCCATTCTCTTCTTGAAATCAGCATAAAACAGATGCTGAAATTCTAAAGTGTTTTAAACCCTCCTAAACAGTAGCTGAGAGCACAGTGCATTGTAACCACCAGACCTTGATGGCACAAAGATATGCGTCATGAACATGATATCTGGGTGGAAAAGATAAGAGTACAGTCTTACAACACTTCCAGAGTAACAAAACACTCCAGAAATTAACACAGACAACTGCATTTCTGGGGTATTTGGTCATATCCCTCCTTGCATTGGCAAAACTTTGTCTCAGACCCAAGTGCAGTTCCAACAAAGTGAATGCCCAGTTATTTATGTCAGTGGAGCTGTGCTCAGATATGGTGGATATATTTGATGACAACTGGAAAGACGAATGAAAATAATTTCAGTTGCATTAGGGGGTGTAAGCTTTCAAGGGGGATTATTGGTTATTCAACTTTTTGAACAGCATCTTTTCACTTCCAAGAAACCTGTTTTAGACAAGGCACCAGGAGAAGACGGGATAAACTCCAGCAAAAGGCTGTTTGCAGACAGGCAGTTCATGTTCACGACACAGATCTTTGGCAGCAGAGTAAGGGAATGGAAAGCCATGTAGAGAAAACAAAGGATACTCTATGGACGTGCTGTACTGCCAAATCTCAGTGGCCTAGATATGTTCTTGTTATTTATCTATTTCCATCAGTGCTTATGGGTACGTATTGATCTGACTAGCACTGATGTCTATAGGGTCACTGTGGGTATTTGATTTTATCCCTTTCTTTGCAAGGTTTATTAATATTGACTCTTCTTCATTTAATTGGGGCACTAGCTATGGAATCCCTTTTTAATGGAATCATATTAGCTAATGTACTGCCTGTCCACACTCAAATCCGGAGTGCTTCCAATAGAGACCATATACTCTAGTAGCTGATGATGTAAGAAAAAAATTCCAACATATATGTGAGAGAGAATGGCTAAGACAGAACTGAGCTGCAATCTGCAACCTGAATTTCTCTACTGCAGCACCCGGGGCCTAAAATAAAGTAGGTTACTTGCACCCATAATACATAAATGTTATTTCTTTCCTTATTCTATCAAGACCTTCCTCTCCTACACTCATCAAGGGCTGTATTCATGCCTGAAGTGTAATTGTTGGTATGTCTAAATGCTGTTGTAAGGTAATAAGGTAATAATCAGCTAAATAAAGGCAGCCAGGACACACAAGCTTGTACCTTTTCTTATATCTACACTCAGAAGACTGTATCTCTCAAAGATGCATTGGCAAATGTTCCTCTTTGACTCTTCTTCTCTTAAACAGATTTGGAGACTGGTTCTCCCATTTACAGAACAGATTTTTTTAACTTAAAGTGCTCTCCTGGGATTGCCTAGGAAAGCATTTTTTGCTTGATTGGTCTTCATTGTAGAGCAATTTCAGAAGCCTGGTTTTGGACACCATTTGCGATGTGTTTATATTAGAAGGTCAAGTCTTGTTACTGAGCCATTATTGCCTCACTCTCTTGGGACTGTGGCAGGCCTATGACTTTACTTTTCACAAGCAGATTCTGACAAATCTTTTTGACATCCATGCAGGAAAGCAGGAGCATGTTGCACTAACTCCTTTGATAGAAAACAGAACTGAAATGGAAGAGGGGAACAGAACAGCAGAAATTCCACCTTCAACAGATTTATATGTTCTCACTGATTTAGCTGCAGGGGAAAAGTTGAAGTCTGATGTTTTGGTAGCAATGCAGGAGACCTTTGAAAGAGTAATACCCTATTGTGATAGTAGCTTTCTGGAGCCCTCAGGAACACAAGGGATCTGGAGGTTGAGATTATTAGAGGCAAGATAGCTATCAACTGTGTCTACAGTATGTCTACATAGCACCCTGCAGCCATGCTGTATTCCTTATAGCAACTTCTGTTCAACCTGAGTTCCTGCTGCCGCAGACCATGCCTGTCCTTGAGTCAACTTTCTTATGTTCTCAAGATGCTTTCAGGACATTTCCTTGGGCCCTCATCAAATTTAAACGATGGCAATGCCTGACAGAGAAAACCAGAGGCCTCATAGAGGCTCATCCATCCATTATGTACAGAAAGATTACTTTATATTTACTGCATTAATACATTCAGGCCTTAATAGGAAATACAAACCCACCTAAGCCCTTCTTAAGAAATTTTTGATCAGGGGAGGTGAAAAAGTCTTCCAGACTCAAAGTAAGAGATGCCTCCAAGTAGTTTGTAACAGTGTGCTTTGTGTGCGGATGGTTCTGCGCAGGACACAGGACAAGGCTGCATCCCTGCACCTCCACACACCAAACATAACCATCTATTGCCCTGGCAGGATTTTGACACATCCCATGTCAAAGCTACTGTGTGGGGAAAAAAAAACCACTGAAAGTTGCAGTTATCTCAGCAGCGAGCTGCAGAGTAGTGTTAAGAACACCCAGGGTGGTTAAAAGATTTTTGCTTCCCTACACCTGATGGTCACAACACTGACATTGAACTCAAATAGTACTGAAGCATACAAACATTTATCAACTGTTATTTATATCAGGAGTTAACAAGTCTCTTGTCTGGTTAATTTTCACCTTAAGTCCTAGGGAGCTGCTGTGTTCTTGGTGTGCTGCTGGCAAGGGAACTGGCAAGTAAGTGACAGGCAGGAGGGGAGGCTGGGTCTGCCACGCTCATCCCTCAGTTACACTCATTAACATGCTTGGCTCTGCTCACTGCTACACTGGTAGTCGACTTTTTTCTTCTCTTTTAAAAAGAGAGGATTTGTGAATTAAACACACTTACAGCCCTAGCAAGGTCATACCACAGGACTTTGAACTGCATTTGCTTTTGAAAGAAAGAAACTCATTGCTGATCAGCCTGACCCTCCACTGCGCCAGTTGCTAGCACACTTCTGCAGAATGCAGTCATTCTGAGGCCATTTCAGGAGACAAAAGAGATGTATGATTTAAAGACCGGGATGAAACTTTCAAGTGGGTATTTCAGCATGTGACTGAGGACCTGTTCTGAATGATTTAGCCTGAGTGCACCCTAAGGTGGGGGTTCCTTTCATAGATTATGAGGAAATAAATGCATCGATCTTCCAAAGAAGCCATTGCAAACCCTGCAGCATACTGCTCCACCAGGACATCCTGGAGTACTACTTGAGTCAGTGCCCAGATACCCTCATTCAAACAATGCTGGCAGTGCTACGGCTGTGCAGCCTGATGACTTTTGTAGTGCTCTCTGCAGGTGTCCTACTCCTTTACCCAGAGTTTGCATCACTCATCAGCATTTTCCAAAGATTTTGCTTTACTCACCTTTCTGGGTTAGTCTATTTTTGTGTCTTTATAAATCAAACAACACAGTTGTTGTGATTATATCAAAACAAAGCCTCCTTTTCTCTCACAGATATTTTGCTCGCCCTCCACCTCTGTTTCTCAGCAGCTTCTCAGACACCATGTGAGGCTTTCAAAGCCTCACTGCACACTCTAAGAAGAATGTATCTGTCCTGAGGCTATGAGCAAGTAGCTCTGCAATAATATAATTTATGAAACTACAAGCTCAGTGTCCTTTTCTTCCTTCCTATACAAAGCTAGATAGGAACTATATGCTGAATTAACCTGGAAGTTTGTGCCTCACGTGGCTTGTAATCTGAACTATGGCTGCTCCTTCAGATCCTTCATATTGATATATACTTTGGGGGCCAGATCCTTACCTGGTGTTTTCCTCACTCCAGTCAGATTGGATGGATGTAAATGAGTGGAAATTTATCCCTTTTTTTCCCTAAACACAGAAAAATGTAACTTTCCGTATCTGATTTTTTTCTTTCATTTTTATTTCCTCAATCCTTTATATGATCATTATACATGTTAAGAAGCCTGTTTTGGAAATGATTAATGCTATTAATATTTTTCTAATTCAATAAACCCTCTCATCTTTGAACTCCTCACAACATTTTTCTGCTTTCTCCAGCTTTCCACTAATTCAAACACATGACAAATGTGAGCCTTTGCTTCAGTTTTCTATTATTTCTCTTGTCTGATCAAATAAATTAACAGACTTTCATTCCTTTCCCAGGAGTGATACCCATATGTTGATGAAGGCAGTATAAAAATATTACCTGTTCAAACAGGAGGGGTAAAAAAAAAAAGATAAAAGTTATCTCACGTTATTCACTGTTCCATGAAACCAGACAGAGTGCTGATCCTATTCCTTTCACCTTGACAGCGCCCACCATGTTTAACAGTAAATATTACAAGATTTGCAGAACACCATCAATCTGGTTTAAGTGCACTGTATTGTAACATCCCTTTGCAATCTCTCCATACAGTAGCAGTTATTTTAATAGTATTGGAGTACTTTAGTCACTGTGAGGGAACCAGGCGCCCCGTGTAAGCTACACTCTGGCAGGCACGTGGGGCTGGCCAGCAGAGCAGCACGCTGCTAATGCAGCTTTCTCAGTTTGGATAGTTAAAGCTGCATCTGCAGGCCAATTTGTACCTGTGTGTTGTTGATAGACGGTGTGCCACAGGCAAAGAGATACCGCAGGAAATGGATTCTCATTTGACCGTGTTTAATTTTGTTCCCTGGATCTCCATCGTACATCTTTCCGTCTCTCTGCCCACCCAAATTGCTAATGTGAAACAAAGCAACTTCCGTCACCACAGCTCCTAAACTGATGTGTGATGATGATGCAGTGATTGATTTGGGAAAGGTGGGTCGTTGTACATGTTGTACCACAGCGTGCCGTGCCAAGCTGTCCGTGCTGACAGCTGGGTCTTACAGATTTGTCTTTAAAAGTTTGGACGTGAAGGGACTGCAGTGAGCATCCATCCTGAACACTTTAATTTTTTTTTTTTTTTAAGGGAATGCTGCTATTCTAAAACCTTTCTTAGCAGCTTATAGAGGACTGAAGTCATCTGTGCTCCTCAGGAGACACTCTCCTGCTTATGTATTCTCTATCTTACTTGCATGTTTGCTCTGAGGATGGGAAACATAATTCCTCCAATTCTACAATACGGAAGCAGCTTCAGATTGGTAATTTTCCAGAATAGAAAACTGTAAAGTAACGTACAAAATATATTCGAAATATAAAATGATATAATTAATAGCTTTCTCAAAGGATCTTGAAGCGGGGAGAAAAATACTGACGCAAATAGCTCCTCGAAAAAACCCCATTGCTTTTGTTCTTCTTTAGTGAGATTGCAATAGTGTTTAATAACTTCTCACATTTAATGACACCTGTTGAAAGAGTGCCTCTTACATGCCAGGTGACTCTTAGCCCTGCAGGGGAGCCTGCCTGCCTCGCTCTTGCCTAAGGTCAGTAAACTCAGGAGCACACCAGGGAAAGGGGAGTAATTTGCAGAGCAGCCCAATGAGCAAATCAAGGTTCGAGGCCTATAAAGCCTTTGCTCTGTTTTAGATAAACCCTTACCCAAGTGCCTTCTGCACTCTTTGCACACCCCAAAGGGCGGTGCCCTGAAGGGCAGAAAACCTCTGATCACACTCTTAAATCATTACTCTGTTAAAATCCATATTGGGATAAACATGGTTTCCTTAGTTAAGGACTGTGATTTTTGGCAGGCACAACCAGGGCTGCGGAGAGAAAGGCAGAAGAAAACCTGTGAAAATGCAGTGCTTCATAATTAGGGGTCCTTGGGCTGCAGTAAACCCCTGATGGGATAAACCTGTGGGGCGTGGGACAAACCTGGATGGACACAAGGCCACCGTCTCCTCCAGAAAACTCAGGGCAAAGCACTCGTAAACACTTGGGCTTTGGCTGGCTGTGCTCTGGTTGAGGCTGGGGGAGGGAAAATCACTGCCATTGAACTGAATGAACACGACTCCTGAATTTCCTTACTCTGCTTCTCCTCCTGCCCCCATCTCTGGAACACCAGAGCATGCAGCATGCAGGAGGCTCTCAGGTAAGCAAAGAGGAGATGGTCACAGCAAATGACAGCGCCAGAGCTGAGCGCAGCACGCACTGATAAACCCCTGCCAAACCCTTTCCCTTCTGAAACACAATCTCTGTAATGGAAATAATTACCAAAGAAACAGACAAAACTACTTCTGAATGAAATTTAAGCTCCAGCAGACCACAGCAGCGGCAGGAAACACCAAGCACAAGTAACCATCTCTTCATCCTGAATTCACACCATTTTCTGTTTCTGTTTCCTGCACGAAGTTCTCGGTGGTTCAGAATCTGTTGTTGGGGGTGAGCTGCAGGTCAGGGCTTGGATATGGAGCACGTGGGGCAGGCTTCACCTGGTTGCAAAATCTGCCTCATTTTTGAGGGGGGCTCTGGAAATACCTCATGTGTAGGGCACTGGGAGGAACAAGAGTAATTTTGTGGGGGACTTCTGTCAGTTCCCAGAATGATATATATTACTGAGTGAACAAAAATGTGGGAACTTTTTTTTTTGGGGGGGGAAGGTGAGAGTGGGGGTGTAGGATTGTTTGGGATGGGGGCTCTCTGAAAATGCCCAGTGCAGAACTAGGGAACAAACAGTTGTCTTATTTTGTGGTTGACCTCTGGCAGTGTCCAGAATGATGCAGAGTGATGGGGAAGAAAAAAAGGAAAATAAGAAAAAAAAAGCCGTGTGATTTTGGTGGGGATTGCTGGCAATACACAGCACAGCGTTAGATGGGGAAAAAAAATGCTGTAGGATTTTTTTTGGGAGGGGGCTCTGAGCATACCCAGTACAGCACTGAGGGGGAATGGAGGGGAGCTGCATGATTTCGGAGAGACAGACACCCTCGGAGATACCCCCAATGCACACAGTAGTGGGGGGGGGAGGGAGGAAGGGGTGCCGGGGGGACACCCATCCCGAACCCCCGCCTCCTGCAGCGAGCACGGAAAGCGGCGTAATGGCACGAGTAATTCCAAACAGACGCCGCCGGGGTAAGAGTGCAAACGGCAAACCGCCTCCGTTCCCTTCCGCGCACCCCAGAGCACTCGCACTCCACGGAGCGCGCACACGAACGGGGCCCCGCGGCCAAGCGCGTCCCCGCACCACCACCGCGGCCGCTTTAAGGGCGGCGGGGGCGCGCCTCCGGGGCGCCCGGCGCGCCGCCGCCGCCGCCTCTCCTCGCCTCTCTTCTCCTCATCGCCGCGCCGCGCTCCCTCTCCCTTTCGCTCGCCCCGCTTTAAAGTCTCCGCCAGGATCCGGGCTCGCCCGCCACTTCCTGTACGGCAGGATGGAGCGCGCCGGGGCCCCGGCTGACCGCCGCCCGCCCGCCCGTGCGCGGAGGCGGCTGTGAGCTCCCGCTCCGCGGCATGCCGCCCGCCTGAGCGCCCCGAGCCGCCCGCCCCGCGCTGCGCCGCGCGGGGTCCCCGCGCCCTTCGGCGCGCCGCCGCCCGCCTGCCCCGCGGCCGTGGGCTTCTCTCCGCGCTGAGGAGGCGAGCAGCAGCCCCCTGCTTTCTCCCGAAGGATCGCAGGGCGCGGGTCGAAACTTATTTTCAACAAGTTTTTTTTTTTTTTTAATTTTTTTTTTTTTGTTTTTGTTCTCCCCTCCTCCCTTTTTTTCGCGGTTTTTTTTTTTTTTTTTTCCCCTTTAATTTTTATTTTTTTAATTTCCCTGCGCGTTAATTGTTTTAGCCCCTCTCCCCTCTTTCGATGTGCGGCTTTGGACATGCGGAGGCTACTGCAACCGTGTTGGTGGATCTTTTTCTTGAAAATCACCAGCTCCGTGCTCCATGATGTGGTGTGCTTCCCCGGTGAGTGAGAGCGCCCGGCGGTGAGGGGGGAATGCCGGTGCCCGCGACCCCCGCGGTGCCGACGGGAGCCCTGAGGCCGCGTTCCCTGTGCTGCGGGCAGCGCTCCCGCGAGCGCCGGGGCTCAGCTCCGCGCTGTCGCGTTCCCCTCTCCGCGGCAGCGCGGTCGCCGCGACGTGGGGCGGCCCGAGGGGGGGTCCCCGGGCGATTCCCCGCTCTCGGAGGGCTGCCCGAGGGCTCCCGTCGAGCCGCGGGACCGGCGCCCCGATTCCTCCTCTCCCCCGCCGCAAACTTCGCTCCGCGCGGTGCGCAGCCCAACCCGCCCCACTCGTGTCCGCGGAGCTGCCCCGCTCGCGCCGCGCGCTGACCTTGGCGGGGTTGCAGAGCCGCGCTCCCGCTCCGCGCCGGGGCTGACACCGCGCGCCCCGCGGGAATCGGCTATGCGGGCCGCAGGCTGAGGAGCTCAGCGCCTTCCCGCGCGTTCCCGCCTCGCGCTCTCGGCGGCTCTTCGTTGTTCCCCCGCGCCTTCCGCCGAAACGCGGCGGCCGCGCTCCGCGCCCGCCCGACCGCCGCTCCCTCTCCGCTCCCCGCTTCGGGATCCGCGGCCCCGGCAGCGCCCCCGGCCCGGGGGAGCTCGCGGCTCGGGCCGTGGTGCCGCCGCTCCCCACCAGGGGCGCTCTGTCGCCGCCGCTGCCCCCGCGGGGCCGCGCTGTTTCGGGCTGAGCCGCCGGGCCCCCTCGGCTCCGCGCCGCGCGCTGCTGGGCGCGTACCCGTACGCCGGGCTGCCCCCAGTCCTCAGGGTCGTCCTGAAAACGCCTTAACCCCACCCCGAGCCTCTCTCCCCCACGTTGTTTCTTTATTCTCTTCCCGGCTTCGCCACCCTCCCGTGGAGGTCACGGTGGGCTGCGCTCCCCGCCGTGTGTTCGTGTTCGGTACGGGACCGGCGGTGAGTCGTGGCCCCGCAGCTCCTCCCGCGTGCTGCTGCCGCTGCCCGGCTGTGGGCTGCTCCGCGTGTGCCGGCGGGAGCGAGGCTGCAGTTCTCAAAGCGTCGCAGCAACTTCCACTTTTTTTTTTTTTTTTTTTTTAATTTTTAAGTACTCTTCATTTTTATTTCTTTCTAACCTCAAGTGCAGAGCTGAGCAGGTAGAGCTGCCACATCCCGGTCTTTCCAGCAGCTTCTCGGATGGTAAAATGATTGGAAGTGAGAAGAAAATAAGCTGGAGAGAGGGTTAATACCTCTGCAGCTCTTGAAGAAACATTTATCTCCTTTGTATTGATTTCTTCTCAATTCCAGCCCTCAGAGTGAAGCCTTTCTCTCTGGTTCTGATATATATTGCACAGTAATTACATCTAGAAGGCAGGCTCTAGGCACGCTTGAGGAAAACAAGCTGCAATGTAGGCTTAATGTGACAGTACTGTGAGACTTGCAGATTTTGATCAGCGGTGTTTGAGCCTGCTAATATTTGCATTGTGGTTTGATTATCAGGGGGAGCAGGTCTGTGGCTGTTTGCTGTGTGTAGGTGAGCTCTTCAATGCCAGAGCTGTAAAACAGTTGTGTAATACTTGGGGCTGTCTCAGGGCTGTCCATCGCTAAGGGTATGCTTGGGAAGTAGACTGTTGTGCAGATTGCATTTATTCTTCATCCAGAGAACATCATGTCAGACCACAGTGACTCTGCTGCTCTTTCATGCCTTCTTCTGAAAAGCAGCAATTCCTGGGGTGCCTGTGTGTGTGTGTGTGAGTGTGTGTGTGGCGTAGATGCGCTCTGGACTCTGATCATGCATGGGAGATGCCTGAGGCAGGGAAGCTGCAGGGAGGATCTCAGTGGACTGGAACAGGACATTGGTGCTGACAGCATCCAATGGCAAATCATTGGAATTTGTGTTGGCGGGGAATCCCAGCCGTTATTAACCACTTCATGTTTCCTGCAAGTGTTTCAGTTCCTCTCATACAGCTTCCCGAGGAGCTGAGGTGTTGTTATTTTGTCTGCTAAGCAACAAGCACCTTTCCTCCCTCTTCTTTGTATCCAGCTCTCTTTAAATATAAGAAGTCACTGTTTGCTTTCTCCCTTCTAACTCACTTTGTGAAAAAGCACAAAGGGTAATTTTTCTTCAAAAAAATAAACAAACCACTCTCCAAACAAGCCTTTGCAGTATTCTTTCATTAGGATTGCAGTCAGTGCTCACTGTGTAGGTAGGTGCGTGTGTTGCTGTCCCTTTGGTTGCACTCAGAGGAAGGAGGCATACTTGCGCACACAGATAGATAAGGTTTTGCTGTTCCTGAACTGCTAAGTTCAGTGCATTTCTCTGTGGGCTTGTCACTGGTAATTGCATTGCTTAATAAATCAAACCAAGACAAGGTAGAAGAGGTGGTTTCCATGGGGTCTGTTTGCTCATTAATCTAAATTCATGGCACCAAGAATCAGTAAGATGTAAATAGTAATCTTGCTGTGATACCTTTCTATGTAGTTTCTCAGTGCTCTGCTGAGAGGTAAATACTTTCTTGTAAAGGAAAAAGTGCACCTTTGTTCATCTGTGGCTGTTGCTGTGACAGTCCTGTCATCTCTGGGTGATAATTGTTGGTTTTTCCTTGACAAGACGCACAAACCTAGATTAGCTCTGTCTTAATGAATGAAATTGTTGCCCTCCTGGTGCTTGTCTGTAAATGGGTTTTGGATTTTTGAGTCTTCATACTCCCGAGTCGAGAGGTAATCCTGCTGTAACTATTTTCTGCCTGGAGGAAAAAATAGCCTCAGAGCTTTTCTTATGAACTAATCAAACGCTACTTTAGCTGTTCTGTCAAGGTGCTGAGAGGACTGGCTTTGTTTGCTCAAGGTTTTGCAGAGGAAGGTGTGTTGTGCACGTAGAGAAATACGGAATGTACAGGAGAGGGCCCTCCAAGACTTTATTTAGTCCTGTGGCTTTTATGAAGATGACACTTCTTACATTTTAATTATCCCTTATTTTCAGTTCCTTCTTAAAATACACTTTGCATTCCGGGAAGCCGCTAATGGAGTCCTTGCAGATAAAGAATGTGGAATGAGCCTTCCCAGGCTGTGTGAGCCGAGCCGGCTGGCACGCTTCTGGGGGCAGCTCAGGAAGAGCTTGGCTGTCCATGCAGTCTGCAGGAGCTGACTTGTGGTTAACAGCCAGGATGTGGCTTTCCGGGGTCCTCAGGCAGTCAGAAGAGCTGCCTGCACTGACAGCCAGAGAGCAGTGAGAGAACCCTGAAGTTAGGGAAGGGAACAAGAGGCCTCGAGGAGGGGAGGCACTGCTAAAAAGTAAATGAATGCAAGCGAGGGGTAATTGGAATTTAGTCACATCTGGGCATTGAAGAGATTCTGCTTTGTGTATGTTTAGGCTGGGGATGCTGCTGTGCTTGGGAGAGGAAGGGACGCTCATGCCTGTATGCATGGGTGTCTCTGGCTGTTTTCTCATGCCCTAGTTCCTCTCCTTTTTCACTAGGAAATGTAGGAAATGGGGAAGAAGGATTTTGAAATTTAAAAAAAGAAAAAGTATGTTCTGATCAGAGCAGTGAGGCTCTTACTGTGGGTGTTATCTTGTTGTTCACTGTCCCTCCTATATCGCACTGGGAATCTCTGCTGAGCAGATGGGGCCTGCTGAGCTCTGTGAAGGGTTACCCTGTCACCTCTGCTCCTCTGCTCCTCTGCCTGAGAGCTGGAACAGCTGAGTGATGGGAAACGAAGAGCTTTAGTACAGCTCAAAAAAGAAACCAGTGTTAAGCTCTTTGCTCGCCCTTTAAACCTAGAACTAGAAGCACAAGGAGATTTGGGGAAATTGCTGAAAAACACCTATTGATTTCAGTAGGGTGGTGGCTTTGCTCACAGCTTCTGTTCCTTTAGTAAGAGAAGTGGTGTCTTTAGTTATATGTATGCCCTTAGTTAAAGCTGTGCTGTTATCAAGATGCTCGAGTTTGGTTGGGGTTTGTATCCAATTACAGCGAATCCAGATAACAGTGAGGACCCTGTTCACCTCTTGATCAGCACTCAAGGACTAACTTGGGATTTTCTGAAATAATGTTATTAAAGTTGGCTCTAAATTCAGTGTTTCGGTTTCACGGTAAAGTTAAAGAAATGACTTCAGACTATTAATCTCTACTGTCCTTGGAAAAAATGCTAATCATTTGGTTGCTGCTCTTTAGCAGCCAAATGAACATGTGGCATGATGTGATCTAAAGCCTAAGGGTACCGTAATAGCACTGTTCATAGCTAATATATCACATTAATCTGTGAAATTACGGAAAAAATGATACTTACTTCTGTTTGCCCAAGTTGCTGTCCTTCCATTTTTAAAGATCAGAGTTGCTGCTGTGCATTGACCAAACTGTAATTATTTACATTTACATGCTGTGGTACTTAAACTGTTGGCTAGAATCAAACTTTAATTATTTTTGTAGGTGGAATCTCATGTGAAAACAAAAATTCTTGAAAGGTATTCAGGCATCTGAGGGTGTAGATGTGCCCAGTGTAGGTTAGTCTGTGCTTTTACGTATCTCTTCTGAGGACTGCTTTAGCTACCCGTGTACATTTACAGATATTTCCCTTCTTTACCTCATAACCTCCTGTTGATGTTCCTTCCAAGTGAAACCTATAGGCCCAAGTTGTATTGCTCTGGGCTGGCAGGGATGCGACTCTGTGGACTGCCATGGGGAATCAACCTATGTTGGCTTAGTGGAGATGTGGGGTGTTTGAAAGCAGAGCAGAGAAAGAGGATGGCAATAGCTATAATAGAATGGCTTAGATATGGAAGGGACCTCAAAGCCCACCCAGCTCCAACCCCGTGCTGTGGGCTGGCTGCCCCACCAGCTCAGGCTGCCCGGGGCCCCATCTATGGCCATGAGCACCTCCAGGATGGGCACCCACAGCTCTGGGCAGCTGTGCCACTGCCTCACTGCCCGCTGAGTACAGAATTTCTATCTAACATCTAGCTTGAATTTCCCCTCTTTTAGTTTAAAGCCGTTCCCGCTTGTCCCATCCTTTACCTTTCCCATTACATGGTAGCTTGTGGTAATGCTGGGATTTGTAATCCATGTAGCCTACCAGATTCCTGCTGTATGTGACAAGGTAAGTCAGTATGGCTCCTTCCTTCCTTCCATCCTTCCCTCTCAGCACTGCTCACACACAGAGCAGCCTAACTGCACTGCGGTGAGGACAGGTGTATATTTGGGTAACAGGGCTGCGCTGGCTGTGCCTCGAGGTACTTGCCTTTCTGTGTACACTTCTTGTTTTTGAACAGCTGCTGGGGTGCAGTGGATTCCGGTTTGTTTGTTTTTGTTTGTTTGTTTTGCCTTGAGCTATAATATGTTGGTAGCCTACGCAGAGACACTTCCCACCCAGAAAATGAACAGATGAATGAGGGCAAAGAATGTGAGCAAAACAGTGAAGGTACTGAGATATTTCTGGGGGTATTGCTGTTTTGGTTTTCCTTTTCTCTGGTTCTTTGCAGTACTCTTGGGAACCAGTGGAGGAGAATAATCTCCACATCTGATTGAGGGAGGGGGGAGAACATGGCAGGAAAAAAAATAATTGATGCAATCACTGTAAGATATGTCTTTATTACGCTGAATGGCCTCACCTTTGAGCAATTTGAATTAGTCTTTGAGAGAGCTATGGTTGAAGTAAAATCAGCTGGTACGTGGCCTTGTTGTTTTTAATGTGGTTTTATTACGCATCTCTAAGCTTGCTTGGAAGTTGAAGTACTAGTGTTCTTAATTATCAAGTCATTTGAATAATGATGAACCATTTTCTAGAACCTGAAACTTGACCGCATCGTGCACCTGCCAGCAGAACCGACACACAAAATCTCAATTGACGTGGATGTTGCAGTTTTTCTATGCATAAACGCTGCAGTGATGCCTGAATATGTTTATCCTGTGCCAGTGTCTGCTTCGAGGGACTTTGCATTCATAGCATGGAGGCCTTTCTAAAGAAAATCTAGGTGTTTTGAGACTTGGATACTTAGCTGGGGAAAGCTGCTTTGAAAAATCCTTTTCTCAGCTTGCAGATAGGTAATGAATGAGACCTTGAGCTCTGAAGAGCTGCATTGGTATTTTGAAGCGTAACATGGGATGTTATTTGGTCTTGTGGCAGCTGTTTTGTTCTCCTTTTAGAAATAAAATGTGTCTGTTACAGTTCTTCTGTTGGAGCTGGTTTATTCTGCTGCTGCTAAGGGGCAGCTATCTGATAACCCCTCGCAAGCAAAGCGGGCAGTTGTTCAGTTTTCCCTCCTTCGCTTCTTCCATCCTTTGTCCTTGCAGGAGGCTTGGGAGCGACACTGAAAATAACCTGAAATAACCTAATACCTGCTTTAGTCACAGCACTGCCTTGGCTGTTTGCTCCTGCAAAAGCATCTACCATTTGGATTGTTTTTTAGCAGCCTGCTGTCTTAGACCTGGAGTTCAGTGGCTGTTTTCTATCAGGCTGGTAGGAAAGCTGGGTTGGCTGTCCCAGGGTGGAAGAGGCCTTTGCAGCAAGCAGAAGTGAGTAAGCAAGCAAGGTAGGAAGGCAAAATCAATTGCACCCTGCACACTCAATAAGCTGTTTTTCTACTGAAGAAGTACACAGAAACTCTTCTGTCTTGATAGTTGCTTTCTTCGATCCTTGTTTGGTTTCCAAAGCAGAAAGGTGTCCATGCAGAAACCCCTGCAGCACCGAGGACCACTGCTCTTTGAGTCACTGTTTGGTATGCTTAGAAGATGCTCTCTTATTGAATCTATCTATTTTAAAGTATCTAAATTGCACATCATCTTAGAGCAAGTTTAGTGTGGTGTTTGTTTGTTTTCAGCGGATGGGTGTCCAAATCAGCCTCAGCTTTGTGAACCTCAGTGTGAGACTGCTGCTTCCCTTCAGCCTATTGCATCTTCAGTCTCTGTGGCTGGCTATGTTTTCTACCTCCTTCACTCCGGTGGGAAACTTCAAGCCCAAACAGCAAAGATGGGCAGTAGCTTTCAAATAATTAAGTACAGATGTATGTTACTATCACATATGAGTTTAACCGTGATTTTTTTCTATTGACTTTCATTGATATTTAGATTCCTACTGTTCTTGCAGCTTCCTGGAGTCTGTAGTAAGGTCGTGCTCCAGTTAAAGTGAAAATGAGGTCTGCGTGGCATAACTGTCTCTGAAACATTGCATCCATTTGTAGATGGAATGAGAGGTAGGGCGGAACTTTTCTGGTAGTTGGTCTCAAGCTACAAGTAACTAAAGCTTATTATTACAGTGCTGGAGCCTGTGTGTTTTGTATTTTAAACACCGATTTAAATACAATGTACAACTAAAATTTGCCTGTTGACAGCAGTTGCATCATCTTTTAATTGGTGAGAATTGCTAATGGAGTATTCAGATTCTAAAATTAGTTGTTTATTTTCCTTCTCTTCTTTTGCCCCAGGGTTTTGCATCAGATTATATATGGCTTCTGTAGATCTGTTTGTGTTCCAGCGCAACACCTTTGTGCAGTTTTAGCTATTTAAGTAAGTGTTAAAAACACAGGCTCGGTGACAGTACTCTTGGAAGCTGTGACTTTTTAAATGGTTTCTTACAAATTTGTTTATGCATTGTAAAATGCTTCTCTTTTGTTTACTGTGAATTAATTCATTGTTATCTTTGTAAACCTGGGGCGCAAAATGTTGCAAGCTTACAGTGTTTTATCTTAATGTAATGGTAGGTCCTCAGCGTTTGCAAATTGTCATAGCACCATTGATGCTACTGTTTCTGTGGCAGTTTTTGTCAGGTGAGGATTTCTGCCAAAGCCCTCCTGTGATTGTTCTGAAAAATGGCTGTTTGTTCTTTACAGTTTCCACAGCTGCCTTTGTCAAAGGTGCGTGGTTTCGGTACAGTCTCTGTACTTCATGGGGGGTCTTTCTTTTGCTGTGTGATGAAATGTAGAACCACGTCTGTGTGATTCTTTGGGTGAGAAGCTGAGATGTGTAGTCCTTCTGTTAAAATCCTGCCTTTCTAGAGGGATGCTCGTCATGCACAGCAGCCTTTGGAGTCATTGTGGTGGGCTGTACTCTGTTCTTTGACCAAAGTTGTGGCTGTTGCAAAGGAAGATGTGAGATTTGCTGTCAACAGATGCCTTTATGTAATAGGGATTATTTGCTTTATGCCTGTTTTGAAGCCTGACCCAACTTCTTTCCATTGAATAAAACAGCCATCAAAAATGAATACACCAAACAAGTGGTTACTGCAAATATTTTGTGATTATCATTCTGCAGTAACTGAGCGGATGCTAGGTGCAAAGCTCAACCTGCATGCACAGAGCTGTGTTAATAACTGTTCTGTATCTTTTCTACTTTTTTCTACCAGTTAAAAGAGCCCTCTGGTATTTTCTTCCCATGAAAGTACTTACGGCAATCAATCCATATTGCAGTGTCCTTCTGATTAACTCAGTGACCTGAGCTGCACAAGCCTCTTGTTATCAGATTTTATCCAGCCTTTGAATAATTTTTACAGACTTTTTTTTTTGACTTTTCTCCAGGTTTTTATGCAACTTATTTTTAGAAGGGTGTATACCAGAGCTAAGCGTGGCTCTTACTCATATCTGGTATGCACAATGCTGCTGCCCTTTCTGTTTGTCCAAGGTTTTCTAGCGGCCTATTTTTCTGCCACAGCAAGAAGGCTCACGTTGATTGTTTGCCTAGCATGACTTCTAGATGGTTATCAGAGCCAGTGCTGAACAAAGTAGTCTGCTGTTCACTGGATGTGGCCCGGATCACTAATTCTTGTTGTTTGTAGCTTCATTTTAATAAACTCTGAATACATCTCTGCATTTTTTTTAAAGTGACTTCATTAAAGCTAGAGAGGCAACTTTACCATTACAAAGGCAGGCCACTCTAACAGTAGTACTCTGTGATCTTAATGTCTTAAATTTATCTTTTGCTCTGTCGTGTGTGTGTTGTTTTTTTTTGTTTTCTTTTTTTTTTCCCCTTAAGCAATTTGTAAGGGAGGAGATGTTGGTGCGTCTCGTAATGATGCAGATACCACTGAGCCTCAACTGGAACTCAAGGAACAGCTGGCCATTTGGATGTAACCCTAAGGAGGTGATGGATTGCTTAGGAAGGTGTTTTTCCTCATTCATTCCCTCGCCCCCTTATTGTTAATCATCCTGCTGTTTTTGGTAGAAATAGCATTTCTTCTAATATCTTCATTTTCTTCCGGTGGATGTAGATTGGGAGGAAGCAGGTATTGAGCTCGCTGTGAGAGTTAGGATCTCGTGCTCTGTTGCTATGACCCTCTTTCCATTAAGCTGTCCTTCCTTGGATGCTTTCAGCTTTTGCCCATGGTTGTCTTGGGCAAGCTATACTGTGCACCAGATGGGGAGAGTAGATCGCTTTTCCTCCTGTTAACATGATCCCATTTGTGAAGGGAGAGATGTCTATGACTGATGTAAGTCAGGGAGTCCGATGTTCCAACCTTTGGGCCTTCAGCAAAATCTGCTGATAAGATCTGATCCATTGCTATCAGCTAATATTGGATCAAGTTCTGGGATGATGAAAGGTTCATAAACTTGATTGTTGTTGATTGTAGCCAATATGTCCTTCCTGCCTCAGGAGGAGAGAGAGTAGGGTGGGCCAGGCCCTGGCCTTGTGTGCAGCCTTGGGAGCTGGAGGAGTTGTGGGGCAGCTTGCCAGCAAGGCTTTCACTGACATTAGAAGTGATGGACTAGATGGCCATCACCAGGAGCCCCTTCCAGTGTCAGTCAGTGCTCTTTGTGTGCACCCTTTAGCACCTGGTTGCTCCTTCACCATGAGCACTGGGCTGCTCCTACTCTGAGTCCGTGCTTGCAGAAATAACATTTATGTGCATCTGCTGCAGGCTGTGTGAGAGCTCCTGGTCAGCCTCTGCTGTGCACAGAAGGGGAGCGTGGTGCCCGGCGTTCTTACTTGCTAGAGCGTGAAGCCTGCAAGTAATGATAATACAAATGTATTTCAATTTGTAACCTGGCCTTCTGTATCAAGATTGGACTACTTCTGTTCTGTTGCACATGTGCATCACTTGGGGAAACATGCTGATAGTACTTAACATTTAATTGCTTCTCTTGATTTTATTTGTAAATTAGAATCTAGACAATCTGTAAGAAAAACCAGTGGAGCTTAATTGGACAACGTTTTAGAGTAACAAAGAGAAAAAGACATGCATCTCCACAGCATTTGGTGCTGAGACAAATGCAAACTTATTTATCGATCCATACATATGCTGTCATATTTTAACTACCATCTATGCTGGAGGTCATCTCTATTCTAGATTGCCTGAGAATCTGTCGATCTTATCGCGTCTTGTACTCATTTATAGTTGTTTCCATTTCTGGTTTTGTTGGAGAGACAGCTAGTGTTTCAACCTAAATTAAAATCAATAAGAAGCAATTTCATTTGTTTTTAAACTACTGGAGCAAGCTTTTTTTCTAGTAAAACTCTGTATGTGCAACTAAGTCACTTGGTTCATTCCATCAAGATAATTGCCAGATCTCATTAATTCCTAATTTTTGCATATGTAGGAATGGGTTTATTTTCCAGTGTACCTAATAAAATGTCAAATATGATTTAAAAATAAACATTTATTTTAAATCATCGCTGAGAAGTAAATGCAGTAAAGAATATTTGGCAGTTAGAAGTAATTTAAAACCAGCTGGAGAGGAAGCATATGCTTGGGAAGCTATGCTGAATGGGTAGCTGTGACCCAGGAGAGCAGCACTGGCAGAGCAGCACAGCCTTCCCCTGGCGTGCTTGGGCAGCACTCTGCAGGGATGGCTTCCAGTGGAAAAACTGGAGTCTGGATCTTTGTGCCTTCAGTCCTTGGCTTGGTTGTGTCTGCATCTCACTAATTCATGTAAGAAGCTGTTGTCATGTTGTCAGCTGGCTCTTTTACCACACAGCTAGCAGATTGCCAGCAATAACAATTAACCTGGGTCAAATTCAGCATGGAATTGAGACTGAAGCACTGTTGGTACTTCGCAGATAAAGCGATGGTAAACCAGAGCGTAAAATTAGAGTAAAAGTCTGAAGGTAATGCTGTGATGAGGAGTCCAAAACAGGATGTGTTGCTGTGCTGGTAGGTTGATCACAGGCTGCACAAAACAGTCTTGTTCAGCCTGCAGCATGGGGTTCCTGAATGGACAGAGGTGAGCACACTGCTGCGTAATGGTTGCCCTTGATGGCAGCTGATGGAGGTTCAGCTTTCACTGGCAAGGCTTGCTGACACCATTGTTGCTATCAGATGGGAAGAATGAGTTTGTCTTAAGGAAAAGCATTCTCAGAAAGGACTGGCCACCTGCTATGGAAAAGATGATGATTTTATGTGGAAGCTTTTGGTGTTTGCTCAACCTCTTGATGTGAAGATGGGTACACGGTGCTGTTGGGCCAATGTTTATAGAGCACTTACAGTTTAAGCATTCTTAAAATTCTTAATCCCAAATCCCAGAACTTTTCAGAGGGCCTTAGTCTCATTTAACCTTCCTTCTTCGAAGCGCCTGAGTATTGAGTCTACCTGTTACTTTAATCTCACGTTCAGTTTTCTCCCTCATTTTCCTCTGCTTCCACTTCCTTTCATTGAGATATGTTAATGAATCAATGAGAGGGCAAACAAAAGGCATGAAGAGGCAGATCTGGTTACCCTGGCAATCAAAGTGAGAGTCTGTTCCTTTAAGTTGCTGCTAGAGCAATGTTTTATAGGAACAAAACGTAATTAATAACTACATGACACTGATGAAGAGCATGTTTCCCTCACCCTTGAAAGCAACTTGAGATATGTGCATGAACTGTTTGAATATGATTTCAAAACAGCAAATGATTTCTTTTTTAATCTAACTAATCACTTAAAATCATGCAGGAATTTATGCTTACATACCAAGAAGCCAGCTGTATTTAAAAATGGGAGCAGACCTGGTGCACAGTGGGCTAGGAATGCAAGGTAGAAGTGAATAGTTCACACACTAGTGACACCTGTTAGAAGTGAATTCCAGGGTGGAGTTTGTCACTCAGATAATGTCACAGCACAAACAGGTTCTCTGTCAAAAGGTGATTAATACCTCATATCAAGCATTTTGTGTCATTAAGCAGTGTGATCTTTTCTGACAATTAGTATTCAAGATGAAACACTAGGAAGAAAGCTTTTTTTTTTTTTTTTTTTCCTCTTTGGGCCTGAGCAGCCTTGTATGTTCATGGTAGTTCTGATTATGCCCTCACACTTTACTATTTTGATTGCTGTCGTGATCAATGACTCTTTATTTGTGTAGTCTGATAATGCATTCCCCTCTTTGTTTCTGTACTTGAGAGCTATCAGCTGATGCTTTGGCTGTAGGCTGTGTGCAGTGCCAGGCACATGTGAGGCTTGTAGGATGCGTGCTGTCAGTGGGTAACAGCTCTGGCTTGTCTCATTTGCACTCTGTTGGTAACAAGTTCACTTGCTAAATAATTCCGTTCTGATCTTTGGTTTTTAATTTTACCTGACAGTTCAGCTTTCTGCTGAACTGAAGAGACGATGAGCACCCACTGTAATAAGGCAGTGCTCGCTTTCTTTTTGAAGCTGGATGTTTTTAATCTATGTACACTGAGTGTGAGTGACAAGAATCGTGTTTCAATTTGCCTTTTTGCTTCTGTTCTTGAAACAGTGGCTGTCCTGGAATCTGCTACGTTTGATTACAGTCCTTGGAAATAATACTGAAGCTCGTGGACCTGACTGAGAGTGGTCTTGATGAGCTGGAAATAGAGAACACTATTTCTGTTCTCATTGACCACCTGGGCCTTATGATATTGAGCAAAATAAGAGATCCAAGACAATAGCACTTCCTGTCTGCTGGAGGAAGGTGATGAGTTGTTCACTGCATCCCTTGGTTCTTTTCAGTGACTTCTGTTGCAATTGATTCAAGCAGCATCAACAAAAATTGTTGTAGACCCTTGTGCTTGTTTTCATGCTTGCAAATGAAGTGAAGAATTTGTTTTGCTGCTTAAGCCTTTGCTGTCATTTCATGTTCATGAGAGGTCTGCTCACCTGATGGCATTTCCTGACTCTTGTTGTCTTACCTTCCAGGAGGATGCTTCAGGAGTACCATGCTGGTTATGAAGCTGTTAATATTTTGGTTTTGTGCGTGTCAGAAGAGAAGCTTCAAAAGTGTTTCACGTGGACTGTAAGGGTACTACAGTGAATGTTTCTAATACTTGTAGTTTCTCCTCAGAAGGAGCTTAGGCTGAAGAAGTGGCTGTTACTTAGAACTGACAGTACCTTTAGAATGCTGCTTTGGTGTTCCTTTGCTTATTCCTCTCTGCTGTCTTCCACTGAGAGTTCTTTGTGGTTACTCTCATTGCCTTTGCCTTGGGAGATCCTGAGCCGTCTTCCTTGCTGCAACAGCAAAGTCCAGCATGAACCAAAGGATTGCTTTCCTGCTGTGTTGTCCTTGCTGTAGGCAGTTACCTCTGATCTGCACAAATGCTCCCATTGGGGCTCCTTTTATTGCCCCATCTCTCTCTGGAGTAGCTGGGCTCTTATGCTTATGCAGGGTTTACTGTCCAGGTCTCAGCTACCAGTTTAGCATTCAAGGTGCTATGTACTGCTTTGGAGAATCATAGAAGATCTTGAAAGGCTGGAAGGGACCCAGTTCCAACCCCCTGCCCTGAACAGGGTTGCCTCCCATCATATCAAATTGTGTAAACCTCCACCCAACCTGGCCTTGTACGGCCCTACCGCCTTCTGGGCAGCCTGTGCCAGTGCCTCATCATCCTTAGAGTGAATAATTTCTTTCTAATATATTTGTGTATGAATACTATTGCTTTTAAAACTTGACATAATAGTAATTAAGCTCAGGATCTGTATACCTGAATAGATTTTTTTCCACTTAAAGTAGTTAGTGGGTGTATTAGAGGAAGTATTCAGCAAATGTTGTAGTAGAGTAGAACTGATTTTGAACTGGGAGCTGACAACGTGTCTGAATTTTGCTTATAGATGAAATTATGCAATTTAGTGGGTTGTTTTTTTGTTTTTTTTTCGGTGTTTTTTTTTTTTTTTTTGGAAGAACAGTCTTCTTCAAAGAACATATGAAGCTGCTTTGCTGAGTCGGAAAGTGATAATTATGCTGACATCTGGTTGCCAGCACCTGTTGAGATTACACAAAAAGTTCAACCAGTATGGTGAAAAGCTAGGTTGTATAGTTGCATGTAATTACTTACAGAGGACTGTTGGTTTTTGTGTGCAAAGCCTTCCCTTCAGTGTGGACTCCTACCTTGAACGCGATGGTGCAACGTTGGATGAAATCTGATTAGTGAGTGATTTACTGGAATGTTGAGAAGAAAAGCCTATCTGCTACCGGGTATGTTGGTAAGGGACAATGATATTTCATTGCAGTTTCTTCCAGTGGCGCTGATGTTTCATTGTTTACGTGTTGTTTCATCAGTTTGGGCAGTTTGTGTCATTGAGGGGAAATGTCTGGAGATTGCTTGTTTTCAAACACTGATACCTATAGACATTATTTTTTTTTTAATGACTAAAACCAGTGAAGAAGCAAGCTATTTGTGCAATCATTTTTGCAGTCAGATTGCTCTCTCTTGCTGGTTATGCTTTGTTTTATCAACTATTCATTTTCTCAGTGTTTTCAGAAAGAGACTGAGGAAGCAATAGAAGCTGTGGCAAAAGAATGTGTACAATACAAGGATGGCCTCCCATCTTGTTTTTTTGGCCCACAACATTAGAGATGGATGTTGCTGGTATGGCAGCAGAGGCTAAACCTTCGCAACCATATCCTGTCCCGTGTTGTTGCCGTGGGACAGATGGCAGCAAAGGGGCAATGTGACAAAATGGTGTCTGACGTGGAAGCACATGTGGAGCGAAGGGGTGTTACTGAATTCCTCCAAGCAGAGAAAATGGCACCCAGTGGCAGTCATCAGTGGCCCCTGAAAGTCTGTGGAGACCAAGTGGTGGATGTGAGCACAGTGAGGCAGTGGGAGCTGCATTTCAGCACAGGTGATGACTGTGGAAGATGAACCATGTTCCAGATGGCCATTCAAATTTCTGTGAGGGTGGCACACAAGCTCTTGCTCATCCCTGGCGGGAATGCATGGCTAATGGTGGTGGCTGTGTTGGAAAAGAGCATTTTGTAGCTGAGAATTTGCTTTATCAAGTAGTGTTATTGTGCTCTTTGCATCTGTTGCAGTTTCCAGGAAAATAAATAGGAAGTTTTACTTTCAGAGCAACCTACGCACGTCCTGATGTTCTGAAAACCAATTTAATTCTAGCATGTATTTTAATACAAACTTCAGCTATATTTTTCTTCGCCACTCCTTCCTCATTTCAGCTGTTTTCAGTTCTGTGCCAGAAGTATTTGTGAAGCCTGGAATTTTCACCGTGCGACATGAGAATTCTGCAAGTGACAGTTAGAAGGTAATTGCATGGTATGATAGAGCAGATCACAGGTGATTTACCAAAGGCATAAAATAAATAATTGAGGGAATCTGATGATAATTTTGAAGAAGGATAAAATGACAACAACACAAATAAAAAAGCAAGCCAAAAAATCAGCTGATTTTTGGGGGCAGTGTGTTGTAGGATTTCAGTCCTAGGGCTTTCTGGTGTCCTGGGTTGAACTTGATTCTGAAGAAATGTAGGAATTTAAGAGCTGTGGGCTGCATTGGCCCTACAGACCCCAGTGTCTTCTGATGTTCCAGTGTCCCTGCAAAGGTCACCAATGGACAAGGCCGTAGCTGTTTTTGAAATGACGAAGCTGGACATACACACTAAAAATACCCTCTGAAGTTGGCTTGTGTGTAACCAGCACTTCTCCAGATGACAGTCTGCATTTTCATCACTTCCAGGATGTTGTGCCAGGTTGAGTTGCTCTCGCTTTTGTTACTGGAGTTGGAGCTGACAGCTACAGAAAGGCTGAACCCAATATCCTGCCTTCCTCGTCATGAAGGCCAGGGCAAAGACATTGCATCCGTGACTGGCAAACTGAACTCCTTTGTTTTACTTAGACCCAAATAATTCCTGATGAAGTTGCAGTTAAAGGTAATTAGACATGAATGGTTTGGGCCATGTTCATCACAATGTGCTCATGTATGTAGTCTTTCCTGGCTCCTTGTATTTCTGTATTACGTGTGGCACTTAAAAGACTGCAGGGAAAAGAGACAACCACAAAGACATTTTCCCTTGCATTCAGAGGTGTTTTGGTCAGAAGTGTATTGTGAGATTCCTTGTTGTGTTCTTCCAGCAGTGTGAGCGTGGCTTGTGGGTTTGGTTAACGTGGGAGCTTTGGTACACACTGGTTAGCAGCTCTGAGGTGTGGCTGTGCTTCATCCCTTCCAGACTGACTCAGCTGGGTGCTTGCAGGCTTACTGATGGGGCTTTGAAGAGCTGCTGTGCTGGGGTGGGGTTGTGCCCCAGCAGAGGTGATCAAAGATGAGTTGCTGTCATGAAAAAGGAAGTCATCTCCTGTGCTGCATTTAACTGGGCTCAGCTGCATGTGGGAGTGAAATGGCAATGGATGCCATGCCATCAGAGAAGTCTTTCCTTTTATTTTTTTCCTTTTATAGCTTTTTAGATAGACCTGTTTATAAAACCACCGTGCAGTTCCAAAAAGAAGCCTTTTTGTAGGGTTATCTCCATTTTCATGTCTTTCTGACTGAGCGGTCACTACTGCTGTCCCCATACATTGTGTTCTCTTCAGGCTAAGTCTTACTCTTGAACTTCATAATCATGAAGTCAGTGTCGATACTGAGCTGGAGGAACATACGTAACCTTCAAAGAAGACTAATAGAAGTAGTGTCCCCATTCACCTTTCATCAGATAGCTTTCCTCTAAGAGAGGCCAGCATCTGGTATAAACTCATGTGCAGTGGCAAAGAGGGGGGGGAAAAAAAGGATAAATCCACTAATCATCAAATAGCATCTGAAAAAGCAGTTCTTTTTGGTGAAGAAAGCAAAAATTGTTCTAGTTGATAGCGTTGGTATGCTATTGATCATGCAACAACCAAGTTGGCAAGTTTGAGTTCTCATTTTAAAAGGCATCCTTGTTAAATATTTGGGCATTCATACTCCCCCTGTGTTGATCAACTGTTTGAAATGAATTACCTGACAGTGCTGTCACAATTAGAGAACGGCACACTCAGGTGAAGGCGTTGCCAGTTTTGGAGACTGGAGAGAGATGCTCAGTGAAAATGAACATCCTCCCAAGGTTAAATGATCTATTTAAGACACCTCTGATTACGTTACTGGATAGAAGGATTTATTTATTTATTTATTTATTTTTTTCACCCTCCATGTGCAGAAGTGTTAGCAGAAGACAAATAACATGACTGGAGGGGGTGAGAGAGACTTTATATGTGCTTACTTCTAACAAAATTAGAAGGATAAGGAGATGGTGCTGGGGAGCAGCCTTCAGACATCCTAGTCCTTTTTAGTTGCAGGTCTCAGTCTTTTGTAGGTCTGTAAAGCAAGGAGTCAGTATTTGAGCCAAGTCACAGATAGCTTTCACATCACACTAGGCAGGAGTGCTATCTGGTGCTTGCTGCCATCCAGCCTTCCATGTAAGAAAAGATTTAAAAAAACAAACAAACAAAAAAAAACAACGAAAAAGCAGCCCTCATGTTAGAGTGTATAAGCAGCCTACTTTTTGCTCTGTTACAGCACAGAAGAATATATTGTATATTGCACTGAGCTGACATGCTACTTTTTGCACAAGATATAGCAACTTAAATGAAAATTAAACCTATAGCAAAAGAACGAGCTCTGCTTAAATTAGATATGGAGGTTATGCCAGAAAAACATCATTGAATAAAGAGGTTTTTAAACTAGCCAGTTAAATATATGTGCCAATTCAAACTTTGTCTTGCTAGGATTTGTTAATAGAATATGAGGAAGAACTCTTCCTTTGAAGGTTAGAGAGTAATTTATGTAATTGTGTTTGTGTAATTTGACTTGAAGATATGTCCTTGTAATTTGGTAAACTGTTGATCATGTTCTGATATTGTGTATTTTTCTTGTGCCTCATATTGACACATCTAATTGCCTCATGAATACATACTCAGCATGTATTTGAAGCCACTGCACCGCCCTCTGCACCTTGAGAAATTCACTTTCTGGTCCGTGGAGATGATCACTGCCTGGATCTTATCTGTGCAGCAGCTGGACACCTTTGCTTGCTTCCTTGGAAGTAAATGGTTAATTGCTATTTTACATAGCTTCATTCTGCTGTCATGCAGCAGAATAACACCTGCTGTATGATGCCTTAATTTTTCTCAGTGTCAGGGGGCAGCAGGCAGTGGTCACAGTGCCCGTGTGTTGGGGGCTGGCTGGGAGTAGCCCAGCATGCAGGTGTGCAGCTGCTTCTCTGCTGCAGGTGTGCTTCCTGCTGGGCGGCAGGAGCATAGCAGCTTTGATGAAGGCCGTGATCACATGCGTCAGCACAACATGTATGGAATCATGAATATTCTGTTCTGATGACAGTTGTTTATTAGATGGATTTTAAACTCAGTACAAGATGGGAGCTAAAACACGTAACAGAATAAAGGAGGAAGCTACCAGAGCAGTGCTGTGTTGTTGGTAAACTGCCTTGAAATCAGCAGGAGACGTTGAGTGAGTGATGATGCATACTTTGAAGGAATTAATGCTTTGTGTTGAGCTTGTTGAGCCAGAGAATCTGTGACAGGACTGCTTTTGGCCGATGAAGCAAGGAGAAATTTTAAATTTGTGATGAAAGCTCAAAACACTGCAGAGAGAAGTAAAAATAAATTGGATAAGATATGTCCATGGGAGTGCTGAGGGTACAGAGTCATGCTGCAAAGTCAAGTCACAATAAATCTACATATAGACAAAGCAGATTTGAAGTTGGGTTTTTACTGGGCTTTGTTAATTTCTCCATTGTTGGGGCCTAAAGAAATGACTTAAAGTCATTGGAAGTGTAAAATAAAGTCATTGGAAGTGTAGAAGTCTAATCTGTGCAATTTTAAAACTCTTTACAAATCATGTTGAAAATATACCTCTTCACATATGTATTCATTATTAAATGAGTGGTATGAGGCTTGAAAAGAAATGGCGCTGTTTACAGCTTACTTCTGTCCTTGGAATGAAATACTGGATGTATGGTTCAGAGCAGAAGGCACTGAGTGAAGTTAAGCTTAATAAAAATAGACCTATATATGACTTTGCATAAGGGGGGGAATCAAAGGACTAGCAAATTTGCATAGATAACATTTGAATTGTTAATTCGTATTGCACATCATTGCAGGGATGTAATTTTTAATTAAGAATAAAATGTGGTAGATATTTTAAATGGGAAGTGATTATAATTGCAGATGGAAATTGAAGTAATGAGAACTGGTTTAATTAATTGTTAAAACTTAAAGTTTTTCTTCCATTTCTTGTTTATAAGCTTGTTGTCGGTGGACACCAATGGTTGTTTTCCACACAATGATAAGGTGTGAAATATTGGGAGCAGTTGGGTCGTGTCAGTGCTTGGGGCACTGTTTGTACAGATGGACTTAGGAGCACCTTTGGTGGATGGACTTTGCTGCTTGCAGGTTTGGTGTGAAATTGCAGTGTAAAAACTCTGCTCCCAAAGTATCCCTTTGAAGCACAGCCTGTTCTGAGCAGCTTTAGATGCTGCCCCTGTGGGGTGTGAGAGTGGGCACCACTGAACCTCTCCATGCACGGCTGCTTTGTCTTGTTAAGTCTTTGCCACGCTCTTTTAAGACTTCCTGCTGTGTTTCTCTAAATTCAAGGTTATGAAACCTATAAAGCAAACCTTTCCCATTCAGGTAGGTTTGCCACCTGCAGAAAAGAATATTTTTAGAGAAGTCTTAGCAATGGAGGATCCTTCTGCTACCAGAAAGCTTGGTAAACTTACCAGGCTTAGAGATTTGCATCCAGAGAGGATTTTGACGTGAACAAAATTAGTGTTGCCGCTTATATTAAGAACCATGTATGAAGTCTGTCATCTCTGGCTGCAGAGGGACTTGGAGAGAAGTACAATTAGCACTAATTGGAGTTGTGTCTGAATCATCTGCCTATTGGTGTGAGAACAGACCCTCGAAGTGATTGGCAGGGATTACCTGTCTGCTCTCATTCCCTGCAGAGCTGCCCTGTTGCATTGCAGCACATCACCAGCACAGCGAGCGTTTAGCAGGAGACCAGCTAGTGTGCTTGAGTGATCCGTGCAGTGCCAGTGCTGAGCTTTCATGTGAGTTGCTCAGGGTGCTGGGTAGCACAGCCTGGAATAAAGACGTACTCGAATTTTCTCCTGTAAACTTGAGAGTTTTGATTCCTGCAAATTTCATTGCTCCGCGCTGCTCTGTGGAGCGGGCATAAAACAAGGACTGGCATACCAAAGAGTTGTGTAACCTTTTCAATGCATATAGAAGTTTTCTTTTCTTTTTTATTTGTTTTCCCCCTCCTCGTTTGGAAAAAAGCACTTTAACTGAAACCTGCCTTGTGTTACCCATTTTGGTCTTGTGAAAAATGTCACCGCAGTGGGTAAAAACTATATATGTGGAAAGAAACATTTCTGCTTAGTTTTGTTGCCCCCTGGGTAAATAAAATAGAAATAGAAAGCAGGAATCTAAGAAGTAAACTAATATTCAGTAAAATGATAACATAATTTGCTTGAATGACATCAAACCATTTTTTTTCCTATGAAGTACCCAACCAGAGATATGAAGGATGGCAATATCTCCAGGGTAATACACAACTGATAGCAGTGCATTCATTTGCATTTCTTCCCTTTACCTTGTGTTTCTTTTTTTTTCCCCTGAAGCACATGTGTTGGGAATTGGAAATGCAGTTTGCCTATTATACACTGACAGTAATCTTTCAATTTTTTAATGTAAAATATAAGGCCACAAACAGCAGCAGCCATTGATGTATGGGGCTATTGATGGGAATTGAATTTGCGAAGGGAAAATGGGATTTGCTTGTAGTCTGAAATGATAATGATGTCGCCCAAATGGATCTGTAATGGTCATTCATTCATTTTTTTTTCCATAAATTTGTGGCTTAACAAAACATGTTTATGCAGGTAACTATGAAACTACTGTAGGTTCACTTTGAGTATGAGTTAATAGCTAATGGCAAATAATAAGTATGCGTAGTCTGAGCTTGAGCCTGTTCCCAAAGACTTCGTTAGCTGAAGGAAGGGTTGTTGTGATTTATTTCCCTAAGAGGGCAGGAAATGATCGGGGTAGTGCTTCTTTCTGAGATTCAGGGAGTAATACAAAAGAACATGCATCTTGACAGGAATTCTTAAAAATGCATGGATTTGTTGTGTCATTCTTGAGAATACTTTATGCAGTGCAACAACATACCACACTTCGCATAGCATCTAGCTAAAGGCAGACCTTGTCCCTAAGAATCTGTGGTCTGAGATCAAACTGCTGTGCAGCACATTGAAATGTGGCATTTGGTGCTTGTATTCCTGTAAGCTGTAGGTGTACCTCTTCTCCTTCCTTGGCTTCCCAAAACTGCAGGCTGAATTTACATCTGGCTGCCGCAGGGCCCGCCGTATATCCTCACTGCAGTTTTATGTGCCTTATGGTAACTCCTGTTGGTCAGGTTCCAGTGGAGCTCTTTGTTCTGTCCTGTGAAAATGAGGGGGAGAAAAGATGTGTCAGTGTTTGCATGAGCAGAACAAACTGGTGACAGCAAAATGATGTTTGAATTGGGTGGGTGGGTGTTTGGCTTTTTGGGGGAGACACCAGCCAATGGCATGCTCAGGCTGCCTTCTGTTTTAACTGGCATATAATCCTTGTTGAACATATAATTTAAAAGTGTGAATAGAAGTAATAATGGAGTATAAGGGGGTGGGGGGAAAGATTCTGGCTTTATAAATGTATTCCACAGTATAAATTTTTCTATTTAAAATCAGTACAGCCAGCAGTTCAGGTGCACACATGCCCTTGTAAATGTAAAGCTCCTCAAGCTGCAGAAGGAAAAGGGAAAGCGTGGGGGAGAACCAGCAATGCTTTACCTGTAGTTAACATTGCCCTTCTTTTCCTCTCACCGCTGATAAAGCACAAACTCTCCCAATGAAGAGCTTGGCTTAGTGCTCCCAGATTATGCTGCATTCATTGTGGGGCTCCCTGGGGAACTCAGGCACCCAGAGCCGTGCTGATGCTGGGCAGGAAGCCGCCTGCTGTGAGCAGGATGGCTGAAGTATTTCCTGCAATGGAACTTCAGCTATTTTGGCTGCAGGCCTGGCTGCTTTCGCAGGGTTTGTGTTTTTGTTGGGCTTTTTTTTTAAAGCATTCCACGGATGGTCTTGATGCATGAAGGCTCTGAGCGTCATGAGTCTGTTTATTTTAATTGGCTTTGCTATCCTGATAAGCTAAAGGCAGAAAGTTGTGCAGCTTGGGGGGCTGTGGATGGGGGTTCTGATTGTTTAGTTACTGATGTCTGACAGTGACAGTCTTCTTGGGGAACACAGCGAAGCTGATGTTGTCTGGGTTCTGACATACCCCATCTGGGGAAACTGCCTGGGGCAGAGGCTGTTTTGCTGTCAGCATACTTACAGACCTTTGCAGAGCTTCCCAGTGCTGCATCCATATAAATGGCATGTAGGGATGGTTCTCTTGTTCCCTTCCTTTGTCAAGGATGGCAGCTTTCTCTCCTGTTCCATTTTTCTGGTCAATTTTTACACAATGATAAAGTTGTAAATACCAGTGCACGCTGGTTGCTTTTTAATGGTCACTTTGGATTCAAAGAAACCTGTGATGGGTCTTTCCTCCCTGTGAGCACTTAAAGGATAAGTGCTGAAAGAATCAACCAACTTTGTTTTGGGTCTGAGTAGCTAAGCACTGAACCTGCATTCTCAAATTTTAGAGAGAAGTTTGATTTGCCTCTGATGACTGAAAATATTACTGCATCGTACATCACGTTCTTGTACATCAGTTTGAATACAGTGTATTTTCTGTGAGAGCTGATCTTTTGGTTCCTCTAACTTATTAATACTTCAAGCTTTGTCTTTGGAGATTTCCTAGTCATTTATTAACGATTTATTTTATGAACCTGTATAGAAGTTTCAGGAATTCATGGGTCCTTTTGAAAGGTATAAGATCAGACTGTTGATTTCCTTAGCCTATATATCATGACAATGGTTTCCATGCCTGGAATCATCCAGGCAAAACAGAATGGATTAAGCTTAATCCAAACTATTCTCTATATAAGGTTTATTTCAGTCCTGTGCCCTATGAAACCTGGAGATCATTCGTCTTGCTTAAGGACTGCTATGAAATGAGTAAGCTACATAAGATGTAGCTTAATCGAAGTTCAGCCTTCTTCTGTGCAAGGCTGTTTGCTGTCAGGTATCCTGTATTTATGATGTAGGGCTGCTTTAGTCTCTCTTCCCCTTTGCAAAAGAGCTGCAAAGTATCCTAAAGCAAGGACTTCATTCTGAGTCAACTTGAGTGGGACTAAGTGTTTCAGAGCTCTATAGGATTGACTGCTAAACAAGCCTGTTCCTCATGATGGTCTAATTTGTGTTTGTGAAGCAGTGGTCCAGAATTATCTGAGCTGTTGTGTAATTTGCACTTTAAACGAACGTAGTCTCAGGGGAAATGCTGGACTGAAGTTATTTAAATCTTAGTGCAGCGAGTGTTGTAAAAGGCTTTTCAGCTGCTGGCACCTGACCTATCCGACATGTGGTTCATGGGTGTCTGCTGGGAGTAGTGCAGTTGCAGGCATTGATGGAAACCATAAGAGCTGTGAGGTAACACAAACCTACAGGTAGACTATGTGACGTTTTGAGTTTGTGCTCAAGGCACAACCAAATAAAGGTGGATGGAATCATGATGTTGTTGGAGGAGCTGGAGGTCTCAGTTTGTGGAGCTGACTCATCCTTCGTGGCTTCTGGTCTCACGTTCATACTGATTGCCCTGCTGGGTGTGTTATGCTGCAGCCAACAGGACCCTTGGTTTTAATGCCATGCTCTGGCCTTGTGCGTTGGCTCAACAACGTGTTTTCACTCAGGAACATGCTTAAACATGAGGTTAATTCTTGCATTTCTTCAATTACGTTTCTAAATTGGAGCTGAAATAGTGCGAGTGAATAGTTTCTCACTAAACAAGTAGATTGTTGTTCTTTAAGTGAATACAAGCAAAATCTTCTTCCCGAACCATTATACTACTTAGTTTTCTATTCTGTTTTGGGGAAAATATGCGTTTTGCTTTAATAATTCTCTGCTTGTACATCACAAATACTCCTTTGCTCACTACAGAGGGCAGAGAGAGGAATCAACGTGTCATTAATTCTGTATTTTTTTGGGTAGGACTCATTGAGATTTCTTTCTTGTTTTGATATGGTCAGTCTTCTGTCATCAGCATCCTGCAATGCAGCGGAGGTTGTGCTGCTACAGCTCAGCTGCGAGGAATTCTGATTAAGTGTATTAATGAGATGAAGTTGTCGAGTTAACTACAATGTTCTGGTTGATCACTGAAACTCTTCTTTTTTTCTGTGTGCATCTGTGCAGACGTTGTTCTGAGTGCTTTTACTCAATGGCTCAGGATTTGGTAATTTTAATGGAAGGAGCGAGTAAATTTTGTCTTCTTACTTAGCATCTGCATAAAACATTATGCTCATGTAACATTTATGGTAGCAATCCATTCACAGGAAGACAAAGGTTTTCCTCTGAAGAAGATGGCCAAAATGTCTTGCTGAAATGAAGCCTGTTCTCCAGCTGTTTTGTATGCGTTATTGCTGCCTCTTTCTGAAAGTTTGAAAGGTCCGTGTGATGTAATGCAGTGATACCTTTGTGTGCAAAGCTGCTTGAAAGCAATCTGAGTCAACAGGAAAAGCAATATCTTCTTAAAGCGTGTAACTTATATTAGTTCTGTGATCTCAGGTATGAAGGAGATAAAAAGGGCAGGGGTTTACTGTAGATTCTCTTGAAGGCATGTAGAGTTCTTGAAGCAGTAATAAATGGCAGATTAAAATTGATCTCAGTGAGACTTCCAATGTTAACCAGTGTTATGAAAGTAAATGACTTCAGCGCTTTGGCTGCTTCATCAAAGGGGTCATGTTGTATTGTGCTGTCAAGAAACTGCTTTACCTGAAAATTTCAGCTATGGGAAGAGCCTTTCTGGAGCATCTGTAGAATAATAAGCTTAAAATTATAATGATGGATTGCACGACTATTTGTGTGTATATACACACACATCATCTTAATGGAAGATATAATGTTCTTGAAGATGAGATTAAGGATTCAGAGGCACATTAAAAGTAGAAATATTATTTCTAAGTGATGAGGAGATGAGAATTTATTATTGAAATATGTTAAAATAGTAATTAATACTGTTAGGAAATAGTAGAAGAAAAACTGTTGGGTTCAGCTGGTACAGATGAGCAGTTCTAAAGCCATGGATTGCCATGAATCACTTCCTGCAAGTGACAGGATTGCTGGGTGTGTTGTGTTAACAGCAGTGATTCTGTGGGCTTGGATGCAAGCAAGGGGAAGAAAGGGAGAAATGTGTCTATATCTGTTGTTCTACTTTGAAGGGCAGCTGGCTTTATGACTGCCTGGTGAACATGGTGGTAGGCCTAAAATGAGCAGCTGCTCAAATGCTGAGCCTGCATACAGAGCACTGATGGGGCTTACGTGCAGCCAGAACAGGGATGAGGCCACTGAAGCAGGTGGAGCTGTGTCTTCACTGCTTCGGGAACTGATGGATGGCTTTTGTCTCATGTGCAAGTATGAGCCCACAGTGCCAAGTGTCCGGATTTGTATGAAGAGCACGGATGAACATTCATGGTATTCTCTACTGACCAAAAACCATTTTGGTTGCAGCGTGGGATTGAACCAATCTGTGCAAACCATTACAGTTGCATAGAAAAGTGAATTTGTTACAACATAAGCATAGAAGACTCTTTACCTAAATTGTGTTGTGTTGTTTTCTTTTTTTGATGGTCGTTGTTTGTTTCTTACATCCTTATGGATGTGCGTGGGCCATAGGGGGTGGCCTACTAGTCATGCCTGATACTACTGATACCTCAAGATCTCTTATTCTTTGGAGGGATGCTCAGAAGTTGAATCTTGTTGTGCTAGCAATTGCACAGAATGCTCTGAATGGAAATTCTTCTGAAAGGGATCATGTATTGTGTAGGTTATGTGTTTCCAGAGGAAGGAAGCACGGTTGTGTTAGCTCTCAAGTGCTTAAAATGTCCAAAACGAGTTACGGGAAGTTATACATTTGTACTGAAGACATGATACATTTTCTTCCGTGGAAGAATAAAGCTGTTCTATTTTTGTTCTGCCACAGTAGTGTTAAATTCATGAAATGCAAATGTGAAGTCTACGTACTGTGCATATTTGCCTTAACTCTGGAAAGGAATAGGAGTTTATTATTAAGCACAGAACAATTTTTCAAGGTGTCAGTTTACATTCCTTTTGCTTACTAATGAACTATGAAAATTGATTACTAATGAGGTATAGAAATGGAGATTCTGCCTCTTCCCAAGTACAGAAATGTTCTCTATGCAGAAAATAAAATGACTTGTTATAGTGTGTGGAGAATATGGCTGTTCAACAGATTGCTCTTATTTCTATGCGGCCAGAGCTTCGTCAACCCCCAAGTTTTGTATTGATGCCTACACTTTTCTTCTGATAGCTCTTAAAATAAAGGTTTGACACCAATACATAAATCTCCAACACTTCATTAAACAGATTCTTGTATATAAAATTAATAAGCTGAGGAATACTGAATGAGAACTGAGCTTAAAGACGGTTTAGGTTTGTGTGGAAATGCTGTATTTCGGGATGTTGAACGCTTTGTATTGATCCTTGTGTGCTGTCTGGTGTTTGAGAGCAGCTGAAGTGCTCTGTCTAGCTTCTTTTTGTAGCCCCTAAGAACAAAAATGAGGGAGACAGGATCTGTGAAACAGGTAGAAGATAGAATGCGGACTTCCAGCAATCTGAAAATCTGCAGGACACGTAGAGCTTTCAAAAGAAATTTGATGAGAGCATCTCCAGTCTTGTATGTTAATTTCAAATCTCAAAGCTAATGAGTTCATGTGCAAACAAAATGTTAACCCAAGTTAGGGATGATGAGTGTGTGCATACACTAATGTATAATAATATGCACGGGTTTTGGAAGGGTCATTTATTTCTAAAAAGCCTTGAGGAACTGGCTGATTGGGAAGAAAATTATAAACAAATATGGTTGGAAACATCTAGAATGCTTTGTTATACATCCTCCAAAACTGAGTGTTCTTTTCAGAGAGACAGTAATGCGTATTTAAAGTCCTGACTGGGTGAACTAGAAAGCAGAAATAATAAAAAAGGAAAACTTATGGCAAAATCTATAAGCAGAGCAGCAGCAGTAAAAGCAACTGATAAAGGAAAGTAAGAGTCAATGAGGAATTATTGGTCAGCTGAGAAGAAATATTTAGAATGAGGTGGGAGAAACGAAACATTTGAGCTTTGTGAACGATGGTGTGAGTAAAAAACAGTAGCACAACTCACCCTGATTGTCACTGGTCTGTGCAAAGCAGTCACACTGTCTGCAGTGAGGCTTTGAGTTTGGTTGGAGCAGTGATATGACAGACTTTGATTCCTATAAGACATTTGATTTAGGTCTGCATGACAGTTTAACTTGAAGAATAGGTTGGGGTGGAAGGGGTGCAGCAGCTACAGCTGGGTGAATTCAGTCCTGAAGTGGAGCAAAAATGTGTATCCATGTATCCCCAGTGGGCTGTAACAGAGTTGGGTTGCTGGCCCAACAGCACTGTTGTAGTGTCCCTATGACATTAAGATCCCACTCTCCCTCTAGAAATGGCATTTGAACAGATGCTGCTCTTCCCCTTACATGAGCAGGAAGAGCCAGTGCAATGGGAAGCTGTGTCTGATGCAAGTACCATCCGTTTGTTTTGCCAGTGTAATGCTGTCAAAGCTTTATTGAATGAGCTGACTTCAAGCTGTTGATATAGTTCAGACCTTGGCAGCTCTCTAATCTCCTTGAAGCTTTAGTGTTTGATTGCATTCGTTTGCCCTGCAAATAGTCAACTGTGTAAGTTATCTCCAAGTGAGAATATATCTAAAGCCTGTGTTTATAATGGACAAGGTTCATCGGAGTGCAGATACTTTGCAAAGTGTACACGGACTCCTTCCTGAATATGCAGTGCGATGCTGGGCTCTGCTTCCTGCAGCCTGTCAAACCAGATCTTTACAAGAACCTGTAGAAACAAATATTCTAGCAGAGCACTCTAATGCCGTTTCCTCCTGTGGACGCTTAGCTTTAATTATTTAATGGTTTGTTAAATCATCGGAGCCTGCTGTTTGCAGTCGCTGCTGCAGTTGTACGTTAATATTGAACGCTAGCTTCCTACCTGCTATGTATACATAAACCAACATTTGTTTGGTCATTATTGGAGGAACGAGTGGTACATGAAGTGATACTTTTTCTGACGCACGGTTGATTGAATTCTGTTGTGACTTTCATGTTTTGGTATCTGTGTCTGACAAGTGTGCCTTGCTGCTTTTTTTTTTTTAAGCTTATTAATTCTGGAAAATAATGCTTGCAGTTTGTTCCTCATTGATAAACTGCTTGATTTCAAATAAATGATGCCCAGGTATAAGACAGCTACTGCCCTGAAGGGTCTGTAAATAGGGGCATTCTAAATGGACCCTCCTAGGGCCCAATCTTTTGGGTACCAATTTGACAAATTCGTGCTTAGACTTCAACATTGCTAGGAAATGGAGTACAAATATGTTGTCTGTTTTTTGAGACTCTAGGAAGAACCACTGTGCATTTTAGGAAATGCAAATACTTATTCTGTTTATTTTTTGCAGTTTTGTTTTTTTTTTAATATATAGGGTTCTCACTGTGATATCTATGAAAGGCTGCTTCAGAGGAAGAAGGTGATGGCACTTTTTTTTTTTTTTTTTTTAAACAATTCATGAAGGTATTCAAGTGTTTGTCCTCCATACAAACTGCAAGTAGAAAAAGGGGTTTTCTTTTTTTAATGTTGTTAGTCTCAAGGTAGGTGGTGAATGCTGCACACTGAGGAACTTTCTGTCCTTGGACAGTGGTGGGTAATGCAGCCATTAAAGTCTCTGCTTCTAACTTCTGAGGACTACTAGGAAGAAGATAAACCCAACCAAACAAGAATCCCCCACAGATGTTGAATGCCCTGAAGTCTTGAAGTTTACTACCCAGCCTCTGATCAACAGGTTCCAGTAGTTAGGACTGTATATTCATTTTGTCTTTGGAAGGAAACAAGGGGATGGATGGTCCCTGGCCAGTGCTGGCTGTTTGCTCTTAGCTGTGTGGTAGCATTCTGTGCTGAATTGGCACGGGCAGTCTCATATCAGAGCACTGATCAGCTTTTGGAAGGAAATGACAGAATCTCTAGAAACACATTCTTTTCCAAGATGAACCTATTGCTCTCTGTCTGGTGCATTGCACAGCTGTTCAAACTGCTTGGTTAGAATGGGGCAACATTAACTGCTGGAAACTGGTGGGAGGTGTTTGCTTGCAGAAATCTAAACGTAGCTTATAGGTGTTACATTACTGTGGTTTTCTCATTCAGCTGTAATTGGTCATAAAAGTCCCTGATCAATAGTACAAGCAGGTGATTAGCTGTTGGGTTTCAGAAGGCTTCTTTTAATCTGCTTGGTACAGAGTGTTGAAAATTGAAGGATGTGGTGAGAAGCTGGTGGTGGAATGAATGAAGAAAGCGGGATTTGGGGTGTTTCCATGAGCCAAGGGCTCACAGATTGTCAAATAGGAATTTGTCTCCTGTTTAAGATCCAAAAGAAAATCACTTGGTTGGATCTTCCAAGGTAACTAAATGAGTCACTGAAGGAAATATTTATTCAGCATTTAAATGGAGTGGTTCACTGCATCTGATTGTACAAAGGAGTCATTTTCACAGTAGGGATGTTTTCATCAAACACAGAGGTTTAAATTCTTTCTGATATCTCCTTTAGAAATTTTGTATTTTTAAGTAACATGTACGTCAGTATTCAACCAGTAAGATCCCAAACTAACTGAAAGGTGGAAACCTGAGGTCTGCCAAGGATGAGCTTTCTAAAATATAGCAGAACTTGAAACTGCATTGGTGTGCCCTACTAGAATATTTGTTTCTGCAGGTACAAAACTCATAGGCAGTGTAAGGTGTAGTGGTCTTCAGTGCTCCCCTTCCTCTTTGCACTGATTGTGGCATGAATCTTCTGAAAGTACATCATTTGATCATTAATTTAAAGGCTGTGGTACCATGCAGATACAGTAGGCTGGGAAGTCCTTTTTGTCCATATTGCTTTCATGTAGCCACTTGAACATTTCAATCTCCAGCCCTAAAATAGCTTTCAAATGTAGCTTTCTGAATGGAACATATAAATAAATGCACTCTTCCTTTCCCAGAGAGGCAGGAAGGGTGTGTATGAGTTTAACTATTTCATCAATCTTTCTCAGATGCATTACTAACACAGAACAATACTTTCCCTGCAGCCACCCCCTAAACTGGGCTTTGAAAGAAACACTTATTTTTGGTGGAACATGTGATGGTAACCTGATGTGATTGAAGACTTATTTCAAAATGCTTGTTTTTCCCCCGAAGCAAGTAGAAGTTCAGATCAACACAGGAAGTTCTAAACAGCAAGTATAGAAATGCAGAAATCCCCCCATGAGATTTGTTTTATATATATATATATGCATGTATGTAATTCAGAGCTGTCTTTAAGAGGGTTTTCAATCTGAGGCTTCTGTGCGGCCCCTTCTACTGCATGACTTCTCACACTGCATTTTCAATACTTAAATCTGCTGCAATAAATTGGCTTTGGAACGTGTGAATTTCTGTTGCTTAGAAATAAGCTAAGCAAACATGAAACCTTGATTTCAGTTTGCCATCCAAATTTATCGGCTAATTTTTTTTCCTTTTTCTTCTCTCTCTGAGTGTTCAAGGTTTGTTATTACAGACAATTTAAATTCCTTTTCCTCCTAGTAATCTCTTGCTTGCACGTACAAGATAACAGTCATATATACGGTTTTGCTGGATTACTGAATTGACAAAGCACCAGTATAAACAGCAGCGCATTGTGAGCAGAATTAGCCGAGCAGAATTAGCTCCTCTTTAATTTATTCAGGTTCTTTAACTTTGCTTGGCTCTGGAAAAGGCAGCCGGATTGCTTGCCTTAGATCATCCTGTGGCATGCAAACCGATTACACTAACCCATCAAGATGAATGCTGGGTGTAACCGAGAGAGCCTAGAGCCAGAATATTTGCAGGATTTTTGGGCAGGCATCCAGGAGGAACCTGCTCAGTAATCTGTAAATGTGTAATCCTTTTAATGCGTCAACTTTGTTGGAACACATTAGTGTCAAATGTTAAGTGTAATGTTTTAGTCTGTAAAGCATATTGTTGAACAAAAATTAAACTGAAATTTTAATGTGGTGATGGGGAGGGGGGTGGGAACTGACATCTTTTGGAGATGAATCTGGACTAGCTTTATTAGGCCTTGTCTGAGGGTTTCCAAGTGCTGGTGGCATTGCATTGTGTGTGGGTTGAAGGTGCTTGACCTGGGACCTAATGGTGACTGCAGGAGACCTCGTCTCATCTGAAGATGGGAAGTGTTGCCATCTAAATGACTACATTGGATTTTCATGTTAAACCATTAATTCATGGTTAATTGATAAACTCGGTGTATCCTGATATATTTGTAGTGGAAGTTTGACCAGATTGTGGAGGTGCTCTGTTGCTGAAGGCTTCAGTCAAAGGAATGTCCCTTTGCAGTGGGGTGAAAGGAAGCTTGTGGAGTTCAAGCTGTTATGAAACTTCTGAGCTGTATACTTTCTTCTTTGTGTGTTTTTTATAGAAGAGGGAAAAAAAAAAACTGCAGACCTTTCCTTCCTCTGTAATTTTAAGCTCATTTCCTCCCCTTTCTCCAAGGACAATTTAAAGAGGAGAAGTTCTTTGGTTTTTTGTTTGTTTTTTTTTTTTTTGGTTGGGGGAAAAAAACAGGTGATAAATGTTGGCATGAGAGTAGTGCAGGCAGGGCCCAAACCCACCTGGACAATCACTGTTTTCAGTTTAGTGTCCTCATTTCTTTCTGCCCCTTAATTACTTGAGTTGATGGTGCCCCATGTGTATTTGGCTGGGGTTATTGATGAGTTTCTGGTCTGGTACCAGATGTGGAGGTTGATGCGCCCTGCCTGAGGGAGGGGGAGTTGGAACTGGATCATTGGGGTCCCTTCCAACCCAAGCCATTCTATGATTGTGAAGCTGTGTGTAGGCTGAGGGGACCTGATCTCACCACGACGTCTGGCCAGTGTGCAGTGTGTGAGTGGTGAGTGAGGCAGCATGAGGGCAGGCCTCAGCAGGGAGCAGGACCTTCACAAGCTGAAGGGCATAAATAATACCAGAAGCTTTCTTGATTTTTAAGCAGCACATTGGATTCATCCTATTATTGTTAATGCTGCATTCTCCAGCTCTGTCCAGACACAGTAAATCTGCAATTTGCTCCAATTGCTTCACATAGATACTGAGATATCCATCCTTTTTGAGTAAATTTATCAGTGTCTTGACATTAAATATTTCAAGGGTTTTCTGTTTTTTGGTGTTTTTTTTTCTTTTTTTTTTTTCTGAGCAGAGTGCAGGTTTTGTGGTGTTCATCTTAAAGGTTACTTCTTGTTGAAATTAAATCGAAGGCTGGGAGCTGGTAGCAGATGTTATGATTAAATCTGACTGGTTGTAGGCTTCTTCCTCCCCCAGCTCCCAAATGTAACGTTTGGGATGTCGAATAGCAGAGTTTATAAGTGATGTCGGTGACTGTAATTGCGTTCAGATTGTCATGTATGTGTTTGTGAATACATCAATCTTCTGTGAGCATAAACAGAACTGATGTTTCTTATCTGTCTTGGTAACCATTTTTAATACGTCAGTAAGTTCCCATCATGTGGGAGCTTCCTGATAATTGTCAATGAATGGCTTGATGCATGGCTTTGGTAGCCTCAGTTAAAGATAAATCACTTAAAAGACTTAGGGTGTGCTACGTCCCTTGCTTCCTATTCATCTGGTGGGTAAATTCTATGTGCTTGCAATTTTCAGATGGATTTTGTTCTTTTGAAGTGTGTGATCCAGATGTTACTAAATCTTACCTCCAAAACAGTTCTCCTTCTTTCTTTTTTTTTTTTTTTTTCTTACAGTGAAATTGCCTGCTTCTGGCTGTTGTGTTGACCCAGTGGTCTAACATGTGCCTCTTCTACCTCTAGCTCTTCATCCCTCAATTTGTAAAAGCATTGTTAAGCTGAGCTCCCACTGCTGGGTCGGTTCCTCTCGCTGTGAGTTTCAGTTCTGTGCTTGCTGCTCTGGTGCAAGAGCCTTTCTCTGCTCACCCCGGGGGAGGCTGTTTGTTTTCCACAGATGCCTTTGGGGACTGCGTTGGGATTGTTTGGCAGTGAAAGGCTGGACGGGAGTCTCTCAGAGCACCAGAAGTGAGCGGTGGTGTGGAGCACTCTGAGAACAAAGCCCTTGGTTTTCAGCCTCGTTATCCAGCATCTGAGTGGCAGCTCTGCCAGCAGCAAGGGATGCGCCTTTAGCGGCTGAGCTGAGAAGAAGCTCCTTTAGCAGAGTTAGCCTTCTACAGGAGAGGAGTAAAATAAGCTATGTGCTTTATTTAGAATGCTCTCTTTTTGCTACTAATTACTTAATATCACTTCTCTTTGATTTTTATCACAGGGTAGCAACACTACTGTAGTGGGGAGAGAACTGGCTGGTAACTGAGCAGAATTTCTGTTTCCCCCCTCAAGCAATCTGTATGATGATGACATTGAGATGAAGGCAGTGAAAGCAGATCATTGTGGTAATAGTGCTAGTATGGGGGAGTCTGTTTTCACGCCCTCTGAATATCATACCAGGATTTAGCTCCTGGAGTTGTGAATTCTGGGGATGTACTGAGGTACTGAGCAGCACAAGAGCCCAGCTGTTTCTCAGCTTGCTCCCGGCGACGTTTCAGGTTTCTGCTAGACAATTAACAGTTGTGTATTTGAGGAGCTGACTTTGTTTGCACCATAATTCCTAGGTGCTTCACAGAAGCCTGAGTAGTCCACCAGCTGCTTCTGAGTTTAGTCACCTTCCATGTGCATAAGCATGTCTAAATTTTACAGGGTATTGTGGAAATGTTTTTCTTCTCTGATAGGTATCTCAACTGTTTTGTGCTGCTTTTTATCAGACTTCAGTGATAATTGCATTTCTTTTTTTTGAGTGTTATGAGATCCTTCTGGTATTTTCCGTGTGTGTGGTGTTTTGAGTGATACACAGCAGCCACAACAGACAGTGAGCAAAGCTCACGTCCTTCATGGGAGCACTGACCTCTCCCTGCCATACTCGTTGGGGAGGTGAGCAGAGTGACAGGTATTCTTGTACCTCATTACAGTTTCCTATGCCTCTTCTTTTTTTGAAGAACCAGGTGAAACTGTTGCACCTGTAGTGAGTTCTTGTGCCAGCAGAGGTTCCTTGTGAATCAGGTGATCTCTAACCCTTCCTTATGCTCTATATACCGTGCTGTACCCTCTCAGTAAAAGGAATGATTTGGGGCAGAAGTTCCATTATTTCTGGACCAGCTTCATTTAAAGTTACTAGCTCACCTTTGAACTGCTGTTCATTGTCTAGTGGCTTTACAAAGGAGCAGCTAAGGCTTTTGGAACTTAAAAATCAATTAAAGGAAAATCTGCATCTCTGCATATCCATTTGTGACCTCAAAGTGGAGAAGGCACAGAGATGCCAGATTGATTCCATTTACCTCTTGGATAAATATTGATACTGAAATATGCTTTACCAAGAGCTGCTGAAATTCCTGGAAATAATATCTACCTACAAGGGATTGTTAGTGCCCTGACCCAGCTGAAGATAAAGTATATTAAAATATTATTAACACAGAATAAAATTAACTGGGCTGAGTATAGTGGGTTGCAGAGTCATTTTGTCTAGAGGGCTGCTGAGCCTCAGCTGGGTACAGCTGTGCAGCTCTGGGTCTGACAGTCTCAGCTAAGCAGGATGTTTGCAGTTGTCAGAATGGTGATAGACTCAACATTTCCTTGGCTCTGTTTATGCAGCAACAGTTTATATTTAGTAATCTTGAATTCTAGTTAACAGCAGTACTCTTTAGAAGAAGAAGCAAAGCCTTTGTATTCAAGTCAAGCGGTAAGCCACAGCCTCCTAGTCCTTAAGGGAACTTGAAACCGAGGCAGGAAGAGATGGAGCACGTTAAGACCTGCTAATCAGTGTACTGTGTATAGTTGAGATGAAGTAACAAACAAAAGACCTGAAATCTAAAGCAGTATTCCTACCCACGATTAATGATACTGTTATTTTTACTTATCACTCAAATATTTATCTTATTCTGATTTTAATGGTTCTAGCTAAGTTATATATTACTTTTAGTCTTCAGATGGAAAATGTAATATAAAAAGGATCTTTTGTTATTACGTTCTGTGAATCCAATATTTCGTTTGTTTCTTGGCACCTTGCTTAGTTAAAAAACTATAAAGGAAGAATAGTGCTTTATAGATAGATATGAATCTCAAACCAGGCTACCATTTTAGTGAGAAAGCCTTTTGGTTCTTGGTTTAAGTATGGCCAGAATCCCTCTATCTTAATGCTTCAATGCATGCTGTAGCTTGGCTCCTTCTTTGGGATGCAATGGACATGTGCTCCTGGAACATCTGTCTGGCTGTTCAGGAGATGCCAGTTATATGAGAATTTGAAAGAGATGTCCTTTTGGGTAAATCCGTGCTCATTATTTCTTTAATATTAATAGAATGAGACAATGCATGAAATTCTGGCTCCATCAGTTTGGATGGCAGAACTCCCAAAGATTTCAATGTGGATTGGCTTTTTCCTTTTGTGTCCTGGTAGCTATTCCTACTTTTTTTTTTTCTTTTTCCTTTCATATCACTGCTGCAAGGAGCTGTTCGAGGAAAGGAGAGGAGCAAGCAAGCTCCACATAATTTATACTGTCACCCGGTAATTGTCCTGTGAGGAATGTGACATTCTGGTAGTCATGGGCCTTGACGGTGAACTCAGACCCTGAGAGACCTTTCCAAGAATATACTTCATCGGTCTCCTCCAGAGACTTTTGACATTCTCTTTTGCCTTTTTGCTTATGTCACTGTAAATTAGGCTTGTGCCGTTTGATTCAAGTAAATAAATGAATCTGAACTTTTTTTTTTAATCTGCTCTTCCTGTTGATGGAAAAATACATGAGTTCAGTCAGGACAAGGACTTGAGGAAGAAACCTTTGAAGGAATTGTGTGAGCATCTTTACTCCACTCATGGCCTTGTTAAACATATTGCAAGTGGATGTTGACCCGCTCTCTACTTACAAATCTCACCTTCCTTACCTTTGGGGAACTTTGGATAAAGAGTTTTCCAATATCTTGAAATAGGGAGCCAAGAGGGTTTGCATTAATGACAGTATACATTCCGTGCCTTTTTTACAGTGGCTTTGTAAAATGTCTGGCCATGCTTGAGAATGCGAATACCAGGCTGTATGGTTTGAGGTCTTTGATTTCATCCCTTGTGCCAGTGGGTTAAAGCACCCTTGGCTGGGTGTGCTGGGTCTTCCACTGTTACACTGGTTGGAATTGGTCATAGCTGCTACAGAGAAACTGTTAGGTCACAGCTTGAACTGGTGATTGGGCACCTGGTGAAGGAGTGTGCCTGGCCCAGGGAGCACAGGCAAACTGTTTGCACCTGTGCTCCTCATTTCACCAGGAAAGATAAGAGCCCCCTGGGTTCGTATAAGGGCCAACCACTGAAAGGAGGGTATTTCTTGGACCTAAGCTGCTTCCTGGGAGCCCCCTCCACCAACTGGGTGAGTTAATTTCTTCTTTCACTGCACGACTGTTGGTCTACCTGCAAATATTTTGCCCACTAGTACTGAGAAACTATCAGATGCTTTTTCACTTCTTTGTAAAACAGCTGCCTGGAATAAATGTAAGCTAGCTTAATTTTTTTAAATCTCATATTTGCTTAGCACCATTGGAAAATAACATGAGGTGCAAAGATAATTTGGTCTCCGATTTCTCTTGGAGCGTAAGTTCAGGAACCCGTGCTATCTGCTGCTTTGGACTTTTGTAGGAACTTTGCATGTCTGAGCATCTAATCTCGTGTTGTAAACTAGTACAGTACCACTGCAAGTGTTTAAAAACCCCGTTCAAGTAAGAGCAGTGATTCAACAAGCTCAAGTGTATATAATGTGGTGGCAATCACTCAATGTAATACTTACTCTAATGATGCAGACAAATTGTACTTGCTCTTCTCTCTATATACATTTATTTCTTCTTGCTGTGCACAATTTTAGCGCCCAATTTATCAGCCTCAATTACAGTGGTAGAATTTGATCTCTTTTCCTGCATCGTGTCTGTGTGCAGCCAGATGGGTGCATTGGCTGCCATGTTTTTTAAAAACTAAAAACACTCAGCAGCCCATCTGGAATCTCGGTTGGCGTTGGCTAAAGCCAGCACTGAGCAGAGATTCCAGATATGTGCCAGCAGCAACACATTTCCCACTTTAAATTTAAAAAGTCCTTTCAGTTCTTGACTTAAAAGTTGAGACTGAATCAAAAACTTCATTTGCTCCAGAAATGCAGAAGCTTGCTGAAGTATCTGGAACTGCTCTTCAGATGTGCGGAGAGTCAGCTACCGCTGTTCTAAAGCTGTGTTTTTGCTGCAGTTGAAGAACTGGACTGCAGTATGTGCAGGCATTTTACATTCTATCTCTGATGTAGCTACCACATGTGCCACTAAGCCTGAACTTTGGTACTTAGGGCTTTCACGTGGAACGTACTAGCCCAGCAGGAGATGTGGTTATAACTTTTGGATAGCTTCCCCGGAATAAAAATGATTGCTTGGTAAAGAGATGGAGTGTACTGGAAAATCTGACCTGCCAAGTTACTGATAGTGCATGTGAGAGATTTCAAGTTGTTAACATAAGAGCTGCAATGGGGTGTGTAGGAGAGTAGGAATCCTCCCCTTATCTGCCTCCACCTCCCCAAAGCTGTATTCTTGTCTTTAGTGTAAGTATATGTTTATCTTGGACTCTATATGAATGAAAAAAGTGCATTAAAATTACAAAAAGAACACCTTTTTTAAGTTAAGGAATGTTGTTTAGTTAAAGTTAATTGCTGTGGAAAACTTGTGCAAGAGTGGGGGAAGCTCTCCAGAATCCTGTTCTGGATTATTATGTTTTGTCTACCGGATATTCTTGTGGTGACAAATGAAATGGGAAGCTTTATTTTGTGACTCAGTGGAGCAAAACTGACCTTTCTTAGAAGGGACTCTCTCTAGCAAGAGAGGAAAAGCAGAGATTGTCCTTCCAGTACTTCAGCAGACTATCGTTCTGCCTCAGCCTGCTTTTTAGGATAAAAAGATGGTTGAGCAGTTTAGACTACTAAATAGCTGTATTAATACATGGTGCTGGTGTAGTGCAGTTCTATCTCTAAGAAAAGACTGATTTCTTTACTTGGTTTTTGGACATCAGTGCTGCCTTTAAAGCAAACAAAACCAAACACAACAAGCAAATAAACAGAGTACCCTGTCAAGAATGATGAATTTCTTTCCATCTTATAACTACATGCTTAAATGTAAGTTCCATCTTTGTTGAACTGTGGCCAAACTGTGACAAACTCTGTATGCATTTTTTTTTAAACAGGGAGCTCTGATCTGTGACAATATATTCTCTAAGTAGGTTCCAAAGACTTCTTATTGTGTGCATGGGATCTGTAAGCTGTCTCCATTTTCATCTGTAATGAAGTATTCAGAGACTTGCATTCTAACACAAGAGCTATAATAAAGTTTGCCCTATTTGCATGGAAGTTATAGGGTATAAAGTCTAATGCACTGTACTGAGACATTAGAAATTATTATTTTTTTTTAGGATGCAGGAGGCTTTTTGTTTCTTTAGAGTAGATTTCAAGTCTAAGCACGGCATGTTAGAGAACTTATTTTGCCTTTAAGGGGGATGAGAGTGGGATGAGAGTAGATAGAACAGGAGAAACGCACGTAGTCTACTTCATCTGTGCATAGAACTGTGCTGACATCGTTATTACAGTGCTTTCTGATTGTTAGCAACTTTGAGGTGGTTTTTTTTTTTTTTTTGTTTTTTTTTTTTAAGCAATAGCTTCCAATATATCAAGTCTGAATTCTCCCAGGCTTTTCTTTTGTTTCTTAATGAAAGTTGTGCATCTGGGTGAAAACACTGGGTATTTGCTTGGTTCTGTGAACTAGACTGCAGTGTTTAGCAGGGTGGCTGGTGGAGATGAACTGAGGATGCCCTGCTCTGTTGTAGGACTCCTCTCTGCTGTGTGGAAAAGAAGAGATTGGTGCATGGGAAGTTTAGATGCTATGGCTAGATGTGGATCCTGTTGTTTCTAGCTACTGGCTGCTGCGAAGATGCTGTGCCTTGGCAGAGGCTGATGTGAGATGTGACGCTTAGAAGTTTCGCTGTCCTGTGATCTGTGAAATAGGCTGGGCTGCTGGGTCAATTTGTGGAACAAGTGGTTGCTGTCTGGTTATTGCAGCGAAGTAAAGCTTGAAGGATTATGGGCTCAGCTTTTGAAACTTGACTGGCTTGCTACCACAGGGTGGCCTGCCATTAGCTTGTTCCTTTAGTCACAGAATATTTTGTTATCATAGTTTATAACAGTACTATAAAATGCAGGAGTCTGATACCAATTTACAGTCTAGGTGCTGTGTTTCATTTAATGTTCTTATGAGAATGTTACACTGAGTAAGAACATAGATCATTGCATTCTGTCCACTTAGAGCAGTATTTGTGCTTCTCCAGCTGTGGCTAAAGACGTTTGAAGTTAGCATGACATAACTTTAACATGTGAGAACTGGCTGGGGCCAGCATAAGCAGTGCAAGAATCTTCCAATTTGGTTTGAATTTCCCAGGTTGTGTTTCTTTAAAACTGGAGTGACTTTGAGCAGGCAGAAAATGCTAAAGCTTTAGCATAATGATGTGTGGGTGTGGTGTCAGGAACTGTTATTTCCCTTGAGAATATTTGTCATGCTTTGAATAAGATCAGAAATAGATTTGAACGCTTGCTGCTATGAGGTTTTTTTCTTCTTCATATTTATTTATTCTTTTCTTTTGTTAGATGCTATTCATCTTATTGCTTCCTCCTCCTCCCAGTACCTCTTAACCTGTCTGCATGCTTAGTCTCCAGCTTGTCCTGTCTGCCCTGCGGGCTGTGACCTGCATGGGCCAGGAGGGAAGTGCTGCTGCTCTACATTGCTCCCCACCTGGTACAGCAGGGCTCTGGTGTGTGTGTGCCGCAAGGCAATCCTCTCACTCAAAGGTAAATAATCCTGCCTACTTCTGTGGTGTTATTTCCTCTCTTCTGAAGATGAATCCAGCTTAAGAGAAAGAAAACCAAACAAAAACCCCACAAAACCACCTACCCAAAAGCAGATCCATATGCTGAAAGTTGTGCATATCCTCTCTTCTCATCCTTGCTGAACAATGATAAAGTTCAACGCTGAGCCAGTTCAGCTGAGAAACTTCCCAAGGAGCAGTGCTGTGGTCAACTTGTTTAGCATGCCAAGAGATGTGGAAGGTGCAGCCTTAGCTGGGAGCCTGTTTGATAACCTCTGAATCCTCCTTGTAACCTCGGCTCGGCTTCCAGCTTCTTCTGGAATTTTTGGTTGGAAGAATCAAGTAGGGGGGCTGTTTTCTCTTTACTTGCTCTAGAAAGCTGGTCCTAAGCTGTGTGCTCGCTGTTTAATCATTTCTTTGTGCTTCCTTCTACTGCATAAGCGTAGCATTTCAAAAGGTACTGTATGCGTGGGGCATTTGAAGGAAGAGCACAGGGTCAGCAATTCCAATCTGGAACCTATGGGATCCTCAAATTCTTCTGGGATAGCCTCTAAAGCCACGCTCAATTGCCTCAGAGTGCCTCAAATGGCTTGTGAGTTGAGGAATTACTTGATTTCATGTGCGTGCCCACATTAGACATGCAGAGTCTGTATTATGTGCTGATGGAGACAGGAAATATCTTCATCTGCGTTTTAGAATGAACCTGGCACAGCTCGGGTACTACATAAGCAAAATTGGATATCATCATCCATAGCTCATTTTTATTAACTTTGGTACTGATATCAGCATTTCATAAATGAGAACAGCATCTCCTACCAAGCCAGCTTGCTTCTTTGATTTGCAGCTGATGGGTTCTGGGTGGCAGCAGGCCACTAACTCAAGGCAGAATTTTAGCTACCACTCCAGCTATCTTTTCCTATTCAGGAACTCCTGTCAATGTACATGTGGTTACCTGCCTGTTTTGTTTACATGAGTGCATGGCAAGCTGCTCTTTCTGAAGTTTTCTGTTCTTTCAGTGTCACTTTCAACTTTTCCTTGTGATTTTCCCCACAATAGAAAAAGTCTTTATGCTTTATTTTAGGCAGTGATTGTTAAAGCGGAGCATTGAGCTTAATATCTTGCTGGTAGTGACTTGCTCTCCACCAAGGTAGAATTCCCTGTTGCTGTACCACATCTCATTATTTGCTCAGTGTCCCCGAGGACCTAGACTATGCAGTGGTTCATTATTTCCTGTTTTCCTGTGCAGTTGCAGCTTTGTTACTTGTTGGCTCCTTTGTGCCTGTGGGCTCCTAATGCTTTGTATTGGTAGAGAGGCAGCATGGGTGGTGGTGTCTTTGTATCCAGCGGTAGGAATTTACAAGGCCCTTTAGGAGCTGTCTGGTATGTCTCTTTTCCATACTGGAGTGGAAATGGTTCCTTGAACTAGGATTATTCTTCGCCTGCAGAAAACCTGGGTTGGTGGTGACAACTGTCATCCATAATGTATAGACAGGATAATCTGCTTTTACTTAGAAATGTCCTCTGCACAATAATTAGGATGTGAACAAACAGTTCTATCAGAGCTTTGTTATAAAAACTGCAACAACTGATAGTCAGATCTGGAGTGAGCACAGCAGCTGTAGCCTTGTCCCAAGCAGTGTAAGGGCACTTGATAAATAAGCTCAAATCCTTGAGAAAATTATGCGGTGTTTCACGGGATGTGTGTTATCTCCTTCTATCGGGCTCTGAGCTGTTGTAGGGAGCACAACAACAGGGGATTAGTAATAGTGGGATTAGTAATAACATACCTCAGCGTGGCAGAGGGGAGGGAGATGTCACGTTACAAAGCAGGATGATGCTTCCAGGAGGAAGGATGTTCGGAGTGTTTGGAAGTCTGCTGTTTGGTGTGGGGATATTTATTTTTTTGGAGGGCAGGGAGAACAGTTGTAGTCATATGTTGGGTTGTGCTTGACAGGACTGAGCATCTGATTTTGGTAGTTAAATGTGTTGTAATAGAAGTCATCATAGCCTTGTTTTTGAGTGGCCAAGTGTCTGGTCCTTGTCACTTTTCTCTTGCAAGCTGAACTGTTGCCATTTTCAGCTGGTACTTTCACCAGTGATTTTGAGAGGGAAGATATCCCTTAAGTCTTTGTTCTTCAACCCTTTTGCTCTTCACCTTGATCTTCAGGTAATTTTGTTATTTCATTACTGAATTGATGATAGCAGAAGCTATTATCTTTGTGCAAAGGCATCATTAAAAAAAAAAAAAAAAAAAAAAAACAAAACTTCTCCCTGTCCTCTGCTAACCTGCTTTCTGCTTTTTGGTGTTGCCTATTGGCTTCTTTCTGTACAGTGCCTTAGAAATGCCTTTTCAATACAAGTGGAATGTTATGAGCCTCAACACCTCCTCTGGCTCCTCCATTCCTGCAGGGTATTATCTTATCCAGCTTTTCTCAGCTAACCTGTTCTGATTAATATATACCACTAAAGCTGTTTTCTCAGTCAAACTCCTGTTGATCCACTCAGAACACTTCCACTAACCTACTTGTCTGTGTAACTCTTTTCCTAGAAACCCCTGCAAACTTCTCATCAGGTTATTGTATGTGATGGATACTTTTTGTCACTCTTGAAAGCTATATATAACAGTGGCCCTCTCCACTTAGCTTTACTTCCAGGCTTTCCAAGGTCTCTTGTCACTTCTGCTCTGCTACTTGCGTGTCAGATGTTTCATGATCCATCTTTGCACTTTATTCTCTGTGGCTCCCTATATGTTAATTCATGACCTCCCTGTGCTGTTCTGCTCATGTGCCCATCCTTTCTGCCCCGTGAGTCCCTCTTAAAGACCTGTGAATACTGTGCTGCTCAGGGAGCTGAGCTGACAGGCGTACCAATTCTTGACTATTCTCTAAGTCAAGGTTCAGATTGGTATTTGGAAAATGCCGTGTTGGCATCTTGCTGGCAGCACCCACAAAGCAGTAATGCTTCAAGTGGAAATCGGTCTGACTTGGTACGAATTCTCCACTTGTAACTCCTGGCATGGATGGCTGAATCATCATCATCTAAATAGACAGTGCTGTGAACAGATGGTAAATAATTTACAAAAAGTGAAGCTATGAGCAGGCCTAAGATTGAACTTGATGTCATATCTTTCTTACTGTCAAAGAAGCAGACTTGCAGCTCTGAATCGCAGCAGACTATACTCCATTTATAAGATGAATTTTAAATCATTAAGAGTAAATGAGACAAAGCTGAGTTTCTTAAATTAATCTAATAACAGGCAATGATCCCCCAGAACAGAGGGCTCTGGAAAGACTGAAGATGAATTTCTGGGAATGATTTTCTTTCTTTACCCGGGAGCCCTGGTCCGAAGTCACGGCCAAGCTACTTGTCATTTTCACTTCAGCTGTTCCACTGACATGCTCAGACGTAGCACTGGGTGCTGTGTCAAAAAGTTTCCTGATGTTTGAAGAAACAGCATTAGCTGTGAGTTGAGAAAGGTGCTACAAGAGGAACGGAGTCAGCGCTGCGGAGTCTGTACTGGTAGCTGTGTGCCTAGGAATGTTTACCAGCAGTGATATTTCTGTGAAGTTGGAGCAACTCAGATAGTAGTTCTCACTGCCCACGTTGACAGCAGCTGCAGGTGTTGCAGTGAGAAAGGCCAGGTCCTGCGGTCCTTGGGTGGACTGTGGACCTGCTCCTGCTAGTATTACCAGACAGATAGCACTAAATGACTTCCTCAGCTTATCATTCTGTTGACATTTGTTTTTATTGTCATTTGTTTCTAGTTTACAGAACTGCGCTTTTCTCCAAGCTGTCTTAAAGGAAACGCAAAATATTAGTGCTCGTTTGATGCTGTGCTGCAGTATATAGAAGCTAGTTATCTTTGGGGCTTCAGGTGATAGCTTTGAAACCAGAACCAGGATAAAAATGAAGGAATGCTTTGACAGTCAGCAACACATTTGTAAACAACCAGTTGAAAGCTACATTGTTTCAGTGCTGTGTTTTCCCCCTGCAACACTGATATCAGCTCTTGCTGGGGGAAGATGATCTGAGTTACTGTATCAGATCTTGGAGAAAAATGATGGAAAACAAAGAGGTACAGTGTGTTTTTTCACTGTCTTTTCGGTCAGTTAAGTCTGTCCAGATGTTTTCAGTCTCTTGCAGCAATTAAACTGGGGATCATGCCCAGTTGCTCCCTGCAGCAAGTGTCGGAGGGTGTGTGGGCTGGGGGCTGCTTGGTCTTCTCTCTTGTGAAAATGAGTATGTCTCTGCTGAAACCAGCAGGGTGAATATTGACTCTTACAGCTTGAAGCAGCGGTCACTTTTCTTTTGAGTAACTGTGCTCTGGAAGAGACTCTTTACTGATCTTTGAGGGATTCTGCCATTGCCTTTCTCCTAACGTAGAAACTTTTTCCAGCAAAGGATCTCATTTTTGGCAGTGCCTGTAGATGTGTTGACAAGACTGGAGCTGTTGCTGGATTCCTTGGTTTGTAGTGCAGCCTGCTCAGGCTAGCTGTGATGTCACTGACCCTAAGCCTGCACCTTCCCCAGGTCGTTGCACTCTTGCTGAGCCCTGGATATGTGCACTTCACAGACTGTGTAACCCTTCCACCCAGTGTTTTCTTTCTTATAGAACAAAAACTCTTCAAACAAAAATAACTTGCAGTCTTCTCTAGAAGCAAACTTAGTGCAAATTTTACCTGACATTTTGTAGTCAGCTTTTAGCTATAGGATGTAAGGGAGTTTAATGGGGATTGAGATGTGAGAAGTCTCAGCTTAGATTTTTATTTCATTTAAAGATTCTTAGCCAAGTATTCTCTGAACTTGCATGCTTAAATGAACAAAGACCTCTAGTAAGGCAGTTCTGCAACAGCAGTGGGATTCAGCAATAGACACAAAGACAGGCTTAGATTTTAATCACATTGATGGGTGGAAATGTTGTTGGAAATATCAGAGAGGGAATATCATAAAATTGATGACATAGAAGCTATCACTGCCATGGGTGACTTTCTTTCATCAGCCTTGTGTCTAATAGTACAACTTAGATTACGATTCCTGCACAAAAAGAAAAAGAGTATAATTCTGCCAAATGAGAAGTTACATGATTAATTACAAGGACCCTTAATTTGCCTTATTAATTTTTTAGGAGTAATTTATGAAATCTATTAAGCATGGTAGTCTTGCTCAAAACTTAGCATGATCTCAAAATTGCAAGAATTCCTCAGAATTATTTTTGAGATGAGTGCTGTCCTGTGCAAAAAATTATGTTGCACTGCTGCAATCATTTCTTAGCTGGATTCACTCCATCACACAAGCTCTTTATCTGAAATTGCTATAAGCCATAACATAAAGCTTTTTACTTACACACATCTAATTGAGGGAATATTTATTTGGTGCATATTAAATCCAAGCTGGCCTACTTCTGAAGGAATATTTATTACTTTAAATCTCAGTACTTTGAAGAGAGAAGTTCTAGAACAACTCTTATTCATATGACAAAGTTAATTAGAAACTTGGTTTTTTTAGCTCCTATAATATATGAAAGGGAGTAGTATAGTGTTTGACAGATATGGTAAATCATGATTTGTTAACAGCGTTAAACTGTAAATGAAAACTTGACTTTTATTGGGCACGTTTTGAAACTGTTTATGGCATATGCATGGAACTTCACAGACAAATTTATATGTTATAGTTCAGTGCTTATAACACAGCAGCATCTCTTCTGCTTTTATAGCTGGATCACGCTGTTCGGATATGTGAAATGGAGGCATGTTCCTGCTGCTGGCCTGGGGAAGGCAGTCCCAATGGCTTTTCATAAACTCATGTTTTCATACGTGTGAAACAATGTAAAGAACCAAAGTGATGCAGCCTCATCTCAAATATGCATTAGAAGCCAACCTGTTAGCTCTTGCTATGGCTGTGAAGCTGAGCTTATGCTTCTAAGTAGATGCTGTAGCACGATACCTGGATCGTTCCACTGGAGAGTTTGCAGCTTGCTGCTGTCACAGCCACTTCTCTCCCAAATACCCCCTGAAGCACAGCTTATGTGTATTTTGAGAGGAATCTGGCCCTGAGTAAATAGTTCTCCTTTCTCGGTGATAAAGATCAAACTTCTCTGCAGTCAGCAGTAAGAACAGCAGTTACTGCAGTGAGGCCGTTGCAGTTATGTGGAGCACGTTTTCAAAAGTAGGTGAGAGAAGTAATTAATTGACTGTGATGTAATGTGGCAAAATGTTGGATGTTACAGGTTTCATGCATCTGTGCTGCCCTGTAGTGAGCTATTTGTGCCTTAGACAGAGTGGTTCTGCTTAGAACTTGATGCTATTTGCTCTATAATTACAGCTTCCTTCCACACAGCTAAAAAAGCTTTCAGTCTGAATTCCGTCCCAGTCAGTGTCCTCAGGATGTTACATGTTCATGGCAGGATGCACTTGGCTGAAAAGTTGGTGCAGCTCATGCAAGGAGTTATGCTTCAGATATGTCACTTGTGTCTCCTGATTTATTTCACTTGCGGTGTCCCTAAGACTGACTGAATGCTAAAGTTTGTTCTCTTGTTCTATTGGAATTTCTAAAGAGGAATACTCTGCTGATCTGGACAGTGTGTTCAGTCATTAAGGTCATTAGGACACGGAGGCATTTGAAGACTGATTTTTATTTTTTTATTTTTTTAAATACAATTGCAACAGTTCCAAACCTAGTAAGAAATAGCACATGAAACCAATGTGAAGATTATAATATATTGAAATACAGACTAGGAAAGAAGGGGTGCTATGATAGGGGTAGGCAAACTGGGCATATGTGGGAATTTGTAGTAGCTCTCATGTCACCTTTAATCTTGTTGTTCCTGGGATCTTTTGTTACCTTTTTCTTCTTCTGGCTTGGTGTTCTTAAATTGCATGGTGTAACAATACAGCCTGTACTCTACAAAAGCATTGATTCTCAACTTGTGAAGTAGCATAAAGAACAATTTTCTAAAATGGTAAAAAACATATGCTTAGGGAAATAGCCTATGACAAAGTGACTGGAAGGCAAATGCCGTACAATATGTTCTGCTTCCTAAACTATGTAATCATAGCAGAAATGAATCTGGTAAAGAAAATGGATAACCCAACCACAAATTCAAGGTGCCATTGGCTTTTAGCTATCTATCATAATGTCATAGTTGAATTCAGCCTGAGAATATTATGGAAAAGGAACAGTAAGTATGGTTCAGTGATCTCTTCAGGAGGAGAGAATAACTGAATGGCTGTAATGCCAGTGAGCCAGCCTAAGTTGATGAGAAAATGAATCATGAATGACTCTGAATGTTGCTAATGTCAGTATTAGATTTTTGGGACAGATTTTCAGAAGATAAGCATCTTCAGTTCTGGGAAACATCTCTGAGTAAATATTGGTCATTAGCTAGATGGGAAGCTTTGTAAGGACGGTAGGCCTAGTATAGAAGTACAGAAATAACATTGGGTTGCCATCTTAGGCAAAGAGAACCACAGATATTCCCTAGCAAGTTGGAGATGTAGGATGCTGAATGTGAAGAGCTCACTGACCTCATATTTTAACTACTTCTTATCTTCAGTCATATCAGTAGTTACAATCTATTACTCTGAGTGCTTATTTTTCAGTAAGAGTAAAAATTTGTTCACAGCTCTTGTTGCATGCTGCCTGTTCAGGAATGTTTTATATTTTCTTGGAATGTGAGCAGCTTTTTCCATGACTGAGTCCTTAAAGTTAAAATGACTGAGTCCTTAAACTGAAAAGTCAAGTTTTTTTTCCAGTGTGAAAACACTTCTGATTCCAGATGCTCCAATTCTGTTACTGCTAGTGACAGTGTGGGACTTCCAAGCATGGCTGTGTGCTGGGAGTACTGTGGAAAGAAATGTGATCAATGTTCTGAAGTTGGTCATGAGAGAACTGCTCAATGCTTACCATAGTCATTAGGTATTTAAAACAAACAAACAAACATTGGTGTCGCATGCAGAGCAGTTTATTGCCTACCAAGTTAGAGAAAGTGGAAGGAATGTTGTACTGAAATATTACTAGCGGACCTGGTAAGGGCGTAGTTGATAATTTTGGGATGTTATAACAAACAAAAGAAAAACAACCCAAGTTCCCCAGTGCAATGACTTGCTTCTCATGAAGCAGCAGCTCTGGTAGAAATGACTTCAGCCAGGCACTGAGTGTGCTTACAGGTTGGGGTGGGTTCGAGCTGTTCTTGGAACAGGTGTAACTGCACAAGGAGCTCTAGGAGGTAGCTGTGAGCATAGAGGTAACACAGTGGATTGTTGGCATATGTGAATACTCCCTGCTTGGCAAATGTGACTGCGCAGCTTCTGGTCCAGACAGGTTTGTATCTGCCTGCAAAAGACTGAGAACAACCTGTGGGGAAAACTTCCCTACTGCTGCTTCATTGCTCTTCCAAAGGGCTGCTGCCTGTGCCACTGCAAGATGAAAACCAGCAATGCACAGCAGTCTTCCCATGGCTGCACACATCTTTGCATAAATGAGCTTGGGAAGCTCTGTGTTGGTACCTCTTAAGATTCAGAGGCAGTCTGCACTAGGAACAGCCAGCTTCTGGCATCTTGTCACTGCTGGATGTATATTGTACTTCAGAAACCTCTTGTTCAGTGGTGGGACTGTTTGTGATGTAAGGTACAATGTAACACAAGTGAGGGACATCGCAATCTGTCTCTTTAAATTAGCAATCTGTTAAAAAGATCAAATTAAAATTAAGGATGGATTTCCATTCTCCCTTGCACGTATTTGGCTGACGTGCAAGTCCACAAGAGTTCTGCGTGTGACTCAAGATGCAGTTTGGCCCTAAATTAATTTCATTAGTAAAACTGAAACTCAAACATGGTGTGAATGAGACATCTGTTAGTCTGCTGATTCATGTCTAAAGAGAAATGTCATAAGGATTTTTAGGATGCGATGCTGCATATGAGGCAGCTGCACTGACGTTGCTATCAGTCTGTTTCAAATGAAGCCTTAAACAATAAACCCTTCTGCAGTTCTTTTTGTCGTAAATGTGTCTTTGAAAATGCAGAGGAAATTAATATGTAATGTGAGTGAAAATGAGATCAGAATGCAATGACAATGGATAGAACCTTGCTGTTATTGCTGACCCACAGCGCTTTGGTAGATTATCATCATCCTTGTAAATCCCCTTAAATTCTGGTGGTGTTTTTGTGCTCTTTCCCCGTGAAGCCAGAACTTCAGGTGTGGCAGCACTGTGGCAAAGAAATCGTGTGCACAGGAGCTGCTAGCTGTAAATGGCTGTCTGTTACCCCCTTGCGTGAGCTGGCATTTTATCTGATTTTCCAATTTCATTCCGTTGGATTTAATCTGTGTTGGTACTTGTTTTTTTTTTTCCTCATTAGAAGAGTATCTGTTCCTATTGAGTTACTTGCATAATCACAAAACTTCACTAATGGTGACAAAATGTTATTTATTTATGTTTATTTGTTTTTATTAGCTTTTATGGCATCTGTTTCCTTTGGCATGTGAAATTCCCTGCTACTAAAACTGGGACTTTGGGAATGTGAGCTGAAGCTGCTCTGGGATGGCACTGAACTGCCTCCTGATTTCTCTTGGTGGATGCCTGGGTACGCAGGGTTGGCAGGGCTGATCCCACAGGGTGGGTAGCATTTCTCTTGCAGCATGGAATAAGCATCAGGAACACCAGAACTTCAGAGCAAAAACAACAATCCCGTTTTCATGCAAATTTCCCAGGAGTAACAGAGGCATATTACAGATGACACATTAACAGACTTGTCTTTAAATAGAATGTTTTTTCAAAGTCTTCCTTAGGGCACCACTGACTGTTCAGTGCAACATTAATGGATGCATTCTCCTGATAGAATAACAAGAATTTGGAGATGGGAAGACACCCTTGTCCCCTGCCGGATTGTGCCTATCTTTTGTTTTTCTCTGTGCACCTGGATTGAGGGCTTGATGTTTCACAGCAAAGGAAAGTCCCCTCACTTGTAGTGCAGTGACCTCCTTTAGAAGAAAGAGCCTTCTGTGTAAGCCTGAGCAACTGAGTGCAGAGCAGTCAGTGCAGCTGCTCCTGATGGTGTGAGCACAGGAGATGTGTGCTCTCCAGCAGCTGGAGTGCTGGGAGGATGCGGAGCATCTTCTGAATGTGGCTCTGAGGAGGCACGCCTTGGCACTGGGGTGTGATAAATAATGAAGGTAATAGTGTCTGTGCTGGTACCCAGTAACCACAGGTGCTGTCTACAGCCCCTCGTGCAGAAGCCATGTAGTGTTCACTGGCCGACGAGAGGCTGTATCACAATTAGAGACAGAAGTAACAAGGGAATAGCAAGTGTACTTGGGCCTTATTTTGAAGGGTGAAGTGTTATTTTCCACCCTGCCTAGTCTGCTCTGCTCTTGGACTTCAAGGATTGAAACAGTTTGTCTTGCTGCCTGTTAATGGTGGTGAATGTAGACAGTTGTCAGCAAATAAGCATGTACTTCTATGGACAAACAAGTCCTGAAGTCTTCCCACTAGCAGTGCTACAGGAAACAACACAATATACCAGTGAGCATATTAGTCTTTCTGCACATCCTTGAATTCAAATTAGTGGTTCAGACTCATCAATCACTGTGAGAAGATGCTGAAGCAATGCATATATCTCCTGTAAGACCAAAAAGATTTGAAAACTTTTCTTCTTTTGAAGACCATCTATTTGTCTTGGCTGAAATTAATACAAAGTCTGGAATGTTTGGGGGTCGAAGGTGATAGGTAGAGACAAAAACACCTTTCCCAGAACAAACGTCTAATTCTGTAGTCTTGGTTAAATTGGAAGAGATATCAAAGCTGGCAAGCTTTGAAACATTGTCTTCTTGAACTTAAACTAATAATTTTCTTTCTAAACAAACTATTTCCCAATCCCAAGTTTAACCTTGTCTCGAGTCAAAACCAGAATTGGTTTCATTTATACAGAGCTGAAGCAGATGCCTGAGTAAACGACTGAGAGTTTTGTCCTTTTTTTTTTCCCCTCTTCTTTGAGAGAATAGAAGCAAAACACATTGCATTTCTATTCTCAGCTTTTCTTCTGGATCCCTGATAGTGTCACTTGACCTTAAAGGGAGTTTAAGTGAATGGAATCAAGAATTGTTTAGCATCAGAAAGTGTTCAGCAACTTTGATTCAATTGGTAAGGCTTCCATGTTTGAATGAAAAATAATGAAAAACTGGTAATGTTTTTTTATTAGAGTACTTCAATAAAGACAAGAGGAATTCTTATGTCAGTGCATGTAGGAAATCTTGTTTGGTAGAGCATTAGTAAGCAATAAGAATATTTGAACTGTTTTTTTTCCCCATGCACTTAGCATGCTTATACAACACATTGAAGTATTACAGAAACAGTTTCAAGGTGTTCTGTTAATATCCCAGGTTCAACTCCATGCCTGTGTGGGAACTGGGCTGTGAAGCTTCCTGTCATACAGAGCAAGGATTGGGGACTTCAGACAGCAGTTCTATTTTGTCTCACTTTTTATTAAGGTTTGAAAGGCAGCTGCATCAGAAACTGCCTTCTAGGGCCGGCAATGAATTCTCAATGCTCTCAGGTTTGCTTTGTTGCTTTTCTGTCTTTCTGAGAGATCTCTGGTTTTGAGAGATCTTTGGTGCAGAGCAGAAAGCAGGTGTTCCTGTGCATTGTACTGATGCTTTAGAAGTTAAGCGTGCTCAAAGCAATAGGAAAGCCATCTGTGGGGAAGCTCGGGTTGTCCGCAAGGTGAGGGTTCAGCTCTCCCTGCTGCAGGCACTGGGCACAACGTGTGGGCTCTGCGGTGCAGCCGGCCCAAGCGTGGGGCTGCTCCCCCAGCTTGGAGTGTGGGCAGCTTCATGCTGCAGGTTGTTGGCGCTGGGTGCTGCTGCTTAGGATGAGCCCAGAAAGCCGTGACGCTGAAGGGACTTTCTGAAGGAGTTTAAGCATAATTTTGATTTTGACTAACGCAAGCGTTTGCTGGAGCGGTTATAGAGCATCCGCTCAGCAGCTAGGCTTTGTACAGCTTATGGCTGATCCTCCTGCCAAACCGGGGGAAGAAATCAGACGTGCCTCTGTGCGGCGGGAGAGCATAGTTTATTACCCAGTAGGTGCAATTTAAAAAGATCTGAGGGAGAGATGACAGATGTGAAGAGAACTTATGTCCAAGTTGGGTCGGTTATATTTAGATGCCTTGGAATATTTGTGTTTTGAAATGGCTTTTTGAGAAATAGCAGTCTTAAAGCAGACCAAAGCAAAGCCCAACAACATGCTGTTTGATTTCACATCAAACCTTTAAGACAGGATAATATTCACTCCAGGGAGAAAGAATAGCTGAATAAATATGTAAAGACTTAAAGGTACTGAGGCTTTTGAGCAATTGGTGAGCACTGTCCAGTCCTACTAGTTGGCTACTGAAATTTTATGAAGCAGCTCTGTAAACTTAGAATGGAATTTATCCTATGCTGTAATTACAGAGCTGGGGTTTTTGCAGAAGCCTCAAACAGATTTGTACCACAGTTTGTTGCAGCTGTTTTTTCATCCACTGGCCTGTGACACCGCCCTTTCAAATGTGTCAGCTGCTGAATCTTAGCCTCCAGCCAGCACTGCTGAAAGTTTTTCAGCAAGTCTTTGCGTCTTTTTCCCTTCCTTGTCCTATGCTGAGCACTTATTTAAGTGCACGATGCTTCCTGCTCACTGCTGGCATCTTCACCTATTGCCTTTCCTTTTGGAGTGGGTTAACAGCTCCTAGGAGGGCACCTGCTTGTCTCCAGCTGTGCAAAGCTGAGCCTGGTGGATTTCTGGTTCAGGGCAGCGCTTGTGATCTTTGATCATCAGAATGTGTTTTATCTGCTAATAAAATTATTAGGAGAAAAATGGTAGAACAAAAATTAATAGCAAGATCTTAAAAAATAATGCTAAGATAGAAAACAGATGATCCTTCTGTGTTTTTTTCACTACAGATAGAATATTTCAGTATATAATTAATCTCCCCCATAAGGAATTCTTATGTTGTACAATGAATTATTTTTTTTTTAATGATCAACTTTGTTTCATTACTGTTAGTGTATACTTTTATAGTGTAACTTTTACCTTTCTGAGTGGTATGCACCCTAAGTTAGACTGCAGGAGACACAAATTTCAAGACCCCTTCCCTCCCCTCTCGTGGCTCTGGTACATCCTTATCTGCTACCTTTAGTCTCTACTTGGTAGAAGCCATTAATGTTGGGGTTGTTTCTCTCTTTTTGGTCATCCCATTCGTACTCCCATAGCTGTTCCTCTGTCAGATTAAGAAAGTCCCGGTGTGCAAGCAGCCAGCTGTGTGCAGCAATAAACAGAGCTTTCCATCTCTTCTAAGATAAGCTACCAGTAGGGATTCAATGCACTTCTGTTTTCCTTGTGCCATCCCCTTATGTCAAACTAAGTCTCTTCTGCTTTTTGTGTTGCTTTATTTACCACATTTTGCTACCGCAGCTTCATTCTCAATCCTGGAGACAAGTTTGGGCCACCCTTGGTGCCACAACTGTTGCATGCTCTCCTGAAGGCTCCTTAGTGTCACTTCTCCTGTGGGTCTTTTTGGATGAGAAAGGTGGGGAGAGATGCAGGAAGCTGGTCTGGGGATTTAATGACCTGCTGTGACATGACATCTTTGTGTTAGTTTTGTCGAGTCTGGTGATATTTAATCAGAATTCTATTGTGTTGTTTCCCTGAAGGCCTTGGTTCTTGGAGACATGGGATTTTGAGAAGACTGTCTGGGTCTTTTGTAGCTGGTTTTCTTTGTTTTGTAAAATAGATCCCTTGGTCATTCAAGCTTTGGAGAAAAGCTTTTTAAAAAAAAAAAAAAAAGTCACCTGATAAAGGTTCAAAACCTGAATGGGAAAAACGATAAATGATATATTATTTCTGTATAAAAACACACACAATAAAAATCCTCTTGTGACTATTCAGTGCTGCTTGTGAAAGGTCTGAGCTGTACTGTAAAACCGGGAGGTGAGAGGGGGCAAACACTGTGGATTTGTGTATTTTATTGTAGCACTTCATCCCTTCTCCAAAAAGAAAAAAGGAGGGGAGGATAACAAAGACCTTTAAGGTGAAGTGTTTTTGAGGGGCTACTGTGCACATCGTATTCTGGAGGGGAAGCAACAACAACAGCATGTTCCTCTGCAAGCAGCTGCTGCTGCTTTTTATTTTAAGTAGCTTTAAAATATGAGCTAGATAGGAAGGAGGGTGGAATCTTTGCCTGCTGCTAGCTCAGAAATGAATATTTAGTCATGTAGAAAGGGTTTGTGAAAGCAGATTCCCTTTTCAAAGATGATTGTCACAGTAGCTTAAATTGTCTGCCAAGCATCATAATGGAGTTTTACTACTGTAGGGAAACAAAAGCAAAAGATAAGCTTAACTCACTGAAACAAAAAGAGAACAAAGGGAGAAAAACATCAGAACAGCAAAGAGTTGCACTGATGACAAGGGAGCAGGAGATTTCCATGCAAGCAACAACTTGAAAGGAGCTCTGGAAATAAGGTTAGCATGCTTAGCAGACTCGGAGGTGTTTCTGTTCTGCAGCAGGGCTCAAATCTTGTGGTAGCAAGCTTGGGGTTTGTGGGCTCCAGAACAAAGTCACCCTCTGTTTCCCACCAGGGGCTCTGAAGGCAATGTCTTGGGTCACATACACATCCAAAAAGGTGTTTAGACCTTGAAGGCAACAGATACCCAAGTGGAAAAGTGACCCAAACCAATTTTGGGGTACTCAATTTTTTGCCATTTTTCTTTCTCTGCTGAGAATTGTATCCATTAGTTCATGTTGTTAATTACCTGTTTTCAGTTGGTAATTGAGGCCAAAAGACAAGGCAGGAGAAGGTGACTCAGTAAAGCAGTAGTGTTGGAAACTGTTCCTTTCAAGCAGAGAGGAGATGGTTTGCATTTGAGATAAGCAGTTATGAGCCACCAGTGCTGTCAGGAAACCAGAGCTTGCCACCAATCTGCAAATGTCATACTTAGTCTCTGTCTTGCTCTTGCAGTCTGTAAGATTTAGTGTTTTGTTTTCATTTCTGAAATTGTTTATAAATATTCATTATTGGATATGAAAGAGAAAGATTACCTTCATTTTGTATAAAGTAATGAATGAATATCAGCCAGGTGAATAGTTCCTGGGACTGTAAAGCATTGTCAATTGGTACATAGCAAGCTATCTGAATTTCCAGAAATGCAGCTCTGATCCTGCATATGCTTAGACATTTAGGCTTCCTATGGTGAATATTTGTGTGCCTAGATTTGAGTGTAGAGCATGAATCGGTGTTCACCATATTTCCCTGAAATAGGGAAGACTTGCCAGGACCGAACTTCAGTATTCCTCTAAAACTCCGCTGAGCTCCACTTTGTTATGAAATGAGAAAATATATCATGTAAAGCTTTCAAAGTAGCTCACTGATGCTACTTTTCCTCTTTAAATGTTGCTCCTAGTGTGTGGGTCTTTCGTCTTATGTTGAAGTTAACAAGGTAATTAGACCAAGAAATGATGACCAGGACCAGAAATGTGTGTCTGAGGCTTACACCAAGCTTTTCTACCCTTGGAGTCAGGAGTGATGCTGTAAGCGGAGAGATCTTGATGGTAGGCAGTTGAATCTCAGGTCTAAACTTGTGTAATTCATCCTTTTGCTTGGAAAGAGACCCCAGTATTTATTCCAGATCTGTAGACCTGTCGATAAAACCCTTCACTAGTTTTGTGAACAGAAGAGGAGAAGGGTAGGTTAAGTGGTATTTCCTTACAGCAAGGCAGATGAACTGAAGTTGCATGTCCCGGGCTACTTGGGGGGGACTTCAGGATGTGCTGTGAGCTGGTTTGAGCTGAGCTGCCTTTCTTTGGCTATTTGTCTCTCCTAAATTTTCAGCATAATTTCACAACCCATTTACTGTCGTCATAGCTCAGTTTTACGGCCTTCTGCCAAGCCAATCTAATTGTTTCAACAGTTGAATAATATCCCTTACAGATAAAAAAGAGACTGCAGTTACATAGCTTGTTTTTGGTGTCTTGCTGTGGAACTGCTGGTGGATGTTGGATGCCAACTTGGCTGGAGAGCAGTGTTGAGCGATTACATACAAGTGTTATTTTCAAAAATGTAAGGGGTGATGTTTTGGGTGCAGCTTGGAAAAGGTCTGCCCTTACGACACTTCTGTTCAGTATTTTATTCTCATAATGATTTGGTTGATGCTTACTAAGTCTGCAGATGAAGTGAAGCTGGGACGGATTATAAATACGTTGGATGGCACAGCAGATAAATAATCTTCTATTAAAAAAAAAAGGATGGGATTCACTGAAGGCAAACAGGAACAATCACTTGGACTTGTGCAAAAGGCTTGCAAAAAAGAATCAGGATTTACAGCACGTGAAACTGAATGTGAGTCAGCAATGCCATTGCTGAAAACACTGTTTTCACAGAAATCAAAATTCCCTGTTGTACAAATACAGCAGTCTCCATGGCTCTGCCTGGCATCATCCTTCTGCCTCGAGCTGGGACCCAAATTTAGTTACTGGGGCTGGTATGGGGTTCTGCACTTCACGGAGGAAGGTGGGCTGACTAAAGAGACTGAACTGGGTTCTGCTCAACCTAAAGAATGTACCAGGAGGTGCATCAGGAGAAATCTGTGCTCTTTGTTGCTGATACAAGAAGCTTCAATTTAATTGTCAGATATGACAAAAAGCCAAACAGTAAGGCGTGGAAGATGAGCTGGGTAGTCTGAGAGGCCATGACAGCCTTTACTGTTGTGCCACTGTGGCCTGTTAGGCTTCATGGGAAGCACAGTGCCCTGCATCCCTTGTTACAGTCGGCATTGCAGCCTTGCTGTGTGAGGAAGCCACTTGTCAGCAGCACTCGCTGAGGTGTGGGGCTGGGAGGCAAGGAGCCGCAGGGCCTTTTTCCTGGGCATCCCAACTGGATTGTGAGGGTTCGTGTTTTCTGTATCTGCCCTTCAGTGCCTCTGCAGTTGTGTTGGCACTGCATTAGGCACTGTGTTATATTTATGGTCCTGACGGGATGGCCTGAGTCAAGGAAGTGGTCTGAGCTGGTTGTAATCATTAAGGAAAGCTATTTTTTGCTGAGGTTTTTTTTTGTTTGCTTTAATACGGCTTCCTGCTTGAAGCCACAGACAGCTGCACCAGTCCAACTGGGTTTTTTTGTGCAGGGGTAGGAATGAACGGAATGAAAAGGCTTGGAGGATGCCTGAACTTTTACTTTTGCCAGAAAAAATATGCCTAACTGCAGTCCACGTGCTCCCATACCAGTAGGAAATGCTTGAGCACAGTGTGATAAGTTTTCAACTTGAGGTGTGCAACAGCAGCTGTATGTAGCATGCAGGTACATTCTGTCAAGTACCAAACACGTAATTTGTATTCTCTTGCTTATGTAAGCATTAAATTACATGCTGTTATAGTCTTGAAGAAAGATATTTAAAGCCATCTAAACTTTAATGGAAACAAGATTTCAATTATTCTTGTAATGGTAAGGATGAAAGTTTTCTAGTTTATCTAGAAGCAACCCTGTTCTTTAATGAACCTCAGTAATTAGAAACGCTCAAGTCTATAAATGCATTTCTAATGAATAATCTATAGGTTTAGCAGCCTCTGTCTTTTTTCCTTTTGTCCTTTCTAAAGTTCCCCGTCAGCTACACGTTTCCTGCTGTGCACTCATTGAGCGTGCTGTAGACTTGCCATATGGTTGCCTTCCTCTAGCGATTAATAGGATTGTATGCAAAGGCCCCTGAATCTTTTGGGACTGTATATTTGCTTGTGGTCTTGTCAGAACATGCAGCATTTCGACATGCAGTTTCTCACATTTATGTCCACTGAGTAACTAGTTGCCCAAAAGACAGCTTAGTATACATAACAGTGCAGGACTTGAACAGAGCATTTAGGCTTATATGACTTTAAAACTTTGTATTTTAGAATGGGTGTATCTTTTCAAGCTCCTTGGTCATTTTTAGAGCTAGTTTTTATGGCTGGATGCATGTTTCATGGATGCATGAAATCAGTTTCTTGGCAAATATATTTTCAAGGGCATTATTTATTGTCATTTTCCCCTGCATTATTTAAAAATGAGTACAACCACAAATAAGTAAACTTGAAGGAATAAACTAACACAGATAGTGAAGTGGTAAGGTAAAATGGAGAGGGAGGCTGCGGAAACAATAGTCTAAAATCTCCAAATAAAAAAAGGATTAAATGGCAGTGTATTGATGTTGCTAAGCAGTTGCACCTTTACCCCATTTACACGAGCACTGAAGCATTTGAAGAGTATTTTAGATAATTTCTGCACAAGGTTTTCTTTGGAAGTAAAAGACTTTAGGCACCTTTCTAGAACAAATTTTGTTGGAATTACTTTTCTTTGTGCTAGTGGAGCCTACTTGTGTGACATTTGAGAGTGGCTATGCATGATTTCCCCTTTCTTATACCTCTCATTATGTGGCACAGGAGAGGCAGTTCTGCACTGGAGATCCACAGCTTTCAGGAGCCTGAGCTGCTGTGTTGGAGCATCTGCTGCAGCGTCTGAGCCACTGCAGTGTGTTTCACTGAGGTTGTTCTGTTTGTAGGGATGTCTAGGAAATGACTGACATGTGAATCAGACCTTACTTCAGTATGAGAAATGCATTCCTGTGCCTGTCGAATATGAAGTGCTCTTGAGGAGGGTGGAATTTCAAGGGTGAAAATGTGCCTCAAGTGCTTTAGTAGAAGTGGAAGAATCTGGGTGGGTTTTGGGCAGCTCTGTACAAAATGCTCCCATAGTGTAGACTTAGGGAAGGTGGGACGTGTCCCCTTCTGTTTGCTGTATGGCATCTAGTGAAAAAGGAATATTTTTCTGCACATCACTGAGATTAAGGATTATTGATGAGGAATATCTTTTTGGGAGGAGATTGGTTCTGCTGAAAGAAGTTGGGTAGGGGGGAGATGTATTGCCTCCTGTGCAGTAAAAATTTTAGCAGCAGTAGGGAGGAAGTGGGTTAATAAAGCTGACACTTTGAGGAAGTTGGCAGGTATTTTATTATAGGTATTTGGCACCAGTATTATGGTGGCTTAAGGGCTTGCTTACCTGCTGGGGGACACAGGAGATGGTTCAGACCTCATTTTCCTTCAGTATATCAGGAAAGGGAAAGCAGAGAGGATGATGATAACTAATCCTCTTTTGATGCTGGAGATGATGATTTTACACAACCTGTTAAATTTCTCTGGGTTTGCCTGGAAACTGGCTTAGGGCAAGGGATTACAGAGTTTGTGACAAATATCAGATGCACAGTTGCAATGGACTGCCACTGGGTCCTTGCTTTGGCTTCTTCTATAAGGTCATATCAGCAGATGTTTGCTTTATCTGCCTGCCTTTATGATTCTGGTATCTTGGGGAAAACTTCTTCAGATACCTCTGGCAGCTCCCTAAAAGGGCAATGCCTTTTCTTTTTCTTAACCTCTCCCCACTTTCTTCTCTTTCACTCTAATAGGGAAATATAACAGTGCCACTCTCAGCTATGTCCTGTGAACATCAGATAGATTTGAACAGATAGGGGAAAAAAAGTATGCTAGGTTGGTGTCTGGCTACACACTTGTTGAATCTTCATTTAAAAAACAAAACAAAACTTGGCCGATGTTTTTTAATACAGAATAAGTGCCATCACTTGCTGCTGTCGGAGATGCTTATTTGGACTGACTGTTAATGAGTGGGTAGCATCAGCTAACTCTAAAAGACTGTGCATCCCTTCAATTTCAGGGCTCTGGAAACGCTTTGCCTTTTTAGCTCTCCTGATAAGGAAAGAAATTAATTTATTGTAGAGTTACTTGAACAAATTTGGAGCAATTGATCAGCTCGTGTCCCTTTCCCATTAGGTTAAGTGTCTTTAGGTAAAATGAACAGTGACTGTTCCTGAACTGGAAGTTAACTGGAATGCTGCAGTTCTCCAAGAAAGGCTGATATGCTTATAAATGTCTGGTACAAGAATATCACAGAATTGTAGGGGTTGGAAGGGACCTCCAGAGATCATCGAGTCCAACCCCAAGCTATCAAACAGCAAATGAGCAAATAGGAGCTGTACTAAGCAATTTGGGACTTGGCTATTTGGCATGTGAGTAAGTGGGGAGGTATCAGCCCCCCTTCTATAGTGGCTAATTACATTTCCCACATGACATTTCTCTCTCCTTGACACATCCCATCATTCGCATCACTGATGATTGTCACCAGCCCCGCCGGCGTCTCCTATGCTTGTTTGAAAGATGAAGCCATTTGTTTAGGGAAAAAAAAAAACAGTGGCTTTTTTCTGCTGTCCTAATTTTCTCTCCAACTTAGCTGAGATACTTGGTGAGATTTTTATTCTGATAAACATGCTTGTTCTCCAGATAAGCTTTTCCCAGATGTCTCAGCCCTATTAGGTACCTTGGTTTCCATGTGTTTGTTACCTGCAAGAGAAGAGCATTTGACGTGCTATTTTCTTAACTAGAGAAACAGATTTATATTCTATACTTAATAGAGCTGTTCTATGTATTGAGTTTGAGCTGGTGAAGCTTTTTTTTAAATAGGCATTCTCTACATGTCTTAAGTGTCCAAACAGAAATACTCCGTGTACATAATGTATTAAAAAATGACACTAGCTTCTTGTCTTCTGGAGGACGACAAGGCTTTTATCATTTTAAAGGCCTCTCAAGGAATGGAAACAATACAGTTGTCCTGGTTTATTTATGTTGATGCTGTTCTACCAGTATCCCATTTAAATGGCTTTATTCTAGAATAAGAATTAACGTGGGAGGTAACAGTGGTCCCAGGATTACCAGGAGCTGCTCCAACTTAAACAACCACAGCGCAGCTTCCTGAGAAGATGCTGACCTCTGTGTGGTGCAGGACAGCCCTTCTGCCCCTCGTCTTCAGCACAGTGTCTTGCAGGGGATGAGACTGGCGCCACAGCTTACAGGAGCATTGCTGTATACTTTCTCTGCCTTCGACACAATCGCAGTGTGCCTAGAAACTGAGTGAGCCCAAAGTCTGACTTTATTTTTATTAATGAAAATAGTCACCCCCATCGTGTTGCCAAACTATGTTGGAAAGTTGTTTCATCTTTACTTAGGCACTGCTGTGCCAGCAGATGTCCAGTTTCTGCCTCTAATCGCTTTTTAAGCTTTTCCACAATATCTGCCTCCCACCTTGTTAAATATTCCAGGAGGTTTGAAGCTTCACGGTGTTCTTACCTCGCAGCTCAGAACTGAAACTTGGCCAAGCATCAGAAGATTAGATTTAGATCTGGGAAAAGGCTAATAGCAGGAATCCCTGCGCTTATGACAGTGGATTTGGTCTTTGTGTATGCACTGGAAAAAGGGATAGGTAATGATGCAGAATTACTTAGGCTAGGGGCCATGGAAGGAGTACCAGGGAGGGCTGCAGGGTGGTGGGTTCAGCGTGGGGCACTCAGCAGAGGAGGAGTAATCAGACCTATGGTGAACCTGGCTGACTTCCGAATTAGTAGCAGCCTCTTGGGGATAGCAGATATGGAGTTGAGGTGAGCTTCTCAGTGCAACATGGTGGTGAATGCTTGATGGCAGTTATTGATTTGAGTCTCAGAGTGTGGTACATGTATTTCAGAGATGGTGTGTTGGGCTGTCAGAGAAGAGCAGTTTCTGCTCTCTCCCTGACAAGTAGATTCAGTCATAAGACCAGCAGTTGGAAGGCATTAATGGATCTTACTGCCTGGGGCATTAAGGCAGTGCTCTTGTAGAGGGTCTGTTTGTGAAGGGAAGAACTCTTCTGAGGTTAAAAAGGCAAAACAAAGCACAGTTTAAAAACTATTCAAGTCTTTGTCCTTTGCCTAAGGCACTGCTGGGCACTGTAAAGGATGATAAGGGAACATGATATACGTAAGATGTGTGTATATATACAAGAAGGATAGCAGAGGGGAGTTTGAAAAAGCTGATACTCTTGCAAGCTGGTAACTATGTGATCCCAGCTCCTGGGTAGGTAAACTGATAGCTCGTGGGATCCCAGCATATTACTGAAGAACATAATCCTGAAAAAGCCTGTCAACTTTCTCTTCTACTGAAGCATGAGATACAGGAGTTGCAGGCTATCCATCTTAATCTTTTTTTAATTCTTAGTTAAACAGGGATGTTCCAGAAGTGCTCTTAGTCTGTCTGACCTTGGACTCAGGATCCCAGAGGATCTGTGTAGCTACTCAAAACTGTGTTGGACCTACATGGTGGTTGATGATACATCAGGGTAGCATGCTTCTAATATGTTCTAAAAATGAGCTTTGCAGGCAGATATGAGGAGAGCAGCATTGCCCTTGGCTGTAGTGTATTGATGGTCTCAGGATACGAGGTTTAGTTAATAAAAAAACTCTGATGTTGCCCTCCCCCATTTACTCAACTGCATCTTATGCAACATCCTCCAAGATCTTTGAAAATTGGTAGATGCAGAGGGGCTGAAGGTATGAAAGGAACCCCCAGCTGCACTTAGAGTCTATGGCATTTCACATAATAAGAAGTCATAGCAATGAAATACTGTTCAGCTGCAATGCAATAAGCTTTATCGGAAGTGTAACAGTGGTTTGGGGAATTCCACTCTTATTGGTATAAATCTGTAGATTTCTGCAGGATTATTCTGATTCACAATTGTGTGGTTCAGAAGGGCTGTGGTCCCCTATTTTTTTCAGAGCTCTGCTCATCAGGGCACTTAAGATGAAACTGCACCCTTGTTGGAGTCAATGGCAGAGCTTCCACTTTGATGGTGTCAGATTTCATTCATTGCAAATTGCTGAATGTGATAGAATTCTGTCAGATGTAATCAAAATACAAATGCAAATTGGTATCATTTTGTAATGTAGCAAATACAGGGGGAGTATTTTGCTAGTAGTGGTGTGAAAGACACATCTGTGCATATTTTTAATGCACCTATGAAGTGATGAACAGATTTAGATGCTATGTCATTATGATCACAGTGGAGATACGTTGCACTGTCACTGAATGATTACCTCTGCTTATTCCTTGTCCTTTCATAGCAAGAAATCTAGGGGTTATGATGGACAAGGCAGAAAAATAATCTATTTATGCTGTGGGTTCAGGTGCTGGTGATGAGCCCTCCACTACATGGATGCATAACTGAGTGATGAGGGGCAGTAGTTATGTTCTTGCAGAAACCAAGGAAGGGAGAAGTACCTACAGATCACCAGAGAGTCACGGTGATGGCAAGGTTACCATGCTGGCTGCTGCAGCACCCTGTGTAGATCTATTCAAATCAACATGATATCGGATAGTGTTTTTGAGGTTCCTTCTTACGATACAGGAAAGGCTTCCCAGCAGGCTTTTAAAACCCACTTTGGTATTTCACAATGCTTTGTAGGAAGAAAAGTTGCCTTGAGGTAGTGAGAATGGTGGTGATATGAGTTAGGTTGTATCCTTGGTACAATCGAGCAATTCTGTGGTTAATGTGTTCTCAGAACCTCTATGGTAATCCTAAGTTTAAAAAATAGAACTTCTATTTTAAAGCAGCCTTTAAAATAAAACTGAGGGGGAAGTACCTCTTCCAAAATAGCTGAGTCAGCCTGGGAACTTCTGTTATCTGATGTGACTCATTGTATGGATTGCAGCTTGTGAGTCAGAACAGTGGTGGAGTATTGGGGGATGAGGAGGAAAGTGTACTGATTTATCTTCCATGCAACAGATTTAGCCTGAGAGTTCTTCCTTCTCCTTGCCTGCTCATGTAGTAGTACATAGCAGTGGATGAAAAATGTGAATAAGTTAGCTGGCAAAGTTGGAGACAAGTTTGACAGTGATGAGATAGCTTTAGAAGTGGCTGCGCAGAGCTGCCTAACTGTTGAATGCCATAAGAAAATGGGATCAGCATCTTTCCTTAGTGTGCATGAGCTGGGCTTCTGAGGAGTGACGCAGGTTGCCCTGGGCAAAATGCCTCTGAGTATTGAGGAAACCTTGATTTAACAGCTCTCTGTGAGGCTCCAGAGTCTCTTCATCCTTTCTGTCCCCAAGTACTGTGGCAGTGGGGAAAAATCACCACTTACTGCAGCCCTGGACCCGTATGCAAAGTAAATACAGCATAAAAATAGCATAGTGGGTCTCCTTCCCTGTGATTTTGAGTTAAAATGTCTCTGTGGTTGTCTACTGTGGTCAAAGGAGAAGAGTCTGTGAGGTTTTCATGCTGATACCTGTTATAGTGTGCTGTGAGATTCCTTCTGCTCTGCCTGACAGTGAGTGGAGCTTTGCCTTCCTTTGTGGTGGAGCTTGGATGCTAACCTGGAGATAGGAGCGTGTCTTTCTTCAGTAATGTAGATCGTAAGTGCTGCTGTGGGATTTTAATAGCTAACTGCTTTGACATCAGCATATTAAGCTGCAGGATGTCCCAATGGTTTGTGAATTAACCTAATGATAAAATTTAAAAACACTTCATAGGAGTATACCTATACCAGCAGGACAGACAATGGGGAGGAAGAGGAAGAGGAAGGCAGTGTTTTCTTGTCTGGGCTTCTAATAAAACCTGTGTAATTGAATGTATCTTAATGTGAACATTTCATGAGAGCAGATGAGCAGAATGGCAATTGGAGCGAGGCACTTCAAGCTTAAAACCAGGAACAAGGGCAGTAAACATACCTGGTGTTAGGTAGCCAGATAGCAGAAAGTTTAAGACTTAATAAAAATGAGCGATGTTCTTTCTTCGGGAGCTCAAAAAGGAACTGCCTTGATTCCTGTAGCATTGTATCATGTCCTTTCTTTGTCCTTAATCAGCTGCAGCAGAGGTTTGGAGTTCAATACATATTGACGTAGAGCATATGCTGAAGTCTGAACTACTTGGGTTTCAAAACTTCAGTTGTCAGGAGCAGCATACAAATTTGGGCTAAGATATCTGTTCCTTTAAGGTTGCTTCTGCAGTGTAGTCACACTTTTAATTCTTCCACGTTAAACGTTGAGCTGTTTAATAATCCATGCATCCATACCCTCTGAGCAGCTTGTTGGAAGAGCAAGCATATAACTTATTACAGACCTCTGATCGCCTTTAGAAAGGCACTGCTTGTGTCCATTAATCTCAGTAACATTATATACACATAATATATTGATAAAATGTTAATGACCTAACTTAATGCCAATAAAACCAGGAAATGAGGGTGTAGGAGTTCAAAGAGTAGCAGTCTTTAGCCTTCAGTCTTACTGGTCTTACTTGTTTGCTTGCTGACTTTTTTATTTCTACTCCCCCTACACATTGCAGCAGTCTGTAAGCAAAAGCGCACATTGTGCCCAGATTCTGAACCAGCTATTCAGATCAGAGACTGAGAAATGTCCTCAGACTGGCCAGTGCACAAATGTTTTGCTATTCTGATCTCCCTGGCCAATTTGTGCTGCTGGTTGGGCAACTTCTGTGCACATCGCTTGTTGTACCAGTGCTTCAGCCAGCAGCCACTGCCTGCCCTGCTCTTATTGGTGGTGATTGAGTTGTCTCAGAGCATTCCAGTCACTTGTTCCTTGATTTAAAAAGCAGCTGGTAGCTTAACACGTTTTCCACTGGGAGTAAGAGCACACGGAGCTGCATAGTCTCTTTTGGAGCCTCTTAGAATACATACACTTACTTACCATCAGTAAAAACAACAGCAAGCACCTTCAAATTGCTGCTGAGCCAAATGTTGCTGCTGCTGGTCCCTATGTAGCTCTGTAAACCTGATGGATTTTTGATTTTGGATTTTTTGAACCCAGAAATGCAGTGTGGTGAGGTATGCTGGCTTGCAAGTATTTCAATTAAAACTTAAATCTGAACTCTGCAACTCATCAAATGGATGGAGGAGAAATAGAGCAACAAAAATCAATATAAAAATAGTTCATGTTAATGACATTTAACAGTCCTGCCCTGCGGTGCGTTCTCACTTGGGGAGGAGGCAAGTGCATTGGCTATTGAAATTTTACATAAAGTGTGAAATGAAGAATGTATGCTGGAGGGCATCAATATAAATCTCATAATATACTTTAAATTTTTTAGCTCCTAATTAAACCAAACGAAGCTTACATGGTTGATCCTCATGGGATTTTCTTGAGAAGAGGAAAAATGAACCGAGTCTGAATTCTGTTCATAGAAAATTCTGTATATCGAAGGTTAATTCTAATAGATCAAAATGCAGAGATCTTGTGGCTGGGAAGTTATTTTCTGCGCTCACCCAATTAAATGTTAGTAGCTGGATAATAGAATAATTGTAGTTAGTCAATTGCTACTAAGTCATAATAGCTTGAGTACAATGAAGGCTGTAGGCAGTGAAATGCCGGTGGTAAAATAATAAAACCATTATTTCAATAATAATCTCAAGTTAATTAGAATAAGGCAGTACAGAACATTTTTAATACTGGACGAAAACAATTAGCATAGCACTTAGTAACAACAATATCCTTATTATCTGAAAGACAAAATAGGATTAATACAGCAGTAAAGCTTTGAAACTGTGTGTCAACAAACACCGAGGAAAGATAACTTTGTCAGCAGCTCCCAGCAAAAATGGTGGAAACCTCCACAGAAAGGAAAGCTTTCTTGTAGCAGATGTGCAGCTGAGTTTTTCTTGATGTGAATGTGGGGTTTTCCCTGTGCCAAATGTTTATTTGTGGATTCATTCCTCAGAAATATCTTAAGTGTGTTCTGATTATTCTCCCCCCCCCCCCCCCCCCTTGTTTTTTTTCCTGGCAGGATTGAGACATGATATATCCCCCGCATGGCCATCTTAGTACAAAACAACTTAAAGCTTGAGGGATTATTTAAACTCTGGTCTGACTTCCTGCAGAAACAGACCTGAGGATGCTGCCAGTTGCTCCCATGTTATTAGGCTGACTTTTGAAGTCAGGTATCCACTGTAGATGTGTCAAATTTCAGGACTGCTTTACAGCATACAGCAGGCAGCGTTCTGACCCCATCTCTTCTTAATGATAGGGTGAATAACTGCAGTATATTTTGTCCCAGTTGCCCTGATAGAGATCTGGAAGGCTGAGAATACATTTAGCATTCATTCAAACCTATTGCTACAGCAAGCTTTCCTTGGGGATGTGTGAGCATGTTCTTCTTGCTTGCAGAGAATAGTCAAGAGCAAAATACTGATTTCTTTTTTACAGATCTTTATAGCTGCTTTCAAGCTCCTCTGCTGAATGTTACGGCCTTCTCACTTTGGTGCTTTTGTCCCTTGTGGGCTCTTGGGTAGCTGTTCTGTTTTCAGGTTGTGAGGCGGAACAGGTAATCTTCTCTGCTACTGGCACTGTTACTTGGAAGGAAAATGAGATTCTCCAGGAGGGAAAACAAAGATGAGCTGTGATTTTTATTTTTTTATTATTAATTGAAGTCTTTTAGGCTTTATTTTCTCCGTTTTTTGTGTGCGTTTTGTTTCAGACTAACTTGAGAGCAGGAGGCTGGTTGGTGCCTTCTCATCCTCCTGCTGAAATGTTAGGAAGGATGCAGGTTGCGTACTTCCTTGTGTCCAAGACCTACCCTAACAGTTTTCTGCTTTTCTGTTGAAACCTACATGCTGCTTTCTTATTCTTGAGGAGCCCAGGAAGAGGATTTCTTGTTTGTGTTGCTGAACCTTGCACTTGCCAAAAGCAATGCTGAAGAGGTCCTAAAGAGATGCAGGGGTGGAAGCACACATGGCTTCCCTGCTGAGACATCCAAGTGCAGATCAACCCCACTCATTTCCAAATGTTGTAACAGAGCCATCTGATGTTAGAGGCCGACAGGTCAAGAGCTGAATATGAAATGGTGACTTAAATGGGAGAAGCCTTGAAGCTTTTTGTAGAGAGGGAATGGGGGAAAGCAGGGGAAAGCTGGCAACGTGAAGATTTTGTACCTTGGAAGTTGTTACTCATCACAGTATAAATCAGTGTCTGTGACTTAGCTATGGTTCTGAAAACCAGCTCTTCTTTGAGAGTCTTGTTTTTTTTCTCTATCAGTGTGCATACAGTATGTATTTCCCTGCAAAGCATGCTTGCATTCTGGCAGATTTGCTCCTGGATGTTAGTGAAAAAAAGGCAGCGGTTTTGGAGAAAGTTGGCTGTTCAGAGAAATACCAAGCATTCCTGCACAGCTACCAATATCTGGATTATAATATCTGCCACATCGCAATAATATTTTGCAATTTAAGCCCCAAGACATAAATTCAGGAACTGCAGCGTAGTCAATAAACTAAAAAATTGCTTGGTGTGGATAATTACGGCACTGATCTTACATTATATTTTAACCTACGTGAGACCCTGCTGACTTGACAGTGTTAGTTATTTCCGTTTCTTGTAATGCATGTTACGTTGCCTTGCTCTAGAATACTGGCCAAGAAAATAGGCTGTGGATCAGTTCCACTATTTCTATTCCTACTTTACGGTACTGTTATTTCCTAACCACTAACTGCTTTGAATTCTGAAAAAAATCTAGGAAATGCACTGTAGGTGGAAATGCTCTAAAAAACATGAATTTAGTTTATGAGAATGGGATCTTAACATTTTATTCCTTTTTTTTATTATCGTTTATGATTTTGCTGTGAGTTGTGCATTCCTCTTGGGTTCCATGACTGGGAATAATGGCTGGCATTTGTTTGGGGAGTGTGGGATAGCAGAGAAGGTTAGGAAACTTCTCCATTCTGTCATGACAGTTTCCTCTTTTATCTAGATAAAATAAGAATCCTAATGAGATGTGTCCTATGATTAATTTGTAGTATTTTACCTTCGGTTAATTATAACGTACTGTCTGGGGAGTCAGTAAGAGGGCAAAGTCTCGCGTACAATCAAGCATTAGGAAGAATCAAAATACATAAGCTAATTCCCACAAACCCATCTTGAAGAGAGACGTCTCCCTGAGGCCCTTTACACGATGGGAAAGCTCTTATTTTCAGCAGCATCCTAATGTCTGTGTGTTACTTGAGATTTTCATGATGCTGTCAGCCGCTGCAGACATATGGCTCCAATTGATTTGTCCTGACAATAACAGTTACCAGCACTCATTTCTCCACACTCAGAATGAGGCACATCTGTTATAAATTTGTTGACCGTCAAGGCCCAGTAAAGACCTATCTGGAAAACCCATTTCTTCTTTTTGCTCTCCCACACCCCCCTGGGTTCTAAAGCCTGGTTGTGGCCTGCTGTCCAAGATGTGGCTGTTTAGAGGTCATCCACATGGTCAGGTGTACTGATTTATTTTATTTTATTCTTAACAAGAATACACTGTGACCAAATATTTCCTGAGCTTACTTTTACATTTTTATTCTGGGAATTCTTCTCAATTGTCAGCTGGGGAGCTGTATTGTTAATTATTTTTAAAATTTTTTTTCCTCTTAAGGGCCATCCTTCAGTTCCTTAGTCCTTAGATTTTAGTGTGTGTACTTCTACCTCTGAGTCACTAACACAGATTTGCTTCAAGTCTGGGCTAGGAGATTTCACTGGAAGCTGTTGTGGGAGAAAAGGGGCTTTGTCATTTCTTGCAATAGATCAAATACCTTGAAATGCTAATAAGAAAGTGTTACTCAAGCACATGCAGCATGAGGTTTTGACTGTTCCACCAAAACTCCTTTGTTTCTTGTACTAACTTCTGTTTCCTCTGTGGCTGAATTGCTGGGTGTACCTTCTGAGCTGGTGCCACCTGAACTTCTGGATCACTGTGTCCAACTATGGGAGGACAACTCAAATGGAATGCTCCACTGGCTTTCAGATCTGATCCTGCCTTTTAATCCTGATTTGGCTGATAACCCGGAGATGATACTGAGCAATGACTTCTTTGCATCTGTTTTTCCAATGCTGACCACCTGTGCAAAGAGCTATGGTATCTTAAATAGACCTGTAAAATGTTAGAGCACTTTTATTTTGTTGTGGTAGAAAACCTGTGTGGCTTGCTGGGAGCGTTGGAGTGACATTCTGCTGTATGAGAAGTGTGAGTTGAGTGGAACACAGCAGTGAGCAATCTCTTCAGCAGAAGGATGGTTGGGTTTTGGAGTGCTGCTTGGACTGCTTCATGTTCTTCTCAATGCTGGCTGAGCACCTGAGTCACACAGATCCTGTGGCCTTCTGCCAGTCTGTAAGATTCAAGGTGCTCCCATCGCTTTTATCCATCACAGTAAGTGAATTCCAATATCTGATGGGTACAGGAGGCTTCCTTCCCTCTGCTGGCTCTGCATCCCAGGAGAGCCTTCAAGATGGAAGAGGCATCAGGAGGGGCAAGCAAGGTAGTCTGCTTCTCATTGGGCTGGCTTGATTCATTTGAGGATGACTTTTTTGTTCCCTTGCCCTGCACTTGGTCTGGCGTATACAGATGGCTGTAATAATAAGAACCTTATTAATATGGACCCTATTTCTATCCTATATCTCTGCTTTAGCAGGAATAACTCGGGAGTTTTGCCTTTAGCCTTGGCTTTTTAGCATTGCTGATGCTTACTGAGGTATAGCTTTGCATTTTCTTTGAGTTTATGTGAAAGCATTAAAACTTCCTTTGCTGCTTCTCATTCAGTGGTGTAGCTAGGATAAGCTAGGACTCATATTGCTGCGAAGGAAATAGTAATTTAAAAAGAAAATCCTTTCCATCTACTTTAAAATGAAGGCAGGCATCTCTGCTCCTCCTGTGATAACCTTTCTTTTGTTTTTAATACATTGTATTATAACATCATAAATAGAAATGTAATCTTATTAAAAGACATGCAGCAAGTGCTACTTTATTAGAAACTTTTAAAAAAGAATAATTTACCAAGTTGAAATTATTAACGTAGCTGTCTGGAAACCGTAGGATTTTATGATCATTTTTTAAAAAGGAAATTAAAGTAGATATATTTTGAAGTCTAATTTCTGATAGCACCAAGCTTTTACTAGAATATCCTGGCACTGCTATGCGTTTTTAGATTTTGTTAAAAGCTATTTAATTTAACATTTATTCAGATGCTTAAAAAAATGCATCTCTCTCTCTCCATCCTCCCCCCTCCCTTTTTTTTTTTATATGTAGGAAGCAAATTAGCATGAGTCTTAATTTGACCATTCCTTAGGTTTTATATAGTGCAAGTAAACTTGCATCAGCACAGGGCCCTTATTTATGAATGGCACAGTGCAGCACCTTCTCACTACAGCTCTGGAAGTGCATGAATGTAGTGCATAGTGAGAAATCTCAGCTGCATTGGCTCTCAGTGGCAGTTAAGAAAATGGAGCTTTTTCAAGAATTCCTTTCCTCCCAACTTGATGTATTGTCATACAGTGACCTGAGAAGCGCCTTGTTTCCTTTCCCTACCCATACAGAAAATAGCCAATAGTTATTGATTTCTTGTTGCTTAGTGTGCTGCAGTAAATTTACACTTAAGATTTGCAAATGAAGTGTCCCTAAATTAAATTGGGGCTTGGTTCATCTGCACTTAACACAACTCTGCTGCAGTGGAGTGGCTGAAAATTGCAAAGGTGGCCTCCTGCTCTGTCTTTTGCGTTAATGGTGTTATCTAAATTTTGGAGGAGTTGATTACTGATAGCTAATCAGTACCACCGGTTCTGTGAAGAGTGCTTGGTGACAGCATGGCTGTCCCTGGCCCTATGTGCAGTATGTTTTGTCATGGGCTGCCCTGCTGGGCTTGGGATGGAGGAAACCTCCAGAATTCCTGTTCCTCTGGGGAGGGGGGTGAGCTGCTGGCACTTCTGAAGACTTCAGACCAGATGAGCTGTGGGGTCTTGCTGCTGTTTCTCCAGCTTTCTGTCGGTGTTTTACTTTAGCCAGTGGTGTTGTTTGCGGGGATTTCTGTAGGTCTTGAGTATTTTGGACTTGCTAAATCCTGGTAGATCCCTGTATCCATAAATCCTAGTGGTTCTTCATATCCATCTTGAAAGGATAATGGCTGTAGCTGGAAGCTTAGCTGCTGGCAGTTCCTTGGTATTGCTGAAGATGTGTGTAAGCTATCTTCTTATCTCTTATTTGTATCTTTTAGTTTCTTTCAGAGCAGTGGAGTAATGAGGGATATACTCTGTGGGGGCGAAAGTGGTCTTTGTGTATACCTTTGTATGTACCTGCTGCGTTGGCTAAAATGGCTAAAATCAGCTGCCACATGGCTTTGCCTTGTTTCAGTATTGCTCTTTATTTTCCTGCTGACTTAAACCTAATCACGTACAGCAAATAATATTTTGCTAATCGTTGCTAACTTATTTTGTATCTATTTAAAGTGCTGTGGTCAAACCGGGTTTGGTTGTCAGCTGGCAAGTAGCTTGAGTAAGTAGATGCTTCTTTGTCATGCATCAGATTGTTCATCAGAGAAAACTACAGTGTCCAGAGTTGTCATTCCCCACCCCCTCCCCCTGAAATTTTGATGCGTGTTTTTTGAAGTAGTCATGAAAGGATTTAAATCCAAAGCTGAAAAGCCTGACTGGAACTGATTGCTTTGAGCTTCTTGTTTACAAAATAAGATTCTAGGGTTAAAAAAGACGGATGAATACTTGAGGTTTTTCTTATGGCACAGTCTGATTTCTCTAGCAAAGAGTGTTGTGTTATATGCAGAATGTCAAAAAGAATAACAATAAAAGCGTATTTAATGGTGAGCAATCTTTTTAGTTTTTCTTCCAGGGAAAACTCACTTTTGATAGTCTGTGCAGTATTGGTGGCAGTTCTGTGTAGTGGTAAGATGCAGCTTTGCAGATCCCTGTAATAAATAGGACCGATGCTGTCACAGAACAAGCACTGATGTGCTGTCAATGTTTAATGCATTGGTTATTTAATAAGTCACTTCCTTATTGCAGTGTATTTTTAAAATGTTTACAGTAAGACTGAATACCTGTTGTGATATTAATATCTGCTTTTTGTGGACAAATTGGGACATAGAACATTGCCAGAAAGAAATCTTTCAAGCACTGTATAAAAGGATGAATTTGTTTTTAACGTCGGTACCAGATACATAAGAACAGATATTGTTACAGTTCACAATGAAAGCATAAAAGAAGCACAAAATACGGAAATAGCAGCTGTGAAGCACGTGCATTTTGGAGTTAACTTACCTGGGGGGAGCTGCTTTCTTGAGTAGTTAAGCTTCCTGTGGGTAGAGAGGACCATTCTGAGGCTGAGTCAAGTGGAGACTAAGCACAGCATTGTGTTGTAATTTAAATGGCCAACCCAACCTGCCTGGGAAGTGAGAAACCTGCAGCAGTCAACAAATTTGCTTTGCAGCTTGGCCGAAGTCATTGTGAGAGTTCTTAAAATCCTTAAAAATAATGATGTTTGTCAGGCTGTGAACTTCTCACTGAAGTAGTGTTCCATGGGCACAGTGCTTTTGTTGTGCATTTTAATAATTTAAATGCTTGTAATTACTATAGGATTAGTGACACTGGAAGCTAGGGAATGCTGCAGAGTTGGCTTGTGTAGGAAGGCAGTGAGCTTCTGTGCCTTGGCCTTCTTGGGAAGAGCTCTGTAAGGGATGCTGAGAGCGCTGCTCTCCAGCAGCTGGAGCTGCTTTCTGTGTTGGCGTGGCTGGGGATGCTGCTTGCCTCTGCTGGTGGCACTTGTGCTGTGGTCTCTGCTGACCACTCAAGCAAAGCACGTGGTGGTGCCAAACCTTGTGCAAACTGAGCATCTTCCCTCAAAGCTGTCTCTTTGTTCAGAGGTGATGTACAAGTTCCTACTGTGCCCACCCCAAGGTGAAAGCATCCCTTTGTTCATTACCAGTCTCTTCACCTCCTCTTTCACTCTTGTGGCCGTGAGAGCACTTCTTGCCTGAAGATCAACAGTTCTGAGTGCTCTGAAATCTCTGAAGAGACTTCTTATGAAAATTCTTGCATGAGACAAGAAAGTGGGGAGTGGGACATAAGGTACAAGCCCTAAACCAAGGCAAGGCCAGGTGGGGCTGAGCAACCTTGGCTGGGCTGTCCATGGCACCAGCACTGGAGCTCAGGGTTGGTATTGAAGCTGCTGTGATTCATTTCCTGTCCTCCCTGACCCACTGCCTTTAGATTTTGGTTGGGAAAAAAAAAGCAGCTTTTTTTTTTTTTTTTTTTTTTTTTTTTTTTTTTGAGTAATGGGCCTCAAACAGCATGTGGCACTGCAGTGACAGTCTTGCCAAAGACTGTCTAAATCTGAGTTATTGCTTCCAGTATCTCTGTGCATGTGCCCCAGGATAGCAATTGCCTTTTTCTGCAGTGGTATTGCAGCATGAACTTTCATCTAATTCATTATCCACCCTAATGCTCAAGTCTCTCTGCATTACTGCTTTCTAAACAGCAGTCTCTCACTTCATTCCTGCACTGATTACTATTTCTCCCCAACTGCATTGCCTTACATCTATCTTCTGTAGAATGTCTCACTTACATCAGCCCATTTCGCTGAGCTTGCCAGGCAATTGAATATTTTTGAGGCATTTTTTTGCTTGCTTACCTTTCTTTTGATTTAGCATCACTTACATTTACTGAGCATGGCATTTGCATTGTCCTCCAGCTGGTTGTATTGGTGCTGCATAGGGAAGAAGTGACCGCTTGCCTTTTCAGGCTGTGCTGCGTGCTGTCTCTGTATGATTATAAAGTGTGCATCATTGCTAGCAATTCTTACCTATTTGCTTCATCTGAGCACAGTTACTGCTTTTCTGGTCTTGCTGCCAAGGCCTTAGCAGTCCTGCTCTCAGTAGTTTGGCACTTTGTGTTGAAATCGTTACTGCGTTCTCTGGGGACAAATGACCAAGGAACTGAGAATTAGTTTTGCACACAAAACACCACCAGACCTTCCTGCTGGGAGACGTCCAGGAAACTTCTTGTCTGGGTGAAACACAAACGGTGAACTGCCACGTAAATATGGATGCTTGAGTTGCTTCGCAGATCAGCTCTGTAGCATTTGTTGAGTCTTTTCACTTTGAACAAAGCAGCTCCCTTGGCAGGAAATGAGGAAGTTCTCAAAATGGCAGGTCCTGTTTTTGGGGCATATATCCCTGATTAGGAGCTCGCTCAGTCAGCACAAAAGTCTCCATTTATCTCAGTTTCCACTTCAGATTTGTACTTCGGGAAATAAATGTGGATAAAACCCTTTGCTATGAAATCCGTATCTGATGCAAGTTGTCAGCGTGAAAAGATTTATTTAAAAAAAATAAATCATCCAACAGCCCTATTTTGTCGATCGTAAGCCAAATTAAATACATTTTTACACAAATAAACATGGATGGTTGTTTGCTTGGCTTGACTCAGTTTAAGTTTGATCCTAAAATAATTTCTGTGGATCTGGCTGGAATTGCTGTCACATGCTGGAGGCACTAAATCTGGCTACCTGAGTGCTGCAGATTTGTTTCAGTGCAGAGTGATACAAATCTAAAATTATTTCTGCTCAATTCAGGGGAACATGCTTGTTTCTGCTCTTCCATCTTTCCTGCAGGAGATTGCACAGCCCTGGGTGGTAAGACCTGACTGCAAACTGAGAGGGAGATATCTCACAGTGGGACTTGAGCATTTCTCCTTTCTTTTCTTAAATAGTTCTTTATTGAGCTTTCCACCTTCTGCATTAATTTGAGAGCTGAACCAAATAACCAGGAAGAGATTGATGTGGCCTCACGTTATTTCATACGGTCAATAAATTGTTAAATGGGCCAAAGGACACGGGTTAAAAAAATCATTTTGTATAAAGAATGAGGGATTTTTATTAGCTGACAGAGCCCCCGTCTCTGAAGACTTTATAATGGGGCAGGTTTGATCTTGAGCCATGCAGTGGGAGCAGCTCTGTTGGCTTCATAAGTGCCTTGCCTTTCCCAGCGTGGATGAGACGAGTTGTGCCCCATGTTGTGTGCTGAGCGAGCACTGAGCTCGCTGCTCCCACTGTACCGGAGGCGGAGGGGTTGGTGGGCAGCCTTGGGAAGGGGGCTGCTGGCAGTGCCCATGCTGTGATCTCGACCAGGACAAATCTGGCACCCCCTTATGCAAGGACACAGTCTGCCCTAGCAGGCTTTTAATATCCTGTGTACCTGGTAGGATTGCCCTTATTTAAATGCTAGGAGGTATAGGGGCAGAGGATGCCATTTGAGGTGTTCTGGGGTTACAGTGGTAATCTTGTATCAGTGGTCAGGAGAGTAGTGAAAGCAGAGATGATTAAATGTATGCTTGTCTGCACTGTAACACCTTTGTGGGTTTTATGGGATGATGAGGAAATGGAAATGCAGGCTACCTGCGGGGAAGCATGAGTGTGCCTGGTGAGTTGGCAGCCCCATTGCACAGCCCCGGGCTACATCACCATGCCTGTGCTTATTTTGGATATTTTGATTGTCAAGGTGCTTCTTGGTGTATGACTTCTGGAGATATGTTTTCAAAACAGAAGGCTGCACTAAGGCAAATACCAGCAGTGGATACAAGCAAATTGCGTTTCCTGAGCTGAGAGGTGAAACTGGTGATATTGTATGAGTTTGTGTGTTTCTAGGAGCATTACTAGCTTTAGTGATGAGAGAATTGGTGTCATTCTGCATTAAACAAGGAAGTGAAGCTACAAAATGCTCCATTAAGGTCACATTTATTTGCTGTTCAGAGGTTGTTCTTCTAATGTTGTGCGTGCTGCAGCCCCTAATTATGGGAGAATGAGCGAGACAGGTGCTTCCTGCCATGTTTTCTGTTGTAAAACCCTCAAGGTTTATGTGCTTGCAGTAGAGGAAGAAGTGAAACAACACCCCCCCCCCCCCCCTCCCCCTTTTAACCATTGTTAATTGAGCCTACAAACAGGTCACCATTATATATGTAAGGCTCATGTTTCCCAGATAAATTGTGCTGAAAGTAATGAGACCCAGCTGGCCCGTTCTCAGTGTGCCTGTGCTGGTGAACTCGTGTCCCTTCTGCACAAGGGCATGGAGCTGGCCCTGGGCTCCAGCTCGCTTCAGTCTTGCCTTTGGGGAAGCAGCATGGAGTCACTGGAGCTGACTTTGTGAAGAACAGTTATTTTGCCCTCATACCTTAGGGTTTGTTGTCCTACTTCAGTCTGACCCTGATGTTCTAGGTGTAGGAGCACGGAGTCTGTCTTCTCCCTGCTATCAGCTGGGATTCAGTCAGAGAGCACCAGCTTACCTGTGCAGGTCAGCCTTGCTTGTGAGCCTGTGCTGTGAAGTTTTATCTCTGTTTGCCTAATGCCTTGTTACGAATAAAATTCATAAATGACAAGGCAATGAATGAGGATGAGGATTCTTCCTTTTAAGAAATGCAGATAATGATGGTTAACAGAAATCAGAGGAAGTGTACGGGATGCGTGGGCCAAGAGTTTTCTAGGTTAAAGTTGTCAGGTGCTCCCAATTACTTTTGTCTGACTAGCCAAATCAGAAGTATTTAAAAGGAGTCCAGTTTGCAGTGTCCATTAGTCATCTTTAAGGTATCTCAGATGCATAAAATATCTGTCTTAGAGAGAAATGGAATGTATTTCAACATGCAAGAAAGCGTCAAGGGACAGTTCAGTAGGACAGAGACTTTGGATTTCATACAGTTGTAGTTCCCAGTGATGTGGGATGACTGGTTCCAAATCCGGGGTCTCAGCTGCCAGCACCACGTGCTGCTTGCAGTGTGCCCTGAGCAGCCCCCCATCCCAGAGCTGCCTCAGTTAGCCGGGCTGTGTTTTCTGCTCATCAGTTCTGTGTCTTCTCTGGAGAAGAGGTAGCAAACTGTTTCTTTATTCCGATGCATTGCTCACATATTGGTAAACGTGAGCTCGTACTGCATTCTGAGAATTTTTTGACTGAGAATACTTTGCAAAACCGATGGCAGAAACTGCCATGGTGCACTATCCTTCTGCAAGCGGTGATGTTGCAGCTGGTTTAACTTCTGTGTTTTTGTCTTGAGATGGGACTGTTGGCACTGCTGGTTGCCTGTCTGACTTTGCCGCCTCCTAGCACAAGCACTGCAGTGATGCCAGTTGCCATCAGTGGTCCCAGTTCACCCGCCATGTCATGTCTTACACAGCTGATGCCATGAAAATCCCAACCCAAGCCCTTTCTAATCTGTGGGCAGCATCTGTCTCTTGCTGGCCTCCCAAGCTTCTTTTTCTGAGCCCTCTTATTGGGGCACTGGTGATGCAACTTGAAGTTGCCTGGCTGCCTTGCTAATGAGCTTTGCTGTAAAGCTGAGGAAGGACTGTGAGATCTGGCCATGACTGGAGACACTTGGATTTGCTTTTCCTTGGGAGTTGCTGGCTCTGTGAGCATCACTGGTGTGATGTGTGATCTTGTTCTGTTTTGGCTCAGATGTCTCAAGCAGGACACTTTTCTGTCACCCTTAAACTCCATCCCTTGCAGCATGAGGCTGCACTGAAGATCTGTTTTCTCTTAGTTATCTACATCAGTTATAATGCTTTGGGACTGACACTGCGTTGTTACATTGAAGTAATACAAAATGCATTACACAACTCACTGGCTACTGAGGTTTAATGCACCTAGTGACTGCTGTATTCGTGTTTGGGATGAGGGCTTTTAACTTCAGTAGTTAATTGAATCCCTGCAATTTGTCAGTGTGTTCCCTGCACCATTTTTAATCTTTATGTTGTTGGCTGTTTCCTGTAAAGGCTGGATTTACGTTCTTGCTTTAGGTTTGTGTTGTTCCCACATGTATTGGTGCATGAACAACAGAATGAGTGGTGTGAGAAGTCCCACGTTGCTTTTGAGAATAGGCCTGTAGCTTGTGCTCACATAGGAGTTAAGGGTGGCTGTCATCTGGGAAAGGCATATACACTGCTTGGCAGATGCAGCGTTAGGATGTCTGTTGTTTCACTTAGACATGAGAAACTCGTGGTTGTAGCTCCCGTATTTCATTAATGGAAAGCTGTTTGTGAAGATTGTGTATGCATTCATGGGAGAATGAACCGTATCTTTTATCTGATAATCAGAAGAAATCTCTGCATCAGAATCAAAGGAAGAAGTCTCATTCAGAACATAATTTGATGCTGTCTGACCACCATATGCTGTTTTAACTTCCATCTTTTTGGCAAGATGTAATCACCCTAAAATGTGGGAAACCAGGCCGGAAGAGTCTTTTAAAAGTAAGACGCTATCAAAATGGATTAGTGCCTGAATTATGTACAGATTAATTCTCTGTAAAGAGTGGTAAAATATGAGGCAAATAGCCTAGTTTTGTTTAGCAAGTTTTACGCTAAGCCCAGGCAAGTGAATCTGACCATTATTTTATTTTATTAAAAAAAAAAAAAGTTTCTTATTATAGATGTTTTTCCTATCAATTATTTTTCCCCCATCTTTTCCTCTTCTGCCTCTCTTCACAACAATAATTTAAAGAAACTGCCAAGTAGCCTTAGCCATTGTCAGCAGTGCACGTGTTAATGTGTGGCATTGCAGCACCTTCACCTTACCTGCCTCTCTTTATCACACTGCTGTTAAGAGCACCTTTACTGCTGTGCATTTTGCCTTTTTTTTCCTCCCCCCGTGAGGTTTGCCTGAAGCTTTATGTCTGCAGATGGCCAAGTGTCTTGGCTCACTGATCTCTTAAACTCCATATCAGAGATGATATAAAAGCCCTTAAGGTAATGTTCCTGTGCTTCCATCCCTTTTAAAACACATCATTGTGGTGTCTTCAAGAAAAAAGAAAACCAACAAAACAACAACTAATCAACAACAATAAAAAAAAACCCAAAAATGGTGTTTTCTTGTTTTTTGAACAAGTTTCTTTCATAAGAATCAAGTTGATAAGGAACTAATTGCTGGCATTCCTTACTATTTAGTGCTTTTTGCCTAAATGCCACCAACACTTTTCCTTCCCATCTGAAGAGTTTTCAGGAGTTAACAGCTCTCCAGATTCCAAATCTCCTTCTCCAAAGACATGCCAGTTTTCCAGCAGTAGGACCAGGTTGAAGCACATCACTCCAAGTGTCCCCATCATGGACGTGGGCTATGGCAGACTCAGCTGCAGGGTAGCCCACAGCCAGAGCGTGAGCTGGGTGGGCTGTGCGTGTGCCATTGACTCTGCACTGCTGTAATCAGAGCAGCTGAAAACAAATTTGGGTGCAACCCTTCAGAGAAGGCTTAAATGAATCTGAGTCTGGTACACTCTCTTGTTAAACTACTGTTGTAACTAATGATTTTGCCATTCAGAAATGAAGTATTGATCTTAAAAAGAGTTTTTCTTACACAGCCCGTGGCTTGATACCTTTTAAACACTAATGCCCAGGGTATAATCTCTGTGAATAGCATAATAGCTTTATATTTAAGGTAGATTGGGGATAAAATTTTGTGTGTTCATGTGAACTATGAATACCAGTAAGGTATTCAAGCAGGAATTACCTAACCATGCCTTTGAGGGCACTTATCAAATAATTTTTATTGGAAACTTAATATATTGAGACAGTGCGAATGGGAAGCTGATCAGAATGCTAAGGAATGTCCCAGCATCGCATTGCTTTGCTGTCTGCAGATATGCAGTAGGGCTTGATTAATTTAGCACATCATCTAAAATCGTGTAGCGTTGAGTACCGATAAAAATTATATGAAACTGTGTGCAAGAGATTTCTCCATGCTAGCTGTGAAGGATCCCCTGTTCCCTGCAGAAGTCACTGCGATGGCACCCGCGCAGCCGCACCGACGGCAGGTGTCACACGCCATGGGCACCGGCGCTGCACCAGCAGCCAGAGGACTTGCTTGGGATTTAATTTCACGCTTGTGTATCTGAGCGTCAGATTGGTCCCCCTTTTTTTTTTTTTAACTGTATATTTGCAAGTCTCAGACCATATATTATGGCATTCCCTGCTCCTCTGCCCGCAGCACTGGCACGTTGTATCAAATCAAACCTTGCAGGGTAAGGTCTCCTGCTCTCCTTTTTCCTCCTGTCTCCTGCTGTGTATTTCTCTCCCCTCCCCATCCGTCTAGTTTAGATGCTCCATTTTGAGTCTTCCAACAGCATGTTCCTCCCCTCCTATTGTCCCGATTTCCACTTCCCCCACTTTTGCAGGGTTCCCAGAAGATCAGAGACTCCTTGTGTTTGCTCCGTGCTGGACCAGCCCATCTAATTGCTGGCTGTTCTCCAGTCTCCAGTTCTGTGAGAGTGGAGCAGGAAATCACTTGGCTGCTCTGTTCCTGAGCTGTTAACTGTCTCCCAGCTGAGAAAGTCTCATGGAAACCCGCAGTGAGGAGCATTAATAACTTAACTCTTAAGTACTTTTTCTAGTACTTGTTCTCATATTATACAAGCAAAAGATATCGGTCGAGTTTGTCAATTACTTCCACGTATAACTTCTGAAAGGGTAGAATTGGAATGATGCACAAAAATGAATGCATGTACTCTAATGACTGGAGTAAAACCTTTAGCTGGATGTTTTCTCCAGTGAAAGAGGAAGATTCAGCAGTGCTTGAATGCCTGTTACCTTTTCACTGGTGTCATTGGGTTGCCTTGATCAAAAGGTCCATTCCTGGTTACCCCCCGAAACCTGGAAAAAGTAAAATGTCTGACATGTAAAAAAGCATTTTTTTAATAATTTGATTGTGATGCTTCTCTTCCAAGCTTTTGGCTGTTTAAGGTAGAAATGAAGGGCAAGTTGGGGTTCAGGCAAATGTATTTTCAGTTTTTCCACAACAGGTGAATCTGAAAATCTCCTGCATGCTGTGTTGTATACCTCACACCTCCAAATCCCCTGACCCCAGCTGATAGCAAACAACAAAAGCTCCTCAAGATTGAGCCTGCCTTTTCCTGATAGCCTTATCAGCGTGAGATATTGCCAACAATAGCTGCTTGTTCCTGCAGTGTTTTCTCCTTGCTCACATCGCCCTGTGCAGGGTACATGGCCATACTGCAGGCAGGCTGAGGAGCTGGGAGGAGAACATTGCGTTTTCTATGTCAAAGACACCATTACCTTCCCAATTCACTGCATGGCCAGGGTCTTCACCTGTCATCCTTTTCTTAGAGTTTCTGCAGTTATCCAGTCGACCTCTATCTTCTCTACATGGCTAATGGCTGCTGAATTACTGCACGTCTATTAGGAGACTGTTGTCATTACCATTGGGCTGCCTACCATCGTTGCAGGGCTTTATTTAGAACAGTGTGATCCAGTTTGTTTCATGTTCAGTCCTGCAGAAGATGTTTAGCAGCACAACCAGCAAGTTCTCACGTACAGTTCTCTTGACAAGTGCTTGAGCTGTCCTTTTGCTTTGTGCTTTGGTATAATTAAACCTGTGTATAACATGACCCTTCACTATTTATGAGTGTAGATAAATGTACAAATCTATTGTATACATACAGAAAACTGAAAATGCATGTATTTACTAGAATATCAGGTTTTTAATTGTGTAAATATAATGCTGACTAAAGCAAATGTTCAATTTCACATTGAAGTAAGGCATTCATAAAAGCCTGGATTTGCATAATTTAATTTTCTGCACAGAAAATACTGCAGATCAACAGTATGATTCATAGCTTGTTCCATGGTTGACGTATGGCTCTTTGACAGTGCAAGCCAGGATTACAAAGGGCTTCACAGTTTTGGATGCTTTGCACTGACTCAAAGCCTTTCTCCTTTCAACACATACAGATGATTTGAATGAGTTCCTTTCTTTGGATGGCAAAGCACACAGCAGGGCTCACTGAGACAGAGCCACAAGAGCAGCTTCCTCCTTGGAGGTGGCAGGGTGATATCGTCCTCCTACCTGCAGGAATCATAGCTTTTGCAGGGGGAATGGGGGATGAACCCACAATTATGTGCTCCCTCTGTGTAGAGGATGCTCAGGGAAGAGTTGCTTCTCTCTTTTAGTAGTAAAGAGGGACTTAAGATATTTTTTCCAGGATACAAGATTTTTCTCTTCTTGAGTAATGGGGCTAGTTTTTCCTGATAGCCTTTCCAGCCACTCTCCCGGGTTAGTTCTGTGTTCCATTCCTTAGCTGTTCATGGTCTGTGGTGTTTGCTTGTTTGTTCGTTTTGCCAAAACAGTTTGGGTCTCTGTATCTCTCATCTGTTCCTTCCAGTTGATGCAAATGTCTGTTGCCTCCCAACCAGGTAGGCATATTGGGGTAAATCAGAAGAGAAAATAAGGTGTGTGGTGTAGAGCTGCCTACAAACCCTCATAGTGCATGTTCCAGTGTTTCTAGTTCAGCCTGGAGTGAATTAGCATTTGGAAAGTTGCCAAGAAATTTGGAAAACTCATTCAAATCAGAGACTCGTAATAAATGGCACAATTAGTGCCTTTGTTCACACAAGGGAAGAAATTGATGAGAGCAGACCTGCAGTGCCTTTCCTGGGATTGCATGGCTTTTCTTACCATTTCAGCATTCCAAAACCTGCAGGAATGCACGACCCTTGCTGAAGATTGCAGGTTGTCTATGTAGTACCTGTTGGCTGCAGTTTGTTCTCTGCTGCTGTGGCACCAAAGGGTGTGATAACCAGAAGCATCTGCAAAGTTCTGGAGATCTCAGGGTTGACATTCGGTAAAGGTCTGCTACCAGCTGTAGTTGGCCTGGGAGCAGATGGGAATCTGAAGCTTGGTGACTGTATGTGGGTAGAGATGCTTTGGGCAGTTTTCTAAAGTTTTGCTTTCAATAATTAAACTAGTTACTGATCAAATAAATGATCAGTTGGACTTAAATTGCCATTGAGTCATGTAGCATGTGCCTGTTATTCACATTTTGCATATGGGTTTATTTGGTGGTGTATTTATTAGAGCATGGGAATTTCCAGTTGTGATGTTGGAGAAAGATTGAATTTATTGTAGATTTGTTATTGATATTTGTGTAGTCACGCACCTCCCACTGGGTTCCGTGAGATGTACAGAAATACTGAATAAAACTTGCATGCGAACCTTCCTTACCACCCACCCTTACCCCCATTTCCCCCCCCCCCCCCAAAAAAAAAACAACAACAACAACAACAACAACAAAGCACTTCCTTGTGAAAGTTACATATTTCTTCACAAGAAAAATTATTGGGTTTCAGTGTAGGATGTGTTCTTTATGTTTTGGTTGCTAAATTTAATTCCTTCTAGCTTGTGAAGTTTTACAAGGATTCCTTCTTTGCTGGCCTCTCCCTTTTATGTCAGAAGGCGTTGGTGTTGCATGCTGGATATTCATCTGACACACGCAGCGTTGCTCTGGCTGGAAGGCAGCACTGTGTGTCTGCTTTGCTTGGATGAATCCTGTGAGGCGATGTTTCTGGAGCCCTGCTCGTGTTCAGGCTGTTACCCCGTGTGCTGTGGGCTCAGGTCTGCAGGCTATATGTAGAGATTTGTTCCCTCCTGAATGAGGCTGTTCTAAATGAATTAAAACAAAGTTGTGATAGTAAGGATAACGTGCTTCTCCATTTATAGTCTTTCAAGGATCTTGGTCATTTCTGTGTAGGTTTACTAGTTTGTTAGCTTGTTTTCCGAATGGCCATCTTGAAGTCAGAGGAAAATCAGTCACATCTTGCCTTTTGTTTACTTGTGTATATCAGAATATCCTTATGGATAGTACTGAAGTTAGACTGGTACGTGCTAGATAAGAATAAAGGCATTGGTGAGTCCTACCTTCTCTGAATCATCTTTGAGCATTGGGCCTCCATGGATGAGGAGCACACCGCTAATTTTCTTTAAGCGGTGCCAACTTTGTAGTTTCTGCTCAGCGAAGATTTAAGCTTTGCAATGTAAACTTCCTGGGAGTAAAGACCACTTTCCTAACGATTCCTACTTTTCTCTTCCCAGCTCTGACCGAAGGTTATGTTGGCTCTCTGCATGAAAACAGACATGGTAGTTCTGTGCAGATACGGAGGCGAAAGGCTTCGGGGGATCCTTACTGGGCATACTCGGGTGAGTTGGATTCTTCAGAGCAGTGAAACATGAAATATCTCCAGAACTAAAATTTCTTTGCTTTTTGTTACTACTATGCTCAGAAATAGGATTTCTGAGCCTTAATTTACAGTGTATTTTCTGCTGACCTCCTTGTGACTTCCTCTACAGTAATCCATTCTTTTCCTGCGTTTCTGTCAGTTACCTGCAAAGTTTTCCTTGTAACTCTGCTCCTTCTGTGTATGTTTTAAGTCTCTTAACGTAGCCCTGCAGTGGCATACCCCCGTGAACTTTACTTTCTGTCTAAACAGCGTCTTTCCAAGTTTACAGTTTGCTTGCACTGAATCTTGTAGGAAAACTGTAAGGGTTGGATTGACACATCCAGGTGACGAGACACTGGAAATTTTACAGTTAATTATCTGCATGTGTGTTATCACAGTAGAGTGTAGTAAGGACAGTGAGAACTGTCAGTGCAGTAATGCACCAGGGTGTGTGATGCTGAGAAGGTCAGATGTAGGAGGCATTGCGTTATTTGTCCTGTTGCTCTTACAAGAGCTCTTATGAAACGTTAAGGAACTGTGCTTTTATGCAGACCATGGAATTTCACTGGAAGTGAATGATTATAGGTGAAGTTGCAACTTTTTTCCACTAATACACAAAATACCAATGTTGCATTTTATTTATCAGATCCTGAATATAAGCTGCTTCACTTGTGAATGAGATCATACAAGTGAAATTCTTCTAAGCATTTTAGTAATGTAGGACAAGCTCTGCTTTCTGTTTAGAACTTTGAGGTTATCATCAAATGCACAGATATTTTAAGAGTTAATTCTGTGCTTCAGCTTAAAGCAACTCATTTAGGTTTTAAGCCTCCAAACAGTGGAAGATAACTTTTGTGTTGAAATGAATGGGCTATTCTTATGTGTTGACTTGCAATAAAATATTGTACGTTAAGTGCTGCTTGGCAGGTTTATTTTGTTTCTGTTGCTGAAAATTGTATTTGGAATCTTCATTGCTGGTAGTTAAATCAAAATGTTTGAGAAAAACAAAAGTAGTGGAATTAATCAGTTGTCATATATGTAATAACTCGTTTATTTGAGTTACTAGACTTTTTAACCAGTCTTTTGCCTTAAAAACAAAAACAGAAAAATACACACAAACAAATCTACCAAAACAAAAAAATGAGTCCTACCCACCAAAAGTAACAAAATCTCATTTATGCATACAACATTCTTCCTAATTCTATTTTTGTACTGGTGCAGTTCTTCCTTTATGAGTAACATCATTTGTTCACCCCTCCAGAAGACCTTTTACCACCCACTAATCCTTTTAGATTTGTGTCATAATAAAGCGTATAGTCCTGATGTGTAATTATACCTTTCCTGTTGGATTTTGCATCCTTTTGTCTATTGATAAATCTCCCGCTTCCATGAGAAAAATAGCCAACCTGTTTTTAGAGAAGTTAGTGACTTCTTGATCATCAACAGTGTGCCATTCCACCTGATCAGCTCTGTCTAATTAGAACCTTTTTTTGTCACTGTTGCTGACAAAAGGAGTAAACTAGGAGATGGAAAAGATGGAAATGATGTATTTACCAGTGCTTGTCAAGAAACCAGGTGAAGATTTAATATTTTCTCAGCATGCTTAGTCATGCTGCCATTTGATCTGAGTAACTTAAAATGTCATTCCAGGGGGCAAGTGGTTTGGCACCAGCTATTCCAGCTGCAAGACATGAGTTCTTGTTGAAGCTTTCATGACGCGAAATACAAGCGTAAGCTAACAGTGTAGGTACAGCGTGACCTGGCTGCGTGGGTTCTGTGTAACCTACATCAGAACAAGGCCACGATGGAAGAGGCTGGAGGCCTGGTAGCCTCCTGAGCCCCTTTGAAGCCCATGCTGCAGGGAGGAGCAGCTCTATCCCACTGAGCTGCACAGCGAGTGCATCAGAGCAGGATGACATGGGCATGTGCCAAAGGTGAATGTTGTGCTGAAGGCAATGTTCACAGGGTTGCATTAGGGAAGAAAAAGGCAAATCGAGAAATGGGGAAGACACAGTAATTTCAGGAATAAATGGTGGATAGCAGAGCCCAAATGTCAAGCAGATGTTTTTTTCTAGTCAGGCACATTGAAGACGATGCTCAAGTTATCTATTCCTTTCTCTTGCATCCCGGTTCCCCAGAGTGTTTCCCAGAGCACTGAACAGGGCTTGGCTAAGCAGTTTATGTACTAACATCAGTCCTGCAGGAAGGGTTTTGGATGTAACTAGGAAGTTTATATCAAATGAGCTTACAGAGTGGGAAATTCACTCTGCAGTAAGCAATTAGTCCGTGTCAGTGGCTTCCAAGCTCTTCTATAGATGTTAACCAGTAGGCTGTTCCCCTTTCTTGTCCTCGCATGTTCAGACCAGCTCTCTTCCAGCTAATTTTGCAGCAGCTGCTGGCTCCAGCTCTGGCAGTTATGGGCAGAGTAAAAAGCTCTGCTGGCCTGTATGCTGCTGAATTTAAGTCTCTTCTAAGGGAAGTTGCCAACTAGAGTAAATAAGACTGGGATAGCTTCTGCTTACTGTTGGCATACGACCACAGGCAGAGCTCAGTGTTGACCAGTAGGCCCATGTCTCTGCTGGTTCTGTGTTAGGCTAAACTGTGGCTTTATATTGATTTCAGTTGAGCTCTACTGATTGATAGTCAGTGAGGCCCCTTTACATTTATGGCTGTGCCTGCCTCCTTTGCAGAGTTTTCGTATTTTCAGTCTTAAATGCTCTGAAGTAAATTTTGAGGTAGGACTGAAAGGTGTGGAAGTAGGCAGCTGATTGTGGTTTCCCTGCCTGGGGGTGCAAAAGGGCACAGCTGTGCTGTGGAGAGCTGTCAGGTCTTTATCTTCCACAGGATGCTAAGTGAATAGAACTCCTCTGTGGCATGTTGAGAACACTGCTGCTGCTCCACACACTTGTGGGAGGGGGGGTGGGGGGAAAGTGGCTCAGAAGCTGTTTTGATTCTCCAGAGATGGGGAATTTTCCTGGTTCCATGAGGTACTTATGGGATTGCTACGTGTTGCTTGTGATGTCATTCTTCTCAGGCACAGGAGCTGAAAGAGAATTAAGTTCAGCCACTGATGAGGAGTTAGGCACATTTCAGGTCTAACGTTTGTATGAGGCACTTACCTGCCTGAGTAGTCCCCACATTCACCCTGTGAACTCCTGTGCCTTGTGCTCACACTGCACGTGTCCTGCAGCAAGCCTTGGAGCCTGCACTGCAGAGCTCTCCCTTCCCTGTCCAATTGTAAAAGATAGGATTCAGAAACCTTGTAAAATAAGCCCTTTGTTTACAGGCACAATTCCAACTGTAACATTTAGTCCAACTGAGGAATAAAACTCACAAAAATGAAGAGCAGATAATGAAATGAAAGGCCCATTTTAAATGAGTTTTGTCAAAAAGACAGAAGGAAATACAATTGGCCTTTCAGAAGAAACTTCATTAAGTCTGCGCTAGGAGCTCTTTAAACCAAATTCAGAAGTGAGCAACCACTGACAACAGAGCACAGTAACTTGTCTCAAGAGGAGCTGCAGGAGTGAATGGAGACTGAGATCTCCTAGATTTTAGGAGTTTTCAGGAAATCTAACTACATTTCTAGGCAGACTTCTGTGCACACATGTATTTATGTATATTGGCAAAGCATTTATTCCACGAGCGTGTCTTATGGTTTGCCAGAGACTTTCCTAAATTGCAGCTGACCACATTATTTGCAGTGTAATGGGAATGTGAAATGGGCACAGCAGAGCCAAAGCGAGAAGTAGGTGTGGATCCTGGATGTGCCTCACAGCAGTCCTCAGGACTTCTCACTGTTGTTTTTTCCATCAGGCTAGCCGCTGCATGAAGGACAAGTTTGAAATGGCTTTCAGCATAGTCTTTTATTCCCACAAAATTCAGCATCTTTCTAATATCCGTAACAGCAACAGATAGCAAGCAGTAGAGGTGCCTTCCTGCCAGCAGAAAGAGGTTTTTGTAGCTACAAAATATTTCTTAAACATGAAAAGAAATCCTGCAGAAACATGCAGCTGGAAGTACCGCATCCAGGGCTTTCTGGCTGGCCCTCCCCTGTGCATTGTGTGCAGTTTCACAGAGAAACTGCAGTTCACATATTTCAGGCTTTTGAAGATTACTCTCAACTGTCAAGTGTTGTGTCTATCAGTGCTGAAAACACTTTACCAGTGACCTGACAGATGCTGTTTTGCTGTGCAGTAGCCCCCAAAAATGGTTAGCGAGAGGGTCAGGACTTCAGGATGATATTGATGGTATTCCGTTATGAGATGCTGAGTCAGATGTTTGTATCTAAAGTTAGCAGCAATAAAGGGTCTACCTGTAGCCACTCTAAAAATATACCTACACTCAAACGTGTCTTTTTTTCTGAAAAACTGTTATGCAACATTAGTGTAACTGTTGCTGCAGTGAGATTATATAAAGCCAGAAGTAACTGTAGGGAAACAGCACTCTTTCCTCTGTTATCAGATCAGGAGGCTCCTCTTGAGTCGTTAATGCATCTTCACTTACATCTAACATGTGTGATCACAGGGTGTGGAACTGGGGGGCTGTGCTGTCTGAGGGCAGGATGCTGCAGGTGACAGTGCTTTTGTCACTGGAGTTTAATGATGTACCCAGTGTTTGTACCGCAGGGCTGGGCCACCCTGCTCTCTTGGTGTCTGTTCTGCTGCTCAGCCCTGGTCTTGCAAGCTGACTCATTGAAGGAATACTCCCTTCTAAGTAATCAAAACCATTTGTACTTTTTAGAGAACAAAAAAGTAGACACTAGCCAAGGATGTGTATGTGTTCTTTTTGCTTGTTTATTTAACTATGGCTTTGAAAAGATTTTTTTAATAGAAAATGCACAGTTCTTTTTAATCTTAAGATGTTTTCAAGGCATCTTTTTTTCCTCTTTGTACTTTTGATGGCTCTCATTTTCAATGTGAAATTATTCACACTACTTACAATGCTTCTGTCTTTTATGCTTTATATTACTGATGTTTTTTCCATCTGTAACATTGGATCCCTTTCTCTTCAAGATAGTACACAACTACTGTGAACATTAGTAGAAAGTATTAGAAGGAAAAGAGGCTTAAGAAGGGTAGGGATGACCTTGAGAGGGGAAAAAGTGTCCAATAAGAGTAGGACTTGTGGCCACAGCGTCGTGCTGGTGGCCACTATCAGTGTGTGAGTGCTTTGTCCTACAACACTTAGGCAGTTATTGCTGCCTTTTAAGATGCTATTATTTAAAATATAACCAGTGGTGAATATAAGAACTAAGTGGTGTTAGCAAAAGCGCTTGCTGGCATTAAAAAGGGAAAGATCAGTAAAAGTTATTTCCTGAAATAATAGCAAATGGTGATGAAATGTAACTCGGTGATGTCTTTTGTAAATGTGTGAATTTCTCTCTTTGCTTAGATTGTTCTCATTAAATAAGCTGCTAATGTGAATTGGACAGGAAATAATCAGCAGATAGTAAGGAAAGCATTGAGACTTTATTGAACTAAGAGGTAACTAATGGCCTGTTCACTGTGGTCAGTATTTCACTCTTTCTATCTCTCGGGATAATAAATCTTGGTATTGAGCAAAACTTTGGCATACTGCATACATGGTTATCGCCCCACTGTAAGGATACTCATCTCCATTAAATGCAGCATGATCAAAATGAGCAGTTTCTGCCTCTCTCCATTTGCTCTTTGAAGCTGACTTCATATAGGGGGTCTAAGCTGACAGAACCAGGAAGAATATTATCTGATCAGTAAACTAATCTTTGAGTATTTTATCTGTATTTGTCAGAGATAAATGGTAGCCTTCACTGAACCCTGCAGAAGCCAGCTGTGGTGCATTCATTTTTGTATGCAGTCTTATTAGAGTATCTAACAGGTGTTCCCCAAAGCAATGCTGTACTTTGTGAGACAAACGTGTAAAACTGTAGCTTGAGGATTTACTGTTACCATCGAAGCATGTATCTTGATTTATTTTTGTTAATGTGCACAGTTAAGGTGGTATTCTGTTGTGTGATTTATCCAATAAACAGAAAATACCATCACTGTTTTTTTGTCTGTATTCTGATGGCACTTGGTCACAGGTCTTTGCACCCCTGAGCTGGGCACTGCACAAATGTGCACCACAGATAGAGTTGTCTGAGGTATCTGTACCAAGTGTGCATTTACCAGGGAGATGTTGAGGAGAATGCTTTAGATTCTTTCTTTGACTTTTCAGAGTTTTGAAGTAACAACTATGAAGTACTTTTAATTTTATTTTATTTTTTTGAGAATGAAGAAATTAATCCTGAGAATAGAATTTATCTTCCAAACCTTAAGGTACTGTAAATAAAAATTCACAATAACACAGGCCATGCTGAATATTTAACATGGGCAGTCCTTGTAGGAGAACCTGCCTGTCATAAGCAGTCTATGTAATCTGGAATCACTTCCAGTAATCCATTGCTGGGGAACATAGCCCTGACATTTGTCGTGTTTGTTTGTGGGCAAGTTTCTATGTAACGTGCTAAGAAACCCTAAGATAGCAATTCTACTGCATAGATACAACTTCTTTACTGAATACCAGCAATACTGTTTTCTCTCTTCTTGCTACCTTTTCTTGCTTGCAACGCTCACAGTTCATTCCAAGTAGTGTCACTGTCAATCCTGGTTTGCAGTCTGTAATGAAATGGTTGACTGAATTTTTAGATGTTGGATGTGATGGTGAATTTGCCTTTTTTTCTTCCTTGGCAAAGTTCTTTCTGAAAGTTGATTGTTTTTCATGCTTTAAATGCATTAAAGCAAATCCCTGATTTCTGAATGCTCTAATTTTTTTTTCTTTAATGCTTTTCAGTAGAGAGACCATTGGCAGCTGGACAGCTTTGAAAAATGTAAATACGAGGTGCAAAGAACCAGGCTTTCCCTCAACTTCTTTCATGAAGTTTTTGCCTACCACAGCACAAAAGTATTAAATAACTGCAACAGCTGCTAGATGATGTCTTTGGGGTTTCAGATGCAATTGTTTCAGTAGTACATCAAAGTATTCTTACTTCACACATCTCTGGCTATCTGTGATGAAATGATGAAGCTCAAAGAGCTGCTTTTGCTGGAGGAGGGGGGACCCCTCACTTCCTTAATGTACTGTGCTTTTTGTTGTGTTTTCATTGAATGCGAACAGTAGGACATTTGTAGAAAACCTCTGGAAAGACAACAACTACTGCACTGTTCCACGATTCTGAAAATGTGCTGCAGCGCAGCAAAAACTTGTGTCATTTTAACTGATTTCAAGGCATTGAAATGAGAAAGAATATAAAATATTTCAGCTCTTCTTTAGACAAAATGAAGTGAAAGGCTTATGTTTTAAACCTGCAAAAAAAAAAATGAGATGGAGTATTTGAGTAGCAGCTGTGATACAAGCTCAGCAGATGTGCTGGATAATACTCAGAAGGTTGAAGTCTGCTGTTGCCTTGTCATTATCAAATGATGGCAATAATACATTGAATTTCCAATCTTGGTTTAATAAGTAACTGAACACATAGGAGAAGAATAATGGGGAAAAATACGCAAAGAGCAAAGATACTGCAGTGAGAAACAACACTGCAAGCAGGGAGTCTCTGAATAGAACTCTAGTGAGAATGTTTTATTTTTTTTTAAAGGAAGGAAAAATGGTTGTCGCAAACATTTTTTTGTGAAGGTCCAAGCATGAAATAATCAATGCATAAATCAGAATCTTAGCTGTGGAGGATGGAAGTGGAGCCTCTGCATGAAGGAACAGAACAAAACCAGTATTGCAGTTCATGTTAGAACTGTTTGTAGTTCATGTTAGATAGTTGTAGAATTATTTCTTCTCCTTTTTTTTGATGTGATTTTTTGAGATGGCTGTTCAGTGTCATTCCATTCACTCTCCAGAAGATGATTTTCCTTTTGGTATCTCTGCCTCAGGAGTTGCTCCATCTGTTCTCTTACCCAGAACGTATATTATTCTATAACACATCTAAGACTTGTAGGTTTTTTTCATTATGGCCCTTGAAAAAGCAGCCCTTGCCTATGAAGGGCCAGTTCCCAGCTCTGGACAGCTCAGCCAGATGTGGATAGAGGTGAGCTGTCTTTCTTCTAGGCTGAATGTTACATCACATCTGTTAGAGAAATACAGAGTTGAAGAGTCTCATCTGTATGGGTTCCTAGGTGTATTGCAGTGTGAGTGCTTAGTGGCAGATAGTTCTAATGCTTGTAACATCTCTGTGGTCACTGTGCTTATGTGGTGGGAGCTAAGGGACAGGGCAGTTTAACTTCTCTGATAGGCTCCATTCTGCGTACAGCAGCATTGGAAGTTCAGCAGCATCCCAGTGCTTTGTGCTGTTTCTTCCAGGAAGCATCCATCCTTATCAGATGCTGATTGAAGAGATCTGGGTTGCCTGGGAGATTGCATCTTCCTGGGGAGGCCATGTCAGCAGCATGGGCGATGTGAGGCACTTCAGTGAACGGGGCCCTCCTGGAGGCAATCCAGCCACAGAGCATGATTCTGGCTCTTGGTGCTTTCAGGCTCTTCCACTGGGATTAGGACACTTTTGGGCTTGAGTAAGAAGACATTCTTTTCCTATTCAACACACTGAACATTTGACTTTAAAGTATGAAGTTTTTATTAAAGACTGCGTATGCTGAGGGAGTTGGATGGGCACACTTTTAACTATCAAATTAAATAAATATGAAATCCTGCAATGGAGTGCAGAGATGTGCATATAAATTACATCTTTAAACAGCACTTGAATGATTTTTCTGGAAGTGTTTTTAACTTTCTCTTCAGGACTCATAAGGGTCATCTCGGTAGCCTTCCAAACCAAGTCAAAAAGTATTGGCACTGGAATGATTTATTGAAGAGACACGTTACTTTGTGGTATAAAAGGAATGTCAGGTCTTGCTGAGCACCTGAGTATGCAGCTGCTGTTTCTGTAGAGCTGGGAAAGCGAGTGGGTTTAGTTCAATTGAAGCCTGAATGAAGGTCTCCAAAGTATGTCTCCCCACCCACTCTCATCTATCAACTGTCTGGCTGTGAGGTGAGATAGGCTGTAGGTTGGTGGTGCTTCCAGATCAGTTAGTGAGATGATTGATTTCATTCATGATGAATTAGAAGGCCTATGTCCCTGTTGCAGAGGTGAAAATGTCAATTTCAGCTGATGTAGAAAGGGGTGGTAGGCATTGATGGCTTGTGTAGTCCTTGTGGTTGAATTCTCAGTAGGGTGTGAGGTATGTAGTTGCTTTAAAATCCCTAGGTGAACTGAATTAAACAACAAGCAAGCCCTTGGCCAAAGGAGTCTTTGCTGTGAACGTTAGGATCTCTGTCTTTTCTCAAAACTCTTCTGAAAGTACTGCTGAAGCAAAGCCTTCCTTCTGTGCATTCATGCCTGAATGTGGTCTTGATGCATGTTTGCTCCATACTGCTACAGGCTCACAGCCTTGCAGGTTCACATCTGTAGTGGTATAGCTACTGTAAGGTAGGGTTGTGTTGTGATCATGGTCATAAAGACTAGACTGATGCTGGGCGCTGTGTCTTGGATCTCCCATCTGTGGCTGTGCAGAGTACTGGAGCTAGCTGAATTCTCTGAAGCTGACTGGTACCTCTTTTACCTTGCTATAATTTAGGACAACGTGTAAGTTGTCTAGCTGCCAGGAAGTTCAGGAGGAGCTGTTTCACCTGGGTTTCTTTATTCTTGACTCACTTCTGAGACTTTCTCAACTCTCTTGGTGTGCAAGTTTCCTTGAAAACTAAGAAAATGTCCCCCAGTTGAATGCCTGAAAATGGTCAGTACTGACATATGGACTGCTTTGTTTTCTTTCCTGTGTGAATTAGTGAAACAAATGTTTCTTGCCTCCTTTCCCAACCCATCTGTAACAAAGATACTGCTAGACAGATGTCGTCACTTGGGTGCTGCTGATCCCATACACTTGAGCTGTGCTGGACCAGTACCATGCAGGACACCTTGGCTATGTTCGTGTCACCAGGCTCAGTCCTTCTGTGGAGCTCCTGCCCCAACAAACCAGTAGGTGGACGCATTCAGAATGAGGGATTTAACGTTAGGCTCTCTGCTTTGCATCTGTTTGTTTCTCAAGTGCAGAAATAAGACTTGCCATGCAGTAATATTGGCAGTGAAGTCAGGCAGAGTTTAGATCACGTACAGTTTTACATCCTGCTCTAGAGATTGGTGCTGTGTCTTGGGCTGCTGCTGAAGCCTTCTGCACCTTTAGGGTATAGAAAGCTATCTTACGTGCCAGATGTTAATCTGTTGCTAACCAGAGGGGACATGAACTTTTCAGATAGATTCTAACTTGCAAGCTTCTGCAACAGTTCAGATTGTGTTTTTAACTTATATTTTGGTTGTTGGAGGTTTGAGATTGAGACAGTTATCTGGGTGATACGGTATTGTCATACATTGATCTCTGAGGAAGGGGATTTAATGTGTGAAGTTCAGTTGGCAGAGAATTTGATGCAACTTCTGAAAAGAATTGTTTGGTGTGTGTAATTCAGATGCTCTTTATATTGTGAAGAGCTCCCCAGATGCCTTTAGGGCTTCCTTGCTCTCAGTGCAAACACAGAAAAGTCATTCCAACCTTAAAAATTGTACAGAAAATGTACACTGTGAGCAATGTCTTGGTGTTAAATGTAAAAATGGCTGAAGCCAGCGTGTAACAAGATGAGGGCTGTGAGCAGGAGAATTGGCTCTTAGAATCATAGAATGTCCTGAGTTGGAAAGGACCATAAGGTCCAACTCCTCGCATGTCCCCAAATATAGTGATGCTCCAAGATCCACCTGCTTCTCTTCAGTTTGGTGAAAATTAACCAGTGGGTTCAAAAATGGTGGGGGTGGAATAGCAGTTGATAGAGCAAATGTGTTTTGACGGCTCAGATGCGTAAGCCTGAGGAATCTGGGCTGTTAATCTCCTATGGGCCTCTATTCAAAATTGCAAGCTCTCATGAGTGGCTTTTTCAGAATTGTGCCAGTTAGGTCTGGGCTTTCATGAGGAGATCCCTGCGATTTCAGCAGGTGGGCGCTTAAGTCTAAGGAAGGTCTCAGTGGTTCAAGTGATCAAATTATTAGTGACTATTCTGCATTGTGCTAAATGAGGTAAAGCTCTTCAGAGGAATCTGTTGAAGCCCATGCAGGCTTTTCACTTGTGCCTGTGCCTCTGATCCTTCGTGCCAGTGAAGGTCATCTGCACGGGAGCCATTGGAAGAGTGCATAGTTGGAGAACCATCTGCTTGTCTTTAACAGAAGGGAAGATGGCTGTGGCGTTACCTAGTGATGGGATTTAGTGCTGCATTCCATGGTGTTTCTGTATGAACTGATCTGCATAGTACAGTAAACATTTCAAGTATTTTTCCCAAAGTAGTATTGGAACGTAGAATAAAAAGTAACTGCTGAGAAAGTATTTTTTGCTGAGTTATGCTAATTTTGAAAATGCATAATACTCCATAGGCTTTTAAGAAGTGATACTGGGCATATTTAACATTCTTTGATGTTAATTTCCTGGCATATGGACATCTCAACTTATTAAAATAAATAAGTACTTTCAAATTTAATGGAATGATGGAGGAAATGGCCTTTTTCACATTCTCGTCCGCTTCGCTGGGTAATTTAATGTTTTAAAATGTAAGTTCATATTAAAGTTTAAAATTTAAGTATTGGTTTTTGAAATTCTGTAATAAAAAGGTTTTGCTGTAGGAGAGATGTATGAATTAGTTCACACGATAACACAATTTAAAAAGGCCGGTGATTTCCTCTGTACAAAATGCTAGCTGTAAATCCTCCTCCTATACACGTTACAGTGTGGGCCTAGTGATACAATCTCCTGGAAGTGCTTCTTTCCTGAGGCATGGCTGGAGAGCCTGGGTCACATCACTAGATCCCACAGTCCAGCATGGAAGAGGTCTTTTCTCATCTCACATTGCATTTTACTGTCTCTTGGAGAGTTACTGTAAGCTCCTTGGGGCGCAGAAGGTCATTTGTTTATGTTGGCTAGCAAAAGGATCTTTTATGTTTTCCTTTATGCTAGACTTGTATGTTTTGCTTCCAAGGCCTTTGTATCTAGTTGGAAGGATTTCTTCATAGCCTTAGGTGTGACTGCATTATTAGTGGGTATAGGAAATGCACTTTGGTGCTCTCTTCTCTGTTGATGGAGAGGAGGAATTCCCTGGAGGATAAGTAATGCTTAATTTAATTGACTAGAAATAAATATTTGAGACCTAAATATTTAATGGAAATCATTGTGTTAGAGTGAAGGGATGAGCTGCAGGTGGAAGCTTGCATCTCTTGAGAGCTGCTTACCTGCTGCTCTGGGGCCAGTGATGGCTTTATTTCATTTCAAGGCAGACTGGAAACTGAAGAACTTATTTTCAAGGAGAAAAATTGCAAGAGACCCAAATGAAAAATCTGCTCGTCTGAGGAAGAAGTGACAAAGTTCACTGTGATTATATTGATTTTATATTACCATGCAGTGCTGGGACTAGCCCGTGTCTGTTCCTGCTGCTGAAAAGAAGAAAAGGAGGTGCAGATACTGCCCTCCTTTCTGTTTCTCAGTATTTTGTTACTAGTAGGATAACTCCGAGCAGTTTCTTCCTGACGTTCTGGCATCCCCACTGGAACAGGATGGGGCTAACGAGGTACAGTGGGACAGCAGTGCACTTTTCCTCAACAGCCCACCCCTGTGCTGGCTGTGCCCATTGCAAGATGTATACGGTGCCCCATGCAGTGCCCAGCAGCTGCCTCTGTTCTGTGCCCACAGCCCCACCATGGGTGGCATCAACAGGAAACGGCGTGTCTGAGTTGGATGTGGTTTTGTAAAAACTCTGATAGCCCATACCACAAATTATAACTAAGCTGGAATTAATAGCAATTAACAGCACCAATATTCATTTACCAGAAGTTTTGCAGAAAAGTCATTACTGTTTAACTTCATGCTGTTCGCTTTCATTTCAGTCTCGATGAGAAAATTATTCAGTCAATAAGAGTTAATGTTTTATTTCAGACTGGTCTTATCTATTTTAGTATCAAGTGTGCCTTTTGGGAACGAGAACAAAGAGCAAATAAAGTTAATTGTGATAGGAATTTGATATATTATTATAACAAAACTTTCAATTGCTGTATGACTGAAAGAAGACAGGAAGATGTCTTGAACCTATACTTAATCCAGGAAAGTTGTGATGGGAGACATTCAGACTCCTTGTTTGGTGTGATGGAGAGAATGCCTGAGGCACCCGGGTAGGGAAGATGCCTATTTCTGTGTCTTCCTCATGGTTCTTTTTCTCAGCCATCTGACATAGTATGCATGCCTGGGTCTGTGCCAAGCAGAGATGCAGCATCCAAGGGAGACTTTATTACTTCAGTCCTAGATGACTAATTTTCTACCAAATTGTATGGGCCTGATTAGTCTGGAACACAGTAATGCTGTTTTAAAGATCTCTAGTGCATCCGTTACTTCTGTTTCCAGTGTGCTTCTTCATAAGGAAAACATTTGTTTCTAACCATCACATCTTTGGGTATGGTCTGGGCCAGAAAAATCCCACTGAGCTCAGTTTGGCTAGCATGTTTGTTATGTTCAACTTTGACTTCATTGAAGGAATGTTTAAGAAATCCTTGCTTTGTAGCACTCCTGTGATACAACGGCTTCCCTCTCCCCCCTGTGTGTAGAACATGGACGAGGCTCAGGCAGTTATTTGTCCCGAGCCATGTGGAAGACTGAGAACTGAAAACAAGGTTTGTAGATGTGCATCATCCCTTTTTAAGTGATAGCACACCCATCTGATTCAGGCAGGGCAGCAGGTGCTTCATGTCATTTCTCATCAGTGGGACCCCAGGTAGCTGGAGCAGGAGCTGCCATTTGTGCAGTGTGGTGTTTATTGAAGCTGCAGGGCAGGCGGGGGACGGTACCTGCCTGTTAGCATTGGCAGTGGGAGAGGGGAAAGAGCCAGGGTGGCTCTGCAGGCAGGGCAGGGCTGTCTTTGTACTCAGAGCTCTTGGCTTTTTAAATAAAACACTGCAGTAGCTTTGGGCTATTTTTGTATCTTTTTGTTTTTAACTTTAAGCTCCAAAACACTTAACCTTCACTTCTGCAGGAGAGTTTAGAATAATCTGTGTTTTGCAAATCGTGGAATTTTAATACCTTTATCTAAAAACCATTTGTCAGGCTCTGCAGAATCCCTCTTCATTAAATCACTCTTGAGGTTTTTCATAGTTCAAGTCTTAAAAAAATAAAAATGAAACACTCTTTTTATTGTCCCTGGAAAAGCCTTGTGCCTTTATCAGCATCCTCTGCCTTTTGTAGGGGAAGCAAATAGACCCCTTGTGCCGGTGCCTGTACAAAGGCAGAGTCCCCATGTATTTCTGCTGGATCTGTGTCCTCTTGCAGTAGAGTATTTACTTAAATAAACATGATAATGTGCTGTTTGCAGGACTTCTGCATTCTGGGGCAGCAGCGCTGGAGTGAAGCAGACAGCATCCATTCAGATGACTGTACTTCTGAAACAAAGCGTGTTGGCCTAGTGGGGAGAAACTAAAATGGGCATAAGAATCTTCTCTGCACAGAGTAAGGGCCATTGACTATTACCTGATGGCCCTATCCTAATTGGGATACCTCATACCTGGAGGAGGGGCAGGTCAGAGTTCTGGAGGCCTCCTGGAGCTTGTCGGCGTGTCTCAGGATGAGAGTGCTTAGCAGCATCAGCCAGGCGGCCTCTGTTTCCAGGCACTTCATGCCTGTAGGCTCTGCTTCGTTTCAGATTAGGTCAGGTTTCAGCTAGAGGTGATAGACTTTGGTCTCATTATCTGTTCTTGTCAACCCTCCATTTCCTTGCTTCCACACATCTTCCTTCCTCAAACACCCATAATAAGGCACATCTCTTCAGATGGCCGCATGGCACAGTTTCTCCTGCAAACACTTTCTTGAATAATTGTGCCCTTTCTCCCCTCGGCTTGCTTTCACGAAAGGTTGTATTGCTGACTTTTTAGACACTAGATCCCATTATCTTGATGCAAATACATTGTCTCACTAAATGAAGGGCAAATTATTTTAAATCTGTGGAACTCTAAATGCCATTCCTGTAGGGTCTTCAAACCAAAGCAGTGGAAATATCTGACTGCATCCTGCCAGCTAGTGCCTCTGAGAGGGTTTTTCAAACAAACTATATTCCTGGAGGCTGACAGGGAAAGTTTATTTCTTAAACAAAATCAGTTCCAAAAAATCAGGTTTTTGCTCTCTGGGATCCTATAATTTTTGCAGCCACCTGTCCTGGCTGCTTCCTGTTGTGATTTAAAGCTGTGCAGCCTGCCAGCATTTGCTGATGGAGATTGTTTTATGGTGGGCCGGGCTGCGGGGCTGTGCTGAAATGCACTGTAAGAGTATTTTGCTTATTTTACTCCCTCTGCTGCGTGTAGGTGGGCAGAAACCCAAACCCTGAGCTGAAACCCTGCAGGATTCATATGAAACAGAGCGTAGGCTTAAACAGCATGCAGGTTGAACTGTCAGAAACAGGGCAGGAAAAGGAAGAACAGCGCCTGCAGGCAACTTCTGTAAGCAGAGCCTGATTGCATTCGGACCTCTCGGACATCCAGAACTTGTTTTGTAAGATTTACCATTTCCTTTAAAGTACTGAAGGGAGGATTCAGGAAAAAGGTTACTTTTAGATTAATTGGTGTTGATAGCATAATGTAACATTGCCACAGAAGTCACCAAATACACAGCTGGTGAAAGCATGCTGGTTTAGTTTTGTGCTCTCCTCGTCTTGTTTCTTGTTGTACAGGTGGTCCATGAACAAAGCTGTATGAATGTGAAATGAGGTTTTGTCTGAAATGCTTTGAGGGAAAAAAAAAATATATTTTTAATGCATTTCTAACTTCCTCTTTAATAATCACTCTCTTCTAAAAGTCTGTGAACTCTGCTGTGGGTTTTTTTGTTTACTGAATGTGGATGTGAGAGCAAAGATGGAACAGTGGAATATGTATTCTGCTGCACAAAAATGGATTGAGAGTTTTGTCTTCATTGGATTATGAATGTGCTTTGAAGACCTTATAGCATAAGTACATTCTGTAGATTTTATAGCTTTTTACTAGCTTAATCCAAAACAAAACCAGGATCTCCTAGAGAAACAGTGAGTATAGAGAAGACAAAGGACTTCATTTACAGGAAGATGATTTTGTGCGAGTACTACTGGAAGGGAGAATTTATGAGAAATCTTAATAAAAATCTTCAATGAGTCGAATGGCTTGTTATCTTCAACATGGCATAATGTTTATTTTACACTGGAAAGAGCATGAGTACTTGCAAAGAAAAAGTTAAGATTAAGGTTTGTGTACTGTAATGTAAAACATGGATGATCTTTGAGGTTTTTCTTTAGGTAAGTTTCTGAGAAAACACTGGAAGGCATTGGTGCAGTTAGTATTGTGAAAGTGTTTGGTCCCTTGTTAAAATCACTGTCCAGCAGACATTTTATAAATTTTTATTCTGAGTTGATAGCATATACCTTGCTTTTCCCTCTCAAATTTCATTTCTCAGTAGAGTGTGGGGATCTGTGATGATTTAAGTTCAAGTCTTGATGGTAATTTCATCTGCTAAGAACAGAGGACATTCAGACCTCTGAGGTACCAGCAGCGTGAGCGGGAAACGAAGCAGCAAAGGGCATTTTGCGACCAGTAAATGAAATGCTGTAGGGCTCGAGGCATGAGATAATGAGCCACTGCAACAAAATTGGGTGTGAAAGTAAAGCAGAGCAGCATCTTTTTAGTGAATTTGGTTTCTTTCATCATTGAATCATTAACATCCCTACTTCATGTAGCAGTTGGGAAGGAAGTGTCCTGGGAGAAGATCCATCAAAGATGTGTAGTGCACGCTGTCTTACCATCGCGTCTGCTTTGCAGACCCAGACAGGAGGGGACAGATGAGACTTCTTTTTTCCTTTATCTGAAAGAGGCAGAGAAGAAAACAAGAGACTGTTGACGTGGTGGCCTGTGACTAATCATCATCTGTCACTTGCACAGGTGTGGAGCAGGATTAGCATTCCCAGTGATCCCCCTGCTACTTCTGCCCTCAATCTCAACTTTTTTCAAACCCCGTTCAAACCCCATGAAAATGCAATAGTCTGTCTGGCATGAATGAACACTGATACAGATCTGTCTAAGCTCCTTTCTCACTTGAAACTCGGTGGTAGTTAAGACAGGATTATAAAGAAGCAAAGAAATTCAGCTCAGATGTCGTGAAATCAAAGCAGTTCAGTAAAACTAAGGTATTCTCAAACCTTTGTGCCAATTAATGCTGGGCTGTGACAGCAGAGTTTCTTTACCTCATAGAAATTCTAACTGGTGCTTATTCAGGTGGGTGGATTTCAGTAGGGGGAATCTATAAGACTTCCTTTTGATTAACTTTCCCCGGGCGTTATGTCAGATCAAGCGATGCATGACAGTTGGATTTTTATCACTTCAAAGAAGAAAATATTTAGCACGATGTAGAGATTAGATGCCCAAGCTGATGCTGTTAACTGTGCTGAGGACACCTTTTTTTTCCCTCAGCCAAACACATGCTGCGAAGGTGTTTTTCTTGCTACGGAACAGAAGCATTTAAATTTGGAAAAAAAAAAAATCACAGGCTTTGGTTCGAATTCTATTTATATGGAATGAATTTGAAAGCTCAAATTTTGTAGCCTCTTGAGCAATCATAAAATTTAATTCACATCAATAACTGTGTAAAAATTAGACTACATCTGTGCCTTTAGTAGTGTCATGACCCTGGCATCCAGTGTGCATGAAATCAGAGAGAACACTGTTGTAGTTCTCTTCAAGCTTTTATCTCAAAGTTATTGGTTATCCCAAGTGATGTCATGACTGATGCAGTAGTTGGTTGTAGTTGGTTTTTTTTGTTTGTTACAGCAGACCTTTCCCAGTTTAAAGTTAAATACTGTATGGAATATATATAAAGAGAGAGAGAGAGGTAAGGTAGATATATATATTCCTTCTAGGGAGAGAAATAATTGGCTGTTTTTATAAATGCAGTTGTGTTAAAAAATTATAATAATTCATAAAACTGGTATTTTTTGTCTCACTGGAAAAGTACTGATGCTGTGCTGTTCTGAGTTCACACCGTGCACAACTGAGATTTCTTCAGGCAGCTCTGCGGTGAAATTAAACAAATGTTCAGCAGTGCTTTGGAACAGCACAAAACAGATGAGGTTGCAGAAGGAGAGTTAAAACTCTAAAAGTTTTCAGTGGACTGAATGTCATTTCTGGAATACAAATTGTAAAGTTCTTGGGACTAACAGCCTGCTACAAAAATTGCCATAACATCAGTGACCACGAATAGTCACGACCTCAGTTCTATTTGGAGTGCTTTTAAAGGTCTCCTACAGACCTTAAAAAGCCAATTTTCAATGTTTTAGGTAAGTGTGTAAGTGCAAAGATAGAAGGAACACAGGAGGATCTATACCAGAGCACTGATGAGGTGCCATAGTTCAAGGTTACCTCTCTAGCTGTGGTCAGTAGTTAGTGCTTGTAAATGTTTTATTAGATGAGAACAACGCCACCTGAATACAGGCTTCACATCTCCTCTGCAGGCTGCTGCTGGGTTCAGCATTACAGCTGCCAGCAGAGTCGGAGTTTGCAGGGAAAAGGAGCTGTTGCCATGGGAATTTTGAAAGCCGGCGTTGTTTCACCCTTTGCTAGCAATTGTGCGGAAACGTGACGTGCTGGGGTGAGTTGTGCCTGCGCTCAGTCGCACTGTGATGCCGGGTGGGTGCTCAGAGTGGAATAGCTGAACGGAAGGCCAGGAATGGGGAGACTCGCTTTCCTCTATCCAGATCACTGAAGGAGCTTGGAAGTAGTTTGATGATATGGAAACATGCAGTTGCTGGGGTTGCTAGGGCATCTCATGGTCGTGCTTCCCCAGCAGTCTTCAGAAGTGGAGACTTTGGAAGGAATTTTCTATTCTGGTACAAAATGGTTGTGAAAATGAAAAGCTCTTTCTTAAAGGTCAGCCTGAGCAGGGTGCTGAATTGACATTTCTGCCTTTCAGAAGTTCCTCCGAGTTGTTGCTTTGTTATGTGTGATGGAGAAAGTTGATTTAGGTGACACAAAGTCATTTTGTTCGCATTGTTTTGTGTACTTGTCTCTTTTTTTCCTGGTTATAGTACCAGTATGCTTGATACCTCTCTGGGCAGTACTGTTGCAGCCAGCTGTTCTGCGGATCAAACACAGATTTGACATTTCTTGGCAGAATTCTCCTTCTGTCTGACACTTCGCACACTTTTCCCAAGCCAGACATGAATGAATACTCTTGGAAAGTCTGCTAAGATTCTTCAGCCTGCTATTTTCTGTGCTGTCTAAGAATTTAATCCAATAACCATTTCTAGTGACTGTGTCAGGCTTTTGGATCAGAACCAAATCCTGCTGAAAAGAAAAGTTTAAATGTTTCTCAAAACATCCTTCCTTGGCAGCAAGAATATTACAGGTCGGTTTGGGTCTGCTCCCCTAAATGTGTGCCTCTGTGCTTAGAAGAGGTAGAAAAAGAATACTTCTTTTTCTTCCTTGGCTGTCACCTCCAGTCTCCTAACAAAGTAATGATTCAGCTTCCAGCTGTTCCTTCCTCTGTGCTCCCACTTCTCACTTCTTTCCCATTTTCACTGGTACTCAACATATGTCATATGCAAGTAACTCCTCAGTGACTTTTACTTAAACTTTGGGAGCTTCTTGCAGATCTTTATGGACTGATGTCACCAGGCTGCACATGGGTGTTGTCACACAGCCGTTAGCCTATGGCTGGTAGTGGGCTGCAGGCCATTTTCTGTGGCTGGGTAGAAGTTTGAGGTACATCGGTGAAGAAATCAGTGCCTGATCTACAGATTTTATTCAGGTACTCCTTACTTACCCATTTACTTTCCTTCAAACAAAGGATGGCTCATCGAGGGCTGTTTTTCCTCAGCTAATAAAGCAGCTTACAATTTCTTTGTAAGGATTATTTAGTATGCAGGAGGCCAAAAATTTCACGAGTACCACAAGAAATCATGTGAGTCTAATGATGCCATTTAACAGACTGTTTTCCTTGGCATAAATAAGGACCCCTTAGAAAATGGTTATAAAAATTGGAAGAAGCTGAGTTATCTGAGGAAGATGTTAAAAAAGAGAGGGGTGGATTGAGGGAAGTAGTTTTGAGGGTTTGGGGCCTGATAAATCTTCAGCTGAGCAATCAGTTTATGTTGCTGTAGTTTGAGGTTCAATAATCACTGTTGTTTTCTGACTTGAGATGAAGGTCCTGCGCTCTTGGAAAGGCATTAAGTAGAAGTTTGTTGTTTTTTAGCCTAGATCCCTGTAATTCTGGGGCACTGACTTAGGACTCCTGAGAGGAGACACTGTAGAGGAGGCAGCCTCTGCATTAAAAGGACTTTTCAGAAAGCAGTTAAGAATTCATTACTTCTAATACAGATACAAAACAAATGCTAAGCAGGTTGATTAAAATGGCCACCTGCCTCAGCCTGACAACTAGAGCTGTCTAAAACACGAGTGCCTACAGATAAATCTTTCACTTCAGTTCTCAGTTCCTTTTTTCTCTTTTTATTACGAAAAGTTACTCTGACTTTTCCGTTGTATTTGGCCCATCTTCACTGGACTGGGATTTCATAAAATTTCCCTTTATTAACCTTCCTTACGAGAGAATCCTTGAATGTCTTTGCCTTTACCCCTAACAAAGTTGGGATGACTGCCTGATTTAGTTTGAACAGAAACATCCCAGAATCCTATGGCCTGACTTTCTCGCATCAATTAGCTCCGTGTTAACCAGGGGGTGCTATTACTTTTAGTATGTCTTTGGAACTTGTAAAAAGATAATTGTTTATCTAGATGCCAATAGGACTTTAGTGAAGACATGTTTAGAGCTCAAAGGTTTCAGCAGTAATCGATTTGAAAAAATAATGGCTTCTGTCCCCAAGCAGACGTATTTCTGTCTTTTCAAGCACTGTTGAGAGGAGGGAAGTGTCATCAGATCTAGAAGACTGCTGCAAGCAGTTGTGCCTTGTTCCCTGGAACGTGCATCTTTTAAGTCCTTTCGAGACTGGAAGTGAGACAAAAGAAAAAAAAAAAATCTGTTTTAGTCTCTCAGTACTTTCCTGATTCTTGTCAGAGCACATTATGCCACACTTTTCTGTCCAATCTCTTGCATTTTTCATCCAGTTTTCTTAATAGGCTTTCACTCTTTAAACTTCCAGTGGATGAAGGTGCTGGCTATTTTAGGCACATTAAAAATCCTGGCAAAATGCCTCTGTAAATGACACCTAAATATTCTTGCAAGCTTCCTGCACAGCTTTTTAGTGATGTCTGTGCAGCCTGCTGTTACTAAACAGTTAGCTTTGGTGGCCTGCACAAGTAGGAGGGCTTGAGAAGCCAAAGGGATGCATAGCTGCATTTAAATGCTGTAATGGTGCATCCCCTGCATTTGGTAGAGATGCTGCTGCTCCTTTCCTCTTTAACACTTACGCTGCTGGTGACTGAGTTGAGTGCTTCCCTGCTGCTTACTAGCGAGCTGTTGCTGCTGCTCTGAGTGAACGTTTTAAACGCATGTGTTGTAGTTCAGAAAGATAAAACAGCCACTTACAGCTAAATGCTAGAAGAGCATTTCTGCTTCTGTAAGAAATAATTTTGATGAATTTTAATTTTTCCTAAGGGGAAAATGAGTACATGGGAACATACTCTTCCAGGTTGGGAACTTACTGGGAAATGAGTGCTGCGAAGTGGCAAAGAAGGCCTTTGTCAGCTCCTGATCCTTTCTATTCACCAGTAATGTATTTGAAAAAAGTTTTGCAAAACCTTGTCCATACTTAATTAAGGCTTAATTCTTCATCTCATTTATTTTCATTTTGTCTGAAAGCATGACATACCCATACATTAAAAATTTTCACTCAGGAGTTGGGAATGGTAATGGCAATCAGGTTTCAGTCTCTGGCAGAACGGCTGCGATTTGACCTGCAGCCATTTGTTGTGTTGGAATGTGCTCTACACGATGTGATCTCTGCTTGGCTGCTGAGATCAAACTGTGACCATGGGCTCTAGAATGCTTCCAGATTAACAGGTTCTTCTCATATGTCTTAGGCTTTGTTCTGATGTAAGCATGGTCAGGAAAGCTTGCCTTCGCACCATCAGTTTCTGTGATGTGATAGTGAACTGTTTAATATTTGAAAATGAATGAGTTGAAAATTGGATAGTTGAAGGTCAGAACCCTACAGTGACACTCAGCTAATGCACTATTTATACCTTGTTCCAAAGCAGTGCTATATATCAACATGTTGATGCTGTCTGCCATAACTGTGTAGGGTAGAAATGTATTTTTGCACTGACAAATACATAAGAGAGAAAGAGATGGTGTTACATAAAGATAATGTATAGAAAAATTTGTGAGTGAGGCAACTGAAAGGATAGGTCATGTATCATCATTCTATGCTGACTAAAGCAATCTCTGTTGTTAAAGCATTAACCACTGTCAATGCTTGCCTCGGTAGAATTGTCTGGACCGTTCTTTTGCAGGTTCTGGTTCGGTACACCAGAGTAATGAGGTTGTTTTTTTTTAAAAAAAAAAAAAAAAATTCTCCTTAAAGCAGTGAATTAGGAAAGGAGAAAACACATCACTTGTTTCTAGGGCTTAGTTCTCAATTTAAGAATGTGTCGTACATTCTGAAAATGATTCCTACCTCTTCAGTATGGATGGACCAAATCAAATGTAATGTATGAGGTATGGATCCACTAGCAATAACACCAGGTCAGCATCCAACTATGCTAGGTCAGAGAAGCAAAACTTCATGCATGGATGTTCTGCAAGGCAGAACTTTGTTTTGTGCTGGCAAGGGTTTCTTGGACACTGATTCATTGTCTCCTATTTCACCTTGTCTACTCCTAGCATCCTCTGTGAGGTCTGTGAACTGAATAGGGGATTTTTTGTGTTTTCCATCATTCAAAACCTTAAATATCCTCTATTAACCTGAAAGAAAATGTGTGGTATATTCCCTATGCATTGTTATCAATCAGCTGGATGAAGATGATCTGCTCAGCTGGTTTTAAGAAAGGATGTCTTGCACTGAACAGATGAAAGGTAAGAATATAGGAGAAGCTGAGTTCATGATTCATGGTATTCAGTTCAGATCCCGTGATTTCTAGATGAAAAGAAAGAGAGGAAGGACTGCAATTGCATCTGCAGATTTTTACGTGGTGAAAAAATTAACAAAATGAGTATCTATGTACAAATGCCAGTGTGAAGTGCTTATCAAGTAGACTTAGCACCTGAATTAGTGATAAACACTCAACTCATATCTGGCTTGATGGACCTGTCTTTTTACTATCCTGCTTCAGAAGGAGAACTTCATCTTTTGCTCTGTATCCCAAGCAAAGCCCAGAACTGTAGAAGTGAAATCTTAAAACAGGAGCTCAAGTAGCGTTAGAAGGGTCATCTTGCTTTGGTGGTGTTATTCTATTCTTGGAATATTTCTAAATACTCATGACAAAAAGTGTGAGCTCACATTGAATATTACTAAGGATGATTGCTAATTATTATTATTTTTTTTTTAAATTAAAAAACAAAAATGCAACGACCTTTGAGAATCTGTCATCGAACATGGGAGGTCTTGAGGCTCTTTTAAAATCCCTTGTCTTAGAGTAGAATTCCCATAGATAAATTGCAAACCACATTAATGTGATCATTGCCAGGCTAAAAACATGACATCTGCCTGCTATCTTGACAAAAAAGTAGTAGTCTGTAAGAGCTAATCCACTGCCTGGATAGGAAATGATTTATTTTTGCTGGCTTTCAAAAGAACACCTTTTGCAGAAACATATGGCAGAGGATCTTTTGCAAAGGAAGCGGAGCACTTACATGCAAAATATGAGCTGAAAAAGAAAAAAGAAAAGAGGAAAGTCTTCAGACTTGTTAGACAAACCATTTTTTAAATTCTCTTCCTGATACGAGATTTTTTTTTACCAGTCAAGAAAATTAATCAAAAGTAAGCTTCCTTAAGAGGATGTCTAAATAGATATTGATTTTTTTTCCTTGCACTTTGTATTTTGCAGAGTTTTGTAGTTTGTAAGCCCTTTTAACTCATGAAAAATGGGAAAACTCATTGTGGTGTTTGACAGGTTGCTGGAATAATCATCAAATGCCTGTCACTCGTAATTGTGCAGCTGTATGTAGGGGGGGAAGGTTTTTATGCTTTCATGCCATTACTGGCTCTTGTGTGGAATTTCTTTATTTGCATGAATATGTTGAAAAATTTATCTGAATGTCCTATATTTTGTGTACAGATAGAGGAAGATGGTGTTTTCTTTTCCAAAAAAGATGCAGTCAGTTACTCTAAAAACAACTGAAATTATTATAATCTCTGGGGGTTTATCTTCTGGATTTATGTAAACAAATCTTCCTCTTTGCGAAGGCTGTTTTCTTGTACAGCAGAGACTGAATTCAAATAAAATCAAAGATGTTAGGTTTGTTAACATGTTCCTTTGAGATTCTCGGTGACCTGTAGAGAAGTAAGAAAAGAAGTGCCCAAGGCTCACTGGTTTGCCATCTTAGCTGTGTCCCTGGCCCTGACATACATGCTTCTATGGGAAGGCACTGAGAAGTTTCATATGTGAGTTTTGGATGCCTTGACATTTTTATTGCCTTGGCCAAGCCTTGAATGTAAGGTGCTGGCATTTCTTTTCCTTGCTTTGTCTTAAATGTTAACAGATGTCCACCCTGACTAACCTGATCTCCTATGATGCTCTCCCACAGAAGTCTGCTAGAGAAACTGGCTGCTTGTGGCTTGGGTAGATCAACTGTTAGTTGGGTAAAAACTGGCTGGCTGTCCTGGCCCAAAGAGTCCTTGTGAGTCCAATCTGCTTGGCAGCCAGTCACAAGTGGTGTTCCCCAGGTTCCTGTCCCATCCATGCAATCCTTACCTCCCTGTAGTGCAGACTGAGTGGTCTGCCTTAAATTGGCTGTTTGTAGCTGGTGAGGCACCTGTGAGCTCTACAGGATCACATCACCTGTGAGACATTAAAAACACTGAGTATAATTGATGCTTTTTCTCTGCCAGTGAAATAAATAAATAAAGCCCCCCAGAAAAACAGATTTGTCAATTTCTTGCTGGCACTTTCAGGAGGGAAAGCATAGCAAAGTGGTAGATAATACTTCAGATTCCTAATGGATTTTAAAAGGAGTTGTGTGTTTTTTTTTGTTTTTTTTTTTTTAAAGCAGGCTGAAAAGTCACTGCTGTAAATGCATTTGAGAGCCACAAGAGGTAATAGATAATTTTCTTTCACGTAAAGCTTTAATGTTTTCATTTTCCTAAAGTAAATAACACCTTGCTTATCTGTATTTAAGTATGCCAATTTCTCCTTGGTAAGAAGGCTGTGAAGGTGTTAATTACTGTGAGCAATTATTAATGGTACTTTTATTTTCTTGCCAGCTGTTGGTGGCTTAAGGACAGGTGGAGAAAGTCATGTTCCATTTGTAGCATAGGTCCTTCTCTACGAGCATAGTAAGGATAGCAAGGGAGGGTTTTAATTTTCTGTGTGGGTTAAAGGAGCTGGCATTCTTGCATGGATGGCTGGTTGATGGAAGTTCGGGAGAGTTGCCTTTACTGCCTTTCACTTAAGTGATCCATGAACTAAAGTGTCCCCAAGTAGAATATGACACAACAACCTGTGACGCGCTCATTAAAGGCTCATATTAAGGCCTGTCTGGGAACTCTCTAATGCCAGATCATCGAGACCATGGACCGTAACAGCGCCTTTAGAGTTCCAGTGATCCTTAATGGTAATGCCTCAATATCTGGCTCATGGGTAGAATATACAGCATCGCTGTCCTGTGGAACTGTTAATGACTGTTCTCAGAGACCTCTTAAGATGAGGATTGTTGGTACAATGGGCATGAAGTGGTCACCGTTCCTTGTGCCAGTCATCTTCATCATGCAGTGGTAAAGTCATGAGTTAATTGACGTTACTGTAGCATAGTAATGCTGTGAATGTAATCATAATCTCATGACAGTGAAGTCTGAGCAGCCTAGGAAGTCTTGGAAAGACGTATCTCTGCACTGACTTCATATTGTTGTTACATAAAACCTTAGTGCATCTGTATCGTGAGTTCTCTGTTCAGTTCTGGTCTCTGCACCTCAAGGAGAAGCTAATATAACACCTATGAACAAGAGCTGACGGGAATTGTCAGAGATCCGCCTTTTATTGTTCCTGATCCAACACACTTGTGTACTTCCAAAAGAGTTCCTTCAGTGACTGCTGCTGGAGTTCAGTTAACAGCAGGCTGGCTGGGCATCAGCCTGACCCACACAGCCCATTGAAGTGTGTGGTGTTGTGCTGGAACTTGGTCACAGTTAAATTTGACCAAAGCCAAATGAGAGAAAACAGTAGGTAGAAATATAGCTTTAATCATTAGGCGGCTTTGATCATCTGTTTCATCTCTGTATTTTTGAAGATACAGTTGTATGGTCAGCAGAAGTGTCAGGCAATGTCATTTCATGCTGACAAAGCATAACATACTGGCTGATTTTACTGATAGGCCTTTTTTTCTGTGAGTAGATATGGAACCCGAGTACAGTAAGTTGTTCAGCTCAGAACAATACATAGCACTTCATAGGAACTGTTGGTTTTTTTTTCTGTATAGATGTACTTTTAGATGCTCTATTGTATTAAAGTAAATGCAAATAGTGTGAATATTTTTGTTTGGTTCTTTAATTTCTTTCCCCAACAGCGTGGATTGTAACATTTGGGTTTTAGCAGGAGCAAGGGCAGTTGCTTGCATGCAGATGTAGAGCTGCATTCCTGCCATATCTATCCATGACCAGTATTCTTATGCTGTTGATTTTGCGTGTGGATTTAAAAAAAAAATTCACCAAATTACTTCATATTCAGCATCTTATCGGGCCACAGTTAGATGCTGGTAGTGAAGGAACAGCTGAGCTAAACCCTGCTGTTGCAAAGTGACCGCAGGGGTCCAGAACCTGGCTTGAACAAAGCCTGAGCACTGGTGTGGGTGAGGTTGTGAAGAAACAGGCTTCATCTAGGGCAGGGTCCTGGAAGGACATGGTTATATCTGTAAACTGTAGAGGCTGTTGCTTATACTGGTAAAAGGTTTGATAGATGGAAAGTAATTTTGGGATTTAAAATATGTATCAAAAAGGATTCTGAAGACCATAATCCTAGTCTTGATTTCCTGGTTTGAATGAGAAACAAAATGAGGATATATGTTACGCTTCAGTATTAGATGAAATGCTGTGGATTCAGGATCAGTGTTAGACAGCCTTTTGCTTCTCTTCACTTTATTTTCTTGTCAGAGTTTTCCGATGTTTTCTCTGAATATTCGATTTTCTCCTCGCTTAGAGCTGTTCTGGTTTGTGTCTCTGTTTTGTTGAGGCACATGTATTTTCTATTCCTGTGCTGCTGTTACTGCATGGTCATTGTTTTTGATCCCTCTTTGCTTTCTTAAAGATAGTTATTGCTTTGATAGTTACTGTTTGGTATTAGTTAGTTAGAGGTTGTTTAGCTCAAGCTCTTCTGCATTGACTGTGGGTCAAACCTTCAGCTGTGTAAAATCAATGTAATCAATAGAGCTCTGCTGATACACATCAGTGCAGATGAGCCCTTGTGTAACATCAGCTCAGCAGAATCCTACTCGAATCTTTGCTTTATTTCCCAGTTCAGCTTTTGGAAGGCATTTATGGTCACAAAACACTTGTTTTCTTTCTGCAAACCCTGTGGTTTTCAAGGCGTAGAGCAAACAGAACTCAATTAAGAAAGATAGCTTCCTATTAGGCATGTCAAAAAATGTACCCTTCTGTACAAATAAATTGAAGCTTGGAATATTTTAGAGGGAGAATTGTAATCTTTTCCCCCGTGACTGAATGTATTAGTTCACAAGTCCCATATTTCAGGCGTTGGCCATTTGGCATTTCAGGACACTCTTTTAAACAATAGTGGCTGCTTATGTGGAGTATAATTAGGAAAATATCTGATGTCTTTCTGCCTTTGCCTTGGCAATAAATCCCACGTACATATGTGAGAACAAGAAGAGCCAGCGGTATTCGGCCAGCCAATTTCTCAGAACATCAACCAGCAAATGTTCCTTCTGCAATTGGTTCTGCACGGACCACAGTTTAAAACCACTGGTTTAAATGCCTAACCCAGCCGCTGCCGAAGAGGCAGCAAAGCTACCGGTGGAGCTCAGCAGTGGTGACTTTCAGTCTCCTTCTCTAACCTTTATATATGCTGCCTCTGTGTGTCAAGAGGCAGTAATACATCTCCCTGGAAGAGATGGCTGCAGGATATGCTGGTATATTGGTTGAGTGGCAGCATGAGCTAAGTCATCGGGAGGTGAGCTGTAACAAGTGTGGCATCACACCTGAGCGTCTGCATGGGCAGCTAAAGTGGCAGTGTTCGGTGAATCTGAGAGATGAATCTTCTTTTTTGAATGCCCACAATTTGCAAGGGAAGCTGTTAAGGTGGAAAGGGAGGACCTTTCAAAATGTGACAGTAATCACAATCTATTCTCGATGAAAAGCCTCTTCACTAATGGGTGGGTACCCAGCATGGTTCCTTTGCGTAGCACACCCACTACCTGTCCCTGTTTCAAATAGGAAAGGCTTAAAACAAAGAAGGGAAGAGCACTGATTACCAGGAAATGGCAACACAGAATGAAAGAACAGCAGATGAGTTCAGACGGACCTCACCTTCTGGCCTAAGCTTCAGTGAGTTACGGATCACACTGCAGGATTGAATCCTTTGTCTGCACGTGCTGCTGGGGTAGGCAGAAGGAGAGTTCAGCAGGTTTCTTCTGGTGGAGGTCATCTGCCATGCCAGATGGTGTGAACTGGCATGAAAGAAGCAAAAAAGCAAAGTTTGGGGGAAGTGAAAGAGAGAGACGTTGAGTTAAATATTTGTTTTGTCACTGTAGACTCTGTTTTTTTCCCCCTTTGTAGTATTCTCTGAAGACCTTGCATGGGCAGTTATTTTGCCAAAATGCTACAGGTATCATTTTGGATACTTCTTGGTAGGCTTTTCATGCACAGATGGAAATCTGGGCATGTTATGGGACCTCTTCTGTCTCCGACTGGTGTGTTGTCAGATTGTCACTGCATTTTTAAAAATCCTAAGTAGTCTCCTTGGGTTTTCATGATTGTTGTCAAGGTTATGTTGTCACAGTGAAGGAGCACAGTTACACCATTCACTTAATGCTTGAGAAGTGAGGATTTGTTGGCAAAGATTTATGAAAAAGCAGCCCCATCTAATACAGATTGGTGCAAAGCTTGATGCAGTGTTTTCTTCAAGTTTGTAAAGGTGTTTATTTACTGGGATAATAAACAGAGTGTGTTGGAAAGTTAACTAGTAGCTCTGTTCCCCGAAGTCTAAATCAGTTGTGTATTCCATCAGTTAATATGTAAATAAGTAGTTGATTAAATAACTTCACAGTTTCAATCCTTGGTGGGTTTTTGGTTTGCTTGTTTTGCTTTTCTGTTCAGTGACATTTTTCTTTTCCTTGGTTCAGCTCTTTGGTTTTAAGTGGTACAGAATTGTTTTTAAGTGGACAAAGTTTTCAGCTTCAGAGAAACAATGTCTTGCGGTCTGAAAAACAGTATCCTAACTTATATCTCAGACCCATCTTTGAAGATACATTTCATTTAATTCATCACTACCTTTAAAGAAAGAGGGAGGAAACTGATCTCAGTAAATACCAGCAAAAGTTCCTAATCACATAGACACAACATAGGACAATTTCAAACCACTCAGGATGCTTAGCAGTATGGTGTATAATATTCAGCAATTGCTGTCGAACAGAGGCCTGATGCTCAGGAGCTTCTTAGCTCCTTATTATTGTCATTAACAATTTTTGGGCTATATATATATGTAATTTTTTGAAAAGTCATATTTAAAGAGAATTACATTTGTTTACATGTTTAAAAATATTCTTTAGCTCTCTAAGTGTCTGAGAGGGTACTACGGACCTGCCAAGGTTCTTTTTGCAGTTACACATTCACTTGTTAATGACTTTGTCTTAATCAATACTTTCTCAAATGGAGACGCTCACATATTCCAGGAGTCACCTTAAAAGACCTCTGGCAGATAAATAATTAAATGACCTGCTGGCTGCTTTCCTGTGTGCAAAGAACTTCTGGTAGAAACCTAATTGTTTGATTTCAAAAATCAAACTCTGCCAACCGCTTGAAAAAGGCAGTTTGAGCTGCTTGAAGAATCTCTTTGCTTATAGCAGGTCATTGTAGTGATGTGCAGAGTGAAAGACGAGGCACTTCTGCTCTTTAAATACTGCAAAAATGCATAGCCTGTGGGAGTGGAACGGAAAGGGAAAATGAAAATGAGCAGAGAGTGGAAAATCTCAACTGGGCAGACTGCTAGCTGGGAGCATGGTCCTGGAACTGTATATGTTTGCACAACTTTTAGTGTGAATTGTGTTGACTGCATTATGTGTGCATGCATGTGTTTGAAAAATTAGATACATAAAACGTGAATATGTTTTATTTGTTGTCCTGACATTAGCTTTGTTGTAATAGAGGAGTCTGAGCACTGGGGCTAGCAGTCCTTCTCTTATGTTTGGTTTTGACCAGTGCATCCTATGTTCTCTCTATCTTGAAGTGCCAGAAATAGCCTGGATGTGGTTATAGGATGTCCGTTACGGCTCACAAATGTGGCGTGTGCCCAGTTCACAAACGTGAATTGGGTAATGAAGCAAGTTAGTATTTGTCATTGTTGTTTGTTGGATTGATTCGTTATTTATGTGAACAGAAGACTGCATCTTTGGGAGGCAATGCTAGAGGATGCCAGCTGCCAGCACAGAGAGGGGGTGGAAAGCAGGGTCTCAAATTCCTTATCTTAAGACAAAAATATTTTCCAGAACAGGTCTGTTAGTAGCCTTATTTTTTAGTTGCCTGCTGTAGTTCGTAAACCCTTGCAGGCTTCAGCAGATGAGTGTAGTCACCCCAGAGAGCAGAAATGTGAATTCAATTACATGGAGTACGTTGAATTTAATATTAAGGTGGGCTGTCAGATAATTTGGGAGATGGGACTGTTGGTTCCTCGAGGAAGTGAGATATGCAGGTCCAGATTATTAGATTTTAGGCAACATCCAATTTGAGAATTATATGAATACAGTTGCCTATTGCATTGAGGCTGTTCTGAATGCCTGAGGACTCAGCTGTCACAGTCTGGATTGGAGGAACCTGGGTGAATTGATGGGATCTCAGAGTAACTCGTGTGGGTGATGGTCAGAACTTCAGTGCCCTGCAGCTCACCTTTTTCTTATCAAAGATATTTGTGGAGAGATAGGTAGTCAGGATGGAAGTAAGTGGCATTTAGAATTTACTGATAAGCAGTGACAAACTGTTGTTTAGCTACGAAATGTGATGGGATCAGCACAGGTAGAATTAGCGCAGAATCTCAATGAATGAAAGTAGTTGAATGGATGTTAATATGTACAGAACGAAGGTTCCTTTCCCCCTTTCTGTGATTAGGCTTTTAATTTTGAGATAACTGATTTTAGCTTCTTCATTCACGTGTTTTTGTGTTATGTAGAAATTACTACAAACACCGTCTTTGCTTTGATAGAAGTGAGGACATTTACATAGAAAATCAAAATAAAAATGTATCTGATTTCTTGAGGAATTAGAATAACAATATAGCATAATATCTAGAAATCAAAAGATGTGACAGGAAAAAAGTAATACCTCTGAACAAATAGTAGATTATAAAAGCACATGTGGACGGATGAATGTAGTTGATGAGCAAACTCCTGCAAAGTTCTTCGGCATCCTATGACCAAAAAGGATTCACCTCTTGTACTCTTCGTATTTTTGAACCGTGGTTCATGCTGCTTAAGTCCATGTGCTGTCCTCTTCTCTCTGACCCATCCCCTTTCCTATCCACCTCTTTCTCTGTTGAGCTGTTGAGCACTGTGCTTCTCAGATAAACTCTAAGAAGTGCTCTGGACCTGGATGTGTTTAGTTCACTGCAGTTACCTGGTGAGAAGCTTAGTTACAGCAACTGAGTTTGTTGTATGATATTTAAAAGCTCATGGAGAATGGAGGGACCTGAAGTCTTGTCTTATTCAGGATATTCTGTATGACTGTTCAAATATGTCTGCCATTGCCAAGAAAGTAATTGAATCAGACCTTTCCTTCCTCCCTCCTTCACCAAGAGGACCGTGCATAGAGCTGAAGGTTGAAAAGGGGGAAGTGCCTTCATAATCTCCTGTGCATTTGTCTGCAGCAGTTCTTTCTCTAGATCATACACTGATGATCTGCAGGAGCAGAGCCTGTGACAAGGATAGATAAAATAGATGTTACTCTGTTCTGCCTCTTTTAGCAAGGAGGGTTGGCACTTAATGTTTAAGTTAGAAAGGTTCACTTTGCATGAGGTTTTGAACCCTGCTGTCCGCAATATGCAGACATGGAGTTGCTGCTCAGTAAGAACAGTTTTGCAGGTACATGTTTGTATTTAAAGCTTCTCAGAGCAATGCTTTGATTCAAAATTTAACAAATAATGCTCAGAGTCTCTGGAATATGCCTTAGGGAGCTTCTTATTTAAAGTTTATGTAAGATGTGTTTCATAGCTTTTGAATGTGGTATTTGATCCTCATGAGTGTGTTTGTCACTTGGTGAGTGCTTGTCATTGCTGCTAGGGCCATCGTGCTTTGACCCACTGCATTGTGTGATGGGGCTGCAGATGGTAGTTTTCCACTTAACTCTGCAATTCAGGCTTCAGAGAATGCTGTCTTTGAGGCTGCAGGTTTGGGCACCTGCAATTAGTGTTATATCTTTTATGGCACAGTCCTTTATCCTGGCCTTGACTGCTGCTTCTGGACTTTCTCCTATTTCCTCTTCTGAGACAGTCTAGATAGTATAAAGTCCTGCTTATTGCTGCTGACAATACTTTCTTTATTCCCTTGTGTAGTCATGGGAATAGAAGGATCGTTGTAGACCTGATAATCCCATAAGGAAGGTGAAAGATGCCTGAAAATTTTTCCTCCTCTCCCTGATATCTCACCCATCTCTCCAGCAAGGCTGAAAGCATTCAGATGCTGCCAGTTCTCTCAGCCCTAATCTGTGAAAAGCCCAATCTATCAGGAGACTGATGATTAAAAATCATGCTATTGAGAGGAAGGAAATAAAAATAATCCTGATTTTTCTTTGGAGTTTTCCTTGTAGTTGTTTCTGGGTGACATTTCTTTAGCTGTTCTATCAAACCTGAAAGGTTTTATTTCCGCCACCCAATTTTCTATTAGGAAGCTGCTAAGATCCTGCTGTAATCACAAGACCCTGAGCATCTGCCTACATCTGTAGTGACCTCAGAGGAATAGCTGGGGAGGTCTTGCTTGAAGTGTGAAGGAAGAGTCAGACCTATCAGGCTCTGGCCTGTGCTTCCCTGCCAGGTGTTCCCCTCATGCTATGGTCAGTACATTTTGCCTCTTCCTTATCAGATTTTCCTCTTTTTTTGGAGGCCTTCCAAGAAAAAATGCAAATAGAACGATGTGGTGGAATGCATGGTAACACTGATTGGATTTATTCTGGAAATGCCAAACATGCAATCTCAGTTAACCATGCTATATATGTATATATATATGCTTATATATGTGTATGTATTTAAAAATATATGTGTTGTTTGTGAGAAGAAGGGTTTTTTCTTCTAGAAAATGAATTTTCAATTCCTTATTCGTACTGAGAAAGGTGGCATAGAGTCACAGATTTAATTAAAGGTATAGCAGGCTTTGTCAATCAAGTGAGGCAGAATTATGCATTGGCTACCTTCCAGAATTGCAAAGGCTTACTATGAAAAACAAAAAGCTTTCCCCAAAGTGTGTTAACACACCTTGACCATTATTACAGCTCCTGTTTGTGTGGGTTTTTTTCTAACCTTATGCCAATAAGTGATTATTGTTGTTCTGAAAACCAGATCTAGCAGTTTCTAGCCATTGCTGGCTTGCAGCTTTAGATCTTTTACTGCTGTTCTGGGTTGCTTTAATTAAGCATTAGGTCAGTCTTGTAGTAGGGAAGCCTTTCATAAGGTAATACGTAGGGAACTATCTTATAATATTTCCTTCAGTTCATTAGAGTTGATTTTTTTTTTATTCTAGGGGTGAGGTATGCATAAAAATAATGGCAACTCCACAAGAAAGTGCACACCTTGTTATTATGGTAATAGAGCTTTGTTTACCTGACCTTCCAATTAGTCAGATGTGGGTTTGTGTTTGTATCCTGATTGCCTGATCTCAGTGGGTCTGGCTGGTTCGGGTGCAGAAGCAGTTCAAAATAAATAAATGAAAAGGAACACCAGAGCCAGCCTCAAAGTTTCTTTCCCTCCCCATCCCTCAAAGCTTTTGTGAAACCAAATAAGATTTCAGCGTGATATTAATGAGTAGTAACAGAGAGGCAGAATAATTGATACCTTCCTGGTTGTGATTAGGATTCAGAGGAGTTACTTAACTACCACTGTTTCTTAAATATGAATTCTGATTAATAACAGAGACCTTTTTTTATTATCAACTGTGTTTGTTAATAACATTTTGTAGTTGCAGTACTATGAAATTGTATATTTCCTTTATGTAGTGTCACGTCTTGAATGGTAATAATCACAGTGGGAACTTCTGAGCAGTACCTGTCATGTGATCATTGATTTTCTTAAATTATGTTATAAAAGTTCTTAAATTCTTTTATTTTTTTATGCCTTTGCTGTGATGACTCTGGTGGATTATGCTGGTACTGTTTAAATATGCTTCCTGTTGTTGCGATAGATACTGAGGAGGGGAAGGTTGATGGTTACCTCTGGCAATGAGCGTGCTTCTAAGAGTGATGTGAGCACACAGATGCTGTAAGTGGTTTCAGTGCACTCAGTGAGTTGTTAAACATAAACTGTTAATGTCACAACAGTAAATTAGAAAATAAACTTTATTTTGGTGTGGCAGTTTATTTATTTTTTAAATGGAACTTGTACAGCTCAGGAGAAGTGCTGGAGCTTTAATAGCAGTCCTACACATATGCGATGCATTAATCCCGAGCTAGCTGCCATATTCACTGCTCTCCTTGCTGTTAGCTTGGAGCATGTCAGTCTTCATTAACTGGCTATTTTAGGAATCTCCAACCATTCCCAGGCTGGAGCTAATTAAGAGCATTCTAGTGGTAGGAGTGCAGGAGGTCAGATGCTGTTTTGTGAAGCGCCATTGTGTCCAGCACCCCTCCAGCTGCTGCTCAAATATGTTTTGCTGTTCTGCAAATCTGTGTGAAGGGAACGAAGGACTCTGCCGATACGGTTGGTCTGTTTTATTCCCAGGACATGCAGGACATTCCCAGGACGTATTGGACAGAACAGGAAGGAGAGGAGTGCCAATGGATTTGGCTGTTCATGTAAGAAAAGAGGGCAGGAGGACTAGGGCTGTTACTGCCTATTTGGTTTTCAGGATTGCCATTGAGGATATTGAGGAAGTGTAGCATGGAAAAAGGATGTTTCTGTGTTTTGCACCAGTCTAGTAAAAAGTTGCTGTAAAAAGAGTGAAGCATTGAATTTTTCATACCTTTGAACTTGCTAACAGGTTTTAATATAAATATAAAAATTTCCCCACTGATGTCAGCAACAGATATTTCAGAACTTAGTAGGTCAGTTACAAGCAAGAAGTACTTACTTAATAATAAAGTATTAATATTTATGAGAATTGCATATTTATTCAGGGATCTCAAATTGTATTACAGATTAAATGAGATAGTGCGTACACCACAGCCTGGGGTACAGAGAAGTTAAATCAACTACAAGGCATCTGGGCTTGGAACCAGTGAGTCTCTTCAAGGAGTGAAGTAATTTTATCCACATCCTGAGAGGTTGCACATGCTCCGTGATGTCAGGTTTAGAGTCACCAGCAAGGCTGGCAGTTGCAGGCCTGGCTCCCAGGCATGTGCTTGAACCAATAGACTCCACCTCTGCACCCTACTTTGTCGTCTTTGAGTGCTGATTTGAACTTTGGGTTACTCCAAGCAGAAAGTCAATTTGGTTGTAGGATCTACAACCCTCATTGATCTAAGAGCGAATCCCACTCCAGATAGAGCCACGTTCAGGGAGGGAGGTTTTATTTCTGAAAAGGAATGGAAATGAAAGACTCATGTAGAGATGACTCAGATAGCAAACTTCTAAAATCCTCTGACTTTTTTTTTTTGTTGTTAAAGAATCTGTGAACAAACTCCAAAAGGAATATTGGGAGACTTGAACTGGAAGGCGAGTGTGCTGGCCATCCAGACTGCCATTAAGAGCTGGTGCTGTGCCAGCTCGTTGTCTACAGCATCACTTATTTTGCTCCTAAAACAAACCACCCCCCTTAATGGCAAAAATACAGGGGGGAAAAAAAAAAAAAAAAAAAAAAAACAGCATTTTTTTTTTCCAGATTTTGTTTGCTGAATGAAAGAAGAGTTCAGGAATAGGAATTCTAGCCTACTTAAATTTCACATCACACAACTTTTTTTGGAGAAAACTGTGGGGGTTTTTTGTTATCAGCTCATGCTGTTTTTGGGGATTTTTTTGTCTAATTTATCTACTCTGTGCTTGTGTTGGTGTAAGTATCTATTAAGATCAGACTAATAACACGGAACTTAATTCCACTGTATTATCTACACCTCACTTGGGCATTTGTCCCAGGCTTTTGAAGTCAGTGAATTGATTGATCTTCAGCTGTGTGGGAGTTCTCTGAAGATCATCAGTCCTGTTAAACTCTGGGGGTGCTCCAGTCCATGCTGGAGAAGTGACTGCTTAAGGATTTCTCTGAATTGGCAGCCAGAGGAATCGGTCCTCTCTGCTTCGCTCATGCTAACTAAAACCCGGGTAACTGAATAAATTAATTTCATTAGGATTTCTGTTTAACAGTTTATTTTAAAACAGAACGTAGCTGCGATGTTCAACCTCTTAACAAATACAGATTTGTGAAACAAAGTGTGAAAGCTTGAAAGCTTTGTAAGACCTGGAGTATGTAGAGATTGGGTAGGAAATTACTGAAGTATTTTGAAGTCTAAAAGCACATCTTTGGCTGTGGTGCCCAGAAAGATCATTGAACTGAAGCTTTTTCGTCCAGCAAGCTGTGGGAAACCTTCTGTGCATGCTTCTGCTCCAATCTTGTAGCACAGATTTGAAAACTTGGTGAAATACACTTGTTAAGAGAGGTTTGTGCAGGAATATGTCTGCAGCTACTGTGGGGTGTGGACAAGTCCTGTTGTGAGGAATTTTATGCGAGGTAGAGATTAGTCATTTCAGAGCCCGAGTAAAAGGTGTATTACCTTTGTACGTGTGGTGTTGGCTTTGTTTTGATCCTTTATATGCGTGTAATTTACGCCTACATAGCAGCCATTTGCGCTGCTCTCTGCCCCTTGGGAGTGGTTTTAAATGATCTTAATGTAAATGAGAGCCATACCCGAAGGTCCAGACTTGAGCAGCTACTCCCTGAGTGAGGGTTACTGCAGTCGATGGGGTTGCAAAACGTGAACCAGGGCTGCAGCTCTGTACCTCTGAGAATCGTCCACAAAGAGACTCTCAGAACTGCGTCTCATTACTTGTGATTTATTTTTTAAGCAAATGTAAAGAGGATCCTTTGTAGCCTCAAAGGATTCTTTCCATGGGCCAACCAGACAAAAAATATAAATCAGGAAAAGAGATAAATCCTTATTCTGTATTGTATGAGTGCCATTAAAACTAATAGTTGAGGGATTTGTTATTCTTAAATGAATGGAAGATCAGTTTCCAGACTTTCAAAGTTTGGGGGTTTTTGATTTGATGGCTTTTTTGGCCATCAGCGTGTAGGGGGGGGAGAAGGCATTTTTTAGAGCTGCTTTTAATGCAGCAATATATTTGTCCTACAAAATCTTTTGTTCTGGCTTTGCTTATCAGTGCTCATAGAGTGGGATTTCTCATTTGAGGGTCTGAGCTACAGAGAGCTGCAATTGCTCGTATTGAGCGAGATGGTCAGGCCTTGCCTGGAAGCAGAAAGCCTCCTGAAATTCAGTTCTTGCTAAAGGAATCTGAGTTTCAAGGGGAGAATTTTAAATGCACCCTTCAGTTTTTTGAGTGCCTACAAGTTGGGGAGGGGGTTGTATTTTTGATAGAGGTTAATGTGATTGTCTCAGTAACTCCTTCTGTGGAATTTAAAGTCCATGAAGCTGTTTTTCAGCTTCTGATCTTTTGCTGGTATGATTTGTCCTGCTGGAAAGGATGGCCTCACTGGTAATAGCTTATCTCGTGGCTGGATCCAGCCAGTTCCTTCTGACTTTCAGCTTATCTGTCTTGGATGCTCTAGGGTAAGTGCCACGTGTTTATTTCCTTGTCACTCAGAAACAAGGGGGGCTAAGGTGTCAGGTATGAGGTAACAGCTGCCTGTGATAACTAGGTGTTGTTTGCCTTTTGACTCTCCTGTAGGCATTGTAGATTGTGAGCTGTGAAAAGAGTCTAGAGCCTTTGAGCTGCTGCAAAACCTGGATAGCTACAGCAGAAGCTCTTGCAGATGCAGCTATCCCTTTTTTCAGGACAAATTGTACTGGAAATGGATGCTCAGGAGCTTTAAAGTTGCATGCTGTGATAGCTTCCTTCTATGCAACAAGGCTGGATTTTCAAAGGCTGAACGTGAAGCTGGAAGCCTAGCCAGCTTTTCATATTTTGGGCAAATTATCCTGTTTATTTTAATGTGCTGTTACAGCACCATTTGGAGATACCCTAGGAAAAATAATTTTTGAAAGTCTTTCTGCCATTCACACATCAAAACCATGTGCTTTGCTTAAAAGAAAAAAAAAAAAAAAGGAAAAATTATGAAAATAAACCAGTTGTGTATGTTTGTGTGTCTATGTATACACACATACGCAGAGATGTTATAATGTTATTTCTAACATGTAGATGCTGCATATAGATAAAAATGTTGCATATAGGTATCAAAAGTTTGTAATTGCACGTTGTTATTAAAGCTTTTTCTTCCACCATTTTCATGGAGAACTAGAAAAACAGATAACGGAAAGCAAGCAGCTCTTGTTTCCTTTGTGCATTAGGAATTTTTATAGAGCTTGCTTTGCATTTAGCTGTAAAGCCTAAAATTTAAATTGCTGCAGGCTTCCTTGATTTCCATGGTTGAAATAAATGCTGTGTATCATTTTGCTATTCATGTCATTACTCCCAGTAATCACCACACTCATCCTAGCACACTGTGTAGTATGCTCAGTTGAATATCTCTGACTTTCAGGAGGCTTCGTTGCTGGCTGGTGTTTGTTTCCAAAGCTGCACAATGACATACTCTATTGGGCTAATTTGATAGTTTGCACTCCAGTTGCTGTGAGTTACGACCTGTGTTTTCTGTTTGCCATGTAAATTAAGAATTTAAATTTACAGGAAATCATTTGCTGCTTTGGTCTCTTTGTCGGAATTTACAGATTGTGATGAATGGTGTGAGTTTGGGAGAAAGTTCCAAACTTTCTCTTTTCTCCTCCTTCCGCCCTCCCCACCTCAGTAGAAGTTAATTGCTGCTGCTGCGTATTCAGCAGAGACCTGGGATGGGAATGCAGGAGAGTTAATTTCCTGCTGAGTGTTGTAGCACACGGCCGCTTGGACTCTCTTCCTGTGATCAGATTCATGCACTCAAGCGTTTGTGTCCTGGCATTCTCGCAGCAGTCTGCTCATTTCCCTTATAATTTTGTGACTGCTGGTGCTCCTCAGGAGCAGGTCGGCTTGTCCTCACCTGAAAGCAGGCAGCAGTACAGGGCTGGAAGCCAGCAGAGATGGCAAGATTATAAATAATGCTTGTTGATGTGCATTCTCACAATGTTGCTGGTGCATGTGCAACTGGGGGTGTCGATAAGAGGAGATAATTCCATACTATGCATCCAGCCATAAGTACCATATGGTTTGAAAAAAGGTGGTCGTCCTGCTATGCGTTGCTGCAGAAGACTCCAGTTGTGGCATGGGTAGGGGAGATGTAGCAAGGCTGGGTGCCAGGAGGGCCAGTACAGTGAGGAGATTTATAGCTGAAATTGCATTGTGTGGGGGAGCTTTCCTTCTTAGTGCCCCAGCAAGGGATAAGGGGCAGCAGGTACTGCATGAGCTTGTGGTTACTTCATCCTGGACAAAGGTAGATGAAAAGCAAACATATTTTAGTGGGGTGATTTAACCCACAAAAACACCTCAGATAATACCTTTATGTTAATAGGAATATTAGGGAGGTACAGTGTTTTTCAGTGAGCTTCAGTTCTTAAATTACTGCTTTAATAGCTGCTCATTTTTTTTTTAAATTATGACTATTCATCCATTGTCAGCATCAGATGGACTCTTCACCTGCAGCACGTACCAGGTTTGAACGAATGTCAGAGCCTTTCCTACTTTTCAGAAATAATGTTTTATTTATTTGAATTAGATATTTTTAAGGCCCCTTCCAGCCTAAACCATTCTGTGATACGACTTAAAAGGTTGATAAGCAAGTGGAAGCTGTGCTGGCACAACCTGCCTTTCTGGTCGTGGTGGGGAAAAAAAGCCCTGAGCAGGCTGTTAGCTTGCCTGATAGGATGCTTTAAGCAACCACTGAGAAGTGACACTTAAACTTTCCTGAGCAGAAGTTGGCTTGCTAATTACTGTTTCTATTACTGTCCTGAGATCTATACTGTGACCGATGGAGGGAAGTGAAAATAAAGGCAGAGACACCATCTATATCATATTTATTTTGTAGTAGATGAGATTCATGAATTTGTCCTGCTTTTCATAACCCAATAAAGGCTTAAAAATGTGTATGTGTATATACATATATTCATAACTAGGTTTCTGAGTTTAATCCACAACGGTATGGGGGCCTTTATTGAGAAAACAGATATTAAATAATTAATATTAAAAGACTAATACAGTAGAAGTCATGCACAGCTATGGAGCAGAAAGCCTCAGTGTGTTCCGTAGCTCTGTAATAGCTATTATTTATCACAAATGTGCCGCCTGTTTGTTCACACAGAGTAATGAATGACCTTTCTGTTTCCACAGCCAGACCTGTGCGGACTTTGGCTGATGGGGGTGTAGTGCAGCAGCTATTTATCATGCTTCACTTACAATGCTTGCTGCTCTAAGCTGCACCACCTGGGAAATATCTCGGACTTACGTTGTGATTCAAAAAGGGAGCTCTGATGGGGTTAACAGCTGAGAACTGCAGCTATTTTCTGTCCATGGCTGCTATAGTTCAACACCGACTTTGCCGAAATTTGAATCAAGTTACTGCCATTATTGTCATAAGCAAATTTATCAGCCAAGGGCTTATATGCTGTCTTAGCAGTGCTGGGCCTGTTTTGTTGTCCTTTTTTTGTGTGGTTCTTACGTGAAGCTTCTGTTTCTTACACTGATAAATGGGATAGAGTGTATGAATGAGAACAAGATAGCTCGGAGGTAATGCATGTACTTTTCAGTGCAGAAAATGTGTATGAATAAGTTGTATTTTTAGCTGCTGAAATGAACAGTGTAAAGAACCAGAAAGACTGTAATTGGGAGGGCAGGGAAAGAGGTTGGGAGGGGGAGGGAAGTAACAACTGTTGTTAGAAACAATCAAGGCCTCCTGTTCAGTTCTTGCAGATTGCACCAATTAGTTATGTTTTACTGATGCAATCCCTGGATATCAGAAGTCAGTCTTTTCCCCTATGGCATGTTAAAAAGCAAAATGCATTATTAATGCTTGAGGTGGGACCTCTGGAACTGTGGTGTAAAGCGTTAAATGACATTAATTTAGACAATAATACTATCATCACACTGTTTTACAAGCCAATAACCTAGCTCTTGTTCCCCCTAGTAGTTTATCTCAAGTTGGGAAGTGGATTATTGCTGTGTAAAATAGGCACGATGTTTCAGGTGCTGTTATGCTGCTGTTGTTAAAAATGTTTGAGAAATGCTAAGAGGAGAGACGTAGCTGAGCAAAAGTAGGGAGAGATGAAGCACAGCTCAAGGAAAGAAAGCTGTAGCAGAGGAGCATTGGTCCAATGCGTATTGTGTGAAAAACTGCAAACCACAGAAAACATTTCAGCAGTACGAAGACATGGATTAGGAATGTTTTCTCCACTGTCAGAGCCACTCATGCTTCTTTCAGCCTAGGATTGGAGAGATTACCAGGAAAATTTTGGTCTGTAGGCCTCATTGCAGCGCTGTGCGTGGCACAGAGCAGATAGCTCCCTGCTGGCAGCGCTGCACCCCCAGCTTGTTCCTGGAAAGCAGCTATTGTAAATTACACAGCCCTGGACCAGCAAATTCCAGACACTGCAGGGAATTTCTAAAGGACAGGAGGAGGCTGAGACAGCCAAATTGGGCACTTGCAGTTTTGGTGACTCAGAGGCTTGGTTTTGGAGGTGGAAAGGGAAGGGGAAGCTGCAGGGCTGGGGGTGCTGCTGCTGCTGGGATGGGCTGCAGGAGAAATTCTTCAGAGGGAGGAGTTCTCAAAATACAAACCTCTTTCCTGTTTTCTGGCAGACAAGCAGCATGTGGTTTGGCACAAAATGCCTTGTAGCAGTACTTTTTGCGTGTGAAATTAATGGTCTCTGCTCATTTGATCTTGAACTCCTTTTCAGTAAAAGCTTTTCAATAAAAACCTTTGCAGTATTCAGTGAGATAAGTGGTAAGACAGCAGCGTTCGATTATCTAACCTTCCCTGTTATTTGGAACACAATTGGGTCTCCCGACATTAGTTAATTACTCTGAAAATTACCTCGGTTATCCAAAACCTCAACTTGCCATACATCCTGTGTCTCTATGACATTCAGATACTCAAGGTTGTTCTGTATTAGCATAAATATCAGACCAGCCCCCAGGAACCAAACAAGACAGATTTTGGCTCATATTATATGCGTGCGTATTTCAGCCAACCTCAACAAGTCTGCTGTTTTACTTTCATCTGTTTAAGATGGTGATTTTTGTATTATGCTTATAGCTTCTCTGTGCTAGATGTTGCAGAAAACCATAGTATTACGCTGTCTTCATCTCAAGGGCTACAGAACCTTTTTTCCTATATTTTCCCTCCTCTCCAAAAGAAATTGCCACATTTAGAATTAAATTATATTGCTGCTAGTAGTCCTAAAATACCCAGCAGAGCTAGTCCAAGAAAGACAAAGTATTTAGTATTATATCTTTTAATGCTTCAGTTGCTTTCCCTTTGAGTAACTGTTATTTGGAATTTTTGCCTTGCTTTTCAATAAATGATCTAGATGATGCTACTAGGCTCTATCTTCAACGTTTTAATGTTTGTATACAAAATTTTTAAAATAATATGAACCCCTTCACACTTATTGGAACATTTAGGAGGTAAACATTTAGCAGAGATTTAGGTTAGATTTTAGGAGGAAATTCTGTACTCAGATGGCGGTGAGGCAGCAGCACAGCTGCCCAGAGCTGTGGGTGCCCATCCCTGGAGGTGCTGATGGCCATGGATGGGGCCCTGGGCAGCCTGAGCTGGTGGGCAGCCAGCCCACAGCACGGGGTTGGAGCTGGGTGGGCTTTGAGGTCCCTTCCAACCCAAGCCATTCTGTAATAATATAAATACAAGTAGGTGCCACCTCATTCCTTGCACTTTGGGACTAGAAGTAATGAGGAATTATAAAGATGATTTTGAATGTTACAAATTAAATGTGTATTTACAAATCTCAGGATGATGTTAGCTGAATGCCTTTATTTCATTTCTCCTAAGTGATTGTAGCAGGGAAAATGGTTATTTGGTAGGGGAGAGCCCTGCTGCTACTGGTTAGGATCACTGGGATAGTTATGTATTTATGTAGCTGCTCATACCCAAATCATGTGGAGATAAAGCATGAAGGTCACACCCTGTGTGTAATTATGCTTTGAATAATGTATCTTGATTATTAAATGTGTTTTGATTGTTGTTTTTCTCATAGTGGAATAAATAATGAATTCATGATCTATAAATCTGTTGATTTAACAGCAGTTATTAAGTAGTTAATGTAGATGAACTGGGCTGTCCTACAAGTGATGTTTAAATATGTAACTCTGGAAATAAGTTTTATTCCAAATGGATGAAAGAAAGCAGAGCTGCTCATGTTGATTCCTTGTAACATTGGAATAAAAGAGCTGGGTTCTCTGGAACAGCATGCACACTGAAAGGAGTGCAGACATCTTAGAATCATAGAGTGGTTTGGGTTGGAAGGGACTTTAAAGATCGCCATGTTTCAGTCTCCCTGCAATGGACAGGGACGCCTTCCACAGACCAGTTTGCTCAGAGCCCATCCAGCCTGGCCTTTGAGTGGTGGCCATACTGTATATTTGCCATTAAACAGCCAACTCATGAGCCTGAGGCCATTTCTTTCTACATCCAGCCGAGGAGCCGTGCACTAACATCTTAAACCTTGCAGAAAGACAACAGTTAGCACAGCTCTGTTTTTTCCCTTGCAGTGTTAAGGATGCTCTCATTCCCTGCTCTCATCACCAACCTTCTAATTTCTCGTTCCTGAGCTGAACTTACAAGTTATTCACTGCTGGGCAGTGGACATTAAATATGCTATGTTTTCAACTATTCCTACCTGGTTTGTAGAGAGAAAGGTGAGAAGATGGTAGGGACTGCAAGTTATTTCACAGAGCTATAAGAACAGATGAGAAACAAAGTGAATTCCTGCAGAGATTCTCTGTGGGAAATATCAGTTATAAACAGCTTAGTCTTGGTTATAAGCACCATAGCATGAGGTCCGTTACCACACTGGAACCAAGGAAGATTTCCATAGCAAAAGTGATGGAAAAAAAAAAACACCACACACTACTTTTGTTGTGTCTGAGAATAATACTATGAAACTGTCGTATAAAAATTCAAGTGATAAAAATATAATTTCTACTACTAGCAGAACATCATAGAAAGAGATTTTCTACCAAGATAAGTGTTATGTTTTGTTTTTTTTCTTTGTTTGCTTTTTCTTCCCCAAAGTGACTGCAATTTTTTAGACTATCTCTCTGGGTAGCTGATGTCTGCTAATATCTTCATCAGGGTAAGTTTTAACTGCAACCAACAATATTATTGATGGCTAAAGCATGCATGACTGAATAGGTAGGGTCCAGGAGGACGAGTGATTCTCCCAGCCTCTCTGCTTTTCTTTACACTGACTTCAGGAAGCTGGTGCAAAAGCTTGCAGATGAGAAGCCATTAGATGGGCTAATGGGGCATTGAACTAACCTGAGGCAATATACATTGAGAACTGCTTCTTTCTTAACATCTTATTAGAACTCCCTCAAGTATAACAGGAGGCTAGAGGTAATTAAGCTAAAAATGCAAATAAACACGGTGTGATCATTTTTATGCCAAGTGACCAGCTAAAATAAGGATCTGCTTGGTATATGCCGTTTCCATGGAGCAGGGTAAATACAAGCTTGTTGCTCATGGCAGGGTCACGGTCTCCTGCTGTGGCCCAGATTGAAAGGTGAAGATTCACAGTATTTATCTTTTCAGCAAGTGTCTGGGGTCCCCTTAAAGGGGAAAGAGAAAACTTAGGACGATTTGGTAGGTTATTCAGGTAGTCTTCCCACGCTTGGCCATCAGTTTACCTGTAGCAGAAGGGGGACAGCAGTTATCAGTACTGGCTCTGAGGGGACAGTAAAAATGAATTAATGGCTCTTCTCCAATTCCTAGTAAAACAATTTGCTCTAATTGCAGCTTTTTGTAGACTTTGTAGAGAAACCATGTTTGGCAAAACGTAGAGAATTAACTGTTCTCCTGTCTCGGGGAGTGGTTGATGCTGAGGACGTCGTGGGCCAGTCAGATGGAAGGACACCATGCAACAGTTTGTAAGCTCAGCATCAGCTGAAAGTGAAATCAGTCCTTCACTTTGCATGGCAATATAGCATTTCAAAGGCTCTTCTGGTAGCCAGCAGAGGGGTACCAGTCCTCCATACATCAGTGGAAGTTTGCCACTGGCATCCATACATATGGAGTGCTGGATCTGTCATGTTAGTCATTAAACCTACTGATGAAGTCAAAGCATGCTCACTCAGCTTGTGAGCTCCTTTGGCCATTGACATCACATAATGCGTGCATTCACCAGACTCGCATCTTCTTATTGGGATCTTCAAGGATTAAAGTGTAGAGCTAACAGTGTGCCAGTTTCGTACTGCATCAGGTTTGTAGAAGAGTGGTCCTACTGGTAGCTTGGATCTTTGCTGCAGAAGTAAAAGTCAGTGCAATTTTTCCTGAACACAGAAGTCTGTCAAAGCTTGCTACCTTCTGATTTGGTCACGTTGTGTTTACATTAATTTTTATTCTCTCGAAAGGTTTTTCATTCACCAACTGACAACACAAATTCGCAGTAGAAATTTGCTTGATGCTGACTGGCCTTTATTCCTGTTGGCTTTAAAACGACTTATGGGCACTAAGCTTCTTGCTGGATCACACGCCATCATTTATTTTATACAAGAGGCTGTTTTACATAATAAGATTTACAACATCAAAGACAGCAAGAATGTTCTTTTTAAGAAAGAGTATGTGAACCCTCTGCATGCTTAGGAAAAACATTCATATCCTGTATGTATTTTTTAACATACTGGAATGCCTGCTATTTAACACTGTCTAGGGATTTAATTGAAAGCTGACAACATAAATATTCCAGACATACCTCTTTTGTAAATACCTTTAACTTCTTTTAACTGCCTGTCTTCTAGCTTTGCTTTGTCACACTAAAAGCCAGAAGGTTGGAAATACTTTGTTTACAGGATTGCCAGAATCCTCCAAATCATTTCTCTATGTGGGGAAAGCCAGTAAAGACATATAAGAGCACTGTTGCAGACACACTGATGAGAGTTTATCTAGCCCTGTCTTTTCCCTCTTGATGAAGCAATTGCATTCCTATTCACTGCAGTTCAGCAGGGCTGGACATCTTCCTTTTCAGCTTTTGCTTTAGGAAGGAGCTGTGGGCTCCAAACAGCAGTTCATTAATCTCATGGGTCTTGCTGAAAGGACTCCTCAGCTGGATGTGCTAGAGAAGTAGCACAAAGGCTAATGAGCCTCACGTCTTTGCAGGGCATGGTGCCTGGGCATGTCACTAGAGAACAGAAACCTTGTCTGATGCATTTGTTAGATCATGGGATTTTTGCATAGCAGTGCAGGGGAAGTTGAAGTAGTGCAAAGAAGATGAGTTGGTCAGAGGGGCAGAAATGAAATTCACGTGGTGGTAGTACTTTGTCTTGTTCACCTTAGAGAAAACAGTGGCACAGAGTGGAAGAATAGAACCTGCAGGTCTAGAGATGGGAGTGTAACCTCTGCAGACGAGGAGTCAGGAAGGACCATTATACAGCACAGGGATTGTTTTAGATTGTTGTTGTTGTTAAGTGAAATGAATAACTAGTGGGAATAATGGGTTGAACTTAGGTACAGCCATCTGACCATTTGATTAAAACAAAGAATTTTCAATGTATTCCTCTCTGAGAATTTTAGATGCACCATTCACTGGAGTCCTTCAAAGACCTTATCAGTCTCAATGTCCTCTGTCATGCTTCTTGTACCCTTGTGGAGATGGTCTGGCTCTGCAACCCAAACAGACTTCCTGGCAGCTGCAGTATCTCAGAATTGTGCATTTTGGGATTTGGTAGAAAAAGACATCCGTGACAAGATCTTTATTTTTTTTCTGAATGTTTGAACAGCTACTGTGCAAGAGACTGCTTATTCTTGTTACGTCACGCAGAATTGCAGGGTTAACTAATTTTCTTAAGATCTAAACAGTGCTTTCGAATACTGGAGACAAATTTTGCCATTGCAGGGAATTTAGATGATGAACTCATAGGTTATCTTTGCCAGTTCTGTGATTCGTTAATATGGGGCTGTGTCTCTATGAAATCGTATGAAACGTATGCAATTGTCCTTTTTTGTAAGACTATTTATATATGTTCTCAAATTCATATTTGTAAGCCATGTTTCAGTTGTAAATATGTTAGCAGCTGAGGATTCCATAGCTGTTTCAAGCACAGTCTTCGTGCAAATGGAATAATCCCTTCAATTTGCAGACTCTAGGTTGCTATTGGAAGAATGTTTGCAGGATGAGTGGATTGTGTTTTTTAGCTGGCTCCTACAAATGAACGGGCAATCATCATGACTTGGCAGTAAAAGTCTCCCTGATTCTAGATTCCAGATTAAAGTTCTCAGCTATGGCTGGCCCTTATCCTGGGTGCTCATTAGCTTTTCTGTCAGCCATTTTACATCCCACAGAGGTAGGCTTCTTCTGCTGAGATTTTTCTACTTTGTTGTTTTTTGGTGATTTTGTTTGTTTGCTTTTTGCAAAAGCCCCAGTGTAGTTGTGTTGGAGTTTTGTTTATCCTTTGGGTGAGATGGTGACTGGTAGAAGACGTATCTTTTTCTTAATGAAGAGGGAAGAGTGAATCATCTTGCAGCACGTAGCCTTTGGGTATATGCTTCTGTCAGAGTCCAAAACATTTTAGCTTGTGCCCACAAAGTGTCAACACCAGTGCTTGCAAACCTAGGGCTTGTACTAAAAGGCAAAGTCCTACAACTTTTTCCCTTCCCAAGTGAGCAGGTCCTTTGAGGCATTCCATCCTGTCTCAGATGCCTATGGCAATGGACCTTTTGTGCCTAACCAACAGGTTTCTCTCGGGCCCCAGAGGTGGTCACTTTTCAGGCTTGTGGTCATCCTCCATTCCAGGCTGTAGCATAGTGTATTTCCAAAGAGCAGCATTGTGATGACAGCTACCTGTTGTTTAAAAAAAGAATGATTAGCCACCAGAGAAACCTCAGAATGCAGAGGTGACTGGTTGGAGTAATTTAAAATAAAAAATGGCTCTTGTCTTGCAGCTCCTTTATAACATGTAGTTAATGTGCAGAATATCTCAGGAAACCATTTTGTATTCTGCTAGTGTAAACCTAAATAGCAGTTTTATCTTTAAAGATTAGGAGTTATTTGGGAAAGTTTCATTTCATTGTTGTATTTAAAACAGAACATTCCTGCTGTTCTCCCGTCTAAATGTGCTGTATATTAAACTAATTACTTTAGTGAAGCTCAGAGTTAAACAAATATTAGTCAGACTGCATATTTAAGTCTACTTTATGGCATCAAGATAAATACCCAGTCTTCTAAGGAGCACTTCCCTTCTCCTCCTCTGACTCCCCCTGAAAGTTACCTTGTTTTGTTGTTTGTATTCTTTGAAGAGTACAAAGGTTTTGCACTTCAGACAAACCCATTTCCTCTTTTAATGGGAAAAACTCCAAGCATGTCTTTTCAAACAGAGCTGGGAAGATTGCTTTTGCAGACCTCTGAACAGTTTTGGACACCACCCTAAAACAGGAAACCATGGCTTATCCTAAATTTCTTCAGGATGAAAATAGATAAATGTTCCAGGCTCAATTAATGATTTGAGATTATGATGGTAATTTATAAGTTGTTCTACCCTTTTTTCCTTTTCTGTATGAATAAGCTCAGTTCACTATTCAGTTTTAGGTTTGCTATTGAACGTATGCTACGTAGGTTGCTCTGAAAGTAATGCATCTTATTTGTTTCTGTGGAAACTGCAGGAGTTACAAAGAGATCACAGAATCACAGAATTGTAGGGGTTGGAAGGGACCTCCAGAGATCATAGAGTCCAACCCCCCTGCCAAAGCAGGTTCCCTACAGCAGGTCGCACAGGTCGGCATCCAGGCAGGTCTTGAACATCTCCAGAGAAGGAGACTCCACCACCTCCCTGGGCAGCCTGTTCCAGTGCTCCGTCACCTCACTGTAAAGAAGTTCTTGCGCACGTTTGTGCGGAACTTCCTATGCTGCAGTTTCCGGCCGTTTCCCCTTGTCCTGTCTCCACTCACCACTGAAAACAGTCTGGCCTCGCCATTCTGCCCCCCACACCTTAGATATTGATAGACCTGGATCAGGTCCCCTCTCAGTCTTCTTTTCTCAAGGCTGAACAGACCCAGTTCACTCAGCCTTTCCTCATTGGAGAGATGCTCCAGGCCCTTCACCATCTTCGTGGCCCTCCGCTGGACTCTTTCCAAGAGATCCTTGTCTTTTTTGTACTGGGGAGCCCAGAACTGGACGCAGTACTCCAGATGAGGTCTTACCAGGGCAGAGTAGAGGGGGAGGATCACCTCCCTCGACCTGCTGGACACGCTCTTTTTAATGCAGAAACACTACGTGAGAAGAGCAGCTTCTCAGCTACAAAACACCTTTTCAACAGTCACCACCACTTGCTATGCATTTTCACCAGCAGTGGGCATGCTGTGCTCTTAGAAATCTGCACCGGTGGAGGTGAGCTGCTGAAATGCACCACCTGCAGCCTCACTGTGCTCACCTCCCCTTTCTGGTCTCCATAAACATTCAGCAAGCGTGGCTGAATGTCAGGGGCTGCTATTCTTTCTGAATGGAGAAATTCAGTGACATCTTTTGCTCCATATGCACTTCTATTTCAGACGCCATTTTGTCAGACTGGCCCTGTGTTGCCATCTGTCATGGATGTTATGGATACAGCAAGAGAATGTCATGGAATACTGGTGAGAAGGCCCAACTTCCACTGCTATATCACCAGCTTTCACCTTTGATGTTATGAGCCAATATAATAAAATAGGAGGCATTATTTTCAGAGCATCCATCTTATTTGAACTTCTGGGTTTTTTTGGGGGGCAAAGAACAGCTGAGACAACCAACTCCTTACTTAAAAATAACATTCCCAAGAAATAGGGCTGGGAGTGGATCTCAACACTTAGTGTTGAGAGTAATGAATTTATTCATTAGCTAGAAAGAAGTCCAGATCTTCGGTTAGGGGTGATATCATCAGCTTTTATGAAAAGAGGTGGTGGAATTAAAGAAAAAATTCCTCACACTTGCGTTGTTGTGCAGAAGCATCTTGAACTTTCTGCAGAATCTTTTCATTTTGTCTGCTGATGAGTGTAGGTAATAAAAAAGGTTTCAGGAACACAGAGTAAATACCACCACAACTTTACAGAATATCAAAGCATTCTTGCACGTGTAATCGTGCAGTGTGCTATGAGAAAGGATGTAAATGTCTATACAGCTTCTTAAAACTATAGTTTTCATACGAGGAGTCTTAAGTACTTAGAACATGTAATTGCATGCTGATGAATGCTGATAGCCAGCTGGCGTCGTGTGCGCTGTGAGGACCTCCTGTTTCTTACCATTCTGGTGCTGAGGGCTGTAGATGAGTGGGCAGAAACCAAGACTGAAATGTCTCTTTTCATTCAGTAGATGACAAATAATTTTGCAGTGCCTTTTTTCTCATCCCATGCAGTAGAATATGTGATGCAGTATTGGAGCCAAATCCCTAATATCTGCCAAGTTCAGACTAGCAATTTTAGTCCAAGTGGATGCCTTGGTGATAAAGCATGAGGTCAGTATTGCAGGACATGTAGCAAATGATTTGAAGACAAAAGTGCTATTATTGAAAGTCTTCAGGACTGCAGAGTTGGGAGAAATTGTGGTTTTACTGAAGAGGTTGTTAGCTGAATCTAGCTGGGGCCCAAGACTTTCTTAAAAACACTTTCAGGGTGAGTGTCATCTTTTGAACTTTTCCTCCTGTATGTTCTTGGTTCATCTTATTCCACAGAAGACTCATTAAGGTCTTTTTTCTGCTAATCTAAAAGCAAAACAAGCTGAAAACCTAACCGCTAAAAGGTATTACGTGAATTTTAGATAAGCACGTTTTAAGAAACTGTATCATTTTCTTGCTACAGTTCCAGAACCTTATGCTAACCTCTTCTTTTCTTCCTCTCTTGTTCATCTGAATGGTGAGTACAAAGCAGAAAATAGCTCTCTGGCAATAAAAGCTCTCTGGCATTGGAAAATATTTGATGGTTAAGTTAAAAATGAAAAATAATGGGATTGGAATACATGGTGGTTGAGCTGCTGTGCTGGCTGTGAGTTCTTTCCAGGATGCTGAGGCTGTCTTGCTGCCATAGATTTATACCGTTGGATTTTCTGTGAGAGAAGGAAGCAAATACTACTTCTAAATTGGGAAGGGAAAGGCTTTGGAATGGAGAATCTGTTTTTACTTTGTTTTTTAGATTCTTTCTGAATTTGTCGTTCATTTCTTGCCTTTGAGAAGACAAACACTGCTGGATGAAGACAATACCTTACAGTCTGCATCACAATTGCTCTTTCTTTTGCAGAGTTTATCGTTGTACCAGGTTTTCCTCTTGTGTGTTCATAGAGCACCTTGCCCATGGAATCTCAGAGCTGATGGAGGCACGTAGGTCACAATATACAAATAATACTGATGCCATACAGTTTCGCCACCACATCTGTGTCATGTTTTCTGTACTATGGAATGACCCTCTTAGCCAGATAAGTGACTTGAATGCCTGCTTTCTCCCTTCCATTTATTCTAGAAGTGAGGCTTGTTTCACTCTCACTAGCTCAGGAAAAGGGCTTGAGCATGAATTCTTTTGTAGCCGTCACAGTGGGACAGTGCTTGCATACTAGTGCAATTTGCATTGCTGTCTGAGGACACTCCCATGGTTTAAGCACTTCAGGAGCCACCAAAGCAATTTATGCACTGGGAAGACAAACACATCTTTTCTGCACCCTGCTGTGTAGCACCTCTCCACAGTAATCCTGTGTATTTCCCCAGCTTCCTCATGAAATCTCTTCCTCAGCTATACTCATTGTTTATGAAATCATCTTTCCAGCCAGACTTGAGCTCCCTGTTGCTGTCAGTAGTGCTGCTGCACCTGCAGGGTTGGCATAGCGTGGTGCTGTGTGGTTACCTCTCTGTTGCGATTCATCTGTGTGCTTGGGAGATAGGAAGTGATGATGGCAATGATCTTGTGCTCCAATGCAGGTAGGATATGTCCCATGGAAGAAACATGCATGAATTTCCAGTGTCAGCTTAGGAAAATACTTGTTTTATTTTTTGTTTTAATTAAATACGCTATTTAATTCCCATTGTGAAGTGGTTATGTGCTCTGGTAATAAAGTGCGGCTTATTTTTAAACTGAAGCTGACTTTGGTGAATAAATCCTTCCTGCAGTTCTGTTTGCAGTGCTGGGGCTGAACAGCTGGAGAACAAAAAAAGGAGGCTGTAGTATTTCCCATAAATAACTGCAGTGCCAACAGGAGCTCTGCTAACAAACAAGATACAGTGAGGTAAATGATACTATGGATGCTTATGTGTTATTTTGGTAGCAAGGAACGGTGACGTTAAAATGCAGGAAAAGGAAAATATATAGAAAATATCAATTGGTTTACATGCAAATAGTGTGTTCTTATGGCAGGGGCACTTGGTACCTTAGAGCAGTGGGTGGCAATGTAGTACTTACCACTTATATAGCAGGGCATATATACAAGGGCCTGCTGACTGGTGCTGCTATAAGAAGAAAGGGCGCATGATTTTAACTCGTCCTGTCTTCCTCTGCAGAAGTTCTTAAATGCTATTGCCTCTCCCTTTCTGTACTGCACACTCTGGTTTTTCATTTCCAAAATTCCACAAGATTCAGCCATCTGGCATTCTCATTATCTGGCCTGTTATATATTGTTAGATCACCTTTCTCCAAAGACAAAGAAATAAACTCCATATTTCAATTTGCATAGTTGCTTATTCATTCCCTATTTGGAATCGGATTGTATTTCTTTGCTGGTATCCTTTTGTCACATGTTTCTTGGTCCTTGTTTTGATGCTCTTCGTTAGCTCTGCAGATGATTGCTAGCTCAGTGTGGAGGAAAACTGTGCTGCATTATTCTTTAAACCCTTTGCCTTTTCTGTGAACCCTGCAGTGTTCAACCCTGCGGCCTGGGCAGCCCTTGGTCTTCGTGCAGAGCAGTCAATTGGCTTCCATGTGTGTGCAGGCTTTGTTCCCCATGAGCTGAAAGGTCTTGAAGGAAGTATGGGTGCCAAAGACTGGGAGAAGCAAGCAAAATCCAGTGACATTAATCCCAATTAACCTTTGAACACCTCACGTTTTCTGAATGTACTTCTTTAAATGGCAGCAGACAGCGGTAAATGATCTTGTTTAATATCTCTGGGCTTCAGTGAATGTGCGACATTAGTATGAAATCTCCTTATTGTTATAATAAATATCTGGTTTAGCCTGATAAGAGGTGAGATGGTTCATAAAATGCTGGATGAGTAAGCCTAAAGAATCTGTTTAATTGAATCTTCTTAGTTACAACGTCACAGTCGTCGAAAATAGAGGTCTGGGGAATTGTGGTGAAGTGCTGCTTTGGCGTTTTCTCCTTGGCGGGTGGGATTGGTTATGATCCCAATTTGGGTCCCAGTGAAACCAATTGTAGGCACAGCAAACAGGGCAGTGACTGTCTGGAAATGTGTGTGTGTGGGCTGAAATGCACACCGCTTAATTTCACAGGTCAAGTGAGGAAGCAAGGATGATCTTAACCATAGTGTTTGAAGTAGCAGGAAAATGTGTTTCTTAATGTCCCCATATTTTCCTTTTCTTTTAGAAACAGTGCGCTGTATTGCATAGGGAACGCTTAACAGTTGTGTCTCAGAGTCCCCATTGTTTACTGCCATGACCTTTTGAATCTCTCAAAGGTTATGGGTTTCTTTCTCAGCGTAAAATGAAGCTTAAATTTAATTTTCGTGTACCACTCAAATTGGCATGGCTTGGTTCTACCTGGGCTGAGCCAGTTTCCCTTCCTCATCTGTGTCATCTGCTGGAGCTAGTTATGTAAGAAAAGGCTCTGAGAAAGGTTAGTCTGTGCTCCTCTAAAATATCCTTAATGTAAATATGAGACCTTTGTTTTAGGTGACAAAAAAAGAAGACAGAAGCACAGAAGAAGTCTTTAGCTATTCATGTCATTTATAAACCTGAGCACGTCGAAGCAATTTAACGAGTAGTTAAGGGGATCATAAATCTTACGCTTATGCAATAAATACCTGCATTATACTTGCCAAATACGAAGAAATGCTTATTTCATCAGACACAGGTCTGGGTTCTGACCTGCAGTTTTCTGAGACTTCTTAGAAGTTGCTTCTCATTTTATATCGTGCTCGTGCTGTTTCCTGCCATGCTGCAGCCTGCTCATCATCTGGGAAGAATCAATGTCAAGTTGTCAAACAGACTAATTGGTTTAATATTTTATAATTCTTTCACTTAAACTGGCTCTTAGCCGGTGATAAAATCACTTTTGTTTTAAATGTTAGTGTCTCTGGCAGATAGAAGTATTAGATACTTGGATAGGATTTTCAGAATTGCCCATGGCTTTTGGACATTTAATTCCCATTAATTTCCAAGAGGTTCTTTGCTTCCCTCAGGACACTTTTAAAATCTCAGCCTTTGTAAACCTTTTGGTAATGGCTGGTTTTAAAATCTTTTCAGCTTAATGGGAAATCTGTTCCTCATCCTGTTCCTACAACTATAACAGAAACGCAAGACTTTTCTTCGAGTTCTTGGCAAGAGAGAAAGCCAAAAAAAGCACAGATAGGGTCACAGCCATGACTTTGCTGCTGAGATCTGGCCACCTCCTTGGGAAGGAGCTCTGTTCGCCCCTGCAGCACAGGCTGCACGTCCTCTCTATGTGAGTTGCTTCACCAGGACCAGGGGGGTGAAGGGGCTCTTGGCACAGAAGCCACCTGGTGCTTGTGAACCAGCAAGAGCTGCTGTTGTTCCCATTGGTCTGCTGCATACTTTCCTGTGTCCATGCAGGGAGCCATGCAGAAATTCCTGAAAGGTTGCTAAAACATGATGGGGAAGGAACTGAGGTAGCTCTCATCTCCTTTGAATTGTTGTATTTTGTGTCTTGGAGCACAAGCCTGTAATAGAAGGACACTCAGCTGGAAGGCTGTGCTGCTCTGAAGAGATTAGAGAAAGGCTGTTATTAGCTGCAAAACCTTTCTTGCAGGTGTGTTCAGAAACATACCGCTTAAGAAGCTTAGTAAATTCAGGGTTAAAACTAGTAAGTGAATTCAGAGCGAGACAGTCTGGCCTGTGAAATCTGGGCTGATGACTGGGAGAAAGTTGCAAGTGTAAAACAACGGAGCTGGAAGCTGGGAGGCACAGAGCTGAGCTGCTCAGCCTTAGGCGAGCATGGGAGTTGTGATTCACATGATAAAAGCAGCTTGGCCCAACTGGGAGATTCTGCCTGAAACTTCACTCCTGCCCTGAAATCATCAGCCTTCATCTCTGTCTTGCTGACATTTTTTGGCTCAACCATTTGACTTGTCAGTAGCAAAAGACAATGTGAGAAAAAACATTTTGCACTTCATGTTGTTCCTTTGCATGTGTTCGAAATGGCTGCTGGGCAAGAGAAAGAAAGTCTTTTCCAAAGTTTAAGAAAGGAAAGTGCAACAGAGTGGCTCTGGGTCATGCTGTGTAGTCTGGCTGTGTCAAGTGTTAGCAGTAATCTTCCAGGAGTTACTTTTGAATGCCTGAAGCTCCAGAATGCTTTCCTAAATGGGACTTCTCTTCCTTGCAAGGAAGGGAGGAGAACCCAAAGTGACCTTTACAGTGACCTTGTCAAGCAGGGACTGCAAAAATTTTTGCTTCTGTTGATTAGAAACACCACTGTAAAAACAAAGGGCGTGCGGTATGCTATCTTAATTTTTCTGACTTGCATTTGTCTGCTGTTTATGAAGTCTTGTCCTTTGTCTTCAAAAGCACTGGAGAGATGCGCAGCATAAAAGGAGCGATTGTGGGGCCATCAGAGTGTCCCGTCTTTGTTGTTGTTTATACCCAAGTATTATGTTATGCTATTGGCAAAGTAATTTTCAGCTCCAAGTGAGACAAGATCAGTCACAGTGGTTTTCACAAGATTGATGTGAAGAGCTAGAGTGGTGCTAATTAATCAGAGATGGGAGAGCATGAGCTTGCATACTCAATTAGTGTAACATTTCCTAAATTGGAAAGGAGGTCTGCCATACAGTAATTCTATAGCAGAGGCTGAAGAGTGCAGAGATACAATTTCTAATGAACTACCTTAACTCATTACTTGAGCACTTGCACCCCAAGGCACAATTGAATGATGAGTCATGAGTGGTTTTCTGTTCTGAGTACTACAGTGTCGAGAATCCTCATGAATGCTTGAAAGTCAGTGTTTCCTTTTATTTAGATGTTATACACCTAAGGCTCCTTAATTAATTAATTTTTTATTGTAAGCAGGAAGAGGAATAGGTGCTTGTTACAGCAAAGCAGCATCTTTGATATCAGTCATACTGGTTGCAGCTGACTTACATTGCTGTTTGAAATCCAGCATCTTCTTAGATAAACTACAGGTTGTGATAGCTGCTACAGTACTCTAAATAATAACAAAGTGGTAGCTCCTGTTGTGTGGCAATGCTACACATGGAAGCTTAAAAATGAAAACTAATCTTTGCCTAAAAAAGGGAAGAGTAGGACAGAGTACTTTGTGTAATTGATATTAATTAACTGCACTCTTGAAATCTAGTATTTGTGGCTGATGGTTTTTCTGCTTCTGAAAAGATATTTTTTCCTTGCCTATAGGTAGACTATGATCTGAAATAGCAGAAAATGTGAAATCTTTGAAAATAAGGTGATTTAGTGGTATAGCAGCTTTAATTTTATCCAGATTTGTAGCTTCCATCAGGCGCAGCTGTTGAGTAAACCTGCAGAATGAATTAGAAATGAATTAATGAAGCTGTAAGACAAATACATTAGAATATTTCAAACAGCTCTCAAGGAAACCATTTTATTTAATTTTAGTCATGTAATGCCTTTATACTCTGAGCAAAATAAAGTACAACAATAGACTCAGATTCTAAATTGACAGCAAACTTATCATTTTTTTCCGCAGGCTTCTTAAGGATGCAAACCCATACCATTATTTTCTGACTATTGTGTTTTGTCCGTATGGTTTATGAGGGAAATAAGCCCTACCTAACAAATATGGTCTGTGGCAGCTGGCCCTATACCTCCTACACCACTCCAGTGGCTATAAAACCAGAGATAACGGTCCAATTTCATTTGTAGTCATACTGCTATAAATCTGCACTAAGTTCATTGGTCTGCTTCCAGCATTAGAAACCTAAGTTGTGTTTCTTTTCCCAATCTCTGTCATTTCAGCCCACGTTCTTTGTGATACAGCATGGATGAAATGTACCTGGTATCTCTGATATCTTAAGTCAGAAACAGGTGACTCGGGTTTGAGTCTCCAAAAGTGCTCAGTTCAACAGAGAGAGAGAAAGTGATAGCTTCTGGTCGGCTCACCCAACGTGCAAAATCCTCAGGCAGATCATGTGCCTGACTTCTGCCTCCCTTTTGTTGAAATGATCCTTGAAATACAGACTCCTGATGCCTCTGGGGTTGCTGAAGGAACCTGGTAACTGCTTTCTCTCTCAGTCTGTGGCTTGTGGTGATCCTCTGAGTGTGTTACTCCTGTGGCGTGGTGAAGGCTGCCCAGCAAACTGAAGAATGTGCCAGCAGCTTTTCTGCTCTCAATCATTGCGCTCTCAAAAATTATGCTGTAGCTAAACTGCTATAAATCTCTGACAATTCAGCAGATCCTCCTTTTTTTTAACTGAAATGCTACACCCGAGAATTTAATTTGGCAGAAGGAAGATGGTAACTGTATGGAAGGAGTGCTGGACTCGCAGTGGTAGACGTGTCTCGCTGAGCTGCTCTGTAGCTGTGTGAAACTGTCTGAAGATGGGTTTCTTCTTTGTTCTGCTTATTTGTGGGGCTTCATTATTTGCTTCACAGAAGTGCAGGTGCTTGGGAATCTGGATAGAAAGGTGTTAATGAGAAATAATTATTCCTGCCTTAAATTCAAGATGTGCAAGTTAACCTCTTCACCTGACCAGACACAGGTCAAACTGAGTTTAGCCCATTCTAGGGACGTTTTCAAGATCAATGTATGTATTTAAATTATTGTGCAGGAGAGTAAGTACTCTAGTTGGTAATGTATGGTAGATTTGTATTCCAAAAATGGTACTGTAATTACAGATCATGTGCAGGAGTTTGTCCTGGCCCATTATCTTGCATTACTTCATACCATCCTTTTGCTATTGAGCGTGGCTGATAATGTTTAAATGTTACCTGTTCTGCACCCTGGAGAATCTCCTGAGGAAGCATGCATGTATCTTTTTCTCACTTGGCTGTGCTTAGAGTCTGTGTGAGTAAAAATAAATAAAATTCAGGTCAATAAAATATAATAAGTAGCATGCCTGCTATAGGTACAAAATGATACTGCTGTACCTCAGAGAGAGTTGGATCATTGTACAGCAGAAAATGCTTCTTAGACAAAAATATGATCCATCCAGGATAAAATTTTCCCCACTTCTGTGTGACTTTATGGTCTAGAGAGAAAAAGCTTTTTCTTTTTTTTCCTTTTTCTCCCTCTTTGACCATAATTTGTCTCTTTGTTCCTACTTTGTTGAGTACTGTAATCAATCCCAATTATCTCTAGGTCTCTGCATCTGATTTCAAAGGATGGTATCATGTCATACTCAGAACTATTGGGGTTACCAATTAGATAAAATGTTGCAGAGTGGGTTAATGTATTAGCAACCTTTGTTCGGAATATTTTTGCAGATAATCTGTGTCATTAACTAGTTGAACAAGGATACAAGTTTTGTCATTAAATGCAGCTGACTGAAAATTGACTTCAGTCTTCTAATTACATGGACAAACAGCCCTGGAAGCTGCCTCTGTTCAAACCATTGTTCTCTAATCAAAAGACGTTTGTGATAGAGCCATTTTTTATGAGATGGGAAATGTGAATTGTTTGAAACATGTTACCTTAATGTGATCTGTTACGTATTGATAAGGTATGTTCAGATGTCTTGCAGTGAAACATAAGATCCTAGGTGGCTATGATAACAGTATTTTTTTTCCTTTGTATAGGAATCACAAATTTCTTTCTAATTTTAGCCTTGATGATAGCTGTACCATTCTGACATTTTCAGTGACTTGTGTGAAACTGGGTGATGGTTTAGCCCCGTTTCTGAAGAAGCAGACATTTTCTATGGATGCAGCTCTTCTACCTTAACCTGTAAGAAGTACAATGAAAACTTGTGCTCAGAGGCCAAAGTCTCACAAATAAAAAAGATTCACAGTGGTGGACCACTGTTCTGACCCAGTGGGACATTCTTCAAGTTCGCAAGTTCTGAGGCTCTCTCCCCAGGAGGAGAGCTGCCGGGTCCTGGAAGTGTGTTTTGGTAATGAATGCACCCAAGGATGACTGCTGGGGATACCATGTGCCTGGTATGGAAGAGCTAGGGAGCACTTTGTGAGGTTACCTAAGCTATTTTAATGCAGAGCAGTTCTGAGTATGTGTTCTCAATTCTTTTCAGTCTTAGGGACTCAGTTCCTATTTAGGACCATTTGTTTGTGAAATTCTTGAGTTAATAAGTCTGTGTATTAACCAGTAGCTCTGGGTTGTCTAATCCAGAAAGCTGGCTGTCTGGTGGGACTGCTCAGGTCCTGAACCAGTGGTCATGTCTGGGATTTTCTCAGTCTGCTTGCTAGAATCTTGACTGAAACATACAAATTAAAACCTAAAGAGAGCCTTACTGAGAAGGCCAAGCAGATAGAGAGCAGCGTGGAGACTGGTAGATGGCATAGTGAGACATAAGATAACTTGTACTGTTGTCCTCAGGCTGCATCTGTTACTAGAGATAAAACTAGGGGTTATCACAGCATTAACTTACCAAATATATATGGGCTGACAAAAAACAATTCCTGTGTTTCTTAACGTTTTCATGGTAATGCATCTTATGTTTCTGCATTAGGACACAACCTAGTTGCTCTGACTTCACCTCGTAATGCAGACACTGAACACATGGAGTAATCATATGTTCCCACCCATGTTCACATCAAGCATTTGCTGTTAATCATTGGTAAATCTTATGCCAGGCCAGCTGTACAGCTTAATCTCTGCCCTCTGTGTGTTTGCAAATAGCATGACGATGCATATTGAATCATATTGCAGATCATTTATTGACAGTGACTTTTAATAACCTTGTGCCCATCTCTGTGTTTAAGCGGTTTATCATCGCCTGTATATCTACTAAATAAACTGAATGCAGTTATTTATAACAAAATGACTCTAAAGCTGTGAAGTGATTATGATAGTTTTAATAAGCAAAAGATTTGGAAACAACTACGGTTTCCATTTTTGCAAGTAAATTAGTATAATTACGTGTTTTAGTTACTAAAATAAAAAAACAAATTGCAAAGCATGTTTTTATTCTATTAATAAACTTGGCCAAAATTTTGATTCTTCAAATATGTAAATATCTATCTAATAGAGAGGAGAGGATGAAGTAATAATAAGATAGCAGCCCTTAATTGCTGTGGATATTGGGTGGGTTTGTTTTAGTTTGTGAAACAGGACAATTAAGATAATGGTGAGGAAGTACCACATAGATGTAACAAGCATGTCCTGTTTTAGCTGAGTAAAGGTTTCTCAGTTGAGTGCTTTAAGTTGCAGGTTGTTCATTCACTGCAGGCCCATATTACAGGTCATCTATATATCATTTTTAAACTTGCAACTTCAGGAGCTATGACTTGAAAGTATTTTGCCCGCCTTTTTAAAACAATTTTTTTTCCCCTCGTACTTTTTTGTTTTGAAAAGCATGATAGAAGAGTGTTTAACTTGGGTTGATGAATCAAGGGTTAGGCTTCAGTGCCCTGTGTGCCACGGTGTCTCAGTAGGGGCACGTTTGTCAGTAGGGATAAGGCTCCTTCCTGCGCTGGGACCTTGAGTCTCTTTGCTCCCCGCCTTGGTTCTCATATCAGTAAAATGGGTTCTCACTTATCTCTGTGATGTCCTCTGAGCTCTTCAGAGGGAAAGCAGTGGATATTTTGTAAGTGAACTGTGTAAGATAAGAGACGTGGGAAGTGATGCAGTATCTGCTGAGACTGAGGGGTATCTTTCCTTTCAGTTAAGTAGAGGCTGAATCAGAAGCAAAGACCCTCAGCAGCCCTTGGATAGGAGCTCTGCACGGTGCAGTGTGTGTGTGTATGTACTGACCATCTAATTGTCAGTATGTGAAAGAAAATAAAAGGTTTTCGTATGACTGGTTTACAAAATGTTTCTGATTATTTGATCTTCATTACACAAACCCTCATCTGTTTTCTATTAGTATCTGGGTGTAAAGGCTTTGTTTTTTTTTAATGTTCTTTTGTAATTTTGTACAGGAACAATCAAAATCTGACGGGATTCTGCACTGGTTTTTATATTAAATCAGTGTTGATGGTCTTAATCTCATGAGTAATTAAAAACAAAGTCAACTTGGTACTTGATTGAGATGTAAAGATGTTGGTAATTCAGTGTTTCTACACTTCCTACTACCATGGTGTTTGGGGGGTTTGGTTTACATCAGCATTTTGCGGTGGTTTCAGAAAGAATCTTACATCCTTGGTGGCTGTTCGGTTTTATTTTGTTTGCCTGTTTTCTTCTAATAAGCTGATTTCAATGTGAGTGTACTTTCGGCTTCAGCATGTAGGAGGTAAGATCCTCAAGAGCAGGTTGTAAGTAGGTTGCAGGTATTTGTGAACGCTGCAGAATGGTGTTACTGGCTGCCTCTGTCTTCCTATCTGCTTAAACACTGGGGATACTGGAAGCATTGTGTAGCATTGCAGGACAGGCATAGAAACTTATCCAGTGATTCCAGAGCCAAGAATTCCTTGCTAACTTTCATCCTTTGCATCTTTTTTTTTCCTACATGCTGGCTGTGCAATAGCTCCACGATGCCACAATTGTTCACTTCCTTGCTGCTGGTTTAGTGCCAATTTCTGCCCGTATGTGATATAATTTTACGTTCCAGCCACTGGATTTGTCTCTTTGCTGAGTGGCAGCTCTCTCCTCCCGTTGTTCTTAATGCTGATCTTACATGAATCAAGTTAAATAAAAAAATGACTCATCAAATCTAGGATAGGAATGAGAAGATCATTTGGATCCTGGGGAGGATAAGGGGCAAAATCCTACCTGCTTTGTGACAAACCTGTTTGTTTGGTTTTTTTTGTGTTTGGTTTTTTTTTTTACCCCATTTCATCAATGCAATGGTGCATTTTTGTATAACATCTTCTTTTTCAATTTCCTTCTAAAAAAAAAAGGGGAGGGGAGTTGGATAATGGAATAGCAACAATAGCCTGGCAATAATCTCAAACATATGTTGAGCAGTGAAAACACTGTTTTTGTCCTAAATGCTAGCTGTCTGCTTATACCTCCAAAGACTTTGTCAGCATCTGGTACAGCACTGTGCAGGGGATTCGTGTGACCCAAAGTCTCTCTCAAAACCACTGCTTTTCAAAGCAGCCTCTCATTCTTTGTTTGACCTGCATATCTATATACATTATGTTCCATAAAGCACTGAAATTATTCAACTTAGAATAATTCTCTGAGAAAAACATCACTTCATACAGTGCTTGCTCCTTTGAGAACATTTTTAGTCATTTTACATACCAGTTTTGCTTGCAAAATACCCATTTCCTGTGGTGGTGTTTTTTCTCTGTTTATTAAATTTGTTCCTTTAGATATGTTTTCTAAGTGTTAATTATCTGCAGATTTAGTGATTTGACTGTGTACGAAAATAATGATTTGCAGATGTTGGTTTGAGATTTTTTTCTAGTGTAGAAATAAGTGATTTGCTTTTCTTATGGGAACGAAGAGTCCTCAAACTGGAGGTCAAAGCCCCAATCTTCAGTTCCTCGTTGATTGCAATGAAAACTTCACAGGTTGGAGGGAACCAGAAAGCTGTGGAAAGATTATGTGATCTTTGGGGCTTGAAGAAGGCGGTGTGTGTGGATGGAGCAGAAGCTGGGCACCTGCTGCCTTTGGAAAACCTATCCCTATGGATTGGTGTTGGAGCCACGGTGCTGGATGTGCTGGAGGAAGGCGCCTTCCAGGAGCACTCCCAGCCCTCGGCCACCTATTGCTGAAGGAGCCTGGAAGCTGGCAAATTAATTTCTGCCCTATTGAAATTAAACACAAATAAATAATTGCTACAGTGCGATGGTGCATTTTAATATAAGCAGTAAATTCACAGGGAATTGTATTTATCCTGAAACAAGGAGGCACGGTGTATCTTTGGTGATTTATACGTGCAATCTGCCGAAGTACTGAGCTAATATTAATTTGTGGGAGACATCAACCTTACTCTGCAAGATAATTTAGATTATTCCTCATACAATTCCAATGCATTCATGTGAAGCTGCAGGAACAATAAAAATATAAATAAAGGACTTAAAACTAGAAATGCTTACGGGAAAGAAAAAGTCCCATACATCTCTAGATAAATCTTGGTCCTTACATGCTGATTCATTTCTTAATTCTCATTCTCTATCTGTATATTTTCTATAGTTTTCTTGCCTGTGTTCATCACCGTGGTTTGAATGCTTTCAGGTAGTCCATTAAGTAGCATGTTCATCAGATCGTTATACCCTGTCACCGAGGAGAGGATTAAATAGTGATATTGCACCTATTAATCTGGGAAACTGTGCTTCAGTTACAGCAGACCAGAGAATGGATGAAGAGATGAGTTTTATTGGCGTATGGTTTTGATAGCATACGGATGTTGGACTTAATTTTTTTCAAAGATAAATGCGTTAGAAGAAGCAAATGGAAAATTATCTGAAAGTCCACACAACAGCAGAAATGCCTGTATTTTACCAGGTAATTACCAAAGAACGTAGAGTAGTGATATGAAGAAAAGAAAGTTACAACCTGTCTGTCCAAGGAGAAACTACATATATTTAAGAACTATCATGCAAAAAGGTTGCAAATCTCCAAGGAAGGGATGGGAAATAGAAAAATAATTGAAATATATTTAGATAAGAATGTATCAGCTGCAGAGGGAAATAAACCAGTAAAATTACATCTCCTGGTAGCTGAAAAGTTACAAATTTGATGTGCTAACACCTGGGATTGGAGAGGACGAGCGAACTTCAACCAAGGCATGATTAAATATTAAATAAAAATTTACAACCATCTTCATGGAGCTTTCACAGTCCACCACAGCTGTGTGCAGTGGGACATAAAAGACCCTGTAGGCAGATGGTGTTAGCTCACTGGAGCTAGGTGGAAAAATTCAGAAGTTACACAAAGGTTCTCAAACACAGGCGTTGCATCCCAGCAGAAGAAACAACCGCTGAGGATGGTGAGCTGTAAGAGTTTTGTAATTTTTACATTTATTCTTTTTCTTTTTTTTCTTTGAAAGTTTTTGTCTACATAATTGAAAGCTTTTCAGACTGTTGTGTTTTTCTACAACACAAGTCTTTGCCTTGTTTGCGTGTAATAAGGACTGCAGTCACTCTTTGTGTGGTCTGAGATGGCTGTTGACAGAGCAGGAGGGGCATCAGCAGTGGCTGTGTGCCCACTGTGGCCTCTTCTGAGAATTGAATGGTCCAGGTTTAATGCATGAAGTTGTCCCTTAGCATAGTAGGCTAAATACTGCTTCTGCAATGACTGAAGCCCCTGTAATAGAGCCCCAGGCTGGAAGGATGAGAGATACCATGGGTTGTGCGGCTCGAGTTTGGTTGTCTGTGCTCTGTTCCCAATGCCTCGTGACATCAGAACTGTGGGAACTGAGCAGGGGAGAAGTTAACTGGAAGAAAGTAAAAACAAATGTGAAATGGCCTTTGGGTTAAAATACCACCGTAGGGAAAATGCAGAGATTGCTTCCTGAATGCTTGTGTGCAAATGTTTCTCATAAACGCAATGAGATTTGGTGGCTGCATTGTGTGTGCTTGCTTTGTAACAGAAACAAAGCTGTCTAGAGAGCAAAGTGCAAGCACAGAAATTGTACTTATTCACTGTATTGCTGTACTGTCGATTTCTTGCCACTTGTAACTTGTATATCTTCTTTTTTTTTTGCTAGAACAATTAGCTCATCCCTACTATGCTCTCTGAAAGCATTGGTGATGAGCAGTTAATTATGAAATAACTTTATCGCAGTTTCTTAAATGCACTTTGTTGATTGACCAGTGACAACATACTAGTGACAACATAATTATTACCTGTAACTGTCTTTCAGATTTATCTTGTTTTACAGGAAGCTTCATGTTATAATGGCAACCTTGCTTTGCCTCCAGTCCCCTAGAGACTGGCCTAAGTAATAATCACTTGTAAGTGCCTCTCATTTGTGTTCTGATTCACACTCATTTGGTCCTTTCCAGGTCAGGCCTTTCACATTTATGTTTTCCATCCTTAAGCAAAACAGTATGTTGTGCAAGAATGAATAATAATTAAAAAATAAACCACTGAAGGATTTATGCATGTATGTCTCCCCTTTGGCAGTAAGAGCTTTGCCTCAAGACTTCTGGAAAGGTTCCTTCCAGGTATCTCCCTGCTGCTTTAAGGAAATCCAGACTGCTTTCCTTCTGCTAGGTGATTTCTTTTTATTGTTACTATTTTTTTGGTGAAAACTTGGAAAATTGCTTTTGACCAATTTCACAACCTGAGATGCAGATCAGGTGGCTTAATTTTTCAGGCTAGATCTTCTGTTCACTTGTCTGTCCTGTCAGAAATCTTTGTGGCCCCTGAACATGATGGGGCAGGAAGAATGGGGTTAGGAGATGGGTGAATGAGTTTCCTGGAAGCAGAGGCCAAGGTGTAGAAAAGTGTCTCTATGACTCTCCGTGAAAGTGATATGGCAGTGGTGGATTGGTGGTTGAACTGGATGTTCTTAGTGCTCTTTCTGACCGTAGTAACTTTGGGATTCTAAGGCTGCTGCTGGGACTGTGATCTCAGCTGCTGAGAGTGCCTTGATGCTGGGGATGAGGAACCTTAAATCACATTACGCCCATCGCTGGGTATCAGCAGGGCTAATCACAAGCTGCAAGGTCCTCAGGAAATTTGACTTCTCTTAGTTCTGCTGCCTGACCTCCCACATGTGCAGGGATGGACTCCTGTGGGATGCTGAGCACCTCCAGCTGACGTAGTCTGATCATTGCTCTTTATTTGCCATCAGCCTCTCCTGGCTCTTCCAGGTATTTAAAGGTTTTTATGGTGCATAATCAAACCTCTTCTAAGCAATTCTGAATAGGCACTAGTGAAGAGAACATGGGAAATCATCCCGTGACAGGTTTTAGTCATGACATTTCTGAAGTGCTTTTGCCTGCTTATGCCAAGGAAGGAGAGCTCCATATATCTGTGTGCATTGTCTCTGTGAGTAGCAATGAAAAAGATAACTGACCACTCAGTTTTCTGGGAAAGAAAAGGGCATTATCAGCGAAGATACTGGAAAAGTTAATTAGAATACGAAATGAGGAAATATTTTACTGTCATTACTTAAGCTTTCCAAGGAAAAGAGATAACTTAACATTAATTGCCTATCAGAGAAATGGTGGAGGATTATGACGGATGAATATGTGGGATACAGGATGGACGTTCAGATCCAGGAGAAATAGGGCAAAACAAATAATTTGTGAATGTATATGTGGTGGAAGTAGCTGAAAAATGTTTTTAAAATTAGATTAATCTTGTGTGTGCATGTACATGCATTTTTCTTATTGGATTAGTGGGGACATCTTTCAGAATTATGAAATACAAGCTGTATTCTCCAATGCTGAGAGCTCTTCTAATTGCTAGAAGTACAGTAAATGTCCCTATCATTCTCCGGGTTTAATCTCAGCATAATTAGCTCCTTGCACAATAGAGTGTTTAATTTGAATGCCTGCCAAGGCTCATTAAGTTAGAGAAGTAGTTCCTGAGATCTCTGTTGTTAAAATTTGGACTCTGGTATGAGAGAATTTTCACTGACGGTGTCACAGAATTCTTTTTGATATTCCACTATTACTTTTAGGCAGGAAACTAAATATTTAAAGAGATACTGATGCATCTTTCCACCAAATTCTGGAAGCTGGCCTTCACACCTTGCTCTCAAGTGTATCTGCAGCCTAGCAGATCTTTAAGAGCAAAGTGGGACAAAGCAGTGCGCAATTAGTACTGCCTTGAGAGTGTCAGAGAATATTTTTGTCTGCGTGTATATTCATTTTTGCTGGTGATAGCTGCAGAATAATTAGTCCTTCTAATTAGAAGAGGAACCTCTATAGTGAACACTGTCGTGACTTACTTGTACTGATGAAATCCTTCCATCAAAGATTTTCCCTCATTAAACTGATGTTTAAAATGAATTCTTGACTCTGATTATCTCTGTTCTGCTTCTTTGAGTCCTTTTACCACTGCAGAAGCTCTTTCTGCTGTATGCAGCTGGCAGCAGGACTGACTGCACTGTTGGCAGAGGGTAATTGTATTCCTCATCTTACCTGGCAATTACCTGTGACTCATTTATATCGTCACCTCAATTAAAGCACTGCTAGGCCGCGTCATCCTGATAGATCTCGTACTTCTCCTTTTCAGATTGGAATTCTAACAGTGGTGCTTCATGTCACTTCTAGACTGAAACTGTACGTCAAAGGCTGTAACTAAAATGTTTGAAGCATATCAAAAGCCAAGCAGATAGTATGTGAAGTTTGAGGCTGATTCTTTGCAGAATTACATGTTTCCTTACACCATTGGGACCCCATGTGTTGCCTGTTGCTGAAGGTGTGTGATGGCTGTGTAAACAGCGAGCTGATGGGAAGGGAAAAAGCCTCTTGAAAAACGGCAAATGACGTTGCTGCAGAGCCCATCCTTTTCCTTTGTGCATGGATATTTTGTTCCTTTCCAAAATCTGATCTTCTTAGATTGATAGAACAGATAGTGTCTCTTCCTTTAGCATGCAACAGTCTCAGGACAGTACAGGTTATATGATTAAAACAAAAAACAAAAACAAAAAACAAAAAACAGTGAAGAATCAGCCCCCTTGAGTACAGAAATATACAGAAATGTACTGTGACATTGCTCAAGACTGAAATTTCAGAAAGCTGTACCAATGTCTTTACATATACATCTTGTACTTTTTCATGCCAACTTGTGTTTCCTATCTCTTGAGATTTCACAGTGCTAGCCCAGAACTAATGGACGTGGTTTTATATTTAAATTGCCTCCAATATATTGGAGGGCTTCAGTTGCTCCATCTTGGTTTACGCACATGTGAAATAAATAGAAGCATTTCTGTGGACCAGATTTCTTCACATGTAGCACATTATCTGCATGAGATTCTAAAATGCATCTCCATTGTAGTGACTGTGGCTGTGCAAATAAAAGGCTTACTTCCCATTCTGCTGCATTTGAGACAGCCTGGCAGAGACATACAGGCATCAGCCTTAGAGACAATAAAAACCAACGAAATAAAACCTACCTGAGCTCTGTTCCTGACACAGTGGTTTGGAGGAGGAAGGTTTTGCTTATCTCTGTTTCCAGTCTCAACATCATGCACCTAATAATTTTTTCATGTTACTTGCAGGCTCTTTGAGGCAAGAACTGCCTCTTCTGTTTGGACAGGACACAATTGGATCCTGGGCTCAGCTAGGCCTCTGACTTGTACCAGAGTACCAACGTAATTGATGCTGTTTCAGACAGCTGAAAGATGTATGTGGAAGATGAATTAGTTATTTATTTAAGTAATACCTAAAGAGCTTAGATGGCAAGGTTTGCATGAATAGCACGTGACTTGAAAGCAGTTCTACATGTTATCTGCTTTTTGCCAATGCAGGTGATGAAGTATATGAGATATGTTTAGTGTGTGATCCCACTGCACAACAACTTCTTTGTTTCCTTACTGACTGACTCATAGTTGCACCTGTTCCTCCATAACTCTTGTGGTTCTGGAAAGCACAGATAGTAGCTCTGTGTTCATCTTCCATGTATAATTCCAGATTTTTAAAAATTGCTAATATATTCTTCTCATTCCACCCTGAATGTTCTCTTTTTCAGGTCTAGAATATTTTTTACACTTTTGAAGCAGAAGCCATTGCATATCATAGAGTGATGGAATCATATGAGTTGGAAGGGACCCTTTAAGGCCTCCTTCTCCAACCCTGCAATGCACAGGGACACCTACAGCTCCATCAGGTGCTCAGAGCCCATCCAGCCTGATCTTGGGTGTCTCTGGGGATGGGGCACCACCACCTCTCTGGGCAGCCTGTGCCAGTGCCTCCCCACCCTTATTGTAAAAATCATTTACTGTGGGCATCCCTGCTGCCTTTCCCAATGACTCTCCTGTATCTTGTTTGGGACAAGTTTACAGAACGGCTCTCAGCATTTGGTGACATGCATTTCTAAGGTGATTTTGATGGTGTTTCACTTTCCCCAATACTTTCGTTGCGGTTCCTCATGGTTTTCTTTTCACTGAGACCGATATGGAGCACTGAGGTGACACACTGAGAGTTGCCAGCCTGAGCGATTGCTCTGAAGTCTTCCCTGAATATTGCTTGCTAATTTCAAGTCTGTCATTGTATATATAATTAGAGTTGATTCGGCATTGATTGTCATTGAATTTCATCTGCTATTTATTGTGCAGCACTGTGAGAACCTTGTACAACTCTTATTTTTGATGCAATACAAGTAGCAAGGTCTGCTGATCACCAGACTTGTTTATTTTTAAATTACCCACAAGCAACTTGAATAATGTGTTCTTTTTTAAAAATATGTTTTACTTTTACTCCTTTTCCCAGTTAAGAGTTAAGCATCTGTCTTGAGAGAGATTCCCTTCAGTGTCAACTTAATATTGACTATTTATTGCCACTGTTTGTTTCCTATTTTTAACCTATATAGCACCAACTAAATATGCCATATGAACGTTTATTTGTTTTAATAAATTAATGGTGCCCCACCTAAAATGTACTTATTTTAGTTAAAAGTAGGTTATAATGTTACAACTTAGATTAAGTGGGAACAGATTTATGTTCATTCTCCATAAGACTTCTCACCAGGCTTTGTATCAATTTAATATAAATAGATTAGAATTTAATTTGATATCATAGTTCATAAGAAATCTTTACAGAGATGAGCATATGTGGAGCTGACAGTAACATTTAATTCCAAAATGTGCAAAAAAAAAAAAAATCAATAAAATCTATTTTTAAATAAATTGGAGCCCTAAGGCGGCTGCTTAATATATAAAGTTACTGCTTTGAATTTATAATCTCTAAATTTGTCTGAGTCACTGAATTCAACTAAATATTTCAGCATTTAATAAAACCCTTCCATGTATTATTTTTTAAGGATCTTATAAATCACTATTTAGAGATCTCCTCTTCATCAAATAATTAAGAGCAATGAACGAAGCAACCAGTCTGGAAGTCAGGATAATGCTGGTCGCTCTTTAAAAACAAAACAAAGAAATTGAGGTGTAGATGCTCAAAATCTGCATCCCTGCGTGCTTACAACTTCTGATTACATTACAGAGGTATGAGGATTGTGAGCTGTAGATAGAGCTGTTCTTGGTAGCACCATCTTTTCTTTTCTTAGCATATTGTGTGCTCTTTTTGGATTGCTGTAGACAGGAGCCAGGGTGTAATGCGCCACAGGGCTTCTAGCAGAAAGCAGAGGTGGGCCAGGGTTTCCAATGGCTGGTCTGTAAGGGCTTGGTGCTTCACCTTGTGCGAGAGCCGTTCGTAAAGCAGGGTCTGTGGCTGCTCTTCCATTAGCACAGCCAGACATCTGCAAAATATAATATTGATTCGACATAAAAGGGAGAGCATGGCCCGTAGTCCTGCGGTTCTGGGTAGCCGAATCCTGCCGTTCCTAGTGCTAATGGCTAAATTATGACCTCAGCCCTGTCAGCCTGAATCTGGCCCTGCTGGAATCAATAATGCAGTTGGAGTGGAGCTATATTTTGCCTTTCATCTCCATTAGGTCTGGGGGTTGACAGTAGAGAGTGGGAATTGGCGGCTTGCCTCGGACTACAGAGATGGCCAAAAGTATGAAAATACGATCTTGTTGTTAGCTCAAACAAACGCCTGCCACAGGCTACTGAATCTTATCACACTTGTTTTGCTTGTGAAATATTGTTTGAACTGCAGCGATTACTCAGCCACTCTTTTATTTCCATTCATACTTAATCTATATACTTCCCCAAGGAGGAGGGGAGTTATTTTATGCTTAATTAAGTGTAAATAAGTGATTGCCTGCTTCTTTTTTTTGCCATTTCCTGGTCTTTTATTTGTTCATTTACGTGCATATTTTTGCTGTGTCCTGGGTGCTAAGTAAACTGATGAAGTGCTTTGTGTACCCTGCCAATAAAATGTGAAATATGGTTCCTATTTTCCTAATATTATTCTGGGAGCTTTGCAGCTGGAACTAAATTGCCACTTTTCTTGTAAATTGAGTTGTAAGGTGCTTGTGCCAAAATGACAGGGAAGTTGCTTGAGAAGTTGGATGAATGCAGGCCTTCCTTTGGCCAAATTACTGGGAGCCCAAGTTTAAGTGTATTGTAAGGGTGAAGAATGTGTCTGTTGTCATGTTCGCTGGGTAATGTGGCCCATGCTGGCCACGAGCCACTGAGCTCCCAAGGGGATTACTTTTGTTAGAGATTTATACAGGAACTGGAGTCAGCAGAGAGGCTGGCAGAGATGGTGAGGCAGAAGTTAGCGACCTCTTCGCTGTTCCTTTGTGACACTTTTAAATCACTGTTTCCAGCGAAGGTGTTCCAATTCTGGAGGTTGCAATCTTAGAGATTGGTGGAAAGCAGCCACAGACTGCTTGAAAATAGCTGTGCCCTGTAAGAATTAATATAAAAAGTCACAGTTATTAATTTATGAATGTACATATATTCATTTCTATCTCTGTTCTTTGTTGGGCAGTTTAGCAGATGACTCCCTCTCAGCCCTTCTAGATGTAGTCAGTAAGCATATTTGTCTCTTTCAGTAATAGCACTTCACCTGCACGTAGCTTTTAATCTTGGTTTTATGTAACCTCTCACTTCCATGCAGTCAAGTGACTGTATGGGAATGCTAACTTTCATTCTTCATAAAGGAATAGGAGCGTTCTGTCCTGCTTGGAAATATGACTGCAGCGCACTTATAAATTATGCCCTTCGATAATCTCACAGCAAAGCTCCTTCCTTTAGCTTTGGTTAAAGGTTTGTGTCGTTCTAGAGACGTTAGGCTATTGCAGTATTTGGTGATTGGGATTTAGCAGCAATTCTCTAACATTTAAAAATGTACATTGCTGCTGCTGAGATTGCTGTGAGTTTTTGGAAAAATGCAAACTAAGGATTATGGCTTTAATAATTATTTGGGTTTTTTTGTTTATTTTTGTTTTTGTGGGTTTTTTTGTGTTTTTTTTGTTGTTTATTTGTTTATTTTTGCATTATTAATAGCAGCTGTTTTGTATGCATTCAGAATATTTCATGTTTATGATGCTGAGGTTCATCTTGCTGCACAGCTCCTGTCGGTCCTTTGGGTGGCTGTGGGCTCTGCGTTCCCTACAGCTCAGCAGTGCTTTCTGCAGCTTTTGTGGAAGACGTTTCCTTTATGCATTCCCTGTCTGGCACGCGATAACATCAGAATGTGTCTTCATGAAATCACTGAGGGATTGGGAGCATGGAGGAAGTTTTAGAAACTGCAGTGTGCTGTTCTAAGAGCTGTCATCTATCAGCACACAGAAGCACTGTGTGTGGAGAGGAGGGTGGTAGTGGTGTTGTCACCACTTCTGTTAAACAGATAATTCAGGTCCTTATCAATCACTTCAGTTTTTATTTCCAATTTTCATATGCATTGCTGCGCTTTAGGCTGATAGAGGTCAACTCTGTCCAGTGTAAGGTCCTGGACGTAATCAGTGTGTGAAAATAGCCAACAACCATGACTAGAGCTGACTGCAGTTGGGCTGAACGTTATTGTGTTGCTTTATTAGCAGAAAGTGATGGAAACCTAAGGTAATAGAGCCAGGCATTCCCTCAGCTCCTGCTTCTCCCAGCAGGTTAGGGAGGAAGCCTGGCTGGCTGACGGCTGTACCTCGCTTGAGTAGCTTGGGTTGAGTGCAGTGAAGAGTGAACCAGGCTTGCTGTCAATGGAACAAGGCAGAGGCAGTTTACTTCTGTGGGACTCCTTTATTACCTGGACTTCAGGAGAGCAGGAGTTTGATCTCTCTGTGACCAGTTCCCCACCCAACGCAGTGACTTCTGCCCCGTTACTACAGCACTAGTGTGACAGCAGTGCTGTGTTTGTGGGAAGTATTTGTTCTTCTAAGTCTTTTCCTTGGAATGTTTTTATGCCTTCAATCTAAACGTCAGTGTGCCTCTGCAGGTTTTGTGTCTGTGTGTACGTATTTCAAAAATAGCACATGGTGGAAAAGCAAATTGTGCTATGCCATCTTCTTGGGCTAATGTGTGTGCTCTCAGTAATGGTGTAGTTAGTGGTTAAGTTTCTGTTTATTGAATGTGTTTCCAAAAGGTGACTTATATTAAAGAAAAACACAGAAAGATATCCTGTGCTATTGAGAGTCATAACTCGATTCAAAAACTGTAAAACAGAGAACACTGATTTTATATGGAAAAAATTAATGCAGTTTTGTTCGTGCTGAAACATTGTAGGATGTATTTTTATACTTAATATTTTAAATGGCCTCAAGGGTTAATGCTGATTAATAACTGAACAGAAGGTGTACGAGGGTAATTAAAAGTCAAATTGTATGTGTTCAAAAACCATGTTACCAGTTTCCTAACAAAGGAATGTAACAGATGTTATTGCATTCAGACTTTTATCTTGATAGGTGGCACATCATTATCAACAAGTGTTGATTAAGAGCATTTTAATCCCCTAGGGACATCATGCTGTAGAGAGGAAGAGGCTCTTGTTGGAACTTGCTCACATCTGTGTGTGTATCTGTTAAAAATTTTAAAGCTGTTATCTGAGTTAGTAGGGGGGGGTTGTTCTGTGTTCAGAAAAACGAGATGCATCCAGGTGCATGAAAAATCAGCTCCGGAAAACGTTGCGTTACATCAGCTGATCTTGGGAAGGCTGGTGAAGCTCAGTGTCCCATTTTGATTTCCAATACCATCTCCATTTCTTTTGTATTGCAAGTTATCATGACCTTGGAAAGTTACCAGAAGTTTGTGTATTTTGTGCCTTTTTTGTAGACATTAAATTTAAAACATTTTCTGTGGTTTCCTCTTCCTTTTATGTGCATAGATGTGAGTCATCTTTTTGTTACAGCAGTAGCAATTTGCTTTTTGGACAGCAAATTACACAGAGTAAACGTTTTAAATTTTAAGTTCTGGACTCGGTGGCAGTTTGTATTATTTCTAAGGGCAGGTCCATGGGGTGCCCAGCAAGGTAGAGGGAATGGCCAGACAGTGCCCTGTGAGAAGTACAGCAGCCCAGGGAATGTGTGCGGTTGGTCCCAAACATCATCCAACAAAAGAAAAGAGTGCATTCTATTTTAAAAGGTTCTTTTTAGAAAGATGCTTTATAAAAAACAGTAATTTTATAAAGCATCGGTTCGCTATTATGCTGAACTCCTCATGTCTCGGTTACGCATTTTTGCTTATATAAGACATTTAAGGAGGCAATATAAGTCTTGGTTGCTGCCTATAAATTCAAATAAATCCTCAGCTGAACTATTTAGGGGCAATAGACAGAGACTTCTGGGGAAAGTGGGACTTCATTACATTCCTGAATGCATTTAGATACATTCAAACAATGTTAAAAGTTTTGTTTAAATTGAAAAATGCTGGAATCTCTCTGAGTCAGTGTTGCAATTAGAGCAAATAGGCTGTGCAGATATAGATGGAAATCCCTGCAGATTCAGGTGGAAACTACTTTTGTGGCTCCACATACTGCTGTACCACTTTCTGACCTCGTGCAGCTTGAAAATGATGCTGGGAGGTGACTTTCTGCTCCAACGTCGATGCCCACACCTCTGGGTGCTGCATGGCAGGTGCTGAGCACAGCCCATGCAGAGCCAGCAAGCAGCACCCCTGGGGTGAGATGGCTTTGTGCCATGGGTTATGTTTAATTGGCTGGTGGCTTTGTTGGGGTAAGCAGAGGGTGATAGTTCGCTTGATAGTGGAACTGAATGGAATCACCCAAATCACCTGTGGCTCTTCTCCCACTTTCATTCAGTGATGGAGCACGGGGTGCCTTCTGTGCTTATCTGCCTGAGAAGCTGGGGGGGAAAATCTCAGTAATCACATTACAGACAACTTATTTGTATGTGCAATTGAAGAAGCAGGAAAAATTTCTAACCCCTTCTGAGCTTTGAGGAGGCCTTTCGTGACCAGAGAGGCATCGTGCTGAAGGAATGCCACTCTGTTCAGACTGCAGGTTTTCAAGTAAGATGATGAAATCCACGTTTCAGTCAAGGGTGAAGTGTATGTGTAGATGTGTGGTACATTCCTGCAGAGTTAGGGCAGCCCATAGCACGTGCCTGTGGACCTTGTGCTGGAGGGGGATGCCTTAGTTTCGGCCAGAATGGAATTGTTTTTGTCCATGTGTGGTATGATGCTTTGTTTTGGTTCTAGGGGAAAAATGATGTCGATAACACAGCAATGCTTATAGCTGCTGCTAAGCAGTGTTGTATAGAGCTGAGGCAAATTCACAGTGAAGGGCCCAGGGAGATGGAAGGAAGCAAAATTAGGACAGCCGGCTTCAACCGGCCACAGAAATATTCCATAGCACATGACATCAATGGGAAGGAATTTTGAAGGGGCGAGCATGGCATTAGTCAGGTAGTGGTAAGCATTTACTTCTGCATCACTTGCTATATACATATTTATATAAACAGTCATAACTATTTTCCTTCTCCCTTTCTCTGTCCTAGTAAATAGTTTTATCTCAACCCACAAGTTCTAATCTGTTGGGTTTTTTTATTCTCTTCCCACTCCACTGGGAAGGAGGGAACGAATGTCCATGTGGTGCTCAGCCACCTGCCAGGTCAAACCTCAACATCTTCCCAGCTATGGAGACTGAATCCTGCCCAGGCTTTATGCAACAGCAGGATTTTTTTTGTTACTTTCCTGCCAATGACTTGGCAAATGTCACGATGGTTTCTTAGGGGCTGTCCAGGCACTGGCAGGGGCAGAGGCCGACTGTGCCTACACCCTGCCTTTGAAGAGCATTTGGCCGGCTGTGTGTCTGCCTATTTTTGTGTTAGCAGCCAGATCTGACTTCACAGAGGCTGACGGCACGAGTGGCATGTCAGATTTCTTCAGAAAAAAAAGAAAAAAGAAAAAAAAAAGAACAAATCCCACAGATTTTTCATCGTGACCTAGGGGGCTGACAAGTGTCCCTAATCAAAGGAGATTGCTTCCGCCTTAGTGAGAGGGAACTAAAAGCTTCTGGGTCTGACATCATCTCGCAGCAAGGATCCTTCAGAAATCCTGCTTCAGCATCCCTTAATTGTGCCTTCAGACTTTTCTCCTTCTGAAGTGCTTACCTGGAAGAGTTAAATTAATCACCAGGTCCTGGTGCTGTAGCTGTTTTCCTGTTGTTTTTCTTGTGCTGTGAGCTGATTAGCTGGCTGGACACGCCTGGCATCTTGAAATCATAAACTGTCTCTGGGCATTTTTTTATTGCTTTTAAATGTTGGTTAACATTTAGTACATAGTGTTAAATATTACTATACCCTGGGTGTTCTAAAAATTGATAAACCCATTAAGAGAAATGCAGGGCAGGTGAGATTTCAGATGATGGTTTCTCAGAAACATTATGTGTATTTTATATCTTTTTGAAGGCAGTTTTTTCACACGGTAAAACCGACTGAATGATTTGGTTGATGTACCAATTTAACTGGAAGCCCGTGTCAGTAATACATCTTCAGCTAAGTTCAAGTTAATGATGGTTCCAGGTTTGACTTGAATTCATGTGCACGAAGGGCAAACCTTCTCTCTAAACATTTGTGCTGGAAATACGCATCCTCCTTTCTTTCTGCTTTCAAATAATTATGGAGAACAACCACTGGTAATACAGTCCAGAAATCTCCCTTCTGTTGATCTTTTTGTTCGTTTGTTCCAGTCTGTCACACTAAACCTCTGTGCAACGAGAAGTAACTTAATTGGCTGTGTTAAATATTATTTCTTCCTAAAAATATTGAGCAGGCTTCTTACACAGTGAAACATAAACATTAAGAACTTGGCTGTGAAATATTTACCCACTACTATGAGCAATATACTAATGTCTTTGTTTGAAAAAATACTGTTTTTCATCTCAAGCTTTTGCTTTTTTAAGAGATGAGCTGAATATCAAATTAACTTAAGTGATGTGAATATCTTGATTGTTAGTGGTGAAATATTTTTGGAAGGCTCTACTTCCAGCAGATTGCATTAGTATACAGTACAGTTATTTACTAACAGTTACAGAAGTGCTGAATTCTATACATAGTCTTGAGTAATTAAGGAATCAAAGGAATGTGCCATTGTATTCTTTCAGAATACAAAATGTATACCTATTTCTGTAGGTCTTTTTTTTTTTCCCTCAAAAATCAGTTAGGCTGTGATCCAGGTAATGCAAGTAATGTCCTTCTGCTTTGCCTAACTCAGAATAGGTTTTGAGCTCTGATTCCTCCTACGCTGCATTGACCCAGAATCTAATGGCTGAAAAACCCACGTGTGGAAGGAAGAAGTTGAGGAAAGCAGTCTGTGGGAATCCAGTCCTGCAACTCGTTCATGCATGTGGTCTTCAGATGCTTTTAATCGCAGGTCCATGTAGAGCAGTGGTCATTATTCTTATATTTGTAAATTAACGTGGATCTTTTCAGTTACTGAGAACACAGCTGCGTGCATCAAGGGGCCTGGCACAGTAGGAGGAGATGGATTCCTTCCTCTCCTTTTCCCAGCAATCATCCCAAGCGCTTGGGGAAATGTATTCCAAAGGAAGGAGCTCTTTAGGCTGTACGATGATGATGGCTTCATGTAATGTGGGAAGTCCAGTTTTAGTGCTTGTGCCTTGAAGATGTAAGCTGATAAATAGTAAAGATTTATAGATTACTGGGATGTAATTTTGGAGTTAATAAAGTTCCACTATTAATTTCTGTGTTCTCCATAAGTGCATAGACATATATTTATGCAGACAGTCTGAGCTGTGTAGTATATGAGCCATGCTATTTATCCTACACAGAGACAGTCCCTTTCTGCCTAGTCTTTTTTCTTAACACAGTTCAGCAATGAGCCCTAAGCATCGATCAGATAGAGCAAATAGGAATCAATTATGTTTTATGAGGTTAAATGGACCATAATGAAAAGTCTGTTGATATAGCACATATTTATTATAATTAATCTACCTAAAAATGAATAATACTGATATAAAAATAATGTTAGCAATATCAGTGTGATCTGAATTCTAAACTCATTTGGAGGTCATAGCATTGTATCTGCTCATCTTGGACAGGGGAGGTAGGGACAGAATAGTCCGAGGACTCTTGCATGTGGACTTCTGTATTTGTGGTTATTCACCAGAAAAGCCTGCAGGATCAGCCCTTTTTGAATTGTACGTCTTCTGTTTACAAAACATGCAAAAAAAGCTCATTAGCAAATCTGCCAAATAATGTCACTGCGGCGGTAAGCAAGAGGTGCTCATTCTGGAGTGGTTCTGATGCTTTGAGTCTATTTTATTTTTTCAGCCAGCAGCTCCAAGTTACTCTGCAGTTCCGAATTTCGTGCCTGGCAGTAGCTTAACTTTAAAATACACTGAGCGCTTCTCTCTTTTGTTTTTTTCAGTCAGATTTAGAGGTGACAGCAGTGTGTGGAAATGAGATACCTATCTGCCAAATTCCAAGTTCTTCCTGACCTGTAAGTCACATTTAGTGGCCATCAGGAACTGTGCACTTAGCAGAAGAGCAAACTAATTTGATTTCACAGGCTGTAGAAATGCAAACCAAGCATAACTATAAAGATAATAATGCAAAGTGTAACACTAATATTGTATTACACTAACCCTTTGACCCAATGGCATATAAATCTTACATATTTGTATAGTTATGTTCTTCGAGAGGTTTCTTTCAGCATTGGAAAGCATGCTCAGAGGAGGAATATGGAGATGTTTTTATCTAAGGTATGGAGAAGCATTTACTGCAGAATGTCATGCTGCTCCCACCTATCCACCAGGCAGCGATTGTGTTTAAGTGCTGATACTGTTGTGCTACTGAGAAACTAAATACTCCATTTTCTGTTCTTAAAAGCAGTATTTTTCTGTACAGCAAATCAGCAGTTGTACACTTTTTTTTTTCTCTCTTCCAATTTAATTAAAATTTAATTACAGATTCTCATTCAACAGTTTGCCATCTTTTAGTGCTATTTTTCTTAGTATTAAACTGTAACCATAAATTCCACATAAGCACAGAACAGTTGCCCTCTAATTTCAGGTTACAGATTTTTGTCGTTGACTTGTGCGTGTACTGAAAAGCAGTGAGATTGGAGGGCACTTTGATGTTAGTATTTTCTCTTAGAACTGTACGTAAAACAACCATTTTCATTCTTTTGTTCATATGCTTAATGTTAAACCAAGACTAGAGGCATTAAAGACAAATGCTGTTTTTCTGTTTAAGAAATCATCGTAGGTCTGTAAAGTTCTGAATCATTACAGAAGTTGGCAGTGGATATATTTAGAACTCCTGCAAATACTGTGCATAATGGATACTGTTGAACAAAATGCAGGAAGACAGGGGAGTCCCACATTGATCAGATTGCTCTTGAAATTATGTTTAGCTAAGCTCTCCCTCGCTTTATCACTTATTCAATAAATAGTGTTGTGGGTTTTTTTAACACTGTTTTTTCAGCCTTTTTGTGCTGTTACAGTTTCTCTTCCATCTTGGTGGGATCTTTCTTAGTGTCAACAGAACCCTCCTGACAAAAGAGGTCCTCATCCATTTGGTCCCCACCAGGATGCATTGAAATTCAGAGCGTGATGTGTGAGGAAACCCAGGTATTGAATGGCTGCAAGTGAGCTGCTTTGTGGTATTGTTATATTTACAGCCCTTACAGTCACCAGGAGGGGTGTCCAGGAAGAGTAAAAAAGGACCTATTTGTATTCTTGGATACAACCATGTTCTGTGGACCAGCGGTCGTGTACAAGCGATTCTCGTCTCCCAGTCTTATAATAAGCAGACTCTGGCAAGTGTTCATGTAGTGTAATAAAGTAAATTGTGTTAGCCTGACTTTTATCCAGAAACATCATTACTGAATTTGGTGATTTCCTCTCAGATACTTGTTTTCCTCCTATGCATGGGCCCCAATGTTCCCTGTGCTCAGGGCAGAGCTACAAGATAGTGAACTATAGGTTTTCCTTCCTGCATAATTCAGAGCTGCAGAAATCTGTAGGGGGATTTCAGGACTTGAGTGCTGAGATGGGCTATGCCCTTTAAGCTTGTAAAGACATGGAAGATTTTTTTTTCTGTATGGAAATGTCTAATCCTTAATGCATCCTGATGGTGCACTGCCATCATCATATGACCCTGCACATCCACCTGATGCAGGACAAGCAGGCTCCGTGCCTAGATTGCAGCCCTTTCCAGACTCAATTTTTGCTTTTTTTTTTTTTTAAGTTTAAGTAAAAAGCAGCCTGGATAGCAATGAAATTTTATTGCAAGCATTAGCTTTCCCTGCATTACTGCAGTGGAAAATAACTACTGAGAAGATCGGACCAGGCAGCCAGACTGCGATTCTCAATTGCAATGCATGGCTTTTTATCTTCAATTTAAAAAGCTAGAATGGTCCATTAAAATGTGTCTTTTAATTTTATCAAGAATGCTAGTCGCAATTAAAGAGCCAATGAAGGTCAGTAGTAAAAGCCTTGGGAGGATGGGAGCCGACACCTGAGCACATCAAGATTATAGCTTCCTGCAGTAAAACTGTGGACATTTAAAACGAGTGTAAATAAAAACTTATTCTTGGCGGGCCCCTTTCAAGCTAGCGTGCTCAATTCCTCCCTGGGGAACTCATTATCTCTTGAGTGTGCTCTTCTTTACATGGGCTTATTTTTGACATTGGGGATGCGTCTTGGGCTGCTTGCAGCTGCCTTGCAGTGCTCAGGCTGCCTGTGAAGAGCTGCACGTACCTTGTGCTGTACACAATCTTGGCAGAGAAATCCTCCTGCTAATCTGATAGGAACCTGTGGCTGTGACAGTCTTCAGAAGGTGGTAAAGAGTGAGCTCCCAGCAGGGAGCTTTAATAACCATTGCCAGGAGCATCCCGGTGGAGGGAAGATAGATGGATTTTGTTTGTTTTTATCTCCATTTCTGTGGGAAGGGCAGGCAGTAAAAGAGTATTTTAATCTCATCATTTTATCCTTTAATTTTCCCCCAGCATTTAAAGCAAGCAAATAGAAATGGATGAAAGATGGCTGGCTGCCGTCAGGGGTGTTGTGGTAATGTCCCTCTCTGGGCTATTGCAGCTACTGAGGAGCTTTGTTTGGGAAGATAATTGGTATTTTCAGTTGTGACTGCATCTACAGCAGAGAGGACCCATAATCTCTGTTCAAACCCAGCTCTGTCCCACGCAGCTCACTCCTTGGAGAAGAGGCTTTTGTGCCATATATGGCAATAAAATCGATCTGCAGATAATCTGCCTCCATTAAAGCATCAGTGGTGGTGTCATGTGCATTTCTTTTAAACAACAAAGCGATGATCTCGAACAAACATGCAGAAAAGGAGAGGCAGCCTCTGCTCGCTTTTTGTTGCCCTCTGCATTTCCAGAGAGCGAGAGTATTGCTTGGTGGTTGGTGTGAGAAGCTGGAGAATAGCGCTGAAATCCCAATGAGCACGCAAGTTTTTCAATCTTCTCCGCTACTTCCAGTATGAAAGGAACGGGCATTTGCAAGAGAAAGAATCATTGTTTAAATAGCGGTGGGAAATCTCTTATTTATCTTATCATTTTTCACTGCTTTTATGATGAAGGTGAGTGCACAAAGCTTGCAGTCCTCATTTTGCAGTGTTCCGTGAGCTTTATGTGAGAAATGAACAGCTGAGGGATTCATTCCTTTTAAAATTTGGATGATGGGAGAAGTGGTCTTAATTCCGTAATTTTGTGATTGTTTTTCAGTAAAAGGAAAACCAAACCCAATGGGAACCCATTCGCGATTGCATGGGATGACACTGCCACTATTTTGATTTAGCATTATATACCCTAACATCTGCATCTCAGGGAACAATAGAGCAAATCTTACGCAATGACATTGAACTGCAGCCAATTCTGTTTGCATTTACTGCCCCTAGCTGAATAGCAAAAAAAATAATTGCAGCCAATTTCTGAATTAATGTTCCTGTGCCTCTGTGGATTAGAAAATATGTGGGAAAATAAAATACAGTAAACTGCTCATCTACTGGCGTTAGTTCTAATAAATCCAGAAGCCAAGAAGCAAAGTCAAGCTAGGGCAGAAATTTTTAATAAATATTTCTGTTCGGTAAATCAGATGATGTATTCATATTAGCTGGTGATTAACTACGTACCATCACACTGACAGCTAGGCATTATATTGGACAGAAGGTATTAAAATCAATCATTTTTATACCATTGGGGACAGATAACATGTATCCAAGAGTTCTTGCGGAGCTGAGGAGTTGATTTCCACTAGGGATGAGTGCTGCTAAATCCTTTCCAAGGAGACTGAGAGGCAAATGTCAGACTGCTCTCTCCTGTCCCAAAGCTCTTGTCTCGCTGCTGGGGAACTGGAAGTCCAGCATTTCAGGTTCAGAATTCGGTGACCAGAAATCAGGTGTAAGAACTCCAACCTTGTAAGAGTTCATGGTGTTGTCTGAGTCTAGAGCTTGATGGAAGCTTAATAGCTTCAAGCTGTGGGATGTTCTGCTTTTATTCCCATTTGGGGGATCGTTGATAAAATCTGTGATTTTGAATCAGAAGAGAATCCTATAGTTCTCTTCTGCTTTGCAGAACTTTGCTAAGTGTTGCACTACTGCTTTCCACACAGATAAAACCCTTGTCTTCTGAACTGTGTATTATGTGCGGGTCTGAGTGGTAGGTAACACAGCAGCCTTTCATTTGCATTTGTAATTCATAGTGATGTAATTGCACAGGAATAAAAGCTCTAAATGCCTGTCTTCTCCTGTCCTTTAAATCCTTGTAAGTCAGAGTGACATTTGTACCCCACTAACAAAGGTACAATCTGAGTCCTTTAATATTTTAAAGCTGTGGTGGTTAGATCAATGCTTCCCAGCTCTGTGTAGCATACATAGGACATGGTAGGTACTCAGTCTTTTTGAACGCAGCAATTAGAGCAATATGGACTGTGAGGGTGTGTTCTGCAAAATCATCTCCTAATCAGGTGTGCTGGCTGACAGTGGTTACGTTCTAGGTCAAAGCATTATTTAATGTTTAGTGGGCATGCTGCAGCTGTTGAAAGTGTGAATTTGGTTGGTGGTGACATGCCAGGGAAGACTTGCATCTCCTTATTATGCTTCGGGAAGTGTTGCTTTCAGCAAGCCGCCTGCCCTGCAGTGGCTCAGATCATTGCATTGCTATGTCATGCTGAATAATTCGCAGCATTTAGCACTTAAATTGGCTCATTGCAGACAATCCAATTAGAATAAGTCTATTATCATTTTGGAACCTTGGGATGAAACAGAGTGTTTAAGCTCTGTGTGTGCCACACAGCCGCCCTCACTCTCTTGTGATTGAGCTACAGAGGTGCATGGAAATCACAGCTATAGATAACATCTGGGGTTAGTGGGTGCTTGTCCTGCACTCTGGGCTTCCCTCTGCTTTAGGCCCTGTTTTTTTGTTTGAATTTATTGATGATAAAAGGAATATGAGTAGTTCTTACCCCCCATTCCCAGCCATGTGCAGTTCTTGCACTCTCATGCCCAGTTTTTGAGCTGTGCCCTGAACTGATTTGGGTTAAATATAACTCTTTTCTTCACTAAGCTGGCCTCAGATGACGTAGCTAATGCAGATATTTTTGCTTTCATTCAGAAGGAACAGTGTAATAAAGATAAACGAAAAAAGCATACTATGAATGAGGGCCTGTGTTGAAGTGTTGCATATAATCTAAAATACTGATGAGAGAGTAATACATGAATATTGCATCGTAGTATTAATATTGGTTCCTCACACTCAGATAAGTCTCTTGGCACTCAGAATGCTTCAACAACAGGAGATAAGGACCAAATCCATTAGCTGGGGTGAGATTTGGATCTGCTTGCCTTTGGATTTCATGAAGCCGGGCACTTGCACCCTGAGCAGCTGTTGAGCTGGGCTAAATGCTACAGGGAGCAGTGACATGATCAGGTCGTAACGTGGGGAAGGGAGTTCTGCAGCGAGAGCATTTTTCAAGCAGGGAGATCAGATGTGCGCTCTGTACATCATTCATCTTGTTGAAAGGTTTTTCTTTATGTGCGTTAGATCTGTGCATCTAAACATACATGCATATAATAATGTTTTCTCAGCCCTGAAGAACGTAGACTGGGATAGAATTTGTGGTGCTTAGCATTTAAGTGTTTGCAGTATTCCTCACTGACATCAAAGCACTTGTCCATGGAATAACAGTAAGCACATTAATCTTCCTATCCAAGATCTGGGTATTTCATGCACAGTGTTTGACATGCAGTGGCTGCGTATTACCAGCATCACTTTGACAATAAAAACCTTTTTTCTATTTAAAACAAACAAGACGAAGCAAGCAGAAAAAGCCCCATGTGTTAACTATTTACTGCGTGGCATTTGTGCACCACAATCTTAATACGTACTTTAAAATGCTAATGAGAAAGATGTCAAGTCTACATGCTGGAGAAACACTGAATCTTGTAGATGAAGTGGCTCAAGAGGCCAGAGGTAGCTGTTTAGTTTGGACAGTCTGATTTCGCTGTAGAAATTGTTGGGGTTTTTTGCCCAGCCTTGTGGTATATGCTGTCCCTGAGATTGAATGCCTTTGCTTTTAAGCCTTAAACACCTAAGTGTCAAACGTGTCCCCCTATCCTCTGTTGGTTCATCTGCTGCGAGGGAACATTCTGTTACATGCAAAAGCTTTTTCGTTCAGTGGGAAGACTTTACAATATAATTGCCTTAAGGTCATGCGTTCACAGTGCTCAGAGGTTTCAGGCCCCTGTGGGATCAGCCGAGCCCAGCAGCTTCTATATGTGCATACACTGGGAGATGCCCGGAACTTCTGCTGACATGATACGTTTGGGTTGCTTCAGTACACCTGTTGGTGAGAGTTGGGCAAAGCACTGCTTGTCTGCTGGGTATATAGGCTGTAAAATGCAGGAAAGAAGGGAAGTTTATGCTGATTAAAAAGCCTCTTTGTTTATTCAGTGGTGATTAGCTTCAGAGCAGCGGTTGGGTTTTGTTTTTAATTTATACAATCAGAGTCTCTCATAGAAAAGCCAATTAAAGAAAACATGTATAACAAACACTTACTTTAAAATGTCCTAAAAGTAGAATTTGAGATTGAAAGTGTTAGCTCAACTTTAAATACACAGTAGCATAAGCTATAATAATGTGGTAATAGCTGGAGTTGACGCAGCAGGTAATGAATCTTCAGCTGGATATGAACTTTATTATCAAATGTATGGTTTCAGCTTGAGTCTGTCTCTTGTTGTCACAAGAGTAGTATTTGCATAATTAAATAAATGATCCTAAAACTGTCTGCTCCTGTGCGGCTGTGAAATACAGCGCTGCTTTCTGTCAGTGCTCAAGCTCATCCTCATGGATTATTGGAAAATGCATCACAGAAAATTAACATCAAACCTTTTGGTCCTTATGAAATATACAATAAGCAGATGACTTACTAAACCAACAGCGTGGTTTTGTTTCTCATCTCACTTAATTGATCTTATCAGCAAATCTTCACTGAGGAGAAGAATTCATAAAGGTATTTGAGGGTAATTTTGCACTGCTCATTAAAAAAAAAAAGGAAATGTGGTAAGGAAGACTGAAGGCAGTAGGTGTTCTTGAGCGTTGGGGAGAGATAAGCTTGTGTTCCTGGTTTTTGTTTACTTTTGGTATTTCGTGAAGCAGATTATGCTGAGTCTCATTGCAGTGCATTAACATCAAAAGGCATTTCAAGGGTGCGGCTTCCACTCTTCTGGTGTGCACTGTTTCTTTGTTTTTACTTTCATCCTCTGTCGGTTGTTGCTGAGGGCTGCATTTTCTGGTTCTAATTGAAAAATGCAACACATCCCATGTGCTGGTGTGATCCCTTTGCCTTGCCCCAGACAGCTTTGGCCGGCCATAGGTGTGCTCTGCAAGCACTGGGTCTTTGGCTTGGGATGTAGGCCTGCAACCATTTTGGTTTTGGAAGTCACCATTTCAATGCTTTATTTCAGCCAGAACAGCTTTGGAAGCAAAGCAGCATGATAACATCACTTATTTTCCCAGTTTCTTTCCTGTTGTAAGGGTGGCTGTGCAGCTGCAGTGAGGTGTGATCCCAAGACCTTCACCTCTGCTGTGTGCTCCTCACCCCGCAGCCCACAGGTCCCCCACAGCTGCTGCAGAGAGCTCTGCTGGCTGGCTTTGATTGCTAATGAAGGTGGCAAAGCACAGGGTGTGGTGTTGGCTAAAAGCAGATATATTGCTAAAGTGGGATGGAAGGTGTGACCCAGAACTCACTTAGAGTATAACTGGAGCTTTTACTGCTCTGAAATGCTCCTGAAGAAGTAAACTGGGATTACATTTTGTACCTGATGTTGAGGTGCAAAATGAACAAATGAATTCACATTGAATTTCCTAATGGCCAGAAACAGCCATTCCAGGGCCCCAGCCAGAGGGAAATAGCTGGCAGTGAAGGGAGGTCGGTGGCACTGATGTCCTCCTCGTGCCCTCCTCCAGCACACACTAATCCCATGGGACATGCACGTGTCAGGGCTTGTGTCACTTGCGTTGTTGCACTGGCATTGGTGCTTCTTGCAAGAAAAAAAGAGGAGGAGGAATCTTTGCTTCCAAGCTCTGTGTTTCTTTAAACATATCAACTGTACCATGATATTTTCCAGACATAATAGAATGTCATGGTTCTACCAAAAATCTGTGATTGATTGCCACTATAATGAAAGCCAGTGTATGTTGATGTACACGTTTTAAACTATTTTTGCCTTTATGCTTTTCTTTTTAACCTGACATTTCTGATTATGCTATCTTGGTATCTAAATATGTCAAATGTTTATAGGGCGTAAAGAACTTTTTTTTTTTAAGTAGCACAAATCCCATTTAAACCTGCAGTTTCTTGAAGGTTTTTCACCATTGTTGGACGTGTTCTGCTCAAAAGAAGTAGAATAATAATACTGCTGTGGGTTGTGAAAGGAGAACTGATTTATAACAGTAGTCCAATCCTCTTTGTAATCCATTGACTGAATTCAGCTTGTTCATCCTACATTTATTTCCCAAGACAGAGAGCAAACATTTAGTTGAGAAGTGAGTAGCTTATTCCATTTCCATATGTTTTTAATTGTCCAGTTCCTCTGAGAAAAGACCATTAACTGAACCAAATTGCAGTTTGGATGTGAATTTTTCTGTGTGGATCCTTGCCCGAAAGGTGATAAATTAGATGCTAAACTGTCTTTGATAGTGACCTGAGAGATTAACACAAAACTATTTTGAAAACAGAAGGGAAGATTTGTTAGCCAGTCAGTGGCTGTCAGTGTGGGGCATCATAAATTCCTTCAGTACTTGCCTAATTTGGAACAAATGACGATAAATAGGAGAATTTCAAGCAAAGTTAACCCTTTGACATCCCCATAAAACTTAGCATTAAACTTGAGCAGCAGAACTGTTGAAATTGTAAGGAAACAATAAAGCTTCTGTAGCTGGCTGTTTGCTGTTTAGATTTTTGATAGCTTTGATGGGAGCGGGAGCACGTCGAGGGCTGGTGGGAATCAGTAAGTATTACAAGAGCTCCTGTCCTGGGGGGTTCGGGCTACAAATAAGCAATAACAAAATACAATTCAACAATTAAATCTCAGACCCTCTGTGGGGTTTGGTTCTTGTGTTCTGATTTTCTACATCAACACGAGTATAGAGAGTTGTGCTTTTCTTCCACTGCTTGTAACAGCCCTCGAGTTAAATGAGAAGCATTTAGAGTGTTCAGTGCAGCTGCGCTGGGTGCATTAAACGCACAGACGTGCTGGCTGTATTGACCTGAAAAAGGAGAAGATATGCATTCCTGTAATTTTAGCTGCTTTGTGGTCATTAGGCAAATGTCATAGTTTTTATGTCTGTATCTGCCATTTGATGATGACCTTTGGTGAATGTGCCCTTACCTCTCAGCTGGTTAACGTGTGGTGCAGTGCATGGCCCATCCTCTCATCTGTGGATAGTCCGCATGTGGCCATCATGGGACTCTCTAATTTCCATTTCTGCTAAGCATGCTTTAGAAAGAAGCTTGCTTACGAGGTATCTGTAGCTAGATCTTACTTCCAGGATGAAACTGGAAGGCGCCAGAGAGTGGTGAGGTTCTGGAACAGCGGCCCAGAGAGGTTGTGGATGCCCCATCCCTGGAGGTGTTCAAGGCCAGATGATTGGATGGGGCCCTGGGTCTAGTATTAAATGGGGAGGCCCTGCATGTGGTAGGGGGGTTGGAAATTCATGATCCTTGGTCCCTTCCAACCCTGGCCGTTCTGTGATTCTGTGTAGGCCCATTTCGAAAGACACTTGTTCTCCTCACTGAAAATGTTTTCCCCATTAAAAGAAATGTCTCCTCCTTTGAGGGATTTGAAGAGAGCGTGGGCATGATATTGGGGTGGATAATCTGCAGCTGCCTTTTTCAGCAGCCCTCCTGGGAGATGGGGGTGAAGCACGTGTCAGGGAAGCCAGAAGACAGGATGTGTCTTCAGACAAGTTGAGAAATAATCAGGGGCTATGGGAGGCTTCTCAGGATGAGAATGAAAAGGAACAGATGGATTCTGGAGATTACCCAGCAGGATTTAGTGACCACGTCAACATATTGGGTAGGGGAGAGGTTATTCAGTTTTACGAAGTGCTCCACTTGCTTTTATTTAAGGCAGCCCTAAAACTAGCAACAAGGCTGGTGCAGGTCATACTGGGGTGCTGCCGGTATTGATGAGGTTTTTAGTAGGCCAGTATCAGAAGTATCTCCTGTTTCTATTAGGTGATCATTGGGATTCTAGGACCTTCATCTTGAAGCTTTCCTCTGAGTGCCCTTTCCAGGCTTATGTTGTTAAATCACTGCATTTCAGTGTCTTGGTCAGGTGTGAGAGCAGCAGGTCTGGAGCGGTGCCCTCACATTAAGTCTGGTGCTGCCATATCTGCTAAAATGAATGAAGAAGATCAATTTTCAGACAGATAGGGCAAAATTTTAATGCTTTTATGCCAGAGGAACTACTTCTGTAATATTTTTTTACATAAAGAGCTAAATCGAATTGGGTGTATGCATTTGTTTCTGCAACAGAAGGACCATAAAAAAAGAACCAACTTGTCAGATTATTTCTGGTCTCCCCAAAACAGTAGAGAATGCAGAATTTTAAGATAGATTTTTTGGGGAAGTACTTTTAGCTGCCATATAGAGCCCTATCTATCAAACATTGAACAGTACTATTTTTAGGCTGTCAGCAAAGACACGAAGGACATGGGGAGACACATTTATCCTCCGCTCACTTCCTGATGACCCTGCTTGATATAGTGGGATTCCTATTTTCCCATTTTAGATGTGTTTTTTTTTTATTTTGTTTCTTGTTGCTTGGCACAGGCACTTGGATGAAGAAAATCTCTGCAGAAAAATGGTTATAATTACACAGAAGCAAGTGCCTACAGGGCCATGCTAGGAAATGGCTTGAAATGCTTGCAAAATAGTTTGAATTGATTGGCCGGATTGGTAAGTTACTCTAAAAGCATAATGAAAAACAAAGGTAAATAGAATAAGAAAGAATATTCTCAAAAGGCAGGTAGCACTGATGTCCATTCTGCTCCAAATGGACTGTAAAAGGCTTGTGGCTCTTTGTATAAATCATACTCCCTTCAGCTCTGAGAAAGCCTTCAGTGGAGCTTTTGAATCTTAAGCAGGCAAAGCAGTTGTATCAGATGTAGACTTCTTTTTTCTCTTTCTTCTCCATAGGGCAAATAACACTAACCAGATGTAGAAGCACAGGCTGAGCAGACAGCTGTAATCCCCACTGGCTGTGTCATCACTGTTGATCTTTTTTATTGTGTGGCTCATTCTTACATTTTTCGCAGTTCTTAACAGCCCATCTCATGTGTTGCTGAGCATCATTTTTAATCTGCAGGAGCCTCCTTTTGGGTCGTCTGCATATATTTCTATTTCAGCTTTGGTGAGAACGTCACGTGATAGATACAACTCATAAGCATGGTGAGTTACAGCTCCCCTGGAGACTGTGGCTGGATTCATGCTGGGTGTGTTCATCAGGTTGACTTTTGCAGTGGGATCAGTCAGAATTTGCACCGCTGTAATACAGGAACAATAAAATGTTTAGATTTGGTACTTAAATCCCATCTTGCTGTTAGATACTTTTGCGTTGCAAGCCTCAAGTTGTAGTTAGGGGGTTTTTTCTTAATTTTCAGCATATGGCTTTTTCTGTGTAATAATTGATTTGGAGCAGATATGTTTGCTCATATGGCTGACAACTATGTGTGGAAGTGACTTTTGTGAATACATTGGCTTTGAATGAGTGTTCCTCTTCCAAACTTCCTTGTATATCTATTAACAGTTCTTAAACTCATTGCAATTGCCTGTTAAGCACTATTTTTATCTTTACTGACTCCTGGGACTACTAAGAAGCTTTCAGGGAATGTAATGAAAGAAAAAGGATTCCTCGGTTTTAATTTTGAGGACTAACAGATATTTAGTAGCAAGCACTTAATGGTAACCTGGAGGACAACACTATTTCTTCCTACTTGCTTTCCCATATTGGTTTCCCATTTAATTAAGATTAATTTTGATGCAATGTCTGTTAGCGTTCTGTTTTCTTTTCTGGACTGCGTTGAGTTTATATGAACTGCCAATCTGTGTCCATATCTTAACTGTTGCATTCTTATGTAAAGTTAAGTGGATTTAGGGGTGGATTTGGAAATAGTTATGAGTTCCACTGGAAGTGTCTCCCCAGTTCTGATTTTGCAAATACTGAGCAGGAAACATGAGCAGCATTGATGGACAGATTATGGAAACTTGGATCTGAGTTGCAGTGTTGAGACAAACTTCTGGCTTCAGTGTTGGATCACGATTTCATTATGATTTTGTAACTGAAATATGATTTCCACCTGAAAGATTGAAATCAACTGATTCTGCTTGCAAGGAAAGGAGGAGCCTTATTCCACTCCAGCCTCTCCCTTCCTACTTCCCAGTCAAGATATCTGCCAAATTCATCTCCAACTGTAAACACGTATCCACCAGATGTGATGGCAGGGCAGGAGTGCAGAGGGTAGCTGTTGGCAGCTGTTTGCAGCTGCATGCAGCCCGTCCTGGCAGTGATGCGGAGCCCAGCCTGGAGTCCCCTCCATCTCTAGGGACCAACAGTGGTATTTGAGCTGTGTAGCTGGGGGGTCCTGGCTGGTGGGAGTGCAGCTGTGGCCAGGAGCAGAGGAGGGCACCAGGAGGCCCCTTTTCAGTGGTCCGAAGGATCCATTCCCACAGCCTGAGCCTGGAGCCAGCTTCCCCTGGTGGCTTTTCAGCAGCCGGTGGCAGGCTCATCTATCACCTGTGCTTTTTCTCACTGAGGTGATTGCAGAGATTGTGATAAAGTTAATCTAGGCTGGGAAGTCTATTTTGCCTGACGTTAGTCAATAAGCCATATATATTCTTGTACACAGGCCTATGGACCACATGGGATGATGTATTAACAAATCCCCAAATAGATGGCTTGCCTTAAAATTAGTGAGTACTTCTTAAATACCTGGGGGATGAAGCTCTGGGCATCTTCAGTATAGCCAGCTTCTTCAGCGTTTTTCTTTAAGGCCCAATTCAGCTGCTGTGTTTCTTACCTAGTCTTTGGGATGGTGAGCTCAGGAGGATGCAATACATTGACTTCAGCCATGCTTCTGTCTTCCCTTATTACTTCCCTCTGTGATTCCTGCAGCTGTGGAGACCAACTCAGTGACCATCTGTGCATGGGTGTCTGCTTTGTCGGACAGACAGATCTCCAGCCATGCCCATGGGCAGGGAGTTGGATATCACAGGGGATTCGCATGGGCATATCTGCTGGCACTGTGCCTCTGGAAGCCAAGTGCCCAGCAGGGCTGGGAGGAGGTTGCAGAGGTTTCCCACCTCTTGTCTCATTGTAGGAACCCTGGTGGTGTTGAGTTTCCATGGAAATGCTGGCAGTAAAGGAGTAGGTGGCTGTATTTTGTAGGGTGAGACAGGTGACTGCAGTCCAAGGGGATAATACATGCCAAGAAAAAGGAGGGTTTGCCATAGCGAGTTTGTGTATGGAGGAATTGCCTCAATATATAAACTGTCTGCCATGTTGCAAGACTTTGCTTAAGAAGCCTCTCCTTTCACTAGCTGCTTTGTAAATGCATAAAACAAGAATGTTTGCAAACCAAGTGCTTGCAGTTTGCACAGATCCATATCACACATTAAGCATTCGCCAGGACCACTGACACATGGCTCTCCCAGCAGCCAGCTGGCCACTGCCATATATAAAAGTTTTGGCAAAATTGTAGAAACAGATTTCTACTCTGGAAAGAAAGATGCACTGACTTGAATGTGTCTGATGAGCAAGGTGGAGTCACAGAAACAAAAGCCAGCAATCCTGTCCCCATCTCTTTCTCTTCTGCACCTCTAGCAGTTTTTGGAAGATTATAAGGCTTTTTTAGTTACTCTGCAGACATACCTAGAAGCACAAGCTTGGTGTATGTTTGCTTTGCAGCACACAGTCTGGGAGGTTTTTTGGAGATTTAATACTAGATGGTGCTGTGTGGGCATCCTCATCGGGGTCTCAGAATATCCTGAAAATAAGTCAGAAATGCCTTTCAATGAAAACAAAAAATAAAAAATTGGGATTGCTAGTGAGAGTTTGTGGGAATGCTTTATGTAAGCCTTTGGACGCCTGAAATATGAGTGCTGCTGCAAGGTATTGGACTGTGTGCTTTTCTTCTGCTATGAACCTGTCTCTGGTAGAGGTAACAGTTGTTCATACCAGCATATACTGGCATTATTGGCATGAGCAGTTATTACTGGGGAAAATGTAAGCCAAGAGTAGATAATGCTTGTGTCTGCAAAGGGATTTCTTTCCCTCTCCTACTCACACGTGCAAACACAAGCTGCACTGTTGTCAGGAAAGCTTTTCCCTTGGACTGTGGAGAGGAAATTCATCTCAGAAGCCTCTCAGCGAGAATCCCGTGCGGCGTTTATGTTGTAAAAAAAGGGCCATATCTCACATTCCCTAAGCCAGACGTGACAGTATTGTGCCACCTGTGTGAGACTGAAAAATTCAACCACTAATATGAGTGAGATGATCATTGCTGGAGAAGAAGCAGGAAGAAAAGGGGATTGGAAAGCTCAGGCAATAATGCAGCTCCCAGAGGGCTGACAACCTGTGGATGTCACCTCCTTTGCTCCATTTCCAGGTGCTCTTCCCAGCTGTAGAAAGGAAGGGCTTTCTGCCACATCACTCTGGCTCCCTCCCAGCTGTGCTGCCTGCTGCTGGCCCTGCACCCTAAGCCTGTGTGGTGTTTTTCCTTTTGGACAGCAGCACATGGTGGCTGCCCGAGGAGCAGCACTGCTCTCACAGCCGCTGGCTTTGTGGGGAATCTTGCAGAGGAGCATGCAGACCTTGGCTGACCGCTGGTGGGATGCTCATCCAGGCTGGCTGTGCTGGCAGTCTGCCACCTGAAGCACCTGGGATTAAAACGTCAAGGAAATTTATTCAGTTTCAATTAATCTGCGAAAATACTTCAGCAGCTTAAGTGAGCGTCAGAAGCTGATGTTGTAAAAGGATTTTGGATGATGAGGTTCTTGATGCAACAGAATAGCAGAAATCCTTCCTGTTATTGGGGATGCGTGTGCCAGGAGGGAGGGAGAGCAAACAGCATGGCTGGAGGAAGGAGGACAGGGCCATCTCTTGTGCTGGTGCCCAGCTGTTGGAGGAGCTCTGCTACATTACTTACCGGCCCTCCAAGTGTCTTCCTGAGCTCAGAATCCCAATTTGGGTGTAAGAGTTTAGAATTGTTCAAGCAGAGGAAGTTCTGCTGGGTGTGGGATCGGTTTCATCTTGTTTCCCCAGCAGTGTGTTAATATTTTCCTCTAGTTAATATTTAAATAGCCTGGTGATTATTTCTAAGGAAATGAGATTAAACTATTGGTAATGTTTCTGAGGAACAGAAAGACTCAATGTGAGCCAGAATAACTTCTTTTTTTTTTTGGGTTGAAAACTGTGGAACAGGCGGTCTCTGCTCTGCCTTCCTGTCCTGTAATCCCTGGCTTTAACAAATGGATGCCCTATGATTTTTTCTTCTTTTTTCAAACATTAAGACTGTTTAAAATGAATCCGTTGTAATCCATGTAGCAAAGCCGTGCCCTCATAATGCCCAACGGGCTGTTTTTTTGAATGAAGATCCCTAATCTTTTATCTGGCTCTGTCTTTAGACTACATTTTTACAGCTGGGATTATCTCTTCTCGGGATAGCTGGGTCAGTAGTTCATTTCTTGAGTCAGTGGCCAAACAGAAAAATAAGGGAGAGGAGGTGGGAGACGGGAACTGTTTGGATCGATCCTACAGGAAGAATACAGTTTATTCATGGCAAAATGCAAAACAAGCCAAAAACATGTCAGCTGAGCAAAGTGTTTTTAAAAGGTTACTGCTAATCCTTTTCCAAATTGTAGCTCCAGTGCAAGAGTAAATCGTTCTTCAAAACACATGTACAACACTGAATTTAAGGCTGGTCAAAGCGAACATTAGCTTTTCAGATTTAATATTTTTATCTGAAAGCAGCAGGCTAGAAGAGTTTGAATCAGGTTTGTTGGACTCCATTTCAAACTGGCCTTTTTAAGCAAGAAAACCCTCCGTGTGAGCAAAGTCCACAGACTAACTCGTGCACATCCAGGGCCCAGATGGACGTGGTTGTGGTAGCAGGGTGGAAATATTACAGTTAAAGCAAACCATCTGTTCCCCTCTTAGAAGCAGGGTTGCAAAAACTGCTCGAAATAAGGCATCCGTCACCGTCTGCCAGTGGCTTAGCAGAGGCAGCGGACGGTGATGAGAGCCAGCCGTGGAGAAGCCCCGCAGAATTTGCTGGCATTTCTTCCACCTGTGAATATGGCCATTGACGCCAGGGTCAGGGAATAACAGCACCGTGTTTAGGAAAAGATCACGGAGGGGAGGAAATTCTTCTGTTAATTGCCATTAAGGTTTTAAAAAACTTGTATCACCTTGATCCAGGAAACCGAGTGGTATTCAGTAGTCTCAGACTGTGCCCTGGAGGGATGTCTCTAAGAACAGGAGCCAGAAATAAATTTATGGATGGCTTTTTTTTTTTTCTTTTTGGTTATGCTACAAGCACTGTAAAAGTTTTATAAGCTTCATAAACCTGACTGGCACATACATTTCTTCAAATCTGAAGGCTCGCTATATATTACAGTGCTGTGCGGTGATCAATAGTATGATAACAGCAGTTATGAAAGGCTGAAGACCCAAAAGTTGCACTAATGAGAAAGCACATTTTGCATCTTAAATGTGAATTACGTTCCTGCAGCCTGACTGCTGCTGAAGGGGAACTTGTTTCCATTCAGTTGGTCTTACATCATGTCAGGCACTAAAATTGGAGACCGAGGCAAAGACCTTAAGCAAAGGACTGCCAAAAGCTGCTTTTCAAGGTGCTTCGAGTGCTGTGGGATTCAGTCTACTGAGCGGATTGGGGTCAGGCCATGTTCAGTCCCCAGTTCAAGTATTTGGCAAACCTTTCAGAAACTGCCTCCAAGAAATCCCCTGCCCTCACTATAGATGCTTGGTCGGAGGTGAAGGTTCGAATCTTCATTTAACAGAGCTGCCCAGGTGGCTGCCACAAGCTGCCAAATAGTTTGTGCAAATAGCGAAAATCCCTTTTAATAGCACTTGCAGCTATTCTATGTGGAGGTGTGTGAAGTGATGTTGGCTGGATTTCAGGAAATTTCTGGAGCGCTTTGTGCTTGGAACAGGGTTGAACGCGGAACAGAAAGGAGTAACCCAGTCCATGGAAGAGGCACACTGGCAAATTTAATAGACAGGCTGTTGATACTGGCCTCTGCTGAGATGTTTGCAACTTCAATGCAAGATTCTTAGCAGAACAATATCATTTAAAAATTATAATACTATGAAAATGTTTTAGTAATTGTCCAGATAAGAATCAACTTTGTTGTAAGCAAAGTATTTTGTAAAACACATAGAGATTTAGAAAAATGTTAGCTAGCAGAGTGTTTCAATTTTATCTTATTCTATACCAGGAAGGACAGTTTCGCAGACATCTTGTGTGTGGTGTTTTGATCTGTTCATTTTAATTGAAATGCAACATTTTGCTTCTTTCTTTCTTTTCCTTGCTGAAAAATATTAAACTGAATGGTAGAAATAACTCACTAGCTGCTCATTTCACTGAAGTCTCTGGCTGAAAAAGATGCTGAAAAGTGAGCTTGCTTCTATTCATGGACAATATCAATTTTCCTGGAGTGTATGTAATTTTCCTTTTGAATGTAAAATTTAGAGGAAGCCTAGGCTTTCTTTCTCATATTGCTGTTTTATGGGCAGCAAACAGTTATCACGGTAGGTATTCACTCTTGTGGTCTTGCATGTACTGTGCAGTCCTCTGATGGTAAAGGAAAGGAGTTAGCAATGCTAGTAGCAAAGTAGTGCCATCCACTGATGTTTTCACATTTCGACATCTTGGGCAAAGTTTTAAAACCCAAATATAAGTCAGTATGTTTTGGTGAAAGTTCTTCATGGGCAAGCAGTGGTTCCAAATGGGCGAAGTGGCCATGATAACTCTTCCTGTCTCCCTGCTGCTAAATCTGCACCAGATTTGGGATGGACTTCCAGGTGCCATTGGAAATGTTTCAGTTTTGTCCCTTACCATTTTCCCCATGTGAAAGAGCATCGTTCTCACCAGGGTTGGCGAACTGTTTCCCTTGAAGCCATTGACTTCAGATAACCTTCCAACCAATCCTTGGTTGTATGATGTTGTAGATTCTAAGGCAATCAGTTGTGCTGTTGCTAAAAGGGTGGGTGCAGAGTAACTGACTTTCTGTTTAGTTCTCCTCTCAGGCATTTCTAAGCAGTGCTGTTGATACGGCTATCATATGAGCATGGGGATGTGGTGTACCAACAGGCTGGATGTAGAGCTAAGAATTAAACAGTTTTCTAAACATGCTAGGAAAGAAAGTAAAAACTCCAAAGTTTGCTTGGCTCCTTCATGGAGCTGCTAAGAAAACACTCTGTCCCTGAAGCTGAGATTTAAATGGGTTTGCTATCTTCCTAGCCCCATTTGGCTTATGTGATATACAGATGGGTGTAGATGTAAAATAGGCTGATAGAGTGCACGCATACATGCACAATAGATACACATGAACATAAACATTTACAGTGTGTGCTAAACTTCTGATTGATTTAGGCTTCAAAGAGAGACCGGGGAATGGATTTTTTGCTCCTTTCTGCAGTAGTATTTCTCTATTTGTTTGGAAGCAAATAGCCACTGTAAAAGCAGACTCCGCTGGAATAATTAAAAGCAATTAGGTCAGTATGTTTATAAGTGGTCTAACAAAGTGTCTACTGGAAAATAATCAGTGAAATCATGGTAGTCCTGCAGGGGAAAGTGTACAGAGAGCGAATACCCAGGAGAGCAGCACTCAGTGAGATGTGCAGTCCTCCAGCGCTTAACAAATCAGCTGACAAAGAGAGCTTTGAAAAGAAAATCAATTTAAGTGAAAAGGATGCATTTATCAGTTTGATTAAACAATGCAAATCGAGGGAAAACCAAGGTTTACATGCAGCTATTTAACACTTGCAGTCCTCGTAAGGAACACGGTAGGTGCTGGAATCTGTACAGTAGTGCTCTGGTGGTTCTGAGGCGCTGGCCTCATGTTCCGGCATGTCAATCCTTCAGGATGTGTGGGGTTTTTTGGTAAGGAGTCTGTGAATGATATCTAAGAAGAGAAAAGTTGATTCCTGCTGGGCTGAAATGCTCAGTATTATGATTGTTGTGGCTGCTGTGCCATGAGCAAACCCAAAGGGTTGAGGGGTTGAAGGACCCTGGGCATTGCGGCAGTAGGAAAATAAGTGGCTGCAAAATTAAGCTTGCAGAACCTATGGAAAAGCTCCTGTGTATATTTCTGTCCCTCTTCTGTACCTCATTAGTTTTAAAAAGTTCTGCTTGGGTTTTTTCTGTAGTTTTTTTTTTTTTTTAAACTGATTCTCATGAGTTTTGTGACCTGGAGAATTTGTCACTGTAGCAAGAAAATGATGCTTCTTTTTGTTTTATGAGAAGTAAATGTTAAATAAATTGAATTTTAATGTTTCCTATGGTCCCAAAGGAAAATAAGACCATTAGCTAATGACCATAATGATGAACAGATTTTATTTAAATTTGGAATAATATCTGATATGCCATGCTATTAATGGTGATTCTGTTTTAAAAAAAAAAAAAAAATCTGTATAAAGGAATAAGCGTGATTTATGCAAACAATATGAAGTTGAAAGCAATATTAAGAATCTGTTTTGACTTGAATTCATTTATATGCAAGTTTGGATGCTGAATGCAGCTAGAAATGCTTCCTGCTTTGTGAAAACAGAATGGCAAATTACCCTGCAGTTATCCATTCCATTGGAATATCCTTCCCTTAAGTTTACCAGAGCAATAGAGAGAGATTAGTAATTATCAGAATGATCTCTGAGGAATTAAAATTCATAGCTGGGCACATCAGAACTTTGTTGTTGATATTTTTCTTTATTATTATTTTTGGAGAGATTACAAAATCTACATTGTAAATTTAAGGTACGTAATACGTATACGTTTTCATATGTCATCACAGAGTGTACCTCCTGCATTTCATTTTTATTGAGTCGTTTTCAGTTGATTCAATATATGTGCAAGGTTTTGAAAAATAAAAAAAAAGATGGCAAAAAGGCACCTGTATGGGGTCAGTTACCAAAGCTACTCCAAGGAATGACGTTCATGCGAGTTCTCTTCCCAAGCTGCCAGTAAATCCTATTTATGTGTCTCCATGGAGGACAAAGCCTTGAGCCATGCCTGTAAGGTTATTCTGGCTCCGTTCCCTGAAGGAGGAGAGCTGTGGATCCGGGCTGGGTGCTCGACCTGCTCATCTCATCTGCTCACATCAAGCAAGGAATGCAAAAAACACTCTGCTGCTAAAACCTCATTTAAATGTTTGCTGCAGTGCCTGGGGCTTTGCGTGGCCTTCAGAGCTGCTGGAGGCATCACCTGCGCTGTTGAGGGAGCGAGAACAAGGAGCCTGGGTCATGGGGGCCTGGTGAGGTCCTGGCGAACAGCTGCAATTGCACGTGGAAGGAAATTGCAAGCCTGCCGAGGCTCTGGAGAGCAGATGGAGCATGTTTCCCAGAGTTTAAAGGATATTATCTTGAAATACAATCAACTTAAATAAAAATTGGCCTACAAGTCTTTTATTGTTTCTAACCTCGGCTGTCTTGCCGGTATTTGTTTATAACCACGATTTATGAGGGAATGAGGTGATGCGTATATCACCAAATTGGTGGTGCTTCATCTTGGTGCCTCTGAGCCCAGCCAGATTCTAGTGATAAATCAAAAAAAAAAAACAAACACTTGCTTTTCCTTTTTAGCACTGGTGAAATTGGATGCAGTGTGGGACAGGGGTGGGCAGGACAAGCGTGATGTCCATGAGGCGTATTTACGAAGCTTTATGACTGTGTAACATCTGGGAAGTAAACTCGGCATTTAGAAGCTACCTTTTAAGTGCCTCTTTAGTACCCGTGTAAAGGATTACTGAGTGCTTTGTGGGGGTTGAATATGTTGCTGCAGCCACTGCTGTCCTCTGTAATGTCACCAAAACGTCCTCTAATGTCACTGCTCCTACAGGAGCCGGTGATGTGCAGCAAGGCTCCTCTGTGCCATGTCAGGTTGGCACCCTGTGAGCAGAAGCGCTGCCTTTCGGTACATGTTTGCATGCAAAGGCAGCTCAGGACATTGGGCTGTAAGGACTTTTTAAAACCAAGTTAAAATATTGTCCTACAGATTAGAATGGAAAAACACACAGCTAGATCTCTAATGTCTTCTTGTTGCTGTGCACATTGAATAATTATTGTTTTATGAAGATAGTGCATAGTAAATATTTATAAACAAACGAGGCAAACAGTGAGAGGGCATTGAATAAATAACTATAAGTGTATCGAAGCTCTGCTTCAGAACACATTACAATTACATTCCTTGCTATAATCAATATTTTTTCTTTTCACAGGGAGTTGTGCAGTTGTCAGTGTTCAGTTCCAAACGGATGGCATTGCACGTGTTCTGGCAAAATTTTGGGTTAATATCCGAGTGGCATTCTTGTTCTGTGCCTAAAAACAAATTATCTCTAAATATAAATCTTTTTTTGGTGTAGTAATTACCGCTTCTTCACCAACTATAAAACCAATTAAGCCTCAAGTAATGAGCAGTTTTCTATATTATAGTTATTCTGCTTTATCTTAATAACACTTATTAAATAGCTTTCTTCCTTCTTCAGAAAAGAATATCTAAATTCACTTTTTACAGCTACTGGTCAGAAGAGCTTAGTCTGTTTATCTTTTAAGGCAATTTTACTTTCTTTTTCTCAGGTGCATCTGGTTCTGTTTATGTTATTACCCCTTTTAATTTGGTTTCTCCAACCACCTCCTGAGCAGAACCCCCTCACCTGCAGCCCCACCATGGGGATTTCATCTGAAACAAGGGCACCTGATGCACAGGCAGTGCACAGAAGTGCACAGAAGGCATTCTGCTCGCCGGGCAGATGTATGTTAGGTGTGAATTGCATTCTCTGCCTTTTTATCTATCACATTTACAGAGATGGCTTTTCAGGTTGGTCGCTTGGCAGCCTTTTTTCCTCAAGTCTTCTTCTAATAATTTTTAAAATGTGGTATTTTGGAACATCTGAAGCAGCAGCTAGTGAACTTGCAAGGAGCCTTGCATTGTGTGGGTCAGCGGGGAACTGCTCGCAATGGAAATGGCCCAAAGGGGGCAGGCAGCACTGCCAAGTCTGCTAGTTTTATTGTTAATCCCACATGATTTAGTGTTTTTCTTAAAGCCACAGATGCTGGAGTTCTGTAATGAGCAGAAAATCATCTCCCATGTTGAAATGTTGCAGTGAGAGAGGACTGCAAAAATCTTTGTTTCCTTCCCTTGAAAAAAATGCAGTTCCTGTGAAAAGACCCCGAGAAGTCTCTGGTCATTTTGTAGTAAAATATGAGATTTTTGAGACTGAAATGCGTGGTGGAACTTGAGATGCTGAAGAAGGGAGAGATACATTCTCCAAGTGCATCCTTCCTCTGTGGAAGAGAGAAGTGGAGGGGGTGCAGATCACAGTGTTTTCTATTGAACCCTGTTGCCACACTTGTAGTTGGTGCTAAATCAGGGTGAAAGAAATTGTGGTAAATCCTATGGTTATACAGTTTTCCTCGTTAAAATGCTCGACTGTTTAGAACTGAATTTGTAGAAGCGTTATTAAATAAACTGACTGTGGCATATTTGCTTTTTGGACCTTGTTTAGCAAAGCACTTAAGTAAATGCATAGCGTGAAGCCCATGAATAATATTATATCTGTGCAATGAATGGAGCACCCAAGTGAGTGCTCAGTGTCTGAAGCATGAGGAGCCCTTCAGCTGGAACTGTTCACACAGTTTGGGTCAAACATTTGCTAAAAAGACATTGGATTATTCAGCCATTTAAAGCAAAGCGTGCGCGTAAGCACTTTGCTGAGTCAGAGCCTATAAAAAGAAATGTTCATGGAAACATGTGAATGCTGGTAATGGCACCTAGCTAACTGGGATGGCTGGCTAACTGGTGTTGGGTCAGAACCACTGCTGCTGGCTGCCCTGGTGAGGAAAGCTGGCATCCTGTAGGGTAATAAATCCTCCACTTCGTTTGCAAGTTGTCACACCACGAGCGTTGTGCTACATGATGTACGTGCTATAAAATGCAAGGCTTCTCTGAACTGCTTAATCGAGGTATAAACTGGAGCTGTGAGGTAAACTCCAGAGGCAGAGTGTGAGTAAAGGAGATCGATAAGATCTGTCTCAGTAACTACTAAATTAATAAACTTCTGTTGCTGATTTACTAGCTCCTTTGAATAAGTGCTTACATCCAGAATTTCCTTCAGAATGAATTTTTTTTTTCTTGCTAGGTGGTGTGAAGTATGCGGGTGTTATTTAGAATAAAAGCATCCTTGAAGCAATGTGCTTTTTTAGCAAGCTAATAGCAGTGGGTCTGAGTCAAGCACTGAAAGGTAGTTGGTGTTTGGGCTCCTGTATGAGTCCCTTGTATTAGTCCTGCTCTTGGTATTGATGGGTTTGGATTCTTTGTGTTATTTCGCCTGGAAGTAGATTGTTGGTATTTGTCAATAAACTCAGGTACATGGAAGTACAGCCAGGATCGAAGTAATGAGGCCAACCAGAGCAAATCTGAGGGGACAGAAAAATGGTGGTAATTTTAATGTCTTTGTTTGCCTTCTGGCTCCTGCACCTTTCTTCTTTCGTATTTTCAGACTTTCCACTGAAGTCAAGGAGTCTGCAAACTTTCTGGTTATGAAAGCTGGACATAGTTCACTCTCACGAGGCCAAGACTGCATGCTCTCAAGTCCACCAGCTACGTCTTTAATAAATGCATTAAATTACCTAAGACATGCTTGATAATTGGAAGGATTGTATTTAATTACCTATTTTGGTCCATGGGGCCAAACACTGTTTCTGCAATTACCTTTTCATACTCAGGATACTCTTAACTTGTTCCTGTAGATTTGGACTTGCAAGAATTTCCAGTCATGGATCTTCCTCTGAGCAAAGCAATACCTGAAAGAATTTCCTCTCAAAAAGCACTTTGTTGTAACATAATAGCTACTGCAAGGCTACAAACCAGTGTAGCAGTGCAGTGGGGCAGTGCTGTTGAGCATAGTAGGAATTGATCTTGACACAATAACAAGCTTAATTGGCATCCAGATTTGTGTAGGTGAGGCCATTAAGGACTGACTTAAAGAAGAGGGGAAAAAAAGAATGTTTGTGAACATTTATGTTTCTTAGTCAGAGAGTGACAGTGTGGGAGAAAACTGATCTGTGTTCTTTGAGCAGCTTATGGATGGGAGAGCTGAAGGCTGGCATCAGAAGCTTGATGGAAGCTGGAGAAGATCTGAAAGCAGTAAAACACAGACTAGGATTCCATGGAAGCGTATGAGCATGTTGCTTTAGAGGTGTGCATCTCCATAATAAGGAAATGCTATCTCCCGAAGACCTCTTGTAAGCTACCATGGGAAGGCAAAGTGCAGGCTGGGCTAGAAGCTTATGACCTGGCCTTAGTAGATTGAAACTTGGAGAGCAATTAAATGCCGAAACAACCTTTAAAAAACAAAACCTCAAATAGTGATTTCTGAAGTCATGATTTCTACAGCACTGAATAGTTTTTTGAAAGGTGTGAAGACTGTTTTTAAGGCTCTGTGGAGAGGTAACTTTATAAAGTAATGACTCTTGCTCATCATGTCAGTATGTGCTATCCAACTGTTTCTTCTGGCATGAAAATCGGTTACTTGCTGAACGTACTGGAAAACTAAACAAAACCTGAGATTCCATCCCCTGGAACACAGCAAGTTTCAACAGCCTTTTGGAGATGTTGTTAAGATTTTCCTTGATAGAGTAAACTCTTCACAGACCTGAGTAACTCGAAGATAGAGGTAGCTCTCGAGTACAGGAGCTCCTTTTTGCTGGAAATTAGAAATAACAGAAGCTGGTTTCCATTCTGTACATTAATATTCCTGTCAAGGAAATTGAAATGCTGTTTGCGGAATACCTAGATTGTAACTGAATTAGGATTTAAGGCTTGGGGTAGAGTTAAAATGTGTATAAACTATACAGCCTAGAAAAAGACCGGCTCTGTTGGAGGTGGAGCGTGTGGTTCTGCTTAGCAGGTGAACTGAAGATGATGGATATGACAGGAGCTATATTTAAATGAGCCATTGAAAGCAGTGTAAGAATAGAGGAAAATGATATGCACAAATCACAGTGAATTCTGTCCTCCGCAGATCTAATTCTTCTGCCACAAGCACAAATTGTTGCAACAGCACATGAGGAACTAACTTCTGTGACTGAGAGAGTAGAAACCATGGTCTGGGGCTGGCAAAGGCACACGCCTTGTGGTGCATGAAAGGAGGAGGAACAAATGTCTTCTGGACTAAACTGAGCAGAAGAAAAGTTGTATTTTCCAGGACTTCAGAAGGATTTTTCCTTGTGTCGAAGGAAACTTAAAGATCACAATTTCCCCTACTTTAGGTCAATGCATTTGTAGAATTTGTGAGCAGGAATTTGTCAGAAAAGGTCAAAGTTGTGGTTAATAATGCTGTGAATGGGTCTTTATCCTAGCCAAGTTTCCTGCTGCTTCTTAAGTATTTTTATGTGCATTTTAGAGATTTGGATACTTTTGGTTTAAAGGAAGGACTGGGTCTGTGCAGAGCGAATGGCAAATTGTTTAGTAGGACACTATCCGGACTGCAGTGGTGTGGCATGAGGATTGCATGCTTCCATTCTCTGGTACAGAGCAATTATTAAGGTTATTAAGTTCAGAGCATGTTCCGATCAGAGCAACACCCCACAAAGTCTGTGGTGTTTTTGTATTGTGAAAGTCAGTGCCAGCGCTGTTGCTTTGGGCAGAGGCTGCCTTCCACGTTTCATCCCACTGGGCACTGCACTGAGGCAGCGCCGTGTTCTGTGATGGCAGTTTGTGCCCTGAGTTTCCGTCCTGCAAAGAAAACCTTGCAAGTAATTTCACTCCAGTTTTACTCTTGATGTTACTGAGATTACTCGAATATTTCAAGTCCCGTTCCTGAGCAGAGTCATTTAGGTGAGGTGTTTAATAAATTGCACGTTGTTATTCAGGGAGATTTCACTGTCATTGCACTCTAGGCTTACAATAGCAAAATCCTTGTCTTTATTTCATGTAGAAGTGGGAATGCATTGTTCTTTTGTACTTGCAGACACCAGTAGCCTCAGTAGTGCTGCACTGAAGTGATTCTCCTCTTTGCTTTGTTTCCTGTTGCCCCTTTTTTTTCTCCTGTACCTTATGGATCTTCTGTCTGTCCTTGTTATGTGACGCTTTCCCAAGGACTGATCAGCTTGATCTCCACGCTCATCCTTTCAGTGATCGCCTTTTACAGCCTGCCAGCTTTAATCCCTAAAGAAGCTTCCTACACGTTGAACAAAATTGGTAGAAGTGATATATTTCCTCAGCACTTGAGGAGTTGCTGTCGGTGCGGGCGGCGTGCTGCATGTTAGAGCTGTATCAGAAAGAGCAGCATTTCTTCTAAGTAGTGCTTTGTTATAAAGTTCATTTTACTGAAAATATTTTGCATGCTTAACTACCTGCTGGTGAATTTTTCTATGCCAAGTAATGTGTCAGGAGCTAGCGGAGCATAGTAAGTTAATTACTTGTGTGCACACTGTGAAGGAAAAGCAAACAGCAAGGCACTAGTGATACGAAGAATGAGGCTTCATTTCAGTCGCCAGAGATTGTGTTGTTAATGAATCCGCTCAATCAGCAGGGAATTGGTAATGTAGATAAGACCAGGTATGGCTGTGTACTGATAGGAAGATTAGTCTCTCAACCAAAACATTGCTTTTAGTGAGGGTTTGCTAATATTAAATAGTTTTTTCAGAAGCACCAGTGAGATAGAATAACAGCCTGAATAATTACGGCTGTCTTGAAAAGACACGATGATGATGATCTCCTAATGTGCTCTGCAAACACCATATAAATCCAATATCTTACAGATTTCACAGCTAAGTGATGCACTCCAAATTCCATTTTATGGTATATGTCACCACGGGCTGTCCAAGTGCTGCTGTGAGTAAACAGTGCAGGGTTGGGCTGAATGGTGCAGGGAGCGCTGCATGGGAGCTGGGAGCATCCTGTGGCAGGGAGAAGTGGGTGATGGGACAGGTGGGGAAGAGCCATCCTGGTGACAAAGCCTTTGGGTGACCTTCCCTAAAGGGACGCTCTCTGGTCGTGCAGTGCTGGAGGAAAGCACACTTATCCCAGCTGTTTAACATAACATATGGGAAATGGGAACGAAAACAAGAAGAAATGGTAATAAACTGTTCTGTGCCTTAGCAGGCAGCCCTGCTGCTGTAAGTGGAGTACCTCAAGATGGATGTTAGGGCTGCTTATTGTCTTCATATTTATTCTCACTCCTGATGCTCTTAAATTAATGGTAGAAACATAGACTGAATGTTAATGGTGGCTGAGGGCAGGGTTCATGATGTGTTGTTAAGTAAAAGCTGGCTATCTCCCAGAACCTCTCCTGAGAGCTGTTTTGCTGCCGCATATTAGTGAAAGGGACAGCTGGATTGGGAAGTCTCTTATAAAAGGGATGCCATTAATGACTTGGTTGGTCAAAAGTTGATTTTCACCCAGGAAGAAAAAAGAAGAAAGGTGTTTGTCAAAGCATAATGAATGATTTCAGGGGCCGCAGTGCTGCCTGTGATACAATTAAACAGTGCAGTCCTCCTGCAGCTGCCGTCCTTGGGTCAGGCAAGGACCTACAGGGGATACTGGAAAGCCAAAGGTGACTTGTCTTTCAGCAGTGGATAATTTTACCTTCCTGTCTTTATTAGGACTTTTTTCTGCGTGAATTTTTAACTAGAGCCACAGCAACAAGTGGAAATCATTTCAGTAGCAGGTTTCTATTGAAATCAAGAGTACTTCCACTCCACCAGTGCCTCTGGATAGGCTTTATTGATACCAGCCCTCCCCTCCTTTATACTCTCTATATTGTTCCGTACTCTCTGTGGGTGTTTTATTAACCAGCATCCTGCAAAAGTTCAATAAAAGTATACGGTTCTTTTCCTCACTTTTCTCCTTCTGTATTTTTTTTCACATTGGCTCTCAGAGACAGAGCTCTGGGGAAGGCTCCTTTGGTTGGTTAGCAGGAACAGATGGGAATCAAGAGAAGGTACTTTCTGTTCCCTTACCCACCTAAATTGGAGGTAATTAAGTTACAGTGAGGCATCATTTACGTTAGCAGTTTCTTTGGTGAGATCAAGGCTATTAAGGATACTGTTGAGAAGTAGTAGGATTTCAAGTGTGTGATGAGAAGTAATTGGAACTTCATCTTTCCCAAGTGCAATGCAGGCAGCCTGGTGCTGGGGTCTGCAGCAGGGCAGTTGAGTCTCAAACAGTTACTTTTTTTGCTTATTTTATTTTGATCTCTGCAGCTCTTCCCAAGTTTTGAACAATCCTTGCTCTGATGAGACAGGTGAACTTCTCCCTTTTTAAGGGATAGGGATGAAGTGGAGCGTGTTGCTCCTGGTGGTAGGAAGGAGACAGAGAAACAACATGGGAATTTGAAATTTCCTGACTTAAATGTCACAGCTTATTACTGTCACTGTCATTCAGCATCCATCTCCTGATCTGCTGTGCTTGGCAGCACAGGAGCATTGATGTTTGAGCAGGGCCTAAGTCAGGCTCTCAAACAAGCCATGATCCCTGGCAAGGGTGCTCCTTGTGCCTCACTGCTGCAGCCCAAAGTCTGCCTGCAAGGGGGGATGCACAGCACTGCTGGGGCAAGCTGCCAGCTGGGGCCCTTCACCTGCTGGCAGGGATAGCTGCAATTAGCTCCACGCCAAATTTGGGTCCTCTTCCTCTTTCCACAGATTCTTCTTGAAGCTCCCCATCACACAGCTCTAGGGTGGGGAAGGTTCCTGCCCAGTGTCTTTTTCTTATTTCCTCTATTTTCTCTGAGCTTTTCCTGTGCTGTGCTTTCTTCTTGGAGTAGCCCAAATGGGACCATGACTTACATCAACATTGGATGTGCTGTGTTTATTCTTGTTCCATTTAATACCATGAAACACCAGGCTTATTTCACCTTTTATCTTTCGCTATTTGGATGATCTGGCAGCGTTTCCTTCTTGTCCCATAGGAAGTCTGATCGCCGTTGGGATGTAGGGTATATGCTGCTGAGTTTTACAGCTAAGAAGGAGAAGAAGCAAGATTGTTACACAGTGGGTTCAGGCAGCCCAGGAGGAATGTATGCTTTGAAGCCTGAGGTGCTGCACATTGGGCTGCTGCCCCTCACCTTACATTGATCAGCTGCAAGGTTTTGAGCCAGGACCTGCATGTTGCATGGATGAGTGGGGGCCTTCCTTCCTTCCTGCCGTTCTGGGGCACTGCAGCAATACAAGCATTTCTGCTGTCAGTGATCATCACACAGCTGTTGCTCTGTAAAGGGAAAGGAGCACAGAGAGAGGTGTGACTTGTCCAAGGCACCCACTGCAGAAACATGGCCTCCTCCCAGCGGCACCAACTGCTGTCATCGAGCAGCTGCGCTGATTCGGAATGCATCTTCATTCACGGATTTCCATTAGGATTTATACTTTTTTAGATCTTATTTACGAAAAAATCTATTTTTATGTCAGTCCCTAGCCCTTCTTGGAGTTTTACTCAACTAGTATGGGAACGAGAAAGTTAATTTACAGTGTTTTCAGATAAATTAATCTTCTGTTTTCTCCTTATAATGTTAGTTATCACCTTGTTTATTACATGTCTCAGGGGTGAGCAGCTTTAAAAAGTCCGCAGTACAGTTATGAAATGAATGGTGTGAGATGTCAGATGCATTTATTAAAAATGAAAATTAGGAAAAGCAGAGGATGTAGATATGTATTGTCTCAGTCACTTGCCACCAGCAGGCACCTCCTATACCAGAGCTTATCCTCCCACTCCAGGACTTTTGCATATTAATTTCATTGATACTGTGATGCTCTGTGTTCACTATAACGTAAACATTTTTGAAATGTAACTTACGGAACTCAGCAGCTCGTTAGCAGTGTCTGTCAAGGGTTTGTTATCCAACACAAATTAAAAAACCCCAAAACTATTTTGCCAGTACAGCTGAACTTCATTTCTCTTTCACTTTTTGTGTGGAGGGAAATTATTCACATCACAAATGCAAACTTTAATGTCTCTGGAAGAATCTTGCTTTAGTCATTACGATTTCTCCAGTTTATTGGGAGCTTCCTGCAACATTTGTCATAAGATCCTGGGGTTTCTTGCTGTTGGGCCTTCATCATATGCTGTGCCGCTGGCAGGCTGAGAGGGATGGTGGGAGCTTCATGCAACATTCATAGCAACCTCACTTTGCTGGGGAACAAAATTAGGATCCAGAAAGTATGCATATGTATGTGTGGAGGTGTATGTGAAAAGCCCAATGTAACTGTGTGATACAGGTGTTCACATACATGCTGAGGAATGCAAAGGTTTTGAAAACGTGCACTGAAACTGTTTGCCAAAGATAATTAAGGGTTAGAACGTTTAATTAAAGAATCCAGCAATAACTGGAGCATCTGTGGGCATTTAGAAGAATGCCTACCTCTCTCTTTGGGTTTTAGAGCTGCAGACATTATAGGGCAGTTTATTTTAGAAGCATGGTTTAAAGCCTTTCTTTTTCTTTGCATCTGCCACATTTTGGCAGTGAGGCAGTATCACTGATACGATCCGTTCTGAAGATGAGCTTTGCTTTTAAAGCCCATGGCTGGGCATTTCTGTAGGTGTGGTGGCACTGGTGCAGAAAGCAGAAGTGGGGCTGGAGCTTCTGATGTTGCTGCTAGCAATTCCTCAAAGGTTATCTAAATCCAAACCCTTTTTGTTCTGTCTTCCTGCATTTGTGTATGTTCCAACAACTGCCGGTTAAGATATCTCTTATCAGAAATTGTTCTTGGAGAAAATTTTTCAGCTTCTTTCAGTTCTCCAAAAATCCTGTCCTTCACTGCTTGCAGCTCTGCCTGCCTCGTGCACTCCATCCTGTGCTGTGTTTGCAGGCTGGGTGATGCTTACACCTGTCTGGGCCTCAGTGAGCTCCTCGGGACCTTGCTCTCTGAATTCAGGCTCATTTTTCAAGCAGTAATTGGAATTTTCTGCAAGCACGAGTGTCTGGTGTTAAACAGAGTGATGACAGAGAGTAATAAAATGAAAAACCCTTTTCCCTCAGGGTAGGAAATCCTGAAATCTTTGTTCAAAACAGCACTGTGAACTCTAACTGCGTGCTCTTTTGCCATCTCTTTGAGTTTGGTATTTTACAGCAACTTTTCCCCCTAATAGAATGATTCAGCAACTTGATTGCTTTCTCTGCAATGTGAAAGCCCCTGGAAGATGCCCCTGATTTTTATACCTTTACCCCTGCAGCCTAATGGTAAGTTGCTGAGCAAGAGCCCAGCCAGTCATTCAAATAATTATTTCCTTCCTTATATCTATGTGCTGTCTGTTGGCTTTATCCTACAGGATTCTCTTTATTTTTTCTTCCTCGGGGGAAGCTGGAGGTCACAGCATGAGGGGAGGCTGCTCTGGCTTTTCTGTGCCTGCTCACATGGTGGGAGGACCTGCCTTGGTCCCCTCCAGTTATTTCTAAATGGCAAAAATAACGAGGAGGTCTTGGTTTATGGCATCAAGTAACACTTTAAATCTTTAGATGTTTACATCCTTAATGTTGCTGAGTTGGTTGGGCAGGTCATTGCCATTCAAGGAGTTACCAAGCCACTGCTTAGTGCATCTTCTGCCCTATTTTGGGTGAGCTTACAAAAATCCTGCGTCCTTCTGAGCCAGGCAAAAGAGAGCACTGCTACTTCACGTGTAATCCAGGTATGCTGCCCATGGCAGAGCTCCTGTCTCCATATGAGGGTGACTTCTGTTGGCGTTGGCAATAGCAGTGTGTGAGGGAGCAGCATGAGCCACCTGCAGGTGGGGCAGTGAGGACAAAACAGGACCAGAAGCGAGGATGGATGTAAGCCTTTCCACCGTGCCGTTTTCCTTACGGCTCTCTGCTTATCTGCCTTGCAGGTAACTGCTGATGAATGATCTCGTGCATTAACACGATGGGGTAGGATGCCCCCATGAAGTTAAAAAGCTGATTTGTCTTAATCACAGTAGTGTGAGGGATTTGGGTTGCTTTGCAACTCAAATGTAAGGAGTTTAAAGGTATAAATACATTTGTCTGATAGAATTTTGTTTTTTAAGGAAGACCAATTAAAAAAAATCAAAATAAAAAAAGACAAGACCGGCTCTTTTCATGCTAGACATGAAGTTTAAAGTTGCGTTTTTGTGACAGTGTTAAAAATAAGTAAAATTAAGAAAAAGAAGGGTTCATTTTTCTGCCTTTTTCTAAGCTTGGAAATGAATGATCCAAATCAGATTACTCATAAATAGCTAATGTCTGTCAAACTACATCTGGATGTTGATATTTGTTACACATCAGTATCCATGTAGCTCATCCATTAACTGGAAGTGATTTAAAATCAAGAAGGTGCCACTGGTTACGATAAGAGATCGTTTAAACAAAAGATTTGTGGAGGAAAAAAAATATGTAAGTTTTTATAAAAGCTTTAATTATATTTTATACATAAAACATTATTTTAATGGGCTTTCTTTAATGAAGACTACTCACTGTTTAGGTTGTACAGCAACAGGAAGGAGAAAAGGAATCTTGGATTCTATTTAAAGAGCAGCCTGTGAATTAAAAAGCTATTAAAGAATTCTGCAGTCATTTAGGGAAAGATTTTGCATGAGAAAAGATTGGTGAATCCAGAGAGCGTCGTGTTGCTTTGGACCAGGCTGGGCGACACCATCTGCATGTTGTGAGCAGTAGGCCCAGCTCTGGGGGGGCACTGCTGTGTCCACCTCTGTTTGCACGTCGTCCCCACGTGGCAGTGGGAGCACGCGTTGTGTGTTAGTGCTGATGAGGTCTCTTCTCTTGCTCGGGTTTTGAAAACTGAGTTATTTGTCAACTCTCCAAAGGTTGATTCGAACTCATTCCAAATTTTATTTGATTAAAGCCATCGTACTCACAGTTGGAAAAATGAAATGCAAACAGCCGTAAGTTACTGTGTCTCGGATGGGTAAATGTCAGGCACAGAACGAAAGGGCTTTTTTGTTAGGTTTAAGTGAAACAGAGTCTTTATTTAGTGTCATGTTTTAATTTATTTATTTAAAAGCATTTATTTAAAGTTCTAAAAAACAAAGAATTCAATAAAGCAAGACAGGTGCAACTGCAAATGATTAATGATATAATTCTTGGTACTTTATAAAGTGTCTAACACTGAGGAGATTTATACAGTGCAGAATGGCAATTTGTGCTTTGATGGGAGGAATAGGTAATCAATACCTGCAAGCTTAGAAAAAGTGTTCTATTTCCTCCTCTAATGATATAGGGTTTTTTGCAAGGCAAGGATGTCTGGAGCATGAGACACTTGGAAGAAGAATTAATTTGAAATCCGTAGTGGAAGATCAGTTTCAATTAAAACTGCACTTGAATGTCCATGAAAAAAGCAGGCTGTTAGGCTTAAGCCTGATGGCTACTAGCAAGTAAATGAATCCCACTGCACTCTTCCTGATTGCGTTTTGTTGCGCTTATTTTCTCTGGGTAGGAGGAGGTGGAGTTCATTTACTTCTGTCTCAAACTCAAAACTAAAAATGTCCTTCTTTCTTGCCTCCCCAGCCCTGTTTCATCCCACTAATTGTTGGAGTTGAGCTGCTGAGGTTGTGGCCTCTATTCCTGCCTGCAATCGCTGCCATAACAGTGTGGGTCATACTGCATGTAATGCTTTGCATATCAAAAAGTTCTGAAAGAAATTAATGAAAAATGCGGCCGTTTATACATCCTGTGCTGATTTTAACTAGCAGGTCTTGAACCTCTAAATCAGAGCTTAGCCTTGTGGCTGTAATTTGGGATGTCAGGACTTGGAGCCACAGCTGCAGTGCTTGGTTGGGGTTGAATTGGATTCAACCCCATGAATTGCTGAGTTTCATTGCATTCGATTTTCCTTTAATAATGCAGCACCAGTATGGAAACTTTTTAAGCATGGAAACGAATGCTAGCACATGAGGATAGCAGATAGCACTGCTTTTGGGGTAAATTACAGATTTAGAACCAAGTGAAGATTCTGTATTTATAGAAAGAGATGTGTTGCTGTATTAAACTAATTCCAACAAGTTAAATTGGAAAAAGAAGACAGTGTGTTCTGTTTTTTTTGGGGGGAGGGGACTTAAGTGATACAGAAATTGCAAAAAGAAGAGTATGTGTTTGTTGAGGTTTTTTTAAGTGATACAAAGACATAAAAGCTTTCACATAAAAGAAATCAGTGCTGGGAAAAATTACATTTCGGTAAGAGTGCAGGTACCTAAGTCACTTGAGGTTTTAACTCACCATGGTGCTTTGTTTGCTTATTTACCCTTATGGCTTATTTTATTCATTTTGCTAAGACAGTTTCCACTGCAAATTGGCTGAGAGCTGGCTACACTTTAGAGAGAAAAAAACCTTTGTGACAAGATGCATGCAGGTAACCCTACAATCCCTTTTAAAATAGGTTGGCTTATTCAAAATTGCAATCTCCCCATTGACTGAAGGGTCACCAAAATGCTTACAGGAATGTGAGTGCTCGGCTTCCTTTGAAAGCACAGCTGAAACCACTGCGATAGCCTCTGCGAGCAGAGTGCTTTTGAAAAGCTCACCCTATGTTTATAACAAAGCCAAAAATGAGAGCTGGCAGGTTTGATGATTTTGGGTGCTACTGAACATTTTAAAGCAAATTCCTAAATTTCATGGAATAAATGCATGGTTGTATGGAAAGTAAATCTGAATTGCCAGTTAATTCACTGCAAAACAATTGCTGAGAGCATTCTGATTCAGGAAAAAAAAAATAGAGTACAAGTGGAACACATTTAGTTTTCCCCACGTAGGGCTTTTAATAATTTTGTTCTCCTTAGTTGCAGTACATTGGGAAATTAACTGAAAGTGGCTTTTGCTGACAATACAAGTTGAACAATGAGATAAATAAAACCGAGCTTTTTTTAACCTGGGCAAATAATGTGAGTGATTTTTAAAGGGTGTTGCAATTTTGCTTAATTGTAGTTGAAAATAAAACACTTTCATGTTGTTTTGGTTCCCATTCAGCATTTGCACGTGATGGGTACTGCACAACATCTGATTACTGATTGAGTGTCCTGCAGCGGCCCGAGGGAAAGTGGGAAAAGTCATCTCACACTCAGGCACTCATTGGAACCCTGCGCCAATGGAGCTGGGCTTCACAACCACTGGGGTTGGATGGCACTAATTGAGATTGCGTGTTTCTCAGATGCTGGGGTAATAAATGGTGCGTCGTTTGCTGCTGCGTGCCTGTTGAGCAGACATGGTGACTGGGTGGTTCAGGAGGTGCACAGCTGGTGTGGCATCTGAGGGGCTGGCAGAGCAGGGGTCAGCCCTGCCCTGTAACTTGGCTGTTGTGGATGAGAGAAACCTCTTCCTTCCCATCATCAATTTCCCTGTCTTTGCATGAGAATAACGGAGCCCTGCTGCAAAGCTCTTCAGGAACTGTAAGTGAGGAGCGCTTTGCAGGAACTGTGTGCTGTTATTTCAGGAGCTTAAACTGCTGTTTGCACTCCCAGAAACATAATCTCTTAGTCTCTGTTAATACAATTTAAGAGTTGGAGCAGGAGGTCATAAGAAAAATGTGAAATCGCTGGAGATCCTCCACTGTGTGCAGAGGTTCCTGGTGTTGTATTGCATCTGGAGCTGGTGTGTGCTGGGAATGGCAGCGTCTTTGTCTGAAACCTTTTCCTTCCACTTGCTATATTTATTGAATGTTCTTGCTGGAGAGCTATAGAATGGGCTGTGCGAGTGCAGGTGGTGGCAGGCAGCTTCTGCAGGCTGAGCAGTGCGTTGTGCTGCTGCCTCTCGCAGCACTGTGCCACTCTGATGCATCACTGCCTTCCTTCCCATGGCAGAGGGGCCAGGGCAATCCCACTGCAAAGTTTAGCCAAACAGTTCGGGGTTAGGGATGGGGGTTAGGGACCAAGATTAACACACCAAGAAGTAATCTGGGGCAGGTGAAAGCTCCAGAACAGAAGAAGAAGCTCTGCACCTCCTGTCCCTTGTGAGTTGGGTGTACAGATGTGACAACAGCTGCTTCAGAAACCACTTAGAAACACTTCAGTGCATGATGCTGAGTGCATCAGGACTCGCCATACACCTGGTGTGCTGGGGACAGAGGCTGCTCTGACATTGCTCCTCAGAGCTGAAGCTCATCCCTTGTTGCCTTCTGTGGCAGCCAGTGATGGGCTCGCCCGTACAGATGCACTGATTGCTTTCCAGAACCTAAACTCCTCCTGGCTAATAAATAGAAAATTTGTGTAAGAGGAACACCAAGAAGTTACAGCATTTTCCTGGTAGGTCACTGTTGTCTTCACTTCCTCCAGCAAGAGATGTCTTTTTTTCCTTTGCTGTTTTCTTCAAATTTACTAATATCCTATTTGCTTTAATTCTTCATTTTCATTTTTGCTGGCTTTAAAACCTTCTGAAGAAATGAGATCATTAATAAAGATCATATTATCTAATTAGAGCATTGTAGAAGAGCAAGTTAATGCCTGGCTGGTACATTGTGTATCTCTTCTAAGAAGGTAAATCATGCTCGTATATCATGGCTGAAGCTTTAGGAAAGTTCCTGTAAACCCATGCTAATTCATAACATACGCATGAGGGAATTACAGACAGTTTTACAGAATAGTAATTAAAAAAAAAAAAAGAGATATTGTTTGTTACTGCCAGAGGCAAAGTTTGAGTACTGCATGAAGCTAATGGTTTTTGATCTCTTCATAAGTTTACAAGTCTTAACCTCTTTCAGATGCACGAGGTGTAGCAGCAGTGATGTTACCTGGGGAGCCTAATGATTCATCCTCTTACTTAAGCATAATCCAGAATTAAGGAGCCACTGGAATGTTAATTGAATTTGTATTTGTTAACAGGTACCTATGGTCCCGAGCACTGGGTTACTTCCAGCGAGAAGTGCGGGGGGTCCCACCAGTCTCCCATAGACATCGTGGACCATCAGGCTCATGTTGGAGATGAGTATCAGGAACTGCAGCTCGATGGTTTTGACAATGAATCTTCTAACAAGACTTGGATGAAAAACACGGGGAAAACGGGTATGTTCTCTTCTGTTTGTCTCCATAGCCTGCCTGCAGTCAATTAGAAATTCAAGCCATGTTCCATCCTCCTCCTCTTTCATTGTTCTGTTGTTTGGGGTTTGCTTTTTTTTAAGAAAATATAATTTTCCAGAAGCTGCCTCCCATCCCTGCCTTTGCATTCTGTGCAAAGCGATTTCTGCAGATTGATTTTAAGGTTCATTTTTTAAGGCTTTTTTTGTGTTTTTTTTTTTTTTTTGTGGGTTTGTTTTTTTTTTTCAGTTCCCCGTACAAAATAATTCTCTTGGTAGTGAGTCGTTCCTCAGAATAAAAGGCTGTATGAGAGCTTCAAGGTGTAACCTTGAGTTATCAGCTTTGGGAGGCTGAAACATCTAATCCAAAGGAGCGCTGAGATGCAAGGCTCAGACTTTGTAGGGAAGGGGAAGTTTTAGAAATCGGGAGGTTTTGGAGAAGAAAGAGCAATAAGCGCTCAAAGTAGTGGGAGCTTATGAATGTGTTTCTGATATGATTATAGCACTGTGTTCTTCACTGAACTGAATCCTCTTCTGCTCTGTCTGTTCCGGCTTCCAGAGAAAAGAACAGTGAGAATACTGCTTATTTTTACCAAAACAGTTCACCGAAAGGTCAAGGTTGATTTATATGCAAAGCTGCGTGCATTTGATTACTCTTTAATTCTAAAAATGTGAAAATCAGAAATTATAAGGCCATCCTCTTCATTTGACAAGGTCAAATATTTTTAGGGAATTGGATTAAACCGCTAATTAATTCAATTTTATTTATTCAAAGTATATTTTGATCTTTATTAACATTCGACATGTGTGCCTGCAGTGCTTTAGGTAACAGGTTCCTCATCAGAGGTTTGTGAGCAAACCCGGGTATGGACCTGCTGCGCTTTGCATTCAGCTGTGCCCACAGCCTGACCCACTGCCCCCACGGGTCTTTGGGTGTCAGCCACCAGGTGCTTTGGACCCAGTTCCAGGGACTTACTGGGACACATTGCCCCTCAGCTGAGGAGGACACGGGCCGGGATCCTGCTTTCTTTCACGGCTAAGCAAATCTGGTTAATGTAAACCACTGGTTTTTTAATGCATTACTGAGGGTTTTTTTCCAGCTTTGCTAAGAAAAGCTCCTGTTTGCTCTCAAATCCTGACTTTGTTGCCCTTCGTAGCAAAATGAGGTTCAGGGGAGGCTGAATGCTGTGGAATTTGGTGCTTAATTAATCTATTTGTGTTATGTACCCTGCTCTTTTGGTCACAAAGAGCAAGTGTAGTTATCAGCAGTAACTAGAAATACCAAGAAAAAACGATGGTGCTTTTCTTCCAAGAGAAATGCTAATGCTACATGGTAAGTATAATAGGAACATATTGCTGCACGTATAATAGGAAACCATGCAGAACCAAAACGGCACGGTGGATGTTCCAGTCTTCATGCAGTTGGCAATGAAAGCTGTATCTTCGGTCTCCTCTGCTGGGTGATTTTAGCACCGCTACTATATTTGATTTCCTCACCCATTGGGGTGTGGATTTTTGCTGACAAGTTATTGCTTCTCAGGGCAACAGTAACTATCGCTGTTCTTGGGTAACTTACAGATTTTGCAGGTTAGGCAAAGACTCTTTTTGCCCTGCTATCATCTCTGAGTCTTCTGCTGAACTCTTAACTCCTCCCTTGATTTATCACATTCCATTCCCTTGGTTTACTGACCTTTGGAAGAAACTTGTCAGGGATTACTTTTTAAGGTAGCAAGTGGTACAGCAGCAAACCAGGTAGGATGTTTTGGCCTATGGGCAGAATGTAGCAGCAAGTTGTGCTGGTTGTGATGTGTGTTGACAGCAGTCTTGGAGTAGATGACCACAGGAGACCTTCCTGTTGCTGACTGACAGTAAGCTGCATTTGAATTTATGCAATGGTGATGGATGTAGAGGGCATTTCACTGCAATTAATGACTGCTTAAAGGAGACCGGGGTCTGAGGAAAAACCAAAGGCCTTAACTTTGATTCTCATTAATTGGCAGGAAATGCATTGTGTGGGTCATTGCTATTCAGCTGCTAGTTTTTTGTTTATTAGAATCGACCAATTAGTTTCTTTTGTGCTTTTAAATATTAAAAGGTAAAAAGAAATTTTGATTTGTTGTGCTCTTTTTTCCTTTCTCTTCATATCATCTAAAGGGCAAGCAATGTACAGGACACAGAACTTCATTCAGAAAATGAACATATATTCATTATGCCAAATGCCTCAGCCAGAAATGCTTTGCATTGGATTACATTGACTAATGTGGGTTTGATTTCATCACCATAGAGGCTGGTTCCCAAGTGGTAAAGATTACTTGGAGAGTAGAAGCACCTTTCATTTTTGTTGTTGCCTGTGCCACCTTTAATTAAGTGTTAGCTGTTGTCAGCTGGGCCTGAGGCTGATGGAGCTTGTGGGCACTACCCTGTGGGAGTGGAGCATCTGTGGGAGCAGTTCCCACAGCAGCAGTGCATGCACTGCGGTTTTACCCCTCCTTGGATCACTCAGAGCTTCTAATGACTCTGATAAACTCACAGGCATTGGTGCCAGAGGTGTGTTTGGGTACGCTTTGTACCTTGTGTGCATCTCAGGCTGGGTCAGAGCTGCTCTGATAAGACAAGGGAAGAGCTGCTTTGTAGCCAGGCTTGGTTTTGCTCTCGAGAAGGTGGAGGATGCGCAGCTCCAGCCCTGGTCCTGCAGATTGCATCAATGATGGTGATCCTGGTGGTTGTGCACCACCTGCTTTGTTTTTGAAATCTCAATCATACATTAATTTTAAGCCTAGTTGTTATGGAGGGTTAATTCCTTCCTGTGTCCTCTGCATGACTTACTGGATAAAAGCAGTGGATCCCAAAATCCAGTTTGGCTGCTCCAATCCCTAATGCCAGAAATCACATGGAGGAAGGGAAACCTCCAAGTTAATGGCAATAAGGAGGTGCTGCTGAGATAGGATGGTGCTGAGAACACGCGTTGTAGAGCTCAGCAGTGTAAGGAATTCTGTAAAATGAACAATTAGATGAACATTTCAGATTGTACATCCTCCTAATTATCCTTTTAATTATTCATCTGAAACAAGTAAAATGACCCCTGACAGAGACATAAATGATTTAGGAACTATCAAATATTTATTAGATGCAACTGAATCCCCACAGAGGTTTTTAACAGATGCACGCATATCTGCTTTCCTGTATTCTTTAAGTCCTCCAATTTTATCTGTGGAATTTCGAACCAATTGAGTGAGATGTTTGGTACCTGAAATACTGCTGAGCTCAATGAGGATTTTGTAAAGGAAGAGGAGAGCAAGCAGTGGTGCTTCTTGTCACTTGTGTTTCGGGGTTGGTGTAAGGATGCAGCAGTACCTGGGCAATACAGACAGTATCCTACAGCCTCCAGACTTCCCACGCAAATGCTTTTATATGAAGGAAGTAGAACTCATGGAAGAGCCCTGTGGTGTCACTGGTGCAATGAATAAAGGCCTGAACATCACATGCACATCGGCATTTAGGTGGTTTTAATATAAACAATTTGATGCTTAGACATTTCTTGGTTGCACAGTTGCACCTGAGCTGGAGCTGCTGTAGCCTGCAGTCTGTACTTGCAGGGAGCAGCCCTGCCATGGCAGACAGCCCTGCCTGCAGCATGAAGTGATTCACCAGCAGAGGAGTAGCTCCTGTTTCACAACCAGCCTCTAGATTTTTTCCAGCAGTGAATAAAACCCTCTCCGTTACATAATAAAAGCGGATTTATATTAATGTTCCTGTTGTGATGATACAGCTGGATTGAGAACAGAGAGAAATCCTTGTGGGTTGAGCTCTTCTCATTTAAAAAAAAGAAAAAAAAAAGAACAACGAACAGCACAACTTCAATCACAGGATTCTGGGCAGAGCAAGCAGTGGTCTGCAGTGGCTTTTACAAGAACAAAATGCTAATTTTAGTTCTGTTTTTAAGTGCCAGTTTTGCAGAAAATGAGGGGAAAGGATTTGGTAAGGAGTCATTATTAGGAGTTATGCGTGTTAAAGGTGGGAGGTGCTGGAAGGGTGGGTGATCGTGTAGTGAGAGCAGCGGACAGAGATGTCAGAAAGCCGGGTTCAGTTCTTGGTGGGACGGTAGTTCTCCCTGTATCATGTACCATTTTCCACCGTATGACTTTGCCCTCTGTTTGGACCTACAGCTTTTATTGTTGCATAAAATATAAAGGCTTTTCAGAAGGGAAAAGAAATTACAAAGAAGATCCTTTTGACCCTTACTGAATTGTGTAACAGTAATATCAGTTACTGTAAAGAAAGAACCGAAACAGTTCTGGTGGGGGGCTTCTCATGAGTGGGTTTCAAAAAAGTTATTGTCACTCTTCCTGTTTTACAGAAGGGAAGAGCAAGGGGGTCGAGGAAGGTACCTGCCATGTCCAGCAGTAATGGGGGGGACAGGACACAGGCCCTTTTTCCCCTGGTAACTTAGAGGAAATGCAACAAACAGAGGATCTTCTAACTGGTTATCTGCACACCTTCAGTGAATCACAAGGCCAAGCAGTGTGGTCAGCCATTAGTCCCTGCAACGACGTTAAATGGTTCTTGATGAAGTTTGTCATTTCAGTTTTAATCAAAGCCCAATGGTAAAACCTGCTTGCAGAATTTGGACTTGGTGGTTTTCTGTAGCCTATATAATCACTTCTATAATTAGCCAGCATTAAATGTAGCTTTTTTTTTTTTTTACCAGTCCTTGTGAAGAGGATAATGATGACCTCATGTTTTACTTGCATTAGAAGAGATATTGTAATATAATGAGCAAAACCTGTAAATGCTTCAAAAAACTGTGCTAAGAAGGTCTTTCTCCTTGTTCTGTGTGTGCAGTTGCTATCCTGCTGAAGGACGATTACTTTGTCAGCGGCGCCGGGTTGCCAGGCAGATTCAAGGCAGAGAAGGTTGAGTTCCACTGGGGTCAGAGCAATGGATCAGCAGGCTCTGAGCACAGCATCAATGGCAAGAGGTTCCCCGTTGAGGTGAGTGGAAAGACATGTGCTTCTGTTCTCCAAAAAAAAATAAAATCAGAATGTATTGCTGTAGTTTGAGACGGCTGTGAAATAGGGCAATGTTTCCTTCAGTGAACATATCACTTTCAAGGCCCTTCTGGCCCTCGCAGCACTCTATCTATCATCTCTTATGTGCTTTTGCAATGTCAGCTCCGAGCTCTGCTTTGCTCGCATTGCTAGCTCTCACGTCCCGTGGGCTGTTTCAAACTGCCACTTTTCTGGTTTCTCCCATAAGCCCCTCTGTGTATGGGAGGATCTCCTTGCAAATATCTGCAAAGTGACTTCATTGTCCTCCAAATCCTTTCTTTCCCAGGATGCTTACAAACAAGCAGCTAGCAGTGGTTTGGGAGCCATTGTGCCACGGCTTCTGCCTTTCATCAGCACTGCTTCTTGCATACGTGTGGCCCTCTGCTTGCATTCAAGGTTTTGCATGGTGAAATAAAGCAGACTTTATCTGGAATTACTCCTTCTTGTTGGTAATCTGACGAGTGCTTTCGAAGCAAGACATGTCCTGCTGTGGCATGTGGATGTGAGCAGTCTGTAGGGTGCTCTGCTTGCCCAGAAGGCTCATGTGGACAGACGTGGTTTTCCTGTGAGCTGGGCCTTGGCAGAATTTGATTCAGACCCCAGCTTGCCATAATGTGTCTCGTGTGACTTCAACCAAGTCCCTTTTTCAGAGCATGAAAATGGGATTCCAAAGCACGAAGGGAGGTTGTAATAGACTCTAAAAAAGTGCAGTTTACATCTTTCTGCTGCAGCTGTCCCAATACGTGAGTTAGAACAACTTTTTTTTGCCTCCTGCTGGCACCTGAGCCTGTAGGTTGGATGGTCTGAGGCAGAGATTTATTGGTTGGTTTATTTATTGCAAGGTTTTTCCAACAGCTTCTGGCTTGATGCAACTGTGATTTTTGGTGACTGCTACCCCCCTCAAACACCCAGAGCATGGGCCTGTTGGGCTGCTGTCTGCCTCAGTTGGCAGTGCTGCTGTTTGTCACTTAGGGTGCTGGAAGGAGCACTGTGGAAGCCTTCAGTCAGCTCCTCTTCTGAAATTTGAGGGAGTCAGGCTGGTAAAGGAGCCTGGGTCTTCTTTCTGGAATCAGAAATAGTATTGCCACTGCAGAAACCCTTCCTTATGAAGCTATCCTGATGCTGGCTTGATCAATAGAAGTTACTTTGAGGAGAAAAAAAAAAAAAAAGAAAAAAGAAAATTCTTAAAAAATAATTTCCCTTTTGTTTAAATATTCTTTATTTACTTTTCAGCTGTTTGGAATGCTTATTTTATCTGCTTTAAAATTAAAAAAGAAAAAGGAAAAGAAGAATCTGCCCTTCTGAATTCTGTCACTGTTTATGAATGCTGTGCAAACCAATTTTCTATATCAGATAGGTTTAGTGTTAATCCTTATAATGAAAATGTAATTTTCCAAGTGATTTGTATTCATTGCTATAGCATGAGCCTCTGATCTCTGGCCTTTCTAAGTATAAATGCATTCAGCAGGATTCCCACAGATTTTTCTTTACTGTTTTTATAAGGGAAGAGCATTTTCCTAAGCAAGACTTTCCTTATTGCTTTGCTATGTACCACCTCTCTAAGATTTCCAAATTTTGTCCACTTCATTAAATCATGTGCTGGAAAGGATTTTCCTGGGTGGATTTTGAGAGGTGCTCAAAATATCCAGTAGGTCGCAAGTGATAAAACTGTTTTCTTCTCACAAAAGTAGTTCACACAGTTGAGATTTTACCTCTCAAGCAGTAACTGTACATGTGTGCATGGTGCAGCTTTTAATTTGGAGCACTAATTGTAGTTCAGCATGCAACTGCCTGATGCTGGGAGAAGTGTGCCAGAAATGCTGTGTTTCATTTCAGAAATAACATTTCTAGGTAGGCTTTGGAAAGAAAAAAAGCAAAATCCCATCCTACAGAAAGTAAAGCCCAAATCAGTCTGACTGTTCTGAGACCCTGGGCAGAGGTAAGGGTTTTAAAGAGTGCACACATGTATTGATGTGCCAGGTCTGCAGCAGTTATGGTGGAAATGTAGTTGAAAGCAACCATTTTCTGAGTCTAATTGAGAAACCAGATGTGGACTATGCAAAATCCATCAGTTCCAAAGCACGTCCCAAGGGAACACAGATAAATCAGCATCTTCCATAGACTCTGTTCTGTACGCTGAAGTTTGGACGGTTTTTTCCTCTGGGAAACAAACTGCTTGCTGATAGTCTTTTTTTCTTGAAAAGGATACAGAAAGTAATTAGAAATGTCAGATATAATACAGAGCATTATTGTTTGACCATGTTGTTTGGTTTTTATTATTACAACTAATGTGTCAGATGGTAAGGCTGTCTACGTTAATTGGTTTCCTTCATTGAAGCCCATCTGGATCATATTTTTTTGTGATTTATATGTTAAATTAGTTGGTAAGATATATGAGAACGTCCTTTTGTTTCCTACTTTAAAGGCGTGTTGGATCAAAGGCGTATTATCTTGCAGTACTTTTTTGCATATGTAGCATATTGTGATTCCTTTTTAAACCATGGCATATGTAATGGTATTCTAAATGGTTTCCTTCATTATATGGTCTTGATTGCTTATTTATTGATTAGATTTTCCTTGATGATACTTTATCCTTATGAAGTCATTATGAACTTGGCTTTCTCTGAAGTATCATTTACGAGTGGAGATGAACATATGTCTCCAACTTCTATGCATGATCAGAAGCCAGTCTGTGACACCAGGCCTGGTCAGCATCGGCTTCGAGTTTCTTTTTTCGTCTTCCTTGCCATTTTTGCATCCTCATCTGTGAGGTCAATAAAACTAGTGCTGCGATGCTGAAGATTAAAGCAAGACCATTAGTGCATTGCTGTGCCAGTGGAGCGTGAATCCTAATGAGGATATGGGCTCTGTGCCAGTTTAGAAAAAGTCTCCCTCCTTTTTTTCTTCAAGTCAAGACAAGTTTTTTTGACATCGCAGTCTCTAAATTTTAATGAATTGCTGACTCCTTTGTATTTTGTTGTTGTTCTTCTCCATTATAATTACTCGAGTTTTTCTTTTGCTTTCTGAACTTGAGGCTCTACAAACAAAGATGCAAACGCCAGAAACCATTTAAATGGCGAAGTGACAAAACTGCAGTAAAGAAGCAGTTTCCCTCAGGCCAGGAGAGAACCCAGGTTCCCCTCGTTAGAGCCAAGAGGAATAATTGCAGCCCTTTCATCTCTGGTGCCATTGCCTGGCTCCCAGCCCTGCCTGCTGCGGGCCGTGCTGGTGGCTCAGGCTCCTGCTGGGGGAAGCCCGGCGCTGGGAGCTGACGCAGCAGCGCTGCACTGGCGATGCTCGCTGCCGCCATCCCAGCATTGCTGGGATTCTGAGCTGCCTTGTACTCATTTTTATGCAAAATGCTGATTATTTCTGTGAAGAGTAGAAATCAGAAGAGTGATTTTAATCATGACTGTGTTAATTTGATGTGAGCTTTGGCTGTTTATGAGCTTTCTCTTTAATGGCGCTAATTGTCGGTTATAATGTGAACACCATTATGTAGTAATATACAGTAATTTATTTAGTAAATGAGAATCTTATTCCAAGGACCATACTGCAGTATGCCATAGAGACCTCATCTCTTTAATCTTACATGAACAAACTTGCACTTTCTAGGCCAGATTGGTTATAGGAACATCAGCTTTTCTTCTGGAAAGCAATGTGATTTTGTTGTACCCACAAGCACCAGCATGCATGTTTTTGGAGATCACTAGTTCTTCATTTAAAGCAGACAATAACAACAACAAAATATACAACTGAAAAAGAAAACCAAACCCACAAAGCATTCCAGCAGAAAATGAAGAGCTAGCACTCTTTCATGTTGATTAACGAGCTTTTACGTTACGATGATTGATTCATTTCATGAAATTATTATTATAAACAATCATTTGCATTAATAATTTTTGTTCTCCTTTAAGCGTGTTCCTTAGAAGACCTTCCAGGTTCTAATGGTATCTTTGTTCTTGCTATTTCTTTGATTTTCTTCCCTTTCCCCTTGAGTATACATACTAACTTCAGCGCTGTAGATCTCCAGCTAGTTGCTCTAATTTGAATGCTCAGATCTCCTTGCCAAAGGTTATCACCATTCACTATCTTACCTCTCATTATATCACTTAAATTCTCATGTTTTATATTATCACAGACGGAAGATAATCAATGTTGTTAATGTAGAAAAGATGTGTGGTACTCAGTGCACAAAAGCCTTTATTACAGGATATGAACTGAGACCGGCTCGTGTTCTGGGGGTCATCCTGAATGGTAAATTCTTTCTGTGATCTCTAAAGTGTTACCTACTGTATTTCTCCAGGCTTTCATCCACCGGTAGATGATGGGATATATGCTACTTAGAGTTGGGTCCTTTCTTGTTAAGTTTTAATGAATTTTTTTCAAGTTCCATCATTGCTGCATTTCTAAGTTCTTTTAGGTTTGTGTGTGGTGTTCTTTCTGCTTTTTCCTTTAATATATTAAAAGGAGAACAGATCGCAGTATGTTTTCTTGATATCCAGGAGAGAAGTAGCACCCTACGCTGCTGTGGTGCAGTTAGGTTTATTATTCCTGGCATCCAGCATCTCTGGTAATTTTGCAGAAATCTCTGGTGTTGGCTTTGAGTACAAGTAAAGACTGATTGTGAAGTAGGGTGCCAGCACTGGTTTTATTCCCTTATATTTTGTTTAGTAGTTGCTCTTCAAATTTCCTTGCTTCCATCTGGCAGGATGTAGCAAAGTAGAAGTCAATAAATGATGGAAGGACCTAAAGAGGGCCATTGGGAATACATCACAGTGAGATACGTTGACTGTCTGAAGTAGTTTTACTGTAATATGCTCTCTGAGGACCAAATCCTCAGTTATATGGGGTTTCTTAGAGCTCCCAGTGACTTTGATGGGAGACCTGCTGGTGAAACTGAGTACAGATTTGGCTCCATACCCACACTGTCTTGGCTGTAGAGTGCTAAGGGAATTTAGCATGCACTGCTTATTCTGTCTGCACCTCTGACTTAATCATTCAGACATGGAGATGGCTTGAGGATTTTCAAATTTGATTATTTTTTCTTTTTTGTTCCAAAGTGACAATTTGCAGAATTTTTAAATCTCTTCTCCTACAGTTTATCTGCCTTTTCTCCACAGTCTTCTAGGAGAGCCGTAAAATTATCTGAAAATACAGGATACTAAAGATCCCCAAGATGTTGCTCTGACTTACCTCTTTACTCCTCTTTACTTTTCAGCACCTTTAAAACTTGTTCAGGTTTCTTACCATCAGGAAATCAGTGGGATGTAATTTTAAAACATGAAATAGATGGATATTGGCTGAATACATGGCTGAGTTTGTATCATGTTGTGCTGCAAAGACTTTGAGCAGTGCAATCAAACATAATCTTACAACTGTTCGTTTTACTGTTTTATTTTCCTTACTGTTGCATTGACTCCTCACAGTTATCTTTAGTGCCTCCCATACACTGACAGGAGAATCAGTGGAGGCTTTAATTAATGACTTTATTGCAATCAAGGTTCCATTTTAGTGCAGAATGCTTCATCTTGCAGTAGTGAAATATTTAGTCTCCATCTGGATGATCTTTTTTGTGAATGCCCTGTGATAATTAAGAAGAAACATGAGAGAATGGTCTGAAATTAAAATATGTTTAAGTGCAAAGGTGAGCATGTCGTGGGACTGTTTGTGTATAAACCTGCACCAAAACCAGAGACGTAACAGCCCTGTGTTTTTATGGCTGTCTTCCTGCTGTGTACCAGGCCCCTGTGATTTCTGGAATCAGTTGCAAATGTTGCATTGCATCCAGAGTCTTATTTCAAAGTAACTATTCCACAACGTGATATAGATGTTCTTTCTATATTTGATAGGAATGTCCTGCTTCTCCCAAAGGATTTCCACTCTCTTGCTGAGTTAGTAGCACCTCACTGCAATTACGGTATGTTAATGATGAGCTAAGAGTTGTACATTCCTCTGAGCATAAATCCCTGATTTTCAACGTGATTAACTGGGATCAGGAAACAGTGACAAGGAGAAGGAGGATCAGATGGGGGGAAAATAAGAGATAAGAGGCTGACAGCCAGCTACTGTTGTAAAGGAGAGTTATTTTGAATAGGAGAAAAATCAATACAAAGGTTGGAGAATTTGACAGAGTTATAAGAGGTACTTTAATGAAAGGTAGCAGATTCAATAGGATTGTTACTTGAAATGTGGGATTGTCTAAGTTAGAAAAATAGGACTGTCTCTTCCTAGCTCTAAAGGTGAGCTTTATGTGCTGAGCTTGTTGGGTATTTAGGGCACCGTGTTTAATGTCATTCACTCTAGGCGCTTGGTGTGGTGAGAAAAGCATGTGTGGGAGCTTGCTGTATGCTGTTCTTCTGGAAGAGTTATGAGATTATGAAGGGGAAGGAGCAGAGCAGCAGATGGTGGCTATTTCTGCTGCTTCACCCTGCTCAGTGGCTACCAGAGAACATCTGCAGTGGAAAAGCAAGGTGTCATGGTGAGGAGGTCTTGTTTTCTGTGACTTCGTTTGGCCCTGGATGTAAGGGACAGGTAGACTTTGACAGGGGCATTTAGCAGGAATTCCCCTCAGTAAGTCCATCTCAGTCACCTTCCCCAGTGGTGACAATGAGAGGAGAGCAGGAGAGCTGTGCATGACAGCTTTCTAACTCAGGTTTGAGCCTCAGCCCCTCTCTGTGCAAGTGCATTTTGGTCACAAGCATCCTCTTCCTTCATTGTGGCTGGATTTGAATTGAGCAGATCAGATCATGTGTGCATTTCGTGCTCTGCCAGTTTGTTTGTCCCACGACATCAGCTAAAGGCATGATGGGCTCTGTAAGTGCTCAGTGTTACCTCTTCCTTTAGACGAGTCTGACAGTCCTGGGTCTTAGGAACATCTTCCCCAAGAGGTGTATAGCCCTTTGAAGTCATTCCAATAAGACCCCTTGAAATAACAAAGATAGATAACATCTGGGAAAAAAATGAAAAACAAAAGTTGCACAAATGTGTTCAGAAGTGATAATGTTTCCTTGGCACTCAAAAAAACACCAAACCAAACCAAAACCTTACTGCAGTTAGTGGGCTGGTTGCTAACTTGTCTGCCAGTTTTTCCCATGGAAGCCTTTTCACTGGATCTCAAACAGTGGGAATAGATATCACCAATTCAATTGTGATATTGTTAATTGTGATTTAAGGAAGTGAGCAGGAAATTATTTAAATTGTCATTTTTACTGGTGCTTTACTGATTGCATTTTTGTGGGTTTTCTTTTCCTGTAGAATTCTAAACAGTTGCTGTAATTTCATACCAAGAGAATTCATTGCATCAGATGGTTGTTGATTTTTTTTCCCAGTTAGGAAACTTGGTGCATTTATTCAGGTTTTACTTTCCTCTGTTTCACCACACTAAAGAAGTATTTTCTCAGGGATGATGATCAAAAGCTCACGTCAGCCATGAGGAAAGATGCGTCTTGTTGTCTGGTACTCACAGCCCCAAAAAAGTTTTCATTAAAAGTGATTTAATATTGAGGGTGACTGAAAGCTTTTTAATTCTGGCCATGAAATGCATTCACTGCAGACTGTGCTGATTGCTATTATCTTATTTACACTCAGGTGCCCTCCCAAATGGGTCCCTCCTCTCATGTATTGAGTTTGAAGCCCCTGGGGCCACAGTGTCTCTTTGCAGGGTTCGTGCACTGCCTGCCCCAGTGGAATTCCTGCTCTGGGATACAGTGTTCTTCCACTGCGATAACCACAGACTTTGCAGGGATGAATTGCTTTGTTTTTTCTATGATAAAGCTTCGCATGATGTAAGAGATCAGGCAGCAATATGAATGTAGCCCTTGTTATTTTCCCCTGTTCACAGGCATTGTATTTTCCAGACAGGATGGGAAGGTTAACCAAAGTTGAAAAAGGATCTAAAACACCGCAAGTGTTTATTGTCTGGTAGAAATAAAATAACAATTGACTGATTGAAAAAGAGAGAAAGGTATGTGTTTGTTTATGCTTCGAAACATACAGCATTCATCTCTTTGCAGAGAAGAAGCAATTTGGGTGAAACAGTCATATCCCCAAATAACCGTGTCCTCTTATTCCCTACTTTTCTACCCAGCTTAATAAACAAAAATCTTTGTTGTTTGACTAGTTGAGTTTTTCAGCACATGCCCCTAATGATCGTGTCTTTTTTTGTCACAATCCCATCTGGATTGGCTGTCTTCAGAGGAGCCTTCCTCTGTGCTCTTGCTGTAGAAAGCAGGCAAAGGGGGCCCTCATTTCCAGGAAATGCATCACTCTTTCTGCTTGCACTACATACAGTTTGCTCACTCATTCCCTCAGCAGGAAAACCTTTGGTATAGTTTTTCTCAAAGAGGGCTTGGGTATCGTTGTCCATTGACCATTGATTTTTTATAAAACAGCTCCTGATTTACTCATTTGTAAGAAATATGAATTTCGGCTTCCTGCCAGAGTTTATAAATAGCATTACCAGGAGGGAGAGAGCTTTTGCCCCCTGCATTGGGCTAACAGTTTGTTAATAGTTCAGTCAAGCATAGAAAATGGAACCTGATCTGCCAAAACAGCGTTAGTAATTCCAGAGGGGGCTGTTATAATTGTGCAGGAAAAGATGTTTGAAACTCTCCCCTGAATGAGTTAAGGATGAATCATTCTTTTCTGGGACTGGAGGGGATTCAGTTTTTGAACAGACTCTCAGACGCCAACTGAAACGTTGAAAAGCAAGAGCTCCCTTCCTTCTCACCCTGGGTAGTGAGTTAAAAATCTGCATTAGCATCAGATCTACCATGTCTGGTTATGGAAGGGAGAGACAGCTTTGGGATGTGATTGTGGCAGGGATAGATTAAATTACGTGAATTTTGTCATTTTTGTCTTTATAGAGCTTTCAACTGCATCCTGTGTTTTGAAGTTAATACCTGCAGTACTGCTTGTGTCTGCTGTTTACCGAAATTGGTGATTTCAGTTGATCTCAGATGATTTTATTCCTACATCAAGATCTTCCATTCCTTCAGGGTGGCAATGCCTACAGCTAAGATCAACTCAGTGCTCTACACCTGTGCGAAGGGCAGTACGGTTCCCCAAGAGTGTTAGATTTGACTTTTTAAAATGCAAAACTAGCCATGGATAAGTAGCCAGAAGGGCAGAAAGTATCCAAAAAGAAGATGAAACCTCTTTTCCATAGTTTCTTATCAGCCTGGTTAAAAAGGAAATTCTGGTCTCTTTTCTGTTAGGTCCAGAGCCTCTTAGGGCAGGTAGTAGTGCTCTCACTGAGAGGGTGGCTTGCTGAGCAGTGAGTGACACTTCTAATCTTATGTTGGCACGTAGCATAATATCCCTTAAGAAAAAAAAAATTGTCATTATGTCCAGTTTAGAATAGGAGACTGGAGATAACAGGAATCTTTAAAAAGATTCATTTGAAATTCTTTGCTTGAGAGGTCTCATTCTGTTTGGGAGGCAGGAATGTGAGTGGTCAATTAATGAGCTGCATTCAAAAGATGAAATTTCAAGAGAGTAAAAATAAAACCCATTATTTCCTGAACATAGGGTCACCCATCCTCAAATCCATAGTTGTGCCTTTTTCCTCAACCTTGTCTATTATTCCTCTTGTTCTTGGCTTAACTAGGAAAATTTTAGAGACCTTTACCTCAAGGAAATACAGTAGATACTTTAAATCCGATCAGTCATGATGTTAAACCACATGCTGTTTACTCAGTAATGCTGAAAGCTACATGCTGCTGTTGCTGGCATGCCATTTATGAAAGGTCTGTTAGCCCTCCCACTGAACCATATGGTGATTTATCTGTCCATTTAGTAGCTGTAAGACCACGACCCAAACTGGTCAAAACTAAAAATGGCTATTCCTCCTGTTGCTTTCTGATAAAATGTTCCCATTTCTATTCTCTTTGTAGCACGAGGGTAGTCAAACTCTTAAATGTGGTCTCTACATTATTAGCAGAGTCAGATCAGGTGTTTTCCAGTCATGGTGAAGTAAGGTAGAAATGGAAAACATTGCTGGTTATAGAAACACTGCAAGGAATCATTTGGCAGCAATCAGAAGTGGAAAGGGCAGTAGAAGAGAAATAATTAGCAAGAATAACTTTCAGGTGTTGACAACCTGGCATGTCTTCCTAGCAGTGAATGAATTCACCTGATACGAGGAGATAGCCATCTGATAATAGCACTCATAAGATCAATACATCGATACCTTATCCTTGAAATGGTATTTTAAGTCTATTCTTAGGTGCATTTCTTTACTTCTGTAAAGTTATAGCAATCTGGGATTTGAGATAATGCATTCATTACAGTCTTATCGGTCCTTCATTTACTGTATTTTAATGTAGCTGCCATGTTTCCTGGAGAAGGATGCTCAGTAAGCTTAATCTGCTTATACTCCAAAAAGATAGGATGCTCAAATGATTAAACTCAAGCCTCATACAGAACAGGTTTGAGAGTTCACAGTGCTTACAGTGGCAAGGCATTTTGTGCATGAGGTGTTTCAGCTGCACTTCCGAGTTGCTGGCTCTGCAGACCTCGTGGTGGGGAGCTGGGCACAGCAGAGGTCTGGCACTAACATTGACATTCTGCCCAGGCTCTCACGCCTCTAATAATGCTGTAGTGTTGCTGGGTTAAACCCAGCACTGCTTCTTTCTGTTAATGTATCTCCTGGGTCCACTTTTCTTTTGATCCTGGAGAATGATTTGGAATTATCTGTGGGATTGTGATGCACACCCAGGACATAGAAATAGCATGTGCGTGCTTGAAATAATGCTCATGGAGATAAGTAGTATGTGTGAATATATGTGAGTAAAGAGGAATATTTAGAGCTGTATTTTCTTTGTATAGATTCACCAGATTCCCTATATGTGTGCATTTCAAAAGAATTTAAACTGGGTTAGAAGTTTCGTGGCCAATGAGTGCTGCTGTAAGGATGGCAGATACGCAGCGGGACAGTGCTGTCCCTGACTGCACCACGTGTGTGTTCTATCGAGGGTGAAGCTCAAAACAAAGACCTATTTATCCAACAGCATCAACACTGGGTGGGAAGTATTCAGCACTCTCAAACCCAGTAGGTTTTGTTCATTTGAGCAGTTTGTGCCTTAGAAGATGGAGGAGATCAGAAGTGGCAGGATTTGAATAGGACCTTCAGTGCGATGCACGCAGTGTCCTCAGGAGCAGTCGCAGCCTGGTTTCTGTTGACAGGTATGGCGACAGCTCTGAGGAATGACAGGCGCTTCAGTGAATCACTAAATTGATTTGATAATCAGTAAGTGAATTTGCTAAGAGCGGTACTACGCATCTTCTTTGGGGCTTGGTTAACCCAGTGACAGCTTGTTTTATATGTACTCGGAGGCTTTAGTTTATTTTTCCTTCTCTTTTTCCCGGTGGAAGCTGTACACAGAGTTACTGCCAAATAAAAGAAGCCGTTTCTCCTCTTTGGCTGTAAAACTAACCTGAAGACAACCAGACCTGGCTTGTACAATATGACCAGATAAAGGTGATCACCATCATTGGGCCTGTCATCTTTACTTGCCTTTGACAGCGCTGTAGTGTTCCATCACCACTGCCCTCTGGGTGGAAAGCACCAGCACTGCTGGCAGTCTTTGATTCACAGGGAGCTGTTTCTGATGGAGTTGCTCTGCTTTCCAGCTGCTTTTCCCCTGCTGTTTGTGTACCCTGTTGACTTTCCTTGCCCTTCAGGCAAGGAGATTTTTTCCTTCTCCAGTGGCACAACCATTGCTGCATACAGGTTCCAGTATCTCCTATTTATTGTATTAGCAGAAGCTTGACATAGGACAAGTCTGTCAAATTAAAAAGCACTGCCTCCAGCATCAGCAATACTTATTAGAGCTTATGCTGGTTTATGTTGGAGCTATTCAGGAGTGGGATTTTGCTCCAGGCAATAAAGAAAGGAGATACAATTCGTAAAGGCTTAATATGTATTTTTTTCTGGTTCCATGGCAATGTCTGTATTGTTTGTTTGGGTTCTGATTAGAAACACGTCTTTTAGGTAGCACTTGCTTGCCCAACTATTAAATATAGCATCTTTTTTTTTTTTTTACTTGTATACCTTCGTAATTGTCCTGTGTTCTCATGACATAAGTTGAGACTGTGTCCTTCATACCACGATGCTCAAACGATTTCCTTTTCAACAGAGTATGTAATAAAGGTTAAGAATGATTTTTGCAATCCATGCATTTAAGTATACATTACTATCTGTTTTAAGGATGGATAATCAATGTAAAAAATGATACTTCCGTGTATTCCTAATAGGTCACTGTGTAAATATCCATAATGGAATCGATTCCTTGGGTTATGGCAACCATTAGTACAGAATGGGGTTTCACAATTAATGTATTAGACATTTGCCTTTCATACTTACACGTGAAATGATTATTTATTGATTATTTTCAATCCAGGTTAATGATGTTGAAGAGGTTTCAGTATCTCAATTTAAAGTACTTAAAGCACGGTTCAAACAGAAATATCAGATTCCTTTTGAGAAGTTCTGACTCATAGCTGATAAGCATTTCTTGTCTACGCTGTCTCTCATTAATATATGCATACATCTATATTATGCATAAATTGTTTTGTGCACCCAGAAGGTCGTGGTGACACATTCAGTGTCAGCCTGGGGCAGTAAGTTTTGCTGTTTCTGTAGTTGTGTGTCTCTGTATAGCAGTAGGATATTGTCAGATGCTCAAGGGTTCTTCACCCTTCCTCAAATCATGTGTGACCCTCATTAGGGTTAACGGGAGTTGTCTGCTTACAGTTGCAAGGTGAATATGCAGCACCTGCCTCTGCTGATGCTGTTTTGGAGGTGAAATAGCACACGGTAGGAGGCTGTATTGGGTGTGAGGATGAAAGGCTTCAGCTGAGGCACTGCTGGGTGCATACATACACAGGTGGCATGGTAGGCTGTAACAAAGGGTAGGTATTTGTGGGAGCATGACAGTGGGGAAGGGAAAGCATTGTGTTTCATTCCTTTTCAGCAGAAAAGAGTTGCCTAGCAGTCAGCTAAATTGGTTTTCTTTAGCTATCAGCTTTTGGGTCAGGAGAAATGATTGTATTTTTACTGGTACCTACTGTTTTATCTTGAACAAACTAATTGCCACCTAGAGCTCTTTAAAACGATGAGTATGAAAAGCACGTATGAAACCAAATTGTATGCTATGACTTGCTTTGATTATCAGAGAACATTTTGCATTTATAGTGCTTTCTAACTGAATATTACAGAGCACTTGGGCAATATTAATGAGTAGTGGGAAGAATGTACAAAAGCGTGTAAGCGACTTTGGACCATCTTGTGCCCCAGGTGCAAAGTGACTCGTGTGGATCTGATACTGGGTAGCACCATGCATGGCAGCTCCCCACGTTCCCGAAAAAAAAAGGCTGCAAACATCAGTGCAACTGTTTGCCTTTTGCAATCATAGTGTTCAAGCTTTTTAGCTGTGATTTTCCTCATTTTTCTGTTGAATGCAGGCCTATTTACAGTCAGTTTAGGCCTACTGACAGTAGATTGACTCTTCTTAATTATCTTCTCCAGACCTCTCTAAATTAGTCCCCCAGGGATCTGAGAACCTGATATTGAAAATGACAGCTTTAATATTTCCTTACTAAATACTTACAGATTGTTGTCCAGGGATGCTGACTCGCTTAAGATTGGTAATTCCTACTGAAAAACAAAAGTGATTTTAAGCAGCAGTATGTGCAAGGGGATGGAGCACAGTATGGAGGAAGAGGAGAGTGGCCATCAAATGTGACCATGTCTTTGTGCATACAGAAAACAGGAGAGTGTGGGAAGGGGAAATCATTTGAAACCATTGAACTCATACATAAATGTATAGCTTTCAAATAGCTAATTTTTTTATGTCATAAAAGAAAACTGGCTAAGGCTGGTTCCTTTTTTATAGCCCTGTCATAAAATCTGAAAAATGAGGTTTATAATTTATGGTCTGAAACCACCTTAACTATTGCAATACAAACAGCATCACTGTACTGCAGTTCTGAAACGCCTCCGGTGAAAATACTGCAGTGCCATAATTAACTACTACCAAGGTTTTGTTTGTGGTGCTCTGCTCTGCTTTCTCCACAAATAGGAAGTCAGCGTAAATCCTGAAGGCTCCGAAGATGGTGGTGCTTCAGAATGAGCTCACATTGCCTTGTCTTTTAGGACAATCCCTGATTTCACGTCCATGGCTCGCAAAATCCATCCCATCACTGGTTGGATTTTATAGAAGTTACTTTATTGCGCATCTATTCTTATTCTATATTAAAAAAAATACAGAGGAGAGCAGTGTGCACACTGCCTCCTAATTACTCTGTTTTCTGATATCTCAGCAACATTGATCTTTCAAAATGATCTCTTGCTGGTGGCATCGGTTTTATGTTGGAAAATATTCCTACAATTCTGGCAATGATAAACTAATTACAGACTATACATTTTTAATGATTTAATCTCTTGTCATATTCGTAGAGAGAAGTGATCTTGATTCCAAACAAATCTGCCATGCATGACCAAACACTCATCACGAAATGTATGGTTTTCATTAAACCCTGTTGTTAATACAAGCTTAGGATTGTTTTGTCGAAATGGGGAGAGGCTGGGGAGTATAAGTGTGCTGAAAGATTACTGTAATAATGCTGCAGTAAGCTATTTGAATCGCACAGAGCTCCCAGCAACATTCCTCTGACATGTGCCTCCCATCACAGAGGGCTGCTGACAAGTGTGCTGTGCCGCAGCCACATGTGTCAGAGGGGCTGCACTGGGTGGCAGTGAGGAAGGTACATTCACGTTCCTTATCCCTTGCTAGGAATCCAGGTTTGTGTCATTCACCCATCTACACTAGTCTTTACATTTTTGATCAGGCAAGTGGTAAGTCAAAAAAGGAGGTTCAAGCCATGTCCTTTTGTAATATGTGCTGAGATTTCTGCTCTGTGAACTACTGCTACAAGTTTGCAATTAATACTCATGTTGCTGTCCCCATCCCATTGCTATCTGCCTCACTGGGAGGTCTGCTTTTTAATCTTGCACATAAATACAACAGCAGTAGAGCATGAGGCTGGTGCTGCAATGGGGGAACACAAAACTGTTACCTCCTTTGCGTTTACTGGAGGGACTGTATCTGTAATCCTTATCAGCAGCAGCTCATAACTGTGCGTCGGATCCAGAAATAGGGGAGGGGAATATTGTTCTTTGGAGAGTGGATGTCAAAGGTGTTGCCAGATGACAGGGAAAAACAGTTGTTAGAAATGTCTTGTACTTAGGGGAGACGTTTCAGATAATTTCAGTGAGCTGCAAACATTCCTGCCATTTCACCTGCATTTGGGTGCCTTTGCCCCTTTCCCAGAGAGCTCTTTTGTTGTTTCAATGCCTTCAATCTCCAAGAAGTCTGAAGCTAAGAATGGCATTTAGAAGAGATATTTAAGAAAATTCTTAGTATATATGTGGATCAGCTGAGTACATGCTGATACACTTGGAAGAATTTGAGTCAGATGCATTCGCATTCACGCAGCTAATAGAAATCTGAGCCTATAATTGCTTAACCTGGAGAGGTGTGAGTGTGGAGGGTGAACTGGTTGTGGTTCTGCTGGCACAGGAAGGATGAAACTATTATTATGAACTGGAACTCCAATTTTATTAATGTCCTGAAGTATGGAAGGAAGCAACAAATCTGATTTAAGTGAAGACATTTGTCTTGGCAGTGTGATTTACTCCGGGGTTGTAAATTTGACATGATGGAGACTAAAATGTACTGAAACTTAAATTTCTTCCATATCTCACTCAAAGTCAAATGATTTAAATAGCAGGATCTGAGAAATGACATGTATCCTTGGATGCTCGTATCATTTTGGTGCTGAATATTTTAATTTCATATCTGAAGGAATTTTGGACTAAACTTTGAGGGAAACGAGGCAAAATCTCAGGGCATCATGTGGGGTTGCAGCTGTAATGAGCACATCACTACATACTGTGGTGAGGGTTTCCTGCCTGGTGGATCCATCCAGGATTCTCTAATGATAAAAACAGGTATTATCAAAGGTGAAATCTGCTTTGCAGACGCGTCTGCTGAAATGTGCTTTGTGTTACACATCCTGGTAATGCTTCTGTCTACCTCCCTGGCACCATATCTATGTCTCCTGTCATAAAAATCTGTTCAGGACAAATCAGTTTAAGGCACAAATGTTATATTAATGACCCAGAACAGAGCTGGGGAAAGAGACACAGTTGTCACTGCAGGCAGGAGACCCCCTACATGGTATTGTACTGAAAATCCTGCTTGCTCTCAGTTTGGGGGAGATTTTGAGGTATTTTTTGCTTTTTTGTCCAGGTAGGACCAGCTCAGGTAAGTGGACCAAGCCAAGGTCCCTAGATTAATTCTCCTACCCATGTTTCCTCTCCAACCAGTGATAACTTGCACCTTCCCAAAGTCATCCCTTGCCCTCTGAAGGAGTCTTCTCCTTCCATGGAGGAATTTATTGACTTTTTGCTTACTCTCACTGAAAGAAGTGTCTGAAGAGAATTTTCAGGCTTTGACTTTTTTGTTATCAGCAAAGGACTTCCATTTTTTTTCTGATGCAGGATTTAGCCCAGGATTATGCTGGTTTGGCATAACTCTAATTTTCCTATTAATTTCCAGAATAGTCTTTAAAAATCTCCGTATTATGGAAGTAAGAATGAGAGTTCAAGTTTAATTATTTTTTTAAATTATATTTGTAGATAAACCAGTAACTTTTACAGCCTCACTCTGTGATTCCATGAAATGGGATTAATTTCTTAGTAGCACTGGACCTGCACTGTCGATTCAATAAAAGTAATGTGGACAATTTCAGTCTATTACTTTTAAATTAACTCAGACCACGTGACTCTTCCTCTTGCCCTGCCACCTTGTGAAAAACAGGGTTGTGTTTTATTGATTCATGTGATAGATGAGAATGTTAAGTGTTCCCTGGCAAACAGCACCCCAAACAACATGAGGCTCGTAGGCATGCCAGGACTGGGGAACTAATTATGCTGAGGCAAAAGAGGTTATTTCACTTCTAAGTTGTAAAATGGAAAAATAGTAAAGTAACTGCAGTTGAAAAAAAAAAAGCAAAAAACCTCTCATCCTTCCTCCACATCCTTCCTCCTTGGCTGATATGTTTTGTCTAGCCACATTCTAAGTTGGTTTCTTAAAATGCAGAGCTTAAAAAGATCATTGGGGAATGAATAAGAAAGGAATCAAAGCAGAGAAAATCTAAGAGAGGCCCCTGTGTGATAGAACAGCCATATCTCAGTGTGTGGAGTAGTCCTGTTTCCCACAAAGGAAGAGGAGTGAGAGGTGTTGCCCTCAAAGATACAAACTTCCCACAAAGGCTGCTTGTTGAAGTTTTACTCAATGAAAAATGAAGTCTGAAAAAGCTGGTGTGATGATCCTTTGAGGACGTTTTAGCATAATTGTAACAATAATGCATTAAAATGTCACTGGGGAAAATGATTAATTGGAAATGCCTTCGTTTTTCTCCTCCATTTGCTTGCATTCCCATCCTTAGTTTCTCATACAAAAAATAAAAATAGTAACATCCAGTCGTAGCTCTACATATGAAGTCTTTTATTATGGCTCAGTGGCATGTGAGACCTTGCTACTGACATTCATGGACTTATATGCCCACCACTTCAGTGGCTTTATTAACGTCTTAGCTTTCAACATATAAGTTAAAACACTGAAAACCACCGAAAAATTCTGACTGTGGCAGTGACATTTATCATTCTCTAACAAAACAACCATGAAAAAACATGGTGGCTTGCATGCTGGCTGTTGGTGTGCTCTTATTTTTCTCTTAACTGCTGTCTGTATTTAATGAGGATTAATCCAAGCAGGCAGAGTGCACAAAACAAAGATCGGTGATAGAGGTGACTTTTGTTCATGGGGCTGTAAAACACAGCAGAGTGGGAGGAAACAACAGACAGATGTAATGGGAGTAAGAGGGATTGGGAGCGGGAAGTTTTGTTTTTGTGAACTCTTGTCTGTGCTCGCTGGCTAACTCCTCCAGACCAGCAGCTTTGAAACAGGCTGCTGGGCCAGCACCAGAAACCCATCTTGTGGGGATGCTTCTTCCCTTTGTGCATTTCCATTTATATAATCTAGATGGCATTCAGGACTGAAAGCTCATTCCAATATTTAAAAAAAAAAAGAAAAAGTGGTTCTGTATTTCATCAGAAGAAGTGGAGGAAATGGAGGAAATAGAGGAGAAAAGCAACATTAAGAATAAGTAAGATAAGTAATCTGCTTGTTGCTTTAGGCATATTTCTGCTCATTTTAGTTTGTTGTCATTCAGTTTGATTCACTGAACTGATTCAATTTTAATGGTTCACTTATGCATGCAACTACCTGGAAAAAAAGATTTAAAAAAATGCCCCTAAAGCAAATCTTGTTGAGATTTTGGTCCAAAAAGTGGGCATAAGTAAGCAGAAGAGCAAAAGCTAAAACAGTATGGCACACATCAAGTAGAAGGAAAGCACGATATATGAACAGAAGAGACAAACATGAACAACAAAATGAAGTTAAAAATCGTACCTAGAGTAAAAACTCATTTTCAATATGTTTTACGATTACACAGGAGAATGAGTTTCTTCAACCTTTGGATTCTTTCTTTATTCGGTTAACTTAAAGCTGCCAAGTTTGGGAGGGTATCTCTTCCAAGGCACCAGCCGCTTCTTACAGCCCTTGCTGAATGCATAGCAATGGGGAGAATTGCATATACTAAGAATATAAGATGATGAATATGTTGTGTCACATACATACCATCTGTGAGTTACTCTGATAGACAGAACAGCTTGTGTGCCAAATCCCGAAACACGGCTTTGATTAGTGCGTACACTGTGGAATAATCGTCTTGGGGACTTTGGGGGAATTAAAGTGTGACCTTGAAGTCAGACTTTAAAGGTCAAGCCATCAGGGTCTGCAAGGGTAACTGCCTACCTCTGTAATTAGGTTTTCCTGTAACGAGTGCAGTAGAGCAGAAGTTTTCATAAATGAGGCTGACACTTAGCAGGGAGGGGATGGAACTCCAGAGATGGTACATTGGGATCCTTCTCTGGGCTTCAAGGTGTCTGTAAAATAAGATGTTTTGTACCCAGGGCTTGATCTTGGGGGAGAGCAACAGGGAGGAGAGTTCTGGACTTGGCAGAGCTGCAGCCACGGGCAGAGAAATGTCCTGTAGCTGTCCCTGCTGCTCTGCAGGTCATTTGCTTTTCTGGTGGTCACACAGCCCCCTGCTTCTTGACCCCTCTGCAGGCACTTAGGCACAGGAGGGTGATCAGTGTCTCATAGATTCGATCCTTGCTATTCTCTTTTTTTAGTGTTGTTGGAAGTTAATTTCGTGTGTTATCATTTACTTAAAGTTGTTGGTCTGGTTTTATAGAATCCTTCGCTTTTGTGCAATAACGTGATTCAGCTCTGATGGCTCTTACAGTAATGCCTCCTGTGAAAGAGGTCCTTTCCTGAACCCCAGAGCCCATAAATATTGGTTTTATTTTTCTAAGTAGTTGCTTTTTCAGCAGCATGGTAGCTATAACCATAAAAATGGCTAATAAGGAGTTCTTCCTCACTTGCTGTTTATATGGTTAAACATTAAAAAAAAATTAAAAAAAAAGAAAGTGACTTCTGAAAAGTCCTTAATGTTCTAAGCAGTTCTTTTTCTCTGGTTTGGGGAGAGAGTCATTCTGAAAAATGACTCTGAGCATGGAATTCTTCTTTTTTCCTGTTTTTCTTTTTTTTTTTTTTTTCTTTAATTTTTCCCCCTTCTTCCTCCTTCCTCCCTCCCTTTTTTTTTTCTCCTTTTTCTTCCCATTTTTTCTTTTTCCCATTTTCCTTTTCTACTGAGCAGCTCTGAGTGTTAAAGATGCAGATTCTGATAATGAAGAACCTTAAAAAGGACTCTGTACACACTGTACATCTCAGCAGGCTCTTTCGATTAAACCATCACTGAGCAGAATCAAGGCAGTTTAAAAATGTGAACATGACGTTTCTTATTTCCACCTGTGCAGAGTCATTCTGACTCAGTGTTGTGGTTTGGAAATCACATTTTCCTGTCTTCCCCTCTTATCTCTGTTCCATGCAAATAACAGGGGGAAAACAGAACAATTCTGGCTGCCTTCTGCTAACTATGGACAGTCACATAACATAATTATGGACATATGACAGTTCCTTGTGCCCTGCTGAGGACAGGCAGAGACAGTCCATACAGGTGTTGCAGGTGCCCTTCTCTGTGGATTTCAGCAGGAGCAAACAACCAAAAATCCCAAGAATTGAAATCCCTGATGCCTGTCGTAGGTGAAGAATCCCAAAGGCTTTCTGACATGCTTGGTAGGTATAAAAAGCTGTGAACATTGCTTGCAGTTGTCTGTTGTGGAGGGGAATCTGCTGTGGTCTACTGTAGAAAATGCAAACAAGCCAACTGAATCCTCTACAGAAAGTGTATCCTACCCTGTGCTGCAAGGGCAAGCATTTCTCAGCTTTTGCACAGAGACAACAGTTTCTGTTTTGAAAACTTTCACTCTGTGTTTTGGAATTGTTTATTTTGGAGTCTACATTAAAAGAGAAAAAAAAATGGTCATCAGCAAGGAACTTATCACTTGATAACCAGGAGGCATAGCGAAACTGCAAAACTCATTTCCATCGTCTGTTTGATTTGATCCTATAAAAATTGTGACAACGAGCATAAGCAAGCATAATATATTCTTTCATTATGTGTCCATATTTATTTTGTATAATGGGCAGAAAATGTAGGTATGTCTCCAGCAATTTCCTTTTTTGTGAATATTTTTTGTTGACTTTAATATATATGCATATATAAAATCACTTAAGAGGGTTTTGTTTCACACTGTGGTGTTTAACTCCAGCAGGCAGCCATCTGCACTGCGCCCATCTGAGGATATTGATGTTTCCCACGTAATACCTTTAAAGAAAAGCTTCAGTTTTAGTAATTTGCACAACTGTCCACGTTTCCTTCAGGCGCACAAAGTCAGCAGCTGTCCTGAATGAGAGATGTGATCAGAACAAAGTCACTTGTGATGTTCTATTAGGCTTCAATTGCAGAACACCCGGAAGACCTCCACACTGAGGCTATGGTTAGTTATATTCTCCGTGGTGAATTTTACAGCATCAGGTCAAATACTGCAGGCAAGTTTCGCTGTTTCGCTGCTTCCATGTCCTCCACGCCGCACCCCATTTTTTTGTACAGGACACAGTGGATGGTATGAATTCTGCAGAGAATTTGTTATTAGATGTATTTTCTGCTATAACAGTAGAACCCACCAAGAATGCCTTTGCCGTAAATAGGTGTTGGCCTCAGATCCTTACAGTAAAAGCTGCTCCTGGCCAGGGGAACAACTCTTAAAATGAATAAACAGTAAAAGAGCATTGGACACACATACAGTAATCCTGTAATACAGTTGCTTCCTTGGTCACACAGTACAGTGTATATGAAAAGAAAGAAAAAGGTTTTATATATTCTGGTTAGGATGGCATGGGAAAAGTGAGTTTCCACAGATGTATAAAAGGTATTGAAGTTAGATCCAGTTTCAGCAGAGCCCTATTCTGAGGAAGACCATGTGTTAGGAGGAAGTATTCCAGTCTTGAATCAGAAAACCTTGGTAAAACCATATCTTAAAATAAGCACTCAACTCCAGAAGAGCAGATGTTCTCCATTCTAGATGCAGTGTATTGGAAGAAGGCTACGTTTTTTTGGTTGCTGCTGAAGTGTCTTGCATTTCAGTTTTGAGACTCCTTTCAATGCAGGAAGAAGTCCCCAGATGGAAGGATTGAATTATTTATGCAATGTTTATGTCAGGGTTTACTTCCCATCACAACCAATTAAGGCTATTTCATTTCATTAAAGCTAACATTTTCACGTCAGGGAAATAATTTATTTTAGGAAGATGTTATAGTATCCAATACTTAAAAGCTTGGAAGCTTCCATCAATCATATGGTCTAATATTCTTCTAAAAACTTACAAGGTAAAAAAGGAAAGAAATTTTCCTGTGTTAAAGCTTGCCAAATTGAATTATAATTAATTGGAATTTAACAAATTAATATGTACAGTCTTTTCTTCCTACTTAGTAGGAAATGATGGGAAACAGAATTGATGCCCTGTGACCTCACTCTTACAGTCCCTTGAGTCTCAACTCCCTTTTATCTGTCTACATAGAGCAGAAAATAAACCTTTGCTCCCACTGAATTGTCTTAAGATTATTTTTCATGAGCAAAGACTGAGATCAGGCCTCACAAAGCCAGATTGAATTGTGAAATAAAATTGGCCGCCTGGTATGTAACTCTGCATTTAAAGCAGCTGTGATTGCGTGGTAGCGACAAATCTACTGTAATTCTTGCCTTTGTTCCTCTTCTGCCGCCAGCATATCCATGTGACTTGTGTAAAGTGCACCACTATGTACCTGTGATAGCCAAGGCATTAAACTGAAAGGTCTTCTTATTATTAATTTTAGAACTATTTTCCAGTTGAGACGCTGCCAGGTCTTGCAGAGGTTTGAGCAGATTAGATTAGGTGTTCTTGTGTAGACCCCTGAGTGAATAACATCAGTCTTGGGGAAGGGAAAGAGAGAGCCTCTGCTATCACCTGACAACTTCATTTCAGTTCTTGCTTCTATTAATTAAAACTCCTAGAAAAGCTGAATTTTGGAATCTGAGAAAATAAGGTCTGGTCAAACAAATCAATGCCTGTCTTGTTGTTCGTTTGTTTTTAAATCCTGGAGTGACAGAGATGCCAATCTACGAAATATTCTGTGAGAATGCAGGTAAAAATAACAAAAATAACAGGCACGCAGATTTAGCATGGTCTGTGATTGGTTTAGAATTGTGTAGTTAACTTTTCTGGTGGCTCTTTGTGAAGTTGAGATCAACAGCATGGCAGCAAGGATGTTAACATACCAACTTGATCTTGTGGTAGATGGGATTTCTGCATGACCTCCATCTTCTCTGGCTCAGGCATTCACAAAGGCCTTCAGAAGGCATCTAAGACTTGTTTGCAAACAGCTAACATTTCTTGTAGTTTCATAACTAGACTATAGTGGTCTAACAATCAGTGATTGTAATTTCACACTTTTAAGGAGAAATAAACATAGTTTTTCACAGCATCCTGCTGAAAAACCATCTATTGTTTCCCTAAGCTTGTGGGCGTATGTGTGTGTGTTTATTTATGTGGAAGCTCAGAAGCTTTTAAAATCCTGTGCACATAACTGCTATTTCTTGGTGAGGTACGACAAAATTCGTGTGTGATAGGGAGTATCTAACAGTGGGTGAGATCCTTAATATCACAGATTTAGTCAAATGCCTGACATTATTACTGTGGAGGAAAGTTCATCCTTATTTATGCCTTGCTGCTGTTAACATGGAAAAGAGCAAGATAATAGTGATTACAAACTCAGATCTGTCTGTGACTGTAATCGGGACGTGATGTGGAAGGAAGGAGAAGGAAATGTCATCTAACTTAAGGCAACTCAGGTAGTTTCTTAGAATTATGCGTTAGGACTTCTTTATCTACCTCCAGATGTGTTTGTATGTCTGTTTAAACCAAAGAAAATCCAACACACAAAGTAATGCCTGCCTCTTTTTCGTGGTTCTTTTGTCAAAGCCACAAATACAGTGCAGAAGCCCAGTGGTTTGGCGGCTTCTGCAGTTCTAAAGTCTTTTGAACCAGTCTCTATGTCTGTAGTGCTGGGGACCATAAATCCCAAGCAAAGACTGTCCCAGGTTTGTGGTCTGCATAGTTTCCAAATCATAAAGTCACTGAGGTTGGTAGAGATCACTAAGATCACCTGGTGCAACCACCAGCCCGTCCCCGCCATGCCCACGAATCACATCACTCGAATGGATGGGTTCAAACTGAGCTTCCTGCAGTGAGCCTTCACTCACACCAGCTGTTCTCAGCATCTGACTTTAAGGTTTGATTTATGTCAAGCAGTGTGCTGTTTTAAGGTCTTTTATCTGTTCGGTTGCAAAAAAGGAGTACCTACATGATACAATTAGGAAAGTGTACCTAAGTCTATTAGTTATACTATGTGTTTATAATCATTGCTTTCATCTGGCACTTGTTAGGTGTACATGTTCAAATGTTTTGCATTCTGAGAGATAACTTAATAGGGGAGAGACTCTCTATGTGTCCATAAACACTTGCATTTGTCTAGCAGATGAAACTTGGTATCACATAGTAAAGCTAGTGTGATTTTGTGTGTGTGTGGAGGCTGTTTGTGTTACCAGCTTTTGAACATCTACAGATGGAAGTTTGGCTCTCTGAGGAACCTGTAACTACGGAAATCCCAAGTTTTAAACTTCATATGGTGGGTCCAGACATCAAAATAATGAAGTCGCTGTATCGGAAGACAGGGTTGGAAGGAGATTATCTGTACAGGTTGTGTCTGAGTGCACCAGAGCTTCGTTCCAGCTGGTCTTGGCACCGCCACAGAGACACAATGGTGGCCTCTTGTGTGTAAGACTCTGAAATTTGTTTTACTCACTATTTGAATCTGAATTCACTTGAGGGTAGGAGGATGCAGAGAGCTGCTGCTTCTGTTTCTCTTGATAACATACTGAGCCACAGAAGCTGCAGCAAGATATAATTTGAAAGGAAAACCTTCACAAGTCAAGGTCAATGCCAAATTTTGTGCCAGGACATATGATTACATAGTGTTGTCAGAGCGTGCTCTTGGGTGCGTGCTCCATTCCCTCCAGCTCCACTCCTGTACAGGCCACCAAAGAAATGTTCATGATGGAAGCTTTTATGAAGAATTTCAGATCTTCCTCCACGTAACAGGGCTCGGAAGAACCGCCACACAACTTTATTTAGTATTCAGTCAGACTTGCCACTGAGGTACTAATGGAAATTTATGCCAGACTGAACCCAAAGTGACAAATATATATGTTAAAATGTTGTGTTTTATTGCATACCTTTAAATTCTTCACTGTCCTTACTTTTTGAGCTTTTTTTTTCTTTTTTTTTTTTTAATGTAAAGCCCTCAGTCATTGCTCAAAATCTGGGTCTGCTGCATTAATCTTTCTCTTTTCTAATGTAACTTTTTCTAACGAGGAAAAAAGTACAATGAAAAATTTTTGATCACCAAGTTATCAAATCATTCCTCTTACTTTCATTCGTCATTCAAAAGAGAATGAAGTAGGGGAGCATTTCATGACGTACTGTCAAACGATGATGAAACTACTTGATATTAGAGGTCAGATAGTCAGCTGCTACAAATCAGCTTTACTGGAGTAATTTTAACTTCCCTGTATAATGAGGTTTTGTCTTCTATGTATTATTGATGGCCACTGTTGAAATGAAGATGGGACACTGAATGAACCTGGCATGAGAGTAAACATGATCTGACATGGTTTGCTTTGGAGAGCTCTGTCATCTGTAAAGATTTCTGAATGCCCGTGAGAGGTAAAATGATGTCAGGATGAGAAGACAAGTATTTTCATGCCCTTTGCTTCTATATTTTTGCTTTTGACTGTGGAAAAGCAACCTTCTCCTGGATGGAGCAACATGCTGAATTGCTGTGTTCACAGACCTCTGGAGAGCAGAGAATGCAAATTTATTTCCCCGGGTTGTTTTATTAGCAGTAAGTAATATGCAAGCAGGCAGGGTTTTAGGAAAAATGTCTTCAGGGAACATGAATAAAGGCCAACATTTAATATGAATAAGAGATCTGCATTTTTCTGATATATTCTAGAGCTTTATGCGTTACATAAAACAGGTTTGTCTGAAGACTCTTTCCTCAGCCATGCCTTGATTCAGTGGTGTGAGTAGGGATTTCATACTCTTTTTTTCTCCTCATCAATTATTCATCGGAATGACAGAGGGACATTCTGGAGGAACAGACCAATTATTCCTCATCAGTTAATCCGCAGGAAATATAGCATTTCCACGAGTTCCTGCTCAGTGTTACTTGTCCCACTCAGTTATTTATGTTTTTCTCACACCTTTCCCTGTAAGTCTGAATTCTTTTGCTCGTAAGGAACCTCTGCTAATGTTTGGAAGAATAAATTTGCGTACTCTGCCTTATAAGAACAAGTAGGAGGGACTACCCCTTTATTTTTCAAGAAGCTGTCTTTGAAGTCCAGCTAACAGGTGTGAAAAAATGGCCTATTCCTCAGCCACACAAGGACTAAAATGGAGTATAAGGTATTTATCACCATCTTTGTTAGGTTTCTGAGAGATTTAATAGTCCCCAGAATTGTTCATTTCTTAAGAGCTATGTGCTATTAAACTGAGGCATTATTTAGCAATTGGTGCTGTCTCAAGAGGATAATTACTCAGAAGTATCTATTTGAAAATTCATCTACTGCTAGTTGTATAAATGTCTACAGCGCCTGAAGTATTTAAATAGTAAGAGGGTTTATGATTAAAGTTTCCATATTACAATATTTAACAGAAGGGTGGGTTTCCATTAATACTGTGTGCACGTAGATCCAAATGTGGGTATTTTCTCAGTGACTCATGGGAACGTGTGTCTTCTGATACGGATCCCAGCAAGCAAAATAAAGCAGGTACGTTGTATGACCTGGTATGTCCTTCACGTCAAGAAAACTGAGTTTGGAGGGAACAGGACAGCTGCTGGAATGTCTGCTGCCCCTGCTAGCCTTGATGATGAAGTGCTTTGTGAAGAAGACAGGGAGAGTCTTCAATATTTGATTCACAGCAGTGAATTTAATAGGGTCTCTCTCCTTCTTGGCCACTTAATTGCAAAAGAGCTTGGAAGGATGGATGGATGGATGGATGGATGGATGGATGGATGGATGGATGGATGGATGGATGGATGGACGGAAAATTTTTGAGAACTCCAGTGAGAATCAAGTTTTGATGAAGCTGCTAAATGTGCTCTATAGTTATTATAGGGGACCGACATGTTGTATGCAGACACACACGCACAGCAGTATCATGCAAGTCATTTTCTAGTTTAGCTAGGTTAAAAAGAAGACTCTGTGTGCATATAATGTCATCGTGCGTATAAAGTTTAGTAATGAACATTAGATTAGTTAATGGCACTCAGGGAAGTGTTCCTGGATCCCTTAGAGATAGTTCTCTGAACTCAGTGCTTAGTGTTCAGTGCTTAGCAGTAGCAAAATGACAAATAGAAATATTAGAAATTATTGTAAAAATAATAAGAGCAACAGAAAAAAATCTTTATTTTTGGTACCTATGGCTGACTGACCAACCTGGGAAGACAGTCATAATCCTGAATGTGGTTTGATCTGCTCAGAGCAGCAGCATGAGAAGCCATCACAGCCTACTTAGACATCACCTAAATCTTCAACAGCCCTTTAGGTTGAGAAATATGGATTCTGTCTCCTCTTTGTCTGTCCTTTTCTTCCTCCACTTATTTCTTTTCTTATCTCTTCCTTCCTTCTGTTTAAAACCAGTCTGGCATGTGAGCTCCGACACACTCCCTTGCACAGCACTGCTGTGATCCCATGACCAGCGAGGCAGGGAAGAGCTGTGCCCAGTGCCACCTGGCAGGAGCTTGCCAGGTGTTGTAGTGGCTGATAACAGCTTTCTGTGCCTGTTTTCCACAGTAATGAAGTTGCAGGTAGCAGTCACAGGAGCTGTGTTATCTGACTGTGCATTTCTTTCTTTTCTGCTGTTACGTTTTATCTGCAGAAATGAGGACTGGAGTCCAGGACTAGTTTTTGATAATCTTGCCTGTTTTTCTGAAGAATAGTTGTCACTACATTTAACGTCTTCTAAAGATTGTCCTTATTATAAAAACTCTTTCATTAACAGAGAAGGGGATAGGGCACATGATGAAAGTCAAAGACTTACTGTTTATGCTTGTAATTCTTTGTTTTCCATACTGTTGCCAGTTGTCTATATATCTTTATATGATGGATATATATGTGTGTATATCCTATATTTTTAACGAAAGGTTGTAAAGATGTTTTAATTACTAGGTGTTGCTGTGGAATCTGAGTCTCAACTCTCTGTTTCTCTGTTCAGTGTTACATAAAGAGAGGGTCATGTTAATGTCTTAGCCTATGGCTCTATTTAACTCTATTTTGCTAACCTGAGTGAGCCAAAATATTGGATGCCTCTTCCCCTTGACTTGTGGGCTCTGCTGCTGGAGGGTGAAATGAGGCAGTGGGTCACTGATGGATATCATGAGAACAGGGTAGTTCAATTCCCTCAAGATCAAGTACATGACATTACAGCTGTTGGATTCAGATCATATTCACCACCTTTTCTCTACAGCTGTGAAAGCAAGATGCATAATTTTATTAGGTGAATATGAGGATTATTGAGTAAACATAGGATTTTCTTATCTAGGCTTTAATTATGAACCTGTAATATTTCTGTCATAAATTGACCTGGAAGACTTCTCTTAGGGAAGCATTAGCATTAGATGCTGACAGCATTTGGAGTGTGTGTGACAGGGGATGCTGTGGAAGGAAACCAGGCGTGCTGATTTAAAGAAAGCTAGCTAGGATGGAAGAGGAAAAAACAACAAAAATTGCAGTGGGACTTGAGCCACCTATCAGAGGCTGCAGAGCCTCACCTTCTGCTTCTTGAGGCATTGATACCAGAGTCCACAAATGTCGCCTGGACTCAGCTTAGGATCTGGCCTTCAGAACATGCCCCATGCTGTGTGTATTTTGTGCATCTGGTGAGGCAGACTCTATTGTTCTCTTTTTGAAATGCCCCCAGGTTCAAACAGAATCAGTGACTTTCATTAGTTGGTGAGCAAACAGTTGTTTTCTTAAAACTGGGCATTTTGGAATGTCCTCTCTGACTGTGCACAGCTGGGTGGTTGGTTGTGATCGAGGATGCGTGGTCAGAGCTCTGTTTGCCCCTTGTTTTGTTGCTGCATAGTTCACAGTACAGTATTCTCTGAGATGCCTTCTGGATTTAATCTCCTTTCAGTATTTGAGTGCTGTATATGCTCTCCTTCTTAACTTTTATTGCAGTAGTAGGAAAGTTTAAATTTAAATCAAAGCTTTAAATTTAATTCTGGTGTTTTGAGCTTTTGTGTTATATTTGAGCAATGTTTGGCAGTAGCTTGTTGACCAAGACTGAGATTTATGCAAGTAGTGTTATCTCAGATTTGTCATTCATAATACACTTTGTTACAAAAAGGTTAAATAAAAGAAGTATAACTTTCACAGAACATAATGTTATAAACAGACTTTTAAATGAATTAGTGATTTATAGGTTAATATCTGAATTTTTAACTTCAGTGCCACACTTTTAATATATTTCAGGCTTTCTTGATCCAAAACTTACTTTATATTCTGGAGGCGTGCAATTGTTTGCTGTAATCTCAAGAGAAGATAAGCATGACATCTGGTTCACACCTGTGGTTTTAGGGATAAGAGCATAGCTGCTTTATGTATTATTCAGGGCACTCTGTTGAAACTGCAAGGAATTTGACTCTTTGAGGCCCTTTGTCTCTCACTTTTTATACTTGCCTAAAGTAAACATGAAATATAGGAGTCTTCTCACAGTGAGTATTGAATAGAGTATTTAGGAGTCTTCTCACAGTGAGTATTGAATAGAGTATTTATTCCAACCTATGCCTGCTGCCAGAAGGGAAATTAGTTATGCAGGTTAGTTATCAGATTTATGATATAGACTTCACATGTGCAATTCCTGTATTTCAGAGGTAACATGGAGGCATTTCATGCTGCAACAGAACAATGCCAGAAGTTAATGTGCTGGATACACCTGTACAGGTGTGTGTTTCTGGCACAGGCAGTGCTCTTCCTGCCCACCTCTGCCCCACCAGTGAGGGGAACACTTCTGTGTTTTGTATCAGGGGAAAGGTGCACCATTTTGCATTTCTAGATTCTGTGCATGGTTGCAGGCACAAACCAACCTTCTGGGCTGGGGGAGACAGCAACAGCATGACCAAGAATGGATGTGGTTGGGCACTTCTGGAGCCAAAAAATCCTCGAATGTGGAGAAAAGTCAACAGCTGTAATACTGAAAACCAGAACTCTCTGTCCATATCGTGTAACTGTTCCAGTGTGAGATGCTGTAGCATAAGATGTGCTTTCTGGTCATGTGTGAACCAGGATGGAAATGTGACCCAGCTTTTTACTCCTGTTTATCATGAAAACGAAGTGGAGAAGGAAGGGACAAAGCTGACACAGAGCCTGGCTGAGCAGAGACACAACTGTGCACACCTCCCACGAAGAATACAGTGAAACCTCTACTGAAGCAAAGTCTGAAAAATTTGGACTCAATACCGATTGGGTGGCACTGCTGTGTTCATCAGGAGTCTGAAGAAGTTTGAAGTGCTTTTCTTTCAAGATCAGTGGGCCTTAAAAAATGTGAAGAGTTAAAGCAAAAGGTTGTTTTATTTATATTGCAGAAGTTGATGCCAAGGGAGCAGCAGGTTCAGAGGCGCCAGGGGAGTCTCAAGCTGGCATCTGCAGGCAGGTACCAGTGTGCAAGCGTGAGAGAGGATGAGGGTTAGATTTGTGTTTCTGCTTCGTGGGCATGGAAGAATAACTTTGACATTTAGCAAAGAATGTGTTCGCAAATGGGTTTGCAGATGTGGCAGTGGACAAGGCTTTAAGTTAAAAAGGTTATGCAATTTCTAGAGCTTTAGCCTTTCTGTCAATTTTGCTGCTTGCTTGGATATTTTGCTTCTTGCTTTGTTGAAGTCCTCTTATTTTTGGTTTGCTGCCCTCAGTATGGAATCATGTCCTTAATGATCTGAGGCCAATGGCCTGGCATGTGTGCATGTGTACAGGGTCAGAAAGTTTTCCTAGTTTCTTGACACTGCAGTTCAGATGGGTGCAGACTTCACTTTCGGCTCAAGTGAAACAAAAGGGTCAGAAAAGCTACACAGCATACCAAAAACTTGGGACTGTGCATACAGAAATGCTAAATGCAAAGTTTTCCAAGAGACATTTAGGCAGTCGGGTAGGAAGCCCAGGGGAGGGCAGAATTTCAGTTTGAGACGTGATTTTGGGAAGGCTGTAGTTTATTCACTCCTTGCATATCATGCCTCTTTGAGAGACCTGAAGTAAAACACCCCAGTTAAGCAGTTGCATTGGAAACAATCCCTGTGATGTTTAAATTGAGTGTGTGCTGCCCCAGCAGCAGGGCTGCTCCATCTTGCTCCAGGAATCTGCAAGTCTGCTCTGAGACCTCTGGTGCTGAGCACCCTGCTTGCTTTGTCAGAGGAAAGCCATCTTGTAGATTATGATGCTGCCTTAAATAGATGCATGTTCTGCAAAATACAGGTTTTATTTTTACCCTCTGTTATGAAGCCCTGCAAGTAAGCACTTGTCATGGGCTAGTTGTGCAGTGGTTGCCCATACAGTTTGCAGTTCATAAACAAAAATAACTCTGCAAGTGCACAGCCAGAGGACTTCACATCCCCTTTGAGAGGAATGGCCTTTCGCCCAGCAAAATGCTTCTGAAAATGTGCCCCATCTGCTGCGTGGCTTTGAATCCAGAGATGCAACAAAACTATAAATATCTCAGAATTTGTTCTGAGGCATTTTGAAGATCATCAAGCCTCGTGGAAGAGCTCTCCTTTTCCCGTTTAAATAAAAAATAAATAAGAAAACAAAACCAAGATCAAATAAACCACACAGGACGTTCTGAATTCCGCAGTGCAAGAGGAATAATCTGCACGAACATATAAGCTCTCAGAGGAATGAATACTTGTGCCACTGCATCTCTTAAAGTGAATGGTATATGAAATTGTATTAATCACACATGCTAGGAAGAGTGTGCTTTTGTGGGGTTTATTTTTAAAGTGCAGCTCCTTTCTTTTCCCCGAAGAGCACCAGAGTGTTTCTGCAAGAAAATCCCAGCAGTTCTGTCCATTCAGGCAACGCTTATTTATGTTTAAGAAAGTAAATGGTTTCCTTAAAGAAAAGCTGAAGTATGGACAACCTGGGTATTTTGGAGCCTGAAACTCTTTTTTTCAGTAGTTCTCTTTACAGAAAGACCAGGGGAAATGGATGAAGAATTCTGTAGCCCAGTCAGTGCTGGGCTGAGTTCAGAGCTGTTCTGTTCAGTCAGCCCATCCTGTTTGTTTTCAGTTGCTGTGGCATTTGGTGTGTAGCCACTTCCTAAATTGCTTGTTTCAGTTTTTTGCTCCCGCCAGCAGTTAAGTACTGCTTCTAATTTTTCCACTTGGACAGCTTTAGAAAGTAAAGTTGTTTCTCCCTGAAAGCAGAGTCTCTGCATTGCACGTTGCTGTGCACACACACTCATCATCCCAGTGGAAATATGCCATATTCGTGTTGGGTCTGGACCAAAGCTACTGTGGGTGAGACTCAGAAATAATAAATAAATCCAAAAGTCTCCAGCAGAGTCAGAATGCAGCAGTGAATTTAAAGACCAGTGCAAGACCCAAGCTTGTGTCCATAGCCTGGGAAGAGGCCCAGGGGTACATGGCTGCAGCTTTCTGCAGTAAATGTCTGGTCTAAGTGCCAGCAATGTCAGCATCAGATATCACAGAACCACAGAATCATTCCAGTTGGAAAAGACCTCTGGAATCACCAAGTCCAACCCCAACCTATCCCACCGTGCTCACTGACCACATCCCTCAGTGCCACATCTCCACAGTTCTTCAACACCTCCAGCAGCAATGACTCCACCATCTCCCTAGGCAGCCTGTGCCAGTGCCTCACTGCTCTTTTGGAGAAGAAATTGTTCCTACTACCCAGCTTGAATGAGCTATTGGTGTTGATGTTGCTTTGAAGAGGCAATTCTCCGTCTCCATGAGGTGCCTGACCCTCCCTTACTGCAAGATCAAGCAAACAAACAACAGCCCCAGTTTTCTTCCTCCAGACTGTCCTAGAAATGGGCAGTGATTTATCCAAGATAGCAGAGACTCCGGGAGCGTGAGAAAATGAGCCTTGAACAATCCAAGGACTTGCTGATTACTGCTCCTTCCAAGGTATGGAAAGACCTGGTTAGTTGGAGATATTCAAACTTCTCCCCAAAGATCAGAATATTGAGCTATTTGTCTCTCATTTGATTTTAAGAGCTGCTTAAACTTTTCGGGAGGGAAGCAGCTTTCTATTTTGAAGGCTTTCTCACAGCCATAGTGTTGGTAAATCGCAGTGAGGGTCATCTGGGATTCACTCGGTTCCAGGCCTTTGAGCTTAAAAATGCCACATGTCAAGACCTCACTAGGAGGTGCAAGAATGAGCAGCACTGTGTGGTGTAATCTTTTATCCCTTTTTTGTGTGTGTGCGTTTACATAATTTTATTGGTTTCCTTCCATCCCTAGGATGTGCAATTGGCATCCTTTTTACAAACTGAGCACTCCGTTGTGCCCTCATCCAGAAAAGGAATCCCCTAAATTTTCTGAGTCTAGCGAGGAAGTGGGATGTATTTGGATGCACAGGAATACTTGCCACAGGATGAAGATTTTTAAAATGTTTTTAGGACATGAGAGAAGGAGGAAAGTTTCAATTATGCTCATTATGCTTCAGTTCTTGTTTATATCGGCATTAAAGTGTTAGTGTTATGATTTCTTGTGTTTGGAAAGAGGTCAGATATGAAATGCTTGTTTCAAGGCAGAGGAGCAGCAATGAGAGGCACTGCGTGGTGAGGTAATAACCACAGCTCTGTAATTCTGGGGTCCTGTGTGTTGTGAAAGAGACGACTTACTGCTGATTTCTTGTTGGTTTTGAATGATTTATAACATTTTACTTGTGGCAGAGTGTTGCAATCTATGTTGTCATGGAAATTCTATTGAATTTATAGTTCCATTTATCCAAAACGATTTTCCAGACTTCATTTCATGGTGAATCATATGGCTGTTACTCAGAGTACAAAGCAATTGCAAAAAAGTTTCATCTTATGGAAAGCATAAACACTGAAACCGTTATTTTCATATTATGGAAATACAAATGAATGCAACATACATCTTGTTAGCATCAAGTATGCCTTCACTGTGTAATGACTCTGTATACACATAAGAGTGGATTTTCTTGTTTGGGACAGAAGCAGGCCTGAGGGGTATTTATTTCTGGAAGGAGACATCGGGGAAGTTTCTGGCTTGCCAAGGTAATTCTCTCTTAACATTCAGGGCTTAGCACGCTGGATACTGAGTCATATGGCCCCCATCCAGCCGTGCATTTAAGCACATGGCAGTCCTGCTAGCGCTGCTCTGCTCTCCCTATGGGGCTGCTGTGGGACCTGCCCAGTGCTGGGGGCAGCACGTGGGGTAACAGGTGACAAGGGCTAGGAAATTCCTCAGCCTCACCTTTATCCATAGCATAGATGCACCCGTTGTGTTGTTTCTAGACAACAATGAAGCAATAATTAATGCTTAACGTTAAAAGAAAAAGACTAAATGTAAATTTCTCATGCTTCTAAGGCATGTGAACATGTAAATTGAGTTGAATTGTTATTTCACTCATGTGATCTTTGCTCTTCCTGTTGTTTTAATTCCTTTCGTTTTCTCAGCCCAGCATTGTCTTCATTATCAAGTCATAATTATTTTAGGGCAGGGACCTCGTCTGACTCTTTGTTTTGCAATCTACCCAGCACCCTTTTAGACTCTGTAAAATACTAAGTTATGACATTCAAAATACATCTCTGTACCTGCCTAACTGTAGTTAAAAATTCACTGATGAATAATAGACTAGGCAGGAAAAACATGCCATTATCTTCTCCTGTTCAGCTTTATCTTTTAGAAAGAATGCAGCGTACTCTATTTTATTACATCAGACTCTGGTAGGAGAAATGGAAAACATCACGATTCTCTTTCCCTTCTCCCCTCTGTCTTTTCTAAGCAGATTTAGAATATGTTATAAATGATTAATTGGGGTTTTTTTGTTGCTTTTTTAATTGTTATTTTTTAAGAGAATATAATGAGAAGCCAAACGTCAGACTCGATTGCTCCCATCTCACTGTCCAGCAGACACACCGACTGCAGGACAGTAACTCGGAATGTTCACTGCTGCAGTGAAGATTACGTTATGTCTGTAGAAAGTTTTTATTCCAGTCAAATGGATCACATCGTCTAGTTCCCTGTGCACATGTCTGAAGCAGACATAAGTTACATACGGGCTTTCAGTTAAGAAAATTCATGTATGATTCATAATGTTAGCACGGATTTTGGTGGATTTTTTTAAATTTTATTTTTTGAGAGGTTTTAAACCCAGCTGTGTAAGTGGCCAAGAATAATTTATTCTTAGAATACAAGGAGTAGAGCTACTAAGAGCTCGTATATTCATTGTAGAACCCCTTTGTTTAGAGGAAAGACTTCACGTTGTTTGCTTCAGCACTCTGCATGGATTTGCAGTGTACCTGCTTATGCCTGTGCACTTTGCTTGTGTGAAATTACTCTGTCTCTAAACACACTGCTGTTGTCTCTGTGTCTTGCTGCCTGATTCATCAAGAAATTGGCTGGCCTATCAAACCTTTTTTTTTCTTTTTTTTTTCTTTTCTTTTTTTTCCCCTTTAAATTGCATGGTAGCCTTTGGATTGCTGGAAGGAAATGAGCAGAAAGTTAATTCTGATGATCTTTTTCCTTCCACCAGAATTCCTGATCCTATTGAATATTCTGTACTCCACATCTGTGACAGCACAATGAGCCTTTGTTCATTTTTTAATCTAAAGAGAAATCTGCCGTGGGAGGTTGCACAGGGTGATAGCAGCCCAATTTAAAAGTCTCAATTATTTATTTTTAAAATACTTGGCATCTGTCTATGGAAAATTCACTTGCTTGCTTTCCCGTCTCCTAGAATTGCTTTGAACTCATGCACGTCTTTTGGGATCTATCAAATGCTCTTTGTGGCTTTTCTCTCGTAAGTGCTGAATGAGTTGAGCCATGATGGTCTGTATCGGAATATAAACTTTCTGCCTTTGTAATGGGGCAATAAGAGGCATGGTGGTGTCTGTCTACATGCCCATCCTGCCAAGCAGGGAAGGAGCACCCAAACAGAGCTCAGAACAGTTTATTTGTGGACAGGTGGTGGGTAGAGGTTGTTCATGTGATGTGTGCTCCATTTTTGCAAGCTAGCGATGTTTCGTAGAGAGCATTGAGTTATTCAGAGGCAATTGCACTTAAAATCAGAACTGATCTCTGATGGACACTGATTTTCATAATGCACGTGTGCATTTTGGACAGCCGGTCTTTGTAAGACCAGAGTGATAGCAAACCAGTTCTGAGTCAAAATCCAATAACCTCAAAGTGGAGCCCAAATTTTATTGCGGAATAGCTGCAGTTTGGACGAATGTATTTGAAGAAAGGTGTTTGTGCAGAAGTAAGCTGACCCGAGCAGGAGAGAACTGCTGCCCTATGGCACAGTGCAGGACTGCAGGTGGGCAGTAAGAGCATGGAGGCAATGTGCTCAGGGCTGGGAAACAATTCAGGTGTTGGATGTGTGTGCTACATTTCTTTGTAGAAGAGTTGTTGCCTGGAAAAACGCCTGCAGTGCTTGGAAACAGTAACAGCTGGGCATATTTCTGGATAGAAAAGAGTAGAAAACAAGATGTGGTTTTGTAGGATGACTACAATTATCTCCTGGGTTATGGCAGTGAGGGTTTTTTTGCTAATCCTCTGTTTTAAGGCACTTGTGACATTCTGAAGATTTTCTCCTTCAGTGAAATTTTTTCAGGCTTAATCTCAGCTGTACAGCGAATCTCTCTCAAGTTTGAGTGAAAACAATTCTACTCTTTCAGAGTGTGAAGAGTGTCAAAGCATGAAGTTTTTCCATTAGAAGCAAGCGTTGCCCTCCCTTTGACTTGGTGAAGCTCTGTAACTGCAGTCGTCGTCAGTAGAATTTCGGGATGGTGAGAGTCATCCTGCAAGAAAAGCACCTTTATGTGCCTCACACAGATCTCTTTCAGCTTAGCCTTATCACAACACTGAAATTTTAGGGTTGTTTGAGCTCTTCCTTTTTTTTTTTGTAATAGATCTTCACAAGGTATATGCTTGCTGCATTGCTGCGATTAAGAAAGCCCATGTAAGCCTTTCCTGGCCTTGTTAGCTGTAGCTGGTCTAGATGTGAAAGGCTGATAAATGTAATATATTGTGCTATAGAGAACAGGGCTCTTGTGCCCCCTGGGACCTGTGCCACTGGAAGGTGATTTGGAGCACTGACAGCAAAGAAGTGAGGAGCAGAGCGCTGTGATTGCAGTTAGTGTCAAGCTAAAGAAACTAGAAAGGCATTGCAGGCTTTCCGTGGCTGAGGGATTCAGAGCTGTTGAAGAAGATTTTTTTTAAATTTTGGACATTAGAAGCTGTGTGAAATCATACAGAGAAATGTGTGAAACAGTGGCTTACAGTGCTGAAGTCAGGCAGCGGCAGGATTCAGGTTGGATGTGCAAGCTTGAATGATTCTCCATTATGAATTTCACAAATAACGTATCATAATAAGATCCAAATTTTCATTAGCTTGAATGCTCCTTTGTTGTATTGTGTATTACTGCTTTGAATGTACCAGGCAGAGACAGTACAAGTCATTTATATGCAAAGTGCACCATACATTGTATATACTAATTATATAATAAGGAGTTATAATGAAAATTTTCCAGCATGTTTAGGCCACTTAAGTATGCAGTGAAATTAATTTTATGGCTAACTGTCTTATTCCTGATTTGTACTTAAAGAATATTGTGCCATCCATGGAAAATACTAAACAAAGTGTCTACCTATAAATGCATGTAAGATTATAGATATTATGTAAAAAAGAACAGAAATCTTTAGTACATTTGTGTTTTATTGTGAATTGTGGGAAAACAGATGAGACTGTGTTATGGAAGAGAACATGGGATTACATAATCAGAAAATTGTCATAATACTAATGCTGAGGTGTCCAGGTGTGGCTTCTTGAGCAGCTTGAGTCGTGCAGCTTTGAGGATGTAACTTTTTCATCTTCTTAACATTGTTTTTGCAGTGTGTGTGCGTGTGCAAATTCTGTAAAAGCAATTCCTGGGAGGTTCCACTCCTAGAATGTTCCTTCTAGCTGTATGAGCGAGTAAGGAAGCTGCTGTATGACAGATGACGATAATTTTTCATACAAGACAGTTCCCCTTGACTTGATGGATGCAAGGAGAGGAACCATGTTCCCTGGAAAACCACCAGGGAGCAGCGGGAAAATGTTTCAGTGTGTTTGGTAATCAAGGCAGAGTGTGGTTCTTGATTAGTCTCTGAAATTGCACTGCTGCGACGAGCGATCTGAATTAAGCGTTTTTTTACCAAAGCCCTTTGCACTGCTATCCAAAAGTGTATTGTAAAAATTAATTTCCTTAAAATGCCGTGAGCAAAATTGATCCAAAATGACTTTGGCATATGCTGAACTCACTCTGTGATACTTTTCTTCACAAGCTCCTATGAGGGCCATATAGTGAGGTATTTTATATCAGGTATACCTCATTTTAGGCTTTATTTTAAAGGGGAGTAAAATGTAATTTGCAAGTGTTTCGTGAGCTTTTGTCTGCACTGACTTAATTGAAGTCTGAGCAATCCCACCTGAAACAAACTGTTTGTAATTTCTGCATCAGTGATCAGTGGCACCTCAGCCTGCGTGTGTTCAAAGCACGAGTTCGGACCTGGAGGCAGCACCAACTTTGTGAGATATTGCCAGCATCCCAGTGTGCTGCGAGTGTGCTGGGAATAGGGAGGCCGAAGTAGGGGGAGAAAATTGCTTTCCAGTTTTATGAAGCTAGAGTGAGTGCCAGATGATTTTTTTCCTTTTTTTTTCCTTTTTTTGTGAGCAGTTTGGAGTGTGGTCTTATTTTATCCTCGTGTTGCAAAAGTACCTCCAGCTCAGAAGAGACCCATCTTCATCTTGTCCTTCTCTCTGTATGGTGATGTTTTATTAGATATATAGGTGCTTTGCCAGTATTGTACATTACAGAGAGTATACAGGGCTGGAAGCCTGTGAATCAGTAAAAATGAGTGGGCCCACATTTGGGAGAAATGAAAGGATATCGTCTCATCTGGCCATACACAAGATCTGGAAAAAGTATATTTGAAGAAGGCAGGATTTCTCATGCTTTGCCATCTGAGAAAAGCCCCAGCTGATTCCATCAGTGGGTTTCCTTGCATACAGACTTACAGGAGAGAGAGATGCCAAGCAAAGTGCCAGGAGACATGGGCAGTCCAAGCAGACCTATAGCTGCATTCGGCTGCACTGTGGGACTGTTCCTCATCACCCAGTAACGATGTGAAAATTGCCCTGAACAGTGCAATTTGTTATTTGTCCAAAATGCCATCAGAATATCCATTTTTGTCTCGCTTATACTTCTTGTTGTGCACTAAAGCTTTGGAAGTAGAAGCCATAAAATGAAGTCAGAAAGAATTCTGACCCAAACTGATAGTCCTGAATATCAGAAGCTCATGAAAATGCATTGCTACAGAGGCACACTTTTATCTTACAAATTGCTTTAGGAGTAAAGGAATATCTCTAAACACTGAAATCGTTTTCAAAAATTCTCTATGGTTTTTGAGATAAAAATGTCTAGCACATTTAACGGAACAGGAGATGAGCCTGCACTGGAAAAAAAAAAGAAATGAAGAGATCCTGGCAAAAAAAGCACAAAGTTTGCCATCCAAACTGACTGGCCATACTGTTTATCCTTTGGTTTGTTATTAAAATGCATTGCGTTGACTCTGTTCCCTGGTTACTGTCCCAGTAGGGCGGCTGTGCTATTAATCAAGATGCTAGTTAAACAATATTGTTCAGCAGAATTCCTCTATCTCCGTTTCATAACACTGGCTGTATGTACAGCCTATATGCACTACCTCACTTGAAAGCTGGATGAATCAACACTGACGTAATTTTGTTATTGTTTTTAATTTTTACAGATGCAGATTTATTTCTACAATCCCGATGACTTTGACAGTTTTGGAACAGCAGTTCTAGAAAACAGGGAAGTAGGAGCCATGGCCGTGTTTTTTCAAGTAAGTTTAAACAAGGGTTATATCCATAAACCAAAGCTTTCACCAAGTACTGTTTAATTCATTGAATTGTTTCAGGTTTAATGGATGCATCTGTTTTCCTGTTCCTACCTGTCTAAGTGAAAAATATTTCATATTGTCTATGTGTGATTTAAAATGTAAATAAGCATATTTAGAAATGTAATGAAGAATTTTGCATCAATTGTTCCGATTTTATAGCCGCTTTGGAGATGCAGATTGAGAACACATTTATCATGGAACTTCCTTCACTGCTGAAGCACATTGCTCAGGTCCCCAGAATACTAACAAACTGCTGTGAACTGATTCTGCGTAGAGAAAACTTAAAATTCAAACATAGCTTGGGAGAAAATTAATCAATACGTTTCATCTGTCTCGTCTGCAGCAGCTTCTTCTAAATTGTCATAGTAACAAGTTCTTGAGGAGACCTGGTTTCCAAATGAGTGGATTTACGCATTCCCTATTTTGAAATGCATCCTCAAAAACATGAATGCTCAGGGAGCTCATCTGTTGGTTCAGGGTGCAGCCTGCTGATCACGGTGGAGGGCAGGTCAGGTCACCTGGTGGTTCAGCAGCATGGGGTTGGGTCAGGTTTGATCAGGAATAGGGTTTGTCCTTACACTGGCATGAGGGCGAGCTGAATGGAGTGAGTTGGAGCAACTCTGTATCACTAAACTTAGGAGAAATTTCTTCTCAGGAAGAGCGGTGAGGAATTGGAGCAGGCTGCCTAGGGAAGTGGCAGAGGTGCTCAAGAAAAGGGTGGATGTGGCACTGCGTGACATAGAGCAGTCACAGGCATGGGCTGACAGTTGGACTAGGTGATCTTGGTGGTCTTTCCAACTCTGATGATTCTATGTCAAGCTTCCCAAATTAATAAGTAGCTAACGAAGATTTTGAAGTAATTCAAGGTGTTGCTTTTTCAAAGGAGAGAAGATGAGGGAGGGAAGAGCAAGGGAAAACATCAGTCCTTTGTGAGGTTTCACACTAGCTCTTACTGTGGGAGAAAATGATCTTACTGTTATGTCTGTGAAGTTAGATTAAAAAGAACATGCAAGTACCCATATGTAAATACCTCCTTTCTCTATGATGTTAGAGTGACAGGTGTGACTGTACTGCTTAAATTAAATAAGGTTGTCTTTTTTTTTTATGCCACTGCCTTTGATCAAAAGCTTTGATAAGGATAAAAGGGCGAATCCTCGTGTTGCATACATTGCTGCAACTCTGCTGACATCAGGCTAGTGGAAGTAGCTAGCACGTTAAATTCATCACTGCTGATTTCTGAGCGCTTCTGTGGCGTTTCATGTTAGAGTGCAGTTGGTGGAGCTGTGATAATTTACAGTGGCATAGCAGGATGCGTCCCCAGACTTGTTAATGGTGATGTGCTGGCGGAAGGGTTGGGCAAATTCAATTTGGCCTGACGTGACAACAGTTTAGAAATAGAACAACCAAAGTCACTGTTATGTGATTTATGTCATGATGAAGAGATGCTGTGTGTGTATGGTGTCAGAAGGAGCAAGTGCTATGTCACGGTATGCAATACACGTTCCAGCATAGTGTGTCTAAATTTGATTGCCTGAATTTAATTGCAATTCACTGCCCAAATATGCTTCACCTAGGCTGCATGAAATGCTGCCCCATGTCACAATGTTTCCTAGTCTACATGTGACATTTCTGCCAAAAAAAAACAGTTTTTCAAGGATCTTAACAACAAGTGGGACTGTTTTGTATTCCCCCCCCGCAAAGCCAGGCGCTGCGTTATCAAGCATCCCACTTTGTACAGTTTAGAGGGAGCCATTGAATTCACTAAAAATACCCTCAAACAGTCTGTAATTCTGTTTTTTAAAAAAAAAAATCTTTGATTGCAAGAGAGCTCAGACTCCTTGAGACCACAACCGGGTGTGTTGGTCCCCTGAGAGAACCAGAAATCTATACTTTTCATCATTTCTAGCCCTGCAGGCTACAGGACATTGGGCTGTAAAGTCCTGATGATGGTGCAGCTGGGCTCCACTGCTCCAGGAGCCATGAAATCTGAAGCCATTACTGATAAAAAGACTGTTCTCTTCCAGAGTGATGGGAGTAAGGTAAATCCTTGGCAAAGTGACCCAGCAACAAGTCAGTTTGTGGCTGAAAGGAAATGGTTTTCTTCCTTTTTTTTTTTTTTTTCAGTTCCTTGCCTCTGGCTTGAAGTGATAGATCAGCAGTGTGCCATTAAACCTGTCTGTATCAGATGTTCCTCCTGGGTAGCTCTGCTCTGAGACAGAAGGCTGCCTGGGAAGATTTGTAGAGCCCAGAGCCCTCATGCTCAAAGGGCTTGTGTATTTTCTGGCCCATGAGAGGTGTGGGGTACTCAATGTGGGAGCTGCCCATCGTAAGGCCAGAGCTTGTCCCATGGAAGTGAAGATTTTGTGCTTAGGATTATTAATTGATGGTGGTAATGCTTTGCAGATCTATACAGTGTTAGACTGAGGAGCTCTGCGATGGTGACCCACAGCTCGGGGTTTTGTTGGCTGTTTTGTTCAGAAATACCTGGTGTTCCTTTAGCCTTACTCCCCATGGCACAAAATAAGCCAGTATTTCAGGCAACTAATTTCAAAACTGCCTTTTGAAACTGGCTCTCAGAACTGTTGAAGCAAATATCCTTAAGATGTCCACGTCCTTATTTTGATAAACAGTTTTAACTTTCTGAGGACTATTTTCATAGTCTGCTGTTTTCCATGTCTATAGCCCCATCTCTAACTCAGTTATTTAGAACACAACATTTAAGAAATATAGTAATACAAGGCACACTGTTTTGGTTGTGTTGTTTTTGTTTGTTTGTTTGTTTTTAAAAATATATTGGAACACTGAATTGCAGGTGCTTTTCTGTGTAAACATTTTAATGTAGAAATTATTGGCTAGGTTTGCCATTGAGTCAAGACTTGGATTTTGACTAATATGTTAATGCTGTGTTGGAATGAATGTGCATTGCACTGACTGAATTCAGGGTCTGGCATGCGTGTTTTGTTTGACTGATGTTCACAAATGTTCCCTTGAAAATCAGGTTCTCCAGTGAGTGAACATTATACTGAGCTGTATAATTATTGGTGAAACATTAAATAATTAAGAACCCTCTTTCCTGGTTTTTAAATAATTTAACTTAGACTATATAAGAATTTTCCATTTTGAATTCACTGTTTCAAGGGCAATTTCCAGGTAAAGTACATTGGTTCTGAACTTGGATAATTGAAGCACTTGGAATTATGCCGTAATTGCTGATAATCGCATATGTGCTTTTCTCTTTGCTTTCATTATAAATTCTGTTGATAAATTCTCTTTTTGATGCCATGCTGCAGGTCAGTTGACCTGACAAATGAAGAACATTACTAGCTAAAACTGGGAAACAATGCTTGCATTTCCAAACTGCTGTAAACGCACATCTCAGTAGTTTGCTGTGGGCAGACGCTCAGATGGTGTCACATGAAATCGCTGTGGGGATTCTGCCGCTGGTATTTTCAATTTGCAAATGTTTTGCTAGTCAGAAATCTCTAACTGGGTTCTGAAAGCTGATTTTTGCACTGGCGTGCATGTTTTAAAGTGAAAAGGCGTATGGAGAAGAAGGCTCCAAAGATATGTGGACCCTTTTCTGACCATAGCATCACTTCAAGCAGGGTGCTAGGGAACACTGTACATGCAACAAATAACGAAGAAGCAGATGATTTAGCTCCACTGAAAATTCTTGCAGAATCTGTTCTGTAGCTCATTATTTGGGACAAGATGAAGTGCCTCACTGTGCAAAACACAAAAAGCAAGTGGAGAAACCCTTGACCATGCTCTATGCTCTATACTCTACCTCTGAGGAACCTCTCATTCTCAGAGAGGCCACAAGTCCACAGGAATGTGACAGAGTAGCAAAGTGACTTAGGCACCTGTCATCTCTTTTTGGTCGAATTATTTTAAAAGCTGTTCAGCTGGAACAAGCTGAAATGGAAAGAAGGAGCTCCATTCTGCTGATGCCAGGAGGTATAGCAGTCATTCAGACCATAAACATTCTTCACTGAGGGCCAGGGAATCTGTGGAAAAAGTGACTTTTCCTTAAAGCGACAATTGTCATGGAAAGCCCTCACTGTAGTGCAAGAAGAGGGAATCAAAATATCAAAATACAAAGCAGCAGTGGAAGCCAAAAACCTCCTGTGTGTGTTGGTTTTTTTGTTGTTGTTATTGTTAAAGAAAACTTGTTTGTGTTTTTTAAGCAAAGATCAGAGTGCTTTGGAGCGAAGTAAGGTTAGCCCATGACTTCTCTCGGCCTCCTTGGCAGAACTGGACCTGTCAGTGTTGGGGTTACTTGGTGCATCTCAAGGTGCAACCGGTGCTGGTGGAAGGCTCATAATTTCCTATCCATTGTTTGCAGCCAGCAGCATCCTCTTTGTCTTTACTAAAGGCTTCAGGATTCGCAGAGGCGGCAACACTGCAGTGATGGGACTCATTGGCAAGGCCCACCCATCCGCCAGGACAGGTTGAGGAGCCAGCAGGACACGTCAGTCTTGATTTAACAGTTCCTACCTTGAATAGTTCATGTGGGTGCGTAATTTCAGCCCAGTGAGGTTCAGCTCATTCTTAATAATATTCTCGCTCCAGACCTCAATTAATTGTCAGGCCGAGCTGGTTTTGAAGCAAGCCAGGAGTGGAAGGGAAGGCACAAATCTCTCTGTTTCCTGAATCATCCATTCATACACATTCGTGTAATATATATTTATAAGTCACATTTAAAATGAATAGTTACTTGGATTAAATGCATTCAGAAATATTGCACAGCCCAGTTTTAACCATCTAGCAATATAATTCATTGCACACTTCACTATTGCTTTATTAAAGCCAAACTTAAATGTGTTCAAAACAAACATATTGCTTTTGCGTTTAAAATATTCATCTTTTGGGCCTGTGGTAGATTCATTACAGCAGAGAATACTTCATTCTTTGATTACTGCTGTGAAAAGACACAATACTGATTCCCTAAGCACTCATCAAATATTCGATAGCTCAGAAATTCAGGAGGAGGTGATGGAATTCTTGTTCCTGCAGGGAGTGCCTATAAATCTATTTTATGATTTGCAAAGAAAACCATCAGTGATTAGTTACTGTATCTCAGGTACTCAAACAAATCATCTCTAAAGAAATCAAAGTAAAAATGAATTTAAAAGTAACTTTTAGCAATGCTTTCATCATTAAAATTATCTTCCTAATGGTGAGTGATGTTGATACCTCGATCACTCATGAGCGTTAGCAGTATAGGGCTAGATTTTTAAAGATAATTAGCTGCTTGGGAGCAAGTATGAAGCTAATGGTGTTTTCAGAAGTACGTGGCGTAAACATCAAAAGTTTACAGGTCTTTTTCTGGGAAGCAGTTTTGTTTCTCTTTTCTAATATTAAGGCTGTTGAAAAATATGTGTAGCGCTTAACTTTTATAGATGGGTGTTATTTGTGTGTGAATGTCTTTATACTTGCTACTAGCTTATGTATGCAGAGATTTGCTCTTCAATGAAACAAACAGAAATAGTAATTGTGGCTTTGCTTTTGCAAGATTTTTGATAGCAATTCTTGGTGAGCTTCATAAAAGCAATCATTAACTTGCTATTCACAGAGCCCAAATGAGCTAAATGCAGCATAAATCAGTGAAACACAGTCAAAGTCACTGAATATTTGACACAAATATGCCCCTTTTTGTGTGGTTCTGAAATAATAGAATTCACTTCTGACTACCCTAGAAACTCTTTTTTCCCCCGTCTTCCCTGCCCATAACTGGCTCTGGTATTTTCAGTGGCTAACTGCTTCAGATGCTGTTGCTATTTAGATATCTGGTAGGACACCAGGATCTCATCGTCCCTTGGCAGTGCCCTAATTTTACGTCTTCCTTCTTGCAGCACTTCTTGAAAGTCTGAGCAAAACTTAATTTGGAAAATGAGAATGAAGAGGAAGTGTGCCCTTTCCCTGAAACATTATTATGTCCACCTACATGAATCATAATCACTGCTTCAGTGTTTAGGCAATATCTTAAAGGTGATTTGCGGTAGCTCAAATAACGTGTAGCATCGTTAACATGCAGGGCATCACCCAGACTTATTGAGAGGCTTTTCATTTATTTTAATAGACTTCAGATACATGTAAAGACCTTAAAATTAAATTACAGTATTAATTCTTTTAATGGTTACAGTAGAACTCCTGGTATTTTATTAATGAATACTAATTATGAATAATAAAACTATTATTATTGATTAGGAGTATTATTTAGTAATTAGTACAGGGTGGGTTTTTTAAAATTATCTTCATGAAATGAAAATGCATGTAGGCTAAAGCTATTTATTAAATGCCTTTTGAAAGTGTAATTTATTTTTGTCAAAGTGCATGCATACATATTAGTAGCCCTCTGTGGAACAGAAGATGAGCAAAACAATCTGAAATGTGTTCTTACCAACTGATGTACAGTTTCCAAGTATTTGTAAATCACTGCAGCTATTTAAAGCTACTAGTCATTACTAATAAAAGCAGTACTAGGGCCTTTGTATAGTTGAAGAATAATATATAGAAGTAGAAAATATGTACCCTAAGGTATAAGAGTTGAGTAAATGTGAGCAGGCAGAATCTGTAGAGTAATGGAATACATTTTTCTGAGAAAAACCTTGTGCAGTACAGTTGATACATAGCAGTAGGAATCATTTCTGGAGTAGAGAAATACTCACCCAACTCTCCAGTAAATAGATGGAGATAAACCTATCAGAACATGACAGTTAGTTTGCATTGTGGAGGATTTAAACAGAAAATTATGAGTATTTCTTAAAGCCTGCTAGATTTGGGTTGAGTTCAGAGCGTGAATGGCACTGAACAGCCTCCAGAGCCGTCTCTGTAGCCAAAACATGTGAGGTTGGGTGCCTAACAGTCAGAGCCCATGCTGGTCTAAGAACCTGCATTAAAACCCCATTGATTGGAAGCTGGGTTTGGGTAGGAAAAATTCAAGGGAAATGTTTGTTTCTAAAAGAATCTACCTTTCAATTTAAAAAAAAAAATAATAATAATTTTTAAACTAAATCCAAAATCTGCATGTTCAGATTTTTATTTTGTTTCAACTTCTCTTGAAACTTTGAGAAATTTGAATATTTTTGAATATTTTATGTAAAGGAAGAAAGCAAAGGGAGAACAGATGGGGAATAGCTCTGCGACTGAAAAAGTAAATATATAGCCAGTTTCAGTTTTGGTGCTCACTGACTTTCAAATGCCTAACGAGGCTTTATCCTTGCTCTGTTTCATACCTTTGTGCAGTTTTGTCATCTTTCATATTTTGTTCAACAGTGAAAAAGGATTCTGTAATAGGGTTCTTCATCCTTTATTTTAGGACATAAATGTTTGGCCTGCCTCTAGAGAGTACTAAGCAAACAACTCCTGTCCAAGTCTGGAGTTCCTCAGACTCCACAGGCTGTTATCTGTGGAGCAGGCTGCTGCAATACTGCAAATAAGAGCAAATAAGAGCAAAGAAGCAGTGGCACAGGTTGCCCAGAGAGGTGGCAGGTGCACCATCTTTGGAGACATCCAAAGTCAGGCTGGATGGGCTCTGAGCACCTGGTGGAGCTGTAGGTGTCCCGGTGCATTGCAGGGCAGTTGGACCAAGATGGCCTTTAAGGGTACTTCCAACTCAAACGATTCTCTGATTCTCTGAAACTTTCTGTTGACTGACACCAGCACTGAGAAATACTTTTGCTTCTGGCGTCTCTGCTGAGCCCAGGCTCCTCGTAATCCCCATCTCACGTCCCATACAAACGCGAGCCAAGTTCCTCTTGCTTTGCAGAGCACCATGCTTGCTGATTCACGTGGCTGCACATTTGCAGTGCCTCACTCGTGAGAAGGAGCCCATGTGGCCAAGCACGAGTCTGCTAAGAGCAGAGGTGTTCACACAGCAGCCTGAACATCGGAGCAGGCGTGCTTGGAGGAACAAGTACAAATGCGTGAGCGAAAGGGGGGCTGGATCCGGAGGCAGACAGACTGACAGGGCGGCTGAAACAGATCGTTCTTGGAAGCAAACACATCGTTCTGCTTCTGCTTGCCTGTGTTCTGCCAAGAGGCATTTGCAGTCTCTAGATCATGATGGCTGCAACCTGCTGTGTTGAAACTTTTCTATCCACAGGCTGGCTGTGTGGTGTAGAAGGATAATCTGCCTTATGTGCGCCAGAGCGATCGCCTTCCTGTCCCTTCTTCTCTGCAGCTGCATGAACTCATGGCATTTTCCACTGAGGCAGGAGAGCAGGAAGCCCCACTTTATGTCAGATGATGCCAAAATGCAATACTTCCAATGAGAATCTTTTTATCAGGTTAAGTTTTAGGGAACACAGTCTGTGCAGAAAGTGATGTCATGTGGTTCTTTGTGCAGCGCAGGGTGAAATACCAGAGTGCACAGAGAGACTTTGGCTTTTATTTTGTTTTTAATTTCAGGTTCATATAGAGAAAGAAATGCTGTTTCCAGTGTGTCTGGAACAACCTCTAACTAAAGATGAAAATTAGATAATTTTTTCCCTGAGTGGACTATAAATGCTTTCTTAACTGCCGGGTCTCATAACTTGTGCTGCTGCTTCCCTGGTCTGATGAGGGCAGCTCCCGGTTGCGGTGTGCTGCTGGGCAACTTTTGGTTTTTGTGATGAATCACATTCCATTGCTTTTTGTTTTTAATGGGAACATCACAATGAGCGATGCTAGGAAGGAACTGTAAACTTTTCTTTTGCAGTTGAGAGGACTTGGACCCCAAAGCAGTGCAAACCTACAAATCTGAGAAACACTTTCAGTGTGTTTTATGGTGTCTCTGCTCAATATCTTGAACGATCTGTCGTAACCATTAATGTGAGCTGGTTGTGTGCTTTGCATGGGGAACAGATCTCTGTGCTCTTCTAGCTTAATGATCGTCTGAATGTCAGGATTGCTATCTTTCAGTTTACAGCATTGTAAATGATTTTGACGTGCAGCTTTTTTGCTTCCCAATGCTTATTAATTAATATATTATGATTAATCCCAAGTGGGATGCCGTTATTAACTTGCTTCATTAAATTACATACCAATTTGTTAGCCTTAATTTTCATAATTGTCCCCTTATATTTTAGTGGTTTTGTTTGAATAACTTGCCCTAAGAACTCGATCAGCACACATCTGCATATTCGTTTGCCTCCCTTTCCTTTCCCTCGCCCTTGATGTTCCAAATTGGAGTCAGCATAGGAATTATTTAGTGTCGAATGTCAGCATCTGAAGTGCAGTAATTTACTTCTCTGTGATTTAAAAAATATCCTGCCTTAAAAAAATAAAATCATTTTATAGCCATGCAGAAAAAAAAAAAAATCTTTAAATTGATGGAAAAAAGTCTCTTGGAGTTTTCATTACCAGACTCCTGAAAATGACACTTAGATGTCTAATATGTAAAAATTACCGTCGTCAGTCTATAATCTCACCCCCTCTGTGGTTCAGGAAGATTGATACTCAGGAAGTCTGCTGATTATAACCATTAGACTAAAAAACAAATTAGTTCCCTAACTGCAGCATTGCCTTTTGCATTTTTCTCCAGTGTGCTCTGTTGCTGTGTCACTTTTGCCATTTCTTCAGACATCGCACGGCAGAGCTGGGGCAGGATGCCAGCAGAGCTGGGGTAGAGCATGAGGACTGCAGCCTCTGCTGTGTGCTTTGGGGGGACACCAGCTCCTTGTGGAGTCTCTCTTTGCGTCTTCGAGCACTGAGAAGTCATTGAACCTGCCTTGTTTTCTTTCCTGCAAGTACCCTTTCTCATCTCTGCAGCAACTGCTTCGTCCTCCGTCCTCCTCACGTTTCCAAGCTGGTGCATTCTGACATGACCTTTTTGTTTAAGAAAAAGGGAGAGAGGTTGGAAATAAAGCATCTATTTTTGCTCTCCAAGTCTTTGGAGAGTTTTGCTAGAATTGGTCTTAGTTACAGAATCAAAGGAGAAATAAAGCTGTATGTTCATCTCCTTTCCCTTCTCCTCTCTCCCAAACACAGCAGCTGCCTCTGAATAACTCTGTTTTCTCCTTCTTGTTAAACATTCAGCCTGGATTCCGGGAAGATCATTTTTTATGTCTCTCTGCCTACCTCTTTTTTAAATTTAATTCAGTTTATTTTTCTGCAAAGTCCGTCCTCTGCAGCCATCCAGGACACAGACCCCATTTGTCTCTCAGAGGACTAATCAAGTATAGGTGGTTTACGTGCAGGGGTCGTAGGCACTGAGATCCAGGAACTTAGAATCATAGAATCACTAAGGCTGGGAAAGGCCTCTAAGATCATCTAGTCCAACCACCCAGCTACCACCAATACTACTCGCTAAACCAAGTCCCTAAGTACTACATCTATCCTTTCCTTAAATGCATCCAGCTCTCAGGTCCATGTGAAGCACAGTCCTGCTGGATGTTGCACAATGTTTGTGTAGCCCTTAGAAAAGCAGCACTAGTTTTCATCCTCTGTGTCTTCCATGGAGCTGCAGTGTCTCTGGCTACCAGTTAGCGTTAGGGCACACATTAAGTAAGAGTGTGGGATCCATTCATAAATGATTGCTGAGTTTCACTTTGTACCATAAAAGAAATTGGTTGTAAAGTCTGAATATATAAAATAGATGGGTAAAATCGGGACTCCCTTTGCCTTCAGATCTCCTGGCTCAGAAGGAAAAGTTATTCTTATTAAATTTAAGCTGTTCTGCCTGAAGAATTATTACTGTAGTTCTCAGTTACAACAGTGCCAAGTTTCTCCTGGTATTGGCAATAATAAACAATGCAAGCTTCAGACAGAATTTCCTGGGTAGCATACCAAATGTTCTAGAAAACCTGCTCGGACAGCAGCTAATACATTTTTAATACAAATAAAACATAATTCTTTAGTCTCGTTTCAGTGTGGTCCCTAAGGTAGAAAAGTATACCGACAATGCATAATTTATATATTTGTTTGAAGTGTTTACCCAGATACTCCATTCACAAAGTCTCTTGTTAATGGGTTGCTTTGAGATGTAAGAATCACTTAGGGCTTGCACTGTGCAAATAAATGGAACATGTCGTTTCTGTGCAGTCAGCAAGGCAGTTCCCTCATCATCTTAATCGTGCCCTCACCAAGTCACAGAGCAGGTCCAGCTGCAGAGTCAGGAAGTTTTGCTTGGGCTCCATGTGCTGTGAAAGCATGGAATTGGAAGAGAAAGGCTGGGAGCAGGAAGGTGCTGCCCAGCCCATTACCGCCCCAGTTATTGCCACTAACATACATGGGTTCCTGTATCATTCCTATATGTTGCACATAATGCAGAGCAAGCATGCATTAAAAAGCCTCTCAGTGATTCAGTTACAACCTCTGGTAAATGACTGCAAATGCAGTGTTCAGGTTCCTGCCAGAGGGTCGAATTGTTGCTGGTTTTTGTCATCTCTAGTGTCTGTGCTGCAGGATGGCTATGGGAGAGATGGGTATTGAGGGTTTTCTTTCCAGGGGTCAAAGAAAGGCAATGAAAGTAAATCAGAGTCTAGGCTGGTCTCTTTCTTTATGTCTTTTTAGAGGTAGACATTTATATGTATGGCTGATGGCTTAACAGATAATGCTGATGGCATATCACCCCCAAAATAATTCTGCAGCTGAGATGGCGACTTGCCCAGAGTAATCCTCCTATCTGATGTTATACCTCCTGTGAATCTAAATCAGAAATCCTCAAGTTCATAGGGCGGAGCTGAGAGTGGGTAAACCTGGGAATCCTTTTGCAGCTCAGTTTTACTTGTGTTCGGATGTCTTCTACCTCTGGTGCTCACTGAAAGCACGTTAATCCAGAGGAGATAGGGAGTTTGGAAGGAGCTAAATGGTGCCAGTTTGAATAATATTAAATTCTCCTTTGTTTCAAGTTCAGGTGCGCTTAATCAGAGCTCTCTGAACAAAACCAGCAAAGAATCTGGGATGTGCTTTTATGAGCATTAAGCTCTACTGGAGATAGATGAGTCAAGAATGCCAATCACACTCTTCTGTGCTGAAAATTGAAGTATGTGTTAAATAAAGATTGCTTAAATCTGTTCACAGCACTTCTAACAGTGAGTTTGCAGAGGTTTGCAAGATGGAGCAGGATTTCTCTTATGAGCTTGCGGTGTTTTGCAAGACTGAGAAGACTGAGAAGCCAAAGGAAAGCTGCTGGGCTGATACAATCCAAAAGTATTTAGCTGCTGATTGTAACTGTACAATTTCTGTGCATTACAAATACATTGTGAGGCAGTCATTATCAAAAATAAAAGAGATTTTCTGAACTCAGGTGTGGGGTTTTGCCACCCGCATACTGTATCAAATGAAGCCGAACCACAGATTTGGCAAACTGTTCTTTGTGAGTAATGTGAAATGATGTACCACATTAGAAAGCAGCTTGGTTATTACAAAGCTCAGCCTTGCTTTGGATGGAATGGATTTTTTCAGCGTAAAATTCATCTTCGCTTGCTGCAAGAGTATTGCTAAAATAGATTAACTTTGAATCTCAGTGTATTTTATAGTGTCTCGTGTTATTTTAAGGCTGTAAATATATTAGCTGATCTGTAAGCTTCGCTTAAGCTACTGCTTTCTGGGGTCTAGGAGAAATAAGATCTCATTATGCAGGAATTGGGATGATTGAATTAAATCACCCCTTGTGATAAACATTCTCCCTCAGAATCATGCCACCAGGTCAATATTTAAAAGCAGCGGTGTGGGTAAGTGTTGATTAGAAAGCACAGCTCCATAACCCTAACAGTGAAGCTGTGTGTGTTTTATCTGTGATTTGTAGGGCACTGTCTACATGCCTGTATTTTAGTAGCAGCCAATGTAAAGTTTTCTTACTCCTTCTCCCCCCCACCTCCATTGCCACCTTGCAAACCTTCTTTATCGTATCTCAGTCCTATAAGAACACCTCATGTAATTTAAAATGCTCTTGTGTGAAACACGATCAGATCCATCACTTTTCAAAGAATTTATTTCTGCATTTTGCATTGTAAGCTGCTAAAAACACATGCTTTTCTATCCTGCTGCATTTCATGGGAGGCGTGAGCAGGTAGTTCCCCATAATGGTAAACAGGCAGTGTAAAGATACCAGTCATATGAAACTCTAGGTGAATGTTTGGGAATGCTCTCCTTTTACCAGTTCGTTACCAGTGATACAGCTAAGCAGATTGGTTCCTTCTGCTGCTCCACGTATCTACTGAGACGTATGATATTTCAGCTAACACACTTGCCTTCCACAGTAGCACACAGCCCTCCCTGCCTCGTAGCTAGACTTGTCTCTTCTGGTAACTTGGGCAGAGAATTAAAGCCCAGAGCAGAACTGGCTGCTGCACCTGTCCAGGTGGAGCTGTTTGGTGGTCTCCCTGTTGTGGATGAAGACATCATCATTTCTGAGTCTGAACTTGTTATCAAGACCTGCTTCACACTGCTCCTCAAGTAGGTCTGGATATCTCTCTGTGGACAGATGGCAGTGGGAGAAGGGGGTGATGCCTGGGCAGGTGGCACCGCCTCGAAGTGCTGCGGGGCCATATGGGCACTCGAGTTCTGCCGAAACTTGCTTTGTGCCTGCCGTACAGCTGGCTGCTACCACACCTGTCTAATAGAGTTGCTGAAAGGCTGTATAAATTCATGCTGAGCTATGGAGATTATTTCTGTCAGCTGTTCTTGTGTCAGAAACAATTTTTTTAATGCTGCATTCATGTCGTAAGTGCCCAGCCTTTGTCTGCCTTTTGGGAGAGACCGACTTTCTTCTGACGTCTGCTTGTTTTGCATCTGAGACATATAACCAGGTTTTTCTGTTAAAAATAGAAGATTATGCCTTCCTTAACATGGCATATATGAAAATGCTCGCTGTCCCCCCCATAAATCCAGATGTAGACAGAGTGCAAATGCATTTGTGTCCTGGGATGAGAGATAACGACCTTAAGTTGTGTCAGGGGAGGTTCAGGTTGGATATTGTGAAAAACTTACTTTCAGAAAGTGGTGAGGCTTTGGCACAGGCTGCCCAGGGAGGTGGTGGAGTTCACCATCCCTGTAGGTGTCCAAGAACCGTGAAAATCTGGCACTGAGGGACATGGTCAGTAGGGATGGGTTCAGTTTAGGCTTGGTGATCCTAGTAGTCTTTTCCAACCTGAATGATTCTATGATTCTGCTGTTGCACTGCGATTACAGACCAGTCTACAGAGAACAGGTAATGTTACAGCATGCTGCTCTGGGAAGCCTTTCGTCCTTACAGCAGCTGTTGGTGCAGTGCTCCTTGTATGCATGTTACAGCTGAACTGGGATGTAAACTCTGCTGGGTCTTGGTTATTTGGGAGGGATATTTGTTTGCACAACCTGGCAGTGAACATAACCCTCTGCAGTCCTCTGAGGTCTGCTTTCATAGAGCATTGGCTTTTAACCTTGCTTCATTCCAGCTCAAGTGTTTGGCAGGGGAGAGCCTAACGCAGCTTGTGGTGTCGGTCATAGGTCATCATATGATGGTAGTGCCATCAAAGGACTGTGCATCCAGACACATTTTGAGGAGATTTTTTTCTAGAGGTAGATACCAAAACTGGGTCATGACTGAAGTGTGTGCCAAGAGTCGGGTAGCCCAGCTGACTGCTCACAGTGTTGGTGGTAGGATCACAGCCAGCATATGTGACGTGTGGACGCTCAGGAGTTAAAGCCCTGAGGAAAGTAAACATCTGAAAGTAAAAGTGGGTACTCTGGCAAGCAGATTCAGAGAGTGTGGATGAAGGCTTCCTGAGAGCATTCCTGTGTACACCCACCTGCAGGAAGCTTCTCCATCACTCTGGGTCAGACTCAACTTGTGAACAGAGCACCTTTTGTTCTAACCACATTTTAAGTTTTGTTTTAAATCACATTCAGTTGGGTTTCATTTCTTCTCTCAAACCTTTACCTGAGAATTTGAGATTCCTGCAATTTTGAAGCTACATCCTGTGCAAGAGGAGGGCTCTCTGATCAGAGGCAGAGCACGAAGACCCCCTCCACAGCTGGGTCACGCTCGGCAGAAGCTCCACAAAGCTGTAAGGAGCCTGTGGAGCAGAGGCATGAAGGGTAGAGCATCCTGAGGAGTTCTGTGGCTTTAAGACTCACCTACTCGCCATGATTGAACAGCATTCACTTTGCCACTGCTGAAATGTAGAACATCTTGAAACAAGCGTACATGTCATGTTAGTTTTTGTGTTTCTTTGTATTTCAAGAGGAAGAAACTGCTGCCACAAACTCAATGTTTCCCAGGCTTTTAATGCACTTGTATTCGAAGTGCTTTTTTTTCCTTCACAATTATTTCCCCATTTCCTCTCAGCACAAGCCGTGATACTTGTTGAAATGTTTTTGTAAGGAAACGAGTGAGTTGTTGGGTCATTCTAGCCAAGTGAAAAACAAACAGCTTGACATATGATCCTCACTGTTGTGTGTAGTGTAACACCAGTGAAATAAGATGGGTTTTCTGAGCTATACTTCTGATGCTTCAGGAACATGAGTAGTGTAGAAGCTGCTGAGATGAAAAGTGAGGGCCACATCCTGCCAGTCTTAGTTCAGTGGTTGAAAGATTAGGCGAGAACTGCTTCCTCTTGTCTGTGTTTTGGGGTTCTGCTGCTGGCACCCACCCTGGCTCAGGGATGTCTGTGGGTGCACCTCCACCTCCTGCCCTCCAGCAAAGGTGCCCTTGGTAGCCCTACAGTGGGCTTTGTGCCCTTTTTCCTGCAATCCTATTTTCCCTTGGCCTAGCCCGCTCGCTGACCAGGCTCCTGCATGTCCTCTTTGCAAAGATATCTGGGAAGAGACACAGGGATTTCTTGATGGTGCAGGAGGAGGAGAGGAGAGGCAACAGAACCGTGCGAGGGATCTTGAGGGGGTGATGTGGAACGGTTTGGGAAGAGGAGATGCTGTAATGTTGGAGGAAACAGGAACAGCTCCTCGAGTGGAAAGAAAGAGTGAGGAGGATGTGGCAGGTGGGCGATGGGAGAGGGAGGTGGCTCAGAAATGAGAGCGGAGGTGGGAGAGAAATTCTGAGGATGAGCTGGTGCTTTCTACCTTGGGTACCGCCAGTACTGGATGGAACGAGGGCCCGGCATTTTGAAAAGCTGCAAGCATCTGCAAGAAGTTGAATGGCATTGAAAATTTACATAAGACGAGGGAAAAAAATCAAGAACTTGCTTCAGAGGGAACAGAACCGTGTTACAGTTGACAGTCTCACTTCTCCTCTTCTGCCAGAAAGCTGTTAATGGTCAGCACCGGTCTAAAATTGGGTGCTCGTACCACAAAGACTCCCGGAAGCTGGAGTGCTCTCCCAGCCCACAGCTTCGTTAGATGTAGGAAAGGAAATTTGTTGTAGCTCCCGCGTCAGTTTCAGGGATCAGTTCATACCAGCCTACTTAAAAACGAGCCAAAAGGAGCCATGAGCGAACCATGACGGAGTTTTGTGTTTCAGAGCAGGAGATAAGAATTCTGCCCTACAACAATTTGTTTTCACTGGTTTTCTAATCTAATTGTGAACTGAGGTGTGGTTGTCATTGGGGAAGTGGCTGTGTAGCTTAATTGACATTTCTGCATCCTTTGTGTTTGTGACTCATAGATGCCGGCTTGAGTCATCTGGCGCTGGCGGGCTGGAGAGAGCGGCTGCTGCAGTCATGGGGAAATGAGCTGAGGGCAACACTGAGAGAGAGAAAAATGGGGACTTTTCATGTAGAATGAAAGAGAGATGTTGGGAAGCTGAGACAAATCCTTTTCTTCATTTTAAAGGGGAGATTGCTGTGACCTCAGTCACCAAAATCCTTTATTGGCTAGAAGAGAGGAAAAAGGCTGGAAATCTCTGCTGCATCCAAGGCAAGCTTAGCTGGAACAATTATATTACAGGCTTCTGCAAAATGCTGGCGTTAGAAATGCCCATCTGAGCTGTTCCCTTCCACTCGACACATTTTGCCCAGCATATTTTATTTGCTGGTTTACCCACCGGGATATGTTGTTTTGTTTTCAGAAGGGAAAAACAAAACTGAATGTATTTTTTTTTCTCACTTGCACGTTTCTCCCACACTCAAGCCAGGAGCAGAAGGAAATGCAGGCTATCTTCCATTCTTGGTTCTGCAGTTCTGAGTAGAGCCTTTCCAAACGTGTGAAGCTGTATACCAAAGAGTGGGTGCCTTGTGACGATCTGGCTATTGCGCTCCTGATGCTTTTTTCATTACACCGTTCCATTTTCTTCCTTACTTTAGGTCACAGTGGTTATTTTTTTACCTAAAAATTCCTATTAACTGGGCAGATTGTGGGAACTCTAAAGCAGACCAAACTTTTTTTTCTTTTTTTCTTTAACTCGGATGGTGAGAGCAGTTTATAACTGATGGCAGTTTTTATAAAATAGGCTCCATCCTGATAAAATGTTACCCCCTGGTGTGTCATTTTTCCAGCTGAACTGCTGGTAGGATTGAGAGATCTTGCACACTACTGCTTAAATAAGTAGACTACATGCTCTATGAAGAAATCATATTATTTTCTCAGAGGAGAACAAGTAGGCTCAGCGCACCGAAATTGCTTTAAATAAACTTAGAGCCACTCTTGCCTCTTTTGCGCAGCTGCAGATGGTACAGTCCATCAATCAAGCTTCCTTGGCTTTGAGAATATGCTGCTGAAGCTGTCTTGCCTCTGTGTTGCAATTACATTTTTGTCTTTTACAGAGCTTTGTGTCTTCAATATGCTATTGCTCCTAATCAGATTGTGCTTTTGGGCTGCACATATCTTGGGTTTGTTTTTTTTTCCTTAGATACATGCTTATTAAGATCTTTCAATAATTTGTTAATTGAATGTTCTATTCACTTAAAGTAAATTATCTGTGTTGTGCTTTTGAGGTGCAAGAATGCTTTGGTGAAATTAATGCCTGTGAGTCTACCCTATCATTGGTGTGAGTTAAACTTCAGGTAGAGGAGTGGCTTACAAAAAGAAAGAAAAACGCATTGCTGGCTGTTTTTTACCATCCTGGGTGTTGCAACACTTGTGGTAGTGAATGGAGGTAATGTTTGGGGGCAGGCTGTAAACGTTGCTCAGCCAGGTGTGCTCATCACTCAGTGCAGTACCTGATCAATGCTTCTGCCTACTAGCAAAGAAACTCAGCATGCGCAAGCAGAGCATAAGCTGAGCTGAGCAAAACTGACTCAGCCTTTGAGTAGTGAATGGATAGAGAAAACATACTCTGCTAATCTACAGCCTAGTTTGTCCCATCCTTGTCTAAGGATGTCTGAAACTCCCTCAGGACTACATGCAGCTGGTTCAAAGCCAGCTGAGGTCGAGAGGAGCTGTGGTTGCATCCATCACAAGTGGCTGAGTTGTACTCGAACGAAGGGGGGCAGCCAGAACACCTGACCCCAAAGTCAGCTCAATAGCTTTTAAAACCATTTTGGATATTTATTTTTTTTTTTAAAGTGCAGCTTTCTCTTTGGCACTGCTAGTTAATATCTCACTGTAGACACCCTCCAAAGCTGTGCTGAAATATGAAGTTAATACATCACTAGCAGGCTTTCAGTCAGGATGATGTATTATTCAAAGTGGAATTAGCTAGAAGGATCAATGCGCACCCATTATTCTATTTAAAATAATCATTGGAAGACTCATTAACTTTTTCCCCCCTCTTTTCAAACAACACAGTCAATGAAACATCCAGGAACATCACCTCTGCCAGCATCTGCACCTCTGTGTCTTTAATATATTTTCATTCATAGAAGGATTATTAACACCTGAAAGCCAAATCCCAGATTTAACCCAACAGAATTTGCCTTCAGCTCACTGATCCTGAAACCAGCTGCCGTGGGCAAAGGCAAGCTCAGCTCTAATACACATTTTTAAAAAAATCAAAGGTCATGGCAGTATCTGTGTGAAATAGTGCATGTGCCAGCCTAAGGTTTGGTGTCACATTTTGCCTGGGTACCTGTTTTCTGTCTGATTTTACACATGAGCAGCAGTTTGAAGTATTAAGGGGGCTGTTTCCATTTCATACTTTCCCTTACAAAGACATTCTGCAGGACACACTTTGGGCAGTTCACTCATTACACAGCAAATGCTTCCTGGCTCCCAGCTCACCTCCGTGAGGCGGTGGGCTCTCGGCCAGATTTGTCCTTTTGCATCAACTCTTATGGGAGATGCACAATCATAGCAAATGGGAGAGAGGGTGAATGGAAGAAAATATCGTCTGTGGAGGAGCAGGAACGGATCGTTTTTGGATCATTTGGTGCCTGTGAAAGTGAAAAATTGAGAGCACCAAATCTACCCTGTCATTGTGCTGGGAGCTCTGTAGGCATTTTCCTGCTTTCATGGATAACTCAGCGTGCTGCAGCTTTGTCTGCTCTCCCTTTTCACCCATCATTTCTCCTAAAAAAAGTCCTAATAAATATTTCCTACCGCATTTCAAAGCAAAGTACATGTAAACTTTTTTATATCAGTTCATCCACATTCCAGATCCATCTGAAATATTTCACTTCCTCTTATTCAGAAATATCTGAGAAATTAAATATTTATGCACGGCCAATTTTACAATGTGGACTTCAAAAGGGAGAGCGGAGAGAGGTGAGACAATGGGCTGTGCGCAGAGCAAAAGGGTGCGTTTCACAAAGCCAGGATGTGTTTCCTTTTTACTGCTGCAGACCAATGCAGGGATAAGGCGTGATTGTTCAGAAGGACCAGGAGTACTCAAGCTATTAGCTGGCTCTAAAATAATTTGACCCCAGAGGCAAGAGAGAATTTGAAGACTCCCCAGCAATATGGCGAGTGTCTTCCCTTTGAGAAAAGTGTCTTTCTTTTGACTGTGATTATCTTGAATTTTTTGAAATTCTGTTGCTGTAACGTTAAAATATACATACATGGAGTGAGATAGTGTTTGCATTACTGGAATTCTGCTCATTTCTGCTCTATACAGTGAAAATCAGGTACAGTGCCACAGAGGTTGCAGGCTGGCATCTGTCCAACGGTACTGCACCGATAAGGGAATAAGTTGTTTAACCATGTTGATTGTCCTGAAACCTTACAGGACAATTTAATCTCTGCAACCTCGTTAATTTATAATAGGTTTTGGGTTTTTTTTCTTAGCTGTTTGTACAGCGTGTTCAGAGACTCGAGTATTTGGCTGGTGAACTGTGCATCTTTACCATGAGCTGAATGGGAGCTGAAGGCATGCGGTGAGGGGGAATATTACCCCTGACTCTCACCATTGTAATTGAAAGTAGAATTTGACACATTGGCATCTCTCCGTGTCAGCCATTGTCACTGGCTTCAGCTGCCACTGTTAAGTATGCAGTCATTCATCCTTGGCAGACGCCATCCTTTACAGCACCAGAGGATGGTCTCTGGATGTTAATGCCACCGCGCTCTGGGAGCAGCTGGCTATATCGAATTCAAGGCATGCAGATCGTCTTGGCCATTTTACTTAGCAGATGGGTAAGGCTTGATAGATTGAAGATTTAGTTTCCAAGTCAAGGGCCAAATGTTGCAGTGGGAGAGAAAAGTAAATTATATCACTATTCTGAGGGGAAAGGCTCAGGTAGTGTATCACAAAATTGTTGCCATTCATTTTCCCCTGACTCACACAAAATGCATGTCATTTCACCTTTCAATACAGCCAGCTACGGCGTTCTCCTTTGCTTTGAGATGCTTTACAGTACTGTCTGTGAGCCCATTTAATGAGCTTGAAAGCAGTTGCTGCAAATTTATGACGGTTTAATAAGTGTAAATGCCAGATTTTTTTTTCGTTGGAAATGAGAGAGAAATTTGTATTTCGTATCACTCAGACTGGAAGATTTTTCTTCTGTTCTTTTTTCCCTCACACTCTTTTCTTCAATCCAGTAGACCCATTTAAGTATATGTTTAACAGAAAAGTGTATTTCTGACTTCTGAGCTGTTCAAGCTATTAGTATTCACCTACTTTTTTGCAAGGTACCAGTGATCATTAGAGAGCTTTGTTCCCTGGGCCTACAGTGCATTGCTTAGATGGAGGGTAACCTGGTTTTGGAGAGGCTCCCAAAGTAATAGGGAATGGGGGGAGTTGGAGTCTTTCCCACTGGACAGAGGTCTGTAAAGCTAGATCTGGGGTAGCTGTGTGGCCTTTTAACTGCCTCAGTGCTCAGTTGGAGGTTCCTCTGATTTTTTTTTTAATTTATTATTTTTCCTTAAGTCATTGTAAACTCCAAATTTTTGCCTGACATTCTTTTTCCTGCTTGATTGAACTGCTCCCAGCATTAAGACAGGCTGTGGTTCACTTACAAATTTAGCCCACGTTTCAAATTGTATAGCACGTGGTCACAGGTTTTTTGTGAAATCAGAGACTTCAATACATTCTGGGTTTGTTCCATAACATCATCAGATGAGTGGTGAGCATCAGCTACTTTACAGGGCAAGAGTGATAGAGAATGTGAACTGCCTTTGTTGCTTCTTTGTTTTGTGTTTGTTTTTTTTTTTTCCCATATGTTTGTTGTTGGAGTTGTTTTTTTAATTTGCTTTTTAACTCACAGTGAACTCAGTACTGTGGGGCTTTCTATGGTTGTATCTTGCCCTGCAAAGTCTGTTCCCACATGCTGTGGCTTGGCACCATGCTAGCATCACCAGTCCCCTGCCCGTCCTCTTGTCACACTCTTGCTCTGAGCATTCCCTGGAACTTTCATTATCCTTAGGAAGTGCCCAGCTCATGGCCTGCTCCTGCTCCTGCCCTGGCAGCTCTTGGGGCACCAAGCAGGGGACAGCAGGTTGTGCTGATGAAAGGTGTTAACGCTCTTGTCAGTAGAGTTCGTGACTGATCAACCTTGTTGTTAACTGAAGAATGAATCATTTTTCAGTGCCTGCATTAGGTGCAGGAGCTGTAAGTAAATGCAGCCTGTCTAGGGTAATGATTTCCACCATGCCTTTGCTTGAAGAACATCTCTGCTTTATGACTGCAGAATGGGGTCACTTGTACACGACCTTTTCCTACATTGCAAGTGCTTGTTTTGTTCATTGCATTAACAATTGCTGTTCACTCTACCAGAATGACACGTGCACCAGGTATTGGAGTCACCCAAAGGGTATGATAAACAAGGAGTCTGGGCTTCCTCATGTCATCTTCATCCCATATTCACCCTGTGGGGAGAGCTGTCTTAGCACAGGAAACTGCTTAATGATATTCCCGTGTTTATTTTTCCCTTGCACTTAGCATGAGAGTTACCTATTTATTTCTGCTGAAGAGGATTACAGGCATTGTTCAATTACAAATGATGCAAGCAATTTGTTATTTATTCTGTTTGCTGCAGACCTATAGAGTGTTACTTTTGAATGAATGCATCATCTTCAGGAAACAACATTAGAGGTAGTGGTGCTGGGGGTATCTTAGGGCAATTTCAGGATGGTTTTCCATCTGTCCCATTAATCCATGCAGTCCTTTAGAATCTATTCGTAAGATAATAAAAAATAAACTGTCTTAACACATTACATGTGAAAAAAAAATGTTGGTGGTAGATTTGTTCTTTTTTCCCTCCTTTTTTTTTTCCTCGCCTTTCTTTTATGTCTCAGCTGTTTTCAGAGACAGGATTCTTGTATGGGGTGAATCTCTGATCTCAACCAGCATGGTAGCTCCAGGCCAGTTAAACCACAGTCATACAGCACTTGGGATAGAATTTGACATTCTGGGTTTCAAAAACCTGCTTTTTTTTTCTATGAACACAGAGAGAAGAAAAGATGCAGAAAAATGCAAGCAAAAAAAAAAAAAAAGAAAGAAAAAAAGAAAAAAGAAAGAAAAGAAAAAGGGAAGGAAATCCAAGGAATGTTCTTTTCAGATCTTAAGGAAAAAAAAAAGATGTAAGAAAAGTTTTGCTCTGAAGCCTGAGCCATTTCACAAAATAAGAAAACTTTTTAGCGCTTTTCTACTGGCCTTGCCAAGATCCTGCAGAGGGTGTAGTGAGATGTGGGAGAGCAGTGTGTAAGTAAAGGTTAAAAAAGGGAGAAAAGCATCTGCAAGGAAAACAAGATTATATCCCAAGCAAGTCTGAACTGCAGTCTCCCCAAGTGTCACTTGTTTGCCTGGGAGTCTTAGAGAAACGTGAGATCCCATCCCCTCAGAGAAAACATGATTGCAGATGCATGCAGCATATGCTTTCCCACCCCCAGAGAAGTAACATGACTCTCGATTTCATGCTATTGGAGAGCACAACATATTTGCAGAGTATGTTATCCAAAAGATTGCTTAGATCTATACAGGCATACCACCTCAGCAGATTAAAGGGGTGCTGCCAAGGCTGAGGTTACGAATTGATCTACTTTGACAGAAAATCCCAAAAGGAAGGATTTTAACCTTTAGGTTTCTTTCCATCCATTTGCTTTCTTTGAACTGATGGTAGCTGTCACGAGAGATAAAAACAAAGCAAACAAAATAAAACTCTGTACAACGTACAGTTAAACAGCGATAAATGAAGCATTGTTCAGATCCACTGCTGCTTTTTCTTTTTTAGTGGTGGCTGTGGCTTGGAGAAACCTGAATAAATGGAAAAGATGCAAGAACGTGTCTTCCAACAGCTCTGCATTTTTAAAGTGTTTACTGTTGATTTGCCAGAAGCCAGACAGAACCTACAAAGTGGGTCATTGGGTTCAGTGTACTGTGATTATTATTTATACAGAGTCCAAAGTGTACAGAGCACCCCTTTGGGCATATAAAAGTTCATGCTTCAAAGAGCTTACAGCCTTCAGGCCTAATAATATTATTGCCAGTAACATCTAAGCTGTATATATTTCAAAGCTGCTGCTGCTGCTTTCATAATTTTATTGCAGATCTTGCCCTACCTTATCGTTGTGAGTACTGAAGTACTGTGATGAGAAAAGGATCTTCAATTTCCATTTAAAACACCAAAAGAAAACAAACCTTTTTGTCTGGAAACAAGAACACAGGAATGTGTCGTGAGCATGGCAAAGTATTTCAAAGGCCAAATAAACAGAAGAAAGTTGGAGTGTGTTGATTTTGAGGCTCTTTTTGCTTGTTTCTTCTTCTTAATGCAGTTGGCTAAAAAGATAATGACACTTCTAGGATTTATTATTAGCAGTGAGGGAAAAGGATGGGAAAAACCATACTCACACTTTCTACAGTAACACAGTTTGGTATGTGCTGCAGTCAGCGATGCCCTCGTCCTGCAGCCATGCTCCAAGCCAATTCTGTGCTTCACACAGAGCACACGTTCCCTGCTGGGCACAAGTTCCTCTCGTGGTTTTCTTCTTCTAGCTCCACTCCTTCCTTCACATGTTAAAATCCAGACAGAAAGTTGTTAATCTCTCTTTTTCCTCACGATGTGAGATCACGGGCAAGCAGGAAAGCACAGGAGCCCTTTTGCAGTTGATTTGTTTCCTCATTTGGAGCAATCTGCCCCAAAATGGTCAGTGGTGCTCAGGTTTTTGATACTGACTGGGAGAAAAAAAAAAAAGAAAGAAAAAAGAAGCACTACATGAATGTGGTACACACAGAATTTACTTTGCAGAAGTAAATTAGCAAGTACTTTAGGTAATGGGACACGTTCACAGAAATTGTAGGTTATTCCTTCAAAGCCTTTGGAGATGCAAAAAGTTACAAAAATTTTTAAAAATGCATTACTGGATGTAAATGCCTCAGCAGTGTTGCAAGTTGATGAGTAGTAACATGATGTCAGAGCCCAGCTCTTATGGCTGAGAGTGGTCCAGCATTACCAATGGCAGCAGTGGCATCAGATTTGTTCCTGTACTGGTGGACTCTTTCTGGATAAGTTCTCTTTATCACAGCAGTTTTCCTCTAGGAAAGGAGAAGTAGCCAGAGAGACGCTATATCTCTGTTTTTAGGCTTTGCTGGGTAATAATGTTGCTAATGTTTTAATGAATGCAGAAAATGCCTTCTTCTGGTTTAACCTTCCTTGCTTCATTTTATTACACCATGTACCTTTGGCATTTGGTGAGGAGCCATTGTAAATGTGAGAACTAAGCAGCTTGTTAGATAACATCTTTTATTCCTCTCTTTAGAAGATTAAGCTGAGACTGTTCTGTCTGATGCCAGAATAGATGTAACCAATCCTGTATCCTTTGCGTGTAGGTCAGTCAGAGGGACAATTCTGCACTGGATCCCATTATCCATGGGTTGAAGGGCGTCGTACATCATGGTAAGTAGCTGCTTAAACTTTCTTCTTGCTGGGAAGGGGAAAAGGGTAGGAATGTTGTCCTTAAAGGATCAGGTCACCCATAGGAGGACACAGTGAGCCTGCACATTCCTCATTCATGATGTCTAAGGGCATTACAGCCATTATTTGATTGGTAAAGACCAGAGCCATTTGTTACCTGAAAATGGGTTGGGGCTAACAGTAAACAATTTGTTTCTTTTCAGTCAGTGCTCTAGAATGCATAAGTTATCAATCAAAACCCACTACAATATATCATTTGTATTAGTGCTTCATTCCTGCTATTTATCTTCTGTTTGCTCTAAAAATACTCCTCTCTGAAGTTTCTATTTGTTTATAAATTATTTGTCTTTCAAATTCAGGGAGCTGATAATGAAACAGAAAATTAACTATCTGTGAAAATTAATTAAACTTTGCAGCAGATGAACATCTTTCTAATGCTGACATAAATACGATCATTCGACTGTTCTGATGCATATAAACCTATTATCCTTGAACTTATAGCAGGTACTGAAATAAATATTAATATATTTTATACTTTTATAACCAGTTTTTACTTAGTAATTCTACTGAAGCCTTATCACAGGTAATGCATCATTAGCAACGACATCAAGATGCTCCAGTTCCAAAAGTACTCTTGTCAGGTTTTAATATAATGATTTGTAAAGTTTTAATAATCTCATTATAATTCAAAAGGCGTCTGCTGGAATGGCATTAGGTACTCTAATAAATCTCCGTCCCATCTATAGTGCTGCGATAAAACATCTTTGCACCTTTTCAGAGCATTGTCTTTAGACATTAGCTAGTGCTCTAGAGCTTAACAAACATTTTTTTCTCTTGACTGCAAACCTAAAACTAGTTGACAGTGTAAGATTAAAACAAATAGGATTTTGGATTAATTGCTCTACTTTCAGAATCATTTAACATTGCAACTGGGAACACTAATAAATCCAAGTGGAAGTGAAAAACAGGGGTTAAATGGTAACGTACTATACAGTCCTTCATTCTGAGAATTTTCTATGGGCTTCCTGTTCATAAATTGCAGTGTTCTGCTGTGAAATAAAGACAACACGCATGACCAAAAAACTGTTGCTTTCCACAAAAATTGATGTTATTATCCAGCACCCAGTGGGTAACGAAGCAGCTGGCAGAAGTGAAATAAGGACCAGTTGGACTGCAAAGATTTTTCAGTGGCTGTATATTTTGACATTGAAGTCAAGCTGCCATTTAACTGGACCAAGATCTCTTCATAGCCGCCTGCCTTCTATTTCAAGCCGCTCTACCCTCCACAAGCTCTGCGCTCTTTTAACCATCTCGTCATTTTTTGTGCTCTGTCTCTTGCTCCTCACCACTGCAGCTGAAATAGCCAGTGGCAGATAATCACACCAATGCCTCCTAAAACTATTATTTCATTCCCAAAAATAATTGTTTGGGTAAGATGCGACCCAGTCCCAAGGCTGTGATTCCCTGACCACATAATGATTAGTTCGTCTTGGCGCTGCCTACCCACAGCAAAATCTGGGTGGATAAAAGGCGCTTATTTTTGTTTTGCTCACAATGCACAGAAGGGTAATAGTGTTTCAAGAAAAGGAAGTTGCTTGATATATTTCAATAGCTAGTTTCCTTTTAAAAACATTAAGGAAGAAAAAGAGGAAAATCTTGCTTTCCTTCCTGTTTCAAAGGCTCTGATTAAAGGCCTTTTTTAAGTCTCTTTTTGTGGGTAAAGTAAGGGAATTTCCTCTTACAAAGTACTTGCTCAAAGAAATTGTTCTCTTTAACTTAAATATTGATGGAATGCTTCAGTAAAAAATTCTTATGTCGTATCTCTCTTTTAATGTGATTATCTAGAGTAATAGTAAAGATGTGAGCTTTTATTCCAGACACCTTATTTCTTTTCTTGAAGTAATTTACTTATATCTTATGTGAGCACATTTCTATGAATTTAAGACTCTTCCTGTATTCCATTTGGCTGCATTCAACTGGGACCCAATGGAGTTTTTGGCCAGAATACATTGGAAAACAGTGGGCTTTGAACAGAGTGGTTGAATCAAGCAAGGATTCAACAAAAGAAGTTGGAGAAAGGCAAAGTGGAACCCTTAAGTTTGTATTTGTATTTTATAGTATTTCCATTCCAACATTATTTTTAGGTGGCCATCACAATACAGAGGCACATCCCTATACTGTGGAAGTCAGGAATACCTATGAATGTTGAGATGACTGCCTTGCTTTTAAATTAGACCATGTTTATATGTCCTCTGGCTGGAGAGAACATCAGCCCTTTGGCATTGCTTCTGCCTTGTATCTTATTTCAACATGCCTATTTAAGTAAGATTTTCTTCCTTTTCCACCTCTCTCCCTCTCGACCAGTAGAGCATCCTTGCTGACTTAGGCTGGACAGTCACTCCTTTAAGGAGTGTCACAGCCATTAAGGAAATTGTACGAGCTCAAATCATCATTTCTCCAAGTACCCTGCTAGGAGGATTGTCCCTAGATGTGGACTCTGCACCATGAACTCCACTCTGTCCCTGTGATGGCAGCAGCTGAGATAACCCTCAGTTACATATAAGGATGCTACCGACGAGGTTGATCTCATTTTTCATTTTTCTTGCATACCTTTTCAGTTTTTCTATCAAATTCTGTATTTTCAAGTGCCCTTCCAGGGGTAAGAGGACAATTTAAGTGTCAGAAGGACTTTCTGTGAAAAGTGAAAGCATTTTTTGCTTGAAATTTCGTCAGGGATTTGAATTACTTACTAATTTGATGGAACATAAATAATTGTGCCCTTCACAGTGTCACCAGCTCGGTAACAATGACAGAGAAACGTACGCATAAAAATCAATACAGGCTTAGTCGCTACTCAGAGTTCACTTTATTTCCTCATCTCCAGGCATAATTTTCTAGAATCTTAATGTCACATCAAGCTTAGTTTTACATGAGTAACTATACAAAGTTTTCCCAGCTGGAAGGAAAACCACAGCGGTCGCATACACCCGAACAATGTTTGGATCAGTGATAAGCTTTGGGGCTTGTCTCACATCCTCCTGCTGAACAGAACGTTCCCATCGCGCCGCTGCTCCCAAACTCCCGCGTCCGCCCTCGCAGAGCATCGTAAAGACTCACGAATGACGAGGAGGCTCTTTTCAGAGCTGTCAGCTGCCTGTTGCTGATTTTAAAATTGCTTTCTGTGGTTTAAAATTGGTTCTGTGCTCTGCCAACGATTTGTCACACCTCCCGCCAGCCAGGGCCCTGCTGCTCTTATGTTGCAGTCCATGCCACAGGGCCGCTGATGGCCAACAGGAGCACACCGGCCTCACTGCAGTGGGGACGGAGCTCGGGCAGCATGGTGCATGTTTTCTGATGCCTACATGACGGTGTCTTTCCACTGTACCCACTGGGAACATATTTCAGCTATTCAGATGTTGTTTTCATTGTGCAAGCTGGCAGAAAAGCCCCCAGCTGTGCTGGTGCTGCTGGGATGGAGGACCCCAAGTGATGGCAGGCATGAGTAAGGACACATGGCCTGATCCTGGTGCTACAGAGCTGCTTCTGTTTTGCTGCTGGTGTGCTGGGTGCAGGGAAGGGCTCAGCTGGGTGCCCTGAGCCCTTCCCTGCCCCTCATCCTTTGTGGTGCTGAGAGGGCAGAGCTGCTGCTGTGCGAGGAAGCGGGGAGCTCCCAGGCCACACTTAGAGAGTGTCCTTGTGGGAACGGGGAACATGAAGTACCGAGTTGTGTCTTACACTATTGATTTGCATTAAAATGGCTGCAGAGGCTTTTATCTGCCTCACGCTCCAACAGTATCCCAGAGGAGCACCAACAGGGTGGAGCTGCTAACACACTGACATCCCTTTCGCCCGCCTCCAGTGTCTTTGGCTTGCTCTTTTTGGTACTGTTTTGTACATAAGCCTCTTAGAGATGGTTTTCCCTTGTTCTTACCAGCTGCCTGAAAGATGTTAAAAGAAGTCTTCTCATTTCAGCTGTGGAGGTGATGCCTGCTATGCTTTCTCCCAGCCTGAACCCAGGTGCTCTGCTCAGTCCCACTGCACCATAGGCTCATGGCAAACCTTTCATGCTGATGGCAAGCATGTTCTGTCACACTGTCCTGTTCTCCCTGTCTGTCACCAAGAATCTACACGGATCAGCACAAAGTTATTAGCAAAACACAAATAAATTACCGCAGCAGAAAAGCTTCTATTAATGTCACAGAAATTGGGCTCTTATTCCCTTCCTTGTCAAAAGTGAGCAGCGAAAATCAAAGAGCAGCCAGATCAAAAGCTCAGGTACAAAGTGAATCAATGGCATCTGTTGCTTGTTTGTGAATGTGGGCTGAGGTGAGGGGTAGAGAGGAGCCCTTGTTTATTTAAAAGAGTGTTTGAAAATAGACTTTCTTTTTTTCTCTGTTGTATTATTATAGTGCTGAAACTTACACTAAGCATGGAGCAGGGTGTGAGCTTGAATCTCATTCAAGGTGAGCCAGAGGTGTTCAGGCAGCTTGGTGGTGACCATCGAAGTTTCAAGAACTGCTCAGGAGACCCTACCAAAATAGAATAGAAACACAATTGCTTCAACAAGGATAAAGAAGAGAGAATGAGTATGTTGCACATCTCTCCAGCTGTCCTAGGCAAAAGGCAGCAAATAACCTGTTAGAATAAATCAGCAGTAAAAGGAAGCGATCCAGACAGTGTTAGTTACCCTGTGGATCTGTCACACCAGAAGGTATAATAACAAGAAAACAACATTAGCAGCGTGACAGGTTTTTTCTTTTGTTTTTAACTTTAACCATAATACCACCTGACAAGCTATTTGCATTCTGCACTGAAAATCAGGGAAGAAAGGCAGGCAAGAGGGGTGAGGGAAAGATCTGCTACCACGGGACCTTGGCTTTTAAAGTAAAACTTCGAAGAAAGCAGAAACCCAATTTGGAACAATGAAGACCATCAAAGGAAGAGCAGTGTGATGTGAGAAGGAAATGTGGAGGAGCGTTTTTTTTTCTTTTTTCCCTTGGGGAGGATCTGGATATATTCTTTTGTTTTCTGATCTGTTCTTGTGTTCACAGTCAGAGTAGCTGTGTGAAAGGGGCCGGGACACGGTTACTGCGGAGCAGAGGCGAGGAGGAGGGAGGTGGGAAATGAAGATGAGAGCAGAGGTGATAAGTTCACACCTTTATGTAGGGCAGCTCCGCTCATAGCAGCAGGGGTCTGTATCATTTAGAGGAATAAATGATGGAAGTGTTAGAAATCTCTGGTCCTTCACCTGTCTGCTCTGTGGAAATCAGCACTGGTCGTGGCTGAGCAGACCAGCAAGCTGACATATTATTAATACATTGCACAGAAAAACTAAGTCAAGCTGACTAAAGGAAGATTGTAGCAGTAAGAACCCTAAAGTTAAGATGTGGCTGAATGTAGGTTGGTGATGAATGTGAACAAAGCACCTGCACTGGAGAAGAGCTGCATGCTTTGCTGGTGGGTTTTGAGGATATTTGCTGAGGAAAGAGGGATGCTGAAGCCAGAGAAGGTGCAATATTGCTCAGGCTCCACTGGAGCAGACGTATGCCACACACACTCTGGCTGCTCCTGCCTCACTTCACCCTGCCGGTGCCAGGACTCAGCTTGCTTGAAGATCCTCTTCCTCTCCAAATTTTTCACTCAGTTTCTGTTTCCTCCAGCCACTGGTACGCATTCTGCATTTCTCAGTCGCCATGTGCCTTGTAGCCCTGACTCCACGTGTAACTCTGCCATGGGTTAGATTTTGTGAAGCCTAGAGAATTCTCACCCCAGTGGAACAAGCTGCTGTGCCAAAACCCTGCATTAGCAGTATGTAAGCATTAAAGGTCCTGATATTTTTTTTTATTTATTTCTTTGAAGACTTAAGATCCCTCCTCTCCCGCTAAACCTTTTCCTGTTGAACTGTTTCCACTTATAACTGTGTTACAAGAGAAGGAGGGAGAAAAGTTAAGCCCGTGTCTGACACCTGGCTTGGAAATGTTCACGTTGGTTTCTTTTTTTCCATAGGAGACTTGCCTTTGTTTCTTTCCTCTCATTCTTTGTACCACCCCACTTGTCTCAGGTTAAATGAGAACTGCAGCTCTCTGAGTAAGGAGAGTGTTATTATCTCATTCCCTTCCTCCCAGCAATGCTTTGCTTTATGTGTCCTTATGCTTCTTTGCATTGTTCAGCAGATGCTCTAGCCTTTAAAAAAAAAATAGAAATGAGAGTAATAGTTACACAATAAGCTACAAGAATTACACTGAGTACAAAGGACTGTCAGAAACTGCTCTGCATGCTGGATTTACACAGCGAGTGCTCATTTGAAGATCTTTTCAGTTAAAGTAACGTATAATAGTTGTAATCTTATCTTGAACATCACCACAGCTAGTCTGTTCCCTGTCTCTGGTGTGCAGCCTGCTTTATCTTGGAAGTTCTGGCTTGGTGGGTGTATGGCGTGCTGTCCTTTGGATTATTTCTGTGTGTTTGTTTTTTAAATGTTTGAATGCAGAGGCTTTAGAATGACTTGGCTCATTAGGGTAAAAATGAAATTGGCAGTAACAATGTTTGACAAATTTGGGAGACTTTCAAAGCTCTTCTAACTGGTACTGCAGATTATTTGCAGTTATTCAAAGTGTAGCTGGGTAACGTTTCCACCTATCAGGCACTGCACATACATTAATCTTGGAAATAAGCTCATTTTAAGATATTGTTTCCAATGCAGCCAAGTTCCTGTTTTCTTACAGAAAAGCACGATGAAAGTCCAAAGCATTCCATGAGATATAAATGGACTTGGCATGTAGCTATTTTCTTCTGATCTCCAATCCAAGTTCCTGTTGGATTTGAAAGGAGGTTTGATCACAGATAGTTGTGATGCTGTTTACCTGCATATCTCAAGAACATTTCTATTGCACAGTGATTCAGTTAAAATTCAGGGCGATCTTCTTCCAGCATTTCAGAGAATTTATTTTTAGCAAGTCAGTCCTTGAAGTCAAAACATTCAACTGATAGCTGTTCTAATATAGTATTTGTTGGCATCAGCTTCTGAAAACTGCAGTAGCTGGTGGGTATCTACCACCAGTATTGGTTTCAACATCTGATTTTTCCTCTGCTATGAAAACTATTGTGCACAGCTCAGTATTTGTTCACATGCTTTAACAAATCTGGAGTGTAAATAGGTCAGCTCCTTAAAGCGTGCCTGCAGTTGCTGTGGCTTTGGGTCGGTTGTACAAAAAATGGCCCTTGGTCCCATGCAAAAAAGGTAGGGAGATTTACTAGCTCAAAGAATATACTGAGCACTACTGACTGATGATACAGAATTGAAGACAATGAAGAGTGTTTCTTGTCTAGTAAACAAAAATAGTGTTGAAAGACTGCACCTGATGTTGACGCAGGTACGTGGCCATCCAGACATTATCTGGGGTTGTTTAGTCCTGTATTTTTGTCTTCTGTTTCCACAGCTAAATTGGCTGAAGAAAGTTTGTATGTGTCACGTAAATATATGTTTCCTACTGTATTAGTGTCAAATAAAAACTCAGATGTAAGCTTTCCTGTTGGTTTGCAGACAAATGTGGAAGCAGAATATGCATTGTTTTTAAAGGAGGAAGACCAAAAAATGGACAGGAACATTGTATCAGAAGACACAAGCTAAAACTGTTAATAGCACTTTGTGAATGTGAGAGTTAAAGCACCATATTGTCCCTTTATGCTGTGGAATGCTCAGTAGTTTAAATAGCACATTGTCTTAATTGTCAACAATGCGTATGTGGCACTTGGTTAATTTTTCCTTGGGAAGTATTAGAGTGAACACTTCTTTACAAGCCTTGGTGCTGCCATTGTCAACTCATCCCTTGTTAATTGCCAATGAAATTGGATGTACGGATCAGAGGAGCTCCATGGTGTTCCTGGTGCTGCTCCTTCCCAGGCTGCCCAGCGTGGTGGTGGCTCTGCAGTTTGAGGCTCTGTGGTTACGGTCAGACCCCAGGGCTCCCATTTCCTACTTGTTTTTCTGTGCTCTGGATGGAGCAGGGCAGGGAGCAGTGGAGACCATGCAGGTGTGGGGTTCTTCATTGGCTCACAAGTGGGTTTTGCAGGATTCATCGCGCTGTTTGCAGGTTATTTGCAGGTGAACACAGATGTTATCACTGATGTGTTTTATTGCTTTTGTCTGCCAGTTCTTTTCTTTGTACCTGTCAGCAAACGCCAGATTGTTTTTATTGTTGTAGTGTTGTGTTTTTTTTAATTCTCCTCACATAGAAGGTTGTGTGGTTCCCAGCCTTGTCTGGCTTCTTCCCTCAATGAACTTCTCACCCTGCCCAGTCTGCTCCCAGCTGTCTGGGCAAAATCTCTGCCTGTCCCAGCAGAGAAAAGGAAACAGGAGCTGCTCATGTAAGGCACTGACAAAAGTGGATGTTTTTTCCAACTTCACAGTTAGTAGGAATGCTATATATGCACATATACACATATGTAAGTATGTGTGAATAACCATGTTAGTGAATACTGTGGTGTGGCTCGCAGGTGATTCTTTTTACAGATTTACTAACAATCATCAGCAATGTGAGGCTGGAATGTTAAGTGACTTGATTTTCAAATCTCATTTCAAAACTGTTTCAGGCTCTCAGGAACACAACTTCATGGCATTTCCTGTTTTCATATTGTATGGGAGAAAGAGTCCTGAGTCTCTAAGTCACTTGTTTTGTAAGCTTGGCATGAAGATGCTTGTGACTCCGGATTCTAAAGCTGCACCATGCATCTAGGTGGAGGAGATAGTAATTAATGATCTGTTTTCAAATGTGCTGGGTTATTAAACCATAAACAATTGATTATCATCTATTTTAAAAGTCACGGTAATCCAATTATAGGTGTTTTTTTATTTTAATCTTCGGAATTCATTAACAATAACCTACAGCATTGCTCGTAGCCATGAAAAATGAGAGTACACCCTGTCCTACTTAAAGCTGTGCTTCAGCAAAGCTACGTTTTCCGCAAGAAATGCCCTTCCTCGTAGCTGACTGTGAGTTTCCAAATGCTTAGGAAAAAAAATCTACCTAATTGATAACTAAAATTTAATCATAGTCGGATACTTCCAGTTTGCATTCAAATAAGATATTTCTCTGTCTAAATAAGCTTCCCTTGGTTGATTATTCATATTGTAGTTCAAAATGTTTAAAAATGAAAGACAGAGTTGGATGAAATGTAGACTACTTAATACAGTGTGTATTTAATATAAAAGTCATGCATTATTCATTTTTGCAATTTGAATAACTTTGAATTTAGCATCCCTGTTCTTCATCTTTTCCTTTGATGAACAATTAATTATTAAAATATAATATTGTCAGCATATGGCACAAAAATCTTTGAGAGTGTAAAATGAGCCTCGTTCTCCTGTCACCCTTTGATAAAGGGATACTCTGCATTCTTGCTTTTACAGAGAGTGTTTGTCCAGCATCTCGGGTATTTCCATCGCTCTAAATAAGAGGTTATCCAAGTTAAAAATAGCTAAGTTGTTAATTATAACCACAGCGTTATTTCATAAATCTTCCAATAAACAAGAATGCAAGGGTTTTCAATTTTCTCTTTTCTCTTTTCAAAATGTGCCTGTACCTCTCCCATCTATTTCATTTATAGTCACTGGCTGTTAGCACAAAAAGGATGTTTGCATGTTCAAATACTTTTGGATTCATAGCACCCACTCTGTGCTCAGCTTCCACAGAGAGAGCTTCTGAAATACAAAACACTTCATTTTGCTGTGAAGCTGCATCTGTGCTGAAGTTTGAAAATCAAATCCTCTGACTGAGTTTGCAATTTTTCAGACCAATTTTTCCTGTATAAAAATAAACCAATGCGTTTTTAATTGGAAATCAAATTAAATGCGACCTTTTGCTGTGATTATGATTTCTTGATTAGTTCTCTTTGAACTTTGGCCAATCATGTATATTTTACTATTTATTACCTGAGCACACACTTCTCTGAAGGTGTGCTGTGAAAAGATGTTTTATTCTTCACTTGCTTCCTTTCTGAGGCTGCAGAAGTTGTTGGTATCTGCTCGAATTAGAAGGAAAGAAATGGTTAATGAAGATATTGCAGCGCTCTGTTACAAAGCGGTATACTTTGACTTTCATAGAATTACTCATTTTGGAACTTTGCAAAGTGGTTGATAATGTGCAGGAGAATATGATCATAGAATCATAGAATGGCTTGGGTTGGAAGGGATCTCAAAGACCATCCAGTTCCAACCTTGCTGCCCTGTGGGCAGGATTGCTACCCAGTGAATCAGGCACTTGATCAGATCAGCTGCCCAGCGGGTCCGACAAGGTGGAAAGTTGCTGCAACGTGAACTGGCTTTTGTTTGTAAGAATATAGAAAGTGAGGAATAGAGATGTATGGGAGAGCCTCACGTGTCAGTGTGCCCTGAGGCAGTGAACACCTTTGCACAGATTGAGAGGGAGTGAGTCAGCATAAAGTGTGGAGGATAAATGCAAAGGGATGGCAAGGAAATTGTCTTGCCTGCAGCTGTTCCCTCCTTTCATTTATTTATTTACCTTCACCTTGTTAAATACCACCAGTTTGCTACTGTTACTGGAAGGAGCTCATCCCTCAGCCTGCTGGACTCCACAGGTTGTTTCTTGGATTAGAGGGGAGAGCATTTTTACCTCTGAAATGTTCTTACGGTGCTGTGCTGACTGCATCCAGCCTTGAGTGCAAAGAGGGGACCCCTGGGGCCCAGCTTTGTCCCAGTAGAGCTGTGGCATACCTGCACCACCATCAAGCTGAAGAGAAATTCACGGAGTGTTGAAACCGCTGAATACAGTGTTATTTCAGTGCTTGCAGAAAGCATAGAGATAGCAAGGGCTTTTCACACCTGCATGCATTCTGAATAGGCGTATATAGGATTGACTGGCATTCTGGCTGCTCTTTTAGTAATCAACATATCAACTCTTACAGGGTGCTCCTGATAGGCTGCTTCTATCTTTCATTACATATATATGATAAAATGTGTTGTTGCCCTTACACTTTCCTAGGCTGCCTATCAATGTGATGTCTGTTTTAAAGACATGTTTTAAATAAAATAAAATAAAAAGTGTAATTTTGCTTGTCGAACTCCCCCACAGAGAAAGAGACCTTCCTGGATCCCTTTGTGCTCAGGGACCTGCTGCCAACATCGCTGGGGAGTTACTACCGCTATACAGGTTCCCTGACCACTCCTCCCTGCAGTGAGATCGTGGAGTGGATCGTTTTCCGGAAGCCCGTTCCCATTTCCTACCATCAGGTATGTTTAATTCATCAGCGACATCTCTTAGAATCATAAGGGTTGGAAGGGACCTCTGAAGATCACGGGGTCCAACCCCCCCCCCCCCCCAGCTGAAAGCAGGTTCTTGATTTACCCTCTTTCCAAACCCCATGTTTTAATGCTGTGAACACAAAAATTTCTGCTGACGTAACGGGAAGTGTTGGTGAATTATTTTTTTAGTAATATTGTTTCTGAGCAAGAGCCATCAGTCTTAAGGAGACAGCATAACGTGAAACCTAGTTTCCTCTCAGTGATTTATTTGGTGTTGTTTTTGTTAAGATTAAATTAAGCTATGGTGTAAATATTTACATGCTGCTCCTTTTTATTCTTTTTAATTGAAACTTTCTTTTCAAAGTAAAGTGAATTATTTCAGTTCTGCTCAGATTTAGTAATTTGAACTAATTACATTAGAAAAGACGTGTTTCCATTAATTCTCCGTGCTTAACTGTTTTTCCAACACAGTAAAGCTGCCATTATGTGCTTAGAGAACTGGTACACAAATCCTTAAAATTAGCACATAGCAGGTTTTAATGCAGACAGACCCCATGTCTGGGATTGGTCTGGAGAAGAATGCTTCCGATAAAGTAATGGATAAATATAGTCCAGTGTTTACCAGTTAAGTGTATTTTTGATGTTTTAAGATTGTTGTCCTTAGAAAGCCATTCTGCTGAAGTTAGTCTTTCATTCATCTAGCTTAAGCCACTGAAAACAAAGCTTTTCAATACCCTAATTCTGTGAATTATACCTATGCAAGTGGCTCAGCAAGTGGTCATGACCGAAAGGTGTTGGGTCTCAGAGATTTCAGAAGAGTGGAAGGTGGTTGCTGTGCCCCTGCTCCAGGCTTGTCTTCATGTTTCCTAGATCCTATTGCTTCTCCTGTGGACCTTTCCACACTTTTTAAAAGTGCCACGTTCAAAACAGGTCTCAGTGCTTCAGCTGGGTACCATGAGACATGCAGATTCGTGTGTTGAGCTGCCTGTGCCGGCATTACTTTGCCTTTTTCTCAGCAGCATGCCACTTTTGATGGCTGACAGGAACCCTTTTGCAAATGCCTTCTCCAGAGCTCTCTCTAGCAGTGCTGCTGAGTGAGCATCGTGTGGTCATGCAGGCAAAGCGTGGGACTTTCTGCACGTGGGCCCAGTTGAATCAGACTCTTTGTCTTTTTCAGGCTGTTTCTCTGATTGTCAGGATCATTTTGAATTCTGTCCTTGCCTGCAGGATACTTGCAATCCCATGTAGCTTTTCACTGCATCAGTAACTTTACTGTTTATTATTGGGTGGCTGTGAGGCCTGACCCGCACTCAGTTTTATACCCTGTGTACACCCCTGCCTGCAAGTGGGCTGTGTCGTGCACTTTTTTCTTCTTTTTCAGTTTTAACAAATGCAAATAAACTGCTAAATGCTGGCAAGCCCTACGATGGTATAAAGGTGCTTTATCCTGGCATCGTTTCTTTCCTATGAAGTACAATGGTAACGGTGCCAACTCAAGCCTTTACAATTTGGCCTTGCACTGCTTTTTGCATGTGTGTGTGGTTGAAGGGCTGGGTGTTGTGCGTGGAGACAGGCTTTCACTGATACTACAACACATGTGGAATAAATAATAGCATTCTCCCACTTGGCAGCTTTGGGGATGGGTGTATTTTAAGACCCTGCCATTGCCATGATTATTATTTGTTACTCTAACAGAAACAGTGCAGTATAATCCATTGCCACAGTTTAACCTTCTTTATCACAAACCCCATGAAACAGTCTGTAATCCCAGAGGAGGAAAGTGATATTGTTTAAGCTTTGTTGCTGTTCCAATTAAATCCTTGCTTTTGTGCAAAATACCTTGCTGTAAAAAGGACAGTTCTGAAGTGGTCCATTTGTAGAGGCTTCTCTATTTTATTCTCGGTGCTCCATCATCATCATCTCTCCCGATAATTAGACAACAAAACAGGACAAGCCGTGTCACCCTGCAGATGCATTGTAAAGCTAAGTGCATTCAGTGACCCAAAGCACAGCATTATCTCTCATAATGCATACCTCAGAGTATCTCATTGTGCTTATAACAGTTTTAGTATTTTTAATTACCACTTTTATATCCAGCCCTTAGAACACTGTGCACATCAGGCTTTAATGGTTTGTAATTACATGACTTGGAATTTTAGATCAGGTTTCTCTGTATCTACAGCACTCTTATAGCAGCTTTTGATTTCTTCTTCTGAACAGGAGCTCTTGTACTCCTTGAAGAGCATGAGTGTAGCTCCTTGACTGTACATCTTTTCTTTTTTTTTTCCCCTGGCAGCTATAGATCAATTAATGTCTCATTTGCGGCAGATAATATTTTTATAGTAAAAATGAAGTTGAAATGACTTATATATACTTCAACACATAAAAAGGGGAAGGTTAAAAATCATATTTGAACTGGCAGTTGTTAAAATGCAATTATACCTCCCCAAGGTAGCGTGGCAGAAGAAAATATTTTAAAAGTTCTCATTGAAAGTTTAAAAATTCAATTAATGTCATGGAAGCGTAAGCCTTGACTTGACAAGGAGCAGTTGCTATCCAGTTCATGAACTTCTGCAGAGTAACTTAAAGACCTATTAGTTCCCTTCATCAGAACTGGTTCTCGAGCATGGAGTGGAAAACACAAGTAAATGTCTACTGGGTTATGGTCAGTGCCTCCTTAGAAGGTCATAGAGGAGCACAGGGCTTAGCAAGATCATCAGGTTTCCTTCTCAAGACAAAAGTGTAAGATAATCCTTTTACCTCACTTTTTAACCCATCTATCAATGCTTTTTAGTACTTCATACTAGTAATTAGCAAGGAGTTTTCAAGATTTTTTTTGACATCTTTCTCTTAAGGATCAGAGAAAATTACAGCAGAGAGCTTGGGAATGTGACATTCACCTCAGATGCAGAAGTACAATCCAAATCTCACCATCAGTGCATGCACTGGAGGCTCAAAGCAATACCTGGGTCCCCTGCCTGAGATGGAGCCGGCCACCAGCTGTCGCCTTCCTGCTGGCTGCCACTCTCCCTGTGCGTTGGCTCCCTGCTTGTTCAATAAGAGCAGTTGTCCTCGGGGAAGCTGCTGCTGATAATGTACAAGGATGTGCTGTTAGCTTGGAAGTGCCTGCCCATTATGAGGCTCATTTCCCTTGTATTGTGTGTTGGTGCAGAGCAGCCAACTCAGGATCTGCGCACTGAGGTCCGTCCCTTCTCCCTCCTGCTGTCCGTGCACTGCTCACTGTGATAACATTCCCATATATTTCTCCATTAGCCAGCCCAGCACACATCCTCACTCCAGGGAGACTGACTTTTGAAATGAAAAGTGTGAAAATTGACTCCACTTGCCCGTGGGATAAGTTTGCCCACGTGATAAGTTTTACATATTTCAGCCCAGTAACAAGGATCATCCAGCCCAGCAGAACTGGCCAGCTGGACAGGAGTAGCAGAAAGAAGTTTCTGTTTACTGGTTTGAAGGGAAATTAAATATTGACAGCGAGTGCCTCTTGATTCAGTGGAGTATCCTTAGCTGTTCTTTCCTTTTATTATTTTTTATCAGCACCGTCAGCTGAGGCTACAATGATAATTTTTCCCAGTTAGAAGTTTCAAGACTCTTAGGCTTTATTCTATATTTTAAGAACAAAAACACTTAATGAAAAGGATGTTGTGCTCACCTGTCTTTAAACCATGAGCGTAATCCAAGTCCTTTTTAAAGTCTTGGGCCAGATTCTGTACTCTCCAAATCTGTACTATCAATATATGTAATTGATGTTGATGTAAACAATATCAGCAGTGAATCTTTCTCTGCTCTGTCTTGCTCAGCCTTTTCGGCAGACATAACTAATTCTGGTTCTTGACCTGAATGATAACAAGCTATTAGTAAATGCTATACTGACCTTGATAGCTGTGAGAACAGCATTAGCTGAAAATATTTTCATCTTAATTTGCTAGAAATTTTGTTCTAAAGAAATGCTGAGATCCTAAGTAACAGAAAAGTTTCCCAATTACAGTTCTTCCTTCCAGGTTAATACATTTTATTAAAAATAGCTCAAATCTGAATACAGCTGAGAAAACTTACCCCCAGAGGAATACATGCTAACTGTGCCCATTTTGTGTTATGTTATAATTTCTCACCCTGTTGCAGGTATCAGAGGGAGCAGTGACTGGTAGGGAGGTCAGGGTGCTCAAAACTGAGAGTCCTGAGGTTGTTCCACTTGTCATTCAGCTCAGGATTTGGGTGTTCATCCCATAAGGGATAAGGTAACATCACCATCTCCTGGAAAGAGCTCTTGGGATGGAAACGTTTTTGGCATGATAATACAAAACAAAGCAATGCCAACAGTGAGAAGGGCTTGGCAGGGCTGTCACACACTCACACTCCTTCCAGACAACAGGTCTAAGGGGAAATGTGTCCTTGCCCATGACAGACAGCCATGAGTTGCTCAAAGGTCTCCTCTTCTGTTGGGCAGGATAAGTCCTGTGCTGAGATAAGGAGGTTGGCAGTAATTTCAGTGGGCAGCCTGACTTCCTGCAGGGTTTATCAGTCTTGGCATCAACACTTCCTGCCATTTTATTCTCTTATCAGCCATCCAGATTTCAGCACATTGTTTTCTAATTAATGTCCTTTCTCTCCCCTGCCATGATGGTCAGCTGGAAGCTTTCTATTCCATATTCACCACTGAGCAACAAGACCACGTCAAGTCTGTGGAGTACCTGAGGAATAACTTCCGACCACAGCAAAGCCTGAACAACAGGAAGGTGTCTAAGTCTGCTGTGAAGGATGCATGGAGCCAAGATATGATAGACATCTTGGAAAATCCACTGGGCACAGAAGCTTCCAAAGGTAGATGACACTTATAAATTTCGCATTCAACTAATGAGAGATTTTTTTTTTTCAACTTTGTCATTAAATTGTGTTGAAGATAGATGTGAGCTGCCAAAGAAATAATGTAGCGTATGCAGTGTTTTCTGCTGGTGTATGTCAGCAAATGAACTAACCCTATGCCTGCCTGCAGTTACCTGTGAAGCTCATTGCCATGAGATACCATGTAAATAAAGCCCCAAATATGCAAGCCCCAAACAGCCAGTGTCCCTGTTCTGCCAACTGTGGGGCCTTACAGACGCCTGACAACAGGAAATGCTAAGGAAAAGACTCACATGTACAAGGTTAGCCCCATTAGCAGTGACTCTTTGGCTGTTTGAGTCGAAAATGGGGTATCCAGATGTGGTTATGATTTTCACTTCTTACAAGAAAAAAGTTCTGAAGAAACACCGTCCTTTTAATCAAAAGTTTATATCAACCTTTAGGTAATGGTGACTAGGGGAAGAAAAAAATCTCTTCCTTATAGACAGATGATTTCATAATATCTTGCTGAAGTGTTTCATGTGCCTTTTTGTAGAGCAGCTGGTGCTTGCTTCTGTCAGACACTGGCTAATGAGCAGGCTGGAGGGGGCAGGAGGGAGGCTGCAGTTGTTGCATTGGCACAGACAGCCTTGGCTAGAGGAACACATAAAAAATTCTGAGAGAAATGTGCGGGATAAAATAAGACTAGAAATAAACATCATTTACTGCCTTTATTTGCCTTTATTTTATTGACTGCTGTTATTTATAGGTAGGAGAAATGACATGTAGTTCCCAGTCTTCAGTCTTCAGAAGTGCACGGTGCTTAACCAGTCCCAACTAAAGTTAAAGGACAGGGGGCAGATTGCCAGAAGGAAATAGCTAAGCAGATTTACGAGCTGCCCTTGCGTACCTGGCATTTTCACCTGGCCAGGCCCATAGAGCTTAGTTTTCAGATGTGAATCATGAAAACAGCTGCGTTCAGCAGCCTCACCTTCCCACAAGAGTGCTGAAAGAGTGTATTTCTCAGGGCTCATTATTCCGTGAGCGTGCTTATTTTTATATATATAATATACACGTACACAAACCCCATTTACATTAAAGGCAGCCTTGGGATGGAGAATTTACATCAGAAGTGAGAAGGAGATCTTGGAATTGAAGAGACCCTGCTACGCTCTGATGCTCTGGTCTGCAGTTTTCAATCAGTGTTTTAACAGCAACATGTGTCAATATTTATTTCTTCAGTTATATCCTGTGTAATATTACTTACCCAGAACAGTGATGAAAGTTAATAGGTTACGATATGTTAAAAGCGACAAAACTATCTAGTTATTATTTTGAGTGCAGCCAAGGTACTGCTGATATGCATGGTATAATATTCAAGATTTTATTGTTTTGGCTGTATGCCCAAATATTCGTTTCCTCACTGCAAGGTTTTTAAGATTATAAAAATGTTTTAGGTGGTTTTTACCCCACCTGGTAAATGACTGAAACCCATGATTATGGGCGTTATGAATGCTTAGGTCTGTAGTTAATGGGGTCACCTTGAACTTGGAAGGATTGATTTTGAAGGGGCACTTGAAGTAACTGGAATGATTCTCACTGATTTTGCTCCTTATGGACTCTTACAACTCAGATTCAGCATCTGGCTTAGTTAACATGATGCAAGCCAGCTCATTGGATCAAGGAAGCTGCATAAAGATGGGTCCATCCTCGGATTGTTCGGTACCTGGGTGCTTAACATCTTACATGCCTGGGGACTGGTGTCCTGAGAAAGTGCTCCTTGGGTCCTCTCCCAGCAATTCCAGGTCCTGTAATCTTTGTACTTGAGCTTACATCATGCTTCTTAGAGACTCAGGTAGGGAGTTACTATCCCCCTTCCTCTGACTGACAACATTCGGTGTGCCATCTAATGGCAGGGATGATGCTGAAGTCAGTGATTTCTTTTTCCCTTGAGCTTTTGGTAGAGGAAGCTAATGACTGGGCAGCCAGTCTTTTTGTACTGGCTCTGTCAACTTGTCACTTTTTGGGCTGTGTGCACACCAAGGGACACTGAAAATAGGTGTATTTTTTTTCATGAATTTAAAAATAAATAGATTCTGCAGTGTTACTAACACAAAATGAATTGTTGCGTATTCTCCAAAGGTTACAGGGATAAGTTACAGCTGTTCTAGAGATATAACAACGTGGATGTTTCTGGCCCCTTCTCTGACAAAGGTGAACAGTGATGATGTGCCTGGACCACTGCACATTCTGAACTACTGACATATAAATAAAATGAGTTGAAGTCATAATACTTGAGTGAAAGCAAAACCTATTGTTTATTCAGCTAGTAAATACAGTACCTCTTTATACAATGTCATTCATGCAAAAGTACTGAGAAGCTGAATACAGAGTGCTGCTCAGCCAGACAGTCTAGCATACAAATATAAGAGCGTGGGGTTAGCATAACAAATTTATTTTATGCAGAATCTTCTGCACACCTCACAGTTGTGTCTCAATGTTTTCCACATTGTGTTCAGCAATGTGACCAATGGCTGTCGCGTTACCTCCTGTATACTCTCCTGGGCTTAAGTTTGTATGTTGTAGAAGAGGACAAGGTCATGAAAATGTGTCTTTTACTTCCTGCAAGGTAGTATGGTTTGTGATGGTCTTCAGCTCTGGAGGGGAAGTGTGGATTTGTTTGTCGGTGTGCATTTTTGCAATTTGTTTCTTCTGTCACACACTATTAAGTCTGTGGGCAGTAGAGCTAATCTAGAAAACAGTATAGTGTTTGTTATGTAAGCCTTTCTTAGTTTGGAGGAAAATGTGCCCAGAACAATTTGCATAATGTTCAGAATAATTTTCAGAATTCCCTAGTGAATAGTGAGCTTCAGATCAGTGCAGAGCAGTGAGGCTTTGCAGTTGTCCATTGATAAATGTGGGATCCTGAACACTTTGGCAGCAAATGGGAATGTTTTTTCCTCGCTATCAAAGCCATCTCAGGTCACAGAACAGGCTCCAATGAGTTTGGGTCCAGTCTATTAGCTAAATGTGAATGTTGCATCTTTTCTTTTGTTGTTACTCTCCTTTTCCTCTTATTATTTAATTTTAAAGAGGCATTAAAGGGAGATGGCACTATTTACAACAACCAGAATATAAGATGGCAAAAATATTGTAGTTAACTTGGAACAGTGTAGAGGACTAATTTTTCGGCTGACGATGGGAACTCCAGCTTTCCTTTAGTGTTAGTTTTTAGTAGGAAGAGCTTTCTTTGGTTCTGTTATCTCATTCCTTCCTCCTGTTCGCAAAAGGCAATTTAAAGAAGTTCTCGTATGCCTGAGCTAAAAGCCTGCACATAAGATCTCTGCTAAATCAGAGCCTGTGAACTGAACTTAATTCTGAAGTTGACCCTAGAGCTGTTTTAAGAAACCATACAGACTGCCTTTAAATATAATATTTCTGAAATACACCATTCAAGAAATACACAGTACAGCTATATAAAAATAACAGCTGGTGGATAGATAATAAACCATCATACCAGAGGACTCACCAGTGTTACACTGTCGTTTAATATAAAGTCTTGCAAATTTTGAGGTTCTCTGTACAGACATACTAAACCATGAGTGTATTTGTAAAATATTCACCAGATACTGTGAATAACAGCCAGTGGCAGTGCTTGAAGTTTTGCAAATAAATATCTCTGTTAAAATTTTCTCCTTTCTTATCAGTTCCATCCTCTGTGGCTCAGAATTGTATCTTTCATGAATTGTGTTCATGGCTTTTCATAGGCAGCCTTCAGACAGTTACTGCTAATTATTTGTCAGGTTCATGGTGTACATCGCCCTTGGTGGGCAGAGTTCTTACATAAAAGTCTGTCCTGTTCAAGGACCTGATCCTGCATATTCTTTTGTACTCTCTTACGTTGTCCCATGAAGGAGAGAGATATTAGATATTTACAAAACCTTACCTGCTTCAGTTAGATGGAGGTAGGGAAGCTCAGGAGAAAAAGGTGTTTCATTTCCTTGTTTCAGGGTGTACCCCATGTGCAACAATATTTGCCCATTTTATTTTGCTGCTAATTAGGACCATCAAATGTTGGTTCTTCTCTTTATGTTTTTTAAATCTGTAAGAAAAAAACCTTTAACCTTTCTGTCTCATTAAACGTGCTGCAAGCCTCCCAACACTTAAACAAGCATCCCATGTGAGGGGCTCTTGACATCAGAGTTTTCTTTCACAGATGCCTGATTACTTCCCCAAAGGTGTCTGATTACTCTTTGCTGGAGTCTCAAATGATGCTGTTTCCCATCAGTGGGAATTCGCCTTAGAGTACCATCTTTAATTATGATCCTAGGCTAAGTTAAATAATAAGCAGTCATAAATTCACTCTAGTAAAACTTAGCTTGGAATTCTAACAGCTGGGACATTTCTCTAGTAATGTGCAGGTGATCATTTTCCTTAGTGCTCTTTGTAAGCTGTAGTGATACCATTTGGAAGTCATTGTAACCTAATGCCACTGAAACCACCCAGAAGGTACGTGGATTTTCCCTCCCCCATGCTTTGCACTGGAGGCTTTGCTCCTGCTATCAATCTGCAGTCAAAGATACAGCACTGCTTGAGCAAAACAGTTCAGTCCTATGCACTACTTCACAGCTTCTGACACAGGAAAAGAAACCAAGGCGTCTTGTGAAGGTATTGTGTTTTTGGCATGGCATCACTGTGTTGGGGTGCATCATAGAATCATAGGACCATTATGGCTGAAAAAGATCTCTAAGACAACCATGCCCAACCATGAACCCACCCTCACCGTACCCACTGACCGCATCCCTAAGTGCCACATCTCCATGGTTCTTGAACACCTGCAGTGTTCAAGTGTGAGGTGACTCCATCACCTCCGTGGGCAGCTTGTGCCAGTGCATCATCACTCTTTTGGAGAAGAAATTGTTTCTAATATCTAACCTGAACTCTCGTGCAACTGAAGTTTATTACTTCTTGTCCTATTGCTAGATAGAGTGCGTCTCCACTGCAGCATTATCTTGAGTTCTGCTGGAGATTAAGCGCAGTGCAGTGACATCGTCATTCTGAGACAGATAGTTTAGAGCTTTGATGGCAGTATTTCTCATTGAGAACAAGTTATTTGCCTCATTTAGAGCCTTTGTTATTACTCCCAGTAATTTGTTTTTGCTTTCTAAATGCACATGTTTTATGAGAACTTCCTCAAAACAACTTCATGGTCTCTTCATGCCCTCAGGTTCTCTCTAGGAGGACAGAAAGGGGATTAAGCAGACAAGTTCTACTCCTACAGAATGTATATACTTTATTCAAACCTAAGTGGCCACAAAATATTGTATAGCATAACTGTAATCTCCTCTCTGAAATAACAGCATTGTAAATGTAAATTCAAAATAACACCCATTATTGACATCTTAAGATGGAGTTGCTAAAGCAAAATGATACTCTTCATTTTCTTTAAATATCTTAGGGGAGGTGCAAATGAGCAAGAACATTTTTAGTTAATTTATGGTATGTTTACCATTCGATTGTTCTTGCACTTTAGAAGAATCGGTCTTACAGGTTGATTTCCTCATAGCTTAACTTCTTGCCCCTTTCCTTGGATGACTGGATTTTTCCTACTTTTTGATTTCATATTGTTATGAAGATTGCTCTTTCCCATTCCATTCCTCTTTTATGAACTGTGTACTTTAATCAGGTCAGTGCCCTACTGCTGTGTGCTGGTGCAGATGAATCTATACATCATTATTAGGATTTCAGCTAGCACAGCAGGCTGACTGGGTGCAAAAGGTTGCACTTCAGGGTGGTAACACCACACTGCTAATTGCTTGCACTGCATCCTCCTGCACTATAGGCTTGCTCAGCTGCCGCTACACCTCAGTGCTGTGAGCAAGTATACTCCCTTCCTGTTGTGATAGCCTCTTTTGACATGCACCTTGGGTACCTGCTGTAGTCTCTTTGGGCAGAAATCAGTCTGCTCCTTCTGCATGTCTCATCTGTTCCACCTCAGATTTGCTTTTCTCATCCATGTCTTGATCTGCAGTGCTGGATTCTCATGTACAGTGCTGTCTTGGAGCGCACAGTGCAGAAGTGGGAGAGGACAGGCTGCTGTATCCTAAATAGTCTGTGTTAGTCAGGTAGAAGACAAAGCATTGCAGGAGAAAAAATAGTCCATTTTGAGAGGAAATCAGGTGCAGAAAGATGTGGTGCATATACTTGATCTCATGCTTGCCTTTGAGTGACTGTTCTGTAGGCTTCTGCTTTCACCCACTGTAACCTTTGTGAGGTTGCCATGTGAGCACTGCATGGATCTATGCCTGAATGTAGTGGACAGCATGCCAGTAGCTTTATTAATAAGCAGTAAGTAACTGTTTGCGCTTGTTTATATGTTACCTATAAAAGCATAACCAAAAGAGCAAGAGGAATAGAGTGAAAGGTTTGGGTTCATAGCTGCCACTGTACTTAGAATAGCCAAGTACTTGTAAGGGAACTGGATGATTTGTTCCACTTAAACCTGTGGGGAATTCATTTCTGCACTGCATACCCACTGGTCCAGCTGTATAGCCCATACAAGGACTGATTTTAATTTCAGCCTTCATTTTATATTGGCTTGTAGTGTGCCTGTGGATGCCTGTGGAGCATCTTTCTCACTGGAAAAAGCCTGCAAAAGCTACAAAAGGGAAGCCACTTTCCCACACTGATTTTGGGCACCCTTGAGGCAGGTACCAGAATGCTCTCCTGGCCTCATTGGCTCATTCCTCCTATGCCTCCTGGTCCAAGCAGCCCTCACCAGGACATTGGAAAGGGCAGTTTGGCCAGTGCAGCAGATATGCATCCTCCTTGCAAGAAATCCCTCTTGTTCCCCATGTGGATTCAGAACATGCCACTGAAAGTGATTCCACATGTTACGTCAAACACACTATATAAGGATGTAGATGTACATTTTAAACACAGGGCACCCTTTGTGTGCATGTACGTGTGTGTAATATAAACTCAGAGCTTGCAGAGCCGATCTCTGGCAGACATCAGCTTAGCCCAGCATGGCATCTCATGGAGCAAAGCTGCTCAGTGCTACTAAGGATGCAAGGATTCAGACCACAGCTGTAGAATGATGTTTGTGAACTATATGAAATATTTGGGCTCAAACACAACCTAGTAAAACATATAATCCATGCCTTTCAGACAAATAGGATCTGTTGCTGTGATGCCATGGAAACTCAAATGCTAGAAGGAGCCGTACAGTAATGAGTCAAACGTGCTCCAAATGCTGGTTGTACATTCACTGCAGGAAATGGGCAGGTAGAAGAGGGGCAAAGCCAGCCTGCCCAGTGCCACTGGACCAGCAGTGTCCCACATTTAGCTCAGGAGGTTACTTCATGGGGTTCAAAAAACAAGTGCAGGATCTGTCAGTGTCCCTTACACCTTAAGAAACAGCCTTGTTTGAAGCATAGTGAAAGGTAAGAGCAGGGAAGATAAATAGTCTGTCTCCTAGCTACATTCTGCCTGTGGATTGAAGTAGATCAACACAAATATTTGCGTGTACAGCATGCTCCAGAGCCTGCAAATGCCTGCTGGTGAAGTGCAGGCAAAGGTAAAGGAAAAATGCATGTTTCTCTTTAAAGCAATTATCCTTATATATTAATAATGTCATTTATAAGTACTGCAGGAAGTTAACAGCATACGCTAAAGCAAAGAAAAGAATTGCACACATTTAGTAAAAGGAGTAGGGTGAGAATGTTGTAAGTATGCCTCATAGCACTTTTCTATGTATTAGAGCATGTGTTGTCTCTGCATATGATCCTCGTAGTCGATTTGTTATCCTCTGGGAGCGCAGCCCTTGCTGAACTCCAAGATTAAATCAGACAGCCAAAAGAATGCTGTTGTTTGTCATGGGTCAGATTCCCTTCTCAGGCATTTCCATCGAGTAGCACCAACACAAGGCAGCTGGAGCTGGCACTGTATCACCACTGGTACCATGATTATGTTGGCATGGCATTAGAACAAGTGTGAATGTGTTTGTAGTTTCGAGGGCCTGATAATGAGAAGGAATATATGTGTGCATCTATATATTGTTGAAACCATTTTTCTTCCCTTTGCTGGTGGTGGCATTGCTTTTGTCTTGTCTGCAATCAGGTTTCTGCAGGCTGCCACGCTCGGCACAGTGTTTTGCCAATAGCGCAGGCATCGATTACACTGTTTGCAGGCTCCTCTGACATCAGCTGGGAAACTCATGGCTGGGTTAGGTGTCACTACAGCAGTAGCAGCAAGGGCTCCATCTGTCCTGCAGACCTGGCTCTTCCACCTCTTTCCCAGTGCTAAGGTTGAGGGGAAATAAGCACCCTCACTGCCTCATCAGCTTGGCTATCCACTTGTTTGCCCCGCCTCTGCCCTCTGTTGACTTTGACAAGACCCTTGTCCATGTCTTTTAGCTGCCTCTGAGCAGTCCTCAGGCAGTAGCATGCGATGAGCACATCCCCATATGCAGATGTATGTGTATGAATTGCTTCACAAGGTCCGTGCCCATCTCACAACGAGGGATTCAGGACTTCACTGGGACACTGCTTTTCTGCTCAGAAAAATGTCAGAATTCTATCATTCAATGCACATCCCGCGATAGCAAGGAAGAGGAATGGCAAGTTTGTGTTGCTGAGACGTGTAGCAGGAGGGAGAGAGTGGGATTTTCCAAAAGAGGGCATAGCACAGCTAGAAATAACTGCGTTTAAAGTAGTGACATTTTTATGCACAGAAAAGCTAACTTAGAATATTTTTAGAGGATTTTATAAATCCCTCTGAGCTCAGTACCTCTGGATTCATCATGCACGATACCTGTGTTACAGGGAGAAGATGTACAAGAAATAACCCCATATATAGCTCCTGTGCTCTCCTGTGCTTTCCCTAAGTAGTTCTTATAACCACAGGTAGCATATGCAAAAAGCATAATGAAACCCAGAAAGCTTGGCTGCTTTTGCATTTCTCTCTGTGAAAGAGAAATATAGGCTGCTTTTGAAAACAAACAGACAAAAAAGGAAAGCTGTCATAATCTCGCTGACATGCCCTTTCTGCAGTCATGGGTGTATCTAAATATCAGTGGTTAATTTTTGCAAAATGATAAGCCTTCTTTTTGTCTTTCAGCTCTGTGAAATGTAGCTGCCAGGAGCTTTTGGATTAAGCTTTATCAGGCTCCAGTTAGGAAAGCTTCGTGGAGGTTACGTAGCCAAATACAACACACAAATCAAATTATGGAAGAAATGAATGTGGAGTTGTTAAATTAATTTTGTTTGTTCCAGCCCACTGGAATGTTTTTAACACGAAGAAAATAATTCTGTGCTGTATGACTGGCCTGGCCAGTGCTTAGGACTGTATTAGCATGCTGCATTTGTCTGCAAGTGGTAAACAGGTTTTCTCTAAGCTTGAGTGAGCTTTTGGGTTTTATTTGTAGAGGACATGCAGCACTCAGGGCATTGCTGCATGATGTCCCCCTGCTGCAGCAAACGTCCCATCCTGCTGAGCCTCCCAGAGATGTTCCCATGGCCCCAGAGAGGCTGTTCTGCCTCCTGGGTCTCCAGCAGTCTGCTGGCCCTCCATCATGGCTTTGGTATCACCCTAGACCTACACAGTGCTAGTTCAAGTATCTCTACTCTTTGTTCATAGAATCATTAAGATTGGAAAAGACCACTAAGATCATTCGGTCCAACCATCACCCATCCCCACCATGCCCACCAGCCATGTCCCTCAGTGCCACATCTCCACAGTTCTTGAACATACCCAGGGATGATGACTCCACCACCTCCTGAGCAGCTCGTACCAGTGCCATACTGTTATACCACAGAGAGACACCCTGAAATCTCCCTCAGTATTTTTATTATCCCTTAGGATCCAAGTTTAACAGAACATTAGTAATGCTTTCTTAAAAATAGCTGAAATCTGCCATTTCAGTGTGAAGTGATGTTGGTTCTTGGGCTACGTTTTGTTTTTTGTTTTTTTTTTCCTGAAGCACATCATGAGTACATTGGATTCTTGCTTATGTTGCCTGGTTAAAAGAAAACATTGACCAACCCACACGTGTTACTCTTTGGTGTATTCTGATTCAGTCCTGAGGAGCACTCAGGCATCTCTTTCCTGACCCAACCTCTTTCTGCTTCTGTTTGTCCTTCAGGCACACATTTTGTGGAATCATTAGAAGCTCTTTAGTGTAAAAAAAAAAAAAAAATAATAGAAAAGAAAGAGAAGAGGTGCGATTTTTTTAATCTTCTGCTGAAAATCCAATGCACACAGAATATTGAAAGGAAAATTACCTCTGTGGAAAATGCCAGTTGTTTTATAAATGGTCAAATCATTACATTTTTTCTTGCTTTTCAGACATTTGCTACGTTATTACACATCTCTTTAATTAAATCATCAAATTGAATTATTGGATCAAATGTTTTTTATTCCATTGTATCCTGAGCAGGTTTGGTTAAATTAATAAAACCATATGTTTCATTTTATAAAAAGGATTTTTTTTTTTTTTGCCCATTCATAAGCTGTAAAAAGAAAGAAAAAGTGAGTGAACAAAAAATGCTGGTTATTACTTAATTACATCAGGTTCTTCTGAGTGCCTCTGAGGAATTGCAAAGCAAAGTCATACTAAGTCATAAAAAGTTTGTAACATTATTTACTGTGAAATAGCAGCAGAGTAAATTCCATCTCCTTTTGGCTGGCCATGGAGGCAACTCACCCCAGTCATGCAATGTCTCGGTGAAGTCTTGCAGTCATTGAGCTGCTTCAAGTGCCCATATCCTTGGATCACGATGCACGGTCGCAGAGGATGTCTTAATGTTGAGCCTGTATGTCTCCATTTACCCTTGGGACATACCTGTTCCCCACCTCTGATAGTCATGAGCTGTTCTGAGTTATGTGGATGCTGGCTGCAAAGAGTGGTGTGGAGCAGAGGACATGTCCCCTCTCCGTTGGGTGGCTTAGGGTCGTCATCTACAAAAGCACGGGATGGTTGAGAGGGGCATTGCAATTAAGGTAATCTGTCTGTCTCTCATGAAGGTTATCTACTTGAATTATTTCTGCAAGAATTTGATGCATGATCACTTTAACTGTATAAATCTCTGAATCTCCTCATGGAGAAGGAGGACTAGATGGACTTTCAGGTCTGGGTATTCCTTCACCCTGGGTACCACCTCCAATTGGATTTATTTAGGAGGAATGGCGAAGGCCAGCATGACATTTTGAGGAGTGATTCTGTGATGACAAAGGGCTTCAGAGGGGGCAGTTATGATTTATTAGTGCCGTTATCAGTAAACAGTGATGTAAAGGAGAATTGATCTGACAATCTCAGCAGAAGGAGGTGAGCATGGAGAGGCATACCAAGAACCACGAAGCTCTATAAATCTCAGCAATGGTGTCTGCTCTCAGCTGTGTCCTCAGAGCACTCAGCTGCATTGCCAGCAAAATGAAGCTCTTGGGTATTTTCCTGTTGCATTGGTAATATTGGTGTGTACAGCATTCTATCTTTTTTATTTAGGAACTGTAACTTATTTCAGCAATGCTACAGCAGAGCTATAAGACTGACCTGGAACTCTAGGCCTAGGAGCAGACTTTTCAGTACAGCCAAGACTCCATAGAAGTGAACTAACGTCCAGATATATACACAGTCACCTACCTGCAGCATGCATAAAAGTTGAATGGGCTGGCTTTAAATGGAAGTCATATTAGGAAAAATAACTGAAACAGTGTCAATGTGATGGGCTGGAGACACTTTGACTTTCCCTGCCAAAATGTACCATCTCCTTTGCCACAGCACATGTATTTAGGCATCATTTCAAGTGATTTTTCTTGCTTCAGAGTTTGGAAAGTGAACATGAGAATCTGTCCCGAACTGTGTATTTTAAACACAATATTTTAAAGCTTGGAAAATATCTGAACTCCATAGTTGGAAAGTGAATGATAAACTTTATAGATAGCATATGAGTGCCATCTAGTGTTTTTCATTAGTACCTCGACCTTCATATTTCAGTTGCTTGAAAGGTATGTTCTGCAGCAGCTGCGAGTGGGCTGTGCTCTGTGTCCAACCATGCACCAACCATGGTTGGGGCCAGAAATGACTTCTGCCTCTGCACTCTGGGTATGGTGAGGAAGCCGCAGCTTTTGGAGGCTGGCTGGAAGGTTCCCCTGCCTGCTAGCAGAAGGAGATGGCTGAGGGCCATCAGGTGCTGCTCTTTGCTGTGCTGATGATATTTTAATGACAAACAGTTCAGAGACTATGAAGGAAAACATGTAGGAAAAAAGAGCAAGAACTAACTTCTTGTGTACAAAAGATGTACTGGGTTAGGAGAAGAATGATTACTGACATAACAGTGTCACATTGTTAGAGGATACAACTACTGCCAGAGCTTGCAGAGCACACCAGGTAGTTTTCTCCCTTCATATGGTGGGAGGCTAGGGGCCAGGAAAGATGGGGCTCTACTGTAATTGTGAATGTGGAAATAGAAAACTTTTTATTGACCAGGTTGAAATATACGTGCAAATGCTTGCACTAAAATTAAGGCAAAGCACTGAGCAGTCAGCTTGAGAGAATGGATTCTCTCTCTCCCTTTACTCTGGAGAGCAGAAAGCAGCTGCAGGTGGTATTAAATCCCATTGGTCTCAGTGGATTGCAGTGTAAGCTATTACTGCAGGCAAGGGCATTAAAGAAAAAGCTTGGGTCTTAGAGTGAGGCACAGTTCTCCCTGTTTGTTTTCTCTCAGTTATTTACAAGTTTCATATTTTTCTTTTCCTTTTTCAGCTTGCAGCACTCCCCCAGTCAACATGAAAGTGCAGCCTGTGAACAGGACAGCATTGCTGGTAACCTGGAACCAACCAGAAAACATCTACCACCCTCCAATCATGAACTACATGATCTCCTACAGTTGGACTAAAAATGAAGATGAAAAGGAGAAGACTTTCACCAAGGACAGTGACAAGGACCTGGTAAAACCACAGCATCAGCCCCAGGCACACGTATCAAACTGTCCTTACACTGTCTTCTCAGCAGAAGGAAGCAGAGGAGGGAAGCAGCTGTTACATTACAGACAGACTAGGATTTGACTTGCCATGTATTGCTATTAGATTGTTAGGCATTAGTTGAACATTGCCTAACAGACTTACCCAAAACACTGGTGTCTGAATTTATAGCTTATGTGAGTGCATAAAGGACTAAATCTGCAGACACGTTTTCATGTGCTGTTGCCAAGAAGCAGCTGTCTCAGGAAATAGTCAGACTCTGAGTACCTTTTAGCTTCTGTTCAGCTCACAGCTTTTCACATTAAAATCCCCGATCCCCCAGAATCTGCTGCTGGGTTCAGGCTCTTCCCTGTGCATAGCCCTTTGCAGTCTTTGGATCGGTTTCTGATCTGTGAGTGCTGCCAGCAGCAGTCAGGGCAGGAGGATTATTGCAGAGTTGCTCTGTGCATGCGCTGCCTCACTCCTCTTGTAAGAGAAAAAGTGGGAAGAGCAAGACAGCTCCAGCACAGATGCAAACACTGATCTATCTCCTCCATTTAGGATTTGATCTGCTTGTCATTCTTGTCTAAATGGAAGCAAGTATTGTACCAGTCTTTAACGTTCTCTGCATATAAAATCAAAGTGACATATTCAGGTTTGAAAGGACTCCGTTTATTGTTAATCAAAGAAAGCCTCTAGAATAATGAAATCAGTAATTGTATATGCACATGAAAAATGCAGGAGCATAGTGTTATTCCTAATGACTGTTATCGTGTTTTTTTTTTTCAAATACACAGTCCTCTGGGCCCATTCAATCAGTTATACAATAATACTTCTCTTATTCCCTTAGATGAAGATTCTTTTACTTCATTTTCCATTAATATTTTCAATTTCCCCACTAGACATTGTTATCTGGGTCACATTAGGGAATGATGTACCTCACAAAACCAGACAGGAATGTATTGAAAGGCATCCAAGGTTATGATGTATTGTAACCTCTCTCTTGTCATAACTTTGCGCTCTTAAGGGAGATTTCTTTTTAATCAGGTATAGGGAGGAGAGCCTTAATCAGCAAAAATGAGGTGGGCATGGAGACGGCATCCTGTTTGATGTAAAAGAAATAATTAAAAGTGCAAGGGATGTGATGGAGTGATAGCTTGGAAATAAATTGCTGTGAGACCCTGTGCTGTGCAGCAGAGCTTGGAGGTTAAGAAAGCAACGACAGCTTAGTCTATTTTAGGGGCAAGAGAAGAAATAAACTCTTTTTCGGAGGAAAGTGCAATTTGCCTTTAGTGCTCTGGCAGAGACAGCTGGGATGTCCCATCTTGAAACAAAGCTAGACAGTGTTTTGCTGAAGAGATCACTGGTATTTCCAGTGACCTCCACAGCCACGGGTGCTTTGTGCTTGAAAACTGAACTGATGTGATTGCAGTTTAAGGCAACACAGAGGAGTAGCTGGAAGGCAGCAAGGCAGCATCTAGTGTGTAAGAGTGGATAGCAACATCCCAGCCAGGGTGCTGAGCTACTGCAGGCCGCCAGCATCAAGTTGCTGCCACAACCTGTTGGTTGCAGAATAGTCAGTTTGAACATGTTGTCCTTCTCTGGGCTTAAAACAGGTTTGGGACTTGCATCTCTGCCAACAAAAATCTTATTTGAATTCCCTTAAGGTCAAATAATTTGGAGTGTAGGTGTTTCTGAGAGCAGAGACCCTCAGAGCGGAAGACTGTCATGGGGCATGTTCACCTCCTTTCTCTTCCTTGAGAAACAGTGAATTCTGCAAGGTTTGAGTGAATTGTTTGTATCTCAGGGACGTCCTTTGACCTTGGTCTTGCCCTTCCCTGGGGAACCAGTGAAAATTTCCATTCAGATATCAGTGAGGACGTTTGTGCCATGTAAGACAATGTTAGCACAATGCTTTATATATTTCAAACTGATGGACAGTACTGTGGGGGTAAAAAACTGAATAATATCTATTTTTTTTAAACAGAAGGCCATCATTAGCCATGTCTCACCTGACATCCTTTATCTGTTCAGAGTTCAAGCAGTTTGCCGAAATGAAATGCGTAGTGACTTTAGCCAGACTATGCTCTTTCAAGGTAAAAAAACCCAAACGTACATACATATTCTTACATGAAGTGACTCTTTGCGTGTTTAACATTTTCTTTACAGAATGCTGTATGGTGTGGAATGATTTCAGATGATGTTTGAATGCATGCAGATAATGCTCATTTTATATTGTGACCAGTGACTGTCAGTGCCTTATTTCCAGTGATGGGGATTTGCCTAGTGCAAAACTTTTCTTGGTGTTAGTTTTCTAGAACAAATCCATTGCAGACTCTTACACATCAGCTATAGCAGAACGTGCAGATGTACTTACTTTATGTAAAGGGAGAAGTAGATCAGTCTCATGTTGAGAATCACACGTAGAGATGTTTTACTGTACGCACAACATGGACACAGCTTAGTTCTGCCCGGGTGTCTGCAGTGTGTGCTGTGGTGTTAACGACATCACAGGGAGAGCAGGAATCAGACAGGAAACGTCCTGTCCAATCAAAATCTCACCATTTCTTAGTATCTTGTCACAGCATAGTGTTATGAAGCTCACTTCAGGTGCCAGGCAGAAGTCAGAAACTTGTGTGTTACTGCTTCTGACCTTTTTTGGCAGATGGTAGAATTGAAAGATTCTTTGAGGTTTGACCATGATACCTATTACATTACAGTTAAAGGAGTAAATAGTTACTGGCAGTTTTGCCAGATACTCCAGGAACTCTAGTTCAAAGTGTTGGAAGTGATACACACATTACAGTGAGAGCGGATGTTGTGTTTCCTTCCAAGTCTCCCCTAAAAGAAATTTGATTTCAAATCTTCAGCTGTGTTCAAGCTTTCAAAACATTGTTCAGAATGTGATTATAGTTTTACTTTTGGTAAATAGCAATATATAAGGCTAATATATAAGGCAGAAAAAAAAGGCCAGGCCTGAGTGCTTAAAGAATAACACATCTCTCTTTAGGCACAAGTACAGAGTTAGGTGAATAATATCAAAATTGCCTTAACTCCAGACTGAGAAAGCATATATATTTTGGACTTCATTGCATGCAACAGGTCTTCTCTGACATTTTCCTGCCAAGCCCTTGGTTACCGATTCATCCATAGGCCTCAATTTCCTTTCCCCGTTGACAGGCTTAATAGTAGCAATTCAGCAACTGTTTAGCAAGAATTGTATAGTGATATGGCTGTCAGTTCCTGACTCCCTTCCCAGTCCACTGAAATGCTCTTGTTCTTTTATTTCTCAGCTAACACTACTCGAATTTTCGAGGGGACCAGAATTGTGAAAACAGGAGTGGTAAGTTGGGGGTCATCAATCACTGCAGTGAGCTGATGGGCGCTGGGGAGTCGGGGCAGCGCTCCCACCAGGTGGCAGCACGATGTTGTGAATGTGCTGCAGCCCGCGCTGTCCTGGGGAGGTGGTTGCTCGAACCGAACCGCAAAGGAACCCACCTGACACGTGGAAGGGATTTTGGCTTTTTCACTTCACGTTCTGAGAGGCTTTGACCACTGGGGACTCGCGAGTTAGAAAAAAAATCTTCCCAAATATGTTTTGAATGCATTTAGAGGGGATATGTGATCTTAATGACTGTGGAAACTAATTTCACTGTTCTTATTAATTGCTTAGCCAAAAGTATATGCAACAAGAATCATGCTTCATGCACAGCATCTTAGCTCAAAACTATCAATAACTGAAAAAACTGTCAATACTCAGTGCGCCAAACCGTTCAGTCAGATTTATGAACTGAGCTCAAACTATTGAATTTTCTGCAAGGATGCTGCTTCTAGTTTTATTCTACTCCAGTCTGATATACTCCCTAGTAAGCAAGTAAGACATACAGAGCTTGAATTTGAATGATTAATGTTGGTTTAATGATGTATAGAGGTGTTCTAGATATGTAAAATCTGCTGCCAAGTTGTAATACCCAGTCCAGCTTTGAGACTGCACATGCCAGCAATGAGCAAACCTCACAGTGCCTTAGGGATTCACACTGATAAGCACCCAAAAGTTTAGATGCTTATTTAAAGTTTTGACTTGAAATCTATAAAGCACAGGTTTGCTTTTGAGATCTCAGGTACTCTATGATTGCAGCTGGTTAAAAATAACATGTGAGAGCCTTTCTTGTTTTGCTGCAGCATTTCAACTGCATGGCCTGATTGAAACTGGGAATTACAGAGATGCAGAAATACTGTTAAGTTACAGATTTCAGCTTCAGAAATACAGACATCTTATGGCCTTGTTTGAGATTCAGTAGGACCTATTTAACCCCTGTTTGTCCTTGTATGGTAGGCACCTTTCCACCTAAAGCTCTTCTTGCTGGCGAATCTAGTACCAAGAAGCAGATTGTAGTAAGTCAGAAAGAGAACATGTTGAGGTGATGTGGACAGTGTTGATCTCAGCTCTCACACATAATTGCTTCCTGTCCTTAGACAAACACACTTGGCCTCACTGTCTTTTTCTACATATAATTTAGAATTGTTTGTCTCTCTCTTATATATACCAAAGTTCTCCATTTCAGGTGGAACATACATGTTTGTGCACAGAGAATGAGTGCACATTGCACCAAGTTGACTTTATGGGGGTAACATTGGCAGTCTGCAGAGATGTCTAAGTTCATGGTTTGTTCTCTGCTTCCCCTCAGTTCTCCAGGCTACCTGGCAGTGGCTGGAACTCGTATGGGCAGGCAGAATCCCATGGATGGAGAAAACCAAGTACACATGTGGGTCTTTCAGTCAGATGATGCTGGTAGAGCTGACTTGCCAAAAAGACCCTGATGCTTTGCAAGTCCTTCAGGAGTGCCCAGCTAGTATTGTTGCAGCTCTTTTCTAAAGAGAGCAGTATCTCATGTTTGCTGCAGCACTAGTCCTTAGCAGAATGATGCTCATGGGTACTTTAGGAAATTAAAACAGTACTACTTAAGGCCCTCACAGTGCATGTGGGAAGAGCCAGTTTCCTATCAGAGCAAACCCACCAGCCATGGATGCACATGTTGGCAATACAGCTGTTATTTCAGGACAACCCTTATGTAACACTGTATTTTTAAGCTTCTGTATTCTGAGGATTAAAGCACTGTGAGTAATGAAGCTAAACTCATTAAGCTTCATTAAATCTTCTCTTACCCCTGAGAGGAAACACTACTCACAATTCACTGGTGATGTGGATGGAGAGTGTTCCACCATCAAATAAGGAATAAAGAGGCTTTTTATGGTAGCGATTGTTCAGAAATAGCAAACACAGGTTTCCTCTTATAGTTATTTGTGGCTCTGTTGCTTCTGCTGTTCCTGGTTCAGCCTTGCATCTGGGTAGTTCAGGTCTCTCAAAGTAAGAGAATAGCAGAATGGTGTTTGTGCGGAAAGGGAGAGAAAAACAAAGGGAAAATGACCACAGATAGCGTGTTAGGACCCCTACTGATGCTCTCTGCTCTTGTTTTCTTCCCCTTTGCTCCTGGTGATCTCCTCAAGCCCACAGCCTCTCCTGCCTCCTCAGCCGACATGGCTCCCATCAGTTCCGGCTCCTCCACTTGGACCTCCTCGGGGCTCCCCTTCTCCTTTGTGTCCATGGCCACAGGGATGGGGCCTTCCTCCAGTGGCAGCCAGGCCACCGTGGCCTCAGTGGTGACCAGCACCTTGCTGGCGGGGCTGGGCTTCAGCGGCAGCGGCATCTCCTCCTTCCCCAGCAGCGTGTGGCCCACCCGGCTGCCCACGGCAGCCGCCCCCAGCAAGCAGGCTGGGCGGCCTGTGGTGGCCACCACTGAGCCTGCTGCTGCCTCCCCAGGGCCAGAGCGGGACTCGGCACTGACAAAGGATGGCGAGGGAGCCGAGGAAGGGGAGAAGGATGAAAAGAGTGAAAGTGAGGATGGAGAAAGAGAGCGTGAGGAAGAAGATGAAAAGGAGGCTGAAAAGAAGGAGAAAAGCAGGGCAACAGCTGCGGCGGAAGCACGCAATAGCACAGAGCCCAGCGTGGCTACGGGTTCACCCAATTGGACTGCTGAGGAGGAAGGAAATAAAACCATATCAGATGAAGAGCCAAACCAAAATGTTGCTCCCAAGGCTGGACATCCTGAGGAGGAGAGTTTTACTGAAGTAGACACTCAGCCCCAGCCTCTCCCTTCCACCCAAGTGCCGCTGGCGTTCACCGATGAACTTTATCTGGGAAAGATCCCGAGAAGACCAGAGACAACAAGAAAACCTCTCCCAAAGGACGACAGGTTTCCAGAGGAACATCCCTCAGATAACAAATTCATCACCATTAATCCAGGTGAGTGACATCCGGGGAAACTCTTTTTACAAGCATAAGATTGTTGGGAAGTTACACAAACCACATTCCTTACTGATTTCCAAAAGGCACAACAATTTTTTTTGGTGCCTGGTTTCCCCATTAGATAGTTCATCACAGGACCCGACCAACAAATTGTTGCTGGGAGGAGGAGAGAGAGAAGGATGATAATTTTATTTTCTTACAACAGATTTCTGCTACTCGTATTCCTGAATAGAAGAGAAAATTTGGAAAAAGTGTTTTGGGAAAAGGCTACGTGAAGAGCTTTGTTTTGATTTTTAAAAAGAGAAATGCAGTGAACTATAGCTGTGAAATTAATTTGTAAGAGTGGTTGCTGTGCCAAGCTGGTGTTTCAAGGGAGGCTTTCTCTGTATGCTCTAAGCTAATTTTGTTTATCTGCAGGATTCTCCCTGATAGGGCTTTGAGATATTCTCCCAAATATGGGATCATTGGTGGTTTATTCCTCACCTCAAAACCTACATGCTCTGATTTTGCAAGGCACCTTCTGTGCTGGGGTTGCCTTCTTTTATGTATGAAATGATCTCAGCCAGAGTGAGCTCATGGAATTGTTCATTTGTCCTGATAAGAATTATAGTTCTCCTGTGTACATCCACTCTAGATTTATGTACCTACTCTCCACAACGTACGCAGCCCTTACAATCTTTTTGCATCTATCAGAACACCAAATCCTGTATGGTCAGGAGCTGCTTACATAAACAGGCATCTCCTGGTGCTCCCAGCTAAGTGTGCAGAAGGTCCATTGGGTATAGACATGTTCTTTCTTGAGGATCTCAAGGTGTTGGTGAGAAAAACAGATATTTTAACTGCAAGGAGCAAATGGAGTGCATTCATACAGATTTGTTGGCAGAGTATGGTCTAGGATTTGGATACAAGAAGAAGTTTGTCTGAGTGATTATGTGCATTACCACAGCATTTATAAGATACCGCATGTTTTTATTATTTGTTATTTGATTGTTATTGTTTATTTTGCTAATCTATAGACTGTTTTGTAATTTCGTTTTCCATTGAAGCAGGTCTGGAGTTAGATTACTATGAAAAAACCTTAAATATTTATTTTTCCCTACGTTTAGAAACACGAAAATGCAGACGTTGTGCACTCAGTTATAGCTGAGAACCAATTTAAAAAACAAAGCTAAATCCTATCTTTAATAACATTTGTTACAGAAATGCTGACCTGACTGTAATGCTGTGAATCATAACTGTTCTGTAAGAGAACAGATTAATGAGGAAACCAAGAAATGTACATCATATTTTGCTGTTTTTTTAATTTTATTTTACTTTTAATAAATATTCTGCCATTTTTCTTACTCCTCACCTGAAAATCATCTTCAAAGTCCACTGCTCCCACTGAATATGATGCGAGATGCCTGCCAGGCAGCTTTCAGCATGCCATTTGCCCTTAACACCATTTTAGTGAGAGGGAGGGAATGTTCTTTGCAGTGCTGTGAGTAAGCATTCAGCATTGTTACCCAACAGTTTGATCTGCATCAGTAAAGCTGCTTCTGGAATAGCTATCTTTAGTTCTTCTTGCCTTTCTTGCTTTGTGTTTTCTCTTGCACTAGTTTCTTAGATGGCCCAACTATGACACCCCTTATGTAAGTGCTGGCAGAAGGCCTTGTGGCTTGTTCTCAGCCTAATACAAATTGAAATAAGGATGAATAGCTGGTCTTACTAGCTAGATCATGACAAAATGATTCTTATTAGATAGGGTTTTATTCCATGAAGAAGATAAAAATCAATGAAGAGAGAAATATCATTCATATTGCTAAGAAGTACTTGCTGGTTGTATCCCCTCACTCTGTAGTGATTTCTGTCTCTTTTTAGCATGCAGAGAACTATCACTGAAAGTAGTTCAATGCAGCTTTGCCTCCTACCTGACAGGCTCTTTTAAGAGCTCTGCGTACTTGCAGGCTTGGAAGCTTGAAGTGACCCTACCTGAAGACTGCATGCAAAGATGATTGGTCTTGAAAAGACTCTGCAAATGAGGTTTTTCTGTGCTTATATGGGGGAAGGATAACTTCTGAAGATCACAGTCTATTAACAATCTGGTTTCCCTGTATAGGAAACAAAGTCTGAAGTAACCAGCATGTATTAGCTGGGGAATAAGATAAGTGAAAGAGTCATCTGTTTTACCCCAGCTGACCTTTGTTAAATCTTAGTTAAACCTCTGGTGATGTACCCAGTGAGAAGGGAGGGAACTGTGCCATGTTTTATGTCCCCGTTCATTGCAGGGGAGATGGGCTGGATAGCCTGTAAGGGTCACTTCCAACTCAAACGATTCTGTGATTTTCAGCTTCCCAGACAAGCTGCTTCGAGGTCCCTCAGCATGCTGGGGAAGACGTTTGGCAGCTGAAGGCAGGAGTAGCTGTTCAGAGAAGAAAGGTCCGTAGTGTACAGTTTTCCCTTGTTCATTCCTTGTCCTTGACTTCTAGGTGGGAAAAGCTAGGCTGTTCACAACTATGGCAACTCCTTGCCTAGACATTGTAAGACAAACATTCTTCAGTTCTGCTAAGATTTTGAGATGCTTCTTAGTGCCTTTGGGACAGAGGCATTCAGTCTGAATCTCTGTAGTTGTGAGGATGTTGTCCTTCAAAGTCCATCCAGGCAGGGCTCTTCTCCTTGCATCTTGTCCCCAGGCTGTGACTGGGAAGAGCTGAGGCCTGCCTGACCAGAATTTGCCCAAATATTTTGGTAGATGTGTCTGAATAAGAGAGCAGGAACTTTTTTGAATGCATTTTTTTCTACAGGAAAACACTTTTAAGAAAGCTGTCAGAGTTTCCAAAATGTCTTTGTGAGTAGAAAGTTTAATCATTTTAAAGAGCAGAAAATTGTTTCATAACAATGTACACTTGTAAAATTAATTCTATAGCAACAAATTAGCAGTTGTGAGGAGATAACTGAATGGGGAAGTACTCATGAGTGTGGATGATTAGAAGGGAACAGGGAACACGAGAAATTATGGGGAAAGTGCGAGGCCAATTAGTACATCAAGGCTCATTTTCCTTTAGTGTTTGTTTCACACACACATACACACACCTCTCCTGAGGCCATGTCATTATTTTCCAAATGGCATCGGCCTCTTCTTGTCTGGTGGTATTGGCCAACATTAATGATTTTCTTCTGTCACTGAGCGCTTGCTTGCATTCTCCTCTTTCATTTTACTGATCATCCCTTTCTCTGTTTTGTTGCCCACATTAGGCTAATTGTACCTTTGATCTGCAACTGTTACACACACAGCTGCTCAGCATTGTCTGTGACTCTGAAACCTGAAAATTAGAAAAGCAGCAATTAGAATGATGCTAAAAAAAAAAGAAAAAAAAAAATAGAGTGAAAGTAAAGAAAAAAAAGAAAGAAGCAGGGAAGTAGGATGATTCAGTTTAATCAGTCTACAGCAGATACAGCCCAATAGAATTTTGGTTTGTTGTGCCGAAAAGTTGAGCAGACCCTCTGCTTTCGATAGGAGATGAAGAAAGGAGATGTTGTGAGCAAGGCAGTGCAAGCCTGGTTGGGGCTTTTAACCTGAGTCATGAACTGGGACTAAGAACAGAGGTCTGGGTTTGGCTCTTGATGGAAACTTCACCTGGGTCCTCCCATCCCTCAGCGCCCACTCATTTATGCTGAGTTCTTCCCCTGGGAGGGCCATGTAGAGAGATCACAATGTACAGATTAAACTTGAAGCCAGGCATGTAGTTTTAGCATAGTGAATTTTAGTTTATTAAGCAGTCTTTGCCAGGCCTGAGGTTACAAAAGCCTTTTGGGGGTAACCTCATTAAGATAATTAAACATCTGTGTAATTCTTTCTTTCTCCATACATGGCAAGGATTATTAAACTGTATTTTCCTGTGGCATATGAGCCATTTCGCATGGCAGTTTATATGAGCAAGCAGTAAAATGGCTTGCATATAAAAGAATTGGATTACTGAAAGCAATTTGAGTGGGCAAGCAGTATGAATCTCAGTTATCCAGCATCAGGGTTAAACATGATTGGCATCTGTTTACAAAACAGTGAAAAGCCATGCCATGCTGTGTTCAACCTGTAAGTATGAATGCTGCAGAAATGCCTTCAAAGAAATAGGAAGAAAATAGCTGTGCAATAATACAAGCTCATGTGAAAGTAATCTTTTTAAAAAGCACATGTTTTTGCAGCTCCATGTTTGAATAACTAATAGCTTTGTACAAGTCAGTAATTTTGTTTGCTGGTAGCTGCCTTTCTTTCAGGTGACAAGATGATCTGAGGCAGCACCGCAGTGGGGGTTTTCTTTGGGCGTGCAGAATGTGTACTTCGTAGTTAGGGATCTGTAACAGTACAACAAACAGAACTTTGTACTGTGGTTTGTGTAACGTCAAGGAACGATAATGGGAAGTTTCAAAATAAAAAGGTAGATACCTTATATATTGCACCTACAGTTGCTTACTATAGCAGGCAGTGCAACTTCAGGGATATAAACTTCCCCATTCTCAGTAACCAACTACCAGGAATACACAGACAAAACAGTACGTTTCGTAGTCTATGGAATGCCTTGACCTTTGTACACGAGTTTCACTGCCCACTACTCTATAATAATGTCCATTCCATGGCCTCATCCATTCCAGGACCTGGATGGCATTGCTGAATGAGTGCTTCGCAGAAAAGTGCAAGTTATAGATTTTTGCAGACGTAGAAGTTAATCTAGCAGTGCTGAGGCTTGTGTCATGTGGGACCTCCTGAAACAAATACACTGTAATAATTTTTATTCCCTCCTACCGGGATGTATTCCAAGCCAGTAAAAGGCAAACTGAATTAATTCAACGAAGGCATATGCCACTGGAAACTGTTTACATTTCTTATGAAAAATTGAGTTTCATGGTCCATTTTTAAGCCTTTTTTTTTTTTTTTTTCCCCTACAAGGACATGCTGTTGGTGATACCATGTCTCAACATTCTTGCTTTGGAAAAGGAAGAGTTAAATTCTTAGTATTTTTGATGGTATGTGTTTTGATATGAGGTGAACAGGGAAATAAATAGGCCTGGATCTGTCTTTTTTGTGTGTGCTTTCTTTAACTTCTTTCCACATTGCTCAGCGTGCTGCCTATTCTTAGGATTTTTTGCCTAAATGAGACACCCACCAGCACTCTAGCTCTATTGCTACACTTCTAGCCCCAGCTGTCATTCTACAACAGCTTTACTAGCATTGTTTTATTTAACCTCTCTCAACACTTTACTTAGCAGTGGAAAACACCTAACACATCCTCAAAGCCAGCACAGGAATGGCAGGAATGGTTTATGTTTTTCTGCAGCACATCACTGCCTAGGCATTCCCAACTGGAAGTCAGGGCCAGCCATCAGCATGCAGGAATGGCATTTGCAATTCTGGCACTCGGCACACTGAGCACTTCTGATCCTCACATCTGCGGTAGATGGAGTTGGCAGGGGCAGATAAGTGTGTTCTCCACAGTAGACTGAGTCAGAGGAGCATCATGAGCATTGCAGAATTTGTTAGTGTGCATTGGGACTCTTGCCTGTGCTGTGCTTAGAATGGATTTAATTTTCTTCCCGTGCAAACAAAACCATACGTTTTTATGTTGAAATATGTGGAGGTGAAACAGAATAGAATATTGTCCTTAGAGGGAAATGAAGTAATATCCTAATAGATATAAGGTGGTGGGGAGCATTTGGCTCCTTGCTGGGCTTTATTTCAGTGCATGCTTTTACTTTTTCCTTTTTGCCGTTCTGATTAGTAACACTTACCTCACAGTCTTAACTTTTTCATGCTATTAGATGATTTGAAATGCACTGATTAAAAAAAAAAGAAAAAAGATGCCTCAGGGCTTATGATTTTTGCAAGTTTTACAAATACAGAGAATAAATCTTTGCTTTTAGTTCGGGGTTGTTCTTTTTCTTACTCTTTGCTGGTCAAGGATATCAAAGACCTGTCTTTAAAATGGTATGTTGTATGTTATTAGTATGCTGTGAAGACTAAAGCTCGCCACGTGCTCTAAGTACAACAATGTGTGGCTCTGTTGGTAACCTCAATATCTTTTCAGACTGAAGTCAGAGACAACTGGCTACTCATCTTGCTTTGATAATTTCTACACTCAGTGCACGTTCACTTCCCCCAAACATCCCTCTGATTAGCACTTCATTTAGGTTGCTTGCTAAAGGGCATTACCTCCATCAGCCTATTTCTTAAAACGAGAAAGATTTCTTGCTGGGCTTGCAGCAGCCTGCAGCCTCACTCTGTTTTCAGCAGTCAGGCAAAAAGCATTTACAATTAACCTTTACTTCCATGTTAGTTGAATTTTACTCCTGCCTATGGAGGAGTATAATCTAAATACTATTAAAATAGAGTATGACTTTATATTATGTGACATCTGGTGACTTCCAATTATCTGTGTTTTGCCTGCCCACGGTGCAAAGGCAATTATGTTCTTCTGGTCGGATTTGCAGCAGTTTCAGAAGATATGATAATACAGTAGTGAAGGAGGGCAAGGAAGCACATTGGTAAGGAAAGACTTGCATGGGCTGATAAGTAGAAGTCAAGTATGTACATTTCAATTCTCATTCAAATCAGAAGCTGTTTACAGTAATTGTTTCCCATTATATCCACTGACAGGTATTGATCAGCTCCTGCCTGTTTTTTTCAGAAACATGAATGAAATACAGAATCCACTTCTATATTTTTGTTTATAATCTCATTCTGCCTACCATGATTTTAGAATCGTAGGATATCCCAAGCTGCAAGGGACTCACAGAAGGGTCTTTGAGTCCAATTCTGTAGAAGCTTGAAATTTATATCTGATAATTATCTTTGAAATAAATATAAATAAGTATCTGAAAATTATATCTAAAAGTGATTATTCATCAAGTCTATTCAAATTTTCACAAATTAGACATTTTTTGTCACACAGTGTGGTTACAGGGTCCACTCTCATTAACTTCAGTACTTGCAGTAATTTTATCATGGTGTTCGAATCATGAAAAAAGTGAAACAGTTACTCGACCAGATCTCAGAATATTGACCAACTTTAATTTTGTTCAAAAGCTGTAGCATAATGATTTCTTCTGTCAGTTACAACACATACTATCCATTCATTCATCCATCCATCTTGACAATCCATATGCTAAAAAGTGCATTCGTATGCAGTAACTCACCAGATTGTGACAATTCAGCAAATGATGTGACATGACACCCAACATGTTGAGGATTTTTATTTTAAGATAGTTACCAAGAAATTTACTTCTGAAGGAGAGTATGCTGAACTTGGCAAACAAGAGCTGCCCTGTAGTGTTGAGAAACAGGGTGCATTTACCTGCAAACAGTGATGATGGAGCAAAATATTTACTTTGCTACTGTGGTGGAATAATTCAGTGGGATCCTCCATGTCTGATAATAGGTGCTTGCATGAGTCCTAAAATTGTGTATGACACTGTAATTACAGGCAGGAGTAAAATCCAAGCCATATGTGGCAATAAACACCATACTTTTGTGCTCTTAAGTTTCAAATTAAAGACAAATGGAGTCCCACCCTGCAATTAGAAGATCTTTGCTCTGAATGTTTGCTCATATCATGTAAAATGGAGAAACTATTTGTTTTCCTGACACATTTCTCCACACTGTAAATCTCTTTACACTTTGTGATTGTTTTTATTGTGTGCTTAATATGCAGCTGACAAGAACAGTTCCAGCATGGCCACGAGACCTTCTCCTGGTAAAATGGAATGGATCATCCCGCTTATTGTGGTCTCAGCACTGACTTTTGTGTGCCTCATTCTTCTCATTGCTGTGCTTGTCTACTGGAGGTGAGCATGTTTCCTTTACGTGCAGAATCTGATCATGGTTTGAAACACGTTTGGAATGATTTTTTTAGTGTGGTGCTGTGTTTTTTATTTTGTTGGATGTTATGATGATAGATGCATTAGTTGTCTCTCTGGTTGCTGGAACGTCTCTGTTGGGTTAACTATTCAACAGCCTCAAATACCGTTTTTTTGTGTCGTGAAATTTGGTTACTAATAGCAATGTCAGAGCCAGCTGTAATGTCAACAGATATTTCCACAGTTAGCCTTAGTCTTAGCCGTGAGGAAAGATGGTCATGGGAGAAAAGCCCAGTGAGACTTAATTCCTGTGTGATCTTAAGGTGCTTGTTTTCTTCCTTTGTATTTCCATGAAAGAGGGATAAAATAATTTAATGCTCCGTAACACTGCACTTAGGAGCACGTTCTAAATGTAGCATTGGTGAAGTGTTCTGAAGTACAGATCCTGCAGGAAAAACATCCTCTTAAGGAGAGATGTCATCCTTTACACCAGTTGGGCTCAGTGATGAAGGCTAGGTTTGCCACCAACAAACCAACTTCAGTTAATTTAGAAGAAGACAGAAACTGGAGTGCATTCTTACGTCAGAACCAAAACTCTGAGACACCTCACTTGTCTTGTAGTGAAATGTAACCAGAGATTAACCTCAGAAAAGGTATTTTGGAATTATTTCAAAATCTGATTAGCCAAGACACAGAAGAGTAGCTTTGGGGAGGAATAGCAGTCCATTGATCATTTTATTTGCAGAATCAGTTAAAAAAATACCAATTTGTTTTCCAGTACCCCCATTTTGCTGATGATCAATGACAAATTGTCAAGGCTGGGAACATTCTAAAATACATTAGTGAATAGATGACAGTACTCTTGTAAAGATCATTTCTCTTTATATTAGCTAATAATTGACATGACTGCAATAAAACAAGTGAATAAAATTGCACTGATGCATGCGTAGAAGCCGAAATTGGAAAAGATACAAAGATGCCAGTTCAGTGTCCTGCTCTTCAGTATACCTCTTGTCCAAAATCTCTCCTGTTTTTCTTTCTTTTGGAACAGTAAACTTGGTCACATTCATACCAGCCAAGCCCTCAAAGTATATGGAATATTCTGAAGCACTGTAGTGTAGGACTAGTTTATCTTGCTTCAGTACAAAATGCTCTGCTAGGGAGGAAGGATTTGGAGATAAAATGCTAACAACCATTATGGAGAAGAATGTTGGTACCTCTCATTGTTTGAAAAACATTTACGTTTCCTGCAATTTCACTAATGGATGGAGATAAATAATTGCAAAATTAGTATTTAATCCACTTAAAGAGTAACAGTGCTGTCCCTGAGAGAATATTAAGGTTTGAAAGAACTGGCTTAGTGATGAGACTAATTTTGGTAAATACTGCTTTTTGTAATAGATCATAATGTTATTCAAGTCTAAAATTAACATACATTAATTAAAGTTAAATGCTTTTTATCTTTCAAATTCCTAACCATCTACCTCATCACATTTTTATTTGCTTAGTAATAACAACCTCGCAGATAAATCAAGGGAAGTACAGGAACAAAGGCTTTAACTGAAACCTGTAATATTTGTTATTTTGCATTCAGACGGCAGTTGGATTTTATCTGTTCTGCATAATTTGCATGAGTAGTTAACATTCATCGATAGCTTTGGTAAAAGTATGAGTGTATAATATATTTAAGCCTTTGACAACCATGGATAAATTTGTATGCGTATAGCTGATGTTAAAAAAAAAAAGTTAGAGGTTAAAAATTAATATAGGCATGGAAACTGTGTCAAAAGGGTTTTTTTTTTATAAATATGAGGCAATAAATTGAGGAACGATAAATAAACTTGAGGGTACTCGTTCTCAGTTCAAAATAATGCATTTCTAGTTTATGGCTCCAAGGATTTTTTAAACAAATACAGAACACGTATATAAGAGAAGGGAATGCGTGTTTTAGGATAAATCAGCAAGCAGCCAGAACACAAATTGTCCACGGTAACATTTCACGCTGTGCAGACCATGTCATTGAAGTGGTAACACAGCATTTTGTATGCCCTTTTCAATGTGATTAGCATTCTTCAGGGAAAATAAAATGTTTATCTCTGGGAGTGCTTGAAAGTAAGGAAAAAGAGAACCTCATACAGCTCAGAGTGTCATTTACAAGTTGGAAAGGAACAGTGATCTGGATTTTCAGGAAGAAATACTTAGCTTGAAATCTAATAGGCAACATATGGAATAATTTGCTAAATAACACCATCAAAGCAAATGGCATGAAGAAGAGTTTGAGACAGATTTTTCAGTAAGGGAAACGTGCTATTGGAGGGGAAGATGCTGTATGCAGAGAAACGCTTGTTGTAAAAGGATAACCCTCAAGGGGACAGGCGTGCTGGACCAAGGGGTCTTTTCTTGCACAGCAATTGTTTGTTCTCTTGTGAGAAAAAGCATTGAAAAATACCACCCAGACAAGTAGAAAATGCAGAAGAGACATGGCTACCCTTTGGCAATACATCACAAGGGTAAAACAAATGATATTTTCACTTTTGCATTTCTGAGCATTTGTGGGATTACAAGACTAAAGAACAGAGGTGACATAAGTAGAACAATGAAGCAGAGCAAAGCCTTCTGCTTCTTCACATTGCATTGGTCTCCTGTTATCCAGGGACCAAAATAAGGAATTAATGGTTTGCTTATGAAGGTTTGGCAAAACGTTTCTCTCTGTTCTGCTCCTTTGTAACTCATTCTGTGATACAGAACTAAAGTAAGTTTTGTGATGATATATTGTAAAGAAGCTTCATTTTCCCTTCACTTTATGTGAAAAGGAGAATCGTAGGAATCAGTCACTGTTTGATGAAGCTTTCCCTGTATCTTTGGAACTTCCATGCTGTGTTCATTAGAGGCTTCTTGTAATTTAACGTATATGGGAATGATTTGTCCCATTTCTGAATTAGACTCCCTTATTTGCAGAGGTAATTTTCTGTTCTTAGTTCCTTTTCCATGTGGATCCTGGACAAATGGTGAAAGGATTCAAAGGATCAACAATTCAAAAGGATCAACAATTGATGTTGATGAGAAAGGGTCATTTCCTTCTTTTTAGCATGATAGCCATCTCAGTAATGAAAAGGGATGGGAACTTACAGGCAAGCAGCAGTTCTGAATTACCTTTCCATTGAAGTTTCTTAAATTCAGTACTTCTAATGGCACTACTGTGCAAAGAGATGTATGTGATCTTAAGTTGGAAGAGCAGAAAATAAACTAGGTCAGCATAATGAAACTGCAAAAATTGTCCTGTCTGTTATCCCAGAACAATGAAGAGAGCATCACTGTGTGATGACCGGGAGCCACGGAGTGCACAGAGGGTGGGTAGGAGTTCCTCTTCCTGGGCATGGGGGCAGCTTGTTTCCATGCATCTTTGATTCTTCATAAGGAGAAGCTGGCCTGGCTGGTCCTTGAGCTGCCCTGGGCACAATGAAGGGAGCTGTTGCTCCCAGTTCTAAAACCTGAAACTGGTATCTTTTAGTATTGAGGCATAGCAGCATTCATTCCTTTCAGACTGATTCCAGAAATTGGATTCTGTTTGGACAACCATAGTTTTGGAGAACTATTCACTCAGATTTTAGGATCTTTCTTTGGAGTGCTACTAGCTCATACAGAGCCCATTCAAGTGTGTGCATTGAAAGCTGCAGTTTACCAAGCACATGATTTCTGCATTTCTGGGCATTTGTTTTGCATCTGTGATTTTATATCCAGACTCAGTACTGTGAGATCATTCTGCAGTTCTTCAAGGTCAGTTTAAAATTTGACTTCCATGTTCTGCATTCTCTGCCACTGTTACTCTTAAAGCCTTTTCTATGAACTTTGAGAATCACAATGTGTTGGTAGTGACCTCCAAACTATTTAGGGATTGAGTGTGACTTCAGTTTTTTTGCAACACGACGACTTCCTACAGCATGATGAGCCATACTATGGCTTGAAGCTTTCTCTGTATTCTTCTTGCAAATTGAACAAGTCCTGAACATTGACACTGTAAGGAAAACCCGAGGTCAGTGGCACTTTCTTTCTCACAGAGGTGTAAAAGTGTGAATAGGGTTAAGAAATCAACTAAAATACTGAGATGCACATTGCATTCTGTCACCTCAGAAAAAAACAATATTTTTAGGAGCGACTGGTGACCTTCCCCTGTTTGTTTTCCGTTTTGATTTTTAATCTAAATATTACATTGCTATAGACTGTGATTTCAAAGGGAAAAATAAGCAGAGAATATTAAGACGCGATTAAGATTTTAGAGTTTAGCCAACAGCAACTTTTAAATGGGAACTAAATTATAGCCATTTCTCATTTTCAGCTAAGAGGAAGAAATTAATTCAGCGCTATAGCTGGAGAGTTTTCTGTTTCTTTCTTTTCTGCAGATACCATAATTCACCTCTGAATTATTGCCACCATCAACACTGTGATCCCAAAGACAAAGCAGGAATATTGTATTGCATTTCTTATTAAATCAAGCTGTTTATACAGTGCTAATATGTTTACATTCAGGAGGGATTTTTGGAACAACACAGCTGCTGCCTTTCAAAGAGCAAGCAAGCTTGCATTGCTTGTTTATAGCCTTGTGTGTATAAGAGACGGCTTGGGAAAAAGAGGCCTTTAAATTTCCTTGGGCAAAACCCTATAGAATTTAGTAGAGAATATGAGTTTTCTTAGGTTTCTAGTAAGCATCCTGCTGAATTGAACAGAGAGGCCTTGGAGCAGGTCTTGTGACACAGCCTCACACTTCTCCAGCAGTACTTTTCTGCACAGAAGGAACAACACTGAGCACCAGGAGATGCAAGTTTGTTCTCTGACTCTCATTGATTTTCTGTGTGACCTGAAGCCAACTCACTTACAGTTTGACAATCTCGTTGTTGAACTTGGTGGCAAAGACCTCATTGGGAGCAAGCTCAGGTGTTCAATATTTCAGCATCTGAATGCAGTCACTGGTGAAACGGCACCAAAAAAAGGATTGGTTTGCTGTATTTTTAAATCAATTTGTAATTTAGAAATGAAACCTGCAGCGTAAGACCAAAGGCTGTTGTAGTTATCATATCTAATGACCATGGCTTGGAAAACTGACATTTGGTGTTAAATTCTGGGGAATATGGGCTGTTCCATTGGTAGGGTAGTGCAAAAAACTTCATTGGGAAAAGAAAAAGTAAAGAGAACTTCTTTCTGTAGTGGGTTGTAAAAAGTGCTGAATTGATGCTTGAACCTATCTCTTGGTTTTATTTTATGAGTACACAATGTGTTGTTCATCTACTGTACTGATTGAAAAAGGAGCATTGCAAATTTACAGACCACTGTAAAATTGCTTGCTCACAATGATAAAAGCTGCTTCAGCTTATTCTAAAATATTTGTGATTCTGCTTGTTTTCTCACTCCTGGACTTGCTAGGTAACACTTTCTGAGAGCTGATGTGTTGATTTTAAGAATGCCTCAGGTGCAGTTGCTCAAGTATTTATTTCAGCAGCAGTGGTTTAAGCAGCCTCTTCCATTCATGCCCTCCCACTGCCCTCTGTGATACCAAAGCAAATGTTTGTACAACCATGTGATGAGCTGTATTGAGAAATAATCCATGTTGGTTTTTTTTCTTGCCCTGATTTAAACTAGATTAGTTCCCAGTCTGGTTCATGCAGTAACCAGAGTTGCACTGGTGTAACTGAGGGCCCAGAAAGAGGCAGGAGGGATGGGGATGCTCATGCTGACACTGCTCGGGTGATGCCTGAGGACCATGTCCAGGTGCTTGTGCTCTGCTTGAGTTCAGCGGTGCCCCAGAGTGCAGCCCATGTCATCACAGCCTGTGGGGAGAATTAACTGACAAAGGAAAGAAATTTTCTGAGCTGAGGCGGGCAGCACGACAGGCAGATGAGAAGAGACATGGAGGTGAGTTATGTGCCTGAAACCCATCCCTGTGTCCATCTCAGTTCTGAGGTTGAGTAACTAATGTGCCCTGCACAAAACACGGCATGCATCTCTGGGAATGACTGTGTGGAGTTTGGTATGATGAAAAGCAGCATCAGAGGAAGCTCTGCCTGGCAGACAGGGTCCAGCCCAGCCTGGTTCTGGAGCCCTCTGATCTCCCTGCCTCAACCCAGGCAATGCAGGAAAAGCACTCCAGGCTTTGTTGCAGAAGATGACTGTATTTGATTTTGCCTGTGCTGGAGGAATAGGTACTGAAACACCAGGCCCTGCTGTGTGAGGTATCTCAAAGCACTGTTCGTTTTCATTACAGGGAAGCAGCCTGTGATCATCTCCCTCTCATCTCAAGCAGGGAGTTGAGCTCAGCTTTTGTGCCCATGACAGGCAGCTTGCTTTCAAGCTTGAAGCTTAGGGCAGCCACCAGTTGCTTGTTCTAGCTGTTGGCATCATTCTCGGAGCACTCATCATGGGGAAAATCAATATGAAAACTTCTCCAACTGCATCTCTTGTCTTTCATCCAGTAATGTGCAGCCTGGGGTGAGGAGAAGAGCTCATGAGGAGAGCCAAAGTGTGGTGTGTGGCTGCTCTTCCTGACAGGCTGTGGAGTGTCATCCTTTTTTATTGTGGGGATCAGGAAGGGATCCAGGCTGGTGGTTGGGCACTGGGCGTTCCCATGTGCAGGAGCAGCTGAGCAGGTCAAGCACAAGTTAGGCTGTGACATTGTGGCCCGTAGTGCTGTTCCTCCCCAAATAGCTCCTTCAGGACTTTCAGAAATCATGGGAGTTGTCAGTTGTTATAGTAACGGACCCCCTGCTGCTGAATTGGCCCTGAGATGCCCATTTGGGCTTTTGAACAGACTAGCTCATGCTCATTAGACAAAAAAGAGAGAGAGACAGATTTGCAGATGGAAAGTTGCTTTTTAAGCGTGCTGGATGATCTGTTAAGAGCTAGATTGTGTAAAGGGGCATGTTATCTCATTATATGCCTGTTACTTTTACTCTTCTTTAATTAACACTACTTTTACTTTTTCTTGCAAAACAGAATTCTGCAAGAGTTCAGTTTCCTCATTGGTGAGGTCAGTAGTGAGCTGCTGCTTTAAAACAAATAGATATTGCCTTAAGAAAGGAGAAAGAAAAGAAGTTGGAGTGGGATTTGCCAAGCTTAAGTATCAGTGGTAACTGCCAGGACTTTGAGCCTGGGATGTCCCACTTCAAGGAAACAGCACAGTCTAGGTTTTGCTTCGGGTTCAAATCTGTGCAGCCCCACTGATGTTAGCAGAGTGACTTTTGAGTAACTGGTATCAGTTAAAGCAGACCTTGCTTTGGTAAATTTGAGTCCGCAGATGAAGAACCTGTATCACCTTAAATGGGTTTCAGGAGTATGCAAGTGCCATAACAAGTTACTTCTTGCCAGGTACTTGTAGCCAGATTCTTCTTCTGTCATGCATGCCCAGCCTTCATCTGAATTTCATGAAGCAGTGTTCTCCTCACAGCCGTCCTGTAAATGAAAAGCAAATCCAAATTTATGAGAGGTTGGTGTATCTCTAGGTGTAAATGAGAGAGGGCTGTGGCTGTTCTTGTGCAGTTTATCCTTCCTGTGAGGAAGCTGGTTAGACCAGATGGGCAGGCAGGATTCTTTACAAGGAGATTTTCTTTACAAGGAGAGTAGTTAGGCCCTGGAACGGGCTGCCCAGAGAGGTTGTGGATGCCCCGTCCTTGGACGTGTTCAAGGCCAGGTTGGACGGGGTCCTGGGCAACCTGATCTGAATGTGTACGTTTGGTGGCCCTGCTAGGCAGGGGGGTTGGAACTACATGATCCTTGAGGTCCCTTCCAACCCGGGTGATTCTGTGATTCTGTGATTCTAGCTGTGAGGATGCAAGTGCTGTAGTACATGAATGGGACCTGCAAGGAATAAATGATCTTCTGCATCCGTTGTGCTTAGGATGAGGAGACTTGGGCTTAAATTGCAGCAAGAGGGAAATTTAGGTTTGATGGTAGAAAAAGCTTTATGACAAGAAAGACAATAAAGCAGTGGACTACAGAAATTCCATCATTTTTGGGCTCTGAAAGAAGGTTAAGGAGCCATTCGTCAGGCACACCACAGGAGTCATTGATCCTGCATGGGAGCTCAGAGGCTCATTCTGCGCAGTTCTGTGGTGTGAGCTTTAAAGCACGCATGCAACTGTAAGAAAAGAGGAGTTGTGTGATAAATTGTCCTGTGAATCACAGCCTGGAAGGCTGAAAAAGCATTTAGAAGATACAGTTCAAATGCATCACATTCAAAGTGAGTAACATGAAGCCAATAACAAAGCACACTGAAGAAGTGTGGGGAGGAAAGAGGGAGGGCTACAGCTTTCGGCAGGGAAAGGAAGATACAAAATGGGCAGGAAAGAAACTGCAGAGGCAGCTTGCAGAGGACAACTGTGTCAGGAGACATGCAGGTTGGTGGAAAAAATCTGTTTGGAGTTTCATTCCATCTGTTCTCTTGCAGCAGGGAGCCTAAGATTATGAAAGAGTTAGGAGAACAACGATTGGAAGTTTTTAAAAAGAAGAACAGAGGTTGGTGTAGTTGTGGTTTGCTACCCTTACTGTTGCCCAAGGCACTGCTATATTGCCTATGCCAGTACTGCCATTATCAAAAGCGAGTGCCAGCTTGAGGCCAAGGTGACAGGGGAAAGGACCTGCAAGCAAGCACACAGTGTGACCAAATCAAACCAGCCCTGGGGATGTCATTACATTATCTTCTTGCAAAAGAAGCAGGACGTGTTGATTGCTTAAAGATTCTTGTCCCAGAACAGGCAGTCCTGGTGGACTGTGATTATTTTCAGCGGTGCCTTTAAATGAGGACTCTTACTTGTAGCTGTGCTTCATAGCTTCTGTAGGGTTTGTACATGTGGGTCAGTTGTGAGAGCATTTTTTTCTGCCGGCACTTTTATGAACTCAGTGGGAGCCCAAATCTGCATCACCTTTTTTTAAAAGATAATGTCAAGCATGCAATCTTAAATCAAACAACAGGAGAATGCGTGCTTTGGTTGTGGAAGACTGGAATTCAAAATACTTTGTCGGTGACCTTGAAAACAACAAAACAGCCACCACAAGTTTTTATTTTAATCCTCAATTTGCTATAAAATGTGTCCTGTAAGAGCTGAGACTTACAGCTCTTTGCTTTGCCCATAGGCCATCTAGTTCACTGAAAGGGACAAAGTCCCAACAGCAGATTGGAAAACTGCTTTTGACACACTGCTCACCACTCTAGAGGTGTAACAGCATTTCCCCAGTATGTGCAGAAATACCTTTCTCTGGAGAGAGCAAAGGGGAGTAGGCAGGGGCATCCCAGGTCAGGCAATGAGAAATCTGTGGCACAGCTGCAATTGATCTTTCTGTTTTGTTTCTGTGGAACTAATTAAACGGATTAATTCCAGACACTTTCTCTATAAATGCCTTCCACACTGCTGCTGTAGTAATGAGATCTTGAAAAAAAGATGAGCAAGATTTGATCTGTGCAGTAACCAGATAAAAAAAAACAACTATTTTGTGATGCTTGATTTTGAACCAGTATTTTTAAAATACTCACAAGTTTTAGTTAGGCTCCATTAAGAGTTGGTTTGTGAGCACTGGGAAACCTTACTGCATGAGGAGTATGTGTTTCAGATGAGCACACTGGTAGAGGGTGTTACTGCTGCCTTCTCTGACTCAGCTGCTAGTTCATTTCCAGGCTATTTTACAAGAAGCTTTAATACAACTTTGAAACTTTTGAAATGTGGCTGTTAGAACTACGATTAGCTATTGAGAAGAGAAAGAAATCAAATTTTGTAATCAAACTTTCTCTGAAATTAAATCAATTTGGAAAAAGAAGTGAAAAATGAGAGTATCTGTTAAGATACTGGGTTTGTACTTTTTGTTCCCCTTCTCAGCTGCAAGAAACAATTTAAGAACTTGTTGCTGTTTGATTTATTGATAGTTTATGTTCTCTGTTCATCTGGTACTGGTTTATGTATGTTATATAATGTTTTAGTATGTAAGAGTATATGCTGAATTGTACACAGCTATCTCTGTAGAAGATGTGCCACATAAATTTGTAGGTTCACAGTTAAAGGAATATCTCAGATGAACTGTGAATGAAATATCCTGTAATACAAGTAGATGTACCCAGAGGGAACTGTATACCTCTGCTGTGAAACTGCGAATTAACCACAGCAGCCAGATGAATTATATTTTTTCTCTCTCCTTGTAACCATAAAATATAGCTATTGAAGTGCCCTGCGATGTCCTAAGTCCCATAGCAGCATTTGGACTAACATTAGCACTAGCTATTTCACAGCAGGATGTGGTCTGAGTGTAAAATTATAGGGGGAGAATATTAAATCAATTCAGCAATCTTAACAGGATGGATAAATACTAGGAATCAGCAGCCTAGTAAAACAGTAGCGAGCAAGGGTGGGCTTTTTTGCACTTCTCTTAAAATAAAGTGCCAGCCTATGCAACTTGGCAAAAACGAATGCCTTGGGATGCACAATGTTCCATATTGTGAATTCATTCAGTTTATTGCAGAACACTTAGCTTGTTAAAAAGAAAACGTTTCTTCTATCAGTATGAATGGCATGCATTTCATTCTGCCAGCTTACAGGTCAGAATCCATTTGAGTTCTAACTCTGTTTGAGTCGGTCCTAAAGGATAAAGAAAAAAAAAAGTTTAAAAGATTTTTAAAATCATTTCAGCAAAGAAATTATTCTTTTTTTTTTTTTTTTTTTTTTTGCAGTGACTGTGAAAATAAAGTTCCCGCTTTCCAATGGAAAACACAGTAATTAGGAAATTTGCAAATATAAATTAACCTGTGATTGGTCTTCGTCTTTATTTATGTCATTAAACTGAGTATTTAATTAGCATACATATTACCCAAGTTTCAATATAATCCATTTTATAAGTCCAAGTTCAAATATAAAATCAAAATGGGCTTGATGCACCCTATTGTTCACATGCAGAGCAGCTAACATAGATGTGAAGATATGATGTGAATTGAAACATTCATATTTCACAAGGATGAGATCTGCATTTTGTCAAATGATGGGTTGAACTCTTATTTTTAACTTTTTCCAATTTGCATACATATTAGTCTCTATTTAAATGATGTGTTAATTCTATTCATCAGACTTCAGTGAATGCTTCTAACTCTCCTGATAATCAGGCATAGAGGTCCCTGGAAAGCAAAGTATGGACTTTCATGTTGCAAATGCATTGTAAACGTGACATTTATCAGTGCTAAGCCAACTCATGTGGAGCACTTGGCTACAGTCAGTAGGGCAGAGCCCTTAATCTTATGCTTATGGTAATGGCTGTCATCTCTGAATAAGAACCTGACACCAGGTCCCCAAAGTCTCTTCAGAGATGGTTGGCTCTTCACAAGCACTCTGCCCTCTTGATGTTAGAAATGCCAGTTTCTGGCATTTTTTTCTGGCAAATGCTCTTTGGAAAAGAGAGAGAAGGTTGATTCGGATCCTTGCACAAATGGCTTCATGGAAGTGGAGGATCAAAAATTCTCTGTTCAACATCATTTGGTGGTGGAGACAAGGATTTGGGGATCTACGGGGGCTCTGCAGTTCTCTTGCGTATTTGCCTTCCAGAGCGGGTTCCTGCAGGCTGTGTTTTCCTAAAGTCCAAAACGTGTTAGTGCTTCAAAATGTTCAGAAGAGTAACCCTGGAAGCAAAAGCACAGGGATTGCAAAGTGCAAAGGAGTCCTTTCTGTGGGTCTGTGAGCCAGGTCCTGACAGTGACAGTCTATGAGAAGGAAAGGCATGAGAAGCAGTATTGGAGTTTGGTGCCTGCTGTTGCTTATTGATTTACCAGGCTGTGACAATTCGTCTTTTTAATTCTAGGTATAAAAGCATTGTTATCCCAGTGGTAACAACTTGAGATGATAATTTCCCAAGGTTTTCTGTTGATGGGGTGAGCCCTAAGTGGTACCACACAGGGAGCTGCCATGTGTGCTCCGATTAATAAAAAAAAGTGATGGGAAGAAGAAAGATTCTTAGGCCATCATTGCAAGGAAATGCTTGACATCTTTAAAGGTCTCTAAGTTTCGTTTCCATCTGTTTTTTGCCGAGTCTGGGCCTTTTCAAAAACAGCAGTGATGTGCTGCAGGGAATTAATTTAGCTCTTTGTGGTAGCTGAAGGTTAGAGTTCAACATCACTGTTTTTGTTATCCGCGCAGCTACACTGAACAAGTTCCCTGTTGTATAGTTTAAAGGAATAGGTGGGGACTACTAGAAAGAGACTTGTTGTCCCTGCAGCATAGTTTTATTCAAGATGCACAGAATAAGCGAGCAGAAGAGGAGAAATCACAGCATTTGAAATACATTCGCAGCAGCTGCTTCATCTCACCATGTCTGAATGTGTAATCTCACTCTCAGGAGCATTCTGCACAAGAAGCAGCTGGGCGCTTCTGAACATACAAGAAATGTTCCCATTTCACCAGCTCTTGTAATTATACAAGCTGTGCTTAGGCCTACAGAGAAATGAAAAGTCCATGTTTTATTGCAACTCCGAGATTTTGGTGAGTTTTGGTGTTGTCTGCAGAAATTAAGCTTCCACTTGGACGTCCAGTCTATCCCTTGCAATGCTTTCTTGCACTGGAAGAGCTTTGTACAAGCTTTTTGGAAACATTTAAACTATCTGCAGCCCACTTCTCCCTCACTCCTTACTTGAAAAGTGTTGACTTCCCAGTGTCAATCTGGGGCAGATAATCTGTGTTGTAATTCCCTGTGTGCTGAGCACAGAAAAAGATGCTTAAGAAAAAGGGCTTTAAACCATCTCTGTGCTCCTTGTGTTCCCCTAGCCTGGGGGTTAAGATTCATCGATTTTACAGCACAGTGTGGGAATGCTTCCCTCCCGCACTTCCAACATCATTTCTCCTTGGTGCTCCAGACAGCAACTCCTCACCCCAGGGACAGATGTGTTGGCAGCTTCACACCTCATTTTTGTGGTGACTGAATGAACTTGCACGTTGTCATCACTCTCCACCAGCATTATTGTATTTACTGGGCTTTCTGTATGGGAGTTAGATTCATATGTGTTGGATGTTTTGTTACAGCTCATGCTCTGTTTTGGCTTTTTGGCTACATGTGTTTTCTTCTTTTAAAGTTACTAGTTGTATCTGAGACCTTACCACCAGCAGGTTGCTTCGTGAGAGTAAATATTAATGAGATGGCTGCTGATAGCATCATATACATTGAAACAAATGCTTTTATAATAAATGGAATTTATTATTAATTGAGTGGTTCGGAGATAAAGCGGGTAAAGTGACAAGCTCATGGCACAGCAAGCTGCCCTTTGCGGGAATCCAATTAGAAGTGTGAGCAGCAAATTGTAAGCAAACTTGCTGTAATTACATGGGGGCAATACAAGAGCAGAGCATCACTTGGAGCCTAGGACCTGTCCCCATAAATGTCTCATAATTTTCTTCTATCAACATTTAGTTACTATGTCATGCCAAGCTTGCATTCTTCCACGTTATCTTGGCAAGGCTGCATCCCATTGGTCTAAACAGACCAGAGGGAGTCAGTATGTTTTGAAATAAAAGGGCATATCATTTAGATGCACTGTGTTCTGCTACACGTCTGCCTGGGAACAGTGACTCATTCGTTAGCCTGCTGAAATTACTTTGCATTGAATAACCTGGGCTGATGTTACAGGGCTTTGCCTGACCACTTACAGCTACATTTGCCATTTCTTCAGCGAGGATGTTTGGGAACATTGTCATTCCTTTTTCAAATTGCAGTGCTTGTTCACGACTTGGAAAAATAGATGATTTGCTGAGATGTGTCACAGATAATGGTTAAATGCTGCTGCAGTAACCAAGTGCAAATTGTCACAGACGTATCTGAGCATCCATGCCAGCGGCTGTGTCTGGTGTCCTAAGGAGTGATGTAAATTGTTCACTGGGTATGAGTGGTTCAAAAAGAATTTTTCTAAATATTATGGATCATTTTCATCTGGCAGATGGAGTTGCGGAAGCTGCTACGGTGAGAGTTTGTGAAATTTAAGACATCCTGAGTATTGTGAGAAATATGCTTAGCAAGCCTAGGAAGTGAGGGTGCAGGATGCAAAATGAGGGTGCAGGAGTGAGGAAGACCTAAACACAGCATCTGTGGAGTCGGGCGGTGTTTGCAGGCTGGTGGAGAAGCATGCGAAAAAACAACACGGAGCAAGTCAATTTGTCTGTTCTGTCAAAATGGCTATGATCAGCCAGGAGGCAAATGAATAAACGGATCAACAAGTATTTCACACTTGTGTGTTCTCGACAGGAAATCACAGATCTGAAACCAAATGTCTGGGACAAAACTACCAGAAATAGTGGCAAAATACTCTGCTGTTTAGTCTGCATTTTAAGCATTTTTAGCTCACAAAACTCCTTGAATTAAACTATCAGAATAAAATAGGAAGGCTCGTTACTACAGATCCCAGTTACCAACAAAGATGGAAATAATTGGGGTGGGAGCAGGGCCCCAGTCAGGACTGGGAGCAATCTTTGCTGGTCTACTCGTGCACATCTGCTGACATCTACAGTGGGGAGGACTGCTCTTCTTCCTCTCCTGAGCTGTCTCACTGCTGCACTAATGGCAGCAAAAGCCCCACCAAAGATTACTTGAGAACATGGAAATGAAATGTATAGATAACAGTAGCCTTGAAATGAACCTGACTGGGTAGGGGTGTCAGCACTGAGCAGTTTGCCTAGGAGCAGACATCTACCATGTTCCTCCATGCCTGCCTTTGCAGCCGTGCCACTTTGTATGCTGTAAAAGAAAAGAAAACATGGAGACAAGAGCTTGCTTTTAATTTCCATGTCGATTTCTGAGCAGGTGCCTGATGTGCCAAGGCACATTCTTTATACGTTAAGAAGCATCCATAAGTATTCTTGAGATGCAAACTCCCATTCTTGTGGGGTTTTTTTTTCTTCTTTCCTCCAGTCCAACACTTGTCAACACTGAAAGGTTATAAAGAGCTTAATAAAAGGTAGATTAAAGCTTTGGAAATCATGCAAATAAGGAAAACAGTCTATAAGTAGAAAATATATTAAACAGTATCTGGTACTAAGGGATCTGATGATTAACACTGGTTGACTGAATTTCTTCTGTTTTTCTCATTTGCAATGAACTTTTATCTTGAAACCAAATCTTCTCCTCCCCGTGACTCATTTTGTTATTAGATGTGTCCACGCACTGATTAAGAGAACAGGAAGGCAGTGGTTTATTTGCCCAAGTGTATGCACACTGAAAAAGAGCTTGTCGTGAGGATGAAAGCGTTTCCTATCTTCAGAATGATTCTGAATGATTTCTTAAAAGCAAAGTCTCTTCTACATCTGTTGCTTTGTGATTTTTCAGTTCTTGACTCTTCTCTATAATTGGGGGTCTGTCAATATACTTCATGATAACATCTCTGATATGCCTTGTGCTTTGATTCTCTCTGTGCAATAAATGTGTTTCCTTGACACTAAAATTCAAGGGGCTTTGAATGAGCCATAGGCTTGAAGCTTCAAAGATGTCCTTTCTCTTAATAAATTTTTTGAAGGAAGAAACTCTTTCTCATTTTGTTTCAAGTATTTCAGGATGATCCTGGTACTCCCCTCTGCCACATGGTGTACTGGATTATGCCCCCATTAGTTACTTACAGTATTGCTAGATTTTCTTTATTACGGCTGATTTTGTCTATGGAAATAGTAATTTAAAATATGCATTGTTTTTACTTTATGTGCTGCTTTATTATGCCTAAGCATGCTTAATACTGCATACTAATTTGGGATATTCATTTGATTCTTCTTATAATATTATCTTGGGATTTGTTTGATGTTCTTGCTGTCGTTGATACTATTTGTTTTTTAGAAACACGCTTGCAAAAGTACAGAGGTGCTTAATGCAAATGCTACTGGATGGATCCTACTAATGCAGGGTCATTTTATGCTAATCTGTTAATTGATGTGGGTCTGATGTCTTTAGCAAAGGGAACCCAGTGGATATGTTTATACCATTATGTTTATTCCCAGTTTGACCAGAGCTCTGCTTCAGGCAATACAACTTGCTTCCCTGCAGCATAGCCCCTATTTGTGCAGGGCTATGCCCAAGGTACTTAGCTCAGCAGCTAAGGTGCGCTGGAGCAGTCAGAGCTCACACTACGTGCCTGCATCTCTCCTGGCATCCCAGACAGGTCATTGGGGTCTGACTCTCGTGTTTTTGCAGAGCTTGTTAGAGATGTATTCAGCATACTGGAGCAGAATACACAGTGCAGTATTCTCAGTGGTTTGCTTAAGAGCAGGGCATGTTATTGTCTCCGAAGTTTGTGTTTCCTCATCACATTTGTTAACCTTTGAATGCAAGAAACTCATTAAAGCAATTCTTCAGACATGCATACTCCAGACTTCCCCAGAGCTCTGGAGTTGCTGCCACATTAGCACCAACAGCAGCAAGAAGTGAATCTCCAAATGGGTTGATTGATAGCGAGATTAATGATCCTCAAGACTTCTGTCCAGGTTTATTATTCGGCAGCATACAAATCTTTGCTTTCAGGGAGTTGGTGGGGAGGGAGGAGCAGCTGGCTGCCACCCGGTCTGTCCGTATTAGTGATGAGGTGACGGACGTGGCTGTGGCGGAGCACTACCATTAGGGAGCGTTTTTCAGCATTCTCATTATCTCCCAGGTACTAAATAATTTGCTGCTCTGCTCTTGGTGCCAGCTGCTCTTTTCTTTTCCTTTGTGCTATGCTTCTAAAGGTGTCCTTTTGTTCCTTGTCTAATTGTGTTCTAAACAGAGTCAAGAAATAGAACGTTAAAAAAATTTAAGTAGCAATTTCTTTTTGAAATGGACAGTGTAAAAAGGCCCACCTTCTGAATACACGGTGATGAAAAGAGGAAGGAAATAATCACACATTCGGTATTTTCCCCCGGCCCCAAATAATCTGAGCATGAAGTACGTCCAGCAGCGTTGGGAAATCTTCCTAGTTCTCCCATGCAGTTTTAGTCCAGGTGCAAGTGGGTATGTGCGATGAGAGAGCCTCCCATTGAGCGTTTCATTGTATTTAAGAAACTGTGGCATTTCTGCCTGAAGATGGGCATGGCCTTCAGAACAGAAAATCTGTGCTGAGGTTGCTAGCACATCCTTGTTTTATGTTAGGTTCCAGTCTGTGGCTTGGGATACCTAAAATACCTCTCAGTTAAATGTCCTGATGTCTCATTTGAGGGAAGGAAATAACTTTTTTTGCAAAGGGAAAAGCAGGGCTCTTCCATTTTGAGGGATTAGGTGAGTTTTCCAAACAAAAACAAAGTTTCTGCTGTCCTGTCTTAGCTGGGATCTTGTCTATATTGTGCTTCTTATAACACAATTTTCATCCAGACAAATTACACTTTGCATTAAAAATACCTGCATTTTAACCTCCTGGCGTGCTACCCTCTGTTTTTATTCTTTCTTCTCCTGAGATTCATCCTAAAGGGAATTCATGTCCTGAAATGATAATATCAAGTATGCCCAATTTTGTGTTCTTAGAGGTGCTACTAAAAGCTCCTTTCTAGTAAGAGGCAATCTTCTCTGATTGCTGCAGTTCTTATGATTACAGAACAACTCTTCACTCAGTTAAATTTAGCTTCCTTCGGTGAGAAAGTTTGAGGTTCCTTTTTAATATTACATTATGTTTGGGGCATTGGAAGTACACATCTTATAGGAACTGCCCAAGGAAAAGGCTTGTCTTTGTTTTCCTCTGATTTTCTAGTTTTGCAGCGCAAATATCGCATTAAATAAGTAGTTGAGTGTGAGAGTGGAAAATAAATACTTCAGGCTTCCCTTTGGTTTTTAAAAACATACCTAATTTGTAAATGATTATAAGATACCACCTATATGTTTCTCTACCCTACTTTTGCCTGAAGACATAAACATTTGAATGGTGAGGCATCCATGAGGAAGCTTGTTCTCCTGCAGTAGAAAATACTGATGAGTAAACCCGTTCAGTCATCTGTAAAATTGCTGAGTGTATCCAACACAGCTGTTGTGAGTATTGATTAAAGCAGGAGGGAAGGTCTGAAGCTGCTAGCCCTGTCAGAGGTCACCAGGAGAGTAATTAGCTACCAAGTGTTACAGGGCCAAGTGTCATCACAAATAAGGTTTCACGACTGCCTTTGCCATTCTCCAGGGACCACAGGAAGATGGGAGAAGGAAGCGTGGAAAATGTTTGTGCTGAGTTAAACTAAGATTTATCCACTTAAAATTTGCAATTAAAGAGCTTTCTAAGTGCTTTTCTACACTGGCCACCTGGGTGCTTTCCGGTCACAGAGCTGACAGAGGGGGGAGGACTTGAAAGCAACTCCTCTTGGTGCGTGTTGTCATTTTGGGACTCTTCAGCCATTTGTATAGCCTTCTAAAATGATTATTCCTTGCATCATGTCTGAGTTCAGTACCACACGTGATTTAAATGGTTGTGTATTTCTGGTGCAGGAAGCTGCCATCGAAATCTCAGAGGATAGGGAGAAGAGGATTTTTAATTTCGTGGAGAGCTGTGCAGTCAGCTGGCAAACTTAGGCCGTCAATATTAAATTAGCTGTCTTTCTGTGTCAAAAATCCCCTGCCTTGTTTGCAGATTAGTTTTTCAGATGGAGAATCCCACCAGCACTGTGTTCTCCATCCCAAATACAGTCTCTGAGTTTTGTCCACCTTTGTATTTTTTTTTTTTTATATCTGCCTTTTCCCAGCGTATTTCTTGTCTTTATTTCTCTGTGTTAAATTGTGCACAGTTGGACTGGTGGTCATTTAGCATTTGGAGCCTCTTGGCTTCTATGGGGCTGTGTGTTGGTGTGCCACAGCTCACTGGTGTGAGAAAGCATTTGTCCTTGCTCAGAGGAAGCCCTCTGAAAGGGGCAGCCTCCTTCTCATCATTCTGTGTGCCGAGGAGTTGGCAGCTGTGAACTTCTGAAATCTACCCATGTACTGTCTAGACCTCTCAAGTTATCATATCTGTATGATGCGTAGCACTGCTCAAGAAGATTACAGGCAGAAATTGCTTTGTTGGGGAGAAGGCAAATGGCTTCAGGAGGGAGATGCAGGAACATCACAGGGAAATTTGCCATCTTTATCACCTTTCCTTTGCTGTTCTAATTTTTATGCATTCCTGCTCTGGATATCCTTCCATAGCTCAAGTTCAGTCAGCCCTCACACTGTTACTGTTCCAGCACAGCACAGGTTCTTTTGTAGAAAGCTTTTGGATTCTGATTGTTAAGCATTAAGACCTGAGAAGGAAAATAATTGTAGAAAATTGGAGCAATATAAGCCATTTTCTGGCTAAAAAAGAGTAAATGCAGATGTCCCTCTGATACAATGAACGGTGTATCAGTGCTCCATGCTGCTCACTTATTCATATTCATAAGATCAGCTTTTTCTGTGTGGTTTTCTCTTCTCTTTTTCTTCTGAGCGCTTGAGTCAGTTTTATTGCTCATAAAAATCAGTGACTGATGACCCCAGCTAGAGCAGTGCAGACTGCAGACAGCTGTTGTCCAGGCTCCCATCCACTGCTCCGCTGGTGACATGGTCGTGATTTGCAGCACTTCTGTTGTTTCGTAGTCTGTGGCTCTTTTCTGAGGAGTCATTGCCAATTCTGACAGTGACAAATGCTTGCCAAGGAATAGTGAAGCTAGTTTAAAGTGCAGAGCCATGTGTTACCAGTACACTTGACTGCATACATACTCTGTTTTTGGTGCCAGCAGAAACCAATCTTAATTGTGTCTCCTGGAAAACATGCAAAACAGTTCAATGAGAATCTGAAGCATCTTTTCTTCTATTGAAAGTGAGAATGAATGCACAGAGGTAGTGAAAGGGATAATTTCCTGTCTTTGTAGCCCTATTTGGTCGTTACTTGCAGCCCCCCTTGGGATAGAGTGGCATGGTGGATGAATGCTTGTATCCAGGTTGCATTCAATAGAGAGCGAGCTGTGTCCTGTGCAGCCTGGTACGGAGGTCCATTGTAGGTCTTGGTTTGACTTCTACTCAGTCTGTTCTGCCCACAAGGCAGAGGCTGTGTGTGAAAGTGGGGTGGTTGCAGCACCTCTTCATTAACAAATGTACATTCTGCAGAGTTCCCATCTGTGGGAGGCTGTTTCTGGAAGAAGGGTACCCAGAGGACAAGGTTTGCCCTGCACTGATGACAGTGAATAGGCACCCAGGACCCTTTTGAGCCATCTGCCCCAAATTGGTCATGCTTTAGGAGGTAATGACCCAAGAATAGAGTGGCTGCAAAGAAACCAGGAGCATAGGGTTCCTTGGTGCTATTGCAGAAATAAAGAATAAATCTGTGTAGCCTTGGGGAGAGAATACACATTGGCTCCAGCCAACAGAAACTTCTACGGAAAGAAAGAGCAGATCCCTCGTGTGCAAGTGATGGATGACCATGCCACTCACTTCTGTGTGTGAGGAAGGACACAGCTCTTGGATGTCCCCAGAAAGCAAAGCATTCCTCTTTGATATTTTCCCACGTTCAGCTGCTGTTCTGATGATGCCAGTGAGCCACTGTGCAGGCAGTTGATTGCTCCACCACAGCAATCCCTTGCTGCTTCTCCTTCTGCCTCAGCTGCTCCTGGGCAGCGCAGGTCCCTCGCCTGTCAGCACGGATCAGGGGATGCTGCAAGGCTGAGTGCATGGAGCAAAGGCCAAATGCTGCCCTCCGAGCTATTCCCAGCCCTCATGGACTGCAGCACACTCCGTGTGTTTGTACCGGAGGCAAAATTAACTAAACACAAAGGCATTATCTTCTACGAGAAAATAAAATGCATCCATGCTTTCAGGCTGTGGTGTGATCTGGCTCTCTCTCTCGCTTTTAGATGAGTATAAAGGAGAAGCTGCTTGAGTTTTATTAACTAATAACCAAGGAAACCCTTTTGGAGTGTCAAAATCTCACGAGACATCTCTTCTTTCACTGAAGCTAATCTGCTGTTCTGTTCAGCGGAGATGGAACAAGCATCTAACCCAGCTAATCAGGACCATCTCTCGGCATATTCTTTTTGCCTGCAGTGTGATAATAAGGTGCTGCTGCTCTGCATTTAACGTTCTGCTGGTTTGCTTTAATAAAGCGCTGTCAGTATCTCTGCAAAAAGACTCTGGGCAGGGGGATGCACTCCCTAAAGCTGTCTTTGCTCTCCAGCCCCTGCCTCTGCCCCTTCTCCAGGGAGATGCTAATCTCGCAGTGTTGTACTTTCTGCCTTTCTGTCCATATGTGACAATTGTGTGTCTGATCGCCACAATCTCGCACAGTTATTGTACCCTAGGGAAAAGGAGCCAAAAAAGCATATGGGGCTAGAGAAAACGGTGTGCTTCACTGCACACAGGCGTATTTCAGACAACTGACTCTTTGGTATGGTGCAGAAAATATGTGGGGGCTCTGAAATCTTTTGGAAGTAAAAAATCAAAGCTGTGATTTCGTTTTCCTCAGCCAATGCTGAATTTGTAGGATTACTCTAAAATTAGTGTTTCACTTGCTAAAATTGTAATCATCATGGATGCTATTGACATCCAGATTGCTCATTCAGTAAGGACTGCTTCTGTAGGAAGAAAAAAAACAACTCTATTTCTTTCTGCTCTATTGGTTTTCTGAGCAAATGGATACACGGGCACAAACATCCCAACATGTATACACGCAGGTTAGAAATTACAAGCTGAAGTGCTCATCATGAAAGCAGTTGTAGACTTACACCTTGTCTAGCCCTGCATCCATTCCCACCTCTCTCCATGGCTGCTTGTCCAGTGACTTGAAACAAGCAATTTTCTGCTCTCATCCGTACTTTTTTGCAGCTCTTCCCATAGACACACAAATTTACTGCAGCCTTGTAGCCTTAGCAACTGCTGCCACTTAAGGTTTGTATATGGAGAAGGGTAATGGGCAGAGGATCGTGCCAGGAAATAGGAAGCAGCAGCCTGAACCAGGGAAGAAGGCAGATACTGAATTCTCTGACATGGCTTCCTGTGGATTGGATCCCAGCTATCTGTATGTATTACTGCGAACTCAATGAGTTTGCAAGAGGCTCCTCTTGGATCCAGGCAACTGCTTAGCTAGTCAGGCTGAAAGATGGCCATAACCCAAACTTCAGAGCTTGGAGACATCTGCATGGCACCCTTGGATGGATGCTCTCTCCTGGTGCTGCGCAGAGGAGAGATGCAAGAGTAAGGCTGAGGTCCAGTAAGCAAAACTTGCTGGAAAACTCATGCAGTGAGGTTGTGGAGCCCCTTGGAAAAGGTCTTTTAAAGATTAGTCCACTTGGTCCTGCTGTCAGGATCAAGCCTAGTCCCATCAGTGCTGCCTCACACCGTCACTGGGAACCTTAGAAATGGGGGAGTCACCAAGGGTGTGGACACTGCAGGCTGCGTTCAGTGAGCTCAGGGGTAAACATGGAGAACTTAGAGCAGCTGTGAGCAGGTTGAAAAAGGAGTTTGTGAGGCATGTGTTCATGTAACGTGCCAGTATCTGGCATGCTATGTGATGTATGTGTATAAGGGTGTGCTTTAGTGTGGTATCTGTAACTGAGAAAACCTTTATTCAAATTGTGTGGTGGTTGTCTTTTCAAAAACAGCTACAGAAAGTCTACAAGGCATAAAATACAGAATTGTTAATGACATTAATGATTGCAGCAAACTTTACTGTGTAAAATATTCATTTAATGTGTTGTTATTCCAGTGTTGTGCTCAGCAGAGATATGCTGCTCTGGGTATTCAGCTATCACCACCATGGGCTTTACAGTATCACACCATGTGATTATGCAATACAATTACATGTTTTGAAGCTATTAAGGAAAAGCTATCTTATGGCTGCATTAAAAAACCATAATGGTCGCCTATCAGAGTCTCTCAGAGTCTAAAATAGCAAATTACAAAAAATAATTGCTTTTCTTAAGCATCATCAGCTTTAAAAAATCCTGTAAATCCCTAAGTAAAGGTCTGTCCTTTTATCAAACACCTTCTTAAGGCCTTCATTACAAGGAGAAGCAGTTCAAGGATTTCTGACTTGTATTGACTCAAGGGAAAGAGCCCCAAATATATCAAAATCAGGAACGTTTTGCCTGTTTCATATTCATAGTTTCTTCTTTCTGTGTGACTGATTTATTCTGCTGTGTGCCCCCAGGGTGTGCATTGTCCAAAATAAAGGCTGCCAAAAAAAATGAGAATGGGGAGCAAGCGTGGTGAGGGCAGTTTAACCGTTGTGCTTAAATGCTGAGACTCCTGCACATCTTGCATCCTCATGTGTGAACTCACCTTATGGTGTTTCTTAACAAAAGCATACTGACTAAATAACTAACTTCAGCACAATGCAAGACGTCGTGTCTGAAAATAGAAAGCTGCTATGAGACAGTTACTCCATGCTGTGAAAGACGCTCTTTCCTGCTTCTGTATTGTCTTAAGTTGTACTTGTGCTGCTGCAGCATGTGCTCACATTATAAAGTGCTGTGATTGTGTAGAACAAAGTACAAACGCATAGAAAGCAGAAAGCAAGTGCCCATGGTTATTTTAGCTTCTGGTTTTGCCTAAGAGAGTGGTTTGCTTTTCAGCAACTTTTTCGCTCTCTGGCACGTATAGATGTTGGAAACAAAGGCAGCACAAATTGCTTGCACCATGTCAGCAAAGCCGGCTCTGCAGAGTGGGCTCTCTGTGTAGAGCACAATGCCCAAATTACAGAGGAGCAGACTGCAAGGCAGAAACTTGTGAGCCACTCCATGCAAATACGCTTCAGCAAGTGAAACAGCACACTTGACAAAAGGCGCAGCTCAGAGGTCGCCTGCAAACTTTGCCCAGGTGTTGAGCAGTTCATTAGGGGCTGCGAGGGGCATCTCTCTGCCATGGGAAGCCATTGTTAAGCGCCCTGACAGATGAGAGCAGACCCTTCTCTTGTCACAATAGCTGCTCAGACCAAGCAAGGCTCATTAAATATTCAGTTCCAGCCTCAAGCAGCTCATTAAGTCAGCAATGAGGAGTGACGCTGGTGTTGGAAAACCCTGCCTCAGTTAACATCACCATGCAGAGTCTCCTCGGATCTCTTCATGTTATTCTGCTCAGTACCTTTTCTGTGATGACCAGCTTGTGCTCTCTGCTTTGCATTAAATACAGGTAAAGAAAGTCAGGTGGATTTAAGTTCTCCTATTCTTTATGGGCCTTTTCAGTGATGAGTCCTGGGGCCCAAGCAATTTGTCTGTCGTGTTTTTCTGTAGTAATACAAGCTCGCAGGAGGAGGATGGGGTGAGGGTTATGTGGCTCCAGTGTTTTATAATACAAATAGTAATGTCTGAAGGATAAGTTTTACAGCAGAACTTTTGTGACATGCAGCAGTTAAAGATGCTGTATTACCATCTATCCACTGTTACACAGCAGAAACTTTTACAGTAAGTAAGTATGTTGCCTGGAAATGTTGTGTCTTAGGTGGATTTGGCTTAAGTTGTATGCTGAACAATTCTCGTGCAGTTTTTGAATGATGTATTTGAAACCTGTTTTGCAACTGCTGACTTCTGTGAGTATACTTTCATTTCCAGTGGTACCTCAGAATAATTTGCAGTGGCACTTATGGTGGGTGGATGTCAGCTGTCAATGAATTAGAGCACACCAGAGCCTGGAATTAGAATTGAAACTGTTGAAAACTCAAATATGTTGTCTACTGGTGTTTTAAAACTGTAACATCTGCAAGTATGGAGCAGAAGTGGAGAAGCCAAACGTGCAAAAGTTTGGGGTTTTTTCACACTGTGAACATTTTTTCTTCTTTTTTTCTCCTTTAACAGAAAGTGTTTTCAGACTGCCCATTTCTATGTGGAAGACAGCAGCTCACCCCGTGTGGTCCCCAATGAAAGTATTCCCATCATACCTATTCCAGGTAAGGAGGACTTAATCCCCATGTTTTTGCTATTTTAAGTCTTGTTTGATTACACAAAAAAAGAGAAGGTTGTGCTTGTGATGAATTGTGTGTTAAAAAAAAATAGTGGTATTGATGCTGCTGCATTCAATAGAAGGTGCTTTGTAATGGGGCTGTGAGTACCAATGTTGTACTTTTCCATAGGCATCTCTCCCATGTTGTTTTAATAGAAATTTCAGAATAACCTTTGTGAAATGTCAAAAGCGCAAGTAACACTTCTTAAAAACACCAAGACATGGCATTCAAAGTGAAACCAACCTCTCCTTTGGGATGGGCTGGGGACAAAGAATGCACAGCTCCACTGCTCGCTTCAGGTCTGGGCGTTTGCCCCCCACTTCTGATGTGGGCAGAGGTGGTGTTTGCTGAGTCTCAGAGAGGAAAGCAAGACACAAGGATAAGCACACAATCTTGAGTGAAGTTCAAAACCATCTGTTAATTTGGTATTAATCAAGTTATCAAAGGTCAAATTCTCCCCTCGGCTATGTCGAGAGAAAAGCTGGTTGCAGGGTTTAGCAGTGTATTCTATTAATGAGGCATTTCCACTGGGAATTATCAAGGATCCAGCTTCCTTTAAGCAGTGATGACAGAGAACAGCTCGGTGTTATAATGGCCTTTGCAGCCACTGACTTGTTTGATGTTGCTTAGTTTCATGCACGGGATTAATGTACTCAAAATGTTGGATTGACCTCAGCCCATCAGATGTTTGTACTTGTCACTTCAAGGTGGTATTCTGAATTTCTTGTCATATTCTGTAATTTACATTGTTGGTGTGAGCACCGTGGAAGGAAGTGCCTTCTGGAAGAGCCTCCCTGCTTATTAGCTGCTACCTGTACTGCTGGCCTATAATAAGGCTCAAAGTTAGTAAACATAAATTCCGGCTATGTTGCCTTTTTCCAAAGGTGGGAGACACTTCCTGAAAATAATGTCTCCTAAACACTTCTTATGTTTGGAGATCCAGAAGAAACCTTTTTCCCCCAGTACTCTCACTGCTAAATGATATTCTTCTCTGACATCAGCTGCTGCTCCTGCATAGGCCGCCCAGTGAAACTTCTTCAAAAAAATTAAATAACAAAATTCTCCTTTGAACTAATTGCAACTGATGAATTGATAAGCCCTTGGAATTTTTTGGTGGAAGCTGCCAAAGCATGTGAGAAAGTGTTATTTTGCTACATGGATTGCAACACTAAAATATAAGTGGCATTTCCCCAAAAGCATGTTTTTTGAAGTGATCTTGTTAGCTTGTGAAACCTTAGACAATACAACCTTAAAAAAGATATTGGAATAGATCCTTGTGGAACCATGCATCTACCACCTACAGTTCAGTGGACCAACTTCTACTCTGAGTTATGTGCAAGCAGAAACGCTGGTGGCGATTCAGAGCAGTGTGCCTAAAGACATCTACAAACTGGCCAGGGCCTATCCCAGCATGCAGGGAGATGTAGCTGGAGACTGCTGGGCAGGTTGGGGTTGGCTCATCCTGGGCCCATACGTGATCCTGGGCACAGTGATGTCCTGAAGCAGCTTTAGGGATATTGGAGGTGATGCTGGTGTCTCCGCCCTGCTCTGCTCTGCTCTGCTCTGCCCTGTGGACATCGCTGGCATACTCAGAAGTAGTTTCCATTCTTTTTTTCTTTGCTACATTCTATTCTTACTTAGACATACCCTCTATTTCCTTAGATCTATGAACTTTAAAGCCAATCTGCTGGCTGCCCCCAGGGGGTACACAGCACAACTTTTCAGATCCAAAATCTGAAAAGTCTTTTTGTAAAGGAATGGTTTTATTCATTATCTACTTCACTTCCCATGGCATACACACTTGATTATTGTGCATGAAACCACATCACCCATAGGCATGTGGTTAGCTGTGTGAATTTGCTCTGAGATCCAAATCATTATCATTATTCATAATTATCTACACTACTTCATCTAGAGAAACGTGGGACAAAGGAGACATCATCAACTGAGTCAACCACTGGATATTGCAGCTGAGGAGTAAATGTAAACTCACGCAAGTGTTGTGCCTGTCTGACATACCTATAATCAATGGCAGAATTCTGAATCATCCCTACAACTCAGCTAAACAAAATTATTTCTCTATGTCCCTTTTCTTTGCCCAACATACCCAGTTCATTTTGGCAACCTGTACATTATTTTGTATGGATATCTTCAGCACTTGGTCTGGGCAAGATCTCCCTCAGCAAACCAGCTCCTGTTCCCATTTGTTTATTTTTTCATAGTTGGGCTGCAGCTGCACTTGGTCCATTTTGGTGGAGTTGAATAGGAATAGCAGCAGCACCATAGCTGCAAATCTGTATGTTTTACATGCTGCAAAACAAAAGACATTCCCATCAGTCCTCTTTTGTTCTCACTGCAAAACCTTCTCCATGATAGCAGTGCAGAAGTGCCCCTCTGTGTATCGTAGATAGTATCAAACATTGGAATAAGCACCAAATCTTCTTACAACCTCCCCCTGTTGTTTGCTCAGAGCATTTCTGCTCTGGTCCATGAGTTGTTCTGGAACGTGCTGTGGCTTTCCAGGTTCGTCTCCCAGCCCATGGGCACAACAGGCACTGAGGCTGTGCTGTCAGCAGGACTTGTCCTGAGATCCGTACAGAGAGAGGTGAGGACTGACACCAAGGCAAAGCTCAAAATTCTACGTTTAAAAAAAACAGTCCAGAGAAACACAGCTCGTAAAGAACAGAGCGGCTGGCCCATGCACCTGGTTCAGTTAGCATATTGTTCCAGATGTCTTTCACCATTTTTAATATAAGTAAAATGTCTCAGATGTGATGCCAGTCCTTTCAGCAGTGTCTAGACTGCGAGACTCAGAAGCACTTCCCAGTGCTTGGATCACATTGCATACTGCATTGCAGTAAATTAGGGTTGTTGTTTTGTTTTGTTTTTTACTAGTATTTGAGCTTCTGATTTAGTATATTTAAAATAACTAGTGGTAGAATCTGTGAGAGAAACACAGTCATACTTCTTAAGAGATATCTCACTTGACAAGGAAACTGCAGGTTCCCAGCTGAGCCTTGGTGTCTCACTGTTTTTCGCTAAGATGTGGCTGTCTTAAGGTGCATCCCAAGGCAGAGGAGCAGAGCTAGGGACTGTGGCTGTGTAAGTCACCATGCTAGGGACTGCTGAGGTACAGAGGGACGTGCTAACTGCAGCTGAGGACTTGTTTCTCAAGGGCATGAAGTTTTTCTCTGAGCACAGAGGTAGTGTTCTTCAGCTGTTTAAGACTTCGCCTGCTTTCTGCTCCCTGCGGATTAATGTTCCAGCACCATATTGTGAATTGTGCCTCTCTTCAGCTTCAATTAAATTCATGAATGCAGTATTGCAAACAGCCGTCCTCTGGAGCCAAGAAAATATCAACGTATTTTAAGGAACGTTCACCTTCCTTTTTTCTGTGTCACCAGCTCTGCTCCTGTACTGGACAGAAGAGCTCCTGGTAGCAATCTAATAGTGGTACTTGTAATGGAGGCTTCGTGTGTTTACTGAATCACCCAAACACATTTTTATGGTGGCCACGTGGAACGTGAACAGATCCTTTTCAGAGAGCTGTCATGCTGGACTGCAGAGAGCTCCAGAGTTGCACATCCATGTGCTTGAACCTTAAATGCAATAAATATATGTAATTAATGGCACAGCTGGGACCAGAGAATGGATATGTGTGAGATTGGAGTTGTGCTCCTTAGCAGGCAGTATCAAATAAGATCATGTTTAATGTCTGTGCTAATGGAAAATTCTCATTGTTTCATTCTCTTGGATTGAAATTGGTTTTTTGCTTAAAGGAAAAAAAGTATATTGCTATTGCATTTATAATTAATGATAGCCTGATCTAAGATTTGTACAAGCAGATTTAAACTGAGCTCTTATTTTGACACATATAAAATTTTATCGTTAACATCTTTATATTCCTGACTGACACATAGCTAATAGCATTGTAGCAGATAAGATCTTGAAGCAAGAGAGATGAATGTAGCTACAGTATTACACAGGTGATTTTTCATATTCTGCTTTTTCACGTCTCTCCTTTATCAGAAATTTGCCCTTGTATTCATTTGACTTGATTATAACCAAGTCAGTAATTATCTTGCAGAAAAGGATTCTGTGTTCTTCTTTCAGAGTTCTTTCCTCTTCAGGACACTCAGGTGTACTTACAGCTTTGTGTGTCTTTTCACACTAAAAGACATTTTTATTAAAAACAATGCTTGATTAAACAAATAGCTACAAAAATGTCTTCATTAATGAGGAAGAGAATCCCCACTAATCAACTCTCGCTAATTTATTATTTATCTTCATTTATCTAAATGACATTTATTTAGATTATAAATGTAAATTTATGATTTCTCTAAATTAATGAGGTCACTGGCTTCAAGATGATGCCAGCTATAGAGCACTTTCAGCAGGTGCTCTGAGCTCCTACTGCACTGCTTATTCCATCCAAACCTACTGTATTGTTTTTTTAGTATGTATGCAGGTACGAACTCCACAGAAAGCAAAGACCTTCTCAGTATTAAGAGTTTTTAAATGACTTTGTTGTATCATAAATCGACTGATACTCATGTTATACAAATAAAACTGTTCTTATATTCCTGGCTTTTTTTGTTATGCAGCAAGCAATGTGATCAGTAAGAAAAATTAATTATTCCAAATGAAATACAGTGGCTTCAGTTGCATCCTTATTTTAAATAGTAAAGCAAGAAAAGCCAATGTGCTGCAGAATTAAAGGCTGTGACTGTATAAATATGTGTAATTCAAATGCATTAAGTCTAAAATCCTTTGAAGAAAGTGGGGCACCTCCCATTTTTATGCGTGGGATTACTTGTAGAGTCAAGTACTAGCGTGAGTTAGGGCACGAGCTGGCAGTGGAGTTGCCTGCTTAAACATTTCAATTTCAATTTCAATCAGTGCCAAAATCTGAGCTGTATGTGAAGTTTTTGGTCCTGTAAATGTGCGCATTTCAGAGTCCACTTACAGTCTGTAGATACAGAGGTCTTTTTCTAAGCCTCTCTCTAGAGGTGGACGCCTGACCTCAATGAATTTGATGGGACATTTTCAATAACCTCGGCTTCCACTGGGGCCAAATTTCACCCAAGGGTGTGCTATTAATCTTCGCATTATTCTTTGTGATCAGCTGCTTTTCTAGAGACACACCAGATACAGACATATCGGGGCTTTATATCCCTATGCATGGTGTGCAGTCTCATATAGCTTGATACAGCTGCATGGATCCTATTTAAGTTTGGGCTCTGAATGCCCCATTACTGGCTGTGGACATGAATCTGCTGGAATTGCACTCCACATAGTTACTTCTTCATAGTTACTTCTCCTGCAGTACTGGCAGGATTTTGCTATAGCTCTGCAAGCCTTCCCTCTATCTAGTACATATGGAATGGCTGTTGGACTGAGGTGGAATAAGTTTTCATGTTAAATTAAGGCATAAGATATAAGGAGTATATTGGATTTAGTAGAGTGCAGAAGATAGTAGTTGGAAAAACAATTTATACACACTGTGAAAAACAGGGGAGAATCTTCATACCAAGTCTTCTGCACATCAAATGTAAAGCCTTCAGAGATTGCCAAACTCCAAGCTGGGCAAGGTAATATGAAGAAGAGCTTTGCTTCTGACTTTCTGTATTAATTGCTGACTCAAAACTGTCTATTCCACTCCAATACCCCTAAACCAACCAGTGAGCTCTCAGGCTACAAACGAGTCAAAGTGAGTCCTAGATCTTATTATGTGGAAATGCCATCTCTGATACAGTATTCCATTTTTCTTTTGCAATTGGCCTCTAGTGCTTTAACATTATAAAGGCAGCTTCTTAAGTGGGAGGTAGAGGAAAATCCTTCCTGGTAGGATTGCTAATTGCCCAAACTTTAAATGTAACCCTGTCCTAACTTTATTGCTTCTGCATACTTTGGGCTTCTTTTGAAGGTGCCTGTCATCCAAAAAAGCATATGCATTCTGCATTGTCTGCTGCCACTTCTTAGAAAATGAGGTAGAAGTGAAGGTTTTCCTCTTCCATCCTTTCTAAACAAACCTTTCTTCTTGGCATTCTCCTTTTTTTAACAGGAAATCTAATTTGCATTGTGCTCCCCTTAAGTTTTGTAGTTGTGATACTCCATTCAGATACTTGGACCAAGATGGGAATTCCACCGAAGTTTTCATTATCTGGGATAATACTCAAAGATAGCCCCATCTATCAGCTTCAGTAGTATCTGACTGTAAATGATTTTATTATAAATTACACTGCTTTTAATAATGTTTTTTATATATTTGTATTTGTATAATTGTAGTTATCTTAAAGTGTTGGAGACTTTTGCCCCTTTTCACCTAGTCTTACTTCTTTCTCTGAGTAACACGAAATCTGAGCATACCAGTATGGTGCCAGATTCAACTCTTATTTTGTAATGATGTAAATCCAGAATCATTTCACTTACACTGATACAACAGATGGTTAAATACAAGCCAGGAAGAGCAATAATTATGTCTGTGGTATTAGAGGTGAAGGTATGTTATTAAAGCATTTCCTTATTCTCTTTCAAGAATGTGTGGATCTTGCAAAATGTAAGCATCATACAGGCCATATCAAATGTCACTCTGGTTTCTGGATGGGAAGAAGTATATGACGCAAAAGGAAATAAGCACAGAATATCTGTTAAGGCTCCTAATTAGCCATTATAGGATTCCATTAGTCCCTTCAATCGACTAAAAGAATTATAGTCATTGAAATCTATTCTTTTCAAGTTGGAGGGGGAGGTTAACCTTTGGACTGAAGAAAGTGCAAGGAAAAGCATATTCCATGTGCATTTAGCTACATCTGTTGCTTTTCTTAGAGAAGGTCAGAGCTGTCTTCAGGTAACATCAGTGCAGATACCATTTAAGAGTACTGAGTACATTGGTATGTATTTCACCAGAGGTCCAACAAACTGCCCACAAGTAAGCATGCGCAGCTTGGGTAATTAATGCTCCTGGCTGAGGGCAAGGTGTTGGAGGTCATGAATAGAAAATTCCAGGTCCAAATTAACACTTTCCTTTTCCACCAGTTAGTGTAATAGGCTCTGTCTTACGGCTTCTTTCTTGCAACTAGCAGCAGGGGACACGATGGGCAGGAGGCAGCCGTGTCCCGACCAGCCGAGAGCTGCCTGGCCTCTCAAGCGATGGCTTCTCCTGCCAGACCTTGCACCGCCAGCATGGCCATATTATCCCAGCAGGATAATCATGAGTGCTTATTGGGTTTTTAACGTTTGTGGTTCTGATACTAATCTTCCAGAGATCAAACATTACATTTGTTACAACATGGTTTTCCTGAGTTTATGGGCAATTTCAGCGGCGTAAGCTCTGTGTCTCCCAGTGACCTCATACGTCACCAGTATTTACTATTTATTTGCCTTTTGTTTCCCATGTTCTCAAGTGGGGCAAGATATTGCATTGGGTTATGGCTTCTGGGGGGAGTCAAAGTGGTTGTAGAAGAGAAAATGCAGGAGAGGAAAATGGGAGAAGAAACATAAAGGGTAGTGAACAACAGAGAAGTGAATTAACAGTGACTATAAAGGTGGAGAGATGCTGCCACCATGCAGTGATGACGATAAAAGAAAACTAACCCTATTTTGCCATGGATCTCTGGTTCAGACCCATCCTTGAAATTGGTGGGAATTCAATGGACTGGAGAGTGCGTTATCTCTAATGTATTTTTTGGCTCACAGATCACAATTAAAATTAAATTCTACCTTCTGCAAAATTAAATTGGACACTCGAGTTTGCTACAGTGAATCCTTGATCTTGGTTGGTCTCAGCTGGGCTAGACTACTCAAGAAAAAATAATAAATATGGATCTTTTCCTGTGACAGTGTGTGAAATTGCTATCATCACACAAGCTATTTTCAGGGAAATTTAGGATGTTACTTTTCAGGAGAGGAAAGATTGTTTTACAGGCTCTTGCTATTGACTGCTGTTCGTGAAGCTCGTTCCATTCAAGTGTCTTGGCATCAAAAATATTAATACAAATGTTGCTATGAGGTGGTACTCAGTATTGCACAAAATAAATGTTAGCACTTAAATATTGTTAAGTGCAGCATTTCTGCATTCTGCAGCTTTTCACTAAGAGGAACATACACTTGTCAAATGTTTTGAGTTCTTTATTATTCAGCAAATGAGCATGTGGTTAATTAAAGTAGCATTACTACACCGGGAGGTGATCAGATTGCAAACATATCTTGAACAATTGGCTCGTGTAAATAAAATAGAAGAGAGCTGATTGAAATCTGAAAATGTCAATAGATGCAAAAAGCCACCCTAGAGCGCTACCTGATAAAATAAGAGTAGAGAAGTAATGACATGGTCAATATTAACTGCCATCAGCTGGAGAGCAATCAGGTTGTCAGGGCTGGATCTATAAAATTCTTGCCAAAGTAGAACCTCATTTACACATACAGATCTTCATACCCTTTGCTAAGAAAAGCATATGTGACAGCTTAGGGGTTTTAGCTGCCAAAGATCTTTCACTCTGAATACAGTAAATGTCACATCTATTTATTTATCGTTAAATTTTGCTAAGTATCTGTAGAAATATTTGGATTTTTTCTATCATAATGTAGATGTTCAAAAGGAAAGGAATCCAGATTATAATGCAGCTGTAGTACCAAACCATATGGCTGCGAAATGGGAGCAAAAGTACATCACTGAATTACTGGGAGTAAACATAAACTAGATGCGATCTTCAGAAGAATATTAAATGGGATACATAAATACCAGCGTGTTGCCATAAAATCATGCAGTCAGACAATAGTAGCCATCAGGCAATAGATTATTTCACATGCTGAAAGTAATCACAGTTGTATAGCAATTTACATTTTCAAAATGCCAGACTGAAAATATTAACTAATGAATCTTGGCAAGCGCAGTGTTTCTACCAACTGCAGCGGTGGTTATAACAGCGTCTATGCCTTTTTTGAGAGAAAGAGTGAGAAATGAGGCAACCGTCCTGCACTCCAGTTTTGTTAGGATCCGCCATAGGTGCTAGAAATGGTCTCTGTCTTTAGTTCAGGTCAAGCATTTAGCTTCTTTCTTTTGAGAAAATGTCTGCGGGTCACTTATCAGTGAATACGGGGTAGCGTTTGCACCGTGGTGAGCAAGAACAAGCGGTCCAGAGGAAGACATATTCAGTGTTATGAACAGTGCCTGCCATGAGAGAAAGCTCAAATTAGTGTGGGTGTCATGTTCCCTATTCTTTTGCTCAGAGCCAATTTCATGCTAAATTCTCTCTCTTTTGATTCATTTTTGTGTAAAAAGGAAAAAGTTAGTAATTCCTCCATTCCAGGAGAAAAGTCTTCGTTTCTGCTCAGTCTGATAAAAGCTTACTGGGTGCAATTATGATCTGTGCTTTCCTATTTTGGGTCTACACTGTTCTTTTTATACAGCGTGGAAGGAGAGAAGATCTCATCATTCCCTTCACAGCTACCTTCAAACTGCATACAAGAACTAAACAATGCTTGAATTTCAATTGGTCTTTTTAAGTAAGATTCACAGGGAATAGGCTCAATATTCATATTTGCAGTGCTTAGAATTAGAAATATAATATGAATGTACATCAAAATTGTCCAGATTTATCAGGCTTTCTTATTACTGCATATTGAACTAGCTCTACCGCTGGGAACTCAGATCTATGTGTGTTAGCACTCGGTACTTTATTTCCCAAGTCTGCAGCTGAGAGTGGATCTTGAAATTTTACATATGAGACAAATGGCAACCCTGAGTGTCTCTTTCTTTCTACAGATGATATGGAAGCAATTCCAGTCAAGCAGTTCGTTAAACACATCAGCGAGCTGTATTCTAATAACCAGCATGGGTTCTCAGAAGACTTTGAGGTATGATTTAATGATCCTCTAGTAAAATGTTGTTTTCCTAAAGTTAATTGCGTATTAATAGTAAGGGGCTGTGTGACATCTGTGTGATGCTGTCGTGTCAGGTAAATGCAATACTCAAATGCATCAGGAGAAAGAGAGAAAGACCAATTTGCCACCAGGTATGAACAGTCTGGGACTGGATGTTTACAGAAGGCTTCTCCACGCCACAGAGCAAGAGTCTGAGGCGGGCTTCTATTACAGTTAGTGCCTTTAAGGGGAACCTTACTTAGTTTTTATTATATGCCTGCAACATGAAGATGCAAGCAGTTGTTTTCAATTCCATATTTCTCTTATAATCTGCAGCTGATTTTAGTCCTGTTGGCCCAGAATTTGTTTTTTCAAGTCGTGCTAATAAGATACTTAGCCTTTGTCCAAAAGGAGCAGAACAGTGCTCACTGTGAGAGAGAATAACAGTTTTTGGTCTTCAGTGAAAAAACCCAAACAATGGCTGTTCCTTCTGTTTGCACTATCGGTTCCTGGAGTCCTTCCTCCATTGCTATTGGAGCAATTGGTTATTTTGTTCCAGTAAAAGATTAAGGCTTGTTTGTGAGTGTTCACTTAATGTTAACTATTTTAAAATTTGCATCTTACTAGCTTTTTAGAACAGATTCTGACCTATAAATATGCTATAAATTGGAAGTAATTCCAAAGAAATGAAAGCAATTTGCACTGACTGGGTTACCAAACCCATACTGCCAAAATATGGTAAACATCACATAGCATGAGGATGGACTGCAGTCGCATGCTAAGAATTCAGTATTCTCTGCCTAGTTTTTAGACATGTCTTGCATTCAGTCTAATCACAATCACAGCTGAACTTTGAGAAGTGTAGAGAAATAGGAGGAGCCCCAGGAAATTGCATTGGAGCTGTGGATACTGGCTTCCCCATCAGCAAAAAGAGGTGTGTTCGTGCAAAGCATGTGAACTACACAGGCAGCTCTGCTTACAAACAAGGCAATGAAACAAAATAGGTGGCCTAATATCTACAGCTTCTTTACTTACTGCAATAAAGACAAGACTGTATGTGGGAATTGTTTTTAATGGGATCATTTAAAACATTTATCGTTGCTGTTTGTTTACTGTCTATAAAGAGTGGCTGCTTTGTATGATGCCCAAAAACCATTGTGCAAGTTAGAAACATTTTGTATTCATGAGGAAGGCAAATGTGTAAGGTGTTAAAGTGATTTAGTTCAATTGACTGCTGGCTGGATGGCTGAGCAGGAATATTGAGGCATTTAACAATGTTGATGGTATTCAGGACAAACATTTATTCTCCAGAGAGTAGAATTTGATCAGGGTGATCAAATGCAACTCACTCTTCTCAATTATTTATGAATTGCGACCCCAGTGCTATTCATCACAGCTGGGTTTTACACCATTTAATTATTCAAAATAATCACCATCACATTTGTAAACTTGGTCTGGCTTTAAGCTGGCTTTGCTTCAGCTGTCACAAAATCACTGCTATTAACAAATGTTGGACACCTTACGTCCATGTTTTAGGGAAGGAAAACACTGCTCTAATAGCCCTATTTCTCCCTTTCTCCCAGAGCCCCCGGCTGCGGGTGCCACACCATAGCTGCCAGTCAGGAGACATGGCTGGAGCCAATTAGTCCTGTTCCTGGGAGCGCAGGGTCCCCTCAGCAGGAACTTAAACTCTCCAGCTGCACTGCACACGAATTCTGTTCTCCCCACTGGCTCAAAATTTAGATAACCTCCTTTGAAGTCAGCATAGCTGCATCAGTTGTGTGTTCTGTGTCGCTGTGGTCTCTGCCTCCTAAAGACTAAACAAAATCTTCTACAGTGAAGAGAGGGAGCAGGAACAAGAAGGTCACTGGTTGGGATCAACCTCCCAGCTCCCTTTCATTGCTTATGTTCTGCCCTGTGGACACCCCGGGGGCCTCATTTTCTGCCTTACAGTTCACAGAGATGGGATGGAAGAGTGAAGCCAGAATTGTTCACAGACCCTGTGGGTGAAATGATGCCTGCTTTTTGGTGTGAATCTCTGCCTGTGTTTTTGGCAGCTGTGTGTTGTGTGCAGTTCATTTTTAAATGAAGAAGGTGCCTGTGAAAGTGAATTTTATGAATGCTACCTCCGTCCTCTTAAAATGAGTGTAATTACAGCAAGATCTTTCCTGAATGTGCTTAGGAAGCGTTTCATGTGCAGAGGAAAAAAGGACTGGGAACTCACAAATCCTGTGATGGAAAGTACATCCAAACTGATTCCTTATTCCCTGTGGGTAACTGCAGTGCAGGTACCCAGCTTTCTTGTCTGGTGATAGCTGGGCTTTCCTCTATGTACAGAACTGCTGAGATTTCCTTTGAGTCCCATGAATTTTCAGTTTTTGATATAAGCTAGACATCACCCAATTTGATATTGAGCAACGTTAACTTTCTGAACTCAAGTCCACACTCATGCATTATCAGTGCTGGTTTCTGATGTAACTCTTTGTATTTCAGCTTGGGATTTGTTTGACTTAAAGCTGAGAAAAGCTCAAGGAACTTTTTTGGCTTGTTCCCAGGCAGCACCAGCCCTTTTTGCCGTGGCATATGGGGTGAGATGCCATGTTTTCACTGGGCAGCACTGGGGCAGGGTTTGGTGCCTCTTTCCCTGTGTGCACTGGAACAAGACTGAGGAGAGACTGAGAGGTGTAGCCAGGAATTTTCTTGGCATTGCTATTTAATAGACGTTTACAGACTTTTCTTCCATAAATTTCTGGCTGCTTCTCAAACCCTGGTAGACTCTTAGTACCTAAAAGCTCTAATGCCCAGCTTCCCACAGCAGTGAATTCTATAATTTGTTTCTCTAGAAAGGATTTCCTTTTGTTTTAACTCATGCCTGATAACACCTCTGTGTCTCCTGGTTTTTGCATTACAAAGTACATCCTTTTTCATTTAAACGCTTCGTATGATTCTCTGTGCTTCTGTGTATGATATTATCCCTTCCTTAATCAACATTTTTGAAATCTGAAGTATTTGATCTGTTGTTTGAGGAAGCCATTGTACACTTAGGGTGACACCTTTTTTCTTCCTTTGCCTTATCCTTTCTGAGGTGGGGAGACCGAAACTGTGCACAGCGTGTAATGAGTGGATTTACTGCAGAGTTCTGCAGGAGCACAGTGATGTTTTCTCTTTGGTTTTCTATTACTTTCATCCTTCCTAACATACTATTTGTTTTTTAACAACTATTGAGCACTCAGCTGACACCTCTAGAAAACTATCAGCTGTGACCCCAAGGTCTCGTCACTGAATGGCAATAGCAAATTGAGAAGCTGTCAGTGTGTATATATAGTTAGGGTTGTTTTTCTCAAGTACATCACTTTGCATTTATCAACATTGAATTTCATTTGCCATTTTATCATTCAGCCACTTCATACTGGGAGATCATTCTGCTTCCCTTGGCAAACAGCTTTTTTTTTTTTTTTTTTTTTTAAATTATCCTGAGTAATTTTGTATTATAAACACACTTTGTCTCCTTTGCAGTCCATTTATGAATAGATTAGGTCCCCACGATGTCCCACTGGAGAAATGTGAACACTGACAATTCCCACGTGGTAAATACCTGTTCATATGCAAAAGGAATTTTCCTTTTGCTTCTCAACAGATCAGTTTTTTGAGTAATGTTTTCTGAGAGGCCTTTTCAAAAACATTTCAGAAATCCATATATGTGACTCTCTTCTAGACTGTCCTTGCCTATGGGCTTCCTCAGGGACCTCTCCACGGTGTGTTAGAGGCACTCACTAACTCTGCTATTTATTATAGTGTCTAGCAGTTTTCCCCATAGACCAGTCAGACTTAGTGGGCTGTAGTGCCTGAAATCCCTTCTGATTCTCTTTTGCAAAACTGGTGTCACATTCGCCATCTTCTGTCCCCCTGATACTCAGTCTGATTACGTAGGGCCTGTGCCCTCCAAATTCTTGTATCAGAAAGAGTGTGAAGTGCCACCTCCCACTGTAAAGCTTTTCACTCCCTCCTCCTGGCCTGTTTCTGGAAGAGCACAGTAATTTCTTCTCATAGTCATGTCCTTTTGCTCTGAGATTGGAGCATTAGGCCAAGAAATCACCCTCCATCCCCAAAGCTAACTGTGAATTTGTGTATTATAATGTCCTATTTGGATTTCTGAGATCCGATGATTTTATTTACCTCCCCCCAAATTCTGAGGGGGTCGGTCAGCACTGCTGCAGGAGCGATTAGAGCTGGTGAGTGCCGTCTCTGCAGACCTCTCTCCTGCCTGTGGCTGTCCGAGTGCAGTGAATCATTGCCAATTTGGAGTCTGAACAGGCTCGCTGAACTCGGAGGCAGGCTGTCTAGCTCCCTCATCACATAAATTGAAAATATCTTTATTCTCCAGCGGCACCTTCTTCTAAACGTCTCAAAGAGTAAGAAAATAACGAATCCATATCTTCAGTGATGGGGCAGGGATTTGCTGGCGTTATTCTCATGGTTGTTGCGACTCGGGGCAGGGGTCACAAGCTCTCTTTAACCAGCGACCTCGGAATGTTATTCTCTTGTGAAGGGCTGCATTGAAGACTGAGATAATGCTGTGCTTTGCACATTTCTTGAGACACTAAAAATACTGTGTAGTTATACTGGCGTCCTTTACAGATTAGACACAGCGTACACCAGACCCATACTTATTACAGTATCTACACCAAGGAATTTGGCACTAGAAAGATGCCATTTCAAAAGCGTGCTGCTAGCAAACATTGCTGCAGTGGGAAATGTTTTAGAAACCTGACCTAAAACTGCCATAATTAAAGGTATTCTCAGGCTGTGCATTGCTGCAGTGAAAGCAAAGGGAAGCAGCACTGTGCAGCTGGAGGATGAAGGATCCCTGCAGAGGAGGGCCTTCCTGGAGTCTAGCTTACTGTCAGACCAACAAGGTGGCATGAATTAAGAGATAAAGTTGAAGAGAAACAGCAAAAGAAATTCAGATACCGTACAATCATTTAGGTTGAAAAAGACCCTTAAGATCATCAAGTCCAACCATCAACCTGACCTACCATTCACATCACCAAGTCCCTTAGTGCCACATCCACATAGTTCTTAAATACCTCCTGGCTGGCTGTCACTAATGATATTCTCAAAAGTCTGTGCCTAGAAGCCCCGCTCAGAGGAACCATAGCTGCACATGAGGAGTGCGAGATTTTGGTCGTATTCCCACCTCCATACACACCGAAGGGCAGGATGCAGTGAGCAGATGCTCCACCATCCGCTGCTCTCACATCTGCAGGCAGCACTGGGTATACAGCCCAGCAGCATGCACGCCTCATCAGTGGTCCCAACTTGCTCACACTTGCATCAATTTTTAACTCTTTATTCAGGATTCCTCCACTGTTATCCCTGTGTTCAGTCCTTTTGGTTTATTTGTTTTCCCCTTCTGTCTAGGCTGTCCCCAGCTCACCTCTCTCTTTAAGTGCCATCAGAGAGTTTCTACTAGTGCTAAATTATTGCAAAAATCTACACTGCTCCTGTGGGAGATCTTCAGATGCTATTTGCTGTCTCTATTGGTGTGCCATGTTTGCTGTGATAAAAGAAACAGCAAGAGCACTACCAGAGAACTCTCTAATTTGGGATTAAAATAATACATCAAAAATGATCTTAAAGGCGAGTGAACGAACTGCTTTGGTACTGAAAAATACCACAATTATATCAAAACGGAGCGATGGATCTTCTCTAATTTAGCCCTTCAGATTAGGATCCTTCCTTTGTTCATGACTCCTGCTCATTGCTATTCATAGGCTTTTACAGTTCAGCTCCTCCTAGGACATCTCCTTAATGAACTAATGGGAAACAACAGCAGCACTGCATAAGGCCAAATCAAGAGACCGAGTTCCTGCTCAGTCACTGTAGCAAAAATTCCTGCTCAGAGCCTTGTATTGCCAGCAAGATGCTGGAGCTGTTTGATTTTACACTTAAATGGAAATTCTTTGAAGTTTAGGAGAAACTAATCTTTAACTTGTTTCAGAAAGGCAATGAAAATGGGTCGTTAAACCTGGGTGTATCAAATTCCAATTAGCATTAGCATGGACAATATAATTAAAAGCTAAATTAGCCATAATAGCGTAGACTAGAACACTTTTTACAGTAACTAACAGTCAACTGAAACGATGCACTTGGTTTCTTGGGTTGTCAATGATAAGTTGAAAGGACAGAATGAGATCTTTTATCCATTTATCTTTGGACAGTAATGTGTTCTGCAGAGTTAAACACGAGGAGCAGCAGCACACCTTTACAATCACTAGAAGAGACCAAGCAGCATTGAGGAAACTGAAGAAAAGAGCCCAGAGCTGAAAAGTTCCTTTGATATGAGATGGTGAATAATGCACGTAGTGATAGGGGCAGTGTTCTGCTCTGAGGTGCTAAAAGCAGTTAAGTGCTAATTGCAGAGTTTGTTAAGGCTGCAGTGAGCAGCCTGGGATCAGACCTGACCTGGCCGTTTGCCTGCAAACTTAGGCTGTACCAGTGATCCAACGTGGGGATGCCTCACATGCAGATGAATGACTTGCCAGCCAGCAGGAAGCTGGAGGATGTCGTCTGTCCTCTGGCCCCTTGTCGGCCAGCTGCAGTGCCCCAGTGCCTTCTTTGCTTTGTGGACTGGAGCAGGCAGGCTGAGCCTGAAATGGCCTTTTATTGTTCTACACTGATGTTACAAAAGACAAGGGAAAAGGAAAAAGGAGGCGCATTGGCAAGGGGAGGCTTTTCTTGAACGGCCTCCTTTTGCTGTTCTTCTGCAGGGTGCAGGGTAGGAATCCACCATTGTAGCAGTTTGCAGGAGTATTAAAATTCATTTAAAACGTTCAGTGTTAAGAAAAGGCATTTTCAGAGGATCAGCTCTCACAGCATAAGACCTTCTTTTCCACTGCTGTGTTTTTCACCATCTTCCCTTAATCTTCCTCTTCTATTAACTTTGTATTGGCCAGCTGGGAACACGTACAGCTGAGAAAACAGTCGGCATCAACATAAAAAGGTTAATTAAAGTGATTAACCTTACCAACAATTCCCTTATGGAAGAATCCTATAGAATTTAATAGAAAGGGATGCATTTACTATGTAGTATTTAAACTGTCAGAGAAAATTCCTTAGCAGGGATGTAATTCCCTATTAAATTCTCTAACTTTTGAGAGTATTCTCCACAGAACCTTACTGGATTCATCTGCACTGCATGTGGCATAAATATTTCAACGCTAATAACGTCTAAAGAGAGTTTTGTAGCGATATGTGTTTGAAGTCAGGCTTTTCAGAAATGGAGGAGCATTTTTTAGGGGTGACCTCGAGCAGCACAGCAAGGATGTTACATGATTTCAACATGTAGAAAAATAAATAAATAGAAGGTAAAAGAAAGTGTCATTAAATGAAAGCAAGAGGGAAGTGATGCTGCTTTGCCATTTGTGAGTGAGGCTGCACTGATCCTGCCTGGTGTATAAGCAGAAGTCACCTGTTTACTGGAGCTGACAAACAGCATCAGGGGAAGCACACACTGTAGTGTGGGTTTTCTTCTGTGCTAGAAATGGAACTATGAAAATTCTATTAGGACCAGCTGAGAGTTTTGCCTGATTCTTCTTTGTCTTTGCTCAGCTCATCTCCTTGAATGTGAATGTAGTGTATTTCTCCCTGTGGAGAAAAAAGCGATTGTTATTTGGGAGTGTCGTGTGGCCATAAAAGCTGTAAAATGCTCAAGGTTTTAGTATACTTGGCACTTTCAAAATGTAAATGTTGAGGAAGATATGAAAACTGCAGTGCATCTCCTTTGTGAAACGTCTGCATAGTGCTGAACTCTGATACATCTGCTGTTTGTATAGCATTTCTCTTGATAATTTTTCTCTGTCACTTAGCTTGTGCTCTTTGTAGCAGCTGTGAGCTCCTAATGACTTTCTCTCTTAGGCAGGTTCTATGCTGTTGTTTTTAAAGCCCATAGTACAGAGCAATTCGGTGCTTCCCCATCCATCCTTGGGGAAATGGATTCTATTTGGCGAGATTTCTGGGACTTGGCAGTGATTTGAATAACTAGCTTCTTCCACCATTTTGTTAATTCCAAACATTGATATGTTTTTCAAAAATGTGTTTTAAAACTGCAAATATTTAAGCTAATGATGAAAAGGGGGTTTGCTTTGTCAGGAAGGTTGTAAAAGAAGAAAATCTGACTCAGAAGTGGTATAATATTTGAGTTGGAGGATTGCAGTGATTTGGTTTGCAGGGCAGTCCTGATGGGTGTAACTGTAGGGCAGCCTGGCCGAGGGAAATAGCTGCTCTTCTGAAAGGGCAAAGAACCGATGGTGCACTGCCCCATTTCAGTAGCTCTGCCTTCTGCTCTTCAGTGAGGTGAGGAAGGATCAGGTGAAGAGCTGGAAAGTCAATTGGAATTAGGTATCTGACCTAACTAGGCTGCTGTCTGCATTTCTAGCTTCATGAGCACTTTGCAAGCCCAAATGCGTCCCGCTTTGTAAATGACTGAATAGACGTAGCTCCAGAATATATACGTGGATACAACCTTTTATCTTTTTCACTGTATTGTTGGCTGTTAATCACTGTCCAAGCAGTGGTATTTAAAGCACTAGCTGCTACCTTCAGCAATCTATTTTATTTATACTTTATAAAAGGCATCTCTTCAGAGAACTAGCAAAAGGTCAATGCCAAACTGAAATGTCAGAAACCCTGTTTGGAGAGGTTATAAGCAAATAAGTTATCCTGCAGTCAAAAGTCTTCTGTTGAAATGGTTTTGATGTTTAATTTCGTAGCCTACACTGGGGCCGTTCCTGCCTTTGAAAGCACTCTGTCTGCTGAAGAGGGGAGAGAGTGGGGCATCAGGAGATGCAGTCCAGAAGATGGATGGACTGCTGGTCAGAGGGGCACAGTAGACTACTGCAGTGCCCAGACTGCATCTGTCACAGGTCTGTGGAGAGAAGGACATCAGGGAGCAGCGAATGCCTTCTTAGTTTAAGCAGACCATGTCCTACAGCACAATACTGAATGACTGTGTTTAATCCAGCGAGTAAGATATTGGTACTTTAAACATGGTTTCTGTGAGCTGTTGCAGAAGGAGATAAAACTTCATTCTTTGTGCTGACACATTTTCTGTTTGAATAATTTTATGCCTAGGAAGTGCAGCGCTGTACGGCCGACATGAACATCACTGCAGAGCACTCCAACCACCCTGACAACAAGCACAAGAACAGATACATCAACATCCTAGCGTGTAAGTAAGCACAACTGCAAGCATGTTTAATCAGCCAGGAAAGGCACTCTCACAACGTGTCTGTGTGGTCTGAAGTTGTATTGTTCCACAACAACTAATAAATATGTGGAATTGCAGCTGGGAGGGCATTTTCCTTCTAAAGGCAGTGGACATTCTTGCTTCTCTGAGGCTACAATTTCACTCCAGCTTTTGTTTTAAAGTATTTTGCAGTTTGATGGTCCAAGTGTAGGTTTAGAAGTTATCAGTTTACTATGAAACTTTGTGGAGGAATAACTGGGATAAATTGATGATCAGAGCTCTTCTGCTTGCAAACATCTGAAAACTGGCCTAAGGGAAGTGCATGGTGGAGCAGCGAGTTTTACTGATGATCCCTGGGATTCCTTTGTATTCCCAAAGATGCTAAATCTTACAGAGTACATCTGCTGTATTTCAACCTGCTTCAACTGTGTGTATGACTTGGACAAGCGGTGATCTTTGTAGCACAGTGCTGGCTTTGCCTGTATTCCTCTGAGAACTGCAAATCTGGACACAGCTCTGGAGTGCAGATTTGTACAGGGCTGGAGTGTAAATGCGGTAACTTTTCTCAGATGTGGAACAAATGGCAGATGCAGCAGTTACTGTGGTTTAGGAATGAAAATGGAGAGCAACGACATTAAGTTCCTGTGTTTATAAATGTTGCAGTAAATCTTGAATGTTTTTCATGGCATAGGGATTAAATGGGTGTATCCCATGCTTAGAATCAGTCGAGGTACAGGCTGAGCACCAGTAGCACTCTCGCTGCGTGTCCTTGTGCAAGGAGATCCTTTGCAATTGTCCCAGCTGTGATTTTAGACAGAGGGGTCTGGTCCCTCTAAGCACTGAGAGAAGCACCCTTAGAGAACTGAAGCAGGAACTTCAGTACTACAGATGGCACCAGGAGAAACCTCTTTCTCCATTCATATGTTGGAAGGCAAATAAAGCCGATGTTTCCTTCTTGAAGTTAGCCTATGTCTCATTTCTGCATGTGTTGGAAGCACCTCCCAGCCCCACACTGCTGCTCAAAAACAGAAGGGCTGCCATTTTTTTTCTGATTTAAGCAAGAAGCCAGGTATTGGAGTGCAAGAAGAACAAGAGCTAAAGAGTGCAACAGCGTGATCCAAAGTCTGTCTTCTCAGTGTGTTGAGGGTGGTGAAGGAGTGGGGACATTTGCTCTGCTCCTTGAGCCAGCAGAGCTGAGTGACTGCTACCATGATCAGATGGCCGAGAACAGTCACATTCCACTTCAATCCAAAGCCAGTTGCTTCAAGGAATTAATAAGGGCTACTCCAATACATGGGAATTAGGATGTTTTCTTGCAATTCTGCATCATATTTCCTTAATGCTTCTTGTTCTGTTCTTTGTCCTGCAGATGATCACAGTAGGGTGAAGCTGAGGCCTTTACCAGGAAAAGATTCTAAGCACAGTGACTACATTAATGCTAATTACGTTGATGTAAGTTATTTGAATTATTTTTTCTTCTCTAAATCCTTCCCCAGCGAGGAAGCATTGCTACTCGTGAAATGTTCATGTTTTCCAGCTTCACGTAAGAGTTTTGCTACAAATTCCTCGCTATTCTGAATGAGAAAGGCACCTTTCTTTGTTACCTTTAAATTATTAATTTCTCTGCCATGATACTGCTTTCATCTCACTTAGCATTATGGTTTTCTTTGAAGGGTTACAACAAAGCAAAAGCCTACATTGCTACCCAGGGACCTTTAAAGTCTACCTTTGAAGATTTCTGGAGGATGATTTGGGAACAAAATACTGGAATCATTGTCATGATCACAAACCTTGTTGAAAAAGGAAGAGTAAGAGATTTTCTAGTTTGTTAGCAAATACTCCTTACCATCTCTCCAAATCACGTGGGCAGAATTTGTTTTAAATGGTCTGGGATGATACATGCTGATGTCTAAAATGTACCTAAATAACTGAGGGTTACATAGCTAGCCATGATTTTACTTTTTAAAAAAGCTCTAACCACAAATACAAAGAAGCAGCTCAAACCTTCAGCCAACCCATCCAACTATGTCTTTGTTCAGAGAAAATGCGATCAGTACTGGCCGTCAGAGAATAGCGAGGAGTATGGCAACATAATAGTCACGCTGAAGAGCACAAACATTCATGCCTGCTACACTGTGCGCCGCTTCACGGTCAGGAACACAAAGATGAAAAAGGTGGGTGAAGCCTTCACTGTTCTCATCCAGATGCCTTCTAGCTTGTGCGGGATGCAAGCCACACAGGAGCAAAATTCAGCTGTTGTGTAGGCAACTTGAAGCAGCAGTGAATGGGAAATGAATAAGCAAAAATAGGATTACAAGGAATCTGGTGATAGGTTTAACCTGTATTTCTTTCTCTCGAGTTTGTTACCACCTTGGTATCAGAGCTGCTGCTGTCATTACCTATTCCTGTACATCTTTTCCTTGCACTGTGTCTCCACCAAACAAAAGCAGAGCTGCAGGAGATTCTTTTTGTCATAGTCCAACACATTTTCATCTGGGCAAGCTAATAGGACCAAATGGAGGAATGGAAGTAAAACCGAAGGATTCTTTGCTTCTCTTTCCTGATCTTTCTCTTCTTTCTGCTTACAATTTGCATGCAGGGTCAGAAAGGAAACCCAAAAGGGCGCCAGAACGAGAGAACGGTTATTCAGTATCACTACACTCAGTGGCCTGACATGGGTGTGCCAGAGTATGCCCTTCCTGTGCTGACCTTCGTTAGGAGATCATCTGCAGCCAGAACCCCGGACATGGGACCAGTGGTTGTGCACTGCAGGTATGAAGGATCACAGAATCATAGAATGGCTGGGGTTGGAAGGGCCCTCAGAGATCATTGAATTCCAACCTGATGCCGTGGGCTGGTCGCCAGCCACCAGCTCAGGCTGTACAGGGCCCCTTCCAGCCTGGACTCCACTTCCAGGGATGGGGCACGCATGGCTCTCTGGGCAGCCTGTTCAAGCACCTCATCAACCTCTCAGTGAAAAATTGCCCCATGATATCTGATTTAAATAGATGTGATCAAATGCTTGATGGTCAATATACCTATTTTGCAGTGTGTGCTCTTTTAAATGCCTGTGAAGGCAAGCACTGTACATTATTAAGACAGCAGTGTGCCTGCCCTATGGATGCAGGGAGATGTGAGTTGGCTTAGCCTACATTTGAAGCGTGCTCTAATCAAAAAATCCTAGTTGCATTAGCAGCATGATGCTGAGCTGCTGAGCATTGCACTGATGAGGCTGTGCAATTCCTGGTTCTGAAGCCTGATTTCCTGCCCATTCAGCACACGGGGAGGGCAGGATCACCTCCACTGGCAACCAGAAAGTTCCTAGAAAACTAAAGTATTTTGTTCAGGAATTTTCATGATTGAGGCTAGCAGTGAACTGAAAGTCTAGGAATAGGTGCATTTGTTTAGTTCTGTTCTGCTGTTGTGTTTAGTGTGGCTTGGCTGTATTACATGGGTTTCTCTTACGTTTTTTGTAGTGCTGGTGTTGGCAGAACTGGAACCTACATTGTGATTGACAGTATGCTGCAACAGATAAAAGACAAAAGCACAGTTAATGTCCTGGGTTTCCTGAAACATATCAGGACACAGCGCAACTACCTCGTCCAGACAGAGGTAAAGATTGCAGTGGGGCTCAGTGTATGGCCATATTCATTTTTATGTTGCAGTCAAAGAGCAAATAGATTTTTCAGTTACATCCCTGTAAGTATTGAATATATCACCAGATATTTGTTGCACTGAAATGCCTCTCTTTTTCTAGACCAGAAATTTCAGATTTTGCTTATGACTTTTTCAGAGCTGTGTGTGTTAACACTTGTGAATGTTTTTTTTTTATTTGGCCATATTTGCACGTGTGGGTTATTTTGCATACCCTCCTTTGGTGCTCTACCCCTCAGTTAAAGCCAGCCATTTAGTTTATTCCAAGCGCTTACCTGACATGCTTTGTTTATCTAGGAGCAGTACATTTTTATTCATGATGCCTTGTTGGAAGCCATCCTTGGGAAGGAGACTGAAGTATCTGCAAACCAGCTGCATAGTTATGTTAACAGCATCCTCATACCTGGCATAGGAGGGAAGACACGATTAGAAAAACAATTCAAGGTAAGGCTTATCACTCCCATCCAGAGGGACCTAATTTCTCCACTTTGTGTTGCTTGGTATGCCTTCCCTGTTTGTTGTCATAGATAATGAACCTAACCAGAACACTTCATTAGCACAGCAGAGCATCTTGGGAAGTTCAGGGCACAACAAGTCAGCCATGCTTCTGGGAATCAGCACTAATGCTCTTGAAGTCAAAGGTGCAAAGAGGAACACGAGCATTGCTTTGAAGCGTGCTGCTGATAGTCTCCCCATTTTGAAGGAGCTGAGTGTTCCTGGGCCTGTGGGTAGTTTGGCTGGAGGTCTTACTCAAAACAGTGATTCTTGTGCATATATATATGGAGAAAGAAATGAGATGAGGTTCTTAGTGCAACTCACTATTTCCGTGATGTAGATAAATAATTTAAAATGTTTTAACATCAAGAAACACAACATGCCTTTCCATTGCTAATAGCTGTGCTTGCTGCTTTTCCCTACTGTATTATAGCTGCATTCATCGTGGCCAAAGTAAAATTATTTGCTTGGATCTGTATGAAACCTACAATTTTCTGATTGTGTTTTTTGAATGCATTTATAATTTTTTTTGTGGGACTGCATTTCATATGATCACACGTGATGTCATTTTTCACACCTAAACTCAGTTTAATAGCCACATAAGGAACTGAAGCTGTTAAATTTTAACAGGTGAAAAGCTATTCAAAAAATGAACAAGGTGGTCTCAGAATGCACTTGTAGAAATGTCAGTACTCTCAATCAAGAAAGACATTCCAGGTGCATAATTACCACATCAAAGAAACAAGCGCAGAAGTGTGCACACACACACAGGAGAGAAAGACACTTTATTAGAAAAAAATTATTCCACTGCTATAAAAAATACCAAGTTATAAGGATGAAGATGTTTTCTTACGACTTATGGCAAAATTTGCAAATTGGAGGTGCCGTTTTCCAAAATGGCTTACTTACTCTGCTGGAGCTGCACAAGTGTTTAGAAACTCTGGAACTTCCAGTGTAACAATGCCAGTACGTAGATGAGTGAAGTGCTGTCGTGATTAGAATGGGTTTGAAACTGGGACTAAGAAAGCAGTGATTATTACGTTTTTCCCTGATTTCTGCTGCTGCCTTAGAGCTGGCAGAAAATAACTCGTGCTCATGCCTTGGTGCAGAAGTTCACTTACAACCGACTGAGAGTAAAATTACCCTGAGTAATGAGTTGCTGGTGCAAGAGATGGAAAAGCCACCTTCACCCTTCTTGCTCTGGGAGAGTTCCCCATACGCTGGGGGAATATTCAAAGACAAATCTGCCTCTCTGACTTTTCATTGTGCCTGGAATGAATTTAGCAGAGCAGATAATACAACTCTTAGCCTCAAATCTCTGCTGCTGGTGTGCTGAGTTCCCAAAAGGCCTGGCAGAAAAAAAAGGTATTCTGGAGGAATTATCTTGCTTTCATTTTGAAAGAAAACATGAAAGTTTGTGTGGTTGGTTTTTTTTTTTTTTCATAGTTTTATTTTGCTAGCTTTTGTTCCTCGAGACTTGCTTCCAACTGAACGTATCTGCAAGTCTTTGAAATATATTCTCAAAGATAACTAAACGTACTGTTCTGTGAAAATGCATTTTGATGGAACTTCATTTTCAGGATGCTTCAAAGCTAAGAGCTGTAGAGATCTTTTTAGCCATTAAACAAATTGTATGAAAAGATGATTTCCATTGGCATCTTGAGTATTTTAAACAAGTTTAACAACACAATGTATTCTTGTACTGATGCTTCTTCCTGGGAGTTGGCAAAGAAACCACCTCTCTTCAGGTAGAGTGCTGTGAGGACTGACTTGCTACTTTATTTTGTTTCAGCTGGTTACACAGTGTAATGCAAAATATGTGGAATGCTTCAGTGCTCAGAAAGACTGCAACAAAGAGAAGAACAGGAACTCATCAGTCGTGCCATGTAAGATCGCACCTTCGGTTTGATCTCCGCCTAGCATAACTTCTTGCAGTGAACACTTCCTGTGTTATGCATGAAAAGGCGTAGCCACAAGCAAGAACAAGTGTGATCTGTATAGACCAAGCTGTCCTGTCTTTGCAAAATTACTCTGAAATCATAGAATCATAGAATCATAGAATCACAAAGGTTGGAAAAGACCTAAAAGATCACCTAGTCCAACCGTTCACCCATTCCCAATAGCTCCCACTAAACCATGTCCCTCAACACAACATCCAGCCTTTCCTTGAACACCCTCAGGGTCAGTGACTCCACCACCTCCCTGGGCATCCATTCCAGTGCCTGACCACCCTTTCTGAAAAGTAATACTTCCTCATGTCCAGCCTGAATCTCCCCTGCCGTAGCTTGAAGCCATTCCCCCTGGTCCTATCACTAATGACACGAGAGAAGAGGCCGACCCCCAGCTCACTACAACCTCCCTTCAGGAAGTTATAGAGAGCAATCAGGTCCCCCCTGAGCCTCCTCTTCTCCAGGCTGAACATTCCCAGCTCCTTCAGCCTCTCCTCATATGGCCTGTGTTCCAGACCCCTCACCAGCTTTGTTGCCCTCCTTTGAACACGTTCCAGGGCCTCAATATCTTTCTTGCAGTGAGGGGCCCAAAACTGGACACAGTACTCGAGGTGCAGCCTCACTAGTGCTGAATATAGGGGAGCAATCACTAGTGCTGAATATAAGGGAAATGGAATGAAAGAAAACAGTTATGGTGTCAGTTAGGTATACTGCCCAAGTGAAACGTTAATGTGAAGTGCTTAAGAATTTGAATAATTAGGTGGAGGATAAACCTATGGAATACTGTGATAATTACTTTGATGCAGCTCTCAGCTCAGGTGAGATCTCCCAGAGTGATTGGCACAAGTGTTTTTATGATGTACTTTGTAGTACATTTGTTTTCTGTGTGCAAGCCTTCCTCAGGTTTGAGGGCCACAGTTTCACAGACGTTAATATGGAATCTGTGCACAGCTGCCTGGCAGCATGAACTTGCTAAGACCAAGCATAGTCATGATGTCATTCCCATCACGTTGCCCAGAGCACAGGGCATACAGGGTAAGCAGTGCTCAAAGTAGTGCACTGCTATAAGGGCACAGGTTTTGTTATGAAGTTTGGTAACAAAAAGAGAAATCGCCAGGATATACATGATAAACAAAGGTGAATGGACTGAAATAGACTGTATGACCTCACAGATTGTGTCCTGTCTCTGCAGTGATTTCAGTTTGGCAGTAGGAGCCTGTCAGTTGGGTTCAGGATGTTGTTGAATCCAACCCTCAAACACAGAGCAGTGCAGACCTGCTGGAGAACATTTGCTTGCTTCTGAGTTTTTGCCCTTGATGGAAGGGTTTTATCTGAAAAGGTTATCTCACCTTCCAGATGGGAGGAATGAGTGGTGGCTGTGCTATGGAGAGGTAGGGAAAGCAAAATCAGTCACCTGGGTTTTTGTGCTGCTAGAAACAAATGGAATGCTACAGTCAAAAATTACCTGAAATCCCCTGTTATCACTGCATATACTGTTATTCGGTAATTCAGCCTGCTGTGAAAATCTTTGCTATAGTAAAATTTGATTCCTAAAATTACTTTGTCCTTGTGGGAATATTGTGCAACGTTCTCTTTTATATTTTGTGTTAGCAGGCAGTGCTTTAACACGGTTAAGTGCAGGCCTGCTCCTGCAGGAGATGGGAGCTGCAGTGTTTGGTTTGTTAACGTCTGAGAAATTCCTGCTTTCTGCAATGGGCCATGATCAGACTCTGATATTCTTTTATCTTTGTCTTATAGCTGAGCGTGCTAGAGTGGGCTTGGCACCACTGCCTGGAATGAAGGGAACTGATTACATTAATGCCTCTTATATCATGGTGAGGAAGCCAACGCCTAATTACAAAGTAAAATCAATTCTGAGGTGCTAAATACCAGATGCCTGTAATTGTCTTAATTCTGTATGTAATGGCTGTGTATTAACGAATGAGATTTTAACACCTTCCCCGTAATGTAAAGCTATTAACTGTGTTTTATTAAAGATTGTTGCTTAAGAAAATTAAATACTAGATGCATTTAGATGGAATGTGTATTTTCCTGAGATACAGTCAAATAAATACTGGGATTTAGAATAAGTGAAAACAACAGGGACTTTGCTGGAAATGGCGCTACAGAAATTACAGTTTGTGCAAAAATATTGTGGAATAAAATGAAATAGGGTCATCATATGTGCCCGCAGATAAAATTAATGCTTCAGAAGTATTGAAGGCAATCAGTAATTGTGGTTTGTTTTGCTGGAAAAGGGCTACTACAGGAGTAACGAGTTCATCATAACCCAACATCCGCTGCCACATACAACTAAAGATTTCTGGAGAATGATCTGGGATCACAATGCACAGATCATCGTCATGCTGCCAGACAACCAGAGCCTGGTGAGTGAAGCACCTCCTTGCCTGTGTCATAGAGCAGTGACTTAGCTCAGCCAGCCACCAGGGTTGTAGAATCACAGAATCATTAAGGTTTGAAAAGACCACTAAGATCATCAAGTCCAACCATCAACCCATCACCACTGTGCCCACTAAACCACGTCACTAAGTGCAGCATCTACCACCTTCTTGAGCACCTCCAGGGATGGTGACTTCCCAGCTCCCTGGGCAGCCTGTTCAGTACTCTTTATAAGAAGACATTTTTCTTCACATCCAACTTGAGCCTCCCCTGGGTCACTTCATTGCATGCTGTAGCTATACTTTCCGTTGAAAGCAAAGCCAGTTTGCAAGTCACCTCCTCAAACTTTGTCCTAAGCTTGTTACAAAAGACTAGGGCAAGGGCTTTGAGAAGAGCAGAAATACAAAGCAAAGACATGAGAAAAGTTGCTTGTTTCCAGGAGTCGAAGGCCATGAGGACTTAAGGCTATGAAAGGTTATAGAAGTTATTTTAATGTCAGCAAAAGTGAACGTGTATGTTAATTTGTGAGACAGAGAGAGAGAAACAGGTGACACAAGTGAAGTGCTAATCAGTGCTTCCACGTTTACTAACATGTCTCAAGAGGACACTGCAAATAATGAAGAATTAAAAGGTTTGGGTTTTTTCATACATACATCACTGAGGTGAACAGACAATTGTAGCTGAGAGTGGTAGAGAAACCACCTCTGTTACAGCTGAAAAATAGCAGTCATGAGAGGCAGCAGTATAAATATTATACTCAATACTTAAATATGATATCATTAAACTGAAGAGGCAGCATTCTATATGCTTCCCATGTGCAGTGCAACTGCAGGGCAAAGAGCATTCAGTGAAATGTGATTGAATCAGAAAGTACTAATGAAACAGAGAGTATCAGGTAGAAATGAAGAGGTTGATCTTGTCTTTAAAAGTCTGTAGACTGGCTCTGCAGAGCACTGGACTCAGCTGTATTGCTTACAAGGATGCCTGGTGCCAGCTTTCATCTTTGGTGAGCCCAGAACGGAGGCTGTCTACAGGGCAGTAGTGTCTGTGCTTTGGTTCATTGTTTGGCTTGTGACGTTGGCTGCCAGGAAGGGGTGGGATGGGACCAAGGCAGTATTTTCCCCTACCCTTAAAAATTCTACCCCTACATGAAGTGTCTTGTCTGTCTTCCACCTAGATCTGATCCAAAGACCTTCCACTGACATCCTTGAGTTTTGGCTTAGACCACAATAGATACAAATTCAAAATAGTAAGCAATTAATTGTAAAGGTCAATGAGTTTTATCTAAACAAGTGTCTAACTTTTATGAAAAACTGTGTAGGCAGGAGGTAATATAACACAAAGGTTAAGTGGAAGCGAGGTAAGAGAACCATTTCCCCATGAAACCAATTAAAAAGCAAGTGTTACCTGTTTGGACTCACAAAAGAGGGGCCTGGCAAGCTTAATGACTTCTAGTAGACTAATAGTGAGTTGGTTTTAGACAAAAATATCTTTTAAGTGTCAGCTCTTTATCATCTCTATGTATCAAACCAGTTTTTTGATCTGCTGGATTTTTCAGTTGCACACAAGATATCTGGAAGTCTGCAGTAGTGTTTTTCCTTTCTTCCAGGCAGAAGATGAGTTTGTGTACTGGCCAAGTCGTGAGGAATCTATGAACTGTGAGGCCTTTACTGTGACCCTTATCAGCAAAGACAGACTGTGCCTCTCTAACGAAGAGCAAATTATCATCCATGACTTTATCCTTGAAGCTACCCAGGTAAAATAAACCTCCAATTTTGGGTCTTGGCTTTTCTCCAAAATGCTAGTCATGTCATTTAAATAGGGCAGAAGAAAAGTTCCCTAGCAGTATTGAAAGCTGCGTACTTGTAAATGCACGTGCATGCCTGTTGCTCACAGGGGAAAGTTGTTCTCATTGACTCCTCCCTCCCACATCTTCTACTTCCAGGTGGATCCCTTTAGCTCGCAAGGCTGTAGTATTTAGTGTTTGACACATTTGAAAGTGAAAACATCATTTGTCATTCAGTAATTACAAAAGTAGATTGAATTATTCTTTGTAAAGTACACCAAGGTCCTGTTTCTGCTTATAAAATTCACAGTGTAATTGTGTGGGGCGTTAATTACTGGGGATTATTTATCAAGTACATTTATTTTGAGTTGAAAGTCTGCCTCTACTTTGGTTTCAGAATTGCAGCTAGATTTTGCTGCACAACATTGGTTTGGCAAACCCTTTTAAATTTAAATTCCCTGGTTGGTTTCCTCTTGTTTGAATTTTGACCTGTGAACTCAGAGGGAAGCCATGAAATAAAGAACAAAATCTTTATCAATTAAAATTGCATTATTTTAGGATGTTCAGCAGTACAGAGATGCTACAGTTATGTATCTTCTCTCTTCTTATATACACAGTTTGGAAGAAGATTCCTTCTCAGTGTGTAGAGAGGCTCTTTCTTCTTTCATTCTTTCATCGTGGAGTGGGTAAATGTGAAACTGAGGCAGCTAATGCTGGGGCTGATCTTTTCATTTCAGGATGATTACGTTCTGGAAGTCCGCCACTTTCAGTGTCCTAAATGGCCAAACCCAGATGCTCCCATAAGCAGTACCTTTGAACTTATCAATGTAATTAAGGAAGAGGCCTTAACGAGGGATGGCCCCACCATAGTTCATGATGAGTATGTCATCTCTTTTCTCTCATTTATGTGAACAATATGCAGAGTTACTGAAGAGTGCTTGTTAGGATTGATGTCTATTCTTGCATGGAATGGATGGGGTTTTGTGTCTGAGGAGCAGGATCAGGGTATTTACATTTCCAGGAATGAGGTTTCAGTTGGCACTGAGGCCAAATACATTTTGTTTGTTGTAATTTTTGTGTTGGCTGTTGTCTTGGGTGGACTTAGAAAGCGTGTTTGCTTTGTATGCAGTTTGCATACTTCTGTACATAGAAGTGTCCCAGACAAATTCTACAGCAGGTTTCAGAACCCAGCGGAGCCCAGGTTCAGATAAAGTCCTTGTGCCCAGTAGAGGCTTATGGAAACCAATTTCAAAGCAGACCTGAGCTCATGTCTGACAACTCGGGTTTAACATGCAGGTAAGACACAGAACAGGCTCAGCTTGGCTGTGTCTCGGGATGAGCAGCAGTATCTTGCCACAAGGATTTTAAAGTTTTCTGAGAGCAATTTTCTTTCTCTTCTTTCTTCTTTCCCAAAACATCCCTAGGGGCCATATGGTGCCAAGTGGGAGGGAGCCCGTTAACACAGGGCCAGCATGTCCCAACACTTGTCTCTTTTGTAGTGTAATGGTAAGCATTGTCTTGCCAGCTATGCTTGAATGCCCAGTTGTAAAAGATGCTAAATACTGCGGTGCATATTATTGATTTGCATTCATTATGGAGCTGCAAAATACTGTTGCTGTGAAGCCAGAGCCGGAGTCTAACAGGACTGTCTTTGGAAGAAGCTGTTTCGTGGTGGGCAGAGTGCTTTCAGGCTTTTTTTTTAACTCTGCCATCAAAATCCCAAGGCAGCCCAATTTCTGACACCGCTTGGGTTCTCCTTTGAGCGGACAAAAAGGCAGCGTAAATGACTGCTAGCCCTCAAGCCCCTGCCCTGGGGTCTGTCAGCCCTTTTGCCATTGCTACCAGACAGACAGAGTTAGTGGAAGTCTTAGAAATCTTTGCCTTTTGTGTAACAGTGTTACTGGTGCACTCTGCCATTCCCGTGTTGGGATCAGCTTTGTGTGGTTGCGTGCTCCGACCTGCTGCTGCTGCAAGAGCTCTCCCTTCATATCAGAGTTCTTCCCAAAAGGTTCCTGCAAATGGTGCCTTGGGCTGAAGGAAGTAGTTTTCCTCCCAGTTTCCTGCCTTGCTGCCACTTGGTGTGAGCTCTGCTGGCTTTTGCCGGCACTTATTAATTCCAGGCTAGTTTTAATATTCATGCTTTGGGTAGTTTGAAGTGAGGTTTTGCTGCTCTTGCAGTACTTAAGATTATGTTTTACAAAATTAGAACCATTATTGATTTGGGTATTCATATTAGACCTAAAGAAAAAAATCAGAATCTCATTTCTAGCAGTGCTGAGTCATTCTTTCTGTAAATTGCTTTTTTGGTTTATTTGTCATATTCAATGATTTTATTTTTATGCCTAATACATAATTTGGATCCTGCTTTTCACTGGAGCCAAAGCAAATGTAGCTGAAAATGAAAATTTCCCTTTACTACATGCAGCTACTATATCACATAATCCACTAATAATTACAACTGCGGATTAATTCCAAATATATGAATTTTCAGATGCTAAATGCACGTGGTATTTAGGAAGTACACGGTGGGATGAACTTGATAACAACATTTCAAAGTAGTTCTAAAATTCCAACTGGAGACTGCTGCCAAGAACGTTAAATGTAACTGCCCATGTGCAAGCAACTACATGAAGTCTGAAAGTTGCATAACTTTCAGAGCGTTGAGCATTCGGCTTGCTGGGAGGTGGTGGCAAAGAACCCCAGTGGAAATGAGGCCGTTAGGCCCAAGAGGCATTTTGTTGTGTTCCACCCATGGCACGCACAAAGGCCCCTGTGCCCAGTGTTCCTGCAGGTGCCCTGCTTCTTCCATAGATTTTTCATCAAATATAGCAGGTCTATTGTGATCTGATTTCTGTTTCCAATTCCCAGGCAAATTGAGTTTCCAAAAATCATATGAAATTAAGTCAGCATATGTCTCGATTTCCACAGGAGCGCTGTAAAAAAATCCTAGTGGTAATCTTATTGTACCAGATGGCATTGCAGCTCTCGCTGATTATTTAAGCTTTTATGTACAGTTCTCCAAACAGCTTATGGAGTAAGTCAGCACCAACGTCCCCCTTTGCAGGTCAGGGTGTTTAGATACCGACTTCCTCAAAGTCACAAAACTGGGACAGAGTTTCAATCTCCTGAGTAATGAGAGAGCAGAGTTCAGCTGCAGCTCCTCAGAAGCAATTATGGGCTCCTGCTGCTTAGGATCCTTTGTCCCCTGCCCCACAAAGGCACGTGTGACTCCAGCATACCGCAGATTTAGCAGCAGTAAGATTTCTGTGTGGCCAGTTATGTCGAGGACACACAGTCCTTCCCCTGACAAACAGGCATCGCTCAGGTTCTTCCTAAGTGACAGCCCAGCTCAACTTACCAGGATCTGCAATGTCTCTTGGGTGCCCAACTCAGGAGTGTTGCATTTCGCTTAGGAGTCAGACCTTAGGAAGACTGCGAGGTGCTGCCCCACTTACTTGTGAGCACCTCGTATCCGTGTTAGTTGTATTTCATTATCAGATGCAGAGGAACAGACAGGTCTCATTTCTTTTAATCATTTATGTTTTGCTTGAGCTCCCACTGAGGTACTTAAAATACGCTCAGCTGTAATGCGGATGCTTTCAGTACATGTGGCAGGTGAGAACTGATTTCACTGTTACACCCTGCAAGCTGGGTATGTTTAAAAGGCTCACATCCTTCTGCTGATACAGTTCTTCATACTGAGTAGTGCAGATATCCTGAGATGAATGGGGTGCCATCACTTTTCTTTTTTGTTGTTGTTGTTGAAATGACCAAAAATAACCCAGTATAAAGCAATCATCTGCTAGACATGAAGTTGAACTACAGTAATCAAATGAAGTCCATGTCAACATGTTCGTGGCTCCGTGTCGGGGGGCCCAGGGGTGTTTCTGAGTATCTTATCCCGTTGCTGTGGTTTTTCAGGTATGGAGCTGTGTCAGCGGGAACGCTATGTGCCCTTACCACTCTGTCCCAGCAGCTGGAGAATGAAAATGCTGTTGATGTTTTCCAGGTGGCAAAGATGATAAATCTTATGCGGCCCGGAGTATTTACAGACATCGTAAGTCCCTAAATAGAATATAAATGGAGAGTTTATGAGATTTTCATCTGAGACCACAAGCATGAACTGAAACGCACGTTGTGTGCATTACCAAACCCCACAGCTTCTGCTGCCTTCTCTTGAATTTAAGCCCACCACTGATTTAACACGGTTATGTATTTGAAATGGCTGAATGTGGAACAATTATCAATGAAACGATGCACTGAATTCATCATATGAAATCATATAATGGGCATCAATTGTACATTACTGTTTAAAATCAACGTGCTGATGGAATAAAGAGGAAAGCAGGGCAACTGGACAAATGTCCTTCTTGCTGGGAAATTAGTAATGACACAGTGGTGTTTTTGCATTATTCTGTTTCTCCTGCAGTTTCCTTATAATGTCAACAGAAAGACTTCTCTTCAGTGGGCAGCAGATCAGCAATAATATAAAATGCTCACAATTAGGATGTTGGGCTGATAATGTTAAGCTGGATTAACACAGGCAATCACTCTCAAAGTATTTTTCTGTGATGTATGTATGCTTCTAGTAACAAATATCCATCACCTTCCTTAAAATGCCACACGTCAGTGCCGTTCACCTGCATGCAATGAAAGCATTGAGGTAACTTAGGTAACTTGTCTTTCTATTCCAGGAGCAGTACCAGTTTCTTTATAAGGCAATGCTGAGCTTGGTCAGCACTAAGGAGAATGGAAATGGTCCCATGACACTGGACAAAAACGGTGCTGTGATGGCCAGCGATGAATCGGATCCCGCAGAAAGCATGGAGTCTCTTGTCTAATTGGAAACCTGAAAAGGCACTTAATTTGTAGAACTTCTGAAGACTGAGCGAACTTTTTTGAGGCCTTTTTTGCCAGACTCTAGGTTATACAATAACCCAATTACTTTTTTACACTGATAAAAGTTTTGATATTTATTTTTTGCCATTTTATGTCTTAATGGTATCCTACTGAGCATTTGCACCTCTGTTTATTTCACACAGTGAAACGCAATTTTATCTAGTTTGCACTATATGATCAGTGTTACTGCCTATAATCTTCTAATACAAAACAAGCCCTGATGTGACATTCCATGACAACAAACATGCTTTTTCTGTTTTGTTTAAATGCAGTGAAGTTTTGCTAAACTACAGTGACCCTTGAATTTTCAATCTTGAATGCTAGGCGAGATGGATTCTTTCTACAACAGATACTGTACCCCTTCATTCCATATTTATTATTTTAATTATCATGTCACAACTTTGCTAACGGTATTCTGCATTCCAGTGGAGTGGATGAGCAGCGTTCATCCTTCTTGACAAAATGTGGCAGGTGATTATTAGCTACAGTGAAGGTGTAATGGCCTTGTGGAGCAGAAACAATTATTTCTGTATTGTTTCACGTTACTGTTTTGTACGCTCACAGACCTAAGACTTGCTTCACATGGAATAGAAAATCACCTACAATATAATTATGAATTAGATGCAATTCATGTGTGGGACGCAGTGACAGGTTTTGATTTTACAATCTCAAAGTTTCTCCATTTATGCAGAAAAATGTCAGTTTTTGCTTTTAGCCAGCCCTGCGATGGGAAAATATTTTGGTTTGATTTTCATCAAAGCCGATGCAGTAAGAAATCTCCTACAGCCCCAGGTCAGACCTGTTTTCAGATATATTGAAGGTAGCAATATTTTACATTACTAAGCTATTCAATATTTTAAACACATTAATTTCCTTACTATTTCTTGAATATGACCTCACACCTAATGGTATGTTACATGATGACAGGCGTTTCTTAATTTCATAACTGTTAGATGCCATTTTTACAGGTGTGTAATTTTCATACTTTAGTGCTAAAACATAAAGTACTGATCCATATTTACTGGTGAAGCAAACTAATAAAAAAAACTACCTATAAAGTTACATTCTCCCTCTTTTTTTTGCCAGACTAATTCTTTAGCACAACCCTAGTTTATTGTGTTTTCCCTCCCACACCAATGAACTGGTTTTTCCCAGATTATATAAATCATTTGAATTGTTGTTTGGAGCATCTAAGTATACATTCTCATTGGCTCCCTTTTCTTTTGCATTTCATTGCGATTCAACACCGTTCATCTTTATTTAACAGAAGAAGTAAGCACATACTTAATTCTCCAGAGATAAAGCCGATCATTTCCTTCATAGCTCTGCCGAACAGAGAGGGGTTATGGAATCTGCCTTGAGAATGAAATATGTTGTTTCAGGCATCCTGATGTTTGGTATACAATCACAGGCACCATCTTTACATATGGCGTTAATTTCTTTTCGATTCCAGCTGCACAGAGCATGCATTGTATTTCTGGGACTTGTCAAAAATATTGCAGTGTGTTTTTCTTTTCAGTGTAAAACTTTCTGCCAGCTGGGGCCTGCTAGAACAGACACATGGCAAGGCAAAATCTTCTTCTTGTGTTGGAGGGGAGGGCAAAGAGGAAGGTTAGCTAAGGGGAAGGTTCCGTAGATGTTCCATGCAGAAGGAAGCTGAAAGTGACATTTCTATGGAGAGTAGGTCTGTGAGTTTGGAACCTCTTGAGGTACAGAGTGATGCAGGCCCACTGGGAGCAGAGAGCTGTGCAGACTGGTATGTGCTAACATCTGGCCTTTTATTTTTAACAGAAAGACTTCCTTCTATGGATAGACTTGATTAATTCCCACACCAAAATATTTAAGAGTTCACCAGCAACCTTTTGCATGGTTACCCTTTTCTCACCAGTCTGTGGAATCCCTCAGTACAAGTGCTCCACATAACTGCTAATGCTGAACAGTGTGATACATCCATGGTTTCCTTGAGGAAATCCCATGTCCAGCACCAGCTAGTCCAAATAAAAACTGTGCAAAACTTTTCAAAAGGATGCATTGCATTGTAGTTTGCTTCCCCTTTGCCCTGAGATGTGCCAGCACCAGAGCGAGGCAGTGCTGCATGGTAGGAGCTCAGGCTGGAGGCTGGAGATGTGGCTGCTGAACCCCCACACCCCAGAGTGATCCCAGCCCTGGGGATGGTTTTGATCAGTTCAGCCTTGAGTGTTCAAGTACCCAGGGAGAGCTGTAGGGAGAAGGAAGGAATTCAAAGCCTGACAGAGCAGAATGATGCAGAGATTACTGAAGGCATCAGGAGAGTTGCATTTGTGCAGTACCCTTAGCTGAATACTTTTCATGATGGAAGGTAACTGTGGTTCGTGACGCACTGCCTGAATATCCTTGGTTTAATCTCTTCACACAGGCTTTAAAAATCAGTGAAAGAAGGCTGTGGGGTTGAACTTTGGTAGATGCTTTGGAAATCCGTGTGTTTGCATTGGCGTTTTCCCACACCTGCAGTACTTGGGGCTTAGTCCACGGGGAAATAATTTACAATGATGCTATATGACTTCTCCATAGATTTTTTTCTTAAGGGAGATTAAGTTGTATGTTAAGAACTGTGTTAACAGTCAGATAGTCAATAGAAGGTAGTGATGCATTAGGCTTGAAGTGGAAGAAGGTTGGGATTAGGAGCACATAAGAGCCAAACCCATTCTGCTGCAAGCAGATGCAGCTGTGCTCTCTTCCATGGACGTGCACCTCTTCCCATGGGACTAGAGGAGGCAGAAGGACCAAGCAAGCATTCACAGGCATGGAGCTCTACTAGGATGCTCTCACGTGCCTGTCTGGCCATCACTATGCACTGCCAGCCCCCACGCTGTAGCCCCTACTTGGCATTCAGTTGGGATGCTTTTCAAGCAGCAAAAGTTCCCATTGTGCATGCCTGCAAGTTAGGGGGGCCCAGGTCTGTCCCTGTGCTGTAAGATGTGATCCTCAGCAGCCGCACCGCGCGCGTGCATGCGTGTCTACATCTGTAAAATATTACTCCTTTGTGTCTTGCATGGCTGTGCACCTGCAGACCATGTGAAAGGCATAAACAGCTGTGAGTTGAGCCCATCATTATAGCCAAGCTTTCCAAGAGGGAAAGTGTCATCACAACATCTAAAACCAGTGGTGCTCCTGGACGTGGTTATCCCAGCTCTGCTAGGAAGGTGTGGGGGAGGCAGTGGGACTGCCCAGGTGTGCAGGCTGCAGTGCTGGCTCTTCAGCAAGACCAAGGTGGGAAGAGCTTTCGCTTTAACGCAGCATTTGTCCTTACTATTTCACAGTGTCTGTTCCCAAATATGAATTTAGGAGCGGGATAAAAACATCCCAAACCTTTATCCTCCTTCCTGTGTGCAGTCTTCTGCACCGTGGGTCTGTTCAAGGTTAGTGGAATCATTGACAGGATCTGCTTTGCTTCAGTTGTTTTTCCAATTTCTGACTGCTTGAATTGCTTGAACCCAGAGCGATGTCTTGGAACACTAGGAGAAGACTCTTTATGAAACAGCACAACTGCCTTCTTAACCTTTTTTTAAGCTGATATATTTTATTTAAAAGCTATAAATATAGATATTGATTCTACCAAAGATACATACTACTAATTCTCAGCAAAACAAAACCAACTTAATTAAGAAATAATAATAAAAAGTAGTTGTCTTACAGATTTAAGTCTTTCTCAAATTCATGTTTTTCGGTATCAAATCCGGTGTTCTGACGTTTGTGCTCAAATGGTGCCAGTGAATTTTTATATGAAGGGAAAATGCCTATTTATTAATCCACTGCATTGCTGCTCTTTTCCCCGGTTTTTTTTGTTTTTTCTGACAAACATAATTCAGCTTTTATTGTTACCCCGTTGCTTTTCTTCTCTTTGATGCCATTCTAACAATTTTAACAACATTGGCTTTGCTTATCAAAGGAGAAGGAATGCAAAAATAGAGAAAGAGAAGGAACTGTAATGAAGAGATTTGGCCTCTACTTTGTTGTAGCTGTTAAACTGTTTTTAGTGTTTTTGTTAACTATTTGCAAAGGGAAGCATTTTCTACAGAGGATAATTAATTTCAAGAAAAAAGTCTTGAGTTTTAAGAATAAACATGTCTCCAAAAGAGGAGATACTCAATTTTATACAATGTCACAGCTCTCCAACATTTGGGGTAGTGACCTCTTTGTTGTGTTAGAACATTTGAAATGAGCAAGCAGCCATTGTTTCTAAAGACCCAAGCATTCACGTTTACTCCTATTTTCTTTTCCTTCATTTTTAAATAGCGAAACCATTAAAACTGTAAATATTTTGTTGCTTGGATAAGCATCTTCTGGGAACTTTGTATCTATGGTATATAATCATAGAATTTTATATTTTCATATAAAGCTAATTTTTTTCTAGTTTCACCTCCTTCCTAGTTCTGTGGTGGCTATGTGAATCCATACCTTCTGTGTATCGAGGTAGTGAGACACCATCATCACACTCCAAAAAGATTTCCACCCGTCATTTCTTTGGGGCAGTGATTGTGAAGGTTAGATTCTTTTTTTTATTATTTTATTCCATTGTCAGTGTGTGCAATAGGAATTAGACTTAGCCAGTCACTGGATACGTTTGTCTCATTGATCCATTCAGACAAAAAAAAAATGTGGTGTTTGGCTTTGGGACAGGGTGGGAGGGAGGATTTTGAGGGAGATTTTTGGTTTGGTTTGGTTTTTTTTGTTTGGGGTTTTTTTGTAACTTGAAGAATCTTCTTTTTGTTATGTTTAAAACTATATCAAATCATTCTATTATAGTGTTATTTAATATGTAAATTGTATTGCTATACATAAAATAAAGTATGGATTTTGATGTATTTACAGACTTCTTTCTTATTTGCATCAAATACACATACAGAGCAGATGCGCAAGTCAGTATTTCATGGTCCCTGGTGTGCAGGAAGAATGATGAGATCCAAGGCCTGCTTTAATTAGGTCTCAAATTTCCAAGGAGTACTCAGCCTGGAACTCTCTCAGTCACTTGACAGTGGAGATTGCTTCTGCCCTCTTAATTGTCTCCGACAATCAGAGAGCTTTCTGCCTCTCAGACTATCAGCGCTTCCCTTTCCTCTCCGTGACTGTTCCCCCCAGACAGCTGTGACATCAAGATCCCTTTTGGAAAGGGGATTGTCTCTATTCTAAACTGGAGCTTTATACCTGGGTGTGATGTTCCTCAGACCTGGTTCAAGCTATCAGCAGATGTCTGCCTGCAGGAGCAGGGGCTTCCACCCAGCCACTGTCACTTGGTTTGCTGGGGTCACCTGCACCTACTGCTGGGAGCTGTGGAGGAGAAGGGAAACACATTCATCCCCACCTGGGGACGGCAGTGAGGGACAGATGTTTCAAATCCTAGAGACAGAGCAGCAAGTATTCCTCATGGCGTGTATTAGAATCCATACCTACTTGCTGCACCACAGCCAAGAGCTGTCATTGAAACAGGCACGTTGTGCTGTCAATGCCCAATTTTGAAAAAAAAAAAACATGAACAGCTCCACATACTGCCTGTGGTTTTGTGCTGACTGCACGTGTTACTTACATCGTTGTCCTTGTGAGAAAACTGCGTGGTGCTGGGGCTCTTGTTCTGCAGCAGGTGATGATGGGCACGGCAGCTCCAGAGCAGCGCAGGACCAAGCACATCCAGCTGGCAAGGCTTGTGAGCAAACCATTGCTGGGCAGTGGGAACACCTCCTAGGACAGTGACACAACATAAGAAGGGTCATCTGGGTGGTTACAGAAATCAGCCCCCACCAGCTCCCGAGCTGTCCTGGTGAGTGATGGGCAGGAGGGAAGGCAAAGCCTTGGAAAAGTGCTCGGATCCTGTGCCGATGCTGGAGCAGACCTACATCCAGTGGAAACACACTGTAAGTAGGTCATTAATGCTTGGGCAGAAAAAAAAAAATTATTATTTACCAGCACTTTCCACTACTAACAATATGCCTGAATTAATTGGCGGTATCAGGAGATCCCAACTTCTTCTGTAATGAATAGCTAATGAGTTTAGCCTTTAAGGCTTCCAGAGGCTGCTAACAGTCACGCTAAGCAGGCGCAAATAATAGCAGCGTTTTATTAAATGGATTCAAATGCCAGAAGGTGTACTTTCAAGACCTTTGCAATAATAAAAATATTTTTGATCAATGGCTCAGTCCTGGTCCTGTTACGTGGCCACTTGGAGCTCCGTGCAGGGCCTCGTGCTCTGGCATGTCAGCGCCACAGCCAGCAGTTGCCTTATTGATCACTTGTGGTTTCTGTTTCCCCTTTGCTGCCAATCACTGGTTTTGATGTTCTGACTTTGTGATGCTTTAAGAAGCAACACTTCACAAAGCAATCCTTCCTGACACTGTGTTCAATTAATGTGACAGTCACTGGGCTCGCTTTTCTTTTCTAAATTGTTATCTTCCTTATGTCTTGAAATCCTTGTTTAGGAGTTGTCAGCTTTGCTGCTGGTTTATGTTATGTTTCAGAATTCTGAAAAGATTCTGCATTTCAGTTCCATGTCTCTTCTGGAAGCGGTTTTCAGTCCTTCACGTTTCACTGTCTCTGTGAGCTGCACTTCCTGCATGGCTCGTAATTTCTGTCACAACTAAATTCAAATCCTGTTGGTCTTATGTCACATACCACAGGATATTCTTGTACGATATCTAATATAAATACTTTGTTCCTATATCTAAGGAGCTGCCAAAAGAGAGGGATTCTGAGTCAACATCAGAAGAAAGCCAGAAGGTATGTGTGTTTTGCCTTGGAAGGATAGCGCTGCTGGCTAGAAGCCTGAGGCTTGATGGAAGGGAATGTCGCGTGACCCTCCCCCAGCTCTTTTTTACTGTTTTAATGATCTAGAAGGGTGCCCCAGCTGATAGATGAGAGCCAGCAGGCTCTGCCTGCACAGGCGCAGATGTTGTTCTGCACCATTTATCCTCTATGGGTCTCAGTTATATCTTGGTCCATCTGGGGATGACACCAGCAGCCAGGAGAGAGCAGAATGCTGAAGCTTTTCCCACACAGAAATCCAGGGTAGGGTTTCAGACAGACAATGGCTACTTTTAGTACAGCTTCTCCTCATAGGTATCATGCACATACTGAAAGCAATGTGCAATTGTGCTATCCCCTGTAAGCCAGGTGTGGAGGAATGAGACATTAAGACAAAAAAATCAACAACCAAGTAAACCGCTGCAAGAATTGTAGTAGATTCTTTCAAAAAGCACTTTTGCATCCTAATAGAGAAGCTGCGACTTCTCAGCCATGTGTCACACAGACTCGCGGTCCCTCCCTACCCATGTGCTGCCCATCATGCACTGGTACAACTGTCCTTGTGCCAGCAGCTGCATCATTGGAAATAAGAACTCTGATCAGCCCATCCTCTATGGGCTTACACTCAGTTCTCAGAGGGTATTCGGTAAGCTGTGGGACGTAGACAAAGGCTTCATGGTTTGCTTCAGTAAGAAAGACAGAGACACGGTTGGTGTGTTGTCATCTTTTGAGGTGCTTTCCTCAAAGCAAGACAGGAAACCCCGGGAAAATGGCAATCACCATTAGTTTTGTAAAATGGAGTTGAGGGGGATTACTCCAAATAATATCAGTTTGGCAGGTGGCATAGAGGGTTCTGTGGTTCAGCAATAGAGCTCCGAGATGCAGTATTCCTGTTCTGCAAGAGAGGAAGGCTGCAGTCCTCTTTTTTTCCTTGCTGAGAAAGAAAAGTAAGGGCAGAGTTGACAAGCTTGATTGCAGGAAAAAATGAGATCTTTAGCGCACTCTCAGCCAATGCATGGGAGTAAATGATCTCTTGAATAAAGCCTGTCTGTTTTCTCTCTGCAAAGCAGTTCCTACTCCGTACACAAGAGGAATGGAATAGGGGTGTCCTGCATGTACTAGATAAATGAGCAATTTCTTGTAACAAGGTGCTTATCAGGTTCCATCAGCAGACGACCAAGAAGAATAGAAAACCATAGAAAAACAATAAATTGAGGCTTTCATTACATGCAGCCTGATGGGACCATCAGCACCACACAGCTTTGCCCTCCAGGAATTCTTCCTAATAGGCTCAAACCATTATCTTTCAGGGTATTGGCTTAGCATCAGAACCACTGGACAAACTCTGATTCCAATCTTCAGATCAACACTCTAAGCAGTAGCTTCCATTTAAAATATTTGATCTCATTTCAATTCAATATCATTTCACTCATGATATTATCAAATGACATCTGTAGGGAACATCAGGTTGCAGAACATCCTCTGTGTTAATGCCATGGGTGTGACTGTGACCAGAGCAAACTCCAGGTTACCTCAGTTGTAACACAGCGAGATGTATAAAAATAGGTGACAGAGTAAAATGGTTAGGCTATTTAACACTTTACTTAGCTAAGCATAGGAACTCTTAGCAACTAGCAGAGATTGTCCTTTGTGTTGCTTAGCACTAGCCTTCAAGCTGAGAAATACCATTAGTGTGGGAAAAAAAATCAAAAAGCTCTTAAAAGTTCAGTAACGTAGGTTAGGAAAGGCTCTGCCTTCTGAATTTTAGTGCCTTAAATAAGCTTCCTTATTACTTAAACCTCTTACTTGGATCCTGTTAGACATATGTTGTGCCTTTGCCTGAAAGTCTCCTAGTGACCTGTAAATTGATTGCAGCCTGTGAAATTGGCTATAAGTAAATCTTAGCTCGTTTTTTTCCCTTTTCCTTTCTTTCTTTCTTTTTTTTTTTTTTTCCCTAAAATAAAAAGGGTGCAGGTGGCTGGTCTACTATCAGAACTTGAACAGGTTCAGAAATACAACTGATCTATCGGTGATGCGGTTCCTGAAACCTATAGCAATTGGCTCACCTATTATGAAGCCAATTGTGGTCATTGTTAATACCAGGATGTCAAAGTTGAGTTCTCGTCATTTGTGCTGGTTTGTGTAGTCATTCCAAAGACATCTGCAGTACAGGGTCCTATCCACTGGCAGGCACCTAATAGGTCGACATATCTCATAGTAGTCTGTTGCGTTACGGTGTTTGGAAAGAATGAGGAACAGCAGTAACATACCTAATTGGTTTCACGTAGGATGTTGGTACAGTTTTACAGCATTTATTTATCTCACTATCTGTTCACAATTTAGATACGCATTAAAAAATATTTACTATCTTTCTTGCATCACAATAGCAGTGTGCCGTCGCCAGCTTGCATGCCGCTATATCTTCATAACATTCATCCAATAAACTGGGTGAACATTTTATGGGTGTTTTAGCAAGAACTAATTCAAGCTTACATGGTCAGATGAACAGAGCACTGTCACAGTGCACTTTGCTCACTGAAATTCTCCTCTTAATTTCCCAGCTTGAGGTATGGGTGCCTGATCAGCAAGGGCTCAGCACCTTCAGTCCCCAGCACAGATGACAGACCGGTCTCTGATTCATCAGCTCTAACAGTGTCTGAAACACACTGCAGTGCTGGTATCCACAGGAGTCAGCAAGATTAAGTATGTAACTGCCAAAAAATGTATTGAGCTGGAATTTGTCCCATAAAAGATACGACAAAAAGAAAAAGGATAAGCTCCAAAATGACAAATGAAAAGACCGTGGTCATTTAAAATAAATGGCATAAAGTCAGTCAAATTACACTTACGTTCACAAATAGGGGATAATAGCAGTCCTCCTCTGCCCTTGCTTTTTATTTTCTTCTTTCATGCGATCCCCTCCTGCTGCACGTAACTGGGACGAAGACCATGCTCTGCAATATGATAAAGCTCATTTTGCAAACAATCACAAAGTCATGGAAACATGGCACAAAGTGTTGTGTCCAACGGCTCCCTGATGAGCTTCAGATTGTTCAAGGCATTCTGTGGGAAAGCTGTATTCTCACAACCATAAACGAGATTAGGAAAGTCCATCCTCTCACAACCCACCATTGCAGGTGCTGTGACCAGGTATTTGTGTTCAATGGGCAATTAATGATAGCCTCAGCAATGAGCAGCCCTGCGCAGGCTGACATCTTCCTGAGCACACAGCCACCCCTGCACAATTTTTCAGCCTTATCTCCCACTCTCTTTTCTTCCTTACACTGTACAGCAGTTCCTTTCTGAAAGCAAAGTCCCATTATATTATTTCCATCTCAGTGACTCCAAAAGGCATGTTCCAAAAAGGAATATTAACTTCAGTGATGGGATGCCTTACCTTTGGAGCTCTTATTCCACGTTCTGCCTGCACTTACAGGGGCTTCAGTCTTTATTTATTTTCTATGCCAGCTCTCAGCATCCTTCCTAGGCAGCATGATGCATTAACTTTCCACATTATGAACATTACACTTTGGTCCCATACTCTGAAATACATCCCTGTCTAAATGAGATTTCAGTACTCTGCATTGCTGATTTCCAGCTCTGTGCCATGGTCCTTGTGTTCTGTAGGTGGGCAATACCAAAAGAGCCCTTCAGACCCAGAGATATTGCTTTTAATGCAATCTCTGTTGTATTGGAGAGGTGAGGAGAGGAACAGCTTTACATTTTTTAGTCTAGTTTCAATAAAGTTATTAAAGTTATTTTCCACCTTGCAAGAAAGGTGCCTGATGATTATATTGCTCCTGCCTTTTAAACTAATTTTATTTCAATATGGTGCATTTGCAGTCATCACAATCCTATTGTTGCATGTTATTCCCAGTGTAATGAACAAGAAGTACTAGTGCTTGTGGAAGGGCGTTGTGCTAGTTTTTTGGTTTTGTTTTTAAATTCTATCTTCTGCTATGATATCAGAATATAGGCCAATTCATTCCCTACAATCCTTCCTATCCACTTCTTGTTGAGTTTAGTTTAGTTAAAGAATGCAAGTTATTTTGCAAAGCAATATGAAGAAAGATGTAAGGTTATTCTACAAAAGGCAGGCTGCATCTACACTGTTAAAATGTCTGTCCCAGCCTTAGAGAAGTATAGGTACATCCCTGCAGTTCAGCTTCTCATGGGAGGTGAGAATATACATACAGCTGTAAAGCTGTGTAGTCAGTTCCTGAACACTGGGTTTGGAAAGGATGGCAATCAGTTTCATGCAGTGCCATTTAAACTGCTATAGCTTACATTCTGCTTTCCCAAAAGTATTCCTTTGAGCCCTGAACTTGAGGGAATTTAGGATACAGTGAACTTCAGGAGAATGGTATTTTAGCCTTACTACAATTACAATCACCTTGCTAGGCACACAAAACCTGAAGTCATGCTCTAGAACCAAGTGAACCAAAGGCCAAAGGCAGGCATGAAGCACTTGGTGGCTGGGCTGGCACAGGAGGCCACCGCCCTGCAGAGATCCCAGCTCTGCAGCTGCCAGTGGAGACATGATTTTGTTCCCAGGGAACAGTTTGCTGTTGAGGGGAATTCCAAACAGAAACCCTCTAACTGCAAAGCTGTCCCATGCACTGCTGTAACAAAGCATTTTGTCAAGAAGCCATTACTGCCTCTGCTTGGCTCTAAAGTGAGCTTCCTAACAATGCAACGATAGAAGGAAAACAAATTCTTCTCTCCTCCCACCTCAGTTCCAGCTGACACATTTCCTATTTACAGAAGGATCTTGACAAGCATAAGCACTGACTGACAAAATAGCATTAAGAAGTGCTCTCATATTATATGCCCGTTAATGTCATCTTAACTTTCCTTTTGTAATGGTTAATATGAATTAATAGATACTTTCACAGATAGGTCTCAATTGTTATAGGCGATTACTGAGTTCAGCAGGTTGATTATTACTGCAATATAACATTATCTGCTGATGGGCTTGTAAACCTTGTTTTCCTTACCTGCTAGGAGCATATATGATCTATCAATGATATATAAACTAAGCTCATTATAAGGCTGTAGTATGGAGAGCAACAGATTGCAAAGCAAACAGGCAGTGCTCCAGCTCTAAGTTCCCCATGCAGCTAATCCCAGCTTCATTATGTGATCCTCATTCAGATTTTATCATACACTGTTGTATTCTGGAGGGCTCCACTTCTTCCTAGGCTGTGATTAGCAATCATCCACATCCCGCATTTGCCCACACGGCTTTTAATGTCTGCAGCAAAGCTGAGCTCCTGACATCGTGTCGGCATGCACAGATTGGGGAATAAGGCCAAGAATCTGCTGGCAGTTTTCAAAGTAAGCAGAGCTCTGGACAGTTCTGTGGGTCTGCCCTCAGTGGAGAGGCCACAGAGAAGGCTAACCCTGTCCTCACCCCCATCTCTGAGCTGGTGCTCCAATTCCCCTCTCACAAGATCTGTCTGCTGCCAAAAGGCACAGCATCACCATGAAATCAGAATTCCCCATCTTTGTCAGCCTTGATCTTAACAGGTGTGTTTTCATGAAGTGGCCACAAGGTAAAGTATTAAATCAACAAGCAGCCACCCTCAGTGTAAAATGGCCAAAGAAATTGCCAAAGAAGGAATAGCGGTGGTTCTTTTCCCAATGGAAAACTTGGAGAACAAAATGGTTTATGCTCAGATCTTTTCTTTTTCACAACAGTCCCTTCCCAGTGCTCTCCAAACAGCCAGCCAACAAAGTTTTACAAAATCCTCTGTACTTGAATGTTTTTTGCCAGTTCTCCCTCAAAGGCAGTGACACCGTGGGCGCTCAGCTGCTGTATCTGACTTTGTAAAAAATAATAGCAAACTGGAAAGAGTAGATTGTTCTCAAAGAGTGGCAGAGCCATTCACGACATACACAGACTTGTTAAAATTCAGTTTTCTGAATTCATGACAATGGCTTTTCCTGGAGCCTCTTCAGGCAGGAGGCTCTCTCAGGACATCCAGGTAGAGCAGCTGGTCTGGGCAAGTTCTAAGGCAAAAAATCTGGACTTTTCTGAAGCCACTGGCAAAGTTCATTCTGAGTTTAGTGGAGCCAAGATTTTACTGTCACCTTATCACTAAATCTCTTGGCTTTCAGCATTACTGCATTTTTTTCCTGAGCAATTTTAGGCATATCATTTCCAGACTTCTGACAAAGATATTTATGATGAACAGTAATTATTCTGTTGTAGTGGTATCCTGGGACCTTAGCTGTGGGCCCATGTGCATCATTAGAAGCGGTGTGTGGATGCATAATGAAGAGACAGGTTTGCTGTTTATTTATGTGTGATGCTCTTTACCTTATCCTCAGACATTTACACAAATGAGTTCAAGCTGAGGAATAAACACAAAGATGTGGCCATGATGTCTGGTTCGGGATGTGCCTCATCTGCAGACTGTCAGAAATCAGTAAGAATTTATGCGTGCTGCTCTTTACCATGTCCCCTGGATACCCTCTATTGTCTGCTTTTAGAGAAAAAGTACAGGATGAATATTCTGATGCTGTTGATAATGCAGATCTGATCTTTCGTGTTATATTGGGAAGATCTGCCTGGAACTTCCAGTGGTGCCATGGGAAACAAGCCTGAATCCTACACCCTGATAGCAAATGGCTGCCTCTTTCTACAGTACTTACATAATGTGTCTTTTTTTGGTGAGTACTAGTGGGCCTTTGCAGAGCATTCTGTCAGTTTGAGAAGAATGAAGTCATTTTTAAACGTAGTGCTTCCCATGAGATTAATCTGGTTTTTGGACATATATTTGGGCCTAGGAAATTGCTAGAAAATCAAATGCCTTTGTAGAAGTTTTAGTCAAAAAGTTACCAAACAATTTTCCCAAGACACATTTACTGTGTATCAGTTTTGAGGCTGAAATCTTTTGTTGGCTCTGTCTCTCTTCACTCCCATATCATGCTGAGTTATTTTCTAAAACTAATCCAATTACTTTTCTGAATGCAAATAAATGAAATCTAAACACAGACTACACCAGAAAGATGATGAGAAGGAAGGCGTGTTTATCATATCTTCCCAGCCTTCCAAGAGTTGTATTTCTTCATGGTCTTGCAAGCAAATGCAATGAGAATAAACAACAAAAAAAAGACTCTCAATAAACTACAGGGGAAAAGGAAGCCTTTTTTTTTTTTCTCTCTGAACTTGTGTAGGTTTTGCAAATGCATGATTTGTTTGAAAGTAACTCCTTCTGGGGTGTTATGTGTCAGGTCGAGGCAGGAGCACTACTGAGGTTTGGAGGTAAAAGCACCTCAGCTTGGAGGAACAAGGCAGGGGAGTCAAAACAAGGTAGAGAGCACATCATTAGCTGCATCTTTTTTTTCTGCCCTGTTGTGAACACTGGCAATTAATGTCTTCTTATCTGAAAGGAGCAAATTCTGTAGTAGTTGCTGGTTCCTGTGCATGGTGAGAGCTGCTCCTGCTCCTGCAGAGCACAAAACCAGATGAAGATTAAGGGCAATACACTGCTTTTATCACACACACACAGACACCAGTGTGAGATCGTGTGGGATAAGAAGTGGATCCACACTGCAGCTCCTGGTCAGCAAGGGCAGGCCCTGGTGGGAGCATCCAGTGCAGTGTGCCTGTTCTTATCTGCTCCTACCGCCCAGCAGCTCTTCCTGGAGGCACACGGCAAGGAGCAGTTGGCTGCAGAGGTAAAAGCAATGGAGGAGTGCTGACATCCTTTAAAAGCTGTCTTTACTGATTCGCTTTGGTTCTCTCTCATAGTGCATCTTTAGAAAGACCCAGTGATGGAACAGCTCTTGACTTGTGTGACTCCAAATTAAATTAGCTGGTTCTTTCTTTATTAAAAATACTCGCTTCTCTTACTGAACAGATTTCTATAGTTTCTTTCCTTCATTTGGTCTTTTATTTTAAATTAATTCTGCTTCCAATTCTGCACTATATCTTCAGCAGGAGATGTGCCCCAGAAAGCCCAGGAGGGCTTGATACAAAATAATCAAGTTACACTAGAAATGATCCTCTGTCTGCCAGTATTACATTTCAAAATGAATTTTTAACACTTTACTAAAAAATTATGATTACACGAACAAGTAGATTACAATTGAGGGTACAACTGAGGGTACGAGAGAGGGACCTTGAGCACTTTGCTGTGTTGGATTTGGGCCATGGATCCTAATGTTGTTTCCATGATGCTTTCTACAAGACAAGCACAGTCTCTCACGCACAGAGACTGAAAGCAATTTTCTTCCTTTGACTGTGCTTCCTGTAGTGCAGTCAGAAGTCTCTTCTAGAAATCTAGAACAATCTAAACCGAAGTGTATAAAAGTTATGAACTGCATATTTTAAGTAGAACTGGGGAAGCATAATTTTAATCAGCCCTGTTTGACTATTCCAGTTGGCATAACGTATAAAAAGATATCACAAATTATTCTGAGAGATTAGCCAATTATGGAGAGCCATTTCCAGAGAGGAAACTTACAATATCTCACTAACTGCTTGATTTATATGACAGTCCATATTTTAGCACAAGTTTGCTTGATTGCTTATATAAACTTGTTTTATATCAGTTGCTCTAAATACAATAAAATTTTAAGTAAATACACAGCTCTTTGAATAACAGACCCTGGTTTATTATGAGTTTGTGTTGTTAGGAGAAATCCTGCGTGGAGCATTTGACATATATTAAGTACCAAGCTGTCTTTGTAGCCTTTCTTCCTGTCTGCATGGCCATCTATTTTCACAGAACTGTTTGAACTGTGATGTCTTTGAGGCTAGTAACCTTAGAGTTACTTGGCTGCAGTTGATCAACTTCAGAAATTACTGAAGGAGACGTTAAAGATGTGCACACATGTGCAAAGCTGTGCATACACACATGCACAGACTGCGAATTTACGTAGAAAAACATTATCTTAAAAAAAAGCTGACATAAATGTGAGAAACCATTTTCAGTAACTGAAGATCTAGCCATCAGCCAATACCCTTCGGTGATATGGTTTAATGAAGAAAATAAAAGATATTTCCTAAGGAAAGTAATTTTCTCATTCCTTAGACTACATTTCTTTGATCATATTTCCCATCAAGTTTACTGCTTCACCTGTCCAAGGAAAATCTCCTTTACTACTTTAAGCCGAAATACAAATGCCAGAAATCCAAGCATTGACCCTTTCCATGTCAGTGGCAGCACTGACATTTCATCCAGCTATTTCAAACCCCGGACTCTACAGTGCTGTCCCTAATTCTGATAACAAATAGAGCCCTCTTCAGCAAAGCTGAAGATGCTCAATTGGGTAAGAAAACCTGAGAATGTTGTTAGAACTTGCTGTTATTTTAAACTGATAAGTATTTGAAAACCAACTTGAAAGCTCAGATTTAAATTCACCTGTCTTTCTGTGCCTTAGGCTATGAAATAGATTCAGACAAACAGCAAACGTCATGTAGGACTTTGTAATGTAAAGCTCACATTGAGATCAGAGCAAATAGAAGTTTACATTAGGAAACCTATGCAGGTAGAAAGATCTTCACAACACAGAGATTAAAAAAAAAAAATTAACCTTCCGATGTGTGGATAGCAAAGCAATACTTCACACACATACAGCTTTGGTGATAACTGCAAGAAGGCTGCCTTGGAGGGCAAATGAAAGCAGACCGCCAAGTTGTGCACTGTGTGGTTTATTGCAAACTTTCTCCACTATCTTCATCATCCTAAAAGTTTTCTCTTTGGGTTGAATTCATTTTTCTTGAACTCAGATGACCAGAAACACAGCACAACAGTTACAGCTGCTCAAACAAGTGGGAAGAACCCTAACAGGCTTGCAACAAGCTCAGCTAACTAATTCTCTCCAAGGGAAAGACAAGAGAAGTAGTCCATCTTTTCCTTTGTGTGCTGATTTACAGGTAGGCATGACAAGGGGGTTTAAATTGAAGGACAGAGTATATGTTGTAATTGGGGACTACTCATGATTACTTGTGTCCCCCGGAATTTTTCATTATTTCAAGTTTAACGCTTCTCTCTCTCTACTTCCTATTCACTCATACAAAGTAAATATGACGCATTCCTGTTCATCTGTTATACGGTGTTACAAAGCAAACTTGATTCATTTTGTGATACAGGGCTTCAGATATTTACGTTCATTCTGCTTTTCTTAGATTTGTGTGATCATGCTGCTTGCATTTCTGATTTTAGTGTGGCTATTAACATTCTAAAGGTTTTGTTAAGCCTTGTTTTCATTAATATGAAGTTTAAAACATGCCCTGAAGAAAACAGTATTCTTCACCACCAACAAAAAAGAATGGAAAGCAGAAGTGGAAGGGAGGGAAGGAAAAGGGAAAGGGAAAGGGAAAAGGGAAAGGGAAAGGGAAAGGGAAAGGGAAAGGGAAAGGGAAAGGGAAAGGGAAAGGAAAAGGAAAAGGAAAAGGAAAAGGAAAAGGAAAAGGAAAAGGAAAAGGAAAAGGAAAAGGAAAAGGAAAAGGAAAAGGAAAAGGAAAAGGAAAAGGAAAAGGAAAAGGAATGAGACCATGGAAGCAAATTAGAACAAAGAGATTAGTCAAACAAAGGATATTTTTTTCTTTAAAAAGTCTGTTATAAAGGCTGCATTTGAGGGTTTTCCATTCTGGTTACCTAACAAAATGCCTTTGGGCATGATTTTTTTTAGCAGTTCTAAGGAGCACCACTCAAAATGATTTAAATTGCAGTTCTGAGCACTCAGCTGCTCTGAAAATCAGGCCCTATATGGGTCAAGTTGGTCATTTCCTCTAAATGAACACCTAAGGAAACTTTAAGTGAGATGGTTCCGACTCTGAATCCACAGTGGCAGAGACGGGAGCAGAACTTAGGCTTTCTGACTGACTGATCAAATGACTAGACTGTGCTACCACCAAAAAGGAAAGTTTAAAGAATGACTCTGAAAGGTTATTTTCACTGAATTGCTGAGTACATAAAATGAGTTGAAAGAAAGGGTAGAACTTCTTGAAAGGGTTTAGAAATGGGTATATTTATAATCTGTTGTGGTAGGATTTAGGAGTCCAGTGTTCAGTGAAGCTAGACTGACAAATTTATTACAGTTATAAGGCTGAGAAACCTATTAGAAGAAACATAATAGAAAGCACATTTTGGTGAAGGTTTAATAGGAACTGAAACAATTCAACAAAAGACTAAATTTAGTAAAGGGGGGAAAGTCATTTAATACATCTTCCCAAAAAGATTGAGTGACTTTTCTTTAAAAAGGAAGAATTTTTTTTTTCTATAAAAAATGAAAAATTCAACTTCTGTAACAACAACTAGTAAAAGGGTTTATTAGAAACTGGCTTCTTTTGCAAGTTCTGCTGTTTTCATTGTCAATAAATGTTGGTGTTATGCAATAAGACAAGCATTGTTGCCTCTCTAATTTCTCTCAGGGGTTGAAGAAATTCATAATAAAAGCATTCAAAATCTGAACTGAAATTAAAAAATACAGCACTCTTGTTCAGATTTGCATGGCGAAAAAATGGGGACAAAAACTAAATAGTGCAGTCAGCTGGAAGCAGTTGGACAATTGTTTAAATAACCAGTGCTTGCACGGGGTTGGATTCAGGTGAACATTAGCAGGCACTGGCTTGCTCCATGGCAATCTTGTGGTGGTCTTGTTGCTCACAGGAGGAGAACACTTTTAGTGCTAAGGGAAGTAACGTCGTCTGTGTGGGTAAGTGAAGTGCTGCCTGCAAGGCCCAAGCGAGCAAAGCATCCCCATTCAACAGACTTCAAATAGGATCAGAGAATTATGGTTCTACAAGTGTTTGTTTTCATTGGGTTCCCTGTGTTCAGCTTAGGAAGAACAGACAACAGGAGTTGTTTGAAATAAAGCTGTAATTTACGATCCTAACATGCTGAGAAGCAATTAAATTCAAGCTAATTACTGTAAATAGTTTTTATAATTACGTGTAAAACATTCTACTACCTGTACATCTGTTAAAGTCAGTTGAGGCCCGTTGATTTCCCTTTTTCTGATGAGAAGCCTTCATGTTATTACTCAAGAACCAAACTGTTTTCTTGAAATCTTTAAAAAAAAAACCTATACCATAAAAACTAAATATGAAAAGTACCTGTTAGGACACGTGTGGTATCTGCTTGACAATTACATCAGTAAACTGTCTCAGGTATTGCCTAAGCTATTTTATATTTCGTAGCTGTGTCAACTGCTACTGGAAATACAGTTCCAGAACCTAAAAGCACCTTTCCCAAAAGCACGAAATAAATAAATAAACAAATGGATCAATGAATTTTCAGCTGAGGGCTGATTATCTTCATCCTATGTATCAGAAATCAATTGAGCTACCAAATAACAAAATGCAAGTACTGGAACACGATGTTAGATGCCCTGCCATTGACAGGAGTTTCCTCTCAGCTCAAGTCTTAGTACTGCAGTGAAGCCAACTAACCCTGAACAGAGAACGGCATGGGTGTGCCAACGGTAAGGTTGACACCAACCCTTGAACACTGGAACACAAGAAGAGAGAGGAACTACAAGGCAGTTTATGCGACTTTTAACAGTGGATGCGTTATTAGCTTTCTCCCTGCTAGGAGAACATTTCCTTGAACATCTTTGCCTTTTTAGCTTGTTGTAACTTCAAGTAGCTTAGCAAAGGGGTTGTGCAGTTGCTTGAAATGCTGCCAACTGTCTTCCACTTTGTTGATAGGAAAACCTGCCAAACCCAAGGTGATGGCCACAAGCTACTCTCATGGAATTTCATGGCTCTTAGATTGCTCCATAGGCCTGGAATATCTTAGTATCACATAAGAAATGTTTATGCGCAGATACACTTGGGACCTTCAAGTAGCTGTTAAACTGTTAAAGCAATAGAGATACAAGCAAAGAAAGAAGAGGAAAGCAAAGCAGTCATAAAAAAAAAATTAAGTGTGTGCATTTTTAAAGTAGTTTTTTAAGTGGTTTTGTATAAAAAGTCCTTCCTTACGACTTTCCTATTGAAATACTCCAGTTTTAAAATCCAAATACATAAAAACATTCATTTTTTTTAAACTGACATATGGCACAAATTGGAACCAGTAAATAAAAGCACATAAAGCTAAACTATGCCCTTCTAAATGCCAGCAAAAATGACAACATAAAATACTAGCTATATAAACTACGCACAGGTGTGTAGCGTATCACAAGCAAAAAACCCACATCTTGCAATTATAAGCCTACAGTATTTATTTCACTTGTCTGTAATTACATTTTATACATGTTTGTTTAGTAATATCAATCCAAGACATCATTTTAAGGATGTAATTAACTGCATGTTATAGCAGAATGTGTTTGTCTGGTTTTGTGCGTTTCAAGATTTAAGAGCTTTTGTTAGCTGTGTTTAAGTGCCACCTAGTGTTACAATTCACAAATTTCACTCCGAAAACCCTTTTCCCTACATTTTCAGAGTAAAACCGAAGCGTGTGGGCTAAGAAAACACACAGGGTCATAATGCCTACGTTTCAGTACTAACAGTATGTCCTTAATCCATATTTAGTCACTCCCAGACTATATGGAGAACAGCTCTCATGCATAACACTGTTTCAAAAGACTGCAACCAAGCAACAGCGAAACTGATGTCAAACTGCACTCTGACATCTGCACAGCAGGGCAGGAAAAACAGATCTCAGGGCCTCAGATACAGGTAACTAGTTTTTAAGATCTTTTGTTGTTGTTATTTAATTAGTGATGCAACAGTAAATTCAGATAGATGCGTTTAATGAAGAGATGACTGTTTCTGGGGGGGGGGGGGCGGAATGTATTTTTACTGAAAGAAATTTAAAGAAATTTACCAGATTATGTAAAATGCCCTGTGTAATTGGAAACAGAGAGGGATGGAAGCATAATAATCTACAGAGCACATTTCAGTTAGGTGCCAGCACGCTGAGGTCTGCAAGAATCATAGAATCATAGACAGGCCTGGGTTGAAAAGGACCACAATGATCAGCTAGTTTCAACCCCCCTGCTATGTGCAGGGTTGCCAACCACCAAGAGAATGTCTTTCGTCATGTAAGTCCACCCCATTCATAAATCCCCATTTCTGCAATGCCCTTCGAGGCTTTCATTGTGGCTGCCTTGCAATACAAGGAACCAGCTATTCAAAGCAGCCTGCTATGGGGATTTTTGACTGTTAGTGCCAGATTTCTTTTTTAAAGGAAGTTTAGAACTTGCGATCTTGACAAATTGGGAACTAAACTAGGTTAGGCTATATTTCTGATGAAAACAAACAAACAAACAAACCATAGTTTATAGCTCATTAGCTATTGACATATTGTTCCACCCCACTGTCATATAAAGAGGTCATTAAGAAGTTACGTTTTCCATCCTCTGCTCCCACAACACTGAACAACTGACAGTACCTGCAGCTTAACACAAACGTTCTTGTCCTTTGCTTTCTGTCTACAAATGACATATGCAGTGGTTTACATACGACAAAGTTCAATTTGTGCCCACTCTTTATGGAATTCATCAAATGCTACCATGCTACCAAAAAAAATAAAAAGGGAGAGATTGCTGCCATTAAGGATAACTGGTGTAACTCAGTAGAATGTGTAAATTGCGTTCCAAGTAAAATGAAGATTTTATGGACTATTTATCCCACATGCTGTAGTAAGGAGGGAAAAGAGAAGGAACTGAGGAATCACAAGGAAAACCTGATCAGCAGTGGGGCAGGTTCCTGCTGAAGTCTCCTAAAAAGAGAATGTTTGCATTGGGAAAATGAACTCTTTTAGAAACCACCTGCACCGTCAGTGTGCTTAAATTTGTCAGACAACAGTGGGGAAAAAAATGAAGAAAATGTGAGTTGTATTGAACAGCCATATGGTATTTGACATACAGTTTCCTGGCTCGTGTTTTCTGCAAGGACAAAACACAAAAAGTGGGTTAATTGTGCCTCTTAAAGAAATGTGTTTTAACGGAAGTCTGAAGGAATCAGCCTCAGTAGCGCTCAGATGCTTAGAACGCAAAGCCCAAACCATCGCCAAACGCGCAGCAGAAACTCCCACACAACCACACCCTCAAGCGCCTCCACGCCTTCTGAGGGGTAACGGTCACTGCGCGAGACGCCCCTCTGCCCGCCCCCGGTTCTGATTGGCTCTTGCTTCCTCCCATCCCTCCAATCACAAGCTGAGGGGGCAGGCCTGAGCGCGGAGGCGCGACGCGGCCATAGCGAGCTGATGGGTAAGCCCCGCCCTTCCGGCCGTCTCCATGGCAGCCAGCAGGGGGGTGGCGGCGGCGTCGCGGAGGCCACGGTGAGAGGTGGCTTTGCTTTTGCAAGCCGCAAAGGCTGAAGGTAAACTAGGTTTTTTAGGAAGGGAGCACGGAGGTGATGGGGACCTCCTGAGGGGAAAGGGAAGCGCTGGAAACAGAGCGGAAGGGCGGGGAGTCTGCTGGGTGAGGTAGAACACATCAGTTTCTGCCGAAGTCACGTGTGTCCTGCTTCAGAGTTAGGAGTGGTCTCGGACGTGCCCTCATAGGTGTTCTGACTGCCTGGCGTTTTATTTCTCCCGCCTTTCATGTGGCAGTTTATGGTGTTGAGGCTGATTTCTGGGACAGTAATGCGCTTCTGAGGTGGAAAGGATTAATTGACGGCAAAACGCCTCCAAGCTTCTGAGTAGTGCTGGGGGCCGCAATGTGGGCAGTGGGCACCTGATCCCACCACAGCTAAAAGAACCCCAGAGCCATCAAGGTGTGCACGTAACCCCCTGTTCAGTTATCTCCTGTTACTTTACTGAAGAGCTGATTCTTTCAAGGGCCCGAAATTTAAGCTGGTTCACTGACTTCAGTTGTTAAATCATGCCTGTATTTACCTGTGTATCTGCAACCTCATGTAGGGAACCTGCTTTAGCAGGGGGGTTGGAATCGATGGTCCTCCAAGATCCCTTTCATTCTGTGATATTTCACAGGAGGCACTTTGAGGCATAGTGTGAACTCCAATTGCAACTTTGTACTCATAGTACCACCATGAAGCCCGAAATCACTGCTGTGAACAGTGATACACAAACTATGTGAGCACACGACAGAGTCATAGAATCCTTAGAGTTGGAAGGGACCTCTGAGGGCCTTTGTGTGTGGTGGCTGTAAGCAGGTGACGTTTGAGAAAGCTTTATGAAATCTGAAGGTTGGAAGTCAAATTTTAGTTCCCAAGTAGAAATGTTAGAATTCAATAAGGTTTTCCTAATGTGTATTGTAGACACTTGTGGTGCGTGTGTTTGTGTTCAAACCACAATGTAACAATGTCTTATGCTATTAAAATTTATAAGCGAGTTTTATTTACGTGGCTGATAAATTATATAAATATAATGCATGCAAATGTTAACTTGGAATGCTTTGCTACTGAAAAGCAAGTGTTTGTGCATGCCTTTGGAGGACTCTAATTTCACTTGGTTTTGCTTTAAGGCAGTGACAAAACCTGGACAAGCAACAGAAGATGTCGTCCTATTTGGCTCAGGAAGTTCATCTGGCTAGGAGACACGAGGAGATGTAAGTGACTTCCTCAGTGGCTGCGCCTGCCCCACAGCAGTTTGTGCTGTGGTCCAGAGGGGTCTCGCGTTTCCATCCTTTGAACAGTTAATCAGACCTTTAGAGTGCACGGTAGTATTTTACTGAGGGGCCAGTGATCCAGGAGGTGGCACTCTTCCTTCATGAACTGCTGGAATTAGTGTCATTGCTGGTGAGAGTATTTAGACTGATGAGGTTTTTTGACTTGTGATGATGGTACTGGTTTAAGATCTCCATTGTTAACCTCCTGTCACCACTGAGCTCCTTTGTGGGAAAGGTATTTGCATTGTCACTCTGCGCCTCAGTTATTGAGCTGCATCTTTTTCACCCCTTAAACTAAGGTTGTGAAGCAAATACAGTAATAGTCAGGAAACTCTGCTTTTCTTCTAACAGCTAGTTATAACAACTTGCCGGTGCACAGGAGTAGTACTGATCAAGTCACCCCAGCCCACCCTGTCTTTCCTCTTCTGGGAGATTCAGTGCTTCTAAGCACCTTAGCATATGAGGACTGTTGGTTGCAATATTATAGCTTCGTACAAGCACAGCAGGTGGTGTCTGCCTGTACCTTTTCCCTCCCCCAGCACACCCACCCTACAGCGGGCTTAATTAGCCCCATGGTTTTGAGAAAACTGGGTAAGGTAAAAAGGTTATTTTCTAGCTCCTGAGCAAAATGTTCTACCCACTTAGCAAAATGTTTTCCTTTGTAGACTGTCTCAGAGATCAGCGCTGCTACAGCAGATGGAGACTTATCTAGGAGACAAAAAGACTAAAAAGACATGGCAAACTCAAGCAGCTGATGCAGCTCGTAGAAGGAATGCAGCACTTTTAAATGTAAGTTTCTGCAACTACCAGGAACTGAGTTGAAATGTCATGATTATGCAGCTAAGATGATTTTTAAAAAATGTTTGCTCTGTTGCTATCACTGGAGTTCTCCTATATTCTCTTTTTTCTTCTGGAACTTGACCAAAAGTATCAAATGGCAAGTCTCTATTATCGGATGGCACTACTACCTATTTTACATGCCCTTCTTATTTGAGCCTTGTGGTGGCAGCTGCTGTCTCTCTTTTTTTTTTTTTTCTGAAGTATTTGCAGAGATGCAACACGTGCTATTACTTTCTGCCTAAGACAGCCTTAGTGTAACTAGACTCCAAGACCTTCACACTTTGATTCAAGAGTTGGGATTATGTTTGGAAATGGGTGCTGCCCAGGTTAAGATGCTTTTAGTCCAGGGTAGGAACTGTTGTCCAGCTGTGATTGTGTGAAATTACAGAAGAAGTCCTCAGTTATTTTTCTTTAAGGAGAGGTAGAATGACTTCAAGAATATTACTTGCAAGTATTGTAAAATCAATGCTTGGTCTTTCTGGTTCTTCTCAGTGGTGATACTGTTAATGTTAATAGCTGTTCTATATATCTGTTCTCATGTTTGGGTATAGTTTATGTTTTCTAGGTTAGTTAAGTGGATGTTTGAGAACTGGAAATGAAGATCTGAGTTTGATGTTGGGGACTAGAATGCTAGAATTTCTAATTGAGCTTTAGCTTAGGCATCTGAGTTTGGAGAGATGGCACTTGACTACTGACATGAGCATGCATTTGAAAAATGGTCATCTGCTTCTCACAGGCATTTTCTTCAACTCTTAATTATTAAGATCCCATATAGTGTGTATTGAATCTTTTGAAATTAGAAGTTTTACTTTAGAAAATTAAAAGTTTTATTTTACCATCAAATGTTTTTTTTTGCTTCTTCATGCAGAACCTGATCAAGGTTTAAAAACATTCGCATTTTAGGTGGGTATGATTCTGAAGCAAGCTCTTTTTGAATTTTAATGGAAGCTATATTTAGGGAGTGGCAGATAAGGCAGAACAGTTAATGTGTGATGCCTTCTTAAATACTGTGTGATGAGGGAGGACTTCAACTCAAACTCCAGTCAGCTGCTGCATGCTGGGCTGGGGCAATCAAATGCCTCTGCAGTGGGCATGGACTATGTAGGTGCTTCAGGGTGAGGTTGATAGAAAGGGATGAGTTGTTTATTTTCTTGCATCATAGTTCATTTTCCTCTGCTTTAGTAATTTCATGTTATGACTCTCATTTTATAATTACCGTAGATCTATTTTTCATATTGCTAGTTGTCTTTTTTTTTATAAATGATCTTTATTTTACCAGTGCATTCTCAGCTAATGTACACAAGCAAGCATAAGAAATGCAGGATATATTTTCTGAAAACTTGTTGTATTGGAAATGTTAACAATAACTTAGACATATACAGAGTGTAAATATTTTTGCAGCTACACAGATATTTGCCATCTTCTGTCACATCCTCAAAATTGTTCCTTTCAAGTGTCAAAAATGTTGGTGTTTGTACAAAAAAAAAAAAAAAGCAAAAACATATGTATCAAAACAAATTCTGTGGCAGGATAAAGTAGCATAAATCAGTTTAAATCTATTTATTTTATACTGATTTTAACAGACGTGCACTCCTGCAGATGCTTTCTGATAACAGAATAGAAAAGAACAAAAAAAATCTCTGCAGAATAATACATGAGACGCTTGAAAACAAGACTGATTAATGTGCCAGCTTCAGAATATTGTTCCTGATACCAGGCACTGTACATTTCACAGTTACCATGTGGAGAGTTGTTGATTTGGCCTACTAAAAAATACACGGACATGATGAAGTGTTATTTTTTTATTTGCATTTCTGTTTTTCTGCATGTAAGCAAAATCAGTTTTCAATATGTGATCATAGGAAGAGACATTTTTCTTTCTCAGTGCTAGTTGATATTTATGCACAGGAAAGCATTTCAAGATCAATTTATTTTCTAATCAGCAGGAAGCAGGGAACTAAACATCTTTTTTTAATTGAAATTTTAGCATTATAAGCACTTGTTCAGCATTTTAACATAATTGTCAGAGTATTTCACTTAATGTCTTTAGAGGGATACTGCAGATTAGAGAAATCTGTATCATCTGGTGCTTATATAATGTTTTCATAACAAAAGCAGAAATTAGACCAGTATTTACAATCTAATTTATGAGACTTGTTTGTCAGTAACATTTCTGGTTTATCAGTTCTGTTGTTATTTTGGTCCAGCATCTTATATCATGAAATAGAAAATAGGGAATATGCTCTTCGATTTTTAGTACTATGTAAGTAATTTAGACTGAGTTTGATTTCCTGTATGGGCATGTAATTGCAGAATTACTGAGGTGGGATTCTGCCAGGCTCTTATCAATAGAAGTGACAGTTGAATTTGGTCCCCTAACAGCGACGTGTTTGTCATGCATTCCATTTTACCTCTGGGGAAGGGTCTTGAATTGTTTTTGTTCCAGTCCTTGTAGTTTCAGGGGAAAGTGCTGCAAGATGCTCTCTTTTTTTTTTTTTTTTTTTCTCTCTATATTGTGACATATTAAATTTGTTGCTATTTTTTTTTCCAAAGAAACTTACACCAATGTATTTATTTATAATTGAAGATGGAGATTCCTCTTCCCTGCAAAGTTCACCGGTTGCATAGACATGAAAGAAATGCCATCTAATCTTAGTTATTTTTCTAAAGCATACTACACCTTCCAGCAAAAATTTTGTTCACTGTCTGTCATTAAATCAGTATTCTGACAATAGACTGCACAACACAAACTCGAGTGAGCAACAAAAAGACACATCCGATATCTAGGCTATGCCAAAGTGACCTTCTCCACTAAACATATATGCACAACTGCTCTCTCCTTTTTTTGCTTGGAATACATAAATTTCCAATGACCATAAACATTCTGATGCCCTTAACTGAATAGCTAAAGAAATGATTTTTTGATGCTCTTCCTTCCTGTGAAAATTGCTTTAGAAAGGGGAAAAATCCTGTGGGAGAACATGAAACAAACTTTAGTGCTTGATAGTTCTTCTGGATGTGGTGATATCTTCTCCAGCCTTCATCAGAGCCATACTGAGATGAGCTTCGTTCAGTGCGATTGATGGTCTGTCTGTTCTAAGCACATGCAACAAAGTCCATACTTAGTTTAGTGAATTCTTTTATGTCTTCTATTGTTTTTATTGACATTGTGACTTCAGGTGGCTTCTGGTTTTGCTTACATTCCCTCTGTATGTTTATTCTCTTTTCTCACCTGACAAGAGGCAGCCACTTGCTGCTTCTGGGATTTGGATAAATCCAAGATCTAAGTTTGTTCTTAAATGTCCCTTGGCTTCTCCAAGGTTGTAAACTCCCCTGTACAAAAGGGGACTTTTACTAGAGAATTTAGTCATGGTGTAAAAGGGTTTAATGAAATAGAATAAGATGAACACTGTAGAGTGAATGAACTGAGTGTGTTACTAAGTTGAACTTGAGCTAACAGGTTTCTGTTTTTATTAACCATACCAGCTGAATTTGAGCCATGTTTCTCAAACTAAACTGAAGTTGAGCACTGTTTATTTTTGATGTATTCGTATTGGCTATTATTCAACACGAGTAATCATGTTTGGTCTCTCTTGAGGATATGCTTCTCCAGAATCGCACTCTTCTTTTCAGCAGCAGTGGTGGTGAATATTTGGGAAGTCCCTTTGGGGAATTTCCTCTCTCATTTAGTTTTTCTGTTGTACTCTTCACACCCGCTCTCTGCTCCCAACTCTGCCATCTGCTACACTTTCTTTCCCCCTCCACTCTGTTCAGCTTTGGCTTCTTCACACCCCACTCCCACGTCCCTTTCTGTCTCTCTTCATCTGCCCACCACTCAATCTCTTCAATGTTTGGGTATGGAACTAAGCCCACAAGAATGGGTCAGAACTTTAAGGGGGAAGGGGGCTAATTTGGGGTGATGGGTTTTATTTGTTTGTCACTGCTGTTTCTGTTTTTAAAATTTATTTAGGCCTTTGTGAATCCAGCACACATCCACTGGGCAAGCAGAAACCCAAATACTGATTTTTATAAGAAAGCTATGTGAGGTGCATTGTCATCCAAGTTTGTCTGGTGAACAGCTTGCTGCAGCTCTACATTTTTGTGCACATGTTATGCATGCATATTAGCAAGTCATCTTTGTCTTGAGAAGTAAAGATCTTGCACATAATTTGCCTAGTTACTTTACAGTTACAGTAGCTAGAATACATACTTCAGTTTTCATGCAGCACAGAACAAACCATTCTATTCTTCATTGCTGTAAATCATAGAGAATGGAATTTAATTGTAATTTACTTTAGCGTTCAGACAGAACAGCAGTGCTTTACAGCAACAAACCTATGTGGTAAAACATTTGTTCTTTTATCAGAAAGTTACAGTAAGCATTTAGAAACTGTAGGTTCCTAATCTTACAAGTTAGATTCCAGAATGGCTGCAGAGAAAGTTTTGAACCTCCAGTGTTGTTATTTGAGTACTGTTTAGGTTTAATGAGTTAGCTTAATTAATCTAAATGTCTTTATGTGAGTATATTTTCCTTTCAATATTCCCACTGTGTTTTTAAAATGTGCTTTGCCTGTGTTTTAGGACATAGAAGCAGCAGAAAAAAAGCTGCAAGAAAGAATGTATTTACTTCCACATCCCGATACTGTTAAGCTAGAAGTAAGTCCTAGAACTCTGTCTTTTTGTTGCTGTTTACCAAATATTTTGCTCCCCATCCCCCCCAAGCATGTTCTTAAAGTGAAAATAATTGATTTTAAAATCCAGTGACTGGTATAGCCAAAGGCCTGTGTGCTGTGCAGCAAGCTGAACCTAACTTCTAGGGCAAGGGCCCTAGATTCTGGAGCATTCTGGTGGAAATGTTTTGCAGCTTTCAGATCTTTACATACTTGTATTTAAAAATGAAAATGGATGATATTGACAAAATTCAATTTTTACGATGACTACTGTGACTGTTATGTCAGAGCTGCTTTGTTTTACACAGACATCCTGTTTTCAGTGTGCTGCAGGTTGTCATCCTTACATTTCAGAGTCAACAGTTTATCAACTTGAACAGAGAAGGTTTCACTTCTCACAGTTATTTTATCAGGTCGTACAGGATCCCAGGAGAAGTAGTGCTAAACCTGGGATTTTTCTTCTCACTCATAGTCCCTGAAGCATTATTTAAAGATGGCAATTTTGAGGAAGTTGCTACTCTGAGAACAAAATGTTGTTCTGATAAAACACACCAGTTTCAGTTCTCTAATCTCAAGACCGTTTTCTCAGTATTGCGCTGCGATGAATGAATGAGGAGGACAGGAGCACTCTTAGGAGCAGAAGTAGGAACACAGCTTATTCCTGATAGAAACTGAACATCTAACCACAGGGACCCCAAATCATAGTCCTGCGTGTGTTTCTTGCACCAGTGATTTGTGGGTTCGTCATTATGCAGTGAGTTATTTTCCACAAACATAGCATGTCCCACACGATTCTGTGTGTTGTCAAAGGAGAGGAAAGGTATGAACTGTAATGTTTTCATCTGATGGTGAGGTGTATTGTATGTTGATTTCACACCTGCTGGGCAAGTGTTGTAATACTTAGGCTGCTACTTAAATGAGAAGCATCGTTCCTTGTTTTAGTTACTGTTAAAAGATGTTGTCTGCCTTTCTAGTTCATAAATGGCTGACTCCCATGGCTGTGACAAGGTACGCTCTCAGAATGCCCTTTTAGTGGGGTTTTAAAAAATTTTTAGGAAAAATCAAATGTTCTTCCTGGATACCTGTACGTCTTGAATGACACTGAGAAGGCTGCCAAAGTACTTGGTTGAGCCCAATCTGACTGTGCTCAGAAGTAGAGTTTTAGACTCTTAGAGGACTTCAAGGCACCTGAAGAGTTGTTTGGATCAGTTTTGGACTAGGAGTTCAGCTTCTGTCTTTGTCCTGTATTAGATGCTTAAGCTGCTTATGGGATGTAGACTGAAGTCCACATGTACTGAGAGCACAGAGCTGATAGCTGCAGGGATCTTTGTGCTCTTTAGCATAGTGGTATAGTGGCAGAATTTTTGAGAGAACGATGTTACTATTTGAAGCAGAAGATCCTATTTCAGCCTTTTTTGTACTTCTAAAGAAGAGTGCTATAAATAGTAGAAAAAGAAAACTTTTTCATGGTACAAAATTCTGGTGTGTGCTCTGCTCCAAAACACTTCTGAGCATATTTCACTCAGCCATATATGTGTCTGTATTAATATACTTTGAAAGTTATGGCTGTAATGGATCCCCAGCTTGCTAAGTCAGAGTAGTTTTGTGTGACAGCACATATGCTTGTCAAAAAAGATTCTTTGAGTAAATCTGTTGAAGAAAATATTTTTGTAAATCTGCAAGAGCTGTAGTTATATCTGAGTTACATGTAAGAATCAGGATGATTAGCCAGGAATCTAATACTCTGTAGAAAGATGTAGAAGAGTACTATAAAGTGAACGTTATATATTTAAACAAGTAGAGGAAACAAAATGCATATGGCACCGTACATGTTTTCTGCTACAAAATTACTTTTTACTGAATGAACATAGGTATCTCAAAATACCTCCACTTACCTTAGAGAATTGGATGTGTAAGTTTCATCTGGCTCTTGATCACATTATCTTGTGGAGAAAAAAGAAGAGGCGTCACTAAGCATTTCTTCTTCAAAGTTCTAGGAGAAGCACAGTTCTCCTGAGTGCTAGCACCAAAGTACGGTCAGTATGTCCGTCCTAGCAGTAGAATGGAAGTCAGGTTTCTTAGTCAGAGGCACTGAGTAACGCACAGGGTTAGATAACCCAGTGTTCTTTTCTGACCACGAGATGACTAGATGGCCTTTTCCTTTCGTGACGCAAATCCTGGAGCCAATTACTGTGCCGCTGATTTATCACAGCTGAAATTTTACTCAAATAGTTTGAGCTGCATTGCTGCAAACTTTTCTAAGGAAAGCAGCTTACATAGCACTTTCTGTTTATAGCATGAAGCAGATTTTTTTTTTTATTTCAAATTTAAATGCAACTAATGCATGTATTTAAATATGAAAGCTGCTTTTGGAGAAGCTTAGAATCACAGAAAATATTTTATTGAAGGCATGCTGAGGGTCTGAATTAATCTGTGCTTACCACAAGAGGGCAGATTCAGACACTTCACAGTTCATGCCACAAGATGAAATCCTTCCAGTCTGGTGTTTTGCATCGTATGAGAGATTGATAACTTTGTGTGCAAGTACATTGTTCTTTCCTGAACTGCTTCACTCATAAGGCAAGATTTGAAAATCCATTGCATATATCTATTGTTTGTAAACATGCTGATGCAGATTTTGAAATAAAGTTGATTTTTATTTTTTTTTATGTCTTTCTCAGACTCTCTATTGGGCTTCAGTAAAAGATTCTCTTCCCAATTGGGAAGAGTTTCTTTTAGGAAGAGCAGAATATCCCATTGGTTTTAAGAAACTGAAAACTACAAAGCAGAACAACATAAGCTACCCAGAAGAAGATTCACAAAAACAAATACTCTGATTTTGTTTTGTAATTCTGGTTTGAGCAGACAATATCTTCCACGTTATAGAATGTAATATTATGCCATTAAATGGTAATGTAAATTGTTTGAGATGAAAACGAACTGTACTGGATAATTTGTTTCTGTTGTCTCCGCGTGTAAAACTTCAGTTTGAATGGTGGCGTCTGCTTTTGGAGAGCTTAGACTAGAATTCCTCACAATGGGAGAAGCAGTGCTGCTGAAGGGGGCTTTTTGGACCAAAAGTCAAATCACCCACCAAGGTGATCGCAGCTTCAATATAAGTAGAGTCTTAGGTTATTTGCAATCCTCTGCTTTTCTGTGTAAGTGTGATAACTAAAGATATATTCATACATAATCTTTTTACACTGCATTCATCTCTGTTGCATGCACATGTCTGTGGATGAAGCAGAAAGGAAGAATTTGCCATTAGTGGGAAGGGCAGGCACTTTGCATCAGTCCTGATTCAGCAGCAGTGATCTGTGTGGAAACATTCATGACAGCAGATGTGGGGAGAACACCTTGGATTTGCATATCTTGCTTTCCCTGATTGTTGTTGTTTTTGGCATTGCCACTTCTATTGCTTCTGCACCTCTCTCCTTTAACTGCTGCTGCTTTTCCCAGCCTCGTGCTATCTAACTTGTGAGTAAAGACAAGAAAATACAAACAAACCCATAGGAACTTTCTGCTGCTCCTAGGCTTAATGCTATTTTCTTTATGGTGGCATCCTATAAGTGAGGTCTTTAACTTAAGCATGAGGAGTTTGATAGGAGCAAGCAGGAAGGTTGCCTGCAGCAGCTGTCATACAACCAAGAACATAGAAGCTGCAGAGATTCTTTCTCAGCCATTGAGCTGTTCCTCCACATCTTCTTTTAGAGTTCATTGGAAAAGACTTCTAGATTTGTGACTTGTCCTGAAGAAATTTCACTCTTCCTATGTGAAGGATGCTTCAAAGAAAGAAAGGAAGGGAGAACCTGGGCTGGAGTCGATATATTGCTAAAATTTAATCTTATATGCTGCAATGTTCTTCTGACTGGGACAACAACGGCCCCTGATCTGGAACAGGAATAAAAGAAGTTGACTTCTGCCAGAGCCTGGGGATTTGGAAAAATTGTAATTACTAATTTTTGCTGATCTGTTAATGAACTGATCAATGCATCTCCGTGTTACTTAGAGATACAAATATTTTTTGTGCTAGACTAGGGAAGTACTTTTATTGAAACTCAGTTTCTAGCAGCATTATTGATAAATACATGAATTGGCTCAGACCTGTGGACTGAAGAACACGTGTTCTGTCCATTAAACATAGCTCAGATATTCACAGGTTGATGAGCTGATGGTGGGGAGTTTGTAGTTCAGTCTGAACTAGAGAATGGACTTCTGGCTGGGAGCTCTAGGAAGCCTGGCTGAACCTGAAGGACCAGTATCCATGAGAGCTCCTTCCTGAAATTAGGCAGTCAGTTTTGTCTGGATTTCAATTAGTCAAAGTATCATTTGCACACAGGAGGAAAAAAAAGAGTAAAACTTCAGTTTTGAAGATGTTGTATATTTTCAGTGGGAATGCTAGGAGTTCATTTAAAACTTTTTCTTTTAAAGTGTCCATTAAACTGATAAGTTTTTACAGAAACTGCCATCTTAGAAATATCCTGTTGAGTGGGTGTTGGTGTTTGTAACAATAACGTTGTTTTCATAATATGTGATGGCAGATTAGCACGCTTCTCTGCAGTGTTGTTAACAGTTGTAATTAAGGAATAAACAGTAAAGGGTGTCAGTCCGATGACAATTTCATCTATAGTGTCACAATACAAAATGTCACAAAATATTAGAACTGTTATATAACTACAAAAATATCAAATTAGGCTTTCATCTTACTAGCAGAGAGCTTAAAAAAACCTGGCAGAGAGACCATTGCAATTTTATACCTACTCAGTGTTCTGTCACAAAGACAACTTGGTAATATTTTCTTCTGTGAGATCGCAACGTGGTTCTCAGTCTGATTTGGTGGGAATGTGTGTGGATCTTCGAATCATTGAGCTCCAATTTAAAAACGCAAATAATTGCAATCAGTTGAACGTACAGGAGGGGAAAAGCAATTACATGCAGTGCCCCTCTCCCACAAAAGGGGTGGGCGAGCTGTTGCTAACAAAGGCTAGGGCTCATCCCGGTCTTTGCATGGAAAGGGAAATCGCTTAAACTAAAATCTGGGCCCCTAAGTACTTTATACGTGTGAATAATCTGGGTCTTTATCTCTTTGGACTCCGCCTAAACGCTGGGACACAATGCAGATGCTCACCATTTCCTTGCTGCTTTTGGTTTCTGGTGGAAGGAAGGCAGTGTGCACTGTGAGGAAAGAGCAGCCGGAGAGAAAAGGGCTCTGTGCCATTGTTTAACTGCTGTAAAAATAAAGACAAAAGCAATTCCCTTGGTAACAAACATAGTTTGAACTGTCAGGTATTATTAGATACTTCATTAGATACTTGGATGCTGTCTTTCTGATTTTTTTTTCCCCTCTTTTATCAGGCTAAGAGGTGAAGATTAAAATTTGTCATCTTTTCAGAAAAGGAAATTACGTTTTTTTCTGTGCTGTAGCTTCAGGACAGCTAGCAGATAGAATGTTATATAGGAACAGGTCCAGAAAATTGATTAGAATAAAAATAGAGAGGAAACTTTTAAAGTAGGAATGTGTATAGGCATCTTCTCTGGCTGACAGGGGCCTTTTTGTTGGGCTGTGGTCTGAAAGGTGGAAATGCAGTCGTGTATGAGCTAAACAGCAAACCAATAGGTGCAAGGAGGCACGTAGCAGGGCTGCTAGGTAGAAGGCAGGTGTGTCCTGATGTGTCACAAAGCTTGGGGCAAGCAGTGGCAGAGCACATGACGTTATGGTATCTCTTGTTATACCTGGTGCCATTTCTGTGTGGCTGAGCTGGCTTGCCACCTGCCTTTGGGTAGACCCACATTGGGAAAGCACTCCTGTAATAGCTTAAGTGTATTTAGATAAAAACCAAAACTAGAACTATACATTGATCTATACTGCCATGATTTAATACTGGCATTAAATGAGATCTTGAATGAGTATTCTTCTGTCTCAATGCCGATCCTTCAAGAAGATGAATTCAGTGTAGTCATCCCACTGTCTCATCCCAGGCTTTTTATCCATTCTGGGGTAAAGGGCTTTTTTTACTCCGAAAGTAACCTGTTACTCTGCATTCTTGATGTGGGGCTTGCCCCTTTGTGCTAAAGCATATGTATGCATAAGCTGCAGTGGTCCTGCTTCTTGCTTCTTCTGCTTTCCCGGTGGGTCAGAGAACACAAGGGAGAGAAAAGCAGGAGAAAAAACAAATGGTTTTTGCCTGTTTGTAAGTTAATGATCAAGAATCTTATAAGAAGAAGCAATTTTGGGGGTTTGTGGATGGATGAGTAAGCTCACCCATTTTGTCACCTCTATCCTCACATTCCCAAGGATTTCATTGTCTCAGCCATTCTAGCAGTGGGGGCAGTAGCAGAGAGCATGTAAGTTTTCCCTGGGATAGGAAGTTTCTTATTCCACTGAGTCTTTCTCAAGCTTATTGGTTTCATTTGAAGGTGTATATGGGATAACAGAAGGGCTTGGATACATGATACTTGTCGCTGTGGTTCCTCTCAGTTATATTTCTGCAGGTCACGTTTTCATAGAAGTTGGGAGCCAGGCTCTAGGCAGAGCTGATAGTTCCACCTCTCTAATTCATTCACGTTGTGCAGCCAGGGTTATAGGTGCTCACTTTGAGCTTGCTGATAGTGAAAAATAAGGGGAAAAAAATGGAATGCAGTTTTAGAGGGTTATGTCTGAAAGAAAACATTACTTACTCCATAATGCTAAGTTTCATAATATTTTAATAGTTGTGTTCAGATACAACTTGACCTTAAATATCACCCCAAATGCAAGCTGTTTTAACATATTTGTAATGCTCAAATCGTCATTACTGCAATATTCTGTTTGCTTGAGGATTATAATCCACTGATACAATATGATACAGTTTAAGTAAAGCTTTCATCTTGTATTCACAGCCTGGTGGATTTTGGTGTTGTATCGCATGGACAAACCGTGTGTAAGTCGGTGCCTTCTGTAGCTGATGTGCACTGAGTCTGCAGGTGATGGATGCTTTGCTTAGGTGTGCTGCTTATTATCCTTCATTTTCCTTTGAGACCCATCAGAAATGTTTATCTGCTGAATGAAGATTAGAATCTCAGAAGTTTGTTGATGAAAAGTCAAAATGTAATAAATCCAGGGTAGGTTATTTATGCTCTCTATCGCTTCATAGTAAGCATGTGCTTAATCAAATATGTGATTATTTGCAAGATGTGGATAAATTTTAAGCTCTTGCAAAGGAAATAGGTGGAAAAAATAAGTTTTGTAGGTTCCCCTGCAGTAAATAGCGTGGTTTAACTTGGGAATTTGCTGCTGCTTTTAAACATAGCTGAAATGGCTCTTAAAAATGCCTTAATGGCTCTTAAAAATGTGTCCACTGTGTGTGTGCATATGTATCCCTGCAATTGCATCTTTTTCATTTGAGTTACTTTGCATACGTTTGTCATTGCTGCATACAAATAGGAAGTATGATCGCTTCTTCCCATAAGTTTTATCACTAGTGATGATGATCTTAAAAATAAATGTGTGGTGTTCTTTCTCCTCTCAGTCGTATCACCTACCAGCAAGCCCTAATAGGCTGCAGAATAGTGTGAGACGGTATTTACATCACACTTTTGAAACAGATTCAAGCAGAGCCAGCTGCCGTAAGATTATTTTACAAATATATTGCAAATTAATAAAAGGAAAAATTCGGTGTCCTTTAGTAAATTGCAGTCTCCTTGCCTAATGCCTAGCTGGAAGCGGCAGTAATTAGTACCTGCCTCACAGAGGGGCTGGAAACGTCGTTTCGGTTTCCAGCCTTGTGTTTCTTTACCCGTTTAGTTTGTGTGCGTCCCCAGTAGCTTCGTGGCTGGTGCTCTAACTTGCTTAACAGAAGCTCCGGAGGACGGCGCCGTGGCAGCCCTGCACCCGCAGCTTCGTCCCGGTGTGCGCGGGGTGCCCACATCGCTGGGCACGGAGCTGCTCGGGGTGCGGGAAGCCCAAGCTTAGAAAAGGAAGAAAAGAGAGGAGAGAAATAGCATTCCTCTGCCGTTTTCCAGTTTGAAATGGGTAGAAAGCCCAACCTGGAGCACGGACGGGCGCGGTGCGTCTTAGCGGGGCACTCGAGCTGCGCACCGGCGGAGCAGCGCGCCGCAAAGCGTGCCCGAAGCGTGGGCTGCGGCGCCGGCATCCCCGAGGCGGCTCGAGGCGGCTGCTGTGATCCCGGTAACAGCCGTAGTGAGAGCCGTGACGGTGGGAGCCACGTCCGCAAATCTGCAAAGGAGAGCTTTGCATGGGAACAGACGATGTCAGCCCCCCGTCTGCTGTGAGCAGTGTTTGGGGTGAGCTGAAACAACTTCAGCTGCTTTACCCCATTGCTCGGGCGTTCCTTTTTATTTAGTTTATGGGCACGATTGGCTTTTCCCTCCATAATCAGCTTTCTTTTGCTGGATTCATTCATTTATGCGCTAATCCAATGTTGGTAACATCTCAATTCATTAACGTAATGAATCAGAAAGAAGAGGCTGGTTATAAATCAGAAAGCTTCTATTTACGTGCAATAGCTTGGCAACTGACAGCACTGAGGAAGACGGTAGAAGGAGTAAGACAGATAACGGGACGTGGTTACGTGGTTGCAGCAGGGTTCAGGTGCTCTCTGTGTGATCCAAAACGCCTGCTTGCTTTACACGGCAAACGTTCCCAACTGGGGACACATTCAGCTACTGGGGCTCGGTCCTTACGAGCGGCTGTTAGCGCTTCGCTCCGTGGGATTTAGGGGCCGGGCTGTGCCTCCCGTGTGGGTACCGGGGCCGCTCTGTGGAGACGGGGCTCGGGGAAGGACCGGCAGAGGAGGGGCTGCGTTGCTGCCCCACGGGTGACCGTGTGACCCTGCGCGGGCACGGCGAGGTGCTGAGTCCCTGCCCGCACATCACTTCGAACGTTTCTCGCTGCCGCAGCGTCGGGCAAGCACAGAAGACGGCAGAATCGCCGTAGTTGTAGGAAAAGTTTTGCGCTGTTTGGGATTTATCAGCTTGATTCTGAACTTCGGGCCCGTTTTCTTTGCTCCCATCCTTACTGGGGACAATTAGGCTTCCCCAGAACAAAACATACTGTAAAGCAGTTCAAAGCAGATCTTACAGAACGCTCTCTCAGTACCTACACGTGTTTCCCCAGCCACAGGTGCAGAAGAGAGTAGAGGGAATCGCAGCTGTTTGGTTTCTCTTTTTTTATTCCTACTTAAGGACACGTGCTGGGTTCACCTTTCCGTGATTAAATCAGTTAAGCACGTGTGAGCCATAAGCATGCAAATGGGAGTAATACCCAGGCAGGGTTGGTCACCTGGAGAATCAGAGCGAATAGCAGCAGCAGCTAAGGGGGGGTAAGTGAGGGGCTTTTCTCTTTATGAAATGAGTCTGTGGTGGTACTTTGCCTGTGGGGTGGCTTCACCCCAAATAACTAGATCGAGCAGATGAATGACACGAGGTAAAACCAGCCGCAGTGTGAGATCTGCTACGCGGGTCGGGAGCCCTTGGGAGAGGGCGTGGGGGGTGAGCGTGTCACTCCCAGCCTGTCCCCACTGCCGCGGTGTTCGTGGCACTGTGCCTGTGGAGTTCCAGAGCCTACCTATCCCTCCCCCCGGAGAAAAGGGGGGTAGCTGAAGTCCTCGAGGTGCAAATCTGAAGAGAGAGAGAGATGTTAAGGAGCGGGTTCTGACCACGCCGTCGGGGAAAGCGGTGCCCTGGGAGGCGTTGGGGACCCTCGTGGTTGACACGCGGGAGTCGCTCTCTCGAAGCTCCGCCGTCTTACTTAAAAATGGTAGAAATGCTGCTCCGTGCGGCTTAAAGCAGGAGGGCAGAGCTCGGCCGGCACCTGGGCGCCCGCAGGGATCGGCAGGCTGGGCAAGGCATGTGTCAATTCAGCCGTCGTGTTGACTTAAGCGAAAGCGCTAAGCCATTCCTAAACCTAAGTCAATACAGACTTAAGCCAAAATTGTTATTAACGAGCTCTAATCTGATTTAAGAGCCTCCGAACGAACCGTGTCTACACGGGAGGAGAAGAGGCGCGGGGCCCCCGGGTGCTTCGGGGATACCGGCACCCTCGGGAAGGACCGGGACAGCATCCCGCACCGTGCCCGGCCCGGCCAGGCTGCGAGTGCAGCGCTTCGGCCGTGGCGAGTCTGCCCGGGCTGTGCCGAAGCCTGGCTGTGCCGAGGTCGGGCAGCCCCTCTCGCTGGGACATGGATGTGCCAGAGCGGATTTTTTTTTCCTGTCCCGATGGGGCAGTTGAGCGCTCCACTCCACCCCCCAGTGGGGGCCTTTCTTTTCTTCCCCACCAGCTTTGAGCAGCCCTGTTTCAGATTGGCCTTTTTATGTTTGATATAAAGAATAGTTGTTGGCCAATTCCATCTTTTCATCGCTGCTCTCCAGGCCCGGGTCCAAGCGGCTTGTCAGATGCTCATTAACTCCCCCTTTGGCTCTTTCCAGTGTGTCTCCTAAGCTCATTGTGCCAAGAACTAGCGCTTCTTTCTCTTTACACGGCTCCCTTTCTCTGCTCCATCAGGGAGACAAATTACTTTCCAAAAGGGATCGCCAGGGATGGTTTAATGAGAATTTCTCTAGGGCTGGCCGTGGAAATCAATGTAGTTAACATTCGGTGCACTTAATTGGACTTTTCTCTTCTGCCTCCTTCAAAAAAACTCTGAAGCTATCCTGTTAATCTCTCATTTGTAATCAATTGTGTTGACTAAACAAAAGTCTAGGTCGTCCTTTCTTCCTGTCCCAGACAATCCTTTGTTGCCTCTAAATGCCTCATTCTTGAGTGCTCCTGGTCTTGTAGATGGGTTCGATTGTTGACAGTTCATTATTGCGCTTTTGTCCATTTAATCTCCCTCGCTGTGTTTTGCATGTGCATGCCTTAATGAGCTCCGTTGGCAATTAACATGTTTCTAGCAGCAAACTGGTTGCTCAGACGTTTGGAGAGCGGAGTGCAGGGAAAAGGGCAACGCGGCTGCCTTTGGCTCGGGCGCTTCCCGGTGCCCGACGCGACGCACCAGGCTCGGGAGTCCGCTTTGGGCCGGGCCGGGCCGAGAGGGAGACCCGGCAGCTCCTCGTGCCGTTCCCCGCCCGGAGGCACTTCTAACCCTCCCCCCGAGGCACCGGCACCGCTCAATCTGTTGTGTGCGCGGCTGCGGCGTCGGGAAAAGGGGTTGTGTGCGGGTTTTGTGTTACCATTGAGGCTTGCTGGCAAGAGCGCTGAAGTGTGAGCAGTCGTGGACAGCAGAAACATCTTGTGAGGGAGAAGATAATTGGAGTCTCTGGCGTGTGTGCGTCTGACAGAGCCGCCCCTCCCCCGCCACCCGCCGCCTGTGTGTGCCGGGATGGGGGCGAGAGCCCGGCCGGGGGCGGGCAGCGCTCCCGGGGCTCCGATCCTCGCCATCCGTTTCTCGGTGCGGCCGGAGCGAGGACGGTCTGGGACCGCTGCCCGCCGCCCCCGGAGGGACAAAGTGACAAAACCCGTCCAGGGGCGGCCGGCGCGGCCCTCCGAGGTGTCCCGAGGACGTTCCGAGCCGCGATGAGGCCGCCGCTGCCCCTCCGCCAGCTCTACGGGCAGCGCTGCGTGTCAGCAGAACGAGAAAAGAACTCTTCTGCAGCTCCCTGCTGGGAGCGGCTCTTGCCCTGCCTCACCCACCGGGCTGCGGGAAGGGCTCGGGGCCGAGCCCAGTTCTGGCTGTCGACTCCCCCCGGCCCCGAGGTGCGCTTCCCCTGCAGCGGCGGCAGGACCGGCTCGGAGCTGCGGGATTCCCGGCCTCGTCCCGCCGTGGTTTTTCGTCCTGCCGCATTTCCGGGGCCCCCCTCGCCGATCCCGTCCCGTCTGGCTGCCGGGGCCGGGCTCGCTCTGCAGCCGCGATCCGCTTGCGAGAGGTTGAGCTACAGCCTCTTCGCTTGGAGGTGGATTCCCTCTCTCCTAAGGTTTCCAAAAGCGATGACTTGTAGCTGGGATTCCAATTATTATTATTAATTTCTTTTTAACCCGGAACTCTCCCAAAAAGTCTTTTAGAACAAATTCTCCCCCGATCTTTTCCCCGCTACCAGCATCAGCGCGCATCACTCTCCACGCCTCAACCGCTCCAAACCATCAAAGCGATCGTTTTGGCATCGAAAAAACCCCAAAACTCGAGTGAGGAGGAGCTCAGCCCGGGGGGCTCGGAGCACCGCTCCCGGCACCGCAACCCGCAAAGGCGCAGCATGGGGTCGCCTCCTGGCCCCTCTCTCGGCGCAGAGCTGTGCTCGCCTTCGCCTCCCTCCGTTTAATCGCTCCATTAAGCGGGGAAAGGTGAACTCCCCATCGCGGCGTCCCCAGGCATTCGGGTGTCGCGCTCGTTCCCCGCTTCATTGGCGAGCCCGGCCCGAGCAGCACGCAGAGATCAGCCTCGTTTCTCCACTAGAATAATATTGTTCCTAACGACGTGGCCGGAATAGACACTCGCATATTAAAAGTAGGGAAAGGGGGGAGCTGAGAAGGGAATATTTAGTGTAATCCAAGTGCTTGATTATCCGTATTCTGATCAAAAAGAGTTTCTGAGGCCTGCTGGGAGTGATTAGATTAATGTAATGCGGTTTGAAGGGTCTGTGTTTTCTCTCTTAATTTGGGTCATTACTCGGAAAGCGAGCGTGAGATCACTTCATCTGCATGCGGGGAGAGGCACCGAGGAGCGGCCGAACAGCTCCGAACGAGAGCGGCCCCGGGAAGCTGCGGGCGCCCACCGAGCCCCTCTCCTGGGGGCGGCTCCGCCCGGCCCTCTGCGGCCCTCACTCGCGCTCCTCCGGGCTCCGCACACGGCATCCCCCACGGGGCCGGGCTCTGGGCCGGAATGGGAAATGAAACACCTACGAAGGGCCGGTTTATTGTCCCATGATAGATTATATATATATATATATAATATATATATTCCTCACTTATTCGAGCGTACATTTAAAATGGAGATTTACAGACACGTATAAAGAGCGCTGTCCTGGCGGGGGGGAGGCAGCCGGCCCGGCCCCTCTTGGCCCGCAGCGCCGTTAAATAGGATTCCTCTTATATACAGCTGCAGCTCGAGGTCGCTTGCTACCGGCGGCTGAGCTCGCTGGGGAAAAGACAGAGAAGCGAAGGCTGCAGTTGGGATGGGTAGCGGCGGTCCGGGAGCTGTGCCGGCCCTTAGCTCTGCCCGCTGCGCGTTGGATCCCGGGGTGGAGGCGGAGGAGCACTGGAGACGCTGTCGTGCAACTTTCGGACGTGCTTCTTTAAATCAAAGTTTCTGCAAAATCCTTTGCCGCAAGTGACGCACGTGAAGGGCTTCTTGTCGTTGTGGGTGTGCATGTGGAAAGTCAAGTTATAGATCTGGTGGAAGGCTTTGTTGCAAATGGTGCACTTGTACTGCTTCTCTCCGCTGTGGGTCAGCTTGTGGTTCTTGTAGTTGCCTGCGAGGGAGGAGGAAGGTGGGAAAGGGGTTACCGAGGGCGCCAGGTGAGGGGGGCAGGAAGCGAACCCCCGCGCCCCGTCCCGCTGTCAGAGCTGCTCCGCGTCATTGCCGGGGCACAAATGAGGGCAGGGTCAGCCCGGTGACCCGCGGCAAATGGAGAGCGCCCGGGATTAGGTCCGCGGCCCCGCACCTCTCATTTAAAAAGCATTTTGGGAGCCCCGGCAGCGGTCCCCATGCTATGGCCCGGCTTAGGACTGTAATTGGGAGAGGTGGCGGCGGCTCGGCCCCGCACCCCCCGTTCCCGCAGCCGGGCAGGGCCCGCTAGATCCCCGCGCTAATAGTGACGGAACCTCCCCGACCCGGCCCCTCTCACCTTTCTGGTGGAAGCCCTTGCCGCAGAACTCGCAGACGAAGGGTTTGTAGCCGGCGTGGATGCGGATGTGGGTGTTGAGCGTGGAGCTCCTGTTGAACGCCTTCCCACACTGGTTGCACTTGTGGGGCTTCTCCTGCGCGGGGAGGGGGGGGCACAGGAGGGGACGAGAGGCCAGTTAGGGGCTGTGGGGAGAAGCCGTCCCCTACCCCATTCCGCCCCTCACCTCCCCACCTACCTGCGTGTGGATGATTTTGTGCCGGCACAGGGTGCTGGCTTGGCGGAAGCCCTTCCCGCAGACCTTGCACACGAACGGCCGAGCCCCCGTGTGCACCGGCATGTGCCGGGTGAGGTTGTAGTGCGCGTTGAACACCTGCGGGGAAGCAGCGGTGAGACGCGGCGGGCCGCTTCCGCACGCTCCGGCCCCTCCCGCCCCCCCACCCCCGTTCCCCTTACCTTGCCGCACACCTCGCAGGTGAAGTTCTTGGGTTTGCCCTCCGCCGTTCCGCCGCCGCCCCCCCCCAGCTTGGCGTGGCCCTTGGGGGGGCCGCCGCGTTCCGCCGCCGCCGCCTCCTTCATCACCTGGTCCAGGTGGCCCGGCAGCCGCTCCTTGTGCGCGAAGGGCGGCGGCGGGGGCAGCTTCTCGGCCGCCAACCCCGCCAGCTTGGCGTTCTCCAGCAGGAAAAGCTTCTGGTGAGCCGAGAGCCCCCCCGGCGGCGGGGGGCCCAGCAGGCCGGCGGGGAAGAGCTGTCCGTGCAGCAGGTCGGCCGGGTGGTAGGCGGCATCCAGGTAGTTGAAGTAATAGAGGGAGCGGGGGGCTGCCGGCACGGCCCCCGCTTGGTGGATGACCTGCGGCTTGATGAGCCGCCCGCTGGGCTGACCCAGGGCGAGCTCTGCCTTGCAGCAGACGCCGCAGTTGGCTTTGCAGAGCCCCCCGGCGCCCCGCAGGCCGCTCTTCCACAGCTCCGAGTAGTTGAGGAGAGTCTTGGAGGGCACCTCGTAGCCCAGCGGAGGGATAGGGATCACGCAGGGCAGCGGCGAGCACAGGCTGAGCGACTTCTTGCCCGGCTCCGGCTCCGGCCCCGGGCCGCCGTGCCTCTGCTCGAAGGCTGCTTTGGGCTCCGACGTCTTTGCCATGATGCGCTCGATGGAGAAGGCCAGGCTCTTAGACGGGTTAGCGGCGGCGGCCCGGCCGTCGTGCCGGGGGCAGGGGGAAGGCATGACCGTCTCCAGCGACCCCGAGCTCGCCATGGCTTTGCGCCGTGCGGGAACTTGGGCTGAGCGGCCGCTCGCTCCTGCGCTCGGCTCTGCATTCCAGAAAAGCCAGGAGACAAATCAATTTAATAAGCACCTTGTTCTCTTTCCCCCCACTCAGCCCCCCCCCCCCCCCCCACCGGCACCCCCTCCCTATTTACATTCAAATGAACATATCCAAGAACAATGGCACGTAGGGTACCAGATTACTGCTCATTAAGCGGAACACGCTAAAGTAACATGCGAGCTAGACCTTGTTAGTATTTAAAAGGAAAGAAAAAAAAAAAGAAAATAAAAAAGCCAGAAGAAGCTCCCCCAGCCCCTGCTGCCCTGCCCAACCACACCGACGGGGCGCGGGGCTGCCTCAGCACCCCTTACCTTAGCCCGGCTCCGGCGAGACGCATCCAAGCAGCTCGGTGCGGCCGCAGTCACATTTTGATAGCAAACATCTTCCCGAGCGTCAGCTCACCGCCTCGTACATTTAAAGCTGACATCACATGAAGTCACTTGGAGCAGGATGACATGGGGATGCCACCATGGATCTTCCCCGAGCCCAGGCGCCGGGCTGGAGCGCGGTGGGTTGGGGCAGAGAGAGGAAGAGAAGCCCCCCCCCCTCCTCCACGCACGATTTCCTTCCAGTTTAAGACGCTCAAATCGCTCGTGTGCGAGCTGGGTTTTTTTTTTCCCTCTCTCTCTCTCTCTCTCCCTTCTTAAAAAGCAACTTGCAAAGCAGAGGAATCGTTTTGCATGTGGCAAATTAGAAGGCAAGTGCGATTCACAAGTTGGGTGGAAAAGAGTGCTCCAGTTCTCGCTGGGGTTAGAGGAGCCGCTCGGAGTGAGCGTGAGGATTTTTTGCTTTTTATTTCTTTCTTTCTTTTTTTCTTTTCTTTTCTTTTTTTTTTTTTTTAAGAAGGGGGAGAATGAATTTTTTTTTTTTTTTTTCCTAAAGCGACTACCACGCAACCGTGCTCGAGTTATTTTGGCAACCCATCTGCAATCAGCTCCGTTGCAACCGAGCTGGAAGATAATTAATAAATTGTCACTTATCTGCGAGCCTCCCCAGCATGTATAAATTAATAGCCAACCCATTAATTAGGACGGTGTATTAATGTTAATTAAACTAAGTTTAATTCCACCCCCCCCCCCTCTCCTCGCAGAGTGGCTGGTGATTAGCCTTAAATAAACGCGGAGGGGGTCGACTCCGGGGTTGGGTTTGTGCTGCTTAAAAAAAAAAAAAAAGAGGAAGAAAAAAAGGGAAAAGTAAAAAGGGGTAAAAGAGAAAAGCGGCCGTGCGCTGCGACGGGAGCTTTGCAAGCGCTCACCCCGTGAGACGCCCGCATCCCTGGGCGTGCAAGCGGGTGCATCTCCCTTTCCCTTTTAATCATTTTCTTGCCCCCCTCCCGCTCCCCCCTCTCCAAATATACGACATTATTGCGGCCGGGTGCCGGGCTTCCTTCCTTCCCTTCTTCTCTAATTAGAAGGAGTTGGGGCGGGAGGGGAGGCTTCGCAGAACGCCGCGATGTGAGGAGCGGAGCTGGGGAGCCCACCTGGGGGAAGGGGCCCGGCCCCGCCGGACCTCTCAGGGCCATTCAGCCCGAGCGATTCTCCCCCAGCGATTCACAGCGCTCCATTCTCTTTCACTGGGAGCCACTATAGCGCTGCGTGGAACCTGGTTTTGTGTGTTTCTAAAATAAAGGGGAGGATTAGCCGGGGGAAGGGATTGGGGAGGGATGGGGGGAGTTGGGGGGGGAGCGAGGGTTTTAGATTGAGCCTGGCTAGAGGTAAAGCAAGCGATGGAAAGACTCATATATGTGTACTTATATATATGAGACTCATATATATATATATATTTATTTATTTTTTTCTCCTCCCTCGCACGCCTAAGAAAGTTTGGAGGAATTCGGTGCTTTTATGCGGTTCTGACAAAGCCGCGCCTCCTCTCCCCGCCGGGGCAGCTCGCTGGCGGCTGTTTGCAGACGGCTTTTTCACCTGCGAACCACAACATGCTAAAGAAACAAACTTTGAAAGCGGCGGCGGCGGCGGCCCGTGAGGTTCCCGACGGGCGGAGCGGAGCGCTGCGCCCCGGGCTCGGGTGGGACCGCCAGCATCGAGGGGTCATCCCCCATCTGCAGCATCGGTTGTCGGCGTCCCCGGAGCCGACGTCCCTGCCCTAGCGGTGATTGTAAGGGATGGAGAGAGCCGTCCCGCTTTTGGGGACGATCCGCTCCCGACGTTTGGCTGCGGGAGAGCCCCAAGCCGGGCGACGGGCAGGAGGCGGCGGGGCTCCTCTCGCTGCCGGGGCTCGTCGGCTTCAGCAAAGTATTTAATTAGCCTCCACAAACTTCTTTTCCTCGCCTGCAGATTATACTGAGTGGAGGGTTGGGAACTATTTTACACCTTGCCACTCACATGTTAATTAATCTCTATCTAACCCTAATTGCAGTTTATTCAAGCACCGCTCAACAGCTCACCCACACAATAAACACTGGGGCTGCTTTTATCCATATTACTCTCCGCTCACACGTTGAGTAATTAACTCCAGTACCAACTAATAGTGCAAACAAATATTTTCTGTAAACGAGATGATTTCGGGCAGGATAAAAGAGGGCTGCGGAGCCGGGGCCGGGAGTTCTCTGCCAGCTTCCCCAAGCCTCCCTCGCCCTTCCAGGGCCGTCGTTCCCCGACCCGGCCACTCTCCGCGCCCGTCCCAGCCCGGGGCAGCGGGACCCGCAGGCCTCGGGGCTCCCCGGGAGCGAGGAGCCGCGGCGGGGACCCCGAACGGCAGCCCCAGGGCCGCTTCCTTCCCACGGCCCCTGAGGAAGCCCTCGCGGAGCCCCCGCGGAGCCCGGGGCCGGCCCGGCCCGTACCGCCGCTCCCGGCCGCGACGTGCCCGAGTGCCGCATGCCTTGTGCGGCCGGGCTTTGGGATCGCGGTTAAGACCCGGGCATCGAAGCTCAGTATTTTAATTGAAATCGCAGGTTTAGGCACAGCTGGAGGCTGTCTCTATCGATTCGACTTCTGCTGTTCCGGCAAGCGTATTAAAAATGACTGACTTTGATACAGCTGCCCCAGTCACGGCGCCCTGCCCACTGCCGCGCCTTCTCCCTCTTTGCACGGCGAGCTCCGGCCGGTGTCGGCGGCTCTGGGGTGCCGGGGTGCAGCACGTCGGCTGGGTTGCGGCGTTCGAGCCGCGTTCGCCTCTCCGTGCTGGGCTGCTCCCCGTCGGAGGCTTCGTCCTTCACCTCATCCCTCACCCCGACACTTGGAGGAGAAGAAATGGTTTGAGGATTTCTTTCTTTCTTTTTTTTTTTTTTTTTTTTTTTCCCTGCGAAAAGCGCACCGCCAAGCCGTTTGCAACACACACGTTTATTTACAGTTGTTATTTACCCTTATTATTATTATTTCTGAGTCTGCCTCTCGAGAAAAACGACTCCCGGTGCTCGGTCCGACAGGGCGGCCCAATTCCGTGCCCAAACCTTTCTGCCTTTCCTCCCCTTTTTAACCCAAAGCCAGTTTTCACGCTGGGAACGGCCTCACCCCGTAGCCCCGGCCCCAAACGCTCCTCGGGCGCTGATATCGAAATCCTCCAGCGGTGCCCCCGCCGCCCCCAGCAGCCGAACCAAGGGACCGCGTCCCACCTCCCCCGACGGCGGCCCGGCATCCCACGGTCCGACCCCTCCGTTCTGCTCCGCTGGGAGATAACCTGGGATCCTCCTCGTTATTTAACGTGGCAGCTGCTTAAACTCCACAGCGGAAGCTGCCCAAAGTTGTTAGCGTTACACTTCGATCTCTTTTGGAAATGGTGGCTTTGATTTCTGTGCTGCTTTGCTTTAGGTGAATGTATACACAGAAGTGTACGTGTTTTTTTTAATGCCTTTTCTTTTCTTTTCTTTTCTTTTCTTTTCTTTTCTTTTCTTTTCTTTTCTTTTCTTTTCTTTTCTTTTCTTTTCTTTTCTTTTCTTTTCTTTTCTTTTCTTTTCTTTTCTTTTCTTTTCTTTTCTTTTCTTTTCTTTTCTTTTCTTTTCTTTTCTTTTCTTTTCAATAGCAGAAGAGGAAAGGCACCCAGGTCAGCTGCCAGCCCAGATTAGAACCGAATTAGAACAGAATCATCAGATCCTAGATTACCTCGAGGTTAAAGGAGCACTGAGTCCAACTCCAGGCCCCACATGGAATCACCCCAAACCCCATGGCTGAGAGCGGTGCCCAACCTCCCTGAACTCCAGCAGGTTGGTGCTGTGTCCAGTGCCCTGGGAAGCCCCTTCCATGCCAACTGCCCTCTGGTGAAGAACCTTTCCCTAAGCCCAACCTGACCCTCCCCTGATGTAGCTCCATGCTGATCCCTTTGGCTCTGTCGCTGTCTCCAGAGAGCAGAGCTCAGCTCCAGCTCTCTCTGCAGCCATGAGGGGGCTGCATGCTGCACGAGGCCTCCCTTCAGCCCCTGCTTTGCTGAGCTGAACGAACCAAAGGACCTCAGCCACTCTTCATACATTCTTCCCTCTAGGCCCTTCCCCATCTCTGTAGCCCTCCACTGAACTTTCTGTGATTGTTTCATGCTCTTCTTATTTTGTGGTGCCCAAGCAGTGCATGGTGATCAAGGTGAGGCCACTCCATGCAGAGCAGAGCAGTCTTTTAAAACCAACTCAGGGTCCAAACCTTCCCCTGATGTCACCACCTTGTTTTCACTGCCAGGTGAAGCAGGGTGAAGCCCATGTCACACGTACCAACGCCACATTCCTACTCAAGAGTCACCTTGCCCACGTAGATTAGATTTATAGCAACAACTTTGTTGTTGTTTTTTTTTAACATACGTTTACCTATTACTTAAATCTATTGATCCTTGATCATTTCTTCCTCTTTCTCCATTCACAGAACCTTTGCTTTTCTGCATCATCATTTTGCAGTACAATGGGTAAGGGTCACCATGTGGGTCACTCTGAGTTACTTTTGCTCTTTTTCTTCATTCCAGTCACTGTAGAAAATGTTCCTACTGTGCTATAGTTGTGTTCTGACAAAGTTGGTCAGTTGTCAACTTTTCACAGATAAGTTTTGGGATTATTCCTGTACTCTGTCTGCAAAATGCAGTCTGTTACGGAAGATCTTTGGAAAGGTAAATTTATCTGTGGTTTCAGAGCTATGGCACATCTTTGCTGTCAGTGCAAGATGTGAAGCTCAAGGAAGAGCTGAGGAGTAGCTAGTAAAAGATCCTTAAATGTGAGGATTTATGGAAAATGACTCCAAGCATTCATTCTGTGAAATCAAATGGCCAGCTCTTGGTTCTCAGTTAGGATGGGGCTACCTTTGCCAATCAAGAGGCAGCTTCTGAAGTGGCTCCGTGGCTTTGTGGTTCCATACCTCTCTATCTTTTAGCCAGGCACAGCAGTGCAGGGCTAAGGGTGGTGCTGGGCTGCAAGGAGCAGAGCTGTGGTGCTGCCCTCTGAGCAGTGCAGCAGCTTTAGCCGCCAGGCTCTGCCCAGCAATGGCCCAAGGTGTTTATCTGGAGTTCCTTATGCAGTGCTCAGAGACAGACTCTTTTAGGACAAATTCAGTGGGACACCAGTGGGGCTATCAGGAGAACAAAGGCTGAGCTGGGTGAGGATGCTCTTACCTTTCTGACTGCTTGCCCCTTTGTTATGCTGCATAGTGGAACATTGTAACCAGGTTTTGGGGCTCCCAGTGGGTCCCAGAGCAAGCAGAATGAGATTTTGGGGGTGCAATGGCTGGTTGCCTTTGGCAGTGATGGCACAGAAGCACTGGAATTTTTAACCTGTATCTAATTGGAGGAGCTGGTACCTGAGCTGCTCCTAAAGCAGCTCGCAGTAGCCCCAGTGCAGGGCGGTTGGTAAGACACCATGGCACCAACTGCACATAGAGTGCCCTGATGGCAATCAGAGCAGCTTATGTAATTCTAAAAATGGCACCTCCCCACTTGCCACATCCCTTTCTGTGCATGCTGAGAGTCCTGCAGAGCTGCCAAACAGAAGCAGTTGAATGAACTCCTTTCTCTGCTCATTCCTCCTTCCGTAGCTCGGGGAGTGTGAGCCAGAACCTATTCTAGTTTGCTGTCAACAGGAATGGTTACGAACGGCTCGATCCCGACCAGGCTCTGTGCCCCAAGCGCTGCTGTAGGAGTGCTGTGCAGCTCTGTGAGTGAAGGTCCCTCTGCTGGACTGCTGTGCTCCAAGAGATAACGTTCCCATGCCAGGAGCTCAACTGGCCAGCAAGGGAAGGAAGGAGATGCTGTAGGGTGGTGGCCACTCTTACTGCTCAGAAGAGTCATTCCCACGTTGCAGTAGTGGGTCAATGCTCTATTTCATCTCTGATAACTGAAAGATGTCCCTTCCCAGTGTTTTGAAATATGGTGCTTTCTCATTTTGAAAGAGTGGGAGCTTTAACATTTTCTTCCTTTTTTTTTTTTTTTTTTTTTTTTTTTTTCCCGTATTTGCTATTTAGGATAAAAGGTGGGAGGAAGTAGAGAAGGAGAATATAATGGGGGGATGGCCTTGTTCTCACTTTCCTACTGAAAACATCTCAGAAAAAGGAGCAAAAAGCAGTGAGAATGGGTAGAAGCCCACTCCCGTTTTGTGTTTCCATTCCTTTCCTTTTTTGCTTAAAAGAAGGATGGCCAAAAAAAAAAAAAAAGATAAGTGGGACAACCCCCACGTGTTTTGAATTATTCTCTTCTTAATGAGGTAGAAAAACATCTCATTTTCAGAATTCCATGCTTTTCAAAGGAAAAAAAAATCAAACAGAGGCAGAACCTTTCCAAAACCAATTACAGCTGCCATTCCTGCAGTCATTTTGCAGCTCCTCACTCGCTGTTGTCCAACTGGCTGTACCATGGGTCACGTTGGTCAGTATTTACATTTGCCTTTGCTTGGGCTGACAGTGGCTGGGAGGTGGAGCTGTTGCTTTGCAACCCTTCGCATCAAGAATCTCTTTTTTTGTCTGTGCGATTTCAGCCCCACGGGATGTGAGCTGAAAGAACCACTGAAACATTCCCCCAGCAGCTCAAACTGGAAAACCAGACCTGCTTATTGCAGGAAAAACTTCAGTGTGTGACCCAAGTATTCCCCAAATGCTGAAGAACACCCACAAACTCCATAAAAATACCCAGCCCCCAATAAATCAAATGGGCTGTGCACTGATGAACCGCATCCCTGCTGAAGGTGGCAGTGGCTCCTGTGCCTATGGGAGGCTCTGACAGCCTGGGACCCCTGGGATCAGCTGAACACAGTCCTAAGCCTTTGTTCCCCCCCAGCTGTCGCGTCCTGCAGGATCTGCAACAAGTCCTTGCCATGCAGACCCCTCTTGTCAGTCCCCAATCTGATCTGACCACCTGGTTTGTTTTTGAATCGAGCGCTCGAGTCATAACATTTCTGTTTATTTCAACAACTGTATTCCTTGCATAGGAAATGAGCCAAGATGGTCTAAGGCGGGGAGAGCAAAGCATGCCGTGGTTGTAATTGCTTTTGCTCTCCAATATCAAATTTTACAGTGTAATCAAAATCTTATTTTTTTACTGCTGGACTCTGTTATTGACTTAATCTTCTTAAGTGCTCCTATTATTCCAGTGATTTCATCGTTGCATGTTGATTTTAATCTTTTGATCTCCATATTAGCTACTGCCTGCAACTAATTTGTTGCTCAGTGTTTTTCTTTGTTTTGACCTGTGAGGCATTTTCCTCATGGCACACAACTCTGCTGGCAGATTGCATATAATCTCTGCACTTTTTTTCTCCCATATTTTGCATAGTTACAACAAATGCAGATTTACAACTTGCAGTGGAATATGTATCTTGTAGAAATGCTGAAGAAAATAGCACTCTGTGTTCAGCTCAGGAACCTCAGTGCACTTGGATAAAGAGAAGACCGCTGAATGCAGCTCGATGGAGAGAGGTGTCACACTGGCTTTATTGCCACACAAGTTCAGAGTTGTAATTTGTAACTTCTCGTGTAATTCAGTAATTGTAACTTATCTTATACAGACTCAGGCATCAATAGGTCCTGAGGGCATCGCTGGAGCTAAAAGGAAGGAGGCTGAGCTTTGTGAGTGGTGTGGGGGACTCTCCTCAGCTTGACATGGAGGTGGCCGTGTTGGATCGTGACACCATGGAGAAGTTTTCTGAGCAAAAACTGGTGATGATGGTTGCAGTATTGAACTTCATGAAGTGCAGAGGGTGGAATACAGCTGAATAGTGTTCTGCTTGGCCATTCCATCAGTGCTTTTTTCCTTTGTGGTTTAACCTGTACTGATTTATTGGGGGCTTTGTTTGCTTTGGCTTTTTTTATTTTTTTTTAAGCTTAGAGGAGTAATTTTTGCCTTAGGTTTGCTGTGACTTTTTAAAAAAGAACACAGACTGAACATTGACAAAATCATCTCTGCTTAGCTGCATGCCTATTTATGCTTCTGAAACCAAATTGTCTTCTAATATTTTTGACGTTTTGGTCACTGGAGAGGCAGAAAAGCAATTTCTAAGATGCCTATGGGCCAAGAGACATGCTTTACAGCAGAGGGGAAAGAATCTGTTAGTTGCTGAAATATAAAACAAATTGGATGAACAGCTGCTGACACTTGTCAGTCAAATAGTTGATAGCATTTTCAGTCTCCATGCCACATGCTTTAAGTAAGTCTGTCAAAGGATATTTTCGCTGGACTTCTCTGTAAATATGAGAGAAGTTTTGGCCTGATCTATCATTTAAAATTTTGCTGGCAGAGGAATGAAATTTTCCTCTTTCCCCAAAACTGATTGACATAACTGTACTGGCAGATTCTTCATCGAGGTGCAGTTGTACTGGCAGAAAGTCCTTTGACTGTTGGATCTTGTTCCGCCGCAGCGATGGGTTGAAGTGAAACAAGCAGCAGACCTTTGCATTTCCTAGCTGGGTTTGCCAGAGCTCCCATCCATCAGCAAAGTCTTTTAGATGCTGCCCAAGCTGCAGTTTTGCCCTACAGGAGCCTGAGGCCAAACTAAAGCATAGTGCATGGCCATGGGGGCTTTAAGCCCAGTCTTACATTGTTCAGACAACACCGAACCAGTTTGGATGCTTCCTCGTTGTGGCCGAGTGCTCAAGCCTGCTATATTCTGTGGGTTATTGCAGAGTCTCTGAGCTGCTGTGCTGGGATTTGAGGATATGTGAAAAGCTGTCACAGGATCCTTTCTGATGACAGAAACCCAGAGACATGTGTCCATCACTGCCATCTCAGGGAAGCACCTGTGTGGAGTGATGTGCAGCAGAGAGCAGCTCCCGAAGGCTGCGCCCACGTTGTTCATTCAAAAAACTGAGCAGGGCTCACTGCTTTTGAAGGTGGCAGGTGGAAGTGGGCTGTGTTTTCACCCAATAAATATTTCATGTATTAAAAAAAACAGGGGGAGCCTGTTCCAGAGCAGAATCAGTCTGCTTCTCTCGCTCTGCTCTCCGTGACTGGGAGTGGAGCTACAAATTTGGATCTTCCCTGGTGCTTTTTGTTACTGCTCAGTTGATCACCCCAAGTAAGGTCTTCCCATTGCCTCTTCTTGGAGCTGAAGCCGTTCGTAGCAGTATCTGGGGCAGAGGAGAGCAAGAGGAAAACACAAGTGTGCGTAAGCGTAGCTCAGGAGCTTGGCTTGAGGTGGGCTTCAGGGTGTGCTTCAAGGCTCCAATCACAGAGAGGTCAGGATAGAATCATAGAATCACTGAGATTCTCTAAGATCACACAGTCCAACCACCAACCCATCGTCACCTTGTCCACTAAATCAAGTCCCCCAAAATAGGTAGATAGGTAGATATGTCTGTAAGGCTGTGGTCTCCAGAGGTGCTTCTCCCCTCTGCCTGCATTGGGGGCAAAAATCAGTAAGTGACTTGTTGGGTTACAGTAGGGGTTTGTAGCTTCTCTATTCTCGTGCATCACATGGCTTATCACATGCAAGTGCTGCTAACTGTGCATGGCCTCCACCCACTGGGAGCAAAGAGCCCGCTGGTGTCCCTGTCCCAAGGAGGTGGTGCACACAGGTCATTATGGGCAGGTGGGTGTTGGATGTGTCAGGCATGGTGATCCAGGTGGGGCAGCAGATAACCTCCAGAGCTGTGGGTAAACTGCCATGGAGAAAGCAGACCCCAAACCCAGCACTGTAGGGCTCCACAGCCATCCCAGCTCTGACTGGGAGCCAGCACCTTCTGTCTCTTCCCGTTGTCTGGGGAGTGTCTGTGACTCCTGGGCACTGGAAGATGCTTTGGTTTGATGCTTCCTTATGCCAGGCAGTATAATCCATTCCTTATACTGGATGCTCTCCAGTATATGCCCATCCTTTATCTGTGGGTAGTGAAGTTGTGTCCTGATTCCCCAGGGTAGCAACAGGTTGCCATCTGTGGGGGTGAAGGACATCAGCTCTTCTGCTTCTCTCACACCTGCTTTTCAAATTCAGCTGTGAGTCTGTCCATGTGCCCCGTGTTTGTAAATGCCCTGCAGGCTGCTGCCATTGGCTTCTTTAGGAGAAGATACAAACTGAAGCCTGTCTGTGTGAGGTAAGTGTTGGGCAAGGCTAATGACCGTGTAATCGTGGGGGCTGTACCACAGCAGACCATCAATTAGACATCCAACGGCAGGTGACAAGGTGCTGTGTGCAGATAATGGTGGGAGCAACTGGGGTGGTGGCAGCCAAAATGCCCGTGTACCTGGAGAATACACAGCATGGTTCCACCCTGACCTTTGGGAATAAATGAACTGGGAAACCATCTTCTAAATTAATAAACTATAAAAACACCCATGAGAAAAGAAAATGCCTTTATTCCGAGAGGTGGGGGCTCTTACATCTCAGCTTGTTTTTTGTTGTTTTTTTTTTTTTTCTAAGGCAGACATAAAAAGACTCCATAATTTATTCTTAGGACATCTGAATAGTTATTTATTGAGAAGCCACAGTTCTCACACTTTTACAACTGTCGGCTTGTATAAGGCAAAAAAAGCAAGATGGATTATCACTATTTTACACAGAAAGAAAAGCTCTGGTAGGGGGACTGATGGACATGCAGTTACTGCTCAAAATGCAATGTACATGACATATATAAAAACCATTGTTAGACAGAGGAGTTGTAAATTATGGTTACAATCTACTGAAATAAATATTCAATATATTATTATAAACACATTTGTATAGTCTAAGGTTGTAATTAAAGTTGTCTTTGTACATACACGGTTATTTGAGATTTAAACAAAAGTGTAACATTTAGAGGAGCAAATGTCAACATAAAACAACTGCTCTGGACTTGTAATGTGGCATGATATATCCATAATGATAGGATTAATCTGGTGTGGCAATTAGAATGACTAATCCTTTGGGATGTAGCCTTCATGGAGTTAACTGCATATTGAAGGAAAGAGCCTGGGATATTAACAAGGATGCAGAATGATTCAAACGGCTGTCTGGGTTTGTTTGTTTTCTGGTTTTTAAATGAACAGAGAGAACAAAAAATCATTTGTAATTGCCTCGATTTTCTTTTAAAAACAAAGCTGTTTTTTTTTTATTATTATTATTAATTTTAAGCAGTTGGCATCCACAGAAGAGAAACAAAGAAATGAAAGGACTCGATTCACTCATCTTCACAACAATTTACCATCAATGTATATACAGTACATTAATGAAGCATTGTTTAATTATAACAGGGACACACCTAGTATGTTTTCTATGTAATTTTCCATTAACAGTATTAAACAATGGTGCTCCATATTGCTTATGAACATACAGATATGAAATCAGGAAACCAATGAATCGAAGAGAGGTGCTAACCTTATTACCACACAGCTAACATGGCATTTGTATTGGTAAACTTCTCATGGGCATTTAGAGCTGACAGAAGAATTCCTAATGTGGCTAACTGAGTTATGGACGAGGTACATGCACGGACGCCGGGCCAGCTGCCCTAGTCATCCTCTTCGTCCTCCTCATCGCTGTCCTTCATGGTGATCCCCTGCAGCCCTCCGCCCTCGCTGACCGACGCCGTGGCCTCCTCTACCGTCAGCCGGTTCCGAATGGTCTCGTAGGTTTTGCTGTTCAAGGTGGAGTCCAGCACGCCTTGCAATCGGAAATCCCGGTACGTTTTCTAGGGAGGAGAGAGGCGTGAGGGCAGGGGAGACAGCACAGAGCTCAGGCTGCCCCTGGCTCCCCGCTTTGCCACGGGAGCGAGCCCGTGCCCCTGTGTCCCCGTGCGCCTATGCTTTGGGGCCTCCGCTCTAAGGGGCTGGGATGGAGCTTTCCATAAGGCATGCTGGGGTCTAAAAGCAGTATAGTGCTACTCAAAGCAACTGTCCTGGCTTCTAGATGCATTCAGTTACTTTTCTTCACGCAGCTCAATGCTTACTGCCTATTGCAGACATGATTACATGCTTCTGGAATGCTCTGCATTAAATAATCTTGCCTCAATACTGAGTTTAAATCAGCTAAGTCCAGGATACCTGAGAAAGCTATTTGTGTATAAAGCTGAGCACACGACATGCACTCCTCAAATCTCTCTTTCTTCATCTTATTCCGCAGCTGGAGTTGCATTTCTGCAGTCAGCTGTACTTCCCTCATTACTATGGTTAATTTCCTTGCATTTCTATTTGTTTTAAAACTTCTTGACCCTGTGAGATAAAACTCTGGCCTCTGGGTGCCATTCATTATGCTTTGTGTTCTGCGTGGAAACTATTTTCTGCTATACACTTTCAGAAAGTCCTTGGATGTGTTGTAGCTGCTTCTGAGAGTAATACTGGTATAAATAAAGCACAAGGAAGAAAGCCTTCCTCAGCTAGCTGACAAAGAGAAATCATTTGCCTGTGCTGTTGTTTTCAGTTATGAAAAGCGCACTAATACTGCTCAGTTTTAATTTATTCATGCCTTCAATGTGTTCACTGCACACGAGACCATAAACATTATAAAATACTAGACAAAAAAAGCATTAGATAGAACCTAAAATGATCAAAAATATATTTACCCCCTTCTGTGATCTTATTATTTCATGTAAACCACTGTGATTTCACACTGAAATAATTATCATTAGCCCAAGACACACACGTACACACACACGTGCACTCAGAGAAAAAAACGTTACTTTCAGGGTATGTTATCTCACCTTTGGGATCTCTTAAGAGTTGATTATACACACCCATTGTAAAAGAAACAACTTCAATTAGCTATGAGAACAATCCTCATTTGCATTCTGACGATAATCACAAGCCATAGGCGGGCTTGCATGTTTCTAGGAAAACAGTGTTAAAAGAGGTTGGGTTGGATTTAACCCATGTGAGCAGCAGTTTCAGTGTGCTTTTTGTACAGGTAGGACTGAATAGCACTATTTTCCCTCTTCTCATGCAAGCAGTTACCCTGAGCTCACTTCCACGCGTGTTTTGCGTGCATTTCAAGTTCCTGCTTATCCACCTGGTAAGTTTCTTCATTTTTAAGCATCTGAACGAAGGACTGCATTTTCTGCCGACCGCCACTTCCCATCAGAACACACTGCACACACACGTGCCCCTTTCAGCAGCAAGACGCTCACGAAAGCACAGCAGGCGTTACCTTCACTATCCTAATGAGCGTTTTCAGCTGGTAGATGTGCAGCTGCAGGTCCATGCGGTCCGTCAGCCAGGTGCAGACGACGTTCATCGAGCTGGTGTACCATTGCTGCAAGAGAGACAGCACTTCTCCAGCACCCGCGCCCTGCAAGCGAGCACGCGGCGGGACCAGCCTTCCCCAGCGCCAGCCCGCTGATGGGATGTGACAGACTTCTGGGGGAGACAGGCACCCTCTTTTACACAGATTTTCCATGCACGAGCTTTTAACTTGGAGTAACAACCACAGCAAATCTCACTCGCGGGGGCGGCAGCCACCAGCAACGCCGTGCGGTTTCTGTAATCCTATTTTGCCATTGACTTGACTTGGCAGCAGTGGTGGGAGTTTGGCCCGGTCCGGTTTTTAACCCGTTCCCTGCCCCAGTGAGCACAGCCCTGCCTTTAGGACCACATTCAAGTACTTACCGCTCACATGTCGCCTCGAGCAGCTTTGGGGAGCTGCAGGGCAAGGGCATGATGGTGCGGGCATCGATGGGAAATGCTTTGGTTTTGGCCTCATGGTTATGAAAGTTGGCAAAGCAGCAAGCAAATGAGCTTGCTTCAAACCGCTGAGCTTGCAGGGACCCTCCAGGGGTGAAATTTTGCTTCCTGCCTGTAAGAAAGGCTTGCAGCTGCGTGGCAGCAGCCTGTCAGCCCTGCAGTGCAGAATGCAGCTCAGTGCCCCACTCAGCAGGGCTGGCACAGCCCTTGGGAGGCACGGAAGTAGGGTCAGGTGTGGTGGGGACCACAACACCTCTCTTTGTGCTCAGCACCACAGATGGTTCCCAAATGGCTTGTACCCAGGGACCATCACGGCTCCGGGCACACAGGAATAGTTCCTCTTGTTTACTCTTAGCCACGCACAGATCAGAACCTTGTACTGCAGCACTGTGGAAATTTATCTAGAACCAGTTAAAGAGAAAAAAAAAGCATACATCAAATTATAAAAATCCCAATCAAGCCCCATCCAGATTAGCTGGCAATGAAGCCTCTTCCTTACTAACCTAAAGCCTTGCATCAGTTTCACTCAGACATTATTTCCTCCCATCACTGCACCTTCTCCTCAGTGTCAGTGTCTGCATACCACGTGCATGAGCTGACACAAGGCTGAGCACAGCAAGAAGAGCACAAAGCAGCCAAAATTTGGGCTTGGATTATCAAACCAGAAGACAACACACCCAGTATTTGCCACCCCCCATCAGGACCTGGCATGCTGCATGGGGAAGAGATTTCCCCCTTTATGGTATTTCTTGACTGGACTCGATGACCCTTAAGGGGTCCCTTCCAACTCAAGCTATTTGATGATATATGGCATAGCACTTACACTGTGCCTCATCAGGCCAGAGCTGTACAGTGTAGGAACTGGCGTCCTGTCTGCCATGTGGAGCTGAATATATCACGATGGTGAAAAAAAATAGTATTAACCACCTATTGCTACAAACACTGTTCTAACTGTACTACTATTTCTACAGAACCTCTTAATAAAATGGAGGAAATACAGGGATGGAAAGATCACCAAAGACATGCCAAGTGGTGATTTCCTGCTGGGCCAGCTTGGGGCTGAGATTTCTGTTGGCTCTCCATCTCCAGGATGGGGACCTGGCAAGTGCTGAGAGCACGAATGAAGCTAATTTGCAGAGGAAAGAAGGATCTCTGTCGGCTGAGCTGTCTGTCCCTAAGGTCCTGGTGCCAGATGGGGCCTCAGTTGTGACATGAAGCTCTGTGCAGCCCCAGGATGGGACAGAGGCCGGTCCTGCCGTGTCTGTCCTGTGCCACACACACCTGCACAGATGGGGAACAGAACTGAATCCCAGCCCGCGGGGGCTCAGCCTCGCGCACTGCTCAGCGGCATGAAAGGAGCTCTCCTCAGAGCTGAGTTACTCCAAAGACTTTCTGCTTTGTGAAAAAAAGACAAAGTGTAATTCATTGATCTTGATACACAAAACCGTCACGTCACTTCATAGAGCACGCACCAACTGCTGAATTTAAGCCCTGCATATTCATAAAAATAAGTTAGCCCATAAATTAAATGTTCCCTTTAGCTATCACTAGTGTTAATGCGCTACAAGACGCACAAGCCCTCTGATTCATGACTAACCCTCCAAAGAGGATAACATTTGCATATGATTATATTATTAAAAAAACCCACCACAACAACAAAACCAAATGCTCCAGAATGGGAAAGAGATCATTTCAGACAAAAGAGCGCAACACCGGTGGGCTCTGATGTCCTCCTGGGACACAGGGCTCTTGGGGCTTGTCCCCACGCACGAGGTGCACAGGGCACAGCCCAAATGGGCCCTTTCCATGGGGCTGCAAGGCACCAAAGTATGAACGTGTTTCTCAAAGCTCATTGTGGCTCATAAAGAGTGATGCTCCCATGCGTCCATGGAGTCCAGCTTCAACCCACAGCCTCCTGCCCTGTTACAGATATCTGCCATCCCCGTAGATAACCGGCACTCAGCCCAAGGGGTGCAGCAGAGGAGATGCAAACAAACGCCCTTAGGATGGCACCAGAGCTTGGTCACAGCAAGCAGATGTCCCGTTTGCACGGCCAGGAATGTAACCCTGCTTTGTGGTTAGCCCCTCCTGTTCACAGCAGCCCTTACTGCCAGGTGCATCGTGGCAGCTGGTTTGCTCCAGGCCAACAGCAGAAGCAGCACAGGGCTGTGAGTGCTGCCCGTGCATCCCAACCTGCCCAAGCCATCGGCTCGCTGTTTTTTTCTTCTCCTTTTTGGAATGCAAATGCATGATCAATAAGTTGCCGAAATAGCAAGCTTGTCTCTGAATATATAAATGGCAAAAATTGATATGAATAAATCTGCAAGTAGCGCACTGAGTGTGGCACATTTCATCAAAAAAAAAGAACCCCGTGCTGGGCTCCTGCTTTCCGGGAGGTGGTGTCATTACACATAGCCAGGAACATCTGCAAAGCCCCGTTCTCTTTGGTGCGAGCTGAATGGAAGCATGACCTCCTGTTCCTTGCCATGAACCTTGAGTTCACACTCATATTTTACATGTTACAGGAAGCCGCAGCTCACCCCAGGGGTGCGGCAAACAGAATCTCGTAAGCCAGATGCAACACTGCTTCTTAAGGCACCTGAAGGAGCCGTATTCTTCATTCAAAAGCTTACATACTAGTAGCTTAAGGTCACTTCAGCTTTTGTAAAGAGCGGGACAAAACCAGGAATGCTTCTAGGGCTGGGCTGTCAGCAGGGTAGCAGAGGGATTACAAGGAACCTGTGACTCTGCCTCTTTCTGCCTTTACTGGTAGTTTTTTTGTGTGTGAACAAGTGCCATACAACAGATTGAGGCTGGTATAAAGGCCTGGGACTGTGCAAGAGCACCCCGCTGAGCCTCAGCTGTGCTTGCAATTAGCAATAGGCATGAAATGATTATTGTTGTGGTGGCTGATGGCAATCTGAAGTGACAAGTTTTATGGGGGAATTTGTAGTGGGGATGTTCAGCAAGTTTCTGCAAACCATTAATCGAAGGCTGCGACACAGTGTAGTCAAAGCTATTTTATGTCATTGCAAAGGTCTCAGAAGGATGCTGAAAGAATATTTTTCTGCTCTCAGTGCCTCGGAATGGAGTTTTTCTAGGTCAGGGATTCTTTACTGCCCTATTTAGTGTCAAAAATACCCATTTGCCTCAAATTAGCAGAAAGCTTGTAGTTAAGGGCTAGAGATTAGGCATACAAAATTACTCAGCAGGTGACTGCTGGGTGGATTTGGGGGTTGAGAAGTCTTTAAAACTGACTACGAGACATTATATACTTCTGACAAAAGAACATAGTAATCCTACCTGCTTGCTTTAACCACTGTTGTTTGTCTATTATTACGTGCTTTAATGCTCATAAGAGCAAAACTATTGGTGATACTACTCAATTACCATAGTAACTCTCCCCTATGACCTCTCATTTCAGTACTCGCTTTCCAACCAGAACCAATCCAAGCAGGGCAAATCTATTTAAAACTGTGACACACACGGCACAAGGAAACCCCGAACGCCGCCTGGCTCCTCTCTTTGTTTGAGACACCGGCTTGTTTTGCAACCCTGAAAGGCAGCTTTGAAATGAAGCCTTGAATTCAAGGTGTTCCAAGGGTACAGCAAGGGGAGGAGAGAGCAACGTGTTGACGCTGGGTCTCGTTTCCCAAAGGAAAACCAATTCTGCTCTCAAAGCAACTCGATCAGCCAGGGAAAAAACTATAGATCAGAAATTCCCAACTCCCAGTGCCTGATGTTTGCACCCGTCCCATGGACCAGCAGCTCGGCTGACTTACAACTGACAGTTCATGACAGCTGACTGACCGTGTGCTCCACAGCCCCGGCTGCTCAATGGCAGCAGTGGAAGGACTATGCATGTCCCCCGGCCTTGTGTGACTACTGGGGCATTCCTCTCCATCCTTCTTCAGTGGCTTTTTGGCTGTTGGTCCCACTCAGTCATTGCAATGCTAAAAACTTGGTGATGACAGCAAGCAAGAAATGCAGAGACTCGCAGCCAACAGAATTTCCTACTTTTTTCTTTAAAAACATTAAGTTTCTGGGAAGCTGCAACACACACTGCAGAGAGGACAACCTGAGTTTGAGAACCTGCTCCAAAACCTGCTGTGATGCTGCTGGGATGGAGCGGTGTCTGGTCCAACACTCTGCCCTGTCCCAGTCCTGCACTAATGGGGTTGGAAAGGTGGTGCCACCAACACAGCCCCATGCACATAGCTCTCATCCTTCCACGCTGGCTCAGGGATGGCACAGATAGAACACAGACCTGGCCACACAGCACTCTGTTACACTTGTTCATAAACTTCTCTGTCCCTTCCCTGGAGGTGTCCAAGGCCACGGATGGGGCCCTGGGCAGCCTGAGCTGGTGAGGGGCAGCCAGCCCACGGCATGGGGTTGGAACTGGGTGGGCTTTATGGTCCCTTCCAACCCAAGCCGTTCCATGATTCTGTGACTCTCTTCCCTCTACTAACAAAGATCATTCTCCGTGCATTACTGCATGCTGTTGGCGAGGGTTTCCCTGAACCCGCTCCTCCAGGTCAACATTTTGGCCACAGAACCTCCTCAGGCACAGAGAATGGAACCCATGCCTCAGAGCATCCTGGCTTTGAGGCCTGGGCAGCACCACGAACAAAGAAGTGACAGTGCTGCCATGCAGTTCCACCATGTCATGCAAGACGAAGGCTTGGGGACCCTGCAGGATGCTGTGGGTGCACCCAGGACCCCGGAGCCGCGGTGTTGGCACGGCACAGCCGTGGGGCCACAAGCACACAGCCAACAGGAACCACGCAATGAGTTAATATCGCGGGCATTGATCAGCTAGTCTTACAATTAATGCTTCCAATAAAAAAAAAAAAAAAAAAAGCTCCCCCTTTTTATTCAGTAGAATAAGAAATTAAACACTTGTGGGCTCATTCTAAAGAATGAATGAAATTGAATAAGCTACCTAGCACTTGAGATTCCCAGCGAGTGCTTGAATAGAGCAAACCTCCTGAGTTGAATGGATTGCCTTTTGGGACCAATTTGTCTCTTTTCACTCTTTATTCCTCCTTTTTTGCTGACAGATGTACAAAGGCGGAACTGCGCTGTGCAGCTTAGCTACATGCACCCACAGCAGCTGTCACTTTTGTCGAGCAAGTTAATCAAGCAAATGCCACCATATCCCACTTTCTATAAGGAACAACATGTTATAGACAGTAGTCTTGGGAGACGGGGAGGGAGAGAGACTTTATTTTAACTTTGAGGAGCTGGGATTTTTTTTTCCCCTCTGTGTTAAAAAAAAAAAAAAAAAAAAAAGGAAAAAAAAGGGGAAAAAAAAAAAAAGCAGCCAAACCCGGTAGCACAAGCTGACACTTTTGTTTCCCCGCAGAACAAATATTTAATATGATTTTAGCTCTAATTTGTACAGCAAGGAGGGCTGTCCGCTTTTAATTAAATTTAAGGGACTTAGGGGACGAGGTTAGAAAAGGAATGGAAGCTTTTTGTTTGCGTTAGCGCTTGTTGATAATCATATATTGATTGTCAATCGCTAAGCCAAAAAGATTAGTGTAGTAAATACTATTATCTGAATGCCACAAGTGAAGTGCTCGCTTCCCTTCCCCGCTACTCCCTTTGTGAGGCGGTTTGAATCACCGGTTGTTATTTATACATTTTCTTTGATAAAACCAACTTGTGTGGCTGATTTTTTTTAAGCCCTGCCTCATTAAGTGCATAATGGCATTTACGTGTGGGGCTCGCCGCTTTTTAGCCTTTCAGGCTTAAGCTGATATTCCTCTCTCACAACCGTGTTTCGAAACTTCTGATGTTCACCAACAATTGGATACGCACCAATATTGTATGGCTCAGATGCTCTCTCGCTATTGCCAAAGACCAGGGAACAACAGAACGGGATCTGCAAAGAGGAACCCGAGTGCTCCCTTCCTGCTGCTCACCAGGCAGATCCTTGGGTTGCTTTTCCATCACATGGGATTCCTTACGTGCACGCACTCTTTAGGGATGTGAAACCACGCTGAAGGGTACGTCTTTCCTATAGCTCTACAGAACACAAATGCAAAGCACTGGCAGGTCTCTGGGCAGCCCTCTTTTTGGCATCAGAAAGGTACTTTTCCCTTAAATCCATCTACCTTTTCTTTCAGAAGATAAATCTAAATTTTGGTAACAGACAGCATTGTGCAAATTGAACTTCTTCACACAGGTGAGAATTTGGGATGTAACAACCCCCCCCAGGCCCCTTCCCCTGCTCTCACAGCACTCAGTGGTGTTGGGGCAGTCGGTCCTTATGGTAGCAATGCACATTGTGATGCTCAGCCAAAGCTCTACTAATCTCTACATTCAATCCACAGAGCTTGAGTAAAGCGCCAACCAGTTGATAAAATTCCCTAGAAACCTCAATATCTTTTTTTTTTTTCTTTTCTTTTTAAAATAGCATTTCTTCTCTAAAAACCTCAAGCCTGTGCCTGGGGTCCCCCCATCACAAGCACACTAAATAAGCAGCCATACATCTTTTTCTACCCTACAGACTCCCCTCTGTCCCAACAGCCCTATGCATCTCCATGACACCACTGCTGTGGGTGCAGGCGGTGTCCTCTGAACTGCAGTTCCTACTGCCTTTCTCTCTGTGCCCTATCCATTAACGGGGAGGTTTCATTCACACTGACGATGCAGCTATACGAGGGAGTTATTATTTGATTAATTAGTATTATTTAATAATGTCACAGTCCCAGCGTTGCATAATAGGGTTAAGCTGCTAGCCAGAGCAACTCATCATCTGTCTAGGATGCAAATGGCATCACTGAATTACATTATTATTATTTTTTTCTTTCTTCCCAAAAATAAACCACGCACACACACACGCACACACAGAAAGAAACACACTTTGCATGGTGTAAGAGCTCTGCCTTCAAACAGAGGGAAATTCAGAATGAAAGCAGAGCCGGGCGCCCCAACGTGCTGCACGCTTCTTGCAGTACAGATGGCACCTGTGCTCCCCCACTGCCTGCAGACACCCAGACTGGCACTGCCCCAGGGTGACCATGGGGCCAGGGTCAGCCCTGCGGTGGTTTCTGAGGATGGGGCAGCTATATTTGGGTGCTGAGCACACAACTCCTAAATGAAAGAGCTTCTGCATGAAAGCTGCTAAAGCAACACACCGCCACTTCTGTACCGATTGCCTGTTCTCAAACGCTTTTTTTTTAACCTCTAAAATATTCCCTGCTTATTTTCTTTTTTTCTTTTTTTTTTTTTTTCTTTCCAAAAAAGAAATGAAGTTGACATGCTAAAATTTGAGTTCCTATATAAGGAAGCTGGGTATAACACCGTATCCACACAGTGTGCTGCTTTTTTCCTGTCCTGATCACAGGGCCTCGCTGACGCAATGCAATCCTGATGCAAGGCTGATCGATGAGTTGCAGCCCAACAATGCATGCTAAGGAATGTTTTAATTGCACTTGTTATTGGATTGAATTGGAAACCATCCCAAAGCGGGCTATAAGGAAGCAAAGCTGAGTCCACCACAGCCTACACACAACCTGTGGCAGCTCTGGGATCCTTGCCTTTAGTGCTCCTCTTGCCCTACTCCTGTTGGGGCCACTCACTGTTATGGGGGAGCACATATCCCACACCCTAACACAAACACTGCCCTCAAAGAGCTGGGTGGATCAGGGCAGCACTGACCTTGGAGCAACAGAGCAATCAGGCTGCCTGCTTAGAATGATTAATGGAAAATCTCCTCTGGAAAAGAAATCAAATTAACTGTCTTCAACCAAATGTCTACTGGAACATGAAAAGCTGTTCTGATAAAGACATTTAGGAGGAAAAAAACCCTTATGAGCATGTAAAATCCAGTGACAGATCTAGGACTTATTTTATTAAGAGTCTCCCTAAAATAAATTAAACAGAGCCTACTTAAATGAACACTCCATGGGAGGACAAGAGCTGTCGGTGCAAAAAGACACAAGGCCGCTCTCTGCACGTGCCCATAGAGCTCAGGGGTTGGAATGGGATGGGAAAGGACTCAGCTCCTCTCATCCAGGCGTGGGGGACGGAAAGGGCTCCCAAATGAAAGGGTGCATCCTCCAGCAAAGGGGATTTGTCCCCACATGGGTAATGGACGTCACCATTATGTCCCTTTCTCTCCCAGTGGTGCAGATGTGGGTCCAAGGCAGTGTCCTGGGCTCTGCAGATCCACAGAGGACAGAAAGCATGTCTGGGGGTAGAACTGCCCAACTGCCTTCATGGCACAACTCGTTCTTGAGGGAAAAAAAGACAGGCAAAAAGCAACGCAGAAGAAACAGCTCAGTGGAGGCCATATCAGGACAGGAGTGGGAGAGAGTCTGTGCCCTAATGAGCAGTCTCGCAGCGTGGGAGGGAGCGGGATGCTGTCTGTCCTGGGGAACACACTGCGTGCAGCTGCAGGCAGCGATGGGATGAGAGCTGAGCCCTGCATCCGTTCTTCCCTGATCCCGCAACCCGAACTCCTGTGAGTAATGGAATGCACCGCGAGTAGCGGCACTGACTCACGGCCTGACTGCTGGGTGCGAGATGGGGAGGGGAAGGGGGGTGAGGAGGGCTCTGTGCTGGCATTTGGTTGCACTGCGTAAGGCTGACTGGGAAGAAATGCCACAGTCCTGCAAGCGCCGCTCGAAGGAGCTGCCAGCATCCAAATGGGAACTGCGCATCCAAGCAGGAACCGTGCTGAACTCCAGAGCTCTGATTTTAGGAAGACTCTCACAGTTCCCTGCATCCTTCCTGTTTACCATCCCTGGCACTCGGCAGCCAGTTCCCAGCAGACTGTCCTGAGCTGTGGCATCAGCCTGGTGCTACTGCTGCACTCTTGACTGGAAAGGCAGCTGCTCTTCCCCAGGAGGTGTGACACCAGGACAGCACTGCTGCCTGCAGAACCACAGAGCGGAGCAAAGCTCTGCCCCTGCCTAAGCCCTGGGGATGGACGCTGGCCTGAGCCTGAGGCTGTTCCCCTGCTGGCCCTGCCTGGTGCTTTGCTCTGCAGAGGACTTCTGCAATTTTCCCTTCTGCACTGCGCTGGGCACAGGGCAGAGTGAGGCCCAGACCCTGCTGATGCCACCCTGACACCAAGATAAGAAATCACCTTTGCCCTGCAGACGTGCGGGGGCTAATGCTCAAGTTTCATGGGAAATGCTCTGTCTGGTGCCACAGACCTTGCAGCAAGCAGAACATGGTGACAGTGAAGTGGTAGAAGTGCCTCTGCACCGGGCAGCGCTGCTGCCTCCTGCGTGGTATCACTACATGATTAAGTGCTTACCAGACTTCTTGGTAAAGGCAACCTTCCTGATCTGATAACTGCCAAGGACAAGCCAAATACGCAGGGTCAATCCATGCACACTTAATCCCCAGAAGGCAGATTAAGTGTATAATTGACCCATATAATCCACGTATCATCTCCAGTGAAATGTTTTCCATGTCCGGTTTAGGCAAACGTGGGCCCATAAGAAAGCTATCAGAGGCACAGAATTACCATGGCAGTGGATTTCATCAAAGTCAGAGATGGCTTTTTAATCACTGATCTCAAGGACTGCTAGATTTAAGCAGATGAAGCGGCACTAAGCATATCTGCCTTAATCCTTATCTTCTACTCAGGCTGGTGTCTTCAAGAAGTACAAGGAGGAAAAAAATAAATTAATTTTTTTTTTTAGGTCCTTGCAATCTTAGGAGCTCCTCTTGGTGTTTTGATCTCTCATATCAAAAGCGTGTTTTTGTTGGTGTTTTTTTTTTTTTTTTTTTTTGTAAGATATTGCATTAATCATCAGAGAGAAAAATGCCATCTGCGCTATTTAGAGACTGCAGCGGGATGCTGGAAGTGGAGGATGGCGGGCGGCTCGCCGGCGCTCGGAGCCTTTTGTCTACATGATGCTCACCCGCGGCCGGGCAGGGAATGCTCCTGCTCTGTGTCACAGCTGTGTGCACCAACCAATGAGGTTGGCACCACACTGTCTACTTTTCAGTCATTCACCCTCTGCAGCACATGTATTCTGGCGGGTTGAAATCCGTGTTGTGCGTACCTAAGGGCTCACACACGTGCATATGCATAAGCAACTTCCACTACAGCACAGCCCTCGCAAGCACGACTCCTGCTGCCTTCAGAGAAAAGTGTGGGTGCATGAACTCTGATCCTACCAAACGTGAGTGCCCAGAGCCAAAGGGGAGCTGAATTCGTGACTGGTCAAAGACTCCAAATCACCCTTAAACACTCCCATTCTGCAGCTCAGTCCCCATCTCTCCAGGAAAAAGGATGCAGTTTTGGACTCTCCATCAGCACCAAGCCGAGATTGAGATCTCTGTGCTGCCGCGAAGCATCGCAGCGGCTCAGTCCTAAAGCACACAGAACCTCAGGGAAGAGCTGCATGCTACAGTTCTATTCTTAAACTCCTCTGCTACCAGTGCTCTGTACCAACAGGGCCTTATTACAGTGTTTTAGCTTTAAATGTTATCAAATTAGTGAGCCAGGCCAAGTAAATAAGTCATGTTACTCTGCAGTAAACAGCACTGCCAAAAAGCTAGTTAGGTTTTGATTACCAGCAGAACTCCACGATCAATCTGTTCGTTCAATGATCCCAAGAATACAGATTTTTAAAATTAAGACGATGACTCTATTTTGGGGAAAAAAAACCCATCACCAAACCCTGACTAATTTGCAGAATGAAGAGGATTAATGCACAGACCACACAGAAATGTTGCAATAATCTCCCACAAACAGTAATATCCCCCAAAGAGTACAGTCCTGTACTGCAGTATGGAGGGAGTGGTGTAGGGAGAATTGGCTTTGGAACTAAGAAATGGTATAAAATGCCCAAAGCCATGGATGAAGCCAGCTTCTGTTGGGACATGGCACTCTGCAACCTCTGCTATGGGGAGGAAACGAAGAGGAAAATGAAAGAAAACACTGGGCACGGCTGCGGGGAAATGGGGCAATTGGGAACAACACAGGGCTGCAAATCCCACTGAGAGTGCGGGAGGCAACATCACACCATGCAAAGCTGCTCTTCCACTGCTCAAAGCCAAAAAAAGACAGAAGTCTTTTTTTAATGGCACAGAAAAGCAACTGAGCCCTGCAGCCTCTCTGCAGTCAGAGAGGTTTACCTGCCACTGGCACCACGCTGCTACCTGGCGGCCCAAAGCAAGGCTCACCTGGTTGGAGCGAGCACTGAACTCACTGAGGAGACTGCCTCCAATGTGTCCATAATCTCACTGCTTAGAGGAAGCCCCACACTAAGAGCAATGCTCCACAGCTGCACTGAAGGGAGCAAGAACAAAATGAGACCCAAGTCCAATTCAGCACCACAAAGACCATTTGTGGCTATTCCTCTATCTTAAGAAAAAGACAGCTTACACCTACCACTGCCCTGGGAAACACGACCAGCAGAGCCTGAGGACCATTTGTTTGTGCTGGGCTCTGCTGTGTCCCCTGCCTCCATGCCAACCTCAGCCCCCCAGCACATCGCGTGGGTACAACACTCAGCACCACGTCCCACCTTGAGGTTACCAAGGGAGCAGGGAGATTTGTGGGAAGCAGGGAAGAACGGAAAGATTTTGCACTTCTTGCTTTCCACCAAGGTAGCTGCTCTTTTTTTTTGTTGTCACTGTTAATTTGTTTAAAACACGGCTTGGTAAAACTAAGTACGAACGGATCAAACTGAAATCAATATTTGTGCTAATTACAGCTTTTGGAAAATTGGAAATAATGGCCCAAAGGGTATAAACACACCAACTGTGAATCACAGGGAAACGATGAGGGAAAAGGCAGTGTGGGCATTGAAAAGAACAGTCCAGATGAGCTCTGGAAATCTAACTGCTCGTGGAATGCAATTCCCCACAAGCGAGCAGTGCACTCGCAGGCCTGCTGCAGATGGAAGCGACAGGCTTTTGTTTCTGTGGTTTGTTTTTTTCCTCCCCGTGCCTGCTCGATGGGCTGTGCTCTGTGCAGGGCCAGCAGCAGCGGCGTGCTCCGTGCATGAATGAGGTGCTCTCAGTGGATATGGGTCATGCTAGTAGATGTACACAGTAAGATTATTTGACTCTAATTCATGCCACTTGATATAATGTGATAAAACATTTGACATGAGAGATAAGTTCCATTTTAATCTGGGAGGGTAAGGGGGAAAGAAAAAGGGAGAATTAAGAAGGAGGAAGAGGTTTCCAAGGGAAAGAAAATGCGCAGAAAGAGAGATATCGAGTAAAGGAGGAGTTTGGCTGGAAGGAAAGCAGCTTTCCCTACACACTGAGGAAGCAAACGAGCGAGTAGAGAAAGCAAGTCAGACTGTTACAGTGCCAGAGCCGGGAGCTGAGATGGCACTGCTGAGAGGAGGGAGGAGAGGGGAACAGAAGCTGCTTTGAACAGAAATTGCTGTATGGACAAATACCCTAGAGGAGACTGAGACACTAAGGCTACAGGCTGGCCATTAGCAGAAAACCTTTGCTCTAGAACAGCTATGAGGACAGAAAGGCTGTAACACAACAGTAGCAGCAGAAACATACATTGGTTAACATGCATCCGAAACCAAAACAAATGGGCATCACAGGTCACTGTTCTCTCACAGGCCAATGCATTTATCCCGTGCAATAAAAAAACCCCTCAAACAACTGGGTCAGCCTCCTGCCATGCTGCTGAGACCATGGAAATGTATCTGAACCTGGTCTCTGGTGCCAGGAACCATATTGTGGAGCTCCAGAACGTCCACTCCCAACCAGCAGTGTGCTGGTTGCCTTTGTAAATGAAAATTTGGTACAGACAATTTGCTGCCAGTTTTGGAGAGCTCGTCAGTGACAGACACTGTGAGTTGTGCACAGGAGATAGAAGGTCCTCAGCAAATGAGCTCCAATTTTCACATTGAGAACAATGACCGAAATGTGCCGTTATAGAGAGATTCTCCACAAGCTTAAATATAGTCAGGGCTCTCTTAGAAGATGCTGTTCCCTTGAAATCCAGGCACAGACAGACCAAGACACAGTACACTAGAGATTTAAAGCAGGCAGAGAGCAGATACGAGCCTTAGTCAGAAAGAAAGGAAGGATTTATTTATTTTTTAAAGCTATAACCAATAAATTTTCTCAAAATGTGACTTATCCTCCTGTCTTATTTTGTCACATTTTGGGTCTCTCCTGCTTGGTGTCCAAGGAGGAGAAGGCATTTACTTACATCAAATAACCTTTCTATATACATCTCCTCATTGACCTTATCACGCAGGACATCCTGAGAGTGGCGGACAAATGTCACATAGGCGTCAGCAACATCCATCCCTGGCTTCTGCATGGGGAGAGAAGAGAGAGAGAAAAAACCATGAATACATCACGGGAGCACCTCCTCTGCATACCCCCAGCACTGCCTCTCTTCCTTCATCTCTCTCCTGCCATCCTCGTGCAATTCACCCCTTCCTTACCTGCTGTGATGGGGATGGGGACAGCGTGCCCATGCCCAGCACAGAGTCATGCAATGACACCAGACAGGGATGAGAGCATTTCCCTACGGAAAATGGGAACTGATACCGTTGCAGGGGAAAATACTTCAAAAAAAAAAATAAAATTCTGAGTTCACATTGCTTGATACATTGAAATCCAACTTACCTCAAAGGAAAGCCATTAAAATACTGTAACACGACTCATTACAAGAGCTGCCACAAAATCTTAAATTTCCATGGCACATTGCAAGTTTGTTAATAACTAGTGTCATTAGTTTCCGTTGCTGTGATTTACCTCAGATCACAGAGTATCATTTCTCTGCAAGATACGATTGTCAGCCGCTGCAAATTGAAGTTAGTTAACACATCTGTGTAATTTCCAGGGTGAAAATGAGGACAGTTTGGAAAGCAGTAGGAAGGGAGTTTTTTAATACAAAGCAAACAATTATCAAGCGAAGGGCCAGCGCTCAGCCCTTGGGAAGCTAGTAACATTTCTTAACACCTACTGAAACAATGACAAGGTATTAATTTGAAAAACAATGAGGACAAACAAACGTGGCACTAGTCAAGTGTTACACTTTCAAGCAATTTTCAGCAGGCTGATAGTGCAAGGTGGCACTGAAGGCATTGCTTTGTGTTGGGCAATAGCAGCAGTGCCTGCCGAGCTGGATTTAACCGGTGGGTATCTGCTCAACCACGCGGTTTCTCCTCTTTCCCCTACAACAGGGACCTGAAGCAGCACGGCGGTGCTGGCGGTGGGCTGGGAGCTGTGTGGGGCTGGCTGCTGATTTCGTCAGAATCAATGTAAACATTCAAGTGAGCAAGTGGGAGAGAACAGCCATCGGTGTGGGAGAGACCACATGGACTTGACATCATCTCCTATGTTGGGTGCCCCGAAAGAACACTTCTGTGCTCAGACTCATGGTGACTAATATTAAAATGCACTTGACTGACAAGGAATGTCAAATAAAGGATCTCCACATTTGTTAGGACGGGAAAAATGAATTCTGTGCCCCTCTGTAAGGGAACTGCTGAACCACGGCCTGAACCTCTGATTGATCACCTGAGGCGAGCACTGAGTCAGCCAGGGAGCACAGGTGAAGGCAATTCACCCATGCTGCTGGAGGGTGGAGCCTGGCTGCACCTCTCCTAGACCCATTTAAGAGCTGACTAGCAGCAGGGAAGGATCTCTTCTGCAGATCTGCTCTGCTGGAGTTTTGTAAGTGAGCCCAGGATACAGGTAAGCATCCTCTCTTTTCTGCTTTGGTGTAATAACTATGTAGACAAGCTCTCTGGTGTTCCTTGTAACTATAATATCTGTACATTCATTGGTTGTATATCCTCCCTCCAAAGCTCTCAGTAATTTGTTTCTACTGCTCAAAGAGAACAAGATGCAGATCTCTGTGCTGGGTATCTCAAAGCAAACAAGAGCTCTTGGTGTTCCAGAGCTTGTCCTCTCCATTCTGGACTAAATGTGTAGACACTTCACTGGGAAAGTCTCATTATCTCAGGAGAAACAGTGCAAAAGATGCAGTCTGAGATGCTCAATAAATTTGTCATGTTGTCGTATGAGAACATGCAGCCCGATTGCATCCACGAGATGCCTGCCCACTACATGTGAAGGCCACCAAACTCAACTGATTCACTCCTGTCCACTGACCAGATGGACTGAATGCAGGATTTGTGTGCTGTATTAAGGACTAATCTTTTTCATTTGTAATCATCTCTTTGCCTATAACATAACAGTGACCCCCTATTCCATCCAACATTCACAAATAATATTTCAACTTCATTTAACTGTGTTTCTGGTAAGTAAGTGCTCCAAGAACATGAAGGTCTCTCTGTCTTATGAATCAAGGTCTAATTAGAGCTGATGACATGTAATTTTTCTGTACCAATTACAGGAAAAAAAGGAAAAAATTATTTTCATTAACAATTTCCCAAACACATGTTGCTAGTTCACCATTTTCCAAAAGTAATAATAAAGTCTTTTTTTTTTTTTTCTAAAAGACAGAAATAAACCAACAATTAGAAGAACAAAAATAAAATCGATTAGCTAATGTGTTAGACGTGTGTTGGCTCAGTTCTAACATGTCTGGACCTTTTTGTTTGGAAATTGTTCTGTATTTGCACAAGTCCAAATGAAGAATTAACAGAATGCTCCTGTTTTTATTTTCAACTTTTTTTTTTTTTTTTTTTTAGATTTTTAATGTGGTTCAAGCCAATTGCATAATGGTGGTACCCTTTTGACACCATCTGCAAAGGAGTGCCTAAAAAGCCTCAAAGGTCTCTGTAAGAAGGTAAGTGGAGACATTCTTTCTAGTTCAAATGTTAGAAGTCTGAGGGCCAATGGTTCAACCTTGGCTGTTAATGTGCAATGTGGGTTGCTACACATGCCATAAAACAAAGCACAGAACAAATTGTTATACAAGTTGTTTAAATTGTGCTTACGGGTACATCCACGTATTTGGAAGCAGCCTTCACCTGTAAAAGGAACAAGAACAGAGTCACCATCAATATGCTTTCAGGCTTTTCCTTTGAGCAGCTGCAATAGCTCTGTAGGCAAAGACTCAGGACAATACAGTGTTGAGTAGGGGAAAAAGGATGACAAAAAATGTTTCCCACCTAAAATAATAGGGAACAGTGGTGTTTTTGTCACTGTCTGGGTGACTTCTGCTCTACTTCACTGCTCTACGAGCTCTAATAGCAACAGATGAGTGTGGGCGCTGTGCTTCTCACTCCTCTCCTTAAGCGAGAAGATGGGGCTCACCAGGACACCCTGTTATTGTCCTGGGGTGGCCTCGTTCCACACTCAGCATCACGTATCACTCTGAGCAGCGACTGTCCCCATGGGAGCTGTGCCCAAGGGTGCAGGGGTGGCCCCAGTGAGCACTGCGTCTCTTTGCACAGCCATAGACTCCAACATGAGCACTGTGCCCATGTGCATCCCACCTTGCACCACCTGGGGTGCTTTGGCATCAGGACAGCACATTCACATGGTGCACCAGAACAGCACCCAAAGCCCCTCGGCCTCCTGGCCCCTGTCAGCAGCGTGATGATACCCGATGACCTTTCTTCTGCCCTTTTTAAAGATGCTATTTTCTGGGGAGTACTGCAGGGAGGATCCTGCACTCTGAGGTGTCCTTGTGAGCCTTTCAGGCCCCAAATGTGGTTGCCTGTTGCCCAGCACATGTGGTAGGGTGGCCCTGACGGCCAGGTCCAACTTTTCCAACTGAGCAGCTTCCCAGCTGGCTAGAAAGACCCTTTCACCAATGCAGCATAAGGCACCGTGTCTAGAAAGTGTCTAGCTGGGATTTTCCACAACGCTTCTGCTTTTAATTAGGGTAAGCATTGCCGGCCATCTTTGTTTGGGTGTAAAAGCTCACCTGCTTTTAAATATTTCTAAAGCTACCATTAAAACAGCCTAAATATAACACGCACACAGTTGCATCTTGGGATGAATAAATTATGTGTCCCGAATGAGAGAATGAATGTATGTGTGAGACAGAATGTGAGAGTGGGTGGAAGTACTCATATGGTGTGTGTGGGGGGTGCATAATTAAGCACAATGAGGCGATACAAAAGACCAGACTGGTGGTAATTGCTGAGGTGAACGCTGCAAGCACTTGCAGTGCCTGGGCAGCAGGTGCAGGGAGGGCAGGAGGGGCTATGGGGCCAACCCCAGTGCTGCCTCCTGGGGCCAGAGAAGGCTGGAGGGGTACGGGACAAGTCCCAGCCATGTGCTGCCAAGCAAGTGGCAAAACAGGGAGCTGGTGGAGTCACCATCCCTGGAGGTTTTTAAGAAAAGTGGAGATGTGGCACTAGGGATGTGGTGTAATGGACATGGTGATGATGGGTTGGTGGTTGGACTATCTTATCTCAGAGGTCTTTTCCAACCTCAATGATGCTATGATTCTCTAAGCCTTGTGCCAAGCGCTGGCTCCCTGCAAAGAGGCAATGCTCATCTCTCAGGTATCCCTGATCCCAGCAGCTGCCTGGGCACTTTGCCCCAGAGCTGCGTTTATCCTCACTGCTCCCTCCTGGGGCAGCCAGGGGAAACCTGGATGGGAGGGCTGCTGGGCCCAGCCCAGTGCCACCGCCTCTCCTTCCCCAAGCCAAAAGGCAGCGAGAATAGCTCAGGCAGCTTCCTGCCATCCCCCCCCTCCACCCACAACAAAACTGAGCTGCTTCTCCTGCCCACTCCCCTTTAATCAGAATAATTACTTGTTTTTCTTTAAACTCAGATTTGGCTACGTTCAGTGAGATTTCCAAACTGCCGGATGTTGTGTGATTTTTGCTAGGCTGCCATTTTTCACAAATGATGCGACTTTGCCATGAAACGTCTCAGTTTACCATACAATTTTTGTGCAGAACAAAAATAAGATCTTTTACTTCTGTCTCCCTCGGGTAATATGCAGTCTTTAGTTTTAATTACCGTAGGTGTAATTCTCTGCCTACGGAGGCCATCCAGATTAAAGGGAATTTTAGCAGCTGTCATTCCTGTGACTCAGTGGAGCTTCACATGCAGACACCCATCCGGGGCCTGGGCTGCTGCTTGAATGTGGCAACAAATAGAAATAAAATTTAAAGGAAAAAAAAGTCCGGCCAAATTTAGAAGGGTATTTTCCTTTCAAAGTGCTCTGCAAGGGGAAGTGGCTAGCAAGAATTTATTAGGACAACAGATGCGTTAATTTTATCTCAAATTTCGAGGCAAGAATTGGAAATGAGGAGAGCCTACTAGGTGATAAAACTGTCTGTCACAAGACCCCTGGTTACATGCCACTTGCCGAGAGCCTGGAAAGCACGCTCTGAAAAGAAGTCGGGAGAAGGGGGTGGGAGACTAATGCTTCCTAGATCTCAGTGGCTTGGACCATAACACTTTGTTGTATTTGTTCAGACAGGGAAAACGTGGGAGGTGGTGCAAGCATGCTGTAACAAGAGAGAATTTCTGTATTTAGCACTGGAAAAACTAAACACAGAGAGTTGCAGGGAGTGGTGCTGCTCAGCACAGGCTTCTCAAGCACAGTGCTGAAGAGGTCAAGGCTGTCCCTCAGCCTCTTCTTGCCCAGCGCACCCAGCAAATACTGGGACCAAGTGAGAGGCATTCCCTGCCCAGCAGGAAGCCCCCTGCTCCTCTGCAGTGCCTCTTTCTCCTTACTGAGACCCAGGAGTGACGTTATGGCTCTCCACAACTCCCTCAAAGGAGGCCAAGGAGAGGTGGGGATCAGCCTCTTCTCCCATGTAACTGACAGGATGAGAGGTGATTGCCTTCAGTTGTGCCAGGGGATGTTTCAGATGGATTTTAGGAAAGAATTATTCTCAGTAAGAGTGGTGAGACATTGGAACAGGCTGCCCAGGAGGTTGTGGACTCGCAATATAGGTCTCACAGACCTGGAGGTCTATGAGAACTTCAGTGCAACTTTCCAAGCAACCCCACACACATGCATTTGAGTGCATGATCTTTTGATGAGAGAAGCCAAGTACTCTTATAAATTCTGTAGCCATGCACTTTCAGAAGACCTTCGGAAATCATCTACTATGTGTTTGCTTAAAAAGCTGTCCAAAACCCTTTCTGGAATGCAGTTCAGATTGCTAAATCCTTTAGGATACTGAGGTCAGTTTTGGCTGGATTTTTGTCCAGCACGTTTCTAGTAAACACTTAATGTGATGAGCTGTGGGTTGCTTCTGCAGTGCTGGGGAGAAACAACATCACAGGCATCTAATCCATAACCTTATGGTTAGGGTATTTTCATCTCTCTTCTAGAAGGAAAAATGGCACTCCCTGGATTTCCTTTATTTAGTTTCTTACAATGCTCACTGTTACAGCTAGAAGATTGAAAGGAACAGAACTGTCATGCAAGGTGGCAATAAAGCAACTTCTTTAACTAGGGAACTTGGATTTACAGTGCAGCTTCATGTGCTTCCTCAACAGAATGAACTCCACCAACCTGAATGATTACATCATATCTTTACATATTGCTACAACATGATGACCTATGCTTCTCAGGTATCCAAGTACTGAGCACAATGTTTGTCTGCTCATGTGAGAATTTCAGTGTCCAAATATTGCAGAATGGCACAATTATTATGTAGCTGATTTAGTCCTGGGAGAGCAGGAGATTACAGCTCAGGAAAAAAAAACAACAAAGGAAGATATTGTCTGTACTTACAGTAAATGACAGGAAAGAAGAAAACAAAGTTCCTTCATCGTATCTAGACAGTTTGGCCAAGACTCCTTCCAAAATGGTGACAAACTACGAACACAAAAAAAACACGGTGATTATTTTCAATAATTGAACAAGGGTGTACAAATCAGCTTTGGCTTCAGAGAAGGCAGTGGAGCTCTCAGCATTGCCAAAGGGATGGACGATGTGCCCTCACACACGGGGCCATGGGACGTGGGGATGGGATGCGGGTGCAGCATGGCACGTGGCAACCAGCACAGCCTCTCCCGGGGAAGAAGCTGGTGGTCCTTGCTCTGGTACACAGTGTCAAGCATGCAGCTAGATGGCTGTTCTTGTGGAAGAATCCAACTGGCATATGTTTAAAGGTCTCCACTGTATAATAGGGATGACTTGTTCTCAGAAAGTTTGAAACTACAGGAAAAAACACCCTGCCATCTTCCTCCCTACCTCCCAGCACCCCGTGTGTTACCAGACCTACACAACACTCCTTGGGAAATGCTGGCAGTCGATCTAGAGGAGCTGAGTCTGATAAAAAACACGATTTCCAAACAATGAAACCTGACATTTGGGAATGCATTTCCCACTACTGTTGCCTGTAAATGACTTTCTTAGGAAAGCATATGGTGATTTTGGGTCCCTATGGTGATCACAGGAGCAGTGACCACCCTGAGTGACATCCAACGTCTACGCAGCAGTGCTACCCAACTGCATGGGCTGATGCTGGTACCCCACAGATAGAAATTCCATTCTTTAAAACCACTTCTGGGCTAGTATGCCAATCCTGCTAACGGTGTAATGCATCTCATGCAGTTCCTAATCATCAAAGAGTCACCATGAAAGGGTGGGGAGATATATGATCTTTCCTGTGAAAAACAAGAAGCCAATTCAACATCTTAATGTGTCATATTTTAATGGAAACACATATTAAAAAGCAATGTTAGCAGTGAATCACTTCACCTGAAGCTGAAGGTTACCTTTGCCACTAGGAGTGTTATCATTTCTTTGACAGTTTCCTCAATTAGTTCATCTATTTTTGAATGGTACTGGTGCTAAAGAAAAATAAAAGGAAAGGTGGAAGATTAGTATTAGATCACAGGCAAGAGCTTTATGGTCATCAGTGTCTTCCTGTGGCAAACTACAACACTGCAACAGTATTAGCCTGAAGAACTATGCAGCTGATTCTCGTGTGCTCTACTACAGTGGCCTGTGATTATTTACACTTAGAGACCTTGAATCCAGGCAAATCCTCCATCATTTTATGAAGTATGGGCAACCCTTCCCTTCTCTGCATGCCCGCAGCTCCAGGAGCCTCAGCCACACAAAGGAGGGGAGGCTTTGCCATGACTGGGACTTTTCCATGGGCTGAACCACCGAGGTACTTCAGCAAAGCTCTCAAAGGAGTGCGATGTGTCAGGTTCAGCAGGTACGAAGTTAAAATAAAGCACTTGTCCAAATGCTATGCTCAGTGACTCTAAAACAGATTTTAAAGAAACTCAGCAAATGGAGAGCAGTTTTTTTTCTCATGCAAAAGATGGCAGCAAGTGCAGAGCTCTTTGCATTAGCAGCCCTGCAGCTCACCTCAGCACTGGTGACCGCAGCCGCTGCTCGCAGCAGCTCTGTGTCTGTCTGCAGCCCAATTTCTGCACATGCCAAACCTTCCTCAGCTTGGGAGCTCTGCTGCAATCAGCTGCAATATGGCTAGGATAGGTACTAGAATACAGTCTTCTACTAATTTAGAAAAGACCTGTTTCCAATACAAGATTTAATTAGTGAAAACATACAGTATATTCTTATTTTCAATGGACTGAGAAAATGCTGATTATGACTGCTTTCCAACACAAAACATTTGATTTTTCAGTCAAACATTTCAAGCACTGGTGCTAGTCACTATATTCATTACCACTTGGCATTAATATTGTTTTAAAATGTTAACATCAAATCACATTGAAAGAGACAAATCTGCTTTAAATACTAATCAGACTTTGGGAACGAAGACTGTGAGGGCTTTACAAATGCGAGACGCTGGTCTCAATGTCTGTCAGCAGTCTGAACTGCTCTACTGTTTCTTTTTTTTTTCGTTCTGTGACAACAACAGATTAACATGGGAATTTAGAATGAAGAAAAGAAGTCAGACACACTTACCCACTCTTTAGCAAACTTTTCAGATGATTGGGGACAGAAATAAAGAGAAAAGTGCAAAAGACAGGAAAAAGAAAATATGAAGATAAATAAAAGCCAAATTAAAGAAAAAACAACACAACAAAGGATCTTTTGAATGTGGTTATGATAACAGCATCATGCACAGCAACAGAAACAATTAGCAGGGAAGACGAAATGTGAGCAAAACCTTCCACTGAAATGTCAGAGACTCCTGCCTGTAGTATTTGCAGCAAGTACAACAGGACACAAACTATCTGCTGACAATCCCCTATGGGCTGTCCAACAGCAGGGCAGAGGTCTGCAGTGCTGCCCACATGCCCACTGGGGCAGGGCAGGCTGCTCCCATCTAAACATAAACCAACAAGCAGCGTTTGCATTTGGAGATTCCATTTCGATGTCAAGACATACACGAGTCCCTTGTACAAGTCACAGTTACCCATGATTGGTGTGTTTAATACAGTTAGGCCTTATCAGCTTGCAGGTGGACCTGGCACAGCTGACATAGCTGGAGACCTGGCTGCAGGTTGAGAGAGACTGGTAAGAGCTGGATATGGGTGAGAGCTGCTGATGTCCTCAGCACACAAGGCCAGAATTTGCTAAGGAAAATACTACAGGAGCTGAGTGTGTATTGGGGTTGTCTTCCTCACCTTGTTTTCCTTCTGGAGCTGTATTTTGTGTGTGTATGGAAGACTTTTGGCTGACTCCTCAGGAAGGAAACTGCAGGTGGTCAGATTGGGAAGGTGAGGAGGAGACAAAGAAAAGAACAAGGACAGCCAGAAGGCTGCCAGGTTTCTGAGGATGGAGGAGAAATGAAGGAGGTGTGGAAGAGGGTTGGTGGAGGCAGGGCTCAGCACCAAGGCGGTCAGATGAAAGGTGATGGCACCAGCCTGCACTTCTCCATTCCCAGAAGAGGATGCTTAAAAAGCAAATAAGCACACTGATGGAATAAAAATGCAGCTCTGATAGCTGGAGAGGGCCCTAGGCAAACACCGAGGCAGTGTCCAAAGGGCTTTGACCACACCTTCCCATTAGGACAAAAAATCTGGGGCAGCCCCTGTGCTGGCAAGTGAAGTGATGCCCAGAGCAGCATTCAGAGATGGCTGGCTCCTAAACCAGCCTTTCTAACAACACTTCTCTCTGCATTACCTAGGAAAACGCCTGAGGTTAAAGATCACCCAACTGGTTTGCTTTGCTCAGTGCAGCCACTGCTGCTGGCAGAGTTCAATGAGGCTTTCTATTAGCTCTATTATTACAATCCGTAATCAGTGCACTACAATGATTCAACTTGACTTTATGTGATGAGTATCTTGCCTTGTCATGTAACAGATTGTGTGTACGTTGTATTTCTCTAAGGACCATCTGACCTTAGATATTAAATAGAAACATACTAGACCAACTGAGAAACATTTAATACATACATTTATCCCCTTAGATGTATTAAAAATTCAGAGGAAAAATAAATATTTAAGATGGTAAAGTATGTTTACCAAATGTTTTAACAGCTGCCTTTAGAGACAAGGAAATGGAAATGAAATGATGGGTGTTTGTTTCACAGGGTAGTGCTCTCAAAATGCATTCAAGTATCTGATAAAGTGAGCAGAACTGAAGGTGGGCTTCAGAGAAAGGCCACAAGGTGGGAGGGAGCCCCAGAATGAGGGCAGAAAGTGCACCAAGTCTGCCTGCCCACGTACAGTGCACACAAGGAAAAAATCAGAAGGCTGTTCCACGCCAAAATCTCCCTAAAAACCCTAAAAAGTCTGTTCCATCATTGCCACTGGGACTGGAAGAGCAGCGGTGGCATTCTGCCCCTTTGCCCAAAAGCAGAGCCCTGTTCCTTAACCTTGACCCCTCCCTTGTACGAGCACCTCAACTTGCAGCTTCAGGAAGGTGAGGCAGGGGTAGCCAAAATGAAAAGCAAACTGATGGGGTGTGGAAACACACATTAAAAGGAAGAAAAGAAAAAGGGAGAGTGTACACCATACTGCAGCCCTACATGGTAACTTATGCACTGCTAATTTATATCTGCTTTGCAGGTCTCTTAGTTCCGCTGTTAAAACCTCTTACCCCTGTAAGTGCTGCTTGCCACAGGCTCAGTGCTGCTATGCCCAACACATCCTGCAGCAGCTCAGGCAAATTTGCAACCCCTGAGCATCACACGTGAGCAGGGGAAGACGCAGAGAGGGCCTGGTTATGCTACAAATGGAGGCAGTTGTGCCATGCAAACACTTCACCTGGAGATTTTATGAATGCAAGGAGCTTGCATTCAAGCTAGTGGAATTAGCTTGATCTCCAAAATGTCCCCAGTTAACAACTCATTAAGAACCCAGAAATTCAGGATCACCAAGCTTGCTAATTACAGCCTATATTCAAGGAAGTCACAATGGAATTTCAGTCTACTTATGTAAGTTATTATTTCTTTTTCCATTCAAGAATCTCAGCAACAACTTGGCACTGCTGTTTTCCATGTGCTTGTGTCCAGAAAACAGTCATACACAGAAGTCTGTTGCTGATACCTGGCTCCAAAATGGGGTTAATCATTTAATACATACAGTCACCTCACATCAAGCAAGCTTCAGAGGTACCTTATGCACACCACAGTCCTTGAAAAGATTAATCCTAACTGGGATTCTGAGTGTAGATATTTATCAGATTTATCTGAGAGCAACGCCCTGCATATTCATCCACACACTCTATATGAAGGCTGAATTCACAACTGATAACACATCTCTGAACCCAGCACAACAGGAGATAGGAAATTTCATTACGTTGCCTTTAAAAGCTGTGAAAAGAAGAACCTGCATTTTTACCTCCTGGCCCATTTCCATGCTGCAAAGCTTTGTTGACTGAGCTTTGGCATCTACCATGACATTAAACATGGTGCATATTGATTGAGGGACTCGGAAATCTGTTGATCGGCTGGTTTTCTGCAGTTTTACTTCAAATGCAATCCTGGTTCTGTTAAGGAAAGCAGAAAAAGATGCTTCAGTTTCTTTTTAAAATACTGAAGCTAGTAACAATGTGAAACACAAGGCTTAGAAGAGTTCAACAAAACAGAAAGCTGAGTGCTACTGGGAGCGTTACAGTACAATCGTTACAAATGTGCTTTTACTAAAAGTGCTTTTCCAGTTTAAAAAGAAACACTTTCCCCAGAAGACACACTATTTATAAAGTGTGCAACGGTTTCAGAGACACTATGACTTTCTCATGCTTGACAAACAGCGTGATGATGCTACAAGCAGCAGTGTCAACGTACACCTATCATTTGGATGCATTAGCTGATTTACAACCACAAACAGCAAGCCTGGTGCATTACAGGAAGCTACTATTGCCTGATGACATCTACTACAAAAAATATTACTACAAATTTTCTTCATTGCTTTACTGAAAGTACACTGTTGGATCCCTATGGTGTTGGGTCTGCATGAGTTTCTTTGCTTGCCAAAACTTTCTAAGTGTCTCAAAGTTCATCCAACTCATCTCCTTGAGAACAGAATCATAGAATCATAGAATGCCCTGGTTTGAAAAGGACCACAAGATCATCTAGTTTCAATCCCCCTGCTATGTGTAGGGTTGCCAACCACCAGACCAGGCTACTCAGAGCCACATCCAGCCTGGCCTTGCATGCCTCCAGGGGCACCCACAACCTCCTTGGGCAACCTGTGCCAGTGCTTCACCACCCTCTGCATGAAAAGCTTCCTCCTAATATCTAACCTAAACCTCCCCTATCTCAGTTAACACGCACAGTTATGCACAGATGAACATATATGAGCCCACACAGAGCTTTTTGGAAGCAAAGACTACAGAATTTGATCTGTGCTGTGTATGAAAATGTGACCAGCATCAGGAAGCCCCGCAGTATGGTGGGCACTGCATCATCTTTCTCTTGAGCCCCTCAGCAGATTCCAGAAGTACTTCACTAATCTAACCTAGCACAGAACAATTATCACATCAGACAGAATCTGCCAACAACTTAATATAGAAGCTTCTATTTAGAAACAACAAATAATATCATCTGCAGCTCAGGAGTAACTCCGAACTTGAAAGATCCCCCAAGGTTTACACAAATGAAAACTAATTTACAAATGTGAAACTCCTGTTCTTGGGATCAGATCCGAACTGGTACGAAGGTCCTGCTGCCTGGATGTATTAGCAGAAGAGCCCTGCCTTGCAAAGGCTGCTTTCCTAACAGCCCCGAAATACAACCAAGCGTGGAAGGCGGGGTGGCTCCTCCATGGCATTCAACAGTTCAGAGACAGACGCGAAGAAAAATGTTGTGTCAAACTGAAATTGCTAAAGAAACCTTAGCCAGGCCCTGTTTGCAGGTGATATAAATAGGGAAAGCAGCATATTGGTTTACATCAGCAGTGGCATTTGAACTGATTTAATTACCAGTGCCAGATTTAGCCTGGACTCGGGGACTAGAATCTTGATAATTACTGAAAGGACCAAAAGTGACTGGGATTTTCCATCTCCTCACAGAGATGAGCATATTCCTACTTACTTACGCTCAGAACCATTATATATAGTCATACCATTACAAGCTGGGCCAGGTTTTTGCAGAGGGGCAACTTATTTGCAGAAGGGTTGGAGCAACAGGGAAAAAGCCAGCTCTTAGGCACAAAAATCCTTCCTCAGAAGTACCTGGAAATGTGCTTATTTTTCCCAGTTATCTCAGCCAACCTCACCTAATCTTATTTCTGCAGATCATCATGGCTACAGCTGCACTGCAGATGCAGCAAAGTTGCCTGTTGTATCATGAATCATAGAACGGCTTGGGTTGGAAACGACCTCTGATATCATCTAGTTCTATTCCTGTGTCATGGGTAGGTCTGCCAACAAGCGGGCACCAGATCTGGTTGCCCAGGACCACATCCAGCCTGGCCTTGAACAACTCCTGGGAGGCGGCAAAGTCCAGTTTCAAAAGGAGCAGAGCCCAGAAACTGCCCTGTGCTGGCTCCAGCAGAACATCTGCTGCTTACAGGAACAAACAACACTGCATTCACTCTTAAATAATGACCTGACAACTGAAGATTGGCTTTCATGCCAGCCAAAGGACTAAAACCAGCTGGTGCAATGTAAGGTGACTTGCTCAAACCAAAAGACACCACGGCCACTTCATTGCTTTCAGCAGGGTGAGAGCTGGCCTTGAGCTGCCTGCTGCCAGCAGGCGAGCCTCCTGCCTCCGCCTCAGGGAGCAACCATGCTCTCTTCTATGGTGACGTTGGATATCCAGACTGTGAGAACGTGTGAACAACAAACCCCATGCTCACGCTTGCAGAGTGGCCAGGCAACTGCGGTACAGAACAGCCACATCACACATTGCATCTATTATTAGCAGTACCAGCTGGATTTGGCACTCGTTTTGCCTTTGGTCTGTCTCTTTGTCTATTAATTTTTGCGCAATGGAATGCAAAGTTCATTTCTTCCTCTTGCCTAATCAGCTCTGACACCAAATGAACATAAATTACTGTGGGAAGTTTGACAATTTAACGCTAACATTTTGTTTTCAGAATGACAGCTGCCTGTGTGTTTGAAAGTTTTTAAAGAAACCTCTCTCTTTTGGAAGATCTGCAGGTGAGCATCCTGCAACGCGCTGATGATACACTGGCTTTATTCTTTCAACAGCAGATGTGAAGCCTGTGTGCCAAGCTACACTATCACCATTTAGGAACCACTTTTTCTTTTTTATTTTCTTTCTTTTTTCTTTTTTTTCCTCATGGATCTGTGTTTTCTAGCTGGGATCTTACTCGGGGCTATGCCTTCAGCATTCAGCCCTGCTGACACCAAACTGCACTTACAAAGACTCAACCTCTCGTGAGGTGCCAACAAGTTAACAGCCCGTAAAGCTTGAAACTGTGGGTGGTTCACTGCCTTACTGCATTCTCGTGAATACAGAATCACAGAATAATTAAGGTTGGAAAAGACCACTAAGATCATCCATTTCAACGATCAACTCATCACTGCCATATGAATACACACTCTGCAGAGTCTCAACAGGCAGACGTGCTTGTGGAGCCCACAGCTCACAGCTCACAGCAGTGGGTGCCTTTGTGCTCAGCTGGTGCTGGGCAGAGGTGAGCTGGGGCCATGAGTAAAGCTCTGATAGTGAGACAAAACCAAGTGCTGCTCCCTGTGAGCTCCTGTCTAGCTCGTGTGCACACGTACCTCTTCACACAGGACTCGATCATGTCACTCGCCATAAGCTTCAAGCGCTGCTCCAAGTGTTTCCCAAACTCCTCCTCAGGCCAGTGCAAATCCCGGATGAAGGTCTGTAGTGCATCCAGTTTCCAGAACAGGTCTTCTGAGGTGCCTGATCCATTGCTGGCAGGGCAAAAGGAGAACAAAAGTCATAGGTGGCATCAGGCTCTCTGTAACCTGATGTGGAGACCATTCCTGCAACAAGTGTGGAGCAGACAGTAGTTTCATACACAGGACAACGCTGGCAATCTCCACCATCAGGATTTTGAGTTTTACCATACAGTTGCCTAATCTACCTTGCTGTCATAACTCACAAAACTCTCCAGACCAGATGAGTGAGACAACACCGAGTCACACATATCAACAGGAAGAATGTGTGTATGGTAAAAATCAGCCTTAGTTAATAACCACATGAACGTATGCGATTATTAAGAACTAAGGCCATAACTGCGGTAGAAAATCCTCGGTCAATAATAACTACCATACCGGAACGTATGCAGTTATTAAGATGTGGGGTCTCATGCAATCCTCCCCCCTCCAAACCGTATCTTTAGGTGGCCTCGTCCCGCCCGCTGAGGGCCCGGCTCCGGGGAAGGGCAGTGCTAACAAGTGGTGCGCGAGGACACGCGTTAGCTCTTAACAGCTGGAACAAAACGGGGCTCAGTCCATGGAGCTGAGGGCGCTGGGCATCTCATAGCCAGGACTTCTGGCTGGATTGACTGCTGCACCTCTCCACAGATCCGCCTCTTGCAAAGGCATCTATAGGACAACAGATTTTCCTTTTTTTTTTTTTTTTTTATAATTTCTTTTGCAACATCTTTGGCCCGTCACAAAACTCTAAATTTCTCTCCATAGCTTGTATTCTCGAACTCACACCCTTGCCCAGATGGAAGTCTTTGGTCCTGCAGCTACACCGGCTCTTTTCACAGTATAATTATATCTCCCAACCCTCCACTGACAGAACAAAAATATAGAACTCGATGGTGCTCTGTTTGTGCAGAGAAATTTATGCATCCATAGCCCTTCTCCCTCCCTCTCTCCATCTCCCTCACTTTTTTCAGAACAATTGCCAAGGGAGCTTTAAGAGTTTCGACCCCCTCCTCGCATACCACTAATGCTAACACAGTAATTTGTAAGATATTTAGCACACCATGCATCACCACTTGTGCCGACATCATCTATAGAAACAGATGAGGGAGGGTGTTTCTATTGTGACAGATGCCAGCTGCATTGAGTTAATGCCAGAGGAAATCGGAGCCAACGCGTACGTGGCTACCACCAGGTGAAAACCATGGTCCCAACATGCCGGGGCCCTGTGCTCCTGTGCTAGCAGGGAGAACGATAGAGAGGATGGGTCATCTCCATGGCAAGAGAAACAGATCTGACACTAAGCGACAGGTAACACATCCTTGATGGAGGGGATGGGTGAGTAAAAGGAAACCAGGAAAGTGAAAAGATAAAGAATCAGGCATTTCCTTCAACCAGGGGACAAGTGTGCAGAAGGCTCCAGTGCTCATCTAGCCACTGATCTTTGGTTTCTCCTGGTTCAAACCTCTGCTCGGGTGAAAGTAAGCTTTAGCAGTCTAAACCCAGTTTTGGAAACGCACGGATTTATGTCTGAAATAATTAAGCATGTGCAAATGCAGTAATTGGTATTTACCACAGCAACATTATCACACCCATTTGGTTTCAAAATTTTAGAATTATTATTTTTGGTCTTTTTCTCACTTTTGATTAGGACTACATGCGAGTAAACAATATATTAGATTATATTAGATTTGCTTCCAAGTTGCACTGTTAATATTTTGCTCGTGAGCACTGCAATTACTCTAGTCACACAGGCAGCTTGCAATATACCATTAATGCTCACATTTTCAGAGGGATTATCCAATTTTCTGTCATGACATGATTCTTATCTTTTCAAGGGCAATACCACACAGCATGCACAGAGAAAAAGATTAAAACTTTCAAGTATTCTTTACAGGCAACTGCCTAATCTAGCCTTTAATATAGCTCTCTTAGCATGAATATGAGTTGTATCGTTTTGAAACAAAAAAAAATTATAATCTAATAAAAAATTAAATACCAGTGTTTGCTTTAGTTATGGTTCGTTACCACGTGCTCTACAGCAATGTCTGTGCATGGCAATGGCATTTGGTGGACCCCAGGTGTAGATGTAAACTAGGGTGTTCCAGTAACAGTGATGGAGGAGAATCTGGGAAGCTTCTTTGGTTTTATCCTTTAAGAGAAAGGACACGGTAGGGAAAAAGCAATTCATCTGTATGGAGCTGACTGAGACATCTCATATTAACATAACTATAGTTAACCCAGGAGAAATGGAGTGATCCAAAGTCCTGCGTTAGGACACCTTAGGAGACAGCTGCCTCCAAAGCAGCAGTCTGGGCTTAGCCCACTTCTACTCCTCCCTGCATTGGTTGGTGGCTGGAACCTTTAGGGGGAAAACTGGAGTGAGAGCAGAAGTTGCCCGATGTGTACTCAGATGGGGATAAGCAGAGCTGCCCTCCTGAGCACCTCGAGCTCACACAGGGAGCCAGAGTAGAGCCCAAGGCTCCTAGGGGGCAACTGCATTAACACAGTGCCCATTTTCTCCATCCACAGTCAAAGGATCATTTTGCAAATATCTTTCTTTAGTTGGCCAAAGGATTACCCAGGCTACAGTGATGGACGTGGAAGTTCAATTGCTCTCTGGGCCCTCTCACAACCCGAATAAGAGTTTTTCCTGTTTCATCTGTTTCATCAAAATCAAGACAGTAATTATCATCTGGGGAATGTGGAACTTGCATTAAATAAAATTCAGTGTTAGATCTACATCTGGTCCACAGAAATTGGTTGACTGGCATTGAAGTTGGCTCATCTTCTCTTTTGGACAAAACTCTTTTCTGAGACACATCATTTCCCATTATGCACTCCGTGTTTCATATGTTGGCCAGAACGTGTCCCATTGGTGACAGCTGTTTTGTAAAGCAAGATACTTGTTCAAACTCTCAGTGGGAGTAAGAAAATTTTGAAGATTTATACAAAAAACCCTCAAAATACACTTGCCAGAAATTCACCAGTGTCTCATTCAGAAAACGTCTAATTAACTGTATCACTCTTTAAAGTTTTATATAATGCACAGAAACAAACAATACATATCCATGCCAAGATGACTTTAAATTTAAATGAGATCTAATTTGAACTGAATACACACTCAGAATCATAAATAGCAGCCATCCATGACGGTGCAGAAAAGCTAGGCATTTGTGGGATGCCTAGTGGGATGTTAACTGGTAGATTTGGTACTTTAGGGAGATTCACATTTGGTAGATTCACATTGGGCAGATTACTTGTTAAACTCCTGTGGAAGAAACAGACAGAAAGAAAAAATACCATAACAGTGACAATGCAGATGTAGCAGAAGCACGTGACACTTATAAACAAATCTGCAGAATTCACAGCACGACGACAGTTAGGAAACTAAAGCAAAACATTTCAGAAAGAAGCATGGGTATGGAAGCTCAAGTGTACAGTTTTTGCAGTCCGCAATAAAATAACAAGTTACTTAAAAAAAAAAAAAAAAAGAATGAAAGAAGAGGAATCACAAAGTAGCAGATTAACAGAGTACTCAAACACCCACACAAAATAACTTAACCTTCAATTCCTGATACCATTTCAAAGTACAGGAAGCAACCTTTTCTTGGAAAAACCTATCTGGTAAGGAAGTGAGTCTCAGTTCAAGACACTCAGGTTGGATGGATACATGAAATAGCTGAACGAAGCGAGCTCCCAGAAAAGTCAGGGTGCTTTTCTTGGCATCAGGACTCAAAATAATAAACACAGTTTGAAATACTAACTCTGCTGAAGTTCTTCAGAGTTTTTCTTGCTACTAAATTCAACGAAGCCAGAATTTCACTCCAAAAACACTCGTTTTTCTGTACTCTAAAAATAACAAAGCTATGCTAAAATCTGGATTAATCGCTTCCTAAAGGAAGACTTGTGCCCTAAACTCAACCTTGCATTTCTGTGTCTCTCAGGTTGTCCAGGTCTAATTTGTGCACTTTGAATGAATTGCATCTGATACATTTAGGGCTGGTATATGAATGTTTCTTGGCTGGAAATGGGCCAGGGAGTGATTAAGGCAATCAAAAGTTAATTTACGAACCAAGTGTTCTTGAGCATCATGACTTTAATAAGCATTTTCAGATATGCAACTGTTATGCAAAAAGAGATCTTTTAAAAATGGGCTAGTGTATTAATTTAGTCTGAAACATTGTTTTTCCTGAAACAATGTGTGGTATAGCAACACCACATGCCTGAAGTTTGCAAAACACCATCTTTTCTGGATCATTATTTGAGCTCGGTAAAAGTGGAATCAGGACTTCAGGCTTTCAGCTTTGGGTTGTACTGCTGAAGCTTCTCTGTTGATGTGCATAAATCCAACTTTAGCATCCAGGCTTCCTTTGGTGGAAAAAACACAATCCAAATCCTTCCAGTGGAAAAAAAAAAAGTCTGTTCTTGTTTTCTTTTGTTTCTATGCTTCTTAGTAGATTGGACTTCACTTTATCTGCTTGCTCTCTTTGTGAGACAGTAAGCAGATAGGAGAATTTACTAATGCAACAAAGCTACCCATTGTTTCCATTCATACTGTATCTGCCTATTAAGATATGATTAGTGAATGAGACAGACTTCACAGTGATGGAGAGTGCGTGAAATCTTCAGAAATGGCAGTGCATGTGGTTAGATACTGCTGTGGAATAAAGAAATAGCAAGAGGTGGACAACATATAAATGTATAAGGAAAAGCAACTTAAATAACTTAGCCAGATGGTAAATACATAAATCAGAGGACCTTTGGTTTTAATATTAAAATTCAAGAAGTGACAGTGTTATATTAATAAAAACACTGTATTAATAAAATGTGACTTCTAGAGTAAACAGTATACTATATTCACACGGAAACATATTTCTTTTATACAACACATTATTTTGCTGATGCAAGGATATGTTGCAAGAATAAGTTAGTACTCCTAAAAGGAAACAGAACAGCAAAGTAATGCCGTATATTACGTTAACATACAGTAACTAATTTTAAAAATATTCTCCTGAATTGACATGCACAATTTTGCAGGTTCAACTCATCTAATTATCTGACTAACAGTTCCAGTGAGACCTGTAAAAAATGATTAATATTACCAACAAATGTTCCAGCCTGCAGTTGCTCAGACCATAAAAACCACAGGTCCAAGACAAGAAACTGTTTCTAAAAGCTAGCCATGCCTATTTAATATAGATGGCTATATATAACCTCAGCCATCAGGCAGGGAATGTGGGCATTTGGATCAACAAGATGAGGGCTGTCTCATTTAAGAAGCTTTGGGACTGGATCCTGATATGTTTGAGAAAAGATGTACACTCTGGAGCTATACTGCTTGTTATCTTGGTTTCTTCTGCTTCACCCCATTTGTTGGCAATGGAGATGGCTTTCACCTGTGCTGCCTGCGAGGGAATTCTCATGCAGACAGACTGGCAGCACACCGTGCCAGCATCCCCACGCTCACCGTGCTGTGGTGCTGATGGCAGGAAACACGTAGCAATGCACAGAGGCCACTCCTGCAGGGCTGCCCCAGGACTGGAAGGAGGGCAGGAAATCACTGTGCTTTAACGAAGGGTCTCCTGGTTTCAGAGCAGAGCTAAATGAGAGCCCTGGCCCTGATGTAGCTTAGGTCCTACGTGATGGTTTACGGATTGAAGAGGCAGACGCCTGTCTCTTCCATCACCAGAAATGCTCACTACCTTCCTGCCTAGGATGAGCAAATGCTCGAGAGCAAATCTTTTCACAAAAGCCTTGATGTGAAGCAAAGAGCTTATAGTGAAGTAGGCAGTCAAACCTGTGCTCTTCCTCTCTCTGACTGACACCCAGAATAGTAACGAAAATACTCATTTTCACTACAGCAGTGCTTTCTTTGAAGGGGAAACATTTTTCACTAGCACCATAGCTTTTGTAGTACATCCTCTTCCAATGATTAATATAATCACACAGTTCCATTTCTTGCATTTTATGTGAAGGATAAACTTATAAAGTTTGCAAAGGGTTAGTGAGCAATCAGTAGATGTTAAAGGCGGGATGAGAGTGCAGCAGGGACAGCCTCAGGTCAGTGAGTAACCTCCTCATAGAGCAGCTCAAACCGGCTGTCCCCGCACCGGCTTTAGCATTTGCTCAGAAAGATCTTCCAAGACAGACACACACACAGAGACACACACACACACATACGTGTCTGCTGGCTGCAGATCAATCGGCATTCTCTGGGAAGCTAGCACGAAAAACCCATTGCACAACCCTACTTTTCCAAGACCTCTCAGCTCACCAGAGAACAGACCTGCTCTGTATCCTCCGTATTTGGATGACTGTGCGAGGGACAAGTGTTCCACGCTTCTCTGCATGGATTCATACGAGCACACCAGCTGCTCTAGCTATAGGGCAAGGACCCCCTGCAAATTCAGCAGCTCTGCAGAGGCAGCTTACAGAGCCCTCATGAGCAAGTCACATCGGTGCTTTTTCCCCCGTGTTTTCAGTACTTCACAGTATCTCCCTCACTGTTTGTGATTTCTATACCTAACTCTTTGTAGCATAAGGTGCAGAGTATTCAGCAATGAAAATAGAAGAAATACATGCTTGCAAACTGCCATCTGGTCAGGTTATGGTGGGCTACATATTTCAGCCGTGATTGCAAGCATGATGTAGAGATACCCTTTCAAAGTCTCTGTTCTGTGGAATAGTTTCCTGGCTCAAAGGAGATAATGAGACTTCCTTCTTGCACTTCACTGCAGAGAATTGATGTGGGGCTGCAGGAGGCTCTGTGCAGCAGACATTTATAATGACCTGCCCTTCCTGGCCAACCTGAAGGCCTTTCTTCAAAGCAGAGGAAAGCCATGGAGCCACGTTCTGACAGTGGGCCCAATTCCAGAAAGGCTCTGCTGAACAGTCTGCAGCAGAAGGCCACCACTTGGATGGGAATTGGCTGGTCTGAAATACTGGAGCATCACTGACCTGAAAACTCAACTGTGCTTCAGTGGACACATAAGGTAAAAAGGAAATAGATACAGGAAGGCAAATGAAACCAACTGTATCTCTGACCTCAGTTTTTCCTGCAAGTTCACTGTAGATCCGCCAAAGAAGAGCAGTTGGTCTGCCCAGGAGGCCAACGATGAAGATCCTCAACAATTAGTTCTGAACAGTGCCTCAAAGGTGTCATAAGGTCTTAGGAACAGCACCCCCCTTTGCCTTCACACAGCATGTGTCACCCTCTGTTGCTTGCTGTTTCCTCCCCTTGCTGGGTCTGGTTGCACAAAGGCAGCATTTGCAACTCACACCTCTGTGTGCGAGACCAAGAACAAATACCAACTAGTGAAAAAAAACCCAGAGTTCATGCTTTCACCAGAAGGACATGAGCTTCTTGTGAAAAGCACCCACTTCCCTGCTGGAACAAAGCATTTTAATACTGAAGGCTGTACGACACGTAGATAATCCACCCCGGGCTTTTGCTTGGAACTGTGATGCTCAAAGCATTCTGCAGCTGAAGCTCCCCAAAGGGCAAAGCCACTACAACATAACAGAGAAAAGACCTTTGAAAAAGTGTCAAAGATAACTTGAAAATGATAGATATTGGCATACCCAGGGACAAAGCATTTTGACAGGCAAGTATCACAGCCAAGTAGTCATGTACATCCACAGTTATGCCACAAGTCATTGAATGCCAAAATAATATCATCTTCTGAAAAAAAGAAAAAAAAGCAGAATGAATTGCTTGTGACTGCCCAAACGAGGTGGACAGTTACACTGAATTAACTGCCTCTGTTTCATAACAGACAGGAAATACAAACAGATTCATTGCTAAAGCAGAACTCTGAAACCGAAGTTAATGCTAACTTCGAAGTGCAATTCTGCTTGAAGGAATGGCTGTAAAAATGGCATTCTCCTACTCGAAAGATCTATTTCTTCTATGTTTTCTGGGTCACATCTGCTTATTTGAAACAAGATTTTTTAGGATTTTTAATCTTGTTAGCCTGCAGACCAAAGACAGCAAATGGAAAGTGAGAGAGACTCCTGAACGCCAGCCACTTAACCCCACTCAAAACAGAGGAGATGATCAGGTGTCAAGAAAAGGCCTGTGATTTGGCAGGCAGAATCCTTATGGATGCTGAGGATGCTCACGAAAGAAAAGAAAAAACCTGGGTAATCAGATTCCAGGTTGCATATGGGAGGCTGGCTGCTGAACAAAATCTCTTTTCCTTGTAAACCGAACATATTTGGTGTGAAAAGCCCTGAAAGACCACACGTTCTTTTACACAGCAACCTCTGAGAGCACAGTGCCACTTAACTTTGCCTAGAGAATCACAAAGAAGCAGGGAAAATACATCTGCAGAAGTCAGCTGGTCTGAGTCCCCAGTCTGGGGCACTGTCAGCCTTGTGGTATTTGCATAGGGTCAATCTTTCCCTTTTAAGACTGTTAACAGAAGGAAAAGTCTATTCTTTTCCTTCACAGGAGCCGATATGAGTTTCTAGAGCACAGCAGGGTTCAGCAGTGCTTCAAAACCTGTGAAATAACAGCAGCAATCTCAAGCAAATGCCACGTTTTTATATTCACCAGCTCCTGAGTTCCATTTGGATTTCTCTCAGGCCACTCATTTCTTGCTGGCTACCCCCTACTCCTCCACATCCAATGGAGCTGGTTCTGCTAGGTGGCTCATCACATCACATCCCCTGCTGGTCCCTCCTGCACCCCTGGAGCTGCCTAAGGCTGGGACAAGCTGAGCTTCTGGGGATGCAGCTGACAACCACCAGCCGTGGGGGTAATGTGCTGTCCCTCCATGGGGTGGGTAGAAAAAATGAGTATTGGGAAAAATCAATACAGCAATGACTCACTCAAGTTCTGGGGCTGTACTGAACATGGCAAAGCAAGGTTTTTTGTTCTGAAAAGGAGTTATTTGAGTTCAAGAGCAGCGCTGGAAAAGGCCTCTTAGGATGGGATCCAAAAAGCCATGCCAGCTAAGAAAGTTTTCACATTTTCATGCTTCCACATCCAAAAGCACACAGTTTGAACTGAGGCAGCAATGCATTTCAAAAAGCAAATATCATTTCCTTCATTAACTTCAAAACCTTGAAGAGTTCAGGCCTTCTATTCTTAGCATTCAACTAGAAAACATCAAGCACTTTCTGCATGTCCGATCTAATGTTTGCTAATTCATCTCTGTACGAATCTCCATCCATTTGCACCCAAATTCCGATTGTATCAAAGGAGGTTTCCTTACTTTACTGGCTCCCATGACTCCCGCTCAAAGCCCCTGTGAATTGACTGTGCAATTGAGGACTCCATCAGATCGACATATCTAACAACAAGTGGAGCAAACAGGTCTTGGAGGTGTTTGTGGAACTTTCCATTGCACAAATTATCTAGAATAGATAAATAAAAGTATAGTAAGAAACTACTGTTACTAAAAGCTCTGTAACAAACCACAGCGTGGCACTTTATTACACAATGAGTTTGTCAGTGAACGGAAAGAAAGTGAGAACAGAACAGGAGCTGGCATCGTGCACCAAAGCTCACGACAAAGACAGCAGGAATGGCTTCTTAATTGAAACAGCTTAACAGACAACAAATCTTCTTTCCCATTAATGTCAGACTTACAGGTTACAAATACATTGTTACTTCCTGCGAATAAAATGCGTGTAAGAAATACTGCATGACAAACATTATGGCCTTTGCAGGTAGGAGGACTGTTTCTTACTCAGTTACTCACTACCATGACACTCTCAGAAGATGAATCCCTGCTTCGTGAGTGGTGGGGTTTGAAGGCGTGAGCCTTCTCCATGCCTTGGAGAAGCGCCTTATTTCACAGAGCACTAAGCTTCTGAATTCCTCTTACTCTCATTTAATTTAAATCTTTTCCTCCCTTCGGTGAGGTATTTTAAAGTAGGGACTGGTTTGCTCCAAGCTAAATAAATGCAGTACACACATATAAAACAACACACACATTTAATGACGGTGTACATAATTCCCTGCTTGTCAGGCAGCCATTACAAAAGACTTGAGAAGATGAAGCAAAATAAAAGTTCAACTTCTCACCTTCATCTCAGGCATTTGACTTAGGGGTGTCTGTGTGTGCGTCAGAGAATTGCTTTTTTCTAGTGGGAGTGGAACCAAACCAAGCCGATGCTAAGAGTCTGCACTGTGCATCTCTACCCAGCTCAGCTCTCTGTGCAGCACAGAGAAGTATTAGCAGTAACCTGAGCCGCCCACTGAAAAGAAACGACCAAAATACAATACATACAGTCACTACGGAGGAAATCGTTTAGAAGCTGAAAGAGTGGAAAGCTGTCCCACGTGTCGGGGGGTTGCACCTCTAACGCAGCATCCATATCCACCGCAAACAGCGACAGGAAGGTCTCCGCGTGCTCAACCATTAAGTCTGACCACCAAGCAAAGGCCTTGGTAGAAAAAGATAACAGAGCAGTGAGTTAGTTCCAGTAAAGCACAGTCACGGACGCTAGGCCACGGATCTCCAAAAAATGTGCGCCCCGTGGAAACTACCTTTATTGTAAAGAGAACAGTGCTTTCCAGTGCTAGCCTGCACACACAGTGCTAATCATGGGAATTAGGCACTGCTGCTTTCATACCAAGGTCTCTTGCAGAAGATCTATTCAGGGCTCCACCATAAAGGCAGGCAGGTGTAACGTGGCAGAGAAGGTTCTGTCTGTTCAATTTACAATAAATTGCTGAATTCATCTTTAGTTATGCTAATCATCAGAAAACAACTGATTTGTATTCTAAATGATAGAAATTAGGGAGTTTCTTCACTGTGGGTGGGTTTTATGCTGTTATTCAGCAGTTTAAATTTTATTTGGCTTCACTACTTCTATTTCTCTTTAAAAACTGCCTAAGACATTAAAATCTGCCCTAAGTCCCACTCACTCTTATTTGGAAGCGATTCAAGCATCACCTGTGGAAGTTACTACAGCACTGTTCATTTTACATGGCCAGCTACACACGTCATCTTAATACACTACCACCTTCATTAATGCTACTTATCAGGAAACAAAGCTCCATTATCAACATGCCAAGATTTTAAAAAATAAATAAATAAGGCTACAAGCCTGTATTTTCAAAGAGGCAGGAAAAAAAAATATACATATCTAATCTTGAAAACCAAAAAAGATCAGTGAAGTAACTCATTCTCATGCACATGGGTCCTTCAGACTCACTGGACGGGCCCTCTGACGTGACATTCACATCATACATGGCTCAGATGTGAATGTTCCAGACGCATGCATGCGTGTTTAGTAATCACTTCTGGCTGGGAACATGCAGTATGAGAAGGGCTGTCGTTAGGACCATGTGCTATAATTTCTAAGCAGCAGAAAATTACTCAGTGACTTAAAGAATCTGAGAAATGGCTTTCAGCACTTTGCAAGAGAAAGAAACCTCTAGCATAGGAGGAAGACTAGAGATAGAACAGAAAAGACTGGGCATAAAGCATTCAGTTCAGAGGAACTGAGTTCAGGGAGGGGTTTTTTGCCTCCTGGATGGAAGCTTTTGGCAAATGTGAATAAGCACGATAGACTTTTTAGTTTTCTTAGGGTTCTGTTTTGATTAACTGAAGCAGAATGCTTTTGGTTACTGCTGTTCTAGAGAGACACAGAGAACAAGTCCAGCTGTGGGTTCTCTTGGCCACAGGGAGGGACTCATACCCCCAAACCAGGTCACTGCCATAGACCCCTATAACAGTTCCTATTTTGGACTGACTTCTCACCAGGCAGTGATGCTGTCAGGAGGTCTTTGGGACTATTTCCATTCCTTTGGTCCCTCAAAATACAAAGCAGACAGATATCACTCTGCTATTATTCCATGAGTTGATATAAACTGGTGATAAGACATGCATAGGTTGGATGTGACATGGGGCATTATACACCCAGAGCACATCTCAGATGTAAAATAGCTAAAAAAAACAAATGAACCCCAAGCTAATTTTAGTACTGGGCCAGCCCTATGGTGTGGGCATGGAAGAGATGAACCGTGCTGTGAAGCAACTCCATCCCTGCGATGTTTGGGCAGCCCAATGTCTACTATGATGAAGAGTAGCCAAAGGCCAGTGGCAAGTAAGGTCCTGGGGGTGGAAGAGAGGGGAAGTGAAAGAGCATCTTCTGCAACAACTCCGACATAATTGCTGCAGAGTCCTGCAATAAAACCTGCTTCCACAAAGAACAAGAAAAAAAAAAAGCTATTTTAAAAGAATGAGGAAGAAAAGCACATTGTTTGGGGGTGTAGGGGGGAAATAATGCCCAAATCAGTCACCATTTCCCTTCTGTTGAGTCAGATTTTATCTCCACATGTCTCTAACTCATGTCAGGTTCCCCAACCTCCTCCTCCCTATTCTCAGAGGACAGACCCTCCTGCAGTGGGAGAAAAACCACCACACTTTGAAGAGCTCCTTCAAGATGGTAACATTTTCTGTATTTACCATCTACTTACCTGCTTTACTTGAATGTAAAGGCAAAAAAAAAAAAAAGTGTTCTTTCTAGCCAAACACACCTAATATTGTATGTTTTACACATGGATACACATGTATATATGTATGACCTCAAAGGGTTAAAATACATATATACATATACACATATGTATACATAGAGAGAGAACATGAGTTCAGAAATACATGAAGACCACGGCCTCTGGCATGTGCCATCAGTCATCCAGGGAGACAAAAATGGAGCTGGAAGATATCTGGTGAGAGAGATATTGCAATGACAGAGACCTCCTGCTCTCACCTAGGACCAAGGCACCACTGTCTCTTTTGCATTTTTGTCTGTGCTTCTTTCTGATGGGTAGGACTAACCCCACTGATAAGACACAACACTTTCAGACTAATGGCTTTTGAACATATTCCATGCTCTGAGTTTTGCTTTCTGGGTTCTCACTAGCATGTCTGCCTGGATGTCCATGTTTGGAAAAAAAGGGGTGTATTGTAACGGAAAAAAATCATGATTTTCAGAGAAGAAGGCATTCCTTCAGCAAGTGATGCCATTTAATTCTGCTAAACATCCAAAGCAGACCAAGGAGTATCACATTGCAGGTTGAACCTTCTCACCTCCAGGCAGAAGGACAAGATGGAAAAAAACCTCTCATCTGGAATAATTTGAAAAAACATGCAATATCTCAGCGCTTCTCACTGAGAGGAGCAGGATAATGGGGCTGTAACACATAATAAAGATGGTGTGATAAATCAGCCAGGCTCTCGTCTCTCTGTTCCTTTGGGTGCAATTCCAAGTGTGCAGAGAGCTGGCCCACTGCCTGAACACTACTGAAATGCCACAAAAACCCTTGGGACAGGGATTCAATAACGTACCGACAGAGTGCTGGGCTTCTGGACAGAGATAAATGTCACTCCTCCAGGTCACCATTCAGAACAAGGGGCCAGGATGCCTCCTACCCATGTTGGCATTAACCTTCTGTCTCTAATCAAAGCCTTGTGACACAAAAGACATTGAAGAACAGCTCTGAATCTTCCTCCACGTGAGGATCAGAGCAGCATAGCTGGCTGAACACCACGGGCCCTCTAGCTGCCTGCTGCAAAAGTCCACTATTTTCCCAACAACTGGTGCTTTAAAATCAGCTCTTTCCAGGCTGGTTGCACACACAGCCTAAGTTGGTGATGAGTGGAATAAAGCACTCATCATCCTTGGGCAAGCTCCTGCAGCTCGTGTGTAAGTGCAGAGCTCTCAGGCAACCCCTGCTTTTGCAAAAGCGAGGTTCATTTCGCTCTTCACCACGTATATTCTCTCTCTACATATAAATACTGTATATCCAGTACAAGGCACATACAGACAAAACCAGAGGAAGAACACTACCATTCTAGTCACTTGTGTAGAACTCAATCCACCTCCACCACAGTGTACTATAGATCAGGTGAATGCAAAACAACAGAGGTAACAACAGGCTGAGGAGAGATTCCAGGCGGGTAGGGTTGTGTTGGGATGTAACTGCAGCGCTCGTAAAATATACCCATTGCTACATGCATGGACTGGACTGCTACGCCACACTGACCCTCTGTGTAAGGCTACCAGCTCCACAAGCAGCCGACTGGGAGTTGCTGGTACATTCTTTGGTCAAAGTTACGGAAGCGAGGGCAAACCAGGTAAAATCCCAGTAGGAAACATGGCACTGAGAGGGCATGCACGAAATATGACAGGAGTGACTCGTGTCATTCGGTTTAGTCACATACCTCTTTCCCCTGACAGGATCATCCAAGATTGAATGAACAGTAGAAAAACAGGGAGGAAATTTAAATATGCAAGCAGGCATTAGTTGGGTGTCGTGGATTGTTGTGTATTATCAATAAGTTAAGTTATACTGCAAATTTAATATACACCGGAATGATTTTTAGGTGACTGTGAAATTATTTATCAAACGCTCTTAACGCAAAATATAGTGAGTATATACAAAAATGGGAAGGAAAAGAGAAAAGAGTGAATGAGTGTAACAATTCCTACAGTCATACACAGTAACTGCTCGCTCTGATATTCAGAATGATCAACTTTCCAATACTTAGCCAAGAGCACCAGATTTACAGCCAACACAGGGCTCGATCCTGCAGATACTTACATGGGTGGGCAACGCCGCTGCCTGGGGCAGTCCCTGCGAGGTGGCACTGTCCTGGCAGCACTGCCAGCTGTCGCGGGGCTCAGTGCTTCCAGGGTCGAGCTTCAGTGTTCTCTAACATCTATTTGCCCCTGACATGGTTTCAGTGTTTTTAAAACATGAATATTTCCATTAAAGCACTCTGAAGAGTTAAGAGGATGGGCTTGCTCTAGTACGGAGCTGGTGGTGAACATACGTGGCTCTTGCTGGTGCTGCGGACTGATGTAGCAGACAGCAGAATGTAATCAATTCCCCCTTTGGCCCTCCCTGCCCTATGGAAAAGCAGTCTTCCTGACCTGTCCCATGTGCCTCCATCACACTTCATCCCCATGGCTGCCCTCTAGAAAAGATAACCCAGCACCTGTTCAGGAGACATCCCATAAGCACGCAAAGCCACCAGCAACCGACCGGACCCTGCTCGAGAGCTGCAGGACACAGGGCACCGCTGCTCACCTCTGCGTGGTGCTCTTCGTTTTGTTGGAGGACTTCAATTACCAATTCTGCCAGACGTATTGTGTCTTCTAACTTTTTAGCTGGTGTGACTAACCGGCCTACATTTTCTGTAGTACAAGAAGTCGAGTTAAAAGGCAGGCAGAGTGAAAAGCTCGATGTAAAGCAAGTAATTTTAGAGGTTTAAAAAATCCCATAATACTCTACAGCTTTAAAGATCTTTTCATGCATATGTTAAATGCTTGTATAATTAGTACTGTGCAAACCAGAAAGCCACATTCGTTATTATACTATGAAAATACAGTGCTCCAGCTCCAAATTTCACAATATAGTCAGAGTTGTTTTGCTTTATGGTGAGGCAGTGGCACTTTATTAGCTCAAATAAGAACATTACATTCCCTAAAGACAGCATCTGGCCACTAATATATGAACAATATGTATCCTACAGAGTAGATGATGCATTGCAGATCGTGTCTGTATGACTTAACATACTTTTATGATCAATTGAAACAAATCTCTCCATACTTTTAACAAATCGTTAAACTCGAGCAATTTAAATGTCACCTGCTACTGAAAGCAAAAGCTGCAGGTCTGGCTTGCTCCAGGATTTAACTCCACAAAGGTCGAGAAGTTACACATGCTGGGGGGAGTGGAAAGTGGTAACGCCCACCAGGCGTTCATACGTAAGATTTATATGGGAGAAGATGCAAATTTACAGCAAAAACCCTGCAAACAAACCAAGGAGTTTAAATCCTGGAGCTTGTGCTTTAGATCTATTGAGTTCTTTTGCAGCATTCTCTAAAAAGATTTTTAAAAACACTCAAATCATATTCTTCCAGGTAACTGGTATTAATGTACTACAAATCTGAGGTGCTAACAATCTGGAACATTCAAGTTTTTCAACTTAGAGTATTTCAACGGGAATAACAGGAAAAATAAAATAGTGAAAATAAATGTTGAACAACAGCTTCCACAGAGCTGGCTGAGTGCAATCAACGGGGCTTCTGTGACCTGATACGGTGGTTCACCACCACTCCCAGCTCTAAGGAGAAGAAGGGCAGGACCACTGCTCCCTGGGGACGTGCCTGTGCTGCAGTGGGTCCCTGCAGAGGTGTTTCTCCTGCTAATGATGGGCTGCAAACCCAGCTCTGCTTAGTAGACTGGGCAAGGAGCAGTATTATGCTTCAGGAGCTACATCAGCCAGCCCATACCTATTCACCTATGAACATTTTGGTCTCTGTGATATTAAACCTGGAGACTTCATAAGCAGATGAAGTACCAAAAAAATCCCAAAGGGCCATAAAATCAGTGTGCTGCCACGAGCAGCATACAATAGCCTGAATGAGAGCAACAAAGCCAAATGCTAGAGGTGCATGAATTATAGCTCCTCCACCAGCAAGGCATTCACCTTGGGATGTCCAACACTAAGCCAGCAGCTTGGGTTATGCCTAAGTGAAAGACAGTTGAGCACCTCGCTCCATATTCCTGCATGCATCAGCTGTTTGCACACACCTAAGTGCTTAGGTTTTCTTTGCTGACAGAACAGCAACTCGTGGTTGCACACAGATGTCTCACTGTGCTCTGAAGAGCCCCAGAACACAAACCCCAACTTGCTGAAGGCCTGGCAAGCTTTGAGGACTCAAATCTCCATTTTAACATCTCACCTGCTCCCAGTCTTCACTGGATTTATTCTTAAGGGAAAAAATCTCCCATGAAGAGGAGAGGAACATTTCTCAGAAGGGGCTGTGAAGAGGCACATGGTGCTGCTGTCAGAGGAGCCCAGCAGCCAGGCCAGCAGAGATCTGGCATTGCAGGTGCTCAGCTCAGCTGAGGGATGCATCAAGGCAAATTAATGCTACACTTTTGCTGATGGATACCATGCACAGGGGCCTTAGGGTTTCCTCTCTGGTTTCCCTTTCATCTCTTGTAGCACTGGAATCAATAACGCTCCCAGGTTGTCCTTGAAATATCCCATTGGGCAAACACTGAAATTGGACAACTAGTGCTTAACTCATTGTCCCTCTTCCTATGCAACCCAACACCTCACTGGTTACAAGAAAACTTCCTTTTAAGCAAAGAGATCCCAAAGAAATGTCCCTCTGGTTGCTTCTGCACCTTCGAAGCCAAGGGGAAGCTTTTCCATCGATCAGAGCAGCATCAGACCCACTCTCATTTGCAACACTGATCTGCTCTCAAATACAACTAAAAGACAAAAGTGTTAATAAGAACAACTGCTCAGAGATGCTGTCTTTAAAGAAAATATTGATGCTTATACAACTTTGGCAGCCAGCAGATGTCAATCTTAATTTTTTTTCTTCTTATTTTAAATATTTCCCTGGTTAAGTTACTATACATCAGAATATTCCGCTAAGATAGCTGGAGCACTGACAGTTACATGAAACATATACGATATACTTATCAAACATTTCATCCAACATCATGTAAAGCTCATACATATTTATAGTTTTCATGCAAAATGTTATGCAACAACAATGTTATTTTGTGCTGACGTTGATATTTGAAAATGTTGCATATGTCAGACATTGCTAGACAAAAAAAATGTGGACATTTTGAAATAAATGCTACCTCTAAATCTCTACAAACCTACCACATCGCGCTAGGTGGTTTATAAAGCTGCACATGACAACTAGCTTGCTAAGGCTAAACAAGCAACTGCCAGGCTAGAAAACCACTGAATAAATGGAAGGAAGACTATTACAGTACTTGGCGTCTGTTTGGCCATGCCTTTGAGCATATGATTTATCATGTTAGTCTGCGTTTGAGGAGATGCCGGCGGCCCAGCCGGTGGCTTAGGCTTGGATGGACGGGCTGCTGGTGCGTGACGGAGGGACGCCAAAAGTAAAGAGACAATGACGTCATAACAGTGACAAAAGGATGGAAACTTCGAAAGGAACAAAAGCAGAAATGATCAAATACACATGGAAAAAGCCGCTGGGTTTTGCTTCTTGGTGCTTGAGGAGTTACACGGGAATGACACCGTTTGACAACAAAAATTCGAGGAGTCAGCAGATTCTAACATCCTACGGCACTGCGCAATCAGAAAGCCAAGCACCCAGCGCAAGTGTGGGACTGCACTTCATGTGGCCAGTGGGAAACCTCCGTTTGGAAACAGAGCTAAAACTGCCATTCACAGAAGGTGACCGAAAACGACCGCTTGAAGCCAGTGCCCCCGTGCTTAGGTACATTTAGCAATAGAATAACGAGCCGCAGGAATTAATTGCTTTGTAAATATCAATTACACATTTTAGAATTAAACGTCACTGTTGGTTAAAGGGAGCTATAAAATATTCTTGTGCAATTTAAACATGTAAAAAAATCTGTCACTTAAAAATGTGTGGTTCCTGATCGTTTCCAGCTCATTTAATTATTTTCAACTTGGAATTCTAGTGGCTTTTATATTCTGGGTTGAATCATATATAAAAACTTGCCAGCTCTATCAAATATGTTACTTGCTATTCCAAATGTTAGAATACTGCAATCAGGACTTGACCCATCTGTCATATAGTTTACAATATCAGCATAGGAAAAATTCAAAGAAAATAGCCTTTCCTTTTACATGCACTCAGAGAATAAATTATGTACTGTGAATATATTAACACAATAGTTTCTATTACATTTAATAACAGTTTTTAGCAGCACAGTGACTATTTTTAATAATTCCATTTGCAAAGAATCTGGCATATTTATCTGGACATTCTATTGCCAAAAGTCCTTGCCATTTTGATTGCATTTTCCAGCGGGGAAAAAAAAAACGGGTTGGCTTGTGCAAAGTAGATTTCTGATTGCTTTTAAATCTCACAGAATTACAACACTTATCAGAGCAGAATAAAGAATATCTGAGTAAGCCATTACTTAAAGAGTACAAGTTAGGTTTGTTCCTTCTCTCCATACACAGAGGTACACACGTACACGAACACACATACAGTGCACACATGCACACACACACTTTTAGTCTTTTTAGATATGCAGTGATTTAATTCAGACTCATAGATTCAAGCTTCTGGTTTTGGGGTGTTTTTTTGTTTTGTTTTTTGGTTTTTTGGTTGTTTTCTGATAGCAAATAAGCAAATCTATTTGCTTATCAATGGAGTCACCCTGATCTATGATCAGCGTTTACCCAGGCTGGTTCTGTCCCCAGAAATAATACCTCTCAGCCTCAGGTGACAAAAATAACTGTTCTTTGGGCACTGGGCTAATGACTTCCAGCCTAATTTGAAACATAAGCAAGGAATCAATTTGATTACTCACTGATGGCTGCTGGGCAGAACAGGTAATGCTTGGAAAGGAGATTTTGCCGCTGGCCTCCAGGAACTCCACGCCCCATCGCATCTCTGTGTACCATGACCCGAAATTGCCCCTAAAAGTGAGCCCACCTCTGTGCCACCAACCACCAAAACACTCATGCTGAAAGAGAGAGGTGCTACCATGGGCCTCAGTGGTGAACATTTCAGCCCTCAATGACATCCAGCCCCCGCAGTGTCAAATTGGCCTGACTTGTGCAAGTGTTTTCTGCCCCAGGGAAAAGTCAGGAGCAGAGAAGGATGAGGAGGAAGCAGCAAGAGCTGCTGGTGAGATCTGAATGCATCGGTCACTAAGATTAAAGGCAGGAGAAGCTTATTCCTCTCTAACAGCCTGGCAAAGGGCTTCTCTAAAGCACTCTCCTGGACAAATTTGCACATGAGACTGCATTTTACACCTCTGCCTGATACTTGCAAATACAACACTTGCAGAAACCTGAGTTACTTGGCAAGTAAGAGTTTTGGGGTTGTATGCTGTGCTTTAGCTTGCAGTGAGCATAACAGTTGTATTATAAAATCAGTGCTACTTTGGGAATGCGTGTTCCATAAAATTCATTGTATGCAGACCACAATATATTCCAACTATGCATTTCTCACTCAGCACTGTGGTCTTTGTGAGATGGAAGGGCTAACACAACCACAACGCTGAGAATTAAACCTCAACAAGCAAGCACTAGCGTTGGCTTTCCATATTTCTCACAAGCACAGCTACCAACTCTGTGATTTCCCTGTAATAATTAAAAATATGAGCCCTGCCAAAGGCTTTGCTGTGTAAGTATTGTGTGCATCCATTTGTGAGCCAATCGTGGCAATGATAGAGTTGCTGTTCTCAAGATAACGATAAAGAATAATGGACACAGCCCAAGGAGAAGGCGAAACAGCCTTTATTATCCTCATGAAATGATTCATGGGTGCCTGAAAAGGACTTCAGTGATGATAACTTTTTTCTCTTAAACCAAGATGCGCAATTAAGAAAAATTCATCAAAAAGGTTTTTTCAACTTAGAAGGAGACTCAGCTCTCAAAATTCAACATACTGAAATGAGAACCTCCTGACTTTCTGGTAATTATTCAGCTTGGTGATGAGTTCTTGCACATCTGAACTCTATCTCATGCCTCAGGCAGCAAGTTGCTCTGCAGTTGGTAAGAACCTTGTAGAAAGAATGCCGCAGAGCAGATCACCGCGACCCCTGAAGCTCTAGTAACAACTCTGATGCTGCTCCAAACATGTTTTATAAAGGGCAAGAGAGAAAAGCTAGCAATTTGCCTAACAGCTCTCTGTTAAACCCAACTGAATGCCACCTCCAGGAACCAAACAAAGCAGCAGTTTAGTAAGCAGACAAATGCAGGTTGCAGTTATGTCTGGGCTACATCAGAAGTAAAATGTACAATCTATTAATAACTTCAGTCTCCATCCCTGCCTCAAAGACTAACATTTTCCTACCTTTCGCATCCATATTTATTTGGGAAATTTCATGTGGTTTTCTTGTTGAGCTTCGTGCATTATCACAGCTGCTGGGGTGACTGCTGAGTGATGGATGAGCTGATAAATCCCATGGCACCTCCTCTTATCCCAGGTTAGCTTAACAAACAGGCAGGTCAACCCCTACAGTTCCAGCACACTTGCTAAATATTGCAGATACATGGAACTCCCCAGGCTGAGATTCAGAAATAGGAAACACGAATGATGCTTTTCATCCCCAAAGGTACCACAGGACTTTCTTTTACAGAGGCCAAAACCAAGTCACTATAAGAGAAGTGGTAAAAACCTAAAAACCTAAGTCTTACACTAAACACAACAAATGGTCAAGCTGACAACTGTCACTATGGCTGGCACCAGCTCTAAGGCTGCCTGCATTCAGCTCCAGCAGGGTGAAGTGGCATTCATGGAAATGGGATCCCTCACTGCCTATGAACTCCAATGCAGTGCAGTGCACTCCTCAGTTCCTGTGCTTATGGAAGGGAGAAGTCATTTTTTTCCAAAAGAAAAATGGATTCCCAACGGACATGAATATGCAGACCAAACACTTATTATAAAGTTGTTAGTTTTGTCTGATCAGTAATTAAAACAACCCACTAATCTTTAATTAATGGTTTATAGTTCTGTTTAGTGTTCTGTTTTAAATCCATACTTCTAGGTGGGGAAGATTACAATTTTTTTCACGTGAAAGGAGAATGAAAGATAACATCTGTGTGTTTAAGTTGCTTTCATTATCTTATTTTTCATCCTTGCTTTCGGCAAAACAAATAAAAAATCAGGTCAAAACCTACTCACTTTTGACTCCACTTTATCCGAGGAACTGATTTCAAGTTGAATCCTGCTGACACTGCCCAAAACTTTTTCATTTAAGACACTGGGAGAATTGTGGGTACAGAGCAGGGCAGCCACATCCTACCGTGTCCCTTTACTCACTCTGAGCTTTGAGAAGCAGTTGTATTTTTAAACAAACTGGGCCTAGACATGCCCTTTTCAATTCCTAACCCTGACACGTGTGACAAGCCTTAGCCAGCAAGAGAGATGCCCAGTGCAAGAATTGTGCCTAGCACACAACAGCCCACTGCAGCCACTGGAAACAGCTGTGCTTGCAATGGTTGTATCTGCAACTTCTGGACCTGTACCTCTTGTAGTTGCAGAGAAGAATTAATCTTCATTTCCCAAATACTCATTTATCCAAATTGATATTAGCGTCATGCTCTAGATCCAGAGTCAAATTTGACTGCAGGGGTCTGGGGAAGCTGGGGCAGAACAAACCCAGCCCCTCGCGTGGCCTTTTAAAAGCAATTTCCCTTTGGTAACAGCTGGAATCCAACCAATCCTTTTTTTCCTCCCCTCACATAACACAACAATCTACTCACAAAAAGGGAAGAACAATTCAGGTTTTAAGGACTTTCAAACCAGGACTGTGGCGTACAACAGAAACAAGAACAGGGGGCTACAGACCTCCAAAACCCCTTCTGAAGAGACAGGCACTTCAGGCACTTTGGTTTGTGCTGAACCTTTGCCTCACCACATGTCACCACAGGTTATAAACAAGAGACAAACAAGACTTCTGTCTGATCGGATCATTTGTTACACATTAACGATAAAATTGAAAACAAAACAAAACAAAACAAAAAAACCAAACCAAACCAAAAATCAAACCAATTCTCCCAGTAGGGCATAAAACAGAAGTTATGAAAACCAAAAATGAACGTTAGTTTCATCAGAAATGTGCCTGCTGGGTGTGGTAAGTTAATGGCCAGCTCACCAACGTTTCTGCACCAAAAATGAGTTGCAGTTCTTTAGGAAAATAAGATACTTTCCTTTTACAAAGGCTAGGTTGTCCATTAAAACTGTCTCTTAAGAAGAAACTCTATTGCTATAAGGTACTTCTAATCTACACTCTATTCTAAGGATGGAGACAAAAGAGGTTATGTAGACAGCACAAATTAACTCCTTAAGTATCAATGCATCTCCATTTTCAGCCTGAAGGAGTACATATCTTAAGGAGCTATGAAAAACAAAATAAATATAACTTAACAGTCCTAGCAATTTATAATGCATATACAATTGTTCACCTGCATCCTTTTGATTCTCTATATGAAAGAGAGAAAGCAACAAGGAGAGAAAAGAGAGAAACAAGAACAGATAGGCAGGATTAATGAGCAAGTGGTCCGCACAGCCCCCCAGTAATGCGTGATATATGACATTTGAAAATAAGGTAAGTTGCCCCGTCTCGCCCCCCGCCCAGCAACGTGGTGTTACCAAAAGAATCTCCTTTCACGGAGGTGAAAGAGAAAGCTGTACCAATAGGAAATAGGAGAGCACGAGCTCTGCTGATGTACAGGGGCTCTCCGAGCAGCACCTGTGTCCCCTCCAGAGCTCAGCGGAGAGAAGCAACCCAAAAATCCAGGAGGAGAGCAAGTACAGCGCTTCCGCTTGAGAGAACGGCCAGGAGACATGTAAGAGCTGATGCACGCAGGAAGGACAGCCTCACATGATCTCATACGCAGGCTTCATTACAGATCGTGTACGCGGGAGAAGGGACGGCTTTTCCCCACGTCCTTTACCTGACTGCTAGCTCGTTTCTCCCCGGTGTAGCTGCTGCCCTTTGATTGTGTACCAGTGACAAGCACTTTACAAATTGGGGTTACATGGAAGCAAAGTAAAAATGCATTCAGGTCACAGACATAAAGAGTAACTGAAAAAACTTACAAACAGTCTGAGTTTATCACAAACAAATGGCTAAATCGTCTAACCTGTTGTAGGCTGATAAAAAGTGACTGGACTTCTCACACTGGGTTCACAGACAGAAGCAACAGACAAGCCAATGCTAAAAGACTTGAAGCAAGGAGAGTGAGTTTGTTTGGATCTGGACTTTCTCGAGGTAATGAGAACAGAGAGAGTGAGGACAGCATGGAGAGGAGGGTGGTAGGTACTCACGAATGGTTAAATCCATCACTTGAGAGGCCAAGCAGAAGACAGGATGCTCATACATTTCTCTCTTTTTCCCTATAAAAGAGGATTTGGGCATGCAAGAGGCTTAGGTCAGAGGTAAAGAGGTTATAAGGTTATAGGTCAGAGGAAAACTTCATATCAGGTTAAAAGGAAAATAGCCGCAGAGTATTTTGGGATACATACAGGATAAAAGGAAAAAAAAAAAAAAAGGAAAAAAAAAGGGTTAAATTGGAGATCTACTGGATTAACCATTCAGCATGCCCATGAGTCACAAGATAGGTTGTGACCATGACTCTAGAGGTTTGTTCAGAATTGTTTGCAAGAATATGATCAAAACGTCATGAATAGAGGGAAATAGATTTTCACTGGTTTAAGGCTCCGAGATACTAAGGATTTCAGCCTTCAGTATCTAAGGCTTTCACAGGTATTTCTTCATAAACATAGCCTTGAGCACTGCTGCCACTGATTCTGTTTTCCACCTCTGACAAAACTCTTGTCAAGACGTGGCTATTCAAACGTCAGCATTCGAAAGCAAGATTTCAAAACCATGTGCAGCATCCAGAGATGCACCTCACCGAGGCAAATTTGTTCTTTGCTCTTCTAAGCAACTATTGGAACACACAGTGGACTATGCTCATGAGAGAAAACCTGATGCATGCAGCTGGTGGATGTTGGGTTGTTTGAACTAACAAGCCCAGCATGCTTTGAAATTGGTGTTACAACCACTTTTATAGAAACAGGATAAAAAAGTGGCTGTGGCCAATCACGGATAAAGGAGGAGAAAAGCAGAAGAGAGCAGGTAGTGTGGAATGAACTATTTCCCTGAAAAGGTAGCTGGAAAAAAAATGCGTTGCTTCAAAGTATTCCCAGACCTAAAAGTCACAGTGCAAAAAAGAGGGCAGGTAATTAACACAACCAAGAAGAATTGAGGCACAAAAGGAAAAGTACACACTAACTGTTCTACTTTGGAAATGAATGCATTTTTACTTACAGATCATAAAGTTTGTTTTTGCATAGATTTATCTGAAAGAAGAGAGCAAATCTTACCAACGAGTTAGTGATATTTACACAGAGAACCTAAGGGAGCCAGCACTGGGTAGAAGCATCCATCAACAGAAAAGCTGCTTTTGATTCTCAGTCCTTCTCCAGCCTCTCAAACATATTTAAACATTGCATTTTACAGAATACACCAATTAAAATATCCTGTGAAGTTGAGTACTTTGATAAATTGCCTGATAATGCAGTGCTTATGGAACCTTCATTCCTTCTCTATTTTAGTCACTCATTACCAAGTCAAGAGTTGATAAACATCCTTTTAGTGCCCAATTCTTAAGTGTTTCTCACTGGATGCATAACAATGAATTCATTACCACTGGTACACAATTCGCATCGTTAGACAGAAAAAAAAAGATGGAAAAAGAGAGGACATGTCATGTACAGAACCTGGACAATTTGTCATACAACAACCCAATTTTCCACGTAAACAAGAAATAAGAAAAGATCAGAGGGAGCCGTTTTTTTCCTCCTCTCAATATTGTCCCAGAGGCATACAGTGATAATCTCAGCTGTAGGAAAGCTTCACATCACACATAACAGAAACCCAAAGTCTAGAGCAGAACATACCATTCATCTGGAACATACGGGTTTAAGCACTTGCAAACTCGGATACAGTTGGGTAGGAGTTTCAAGTTGGGAACAGCAGCCCACAAAGGTAGCAACATAAACTGATCAACACGTAAAGAACTCCTGGATCAGAGAGCTTCAGCTGACACGTGTCCTCCAGCAAGCTTTAAAATGTCTTTTTGATGGCTACATGTGTCTCTGGTCACTGGTTATTATTCTCCCATAACTTAAAAGGTCAATAATATCAGCTATGCCGGATTTAGAGTGACAAGAAAGAAATCTGATGCAAGCACAGGACCAACTGATCAATGACTGCTATGCACAGTGCAAAGACAAGGAAACACTCCCAGAAAAAGACATTTTAAATCGGCTACAAATGATTAAGCACAGATTAAACAGCTTTTCAGCTTCTTATTTTTCATTTGCTTCCTGAACTCCACTGTCACAAACAATTAGCTGCACTATACCTTCAGCTGCAAAGATGACAACCCAAGTATTTCTCAATTTGTTCTTTAAACCACTATGTGAGTCTGAATGATACACCACTGGCCAAATGCACTAAAGGTATTAAAAAAAAAAAAAGCTACAGTTCCTTTTAACTGCTCCCCCTCTTTTTTTTCCAGAAAAAAAAAGAAATGTTTTACACAGTTTTCACTCTTAACTGCTTCAAAAGCAAACATCACAAAAATGATTCATAATCACATCAGTTTTATTGACAAGTGAATAAATAGCAAATGAGTTTCTTTCAAATAGCTCCCAGCCACAGTTGCCACCTAGAAATATAACAAAATTGTAATTTCACAAAGAAAGAGCCTTACCTTCAATTTTGGCATACTCTGATAGTCGAGTATAATTGACTAGAGCTGCTTGCTCCAAGCATTTACGGATGACTGTTTTTACCTCCTCTTGAGGGACTGGAGTAACTATGTCTTTCATCAGAACCTTGACACAAGAAAATGTGATTTGTTGTGGCATCAGGCACACATAACTGTTTTTTCTCCAAGCCCAACAAACACATCTGTTTCTGCCCCAGTGCTGCGTGGCTTTCGGGGTAAGCACACAATAGGCAGAACCCACGACAGGGTCACCTTGGCCAGACTGAGATGTGGGACCTACCCTTTCCCTAGCATTCCCTGTCTCTATCCATATCATATGTCACGCTCCAAAATCTTCCCATTTCCTAGGGCAAGACATTAAGATTTATCCCAGCTTCCCCAAGGCTGGATAAAGTTTGCACTTCTGATGATTTGGGCTCATGTCTGGGCTTGGCTGCACAGGTTAACAACAAGGCATTGCTTGTAAGGGTCTGCAGCATGAATGCTCATCAGAGAGAGCTAGTCCTTATGCAGGCACAGGTATCACCTGCACTGGTGGTAAGGGCCATGCTGCACCTGACCTCCAAGCTGAAGCAGGAGAAATCAACAGTCCCATCTAGTATTTCAATATCAACTACCAGAATTAGACATCCTCTGCAAAACAACAGTTCCTTAAGCTCTACTGGATGGAAAGATTTACGAATGCAAGTAATTTTAACTACTCTTTGTCATTTTTATGCTTACCCTTTCCAGCAGCGATAGAGTGGCTTTTAGCGCACCTTCTGGACGGCCAAATGGAAAGCAATACCTAGAAAAATCACAGCATGTTAACATCAGACCAGGTGTGTCAATCAACATTTCCAGTGCTATGAATATGCTTTCCCACATATGTTCAAGCAATTCTCTGGTCCTGATCTTAGTGTTCCTTCCACTGAGTAATTTTCAGAAAGGGCTCATGGTGCAGATGGAAGAAAGCAAGACAGAATTAGGGACAGTGGGGAAGGTCAGCTAGTTTTAGTTTATTAAATCTTGGTGCTACCTGGGGAGTTTTTAGGCCTCCTAAGGAAGAGTTAACCATCATCTCCTTGTGAAAATAAAACAAAGCTCCAGCTATTTCCAGAGGGAGACCCAGGTTCAAGGGGCTCTGGCACAGACCCTGTGTGCCAACCCATGTCACCCACCCGCATGTGCAACAGAATGAAGCTGGTGTGCTATAGGGGCATCTTATCCTTTTTAAGGAGGGTAGGATCTGTCGTTTCTGTAATATCGACATCCCTGAAGAAAGCCCTGCTCTTCTGTATGCTAGTAAATATAAATGGCTAATAACTGAGAACAGAAATAAGACAATAGGGGTTAAATTTGAGAAAAAAATCAGCATTACTCTGCTTACAGAAGCAAGACGGTTTGAAATACCCTTTTAAAGGTTATTTCTTTCAAGGCACTCTCCAGATAGAAACACGCTGCAGTGCAAGCGTCACTGCCCTGCTCAGGTCTGTGCTGCTTATGCAAGATTCCTGCAGGCATTCAAAACCTGCCTTTTGGCTTTCCTGATTAAAGGAGGGAATTTGGAGGAAATCAGTTCTCTCCCATTCAACCTCTAGTCTCTGCCTTTACCTAAAGTGCGTGATCTGATTCTCCAGAAGCACACGCAGCCGCTCCTTGATCTCTTCAAATCGCTCTTTCTCATCCACGGTTACCGTTCCTATCCCATCCGGCCTGAAGGAGAAATGCCATGAATGACTCAGACTCCACCTCACAACCCCAGGAAATCATCTGCGCAGCAAAGCACATGCTGCAGGTTGGGACACAGATGTCACCAGCCATTAGACCCAGGACAGAGCAAGCTGAGACGCAGCAGTCACAGCAGCACAACCGCAAAGGTATCAGAGAGCAAGAAAGCAAAAATACCCCCCTCTCAGAATGATAATCTGTATATGGACACCCCCTCCCCCTACCCTCCCGTATTTTTTTTCTGTGACAAAAAAGCCTGAAAAATACACGAAAAACCAGAATCCTTTCTTACACATAGGTATACAACAAGGAGCGCAACGCCAGCTTTCACAGCGGGATTGGGCTCATTGCTGGCAAAACGCGGACTTAATTTCTGCAGAAAAATTCAGCCGTTAATTTAACATAATTCACAGCATTAGGAATATTGACAACAAGCTTCTATACGAACAGAATGTAAAATTCTGTGTCACTGAATCACCTTATTACAATAATTTCTTGAAGTCAACCGTCTTCAATATATTCTGCCGAAATGTACCTAAAAAGCGGTAAGTATCTTTTACCTGAGTGATAACAACGAACAGGTTTTATCACAGAATTTCAGGGAGAATTTGCTACACCCTGGCATTTGCTGCGTGCACAGGACTGCATTGTAAGACCTCAGGCACTGGGTCTGCCTCGGGCGCTCCTCATCCATCCGTCACCGAGCACAGTGTGCAACGAGCACTGCTACGGCTCTCCCAGGCTGGGACGCGTGTCCCCATGCTCCCGTCCTCCTGCCACAGACCCAGCTGTGAGCAGCCATGCCCTCCTTTTCCCTGCACCCAGATGGCAAATCGCACGGTGGAGCAGCGCGGGCAGAGGAGCCTAATCCATCACCAAAGGGCTCGGTGCGCCAGACAATCGGCAGCACCGCTTCCCAGCCCTGATGAGCAAAATCTGCAGATCTGTGTACTCCTGGGCAACTCCGCTGGCACAGGCGCTCTTTAGGTAATGTAAGGCGTCTTAAAATTGAACAAATGTTCTTACTTAAAGGCCTCCTCCAGTGTTCGGCTTAAGCTGCATAAATCCTCAGTACTAGACTGGTTCGGCTATACAAAAGACTTGGCAAGGGATTACAAAGCTTCTAATGAACCTCCTGTCAGGGGTTAATTGGTTGGCTTTATTTTCCTCTTAAAGAATCAAAGGCCCTAAACTTAAAATAAAAAAATACACAACACAAAAATAAAACCCTGTAAAAATGAAAAGCAATAAAATCTGTACCATCTCTTCTCCTTGACCCCATATTTAGAAAGTTCTCAGCATTACAAGTACAAACTCTGATATTCCAGTACAAGTGAACACAATTAAAACATTTCAGGAGAGTAACCAGCAAGCCTTATATGATGTTGACTGCATATTCTTAAAGCATTGTGTTAAATAAAATTCAAAACGCGGAAAGAGAAAAAACACTTGAGTATCAGGGCTTGTACTTAAATTCAAACAGAATTTCATCAGAAATTGTTATTTGATTATTTGCCAAATTCAGTTGTGCATTAAGGAAAAAAAAAAGGGAAAAAGATTTAGGCTAAAACTTGGATAAAATGTCTCATCTAGGGAACGCATTTCATAAACATTTTTGGAAGCATGGATCTGGTCTCATTAGTACCTAATTAGGAATAGTTATTTTGAAGAAATGAGCAAGCCACGAGGGGAAAAAAATAATAAAAAAAATTAGACATTGAGCAGAAATTAATGTCTGAAGATGCTCAATATATTTTTCTTCCCAAATTCCATCAATCAGTTGATACTCTGACAGAGATACCCCTGCCTTTTGTTGTGCTGTGCACCTCGCAGTGCCTGGTTTGCTCCCAAGCAAATGACTCGGGGCAGGCTGTGATACACGCTGTACATGAAGGGCAGGGCTGAATCCCTCGTCTGACTTTTGGCACTCCTGTACCCGCGACAACCGGCGGTGTCACTGGGTTAATTGTGTCAGCGCTGACAAACGAGGCAGTGAAAGCCACCCACGCTGGCAGCGATTTGCTGATGGACTGGAAACAGTCTGAAAGTTATGTTACCCTTTGCTGGGTCAACAGCTTCCAACAGGGAGACTTATCACCAGGGCACCTGGGTGGGTCTAGGTGAGGTCTGCTGCCCCAGCAGACAGTGCTTATCTGAGGAAGGGCTGCTTTTAAGACCACCATTAGCCCTAAAAGACATACTGAAGGGATTGAACTGGAAGCAAAGCGGAGTAATGTGAGAACCACAGCAGTGCCTGGGCATCCTGCTGCTGGTGCTGGTCGAGGCAGGGTCAGCACATGTCTGACCGTGCAGGCGGGCCGCAGCCCTCCCACAATACTCATACCCTCACTGCATGTGAAGGGCCCGTGTTTCATCAGAAACAAGCACGTAAGGAACAGTGCAAACACCTGATGTGCCACCACCGTCCGCGGCCTGCTTTCACAGCACCAGACCCACGTGAGGAGGCATGGCGGGCTTTGGAGAACAAAGACCAGGAGCAAACAGCCCTGCCTTCAGCTATGGTGCCCCTTGGCCCCCACAGCCCATGGCCAGCAGCCAAGCATGTGGCACGAGGAAAGAGAGTCCATCCCACTGGAGGCCCCACACAGGACCCACACACAAGCAGCGTGCCGCTCCCCTGGATCATGCTCCAGCAAACTTGAGACAAGCTACAGGTCAGCCGTAGCCATTTTTGGAGCAGCGCGGATGTCTGGAAGGGCCTGCCAGGAGAGAGCCATCACCACTGCAAGGACTCCCTTTCTCACCCAGCTGTGGACTATATTGCATCTGACATGATGAGCATCTCTCGAATCTACCTTTCAAATTTTCGGCAAACCATTTTCTCACTGTCCTTCACAAAGTTGACATTTTCGGCAGCATGATAGGAAAGATGTCATGTCGGCTGCTTTTCAAGTTGTTGTCACAGTGGTTAGCACCAGTTCTGTCATCTTTGCTTTCCTCACAATCCCCCATCTTGAGCCATGTCACAAATAATAATACTTCCCATGTTTTTGTCAAATTTCAAATACTATCACCCAGCTGCACGTCTTCGGATTTACTAGTTATGTTAATCTTGTTGCTCATCTTCTCAGAAGCTGAAGCATTAGGAACTCATTAATTAGTGACAAATGCAGGATATACATAGAACTGGAAAAACACCACCGAAAGCCTTGCACTTAATTTATTAGCTGGATAATTTTAAAACCTAATTAAATATGCAAGTCAAATATACTTTGAAAATGCTATCTTTTTGAGGGAACATATTTATTTTCCCTTTGCAAGAACACAAAGGGTACGTAGCCTAGCATTTAAAATTCACTTCTGTGCTCTAGACAATTCCATTACGTGGCTGATGGGGCTGAAAAAAATCCACAGGAGAAGTTCAGGTCTTACCAACTTGTTCCTGATGCTTATTGGTGATTTCATTTTTAACAGTGATCTCCAGCTCAACCTTTACATTTGATATCTTATCTGATGGGCAGAAGCACCGACTCCTCCAGCAAGCAGCATTTCTGCAGCAAGGCTGGCTAAAACACAGCCAGAGGAAACGAATGCACTCACACAATCTTAAACCGCATCCTTGTAACAGCGAGCTAAGCAGGGATGGGCAATGAGAAAAAAGCAAAGTGGTGAAGAATAGTTCTGTACGTACATGATTTGTGCAGAGCCACATATGACAAAATGAGTCTGAACCTATGGGGTCAGGTCTGCAAACAGAACAAACATCACCATCTAAATGGGGACACCAGTTCATCTGATTCTCTAAGCTCACGGATACTCAAGGTGTGTGCCATAAGTTGTGGGCAGAAAGGGAAGCAGAAGGGCAAAAAAGGCAAGAAAAATAAATAAGGAAATTTTTAATTATAAGTAAACAAGTTTCGAATCACTCCTTCTGCTGCAGATTCATTATCTTGGCTCAAAACTAGTCAATTCCCAATGTAAATATTTCACACGAAAAGTTTTAAATGCTGCTTTCCCTATTCCTCATTGTTTTTAAGTTATAAACCACGAAAATAACAACACCAACAAAGCAGGTGGTGAAATTAAAAAAAGGGGCTGCAATTTAAACAGCGAAAACGATAGTCCTTGTTTAGCTTGGACGGTTTGTGCAAATTCCAGGGTTAATTATAAATTATAATTAGGACCTGTGATCCTAAGGCCACTGCTTTATTCTTCTAGCCCCGCCTCCCCCCATGCCCTTTTCTAATTATACCCAGTGCCCCCCGGGCTAGTTATGCTGCTAAAACAAATATATCAAAATGATTTTTAACAAAGACTAATATATGAAGCAATAGCATGCATTTGTATGCAATTATAAATATACAGTATAGCTCCAGTGGGTTAATCTCTTTGACATAAGCCTGTACAAAATACCATGGAGGCTCACGAATGGAAAGACAGATCATCTTTTACACCTTTTATGTTTAACTTGTCTACACTTTTTCTACTGGGGAAAATATTGCTTACACGTAGCAAACAGATCTTTGCACGCACTGTGAGCCCTGGCATTCACAGCCAGCGAAAAAAAAACAATGTCAAAAACTGATGCAAATAATTTGATTTTTTAAGTAACAACTCAAATATAAAACACGTGCTGCCTTCAGCTCCCTTGCTGCTTGCCAGGTGCAGCACATATGAGCCATGCAGTAAACACGGATGATTAGCGCCTTGGACAGCACGTGTCAGGATGGCTTTGGGAGGCTGCCTGGCAGGAGCTCACAGGGGGAACCGGTGCTGGGCCACGTCGGGATGCGGGACCACAGCTGAGGTCCTGCCTTCTTACATCACCCCTAGCAAAGCCGACCTGAAAGATCCCACCTGGTTACACCCCTCGAAAAAGCTTATTCAGTCAACACCAGTTTGGCCCAATTTCTCCTGGGAATTCACACCAGCTGAAAGCCCTTTGTTTGGCTCATTCTGCCACCCGCTCTCCTTCCCTCCATGCCGCCGCAGGTGCGAGCCGCTCCGTCCTCCCAGCCCGCCTTCCTCGTGCTCCCGCTCCCTTCCACGCCAGCGCCAAGTCACGGCTCATCGCTTCCCATGTGCCATCCACACCCCTGACGCCGCGCGGCTGAACCGAATGGCTTCTGAGCACTGCCATCCCACACCTATTGCAAAGCATCACGTCAGCCCCGGCCGTGTGTCTGCCGGTCGCGGGCGATGCTGGATTGCATCCGACAGACGGCCGTCGCACACGCCGTGTCATCGCGGGCTGGCGCGACACGGAGCCGGCACCTAACGAGGGGTTACGGTGTTATGCCCTGTGAGGTCTGCAGGCAGGGCTGCTCATCTGAGCGCAGCGATGTGTTGATGTATTTAGCACTTCTCTCCCAGGACCAAAACGCGCTGTTTCGTTGGTTTGGTTTTTATTTTTAAAGTCGTGGTATGGAAATCTTGCCTTTATATGGGGTAGCCAGATACGTAATTAGAAAACAAAGGAAGAATGTATGAAAGTGTTACGCAGACTTTTTGATCATCCAAGGTCTGTGACAATAATGTTATTTCTGGTTTTATGCTCTAAAACACAGATCACAGAGGGAAGCACGGGTCACTGACATACCAGGAAACTTAGCAGGGAGGCTTGGGGGTGTCAGGGCTTTGGGTAAAAGCCACTGAACAGCTCACCAAGAAGGATGCTATCAGATTGCAGGAGATTCAGGCCAGCATCCTGATTTGGATAAGATCAACGTCTGCTAACACACAGCACACACACAATCAGTTTGTAAAAGACTCAGACTAGCAAGAGGACACAAAGCGTCCTTTTTGGTGCCAATCTGAGCATCTACAAAGAAAGTTAGACATGGAACTCTGCTTTCTTTAAACCACGCCAGTCCATTGCTTATGCTACTTTCTGGAGGACTGTTGGTAATGGAAAATGATAGCCTTAATGGTCCCAGGAGCACACAGACATCAGTAACCACACAGTCTGTGCTGTCGGTGTCCGAGTGATGCTACGTGTTCCTTGCATTTCATGCATGCATAGACATCAGAAATCATAAAGCCTCACATAACAGCAGAATTTCACAAAGGCATCAGCGGTACCTGGTGGGCAAGACCCTGCTATGAAATCGCTGATGGCCACAGCAGTGAAAAGCCTTCAATTCGGCTGTGTAGTAAGTAAGGAGGGACCAGAAAATGCCCGAGTATTCGGCAGTGAGGGCTTTCCTGCCTCTGGCTCCTGCCTTTCCGACAGCCTGTGCACAGTACACACAGGTATCTGCAGGAGGTGAAACTCAGGACAAGCGATTTACATTTAATCACAGGTTTTTTATTCCAAAAAGGAAGAAATTGACAGATAAACCAAGGGGACTGTCATGCAAATAGCAGTGATTTGCAGCCTTCTTTTGGAGAGATTATGTCGGGCTTTCATGGCTCTGAATAAGCTACAGGAGCCCAAAGGGAGGCAAAAAAAAAAAAAAAAAAAAGAAGCCCTATCTAAAGCACCACGGCTCCAAACCAGCCCCAAAATCGCATTGTGACCGCGTCACCTGCCGCGGCGGCGGGGTCAGCCCGAAGCTGGAGGTGCAATGCCACCCGCTCCGCCCGGGCACGGCGGTGCCGGACAGGCGAGGCACCGCGCCCGCACTGCCGCCTGTCATCCTGTCAGCCCCGAGCTCCGGGCTGTCCCCGGCATCCGAGCGCCCCGCACCTCCCCGCTGACTGCGAGCGACTGTTGTCTCGCCGCCTGACCTTACACAAACGCGATGCAAACAGACAGCCCACCTCAGCTCCATCACTGTCTGCTGCTAATACAGGAGATTGATAGCCACATGAAATCAACTCCCCGCTCGACCTTCGGTGCTGGGTGGCATATTCTGACTGACAGCCAACCTCATTCCGGAGAAAATCAAACTACCCAACTTCTCTCTCTCTCTTTTTTTTTTTCTTTCCCCTGTCTAAAAAGTGAAGTAACTTCTTTTTATAAAGAAAATCAAATCAACACTTTCTCGGTTTTGACAGAGGAAAGCAGCCTTTGTTAAACAGAAAGATGCCTCCTAACTTGAATCCTCCCCCTGCACTGGGGCCCACGGATGCAGTGGTACCCGGTGTACAAGATGCTCCATCAGGCACAGTGCTGCGTGCTGCACAGTCCCAAGCACGGGCATGCTCCCACCTCTACCAAATATACATGGGAAATTTTCTTCTATAGGTTGCTGGGCAGAGCGTAGCCCCTGGCTAACCCTAGGCAATGGATGGGAATGGTATGTGGGAGGAAGGGATGCAGAAGAAAACCCAGCCCTACACACACTGTAATTGCCAGTAAGCACTGCAGGGATAAATATCGGCTTCTCTGTGCGCTCTGCCAGTCAGCTCTCAAATGCAAGATGTAAGTGGCCTGAACAGTGTTCCGAAAAGAAACCACGACTCTTCCACTCAGCCACTAAGATTTCTATTAGTAGAAATGAAAGAAAGGGAGTCATATTTTCTCCTGCGGACCTCCTGTGGTTCTCTGACTTCCTGATAGCAGACGTCACACCACCCAGTTTCTGTACCAAACTCTTCACCACATGTGCCCGTGGTCCTGGCAAGAAGCACGATGCTGCAGCCCCAGCAGCCCTGAGACAACCAGGACATGGCCCCAGCTGAGAGGGATATACCTCAGACATTTGGTTTGGACTCAGCCATCAGCTAGCCATAACTAAGATGGAGAAAAGCACACAGTTCCCTTCTTGCAATATTTTAATCAAATCTACCAGGCCAGCTTCACAGAGCTGCATGTTTGGAAGCACCTGACTGTGTCCCAGCAAAACACAACAGCATTCACTCACATCTCTGGGAACGCACTGAGGCACAGCATGGAGTCTGCACATCCCATAGGGCTTAAGGCATCATGGCACCTTCAGATACATCCTGCCACTGACACAAGAAGAGGATGCTGAGCTCTGTTGTGCTGAACCCTGAGAAGAGCTACACCAAATAGCCGTGACCAGCAGCCAACTTCCTTTTCATTACACAGCTCTGGAAAACAGGACTTGGACCAGGTCCCATCTACAAACCAAGGGTCCATGTGCAGTTCCTTGAACACACCTGAATCACACCCGCCCCCAGTCCCTGCATGCCGCAGCCCTGCAGCCTGCCCAATGTGCTCGGTGACCGAGGAGCTCGCTGCCAACTACAACACACTGCTGTGCACTGCGCGTTTCGCTTACCTTTTTGGCTCTGGATTCGGCTGGGATTTGGAATCTTTCCTTTTTTTGGACTCCTTTTTGGAATCCTTTTTTGTCTCCACTTCAGCAGCGGAGGGCTGAGACACTTTGCCCCCCTCGCCGTCTGTGCTTGGCTGTGACCCGCCAAGCAACTCTGCCATGTGGTGGCTTTGGGGAATGATTGGGATGTGCGGGGGGGAGGCCAGCAGCACAAGTGGAAGAAACAGAAGAAAACATGAAATAAAAACCACAAAGCAAAAGAAAAGGAAACTAAACTGAAAGCAAATAAGTGACATCAAAGAACAATTGGCAAAGATGGAACAAACAAGTGAAAGAAACTCATAACTGAAAAAGAAACTAAGGAAGCAAAAACTTGGTTTCCATGACAAGATGTATGGAACTAACTGCAAAGCAAGTGGCAGACTTGCAACGTGAAACCTGGGCAATGTGTGTCATAATTCAGGATGTTATTTACCAGAGGGTTTATGAAAACATGTTATTATTTTATAACACTCTTTTCTTCAGCAGCATGTGCAGGATAGATACCAATATCTCCAAGTAGATAATGCAATTTAACGGGGGAAAAAAAGCAGAAAAAGAAGCTGCAACACGTTACAACAAAATAAATAGAAATGGAAAAAGCATAGCTCCACTCCCTGCCATCAAAGATTTCCCATATTTGAGAGAAAGGAAAGGGCTATTGCTTAAACTGAAATTCCTTTGCAATAGCAGCAAGTCAAGGGCTGACGTCACACTGCTGATCAGACAGAGGTGCCTGAGGGCTTCAAGCACTTCTGAACATTGAAGTTTGATACTGCTGAAAATTTCATTGCTGCACCTTGTCAGATGCCCTTGTGCAGTAATTAAATCAATGCAGGATATTGCTTACGCCCATTACGTTATATTCGACCCATGACTGTCACATGTACTTCAACTCCATCCTGTCCAGAACTGCATCTAGCAGGTGTCTGGGTAAGAAAGTTACCAACCTTCTTCTCTGGATCCTCTATGTGCATTTTTATTGCTTACATTAAACAAGCAATGAAACAAACAAACAAACCGACTATGCCACTAGAAGCGCTGCTGCCAAACATCCAGCGTGAAAACATATCCAAGGAAACCTATATCTGACAAAGTCTCCCTTGCTGGCAGGGAGCTGCTAGCCAAGAATAATTCCTTACCTGTTGCCATGAACATGTGATGCACAAAAGGCAAAGCTGTAGTGAAGTAAGGTGGGGTCAATCATAGCTCCGTTTTCTGCGCGCTCTAGCAAATCTCTGAGGTAGCAGAGATGTCTGTGACAGCCTCTCACTCCATTACGTGCACAATACTCATCTAGCACAAAGACCTGGCCAGGACTAAACCAGCCCTGTTTAGAAATAAAGAGACTTGATTTTAAATATAAGTTATTAAATACAAATGCTATCAGATTTGGAGGTGTAGTGGTCAACTGTTCTAATAAAGGAAATACAAACCTAAGGCTACTTTAAGAAAAAAGGAAAGAGGTCACTCTTAAACAATACAGTCTGCATATCATCACCTATCACAGCATATATTCAGTGCAACTGTTAACAAAAAGATATTACGCTACCATTAACAGGAAACGTCATTTAAAATGCTGAAAAGTGAGGCCAGTTCATGTCAGTGCCTAGCAAAAAAAAAAAAAAAAGAAAAAAAAGAAAAAAAAAAAAAAGAAAGAGAAGATTCACACCTTTAAAGAGATGACAAAGATTAGATTATTTAAGCAACATTAAACAGTAATCTCATTTTGGGGAAGAGACTGCACATTTGGCCAGGAGTGAGAAGAGTGATCTTGGGGAGAACATGGAGGATTACAGTGAACAACGACTTCTCTTGCATTTGGCACGTAGGAACGTCCTGAAGATGGAGGAAGGCAGATCCACAGCATCAGAAAAGGACATTTTGCGTCGTTCTCATCGCGTACCCTTGGAGACGCGCTCAGTTCGCCCACCACCTGGCAGGCCAGCGCTCCTCGGCATCGCAGCAAGCACAGCTCTTCCAGCTTTCCTTGAGCATCCACAAACCTCCAACAATTGTTGCCCATCAGTCCTAAGGGCTTGGTGACACACGGCTGTGCTCCCGAGGAGGACTTTGTTCCTCGGGATAAAGAGAGGACTGCACAGCGCCCGGTGAATGTCCCGGGACAGCCAAAGCGTGCCCCTGCCTTCAGCGAAGGTGTGAGCAAGAACGAGAATATTCTTGTAGATTGCTTTTCAAAACGCTGCAAAACCGTCAATATTTACATGGAAATTTGGGTGCTAAACAATTGCTAAGACGCAGCTCTGGAATGCATCAAGCTGCAAAATCTTTCATCGTTTAATTGAAAAGTTCCTGCAGCGGGCGGGAGAGTAGTTGAGGCAGAGCACTGCCCCTATAGGCAACTTCTTTGCCACCCCATCTGTTACCCCAAATGCTACATCTTAGAAACAACACTGCTGTGAAAGATTAAAATATATTTTCTACCACTCAGATGACACCAAATCTTTTCTAGATGCCAAAATAGCTGCTTTGAAAAGAGTTGAAGAAATATCAATTAAGAGCTCAAAGACATAGAGAAGGATTTGCTCATCCTTATTGGGCCAACTCCAAAACAGATTGAGAAAAGAATTAAAATAATGAGGCGAAAATGATAGATATAGGGAGTAGCTACAATTCTGGGATCACTGGAAGTGCACATTTCAAAATGAAGATACAGAACAATGCAGATGGGACAGCACTCTGGAAGGCTATTTTTTGGGAGGGGTATATTTGCTTTCACTGCTTTTTACTGATATTTTTGTTTGCTTTTTGGTTAAAGGCTTTGTGCTTGATTCTGGATGTCTTTATGTTGCCTGCTTGTAACATCCTCGGACCATCTCCTCACCTTGCCTCTTTTCTTTTAAGTCTTTGGTAATTAGGTATGGGAAAAATACCATAACTGCTCTGAAATAAGTGTGTGGATTTGGTTACCAGGGTAGAAATGCAGTTTAAATTGCTACATTCACCCAATATATAGAAAGGACTTGATCCTTCCTACAGGGTGAAATCTTAGCACCACTGACATCAATGGGACGGATGGCACTAATTTCCCTGGAGCTGGGTATCAAATCCATAGTTTGGGGTGAAGGAAGCTTGACCTGCTGTGTTCCACACTGCTCCCCTGCACCAGAGCATGAGAAGTACTAGCACTGAGACAGGAGAGATGGGGCAAATCCTCAAGATTGCTCCCCTGGTGCAACACAGGGAAGCCTGAGCAGAAGCTCATAAGTTCGGTAATGAGCCTCAAACCTTGAATCTCATGAGAGCACACAAGAAGCCATGGGAGAATCCAGACCAAGGAAGACCAGAAGGTTTCCCTTCGTATGGCAGAGATATGAAATAAAAAAAACAAAACAAAACAAACAAGAACTGAACGGAGGTACAAAGGGGCAGCAAGTGCTGCTCCTCACAGCCTCAGAAAGAAAATAATCTAAGGTCTGATGAAAGGCTGTATTCAGATAAACTCCCCACATCTTCAAGCAGATCCTGGCTGTTGATGAAGATTCGCCTGGCACAACCAACTGTCACCCCACCAGTCTGGCAAACACAACTGGTAGTGACACACCGGATATTTCACCCGGCATGGCTAGGTGTAGCTCAGTTTGGTCTCCCAGATGTCTTCAGCGGCACTGAGAAAGGCAAGTGGGCACTGGAAGAAGGCTGTAGAGCATAGAGAGCTCAATGACTGTGACTGAGAAGCTGAATGGCACTGAGATCATGCCATGCATCCCTGGCACCACTGGGGAGTGCAGCAAGAGCTTCTGAGCTGGACCTGTCAGTTTTGGTGAAACACCGGAAAATTTTCAAAATGGTGGAGTGCAGTTTCTGTGAAAATCAGGAGTTTTGAGGGAAAATTTTCACTTGTCAGCACTTGCATTTTCTCATTTACCATGGAGAAAAAAAATGGATAATTTCATTTTGGAGGCTTGCTTTATGGGCCTTTTCACTTGACCCCTTTACACATTATCGCTACTAGGCTGGGCATTCTGGAAGATCACATCTTGCTATAAGCTGGGTGTTTTGATGTGAATTCCACGAATCCTGACACAACTGCTGCAGCAGGGATCCAGCTGCACGAGCTGAATGCTGGTAGTAGGTTGGGAAGTCTTTGGAAGAGTAGAAAGGCAGGCTCAGAAATAGTGTAAGCGTCCATGAAGACAGGAATGAAGTTCCACGCTGTGTGGGGTTGATATAAGGCCGGAAGAGTTACATACTCTTTTCCTATCAGAAAGTCCAGGAAGAGCTGTGAAAGCAATTGTGCATTCAGCTTGTGGTCGATGGGCAAGAGCCTCAGTAAGCAATGCCGACAATGCTCTTCCCCTTTCCCAGCACAGTGCTCTCTGCCAGCAAACATCACTTCTGCCATAGCTGAGATTAGTCAGACAGCCTGTTTGTTTTCATAGGGATGCCTGGCTCAGCCAGTGAGTGGGCTCGCATTAACATTGTTTAACCTGGTTCCATGGAAGGGAGGCAAAGCTGAGCTATTCTCTGTGTCAGGGTAAGCCACTGTGTCTGGGTAAGTCTTCCATGGTACCTCCAAGTTGGCATTGGAAAATAAGATGTAGGACAAGGCAAAACTCTTTGGGACTTGCACGTGAACATCCTGTAGGAAGAACAATTGCTCAGCAGCACACAGAGCAGACAGAGCAGGCTTACCAAAGGCTCACAGCTCCTATAGGCAAGCCAGCACAATGGGATCATCAACTTCCCACAAACACCTCAAGAGCAATGAAAGCTCCATGCGGTTGAACTCAAATTTTGAGGCCAGACTGATTCAACTTCACAATCAGGACAAAATCATATTAAAATAAAGAAGCATGTGAAATCCAAGTGTAGGTGAACGCAGCCCATTATTCTCTTCTTCACAACATTCAGTAACGGGTGATTTGAAAGAAGATCATTAATTGGTGATGCTTTGCTCTGAAGAGGCACAAGTCTTGGTGCTGAAGGGGACGCCATCACTCCAGCAGCTTCTACCAAGAGACCTAAACATCTCAATAACAAGCAGATGTACGGCTGGTGGGTGTCTTGAAGAGAAACATTATTAATAATTTTCAGCGATGGCTTTGTGACTATCCTTCAGCCATGAATTTAATTAAAAGGCTGCAGATTCTTCACTGGGCCCGAGGCTGCACAGAGACAAACCAGCTGCAAGCCAACCTGTCAGACATGCATGGATGGGGATGGTCTTCCTAGAGCCATGCGTGGGGAGCAGAAGCTGCATGCCAAATCTACTGCCTGTTGTAGCAAAGGCCTTGATGGAGCTGGTGAGAAACCCGCTGCAGGTCAGACAGTTCTCCCACCAAACCTACTCACACCACTTGGGAAACTGGAGCCTTTCCCCAACCCATCCTTACCTCAGGGGACGTCCACAACTGCACCTCCTATCCCTGCCTATCATTAGGAAGGTGATACTCAGCTGTGTTCCCAGTTTGTTGCTTTTAAAAGAATGCCATTCAACAGTGCCAGATCCATGGACTGCACAGCTGGCAAAAGATGGAGACTGTCAGAGTGGTTCTTTTGCAGGAGAAGCCAGCAATGAGACCCCAGTGTGGAGACTTGTGTGCAGCATGAGGAGGGCAGCAGGTGAGGGTCTCTTCACACCTTTCAGGACAGGTCCTGCATTTCAGGCCTCATCTGCACCCTCTAGAGAGGCTTCATCCTGTTGTTTTCTCAAAAACTAAGAGCCTCTTTACTCCCACTCATCAAATCACTAGAAATTCATTGTTCAGGTTGTACTGCTAAAAGTTATTTGTCATTTAAACTCTCAATAAGAGCCACCAAGCACTGCACCCAGCCAAAAATAACAAGCAGTCATGGAGCATCTCCGTGCCACTGCCATACAGGCAATGTTATACAGCAGTGGCCTGAGAGCTGCAATCTTTACTAATGGAACAAACATAATGGGCATGCAACTACATGAGCAAGGGCTGACTGCAGGATCCATCTAGTCCCACCTGTTACCTGCTTGGGATCCCTGCTCATACCGAGACACAGAGCTGGGCAACAGTTATTCCTGGTGTGACTCCATTGACATGGGAGGTGGTACCAGACCGTCATCCTTCCCCTGTTCTTTCATCCATAACACTTGGAAGGCAGTGTGGGAGGCTGCAAAACACTGCTTCTGCTTTCTACTGCACATCCCCACACAGGAGTCTTTGCAGGAAGAAACATTTTAAACATTGCAAACAGAAATGATAAAGACAGTGCTACTGGAGAAGAACAGCAGTCAGTTCACTGGAGGTAGCCTCTCAAAAGAAAATACCTCTGGCCCAAATTCAAACCTGGTGCAAACAGAAGTGAATCTTCCAGCAATGGGGGATTAGCCCCCAGTCGCACTAGCTTTGATTTTGCTGGTTGGTTTTTATATCACTAGAGACCAAAGAATATACTTGCCAGACAAGAATAGGAATCATTAAGTCTGTGGTCCAAAGTGAGGCGCTGAACCATCTCAAAGAGTGAAGCGTGGTCAAAGTTACAGGGATTGGAAGAGATAAATTCATCCATGCCATGCTTTTGAGCTCTATCTGCATCTGTTCATTTATACATATAGAGAAAGACATCATTTAGAGAGATATAACATATTTTAGTTGACAAAAACAACAGAAAAATATACAGTATGAAGCATGAAAGCTAAATATCTCCTCTTCCCTACATTGCCATTAACTTTTCTGTTTGCAGGCTACACAGTACACTCTTCACCTCCCATTGTCAACTTGCATCATTTATGGACAATATTATTGCACTGTCAATGGCTCATTATAGTGCATTTATTCTGTACTTAAAAACAGAACACAAACCCAATAACTTACTCTGTATCTTACAATAGGCTATGAATTAACAGAGTTTTGGCTCAGATAAGTAAATTAGCTCCTATTTAGTTAGTTGCGGTTAATTATAATAGATTCTGCCATTCTAATGAAGTTATAGCTGTAGCATTTTTCTCTACATTTACTAGGTTTTCTAGGTATCAAACCAGTTACGTTGCTCTTTATTCAAATGCCAACGTTTGTCTCCCCATGGCAATTTTTTGCTAATGGCAACGTTAAATGCTACCTCAAAGAAATAAAAAGATGCTCTTTTAAACACTGCTAATAAGTTAAATTGATGTGTAGTTTGTTAGCACTGAGAAAGTAACCTGATAGTGTGCTGGAGCTGCCAGTCATCCTGACAGGGACAGAATTCCCTCTGCTCGGATCCTGAGCTGCCATTTTGGGGTGAATTAACAGTCTCACCATACTCACACTTCTCTGCTTCGGTGACGTTTATGGGCAGTAACTATGGGCTAATTAATTAAACTCAACGTAGTTAACTCAAAGTACACTGGTTGAAATGAAGCCACTGATCCAGCCTGGGTGCGGCCAGCCGGGACCCTGCTGGGAGCAGTCTTTGTTCCACCACTGACCGGGGAATTAAAAGACACCTTTCACTCGGTTTTGTCTGTGCTCAGCTTCCTACTATATGGGTTCTTGCCAAATCCTCGACAAATAGAACGGGATTTAAATCCTTCCCCTGTTTATAGCCTCCTAAGGGAACTGGGTGGCCTTGAAACAATGTGGCTGAAAGGACACAAAAATGCAGTTTTCCGCAGTAGTACTGTAAGGTAACTGTATCTGTTTCAAAACAAAATTGCTCTTTACCAGAAGAAACAAAAATCCTTAATTAAAAAGAAAAAAAAAGAAATTAAAAGGAGCTTTAAATGGTAATGAGATAGTATTTTTTATGTATGTTTTATTTAACTATTTATATTAATCTGTGAAGGATGGCATGCATTCCTAACTGCCTCGCTCATGTCTGTGCTCTCAGATATTGCTGATCATTGGAAGCAATCTTTGCATTTTCTGTATAGTCTGTCGTTAGCTATATACAAACCATATAAATAACATCACCCACTGGAAAGAAATCAGACAAATTAAAACATGTAACATTTCAATTAGCTGCTAGCAATACTTAATTCAGCAGTAGCTGGCAGTTTTCCTCACTAAAACCCTGCTGAATAAATGCTGATTTCAATGGCATCCTCCCTCTCCCCTATTTTTTTTTTTTACAGCCAGTTCCATGCTTTTTCTGGTCCATTCCTCTATTCCATCCCATGCATGAATCCTGCCTGCCTCCCCTTTGCCTCTCCCTGCTCCCAAGCCTCCTCTCTGCCTCTGGCAGCTCTGTGCATTCAGTGCAGAGGAAGCAGCACTGAGGTGGCAGCACCAGGGCTGGGCTCTGAGGACAGGGACAATCTCCTCAGCCAGAGCATCACCGCCATGGCAAAGCCAGTCTCCAGCTTTCTGCCCCATCATCTGTCCCTTTGGGCCAAGATCCATCTGACAGAGCTCACTCCCAAAGAGTTCCCCCCGTGCTGGTTTTGACCTATCTCTAGAGCCCACAAAATGCTCTAGCAGATATCATCAGACTATTTTTAATGGATTGTTGCTCTCCCGGGTTCCTCGGAGTTGACTGCAAGCTGACAAATTGGCTGGAGGCCTTAATTTGCCAGCTTCACTCAGAGATTTTATTACTTTTCAATTAGGAGCCCTGATACACTGTCAATCCTCTTGCTCTGCAAGCAAGGCTCTGAGATCTGAGTAAATCAGCTGGAAATGTGAAGAGTCCCCTAGCCCTTTAGCTGGTGAACTTTCCTGAGCAGAGGTGAGAGAAAGCATGTTGGAAATTAATTTTTTTACTCCAAACTAATCAAGTTTCTACCACTTTGTGTTCTCTGAGCAATTTCTTGGCAATTGCTGAGCACTGGCATGGCACTTGAATGGCTCATGACCATCCATGCTCAAGGGCAATTGTACCTGTGTTTATCAATTCTCCTTGTGCACAATACTGCATTGGGCACCTGCTGGACACCATTCCCCCAAATCTCCCTAGCTCAGAACAACCACTGGAGAAGGAGGAACTGAGCATGGCACTGTATGAGCTTGCATGACCAAGATGCACTTCAAGGAAGTATGAGCATGAGTTGTGCTCGCTCGGTGATTCAAAGCATGGTTCTCTGACATGGAAAGGAAGATGAGCAGCTCTCCATGCATCAGCCCAGTGCTGCAGGTCCCTCACCCCAAGTCCCCAGGTGCTGGGCTGGACGTGCACCAACCACAGGGCTGCAGCAGGTGTGGTGGAACAGGAGATGTCTGGAGGATGGTCAGACACACACGGAGTTCATTAAAATGCCACATCTGTACTGCTCTAGAGGCTTAAAAGTCTTAAGAATAGGACTTAAACAGGTTTCAATAGGACCAGGAGCAGGTTTCAAAGGACAACTATACTTTAAACTCAGCTCCCTTTAATTATTAGAAAATAAATGTGCAATCTGCAATTTTCATTTTGATTTCTCCAGGGGACGAAATTTAAAATGAAATTTAGGAATCAAACTTTACCAAAAGCATTAAATCCCTAGAAAACACAAAAAGGAGGGATCTAAATATATTGTTCCTCCACTACACAGAGCTGAACTGTCGACATCTGCCTACAAAGTTATACATATAGTCCACCCTTGCTCAAAATGCCTTACAGAGTTTAAATGAGATTTTTAACAAAATGGGAATGGCTAATATTTGTACCCAAACTGTACAGCTAATTTGTAAGTGCTTTAAATTAATTGTTTCACTCAAATACGGCTGCTTTTTTGACCCTACTCTGTTATTCCAATCAAAAAAGAAAGGAGAAACCAAAGAAAGAAAGTTATACGATGCTCCAGTAACTTACAATCCCTTTCCAAGGTGCTGTGCCAAGCTAGCTGGTGCTCCTTTGTTCAGCTCCCAGACAAAATGTTGCTGCAGGCCCACAGAAGTTATCTTACATATTTAGACAAGCTGCACACAAGTGCAGCTGAAAGGTGTTTGATGGTGGTCTCAGAGGGGAGGCTGCGAGGAGAGGTAAATTGGCAGCACAGCCTCACAGACCTTTCTTCTTCCAAACTACAGACCCCAGCTTTTGTGTTACACTTGGGAGCTTACATTATTGTCTCCTCTTAACTACTGCCTTTTTCATAGTGCCCATCTTTATCCAGTTTGCATCTTACACCGAGTCCATTAACTAGCCCTCCGCCAAACACACACTCTGAGCAAGCGTTTGAAATCAGAGCCGCCGGGATTTGCCAGCGCTGGGAACACAAAGATTTGAACAACAGCAGTAATGAAAAACAAAGGACTGTCCCACCATTTTGCTCTGCGAGGGCTCTCTTCCTCTTTATCTAAATGTTGCTTAAAAAGGAAGAGACAAAATAGTTAAATCTCTCACTCCTGGCTTTTTGTTTTTCTATATATGCATCTCACTGCCCTCTGCATTTCTTTGGCTGCAGTGATAATTTTGGCAGATTTTGCTCTGAGAGGAGTGAAGTTAATAACGGGGGACAAGCTCCATAAAAGAATTCTTGTTATAAAAGGCTGCAGGTAGCCATTTTATTGTAAGAATTTTTTACTTGGGATTTCTTTCTTTTCATTAATGAATGACTTCTAGTACCAAAGGCAACTTAAAAATCCAGTAAATTTAAAACACGTTTGTTGGTTAAAAAAAAAAAAGACAAAAAACAAAACAAAACAACAACCAAAGAACTGTAAATTAAAAGGTGACTTTGTATCTTACTCATCTGGAAAATGTGTGCTTGTCATATCTGCTTGACATTACAAGAATGAAGATGTGGTTTGGACAGTAACAAACAATGACACTAGTCAACCTCATCAGGAGACATGAAATAAAGGAATGACAATGATTGATGGCAGCTATTCATTTACAGATACGTCTGGAAAAGTCTTCACTGGCACAGCCGGGCAAGTGGGAGAAGTTCTCTGGGCTCGGGGGCTCAAGAGCAAAGAGGTGCTCCTATGAGCTGCCAGAGCATGGGCTGCAACTTGGGATGGATGTGAACGGAGCAAGGGGTTTCCTTAGCCATTACCGGTGTTCTGGGGGAAAATCCACATGCTGGGCTTAAAAACACCCGGGTGCTGGTGAGGAGGCAGCTGCTGGCAGCCAGGCCACGACTTACCCATCCCCTCTCAGCAGCACCACAGCACGGCCACTCCCAAAGAGCTCTCGCATGCCGCGCTGCCTGCAGTCTCCCTGAGCTCGCCTCCTCCTCTCATCTTATCCTGTCTTACAAGATAGCCTGGTGTTTAATCAGCTGTTTAGTCTTCTGTTTTATGGCATCTTGCTGCAAACAAATTCTCTCCTGCTTGAGTTACGATTTTAAGAAACAATTAAGAATGCTCCTGTAAATCACCATACGCACTGTGCGCTGAATTGAAACCTACGTTACCTGCTGCTTGGTAGTTAAGTAAATGGGAATTTGTACCATGCACTGACATAACTCCTTGAGCACTAACTTAAGGATACGTTTTTAGAAGAGCTATTTATAATGCAAAACAATGCTTCACAGTGTTTTTATAACTATTTAAAAATATTTTGAATTAGATGACTATGGAACCCTGTGAATTTATATTTTATCAGTTAGAGCCTCATGCTTCTTAAAGCATGTAAAAGTGATTTACAGGTTATTTTTAAATTCGTGCAAGTTACGTGAGAACTGAATTAACATTTTGATTCTGCATTCCTGCAATGAAGCATCTGCAAGTTGACAATACAGAAGACACAGCAGCGTTCCCATGATATCTCTATCTATCTAACAAAAATAAAGCAATTAAAGCACAAAACTAATAAAATAATCTAATAGGATAGCAATGCATTGTAGTGCAAATACATGTAATGTTGCCAGACCCAAGTTCATTCATTCATTCACTCTTTCTTTCTTTCTTTCAAAGTGGCAAAAATCTGTATTTCCGTCAAATTGAACTTTTAGCAATAAAGTCTGGTAAGAATCCTCTTTGGAAATCCAAACATTTAGAAAAGAAAAAAGAAAGAAAAAAGAAAGTGTCTGCTGAGAAGGAATTCTGCCTGCTACCCAGGGGTATAGTTAACACACACGCACATACTCACACACAGAAAAGAAGAAGAAAAAGAAACAAAAGGAGAAAGGAGAAAAAAAGGAGTCTTGCTGGATGGCCAGGAGGGATGACACCGCCTGTTCCTTCTCATAATTGCATTCAGATACTCCGGATACATATTTGCCAGCTCTCATGACCCACTGATGCTATTCCCTCCTAAGGAAAGCAGGCACTCACCAGGTATTAGAGAAGCAAGCTTTTGGCACCAGTAGAAGATTTGTACAGTGCGTACTCAAGCCTGAACAAAGATTAAGGAGAAGCTCTTTTACAGCACAACTTCGTGCTTTTATCTTTTCCAGAGCAGGCGTTAAAGTCGGAAAAGGTAACGACTGAGGACAAATTAACAATTCCTCTGGCTTATCCTTCAGCAATGGTTGGGTGGCTGAGACCCCCACTAACATATTTGGTTACGATAATTTAGGGGATGCAGCAGCCCCTCTGCGTCTGACACATTTAAGTCAGAGCGGGTTGGGGTCCTTGCCAAAATAATCCCCCGTCGTGTTGGCGTGGAACTACCAAACCTGGAGGATCGGGCTCGTGCGTGGAGGTGGAGGGGTGGGTTTTGGCTTCTTGGAGTCCTGCACCTCGTCTAGAGCTCGCCGGGCTCCTGCCCTACCTTTCTAGGCTCTGAGCAGTCCGTGGTTAGCCCCGCATGCTGGTGCGCTGCACCAAGCTCGGCATCGGAACGGAAAGAAAGGATATTGTCAGAGTGCAAAATGATCTGTTTTCAGGCAGTAAGCAGTCAACTAGATGTAGATTCCATGAAACAAAAGAAGGTATTATTTACAGTTTTATTGTGATGTTAATTAATATTTACATCTTGGAATGAAAAATAGAGATGTTAATGATTGGCTTTACTAAGAGGATCACTTGATGCCAATGTGAAAGCCAGGGAGAGAAGGCAATTATGCAAACATCACATGCATCCTAATTTCAGTATGGAAATTTACATTTCAAACCTAAATTCAGGAAAATAACATGGAAAGTTTGTACTACAAAATCTAAACATGAGAAAGATTTAAGAGAAAAAAAAAGCACATTGCATACGTCAGATAATCTAGTCTGATTATCTGAGCTGTGCTAGCTACAGGGAAGCACTTACCCTTGAGTCCAGCTAGAAGTTAGCAGGGTAAGAAGGAACAAACCAGAATAACATAAAGACTAGCAACAAGGCTCAGGAAAGCAGACAGGAGCCCTAACCTAGCAGCTAAATATTTGGGTTCAAGCAAAGAACGAAAAAGAAACTTAAAAGAAAACCAAATCAACCAAAAAAAAACAACACTTACAGCTGAAAATTTTTTATGAAGCTCAACAAACCTAGCTACGGATCATGGGGGAACAAATCATTACAAATTCTCAAAACAACCAACTCTTTGCATATGGCGTGATTAACAGTCATTAAATATAAACAGACATTAGAAATGAAATATAAGCACAAGTGATATGTAAGACAATTACTGACCAATCTTTCATGTTGAAAAGAAAAGGGGTCTGAAAAAAAAAATGAACGCTGAGCATGTTTGGGAATTTTGTTCAATGCATCACTAACACAGAATGAACAAAGATTGGTGCTTTCAGACAAGTGACCACTTTTATGAAGCTTAAATATTACCAAAAGGTATAATATGTATTGGCAGCATTATTGACTACAATACTGTGCATGATTTCAACATTAAACAAGAACAGTTTTGTTTTCTTTCTTTTGTAATGCAACTACTGGAGAAAAGCACAGCTTTGCGGTAATGGATTTTTTCTTTTAAATTATAGCAAAATAAAAAAAAGCAAAACTTTTCACTCTAAAGGGCATTGTTCACCCGCATAAAAGAGACTGTAGAGTCATACAAAAATTAATGAATAGCAGGATCTATTTTTTCAGTACTTAAAATGCAAATAAAATTTATTCCACCCTTGTTTGGAGCTGTCTGTTTGCTTCCAAGTCAAGTTCTGCTATCGAATGGTGGATGAGAATTTAAGTAGTGCTCTAAGTTTATATTTACTCACTTAAATGAGGTGGGAACCAAACGAATTCACTATTGCTCCCAAGTTTTCCCAACAGCAAAATGTGTTCCTTCCAGGCTTCTGCTTAACAGACAGCTCCAGCACAGGAGAGGAGGGCTGGATTTTCTCTGCATGTGCATGCATGTGCGTGTGCCATTTTGGACTGCTACAACATGAACGCTACAACAACAGTTACTCATCAAACTGCTTAACATTTACTTCTTTGCAAATCCTTCATTTACCATAGCTTTAATAAACACAAAAACATGACAGGTATAAAGATAAACGTACAAGAATAAAATGTCTCGCAAAAGTCCTTACCTTTCTGCAGGCCAAAAAATAAAAAACAAACCAAAAACAACCGATAACAAACCAAGACCCTTTTAAAAATGCAGTACTTGATACGACTGAATTTAAAGACTGAAGGAGCTGAGGTATGTATCTGTGCATTTCAGACTCGTGTAAGCCATCGTGTATGGCATGCATGACTCACTTCTGCCTCTCATTATTAAACTGCTGCACCCATTGACAATTCAAACGAGCACTGCTGCATACAAACATTAAAATATGAAAACTGAGCAGATCTTGCTTTCGAGATGAAAGGCTTCTATAGCATGCTTCCTTCCTCCTCCTGAAAGACGGAGACCCTATGCACAAAAAGGTTTGAAAGGGATCCAGGTCCAAAGCGGGAGGAGGAAGGAATACTGAGGAGCAAAGGAACGATGTGCCCAGCCCAGAGGATGCTGAAGAAGCAAGTTATCACTGCAGCGAGGAGCTGACCAGCTTCCATGCCTTGGCACAATGCAACACAACACAGCATGGGAGAGCCTGAATGATCTGGGTTTGGAGCCAGCACAAGTGAGAGAAGCTGAGGTCAGATCCTGCAGGCCCCGAGTGAGATCTCCCAGGAAACCAAGCAGGGTTTGGCTTCCCTCACATGACTGTGAATGGGGACAACGTACCCAAAGGCTAATGGCCCTGAGTGTCTCCTCTTCTACCCCAAGAACTTGCGGACTAAACGTTCTGGGTAGAGGTAGATACAACCCAATTGTAGGAGGACAACTCCCACCTCCCATCTCAGCGTTCTGAGAGGTTTTCTTCCTTCTCAATCCCAACCCTTCAAACCTTTTGCCCCCAAAATCATTTACATTAATGGGCTGAACAGGATGAGCAGCACTGAGATGAAAATACTGCCTATGTTTACCAAGCTGCATCATGCTACATTCTCATTCACAGCAGCAGCAATGCAAGACAGCAGGGAGTCCAAAATATGCAGGCACATGGAGGGGACACACATAAGAAAAGGCAAGCAGCTGTTTTCTGCTGTAAAACGAATCACTGAGATGTTTATCTTGCGCTACTGTTCTTTATAAATACTGACATGAAGCTAAAATGATATAAGAGATGCCCAAATTAGTAAGCACTGGGTAGATTTTCTGAGTTGCTTATAATGACGTATTCAAAATCTGAAAAGCCTTACAATTTTAACTGCTAAAATCTGGTGTAATTGGGCGAATTTGCTAATATTTACTACTTTTCCTTATTTTACTCATACTCGGTTTTGCTGAAATGAGCAAGAAGTGCTGCATGTTACATAACAAAGGGATTCGAGGCACACTACTGAGAAACCCTCCAGAAAAATCAGTGAGGAGGGATTTGTCTGGTTTATAGTCAAATGTAATTTAGAAGACAAAAGAAATTGCTCTAAATTTCAAATTAACTGAATTGGGTATAACGGCACAGGACACACTGCACAGCCACAACTTAAAAGATGATTGCTTTAAATTCACATCTAACTGGCCTGCAAAGCAACCTGTTAAAAATACCATATGCTTTCCTACAGTTGAATATTCAACAGGAGACCTCTTTTTGTGTGTGCATTTCATACTTGCAAGATTTGCACCTGTAGTTCTGAGCACGTGATACATTTGACAGACAGCTAATGGCACTAATGAATTGCTCTGATCTGGGTCTGCAGTTTATTGTGTGGGGGTAAGACGGGTGTGTGCAGAAAGCAAGCTGGGTTGCAGGCTCTCAGATCTCAGTCTCTTCTCCATCAAGTATTGCACTTTCAAATACTCATTAACAATTTCCCCAGGGAATTTGGTTTCTCGGGCTTGGTTGTGTTAAGCAGACAGATTAAGTGGTTCTGGACCCACTGATGTAAAAAGCAGCTTAATGATAATGAAAAAGATTTGTTTTGGAGTCAGAAACATGTGTGTGAATATTGATTTACATCAGTGCAGAAAAATCTTTCCGTCAAAGACTTCTGCTGTCTAGGAGAACTTATTTACTTACAAAATTGAGAGATTGGGGCGTCTAGCTGGGGAACGTTTCCTCCTTTAGCATTTAGCTTTTGCACTTGGGTAGGTGGCACAGGTTTGTGAGACTGGCCGGTGGCTCGGTACATGGCTTGGACCCACAGGATGCGGTCCTGCTCATCGTCACTTGCAAAAATCACCGTGTCCCCTTCCTTCACAGCGTTGAAGAATGCTCTGCCACCTTCCAAACCTGGCAGGAGAAAAAGGCAGCCTTTGAAAATGGCAACAGACATCTGAAGACTTTGAGGCTGATGACGGCCTCCCCCTGGCCACCCCCAGTCCTGATGCACTGGGTGCCCCCAGCAAAGCCAGTGCTCTGCCTGCACAAGAATTGCTTTGCTGGATGCTTACTTCTATCCCTGCCCTGATTCAGTGGCCCATCTTCCCATCTCCCCACCACCAGAATAAGCCTGGAAGCAAGGTCTTGACCACAAACCTACAGTGTCTTTCGCCATCTGCTCTGAGGGACATTTATCCACAGCATGATGACGGTTAAGCATCTAATTCACTTAGGCTCCCTAGAAAAGACGAGCCTCCCTCTCCTCTCGTGCACCTCCGCTGAACTCCTTCCCATCTATTTATAGTAAAGTCATGCATAGCTAATGATCAGCCTAAACACAAACATATTTACAATGATGCTGATCACAGTTTGGCTGCAAGCAGGGGGAAAGCATCCCAGCCAGGGGCTGTTAGGCATCACAAGCACCCGCAGCAGAGAGAGGCTGGTGCCATACCTGGCTGCGGGTCGGTGTAGTCCACAGTGTATCCGTCGAGCTGCAGCAGCTCTTGAGGCTCGGCTTTTTTCTCCCGGTAGCTGCACATAGCAAATGTATATTGACTAACCTGAAGAAAATCACAAAGTTAAGATGGCATCAGGTGATCCCGACAAGGAATCCAAATTGTGCATTTATGCATTGAGAGGGACTGGGGTGTCAGGGGATCATTTCTCACGAGGCTGAACTTCTAACACACACTCTTAGAGCACTCTCTTAACATATCCTCATTCTCCACGTCGGTACACACAGTGGTTTGATTTCCTCCCAGTGAGGAAGAACCACGCGTTAGAAAGCTCTATCACTCATCCCCAGACAAGTGCAAGAGTGACACCCTGTCACAAACAATGTGAGCTAAATTGCTAGGTGCCAGTCATATTAAAGCAATCTTAAGATCCCACTGATCTCGGCAGTTGTTGTCATCAGTGCTGTAAATGGCAGCTCTCACTCCTCTGAGGTACCATCTGCATGACACGATACATTCAATGTCAAGCTCTTGACGGAAGCCGACTCAGCTGCGGGGCTCGGCCGGGCTCTCCCATCGCCGCTGGGGGGCCATCAGCCCGCATCAAGGCCCCGCGCGTGCTCCCCGCACCACGATCTGGATGGGCAGTGAGAAGCCCGGCCGGAGAGGAGAGGATTCTCTGTGCTCCAGGCTAAGAACTCACGGGGAAATTTACTGTCAAATGATTTCAAATGACTTTGGTAAGGTTGTGTCACATCCTGGACGCTTTACGTAATTTTATTAGTGTGGACGTTTTCTTGACCTCTGGAGGAAACTTTGACTTCTGAGGGATCTTTCAAACTCTGGTGGGTGGCAACAGATCATGCTCGTCATTTCTGGGAAGTTGGGAGAGATACTGAAAGATGGGTTCCACGTGAGTGGCTGCACTCTCTGCATCACCCGAGCAGCTGGGGGACTTTGCCTGTTAACTGTTCTATTACAAATCTACAAACAGCATATATTTCTGTGGCACGTTTCACTAATAAATGCCATTTATTTAAGGGACCCGGCTGAGCATCCCCAGCCAGCGCTCGGTGTCTTGCTGCCCTCTGCGGGCTCTGCTAGCTGCCAGCCTGCCTGCACCGTGCCTTCCTCCAGGAACAGCTCCAGCATCCACCTAAGAATAAACCCTATCATTAACACATTTGTGGGAGGAAGGCTGAAAGTGATGCTTTAAGCATCTTGCGACTTCCTTAAAGCTACCAGCTCCGAGGAAAGATTGACAAGTAACAGACCAATAGCAGGAGCACAGCAGCGCATATTATATGCTATGAACTTTGGATGCGTACCGTCGTACCGGCAACACGAAAATTAAAAAGATTAACACGAAGAAATCTAAAAATAACCCGCTGCCCCTCTGCACAATATTCAGACGACTCCTGCAGCGTTCATTCAGTTAGAATAACAGTGTATTGCTGCCATCTCCTGGTCAAATTCCTGAATGCGCTTTATTCACAGTACGATCCTGGGGATTTCACCCGAACGGCAAGGATTTGGTTCCTCTGCCTCAGACAGCCTGAACTTCAGGGACTGTGCGATGACAAATTCAATTCCTGAAATGAGTCACTGCTAATCTACGCTGACACGACTGAAAACACTGAAACAAATCATGCTTCCCTTTTGTCCCGTAGGCTCTCAGCAACAGGTAAAACTCATTCAGTAGTTAAGAATTTCTTCTGTTCTGACACTGAATTTGAGGTCTGAATGTTAAATTTTTCCTCACATTCAAATAATTCACTTCACCTTTGGCTCCAGCATATATTGTTAATCTCCATCAATAAAGCAACTGTACCAACACAACCATAACAAATGGAAACATACAGGCACTTCAAAGCTTATACTTCTCTCATTAAAAGCTACAGAAGAGAGATTATAGAACTATAGAATGGCTTAGGTTGAATGGGACCTTAAATATCATCAGACTCCAATGCATGCTGTGGGCAGATGTGGACAAAAGATTTGGTGGAGCCATTCTGGGAGAAGAGCAATGCAAACTGTTCTCCTGTTCGTTTCCACATCATTCCCTTAGAAGCTGCTCTACAAGATTATTACAAGAGATCTCTTAGAGAAACCTACAGGTCACTCTATAACATGCAACCATCCAGGACTGTTACTAATGTCCCCTGAAAAAGGAGCCAATGGTGCCATACAGAGTGCCTGCACAAATAAAACTCCAGCCAGCACCTTGTGTTCAAGATGTGATATGCCAATTTACTGCTTGGGGTCAGAAACAAGCTGTTCTCTGGCCACCAGCAAGATGTGGTTCCTTCCATTTATGAGTAGTGGTAAAGAAAAATCTTACAAAATGAGATTCTGGAAAGCTTGCTATGACACTGTCATGTTTCACTGCTGAACAGCGCTGCAGGGTCAAGTGGAGATTGCAGTTAGCCTCTCATCAGTCCTCTAAAATACAGAGCCTGCCATCTGCAGAAGCTCCGAAGTGGCCAGACCAGAGAAACAGTTAGTAACAGAAATTAATCTTTCAGCCTGCTGAGTTCACACTGAACCATAGCCGAGTATGAGAGCGAGCGAGCAGATGGGATGGGCGAGATGAATGGTTTGAGTAATTGAAAAAAGCATGGATAGAGAGGAAGCTGAAGGAAGACTGAGGGAAAATCTCTGCCCAGTGAGGGACAAAGTCTCAAAGCAACTGGGATTTGATCCAGGGACCAGATGAGGGCCAGGAAAGGAGCAGCTAAGGAAGCTGAACTGAGTGAAGCTCAAAGAAGAGAAATAATCCAAGGCTGTTCTGGCTGGTTCCTTATTAAAAAGTAAAGTGGTTTAGAGAATAATTTGAGACAGAAGAACAGAAGGAACAGAATGGGGGAAAAAAAGAGAAAGGTAAAGAAATTGAGAGAAGAGGAAAGAGACAGCGGGAGACAAATGCCAAAGTTCACTATTCCCAGGCTGCTAAATTAGATCTGACTTTCTTGGCACTTGACCATATTCTGTCACCAGCTATGCAATCCGAGTGATTAATAAATATAGTAGGTATGTATTAACCAGTACTGACTTTATCCTTGTTTTTCCATCAAATACTCCTGCTCTAGCCAGCAATGCTTGCCTGAGAATCCAGCTCAAACCCATTAATTGTTGTCCCTTGCACTCTGAGCACAACACAGCTCAGTCATCCGTTTCCCTCTTTCCCAGTGTTGACATAACACTGCCCCACTTGGGTTAAATTCTTAAACGGACCTTTCCTGGATTAACAGCATGCATTTTGTCCCAAGGGAGAGAAACTGTGCTAAGATACTGCCAGTTGTAATACAGCTTTCTACTTTGATGGGAGACTCTTGTCCTCTGGTTGCAGCTGTATGTTGCCTCCCGAGCCCTTTACTGACACAAATGAGCAGAGGAAATGATCTAGCTTAAAGAAACAAATGTGAAAACAACAGTTTTCACATCTCAGCACGTCCATTCATCCCTAAACAATTGCACATAGCAGTTGTCCTAGCTTCTCCCTCCAAGCACATGTGTTTTCTTCGGGCAGGTCTGCCTCATGGGATGCCATGCCCACACCACCAGCTCGCCCATGTACAGGCATCCAGGTGCAAGCAGACACGTAGCTCCTTAACCAGCAGCTTCCAAATGCTTTCTATCAACCACCAGCACTTAAGGGTTTCTCAGTGTTCACTGCCTATGCCCAGGTCCCAGTGAGGAACATGATTTAGCGTGGTTGCAGGGACCAGCTGTAGGTCATTCTCTTTCATTTGAGGACCACAGGCTAGGACTGCAGTGTCGTACACCGCGGTGTTGTGGAATTATTTCCTAGTTCAGTTGGTTATGCAGATTTACTGAACGCTTTGTTTAATTTCAACCCAAGTTAGCTGAGTTTTGCTAAAAGCAGGAGCTGTCACCATTACTCTAAGTTATAATGAGTGCGGGGAGTCTGTCACTAGAACAATAGATCCAGGCGTAGACACTGCAACTGGTTTTAATCTGCAGAGAGTTGATCCGCATCCAACAACGTTCTGCAAACACCATGAGACACAATCAGACAAAATCTGCTCCCAGCTACTCAGCAGACATGTCATCCAGGTACCATGGAGTGTTACTTCCCATATGCTGCCAGCGCACAGAAATGGGGTTATGACAAGAGGAAAACAGATTCAGTCTGAAATCTCAATGTAATTAATTCGCTTGCCCTTAAGAATCATTAGAGGAGATTTCCTATCACAGAACTGGCAAAGCCCACCAAAACCAGCAGCAGTGTTATTGCCAGTGGAGCACATCAGACCATGCAGAGAATTAATGCAAGCTCTGTCAGCTACCAAAAATCCCAGCTTTTGCGTGATCAAGGGTCCAACTGACAAACTGGCTGAAATTTGTATGCTGTGCTCAGTTAGCTGATATAGCAACTTATGAAACACAACATCTGTGCTGGATAGACATTTTCTTTCCCAACCAGTCACAGAGAACGTTGCCCTAAATCATCCCATTGCTTTCTCTTACCACTGCCATTGGCATGACTGCTGCCTTTACGAAGCATTTTCCTCACTTGCGAAGCTGCGGACCATTTCCATCTAAGCTCAGGGCCATATTCTGCCATCACTTTCACACTGCATATCTCAGGATTTAAAATTAGGCAAGTAACGAGTCTCTGCCATGTAATTTACATCTAATCAGTATTCTGCTCTTCTGCTGCTCATCTCAAAGGGTGTCTACGGGAAGGGTGGGCAGTGTGCGGAGAGGACTGCGATTCATTCGGAAGAGAAAACTCTCCCCTGTGTTACACAGGTGCCTGCAGTGGAAACGCACCTGAGCTCCCCAGGCTGCACCACATTGCCCACCCTCACCTAGAGGGGAATGAGGACTGCCCAGCAGTGCATGTGCTGGAGGGGTGAGGCCCAGCTACAGAAGCAGCACAAAGGAGCTGCTCTCACCCACTGCACCCAAACAAACCATCTCCTGCACAGCTTCCACAGACACAGAAGGTGCGAGGGATTATTCCGCCCAAATTACAAGAGAGTTACTGCTCCTTTTCCCTTCTTTGCAGGGCTTACAGGAGCCAAGTATCAGTGGGAACACTCCCTGTAGAGCTCCTTTTTCTCCATACATGTGCAAAGCCTCCGTTCATACTGGTGAGGCATAGCTGACAGGAAAGAGCCAAACTGCCATCAACACCTTCCTCCACAGTGCTGCCTATGCAGCTTGGCACCTTTGTGCCTTGTTTAGATGAGGATGAGGAGTCTGAGTATTTATTACCATGAATTTCTTAACCTCTGGTACCAGACACGACTGCAGAGCACTGAAGGAACTGGGGCTGAGCCAGCTGCCTCCATCTGAATCAGGGAAAGAGAAGACGTGGGAGTGGGGGGAAGAGGTTACTCTGCAAGAGAGGGGAGAGGTGTGGCAGAAGATGTTACAAGTAAGGGACAGAGACGAGGGATGAGAAAGGAAATATTTATTCATCCACACTTACAGCCCTGACCTGTAGGCAGCGCCACATGCTGACCTCACTGCGATATCCCAAAGAGATTTCATGCTTTGGATTCCAGCTCTTGGCACTGGTGCCAACAGGAGCCTGGTGCGGCTGACTGAGCCCCTAAAACACAGCCTGATCCTTGTCCATTCTTCCTGCAGCCAGGCCAGCTCACTGTCCTGCTGGGGTTACTCCCTGTCTGTGCTCAGCAGAGTTCAGAGCATTCTGGACATCAACACCTTTGTTGCCAATCCCTGCTTGTATCAGCACCCATCCTTTGCATTGCATGAAAAGCAAATGACAAACATACGGACAGCAAAGTATTTTTATTCCATCTTTATTGCCTGCTGACATGTTCAATATGCTCAAACTACATCTGAGGGACTGCATAGAGAGTGTTTCTTGTTTATATTTGATGTACGGCAGAACACTTTACATTGCACCAAATGTTGAGCAAACGGTAACGTAACAGAGGAGCTGCAGCGGCAGCTGGAATATCTGAGGTGGGCTACAGAGACTCTCTGGGGGCAAAAGTCTGCTCATCTTATTCAAATGAACTGCTTTTCTGGCCAAATTCTACTTGCATATGCCAACTGACGAATACAGACCTAGTAACAGAAGAAAACATGGAATAACTGAGCGCTTCAGTTCCTCTGCAAGCTGAGAAATATATAGCAACTGAAGATGAGAGAAAGAAATGCAACCCCACAGAAAGGCCAGATGAAGGCTCTTAAGAGAAACATGGGGATTAGAGGCCACCCCTGCAGAGCCTCACACACAGAAATACTGACAAACTTTGATATGGGAGAAGCTATTTTAGGAAAGAGGAATAGTTCTGTTATACACGGATGCTCTCTGAAAAAGGATCCCATCTTGGAGAACTCCTGCTCACAAGGAAAATGCTCCTGAGAATTCTGCAGAAATGAGCTTCCTCTCAAGGACGAGCTGCTTTACAGGTGATCACACATTGCCACGGCACTTTTAATTTCAGCACAGAACACAGAGAAGAAAATGCACACAGAAAAGCAATCCCTGAACCCCTGCATAAAAACAGGCTCAGTGTGCAGCATTCCTCAAAGGTTTTTCCTTAATCATGGCCTCTTCTACCTCTTTGGGACCCTCATCCAGTGTGGGATCCCCTTCCACCTGGCTGGTCCCTGCATGAAGGGTCTATTTGCAAATGAGATGTTGCTGAGAATAGTTTACAAATGCCCTAAACTCATCATTTTTAACCTAAATCTAAATATGCTGCTTGGACAGGCAACCATCTAATTTTTTTTTTATTTCTCATAGTTGGAGACAGCACAGCCTGGGGAGGAGAGAGGGAGAGATGGATCCCAATGTGCTCTCTGGCAGTGTTGATCAGGCTAGGGTGAAGATGCAGCCACCCAGACCAGGGCCCCACACCTCTCTGGGTTCAGTGCTTTCACCTGCCATCAGGAAGGTAAGGGAAGATCTAACACATCAAGTACTGACCAGATCCTCTTAGCTTGTCTAAAGACAACTTCCATCTGTTTACTTGAAATTATTAACCAATAACATACAGGTCTACTGAAACTGGGATGGCAGAAAGTAGAAAAGAAAAGCAAAGAAGAATGAGCAATGATTTTGAACATTAGATAAGCATCAGGACTGAAATACTGACTCTGATGCAGCCAACGATGAAACTTCTGTAGATTTCAAGAGCCTTAAACTTGACCTGGAGGCTGAAAAGGGAGCACTTGCACTCAGGTACCTCCAGCCAACGTTGAGCTTCCTTCCCATCTCACTGAATTCCTCCCTAAAACTGTTACTCCATTTCATCAAGCATTCAGTTGCATCACAGAACTCCTAGCTAGTGATTTGCCACAGGGCTGTCCTTGAGACGATGTCCGCAGTTGAAAGAAAAAAGACCCAGGACTTAACAAAGAACCTATGCAGAACCACAGTTTTGCAGCAGCTACACAGCACAGTAAAAGATCAGAACAAGTACTTTATGTTGTAATTTAAAGTCACTTATAAGTAAATCTCTTACCTGCACCAGAACAAAGAATCGTTTCTTCCATCTCTTCCAAACATTTTTACCAATGGCCCATAAATATCTAGGAGAAAAGAATAAGTGAATTCAGTACACAAATGACAAGCTGTTGTTTACAGTATCTTTTCTTCACAGCTAGAAACCAAAGTTAATGCAGAAGAAGGAGTAATTACAAGACTCTCAAGTTTGGCAGCATTACTGAATGTGATTATTTCTAGCCTGAACGAATAACCTGTAAAGAAAGAGACACAAAAAGCTCCCAGAGTCTCGATGTTACACAGTATTATTCCTTTCTTCCTTCTTGTTTTTTACAGCTTCAGAATCCAGAAGCCCTTTAATGCCAATGAATAGCTGCTATGTGGTCAGATGGGTGAATACATTTGCAGTGGCAGAATTAAGAGAAAGAAATCCTAAGTGTTGCTTTAAGCCTTCACAAAACCATTTGGCTGAGGGGAAGTGTCAACGAGAGGGCACCTTACTGCATCAAAGGCAGCGCCAGGGACCCCACCGTACACGGGACTGACTGAACCAGGTCACTTTGCTGAACAGCTGAAGATGAATTCCTTGAAATTGCTTGGCTATGAGCAAACTGAATAATTTCTAAGAAGGAGTGAATTTACTGCGTTCCACAAAGGAAGAATTAACTTTTAAAATTAATGTCAAAATTAGCATTTAATCTCCGTGATGAAGCAGCTGCTGTGACACTGTAATACAAACACTGGCAAAAATAGCAGCAGCACCAGACTAGGAGTAATTACAAAGACATTGTTCAGCACTAATATGTTTTACGTATCGTTATAATTACTTTTGTTCTGGCTCCATAAATAGAAAACAGTTCCTTTTTGGTTATGCTTGTGGCTTTTTATACTAGAAGAGATTCAAAGTATGTACATGGTGAATGTCTAAGCCACAAAATTCCATGTATTGTGCTCATGTGGGCACTGTGTGGGCTTTGAGCTCGAGAACAGGGAAATAATTGTCTTAGTGGCTGCTGCAACTAAAACTAGCAGAAAGACAACCTCAGTTATAGTAGCAAGCTAATATTACAAATCACATTGTTTCCAGCACCATCTTGTATGTTAAATGTTAGTTGTAAAGAGCACGAGAAAAGCCAGGACTGCTCAGCCCTGTTGCCATCAGACCTGACCAAGGAAACAAGCATGACAGGAGAATTGTTCTTTTTTTTGCTTTTGGTGCTGTGTTCACACTGGAAAAATTAAACTTCACATCTGGCTATTGGCTCTGATCTCATTAACAGAGAAGACAGGAGGATGAGGAAAAGAAATTAAAAGAAAGATGCGTGATTTAATCCATCTAATGGATTGAGCCTAACAAAACATTAAAAAAACAAAAATGAAGCAAAGTTACTTTTATAGCCCCCAAATGATACTGGATAAAGAGTTAATCAAAGCAGTGATTTTCCTGGATAATTTCTACTTTTTATCACATCCTCAGCTCTTAAGAGCAAAGAGAGGAAAGCCTTGACAATGACATTAGCTAGATCTTTCCAAAGATGATCTAATTTGTAATTGCACTACCAGTGAAAAGCATGTCCCAGTGTTTGCTTCTGGGCACCAGGGAAAGATGGGAATAACTCCCTTTTGGCCAGCTCAGGTCAAGTTACAGTGCACAGGAATTACATAATATTGAACTCAAAGCGTCACAACCTCTTCCATCCCTGTATGGGACATGTGGAAGCCTGGGGAGGAAGATGGGGGATCCCCTTGGCCCCAAATCCTCTGATACCGATGCACAGAGGGCAGAGATTCCCCTTTTAACACCCCACTTTGTTAGTCCTACTTACATTCTCTTGCCTCCCTCCAGGCAACCGCTGTTTAGCTGTACTGTGCATCTCTGTGTAAATAATGATGATCACATTGGAGTCTATTTCAAGCAGAAGGTGCACTGTTTTTTAGGTTGTGAGAAGTCAACACGGGGAAACACAGAATAACTTAGGAAACTTTTACAACCTACCGTTGTTAGGCAGTTCACTTCTTATTTCCTTAAAGGAAGGAAGCAATCTAGCAATTTCCTAAGGAATAGCATTTAAAATTTAAATTGTTTGGCTGATATGTATTAAGAATGCATACCTATGCTATAAGAATATGGAAAGTGCCTCATAAATGACCAAACTAATGCCATTACATTTCTTTTCATCTCCTGTGAACCTGAGAAGAAGATTCACTTTCAGAATCTGAAGAAAGAGATTTTTTTAATGCTCGTGCAAAACAAATGGAGTTCAGCCAAGGACACTTACCCAGAGTGCTTCATGTTTTGGGGCTTGTCCATTCGTACAGCAAGCTTGATCTTCAGGTCTTGATCTGGGCAATTTTTGGAAACTGTCATTTTGTGCCACTCTGACTGCTTTGGGCTGTTGGGAGTGGGATGCAGAACAACCTGCAAGCATCAAAAGCAACAACATTAAAAACTGTTCTCAATGTGAGTTCCACAAGAGCAGAGCAGAAGAGCTCTGAAAGGCAGTCTGGAAATTTCTATTCCCATCACTGAGACTACTCTTTGTTGTTTTAATTTTTAACACGCAGCTTATGACTTTGAGATTAGTTAATATATTCTCTGAGTCCTCAATGTGCCCCTGTTTATAAGGTTGGGCAGAACAGAACTGCATTTATCGGTTCCCATCTTGCAGCTGCTTAAGGAAAGTGGAAAGTAAACAAGCTTGCAGCTATGCAGACAAATCACTCTAGAAGTGATGATGGGCTGATGTGATCAGCAAACCACCAATAAGTTTTTGCTGACGTTGCTTGCTGCAGACCTCCACTTTCAGAGCCATACAACTTTGCGAGCCTCTAACCTTCCTGATGTTTCCACGTGAGGTCCACCAAAGAACATTATACCTAAAATGGTTTATCAATCACTACCATCAAACTGATGAAGCTGCTCTGTTATTTTGCTTCCTGGCAAGACTACCTGCAGTAGACAACCTTGTAGACAGGTCAGAGAGTCTGACTGCGCTACAACAACAGATCAAATGTGCAGCACATATCATGACAGCAGTGGCTGCAGCACTTTCTGCTTTCATTTCATGCAGAGAGGAAATGATGGGGTAATCTCCAGCTGGGGCAAATCAGTGCAACACCACGGATTTGAGTGGAGCTGTGCAGATGAATACCAGTGGCAATGCTCGGCTAATCAAAGAAACTGGAAGGCTCCAAGTAATGCCTTCTGTTCATAGCTGTGCTTTTACACTCATTCATCATCCCATGAAGCACAGCATCTCACTCTGTCAGCAAGCCACAGAATATTCTTCAAGAACTAAAGAGCAGTCACAGTTTTCTCCTCATACTTCCATGTGTCCTCTAAAGTGGCTCAACCCTGTGACTGTAAAATGTCTATCTGCAAAGTGAATGGAAGCACAGCAGAGCTATAGCTGTCTTGACATCGGAATGATGCCCTCTCTGATGCTCTCTGCCTCCTACGCTCCTTCCTCTTCCAACAATTTCTCTTTCAAAGGTGACTTTGCTGGATGCAAATTCACTACAGTATCCAGTATACTGCAGTGAGATGAATCTCCTCTAAATCCATTAACATTTATGCAAGCACACTCCTTTACAAATGGCAGCATTCACCCTCGCTATTTGCTGTGCTTCCATCACTCATTACTCACTCGTGCTTTGTAGGGTTCCTGCCAAACTCCAGGCAAACTATACTCATATTCCAGAGATACCCACCTTTACTGCTGAGCCAACAAAGCAGGCTTTTTCCTCCCACTAAAATACACCTCATGCTATTAGCCTCTGATAATTGAGTTTAAAATTATTTCTGTCTTCCAAAGCCTAAGGTTAACATCAGTAGATTTTGAAGTTCACTCTTTTTCATAAACATTATTTCACACCTCCTTTACTGAATTACATTCATGCTTTCTCTGGCAAGAATCCATTATTAGTCACCTAGATTAACTGAGCAACATCAGTTTCTTCTAATTTACCCCTCTTGGAATAAATACCCGTGTTTCAGCAAAACCTGAAGAAAAGCAGTGAGTCCTGCACACGGGTGTTGTTAGAAACATGGATGGGCCCAAGCTCTGTGCATGACCCAATACCAAGGCCTTGCATTAACCTGCACATCCCCACAAGGCAGGAGGCACTTGGGCTGTTTGCTATACTCTCTGCTTTGATTTCTAACTCTTTTTCATCAAAAGGAGCATAAACGTTGTGCAGTGTTGTTGCAATTCATGGCTCTTCCCCTCCTCACAGTGGATGAAGCCTTGGCTGAGGTCTGCAGGCACTTTGCCACTGGCTTCAATAGGGCCAGGATGGATTCCCATGGCTTCAGCTGCCCATCCAGCAGCTCAGGGCTTGGGAGCTCTTTCCAGCTCTCCCTCGACACAAGCAGCGCAGTGAGGAGCGCAGGCTGGCTGCCAGCTCAACGCTTGCAATAGAAAGTGAGCATTGTGCCGGCCTGGCAGAGCACAAAGCCTCTTCTCAAAGGGCGGCTGAGCATGGGTGTTTTTGTGTATAAAACTGCTCCACGGAGACTTTGCTTCCCTTCTCTCTTCGCAGACAGGTTCATGCCCATTCAAACAGCTAAATCAGAGGCTTAGCACGCTCCCGGTTTCATTATTCTGTTAAAAAGAAATCCTGACGTGGCCCGATGGGACACGCGTCATCTCGGCCGCTGCAGGCACCGCGCGTCCCTTTGAAGTTCAGCCCGCTCAAAGCGCCGGTGGCCGCCGGCCACAGGAAATCGCCCCGTGCCCGCTGCTGCTGGCCCACATTCTTGGGATTTCAGGAGCTCCCCGGGGGCAATGGCTTCCCGCCGGATCAGGATTCACGTGCGTTGGCACGGCCAGCTCTTCCGTACCTCGGGGCAACGGGGCCGTGCAGGGGCCTGACATATTTCCCACAACAAGGCGCAGGGCTAATTGCTTCCCGAGAGCAGCAAAGTCAGCGCTGCTCATGGCTGCCAGTGGAAACCAGGCTTACAAAGCAAGCGGGTCTGCAGCGAGCGTAACCACGCTGGGGAAAAAAAGCTCACAGTGGCATTGCATACAGCTGGGTGAAAAGCTCTGCTCAGCAGGTGGCAGCAGATAAAGGGAGGTACCTGTTGGAACAGCGTGGTTTAGAAAATAATCCTGAAAATGTTATGATGCTGTGCCTCAAAGCAAGCACAGGTCTTCAGCTGGAGTGCTGCAGCCTGCTGGGGTCGCCCTTCTTTTGAAAGAAAAGGAGAAAAGGGGAAGAAGGGGAAAGAGGGGAAAGAGGGGAAAGAGGGGAAAGAGGGGAAAGAGGGGAAAGAGGGGAAAGAGGGGAAAGAGGGGAAAGAGGGGAAAGAGGGGAAAGAGGGGAAAGAGGGGAAAGAGGGGAAAGAGGGGAAAGAGGGGAAAGAGGGGAAAGAGGGGAAAGAGGGGAAAGAGGGGAAAGAGGGGAAAGAGGGGAAAGAGGGAAGAGGCAGTGAGAAAGGATTGAGTTATGGATGAGGAAAGTCTGGAGAGGACATGACTGTCCTTGGAGAGAAAAATGAGACGAGGAAAGCAGGAGTAACTCCGCTTTTTTCTCTCTCAAGTGCAAGAACAAAGGGTGTTACGAGAATGTGAAAAGACAAATGGTCAAAATGAACACAAATTATAGAAGACAAAATCATCTGTGGTGCTCTCCGCTGTAAAGATATAAATTAGAGCAACGACTCACTGAGACCTAAAAGAACCTTTAGCATTTGCATGAACAACAAGAGTGAAAAATCTTGTTAGTGCTTCAAAGTCACAATGTGGCTGTGGAGCGTCCTTGGTGATGCCAGCCCTGGGGAATCCACATCAGACTTGGTGAGGTTCCTACCATCCATGACCTCAAGGTCAGACCATGAGTTCCTTCACAGCTTCCAGCCTTTTATACCCAGGTTGTGGGATGACTCTGGACCGGGATTTTCTCTCTGGGTAGGAATAAAAGGCTGCACCCTGCATGTGTGGTACAGCGTCTCCAAGATTGCTTTCTTCTCCCAGACTTTGAGTACAGCTACGGAACAAGGACACCAGCCCACGTCACCAAAGAGGCACCTCTCTTGCCGAGGGAGCTGAGGAAGGGGGTGGCAGAGTTTGCTTCGGCACGGGACCGTGACAAATGAACAGCTGCAAGATGCAAAAAATCCAAGGAGACTAAGTGAAGTGTCTTAAAACCCCAGAGAAGTACTGTCCACAGACACAGTGGGCTGTGGTGCTGGAGGGATATCAGTCCCAGGGCTCTGGTGCAGGGGCCACAGGTGAGGACCCAGGATGGGAAGGGCGGCTTTGATGTCCTGATGGCTGGTGCCAGGGCAATGCAAGCTCCTTGCTATTAACACCACTGACAGGGGCAGTGGACTCTCACTTCCACTCCTTAGCCCAATCCCACTGAAGCCAGTGGCTGAGCCACAGTCCCTGGGGAAGCCAGGATTTCAAGCATTTTGCCGTAAGTACTGCCATCAGTGCTTTCAGATGCTCAAGCTGTGCACTGGCTGTTCAGTAGATATGAGAGTAGCTTAACACTCTCCTGCCAAACTTAAATCCTCTCTTTTTGCTACAGCATAATCCCCTTTTCTGCCTCAGGAATGTCCATTTCCGTAAGCAACTTCTAAAGCTTTCCGGACTGCCAATATCACACACAAGATCCTTCGCTTTTCCTCAGTGCAGGCACAGCCAGCTGAAATGCTGCCATTAAAAACTAACAACAAAGACAGCATGCGAGGTGCATTACTTTCCAGCAGTGGAGAGCTTGCTTTTCTTTCCCTCCTGAAGCTTGGCAAAGAAGCAGAGCATGTTGTCCTCCAAAGATATTTCCGTACGGGAGAGATTTCTCTAGAAAAGCAGGGCCAGAAGGAAAAATTGTTAAACTCAAAATGTCCTTACCCTCCCAAGCTCTTTGTCCTCCAGTGCCAGCACACCCGTACTCTCTGTGAACAGCTTCACCTTCACTGCAGGAAGCGCGTGGGTTGTCGTGAAGTCTCCTTGGGTGCCCCAGCTGCAAAAACAGAGAGATGCTCAGCTCTACTCACAGGCCAGTAGCACTGCTGCTTGGGTGGGCAATGGTTAACCACAAATGCGGTGCCTGGCACAAGCTGAAGTTGTTGGGCTGACTGAGTGACAAGGGTATTAATTATCTTCTTAGGGAACTGAGGGGACAGATGTTTGGAAAAACCATGATGGTTCTTTTGGGAGAAAAGATGGTATTTGGAAGCAGCATGAAATCAAAATTAAGAGAACTGATTTAGAAAGAAAGAACAATATGTCTCTGGCAGTGACAGCCTGTATAGTTACAACAGAATCTGAGAACAGAGAACACCTGCACGTAGGACATCTGTAATCACTCATGCCTCTGCTCTTCTCTTGGCTAATTAACCTCTCATTTCCAGGTTCACAGTCAAGTTTTCCTTTTCTGAAGAAATGTCACATTTAACCTGGGTCCTCTTCTGAGGCTCAACCCAGCCCTCTAGCCCAGATTTCGGCTCAAGCCACAATGCACAGAGTAAATCCAGCTAGGTGGGACTGTAGAGCAGGATGCCAGCTGCATGGGGAGGGGATGGCAAGGGCCAGGAAATGGCCACCTTTCAAGCACACAATGAACCCTAAGAACCATCTATTATTTGTACTCCAAGAGTTCTCTTCCTGGCAGGTATTGAGACTTAGAAAGCAGTGCTAGGGAAGCTGTATGAACCACAGGATAGTGCACAAGAGTGCATCCTAAGACCCTTTCCTGAAGAGTCTGGTTCAGTCAAGGCTGTTAGCCTTAAGCTGCAGTATGGTAGGAAAATATGTGCAACTAACAGTTCCTTGGGGAATACAATACCATGAGCTCCAGGCAGAGGATTGGACCCACAGCCTGCTGACATGGATTGCCAAAGTTGCCATTCTGAGCCTTGCAATGGGAACTCTCCCTGCAGCTGACATCTTCCTTGTGCAAGTCTATGGAGGCTTGCTAGGGATACACGGGCTTGAAGCCCCGCAGGGAAGATTCAGTGATAGGCATGAGGAAGTCTTCCAATCAGCCACATAAGAGGCTTCCTCTGAAGCAGGACATCAGAGAACACATGAAGACCTGCTCATTGCATTTTGCTGCAGACACTTTCCCCCTGGGCCCTGTTCTCACCCCCAGCTGAAACAGGACTGCACAGCCATTTGAGCCCACACAGAGAAAGCTGACCCTGGGTTGTCCTTGTCCTGCTGCAGATATTTGGGAAAGCAGTGCCTCAAATCCCCAGTGAGCAGCTTGCTTCAGCTGGAGCCGCTGCCTGGTGAGCCAGGAGAGCCCAACTGCACTCCAGTGATGAGCATCCTCGCGGGATGCAGGAGGTGGCAGCAGCTGCACACCGGTACCTTACAGAGCCATATGCTCCCATGGGTACCACTCCATCTTCCCTGCTGCACTCACCACCCTGTGCTCATTTCTCACACCCCAGCATAGCCAGCACTTGCTGCAGACAGAGGCAGCACTTGTGCCAGGGCAAGCACCTGGACAGTATCCCAGTCCTGGACCAGGAGATGCTGCTGTGCTGGAAAATCAGAGCACAGGGCTCTCTGTGCTCGTAACCACACTGTGTGGCAGAGAAAGGTCGTCTCTTTCCACCCTGCCTGGATTAGCAGCTTTCCTGCTATGTTTTCTAAATAGATCTCTCTAGTTCACTTACTTCCTTTCTTCAGCTAATCAGTGGTGACAACCTGCTGGTCCTGAGGGAGCACTGCCAAATCCTGGGACTCACTGCTAATCTTTGTTGCAACTTCTGGAGGTCTCATGTGCCCAGCAGACCCCTCCAAACCTGCAGATCCTGTTCATGAACTTCAGAGGCCTCTTCTGAAGAATCAATACATTAATTTCATCTTGGGTTGCTTCTACTCATTACCACCCCTAGCTGAGCTCTATTTCAGTTACAGGAAGACTACTCTTTTTAAAGTCACCCAGAACTTACACAAAGTCAGCTTGTGTAAGAAAGAACAGAAGAAAGAAAGAGTAAAAAGTAAAGGAGATCTGTGAAACGCCATGTCAGCTCAACATCCCAAAGCCCAAAGCTTTTCAAACAGGCTCAGCAGTGTTACCATTCACACCAACATCTCAAATCATTCACCTGCATAGGGTTTTTCTGATTCAGGAAATGTTTCCCTCTGGCAAACAAGAACAGACTGAACAGCGTCTTGGAACAAAAATTAAGTGAAACTTGAACTAATGTATTTTTGGAAGCTTTAAACAAGTTTAAAAGTAGCAGAGAAAGAAAAAAAAGTATGCCTTCTACACTAAGAGCTAAGAAACCATGGTGCTTTTATGTTTGAGAGTTTGCAGACATGTTTCAAGATTTCTACATCTTAGAGAGTTAGGAAGTTATTAGAATAAAGCGAGACACAAACTTCCAGGCAGGGCTAAGCAAAGCATTCCTGACTCAGCACTTGCCCTCGTTGAAGAGAACAGCTCAGCTGAAGGTGAAGGCTTAGGGATGGCTGAGAGGATGGCTCTGCTGCAAAGAGGATGCTCCTCAATACCTGACCATGCTGAAGCACAACATGAAGCTAACAGATAAGAGCTACCGTCTCTGTTCTTCTCATTCATCATGATCCAGATTTCCACATTGTTCCCAGAGACCCTGAATATTCATTGCACTTCAAAACTCATGCAAAGTGTACAAGCAAGCTTGAAGGCGAATCACAGAGGTGTCTTTTACAGACTAAAAGGAACAAACAATGTGCCATGAGCAACAAACACATCAGAGCGATGTGATGGAATACACATTGCAGCCTAAAGTAGTACAAGTCAGATGAGAGCTACAGCATCTCACTAACCATTCCTATTCATCCTCATCCTATTTATGACTTTTGCATTTCGTACCGTCCTCAAATTAGGTCCTCTGTTCCCTTGAAATGACGAGGAAAACACTAAGATTACATGTTCTTCAGACAGAATTACCAAACAGCAGCTTCTGTATTTTAGAAATTATTGGGAAAAATAATTGTTTCCTTATGTGCGCAAGGAGTATGGTTTAATGCTTTGCTCTCCAAGCCTATCTAGTCTGAGTTCAGCAGATGAGCATGTTCAGTGCAGAGCTGATTAACAAATTTAGTTCCCTCATCAGCTTTGCTCTGATGTTTTCTTCTCCAGTGTCCTGTTCTATGTTTCACCTTACAGGAGGATGCATCAAAGTGCCACGGAGCATGTCTTTGGCAGAAATTACCTACAGCACTGCAGTTCCAGTCAGATGCCAATACCACATCTCATTCATATGTGATGCATCAGCTTCCTAATGTATGTTTGAAACACGAGAACCAAGAAACAGCCTGATTTTCTAATTGTAGATCATGATTTCTCCCTTGAAAAGAACCCCATTGTCACTAGCAAGGAAAAATTGGGAAGATAATCTTCATTTGGATAAGAGGAGAAAGTAATAAAATATCCAACCTTACGCTGTGTTATTTTGACAGCAGCTGCTTTATAGAACTCATATCTCTGTTTACTATTAAAAAGCTCTTATTTGCTGAAGCACTCCCAGACCATATGCTATCAACAAATGTTACTAACCAAATACAAACAGTAATTTTCATTAGGTTTCCTTCACGAGAACAACATTAACCACAAAGGGAATAAATCTTTCCAATGACAGTAAATACACATAGCAACCCTTGACAGCACTGCGGTGTTTACATATTTATACCCCAATTGCCATGAAAAGATCCATGCCAGCAAACAGAGACCCTCAGAAGTTGGGTTTTGTGCAGGCTGAAGCCTGCAGTGATGTCATTAGTTGCCATAGTGACGCTCAGCATAAGGCCATAATTCATATCATTGAAATACAATTTGTATTCAATCTAAGTAAGCAGTTTATCTGTGCTGTGTATTAAGTTATTGTACACAAAATTAGTTATGGACAATAGTTAAGCATTAGGATACTTTTGAGGGAATAATGATGTAGTGCTTTCATTTTCACATGTTATACTTAAGCAAGTTATTACTGCAGAAATTGATTTGTTAGGAAAGTGCCTTTGGACCCATTCTGGGCAAATTCTATCAAGAAACAGCCACCATCTCTTCCTCATGTCAGAATCCACGCTTACATTTGAAAGCAATAGCACATCAACAAAGCAAAAGGATACAAGCCGTACACAAAAAGTATGCAAGCATCAAAATCCTGACAATGCCTTCTCAGGCAGGACCATATTAATTGCCTGAATCCCATCTGAATCCTTTAGCCCAGCATGTTTTACTGCCTAATGTATCCCAAAACCTGAAGTTAGCCAGGAATTTATGCCATGCATAAGGACTGTGCTAGAGTTATAATCCTATTTGTGCCATCTGCGGTATTCCAGTGATATCATTTGGATCTACTTGTGTCTCCAGGGGTTCCAGTTAGGCATCAAATTTGGTATCAGCAGCAAAACTCTCATGGCTGCAAAAAATCAGAGGGTGAGACCTGCCCCAGCTGCTAACTTGACAACCTGTTTTACCTTCTTAGAGCTTAACTTGCTTTACTTTTTACAAGCAAAATAAACAGATCATCACTGTAGGCCATGTGGAAGCTTTAGGAAAATATTTCCCTAAAGGTACTATCAACATTATTAACAAGCCTGCCCAGAAGATCAAGAGTATTTTTGTGAATGAAACAAATAATGTATATCCAGAAAGGAAAGGTACTACTCTGAAGCCCTAAAGACAAAATGACTCAAAGACCACAATGCTGCTAATTGCACACTGCTCAGTATGTAGGAGAAACTATTTGGGATAAAAGGATAAGGCTTCTGGGGTCTTGTCCTTACTGCGTTGAATAGTAGACCTCTGAGATCTCTGGGTCTGCTTGTTTCTCTTCACAGCAGCCCACTTACTTGAGTTAAGAATTTTCTCCGTTGTCCTCGAGAAACATTGATTTCATCATTCCTATTCACCTCCAGTGCCTACGTGCCTCTAAGGGAAACTTTCATACCAATGACCTTACAAGCTGAACTTGCATATTAATACCCAGGGGAATTAATTAAATCCTATCATTCATAGCCTGTTGTCTCTAGCAAGCCCACAGAGCCCCTGACTAATTTTACAAAGGCGAGAGCCCTCTTCCATCCACGGTCTTGTAATTTCATCCAGCTACAGCATCAACACCCATGATTTCTGTAAATAATGAACAAGTGCAACTGAATTACATCACTGGGCCATGGATCAGTCCCGCTAACCAGCTCAGCCTGTCAGCAGGCTAACGTGGGAGCAGCTGGAGAGGGACTTGCTTTAGATGGGGTTGACATTTAAAAGTGATCTATGATCAGTTTTCATGGGCTTCAGAACTGCTGGAGGACACCTTTTCTTTCTCTCCAGTACATTTATTGAAAGTTTGCCCAGCAGCTTGCATGAAACAAATGGGGAACAAACAGAAAAGAAAAGTAAAAAATATTAGAGGAGAGCTACACTCTTCCCTGCGTGTGTTCACTGCAGATGTACCTTACAGCCAACAGACACAGCATGAGCCTGGGACATGCCACCTCACTGTGGGGGACACCACATGTATGTGGTCCTGTCCAGGGCAAAGCTGATATGGCTGCTTGGTGCAGGAAGGTGGCTGCACTGCTACAGTCTGTCTTCATTTATATTCTCCCAAACTCCTGCCTAAGAAATGATGGTTTCCTTCTTTAGCCTGCTTTCCACCTCCCAGAAGAGACCTAACCAGGGAGCAGCTTTAGATCTTGGGGCACACATCACAGACGCCTGAAGCTCAAGCAGCGTCAGAAAAGGCACAGAGCAAACCTGCCTTCCTGCAGCCAGTGGAATAAGCAACACTCGCCTCCCTAACTGCGGTGTTGAGGTGTCGTTCACTTTCACCAATTTCTTGAGATAGCAACAAGGAATACATTAAGTGTAACGGTGTTTAACTGTTACTACATGTGAAGAAGCCTGCTGCAAAGCTTTTTATTATATTTTCTAACTCTTCCCATACACCAGCTATTTGAGAACAGTAGGCAGAAGCTGATGACTAAGGTAATAGTCCCTGGTGAGCTTCCCGAGCTGCCTCCTCACTTCCCTGTGAAGCAGCAGCTCTGCACTGCAGAGTAAGCACAGATTTACCCCGCTCAGCAGGACAACCTGGCGCAGGGACAGCATTCATTCCGCCGGGCTGAAAACGTTAATTTCATTTTCAGAAATGAGTCTCTGCAGATTTCTAGGAATGATGCACAGCTGCCAGCACAGCCCATGTGCAGATCCCTGCACCAGTGGCCTCTGGGAAGTGTCAGCAAGGCAACAACAGAGCAGGAGATGGGTCTGCATTGCATGGCATAGGAGGCACCCATACCTTCAGCAGCTGGCCCACAAAGAAGTCATAAAAAGAACTAGGGCATGGCAATGCCTCCAGGAAAACAGATATATTTTTTGCTGCTCTTGTGGGTAATGGCAATATCTAGTATTTTATATTTAATAGCTAAGGTTTTTGGTTTGTGTCTTTGGGATTTCAAAAAGAAAAAACAAACTAAGGGAAAAGAAAAACTGAGGGGTTTTGAGGGTTTTTAGGAAAACACACGGCTAAGTCACATGTTGTTGTGACTCACAGATTTGTCTCAGTGGGCACTGATCCATGTGGGGTCCCATTTCTGTAGGAGAAGCCCACAAAGCAAAGCCAGGCTGAGATGCTGGGTTGGGACAACTACAAAATGATTTGTCATGTTTTGTAGTAAGACTACAGACCTACCTTTAGGCCAGCTGGTGATACATCACTTGTAGAGAGATCAGAGAATAATATCATAGAATCATAGAACGGCCTGGGTTGAAAAGGACCGCAATGATCATCCAGTTTCAACCCCCCTGCTATGTGGTTGCCAACCACCAGACCAGGCTGCCCAGAGCCACATCCAGCCTGGCCTCGAATGCCTCCAGGGATGGGGCATCCACAACCTCCTTGGGCAACCTGTTCCAGTGCATCACCACCCTCTGTGCGAAAAAAGGGATATACCTGCTTCCTGGGGTCTGCCATGCAGACGTGCCCACGTTACCTGTCCTGGGCTCCTACTATTGTAAATGGAGTTAAGATAGTTACATCAGTGCATCAGTTAAGATGCACTGGAGTTAGGCCTTAACTTGCTTCACCCCAACCGAGAGGCTGAAAAAAGACAAAAGGAAGCCTGTCCTCTAAGTGCCCCTGTCCATCCACTGCTGCAGGTGCACAGAAAGGTTTGCAATGAAAACCCCAATGGCTACAGTTAGATGCAGAGAACATGCTGGTTTCACCCATTCAAAAGTGTCCTCTCTAGGAAATCAAATTTGGGCATGAAGACAGGTGTCTTCCTACTCCACCTACAGAAATGGATTATGGATGGTTTGTATCCATCGCACTGTTTGGCTCCCAAGACCTGCTCAGTCTCCTCTGAGATTCCTCCTGCTCTAAGAGAATGGCTGCTTGGTATCAGAAGTGATAACCAAGGTGATCAGACACAGAAGGACAATGTGTCCTATTTTTGCTCACATTTGTTTCCTCGTCTCTCTGTTGTTGGTAGAACAGCCTTTCAGCCCCATCCCCAAGGACTAAGCTGAAGTGGGAGTGACAGCACAAACAAATCAGGCACTCTCAAAGCTTTCCTAGAAGGTAAGACCTGCTGACTTTGACATAGGCAGTGTGCAGGTGGCAGAGAAGTCACTGCCCTAGTAAGGCACACAGGCTGTGGCTGCCTTCCTGCTGCACACAGGGCACTGACACCTGCCCTGATGGGCAACTCAATGGCTTTCTGAGATTCCTTGCTTTCCTGGGACATCCTGACTCCTTCCCACAGAGGGTGCATCACTCAAGTGCCAAAAAAAATATAAATTATCATCAAAAATTCTTCTGCTTATGGAAAGTGTGCTTATTTACCCAAAAACACCACTGCAGATAGCACTAAATGTGTTATGGAAAAGGTGAGCAGACAAGGATGGATCAGCTCCTACCACAGCCAGGGATTTCTCCAAACCTCCAGCCATCATGTTTTCATGTTTTCCCACCGCTCTGAGACACCATCTCAGTGTCACATGGACCCTATCCTGCTGAGCACCCTGCAACCAGCACACAAGGCAGCTGCTGAAAGAAGGGATGTGAGATGGATTACATCACATAATAGCTATTCACGGCCACGAGATGGCATTCCTGCCCCAGTGATGTCCCTCTGACATGCCTGTACCCAGCACGGCGGCACCCAGTGCACACAGGAGCACACACCCAGGCTCTGCTTTTTACTGCAGGAGTGGGTCTGGTTTGGAGGAGAATTTATGGCAAGGCCACAGCCTTCAGAGCCTTTATGGAAGAAATAAGCACCCTGATTACTTGGTATGATTTAAATGATGACTGCTTTTAAAATGCCCTGTGCTCCTGCTTAATACTATGATTTTACAATTAGAGGCAAACAGCTCAGCAGGAGGACATAGAAATGTAAGCCCAACTACCTTTTATTGGGAGGTCTAAACTGAAAGAATAATTGCTTTTACAAGGGCTGCCTACCCCGCGTGCTTGACAATACTTTATCAGTGTGCCTGCTATGGATAGGGAAGGAATCAAAGATTCATTCATGAAATCAGTCTGCATGCATTTACTACCTGTTGTTGTTAGCACTTCTGGCATAAGCTCACTTCAATACCATGCTTGTTCTCACTGCTATGCTATGCAGGAGCTGAGCAAAGACTTCTGCTGCTGAATCAGTGCAAAGATGTCCCACTGAGCAGGCCACAAAGCCACATGTTTTATACAAACAACTATTTAACTCAGATATGGTTAATCGTTTCTATTAAATGCTACCACCCTGAAAGGAATCCAAACTAAGGAAAACTCAGGTATGGAAAAGGAAAGAGAAGCCCTCCCTCTGAAAACACAGATTACTGGCACATAGCCGAGACTCTCCCTTATAAAGTTAAGAAGAGGAAAGAAGCAAACTAGCTCCTGGATGTAAACCAAGCCAAAAACTGTACAAGGTCTTTGCCCATGCAGTGCCAACAGTACACAGCTCCCTTTGTGCTGCTCAATAGGAGATCTCAGCACGTTCACAAAGGAAACAGGTCTCCACCTTCATCTTCATAAAAGACAGCCAACATGTTGACAAATGACAGTCAAGGCTGGCCATTCCATTAAACCATTCCTTCATCCAGAGCTCTGTCCAGGCAGGAGTGAGCAGAGTAGCACTTCTTTAAAGCTGTTCTTTAAACCATGCTCTGTATCTTCCTACAATGCTGTATCCTTCATTAAATAATAACGTGCTCTACTTGTACACAGCACTTGATAAATAAACCAACAACTTGGCACTTTTCATGTCTGATCCCCTGCCTTGCACTCGGCAGGTGACGTGCAGAACTTGGATGAAGGCATGGCTTGTTTTTTTTTTTTATACACCAATCATGGTTATTAAATAAGAAGACTGAACGTAGCCCAGGACTTTTGTTATTCAGCTCTCTTCTTAATTTAGCAAATATTTTAGCACACTGGATCCTAGGCTCATTTCCATGTCCTTTTGGTCTTAGCTAGCCCATCTTAACATTGGTTGCATGCATGGGAGTGATGCAGCAGACGGGTGTAGATGAAAATTGCCTTGGGCATCATCACACCTTCTGGACTACTTAAATTTGAATGTATGTGCTATCACAGGAATACATAATTCCCAAATGCATAGGAACACTCAAGAATGTAGACAGCTGGCTAGAAAACAGAGTGAAAGAAAGGTGCATGAGCTCAGCCCTTACTAGACATCAAAAAATCCATGCAAGAGCAATGCCACATACGCTCCAAAGGTCAGAAAAAACACAGCCAGAGCTTGCATTTACTTGGTATCACAGGCAAGTCTACAGGAACAACTACAAGAGCCAAGTCTATTGAAACAAGATTTCATTACTCGTCAACGCCGCTTGTAGTGTAACAGTTATCAACAGTACTGCTGAGCAGTAGGTCCACACACGAGTTCACTTTGCAGGTAACAGTCACAGAAGAGAGACGTTCTACAGGCACAATGCCTGGTGTGAATGACTTTCCTTTGCTACCCCAAAATAAACAACAGCAAAAAAATGACCAAGACCAACACTGCTCAGAGCCTCACCCTTGGGGTCAGCTTGGTATCCCAGAGGTGTTGGCGTCTCACATTAGCTGTACCCAGGGCTCCATCTCCTGCTCTTATACAATCACAAGGCTCCTGCAGGTTTTCTGAGGAAAAAGAGCTCTAAACATCTGCACAGCTGTGAATCAAAACCATGCAAGAGGAAACGGAAGCCAATCAGTCTGGGTAATTACGGCAGCTTATCGTTATGCTGAAGCAAATCCGAAGAGGGGGAGAAAAAAAAAAAAAGCCTCCTCCTAAAATTTCCTATTTGCTTTTTATCATGAACTGCACCCATCAGAAAGGTACCACAGGCACCCACTGTACCCACCAGCTGTGCTGGGGATACACAATGGGAACTAGGGGCTATGCTGCTTCTGCTCATGTTAGTATAAACCCCTTTATAAGTTTCATGGAGTTAAATTTGTACTACAGTACAGTATGCAGTATTTATTTGTAATTCATAAATGTGAGATCATCTCCAAAGGACCTTTGCTGTTCTACCCTGGGGAACGCTCGCAGCATCTCCCAGCTAGCTGTGCCAACAAAACACTGAGCGCAACAAAATGCTCTTAGCACGCTCCTACTCCATGCAAAGCCACTGAGCATCACTTCAAACTGCAGTGTCTGAGGCAGGGTTTTCCCAAATGATAAGAGCAGACTTTCCCCTGCTGCAAAGAGAGGGGACACCCCTGCCCTGCAGCTGCCCCTCCTGCAGGATTTTGCAATTTGCTGCCCACCTCCCAGAAGGAGACCCTCACAGGGCACTGTGGGAGGACGTGGTGCAGCTCCTGTTGGGCTCACAGCATCATGCTGCACACCGATCCAAAGCTAAGACACTCATCAGATAAGAAGCTTGCAGAGAGGGTTTGGTGCGAGAACCCAAGCATGGGCAGCCTGTCAGGGCAGAGCTAAACAACACACCCATCTGAGCACCCTGAAAGTCAATCAGGAAGCAGAATCGGGAGCAACGACAAGGATCAAGCGGGGCATTTGTCTCCTGGCACAACGTCTAAGGGAATGGAAGGGGGCAGAGACACAGAAATTTAAAAGTTTACGAAAGACATTGCTCAAATGAGAGTGAGCTTCTGGAGGGAGACAAGACTCAAGCCCTTGACTGTAATGAGCAACATAAGACCTGACGTGGTTTGAGGTGAGAGTACAGTGTCTTCACTCCAGTACTACCCCATGCACATTCTCCCCTAATCAGGTGCTTACTGCTTTTAACCCAGATAGCTCATTTGAGCTCAGTGCAGGTACAAGTGATTTTCACTACTGTATACATGGGGAGAATGAGACTCATTTCCATGCTAAAGTATCTCCAGGTGGATATACAGCATTTATTTACGAGGCATGAAGGACCTTGTTGTTAAGGTCTCCTTCCTTTCTTTTGTTCTGCTCACATACAGGAATTGTGGTGTTATGAAGAGGTGAATCACTGGTACAGCCCATGAGCACTGCTACACGCATAGGTCAACATTCCAATATATCCCACAGCCTTTTTGCAGACTGTAGGACAGAGGTGCTGTCACTGGACCTTTTGTGCTGCTTCCGGACTCACTGGCCACCTTGTTCTCCAGCCATGCAAACAACCACATCAGAAAAGCAGCTCCTGGCAGGGCATTGCTGGAGATGTGCAGCAGCCACCTCACCCTCCGAGTTTTGCAGAGAGCAGATATCAAGACAACTGGCAGGGAAATAAAACCCTCTAGGGCCTGCAAGAATATTGTTCCAATGCAAAAAGCAATAAAATCCTGCCTGGACTGGGATTTGGGATATTATGTAGAGGCATTTGTGGGTTAGGGCACAACACAAAAGCTTTTTCTTACACAACTTATTAAAAGCACTACTAATAATACACTGCAAGCCTGATCTGAAATAACCCTTGCTATTTCAGGTCTGCCTTTCTCTAGAACTGTGCCATCCTCAGTACTCATGCTGAGACAGATAATCCTTACATGAGGGGATTGTGCTTCAAGTGTCAGGAATCCAACATGGAGCCTAAGAAGAAAAAAGGACAAGTATTTACTGCCATCCTGAGAGGCAAATCCCTTGTACACAATCAAGCTGACTGTTTGGTACACCCCACTGCTCACCCTGCCCCTTCTAGGCTCCACTAACAGGATTCAGGCTCCAGAGTCACTAAGATGAACATCTGATTCTCAAAAACGGCTCGCAGTTGAAAGAATCACAATTTAATCTGAGAGAATACCACACCTTTTCAGAACTCTTTTCAGTGTTAATCTGCCCACAGATACTTAAGCTGCATTCCTATTTTTTGAGCCTCTGAGATACAGATGACTTGGGATGTGCAGGGGTAAACTCCCCTACTTCAATACTCACACTTTTGTAGCAGTGATGCTCAATATCCGCCAAACTTACCCCACGCACCCAGGCCATGCAGCACCCAATGCAAAAACACACAAAAACTTCAGGTCTGGGGAACATGATGGGGCTCCATGGGGTAGCTCAGCATGCCTTGCCTGATCTAGTTTCTTCACCAATGAGTGTTTTTCTTATGACAAAACGTACATGAACAGATGTGGTGCGAATGACCTCAGTGAAAGTGATGCTGGCATCCAAGGGACATTTCAGAAGTCTGTTTTGGCTCAGCACAGATCTTTTGTCTGCAACACAGCAGACAAAACACACCAAGGACTTTTCTGAGCAGTTCCTATGATTGTGTGCATCACCGGAATACCTGAGGGCATTCCAGTCATGTATTAAGCAAAATGACAAACACGTCACATCTGGTTCATTCTCTCTTTTCTTCTTGTCTAAAGAGGAGAAGGTAAGTACAGTAAACTGCTTTCACTCAGCTTCTGTGTCCCCTGCATGAGGAAGCAAGGTGAACAATGTACTTCTAACACACAGGAGGAAAAAGGCAACGTTTTCTGTGATGGTCTCAGGTTTCTGTGGAATGTTACTGTAGAGTCTTGGCTTGGGTGTCTTTTGGTTTTGGATGTAAATCCCAGGACCCTCAACAAATGGAACTGCCAAGCGCTTGGGCTTTTTCATATATATTTGCCCAAGTGATGGAGCAACGCATAATACTTCAAACCTGACTTGCACCTCTGTAGGAAGTCAGCACAGAGATGAGGGTGATGGACTTACATAACCTGTACCAGGCCATAGCATTCAGTGTTGGCTGCATGTTCCTGAGGGCTGATGGCTTTCTGCCCAGACACTGTACATTTCATTACGATAAAAAGACCCATTCAATTAAAGAGCTCACTCCTGCATCCCTTATTTCCAAAACAACACTTGTATAAATGCTGACAGCAAGAAGGCTTGTATAAGGAAGGACAGATTCTTAGAGCAACAGTGGAATGAAAAGACTGAGATAAGAAAGTACATGTAAACCAGCAAGTCTGCTATTTAATATGGGGAACAGTAATTTCCTCCAAATAGAAGGAAGCAACAAGAAAACCTAAAATAGTGACAAATGCAGGTTCGTATGGAGATTTTCTTCCACATACAGCTCTCCTACTTCCTTCTCTGAAGCAGATTTTAATGCGTTTCGAAAAGTAAGCTAGGCTGCAGTACTTCCCCTGATTGGGAATATTGTGTTTAAATCACTTACTGCAGATCCCTATTCTTCCGGTACAGCGCAGGGTCCAAAGCATCAGCATTTTCTGTGCCTCTGTGGGAGGATGGCAGCTGATGGAAGACGTTAGCTGACACCTCCATGAGAGCACCTCCCTTGAACCATCTGCCTGCACTGCTCATGCATTTGCATGTGATGCAACTGCACGGTTTCAGTTGGCTCCAAGCTTCCTTCCTTCCATGAGCTTTGAAAGCTCCTAGTGAAATGTCACTGGAGATTGGTCCATCATAGGAAATAGGGTATGGGATCAGAGAGAGAACATCCCAACAGCAGCCTCTCCTGCACCACCTAGCATCTCTGGAAGAGCTTTATTTCAACTTACAAATTATATGAGGACGTGCACTCAAAATGTCATTAAAGAGTGAAATCTCTGGTAAACAAGAGGAAAACAGTCTCAAAGCCACATGAACTGTGTTTCAAGTCACGAATATAACAGATCAGAAAGGAAATAAACCATTCATCATTTTCTTCTTTCAAATTAACAATGATTAATTACTACTTGCAGACTAATACAAAATCTGGAGGAAACAGGAAAAGCAAAGTACAGGGCTGAGGTGGGAGTTGTAGGGTTTGGGCCAAAGAGGACAGAAAAAAGCTCTGCCCTTGAACTTAACCTCGGCACCATGGCCTCAGACACAACTTTAACCAAGCGAGTCGAAGCCCTCCCCTACTCTTCTGTTCCACCTCCAGCTGTGGCTGATGTTTCCCTTCCTCACAGGGCCACCAAAACCCAGTAAGCCAGTAAGGATGAGATTACGTACTGATATACCTGATGGCAACAGTTCAGATGGACACTCAGACAAGCACTTATCTAAGCACCTGCTTAACTCCATCCCTACTTAGCAAAGCACTTACGTACAGGCACAAAGTTACATGCTACAGGGAGACATAAGCCTGTTATTAACACTTTTTTTTCCTTCAGTCAGGCAGGGCTTATGTGCCATTCTTAGCAACAGAGCGATGCTCTGCATAAGTGACATGAAAAGCAAGACTCACGTTGGCTTTGATGCTTCAGCCTGGTCAGTCTGCAGTTTCTCACCACCTTCCACTTCCATGGTGCAGTACACGATGCGGTTGGGGGCCAATGACTTCAGACCCTGCACCTCCATGATGACAACCTGCGGGCAAAGGAAGGTGGTGTGAGAGGAGAATCTTCCCTCAGACCTCACTGGCTGCTGATCCCATGGGTCAGGCAGAGCTGGGGTCCTCCCTTGTGCTGCTGGGCAAGTAGGGGCACCAGGGAGACCTGCAAGGAGATTGTCAGGCCTGCCTTGGCTCCTCTCTGATGAGCAAGAGTTCAGTGTGCAGAGCAGCAAACAGATCTGCCACCTCTTGAAGTCACTGCTTCGCTCAGCTGCTGCTTCCCACTGGAAGGGTTCAGCTGGAGCAAAGCATTTTTGACATCCCACTGTAAGGATGAGTCTTTTCACAGCTATACACGTTACACAGGCTTTTCCAACAGAGAGGTCCAAGGCTTTGTGATAGTTCTCTGCTCCTCTGTACAGTAGCACTCAGAAGTCAGGCTTTATTTGATGCTGCCACTGAAGGCATTGTCTCTGGGTTCACAGCCCTATTTTAAGAAAGACTGAACTGAATATTATAAAGATGGTTTCAGCCCTCTAACGAGTTAAACTCTGAGACTTGACAACCAGCACTGTACATTTTGCACTGGCACAGTGTATTGAGCAATAGACTCCGCAGGGAGAGAAATAGAAAACTACACAAAACCAGGATTTTCTTATTTTTCTGCATCCTACATTTTTGACCCCATCCTGGTGCTTGTTTTGACAACGTAACACAAAACCATTGACAATCAACATCTCTGTAACGGTGCTCTGAGATGCTGATAATTCCATGGAGTAAATGCCTCGCCTAGACCACAGATATGTTTGCACAGAACAATTAACTCAGCTGAAAACAGCACTATAGCAGCACTTCTTTCAGGACAGAGACAGTCTATTTCAGAGGAAACCATGTGTCCCTGCAGCACTCTGCCACCCGCTGGGCTGTATAGACCTACAGCTCAACCCACAGCAGAAACTCAGAGCTCAACACAGAGCAAATGGCAAGCCAGCAAACCACAGTATTTCCACACAATCTGTTGGGTGCATTCAAACCTCAGCAATTTTTAATGATTTTCCAAAGAGGAAGCAAAGCTTGCAGAGAAATAAAGTGGCACCCCTAACTGGCAATAATTAAACACTGACATTTACAGTGTGTTTCAGTACACTGAGAACTAGAACTGCCAATGAGGAACCCCTGTAGCATTATACAGGCAAGAGTTGTCAGTCTCAGGTTCTGGTTTTGTTCCCTTAGTGCTGCAGAAAACAAACTGCAGTAGCCAGGATACTGTGCACATCTCAGGGGTACTGCAAAACATAGAGACCCAATCAATCCTTGCATTTATTGCAGTGGTTTTAGAAACAATACAGGGAGAGGGGCTTTGGTTGGAGCTACTGCTGTGCAGTCAGAAACAAGCTTTATGAAGTCAGACAAACAGGCAGATTTCTGAGCCAGTAGATAGGCATCAGCAGGAAGTTCTTTTACAGCAGGTTTATCTTTTACAATTTTTTCCAGCAAGATAATCAGAAGCCAGAAAGGACAGTATCTGACTACAGGCAAAGCTTCTGGTAACTCAGAGAGGTTCCTCACGGAGATCAGAAAGTGACTCTCACTGATCTCTCTCCACCTAACTGTTAAGCTTGAACTCTGCAGCAGTTGGCTGCTGAAATTTCTGTTCCACCACTTTTGCAGGCTGCCTGCTGGAACACAGTGTGAAGCTCACCTCCAGGGAGAACGACAACACGACGTCTGACTTGGACAGCTGGTTCTCATTTTCTTCTCCCATGTCAATTATCGAGGTGTTGTGACTACGCTTCAGCTTCTGTAGCTTGAACTCGGAGCCTCCTTTAGACACAGGCATGCTCTCTAAGTTGGCCATCAGGAGATTGACAGAGGACTTCAGCTCCTCGATGTACATGTTTTCCATTTCTTTGGACACAAACTTGGGAAACTTGCGCTCCTTGGATTCAAAAACAAAAACAACAGAATGAATCGTGGTGACAATCAGCACAGGGAGAATCCCTCGGGAGCATCTGCAGAGAGGGGGGAACGCCCACCAACCAGATGACAAATTACAGCTTCCCCCTGTGTAATGCAGAACCATTATCATTAGCTTCCCATAGAATTACTACTTGGTCCTTATCCAACTTTGCTGTTTCTTGCATGCACTTGCACTTCATTTGTTTCCTGTCTGCAAATGGCTTCCTTGTTATGTATTAATTCCCAATTTCAGAAACAACAGGTCAGTTCCCTGCTGAACTTTGCGACTGACAGCAATTTACTAACGAGTCAAAGCATGCAGACATTTCAGGACTTTTTTTTTCCCCAATCTTTCAGATGTGTCAGCTGAAAAAACACTACTGAGCCTAAGCTGTGAGAGGAGCCCAGGGAGGCGAAACAGCAATATGTGGGCAGGACTGCTTGGACCCAACTGCAGAAAGGGTAGAACACCCTCTTCACTACTTGTCAGGGCCAGTGCCTCCTTCCAAGATAACCCTGATGCTAGCAGTTCTCTGCCTGTGGATCCTGGAGACTTCACTGGGAGATCCTCTCATGCTGCCTGCTTATTAACAAGACCATGAGAACCAACGCGACATGTGAGGAAAATGTGATGTTCTCCAGCTCCAGCTCTCTGCTTTGAATTGCTGCCTGTGCCCCAGCTCTCTTGGGCTCCTGGTCTATGCCCTACACCCTCACATATGTCTGCCTACTCCCTGAATGTGCTCAGGCTTTGAACATCTCACAGCAAGACTGTATGAGGTGTACGACAGCAAAGCAGCATCTGCAGCCAGAGAACTTGAGACTGACATGCAAAGCATCTTCTCAGTTGCAATTCATAGCAAAATAAAAAGCAGTTTGTAAAATGTACGCTAAAAAAGAAAACAAGGTCACGTTCATTCTACAAGACTGTTATAAGGCTGCTGGAAAAATACTCTACTGCACTCAGTAGCGTACCCACTGCAAGCACAGCTCATGGCTGCATTTACTCCATAGAGTCTTCTGTTTCAAGTCTCAATCTTGGGAAGCAATTCTCTCAAGTAAATTAGAGCTGGTGTAAGATAAATTACCTAATCAGTCTGTGTTACTGAATAGGCATTATGAAAGTTGCAAGCCACCTCTAGAGAAAGAAAAAAACCACAACTGTTTCAGATGTTGAGAACTACTGCTGAAGCAACGATGCTCAAACATGATTGCTTTTTTCACCCTGCTGCTGCCACTCTCTCCAGGGATTCAACTTTGGCGCTGTCCCCAAAAACCTCTTCACAAACACAGCAAGGCCTGAGACAGTTCACTGTGTGTCACCAGCAGCTTCTTATAATGAGGCTAAAAGCAGGTAGCTTGAAGTGATGCGTAGCAGTTTCATTGGGATTGGGTGTAATGATGGAAATGCAGAGATGTAGCTACAGTCCTAAGGTACCCAGCATGGTCCTGCAGCACCGGGATATGATTGCTTTTAGAATCCTCTGCCTTTGTTGCCTCTTACCTATAAATGTCCTCCTAATGAGGAGTTAACTTGCCTTTAGCACGGTGTTGGTTCAATGAGCACTGCAAGTCTCCCTGTGCAGCAAAACTGTGTTAAAAGCTGCAAATTGGAGATAAAATTGGAAACACTGCCCTCTCACAGAATTGAATAGTGAGCCTACTCTGTGCTACAGGAAAAGCAGTCCTGCCCAGAAAGGAGGATACAGAGAAGGACTCAAAAGGTCATTTGGATGCCTCCAAAAGGCAGCATTCATGGGTCTGAAAGAACAAGGATTCCTGCAGACAGGTGCTGGTGGGATCTGACATTCTGGAGAGAAGGCCTCCAGCAGCCGTGTGAACGAGATTAAATATCAATGACTGCCAAACAGGTAAGTCATGTTTACTACTAACCTCCCTCCAAGCTGCACTGCTGTGTTTGAAGGTTGAATTCTGCACTGGGAAATGTCAGCCTGTGTTTAGGACCTTGGTGTGACTGTTTCTCACAGGTCCAGCAGTAGCACAGTTTGTTTGCAGTATCCTTGGGGGTGAGTGGAAAAGGCAAATCGTTGTTTGCAACAATAACTCGTGAAGCTGCAGCCTCTGCTGGCTGCTGCTGAACTATGCACATGCCATAAAGATAAAACAAAGCAACAAAATCAGACTATCTCAAACTCGTACCCAGAGCCTGGCTACCCATCTCAGAGCAGCAGTGCACTGCACAGGGGGGTACATCTCACTGCAAAGAAAAAATATTGTCCTGAAAATAAAATGGCAGAAGGCCAAGTGCTGAACAAAGGAAAGCAGCTGCAGTCAGTTTGCTTCTGGTGTTACCTTTCTCATAAAAGCCTCAGCACTTGGACACAGCTTCTTGTGCACACAGGGAGGGATGTGGGTCCCCAGACTGAGCTAAGTCTCTCTGATTACACCTTTTTGTTTTCCATATGGTAACAGTTCCCAGATCATCCAGAAGCCAGATAGATCATTCCCAATGTCTTCAGCTCCATTAGGGTTTTATCTATAGCTCAGAGCATCTGATCGGAAGCAAGGATAAAATCTTGGCTGTGCTGATGTCAACAGGGCCCAGAATTTCTCTCCACAAGTGGTCAACCAGAGGCCAAATAAATGTGCACTGAGAGAGGTGTGATTTGTTCCTAGGGAGACGTCTCCTTACAGAAGGGTCCCTGGGGCACTTTGCTGGGTGTGTTGTTACAAAAACTGTCTTGAACTCCCACGTCTGCTGCTCTGGATGACAATGATGCCCACAGGGGTGCAATGCTAGCCTGCCTGTCCTCATGCCAAGTGTGAACATGTTTGAGACAGCAAATGTGCAGTACCCTTACGGAGGCAGAATGTACCTGCAGGCAGGGAACTGTGGCTCCCAGCAGCCCAGTGTACTGCAGAAACTCTTTAGGGCAATTCTGGCTTCCCGTTACATGCTATATATTACCAGCCAGCAAGGAAATTTGAAGAAGAGGGTTCAGATGTATACGTGCATATCTAGCTGCAGCAGTTCAAGACATTTTCTTTCCCAATTCTGAGGACTTGTGAATACACCCGAATATTCTGAAAGCACCTAAACTATCGCAGCTCATTAGGGACATTCCAGGAAAATCACATTGTAACAGCAACTGCAATAGTTCCTTTCTTCATAGGTGAAGAACTGCTCATTTTTTACTGTCTTTACTGGGAGGAGAAATCTGCGAGGGAAGTGCAAGACCTGGGAAGAGTAACAAACTACTTATATACTTGTCAGTGCAGAAGATTTGTAAAATTTCTTTTTTACCTTGGCAATTTGCTCTGCCATTTGAAGACGTCCATCCAACTCACGTCTGATCTGTGCTGCTTGCTCATCTGGGTTGTCCAGCTACATAAAACCAAACAAAAATATTAAGGTTAAAAGTCAACCAATGCAGAACCTTCAGAAGCCTTCCAGTTTTTCAGGCTGATCACTCAAAGTCTGCGTGCCACGTTCACAGGGTCCCAAGAGGGACAAGAGCAGAGGAATGTGCTAGCCCTGTTTTAGATGCTTGCACGGCCTCTGCATACAAGGCCCAGTCACCAACCAAACACTCTCCTGCTCCTGCTTGGCACCCAGAAAAAGACTGCAGCCTTCAGCAAAGAGCTTCTCCACAACATTTCCCACAGCCCTGTAGTTCAGCGTTTGGCACCTGCTTGGCCCCCAAACATCTTCTGAAGATAGAAAGTTGTTCCTGCCGATTAAGGAAGCAACTACAGTGCACGAGCAAGACACAGGTGTCTGCAGCGAGCAGTTTTCCATTGGCAGGACTCAGAGGTAGGTATGTTATTTTTAGTGGGAATACAAAGTATAGATCGCACAACAAAAAAGCACAAAATCAAATTCAGACACCAAAGAAGTCAAAAGTCGCAGTAATGACGCAGCAACCTTATAGCACCTTTCCACTCCAACCACTCTTCAGACCCTTCCAGAGTCATTTCGGCCTCAGTACAAAGCTAGAAACATGCTGTGATGGCTGGCAGTGGGGCTGCTCCACCCATAAGTGCAAAACCAAGCTCAGCCTGGTGCTAAACCTCACCATTTTGGTTCATTTCTTGTAAATGTGACTCCACAGAGGATGGCTGGCTCTCCCATCCAAGCGCCCTCTTCTGGCTATTCTGGAGGAAAGGGGCAACTCAAGAATCCAAGGTTAGCACCCATAAATCACTTTCTGAAAGCCCATCTTCGCCCCTTTTTGAAATACTGCCTATAGACAGCGACCTCCCAACCTGTGTCTTAACCAGCCAGGGTTCAAGGGCTGATCCTTTTGGCCACCAGCAAACAGCACTGCCACCAGCTGCTGTACGTTAGCTCTGCTGTGACAGCCATGCATAAATGAGGTTTAAATGCTGGTCTGGGGTTGCTCTCACCACCTCCCTGTGTTTTATCCTCCTCCGGAGACAAACTGCTTTACAGAGCAGAGCAAGGCTGGTGCAGTGCAGTCTGGAAAGCTACAGCCGTGGCAACGACAAAAGTTTCAGTTCTCAGGCTGATGAGTTACGAGCAATTCTGTTAGAGCTTCCCAAGTGTGCAGAAATATCTTGCTTTCCCCCAATCCAGCATCTGCCCATGTAACCTGTGTCCTCTTGCAAGACATGCTCACTCCCATGTGGAGCAGTGTGCATGCAGGAGGACAGCTGCAAATTGCTTCAGTGCAGATTTTCCAAAGAGATGACGTTCACTGCAGCTGAGATTGAGGGAAAATACATTTTGATCATTTTGAAAGCCTCTGTTACAGCTTTAATTAAAGCAGGAAAATGACACGGTTTAGGACCCTGATCCAAATTCCACTGAAGCTTCAATGATCTCTAGTAGCCACCTCAGTATCACTCACTGCAGCTGTACCAGTACACCTTTCACAACCTGCCACTCTCACCTCCATATTCTAGATCTCCAAACCAAAATGGAGCCATAAAGCACAGCTTCCTCAGTAATTCTACTAAAAAAACCCATCATGTTACTGATGCTCGCACATCAGTGATGTGTTAAGGTGCTCAATTAAAGGGAGGAAATGCACAATTCCAGACTTCCATATCTTTGCAGCTCTAAAAAAGGGGGCATTACTCGAATTCCATCCGAGCTGCAATAATTGAGGCTAATCACACATCCCCCAAAATAGCTCAGACGTCAAATATAGAAACCAAGGATGCTGCTTTGGAGATGCTTTGCAGTATGGTAATGAGCCGGCAAACTGCCTCTGACTTTCTGTACTTTCTTGATTTTGCAGAGGTTTTGCAGTGATGCTACAGGTGTCAAAAATTGTGTCGTGGGGAGATCTGACTGCAGATTACTCCTCTTAGGAGGCAGCAAACTCAGCACTCTGCAGCAGCAGCTGGATGGGCACCGCACTCCTCTCCAGAGCTATGGGCTGCCAAGCTGGTAACCGAGACTTCAAGGAAACAAAGAGTATTTCCAGGCTGTATTTTCAATGACTCTGCAAAACAGCTCCACAGCAAGAACTCATCTGTCGGAAAGTGATGACAAAGAAGCTCAGCAACAGCCCATGACAGCCAACAGAACATCTCCCACTTGTTGTGCAAGGAGCAGGGTGAGGCTGCAATCCCCGTGTGCTCCTGCAGCTCAGTCACTGCTCCTGCTGACATCAAAGCACACCACGTACGTTTTACACAGCCATAACATTCGAGAGGGCTATTAAAAGAGCTGTGCTGGTGCCCATAAAACATACTCTGCTCGTGAAATAAGGTACAGGGCGAATGTAATCCATGCTATCTAAGCGATATCGAACAGCCAAGGAGGGCAATGCAGACCCTAACGTCATTACAATCCGATTTCTTAACTAGAGAATGAGCTAATTATTTCCTGCCGTATGTATGCCCACTTTATATTCAAATACTTGACAGGCAAATACGTAAATGATTTACAGAGTCAAGGAGAAATTGAATTAGTTTCGTTCTGCATTATGACTATGCTATGGGTATGCTATGAATAAAGCAAGGAAATAAATCAGAAGGTTGCCCCAGTCAATTAAATGGGAAAAGTATTATAAATATCAGGATGTATATGATTTGTCAGATGTGCTGGGCTTTTCTTCAGCAGCACACCACAAATAGATGACGTACATAATTTGCAATTCTCAACTGATCATTACCCAACTGCCTGCTGGTAAATTAGATGTTTTCATATGTCTGCCCGCATACAACATTAGTTCTCTCTGCTTGCCCTGCAGAGATTATCAACGTCGGTGTAACAGTTGTTAAAGTAAAACAATAAAAATAAAATAAAATTATGCAGATTTGATTTCGAGTGGAGCCCAAAATCGTCCAGAATCACAGCTTGTCTGTCACTGAATGCATCGTAGGGTGTATGCCTACTTTTAACCACATGGTGACTGTTAACTGCAAGGAAAACATCTTGCAAAAGACCACTTTATAAACTGCTAAATGTGAATAAATTTTAATGAGTGCTAATACGAAAGAAAAGAGGTTGAAGACCTTCATGATGGAGATGTGGCACTCTGGTTCGTGACTTAATGGGCATGGTGGGGATGCATTGGGGCTGGACGTGGTGGTCTCAGAGGTCTTTTCCAACCTTAATGGTCCTATGATTCTATGATGCAACTTGGAGCACGCAACATTTAATTCTGGGCAAAACCAATCACCTGCATGCAGGAGAACCCCATGGCTTCCTCCACTCTGAAACAAATGTGCTGCAGAGCTTTGCCTTGCAGCATCCCAAGGGATGGCAGGTAGTCTCGATGCTCCTTTCAAAGGTGGAGGAGAAGGGAAACAAACCCATCTAACCGAGCCCTAAGATTTGCAGTCAGATGCACAAACTCCTCCCAGTCCATGCTGAAATTGTTTGCTTCCTCTGGGAAACACCTCCCTGCACTACCGGGCTGAGCCCTGTGATTTTTAAAGGCACAGCCCCATCTCACCTCTATTCACCCCAGAAAAAGCCAGGAGCATTCCAGGGCAATAACAGTGTTAATGGAGACTTTACATTCCAGTGGTTTTGGAGCAAAGCGCTACAGATTTAAAGCCCCACTTAAAGCTTCAGTTTATCACCGCTTAAAGCCCAACAATTACGAACGCAGTCCTGGCTCCAAAAGCGATGCTGGGCTGCCCTGCTCCCTCCTTCATCCATCCCTACGCCCGGAGCCATTTCGCTGGGCTCGCCGCAGCGCGTGATGCCGCAGAGGAAAGGCTGAGCCTGGCGGACTGCAGTCTGCCAGCAGCACGACCTAAAGCCACCTAGAGCTGTGCCACCAAGCGTGGATGAGGCTCTGTCCCCACAGACACGCAATTCAAACACAACACCGAATGTTTACAAACATTAGTGGAGCAGACCAACGCACCGTGCTCTCAGCACCGTGAAGCTCCTGCTTTTTAAACTGTCACAGCGAACAGCACCGCTGGAAATAGCTTTGTAGTATGCAACAAGGGTGTGTAAGGACAGGAAGCGACACGACGTGCAGCCATCAGCCTGGCACTGACAGCACGCCCCGCACAGTGACAGGTATTGTCGCCATAATTGTCATCAGCCACAGGAGAGGAGCCAGAAACCATTGGGACCATTTAACAGTGTAATCCCTCCCTGCCAGTCACTGTTAATGCTAACATCCCTTCCCAGCCAGAGGAGCACATGTTACCAAGTCGCAATAAGTGGGGCTTGATGAGGGTGTTCCCCTCCCTCTGAGGAAGGTTTCACTGTGGCTATGAGTGCAGCCATCCCCCTGCACCATACGCTGCTGCAGAGCACAACGCAGTGCTGGAAAACCACATTCTAAATGTGCTGGCAATGCAGAGGCATGGGGATATGCTTTGTGCTGCATGAGGAATAAAGCCACTTTGATTCCTAGGTTCCTGACTCATGCTCTGTTGAACCCCACCCAGCCAAGACAAGGGAAGGTTACCGACACCGAGTAGCCAAACCTACAGCTGATGTCCTCATAAAATAGTGAACTAAAACCAGCTCAGTGGTTGCATTGATTCTCCAACACACTGATTTAATGAAATGCTTCTCCCGTGACAACACGCATCAAACCTCCTGGAACCCCTTTGAACATTGATCTGGCCACTCATCCACCCAAAACGCTGCCAAATCACTGTGTTATGTATTATGGTGCCAAAAGCCACCAAGAGGAAGACCCAGGCCTCTCACCCTTCGGCATGCCAGCAGCTATGTAGCTCAGCAAATGGTAGATTTCAAAGCAAATGTGCTGGAGGTGAAGGTTGAACAAGAACACAACATGGGTGACAATGTTGCAGCTCTGATGTAGAGCTTTAGGAGAGATCTTTGTCTAGGAAAGGGAGGTTTCACTTTGTAATGCACAATGAGAGAAAATGCTGAAAAATTCATAAGTCCCCTTCAGTTAATAATTAATCAATCAGTCAAGGCTCACTAATATCTGAGGTGTCTGGCACCATGGAGTACTCCAACTGAAGAACACATGGCCCTAAAGTGGTTTATTGGCCACTGCTCTGGCAGATACAGTGACATGAACCAGGACAAACCCCACGTGCAACACAGTCATAACTGACCTGTAGCATCCTTTCCCAAGAAGAATTCCAATAATTAAAGAAATATTCTTTCCCATAAGGATCATCAAGCTCTCAGCTCAGCTGATACCTCAACTAGACTGCAGAAAGGGCTGCAGGCTCCCTCCCCACATGCAGGTGGGATGCCGTGCTCTTTTTCAATCAAGAGTGTGATGGATGTTAAACTGTCTCATAGCTTACGTCAATAATACTCTGGGCAATGTGCTAATCCTTTGTGCAGCAAATTGCAACCCAAAGCCTGCCAGCTGCCTTGGGATTTGAAATGAGAGAGGGAAAGAGAGCAAGGACAGCGTCCCAGGTATTGCCCACCTCTTGGGTCAGCTTAGAATGGGCTGGGCATAACACAGCCAGAATGCGGATCTGAGCACATCTTCCTTCCTTTCCAACTCATGATGGGGCTGGGGGTTGCTACAGGACTGTGTCCTATTTAGAAGGGCTCTGCAATGGCTGCGTCTTGTTCTGTCCGACTCACTGCATGCTTTTACTGTTGAGAGGGTCACCTGATGCACACAGGCAATCCCTTCTTTCAGGGACTGCAGCCAAAAAATGGATTGTCAAAAAGCAGCTGATCCTCATTTACCCACTCCAGGCCCATGGATTAAAATGAAAGGGGAGATTTTTGTGATGGGGCCTCTCTGAAACCCTCTGGATTCAACAGTCTAACAACAAAGGGAATGCCTGCAGCTTGCTCCAGAAGGATCTCCAGAAGGGTGCTGAGGCAGTAGCTTTGCTCCAAACCCTAATTGACACACTGGGTCAGCTCCACAGATGTCAAAAGATCTCTAACCAAAATGAAAGATATCTGAGTGCTGTGCCTTGCTCCTCCAGGAGAAGGATGTCCCTGAAACCATCTTCCCTTGCAGCAAAACCCTTCCCTGAAACCAGGGGCAAAGTTGCAAGGAATGTGTGATGAGGGGATTCTCCTCAAATTGGCCCTTGTAACCCTGCCTGTTAGCAGGGACAGAAGAATACATAAATAGCTGTCGCCAAAGGGAGAGGCTTTATAAGACAGCACCAGCCTTCTGCAAGCTGTTTTAAGACTGATGTGATTAAACATCAGTACACCCCTGCACCGCTGTGCAACAGTGATGCTCAAGGCTACCTCTCCTCTGACCAGTCAGACTTCCTAAAATCAGTTCTTTAGCCCAAAAGAAGTGCTAAATATTTCTAGTACAGTGTAAACTTCCATCAATCCAACTAATCACAATCTGCATCTATTACTTTGCCAACATTTGTTCCTAGGGCACAATATTTGTGATCAGAAAAAGTAGTAGAAACAAGATTTCAAGGAGAAAAGCTTCCGAGTTTCCAGCTGAAATCAACTTTCAAAAACTTTGGAAAAAGTCAAAAGAAATCCATCAACCCAGTGAAAAATTCCAATAACTCATCAGATATTTGAGAACGGGAGAGGTTTAACACTGGTTTAATTCTTGGCCAGGTTGTTTGGCAGTGAAACTGCCACGTGCTCAGATGGCTTTACGCTGGGCAAAGGCTGGTCAATGGAGGGTTTTTCTGTTGTTTGTAAATGTTACAGAATTCATTAAGCAAACCACCACGCAAGGTGACAAACTCCTTGCCCTTGCTGGAGCAGAGCCCTGCACCACTTGGCTCTTACACACACAAAACCTGACCTTCTGCAGGATGCCCATCGTTTCCAAATTCCTGGCCATTTGCTAAGCAGCTGCAGATCAGTGCCTGCTCCCTTTATCCCAGCAAGCTCCTGTGTTACTCAGTGAACCACCGCTGCTGTAAGGAAGCAAAGGATCCTGAGGGGAATTGATTTGAAACAGCACAAAGGACTTGCACCATTTGGTTAGGGCTGGTGCTTTCCCCTCTAAGAGAAATCTCATTTCACAGCTCATAAGCTTTGGGGCTGTGCTAGAAATGCAAGTGAAAATATTCACTAGGATATAACAGCAGCCCCTCTCTGCTGAGTGCTGACTTCAATAGCAGAGCCATAAATTCTGCAGCTGGCTGGGCTTTTGCACATCATGTAAGCACACAACAGCCAGGCCCAAGCCCTCCATCTAAATGCTGCCTTGTTGAGAAATGCTTACCCCATCAGCTGAGCAGGTTTCCAACATGTTTTGGAGGAGCACAGCATTTCTGCAAGCACATACATGGAGAAGTGTAGAGGTTTCTCATGCCCTCCTTCGTGCTGGTGGCTTCATAAGCAGAGGTGTCAGCCAGACTCCCTGCATGGAAGGGCTTTGAAAAGGGAAATTTCCCCCCTCATTCCTCCCTCCAGCTATCTCAGTGTACCAGTACACTTCAGCCCCAGCTTTGCAAGGATGCTCTGTGCTGCAAGGCTGGGAAAGGCTGAGGCAAGCAAACCCAGCGCACAGCTTTCTGGCAGCTTGTGCAGAGATAGCTACAGATTTATGAGTGGTGATAAAACAAAATAAATGAAAAACAGATGCAGAAGAACGGAGAGGGGGAAGAAAAGGCACTGTTTCCCTTTGCAAACGTTTGGCAGGCCATTAAAAAAACCAAAGGGATGGGAAAACACTTCCACTCGAATGGCACTGCCTTCCAATCTGTCTCTAGAGAACTTCTGAACCCCACAAATCCCTCTGCAAGATCATCCATAAGAGGTGTACAACACTGAAAGGGCTTAAAAACTAAGCTGTCCAGAATCTCTTGACCTCTGAGCATGCCTTAATACTCACTGCTTATGTATTGCGTAAGGATGCTTTTAGGCCTGCCTGGGGCACATGCTGAGCTATGGCACCATGAAAGAAATCGGAGCTCCAAATCCGGAATCAGAGCTCATGCAGCCCAAGGTAGATTGCTATGCTTAGTCTACTTGTGTTTCTTTATAGCTTAGCATTTTCAAATCGATTAATATGAAGGAAATAATCTAGATTTCTGACACATGACAATAAACTACTATTCAGTTCTAAATGTTTTGTTATAGCTAGAATTATCTGCAATTAACTCATCCCAAACTATACGGAACAAAGATCTATGTATCCTCAGATCCCAATCCCTTGATTAGAATCGTAATTAATGGTAAATACAATGGTCACATAACTCAAAATGGGCTTCAGCCTCCGCAGTCAAAACAAAGCTGCAGTACACTGTCACTCAGTGGGATTAAGAGTGACACACTAAGGATGCAGGAACACCTCCAGAGGTGTCTGCATAACCTGTAAGGCCAGGTTAAGAATCTTACATAGGAATTCACACCCACCTTAACAGCTTCACCTAATAGGCTAATAAAAAAGTCAGTTCTTTGCCCTAACATGTTGTGCTACGCATTGTAAGATTTCAGAGAAATTTACATCTAAGGGAAATTCCTGTTTTTAAATAGAAGCAATGCTGTTGGCCATGCAACAATCGCTAATTTATCACTGCATTTTGGAAAAGCCACCTCTCTTTAAAATAATTAGCATTCACCTGGTAGCTTCCCTCCAGCTCCACCATGGCACGTGGCCTTGGTTCCCAGTCCACCAGCAAGAGGCTGCGAGATAAGGGAGGGCCAGGGCTGCTCCTGCCTGACAGCACCAACCTTGTGTCTGCCATAATAAAAATATTAACTCCTGCTGCAAATATTATACGAAGTGAGACGCAATTAAGAGATCTGCAATTGAAAATCAGCCACCTAAAAATTCAGCTGTGCAGACAGTGTTAAATATAACTGCAGTTATTGCAAGGTAATTCAAATAGAGATCATAAAGCAGCAACAGCAAATGGCAGTCGATCACATCCCATCGTTAACACCCTTCTCCATGGGGAAAACTATCAGGTGAAGCTTCTGAGCTGCTCTGCAGTGTTGGGGCTGTGGGGCTGGGACAGTGCCATATCTCTGCTGTTCTTCACCACACATCCCAGGTTGGGCCAGCCCAGCTGTGTCACACGCCAAGACACAGCAGTACTGCGGGAGAGGGAGAAGCAACTACATCCTGTGAGTCCTGGAGGGGCTAGGATGATGGGACAGGCCCACAGTCCACAGGACCACCTGCAAAGGGGCCTCCTGCGTGTTACACCCCACACTGCACCTTCTCACATTGCCCTTGTCCTCAGCAGCCAAGGATGTGCTGGCAGGAGATGGCCCTGGGATCTTCTCCTGAGCTATCTGCCACATTCATCATCTTAGAACTTTTGCTCTCCTGACATCTCACGAGCTGAGATGGATCATAGCTTAGCTGGGATTGCAATTCATACAGTAATTTGTTGGCTGTGACTAAGTTTTACAGCGCACTGCCATCCCAAATGACACGTCTTTGCAGACTGAGGGGGCCTTACCAGATCCACTCCTCACCAGAGCGAGCTTCTTGAACAAAAGACGGATTGATTTAGGACAGAACATGAGGTGGGTGATGGGTCAGGTCTCACTGTAACTCTTCCAGGTATCTCATCTGAAAGGAGCTCTCTGACCTCCTGCTTTTCGAGGAAATGCTGCTTACTCTGAGCTACATTCAGCATGGCGTGACCTCCTTCCTTTGAAAATGTTACCAGGGCAGAAGGCTTTTGCTTACAGAGTGAAGGAAAATATATTAGATCCTGACAGTACAGCATTATACTTTCTGCTGCTGTTGAGGTCTCCTGACACTTTCTGAACAGCACTGCATTGCAAAAATCAGGTGAAAATCTCCTCCCTGAACACGTTTCATCTGTATTTCATCCTCCGCCTTCTCCTTTAAACTCCTGTGGAGGGCAACACACTTCACATGCAGGAAGAACAGGTAAGAGGGTGCAGAATATGCAGCTGGAATCCAGATGCAGAGTGCAAATGTGCCTGCTGATCCACGGCGTTCGAGCTGCCCATCTCCAATGGCAGCCGCATCTCCTCTCAGACAGAGACAAATCACCAAGGAAGAGATCAAAGAGAAGAGAAATGCTTGGAGCATTCTCACAGGATTTGGTGTTTTTTGCATTTTGCACTGCAACCATGTCAAAACTGTGCGGCGATAGTCAACCTGTTACTTCAAATGAAGGTATCATTGGATGCTACAGGCTATAAAATTGTGGCAGTGTACACAAACAGAACCTACCATCTCAAATCCCTTTCATCCACTTCTCTCTATTAATCAAGTTGCTTGCTAAAGCAGATTTATGGAAACCAAGGGGCTGCAGACAGTGCCCAGGGCATAGGAATAAATATTGAGTGCGTGCAACCATCCATGGGGTCAGACAGCTCTCCTTGCTGCATCTCCATGCTAAAAAGCAATTCCTTCAGTGTCCTTCTCTCCCTCCAGCTGCAGCTATGGGGAAAAATAACTGCAACACTGTGAGCTGTTGAGAATGGTGCAGTGAGAGAACTCTTGCTGGGCAATGGCACAGCTGGGAGAGGTGCAGGGACATGCCCCATGCTTTGCAGATGCAAAGGAACGAACTGCAGACCATGCCACAGCCCTACGTGGAAACAAAGAGAATAAATGAATCATCCTGCTTGCTGGCTGAGCGAAATCCAAAGATGTCCCCACCCCCTCAAAATGCATTCGTTTTCAGACTGTCTTCCTTACTATATTTTCTGTGATCTAAAAAAAAAATAAAAATATTTCATTCTGTTTCTGAAAAGTTTAGACCTGTCCCCAGTTTTTCTTTTCTAAGCTTGAGAGCGGAGATGAAGCATTTCTGAAACAATTCAACTGATTCCTTGAGTATCTCCGAAGCTCTTAATTCATCTCAGATTTGCATGAGCTGCTACAAACAAGCTGTGCCTGCAGAGATTATTCCTCTCAGCCCTGCCCCCTTGCATCTTAATGTTTAGGGATGTGGGGGCCAGGCTTGGCCACAACTTACAAAAAACTTTGTTGCTGCACACAGCTGGGATGGTCTCCCCAAGACCACCGCTTGCTGGTGTGCCTGTATCTGCTCCTGCTTTCCCTGCTAAGCTGACAAAAGGGGCATGAGTATCCTGTCCTCAAGATGCAGGTGAATGATGAAGGAGATCCAAAAGGGCTGTGGTGCTTTCTGGCTGCAGAGATGGCCCTGGACATGCTGGGGTTACAGGGTGCCCCAGGGCTGGCAAGGAACAACAGCTGCCTATGCTGCAAAGCACCACTGATAACAGAAGTGAGACTGCCTGTTCTGTATTCCACTGGGAAAAAGCAGCAATCCTCTTCCAGCTTCTCTGAAACCACCTCCCACCTGTGACAGATGTGTGCTTCCCATCAGGTGAAGTGAATAGAGTGGGCTGAGAAAGCAGCCTTGCTGGGCCAGATGCTGCCTTGGATGAGATCAATTGAAGAGGGGATGAGACCTAAGTGTGAGAGGGATAAAATGGGCTAAGCAGAAAACCCACCCTACTCTCTTCATGTATTTATTTTTCTTCTCCACCTTAAGCTGTTTGCAGAGCACCTGGCTGTGCCATCACACCTCACCCCACTCACTGCCAGTCTAACACCATCCACAGGCAAACGTGAGCCCGGCACAAAGCAGCTGCTGCTCCCCATGAGCAGTGCTCCTTCGACAGCAGCACTGGGAACATGCTGTGCAGAATCTTGTGGCCAGGGCTGGCAGGGAAAGCACTTCCCATCTGCACCCCAATCATCATGCAGAACTGCTCAGGTGCACACTGCTGGCAGCTCTCTTGCCTGCACAATGACACATGCTAGGAACATGCGTCATCTGGACTAGATTTCATGTCTAGTCCAAAATGTACAACAAATAACTATTTGCACAGCACAAACCTTGTAACTTCTGCTTCTGTGCAGATGGGAATCTGTAACAAGTTTAATCTGGCAAAGCAGTATCCTTTCCTGCATAACGCCCATAAAACAGCCTGTAGTTGCTACATAAAGACTGTATCTTGCAATCAAACTTATCTACAAGAGCTTATCTACTAGAAAAACACATGGTGTGTGCCTTCAGGAGACAGAAACTGCAGCAACCTTTGTTCCTCCAGCACTGCCTGCCCAGGAGCACAGCTGGCACCTCCCTGCCTGCACCCTGAAGGATGTCCCTGTGTGTGTACATGTGTGGTTCCAGACTGCTGTGAACAGATCCCATTGCCTCAAGCCATTTCCCCTGGTAAGCCAAACTTCCTCCCCCTTTCACGTGACTCTTAAACCTTTCCAATACAGTTCTATAGCATGGATCTCATGTTCTGATGCAGAAGTAGAAGTCTTCTTACCACATTAGAGACGGACAACACATCCCCCGTTGTTATCTAGGGTGACCATGCTGAGGGCAGGCCAACTCAGATCTAATAGAGTCTGTCCCTATTGACTTCCAGTTACATCTGGCTTAATGCTGTTTACACCTTTTCCAGCAGGACATCACCTGACCCCATCGTCTCCTCTGCTCACCAGCACTTCCTGCTAGCTGCAGCCTCCACACAGCACTAACCCACACAGAAAGTTTTGTTATTGATGATTCTTATGAACTCTCTGTCTTTGGACAGCAGCAATTTACTTCTGATCCATGTCTGGCATCCAGTAATTTCATGCAACAGTGGAGAGAGCTCCCGTTCTGCTGTGCACACTGGTGCAGCATGAAGCCATGCTGAGGCAGGCTGCCTGCATTCCTGGCCTTGTATCCCACACTGCCCTGACTCTGCTCTGCCTCTGTCACTGCCCCACCACAGCTGAGATGCAGTCTGAGGGATGCAGCTGGATGGTCCTTCCAACCGAAGCCATTCTGTGATTCCCCACACTGCTAACTAGAATGCTACAGCCTCACAGTGGGCCATACTCTGACATGACAAATCCATTAGTTTTGCAGGTATGTTTGGGAGAAAAATAGATACTTGATATTGCTTATGTTTTTAGACCTACGAGGGATGAAACTGCAACTAGCATTATGATAGGAAAGTTTAATGATCCCAATTATCTCTTTGGATGTATCTTTGCCTCTTCTCATCCACACAAATAAAATTTCTACCAGCTGCCAGGCACTCTCAGCTGTTTTGCAATTGCCATAGGTAACTGCAGAACAGATTGACCAGGCAGTGACCCTGAACAACTGCCTATGTTAAGTGGCAATAAAGAAGACCAGGAGTTGCAGGGCTGGCAACAGAGAAGCCCAGGAAGGGCAGGGCTGCGTGCTGGAAATGGGCTCCAGCAGCACCCATGGGAGGGCCCCAAGGCATCCCTCAGCATCCTCCTCTTTTGAGGACCATGCTGTCAGTGGGGACTCCCTAAGGGAAGCTGTTGCACCGGCCTCAAAGAAACCATGCAGGCCTCCTCATAATACTGCAGATGTTAATGAGAGCATGTGCTGCTGTACACTTGCAAGCCATCACCATAATTTATCACAGATCCTTGATAGCACATAACCCATTATTTATAGTGTTTTGCTCTTCACTAATCTAACCTGTGTTATCCCCTCCAGCTTTGTTCACCCCAAGCAGATCCAAAACAAGCTGCTTTCCCTTGACCTGACAGCCACTCTCCTCCACAAAGTTATTTTGGAATCATTTAGGCAGTGGCAGTCACAGCTCTTTCAGCTAATTTACCCTCAATTGCTATTTAACCATCTGAGCACAACCGTTCCCAGCCAAAATCTACTGCGAGGAAGGAAAAGGCCAATTGAAGAGAAAATACACGAGCAGAAAGGTGAATGAAGAACCGAATTGGAAAATGAGGGAAAAGGCTATTTTCTATATTTTTGAGAATTTGGGTATGCACAGAGAGGGAAGAGACTCCAAGCCACGAGGAGACAGCAGGGACAGTGATGAAGGAGCTGCAGTGCTGATAAGCTCCACGTGAAAGAAAAAAAGAAGGCTGAGATTTAAAATGATTTTAGAACAAAATAAAATACTGCAATTGACAAATAATATTCTCATCAGACATAACGGCCTCACCAATTTAATTAATGTGCCAATAATTTCAACATGAGACCGCATCTCGGTTTTGCGGCTATTTTTATGCGTTCTGTTCTCAGCTCTGCACACACGTAAGGCTCCTGGAAGTCAAGCACATGCCTGCAGTTATTTCACCAGAGTTACACAACACCAGCTTGGCAGCTAACCAGCAGAAATATCAGCAGGACAAATGACTGGTGTTAAGAACAAGTAAGAGACCATTTAATTACTCCGCTATTACAATGTTATACTTCAAACCGCCCACAAGACTTTCTCACTGCCTTCTCTGAACTTAGCAAGGTGACTAATGAAGCTACTTAGGCTTAAAAACCTTCCCCAAAAGCCAATGGCTCAGGGTCAGGTGTAGTGCCACGCTGCGAGGTGAGGCTCACTTCCTTGCAGTAACTCAATGGCAAACGCCCACAGTACCCAGATCTACAGCATCCATGGCATGGGCAAAGCACACAGGTCCTCCAAGTCCAACCTATTGCTGGCTGCTTAACCTCTAGAGCTGCATGCATTTCTCTCACCTTTTAACTCTCCCCATGCTGTGTGAACTTTGGCTCGATACTGCCTTTAATATCAAAATACTTTTTGGAAAGGAAGGTTGCTATGCCATCATTCCCTCTCTGAAACAAGGGGATGTGACTGCTTTGTACCTTTCATTGCTGACTGCAACGGCTTTTATACAAAGGCTACACAAATGAGTGATGAAGATGATGGTGTCATCACTACATCCCTCCCAGCTTCTTATTGCCACCTTTTGCTGAGATAAAAGAACTGGGCAAAGGCTACAAGACACTAAGACCCATAATCATGCCTGCTAGGAGACATCACTTCCTGCATTACACAGTGAAGCCTCTTTGATGGAGGCCTGCAGTTTTATAGAACACTATCAGAGCTGCCTTTTCAACACGAGAGGCTGTATTTTAATGTCTTGCATTGAATTCCCCATTGAGCTGTGCTCTAATTTCTCACAAAACGAGCAGGATCAGATGATCCAGAAGAACGTAGGATATTGAATACGAAAACTCAACGCTGAAAGTGTGGTAAAGAACAGCTTATGTAAGCTGCATTCCCTTTAGGTAGGGATATTGACACTGAGCCCCTGAGACACAGGAAATTCACTTTGTTGATAACTTCCCAATTTGTAGCCTGCTCAGTGGGAACAAATATGTGCCTGTTTAGGCATATGTCTGAAGAAATCCATGACCTCTCATTTCTCTTAAGAAATACACCTACTCTTTATTTTTATTTTGGTTCTTTTTAAGATGCAGACCAGAAGATTAACCCAGCAGTATTTCATATTCATGCAGTGCTTTCTAGGGCCAGATCCGTCTGATTTCCAAAGTACTTCTGAATTAAAATGATATTGTCTATCACATCCCAAGCTGTGGCATGAAACTTTTGTCATGTAGCACAGCAACACCAGTAGTCTGAAGAATGAAATGCAGAGAGTGCAGGAAAGAACTGGTGAGTAACTTTGGTTTTAAATAATTCTCTTTTCTGCAATACTGAACACCATATGGGTTGCAAAGGGGAAGAGGCAGCCTTGGAGAAACCATTTCTTTCAGAAATGAAGATTAGAGAAAACACAGTAAAACATTAATAAGGAACTTTCAAAATATTCACTGAGCAGATGACGTATGTCACAAGAATGATCGCTCTATTTCAGACAATAAAAAGGAAATTGAAAGAGAATTGTGTGGCATTAGACTGCAGCAGCTCAGAGAAAAGCAGCCCTGATGCTCAGATAAGATATTTCTGATGGGAATGAAGACCATGGACTTCTGGATATTTCTGGTGGGAATGAAGACCACAGAGTTCTGGCACCAGCCTCCAGCACAGCCACAAAGAGCCATGGCTACACATCACCTCTGTTACACGTCACCACTGCCCACGTGAAAGGCACTGAGAGTCTCCTGGGAAAGCAACAGGATTTCTGTGATAAAATACACATGTGAGGATTGAAAGAGCTGCAAAGCACTGAGATTTTCATGGGGAATTCAAATTAAAGACCTACGAGCAAAATTAAATTCTAGCCACTGCATTGTTTTTCTAGTTAAAAGGAAGAGAGAGGCATTAACATAGTGCAGGGTCATGCACCAGTTATGTCTTATTAAGTATTCCAGCCTTCCTCAAGTTAAGCATCCCATATGGGTTCTTTTGCAGTTAGCAGTTAGTTGCTTAAAGAGAGAGAGGTCTGGATAACACCCCTTCTGTCTCTGAAGGCCTCCTGGGCTGATTGACAGGAACATGTACTGCAGGGAACAAATGCTGCCGAAATAAAAAACAAGACTGCTTTCTCAGAAGGGAGCCAGTGGGGTCATTCCTTTGTCACGTCTTCTGCTCGCCATCTTTGGTTGAGGGAAAGACAAAGAGGAGGGGTGACATTTTCCTTTCCTAATAAAAACACAAGGCATGCTGAGGAACTTCTTTTTACTTCTGATGGCTTGCTCTGAGCCCAAAGCTAGAGCAATGAGGGATGGCTTGAAATAAACATGATATTTTGAGAGGTGAGTCCCACCTTCAGGAACCAGGCCACGTGGAAGCCCAACTCAAAATCCTCCACAAAACTCACTGCAGTTAAATTCTAGACTGCTTAATGGGAGATCAGTGATAAAATGTCTATTTTTTAATTATTGCCTTTTGTCACCATACCCAACCATTTTTGAACAGGGTTTGTCTTGGCTTTGCCCTGGGCAGATCCACGGGGTGTTGAGAGGATGTGGAGATCATTAGGGCTGTCAGTGCAAAGAGGTTTCCCTGAATTCAGTAACCTCTCCATTTGCTCCCCAACTTTTCACCAGCAGTTTCCTCTCTGCCAACACAAAGGGAAGCACCTCTGTAATGTCCATTTTGTGCCATCCCAAATCTCCTCTCCAATGAAATACTTTCAAGTTACATTCTCCTTATACCATCACATTTAGTGATGCTCAAAAACTTTTCCTGTTTCTCTAGCTTCTGCAAAACCCTCCCCAGTGCTTCAGCATCTCCCTGTGTACAGCTGTGCCAGGGAAGGCCCACTTTCCTGCCCTCCCATGGGCTCTGATCTGCTCCTGTGACAAAGCTGAGCACTGGAAGCTGCCAGGCAGCAGCACAGGCAGAAGGCACTGACACAGTTCTCCCAGTTAAAAATCTGAGGATGAAAGTGTTACCCTTCCCAGAGCTCTCTGCTAGCCTGCAAGTGTCAGCATCAGCAGATCAGCTTACGATTCAGTCCTTTGGATTTTTTTCCCAGCTGGTCCTACTAGATGGCAGGAATAGGCTGCTTAGCTCAGTCTTTCCCAAATGCAAGGTGGTGGCAAGGAATCGGAATGATATTAATAAATATGCATTTGAAATGAGGCTTCTGATTCGGTGAAAAAAAGTCAGTCTGGCTAAGAAGCAGGAAAGTCATGCCAACAAATAGATTGTCGGTGAAAGAAGAGAATTAGCAGTCCCTAAATAGAGAGGTTAAGGTAGACTGAAAATGTCAAGCCATTGATATTTCATAAGGTAACCATGGTTATTTTACGCATTCCTTTGCAGCATGAATGCAGTTGATGAGAAGTATTCATGGGCCAATTGAAACAAAAATTGAAGAGATAACTCAGTGGTAATCAGTCCACAAAGACAACAAAGAACATTCTGCTGACACCACACCACAGAAAAACCCTCACTAAATAGAAGAATAAAAAAAACACTTTCACAAAAGGATGAACATCTTGAAAATCACCCTCACTTCAACCCTAATGTACCTGCAGGGATCAATACTGCTGAGTAGGACAGATCTGGTGTGATGCATGAAGCTGCCCACGTGGCCCTCTGGATAAAGCACAACTGCAATTTAATTTGCACGAGCTGTTGGAAATGCAGAGGGATGCTGCAGTCCCTCAGTGCTGCCCACTGACAGTGTCACTAACGGGTTGTGTGTGTTAGTCCTCTCTGCTGCAGCTTGAGATAATTTGCGTGCTTCTTCCATTAGAGCAGCAAGCTCTTGGTCACACTCATCTTGTTGGCTGGGGTCACCAGTCACTGGGATGACAGAAAAGGGCATCAGGGAGATCAGAAGGGACGTGGGACAGGGAATGGTAAAGACGTCCACTTGTGACAAATGACTGTGTGCTCCATTAAGCAAATCAAAAAGAACTTTGTCTTGAATGAGCCCTGTGGGTTTCAGCAGCAAAAACATTTTGTACCCCAGAAGAGAGCTGAAATGAGAGGCTGCTACTATGAGCCCAGAGCTTTTATGGATACCAAAACCTCTCCTTGCCCCTTGAATAACTTGCTACAGCAAGCACCAGTGACTGCTGACCTTTTGGTGGAACAAGTGACATCTGGCTTTGCTGCAGAAAGGCACCCGTACCCATCTGCCAGGGGGTGGCATGGGAAGGACTCAGCACAGAAGACTTCTCTAATCCCATAAATATCTCTGGTGAGCATCAGAAGCAAGCGACTCATTTTTCCCCTGCAAGTTTTCACTATTGTTGCATGACATTATAATTTCCCTGCTAAACATCTGCTCTATGGATGTATCCTAATCTGGTTTCTGTAAAGGGACTGTAAAACCAAAAGATGTCCATAGTGGGGCCAGATCTTGAAGTTCCTAGTGCACAAAAACATACATCCCAACTGGCAGCTAACAGGGTTAAAACACCCTCTGATTAAATGAAAATATCTTTAATTAGTTTAATTGACCATGCCTCAGCCAAGACCATCTGCTCAGCAGCATTTGCCTTCTCTTTGCAGGAGCGATTGATCAGCCATAGCTGGAGAATACAGCATTAGGCTGCATCAGATTTATTTTGTTTAATAGAAAAGCTAATTTGCTTTAAATTTAATTACAGGGGCCAAGATTGCTCTCTCAGTCCATTACAGCACAGAACATGGGCTGACCCTACAGCTAACAAACCCACACAGGCGTCCTTACACGTCCTGCACAGACCCAACACCCAGTGCTGCACAGACTGCCCTGGCACAGACTGACTGATGCATTTTCCTCCCCAAAACACAGCAGTGATGTGACACACACCAGGCCAGCAGCACTGCCCTCTGCCACCACATCCCTCCATCACCTGCTTTACCCCCAGTTCTCAGCACCTCCTCCCTCCCATGCAAACACAGCTCTTCAAAGCAAAAGAAGGGCAGTTTCCCTTCTTCTTGAGTCACTGTGTGCATCCACACTGCACTATTACAAAGGGGGAAATTCCATTCACTTCCCAATGCTTATTCCCTTTTCAATTTCCCATCCAGCCCTAAATCACGGCTGTCCTTCGGAGGGGCTGCAGCTGACAGGCACACTGTGGCTGCCATGGGCTGCTACAAGAGTAATTACAACCCTGCAGAAGGCTCTGGGCTGCCATTTCTGTTTCCATGGAAATAAATACTGAATTACTGAAAACAGAGTATGATGCTTTATGGATTTTGAGGCTTTTGATCGTCTTGAAAGCCCCTCAGCCCGTTTTTGTTGGCGGCAGCTTTGCTCTAAGGGAGGCAAGGGGATGACGCTGCTGGTGCAGAGATTGGTGGAGTGACCAAAAGGTGTTTCATAGGAGTGAAAGGAGGTAGGAAAAAAGGAAATGGGCTCAGGCCAATGCTCTGGGCCTTGGCAAAGAACATGGGCAGCTCTTGGCTCTGTGTGATCATCTGCTGTGCCCTTTGCAAGGGTCAACAGAGCTAGCACTAAACATCCAGCACACTACTGATGGCCATTTCATAGACTTTGAGCTCCAGAATGAAGCTAAAATGAAAAGGAACTGCTCTCTGTTCTGCGAAATTCTCACACGGGGAGCAGAAAATAGTGATCTGATGCTAAAAAGCATCCCTGAAATGAAGGCACAGATGCCCACAGACAGGCAACCCTATGCTGTGTGCAATGATCCTGGGCTCAGCCCTCATTGCAAGGTGTGGCTGGGAATTTTTCATCAGAAAAGAGATAAGTGCATGGTTCTGGGAGGAGACACAAACTGAGCTTCAATTCTGAGGTCAGCCTAACCTTCATCCCGCTGTCTGTGTTACTGGAGTATGAGTTACTACTCATATTCTGCCCCAGTGTGTTCCAGCCCTGGAACAAAGCAGACAACATCCTCCAAGCACTACCACAGCATCTCTGCCAACAATCACCCTCGGGTCTCAACACACCACACTGAAATCAGGTTCAGGAAAACCAACTGAATGGAGGAGATGAATTGTAGAATCATAGAATCATCAAGGTTGGAAATAATCTCTACAGCCATCCAGTCCACTCACTTACCATCAATACTGCCTACTGACCACATCCCTCAGTGCCACATCTCCATGGCTCAAGAGCACCTCCAGGGACAGTGACTCCACCATTCCCCAAGCAGCAGTGCCAGCGCATCACCATTCTTTTGAATTAGAAGATTTTCCTAATATCCAACCCAAAAGGATGAAGGATGAGTAGAAGGAGAGATACCACTGTAGTGGATCATCTATAATTCTGAATTGAGCTAAAATCAAATATTTGATCTGGGACAGAAATTCTAAATATCTTTTCTATTAGTAGCTCTGGAACCAATTTTTTTGGCAAGGGAGCTTTCTGCTTTGTGAGAGATGTCAGCCTGCGGACACAGCATCCTAATTCAGCTGGATAAATAAAAGTCACAACAGTGCATTCCAGTTTTGAGCCAGCTCTGGCTGGTAAGATTTGGGTTGAAAAGCTTTCTAGCTGAGATCACAGGTCCTTAAAGCACACAAAATAACTGCAGAGAAGAGTGGCGTTGATCCCTTTAGGTGATACAGGGGCTTGGTATGTGCTCTGTGCTGTACCACACACACATGCATGCAACTTACACCTACAACCCAGATGGACAGGAACAGATGTTGAAAGAACGTGACCTTCAACCATGCATTACTATGTATTACTCAGCAGGTCGACATGCCTATATTCAGCTACTTGTTTCTCATTCTAAGGGAATTAGGTGAAATTGGAAGCTTAGCACAGACATTTTTTGGATAGAACAGAAATGCCATGGAATGCTTCAGGCCTTGGGAGGAAGAGAAAGCCTGATTGTGCAGCCTGTGAATTCAAGCAATGCTGCAGGGACAGCCTGAGAGCCCAGTGCGGGCAGACAGAAGCACACAGCTTATCAGAGATTGGCTCTGGATGGGATCACTGCAGCTGGATTAACTGAACAGCACTCAACTGCATCTCCTCTTCAGTGTGTGCTAAAAATGACTTTCAGACACAGTATGAGATAGAGAAGTAAATCACTGCCCTACAGATGGGGAATAACAAGACCACAGCCTGATTTCCAGAGATGCTGTTGCAATTCAGCCATCAAAGTCAGTGTGAAATAGAGAGCTGGGCCGAAGGAAAAGCTGACTGCAGCAAAGAGCCAAGTTTGGAAATACCCAACACCTTAAAATAACATTTGTTTTTCCTGCATGACTCCTCCACAGCTCATCACAAGGCCCAAGCCCTGAGTTTTGGAGCAGAACCCCAAATCTCCAACACCCCTCCCTCAGCAGAGACACCAACCCCGGTGGAGCAGAAACGCCAATCCACACTGCGCGTGTTATGCAAAACCAGAAAGCACAACTTCAGTGTCTCTGTATTATTTAAAACGCTCTAGTCAGAGGCTGTGCCTAACAACACTTCCCTCCAAATCCATTTTGCTACAGCACTGCTTCCCATCTTTGTTTTCTAAATGCTTTTCCAACCACATCAGTCCCTTTTGCTGTCTCAGATCCTGCTGTATCATCTCTACCGCATTAAGAACTCACTCATCTCGTACCACCTGGGGATACTGCATTGAAAAAAATCCCTTTGGAAATCCTCCTCTTGCATAAATGATATAATATTTCAGATGTGAACACAAACACAGTACCAGTGATGCAATCTTTATGCAATTAGTGAGTACGATGCAATAGGAGAGCACATAAGAGAAAGGCTCCTTGCTCCACAATGAACTTCAAGCAACTTTTTGGGATTCAGCACCATTCCTGCTCACTCTTTCCCCTACCAACGTCTTCCTTTTGCTTAGAGTTTATCCACAAACAGAACACACAACGTATTTTGCTCTTCAGAAACAGGTGACGGGAGTTTCAATTAGGTTATTAAGAAAAAGATTTAACTTCCAATTAACTCAGATGAAACAAATCATACCTCAGTAATTTAACTCAGTACCCAACCATTTTACCCAGCCCAAGTCAGGGAAGCAAAATAATTGGACTGACTGAAATAAATCAGGACTGAAATAAAACACTCAATGGAAAGCAGTGACCATTTTCAGGTGTGAGGGGCCACGAAGCTCTGAGCCGCAGCTCCTGCTGTATGCGCAGGCTGAGAGCTGCACAGGGAGCTCACTGCTGATCTGCAGCACAGGTTGACAGACTGGGAGAGTGCTTGCAAAAAAGCACTTGTCAGGCAGATACGTTAAATGAGAATTGATGAAAATTCAAAGTTGGGGAGGGGAGACAGAGAAGCTGGAAGGAAATCATGCAGGAGCATCGCCCAGCCCTGCCATGGCCACAGCACATCTGAAAGTACAGAACCTGCACCCATTCCCCCATACAGCTGCACCCGGGGTCTTCCACCAGCCATAGGTAATTCAGGAAATCTATTCCATGACCAACATAAACATTTAATCATAAGAGATGAAGAGGAAAAGGGGCAGCACAAACCACTGCTCAGTGCACATCAGTCACTGTGCCCAGCAGCTCTGCTGCAGAAAATACTCCAGAAGAGTGATCTGCAGTTTTGGCTTGTGCTGGGAGCTGCCCATGGAACCTTATCCAACAAAACACCTTCAGGTTGCTAAGTTCTAATTATATCTCCTGCAACAGACTAACTAGGTAGGAGTGGACATCCACAGCAATTTTGGTGCTCCAAGGCAGGACCGAAGTACTCAGCTTATCCTTGCTATGCAGGTACTAAGAAATGAGCAAATCTCATGCTAATACTCACTTCCAGCAGAAATTGTGTCATTCTCTGGAAGCTCAAATTACAGGTTTGCCACCCCTGTATATCAGACAGAGACTCTTGGCTTCCAGAATACAGCTACAGCCTGCAACAGGAAATGGGTTGCTGCATACAAGAAGGCAATCTACAGGGAGCAGCCAGCACAAACTGCCACTGGGTTCAAGGTGCCAGCCAGAGAGGCTCTCAAAAGCAGAGATCATCTACAGAGTAGTGCAGCAGAGATCAAATACTGCTTTCTGCATCCCTGGGAACCACAAAGCAAGAGAGTAAGATTACATGTTTACGCAAAGCCATCCAAGTTCCCGAGCTGTGTGCAGGTCAGGGAGGGTGGGAGACAGAGGGCTTGAGTGAGTACAGGTTAGGAAAAAACAACTGCAAAACTGACTCAGCTCTCAACCCACCACTGACAACATCGTGGTTTTGATTTTACAGAAGTTCTCCATCAGGGGATAGAAGCACAAAATCTAGTTGGTAAACATAATTTATGAGGACTGATGCAGTCCTTGCTACTGCCTTTGCTGCAAACAAGCCTCAGTCAGGGACATTTATCCTCTCCCCACTCTGCCATAAAGGACTGAGATGAAGAACAAATGCGAGATAATTAAGCTCCTTACAGGGTAAAAAAATACATCCAAAATAATTTCGCATGTCTTGAACAAAGTTGAAAATGTCTAGACACAAGACAGAATTGGTCTCAAATGTATTAATTCCAATTAGAAGCTGATCCCCATAATTACAGGTTTTACTCCTCCTCCGAAAACTGTCCCTAGCATTACCACGCCCTTCCTGTGACTGCCATTCTTTATCCTGCTGAGATATCAATACCCAATGGAAGGAGCACAATCTGGGGCCAGGCAGAGTGATGCGAGCAGCTCTGCAGCACCCAGCCCAGCATCCCTGGGGATCCAGATCTCACTGAGGGCGAAAAAAGAGACATGGGAAAGGTTTGCATCCATCTAGGAACTTGCTGCAACCGGAGCAGCTCCAAGGCAGTGGAGATTTGGGATGTTCCCTGCTTTGGGAAGCAACAGCCATGGGAAATGAGGCTCTGGTCTGCGGGCACACAGCCCTGCCCTGCAATCTATGGCTTCCCCTCTCCTCTAAACAAGGGAGTTTGCATAAGATGTTCACCCTCAGGGTAGCTGAGCTTCCAACACTAATAAGGTTATTGCAGGCTGCAATAAAGTGCTTCTGTCATTTAGGTGGGTGATGTGACAGCATAAAGGCAAGCAAGTCACAGCAAAACAGCCCTCTTGGGCCCCATCAAAGACCTGCTCAACCAGACACAGAGCTCAGGAATGAAATTTTCCCATCTCAGCAATTCTATGGGGTTTCAGGAAAGAAAACTTTTATAAAGACTATCTAAAATACCCACAGAAGCCTCTAAGAAACCAACTAAGAGAAAAAAACACACGCAAGCGAAGGAAGCCTGCTTGGACTGCCAGAACAGAACTGGCAGTGCACAAACCCCACCGCGAACCAAAATGCTTTTGCTTTTGGAAGTTCTCTCATTTCATCACACTCAGAGTCTCCAGTTTATAACGGTGGCATTTCCATCACCAATCACTTCCCCATGAACCCATTTCCCCCCGCGCTAGGAGGAGGACCCTACCTGACAAGCATTGTACAGCAGCTGATGCTCAAACTTCTTGATCCCCAAAATGTTCTGGAACATCTCGTAGAGCTGCTCCTTGCTGAGGATGAGCTCGGAGGCAGCGCTCGCCGTCATCCTGGCCTGCTGCTTGCGGGGATCCTCCTCGCCACGGTAAATGGCATCAAACTTTGCCATCCAGGAGCTCAGGACCGTCTCCTTGCTGAGGCCATCAATTTCGGGCAGGCTGCGCACCCTCTTCTCAATGTGCTTCTTGAAGACCTCTCGGGAGTCATTGGCTGAGCACCCTCCGCTCTGCACCATCCTTGCAACGCGATCGCTTTTCAGAAACACCTGTGAGGAAAGAGTGAGTTCAATGGTGCTGCTTAAAAACAATCCCCCCTCGCTCCTGAAGGACCGCAAATAGCATTTCACTGCCAGGAAAAGCGCTAACTCATCACCAGCGTGCTTTCCAACTTCCCACTCAACAACCACATGCTGCCAGACTGACAGAGGCTGCATCTGTATGGTGTGATGTTAATGTAATCAGGTAAAGCTCCTGCTTTGTGTCTGCTAGAATGGAAACACTGTGATGCGGTGTAGGTCTTCAGGCCACGCCACACTTTGCCTGATAAGTAAATGCCATTCAGGAAAGAAAGATTATATTTTACTCTATCAAATGCTTTAATAAGAAAGTTATTGCATAACTATGTCCACCCAGCCAATTTCTGCCTTGTTAGCAGGAGTCCAGTCATCCTACTTCAGATCAACAGCATTGCATGGATCCATGTAGCCACGCATGGGGAAACCAGACTTACACCAAGCTACTAAACCAGACCAGATCATTGCAGGCCACCCTGCGAGGTGCAGGACATTGGCAGCAGGAGGGAGAAGACAGCTGATGAAGGTGTTCTTATCACTTCAAGAACAGAGGGTCCAGATGTAGCAGGGCCCAGCACAGCAGGAGATTCCACAGGAGCCATAGAGAGCCAAGGGGTGACAGGGTGACAGGGGAATGTTGTGCTAGCTCTCCCCCCTCCAAGCCCTGAAGGCAGAAGGGCGGTCAATGCCAAGTGAGAAGTGCTGTTTTATTAATGATGCTGAGAACTGACAAATGTGGCAGGTTGGGAAGAAGGTGTGTCAGCACAGGGGCGTACCTGTCAGCTTTCAATAATTCAAAAGCTCACGGATGACTTGAAGACGTGGTAGATTTTTGTATTGCTCAGCAACATGGTACTCTATGTTCCCAGATGCTCAGTAACACAGGTGTCCATCAGGAATGGAAGTGGGTCTTCCTCCAGGACCAGCCCACTTCTGAGAGCCTGTGCAGCAACAACACCAGCACACCCATCTTATCTTTACAGTTTGAACACTGGTGATAACACCCTGGGTGTGCACAGGGGCTTTCAGGTTAGATAACAGGTGAGAGCTATCAGAATCTAAGCTCCCAGCACAGCCTGCAGCTGAGAAATTGCTCAGCTTGCTGACTTAGGAAACGGCAGGAGGTCACAGCCAATATCACTGCTGCACACAGCCTCGTCTTGCAACACTGGAACCAAGCCTGGAAAGTTGCTCTAACGGACAAACAGGGATGCATCATGCTTTTTGTGGCCTGAGTTATGTAGGACAATTCTAGTGAAGCATCAAGTTGAACTGCAAACATATAGCTGTTGTTTGAAAGTTTGATTACTTGATGTAATTATACAGCACAGGACTCTGGAGCTGGTCAGGAGATGCTTTCAGACAGAGTCACCAGTGAAACAGGAATGCATTTTGTCTGTTTATAAGCAGTTCCACTTTCCTGCCCAATAATCTCCTCTAAACAAATTATGCTGCTCTTACATCCTAAAATGCAGCTCACGCCATCTTGAAAACTTTCTCTAAGAGCATCTGTTCAGCAAAGCTGTGATAAACTGAGGATCCCTTGACAATTTCTTTCCTGATAAGAGATGTAAATTACTCTCAACTTCCTTCCTGTATGGAGAATGATGGAGAAGTAACTATTAGGCCAGTTTAATAGATTTAATCCAGGGATAATTTGTGTTTTCCTACCACAGAAGCAGCTGCTGTCAATTTTTTTTCTTATAGAGTTAAAATTCTCTTCAGTTTCAGTATCTGATTTTGGTCCTCTCAGATTCCACTTCCATAGAAATATTTTATGTAGGCAATTCAAAATCCTCACCTTTTATGACAGTACAGCTCTAGGGAAAAGACAAATGGTTTGCAGAAAGGCTAGGAAAAAAAACAACAAGCAATCCTCCTCATACAAATCAAAAGCTCTGATTTCCTGCAAAAACAGAACCTCTTTCCTTCTGAGAAAAGATTTTTAAAAAGGCTGCACGTAAAGAAGTGAAAAAAGGAAGGCACACAATCATTCCTTGGCACAATTAGGAGAGATGCTCCACGTTCTTTAGCGCCATCTAGTTTTGGTGATGTACACCTCCCCCACTCCTCCTTTGCTTTAGAGCACTCGTGTTTTAAAACAGGTTGGTTAGAAGATCAGGAAGATCTCTCTTAATGCAAAGGAAGAATGAGCTGCCCCACAATCCACTTATGGGATATGCCATGGGGCATGGGAGAGCCACTGCTGAGTTATGGACAACACATCTGCACACCCTGAGCTTCACAAATCTTGCAGTGTGTTAGAAAAGGAAAAACTCTGTCAACAGAGCACCAAAAAAAGGGCAAGTGCAAAGTACAAAGAGTCCATTCGCTCAAAATTTGACCCTGTCCATAAAAAAGGTGAGAACAGTGATTCATATGAGCAATGAAATCACCTTTGCTTACCTCATAGTAGCTCTGGACAGCATTTATAAATGCTTCATCTGCCACAATCTGGGTTTCTCCATTGAGAAAGGCCTGGAAGCGATCTTTGATTGTCTGGAGCTGCTGCTTACTAATCTGAAAAACACACCAAAAGGACAACAATAGTCAAGAAAGGTTCATACGGGAGGGAAGAAAACCCACACATATTCTCCTATCTCTGCAAGGTGCTTACGACATGCATTTTTGCTCCCCTTTGGGGCCAGTAGTGGAATGAGAACGACGAGTCAGCCGTCTGCCCGTAGACGCTTACTCTTTACTCTGTTCTTTTAAGAATCACAGGCACCTAAAATTACCCTGAACATAATTTCTAAACAACTCCACCACCACAAAACACACCTTTACTGCTTTTAATACAACAGACTCTTACTGCTTCAGGACACCAAAGTCAAAAGTAGACTGTTTTGTGTATGGCTGGCAGACACAGTATTTCTCTCCCCAGTTAGCCTCGCTTTGCTTTCCAGAAGACAAGGAATCTTTTTCATTTATTTATGTATTTAGGCTTGTTGGCTTCTATTGGTTTATCACAGATGAAACCTCAGTCAAGACCAGTGGTGAAAGAATTTGATGCCATTTAATGCGAATTCAAGGGCAAACCTGTTCACCTTATCAAAACAAAGACTTTGCTGTCCCTTCACTGCTCAAAACAGTTTCTGCCCAGCAGGCAACCGGTACAACTTACAAGACAACTCTAATTTTGGCACAGCGACATCAACAGAAGGTTCACAGGGCATTATTTCAGCCTTGTAAGATAACACACCGTTATTTTGCCAATTTATCTGTCAATTTAAAAATGGATACAGCTGAAAAAAAACAACAACCAAAACACCACCACCTTTTCAGCTCATTGCACAGCTTTACAGCAGGTACACAAATAATGTACCAGCAATGGCAGTAAAACACTTTAAGATGTGGGTAACGCTCATCTGAAGGGCTGCAGGATTTCGGCGTTGTTGTGTCTGGCTTGCTATGCACCTACTTCAGGTTTGAGGATAAGAATTAAATTAGACAAAAGAGAAGGAACAAAACAACATGTATACATGACAACTTCAAACTGAAAGGGAAAAGAGAGCAGTAGAAATTAAGATAATTATTTACTAATGACCAGAAGGTCTAGGAAAGGGTAAGAGGAGCACTTTTTCTTGCTCGTATGCCAGCAGAAGGAGAGAGCCCATTAGAATGGATGAAAGAAATAAAAGTAATGGCTCTAAAGGTCTAAATGGCTTCGAATAAAGCATCAAAAACTACAGAGATCCAAATGACTAGAGTATAATGAAGCCTGGTAAACACGGCTAGAGATAAAAAGCAGGAGAGGGACCACTTGGAAAATGTGACGATAAATATCAGCACGTCTGGATGATGCACCGTGCGTGGTGTTTAGGGACTGCGGTAACGAACACCACAAATACTGGTAATTAATTCTGCAACACCGTGCTGAGGAGGGTTAGTGAGCAGTGGCAATTTAACATGATAATCTGGTATTAGTTTATTCTGGTGCTTATGGAGAGGTGTTCATCAAAGCTACATAAAGCAAGTCTGGCTATCTCTGCTTCAGAAAGCATGCAACAGCCTTTGCTACCAGTGTGGGTGCCAGGAAGAATGGTCATTCTCACTCCCAAAAAGGCAGTCTAAGAAGCACCCGGACTTCACAGAGTCTGACACACAAAGCAAGGCTCAGCATCACCAGGGGTGGAACAAGAACCATCCCTGTAAACTGACCCACCTCAGCTTGGTCATTCTGAAACAAGCCCTGCAGAAAAGCACTGCCAAGCTCCTGCTCGTGAGGTTGGCAGGATTCAGTTTTTGGATAGAAGAGTCCACCTGCCTTGTCAGACACCTAAAACCCTTCGCAGCATTTGCTAATAGCACTACAGACAGCACGAACCCTTGGGCAATACCCACAGCATCAGATGTAAAACAGGATCCAGACTTATCTGAGCTGACGGAATGTCCTGATGGAATTGGAAAGAAAACTGGGTCAGCAACAAGACGAGACAGAGACAATGCAGTGATAAGTGGGAGATACCTGTGGGAAGGTGCTAGGTCTGTTTTTATTAAGCATTTAATTATCTGGAAGAGAAGAAAATCAGGACGTTAATTAAATGTATTGATGATATTGCATTAGCAACCATTGTGAATGTCAAGCAGGAACGGCGACAGAATAAAAGCCATAAGAAACCAAGAAAAGAAATAGGAAAACTGCAGGCAACATTGAAATCAGTGTGGCAAGGCACAAGACAAACTAGGAGCACAGATCTCCTGAGCTAAGAGGCTTTTCATTAGGGATTTTATCAATGTGCATGATGTTTTTATTATTTTTCCCAGGTTATTTCTTAGTACAATCTCCACAAGTCTTTGCTTGTTCAATTCCTGTAATACTACCTAGCAGCAATACTTTCTGCTCCTCCCTCAATATTAAACGGGCTACCTTCAAAACAAATGATGCTTCTTGAAATACACAGAAGATCCCAATACTCATCTGGCACACAAGCTCCCGGGGGCTGTGGAAATGAATCACCAGGTTTTTCTCTACTGGAGTGTCAGTTGCCTCCTCCTCACCCCAAGCTCTAGACACATTTTCAAAACAACAGCAAGGGAGAGCCTCTCTGATACAGTACACGTGCGCCATGGACCAGCCCATGGCCAACAGGACCCTCGTTCTTCCACCAGGCTGTGAAACAGCACAGCTGTATTGATCCGTGTCCATATTACTGTTACAGAGGTTATCTAGAAAGTCAGTTTGAGCCAGAATTAATTGCTTTTATATTAAACTTAGTTTCAGCAGTGCGCTCTGTTGTAAACATAAAGATGAAAAGAGCCGGGAGCAAACAGGACTGCTGTGGTTCTAACGACCTTCCCTTCATTTTCCAGCCCTTCCTACTTTTCCCACTACCACTTGCAAGGCCCAGCAGCCTTTACACAAGAAACAACAGCCACTTCTGCATCTGACAGAAACTGCACGATGCCCTGCTTGCACATATTGGACCCAAGTAAATGCCCCAAGTCACCATCACAGCCTGTTTGTACGGTGAAGCATTTCATAGCCTTTATCTGCAGCACATGTTTATCTGGCAGCCAAAATACACACGTGCATGTTAAAGTGGTAATTAACTGACCCAGCGATGGTGAACTACTGGTGCTGGTACCAGGCAGGGCACCCTTAGCACTCGGCATCAGCAGGCAACCGCAGGGCATTTTGGCAAACACTTGGCAGAGAAGTTCCCTGTCGCAGAACACGTTCTTGGGAAGAGTTTACCAGCAGCTGGATCACCTGGGCATCCAAATGCTTCCTGCCTTCTTGGTCTGACATTCAAGAAACTGTGTGCCCAGAACAACCTGCTGACCTCAGAAATGGGGCAGAACAAAGTCTGTTACGCGCCATCTCCCTGCCACGGTCCTAAGCAAATCATGGAACATCAGCAAAACAAGATGAGGCTCATCCAACAAGGACTTCAACTAGCCTCTGACAAACCAGCAGTCGGTGCTTTTACACAGAGGGATATCAGAGCCAGGAGCCTGGAAGCCCCTCGCGCTGCAGGCACCGTGTCAGCATCAGCACCACCTGTGTCTGGCAAGAAGCAGCTCAGCGGAAGACCGCAGGGAATTCCCAGAGGGAGCATCTTTCTTTTGTCTCAGAGCGATCAGCTTGCAGCACACAACCGGGAGCAGATAAAGCTCTATTTCCTTAGGACACCTGCTGTTCCAGTACCACTGCAAGGAGGAATATTTAACTGCTCAGCAGGCTGTTGTTCTGGGCTTGGTTTTGTAACATCTAATAAATATTTTACTGCTCCTCAGCACCAGGTAATTTAGGAGGAAGCTAAAGCAAGCTTGTGAATGAGCATCCCTCGCCGTCAGCGCTTCCACAGTCAGAAAGTTGGCTATGGCTTGAACTATGTACAAGGAAGAGATGTGACAGGGGTCAGAGCAGCTGAGCACTGGTGCTGGAGGGCATAGAGCCCAGGGGAAAGCCATAAGGGGGGCAACTACTCCTGGCCCAAAGGAGCTAGAGCAGCTGCTTCAGGGAAGATGCTCAGGAACACACATGCCACTGCTTTTTTTTTTAATCACCTTTGTATGCAGCACTAAATCTCTGGCCACCTCTACTGATACATCACCTCTAGCTCTGCACCTGCCCCACAGTCCCAGCCACGGGCACAACCCTACAAACCCAGCCAGCAGGCTGTCCTTCAGCTGGGAACTGCAGCATGTTTCCCCTGTGCTGGTGCTGCTCTCTTTGATAGGAGAGGGGCCCCATGGGGTGGTTTATGTCCCCAGCACTTGTCTTTTTAATTGCCATCTCTCCCAGGCAGATATGGCTGCTTTGCAGACTGCTGAATGTCACTGGCTTGTTGCTATCAATGTAAGCAAGCAGTATTAACTGTGCATCTCAGAGAAGTCCTCCCAGCTGCCTAACAGCATATTTTCTGGTTGTTTCAGAGAAGTTTAATATTTGTTAGCAGAGAGCTCCTTGTGCTTTGGCTCCTGACAACCGCAATGCATCTTTACAGGCACAGCAGGCAGGCACGTGCCTTTCCCTCCCTGTGCCTACACTCACAGAAAGGAGCCCATCACTGATTCACTGACTCTGACATCACTGCTCCCAGGGGACACACACGGCACATCCCTTACTCCAGGATGAGTGCTTGGAGCCTGCTGTGGAGCAGGGTGCTGCCAGAGGGAATGCATTGCCTGCTCCTCTCAGCTCCCAGCGATGCTGCTCGTTGCAGAAAATGCTCTTCTGCAGGGGCATAAATGCTCACTCTTTTCCATTTCTTTTCTGCCATTTCTTTTCTGATTCATCATGCCACTCTTTAGACACATATGAATGACATTAAACATTATTATGGTTGCTCCCACTTTCTGAAATGCAATGATGTGTGCTTTTGTAAGAGCAAACCAAAGTCAGGGTTTGGGGCTTGCCATGATCACCTTCCCCCGACATCTTCCATCTGCACCCTGCTGCTGCATGGGAAACCTGGATGGGGACACCAGAAGATGCCTACTGTCCTTACCACTTACTTGTCTCTAACAGGTGTATCCATCCAGCTCTGCATCTCCCATTGTAAACAGTTCCTTTTTTTCACTCAGATCAAACACCTCCCCAAAGAGGAAGGCACCAGTAGATCCCAGGCACAACCCAAGGACTGCTAATTATTCAGAACTTAAATGAGCCCAGGAAGAGGGTGAAGGACAGGGTGGGAACACAGGTTGGCTGTGCTGGCTTGTGCCTCAGAGAGCAGCTCCCAGGTAAGTCCTTGTTCTCCAACTGCCCTACTGTTCACTTCTTTTGTGCCTCATCTCCTGTCTTAGAAAGAAGAACAGCAGCACTTTGCTTCTCTTCAGAAACAGCTAAATGAATGAGAAGACAGAGAACCTCTCACAGACAGGGATGGTGGGCTGTGGGAGAAGAAAGCAAGCTACTTTTTAGAGGGATGCTTTCAAATCACCATTTGAACTATTTTCATCTCAATGTTCCCACTCCAGGCAGACCTTACATACTGCAGAACTAATCGTCCTTGCTGGTTAATGTATACAGCAGCTCACACTGATTTGAAAGCGTTAATGTGATCCAAAGATCTTGGACTGACACTTCAGATCTGCAAACAACAAACAGTCCTGTCTCTGAACAAAAAGGTACGTGTGTCCACCATCACTGGAGTTATTTTTGTGCTTTTTTCATCATTAAGCTCTGACTTTCTCCTCCATTTCACAGGCTATTTTAAGAACACTTCTTACTGAGCAGAGGAGACGGGCAAATGAATGGAGACTAAAGGACTCCTGCTGTGTCCCAGCCTTGTGAAAAGTGCCATTTTCAGCCTGGCAAAGTTAGCAGGGGAGGTAATACCTTTGATACTACTGAACAATACAGCAAGAACTGGCAAGAAGCTTCCAAGCACACAGGGCTGAAGTGCTGAGCCCTGATCGCACCCACACACTGCTCTTCTCCAAGGAAAACTCATCCTCCCAGAAGAGAGGGCTGCCATCTAAAGCAGTTTGAGATAGGCTTAGTGAGGTGGAAGGGGAAGCACAGGCAAGTCAAAGCAATGGGTCTTGCCCAAAGGCAGCCAGTTTTCAAAGCACCCCAGCAAGAGATCTAACCTATTACACAGCAGGGCTGTGGCTAAGAACAACTGGTCACACTGGAATTTTTCCCTTATTCTGTGCATGTACTATGACTTCCAGGAAACAAACTCTAAGAAAGAAAACATTCTCAGTTTTAAGAAAATCTAAGAGCCAAACATATTTGTGATCCAGTAGAAAAGATCAGTTGTCTCCTTCAGACAGCACTTGAAAAAGGTTCAATCAATCACTCAAGCCAGAACAGAACTCATTTCTAGACGAAAAACAAGAGAAAAGGTGTGAAACTTCAGCATACCTCCTCCTCACATTTCCTGCTGAAGTGAGTAATCTCAGATTTTACAAGGGCACGTTGCTTGGTGCTGGAAAAAAAAGTTTGGTAGAAGGTAGTTTGGTCCAAGCAGCAAACTGCTGTTAGAAAACAGCACTGCATTTGCATCCCCGTTGCTGCGCAGAGACACGAGGTGTGGGAACTGGCATTGGCTGGTATGTACATAGATCGTTGAGAAAGGCATCAGGATACATTATTCACAGTAATAATGATTTCCACTGGAAAGGTTTATTATTACAATTGTTCTTACCTACTTTAAGGCAATGTACTGTTAAAGTTATCCAAGTTTTCCAAGCCCCTGTATTCAACCAGAATATTACAGGAGGCTGAAAATGAAAGAAGCAAACCTGGTGACTTTTCTCAGGCATCCTAGAGATGGGGTGAGTGCCCCATGGGGATACACCTCCAGGTCCAGTTTACCTCAAACAAGTTCCCAGGTTTCCAAGCTCAGAGTCCGCTGGCCCAGCAAGGGAGGCTGGAGGAAGCACTGCCCATTTCTCCATTTTGTGCTGTAAATAAAAATGAAATGCAGCCATGGCAAACTGTGTTCACCATGGTGCACATGAAGCACGTGTGCAGGGCATGCAGGTCCTGCACTGGCACCTCCAAAGAGGGCAATTAGCTGCCTGCATGAAATTAGGCGTGCAGCTTGATAATGGTCTTTGAGATAAGAGAAAGGCTATCTGCCGGCTGGCTTTGCAGCAAGTGGTCTGAGCTTTGCTACAACCTTCAGGAGCATCTGGTAAGGACAGGTGGGATATCACAGCTTCCTAGGAGAATATCCCTCTTCCTTTGGTGCCTCTGGCAGGCATGCTAGTTTCCTTTTGCCTTTCACCTCCTGCTCAGTTTAATTAAAGCCAAATAACACCCCTCAATGCTGCTTTCCATGTTCCAGAACCCTTTAGAAGTCAAAGAAGATAAATTGGGTCTGCAGTGATCAGGTTCCCCAGTGTCCATCCCAAACTTTTCTGGGCAAATGTGAGATACCAGTTTTCTAACAAATCTAGCAAAATGCAAGTTCAATATAATTATTACACATTAAACACCTAAAGTCTGGCAGTTTTCAACCATCAGTTGTATGTGACCCTGCATAAAGATCCTTTACAAAAACACAGCTACATGTGAAAGACTTTCTCAGTTACAGAGTGAGAGCTGTTTTAAGGAATCCTCTGGAATGGAGTATAATGAGGGCTGTCCCTAAAAGAGAAGGGAGTCATTCTTCTTCTTTAGGCCTGAGGCAGGGTAATTTTAAGGGCTTTAAGTTCCAGTCACTTCTCCTAGGAGGGTCACTGTTCCCTGCTATCACTGTGCTGCTGATGGAAAAGCCCCGAAGGAGTGATGGGAGTGGGCAGTGGGCAGAGCCCTATCCTGCAGGGCAGGAGGAAGAAGTGCCTCTCGTTGCATCTGGTAGCAAGTGCCTGTGTGTTGAGAGTACAAGCCAAAACCCCCACAAAAAGCAACAGAGACAGCACAGATGTCAAGCATATAATTTCAGTGTTGGTAGGAGCAGAAAATATGTGGGCATAGAGAAGGAGGAAAAAAAAAAAAACCAACAAAATCAGATTATTCTTTGTGAAAGGCAGTTGTTGTGCTAGAATTTGCCTAAGGCATTCTGCATCCTGGAGCTGCCCTTCTGTTCCCAGGTGCCCTAGAAGAGATGATGGAAACTGTAAGAGTCAAAAAACATGAAAAAGGGGGAAAATAAGCCCTAAAGAATGAGCACAACACATCAAATCACTACCTTCTTGTTTTCCTCCTCCAGCAAGCATACGGAAGCGGCTATGCCATGGCAGCAGGCTTGTGCAGGCAGCAGAACACAGAGCAGGATATAGCTCCTGGGGCATACCCAGTGTGCTGTGATCCCAGCATTGGCAAAACAGATCCCACATCACGTGTGTGCACACAGGTTCCAGCAGCTCAGCTCGCCTCAGCCCTGCTTCATACTGGAACAGTCCTATTAAAACCTCAGCCTACACCAGACCATTAGAGATAACAGTTATCTACAGAGACCCAGAGGAAAAAACACTAATCTTAGATGATCCTCAACATGGTGATTTACCTGAGAGCACCCAAAACATTTGATCAAGCTGGGTGCTTCACCTGGGGTGCTGGGTGTTCAGCCAGCATCGCCGCCAGCTTGTGCCATATTGCAGAGGGACCCACACACCGGTGCTTGAGGAGGCGTTGCTGATTGACGCTGTCTCCAAGACAAATGCCTCCTTGCATCCCAGCACTGAGCTGCCTGGCAGCTGCCTCCAAAGGACCCAGCACAACAGTGGCCATGTGGCTGGGTCCATAAACCCAGCACAAAGAATGCCAGACCCCCCCACTGCAACAGCTTCACATGGGGAAGCATCCATGCTCTTGTCCCTGACACTAGTGTTATTTTCCTATTCAGTCCCTTCTGCAGTTCCCAGACTCTGGAGATCTGCACAAGATGGTTACTTGAGTGGGCAAGTATCCTACCCACACTAAGAGAACAGGGACAAACTGGTGTGAAACTTTGTTCCACCTCCGGTTCGTTCCCAATCAGCCTTCAGTGCTTGGCTTGATGTGCACAGGAGACAGAAAGCTGTCTGCTCCAACCAAAACCCTGCCTGCAGGCTCAGAAAGCCAGAAATCATTTGCCAGAGCACACATAACAATCAGCAATGAATATTCCCTCAATTCCAGGAAATCTTGGAAAGAATAAGCCCAGTAAGTTGAAAATACAAGGTACCTGAGGACTTCAATGCCATTGCCAGTTAGGGAGAAAACAGTCAGCACCAGTCTTGGCGAGAAGACTTCTTCCTTGGCTGGTGCAGAAGCCCAAGTCTTTGCCATGAACCAGCACACAGCTGCCTTCCCCTGCTGCATACACCAGGCAAAGCTGCCAAAACAAGGAGCGGAGCTGCTGGGCAAGCCTCACTCATCAGTAGTGGCAGGCATCTGTCTATTAAACTTTGCTATTTTCCTTTTTTCCACATCCTATCTTCTGGGGTACACATAAGCTCTCCTTAAATTTAAAGGGCAAAAACAATTTCTCACTTCTTTTAGTATTCTGCACTATGATCATTTCTTTTCAAACCATGTACTGTTCCAGTGAGCCTTAATAAATCCAGTGATTTATTTCTAAGACAATTTTCTCAGAAATGGGATTTAAATGAGCAAAACAAATCCCAACTCAACCAGATACAACTGGGAACCAAAGAAATTGAAAATAACATCAGGAAAAAAAACAACAAACAACTAACTGGCATCAGAAAGCCTGTGATGTAGCAAAGGAACCACACAGTAAGCAGACATATGCAGATAATGCACAACAAGATGCAGATATCAATCCTGAGCCACACAGGGTCTGACATAAGCCAGCAAGGCAAGGCATCCAGTAGCCCCTTTGCAGCCTGAGCAGAACTCAGGAGCAGCCTCGGGGCTGAGCTTCCTGCTGAGCCTGCGTGCAGCTCTGCTGCTCAGGAGCTGACCACAGGATGGGCGACACCGGCTGCCTCCCCTGCTCAACAGCTGCTGCTACACTCCTGGAAGGAGACTGGTGCTCCATGCAGCTACTTAGGGCCTCAGAGAAACCCTCTGAAGCACCAAGCCAATTCAACAGAAGCAAGACTTCTCTTTTTCGTGGTGCCTTGAAAACAAGGACCAACACCTACCACGCTCCTCAATTTTATAGGCTTTTTCCAGGACAGAAAATAAGAGAATATTAAGCCGGCACAGAAAGCACAACATTACAGCAAAACCACTGGCAGCAAAGCTCTGTGTCACACACAAGGAATACCTCCACACTGCCGATCCTGCAGCATCACAGGGCGTGCTGTGCTGCTGACACCAGATTGCAATTTCCATTAGTGTTAATAGGAACCGCTGACAACAGTGGCAGTCAGGAAGCCAAAAAGCCTCCCATCTTGATGAGCGCCTTCATTAAGTACAGAACTGCATTAAGTCTGCCCCAGCAGCTGTGCTATGCAAACGATGGCTGCTGTGAGCATGAGGAAAGACCCAGAGTCCCCAGGAGAGCTCAGCAGCTTCTGAAGAAGTGCTGGGATGGGTGACAGCCAGCAGAGAAACAGCCCAGTGAAGACCAGCTGCACTCCTTGGGAAGGTGGATGAAAGGAGCAGGATACTCCAGTGCTGTTTCCACCTCTTAAATTGAATATGAAGAGTTTTCACTGTGTTAAGCAGACAGCAATTCTACAATCACTGTACCTTAACAGAAACAAATCCTGCATTAAATGCAGTGATTTTCAACCTCCATAGTGGTCTAGCACTTCGGATTGGAGGAAAGGTCTAGCATTACAACCATAACTTCAAGACATTTGGCATCCCCGCCCCTACAAGTACTTGCTCAAAAGCAGGGTTCTGATCCATAGACAGTGTGATTTTGGCATCCCCGCCCCTACAAATACTTGCTCAAAAGCAGGGTTCTGACCCGTAGACAGTGTGATTTTACAATCCATCCTTTTGGTCCATGCAAGGAAACAGACAGATCTCAACATATTGTTTTCTGTTCTCCATACAGGAAGAGAATGGGGTGGTGAGACCATGTTTGAAGCCTTTGGTTGGTATGGGGGCTGGTTGAGAGCAAGGATAAATGAACTGGGTTTGCAGCAGACATGAGGGACATCTTGAGTTTGCTAGTGACACTGTATGGTAAGGCTCCACCTCAGAAGCAGTCAGTATCTTGTTCATCTTTGCCATTTGTGGGATTTATTTCCTCTCACTTCATTTTTCTGAATTAAAAAGTTATAAAATAGTGCTGGAGAGGAGGCTGCAGGAATTCATGGCACTGCAACGCAGGCACACAGAGCCAAGGCTGACCAGCATGCATGAAAGTAAGTGTGGGTTGCTCCAGCACTGTCTCCTTTTCATACATTTCAGGGTATCAACTGACTGTGACTGGAGCCAGGTAGAATTTTCCATCTTTGGATACAGCACAGCATGTTTTCACTGCAGAGCTGAGAAATCATTTCCTTCTCCAAGGCCTGACTCCTCATAGCCACAGGTTTCTGTAGGTTTCAAGCATTCTTAAAGATAAGACTGCTCTTCCTGCAGCACTGGAATTTGCCACACACTGCCAGCATCTCCACCTTCTTAAATCTCATAAGTTAGCCACAAACAGTAGGACTCAGCATTTCTCTGCAGGCACGTCTGTAGTAGGCCAAATATTCTAGATGTGCGAAAGCCTAGATGTAAGTACAGATTTTATCCTTTAGAAAAAGCCAGATACAGAACAGAAGTCCTACAAAGAGCGCGTCAACTAAGTGCCATAAAGCAGTGAAGAAACAGAGGTAACACCACGCCGTTTCAGCACCGCGGTCAGCTCCAGGCTCGCCGCTCTGCAGCCGCTGTGATTCTGATTCATCGGAGCCCAGCTGCTCGCGCCCCAAGACCTCAGACCTCAAACGGAGTCCCGTGAGGGTCTGCGGGAGCCATCAACCAACCCCAAGGAACCCCAAGGCCATGGCAAGCAGAGGGAAGCACACAGCACTATGCAGCCCCCGGCCCAGCCCGCAACAAATCTGCTCTCACTACACACTGGACCCAACTGCCTTTCTCACTGACTTCTCTTCCCCCCCCCCCCCTCCTCCTTGGAAGGAGCTGATTACGGTGGAAGAGGTTCTCTGTGGCTCTCACGTGTATGAATCCTGCACTTCAGAAATTTATAATTTGCTATGTGGTTACAGTGCACACACTCTGTTTGGAATTACATAGCACACAACCCAATCAAACAGCACTAACAGCACTGGGTAGTTAAATCATGCTGTGATAAAAAAGGAAAATGATTTTGTGTAGGCATGGCAAAGTCTCCCATGTACCTCGGTCAAAGTGGCACCTACTGCCAATTATCAGGTTGGCAAAAAAACCCATCCGTTACTGAGGGTAATGGTTTAACTTAACACTTGGAGCGCATAGCTGGGGGTACATTAAGTCATTTGCACAGTGTTACTCAGCTGTCAGCAGAGTGAAATGCAGCTGAACACACATACAGTGGTACTGCACTGTAAGGGAAAAAAAATAAAAAAGCAAAAGCATCAGATGCGCAAGGAGTGTACAAAGGAGCAGGAGAGAGGTATCAGGATGGGGAGCGGGAACAGCAGAAGGAATGTGGAGCAGGGGCAGCCTGGGAAGACCACCAAAGTCCTCCAAGCACTGGAGAAATCTGCTGCAAAGAGGAGAACAACATACTCCCCATGCCCACAAGAAGAAATAACAGGTGTAAATTGCAGTGAGGAAATCAGAAGCGACCTGAGTGCTTCCAGGCCTGCACCGAGTTCAGACAGATCCTTCCAGTCCTATTTTAACAGGGCTCCTGTTCTGGACTCCAGCTAGATCAGGCCAGCTCTGGCTGCATCCTCAGCTCCAAAACTGCTTCCTTCCCCAGCTGTCTGACAATGGTTTATTTTCCTAGTGAGCTAAAAACATTACTATCCTGCATGTGGCTGCCCAGCAAGCATGCTCCTCAGGCAAGTGCTGCAGTGAACACTTGCTGCAGATGTTCCTGCTAAGGAGTGGCAAAGCTGCTTTTAAAAGGCCCTGTGCCTTTTAAAGTCAAAATATCATGTTGGCATGACCAGCCCTGTGACATACTATAAACTGCAAACCTTACCCCATGACTACATCTTGATACCATAAACCAGAGGTCAGCCTGGGCTTGCAACCAACACAAGTTCTCCCTGCAAGGAGCCAGGCATTGCACCCAGAGCCACACTGCATGCAGTCCTACAGCACGCAGCCACCACTATCTTTATTCTGGTACATTACAGTGGGAAGCTTTAATCTGCATAATCGCCTCAGAGAAGATTTCATTCAGTGAGGGGAAAGCAATCACCATTTCATTTGCAGCCAGTTGCCTTCCCAGGGTCTTCAGTTATCAAAGCCAGAGGGTCCTGGCAGCATGTGCACCTGCCTGGATAGTTTTGGGAAACAGGTTCACGCTTCCAACAAAAGCATCTGCAGACGCTCAAGGTTTTCAGCCTCTTTTCAGAGCCATTTGTCTCCTCCCAGCTGCTCCCGCTTTTATCTGACAGTCTACAACCCACATGAAGAAAACAACTGGATATAATCCTAGATTAAAGGGATTGTAACACAATTAAATACAAGTCATACCCTTGATAGAGCCTGCTGTCGTCATTCACAGAGCACAGTTCTCAGACATTGGGAGGTGTGCAGATGGTGGCATTTGGGATACTCCTTACAGCTGCTGGTTTTCCTATGCAGGCATTTATGCCTCCCCACATAGGAGAAAGGAAGAAAAATCAATCATGTTCTTATGCAATGCCATGTTATGAACCCATGGAGACTTCACTTTGAAAACTAGAAATTTAAATCCTGGTGGCTCCAGCCCCTGAGCAGGACACTGCCAGCTGCAGCCTGGGGCTGAGGGGTCCTCAGTGCCCAGCACAGTGACTGTGGTGGTACAGTGGGAGGACAGAACACACAAAGCCTGCTGCAGCAAGCACCACAATAGCCAAGCAACAGCAAGAACCTACCAGGAAGTCTTTGTGACTTGATCCTATCTGTGGAAAGCCACAATATTCTTACACACACAGATGCATATTTAAAGAAAAAAGGCACTTGAATATTCTGCTCTTTCCAGTCTGGTAGCTATAGCAGTTTGACTCGATTAAGAAACTTGAGAGGTATGAAAACTACTTATTAAAGGAGAAAATTTCCAACTGTCTCTCTCTTGTGAATTGTGGCAGCCAAAAAATCCAACTCTAACATAAAGACGTGCCTGAAGGTAGCAATTTTACTATCAGCAACATAATGACTCGTATCACTGCTGTCATCTTTGTTGGGGAAAAGTAAGCCAGGTATTGTGATCATTAGCTTTTTGATAGAGATTATCACTTTAAATGAGGATAAACACATGCATTTTAATAAGGAACGGAAGGAAACAGCCCCGAAATACAAGCAGAAGAACCCACTGCTCATGCCAAGCCCACATGTTTCTTGGGGAGAAGCTGTGGGAGCACGAGGTAGGAGGCTGCTGCTGCTGTCAGAGGATTAAAAATCAGCAGAACTTGACCTTTAATGCTAAAATTTAAAGCAACGACCTGGCTTCTCATGCTTCCATTCCCTAATGTAACCATAATCAGATTTGTGGCTGAGATCAGAAAACTGTTTGCAAAGAGCAATTTACATGCAGCCTTCAACAAGCCCGGGTGACACAATACAAAGGACATGAACACAGGCTTTTGCAAGTCCTGACTGCGCAAGTTTGAAGCTGAGATGCATATTAAGGTCATGGAACAAGGTCTTCTGCAGGTGACAGCAGCAGTACATCACGCTGCTGAGTGCTTGTACGGAAAAATTGCACTGCAGTCAGTGAGTGCTTGGCTGGGATGGGAAGCTCTTGTATGGAAACTCAAACCAGACAGCACACCTCTGCTCACAAAGCTGCCATAATGTCCAGCCCTTACAACAGACAACAGGGAGGCCAAGACTAAAAAGCTGTCTTCTCACAGCTATTTTAATGGGATACAGGAAAAGCTAAGAGCACACTGGAGTAAGCTGTTTATAAATGCCGTATGAGATGCAAAAATCCCTAACCCTGGAGCTTATCCTGCTCTGTGCAAGGCTGTTAATGACCAAAGCCAACAGCAAAACCTCCAGTGACGCAAAGAGAATCAAAACACAGCCCCAAAGCATTCGTCACTGCAAACACACTGAAGCTGAACATGCTCGGGACACATTTTAATTTACCGTTCATTATGAACGAATGTGTTTTTATCTGGTGTTTATTCCAGAACAACAAATAGAGGCAGAATGATACACCTCTGCCAAAGAAACATCAGCAGTGGATATCTACTTGCGACCAGTCACTGGAGGAGGTGCAAACAAGCACGGACATCTCTGAAAGCCAGGGGCTGACATTTTCCATGCACTGGTAGGAGAGTTTTCCCTATGTACTGCTGCATGAACTCTCAGAAGATGCTTGCATACATCACCTTCATTTACTTATTCTTTTATGCAACTTGCTTATTCAACCAGAGGTTGAAAAGAAAGAATAAGGAACCTCAACCCAGCGTAAGAAAGGACTGCCTGAATTCACCAATACAGATCACAGCTATCACTGTGGTCTTGTGTTATTGTCAACCAGTTTTAAATACACGGTATACTGGCAAGGCATCAGGAAAGGGAAAGAGCTTTAGTGGAAAGGCATGGGAACAGACCCCAAAAGCAGCTCTTCAAAAGATGACCCAAAAGTACCTGCTCTGAACTGGAGATCATGTTTTCCTGTTCACACCGGACAGAAGGACTAAACGATATTAGAGCCCACATTGCATCTCAAAGCCCTCGGAGGGAAGGGAAAGTGGTACTTCATATTTCTATAAAACAATTAGTATTGACAGAACAGACTATAATACAGCACTCAGCCCAGAAGAGTAATTAACTACTGCTGTAGCTTGCTTACTGGATGCAGATAGGAGGCAAGGAGTAGGCAATTAGGGAGCAAAGAAGCACGCCAGGCACAGGGATCTGCTGTGACTGACTACTGACCTGCAAGCTCTGTGTGAAGAAGAACATCAGTGGTCAAAAAAACACCTCACATGAGCCATGAAATGGAGTGCCTGGAAAATTAGCTGCAAGACACCCTACACCTTCAAGTATTTCTCCACAAAAGCTCAAGGGAAAACCAGCCCGGAGAGCTCTAGAGATAGCCAGAGCTCCCTGCACACAGTCTTGTGATGCTTATTTTCAAATAGCCTTGAAGAGAACAGACCTCCATCACAGTTTGGGGTCCAGAAAATAAAGGATACAAAGTACCTAAACCTGTAGAGTTTCTTCCCCAAATACAGAGAGGCACTATGAATCCACCTCTAAAAGGCTTGGGAAAACCCACCTAGTAAGCAGGCTTTGTAACACACATCTGTGATGGCCCTCTAAGCCCGCTCCCCTACAGAGGCATTAATAAAATCAGTGGGGCTCTCTATGAAAGGAAGGCAGACAATTCTGGTATTGCTTCCAGCACGGTCTGAAGAACACTTCCCTTCCTGACAGGTTTATCTTTGAGACAAAAGCCAGACTCTTCAGACCCCCAAGGACAACATGGCACAAGAGCTCTTTCTATTGCTGGGCAGCCTCAGTGGGAGCTCACAGGCCTCTTCCAAACGAAACTCAGGGAAAACCAGTCCATACAAGGCTGCTGTGCTGGGCCAGAACAAGTACCAGAATGACTCAGTCATTCTTTCTGGGCAGCCCAGACTCTCACAGCACAGTTAATGGTTATCGGGGAACAGAGCTGAATCTGAAGGCACCACCAGTGCCTTCAAACATGCTCTGAGCAGGCTGGGTAAGGAGAGGTGATAAAAGTTAATGGGAACTTGCAAGGTGTGGGGAATGAGACTGCCCCGAGATCAGTGCTGCAGGAAGCTCAGGGCCAGAAATGGGGTTCTGGCAACACAGGGTCTCTCCTCTGGGGCCTGTCAGCTCAGCCTGCAGGGACAGAGCAGAAGATGCTCTGCCTGGTTTCATGCACTTTCAGGGCATCGGCTTTCCAGCCCCAGTGGGAAACACCTGTGGCTACAGATGTGGGGTAGGGAAAGGCTGGGCAATGTTATTTAAAGGATGCATTAAGTCAAATAATCTTATCAGCCCCAGGGAATCACAGCCGAGTTCTGAAGTCACAGCAGTGAGTGCAGGCAATGCCACAGAGCTGCTGTCATGCAGATCAGGAAACCATTCAAAAGCAGAGTACTTATTTTTCATTTCTTCTCTTTCCCAAATGCTATTTTTAATCCCAGTACAGTCAGATGAGAAAGCCTTGCTTTCACTGGAATATTCCACATGACACCTCCAACCCCTTGTCTTTTTCCATCCCAAACTTAAGCAGGGAAATCTCTAATTTATGGTTTACTACATTTAGCAAACATGCCAGTATCCCTCACCTCCTCAATTGTAGGGGTGTTTCCATGCAGTATGTCTCCTACAGAAAGGCGCAGAGGCCGTGCAGCCCGAGATGAAGGCACCACGACCTGCCTTCTTGGAGCTGGCAATGTCACAGCAGCAGTACTGGACCACAGTAATGACTTTCTACATCACCCCCCCATTTTCAGCATCCCAGCCTGCCTGGCTCAGTCTTGCTGCAGCAGCTCCTCCGTCCCCATGTGGGCAGCACATCAGCACAGAAGCAGCCAGCAGGATCTGGAACAAAGCCTGGCAGTGCTGGTGCTAGGAAGGCAGCAAGGGCAGCTTCGAGGTGCTCAGCTCCACACTGCCTTACTTCCACACCCAAACTGCTTCTTGTGCAGGTGAGATGGTGGAATTGCTGCTGTGCCGTAACTCCGAAACACTTCGCATGTGGGCACAATGCTACTCCCGTCACTGAAAGCCTAATTTCAGTGCACGTATCTGCATGAATGCACAAGGTAAGAACTAAAAATAGAAGTATCCTATTTTAATGCATCTAGTCAGCAGGTACAGAAGCGGTGTAAACAGTGATTCAGCAGCAGCCCATGTGATGCAGGTTGTTCCTCTGCCTCTGTCTCCCTTTGCTTGCAGCCCTACCCTCCTGCCTTGCTCCTGTCCCTCTGGCAGAGGGTAGTGGGAGTGCTTGAGAATCCCCCAGGCAAGGTCTGAGCTCCAAGGCACACATCCATTTATAGAACTGCTCTATCTCCATCATTTATTCTAGTGCTGAGTATATTTGAAACCATAATTAAGTGTTCTGCTGTGAAAATAGCTGCATAATTCACATTTTGCTATTTTTTTCCCCCCATTCAACTTACAAGCTTTGTGTCTACAAACCTGAGTCATCCAACCTGGGGGAAAAAAGAGTCTTGATGTATAACCACAGCGTATGGTTGCCATCTCTGGTGCAAAGTAGTGCTGTGAGTCCATAAACACCACTGACAAATTGCATAGGATGACACCAAGGACATTTTTCAAGTCCTGTGAGATTTGCTACACAAACTGCTATGACCTTGTACATGATTTCAACAGAGAAAAGTTGTTGGTTTTTTTTGCTGGTTCACACCCTCTACTTTCTCATTAATGTTTGCTGAGAAGCCAGAAAGAGAAGAAGATACATGAAAAACAGAGAGGCTGAAGAGCAGAAATAGCATCTTTCATTTACAATACATTTTCTAAAACTGCGACTTAGCTCTTCGAGCAGAGGGTAAGAAAATATCTCCCAGCCTTCTCGCCACTCCAGCTCTTCAATTCAAACTCTCAAAGCCAACGGGAAGAAAAACCTCCCAAGCACATACCCGCCCTGCTCCAAGTGCCTGCGTGAGCAATTCCTCCCTCCAGCCCCCAGAGTCTCAGGGCTAGCAGTCTCCTTTCTGATTCAGCAAGCTGCACTCCACCTCTAGGCTCTGCCTCCCAAAGCCACGAGGGCCATGGGAAACTCCTCAGACCTGCTATTTAGGGATGCTCAGAAGCCTCTGGCCATGCCCTGCTCCATAGAGCACCCTGCCCTGGCCCCTACTTCACCCTGCCCAGGGCACCCATGGGATGGGAGCACTGACGGCATCCTCAGCAGCCTGCCCATCGCCCATGGCACAGGGATGAAGGGCAGGCCTTCTTGCTCAGCATCCATGCATCACAGCGAGGCAGCACACACCACAGGCCAGCTTAGGGCTAAGACACTCAACAATACTAATAATCATCAAGCCATTAAAATCATGGGAGCTGTCACTGCAGCTGCAACTTTCTGAGTCATTTTTCTATTATTTGAAGGGGAATAGCCCTTGGAGGAAATGAGTTCTACATGGGGACAGCAAACATCTGAACAAGTGACAAAAATATCATGCGAGGATTTTCCTGTACAGCTTTGACTTGCCAGCACACAACTCCTAGCAAGCATAATTGACTGGGGATAACTACAGCACACAAGGATTTCAACTTTATCTCAGAACGGATTAAAGTTCTTCCTAGTCTCACCTTGACGTGCACTGAAGTCTGAATGATTTGCATTTTGACGTCTAATTGAAATGTGTGTTACTGTCTGACAGGCTCTAATCTCCTCAAAAACATGCTTGCGTGCCTCCCTTCCCAAAGCAAACACTTATCAAAAGTTTCACCTTGAATATAGGTCACAGCATTGCAATGCAAGTAATCAGAGCTGAAAAGAAAGAAAAAAAAGAAAAAGGAGATTCTAGGTACAAATATATATATATATTTGGATACATATATATATCCATATATATATATCCATATATATCCAAAAAGCACATCTGTTCTCTTGAACCACAGCAAGGAAAGATTATGACCATTAACATGAAGGTTATGCAGCAAAAGAAACCATTGGTTAAAAAAGAAAAATACCACTTGGTGTTATCTTTCATCATTAAGTTTTCATGGAAAAAACACTGTGATTGGCTTAGTCTGAATATACACGAAATGTAAAGAGACCATCTGACATCACTGAGCCGTAACAGCATAAGATAAATGGAGATGATTTGCCACACTACTGGAGCAGCTGTAACTCCCTCACAGACCTGCAATAATAAAATGAAAGGATACAGAATCAGCAAGCCATCTGCTTTCTGGCTGGCCACTGAATCTTGTACTTTCAGCGGACAGAATGGAACTGGGGGCCTTGCTCTTCTGCTCGTGTGGGTTTAAGCAGCTGAGCTGCTCCACCAGTTTGACAGCCCCTCTGCGGCTGGTCTCACGTGGGCTGTCCTGCAGCCAGCTGAGCCGTGTGCCACAGCCACAGGACAAACATCTGGAGGCCAGGATGCGGTGCAGCTCACGCCAAGAGCCCGAAACAAGGGCAGTCAGCACGTGGTGCATCCACACACAGAGAGGCAGAGCCCCGCCGTGCTCTGCAAAGCCAGGGGAGAGCAGCAGCCAGGACCTGCCCTTCACACCTCACTGCCATCTCGCTTCCATCTCAGCACGGCTCATGTAGCCAGGTCTACATGACACCCCACGTGTGTAAATTAAACATCGGCTCTTTTTATCAGCAAGTGTGTACAACTTGTAAGCATGAATTATGCAAGACTATTAACTGCCTTATTAGAAGAGGAAGCAGCTGTGCAGGCTGTGGGAAGGAAACATGCAGTTGCAGAAGGGGCAACCCATGGATATTCAGTGCCTGAACTGCAGCAATGGGTCTGGTCCTCTCTCGCATCCTGCCCTAAACAATTACTGCAGCACCCCATGAGCCCGCAGCACTCAACACAGGAGAAAAAAAAAAACAAAACATTTTATCGATGGCAGATCAAGAAACAGCACCTTGCTGAGCAGCTCAGGAAACTGCCACACAGTTTGGGCCACCTTACTGGTGAGCTGCAGAGAGCCACGGGCTGGTGAGCCAAGCCTGTGACACTGAATCTTTGCAGAGCTGACATCATGCTTAATAGGTGTGCTGAGGGCACAACGTACCTATAGGCTGAGAAAGCTTTTGGTACAATTTCACATGAAATATTAATCTCTCCAGTCAATAGGAATGCTATTAGGATAGAGTGCCTGGGCTGTATGCAGTTGGGAACAAAGTAGGTGCCTACAGGGGAGGCACAGACTGGTATTAAGGCCAGGTTTATTTACTGTATATAGCATGAAGCAAACATCAAACACCACGATTACGTTTACTGATGATTCAGAGTCGTGTGGGCTCCTCAATACACAAGAGGAGGTCAACAAAGCCCTGGACAACTGTGAGCAAGCAAGCACCTCAGGGGATAATTAAATTAATTCAAGCTATGGAAATGCCATACAACACGGCTAAATCATAGAGCAAATAACAATAGAAAGGACTTTGAACTCTGGGACAACATGAGACAAACCCAGGCTACCGCTGGCTCCCAGGTACAGATGCAGTGTGCCAGGTGCCATACAAGCACAAGGCCCACATCTATTTTAGCCATCAGAGAGAAAATCACTAATAAAGAAACCCCAGTAACAGCAGTTGTGTGTTCTCAGCCCAACACACATGGCTTTGGAGAGGTCAGAATGCACAGGAACAGCTCGTGACGCAGCAGCACTGTGTATGTGTGGTTGCAAAGGTCCCAGGAGAACACGGCTGATTCGCAGCACCTGTGACACCAACAAATCAGCACCATGGGGACAGAGCTGGTGTCACCACAGCATGGCACCCTCCAGCATAAAAAGTGCTTTGGAAGAACACAGTTTCCCACCAGAACCCTAAAAGCATAGGCAGCCTGCATCGCTTACCTGCCACTAATTGCCAGAGCTGCACTGAGGAGCCCTGCCTGACACAAGGCAGCTCCCATAGCAGACACCAGCACATCTTATCCAAGCCATCTCACCCAACAAAGGAGCCCCTCGCTGGGATAGCCCCAACGGAGTGCTGTAGCAAGACCACACAGAGCATCTAGAGCTGCAACATGAGACAGGACACGGGAACAGAAGAGAGAAGTGGCAGTCGCACAAGGCCCTGAAGGCAAGGAGAAGATGCTAAATTTGATGAGGTTGAGGAAGGGAGCCAGAGGAGGAATAAATAGAGCTAATGAGAAAACAAGGCATGAGCATTCAAAAACCTGTAACACACTGCTAAACAGCAATAAAAAGGCAATTAGAGTTCCGAGATGCATGGAGGGTAATTGCATGAACTATAAATAGGGGATGGGAAGACTGTCCCGCTCAGCAGGATCTGATTCACTTTTGGGGTGACTCCTTTATAGACAGAAAAATTCTGGTCTGAAACAGAACCTGACAGAGGAGAGTTTACAGAAAGGAGATTACAGAAAAAATCTATCACATATCTTCTCTGCATGAAACACGCATCAAGCACTAGCTTTGCAATGGGAGGCTTCAGAGGTCTGAGCTTAAGGAACTGGAAATAAAAGCAGCAGAGATGCAGAACCACCTTAGAAATGGAAGTGTAAAGTGATCTCTTCTCCCTGGTTATCCTCCTCCAGCCCCCCTCACCCTTCCACACAAGCTCCCACCTGGGAGCCCACACGCTATCTGCACAGCCCTAACTCCAGCTATGCCTTGGCCACACACCAAAACAACCCTCGCTGCTCCAAGCAGCTGCACATCCCCAGCTACCATCAGCAGATGGGCCCTGCCTGGAGGCCCAGCTGGCAGAGGGTGGGCTGGGGGCACCCCGCACTGCTGAGCCCAGCAGTACGGCTGCAGCTGAAGCAGTGCTCAGTGTCCTTCCTTCATCCTTGCATCGTCACCATGCAGGTAGCGAGGCAGCTGGTTCCTGCTGCGTCACCCCATTAGCTTCCTTCCGAGGCAGCAATGAGTCTGTAATCTCTGATTACAAGGTTGGGAGCAGTCAGCTAAGATGGAAGGTAAAGCTTGAGGCCTTGACAGCTCCGTGCTGGCAACACACAAAGCTGAACCAGGAAAGGATATGTAGCACCTTAGAGAAATTTCCCTTTGGCTTGATTTTCAGCTTGTGTGATTCTCACATGACACCCCAGTACCTAAGACTCTTCTATCCAGACAGAAGAGCAGCAAACCCTTCCCACGGTAGAAGCAATTAGCTGGTGGGACCTCAGCTGGGAGAGCTTGCTTCCAAGCTCAGACAATACCAAGTAGAATCACCTGGGTACAGTTGGGAACATGGTAAATTCCCCACTGAATTCCCCTGCAGGCATAAGCACACCCTGTATGCCTGATCAGATGCAAACATATCTCACAGCTAACAAACTTTTGTACTAACTTACAGAATCCACACACTCCCAGCACCGTCCAATCCAGCTCTGTGTGTATTCAGGATCAAATTCAGAAGTCATAGCTGACATGATGCAGTTCATAAGGCATCAGTCCAGATCTTGTGAGACTGCATGGATTTCTATAAGCCACTTCTTAACAAATAGCCCTTTTTTCCCCCCTCAACTGCCAAGCAGTTAACCAAGCCAACCAAGCTACTCCCTCAGGATCCCTGCCCAAGCAGAAGATATGCTGCTCCATGCAGGTACAGGACCAGATTCAGTTCATACCCAGAGACACTTGTCCTAGATCATTGCATCTGGCTGAAAATCCCACTTAAAAAAGGATCAGAGGTGGAACACGCAGTCTAGTACCCGTAGACTATCTCATCCTATTCTGAAAGTAATCAGTGTCCTGTCCTTGGGAGAACATCACCCTAAATCAGCTTGAGTGGCCATTGTGGGACAATTGGCATGCAACCCTATTTTGCCAGAGTGCTTGTACAACACATGGTCGCATCAACCCCCAAGTCCTGCTGAAGGCAGCAAACTAAGCAAAACTAATCCTGGAGCATGACTGAATCTAGGTTTCATTAAGTTAAGCTGCTAACACCTGGGTGTAGACAGACCTCTCTGGTCTGCAGGATGGAGCACAGGGCTTGAGAGTCACGACTTGTGTGTGGAGGCAGCTTTCCTCCCACTCTTGTGTCAGCTCAACTACACAGCTCATGGTGCATCCCATAGCAATGGGTCATGATCAGGTAGCCTGGATTTGTCACGCTGCTGAAAGTCCAAGCTCCCCATCCTGCTCTGAGACAGGCAGGCTTTGAACCACAGTAACTGTGAGCACTGCATGGCTTACCCCAAACTGAATAAACACTTGTAAGACATTTTGATTCAGGTGTTTAAATTTGAGGAAAGGTCTGACTTGTTTATCAGCCTGAACCACAGGCAGACAGTGCAGAGTATGGTCACTAAAAGCACTTTCTCAACCAACAACTGCACACACACAGCAAACTCAGTGACAGCACTTACAGGTGGTGCTCATAACGATGCCCATCCGACCCAGAAGAACAGCCGGGCAAGGCAGAGGAAGTCTCCTAAGCTCTGCTTTCCCTCCTGTGTGCTCCAAGCTGTCCTAAAGCAGGGAATGAGGCCACCTTCCCTTCTACCTCTGCTCCCAGGAGGAAAGAGAGCTGGGAACAAAACCCACCTGGCAGGGTTCCACCCATCCCCCTGGGTGACAGGTCCCCTCTCCTGAACTCACTGTTCCAATTAACCTAGATTTTTGGAGACATACTACAGCAGAGATCACTCTGAGGCTGAAATCCTGGTGCTGCCAAAGCCACTGGCAGAACTGACGTTGACACCAACTGAGCAACAGCTTTATTGATCATACCATACCTATTAAGCTTCACATATTAATCACATATACATAACTAAACGTAAGCAGGATGCTTACCTTGCACTCCTCTGGATTAAAGTACTGGCAGCAGCTAACAAGGGGTTGTATTCATACACTGCTAGTTCCAGTGCTGTGATGCCCGGGTTCCTATTGCTGAACCGCACTAAAAATTAATTACTTCTTCAGCTAGCAAAAGAAATACATATGGAAATGACTTAAAGACCACTTCCCACTTGGGTGAATTGAGCATGAGTGACTCACAACTTGTCAGAAGGAATTACAAACTGTGCAAGAGGCAAAGTGCTTCGGGGAGAGTAGTGTGTCTAGACTATGCAGAGCAAGGCTGTAAATTATACTTTCTGCAAACAGTGGGCTTTAGCAGGGGTTGCATGATCAGATGAGTCCTCCCCTTTGTCAGTTCATAACATCTCTGGCCTGAGAGATTGAATAATTGAATCATTGGTCCAGATCAGGAGCTGCGAAGTTTTACAACAGCTGAAGACCAAGCTTCCAGCCCATTTAATTACCTGCTTCCCGATTCAATCAGCTGCAAGCACATAAATAGCCAAACTATGGCAAATATTTAATATCGGCTAGAATTAAATTAAGATAAGGAACTGGCAAAATAAATGATAAGTGTTTTAACTGAAAATAATCATTTTCTGTGGATTCCAGACAATTCGCTGAGCACAACACCCGTGTTCTGTTCTCTGCGCTGCTAAGGAGCAATGAAGGAACAGACAGAAAGCAAGAAGAGTATATCAGCTGCTTTCCTCTCCTGGCTGCAGAGCTGCACACCCCACAGCTCTGAGATCTCCCCAGGTTCAGCAGAGCATCACCTGACCACACATTCCCGGCTCCCCCAACAAGTCCCACCACACCACCACCTGAGTCACAGCAGTCCCATGACGACACATCAGCAGTCTGAAGAGAGAACTTGTGCAAAAACAGGATGAGAGCAACAAGTCAACCCAGGAGAATGAAGAAATACGTGATTATTTAGAAGGCTGTGTTCACTTTACTAAGATCCTAACCGTTGCAGCATCTGTACGCATGCCAAGAAGGCAGAAAGACTGTATTTTATGATGCACTGTCACAGGTTTAAGAGAGTTTGACCCCACATACCTGCTCTGCACTAAGCACAGTGCTTAAATCGGTCACTGTTCAGCAGAGCACAAGCTTAAGCTCTTTGCTATTTTGCTAGCACACCTGACACCACCTGCAGGCTTTCAGAAGGACCCAAACAAGCTCCAGTGAGTGATATGCAGCAAAGCTGCTATTTCCATCCTGGTTGCATTTGCATCACTTACAACAAAACCAATTGCCCTCTCTTCCATCACTGAGATGGAGAAGGAAGCTACAAAGTGGACTCAGCAGCACCGAGTAGCTCAGCAGGATGCAGCGATCTGCTATTTGCAGTGCTATTGGATTTGCAGCAATACACAAAGTTCTCATTACAAAGACTAAACCCAGCAGAACCCCCTCAACAAAACTCTGTGCTAAAGGGGGAAGGAGTCCCACACAAGTCACCCTGGGGTCTCCTGCAGGCTGGGAACAGAGGGATGGGATTTTGGCAGGAAAGTCAAAAGAGAGAGGAAAGCAGCAATCACACGGAGCCCATAAGGAGCTCTGTCAGTGCTCTGAATGACTTCAGCAGGAGTCAGGCTTAGGAACATGGACAAGGATTTACTCCCAGGAAGCTGTGACAGCTGAATATGGGAACATACAGGAGAAGAAAACCCAGAGTGAAATCACCTTTAAAAGGCTGAATTCAGTTTGACATGTGTTGTCAAGTTAAATTTAGCTTTCCAAACTCCATTTAAGGACCAAGTTTGTGGGAAGATGCTAGGCCCTTGCGAGACATCTATTTGAGCTGTATTTTATAAAGAAGCCGAGCATGTTTCCCATACACCACATAGAACAGATTATTTTCTCCCCAGGTCCTACACACCCTCTCCATTCCTTTGAGTCTGCTGCCAGGTCATCAATTTTCCCATTTCTTTGTTCCACCTGCACATCCCTGCCCTGTCTCCCACCCCTTCCTGTCTCTGCACAGCACTGACCTCACAGCTGCGTCTCAGCCTCCTTCCCAGCCTCACACCCCACACCAACAGATGCTGCTTTTGGAAAAACTCCTTTCTGTCCTCAGTTCACTTTCACGTGAGGAACAGCTGCTGGGTTTGTTTGCTCAGATTCCTCCAAGATGAGGAATTACATAAATTCCATTACATTCTCCTAGCATGAAAAAGTTAGGTAGGAAACAAAAGTCAAGATGATTTTGAAAATCCACAACTTACAGGAAAAAGAGTTGTGAGCAAAAAACACGCATCAAAAACACTCTAAACCTTGTCTTATTTTCAGCCACATGCTTCCTTCTCACAAAGCAGATCATCAACCTTCCAGCAGCACCAGATTGTCCTATACTGCCTTTACGTGCAGAACGGATACACTTCCCTACCTCCGTATGTTGCAATGACTAATAATAGTCCTCTGGTGTAGCAGAGCTGAATGAATGTCATTCTCATCGATACATCCAGGAGTTTCCCTGGGTATAAAGGTCATTTGTGGAGGCAGGATGCTACCAAGACTACAAAGGCCACCTATGAAACTCAGCTAAAACCAGAAATAAACAACTACCGTCCAATCCTGAGCTGTGTCCCACCACAAAGGAGAATGGGCTGTGTTTGCTGGAATATGTCTGCGTCCCTGTGCTACAGAAACTTCGTGTCTATACTGATGAGCACAGCTAGCCCTGTGTCAGCCCCAGCGCCCAGATGAGGGGCTCCTGGCACAGCTGGGTGCCACTGTGACACACGCAGAGAGGACATCGCAGCCGCCGTTCTGTGGCAAAGTCCTGCTGCCGCGCTTTGCCAAGGAACTGGGGAGCACACGTTGGGAGAAGTTGGAAGGAGGCTCTGCAACTCCTTTAAGTCAACTCCCAAAGAAAGGAACTTTGCAGTAAGTGCAAACTTGCAGACTCCCTTTGGAGGAGGACAAGGCGCACGCCATAAACGCTATTTGTCTCCTTTCAACAACCTCCAGCTGGCCAAAATCCCGGACATCCCCAATTCCCATATTGCATAACCAGGAGCGGTATCTGGGCGGCAGCGGAGCCGCCACCGGGACGGGGCCCATAGGGGGCAAAGGTGCCCCGCGCCGGGACTGCCCTTGGAGCGCCCGGGGGGCGTCGGGGCCGGCAAGGAGAGCCGGGGGGCAAGAGGCGGCGGGAACACAGCGCCGCGAAGGGCGCAGGAGGACGAAGAGGGCAGGGCAGCACCGCGGTACCTTCTGCTGCCGGCGGGCCATGTCGGTGGGCTGCTTGGCGTTGAAGGGGTAGGCGATGCAGCGCATGACGAAGACGTAGAGCTGCAGCTTCCTCTTCCTCTCCTCCTCCTCGCGCTGCAGCCGCTCCAGCTCATCCTTCTCCTTCTCGCTGGCCACCGACGGGCTGGGGCTGGCGGGCCGAGCCGCTCCCCCGGCGCGCCCGCCCGGCTGCAGCCCTCCGCCGCCGCCACCGCCTCCTCCGGGGCCGGGGCCGGGGCTCTCGCCGGGGCGGCTGGGCGAGAGGCGAGCGGCGGTGGGAGCCAGCGGCTCCTTGCCGCTCTCCTCCTCCACCAGCTCCTCCGACTCCTCCTCGCTGGACGACGGGTCCAACATCTCTGCGGTCGAGGCCGGAGCTAGGGCTGGCGCGGCGCGGCGCGGCGCGGCGCGGCTCTGCCCGGCTCCGCTCGCCGCCGCGCCCGCGCGCGCCCCCGCGCCGCCCCGCCCTCGGCCGGCCCCGCCCCTCCCCGCGCCGCGCGCACGGCTCGGCGGGCGCTGGCCGCGGTGCTGCACGGCTCGGAGCGGAAAGGAGAGGAGAGGCGGGAGCGCCGCTAGGGAGGGAGCGCGCCGGAGGCCCCGTTGCGCATGCCCGCTGGGGGCCGGCGAGGCGCGGCCGCCGCCATGGCGCTTATCTCAGAGGGGCCGCGTTCTGCGCTTCCCCCCGGCCGCACGGGGACACCACGGCGTCCTCACGGCCGCACACCGGCACCGCAGCATCTCCACAGCCACACACGCTGACCTTGCGGCGTCCCCATAGCCAGCAACGCAAGGTCGCTCAGATCATGCGCTCATAAACGATGCTGAAGGTCTTTTCCAACCTTGGTGCTTCTGTGATTCTATGGCGGAGTGATTGGGTTGGAAGAGACTTACAGAGCATTGGTGGGCTGGTTACATCCTCCTAGATCAGTCTGCCAGAGCCCCATCCAACCCGAATTGCTAATTAGCACTGACGGATGTGGTTAATGGGCACGGTGGGGATTGGTCCACAGTTGGACTTGATCTGTGAAATCTTTTCCAACCATTACGATTCTATGATTTGAAGAGCTAGACAGATTTCTGGGAGCAGCTTTTGGGGATGAATCAGTGAAGACGCCACGTGTGTTTGATACTTTAATTTTTGGTGCTTTCCAGATCTGATTGAGGCTTTGTTTGCTTATACATGCGTTTTTGTGGTGGGTGGCTGCTTTCAAAGTTTGTTTCTTTTTCTGCTTAATTAGTAGTGCTTCCACTGGAAATGTCAAAACAGCCACCACCTGTTCCACATGTTGGTAAATGGCTGTCACTTCTCAGAGGAGGCAAATGATGATTCCTGGCCATGGGGCATTTTGCTTGGCCACCGAGCTCTTAGATCACTAATGTGATGACAAGAACATCTCAAGGATCTCCTCCCTTGCAAAGTTCTTTAATTTTTTTTTAATTATGCTTTTTTTTATATACTATCTATCAAAAAATCTCTTATTGCTTTGAGTCCAGTTGTGCCAATTGAAACAAAACAAAACAAAGCAAACAGAATTAATGGCACTGGTGTCTATAATGGTATATGTAATTCCACAACAAGACTTTGGGAATTTCAAGAAAAAAATGCTGATTCTTATATTGGAGAATGAAGGCATTTCTTCCCATGGCCACACTCCCTCGTAGTTTAGGGAGTAGATGTTTGAGAGCTGCATCTCTGTGTCTTCCCTGTCCCAGACATGACAGCAGTGAAACTAAGGTGATGAGAGGAAAATTGGACCATTTTTTTAATGAAAGGTTTTCTTTCAGTAGTGAGTTTTGATCTGGTTCAGTGGCTGGGAGTACTGAGAAGAAATGGAATCATTGGGAATAAAAGCAGCTGGGAGTGACAGAAGCAACTTTTGCTGGTAGGAACATCACAGACATTGCCTATCTTTCTACAGAGACAGATTGACTCTTCTGACAGATTGTCAGAAACGATTTCTTAAATTAATTGATGCAAAATAGATACACACAATTGCTTCCCTCCCTCCTTCCAAAAATGTTCTTCTTCGGGAGCTTTCAGAATTATATTTGTCTTTTAGTGGGTGAGATTTTGCTCACTGGATAATTTTGAAATTGGACATGCTTGACAGGGTCTGGCTAGACATCAGGCAAGGATTAGGTAAGGTTCATGGGAAGTGCTGCTGGTCCAGCAAAGCAGGGACACATGCCCCTTACAGCAATTGTCCTGGTTGTCGTATCTGAGCATCAAGATTCATCATCAAAGTTTTTTTTTTCCTATATAAAGGAAAGAACAAAGTCAGAAACTCTCAGGCCTCTTACTTTCTGTTTCCAAATGCCATCAGGCATTGTAATCCAGAGATCTGTACATGCCCAGCTCTCTTTGAAACCCCTCCCAGTCACAGCTATTGGCATCCTGCTACAAAGCAGCACAACTATAGCAGTGCCAACTGCAGGAAGTATCCCCTTTGATGGCAATAAAAGGAGTAGGACTTTCAAATCTTTCAGTGGCCTCACTGCACCCATCTTTTTGACACTTTTGCAGGAGCTAAGATGGATTTGGGAATTTGGGAGATCCTAATCTGCACCCCATCTCCAGCTCCGTTGCTGCAAGGGTGGCATGAGGACCATTTCCCTCAAAGGGAACTGGAAGGTCCCCTCTTAAAAATACAAATGGCATGGAAACTCCAAATTTTGCATCAAAAATCATGGCTGGAGACATGCTGCATGAGCCAACAAGCAGCCTCACAATAGGCACTGTTGTCTGCATCACACAGGAAGAGAACAACATGAGTGGAGCCATCATGGAAATTATGTGTGTGTAACTTCCAGTGAAAATATTTCATTGTGGGTAATTGTGTAATTACCCATTATGAGTGGGTTAATGTAGACAAATGAGAGCATTAGCTAAGCCATTTCTGATATTATACTGGTGTGCATTTCTGTTTGTCCAGGACATGGTTTGGGTTAAAAGGATACAGAATGTCGGGCAGTTTGCTTTCAAGGTGCAACAGAGCTGCAAAACCTATGGCTCCTTCCAGCCTCTCACTTCACAGCAGGCTCCAGATCTGCCCCTATCTATTTGTTCCCAGCATCATGAATTAATTGCTTCTTCTGAAACACTTTCCAGAATAATTGCCTAATGATTTCCGAAGTGCCTACATTTCCATCTCTCTTGCATCTTCCAGTAAGAGGATATGCACCCAGTGTGGAAATACCTGAACTCTGTGCCTGCTCCTGATTACAGGACAAACAGGGAACAGCAAATGCAGATGCACCTGGAAGTACCTGAACCATCCCAGGAGAAAATAATGCTGCACATCTCTTGTGGCTGGAGCCTGGGGATATCAAGTGGCCTCTGATATTAAAAGCAGCACAGGTTGAAGGATATTTGAAGTATTTTGTGAATGTTTCAAATTTATTTCCATTTTGTACAGCGTAAAATGGAAAAGCCTGCTGATACTAGAAGAAATCACTGCTGTAGAGTTTGTATTCCTCTCCATTTATCCCCATTAGATGGGAGGAATCTGTGTAGGTAATGATTTGTGGAAATGACTGTAAAGAAAAGCAGAGCTGAAGCCGAGGCCTCAGCATTGCAAAGGCCATGGCTCATGGCACTGCCACTTAGTGCCTTTGAACTCAGGCTGGCAGGACAGAACACTGTGGAAAAAGCCCTCCAAAAGAGTAAACTTCATTTATAGCTACCACTTGGGAGAGCTTAACTGAATGGCTCCCACAGGGAGGCTCACATTTGCATGAAAAACAAACAAACTCGCTCTCCTTTTATTAATCTCTGTTGCAGGGCTGAGCCTGTGTGTTTATGAAAGCTGGAAGCAGTTAGCACCTTTGTAAAATGTGCATGCGCCAACTGCAGCAAGTTATGGAGATGGTCTAGAAGAGAAAAGAGAGGAAAGTGCATCCCTTGTGCTGTTTATTACATCAACAGCAGTCCTCTTTGGGCACATGAAGTCCCCTGCACTGCACATAACAGTGGGACTGGAAAGCAAGGCATGCTGCTGCTGCTGGGTTCATCTAATGGCTGCCGCTCTGCACCTCATGCACTGTTTCCTCTTGTCCAGCTCTGATGTTTTCAGACAAAAGTGCCTTTATGCCTGCAGAATGCGAATCTGAAAATGCTGCAGGGTGTGAGGGGCCTTGGTGTGATGCAGGATGAGATGATTTCAGGTGGTGAAGACATGGGCACAGTGCTGCCCAGTGCCAGCCCTGAGCAGTGAGGCATCGCCTGTGGGCTGCTGCTCATGGCAAGTCCAGGAGTCACACATCTGTGAGCGTTTGTTCTGGCTGCAGCTCACCATGGCCGTGGCCCTTTGGCAGTATGCCATCAAAACTTGGAGTAAATGTTTGCTCAGCTGAGCTTCTCGTTTTGGAATTGCCGTTTTGTGATGCAAGTCTGGATTTTGTATAGTAGCAGGTGACATGGGAGGGAGAACAAAGAGCCAAAAGAGATGGCCAAAAGTCTGCTTAAATTCAGAAAGATCTCTCGGCTCATTAAAGTGGGAAAATTCAGCAACAGCTGAAGAAGAAGAGGAGCTGCTGAGGGCCAGCCTTGCTTATGCTGTGCTACAGGTAGTAAATGAGGACTTCATTTACTACCTCTTCCTGAGGACTTGCTGTGATGTCCTTGGGTGCTCACAGTGAGGACCTGGATGATGTGCTTTTTGCACTGAGTACATTACAGAGCAGTATGAGCAGGAGGTTCCAGCAACATGTCCTTGGTTCAGGCATAAATAGAGTCTGGTCTGCAGCTACAGAAAGCCACAGTGAAACACTGCTGCTTGGTACTAATGCTAATTTACAGGAGGCAGAGAGAAATCCTGATATGACTGAGGCTCCGGTTGTTTCACGGTTTCCTAAAATAGAACAGAAAACAATCCCTGTTTCTTGGTAACAGCGTTATATAGATTACTGTGCCTCCCAAACAGAAGGGCTTAAAACGGTGCTCTTTTCACCCCTTCGTGCACACTCAGCTAATATTTACATTGGGCTGCTGGCTGCAGCAGGAGCAGGTGAGGGCAGGGAGGATGCTGGCCTTGCTCAAGCTCTCGACACAGTGATGTGTGATGGGGAAGGCAGCACAGCAGACTGGCTGTGGCAGTGGCATGCCTGGCTCTTGCACTGGCCCCAGCTGCATCTCAGCATTCTTCACGCTGTTACATTCGCTCAGCCCCCTCCCTGCCCTGTGCATGGATCGTTACGGCCAAGGTCTCCTGATTTACAAAACAGGCAGTATATTTTGCCTGTCTTTTGCAAGTTGTTATCCCAAAGAGCAGCCTCCCATCTCCTTCACGGTGGGGCAGGTGGCTCATGATAAAACTGCTTCACTGCAGACTTGTGCTGGAAGGGGACCTTAGGGACAGCACTCATGGCCCTTGTAGCCAGGGAGTTGCTGCTACAAGCCACCTGTCCTCTTTGTGAGACTTCTGGTCTAGCTAGTGCTGAGCACCCTTGGTATATTGCAGCATCCCCGCAGCCCAAAAGCTCTTGAGTGACTTCGTAAATTGTCCCCACAAAGCCTCTGGATGTGACAGCAGGCAGCAGCAGGGATTAACAAATCCGTTTCCTCGGATCACAAGGCAGGTTATCTGCATCCTGCTCTGTGCAGCTGCCTGCTGGGGAGGAGAGTGGTGTGCCCCACACCGTGATGCCAGGAAACTGGGGCTTGCAATGAGGTCACCTCCTAATCTATTTATGGGTCATGTGTTTGAAGATGCTTTGGGAAAGCATGCCAGCCTCTCAAAACGTCTCCTGAGATTCTGTTTGCCTGTGTTTCTCCTCTCAGAAACCTTCCCCTTTGAGGGTGCTGTGTGCTGCTCTCTAGACCTGAGGAGCATCTGCAAGGAAATGAGAGCTCCTGCTGCAGCCAGCACCAGGAGAGAAGGGATTAAGGGCGATGAGAGCACGTCATGGCAGAGGAGAAGATGTTGCATTCTCTGACAGCATGAGGCAAGAGAAGGTAGAGATGTGCTGCATGTCCTGGCCCCATGCCCTGATGCTGAGGCTGGGGCAGCGCCCGTTCCTGCTGGGACACAGCACATCCAGGCACTTGGCCCTGGCACTGGCTTGGGTTTTTGCAGCCACTTCAGAGGTTTGTTACACCTGGTGTTAAAATAAGTAACACCAAATTAGCCTCACCCAGCAGGTCCTGAAAGAGGGCAGATTCGATGTCTGCAGCTACTCAGCAAAATACACCAGCAAGCTGCTTATCTCCACTTTCTGACCAGACTGGCAGCATCACATCCGTGACAGTTTCAGCACCAAAATCCTTTCCAAACACCACTGAGCAGATTGTAACAATATTTTGCTGCCCAGTCAGCACTGGCTCCCAGCTTTTGAGGCGTCTGTAATTAAAAATGACTGAGTCTTATTGCAATAGGAGGAACAAGGAGCTCTATTAAATGCACTCTACTCTGCTAGCCCAGAGCCTGGAAATAATTGCAGCAGATCTATTCCAGCATGCATAGGGCTCCTGCAAAACCTGGGGTGGATTGCTGCTGTCATTCAGTGCCTGATTGAGATCCCCAGGGTGGCTGCAAGTCAAGGTGTATTTGCTTAGTTTTAACCTTCCTGCAGTAGTTTTTCTGCTGGTCTTCACCTTTCAGGAAAGCAACTGGAGAAGGTAGTAATTGATTTGTAGCAGTTACACTCTGGCTGAGTGATTGCTTCTCTGAATGCACATCCTCCCACCGTTAAGGAAATAACTGGTCATTTCCTATGGGCTTTGGGGTGTTTTTATTCTGGAAGGGCTGATTTTACTGGTTTGCAAAGGATCACTAAGAACTTTCAGCTAAAGCTTTTTCCCCAGTAATTATGAACCCTTGAATATCACTTTGCACGAATCACTTCCTCAGGTTTACAGAACTGACGAGATGGAGCTCCTATGGGGGCACGAATCTCACTTCCTATTAAACAGCACAAACATAACGAATGCCTCAGAGTCACCACTTTTAAATAAACGCATTATCAGTGGTGCAAAATCTATGTGAATTAATATGTAATATCAGTAAGTAGGACGCTCGAGCTGTATTTTAGGCACACAATAAATATTTAATGATTTCTGTTCCAAATTTAGTGTGAAAGTGATTTAAATGCACAGCATGCTCCCTGCTTACATATCAACAATTCGACAACAAATACCAGCCGGCTGCTCGTGTGCTTCCTAGAGATATACCACTCCCATGCTGCACAGCATCCACGCTGGTGGCACGGCTGTGGATCACAGCACTTGGAAAGTTATCTGCTATAAATTCAGCAAAGGACCAGCTCAGACTTGGCAGGCAGACTGGATGCTGCTCGTAAGGACTTTGCTGTTGCCATCAGACAAGATGCAAATAACATCCAGCTCCATCCAGGAGCTTGGCTGGTGCTGGCAAGAGCAAAAGAGATTGTAGAGCAAAAGAGATTGTAGCTTTTCTGACTGAAAGTTCACACACCTTGAAAGAGGTGTACCTCCTTCCTATTTCCAAAATGCTAGCGAGCATCTTGACCCACCAGGGCAAGATTAGGAGAAGAGTGCTCAGGTTCTCTATGGTGCTGTTCAGGAATTGGTGGATTTGGTTAAGTTTTCAGTGAGGAAATTCCTCTTTGCCAACTCTAAAATGACATTTTTCAGTTATTCACACCTGGCTCCTCCTGCTGTGGGCTTCCCAGACAGAAGGAAGCAGAAAGGTTTGTCTTATTAAATATCCCTGTGCAGCACCCACCCTGAGCTGGGGATGCGCCTGCCAGGATGAGATGCAGCTGCTCCAGGCTCGTCTGCAGATGCAGCCCAAAGCAGCACAGAGCCCTGATAACATCACAGACTGACAGAGCTGCTGAAGTCTGCACAGAGCAAGAGAATATTGTGGGCAATGCAGCGCAGGTCTGTGCTGCGAGTGCTCCAGATGTGCTCATTCTGCACATTTACTGGCTGAGAAAGAAAACTATGGATGTATTTTTCTCTTAAAAGCCTATTAGCAGAGGAAAATGTTCCTCTTTATACCACAGAAATCTTCTTTAAGAGGAGGTTGATTTCACTTTGATTCTCTAATTTATTGACAGGAAAGGTGCTGAGCTGCACAGATTTCAGCCTTCTAAGTAATTTGACATCTCTGTACATGATATCACACAGCAGCAGCAACAGGACTGAAAGTTTTGATGTAGGTTTTTGAAGCACTGACTTGGATCTCCTCCAAGCTTTCGTGCAGTGTTAGCATTTCCCATTACTCCGCAAATACTTCTGTTGTGAGCAGCATCTTTCAGGTGAGATGCAAATTTTTCTCTCTCCATAAGAAACTCATGCTGGGATGATGTCAAGCACTGTGCATATACACATATATATGCACATAAATGAATATTTCTACATGCATGTTGTGGTGAACACAATAATAGCAAGTGATCTGAGGACAGTACTGATTTTAAATAACTCACATCCTACTTCTAAAGAATGTAAATGGTCAGATCACTTAACAAAAGGCATTCTCCTGTTTTATGGTTTCTGGGATTCACGGGAGCATCTTGCTGCCTTGGCCTTGAGTGGTGCTTGGCCTGAACACTGCTTGCAAAGATATTACACAGAAGCAGAAAGGATCATGTTTACCAGCAAATCAAGCTGCAGCATTTAGTCAGCATCACAGGGCATCGTTTTTCAGACTGTGGACCTGCTGAGCTGCTTCCACCACCACCCACAGTCAGAGCATAGCTTGTCCTACAGAAAAATCCTGTTTCAGCAGGTGGTTCGCAGCTGCTGGTCTGTGATGCTGTAACATCATAGAACATCATGGAACAGAGGCAGCAGCTCAGCTTCCCCAGGCCTAACATGTCTTTTCCCACTTGCCCTTACCCAGGGGCTGCACATTTTGGTTCAGGAGAAGCCCAGCTTACAGTCATGGAGATGCTGGGTCTCCCAGATGCCCACCAGATTCCCATCAGTCTTAATGGGAGTTTCCTACTCCAGGACCTTGTTGCTCTCAGAATATCAATCTATCACATTGCTTGAGGATGTGTCCTAAACTTCAGGGGCAGTTTTGCAGAGCCAGGCTTCATTTCTGCATTTCTGCAGTAGGACTGTGCATATCGAGACAGAGTTTGTTTCTTCTGAACAATAGGTTTTAAAGAGCAGGGCTGCACGACAGCCTGTTTGAACAGGCATTGCTTTATTGGCCTCTCTGGAATAACTTCTGGCAAGCTGATTTACTGCAGCCATTTTCCTGTGTGTAGACTGGAGGGAGCAGGTCTGTATGCTTCTTCCCCTGGCAGCTTTTTGTGCTGGAGGTGACGATGAAAGGGGTGCCATGGTCACAGGTGGGCTGAGAGCAAGGTGGAAACATCAGCACTGGATCTGCTGGGAGCTCTGCTCCTTCAAAAGCCTCTCCATGGCTTTTGGGAGGCTGCTGGAGGCAGCAATGGCAGAAGAGAGAAGCAAAGCAGAACTGCTTGCTGAATTTCAAATGGCTGGGAAGAATAAAATCAGCTAATATCAGCTAATATCAGACCCTATAGGTCCAAGCGCAGGAGAAGATGAGGAGCTGGAAAAAAAACATAAACAGCAGAAATTTGTCAGTGGATTCCCCAGTCCCCATAGAAGCCAAAGCTCTTGTCACCTGAGCATGTTTTGTTCTGTGATTATGCAGGGGTGTCAGGGCAGGTGGGCAGGGACACCCTGCCACAAAGGAGGAGGAAGCTGCCTGGCTTTCCCTGCCCTGTGCTGGCTCTGCCCAAGCTGAAAACAAAAGGTACTCTCAGATATTTTTTGGCCACAAGTGATGGGAATGGATTTTCAAGATTGACTGCAGCTTCTCTCTGAATCTTCCCCAATAATTCCTGATTGAACACGCCTGCACTTCAACACTGCCTTGGTTTATAATCTCCAGTCCTGATGCAAAGCTCTCCAGCATGGGGGAGGCTGGTGTATGTACACAGCTTATTAAATACTGTCTCTATTAAACATTTCGTGCTGCCTTTTCAGCCTTCCATCTGGGTTTAGCTCCCGTTTCATTGCTCCACTTTCTGTGAGGTGACAGCACCATACACTGCATAGACTTGTGCGGGCTTCAGTCGAGCCACCTCTTAAAAGGCAATAAATTACACTGAGGTACCTGAGGAGCTCAGCTCAGGATTGTTCACTGAATGTTCACCTGACTTCCTTGCCTGTTTTATGTGAAGCACTACAGCACTGTGAGTGCACCTTTTATATAATTTTTCCTACCTCTGGGATGGCATGTTTAACTATCTAAAAATATATAAGCCAGTAAAGGTGTCATGTTTATTTCTAGCCGTCTGTCCCTCATCTCTTAAAATTCTTGTGATTGCAGATCAGTGAGAGATAGAAAGCTCTCACAGGGCCTCTTTCCTTAACGTTTGCTGCCCTTTTCCCCTCTGAAATAGAAAGTGGGTGACTAGGTAAATATTGCTGCAGTTGAACAAGTCCTCTGAGAGCACACAGAGCAGCATCCATATGCTGACTGCCTCACGCTGTCTGATATCCCCTGATAATTCCTGAGGAGAGCTGCTCCTGCTCCTGGTGGTAGAGCTTCATCCGGCTCCCTTCCCAGGGAGCTCTTCTTTAATATATTCCCTGTAACACTGATATTTACAATCTCTGTCTCTCTCTCTCTCTCTTTTTTTTTTTAATCATAAAACATGTACCTTCCCAGTGTATTATCTCCTATTCCTGAGAGCTTCTGTTTCGTTCTGAGCCATTTTTCTTGTCATTTCTCTATATAAATATATTTTTGTTGTTTCTCTCCTTTTTCCTGCATGTCACAGTAAGTGCCACTTGCTGTGCTTACCATGCTGTGTTCAGACAGCTAGCCCTGCTGCTCAGGACTGGATGTTGAACTTGGAGATGGTGACTTGGCACTTCATGGGAATAGCTGAGGGCACAGACAGGTCTGAGCCCCCCACGGGAAAAGAGCAATTGCAGCTGACTGTGATTTGCAGGTAGAGAGGGGCACACTTACCCAGCCTGCAGGAATAATCCATGGACACAGTGATCAGAGAACAAGCCAGCCTCTGGAAATGCAGCACAATGCATATTCTTCAAAGATCTGACCCTACTCTTCATATGTTGTCTTTAAACGTAAATCCAAGCACTCCTCTTTATTAACAAAGAAGTGTTTGATTGCAGCCTGTTAGAAGCTTCGTTAGTGTTCTTGGTGCATGAAAGCTTTAGCTAATTAACTTATGAAAAACTGGTGCTAAAAAGTAGGAGATACAACTTTAATAATGCTACCCATATCATAAACCTTGCCTTGGTGAGCTACTTAATTTTTCCAACATTTTAAAATCATTTGGAAGCATAATTTAAAGTGATGGGGATGAATGTAAGTAAACAAATCATATAATTTCAGGAGCAGTTGCCAGTCACAAAAACACAGTAGTAGCTTTGTGTCTCAGCTGTTTCTCTGCTTGCATCAGGTACTCGAGCTGTTTGGGGATGCACAGGCTCAGATTTACACCACCTGCACAGTGCTGGGGCATGAGAGGACTGCACCACTGAAGCATGCGCCTTTTCCTTCTTTCTACTTTCCACCTTATTCCGTGTCATCATGAAGCTATGCATTTGAACATATGCTGTGTCCTTAATAAGCTGCACAAGCTTTAAAGTCTCCTGGAGGTTTCAGGTTTTGCAGTAAGTGTGGAATTCAATTTGTAGTTTTGAGGCACTAAGGCAGAGCAGAAGAAACTCCTGAGCTACCATACTTCCCTGTCTCCAGCCCATGGGCACTGATGGAAAAACTAGGCATCTCTCTAATGCTGCTGCAAGCACCCTATGAGCTATCTGTCACCTAATTTGCTCAGTCCTTGTAAATGAGGACCATCTCTTGCAGAGATCACAGCACAACAGAAACTTGCAGGCTGTGGTCCTTCTCGTTTTACAGCAGGTGAGAGAAATGTGTCAGTCACATCATATCTGAGCTGTGCTGAGTGCTCTCCTTACCGATGAAAGGAGATCAGGATAGGATGGACTGGGTTGAAAAGGACCTCAAAGATCGTCTAGTTTCTACCCCTATGAGATCATGTCCTTAATGGAGATGGAGAATAAGGTCTTCAGTGTCAGGCGGGATGGACTGCATTCCAGCACCTACTGCATTTCACTTGTGTCTGTGCTGTGCTTGGATACTTCGTCTGATCAAACATTTCTCCCAGCCATAAAGCAAATCCTATATTGTATCCATAGCATGAAGTGTGTCAATGGAAAAAGCTTTGGCAGACCGCAAGATTTGACCCATTTATGTTTGACTTCTTCAGCGACTCTTTACATTTCTGGACTGCAGCCATGCTGACATTTATTTCTGCAAGAGATCTCCAATAAAATAGAGTATCTGATATTAATATGATTGACCTGCTGGCCTTGCTGAAGCTGCAGGGAAGTGAGTGTACATTTAATCAATTTTGCTGTGTATCATAGAGGTCATCACTGTGAGTGGGCTCCTGGAGATGTTTTCACTTACTGTTTCTCTACAGAAAAGCAGATTTTAGATCCCAAGATGATTTGAGGAATGAAAAATGTCCAACAAATATCTTCCTACAAAAGCTTGTCAGAAAGAAACTTGATGTCACAGATGTGTGCAGTAACCTGTGCTTTGGAAATGTGACTGCTTCCCTGCCCTGGGTACCACGAGCATCTGTGTTCCATGAGCATCATCCCTTCACTTGGCAGCCAGGCACTGGAGAGAGCACAGTCAGCACTGCTGGCTGCAGAGCAGCTATGGTTGGCCATAGCAAAGATTTTGGTCTAAGTAGAAAAGAGCAGCATTGCCAAGAATCTCAATGGTTGACAAACGCACGGACTGCTCTAAAAGAGGAATATACTAGTGAGGTTTTACTTTAACAGAGCCCCTTTTTGTATTTAGCAATAAAGTAATATTAGCACAAGCTATGCTTTTTCTTTCTTAAGTAAACATGCATTTATGTAACAATTTTAATATAAGCAGACTTCTTACTTGTGAATTAATTATATTTTATCTACTATCAGCCTGACCTGATAGCTAACTATTGATGGACAAGGCCTATCACTGTCCTGCATTCATTCCTGTGGCACTACTTTCTGTGTCATTTGAACTGCAAGTTCCCAGAAAAGGGGCTATTTTTATGTTCTGTATTTATACGGAACTTTGCATGAGAGAATTACTAGAAACTAATTACAACCAAGTGACGTAAATTAGCAGAGAACTACTTATTTGGCTGCTGTGTGGAACATGCAGTTATCAAAGTAGGTAGCCAGATTCTGGAAGCCTGAAGCTTCTCAGGAGTGTAACAGTTTACTCTCCATTTACTCATACCCCCAGTGTGCTTTTTTTTTAAGGTTCAAACAGTGCAGCGTGAAGGAAATTGATACAATTTGTTTGAAACTACCTGAGCAAAATACAAGGAAAAGCATCACCATCAAAGAGGAGGCAGTTGTCCTCATAGCTTGGTGGCCTTCATCTTCTGATTAAATCACCTACAGGGTGTGCAACCAACTCACATACCATCCACTTGTGCTGAATTTTGCATTGAGATCTCATTATTTGAGAAAAGCACAGGAACCAGCATAGCTGACCAAAGTGGCCAAAGGGATATTCCATACCAGATAGTGTCATGTTCAACAGTAAAAGTTGGAGTAAAGAAGGAGGGAGTGAGGAGCTCCTGCCTGGAAGTGGATGCAACACAAACTGGGGTTATTAGGGTTAGTGCCAGTAGCTAATTGCCAGGAATTCACTTTGATAGGAGTTTCCTAGGAAGTTAATGGCAGGTGCTGGCAGAGACTGCTGTGTCTTGAGAAGGCTGAGGCTATGCATTTGGCATCTTGGGATACTGCATGAGATTTCGTCATATGAATTTCATCATGACCTACCTGCAGCTCAGGCCTCCAGCAATCAAACCTGAGCAATGATTTGCAGGCTTGGGAGAGATGAGTGCAAGCACCTGGTGGCACAGACTGGTCCTGCATCCTCCTGGAAGGGCCAGAAGGAAGCAGCCCCAGCACTGAGATTTCCAGTGCTGAGTGGATGAGGGCTGAGGCAACACGTCTTATAATCATATAATTATTTGAGTTGAAAGGAACCTTTAAAGGTCATCTGGTCTGACTCTCCTGCAATGAACAGGGACATCATGGTCTGAAAGGCTTTGGGTGAAATAGTTTTGCAGTATTTCCCCTCTAAAATCACTGGAGATCATAGTAAGGTGGTTTCAGTCAGACAACAGGGACTGGACTTGACAGCCCCAGAGGTTCCCTGGGGCAGATCTCTAAGCTTTGTGTATGAATGGCATAAATGGGTCCATAGGGCTGTCATGGAAAACGTGGCTGTCTCAGTGCTGTGATCATGAATGCTAAGGCATGTCATATCCCTACATACCTGTCAGCACCCACGGAAGCCCTAGAGCTGATTTCAGTCACCTAATGCAAAAACACGTGATATCCAACAAGTCAGCCTTCGCTCTCAGACCTCATGCTGACAGGCAGAGCAGAATCATCTCTGAGACAGAGGAGTGGCCGTTCCTTTGGGAGCACAAGATCAAGTGATAATCATGGAATGCTGGAAAAAATCTCAGATAGTCACATGTCTGTCGGGTTTCACAGTGTGGAATAATTATCCAGCATAGCAAACTGTGAACAGAACTCAGGAAAATCCAGAAACACCTCTATGGGATATCACATTTGTGCCCCTGAGAGCCCTGGATGCTCTGTTGATGAGGGTTTGCTGAAAAGGATATAGAGATCAGATGAGTCTCAGAGGAACAAAGAAAGGAGCGATGTTTGCATCCAAACAGAAAACAAACAGAGAAGGGGAAAGTTGCAATGAATGTAATTTGGAAATTAGAAATGGGATAAATTAGATAAGGGAAGCAAAAGAATACAAGGGATGGGCTACAGAGAAAAGGGCAATAAGATCTTCAAAATATAGTAGGAATGAAGGGAAGTCAAATAATGTCTTTGGACTTCTACCAAATTGAAATTATAGAAATGGCAATAATTATGCAGAAAGGCAAATGTTTTTAATGAGCAAATATTCCTGTTCTGAACCTGGGGAGAAAAACGAACACAAATGATGCATTCCCATCAGATGATGATGATACAACAATTTGCATAACAGCAGAAGTACAGAGGGGCAGTAAGCAATGGTTATAACTGCTGAAACATCTCCAAATCAGCCATCTAAACAATTTGCATATAAGGGTTTTTAAGAGAACTCTTTGTTTTTTCGAGGACTGCTAATGCTGTTTTAACACGGATTGTGGGGAACAGGCGAAATTACAGCAGGAGAAGAAAAACTGCTATTTAAGGGAAAGCTGAATGATTTGGATATCTATAGGCCTGCTGAGCTTTGGTCCTGGGGAGATAATGGATCCCAGGCAACGAGGAACAATTGCAGAAATTAAAAAATAGTAAGCGATAATACCATTAATCCCATCAACGGGGGCTGATGAGGAATAGGTCTCCTAAAACTAACTGCATTTTTTTAATAACAAGATTACAATTTTGCTTAATAAAGGAAATAGTGTTGATTTTAGCTTCTGTAAAATATTTGACTTGGTATCCCACAATGTAATGTTCAAGAAGACAGATCAGTGCCAAATCAACACAGCACACAGAATGAATTAAATATGAGCTTAAAGAATTTGCTGCCAAAGACTGGATGATGTGGGTATGCTTCAAGTGGTTCTGCAGAAATCACTCTTTGGGGCTGCACCAGGCAATTATTTGCTGGCCAACAGGAATAAAATTGTGAATTCCCAGTTGATCCGACTTGCTGCTGACCCATGCTTGGTGAGCATCCTGCAGAACTGAACGTGATGAAACAGCACACATTTTCTTTTAGTTACAGGCATGTGTTGAAAGAGATTGTGGCACTTGTGCTTGCAAGAATGAAGATGTGATGGAGCTATGACCTAGAGAGAGCCTCTGGGAGAGCTTTGGGTCTGAGGATGAGTAATTAGGTATTATTTCTGAAAGGTTGTGCAGTTGGACATTCATAAGTCCAGAGGTGGATCCCCTTACTGTGGAAATGTGGAAATCAGGCTTTGCAGTGAAAAGCAGCATCTTTTAACAGACTGATGACACAGCTGGAGACTGCATTCACTGCTGTAAGAGCCATAGCGATTGAACCAAGATCTCTGCTTTCTTAGAGTTCAAATCCAATGGTTTTCACTGTTTTCCACTCAGGCAGTTTCACTCAGTTTTCCACTCAGTTGGTGACTATTGAAGCGCCAGACCATTCAGCAGATGCTACAGGTTGCTGGACTCCATGCAGCTGCTTTGACTTAGTGTTACACTTTTCTTCATCATACAGATTTGTTAAGGTCCAAGCAACAGAACTGGTCTCTCACCAGCTGGAGGGGGCTCTGTTTGGTTTCTTGGTGTAGGCTGTATCTTGTCTTCCTCCTTCCCCTCTGTTTTTCATAGAATGCTCCAATTCTTGTGCAATCAACTCCCAAAGCATCTCATCATGCATTACTTGACAGCCAGCACATACTGATTTTTCAGTCCTTTGGCTTCCATACAGTAAATTTATTATTTTTTTAAATTATTTTTCTATCTAGTAGCTGATGATGGCTGAAGTGCTGTAGAATCCAATTGCACCCAAGCAGCTCCGTTTGGATCACCAACCACAGTTGTTGCAGGCAAGAAGAACAGCCTGCTCTCCACACCCACAGGGGGCCTCATTCCTATGAGTTAAATCTTTTCTCTTAAGCTGTTGAGAGCTGATAGAAATCAAGTATTCTGAGTTCAGATCTCGTGAAAGTCTGGTTGTCACATACTTACCCTGAAGCCAGAGGTCATGTAACTGAGGTGGTGCTGCCCAGCTATTTTCTGAACTGAACATACCAACCACAGTGTAAAAGTATTCTCCAGCCTTTTTCTTCTCCATCATCTTGCTGCTCCTCCAACAAAGCCAAAATACCCAAGGTGTTCTGCCAGAAGCTTTGAGGTGCCTGGAGTTGTCAGAATGAGCAATTGGGCTCTGATGGCGTTAAACCACCCCATCAAGAGTGCTGGACCCTCCATATTGCAACTCAGTAAGAGAAGCAACAGCCTTGGTCCTTGTCTTTGATCCAGTAACTGGCTACCTGCCCATGGCAGGATGTTGGAATTAGATGATTTTTAAGCCCGTATCTAAGCCACTCTATAGTTCTACCACACGAAGGCTGCATTATTCTTTCCTTGTGCTGCCTGCTGCCATGGAGGGAACCTTTCAACCCACTTTGCAGTTGACTGCTTCATTCAGGAGCCCAAATGTCCAAGTGCAGATATTCATTACATTTCTTGTGGATTCACGCAGCCTTAATACCAGCATAGATCTTTTGGGGGTAAGGTTCTGTTAATTAAAATGGAGTTAAAATTGAGTTCAAGAATAATCAAAATCAACCTGCACCGCTGATAAATGAAGTAAATCAGTGCTGGACAGCAACCTACATCTCTCAAAGACGTTGAGGTACTGTTCTCCACCTGGCAGCAAGGGGACAGGATGCACAAGCCCTGAAGAGCTCGTGGCAGACCTGTGTGGACGCCTGTGCCAGCAGGACAGCGGGGGATAAGGAAGGCAATCAGAGCCACTATTAATTGCTTGTAGACTGGCTGATTGCACAGCATTAACAAGGAGGGAGTGGTGGTGGGAAACACTCAGGGGTGCAGGGATAGCAGCACTTGTGCAGCCTGAATTCCTCACATTCATGAAATTAGGGTTGCAGCAAAGGAAACAGAGGATGCCACTGCACTCCCAAAATAAACAGTCTCCTCAGAGAGATGAAAAAATTGCTTTTCTCCAATTTTTCCAATTTTTCATATTTTTATTCCCAGCTGAAAGTAGCAGAGGCATCAGAGCCTGAAAGCTGAGAGCTTTTAAACAGCAGGTTTCCTGATGACAGGGAGGGTTACAAAGTGTTTGATAGTTGTTTTGGCTGAAGATTAAAGCTTTGCATTGCTGAACCACACAGGAGACCACAATCCTGTGATGGAAACAGTTACTTTAGAAAGGAGGAAAACCTAAATATTTGATATTGTTTCTTGGAAGTAACGATCAGAGATTTTATTTATGTTTTTAAAGATGTTGAATTATTTATTTTGCAATAAATATTACTTAAAAAAAAAAAAACACCAAAAAAAAACTGGCAAGACAAATGTAAAACAAATGACTTGGAGGTCCCCAAAAGCCTTCCTGCATTGTTATTTTTTTATAACTTCATTGTGATGAAACTCTTCTTAAAGTTTCTAATTAAGATAGTATTGAGGTGGCTTCACCCGAGCACACAAAGCATTTCTTGGTGCCATTTGTCAATGCTTGCCACTGAAATCAAAGCCTTCACCAGGGGCCCAACCTGTTGTGCTGCTGCATTATGCATTCCTCACCCCTAATGCTCTTCAACAGCTGAAGATCACAGTGTGACTTGTCCCCAGCAAAGCACAGCACTGTGCTGCTCCTCCCACGCCTCGCCAGAGGGGGATTTCCTTTTGATTAGATATTAGCTGAAAGCTGCTGTCTGTGGGCTCCTCCTAAGCATTGCCTGCGTAGAGCTAAGGCAGCAAGAGCAGGCAGCGTCGCCGGGATGGGGAGAGCACCCAGCTGTGCTCCTCTGGACAGCGTGTGCACAGCACAAGGTCTTCACAGCATCTCACAGGGTATCCAATACATATGGAATAAGAAATACATATAGTTCGCTGCTAGCTCAGCAGTGTTCAGGCTAGTCCCTAGAGGTGCTTGCCTCAAAGTTAGTCTCACTTTCTGATCTTGCTCTTCCATCTTTACGCTGCTGAGTGTTTGTGCGTGATCAATTGTCACCCTTCTGCAGGGCCACATCTCTGGGGAGGGACCTGCTGCCACCTCCTGCTGCTGACAGCGTGAGCTGGGTACACACAGCCTGCTACAGCAACCTACGAGCTTCACTCTCCCACTGTTTCAGTTAATGCAACTCCTTTTGTTATTCCACACAACCACACATGTAGTGCCATTCTTAGAGATGATAGGATTTAGGGAACAGCCTCAACTTGCACCAGAGGAGATTTGGGTTGGATATTAGGAAAAATTCCTTCACTAAAAGAATAGTGATGCACTGGCACAGGCTGCCCAGGGTGAGAGTGGAGTCACAGTCCCTGGAGGGAGTCAAGAAACAGATAGATGCGGTACTTAGGGACATGGTTTAGTGGACAATATTGTTGGGAGCTGGATGGTTGGACTAGATGATCTTAGAGATCTTTTTCAACCTTAATTCTATGATTCTGTGATGGGGACTGCTGCCAAATCAAATGGAAATCAGAAATGTTGCTGTGTCCCAGAGGAGCCCAGCCATCAGATACTGCACCAACAGAGTGGCCAGCACTGGATTTACAGGTCATCAGTAAGAGAGAGACAGCATTGCAGATGTCCATCTGCATCTAAGACATGAGGTAGATTGGAGTATATGAGGAGACACACATTTTCTGTCTGTGCTTGTCTATAATTAAAGGTTTTTGTTACTGCTTTTTTGTTTTGTTTTTAAGTTGTTCCTTATTTACTTCAACAGTGTGGGGGAAGACTTGTGTGAATGTGTATTTCATTTTCTGGAGGGATGAAGATGTTATGCCTCCGCTCTGTTTGTTGCGCTGCAGGGGAAAATATGAATACAGAAAAAATAAACACCAAAAGGGATTTTGAACCCACATTTTTGGAGTTATTTAGAGTAATTGTGGTGCTTCAGATTTTCAAGAGCGCTTTGGGTTTCTGGGCTTGTGCAGTTCAGAGCAATTTAAAATTAATGGAGTACTTAAAGTTTTTAAGAGCACTTCAATTTGAAAGTGATCAGAGTTCGGGGATGCAGAGAATAAAGCAATTTAAAATAACTGGCAGTGCTTTTCAGAGTGTTTATCGTAACTCTAACATAAGTGGCCCCATGTTCTAGGGCTGCCAGCACTTCCATTGTGTCCTGCCTGCCAGGGAGGTTTATGGCAACCTCTATGACAATGAGCTCTTCATGAAAAGTCACCTGGCTGATCACAATCTCTTAAGAAAAGCATCAGTCTGTTATTAAACAGTCTATGGGTACCACTTGGGTACCAACCCTGTGTTGAAGGCTTCTCTCTGTTTGGCTGAAGGGACAGCAGCAAGTCTAGGGAAAGCTTCAAGGTTCAAACTGAAATACACCCTGCAGCAGAAATACTGCAGAAACTGCAGTTTCTCATTTGAACAAGAATTTCTATAGTTCATCCAGTCGTTGGGCCTACAGTTAAACCCAGACTGAAAACCTGTTTCAAAATACAATGATTTCACCTAAGAGTGGAACAGATTTTACAGTACTTAAACAAAACAAGATCCTTTGAGCTTTCCTGGAAAAAGCATGCTTGTGCAAGCACCTTTTCATTCTGTAAGGAAGGCAGACAGACTACTGAGAGCACTTCCAAAAATTATGTATAATGTAGCTCTTCAATGGACTATCAGGGCATTTCCTCTTGTATCTATTGAAAACTGTGGCTAAGAAATTACTTCTCAGTTGTTCCATTCATCTGCAATAAATCTCATGACTGCTAAGGGAAAGATGCCATCCTGAAATTACAGCTTTCCTGTCAATGTGCATGAACAGGTTACCCAGAAATTGTCATTTTTCATCTGAAAGCAGACATCAGAGTTCCTTTTTCAAAGCATTATTTGAAGTAGTAAGTGATGTGGAGAAGAGAGCTGACAGCAGAAAGGAAAATAGCATTTGCACGCCTTGCACAGCACTCAGACAATGCGGTAGGGAGGGAGATATGGGAAGGGAGCTGCCCCAGCTCAAACCCCACTTTGCCATCTCTCTAAAGGTTCATAGCTAATGCTGGTTGTTCTCTTTAAGCAGGCACTTAACAAATCTTGTCATTAAGAGTCAATGCTCTTATTAATCTCAGAAATAACTTAAATCTCAGAATGTGCCCCCCAAGCTCAGCACAGTGAGTCTTACTGCCCGTGGCTGGTGCCTGAGCCCTGTGAGAAGAGAGGAGGAATCACAGAAGATGCAGAGAGGATTTTTCTGCTGAGAAGGCCTTAGAAAGGCAGAAAGAATCAGCTGGAGTAAGGAAAGGATTATGCAGGCCTACCTGACAGTGGAAGCATGGAGAGGGAAAGGTGACATAAAGAGGTAAGAATTTCAGTAGGAAGCTTTATACAGCTTCTCATCATACAGGGACTGGCTCTTAAGAAAAACAAAAAGCATAGCTGGTGACACAGAGAGGGCCTCCAGGACTAGCAGGTATAGTACTACAGTTTTTTCACTCCTACAGATCAACACTATCGATCTACCATTACATCCTGCCTTTGAGATGGAGCCTGATTTATAGCAAAGCAACCACCTGAATTTTTCCAGAACACCTAATTCAGTGAGACAAGTGCAAGCTGCCTTCCTTCAAACAAAAACAAACCCACCAAAGGCATCTAGAGAACTGGACTAAAGCCAACCAGTTCTCTCTCATGTAGCTTGTACAACCTGCCTACAAGTGTATCCCCATTTCCCCCCACCTAGGTTATAGCAGAGCCTCTCACCACATGGCATCAGAGCCATCAGGCTGTGTTTGAACCCAGACCTCATGGAGCACGTACCTGAGAGCTGTTGGCCTTGGAGCAAACTGAAAATCTTATCCCAAGAGCTGAGAGGGAGCTTTACAATCTAAGAGAAGGAGGTTGCCTGATCTTTGAGTGATTCCAGCATTCCTCTTTCACCCCTTCTTAATTTGTACCTGATTATCAAGCTGTTCAAAGTTAATCACTCATTGCAAAACTCTGTGCAATATCAGGTGGGAAAAACATGTGTTCTGTTAACTAGTATTCCTCATAGATGGATGCTGTGTGAGTACTTGCAGGAAACTGCTGCCTGCTGGAAAGGGTTATTATGCTTTTTATTCCCCGTGACCTTAGGGAATAGTTTAAATTCAGTGGTGTTTCTCCTAGAGGTATACAGGTAACTGTAATATAATCTACCTAGCCCATAGTCTAAGTTATTGAAGCCAGTATTCTGGGCCCAAAAATGTGAGATTCAGAGGGTGTTAATTCTGGTGTATGATATATACATCTACACACCTGAATTAAAGATGTTTATAGATGAAATTTAGAAGGGAAAAAAAAAAAGTGTGCTGGAAATGCAAATAGACACTTTGTGGGGTTTTGTGAGTTGCCTGCATATCTGGAAGTCTGGAGCAAGAAAAGATGATGCAAATAACTGCTTCGTGCATGGATTGTTACAATTAACAAGTACCTTCTGCTTTAAATACTCAATGGAAAGCCTCTATAGGATAAACAATGCAATTATGTGTGGAAAAAGCAATCACATCTGCAGAATGATTTATAAGGATATTAACTCAATAGGCAAATCATAATTAATTAAGAAGCTTAATGTGTTGACTTTTTACTGTCTCATTATACCTCTGTTTATATCATTTGCAGGTGGGAGTCAAAGAAGAGGAGGCAGGTATTTTTTCAGAGAATTTTCCCAATTTGGAAAAAAAACCAAAACCAACAAAAGTATTTCTCAGAGGATGGAGAGATGAAAGCTTGACTCATGGAAAGGGGAAAAGAAATGATTAGGTGGTGAAGCAAGAGCTTCATAAAGCAACATTTAAGTGTGTTATGTAATAAAATGTTTTTATCATTCAAGCTTTTTAATGTGAGCTTCGTTTCCCTATTGAAATAAAGGACTTTCCAAACACGAGCACCACGTTGTTTGGTTTTGAATTTAATGTAGTAAAAGGCCTTTTGCTCCCTAATTATCACCACCTCCTGCATGGCGTGCTGGGCCATTAACACCGGGACCACAGCGGCTGCTCTGCATGCATGCTGGCACGTCTGTGTGCATGGGGATCCTGCTTGCTAATCTGCTCTATTTTTCAATAAAACTTTTTTTTTTTTTTTTTTTTTTGCATTTTTTGCATTTTTTTCAAATGCAGCCATGATGAGAAGTTTGCTGAAAGCCTGATAAACAAAGGGTTTTTCACCAGATGCAATTTCCTCTTTGCAGCGAATTTTTACTCCAGCTTAATTCCATGGCCCACACAGATTCATAAAGCTGCTTGTCATCATAAAGCACTGCAAAGCACAGAATGTGAACTTTCTATCTTCAGGATAAAAAAATGTAACAAACTGTAAAGAGGTGCTGTGTTTTTTCAGCAAGTGTGGCTTTATACCTATTTAATGAAGGGCTGCACAGAACAGGAAAAAGGAAGAGAGAGAAGAGAGAAAATATACAGAAGGAAATTAAAAAGAAAAAAAAGAAAGAAAACGAAACATGATTTGCTGAATAGAATGCAGGGCATTGAAGCTACATCCCAGCTGGCTTTCTTTCCCCATCAGGAGCTGCTGTCCCACCTTCACTCTGAACATTCCCATGCAGGAGGGAGGCACAGACATACCTGTCCACCCAAGTGCTGCTGATGTTCCTGCAGCCCTCAGAACAGCCCTGCTCTGATCTGCAGGCCCCGTTGGGTTTAGCTGCGGCCGCCCTGCCACGTCCCTCCCCATCCCTCCTCACCACAGCACACAGGTGGGCTGGCTGAGGGATGTACAACACTGCCAGCCTCACTATGCATAAGTTCTCTGGATGTTATAAATTCACCACTTTACCAAGGACAGAACCGCTCTGGAGTTCACACTGTAAATCTGAGGTCTTCTTCGTGAATTCTTCTTGGGAAGCGCTGGGAGAAGCTCCCTTTTGCAGACCAGATGAGACATCTCTCGTAGCTCATGTTCCCCATGTACTCAGCATCGGTAAAAATGACAGCAATACAAATGCTTCCCAGAAAGCCATAAAACCCTCTCCGCGTTCAGCTGGAGCCTTCGCCTGCAGGAACCATGCCGGCTTCCCCTTCCCCTGCTGGCGGAGGCGGTGATTCATAGCGACACAAATAACGCTCGGCACAAAAATGGAAGAATGGGAATAGTTTTATCATCACTCCCACCAAGATATTTTTCGAAGAATGAGTAAGTCTTCATCTATTCAACTACGTGTGTTTTATTAGTCCTAGTAAGAATGTATTAGGCCGACAAGGATCTTGGAGGTATTTGTCTTTTTTTAATACCCAGACTGCTATTGTAATGAGAGCTCCGGAGCCAGGCGGGCCAGAAACCATTGTGCTTCATCTGGTTAGGAAATGAGGTGATCAACGTGGGGTGCATTCCAATGAGGAGTGCTGCAGTAAGCCTGGAGGCCAGAGGGGAAGATTAGCTGTCGCTTATTCCCATTTCAGAGCTTCATCCAGCCAGCCAAATGTGGAAAAGGCTCTCATGAAAGGAGGCTCTCCTTAAAATTGCTGGGTGTTCCAGGAAAATCAGGTTTTCTGTCTAAAAATGCAAGGCTATAATAATAATGTCGATTATTTCCAATAAAGTCGCCTAAGCAAATGGCTTTAATTCTTCCAGGAAGGATTTTGTTCATTGTTTTAGAAGTGCTCCCTTTAACTGATGACTCCTGAAGGGTATCTGCAATCCAGCTGTAGACATTCCCACTGCTGGCAGCGTGGCCATAGCACTCAGCAGCTTGTTTTCCTCACCGCTGAGAGGTATCCTTCATGCATATGAATTCTCTGTGTTTGAAGAAAGCCGGTTAGGATAAATGGGCTTAATCATCAAGCAGAATGAACTGGAACAAAGATGATTAATTAAACGAACCCAGAAACCTCGACGAAAGGAAAAGGGCTGTAAAACATGTGAAGGTGGCCAGGTCTGTCAGTGGCAGTGTGAGGGTTTGCAAGCCCCTCACAAGAGTGCTCTTACAAAGGGTGAAGGAGGGCAATGTTTTTGCTCAGTCAAGCCTGCAGGGAACAAAATTCATTGAGCTGAGAAGCCAGCCTGAGATGCTCCTACACGGCAGTCCATATCCGAGCAAAACTTTCAGCAAGCCCTGCCAGTAGTTTGTGATGAGCAGTTAATGAACGTCTCCAGTTAAAGAAGATCCTAATGTCAGGTGAAAGCTGGTTCGCTGTGCAACTCACCCAGCAGCTCAGAGCTGAATTCTGCTGCTGGAAGGATAGCCAGGCAGGGAGCGTGCACTGGGTGGTTATTAGAATATATCAGCAGGATGCAACGTAGGTAAGTAATTCTCAACTACAGTTTCAGAAAAAATTTCGGGAGCTTTTGTCATTTTGAAAAATTGGCTGAATAACCGTTTATAAGGAAGAAGCTGATCGATGCGGTCTGTTGTCCCCCAGCGCTCATCTCTCATGAGGAAAAGAAGATTTCTGTGTAGGACGTTTCTAAGCCTGCCATGTTGAAGAGCTTTGTGCCTGCTGCTCCACCCTGCAGCTTACATTGCCACTGTCAGTTCTATTTCTCCCCACTGAATGAATATGCATCTCAGAATTTAGCTTATTTTCCAAAAGCAATCCCACTAATTATTCACGTTGAGTAAAAACCAGAGACCTCTACATTTTTTACTGCCCCTCTGTAGCTGGCAAATTGGTTACTGGTTCAGCTCCATTGAAAGCACCAGCCAAGGACAGCCAAATTACTTCTACAGCATGAGAAGCAGAAAACAAAAAGTCCCTGTTAATTTAATTGGGTCCTTTCAAGTGCTTCAGAGATTTTGTTAGCAGAGGTGCTAACATTATCATCTTGTGCTGCTTAAAACCCAACACATTTCTCACTTTGTTTTCAAACATAACACTTGGTTTTATTTTTAAATATTGATGTGGCCTGTGAAAATTTCTTAGAAATGTTTTATGGAAAGGGCAGTTCTGTGCAATTCTGGTTTTTAACTTTAAGGAACCTTTTGAGTACTGTGTGTGTTTTTCTCTTCTGGGAGAATGATGGGCAAACACTTTTCTTAATTAGCAAACGCTTATATAACTTGCCTTAATATAAAATTAGACTTTATTTTCAAGCCGCTGACCTACTAGATTTCCTCGTGTCATGTGGAGCTCTGCCACAATAGTAACTGTGAAAATACTGCTAAAATTGGAGCTGTGAGAACTGACTGCTTTATTTTTTTGCTTTTTTATGTACAAGGTCTGGCGACGCCGACAGCACAGAGGAAAGCAAAGCGCTGAGCAAGAGGGTTTGGGCCTTCTCTAAACAGACTGAAATCTGCCTCTGTAGGAGCACGGAGTGTTTGGCACAGTGCTCTTGGGGTGGGGGATAAAGTCCCTTTAATGTTCAGCAGACATCCAGTCCAGAAGGTCTTAGACTGCAGCTCTCCACTGCCCAGGTCACAGTCCCTGAACAGGAGAGTTTAACTGGGGTTTTCAGGAGTCAAAATTCGCTGCAGTTCAAGCTTTGCTTTGAACAATTTGCTGCCCTGTGAAGTATGTGACTAGCCTGTTCAATTTAATATGCCAGTCAAAGAAATCAAATGAAAGAAGCCCCGCACATATATTCCAATCTGGTTTGGAACGTGCTGTTATTTTAATTTGTCTTCTAACCTCAAGCGCTGGGTAAAAATCAAACACCTTCGCTATCCCAACAGCCTTAAGGTAGGAAAGGTGCTGGAACAGAATGTTTTCCACTCAGAAATTAAATGAAAAATCTGTTTATTCTTCCAAGTATTGATCGCAGAAAAGGCTGCTCCAAAAATACTGCCTTCCTTTTATTTTCATGGAAAGTACAACAGCTACAAAGAGCACTATTTCATAAAGAAAATTCTCAGCTACAAATCACTATTTTTCAGCATAGTCACTGCCACTGACTATGCATTTTCACCAGCAAAGAACAAGAGCCTGCATGCCATGCTCATAAAAATCTGCATCAGTGGAGCTGAGCCACTGGTGGATCAGAGACCATGGTCATCCCAACAAAACAGCCAGCAAAGAGCCACAAGCCAGACTCAGCCTATCTGAAAAAAGAATAGGGGAAAAAGGAAATAGGGGAAAGAGACAAATGACAGAACACAGTTCTGTCAGTCTCCTCACAAGGAAATTTAATTTGCTAGTCTAATATGCCTTGCTTGACCTAGCTTTCAGTAAGTTTGAGTGACAATGTCAAAATCATTTATGGCAACGAAGACTGGAAAATCATTATAGTTGAAAGCTATCAAACAGTCCTTTATTTATTTATTTATTTATTTATTTGCCAGATATTTCTATGTTTTCCTATAAGTCACTAACACACAAAGAAACAGTGAGTTGCCTTCATGGTGTTGCCTTGATAGCTGACAACAGGTCATAATATATCGACATAACTGCTTCCAAATATTGAATTAGCCACATGCAACTGAGGGATCTCAGTCACAAGTGTATATGCTGAACTGTCACCCGTTTCCTAAACTTGTTTTCCAACCCCTTTTCCCTTCCCAGCGCCCTGGGTTCCCCCTGGCTTTGAAGTAGGCTTTGAACCCGCTTGGGCATTGCTTGGGATACTCAGAAATTGGGCAGCTCTTGCTGCATCCAGGCTCCTTCAGCAGCATCTTGAAACATCTTTTTGATTACCTTCGAAAGGAGCATACACCAGGAAAGCAGCAAGCATGCAGAGCCTTCCTGGCAAATGTAAAGAGCTGGTGTTAAAAAATAGTTGCAATGTGAGGCTGCCATTTTGCTGGGTCTGCTCCCAGCCCGGCGGCCAGGCATCAGCGGATGGCGGTCAGCTCAGCACTGTGGTTCTGCAGCAAGTGGTGCTGAAGCAGCAGCGAGCAAAGTGCCAAGAATCAATTAGGGAATGCTAATTGATCGGCAGTCCTCTGTGATGCATTACATTTCTGATGGGTGGGTGGAGATTGGAATTGCTCTCAATAATATAGCCACCAACAGGTACCTCTGTGCTGCTTTTCTGAATGCTGACATGCCCCTTGCAAGGAGCCTGACTCCAGAGCCAGCCTGAGGGCACCCTCTGCCCACCCCAGGCCTCAGCATCTGTCAAAATGAGACACTTTGCCTCTGGACAGGCAGTGTTTGGAAAACCCATTTCATGCCAGGCCTTGCCAGGTGGTAATGCAGGCACTGATGCACTGAAGTTCATGATACATGGAATAAACACAATGTACATAGCCATTAGAATGATAATAAACACAGCAATAACAGTAAATATTAATCCAGAGAAGTACCTAATAAATGACATTGCAGAGATATTGGGTAACCTAGTGCACAACTAATGGCTTCGCTTGGTAACAAAATTACACATAAATTACAGCCTATTAGAGCCCAACCTGTGCTGCTGCAGGGTTGGGAGATTTGGGAGATGTTCTCTTGAGGCAGTGCTGGGCCACTGTGGTCCCAAACTGAGAACACTGCAAATGAGAGAGATGTGCCTTCGTGCTCACAAAGCTCTTTGTAGACAAGGGCAGCATTTGGGGGGATTTTGTTGCAGGGGGAGTCGGGCCATTGCCCATTGAAGAAATGGTGTTACAGCAAGGCTGAGGTTAGCAGGCAGGCTGTAGAATGAAGACCTCAGCATCATACCTAGAGCAAAACATCACTTGGAGCAATTGGATGTTAATGACAGAGCAGTAACAACAGCCTGATTCATACACTCCTGGTTTGTAAATGTTTACATTGTAATTAAATAGCTGAAATATGCTGCTTACCCCAGACATAAGCAATGCTTCAAAAACTTAAAAACAAACACAAATTATGCATTACAATACTTACACTTCTCATTTTCATCAGCAATTTTCACTTTCTAATTTCACTGTGTCGGGAGTGCTTAGGAGTCCTGATGCAAAAATGTCTCATCAGTTGCTCAAGATTGCCTTCGTGGTGCAATACTGAATGGGAAACAAAATCCCTCTCCTGTTGGGGCTACTCAGGCAGTGATACACTTGGGTGTACTTTGACAGATCTTTCTTTAAGGGCCCAGTTACAAATAAATGAACAGTTTTAAACCGACATAATGAACTGTTTGTTCTTTAAGAACTTTGCATTATTTAAGGCCTTTCAGCTAGCTTAGGTCCGCAGTTTCTTTCAAAGCATTTTCGTTTGGACACAATGGTATCTCAAGATGGATATAAAGGTTAAAATGCAAAATATTAATCTGCTGAGCCTCTGGAAATTGCATGGACTGTAGGTGCCAAAAGTGAAATAATTCCTCCCTGGAATTATTAGTCACTCTGCTTTTTCCACAGAAGTAATTTAAAGCATATTGCGGCAGTGTCAAGCCAACACATTAGCATGGCAGCACGGGTAAAGTAGCTACTGAACTTTGCACGGAGCTGCAGATCCATTGTGGGCCTGGTGCTCAGCAGTGCTGGTGTGGGGCCAAGCCCTTCTCTTTTCTGTAAGCTGAGGAGAGATGCAGAACTGTGTCATAGTCATAGCACTCCCCAGAGCACGTTGGACTCATTAGCTCCTATGGGGATGTAACCTCGTGGCTGCTCCTCAGAGAAAATGGAAAGGATGAATGGGAAAGACCCCATGAAATCCACATGGACTCAACGAAACTGCAGTAATCCATGAGTTTTCTCATTTTAAAAGTCAGAAATGCTATCTTGTTCCTTCATTCATGTAGCACTGGTTATAAGACTAGAATTAAAACTGAAATTTCTTCTCAAAGAGTGTGGTGAGGCACTGGAATGGGCTGCCCAGTGCGTGGTGGAGTCAGCATTCCTGGAAGTGTTCAAGAATAGGGCAGATATGGCACTGAGGGACATGGTTTAGTGAGCATGGTGGGGGTGGTTGATTGTTGTATTTGATGATCTTAGTGTTCTTTTCCAACCTTAGTGATCCTACTTCCGTGTTGTTTAGTGATATTGTGCAGGCACACACATGGTACGTTGTAAAGCCATAAGTAATGGTAATAATTTTGGTAGCAGTGCAAGATTACTCTTTTGTTAAAGAGGGATACTCAAATGGTTATCTTTTCATGAAAAAAAAAAAAATGGAAAAAAGATTTGTTGCTATTTTTCCATCCCAAGCCTGAAGCAATGATTGATTAAGCTGCAAGGAAATCTAATTAATACACCAGCTTTCCTTGAACTCCCTTGTGACAAGATGAGACGCAGTTTTCTGGCTTTTCAAGGAGTAAAAAAAAAAAAGAGCCCTTCAGAACTGATGGCACATAGTGAAAGGGACACAACTGAATTATCACCAGCGAGCGTCAGATAATGCTTCAAACACGTCTGGCTGATTCTCTGATTCCTGGAGTTTCTGGACTGAGTCCTAGATGTGGTGCAGAGGCTGCAGAGCCCCTTGCAGTGCCAGTGCTGACTGGCATCCCGCCACCCCAATGAGTTATCCTGTGTCTTGCCAGGACCAGTGGTACTGAGCACCTTCTTCCAGTGGCACTCAGATGTCATAGCATATGCTGGTACCAGAGAATTTGAAGATTCCAATCAATTTACTCACAAATTCTTAAAGTCTGTTTCTAGGAATAGAAATGTTGCATTTGACACACTGGTTATTTTCTTTTTTCTCCTGTTGGAGTAGTCAGGCTCCAACCCAGAGGCTGAAAAGCTTGAAGGAGGGTTATCTCCTCTGTCCAAAGCATTTTTTAATATCACAGGCCAGTAGGGTTGCCTCTGGAATTCTGTACCCTGGTGAAAACCAAGTTCTCATTTATTTTTGTCATGTGCTCTATGTCCCCGGGTCCTGAGAGAAAACTAAAGTGGAAGAATATCATAATGGACTGAGAGATGGATGCCTGCAAAACGTCAGACCAAAGGCATAATCTGTGCTCTGTCTTTCCTCGAAACAAGTGTGGCCAGCAGGCCAGGGAGGTGATCCTGACCCTCTGCTTGCACTGTGAGACCTCTCCTGGAATACTGCGACCAGATGCGAAGTCCTCAGTAGAGGACAGATGTGGACCTGTTCGAGCACGATGAGAGAAAGGCCGCAAAAATGATCCGAGGGATGGAACACCTCTCCTACAAGGACAGGATGAAAGAGCTGAGGCTGTTCTATTAAAGAACTGAATGAAGTTCCAAGTGTTTCTGTGCATGGAAATTTGCAGTGACACCATTTATTGTGATATCAGTAAACAAGGAGGCGAAAGAATGTATTTGCTGGTAGTCTAATTACGCAAAAAGAATAATTGCTACTAATTCTTATCTGCACTGTGAATGTCACCAACTAGTAGATCTGAATATGACCTCAGCACTGGAACAATATATGGTCATTCAAACTAGAAGTCTCTGCTGTGCAATGTAGGGATTTCCCTTCCACATGTCAGACCGCATGTATTTTTTATTTATTTTTAAGATCTGTCCTAAGGGTATGGACTGCCTGTTACACTCATAAGATAACAGGATCAGAAGTCATTTTTTAAGATGAGAAATAACTTACAATGAAATGAGAAACTGGAGCCGGCGATAATGTCATTTCCTTAAAAGTCATTTGTACCTTTAGCTATGCCAGAGACTTAATAAACAGCAAAAATACTTGTTTGCATTATACAGTGGCATGGGGGAGTTAATCATGGGAGGATATTTTCAACTAGATTTATTTTTTCTTCTAACATTCTCATTAACATTATCCTGATATTCATCAAATTTTCCGCAGAGGTTTATTTATGATCTGATTCAAAGCCTGTTTAGTGAATCAGTAAGAGGACTCATTGATTTCAAATAAGTTTGGGTCTGACTTTCAATTTTATTGGCTCACGTGGCAATTTATCCTAACGTTTCTTCTGCTTAGGCATTATGCTTCAAAGATTATTTCTTCCAGGATCATTCATTGTACTATTTATCTAATGCCTGAATTGCCCAGTGCCTCAGGATATGCCTGCTCATTGCAGGGGAGATGGACTGGATGACCTTTAAGGGTCCCTTCCAACTCAAACAATGCTATGATTCTATGAGATGTATGTCAGAACTGCTGATATTTTCTTTCTATTATTTCCAGTTTGCTTTGGACACAAGGATCAGTTGCCATAATCAGTGGCACAAGCAGAGTCCCCCGTGATACGGGAAATAAAGAGCGAGCCCTGCAAACACTTTAACATGGCCTTTGTGGAGAGAGCCCAACCCAAACCATTTTGATTCAATGATTTTGAGCAATTTTACTGACCCAATCATGTTGACTGTCCCTGCAGGGGTGTATCATCAGTCATCCCAGTGTTGTATCTTCCAACTCTCATCTTAATTACCCAAGCACCATTTGGAAAGCACCATCACACAGCAACGAGAATTCTTCCCATCCACCCACTCCGAGCTCTGTGCAGGGATTGCTCTCAGGATGGAGGCACAAAGGTTTTTTTAAGAAGTAAGCAAAAGCGTTTCCGACTGTCAGCAGCACAACTTCTTTCATGTGACACATCTGGGTTACGGTGAGCCTTCCCGAGGCAGACGGCTGGCGGAGGTTGTGTAACGCTACAGCTCACAGCCTGGTGCCAGGCACAGAGCAAAGGGAAACAGGGAGGGAAAAAATCACGTCGCAATTAAAAAATAATGATGCCAAGGATGGCGAGGATGAAGAGTGCCAGCAATATGGGAAGGGAAATAACCGCTGTTGCCTCCTCCTTGCAGCCTCGTGGCTTTGCCGTGATACATTCATGCCCTTGGAAAAAATCTGTGTTTATATTCTCTGCATTGGGCAATTCCCTATTACCCAGATCTCTGCTCTGCAGCTTCCCTGCACATTTCCCCTCAGGAGAGGCCAAGCAGGTGCCCCTCTCTCCATAAGGACCAGACCATGAAGGGCAGTGTGTTTGCAGAGCTGTCTGTGTGGTCATGCACTATTGGCTCTGACAGTGTTAAACCACAGTGATGTTTTTCGCTGCTTAGAAATGTCATCCCCTAATATCACGTTCACTTTCTGTGCTTTTATCCATGCAAAGAAAGAACACGAGTTACTTTTCAGTTTAAACAGCCTCCTCTGGTAACTATTAAAATGCAAACTGAAGAACGACAGAGTGGACAAATGCTAAATATGACTGGAAATGCCAGTTAGCTTGGAAGAAGTCACTGCTTTCATGAAAGGCAAAATTAAATAGGAAAATCATACTGGTAGTGCTTATGATTTCACATAAAACAACATGCAGAAAATGAACATCCAGGCTCCCCTTGGCCCATAATGCCATTGACTTAAACATCAAATATTTCACTGCAAAAGGTATTCATAAAGTCTTGCAAAGGGAACAACGCTTCCATTACCGAAGCCTGAGAAGTGAAACTGCAGGCGTGGATTAGCAATTCTCTGCAAGATTCCTTACAATCTTCCTCCCTAGTCTGATAGAGCCGCTGCTATTTTTAACCAATTCTTGAAGAATTGCCACCAAACGTCCCCGTCTGTGGCCATTAGGGATATCAATAAAAGTGCTATCATTAGATAACCTTGGGAAGGGCAGGTGATGAACGGCGTCACCGGGATGTGGGACAGAATGACTGGCTGCAGTGTAACCTCTGCAGCGCCTCTGGAGGATGCAGGCTCTGCCTCATCACTGCTGCTGTGGGTTTGTTGCTGTCAGAGGCTCTCCAGCCAACCCAACAGCTCCCATCTGCCCCAGAAAAGGGGTTGCTCCATCACTCACTGCCTGTGCTTTATCAGCAATAAATATGCAGCACTCTAAAAAAGACAGCCCTACATGTCTAGGATCACTCAGTGAACATGAAAATATTTACATTTCTAGCCAGAAAAGCAATTTTGCATGCTATAGAACATCGTTTGTATGAATTTATTCATATTACAATGTCCCAGAGAGAGAGAGAAAATGCCTCTGAGCTTTCCCTGCTACTGAAAAACACTGGAGATAGTTTACCATCACCTTCCTGGACTATTTCCTTTTATTTTCACAGATTTCACAGAGTATCAAGGTGTTTTGTGTTTCAAATGCTCTGGTGGAGTTTTGGGTGAGTCCTATGGACAACCATGATTTTGGAAAGAGAGGTAAACAGAGAGAGGGGAATTTGGAGGTGTTCTCAAGCTTGGTAGAGGAAAGAGATAGCCGTGGTTTCGTAACAGGACAGTAAAAACATAAAAACACATGAATTTAACAGGCTCTCAGGCAGCCAGGGATGGGGACAACCACCCCAAAACCACTTCCTCCCCATGCTTACCTCTGCAGCGAATTTCCCATGCAGCTCAGAGGCTGCAGGTACCATGTTTCGGATGACTTATTTTAATGCAAATTGATCATTCAGATGCTTTTTGCAGTATAAAAATTACAGCCAAGATTAAAGTGCCTTTTAATGATGCCTGCTCTGGTTTACAGCCCTGAGACAGCCAGGAGCCTGAGCTTTGGAGGGTATGCCTGGGATCCACAGAGTCAGCTGTGCTGGGATGCACATAGGGCTGGTAGATGTGTCAGGAATAAGGCTCTTTGCTGGCTGTGCACCCCAATACTTCCTGCAGCGTGCAAGAGGACACAAAATCAAAAAATCAATTTTCTTAAGCTTTTCTTTAATCTCAGGGAGGTTTACGTGTTGAATTTTTTACCTTTCCAAGGTGTGCATTTGTTGATGAAAACTGGGGAAAAGGATTATATGGGAATTCTGCCTGGCTGGGCATGGCCAGTGCAGAGGAGAGCCCGCAGGCCATGTGTCTCCTTCTTTGGAGCATTAACCTTGTGGTTTTATAGTCCCTTGTCATTTCCATCACCTTTGATTATTCCCGTAAGCATTACCCGTGCTGACAGCAGGAGTGTTTCTGAGCACAGCTCTGCCCACCTTTCTTTCCAACCCTTCACATTTTCTTCTGACTCTTCTTAGCCAGAGCTAATTCCAATCCTCCCTTCCTACTACTGGGAAATGACAGTTATTTATTGGTTATCTCCTTTCGTATTTTAATGAAGGGCAGGAAAGCTAAATGGCTGGATTTGTGCAGTGGTAGAAGAAAGGCTTGGTAGATGACGCTATTGTCTGCAGACACATTGGGTCGCTATAAATACAGAAAGTCTGTAATTATCATCAGAAGGTTTGTTAAAATTGAAAAGTAGAGGAATGCCAGTTATCCATTAATGAAAACATCTCACTTCCCCTGTTACCCTCAGAGGAAGCTGGCAAGCTGCTCCTATTCCAAACATTGCTCCCCTACCGCCATCCTTTCTCCTCCCTTCCTCTCATTTCCATTCCTATCAAAGCCTGTGATGCCTCCAGCATGACAAACACACATACTGCTGAGCTCCCCCACTCCTATCTCATAGAAAAAGACGAGGCTCATTAAGTTCTAGCACTTTCAGTTATCACCAAAGTGTGTTTCAGGACCATTTGATTCCCTACATATACCCCAGTGACCGTGTGCTCAGAGGTGAATATGTGAGAACTGGGCATGGTGAACCATCACCTTGTCAATGGTAAGTGCACAGCCCAATGCTCCTTCGGGAGGCTGCATCTGCTCACAGAGCACTTTTATACGTGTGTATACATGTGTACTTACACTCACGTATCCTAAGCCCATTTGAAGGCCTGGGACTCAGTGTCAAAACCTGGATGCAATTATATGTGAAGATGGGACATTATCTGGGTTAGTCATTTTGATTATTGAAAGCACTCCTCATCTGTATCAACTACTTTAAAGTGTTTCTTTCTAAAACCAGCTTCACAGCCAACATTAATATTTCTGGGGAGATGAAGAACAGCATTTTGTACCAAGCGATAAACATCAATGCCAAAACATTCCATTTCAGAGACTTTTCCCTCTATTTCTGAGCTAAAAATTAGAGCAAAATGAGTCCATTCCCTTGAATAGTTTCATTTGAGAAGACTTAATATTTCCAGGGAATGTATCTTTAATCAAAACACATAATTCATGCCCAGCTCTTGCTTTAATCCAAAATTTAGAACATTGGATATGAAAACTCAAACAAGATTTCTCCCACACTTGCTAGTAGGATATCTACAAAGTAAAAACCTTTCCCATGTGCTTCTCAAGCCCCATCCTGAGCCAGAAGTGAAGCAGGGGGATAAACGCACGTCATTCTCTGAACACCATCTGTGCATAAAGCCATGCATTTCCCACTGTCAGAGCGGTCCCTGCCCTGTGGATGTGCACAGCCCTGTGCTGGGAGCTGCAGTCCTTGTGCTGCTCTTCCTCAGCAGCAGGAACAGGGCGCAGGGAGGTAATTTCCCAGAGATTACACCATTATTCAATAATGCTGTTTATCTAATTTTGAATAAGCGCCTGCTCTGTTTTGGGGCACTTAGCTGAAGCATGACAATACTTTCAAAAATGTTCAATTTAGAATGGAATTTTGGTGAGTCAGCCTCAGCCCTCTCCCACAGAGGTTACAGTAATGCCTCTTATCTCACATTTTCTTTGTGCTGAGAGCACAAAACAGTCGCTGCAGCTCAGAAGCTGGAGGATAACACGTGGTGTGGGAAGGTCCCGAGCAGAGGGGGGACCACACCACACAACTCCCTACTTAATTTATGCTGTATACATATTTATGCCCCTTCACTTTAAGGGCCTTGACTTTTGCATTGCGAATGACACACAGATGCCCCAAATCCACCTGACATTTAGACTGGAGCCACAGACCATCGCTGATCACGTAGCCACATACTGAAATAACTGCAGCATTGAATATTCAGCACTTACACACCAAACTTTGGGGCTGTAAGCAGCCAGCTGAGGACAATCTGCTCTGCTCCTTGCTATTTGCATCCTTTCCTGCTGTTAGCACCCAGACCAGGAGGTGCAGTGGTGCATGAGGCTCATGAAGGTTCTGGTGGCAGAAGATGCTGACATATAGCAGGCAGCACTGAAGTGCATGTGATAATTCCATTGAAAGTCTTCACCGGATGCCTAGACATCCATTTGGGAGCTAAAATTTAGACTTTTTGAAAATAACCTTCTAACTCCTGGCATGGAAAGGTCACCGTGCTGCTCGTTGTGTCCCCAGCTCTGAGGCTGCCTCTGCTGCTGGACAGAGAGCACTACCACTTGAACATTCAGACTGAGAGCATTGGCACTGCTGGGCTGAATTTCTCATTGTCCTTCTATTTACCTTCCCCTTTCATCTGAACTGGAAGTTTATCTTCAGGATTTTCCAGGGAATGCAATGTATTCCTGAGCTGCCATAACTCAAGAGTAAAGTAGAAAAGATAAATTCAGAGAAATATCCATCATGCAATAATTAATATGTATATATACGTATATGTATGTTTTTCTCCTAACACATGCTGCTGGTATGCATAATAAAATTGTTGGTTATTCCTTTTTTCTTTTCAATATACAGCACACTTGAGATAATGTGATTATACAGATTAAAAATGAATATAATTCTAACTCTGAAGTACATTTAGCATTGCAGAGGTGAATCTCATTTGGGTATTGTTATTCATTTCATTTCCTATGAAGCTTTGTTGCCCAAGGCCAGAAACACTTAAATAGGTCAGGGATAACTGCCCGTATCATGCTGCATTTAGACACTTCTTTTATAAGACAGCACTTGTTTTACTTTGATCATCAGCTTGCCCGGATGTGCATTTCAATGTTTATTTGAGCTATCCTCTGGAATTCCCCCAGAACTCCCCCCATTTGAAAATGACTGTGTGAGGGGGATGAGGAGATCCAGAGGCAGCAGAATGACTTAGCAATCTGTGCTGTTCACAAATTTGATTTCTATGTCCTGACTTTTCCATAGCCAGGAGGTTTCAGCAGAAAGGGAAAAGATGATCACTTACAGGGCCAAGCTGCAATTAAGCATTGTTTTCTACTAGTTCTGAATGCAAACCTCCAAAGCAGTTACTTAAAATTGAATTAAAACAAAATAAAAAATTGTGAACAACCCCATCACAAAATCCCAAAACAAAACAGGAACCCCTTTCACTCTCATAGCATTGCTAGGGAAGATTTGTCCTTGCTGTTGCTCACGCATTGCTCATACTTTTGTATTTGGGTGTGAGTGCAGCTGCAATTAAAGCCTCTTGTACTCCTCCAGCATTGGTTCAAGTCAACCAAAAGACTTTCCCCGACAGCACTGGGAGCTGACTTGGCTCAGAATGGCTCTAATGTGCTTTCAATATGCAGTCGTAAGACTTAATTTTAAGAAAAATATGTTTATTGTTACTTAAACAGATGCTCATTTTCTGTAAGCATCACAAACTCTTCTACTACTTTCCAACCTTTGGATTTATGTTATTGACTAGAGGTGGAAAAACTGAAGATCACTCAGCTTTGGCTTGGAAGAATTACCCAAAGATCTGGAAGCTCTGGGCCTCGATCCAAGCAAGATCAAGATCAAATGAAATCAAAAGACCAAATCACAAGATTTGAAGAAATGTTTTTTTACAATAAGAGTGGTGAGGCACTGGCACAAGTTGCCCAGAGAGGTGGTGGGTGCCCCATCACTGGAGAAACTCAAGGTCAGGCTGGACGGGCTCTGAGTGCCTGATGGAGCTGTGAATGTCCGTGTGCAGTGCAAGGGGGTTGGACCAGATGGTCCCTTTTGACTCAAACAATTCTATGTTGATGAAAAAAAAAAAGATATATTCAAAATTAACAGTATATATTAACTCCTCTTTATCTCATTTAGCCATCACGCCTTTGAACTTTAAGCTTAGTGGGGCAGGGAGTTCATCACCCCAATTTTGCAAGCATGAAAAGGTTTATGATCTGACACCCCATGAGTGCCATGTGACAGCAGTGGGCCACTGCCAGGACCATGCAGGCATGTCCAATCTGCATTGTTCATCTCATCCAGCATCTGTGGACATATTAATTTTCAACTTGTTTTAAATTGAGTTACAAAATCATGGTCATTTCACAGCAAATAACCCCAAAGTGTGAGGCTGTTGTGCATGATGCATGATTCACTCCAGTTGATCAAGAGCTCCCACGACTGTGCCAGGAAAAGCTGTTGCACGGCTGACCTTGCACGGCAATAATATGGGGAATGACTCAGCTGACATAATATTCCAAGAGATGAAATGCCCACTTCCTGATGATGTAACCTCATCAGGAAGAGGTAAGCACCAGAAGGCAGCAGGTCTGGTGGCCATCAAGTGCTGCCTTGAAGGTGGGTGATGCGGTGGCTGGTGAGGCAGTGGCTGGGGCTACAGAAGCAAAGGCCAAAATCTTTCCTCCTTTCTTAAGCTGTAGGCAGTGCCTGAGCTCTTTTCTACTCCTCCTTGTGAATTCTATCCTTCCTAAAATTTTCATGTCATTACACAACTCCAAGTGCCTGCCTTTCTTCTGAGTGATCTGTTTGGTACTGATAGTTTACCAGAAATTTTAACTATCCATTCAGTTTAACAGAGCTCTCAGTACTCACTTTTGCTCCATTCTGGGGGTAGCCAAAGGCATTGTGCATAGCAAGAACTACTTTTTAAAGGGAACTTGCAGTACAAGATACAAACATTACCTTAACAAGTGAAACTGACTATTTACAGGATCCCTGTAAATATAGGTGTAATTTTTCAGAAGTTGTCGTTAAGGGTCTTTCTCAGGTGTGTAACAGCAACCCCTTTCTGTCCCAAGAGCCTGAAGCTTTCTGCCAACTCCTCCTTTTCTGATTAAATAGAAATTAACAATTGTTTACCTTCCACCATTCCATGCCAGTCATACCACCACGCAATGAGTATTGCACTTGCAAAGTTAGAATGAAAAGGTACAGTTCTTGAAAGGTAAAGAATCTGATGGGCTATCTTATTAATACCTCTCTAAAATCCTGGGCTTCTCTGAACCCAGCTGACATGTTTGAGTAGTGCAAAATATGTCTCAGTGGTTTGATTTCCCCACAAAGGTCTACCTTGCTCATGGGATCCTACTGGCCTGTTGTTCTGAGGCTTAAAATAGAGCTGTCAATACCACTTTTCTTGGAAGAGTGTAGTGCTGCAAAGCCGTTATTCAGTACAAAAGGAGTAGAGACTCCAAAGAAAATATTTTGTTTAACTCAGAATAAAATGACACGAGAACGACTGAATCAACAACTGGATGTCTCTCCTTTTTGGTCTGGGCTCCTGCCATGAGATACCCTGAGGGGATTAATGGTTTCTGAAAGTCAAAAAAGTCGTAGCATCGAAGTGTCTGAACACCTTCAGATACTTTGCCATCAAAGAAGACTCAGCTTGGGCTCAGGCTACTGGATTATTTCTGAGACTTGTGAAGAAGTAAATAGGCAAAATGGATTAAAAAAAAAATAATAATTCAAGTTCAATCCTTTTCTCCTTCCCCCTGTACTCCCATGTCCTTTCTAGGTGACATGCTTACAGGCAAATCACCTTACTTCATGGACTGTTAGGAGCACACCTCATTCTCCCAAGGAAACCTCACATAAGCTGTTTGGAAAGCCAAATTACAATCCTTTAGAAGACTTGTTGAGTTACAGTGTTCATGTGGCACAGTGGGATATAACTCTTGCTGTGCCACTAGGAATTTGTCAAGAGATAAGTCACTAGCAAATGATTAGTCATGTCTCTATTAATTTTTTTTGGTGCTTTCCAAACACAATGAAGTAGGACCAACCATAATGGCGATTATTATTTATTCCAAAAGATGAAGGGAGTTCAAAAGCTCTTACAAATACTGCTCTTAACACATTTAATCTCACTAAGACCTTAAAAATCAGCCCATTTCTGTCAAAAAAAGAACCAATTTTGTGGCTCTGTCCTTGGAGATTTTAAGTATGACTTCGGCCAGTTTTTCATGAGCAATAGAAAAACAGCTGAAAAAACACATTATTTCTTCCCAGTCACCAGAATCTAAACGAACATCTCTTCATCCACGCTCCAGTACTAATGGTAACACTGGTTAATCATTCCTTCAGCAGAGATGAGGAGGCCAAAAGAGCAAGTGATGTACTCAAGGTCAAGGAGGAAAGGGGGAAAATTGCACTTCTCTCTTTCCAAATTCCCCTCCATTTCAGCCTCCAACACTTTTCCCTCTTATATCATGTTAGTAATATGTCATATTTTTTCCAGATAAGAGGCATTTTAAGCTGATGTATGTCTACCTTTCCAAACCTCGAGGCACATTGCCTAACTGATGCAAGCAGTTACGTAGCAGCAGGCCCAACAGAGCCTGTCCTCCTGGAGGGCTGTGTCTCACTGAGTCTATTCCATGTCACGTCCTTGCCATGCCACAACTTTGTGTTGGGAAAGGCTTGCCTGAGGGCAGCTGGAACAGAGCCCAGCTCCTCCTGCTTGAGGGAATTACCAGGGGATTGCAAGGAGATGGTCTGGAAGGAGATGAGCATGCACACGGGGCACATGCCTGCAACATGCAGTGCTCTCACCACTACTCATGGAAAACCAAGTTAAGGAGGTTTTTAAACACACCTTTCTGTGCAAATATTATTATTTACATTTTTCTTTTTCAGAAGGCTCATTTGCAGCCCTGGAAAGACCAGCCTCATGGGTATCTTAGACAATAATTACAAGTCAGATTGCTTGGGCCAAGACATTAAATCCAGCCACATCCACCCCATTGCCAGCTCACTACTTTAAGCTTTCATGAGCTGCTCAATGGTTATTAAAAACAGCACATTTGCTATTCAGTACAAAATTGTCATAATATATCACACAGAGAGAGTAAGGAAGAAGAGACTCCAGTGCCATGCAGGAGAGATGATACCACGGTTACCACAGCACCTTTGTGCCATGGGACTCACACCACCTTCATGGAGGCATTGCAGGAAAGGCAGTGCATGATGACCTGTTCTGGATTTTTCTGGACCTTCTGGAAAAGTGCCATGGGGCAGTCAGGCTGTTGACCGTGTCTGAGTGGATGACTAACCTTTGCTTTAAATTTTCTATGCTAATGGCACTACTGAAAGCAAAAATTGTTTAAAGTTTCATATTTTGTAGCTATCTGGAAGCTTCTGATGAATCATTGAAGGGAAGTAAGATCAGGGGAAACAGAATTGAACTGCATTTAGTTTGGATCCAGCAGCACCATGGCTAAGTAACACTTCTGGTGCAGTGCATTGCCTCTCCTTGGCAAGGTCTGCTGTGCAGCCATCAAGGTGATACACAAATCCATTTAAACTACCCTGTCTCCAAGCCCAACCTTAGCAACTTGGGATTCTTCAAACTGATTGACTTTAAGCGTGGTAATTCCTCATGTAATTAGCTTTCTGTTGTTACTGCAGTTCAGTCCAATGCATTGTCAATCACTTTACATCATCTTTTGTTAGAGTCCTCTCTTTTTCTTCTTCTTCTTTTTTTTTTTTTTCTTTTCTATGAACTTAAGCTGTTCTTTCTGGCTGTGGGACTTTGTTGCTTTTACTCACTTTTAAGCAAACATTCTCAGGCCAATTTGGAAATGGGCTTTCTACATTTCACATTCTGAATTTATTTTAATTGCTTGTGAGCTCCTCTATAGATTTCCTCTGTAACAATTCAGCTTTGCCATCAATTTTGTACCTGAATACTGGCTTTATTCCAGTGCCTTGCTTAGCTTAGTCTTTCTGCCTCAACACTATCTTCAAAGTTGTTCTGGAGACATCAGAAAATCACCAGCTGGGATTTTTCTTAGAGGAAATAGGCAGTTTTGCATTTGTTTTTCAGAAGGTCAGCATGAGGTGACGGGAACTGGGATGTCACCAAAATCTCTCTTCAAGCCTTTGATCCAGAGGTGGACGACACCACTTTGCATGCTACAAACTGCTTGTTCTAAATGAAAAGAGGTTTTGTAAGCTCTAATGAGTTCATGGAAAGAGAATGGACTTTGCCAAGGAGGAGGTAAATGACTTTTACATAGGAAGTCAAATGTCCAATTTAAAATTTTACACCTGAAGAGCCCACCTGAGCCAAGAAGTAGTACTGAAACCCCCATCTCAATATTGCTCTACACACAGGTAAAGAACCTGCTTCCTAACACTGCTTTTCCAGTTTTGTAAACACTGGAGATGGATAGTAAAGGTAAGAAAATCAGTCCAACGTGAACAGATCAGAGGATGAAACCATCTCACTACAACTACTAAAAAGCAGGAAACAAGTTTGGTGTCATTGGTGGGCCCCGAAAATACTGTGCTTGATTTATAGCAGGGAAACTTTCTGCAAGCACATTGGTAACAGTAGGCACAGCAGGGGGAGCTTATTCAAATACTCTCTTCCACGTATGCTTTGCTGACATCCATCATCATTTAGCAGAGAGAAGATTAAAATTCCCATTAGTCCTCTTTGTTTAATTGCTCTTATTGCTTCTGTCACTTGATGAGAGCTTAAACAGTACGTGCTCTGATGTGAGGACAGCTGGTCCATCTGAGAAGTACAAGATCCATCCAGATATACCAGGGAGATACACTTCCCATTTCCCATCTCAGCCTGCCCATGTCCCAGGATGATTTCTTGAGGACTTGCACAGGTGCTGGATGTTCATGGTGCCACATAGAAAAGGGAACAAAAGCCCTATTTATGGTGAGGTGCTGTTGGTGGCCCTGCTTGACATGGCATAATGGAGACAAATTTGGCATATTTATGGGGATGGAGTATGAAAGACAGAATTGTTCTCTAGGGATCAGCTGGTTTAAAATGCGAGGTTCAACTAGCATTTATTTATAGGGTCAGGATCCTGTTTGTGAGACTACTGATGCAGAGACAAAGCTCATCATTTGTTCACAATTAAAATTCAATTTGTAGACCGTCATTAAAATATTCTTCTGCTCCCAAACCAACTGCTCCCAGAAGCAGTGTGAAACCACATTAACTTGCACATCACTGTGGGTGTCTGCAAGGCCTGTGGACAGGGCTGTACACTGCAGATAGAGCCAGCAGCAGTACCTGAGCTGGATGGGCACCAAGTGCAGGTTTGCTCTGGAGGTCTCTGTAGGTTTAGTGCACGAGAACCCAGACATGTCTTATTTCCTTCCCTTTGTGGATGGGGACTTCAAGGCAAAACACACATAAAAATTAATGGGTAGCCTGGAGGTTGGGCAGTCCCACATACACCTGATCTATGTGCCTGACACTTCTAGGCATGCTGTGCTGCATGCTAAGAGCTTCTTTTGGAAGTCACTGTAGGCAGCATAAATGCTGGCAGGGTACCTTTTCCTGCAGCGTGGAGGAACTTGGTAGGTATTTGTCTCTTTTAAATAAAAATAATGCTGGACTCGACAAACTATTCTTCATATGTCTCTTATGCTTTGTGTTTGCAGGCAAGAAACAGATGGACGAAGCACCAAACCTTTGGTCAGAGGCAATACCCAGGAGCTCTTCCTGCTGTTGTCAGCCAGCCTGGAGGACATATCCTTGAGTGACAACATCTCCACCATGCCCTCTTCCCACAGGGATAGGGGATGGCATTCCAGTTCCACTCTCTGGAAGAACAGAGAGAACCTTTTCTCCTGCTCAGCACCAGCTGAGAACTCCCAGGAAGCTGAAAAGAAATATAAAAACACTACAAGACTACATTTGTGCTCCAATTTTAAGAACAGATTAGGTGAGCATTTCTGGGAGTGATAACAACCTAAGTACCATGGGCAGATCCAGAAAGTGCACATGGGACAGATGTCACACAGGAGCATAGTTGGCACTTCTGATGTCTGCAGTGGCTTCTACACACCAGTGCATCATCACTCACCGTTCAACCCACCCAACTACATGAGGAGAGGACATATGCCAGCCCAGGTTACAGGGCCTTTGAGGCTTTCCAGCCATACTGTTTGTAAGATCAGAGTTGCTCCCCTTAACCCCTTCCCAGCTGGTCTCTCATGGAGCACCTCAGCATCAGGGCCTCCCCATGGGCTGTGGCCCAGCCCAGAGTATTGCTTCATCCAGCCAAAGATGTGCCTTCTCACACTGAGTTGCTGATGTCTGCTGGCTGCAGGTGTTGCATGCTTTCTGGGGAACACACAGCCTTTGAAATGTTCACATACAATTCTTCCAGGTGAAAAGGACCACTTGGGTAATGGAAAGGGTAATTTGTCTCTTCCCAAAATAAGAAAAAACTGCATTTGACACATGGGGGCTTGTCCTTGTTGCTTTTTTAAAGAATGCTGTCCCTCTGAGTATGTCTCACTGATTGTTTTCTCGCTGTCTGAGAAATGGAATCCCATGCAATGATACATAACAGACACCAAAAACACCTGAAGTCTGCAGCAGAATTGATGTCCTCCAAGCCTGGAGCAGATATCACCGGGACCTGCTGAGTGACTGCTGCATTCATGAGGGAAGGCTCGAGCCTGATAAATGTATTTGAATTCTCTGAGTACATCAGGGCATTGCTTGATAAGTATGTAATAGAGGACATCATCCATCATGATTTCAGGGAAGCGTTTGACAGTATGGCACAAAGGGAATATGATTTACAAAGTAAGACCTAAACAGTGCGAGGAAACTATTGATATCACTTACAAATCAGATTGGCAGTTTGAGGGAGAAGGTAGGGATAGGACATATCGTTGTAAAGGAAGGCTGGGGAAAAGCTCTATTTCTGTAAACAAACCTCCAAGTAACCCAAATCTAATCACCGTGAGTACTTGGGATGAGAGGAAAACAAGAAATGAACGTATGGGAGTAAAGCATGCTTACCTGAAATGAGACTGCATTCAACAAAGCAAGGGAAGAGGAGACAAAAGCAGCAGGAGCCATGCCCACCTGCCACTAATAAAAGCCAGTCTGGGGCTGACTCAGCACAGCAAACTGTCCTGGGATCTCTGCAGGTGCTCTGCATCAGGGCTGGGTGCTCTCACCCAGCTGGGAGCAGGCTGACCAGCAGCAATGAGTGGAGAGGTGAATGATGAACAGAGTGGGGACATCAAGGTGGCAAAATATTTTACTGCTGATTTTGTCTGCCTGGACAGGAGGCTCTTTGGAGCAGGACCTGTGCTTTCTGGGGGCTTGTGCAATAGTTTTGTGAGTGGCTCTCATGGCTACTGCTTTGTTAGCAAGTGATGCCCTCCTTAAGGGGCTTAGAAAGGTCCCTTTGTGTTCTGTATGGCAATGCTCCTTGGGCAGATAGCAAATGTCAGCTGGCACCACTGGCACATAGCCTAAACCAGCAGAGAGGAAGCTGCAAAAAAATTTCATTTTCACTCCTGCAAGGCTGGGGGTGCAAAGCCTACAATTTGTGCTTGTTTTCTGTTTTTTTCCACTTCCTGATTATTGCCAAGTATTTCATATAGACACAGCAATTTAGTTAGATTGATGGCCCTTGTCTCCCTAGTGACAAATGCAATGCCTGCCAGACGTTTGGCTCTAAACTGTCTTTAAAATCATTCTGCTTTTTCAAAAGTTTAAATGCCCACTAGAGAAAAACTTAGCTTGTCATTTAGAGAGGCCTTGCCCAAATTCGTTCACTCCTGAGCAACACCAAGGTGTGCAGCATTCCTGGAAGGAAGGGATGTCTCTGTAAAGAATAAGTTTAAATTTACATTAAATAGAAACGTTGAAGAGTTGAGGGCAGGAAGGTGTTGAAATGTAGGGATGTACCCAGCAGGTGCGCTGTGAGTGTGCAGGCTGCATGGCAAGGATGCTGAGGGATGTGGCTTGTGGCCATGGTGGGGATGGGTTGATGGTTGGATTTGATGGCCTTAGTGGTCTTTTCCAACCTTAACAACTCCATGACACTGAGACTGGGTGGTATTGGAGGTGCTGCATTAGCATCACCCCCTTGTGAGGCCATGCAATTTGCAGAGGAGCCTTCTCTGTGAGTTTGGCTCACCTGAAGCAATGAGCTGGGTTTGGCTGAGAACTTGGGGAGCAAGAACATCTCTGCCTTAAGTAAAAGCAATGCTAGAAAGTTCCCTGAGAAGCAGGCATGCTGGAAGCATTTATTAGTTGGAAAAACAATCCAAGCCATCAACTTTCAATTCCTTTTATTTTTATGCAACTTTAACCAATAACCATGCACATTCAGGGATAGACTTCAGGAATTAATCTCTTCTTAGCTGACACTTTAAATGTCAGCCCTGAGCCAGGAGTAAATTTTCACAGGCAAGTTATAAAACTATGAAAACAGGATTTAATAATGGTAATGCTGACAAAGCCTGAACCGCAGCAGACCTGATGAGTGCCTCTATATACCTACAGCCAGCTGGGCTGAAGAACAGAAGGGGTAGGAGCTGATTTATTGTTATTACTAGGTGCACTTCTATACAATTTGGAGACCTTCCTTTTCAGACTGGTAGAAGTCAGAATCTAGAGGCAGATTAATGTTTCTAATTTCTCCACCCGTGTTGTTTTATTCAGCTCTCCATGGCAAACCAGCATGGTAGTTGTTGATGGGCTCTGCATACTCTGTGCAGAGCATGCACAGTGTGTTCCATTGTGTCCATCAAAATAAGTTCATTAAAGATGGGGAGGCTAAGCCTGCTATGTCTGTTAGCAGAGCTGAAATGAAAAATATCTGGCAGGAGTGAAGTCTGGAGCAAACAAGAATTTACTGAGGCAGAAAGTAGGCTCTGATTTAGTGTTCAGTTTGGGTGTATGTTTTACACATGAGCATATAGAAAGAGAACATTCATTGATTTGCTTCAGAGCTAGTTTATGTCCTGGTGGGGCAAAGCATGTAAGTGCCTCCTTAAGTCTATTTCTGTTCAATAAAGTGTTTATGCAGCTGCCTATGTCCTGCTGATATGAGTGCAAGTTTTAAGCATCTGCTTAGAGTGAAATGTTCTCTTTGTTGCACTGATGCTGATGCATGCTGCTGTATTTCGAACGTGAATGACATCACAGACTGAGGATGCAGGGATGAAGGACAGTGTTATCATTACCACAGCACTGCTAATGGGTCGTTCAGATCTTCTCCAGGGACGTATTTTGAATGTTACCAGCACATATACACAGGGGGTTTATTTTTAAATCTGTTGCAAATTCTCCTTTATGTAAATAGTTCTTCCTCACATGGACAGTAGGAAAAAAAAAACCCTAAAAATAATGGAATAAATCAGAGTTCTAATTTTGAGGATGAAATTTGTGTAATATTTTTGCTTGCTATGTCTATCAACAAAAATCTTCCACTGGTGACTTTACCTTTCTAGCTTTGATAGGGCATTCTGAGTTCAGTTTGAGGCACATCACAGAGACACATTCCTTCCATACCTTGGCTGGGAAATGCCCTCAGGACCTACAGCTCAGCAGGAACTGCAGCTCTGGGTGTCAGATCCATGCACTGACCTATGCAATATAAAACCCAGAATTGATAATCTCATAGCTTTACCAGGTTTTGCAACAGAATAGGGAGGGGTTCTTATTTTTGCTTTCTTCCATGCAATTATCTCTGAGATTAAAATTCACTGTTGCTGCTATTTCCAGAGTGGAGCTGGGAGCTGAGCTGAGGTTTCCTTTTATTTCAAGTGTTTTTTATTGTTGATAGTGCAGAAGAGTCATCTGTGACAATTATTTTATCCTGTCAGTAAATCTTCCTACATGGGATTTATTTTTACAGCCAGCATCCTTCAGAATATTTCTTTTTTTTCTTCTTTCAATTCCATTTTCATTAGCAAAGCAGCTTCTGTGGGCTGTCCTCACACAGACGTTTTCATACATCCTGAAAAGCTGAGTTGCTTTGCTGACTCTGGATATGAATTGCCATCTTCTGTGCATTTCAATGGGATTAGTTTAAATCCACATTAGCATTGTGGATTTCAATAGGAATCTTACCTTGGGCATCACCAACTTTTCTGCAGATGTTTGGGTCACACACAACAATGAGTATTTTTCTGAGGTGTGAGATACAAACATTACTTGACCACCAAATATCTTTATCAGATTTAACATCACTGGCACTTCACTTCTTTTCGGTCATATTTGTTACTCATTTTTTCCCCCCTTTATTTTTAATATCTCATCAGTGTTACAAACTGGTGAGATCACGACCTATATAGAACTGTGAATCTTTACTTTTAGGGAAAGGAAAAGCTGGGTGATAGCAACTGCAAGCATTCAGCTGTCCAAAGGCTCATTAGTCTTCCTCTGTACTTCAGACTGGCCTGAACCCTTCTATCACACAACGAAGCTTTCCATGGGGCGAAGCATCACACAGCCATGGTGTCATCTATAGCACCAAGGGTCTGGTGTGGAATTTGCCATTGCATTTCAGATACCAAGCAAACAGAAACATGTATTTCCATAGAAACTGTAATGTGCTGCCAAATACTGCCCTCAACTATGCAAATATCTCTTCTAGTATAGCCAAGGAGCCTGTTACTATATTCTAAAGAAGAAATTGATGCCGTATGTTGGTGTGTGCCAATCACTGAATGACAGAATCATTAAGAATGGAAAGACCAGTAAGATCATCTAGTCCAACCATAGATCCCTCAGTTAGGTATATCCCAGTATCACACCTATTGTTTTTACTTTTGCTTGGAGCTTGATGACCTCTGCACTGCATGGAAGACATGGTGAGCACTGCTCTAACAGAACCTTGGTCTGAGGGAACTGAGGGGCCTGGGCTGCTTGGAAGGAAAGATTTTAAAAGGGCAGTCAAAGCAGAGCTCCCAGCACTCGTAGGAAGAGGAATGAGGTGATGTCTGCCTTAGTTGTTGTCTCTGCTTTTCCCAGTCAGTTCTCTAACTTTAAATGTTTGTCACATCTTTTTATTTTCCCTCATAAAGCAAGTGCAATTGCTCTGTGCCCTGTTGAAAACCCTCAGGTGGAATTGGGACACTCCATGCATTCTTCATGCCCTGGGCAAAGCTCGGGTTTAACCAAAATGAGAATAATAACCATTAGATGAAACACGGAAATGAAAACATTGTTTGCATACACCTGACTCTTTTTGTTTGGCTTCAGATGAAAAGCTCTGATTCACTGTAAACAATTTAAGGATTCTCCTTCAGCAGAAAATCAAGACAGATTTTAAAAGTAGAACAGCTATTTTTCCAAATGAAGCCTCAAATAATACTTTGGAAGTGTTGGGATAAAATGCTTTACATTTCCAAAAACTTTGTATTTTTAAAACTAGACAAAATGCCATATATTTCACCCATTTTACTCCCTTCCAGTTCTTTTCAGCTGGAAGTTTCACACTTGGGTATAGTTCCTCTGAGGTGCCTGTTGTTGAGCAGAGATGCTGATTGTTATTTCAGTGAGTAAGACCATTATCCAAAAAACAATCTCTGCAGCTGGCAAAAGTGTTGAACTGCTAACGAAACCCAGAAGGAAGCATGGCTGTGGTATCCACACTTCACTCCCAGTCAGTGATCTCCCCATAGGCAAAGATCCCAGTCTGCAGGTCCCTGATGCTGCAGGTTGATGCTCTTCCTTTACAATTACAGTGAGATTTCCCAGCAGTTATTCCACCAAGTTGATTGGGAAGAGAATGAAGTTAGAAATAAATTCCCTTTAGCATGTTGGAGACATTGCCTAAAAGAATTTAGGTAAGTTGTGGCTTAAGTTTATTTGCTTGACTTCTGTTTCTGAAGGATGTGGGGCTTTAAGAGACTTGAATTTTTGAGTTTGTTTCAAATCCAAAACCTCTCACTGCAAGGCAGCAGTAACTATTGATGGCAATGAATGAGCACAGCAAATGAAAGTACTGACCAGCACAACACTTTCATACATGATATTTCAAAGCACTGTTCACATCGCTGCATTACTTTTGAGGAACAAAAGCTGAAGAATCACACCATAATCCTCTTCTGATAGTGGAATATTGAAGAAAAAAAAAAGAGTCCCTTACAAGAAGGCTTAAGAATTAGTGGTCAGAGCCTACACTGAGTGCCATCTCCTTACATGCCATTTTTCACACTGTTCTGGCTTTTATTAACTATTATAAAATTGACCTCCAGTGGCAGTTGAATATTTCCGTCTTGTAGGTCTGTAGGTCTGGCAGTAGAGAGCTGGGCTTGCTTACAGGTGTAAATACTACTGCAAGAGCATAAATCTAGGAATTTCACCTCACTATTGCTCTGCAGCACTCTAAAACTGAAAAAATCAATATGTATTCTAATAGACAGGAACAAATTGGGTCTTAAAGTGTAAATAGGGCTGGGTGGAATACAATAAAGTAAATTTGACTAGTGAACTGTATTAACTGTAGTGATTGTTCTGTATTCAGGGAGGATAATTTATGTAATGATTGTCAGTACTGCTGGAATTTCCACGCCAGATCTTGAAGGTCAGAGGCTGAGCTGGGACCTGAGCCTTTCCAAAGGTAAAGAAAGCATTTTCAATTAGATTGAACCTCATTATTATTTTCCAAGTCGTCTCACCTTCATCACAGAGCCAACGTCTGAGAGCACAACGCCTGTTGCTTGGTCCCTAAGGCCATCCCTGCTGGGGCTGCGGCTTCTGGAGTAGTGAAGCATCGCTCACTGCTTCTTCCCCAGCAGATGTTAGAGAAGAAAGAGTGTAAGAAATATGGATCCCTTCCTCTGGACTGTGCTTGCAAAAGAAGGCTGTGATTTGGTGGGAATAAATAACATATTTCCAAAGGAGAATTTTCTGCCTTGGAAATGCTTGCCCGGCTTTGGATGAAGTTTTTGAATTCTGAAGAGAATCATTTTGGCTTACTCATTTCTCTATTGTGTCAAAATGCTTTGCTTCATAATAGCTTGAAGCTGTTTCACTTGGACTTTGATACAGTAGAATATTAGCTGTAATAACAGGATAAGTACTAGACTATAGCTGTTTTCCTTCTATTGAAACAAAAGTTAGTGCTGTATCAGAACTACATGATCCGCTATGAGTGAAAAGAAACACTCCCATGTTCCCAAACCAAATAAAAACAAAAACCATGTTTACAGGAAAATTCTGATGAATGTAAGTATTTTTCATTTAGAATGAAAGCAAACTTCAGGATTTTCTTCAGAGCTGAAAACCTGGCCAGCATCCCCAGTGACTGCCACACGGTGCAGGTGCAGGTTTGGCTGCTGAAGATGGCATCTTCAAACACAGAGCAGCTTGCTAAGCCCAGCACCAGGCTCAATCTGAAGGAAGTTTGGGAGGCCCTCACCCAGAATTTATCATATTCTGTATTCCCTCTCCTTGTCTGCACAATCGTCATATAACACAAACAGAAAGGTAGGCTGCTAGAGGAGCATTAAGCATCCTTTCTGCATTAAGGAAGGAAAGTTTTGTTAATCATACCATTAAACATGTACACAGGGAAGAACTGTGCTCCATAAAACAAGCAAAGAAAATCAGACCAAAGAAAATCAGACCATCAGTCAGTGAGCCCTAAGAGGAATAGGCGGGTTTGTTGCCCTTGCAAATGCTTGTGCGAATGGTCCTTGAGGTTTCCAAAAAGATGCACTCAATGTCTGTGGGCAATATGGCCTCAGCTCTTGTTGATCTTCAAAACATTATTTTGATACAAATAAATTCATCAGACAATACATCCAGAATCTTCTCAGTAATTTCTCTGTAGTTAAGACCCAAAGAAATTTATGTATTTAAATCATACCTACCACATGAGTAATGTTTTTCTTTGCTGTTGTTCTAGAATTGTCTTCCAGCATTAATTCTTCACAAAATAAAGACAACTGAAGAATTTCTAATAAATGAAATCTGAGTGCATTTTAGGCATGGCCATTAGACTAATTAAAATCCACAGTGACCAATATATTTCAGCTGAGTTAGACCACAAGTATATCCAACGAAGCTGTTTCCATTGCCAGCTGTGTGATACCATCCTGGCAGCCAGTCCAGCTGGGTTTCGATGATTTCCCCTTCTGCATATTCTGCTGTTCAGCCTCACTGTATTATATTATTGTTTATATCTATTTTCTTTTACTCAGGGCCATATTCTTGTTTGTAGTGGTTTTCCTATAGAGGAGACCACATGGGAGCTTGACCTGACCCAGAGAGGCAAAGAATAACAGACTTATTTCTATCTAGCTGTAAAAATAGTGTGAATATGCTCTACCAACAATGTCCTTCTTCAGACTGTTATATCCCACTGCTAGCATTGCCAGGCAAGGCAAATCTGACTTAGGGAAGTGCTTTGACACCTGAATTAATAAACCAGAGTGGGATGTACACAATCAGTGGTCTTGGACTCCTCATATTCCTTTTAAAGCTGCTTAAAGCTGATGAACAACTGTTTATTTTCCAGATTTTTTTTTCCTGTTAAAATGTTAACTCAAAACTATTTTTTTAATCACGTTTTGTGTTCCCTCAGTATCTGGGTGCCCTTACCTGTGACACAAGATGTGCCATGCTTCAGTGTCCTTGGGCAGCAGGGTCAAGGTTCTGGCTCAGTGCAGATCTCACATTGTGCCATTTTTTGAATGATTTTGAATGAAAGCAGAAGAACCCAGACAGATTTTGCTATCTGCAGGATCCTTGGTACCATCAAGAAAACAAAACCTGCACTGTGGGGTGGCTGCTGCAGATAACTGAAGGATCTTGGCAAAACTGAGATGCTTTAATAACAGATGGTGGAGATCAGGCTTCTCCTTCCTTCCTCCAGTGCGGAGGACTCCTCCTGTGCTGTCTTCCTAGAGCTGTCATTGCATGGCCCTGTGCTGTTCCCCTCCCTGGGACATGTCTGGGGACCTCTGCAGAGCTCCAAGGGACACAAGAGTGACCCTTTATGGTTTCATGCTCCATAGACTGAGATATTAAACAAATTAGAACCTGCATTTGTAAATACTGTTCTTGTCCTAGTGCATCACCATGCCCATCACACTCACAAATGAGTAATAGCTGGAGACAGAAACCCTCCTGTGCCAGAACACCCCCAGAGCCTTCAGTTCTGCTCCACACAGGTTCCCTGAGATCTCATGCCTTTATTAACATATTTGGTCTTCAGGTGGCCAAGTGACCCTGGGAGGAAGCAGTAGCTGAGCTCTCTAGAACTTATACTGTTCCGCATCCAAGCTAAGTGACTTGAATAGTTGCTGTGCCCTGTTCTACCACAACTAAATTTGGGTCCAGGTGTTAGTGAAATCCAAGGGTTTTGTCACAGCAGTGACTGAAGGAGAATTTCTCCATCGTTTTTCATTTTTAGGTCCTAAGTCTTTGAGGGAAATGTGCCAGCCTTGAGCTGAAAAAGACTTAATAATGCCCTAGCTGGTGAGAAATAGCACATATATTGCTGTGAAAGGTAATGCAGCCTTTCCGAACACTGGCACTCAGGAATGTATGTGATGGAGGTGATCCTCCACAGCTCTTAGATGCTGCAGGCAGTAAGCAAAGTCTGGGCCATGAGAGCTGTGAAATTCCACTTCCAGAGGAATCTAAGAAAAGCAGGTTTAAAAATAAGCAATCAAACTAGTTTCATTTGTTAATGACTCAGTGATTCACCCAAGATAAAGTGTTTCAGATTGGAAGGGTTCTACTCCTGGGAGTAGCTTTCTTTGGAATCAATTGTTTTGAATGAAAATTAGAGTGCAGCGGAAACCAGTACTGATGAGACTATATCCACGGTGCCTAACTCCTTACTTCATCTTACTTGGCCCTTTTTCTCCTTCTCCTTCTCAACTGTAGATCTCTTCAGTCACTATCAGCTCCTAGTCAACATAAATAGACCTTTGGCTCTTGGTTGACCATCTTAAATGCTGTCCTTCTCCACCTCTGCACTGCCTGATTTAACTCCAAAATAAAACTGGACCCAGTACAAGAAAAGGAGAATTCAAGCTCAGTTAAGGTGGGCTTAATTTCTACCTTCCTTTGTTCTCTTTACAGTGCTCAACCCACACAGCCCTACACTGACAAGATTTCAGAGCTGAAAAAAGAACTCCTGCTGGCTTTTCTTCCAGCTATTGGTGATGATGTCAAGTAAGACGTTACCTTTCCCATAAGGTCTTGCTCTGTTCATATCCTTCGACCCCTGGGATTAAAATAGAGGAGTTAAAACAACTTTGGTTGTTGTGATAAGCAGCTAAAGGAGCAAATGATGATGCTGATGCCCCTCGATTAGATCTATTGTACCAAAACCCAGAAAGCCAGCAGCCTCTAGGGCTGATCTTTTTGACAAACGTTGCAGTCTCACTCCATTTCATATTTGCTTTTTAAACCATCTCCCAAATATCTGCCCACAGGGATCTCACCCTGTGATAATGGAGGAAATGTAGTTTTGCAGAGGAACAGTGATGCAATAAATAAACTCTGCCAATAGCAGGCTACTTCAGTGCCAGCTCCAGATGGGTTTTTTAATCAAGCAGAGCAATATTGATGGCCTTTGCTTGAGCTCTTTTACTAATTGCTTTCCAACATGAACTCAGCTAAAGGTATGATAAATCCAAATTTCCACCAAATGTAAGGCTGAGATGAAGATGCATTTTGTCCACATATAGGCAGAAGGTAGCAAACAGGAAATCTTTGCACTTAAGACTTTCTTTTGAAGATGCATTCACTGATGTCTCTGGATCTTGAAATGCATGATTTAACATCTTATGCTTTACCTCATTTAAAAGAAGCTGGCAAGTCCTCACCTCCTTACCCACCACTTTAAGGCAGTCTTCAGCACTTACAAAGGAGCTGTATTAAGTATTCAATGTTATCTGCTCATCTCCATTATGTTTACTAAGCAGTTAGCATTATCAAGTTGCTGCTGTTCCTCACACTACAGTATGAGCTATACAAGTTCTCAGATCTGCAGCACTCATCTACAGATACATTTAATGGACTTCAGCTTCAGGAATTTGTGTTTGAATTGGTAGTTAAGAGGGATAATTAGCATAAATGTGAACACAGCTCTGAAGTGGTGGAATATGTTCAAACATTATAGAAGACTTGTAACCTGCCAGAAGACCTTTTCCAACTTACCTGCTCTTCCTAATAGGAAATATGCATTAAACATTGACCTGCTGATGAAGGAGGAGACCTTTTAGCTCATGTTTTTACTGACTAAGTTATCGCTGCTCTGTTCTGTCTGTGCTGAAGATGACGCTGTTTTCAGTTGCAGACTTTATTTTCTGTTCTTGAGGGTTATCATTAATTCACTCTGTCCTTGGAGAATTTCTGGGCTTGAGTTGTGCTCCAAGTTTGGATGAACAAAGCTAGAGCTCTTTTTTACACCCAGTTAGTCTATTTTTTGTTATTTACACCCATGGACCTTTTCATGGCCTCTCTCTATTGCCCTCAACATTTCAGCATTCCCAGGAATGCTGAAATCATCAGCTGTATTCCCCTGGGTGATTTCAAAACAAAATCTGCTGAAGAGCTGAAGGGCCCTCACCGCACAGAGTTTGTCATTTTGGGGCAAGGATTTGGTGATCCTTGCTGCCCATGGGGAAGCTGAGCAAGATGCAAAGAGCTAATGCACAATGCTGACTTGTGACAGATCCTACCCTGCTTGGGTTGAGAAAAGCTCATTCTGTAGCCTCTTTTCTGGAGAGATGGCATAGGAGAAAGAGCTCACATTGGTAACCAACTCCATGATGGAGGAAACATCATGCATCAGGCCTGAACTTGGTCTGAGCATCCTCCTTTATCAACCTCTCTCAGGGCATCAACAGTGATCTGCCCAGCCACCCTGAGGCCAGGCTGCTTAACTGTGTTAGGGAACAGTAATTTCCTGTTGAGACAGCCAACAACCTTCCTCATTTAAAATTTTCTGTTTAATTTCATTCTGTGTTTAGATGAATGCTGTTTTCTCTGTGCTTGCCTCAGAGCTTTGGCTTTTTGGTTCTCCAAATCGTGGTTTGGCAAGAATGCAACCCAGCTCTCCTTGGTTAAACAGAAACCTGCTGCTTTCTGCTGAGCACAGAGGAGGGCCTGGCGTTATACAGCTTGCCTTCAGTCTATGATGATTTCCCCATCAAGGAAAATCTCAGTGTCAACCTATCTGTGTAAATATACTTGGAGATGTTCAGCTACAATAGAAGCAGAAATGTGCAGACACCAAGTGTTTTCATTTAGCCCTACAAGGTGCAGTAATTTTCATTACATAGAAACCACTCAAATGGCACTTCAAGGATGAGAATGCAGTGCTAACATGGCTTTCAACGAGGGCCAATTTATTAATATTACTGAAAGCCTCAGAGGTCAGCCTTCCAATGCTCTTGATGCTCCACAGCACAGCTGAAAACACTGGGTCTCCTGCAGGTATTTTCCATTTGAAGTTACTGGCAGAGAAAAGTGGGGAAAAAATGGAATGCACAAATAATGGAAGGGCTACGTGGTACCAAGCCATTTGCTTCAGCTCTGTGAACAGAGAAATAAACTTTCCAGCAGACATTTATAAGCATTTCTTTGTGTTTTAGGACCATCAGGTTTATGTGGAATGAGTCATGGCACCATATTCTGTTTTTGAGAACAGTGACACATCCGGCTTAATTCTTTTCGAAGTTGCAGCACAGGACCTGCCTCAAGAAACCCAATCCATCTCCTGAGACAGGTTTCAACATATGCATGGGCCAAGTTCCCAGACGCTTGGGCAGGGCTTCCTCACACATCTCCCCTCCCAATCTGCCCACTTTGTTGATTTCTTGCTAAACTGAATGAAATGAAGACCAGTTAAATCATCTCCAGATTTCTGCAACTGATAATGAAAAGTGAAAAATACATTAAAGAGCTTTCCAGCAAAAATAATGATGGCCTTATCATTGCTGCAAGGTCGTGTTTCGATAGTCAAAAAGCAACCTTGATTTTCATCCTAAAACTGCTTTCATTCTATAATTTCACATAATTTTTCACCTCAGTTTTCTCCATCCAGATATATTTTCAAAATGGTTTATTTTCAGAGAAAATGAAATAACTCTGAATTGATTTCTTCTTTCAGTTTGACAAGCCAAAAATGTTTTCTCCTGGATGAAAACTTGAAAAACACCATGAGATGGAAAACAACTTCTTAGCACTCCAAAATGGGAATCACACTCCCCATCGATTTCCTTCCCCATAAAAGATGGGTGAGTCAGACTGAGGTCAACCTCCCACAGAAAAGGACCTGGAGAAGATTAGAAGAATTAGAAAAGATTTGAATTGACCAAATAAAAGGTAGGAAAATCTCCAACATTTCTGTATTTGAGGCCAATGCTGGCTATTCCCAGAAGCACGTAAAGACGTGGTGAGCATTTTTTATTGGTAAGAATCATCGCCTCATAGAATCATTAAGATCAGAAAAGACCACTAAGCTAAGAAGGCAGTAGAGTCTCTGCTGAGCAAATGGAAGAGGATGGGTCTGGCCTTCCCATCACGGTTCATTCAGGACACAGCTTTCAGGAGCCCCAAGTACCCACAGAGGTGGGAGAAGCTGCAGATGCTGTGCTGAGCCCCTGACAGCGAGAGGTTTTCTCTCCCACATGCCAAGCAGTGAATCACAAAGCCTATTGTTTCTTACCTGAGGTTCACCTCAAGGGAATTGAGGTGAAATGCCTGCGCAGAGGAAAGCAGGCTCACTGCAGTGGGAGTATGTCAGTGCTTTGCTGCAGCTGGGAAGGATGAGCTCCCCCAGTTCAAGTCTTTGTTAAGAGAAGCCCATGCCCTGGGGGAGGATATACAGAAAATACACACAACTCAGATTCCTTTCTTTGCATCCACAGCCTCCTTGGGGTTAATAGATAACTTGCTGCTTAAAACTAGAGTGCCCAACTAGCACCAAGCTCAGAAAATCTGCCTCTCTCACTTTTTTCCCTTCACATACTTCTCTGCAAGGCTCAGCTCTACAGCTGTTTAAAATGTGCCAATTTGATGTCTATTCATATGAGTCATTAAATTACACGTAGAATCCCTTTCTATTTGACATTCCATCCAGTCTCTAGGCCAAAACGTATGGCAGCATATTGAATGCCTTAGCATGGTCCAAAAACTGAGCAGCAAGGGGACTTTTGGCTGCTCAAGGAATTACTCAGATCTAACTGCAGCAACAGCATGGCAATAAAATACAGCAGTTGCTTCCCTCCAGAAACTTCTTTTCAAAAGAGGATGGAGGCTGGCAAGAGCTGGCATTCGTCTCAGAGACGGTCAAGGGAGGGTTATGTGCAATGTTCCATACAAAAGGGACTTGGTTTAATGTAGGACTAGGCAAGAGAGCTGGGAAAGAACAAGCAGCAAAAGCATAACACTTGATTTTTTCACCTGATCAGGACTTGACCACGTTCTCAAGTATTTTGGAGTGGCTGAGAGCTTGGAGATGCTCTTTTGGGCTTTCAGCTTGTTCTTGTTTGTCTCATTATGTCAAATGACCCAGAAGAGCCCTCTTAATGATTGAAATGTAAGGAATGGTCTTGGTGCCAGTAAAGACTGAGGAGATGCTGCTATCCTTCCCCTGGCTGCAGACATGAGAGTTTCTCCCGGCTGAGTGTTAGACAGCCATTAGCTCCACATCTCTTAATGACCTCGTTTTTCCAACAGAATTTAGTAACAGACATTAAATAAAAGCAGGTGGAAAATAAGACTAAGTATCAAACACTTTTTTGCTGCATTGTCTCCATTTTTAACAGAAATGTCTCACAATACTGCAATAAGCACCTGCCTCTCACCACCACTGGGAAGATTACCTAAGGCTGGAGAAACGCCTTGAAGACAAATGTATGTAGGAAGGCTAACTATCATTACTGTGTTGCTAATAAGGTTATTTTAAACTCAAAGTAGGTCACTGGAGGAGTTTCATTTAAAAAAAAAACAAAAAAAAACCCTGCAAAACACAGTGTTTTAAACAACCTGAGCTGAGAACAAAAGACTAACAGTCTCAAATGAAAGAAATAGACCAAAAATTAAGCAGTGTCTTTTAATGAGGAATGGTGCAGCAGCTACCAGGTGTGTCCCTGACTGGATGTGAGCAGAGCCTGGGGCAGCTAGGGAGGCACTGTGCCATGTGCAGAGATAATAAAGCCTCTGAGTGCAGTCTGATGGAAAAAGGCTCCCTGAGACCTGGCAAAAGGCAGAGTGCTGTTTGGTGGCTGTAACCAACCCACCCCAAGCTCTCCTGCCATCAGGCTTCTTTCTTTTTTTCCAGAAAATAATGGTTATTACTGCAGCATCTCTCTTCTGGAGAGCACAAAAAAATGTCCATATTGGAGCCAATGCAGCACTCCCAGCCATGGGAAGAGAAGGGAGGGAGGAAGGGAGGGAGGGAGGAAGGGAGGGAAGAATGGAAGGAAGGGAGGAAGGGAGAAAGGGAGGAAGGGAGGCAGGGAGGCAGGGAGGCAGGAAGCTGGCTTGGTGATTTCCATGGAATTCCCTTCAGACTCAGTAAAGGTGGGGAATCAGTGGCCACCTCCTTATGAAATACATGAAGTGAAGTACACAGATGCTGCTAACAGCTTGTTAAGTTTAAATCTAAGTAAGAGCAAACATCTAAAGTGTGAGTGCTGGTGTAACTTTTCTGCAAGTAGGAAAAGTTGATATGTGGAGTTTGGAATGCTTCCATCCATGATTCACTTTGGCTTTCTAACGCTCCAATGCTTCTGATACTTGTTCATAAGTGCACCTACCTGTAGATAAATTCAGCTGAATTATTAGACTGCACCTGAGCCAGCTGATCTCTTTCCTGGCAATGAGACACTCCATTTCTGCAGCACAGCATTCCTTACCAGTGCAATAACCACCATATTTCTCAAGTTCAGCTGAAGTGGCCTTCTGGGGCTCTTTGATATCTACTCTTATTTTTATTCACATCTGTTCGATGTCCCCCCCAGTTTATGTCATGAGCCCCAAGACTCTTAGCAGTTCCCCTGTGTTCTTATTTACAGTTGTGTACGCAATTAAGACCTCAGACTACTTAGCTCTTTAAACATTTTTTAGCCATACATTCCTATATCTGTGTATTGTTCGCAGATCAAAATATTGTGGCAGGTTGGGAGCGCCTTGTTTCATAATCAGCATGAAGGAGCAAAGCTCACAAAAACAATGTGAAACCAGAAGAGAACTGTCTTCTAATTCATTCATCCATCCTGAAAGACATTTTCAGCCTCAGTTTGTTTTTATACAATATGATTTTTAATCTAATTGTCCTTTTAAGAAAAAAATCACCTCTGATTGGTGGCAGTCTGGGTTATGAAGAGAACATCAGGGAACACCACAGCAAATTGGCCCTGAACTAGAAGAAGCTGCTAAAAATGTAAAGCTTTAATTATTATCTCATAATGCCAAGTGAGAAAAGAAAATGCTGCCATTGTGACACCAACACATCTGCACTCCGTTATCATTCTTAATTATGATGGCACAGGGTGATGAGGTGTAAGATGCAGAAGGGTGGAGGAGGGGGTGTGGATATGTACCTGTTTTACACCTGGAGCTTTTCACATTTGCATTTGACACTCCTCTGCACACTCAGATGGACGTATTCCCAATTAGCTCAACTTCTGCTGGAGCTGGCAGAGCCAAGACAGGAGGAAATATTATCTTTAATGTCAAGGTCTTAAAATATAACCTTTTCAGAACACGGTCAGACTCTGACCACATCTGAGGCCTCTAAACGATACTTTAAAGGAGATAAATAATATAATAATAGATAATAATAAATGTCAAGTTTGTCATAACTTGGAAATGCAATTTACCTTCTCAGCCGGAGGGAATATAAGCTTCTGTGTTGTTCTTCACCATTAACGTTCTTCCTGTTAATATGCTAGGTTTCTATAATTATCAGCCCTCTGCCTGCTATATTGGTGGTTGATTGAATGTTTGGAGATGCACACTTGCACCTCAGCCCACATCATGGCCCTTGATTTATCAGATCCAAGCAGCAGAGGCTCTGCCTATTTAATAAAAATGGAGCGACTCGAGGGAGCTGTGGGCATTGTTGCTGTTTGCAACAGAAGAAATGAATTACTGCAGCTTTGATCTGTGAGGTTACCTCTGTCCGCAGCACAGCCATTAATTACATCTAATGATGGGGTGCTGCAGATAGATTTTAAGAAACTTCTTAATAAAGTTTGGGAGACAAATGCTTGTAATTGTGTGATCGGTGCAGAGGGCTGGGCAGCTCTGGGAAGCACTGTGTGCACTCTGTGGCACTGCCATGAGACCCACAGGGTGCTGGTGGCAGTGTGGGGACAATGCAATGGATAAGGAAGGGGATGCAGCTGTGCTCTTATCTTTTGCAATGCTGAGAAATACAGCCAGGGCAAAGACCTCAATTATCATGAGAGCTCATAAGATAATTAACCGTGCAGACAAAACCAGCGAACAAATTGATCCAAAGCAAAAAGACAGAGGGGAGACATCAGCTATCGGTTAGGAGAATATACCCTGCTGTCCGCAGGCCCGCAGCAGTGCAGCTGCAGTGCTTCTGAAGCATGGCAAATACAGACAGAAAGCCACTGGAGCAACACGACGGTGGTTCAGATGTTAACTGCAGTGTTAATAGCCCTGTGAGAAGGAGAACTTAAAAAGGAGATCAGATCCTTTAACAGTGAGGGTCGATAACCAATAAAGGAAAAAGTAAAGGCACTTCTGGAAGCTGAGAGCCTTCATAATGCAAAAGCAAAGTATCAAATGGAGAAGACTTAGCAGATTGGTCACGTATTTAGGGGGCAGAGCTCTGCTTCACAATCTGTAGAAGTGATTTGAAAATGTCTGTACTCAAGGATTTGCTCCAGCAAAATAAGTAGATCTGCTGATGCAACCTCTCCAGAACACGTCAGCCCTTTGATAAAAGAGTTTGCAAACTGTACATCTAAATGGCAATCAAGGCCAACTTTGATTCACAGTATGAAGTGTGACAACAAAGAGGTTCTCGCTGGAATCCAGTGCTGCCAAAGCATTTCTTGCTCACAAGTGCAATTTAGAGGATTAAAGAGGGTGAAGATTGCACCTTCCAAGGCAGAGCTAATGTTCCGTTTCTCCTGAAATGCAGATGATGCACAGTTCTCCATCTGCTGGGGCTTGCCAGGGACCTGGCACATCTATTGGGCAAGAAGGCTGAGCTGCTACACAGCCTGGTCCTCTGCCTGCCCATGCTCACACCCTCATCCTGATGCTTTCCTCCCCTGAAAGAAATATGAATTGGATTGAAGAGAGTCTAAATTACATTCAAAATGCAGCTCTGGAACAAAATCCCCATTCTTCAGTGATCATCATCATCATAAAGCCCCACCCAAAGATTATTGCCTGTAGGAACAGTGTATGCATGGACTTCAGTAGCTTACAGTCTGGGAATGTGCTGCTGGAAAGTGTCTGCTGCATCTCCCTGGTCCTCTCCCATCTCTGAGACAATTCCCAGTGCAGCTGGTTGGTCTGAGCATGTGGCATAGCCAGCAGCCCTCCGGGTGTGTGGGTATTAATAACGCCTTTGTATCGTGGGATGATTAAAACAGAGATGAGAAGCAGCATCACAGCTCCTGGCGATGCTGTGGCTGCCAGCAAGGAGACGCAAATGATGCAAAGCTGAGAGCATTGCTGGCAGCAACCTCATGCCTGTCCCCTTTAGGGGCCCAGATTGCATCTCCCGTGGATATGTACATTTGGACAGAATCAGGATGTGAAAATCAGCCTCTGGGAGACCCTTTCTCTTTTCCTGCAGGCATCTGTTGTATTCTGGTTTTCTGCTAACCCTGGTTATCTCAGCTGTGAAGGAGGGTGAGCCATCCATCAGCCCGAGCCTTAGGCTGGGGAGGCCCCAGGGGTCTCTGGCTCTGGGATACAATTGGTTCATTTCCACCTGCAGGCTTCTGAAGGAGATGCACAATCCTTCCACAAGCAGCACAGGCCATTCTGTCTCTCTTGATGATTGTGGGAAAATGGAGCATAGAGCAAGCAGAGGCCTCTGCATTTTAAGCACCTGCAATAACCACAGCATTCTTAAAACACCATGAACCTAACAGTGCATTTTTTTTTAACTGATTCAATAACTGCCCATTCCTACAATAGCAGCTATCTGTCCACCATTATTTCTAGGAATATGGAGTACAAAAAGATGCACTTTGAGGAAAAAAAGGCAGAAATAAAAGGAAAACCCACCAAAATAAATAAGAATGCTTCTAATCACACACTGTCCTGCAGCTCTTCCTCGGCACCTGTTGATGGATGCTCACACAGCTGACACACTGCTGACTGTCTGCCCTCACACTGCCTACAGGGGATGCAGGAGGTGACCACGGGGCACAGTGCCTCAGCACCCTGCAGCACCAGCACATCCCCCTCTGGCTCCCAGAATTTAGAAACAGAAGTACAATCCTTTTTTTTCATAGCAAAACCTTTTCATTAAAGTGCATTTTTCTGATCAAGCCTCTGAATGCTTCTTCAGTGCACTGTGCAGTGCTGTGCTCAGCTGTACATCCCACCTATTTATTACCTGTGCTTCTGGTTTGGCTGTAGCCAGCATAAACTGATGCCTGTAGGGCTGGAGGATCAGCCACTGGGATGTGCTCAGCTCCCTTTCAGATCTTTATGTATTTCCCCTATTGTCTGCTGCTTCCATAGGGAACACCACGTACTTGCACCCTGATCTGCTTGCTGCAAGATAGTGCTGGGACAAAGGCTGGCGCAGCCTGGATGCTGTCAGACTGCTCCTGACTCCATTCACATCTCTGTAACTGCCTTATGTTTGAACCTGCAATTTGCATGAGCTACATCCCACCCCGTGCACTCCCAGCACATCCTGGACTCTGGGAGCCTTCCTGCATCGACAAACCCTGACTAGAAAGAAGGCTCTTCAGACAGTCATATCTGGCCTGTCCTTCCCATGGCATTTCCCTGAGATGAAGACTTGTAAGAGCAGGAACCTTCTGAGATGTTTGTTACGTGCAAAACGTAGGGTTGACATCATGGCACAATTATCTTCTTTCTGCTCAGGTGTGATCCATGCTGCACTCACCGTATCAGCCTTTACAGCACTCACCCAAGCCTGTGGTATCTCACACACAAAGCTGTCACATCCCTGCTACGTCAAACACAGCCATGTGGTTCGGGGGGAACAGTTCTCCCAGATGCTGATGACAGGCATCAAACGTCCCTTAGGTCTGAGAGCCGAGGCTGCATGGTTCTGTATTACATAAACTGCTCTAATCTGCACCCTTGGTTGTCAGCTGGCAGAGGTTCTGACTTCACATTGACATGCTGCCAGTGAATAGTGTGTTTCTCCCCTCTTTCTTTACCTTATTCCACTTTTCTCCTTTTCCCAGAGCCTCTTGCTGTCAGACATCCATTTCTCTCCCTAAATCCCTACAGGTTTTAGGGACGATATTTTAGAATCTCTGAGTTGTCTTCTTTTTGTGCTGTAGTGTTTCATAAGGAAACACTTGGTGCTGTGGAGAGAGAGATGAGTTCATGTGCTCATGATGTGCTCTGGAGAGCGATTACAGCATGAGAAGAACCAAGAGTTCAGAGAGGGATGTGAACAGACAGAGGCACGGAAAGCTCAGCTCTGAAGTAGAGTCTCTCCTTCGCTTGCTGAGAGGACTTTTGCAATGCTGTGTATTGCTCTGCAGTGTTGCAGAGCCCAAGTGGATTGGAATATGTAATACTGGGCAACAGTTATTTCCCTAAGAAACTCTAATGCTCACTGAACACCTGTATGCATCAATAAACACATGGAAAAAAAAAAATTAAACACTTTAAAATAAATTGAAATCTCACAAAGAAATTGTGCTCTGAGAGGAGAGAATATATTTCTGAGGTAAACAAAAAAAAGTGCAAAGCATTTTGATGAAGCTGAAGGCTGGTGAGCACTTCTTGAGCAGAGGAGCCCTGTCAGACAAAGCCTCGGCAGCTCCCCTCTCTGTCTCCCCCCAGCTGCTCTCCTGCACTTTTTTCACATTAATTCTGCAGACACTCCTCCTATGGACCCTCACCCACACACCACAGCTTGGGTTGTTCTCCTTGCCAGTGTCAATGGCAGAACAAGGGTGCAAGGTGGTCCGATGGTACCTGCTGCATAATGTGCGCCTAATGAAGGATCTTTGCTTATTAGATGAGGGAAGGGAGCCAGAAAAGGAAAAAGGGTTTTAATTAGCTCTCCAAGTCTCTAAGCCAAAGGAGAGCTTTCAAATCACATACTGCATGCTGTTACTGTGAATGGTACTGGGCCTTGTTTCAGCCCTGTAGCAGCAGAGGGCATAATTGAACCAAGTCTGAATTTCCTGAGCTTTCTGATTGCATTTTCTTTCTGATAAGCAAAAAAAACCCAAAAACATTACTTTGCAAATGCAAGACAGAGAGACCCTCCCATCTCTCATGGATGATAACATTAGCCCTTTTCATTAACTGGTAGCCCCATGAGCTCCTCTAACAGAAAGTGCTGTGCAGGTGGCTGAGATTTCCTCTCATTACAGTCTAATCCCCTACGAAGACCTCTCAGGCTGGCAGTGCTGCCCCAAAGCATTGCAAGGCAGCTGAGGAGCTGAGACCCCTGCAGTGTCCAAGCACCTGGCTGCTGGTCTCTGGAACCACGGAGGGAAGAGAGTTGGCTGTTCCAAATGTCTTAATTTCCAGGTCAGCCTGGAAAAATGGTACAGAGAAAATCAGTGTGCATTTTCTAAAAACGTGAATGAAAAGCCCCCACTTCTGAGACAATTTTGAAAGAGCTAATGGAAGAAAAGAAAAAAAAAAAGGTAAATTCTTTGTTTCAAAGAGGGAGTTCTTTGCTTCTTTGCTTGCTCTCAAACCCAGAAGAAGGCAAAGCTCCTGGGGATGCTTGGCTGGCTGGGAGCTGCAGTGTGCTGATAAGAGCCTCTCCAGCTCTGCTGGCAGCATGGTGTCCTTGTGCTGGGGGTCCCTGGCCCTCCTGCTCCCAGCCTTGGCAAGGAGGAATGCAGGAGGAAAGAGAAGGCCAGCAGTACCACAGCACATGGGATGCTGTGCCACACTGCCATTGCCCGTGCCCCCTGATGAGGCAAGGAACCATGCATTGAGCCCAGCAGGTCTCACTGTCCTGACTTCTCACCTTTGTTGAACTTTCTGACATCATCTCCAAGTTTTCACAAGAGCCCTTTCTTAACCATCATTAATAATTTCCCTTGAGGACACCACAGCTAGCAATTTGTTGATGTCCAACCCTGTTAGCCCCAGTTTCTCAGAGACTTTGGTACAAGTCACTGTTGAGTAGTTTAAAGGAATAAACTTTGGTGGAAGAAATGAGAAGTGTTTGGCTGCATGTAGCTGACCGTGTGAGGCAGGAAAGAGCCTGTTTGTCCCAAGCCTAACCAGACATGGTTCCTTGGCTCAACGCTGCTACCATCCTACCTCATTCCTCCCCTCAGCTGCTAATTAGCTTTATTCTCCATGCTCTTCATACAAAGATAGTTCTGGTGTTATAAAAAGAGCCCTATATTTAAGCTCATATTCAGAGTTGATGCAATTTATCACCACTCCTTTGCCTGCCAGCATCCAGCATGTTTGCACAATATAAGGGAGTTTCTTTACAGACAGCAAAGTATTAAGTCAGCAGTGTTGGCCCAGCTGGGAGGTGCGCTCTGAAAGCCATGCCGGGTAGCAGGTGGCAGGTTTGAAGCCTTCACCCTCAGACAGACCATGGGTACTGAAACCCTGAATGCGTTCAAGGCCAGGTTGGATGGGGTCCTGGGCAGCCTGGCACGGTGGGTGACAACCAGCCCACAGCATGCAGTTGGAGCTCAACGATCTTTGTGGTCCCTTCCAACCCAAGTCATGCTAGGGTTCTCCTGCACAGGAGCGTGGAAATACCAAAATGGTGTGCAACACCAGCTCCACTCCCAGAGCCTGTACACACCACCTATGGACAAACACTTGACTCATTTCCTTCAAGTCTTCACAGAGTTATTCTTCATCAACAGATCATATATATGATGGTCACGCACTCGCCAGTTCAGCAAAGGTACTACGTTAGAGCATCTGTAGCAAAATAGTGACTAATATTTCCATGATGTATTGAAGTAATACCAGCTCAGCATCACCTTCAGCAGAAAACAAAGCACTGAAATCACTCAAAGTGCTTCTGAACTGAGAAAATACCTTCCCAACGCTGTTAATACGTATTGCAATGGTCTGTGGAGGTGACCAGTGGTGGAACACTAGACCTGCCTGGAGGAGCTCGGTGACTACATGCCAGCCCTCCGTTAATAGGCACACGGCTGCTAACGACGCCCGGCGCTGGGGAGAGGGGGTCGGCTTTGCAAAAGGCGACGTGCGGCCCCATCCAGTGGCAGCTCGACAGATTGCAGGCGACTGTGCTTCGGGAGAGCGCCGAGCTGTTTTGGTTGCTCTTTCTCCTATTGCGCTGCAGCAGTCAGAGTGACCGGTGATAAGCTCTTTTGCAAATACAAAGCGTGCTGGCTATTTTCAGCAGCACGGATTTGAATGGTTGCATTTGCTAAGGGCGAAGCTTAGAAGATAGGAATTTTCTTTGCAACAGTGAATTCAGTTAATTTTAAAAGTAGTGAATTGCTTTCTCTGAGAGTCACTGTTGATAATAGCAGATCTTCATGGAAAGTGTTGTCAGGTTTGTAAGATTCTGGTATAATATACATGCAATTATTGAGTGCAATGCAGAGAAATTTGGCTCAGATCAAAGTATGTGTCTGTGCCTCACACATAGTACAGTTACCCTACGGGCTGCGAAGTGTGTTACAAATGATAGTTTGGGTGTAATGCTCAGTTTCAGCTCCAGCTGGGGGTGCAAACCAGCACATTCCCAGCCCTGTAGCTGTAACCCCCTCCCCAGGGTAGTGCAACCTTGCAAATACAGTTTCTGGCTTTTGGAAGCAATGCAAAATGAAATGCAGATTATTAGATGCATTACACAAGCTACAGGCTTAGAAATTGCAAGTGCATATTTCAGCACTTGAACATTATCTCAGCAGTAAAGGGTAATGAAATGTTGCTGTTACTGGCACTGAAATGTTGTCCAGGTTTACACATCTTAGGGCTTGCAGTGAGTTAACAAATATTTGAGATCTTGTTCTCTAATGCTGCCTACGTGGGTAGGGAAGAGTGGGGAACAGGCTCTGCTGCCAGCAAGTCCTCTGCCTCAGCTCAGCTCTGTTTCAAGAGCTTTTCAGAAGGAGCAGACAGGACAGAAAGCAATGGGAAAGTCATGAGAAAGTCTACAAAACTTGCAGATGAGAGAAGTTTCTAGTGGCCCTTGCTGTTGCTCATGAGCTGTTCTTGCTCCACGTGCTGCTGTGTGGTGAGTGATGGAATGGTGGTTTGGCACTGCTCACAGCAACCTGTCCAGCTGAAAACACTGCTCCATCACCCACCAGAGATCCCTGCTTTAACCTGAACCAACCCCAGCCCATTTGTGATTAACATCAGCACACCCCAAATCTTCCCATCGGGTAGGTGCTTTCCTTGTTGAGTACCTGAGAAGAGATTTGCAAGCAGTTCCGCGATTAAGTCTGCTGATTATTTTCTCTCCTCCTCACCTTCTGTTATGTTCATTTAAGGAAATATCAATCTAAAAACAACTTCTGTGCAAATGAATGCAGACACCTAAAGGAAAGACCAGCTGATCTGCATCTACCTCAGCTTGATGTATCCCACAAGGAAAAAAAACCATAAGTGAAAATCAAAAATCTCACTTTTGCTCAAGATTGACCTCTGGATTCAGAGCACTGCTTTTTGGAAGGACAGGGAGAGACCCCACACCATCACTCAGCTACAGGGATGCTTGATGGAGATTAACAGAGGGCAGGTCAACAGAGCTGGCCTGAAAGCAGTTCAGGCTCCAGCATTTCCCCAAGAAATTCAATACAGTTCCAATAATCTGCTGAAAGGTCACTGAATAGTGAGTAATTCTGCAGGCAGCTGATAGCAAGATGATAGCATTGCTGGCACGCAGCCTACGCGCTCTCGCAGCTAACTTGCTAAGTGAGGCCATTTCCTCTGCAAGACAAAGCTTGGGCTAGAAACATAACCCTCTCACTGGGAGCTGGGATTTTTGCTTTGATTTTATGATAGAGGATCTCTGACTCCCTCAAGGCACTCAGCTGGATCCTGGAAAGAGAAAACTCACTTATGCATAGACCTGACCACTGAGTCTCAGTGCATCTGAAACAGCAGCCAGAAAAATAATAGCATAACTGGGGAAGCCATTGGCCTGGAAGCAAAGGCCCTGTTTTGGGATGCACTTGGGCAAAGAACTGGGGAGGTACAGGAAGGCACTGGTGCCAGAGCACCAGACACTGCTCCCCGGAGTGCTGCATCCTCCAGTAAAGGGCCATAGAGATGCTCTCCAACTCAGCACAGTGGATGGGCTGTATGTAAAGCATTTGGGGTCAAATTCTTGGCCAGCATCAAAGACTTCTGCTCCTGAGGTCAGTTGTTGAACAAGGACCCATTTCAGTCTGAGGAAACAGTCTGAGTTTTGTGTTGAGACAGGAGAAAAAATGCAACTGCTTCTTTGCTCTAACAAAGTCACTGTTCTTTACATCCCCAAGGATCTCCGACAAGACCTCTGATCTACTGTGATAAATAGAGCATGAAAATCAGGTTTGGGCTTCAATTTTGTCCATGACGTTAGCTCTGCCTTCCATTTTTTCTCCTGCAGGGTAAAGTTCTAATGAAAAAGGCAAAAGTCGCTGTTAATAATCTGGGTATTATTTTTCCCTCCCTTTCTTCCAGATCTGACTGTGGTGGATTTCAGAAAGAATGAGTCTGCAGCTTGGAGCTCTCCTGCAAGCCTTCACTGCTCTGCTGGCCGAGTCACCGCAACATCCGCATCTCCCAGCTGCAGGATCATCCTCTTCCCAGTGCCCACACAGACCTGCTTAATGCCCAACTCCTCACCTCAAAATAAAATGCACAGGTCAAATTCTTTCCAGCCAAGAAGTTCCATTTTCTCAAAGCAGGAGGCTTCCGTGGGAATGCTCTGCCTCTGTTAGGTGAGCACTGATGTTGGATGCCTCAGGTCTGCATCACTCACCCAGGATGCAGGTCATATCTCCCCAGCAGGGCAAGGGTTCTACAATCTTTTACATCAAGGCCAATTGTCCCTGGGTATCCAGAGTGGGCGGTCATTGCGAGAAAGCACCTAGCTTTGAGTGTACTGGGAGCATTCCCAAACATACTCAACTTGGGTTAAAGCGGTAGGCAGGCTTATCCAAAGCTGTAGAAAGCCTGATGGACTTATCTTGCTGTGTGTTTCCCTGTATTCACTCATCTAAAGCAACGCACAGCGCAGAGGCGTCTCACTCTTGAAAGGGGCTGGCAGTGAGCGTGGGTAGAAGCGCGGCGTGGCTCCGATCGCGTTATCAATCATCCCGCTGCGACATGGCTGTCGGTGCCACTCAAGTGGCTGCTTGACTGAGCGGCCCACATTTGCCAGGAAGCCACATGGCCCAAGCAGCTGCTGAGCAGTCGGCTAAAGCAAATGCTGGGGGAAAGCAAAGCGTTCGGCCACTTTTCCTGAAGAACTGCATTTAAATTTGATGACAGGCTGGGTTATCGACCCCTAGTTTAATTGCATGGGGGTGGTGAGGTTCATCAAGGTTGGATTGCTGCTGGGTTGGGCTCCATCCTGAAGGATTGTTTAGGAACATTTTCCAGAGGATTCTTTTGGAGCAAATTTTGGGATCATAGAATGGCTCGGCTTGGATAGAGACTTAAGATCACCTAGTTCCAACCCCACTGCCATGGGCAGGATTGCTACCCATTAGACCAAGACGCTGTGTGACTGCATGGTCTACTCACCAGCTGTGGTCCTATTCATGCTCCTTTCAGCTCTGTTTTCTGTGGGAAACCTTGCTTGTTGCTAACGCTCCTCACCTCCCAAAAAGCTTTGAGATCCAGTGATGGCAAATGGTGTCTGTGAACAAGATGTTAGTGCAATTAGCCAGACTTGTTAAGTACTTTCTGGCAGGTAATGAGTACATGCCATGTGTCTGTACACTAATTCAGCAGCTTAGCAGTGTTGAAAAAAAAAACCTTAAACACTCCTGTTTTCTAAACACGTTCAGTTTTGAAGAAGGGAAGGAAGCCACATCTGCCTTTGCAAAGAGACGCCATGTGAGTGTGAAGGTGAGAGATGCACTATTTCCATCAGCAGACATTTAGCATCCTCCACATGTAGACAGCCCAAGTGAGGGCTGTCCTGCAGCAAGCTTTGGCTCTGGAGATACCGTTCAGGTGATGAAAGCAGCCACCCTGGGGAAGCTGGGATGTCACTGGAGGCAGGTGGCAGAGCACCCATGTTCTGACCGTGGCCACAAGGACAGCAGGGCTAGAGCTGGGCTACAAAAAGCCCCATGCCTGAAGGGCGATGTGAAGTGCCCCAGCTCCTGCAGCCACCATGAACTCCCTGCTGCCTTCTCTCACATGGCGCCTCGTGGCAATGGCAATCCGTCCTCTCCTTGCCTTTCCTGTCTGGGTTGATCCCAGCCATAAACGTACAGCCCAAGTGTGAATCAACATTGTGATTCATCCTTCCTGCAATGTATCCTTTCACTGTGATTAAACAGCTATTCTGGAAGACATGAACTTCACTTAAGACTACATGGTTTATTTGGGTTTGGGAATACAGATGCGGTCCTGTTCAAACTGCCATGCCTGGGAGCCAATGACAGAATACAAAAATAGCTTATGCTGTCAGCATGGCTTTTTCTTATTTGTATTCTGAGTATCATCACTTTGGCAGGCACAGGAAGCTCTTCTTGTTTGCATTTTATTTTGCCTGCAGAAAATTTACAGTTCAAATGACTTCTCTATGCTTCATCAGACTAATCAGATGACAAATTGCTTGAGCTACAGAGAAGAGACCTCAGACAACAGAAAATATTAATGGAAGAAAAAATTAAATGCATGCTTTTGGTAGGAGTGAAGATTTTGCTTCACAGAAATCTCGGTTTTCATGTTTTTTCATTCTACTGTGGCGTGAAGATTGGTGAAATGTAAATCAGATTAATCTGATTACAAGGATCTACGCGCTCCGCATCGTCATTTTCTTCAGTGGCACAAAACCTCAAAACCTTCCCTCCCTAAGCAAAAGAAAGGGCGATGTTTATTTATTTATTTATGCTGCACTTTCCACTTCCACTCATAAAGCACTGAGAGAAACTTGTTTTGTGCTCATCTTCTTTATTGTTTTTGATGGCTGGCCGCTCCCCAGAAAGCGTGCTTTAACAAATACCCAAAGATCCATCTCCTGTTCAGCAGGGAGCGGGGAGATGGGTTGGGTTTTCTCTTCCTTGTGCTGGCTGACCTTGCCTGGAGTGACACAGAGCAAAAGCAATAGAGATACATTGCCCTAGTTTTCAATAGGAGCCTTACCACTGACTAAATGTCAGTTTTGGAGCTCTGAAGTGCCCTTGAAAATAAGTTTACTCTCAGATTTCTATGAAGTATTATTTTCTGTGCAAGGACTTTCTTCTGGTCTGGTGTTTATTTTTCAGGCAGGACTGTGGCACCATCTTCTGGATGACTCTTTAGACAATAAAAAATAACCCACCAAAGGCGAAGATGGTTCTTTATCATCCCTAACAATGAGAACAGCTTGAATATTCATTGACTGTGCACTCCTGATTACGGCAGGCATTAAATCATTTAATTATGCCATCCATTTTGGAAACGCTAAGAGCTAGTCAAACTCTTGATTGCAGAATATTGTTGCAAGGGAATACAGATTTTGCTTCTGTAGGGATACTCCTGCCCAGAGTTCTGATGAAAGGTGTCCTGTGGATTAAACACAGGGGCACAATTCTCTCTGATGTGAAGGAAGACCAAAGGAATAGGGGTGAAGATTGGCTTTCATCTGACACAGTAGGTGTGAGCTTTCAGGAAAAAATCACTGATTAGATTTCTATTCTCTCACCCCCAAATTAAACTATTAAACTCTAAAGCTGTATGGGGAGAGCACAGATCTCTGCTCCATTCCTCTCTCCTCAGAATATAACTCAAGCTGTGTAATGGAGCACAGGAGGCAGCTGTTTCTCTCTACAAGATTAAGGTCTACCTGTGCAAAGTAGCACCACAGAAAGGTTTGCATACCACGGTTATAAAATGCATCAGGGAAAGCATATGCATAGCATGATTAGGGAAACTGTACAATGAGCAATGAGATCTACTTAAGCTACTCATTATCTCTGGTGTTATTTTGATGTCTTGCCTGAAACTGAAGTAAAAGGGAATTTCATTTGGCATATAAGTGCTGTGCTGTGTTCAAAACCTCCAAAGAATGCAGGTCCAGATGTTGCACCAGAGATTAGAGAGGGACTGATAGTGTGGAAATGACATGCAGATGTATTTCAAATCTCTGTATATTGATGATATTCAGCCATGTTTGCATCACCTCTCTCTTTTGATTTTCTCACAAAAATGTGAATGACAGGGTCTGTCTGTAGAGATGCTGAGCAAGAAGCTTTCATCTGTGCAAAATCAAGGGCTTATTCACAAAGGAGTGCATTCCTCCCACAGAACCATTGCTTCTGTCTAAGCAACCACACAGCCACCTATGGAGAAGGGAACAGAGGCCAAATAGTAAATCTGATAAATGTCCACTATGTACTAGATTTTCTGGGCAAGGCTTTCAAACAAAGCATTTTTGTACTCCATTCCTCCAGCTCCTAGCACATGACCAGGGCTGTAAATTACTCTAGAGTACAAGTAATAAATTCCATCTCTGTTCTGCTCAGAGTTTAAGACAGCCAGCTTTGAAACTTGTATGCCCACGAAGATCAGGGCTAGGCTTTCCTTTATTCAGGAAGAAAAGACGAATCGTCTAACAGTGACTTTGGGTAGCATGAGGATGCTTACCCATGTCCTGCAATGCTCCTGGTCAGAGCCCAGGGGTTGCCCAATGGGAAAAAAATAACTTTGTGCCACTGTGGCCAGCACCAGAGCTCATTATGGCAAGTGAACTGAAGTGACCGTGTTTGACTGAGTCAGGGGGCTGCTCTGTGGTGCCCACAGGTCTCAGGATTTAATCATAAGCCTTGCAGTATTTATTGTTATGGTGGCTCAAGGAACAATTCAAATAAAAAATGTTGATCCCTTCATATCCTAAATCTGACTGTCAAGCATCCTGGCTGTGTTTTAGCAAGTTGCGCTTTAACGTGCCAGATTAGTTGCTATGCATAATGAAATTGAACTGCTGGAAAATAAATTGGGAGAGCAAGAAATGACAGCAGACCCTGAGGTTTCCAGTGTGAAGCCAAGGTAAGTGCAAGAAGCTGATATAAAGCTGAGAAAAGGTGCAGACAGCCATGGCCTCGCTGTGCAGGAGCCATTTGTGGCTGTAGAAAATGACATCTGGTCTGGGATAATCTGCCTACGCATACAATGGCTTTATGGGAGGGAAATGCCACGGATCTCAGAGGACTTGTTCCAGATTTAGATCTGGGATCAGGAGGGTGACTGCAGCTCAGCTGAGGGCAGCTGCTCTGGAATTCCTGCCCTGGAGCACCTCAGAGCCACTGCCAGGCACTGTGGGCAACTGTGAGCAACACTGCCTCGTGCTGCACTGGGTCATACACAGCCAGGAGAAGACCCTCTGTTGGCTGAATGAACTGCCCCAAGGCAGAAATTTGGCCTTTTCCAATTTACTGACACATGTCCAGTCCTACAGCAGTGAACTGCCTGGGGCTGGTGCCCAAATTGTAACCAATGGGATGAAAGTCATCGTCCAGAACTTGCATTTCAAAACCAGAGGTGGAGGACATCACCCTTGATCCCTACAAGGGATACAGCCGTGCAGCCCCGGAATAGAGATGGCAACTGTTGTGTGCTGCCGGGCACACCAAAGCCAGGTGATGTCAATGTAAAAGAATTCTGCGGTCCCCAGACCAAGTCCCACATCTTCACCATGGCAGCAATAGGGTCAGCACAAGGGGCAGCCTGGCTGCAACACATCTTAGTTGAATCTGGGAGGAGACAAAAGGGATCGTATCAGGGTGCCTTCTGATTTATTTACACAGCCTTCAAATCCAGATTATTGAACACTAGCATGAGGATGCTCTACAGATATATGGGCCCATACATCAGAAGTTCTGGTATATACAGGTCATTGAAATGAACTACATGGACTTTACAAAGATCAAGCTGCTCTAGAAGTTGTTTCTGCCAAGGCAGATTCTGAGAAAAGCAATGCAAGGTCACCACATTGCTTTTGCTGACAACAGCCTAAGGGAAAAGGGATCCTCTATTTTCTTCTCTATCTGCCCCTTCCTCCTCAGGCCTCCCAAATGCTCTCAGACAGCCTGAGCTCATCACTTCTCCCAGATAAGTTATTTCAGAAGCTCAAGTCTCTGCTTCCCATCCCCTTGACAGATTCTACAAGAGCTGCCATAGCCTCCAGCTCCTTCCGCACCTGAAGAAATCTCTTGCAAGACTTCAAGTGCTTCTGAAAACTACAGCAGAAAAGATAACCAAATAAAATCTAAGAGACAATAGGAGACAAGATATAAGGAGAAAGTCAAAAAGATGTTGCAATATTTCCTTCTGCTTTTTGTTAGGATTTTTTTTGAAGGTCTCAAGGCTCAAGATTCTCTTTCTCTTAAGAAAAAAAAATGGTCTTCAGCAAGAAAAGAATGCAACATTCTCCTAGGAAGGACACAATAATAAATAAGACTGATGCCAGAGATGCTCAACAAATGCAGACAGGCTTAGGGCCAACCTAGTGCCTAACTCTGTACTGCTGCTTCAAGCAGAGCATTACCTGCCTCTCCCCACAAATCCTCTAGCAGCCATTAGGGGCTATACATAGCCTTCCTCACCCAGCCCTAATTGACTTAATGATGCCTCTGGGAGGGGCTAACTCAATATAAACCCGCTCTCCAGCAAAGCCCTTTGTATCTCCTAATTGCAGCTCCTCAATGTTTTTGCTTTGGGCTTAGTCTTTCTAATTGGTCTTTTACATATATTTGTATGTAGGGTTTTTTGTTGTTGGCTTTTTTTGTTTTGGTTTTTTTTTTTAGCATTTTTGGTGGGGTTTTTTGTTTTGTTTTGTTTTTTATTTTTTTACTGTTAGTCTTCTATTTCAGTTTGCCTCTTCTTTCCTGTGCTAGGCAGTTTCTCTTCATCATGTTTTTGTCTTGTTGCTCTGTTCTGCAGGGTCCCCTTGCATTGCCTTTTTCAGCAAGGGAGAAGGTTTGTAAACTACAGGGTTTAGTGCTGTGCTCTCCTCTTCTGTCCACTAACTTTGTCCGAATGAGATTTCCCTGACAAGAGCATCCAAGTAGGTCACAGATGTTACTGTCTAACACAACTGAACTTTCACCAGTGAAACCTGCTGACTGTTTCAAGCTGGCTAGGAGTATCCTGCTTGCTGCTCTGACCTTGCTGGAGCTGCATGGCAGATAACGCTTTGCTTCTCAACCTGACCTCATCTGTAGCTAAGCAGCAATTTTTGAGGAGCAGGAGCTGCTCACCAGAAGTGGTGGGGCATCGTCCCTCATCTCCAGGCTGTGGGTATGTGCAGTTACATGAATGTACCCTGGAGGATGTTTGAGAAGTTTCCTGTCCTCTGCCTTTTCTATGATTATGTTACACAGCCAGCTGTGAAATTCCTTCCAGATTGTAGGGCTGTGCTGGTGTGCATTGGGGGATTTTAGTGAGATTGGTTTCCTTTTTCCACTTTGTTCTTCAGGAGATTAGTATCTCCTGTGCACTGCATAGCTTTACATCCCAGAGTAAGGAAGGGAAATAGATGCTCACCTGCTGAGAGAAGGAGCAGGGAAGTCTTTCTTGAGATGTGTGCCTAACTTATCCCTTCCCAAGGATGCAGACAGTACGTGTGTCCTTTACACCAGTACCTGGAGGCAAGGTTTCTTCATGTTATTTCTCATCCAATCATCATTCCTGGAGCTGGCAATATGAATCCTTGGCAGCACCAAGGTGCCCTGGTGCTACGATCCCTTGTTCTGGTAAGAGCTCTAATGTGAAAGAGAGCAAGGTAGGCTCAGGCCTCTTGCTTTGTGTAATGTGGGGCTGGGGCAGATCACGCATGGTTTCTAAGCAGGGCAAGTACCCCAGAGCAGCCCTTGTTCATGGAGCCATATCTTCAAGTCAGTGCACTGATGTTTTCCCTCTTCCTTTAAGAAAATAAGGCACTTAAACCTTTTCTTTGGTAAAGGATGCAAGGGGAAAGTAGGTCATATTTGAAGGATCCCAGCCCTGACAGTGTCCCTTTTAGAGCTCCAGACCCAGGTTTTTGGAGAGACAGGATCTGACTGTGGCAGTGCTCCTGTGTACCAAATCACTCTGAAGGTGCTCAGAATAAATTGCAGTCCCATGCTTTCAAGGGAAAGGTTTGGTTGCCAGTGAAATAACTACAAAATGGAGCTATCCCTGCTCAGCTCCTCTGACACTGAGCTGGGTTTTACCAGGAAGCAAGGCTGTTTTTTTACCTTTAAATATTTTAAGCTAAATTAGCTGGAACCTAATTACAGAATGCTTTTGATTAAGTCAGACAATACTCTCTGGAAGGTAGGATCGAAATTGACAAGACTTGATGTCAGTGAAGGATTAAGAAAGAAAAGAAAAATGACTGATTAATTTTTTAAAATCAGACATAATTGCTCTTTGTGCACTGTGTGAAGGTTTCAGCACAGCAAAGCCTTTCGACTCAGCAAACCTGACTTTCAATAATGATTTCCAATCTAATTTCACATATGCAAGAGCAATCCAAAAGGAGACATCAAAGATGATTGCTATAGAGATCAGGAGAGAAACCACGGTAAGCTTTTTGTGAGATCTAGGAATTGCATTCGATAGTTTGATCTGTAGTCGCTAATGCTTGTAGGTCAATATCAGCCATGCAACTAAACACTGGTGCTTGACTGAATCCCTATGCCTCTATGAGGTGCTCTGTAATTGCATGCATTCCACACTGCAAATGATCCTTCTACCTGCTTACTGACTGTTACTGGGAAATAAAATGTTGATTCAACAAAACTAACTTCAAACAAGAATATTCTCTACTTTCAGCTTAACAGTGAGCAATGGTCAAGTTGCTCAATTAATTGGAATCCTGACATCTTTCAATTATGTATCTGGCAACATATCGAGGATGTCTTTTTCTAAACTGAAATGATCGCACACGGATTTCTGTTTATGAACATTTTTCAGGTTCTAAAGTTGGAATATACCCTAATACTGGGGCCTTTGAGTTCGCTGACTTCCACGTGCTTGAGGGGTACTGCTGTCCCCACGTGGCCCTGTCTGTGGGGGGATTTGAATCAAAGAATCGTTAAGGTTGGAAAAGACCACTAAGACCATCCAGTCCAACCATCAGCTTAACCCTACCATGTGCCTCAGTGCCACATCTCCACGGTTCTGGAACACCTCCAGGGACAGTGCTTCCATCATCTCTCTGAGCAGTTTGTGCCAGTTGGGAAATGAAGTTCCTTGGGAGACAAGTTTTTTAAGGATTATTAATGTGTAGGAGTGGATGCTTAGAATTTGGAATCAGAGCAAGAGAGAGACCTACAGATGCTGGAAGATAGAGTGAGCTGGCTGAAGCAGTGACCTCTGCTGCTTTTCCCACTGATCACCCATGTGTGGTTTCTGGTCACTTGCATAATTCTTGGCTGTCCCAAGGTCCATCATTTGTTACCTGTTATTAAATTTTGAAGTGAAGACATCGAACAAATGAAACAAAGCCATGAAATGACTGGCAATTCCCATTGGGAATTGAGAGCTGTCTGCTCTCCCAGTGCCAGGAAAAGGTTAAAAGCTCCCTGGTGTAAAACACAGCCATGGGGGAAAATAGTGTAACCTGCTCAAAGTGTCTGGTAGCTTTAAAAAACGAAGATCTAAGAGACAGCATCAAGCTCTCCCTTCCTGCAGATAATGTGTTGTGAACAAATTTGATGGAGACCCCGAGAGGATGAAATGACCCTCCAGAGTGTGGATCTCGGGAAGAGTGACAGGTAGAGTGTGAGACTGAGGCCTGGCTGGAGCTGAGAAATCTGGTGTGCTAAGCACCATATGGTCCTCCTCGCGCCTGTGTGAGACCTCATTTCCACGCCCAACTGCTCACAAAAAAATGTGGTGCTGGTGCTATCACCAGTTGCCTTCAACTCCCTTCAAACCGGGTGACCCCACCGTCTGGCCTTGGCTGCTGCAGCCTGGGCAACCCGTGGCCATGGGCTCTGTGCTCCTGCACGTACGAGGAGAAACGTATTTTCAGCCTCCAGTCTTTTACACATTTACATATATGTGTATTTGGCTTACATTTAATGTCCAGCAGTCTAGCAGAATAAGAGATCATTTCCTACTGATTCCCCACTGGCTTAAGTCTTAAAACCATCTGCTAAAGATGTCCCAAGCAATGATGAATACCCACTGCATTGTTCAGTGACCTCCAGTCCTTTGTGGCTTTTGCCACTTCCATCCACTGTGGTGGCAGTGGGGACAGGAGAGCATCACTAAGTCCATCCCTGGAGTTTAGCATCCCCTCTTACAATGGCCACTTCAAGTGGGCAGTATTTAATCCTGAGAAGTGAGGAACCTCTACAAGAGGAGACTCCCAATGCAGTGAGCACACTCATGGTGTGAGGCCCTGTGCCCATAATACACTTCTGCTCTCCCCAGAGCATTTTGCATTTGCTATGATCTCAAATTGCACCTCTGTAGCATTTCTGGTTAATGCATGCCAAGCACCAGCCGTCCAGGTGTGAAAACAAGGAATGTGATTTAGCACAAAACCCAGCCTTGACGCATAGCTTTTTGCTATTCCTCGGCTAGTTGCAGATCTATCACATCTGCTGCTTTGAACATTTGTTTCAGTTTTATTACACAGTACCAAAAAAGCGTGGATCTCTAAAACATCATTTGTAGAGCAAGGTTTGTACTGGGAGGCTCAAGAACCATCCCTGGAGGTGATCAGGAACCACAGAGACGTGGCACTGAGGGATGTGGTCAGAGGGCATGGTGGGGGTGGGCAGGTGGTTGGACTTGGTGATTGCAGTGCTGTCTTCCAACCTTAGTGATTCTATGACTCTAACTGGTGAGGAGATGCTCTTCTAAGCTAACTGGGACTGTGTGTAGCAAGAGCAGCTGTGAAAGCCAGAGAGACACATTCTGCTGTACTGAAGTACAAATGCTAATAGCCATCTGGAAGCCTTGGTGATGGCTAGGACATCAAGCGCTGGCTGTAAAATCAGGTTACTGCTGCTGTTCTGCAGGGATTTACAGCTCGGGGAGGCTGAGCACTGAGCAACCAAAACATGGCTGGGGTGGTGGAAAGGCAGTGGGGAAGGCAGCATAAGGGGAATTGTTGTAGGTGCTGCGAGCTCAAGCCTATGGAGTTAGAGAGCAGCAGGAAAACCGTCCCAACCCGATGGAAAAAATAACAGTGAGGAGAGTCTTCAGGGCACCTCCTATTTGTCTGAGGCTGACCATTTCTGGAAAAAAAAAAAAAAAAAAACACATTAATACTGCTAAAGACCTTGCGATTACAAGAAAACATGATTAATAGGAGGGTGAGTGAATAAGGCTTCCAGTGCTTCATGGCAGTCAATGGAGATTGTGCTTTCGTTTCTTCCAGAATATTCTTGCAATGAAATTAAGGAAAAAATCCCCACTGCTCAGTTATGCCCTTATTACATGTCTTGGCATTCTTTTAGTCTTTGAGGAAACTTTCTGAACTATCACAGGACACCCACTGAAGCCTCCTACAGCACCAAATCACCCCCAGGCAGCAAAGAGAACTGCTGAGAAGCATTCCCAACCTAAATAATTACTTTGTTGTTTAAATAAAATAGCTGCTATAATGTTTGATAATGAAAATTCTCCTTTTTTTTTTCTTTATTTTTTTTTCTCTCCTAGAGAAAGGAGAGCTACAAGCTACAACAACATAAAATAATCATAGTAAATAGAATATAACATTCTGACCCTAACCCTATTTTTGATAGGGGAGACTTTAATAATAATAATTCTAAAAGGTGAGTCTGCTCCCTGTGCTCTCACAGCCTGCAGCTGGGTTCCTTGTAGTTCTGTAGAGTCAAAGCTCCAAATCTTTTCCATAGATCTCCAATTAAACGCACAGAACTTCATTCCCTGTCTCCCTACATCCTTCTTCTTCACTCCTGGAATACATCTGGATTTTTTTTTTTTTTAAATAGAGCTTTATCCTGAACAAAGCTGATGGACTCATTAAACTTTGACAGCTGCTTGGTTAATTAGCGGGAGTGAGAGCCTCGGGTGTTTCTCAGGTCAGGGTGTTTTCTGGCCTACTTGGGCATGGCTCCTGGTGGGGTTGGGGTGGTACAAGGGTGATGCTGTTTGCAGAACGGCTCTGAATCCGGCTGGATGCATGCTGTTCGGTGGGTCTGTGCCCTCAGCACTTCCCAAAGCCTTTGCAGGATCACGACCTGGTCTCACCACGAACTTCTCACCGTGATGTTTCACAGCTACAGAGAACTGGAAGCGCTGCCAGCTTGCGGAGCCAACGTGAGCACGGATCGACACGGGGATGCACCGCCCGGGAGCTTAGCATCGTTATTGAGGTTACGCCGTGAAACGAGGCCAGAACAGCGGCAACGCGAGACGGGAAAACGCCGCTCTGCTGTCAAGGAAATGCCACAAAAGCACGAGGGAGGGCGGGACAGCAGGCGGCTGCCGCGGGGGGCCGGGGGTGGCTGGGGCGGGAGGGGAAAGGAGGACACGGGGCTCTAATGTGCCTAATGGTAGCAGCTGCTGGGTGGGCGGGGGGACGGGGAGGCAGGTTTTCTTTCCTTCTTTCTTTTGTTTTATTTATTCCCTTTCATTTATTTATTGTATTTATTCCTTCTATTTTATTTCCTTTATTTTATTCATTTCCTTTATTTCACCCTTTCTTGTCTTTCTTCTATTCCTTCGCACCTTTGACTTAAATTCCCTATTCCCCCTTTCCCTTCCGAAGCAAATAAAAACGCATCTCGAAGAACCAACCCCATCCTAAATGAACGGCGATGCTCCCGGAGCGTTCCGACGGCGCGGGGCGGCTCCGCGGGGCGGTGCGGGGGGCGCAGGGCCCCGCCCGGCTGCTCCGCCCGGCGTGCGCGGGGGCAGCGGCGCGCATCCCCGGTTGGAGGCTGGCGGGCGGCTCCGCTCCGCTCGGCTCCGCGGGGCTGCGGCGCCATGGAGGCGGTGGACCAGGTAGGACGCGCAGCTCCGCGGGTCGGGCGCAGGGGTTTGCGCGTTGCCGAAAGCTCCTCTCTGATTTCTTCTCTCTGCCCCGCAGCTCGCCTCCGCGGGGACTTTCCGCGTGGTGAAGGAGCCGTTGGCCTTCCTCAGGGTGTTGGAGTGGGTGAGTGCCGGGTGGGTCGCTGTGGGATTGGGGGCTTTTGATGGGAGAGGGGATGTCACCAAAGTGAGCCGCGCAGAACAGGTGGGAGACGGGCTGAGGATGAGGACCCGTCGTCCTGCGGTGATGGGATGGGATAGGGGGGTTTTGTGGGTGCCCCCCGGGCTTTTGCAGGTTGGAAAAAAAAAAATAAAAATCTCATTATGCATTTAGCAAACTTGTCTCTGGGCCAAGCGGGAAAGGAGGCAGATAATTGGTTTGTGGAGCAATGTCACTGTTTGTTGCTCTGATGCTCATTCGTAGTGAAGTCTGCAGGTCAAATGACATTCATCGCCAGTAGGTCTGCGGGAGGAGAGAGCGGCTCTGAACGGAAAGTTCAGAACATGTCATGGAGGATTAATCACATTCCCCTAACGCCGACTGGCTGGGGAATTATGTAAGCTGCATATTTTGGGGGGCAGGTCTGCGTGCGGGTGCCGTTACCCACATGCTGGCACCCACTTTGCTCACCATAATGAAGAGCTGTTGAGGTATGCTGGGGGTTGCTGACCCCCAGAGCCCTGCACGTCCAGCAGAGCTGGGTGATGGGCACTGGGATGCAAGCTTGGGATGAGCTGGTCCTGCAGTGGGGTGACTTGTGTGCAACGCTCCCAGCATCCCAGCAGTGCTGCTGCTGCTGCTTCCAGGAGAACTGGGGTGCTCAGGGGCTGAGCCCTGAGCTCTCCCTGCTGCTTGCTGTGAAAGCAATTTTGGAGCAGAACAGAGAGTGAAGCTATTTCCATGGCAAATCACTGCTGGGAGTGTGGTGTCTTCACTATGTGCAGCTGTGCTGGTGGTGGCAGGGCAGTGAGCTCCAGGGGGGGCACGGGCTTTGACCTTGCAGGAAACTGTTCCCCACAGAGCATTGGCATTTTTGGGGAGTATGTGGGAGCTCTCAGGGCTCTTTCCTTGACAATTGCCCAGTTCTGTAACTTTTTCCAACTGCTGAATGTAAACCTGCCTTTATCATGGTTGAAAACCACTTGTAAAAACTCTACTGTTGCTCCATCTGCACATTGCCTGCTTGCATGTATACAAATATGCAGGGGTCTGTAACAGAAACACAGCCCTCAGGCACTGCTGGGGGGGTTGATCCTTTGGAAAAGGGCAAAAGATTCTAAAGTATCAGAATTCGATGGTCTGAGAAACAACTTCAAATTTTGAATGTACGTGTGAGTGGAATTAAGCATGCCTTAGTGTAAAGACTAAGACTTTATCTATTGACTTTGTGGATTACCTGAATTCCAGCTCTCTTCACTTCATCTTGCTGCTCCTATCCTTCTCCTATCGCCATGCTTGCCATCTCTCCACCATCTCTGGTTCCGATAAGTGTCTCTCTCTCCCTCTGACTCCTTTTTTCACTCCAGCTGTCATTTTGAACTCCAAAACAGACCCAAAGCTCTGGCAGATTCTGTGGCAGCTTTCACATTCCCCAGCAGCATTGCAGCCTTCAGTGCACTTGATCAGAACAGTCAAATTTCCCTGCTAATTGCTGGATTTACAGCTGTTTCATTTTGGGTGTTAAATGATGTGCGAGTGGGGTTTTTATGCAGAAAGTGCTGGTGACAGTGGAATTTATTAAAGCTGCTCTCATTACTGCTGATGAGTTTCTCAGAGGTTTACAGTAATCACCTATAGGAAGGTGTGACTGACGTTGTGTGATGACGTGACAGCTGAATCACAACACACATGGAGCTTTAGGATATGGGAAAGCAACTGCAAGTGGTTTTGCATCACATTCTTTTGGCTTATTTATCATCTAAAGGGAGGTGTTAATTTCTGCTTTTGGAAAACTTGTGCTTTTCTTTTTTAAATGCTTGTTTCCCAGAAAGCCAAGTTCTGGACTTCAGAAGCTGTTAGGACATAGGGGTGGGAAGGCTACAGCATGGGTGGCACGCTGGGACCAATCCTCAGCTGGTCCAGGGAGGCCAAACCCTAACATGTGCTCCCATCTTGTGATCTGTTTGGGTAGGTCCATGGAGGAGGTAGTTCAGGGGTCTTTGTCTTTATTAATAAACCTACCTCTGCATTGTAAACAATGCAAATACTTTCAAGTCTGGAGACAACCTGGGTAGCTGTAGGTTCTCAGGCTGATAACTGCAGTCTGTCATTGTGCAAGTTCCATGAGCTCATGGAGCTGTGTCTGGAGGCACTGCATTGGGCCTCTTGCAATCTTCTGCTTTGATTATTGCTCAGCGCTGTGAGAGAAGATGCTGAAATAGGACTGATTCTTCTGAATATTCATGGTGTGTTTTCACTTGTATTTCTTGCGTACTTTGCAATCTATTTCCAGGCAAGAAATTGCATTTGGAGGCCATTAACAGACAACACTGGCTCAGGCCCAGGAAAGGTTAGGAAAAGAAAAAAGTGACTTGTAGCAATTGAACACCAGAGCTGTGTTTTCTAGGGGAAGTTCAGAGCTCTACATTGGTTATAAATGGTGTACTCACAGCATAGGGATCACAGTTCTGGGCTTGGAAAATTGCACACAGCTGTGCTAGATAGGCTCTGGATGTTCCCAGTTCTGAGTCAACTCTTGCTTTGTGGCATGTGTTGGGGAAAGCTGCTGTGATTGCTCTTCTGCCCCTTCATCCCCCTGCCTGATCTTCACTTGAGACAAGGGGATGCTGCTGATGTTTATTTCTCATAATTGTCTGCTATGGCTCTGCAGTCCTCTGTGACCAGTTAAGTGTCACAGCTTTCCCTGAGAAAGGACTCTCCTCAGTGTGCACCTGACAGCAGTGGGTAAGGAAAGATGAAAGAAATATTTGCTTGTCACCCTGGATTAATTTCCATCACATGGATGTCTGGATGTGTTTGGATTGCTTTGATTGGGTCTGTGAAAAGTAAGCAGGAAAAGCAAATTTGTCACTTGTGTTATATTTGTGTCATGGTTGTTGCTTCTCTGGAGCAAATCTACTGAAAAGCAGAACTTTGTGTGTCTACAAAGGAAGCACTTGATGTGCATGCCACTATGGAGCCAGCCAACCTGCAAAACCTGCAAAAATATTTTGGTAAATGGCATCAGGCTGAGGTTTTAAGAGCCTTTCCCCTCTCTTCCTGTGGCTTACAGAACTGTACTGCTGCTCATCCCTTGTACATAGCAATGTGTGTTCCTGGGAGCTGTCTTACAGCTGTGGTTTTCAGCTGTTGGTGGTGTTGCAGGCTGGAAAACACTTCTGGGGTTTTTCTTGAGGGTGTTGACATTGAGATGCTTAATGAACCTGAATCTATCTGAAGAGTTGTTATAATTCATGCTTTGTGCAGAAAAATTACATTCTGGTCTTTGCATGACTGCAGATAGTCGCTGCACGTGATTCTGCTCAGGATGTACAAAAGGTTTCCAAAGCAGTGCCTGGCATTTGGACAACAGATCCTCATTCATCTCTGATGGAAACTAGACATATGAATTGCCAGGAAGGTTTCAAAACTATGTGCACATGGACCAAACTAACCCTGCTCTGCTTCCTTGCCCTCGTGATGTGATCTTTTGGCTCAGGAGCTGGGAAGAAAAGCCTGGCAAGTGCAAAGCTTGCTTTGTTTGCATGGCCTCTGAAAGGGTTAGCAATCTTTCCGTGCAAACAGATGTATGCTTGGAAGACAAAGGGAATCTCAGTCTACAAAAACTGATGAGAAGTCTTATTAGGACAAAAGTCCTAATGCTGATTGCTCATCTGGCCATGGTGCCCTTCTTTGGATTATATTTGCGTGCATGTGAGTGGATGTAAGTAGCTGCACGCTTCCAATTGTATCCTAGAAAATCTTAGATGTCATGAGTTGATGAAAATAATGATAAAACAGGTTACATGCACGAGGCATTGATTAATATTATGGTCCTGAGATTCTTTTCAAGTTGTTGGATCCACTTCATCACATTTGCTTGTGTTTGCATTTTGCCTAACCAGAAGGTGGCTGTCTAGTCTGGCATGGGCATAGAGTGGTCTGTAAGGAGTCCTATAGGTGATAGAGTCGAGTAATCCTGATGGAGTTTAATGTTCATGGATGGCTGGAGGGTTGGGTGTTTGCTCTTCTCTGTCCTTGGATTGAGAGAAAAGCCTTAAAATAATATTTTTCCTGCCTACTGATGTTGCTTGTGCAACCTCAGGACCACGTTCTGTTTTGGATCTGTTCATCTTGATGTGTAGGATACACAAATATGTCAAAAAACATATTGTTATCTTTTGATGTCTTCCTTATGAAGTAGGTACCTGGTTGTTTTTGAAAACCTCACCCCAGTTACTATCTCAGAAATCTTGTATCTACAGCATCAGGTCAATACAATGTGTGCTACTTCATGAAAAAATGCAAATCCATTTATATGGTATTTTAGTACTACAAAGGTAATTACCATGTAACTAACCTTTGATGGGATGATTTCTTATAGGCAGCTTAGCATAATGCATGCAAAACACTCTGCATTTCAGCACTGTGGAACAAGGGGATGTGAGCACACAACAGAATGGAGCCCTGTGAGCTGGCTCTGTTGGTCCCTGTGGTTGGACATACAACTTCTGGACACTTAGCAGGGCATCACTCACTGCAGCCTCATTGAAGACAGATGTGAACCCATATCTCACCACTGGTGGGACTGAGGTGAAGGCAACAGAAGCCCTCAGTGCGTGTGCAGTATTTTACCTTGTGGTTTTAAAGTCTCAGCTTCTGGGAGTCTTGTGATTCTGAAACCTTTGGCTCTGATAAGCCATATGCTACCATATGGTAGTTGAAGAGAGATGGAAGCCCTGAAGACTGAAAACCCAGCAGACAAGCAAAGGAGCAGAAAATCTGTTCTGTGATCCCCTGTTTCCATGCAGACTGCACAGAGCTGGCTGTTCTACACACTGCTCACATGCATGTTTTTTGTGCATGGTACAAATTCAGGAACAGGCAAAGAAGGAAGGGGGAAAGGTCAGTGATGCCTGACCACATTGCAAACAAAGAGCATATTTCATCTGGGGTGTGCTTGCCATCTCTGCTTGGGCTCAAGCTATAATCATGGCAGAATCAATTTTAAAAGGTCACAGCTTGTTGAAGGCTTGATGATTCTTAGGCAGGCCAAGTCCAGGCTGAGTGGGACTGGGTATGCAGGAGTTGCACTGGATTAGTGTGGCTGAGAAAGTGTGCTTTGGGAAGTGGGGGTTCTTTGGAGTGAGGAACTCCATAGGCATCCCTGAGTGAACCTGGCCAAATCTCTTTATGGTAAGCCACTTTCCTGATGGCAGACTCAGCTGCTGTTATCTGAGTATGGCTGTTCCAAGCTGTAGGAAGAAAAGATGAGGAGAGAAACTCATTTATGCTAAATTTGATTATATATGCAAACCAGGTTTCTATGAAAGGAAGAACAAAAATGATCTGACTTTCAAACTAGCAAGGAGATGGATGGAGATAGAGGTCTGTGTCATTAGAGTACACAGTTACAGGATCCTTGCCAGTTTTTATGAGGGAGATGTTTCAGTCATCACCCCTGTAAATCAGCATCTGCATAATTGGAGCCCCGGGTGAAAGCCCTGCCTGTTGACATCTCTGGATTCCAGTGTTGCAGTCAGGGAGGAACGTGCTCATGACAAAGAGCTGCCATCCTTTGGATCTTGCAGTCCCCATGTGAACCTGGGCTCGTGTACCAGCTTCTCCTTGGAACTGAGTGAAAGCAATCAAGTGTTACACTCCAGGAACACAGAGCAGCAAAGAGCCCTTGTCTGTCTGCCCATCCAGCCTGGCACTTGGCCAGAGGGGTTTTAAGGGATGGGTCGATGGTTGGACTAGATGGTATTAAGTGGTCTTTTCCAGCCTTAGTGATTCTATGATTCTCTGATAAAGGCTTTTGCTCTTGGGGGATCCAGCAGGTGTTGCAAAGAACTTAGTGGGAAGGAACATGTGGAGGTGCTGCTTTTGAGGTGTTGGATCAAAGTGTCACATGTACTGCAAAAGCACAGTTGCTAAGGTGACAGCTTGCTTTCTTTTTGGCAAAAGGAAAAGAATACTGAATATGGACCAACTGCCAGCTTTTGTACTATTTAATTTGCACAGTTTCATCTTTTGGCCATTGCAGAAACTTCTCGAGTTGGTCTTTGGAAGCAGTGTTTTCCCACTCAGAGTACTGCACTTGCTCAGCTGGAAAAGCCAATAGTGCTGCTCATTCTCAGTGAAATGCATAAGCCATGTAAAGTGATGGTGTTTTCAACGAGTATAACAACAGATACAAATCACAGCGTTAAAAGTTTGGCAATGGCATTCAGTCAGAGAAGTATTTTCAAGGAGCCAATTATAAAGACCAAAAATGTTGTGTTGGTTTATTGGCAGTCTGTGCTCATACATGCATTTGCATCCCTGAGTGCACAGAGGGTTGCTGCATGTGTGCATTTGCAAGTAGCTCAAAGCTAATCTCAGATGCACAGGGGGGTGAGAACTGGTGGTCACACTCAGGGTTGTGGCTGTGATGGGAGGACCAAAATCCAGGCAGCAGACAGCTCAGTTACTGCCAGGCCTGAGTATCTTTATAATATTTCTTGGGGAGGAAGCTCAGCAAAGGATCGGACAAATGTGGTCCCTTGAGTTGAGGGGCTCTCTGTAGGAGCAGCCTTGTGCAGCATGGCTCAGTGCTGTGTCCCAGCAGTGGAGAGGAAAGCAGAAAGGATTGGGGTCATTTCTTCACCAAGAGGTCCCAGTGGGCATGCCATTCACCCATGAGTACTGGAAGGCAGCACATAGCCTCCCACGTCTCTGTGCTAAGGAAGCAGGTGAAAAGCTGTAGAGCTGTAAGGTTTCACCAGCACTTTATAAATAATCAGATGATAATGGCCTTACTTTGTGCCAGCAGAGGTGCAGGTTGGATATTAGGAAAAATGTCTTCTCAGAAAGAGTGGTGAGGCACTGGCATAGGCTGCCCAGGCAGAGGATGGAATCACTGATCCTGGAGGTGCTGAAGAACCATGGAGATGTGGCAGTGAAGGTAAAATAAATGTATCTGACTGTCCTGCAAAACTCCTGCCCAGTCAACCCGATCCTTCTTCCTTGAGAAATACCAGAGCTATTGCAAACAGCCTGAGTGAATGTTTGTGGGAAGTGAATAGGCAGCTGTGTGCTTCTGCCACCTCAGCTGGTGGCTCTGGGTAACTGCTCTTCACAGTTCCCTGAATTTCCAGCACAAGTTTGTGCTGGCTGTCCTCAGCTGATGTATGTGCTCTGCCCTCTGGTGTTATTCCTCAGGTGATGCGAATCCAATCCAAAGTATGTGGTTTGAAATGCCAATCCTAGGCTCCAGCCCTCTGACATTTGCTAGTTAGGTGCTCATATTGGCATCCCATATTGTAGAATCAGGGAATTGGAGAAACATTAAGGTTGGAAAGGACCTGCACAATCATTAAGTCCAACTGTTGCCCCCTCACCACTGTGTCCACTAACCATGTCCTAAGTGCCTTCTTCCTGATGCTGAATGAAATGTCTCCCTGGCCCATCTCGATGGAGTTGGGTTGGATACTGAAAATGGTTCTTCAAAACCTCTTCAGTGCCAAATGCTGCAGCCATAAGCCTGCAGAGCTTTGTGGATCGCCATCTCCCAGGGCAGCCTGCATGCTGGAGCAGAATTAGGTCCCACTTTGCAAGAACATGCCTGCCAGAAGAATTAAACAATGAATGCTTTCCTAGTTAATTTTAACATTTTAATTAAATTCTTTACTGCTGCGTGCCTTTGATCTCAGCGAGCTGATATACGTAGTGTCTTTTGTTGCATCCTAGCTGCATTTTATTCCAAACTTACACATAGCTGCTGGGATGTATTTGAGTATGAATAGAAGTACAAAATCACATGCTGTTAGGTGAAGAGTGCATCACAACTCACTTTGGCTGCCAAAGGCATACAGACCATGAGATTTTGTGGGCAGTGTTGGTGGTAGATGGATGGCTGAACCAGATGATCTTAGAGGTCTTTTCCAACCTTAATAATTGAGGACTATTTTAGTGATGTCTCAGTAGAGCTTCTTTTTGAATGTAGTCTCTCTCTCTTGGTAGTGCAACAAGGGGGTAGAAACATACAATGATTGAATGGCCAAGGTATTAAAGTCAGCTTCCTTCTGTTTTATAGCCTGGGGGCAGTGACTGAGGAGATGTGAAGTGTTTGGGCTGTGCCAGGTGTCAGGCAAGCAGTCATCATTGCATCAAAGTTGTTTGTAGAGCTGGTTGGAGAACACAGTTTCACTTCAGGGTTGAAAAATCACTTTTCATGTAAGTTTCCATTGGAAATTCCATCTTTCTAGTGAGATTGTGAGAGAAGAAATATTTTTGCCACAGTCTTTCAACTCAAAGCTCAGTTGGAGGTTCACGTTGGATATCAGGAAAAGGTTCATTGCTGAGGTGGTGTTTGGGCACTGGAACAGGCTTCTCTGGGAAGTGGTCAGGCACTGAACTTGCCAGAGTTCAAGAAGGCAATGCTTTCAGACACATGGTCTGATTGTTGGATGCTTCTTTGTGGAGCCAGGAATTGGATTTGATGATCCTTGTATAGGTGGTGACCAGGTTCTTGTTCCCCTCCTGCATCATGTTGTTACGCCCCAGACTTGCTTCTGGAGGGGCAAGAGCCACCTGCACCCTTGGCATTGGGACTTGCAGAGGAGGGTTAATGTTTTTTGAGCAGAGACGATGAATTTGTGGAAAAACGTGAGCAAGTTAAAAATGTAGAAAATCCTTTTGGTAGAAAACCTTCAGCTGTCAAGCACTGATTTTTAGACAGCATGCATATTGGCACTGTAGTTTATGCTTATACTTTGTGCAAGTGGCAGGAGGCTCTGTGCAATCAGAACCCATCCCAGTACAAGATCTGTGCTGTCCCAGATTCTGGGGCCTTGGCAGGCAGCTGAGGCTGTGTCTCAGTGGCTGACATACATGAGGACTCAGGGTGGATGCAGCAGAAGGTTGCCTGCTGCCACCAAGCATGATGCTGCAGTGCACTGTAAATGAGCTCTTGCCTGTGCTGCTCCCTGCATCTGGACCAGAGTGTTTTTTTTTTTTAGCAAGGGAACCAAGTGCTGGGATGGCTTGCTTTTTGTTGTTTTTTTCTTCTCCCTTCCTTTTTCCCATTTTCCTGATTTATTATTATTATTTTTTTTTTTTCCATCCCTTCCATCATGATTTTCACAGTAGACTGATAGCAACAGGAGAGCAAGGACAGGCTTGGGGCAGAACTGCGCCAGCACAGCTTGTGCTGCTCAGCAGTGAAATAGAGAAGCTCTTTCTGCCACAGCATCCAAATGTTTCATTCTTCTTTTTTTAATAAAAAAAATAGAAAAAAGAAAAAAGAAAAAAAAACCCAACAAAAACAACCCAACAACCGCTTTTCCATCTTTTTGTTTCTGTGCTCATTAGCACTGGCCACCCGTGGATGTTGTATGGGTTGTTAATGCAGCTGAAGAAGCTCTGACAAAGCGCACAAATATTGTTTCTGCAGCTTAGCACCTAAAAAGTAGTGACTCAGCAATGATCTCATGGGACGAACAGTTCCCAGCTCTTCCTGGCTTGCAGTGAGATCCACACATCCCTGGGCTGCTGGAGGCAGGGCGCTGCGTACCCCACATCTGCATCCCTCCTGCTCAGAGGCTGCTGGGTGCGAGGAGAAGAGGGCTCTCTTCAAAGAGATTTTCTGGGGGATTTTTACGCTCCATCCCGTGATGCGCTTTGGGATGCATTCAGCTTTCTCTTCTGAATAGGGCTCCAGATGATGGAAATAAATTATCATAAATTAGAATAGATTGCACTCTTCAGCATCTCTACATCTGTCATTATGTTTCTTTAACAGCTCAGTTTAACATTTATACACACTCTGACAGCAGCTACTGGTGTGTATGCTATAAATATTGGCTTGCAGAAGACATTAATGGAGTTTAGGTAAACGTTTGATGACGCTGAGATTCTGTTCCATATGGTGGCATGCAGCAAAATCGAATTCAATGTGCCATGTATAGCACTCTTGTGTTTGTATGCACCGTCCTCCTGGCTTTTTGTCAGTGTTCTGCACTACCAAGAAGTGCAGGTGCTTTCAAAGAGGAAAGTGGGTTTCTTGCAGTTGATTCTGCTGTTTATCACCTGTGCCATTTGTGATGCTTGAAGCCAACTTGTGGTCTGTGTCATAGAGTCATTAAGATTGGAGAAGACATTCATGACTGTCCATCCATCATGGCCATGCCCACTGTGTCCATTCTATGGATGGGAAGGGGCCAGGGAAAAGAGGTGTCTCAGAGAAGCAGCAGGCTGGAATTGGGCAAAGAGCTGTGGGATTGCTCTGCATTCAACATGAGGAAGAAAACCTGTGGGATTTCCTGGCCAAGACAGTGTTTCGTTAGTATTGCAGTGGGTCCCAAAGGCAGGGCACAGTCTTTGTGTGTTGGTTGGTCATGATCGCTGAATGTGGAATTTGTGAATGTCAACAAAACTGTCACCAAAACCACACTTGGCAGGAGGGTCTGCCGTATGTTCTACTGACTCACAGGAGGACAAATAGCTCAGACATCATAGCAAGAGGTAGGAAAAGCTATATTCTTCTCCCTCTGGTGTGCCTTGCCATCATCCAATAGAATTAGGACGTCTCCTGCAATTCTCTTTTTTCTTCTTTTTTTTAAAACTTTTTTTTTTTTTTTGCTAATTGCAACACCTTGATTAGTGCAGCTTGATGATGTGGCTGTCTCCTATATAGCATTTCTCTGATGTATTCTAGTTTTGAATTAGCGTTAAGGTATGCTGTGTTTTTTTGGCTCTGTGCTGCAGAGGGGGCAGCTGCAGTACAGGAGCTGGACAGCCCAGATGTGGGGCCCAGGAGAACATCTGGCTCAGGCTGGCCCCTGGGCATGGCCACTTCGTTTTCCCCTGTGTAATGCAATGTAAGTAATGAAGCAACCTCAGTGTACAAAGCAGGGGAATCTGAAGAATGCTCTTCACACCATAAATTGCTGAAGGTCTTTATGATGCCAGTGAATTAAAAATCCGAGTAGGAAAAAAAACCCCACAGTGCTGTAAGTTCAAGTCACTTCTTTCACAAGCTGCAAATGGGGAAGGGAAGAGATCTGAATGGAAATGTATTTAAATTCTTTCTGTGGCAGAGTGCTGGGTTATTGCACAGAAAACAGTGTGCTCCCTGGCACGTAGAGAACTGGAGACGTTTTTGTACAGACCAAATGAGTTTCCTTTGGTGGCATTGCCCCTTGTGATTGGGATTGTTAGGGAAATTTTCAGACCCTTGCAGGTTGCTTCTTTTAGAAGACGTTGCTTCAGGTGTTTCAGTGATCCACCTGTGTTTATTTGCATAGAGATGCTGCTCCCTCCATGCTGGCTGGGCACCAAGCCCTCTTTCTTACCTTCTCTCAGGTTTTCAGGTTTTAGCATTGTTCTGCCTGGTTGCCCAGTCCTCCTGCCTCAGCCTTCCTGCTCTTGCTGCCTCCTGCAGAAAGAAATGTGTTTACAAAACTCTTCCCTGGCAAAGCAGCCTTGCCTGTGATTTTCCTCTGGGCAGCTAATTGTGTCTGAGCTTGGGGCTTGCATTTACATCTCTTGAATGATACCATAAAGAAGTAAGTAGTATTTAAAGAAAGGCAGTGTTTATGTTTGCTTGCTCTTAAAGACATTTTAACCCAGGCAACATGATTTCATGGTGAGCCTTGCTCCATTGAACCTTCTCCAAGCTGCAGGAGAAGATGAAGTCTGGGGGCAGTTTTAAAATGCTGAAATCTCCTTTTCTTTCTATTTCTTGTGTTTCTTTTCTGTTTTGTTTTTTTTTTAGCTCTCTGAGGTGTGTAATTTCAAACCTGGAGGCTCTGGTGCAGCCCTTACCATGTAGCTACGGCAGGTTTCTGTGATACCCTCATACAAAGGGTGGATTTGAGGAGGGGTGTTCTGTAGTTGGAAGTTCATGGAAATGAGACACGTGCATCTTGAGAATATCTCCTTCTGGGGGTTATTTAATTAACTGCGAAGTTTTGTTTTGCTCTGAACAAAGCTGTAAAGATACTCTTGGGTAGAAGGGAGGGAAAGGTGAGGCAGGGGCACAGGCTGCCCAGAGAAGTTGTGGATTCCCCATCCCTGGAAGTGTTCAAGGCCAGGTTAAATGGGGCCCTGGGCAACTTGATCTGGTATCTGATTTAGTGGTTGGGGGTTGGAGGTAGATGATTTTTGAGGTCCATTCCAATCCAAGCCATTTTATGATTCTATGAAAGGAGCCTTTGTTCTGGGTGGATTATTTGTTTTCAAATATACACGATGTTCTCATAGAAAATGAGTCTATGTGCTGCTTTAATTAATCTGTCAAGTTTTGTCTTTCACATATGACTGATGTTCACAAATCCTCAAACTATTTCTTTTGGGCTTTCTGTCCCCATAGTATAATGGAGATGACCCATTCCCATCTCCAGCTGCCCTCCATATCTGGCCATAAGCCCCTTTAGGGTAGGATGGGAGAAACGTTGCACTTTTTGCACTCAATCAGTGCTGGATCTCAAAGTTTAAAAATATCACAAGTGAAAAACATGAATGTGAGTCATACAGAAAACACCATTTCCAAGGAAGTATAAATATCAGAGAAACACATTCTTCAGATGTTTCCTCCTCCAAACAGGTATTCACATCCAAGATTTCTGTTTGAAGTGTTCAAAGACATTGGCTCCCTGCTGTCAGAGTGACCATTAGGTACAAGAGATGCCTATCAAGTATTGATAGCTAACATCTTCCTGGAGCTAAAATAGTCACAAAGGGCTGGGTGAGCTTTGAATGAAAGGGAGAAAGTAGGGGAGGCTGCAACTTCTCTTCTTGTGGCAGGATACTCTAGTGATCTCCATAAACACCTCTTCTGCAAAGGTTGGTCCCCACTTTGGACCTGAATGCTCAACTGCATCTCACACATTGAGTACTGCCCTCCGGGGCAGCACATCTGCATACTTTAGGGGAGCAAGTGTCCCACTTGCCTCTCAGCAGCTGGGAAATGAGGGTTTTGTACCAGCCAGGCTTGCTCTGATGCCAGTGTGTGTTAAAAAATGCATGTGCGTTTCCTTGTGTTTTTACAGGATTGATATTTTCAAGGCTTTTTGATAGAAAATTGCTGAGAATTATTTAAATCTGAGACGTGCCGCAGAGATCAGAGAACTCTTATAAACTCTTGAATTAGTAATGTTGAATTAGACATGAGAAAATCCTTTTCGGCTTAAATGGTGAATAGGCTTTTCTCAGAACTTTTTACGAGTTTAATATCTTCATTCATCCTTCTAATAAGTGTTACAGCTTTGGCTTTCCCTGTGTGTACATGCTCAGTGGATGCAGTTCAGCCAAACTGTACATTTCTAGGGCTATCGGGGAGCCCTGGAAGCTCGTACCTTTTGTAGGGTCCCTCTCCATAGCGAGCTGCTGTGATAACCTGGGAAAGCAATGCTCACCTTGGTCGCACCAGCTGGATCCCATTTGTGTTGCCTTTCAGAGTCTCATCTGCAGCACATGGAGCAGAGCCCAAGGCAGTGCTTTGCTGCCTGAGGTTGGTGCCTGATGAACTGAAGGGATAAATACAGCGAGAATCTGCCTTTCCCTGTTCCCTTTGAGAGTGCACGTAAGTGTTAGGTGAGCCATGTTTGAAGAGACATCATGAAGTGAGCTTTCAAATATTTCCTTGAAGTTCTGTTAATTATTTCGCTGCAACGGTAAGGAACAAAGCAGAAGAATCAATATGCCTAATTAATACATCTAAATGCAAGAGAAATTAGCCAGCAAACTCTCCCTTCTCTGGGGAGGATTAATCTTCCTATGCTCTATTTCAAATGTCTTCCAGAAAAATGAAAGGCTTATCACCTAGGAAACACGCGGTCCTAATCGCCCAGGTCTGGCACTTGGGTTTACAGCTGGTGAGGGGACTCATACTGAGTTGGTCTTCTGAAGTGCAAAATTAGATTGTTTTCTTGTGTTTAACTGTTGTAGTAAGAGTTCTGAAGCTGAGTGATTTGAATGACAGATGCTAGCAGTGCGTGCATCGTATTTAATCTGGAGACGTCCCCTGGCTCTGGATGCAGTGATGGGCACACTTGTCACCCACATGAAGGGCTGGGTTGGTCCTGGACCTGGCCCTGCTGATTAGCTGAGCTTTTCAGCACCAAAGTGCTGTATTGATGGGTCTGCGCTGCTTACGGAGCTGCCTTGTTTACCTCTGCACAGTGCAATAAGTGCTTTTCTGACAGCTGTATGAGACTCTGAGAAGATACTGTTTTGCTGTGACCTGCTGGGAAATGTCCAGGAGATGCTTACAGGTGCTCTTGGTGGGATCTTGTTTCTTCATCCTCGAATTGGTCACTGAAATGAAATGACAAAAGTTTTTTCTGCTTACCAGGTTCAGTATTGCAGTGTGTTCTGGTTCCAACTCCTTACAGTTGGTGCGTACCAAGCCAATAATACTTGTGATATTTCTGTTCGGTTGATTACAATAATTTTAAGCTCTTACACAGATGTAAGATGATTTCAAATGGAGTATTTAAGTGAATAAATTCATCTTGATGTAAAATACGTCCACCCTCTGTCAGCCAGTTGGGTCTGGTTTTCTTTTGACTCTTGTCATTCATTGTCTTCATTCATTGTTGTTCTGGTGGTAATCCTAGGCTGGAAGTACTAAGATGTTTTCCCTAGAATATGACCACATTCATATACATGCAGATCATGTCTGGGAAGACAAAGGTTGGGTTTATTCCTCATCTGAAAGCCCACCTCACTTTAAAGAAGGTTCAGCAGCTAAAATACGAAATCTGAATAAATAAAAAATAATTTCAGAAGGGCAATTTCTTTTCATAACACTGAGGAAATCAGCCTTACAGTTCACAAACTGAGATGACAGCTGGCTGTAGGAAAATACTTCAGTCCATCAATTAATTTACATTTTAGTATTGCATTACTCATGACAGTTTATTAATTAGTTACTCTTTTGCACTCTTCCTTAAAAGGAAAAGATTTCAACTCATTATGTATCTCTCTGCACCTTTCTCCCTTCCCAAATTGCTCTTTGAGTTGGTGGCAGTTTCCATCTTTCCTGGCTGTTGAGTGGATCAGCTGGGTGATGCTGACTGGAGGGCATGGGATGGGCCACTGATGACCACCTGATCATGTGGTCGTGGAAGCCCTCTGAGGTAAGACCTATGTTATCAAAATAAATTGGGATTTTCTGCCAATTAATGGTTGTTGAGGCTTGCGCTAATGCTAGATCCTGCGGGATGATGCACGATGGAAGCCAATTAGCCTTCGCTGTGATAAGCTAGGCTTTGATTAAGCTTTCCAGGCTTTCTCATTGCAAGAAACACGTATTACTTATTGAACATGCAAATGCATCTGCAGTGTGTAATTACAAAATTTTCTAAAGGAGCGACCTATTTTAAACAGGGCTTTCGTTTCATGCTTGTTCCTCAGTTGCACTTACCCACTCATTCACACAGACTAATTCAGCAGACATAATTGACTGGTTTTAGGAGTTAAAATATCCTGTTGTTAAGTGTTTTCTGCTTCAAATACCAAATATAATGAAGACCATTGTGGTGGGTATGTAAGCTATCTGCAGCTGCTCGGAACACCTTACTCTGTGCAAGGAGCCTTTGGGGAGCAGTGGGCTGGCAGTGCTGCTTTCCATTGATAGCATTGCCTATATTGGTTTGAGCCAATATAGGAGTGATCCTGCCCTGACAATGTTGAGAACAAATGCTTTTTCTGTAGCCATGGATAGGGATAGCTTTTATCCAGCTGAACGTGTATCATGTTCCACTTGATGGGGATTAATTTATCGATCCAATTAGCCCCCAACCTGTTTAGAGGGTGATCACAGATGAAACAATGGAGTAAAAATTACTTTTGGCAATGTATCATGTCTATAAACTTTGACACTTGGGATCTGGATTTTATGGTGTGCCTTCTGTCAGTGATAATGGATTGCGAAGAGGAGGTTAACATATTTTCACACTCATAAGGAATACATTTTCTGTTTTACTTTCTTATATATGGCGTTGTTATCTGTGTGACAGGATCGTTTTCGTACCTGGTCATACAAATTATGATACCTTTTGTCAGGTCACCTTAGAGATTATACAAGCTTGTGTGTCTACATCTATGTTCATATGTTGCAGCTTTAGAAAAATGTTTAGCAAATGGAATTTTTTCTCCCAGATCTAATTAATTGTTATGGTTTTCATCTGTAACGTGAGCATTCCTATAGGCAGGTGCATATGCTTCCCATTTGTGGTGCCTTTAGTTTGCTGCCTGTCTAACCTGTGAAATTCCTACACAGTTATGTACTGTGGCATGCTGGCATGACCTAAGTTTGGCCTGCCTGGCATCTTCTGAAGCGAGTAATGGCCTTGTTCCTGCTTTTTGTTGCTGAGGGAACCAACGGCTGGTGGGGTCAAGAAGATTGTGGTGGGAAGGCGGCAGTGCATCTTTCACTTGTGGGGCTTTGCTCTCTCAGCCCATCAGTTCTTCCTGCTCGTCTCCTGGGTGCTCCCAGGGTTCCTGCTAATGGTCACAGAACAGGCTTCTCTTCTTGCTCAGAAGTCACATGTCTATCCTTCTCCAAATTAGCAGTTTCCAGGTGTCCCGCAGGACACTTGGCCTAAAATAGTCTGAACGCTTCTCCTGTTTTATTTGGCTTGCCAGCTTTCACGCATGTACACAGGATCCAGTGAGGCATCAATCTGAACATTACTGTCCTTCGTTTAAACAAAATTCCATCTGTGGTAGAAATTCTTGCAAGTGAAGGTTCCAGGATTGATGTTTGATTGTTAATTGTCTGAGCTGTGATTTGAATTCTGCAGCATTTGGCTTTAATTTTTTTGTTTTGTTTTTGTTTTTTTTTAATCTTATAAATTGTTTTTTTTTTTTCTGTTTTTTTTTTTCATTCTATCAATAGTAACTGCAAACTTGAGCATATGCTGCAAAAAGCATGGAGGCAAAGCATTCAGATACAGAGAGAACACAAGTGCCTTTTTAATCTGAGAAAATTAGCAGAAGGGATTCAACTTCCAGCAAACTGTGGCTTCCAATCCGCAAGCTAAAATCTGCATATTAGTCACCAGTTATTTTTCCAGATTTCCAGTTCATTCTGTTTTCTTATTTAAAGATGCTGCAATTCTCTTTCAGCCTCTGTTTCATAACTAGTTTACTTGGAGCAGGGGGAGGGAGGAGGAAACCAGCATCGTCACCACCAGCGTTGTTGCAGCTCACATCTGGCAGGTCGTGGTTTGTATCTGCCTCTGACCAACAAAGATGCCAAACTGCTTTTTAGTCAGGAAGAAGTCTAAGGAAGAACGCGTTCTTCTTTTGAGATCAAATTCTGTAGAAGTGAGGTTTTGCCTCAAGGGGAGATGTTGTTTTATGGTACACACACATCAAACAACCAAGATGAAGTTATTAAATCCAAACCCACCATCATGTGCTTTTTTTTTGTGCTTAGCACCATCCTAAATTTACATGAAGAAGTTCTTTGCTTCTATAACAAAGAGGGAAGGGAGGCTGGGAGCAGAAGACAGCTTCAGCATGGGGCATTTTGATGTATGCAGTGCCTATTTCCAGATTGACTTAGCTGGTAAGCAGAAAACTGTCCCACTGTATTATCTATTTTTTCCACCCAAAGGATCATCCATACTTGTGTTACCCAGTGCCCATTTTTCTTCCTTATGCTGCTCTCCTTTGTCCCATTTTTCCCTGCTGTGGACCTGATCAAGGCCTGGAGATGTATGTGCGTAGGTCCATCACTCATGGGGAAGACTTCTCTGGTTAAAACAAGACTCCCTAACAAGCATGAACCAGGGCTCATATTTTGTTCTTCAACCTGTTACAGAGAAACTTAGAGATTTTCCACACCTGGCTGATGCAGGAGCGGAAGAGAGTCTGTGCTTTTAGGTTAACCACTGAAAACCCTTTTTTATCCCCATGAAATATGATAGGGCCATTAAAGCAGAACGTTTGCTGTAATTTTATATGTGTACAAATAAAGACCATAAAGTGAAACAAGCCTTATCAATTTGATGGTACTCATTATCCCAGAGCAATATTTTTTACAGAGTCCTTCTACCCCAGTGCTAGATTTATTTGTATTTTCTCTTTAAATTTGCTTGAACGTGTTCTGTATTTTTGAGGAACGTTTTCTCCTCCCTCCCCCCCGCTTAAAACACTGTCTGTTGTCTGATATTTTTCTTGCTTGTGGCAAATGCTTCAAAGTGAAATGCTGACCTCATGGTGGAGGAGGATAAATGTGTGATTGCATTGCCTTTGATTACGTAGTTCTATATTGAAAATGCATTCTGCTTATTTTCTGTCAGGGCCAAGTGATACGCTCATTCAAAAATTTTCCTCCTCAATGCCATGCCGTTAATAAAAACTAATTTATAATACTTAGAACATTGTCTGCTTTGTGTTTATTCTTTTTTTTTTCAGCATGACCTTCATATTGGATTTATCTGTTATTAGGCTGGGCAAGTAACAGCATTCCATGGTGTTGTATTGCTGTATGTGCAGTGTTTGGCTGTAAATTGACAGTTGCTGTGATGCATTTATGTGAAGGCAGTGAATGATTTCCTTATTCCAAGACACCACTCTTCTAAAAAGATCTTAACAAGTAGGAGCTGACCTAAACTCAGCTAATGTGCCAGTGGATGCACCTGCAAAAAGTCGTGTTGATGAGGTGGCACTCAGTGGCATCACCATAGATTGCTGTGACCATCATCCTGATTTTGCAGCAAAACACACACAAAAAAAGTGATTTTGTGTGGATAAGTGTTGACATTTCTTGACATTGATGAGACAATGATAGACTGTACATGTGTGTCACCTGAACAGGATAATTAAGTTCTGGAGCAGGCATAGCTGTGATACTGCTGTGCTGATGCATTTCTGGGAAATAGTTGGGTGCTATAGAAGTTGGACCCTGTTCAAAAATAAGCTCAGAATTGTTTCTGTCAGTAAGGATGACGTGTTTCCATCTGCACACTGATTGTTACCATTGCGGCAGAGGCTGTGATTGCAGTCTGTGTTCCTTCAGGAACATGTTTAGTGGAGAAATATCCTCTGAAGATTTATCTATCAGCAATATTCTCCTCTTGTTTTACTGTTGTTTTTTATTTTTATTTTTTTAAGTGAAAGCTTGTAAAACATGGGCAAAATGCAGAGCTGAAAGGAAGAGAAGCCAGGAATACTAAAGAAAGAGAGCTTGCTTGAAAGTGTTGGCCAAGCAGCTGTTTGTGCCTCCTATTTAGCATGAATGGAAGACGTAGCCCTGATTAAAAATGGTAGGTAGCAGCTGCACAGCCTGGGCTAAGGATTACCAGATGGTTAACTGTGATTGACTTGTCTCCATGGAGCTCAGTGGGGAGGGAGGAATGGAATATCTGAAATGTGATGAACATGCTAGGTACACAATTTTTTTTTTAATTTTTTTTTTTATAATGAATGTGCCAGATTTGTTTACATGCTTCTTGAATAAAATATGGCTGCTAGTTTGACTCAAGACAGACATCTTTAGTACATGCTATGTTGCAAAACCTTGCTCTTTTGATTGTAGGTGTGATGATTTCCCCCCTCCTTCCTCACCCCCCCCCGGTGCTGTGATACAGCATAAAATAATTGGTTGACAGAATGTTGATTCTGCAGCACAGGGAGGATTTGCACAGATGGGAGTCAAAATATGTCTCCTTGCCTTATGCTAATGCCACCACAAAGGTTAGAGAGAAGTTCAGAGCTGAATGTGGAATCCTTGTGCTTGAGCTGTTGCAAAGTGTTTGAAGTCGGTACCTGAAGAAAGAAAATCTGAGTCCGAATGCTCTGACTGTCTGCTCTCTCTGTTTTCAGGAGGGCAGCGTATGCACTGCACAGTGATAATAATTCAGCTGTTTTTCCTTGATGTGCACCCATTATGGTCAAAGTGGAATATTTTCAAGCCTGGGGAGGGCTGGTGCTCAGCAGAAAGGCAGGAAAACACAGCTCTAAAAATACTGTGGCGAAGGGATGACACATCCGCACGACTCCAAACAGCATCTTCTAATGGGGCTTGGCCAAATTTCTTCCAACTGCCAAACAATTGGCACTTGTGTGAGCAATATGTTCCACAGAGGCTGAAGCCATATGCACGGTGATGTATTCATCCCACAACCCATTCGTTGGGATGGGGGGAAAAGCAAGCAGTGGTCAGGGCGATGGCAGCACACCTCTCCCAGCTCTCCAGGGCAATCCTAGCATTCTGTGACTCAGTTTCTCATCCTGTGAGCTCCTTGACAGCTCTCACAGTGGGGTCTTGGAGGGGTCCTGAAGCCCTGGTGTCCCTGCTGCCCTGAGGGCTTGCTCAGTCAGAGCATCCCTCATGCTTCCGACCTTCTGCTCCGAGTGGCTGCTGGGACTTGGCTGGCAGGCAGGAGCTGCAGCTACTCCAAAATAGAAATTGGTAGTGTTGGGAGTAATACCTTGGCATGTTTATAGAGGGGGAAAAAAAATAGTAATAACAGCAAATAGTTTAGAAATGCAGAGCTAAATGCTGTGTTTGAGGGAATGTATTACCTCGGGCTGAGGGGAGTGGGAGGCTTGGGTTGTGTGTTTCTTTATCCTCTATTGTGAATGTTTCTACTTTGCCTGCATTAATTTTTAAATCAAATTACAAATATATCAAAAAGATGGAGCTGACACTTATGCCAACTCTTTCCCTTGGGTTTGAGTATGAATGAAATTGTGATGCGGATTTGTCTTTGTAAATGCTTTGTTACCTAGAAAACATTGCTTTTGAGCTTGTGACTGCTGGCGTGTGCAGTGGTCTCACCTGAATGTCATCGGTGTATGTAAACACAAATAAAATAATGGTTAAAGCTTTCAATATTGAGAGTCAGATGATTTATTTCATCTTTGCTGTGTTTTTTGTGCACTTTGGCAATAGCATAGCCTACCTTCTCTCCTCCATTAAACTTCAAACCAAACCCAGACCTCATCTGATTTATCAAAACAAGTGACAGTCTCTTGAAAGCAGTGGCAGAAACCCATCCTGTCCTCACATCACACCCGTAAGTACCAGAGGGAGGAGGTGGTGGCAGTCTGGGCCCTCCCTCAGTGTGGGATGAAATGTTTGGCTGCAGTTTCCATGGTACTGTTCTGAGCATCCATGGCTGCAGCAGGACTCCTGCGTGTGTCCCATGCAGAAGAAGAAAGTCAGGGTGACAACATGACTGTGTGGGCTGTGCTGAGCCTGAAACCCATCATGTTGGTGGTGCCCCATGAGTAGGTTTTGTCTCCTCCCATGTATTGCAGCCTATGGATGCCAGCTGGGATGGGTGCCCATGCCCAGCTCCCTGCATTGCTGCCCTCTTATGGGCCTTGTTTCCTCTTCAGTGCTGCTTGGCAAAGCTGCAAGTGAAGCAGCCTTCACATCTTACCAAAGAAAAGGCAAAGCTGCCAAAATGTTGTCTGTTTCAAGTCAGGAAGAAATGTTGAAATTTTGAGAGTGTGTTTGCCTTGAAAATGATACCAACACCTCCAGCCTCAGATCTGGTCAATTGATGGGTTTTGATTTTGATCCATTATACTTTCTTTTTTACATGTGTTAAGGTTTTGTAACACAATATTTTTCCACTGAAACTGTTCATTTTGAAAGCTTCAGAAGGAGAATTTTGACAATGTCAAAAATTTCAGTACAGAACATGTCATCCTGCCTGTCAACAACTATTTGTGACAAATCAAAGTTTTAAAGGGGAAAGTGTTCTTTGGGAAATTTGTCTCCAGTTGCATCGTTCAGTGCATTATTTGAACTAAAAAATGGTAAGTTTAGACCCATAGTGTGTTGTGTGAAGTGAGAGCAACTCCTCTTGAGGCTCATAGGAGCACTCAAGCTGCCTTGGAAGGTAAGTGTGTATGATCGTGCTTCTTGTGTTATTTACTGCTATTGTAAATACTGACAAATGTGAAAGGAAGGATTTACATCGTATTGCTTTTGCACAGCATTGTCTTCTACTGGTGCTAGGATGCTATTCAGCATGTTCATCATAAAGTATTCCCATCTGATTAAGCTGCATGTCAATAAGTGCTTGATGGCAACCAAAAAATATCTGACTGCCTTTGGAAGCAAAACAGATGCAAGTGATTTTTCCTTCTGGTGTTTTGTGCTGAACTCCAGGCTTTGGAAAACACAGCATCATCCAACCCCATCTACATTCTGTGTTAACCCCACCTACGTTCTGTTCTGCCATTTTACTCTCAGCACAAACCCATGGTCTCCATGTCATTCCATCACTGTGACATTTTCCTGGCGATATTTCTGGGCAGATCTTTTGTCCCCAGCAGCATAAACACTGCAGACCAGGATTTCTGTGTTGTAGCTCAAGGCCTGGAGCTCTGCATTGAGAACAGAATTTTGCAGCGAATAAAATCTCGGTGTTAAAATGCCAGGTGACTCTGACATCCTGCCTCATGCACTGCTCAATGTGTCTCAGAAGGGCTGTGATGAATTTGTTCTTTGGCTAATTGCTTCTGTATGCGTAGCCTGCTTTATGGGTGCTTGGGTGGCTCACTTGTACTCAGGCAAATATATCTCCTGCTGTCTGAGTGCTGCCTGGGATGGAGATGGTAAATTCAGAAACTGCTTTTATTTTATGAACTGCTCTGTTTATCAGCTTAAATTAACTGCTAAAATGAACTACTTGCAGCGATACAGAAAACTGTGGTCAACTGATCCGGTTTAAGAGAAGCTTAAGTTTGAAGAGAAGTTTTGTGTAACCTTATTTCATGTTTTGCAAGTACAAAGCAATAGAAGAGGCTAAGAAGAGGTTGTATCTGTAATGTGTGATTTTGCCTTAACTGCCTTAACTGAAGTCATGATGTTGACCTGCTGCAGTATAGTGTCTCAATATGTATAAAATACAGAAATTACATATATGTAATGAGAGCACATATATTTGCACGCACATCTATATGTACATATATATTATAAAAACACAAGAGAAATTGAGAGTGACTGTGTGGTTGGCCATAGGAGCCTGTATTTGAAGCATCACCTGAATGTGAAATGTGTCCCAAACCTTGATGGGGAAACGCATCACTCTGCTGCAGTTGGATCTGTGATGTGCTGTGCTGAGCAGGCTGTACTAAGTGAGGCCAGATGAACCTCATCTGTGCTGCGCAGGCCATGAACAACACGGGTTGTCCCTTGCTCCCTCTCCTCACCCCGGTACCCACAGCTCCTTTCAGTTGGATGCTTCTGTGTAATCATCCTTAAGAATAATCTACGGATGGAAAATGAAGACTCTTTCTGAGCTGGCTTTTATTAAGAGCCTGGATAGCTTGGGGAAGCTACAGATATGTGCCTTGCATGCTTGCATTTTGTTTATAAAAGCAGCTCTGCCTCTGTTACGTCTGTCTGCAGCCTACAATGGTGCTGGGCTCTAATTCTGGCCCTGGGGGCTCTGTGCTGTTTGCACCCATGGAGAGGTGCTCAGGACTTTGCTGCCCAGATGCAGCATCTCCTCTTGTGGTACTCGTGGTGTTCATACAGCACAAAAATCTCATCACAGAGGATTAGAGGGTTTAGTTCTGCATTGTGCAGTTGAACTGGTTAAGCTGCACTTGGTTTATCCATGTGCCCGCATACCTTGATGAGTTCATCCTGCCCTACAGCACATGCATATTCTGCTGAGAATGAGATTTATGATTCTAAATTTCTGGGAAAATAAAATCTAAATAAACCTCCAGAGTTGAGCAATTGATCTGGATTAATGGGGGCTGACACTATTAGCCTAATACAATGCTAATCTGATTCCAAACTGTTAACATATTAAAGCTGCTTAATTATGTGTTTGTTTGACACAACGTGGTAATCCTGTATGATTTGGGTATATTGTCACAGCTCTTGACTTGTGGTGGGTCACCACTGATAAAAACAAAATGGTAGCCCTTCAGTGTGGAGTAGGCATTCACTTTCCCCTTTGCTGGATTGGAGTCTGGTTGGGGGTAGGTGCTGCCAGGCATCCTCCTGGCTTTTATAGCCAACAAACCTGGGCTTCATCATACTGCAATAAATACAAAAAACAATACTGGAGGAGATCCAGAAATACTTCTGGATTAAGCAGAAGGTCAAAGGATAAGAGAATGTATCTGGGAGGTTGTCTGGTGTTGTGCAGTGCTTTCTACCCAGTGTGGAGATAGCAAAGCTTCAAAAAGTGAAAAGCTGCCTCACATCTGCTCACTGTGAAGAGTGGGATAATGAAATGCAGAATCAAAGTGGAGTGCAAGGCCTCTTGGCTTGTTATAGCTGGGCTATGCCAGAGGAGGAGATACTTTCAGTGGGAAGATTACTTGGCCACAAGTGCAGGTTGTGGCCTGCTCCTGGGTGTGTGAGAAAGCTGCTGCCCTGATGGACAGTACAAAACAGTACCCTTGAGATTTTGTGTTGCTAGCAGGCAAGGCAAGGCTGAAAATTTTGCATAGCATCTTTGAAGCCAGTACAGACCAGAAGTGTTGGTACCTGCAGCTTTGTATGGAATTGAGAACTGAGATTTTTAACTGCACGGGGCAATCCCTGAATGTAGCACGGTCATCTCAGCCTTTGGTGGACGTTGTAGAGACAGTCTTAAAATGTATGGTGAAATGAGGGCAGAGCAATGCTGTCAGTTCTGGCATATATGACAAGGTTCCTAAGGACAGAAAGGTCATATTTTCATACTGTCCCAGTGGTTCCAAATCTGATGTTGTGTTGTCACTCCGGGAGGATTTATTTACTTCACCCAAAGGACCTGGGGCCCATCAACCAGCAGGGAAGGTCTGTTCTCAGTTAGTGCAAACTGTATCCACAGCAGCCCATATCAGAGTGCTGAGTCCCTCCAGGAGTGTCTTCTACGTGACAAGGCAGCAGCAAGATGCTGCAAGAATATTTCCTCATTGATCATCTTCAAACCATGGCAATGTCTGTGAGCACTGAGCATGGTGGCACTGTTCCAGCTGAGGCTGTGTCAGCATGTCCCCTCCTCTCCTTCTCCTTTCCTGGCATTGCAGTGGGGTTCTGGGGTACAGTACCCCCACTGAGCCCCCATTTGAGCTGTTTGCTTTCCATTGCTCCCACTTCTGTGTTATTTCTGATTGATGGAGGAACTCTGTCCCAGCACCATGTGCTCCAGGATGGTTAACTGTGCATTTTGCAGCTAGCACTGACCTTGTTCTTAAGGTAAAATCGGGTGAAAATCGTCCCCTCGAATAAGAAATGTCCTGATGGAGGCGAGTATTCCGATCCGAGCTGCGTTAATCAAGAAGTTAGTGACACCTGGTGGCAGGATCCCGTGGAAATCAAGCGCTTTTCTGGTGACCCAAATTCAGCAGCTCCCTCCCTCTCCTCCCCTCCTCTCTCCCAGCGTGCTGCTGTGTGCTGCTGTTTACTAACAAGGGCAAACCGCTCTCAATTAGAGCTCTTGTTTTCCAGGGTTTTGCAGAGGTAAAGCCTGGTAGGTAATTGTGTGCAGCGATGGGAGCATCCCGTGGTGTTCCTTGGCTGTGCAGGCATGTTTATGTCCCTGAGCTGTCCCTCCATCCTTCTGTCTGCTTGCATTCTACCGGTCCCCTCCTCTCCTCCCACAGTGCTTTAAAGGGTGAGGAATTCAGTAGGCTATAGGGGGGGCTAAGCTCAGCTGATTTCTTTTTCAATGTATTTTGGGTTAACTAAATGCATACATAACAAGATGCTTGCTTTTTTTTTTTTTTTCTTTTTTTTTTTTTTTTCTTTTTTCTTCTCTTATACCTGGCTCATCTTGTAGAGACATAAGGGAAAAAGTTATAAACAAAATAATTGTGTGCTGGCACTTTTTCACACCTGCTAAACTTGCCATTGCCTAACTTGGCAGAATATTTCTGCCTGGTTCTGGGAATTTTGGAGTTACTGATTGTATTGGTGCACGCACCTCTATGCACAGGGATGTGTGACTGGGGAGCAGCAGTTTGGGGCTGGTTCTGGGTGATGCTGACTGCTGTAGCTGGCTGCTACAGTCTCAACAAGAAAGGGTTAGACTGGATATAAGGAAAATGTTTTTTACAATAGGGATGGTAAAGCAGTGGCACACGTTGCCCAGAGGGGTGTTGAGTACCCCATCCCTGAAGGCACCCAAGGTCAGGCTGGATGGGCTCTGAGCTCCTGATGGAGCTGTGGGTGTCTCTGTGCATTGCAGGGGAGTTGGACCAGATGGCCTCTGAGGGTCCCTTCCAGCTCAAATGATTCTATGGTTCTATGAAGTATTTTATGCCTTCTATTTAATTAGTTTCCTCTAGATATGTTTAGATTTTGTATATTGACTAAGTGGTTCTTTTCCAAGCTGCCTGAGGTGTCCATTTGATCTTGACAGAAATGCTGAAGTAAACATTATTGTTTGGTCGCTGTGGCCGCTCAGAGCTGCATGGCTGGTGCCGAGCTGTTAGTGGCTGTGACAGCTCATTATCTCCCTGCATTCCCAGGCACCACGGGATCAAAGTCACTCTATCCATGTTCTTAGGAAACCTTTTCCTTTTTCCTGGTGGGCTGAAAATAGAGTTGTGTGCGATTTTGCACGTATTGCTGCTTGTGCAGTAGAGTAAATGTATTTATTAAGTGTGCAGCATCTTACTTGCAGTCTTACTGGTGCTAACAGGAAGTTTGTACTGGCATTAATTTGTTTTATGAAGTCCAGTGTGTTATTTTTCTATATGTATTTATGTATTGTAATACATACATTTTTACATATTGTAATGCATACATTTTCTCTATTACTTGTATTACCTTCAGAATGGTGTGTGAGAGTTGATGAAGTGACTGCTGTTTCCAGCTGTTCTGTGTGTACCTCCTAGAAACAGTCAATAAAGAGCTTTCCAAATCTAAAATACTGAGCGATGTCTTTGTGAGCTTATCTGGCTTTTGCAAATGGACAAAGGCTGTCGTGTTAACCACTCTGGAAAAGTGGAATCACAATTACAGAGACTTTTCTAGGTCAAAAAAGCTGTGATTGGGGTTATTTGTGGGAATGGAGGATCTCAGCAGCTACCATTTCAGACTTCAAGTACAGGATATATTTCAGATATATAACATCTCAACTTGAGAAGCTGGTACAGCATCACCAGATTGAAAACTGTCACTAATTTTCATTATTCTAAGGGTTTTGTTTTTTTTTTTAAGGAAAGCCATTACCTATTTTGATACCCCGAGACAACCTTGTGATACTGACCTTGAGACCAAGTAAGAAGCCACATTTTCATGTACACCTGCCTGTAATATGCATTATATGTGTCAGCAGATTGTGACATATTAGAAACAAAAAACCCACAGATATCAGTCCTCATCTATGCAACAAACTTGCAGGCTTGTCTGCTACTCCTTAACTGTTTTCTTTTCCTTCATTTCTTTTCTTTCCAATACATTTAATCGGTGAAGGAACCAGTGAACAATTTTCTGAAGCTGCTGACAGTCAGAGTATTTTGTCTCTAGATCTTTCTAATTTCCTCATAAATGCTTACCTTTTTCTTCAGCGGGATGGATTCATTGCGTTATGTATGTATCTGTTGTCAGAAAAGTGCTGACAAAAGAAGCTGCCAAAATGGCGTTTGTCTGTGTATGTCTATCATGTAAGAACCTACTTGTGATGAACTCAAATCCAGGGAAAAACGATGGTATGAAATTGGTTGTAAATTTGGTACCAGATACAGCTACAGGAAATAATTCCATAGGAAAAGAATGCATCGTGCTGTCCTTGGCGGGGTGTGAGTGACTGCTGCTCCCCTGCAGCAGTGTGCTGTAACTCACTTAGGAGTCTCCCATGGTTTTTAATAGACTTCCTGTGCTTCTTTGATGCTCCAAATTATTAAATTATCCTGTTGTCTGCATCCCCAGAGGGAGCATGGAACAAAAGCTGCCTTGTGGGTGCCTGAAGCACCTCAGTCTGTGTGCATGCTGAGAGTTACAGAGCTCTATGGTTTGGAAAGGGCCTTAAAGCCCATCCACTTCCAGCCCTACCATGGGCAAGTGCCCCCACCAGCTCAGGCTGCCCAGGGCTCTATCCTTGTCTGCCTGCATGGTTTTGTTTCAGCAATCTCTGTAATTACGACACACATTCTAGAATGTGTGTTTCTTTCAGTGAGTGCGCAAATGCTTCTCTCTTCCAATAAAAATTAAAGCAAAACATCTGTTTTCTGTTCTACCCTTCTTTAATTGACTGTGTCAAGCCCCCTGTCCTTATGAGCGCACTTCCTGCTTTCCTGTGCTATGGTGGATGGGTTTCCTTCTTGTTGCTGCTCATTAGAAAGTTCCTGTTCCTCTCCCAAGCACTGTGCTCCTGGCCCTGCCATGAGCCTGGCAGGGAGACGACTGCTGGAGAAGCCTGGCCCCATGTGGTGGATGGGTTGGATGGCAAATCTACATTTGTGAAAGTAGAGCATGAGTACAAACTGATACACTGACAAAAGAGGTATTGGGATTGTAAAGGATTTTTGGTTCCCTGCAGTTCAAGCTGGAATTCCCCGCCGTTAGGTTAAGGCAAGGTTTCTTGCACATTGCTCTTTCAGGCTGTTTCCTGCGCCTGGATGTTGAACTACCTGGCATGTGGCAGAAGTGGTTTCCCTTCCTTCCTTCTCCTCCCTAAGGGTTTGTAGGTGTCTTTCTTTAATCAACACATTGCTTGAACTTAATAACTGGATCATTTTTGGCTTCTGGCTGCTATATTCTTCCGTAGCCTTCTGAGAATGCACTGTAGATCATAAATGTGAGATATTAAATGAATGGTTTTCCTAATAGATTTGTAACTACTCTTCCTCTGTGAATGTTATATAAGAGCAAGTATGTGACACAGAAAGTGAATTTGGGAATAGGAAGCTCAAAAACAAGCAATTCTTTCCACAGCAAAATTATTATGTTCTTTGCAAAGCCAAGACCATTCTTGGCCTTAGAGAATCTCTTATTGTTTAGGGAAATATGAAGACAATCAAGTAATTACTCACTTTGTCCATCTCATGAGTAATGTTTTTTCCGTTTAATGCAGCTATTTCTCATCCTTTTCTCCAAGAGTTCATTGGGTTCATCCTCCTGCCCCAAGGCAGGATCAGCATGAACTCTTACTGATGGTTTTATCCAACTTACTCCTAATACATGCCATGGTGGAAAGGTATTACCTCCCTAAAAAGTAAATAATGCTTTAGTACTCCCAAGTACTTCCTTCCATTTGCTTCTTAGGAATGCCATGCTCCAAAGAGGATAGAAGCTTGCAACTGAAGACTGTCAGTCTTAGGACAACGTGCTTTGACATGAACAAAGCCAAGTATCTTTTGATACCGTGCATAAAAAGTGCACGATAGAGTACGTAAAAATAATTAAAACTATTCACTTAGAGCCATAATCCAATAACAACGCTACTGCACTTGTTCTGTGGCTTTTAATGTAGAACTTTTCAAATGATATGGAAAACGATTGTTCCTGCTTCGAAATGGAAATATGTGACATGGGCATAACTGGATATGTAATAGCGGGCAGCAATGATGTTAGTGAGACAACAAGACAAACCCCTCTGACCTGTAGTAATAGATTTCATAGATGTGGAAGAATATATTCTTGATTAGGTGGGAATAATTTCTAAGTACAGATTTCCACTGCCAGGGAATTTCTTCTAAGACATGTTCATGCTGCTGAGGAGCCAGGGCTTCATTCCTGGCTGGGGTCAGGCTTTCTGCAAGGGTCTGGCAAGCAGTTCCTTCCTGTGCTTGGCTGTAAATGAGGAGTAGGAGCACTATAGGGATCTCAAGGCTGTTCTTTCTGACATCGCACCAGCCCCATTGCTGTGATATAAATAGGGCTTTCTCTTCAATGTGTCTGTGCAGCAGCTCTGTTCATCGCTTCAAAAGTTACCTTGAGATTTTTCACTGTTTACTGAGCAGTTTTATCTCACCTCACATTTTCATTTGCCTTTGCCTAATGGTGTGGTCAGGAGAGGCACAGGGTGGCACAGTGGCAGCTACTGCTGTTGCCCTGGCAGAGAAGGCTGAACAGAAGAGCTTATCTGTTACATCCCTCTGCTGTAATCCTGCCATGTTGGTTGGAGTGCAGAAATGACAGCGTTCAGCTCGTGAATATTTGTGCTTCATCACCACATCCACCAAAATCTGGAAGACTGCTCCACACAGACAGCTCTATCTTCAGTGACAGTAATATTTTAATTGCTTTTTTTTACTTCTGGTGCTTATTAACCCAAATGCAGTGTCTGCTTTCATGTCGAGTTCAAGGGGAAATGAAATCCTTTTCAAAATTCTGGAAAGAAATTGCTGAAATAGGGGCCTGGGTTTGTGGTGAGTTTTTTTTTCAAGACAACTTTTTTTCCCTGCTCTTTGCAGAAGAAAAACCTCCCACTGCCTTTATCCATCCCCTTAGTTCAGCCAGCTTGTTTACACGGGCTGAGCTCTAAAATCAAAGCCCCATAAGGCCTCAGCTGTGACTTTGCTTGGATTATAGCAATGACGAGATTGCTAAATACTGGTATTATGTTCTTATATCCCGTAAGCTCTGGGGAAGATGCAGCTCTCGCTCTTTCCTTTGCATTCTACCTTCTCCAAAATACCCTGTCCTGAACTGGGAAACACCAAAATTCTCTGATAATCTTTTGGGCTACCTGGGGCTCACAAATACCCCAAATGTGACCTGGGCTTCCATATGCCTTTTACTATGGAGTGGCTTCCACGTTTCTTTATCATTTCTTAATACACTTCTGAACACAAGGTGGGAGCCTTGAAATAGCACAGGCAATGCAGAATCTGCTGAATTTAGTCCAGGAGCAGTTGCTCACCCCAAGGCACGTGTTAGTGATGTCTCTGGTCACAGCACAGACCTGGTGCTCCCTGATGCTTTCTCCATAGGCACCAAACTCAAAACAAGGTTAGCAGAGCAGTGTTTTACCCTAATAACAGTGGGAAGTGCTACAACACATGAGATGGAACCCAGGACCAGACAGATCTGTAGAACAGGTGACTGATGTGCAAACTGGGATGTGTTGGAGAGCATTGCTCAGCACTGCTCAGCGTCGTGGCTGTTGGTGGATCTGGGTCACCAGTGGAGTGGAGAACTGAAGAATGGAGAAGAAATAGCTTAATTTTTTTTCTGACAAGAAGTTTAGTCAAAGAGTTGGCTAAGAACTGCATCTTTTGGTAGAATGTGATATTTTTGAACAAATTTCTCTTTGCCAAATGCCCCTGTGCTGCTGCTGAGCCAGCACCCAACCAACCAGGACTGGCAGCAGAGGCAGCCTGGCAGAAGGAGTCATGGTTGGGTTGTGGTTGGACTTGATGATCTTGAAGGTCTTTTCCAACCTGAGCAGTTCTATGATTCTGTGAGTCCTGAACATGACAGTCTCAAAGCTTCTCTGCTCTCCTGGGTCCAAACCTCAGGTAGAAGGAGCAAAATTGCTCTGCTGCGTTTCTTTAAGCAGCTAAAATCTTGAAGACTCAATACAGTCATCCTGAATTGGGGTGGATCCTGAATGAACTCTCCCTGGATAATCATGCTGTGGAGAAAGAAGTTAAAAGCAATTGCAGAAGAAGCCAGAGATTTCTTCCAGGGTGTGAATTCATGGCATGAAGATTGGCCACGTGAGACATCTCCTGTGGGAGCCACAGCTTGCTGCCTGTGATAATGTGGGAATGTACTGTCAGCAGCTGGTGTAGCAATGGGCTACGGAAATGGTATGCTCAGTTTGTAATTGTGCCCTATAAATACATAGCTTGCTCCAAAAGTAATGCATCCTCTTTATTTCCATGGAAACTATAACTGATACAAAGAGCACAATAACACTATTTGATAGAGCAATTTCTCAGCTACAAAACACAGTCACGACAATTAGCTGTGCATTTTTGCCATGTATGAACAAGAACCTGCATGCCACACTCATAAAAATCTAAATGGCTATCCAGAACGTGGCTTGTCTTTCATATCATTGTTGCCACTGCTGAAATGCACCACCTACCATCTCCCTGTGCTCACATCCACTAGTTAGTCTACATAAATGTTCAGCAAGCGTCAACGAATGTCACTGGATCCCACTTCCTCATGGAGGAATTCAGTGAACCCCCTTTGCTTCACATGCACTTCCATGTCAGATGCCATTTGGTCAGACTGCCCCTCTGTTGCCATCTGATGCACAGGAACAAAATGTAATGGAATGTTGATGGGAAGGTTCAACCTCTGCTGCCATCCCACCAACATCTGCTTCTGATGTTGTGGAGCAACCGAATAAAAGAGATGGCATTACTTTTGGATCGGCCTGTGTCATAGCCTGCTTCCCCCATCCACTCCCAGCACTTTATAGATGTGAAGGTGAGGGGAGAGTCTGACTTCTGTTTTATTTTGATTCAACTCATTTATCCACAAATGGATTTCTCATACAGAGGCTGGTGATGCACTGGAACAGGTTGCCCAAGGAGGCTGTGGATGCCCCATCCCTGGAGGAATTCAAGGCCAGGCTGGATGTGGCTCTGGGCAGCCTGGTCTGCTGGTTGGCGACCTGCACACAGCAGGGGAGTTGAAACTGGATGATCATTGCGGTCCTTTTTGACCCAGGCCATTCTATGATTCTGTGATTCTATGAAATGGTACCGATGACCCCAGAAGCTGAGGATTTGGTTTGACATGTCTTAGTAACAGTGCCCACAGTGCCTCACTTCAACCTACCTACGTCTGAAGTCACGTACTGCATATATTGCCAAGCTTTGTCTAATAATCCTTTTACTGCAAACTCCAGTTAGAAACAAGAAGAAGAACATTAAACAAAATTACTATACACCGCGTGACTGGGTGAAATAAGCATGGCACCAGTGATTTTTCATTTTCCTATTTCCCATTCATCCCTTCCTGAGGTACAGAGAAGCGTTGGCAGTTTCAGCTAACCCAAGCCACGGGTCCTGGTGTCGTCTGCTGTATGTGACCTGGCTGACACGTATCCAAGTGAGCCCCAGATTGCCTGCTGCAAACAGGAACATGTTGCCTCCAAGCTGGGTGCTAAAATCACAGCTCAGGTAAGAAGCAGCCATCCTCTTATGGCTGCAGCTATTAATTGTAACAGGAACTGGCAGGCTGGAAATGTAAAGATCTTTCCTGCATTAAAACATCTTCAGGCAACGGTACAACTTTGCAGAGCTCTATAAAACCTATCTGCTCAAATGAAATCACTCGCTTTGATCTCAGTCTTCATTTTGGTGTCCTGCAAAATTAAACAAAACGATGCAAATGCTGTAGAAGAGAATCAAATTGCTATATTACAAATAAAGAGGCTTTTTTCTTCCTTTCTTACGGAGCATGTTTTTAATAAAGCTGGTACGGCCAGAATTAAAAATACAGCTGCACACAAAAAAAGGAGGAGGAGATGAGCATGTTCATTTGCAGCTTCAAGGTGATTCTCAGTTTTTAAATGTCACATCAGATATTCTTCAGTCCTTTTCTCTTCCCTCCCCAACCCCCAACCTGAAAAGCTCTGTATCCACCATATGTGCTGCTACAAACGCATGCCAGCAAGTTGGGCATGAATGTGAGGGCTGAAGTCACAAATCACTGCACGCTGAGACCTGGGGGTGTCAGACCTTGTCTTGCTTCATTTCATTTCACACGGGGTGCTGGTACGTTGTATTCTTGGTAGGGAAGCCCATCCTCTCGTATTGTCAGTGAATTTATTGCTCGTAATTTATGAGTTCTGATTTTCACAAGTCGTGGTGTGTTTTTTTTTTTGCCCGAGTGAGCTGTAATTCAGAGCCAGTTTCTGTGAGAAGAGGAAGGAATTTTAGACATGGTTGCAAGACTGTAGCAGACCAGGAGATAATGTGTGAGCTAAATGAGCCCAGCACAGGGCTTGAATTCCACCGCACACAATAAGCACCATCACAGCCTGAGAATAAGCACACAGCCAGGGAAGAAGTGCATTACTATTAGTATAACGCTGCTCTTTCCAGCAGTAATTTGTTACCAATTGTTTGGGGAACTGGAGCTATATCCATCTTAATGTCCTGCCCAGCTCTGTTGGAAGATAACAGCATGCCAAGCTGCTCAACACACAGTAAGGGGCAAAGTTCAGCTGCAAATCTGAGGCACCAAAGGCTGATGGCCTAACTCAGTGCAGATGGGCTCAGGCCAACCAGGCTGACAGGTTCAGAGTCCATCAGCAGTTGCATCTGCAGAGACTTCATTAGCAGTTGCTTATAAGGGAGGAAGGCAGAACAGGCAGTGTTGTTGGCCAGGTGGCTGATGTAGATCCAAGCTGTGTAGGTGACATGCTTGTGTAAGTCAGCCCTAAATCTGGTCCTTGCTGGTGGCTGCTGCTGCTTCTGTGGCTTGTGAGTAAATGGATGAGCAGGGTGGGATTGAAAGGGTGCTTGAGGCAAGCCAAAGTGACCAGTAAGTGAGGGCATCAGGTGCTCTTAAAGGTAGATAAACTGTGGTGTGTGGCTTGATGCAATATAGTATTTCCTAGGTTGGAAGTAATAGAAAAGCCAAATAGTTGTGTGGATACAGCAGGCTGAGGGCTGCCTAATGGGGAGGAGGAGTGTTCCTTCCTGCTTTGTTTCTTGCTGTGTAGACAGGAAAGCATCCTGTTTTGGGGTTATTATCTCTTGAGGAAGAGGTGACTGGGGAAATACAACTGAGAAAAGCACAGCAAAAATGAGCTGAGAACAAAAGCTTAGGAGAGAAAAAAGCTATAGGGCTAAGGCTGCTTAGTCTGAAGGAGAGGAAATGCAATGAGAAAAGATAATTAAGCCTGAGTCCACCAGGACTGCTGTAGAAAGGAAGGGAATGGGCAGTTCTCTATGTCTGTGGAGGATGGGATGGGCAGAAATGATATTAAGATATGTAACTTGAATATGAGGGTTGAGAAGCACTGGGATAGATGTGACCTGGGAAGCTGTGGAGTTGCTGTTGCTGTGAGACAGAAGTCAGACAAACATCTGCTAGAAATGGGCCTTCTGACCCTGCCCCAGGCTCCCTGCCTCTGCTCGAGGCTCCTCTCAGCCCTCACTGCTATGGTGACATTAACAGCGAGTTCTGCATAAACAGAAGTTAGAACATTGTCTTTTCTCTGCAAGGAAGGAGGGGCAGGTTGTGCCCTGAAGGAAGAGATGTGGGATAAAGCTGTGATAAGGGACAAGAGGTGACTGAGACCTGAAATCAATGGAACTACCATTTCCTTCCTTCTCTTTAAGTATTAATAATAGATGTATTTTTTTTCTGGTCCACCAAGATAGCCAGGATGATTCTACGCTATCAAGCCCTTCATGCACTGTGCTCCAAGATGTATTCTGCAGGCGTTTACTTTCCTTTCTCAGGGGAGATTTTCTTATGAAGTGCCACTGTAGAAAGTTGGGCCAGGTGCTCCAATACAATGCTGTGCTGCCTTTCGTAAGCAAATTCCTCAGCTTCTGAAACAGTGAATTTCTAACATGAGGCTCCTCTGCTTCCTTTCCAGCAGCAGGAATGTAGACTGCAGACCTGTAGGATGACTGACTGTGGTGATAATAAAGAAAAACACACTGTGTGCACAAGGGAAATAATAAGAGGAGGATTTGTCAGTGATTTGGTGTGAGGTTTGTTGGCCCTCCATGCTCATCTACTGCTCTGTTGGTGTACAGCAGCCAGATGTGTCTGCAGGCAGTCAGCACCAGGAGTGCATCAGCCAAGTGCAATAAGCTGGAAAATGTATACCAGCCAAAAGTCTCTGCCATAGGGTAAGAGGGTTGGGGGATTGTGGTCCCCCTGGGCAGGATGCTGAGCTGGTAGTGGTTGGCAGTGGAGTTGCTCTGCATGGGTTCTGTGTGGTTGGGGTGGATGTAACTGTGCTGCTGGTCTGGCTGTGGGGCTCCTATGGGCTGTAGCTGGCTGCTCCAAGTCAGAGCTCAATAAAGCCTGGAACACTGTCTGTTTGGAAGCATTTCTCATCTGTGGAGAGGCTTAGCAGTGAGCCTGGGCAGTGGAGTGTCAGTGTGCTGAGTAGGCTCAAGCCTGATCAAAGCTTGCTGGTTAGAAAGGCCTCTTCCTCAAAATTAGTGATGGGAAGAAAGCAGGTTTCCCTGTCTGGCTGATGTGGAGGTTACTCAGAGCTGCCCTGTGTATCCTTGATGAGGAGGAGCCCGGGCTGGCAATGCTGCTATACCATCAAAAGGCAGTCCTGCACGTGGATGCTCTGTAGAGGCACTCAGAACAAGGGAACAAGGCGTGTTAATGCCCATGTTTGTGCTAAGTGAGAATATGTTGGGTGGTATTTGCGTGTTATCAGGCTTGTGTATTGAACAGTGCTGTGAAGAATTCGGATACTGTGTACAAATCGTGCTCATTACCTTGAATCAGAGAATACTGAGGGTAACCAACTCTGCCCTCTAGTGCCGCTCAGCAATACTGTGAGATCCCAACTAGCGGCGGTTCTGGGCAGGTGCTGACCCAGAGCATCCCTTCGTGCGTGCAGCCGCGTGCGCTGCCGCTGGAAGCTGGGGTTGGGCAGGCAGCTCAGCACACGATGGTGCGCCCTCTACATGTCTCTACTTCCACTTGAGCAGCCCAGTTGAGCCTGAATTTGCTTTCCCATAATGTTTATTATGCCTCTGAGAGACATGCAGAGGAGCCAAATGATGAACAGCCGTTTGAGGAGCCTTGCTCTTTCAGCTCCGTAAATAATGAATTCATTGGGGTGAGAAAACGCACACCCAGACACAAACACATGTGAAGCCCTGCAGAGGAAAGGGAATAAAAGCACAGAAGCTGGAGATACAGATGCGAAGTCCTGTGCCAGTGAAATGTGAACTGCTCTTTGGAGATAGAAACTGTCAGAGAGCTAGGAGTTAATTGCCTCGAGGGGAGACAAGGAGCACTTAAAGATGCGGGTGAGTGCTAGCTGAGGTTTGAAGTGATAGCTTGCTACCAGCCTGGCTGTTGGGGAGGGCAATTAGTTTGAGCAGGATGTTTGTTTTATTGGCTGCAAGTCCTGTCTTTAAGCATCAGCTGAAATAACTCAGCAATGAGTCAGCTTGTGTGGTAGTTGCCTTCCCAACATCAACAAGGTACAGGGATATGTTTGAGTCTGTTGGCCATCTTCAGCTCAGTTAGGTGGCACTGTGTGATTTCAAAGAGACTGTTTTCCTTCTGGAAGTTTTCTTTAAAATTAAAAAAAGGACAACACCCACACTGCCTGTGCTGAGAGTACTTGCAGGAGTAGCATGCTTTTGTGAACAGCAGGAATCCACAGTGAGGAGCTCTGAAAGGCAGATCTACAGGGCTTGCTTAGCACCAGTGCTCACCCACAAGTTGCTGGTCTGACTGCCAAGCTGTGCCTTGCACTGGGACAGAGCACATCCAGCTCTTTCCCTGGTGTTAAAATGGGTTTATTTGCTTTACTGGCAATTAAAACGGAAGCATACTGCTTTGCAATTAGTCCTTCAAAGATGAATGCTTGCGGACAGCCAGTGGGAGCACACAGCAGTGGTTTGATTTATGAAAGACTGAGACTTCAGTTCTCTGATCTGTCTTGGCTTGATTTGCACTAATAAGAGCTGGGGGGCATTTTCATAAGGTTTAAACATCAGCTTGCTTCAGACGTTTCCCAAGTCCATCACATCTTGAGTGCTGTCTTTTTATGGAGCTGGGAAACTTGACTGTCCAGTTCTGCCCACACCATTTTGGAGGAGCTTTACCTCTCAGCAGATAGCAATGATTGTGTTGATGCTAGAAAGAGAATTACAGAATCTTTAAAGTTGAAAAAGACTGCTAAGATCACCTAGTCCAATCGTCAACCCATCATTGCTATGCCCACTACTTGGCTGTAGCATAAATACCCCACATGTGGGATTGGCTGTTTTTATCAGTCAGCATAGCAGTATTGTCCTTATAACTGCTAGGTTTATTTTTTTGTTATTTGTTTGTTTTTAGTTGATTTCTGAAGCAAATAAACCCTGCAAGATCATGTTGTTTGATCTTCTTCCTCCCTATGTCTTCTGGAATGGTTAACTTGTCTTAACCAAACTTGACCCAGGTGGTTGGGTTGGGCAGAGACCTGATAGTGCCCCCATAGGGGGAGAGGATGCTGCAGAGGTTTGTGACAAATGAAAGTGGGGGAGGAAAAAAATATATGTATACATTAAAAAAAAAAAAAAAAAAAAAAAAGTAATTCTGAAGCCTGCAAAACGTTCAGCTACAGCTTTCTCCTGATAACTGTCAGATTGCTTCTCATCCCCCTTTATCTATTCTGTGTAATGATAAAAGCTCAAATGTTAATGCAAATGCAAGGTAATTTGCAGAGCATCGTTCCTATAAGCGCTACATTCATTATAGGATGAAATAATATAATTAGAGGGATAATAGCAAGGAGAGAGAGCAAAATGGAGAGGTGTGAGCAAAAGAGAGCAAATATATTTTCAGCAAAGTTTCGGAAAGAAACGGAGAGCTAATGAGGTGGAGCTCATCTAGATGGCAGCAGCAAGCATTGCTTTTCCTACCAGGACAAGTGTCTAGAGACGTGTCTGGAGAATAAAAGAGAATTAATAAATTGCCAGACTAATGGATGAGGGTAGAAAGAGCTACAAAGAAACACCAGTATTAGCCTGAAGCAACTAAGGTGCAATGGATTTATATACACTCCAGCTTGTTTAAAATGAGTGCTCAGTGCTGGGCAGCTCCATTGTCTTTTTTTCTTTTCTGGGGGCAAATCCTGACTGTGGAAGCTAACAGCTCCATCAGCTGTATAATTAGTATGAGTAAGTCCCTGTGTTTGCACAGGGTGTTGGTTGGAGGCTGCTGCTGCCCAGCAGACACGTCCATGAAGGTGGACACGGATGGGCTGCTGCTGGTGACGGGAAAGAATGAGGAGAGCGTTGGGTTTAGGCTGAAATAAATGGGTTGTCCAGCTGTAGCTGCTTTAGAGAGGAAGTTGAATGTTAATTAGATGCCACCAGTAATTACGGTGATTATGTATTTTTTGAGTGGCTGTTGGGAATAGTTCAATTCGCATCCAAAGGCGAGCATGAATGACATTTCTAATCACTTTAAGGAGAAGGGAAGGTTCTTCTTAAATGAGGAAAATTGCTGTGAAACAATTTAAGCTACAGTAGATGTAAAGAACTGTAACTGCTTTGATGTCACCGTCAGGAAAAGTGGATGTTGATGAAGCAAGAGCAAATGCAGTAAAAGCATCCTGCTTCCCTGCCTTCTGACTTCAGAAACCCAGGCACTGGGCAGAAAGTCTTTTTCAACTCTGAATATGGGCTGTAATGATTTAAAAAAGGAAGGAACAGTAATAAAGGAAAGGAGGGAGGGTTTGTCAGGTTTAACAACATTCATAAACAGATGATAGCAAAATTGAGACCTATGCTGTTCTTCCACATGTCTGCATTTTCTTGACTGTGAACTAAGCAGTCCTCTTGAAAATGCTCTGAAATTATTTTACTCTCTGTCAGGTCTTTTTTTGGTTGTTGTTGTTCCAGAAAACCAAATTCTTTAGGCTTATCCATACACTGGGCTGTTCCAAAACTGTTGTGCTGTGCATATTTCTGCAGGTCCTATCATAATATAAGTGCATGAATGAGAACCTACTCAGGAATATCTGTTGTGCTCTGAACTCCATTTTTCTTTCAGCTGTAGATAAAACCTCTCACTTATACCCACTAGTTCAGAACTCATTAACATGCCACCCACTGAGTCTGATAACCTAACACCTTTGATCTCAGTCTCAGCTCAAATTCACCCTTTGCAGTATTTTGTTGAGGTTTTGAATAAACTTGCATACATTCCCACCAAGCATGTATTGGACCCTCAGACTTTTGTGGAATGCTGGAAATGACAGGTGCAGACTGATTAGATGAGAGCTTACGTGCGCTGGGTGAGACCGTTGTCTTCAGTGCAAACCCACTGAGTGCTTCTAGGGGTCCCTCATGTCTAAAAATAATAACAAATGCTTGAATTTTATGCGAAAGAACATCTAAAGACAGTGAGCTGATTTGCACAGAAACCTTCTGATGCTTGGACAAGGACAGTCTCCTGCAACCCACAGGAATGTTCCACCTACAGGACATTTGCAGCTGCTTAATGTGAAACTTAAAAAACTGCATCATTCCCCTTCATTCACAGGACAAATTCAGTACTTCACCACCCAGCCCTCCTGAAGGTGATATTTGGAAGGCCTCTGCTGGTGATGATTCTGGTAAGATATTGTTTCTTTGCGTCTGCTGTATAACTTTGTCTTGGACATGAGTGACTTAACTGAGCACTGGGACCGCAGAAGATAGATGCCCTTATGACTTTCAGAGATCAGTGTGTCTTAGTTAAGCAGATGTCCAGCATAATGGCACAGCCACTTGATCCTGCATTCCCCTGTCTGCTTGGGCATTGCATCCAAATGACAAACCCGCTGCTTTCTCCAGCTTCTTTCTTCATGTGGAGATCCTTCACTGTCGTCTGCCCTTGTCCATGGGACCACCTACTCCTTTGGGTGTGACCAGAAGTGCCTCCATCACAGGAGCTAAGTGCAAGCGTCACTTGAGATGACACCATCATGAGATGGGCCCTACTCCCAAGCATGCAGGCATGTCCATTGCATGGTGTGGGCCATCAGAAGGTACTGTGTTTTACTTCTGTGATGGATCCCTACTGTTGCAGATCAGAGGGAAATGGAGCAGTGAGAGACTGACTGCTGGAGCAGTGGGAGCGAGACCTTGCACAAACTTTATTGCATGCTCAGAGTAGAGCTCAAATTTGAAAGCTGCACTTGCAAAATTTGCTTGGCTTTGCTTTACCTTGTGTTTATGTGACCTGCGCTCTCCTCTTCCAGATTGCTTCTGAAGGACCTACTGCACATTGACAGGAAGCTGCCAAAACACATTGTGCCACATCCGGGGAAGCAGAGGACAGCATGAGACTCTCATTCCTTCTTGTCTCTGGAGATGAGGAGGTGACAAAACTAAAGGGACACACCACAAATCTGGGGAAATACAGGAAGAATACAGGAAGCCTCTGGCTTTAGTGTCTGAGATGCTGAGTACCCCTGGATCTGGTGGCTTTGGTTGCCTTTTACTCTCATCTTGTACTTGGACACTGTTAGTGAAAGACCTGAAATGGGGCTCTCCATGCTGGTTTGTGTGTGAGCATGAGGGCATGAAATGGCATGAACTTTGCATCCTCTTATCTCAAGCAGTTAAATGAAGGCGTTGGTACTGCAGCTTGGTGGCTCTGTCAAAAGCAAAAGCAGTGAGACAAAACCATCTCCTATGTGTCCCCTGCAGACGCAGGGATACTAGGAGAGTTCTGTGCTGCAGAACTGTGTATCAACCCCAGCCAAGCCAGGGGCTCCTCCAGCAGCAAGGTATAGGAAAGAGCAGTAACTGCAGAGCTGGTTCAGGAGCATGTGGAAACCCCAAGGAGAGGGTTTAGTGTTAATTTATATTCTCTGCAGCTCTTCCTGAGGTGAGAGCTGGGGCCCTGGGCTCCATGGGGAGGTGGCTGGGCACAGCCTGATGCTGGCCCCATTCCTATGTGTGCAGATGCTTTGGGAAACGTGTTCTTTCCTTTCAGTTCTCCCCAGCTCTCAGCAGTTTCTGTGCGTGCCCACCAGAGAGCAACCCTGGCACAGGGCTGGTGTCTCCAGAGACAGAGATGGGAACAGTCAGGCTGGGGGGGACGCTAAAGCCAGCTTCCTTCACCCTATCCAGCCCTATCACCTTGCCCAAGCCAGAGCTGGAGGGAGGGCGTGACCATGTTGTGTGCCTCATGTCCTGGGCAAGAGGAGCATCCTGCTGGGCACGAGGACGTGGCATCAAGAGAGAAGAGCCTGGCTGTCCTTGAGCTGTTACAGCGAAGGACCATGCTGGGCAGCGGGGAGAGTCTCTCCCATGCATAAAGAGCAAGTTCAGACAGCCAGAACCTCCAGAACTCAGATGGGTAACAGCCCAGTGCTTTATGGCAGTTTCACAAGTAAATGTGCAGATGAATTTTCTTTTTATATTTTTATTATTTTTTGACAGTTGTCTCAATGAATGTCTTTGGTACTTGAATATGGAGTTTGGTGTTATGGTGTGTTCTGGTATAAGAGGTACAATCTCATACTTGCTGTTCAGAGAAGGAAGAAAGCTGTACTTGTCATGCATGTTTTATAAGCAACAGTGCTCAGTGCTGGCCTGAGGTCCTGGGTGGGCTGAAAGGTTTAGGTTTAGAGATGGGGGCTCAGCCATGCTGCATGAACTGTCTCACTGCAGATCCCCCTCTGTGGGGAGGAGATTGCAGGGTTTGTTCTCCCCATGGATGTGCAGAGCAGGTGGTAGTCACCTCGGTCTCTGCTCCTTGTTGGATCTCATGTGTTCCCATGGGCAGCAGCAGGTGGGATGGCTGTGACCCCTGTGAACTGCAGCCCCAGGGCTCACGCAAAGGGCTTTGAGGGAAAGCTGAGGGAAGAAACAGCACTGCTATTTTTATCCTTGCACCAGCCCAGGGATTTGGATTGGCAGGGTTAGTTATGAAGCCAATATTATGAGTTTAACTATGAGTGAAATAACACAACTTCTGTGGGAAGCAGAGTAAAAGAGGCAATTATGCAGCAGCTTAATAACAGCACTCTGGTTGGGTAGCTGAAAATATACAGTTGATAGTAATTAGATTATTTTTTTTTTGTAATTCTTCCTGTTAAATAGCTACAAGAATTACAGTATATATTCATCTGATTCACTCTTACACGCTGTTTTCATCATGGGGTCCATACCCTTTTGGCCTTCAGACTATTTTTGTTTTGTAATTTTCTACTGTCTGGTATTTCAAAAGCATGAAACTTAATGTTCTTAATGTTGGACACACAAAACAAGATGGGAAGCAGGCAGGAACCCCAGAAATGCAGGGCTTTTCTGGATGGACAGCAAGGACTTTCCAAGTAGGCTCCCCCCAACTCACTGTCAGCTTTCCAAGCACTCATCTCTTCTTTTTCATGTATAGACAGCAGTAAGTTTTCCCTTATGCCACACAACCTTCTTTACCTTAGCAACTGTGTGCTTTCCAGCTTGCGGGGTAGAACTTGATGAGCCAGCAAGTGTGTGGCGCTTGGGCTGCTTCTGATCATAGCTTGAAAGCCCTGTGCAGCATGAAGGAAAGAGCTCTCAGGTTTGCTGTTGTTGCTGAAGGCTTAGGATGGGATATTTGCTTGGAGGCTGAAAGTATTCTTCCTCTTGCTCTCTGTTTTATTATGTAAAAGAGCCAAGCGTGATTAACGATACCATGGTCCTGTTGTTGTGATGTGACACAGGACTGTGAGGTTGTGTTTTGTGGCTCTGATGCCCAGTGGTGTCTCTGACGCGTGCAATAAATATTCTCTGCAGCAGCATTCCTGACCTCCCAGCAGAGCATCTCTCATTGCTTTTCTTCTGCTGTGGCAGGAGCAGCACAGTTCAGCCTCACACCTGCATTTTAGCTTTAAAGCACACTGGAGATCTCCAGAGCCATTAGCAGGGTAGAGGCCACCTCCAGGTATGCTGCTGCCCCACTTGCTTCTGGTTTTCAACAGAAATACACTGTGCTCTTGGCAAGTGCAGCTGCTCCAGATGGTGCTGGGAAAAGTGCAAATGAGAGCTCTGATTCCAGCCCTTCTTCTCTTTAATGAATCCTATCCAGCTCTCTAGTGCAGTGGATTTTGTTGGTTGGGTCTATTGTTTTGTTTTGTTTTGTTTTGTTTTTTGTTTTTAAAGGGGCTTTTAAAATGCATCCCCCTTCTTTCTGCTACCCCTGACTCTGCATCACGAGTTTATGACCTTCAGCTCATCTTCCCTCACTGGGAAGCATGCTGTAGGGTTTTGCCATCTTGTGCCTCTGCCTTCCATGTTGCTGTACTCTCTCATAGCCTGCAGAATTTGGATGTAATCCATCCATGGGATGTCCAGCTGCCCAGTGCTGGGGTCAGCTGCCAGTTTGGGGACCTCATGGTGGACCAGGTGGCTCATGGGGTTTGCTGTGTCCTCTTGCAAAGCTGTGGTGGATGAGCATGGAGGATGGAAGGAGATCCTTGTGGACACTGCCTGGACCAGAATTTAGTTGGTAAGGCTGGGAGAGGGGAGCTGCCATCTCCTCCTTTATCTCATCTGGAGTGGTGCATGTGCTCCTATTGTAGGCTGGCTGTGCTGCTGCTTGCACAGTGCCCCAACCACCACCCTACATTAGCTTATCCCAGTGTATTCCTGTCTTACAAAATTAGATCAATTTTGCAAATTGCTGCTGCACTGGTAATTGAATTGAAAGGTGGTTTTTTTTGGTTTTTTTTTTTTTTTTTTTTTTTTTGCTGGTTGCTGTTCCTTTTTTTTTTTTTTTTTTTTTTTTTTTTTTTTTTTTTTTTTGCACTGGAGTAAATCAGGAAGAAGTCAACAGAATCAAGCCCTGAGCGCTTTCAGCAACATGCTCATTTAAATTGGATGCAAGAGGGTGTCTGTGTTTACATTTGGCCTGCCAAGAATCTCTGTTTCAGAAACTGGCTTACATAATATGTCAAAATTGGTTTACTCATTAGCATTGCAAACGGTGTGAAACAAGCCCCAGATTGATAAACTCTCAGCAATATTTGCATCCTGAGCTGAGCGGCACAGGGGGAGGGGAGGTTCATTAGGAAGCATTCCATTTCCACCAGGAAAGCAAATGGTTTCCAGTTATAACTCAGACTTCGTTAATTTTCTGTCTTCCCAAATTTAAATAAAGATTGAGAGGGAAATGTGAAAATCTCTGTTGGCAAGCAGACAGCCTGTGTGTGTGCTGCTGGGTGGGCAGGCTCTGCACAGTAGTGTTCCAGGTGGCTGCAGCCCCTCTGCCAGGCTCCAGCCTCCTTGCACAGACCCTTACAGTGTGGCTGGGATGGAGGTTCTGGCATTACTCATCAGCTCCTCCAAATGGTACATGGGCACTAATGGAGCTGCCTGCTCCTGCACAGTACAGCCTCAGAGCTGGGGAGTATGGAGCTGTGTGCTGCAGGTCTTCCAGCTTGTGGTGGGATGGGAAAGCCATCCATCTCCACATTGCTGCTTGGGGTTTAGCAGGCATCTATGAAACTGGAAGCACATGTGAGCATGGGCAGGGGTGCTGGGGTGGGGTGAGCAATGGACAGAGTAAAGCAGCCCAGCATTAACGGGTGCTGAGTGTAACTTGCATCACTGCATCCTTTCTGGCTGCCCCTGAATCTCTTGAGCCCTTGGGTGATGTGGTAAAGCTGGCAGGAATCTGCTGGATGTGTGCAGCTTTCAGTGGTATCTAAAGGATTTGGGGGCTTAACTTCCATGAAGCTCTTAAGTCTGCTGTGAAACTCCTAGCTTAATCAGAAGCAGAAAGCTCTGATGCAGCACAAAGCGTCCGAGCAGTGCTGGCATTGGTGGAGTCAGTTTTTATGCTGTAAGTGATAATGCACCATCCCATATTTCAGAACAAGTTTTGCAAGAGGATCTGCTACAGCCAAAGAAAGCACCTGCTGCAGGTCCTGCTGCACCCTGATGGGATGGGTTTGGCACTGTCAGCCAACACCAACACATCCATCACCAGCAGTGTTCATGGCATTTGTGGCATGTCACTGTTGCAGGAAGAAAAATAAGTTTGGAGCTCTCGGTGGTCCCAGAGTCTGCAGTGCAGTGTTGATTGAAAGTGCTATGGTACAAGATGGGTCATCACCTGCTGCAGCCTGTTGTGCTCCTGCTGGACTCACATCTCAAGTGGGCACATGGTTTGGAGAACCAAGGGTTGGCAGCTGGCAAGGAACAGCCATTGTAATGATGCTTTTCAACGCTTCCAAAAACTTCCGTGAGGTTTTTCAGCAGTAGCAACCGAGTAGCTGTTGATAATGCAGATGTGGGGTGGGAAGGGGTGATAAAATGATCTCACTGAAAAATGAGGGTGAGAGGTGCTGGCACGTTGCTTACTGTCACATCTCACCGTGAGAGATGTTCTGTGTGAGATGCAACCACAGACCTGAACACAGTGCAAAAAATCTGAGAGCAATGGGAGCCAACTTCTGCCTCATTCTGCAGAGCAAAGGCACCGAGTTGCTTGTTTCGTTTCCAGGGCTGGCTCTTGGGTAGGCAGCAGCAGGCAGATGCTTTCACCTACGCTCAAACGCGCCGAGCAGAGAGCAGCACTTCCACATCTCTCCTTGGAGAAGTCAGCACTGTGACATCTCATAGCAGCGCTGGCAGAGGGGCTGTATCTTCTGGGAAGGGCCACATCACCAAGAGTGTGGCAGTGCAACTCCAACCTGTGGGAAAGAGATGCCATAGTTTGATGCTTGTTGGGCTGAGTGTGGGCACCTTTTGTGCCCAGAGCCAGGAGCGCTGGCCCCAAATGGGCAAACTGAGCTGAAATTCAATAATTTGGACTCACCTTGATATTCTGCTGATGTTTTTAGTTCTCCTCACGCAATCGTAGTTCCAAATTGCTAAGGAAAAGTAACTGTGCTCACATCTTGCTCTGCAGAGAACTGTTTTCACCCAGCAGGTGTTTCTGTATACCAGCATGTAACTTCTGTCTGCAAATAAAAGAGAAAGTTGGCATTGCGTTTCATCTATTAAGTCATGTCTATTTGCATATACTTGTTGTAGAGCATGGAAAGGAGGGCAGAACAGTGCTAAGCCCAGTAAAATAATAAAATAAAACAGCATAGAGTGTGAATCGTGGTCTCAGTTACACAAAACACCACTGGGGTGATGGGAGCTCTTGTGAAAAGACAGAGCTTTGTGTCTGAAGACAGAGAGAGGCCCACAGCCCTTCTTGGCAGCAGTGTGGCTCTGTGCTGGGGGCAGCAGCTCTACATAGCCTGGGGTGCAGTGCTGCTGCTGAGAGCTGCTGGCTGGCAGATGTGGGAGGCAATGAGCTGTGCTGCTGCTGCTGTGGTCTCCCAGCAAACAGGCAACGGAGAAGATTTCTTTGGGATAGAGGGAAAGCATGAAACTTTTCCCTAATAGGTGTGAGGGGGTTTTCCATAGGTTCTCTCTTATATGCAAAAAGTGAAAAAAGCTCATATTCAAGGCAAACCATCTGGAAGTCCACTCCTGTGAGAATGCAAGAGATGTTCAATGCACATTAACTGTAAATGAGAGCTGAAAGATCTCCTCTGTTCCTGACGGGCTCCGTGCTGGGCAGCTCTCTGAGGTGGGTAGGTCTACCCTGTGCAGCAAGGCACCCCAAAAGCTCCAAGCCAGCCCTGCAACACAGAGGCACTGCTCTGATGTGGAGGCTCTTTCAGCTCGGCACAACTTTAGCCCAGAACCGTGGAGTGTTTCTTTCTTACAGAGCATGCATTCAGAACAAAGCGATGCTGTGTCGATGGTGGGGAGGACAGGGCTGCACCTTGCAGCACATCGTTGTGCTACCTGCACCACAGCCATGCAATCAGCCCCCCACCACGGGGAAAGTGTTCCATCTCTTTACTTAGGCTGTGTGTAGTCGCTGTCTGATAATATGACCATTTTGCCATCCCTCTGCAAATAAGGCTGAGGCTGCTGCCTGATTGGTATATCATCTCACTTTCTCTCAGCATTGATTTTCTTGCTCTCCTTATTTGCTTCATAAAAAGAGAGACGAGGAGCTGGTGCTTGTTCCCTCCCTCCCTCCCTCTCTCTCTCCCTCTCCACTGCGAGAAGCTTTTGGGAGCCTTTATTTTTAGTATGAGACAAACCTTGCTTTATTTCAGGAGACTCAAGTTGGATTATAAACCCTTTTGTAAATGTGTATGGTGATATTTGCTCCGGTAAGTTCTTCTATGATTATCTATTTATTTGTGTAGCCGTGCTGTTCTGGGGGAGAAGTGAGGTTTTAAAGGAATGGCAAAGCCCACCAAATTGTTTTACAGGTTGGGTTTCTTTGTGCTCCCATGCTGAGCCCAACTGTTCTGTGGTTTGTAGATACATGGAAAATATTTTTGGTCTGTTTTGCATTGCAGAGGGGGGGTGCCTGCTTTGAAAACTTGTTTTGCGCTTCATTTTACGGCAGAAATGTGGAAAGTGGGGATTAAAGGGAAAAGGGATTCCAATTTGTCGTGTTTCTCCCAGCATTTTTTTTAATCAAAGGCTCCTCAAAAATAACACAGAAACGTTTGCTACTACACAAAACCAGTGAGAGCTATTTAATATTGATCATCCTGAAGTACGAACATCAGACTATTTCCTTAGGAAGATTAAAGTACGGCAGGTGGTTAGCAACATGCTCCTCATCAAAATGCATTGCTGAAAGAAAGAAAATCTTTGAAGTAATTAAGGACGTGGAGTTCTTTTTGGAGTGTTACACCATTAATACAGGTCAATGTACTGTTGCTCTGACTCTGCTGTGCACGGCTCTGCAGCCTCGTTCCTCCGCGCTCTCAGCTAACTTGGAGACCTCTTTGTTACCTGTAAATAGCAGCAAGGTGCAGTGATTTCTCTCCCCCCATCGCAGCTCCTGGTGTGCTTCCCAGGCAGCGCGAGGCAGCGCTTGGAACAATGTGGCTGAGGAAAGCAAGATTGTGTATCTGCAGCATGTCCAGGCTGCCTGATAAATATTTGAATTTGATGCATTATATTCATTAATTTATTGGCATTTTGATTCTCTTGTGGTTGAGTCTGATCCATGGGAGTCAATCACGTTGGTGCTTCAGAAGTCTTTCAGAACTCCAGCTGTAGCTGCTTTGAGAACATGAAAATTCACGTATCAAACCCAGAATAATCCACCTACTCTCATGATGCCGGGCCATGCTAGTAGATGTATGAGACATGTTCCAGTAGGGCTGCAACTGGCTTTATTAAACCCATCAGAGACGGTGAGGATGTTGTGCTGGCAGAGCAGGCTGAACTCATCCAGAGAGAAATTTCAGATTGGCAATAACTGCTTAGTCATTTTAAGCTGCTTTTGGACCAGCTTAATTGTTCCAGTGTTGTTTCAGTGTGGAGGAGCTGAACTTGGCTTCCCAGCTGTGTGCGGAGCAGCTCAGGACCGTGCTGGGCTCCTGAGGACTGCATGGTGGTTGGGTGCGGCTGTGCTGAGCGTTGCATGGGAAGCCCACACCTCAGGTTCTGCTGCCTGAAACTGGATTCATACATGCCCAGTTCTGCGGCTTTTCAATTTTCACATCGTTGCTATCTCATAAGCACCATGTATATTTATGCCATTTATAGGCATTCCTGTGAATGTATGTGTCCAACAGTGATTGCCTTTTCCCAATCGTTTGATTTCTCAGGTGTGGAGGGCGTGAGTGTCTGAGCAGCACGCTTTCTAAGCATAATCCTGCTTGCCTGAGGATTGCTTTAAACATTTCCAGCTTTGCTGAGCCTTGGTGCACGGCTCAGTGTAGTAACCTTCAGGTGAGCAGGGTGATGGGTAAGGAGCACATTTGGTGACCCTGAAGGGGCAGCAGTTGGCTGGAATGAAGTGAGGACGTAGCTTCTGCTTCCAGCCCTGCAAAACGAAGGTGCTGGGGTTTCTGTACCGTGTAATTTCTCACAGCAGAGGTGCCAGACTTCCCTGAAAGCTGGGTGTGCTGTGGTTTATTAAGGAGACAATTCAGCTCGTCTATATAGATTGGAAGCAGGAAAAGTGTCCAAGCTGGTGGGACTCCTGGTGTCATCCTGCTCCTGGTAGGCAGCTCACTGGAAGCCAAGGGACTGTAAGGCACTGTATGAGCCATGTGGCTGAATCCATCCTTTCATTGGCAGAGGAGCTTGTGGTGAAGCAGAAATGATCCCTTTGGCTCCAAATGCAGTCCCTACAGTATAAGGCCAAGACAAACTTGGGGGAAGCAGGAAAGCTTGCCTCACTCCCTATGTTGTGCATGCAAAAGTCTTCCATGCTCGTGGCTTTTCACCAGTCACCTTCTGCCCATGCCAGTGCTGCAGTGATATCTCTTTCTAGCAGGTGCATTAGGATCTGGAAGATGTTGGAAATGTTATTTTAGGGCTGTGTGAATCCTGGGCAGCTGCTTCTCTGCCTCATTGGCTGTGGCATCTAGCAGCTCCAGCAGTTCCTAGAGAAATTCCTCAAGCTCTTAGAAGATTGACTTCTTAAATGCTTCCTTCTGAATGCCAGATACGTTTTTTTAGCCAAGTCCTTGGAAGACTTAATGAATGCTTTCCTCACCTCTGTTAATCCTGTTCAGACCAATAGGTGCCCCATGGCGAGAAAGGTATTTGTGCTGGTATTGGATAGCAGCTGCCTGTCACTGCCGGTGGTGGCAGGTGGTGTTTTATTCTTTGTGTCATTCTTGATTAGGAGTTCCTGTACAACTATATGGCCATTTTTTTTTCAGGGAATGTTTCCCTGTATGGAGGGTGGCAGATGGCAACTTGACCCAGACGCTGGTCTTTCTTGGTTTTGCTGTTGGGCTCCCTATCCTTCAGCAAGCTGAGCACAAATCCTTCCTAACAGCAGTGTGGGCTGTGAGCTCGGAGCCTGCTCCTTGACATGGGCTGTGACAACAAGTGCCACTTGCCTGTGCCCATGTGGGCAACTATGGGCACTGGGCACTGTCCTGGGGCCAGTCCAGGGAAGTGGAAGGGAGAAGCAGTGCTGGGCTGCACAGTAGGCTGGGCGTTGAAAGCAGAACAGTGCAGCACTTGCTCAGTTGGTGTTCAATTAAGTGTCCAGTACAGGCGGGGGTCTGGCTCTGCTTGTCTGTGGTTTGCAAAGGTAATTATGACCCTGGGCCCAAGGGATGCTCAGAGTCCTTGAACTTGTGATGAAACTCTTTGTTTTGTATTTGGGGCCAGAATACTGAATACCATCAAAGTCTTCAGCCTTCCTCTCCTGTCGTGTCCAACCTATTATTTTTTAAGGGGAAAAAAAAAAAGGTAAGGATAGAAAGGAAACAAGACGTGCTGAGCCCTTCTATGCAGACAAGGGAGGAGACAGGTGGTCAGCATGCGGTGTGGGATCTGCTGTGCTGCTCCTGTCCTTTCCCAGGCACGGTGCTGGAGCTGTCTGTCTGTCTGTGCCACACACAGGCTGTCTGTCTAGGTGGAAGGGGTCCTGCCACCTGGATGGCTGTGCAGCACTCATCTGTCACCAAACTTCCATGGCACCCTGGCAAAGCAAATATGCTGCAGCAGGCTTGAAAGCTGTAAGCATATGGGCACTAACAACAGATTAACTGAGTGATTTAGTCTAAGGGGCTTGGTAGATTACCATAAAATGTATCTTAATTAGAAAAGCAATCAAACTTGCACAGAGTCAATGAGGACAAAACGTCCGTGTTGGCAACAGCACTACATCCTCCAGCCCAAGGGATGGAGGTGTCAATGGATGAGACTCGTGCCCACAGTGGGACTTTTGGGGGTTTTGCTGCTGTTTGCCCACTCTGCCTATAGGTGTAGGATGCCTTCATGCTGAATTATTTGTTCTTGGACCACGGGGTCATCCAGCAAACTGCTCAAAATGAGGCTGATGGTGAACTTGGATGCCTTCAGCAGCATCAACAAACCAGACACTGCTGAAGGTGAAAGAGTAGAGCATTTGCACATTTTCCTTGAAAATGTGTGCAATTACCTAAAGACATATTTGAGTGTTTGCCATGTATAGCACAGCTGGTCCCAGATAAAGGACTGGGGCTTCTAAGTGCTACCATAACACAAATAATTAATAAGTCTATTTCCCTCACTGTGTTCTCTTGTTTTTAGCGAACATGACCATAATTAGCTTTTACCTGATTCTGAATTTATGGCATGTTCTTTTCATTCTGCATGTGTTTTCCTTGCTTCTTTATTTTATTGGCCACAGTTTTACTCCACAGGCCTGAATCTGCAGATGTAAAAGCTGGGTAATCATCTCCAGCAGTACAGATATAAAGACTGCAAAAGTCTAAAACATATTGATGCGTTATTGGTTTGGAACAAGTTCTCCTGGCTCTGGAAGGATGTGAAGTCCTCTGGGAAGTGGCACCGAAGATGCACAGCAGCTGGCAGTTGACAGAAAGGAAAGGATGCCTGATTATTTTAGAATTGGCAGTATTTTAAAACATGGGGGAAGTGGGAAACATTCAGGCCAGGGGTTGCCAAGTTTCTTTTGTTACCTCTTTTTGTGCTTAGAAACAGATTTCAGAGAACATCAGTGAAAAGGCATGAGAAGAAAAAGGGAGAAAGTGTGGAGGAACATGGGATGGGGGAGGATGGAGAGGAAACTGGAATAACTTAAACCAAGTAGATGGAGTGTATCAAGAGCCAGTGAGATAAGGAAGCATTGTTGTTGGTTTTTGGCTTTTCAGTTTAAGGATACTTTTATTACTGTTTCCTAAAGATGTTCATGTTAAGGTGTTACTCTTTATGATTTAGCCTTAGGAAGGAGAGCAGTGCCACCTCTCAGGACAGAGTAAGAGAAGCAAAGGAAAAGAAGAGGAAAGGGAGGTTTTAATTTTGAAAACGTTTCTTGCTCAAAATGTTCCCCATGAATTCCCAGAGCTCAACAAGGCAAGCATTCATTTGTAGCCCCATCATTTTAATTATTAGAAAAGAAATTATTTTCACCACGTGTGCTGCTAGCTAGCCAGGAGCAAATTCTTCTTTCAGCCCTTTGCACAGAGCTGGGTGCTGAGGTCAGAGCCAGCACCAATGGAATTTTCCATCCAAAACTGCTTTGAGAGAAAAGGATGGGTCCTGTGTGGAATGCTGGGTGCAGCCCCACTCCTGTGATGAAGGAGGGCCATGGGAAAGTGGGGTCTGCAGCAAGAGGGACACATCTGCCATGGTCAGGACAACCACCATGGGTCTTGGTGGCCAGGACTGGCTGTGCGTATGCTTTCTGGAAAAGCAGCCATGCTCTCCAAAAGCAGAGCCTGGGTACCCAGCATTGCTGCTCGTAAAGATGTTGAGATACTGGAAAATGGGAAAGCACAGCCAGCCATCCTATCAAAGAGCACTGCTGGGGGTGTGGGAAGGAAGCGAGGCCTCATTGCTTAGCAATTTGAAAGCACTCTCAAATCCTCCCGGGACAAAGCTGTTGCACTGGTTTATTCATCCCAAGGGCTCTCTGGATGCCTTCCCAACCTAAATAATTTTCACCCATTTCCTTAATTCAGCTTGAGAAATGAGAACTGAGTGCCAGCATGCTTGCTCGGGGAGCAGATGACACTGGGTAGTGGCACAGCAGCATGGGGCTGAGAGGAAGCTGCTAATGGCCTCTGATGAGCACCAACGTGATAATAATGAGGTTGGTGCCCTTTCACTCACCCAGAGAATCTTAGCAAAAGTATAATCCCCGCTAGTCAATGGGCAATCATTGGGTCATAAATAATAGAGTGTGATTGAAGGACTGCACCTTTCCTGTAATAAATCACGCAGAGATGCTCCTGACCTGGGGGGGGGGGAGTGGAGGGGGGTTTCACTGCAGCCCCATGCTGAGCTGTGCTGCATCTCCCAGCTGTTAGTGTGGTCTGTGATTTACTGTACTCCCAAATCTCATTGCTGCATTTGGTTGCACTCACAGCAGGAGGATGCTCCACCACCACAGAGGTCTGCCAGCACTGAGGAAGATGGAAGGAATGATGATGCACGTTGGATAACATTTTTGTGGGCATGTTGGGGACGGGTTAACGATTGGACTAGATGATCTTGGTGGTCTCATCCAACCTTAATGATTCTATGATTCTAAGACAGAGGGAGATGCTGGTCCCAGCACCAGTCTAGTGCAAGGCGGGCAGTGTGTGTACCATGTACAACATGTTGTAGTTTTTTTTACAAGCTGCATTTGTATTCTGCTGGCCTCCATTGCTGTCAGACATATGGGACAGTTGTGGTTCTTACTGAGGCCCTAGGACTGCAGCAGCCATCGTGGGGTTTATTGACATTAAGTTCTGGGGCACTTTCCTTTTTCAGAGTGTTTCACATATGGATGCTGCTCAGCCTTAAGGTAAATCCCTGTGTTTATTGGAGGGAGTAAATCCTACTTAGCACTGGTTTGGATCACACTCTGTACACAGTTGTGCTACATGGTCGGGCCATTTTTAACTCACCCAGCAAGTAAGGAAACAAGCAACTACCCAAATGTTTTAATTTTATAATTAAATGTGTGTAAATCAGTAAATCTGATACGATCAGTCTCTCAAGCCTGCACAAAACCTGTATTTTCATCAGGGAGCAGGAGCAGAACAGGATTTGCACGTGAACCTGCTCAGCGCAGGGCTGGGTGAGCATCCCCACCAAGGGCATGGCAGCTGCCTCTGTGTGCCAGCAGGCTGGAAAAGTCTTCAAGCCCAAAAAGGAATTCATCTCTCTGCTAAAGTGGCATGTGTCACAACATGAGTTATTCAGGGATCGTATGCAGAAATGAAACAAATCTGTGTCACTTGCACTCTCATCTCCTTAAAGAAGAGGGTACGAATGTGGAGATACGAAGGCTGCAGGTCCTTGTAAATGTCTTCGATTATCTCAGATCTTTGGCCAGTGGTTGGAGGGGCTGAAGCAGCTTAACATCTCTCCTCACTTGTGTGAGTGGCTTTGTTCACTGACGACTTTTCGTTTCACTGAATCCAAGAGATGTTGACATACATCTTTATTTTCTGCCTGTTAACTCTTCCATGCAAGCTGCCAACCTTAGCATTAGCTTTCAACTTTATGGCTGACCCATTAAACATTGGATGAAACATCTCATCAGCTTGCATTACATTTTGAACTTAATAAATAGAAAAGGCATTACACAGATTCTGTCTGGCCATCTGGAGGAACAATGTTCCTTAGCTCAACGAATGGCTCTCTAATCCTCTCATATATAGTTTGGTTTTATTTCATTAAAATATAATGAGAAAAGACTACCATACCATTATGTGGTGGGACTAAATGGGATTTTTAGAGTAATCAATGAAAATGAGTAAAAAAGATAAAGATTTTCTTCAAAGAAAAATAGCAAAAATTGTCTCCTTGGGATTAAAGTATTGTAGAACCAAATTATTATAGCACAATCTTTACTCACTAAAAATACCCCAGTTTCATTTCCATAAATCTTTCCATTAAGAATCAAATGAAGTATTTTTTTTGTTTTAAAAATGCAAAGTATTAAATGAAATGCTCTGCTTTAAGCTGAGGATGCCACAAGGCTGCTCCCTGATGGTCTGGAGGATTTTCTCTCCCACCTCCAATAGTGACCCCAGAAACTCTCCTGGAAGACATAGGACAGCCACTTGAATGGCCTCAGGGCTGTCCAGCCTGCCCTTGGATGTCTCCAAGGACAGGGAATCCACCAGTTCTCTGGGCAAGCTGTGCCACTGTTTCACTGCCTTTATTGTAGAAAAGCTTCTTCTTTATATCCAGTCTAAATCTCCCCTCTTAGTCTGGAACCATTTCCCCTTGTCCTATCACAGACCCTGCTACAGACTCTGTTCTCCTTTTTCCTACAGTCCCCCTTTAGAAGGTTTGCTTCTTGCAATGCTGATGTTTGTTTCTAAGGAGGCACACTAAATCCTGGCAATTAGTGGACAATTGCTCTAGGCTTTCTTTTTCAGCAGAAGGAGAATATATTTCAGCTTGCTCCCTGGACAGTTGTTGGAGGAAAATGAGTCCTGCTAGTCATCGCCTCCCCCCAGCACTGCTGCCCACCCAATTCATCAACCAGTCAAGCTGATATAATTAGGAATCCCAAAGTCAATAATCTGATAATCTCCAGTGAACAAGGCTTGTATGTAGGAGAAGTGATTCCAGGAAGTCTGCAGCTCAGATCCTCAGAGGACAGATGCCAGATTTTAAAAAGGAAACAGGCAGAAAGCCGGAGGGGAGAGCGCTCCCTACTTTTCACTGGTGACATATTTTGGGCTATTGGCTCTACACTAAATGTTTTCCCGTAGAGTCATTTAGTGCCTTTGAATCTTCTCTTTACAGCCTTAATAATGACGTTTGGCTGCTGGTTGCATTCCATAAATAAATGATTGGAGTGCTGCAAGGCTGTGCAGGGGACGATGCTGGCTGCAGGGCAGGGGATGCTTCTCACATGCAACCCTGGCTTTAGTGAACAAGGAGGAGGTGTAAAGCCAGGCTGTGTTTGGCACATGCTTTGCAGCCACTTTGTGATGGAGATCCAGAGAAGGAGAAGACTTATATCCAAAAGCCATGCCAGGAAGCTTTGTCTTTGTGAAACACTTTCAATGTGTAAAGTGACTAATGGAAGAGTAGGCGTCTAAGTATTGCAACCTTGCTTTTCCAAGGCATCAGATGTTCCCTTTGGCTTTTCATTGCTAAGGCAGGACTGGGCCTAGGATCTCTCCTGGAAGGTGTCCTGGGAAAAGCAAGTGGCTTATGTAAAAGTTTCATCAATTTTAAGTGACAGTGTTATCTTGCTAACATGATGTTTTAACTGCAGTGCTTCTATGTAAGCCTTTTAGCTCGCCGTGTCAGGAGCCATTCTGCATTCCTCTGGCTCTCATGGCCAACCTGTTGCTCGGCAGGCATTGAGGGGACTGCTCTGAAGGCCAAGCATGGAGAAATGGTAGGAATTTGTCCCATTTGTCACTCCTGTGGCAGGAGGAGTAATGTATGGGGCTGCTGCTGCCCGCCTGGGGCACAGGTGGAACGTGGTTTCCTTGGGGACCCTTGTGCCCCTAACCCAGGGTGCAGAAGGGACCAGCACTGGGCTGAAATGATGTTTACTATTGCACGGTGCCATAATAAATATAATTTCTATTGGTTAAGCTAGGTTATAAGACTTACCTGTCTTCCTTACAAAAATATACTGGTTTGGTGGTGGTGTTGATAGTTGGACTTTATGATCTTGGAGGTCTTTTCCAACCTTAACGATTCTGTGATTCCATGTTACAGTGGCACAGGATAAGGCTGCACAGTCGTAGAGAGAATATCACCATGATAAAGTAGGGGAAGTGGTGTTCATCAGCATACACAAAGGAACCACCATCTTCAGAGACATGCTGCCTTGTTGGAGAAAGTCTTATGGCAGGTGGGGAGCATACATAGGAGCAATGTGATGCCCCAAGGGCACCGTGCTGCTCCTGGCTGCTCCTCAGAGAACTGCCTTCATATGTAAGCGTTGACCATATGCTGAGATAGATCTGGTATAAAGGGGAAAAGCCATAGACATGCAGGGTGCAGATGGGATGAGCGCTGAGTGTGGATTTATAGGCAAAGAGTAACTAGGAACATAGGGAAATGCTTTCCCTTTCTCCATAAACTTTTCAATTTCAGAGAGACGAGATTCAATAAAATTATCTTGCAGATGGAAGTTTTATTGAATCTGGCCCATAAAGCTCCCATTATGGGGTTTACAACTGCCATTTACACAAATCCTGCTACAATAAAATACAATGGTGTTTACAGCATTCCTGCAACTGCCACAGAATTACAGCACGCACAAAACCCACCCAGTAAATCTTGGCTTAATTCACTGACAACAGAAAGCAGCAAAACTTGGGAGGAAAAAAAAGAAAAAAAGAAAAATGCAGAGCTGGGAAAGAGAAGGTTGTTTGGGTGAGAGGAGTTATGCTGCTTGGCCAAAATTCCCCGGAGAAAGGATTCATGGTCCTTGCCCTGCAAGGCACGGTGTAAAGGTGCTTCCAAGCAGTGTGGTGCAGTGCCCAGCTGCAGGGACCAGTGATGTGATTGCAGCCAGAGCAGGGAGCCAGGCTGTGGCTGGGTTGGCTATAAAAGCCTCCAGCTGGCTCCTTGCTGCTTTCCCACCTGTTGCCTGGGTGCCTGCAGTGTGCTGAGCAAGGATAGAAAGTGGTGGGCAGCCCTGGTGGGATGTGGCTGGAAAGGGAGTAGGCTGAGGTTTGCTGGGTATGGAAGCATCTGGAAAGCCTCTGGCTGAGAGCTGAGTTTGGGGCTCAAGGTGGGTAAAGTTGGATCTGAGGCTGCAGCTTGAGATGCTCTCAGCCTTTCTGACAAGGAGCAGCCTGAGCTGAATTTTTGGGGTTGGCTCCTTGGCCCTTGTGTCATAGGCTTATGTTAATTCCCAACCATTTGTTATTTGCATGAATTGTGTGTCCTTCCCCTCCTTGTCCCTGTTGTGAGAGCTGCAGTTGGCAGGTGATGCTCTTCATTTATGGCAGGTTTATCTCACGCTGCAGCCCTGCACTCCCCCCTTTATTTTTTGCAAGCCATTAATCTTTGTGGCTCCCAACACATCTGCATTTGCAACTCCATTAATTAGGCCAGAATGCAGGTCAGCCCTAATCTCTCTGGCGCTCCTTAATATATTGTTTTCTGACATTGCTTCACAAATTAAGCTGAGATGATTAATAGTGATTTTCAGTGCTGTTGCACATGTAAAGGCAGAACAACTTCGAGGAAACGTCTCATTTAGGATTAAGGAGTGCTGTTCAAGTTCATTATGAGCATTTATTTCAAATTAACCAACAAGCCAATTCATGGGAAAGTTCAGCTTTCTTTTTTTTTTTTTTGTCAGAGCCCAGTATAAAGAATTGAGTCAGTGACTGTTTCTATCAACTTGCCTCATTGTTAGGCTCCTAAATCCCTTTGCAAATCTGCCCGTAAGCGATGTGTGATGGGCAAGAGGTGAGCCCAGGTTAGCAGCACTTTTCAAATGGAGCCTCATGCAGCAGGGATGGATCTACTTACTTTTTTTTGTTTGGTATTTCCACGTTGTCTTTAGAGAATCATGCAGTCCCTTATTTTGCCATTACATTTGCTTGCTGTATGATTTTTCCAGTGTCCAAATATAATTTTTTTCTCTTCTAGATGCACGCGGCCTGTTTTCTTTGGGTTCTTGGCCTTTAGTTTATTCAGTTGTGATTTGGGTTGTGAGTTTACTTGTCACTTCCCATATCTGCCTCACTTCAGATCTGAGCTGCTGAAGTGAGTGGAGTGACTTTACACCTATTGTGCTGTAATAGGGACAACATCGAGCCTGGTCTTTCATTTAGATTACAACTGCATCAGTAAGGCTCTCCCCACTTTTGCTCCTGTTCTTCCAACAAAGGCAAAGTCAATGAAGTTCCCTGTGTTTGAACACCTGACATAAATACAAATGCTGATGTCTGTGGCCCTCCCCATCCCCCTAACCCACTTCTCCTGGAATGTGGAGGTGTGATATGGGTTTGCACCAGAAAGAACCTAACTTTTTCTTCCTATCCAGTTTGCTTAAGCTTATCCTGTATCTTATTTTATCTTTTTTTCCTGTTTTGCAAAGTGTTGGTTAATTGCCCCACTGTATCCATCTTGGGTTATGGTATAAATTTAGGATAAATAATGGAAAAAATGATCTTTTTTCTCCCCAGATCTTATATAAAATGGAAAAAAAGGTGGTGTGATGCTGTGTTTCGTCATGTGATGGGATGATAGCTGCATGGACTACCTTGGTCTACTATTGCTACCCTTATCTGCTCCTTATAAATATTTCTGCCAGTGTTTTATTTGTGCAAAGACTGGCTCATTACGCTCAGTCAATATTCATCCTTCCCTTCCAACCCGAGCTTGCCCATCAGTTGGGTGATTTAAATAGCTGCCTGCGCTGTGAATCCCAAGTGGGCTTTGAGGCACAGGGGGGAGGGCTGAAATGCTTGACACAGACGAATGGTGATGGTTCTGCCTATGTGAAGCAACACGGCTTCAAATCTTCTGGTTCCCTGTATTGACATTTGGGAAGGGTGCAGGAGTAATGTATGGCGATGCTTTGAGTGCTTGGAATGATGGATAACCTGACCCGAGGGGACTGGTGCTGCTGTGCTGCTATTGCACAGCTCTGCTGGTGGGGTGGGTGCTGAAACGAAATAAAATTAAAATGTTGTTTGTTTTTGACAGCTTTTTGCAATCTTTGCATTTGCAACATGCGGTGGGTACTCTGGAGGACTGCGCCTCAGTGTGGACTGTGCAAACAAGTCAGAGAGTGACCTCAACATTGACATAGCCTTTGCCTACCCGTTCAGGTAATGCATTTTGGTTCATGGTGATTGGTTTGCAGAGAGGCAGGTGCACGGGGTCTGGTGGAAAACCCCCACTGAAAATGGTTTTCCAGTCACCTGGAACGGCTTCTGATGAAGCAGCAGCTCCTGGGGTTCCTGAATTCTGCTCACAACACGGCTTGGACTCTGGAAGGGAAGGAGGAATAGATTTGGCTGGATATGATGTGGATGGGACTTTGGGAACCATGGGGAAACTGGAGCTCAGCACAGAGCAGCTGTGGGCATGCCGAGCCCCACAAGGGCCAGGACAGCTCAGGGAGCCACACTGGCCCTAGGAGAAAAGGGGATAAAGGAGCCATTAACTGCGGAGTAGCCATTAATTAAGCTGGAAATAAGGGAGAAGTTAATGGCAGTTCTGAAATTTCTTTGAAAATTGTACTGATTGCCTGCCTGCGTCTCTCAGTACATGAATTGTTTAAGTGCTGGACCACTGGTGAATTAGGAGAGCCACAGTGAAGTTAAAAATACACATTAAATGCTCCTGCAATGTAAGATCCTGCTTCAGAAGAACACCCACAGTCTTCTGTTTTTAAAGATGCCAGGTCAACTCTAGAAACCTTTCACTTCTGAATAAATGATATCTTTAAGGAATGAAGACGATTAAGGAAAGAATACATAATCCAGTCTCAGGCCCTGTATACTATGACTGAAATTATTTTGCTTCCTGGGGAAATCGTGTGATGTTTTGCTTATGATTGCTATGCACAGACCAGATATAATAGCATCTATTACTTCAACTTGTTCTAAAATGAAGCATTTTCCAAACAGTGGAAACTAAATTTGATTCCTTGAACTATCGTTGTCACTTGACACGCATTTATTACTCCAGAAATCCCATTTCCTGCTATTACAAATGTTTATGTTTTTGTCTTGTCTGTTTTTCTTTCATTTCTGCTTAGTATGCATGAGATGGATCCTGCAAATTGAGTTACATGAATTTGTAATGCGATTCACTTCCAAATAGGTCATTTCTCCAGCATTCATTATAGAATACACCCTACAGTAAAGTGGTTTTAATTTTCATGATTATTAAGTAGCACTTTATGTGAAAAGTTAATAAAACTGAGAACAATAGTCAGCAAGTATTTCTTAACGTTGTATCAGGCACGTTGACCATTGTTCGTAGAGGGAGGAGACCAGATCTGCAATTTCCTAGTCTTGCTTATTAAAAAACTAGAAGCATTGCTGAGTAATTGCAGCACGTGCTGCAAACCTGAGGGTATTTGCAGAAGGGATCCAGCTGGGATTGCAGCTGTAGGTGGCCCTTGAACTGCTGGTATGGTTCAGCTGTGGCTGGTGTGGTCTGAGCAGGAATGTCAAACGCACTCAAGACCACAATGTCTGTGCTACCTAACAAGTATGGAAGCGCTCTCCAAATCTCTCCCAGGAGGCAGGAGTCCTGTTCATCCTAATGATCAGCAGCTCCTCTCTTCCCAGCTGAAACAGATTTTTAATCTTTTAGTGAAAATGCTTTTCATGGAATTCTGAAGCAAGCAAGGATCATAGGCACATAGAATGGCTTAGCTTGGAGGGGACCCTAAATATCATGTAGTTCTGACCCCTTCCTGTGGGTTGGTTGCCACTCATCTGATCAGGCTGCCCAGAACCCCATTCAACCTGGTCTTGTGCACCCCAAAAGATGGGGCAATGATGGTGGTGTGTGGCATGTACAGTTGGATGGATATACCTGCAATTTGTGAGTGAGAAGGAAGATACTTTCGTGATTTCTTCATGAATTTGATCTTTCTACTCTTTTCCAATGCTCCTTTCACTGATTGAAGAGGGGATGCTCTGAACGCAGTGTTAGGAAAGGCAGTGTCTCTTGTCAGAGTAGTTGATGCCCTTGGCAAAAAGCAGACAGGCTTTAGGCTCAGCCTCCCCCATCAGGACTGTGATCCTGAAGCCTGTCTTCCTGTGTGGACACGCAGGCTTTGTGTGGGTTTGATGAATTTCCCGCAGTTGTCTGAATCAGTCTGTGTTCACGTGGCATTTCCCTTTGCAATGCCTTCAGTTCTCTGGTTACCGGCTGACAACTGGAGCAGGTGTGGGAGGAAGAAGGGATGTGCTGAGCAGCTGGCATGGCCATGCTGTCACAGCAGTCTGCAGTGGCACTGAAGCAGCCAAATACCTGAGTGCTGCTTTTAGAGCTGCACCTTCCAGCAGGGCTTGTGATGTAGAGGGGCATCCAGCTGTATGAGCAGCTGCTCTCCTTCAATTGCCTTGAGTGTAAGGATATTGGTTTCCTTCTCCTAGGAGGTGCACAGCTAGACCTTGGCTAGCTGGTAAGTAAGTGCTGGGAGCCTTAAGCAACTAAACATCAATATGTAGGGCTCAACAGGACAGCAAGTTTCCACTAACTGGCATGGATGGATTTGGAGAAATCATTGGTTCCAGCAGACAGGGAGCTTGGAAGGATTCAGAACAGCAATGTGGCAGTGTCTGTACTGAAGATTTTTGCTACATAAAGCTTCATGTCACATGCTTAACATGGTTAGGGTAAGTATGTGCATATGTGCTGGGAGGGCTGAGCGTATAGGCCAGTGGGTAGAGTGCTGGTGCTTATAGAAAAGCTTGATGAAGTCAGATGCCTGTACATGCCTTTGCTATGCAGCACATGTATTTCCAGCATGCTACCAAAGCTGTGTCTGGAAGTAATCCCTATGTCTGAAGGAAAAGGAAATTGTGTTTTGTGGAAGCTTTTCATTCACTCTCTGAGAATCTCATTTGAATAAAGATATTTCCATTGAGTACCCTTTAAAGTGTACACCTCATCTGCATGCAGTAGGCAGGCTTGTCCTTCTTCTGAAATATGACTACCAGATCCAAACTACCTACTTAGAAGCTACAGATGATTATTAAGGAGAAAGTAGCTAACTCTGTGCTTTGCAGCAATCTTTCTTTGGAAAAAGCCTCTGTTAATATTAGCATACTACTTTGCCAGAACGTACCGGTCTTCAATTTTCTTTACCCGTTTGTAGTAAATCTTGCTTCAGAATTCCATGAAAAGTATTTTCACTAGAAGATTAAACATCTGTTTCAGCTGGGAAGTGAGGAGCTGCTGATTATTAGGGTGAATAGGACTCCTGCCTTCTGAGAGAGGTTTGGAGAGGACTTCCATACCTGTTAGGTAGCACACGCATCATGGTCTTGAGTATGTTTGACATTTCAGGGACTGCATTACCAGTGTAGGGTGGGAAACAGGAAGGGATAGAGCCATCTCACTTCCTATTTCATTTTGCGTGTGTTCAATACACAAAAGATGCTCCTGCAAAACCAAGTGAGGTTTCCTAGCGCTTCTGCTAGCTTGCTTTTCTACTATCTAGCCATGGAAGTTGCATCAGCTTTAGGTGAGCTCAGTGCCAAAATGCAGTTGCCCTGGTTTCCGGGTGGGTTTGGTTGAGCTCCCAGGAAACAGAACAGAGTTGGTTCAACTGTGCGTGACCCATTCCAACCTGGAATGGAGCAGTCTCCTTCCTTCAGCTCCTGGAAAGCTGTGTGCCTTTAGCACAAATGAGCTGAGGGGATTATCGAGTGTAGTTCACTGGCTGGGAGGCTGAGCAGCACAACTGCAGTGGTCCCTTCTGACTCTGCAATTGATCCATCCATGAACTGCGTTAACTGAGATGTTTAAGGAATGGCCCTGGCTTGTGGATCCCTAGTGGTTGAGCATGCAAGACCTTGGCCAGGTGTCTGCAGGGAAGCAGGTCCATAATCAGGCTGAACTCTGAACTCCACCAGGTGAACCTTGGCTTTGTTATAGCTGCTTTTACATTGTCTGCCAGCCCTGGGAAAAGGTGACCCAGGTGTGTTCAACAAATACATTTCTCTTCAGCTTTCAATGAATTTTTAATAGGGAAAAATTCAGATGGAGAAGGAAAGTGGAAGCAACTTTCTGGAGAAGGTGTCTGCTGCAGAAGACGGAGAATGGTGCTGCTTAAATCTTCATTAAGTCGTAGAAGCTTTTATTTTGGCACACAAAGCAATTGGAGTCTTGATGAATGTGGATGGTATTGATCCAGACTGGCTTATTTGGCTTTATAGATGCTGTATTTTATGCTTAACACTGTTTTGGTGTCAGAAAAATTCTTTAATACTTCGACCATAATTTGATCTTAAAGTGGAAGTCATTCTTTGATTTCTTAATATATGCAGCTTCTTTCCAATTTGAATTTTTAATATATATTCATGAATAGTCTCTACAGCGTTGTATGGTGATGGCATTTTATCTGTGCATGACACAAAGACCTCTTCTGTAAGCCAGGCTTTTTACAACTTCCCTTGCAATTTTCTTCTCGCCCGTTTTCACGGTGCCAGTGCAAAAGCAACCGAAGTAGAAACCCTTTGGCTCTCCTTTGTTTGCCATCTGATCCCATGCCCCGTGTGGCAGCCATCAAACGCACATCCTTCCCCTGCTCCCAAGTCTGCATGTTGCTGTGCAGCAGCCCTGAAGGTTTACCTGGCACCGTAGGGTCCCTCAGAAAAGTGCTTGGAATGAAGATGCCTTGGCTGGGAGTTCTGTTGGAGACGTGCTGTAAAACTCTATAGAGGAATGAATTTGATTGCCTCAAGTGCCTTAGGACAACATGCTTGGGAAAATTATTGTTAAAATACAGCGTTGATATGAAAATATAACACAAAGGAATGAATGCTGCTGCTGCTTCTGTAATTGCTCTTGTGTGTGTATTTATCTCAGCTGGCCCTGAAGATGAAACTTCTGCTTTCAGGACTTACAGACATAGATTAAACTGTATGTGAACCTTACTTCTCACAGGGCAAAGGGCAGCAGCAAAGTGTGTTGGTTCCAGTGTTGCTCCAAAAGAATACCCACAGGGTTGGTGCACCCCCTGCCCACGAATCATCAGATCTGCAACCCTTCCTGTCTGTGACACAAAGCCCAGTGTGAGGAGATGTTTGGGTTGGCACAGTCTGGTGGAGGATGTCTGAGTGCTGTGCTCTGTTTGCATGGGAAGGAGAAGCGTGTGCTTGAGGAGAGCTGTGAAAGTATCTCGGGAAATAAATCTGGGTCTGGATGTAGGCTTGGAATTGGGGCTGGGATCACCCACTCAACGTTGTGAGTACTTGCAGCAGCATGTGTTCTATAACGAGACACTTTATTTCCTTTTTGGTGTTACGATGGAGTAGTAGGGCTTGAATTCCTGTTACGGGTGCAGTCTGGGGAGGTGCACTGCTGTGTCTCCCTGTGGGAGAATGGGACAAAGCTGCTGTGTGGGCTGTTTTCCAAGAGATTTCGTAGAATGGTTGGATTGGAAGGGAACTTAAAGCCCACCCAGTTTTAACCCCTTCTGGGGACATGGCTGCCCCCCAACAGCTCAGGCTGCCCAGGACCCCATCCAGCCTGGCCTTGAGTGCCTCCAAGGATGGGCACCCACAGCTCTGGGCAGCTGTGCCACTGCCTCACCACTGTCCAAGTAAAGAACTTCTTCCTGACATCTAACCTAAATCTCTTCTCTTTTAGCTTAATGCCATCCCCCTTTGCCCTACTACTAGTAGACTGTGTTAAAAGGCTTCCTGTTTGAAAGCTCCCCTCAAGTTCTGGAAGGATGCAGTGAAATCTCCCTAGAGCCATCTCTTCTTCAGGCTGAATGAACCCAATTCCCTCAACCTTTCCTCCTAGGAACCACTCTAACAGCTCCTCATCCCTCCTGTATTGGGAGCCTCATAAGGGCAGTGCAGAAGGGGACAATTCCCATCCCTTCCCTCTCCCTTCTGGCTGCCCCTCTATTGATGCCCAGGATACTGTTGGCCTTCCAGACATGCTACCTGCAAGGACAGGGCTCTGTTGTACTAGGGTTTTCCCTACACCCAAGCCTTTATACCCCATCCTCCACGCAGTTCTGGTCTTTTGCTTTGTAGAGACCTGAATACTTGCAGAATCTCACTGTGCTAATGAAAGAAGAGATAGGAGATGAAGAATGGAGATGGAAGGAGTAGAGGATGTGAATGCCGTGCTGCTCTGGGTAGGCAGCAGCATGCTGTGTTGAGACAGCAACTGTGGCTGACAGCTTGTCCTATTAAAAACAGCACTCCAGCAAAACAGCACTGGCCAAATGTTTGCACGACAGCTATGTGTGAGAGAGAGTTGGGAGCCTGACAACTTAGACTGAAAACAGAGGGGGGTGAATGTTTTCCAGTATTTTAACTGGACATAAACCAGAAAAGAATGTGGTTCAGTGGAGTTTTACTAGTTGGCTTCCTGGTAGCATCATCTGGGTTTTGAGCAATGCCTGCTCTAGACTTACATCCAGGTGGTGTAAATCACTGAAGAGAGCTGTGACAAATGGGGGATCATTAGAATGTTCAGCTGTCAGGGCAGAAGTTAGGGATAAATGTGTTCAAGAGGTGTGTGAAACCTCCTGGTGATGCCAGGCAGGGCTGGGATGTCTGTTGTGGCAGGTGAGCATTCTGTACCTTGTGTTTTCCCCTGCCCAAGCATAAGCCTTTTCTTCTCAGACAGATTTCTACTGTTATCTGAATAGTAAACATCACTTTGCATCCCAGAGCAAAACAAAAATCCCCATCACTTTCATGTCTCACCAGAGCCGCTGGGCCCTGCGCATTTCAGCTTTTCCCTTCTGTATTTTGAAACCTCGTTTGTCCCTTGTTTTGGAGATTATCAGCCAAGATAAACATTTCACAACAGATCCCTCCACAGTCACTACTTGCAGTAACTCATTTCCAGTAATGTATTTCTCTGATTGCTTTTCAGACAGTAAATACAATGGACAGTGTGACTCCCAGAAACAAGCGAGGGGGAAATAAAGCCCAGTGCACAGATAATGGATCTTTGCATTTTTGCAAGTGCGTGTGTGGGTGTTGCAGATTTTGTGCAAGTGTGTCATGGACGAGTTGGGGGGTGGATTACAAGATGCTATTTGCAGAAAATAGGACAGTCTGCCAAAACTTGATTTTTTTACTTGTATTTCTTTCACCGCATCCTAGTAAACGAATGGAGAAACAGTAGCCCCCATTGAGAATTTTCAGAAGCAGAATTTTATCTGGTCTTTGTTAATCCAGGCACTGATCAAACCTCAGGAGGGGAAATCTTTACCTGTTCATCAATAATACTTGAGCAAGTACTTACTATTAATTACATGTTCTGTTGGCTTCAAGGCTAAGCACTGCTAAAAGATTTCTTCAGTCGGGGGAGATTGGAATGCTCAGTGTGTGCTCTCCTGCTTGGGCTCTCATCCTGTGCCTGTTGGTAGAGCTAGATGGCTCTGGAAAAGAGAGGGACTTTAATTAAAAGCAAATTCCCACGAGACTTGCACTGAGGAAGTTCAGGAAGGAAAGACAACCTTGTGCTGGTACAGAGAGAGCACAGCTCATGCTCCCCCACGCACATGTTCCAGCTCTAGCATTGTTCAGTGTGCCTGGCTTCATGCATTGTTTTCAGCTCACAGGTAATTAGTGTCTAAGAGCCAACCCACTCTTTGCTGTAGTGGAACAATGTAAAAATCCTTTTTTTTCCACAGTAAAATATTCTTACCCTCTGTTGGTCTTGTCAAGCCAGACAATGCAGTCGTCTTGTTATATTTCCTACAGCAGCAGAAAGTTTGCCAAGTGGTAGAATAGATCTCATAAGACCTTAGTTACTATGACTTCATCAGTGCAACTCAACAGCCTTTGGTGGACTTTGCTTCAGATTCATGTGGATCTGGGGGAATTCAGGCCTGGAAAGCCTGGCATTGGTGGCTGTTGTTGACAAACAGACCCAGCAGGTGAAGGGTTGGTGTCAGTGATGAGCAGTGAGGATGGCTTCAGTTCTGCCCTGCTGTGTGCAGGCTGCAAGGTCACATTCCTGAATTATCAGCTTCATTTCTGAATTAATAGCAACACAGCACAGGGCAGATAGCACTTTTGGGGGAATTTGCTGGGGCAGAAAGGATTTCATTACTTTTTTTCTTAAATAGATAAATACATTAGTGCTTTTTATTTGCATAACTTGTCAATCAGTAACAATCACTTCTGCTAACACAGCCCAACAGTATTGCTCAGATGTTAATGAAGAGCAGAGGGTGTGATTGCAAAGAGTCACTCTCAGGGCTCCCAGTATTGCCCAGGAAATGGGGAAGTGAGAATGAAATACAGGGGTGGTACTGGAGGCAGAAAAGCAACAGAAGGAGGATGCTGACTGAGGATGGCTCTGAGGAGAAGGTGGGTTGTAAAAAATTGGAGATGAGAGAAAATGAATGAAGATGAAGTCAGAGGATATGAGAGGCAGGAGAAGGAGAAAGTGGGAGGCAGAGATGTAGATGCAATTAATTTTTTGTGAGTCACCACCAAATGATCAAGCCCCCATAGAGGTTGACTCAGCAGCTTTGGTGGGAAAATTGGAGCTTCCCCTCTGGGATGCCATTCCAGATCAAAGCAGGCTTGATTACTAAAACTGGAATTTCTATCACTGATCGTCCCCAGTCTGAAAGGAACTTCTCAAATGCGTCTTGAAAGCCAGCATCCTCTCTTCCCAGGTCTATGTCACAGCCTATTTTGGGACCCTTTGCTCAGCTGAGATCTCGGTTGTTTGGGCAGAGGTGCAGTGGCCACAAGAGGCACCAATTACTGCACTTCCTCTCAGAGGCTGAAGAAATCTAAAGGGGAAAAGCTAGTGAACAAAAATAACTTGACGGAAGAAGGCTTCTGTGATCACAGGCTATCTGATATCACTGACAGATGCTTGGCCAGAAAAACACTGCTGGGAAGATAAGTGTAAGATGTTAATAGAATATGATTCAGAAATGAGATATAATCCAGAAAACAGGGAATAGGAAAGTGGTGCCACAGCCTCTGTGCATGGTGTTGCATTCCCCTGGGGAATGAGGCTGGGGTTTTGTACTGATTCACTCCCCACGCTGTTGATTTCATAGGTTTTGGGCCAGGTTTTCATCTCCCAGTTTCATTCTGTGTCCAGGTGAGGAAAGCACAGAGCTTTCTTTTTGGGCTATGAACATCTGGCATTCAGAAGTTTTCTGTAATGCTGGTGATGGTTAAAACAAAGCCACTCTCTCTCCAGGCTGCAGAACTGGTACAGCAGCCACTAGGAAATCTTCCTCTTCCCTTTTCTGCCTTTACAAAAAGGCAGTAAGACCCAACTAATGCCAGGAAGATCTGAACCTAAGCCAAGAAGCTATCTGTATGTCCAGAGGCATTAGTCTCTCTCACTTATTCAGCTCTCAGTGGGCTTTGCTGTGTTTGTGTTGAGGAGGGAATCAACTGCTGCTTGTCTGCAATCTGAGCAGACACATGTTTTCATCCCACCTCAACTACAGCAGCAGAAGCTGGGGGAAGGCAGTGCCCGTGGCAGATAGCTGCTGTTGTGCATGGGCTGCTGATCAAAAAGCTCTGCTACGCTTTGGATGTGCTTAGTTTGGACCAAGAAAGGTTGAGCGATGCTCCGGTGTCCATTAATATATCTTTGTTTCTCTCAAGGGACCCAGCTTTTTATTTAGTCATATATTCACGGCTGCTGTTGGCTCGCTGCTGCTCACATTAATTGCCCTTGAGCAGAAGAATGTCTCCCAGAAGGCCTCACCCTTTCTCAGCACCAGATCATAACTTCTTTAATTGCTGCTGTTAGCTTTCTGCTGGCTTCATCCCCTCTGCTGTCCCAGTGCAGAGCACAACAGCATGAGCCTTCGTCAGGCCCCTTGTCCCCACTGATGCTAATCTGGGGCAACACGATGCTACCAGCCAAAGCACCCCCCTAGGGACCCTATTCCTCTTTCAGAACCAGAAATTAAAATTATTAAAGCAAAAAAGTGTCTGACAGGAGCTGCCAGACAGAACCACAAAACTATTAGCTCGGTGGCTGACTGCAGTGTGAGAGCACAAGAGTAGGGCTTTGACTGCTAAAACCAAGGCTTGCAGGCTGTTTCTTTGACACAAGTTGTGTATTTCTGCTGCAGCTTGGCTTTAAAAGCCTTTGGTATAGAAGCCAATAGCTGCCGTAGCCATGCACTAAGCAGTGTTACACAAGGAAGATGCAAGCTTACAAATGTAGATGTCCCATAGCCACGACAGAGAGATAAGCCCTGTTTTCTTCCTTGATCGTAAGAATTCAAGAACCGAATCGCTTCATTTCTCACGTTACCCTTTTTTTCAGTTGTTGTCATGGCAGAATCTCAGTAAGGGGGGGCAATTGTACCAAACCAGAGGAACATCAGATCTTCTCTCTGATTGATTGAAAGATTGATGAAAAGATGTGCTCAGAATCTCACTAAGAATTAACCCCACGTGTGTGAGCAGCTTCAAGGAGAACAGCCCACACAATTCAAGCAGGAGATCAATGCACATCGGGAATAAGGCAGGGAGACAGCAAGTATATTTATATCTTCATTCAGGTAATGGTTTTCTGTGCTTCACCTACTGCTCCTTGGGGTGTTTTCCAGGTTGCATCAAGTGAATTTCGATGCTCCCACTTGTGAAGGCAAGCGCCGAGAAACGCTCTCCTTGATAGGGGACTTCTCCTCGTCAGCAGAGTTCTTTGTCACCATTGCAGTCTTCGCCTTCCTCTACTCGCTGGCTGCCACCGTGGTTTATATCTTCTTCCAGAACAAGTACCGTGAAAACAACAGGGGACCTCTAATTGTAAGTGTGCATTTGCAGTGTTTTCAGGAGCATTTTTGGTGGTTGTAGCTGTGGTGTGGTCCAGGAGATCCAGAAGCCCAACATCTAAAGCATCTTTGTTCACCTTTCTCAATATTGTAATGGGGGTTTAGGCTTATAGCACCAAGGGTTGCAGAGATTATGTGAGGCTGGGGCTTAGTGACAGTTGTATGTGTGCTTGTGGGGTTCTGTGCTTCCCCACCACTTCCTGCAGTGATGATGTCCACGTGGACAGTGAATGTGGAGCTGGGTGGTTGCATGTGGTTTGGGGTCAGGGCAGCTCTGTGACAGCAGAGCTCCATCGATAGGAAGGAAGGGAAGAGGAGGAATTAGATATCATCCTAGCAGAAAGATGAAAGCATGCCCAGCCAGGGAGATTGCTTTCTGCTAATTACTGCTGAGTGCAGCCAAGTGACTTTGATTTGGAGAATTACATGGCTGGTTTTCCAGAATTACCTGCAGCTCCTGGCACATTTATGTCTCCACACTGACTTTTGAACATCCTTGCCCTTCAGTTATCATTACATGCACCCAGCAACCCGTGTCAATTTGTGTCATGATTTTTCTTTTTAGTGATTCCTAAAGGTGCCCAATAAAAAGCAAGTGCTGCAGCTTATTCTTTTTCTTATAAATCAAGGCTGTAAAACCCAGGAGAGCTGTTTTGTTCTAGGTGTCCATCACCCACCAGAGCATCACACCCAGGCAGGGACAGGTGCATGATGTTAGACCAGACCTCTGCATCTGCAGCCTGTAGGGATGCATCATGCTGCCCACAGGGACCACTCTCCTTCATTCTCCTCTAGTGAATAAATAGTGCCTTGCTTTGCTTGATGTGGTTGGTGTCAAGCAATACCTCATTTCAAACTGTCTATGCAGAGGATTAGTTGCAGAGATCTGCCATTTTAATTTTCTTGTGGAAAATAATTCTTTTTTTCTGACTAACTCCATTATCCTTCATGATGGAAAAAGGAATGACAATAGCAGTGATAATGTGTCAGTTTATGATGTTGACATTTGTCATTGTCTGGGACTTTGCTGACAGCTGCTGCAGTTGTTTGTTGCAGGATGCACACTGCAATCCGCTACAGCATCAGCATGGCGTTGATTTAATTTGTTCTGTGTAATGGACTGTAATTGAATCTACAAGTTAAATTTAACTGGTGCCTGTTACCAAAGCTGCTGTTTGCAGTTTTCCAGTCTTTAAAGCGAGCCTACATGATCTTATTTGTTCTGAACGTAAAGATTCTTCTGTGTGTCCTACAGCTGAGCTGCTCCTGCCAGGGGGTGGTGCTGGGCAGTGGCTCAGGGTTACTCATACTGCCAGAAGTGGGGTTCTACGTGCTTCAGGATGGGGTGCAAGGCAGCTTCCCAGGGCTGCAGGGCCCTCCTGAGGGATGCAATCAATTGTGCAAGGGATGAAGGCGGTGTCGGGTGTTTGTCTCTCAGTGATGACCGGGAGATGATGATTTTGCCCTTTCCTCTGCTGCCGTGCCTGATCACAATTTCATATTTAAAACCAGTCCTGTTTCAAGCCTCGTGTTTCCTGTTGGCTTGGGAGTTGCTCAGTCTGGGATGACATCTGCCTTTGAGCTGCGTCTTCTCAGAACTGGCTGCTTTCCTCCTGATGGATTTGAAAAATGAGTGGAACTTGAAATTTTAGGAGACTTTCAAAACTCTCTTGCACAGGCAGTAAAGCAGTGTCATTGCATCCCAAATTGTATCAGGCCTATCTGAGTGAAGGCACTGCAGTTCTTAAAACATGATGGCCGCAGTTCCAGGAGACTCCTGGAGTAGACTTCTGTTGTGAATGTTTTGAGTTCACCTTGTTGACACAAACATGGGGAAGGCCACTGCTTGTGCTGAGAGCTACGCTGGGCACCACTTCAATGGATGGAAATGTGGGAAAATATTTTAACATTCAGTGTGAAGTGAGACACTGTGGCAGGAAATATTCCCCGCTTGATGAATGGAGGGTTATCCTGGACAGATAAGCCTGGGAGAGGACCATATATTGGGTTTGGTTGAATTCATGCACTGGGTTTGGTTAAACTTATGCACTAGATTTGGTCAAACTCATGTGTTGGGTTTGGTTAAACTCACATGTTGCATTTGGCTTTGGGAAGCTGTATAGCATCTGTGAACAATCACATGCATTCACTTGTAAGTGTATCGCTTTATTCCAGTCAATTAACATAAATGCATTACTGGGCTTAGACAAAAAGAGTTGATAAAACTCTGGAAAGAGAGAATAACGCAAATGAATGAATAACCCAAATGATTCTTTGCATTTCAAAGAGCGATTTCAGCCTACTTCTGCCACCTCCCTTGGATGCACTTTGCCCTTGCTGCAGATGTTGGTGCCTCCCAAAGGGCTTTGCTGGCAGCGAGTTCCTAAGGCTATAGCTGGAAGTACATATGAGTGTAACTCATTCAAAGCTTGAAGTAGGCATTTTTGGCAAAGCTGGTAGCAGCAAGATTCAACTTGAAAAAGACAGCAAGGATTTCTTTTTGGCTATGCGTACTCCAAGCTCTTAAAAACTCCCTCCTTGGATATCCTGTGTGTTTTAAAATTTTGGTTTTTTTGCTTTCTCCTACGTGTTCCTATTTTGCCTCCTTCTTAAAGGCACCTGTAGGCAGACCAGAGCACCTCAGCTGAGATCTGAAAATGGAACCTTGCAATTCGGAGTATGGTGTAACCATACAACAGACACACTGAAGAGATCTGCAAGCACGATTTCAAGAGGGCAACTACAAAAATTACCTTGTTCCAAAGGCAAAAAGGAAAAAAAAAAAACCCACAAAAGAAGACATAGCTATGCTATGGGGATATTAAACATTCAAATGCAAGATTTGTTTTAGTATGCAGACACTCTGGCTTTAATTACCAAGGAGAAATTCCCCAGATAGACATTAAGAACAGCTTAGCTTGAGATTCACTTTTATTTTCAGCATGTCATTATCTCGTAACTCTGTTCCACCCAGAGTTGTGAAAATGTTCAGCCAGGAATCCAAACCTGCTTGCAAACAAGAGCAGTTCAAGCTCCAGCCAAAGCTTGAAGGCTAGCAAAGATTCAAAATAAATAGGAAGGCACAAGTTTGTGCTCTAGTCACATATTTTTTTTTAAGGCCAGGCTGGGTGGGGCCCTGAGCATCATGATGTAGTGGGTGGCAGCCCTGCCAAAGGGAAGGGAGATGGAACCAGGTAGTCCTGAAGGTCTCCTTCAACCTAAGTCATTCCATGATGATTCTATGGTTTTGCTCCTTGCACAGAATGGATGAGATGTCTGTGCCCCTCTGCTGTAGTTGGGGAGCTTTGTTTTCTTTTATAACTGTCCTCTTTCTATCTTCCATATTGTGTTAGTTTTGGTCTGTTTGCCTCAGATTTCTACCCGCTGTTCATTTATTTTGTTGTTAAGGCACTGATTCCAGAGCTTGGCTTCGCGTGCAAAAATATAACAGTGTGGCAACAGTAAGAGAGAATCATTATCATTTAACAAAGGTATTCCCCAAACTTCTGGTGCATCCCAGCCTACTGGGTTGGTGGGATCCCCTATGCGAGTTGGAGCCTGGTTGGTAATATGTCAAGCCTCATAGGAAGAAAAAAGCATATACCATCATAGTTCACAGCTTAGCAAGAATCTGGCATTTCTACCAGCTGGAATTTTTCAGAAAATACTTTCAATTGAGCTATTGCCTCTAGGAGTTCATTTCTCATTCAGTTACTGCTAAGGCATAAAGTGTACAATAATTCCTTCTGCTGGAAATCTCCCTGAGAAGAAAATGCACTGCCAGGCTCTGTGCCTCTGCCTGCACTGCTCCCATTGAGTGCTAAGATGGTTGTCAGCTCCCAGCCTGCACAGCACGCTCTTCAGGAGAACCCATTTGGGCAGCACGAAGAGAGGTCAGAGGAACTCAAAGCCCGCAGAAAATAAATGGTGGTGCTGTAAAAAAGAAGGATGTGTCCTTTGGGAAGCATCCAAGCACAGTTACTGTGATCCCATCTGCGTGAGCAGAGCAGCCCTTTGTTCATGACGTGCCTGGTGCCTCCTCATCCATCCTCTCTTGGTGCCACGAAGAGCTCATTCCCCAAAGCTGGGGGTGCTGGGAGTAGAGGAGAACCATGTTTCTGGGGATAGCTTATTTCTTTGCATACAAACCCTGAAGACTGCCTTCTTAATGATGGTTTGCTCCTCCTTTGCCATATACCTTTACTTTAAAGGGGAGAGGGGAAGCAGCCCCTCAGGGAGGGGGTATCAAGACGTGATGCAGTCAGTGGGATGTCAGACTTTGGCACCTCCGCCATCTGCTGTGCGCTGACAGATGGCATGGGAGATGACAGCAGAAAGGCTCTTCTGTTTTAGCAAGACACGGGAAAGCTCGAAAAATCACATCTCCTCCCCCAGCTCCCCCCAAACCCACACAGCAACAGTGGCACTTGGCCACTTCTTCTGGCCAAGACAAGGACAAGTTGATGCTCCAGCGAGCCTTTTAGAGAAAAGTGAGCTTCAGAGCAGAGCTGTGGGGAATGGCTGTAGCCCGCAGGACCACTGCACCTCTTCTCTGTTTTCTCATGGATGGGAAGTGGGAGCACTGCTGGAACGGAGGAGCTGAGCAGTCCCTGTGCTTGGCAGATTGTTCTGTTTGTTTGTTTGCTGGGGATAATTAGAGGCTGCATGGTGTGTGCAATGGGGACATTTGGCCTTATCTGCAGCTGGTGAGAAAGCACCTCAGCTGGTGGCTGGGGATTAGGCAGTTCCAGGTTCTGCCTGAGATGGAAACGCTTCCCATTGGAAACCTGTGCCAGGGACAGCCCAGGGACAGCAGGGCCCAGCTCCTACCCCAGCACCTGAGCATTTCAGTTGCTCCAGCTCCTGGGCCAGGGCCGGGCATGGGGAGCAGCCAAGCTCCCAGGGCAGCTCAGCAACGCATGCACCAGCCATGTGCCTGCAGGGATCTGCCCTTAGGCTGGAGGTGCCGATGGCAGCCTGAAAACCCTGGAAATTAGCATCATAGGCAGTAGTCCTGACTCATTGTGAAATAACAAAGTCTTGTTTCTTCTCTCTGATGTTTTTTTTCAAATTTTTTTTTCTTCTCAATGAATACACCAGTATAATGCTCCCAAATGATTTGTCTTTTAGGACTTCATTGTGACAGTGGTCTTCTCCTTCTTGTGGCTAGTGGGCTCATCTGCTTGGGCTAAGGGACTGTCCGATGTAAAGATTGCCACCGACCCAGACGAAGTGCTCTTGCTGATGTCAGCCTGCAAACAGCAGTCCAACAAATGCTTGCCCGTTCGCAGTCCTGTTATGTCAAGCCTGAACACTTCTGTTGTAAGCACATTTCATGACTTACACCATTACCCCACGAATGTATTTTCATCTGTTTTGCCTGTGCACTGACCTAAGTCAGCGGGTATAAACCTGTTAGTGGAAGGCATGTATCTGGAAGCAGAAGCTTGCTGAAGGGAAAGAGAGAGCCTAGCTCAGGGCACCTGAGGATGTGGAGGGCAGGGATCCTTTGCTTACAATGTTCCCCAGCTGCATTGCTTTGGAAAAAGGGGTTGTGCCTGACAGATTCCTTTAAAAACCCTTGATAAGAGCAATACGAAATTGGTCTTTATGTTTCAGTGAGACATTTAAATGTCATTCCAATGTTTAAAGCATGTTTAAAGAACAAAATAAATGACTTCAAGCAAACTGGGCAATTCATTTCTGTTTTTAAAATATTTTCTTCCAATTTTATCTTCCCAGTGTTTCTTTAAGCTTGATTATATTCTCAAAAAAAGCATTGGGGCTAAAATCCCAAACTTACTAAAACAGCAGGGAGAATAGACACTTAACCTTGTGAATTCACCTCAGGTCAATATGGAAGTTTGCTCCATGCCTTAGAGATCTTTCTGTCAGGTTTGCAAAGAAAGATTGATCGAGGCTCCTTGGTTCTCCAAGGACCATGGGGGGTTTAAGCCATCAGGCTGTGTGGCACCACGCTGTGGGTAACAAGCTCCTTTTCTCCCCATCCAGGTCTTTGGATTCTTGAACTTTATCCTCTGGGCAGGCAACATTTGGTTTGTGTTTAAGGAGACGGGCTGGCACTCCTCGGGCCAGCGGCACGCTGCAGACACCATGGAGAAGCAGTCCAGTGGCTACAACCAGGGAGGCTACAACCAGGACAGCTACGGGCCAGCTGGGGGCTACAACCAGCCAGGCTCCTACGGGCAGGTGGGTGACTATGGCCAGCCCCAGAGCTACGGCCAGAGTGGGCCAACTTCCTTCTCTAATCAGATTTAAGGTGGTGTGAGCTCTTCCATCCCTCACACACAGAGCATTTAGCAGGTCTCAAGTTTCCGTGGCACCAGGTTTTTAAGGGTTTTACACAAATAAATACTACAACGAAGCGTTCGATGTCGGTTGACGATCTAATTCTACCTCCTGAGGTGGATGGGAGGTGGCCCGTGGCTGGAGCTGGCATGTTGAGCCCCTGATAGGCATATAAGGGGTGTGTGCATCACAGGTGGTGACCTGGAGTCCGTGTTGTAGTGCGTACTGTAGAGATAACTTTATGGTAGTTTTGTATGTGTTAAGATGGTAGAAGCATTTTGTAGCCTCAAGTCTGTAGTATTTAATATGCATAATATAATTGAATTTCCTTCTGCATTTTGGTGAGAAACAAAAGTGTTTTACTATTATTTCTACTGATTATTCTGTATATCCATGCATGTAACGGTTTCAAAGCTGCCTGTCTGTGACTCTCCAGAGCCTTTGTTTTGATCACATCCTTTGTTTCAGAAGATTTTACTATTATTTCAATTAACCGAGTCATCTGTAACTTAGTGCATGGAGAAGCAGTTTCATGCTACCAAATGTCTGGACTGTGTAAATGGAACTTCTCAACTTCTGCCACTACGTTTTGTTAAATGTATGTTTAAAAGAAGTATGCATCTTTTATATATTTTGCAGAGTTGAATATATGGCTTACCCAAGTTCTGAATGCTTTGTAACAATAATGTTTTTTCCTTGAAATGGCATTCAGTAGTATATATGGTACCTGACCAATGTTTATTCCATCTAACCGAGCTAAGTATTCATTCTATAAATCACTATTTCTATGGATGTTTTGTGAATCTTTATATGTGAGCTGTGGAGAATAAGGACCAAGTAACTGTGTTATATGTTTACAAAGGTACTTATTTAACTAAGATAACAGAGGTGCAGATATCAGCATATAAATCCACCTGAAGATGCCCTGTGTCTCAGTACATAAAACATGAAAAATGCATGTACTGTTGTGACCTTACCAAGCGTAAGCTTTCCTTTATACCCTCTTATCATGAGAAAGTCTTTCTATCTGTGCTGTTCAAAGATTGTTGGATTTCCCTGTGTTCTGTTGCCGCTCTGAGCATGAGCTTGGTGCTACTGGAGAATGTAACTGGATTGACCAAATAGCCCAGGTTCAGAGGAACTCATGCTAAAATAGCCAGTGCCTGGCTCATAGCCCACTGGGATTTCTCCCTGGAAGATTCCTCACTGCAGAATATTGGATGCGTTGACATGAAGTAAAGCCTGAAACACGATACGATAATCAAAACTGATCATCTGCATTTCTAAATAAAAGTGTATCAGTATATAATCTTGTATGAGCTGTAATGTGGAAAGCATCTTAGCTTAAAACAGCTTAGTTTCTTCTATGATTGTTGTAACCAATTTATGGCTACTTGGTGGATGAATCTATATTGTGATATCTATTTGACCCTAATAAAGTTATTGCATACAATTTGCTTTTTTCAGAGTATGATAATATTAAAATGTCACTGCAAAATAACCAAGATGGTGGACAGAATATCATCTCCGTGCTTGACCTTATTGGTCATGTTGTTTTCCAACACCTTTAAGAGCATTGTTTCAATGTGCAGTAGAATACGAGATGATTCTGTGGATACTTGTCTCTAATGGTCACTATCACAAGTTAAAATATATATATATTAAACTGTGCAATTTAATATCTGCCCACCTCTATGCCTCTCTTTCCATCTATCAATAGGACTAGCCCAGTGCTGTGCTAATATCCCAGTTCTGTAGATTGCTGGACAAACCATTTCTCAAGCTGTAGAAAAGACAGGCTTGAATAACTAAATGGGAGCAAAATCCAATTTTCTGGGTCAGTGAAAATTTTTATTTTGGCTTTCTGTTCTTTTGTTCCTTCTTTTGTATATTTGGAAAAAGCTAAATAGAGGCCAGTCAGAAGAGAATGAAATCTGTGCTTGTGGGGAGGGATGGCTGTGTCATGACAACTGTTCGTGTCTCATTCTACTATCCTCTCTTTCACTCATTATCCTTGTGTTGTTTGTTGTGGTTGTTGTTGTTTTTTAAATCTGCTTTGTATTAATTGAACAGGAATGCTCTAAACTGTGTCCTCCAGGCTTCTCTCTGAGGAGATTTTTTCGTGCAATCCATCGTCATCAGCCTTTCCTTATGTGAGGGTCCCATTTCCCATCTTCTCTATGCAGTGCTGAGGGTCAGAAACTTGAGTTTTGCTTAGGTTCATTCCCCATTTCAAACAAGCTGAAGTGCTTGTAACCATGTGAACACAGGAACTGTGGCTGTCCACACCTCAAGGCTTAACCCTGAAAAGGGGCAGATCCTAATACAAGACCAGGGTTGGAAATAAAACATGACTTATTTGGGGTATTATTTATGTAAAGCCTGATCTAAGCAAAGGTTGTTTCATAAAAGGCAGAGCTGGTGGAAAAGTTGAGAAGAGTAGTGACAGAGGCTCATGTTCTCATGGAAGAATTGCCCCTTCCCTACTGGGTTGGCCACAGGTTGGCTATTTCCTTGCTGCCATGCAGAACAGATGAGCTGGTTGTTGTCCCATACATCCCCCAGGGATTTCTTTGCTGTGAATTAGAAGGGATGAAAAAGCTTTTCATCTACGTCTTCTCAGATTAATGCACTACGGCAGCAGCAAAAGTAAAAACAAAAAATACATGTACTCGTCTGTGTTACATAAGAATGTATTTCTGAGTGCTTCCCCTCTGTTCCTGTGAGCTCAAGGCTTATCACGTCCTTCAGCAAGCACTGAGGAATTTGAATTTATTTGAACTGAGAATAGTGGCTGCATAGCAGAATGTTAAGCAGCAAGACGGAAAAGACTTTATCTGATGTTTCTCCTTTTTAAGATAAACAGCTAAGTAAACTCTAGCATCCTCTGCTGCTGGCAGACCAAGTGCTTTTCTTCATCATTAGTGAGTATCTCTGCCAGTTAGTTAAATAACTAGGTCAGCCTGGGAAAAAAACATGTTCCGTGGTCTTCTGTGCTGTCCCTCCTGCTTTCCCATGTGTTTCTCTTTCTAAACCATTTCTCAGCTGCCCTAGACAGGAGCAAATTTATGCTTTCCTGATTGGCAAAATCTCCTTCACCGCAGCCACTGAGCTGCCCGTACCAGAGCCTCCGTGATGGCTGGGACTTGGGGAAATTTCCTGCTCCTGTTGCATGGATTCATATTGCATTTGTCTGATGGGGTTAATTATTTCTAATTTGCAGGTGCTCTCAGTGCAGTCATGCCACATGCATTTGGTCTTCTGTCTACTAGCTTGGAGCCAGACTTGAATCTATACTTCTGTATATGTGAATGGACAGTTATATAGCTTATGCTCTCCCTAACATAGCCATTCTTTTTCAGGGTTGCCTTCCATTCCCTGCTGCTACTGAGACCAAGAGCTTTTCCTCCTGAAATTTTCTAAGAGCAGCAATAATTTGCATTTTAGTATTAATACGTGGTGTTGATTGCCCTATCATCCATCCATGTCATACATCTCTAGTGTAAAAATTTGGGTTTTGTGAGAGTTTTGGTAGAAAGTTTTAATAGTTGAGCAAGTGGAGAATCCCTTTTGTTCCATTTAGCAACAGTTTCTTTTCTTACGTTTTTATCATTGTGACTTTAATGATTTTATTATTTTTTTTAATGAGCATTGTTGCCTTTTTAAAGCCTAATCTTCCTATAATGAAATGCGTCTCAGAGGGAAAATTATTTGGTAATAATATATTTGTAGGCTTCACTCTGAAAATGAATACAGTGCCCAAACTGTTGGGATTGTCCCTTATGTGTCAGACCTTCAAAGGCAGCGGGGAACTGGGCTGCACCCAGGGAACCCTGCAGCCCTCTGCTCCTGGGCAGCCCCATGGGGCAGCATGAGCAGATTTTGACCAACACTGCAGGCCGTACCTGAAGACTGCCTGGATGTGCAATGACAAAGGATGTTTCTTTGCAGACAGCCTGTTTCTAATAGCTTTGCTTCAATGGCATTTCACCAGCAGTGGGATTCATTAATATCTTATTCATCCCTGATCCCAGAGCTCAATCCCAGGCTCATGTAGGAGCTACGCACATGATCAGGAGATGGGCTGAGGTGCTCGTGCCTCCTCCTCAGCTACACTGAAAGTCAAGTTTGGCAGTGGCTCAAGGTTTAGTTTTCTTCAGAAGCTTAGCAGCAGCTGAGCTCAATGAAGGCAATCAGGAAGCCTCAGCAGGAGGCTGACGTTGGCGTCACCCTCCCTCTATTGAGCTCCCTTTTTTGTTTGTGTCCCTGTTTCTAAGTAAAACCTCCACTTCAAAATGTCCCCATGTAAGACAGCGAGGAGCTGCTAAGAGTTTACTGAAGGAATGGCAGCTAAGTGCATGATGGTGTGGATGCACCTATGGCTTCAGGCCCCTGTGCTGCCCATCCCTGTGTCCCCTGTCCCTTGTCTGTCCAATGCAGGCAAGCCCACACCTGCCTCTGGCTGCTGTCGTATAGGGGCATTGCCAAGAGAGCTGCTGCTCCACTGACTCATAGCGTGTCATCTTGAATGGCAGAAAGTACATGGATGGGAGGGGAAGACTCTGGCAAAGTACCAAGAAGGAAGTGGGGGCAATAATGCCTGCGAAAGCTGAACTGAACTGCACACAATGATCCCGCAGAGGTAGGTATCAGGTTGTGTATTTTATGCAGACAATATTGTTAACATGTGAAATGTGCTAAAAGTTGTCTGATAGGATCACCTGGGTATCTCACACATAAATAGAGTGTATCGAGATAGAAGCAGAACAGATGGCCCCGCTCCCTGCACACCTTGCTGACCATCAACACGTACAGCCAAAATCTCACTGTCTTCGAAGCTGATCATCTGCAAAGGCAAGGGTTAGCCTTGTGCTACCTGGTATCTGTAGTGCACTAACACTCTTGGAGCACTAATTAAAATATCCTGGAAAGAGAGCAGAGCCCAGACTTGCCTGAACTTGTTAATGCCCCAGCAGAGCAAATCACCTGTTGTAGAGCTCAGGCTCTCAAAATCAGTTAAGTTACAAAGAAAAAAAAACCTGAGTTGAAGTCTGATTGACAGTGGAAAGAGCCCAGAGCTGGGGAGCTGGCTCTGCCTAGAGCTGATAAACATGCAACAGGGTCTGCTCCTCGCTCTCATCTTTACCTTGGATGCTGCTGAGCCCAAACGTTGCTGTTCAGTGGATTAACCAGGACTGTAAGGCTTTTCATGCCTTCTTGTTGGGTTCAACAGATGTAAAAGGGAATTATCACTTCGACATGATATCAAGACTTTTTTTTAAAGCTGATGGCAGATTACTAAGGCTGTATTCTTGTTTAATTTTAGTGTGTTAATTGATGGGATAATGAGCATTGATTATATGTGTTTTGGCTGCATCATTGCAATTACAGGCTCTGTTTTATTCATGAGCCTGTCCTAAAGAACGCTAGAGATCTAAGACAGCTTAAACCTCTCAGAAAAAGGCTCTGAATTGTTTGAGTAATGACACTCTTAGATGGAAAATTAAAGGTTCTCTTTTCCCATGCTTTTTAAGATAATTAAAATCCACGAACGGTAAGGTGGTGAACATCCTTATTCATTAGCCTTCGGTAATTTAGCTTCTACTAAATGAGGAAAACATTTTAATTCTCTAGGCCATCTGTTGCAGTCTCCTTTATGTGTCCTGTTACATAAGGACTCATTCTGGGAAGTTTTGACATCACCCCATATCCTTTCCCTAGAAGGATGCGCTGGATGAGGTGGCTGCGATTGCTGCCTTTTACCAGCCACCATGGGATGAAAACAGCTGCTCAGTGCTTGGTGTCCCGGCAGGGAATGCTGACCTCTCTAGGAAAGGATCCACAGCAAGGAAGCAAGCAGTGTGACACACAGCCTGTTTTCTAATAGCAAGATTTGTGCCAATAAATATAATAAATCAGATCGCTCAGCACTGCCTTGCAGAGGCTGCTTTTAATCCCAAGCGTTTACTGATCCTGAGATCACCAGGTATTGCTTCCATTATTTATGGGGCACGGCTGTGGGCAGGCTGCTTGTACAGAGCCGAGCTTGCAACCACCTGTTTGCTGTTGCTTGAGTTGCTTAGAGATCACAAACGCTGATCACAAGAGCAATGTGCGGCTGCAGAGCCAGCATCCCCAGCACCAAGCATTACTCTGTCAACCCTGCGCCCACCACGAAGAGCCCTCCAGCTGCAGCAGGCATGCCCAAGCGGTGAGTGATGGCTTTAATCTTTGCATCTCTAGTGATTTCTGCCTGTAAGTCATTATCTGGGTGTGTATTTCTGCAATTAGCTTTCTGGGACTTGACAGAGGTTGCCATGCCTCTCTCTGGCAATTTAACGCTCATCTAAACAGCCCCAGCATTTTCAGTCTGTCCTTGCAGGGGAGGGGTTCCATCCCTGAGCATCCCTGGGATATTGGTCTTCATGCTGTGAAGGAAAGCTTTTCTCCCTTGGGAAGTCCTGGAATTCCAGGGGATAAAATGCAGTAAACATGAGCAAGGTCATCCAGGAGAAACTATACACATGCATCAGGTGATAACTGTGCCTCTTTTCTCTCTCCCTTCAGCATACCCATAACCAAGCAGCTGGCATCAATAAAAGGTAAGGGGCTCCACCCTCAGTGTTCATGATTTCTCCTCTCCTACTCACCTTTCCCTTAACATCACAGTCAAACCACATCCAGGATCTAACAGTAACTGTGAGCAGGGAGTGTATGGTTTTCAAGGTGTGGTTTAGGAGCAAGGAGAGAAGCCCAGCCAAATATTTCAGCAAAAATTCCAAATACACCACAAAGCTAGTGTGAAGCTCTGCTGCTGATGCTTACTAGTTGGGCTATGTTTCCTTGCCAGGAGTCCTGGGAGCCAACACCTATCAGGAGGTGGCTGGCAGGTCCCTTTGGGGACCAGACAGGCTCACCCTAACCCCTGTCCTTGCCCAGCATACCCCAGCTGTGATAAAACCTGCACTCACTATGGGACAGGTGGTATGGGGCTGGCCCACTCCATATAAAATCTAGGCTAGGTCCTCTGTGGGTATAGACACTTTCAGGCTCATTAACTTTAATGAAATGGCACTGATTGCTACCCACTCAGGATGCTTCTGACAGATTCCTTTCAATTATACCACAAACACTGCTTTTTCTGATAGGCTGGTTACTTTTTTTTCCCCCCTAGCTCTAGAAAAAGGCTCAGACCTTGAAAAAGCTTTTGCTACTGCTGCACTAGTGTATAACAACTCTGCTGACCCTGAGGGCAAACTCAGCAAAGCTGAAACCAAGAGCCTGCTGCAAACCCAGTTTTCAAGATTCATACAGGTGAGAGAATCCGAGCATCTTGGGCCTTGTTCCACTGCTGTGTGTGCATCCATCCATGGGGTAATCCCAGGTGAGATGCCACTAGGCTTGGTGCAAACATCTTTAGTTGATTAGACGTAGTCTCAATATAAAGCGAGAACATGGAGTTTGGTGAGGAGTGGCAACAATAAACCACTGTTGTTGCACCTGCTTGAGCTCTTGCTAATAAGGCACTGTGATCACAAACCAATGAGGAAACAAGCCCTTGGATGATGACAAGTCCTTGTGCGTTTATGGGGTAAGAAACTTATGGCAATTGATTAGGTGGTTGGTGGTTTGCCAGAGCACTGGCCTGATACCAGGAGGGTTGTCCCCATGCTGCAGAGGTACGTATCCCACCAGTGAGCAGCAGGGTGTGGAAAGCTCCTCCTATCCATCTCTCAAAATCAAAAACAACAGGAGTTTTATCTAAGTGGTAAAAATACATTTGTAAAACGAGTGCCTTTTTTGGTTTGGATTGAGGGTTTGAGAGTGTGTGTGTATTTTGGACGTCCCTTCCAACCCCTACAGTTCTGTGATTCTGTGATTTTGTTTGTTTGTTGTTTGTTTTTTAATCAATTAAGTAAGTGAGAGAGATATTTAGGACTAAAACATATGTACCATATGAAGATAAAACATATTCCATAGCAACAGCAATATCCAACAGGGTAGAGAATGGCATCCATTGAATTGATGTGTCTTAAAATCCACAGTTCCTACGAACTTAGTCAAGGACCTGTCTCGATTACTAAGGTTGGGTATTTTTTATTTCTTCATCCCCATTTTACTGAGGAACAGGGCTCCATTGCTTCCCAGCACAGCTGTTGGCACACTGCTGCAGTTACCAGCTGCATGCATCACTGCCTGGTTTTCCGTTGTCATTGGGCATCTTCTGAAGGATGTGTTCTGGATTCACATGGTTGTTCAATATTTCTGATGGAGTTTCTTGGGATAATTTTAGAAAAAGTAGTGTGAGTGTGGACTTGAAAATCTGAATAGGAAGATAGAAAATACGTTAATTGTTACATAGGTGTCTTGCTTTGTTGTGGGATTTTTGTGTTTGATCAGTTGTTTTTTTAACAGGTGATGCAATAAAAAAGGAGCTTTGTGCTTAATGTTGTTTTTCTCACTGATGATTCTCCACAGGGCCAGGAAAACAAGCCGAAGTACCAGGAAATTATTTCTGCCCTGGATGAGGAGCCAGAGAAGAAAATTGATTTTGAAGATTTCATGATCTCGCTGGTCAGCCTCGCTCTGCTGTCTGACCTGCTGCAGGAGATCAAAAACGTGAAATCCACGAAATGATGAGTGCTTTGTAAGGAAAGCAGGGGTGAAATGCACACAGAGATAACACTGAGTGCTGCATCCCTTCTGCTCTTGCCTTTGAAATGGAATAAAGCCTTGCCCAAAGCAGCTACCTGTAGATGATGTGCTGGTTGGGGTTTTTGCTGCTCTGGGAGCTGCAGCCCTGAGCTCTGAGTGCCAATGGAGCAGTATGTATGGGGCTCCCAGTCAGCAGCCAGGGGAAAATCTGCTGCAGGTTTTGGTAAACACTGGCTTGAGTCCATGTGCTTGGCAACCCACTGCTAAGCCTTCTGAATGGAGCTTTATTTATTGATGCATTTGTTTTTATTTCCTCCTCCAGGCTCAATGGGTGACCGCTATGGAAGGAATTTCAAGTCCAGTGTTTGCAGTGGTGTGCTTGTGTAACCACGGGGTGAGCTAGGTCCACGTGTCAACCAAGTCCATGGTTTCATGAAAATGTGAGGAGAAGAAAGCAGATAAGGGATAGTCAAGAGAAGGGATGGTGGGCAAGGGGCACCTAACGAAGCACAGGTTTGTTAACAGAGCCAACAAAGCAGTGCAACCCCTTTCATTTCCTTTTCTTCCTAGCTAGAAAAGAAGACAATGACAACTATTTAGCTTTGGTACATAATTTTTTAAATAGGAAGGCATCAAATGCTTTGGTGCTAAAAGAGGGGAAATTAGTGTCAGCTGAGTAACAAGCTTTAACTCCTTGACACAAAAAGGGTTTTAGTGTTCTCAGAGCTAAGAAGATGACTTGTAATGGATTTTGGTGTGAAGAAAGAAGAGCTGCAGCAGGGGGTTGGAAGCCAGCTGTTTTGGGAGAACAGGTCTGCATCATCATGCAGCATGGGATGGAGCTGAGAGGAGTGTGAATAGGTTTCAGAAGGGAGCTCAGCAGGCAAGGTGCTGCTCCATGGGGCTGATTCCAGGGCAAAGATGTTGTCTGGAGGTGAAATATTCGCAGATTAAAGTGAAGATTTAATCTGGTAGCTTCACCTCCAGGAGTATCATGGCTTTGTGTTGGTAATGTGCCCTCAGCATCTTCTGCCAATCCCTTGTTTTCAGCCCAGGCAGAAGATCTGTGGAATCATACAAAATAAGCAGGTAGGAGAAGGATTGAATGTGAGTCCCTAGAAGGCTTTTCCTATTACTGAAGTACTGAAGACATAGCACTGCTTTGAAAAGCTTGTTTGAGAGACACTCAAACTTTTCAAACCCCATCTTCGAAATAAGGAATTTCTTAATATCCCTCTGTTACAACAAAAGACAAAAAGAACAATACTGTGAAGCCAATTAAGACAGTGTTCTTTGAAGTTGCTGAGGCCCTAACACAGTTTCTGTTACTGGTGAAACGTTTCTTAATCTTGCATGACTTGAATTAATGACTTAAGAGCCTTTTATCAGATCAGCTCACTCTGTCATCTCATCATGTGCAAACCCTTCATATTCTAATGCAGCTGGTGTGATGCACTAGTGTTCAGACTGCCTGGATTCTATCCAAAGCCTTTGTGCAATGCGCAGCGGAAATCCAGAGTTGGAAGCATAACTCAATATTGAAACGGTCAGGAGGGAATCAGAGGTGCAGAGAAACTGTGTACATGTAGCAGAGCTGGAGCTGGGTGCCAGAGCTTCACAGGAGTGTAGTGATTGTTTCTGAACAGCATGAATGGGATGTGCAGGTCTCCATCTGCATTCGTCTTTGACAGCCCTGCCTGATGCTCTAAAGCAGGGGAATGCAGGAAGATGTTAGTCTGGATATTAGGAGAAAGTTCTTTCTCAGAAAGAGTGCTGAGGCTCTGACATAGGCAGCTCAGGGAAGTAGTTGTCATCCCTGGAGGTGTTGAAGAGCTGTGGAGATGTGACACTGAGGGATGTGGTTGGTGAGCATGGTGGGGGTGGGCGATGGTTGGGTTAGATGATCTTAGTGGTCTCTTCCAACTTTAATGATTCTATGATTCTAAGAGCCCCAGCATCTCCTTCTAGACTGCAGTAGGCAGGAGTTTGCAGCTCGGCTGTGGAAGATGCTCTTTTATTAGCTCAGACTATTTGCGGCCGCCCCGAGCACTCAGCTGACAGCTTTGAAGCTGATCTGGCACAGACAGCATGTCTGGCTGCATCCTTGGGGAGCTGGCTAAAAGCTTGCTTAAAAGGCTACCGTTGTGCTTTATTTCATTCCTAGCTTGCTTCTATTGGAAGTGATGGGAGTTCATCATTGATTTCTCATAGCAGAGCCCACGCAAGTGCTAAGGAGTAGGCAGCTAAATTGATGAGATGCTAAATTGCATCTCCTCTGTAAGTGTGAACGTCCCATAGCTGATGTTCAATAGCTGATTCCCTCCCCTTGAAGTGAAAGCAGCTTGAAGAGCAGCTACTCAACACCTGACCTCTGTGGGCTTGGGCTTGGGAAGCTCTGCAGGCTTTGGATCTCAGTTTTAAGTTCTGTTCTGAAAGCTCTGAGTCATACCTGCAGGTCTGCGTGCTTCCAAATGACTGCCAGAGGAGAAATGGGGGTCAAGGAAGCTTCATCCTCAGATCTTTGGCTCAAGAGGATAGAGTAATTCTCATACTCCAATTAGCACACCCAGGTCAATAGGTTCTTACTTTATATTTGGACTTAAATCTGCAGCCTGCTAGACTTGGGAGGCTGGGGCAGTCTGACTCTAGCCCAGTCTCTGCCAGGAACCCAAGGCCACGTGCACTAGGCTTGCAAACTTTCACGAAACTTTTAGTAAAGAGAAACGTGTTCCCCAGCTGGCTCACTGTTCTTGTACCCTCAGCAAGACCTGGCTGGGACCCTGGGGCTGAAACCTTGCAGTCTGAGGGATGTATTGCTGGGTGCCTCTTTGCCTCAAGGTGTTTGTCACTTTTTTTTTTGTGTGTTGAATAGAACTTCTTAGTCCACCACAGCAGCAGATAACTCCCCTCCAGCCCTGGGAGCTCACTTCAGAGCAGATGACAAGCTTTGTCCCAGAATTATGTACTCTCCAAAGCACTGCAGTTTGTGAGCCACAAAGGAGCATTCAAACACCAATGGAAGAAAGAAAACCTTTTTGTTTTGGGTTCAGTCAGGGAAGCTAGATAAAGAAGAAATAGTGTTTTTTATGGCGCTCTGAACCAAGAGCTTATAATTCCTGTACTGACTTTTACTGCAGCCAGTAGTTTACATGGTTTCTGGTGAAGCTACATCTTCTCTCCTTGCTTGTCTGCTGCTCCCTCATCCCACAAGTGTTTATAGCCTTAGCTCTGAGTCTTCCTCCAGCAAAGGCAAACAGTGCACTGTGTTCAGCAGCCAGATACATCAGCCTGTCTTTCTAATCCCCAGCTGCACAAATCAGCCATTAGACTTAGATAGATTCAGAGCCACAGGACTTATCTTTTATTCATTGTTATTGTAGGAGTGAGTTTATGTTATGCACATCCACAACAAGAGCCAGTCTCAATCTCTGACATGTAACAAGGACGTGAAAATGTGATCCCCAAAATGAAAATAAAGGAATTCATGGGAGCAGCCCTAGGGCTAGCCCTAGTGCTGGGTGTCTGCAGCAGAATCTCCCTGAAGGTGTTCAAGAGAAGGGTAGACACGGCACTGAGGGACATGGTTTTGTGGGCATGGTGGGGATGGGTTGATGGTTGGGCTTTGTGATCTTAGTGGTCTTTTCTAACCTCAGTGATTCTATGCTTGTTGTGCATAGTTGGTGTAATGCCCTTTTCACTCTTCCTCCCATTCAAAGGTTCTGAAAAAGCCAACTTGGGCAGTGGCAATCACTTCTGGGCCAAAACACAAGTTGGGTTGAGCACAACTTCTTTCTTCTTCTCCCTTCTCCATGGTCTGCTCTCCTCACCTGCTGTTTTCTAGATTTTTTTTTTTTTTTTTCCGTCTGGAGATGCACAAGGCACATCACACACTGCTGAAATCAATGAGAGTTTGAGATCCTCAGGCAGACTTGTTTCAGGCCCTCCAGCCCAAATGGGTGCAGAAGCTCATTAGTGGGTGAAATCAAGCCCTTTTTGACCTGTTTGACTTGTGATGATCAATAACTGACATGCAGGATCCATGAAGCTCTTCCACCCTCACAACCCCCCAGCAGCAAGCAGCAGCTGCTCAGCCTCAGGGTACCCTCATGCCACCAGAGCAGAAGACAGCAAGTCACAGTGAGCAATCTATGCACAAGTCTTGCCTTACCACTCATGATTTCTGCAGGGCTGAGTAAGGGTCAGTCAATGCTACCAAACAGCAAGCTCTCTGGGAAGGCAGCTAAAGCTAACATAACTTTCGGCTGGATAATTTCGTGAGTGTTCACTCTCTGCTTCAGTCTGAAGAATGAAGCTGGGCAGTACTGGAAATAAACCAAGTATTCCTACACTGGAGACAAGCAGAAAGATCTACAGCCCAGTGCTGAGATTTTCCCTTCTCCAAAGGTGTCCCAGAGCCCTCCATCTATTCCTGTGATTCTTGTTTCTAGGAACACATGCTGGTCTACTTTGGCTTCTGGGCTGTTGGAGGAAGTCTGTGTACAAATGCCAACCCATTTCCCACACCTGCTAGTGGATGTTCTTTGATTTAGTTCTGTATTTGTGTCCAGCTTCCACCTGATGCCCTTTTGGGGTTTGTTTGGAAACAGCATACACCAATAGTCACTCAGGTTAAGCCTCATGGGGTAGGTTGCTCCTGATAAGGTGTAAACACCACTGTGCTCAGCAGGTATGACTCTGCACCAAGGGAAGACCACTAACAGGTGATCTCCTTTTCCAAGACACTGCAACTAGTGCCAGGGTTTGCTCGGGTTCATGACCCCACTCTGAGGGTTTTATAGGATTTTGTCTAATTAATTTACGAAAACAAATTGCAAAATTACCTTCTTATTAAACTGCTCTCACTACAGAAATAAGGCTGATTACCTCCCTGACAAACTTTAATTAGGCAGCTACAATAAGCTGTAATACAGACCACAAATTAAAAACAGATTGTATTAGAGGTGGCTTTGTCAAATCCTGTATTAACACTGGGCAACATACACAGTGATTAAATGATACAGAAAAGCCCTTCTTTTCTCCTCTGGTAAGATCGCTCATTGCTGGAAGATGTTTCTGGAGTTTGTAGGAAAACCTCATGTTAATACCTAACACAACAGGGAGTGTTTATGAGTAGTTTGTTTCTATCAGCAGCTCATAGCCTGTGTTTTTAAGAGATTCAGCCTTCACGATCCTCTTTATCTCCTCTCTAAATTCATGCTTGTACTACACATGACCCAAGGTTACCGTGGAGCCTCTGAGGAACAGAAAAGCTTTATTACCTCTACATTCACTCTCCAATTTGTCTTTCCTCTTCTGGCATTTCAGTGCTTGGATCCAACTCAGCTAAAAACAGAGCGTGATTTGAGGGTAATTTGCATGAGAATTTTAAGCAGAGGCCCAAGCAAATTAGGCATTAATTAATGAGCACCTGAAGTCTTCAGCTGAATGCACCCTGAGGAGGAGCAATGCTAGCAGTACTTAAGTATATGCAACAGAAGGGGTAGGTAAGCTTAACAAATGAAAGACCAACAATTAATTCTTCTCAAATATTTATTGTAGTCCTTGAAAGCAGTGGGGAACTGTAGGGTTTTCCTTTATCCTTGCTAGAGCAATGCAAGAGCTGCTCTTGCAGCAGGGCTAGGTTAGAGGGAAAGTGCTTGCATGGCAGCTGGCATCATCCTTAGATGTTCTAATGAGGAGCTCCCAGCTGTAGAGTGTCTTAAATCAGCTTGAAAATGTTGATGGAAAGAAAATGCCCTTCTTCTACAGAGCCCTGGGAAAGAGGAGAGGTGTGCTGGGCTGAGCAGGCTGTAGAGTTGGTCTGTGCTCCTTTACAGGTAGGTGTATGTGTGTGTATACAAGTAGAAAATCTCCAATTTTGCTATACTGGTCTGTCTCCCTTACAAATTGTTGCCATCAAATGACTTTATAGGTGATGGCTATGGAGAACAGCCTGGCTTTCTTCCTTATCTGGGGCTTATTCCAACCCTTGATTTTTTATTTTTTTTTTAATCCTTCTCTTTATTAATGCATTAAAGGATACTCACTCTTATCCTGTGACACTCTAGCAGCTGTAAGTGCCTTGGAGTGGGGCTTTGTCAAAAGCCTTTTGGAATTAAAATGTTGCTAAGTGGAGCGGGCAATCACTCCACTACTGGGCCCTTCCTGCCCATGGTGCTCTTCTTGACAAAGCTTTTCCCCTGGTTTTTCGGGTGCTGAAGGCAAGAAGTATCCATGCCCTTGCTCCTATCCCAGAGTTCTCTCCTGAAGTTTGATACTATGAGAAAGGGGTCATCTACTCTGGGTAGTTGTGGATAGCACCTTGGAAAAATGCTTGTTGGGAGCTGAGGGCTAACTAACTGGTGGCAAGAGTGTAAAGAACACAAAACCATGTTGTTGGTGGTGGTTGTTGTTGTTTTGGTGGGGGTTTTTTGTAATGTAATCTCTCTCTTCTTTCCTTCTCCTCGCTATAGCCAGAATCCCAACTATATCAAATATTTCATGAGAGTTGTAATTTTGTTGTTGTTATCCTGCCATGGGTCACTGCTTTGTTGTTCAGAAACTCCTACACTTTAATACAGCCTGTTAGTTTTTAGGCAGCCCTGATAATAGCAGAGACCTGCTGCTTTGCCATCTCCTCTGTAACACACCACTGCATCTTCCCAAAGGTGATTACTATAGAAGTCACCATCTCTCTATCAAGAGACCCTTTCACAGGTGTCTGTGATGGGAGCCAAGCCCTGGTCCCATGTGATGTGTGCTGAAGTGAGCTTCAGATACAGCTCTGAAATAGGTCTCTCAATTACTCATTAGTTAATGGCTCCTCTGGGAGGGATAGGCTGGGACTGGGGACCCTGCCTAGAAATACAGGGCCCAAGATCCAAGTGGTTTCCATGAGTTGCACTAACAGCCTGCTGGCTGTGTGCTGCACCCAGTGCTTTGCTTGAAGGTGCTTGCTGCATTAATGGTGCTGCTAACAGCCACCGTTGGGGTTGTTGCTCCAGGTGTAGCATTCCACCTGAACCCCCCTCTGCTGAGGGCAGGAGCCCAGCTCCTGGCTGGCTGTGACCACGGTGCTGGGAAGCCCACCTGCCCAGTCCTTGCCCATCAGTGCCTTTTTGCACCTGCTGCTCGGTTGGTCAAAGCATCCAACACAAAGCTGCGTGCAATCCTTAATTTATTTTCCAAGTTTTCTCTTCTTTCCCACAGGGTTCTTAATTTGGTGAGTTAATGTAAGGCATGCTAATAGAGCAGCAAAGTCAGGAGGTGAAAATCTGTCTGCTGATACCAGACACAGCAGGCTTTAGCTGCACTGCTGCATTCTGATTCCCCTAAAACAGCTATATTGTGAACAGCAGTGCCTGTGTTGGCCTCCAAGGAAGGTGTTTGTGGCTTCTCATTTCTCTTCTCCATTTGTGGAGCAATTGTGGGTGTATGATAGGAGAAGGCTGGGAACCTGCACACAGTGCTCAGGACAGACGTGTCCTATCTGTGGTTACAGCTAAGTCCTGGCTGGTTGCATGGGGTAGTAACGTCTGTCTGTAGCTCAGCACTGCAGTGTATTTTATTTAAAGTGTAAGGGGGGGAGGAGAGGGAAGGCTGAGACCACTTCCACCACGAAGTTCAAGTCAGACAAAGGTGATGGATACAGACCAATTTTGCTCTAACAAAAGCAAGTTTAATTTTTTTTTTCCGATTGACTCTTATTAGTGTGTTATCAGCCCTTGAGCAGCTCACGTGTCCCACACGTTACTTATAGAAATAGAGGAAACATTGATTACGTTTGTAGAAGCAGCTCTCTGTGGTCTCTGCGTGGTGGTGTGTTGGTGCTCTCACAGCACACAATAACGATGGCGGTTTGCATGTCGAGAAGTAATTTTACAGTTTTCCTGCTTCAAGTTGCCCACAGCACATCCTCAGGTCCCATGGATCGAAGCAGAGCCACTTTGGGATGCTGTGCCTAGAGAGAGCGGCTCCAGCCAGACAGGGCAAGATTGCTCTGTTGCTATTCTGAAAGACAAATGACCTGATTGCAAAAGGCTGCCTGCTCATCCAAGCAGCATTTAGTCATTTGGCATAGAGAGGAGTATTTAAACCATTAAGGTGTGTGGTTCTGCAGTGCATAAATAGGTTACAAATTAGGGATTCTGTGGGGCTGCTTGCCCCTTGTGTGCAGCACTCCAAGTGATTACTGCTCTCCTCTTAGTCTAATCACAGATCCTCAATTCAGAGCAGGTTTCTAATTTAAGCACTTGAGTACAACGTATCCCACTAAATTAAATAACCCTTATCCAGACAGATCACTGCAGGAATCTCAAACACGACCGATTCTGCACCTGCTCTGTGTATGAGTTCTTTATTTCCCCCCAACTCCTGAACAGGGAGCAGAACAGTCATTCCTGTTGTTCACATATATGCTGTTTCTACTCATTTAGTTATCAACACAGACTTCTGGCTTGTGCTTGAAACTGTTCAGACATCATCTTGGGCTGCCTTGAGTCTGCTCGTGTCTTAATGCTCATCCAGAAGATGGACTTTGTAAGTGGGAGTTACCAGTTAAAAAGCTTATCCCCAAAAGATTGTGAATCAGACTTTAATATGCATGAAAATATTCAAATATGTGGCTTAATGTATGAATGAAATCGTTTCTCAGTAGGCATTTGTGGTGTGCAGTTACTGCAGATGGGACCTTCTGGGACCCTGTGTAGAAGAGGTCAGCCCTATGGTTTTCTCATGGAAGATTTCTCATCGCTTTTTCTAAATCAAGCAGTGCTGCCTGTGCTCCTCCATGCAAAGAACTTGAAGGCTTTGGACAGCAGCAGCACTAGTTTTTATGGCTTTCCACACAGGACTGGGATGATGACAGCAGCATCAGTAACCTAGTGGCAGCTCTCTATGGGAGCTGACACAGCCAGGTGATAAGCTGCAAATTAGATCTCTTTCTCAATAAGCAGTCATTAAGATGGCACTTTTCTGTTTATTTTTGTCTGTGCGTGGTCAACAGCTCATTGCTTCTGGATGATCATCCTCCAGACAGGGGGCAGCTTGCAGACAGTTCACTGGAATCGTTCCTGTCTTCTGGTTTTGATCTAAACCATCCACTGCTGAATAAGATGAATATTTTATGGACAAGAGAATGGTAGATGCCATATTTCTTGTGTAAACTTTGAATAAGGAGGCACACATTAAAGCTCAGACAGTTTGTGAGCATCTCTCAGAAATGCCAATCTTTCCTTGGCATCCAAATAATACTTCAATTATTAATGAAGCTACTAACACAAATGTGAGCCTATGATTTGCCAGCAGAGCAGGTGTTGCTTCCTGTTGTACAGGTAAAACTTGGGGAGGTTGTGGAGTCTTCTTCTATGGAGACACCTACCTGTGTGCCCCAGTATAGTATAGCTTTAGCAGGGGGTTGGACTTGATGATCTCTTGAGGTTCCCTCCAACCTCTGTGATTCTGTGACTCCCAAAAATGGCTTCTCAGCAAAACCTTTGCTTTTCCACTGTGATCTTTCCAAGACTTGGTTCACTCTGCAGACTTGTAGGCTGCTTGGGGCTCTCAGCATCCTGCACCACGGAGGGATGGGTCTTTGTTCCCTCTTAAAGGGTCTGTAAAAGATGCAGGAGTGCCACCTGGAAGCTGCTTTTACTGGGCTGTGATTTGCCTTTGCTGTTTCTAAGCCATCACATTGCACCTGTTGGGATGGAAAGAGCTGTGCATTTTTAACCATGATAGCTTAAGTGAAATTAATGCTGTTGATTGGCTCATTATCTGGTCCTTCTAATAAACTCTGCTTTCTAAATGTCGTGAAGGACTTGACTGTGTTAGATGTGGTAACAGCTGATCCAAAAGAAATGACTAATAGCTTGCCTGTAATTGTAGCGTGCTCAGGAGGATGCAAACATGTCACCTGGTGCTATGTGAGCAGTGCTGCAGTGCAGCTCAGTCCCTGCCATAACAGCTCAGCTGAAAACTGCTGAGCTTTGTCCACTAGTAGCACTGCCAAATACAGAGAGGTCCTGTTAAGTGGCTGCTTGTTGCTCTCCAGTGTCATTGTGATCTCACAGGCCTTGAAATAAAACAAGCTGTTGACATGTTAATATTTTTTATGTTCCCTCTCGTGCATTCTGTAGACCACAGGCATCTGTGCAATCGATTTACCCAGTCCTGATGTGGCTCAAAGACTGAAACTCCTCAGAAAGGCACTGACCAGCACCCAGACAGACAGCTGCTGATTTCACTGCTGCCCATCAGGGTGATAGGTTTACTTTGGTACAGCCCAGGGCTGTGGCATTCCAGCAGCTCATATCTCATTTTGCTGCAGGAAATCTGGTGTGTCAGACAATTTTCTGTTAGTGTAAAGTCAGTGGCCAAAGATCTTACAATGGGATTTGGATCCCAGTTTTGCTATCAAGTGAGGAGACAGTTCTTCAACACCTGAATATGACGATCCCAGTGCAGATGCCTGCACGGCTCCAGCTATCAGGAGTGGATCATATGGGGTGGCTATGGTCACGGAGGGAGCAGGTGTTCCATTAGGATTGAGAGAGGAGTGGGAGCTGTGGCTCCAGGCTGGGGGGGTGGGGTGTTCCTAGTGCAGGAGATGGAGAAACCCAAGATGGAGGAAGTCCACTGGCAATGACAATAACTTGAGGCATCTCCCATTGGTTGCGTTGACTTCTGGAAACTCTGCATCCAGGCTCCCCTGCGTTCTCCACAGTGCAGCACCCCCAGCAGCTCTGCTTGCTGGAAGAAAGATGCTGTGGCCTCGGTGTTTCAGCTGCAAAACATGACAGCTTTGTGTGCGCCTGGGGAAGCATCGTAACCTGGTCGATTCATTTGTTGTGTTTTAAAGGAGGGATGCAGTTCCACGTCTCCTAATGGATGAAATACTGCTCACAGTGCATCCTAATGCTCAGTCCTTGTGCTTGTTTCTGAATAGGTGTTGTTTGCTCGGGAAAGAGGGATGGTAAAAAGGCAATGATTATGCTCAAGAGAGAGCTATTAGAAGAGCGTGGTGAGGCTGTATCAGAGAAGTTGTAGCAGGATGTGGGAGGCTGATGGCAAACAAGTCGCTGATTGTTCATGGGAACTTCTTTATCTGAGATTAATGACAGGAGGTTATGGCATCCTGCTCCGTACACTTTTTTGGCCCTGGGACATTTGCCAAAGTTTAGACTCCAGCTCTGAGTGTTGACAGGCAGAGAGATCGCTTCAAAATGTGTTATGGACATAATTAGTTACTGTTATCACAGTTTTCTTAATTAGAATATCATAAAAAGGGGAAGTGTGATGATTTACATGGGGAATATCGGAAGAGCAGTGATTCTAAAGGCCAGAGACTGAATGTCAGATGGAAGCATAAAGGTTATCTGCCTTTGGATGAGCGATGGTCCTCACCTGGGATGTGCAGAGGGATGCCTGCAGGTGCTCTCACTGATGACTGAATTATTTTTTCCTACTTTCACAGCCAAATTGCACGAGCCTTTGTTCGGCAATTGCCCATCCATCTCCTGCAGAATGGCTCACCCCTGCCAGGATCCTTGCAGAGCTGATAACTTGTAAATGTTAAAAGGAAGCTTATTTTTCACTAAGGCAGCCGCTTCTTTCATAAGCCGTGTGTGGTTTTTTCTTTTTTTTTCTTCCTGCTGTTTCTAGACAAGAGAATCTCAGACGACCAAGTTATTTATTTTAATGATTATGGGGAGAAACTACAAAATTGTTTAAAAGAAAGGAATCAGCTAAAGGAAGCCTCAGGTATTTTACTGGTACCTTCACCAGCAGATCCCATGCCTCACCTCTCCACATTGCATTCCAAATTTCGTGGAATCATAGAATTGTTGGAAGGGACATTAAAAATCATCCAGTTCCAGCCCTCTGCTGAGGGGCTGGTTGCAAACTATTGGCTCAGGCTTTGCAGGGCCCCAACCATCCTGGCCTTGAGCACCTCAAGGTGTGTGACACCCACAGCTCTCTGGGTGGCTGTGCTGCTGCCTCAAATACCTCAAATGTCCCCTTTTTTCCAAATGCCTTTGGGCACGATGCTGCAGAACCTTATTTGGTCTCCTTTTTCTCATGAAGTGTTGGACCTGGGGATATTTTGAGGACCTTTCTGACCTGTGCTGTTCTGTGATTCTATGAAGTAGTGATAAAATTGTTCCCAATGAATGGATATGTTATATTCCTGGTGAAGTTATGTCTTGGTCACTCCATGTGCTCCCAGTACCCCACGACCCCAGGGAGCTCACAGCAGCACTGGGGCTGCTCAGGGAGCACCTTGCACTCACCCTTGCACAGAGTCATGGTGCCAGGAATCACAGGGATTGCCCAGAGAGGTGGTGGATGCCCAGTCCTGGGGATACTCGGGTCAGGCTGGGCTGGGCAGGCTCTGAGAACCTGGTGGAGCTGTAGGGTGTCCCTATTCATTGAGGGGAGCTGGACCAGTAAACCTTTAGAGGTCTGTTCCAACTCCAATGATTCTATGGTAATTAATCCCTGCCTCTCTCTCTTCCCTTGACAAACACTTTCTGGTGAACATGAATTTGAAATACTTAAAACTCAGTGCAACTTTTTTCCTTGTAAAACTGAATCATAGTTTTCTTGAAGGCAATAGCAATGTGTTTTTCTAATGGCTTTCCCTGTGAGTACAGTTGCATGAGCTTTTTTCTTTATACACCCAATCCGTTGGCACACACACACACTTATTGCTCAGTCATGATTTCGGGAGTCGTGAAGTGTCCATGTCCATTGGGGAATGCTATTGCTACAAACACAGAGGATTGGGATTTTGGCTCTGAACTCATCCTGGGGAATGAATCCCAGCCGCATCCCTTCAGCCAGGATCAGTGGGGACAGCCCCAAACATGGCTGTGACTTCACTGGGAGGAAAAGAAAAGCAATATGGGATAAAAACCCACCAAACCCAGCGTGTTTGCATGAAGGGTCTGTAATTTTTATGTTTAACACTCCGTTAGATGTAATGGAAAGCTGGTATTTTTCTGGAGGTGTGAAATTAACCTTTCAATAAAACTAAAAGCCATCTCAAGCATTTTCAAGCTGGAGTTTAAAATAGAGCAATTATGAAACTCGCTGAAAGGCTGCCAAGTTTTCTTGTTGAAAACTGCTGCAAATGAATTATGTTTCCCTTGTGATTTACAGCAGCGTGAGGGACTTTGGTTTGTATTTAAATCTGTTTCTGTTGAAGACTATTTGTAGCTTAAAGAAATCCAATTTCTTTGGACAAAGTTGTCAAACTCCATCAGAGAAAATTGCTTGCGGTGTCTAATACTACAGATCGCTCAGAAACCGCATTGTTTTCATGAATGTCACTCGTAGCAATTACATGTCTGTATGAAAGCAGATTCTTTCTGTTGCTCAGCAGAGCAGCTCGGCTGCAGGCAGCAAGGGAAGGAGAGCTTTTCCCTTCCCTTAAATCTTAGCAAAGGGGGGCTTTTAGGGGCAGCACCTCCGTGCCATGCTCTGTTATTCTTATTTGGGTAAAAAAAAAAAAAAAAGTAAAACACAGGCTGTGCACTTGTGTTTATCTATCCATCCATCTATAAATATACTTGTGTGTACATATATATATACATAAATACTTGTGTACATATATATACGTGTACATATATACTTGTGGTCTCCCCATAGAGAACGATGTACAGCAATGGGATTGATATGGGGTGGTGGATAAACACTGAGGCAGCACCCCAGTGTCTGGAGCCAGGCTGAAAGCTGTTTGCTGGGAACGGGATTGAACTTCCTCTGAAATCTGCCTTGGGGGATGTGAATGGCAGATATGTCTGCAGAAGGGAGAATTAACATTTAAAATATTTGTGTGGAAAGGCCTCATGTCACCATATACAAATAACCTCCTTTAGTTTGTGTTGACACCTGCAGCTTCATTCAGAGCCTCACAAACCAGCTCCTCAGCCACCCTGAAAGCCCAGCAGAGCCGTGCTGCTAATGCTGGGTGGGAATTGAAATGCACGTGGCTGGAGTCATAAATTACAGCCCCTTCACAGCTTCACTGCCCTCTTTCAGACGCACTCTAGGGCCTCAATTTCTTGTAGTGAGGGGCCTTGTAGCATAATAGTTCCGCTCCAGCCTTGGTCCTGCCCAAAGGATGGGCTGCTCTTTGGTAGAACAAGGCACCCTGGGGGCCTGTCCTGCTGATGGCACGTGAGCTCAGCAGCCACTGCATTGTTTGCAATCACCTCTCTGCCTGTGTACCTAATGAAAAACATACCATTAACGTGTCAAAGTAACTGATATTCCAGCAATCTCTGTAATTATCCTCTGTAAATGTCTGTCAGCTGTATGGGTTCCTGTGTTGCCATCCATCCTAATGGGAAATGTGCTCCTGCAGATGGGCTTGGTTCTACTAGCATTAGCACAGTAAGGATGATTTACTTCCCTGGAAACCTATTTGGATACATAGAATAGCTGGTAGGTAATTGATTTCTTGGTAAAATTCAGCTGAGTGTGTCATGATTCTTCAAAAGCACAGCAAAGTGGCTCCTAAAAGTGATGAATCGTGTTTCTGCTCACTTTTATGTCAGCCTCACGTTGATGTAGAAGTGGGGTTTGGAGGGGCAGGCTCGGCTCCAGCAGCACTGAAGTCAGTGTTGGTTTATGCTGGATCTGGCTCTGCAGTCCCCATGTCATCAGGGCAGCATCCTGGAAAAGTGAAGGAGCTCTAACAGATGCTGACTGTTTTGCTGCATGTATTCTTGGAGAGTGAGCTGTACCTGAGTTACAAACACCAGCAGGAGCTATCAGAAACTCCCCATTATAACTGATGGTGTGATCTCATGGAGGGTAGCAGCAGCTGTGGTTGGGGCAGGTCTTGCTTTGTGGTGTGTCCCAGTGCCAGAGGAGATTTAGTACATGAGACCTCCCTTGTAGTTCTTTTGTCTCTGATTCTTCCCTTGCAGCCTTATCAGAATGATTGAATTAGCTCAGATCAGCTGCTAATGTTTTGTGCAGCTGCTTTGGCTGAGTAGTTTTCTACAGTAAGATGCATGAGGGGAATATTTGTGCAGGATTCCTGAAAAGATTCAGTGCTTATGCAGCTGTTAACCTCGGGAACTGATCAAAAAGGCAGAAAATTGCATTTCTTATTTCAGGGTATTACACGGTTATATGCAGTTAACAGCACAAGAGGCCTCATTTTCGTGCAAATCTCCAAATTTTTAGCATTTTAGAAAGCAAGATTTTTCTTCAGTGCATCTCCTCTGCCCAAGGCCCTTCAGGATGCCAAACCTTTCTGGTTTGGAATTATGTGAGAGTCAGTCATGACCACTTGGGTTGTGCTACTCAAGATTGTGGTTTCCTATCCCCATCACCCGGCCCTAGTTATGAGTTGGTGTGCTGCCTTCTTAAGTTTGGTCTCCCCAAAGTGGAGGAGAGGTGGTGTAGTGCAGAAGTTTCTGACTCTGCAGCCAGAACAGGGGCAAAAGCACGATGTGCATAGAGCTCCCTGGAAGCTTGGGAATTTCACAAACTCTCTGGAACTAGGGAAAAAAAAAAAAGCAAAAAGCCTGTTAACAACATATTCAGGGAGAATAGATTTCTGTACTTAGCAAGGCCAAGGCCAGACAGTGTGAATATGAAAGTGCAAGAAAATGGCTAATGAACAGGATTCATCCATACTAAGGCACTCTATAACCTCTTTGAGTGCTACAAGTGGTGGGGAAGTCACTGCTGAAGTGACTGGAATTAATGACTGTCTCAGGAATTTTATCAGGTTTTCTATGCAAGTCTTTTACTTGCTCCTGAGGAGATGGATATATTCAGAGAGAGGCAGAGAAAAATTTCCTTTGTATCTGCTTAAAGGTTGAGTGATCATGAAGAGCTCCCTAAGCTCATGGGGTTTATAGTCTTCATGCTGAATTTTTATGGGAGCTTTGAACAGCATCAGTCCCATTAGTAAAGAAATACATTTAACCTCTTCAATCTACTGGTTTACCTCCTGTGGCTCCAATCTGACAGGATTCCTTGGTGCATGAGCACATCTGAAATGATGCAGTGGCATGAATAGCTGGGACTGGGTGTGGGATTTAATGTTGATTTTTAATAAAGACACTTGTCTTCAGCTTGCACAGAGCTGTTATTACATAATGTTTTCCTAGGGCTAAGGTGATTGAACCTCCTTCGTTACACTGATTAGCAATCATAACAGTTTCCAAGGAAAACAAAAGCTTGAAGATCTTAGTTTGCTGTGTCAGTGACTGGATAGCAGATGAAGCTGCCATGTTTCTTTGCCTATGCTTAGGGTGGAGTAGAAGGAAAAGCTCCAGTTTTCCCTCCTATAGTTGGTAGCTGAGACTCACAATCACCATGTCACAAAATTCCCCTTGTACATCGTAGAATCATGAAGGTTGGTAAAGACCTCTGAGGTCATTTAGTTCAACCATCAACCCATCACCTCCATGCCCACGCACAGAACCATAGAACCACTGAAATCATTAAGGTTGGGAAAGACCTCTAAGATCAGCTAGCCCACCCATAAAGCACTACTTTGCATTACTGAAGGGTAAATATTATACCGGAGTAGCTGTGCTATCAAAGACAAGTTATTCATATGCCCATGTCATCTTATGACATGCTGTCTTGGATTGGAGCTCATGGGTGTGCACTCACCTCCTTCCTTGCTGCTGAGCTCTTGGTTGGCGTATGAACTGGAAGAGGGACATTGCCCTTTTCTGTTAGCATTTCCTTCCAGAAATTGAAAGGCTTCAAGGGATCAGGATGTGTTTGACAGTGTGTACATGCATGCATCTATTCATAACTTCCTGTGGCAACAGTTATCCTCTTTTTATTAGAAAGTCTCTCACACATATCTATCTATCTATATGCACATGTATAAACTGCATGTAGGAGTTGCTCTCATGCCCTGAGAAGAGTGCAGAATAAGGGAAAACACGGGGCAGAAATGTGCTTCCCTGACATTAATGTGTTGTGCCTGTGTGTAAAATACTAAATATAAGTAGACAGTACAAGCAGAGAACAGCAGTTGTTCCCCTGCTTCTGCTTTCCTACTCAGGAGCCCAGGGACATGAGCTCTGCTCCAGGTGCCATGCAGGGATGTCAGCAGGGAGAGTACCGTGTGCCAGGAAGATAAATCCTTTCTTGGGGTTTGGTCTTGATTAGGAAATTAAGTTGCTATTTCTATTCTTAGAATAAAACATGGAAAGCTTGAACAATGAGCTGGAAGTAGGCAAATGGGAATCGTGTGTCACCTGGAGAGCTGGATGTGCAGAACAAGTGAATGGGTTCAGAGTTTGCTATCAGCCTTCTTAAGTGTACAGCTATAAGGTTTGGTGGGGGGGATTTCTTTTAATCAGAAAAAAAATGGAATGAGCTGTTTTCAGTAGTTGCTTTTATGGTTTTAGAAGCAAAATGCAGCCTGCTCAGGGAGAAAGAGTGAGAACTTGATGAAACTGGTTTAATATAAAGAGAGGTAGCCAAAACACTTTGAGCTAAGGATAAAATAAATACATTCCAGACTGAAGGAGGGTATTGTAGAAGTGGTTCCAGTACAAAAGCAAATGCTTTACTCCTGGATAAATCTCTGCGCAGTCTTAGGGCATAGATGGAAAAATGCTGTAAATCCTATAGACGTAACCTCAATGTTTCTTAGTGTCTGATGTTGAGAAGAAGCTAAGGCCAAGCACAGGACGCTTATAAGTAATAGCACCCCACTGTTTCATAGAATCATCAGATCATTAAGGTTGGAGAAGACTACTAAGGTCACCAAGTCCAACCCCACCCCACTGTGCCCATTGATCACATCCCTCAGTGCCACATCTCCATGGTCCCTGAACATTTTCAGGTACAGCGACACCACTGCTCCCTGGGCAGCCTGTGTCAATGCATCACTACCTTTCCTTAGAAATTTTTCCTAATACCCAATCATTCAGTACAGTTGTTGAGCCTTCGTCATCATGCTTACTCAATCATAGAATCATTGGAAGCTAACTGGGGGCCCACAGCTCGCTGACATAAGGATCTTGCTGAAATTTCCCCAGAGCATTAGGTAGGCAAGCAGCATATCTTATTTTTTTTGTATTTCTTGCTAGTTCTCCCTGAAACTTTCATTGCTGGTCTATGAGCATGGAACTGCCAATCTCGTTTTAACATGACTGCTGTACAGCTGAACTGTCAGCTGCTGAAATTACTAGATTATAATTATATCCCTTAATCACAGACACTGCCACAGTGTTGTTCACCACTGTAACTGTTTCCCTTTCCAACGACTCTTTGGGATCCTTAAGCAGTGTTATTGGGTGGGATGCTGTCACTGTGTCACCTCCCTGCCAACAGCAGAAGCATGCAGTGCTGGTGTGATGCTCTGAGCGGGGGGTTGTACATCACTGCACAACCTGCTCCCTTTGCACCCATGCAGAACTGGTGTTGAAATGGGTGAACAGGAGGAGGACTGGGTGCTCACTGCCCCCTGCAGCTGATGAGTAATTGCAGGCACAGCCACCATCAGGCAGTGATTTAAGGATAATGCAACCAGGAACCTCTCTCGTCTCATTTGCACTGACGTATCCATGCAATCAGCTCATTTTGGTCGGTTGCTATTACTTCTTGGGGGAAATTGCTACTTGCAGCTCCCCTGGGAGATGAGTAATTGCAAAGCAAAGTTTGACAGCGGGTAATGATGGGACAATGCAAAATAGCAAGGTAGGCCAACTCTGTCATGCTTCTCTGAGTGTCAAGGCAAACAATAACAAGCACTTACTCCTCCATGTGGCTCCATTTCTGCATCATGGTGGAAGCATGGTGCAGTGCAAAGGGGCTACAGCTTGGTGGTGCCTGGGCTGCTTCAGTAGAGGAGCAGCGGTGTGTGTGGGAGCCAGAAAAAAAAGAGAGCCAAAAGTACATTTAATCCATTGGAGTTTCCAGAGGTGCTTTTGTGCTGTGTGCCTGTGCCCGTATGTGATCCAGAGGCATGTGCATGTGTGCATGCACTCGTGCATATAAGTGCACATAGAGAGGTTAAAGGTCTGGTGCTGCAGAATAGAAATAAGGCAGAGACAACCAGCTCACAGTTAGTTTCCTTTGCCTTTCTGTTCTGTTTTTTTTTTTCTTTCTTTTTCTTTTTCCTTCTTTTTTATTCTATTCTTTCAGCTCTTCCAAGCAAACAAGCCTGCTGGCTGTGGCTTCTCAGGCTCTGTCCCTCCCTGCAGGCAGTGCCGCAGCTCAGCCGCCTTTCAGAACTCTGCTCTGAGGATGTGTTGTAGTTTGGTTGTTTCTCCCCATGGAACAACATCCTGCAGCTTTGTTTTGTGCTCAGCCAGACTCGGTTTGCAGCTCCCTGCATGCAGGTTAGAAGGTTTTTGAAGTCCTTCACTCGCGACTTGCATTAGCAGCAGAAAGTAAATATTCCCACTGCTTTTCAGCAGTTCTCCTCCTTGGGAGCTGTAAGCAGCATAAACCATCAGTGTGTTGGCAGCAGGCTGCAGGAGGAAGCAGCACGCTTCAAAAACTCGTGGCATCCGATTAAAGAGCACCCAGGGGCCAAATGAGCACCGGCAGAGCCTCAATTCCTCTGCTCCTGCAGAAGAGCGCTGCTGTCAGAAGGACCTTTTCCCTTCCTTAGGATTCTGCCCTCAAACTGTGCTATGATTGGTGATGTTTTCATTCTTTCTCTTTTGACTTTATTTGTTCCTGAGTGGCTTTGCAACCTCTGTGTGATTTCCAGCACAGCCTCTCACTGAAGTCATGGGATCTGTATTGCTGCATCCTTAAGGTTTGCCCCACACTGTCCCTAAGCGTTTGCAGTGTGCCAGATGTTCTGCAGCATTTAGCAAGTCAGTGTCATGTGGCAAGCCTGAAAAAGAAGTGAGCTGTTTCGTTTTAACACTCGCCATGTTATTTGGTGTAGGATGGCACAGACATTAACTTGTACTTGTACTTGTAGATTTGCAGTCTGTGTTTAGCACTGTGAGGCTTAGGAGATGTCTTTGCATCCTGGCACTGAGAGACAGTGCTCTGGATCACAAATCCCCTTTCAGCATCCACTTCTGTTCAGCAAACATGCTGGTTGTTCACAGTGCTGGAGCAAGGAGATTACATGGGTTTCCTCCTGTGCCTTGTGATCCTTTGTTGTTGCTCGAGGCGCTCAGTGCCACAGGCAGCTCGCTGGGTTGGGCAGTGAGGAGGAGGAGGAAGGCAGAGCAAGGTGTAAATACAAGTAAAATCTCTGCCCATTCAAAGAAGGCTTTGCTGTCTCTTACAAAATCTTCCAGCTTCAGTGTTGTTTGGGAGCTCTGTTTGTTACAGAACAGTGCTTGAGGGAAAACACTGCGTTTGGCTGAAGTCTGTGGAACTTGGTGCAGAAAGTTCAGCATGAAGAGGAATTTCTCTGAGGTTCATAGGAAGAGTGAAATGATGCATTATTTGAAAGGTGCCTGCAGAGCACATCCCTACTACCTCATAAAACAAACAAACCTGAGTGTTTACTAAAGCCTATGTCAGCTGTTGCCTACTTTAGAGTTCTCACACAGGATAGATAACACTCTCAGCAACTTCTGTTGGGTTTTTCAGTACGGTGCAGCAAATTCTGAGCACTGCAGTGTGAAATGATTCCCAAATGGCTCTTGCCATGGCCTCAGGCTGCTGGGGCAGAGTGCGCTCAGGCAGGAATGCAGCAGCATGGCCACAGGGCTGGGCCGCACTGCTGGGCTCTGTTCCCCCTGCCCCAATGTGGGAGAAGCTGCTGGAGGTTGTGTCGGCTTTTTGGCTGCAGTAGGCTGCTCCAAAAGTAATGCCTCCTATTTTATTATACTGGCCCACAACATTAGAGGCAGGTGTTGGTGGTATGGTAACAGATGTTGAACCTTTCCACTGATGTTCCATTAGATTTTGTTGTGGTGCAATGAATGGCAGCAGAAGGGCAGTCTGATAGAATGGCATCTGATAAGGAGCAAAGATGTGTCACTGAATTCCTCCTTTTGAAAAAAAAAATTGCACCTGTTCATAGATACTGATGAAGACCAAACAGTGGATATGAGCACAGAGAGGCAGTAGGTGATGCGATCTGATTATGGTGACAGTGGAGAACCTCTGTGGGTGCAGATAATTATGAGAATGGCACACAGGCTCTTGCTCATTACAGGTGAAAATGCTTAACTAATAGTGATGACTATGTTGAAAGACAGTGGTTTTGTAACGGAGAGTTTGCTCTATCAGTGTTGTGCTTTTTGTATCTGTTGTAGTTCTCACAGATGTAAATATAGTCTGCTCCAAAAGTAATGCCTTCTAACCTTGGTTGCAGGCTGCTCACATTGTGCCAAGGGGTGCTGACTTCAGTGCGGGACCTTTTTTGCTGCTTCACAGCGTTTTATATACCTGAGTGTTTCAGTTGAGGCTTTGGAAATTAGGGTAGCTTAGGTGAGAGACTCTGAAAATCCCCCTGCTGGGTATGCATAGAAAACCCAGCGCGACTTTGCAACCTAAAGAAAATATATATATATATATATATATATATATCATATCATATATATATATATATCATATCATATATATATATATCACCACTCCTCGTCTGCTGCTCGGGTCGAACCACCCGCGCTGCTCCCGTTCGCATCCAGCGCTGCCGTCTGCTGCCCTCTGCCGCTGCTGCAGGGCCCCGCAGCCCCAGCCGGGCGTTCGATGGATGTGTTCAATGGTTCACATGCAGCGCAGCGTTGTTCTCATGTATGTATTCTATAGAATAAAAGGTACGGGGGTTCTCAGGGCAAAACTGACGCTACTTGTCCAATGTTCCCCTTTCCCTATCTCTTTTCTCCCTCAAAAAGGAGCTTCGTGTCAGCTTGTCACTTCAGCATCTCCCCGTCTGCCTGTATTTTTTTTTCTCTTTTTGTATCCATGTGGCAATGAAATCTAGCTGTTGTATTTAGAGATGCGGTCATTTCTCAGCTGCTATGGGAAGAAGGTAAATCATAAAAGCAGGAAGGATTTCTTATTTAAATGCCACGGTTGTCTCCATGTGTACTTTGGGAGTCAATGCAGGTAAGAAAGGTTGTAACAGGAGGACTTTCTAGGAAGGGATCAAATAGTGGCAATCATCTGTCCTGGTACTCGAACAAAAAGTCAACAGAAGAATGAAAGGGATACAGATATGTATTTTCAACACATACAGAGCAGATTAGAATCTGAATCTTGTCTTAATAAAAGACTTTGAATGTCACCTGGCAGTAGAGTTCCATTTGATTTTCTCTTGGTGCAAATCCATTGTTCAAGAAGCAAGAGGTTTAGACACTGAAAAATAAAACAGGAGCTAAGACTTCTGAAGTCCCACCAAGGCTGTACTTGCAATGAATTGGTGTCATACATGTTCTGGCTACTCTCCAAGGCAGCATGGTGACACCACCTTCTTACTTTGTCATTTATGGTCTTCATCATTCATAGATTTGTGATGGTGACTCCTCCCTGATGTAGCAATAATTTACTATTGTTGCTTTGCAAAATATTTTACTGTTCACTGTTGTTAGGAGGGGGAAAAAAACACAGCAGTAAATACTTCTTGACAGTGTTATTTTTCATATAGAATCCTTTGTTTGCTCCCCTCACCCACATTCTGCAAAATCTTAAGTGCACAAGAAGAGCATGTCTATACAGGCTTTAACAGGCAAACCTGAGCTTCCCCTGTGTTCTGAGTTGACCAGCTGTGAACCAGAAGACTTTTGACAGCTTATTAGTCTACAGCTGCACTGTGCTACTGAAGTTGTACGACTTCTCATTCAGCTGGCTTGCCTTTAGCAAACTTGGAATACAAACAAAACAATCTCAGATGCCTGCTCAGCTCAATGCACGCAAATTCACTGTCACTGAATGGGAGTTACGGGGCATTTGGCCTACAGAAGCCCAAAGCTGCAACCCCAGAAATACCACTTAGCTGCCACCTTGTTTGAGGAGGTGGCTCCATTCTGTGCAGTGCTGTTATTTTAGAAAAACAGCATATCATAGAATCACAGAATGGCTCGGATTGGAAGGGACCTCAAAGACCATCAGGTTCCAGTCCCCTCAGCATAGGCAGGGATGCTAACCACTGAATCAAGCACCTGAACAGGCTGCCCAGGGCCCATCCAACTCGGCCTTAAACACCTCCAGACATGGGGCGCCTACAACTTCTCTGCACAACCTACTTATGTTGTGGTCTGATTGAGATCCAAAATGTTTTCCTTTACCCAAACCACCAGAAGGGCTGTTTTAACAGGTGATATTCGAATATGGGTAACAGGTACTGATATGACCTCCTACTGCCCCAGGATCTTTGCCTGCTGCCTTACAAAAGCTTACAGCACACTCAATTCTCTTCTGTCAGCAAGGTTGAAAGCTGTATTTCTTACCTCCCAGCAAACTGCAGGACAGTCCAGGTGGGTGCACTCTACGCTCCCTATTAATAACCAAAGTATCTTGGATTCTTTAACATTAACATTACAATTGCTGCCTACAGCTTGCGTTTGTTTCACGAGGAAGGAAGGGCTCCACAACCTATTTCATAATACACGGTTAACAAATAAAATCCAGAAGCAGGAAAAAAGGAATTGTATCAGGACTAGAATCCAAGTTCTACAAGAACAAAGTACTTAAACTGCAGTTTTAAATGTGTCACTTCAAAATGCACTTTTGAAATGGATGTACAGAACACAGCATTGTGAGGCTCAGATCACTGCAGTGCTTTGGATCAGCTTATGGGGAAAAACAAACAAATATAGTATAGTATGTTGGTTTACACTCCTTCAGAAACACTGATAGAAAACACATCACTTCTACAGAATTAGACTAGTGTGTTCTGGTCTACTTTGAAAGTTTAAGACCTTGTTTCTGTTTTAGATCCCACTTGGACTATGGCATTGAAACTGGGACTTGTGCAAAGGTGCACTGACATGTAGTATCAAGTAAGAAGAAGAGGCCTTACTATTCAGCTCAGTGCCTACCAAATAATAGAAAACTGTTTGTAAACACTTTTTATTGACAGTGATTTGCAAACACCTCAGTTCACAATTAAGGTACAGAAGATTCACCTTTTGTAAACCAAAACATATTTCTTGTCAAAGTTTATGGATTAACACAAAGGGTCCATCTGTACAGATCTGGAATTGTTTGTACCAGGAACAAAAGCAAAACAAGTACTTGTGTATTAAAACTCACAGAAGCAATAGAAAGTTTTCAGCTCCCGTTCTTTTTCTATTGGCATGAAAACAAAGCGAGGACGTATGTGTATTCTTCAAGAGTATCATCAGTAGTCCTAACAATGTTTACTGTTTGGTCTCTGCTTCCATCTGAGTTTCTTGAGATTCTTCAGCTTCTGAAAGTTTTTCGTCATCTAAAATAACATATTATTGTTATTTAAATGTGCTTAGATTATATTTACAAACAAAAGTGCAAAGCTGTGCCAGCTAAAGTGTTTTGTGTTGATTGCCTTAAATCTGTAGTTGAGTATTGTTTTATACAATATGCTATGTTTAAGGCTGATTCTTCCACAATTATTACAGGAAATATAGGGTAAATCCTGCAGGATCAATTCAAACAAATAGTGCCAGACTGCTTCCAATTATATGTCCTATCTTTGTTTGTTGATGTTTTATTTCAGCTAAGGTTGTTCTTCCACTAAACTCTTACTTCCTTTACAAAATTCCAGAAACTGAAAGCTAAACCTTATGGTCATACAAAAATGTATTTCAGAGACTAATACTTCAGCAAGTGTCATTAATGCTTAATAACAATAACCTTCTGCTAAACTGCATCTAGGATTAACAGTTCATTCTGCTTAAGAAGATCTAGAGGGCCTTAGAGAATGAAAGTCTGCTCTTATAGCAACATGTGTATGTTAATCAGGTCATGCTCACAGACTATACCAATTATTCTGTCTTCAAAAGACATAGCAAGCGTCCAGTAAATAATATTTAAAACAAAATTATCTGTATTATTAAAGCATGAAAAGTAAACACTGATTTTTTGAATATGGTTGGTATGATTGAAGTATGTTTTGACTGTGTTTTTGAATTTAGCTCTTGTGTTTGACAGCTTTATTCCCCATTCTATCACGGGCTCCCTGCCTCACAGGGTTAAGTCATTTAGCTTTTTTGCATTCAAATTTGCATGTAGCTTGTCCACTGCTGCAAGCTATCTCATCTTCTGATCTGCCAAAACCCAACCCATGCATGTGTTACCTAAGAATATCACTTACTTTCTAGAGTTTGCTGAAGCTCGTGGATGGTGCTCAGGAGAACATGAAACTGCTTTCTTCTCAGCTCCAGCTGGAATGATCAAGAGTATATTCAGAAAACTCAGAGCATATACAGCCAAACAACTCGTAGCAGATTCTTGTTTAATTATGTTCCCATTAAATAATTATGCAATAATCTCTATGAAAAACCTACCTTATCTTCAACATTTTCTTTAATGTGAGAAAGGTGTTGAAGTTCTTTTCCCAAAGCTTCTAGCTGCCTGGAAAGGAATTGTCACAGTAATTTATTTATTTTTTTAAAAAGTTCTCTGAATTTACTGAAAAACGGGTTTAAGTAATAAATAAACAGCGTGGCTAATAGTACTGCAAAGGTAAACAAAGCACAATAAAAGGAATGACATACATGTAAGGCTACTTCACCTAAAGAGGCAATAAACACAGCAATTGTCAGATAAAGTACTCCATCTCTGACAGTAGCCTGACCAGACACAGTAGTGGATAATCATGAACTTTACAGTAGATTTACACAGAGTAATCCACATTTCAGATGATACATGACTTAGCTTATTCCTTAGAAAGCAATATTCAATATTTGTACTCCTGTGATCCATAGATATGCTCTCATTTTCTTCTCCCATCCCAGCTATTATTTTAATTAAGAGATAAAGGAAGTATGCAACATCTATAATCTTTGTTATTATTCCTGTCTTCTTTGGATATGTAACCTGTCAAGCCCTCTTTAGGACCCTTCTGCAAGCATTTGTTTTCTATTCTCATCTGGTCCACTACAATCCTTTCTGAGATCTGGCACAGAATAATAGGTACCAGCTTTCAAATGAGGATGAAGCAAACCTCCAGTTTGGCCCTGCTCGTTTTCCTGTAATGCCTCTTGTAATTTATGATCCATATGATGAGATCAACCTGTTTCTTTACAGGTCAGGTGGATTGAGGCTGATTAATTAGCAGGCAGAGCTGTATACAGGTCAGCGAGGGAACAAAGTTGTTTTTTTCTGAAGCACTGAGAGCTATTGCAACTAGTCTGGGCAGGGAATCACAGAAGGGCTTCCAGTCACGATGGCTGGGAAAAAGCTCTGGTTTAATGCAACCTCAGGGTGTTGTCTGTTTCTGAGGTAGTACACTGGTATCTGGAGGGGAATGCCTTAAATATGGTTGGGTGTGGCACTGTAAACCTTCCTATTATGGAAACAGACTGACAGCTTATAGGCTTATGCAATGATTTCACTACCTGGCTTCTAGTTTCTGAAAGGCTTCTGTTTCACCAAACATTGTTTATGCGTTGCTGTCAGCTATAAGCAGGCAGTGAGAAGACAAGCAATTTTCTAGCAATGTCCGAGCTACACCTGGTGTTTTACTTCTCTTACTTTCAGCTCCAGAAAATCTTTGCCTGATCTTCTCATTTTTCTGTCTCCTTTTCTAAGACTGGTGTCATTGCTTCATGCTGTAACAGCTCTTTTGATAAGGCAGGTAATTACACTGGCGCTGCCATTTAGTGGTCCGGCTCCTGTCACTTCCTGACTTGGCTACTATGCATTACTCATGACTAAGTCAATAACAATTTCTCCTCCTTTGTGCTGCAGGACTAGTTGTTCCAAGAAATAGCCCCTTAAAAGCATTAAAAAAAGTGTTTTTCTGAACTTTGTCCTATCGTGCTGTATGACTTGCTAAAGCTGTAAGTGTAACCCTTGCAATAAACCATGGTGTTTCTCCTCACAAGAAGTTTTCTCTAGAGTTTTTAGTAACTAAGAGTTGATGGTGAGTCTCCCTCCATTCTGACTTAAGGGTGGGTTTTCCTGATTCACATTATGTGATTTTTTATATTTTTCCTCTCAAACTAGGGAAAGAAAGCCTTGTAATTAAAACACTGGGGGAAAACTTTGTGCAGTTTCTATGTTTAGTGTTCACATGGGGAAGTCAGTTAAAGCTGCAATACATTTGAAGTAAGCTCTCTCTAAAGATGTTTCCATTCTCTTACTATGTCTGATTTGTAAAATCTGTAAAATAGAGACTCTGCAAGTCCACATCTTGGACTACAGGGGGGATATGTTGCAGACACTCTTACAGTGCATGAACAAAGGGTTATTTCTAACAATATACTCTTCTAAGACGAAAGAAATTAAGTTTAAGAAAAGCTAAAATGCTAAATTCATTAGCTGACCTTATTGACATTTACAGCTCTGCTCAAGAAACTGACACTTGGATGTGTTGTGCAAAATTAAAACAACCTCCCCTTCCAGATCTTAACAATCTGGCATCTTAAAAAAAAAAAAAACAAAACACAAAACTATCAATTAGTTGTTTCCATTCTAAGTCAACTGACTTATCTGAAAAGCTTCACTTCTAATAATCCTTTTTTTATGAACCCTTGATAAATGGCACGTGCTGAGTAATGAAGTAAAGAAATAAGTAAATCACAAGAGAATGAACTGTAATAACAGAGATTGAGGCAATGAAGTCCAAGATGAGAAAGAAGCATATGAAATAGTGTCAGAAGTTTATAGCTAAACAAATTGCTAACATTAGGATAAATAATATGATAAATTCTTCCTGCTGCTATAAAACAGCATGGGACATGAAATAATAGCTTCCCTCTACAATTTCATTGAAAGCTGACAGCAGGATAGACACGAGCTACATTTAAATGAGAAAGTAATCCATGTCATGCCTTTAATCAGGTAAAGAAGAACAAACTTGTAGATGCTGTAAGTCCTGGAATGTTTCTGTGGCTTAATAATATTCAAAAGATGATCTCCTCGTGACTGCTCAAAATGACCCAAAAGCACAGGTAGCTGATCCAAACCCAGCTGTGACAGGTAATACTGGAGGTTATATGCAGGACGAGTTGGACAACAGGTAGGTCTTACCTACATGCCAGGGCAGGCTATACTGTGGTACACAAGGTAGTAATTTGTAAGCAGGCATGCAGGAACAACTACTAGAAGGAAAACACAGAACAACACTACAAGCTTTCTCTTGCTTTCTCTACTTCTTATTCTATCTTACTTGCCTGTGTGATACATATTCTGCATGATTACTTGCTGCTGCACTTTACAGCACTGCCGTGCTATCTCTCTTTCCTGATCAACTTGTCACTGATAAACTGCCGTGCATTTACATCTGAGTTCATCCATTCACCTTAACAATGGAAAAACTTCAAATACAAAATTATTAGTAATGTTTCTGAACCCGTACAGATAGAGATTAATGAAGGAAAGCTGATAAGGGCACAATTTTAAAATGAAACACCAGTTTTTCTTGCATCAAAACTATGTAAGAGGGACAAAAAGGTCAAATTGTGAAACCAAGAAAATGTCAAATCTGGTGATTTAATTTGCTGGTTTATTGTAATCTAATGCAGTCTCATACTTACTTCAGTGTTTCGTGCCTGTCTGGATGGTGCTGTATAACTTTGGCCAATGCATCATATTCTGAAAGAAATTTAAATATTATTAGTCTAAATTCTGAAGGTATAGATATAAGAATTTAAAATTCCCCATCAGTTCTTTCTACTTCTCAAAAAAGTGTCCTAACATTTTCAAATCTCTACGTAACATCTTGCACATAAAAAAGGAACATTCATGTAAAACTGTATAAAAATATACTATAACAGATTCAAGTAGATGACTACATGAAAGTCAGTTTTAAATAAAGATCAGGTGATAGTAAGCCCTTAATTACTTACTCAAACTTACCCAGTACTAGGGATTTGTAAAGGATAAGAAAACATGACCTTTAGATAGCTCTGCACCGCTTCAGATGTATTTGTGTATGAATCTTAAGTGTTGCTTTTATATATAATCTAATACATATAGGAAACTGTGGATAGGATACTACACAGACATTTAAGATTTTTAGAGAAAAATAAAACGCTGCAAGAGAAACAACAGCTTGATTTAACTTTTTTTTGTACATTAAAAACGACATGATGGTTATGTAGACAATTAAAGTGGGCACTTCCTAAAGGTAATATTTTACATACACTAATCACCTCATTCAGATGGAAAATGTGGGCAGAACATCTTTGAAAGCAAACACTTTTGACCTGTGCTTGTAAAAATCTAAGTATTCTACTCTTCTACTGCTTAAGGCTCTTTACAGTTTCTAATAGGGTCTAAAATTATCCACAGAACACACCTGGATGTGGTTTTTAAAGGTTTTAAAGCCTTTTACCTGTTACAGCTGTTCTTTTTTTTTTTTTTTTTAAACTATTTATTTTCACATTTCAATTTTTAGGAAGCAAACTTTTGCTTTCCCAATTGCTAAATTTTGATAAGACTATTGCAGGGAAATGTTTTAAGTTTCAACCAAAAATATCAAATCCCTACTTTTAAGAGTAGGGAACAGTTGTGTCTAATAGGTGGTTCAGAGGTATTCTGCAAGGCCGTATTGGTTGGTGGGTATGCAACTGGCACAACTGCTCCTGTATTAGCTCTTACTTTCCTCCTGAAGAGCTGAAGGAATACACTTACATGATTTTTGGTGCTGGGTGGAAGCCTATTTAACTCTTTTGTCTTGCTGCTAGTAATGTGCTTTAGCTCTTAAGTCAACTGAATTGTTAAAGGATGCTTGGGAAGGTTTCTTTGGCTTGAGAACACCTCTAAGCTACTCTCCAAATTTTCCTGGTGTTATGTGTCACTGAGATTTACTGGCTTAACCTCAACAAGCAAACTTTCAGCAGCTTGTGTGGAACCCACCAGATAACGCTACATGTAGCGTTAATAACAGCATTTTCTTCTGCATTTTCAAGAACATGTAATCTATTTTCTGGTACAATGTATTTTAAAAGATAACATTTCAATAGAACCGCCCAGTGTAAATATTGCTCCTTACCCTGGCGATTTTTTCTAATTCTTTTTGCTTGCAGGATTTGTTTCTTGCATTCAGAAATCTTCTCATGTGCTGCAGCTATACTATTTTCTTTAACAGAAAGACACAAATCAAACAACAAAAGCCAACAATCCATTCTGCTAAATCATCACAAACAGCTCTTTACACGATGGCCTGCAAGCTCCATGAGGTTCAAAGCTATACTTCAACAGACTAAAAAAAGTTTTTATTTATACATATTTATACACACTTTAAACACTGATAAGATACAAGGGCAACTACTACTGGTATTAAAATATTTTTTTTAAGTCACCCATTCTATGTTTACATTTTGTTTATCAGATGTGACTCGAGCTTCTTTATGAAAGAGAAATTCAAATAAGATTGACTTTTTTTCTCATCCTTTACCTATATCCTTGTAGATTTTTTCATAATTTTCCATCTCTCTCAGGTTCATGTCATATACCAGAAGAGTTTTTCCCATTGAAAATTCACACTGTGATAAAGTACTCAGCATTCGTTGGTACTGACTGTAACTGAAAGCAAACAAGACGTTTATTCCTCAGCAGCATGAAAATACCTGCCCGTTTTTATATAATCAGAAAAAAACAAAGCCTCAGGTAACGCAAGGAACTGTTAAAACAACAGCAATTATTCAAGTAATAAAATATTTCTAAGATTCGATGTATAACTATTGAAAGTGCAGTTAAAAATGAATGCTGCACCATTTAATTCTATCATCGTGTCCTTAAAGGTGCAAAGCAGCATTAGAGCACGGGCAGATTGCTCCAGGGATTACACCCTTCCCAACTAGGGCCGGCTCTGTGACCACCACGATTAATATTTAAACACTCCAGCGCTTCTCTATGCACAGCATCATCACAGAATGTCCTCCTGGAATTTATATCCAGCATCAGCACAGACCCTGCAGCAGAACAACATGTTGTTGCTCAACCTTTAGTTCTTTGGCCTGTTGTTTTCCTCCTTCTTTTCAGGGCAGCACAGCAGAAGCAGCACAGCCCCCACATAGCAGAACAAATGCAGAGCCACCAACCGGAGCACTCAAGTCGTGTTCCTGTTGTAATAACAGGACTGCTGAATCGTGAAGCAACGTGCAGAGCCCTCACTGCTCTGTTAGATTTCAGGATGGTTTGCTCTGTAATTTTTGACATTTCTTGCCGCAGCTCCTGGGCTCTGTCCTGAGAACCACACAGGGCTGAACATAGCAAAGATCATAGAATGGCTTGGGTTGAAAAGGACCACAGTGATCATCTAGTTTCAACCCCCTGCTGTGTGCAGGATTGCCAACCGCCAGACCAGGTTGCCCATCCAGCCTGGCTGGATCCATGTGAACGCAGTTTACTTTCTTTGTCTAAACAGAAGCTCAGTTTTGTGCTGAACCGCAAAGCAATGAGTTTCAAGACTTAAAAACAGCAAACAAATACCCTTCCTCCTGAGATCCGGAGTTGCACCACTTGATGAAACTCTTCACCAGCAGATTGATCCTCCTGTCGTCCCCGGCTCCGTCACCATCAATGAGAAGCCGTTTGCGGATAACTTCATCTGTGGAAAAAACGGGGTTTAGGCTCCGCGCCTGGAGCACGGCACGGCAGGGGCTCGGCCAGGAGGACGCGGGCGAAAGAAAGAAGCGGGGCCCGAGAGGCCCGGCGGAGCTCCAGGCCGCGGCGCAGAGCGTAGCGGCACGGAGGGCTCCGCGCGGGGCGAGGCCGAGCCGGGCAGCCGCGGGGTTCCTCCGGGGAAAGCGGCCCGGAGCGGGGGCCGCGGGGAGGGAGGGCGGCGGGGAGGAGGTCTCACCGTCGGTCACGGCCCCCATGGCGGCGAGCGGCGGAGCCGGCGGGGCGGCGGCAGCAGCGAGTGAGGTCAGCTTCCCACAATGCAGCCGGCGAGAGCGGCGGCCATGGAGGGGGAGGCGGCGGCGGCGGCGGCTGGGGCCTGAGCCGGCTGGCGACGAACGCGCGGCCCGGCGGCGGAGCGGCGGGGAGGGCCGGCGGGGAGGCCCGCGCCCCGCGCGGAACCGGCCCCCTGGCGAGGGACGGCCCCGCCAGGTGAGCGGCCGACGGGGGAGGGAAGCGGAGGTCCCCGCGCCCGCGGCCAGGCTCCACCTCCCGACCACCGCGCCCCCGGCCCCGCCGCCCCCCGCCCGGCCGCTCCGCCATGCCCTCGGCACGTGGCCCTCGCCCTTCGACGCCCGGCATCGAGCCGCGGGCACGGCGCTGCGAGCGCGGGGGAGCCGGGCCGTGCGCCCAGGGTCGCGCTTGGGGACGTGGCTGTGGTGTGTGCATTGACACGAGGGGCAGAGGGAAGGGCGCGGAAATGTTGTCCCTGCGGGGTTTCCTTTGGGTGCTAACCAAAGCGGGCTGTGCCTGTGGAAAAGCTAGCCAGTGCTGTGCTGAGCCAGGAGAAAGGAGGCGTTAAGCTGTTGGATGAGATCAAGTGTTGGGTTTTTGCCTTTTGGACCAAAGTGTTGACACCTGCGCCGTGCTAACATTGATAATGTTGCTGTCGGTTTGGTAATGGCGCGTCAGATGTGTGCCCAGGCGCTGACATCGCGGCATTGCCTCCTCTTGGTTGGACACTAAAGACACGCAGGCTCGCTCCACTCGGTGCTGTGCTTTAACACAGAATGGGTGTAAGGAGGAAAGAACCACACCAGCCTGCAGTCTCATCTCCATCTTCCTGGTTTTAGAGCTGTGAGTGATGATGGGATTTTTTTTTGTTAGGGATGGAGGTGTGTAACAGGAGTTTTACGTATTGCTAGATTGTTGCAAGCCAGCAGTTTGGGTCCTGAAGTGACACCTGGTGGGTTCTTGGCCAGGTGCTGCTGGGGAGGGCTGCAGCCTGTGGTCATTAAAGCCCCATCTGAATTTTTCAGAATGAAGAATTTCCAGGGTAGAAAAACTGGGTAAATATGCTTTCTTCTTCATTTTTATGCATCGCTGTGTGATCTGTGAGTGAAATAATTTGATGTGAAAATGGCATTTTCTGCAGAGTTATGCAAAGTTTAGGCCAAAGAGCAGGCGATGAATCCCTGAACTGTGCGTGTGCATGCAACAATACCTTCATGAAATCTGAATGTTTCCATTTAATCTATTTAGTTTGATGAAAATGTTTGCTTTTCCCAAGGCTTTGGTCCCTTTGGTATTGAGTGTTCTGGCAAACGGTGAGAAGGCGGCCTAAGTGAACTGTAGAGATTTTATACAGCATGGTTTGTTGCTGCTGTCCCCTTTCTACCCACTGATTACCTCTTAGAACTTCAGCATCTTGGAGCATCCTGGTCAATACTATTCTTGCCATACTCTTGTCTCTTTCCTTTTCTACTGTGATGAGAAGTTGAGCAGAACTGTAGGGTATTATAGGAGGGAACTCAATTTTGCAATTATTGGTTTAATAATGCAAGAACAGTTCTGTGTCATTTCTTGTTCTTTAATATTTTCTCACTTTTTGTTTATCGTTGCAGTGTTGGTCAGATCGCTTTACTCCACAGTGACAAATACCTTGAGTAATTAATTTAGAATACAGCAATCCGTATAATTAGTTAATTATTTTTAATGACTTTTATGCCATTCTTGTCTTCATTCTTGTCTTATGTCACTGATTACAGCATTCTTATAAATGCTCTGTCCTGGGGTCTTATAAGAAGAATTTAGGGAACAAATCCATTGTTTTTTCTTTCTGAAACAGTTTTCAGATATCATCAGTGTTCATTAACTTTCCTATTTCAAAATGGGAGCTAGAACTTGGTAAATGCATCATGAGGAATCTCACTAAGCTACATGTTGATGTTAAATCCTGCTGTCTTTCCTCTCCTGTTTTGCCACAACGTGTTTTGCCCAAGAAGCCAGTTTCAGCTTGCTGGATTTCTGTACTCATTCACTGTGTCTTTGGAGTCTTCTTTCAGCTCGCTCCACTTCTAAGCAGAGTTCCTCATCTTGTAAGTATAAAACAACCTTTGTTGCACGTGTATGGGGTGCGTGTTGCACTAGGCTGTACCCAAGGATGTTTTTTGCATTAATTCAGTGTTTGATGTAGGTCTCTGGAACGGGCTCTACTCATTCTTATTTATTTATCCTTCACCAGTTCTTGTATTCTGTGCAGACTCCATCAGCTTCAGCCCTTTATATAACCCTTCAATTAACAGGCAGAAATACTGAGTAGCATTGGACCTTCACTAAGAAATCAGTATTGCAGATTCATGAAGTAGGAAAAAATGTCTTGCACAGGGCATAGCATATTCCTCCATGCCAGGTAATTTGGATTAAGTACCTGTGCAAGCTTTCAACCAAGCTAAACATGATGTAGATTTTCCTCTTTCCTTGAATTCCTTTACATGTGCCACATGGTAAGACCTTGAAGCAGCTTATACATAATAATTTGTTACACACCTGTCCTTGTCTAACCAGTGAAATGATCCTCTGTAATGTTTCCAGGTGTCCCTGGATACAGTGTAAGCTGGGTACCTTCAGTGCTGTGAGATGTTACACATGCATGGAAGTGGCTTAGATTTTCATCATCCTCTTTTTTTTCCTAAAAAAATGGCTTTTAAGTACACTTATTATTTTTTTAATTGAAGAAATCTGTTAGTGTTGAGGTTTTCTTTCTTGAAAAAAAAAATATCTGAAATAATTTCACAGAGTTTAAGCTAACTTTATACATCCTCCCCTTTAACTACGGTGTGTATATATATATACACTTTCCAACTGCAGAAAAAATTAAAGGTAAAGAAGCTTTTCATAGTATTCAAGGGTATAATGAGCTATGATTTTTAGAGCTAAGAAAACATCTTTAACTATTGATGAGGTGGATTTAAAATATTTTTCCTAAGCCACCCTAATAATTTATGAGGTGGTTTTAGATTCCAGGTTTTCTTCGTGTTGAATAACTCCTAAATCAGACTGTTGTGTGGCATTAAATCTTGCAGAGATCTAAGTATAGTAGGTCAGAAACTACAAGGTATTTTTATCCAGTCCAACCTATATTCTTGTCAGAAAGTCGCGCCAAATTTATTTAGTGAGACCTATTTTCTGTAAGCCTAAGTTTAGCATTACTGTCCTTTATTTCTTTGTTGATTGTATTCCGTGATTTTGTGCACGGCTGATATTGAGCTAACCTACCATTGTCACCCTGTTTTCTCTTGTAAATTACTGTTACGTTTTGTCTGCAGTCTTCTTTGGCTTCTTTACCCTCGGTATTTACAGCAAATCAGCAGCAGTGTTTCAAGTAATTGCCATATTATTCAGTAAAAATTCTTAGATGCTTGCTGTCTAGTTCTGCAGATATTCAAATGTTCACTCTTGGCAGATAGGACTGAATTTTTTCAAAAGAATAGTTAAAAAAGAAAAAGAAAAAAAAAAGCTTTTTATTTTTTTTTTTGTCTTAACAGTGTGATTCTTAGCCTTGTAAAAAGCTTTCCTAACATGGATCCATGTGTTTCCACGGAGCTAGCCCATTTTCATAGAGTTACAGCATAACAAGAGAAGGAAGAGCAAGAATGCTCTTTGGGACTGTGGGTTCCTGCCTGGTGAGAACATCAAGGTGCTTTAACACGTGTCTCGTGGAGCTCAGTGTCATGAAACTGCAGCAAGCTGTGTTAGGTAGTTAGATTTTCTCTTAATGCAAAAGTCATTAACCCCAGAGGTTTCAGCTGCATGTGATGTGATGATGATGGCTAGGAGGTTGTATGCCATCTCTGTGATCCATGATTTAAAATGGCTTTGAGGTAATTTTTGGGTGACATTTTGTATTTCATGCATGTTATAAGGAAGCAGCCATTTGTGCTTGTGGAGCTGTTTTGAAAAAATTGGTCACTTATCTGGTAGTCTCTTTGTTGGCAGGATGTTTTAAGTGTGTCATTATGTTCATTGGGTGAACAATCAGAGGGCTGCAAATACCTTATTTACTCGTGTGACATCTAAATAAATAGCTGGTGGTGTTCCTGAGGAACTTTTGCAGAAGGTTCAGAGGGAAGCCAGGTGTTTCCTGCTTGTGCCTTCCTTGAGAGAACCCCATGGCCCAGTGTTGGCCTCAGGAGAGCCACACACAGCTCTTGCACAGGGCTGAGTCAGCCCTTCAGGCCTTACAGAAGGTAGTTTGTTGTTTTTTGGTTGTTGCAGTGTGTTTCTTCTTACAAGCAGCAGAAATCTGTGGGGGAACACCTAGAAATTTTACATGGCTTTCTGAGCTTGGCAAAGTAAGATCCTGTGCCATGGGAAGATGTTGGAAGCAGCACTTCTGTCTCAGAAGATGGAGAAAGTATTGCGTCTGTTTTGATTAACATATGGTTTCTGTTTAAAAGCAGTTTTATACATTGCCATGGATCACTTTATGGCTTAAAATCATATTTTCTTTTAATAGAGTAACTCTGTCAGTTGTAGTGTTTAAGAAGAGCTGTGATTTGTGGCTCCAGAACAACGCAGTACTCTGAGGCATTTGCTCACACCTTGGCTTCTGAGTCTGAGCAGGGAAACAGAGGCATGGTCACATGCTTTGGTGATGCCTGCTCATTTTTACATTCTTATGTTTTAATGCATCACGTCATGTTTCTGACCATTATTACCCTACAGCAGTGACTCAAAGCAGGGCAAAACCCCCAAAGAGAAGCAGTAGCTTTCTTAGGAAGAAGACATGCTTTCCTCCCTCTCGTTTTCTTTTACAAATGGGCCAAGCGTTTCTTTGAAAATATTGCTTCAGTCCTGTGAAAGCAAATGGTTTAAACAACTGTTTCAGAAGATGTATGTGGAGAAGATAGTCCATCTTTTCCAGCAGAGGCTGTGATCCAGGTAGGGAGGTGCATGTTGTGGCCCTTCATCACTCTGCTCAGACAGGTTGTACCAAAGGGAAGACTCGACCTAGCTGAAGCCAGAGGGGTTTCCATGAAAAAGGAGAGGGCCAAATGCTTCGGGATTTGCAAGTGTTTCCTTAGAATTACACCAGCTGAAGCAGCTGGAAGGAGATGATGAATATGCACATTTTCTACCCAGTAGCTAAGTAGGAATGTGCTTAAATCCTGCCTGTATCCAGGGCTAAGCACCTTTCTCTAGGGAGCATTTTGGATTCACGCTCTCTTGAAATTAGGATCATAAGCTCTTTCTTTCAAAGGGGGGAGTAAAGGTCAGTCTTTGCTTTCAAAACCCAGGAGGTGGTGATGGTTCTGGTTCCCTTTTTGTCATTAGCGGGGCTGTTATCCGCTAGAACGCTCACCACGTGTGGGAGCCTTCAACCCAGCCATCCTCCATCCGGAGGAGATTAATGCTCTTAATTCCTTCCATCAGAGCGAATTTTGTAATCAGCAGGCTGTTGGCTAGTGTAAGGTGGTAGTGCTGTCAGAAGGACAGAATGAACTCGACTCTGTAGCCCAGCACATAGCTATTAGATGGCTCAGAACTAAAGCTTTTAAGGAAATAATGCATAAAATCAAACCAGTCATTTCAGAAGCTCGAGAGAAAGACATGCAAGCATTGCAAAAATCACTTTCAGATTGAAGACCTTTCAGATTCTCTTCAAAGATGTGTATGAGTGCCTTTGTGGTAATTTCCAGATTTTATGTGCAAGCAGGAATAGAAGTTGGACTTGAAAAGTGTAGGTAGAAAAAAACACCTTGTGAAACCATAATGAAAAAATCTGTCTGATAAACTGCTTTGGGGGAGGAGCAGACGGTAGCTGGGACAATGGATTTCACACCTGCTGATAAGGGAGAGGTTGGACACAGATACATTATGTATTTAGATAGTGTACATAGATATATACGTGTTGTACATCTATGCAGATTTTCTATGCAGTTGAGATATGAAGGTGGTTATATGTGTGGCTATGAAAGTGACTGTGTATGCAGGTTAAGGTCAATTCATATGAAAATCTATGCATTCAGGCCAAAATGTTATTTCTGAGTAGGATTTACAAAGCTCCCAGTCCAATCTGTGTTGTAACAATATTTTGGTAGAGACTTGGTATAAACAAACATTCTGTTTTGGGTTTGTTTTGAAAAGTGTTAGTGCAGAATGTCTGAAATCTGTAAGGCATTCTTTCTGGTCCTCTGTCTTTTGCCTTTATTTTAATGAAAATATAACTATCGATTATATGTGGGTAAAAGTGCTCTAATAAAGGAGAAAAGGCAGAAAGATTGGATTTTATTACTTAAATGAATAAAGATGGGCTTCTAAGAGCTGAGGATAAAACAAAGCCATGCTAATAATAACTACAACTGTGCACCTGTGATTTTGTGGTTCATTGTAAATGTTTTCACTTCAGTTTCATTCCAGTGTTGCTTTGGCAGTTACATTTATTGAACGTTTTCTTCATTTCTGAGATCCGCTTGTGGTTTGTGGGGTGTGAGCATAAAGTTAGAATGGGATTGAACAAGAAAATGGCCCAAAATGAAATCATGCACATGTGTGTTAGCACATATGGGGATTTTTTTACATGATGTAATGAGTTTGAAATTGAATAAAATACCTAAAATGCACTTGAGCTGCAGGCACTTGGCCCGGGTTGGAACAGGAGAGTATTTACAGTGCAGTTTTCTAGTAAAGCTTTTCTTCCCTCCTGTTACATCAAAAAACTTGAACAAACAGCAGCCACTGGCTGTAACTGTAGATCAAATGTCATCAAAGAAATGGAAGGAAATAGCTCAAGAGCTGCTGTTTTCAAATGTTTATGTTAAGGAAATCTGTCCTGATCTTTCAAGCTCTTGAACGTATTTTGAGCTGTAGTACTGAAAGGCATTGAAGTGTTTTCAATGGGATTTTCCGCAGTGCGAAGGGAGATGGCTGGTTTTGAAAGGAGCACTTTTAGCCTTAACTCTGCAATGAGTTGGGTTTGCTTGTTTGTTTGTTCTAAGATTGCACTTTTCTGTTGGATAAATTATTAAGATCGTGCACCACATCCCCTGTGTTAGAATTTAAAATGGACTCAGGGTAATCACAGCTCAAAACAGGGCTGCTTTGTGTTTGCATTTCAAAATAGACTTTATCTTTAAAAATGTCAGCAGTAAAATGTATGCACTATGTATGTATTATTGTATTATATGTATTATGCATATTATATATGTAATATGCTTGGCCCCTATGTGTGGGACATGGCTGATGTCCCCTGGGAGCAGATACAGTACGCACAACAGGGATGTGTTTCAGAGAAGCAGGCGTGTTCCAGCAGATCTCTGATGTTGGAGTCGGCTTTTGATGTGGTGGCGACACAGGTAGCGAGTTTCCTAAGGACTGGTGTATTCTCACTGAATCTTCTTTATTTGTAATCGCCTCTTCATAGAGCCACTTTCCCATCCTGTCTTTCTAGAACTTGGCACAGAGATGACAATTCTAAGACAGCCCTTTTGCGACCTGCCTTTTCTTCTCTTTCTGCTTGTATCAATGAGCGCAGCTGCTCTTCTGTATCTCTTTTCTTGGTGGTTGTTCTTGGTGCTCTTCTGCAGGCATTGCTCCTTCCCAGAGACCTCCTGCAGTAAGCAGTTGTTCTCTGCTGCCTTCCACGCAAGTGGGATCTTTTATTCAGCTGCAGCACTGTCATTGCTTGGGGAAAAGAGCAGCCTAGCACAGGATAGCTGCTGGTAGGTACAGGCATTCTTTTCACTTCTATCAAGTCACATTTTGTAAAGATTTACTTTGAAGCTTTTGGATTAATCTTCGTCTGGTTATTTTCCTTCATGTTTGGAAAGCAATTTTCTATGTTTCTAATGCTTCACCAACTCCCTGTGCACCATCTGTGATGTCAACAGGAATGTGCACAGTTTTGCTGCAGAGCGATGGGGACAACCTCCTTTTTATGTTTGTGCTCAGACCATAATAATGACATTTTATTATCTCGGGAACATTGAGTTTTTAAAGTGGTGGGAATATCACGTGTACTTTTGCTAGGTTTGTTTATAGGTACAAAACACTACATATAGAAGGAGCATTGACTGTGTTCAAGCTGAGTCTCCTAAACTTTGCTATGCAGAAAATTACATAGATTATTAAAAATCCTGAAAATCAGCCTATTTGACATCCTTAGTTTGAGATAAAGTATTCATTAACTGCCCACATGCAGGACAACAGGGTCGGTACCAAATGAAATCAGGAATGAAGAAGTGTGGAGGTGCCAAAGAAATTGCCTAAAGAGGTGAAAAACACATCATGGAAAGAAGTGCTGAGAGAATGTAATTCCTTAGCTTAAGTGAGAGGAGGCTGAGAGAGTGAGAAGACAGTTCTGTTGGAGAGCATTGCAAAGCGAGGAGCTTATGGCAAGTAAGGAAAGAAACAGGTCAGATTGCAGCAAGGTAGATTCAACATGGACAAACAATTTTCTGGTGAAGTAAAGTTGGAATAATCTTTTGCAGGTACAATGGTGCTTCCATTGCCAGAGGACTTCAAGAACAGGTTCAATTACCTATATTGTTCCCAACAGATAGTCTGGCTTCGTGCCTCGGTGCTGAGTGATAGGCTGTCTGACCTCTGGATGTTCCTGCTGCCCCTCCTTTGGTTAACAGACATCTAACTAAAACTGCACAGATTCTACTAGGATCAGAGTATAAGACCAATATACACTGGAATTTCTTTTCCCCCTCTGTGGCCTGTTCAGCAGCTTTACTTCAACTCGAGTTTTCCGTATTTGTAAGAAAGGCCATGACAGTTGTTAGGTAAAGGTTTTGGTTTTCAGTGGGTTTTGGTTTTTTGGGAGAGTGTTAGTTGCACGTAGGCCTCTAAGACGACGCTGTAGTATCTCTTCCTCTTTGAATATTCTTTGCTCTGATGTTACATCCAGGCTAGTTATGGGATTGTTATTCTACCTGGAAAAACCAAGAGAATTTGTGCAGTGCTTTGTGCAGGTCAGTGTGGCCCGAGCGTGGATCTGAAGGAGCAATTGTTGCATGTCACTGCATGCATGCAAGAGGTAGAAATTGTTGCTTTTGATAGACTACAGTGTGACTTTGGTTCATAGGTGCTGTGAGCTTTGTAATGGCATTTAATTTTGTCTGTGGATATACACCTAATTAGGGAAAATGTACTTCTTGGTGGGAATGGCAGTAAGAGGGAGGTGCAGTGTGTGACCTGGACATTATATGTCTGTTGTAATGATAGAGGTGAGAAGAAATCTAATACTTTCATTACCAGTCTTCTTGACTGTAAGAGGAGTGAGGAAACTGGGGAACTGATTTCTTCACAAGACATTAATAGCTATAATTAATAAATGGCTTTAATTGCCAAAGACTTTGTTAGCAGATACACACCAGCGGCTTCTTACCCATCTGTGGTTTGCAGAGAAAGTCACTGCTACAGGGAGTACGTCAAAATGCAAGTTATTTGATTTCCAGGTAAATAATAGCAATGACAACAAATCCTTCCTTTTATTTAGGTAACGAGCACCCAGTGGTTGCTTGATTTGTGAAAATTGAGTGTCCTGTTAATAGCCACGTGAGTAGTGATGGAAAAGATATTTTATATAGTATAATAAAGAGCCCTGAGTTAATATAGTTATAACTATGTGACAGATGGATACTGTGTGAGAAGTCTTGTTGGCTAAGTGGGCTTTTGTAGACATTTGAGCCATTGGTTTGTTGGTGTCAGTATGAATACAGATTGACTTGCCAGCTAAGGATGGCATTTTGCACTCACCTTCGTAGCATGAGCACACAATGTGGAACACAGGACTTACTTGCAAAGCAGTATAATGCTGCTTTATGTCTATTTTCCCCAGGTGTACAACTCCAGTGTTCATAACAAAATGAAATTGTCTTTTCAACTTAGAAAGAAAAGACAGGAGGCACGGACCAAATGCTCATTAGTCATTAAGAAGAGAAACCCAAATAATTTTTGAGGTAGTTGTAGCCTTTTAGAATATGAGTTCTCGTTGTTGTTGTTTTTAAATGGTTGGGATTAACATTTCTCTCATTGCTCTGACATTTTTCTCTGCTCCTTAACACCAGCGTTGTGTGCGAGCTGGTGGCTCCGACTCTAGGTGGCAGTCAGTGGTAGGCAGAAGGGAAGGCTGCTGGGTGCTTTGGCTTGAACCCTGCTATGTGCTCCGGTTGCCCTCTCTAGTTGGAATTTTTGTGGTGTTCGGTAGCAGTAAGTGTCACTTCAGCTTCTGCCGCTTTCAAATGGAAACAGAGATGCTATGAAGAAAGAAATAAGCAAAAAAGAAAGGCAAAAAATAAGGGTAACTGAGAAAATGGTGCAGTGAGACGTTCACAAAGGAGAGCTTTGGTGATGCTAAAAATAGTGAAGAGACTTCTTTACAGATCAGCAAGACTCTTGTCATAGATTAGCAGAAGCAGATTTCAGTTTATGATGGGAGGAATCCTCGTTTCCTGCTAAATTCAGTTTCAGTAGGTTGCAAAAGGTGCAACCGGGGATGAGAGGAGGAGGAGTACATTGTTGTACCCTGGTTTTTAGAAATGAGGATTTCCTGACAGCCTCTCAGGTGTGTCATTTGAGAAATACTTACTGCTTTAGATGTCATGTCTTCTACCTCTGCCCTGTCCCTCACCCTCCTTTTGCAGTGTCCGTCCTCTGCTCTTTATTTCTAACCTCTCCTGTCCACTTACAGGCAATTCCTTTCCTTCATTCCTGTCAGGTCTTTGCCTCTTGACTCTCCACTTTTTCTTCATTACAAAGTAGAGTAGGCTTCAATTTTTCTCTCTCCTTTTCCTTGAACAGGTCTCTTTGCCTGCCTGCCCAGTCACTGCTTGCAGTTGGACGTAGCAGTGCTTGCGTGCTGCTGCCTGTTGTAACTGCAGAGCAGCAGCAGACTCTCAGTACTTGCTGCACTGGGATGATTACATTTCAGGAGATGAATACAGTTTGATAAGAAAGCTGTTGTTGTAATAAATACAGTTCAAAAACAGGAATTAATCTATAAATTTTATTGATACATGGTTTTGAATTCAGTGCCAAATTACAGGCTTGTTTACCTCTGCTCAAATCTCAATAAGCTCCTTGAGTTGCTCTGGGTTTGCAGAGGGATACTTAAGATCAAATCTTGGCCTACAGTCTCGACAGTAAGAAAATGATTTACTGTTATGTTGTATGTATGTACATTAACAGCGTTTGTAAAGGGGCTGTGATGCTGCAAGTGCTTTGCAAGTGTTCTGCAAGGCAGGTCTTGTGCTAAAAAGCAGTAACTGATAAGCAAAGGCTGCTGATTCTTGCTTAATATAGTCCTAGCAACATCCCTTCATTTTTTAAACACGATAGTTTGACAGTGGAAAATACAGATTTCTGAAAAGTAAGATACCATGTTTGTAGGAAAAAGGGGAAAAAAAAACCAACAAAAAAACCCACAAAAACTAAAGCTTGAATCAGATGTTTATTTTTACATGTTTGTGGTGAAAAATACCATTGGCACATTATGTCAAGTCTTGCGATTCACAGTCAAGTGTGTTTCCAGAGACAGCTTGACAAATGTGGTCTATCATTTCTGAGAGAAAGCTTTCTGAAGAGATTTAGCAGTGATCTAGTGCAGTTTTCTGTGTGAAGCTCATATGCAAGAAAGACGAGATAGAGATAATTTTGGAATTATGTCAAGATTATGTGTTAGTATGACAGGTATCACAGTGCCTAATAGATGGCACAGCACAGAGATAATGAAGAGTGATGCTTTCTGTTCCCAGCCCTGTGCTGGGTCTGGTAGGTAGCTGTGGGCAAATCACTCTCCTCAATTTCTCTGTAAAAGTGATGATAATGATGTGTATTATTTTGTGTTTCATTTTGAGATCTAAGGGGAATACATAAAAATGAAGTGGTACAAACGCGGTGGGAAATACAAGGTAGTAAAATAAGCGTTTGTATTACAGGCAGCTTTGTACTGGCAATTGACAATAAAATTATTGATTCTTCTGCTTTTCTTTCCTGTTGAAAGTATCAGTATGTGTTCACAGGACTACAGAAAAAATCTTGCTGTTTCTTATGATACTCTGTTTTTCAGTGCCTCCTGCGGAATTTGCTGTAATGTTATTCTGCCTTTATTCTTGCCTATTCTGGTCCCTGTGAGGGACAGAAACAGCTTCAGTTCATGGAGGATAAGGACAGAAAAGGTCTGTCTATCTCCCTTTTCTCTGTCTCCTCCCTTTCTATTTCTCTGTCTCTCTTTGGCCATTGAAAATGTAGGTCATATTGCATCACCATAAAATGGAACAGTCAGAAAGGTGTTTGAAAAATGCTGACATCCTTAGCCTCGGGTGCATGCCAGTGTCCTTTGTTTACATTGAGAATAGTGTGGTACTCATGTAAGAACCAACATCTCTGTTCAGGTTAGTGGTATGGGAACTAAATTATGAGCCAGATTTTAAGATGCCTTTCATCTGCCTGCAGTAATTTAAAATTAGACAGATAAAATGCAGCCACTCACAATAATGATATACACAAGGAGCTAATTTGTAATCTTTAATCTGCAATAACCGTGACTGTGTAGCTTGAATAATATTACATTTAACAGAGAAGCTCGGTAATAAATTTTGCAAATCATGTTAATCATGTATACTCTGCATTGTCTTGATTAACTGTGCCTTTTTATCTTGAGAAGTGTCTGGGCTGATATTGCATGTTTGTGCACCCTTTGAAATGAGCCAAGTGGGATTTCATTTCTTTGTGGAACAATTGATATTCCTGATGTCCAGCATCCTTTTGCTTGCTACCAGCCTTTTGTGTTGCCTGTTTTTCTGATGTAATACAAGTTGTTATGGGTGTGAAATATTCCTGTCACACAAAATACGGAATGTTTCGTTTTCTTTACAGATGCATACGAATCCAGGTTTTAAAGAAATGTATAAATATAATTTCAACAGTCCTTACTTACCTTAGTTTGCAGGAACCTAATGTGCTTTTCAGATTGAACTTTCAAATGGTGGCATAAATCACACAGCAGAATGTAGGTATTTTCAACTAGAAGACAAGATCCTGCTTAGAGAATATCTGTCATTATTTCTGAAACTGAGTAATTTTTTAGCCTGTCTTTCCTCGCTTTGTGTGGTTGTATTTAAACTGTTGAAGTGTGATATGCGAAGGCTTCTTACGGCTTTTTAAATTGCACTGCCAAAGAAGACTTCTTGATTGTGAGAAAAGATGTTGCAAAACAAATGTAAAATTAGTGATGGGATGATTTCCTGAGCAAAATGATCAATGCAAATCTTTTTTTGTTGCAATTAGACAGAGGAAAATGACACTAGTCGGAGTTGAGATACCTCAGGTACACCTTGCTGTGTAGTTATTTGTTTTGTATCAGCTCCGTTAGAATTATTCAAAAGGCTTTGTTTTAATGAGTTAGACTTTTCATGAGAATATGTTTATCTTAAGTGGATAATATTCATTATTCATCATGGCTGTGCCTCTGTTACCTATGTAGATACACTTTTCACCAGGTTGTATAGCTTTTGCTCTGCCCATTATGGCTTCCTGTATTGCATGGTATTGAACAGCACTTGCAACCGAGTTCCTTTGGCGTTCGGGCAGCGGGACTGACATCATGCTCAGTCTGGTTTGAAAACGCAGGCTTTCTGCCTCTCCTTGGTTTGCTGCTTTGAGAATCTTTGTCACCTTTCCACCCTTCAGCTCACTCTCCCTTTTCCAGCACACTGAAGTGCTTTCCTTCTGCAGAGGGAGCTCCTCGTGGCTTGTTCTCAATCATCTGATCCCTGCCTTACATTACTCTTTGCTGACAGTTGTGGTTGTAATTGACCTGCTGTAAATTCTCAGTAAGAACTGTTCCTGTTCTTTGCCACCTATTATCCAGAGAAAGACTCCTCTTTAAAGAGTCATTAAACTGTCACTTTATTCTTCTGAAGTTTACTCTCTTGACTTGCTTCAAACTCAAATCCAGATGTAATCCCTAGAGCAAAATTCACAGGTGGTAACACAGCGTGCTCTGATCTCTTGTACGTAGGAATAAAATGTTTACTGTTTTTTCATTCACCCTCATCTGCTCCATTGTTTGTACTTCCCACTGATTGCCCTATTCCCAGATTTTTAAGCTTTCAGAGAAGCCTTCTGTTTTATGGGTGACTTTTTGGTTTCCATTTTTGCACGAAGCAGTGAAACCTGCCTTTTATCCAACTTGTAACATTTAAATCAAGATAAAAGGAAGGGTGTTCTGCATGCAGAGCTCCCGAATTCCCTGAAGAAATCGGGGTTGAGATTAAGCAGTTGAGTTACTTTCATGGCAGGAAGATCATATGCTTGAAGGGGCTGAGACTGTGAGGCTGAGCACTGAGTGATCTTCTGCAAAGGGGAGAGTCTGCATGAATTCATGTCCTAAACAGGCAATGGAAAAATGAAAACGTTTTTGACAAACATTTCCTTTCTCAGCAAGCAGCAACAAGAATTGAAGAGAAAGCTTAATATTGTAGGATTTGATTAGATATTTCTGTGTAACACTTACTTATAATTTCTGAAACTTCTATTAATGTAGAAATTTGCTAACAGTTACCTCGAGTCTTATTCACTGCAAAGCAGAACAGTAAATGCAGAGGGGAGAGAAAATAATACTGTACGTGTTCTCAAGTGTTGTCCACTGAAGACAAGAATCTGTATGTATTTATTTATTTTACCAAGCAATTAGAATATCATGAAGCTCTGTTGTGCTTCTTAGGCTCAAGCATGTTACTGAGCAGAGTAAAGCTTAGTGAAGGTAAGAAACTGTAAATGTATCTGTAGGTCTTATCAGTCCAGCCCGTGTCAGCTGGTAAGCTGCAATTTAAAAGGAGAAAAAAGGGTCTTGTCCTCAGTGCACAAAAAGAATTTGAAGGCATGAAGTCAGTTTGCAGGCAGCTTCCCAGAAGGCAGGAAGAGCTTCGTTCTGCACCTTCCGTCGGGCTCAGCCCTCCTGCCCCGGCACGGCTCGGATGCCCTCTTGGACTGCATTCCTCTTGTCTGGACTTTAATCCTTGGAGAGGAAAAAATAATTCTCTCTGAAGTGTCATCCGTCCGCAGCACTAGATGGCTTGTTTGTATGCATCTTCGTGGCTTCTTAGTAAAATGAAGGAAAAATGCTGGTTTAACTTCAAAACGCAAAGGCCAGTTATTTGATCTTCAGTATAACCCATGCATGAGGATGGGTGAAAATTGTTTTAAAATTTTAGCCAATTAGGCATTAATTTGCACTAAAACAAAGCCAACCGTGCCAAAATTTATGTGAACAGTAAGTTTGTAAGCATTAAATGAAAGGACTTTAAAAACTTGAGCTTGAGATCAGGGAAGTTCCTGTTGTGGGAAAAGCTTCTGTGTATCTTTCTAATTTTTATTAAATCCCTCATCAGCAATACAGTAATAGTCACTAATGACTCTTACACAGGGGATCATTTTTAGCTATCCACGTTCTGTGACATGGTGGTAAAAATGTCAGTGGCTGCGTACCGAGAGCTCCTGTTATTGGAGCCGTGTTATATTCTAGAAAAATCCTGTGCAGAAAATACAGCGCTGTCGTTTTACCAGCTGGCCATACAGACACCAATTTCTGCTTGGAAATCTGGTCAGAGGTTGGCGATGTGAGCGCAGTAACTGGGCTGAAGATTGAGATTTAAACCAATGCATACCTTTCTGGTAATGTCAGGCTGCCGTTTAAAGAGCTGTTCTGTGCAAAGAGGGCATAACAGTTCCGTGCTTACCTTTCCATTTTAAATTCATTGCAGAAAATGTGTTTGTAAAGCTGATAGAATGCTTCGTATTGGGTTTTAAATAGATGTAGTCGGAGTTATGAAACTGAAATAAGGTTTCAAATGTCTTACTGCTGTACTCCTTGTTTTGTTTCAGAATTAATCAGATACAAGTTAGAGAAAGCTTCCAGAATCTGAACAGATGAAGATCAATTGATAAATCAACCCAGTGATTCGCCACAATTTCAAGGTACTGTGACATGCTTACCAAAATATTTTCCTTAAGCTTAATATTCACATACTTTAGATGTGAGGAGCGTGGAGAACAGGATATTAACAGGGTTGCAAAGCAAGCCTGAAGTGTTACCAGATGCAGTGGGGAGAGGTTGTTTTTTTTGTTGTTATTTTTTTTTAATGCAGGTGTTTAATATATGTTTCAGTGGAAAATAAAGTGACTTCACAATCGACCTAAAGGGACTTCAAGCTTGAAACAGTCAAGCTGGAAAAAGATTGTAAGCTGTACCTCAGTCACTTAGATCAAGTGATTTGGACAAGGAAGGTTTGGCGTAGATATCATGTGACAATTTAAATGTATTTATTACAGCTTAGAAGATGTTAACTTCTTTTTTCTAAGTAATTAATTTTATCTATTTCTGAATTTCTGTCATATTTTAATGTATTGGAAGGCTCTAATGCTCTGGTATGTACCGTAGCCTACCAGAAAGTACAATTGTAAACTGGGGCAAGAATTATACAGTTACTGAGCACAGTTGAGATTCTTCTCCATAACTGGCAGAACATTAGGAAAAAAAGTGAGAATTATGATAATAAGTTGAAATTTGGCTGAAGAGCTGATTTTACAGATTATAGGAACTTCTAATTCATAGAGACAGTATCTGTTTCTTTCTCTGTTTCCCCTACATGTTAATATTTGCTCTCTATCATCACATGCATTTCACCATCTTGTGTATTTTTTCTTGATATAACGAAAGAAAAGATTTTGCTCAGAGTTTGCATTTTCCTTATACACAAACTTGGAAAATGCAGTCTGCTTCAGACAAACTAGTATTTGCTGTGCAAATCATCTTTTAGTATCTTTTAAAGTAGATGGTAGCAGAAGGGGCCATTACAGTGAACACAGAGCTGGTCTGCAGAATTTATTTAAGTGGCAGAATTAATCTGGGCTCAAGAAGAGTGCAGAATGTTTGTCACAGTGTTGCTCTTAAACTGCTGTCTTCTCTTGAACAGCTCAGCAAAATTCCTTTTTAACCCTCAATTCTGCATTTGAAAGTTTATATTTTGAAAGTTTATGTGAAAGAAAGTGCTGATTCAGGAAGAGAAATAGTGTAAAACTTACCTATGGGCTCCTTTTGCAAGACTGCACAGCTTCAGGCCCACGGATTTGGGCAGGTTTGTGGCTCAATAGTTATGGCTTCTGCCTCAGCAGAGAACTTGAGGTTTGCTGTGCCAGTTGACAAAACTTATGCACACCAGTTATACTTAATAAATCTTCTGTGTGTTATACAGTGGAGGCCAAATGGGTTTGGTGTAATATTGATCTTCAAAGTTAATGCAGGTATTTTTTGGAAAGTGTGAATTAATTGTAATAAGATATGGGAATATTCCAGAAATCTGAATTTTTGTACATAAATCCAATGATAGGACCAATGGAAAATGAACTCAAATTCCTTTTATTTATGTCATCAAATATTATAAGAATATGAAAATGTAGCTAACTAAAGAATTTGGTTAAATTTAGCATGGAAACATGGGATGTATATCCCAGGTGCTTATTTACATTACAGCAGAATTTCTTTTTCTTCTTCAGTATGTTTTTCAACTTTCTAATCACTTTGGTGGTTTTCTGATGGACCTCATCCAGTTTTTTAACATCTTTCTTGAACTGGCCCAGGCTTTCAGCTTCCAATCTCTGTACAGTGACGCTTTCTTCCAGTGCATCTACTTGTTATCCAAGATTCATGTAGTGTGCACCTCACGTGGTGAGGATGCATTTAGTCCCATCATCCAGATGGTCTATTGAACAGGATTGGACCCACTGTTGATCCCCAACGACCTCCATTTCTGACTGGCTGCCACTTTGACTGTGAGCACAGCAGTTTAGCCTGTTTGCCACCACGGCCCAAGGCCTTTTGAGCTAACGCTTAGCACCCATGGGTATGATTTGTATACCTGCCCATGTCCAGCTGGTATGACTTTTTTGTTGCTAACACGTTGCACACGTTGTCAGTGTGGGTTGCATCAGTGAGCAGAAATGAAATTTCTGAAGAATGGTGCAAATTCAAATTTTCCTGTGTGTGAGTGCTCAGGATCCTTGATGTGATGGTGGTCAGCATGGCAAACTTCTAACAGTACGAGCATTCGGGCACTCGCATCAGAAACAGACAACTGCATTGTGGTCTCAGGGAGCTCTCAAGCTGTGTGGGCTGTGCATGGACCCAGAGTCCATGGATTACCACAGAGCCATGGACAAGCTGGCAAGAAACCAGTCAGGATTTTGAAACCTTGCCTAGTAGGTAGGTTGTGTCTTGTGATTGTTGATATCAAAGTATTCCCCTTAAGTGCTTTGATTTCAACAGATGGAAATTCGGCCCAAATATTTTGTTACAGTTAATCTGAGTAGCGGCGTATTATAATCACTGTAAGTTGTAATATCATATCAGCTGTGTATAAGGTCATACCCATTTCTTATTCCTTTGATTAAAGTTATTCATCTGTGTAGCCAGATTGCCAAGATTGTTTTAACATTTCCAAACTCAAAAGATGAATTCAATACCACATCTAAAATAAATAAAGATTAGTTTGATTTCCAAATCATTAACTGAAGTATAATGTGTAGTTTTACCTACTGACATTTAAAATTTGCAAATGTTGTGTGACTAGTCTGTATTTTCTCTATTAAATTCTCTGCAAGAACTGAGAGTATTTTATAAGGCAGATGCTGTGTATTTTATAAGACGTGGCAGTGGCATACATTTATCATCTGGATGTTAAAATGTTACATTATTTTAATATAACAGTGTAGTCACTGTGAAGTTTAAATCAATATGTGAGGGCATCCACTGTGTTCTCATCCGATTATCAGATTTGCTTACAGTTATTAGGCTCCATTCCCTGAGTGATTCTTCTCAGAAAAAGATACTTCAAGTTAGTTTTCTCATCTGAACAATATAATTTTTTCTTTCCTGGTACAGGTGGTTTGTAGTAGACATCCACAGTAATTTCACTTTCCACTATTTAAAATAGCTCTATTCCAAAGCTTCTGAGCATCTTCAGCTCTCTTTGAAGTGTTACTCATAAATAAAATTATACTATTTCCAGGATCTGTGAGAAAAGGATAATAGGTTGTCATGGTTTGATGTTTCACTTTTTATTGTGTGCTGCTCGTGGTTGTTATTCTGAGGGATCACAGTCCTGTGTATGAAGGGAGAAGTCGCTTGATTTCACTGGAGGTGAGAGTGAGCTACGGATTACCATAATGCATTTAGTTGTATTAACATTTTCCTATGGTGGAGCTTAAATGAAATGATCTGTTTTGTTATTCTGGATAGTTCTCTCATCACCTGGACATGCTGATTTATATGAACTTTTTATCTCTTGCCTTTCTACTTGCCCAATTATATTCTTCTACTTCTCATAGTGCAGACATACTTTAAAATGCACAAAATCTGCTCCTAGTTCTGCTGCTGTCAGCAGGAGCTGACACGAGGGTCGGGATTTCGCTTCTGTGTGTCACCTCCTCCAGTTGTCATTTCAGCCTGACTCTCATCTATAAACAGATCTTTGTAATAATATTTTTCTTTTTCCTGATTGCTTCAAACCCTTTGGTTACAATTAACTTACTTGATTTCCTTCTGTGCCCCGATGCCCCTCACTTCTTTTCCTCAAGAGGCTATTTGGTGAACGTGCTATTTTCTTTTCTTCTCAGTACTGATGACACGATGCCCTCATAGGTTCTTCTTTCTCTCCCTTCAACATTTTAGTTCATACATCCTTTCACATTTGTTGTGGAAAATCACCAGTGAGTAACATTGTACTTCTGCTCATAAGAGTTTAGCTGCGGATTCACTCTTCCTTTTCCATTCCAAATGAGAATGATCCCATCTCAGGTCTTGCGCGGAGGTTGTCTCATAGATTCTAACTGAACACCTGAGTGAGGTGTTCCCTGTTTGAACAGCTTTCCAGGACCACCTGGCAGAAGAATGAAACCTGTCAGTGCATGTGGGGAAATGCCTGCAGTGTCATGACACAGCGTAGCCTTCCTCAGTTTTCAGCAGTTGTTAGCTGTTGGTAAGCACGCTTTTAGTTGAAGCATTACCAACCATGCTTAATATATTGCTGAATCTGTTCAGTGAGCTTTGAATCTGCATTATCCCCTTTTCTGTGTGTTTTGTTTTACTGACTCCATTCTTTCTTTCCATTTACAGGTTGTGTTGTATTTTTATTTGCTTGTTTATCTTCACCCCACTACTTGGCTGTCTTCTCCGCATGAGCTGCTACTTTCTGCTGTTCTCCTGCCTCACGTTTCCTTTTCCACTTAATGTCTTTGAGCTGAACTATTCCTCCATGTTTTGTTTTTTTTTCTCTCAGTTCTTCACTATGTGTGTTGTTGTTCAGTCACAATCCCATTCCCAACATCACTTCTTGGGCTGTTTTGCTCCCTCAGGTAAGCCCTTTGAATCGACAGTGTTTCTGGACAACTTTTTGCTCTCTTAAAGCAGCATGGGCTTCTTGGCAGCTCTTCCCACTGGAGTGTTCTGCCTGATCTTGACCTGATTCATCGCTCTTAATTCTGGACACCTAAGAAGCACTCAATTTAGTTGCATGGTCATCCTTGACTCTGTGGTTAGTGAGAAGAAAACGGCTTCTTCAAAAGCTTTTTTGGATCAGGAGGGACCAAACTGATCTCAAAAGCTTCCTTGGCTCTCCTGATTGCCCAGCTGTGAATGACTGTACTTCCAACCAGGGTGTGTCAGATTCCTAATAGCCATCTCTGTTCAAAGTATACAGCTTATATACATGTTTTCAGTTCTGACCTTCTAACGGGATGGCTTTTCAGGGCTTTGCCTCTTTTCCTCTAAAATCATCAGCACAACCATGCATAGTGCTTTGGAAATGGTTTAAGAGAATGGAACTTGTGTGCTTAAAAATAAAAACAGAAACAACCTGGTCACATCTTCAGCATAGTGAGTTTGTGGGAGAGAATATTCCTCCTCTCTGACTAATCAGTCCTGTGCACTGAACTGATCAACCCACCTTTCTGCTGCCACTTTCCTCCCTCTGCTGGAACACTGATGTATTCATGGCATAGTGGGAAAAATTGTTACTAGAGGAAGGAAGCTTACTAAGGGAGGCCAGACCACAAAATTAGATCTGGAGTGGGAATGTATAGGAACAAAGCTATGGAAGAGAGAGGGGAAAAATCACAACAGGCTTGAAAGAGCAAAAAACAGCAAGGAGGAGGCAGTGGGAGATGGATGAAGTAAAGTAATTATATTTACTTGTTTGGCACTTTTAAAGCTAGAGCCACTTCTGAGTAACTTGATGAGTGTTCATGCTAGAACCTGAATAGCTGGCAATAAATTAGCTCATTAAGGTACTTACCTAATCAAAGGCAACTTTATCAAATTAAGGCATTCTACCTTGATGTAATTCTTCATATATAGCATAACATACATAACATAAATGTTACTTCAGTAACATTTAAAGGAAAGAGTGGTAATGTATGAACAGTAATTCAGTGTCAGTGTAAAATCTGTTGCTGCTGAAAGGCAGGTGGTGGTGTGCTCTGTATGGACACCCATCACTATTTGCTGTAGGATGAATGGAAAATAAATAACAATAGTGAAATTCTTGGTGAATTTCATGGGCCCTGCCATCAGTCTTTCAAACTGCAGCAGGGACAGCTAGCTGACAGCTTCCTTCAGGACAAAGCAGAGATGTATGAGCACAGTTTGTGAAATCAGAACATCTGACAATGAGGGTATAACTGTCTGTAACACACCTTGTTCTATGGCTGGAGTCTGAGTTCAGCTGTGGGTGTTTGTGGAGCACAGAATCAATCAGTAATTGATTCATCTCCCTTCTGGCTGGCTTTTACAGCACAAAATTAGTTGAACTTCTGTTCAGAAATTCAGGATTGCTTTAACACCTGACTGACATCTCCCGCTGATGTGTTTAGCTTTAATTTGTAAGTCGTTATTTATATTATAAAACACGCTCTTTGATCATTAATAAAGGAATAACGCCCCTCATTCTTCAGTTATCTTTCAACTCTGGTCCCTTAAGCGCTTTGTCCTCATATGTGGCCGTGAAGTGGAAGGAGATTCCACTGTTCTGGGAAATGGCAGTTCAGTTAAAGGCATCGAACTGATCGACCTGGCATCAGGGCCCAGCTCCAGGAGCTGATGGATCACTTCACCTGGCTGTGGTGCTAGTCACTGGGGCTATCTTTATCTAAATCTTACGGTGTTTGCCTTTTAAGTTACCTTTTCTTAGGCAGCTGGAGTGATCAATAAGGGAGAAAAAACTCCCTTACAGTGCCGTGTAACATTGTAATACAGAACAGCCTGAGTTTGACAGACAGTGATCAGTGGGCTGGAACGCCGAAACCGTGCTTATAATTGCAGCCCATCGTGCAATTACAATCACATCCTGATGTGATTGTACACAGCAAATTTTACACTCCTACATTTGGAAAGGATCACCGATAGCCTTTAAACTCCGTGCTTCTGGGGCTGTGTTTCCACGAAGGAGATAATGGAGCGTGAACCAAGCCCGGCAGGACCGGGCCGGAGCAGCCCAACGGCTTTGTTGGGCTTTGAGGTTTTACTGCGAGGGCGCGGAGCGGGCGGCTCCGGGGGGATCGCTGCTGAGAGAGCGGCCGGTCGGAAAGAGAATCTCATAGCGAGAAGCCTGGCGTCGGAATTAGTTTATTAGAGAACTCCATAGCTTCGTTATTAACAGTTAAGGGGAGCGAACGCGTCTTTCAAATACTTTCAGTTTCAGGGAGCTCGCCGAGCGCTCGTCACTTGTAGCGCCTATCTCAGGGCACGGGCAGCAGCCCTGCGAGCCGGAACAGCGCTTCTGTGCGGAAGTCAGCGCGGAAAGCCAAACCGGGGCGAGGAAGGGGAAACCGCCGCGTTCAAACGGCCCGCGCCGGCAGCGCCCGTAACGGCCGCGCGGGAGCCGCTGCCAGGTCCTGTGCCGTGCCGCACCGCCGATCGCCACTCGCGGCCCTCCGGCCCCGAAGCGCTGCCCGGCGAGGGGCCGCCTCCAGCACGGCGCAGGTCCCGGGGCGGGGGCGCGTTTCCTGCTTGCCGTTCGCCGCTGCCCCGCCGCTCGCCGGCGGGCTTTAAGGAGGCCCGGAGGGGCGGGGCGGGGAGACCGGCCCAGCCCCGTGCCCGCCCCTCGGCCCGGGACGGCGGCGGGAGGGAGGCCGGGCGGGGTTGTGATGCGGCCGTTGTTTTTGTAGGGTCGCGGGTCGTGCTGCGGAGAGGGAAAGGCGGCCCATGGAGCCGGGGAGCGCCTGGCGGGCGGCGTAGCCCGGCCCCCGCCGCTTTGTTAGCGCAAACACACAAACGCGCCCAAACGCGCCTCACCTGGGCGGCGAAGAGGAGGGAGCGCTCCCATACATAATGGGCACTCGGCTCCTGCCCCCCGGGCCGCCGCAGAGGTGAGTCGAAGCTGCCCCCGGGCTCGCAGGCTCCCGAGAGGAAAGGCAGAGCCGGCGGGGAAGGAGGGGGCGGGCGCGGGGCTGACAGCGGCGCGGCGCCACCTTAAGCGCGGCGCCACCTTAAGCGCCCGCTGACTTTTCTCGTTACATTGTAGCAGCGGAAAGAATGTCGGCGCGGGCCGCGGGTGACGTCAGAAGGGAGCAGCGCAGAGCGGCGGCGGCCAGGCAGCGGCAGCGGCGGCCCCGGCACGGCGAGGGAGGCGCAGGCGGAGGAGGCGGGAGCGGCGCCGGCCCCGCCGCCACCGCAGCGGCAATGGCGGCCGTCGGGGAGCGCAGGTCCCTGCCCAGCCCCGAGGCGATGCTGGGGCAGCCCTGGAGCCACTGGGTCGACGCCGCTAAACTTCACGGGAACGACGGTGAGCGGACGACCGGCCCCCCCGCGAGCCGCCCTTCTACTGGTGGGAGGGCCCGGGAGGAGGCGATCTCCCCTCTATTATCCCCCCGCTCCCTGATCCGGGGCCCGACCTCTGGGGGAGCCCGAGTGCAGCCCGGGCCGGGGGCAGCAGGTGGGCAGTCCCCTCCTTCCCGCTCCCCCTGCCGGGCGCGGTGCTGCCGAGCATCTCCGAGCGGCGCTGCCCCCCGGGAGGGTCCGCGTCCAGAGCCGGGGCTGTGCCGGGTGGGCGTGCGCTGAGCTCCGGGCGCTTTCTGTTTCAGGAACTGCACTAGAAGAAAGTTTCAAGGAATACGGGAAAAATCGAGAAGCGATGCGACTCTGCCGAGAAGGTGAGTGCGATTGGTTCGTGGGGAAAGTACCCGGAGAAGTTTCCCGGCTTGGAAGTAGGTACCGAAGGGCTCACACGGGAAGGAGATGGGGAAACTCCGCTTCCATCCAACCGCTTTGCTTTGGGACCTGCGGCCTGTCAGCAGGCGATGCCATCAGCGCTGTCATTAAATAATATCTAATCACAGCTGCGAGGTTAAGTACAGGTTACTTATTGTATTGACTTTACTGTGTTTCTAGTGGGATTTTCTCTGGTCCTAAGTAATCTTCAGGAAGCTGCGTGACAGCGCTGCTAAGATCTCTTCTGAGCCAGGACGTTTGCATTCGGATCGTAATCTGTGTGGTGCTCGGACGCTGCTCGCCCTGTCATGTCAGCGAGTTGTGTTTATTTCTCAGTGCTCAGTGAGAGTGACCTTTCACCTGTGATTAGCAAAAGCTCAGGAAGGGCCCTGTTGGTTTCTAAAGCAGCAGCGCTGCTTGGAGTTGTAACCAAATGACAGATGACACCTATAGGTTGCCGGTAACTTTGTGACAGGCAGTGGGAGAACAGTAAAAAGCCTGAATGCTGATGTACAGTTCTCTCTCTCTCTCTTTTTTACTTATTTTTTTTTCTTTCCGGCTTCCAAATTTGCTTTGTAACAGAGAAACATTCTCAAGCTGTATGATTGTTAGCACAAATTCACTTAATGAGAAGTATATGTCGTGGAATAAATGCCAGATCAGTTGCACGTGAGTCACTTATTTGACATTATTAGGAATGGAAGTTTATCAACTTTGTTTACAGTCAGAAAAAACAGAGCTTGTAGGGAGCTCAGGAGATGATCTGATTCAGCACTTCTGCTTGGGAGCTGCAAACAGCAAAGGAGAATTGAAACGTGTTGGCATAGACTTAATAAAGTTGGGAGGGAGTGATCTATACTGAGGCTGAGTGAAAATGTCTATTTATTGTCAAATTCCTCTGTTGCTAACGTTTAGGGAAAAGATGATTTATAGGACCACATTCAGTGAGCACTGGGCTGTAAGAGAGATGTGATAGAACACCATACTGAGATATTCAAACTTATTTTGCTGCCTCAGTTGTGTCTGTAAGTTCTCAGGTGTTTCATTACTTCATTGCTGAGTTCCAGTCTAATAATATTTGTGTTGGATATTTCATTTATTTTTCTGAGTAGGCAGATAATTTAAGTGTTAAAACAGCCTTTATAACAGTAAGTACATGTTATCCTAGTAAAGATTTTGTTAAGAAGGATTTTCAAACATTTTTTCTTATTTCTACCTCTTAAAATAGGAGCATCTAAGGTTTCCAGATTTTAATGATTAGCTGGCAGGGTGATGAATAATCTTTGGGTTGTTGTTTTTTTTTTTAATTCCCTTCTATAAAGAGATCATGAAACTGTTTCTTGCATAGTCTGACTGAGACACAGCTTCTCTTCTCTGAATTCAACCATGAGAATGACTTGTAGGGTTATGGTTTGAAGGAAGGAAAATTAAACAAAAAAAAAACCTTCAAGAATTCAATCTGAAACTCAGTTGCCATATCAGACTTTCAAATGTCTTTTTATTTTGATGCTATCGTGATGTGTGAATGAGGCACAGACTTGGCTTACATGTATAGCTGGTCTGCAAGGAACTCTGCCTACAAAGCAGAGCAAAAGATAAAGTTGTACTAATTAGATTTGCACTGAAAGGACATGGGGATCAGCAAAACACACCAGCATGTGTGTGTGTTGTGTTAATCAAATCAGGTTTTGAGAACGCTGTAAATGATTCCTTCACCCAGGAAGAATTTTGTATTGAAAATTGAGAAGCAAACGTTTGTTAAGCAATTGGACTGCCTGAACAATGGACTTTAACCTGGAAAATATTAAACAAATTAAAAATTCTGTCAAACCCAATTCTAAGCCCAAGATTTTTGTCACACTGCACAGTACTTAAATAAGGTTAAATACACAACTCACTGTGCAAAGAAAGTTCTTCCATCTCAGGTTGGGAGTTGACTCAGAGGCCCAAATTGACAAAGGATTTCAAGGTTATTTAGGTTAATTTAACCTTGTATTGCAACTCTTCCAGTTTGCATAAAGGGATTAAATATTCATGGCCTGGAGAGGGAGAGAAGAAGGGAACATGGCTTTACAGTCCACTTATTCTAACTGGTTTCAAAACCAAGAGCTGTTTCTTTTATTTAAGAATTGTCAACTTTCAGATCAGGCTCCAGCCAGTCCGTGGACCCACTGAGTTACAGTTGCTTCCTTTTCCACATGCTCTTTTTTTGCTCTTAGTCTTCTGTTGGGAATTAGCTTCAGCATCGCTGTGCCTGATGGTGAGAAGTGAGTGTCAGGCTTTTAAGCAGCAGAGTCTGGATCTCCTGAATGAAGAGTGAGTGTTCTCATTGTCGTAATGCTGTATTAAAAAGAGGGTTAAGGTTACCAGCTTCTCCTTTTGTTGTGCTTTAAAGGAAAAGAATGATGCCTGTTATTCTTTTAAAGAAATGAAAGACGTAACTGTGTTATTCCAGAACAGCATCTGCAAACCTAGAAGAGATGCAGGATTTTAGGAGCACGTTTGTTACTGGAATTTCCTATTTGCTGATCAAGCAGCTCCTCTCTCAGCATGCTGGTTGTTGTGAAGCCTGATGAGTCCTTAATACCTGTCAGGGATGCCAGTTCTATGCAGGGATCAGGAAACTAAAATTAGTTCATAATCTCAAATATTTTTTCTGCATCTAGCCCTCCTTGGCATACCCAAGCTCCCATCAAAGCACCAACTAGAAACTGTGGCATCCCAAACTCTCAGTGTTCCTCTTGTATTTCCCAGCTTCTGTTTTGCTGCTTTTATATGCTTTCTGTTCTGCTAATCCATAATATACAGTTGTTCCTGCTGGGATCCTCGAAGACCTTCACCAAAGTGAGAAGCTCGCTGGATGCTTTCCTGCATGATGCTTTCTGAGGCAATAAGAGACCATGCTGAGCTTTGATGTAGAAATTAGAACCACAGGAATATGGTACGAGCCCAAAGCACTTGGCTTGCATTGGCTGTGGGAAAATCCCCAACAGATGAAAATGAGAAATGGACATCCTTCATCATGGGGAAAAGTCTTATTTTGAAGAACGTTTTAAATCTATCTTTGTGCACCAAAATCTTTTTTGTGACAAATGGTACTATCCATTTAAGTCTGTGTTATAACTGCAGCGCAATCGCTTCTTTTTGTAAGTAGTTCACACAGCAGAATCATTGCTCATCCAGGCACTTAATTACTTACTATTTGTGAGCCAGCTGAAGGTGTGACTCCCCGGCCACACATTTGCTGTGATGAAGAAACTTCAGCATGTTGCATTGTAATCTGCAAAAGAATTCTAAAACGGTGAAGCAGAAAGCCTAGTTGTCTTCTATTCTTCTTACATTTTGAAATGAGACTTTGATGATGTATCTTTCAGGCTTGTTTGTGTGATACCTGCAGTGTGTGCCATCAGATGCATACAATGTGCTCACATGTACTTAGTTCATGTGAGAGATGCAGTAGATGTCTTGATACTTTCCCAGTTGAAGAAAACTACTGTTAGTGCTCAGCTTTGTAATAAGAATTTGAAATGTTTCAGCAAATGCAGACATTTTTCCAGGAGATTCTTGCTGACCAATGTTGAGTTTGGTTTGCTTTAAGAAAACTTTCAAGCCCACTGTTTTTGTGAAGATGTTCTCTAAAGGGAACTGTGATTTCATGCATAGAGTTTGTTCACAGTAACTTTGACAGGCTCCATCAGAACCACCTTTAACTTCTTGCAAACTTTGACAACAGGTTGGCTCCTTTCATTTGTGGATTGGGAGAGCTTTGAGTAGAAATAATGCAGCCTAAAGCCAGGCCCTGGGACTGGGGGCTTGTCCATCCCACAGCCCCCTGCACTCTAAATCAACCGTCACTCCCCAACACTCCCATTCCCCCTGTAAATTCCCAGTTGCTACCAGCTAGCCTGTATGTTGTGTCAGATTCTCACTCCCAGTCCCTGTAAAAAATAAACAAAAACCCACAAAGCTGGGTTTGAGCAAGAGAGACAGAGAACATACTTGCTCTTAGGAAAGGTATTACATTTTCTGTAGTATTTATTAATTTATGCAACTCTTTTTGAAGTCGTGTGAAAGTATTAGATTATTTTATGAGTCAATATAATAATCTTGAAATATGTCTAATAATAAAAATACTATGGAAACAATAGCATCTCTGAATGGAAAATAAAGCCTGGAAGAGCAGGAGAGAGATTTGGTTGGACAACTTGATAGGACCTGAGGAAACAGTTTCAAACTAAAAGAGGAGAAATTTAGATTGGACATGAGGAGGAAGTTTTTTACGTTAGCAGTGGTGAAGCACTGACATGAGGTGACCAGAGAGGTGATCGAAGCTCTGTGCTTGGAGACACCCAAGGTCAGGCTGGATGGGTCTCTGAGCACCTGACTGACGTGCAGATATCCCTGTTCATTGCAGAGGAGTTGGACCAGGTGACCTTTAAAGATCTCTTTCAACTTGAAAGAACCTGTGATTCTTAGTAAAAATTGTTGTTGTTTTTAATAGTGTTTCTAGTGCATGCTGAAGATTTGGAGTGTCTTGCTAGAGCTTAAACATCTTATTCTTTTTGTTACACATACAGCCTTATTTCTTAATGTATTTTTAACATTCTTTGAGCTGTGAATCCCTCAGTGCTGCCTAGATCAAGTGCTTCACTAGCTCTCCCACCAGTTTATAGACAACTGGCAACAAACTATAGGAGAAGGAGGAGGGCAGCATTTGTAACTCAGGTCACAAGCTGGATTTGATCACTTGTCATTGCCAGAACTGTTCAATCTTGGCTAAAAGGGGGTCTTTGTCACCCTGATAGCATCTGTAATGTCTGTGAGTGCTTTAACTGTTTGAACTGGGAGTTTGTAAGGTTCCTGGGGGAGTCTTGCTCTGTGTGTACGGCTGAGCTGTTTCAGGTGACGTGGTCCAGTCAGTGGTGATGGAGGGAGGTGCTAAGAAGACAATTCATCACAGGCTGAGGTTAATTCAGCAATGGTCCCTGATGTGCTAGATGTGCTGGGAGGTATCGCAGGTAAGAATTTATGTTGGCTGTGTAGCATGAGTCTTGTTGTATGGTATCACTCTTATAGGTTTTTAGACTCTACTGGTCTTAATAAAACAAGTGCTGAATTTTGTGTGAGGATGTAAATCATCAGTTTTGGTAGATGCCTTCAGAAGACAATTTGGAAGAATTTGTTACCATAGGGATCTATCAGGAGAGCAGGTGGGAACAAATTCTGTTCAGTGCTGTGTCACACTCCATGAACCTCTTGACTATTCAGCAGAAGCTTTGGGATTTGATCACGTTAATTGTTATTAATGGGAGTTACCAGAGCAGTGAGAGTTCTGAGATGTTCTGAGAGCTCTGCCATGAGCTGGTCTTCTTCTTGAGCTTGTGCTGGGCAATCCAGGGCTGAGCTAGAAGGAATCACTAGAAGCATCTTTGTCCCATAGACCCAAGGTCTGGAATTTTCCCATTGGCAGGTTTAATAAATAATTAAAGCATGGAGAAACTTTTGTTCCAAAATTAAGTTGTAAATACAAGTGAGAGACGGCATCTTATTTCGAATTTAAATTTGTTTTTCTTCAGCCTCAGGAGGTGCTTTATTGAGTTGATTTTCGTTGTGTTAGATCACATTGAAGATGCTCACAGTGTTCTATAGTCGCTTACTGCTTGAAAATACACTGAGAATTTTTAATAGACTGAAATAAATATTTTAAGGTAGCAGCACAACGTGTGATGCTGCTTTTTTGACGTTCTGTGTAGCTGTGCTCAGACTGTAATGAGATAAATCTCCTCTTTGTTTCATTGCATTTTAATTGGCTATTTACAGAAAGCATTTTAAGGATTTGTGGAGGAGTTATTGTAAAACAATTACGAGGAATCTTTGAAAGTACACTGAACTGTTTAAGAAAATTGTAGAGATTTTGTGAGAGAGGTGGAGAAATAGGGTGTTTGAGAAGTTGCTGCTTCTGTCCTGTGCTGCAGTATCTGGCCCAGGTTTTCTTTCTTCTTATTATTTTTTCACTTAAATCCAAGTTCTGTTTACAATATTTGATTATTCCTGGTGAGATGAGTCACATGTTATAAATAGAATGCTGTAAAGATACTTTGCAGGTTTTAGCTATTACCATAGTATTAGTCTGTTATTGCAGGGCCTGGGAGACTTTCACTGGAATTACAGCTCCAAAACTGCCTGAATTTATCTGTTAATATGTAAAGATGTAAGAATTTTTTAAAAGAACCTTTGAAATAGCTATTTATGCACATACATAACAGTCAGGAATTCACTGTTATCTTCTTTAGGGAGTATATATGAATAGCTAGGTTATTCCTATGCAGAATACAGAAGAGACGATGTCTTAATAATTGATTAAACATTGCTTTTTCTGTAATTTCTCTTCTATACTTAACAGGCATTCAGTAAGAGAAGATAGATGCAGTAAGCATCATACAGAAATATGATTTTCCCATGAGTTGGTAACACAGCGCTGTGGTCCAAGCAGAGCAAGAAAGACACAAAGGCTTAGTGAAGGCTGTTTCTAAATAAATGGGGTTAAGAGGATGGAGGTTGCTCTCTCTGAAGTAACTGTTTTAAAAACTGTTTCTTTCATTGCAGTGGATCTAGAAAAGGAAATACCCACAGTTCTTGCCCCTCTTTGCACTATGCCTAGCTGATGGCAGTAGTGGCCAAATGCCAGCTGGTGTTACATGTGATGTTACCACTTATTACGCAGGAAAATAATATTTAGTTTGTGATCAAGTATTCTAAATTGCCTGTAAGGTGCTTAAAAATTGCTTATCTCTTTTAATGAAGAAAATCACCGCTGTGGAAATATGCATGGTACTCAATATTATTTCCTAGATACGGTTGGAGTGCATTACTGAAATGAATACAAATTTGTATTTATACTTTGGTTTTAGCAGCATTGAAGCCTAGTAAAGAGAATTCAGAGTCTAATGGAGAAGAGCAACAGGAATGTGAAAGCGGTTGTCGTGGATGGAGAGGTATTTATTGTAGTCAGTGTTCCTATTGCTAGAAAGCCTTTGCAGTCAAAAGCTGCCCTTGCTTGTGGTGTTGTGAACTAGGACAGGTGGCACAGTGGCTCTCAAACTGTTTCTTATTGAGAGTTACGATTGCTAGCTTTGGAAGCAGTTGCTTTGATGGTAAATATTCTCCGTTGTTTACTGGAGTGGATGGTACTCAAAGACTTGGTTGGTTGTGTGTAAACTGCTTGTCAGCCTCTGTGGAATAAGCTGTTTAGTGGTAACCTGTTTTCCCATGAGAAAGAACATTTATTTACAAGCTCGCTCCCGCCCTGATTTCAGCTGTTGGTAGCTTCAGACTAGGGAATAGACAAACTTCACTGATAATAGGAGGTGAAAGGGATAATTCATAATGCCTCTCTTCCCTTCTGCTGGGATTATAACAGTCAGAAAACTTACGCAGTACTCTTGATCTGCTTTACTCTGGATAAGCAGGACTTTACGTGTACCTCTCATCAGCTACGTTTGTAGTGTAATAGGAAATGCAGTGTTCCTAAGTGGCAGTGTAGGAAAAACTGTACACAAAACAGCTGAAGTGCTCAAATCCCATAGGGAGCAACTGTGAGGTTGTAAGTCTGTCATATGAACTTTTTCTTACCTCTAGATCTTGTAGAGCTTTATTTCCAGAAATTCTGTTGGACTGTTTGACGTTGATATGACTGCCTGAAAGTCTTACAGCAGCTTTCGTTATAGTGAAATTTAGAAGCTTTAATGCATTAAATTTGAACAGTAAATAGCACACTGAATACACAGTAAATTGGCTGTTTTCAAATTTTATTATACTTTACCCTTCATACATTCAGTTGTGTGTGTCAGTGAAAAAAAACTGTACTGCATGAGCTACACAGTGTGTGTTGTCAGTGGGAAAGCTGGAGCTGTACCTGTTGATGAAGTGGTATCTGGGGGTGTGAGGTCTTGCTGTGAGCCACTAAAGTCAACAAGGCTTTTGCTTGTGACTGGAGCATGCACACAGGATCGGGTTATTGGGCTCCGTGGGCGAGCGGTTTGCATTTGTAAGATAGCCACATTCACTAGAACTTTGTGATCAAACAACCAGCAGAGAAGTACTGTGCTATGCAAACATTTTAATTGTCAATCCCTAGATATTGTAGCCATTGCTTTGTCAAGGTGCATATAGCCTAAATGCTACCCTCTGGCTATTGTTTCAGGCTAAAAGACAGAACAAAATCTATACCAGTTTACACCCGGGGTGTGGTTTGTAATCTTTTATTTCCTCTCAGCAATGCTGCATTAAGCAGCCCCTCCATCTTTGCTGAATCAACCATTTGTCACGTTCCAACTTAGTTGTTTACCAAAACAAAATGATGCCTGCTAAAATTAAACAAAACTTTTCCAGCACGTATTTTGTCTGGTAGTTCTAAAATCCATTGGGACATACTTGATTATGTATCTTGTCAGAGTGAATCTGATCTGCATTTTTCCTTGACTACCTACATGGTTTTATCGCATGGTAGATCTTGTATCTTGTTTATCTCTAAGAGGGTTGGAGATATAATATCAGCAAATAACTGCAGTAAAAAGCAGGATCTGTTGTAGTATGTAAGTGTATTGTTAAATGTAAACAGCCAGTAATAGTTTGTTTTACTTAATGTCATGGTCAGTATTACCTCTTTTATAGTTTATTTCCAGTAATTAGCTATGACAGAAAGCTAGATGTGGGAATTGAAAAGCTTTGCCTGGAATTCCTGAGGTGGTTCCCTGTAATGCTCTGAGCTGCAGGAAATACCATATGCATCTATGTTACCCTGCTGAGCAGGAGTTGTCACCTACATTTCTCTTAGTGGAAAGGTGTTGCAAACGATGCCAGGAGGAAAAAGAGACTTTGTCTATACAATATACATTAATGTGAGCCTTACCAAACTGTACCTCTAAACAAATCTGCTGTGGTGGGGACTATCCAAAAGCCTCAAGTTCTGCAAAGATTTTAACTGTCTTTATTTTTGATGGATATGTCAGTGGAGTGAAAATTGTTTCCAGTAGTCAGACACAGTGTGTAGTGGTTCAGAAGATTTTTGTTGGTCTTTGGTTTGTAAAGAATTCTGGTTTTTAGGATGCTTTCTTAGCTGATTCGTTTTCTGTAAGATATGGTCTGTGTTTCTTGTGTGTGTTCAGCTCTGCTAAGAGAGACAGCAGTCATCCTGTTTTCCCTGATACTCAGGCACTGGGAAATATCCTCTGGTTCTGCAGGGCTGTCCGTTTATGCCCCACAAAGCAGGGGCACGGTCCTCTGTGTTTTTTGCTGGAATACAGCTTGTGAGTCTCTTCAGTAGTTCTTGAGGCCCGAGCGTAATCATCTGAAGCGTTGGCTTGATAGCCTTGGAGATAAGAGAGCTATTTTTATCCACGGAGTAGGTAGAGGAGACAGGAGTAAAATCTAGACAGCGTGCTGTGGCTGTGCTCCTCTGGGGCTGAGAAGGAGCAGTGAGAGCCACGCTGCCCTCAATGGCCGCAGCCATGCGAAGCTGAGCGCTGCCAGGTGGGCCCAGGCTGCTTCAGGGCCGGGCGCTGCTCCTGCGTGTGAAGTGGGAAGGCCTGATGGGAAGATGCACGACCCTAAGCTTTGCTTCTTGTTGAGTGGCAAAGTGCTGCGCTGTGCTCCCGCTCCCAGCGCGGTGAGGGGAGGGACTGGGCTGAGCCGTGCTGTGCACCGTCTCGAGGCTGCAGAGCAGCCCTGTGGGTTCCCGTGGTGGCCCTGCAGTGCCCTGCCTGGGGCTCCTGCGGCATCTCCCCCAAGTGCTGCACATGGCTGCTGGAAGCAGAAGCTGTTGAGCGATTTCCAAGCGGCGTTGTGGGCTGGCTCTGGGCAGACTGGCTGAACAAGTTCGGCGGCTGCGGCTTTGGCTCCCTGCCTGCCCTGGCTAACCCGGGGCAGCTGGGCGCTGCAGCTGGGACCTCAGCCCCAGCCCTGTACTGCACGCGTGTGAGCGCTGTGCCAGGCAGAGAACCTGCTGCTGTCACAAAGCAAGGTTTCCTTGTCCCAAACATTTGCAGCAGTTCTTTAGGAAGGTGGCTGCATCTGTGTTCAGTGTGGTGAAGGCTGGTAAACTGCAAATTTGTTATGGTATCAAAGAATTCTGTTCACCTCTCAATTTTCTGTTATCGTTTTCCTGTTATTAGCTGTTGTCGTTCTGTCATCTGTTTGACAGTTAACCAGGGCTTTGCAGCGTTCTTTCCTGCATCTTTTTTCAGTGCAGATTCTGTATGTTCTTTGCTGTGTCTCTCAGTGCTGACTCCACGTGTTTCCCATGCCTGCTCTGCTGTGCCTTTGCAGACTGTACCACGAGGTGCCCAGATGCTCATGCTCAGTGGGTGATGGGGTCTGCGGGGCACTGCTTGCCTGCCTCCGCTTGGTGTGTCTGATCTGCTACATCTGCACAGCGATGATTTTCTCTGGCTTACTGCTTGTGTAATCAGGCTTATTCTTCTTACAGCCTTCTTAACAAGAGATGTCCGAATATTAAACTTGGTGCCCCGTTCAGTCCTTTGTTTTTTTTCTCCTCTAGTGTAGAACACTTTTGCTTTTTGACCTACAAAAGGGAGAACAGTTCCTTTCTTCTTCCCCCTGTGTATTTAGGCCCCTTCATATGTACCCATCCCCCTTCTTCCTGGAGGACTGACTGCAGGCTGCAGTGGGACCGGAGGACAAAACTAGCTGTAGAAGTGTCTGTCAAAAGTGTGAGTTGAACCAAAGCTACCAGATCTGTATGTTATGTAGTTGAGTAAATTCTTTTTCTGATATACCAGCTGACTGAAGTAAGGGCTTGAAGTTTACTGGCTGCTCAAGTAAGTTACTGAAATATTCAGTCATCTTTATTTAGAAGCACGATGTCCAAGTTTAAAATGAGTGTCGCTACCTGTGTGCCCAAATCTATGAGAAAAGTAGGTTGGTTCTCTTTACCATAACAACAAAAGCATTGTTTTATTTTCCACTTTATCTTTTAATCCTATTAAATATCAAAGTACTGTGAGTTTTTTTGCTATGGAACATTTATATACCTATCGCATATAAATATGCATAAATATGCAACTTGCACATATATTTTTTAACATCGTATCAAATTAACTGTTAGGGAATATGTGGAGCAAAGGAAGTACATTTTAATGAAGAACCAATAGTGCTTGCTGGGAGGGATGCAGAAATGTAGATTGGCATTCCAAAAACGACAGGCATTGGTTTCCTTATAGCTATATGATTGAAACAGTCTTATTTTTGAAGTGGACATACAAGTGTATGAAGAATGGGAGTGGCAGGGTGGGGTAGTTTTAGGTAATTAGGTTGCCTAATAAAAGAAAATACTGAAATAGAATTTAGCTGACAGGTCATCTGTATTATTTTTCTTAATTTTTTTTTTGTACAACGCTGATTTGCTGGTTCACATATCGAGCACACGATGCAAAACAGAATTCCCTGTGAACAGCAGCATTGTCTTTGCACAGCTCACGAGCAGAGCTGTGCTGCTGTCACGCAGCAGGTCGGGCTGGCTGTGGTCAGCAGGGAATGGGGGTAGAACAGGTTCACCAATGAGCACAGCACGTGTGCCATGTGGCAAGGAAAATAATGTCTTAACTGTTTTGTTTTCAAGGCGAAGGCTGCGGTAGTACCGTCACGCACAAGATGCGTAACCCTCTCTATTGGTTTGTGAACCTTCAGATGTTTAAAGGTTATATCCTCTCTGCTATTTGTTGCCACTTTGTGTTGACACTTTTTTTTTTTTTTTTGGTTTTTAAATATTACTGTGTGCTTCATTGTTATTTTCTTACCCACGACCATATCTTTTGAGATATGTTTCACTCAGACAGCTTTTAATTAGTAAAAGCATGCATAAATCTTCATGTGAATGGTTGTTACTGCTCTGCTTCCTCTGTTACTGAGTGCCAAGATCTGCACTGCTGTGGTGCGATGGGGCAGTAGCATGGGGAAACATGACAAAAACTTCAACTGAGCCACATGTGCCACTTTTTTCTTCAAAAGCATGCCTAGATAAGAGATGGGAGAGGGTGAGGAACTTGGGTCGCGTTCACAGTTTGCAGTCATTATGCATCAAAATACTTCCGCTGCATTGAGCAGTTTTATGTAAACTGTAAGTTTAGATTTAAATCAAACAAACTTCCTTTTTCTTACTACAAGAGTACAGCTGCTGCAAAGTACACAGAGTGCTATATATAAAAGAGGAGGAAAGAAATGTTGATGTAAAAACAGTTAATAACAGCAGCGTGCTTTGAGGTATGTGACTTAAGATGTAATGTAGGCTATTCTCTCTATGATAGAGTTAATTTTAATTGAGCTTAGTCTTGTGGCTAATTTCTTGGCCAGAGCTCTTTTTTCCACATAAAAGACACTGCTTTTCTGCATAGTAAGTGAAGTGCTTCTGTGTACCCTTTCATATGAAATCACACCTGCTATTAGTATTACTGTGTAAACTTTCTTTATTTCCTGAATTCTGTTCAAGTTTTGTGTTGCAATTGCAGAATTGAACTCAGTGCTGAGAGTCCCTGCAGTTATTTTGGGATTAGATTTGTAACAATTTATTTATTATTTTTTGCCGCAGAAACATAAATAATAATTTGTTGGCTTCCCTAAAATATGGCAATGACACAGTGAGATCATGTCACCTAAAAATAATGCGTGACTTTCAGTGAACGTTTGCTCTATGGAGAGTGAAGACAAATTGTATATTAAGCATTCATGTAATATATAAATTGACTGGAGAAATTTAAAATATCCTCCACTCTGAAAAGTAATGAATGAGTAAATGGAATAGTTTTTGCAAATGACTGACTTCATCCAAGTTGCTGATGGAAACCTAATGCAACAATGCAGTGTATGTGGAGAATAATCCACTGAAAAGCTTTAAATATGGGACTTGTATTTCACTGCAGGTTTTATTAATTGATTGTTTTGAAGATAACCTTCTGTAAACTTAGAAAAACTGTGTGGTATTTTGAAGTTCTGAGGGAAGCATTTGACATATGTTTTGTGTTAGACTTTTAGAAGGTTGTGGGTAGCTGAATTCATATACAAAGAATTTAACTAAATACTTGGACGTCTGCTTTAATATGTGTTTTATATGTAATTTCAGGAACATTCAAATCTTGGCAGCCTAAAATTAGAACCCCCAGCTGCACGCTAGGCTGCAGGTGCATGTGTGCATGACAGGCTGTTGGTGATTGCTGCTGTTTTTTATCAGTGGGCACGCTGTAGAAATTCTCCAAGACCATTCGATCTCAGAGGAGGCAACAACTGTTGGTGCTGTGTTCTGCATCCTCAGCGAGAGGAAAGACTGCAGGGAGAATCGCAGTGATCAGGTGTTGATAGCCTTGCAGAAGGGCTGGCTGGTGTTTGGACTTGCTCATTGGTTCTGTGCAGAGGAGTCGTGCTGCCCATAAGATGCAGCAAAGGCCTTTTGCTGGAGGTGGAGGGCTGGTCCAGGGCATGGGCCTCTGGCAGTGTGGTGTGGCTGAGTGCATGGAAAGCAAGAGCAGACAAAGGTAGGTTGTCTGTGACCATTCATGTTTCATGGTCCAAAATTCTGTCTTGAATTTGAGGAAGCAATATAAAAACCCAAATGTTAATTTATCCTTGCAGGACTGTAGCATGTATTCCTTTGGATAAACAGACTATCTTGCATTCTAAAAGGAGACTGGAGAGAGAGAGCTGTGCTTTTAGAGATAAGATGTTGTCATCCTGTTAAAGATCTGCAGCTGATCAAATCTAGTAGTGCAGTTGCTGTGCATGGTTAAACCAGACTGTGGGCTGTTTTGGTCCTGAAGTGAAATCACTTCTCTGAGCCAAAACTTTGAGGTTTGGGTGTTCTTAGGACTTCAGTGAAATTATATGTGATTTTTCCATTTGCCAAAGTGGTAAATGCAGTAAAAACATTTGATCAAGGCTTCAGCTGTTCCTTTCTTCATCCTATCAATCAGTAACTGCGTGGTGAAACAAAGTTCATACACTTGTGCTCAGAGCCCAAGAAGAGCGATGTCTGTCAAATGTCTCCTCAAATAGCTGTGCTTTGAAAGCTGCGTGTGCAAAAAATGTAAGCTACTTAAGAATGTACAGAGCACAGTTGGCAGTGAATTTCAAAGACAGGTTATTACCTTGCAGAAAGTACTGTGGTAGCAACGCTTCCCTTTGAGCTTAAGTGAAACAGCTTGAGTATCTTTTGGCTTTTAACTTTGGCAGTGCAGAGTGGGAATGCCCATTTACTGAGCCTTGCTTTGTACTAAGACTTTCTTTTGTATCTGAGGCAACATGTGTATGAATTGTGCAGGGTATGGTTTTGTTTTCAAAGGTATTTCTGTAAATGTGAAAGTTCTGTGTTGTTTGGTTAATGCATATATTCTTTGCAAGCACAAATTTGTTGTGTCTGCTCATGTAGTTCATGAGATATGTCTGTTCTTCTAGCGTGTGTTGGAATTCTGCAAAAAAACTCAAGAATCCTACTGAAATCTCTTATTGTGTTTTAAGCTCTGTGGTCACTAAGCACTCTGAATATTATGCCATTTTATTTATTTTATTCGTGACATCTCCTTAGGAGTATTCTTTTTTTTAATTATTATCTGGTATGTAAAACATTGCCAGAAGATAAATTTCATTTTAACATCGATAAGTATAGAAAAGGATGGGTGTTCAGGATTGATAGGCAGTTCATTTCTAGAAACAATTTGGAAAAATATCATTTAGCAAATAATATTGGAGTTGTGGAAAATAGAATGCTCTCATGAAAGGTGTATTTTGAGATGCTAACATAAGTGAAAACAAAAAACATCATCTGACTTTCATATCAGTTAAAATAAGGGGGCTATATGACTTGTCTTAACTAAAGCCCCCAACCATTCACAACTCACTACACTACTGCAGTAGATCTGTGGGCACAGCTCCTGGTCTGGAGGGCGATCTGTTGTAGTGCTATTGGAGCAGGAAGCTTGCTGCCCAGCAGCTTTGCATCCAACATCCTCCTTGTACCTGAATATTACTCGTTATCGACAGCTGATGTCAGCAACAGAACCTGTTGGACTCCTGTTGTGAGGATTTTTGGCACAATTTTGGCTTTTGGGGTGGACTACAGGCCGTTGGTCGGATTTCAGCTGAGCTCAGCCTTGTTCAGTGCTCCTGGTTGATGTGATGCTAAGTGCTGAGCGAATCGCCTGCCTTCTCCTTCCTCATGCCTCATTCCTCAAGTTGCAAGCTTTTCAGAGCAGTGGTTTGGGAAGTTTTGTTTGCGTTCAAGTATCAATATGACATGCATGTTCTTCATGACTGTAAAGAATAAAGCAATAGGAATATGTTATTGCTTGAAGATGAGAGTATAGCAATGGAGCAAGAGTTGTAAGAAAATTTACGAAGGTGACCCCATAACTGACAACCAGTGTCAAGGTACTGCACCTGAGTCTGAATCACCATACCACGTAGTTATTTTACTATTATTTTTCTTTCCTTTTTGACATTCTTTCAGACTTTAATGAAGGATTGCATTATCCTACAGAAAAGGTCTAATAAAAGCCCTTAGAGAAGGAGGTCTACTCTTACCATGAGGTAAAACAAGCTGTGCTAGCATTATTTTTACCACAGGTGCTCAAGACTGATTCTGTTCTAACAAGAAGGGAAAGCACAACTGGAGTAGAGTAATTACACTCAAGATAGCTTTTGTGTACTTTATTTGAACTTAAAAGTTTTTGTCCATGAAGTCAGTAGTTCAAATAACTCAGATTTGGCAACATTTCAAAATAATGGAATATATTTGCAATTTCTGTACATTATAGCTCTGAAACAATTTCCTGACATCTTTACTGGAAGCCCTGGTGGTTTGGGGAGAGTTGGTACATTTACTCAGGGTGGGTTTGGCTCGGGCCCCAGCACAGAGAAAGCAAATTCTGTGGTTGGGGAGTTGTGAAGATAATAGGAAGTTACACCTGCTATGAGCACAGTTAGTAATCAAACACCGTGCATTTTAATGGGGATGCAACTAATATTAACTGTAGCTGATGAAAAACGTTTTGGAAATATAACTGGGCTGGAGCACGTTATGCTGTGCTGTCTTTGCAGCCAAAAGGTTCTGCTGTTCCCATTAGGCATCAACATGGGAAATGTCCACTGTCAAGACGTACTGCATTGGAAGCAGTGCATATGTGCTTGTGTTAAATCAGACACAGGTTTCTGAAAAATAATATTGCTAAGCAGATGTTCATGCTGGGTATGGGAAGGAGAGAACTGAGTGTTAGTAGTCTTCTATCTGGAAAATACTTATGGACTACTTTTATGGTTTCTTGTCACTTTTGTTTTTCCATTGAGCTTCCTGTTCTTCAACCATATCTCTAATAGAGTTTATTTTTTGCCCTTTCATTTCTGTCCTCACTGCTTTTGCTTTCTCTTCCTCTGTTTCATTTTTCACTCCTTGTTTTCTTGACTGTGGTGAGCAAACTTCTGCAAAATAGAAGGCAAGGGGGTTGGACTCGATGATCTCTGGAGGTCCCTTCCAACCCCTACAATTCTGTGATTCTGTGAAAACAGGAAACTTGCATCTGGTCCCTAAGAACAGCCAGGATTTGGACTCTCTGCATTGCGCTCCTCTAAAGATTTTATAGCCTCATCTTTTTGTGATGTTTTGCAAAAATTTTAGAAAGGATGCTGGGATTGTTACATGGCACAACAGTCCCAGACTACAAAGGAACAAAATTTATAGGAAATTGGGTAAATTTGGGAGGTAAAAAAAAAAAGAAAAAAAGAAAAAACAGTGAAAGAATGTGCAGTAGAGCTGTGCTAGTCACTGAATTCACCAGTTCTAATGACTCCATAAAAGCAAACTGACGACCTGTTATCTCACTGCCTGTTTGTAGCCTGTTCTATTTGTTCTGTTGTCTGTGACGTTCGGTAGCAGAACTGAAAGCATAGAGGCGCTTTTAGGGACTGTGAGTGAGACTGTCCCAAAGGGAAATGCTGAAAGCACCAAGAAGTCACCTGCTGACGCCTGCTTCTGCGTGCCTTGCTGGAAGAGGAAATGGCAGCTCAGAGCAGACATGTCCCTTGTGACGTGGTGGTTGGGTATGTCGGGTCCTATGCTATTGTTGTCTTTCCTTTTTTTTATTAGAAATATGCTGATTTGGCCTTCTCCATATGAAAAGCATTTTCCTTATTGCATAGTAAGCAAGTAATGCAGTTCAGATATCTCAGAAGTATCTGTGGCACGTGCTTGTACTGTTCTTGGGGAAGTGTACAGGAATATATCATTAGAATTTACTTCTTTTTAAAGTGGAGCTGAGTTACGTTTGAAAGAAATGAATTCTGGAGGTTACAATGTTCAGAAGTGTAATGTGGAGGTAAATTAAGTCATTTTTCTTCATGGTGTTAATAGAATTAATGTACCTAGCAGCTCGTATGACAATATTTGTGTGTTGCCACCACATAAATACTACATTTATGAAAAGTAAATTGAAAGTTTGAGGTCTTGATTTAAATTTCTAGTTTGACCTTGAAAAACATTCCCAGATGGAGAGAGTTAAATCAGCTCAGCTCTGAAAGAGGAACATATGAATCACGGTTGCTAGGCTCTTCCGTGAGAGGCATGGGCTTTACATCCACGGCTAAGTATTTCAGAAGTCATCTTTAAACTCAGAGGAACGGAGCGTTTGAAATGATACTGGTGGAATACTGTAAACTTCATTAGACTTTTAAATGGAGAATTTGCATGTCATTAAATGAAATAGGTATAAAGTATTAGACAGTGGAATATCAGTGGCAAGACTTCTAAACTGTGATACGGGGCTGTGGGGGGAGAATTCGAACATCCATCTCCTTCACTTTGCTGTGTACATTTTGTTGAACTATTCTGCATATTCTCTAATACTTGCACAGTATATTTTATGTCATTCACATAACAGTTTCACATTGGTGTTTGTCCTTTTGGGACACAGGAACAGAAATAAGAGTTCCTGAATCCTCTTCTTGCTCTGCTGACTCGAATGACACGAAGCATATGAAGAGCATTGGCATTTACGTGCCTTACAGGCTCCCGTGTTGGGCAGTGTGGTTTCAGGTTTGAGCCAGCCCTTTTCCAGTGATCTTCATTGTTCTAGATGGAATCACAGTCTGAAGTCAGATGCATTGTGAAGCTCATCTTGAGTTTCTGGAGAGTGTTGGTGCTGCTTGTTGCCTGCTGACACCTGCTGTGTTACTCTGTGGGTTGTCCTTGTGTCTGTACAGCTCTCAGCTGGTCCTGTGCTGGTTGTATTTGGAGCCCTACATTTACAGCAAGAAAAGGATTTTATTGCATCAATTTAAAATAAATGCTTTGATAATTAAAAGCTAAAAGTTAATGTTATCACATAGGGGAAAACAAAGGATTTGCATTTAGGACTCCAACATCTTGGTACTCTCTCACCATCTGCATGTAGGTGATGCTCTGTATCAGTGGCTGTAGTGTACTGGAGGCAGAAGTTCTTTGTGCCATCCTGCTGCAGTCTGGTGCATGACTTCCTCTGAAATCACAGTTGTGATTTGCAGCAAATCCTTTTTTCTGCATCAACTGTGTTTACTCCTGGGATGGGTTTGGTGAGTTTATGTGTTCAATAGTGCTTTGGCATTGGTTTCTGTCACTCAGAACTTTGGTTTTCAAATTGTAAAGAAGTGCTTCCCAGTATATAGGGCTGCTCCTAAATTATTCCAGTTTCTGGGGATCCCGAAACTGAAATGGGAAACAGGAAAGCATTTGTATTTATGTCAACTTCTGCTGACTTGTTTCACTTGTAGTGTAAAATTACATCTCCCTATTTCCAGCAAATATTCATAGGGTGCTACTTGAATTGAGTGACTGTGACTAACGCCAAGGAGTGCTTTATCTTGCAAGACAGAGAGAAGCAGGCAAAGAGAAGCAGGCGATCCTTTTGTCATCTTTGAGGGCTGGTTTCCCCCTGCATTTTGTACAGGCTGGTGTAAAGTCTGTGAATTCAGTGTTGTCAGAAAAGGTTTGGATCTGAGAAAAGGTTACAGGGTGTGGGTTTACAGTTCGTTAGGCATTATGCAGTAGTAGCCAGTCAGTGTGCTATTAACAATGTAAATAGCAGGCAGTGTACACTGTTATTGTCCTATTCATCACAGTGTATTAGTAGTCAGATGGAAGTGACCATGGACTATTTGTGGAAACTATTTCATGAGGACCTGCCCAAAGAACTCCTGCACGGAGCGTTAACCAATGACCATTAAGTTTGTATGTTTATATGGAATATTAATATTTATTTGTATTTCTTCTCCTTAACCAGCTTAAAGCTAAATCACATAAAGGAAACACTGAGAAATAGAGAAGTATTATTCCTATCTTGCTTTCATCTAGGGTATGTTTACAGGATTTTGCCTAATTGATGGTACATTAGATATACCTGGAGTCTCAAAACATTTTTCTTTTCCAAAGTACCATACAGGTAAAATTTTTTAAACAGTGCCACTCAGTACTTAATGAAGCACAGATCGGTGTGTAATAATTTTGTAACATAACTGTTGTTGCTGAGAAGTGCCTGCGATGCAGATAAGCAGAGCTGTGACCTGTCACAGCCACTTGAGTCGTCGTGTTTGGGTCCAAAGGCACAATCTGGTTGCAGCTGCCCTTCTGGGTGTTGTATTCGGTTTCGGTATAGCTCCATTAGTGTTTTTGAAAGCCTGGGACGTGCACCTTCTTTTGTAAAGAAGAAATCATGACGTTTCTGGAGGAAAACCCTTATTCCGCAGGAGCCCTTCGCTCTGGAAGCTGCTCGGTGTGGATGTGTTCTTTTGTCTGCGAGAGGCAGCGTGCAGGCAGCGCTGCGGCCCTTGTTTGCCTTGGGTTATGTCAGCGGCGTTCTGAAAACGCAGCGACTCCATTTACTCCACAGCCAGAGTTCTGTTCATCAGCGAGAATATCTTTCTAGTGCAGTGCAGTGTGTGGTTACAAACACATCTAGGCACGTGAACAGCTTGAACACAAAGCGCCAGGACTGGTTCTAGCACAGAGGTGAAGAACGTCCTCAATTTCTAATTTACTGCTAACGTATAAATCTATCACTTGAGTGTTCTTAGAAGAAAATAAGTTTTCTTATATCAGTCTTAATCCTTTAAATAGTGCTGTAAATCCCTTAGCCATGCTCTTTGGCAGTGATGAATGAATATGCTATTACATGTGCAGTTTCCTCTTTTTTTTGTCTTCTAATGAGTAACATTTTTAGTTATATCACTGTAATAAACCTTTCAGTTGGGTTTTAAACGTTAAACTGTGCTCTTAAGAAACTGTATTCTTAAAAACACTGCTGGGGCAACTAATTTTATTAGTAAAAGTCTGCAAGTATGTATGTTATCTCCCAAATCCACACATGCTCTGACATACTGTTATCTCTCTATTTCTCTCTTATGTAGCAGTTACACAGATCTCTGGCAGCAGATGGCTGAACTATAATGCACTGCTAAACGAGTAAAACCATTAGGCATGTAATACTACCTGCCCAACGACTGTGCGTCTAAAATGGTTTAAAAAATGCAGTAAACTTCGTCTTAGAACTCATTTAATGAAATTGGAATAAAATCCAAGCTTGTTTCAGAATACGTAAAAGATCCCTTTATGTTGTGTCTGTCTCTTATTACATTCTTGCATCTGCTATAAGACGGTCAGTCCTCAATCAGATTTCTAATACCTGTTTTCTACAAATAATCACTTATTTTACATTTGTCTTTGTAGGGAGATTTGTACTCTTGTAGTACTCTAGTACTGAAGGATCTGTTGCATTATATGCTCTTTTTTTCCTCATTTTCAGATTTTATACATGTGTATTGAAATTATGATTCAGCTCTAGTGTCGTGGCTCTGTAATTAAACTGTTTTTCAATCATTGTAAGCAGCTGAGAGATATGCCATTTTGTCTTTTTGTTTTTAGATATGCCAATATTTGGTCTTTGCCCGGCTCATGATGATTTCTATTTGGTGATGTGTAACCACTGTAATCAGGTCGTAAAACCACAGGCATTTCAATCACATTATGGTAAGTGCTTAACTATTTTTAATAATTAAGGGTGAGGTTAAATCAGGATTAAGCCTGGCAATTTTTCTTTTTTTAATTGATGGTACATAGAACATTAAATTATAAATAATGTCAACAAACATAACCTGTGTTTAATCATTTTACATAGGTAACAATGCAGTTACATGAAGATCTTGTTCCTTTCAATTTTTAATGTCTTCCTGAAGCACTGCACACGTGCAGTTCGGTGTTGAAATGACATGTGTACTGTATTTCACAGACAGGATGTGCAACGTGTTTGTATGTGTCATTTCTCCATGTGTATTTACACTGATTATTTTTACATGAGGTTCCTTTGCAGTTTGAACTGTAACTTAACCAAAAGCTAAACTTACAAATTCTGCTGTAAAACATAATATGCTTCCAAAGGAGCAGAAAGCTTATTTATTTTCAGTAGTGTCAGTCTGTATTTATTTTAATGGTTCGATGGTTTTGTATATAAACTGTGCTAGGAAGCTCTTGTTACATTGGCTGGTGCTAGCCAACATTTATAGAGGACTGAGAAAATACAAAGTGCTCTGCAAGTTCAAGTGTTCCTTTGCTACCTACAAAAAGTAGCAGAGAGAGGCAGCAGACCTTCTTTTCCGTACATATCGAGGTTAGAAATTGATATCAAGCATTTTCATGTCAATACATAAATAGAAGGTTTTTGGTGTTCAGCTGTTTGTTTCTTGAGAAATTGAGGAGATGTTAGCGCTTGATTAGAAACAAAAATAAACATCAAAACTACTCCTTCCTCCCTGTGTCTGTCTGTCTGTTTGTATGTGTTCATTTTTTTCCTAGCCCAGTATTTGACTGCTTGCTTTGCTGCTTAAAGGATAGAAAATCTTGGATATGGGTGGGGAGTCTTTTCCAGATCTGAGAGCGAGCAGAACTTTCCTTGCATCTTAAATTCTCCAGCAAGAAAAGACACGTTTGCTTCTGCTGCTTCCTTGAGACTGGGAAATGGTCTTCCTGTGCAGTGCAGAGGGTGCACTTCTTGTTCTTTCTCACTTGGTTTTTGTGTTAAAATGCCATACAGGATACATCCCAACCCTTGCTGCTGGATTTCTGCAGTCACTCAGTGAAGAATCGGATGGATGTTATAATTCTTGCTAGTTTGTTTGCTTATCTGTGGATGGCAGTAGTAGTAAAATAAAAAGCAAACTCAGCTTATGTCTCCAGGGCTATAAGGAGTGAGAAGAGCAGAAGGGAATACGCTTCTCTTACTCCAGTTGATGTAAGCCTTTGTATATGTTGAGAGCAATTCCACCCCTTGCCAGTGTGATTCCTCACCTGTCACTGAGTATCAGTTTGGGATGTCCAATAAGTCCTTCTAAAATATCATATTAAATGGATTCTGCCAGTTAAAAATAAATTTATGGGGGAGGACTGGAAGGTAACTAGTTCTGAGTGTTGGCATCATGATTCTTGTGCCTCAAAGCCAGGAATATAAAGCTGGTTCGGGTTGGCAGTGATGGAGGAGAGCTGTTGGCCTCTGCACATGACTTGGACTGGTGTTCTGCAATGAGTTGATGACCCCCAGCTGCTTTCTCGTAACTGGAGATCCATACTGTAGGGGCCAGTGTTGTAGTTGTTGGCGTGACAACCTTCGGGCAGATTGAAAATAGGTTTCAGGAGCTGTATTGCTTCTTGACCATGGACTTGGAAGTATTGGGTTTTGTAATGCCGCTTGTATCAGTGTTCAATTCATTCTGAGAAGTGTAGTTTATTGTAAGGTCATTAATTTAAACTCTCCTGTAAGCAGTATTTGTAATTTGAAAGGAACAGCACAAAGAGGCAATTACAAAATGTAGGTATGGAAAATATATTTTCAAGATGCAACGTTCCTGTTCTGTATATGTTATAGGAGTGTAAGCCTACTAATGTTAGATCAGTTCTCTGAGAGAAATGGAGAAGAAAGGGATGGAAATGACAAGGCTTTTCTTAGTATTTCTTAAACCTATTCTGAACAATGAAGACGCTAAACAAGTGCTGCAGCTTGCAGAGGAAATGGGAGGAGCCGATCTGATGAGAAAAACAGGCTTGGGTGGGGTGAAAATTATTAAAAGACCTTAGTTTGCCAAACTAATAGTCGCAGAAAGGTAAGAGGGCTGACTTTGTGATTCCACGTCAAGCCAGCAACCTTGTCTTCTGTTTTCAACAGTCTCAAGATCCTTATGTCGTTGGCCCTTGTTTTAGCAAACTAAAACCTGATAAATATGAGAGATGATTGATTACGTCAGCAGTGTACTCCTCACTCCGTGTACTTGGAGAAGGAAATAGCTGAAGTCCTCATTTGGTTCTTCTAAAACAAAAAGTAGGCTAAGAAAATAAAGTTTGAATTCGTCTCAGTCAGTTTTCCATGGATTGGGTCTTTTCTTCGTGCCTTTATTTCAGGGACTTTAAAAGGAGCGATTACTTTCATGCACTCCAAGATTACAGCATATTCCTGAAGCTGTACCTTTTTTGTAATGATCTCAGTCTTTTTATTTTTAATCGTTACCGGAGAAAATATTGCTCAACTTATGGTGGCATGTGTTGCTTGTACTTGGAGTTCTTTAACATGTGTCACATGGGATTTTGGTTTCTAAAGTAGAATGTACCCTTTTAAAATGTCACTTTTGTCAAAGGAAGGGTAAACAAACTATCAACTAGGCCTAATGAGCTAATTAATTACTTCTAAAGCATATTTGTGATAAACTACTTAGGTAGGCTGAAAGTGCATTGCAGGACGTATGATAGGTAATTTTTCTCCCGTGTTAGTGACAATTTGAACATAATCTTATTCATCAGAATATTTTACTTTTTTTAGTAAAATATTTCACTTTTTTTTAATATAAAACATACTTTTATATTTCATGGCTTTTTATGTGACTAGAAGAGATACTAATTCAAAATTAAATATATTTGGAGGCAACCAAGGCATGTATTTGGAGTATGAAGTGCCCTTCTGACAACTTTGGTAAATTGGAACAATTGGTAGTACTGTTAGTGCTGTTGTTTTATAGATAGATAGATGTAAATACATATACAAATGCTATCATTGGCTTTTAAAATTCTGTGACATTTGCTGTATATATATGACACCATATATATGACAGGGGTCAAAATCTGTTGGCATTTTTGGAAGGTAATCTGATCATTTTTTTTCTAAAGCACATTGATCTAGATTTCCCCTGGCCTGTGTCCATCAGCTGCTTTCAGTCTGTTCCAGTGCCTTCTCCTCTTGGTGTGGGGCAGCCCAGGGGCTGGCCTGCTATTCAGAACAAATCTTCCTTCTGTCACACCTCAGCTGCTTCGCTTTCAGGATTGAACAGATGATTTAAGCACTTTATTGCCAGCATTCTTGCTGCTTCTTTTGGACTGACTGCATTTTTGTGGCATCAGCATCTTCTTTGGAGCCGAGATCAATCAGTGGCGAAGGAGTGAAAAAGCTGTGACACCCGGGCACTCAGTCCTATGAGAGAAGCACCTGAGATCTCTTATCCTGTTGACCTCTTCTGAGAAAGCACAGTATTTTTCTCCAGCTGCAGCTGACAGTCTGGTTGATCGTGTGCCAGCCTCTCCAGCTTCCATGTGGCATATACATGCCTTCTCTATTACTGCTGGGTGCGTTTCTTGAGTCCTGTGCAGTTTCCTCTCTTACTCTGTTAATTCTTACAGTAAAACTGATTTTGTCTGTCAACCATCACCCTTATCAGGAATACTTCCTTGGCAGCTAGCCTGCGTTAGGACTGAAAATGTTGCTTTTATTTCCTCCTTCTTTTTGCCATTAAAAATCATGCTAAATATATAGATGCTTGCTATACTACAGCAGAAAGCTGCTCTTTGCAGAAGACGTAGCTGCAGTTATTTCAGGTACTTCATGGCAGCCCTGAAGTGCAGTGTTTTTGGAGCCATGTGACCTTTTGCTGGTATTTCAGCCATTCCACATGGTTACTGCATCTCCTTTGTGGTGATCGGCCTCCTGTCTGGAGAGAACTGCTGCCCTTCCCCATCTGAGCTGCTCTGTGGTGGCTCACAGGGAGGAGATAGACAGCTCACTGGTGTGGAAGTAGCATCAGTTTAGAGACATGGATTTTCTTCCCTCTTATTTTTTTTTTCCTATTCTTTTTTCTTTTTCCAGCAGATTTTCTTGCTTCCATAAATACCAAGTGGGGTTATAACTGCTAGCAGTAGGTATGGCATGAGGAATGCTACCTGTAAAACTGATAGCATCTGAGTCACACAGTGATTGTGGAAACCATTAATACAGTAAGCACTGGAAAGAGACCATTACAGTGTGTCAGATTGTTGAGTCATTATAGAGGTATGTGCCATGTTTTGATTAGAGTCCATAGGTTTGGCATGCAAGTAACTAAGGCGAGCAACTGCTCTGAGCTTTGCTTTCTGCTTCTCTGTGAACCAAGGGGAAATACCCAAGCATCTGTATTTCTGCCCAGGACATGTTTAAAGTGTAGGTTTCAGGAAAGGAACAGTATTACAGATTTGTACACTTGAGCTTTCCAGGAGGCTGTGAACTTGAAATGAAGATTATCACACAATCTTATACTCAACCTGCAGAGGCCAAGGAGGGCAGATCTCGGTCGCAGAGAAGGGTGTTCACATGGGTCCATCCAGCAAGTGGCTGTGAAATCTCACCTGAATCTCCTTCATACATCTAACTGTATGAGCGTATTCCTTTCTCCTTCACCCAGTTCTCACACTCACCTTTAGCTAGCAGGTTTACTGCTTTGGCTGATCTTAGTGGTGTTCTGTTGTTTTTAATTTATTTGTTAGCTTTTGGTGTTAAGTGCCTGCATTCAGAGAGTACAAATAATAGTCACTGTGATTTTAATTGGGATGAGCGATCCGTTAGCTATCTCTGATAACATGCTCCTGTATTTTGGACATTATATCATGAGTGATTCAGATATTATCACAGAATCATAGAGGGTTGGAAGCAGTGTAATGTTCTCAGTTGCTTTTGACACTTTGTGAATTGAGCATCAATTTGTCCTACCATTTTTGTGTTGTCTCATGCTTAGCAGCAGCTAATTCTGCAAATCTAACATCAGTATTTAATGCTTTAAAAGTTTTTTGAATTCTGCAGATGTTTTTGTTTAGAGTGCTTAGCAAATATTACAAAGCCAAAGATAAAGTGTCTGTGCAAGGCATCATTTGAGGCAGATATGAAAAGAAAGGAATGTACTGAAACTTGTTCCAAAGCCATTGGACCTGTAGTGGGAGTTTTGTTTGGTGGGTTTTGTTTTATTTGTTTTTTTCTTGTAGGAGATTGCATGAGCTCATCTGTGTTTTGGAAGGATAAGTTTTCTTTATGGCTTGCATGCTTTTGGCAACAAGTAATTTGTTTTGGTAATGAAGTGTCCACTGTTCTCTAATGACTTCTAAAACAGTATGAAAGTATTTTATATAAATCACAGGGATTTTCTTGGGTATCAGTAATTTTCTGTAGTAGTCTAATAACCAAGATAAAACTTGAATATTATCTGGTGTGTCACAGATGCGCTGGAGTAATCTGCCAAGCGTATTGCCAAACATGCACAGGTGGCATTTGGCATATTATAGCCTGAGTTAATGTATATGATTTAACAAATTATCGTTGGCAGCTTCAGCAACTTGTGTTTAAACACGGAGCCCTCTTGCAGTAGTTCACGCAGTCTGTGTTCCAGCAGTTAGATCTCCGTTCCAGTCTCTGGATCCAGCAGCAACTGGTTGAATTTCTTCTTGGCAGAGATACGTGAAATTCTGCAACTTTTTCAAGAATCGTCCTGGCATATTCCCAGAAAGGAATGGGCTCAGAGGTCAGCGCAGGATTCATTTCAGAAAACCATTTCAACTGATTATTTACTTATTTAGGAATAATGCATCGTTAAATAAGAAACTGCTACCACCTGGAAAGAAACTCTGTTATTATTTTTGGGGGTTTGAAATGTGCACCCCAAAGCCTTTAGCTTGTGTGCGTTGGGATTTAGAGTCTGAAACAGTTTTGCCATGCAGGATTTGAGGAGTAATGAAAGTGTGTGCTGTGGTTACACAGGCAGTTGGTGTGCAGAAGGCTATTTTTGTAAGCGTAATGGCTGTGGTCTTTGCTTATGACATGGAAACGCAGGGAGTCTGTTCAAGAAGTCGATGGCGGTTTTGTAGTATAGTAGAACTTCCCTTTTTTTGTGGGTACATGGATTTGTCAACCTCTGGTTGAGGACATAAGGCACTAAGATCAACAAACAAAAATCGTGATGTTCAGCTTCAGATGTAAAGAAAGCTGGCGTGCCGCTTAGGATGTAACTCGTGTTGTTCTGCCCACTCACAGCACCACGTGTGCTGAAAGAATACGAACTCAGAAACGCTCTGGTGTGCTTTTGGCTTTTGGTTAACAGGAATCAAATTTCATGCCATTCAGCACTAGCAGCAGGCCTACATGCGGAAATCCTTGTGTTTTATTGCTCGCTGGATAGGGAGTATCTTTTTATTCCGTTCTATTGATGTTAAAGTGTTTTTGAAACAAGGCTAATATAGATAATTATACAAATGTTACGTGGAAACCCTGTTTGTTTATAATGATCCCCTTGTGAAGTATTCAAAGACTGGGGCAGACCACTCCTTTTTCAAGGTAGACATCAACATGGGGAGAACAAGAAGAAAGGAAGAAAACAACACTATTTATGTTTGTGGGAAAAGAGGAAGTAGTGCCATGTCCACTGTGGCTTACAGAAATACTTGTTCAGCAAGAGGCAGAAAGTTAGTGGGTTGATAACAGATTTCAGTACGATCTGAAGAAGGCAGGGCGTTGTGATACAAGGAGCTGTTGAGTGTAATTGTCTACAGTTTCACTTTGGAAGCCAGTTGTCAGGTCTGCTATTCAAAGAGATCCAGAAGGAGAGAGTTAACTCATCTGAAAGTCAATGTAAGGTTTCGCCACTGAAAATTCATTTGGTGCTTGGAGCACAGTGCAGCTCTCAGAATTACTTCAGGTTTTCAGCAGATGCAGCAAAGGCAGTTCTGCATTGGTTTCCATGCTCCACATCCTTGGAAGGCTTCCTTCTAACTAAAAGGGCTCTTTCTAATGCCTAAGCCACTCCTTTGAGCTGGAGCTCCGCCAGAGGAGGTGGCACGCATTGCGAGGGCAGGCCATGGGCACGCAGCCTTTGGCAGAGGGCCCTAAATGGAGCACAGCAGAATGAAGCTGCAACCTGTTTAAGAGCTAGGGAGCTGGAAGGGGGCTGGATGTGTTGTTAGAAGAGCAGCAGGATTTCTGCTATCATGGAGGTGGACCTGAGACTGGGTCATAGCCATCGAGATGTAAACATGCTGTTGGGGAGCTCACCATATGTAAATCAATCAAATATTTATAGGGACTTCCTCATTATTTTGAGAGAGAAGTATGTGTTCTCATGCAGTGAATAGACTATTCCAAGAACTACAGATCTCAGATGAGCACCACTATAATTCCAGGGAGAAGTATTCTAGGAAGCTTGTAAAACAGTGCTGAGTATTGAACTGTCATGAAGAAAGCTCTCTTTTTTTCTTGGCAACTCGTAGTTTCAAGTGGCACAGGTTGCACCCTCTCATCCCACCATCCGTCTATCGAACAAATGCCACATTTGGAAGAGGAAGGATTTACCCATAGCCCCTTTTCCTCTGCATGTGCATCTATGAATGGCAGATAGGAAATCTCAGCAGTACCATTCAGTCAGGTTAACTTTTGGCCAAGGTACTACCACTCCCAGCCGTAATGCTGCAGGAGGGCTGGGAGCTGTGCAGCACCTGGAGGGGTGGAAAGGATGGGATGGGATGGGATGGGATGGGATGGGATGGGATGGGATGGGATGGCAGAGCCCAACTAGCACAGGCAGGAGGAGGCTGGAGGCTTTGGCAGAGTTTGCAGTGCAGCCAGAAGTGGTTTGCAGTCTGGGTGCGTGTCCAAGGAGAGGAGGGGAAAGAGAACACAGGGGAGTAGCTAAAAAGGGAAATGTAAAACAAAGAACTGAAGTAAAACGTGTGGAAAAGAAATAGATGAAGACAATAAGGAGGAAGCTAAATAAAGAAAGCAGGAGAAAATGACCTCACAGAAGGGAGAATGAAGAAGGTAGATTATTGCCTTTGTTACTTTGTATTGGAGGGGGAGTGGAAGAAGAAAGGGAGAGATTTCATTAGACCAAAAACAAAAGCAAAACCAGAAGCTTTTTCAGAAGCATTTCCATTCTTAATGTTTTGGCAGCAATGTGTGTAAGTGTGATTTGTGTAATGTCATGGCGTTCTCAGACTCAGCATGTTTTGGGCAGAAAAAATATAGTTTTTAATTGGGACATTTCTCCCAGCTTTATGAGGCACTGACCAATGAGAAGGGAGATGGATAAATGCATTTGTGTGCACCTACCTGTCTGTCATTGTCATTTTCTTCTACAGTTACGTTGCGTTTCTTTTTGGCTGATTTTCTTAATTGTACTTAATAATCCCCCAGGTAATTATTTGTAGAGAATCAGAAGTCCATAGGATGCGTGTAGCTTTCACACAGCTTTTGCAGCAGGGCAGGGAGAGGAAAGTGTGCCAGTTCTGTAAGCGGAGAGGAGATGAGGCAGTGTGCTGGATGGAGGAAAGGTATCCGTGCAGGGCCCACGTGAAGGCAGTGTTTTGGAAGAACTTCATCTGCTGCCTCAGGAGGTGTGGGGGATATTCTGAAAGCTATAGCCTCTCGCATGTCTGCAGGGCACAGAAATTGTCATCAGATGTGAGCATGCGTGTCACGCTTGTGGGAAAACTTAAGACAATGTAATTCCTACTAATTTAAAAGAAATCAATAGCAATTTGGTTTTGGGCACAGCCGCAGTGTACGCAGGCTGCTTGTACTTAGCTTTCGCTTAGGCACTGCATCAGGTAACTTCCAGTTGTTATTTATTTGCTTATTTTCCATCCACACTTGGCTGTGTTTGGCTTTCTAAGTAACTTGCAGCCATTCTTATCATCCCTTTGATTTTTTTCCTGGGCAATGTGATACGTTTTAAATCTCACATTTGATACGCTAAGTCTAGAAACTAGCTCTTTTAAGAGGTTACCAGAAGAGGGAGTGTGTATCACTTCATGTACAGTGAGAGCTCCACATTTATTGATAAATCTGTAATCACAGAAGAATTTTTAAAAAGTAGTAATATAAAATGCAGGCTGACATTCACTTTAAAAAAAAAAAGTACAGTTTATGCCAACTGTAGGCTTATCACCTAGTTAAGTTTAACAGTTTAACACTAAATAGTTGTATCCAAGTAAGGATACAGGTCTTGAAGTCTATTCAGATCACTAAATGTTTTGTCATGTCCTGCTGCACCAATGATTCAAGCTGCTTTTCAGTTGCAGTCCTGGACTAGCTCTTGTAGTGCCCATCTCTGGAAGAGCTCTGTAACAATGTGAAACTTGAAAACAGTGGCAATATTTTTTTTTTTTTAAGGCAGGAAATAGAAACAGATAAATATGTTATGAAATTTGACATTAGCCTGTGTTATTGTTGTTGGCTGTGTTGCATTTATTAGATATTCCATCAGTAACAACCCAAATACTTAAAAACTCTATTATCTGTTACTGATTCAGCAAAAATACACAGTAGTGCTTGTATAGAAAATCAAGGTTTTTACCCTATATCTTTTAGTATGCATGTCCTAATAAACTTGCAATGTCTGAGGGAGCTGCTGGCCATAACATTCAAACTAGTTTCTCCAGGTTGTATTAGAGAAAGAAGAGCCATCATCAAGAGACTCTTTCCTGTTTTCTGTTCTCTGTTCCACAGATAATGAGTTGCCCATGTTGGTATGAAACTCTCACTCTATGCAGTGGTTTCTAAAAGATGCAATTAGGCAAGGTTCCTGGAGAGTTAAAGCAGATTCTACGTAACAGTTTTTCCTGACTGTTTGGCAAGATAATCAGAAAATCTTTAACTCAAAACTCTATACATAGTAGCTTTCCAAAAGTAGTGTTCCCTTGCAGCCAGACGATCTTTTAATGTTTTTATCCAAAGGATTTTGTTCCTCCTCCAGGTAGAAGTTGTGTTGTGCTGTCTCCTCCGTGTGACCCTGCAGGATGCCAAGAACCTGTTTGTCTCTTTGTCAGTCAGAAGCCCTGGCTTCTACAGTGTGTTGCTGCTCATTCTGTTAGGTAGGAGGTGCAACACTTTCCTTGTGCTCTTGCATCTCAGAGTCTGAAGCTTTCAGATGTTAGTGAATTTATTAACAGAGCTGGGTTTGAGCTGATCAGTAATTTTGTTTGGTATAATGTTGATGGGTTTTAAAGCTGTTCGTTAGCATTTGTAGATACTCACGTGGAACTCATGGCTTGGCTCCTTGCTGAGAGGAAAATTGGCTCTATCTGCTTTGTTACTACATGGCTGAAGTCTTTGTTTGAGTTAGTAGGCGAAGCATGTTGATATTCTTACAACTGTCAACTGTAGTAAGATGAGCTTAGTGAAGTAATTGTTTTCCATTCCTTTCACATTTCTAGATCATAGAGGGAAACCTTACAGTCCCACTCTGGCCCTTCTCATTGTTGACATTGGACTCACTAGTCCTCATTCTCTTCATTTTGCTTTGGCTTTCAATCTGTGAAGAGCCACCTATAACCAACCTTGGTGGTTCCATGATTTTATGGTAACTATATACATTCCTGGAAACATGTCATGTTGGCCCTCTCCTGGACTATAAAGTTTTAAACCAACAGTGTCAGTCCTCTCCCATAGTGCCAGGTACTCCTTGACCAAAGGTCATTGCGTGGGTCACAAAGCTATCCACTATTCAGCTTCTGAAAATACCTGTGATGGCCTCAATAGCTACAGAAATGCTGTAAGTCTGTATTGCATGTAAGGCTGCAAGGGTTGATGCTTCTGCGTAGGTTGTCACAGAATGAGAATGACAGATTGTGTCACTTAGGAACTGTCCACTACCAAAATTTCCTCTGTCCTCCCTGCTTTAAAAGCTGCTCCAGATAAAAATCCAGTGATTTCAAAATCCATTGTCCCATGGCTCTGGAGGGCAGGGATTTCATTCGTAGTGGTGCTTCAGAGCACTTCTTTCCAGATTTGGAGAAAAAGTGAGACTTTGGAGACATATCAGAAGCACTCCTTTACTTTTTATATAATTCTGCTGCTGTATATGGTAAGGTTGGTTTCATGATGTTGCAGCATATGGGGGGGTTCTTTCACTGCATAGCAGCAAAGTGGTTTTTCCAAGTAACCGTGAGTTCTCAATGGATCAGCTGTGAGAAGTTCGGTGTTGACTCGAGGCCTGTCGTTCCCTTCCTTCCTGGAAGAATAATAATAGTAACCCGTAACCAAACAATCTCTTTGAAGCAAAATATTTACAACAAAATCATTTTAGAGGGTACTAAATGTAAACCTAAGCAGGCTGCAGAGTAAGCAAGCCTGCTTTATGTAGTGTTGATATCAATCAGATGAAATTCCTTGCAAGTTTAAATCTTGGATATCCCTTAAAACTTTCAGCATATGGGCAAAATGACCCTTATCACAGCTCACAACACAGCTCTTTGTCATGACCAGTCGTTTAGGAGTTGCTTCAGCCCCCAGCCCTTTCCCTGTGATCGAGGCACTTCTTAATACTTGCTGCTGGTCGCTCTGCTAATTGCAGGCTTTGGCACAATGAGGCGTGCAGTTTGGGAGGCTGTCAGGTCTCTGAGCTGATCATTTTGTCTTTGTTAAGGAGGGAGCAGATGGTGTGAAGGTTTGAGCAGAACAGTCAGGACTGGGGGAGAGGGCAGGAACGCTTCTTGCTGCAGCACTGCTGGTTTGCACCAGCCAGCTTCAAGTGTTGTGAAATTGGTGCCTGAGATTGCTGAATTTCTAGAGAGGATAAATGAGCTGTTTCATGCACAGTGAAGGTAATGAAACCTTGTCTGTGGCTTTGTGCTGCGTGTTTTGCCATCGCTCACCCTCCCATTGCAACACCTCCTGCCCAGTGCACACACACCTTCAGGTTGCGTGTTGTGTTTTGGTTTGGTTAGGGGTTTTTTCTGCCTCCCACTTTAATAGGACATATGCACGCTGCTTCCATACTGGATGTGTGTGCTTAGTGACAGCAACACTCATGGTATAAATACCTTCTCATTTTTGTGTGTTCAGTGAGTAAATGTAGAAAGGAGGGCACCAATGCTGCTCTGCTATCCTGAGACACAGGAAGCAAAGTTTATTTCTTTGCAATGGTTGACACTATTCCTATTGTCCTTCTATTGGCTGCTTTCTCATCAGCCAGGCCCAGGATATCAGGCTATGCAGCACAGCAGAGCTAACTCCCCCCACCTCCTGCGCTGAATGATTTCATCATCCCGGTGCTACGTATAACAGGTTGCTTTTATGAAGTCAGATTACTTTTCAACTTATCAGAATGCCCATTCAGACTCCTCATTTAACTGCAGCACATCCATCCATCAATTTCAAGGTGAAATCCCCTCAATGCTGACTGAAGTTGCTCAGAAGTCCTTGTTCATTAGAAAATAGTAAATTTAAAAAAAAAAAAAAAAAAAAAAAAAAAGCTGTGTTCCAGCATAGATGTCAAAATCATAGATTTTGTTATGGCAAGGCATAAAACCCAGTGCATTTCAGCAGCTGCGTGCTGTCAGCCGGCCGCTCGCTTTCTCGCCGTGTGAATGTGCCGTCATGCCTCTCGCTTCCATTCCAGCCCCAGCTCTGACACCCAGCTGCTGGGTTCCTACTGATTGGACTCTTTGTCCTCGCTCTCACTCACAAGGAAGACAACTTACTATATTGTTCCAGGCTGGAATTGAATGGCCCGATCTCAGTCAGTTTATTTGTGGAACAAGAAGCAAAATAAGTTACTCACCCTCTTGGTCCTAAAATGAGAATAGACCAAATCAAAGACTAAGGAAGGAAAATTTGAGTTGGTAAGAAAACAAACACATCAGTGCTGGCTCCCCACATGGTAGTTTAAAGGCAAGAGTTTTGGGAACCACTAAAATCTGTTGGAGTCTTACCCAGTTTTAATGATAGGTGTCAAGTAGAACAGCATACAACAGCAACAAAGCCTCCAGAAGCACACATGGCTGCTACTGATTTTGGCAAAGGAGAAAGATGGCTTTTTAAAACAGCTCAGTGCAGGAAACTGTGTGCATGGCTGTGCTGCCTTTAATGAACGGGATGGGTGCTGGAGCTGTCGGCTGCTGGAGGAGCTGATTGCTGTGTGCCTGCCTGCAGAGAGGTGGGAAAGTTGGTGTTCCAGAAATGGGTTTGAGGATGTCTTTATTTCTTTCTGAGCTCGTTGGTTGGAGGAGTCGTCTCTGGGCTTTTGTACATCTTTGTAGAAACAAACAAAAAAACCAAAAAGGCAAAACCAGCCCTCCTGAAATGATGCTTCCTGCATCTGCTTGACTGTTGTAATGCAGTGAGCAGATGCACAAAAGTATTTGCATGAGTGCAGGCATATATGTCTTTCTTTCAGCAAACTTTAAGTGGAAAAGTGACTTTTTTGCTTTAAAAATGAATCTGAATGGCATTTGATAGGAAAGGCCAGAAACTTTACCTTAAGGCGATGGGCATTTAAAAGAAGGGCAGAAGCCACTAGCAATATGTTTCTTCCTATTCTATTTTTGTCATCAAGTACCACTATGCTTTCTTTTCTCTTCCTCTCATTCCCTTCTGCTTTCTCTTCATTTCCCCTTCCGCTTTCTCTTCATTTTCCCTCTTTAGTTTCCCCCCTTTTGCCCCCTTTCTCCTTTACTCCCTCCCTTTTTTATCTTTCTGCCCCCTCCCTTTTTTTTTTCCTGCGTTTTTTTCATTCTTTCCTCCTTTTTTTTTTTTTCTTTCTTCCTCCCCCTTTTGTTTTTTACTCTCATAATTACTCAAGAGCCGCCCCAGCAAACAATAATAGCAAGAAAAAAAAAACCAGCCCCTCCTGCAGGGGGCCGCAGCCCGGAGCTCCGGGCGCCTGCTGGGGCCGCTGCCGGCCTGCCCGCTCGCTGTGCGAATGGGAGAGCGGCTTAACCTCCGGCCCCGCCGCGATGGCCATCTTCGATCGCCGCCGGCTCCACCTCCCCGCCCCGCTGGGCCGCCGCCAGCGCCACCGCGACTCCAGCGTTGCCGGAGGTAAAGCCGCGGCCCGGGGCGGCCCCGGACGGGGAGGGGGGGGGACGGGCGGGGACGGCCCGCGGCGCCGGAGCGAGGCCGGAGGAGGTGGAGCGGGGCCGTGCCGCCGGTGGACTCGGCGGATCGGAGCAGATAAGCCGAAAATGAGGATTAAACGCGAGCGGCCCGCGAGAGCCCTCCTGAAATGACATCGGGGCGATTTGGCCAAAGTTCAATAAGCGGATGGGGGAGCGGGGCTGTGCCAGCGCTGCGGTCACCGCGGGGGCTTTCCTGCGGAAATTCGGCATCCCACCCCCTTCAAATCCAGAGCGGTCGGGGTGAAAAGAGAGGGGCAGATTGCAGCGATAAAACTGCGGGTTGATTGCAATCTTGTCAGGCCTCTAGATAAATGGGCGGCTTTTAATCAAAGCGTTAATTAAAGAAAGAAACTATTAAGGACTTGTTCACTTGAGCTTGTTTTCCTGAGCTCGTTCATCCACGTAATTCCCAAACCGGGGGGCAAATCCGTCCCTCCGTGCTGCGGGAGGAAACGGGAAGCGCGTTGGAGCGAGCGCAGCTGCAGGCTTGCTGCAAACGCTGATGGAAAGGGCGCTGGGGCTGCACGGGCAGCGTGCTGCACTGCCGGGAGCCTTTGCAGAGCGATGGGAAAAGGCTGCTCTGTTTCGTTTGAAAGGCATTGTTGTGCAAGCGTGCTCAGTTCGTGCCCTCGTTCGGCTGTATTGGTGACTGCTGGAAGACTTTGCTGTGCTAATGCTGTTGTACAATTTTAGTTGGTGTGTGGCCAATGTGTTCAGTGCTTTTAAACAGGGGAACAGTTGGTTCGTGCCGGTAATGATTGACCATGAGTTAAGCTGCAGTGATCCTTTTTTATAATTAAAAAAATGGCCGGTGTAAGGGTGTAAAATAACATAAGGATCTGACTTCAAAAATAGCAAGAAAAAGCCCCAACAACTCAATTTATTCTCTTTTCCACCGAGGTTGCAGTTTTGGTATTAACTTCCAAGAGATTTCGCATTTCAGAAAGGCGTTTGATTTAGAAACATCTTTTTGAAAAGTTTTCCTATTTGCTTTACCACCAGTTTGTTTCCTTTTCCACCTCTCAAAGTTGTCTTCTTCAGTCAAAACCTGTGCTGAGAAGCTCCTGCAGGGCAGGCAGGTCCCCCAGATCCACAGTGCCACCCAGGCTCCTCTGCATGGTGTTGTCAGGTGTTTGTTACTGCGCTTTGGTGACAAGCCTGTCTCCTCTGGGGTCCAAAATCTCCTTGCTCATCATATCCTGCAGCAAAAGGCCTCAGCAGGGTATCTCTTTATCACTGCTATGGATGGCAGTGCCTGGGTGTTCTCTATTTTGTTTGACAAATGGTTTTTAAGTAGTTCTCACTCAGCATGTTTTGTAGCAGCAGGGATTGAAGTTTGCTACAGGTAAATAGCTGCAGGGAGAATGTTAAAATTCTCAAATGTGGTGCAAAGAGAAGCATCAGCAGGATGAAAGGTGGACGGGTGTTAACTACTGCATTATGTGATAAGGGCTGGTGAGCAGCCTTGGTGAAGCTGGATGAGAAGAGCGTGGTGGGAAAGGCCCATCCTGACCTCTGGGTTGGCAGCCACTGCCCAGGGAGCAGTGGAGTCACCGTCCCAGGAGCTGCCAAAGAACCACGGAGATGTGGCGCTGAGCGATGTGGGCATGGCGCAGCACCTCCATTCAGTGGTGCTTTCGTTTGTCACTGTAGCTTCTCCGAAGTTAATTTCAAACAACACATTTGTTAATAGCAAAAATATGGCTAATTCAGTGCCTGTCTTTAATCAGTTGATGCAGGTAGTGTCGTGTCGTCAGGTTGCCCAGAGATTAGTGCTCATAACGTGCGTGTTATAATCTCTGCATGGGCCGGCTGCCATCCAAGACACTTGTCTGTCTTTCTGTAATAACTTTTGCAGTATTTCTGTTCCTGTGCCTGACAGATTTACAGGCCTGCTCCCAACCCAAAAGGTTGCGTGGTGAGAAATGCGTCCTTCCCTTGCCTCTGCTTGAGTCACTCAGGACAGCACACCACGAGTTGGATGTTGTCCTGCAGCCTCTTGTTCTAAGCTCTGCATTCAGGTCTAATATGCCCTGAAGACCCTGTCCTGTCTCTGTTTTCCCACATTACTCCTGGGAGCTCCTCACGAGGGTCTCGGCAGCTGAAGTGAACCCAAGGGAGCATCACTAATTACAGTTTGCCCCTGCAGCATGGGGCAAAACAGTGCCTGGGCTTGGGGCTGGCAGTGCTGCACGGGTGGGGGCTGCAGGGCCATTTCCCATCGCTCAGGGGCAGCACATGTGTTAGAAAGGGTAATCCTACACCCTGAGGCATCTGATTGCAGAACTACTCGTGTGCTCTGCGTGCAAGGCTTTGGGAGAGATTAGTAACAAATACGGAAAAACTGAAAAATTAATGTTGGTAATGTGCAGTGCCTTGTGGAAAGGAAGCAGTGTCAGGAAGGGTGCACCTGAAAGTTGTTTATTTAAATATGTTTTAGTGTTGCTGGTTTTTTTGCTGCATTCTTAATAATGCTGCTTGCAGTCTGTTCCCTCCCCTCCTTTCTGCGGCGTTGGTCTCTGGGGAGCAGTTCTGCTGCAGTTTTCCTATGGGGAAACCGAAGCCATTCCTGCTGACTTAGGATCGCCTGGTTAGAAAACCACAGCATCATCCTGGCTGTGCTGTAGCTGTGATGTTTAAAATGCATCATTTAAATAATGCAAGTTACGGTTGCAGGATTGTCTCCTTTTTGACAGCTGGTTTTAAAGGTTTGAAATTGGCGTTGAGAAGCTTGTAAGGAAAATGAGCTTTTTCTCCTACTCTGTTTTCTTCAGCAGTAACAGAAATGTAACCCTGTTTACACATAATTTCATACCCATTAATCTAAAATATTTGCAGAGTGATCACTTGAGAGGATTTCACATCTTGTAAGTAAATCTCAAGAAAAACTTCTAATGTATGTATGTAGAAATCAGAGAGCAATTGGTTTTATAGTGTTGTAAACAGCCAGTGCTGCTCAGTAAGTACTGTAATGAAAGAAGACCCTAATGGTAGCTATTAGTATTATTCTTTTTGTTCAGAAGGATGTGGTCAACTAACTAACCACCACACTTCTCAGGACTTGAGAAAATAATTTCCAGATGTTCAGTGTTAAATGTTGGGAAACTTGGGAGAGATGGAGTAGCACCCCAGTGCTCATGGTGAGAGTGGGGAGGGAAAAAGCCAGAGCCCTTCTCCATGGTGGTTCTCAGGTTCTGGACTTTGCTCTGATTTCTAGTGCAAAATGCTCTGGTAAACTTGTTCTTAAAAACAGGCCAAAGCGAGAGCTGGGCTAGAAGCTTAAATACATCATTCCTAACAGTCAGTGGCTTTTGGCTGAACTGAGGTTTGGATTTTATGAGGAGGTGCTGTTAAGTGTGCTGTCTTAAATCAGTGTGAATTAAATGGAGGGGTTTCAGAACTGGAATGATACACTGAAGTCCTGTACTAATATATATGAGAGTTTTGGATTCTGAATGGTGCATTTGTAACCGAAGCACATCTTTAAAAACCCCTTTGAATTTCCATAATGAATCAGTGGATGCTAATTAAAGCATAGGCAGATTTTGTGTGCTCTTTAGGGAGATTCCAAGATGTGCATTTCCAAGATGATTGACAGAGGGAATGCTTTAGGAATTCCCATCTGGAGCAATGAGGCCTTGGCTCTGCTTAGGACTGCTGGACCACCAGAGCAGGAAATATACAGCAATGCTTCTTGTAAACAAGATACAGAAAACATATGAGAGGTAAAACTTAGTGATGATTTTGTGCCCTACCAACTTAGAAATGGCCCTGGGGCATCCACAGTCAGTTCGTGGTGTATTTGTTTTATTTGTCTGTTGGCTTCAGGTTTCAAAGAGGAAAGTGATTTTTCTGAGTCCTCTTTGTCAGAGAGTGTAAAAGTTTCCTCAAATATTCGAGTTGGAGCTGCCAAGGAGCTTTTCAGTGTGAGCAGACATTTTAAGTGGAATTGTAAAAATGGTTAATTTCTGTGGCTAGATTTTTCACTGTAATGCATGACCTGACCTGAAATTCTGTTTTTTTTTTGCTTTGGGAGAATGAGTTTATCTTCTTTGGTGCTGCAATCTTAATGAAAACGTAAAACTGAGTGCTGCAGTGTACGTGGTGAAGGTGTCATGTGAAAACATGCAAACCAGCAGTTTAAATCTCTGCTAGGCAAAGCAAACCTTTCAATGCATCAAGTTGCAGAAGTGACCGCTGGATTTTAAAATATGGTCTTCAAAATTGGTTAGATATTGCTTTTAATTGGGTTTTTGATAGCACCAGTCAGATACATTTGTAAAGTGGGGTTTCATCATTGTGGCCTGATTGCCTTGTTATGGCATGGGGTTGCACACAGGCAGGGGAGACACAGTCTGTATGTCTGATGTCCTGAATATTTTTTGAGCAAGGAACTGTTGAGATATGAGCTTATATCAGTATAGCTAATTTTGGCATAGTCTATGTAAAAGATGTTACATAAACCTATTTCTTAGATAAGAAGTTTATACCTATTGCTGCTTACTTACAAGGAAGACAGTTGTGATGAGCATGGGAGCATGTGCAGGTTGTGTTACTCCGTGTGTGCACTGCCCTGCCTTGTATTTCCTATGCTGCAACATCATTGCTAGACCTCCTTAATACTTTTGCCTCTCCTGCTCAGTTGTTACTTTTCCATGAATGGAGTGACATCAGCATACATGACAATCAGGCAAGCTTTCTTTTTGGTTTTACTAACATCGAGCATTAAACAATAATATCAGCTGCTGGTTGCAAGCAGAACATTTTTTATGAAACAGGAAGTCCCTGTAGAGACATGACAGATTGTGCTGCTGCCAGTCAGCCCTTGGCGGTCTGTCCTGCTGATGCTTGGTCTCTGTGAGAATTCTCTTCTGTAACTTTCTTGCTGGAGTGTAAAATAAAACTTAGTGTAGATGCTGCCTGCTTGGCTCCGTGTTGGTATAACACCACCCAGCTGGACACAGAGCGACCTCATCCTGACTGCAGTGCAAACAGAACTGATCAGATGTTTAAAGGGACGTCAGTGGAAGATTAAGGCAGAATCTTGGGTATCTGGGTCCCGTGATTACGCAGGATAATGAAGCAGCAGTAAGTGAGCGAGCAGCAGATGAAGGCCCTGTGCAGGCAATTGCTCCCAACCAGCTGCACGCTGCCAGGATGGCATCGAAGGAGGAGCATTTTGATTGATGGGCCTTGATTTGAGCTCCTGGGTTCCTCTTGCAGCATCTTCGTGGATCTGTTTTTTGGGTTTGTTTGTAATTTTTTTTGTCATGGTGAGGTCAATGTGGCTGAGGATTCAAGCTGGCAGGAGAGGGTTGTGTCTTAAAAAAAAAACCTTTTTCAGAACACAGGACTTTGGGTACTCCTGGTCAAATCAGGATTTACTGCTCAAAATGCTCTTCTGAAGTTGTGGACTTCATTTGTTGAAGAAGTGGAGTAAGATTGACTCCTCTGCCTTTGTGTACATCACTTGTGATTGTCTTCTGTTAAATTCATAGAGTTATCGAATGGCCTGGGTTGAAAAGGACCACAATGATCATCTAGTTTCAACCCCCTGCTATGTGCAGAGTCACCAACCACCACACCAGGCTGCCCAGAGCCACATCCAGCCTGGCCTTGAATGCCTCATGGATGGGGCATCCACAGCCTCCTTGGGCAACCTGTCCCAGTGCATCACCATCCTCTGAGTGAAGAACTTCCTCCTAAATCTAACCTAAACCTCCCCTGTCTCAGTTTAAAACCATTCCCCCTTGTCCTATCCCCATCCACCCTCGTAAACAGCCGTTCCCCCTCCTTTCAAGTACTGAAAGGCTGCATTGAGGTCTCTCTGGAGCCTTCTCTTCTCCAAGCTTCTCCAAGTGGCTGTGCAGCAGCCACAGACCTCAGCCACTTCGTCAGACTCATGCTGGGCTTCCTCCAGTCCCAGTCTGTGTCCTCATGGCATGCACTGCATCCCATTTTTTGGAGCAATTAGAAAATTAGTTCTCCAAAACGACAGTAGAAATGTGCACTGGAGAAAATTTATCCTCAGGTGAATGATGCTTGTTTTAATATGACTGTGCTAATTCATCTCTGAAATGATAAGTCGTACAGTAGATCAGCATGATGAAAAAAAGATAAGCTTGTTTCAAGTAGCACTTATCGTGCTTTTAGTTTAGATTAGACATGTAGATAATAGTTACAGAAATGTAAGCTTATGCTTTGTTTCAGTAAACTTATTTAGTTCTGTACTCTGAATAATACCCTTACACCTAAGTTAACCTACGCTAAAACTGAATTGTGACTGGAGTCACGACATTTTTCATTGGATTAAACTGGCCCTGTGGGTTTGAATGGGTGTTGTTGAGTTTTAGTGATGGCTCTGCCAGCACTGACACAGGTCAGTTTGACTCCTTGCCCAGTACTTACGTAAGCAGTCAGTATTAAAAAAGTGGGTTTATGAAACTCGATCTGTACATCGTGTTTGCTGCCCAAAGCTATTAATTGATGCACTTGGAGAATGAACACCACAGAACACTTCCTGAAGTTTGGGGACTAAGCGTAGATCTGGGCAGAAGAATTGGAGAACTTTTACTCTGATAATATATTTATTTTTGTTAAGTGTACAGCAAATTAGTATCTTAGGAAAATGATTTTCTCTATGAAAAGTATATTTTCTCTTATGTTACTGTGGAAATAAGGTTATAGACCAAAATAAATCTGAGTGTTTACAGCCTAGAAGCAGTAACCAAAGTCACATTCTACACAGTGCTGTGAGTTGGATTTGCACCTCATCACTGATTACATTGGGGACAAAATGCTGTCGTTCAACTTGCTTTAATGTTTGCAAATCTTCTGTGTGTCTCCTGCAAGTCTGAATGGGATCAAGGGGAACTTCCCAACTGTTCATCCAAAGCAAAAGCTCCTTCTGCTTTAAAAACAAACAAAAACCTTCCTGTGAGATTTTAGAGATGGGAGCCGCCTTGGACAGGTGCAGTACTTGAAATATCACTGTGAAGTTTTGCAGGAGCAGTGATAACATTGAAAAGTGCTACTTTTCTTTCAAGAGTTGTATGAAGGGAAGGTGCATGTATGTCAACTTTTAAAATCCGAAAACTGAGCACCTGGAGATGATCTTATTTTGAAGTATTTTCAAGTCGAGTTAGAATTAATGGCATATGGGAGCTACATTAGATTGGCACATGATTAGCAGAATTTATCATTGATATGCTGGCATAATGTGCACAGTGGTCTTGGTTATTCAGTGACAGTCTGTGTAGTAATTTGTCTGTGAAGAGAATATGTCAGTCCATCAGCAAATACACTGGAAATGAGTGAAGTCTTCACAGTTTTAATTTTATCTCTTCCCTTTAGTGCATCATAACATGCACTGGAGGTTTTCGTAAGGAACACTAACAGGACTGGCAGATCACCTCTCTTGCATGCTATTTTATATCATTCTTGGGATGGAAAAAAAGTAGATCCAGAGGCTTTTCCATGCCCTACACTATGATGTATTGTGATGTGTAAAGGCAGTGATAACCTGATCTTGAAGCTCAGACCACTTACTTAAGCACCCACATGAAGATCTAAGGCTTTGTTTTGGTACAGGTTTCCCTCAGATATATTGGTTCTGCTGTGGCAGATTTTTCTGTAACAGATAACTGGGGACACAACCAGAAGACTCGTGTAGCAGGGAGCACTCTGCCTCCTCCTGTGCCTCACACTGCAGTGAGAACAGTTTCCCTAATAATGAGCAGTAGGTAATGGATTGAATCAGACTGTCTGCCCTGTCACTGAGAAGTCTGCTAACATCCCAAGGATATCTGTGCTTACTTGTGCTGTGACCACCTGTGTTTAGCTAAATTAAGACACTTCAGCAGTTCTGGCAGAGAAAACATCTTTGTAATGCTGCTGTGTATGTTGTGAATGAGACGTTCAGTACTGGGAATGTAATTTTCAGAAGTCTCAAAATTCCAGAAAATGCTCATTTGGCTTTTCTTTGCGCTCCAAATCATACAACTGTTTGTAGAATGGAAATTGTCTCTGACAGACAATAGTCCTGCGTTTTGATGAGCCATTAGCCTTCGCTTTCCTAGGTCAATGTTTCTGATTGTCAGCAGTGACAGATTTGCCTCTTTCATTAACTCACGCGTATTGAGATGGGTGCTACTAAACATTCATGCAGATAGCAGTCAGTAACATCTCTGTCTGGAGCTAATTGAATGGTACCAACTGAAGCTGCCAGGAGAGAAGGGTGCGTACCATTTGAATCAATGACACAGATTAATATTTTGCCCAGTTTGTTCCTAATGCTGGGAGGCAAGGAGCTGCTCAGTCTTATCCTAGGTTCATTCTCTTCTCACCTGCCAAGCTGTTTCCAAGGAAGCAACATTCTCCTTTGCAAAAGGGGGGAAAAAACCCAAAACAAACTCCAAATATTACGTTAGCGGGCTACTAAATTATTAGAGATTGTTTGTAACTCTATTAAGTAGTCAGACTTCGGATTTTCTAAATACACAGAAGCTGGCAGAGTATTGAGCAATTTTTCTCATTATCTCATGGAGTAATCTCATAGGGTGTAGCATTGCTGAACTAATGGCCCTCAAATAGTAACTTATCAAAGCTGCTCAGGGATTCTTGCCATTGCTATAAAAAGACTTTTGGCAATAAGCAGTATGTCATATTAGAAGCACAGCCATTGACTAGAATATAAGTATGCTGACATACATGAGAACTCTTCAATGGCACACGGTTCTAGAAAACTAAGCAGATCATCCTGAATGAACATCACAGGTTCCAGCTTCCAGCTGTGAGTGAAGTTCTTCCCAGCCATTGTCCCCATATCGTGTGATTGCTGTACTTAGGAGGGGAGGGAAAAACAGATCCCATAAGCAGAACGTGGATATATTACTTTGTATTTTCCATAGTGTTACAGACCTGTGCACAGGTTGTGCTGCACTTGGCTTTCACTTTGTTGTAACGTCATGAGTAGCCTGCTTCCTTGGCAGCTTAAGTAAATTTAAGTCAAAATGTGTAAAGGATCCAGTGGTGGACGTGGGCACCATTAACAATGCCAGCTGGGAAGGAAGTGTTACCCACAGATGGACCTGTTAATACTCTGTTCTCTCTTAGATCCATGGTTTGCATATACTTGATTGCCAGAGGGACATCTCTAAGCAGGTGTTGATTACGTGCAGGGATTGTTTAGGAATCACAGGTGTCCAAAGATCAGCTGAGCAAATGCTCTGTTAGCTGTCCATGTAGGCAGAGCTGGGAACTCCGTGCAGCTGTTGAGTATTCTGTGTCTGAGAATCCATTATCCCAAAAAAGTACTTTTGAATTATACACTATTTTAACTGCAGTGGTTCTAGAAATGTATTAATGGTTAATATTTAATGCTGACACTTTAATGTTAATTAAATCATTTCTTTTCCAACATGTCTGTTGATAAAACCTGACTGTTCAAATGCTTGGATATCCTTTCTCAAAGTAGAATATACATTGCTCCTTTTCCTGCTAAATAGAATTCTTCTTTACGTTGGTCATATATTGAAAGGATTGATAGAATCAATAAGAAAACCAGAAGGCATGTAACTCATTGCTTCAGCCCTTGTTCTCAGGGGCATTCACACTGAAGGTCTGGTAGAACACACGAGAAGATCATCAGAAAGTGAAATTTTGTTTTTGCTCCAATATCAGTTTGATCATTAGGAGACGTGCTAACAGAGAATAGTTACTGCTTGAGGAAATGTGGTATTGAACCTTGTTTGGCCTGGGGATTGAGGTCTGTCTGCTTTGTGTTTCTGAGTTCTGCTTGGTAAGATGGAGAATGGGGAGAAAGCTGAGCTGTAGCGACTGAGCAATGGAGCTCACAAAGTTAAAAGAGACTCCTTTAACTGACTGGGGACCAGCAGTGAATGGAGCCTCATGGATTATAGGGACTCCTCACTGCTCCGTGTGTGGCAGAGGATCTCCCAAGCCAGCAAAGGAAAAATGTTAATGTAGTAATTGACAGTATGAAGTATTTAAGAATTGTTTCTGTATGGGCCTTGCGAATTTAAACCTCCCTCCTTCCCCCCCTTCTGTTTCTTTTTTCTCCTCTTCAGAAAGAAGACACAGCTCCTCCAGCAAGCCGCCTTTGACTCCTCCCTCCTCTTCAGTATTTTCCCTCATTTCATCTTTCCCTTCAAAAAACAAAGGTAGCGGCGGAAGTGGGAGCAATCGTTCATCCAGTGGAGGTACTAGTGCATCATCATCATCATCATCAAGTTCCAAGTTGTTGAAATCACCCAAAGACAAGCTGCAGATCAGCGGAAACAACAGGTTAATGCATCCGGTACAGCATAGCAAAGTTCCCCATGATAAAATGTGAGTATGTGTGTTGAGAAAGAATTGAGCGTTAATACTTGCATAAAAACTGCTGTATCAGTAGTATTTCTTGTTGTTTCAGAGGGTTTTTGCTTTGACAGATCACTTTAAACTCCACCAGATCTCTTTGAGCAGCCTAGTCTAAGCTGATAGGTAAACTAACGCAACACTTGCAAAGGTGCATCTTGAGTCACTGTAAATAAAGGCTGTGCTACTAGGGGGTCTTCATTCTTTGATCTAGTCTCTATACATCCATCATAGAGAAGTTTCTGAAGTCACTGATGACTCTGAAATACTTAAGAAAAGGTAGCAGAAAGCACAGAAGGAATGGGTGGAAAATACGTAAGAATTAAAATACTAAAACTGAAAATTAAGGACGAGAATCTAAATTTGTATTACTAATAGATCTGAGTATTGAGTAATACAATATTTTAAGTACTTTTTGTAATCTATGACACATTATACTATCAACTGCAATTTTTTCTGTTTATTTTTCATAAACAATAGTATGACTCCATCTGTCAAAGTGGAAAAGATTCATCCAAAGATAGATGGTGCCCAACTGAAAGCTGCTGTTGGTCCAACTTGTTCTACTACTGTGAGTTCCTCAATAAAGACTGGCCTTAATTGTCCCTCAATACCAAAGCCACCCTTGCCTTCCCCTGGACAGATACTGAATGGTAAAGGTCTTCTCTCTGTGCCTCCATTTTTGGAAAAGAAACCTGAAGAAAATACAAATAATAGGAAATTTTTACATAAAAGATTGTCAGGTAATTGCTTTTAAATATTACTTGCTATATTATTTGTGTACGTGTAGAAATACACATATGGAAATAACCTTTAGAAGCATATTAATTCTTAGAACACCTAACTTGTAATGAAGTACACTTACGTATTAGAACTTGAATTTATGATTAGACAGGTTCATAAGGGATGCAAACAACTTGAAACGTGGCTGTTGCTTTCAGAAACCACCTGATGTTACAGTTATCAGTTCGTGTTTTAACCTTTAAAGAGGTTTAATTTTCCTTCTTTCCTATATGAAAACATGGTATTACAGTGCAGTAATTTTGGTTGTTGGTAGAATTATAGAAAAGCAAAAAATCACCCTGTGTTCATATTTATCGTGACATTTAAATGTTTTTTGTTTTGCAAGATCATTTGTGTACGTAAAAAACAAGTAAATCCTAATGCAGCTGAGATAGTCCTGCTTTGTGGTCTCTGTCAGCGGTGAATTTCTCAATTCTGTTTGCAGATTTTGTTTGCATGTGTCCTACCTGAAAACATTGGCAGAATAGTTAAATTCTGTGAAGAAAATGTTAGTATTTCAAAATGTCTTTATTGTAACTTTTCAATGATGGGATGTTTGTGCATCTTTGACAGAGAGAGAATTTGATCCTGATATATACTGTGGTGTCATTGATGTGGAAACCAAGAAACCCTGTACTAGGTCTTTGACCTGCAAGGTAGGATGTCTTAATCAGAGTAAGATTTTGTAAGGTTTACGTTTGATTTCTGGGGGAATACAACAGAACACAGGAAAGTGCAAGCTTTGGCAGTCAGTAATTGCCTCTGTAAATGCTTCCTCTCAAAGCACATTGCCAGCAACCAAGAAAGAGCTGTTTTCAAAATCCAGTTAATTATTTATCCAAAAACATATTTCTTAAAGTAACCTTCAGTTCTTCATTATTGGGTAAACCTTTTAAACACGGGTGCTGGCACTGGAATGCTTCTAACTCCACATGTATGCAGCACAGCCAAGCTGTATCCTCCTTTTTCTCCAAGCAAAACCTGCAGCAAATACTTAGCAGGTGTTTGTGCAAACAGTGCCACTGGATGGACCCCTGCAACTTATTCAGAAATGAGTCTGTGAGGATGCTGTGAGGTACAGCTCGGGGTCAAACCGAAATAAAGCAATCTTTAAGAACTTTCCATCAGATAAAATGTGTTCTTTGGCTCAAAAGTTTTTGAGAGAGAAGTGGGTATCAGTCAGTCCCAAAGAACTGAAAATCCCAATCCCCTACAATTGTGTAATGATTAGGCACTCTTATGAAAAGCAGCTAAACTGTTAGTAGGGAAAGTCTCAGGTAAAAAAGCCCTGTTCAGCACAAAGGTAAATGAAGCTGTCACTAATACACTGTAGGAACTGAACTTTGGTAATTTCTTCTTTTGAAAAGCAATTTGAAACAAATTTTAACTCAGTTGCTATTCTTCATTATTTCGTATCAAGCAGGCATATGATCACACCACCCAAACTGTCCAAGTCTGTTCCATAAGTCATTCTTCTCCTTTTTTTTTTAACTAAGCCACAAGTGTGGTGATGGTCTGTATTCTAGAGCTCTGGACATGAGTCTTGAGTGTTTAATTTCCACAAATCTAATGGCTTGGGATTAATGATTTATTCATGGATTTGCAGACACATTCCTTAACGCAGCGGAGGGCTGTACAGGGTCGAAGAAAACGATTTGATGTGTTGTTAGCTGAGCACAAAAGCAAAACCAGGGAAAAGGAACTTCTTCGACATTCGGATCATCATCAGCAGATGCCCCCTCTCAGGGAACCACATCCCTCACCTACTAAAACTTCCCAGGAGCTGCACCAAAATTCTCATGGAGTTACTCTTACAGAATCAAAGCCTTTATTACCTAATAAACCCAAACCTCACCCCCCCAGTCTTCCAAGGTAAGAAAAATCAGTATATCCAGTAGTATGAAATTAATACCGATTGCTTTGTCATGTGGATTTTGAAAGAGAGAGGGAGATCTTTGGGACAGGGTAGCATTTTTGCTCTAGCCCTGGTGGCGGTCTGTCTGCAATTAACGATTGCACGCTGAGTTGTAACTCATAGCAAGAAGGGTTGGGAGTTCTAAATAGTAGAAGCTGACTTGCATCAATTTAAACATTTTTCCAACAATTGCTGCTTTTTCAGGGGCACAACATCTCCTGTCCTTCCCCTAAGTAGGTATGTTATGAGACTCTGGATCATATCAAATGACTGTTAGTGTGAATTTCCTTCTGTCAGTACTAAAATGTCCATAAGTTCTTATTGCCAAGCCTTGCCTCAACCTTTGCTGCTTCCCTTGCCCAGGCCTCCAGGCTGTCCAGCCCAGCACAGTGGAAATGCCCCCAGTGATTCTCCTTCAGTCCACGAGTCCCCTCACCCTCCCTTGCCTGCAGCTGAGCCAGCATCTCGGTTATCCAGTGATGAGGGAGAATGTGATGAAAAAGAAGAGCCTGTTGAAAAACTGGATTGTCATTATTCAGGTCATCATCCTCAACCAGCCGCTGTATGTTTTAAGTCAAAGTTAACCTTGGTCTCTCACTGTAAACAAGCTTTGTAAACAAGCAACTTGGGGGTTTTAAGGGTGGATTTCTATTATGTATATATTTTTTCAGGTTTTAAAGTACTTATTTTCTTACTAATTGATAGTGGAGGCTGATTTATTGTTACTGTTTTTGGCAAAATGTTGACTGCTTCACTGAAGAAGCAAGTTGAACCTTAAGGTATAACCTTAGCAGTAGATGCACCTCTCCTGATTTCTGCCTGTTAAAACCACTTAGTTTACATTAAATCACAAACTTCATTGCCTGGCTAGGCTAAAAGCAGGTAAGCTGACAGCTACTCAGAAGAGATGGTTGCATGTACAAAATTTAAGATAGTTGTTACATTTTCATCTCTGCAGTGTAACATCTGTTCTATCCTTGCTTTAGACATCTAGAAATGATAATAATTTTGCATGTATGTATAAACAGATGTTTTGTTACTGAAAGTTGAAAACTCCACTAAAAAAATCTGTCTTTTCAGTTTTGCACATTTGGTAGTCGGCAGATTGGAAGAGGTTATTACGTGTTTGATAAGCGGTGGAACCATATTCGATGTGCACTTAACTTCATGGTGGAGAAGCATCTTAATTCGCAGATGTGGAAGTGAGTACAAGTGGAAGAGTTCTTATTCTTGTTGGTATTTGTAGAAATACACAAAACCTGTAACTCTAGTTAGAGAAAAATAACCCCTCCTTTAGATTAGTGCAGTCAAAGATGGATGCTTTCTGTTTTCGTAGAATCACAGAATGGCCTGGCTTGTAAAGGACCACAGTGATCATCTAGTTTTAACCCCCCTGCTATGTGCAGGGTCACCAACCACCACACCAGGCTGCCCAGAGCCACATCCAGCCTGGCCTTGAATGCCTCAGGGATGGGGCATCCACAACCTCCTTGGGCAACCTGTTCCAGTATTTCACCACCCTCTGAGTGAAGAACTTCCTCCTAAATCTAATCTAAACCTCCCCTGTCTCAGTTTAAAACCATTCCCCCTTGTCCTATCCCCATCCACCCTCGTAAACAGCCGTTCCCCCTCCTGTTTATGAGCTCCCTTCAAGTATTGGAAGGCTGCATTGAGGTCTCCCTGGAGCCTCTCTACGCTAAACACGCCCAGTTCTCTTAACCTTTCATCATCGTTCTCTTGCAACTATTAAGTGCCAGCAAGATATTTTAGTGCTGGAGTGACTGCATCTCTTGATTGATGATGCTAAATATCATCCCAAAGAATGGGAGCTACCTGTTTCTTTCTTTTCCTGTTTACCCACAGGAAAATTCCACCAGCATCTAGTAGCACAGCAGCAGTTCGTGCACCGCACCGGACAAATGCGATACCTGCTTCGCAGTATGGGGTCAGCACGACGGGTTTCCTCCTCCCCACCACTGTTATGTCCTCTCCAGCTCTGGTGTCTCCTTCCTGTACGTCTCTGAACAATAAATCGGTACCATCACATGGAACTACACTAAATGCAAATCCCGCTACCTTGGGTGCAGTGGATCCTGTCTGCAGTATGCAATCAAGACAAGTGTCTTCGTCTCCTTCAACACCTACAGTGCTTTCCTCTGTACCTTCACCTATGCCCAGCAAACCTCAGAAGTTGAAATCCAGCAAATCTTTTAAACCTAAGGAATCTCCTGCTGGCAGTGGCACCTGTAACAGCACCGGCAGCGTCAGCAGCGGCGGCGGCTCAGGAAAGAAGCGTAAAAACAGTTCCGCACTGCTAGCACCTTCTCATTCCACAGAGTCCTTCAGAAAAAACTGCGTGGTTAACTCTGGAAACTCTGGGACCTCCTATCACCCATCGGTGACATCTTCGTCCCACAGCGTTGGCCTCAATTGTATGACTAGCAAAGCTAACTCCGTTAGCCTCAAACATGACCAATCAGGGAGGGGTCCTCCTACTGGAAGCCCTGCAGAATCAATAAAAAGAATGAGTGTGATGATGAACAGCAGCGATTCCACTCTCTCCTTAGGGCCATTTGTTCATCAGTCCAGTGAGCTGACTGTGAACTCGCACAGCGGTTTTTCACATTCGCATCCTTCCCTAGACAAACTAATAGGGAAGAAAAGAAAGTGCCCACCTGGTTCTAGCAGCATAAACAGCAGCAGCAGCAGCAAGTCAAACAAAGTTGCCAAATTGCCATCGGTGAATAACGTTCACGCAAAACACACTGGTGCAATCCCAGGGACACAAGGACTGATGAACAATTCTCTTCTTCATCAGGTAGGAACTTTTGTCTTGAAATAAGCCAGTGCGAACGCGTCTCTCCGTGTGCTGATATTTAGATGTGCTCTCTTAATTACTGATAACCAATTTCAGACGCTTCAAGGAAAAGACAGTTCTCTTACTTGCTCGTTCTCTTTGAGTCTTTTTTTGTAGGACATTTGTGCAGGATTTTTACGAACGCTGTAGTATAAAGTGTGAGTTTGTTTGTGTATTTTTGAAGCCACCTTGAACACAACATCCCAGGCTCCCACAGATGCTCTTCCTGTCAGTCGCTCTCAGATGACATTCAATTCTTGCATTTAGAAACAAATGATAGTAATTATAAAATCTTGCAGCCAGCCATGGGACTCAACTGAATGTCTCAGCCTAACTTCCTGTTCTCGTGTCAGTAATAAACACTCTACAAAGTGGAACATAATGGTGCTGATAACAGAACTGTGATAAAATAAGCTTATTATCCCAAGGTGTCACTGACTAACTTCTTAGTATTAACGAGATTAAATTTTATAAACAAGATAGATAAAAACCTCTGTAGTCTATAAAACAAACATTTACTATAAAAGAAGCAGATCTCATGGGTATGTAATTTTAAAAAAGAAAAAGTTAGTTTGGAGTTTTACTCTTTTGAACAGGTTGCGCTGGACTAGAATTGGGAAAGAAGTTTCTTCATAAGTTAAAATGAGCTTAAACTTCTTAACGCTTCAGATTTGGCTTGAAGGATCATTTGGAGGGGTAAAATAATTTCATATGCAATTAAAAGTGTAGAGAAGATGGAATTTTAGAGGGCACATTTGGAACTAGATTTTTCCAGATGAAAACTAAAGGCTCTTTTTGTTTCCTGTGGTACTAAAAGCCTGAGATCTGAGCGTGCCAAGAGGTAGGAGGTCAGCGAGATCTTTTTCAGATCAGCTGCTGAATTTAGAGTTTCAGCTGTGAAGAAGACTTTCACCACTTGTGTTTAAGATAACAAACAATCATTTATTTGACTGAACCTTATTTCTGGGCTTAGCTAACAGTTGTTACTTCAACTGCAATAAGAAATAAAGGAAAAATGCAATTTGGAGGAAGGAAGTCATGTCCAAAACCACTCTAACTTGAGAAAGCACTAGCTTGAGCATTGTGAAGTTTCAGATGAGCCAACTGCGTATGAGTGGTGTGTCAGATTATGCCTGCTGATTCTCCCCAGAATATGCTCTCAATATCCAGAAAATGTATTTTAGGAGCTCCTGCTATAACAGCCTGGCTCACTCATACTTCTCTCCCATTTATTTGCTCAAAAGCCAAAGGCACGTCCCTGATAGCTGAATATACCATGGTGAGAAAAGAACTGGACAGTTTTCACTACAAGCAAAACCTCCATCTGGAATTCTGGACTCCAAGATGCCTTGAGTTTTCCCAGCTTCCCATGGTCCTCAGGTGTGGAAATCTACTGGACTGTCATTCAAACAAGGAATTTCCCTGAAGCCATGTCTGTAGCAGTGAAAATACTAGAAATGGACACTGGATGAAGTTCAGCCACATAATTGCTCTTATCAGTGTTAACGGTGGTCTGGACTAGTTTGCTACAAATCTGTGAGATTTACTTACAGGAGTACTTCATCTTGCCACTATTTGACATAGATTGGCTGGGCAAAGGAATGTTTTCTGGGGGGGAAATAAACATTACTGTGGACTTATTTTTATACTGATGGTGTCTTTTGTAGGTGATAGCTGCCAGGTGGACACTGTCAGCAGAGGGGACCCCACAACAAGGGGCACAAATGCGTGAGGCACAATGGAAAGAAGCCCTCGAGAAGGGAATATGGCTTTAGTGTTTTTATAGCAATGTTCCTTTAATGGAATACAAAAATAGCACAATTCAAACAAGCAGTCTGCGTTTTGCCCAGCCTTTTGCAAGTGATTTGGGATAAGAAGGTATCAGGAGTTTAAAAACAAACGTTGAAACACCAATAGGAACAGTAAACAGCAAAAACTTGTTTGAGGCCATGGCTCAGAAAGCAAGTATAAAAATGTTGTGCTTGGGTGATACAGAAATTATTTTTTATTCTTTTGGATAAGATCTGATTGCAGAAGAAGTTAATTGTTTTTTAAGCAGTCCAAAAATATGAAGCAAAGGCAAATAACCTCTAGAACTATGTGCCCAAAGAACGTATTTCTTGACCTTTACTGTATGCCATCAACCTTTGTTATTTGTAAAATAACAACCGTGTTGGTTACGTTAGGCTGGCTTGGCCTTCCAGCCTGTAAAAAAAAAAAAAATAGCCCTTTTAAAGTGAAGTATTTAAACTATTTAAATATTTTCTAAAAAATAGTAATAATAATAATAATAATAAAAGTCACTTATTTTATGCCTTCTTTGTAGAACTGAAGCTTTGATGCTTTCAACCACTCAGATTTTATTTTATTTCCCCAAAACTGGGGAGCGGATGACAGCTGAGTTCCACGTCAGGTGCAGCTGTGCGCATTGCAGCCGTTGTGCTCCTGCCTGGCACTGTGAGTCGGGGGCTCTGCACGGTTCTGTGCACCCTCTCAGTCTGCAGGAAACGTTTTGTGTTGCTTCAGAACACCTCAGAAGTGAATTCAAGGGCTCGTTGTATTGGGGTTTGGTTCGTCGGGGTTCTTTTGTTAAGTTTTTAGGTAAAGTCTCAAAACGGACTGAACTTTTCTGAAGGGGCAAAGCCAAGGCAAGCAAAGTATTGACCAAGAAGACATTTTTCTGCCTTAAAGGGGCACCAGCTGTCGCTGAGAACAGACAATCTGAGCCTGTCACGTTGTTCCCGTTGCCCAGCCTTCCCCATTTCGGTGGCAAGTTGTACATCAGGGAATCCAAAGCCACTACCAGTAGCAGTCGCTGAGTTGTTTACCTGACGATGCTTTCAGTTTCACCTGAACTTGCTCCAGAACCGGTGTCGTACGGCAAAGCAAGCAGCCTCTATGCAGACACTTGAGCTTCTGAATGGATACAAGAGATCACTCTTAGAAAGCGACGCGTTATGGACTCTTATTATGCAAACTTTAATTTAAAAACAAAATCCCACGCAACTTTTCAGGAACAGAAGGATTTGTGATTAATAAGGCGCCCTACTGAAAGGATTGTTGGAACTGTGATGGGTTTAACGTGAAAGGAACCAAAGTATTACGCCACAAAGAGAAATCAAAATGCATCATTCAGTCCCGCACGCGTGGAATCAAATCCATGCTGCGAGGAAATCTCTGGGGCAGAAATGTCACTTTGGGACGGTCTCAGTCACAAGTGCGATTCGACTCTTCTAAATACAAAGGAGACAATTTGGCAAGAATGGAATCTCGTGAGTTTGCAACCAAACTCGTTCATAAGGTTCTGTTGATCCGAAAGCAAAATGCAAACTCGTGCTCCTCCGGCAGCACAGGAAGGGAGAGCAGAGCCGGGCTGGAAGCTGCTGGAAGAGCGGGCTGCAGCACTGCGGGTCTGTGTGCCCATGGGCATGGATGGAGCTGCCTCCATGTCGTGTGTGAGATGTCGGCTACAAGCAGAGCGTTGTTCCGGAGCTTCTACTGTCCCCTGGTTCTGACTGTAAATAACAAAGGAAGCTGAAAATCAATTTTCCTAGCAAAAATGAATTTGCAGTGGCTGGGTTGTTTCTAGACAGATTTTGGTATTAATTTAAGAGATACACTTTTTATAGTCTTTCCGACTTCTCGTTATGACTCCTGCAGTTTTCTTAACCTAAAAACATTGCTGCAATGATGAACAAAGAATTATACAAGAAAAAGAAAAACATACTTTTGTATCTTTATTTTGGAATTTCTTGTTCTATTATAAATATTGAAGTATCCCTATTTCAGAAGACGTATTTTGTTAATTGATTGTACATATTTAAATATGTATTTTTGCACAGGTCTTTTTTTCTGATATCCAGTTTTGGTACAATTGAGATCATCTAGTATTTATTTATTAATTAATTAAAAAAAAAAAGGCAAAAAAAAAAAAAAAAGAAGAAGAAAAAGCAAATACCTTTTCTGTTATATATATATATATATATGTGTGTGTGTGTATATATATATATAATTTGAAGTGGTTCACTGCCAAGCCAATAGCAACATGCCTACTTTGCAACTCAAGGGGTGCCTCCACGTGCCTGGAGCCACATCCCTGCCACGTCCCTCGCTCCGCTGTTGCTTCTCGGTTGCCTGATCCAGAGGACTCCGTTTAGTGACACACTGCTTCCCTTGCTTCGCGTTGGTGTGTGCGTCCGTGTGGGTCTCACGTGGTTTCAGACTAAAGGAAAAACTGAAAGTGCCTGATAGAACTCGATCTGAGCTCGGACTGCTGAGACAGCTTCTCCTTAAATGACTTGAATGTTCAGTTGAAATCTCGGAGCTTGCTTTTTCCACCTATATATAATAGATGTGTGTGTATATGTGTGTGTACATATATATACATACACGTTTATATATATATTTTCTGAAGTTGTTGAGATGGATTGATGGCAGAAAAGCAAACAGTGCTGGTGAGTTTTGTGCTTTGTTTCCATTGGAGTACCTTGTGCTGGAACAATCCCATTAGTAGTGCAGAGCGGGAGTAGCGCCAAGAGTTCGGAGCGTGGGCTTCCTTTAACCAGCAGTGGATTGAGCTGTGTCATTTGGGGCAGGAAGGGGATGGGGGGTTATTCATCCATAAGTGAAACAACTTAGGAAATGTTCCCAAAAGTCCATATTCCGGGAAAGGAAAACAAAAACCCAGTAAGTACCTCTCGACACCACTCAGAAATAAAGATGTAATTTCCAAGTGACATTTCTAAGGCAGTTTGTCTTCCTGTAAGAGTTCTCTTGCCAAGGAATCTCTCTTATCTCTCACTCATTCTGTCCCGGAGGAGGGAATTGGGCTTGGAAAGATTCTTCACGTTTCGCTGTTGAGCAGAAAATAATCATTTTTACATTTTGTGCGAGATATTTTACGTTTTAAAGAGGATAATTTGAAAAATGAGCACTACGTAATGTCAATGTGAATGTAGGCCTTGAAAGCGTCTTGCTCGGTGTTGAGCCTGGTTCTAAAAGCAATCTCCTGTGTACAATGTGTGAATAGTTTGATAATTTGTATACATAATCAAGAGCATCTGATCAGCTGAACTCCGTGTTGGCTGCTGTATAGTACATGAACAAATGTCATGGGATAGAAAAATTACTTTGGATATTTAAAAGAAAAATAAATATATAGTCTATTTGTTTTGTAACAAGTTTCTGTAAATAAAATAATTTATACTATTTATAAGAAAAAGTTGTGCTTTGCTTCATGACAAAGATTAGTTTGTTGAACAAACATGTTACTAAACAAGGCAATAAAATTAGGACTTTTCAATAAATGAGGTTGGTTGCATGGAACGCATCCGATGTTTCTGCTTCATTTTACCATCCCTCACCGTTCAGAGGAACCAAAGAGCTGCGCCTCAGCTCTGGATGGGCTGGGCAGGCTGTGTGCAGTTCTGCACAGCCCGTCCGACTCCTGCGCTGGGCCGGACTCCACAGCCACAGCAGTGCTTTTTGTTTTAATTTCTTTTTTTTTTCTTATTTTAGCTCTAAGCACAAAGTATTTTTCAGTATTTGGAATGAATGCTGGAAGAAATGGGGCAGGCAGTAAGCAGGTTCTTTGCTTCCAGTACCAGTGTTTCAATAGCAGTGTTACTGTGGTGTTGGCTGATTGTTCTTCATCTTGCCTCCCTGCAAATATCTTCTGGTTTCTTCCCCTTTCTTTCCTAACTCCTGCTCCCTGCTATCAGCTGCTGGCACTGGGGTTGTACTGAGCTGTGCCAGAGACGTGCAGTCGTGTAGCAGAGCTCTGCTTGCCATCAGAGCCATCTGCACCTGATGCAGAATTGCTTTCAGCTGCGTTTCAAATAGGATGCTGGATCCCCTAAGACCGACAAGGTAGAGAAAACCAGCTGAGTGTATCCCTATAACTGACTCTGTGAGGTGTCCTGGAGCCCTGCAAGTGCTGTCTCTCCCTTTGCTGCACTGGGCACACTGCACTGCAACTCCGCATGGGAGTGAGCAGAGCCTGTGCCCTCTGCTGCTTGTTCTCCCAGCAAAGCAAGTCCATTGGCTCAGTAGCAGTGGTTTGCCATGGAAAACGCCTTTTGATCGCAGCCCAGCCATTACTTCAGTCCTGGAGTTTGTGGACAGAAAGTAGGGCCTCTGCTGCCACTCTCACAGGAAGATGCCTGCAGCCAGGATGAGGCGTTGGCTCCGTGCCTTTGCCACACGTGCAGCGAGCTCAGCAGAGCCCTGTGAGCCACGGCACACTGCAGCCTGCCCTCACTTACCCAGCTACTGCAGCAGCTGATAGAAGAGCTTGCCATTGGCTTTATTTAAATGCAAATTTGGGTGCCTTTATTATCATCACGTTCTGCTGCAACAAATAATCAAACACACGTGGGCTTGTATGATCTGCTGCGAGGCTCTTAATTTGTCTGAATGCTTTTCTCAGTGCTTTGGCTCAATACTGCATTAGCTGTTGGATTGGTTCCTAACAAGCAGCATGGGACCTTTGTTGCAGAAAAGCACCATGTGCTTGATTTGCTTTTGTTCTTCTGGCGCACCAAACTTCTGAAGACTCATAAACCTTCTCTGAAGTTGTTCAAATTAACTCGGATTTAAACTTCATTGCAAGGAAGGAAAACCAGCCTGAGACATGCGGGCAGCAGGCTGCGTTCAAGCCCACGAGATACGGTTGTCACTGACAGCTGCCACCCAATCCACACAAATCAGCAAGGACAGAGCACTGCTGCTTGGTTTTGTTGCTCTCTAGCAGTGCTGGAAGTTTCCTCCATCAGCTTTACAGCTGAGCTCCATTCACTTACCTGCAGCCGTTCCTGTCCCCAACAGGTCATTTTTTTTTTAAAAGCAGATGAGATTGTTGTCTGCAAGGCTAGAGCTGGAGCTCTGGAGCCCAATCTTCAGTGAGAGATTAAATGGAGCCTTTGCAGGCCAGCAGACACAGCTGAACCAAAGGACAGTCACACACAAACTAGATTTCAACTGCTTTCTAGAAAAGCTTTACCCACAGACCAGTGTTCTCACAGCTTAATGATGGCTAATATAGTGCAGAGCAAGGGGGGAAGTGTCATGGTCGTAAGGCTGCAGCTTGGAAGCAGCATCTGAGTCTGACTACCTCAGTGCCAGAGCTAAGTTGGCCTCCCAGGGGGAAATTGGAGAATGGCAGTAGTTCAAGGAACTGCACAGGATTAAATTACGAGAGAGAATGTACAACTTTGGCATGCAGGCTATAAATCTATGGATAGGTGTCAAGACCAACCCACAAATTGGGTCAGACTGACACAATCAGAATTAAATTGAAATCATGAGCTAAAACAAGCCAAAGGAAAATGTACTGTTATCATCAGAAACTGAAAGATAAATGAAAGTTACCTTGTGTTTAAAGGAAGCAGAAATCCTATCACTTCTGCTTGAAATTGAATGGAAATTGAAGTGCTATGCTCAGAACAGAAATCACACTGAGGCAAGTCAGAGGGTCTTTAAGAATCATCCAGTGCAACTCCTGTTGTTCTACACACTGCTGTCATCTCGAGAAATACAAACATCCTGAAAGGAAAATTCACCTCTGCACCACAAAGGAAATCCCTCAGTTCAGTGGGCCCTATGGCTCATGCTGTTTTGTAGTACTGCCATCTAACATCCTTAGCATTTGTATCTATGGACAGTGGAAAAGATGTTACCAAAAAGCAGCCAGAGCTGCAGTCTTCACGCCCTGCTCTGCATCAGTTCTAGAAAAAGAAAATGCCTCTTCTTTCTGCCTTACACTGCAATTCTCTCATGTCAGAATTGATCCTGCCTTGACCGTGCTCAAAAAATGACAAATTTTTGGCTATTATTATTTCTTGGCAATTATTTCTTTTCACCTTTGATTCAAATGTAAAGGTCTTAGAAAAAGGATCACTGTGTTCTTTCTGTACAGATTTCCACTCGCTTTGTTACAAAGCACTGAGCATCACACACATTCAAGTGAAGGAATAAAATATATTACAAGAGATCAATTGTACCAGACATTTAATAAATGAACTGGGATCCATCCCCCAGCGTACATAAACATTGTGTACATCATGAAGTGGAAAGTAAAAACATGAGCTCTCTCGCTACTATTTTTTACCTACAGTATACCAAGTTATACAATATATTTATAGGTTACTTCCAAAATGGTTTAAACATCTACATTTTGCATTCCCTTGCATTAGAAAAATTACATATTAATTACTCTGGAAAGTTTCTGAACTCTGTTTAGCAGCAAATCTCCTTTCTTGATGGTTTCTTGGTACTGCCAATTCTTGCTATCCGGCCTAGAAATTGTGAAGGGGAAACAAAAAAAACATTTAGAATTGAGATCTTTTACCTCATGAAACTTACTGCATAAACACAAATGTGATCAAAATTCAGAACTCAGCCAGGCTGCAAAATGTAACCTCTAGCAATTGACGTCCTCCTACCTGTTAGTTTCTACAATCTCATTTACTTTGTCTATTTTGCAGTGCAATCGCCCAGCTGCAATGAATCTTGAAAGCTCCCTAAGAGAGAGAAAAAAAAGACTGTTAAACAACACTTCTCCAAGGAAGTACAGGCCTACAAGCATAGGATGTGCTGTTACAAAACATCATGGGCATCTATTGCTGAAGTACATGCAATATGTTTTCAGAAGATGTCTTATACATTCTCATCTTGTTAAAACTTGGACACAAAACAAGCACCATCATTCCAACAACCCCAATACAAGCTGTCTCAGTATTTTCTTCTCAAGCCAAAATCTCACTCTCCAGTTAAGTGAGTCTCATCATTTAGCTCAGCTGTTCAAATCCAGAGGTGGCACTCGGGTATCAAACCCATCCAGAATTCATCCTGATGTAAATTCTGCCAATTCACTTAAAGAGTCTCCTAGCAGTTCTAAACGTCTCGTTTGCTTTGCTTTATCAGCCAGTGTTCCACGTGACACTGCTGATATTATAATAAATAAATAGTAACAATAAATCCTGGGATATGTGGTAAGACAAAGCCACATTGCTAATAAATTACCGAGGAGCACAAAAGCTAATATGACTTAGCAACATTTATCTCTGAATTGAATGCTATTTGGTGCCTCTTGAAACACCTATTGATTCATTTCTGAACACTTCAAGCAGTGTTCATATTCCTGTAACACTGTCCTATGTTAGAAAATCTGAAATTTCTTTATGAGAGAAGAATGGCTCCTGTGAGCCATTCAAAGCGTTTCACACACATGGCCAAGGTAAAAGGCACTTCCTCACCTCCTGTCAGTTATCATCATGATCTAAATCTGATTTTGTTTCTTACACCAGAAAACGAATTGTGAATTGAGACTGCAGCGTATGTCTGATTTAAGTTAAAAACAGCAGATTCTATTTACTTAGCAGAAAGCAAGCAAAGCTACACGATGAGACGTGCAGGGCAGATAATGTGTGGGAATGTGAGTATTTACCTTGGTGTATTTGTGGACCATGCTGTCCTCTAAAATGTTAAAGGTTATGGCTTATTAAGGTCCATAAGAATAGCAGGATAAAGAACAGAATTATTCACTAAAGAATAGTTTTTCATGCGACCTTAAGAGTGAAAGGAGAACTGGGATAGTTTTCACGAGAAACTGTACCAAATTATTGTCTTTACTCAAACATTACGCTCAAATGCAGCCAATCTCTTCCACAAAAGCATAACCTTGGTAGGTTTAAAACAAACATTCTACTCAAAAAGCTTAACAACTTACTGATCTATGAATTCTACACTGACTCCAAACGCTTCTGCCATGTACCCCAGCGTCAGAGAGCGGTAAGATTCCAGCAGCTGGCTGTAGGCATGGATCCTCATTTCCCGCACGTAATATCGATAATGAGGTGCAAACAACCAATCCTTCTTCATCTCCTGCTCTACAATTGCTGAAACGAGAAACAGAAATCTAATCAGTAAGAAACGTGCAGTTATCATCCAGGTAAATCAAACAGTTCATACGCAATCAGTGTGAACAAAACTACATTGCTCTCCTGCATAGCTCAGGATGTGAAAGGCATTCTGTGCCAGACAAAAATAAGTCTGTAAAAGCTATAGTAGTTCTAGAATCAGAAGTAGTGATTAAATGCAAGCAATACTATGGCAAAGCTAGTGATCCTACTTGTCATCACTTTTAGGATGTGAATCACTCTTCCCTATGTGCTGCAGGGAAACATTTGCACTACAGATGAAGTCCAGAATGAAATGCTCTTTTTGCTTATTCTAAATATCTAATTTTCTGCTTTCCTAAAAAGAACTGCCAAGGATGACAAAAGTTTGAAGAAAAGCTTTTCTTTGGTCAGCTTTCAATACAGAAACCAAACTGGAAATGATAACAATGATGAAAGCTTCAATTACAAGCTGGGATCTCAGTGTCCCTAGGCACAAGGCCTTTAGTTTATTTCAAAGATCAGATTTCCAAAGCTTACCCATTTGGCCTGGTTATTCAGGTAAAATCCTGCTCCATAGCTATTTTCCAAGTCTTTTCCAGCTAATTAGATGTAATGTTTCATTAGGCTCACTGCATGTTTGGTTTTAATCATACAGCATCAAACTGAAAAAAGACATCACTGTCTAAATTGTGGGCGTTTTCTGCTCTGGTTGTAGACTGCAGCTATAGCACAGAAACTGTGAATGATGTGGAACAAACCACTACAGCTCCTGGAATGCTCTTACAAGACAACTTTACCTAGAGACTGGAAAAAGGCTGCGTATCGGCATTCGTAAAGAGAAAAGAGGTACTGCCGGACGGCTGGCAAACTGTGCAACACCTCCAGGATCTCTGCTCCTTTTATTACCTGGAAACAGAGGAAAAGCATGCTTAAATATGATTCCTTTTAGCCCGGAGATAAGCAGGTTAAAGCAAGGCTGGGTCTGTTGGAACCAGGTATCACTTGCTTTCCTTACCTTTTCCCTAAGGTCAGGTCTGTCTAATGCAATCATGCTGACATAGACAGTGTAGGTTACAAATGTTTTGTAGTCCATAAGTTCATAGGATGTAAACGTTGAAACTGTATCAAGGAAGAGCTCTGCTGCCTGTTTGAAATCTCGAATAGCTACACAGTACAGACCCTGGTACACTTTTAGACGATTTCTCCTATCCCAGTCTCCTCCTTCTTCTATTAGACTTAAAATAGAACAAAAAAGAAAATTACTCATGTAAAATTATTATGGGACAAGTCACACCAAACAAGTACAGTAAATCAAGTGATAACGTGCAATCAGAGAAAGCAAAATCTCTTATATGCTACAACTTGTAGAAACAATCTAGGTTTCATGTACCTCCCAGGGGTAGCAGTGACACTTCCTTGAGACGTGCACATAAATATTACCATCAACCTCAGCTGCAACAACAGACCTCCACTTCTTTTGCTGCTAAAATCAAAGCTGTCCAACTAGCAGCACAGAAAGAAGTTACCAGTGGAACAGCCAAACTTTCAATAATCACATTAGTCACACCAACTTTATGTCATAAGAAAAGTTTATAACAGTGAAGTATTAAATGCTGGCATCCCAGAGATAAGCTAGCTGTGGAAATGAGGGCATAACATGCTGGCACTGGGCTCCTGCTTCTGGAGGAGAAACTGGCACTTTATCAAGCCAGCTGGATGTGCTGGGTTCAGGTGGCACCCCTGCACTGCACTTCATTGTACTGTATTGTATCCAAACTTGTCTTCCAACAGCTACAGAAGAGAGAAAGGGGGGTGGGCTACAAAGTCCAATCAAGTTGCTTGAAAAATAGCTGAAACAACACGTTAGCTTTGCTATTGTTTCTGCCTTCATAAAAGACTGAGAAACAGGAAACTCTCTAGTCCAAGTTAACACCTGCCCATCATTCTGCGATTCTGTCTCACAGGCTGTCACTGTCATTTCTTGATGGCAAGGTGGGGTTTTTCCCATTTATTTTGCTACAGTTTGTCTGAAAAGTGCTTTACTGCACTCAGCCAACCCAAACAGCACCTTTTTGCCTTTTCAATGTTCCGTGTGATGAGGTCGTTGTCCATGTAAAACAAGCCGATCCGTAGGAGATAGAACACAATATCCAGACGGTGTCCCAGGGCCACAGTTTTGTCATAAGTCTTGCGAAACGCAGTCAGAGCTCCCTCCTAACAAAATCACCATTTGCATTATAAGAACGTTCAGAGCAATCAGAATATCTGCAAAGCATCTGCGTCAGCGCGTCGATTGCACTGCATTGACTAAAGACACGGGGTAAGAGAAAAACAACATCTACAAATGGAAAACAGCTTTTTCCCTTTTCAGGGCAAGTGTTTTCTTTTTACAGCCTACTTCTTTTTCACTGCTTAATTTTAATTCCAGCAACACCCTCCCCCTATCTCCCACCCATGTATGTGCTGTGCCATAGAAAAAGCCCACTGCAAGGCAGCCAGTTTCCACCCAGCACTCCCAGAAATCTATCCAGTTACAGAGGTTACAGCACTGTGTTTCTTTCATGAAAAAACTGTGCTATTGCCTTAGTTTCAGCTGGGACAGAACTGTTTTTCTTCAGGTTCATGCTCTGGTTTTAGGAGGAAAACAATGTTGATACACAAGGATGTTTCTAGTTGCTGCTAAGCAGTGTTGTACAGAGCCAAAGCCATTCCAGTTCCTCAGCTCCTATTAGGGAAGAGCTGGGGAAAAGGGGTTCCAAAGAGCTGGGAGGGGACAGAATTGGGAAAGAGGCCAAGGGGCAACCCCGTAACATACAACATCATGCAGAAGGAGAGTTTTGAAGGGGGTGGGAGTTCATCTCACCCTCTTCTGCTGTTTGGGGGGCGATAGGCAACTGCTTGTGCATCACGTTATATAAATTGATATGTACATTATATATCCATACGTATGCACATATCCATATACGTTCATGCACAAATACATCCACATATATTTATAACCGTAACAATCATTCTTTTCTCTTCTCTATCTTAGTAAATAGTTTTAACTCAACCCACCAGTTCTACTCCCCCCCGTTTTCCCCTCCAGTTCTCATTCCCACTGGGAAGAAGAGGGACCGAGTGAATGACTGTGTGGTGCTCAGCCACTTGCCAGGTTAAGCACAACAGCAATGAGCCCACCTTGTCCCCAATCCTACACAGGTACTCAGCTTTGGCCATCATCGCATCTCGGATTTCACTCTCCCCCAAGATCTTTTCAGCATCTTCCAATTCATTGTCAAGCCGTTTCAATTCCTCCTCATTAGCTTTCTTCATTTTGTTCAACAGCTCCGTGTCTATCTGCCACTCCAGAGACTTGCACAGTGCTTCATAATATGGAGCCATGTCTGAAAGAAAAGCCAGAATGCTTTGGTTATAGAAAGACAACACAACTGACCATCAGGTCCTTCTGAAGCCAGGTACCTGTGACATCCATGCAGTCAGTAGCACGTTACCAGGGCACTGCTTCAGTGGGCCCTACCTGGCACATTTCCCTGCTAATTTTCTGACTCTGCTCTAACTCAGCACTTTCCTTACTATTTATTTATCCACCCTTTCACACAGTGAGCCCAGCCACAGCTCGCACCTTTTGAAACCTCCAAAAGCCAGGCTAAGCGTGCAGGGAGCCAGGAACGGGGCAGCACAGCACTGTGCCAGAAGCCCTCCCTGTTCCACCGCCCAGCCCTCGCTGCCCCCAGGGCGGACTGAGGGCCCGCACCTACAGTCAGGCACAGAAACGTGCACACGGACACTGGTATGCACACACCAACACGCGACCGCCCGACCGCCTCAGGACTGACCTGAGGCAGCCAGAGTCGGCTGCCCCCAGACGGACCCGGGCTGCTGACAGACCGACACCCGGACAGACAGACCCCCGCTCCGCCCGCACTCACTGTGAAGCCTCACGGCCGCCATCAACTCATCCCGAGCGGCGGGGTCGGGCGCGCGGGGCCGGAGGCTGAGAAGGAAACGGAGCTGGGCGATACGGAGGTCGGGGTTCTTGGGCAGCCCCTCTTCCTCCAGGTTCTCCAGCGGCATGGCGGCGGGGCTCGGGGAGGCTCGGGACGGCGGCGGGCACCGGGGCGGCGGCGCGGCCCAGTGACTCAGCCGCGACGGGCGGAAACAGCAGCCTCACTTCCGGCGCCGCCGCAGGCTCTGCAGCGCCCCCTTTCGGGCCGGAGGTGTGCGAGAACTCAAAGAGTGGGAGTGCGCATGCGTAGAGTGGAAGTAGTGCGTGGTGGTGGGGGTTGTGGCAGTGCGCATGCGCAGAACGGGGCAGAGTGGGCGTGCGTGGTCTATAGGGGGTGCGCGTGCAGCAGTGCTGTGCTCGTCCTGTGGCGCTCAGCGCCTGCGGCGGGAAGAGCTGCGGTTCTGTTGCGGGCTGTGAGGAAAAGCTTCTCTTTCCCCCATTTCTGGGTTTGCCACCTTTCAGTTCGCCATGAAGTCAATCCTCGGGAATGAGAGGAGAGTAAGAAAGTCGATTTTCCCGAGTGCAGGTATTGCCAATACTCCGTGTTGTGCTTGGTAACAAAGTGAAACACTGGTTAATTAAATAAAACGGCACTTCTTGTCTGTAAATATTTGCCCGCACTTTGCATACTTACGTACGTTTAAGGGATAACCAGCAGTGCAGGAGCTGGCTGCGTGCATGTGATGCTCTCTCAAATACGTACAGCAAGCAGCAAGGCCTGTGGTGGCTGTAATTCATCTTACAAGGCTGTGTATCCTAGAGAATCTATACCGTATGGATCGGTGGAGGAGGTTTTTCTCCACCGTGGGCTGCAGCTGACTGCTGCCCAGCTCGGTGGAATCACGGAATCACAGGATGGCCAGGGTTGGAAGGGACCTCAAGGATCATGAATCTCCAACCCCCTGCCACATGCAGGGCCACCAACCTCCACATTCGATACCAAACCAGGCTGCCCAGGGCCCCGTCCAGCTGGCCTTGAACACCTCCAGGGACGGGGCATCCGCAGCCTCTGGGCAGCCTTGTTCCAGCACCTCACCACTCACAAAGTAAAGAACTTCCCCCTGACATAATGATTGTGAAGGTCTCCAAAAGGGAGATGCGCCAAGGCCTGGCGCTGTGCTGCCACGAGAAGCTCTTTGCACAGAACCCACACCACGAGCTGCAGGCTGACCCCAGTAATACCAATTAACTTTGCTTGGAGCCATGCTGTGAGCCTCAGACTTTTTCATCTGATAGGATGGGTGTCTGTTTCACTTTAATTGGTGCCCTTTATTTATTTATTTATCTGGATACTTTCAAATCATTAAATCCTTCCCTGTTAGCACAGGGATGCTGTGAAGAGCAACATTTCATTTAAGTCTTTTGCAGCATTAAGGTATATTAGTTGGGGTATTCCAAAAATCAAGCCAGGTTAGAGGGAGTTAGTAGGAGTTAGTATCCGAGGGGGACAAAACTAAACTTTATCATTAGTTAGAGGACTGGGAAGCTCTTAGTATCTAATAGCAGTGAGACACCAAGGGGCAGGCAGGGTGGCTGTGGGGCTCTTCTTCTGCTCCATCACCTGCCACAGCCCTGGGTGCAGTGTCTTTGGGCTGCTCCCACGCTGCTCCCCTGTTTATCCTGTTACATCGCCAAGGCGATGGTCGTACAGGCACGTACTACACACACATGCATATGATCTATGCTTGAACCTTAAAGGCTGCCTTTTTTTGGGGGGTAATATGTTCCATTCCCCCCATGTCAGAATGCAGAGACCACTACCTCCTGCAGATGGGTTCAGTGGGATACAGCACACGGGACAGGATCTGCTGCTTTTTAAGATGTTCTATTGGCTGTAGAACCCCACAAGTCTTCATTAAGGTTTGTCATCTCCAGCTGTGTGTCTGTATCTGCCTCTGCCTTTTTAGGTAATTTGTGCTGTACACTTATACTAAATGATTACTTTTATTATATGTGATTCCTTCCAATGGGCACTTCTCTGTTGACTATGATTACTACCACGCCAACTGGAAATGCTCCTTTACTGTATAATTAACTTTATCTGCTTAGCTACAATGCCTCTCACTGGTAATTACTTGCACTTCAACTCTTTCTTTGCATTTCTAAGACTTTAAGAAGTGCTGATTCCTCTTGCCCCAGTCTTTGTCCAGACTGGATGGTTTTCACATGTCTACAATTATATCTATTTCCCTGAAACAGCTCCACTGTAATCTGGATATTGATTTCAGTACATATCATGTGATCTTTAAATAAGCCATCTGCTTGGAGTTCACTGTGCTTTACACGTGCTGGTAGCAAAAAGCTCACTCAAATCCTCAGGTTGGTGTTGTATAAGCCCTCCTGGGTGCCCCATCTCTGCAGACTTTCAAGGTGAGGCTGGATGAGGCCCTGGGCTGATCCAGCTGTGGATGTCCCTGTTCATTGCACGGGAGTTGGACTAGATGACCTTTAAAGGTCCTTTCCAACTCTATGTGATTCAATGATCCTATGGTTGGGCCAGTTTTACTGAGATAATTTGAAACGGAGAGCGAGAATTCTAAGATTTTTCCATGCTTCTGCTGCCTCGGGAGCTACTCCATTTCCCCCTCTTAGCTCCTGTCAGCCTTTTTTTGAGGTGCATTAGCGACTTTTGTCCTTTGTGGGTTTTTAAAGCTTCTTTTTCAAAGGAAATAGTCTCACACAATTACACCGCCTGCCTGTCAGTCTATGTGTCTGTTCTGAAATGCATTTTAAACCCCTGGGTCAACCCGAACCAAATTTGTCAGCTGTCACGAGTCCCCAATGACGGCCAATTGCTTGAACTTAGGTCCAAGCCACGTAGCTGGAAAGGAGCAGCGGTCGTGGTTAACCCATGCCTGCATCTCAGCACCAGTGCCAATGCCTCTGGCACAGACATCTCTTAGGGAAGGAGATCAGCAGTGGGGATGGCTGTGTGGCCATCCCAGGATGAAGGCAGGGAAGGGAAACGGGTTGGGTATTGATGAGGCATGTAAGAGATGGGAGCGCTGCGCTGGTGGCGATGGGGGCAAAATGGGAGAAAGAATAGCTGATCTGTGGGAAAGCAGCCCTCACTGGTGCGTGCACACAGAGCAGCACCTGCCACTGTAATTACAAATATTGATGTGCTTTGGCAGGTCTTTTGCACAGCTTCTTTTCAAACACACAGCCTCGTTTTATTTTTCACTCTTTGTAATGACAGGTCATTTTCACATCACGCAAAGAAAAGCGCCGGGCTGAGAAGCATCGTGTAACTTCTATTTAGATCTCATAGCAAATCAGGCAAACATGTATTAATCAAGGCAAGCAGTGTTTGATGCAAACACGAGTGCAGTATAACATTATGCTGTCTTTTAAAATAAATGCCACGTTGGAGTGGATGCAGTCTAAGCGCACTGCTGGATTCACAGGGCAAGACACTGCTCAAAAACTGATGGGAGTTTGGCTCTGAGCATTGCTCATGTGCCTGGAGAGCACCTGCCTAAAGCCCATTCATTTGGGCATCAAATTAGCTGGAGAAGCTGCTGATGCTCCTTGTCCTGAGTGCACTAAGTCCCAAGGTGGGGATGTGAGGGCCACTCATGTGAGCTGCACCAGCATGGCACTGCTGTGATATTTTCCTTTCCATTTCCTTTCAGCACTGGCTTTCCATTCCTCATCTCCTCTGCTCCAGACTTTTCCTTTTCCCGTGTGCTTTTTGCATTTGGGGGATGGCAATTCACCTTGCCTGGTAAATGAGACAGTTCTCCTGCTGTCACCTCCTTTCAGTTTGAGTTTATACTGCAGTATATCAGATGCTGTGTTTTACGTGGTGTGATTTACAACTCCCTGTAACTCATGTGAGCAGGGTGCAACGCCCATGCACTTTGCAGATATTCACCCTCTGAATCAACCTCTGCTTTGCCCTGACACACACACCATGACACCTATATATATATCTAATACTGCTCTATATGTACTGTATAAGCTGTACAGACTATATGTACTATATACATGTACATACTACCTTATGTATTTATGTACACACACTTCTTACAGTTATACAAATAACCATACAAATATTATATAGATAGCATATATATATGGTATGCTGTGTATAAGCAAACACACACAAGTGTGACTGTATCAATCTATGTGTATCTGCCTATGTAACAGACATTGCAGGATGCTTGTTTGCATTTGTTCTTTTTCCTTTCAGAGCATTTGCCTCCTGGACATTTTGCTGAGCCATACATGGTTTTTTTCTTTTACTCTTTTGTTTTTTCCCTTTAAAAACTGTTTTTTCAAAGGACGTCTAAAATTACTGAACAATTGATTCCATTGACTTCTAATGTCTAGAAGCTCTGCAAGGAGGCTTTCCTGCAGCAGCTATTTCCAGTGCCTTTTTCCTGCCTACCTTCCCTGGCACTGTGTGCCACTTTCCTTGTAGTTTCCATGACAATTCTCAGAGTTGCAGGCAGCCTCGTCCTTGCTTGCTGTTTTGCAAAGCTGTCCTTGCTCTTGCCCGTCTGAAGAGCTGGCTGCAGCCATGCATGCATAATTAAACCCCTTATTTTCCTATTTCAGGTGTAGCGTGTTTCGTACCCATCACTATAACAGTGGTGAGAGCAGGGGATGGAGGGGGCAGGTTGTGTGCTCTGTTAACCTTCTTAGAACAATACAAATAACTTTAACTTTCTCTCTCAGCTGCTCTCAGCCTGAAGCCCTTTGCTGTTTCTCTGCCTGCCTTTGCTTTGTCTTCATTTGACCATTTCCTTCCGTTATCCCCTGTGCTGCCTCCATCCACGCTCACCTCCCTGCCATCCCCCGGCTTCCTCTTGTGAATCCACTTCAGTGTAATCCAAAACGCACTGCATGGATGTAGGAGCCCAGAGAAATATTTGCTCTGGCTCTGGCTCTCACCTAGCGATGCCAGCGAGCTCGGAGACGGCAGACTCTGAGCCCAGCAGTAAAATGAGCCTTTCCCGTAAGTTTAGAATTGGAGTCTTTCTCACACACTGCAGTCAAAATGATTGTCAGCTCAAATAGCTCCTTTTAACTCAATTCAAAGGAAAGCATTCAGAGTGGATTCTGAGTTTGCACCGTGATAAAACTAATTACAATTACCTGCCCGTCACTGAAACAGAGATCGTGCCGAGTGCCACAATATTTGAAACACTGTTCTAAGGCACAAACACACTGAATCAGAAAGAAAAGCTTCAAAGGCCAAAGCGGTCATCTTTTAAGCATTCTTAATTTCCCTTGAGGTAAAGGGAAATGGCGTTCTGGGGGACAGGGAGAGCAGCACACGGCCCACTGCAATCATGCTGCATGACTCGTAGAGCATCCTTAGACCTCCCAGCCAACACAGTGGAGTGAGCAGCCCAAAGGGTGGCAGGAGAAATGGAGAAATGAGAAGGAAGGGGAGGAATGAAAAGGAAAGGAGAGAATGAGAAGGAAAGGGAGAAATGAGGAGGAAAGAAAGAAAGGAGAAGGAGAGGGGACTGTGGACAACCAGCCCCACAGTTGGCACCCCAGGCCAAGGGCTGGAGCTGGGACCTCAAAACCAGGGTTGGGGTAGCAGCAGGCGAGAAGTGGGATGAGCCAGAGAACCACAGCTGGGGTTCTCAGACAGCATCGTTCTGCCTGCGGTTGGACTCGGTGACCCGGGGATGTGAGCAGTTGGACGGTCACAGCTTGTTTCCCCACCGAGCACAGGGGTTTATGGCTGGCTGTGGTTTGGCACTTGCTTCTTGTTTTGGCTTCACCCCAGCTGTGCCGTCTGGGCATGAGAATCCCCTGCAGCACATGGGTTTGCCCTGGGGTCCAGGAGCTCAGAGCACTTTATCATCGGTGAGTTCAGCCTTCGGGGGATGATGGAGTCGAGGTGTGGCTGCTCTGCAGTCCCCCACCATCGATACAGGGCAGCTGGCATCTACCTCCAAGTTGGATGAACCATGAGAACGCACTGGGCGCTGGGTACACAAAGGCACTGACAATCCTGAGAAGAAAAGAGGGAATTTTTCCTTTGGCTCAAAGATCCGCATGGTGAGCGCTGTTGTTTTTAATAAGCTCACAAAGCTTTCTTCTTTTTTCCGTCCTGAACACATGAGGTATTTTCATTTCCTAATGACTGTGTGTTACGTCCAACTTCCAGAAAGCCTTTCGCCTGAAAAAAATAGCAAAGGCTTTTTCAGCTGCTGGAGTGAACAGGGTGGAAGTAATCATGGAACAAAATGCTGGGATATTTGCTCTGTGCTCAGAGGTTGTGTGGCATCTTGTATTGTCTGAAACAGAGCACCAGATAGTAATTACATCTGCAAATCTCTCAGACTGGGGCAGCGGGGAGAGGAGCCAATCTCTGTGACTCTGCAGAGCTGGAAGAAATCTCAGATATTTCTGTTTGTCTGCAGAACAGCTGGGGACTTCTCAGGCATGAATCTAATTAAGCGTATTCCTTGCCACAAACACTTCAAGCCGCATTTCTGAGATCCGGATGTCTGACCAAAATGAATCTTCAGGAATATTGCTTTCATGCAGCATGCTTTTTCTTTTCTTCTTCTTTTTTTTTTTTTTTTCTATCTGGGCAAAATTAAATTACATTTATAAGCTCAGCTCGAAATTCACTGAAGTCGATACTATTGATTGATATCTGGCTATCAGCAGAATGCCATGCATTAATTGTAGCTGTGTGTAATGCATGAGCCCAGAGAGGCTCCTCTGTGAGTGATGGCAGCAAGGAGCATCCTCCCTGCCATGGCACCAGAGCCTTTGTGCCCTGGGCTTACAGGAGAGCACCGAGGCACCAGGTCCTGCTCTGTGATGCACAGTACAGCTGTGGCAAAGTGCACTGGCAGAGCTATGAACCCTAGAACCATGAACTGCAAAGAACTTCCTTGAGTCTCTTATACTCAAAGTTGTTTGTCTGTGCTCCTCGGTTTGATTTATGTTCATTTGCATATACAATGTATGGGCTTAAGACAGAGAATTCTCCTGATGTTTTTTCGCCTCTGTAAGAAATACGGCGGGATGTGGAAGATATGATCATCTCCCTCCCTGGTGGCATCAGTAAATATCACACATATCAGATTAAACCCTTGACATTTTTCCAACAGTGTGAAATTTGCTTGAAGATGTTGGAAAATGAGTTATAGATGTGAAAGCAAGGCTTGGAATATGAATGCAAACACGTTAACCCTAAAACCGATGTAATTGGCTCTTCCCTGTATCCTGGAGCACAGCACTGGGTGGGGAGAAAGGGAGAAGCTGGGGATGCATGGGGTGAGCTGTGAGACAGACAGGCAACCTGAGCAGAGCAAAAGACTGAACTTTCCCTGAAGGGAAGGGCTGGGGGATGGATGCCAGCAGTGACACGGACATCACCTGCTGCAGCAACATATGCAGGGCTGCAGTGAGCGGCATCAGCAGAGCAATCCCTGAGGGATGGGAGAGATTTTGTGCATCTTAAGGAAGAGGCTGATTTTAATCCAGCAGAATCATGGCAGTAATTACAGTATTTAAAGCAGTTTGCTGCCTCTCATTAATTCCCTGAGCATTACCCCACTGCCCCTTTAGAGATGACCAAGGCAGAACATGATGACATCTGCTAGTTGTGTGCACACTCAGAAAGCTGTGGTTACGTGCAGAGACTGTGAGCATCCCTGAGGTTGCCATGGAGATGCCAGGGCTGGCTGTGAGACACATCGACCATAGCTATACCCACTGCAGAGCCCCTTACATCCTTCCCAGGGACACAGGCTTCACATGGCTTGGGTGGGTGGAGGCAGAAGCTCAGGACGCTGCTACCCAGAGAGGTGGTGGGGACACCAGGACATGTATCAGGGTCTGGGTGGGCTCAGAGGGATTGGAGTGCTGGAGGGATTGGGCCTGAGACCTACGTCTGCAAAAAGAGTAGAGGAGGAATTCTCTGTGCCAGTTGTCACAGCCAGATGTTCGTGCTGGATGCTCTTTGTTGGCCTCGCTGACCTGGCCAAGGGTTGTTGTGCTCTTCTCATAGGCTGCTTTTGGGGCACTTGCTGCTGGGAAACACAATCTTCAGCATGTGTTAAGTGTTAGCATTAGGTGGTGGAGTCACCATACCTGGAAGTATTTAAGGAAAGGGAAGATGTAGTATTTAGGGACATGGTTTAGTGGACGATATTGGTGGTAGGTGGATGGTTGGACAGGATGATCTTAGAGGTCTTTTCCAACCTTAATGATTGTATGATTCTGCCATCAGTTAGCTGAGAACATGCTGTGCCACAGCAAAGGTTGCCGTTTGGTGGCAGATGGCTGGTTTTCATGCAACAGATATTCTGCCTTTACAAAATATACATCTACCAGACAGAAAGGTGACGTGGCTGACACACAGCTCATCTATTCTTAGATTTGGCATTTGGGAACACAGTTTCACCACTTCTATCTGGCTGGAAGCAGGTACTGTTTCACGGGCAGGAAGGCTATCACTGTTAATTAATCTTGACTCTCATTTGGAGGCAGGATGATTGCATTCTCTCTGCATGCCCTGCACAAGCTTTCCTGAGGGCTCAGCCACTGCCTGTGTTTTGCAGCTCTGGGTTTGCCAAAAAGATCAGAATTCTGCTGGCAGTGCCACCAGCAATGAGAAAATGCCTCTCATCCCAGTGCCAGGTCTAGGGACAGCCGTTGGATGGGCTGTTGGCATTGCACAGCATCACCATCTCCCATTGCCCACCCTGCCAAGTCCTGCTCCATGGCAGCAATCATCCCCTTCTAAATACAAAGTTGGTGCAGCTCCTGTAGATTTCAGTTACCTGAGGTCAAGAATACTGTTTTTATTACCAGATATAGAAACAGGGTCAGAAAGCCATGGATAAATAGGGCAGAGCATCTAAAGAAATGAGAGGAGACCTAATTATGGGATTGAAGTTATGGGATGCAGCAGATTTTTGTGTCTCTTTGTATTTCTGCAGGAACATGAAATGTTCTTTCTTCTTGCCTCAGCCCGTCAGAAATCAGTACATTTTTAGCTGAAGGTTGGAGATGGGGACCAAATGGCCTTTGGAATTAAGCAGCAGATTTCAGTTGTCTGGGAACAGCTGGAGAAGTGTTAGCATTTCCTTCTCTGTGCACAGGACAGAATGGCTGACCTTGAAAACGGAGCAAACAGTTGGGCTTTTTTCCCCACGTTTTCAAACCGGAGTTTGCAGTCACCACCACCACACGTCCAACAGTGCTTTCTACCACCTACCCACTCCGTGTGCTTAATTTAGAAGGACAGAGTTATGCCATACCAGGATATTATAGCATTATTGCAGCAGTAAATTCATCCTCACTGCTTGCCCTGCTGGAATGGCATGGGCCGCATTTGCTAAATTTGCAATGAATAAATAATGCAGGATGAGAATGAAGCCAACGCTGTTATCGGGACCGTTGGATGAAAGCACATTGGGAACCAGCATGGATTTGGATATTCTGACTGCAGGGTGGTGGAGTGGGTACTGGAGAAATCCCTGCTCTGGAGGAGCACACGTGCCGATGGGAAGGGGTACCCTGCTGTTCTGGGGCTGGCTTATCTCTGGGACAGAGATAACAAGGCATCTCGCTCTGTGGCGGTGAAACTTGATTGCTGCCTTATCAGCCAGAGCTCAAGGGGTGCATGCATGCTGTTATTAAAATTGTTATTTCCTCACGGTGCTTCATGGAGATGATAGGGGCTGTGATGCAGAACTCTGTGTGTGTGAGAGCACGTTGTGCTCGCCTCTGTCAGTGAAAATCCGTCTGCTTTCAGCGCTCACTGCAGAGCAATGTCTGCTTCTTTTGTCTTTTGCAGTGAGCAGTGGTCTATGAAGGTGTAAAAGTTGCATGCAGCAGAAATGTGAAACTCACAGTAACTGATTCAGGACAGGTAAGCAGCTGCTCTGGCAATAGAGGTTAATGAACATGTTTTCAGCTTTCTCCTGGAAGCTCTCCTGGATCCCAAACCTGCCCAGTTTAACAACTCAGGGTCCCCTGGAGGGTTCTTTCATCCTGCAGTGCTGCTTCTGGCTGCTCCTGTGCAGAAGGGACAGAGCAGAGGACAAACCAGCCCGGTGCTGGGGTACTCTGTTGGCAGCCCAGTCCCAGCACCTGCTGGGGCACACCATCCCCAGGCTGATCCCTGACACCAGACTTACCCCAGCAAATTCAGTTTGCTTTAATGCAAGCAGGAGTAGCTTGCTGGAGATGCTGGGGAGATTCTGGGCAGTGGCTGTGCATCCCGAAGTAATAACTTCATTGAAAAGAATAATGCTTTAAACCATTTTCATTTTGCTCATCATGTCTTCAGAGTGCCTGAATATTCTGTCAAGAGTTTTGGGTTGTTATGACCTGAAAGAATCAAACTATCCCTGTTCTGACAAGGCTGATACGCTTTGACTGACGCTAACTAAAATCAGCTTTTCAGCCTACGAAATGTTACAGCATCATTTGCATACAAACTGGGAACTAGACAAGCACCTGGAAATCTCTTGCACTTGTGAATGCTGACTCTTGAGATGAATAAAAGGAATTTTACACCCTGAGCCCAGTGGATGCTCAGCAGTAATGATGTCCTCATAAACATTGGTTTGAAAATCCAAATTACGGAGGTGATTCTGGGAGCATTCCACCTTTCTTTCCCCAGCCGGGCTCTCCGGCTCTCTCATGGCTGTTAACAAGCAAGCATCATTAAATCTTCAGATCTCTGGGGCTGCCATAAAGCCTCCGTGGGGAGCAGTGCTTGTTTTCTCCAGTTCTCTGTGCATCCCAAATCAACTTCCTCTCTATATCTTTCTCCATGCGCGACTGTGTTCATACATATATGCAAAGCATTGTTCCCCTGAGCAGAGCCCTCAGCCATCATGGCTGGGCCAGGTGGTGAAGCAGGCACTGCTGACTCCCACCACTAAAAACTCTAAAATACAAGCTGTTGGAAATGGATTCTGTAGGAATGGAGGCTGCTAATAATGCACGCTGATGAGCACAGGTCTCCAGCCCCAAATGGGCTTCTTCCCTTCCCTTCCCTTCCCTTCCCTTCCCTTCCCTTCCCTTCCCTTCCCTTCCCTTCCCTTCCCTTCCCTTCCCTTCCCTTCCCTTCCCTTCCCTTCCCTTCCCTTCCCTTCCCTTCCCTTCCCTTCCCTTCCCTTCCCTTCCCTTCCCTTCCCTTCCCTTCCCTTCCCTTCCCTTCCCTTCCCTTCCCTTCCCTTCCCTTCCCTTCCCTTCCCTTCCCTTCCCTTCCCTTCCCTTCCCTTCCCTTCCCTTCCCTTCCCTTCCCTTCCCTTCCCCATCCTCATCCCTATCTGCATCCCCATCTCCACCAAATCCATCAATCTGACCCCAGATGTCCTCAGAAACTTGGCATGGAGAAGTTCTGTTCCACCTCCATCTCACCCAAGGGTGAGGGTGTAGGGAAGGGGAGGCCAGGGATTGCTAAGGGCTGGGTGCCAGATGAACATGTGCATATTTGGGCCCAGCTAATGATTTGTAATGGCGCTCACTGGCTCCCATTTCCTGCCCCTGTAAGCTGAGAAATGATATGCAAATGTTTCACTGGATATTTTTAAACTGTTTTTACAAGGTTCTATTAATTTAGTAAAACTTCTTAAATATTCATAAACTGTTCACCAGGCACATAATCTGATGAAGGATGGAGCAGACTGGGGGTGGGATTTACTATTTTGAAGAGTCATCCTATAAATTATTCAACAGCTCTGGTTTGACCAGCTGTATTTACTATTGGTGGCCAAGAGCTCCAAAGGCTGCTGCCTCCGGACTCCAACCAGAAACATCACTGCTTCACCTTTTGGCTCAGAGTCCAAGAACAGCCAAACCCATGTGGGATGGGAGGATGCTGGAGGCTTCTTCTGGGTCCTTTCATCCCGATGGCAAAGCCTTTGGTTCTGCCCACCTGCCCATGTGCTGGTGGGCACATGCTCCTCTGATGCCAAAAACAAATTATGGAAGAGGAAAAAAAGAGAAGAAAATTCCATTCATTTTTTTTTTCCATAAGAAATGGAAGATGATGTAATTATACATCATTAGTTTCTCAGTTTATGAGAACCATGAATGAGCATCACAGGGTACCATGGTTGGGGAGCTCCCTGCTGGACACACTGCAGCAAAAATCTCCATTTAGCCAAAACATCAGTGTCCTTTCTAACAGGCAGATGGGCTCTGTCACACCGCAGTGCTCCATGGAGCCCCTGTGCGTTGCAAACAATCAGTAATAATTACAGCACCTCCAGATGTTTTGTATATGCTTCAGTCTTCATTTATTTGTTTTCTGTGCCGAGTTACTGGGGATACTGGAAATGTAAATAATGAATATGTGATGAGCTGCAAGAATGGATATTGCCCTGCTTTGCTGTTCCAAAAAAGCTAATTAAGCCAAGCACGGAAATAAAAGCTTCTTGAGCCTGCTCCAGATCAGTCATAAAAGAGTACTCACAAGCAAATATTTAGGGCCAATTAGACACCAGCACACAGCAAAGACCCCGGGATTCTTGCAGATAAAACATTATTAGAGCAGTGCTTTGGAGATGGGGAAACTGAGGCACCAAGCCTGGGCAGAGGCAGCAGCTGGGCAGGGCTGGAGCTGCCATAAATCCCTGCACACACTGATGTGTACATGGCCTGGTGTCCCCTGGGGCTGAAGCTGCTGTGGGATCACAGCCCGGGGGCTGTGGGTTTGATTGTATGAATTATGTGTGTGTATAGAGACGTGTTTATAGCTGTGTGCATGTGTATGTGTGTGTGTATGTATATACTGTGATGTGATGTGCGCTCTTCAGAGTTTAATGCTTTATTTAGACCGAATTAACTTGCTTCACAGCACTTTGTTTATCCATTTTCATAAATCAGTTCTTTCAGCTAAATCTCACTTTAAGAGTTGATCGTATCCAGAGCCTCGAAGAGAGCAGCAGATATAAATATTTGCTTTTACAACGGGAAAACTCTCCTGAGAATGCTTTAGCAAACGGCTGCGGCCTTGCTTAGCACAGGGGCACCAGTAATTCTCTGCATTGTTAATCAGAAGCACAGCAGCACAAAGGTGGGGCTGCAGATAAGAGGTCCCGGAGCACCGGGTGGAGGTGCACTGTGTGGCTCTGAGCTCCCGTGCTCCCAGATGGAGACCAAGCCTGGATGTGGCGGCTAAGGAAAGATATTTTCTTAATATTGTAAAATAGAATGGTGGAAAATGGGAAGGCCTTTTGTAGGGTGCATGTGGGCAGGTGCTCGTGGGGCTCTCTAAAGCAAAAGCATGGATGGAGATACGGAGAGCCCTTTGGCTGCAAAGCCCAGCCTGGCTAATGGGGATCCCACTGTGCAGAACTGAAATATTCCATCCGGTTCTTGAGGGAAAAAAATGTTATTATCAGGATTATCAGGTACTGGCTGTGAACACGCTGATATTGCAGTGTGATGGCTTGCAGATGCTTTTGGAAATAGCCCCAGCTCTCTTGTGACATGTTCATGGCCCGCAGCATCCCTGACCGCCAGTTCCCCTTGTACTTGAATGGGACCTGAATTCCTAAATCTGGGTTAAATTGTGTTTTAGGTTGTGTCTAGGATCTGGGTTGGAAATGTGTTGCTCTTCATTGTCATGTAAGGAGGTGTGAGAAAATGGGACACACACACACACAAAGGCAGGGCACTTGAGCTTTCAAATGAAGTCGTCTGAAGTTGCTCTTAGCTAATAAGCTCCCCTGGCCGCGGAGGATGGCAAGCTAATAGGTGGTAATCTGCAGGGGAATGAGGGCAGCCTAGATTTCATAAATAGCATGATTTTATGTAAATGCAAAGAATGGGGACCTTGCTTCTTTTTTTCATCCTGAAGGAGCAAAGTTTGTCAGCTCAGGTGGCAATTCCCAGTGCCAAAGTGCAGCATGATGGCTCCGGTCTGGCTGGGTTTGGCTAAGGAAAGCAGAAGGTGGCTGCAGGGTGGCACCTTGCCTGGCCAGAGCTGTGTGTGCTGTTTGCAAATATGGGCTGAGCTGTGTGCTACAGAGCTCCTGACCCTGTCCTTCCCATTGCTACGTCTCTCTGCAGAGCCTCTGCTCATCTGGTTGTAATTTATCTGCATGGCTTCAAGCCTGCGTGGCTTTTGACTTCCTGAAAAACAAGGCTCGTTGTGCTGGATGCTTCTCTGCAAAGTTTGGTGGCTTTTGGGCCAATGTGCTGCCTGCATAGGGCATATTTGACTGTGGCAATGGGCCGTACTGAGCCCCCGGGCCCTCTGAGGGGAGTGGTCATTAAATTGTGGTCCTGTGGAGGAAAGAAAGAACAAAAAATATCTTTTACTGAAATAAAAAGAAGGAAAAAAAAGTTAGCAATGGACCTAAACAAACTTTTAATGCTGTTTTTAATAGCAAAGTTGACGTGGTGCCAGGATCACTCACATTCCACAGCTGTCAAGGGCTCTCTTGGCAAAGCCCCTCCACCAGCATCATTCCGGCTCCCCACCACCTGGTGCTCATCCCCACCTGCAGCTGGAGCCATGGGTTCCAAATTCTGGGAGCAGGAGAAGGCAGCAGAGCGTGTGTGAAGGCTGCTCCCAGGTGCTGGCAACCTGCATGCAGGCAGTGGGTGCACCATGGGAAGCAACCCAGCGGGCCCAGATGGTGTGGGAGCAGGATTTTACGGGCTCGTAGCTCCAGCCCTCAGGCTCAGTAGGTTTGTCAGAAATGGTTAATCATATTCTGAATAACTCCCGCAGAAAAACCACCAATTTTTCCCCCGTGGGACTGCTGGAGCCCATATGAAAAATGAAAAAGGTTTGGAAATCTGGTTTACATTTTTACTACTGGAATTTTGTACCAACTTGGTGTTTTCTTTCTTTGACAACGTGATGTGAGACCTTTGTGCTGTGCTGGCAAAGAGGGGAACACAATGAGATACTTGTTAATTTGCTGCCTGTCTGCTCTGATTTCAGTGCTGCAAACACGGTGGTTTGAAAGATACAGCCCTGCTTGTGGTGCTGAGGAGCCACTGCTCAATGAGCCCATCCATTTGTTAAGGAATTGCACAGGAAGAAGCACAGCAATCCTGATGGTCAATAAGTCTTGAATGCTCATTGGGCAACAGGCAGAATTACCCTGCTTGAGTTAATTCTCAGAGAGGCCATGGCTGGTTGGTTATACCCAAGGATTAGCTCTTTGCCATTTGCTGAGCAATGCAGAGCTTGCTGTACAAACAGAGATCAGTCCTCAGGCAGCTCAGCTGTACAAGGCACTCAGGGCTGATAGGCAACACTCATCGTGCAGTTAATCAGTGACAGAGAATTAAATTGTACATATTAAAAGCCAATTATATAATAACCTGTTGTTAGCATCACACTTGTCACTAAAAGCAATGCCCCTACCCTCCTCACCAGGCCTGTTTGGGAAAACAAGTGAGGATCTGTGATCTTTCTAAGGAGAAGGCTGTTATTTATAAATTACAGGTTGAAGCCTTGCCTGGCACAATGCAGAACAGTGCAGTGGATGGCAGCTGGCTGTGCTGATTCATTCGCACCAGGTGAAGACCTGGCTTGTTTAGCACAGGGAAACCAACGGGGGCAGAAGCCCCCTGCTTTGAGAGATGGAGCTGGGGATGGGACCCAGGTGCCTTATGCTGTAACTGTAGTAAGGGCCAAGTGAAAATAAGGCCTTTGTTAATTGCTCCACGATTAACCAACATGCCTTCAGAGTAAAAACATACACCCAAGACTCTTCCCTTTGGATGAATACTTCCATTTATTCCAACTGGAAAAAAAAAAAAAAAAAAACATTTTTTTTTAAATATACTTAAGTGTTATCTTTTTTTTTTTTTTTTTTCTTTTTCAAGGAATAATAATTATCACATTGTCCTTTACAAACAACAGAAAAAAATTCCTAGCAATATTTTGTGGCACGGAGACACTCATCTTCACAATTTTTCTGCATCTGCTGCTGCGGGTGGGCAACCCCACCTCCCCCACCAGTGCTGCTCCCGCGGTGGGGGGGAGGTGAGGCCCCATTGGAGGCAGTGGGGATACCAGGGCTGCTGCTGCGAAGCGCAGTGCCCACGCAGCATCCGTCGCCCGCGCCGCGCTTCGCTGCCTCCATGGTTGAAAGCGTACAGAGAACAACTCACGTCCACCAGAACACAACACGGCTGAGCCCTGCCGCCGGGACACGGAACGGCTTCGGGCAGCAGGGAGCAGTTTGCAGTCGGTCTCTGAAGTGTTAGGCAGTAGGCAATGCTGAGACTTCCACTTGGTAATGAACAGCAGTTAACATAACCCAGGAAACTAGAGCACCATAAGACAAGTCTATATTCAAAACAACGTCATGCTGACATCACACAATTGCACCATTTACACTTTTATTTACTCCAAAGAATAGTTCGACGTTTAGTAACTTCAGCATTCTCTACAGAGGTGTAAAATTCCTTCTCCAGCTTTGGTCATTGACAACTTTGCGGACATTTGGTAGTTCTGTTCTTTCCTATTTGACAAAAAAAGTCACTTTTGCAGCTGTCAGGATTCCTGTATTTGACTGATAGTGAACCTGAAAACCACAGGTGTGAGCAGGCTTCAAAGTGCTGCCTTGGGCTCTTCAAGATGTAATGAGTCAGAAAATGTTTTCTTTACTTACCAGGAATAAAACAAACAGCAAAAAAAAAAAAAAAAAAAAGAAAAAGAAAAAAAGAGTTTAAAAAAATAAAGCAACTTAAACTTTCACTGATACACTTAAGAAATTTGATGATGAAATGAAAAGGGCAGGGCCCAAAGTATTCTGTTCAGCTCTGGAGGAAAACAGCTATGGATGTGGATGATTTTTCCCAGCGACTCCTAAGATATAGAAATTCCTCTGATATTACAAAATACAAAAATATTTTCTCCAAACTCTCATTTACATCGCATTTACAACAATCATGGAAATAACTTAGGCTCCTACACTGAGAGAGACAAAGACGTACCAAAATGGCTCATGGAATACGACGATGTGGTGAGAAGCAAAAGCTACCAGTGACCAGATGGTGATAGCAAAGAGTGGTGACAGAACGTACGGGCAAAGAGAACTCAACAGGGTGGCAGCATCTGGGAGAAAGAAGAGAAACTACTTGGTAAATATTACAGGCTAAAGTGAACTTCTTTTTTTTGTGTTTCCAAGGTAAGATGTGCAAAATATATTCACCGTGCCCAGGATTATAACTATTTATAGAAGCCAGTCTACAACCTTCTTACAAACCCTTCCTCTTCGGGTCCTTTTCTTACAATAAAAGCGCTTAATGATCTAGAACAGTGCAAGTTTGTGAGTTAATCTACATTCTCCAAAGGTGCCTGGCAAGGATGCCATTAGGATATGATACAGTTTTTGCTCTTCTGTCTTTTCCGGCTGTGCAACTGTCCCCTGCCGCCCAAGGTGGAAGACTTGGGCATGCTGTAGGAGCCATACTTGTGCAGCAGCTCCTCGCTGGTCACGTACCGCAGGCGGGCGGGTTGGGGGATCGGCTCCCCGAGGAAATAGCCCTCGTTGTCAGACTCGGAAGAGGAGGAGCACGTCGAGCACCAGTCGTACTCGGCAAAGTAGGGCCCCCACCGCTCGCCCAAGTGGTTCTGCAGGGCGAGGTCTGACACCGTCCTGGGACAGTGGCCGTAGGCATCCCTGCGGGGACCCTGCTCCAGGCTCTCTCTGCAGCTCCTCTGGTGCATGAACTGATCGTAATCCTCTCTGGCTCGCAGCGAGGGCCTCTCCTTCAGTCGGCAGCACTGCTCACTAGCCAAGTGCAGGGCGTTATCCGAGCGGGAGCGCCGGGAGCGCCGCGGCCGGTGCGGGCGGTAGTGCCGCTCATCGTCCCGCAGTGGAGTTCGCCGGCGCGTGCGCTCGCTCATGGGGGCATGCCTGGTGCCATCCTGCGCCGCCAGCTTGGCCCCGGGCGCCCCGCTGCCGTAGTCGAAGCTCTGGTGCAGGCGGCCATGTGCCGGCCGCTCGCGGTAGCCCATGGGGCTGGCCAGGTCGTGCAGGTTGGGCTCCAGGTCTTGGTACTGCTGCACCGAGAGCAGGCTGCGGACGGATTCGGCGCTGCGGAACTGCACGGAGGAGTTGAGAGTCCCCATGGTGCTCAGCTTCTCTGAGACGTTCATGCCTGAGTCTTTGCTCAGGTCGGGCATGGAGAAGCGGGAGAGGTGTTCCTGGCGCTTGGCTCCGCCGTCTGCAGAGAGGCCTTTATAGGGAAGGGGAAAGGGAGGGAAAAAAGAGAGTTCAGGAGAATTTCTTATTGCCGGGGGTGCAGGGAAAAGGCTGTCTTTGGTCTGTACCTGCAGCCTTCTATTTTAAAAGAAACTCAGTTCTTGACATGCTGTCCTGAAGAGCCCTTCAAGACTATTTTTTAAGAGGAGACAGATCCTCCTCTGGGGAAATCACACCAACTTAAGGTGTTTTGAGTTGGACTCCAAGGGCTGTGAGTTGTTTTTCACGACTTCCTTCTCCATATGTCTATGCTGTCTGTGGCTTGATAGGAATAACTACTGATGCCAGCAACAAACCCATGCGTCAGAGGTAACCCGAGGCCTCCTGCACGCTGAGGTAAGTAGGGTGCCATGATCCAGCACCCACTTCTTGCTCAACAAAGACATGTTTTGAAGGACTGAGCAGTGTCAGGAGCAGCCAAAAACAGGACCATCAACCAATTCAGGCATGTCACTGAGCTGCACTGTCTGGTTCCCAGGTGACACTCATGGTAGGATGGCAAGTGCAGCCTTGGCCATGTACAAGGGGCTTACCGCAGTCCAAGAAGCCTTGATCCCACTACAGAGAAGTGGGGCTTCTGCCTGGCAGTATCATATGGTCAAGAAATTCAGCATGCCCCATGGTTCCATAGCCCTGGCCTTTCTTCTGGGAGTTTTATATCCCACACTTGGAAGGGTGCAAGGCCAGGCTGCATGGGGCTCTGAGCAGCCTGATCCGGCAGGAGGCGAACAGCCCACAGCAGGGGGTTGGAACTGGATGACCTTTAAGATCCCTTCCAACCTAAGCCACTCTATGATTCTGTATTTTCTGACCATTTTCTGACTATCTCCACGTTGGCTTGACAACTGACTGCTTACATTTACAAGCTCAGGACAACATATTTTGCAAGCTGTTTCAAAGGAAATTCAATTCATCCCAAATCAAATGCAGAGTGTTTGCTTTGGCACTTTGCTCCCCGTCACAATCTCCCCGTGCAGACTGAACTGGGAGTGCTGTGCACCATCAGCAGGATTTTCAGCATGACGCACACCCCTTATGCAATCACCAAGAATTTATGACTTTGTAAATTAATTAGAAAACCCAACAACCCAACCCTCAATTCAAGAATAAACTTTCTTTTTTTTTTTTTTTCCTTAACAAAAGCTGCTTGCATTTCATCAAGAGCTCAGCTCCTTCGGCATTAGCCATTGCAAGCCAAAAATGAGTGAGAACAAGGGCTGCTGTCACTAACCCTGCTCACAATTCTTTGGGACTTGGCAGCAAGATCAGGCTGCCCAAAGTAGCTGTGAGTGCCCCATCTCTGGAAGTGCTCAAGGCCAGGCTGGATGGGCCCTGGACAGCCTGAACTAGTGGGGGGCAACCAGCCTACAGCATGGGGTTGAAACTGGATGGTTTTTAAGATCCCTTCTAACCCAAGCCATTCTATGATTCTAAGATACTGCAAAAATGAGCAAGGTTTTCCAAAAGTTCCCAACCCAACTAAATGAAGGCAATCCCTGAATACCGCGGGAACAGGGAGAGGCAGAGTTTAGAAAAGCAAAGCCGTGCTTTGTTCAAGAAAGATGCACTTCACACCAGGTCAGTGCCTCTCAGGTAGATTGGCCCAACCCTGCTGGCTTCTGCAGCAGCCCTCCCCCCCGTTTGGAAGCAGCCCCACACAATGCTTCCCATCCCCGCTGCTGCATCGCGGAACATCTGGCTTACAGCACTGGAGCTGCTGCTGCTTTGGTCCCGGTTACACTGGGATCACATTGTGCACTTCACCCAAGTCCCCTCTGTGTGAGCACCCTCACAGTGTGAGCAGAAGCCTCTTGCATGGGCACTGCTGATCCAAGCATGAATCACGGCTGCCGCCAGCTGAACCCTGCCTCAATCGGCTGTGTCAGACAATAGCTGAGGCCAAAGAAAACGAACCCATGGTGACATCTATGCAACTCTTTGTTAAAGACACAGCAAAGCTCTGTAATGAGAAATAACGACACAGTGCTTTCCAGGATACGTTTTGGCAGCTTGAAAGGGCCTCCCCAGGTCTGACACAGCACCTGTGTTCTCAGCTCCTGCAGGGCTGCACACAGTGAGAATAGCTGGGAGCATGCGGGGACAGGCTACCGAGGCACAGGGAGAGCAGAGCATCAGTGGGAACCCTGCACGCAGGAAAGGACTCGATGATGCTCAGGCTGAGATACAGAGCACACGGTGCTCCAGTCCCTTGCAGACACAGAGGCTTTTCCTTTCCCTCTTTGATGATCTGCACACAGGAAAACAATTTCGAATAAGGGCCTTAGGATACATGGACAACTCACGTCCAGCACAAGGTTTAATCAGTGATTATTAGGTCCAGGGGATTTTTTCGCTGTTGATCTGGATGGTATGGATATAATTAAGCACACGCTGTATAAAATCTACATTGCTAGGAAAGCATTGACTGCAGCAAGGATGAATGCTGAGCTGGCTTTGGAGGGAGCACAGCCCTGCCACGCAGAACAGGAACACCACAGAGCTGCAAGTTGGAGATTACAGAATCCTGCCCCTCACCTGCAAGCCAAAGCCTCAGCAATGCACAGCAGGAGCATTCCAGCCTGGGTGCAGGGAGCTCAGGAACAACAGTAACAGTTTGTATAAAAATGTCATCTAGAAAGCGTGACCTAGGAATAAAGTTTGAAAGAGCAGGGGTTGTTTAGACTAGAGAAGGCTGAAGGGGATGTAACAGCTTCAAAATGCAGAAAAATGCCTGCAGAGAGGAGGGGAATGCATTATTCTCCAGGTTTGCTGAACTGCAAGGAGAATTTCAGCAATAAAAGTGGTTAGAAGGCTGCAAAATGAGATACTGCAGGGAAACAGAGCTGCTCAGCAAGGATGGCTGCCGCTGCTTCTCAGAGCCCTGGAGAAACTGCTGTGGTCCTGCATTGCCCTCCCCCCCATGGCCACTGAGCCTGTGGCAAGGCCCAAGCTCCTCGAGTTACCTGCACTTATTTACAGCCGCTGCTGCTCTCTCCTAATGATGTGTTTCATCTGGGAACACAGCTAATAACCCGACTGAGCCCTAACCTGGCAAAAAGGGAGAGCGAAGGGGAGACTCTGCCATGCACTGGGTATCTTCTAATAGGAAACCTGAGAATCTGTTGCACAGGGCTATGCAGCAGCCTTGCTACAGCGTGGGGCTACAAATCACTGCCCCTTTGTGAGGGCAAAAACCTTGGGGTGACACAAGCCACCCACCGTGCTCTCCTTCTGCAGAGTCATGCTTGGAGTCCCACTGGTACATGCAATAAAGGCATCTCATGGGGCTTTGGATGCAAAAATCCTAAATGTTATTGAGCTTCTCCTTGCCACGCACTACACCTCAAAGCTGCAGCTCTACATGAGGCACAGTGGTTATTTGGCTTCCGCTTGCTGCTGTGTGCACTGAAGCCATGGAATCAAGAGCGCTTCGGATGAACACAAGTGAAAGCTGCACCTCATCTGTGGGCATTTGACATGAAGCTGGAGCTGGCTGCAGCACTGAGAGCACGAAGCAGCCTTCTGGTTAGGAATAAGCAGGATGAGCCCCTCTGAAAGCCCTTCCCCACCCGACAGCAAAAGCTGTGTCAATCCTATATAAGGGTTCCAAGGAAAATAACACAGAAGAAGCAAACCAACAGCACAAAGTCCTAAGAGCTGATATTCCCTGCATGCATCATCTCTAAAACCCTGCCACAACAAAGCTCTTCAGCGCACTTCAATTTCCCTGACTGCACTATGTGTGCTTTGCTAAACCAGGGCTGCAGGTTGCATTAATTATGGATTATTAAAACACTGAGCAAATGACAGCAGAGGGGCTGCAGTGAGCACGTAGGCTTGGTGCGAGGCTGCAAATGAGGCACCCGGGAGGGGAAGCAGCTCTCACTCCCCATTCTGTTAAACTCCCTGTGAAGCTTGGCTAACACTGGCAAGGCATCACTGCAGCCCACATCCCACTGCAGGGACAGTGTTGTCTGCCTCACCCCAACAGGGGAATGCAGAACTTATCATAGTGTAAACAAACAGGGCTGTACTGCCTCACTCTCCTCCCCTTCACATTCACCAGAGTGCAGGCAATCACTCCTTGGCATCCCACAGAGGTGCCCAGCAGGGATGCAGCCATGCAGGATGGAACCATGTGCCATTTCCCATTCCTCCGTGTCAGAGCTCAGTCTCTCCCACAGCACAGGGCAGGCACGTCCTCCCCGCCCCTGAAACATGATTTATTTTCAGTTCAACCCCAAGGACTAAAAAGGAACTTAAGGACAAACAGCCTTCCCGTGGATTTGTTTATAACTCAGCCTCACTTCACTCCTGACTGACCTTGGGGTGTGCAGAAATAAAGCAGAGCCATTATAAAACTGAAAGGCACAGAAAGCAAACAGGCTGCGAGGGGAAGGCCAGGTGCCCTGCAAGTTAGGGAATCCTGTCCAGCCCCCTCTGTCTGACTCACTAACAGAAGACCTTAGGTGGCCATTTCCAGCCAGCCTTCTCCACATCACTTGTGAAACCAACACATCATTCCTCTGTTCCCAGCAAGGATCTCCCACAACATTCCCAGGGTGACGTTTTTTTGTTGGAAGAGTCACAGTGAGCACGCTTGCAGCTGCTTCTTTTGCACAGACAAGACCCCACAGACAACCATCATCCTATTCTGAAGGGTAATTGCTGGGAAAGCAACAGTGAAGCCAAAGAGCACCACCAGGTCCCACATACAACACAGAAAGGGACAGACTCTTTAGTAGGGTCTGTTGTGATAAGACAAGAGGGAAATGGCTCCAAACTCAAAGAGAGGAGATTTACATCAGATATAAGGAAAAAGCTGATCAGGATAAAGGTAGTGAGATGTTGGCACAGGTAGCACAGAGAGGTGGTGGATGCCCAACACCTAGAGACAGCCAAGATCAGGCTGGATGGGTTCTGAGCACCTGGTGGAGCTGCAGGTGTCCCTGTGCATTGCAGAGGGGTTGGACCAGATGGCCTTTAAAGGTCCCCTTCAAGTCAAATGATTCTGTGATTCAGCTGGCCAGCACATGGGGACAGGGATGCAGAGGGCCTGATGTGCTACTGCTGCCTTCTCTCTTCTTTCTCTGCTCTTTACTCCATGTGTCCCTGCAGGTCCAAGTGCAGAGCAGAAGAGGTGAAGCTGTACAGAAGCATGCCAAACCTCATGACATTCAATGACAAAATGCCAGAGAAGAAATGTCCCTGGCACTTATACAATACTTCAGCACTGACCCATCTTCACATGCTGGGCACATCCTCTCGAGCTGAGCAGGGAGAAAAACAAAGCACAGAGTGAAGCACAGGGAGCTCTGGACATCCCCTTGCAGTGGGGCACAGGGATAGGATCAGCCCCTGAACCCTGCTCCTCCTGAAGTCCATCCCCACCAGTGTTTGGGATGAGGTCAGGAGCTGCTCCCAAGCTCTCGCTGCAGGAGCTGCTGAGCCACTGTGTGCTTTCTTGGAAATCACATCTCAGCCCTGAGAAACAGCTTTTTTCCTCTTTTAGTCCTAGCTTTCAGCCTCTTCTACACAGGGGAGCAGGGGCTGTGCCATGTGGTGACACAGCGCGGTGTCGCAGGGACAAGCACTCATTCATTTTCTCACAGTCATACATTTTCTCTCTCTGCTTTCTGGCCAGATCACAGTTGCTGTTTAGTCCTAGAAAAACAAACTGTTTGGAGCCTCTGGGCATCTTGTAACAGAGGAGATAACAGAGACGTGTGCCATACATGCGCAGTCACATTGCACTCTGCATCAGCACCAGTTAACATATTTTGTCCTGGATTTCCGCCTGTGACAGATGAGAGGAGGAAACGAAGCTCATCTGTTACCCTCACACAAACGCATTTTCTCAATACTTCCAATCTCTGTCTCCTTTTGCAGATGACACTGTCACCGCTCAGGGCAGCTTCCCCTTCAAGCACTCACGCTCTCTGCAGGCTGCACACAAAGAGGCTGTCACCACAGAGAAACATTTAGCCTGCAGGTACCTCCTTAAGTGGGCTATTTGACCAGCTGGGATTTTGTGGAAATGGCTTGGAATCATCAGAGAGCAGCTCTTGGTGTCTGATTCAGCTGCTAGGCACACACAGCACTTGCAAAACCTTTTTAGAGGGCAAGGCAACAATCAGAGCCTGGCTACAAGAGGCTCCTAGGACTCCAGTTAACTCTTCTGTCCGCAGGATAGGAAGCACGCCCGTGTTGCTGCCTGCTCTTACTGACATCTCAGCTAATTATTAGTTAAGATGTAACAGAAACATTACAGCAAAATCTGCTGCCAGGGAGGAACCACTCCACTTTTAATACATGCTCTGCAGGTCAGGAACTGTTTGCCCTTCAGCTCTCCATAAAAAAAAGAATGTTTTCAGCGATGCTGTAAAATATCAGATGGACTCGGTACTCATTATTTCAGCTGCAAGGTGAAGCAACCATGCAAAGTTGGTAACTCAAAGGAACCTGGGACAGCAGGGGAGCACTGGAGCAGCTGGGCTGTGCTCTGCAGGGGTCTGCGAACTTGAGATACTGGCAGACCCCGTGTTCTTTTTTAGCATGATTTACAGGACGTGCATGGGGAAAAGCAAGCAGTGCAGCAGGTTTTCATTTGCATGATACGTGCCATGGAACTTGCTTTGAGGGGTTAAAGAAAGGCAGTGATTGTGCCCTGTCACCAAATTTCAGCTTTGCAACTGGGTTCAAAATCACAGACCTTGGCCAGGTCACCGAGTTTGTCCTCCAAACATTACCAATGAAATGGGATAATTCTGCCTTTGTTCCCGGCGCTCTCTGCCAGCAGCACAGCGCTGGGAGCTGCCTGTCATCAGCCCAGTGCCCCTGCAAAGCTCAGCCAGGTCCCAGAGCAAAGGAGATTATTAGATCTTACACATTAATAAAAATGTTATCACCTCCCTCTTCAGAAGTACTGCTTACACGCGTTACAAGCCCCATCATGCTGAGCTACTTCCCCGAAAAGCAGCAAAGAAGCAAATCATTGTGCAGGCACTGTCTGCAAGGAGACACACTGCAGCTACACGAGGGAAGATGCCGCTGGGAGATCTTCCTCCCAGCATTTCTAAAGGGGTTTCTAAAATGAAATCCATAATGAGTTTTCACTCTAATATGAAAGATTTGCCACGTTTTTTGTCTCTTGACCTGCATCCCAGAAACCTCGTTACACTTCAGTTCCAAAGATGGAAACAGTCACTTCAATATTAAGATATTGCTCATAGGAACTCGGTGTTGCTCAAGAGTATTTGTACTGGGGTTTGCACAAGAGGAGGAACAGGAGTGGTTTTTGAAACGCGGGGCTTTGCTTTGTGGAGCAGCTCCCAGCTCCCTCTGCATTTCACATCTTGCTTCTATGTGTGCCTGTGTGAGGCTGCAGCAAAACCCAAATGCATCTGCAGTGAGATGACACACTCAGATACAGCTGGGACAAAAAAGCAAGAAAGGGGAAAGAATTTGTCCTAACTTGCCACAAGTTCCATAGCTGCACATTGTGTAAAAGGGGTTAAATGTGATTGTTCCAAAGCATTTAAAAATATTTCTAGCCCACAACGGCAGCTGACAACAGTCCTCAAAGTGCTGAATGCTGGAATCTGTCTCTGCTTTAGCAGTTGGCCTTGATTTTTTCTCCCTTATGCACAAAGGAGAAGATTAAAGAGCTTGAAAACATTTGTTTCAAGCTATGTAGAAAGGCCAACCATTTACAAAGCACTGCATTTGCTAAATGGGCAGATCGAGTGAGACAGGGCTGCCAGGCACACCAGGGACCAGGCAGGCAGCTGGTGGCCCCCAGCCATATCCCTTGGTACCCATCCTGCCCTAGTGCCAGCACATCTGGTGGCAGGAAGGAGAGAGCTAGAAGCACCCTACTGCCCTCTGCATTAGTTATAACACGTTATAACGAGCCCAGCTCTTGTGTCCCAGCCCAGGGTGACCGTGTGCTTTGTGGATCTGGAATCTGTTTCAAAAGGAGGAAACGCTGCAAGACTCCTGCCACAGTGACCCTGTACATGGAGCCTTGCTGAGCACCAGGGCCATGTCACAGAGGGAAGCAATGACATACCTGTGGCATTAGAAAGAGCCAGGGACTCCATGGAGCCTCGGGGAGTTTGCTCGGTGGGCGTCAGGTCCTCTGTGAATTTCAGGGTGTTGATGGGGTGCCGGGTACGGCACTGCGGCGTGGGCATCCCGCCTTCCTCTTCCTCTTCGTACTTGGGAACTTTGAGGCTTCCCCGGGTCTCGGGGAAGCTCTGGTTGGACATGTCGCTGTAGCTCTCCTGGGATCGAAGCCTCCCCGAGTAGTAGTCCTCTCTGCAGTCCTGGATGAAGCTGCCTCCGTGCCCCTTCATGGCCAGCGAGGAGCTCCTTTTCGGGTTGCTGAAATGCTTAGCCCATAGATCTGGCTGCGAGCCTGGGACCTGGCTGGGGTTATAGGAAGTCCTGATATTGCATTGGCTGAGAAGCTGGAGAGGACTCTGGGCCTGCCCCTGCTCCATCTTGCTCCCGTAGTGGTAGAGCTCATCCCTGCTCCTCCATACGTGCTCCCGGTTGAGGCTTGGCGTCTGGCTGGCCAGGCTCAGCAGGTCCATCTGCAGCGAGAGCGGGTCCACGTCGGTGGAGAGGCGGTTGGAGGTGACCTGCAGCTGGCTCAGCGCCGCCTCCTCCGCCTTGCCCTTGTTCTTGCCGATCTTGGCACTGCGGCGGGACTCCTTGGCCCGCGCGCTTTGGAAGGCTGAGTCGGAGGAGTCGGAGCCATTGGGGTCATCGCCCACGCTGCAGGCCCGCGAGCAGAAGATCTGCCCCTGCTTGGGCAGGAAGGGCCGGCCCAGAAGGGACTTCTTGCACTGCGCACAGCAGAAGCAGGTCTCGGTGGCGTGCCAGTGCTGCCCGTCGTACGTCATCTGGCCCTGGTCGATACCTGGGAGGAACCATGCACACAGTTAGGCCACCTGATGGATGCTCATTGCTTCCTGCCCTAAACCCTATGTGCCCACTGCTCGGCCGCTCTGTGACACCTACCCGCACTCGCTCTCAAAAGCCCTTCGGTGGGGTTTCTCTGGCGAGTGAAGTTACGCCCATTCCTAATTCTTTGCAGGTTGCAGGCCTTTGTTAGGGAGTTGCTCAAAGCTGGGAAAGGCAGCGGAGGCGAGCCTCAAGCTATTTCATATTAAATGGGGATATTTCCGATCATAAAGCAGAGGAATGCAAGAAGTTCTCCATAAAGTCCTTGAAGCCAAAGCAATAATATGCTGCCTATTTAAAAGCCAAAAAGCGTCCAACCAAACCATAAAGAGGGATCTGTAAGTACGTAACAGAACAGATCTCATCCCTGCCCCTCGCTGCTCCGGTCCTGACTGCCTTCCCAGATTCACTTTATTCTGGCTGCTGGGGCCCCTTTTCCAAAAGGCAGACAGAGCCTGCTCCAGAGGTTTAAGTGTATCCCCGTGCTTCCCCCCTCAGCCAAATTTTTTCCTGCCAAGCCTCTTGGGATAAGTAATGGAATGAACACAAAGAGCTTGTCCCCAGCCAGTGACACCCCAGGCTAGTTGCAAGCGTCGGCCAGAGCCGCTGTAGCACGTGCCTGCTACAGACATCAGAGCTGTGAGCAGAGCTCCCAAGGCTTCAATTACAGCACTTATTTGCTGTTTGAGCTGCCATTCTGGGCAAAAGCCTCTGTTACCTGAGAAACTGCCGCACAGAGTGCAGGCAGGCTGAGCTGTGGGGAGCCTTGCTGCACGTGTGCACAGCCCTGCTTGCACATGCACTGTAGCCCCTGCTTGCACACATGCAACAGCCCTGCCACTGGAAGTGTCCGATGCCACTGGTTGATTCACAAATGAACTATATGTTCACAATCCCTTTTATTCCAAGTTAAACTTGCTTTAGCCCAGTTGGTTTTTCTGCCCCTCATAATGAGCGAAATGCTTTTATATAGAGTGCCCTCATAGACAAAAGAGACAAAAGACAGCGGGTGGGATTTCATCAGCTTCTTTTTCAATGATCCATAACTATCTTGCAGAGACAGGGGCACAGCTTCCCTGCTCAGCAGCTCTGCCATACATCCCAGTCCCCCTAAGTCTCAAGCACATGCCTGAGTTCTGCAGCTGCTAAGCACATTTAGCAACTACCAAGAGCAAGTTGCAGCAAAATAGCTGCAGCCATTCTTTGCTAGAAATGTGCAAATGCACAGCAAAACGGGAACTGGAGGGAAAACCTGGCAGTGAGCAGGCTCTCTGCCAAATCCCTGCACCAGCTTTGGTTGAGGTGCCCGTACCGGGTGATCAGCCAATGTGCTTACTTGTTACAGGTACCCCTCTTCTAATGAGGCCTGGCAAAATGAAATCCTAGCTGCCATGGGAAAGGGGAAGCAATAGCTGGTTAGCCGAGCTCAGTCTATGCAGGGCTCTGTAGCAAAGAATTGGCAGCAGATGGGTGAAGCACAAGTGAAGGGACCGTGAGAGGCACAACAGCTGCTTCTGCACTGTTCTGCAGCTGAGCTTTCAGAAAAGATGTGCCATAGGATGCAGCAAACACATCTTCCAAGTGCTTTGTTGAAGCCTCGTGTCTTCCCCTGTGCCATCTGCCCGGTGCACAAGAGCAAAATGTTTTTTTTTGCCTCCCTCCAGCCTGTGAATGATTGGAACGCTGCACTGGCACGTGAGTTCACCTCCACGGACAGACAAAGGCTGCCTGTGTGCCATGCGTGCAACCGCATGAAAATGCTCAGCCAAAGGGCAAAGCAAGCTGTGCAGCCATGCAGTGAGGAAAGAGCCAGGCTCGGTGAAACGCACACCCCACACCAGCCCATCTTCCTGCTCCAAAAAGGCAAGTTGACTCTGATGCATTATTTCTTTCTGCCTGAGAACATCTGTCTGCAGGTTAATTATAAAAAGGCAAACAGAAACAATCATGATGCCTAATAAGCAACCATCTTTTGCATCAGTAGCTCATTAACTCCCGTGCGAGTCTTCAGCTAGCTGACCTGGGAGGAAGCCGAGATTCAAAGAGATAGGCTGCTTACAGGAAAATGAGGTTTAAAAGAACAATGTGTGCATTAAATTCTGCAGGAGAAAGCTCTCCCTAGTTACACAGCTCCTAGGACTGCTCTGCCATGGACACAGAGGAGCACACGTACCGATGTGCTGGGCGCAGGTGTCGCAGTACTCAGCATAGAGGGACTCGAAGCAGCTGCAGCAATAGGGCCGCCCGTCCTTCATGATGTACCTCTGCCCCCCCAGCACAGTCTCACACTCGAAGCAGCAGAAGTGCTTCATGTGCCAGTGCCGCCCTTCGGCCTCGGTGCATTCATCAGCAAAAATGATCTGGGGGAAGAAAAGAAACGATGGAGCAGAATCAGTCAGAGAGGGGACCCAGGATGTGGTCTTTGTGTCTCTTTTGCTCACACAACCTCTGAATTTCACAGCTAAACCCTCAGTCTCACACCCTGTTAAAATGCAAATTTTAACCACGGCTGCATGGACCACAAAGCGTTAATGTCCAGCTTGCAGTAATGGGTCCTGGGGGTGCTTGTAAGCACATCCATCAGCAGAAGGGGTCGATGAGGGTAATAAACACACTCACATACAACCCATCGATCCAGGGGACTTTTGAAGAAATGAACAGCCACTTATTAAAACACATCTACCCGTCTCTGAAACAGGGACCTGACTACAAAGGATGACTGAAAGCACAATGAAAAGTGGCAGGTCTCTGGAGGGGAAACAGAGCTACCTGGCTCCTCACCATCACCCCCGCCCTGCTGCCACCTGCTTGCACTGACAGCTTTCCCCTTTCTGAGTTCCCTCGTCACAGTCAGTGCTGGATGCTCCAGTGAAAGAAGCGTGTGCGAAAGAAGCCGAATGAAAGAAAGCCTAGCATGAGAATTTGCAAGGATAAAAAGTACAAGAAAAGAAATTACCCAGCCTAAACCACGAGGAAACTGGGCCAGTTGCATGGTTAGGAGTTGTTTTTTTCACCGGTAACATTACAAATTTAATTGGATACATACGTCAATGTTCTTCATATTTCAAGCACATATAGCCCTGGATTTTTACTATTACACGCTTGCATAGATGGGACTTGGTACTTTATAGTACATATGGTTTTCCACACTACGGTTTTCTTAACTTTAGAAGCCAGAACAATTTCCTTCACCAGCCTTTTAAATAGAGATTGACACTTGAGAAATGCTCAGAGTCAACTCTGCACGGTTTTCTACGTTCGTTTTGTATTCCATTTGTTCAGCTTCCTGCATCCCTTTAATCTCCTCTCTGCAAGCCTGTTTTGGCTCGGTGTGCGCTCAAACACTACTGCTTGTAAGAAACACAACACTCATCCCACCAGAGGCTTCCTCCGGGGGAAGAGAGGAGAAGGAAGGAAGGGCACACACAGCCAGGCTGAAATTACAAAGCATGGGTGGGTGTGTTGTTACTGGAAATGCTTTGGGTAGATTTCAACACAAAATCCCACAGGATGCCAAATGGAAACCCTACAAAAAGCTTGCAAGGCAAAGCCAAAGCATCATACTTTGCATCCATTCCTTCTGTACACAGAGAGGAAATGCCTTCTCATGCATCTGTGCTGGGGTGCATCTTTTTGGTGGCACCCCTTCAGTCCAGCCCTTGGATCCCAAATTCAAATCACTGCTTATTTTGCTTTATTCTTATGAGTCACTCAGGGGAAAAAAAAGCCCCACCTCATGCTACAGAAAAACAGAGGACAGAGGTGGGCAGTGGGGTTTCATGGGGTTTGTGGGCTCTTACCTCATCGCACGCTGCACACCGAGGCTTGAGGCACTCGGCATGGTGCCTGCCACAGTAAATCTTGCCATCTTGGTAGAAGTAGATCAGATCGACCAGCAGTTCATTGCAGACGCTGCAGATGAAGCAAGGAGGGTGCCAGCAAACGCCGTGCCCAGCTCGCGAGGCAAAGACGGCGATGTCCCCTCCGTTGATCTGCCCACCGCACTGTTAGAAAAGCCAACATGAGACCAGTGAGTCCATCCCTAACGAGATGCTTTTGCAAAGGTGGCAGAACGTGGTAATTCACTGTTCGGGAATCCCCCTCCTGCTGCCTCTCCAAGAATCTCAGCAGCTTTTTGGATCCCATCTTGGTTCCACTTCTGCCTTGCTGGTGTCTCATTGCGGTGCTGACAACCCAATGGGCACTCACTGTGATGGTGACCCAACGACTGCTTGCTGCAATAATGTATCCCAAATACTGCATTCAGTTTTAGACCCCTCACTATAGGAAAGACAAAGAGGCACTGGAGTATGTCCGAAGGAGAGCAATGAAGCTGTGAAAGGTTTGGAACACAAGACTTATGGGAAGCCGCTGAGGGAACTCGGATTGTTTAGTCTGGAGAAAGGGAGGTTCAGGTTGGACATCAGGAAAAAGTTCTTCTAGAAAAGAGTGTTGATGCATTGGCACAGGCTGCCCAGGGAGGTGGTGGAGTCACTGTTTCTGGAGGTGATCAAGAATTGTGAAGATGTATCACTGAGGGATGTAGTTAGTGGGCACAGTAGAGGTAGGCCAATGGTTGGAGCGGATTATCTTAGAGGTCTTTTACAAGCTCAAAGATTCTATGATTCTACACCCAGGATCCCAGCAGCTTTCCCTGCACTAGCTTTGGGATTAGTGACTGCTCTGGTGTCCAAAATCCATGGGGTGCTCACGGCATGCTCCCATCACTCTGTTGCCTGCTACCCACCTGCTCACAGATGGCTCCTGTCATGGTCACAGGGAATGGTCGGACATTTCCTCTCCCTAAGTTTTCCCTCTTCCTTTGATTGCTGAAGAGCTTGAGCTCCCTCTTCTCCTCCTCATCCAATGAATTGCAGTAACGGACCTAGAAAACAGAAGCGATGTTTGGTGATCCGAGCCATAATCCATAGGCTCTGCGAAGCTCACTAAAGGAATCCAAGAAAACATACAGCCACCTCCATAGGTGTAACTTCAGCAGAAATTCAAACTCTTCCCAGCCACCATTTCTACAATGCATAAATGAAATACAACTGAAAATGTACGACCAGGCCTACTTCTTCCACCAGCCACATTATAGCAGAGACATTACAGCAGTATCCAAGTGTTTTGATGGTGTTTCTCAAGCACGGCCCACTTTCCCTGTGTAAACAATGGAGTTCCAGCTATTTGGGAACTCCAACGATTATTTCTCAACACTTCAAGAGGAACAAAACCAAGCATGAGTGGAAACTGGATGCAAAATGCTCAGGGAAGCAATGCTCAGGGAAACAACACTTGCTCGTTGTTCCAGCCTGCAGCAGCTTTGCTTTGCTGCGCATTTATCCCGGCGTTTTCCAGCTGTGGGTTTCTGACACTGCCAGAGGAGGCAGGAGGGCAGGTTTGGGCCCGAGGGTGCGTGCGAAGCCCCTGCGCGGTGCCGGCAGCGCCGCACTGCTCCGGTGGCACCCAGCCACGCATGGGCAAAGTCGTGAATTCCTGACCTAGATGAGACAAAGTACCCGCTTGTCTTTTCCAGTGCGGCTTCTTCAAAAGGAGCACAAAAATCTTTTTTTGTTGCTGCTGTTGACAAAGGGAAATGTTGCGGGCTAGCAGCAGCCAATGTTCTCCCTGATAAAAAAACACGTCAGACAGCAGACCCTTTCTGCTGCCTCACACGTCTTTCCTGCAAGATGCAGCGAGGTGTGCTTGCTCTGCAGGTGTTGACTCAAACCCTGGCCTCCCAGGCTCACAGCTCGTGAGCAAAACACCTCACCAACCTGGTACACATCAAGGTGAGCTGGAAGGAGCGCCTGGGAAAGGCTTTTGTTACTTTGCATCTGGCTGAGATAAACACAACTTAGAGCTGCTTTGAGCGTGGCTTCCAAAGGCTGGGAAAGTGCTTTTATGGCAGAGAAGTGCAGATGATTTCAAAAACAAAAACTGAGACTTAAAAACAAACAGCTCCCAACCTCCAGCAGAATCCTATCAGGTAGCAAACAGCTCTGTTGAAACAGCAATGCTGCCAAACTCCATGAAAAGGCAGAAAGGGCTGCAAAAAAGCCACCCACACCTCCAAGGAGAGAGACAGCAGGACAAGCATCCCATGCCCTTCTGTCACCAACACCACGAGGTCACTCACCTCATTGTCATGAGGAGGCAGCTGGTGCAGAAGCTGCTTGATGCGAGACTTTTCCCCCGGGCTGTTGACGTAGGGCACCTTGTCTTCTGGAAGGCAACTGTAGTACTGGTGCACCTAGGGAGCAAAAACAGGCACCAGTTATTTCCGACCGAGCAGAGCAACACAGCCACGTGCTGCCTCAGTTCTGCTGCCTTTTTCTCCCAAGAGGGCTCCAGGAGGGCGGCAGCGCCTGCCGGCTTGTTACCGTTTGCTCTGTCAGCCTCCATAGCGTTAGCATGCTTGGCTAGCTGCGGGGATGTGTCGGCACCTGCCTCAGCAGGGCAGGTTACAAAGCCTGTGCCCCGACAGCCTCCGTGTTGCTGGCTATATCTCAGCCTCCACCTCCATCAAAACCCTCCGGGTCTTTTCTGCAGCAATTTGTGAAAATAAACAGCAGATAACATCTGTTGGAAGGCTTGTTTGCTGTTCTTTCCTTCTCTTTCGTCTCAGAGTATATAATTAAAACCAATTATGACAAGCGCAGCATGGTGGGGCCCGGCGTGCCCTGGTGCAGGAAGAGCCTGGTGAGGAAGCACGCCCTGAACTCTGCGCTCCGGTTGCCACACCTGGGACGTGCACAGAAGGGCTGGGATGCAGCGCCCTGGCTCTGCAGCAGCACTAAAACGGCCACGCAGGGGTTCAACAGCAAGGGGAGAAGCAGGAGAGGGTGAAGGTAAGGAAAGCTCTTGCTGCTCGGTTGGGATCAGGAGACTCTGGATGCTGGGGCAGGAGAAGGGGGATGGATGGCTCCTTTCAATCTGTGCTCGGCTTGAGAGATGCAAACTGCTTTCTGCTTTTGCCACCACGGGATAAACTCTCCCGAAGTGTTTCCTCTGCTTTTGGGAGCTTTTTGGACACCACCGCTGTGGTGTTTTCTTCTCAACTGCTCTATTCTTCTCTGTACAAATGCTTGGATCCAACTTTCCCATCATGGCATTTTATGACAAAGGAGCTTGTCAGCAGGTCTCCACCTGTGGTGCCAACAAGGGGACTGCTTGTGTCACCGAGCTGAGGAACACACTGTGAGCGTGCCATGTGAACCCCTGAATTTGCTTTGCTAAAGCACAGCAGGAACAGACCCAGCAACTATAGAAACCACCAAAGGCTGAGAAGCATTTTGTTATATTAAAAAGGGAACAAACTTACATGGTTATAACACTTACTTGGCATTTATAGAGCATCCTTCATCCAAGGACATCAAATCACACTGAAAAAGCATTCCTATAACACGCTACATGAGGGAGCAAATATATCCACTGAAAAGCACTATTTATGGTGTAACAACGTTCTGCGAGATTCTTGAATTCATGCACCAGGTCCACAGCAGAGCTTGCAGCAGCAAACCCAGTGCTGTGTCCCTGCTGCCATGGTCTCTGTTCAGCTGCTGGGCTCTGGCTTCTCCCTGCGGTGCTGTCCTGGGGCTCCGAGCACCGCTGGCTCCTCTCAGCCACCTCCAGGTGCATTAGCTGGGCTGCCCGGTTCCACCCCCACTCAGGGTGCTCCGTTTGGTTCCTTTGTGATGAAGATCTTCCGCCTGTTGAGTCCTTGAAGTTGGCAGCAACCAAAAATCCTTTTTTTTTTTTTCCTTCTGAAGAGCCACCAGATGACATCAGGCTGCTCTGCTCCCCGTAGCGATGAGCTGTGAGACACGCATCCTAGGTGAGAAGCAGGGATATGTGCCTTTCCCTCAGCATAGGCAGCCAGGAGCTGCCTTTCCGGAGCCCAGCGTGGCACCACATGTGCGCATGGCTCCTTCTCCTGCTTCCGCTGGGAAGTTTTCCATTTAACCCCAACAGGTCTGCGGGAACCAGCTCTCATCACACCAGCAACATTGCTTGGCAGGGATGGGCAGTTTGGTTTGAAAAGCAAAGCAAAACAAATACAACAGGCTCCAACCTGTGTTCTGCTGCCTGCAATAACCCAAAAGGGCTTGCTTTGGGGTCAAGGCAGCCAGCAGGATCTTCTGCACTGGTGCTTGCAGAAGGGCTGCAGAGGCAGCTGCTGGTCCTTTCCCATGGCTTTAAGTAACAAACAAGCCCCACCACATGCAAGTGATGAGTAGAAGGCTGTCCCTTGCCCAGGTGATCATAATTCAGGTAATACAACCTCTCATTTGTTGTCAATTTCCAACTTCGGGCTGCCAGAATTGGGGTGGCAAAGCCCAGTCATGAAGCAGTAATGCTTGAGAATGAAGAAAAATAAAGGAAAAAGGGATTTTCAGATACATTTGGCTTTCCAAGGAGAAAGGCCTGCAGAAAACGTTAACTCACTGGAAAAGTAAAACTGCTCTGTCTGCACTTTGCTTTTGTACAAAAGGTCAGCATTTTCCATGAAAAAAAAAAGCTCCTCCTCCATTCAGTTCTGGTTCAAAGCATGCACAAACCTTACAGCCATGAACCCTCTGCAGAGCCACTGTGGCCAAAGGGCTGATCCTGACCCCTGGGCATTGGTGGGTGGTTATCCCCTGACTTTTCTGCAGCACGAGCTCCACCAAATAATTGCTTTTTTATTAAATACTTGTGCTGTATGATGCAGCAACTCAGTGTCCTGCTATTTCCCCTTGCAACAGACCTACTTCATCTACAATTATTCTAACCAAGATGCTCAGGATCCACTTGAGGCACACGGCTGGATTTCCTGCAAAGCTTCCCCACTCAGCCCTCTGCTGCAGCCTCTGCTCCCATCTCACTGGGAGAACCCCCTGAAGAATCTAAAAAACATCATGCCAAGTCACAATAAGACTTCAGTGTGGGCTGGGGGCCCCAGATGCCACCAGGGTGCAGTGGCAAAAATGTTTTCCATGCTATGGCTGAACATCCCCAGCCATCCTCCCCATTGCATGCATTATCCTCGTCTTCAAAAAGAAACTGTTTCAAGGGCTCTGTGTTTTAGCGAGGGCACGGAAAACAACTGTTGATACGTATTTTGGAACTTAACAGCTCCTCCAACCTAAAAGAGAAAAGGGGAAGATAGAAACCAGGAGAAAGGAAAGAACACAATGTAAAATGAGGGTAGGGAAAAGCCTTTAAAGTGGAGCCAACTTTATTCAAAGGCACTGAGGAAAGTAATTACATTAGTTTACAAATGCCTTTGTGTTTCTGCAGCCTTCCTAGGCTCGGGCTCTGTTTCCAGTTTAATTTTGTCAGCTGCCATCCCATCCCTGCTGAACACAGGCAGAAGCGTGGCTTCTGCTGGTGGCCCCTCAGGCTCCTCGCCAAAGGCAGAACACCCCCAGCCCTTTGCAGGCAAAGTCCTACACCTCCTCCAGGAAGGAAAGGTTTGCAAACAACTTGTGAGCTTATGGCATTGATGAAAGATTTCTTTGATCAAAGAAATAAGTGGGGGTGGAAAAGCAAGTGCTTTCAGGCAGCGTGTGCTCAGGTTGCAAACGCAACACCCTTCCACCAGGTGCACCCCAATCACAACACCCCAAGCACCCATCAGGCAGAGCTGCTTGGTGTGATCAGACTGCTGGAAGGGCCATAAAGGAGCATGAGGTGTCCTGGCATGCTGCAGCTGCAAGTGATGACTTGCAGAGCCACAACAGCTGGGCAGTAGTCCTGCTTCACCTTCCCCAAACCAGCCCTACTAGGGCAGGATGCATCTCATGCAACACAGTACCCGGACATGACCCCAAAAAGGGACTATAGTTGGGTAAGCAGGGGTGTGGGAGATTTGGGAGTGTGATGAGTTTTGGCCCAAGAGGCTGCAACAAGCCCATGCTGGCCTTTTAGCAGCATGTGAGACATGGGGTGATCATAGAATCGTTGAGTTAGAAGGGACCCTTAAAGGTTATCTAGTCCAACTCCCCTGCAATGAATAAGGACACCTACAGCTCAAACGGGTGCTCGAACCCATCCAGCCTGATCTTGGGTGTCTTCAAGATCTTCTACACTGAGCACTTGGAATCTACAGAGGAATGACGCTGATGCTGGCTTCCGGTGGAAAACAAACAAACCACATATAAATAACTTTCTTGAAGCATCTGCAACATTTTCCAAGTGCTCGCACACATACGCTCACAAAAGAGCTCTGCAGATCACAGCCAGCATGAAGCTATAAAATGGGTTCAGTTGGACCCACACCTGGCACGTCCTCTTCCTCCATGGACATCACGACACAAAGCGCTTCTTTATTCCTCAGAGCAAAACAGCCCTGGCAGCAAGACCAGGCGTCCTGGAACAAAGCAGCAGTGAGCACTGCGAGGCTGCAGCCGGGCACGTCCCAGAGCAGCAAAACACCCTACAGGGCAACCACGAACCCACCTCCCTGCTGTGCCCACGAGCAGGCTGCCCTGCAACCAGGGAGCTGCTGCCAGATGGGAGGCATTAAACGCATCTTGATGTGCTTGCCTGTTGTTATTCAGAACTATCTATCTCCTCTTATAATTGAGGTACCCCCAGGGAGTGTGGACAAAACCAGAATATCCAGAGCTGGAAATTATGCTGGAAAAGTGACACAAACGAGGAGAGAGACACACAAAAGCATCAGGTGGGAGATCGCTCCCCAAACCTGTGTGCTGACAGCAGACAGCACTCCCAAGGCTGGACTATCCTGCATCCCTGCTCCCACAAACCTACCCCAGAATCACAAGGACAAAGGCAGGGAACAATGAGAAGCAATTCCCATAACATCTATTTGTTCTGGCACACTGTGCACTTCTCCGTGCGCTCCTCTCTCACAGCTAATGGCAGCGCATCCGCTGAGTGTTGCTGTTCCCTGGTCTCTTGTTGAGAATGACATCAATTTCTGTCAAGCTTTTGGAGCAGCTCTTGCTCTATAAAAGATCCTGCAGAGACATTGCTTCCTGCTGGCATTAAAGAAGAACATTTGAATCAAGGACACACATCCACAAGTTTTAGACTTGTGAAAGCACATGCCATGAGGTTTCTTTTTTGGAGCACAAAATTGAAATTGGATTAAACAGAGACAGAAACAGCGCTTTCAGAAGCATATGAAGGTGGTCTGGCTGTGGTGTGCTGTCCAGCAGACCCCCACCCTCAGAGTCCCCTGGAGCACCAGCAGTTATAGCAATCATTTGCTGCATTGATTGCAGCTGATAATTCCTCTGAGTATGCCACTTAAAATGCTCTTGTATTTATAAGCTGTGGGATAGCGTGCTGGAATAGTGCTGCAGTGAGTACAGGCTGTAACCGTACACTGGAATAAAGCTCCAGGACAATACACTGGGATGGCTCTGTTCTATTTTCCATTCCCTGCTCTTCTCCTGCCTTTTACCTCTGTCATCCATCACATGGGTGCTTCAAATCTGAGAACCGTGCAACCCATGTCAGAACAGTGCTTTTCTGTTTCTGGGGCCGACGAAAGCAGCCAACTCCTTCCCTGATAAGACAGCTCAAGAATTAAATTGTTTTAACAGCTCCCACTGGCTCACAACCATCAAACCAATGCCCTCGGACACAGAAAGAGAACATGCATGGTTGTACGCTGTTTTCCTATAGCAGAGTAGGGATTTACTCATGCCTCCTCCTCCAACGGTCCATTGCAGGGTGGGGAAGCAGCTCAGCTCCAGACCACGAGCTCACGAGGTACAACTGCTCTCAGCATCCGGGTAAGATCGGGAGTTATTCATGGAGATCTTGTTATTCCTGGCCATAAATTATCGATTTTCCCTTGCTTGGGGGCTTAAGGCATAGGGTTGCTTCGGTCTGTCTTGACTATTCCTTGCTGCACACAAGGAGTGAAACAGTTTGCTGGATTCATAGGGTTCAAGAAAGGGTGAAAAAGTAAAATGTACTCAGTCATGATCCATAGGCCCAAGTGAGGCACATGTCCTCCAGAGACAGCTGGCCCAGATAAATGACTTTCTGCCACACTGAGGAGGTGGAAGCGGCTATTTGTAGGTAAGGTGTAAATGCTTGCTATAGATTTGTCTCCACTGTCCTTTGCTCACTTATAAACAGCAGCTGATGGAGCCTGCAGGTTCTGTAACTCAGGGCTATGCTATAAGCCTTGCAAAAGATTCAAGCACAGGAATCAACATTGTACATCAGCTCCTGAACAAATTCCCTGTGACACTGACAGTCTCGCACCACACTGCAAAGCTCTTGAGGTCCCAGCCTTTGCGCCTGCTTTAGAATAAAATGATCTTCTGAACTTTAGCATGGCTAATTTTAGCTCAGATGAGATTTTCCTAACTTTTAAGGGATTCAATTTGAGCAACCATGCTGTCAGCAAGAGGGAATTAAGTTCTTACAGCACATAGAAAGGTCTTGAATGCTGGCATGTTGGAGCCACACAGAAAGCCACACCGCAGCTGAAGTCGAGGCCCATCCTTTGTTTCATTTGAGAGCTGTGCCCACAGCCAGCTGCTCCTATTATTGAGACACAATAAAGACAGGAATCCTCAAAAGCCCCTTGTATCCAGAAATTCAAGCTGGCATGTTGTAACATCTTTGGATTTCTCCAAACCACAGGCCCAAGGAATTCAAGGCTGCGCATTCACATGTATTTACACAGCCCTTGTCTAAATATGTGAAAAACACATTACAGAAGCACTTATTCTCATGCATCTGCCTCCAGACGTGGTGTCAGCGTGAGGCAGCCCAGCACTCAGGCTGCCAGCCCCAGCAGACAAGCTGGCTCCCCATCCTGTGGCATGGGATTTGGGTTTGCTCAGGATGGGTTTCTATTACCGTCTACTCATTTCCAGACTTTCACATTTATCTCTTTATCTGTCCAGGGAACTGCAAACCAGCAGAAAGGAGTTCTCTGAGCCCTGAGCTTCCGTTTCTCCTTCCATACAGCCCCACTGCTCCCATCTGCAGCTGCGTCTTCCATAAGGGAACTCCACCTCCTACCATGAGACCATTTTTCATCAGGGTCCTGACGCAAGTGAGATGAGAGTTCACTGCAACCTCACGGCCACCCTGGACAGCCAACTGCTATTGCAAGAAACCACATTTTCTGATCACATTGTAATTTATGGAGCTCACTCTTGGGTTTTCACCCTCCGCCTTCCCTGTTGGCAGGCTGCCGCTGAGCCTTACACCTCTGATAGTTTGAATCCCCTTCCAATTTCCTGCCTGAATGCATTCAGAGCCAGTTTCTATCTGTGTTTGTATGCCAAAGTTTTAGCTTGAGTAACTGCTCTTCCTCCTATAATGCATAGGGAGTGATCCAGCCCTTCGACTGGGGACACCGAACAAACAAACTCTTCTGGGCTCCTCTGCACATTAATATTTCCAGTTTCCTTCCTGTTCAAATTCTCTTTCTTGAGCACAGGTATCATTAATTTTAGCCCATTTTCCTAATGAAATTTTACCATGACTGATGCAATTGAATTTTAACATTTTTTTATATTGCTACCCTCAACCCTGTGGTATAAGCTTGTTTAGAAATACATAATAGATATCACCGTTGTGCAAGGACTTTGTAGTCCTGTATGCTGATCAGATATAATACAAGGGAAAACTTGAGCTCTGTTCTTCAATGCAGTGTTTGGATAATGATGTGTAAACACTGGACCAATGCTCAAATAACCAACACTATTTTCACACGGTTGGCATGTAACATGGACCAGCTGACCGCTCCCAGATTAGTGTCCAGGAATCCAATGAGCCCTCATATGTTTGGGCTGCTTTCCTTTTAGATTATATTTAATAAATATTTTAAGCTAGGGATGGAAGGTACTCTCCAAATTCGGAATGACCTGCTGAAACTGCCAAAAACCGATGTTATGGTTGTTGGCCAACTTCCCCCCAGAAATCCTGCAAATTGCTGCGCTGAGTGAGACACGAACACTGTCTCCCAAGAACAGCAAGGTAGGAAGGCTGCTGTCCAAGTACAATAAGAGAGCTGCATTAGTCTTTCAGGGGACTACTTACCTCCCCAGCTCATATGCTGTGTGGTTATTTTAATAAAGTAGAATATTGCAGAAAAAGTTGTTTCGTTTCATCTGTTTCACGTCAGAGAAATACAACAGCGAGGCAATGGAAGGCAGAGAAAATTTCACTGTCTGCAAATCTGCACTTTCACCCCAGCCTGACAGCAGTGTCCCAGCCCAGAGCTGGGCCCACCACCAACGGCTCCCAGCAGCTGCAGGCTCAGACACCAGCCTCCAGGAGGCTGAGCAGCACATTCTCTGCACACCACAACCATCACCACCGGCACAAACCAAAATCTCCTCAGCATCCAGGTCCAACACTAGAACCCACATAGAGCTCATGCAGTAAAGTACAAAAACTCAAGAATATTCAGTGCCACACACTTCCTTTGGCAGGTCCCACTCACATGGTGATCCTGCACTTTCTCTCCTTCCAAACACTATCTCTACCCTGAACACAAACAGAAATCAGAAGCTCAGGGAGCTGCTCTCCATGCAAGGACAACTCCTGGCCTCGTGCAGCAATTCTGCAGCCACATCTTATTTTGTCTCTTCAGATGATCATCTGAGGTGCAAAATGTACCCAAGGGGCCAGCAGATGAGCTATGCTGGAAGGATTTCAGTGCCTATGACTGCTCTTCATTTCTACTGTGATTAGAGAGGTCAGATCTGCTGAAAACCCCAGCAGTGCGCCTAGAGAAATGTATTCAGTAAGCCAGCATTTGTATTGAGAAGCACAGTGAACTACGAAAGAATCAGATGCTGGAAGAACCTAGAAATACACTAACCTGGGTAATACATGAGACCTCAGTACCTGCTGCTAGCAGTACCAGGTTGGGCATAGTTCTCTGGGGTGACTTATGAAACTCACCTGGTTTGTGTCCCTTGGTGCAGAGGACATTGGCACCACGTGTACCCGACCATGCACCCAATGTGGTGCCTCCTGGGAGGCTCAAAGGGAGCATCTACTGCAGGGAAGGGGACAGAAGGCAAGGCTGCTCCTTGATTTGCATGCTTGGATGGCACCAAGTGAAACGTACAGTGCTGCGGAGCTGAGAGCAGCACTGAGCCATGCTTGCAAAGACCAGAAAGGGAAAAAAAAAAAAAGAAACCCAAACAACTGGATTTTCTCTAAACAGACAGATAATATTTACAGCCTATGGATGGTGCCAAAATATTTCAGGAAATGCCTAAGCCCTTCTGAATAAAAGCTCAGGAAAACACAGTATTTAAGGACAGTAACTGTAACAATAAGAATGAAAGCCTTCCACACTCTCCCAACCTCCTTACACGATTTAAAATGATTGCCATAGCAATTATCGAGGCTAAGCGTATTTTGCAATCTCCTCTGCAAATTAAGTTCGTAGTTGAACATGCAAAAGATAAGCATAAAAACTAAATGAATCCTGTAAAGTGCACAGAGCAGAAATCAGCGTGCTTTCCACACAGCACGCTAAGGTCTAATCCATCCCATTCAACTCCTATAACGGAGATGCTGGAAAGAATTGGCTCCAGTGAAGGTTCAAGTGAGTCACAAACATCATGACTAAAGGGCCCAACCTCAAAACCTATGGCCCATTTTTACAGCAAACTGCTGGTGTTGGCCCTCCATGCAGCAGCTTGGTGGCCTAGGGGAGCAAGACAAGTACACCAGCTGCCCTGGATGCACAAGCATCCTATCAGCTTTTCCCCCACAAAACCGCAGTAGGCATGTTTTTCCTGTTTCATCATGGTAACAAACTTCATCCTGAAGGTACTTTGTTTCTCCATCTCTCAGTTGCCAGTTATACCTACACACCACAAAGCAAAAGCCCCATAAGGGTGACATTTCTACTTTGTTTCATTGGTGTGTTCAGAACAGACATGAACTGCAGCATGTAGCAAGCGTCTCACATCCCTACGAGAAAACAAGGGCGTTTATTTCTGAAGAGTAAATTCATACTATGTATTTGGGAAGCCCAGTGTTAGGGTTACCTGCTCAGGTTTCAGACCAGGAGGTACCCATGCATACTCCTCCAGCGCACAGCCTGAGTCGTCATCAGAGGTGGAATTCCTCTGGAAGTCGAACATCAGCTTGGTGACGGTCTTCTCCATCTCCAGGGGCATAACTGTTACAATGTGCTCTTCTTGGGAGCACTTACAGTGGAGACAAATCTTCCTGCAAGAGGGGGAAAAGAAGAGATCATAAAATCATAGAACGGTTGGGTTGAAAGGTCCTTAAAGCCCACCCAGCTCCAACCCCGTGCCGTGGGCTGGCTGCCCCCACCAGCTCAGGCTGCCCAGGGCCCCATCCATGGCCTTGAGCACCTCCAGAGATGGGCACCCACAGCTCTGGGCAGCTGTGCTGCTGCCTCACCACCCTCTGAGTACAGAATTTCCTCCTAAAGTCTAACCTAAATCTGTTCTCTTTCAGTTTAAAGATGAGACTCCCTGGTGAGCTGTAAATGGGAAAGAGGAGAGCTTCCTGCCAGCCACTGGCCCATCACTGCTCAACACAGCCATTTTTTTTTTAATGCTCAGGCAATTTTCAACACAGTATTTGTCTCTCTCACACAAGGAAATAAAAGTCCATGCTTTCTATGACAACATTTGGCAACCCAGCTGGGTCAGGCTGTCAAATGTTTGGGGCTACGTAATTGCTCTTCCCTATACTGCAATGCAAAGAGCATTTAAAGGGGCCACTTGGTGTGAGGGCCACGTGCCTGCCTGGCAGGAGCAGCGTGCCAGCCGGTAATTGTAGGGCAGCGACCAAATTTGGGACAGCAATCAAATTTAGGACAGTCGAGTGCTTGGCTAATGCACAAAATGGTGGATTGACTGGGAAGCTGTGAATGACAAGTCTTTTTAGCATGCTGATAGCATAAATTTGCTTATTAAAGTAGCATAAAAATTGATTATAGTCTGAACATATAAAGCTAAATTAAATTAAGGGAGGCAACATAAGCCAGGGTTGCATGCCAGCGGGATGCTAACAGCCTGGCTCAACAGCTTACACACTGTCCTGGACACATAATAAAACCCAAAAGCACAACCAAAGGTTGCCATTTAGCACACATTAGCTTAATTCAATGCAACTACAACTTCTTAACATTCCTTTTGAAGTTGATTCCTATTGCTGGTGGTCGATGGGAGATTATTCATGGGCTTGGAGCTGAGCAAAGGACAGATAGGAGTGAGAGCGAAGGACGAAGTGGGCTGAAAACCCCAAAAAAGGGGTTACAGTGAGCACTGATAAATTAGTTTCTATTTCTGAAAATACAATGCTCTTCCACGATATGGGTCAGTGGTATCTATTTTGAAGTAACCACGCAGGATTTTGAATTAATTTGTGCTAATCAAACTGACTTCTACAGAGTTAGGTATCCTTTAGCTTTTCTTCATGCAGTGGAAGGGGGAATCAGGCTTACATCTCAGAAATAATAAGGTAACAGACAGTAAAGTAATGGGAAAGTTTCTGTGATCAATGCAGCTTTCTCTGCTGCAACGGAAACCAAAGAAAATAGGAGAGTGGCAATAGTTAAATATCAGGTCTTGAATTCTCAAACACCTTTCTTTCTTTTTCATCACTACATAAAGGCCAGCGAAGCATAACAGTGCTCAGATCCAGCTTTGAGTCTAAATTTCCACTTGGCCATTACAGCACAAAAAATGCACTCTAGCAAAAGTCAAGAGGCTCCGTTCAGTCAAGCCAGGGAGATTTGCCAGATTTTCCCATTTCCTGCCTTTCATCAGATCTAACATACACACAGACCCAAACGCACACCGAGCGTCTGGTTCGCATCCAGCCAGAAAGTCTCGGCACCGCCTCTGGCTGTTACCTTAAAAAATAATCAAGGCGCAATTTCATGTGAATACTTTAATTTATCAGCTACTGTGGAAAGGCTCTGCCACAGCGAAGCCCCTGGCTTCTTAGCTCTTTCCATCTCATTTCATGATATGATTAGAAGCAGCTCAACATGCAACAAGACGCTAAGAATAATTAATAGCTCCAGAGCCTCAAATTCGGCGTTTGCGACTTCAGCAGTTCTCCTAGTGGAGTTTAGAACTCTTTTGCCAAATTTGATTTTCAGGACATCAATCACATGCTTCAAAGGGTGACAGCCCAGCAGTCTGCTCTTGGAAAACTAATGAGAGAAATGGTGGTATCAGGTGGCAGGATGGAGAGAACGGCCCCGGGAGGGAGGCTGAGCGAGGGCAGCCTCTGTCCCAGAGCTCTGGGATGCGCTACGTGCCAGGGGCCATGGCTACCACAGCAGCACGATGGAAAGGAGTTCCCTCTGCCATCTGGGTTTTAGAATCAGCTTCACATCTTCCAGCGGTGGCTAGAGGAGGTTTTCATGAGGATTATTCACCAGCCATACCCTCCTGAGGGCAGAAGTCAGATTGCTTAAAAATTGCTTGGGAGGATCAGAAAAGCAAAGGCTGAGAAGGACGCACGGAGCCCATCTGCTCAGCTGTGATGTCCCCAGGCCAGGACAATGGGCTTTGTAACCACTGCGCTGTCAAAAAGTGAGCATCTCCAGGGATGGAGTTTGTGCCACCTCCCTGGGTGAATCCCTCCAACTTCATGATCTTGCCCTTGAAATGTTCACTTCTCCTTTCCCCTCATTAAAAACAGAAGATTAACAGTTTTAATTACAATTATTTTCTTTACGTTAGGATATGTTGTTTCACGGGAACAATACTAAGTGTCTTAGGAGTATCTTTCTACTTCTATGATATGGTTTCCATGACTTCTTCACACAGGTCTCACTTACTCAACTTTATCATCTTTCAGCTCTCTATAATTAAAAATAATTCCCGGTAGTAAAAGCTTAATATAAAATCATACATTTCAAAACGTGAGATGAAATTGGAAAAGCAATATCCCCAACCACACTCAGAGCAGAGTGGCGTTAAACAAGATAACACCACTGCAACAAAGTGCTGATGCTCGACCGTATGGATGGTGGCAGAAGTGACAAGATCCTGGTGGTGCTGATACTTTGGTGCAGAGCCAAAAGCTTTGGGAAGTATTTGGAGTCGCCAACATGCCTCACAGCTCCCACCAGCTCATTAGGCATTACCGAGGCTGTGGGATAAGCACACTGGGGTGTCCCAGAGAAAGCAGAAAAGATCTGCGAGCTTATCATGCAGAAGTGCTGCCCTGGTGAGTATCAGAGATGCCCAGCAACAAAGCCACTGATGCTGTTCCTGAAAGGTGGGAATATCTCAGATACTTGCTCAAGTCGGAGCTGAGTGAGGACTGCTGAACAGAAGCCTAGCAAAGCTATGCTTCTTAATAAAGCACAGAAAGTCGATGGCATCCCCAGTCTTGGGCCCAGAGAGCAAACAGAAGAGCTGCCAAGCAGCAGGAGCCTGTGGGCAAAGAACAAAGGAGAGAGGGAACGTGCTGCTGTGGGAAGCATGGCTACAGAGCATCCCCAGGAGCTGTGCATGGGGCAGCCTCACAGCCAGGCTGAGAGGGAGGGAAGAACACTGGGAGAAAATAACATTTCCTGGTTTCAGATTTAGCTGGAAAGAAGCCCGCCTTGAATTGACTGCACATGGTACAGAGCAGCAGCGGCTCAAAAACAGATTGAAAAATTTGTTCGACTTAAGGTCAGCAATTCATCTGATGAAGTTACAAGATGGAGGGATGTGATTTTGCAATGGCTGCTTGACGTGGTGCTGCTGGCACACATGGGACCCACCATCCCATGCAGCCCTCAGATGAGCACTCTTCCTTCTACAGCATCAAAACAAAACAAAACCCAACAAGGGAATGTGAAGGAAGCAGGGCCAAACAGATCAAGAGGAAAATCTGGCTCCCAATCCCCTCTTGCTTGGGATGCAGAAGCATGTTTCCGGCCAAGGTCCACCTCCATGAGGTTCAACATGAGCCCAATTGATCTATAGGACAAGGATGTCTCTTGTTACATACAGCAGTTAATAGGGCACAACCTCTGTCATTGCCAGAGCCCATAACCTCAGCACCAACAGTAAGTGAAACTGCTGAAAAAAACCCTGGGAAAGGCAGGACTGAGAGCAGAGAGAGCCTGAAGCCAAGGCAGCGGGAGGAAGAAAACAGCTCTTTGCAAATGGTTTGGGACAGCAGGAGCAGTGCCTGCCAAGCTGGCCTCATGCTGCGTCCCTCCAGCCAACAGCTCTCAGGCTACATGAGCACAGATTTGCTCTCCTGGGCTTGTTAATGTGCAATGCTCCTGCCCCCATAAACCCTGTCTGCCTTGCTGAGGATCTTGTTTCCAGCTCAACTGGATGGACACACGGGCATCACGCAGCAAATGCTGCCATGTTAAAATTCCTCTTGGATATAGAGGGAACTGGACAAACAGTTCTTATCACCCACTGGCACTGCTTATCTCTGTTCCTTGCTTGTTTTTTTTCCGGGATGGAAATAAATGGGTTGCATGAGGGAGCAACCCTGTCACTGAGACAATGTGAGAACAGAGCCTCATCTGCAGCACAGGGCCACCAGACGTCTGTGTTATGCTCTATTATAAAGGATTTGCATGAATTTGTGCTCACATTAGCATGCAAGATTGGGAATCCCTCAAAAAAACAATTCTTTACTCAGCTTGGATGCAGTGTGTAAAATATAATGGGGCAATTCCCTTGCATCAAGGTGTAAGATGTACATGGCGCTCTGATTTCTTCCTAGGATTGAGCCATCATTCTGATTGCAATCAGACTTTTCAGTCACCAAACTACAAGACTTCAAGGAAAAAGGGAAAGGCTGAGGATTTGGAGTGGCTCATGTGACCCCTTGAGCCTCTTAACAAGGGCTTCTCAATGTTCCTGCCTGTTATCTCCTCCCTTCATTTGGGAGCTAATCAGGCATCCTGCCACCCTGAGCTCCAGCTACGCAGTTCCATTTCCCCAGATCCCATAGGCAAGGCAGACATCTGCCCAAACTGGAAAATGAACACAGCCCTATGCTCCCACAGAGTGCCCTGCAAATCTCCTCCACTACAGGAACCTCTCTCTCATTTTAAAGATGGGAAAGCTGAGACATGGCAGCAGGAGGTGTTGTGGGGCTCATAGGGAGCATCCAGCCCAGCTTTCCCCATTGATGCCTGAAACATCAGTTTCTGCACAGGAGCCCCAAGAGAGAAGCTGGGTGCCCTCAAAGCTCAGCTGCAAAGCAATGTCTCCTGGGCAAAACCTTTTGCTGTTTCACACTCTTCTAGACTGCAAAAAAAAAACAAAAAAACAAAACAAAACATTAGCAGCAATGAATTGCAAAGAATTCGTATCGTGTTTGGGTTGAAAAGGGAAGCTTTTATCTGCAAAACTGGGATGCAGTAAGTCAATGAAAGGGCCACAGACATTTCCAGTAGCAGCAATCCAAAGGACAAGGTGCCCTTGGTGTCCTCCAAGGACAGCTCACTTGACCTAAGATGTTGTAAGAACAGCTGGCTTGAAAGATCAACATAAAGCAGCAGCAACAGAGAACAGCAATGCCATGAAACAAAGGAAGGAATCCAGCAGCCAAACTATTCCCACAGATGCAGCTCCAGTGCTTAACAGTGGACTGGGCATAGCTGCACATCTCCAGAAAGGTTTGCAATAAGTCTCACTATTGCAATTCCTCCTGATCTTCCTGGTGCCAACAGCAGAAATTGCTGATGTACCGAGGTTGGTGTTTAAAGTTTTATTATGAACCCCATTTCCACTCCCGGAAAATTTCTCCTCTCCTGGCTGATGCCACCCATGCTGAGTCTCGAATGGAGACCCATTTCATTTTTAAGACTTGGTAAAAATCCTTTACCATTTCAAGATTTCTTCCTCGCTTAATTACAAAAAAAAGAAGAAAAATAAAAAAATCAAGAGCTACTCCTAGCATTGCAGAAATAGTCTCAAAGGATTTCTTGGGCTGCCTTCTTGAGTGAGTCAGGCCATTTGCTCCAGGATGGGTCCATACCACACAGTCCCCAGTCCCTGCTTCCCTGGGGCACAGCCCAGAGCAGCCCTCAGGCTGCCTCCGGTTCTGCTGGCTGTGGGTTTGGCATCATGTGGCAGACAGGAACCAGCAGCACAGAGCTGTCCCCAGGGATGCCAGACACAGGGCTCAGCCGTGGCTGCTGGGGACCGAGCCCTGGCTCTGGGCTCAGCATTACTCCCATGTGTGTGCTGCATGGTGCTGCCCTATGCCACAGGTGATCTTGTCAGATTTTTAATTAGACCGTTCAGCAGCTTTCCAGACTAACAAGATACAGAGCTGTATTTCAACGGGAAGGAAGAAAATTGCCTCCAAGCCACAGGTTCAACACAAGTCCTCAGCCTTCCAAGCCTGCATGACTCAGGTCCCTCTGTGAGCAGCATCTATCCACCTGTCCCTCTCTCTTTACCCACAACTCTGCAGCTCCAGCAGTTTCTCCTTTTTGCAATGGCCCTGCCAGAGCAAGAGCTGGGCTTTGCCCTGGGGCTGGATGTGCTATTTAAAGGGCCAGCACCAGCTTGCATTTGTGGCATGACAAACAGAAACCCTGGGAAGCAGTAAATACATTTCTAACTGAGCACATCCTGGGCCCTATGCCCAAAAGGAAAAGAAAAAAACAATTGATAGGCCAAATACTCGGACACAGGATGAGCTGCTCTTGAAATGATCATTATTTCAAAAGTTGAGGCTTAGGCAGCATCCCCTGAGACAGCATAGTGACCCATTTGTGCAAGCAATCATTGCCAGACCGCTCGGTTCATAGCTAACCCCAGCCAGCAGCGAGGGGACGGCGCTGGGTGCTCGCTTTGGCTGGAGCCGGCTGGTCTGAAACAAGCAGCAGGAGGAGATTAACATGCGAAGTAAAACATAATCTGGTTAGCTGCAGATCGTTTTACTTTACAAATCTGTAACCCAGGCTCACGCCAGTACCCTGATAAATACAAGGCATTGATGCCAGACGTGCGAGTGCTGCTGCAGCAGGTGAAATAATAGCGGAATAAAAATAAGTCAGATGGGTTACACGATAACAGAGCTAAAACTGAAAGGACGACACTGCATCTGGTGCAAATAATTATTTTGGCATTATTCTGCCCAGTGCTAATCCTCAACAGCTCAGAAAGATTCAATCACTGTTTAACCAAGGCATCACGACTGCAAAACTGGATTAAAATCTTTCCGTGGTCACAGGTCACGTCTGTGTCACATCTGCTTAAAATGTTCTTCCAAGGAACAGAAAAAAAAGGAAATCTGACTTTACAAGATTGCACTGCAAAACACAGCCTCCAGGTTTCAGTTCTAGGTTGATTTATGCTTAGGCACTGTAGCATTAAAAAGAAGGATGCAGAAAGATTAGTACTTTAAAGCTCGCTATCCTTGGGAATCCAAAAGCAGCACAATAAACATCTGAGCTGTAATGTCATCATCCAAGTACAGCCTGCACAGTCTGCTCAGCAATGCCCGGAGAAGCCAGGCTTCCTGAAGATGCACTGACCAAAGCAATGAAATTAGCATCGAGAGAAAAAGATTTTTTAATACTTATTCTTATTTAAAGCCAGCTGAGCCTCTCTGATTATTTTTAAAACGAAAAATCTGTTCAAGTGGCATCCCAGCGTCCGACTTCCTGCAGCTGCAGAGCTGCAATTTAACCATTAACCTTTTCCATCCATAAACAACGAGAACAGTGAAGGTTGGGAAGAAACCCACAACCCCTCCAAAGGTCACCGCTAACAGTGCACACAGCAAACTTAGCGCGCAGCGATGTGCACGCACGGAACGCCGCTCCTCCCTTCTCCTATTGCCCCCTAAAAACGTTATGACAGCTCCGAAGTTGTTCCAAGGGCGGCCTCTTACCTGGCGGCGTGGATGACACTGCTGCTACTCGTTCCAGCTCACTCGGGGCTGCCCAGCTGCTCCCAGCACCGCAGCACGGCGAAGCATCCTGGATGCGGGCAGAACGGTGCGACAGCCTGCACGCACCCGCTGCCGGGCGGCGGAGCGAGACGCAGGGCTGCGGCCGGAGCTGCTCAGAGCAGACTCCTGCTGGATGTTACGTGGCAGCAGCAGAGAAAAATCACCCCTGGAGAAACGCGCCGCTTTCCCCTCGTGCGCTGAAGCGCTTGAATTCCAGCTCCCAATCTGGACGGATCCCACCTTCCGCTAAAAGCATCAGTGGTGGCAATAGGACGTCCGATTTGCTCTCCGAGCACCAGGCACTAAAGAGCAGAGATGCAGCCCGCAGAGAATAACTGCGGGTGCGGGAGCGGCGCGGGGCTCTGCTGTTGCATTGCTCTCCTCTCCTGCATGCTAATGAGCAATGATGTCAGCAAGCCAAAGTCACCGCATCCGGACCGCGCGCCGCTGCCCGGCCACCCTCGCATTTATTTACATGGAAATCAGCCTGCTCTTATAAATCAATAAGCCCCGCAGGCTGCTTCAGGGAAGGGAGAGCAAATCCTTCCCTCTGGCTTGCATGTGCGTCTGGCAAACTGTTGGCTCCGCACCAGCTGCCCCAATTGAATGGCGTGAAGCCGCTAATTATCCTTCTCCAGCTATCGTCTCATTTGATACTGACCGAATCGCAAACTCGCTGTCAAACTTAAAGTACTGCTTCGTAGGTAAGCAGGCTATTAAAGCAGCGATCTGCTGGCTCTGAGCAGTGGATCGTTTTTCTCCTGGCTTTTAATGCCCTCTTAATTATTTTCTGCAGTCATTTGCTACGATTCCCCACTGGTTTTTCGACGCAGCCTGTTTGTGCACCAGCAGGGCTAAATATTCTAGGAAATGCAAGTTATTAGCTCGGCCTTACGGGCACCGCATATTTTAATACATTTTCTTTCATATGGTCTTGAAAGATGCCTGATTCGCACCTTCTGTGTCCCCCAGGAGCAGCTTCAGCAGGGAGGCTGAAGCTCCCCTCCCTTAATTCCCAGTATTCACAGCCATTACTGGCATAGTTGAATTCTTTTTATTTATTTATAAGCGCAGCTGCAAGCACAGGAGTTAAACCCTCAGCCTGTTGCTGTGCCCAGCTGGGTCCCTGGTGCCAACAGCATCACCTGCACCTCTGCTTTTTGGTGATGAGGAGGATGCCCTGGAGCAATGCTCATAGTAAATAAGCTCCTGCAGCCCCCCAGCCTCCTGCACTGGCACATCCTGTCCCTCCCAGCTTGTGCCTGCCTTTAGGCAGGCTGTCAGCTCGCCTCTGCTTCATGTGCCAAGGCCCCACGATGATGTATTTTCCTCTTAACTTCAGAACATGTTAATTAAAATACAAAGGAAGCGAGACAAAACTAAGCAGGGTAAAAGCAAATAAAGAAGCCTGCTTCTAAAATGATAGCATAGAGCAGAAAGTCTGTATGCAGAGCAGGAATTACTCACGTTTACTGTAATGATCTTCCTGGAAATACGTTGTTAAAAGTAGAGTAAGGAGGGGCTGTGGCTGGCACAAGAACATGTACCATGACGTGTGACAGATCCTGTGGGTGCTTTTTTTCACTGAACACCAATACAGTGCCTGACTTTATCTGCATTCACTCCCAAGGAGCAAAGGCCCTTGGCTATCAAGCCTTGGGAACAGAACATCTATCAGCACTCCAACTGGCCCTCGAGTAGCAGAACCATTGCCCATCCCCACCACCTGTCCCCATGATGCAGTCAGCAGCAGCTCTGACCTCCCAGAATGACCCCAATGTGGGGCAGATGGAGGTGTGAGTCCCATGTCCCCAGCTGGACATCCTACAGTAAAGCTGGGCTCTGTAGTATGTTCTGCTTGGCTGTCCTGGCCAACTGGATCATCCCAAAGAAAGGAATCATACCAGAAACTGGAAATATATTTCAAAGCTGATGCACAAAGATAAAATGTGGGTGAGAATCATGAGCTGATGTAAAGGATCAGCAAAACCACTGCTTATAGCCTCTCAGCTTCATGGCTAGCTCTAAGCAAGAGAGCTTTGCGTCTCCAAACAGCAAGTATTACTGTTGATCCTGGCATTCTTCCTACTCTGACACACACAGGCCTGAACATCCACAAAATCCAATGAGCAGGCTATTCTGAGACCAGAAATCAGATTAGAAGATGCCACTTTTGGACATGTAACTGTCTAAGGCACATGGAAATCAGCCTTCCTGCTCTGAGCACTGCTGGACTGCTGGCAATCTTTACATATTACTGTTCCTAATGCAACAGTTGAGAAAAGACCGTGTGTTGGGATAACTCCAGAAGACACACGCTATTCCTTGATGGGTACAGGTGAAATGGGTGTTTCATTAAGCAGCAAGGTAAGGACTAAGCCAGTGGAGCACATTTCTGAAGGTCACACGGAGGACTTGCACCTCTACAAGACAGGATGCTAACAGCTGTCTGCAGGGAAGCCAACAACCTGAGGTAAAACCTCAGCTGCTGTAATAAAGAATGAAAAGCAACTTCACCAAAAGCAGGGAGCCCATGCTCAGGTTCAGAAGCACGTGATGGATAACTCTTCTTGTGATTTTAGCCATATCTTTTTGTCCTTTGCTACTGGTTGTAAAGGCAAAGACCTGAACGTCACACTTTCTGCATTTGCACAAGCTCATCTCTGCAGCTAATCTAACAAATCACTCCAAGAGCCCCCTAAGTGCTGCCTTCTCCCTTCCCTTGGCAAACTGCTCAGCCAACAACCCACTGAGCTCCACGTGACATTGTGGTCACAGCACGAGACAGGGCACAGCCACCTGCAGCCACACAGATATTGCTGAACCTGATGGGTATCGGGTCAAGTTGCCTTTCTGAATTATTTACTAACATCCTCAGCTGCAGCTTGACACGGACGTGCTGCCTCAGGATATCTGCTGTCCCAAAAAGCTGCCTGTGGGATGTAGGCCCAACAGCAGACACACGGTCCATAAGAACAGCTATCTGTGCTCCCTGCTAACTCAGCCAGCAAGCAGAACTGCTGCAGGCGGCGTCGTTCAGAGCAAGGCACAGTGCTCAGGACACACAGTGCTGGCAGACTGTCCCCAATGCTGGAGCTGCAGACTGGATTCCAATCCATCATTGCATCACATCACCCCTCCGCCCCCCTTTTTTTCTTTAAATCACCTTAATGCAAGAAGCTTTGCAGAGCTTACCAACAATAAGGCTTTTCATAACCTCCGGCTTTAACTCTGCGCTACGATGCTTTTTATTTTTGTATCTTACCATCAAATTTGTAACAGAATGTGAACAACAATCTGCACGCTTAGGCTTTATTTTTCCCCCTTTGCTAGCCTGGCAATATCCTCATCTAAAGGCTTTTTAATAGTGTCCTTTAATAATGTTTACAAAAGCCTCATTAGAGCTCTGTATCAAAACTTAAGCTAAACAAACCCAAAGCACTATTTTTTAATTAAATATTTTTCTTGGGCCCTTTCCACGAACAATAAAGTGCTCCGTGAAAATACACTACAAAGGAAATCCATAAATCTTCAGCTTATCTCATGGTAAATTTTCCAAAGATCTAAACCTCAGATCAGTAAGACAAATTAATTGTCCATTTGCACCAAGCTGAAGATGCACTTACAGGACAGCCCTGCCACCATGCACCTCGCCACCTGATGCAGCCAGGGTTGTTGTCACTTTACATGAATTTTATTTTATTTTTTTGCTTCAAACCTGTCTGATCGGGTGTTCCAGGTCACTGCTTATGCCCTGAGGGTTTAATGTGTCTGCTCACAGAGCTTCTCTCTATGCCATGCACAGCAAGGAGCCTCCACCTGCTTCCTCCAAAAGCTGTGCAAACCCCCAGCGTTTTGTTTCTCCCTCGTGTAGCTGTCCCTGTGCTCGGTGGCCAGATGTGAGCCATTCCAGAGTCCTGCAAAAGCAGCACATTTCCAAGTGCCATTCTAAATGCAGGGAGATGGGTCACAGAGGATCACTCAGCGGGAAGAAAGGTAGCAAAACGGGTTTTTGTTTCCTACTGAAGAGTGTGAAGCAGACCTGGGTGATACAATACCATCTTGGAAGGGCAGATGGGCTGTGGGGCATTGGTTTGGCCCATCCCAAACTCCGCTCATTACAAGGCTTCTACACTTCATCTAACCTTGACATTGTCATAGGTGGGCTGGGTGATCTTAGATCACCAACCTTGGTGATTCTGTGATTCGATGATTAAATTTAAAATAATAAAATTATACAAAATGGCAGTTCAATTTAGTTTCACCAACCGAGACTCTTCGGGATCACGGACCTGGAGTGCACAGATCAGATCAATGCATTTTAGGATATCACAAGATTTACACCCTGACTGTCCTGGTATGAAGGTTTGTTGGACACCACACGTCCTTGAGACCACTTGGCATCGGATACATATGACAGTAGTTGTTTGCTATTCTTCCTTTTAATTAGGAACAACAATTTGTTATCATAGCTTGACATTTGTTCATACTTGGAAATTGCTTCCTTGAATGATATGCTGAGATTACAATGGGTTTTCTGTGTTTGTATTGGTTTTAGTAGCTCATAACAAACCATGAAATTCATTACTCTTGCCACAAGCACCCATGAGATATGCCACAGCCAGGGTGTGATTTATACAGAGCTCAACTCGTGGAAGTTAAAAGGCTTTTAATGCTGCCTGCAAGATCTCCAAGATTTGACTTTTTATACTGTGAGTTCCAAAAAAATAATGGGTGCAAACTATTCTGTTGTTTTATTTGCCTGAGGAGCTCAAGCGTTAAAATCAGGGTACAGTCAATTCACTAAACATTCATTAATTTAAGTATATAATTTGAACAGCTTTTTTAATGGTAAGCCTTTTGTCCTCCAAGTTACTACATCCTTATCATAACTTACTACATCCTTATCATTTTTAACAGCAGAGATGCTGTATACAGGCAGATACTTAACAGCACAACTTCTCTGCTACAACATAATCCAGCAAAAACATTCTCATTGAAAGAAATCACTGGAAAGCAGCCTGTGCCCTCAGCATCCTAAACAGAACAGGCCTGTCAGTCATCTCCCAGACCCATTTCTCACTGCCATGTCAAGCCTTATACATCAAGTACAATATCCAAATCACCAGCCCCATCAAGATCATTAGAGCTGCTCAGCCCATCATGAAAAGGTCAGCGCGGTGCGGAATCAATCACAGCGCCCATCAAAGGCAGCTGCGGTTGAGAAGCCCCAACCCCTCCCTCCTGTAACTGTCATCTCCTAAACTGGTTTCCCTTATTGTAAGGCATGGCCCAGCTTTTATCTTATCGCAATCTACAGGGAAATGCAACCAAGCCAGCTGCCAAACGAGCAGGACTCCAAAGGAAGGATTAAGACCGTATCGGGTCTGGGTTGACCACCTTGCAAGGAGGTGATGCCGTCACAACAACGAGGCACAGCTTACAGTTGTCCCCAGCTGGGGAATTGCATGGTTGCATCCCACCCATGGAGGAGAATGAGCATGACACCAGTGTCACCACAGCAGCGTGACAACACCAGCTCATGGCACTTCCAGCACTGGCCTATCAGGGTCACCTGCCTGCAACAGGCACCAGGAGGGCTGAGAGCACCCAGTCACTTTTTAAGGGGGGGGGGGGGGGTCAACAGCAATATCAACTGCAATTGCTCCTACCAGCCTCTACTTACTTGTTCAACAGGCTAAAAGCCACAGGCCATTCTTTTTTTTTTTCCCTACCAAACTGTGCTGCATAAAGCATTATCTTCAAAGGGGCAAAACAAATACGTTTGCTAAACATTAGCAGACTAAATACATCAGTCTTTTAGAAGCAATTAATGCTGCTAGAGACTTAGCAAGTCTCATTGTTCCATGGTTCAGAACGGGCTGCTCTTCAAAGTGAGAGCTAGGTGACAAAAGAACAGCTGATATTTTGAAGACAATTTTGAGGCTGAAGGCACGGATCAAAATGCTTTGCTCCCCCAAGTTGTCATGGCACAGAAGAGATAGGGAGCACTATGACCCAAACAACATCTCACCTGGCTCTGAAATAAGCCCACAGAAACCAGCTCAATGCCTCAAATTCCTTCTATGTGTGAACCATGATGATCCCCCTTTATCAGCAGGGGAAAGCAGAGAGGAGGGCAGCTGGGCTCCCTGCAGCACCGAGCAATCCAAATGCATCCTCCTGAAAGACAGTCCTTATCTCAAAGATGAGCAGCTATGGATGGCCAAGCAGACAGATGGGGGAAGGAGAAGGGGAGCTCACGATACTGGCGAGACTGTTATAATTAGTGTAATAAGCAGCAATCACTGCTCAACAGCTGCCTTCCCCCCAGCGAGCATCTGCTCCACGTAGCACAAACCCGAGGATGAGGAGCATTCTGACACTTGCTGTGCTTTGAAGTTTTGACTTTATTAAAATTTTCCTTCCAGGTAGGATGTGGGGAAATCAGCCACCCTGCTCTGCAGCCCCTTCGCATGAGCAAACAAAACGATGGTCCTGAATAGGGACTCCACTTTGCTCCTGCCTGATTTCACACAAGGCTTAGAACAAAACCTCATCACCTCTCAGTTGAGACAAATCTAAGGCCCACGGAACCTCAGAGAGAAACCATTCCATAAAAAGCAGTAAAGTATTTCCAACAGGTTTTGCCACGGGTGTTGGATGAGCTTTCTGCTTGGAGTCAGACTTATGCCACACACTATGGAGTTCAAGTGACCCTTTCCCAAGTTTTGGAGAGCTGAGGACTGAGCCCTCCAGCATAGCCCTGATATCCCAAATAACCACTTGCTGCTTCTCATCTCCTTCTGTGGACTGCACTGCGATAGGAGAGAATGATTCACCTTACTCATGCTGCTCCACCACCCAACCCCTTATCAGTTTGAGGGCATTACTGCATCACAAATTCAGCAAACAGTCGGGTGGCAAGGATGCTTATGTGACAGCCATGGGTCCTAATGAGCAAAGTACGTTGTGGATTAGACCCAGGCAGCTTCCAAGACCCTGGGCACATTGTGAATGCAGTCTCGTGGAGGATTGCTCCATCTCTCTCCTTCTCTGTCAGGCTTTTGTCTACAGAGATGGGCAATGGGAACAGTAGGCTGCATGGGCCCTAATGGATATTTTGGCAGAGTTAAGCACTGAGCTCCTGCTGATTTTCAGTGGCTGTTAGACACTGATAACATGCCTGATGTGAAGATGTTTGGAAGCGTGAGCTCTACGCTCATCATGCAAGGGGCTGTTTCCCACAGTGTAGGTTCTACAGTGCTTCAGAAAATAAGAGTACTGAGAAAACAAATAATGACAAGCTCCAAAAGCAGAAATGTTTACCACTGAGGAAATTTAACCCCTCTGTAAAATAAGCTCTGGGTGAGGCTGGGCTGAAGGGCTCAGCAGTAATTGCTAACAGGCGGTGAACTGCTGGGACCAGGATGTCAACAAACACCATGCTGAAGGGTTAAAACCATGCCATGAGAAGCCAGAACAAGGCTTGCTTTAATTTACTACTGCAAAGAAACACATCTGTACTCCCCTGACAAGCATCACACCAAGGTAACAAGAAGAGCAAAAGAGCCTTTTGCTGTGACACAAGTGATGGGGTTCACCAGAGCCTGAGCGTCTCTGAGCTGCTGCCTTCCCTGTTAACAAAGGTTAACAACCAGCTTACATGAATCAAACCTATGCATGCAGCACGCAGCAATGCCTTGGCTCAAGCAAAGTGACAAAGTGTGACACAACAGTGACGTGCAGTGAGCAATGCTCAGCGCCATGCGATGGAACAAGCCACACAATTTGTGCTAGTTTTACTGTGACTGGGAGTGGGGAAGCTCATTTCTGGTAAAGCAAAGGGCCTGGGAACACTGACGCCTGTGGAAATTAATGAGCCTCTGAAGGATGTAAATGGACCTCAGAGACATCCACAGTGAATCTATTAGCTCATTAGTTAAGATAGCATTTATTTTATACGAAAGGTAAAGCAGGTATTTCTCTTATGTTTGCATATATCACTTTTACATTTGCAGACAGAATACCAAGTTGGTCTCATGATGCTCTGAGGCACTTTTCCCTTCCATGCAGAGAGCTTGTAGCAGATGGCCAGCATGAAAGGGACATGGCCAGCATCATGCACACAAGGCTTCCACTCCAACCCCCAAATATGACAGACATTGGCAAGTAGTACAGTCTAGAAAAAGGTATCCTAGGACCTATCTAGAACAACACCCCACCTCATCTAAATCTACCAAACAGCCATGGCTTCAGACTTTTCACTTACTGCCATGATCCCTGTAGCCCAGGATGCAACAGCCAGCGAGCAAATATATCTCAATCAATTAAGTAGCTTACAAAATACAGGAAATATTTTAGATTTATGCTACCAGAATAATTTGATGCCTTCTACCCCATTAATGAAGCAAGTGTTAATGCCATTTTATCATCAGTTCTAATCCTCCCGGCACAATTTCACATGACGAACAATGCACTCCCTGACTTGATACCTACAGCTGATGTTGGACACAAGCCCCAGGCAGCAGCTGAGGGCTCAATCTCCACTAATCCCATCCCTTTAAAGCAACTCCAAGTTGTGCAATCTAAAAAGGAGGCACATGAAGTCACTTCAGCTTATCTCTTTAATTGCCTGCCTGTGAATCAGGGGACCGGTGTCAGCCACCCGCACTCACACAGGCGGGGAGATGAATTAATGCCAGGCAGAGAAATCAGGCCTGAAATATTTACCGTGAGCATTTTCAGGACTCTAAGTGAAACTGTGGAAATACTCACTCGCTGCTGTGAGTCCAAATCCAGGAAAGGAGCCTGCAATAAGGTGAGAGCCCTCACCTTCCCTCTGCTGCAAAACACAGCAGCTCCACTTCTTGACAGCTTTCCTGCTCTGCCCAGGGCCAGCACAGTGAAAATGTTAATGGATACAGCTCCATGAATATTCAATGCACATTTTCTTGTGAGTCCTCCCCTGGCTAAACAGACCCCTCATTACTAAAGCCCATCTTCCTTTTGTTTTTATCTTTGCATTGAGTTGGAAATGTCAGCACAGAAACCAACACTAAAAGGGATAGAACCCAAACGCAAACCTCAGGGGAACATAAAGAAAAATCCAGCCCTTTTGGAGCAAGTATTCAATCTCTGCTCCCTCTCAGGACATATAGATAAAGGCAGGGGAATAAGCCAGCACCACAGTTTCTTTTTGACTGTAGTTACTTGTCTGATATTGCCGTCCCTTGGCTTTCTTAATTGCATGTGGAGGTTCCAACCCCAATGAGGCACACTGCCCATACTGCCTAGATACAGCCACACCTGGGAACCACTGCCATGGCCAGCTCTGCTCTGCCACCTACACACAAAACAGGGGCTGGGCTGCTATTCCCACATCTGAAGCCTGACAGCACATCCATTATTCGGCTGTGGCTAAGCAAACAATCCCAGATGGACACAGGGAGGACTGGGATTGCCCCATCCTCTCCCAGAAGCATCACCATCGCCCTTTGGCATTGCAACTCTTGGCCACACTCCAACATCTCAGGACGTTGGACCGTGAGAGCTCACCACCTCCAGAGTCAGGACAACCATTTAGGAATCAAGACGTAAAACTACTAGGGTATTTTCTGCCTTCCAAGCCACTGCAATTGGTATTTTGGAATACTTCCCACCAACCATTCTGCACACTTTTGCATGGGGTTCTGCACATCCCATCCACGCAGAAAGCTGTCCCAGCTGAGTGCCATGCTCGGGGTGCCAGCAATCACATAGGCATGGGAAGGTTTGCTAGCAGAGCAATGCAGCCCAAATTCATGCCGCACTGCTAAAAATATAGAAGACTCCAAGGAATAACACTTGTGTATGTTTAAGCTTTAGGTAATTCATCCCAAATACATAGTTTCTTGGCATTGATAGTAAAATTAAACCGGAGGGCAAGCATTTAGTTCTGTTTTAGCTGGGAGAGTCCCAACTTCTGTCTCTCCAGTGTATACAGGCTCCTTACGCAATCCTTGTTTCAGCAAGTTCTGCATCAGGGAGGTGTGAAGATAAGGCTAACAAGGGGAATGTCATTAAGAGTGAACGTCATTAACAGTGATTAAGAGTACAAAAGCTATGAGCCACTCTATGTGTACCACAAGGAGTCCCCAAAATGGACACATTGAGTCTCTCTATTCTAACACACGGAGGTGAGGGGAACAAGTGGTGCTAGAAGGGCTCCCCAAGACACTCTCCCTTGTGCCCCATTATGTGAGCTTTCCCAAAGACGACTGCACATCCTGGCTGCACAGTGAGCACACCCAAAACCTCCTGTGCAGCAAGGAGCCTGTGCCAACTCCACTGTTACAAATATTTTTCATTGTTAACACATGGAAACAGCGCATTCAAGAAGTCTGCTTCTACATATCCCTCTATCTGCATAACACAGGAACAGACACACACACCATCACTTTTTAAATTCCCAGTTGCCAGAGCAGCAAGCCCCTGGGGAGCACGGATGCCCATCTCTCAGTGACACACCAGAGAAGACTGGCACAATGTCCATCACTGGCCTGAGATGGTTGGAGGGCTTCCAGGTCACCAGTCTCAGCACTATTGGAAAGGCCATCAAAGGACCCCAAAATAAGAAGCTTTTTTGGGGGCCCAAGCAAACCAGCCCTGAGCCAGCAGCACCCAAATGAGATAGCAACTGCAAGGAGAGCTGGCAAGGAAAATACTTAAAAAGTGAAAAAGAGGGAGATTTTTTTTCATTCTTTCTTTCTTTATGTGAACAGACTAATTTGAGGTGCAAGTAGATCAAGTAACTAATTAAGGAAATAGCCGATAATTTAATCAAGATCATTAGAGGAATCAGCATGGTGCTGCCATTATTTAAACGGTACCAGAGCACAAATACCCTCTCACAACAGAGCTGTAAGGAACTCATTGGGTCCAGCCCTGCCAGCAGCTGAGCCCAGGGACTTCCACGTAACACTGCTCGCTTGTATTAACCAAAAGCTGCACACCATCTGAGGCTGAATCAGGAAAATACTGAAATCTCCTGGTAATTTCCTGCAGACAGAACATTTAATCATCTCCCAGCCTCCACCGCAAAAATCCCAACTCAATGATTCACACTTCCAAAGGAATTTGCCCCACGAACAAGCGCAGTCCTGCTGTGGGATGCAGCCCTGTGTCTGCCCAACAAGGGGGAAGCAGCTTCTAAAAGAAATACAGCCCAACAGGTCGAGCCACGGGCATTTCTCTCTTTTGGCATCTTTATGGCTGTTCATGGGATGTGCTGTGCTCCTCCAGGGGATGCGGCAACGCATCAGCTCCCTGCACTCGTCCATTCTACATTTATTCTCATTGAGAGCTACTTTCTCCTACAACACACGGAACCAGAAATCTACATCTGTCACCACCCAGGCTCACTCAGCACCTTTCCCCCAACAGCCCCACACTCCCACGTTTTGCCATCCGAATATTTTAAGGCTCCCACCCAACGCAATGTGTGTTGGGTCTGTATGCGTGCACGCCAGCACCCTGCCTGTCTCACCCGTTGCCCCACCAGATGCACGGATAGAAACATCTGCTTCCAGAGGGAGGCACACAGATCATTTGCACTGCTTAAACAAACACAAACAGAGGTAAACAAGCAGCTCAGTGCAGATTCCTGCTCCTCTCATGTCGGAATCCTTTTTTCCAACCAAACACATAATTTGTCACTGAGTGGCCGAGTTGTAAAATGCAGCTTCCTTTCTGCTTAATTCCAAGAGCATTTGAAAGCAATTGAATCCAGAAAGCTTGATTAAGGACTTTGAAGCCTTTGTTTCACTTAAAAGAAACCTTTGTTTTGCCTCAAATAAATTGGACATTTTCTCCGGAATTTACAATAACTCAGGGGAAAAAAAAAAAAAAAGAAAAAAAAAAAGCAACATCCAAAAGTTAAAAATAACCCTTTCCTCTCTATTAAACACAGCTGCCAAAGGTTCGGAATTCACATTCTGTCATGCCACGCAAATCCCTGCAGCAGCTGAGAAGACACACACCATGTCTGGAGAGCAAGCACTGAAGATAAGCTCCAGGCTCCTGCAGGGTTCCTCACTTCAGATTTCTTAGGCAGAGTATGAAAGCAGCAGAGGTTCAGAAGCTGGGACAGCAGAGCCCCTAAAAGCTGTATGGTGCCCATAGGTCCAAGCGCCAGCCCCATGCTGCCCCAACAGCACAGGGGCAATGAGCACTGCACACGGAAAGTAGCACAGTGCGGGTGGAAACCCGAGCTGGAAAGAAAATCATTTCCCAATGCAAACATTTGTACAGCACTAAAAGAGCTTACACTTTCATATGCTGTAAATGGAGGGTGATTACTTACTGGGCTAAACGGGCACGCAGGTCACATGCCGAAAGCCCCCCAGGTATGGTGCAGGGGTAGGCAAGAGGCTGGGGCTGAGCTCGGCGCTGAGGCTGGTGCCAGGGCCGGGCTGCATCCTGCTGCAGCCGCTGTGCCTTTGGCTGCCGGAGGTCATCTGGGGAGTTGGAGCTCACGGCTGCTTCCCCAGCTCGCAGAGTGACGCCCACCGCCGTTTTTAGCTTATTGGTGAAAATTGTAAGCCTTAATCCAATCCTGTCCCTTTACCCAAATTTAGCTCTCGGTGGAGCCAGCATCCCTCACAGTTTTGACTAGAGGTCTGAGCACATTTACCTTGTCTGTGTGCAAAGCACAGAAAGAGAAGCAATCAAAAACCCACGCTCGGTTTGCTTCACCTCTTTCTCCCCTGCACATTTCTAAGAAACCTCTATCTTCCTGCAGAAAACCAACCACCAGCCCCTCTCTGCATGTAGCCTTGCTAAGGCCAATAAAAGCAGTACGTATCATAGTGTCCAACCATACACCAACACATTTTGGGCATGACTGCAGTGCGTAAGGAGAGTATAGAAGTGGTGAGAGCACAGTTCCTGAAGTTGCACCAAATTTCACAAAGCAAACTGCTGAATCACTTAGCACTCCTGGCAAAGAGCAGCCTGCCTAGTACACACATATGGTTCTCCTTTCCAGCAGACGTTAACTGTCGGGACCCAGCACACAGATCTGGCCATCCCTCATAGCAGCAGCCCCAGAACTGCCCTATGAGCAGGGCATTTGCCCATTTGCAAACAATGGGTGGCCTTGGGTAACAGCCCCTTGTGTAAATGCAGATTTCTGTGCTTCATTCCAGATACGCAGCGCTGGAGTGTCTCCAAGACGCAAACCAGCATCTGGGTGAGCTTTGCATGCGTGCGTGGTTACGATCTAACAGAGGGGCCCAGAGTTGCGTGCTCCAGGTGTATGGCTGCAGGGCCAGGTGCAGGCAGCTCCACAGCCACGGCAGGGGTTAGGGCTGAATGGGCTCCATTCATGGGGAAGCAAACAGGGCTCCAAGCCATTCAGAGGGAACATTTCTGAGGGATATTCCCATTGTACGTCTAATAAGTCCCTTTGCAAGTTTTAAAGTTAGAAATAATCCAAACATGCATTAAACCGAAGTTATTGTTTTGGACTGGGCAACACAGGGAGCCCCGAGCCATGCCGCCCAGGAGAGGGACCAAAGAGCACCCCCAGTGGGGAGGGCTGGGCTGGATCTCCAGGAACAAAAGCAGCTACAAACCAGGTTCTCCACGTGAGAACCTCATTAGAGCCCAAAGCCCACACAGCAGACAGACTACAGAGGAAATTGGAGTCTAATTTACACGGAGAACGATTACTTACTGCAACCAATTAGTGTCAAGCTGACTGACAGCCGACCCAAAATAGGCTTTCCCCACCCTTGTACTGCAAGTCTGAGCTTTCCTTATTGCTTCGCTTCTGGCAGGTGAGCGGTAGCACCTTGCCATGAGAGACAGCAGGGAGCATCCCCATAACAAACCACGGTAGAGCTGCCTACCCAGAGACATGGGCAGCAGCATTGCAAATGTTCTCTCTTCTGTTCTTAAATCCCATCCCAAAAGGCCCAACAAGGCATTCACAATTTATGAAAGGTGTTTCCCTTGTCCTAAGCATATATCCTCCCTGCACCTGGGGCTTTCACTCCCTGCTTTGCAATCACATCGGTGATCTTGGGATACAGTTTGTATTCAGGCAGCAACAGAGCCTGCAAAGCACTCAGCAGCAGGACTTCATCGTGTTTACCAATGCGCAAACTGTTTGCTTGCAAACACTGCAGAGAAACTGCCCCTCCTCCATACCAGATGAGTCCAAAAGCCATCAAACAGACTTTAAAACACCCTGACATACACACATGGAACTGATTAAGTGCTGTTCATCTTCCATTCATTGTTTAAAAAGTGCCTCATTCTGCATTATCTTTCTCTCCTTCCCAGGAACATGCTCTTTATTAACAGCACTGTCTAATCACTACCCTTTGCTCCAAACCACAGTCTGGGTGTGCATTTTGAACACACAGATAAGAAAGAGCATTTAAAAGCAACGTGCTGCATTATCCTTAATGAACTTCTAAGGATGGTCTCTATGTGACTCTCATATTTAAAGACTTTATGGATCTTCTGTACAGGTAAGACACATTACTCTTTTCATCTCTGCAGGCTAGACAGAATCTTTAAGTAAACTTCTCTGCAAAGATAACTTGGAGGAAGTGCTCTGTGCTGTGTCTACGGCTGTTTGATAATACCTGGAGACAGCCCGGACCTCAGGTGGTGTCAGGCAGCAGCAGGGATGCTTTGATTCCAACTCACTTCCCATCAAGGGTGATAAATCAATTTACACCACAGGAGCACCATCAAGAGACGGCCTCATCCCAGCACTTTTGATGACAGCCACCACAAAGGCTGTGAGTAGTGGCCCTGTTCCCCCTTGTTAATCTGAAAGTCTTTGCTAATTACAGCATGCATGCAATGAAAATGCACATGCGCTCACACTCCCTGCAATTAGGCTCTTAATCTTGTGCTTATGCTCAAACCTACCTCCTCCACACCCACTTTTACCCAAGAACTGCTTTACCAGCAGCCTGAAGGGCAGCACAGCACAGCTCCAGTTCTGCATTCCCCTTGGTGCTGCTCTCTTCAGAGCCAGGCTCACAGCACCTTTAACTCCCATTAATTCCCACTACAATTAACAGGGCAGCTCGCAGAGCACTGATGACAGTGGGATCTGCAAGGGCAACTCTATCAAAATTATCTATGGATAAATGAGAGTAATTATAGCAGCAAATTCCTCACTGAGACTTTATCAGCTGCGCTGTTAGGGAACAGGGAAGGCTTCAGCTCCCCTGGTTCTGCAGACAGCTCTCCTGGGGCAGGCGAGATGGTGGTTATCCAAGAGGGGAGGTAATTGCTTCAGGAGAGCAAAGCTAGAGAAGCCTTCAGAGTGCATCCGTACTGCTCCCAGGAAGGCTTGTGGAAATGATGTGCACTGATTGAGGAGGTGGGCTGCTGGGGCTGCGCTGAAGCTGCAGGGAGGGGAGGGATGGTGAGAAAAGGGTGGAAAGGGTGAAAAACAAATTAACCCCCAACAGCTGCACAAAGGAGCGGCCTGCTCCCTGCAGGCATCCCTGCCTGGTGGCCACTGGAAGATGAAAGGCAGCAAGAGCAGTGGCAAATACTTGTGACGATGCTTATGGGCTCAAGGTCTTTGAAGCCATCTTGAGTGCTGCTAAATCACTTGTTTTCTTCGTGTTCTGTCTAGGATTTGGCTTTGTGCTCCCATGTTTATGCTGTGTGCGTCCAGAGGCTCCAACCAGCAGGTGCTGGTCTGGTCTGGGGTGCCCCAGGTGCGGGCAGCACTGGGGTCTCCCCAGTCCCAGAAAACCAAAGCATTCATCTTTTCAAAGCAGCCTTTCTCTAAAAACCGATCTGGTGCATCTTTCTGGCTCCCTCACTACTTGCAAGGAAAGAAAAGCAGAAACCAACGCCATCTTCCTATGCCTCTGAATATGCAATAACAGGAGCTATTGTAATAATAAAAACCAGAAGGAAAGGCGAGAACTTCAGCTGCAAGCAGCCTTGCAATCCTGACCCTGACACTCCTGACAAGGTGACAGGTTATTAAGGAATATCCATATTAATCCCAACTAAAAAGTGCTCTATTCAGCCAATTAAAGTGCCTGAGCGCTCCCAGAGACCTCTGTACTCTTTTTCTTCTCTAAATGCCCTCTTAGGGAAAGGAATGGCTTCTGCAGAGATGAACTGCCCAGCTCCTTCCCACCTCGCCACGAGCGGATAAAATGTTCCTGGCTGCTTCCAAACACTGCACATTAATCTGTGCAACGGAGCCTGTCTCTTTCAGCATCCGAATGATTTCTCTCTGGGGTGGGTAAGACAGAGCTGTTCCACTTGGCATCACATCCCTCCCTGCCCCCTCCTCGCCTTGCTTTTTATTTTTTTGGCTCACAAGACATTGCTCCAGGCTCGTGCGAAGCTGGAGAACTCACTGCTGTAGGACACGCAGATATATGAGGCAGCGACGGCGCTCAGAACAGAATCAGGAGATTATGTTTTTTAATGCATCAAATTAAGAAGAATCCAACCACCCCTCCCCACAGCTCAGGGCCCATCGCTTGTTTCTCCATCAGCCATTTCTCTGCCTGTGGCAGAACCCAGAGTGACAGAAACTGTTTCTTGAATTAAAGGCTGCTGGAAACGAGATACAGGAGAGGTCCATTTGTGGCCATTACTAGAATTCTTTCCCAAGCCACGTAAGTCCTGTGTTGCTGAGCCTCGTGCAGTGATAAATCCAAACAGCTCCTCCACACAAAGGGCTCTGGGTACGAAGCTGAGTGTTTCATTAACACCATACACGAGGGTTGGATTTTCTACCTGCCAGCCCCACATTTCTGTCAGTAAGGATCCTGGCTGCTCTAGCAGCTACTGGAGGGGCTGAAGCTGCACTGGGCTGGTGCTCTTCATACACATTGCCATGGGCCCTGCTAGACAAGGTCCAGCTTGGTGAAATCATACTAGTTCATAGAAATCTTCATTAAACCATAAAATGTTTTCTAGCTGCAACCACTCTGCTACCCACAGCTTAGGCTTTGGCATGACCCATGCAGAAGAGATGCTTACAGCTGGACAACCTGGTCCATTACCACAATATAGGGTGGAAACACCTCACCCAGCTCCCATCACCTCTCATTGCTTTCCAAGAAAAGCATGCACCTGAAACCCTCTCACACCTGGAAACATAATGGCTCAGGGTCTCAGGATGCATCTCATCCTTTGGAAGTCAACAGAAGAACAGCGTGTGCTTTCCCATCCCCAAACCCTGAGCCCTTGCCATTCTCACAACAATTGAATACAGTTCTCAGGATTGCAACCCCATAAAAAACAAAACAAAACAAAACTGCCCCACCAGCCAGCCTGCAGCCTGCACCTGCCTAGAGCAATAATCCCAGCGACACCAGATCTGCACAATGAAGAAGCCCATTGAGCTGGAGCTGGGTTTTTCTATAGCTAAAATGGAAACAAATATTGGCTCACAAAGATGAACAATGCCTGCAACAGATTTTTGCTGCACTTGATTAAATACAGCACACTGCAAACCCATTTCTCCTCCTTGAATGATACACTCTACAGTCTAAAATTAAGCCCAGCAGGATAAGATCCTGTATAGATTTCAAGATATTGCAGATTTTTTGGAAACCCTGACTGCACCGTATCCACTCTCTGCAAAATCACTTGAGAATCTCTGGCACCAAATAGAAACACAGCAACAGCTAAAAATCACGTCGTGTTTTTATCTCGATACAGCCGCACCATGGAGTACAGCTGGGGTTTGCTTTTCCATGATAAACCACTCCTTTGCTTTTGATCATTTTACTGTGTAACTGTGGATGTGAATGTAAGATATTATCATAAAAAGAAAACGAGAAGAAAAAGCCCAATCAAAGAAGTGTACCAACCTGGAACACGCTTTCCAAAGGGTATTTGTAGATACCAGAATTACCATTTCTCTTAAAGACAACTGATCCTTTTCATGAAAATACAATAAGCCCTAGAGAAATTCTTGTTGATGGTTATTAAATGGACAGGCCTCATGCATTTTTCCAGTAAAATGACTGAAGCTTGGCTTTAGCATAATCCTGAAGATTATTTACATCTTGTGCAGCTTTTTTTTTCCACTGCTGCTGAATAATCAGGGCTTCTTAGAAAACCAGACAAACATAAATTCTTTTTCCCCTCCCTTCCTCTCTCTTTTACCTATTTCTTTTATTTTTTATACATTCTTTTTGATGCAGCAGCAGTGAGGAGGTTAGATGTCCTCCTGGTAGCTAAGGCACAAATCCTTGGGTCAGTGTTCCCCATGCCGTAAGCATTGGCTGCTTTTTGGGGGGTAATTCTCTTATTTCCCTGCTTCCAGATCCACCTGCTTAAATGGGAGCTTAAATGGGGCTGCCTTTTAAATGCGTTTACTTATTTTTTACCCAGAGATAATCTTAAAAAAAGCAAAAATATGCCTCTTCTGAAGGCACTCACAGGAGCTGGTTCTCCTCTTTGAAGGAAAGGCCTAACACTGGGAATTACTTGAATATTTGGATGCTTCATGGGATAATCTTGCAGAGATGCTTCAAAACAAGCACTTGGCTTTCTACTTCAAGGTCCACATGGTTTCCAGTCACACAAACACTTTTTTCCTCACATTTCCCAGTCAAAACCTCCACTACAAGTAGCTCTGCACAGAGAATGGATACAATTAAAGACTCTCCAACAGTAAGACTGCAGCTGGCACATTAGTGAGGCCTTTATGCTCCCTAATGTGCTTTCTAAAAATAAAGTTACATTCAGGTACACAGCTCTTAAGGCTTCAGCATGCCCAGGGAATTATCTGAACACAAATTCCCAACTAGCCCAGTTGGTTGCGCCATCTCAAAGCCATCCTGGCCCCACCAGTATCCTATCGATGCAGAACAAGGGCTCAGCTGCTGGGCAGGGTCCCAAATTTCAGTTCTTCTCAGGTCAATGAGAAGCCAAGAGAGATGGCATGTGACATAGTTGGAACTGATGCTTGAGCTAAGGTCACATCCCAGCAGTTTGACACTACTGAGGGTCAAGACCGAAGCCTGATCCACGTGCCTGACATGGTGGCCTTGGCCATAGCTGGGAGGGTCCCATCTGGACAGCAGCAGTGGGCTAAATGACATGGCAGGCTGTGCTGTAGAAAGCTTGCTTGCAGTAATTAGAGGCATCATGGGAGAACTTCAAAGCACACTGGGAACCCTCAATGGCAGAAGCCTCTTTTTAGTGGTCAACGAGCAAAAATTCACAGGAGCCCTCGAGCATCTCTTAATAAACCTGAATTACACAGAATTCTGTTTTGGGAAGGGGAACCTGACAGGTCACTGCAGAGCCTGCTAAAAGGAAAGCTAGAGGTCATGCTTTTCTTTTTTTTTTTTTGTATCTTTTAACTCATGCAGCTCACATATAGGCAGACAGACGCTCTGCTTTTCCTCCACCTGTCTCTAAAACTGAACACAAACTAGAGCTCGTGTATATTGAAGTCTGTAGGAAGCTTAACATTTACATGGCTTTTGTGTAAACACGTGAATTACACAAGATTCAGCCAAGAGGCTTGGCACCCCGTCGTGCAGAGCCACATAACTCACTGCAATTAAAACCAGAGCGCCAGGCAATCAGGCTCACCCGACAGCGTGCTGTTATGGATTTGCTCTTCCAAATGGCTTCCAATTTGTCTTCACAGCAGCTCAGCCTCTTGAGGAGAAACCCCATCAGCTCCATCCTGCACCCCAGGGTAGTAAGTGTCTGCCCCGTGGGCTGCAAAAGATGTGGTGGTAGCACCCATCCAGACAGGTGGGCATGGAATAGGACCATGCCACCAGGCTATGGCTTTTAGGCTGTGTGTTTGCTCACCCTGATGGTGCAGGGATGCTCTGCATCCTGCCCCTATGGAGGTGTCCCAGTAAATGCATTTGAATAATAAGAATCTACCGACAAGCCCAGTGAAACTGCATCACCCCCAACCGCAAGGCAGTGTGTATTCCCCAAGCCTTTCTTATTCAGTATTCATAATATGCTAAGCTATTAAACTATCCTATGGAAAGTGCTGTGGCTTACAGTGCTGCAGACAAGTGGTGTTATCACTTCGTATTTCTTCTTTGTTATTACAGTGAATCTTCCTACATCTCTGAAAATAATCCAATTATTGCTCACCACTGGTAAGGTCACTGTTGCTTTGAACAGAGATTTGGGTAATTCCTGATTACTTCTAAGCAAATATTGCCAGGACTTCGGCAGAAATTTCAGAGAGACTGAAAATCCATTTTACTGGAAACCACAGATGGAAAAATATTCATACTCTAGACGACACAAATGAACAAAAAAAAAGGTATCATTTCTCAGCCTTATTAGAAAAATATTGTTTTATCTGAAATTGAGGGCATAGATATATTCAGTTGTTAAAACAATATATAATTTTTCATATTATATAACCTTCGGAATAAGGCAATCATCAAGTCTTTATTAAATGTCCTCATACAGGCTCCAAAATGTATTGAGCTCCTTAAACACAATATATGGAAAATGGCAGAGGGTTTGTATCACTTGTGGGAATAAAATAGCTCAAAGAAAAGCAGATATCAAAGATCAATCTATAATAAGGAAAATGCAGTTAACATCCCTTACAGCAGTCTCAGAGATTATTTTTCTGCATCGAGCCAACTAGATAACAGCAAAGTCAGACAAAACGCTTATCATGCCAAGAAAAGGTGTCTATTATATGTCTTTTGGTGCAATTAATCACGGGTTCTTTACTGTCAGTCCATCTTTAGGCAGTGCTGGGGAAAAAAAATACCCAACTCTTTTCTTTCCCTTAAGAAGAAATTAATCACACTGTCACTGAGAAATGGTTTTTCTGCCATCACTTTCCCTGTACTGCCAAATGACATTAGAAACAAAACCCTGCTAGTGCTCGTTCTGCTAAGGGAGAAGGGATGCTCAGAATTAACCAAGGGTGCCCTCCAAGGTGGCCATGGGCACGTTCCAAAGACACCAGCAGAAGACCCAGAGCTAAGGGTGCTGAGGAAGGACGACGGCTGCTAACAGCTCCCATACACTTCAGTTGTTTTTTGTTTTGAACAAATAGCACAAAGAGAACAAATGCTTGCACGGGGCTAAGGACTCATGTCCTCTGTGATTCTTCCTACAAGAACATAAGCAGGTTGCCAACTAATCTTCTCTTTTCTGAGTAATACATACATTTGCATTTCTTTGTGGTTCTGTGTTTTGAAGCAAAAGCGGCAGCCTAAAAACACTGAGAACTGAATATTTAACAAGTGAACTCTGTTTACCCCTTACACAGAGCACCGGCTAGAATGTTAACACCAGAAAAACACAGGAAGAAAAATACAGTTTTGTGCTTTGTCATCAGAGTAAGACCCAGCACAGAGGGGATGAATTTTTAAAACCTTCCAGTGAGCTGCAGAATGATTTCCCAGTTAGAAGTGAACTCTAATCAAAACGTCCCCGTTACCTCGTGTCCCAAAAAGCAGCCTGGATGAAAGCGAGAAAGCAGTCCGGGTGCAATAGGCTGAAGTGAAGGAGGGACCCAAGGGAAGGAAAAGACAGAGCGGCTGCTGAGGATAAGCAAAACACTAAGGCACAGTGCAGCATTGATGCCAGTGGGGAAAAAAAAAAAAAAAAATGATACAAATCAACTGGCCTAAATGCTTTTGTAAAGGTGTTTTCCCAGATTCTAGAGGAAGATCAAAAGGGAAGTTGTTTTCAGTGTTGTTGGCTTACAAAGAGCACTGGGTAGAGCAGGCTGGGTGCAAGGACTCACACTTGAACAAGACTAAGAGAGGATCACTGCACTCACATTTCAGCTGCTACTTTTAAACAGGGCTGCTAAAATGAGAGGCGCCTGGGGAGGCCGGTGTGAGAAGAGAAAGCAGGACAGATGGAATTAATGCAGAAACCCAAGACGGCTCATTAGTGTGGAAGTGAGCATTGTCAAAGAGCTCACGTCTGCACCAAGCATGAACCTGGCGTAATTGAGCCCAGCTATTTAACAGATTGAATTAGACATTAGTGCATAGAGGTGAGACAGGGAGCACAACACTGACCTGGTTCTGGTGGCCTGGAGACCTTCTACAGCTTGACCACCCTAGCAAACACCACACATGCAGAATAGCCAAACAGTTACACTTCTTATTAACGCACTATCACAGCACTGCCAGCTGCTCCTCCTGCTGCAGGAACTCTGAGCCTCCCTGACATTTCACTTTCTTGTCTTTCTGCTCCATTCAGTCATGACTGTACGTCCCTGCAGACTTAGAGAGGTAAAGCAGCACCATCCACATCCTATTAAACACTCAGGAGCCAGGTTTCAGGGGACTTTTCAAGTCAGATAGGACTAATTGCCACGGGTGACTGAGCTCCACTGCAGCCAGAAGGACTGCGCTGCACAGAACAGCCTTTCCAAGGCACAGGTGTTTTCTTTCCCTGTCCTTCATAAATCTAGCCAAATAATCAGTATATTGGCATGAAGCAAATGCACAGCAAAGTAACAACACTCACGTTATTGAGGTTCTTACTAGGGGTGAGTACATCATTAATCACTGTTAATGCCAACGTTAAAATGATACTGATGTTAAGAATCCCAGGCATCCCATTTGGTGCTCATATAACATATGGCACAAGTGAATTTTATAGCTTTTGTATTAATCTACCCGGAATGCCATCACTTTGCAAGATTTCATGAAATATTAAAATTACGGAGGATAATTTATTTTACAGCTCTAGGCAAAGGCCCTGGGAATCACGAGAACCTGCCCATTAAATTCACACAGGTCTGCGACTCACAGTCCTAATATCCCATGTCTGTTTGCTGAGCAAGAGAACGACACGACGCCTTTCAGCTCCGTTATTTGATGGATCAGTCTGAATTTGCTTATTAAGGTTTCTGCAATCCATTACCACTCCAGGAAACAGAGAGAGAGAGCGAGACTAAGAAAGACATGATAGACTAAGGATGTTTATCAAACCACGCGAAGTGAGATTGACATTCAAAACAAATCACCACAGCCTCTGCTGAAAGTGCCGGGCATCTTTATCAACAGCTGAACTATAAGTCACACCGTTGACTTTCAATACTCAACAAAAGGCTATGGTGCATAAGGTCAGTGTAAGAAAACACTGGGTTTTCATGGCTTATGATTAATGTATCGCAGCTCTACGCATTTCAAAAGGATTGCACACACCTGGGCTCAAAATGGCTCACAGGGCTCTGGAATGGGCACAAAAGCAGTGACACCATGCAAGATTGACTTCTCGCCACCCATTGGCAATCCCACCACACATGCAGTAGGGTCTCTGATCTATGTCTTTCAGAACCAGGCAGGACGGATCTGGTCTCTGCTGAGATATTCCCTGCTATAATGGTTGCTGTGGAGAAAGGTTTCTGCAATAGCTATCAGGGAGATTCAACACTAGCAGCTGCTGTGAACTTTGAACAACCACAGAATTGAACAGTAATTCTCTGATGAATGCTTACCACCTTGCAAAACTCTTTTCAAGATCAAGAATTGGTATAAAACTAGTAGCCTGTTGCAAAACTAGGTGCACACAAGATATAAAGTCACTATTTCAAACAACTACTCGTAAAAAAATTAAAGGATCTTGCAAGATCCTTTGGTCCAGCCCCATGCCCTGAGGGTTTGATGCACTGACTGCAGAGGCAATTGTGCACGGTACAGGATGAGGTGGAAGAACTCTGCTGCAACACCACATTGTCATGAACAAGTATGTAATAGCCCAGGTTGCACCTGAAAAAACAGTAATTCCTGTACCTCAACAGCAGCACACAGAAACCTCTGCAAAAATTGTAATTCCCTTGCTTATCATTGCAAATTTGGCTTACTGAAATCCTACAGGTCTTGCAAACAAATAAATAATCCTACTGAACATCAACTGGAGGAAATGGGTGTGGATGCATCTGCTTAACTGAGCACACAACTGGTAGTTACTAAGCATGCAATGAAAATTTGAGTCTGTATCTGCAGAGATGTTTCCCATTAAAAAAAACAGCTTGGTAATACCAAATATTCTTGGACCACTTCTCCACCATGTAAAATATAATGTGCAAAAGTACACTTTACTTCCAAGACACCATAAACATGCACAGCAGAAACACCAGTATTATAAAAAAGGAAATTCAATGTTTTTGTTATTGCCCAAAACGGCAGCACCACAAACAAATGTGCAAACAGCAACCTCAACAAAACAGCCATCGTGTATCCAACAGCAAGATTGGTGTCCCAAATCAAGATCACAGATTATAAGGACAACACTGAGGATTGTGCTGCTCTGAACTACTCAGTGATTCAACTACTCCTGTGGCACACATGCTAAATACATTGAGAATGCAGCATGGTGACACGTGGATTTGTGCATCAGTTTCAAAGAGACGGATGTGAACTCACACAAACAGTGAGAGTGTGCGCTTGCTGCTGCCAAAGCACTCGTTTATCCCCATATGCATTCGTGGCTGGGGACAATGGGCTCCTCAGCAATGCTGCTTGGTTCAGCCCTAATTAACATCGAGGTGCCAAAAGAGAATGCAAGCTGCCACTAGGAGTGTTTTCCAAAAGCTCTCTGAACTCTCAAATACTAAATATTGAATTAAGACCTGAAAAGGAGAATTTTTCATTTCCAGTTTAAACACATACTATATTTTACAGATGTGTTCACCCAGAGTGTTGACCGAACTGATGAGAGATGATCCAGCTGACTGGATTGTTTTCTGGAAGACAATGAAGTGGAATGATTCCTTTGAGCTAAGGGGAGCTGAGAAATAGCAAAAAGCAAAAAAAGCCCCCAAACTTTGGATGCACCAACAAAACATTATGGAGATGCAGAATGTCACTGCAGCTCTGCCTCCCCTTCTCTCACGTGGGATGCTCACCAGAGAAAGAGACCCTGGGGGATACCCATCAAGTCCCTGTGCTCATTAACCCAACCTGGGACCCTGCTGCCTCCTCAGGGTGATCACAGTGCTTAACTGGCTGGGATGCAAAATTGTAACTGGAACCAGAGAACCACGAATTGGCCTATTTCATTTCTGGAAACTTCCCTGTTAGCCCCACACTGCTCATGTATAGCTTCATTGATTCACCGTGCTTTTACAAGCCCATCAGACACAACAAAAGGAGGAAATGGACAAACACACCTGGGGAAAACATCATTAAAATACTTGTAATGCTCCCTTAAACACTCATGGTTGTGCTTTATTGGAGGACACCACATGCTCTCTGCATGCTAAGCACTTTGGCAAAGGAAATAATCCTGGTGCTTTAACCCACAGCTAATCAATCTGCATTATCCCATTATACCTGTCCCGAGAAACAAGGAAGCATTTCTCCAGGGCACTACCTTTTCCCCAGCCCAATTCCTCGCTGTGTTTAGCAGGGCTGGCTGTCCCCAGGCACAACCAAAACCTCACTGCCTGTCCTTTCTGAAGGCTCCCTCCAAGCCCTCAGCACGAAAGCTCCAGACATTGTGATCTCCTCCAAACAGGGCTCTCTCTTCACTACACTGCTTGTTCACTGCAACATATCACACCATCATAACTAATTTTATTTTTTAAAAGATATGAAATAAAACTGTAACTTTTTCCAGAGTTGCTAGCTATTGACCTCATGCCCCAGCCTTAAGCATCATCTCCCCAACACACGTGCCACATCAGATAGGTGTGACTACCTGTTGGAATAACCACATGCAAGTATGCAATCCCTGCTAACACGTCTAGGAGACGTGAGGTTGAAACTGGCAGGCAGTTTGCTTCTGAGTAGCCACTGGAGATGGAAGCAAAAACCCAGTCAAGTGATGGCAGCCCCACTGTAATGGCAGAAATGCGTGCAACTCCCCTGCAAGTTCACAACCATGCTTTTCTTGTCAAGCAATTAAGGACAGACTCTATCTGCTGTAAACATGCCTTTTGTTTGCAAACTAAATCAATGCCACAGCAGTGATTAGCAAAATGTTTTCACCAGTGCTTCTTAAAAATGAGGTTGAAGAAGCATTTCAGCTTATCCCAAAGCAGACTTGCCTATTCTGGGCTAGACAGAACAACGTAGGCCTTTGAGATACATTTTCTCCAAAGAAAAAAAAAAAAAGAAAGATTAACCACTGTACTTCTGGCAACTTGCACTTGAACTAGGAAGAGTCCCACTCTATGCATAAACCCAGTTATCACATATCAAAATCCAGAGTTGCTTGCAATAAGGCCTTGAGGGTTCCATCAAATGAGGAAAACTCAGCCTCAATTGCCACCTACAGAAGGATGCTCCATTTTTATCTTTTCAGACGCTCCAAACATTCGACATCACAAATGGAGCTCAGTAAGTCAAAACTGAACACAGGGCAATGCTCTGGGTCTCTTCAGAACTACAAATACTCATCGACAGCAAAGCTTATGCACATTATTTTCCACGTAGCTCATGTTTTCAATCTGCCTAGCACAACTGCCTCAGGTGATTTAAATAGGAACTGAAAATCCTCCTGAAAGATGGAAGCAGCACCGTCCAATTTGTAAATACCTTGGGCTCCATGGAAGGCTGTTAATGTTAATACAGGGAATCTGTTTGATGCATGTGAAAAGAAAAATAATTCTCATTACAGAGTTTCTTGTAATGACAGTGCTCAAATATAAACCACAACAGCCTGCTTTTGATTAGAGCAAGCCATTTAGTGCCGCCGTTATTACTTGTTGTTTCTATGGTTCCTTGGGTGTGCATAACTCTTCCCAGACAGACACAAGGAAAGGCTTGCATGCTTCTTCACTGAAGTAACAAATCCTGCTGGGTTTCAGCAAGGTCAGGCTTCCTCGCTATCCTCCTCACCTGTGCACGACCCATGGCAGGGCTTGGTGGGTCCAGATCAGACTGAGCAATTCTCCTTTTCTGGTCCTTTCTGCATTGTTGTTGTTTGTTTTTTTTTTCCTCATTTTTAATTTTTCTTCTCCTTTTAGCAGAAGCGGGAGGTTTTTCTTATGCATTCATCCATATTGGAAGTGTCCCATGTTCTCCTATCCACTTGCAGAGGACCACATTATAATTTATGTTATGACTAGAAAAAAAAAAAGGCATTGCTACATTCAGGAGAATTTTTTGAGCGTCATTTAAATCAGCTCAGCATCACGGATGCAAAAAAGCTGCTGGCTGAGATAAGAGCGTCAGATTAAGCACACAGACCACATCCAGATGCCTTCAAAGTGCAGCGTTGGCACAGACTGGCAAAGCTAACCCCAGCCATGGAGACACGATCTGAGAACATTTTTTTTCACTCATTCCAACATGAGAGTTACACTGATTTAAAAAAACAAAACAAAACAAACACATTAAAAAAAAAACAACTCCTCCAGCAATCTGTCAGGTCGAAGGGTTAGAGAATGGAGGCCACGTTTAATTGGCCGATGGTGGTTAACAGCCCCTTAAGCATCTGTGTGCCCAGATTTGTGACCTCGGTTACTTGGCACGCACTTTTGTTTGGCTACAAGAGACGACAGCAACCACACGAAAGCGACTGCACAGATACAAGGTCAGTATGTGCAGTATTAATGAAGCAATATAGATGATAAGAAATACATCCAGTGCCTGGATATACTGTATGCTCAGGGGAGCCAGACAGATATTAAACAGCAAAATACTGATCTATTGTGTAGGATGCACGTCTGATGGAATGGTTTCCAGATGGGACCACTCATAAGCAGAGATTGCAAAAAGCTCTTTTTAAACAAAATAGAAAGAATATATACCACACATACAAAGTGGTCACATTTTTCCAAGAAAACTCTGTAACAGCACTGCTTTGCGTATCTCATGCATGTAACTTGAGTTTAGGGTATTTTATTGGTGAAGAATAGGTCTTTTTACCTCAGAAGAGGTTACTTTAAGCAAGAATGGCCATATCTTGCTTCTGCACTGTTAAATTCTTCTCCCAGCCTGCTGGGCGGCTGAGACGGATTGCAAGGCTGGAGCTGAGACAGCAAGGAAAACAAATGTAAGTTGTTTTAATTTTTATAGTACTTCCATGTGCAGTGCATAAACCTCTATTTAGAGTAAACAAAACCATTTCAGAGCTGGAGGGGGTGATAATCAGTGTACACAGATCTCAATAAATACGTCAGACTATCAAACTGCCAAGCTTGGCTCTTTCCTTTGCTATTTGAAAGCCACCAAACAAACTCTCGGAATTAATCAAAAATCATTTACAAAGGCCATAAAACGATGAGGCTGATAATAAATCACATTAGCAGAGTATCACAGAACAAACCGGCACTTGTGTTTCGGAGAAGCTGATATTGGGAGAAAAATGCTGTTCTCCACCCCTCTGTAAACGTTATTAAAAAGTTGTTTAGTTGCCATTGACATATTGTTCACAAAGCTGTTGAAAAACGTCCTGCTTGCCAGCAATGTAAGGAAATGTTCAGCACGGGGTGAACGTTAGCGCACGTCCCACTGGGTGCTGAGCTGGGGAAGGAACCGGGACAGAAAATGATTTTACTCCTTGCAAATCGAACATTTGACTTCTGCTCTATTGCTTGCATCTGTTCACCAACCCCAGCTATGTGCTCATCCCTTTCATTTAAACATCATTTACCTCTTAGACATAAACAGTTTATCGCTCGAGAGCTACTCTACACCAAACAAGGGCTGCGAGCAATATTCCACCCTCTTACTTATGTAAATACCATTTATTAGCAGGAGGCACAGAGTGCAATGCCTGAGCTGAGGCCCAGGAAGCCCTGCACTCATATTTTGCTAGAAAATCTGAGAGATGTGGGAAAGCTCAACGCAAGGCCATCAAGGGGGATAAGCTGAGGGGATCCCCCTGAGCACCACACGCCATAACACTCCGTAGCACATCGCAATCTAATGATCACAAGTCATCTAGAGGCGCAAAGCAATTTTCTGGAAGTCCCAACTGGTTCAAAAAAGGCACATATTTCTGAGGAGAAATGACAGATTATGGCAAAGCTAGGATGGCTTTCTGCTTTGCGGCACTGTTTCGTCGCAGAGTCAGATGGAGCCTAGCAGGAGTCGGGTCAGACGATGGCTGAAGTACTGGGACACACTGTTGAGGAATGTCAGTTTGTACAGCCCATCACTGCTCCGGTGATGGAAATGAGCATTCCTAAGTTAAATGGCACTCCCAAATGGCTGAGAAAGCAGCTGATACAAGTTTGGTGCCAGCAACAAATCCATAACACAAACTAATTCAGATCCTGGCTCATCCTTGTTTCTATCACTAATGACTCCCAACCTTTCCCCATTCACCTGTGTTACTACTCGCTTGTTTAATAAACATTTCAACAGTTGTTTTTTTTCCCTGTGTTTATTTGTACTTCCCATTACGAGGAAGGCAATGCCTTTTGAAAGAGCAATGTACCTGGTGCCTGCTGCTAGCACAACGAAATCACTGTATCTGTCTGCAGCCAGAGCAAGCTCTCATGCAGACAAGATGCCAAGCGAAGGGGGAGCAGCACGGGGCGGTGTGAGGAAGCAGCACCACACGTCGAAGTGTATTAAAACAACGTCACACCTGCTTCCCACTTTCAGAGAACATCCCCTGTGCAACCAAGACTTGCTGCTGATGGAAATAAAGCAAGGAGCTGCCTGTGGCAAAGCCCCGAGGAGGGTGCAGCCCAGTGGAAACACCCTCTGACTCACTTTGTTACTGAGGCTAAGTGTGAGCTAATTAATTGACTGTATCTGTTTCTCTGCTCTGTATTTATGAAATGCAATCTCCACAGAAAGGCTGGCTGCCTTGCAGATACAACATTCAGATGTTAGAAATTCATGAGCCAGAATCAGTAAACATGATGCAATTATAAAAATAAATTGATGTGGAAAATCAACTTAAAGAGTCCTCGAGAGAAAAAGCACTTCTGGATAAAATGCCTCATAAAAATGCACGTAACACCATCCTGGCTGCAGCAAAGCAAACAACCAGGGAATATGTTTCAGTCCGTCCCGGGCAAATCATACCCCAAGACAGTGCTCTCAGCCTTCCCCATCACCACACGTATCAGAGATTTGCAGCCCCAGACCAGTCCCCACTTCTCCAGCCATTCGCCAAGTCCAGACCAAACATTTGGAAGCATACAGTCAGGGAGGAAGACATACAGAATGGGGCTTCTCCAGTTGCACTTCTCCGTGTTTCCCAGCATTTCTGTCTGATTTTATTGCCACGTTAGTTGTCTGTTATAATCAACTCAATCCAGCTGCCAGGCTCCCAGCAGTTGTTACTTTGCCATTTACTCTGAGTAAGGCGTGAAGCTGCCTTATCCCACCAGAGTCAGACAGATGAGTTTCTAATTGCAGCACCATTCCCAGGTTCTTTGTTCCTAGTTACAAAACAATTTCCTTTTGGGAGACAAGTACACCCTTGCACCAAGCCTGCACTTTCACACAGTCAGCATATTTTCTTGGCTCCCTTGGCAGCGCCCCAAACCACTGACCGGCACACTGCCCACTTGCAGGACCCAACACAGGAGGACAGGCTTATTCCTTTTTCCTTCCTCAAAGTGTTTCAAGATGGCTGAGGTGGACAAATCTCATCTCAGAGGGTGCCTTTGAATCACAGCCTCCCAGGCAAAGTCTGAGACCAAGCAGCATTTCTGGTTGCTTGATCACCACTTCGGGGCACTGCCCTACATCTCCAGCTGGGGTGTAGAGGCTGAAGGAAGGGCATCTCTACACTGGGAGGGAGCTTGGAGACAAGCCAGGCACCAAACCAACACATTACCCAAACAGGGATAACCCTACCCTAAGACTTTGTAATCCCCTCCATGAGAGAAATGGTTTATCCTACTTGGTTGCACAACATAACTCCTAAAAAGCGGAAGGGGTCAAGAGTGCTCACCTCTCACTTTGGAACAGCATTTTCTAACAGATCCGTGAAGATCATAATGAGCCCCACTGACCTGGGGCCATAATGACAGCCCATGCCCACCCAGCCCCAGATCCCTGCCTGCCCAGCACCTCCTTTCTGCACATCAGGTTTGGGGATTTTTCCTTTCTTCTGGCTCCAAGCAATGAAAGGAACTGGCTGAGCATTTGGACACATTGTTAACCCAGCACTTATGCCAACATGTGTCAGACACCATGGCAACTGGTGTGCTGAGCTAATTATATCTGTACACAACGCTTAATAATGAAGCATTATATTGCCTCATTAGAGAGCCTTTGCCTGGCTTCTTCCCCACACCCTGTGCAGGCTGCAAGGTGAGGCAGTGTCTGCCAAAGCTCTGTGATGCTGCTGGGACCAGGGACTACTCCATCCATCCGCCCTCAGCAAAAAGAGCTATTTAGGTGTCCTGACAAAGAGACAGAGCCAACAAACTGCTGCTTTTCTAGCACACGCTTGTGCAAGAAGGAAAACAGCAGAGGTGAGCTTCCAGCACCAGTCCAGCTGCCCCCCCCTCCCAACACCTCCATGTGTGGTCCGTGTGTAAGCACCATCTGTCTCCAGTTTAGCACAGCACTGCCACAGTCCCACCAATTAAAACAGCCTGCTGGAGTTCAATTCTTACATAAATGCGAAGTTAAGTAAATGATCAGCAGTGGAGATAGATAGGACAGGGAAGCCCAAGTGCCAGCAATGCATCCGACGAGGGTGGGAGAGGGACACTGTGCCACTGCAGGGGAATGGGACCCATCCCCAAACCCCACACCTGCCATGCCTGCAAGGCCTGGGTCCTGCAACCTAAAGCTATCCCGAGCCTCAGAACGCAGGAGGGCAATAGATATCCAGATATTTATTAATAGATAGCCCCTGATCTATCCACACGCTCAGCCCATTTGCCTCCATGGCACTTTGCTGCCTTTATCACCTGGAGAGAAAATCAGGTGCTATGAAAAGGTGGTGAGGAGTAATGGTCTGGCTGTGCCACTGAAATCCAGGTCACAGCACTGTGAGGCTGAGCCATTTCCCGTCCTGGCCATTAGAGTGGTGTCAGCCACACAAGAAAATTGCTCGCCCTTAATGCAGATTTAGTTGTTCAGTGCTATTGCTGTAGCAAGTTCCAGGGCATTGGTCAAGGCAGACAGCTGCAGAATGTCACATGGAAATGCAATTTACTGTGAGCTAGGAGAAAAGCAGTACCAAAATGCAAATCTTGTTTGTTCAAGGGCAGAAGGAGTTGCAAGGCTTATGCACTGGGCAGAAGGAGCATCACCTGGACATTGTTCTCCATTCACCACTCTGAGAACAGAGCTAACAGCATCGCATGGCCATTTAAAACTACTGCAACTACATGTAGGCAATGCATGGAAACTCTGCTTGGCCTTCATCAGCTAAGCAGAAGTGACCAGAGCTATACAACACGAAACGATGCCCTCAAAACCTAAATAGGGAGTGACCATCTGCGTGCAGGGAGATGACTCCTCACAGCACAGCACCATGCTCACATTTCCAGCTGATGAGCTTTCCAGAAACCCTCACTAAAACCCAACCTGCAGCTGACCCCAGCTATTTTCTCCTGCTTAAAAAAATGAAATAAAGACAGAATCGTTTCCTCTTCAGTTCTGTGAAGATTTGGAAAGTAAAAAGACAATTAAAATGAGCAGAAATGGATCGGCAGCACTGCCTCCTGGGATGTCCCACCAATTCCAATGGGAAGGGGACCAAACCCTCAGCACAGGGGATGCAGGTGGAAGCTGCTCAGAAGAGATGGTTTAGATAAATATCATATAAAATAGCTCGACTCCCATTCCTGTGCAGCAATGTATTTGCTTGTATTTACCACCCACATACTATTTTATTAAGACATAATCTCAAATGAGAATTGTTGCCATTGCTGAAGTTTATTTTAACATATGGCTAACCAGGGCTAAGAAAAACATGTAAAATACATTTTAACGTGCTATTCCTGCCTAATGGTTTTTTGTAATTTTTTTAATACCTTATATATATTTATACATTCCAAACTCTGGGAGGGCAGGTACGTTAAAAAATTATATCAGTCACATGGTGATTGCTAAATGAAAAAAACACTGTGGTTCCTTTGTATTAACCCCAAACCACTAGCACTGTTATATTTTTCAGTGGGCAAAAGGTAATTTGTAGTTTCATAAATTCCATTCAAGACATCATAGTTCTTACCTGGTCACAGCTGTCAGGTGCTGATACACCACGGTGGCGGGGTTTTAAAAGCAGAGATGGATGTCTTGTAAAAAGCCCCAGGCATTTAAAAGCCAGAAAAATTCTTTCAGTCCTGAAAAAGCCCAATTCGAGTCTTGCTTGGGGTGAGGAGCTTTTGCTATGGTTCAGCACGGCATTCAAACCACATGCCTACTGCTAAGAACAGGAGGAGGCTCTGCTGCCTGTGATAAACCACCCACGTGTGCAACTTTAGGATGTGCCACTTAACCATGGGTATCAGCACACCCCTAATGGGAAGCCATTAGCAGAACCAGCCTCACATAAAACCATCAGAGGGCCCCAAAGAGGGCTGTGAAGACGGGAAGGATCCAGAGGGAAAGAGGAAAGGCTGAGGTCCCTTGGGCTGTTCAGCCCAGAGGAGAGCGGCCTGGGTCTCCACTCAGGTCAGAACACATCAGAACACCCTGATTGGTCCCCGCTTTTCAGCCTTGGTCCTTTATCCCCTTATGAAAGCCCACTCTGCAGAATTTAATTGGGTATATTCTAAAATATCAGCTTTATTTCTTCACCAATAAAGCGGAAAGCCACTCTCTCACATGTTTATTTGAAATAGGGATTTAGTGAGTATTAAATGCTCCCCTCTCAGCTAAAGTTCCAGGCCAGGATTTAAGTATCTGTGTTACAAGACGAATTTGAGTTTTAACTTGCAGTAAGCACATTCTAAAAATGGAATAAAATAATGAAATCCATGTGCAAATCTCTGCCCCCCCGGTAACCCTCGTGACCCAAATACAACCCAAACTCTGACCTGTGCGGGACGTTCACCTCTGCTCACTGCTTGCTGGAAGGAAAACAAGCCAGGAAGCCAAGACAGAAAACACTCCCTAATTCTGTATTTTCTGCTGATTTTCCTCAGAAGAAGAGAAGGGCAGACCAATGGGGGGATGAACTCAGAGGCCACTTGAAAAGGCCACTTTACATACACACTGCATTCTTTATGCATTATTTACATCTCTGCTCGCATCCTGTTTTGATGTAAATCCTACTTCACTGCTGTCTGCAAAACTAGCAAATTCCTGCAGATCTGGCAAAGCACTTAACACTGCTTAGCTCCAAGCCCAGCAGCTGCTCAATGGGGCTATTCACAGACAGCTCTTCTTGCACCCAGAGGTGCTGAGATGCTTTCCCAAATCCCTGAGCAGTACCTAAGCCAGGCAGATTATTTCCACCTATGCCCTTTGACTGCAAGTGACAATGGCAAAACCCAGCAAATCAAGCAGAATATGATGACTGTGATTCGTTTTGAGCTGGTTGCCTGAAGGCAGCTGTGGCTGAGCACAAGTAATGGGCAGCCAAGGACGGGATTGCTGATCCCAGCCCAGCTCGCTGCCAGAGAGGTCAAGTGGTATTATTCTGTGTATTCCTGGAAAATACTTGAGATGAGCCTCATACCAGTCATTGGGTTATCATCTCATGTCTGGTTTCTTTTCTTTTTTCTTTTTTTTCAACAAGAAAAAAAAAGAAAGAACTGTAGCTTTTTACATCCACTGAATCAAACTCCTTATAATTAGGGCTGCTGGTTTCCGTGGCAACAAGGATCTTACTCCTTTTTATGTGAAATAAAGAAAGAATAGCTACAATCCAGCTGTCCGCATGGCCTGGGCAGTGCAGCCAGCAGAGGGACAGCACTGCAGGGCGGATCCGCTCTGCTCCCGGCAGCACTGTGCTGAAGGGGGACGCACACTGAAATACCCAATCTTTGGCCAAAACCACAGTGAGAAATTGATTTCTCCATCCTTCGCCCCCTTGCCCAAGGACATCACCAGTGCTGCTCTTTCTGGAAGAGCAGCATTGCTCCCACCCTTCCCCAAGGGCTCCACAAGCTCCTCTGTGATGACTTCACCTATAATAACAACTTCCAGAGCCCAGTGTGCTCCAGAGGAAAATAAACTCCAGTTATTTTTTTCCTTTTATAGCACTCTTATTTTAAGAATTTGATGTGGGTGGAAAAGAAAAAGACACACCTATCGCGGCTGGAATAAAGCGCTGGGCACGATGTGGCTCTGGCAAGCAGGGAAGTGAATCACAAGAGATCCACGCCGACTTTCTGAAGTAGTAATTTGCCTGGGCCAGGCTGCTGTCACAGATGCTGCTGTTTCTATGTGTAATTTTGTGTTGCTTTTTCAAACATGCGAAGAAAAAAAGCAGCAATGTAATAATTCTCAACAGCACGCCTGCATTGCTCTGCACATTGCTGACGACAAACACGTGTAAAAGAAAATAAAACCTGCATTAAATGCTGAGAAGCACGGCTGCAGAGCTCAGTTTGGGGAAAAGGAGTGTTTGAGCAAAAGTGGGTGATCATGGACACAGCCTGCCTCAACACCCTCGTGTGCAGAGGGGAATCAATGCCAGCATCGTTTTCTGCATCAGCATGTGGCAGATAACACTGCCGCCGACTGAGCCTGATTTTATTTCACAAATCAATACTGAATGCTTAAGAAAGCTGGAAAAGGCTTTGTTTGTGGATTTCCATGAGGAGAAAGCAAATTTTCTGTTGTAAGTTCAATGCTGACATTTCAAACAAGCAAGCTGACTTTCAACCAAAAGCTGGGCACCTGAACAGCTGAGATGGCCAAAAGCCCACAGATCACCTCTGAGAAGCTGGACCTGGTGATGTTCCAGGTGGTTTTTCTCCCCCTCTTCCTACTTCTGGAAACACTACACCGAAGTTTGTACAGATAGCAGCTTAGATGGTCATTGGGATGTCCCCTCTACACATCGTGCATATCAGTTGCTCTAAAAGTAATACAAGTAATACAATAACACTATCTGATAGAGCAAATTCTCAGCTGTAACACAGTACTTTTCAACATACTACTTTTCACTACCATTATCTGTGCACTTTCACCAGCGACAAACAACAGCCTGCATGGCATGCTCATAAAAATGTGCACCAGCTGAGGCAGATACACTGTTTCACAGCTGCTAAAATGGTGCTGTTGCTAGGATAATACTGCCCTTGCAGTCCAACTTTCACTGTGTTACCATGCTCTGATTGATCTTCATAGCATTCACCAAGTGCTGATGAATGTCAGTGGCTGCCATTTTTGTCCACCTGGAGGAATTCAGTTTCAGACCTTTGCTTCTTCAAGTGCATTTCCATGTCAGACACCATGTAGTCAGACTGCCTCTCTGCAGCCATCTGTTGCATGACAACAAAGTATACCGGGACATCGGCAGTAAGGTTCAACCTCTGCTGCCATACCACCAGCATCCGCCTCTGATGCTGTGGGTCAATATAATAAAATAGGAGGCATTACTTTCGGAGCAGCACTTGTATGTATCCCAGCTGGGTAGGTCTCTTCCCTTGCTCCTCTGTTTCCCCAACCCCGTGCAACCCCAAGATCTGCTGCAGGAAGCCATCCAGCTCTGAAGAACAACAGAACGAGGAGCGACACCAAAAGGAGCTCTGAGTGCCAACAGTGAGCAACAGTGGATTCTCAAGGAGAATGGGCAGCTCATGGGACAGAAAAGCACCTGGGGTTAAGAACTGCTCTGAGTCGTACCTGGCTTGGAAAGTCCCTGAGCAGCCCATGTTCTGGGTGGGGAAAGCAACTCAAAGCCATCAGCACTGCTCCCCACTCCTCACCGACCGCACTGCTCCCTGACTCACTGCCTCTCCCTGCTCCCAGACAGCATCGTGCTCCAAGAACCACAGCCATGGGATTGCTGTTTGTCTGGGCTTTGACACCAGAACTTCAGTAGAAAGAACAGAAATGCTACATTGGAGGAGTCATTCCCTTTGCTCCCAGGAACTCGACAGACCTGTTTCTTCCCCTGAAGCTCTCGCAGGTTGCAAGCACCAGGGAAGTTTTGCCAATGAAGCTTTTCAGCCCAAGCCTGACATTAAATAAAGCTCAGATTCACGGGATGCTCCAAACAAACTCAGCAGGGACAGAATGTGGCACAAGGCATTTGCAAAATTCACTTTGGAAGCACGCAGAGGTACTTACAACGATATCCATCCCGATCAAAGTGATTTATATTTTTCACAAGTGAGCAATTCGCTTACTAGGAAAAAGACAAATTTAATTTTTAATTCAATTTCTGTCAAAACAATATTTTCTCGTTGCTATGACAGCTAAAAGGAAAACCTCTTAACTCTGCAACAAGCAGCTAATGGTATTGCCGCACGTTCCCAGAAGCAGGAGCTTGGGGAAGGAACATGGCCATGTGCATCATTTTTGGCTCTTTGGTTTGATGGGGATTTTTGAAGAGGATAGGCTGAAGCTAAGGAGAAAGGAGTCTCTGTGGAGCTGGGGAAATGTCTACAGACCACTGGAGCCTCATACGCCTGGGACCCAGCAGAGCCCAGGGACGCTCACTGGGTTTTCACATCAGGCACCCATAACTCTCACCACACTGAGATGTACGATCCTGGAGGGGAATGACATCTGCTGCCCATCAGTAGATATGGCTGCAATCCAACAGCAATAACAGAAAGGCTGAAATATATAACCGTGTCTTTTCCTTATGTTCCTCCTCCATAGCTACCAACCTCACAATGTGAAAGAAGTGCCCTGATGAATAAATATCTTCTTTTCCTTAGCAACAGTTAGCAACAGTCAAGTCTTTTTTCTTTTTTCTTTTTTTTACTTGCTTAAAAGAAACACATCTCGAGCTAACACAGACGATTTAAACGGCAATAAAAATAGTATGTGGGTGTAATCAAAATCGCTGAAACACAAATCACACTTTTTAGCCTGGGTTATTTTAAAGCATGAGTAGTTCTGCCAGTCATCTGTAGGAACGGAGTGGAGGGGGCTGGAGGGGTGAGGAAAAATGCCCCAAGATTTTTGGAAGGACAGAATGGTACTGTCCTACTGTCCGAGTGAGCTCTGGAACAGCGATGAGTTCCCAGTGTTTGTCTTCAGTTTTTGCCACAACTTGAGTTGCTGCAACAGATTTATCTGTCTACAAACTGCAGAGGTCTCCAATAGTCAAAAATCTGCTAAATGCATAACCCCAGCACACAGAAAACGGACTCTTTTCACAGCTCTATTCCTTTAACAGTTCATTTAAGACGTCTGCCTTGCATTTTTCCATTTGGTGTTGGGAAAATGTTTTCTTTCACCTGGCTTAGCGCCTGGTTCAACAGAAAAAGAAAGCCCTTCCCGTTTCCATGGGGCCCCACACCAGAAGGCATGGGACTAATGTTACCCTGAGCTGGGCACCTCTCATCTTGGCCACCTGATACATTGGGCCCTGCCTTCTGCCCCTCGCCATTCACGGGATCATTTCATCCTCTCTTGGATCACATCTCCCATTGCTGATGTCTCAGCTGGGCAATTCCAGGTTGCCAGTCTGCTCCCTGCAGCCCTATGGTATAGGAAATGCTTCCCGCAGACATGGATGGCTTGGGATCTAAATGAAACCTTACTGCTCCTTCTCAACCAAAAGAAATATTCCTGATTTTCACACCTTAAAGCCAGCAAAAAAAAATCACAATTAGACCACATAACAAAGCCTGGTTCCTACTCTAAACTAAACAAAGCCAAATACCACTTAATTCCAAAGCAAAACCATGGAGCGCTCCATCACAACACAAATCCTGCCCTTAACCACAGTTCTTTCCACTCCCCAGCCTCACTCCCAATAGCCCTGTCCCCAAAACTACCACTACGCAGTCCTTTTGATTCAAACCAATGTTGAATCATTAAATCTCCAATAGCTACACACACCACCTCACTCACTGCCATCCCACCTGCACAGAGCAACAGCAGCCTGCTGCCAGCACTCCTGTACCACATCACAGATATGGGTGGCAGCCACGGTCACCAACTCATATTATAGGGCAGAAACTTTTGCATATAGGATTCCTCATTTCTCTTGTCTTGTCTGGTTTGCAATACACCGTGTGCTATCACATCCCCTTGTGCCCCATACCAGAGCGCTGATAACACAGTGCTCAAAGGAAAATTTGTTTTAGGGAAATGAGAGGGCTTGGCAGTTCAGTGGGGAAATAATGCTCTGCAGGACACCTGGCTCCGGGGGACACGTGGGCAGGTGAGGGAGATGGTAATGGAGCTGGGCAGCTCTGATGCACCAAGCTTTTATTTCTCTGGAGACCTGGGGAGATAACAGCATTTGGTTCTTTCCCTCTGTCTCTTTCAGGATAAAAGATTGTTTCAATTGTATTTATTTATTTTAAACTGGAGCTCAAGATTGCAGAAGGCAGCTGAAGAAGCCCAGCTCCTCCGGTTGAAACTGCATTAACGACACAATCCCTTCCCAATCCTGCTTTAGGCTAACAAGGAAAATACTTCAGGTGCTTTTGTCTAAAGAGCTTCAGAGAAGGAGAAGCCCATGACAGAGGCTGTGATTTACTGGGGGCCAGTTACCATCACACCTATGGTCAGGACACGCTACTGCCCACTGTGGGACCTATGTAGGTGTACAGCCACAGTGATTGATGGGATGGTGTCAGACTGCACCAACCAAGCTTTATGCTTTCCTATAATATGCAGATATTTAAATCCCTAAGCCTGAAGTGAAAGAATTTAGAAGCTCCAGCTATAAAAGATCTGCTCCCAAATCCTCAGCGCTTTTCAATCCAAGTCTCATGCACATTATGCTCTTTCTGCATTGAATGTGCCCTAAAGGTGGGGATTAGGCAGGCATTTGATTATGCCTTTTATGTTTATAGCAATTCACTTCCAAACCTTTACTAACTTTAATTAAATGCTACATTTTCACTGCCTTGTCCTGAATGGAGAGAGAACAAGAGAGGAAAATCTGTCCTCAAACAGAATACGTATTTCTAAAGCACCTTTTTCTGTGCAAGCACCTTGGGGCTACTGCATCAAATCATTCTGAACTGCCTTAAGAAGTGTTGGTGAAGACATGAAAGCAGCTCTAATACCAGGACTCACACAGACCTGAAGACATCTGAGATCACATTCGCAAGCAAGAAAAATCCTAGGACAGCTGCTGGTAAAGCCAAGCACGGATCTCTTCAAAAGGTGAACACTGGGAGAGCGAGAGCAGCCAAGCCCATCAGCAAGCACCATCACCTTGGAGGAAGCTCATAGAAAGGGGCTGGGGATTGAAGAGCATAGTGGTCTGCACAGCACTTGGTGCAGCTCCATTTCCTATGTCTCAGCCCCACTCTCCATATGAGCATTATCTAGCTGTGAATGTCCCTGTTCACTGCAGGAAAGTTGGTCTAGAATACTTTTAAAGGTCCCTTCCAACTCAAACAATTCTGTGATTCTATGATCATCACTTCCCTGTGAGACCAGGCAGGAGGTGAGTGGTCACAGCAAGGAGAGGGGATAGAAGGTTGATTTGAGCTAAACTGTAACTGCAGCTTAGAAATCGGGATTTTACCCTGTTTTAAAATCTGGGTAGAGAAGAAAGCACTCTCAGGAACAGTCAGATTAGAATGCTATGGATCTCATATGATCAGCTGAGCTCAGCAACCCTGCCCTTTGGGGCCAAGATAGAAGAATGACATGAAATTTTTATCAGTGAAGAAATTCAAGCTTAGCTTGAACAGCAACACATCTCTGCAGCCCATTGGAACAAATCCACGCTGCACAAGGAGAATATTAAAAAGCTTCAGTTAAAATCGCACCGGTCAGCCAGCACCGAGGTTGAAGCTGCAGACAACTCTGTAGAAAAGCAAAAAAAATGTTGAATCTGGATCAAGATCCTCATTTGTTCTGCTATTCCCCAAATCTGTGTGTCTTAAACGATACACAGGGGCTAGCAATGCTGCACCTAGGTCACAATTTCCCCACCCTATGTGCTTGAGGGCAGCAAAATGAGAAAGATCTCTGCAGCTGTGGGTGATGCATGAAATCCACCCAAGCAGACAGCTCCCCCTGAGCAATCACAGCCTACTTGAAGACCCCAACAACTTCAGGAGGATTTCAATCATTGATAAGCCTTGTGCTCACCCTCAGGGCTGGTCTGAAATTTCACTTGTTGGGTTGCCATGGTTAGAAATGCAGCGAGAGCGTGCACCGTCACCATGCTGCAAACCTATCATTTGCTTGAATCAAAACAGCTTAACTTTTCTTGGCTTGCACAAAGGCATTTCCCAGTGAGAACCACCATCGAGACAGATTTTGGCCCTTTAGCTGCACTTCTTGCCATCAAAAAGCATTAAGAAGATGTAAAGCTGTATTTTACCTAGCCTAAAATGCCTATAAAAGGCCAAATACTTTTTGTTCGAAGTCTGTCATCACCTGCCTTGTGCTGAAGACCACATGTCAGGTCCCTGAGAAACTCAAAGCACGTCTCCCACTAACTTCCCCAGGGTCAAGATCCCACCCAGACCTGGAGGAGTTCGGGCCAAAAAGAAAGCTTAGACAGTTCCTGCGTGCACTCAGAGAACGTTTGGAGGAAAAGCCAGCACTTAACAGCGCTAGCAGCCCTGCAAAATTTTACAATACACAACTCTCGCGTTAGAGGATACATTTCTTTCTTCATAAAATATATTGGGCCTTTCCACCAACTCCCTTTATTGGTCCATTTGGCTACTTGCTCCTTTTATGAACTACTCAAGTTCCAGCATCATCTGGAAAAGCCCAAAAGGCAAAACGACGTGCAGGACCCCCTTAAACACATCTCTGCCACCAGGATTCAGGCACTACACGTACAGACAGAAAGAGCCAACAGACAGGGCAGCTGGGCTTTGACACCTGAAAGCAACACATAGCACCTTCTAAATTCATTTCTTCTTACTGTCTGCAAGCTCCTCAAGCTGCAAAGTTGATACAAATGCTCCAAACCACAGTGCTTTCACCTTGGTGCAAAGTCCGCTCGGTAGCCAGCAAGTGGTTAAGGCCGGGGATGGTTTTTAGCAGCCTTCTATAGCTCTTCCATGGGGGTCCTGTAATGGCTGCAGTTAAAGAGCAATCTTGCAGGAAGGTCCACACACTAACATAACAACGTATTTTAACGGAGTATTTAAGTAGTTTCATTTCATTTCGTTCATAGCTTATTGACATTGGCTAAGGTGAGTTGTGAAGCTCTAAGGCTGCTCCTACAACTGCTCCTACACTCTCTCCAACTGCATACTGCCAAATCTGTGCTAATGATGCAAAGCTCCTGCAAAACATGTTGTAACCCTTATTTCCCAGTGAGCTGCCTGCCCAAAACAGGATAATGACCAGCAAAGCCTATAGGATAGACAAAACCAAGCAGCACGGGTACATGGTGGGGTACTAGCTATGCTGTGATATTGTTCTTCTGTTCTTTGTTCGTGTTCTGAAGCTGCAGGGCTTAAATCCCAGTGCCTCCCAGTTAGCTTAGGGACATCAGTCTGGTGAGACAGTGCCTGGCTGATTGCATATCTCCGAAATGTGTAGAACAGGAATTGGTCTAACAAGTCTGATCCCATCCCACAGCCCAGCAAGGTCTCCAGGAACACTGCCCATGGATTATTATCAGTATTCATCAACGTAACTGCAATTTTACCCAAGTGGGAAGGGGCTCTGCAGCACACCAGCAGCTGCACCCTCATGTGCGTCATGCTTGAGCTGTACCAAGGTCTTACTAAACATTCAGACAAGGATGAATGCTGCTTGCAACAACCCCATACAGACTGCTTACAGCCTTGCAGCATGGCCTGCTGCCCTTCCATCAACAGAGCTTGCTTACAAAACCCCTACCACTAATCTTGGGTTACTCCCTAACATCCAAAACTTAATTAGTACCTGTTACAATAAAGCCCCTCCAACATTCCCATTTCTCTGATCTCCACACTCCACAACACCCAATGGCAAAATCCACCTGGCTGTGTGCTTGGCATTTGTTGGTTATTTCCAACTTCATGCTCTCACACTGTTTGCTGACCTGCATTTCACACAGACATACCAACATGTCCACCTCTTGAAGTACTGCTGGCAGAGATTCAGATTAACCCAACCCAAATATACCAGGCTCTGAGCACTTGATCAAGCTGTAGATGTCCCTGCACTCTGCATGGGAGTTGGAACAGATGGCCTTTAAGGGTCCCTTCCAATTCAAATGACTCTATGATAAGTAGCTCACTGGGGATGACGCAGGACATCTGAATTCCTCAAGAATTAACAACTGAAAACTGAAAAGTTAATCTCTAGACTGTGATTGCAAGCTTGCTACCCTTTGCTGCCCAGGGCCTGTTCTTGCCTTCCCACACCGAGCATGGAACAACACAGCATGCACTGCATCCATCTCCAGCAACACCACAAGCATTTCAGTTTTATATTACACGCCAGGATTATTTTTATATACGTGCCACCCTACATCTTTTTATATGCACACACACATATATAACCAAACACACGCACACAGTATTTCATTTCTGCAAAACAGAACGCCAGCCCCGTGGTTTTCTCCATGAACTTCCCAGCTCAGCAACACCGAGTGCCCTCTGCTGTACAAGACGACAAATGCTTCTTTATTTAAAGAGGAGATTGTTATTATTTCAAATACGTGTACCTTCACTTAGGATAAAACGTCTGTTAAAATGATGTGCAACCACCTCTAGCGCAACATGCAGAACTAATGCCATGAAGTTGCTGCTCTCGGGCACCGAAGGGCTCATGGTGTCCCCCGTAGGGCACATCAGCACAAAGTAAATAGCCTGTGCTCAACTGCATGGTGTACACTTCAAAAATGTTTTATTTATATGTTTGAAAATAGCTGAAGGAAATCAGAGCAAACAATACAGCTTTATCACCCAGGCGTTTATCAGATAGCCTTCACGCTTCGGTGAATCCCACACTTATTAGAGGTACACACTAGAACCATCAAATGAAAACATGAAATCATTCTTCTTTTGTTAAACACCACTGTTCCTGCTACTGGAAGGAAAGATAATATTAAAACATATTCAAATGTATGTATTGGAAACCTCTACATCCTGTAATAAATTACGCACTTGATATTAAAAATCTGAGCTACACTGCACATACTTGACTTCAGAATATTAACTTTTATTGTCTTCTCACTTCCCAGCTCCTTTCCAACCTGACATTTAAAGGGGCCGAACTACCAGCCCATGGCCTTATTAAATCCAAAAACAGATTTAATAAGGCACAGACAGGTCTTGGTGATGAATGTTACCATTTGTTTGGCATGTGAGCAGGGAAAGCTGATCACTTCTGTCCTCCTCTTCCTGCAGGTTCCTTACAAGTTGGGCAGCCTTGAGCAACAACCTGCTTCCAGCAGGGCTGTGGCCTTTGCAAGAACAGTGCTTAAAGCTGCACAGCATCCACAAATCCCAGCTGCTTGCCCATGCTCCTGCTGGAAGGACTCCATTCCCAACATAGGCAGTCACTTTCCAGCCAACATTTCCTAGAAGTGGCAGCATCCCCAAAACTGTCCTCTTACGCCTTCTTGTACATGAGCTCAGATTAAGCTGATCAAAAAGGGCAACCTGATCAAGCTCTAGGTGTTCCTGTCCATTGCAGAGGAGTTGGACCAGATGGCCTTTAAAGGTCCCTTCCAACTCGAACAGTTCTATGATTCCATGAAAAATACTCATTTTTTCATTTAAATTAAACCATCCATCAATATTTTCCCCCAACAAAAAGTTGGTATCTTTAACAACTTTTTCAGCTTGCTCATCTGAGTGATTCTCGTCCTAGTTTCCCCATCTTGGTTGTAGGCCAAGCATCACTGGCTGAGCCAAAGGGAACATAAAAGCATCTTTCTAAGACGCTATAAAAAGGAAGAACTGGATCCTGGAAGCCTATTAACTGTCATGCCTTAGGTATTTAAGGATCAAACACACGTTTGAGAGATGACAGAAGGTGAAAGGTGGCTTTGAGACTTCTTGGTATCTGAGGAACCCTCTGAAAACACTTTTTTAGCAGCCAGAGTGCAGAACACGGGCTCAGCAACGCATCCCCATGGCCACAGCAGGGGACAGTAGTGTGGATGGTCACTGCTGGAGCCACACCGGGCACACCACAAAGCAAATAGCTGAAGGCAGGGAAACAGGACGCACCCTGCACACACTGGGGAGGTTTCCTATGGTTACTGCTGCCATGGAAATATTTTTTTTTGTTGGCCTGCTCTAAATAATACCTCTCTCTTTGGCTATAACGCGCTCCTTGTGAGGGTCAGACTGAAGAACCGCACGCACTATCAGTTGTGGGGCTTTCCTTCCTCGTTCCCCGGGGCCCATGGGTTGGTTTCAACAAGAGGACGAGGAAAAAAAGTCGGGAGAGAGGGAGGGAAAAAAGACAGTACTTCCTAATTGCTCCCAGCTGTGGCCAAGCAGCTCCAACCCGGCTGCCAGGAGCTGCAGGCAGCTTCCCTAGAACAGCCAAGGGCTCATGAGCATGAGAACCCCTCGCAGGGACTCCTCCACCCACGTAAGGATTTCAGTAATTACATTTATATACTCTCCTTATCAGTGAGAGCAGCCATTATGTCTTTTATCGCCACAGCAGCAGCATCCGCACAAGGGCAATGGATAGGGGATGAAATATTTGCTGCGACGGCAGAGCACAAAGTGCCTCCCTCGGTGGTGAGAACAGTAATTGCGGTCCTTAGCGCTCCGAGTGCTAAGCTCCAGCATCAGGGCCGTGCAGAGAGCCACGCAAAGGGGAAGAAATGGCCTCTCCGATGGCAGAGAGCACCCTGAATTCCTTATGGATCTATTTTGTTAAATCTGAGAACAATGCTGGCCACTGGGGTTTCCCCGAGATAAAGGCTCATGACAACACTGGCCACGCTCACCCCATACTCAGCTTCCCTCACACTGGACAATCCTGCTAACGTTACGAATTCCTCCAACATTACATAGCGACCACAGAGCACAAAGATGGGGAAGAATCCCCAGCCCAGCTTTCCTAGGAGTTTGTTCATCAGAGAAAAAGTAAGCATCTAAATGGGCATCATCATGAACCGCAAAACCATCTGCCCAAGAGCCAGGCTGATGCTATCTGCAGTCCTTAAGCTGGGTGATATACTTACAAGGCAGACAATGAAAACACAATTGATTATTTGAAGAGTGACTCAGTGGTGTAATAAGGATGGATTACTGGGGCTGGAGGGCGGGGAGCCTGAACAGAATAAAGGGCTGCCGATTGACTTTTTAAAGGCAAACAGGGAACAAAAACCAAGAGAAACTCTCCAAAGGGCTGAGCAGCTCTTGACAGCAGAGCATTCATCCCTCAGCTCCTCCCAGGTTTTTGACACGTCCCATTACTTGGGCTGGGGGCTGCAGGGAGCACAGCACCTTGCCCACCCAGCCGCGGAGAGCTGTTCAAGTGCAACCACCTCCCACTAAATCACATGCAAGGTGGCACCCGAATTTGTAGCTGTAGCCTCCAGCACTGTCAGCTGTCAGGAAGGAAGTCCCTCATGCAAGCCCATCTATCCTGGCCATGCGCTTTGCAAGCTTTGCCTTGAGTGATTTCATCCGGGATGGAGATGTGCTTGGTGATGACAATCAGCTCAGTGATGCGGCTGAGTGTTGGACCCAGGCACTGAGAAAGAGTGGCTGCTGCCCTGCTGACATCGTGAGGGCAGGACGCACACATTCACAGCAGGCAGGTAGCATAGGAGCATCCCACTTGTTGCATGCTGAAATGCTGCTGTAGGCATTTTTCCAAAAAAATAGTGCAAGCAAACAACAACAATAAAGAAATCCCACAAAATAAAACTTCACACTTACAAAACAGTTGTTTAGACTAAGAGCAAAATATCAATTAAAGTGGGAGTTCAGTGTTTTTCTGCTCTACCCCCTCACTCATCAGGTCCACTTACAATCACAAGAACAGAATGACCCCTCCAAACCAGACTAAACCCCACATCACACTGTTAGCCTTTTTTCATCCCATTCCTAAAACTAGAATTACATGAGGCTGCTTCAAAACATGCAGGAAACATATCCACACGTGAGAAATTTTCTTTCCTGTGAGAAATTTTGCTTTTAGGGCTTTCCTGGGCAGCTCTGCCTGCAGCAACTCTAGTTACACCAGCTGCAGACTGGGGCTCCTGTGTTCAGATGAAATTTAATCAAGAAGTGTCCCAGCTCCTTTGAGCTCCTGCAATCCAATCCACAATGGTTTGTAAAGGACTTCAGACAGGCTCCCTGGGCTTGCCCAGATACAGGCACGTACCTCACCTCTCCTCTGTACATCACATAGAAAAAAAATAAAGAATGTATTTTAGGCTTTTTGCCAGTGACAACACTGCCTGTAATGTTGTGGTGCTGTGTTAAAATGGATATGGGGTCTCACAGCCAATACAAACAGGACACCTTATCTGTGCCTGTTGGTTTGGGGGCTGTGTTAGCAGCAGGGTATGACAGTGTGTAAGGGACAGCCAAAAAAATTTGGTTGAGAGCCCCCAAATTCCTTTGGGCATTTGTGGAAAGAAGGATTATACCAGGGTGAAGCTGGAAAATCCACGGGGATCTTTACTCCCCGATGTGCCCAAAGCCATATCCTGATGTCATGCTGCCCCTTGACAAAGGACAGTGAGACCACAGGCAGGATGTGCCCGCTGCCCACCCAAGGCAAAGTCCTAGCCTGCATTTGGGGACCTCAACGTGGCTCAAACATCTTCAGGGGACTCTGCCTCTGCTCTGAGTCCCTCAGAGTAAAATTCAGCCTTGATTTTTCAAATGCTTGCACAATGCTTGCACAAGTGCTTAATCTCACTGATGCAGGTGAGTAGGACAGCTGAAGCCGTTTATACCAAGGGAGGTACAACGCAGTTGATGGGCAGCCACCCATCCCAAAAGCTGCCCCAACAGCAGCTGAAGGACACCAGCTTTGGCAATGAGTCACCAGGCAAGGAACGGCTTCTCCCTGCCCAAACTGCTTACAACAAAAAACCCCAACAATGAGCTCACTCTACCAACCCCAAGAACGAGCTCGGAAATCAGCCAGCAGAAACCACTTCTGATTACTCTGCACCCCTCAACGGGGTGTCCTGGTGGGACAACCACCCACAGCCCCATGGAGACTCACCTCTGCAGCAGCACTCCCCACTGGCACAGCTTTCCCATTCCTGCAGGCTCCCCGCTGCAAAATGGAAATCTGTACAAAACACCACAGGACCCAACACTGCTCACTGGGGAAGCAATGAGAGCATAAGCCTGTTCAAGATAAGGCATTGCTATTCTCATATCCCCAAAGCCTTTCAAATAAACATACAAGGAAGTGAAGAATATCTGAATCCTAAAGGAGAAAGAGGCACAAAGCATGTTATTCATGAAAGGGAAAAGCTGGGAGCGTGCATGTGAGAGATACATAACCTACTAAAAATGCTGAAAACATATGGAAGCAATAATCTGTACTTTTTTTTTTTTTTTGGAAGTAGAAACAAATGCTTCAGGATTTGGTGCTATTCGTTCACGTGCTGCATTACAAATGTTATCACTTCTCTGGATGAGGTACGAGTCACCAGTGGGAAGGAAGATGCACACAGCCTCCTGCCACCCCATAGCCGTATTTGCTGGCCTCCACACAAGGGTGGATCATGTCTGGGGACAGGAACTATACAAACATGCCGAGCAAAGAGCAGAAAAAACACTGCCACTAGCAACTCCCAAGCTACTGTCAACAAAACAGAGGCATGCGATGCAACGCCACCCAGCCACCACCATCCAGCAACCTACCACATCTCCAAAGTTCTGGTCTACCACTTATTTGGTGGGTTTGCCATATTACACATCTCCTCTTCCCTTGTCCACGGGCTTTTGTGGTGCACCATCACTCAGCACCCTGAGCCAGCATTACCCAGGCTTCAGAGTCATTAAGGTTAGAAGAGACCACTAAGATCATCCAGTCCAATCATCAGCCCAACCCCACTGTGCCCACCAATACACAGCTCTCAGTGCCACATCTACTCTTTTCCCAACGTTCTCCTGCTCCCAGACCTGGCAAGGTCAGATGTCACAAGACTTCTGTAGTAGATGACAATGAAGCAATGAGTTACCATAGCAAAGAAACACCTGAATAATAACCCAGAATATTGCTGAGTTCTGAGTCAGTTGGCCCAGAAACAGCAGCCCAGGGCCAGGCACGACCTGGGACACGTCAGCCCACATTGCAGTGTGACAGGGACACGCCGAGCAGATCTCCTCATCCCATGTGTTAGCAAGAGACAACAATTACACACACACAAGAAAAAGAGATGCCAAGAAAAGATGCAAACCAGCAAGGCAGCCTTATGTCATGTTTACTGCTGTTATTTACCACTTCTGCAAGCGAGAAGAATAACTATGGCAACAAAGACTTCTCCCAGTGTTCTAAGACAATTGTTAAAATTATTTGCCAGGGTGCCTGACTGCCTTCTCTCCGGGAGCTGCAGCACTCTGCTGTCCCTGAGCTCTGCAGCACAGGTGGCTCGTGTCCCCCACACCTCCAGTACAGCTCTGCTGCGTTCAGCCTTCAGCAATCTGGGTGGTGTTGGAGCTGTTTGTCACTTTTAGGGTTGGCACACCCGCACTTAATTGCACCAGGCAGCGACTGGCAGCTCCATCCGCCTCCCTCCTCCCAGCCCACCTCTCTGCAGGCTCTTCTCCGCGGGACATTATGCAAAAGACCCTTCTAATGGCCATCCCTTCACCCAACCCCAATGACAGCTTTATTTAAACCAAAGCTTGTTAACAAGCTGAATGGCACACAGCTTAATGTAATGCAGATCTGATTAGAAAATGGCAACAGGACTCCCAAGGAGTTGAAGACTTTTATTGAATTTGATTTCACTTCTCCCACACACAAAGCCACCTTTCAAGTATCAGCCTGTGTTAACGGGGATTTTGTTGTGTGTGCCCAATTTCCATTCTCAAGACCACGGCCCACACAGGTCCTTACATAGCTTACTGACAGTCTGCCATAAAATAAATGACAGGGTTAGAGGAAGGAGTTGCTCCGCTGTTCAGGACATGAGCAATTGCAGGTTATTCTGGCTGCACCCCTATAACTGCATCCTTGTAGACTTTCACACCCAGAGATGATGGAATGCAACCTTCAGTCTGTTCAGACGTGGCTTGCTTTCTCCTCCTTGGGGTTAAATGATTTAGCACTAAGGATGGAATTTGTGTCTTACAACCAGAGATGGGATCTGGAAGCTCCAAGTGAAAGCAGGCAGCGTGTCCTGGTCTAACAGTACAGGATCTGCAGCTCCCTGCTGCAACACATTATCAGGGGAATTCATCCACCAGCCTGAACGCAAGATCAGAGTTTAAGGGTAAGATTAAGGATATTCAGAAATGTACTCTAAGTCCAGGGATAGTTTTGCATTACTTGGGAATCCCCTTTCACCTTTTTTTTTTTTTTTCTTCCCTCCACATCACAGAGGTTGGTTTTATTCTGAAAATACAGCAGTTCTGCAGAATATAATTTATTTTCAAGTGGTTTCTCTGGCTCAGAAGGATGCCTGTGCTCCTAGGAATGATCAATGCAGCCAACGCTCAAAGCCACCTCTCCATCTGAGCAAAGTGGCTTTTAAGAGAGCATGTGGGCACAGAAACCTTTGGTGCCTGACAAAGCCATTTGCCTGCCTGATGGACAGATCACACTTAGAATCACAGGTAACGAGGCAATTCAGTTCTGCACGATCGCATATAGGACAACGTGCACACCAGCAACAGGGATGTGCTCTGATTTCAGTGCCTACAAGCTCATAAATCCTTTTATTTTTCCCCAGAGCACATCACCAATTCCCATCTTTGAAGAAAAAAGCCCAATCCCCATTTATCAGTGAAATTCTGCTGTTAAAGGATCTTAAAAAGCTTTACGAATCCCCAGTGGTTAATTGATCTGGGTTTGTATCCTTAATCTGCAGATCTCCTTACAGACCATTGTTATTTTCCAAATCCATTTGGGGAGTTAAAGCGCCTGTGAACATCCCCAGCAGGAGCTGCATGGCCCCATGCATGCAGGGCATTGCTCCTAAGCATGCTGGGGAAGGACAGAATGGCCATTACACATCCTGTGCACTAATAAACCATTCACTAGTAAAACATGAGCATCCTTCCTCTCTATTGTGCTTTGGCAAACAAGCTGCCTTTCTGTTTTAATTGCATAATTACTCTTACATCGAGGCAATTAAATGTGAATGCATATGCAGAAGGGCTCAGCCTTACCATCCCTGGTGCAAGGCATGCAGCTGGAGCACACCTGCCCCACTGCAGGATGCAGAGCCAGGGGCACTAAGGATGCACACCCAGCCCTATACACTGCTGTCCCAGGTAGGTAACCCCTTCCTTCCTGAGAAGGATCCATCTATTTCAACCCAAACCCACGGTGGGACCCCCAGGGGGCAGCTGCGGGTGGGTGGGTGCTCCCAGCAGGGTGAAGCCTGCTGCTCAAGGGTTCCGCAGGATGCAGCACAGCAGGCAGTGTGCTGCTGCAGAGATCACAACCGTGCCACACGTTTGACACCACCCAAGAAGCTCAGTGGCCTTTGGTAAGATTGTATCGACTCCCCACTCTATTTCTCAAACCTAAGGGTAACATAACTCACAGGAAACAGCACCTTATTCAGACCAGAGTAAAAATCCCTCTGCTGACCACCTCTTTTTTTTTTGTTTGTTTGTTTTATCTTATACTTGAAAGTTCTCCGTGACACTTTAAAGCATCACAAGGCACTGCTGTGACAACACCTGCTGCCCCAAACCTCAGCCATGAGAAAACCTAGGGCAGCTCTTGAAAGCATTTTATAAGTCCTGGAAAAAAGACACTCAGGGGTGACCTCATAGATCTAAGACACGTGGCAGATCCCAATTAGCAGCAGGGCACAGCTCCTGCAGCCAGGAGACACCTTCACTTTCTGAAGGTCTGAGGTGGGGCACAGGACACTCAGATTGGCATCTGTGTAGGGTGGAGGAACAGGGCTCATCCATCACCTCCACTCATCCACCACCTGCAGCTGCACCAGCACCATCTCCCCAGGGCAGAGCACAACCCATGGGCCCCACTGCACTGCTCATCTGGAAGGCTGGAGCTTTACATACAACTCAGCACTAATAAATCAATTCAGTGTCCCTCTCTTTGAGTTGGATCCATGCTTTAATCTGCTGAGACACAGCTTTGAGAAGTAGGACATGTGCAAGAAGCATAGCAGATAGTGGGAAATGGGGATAGCCTGTAAAATAAGGCTAAAAGGTCACTGAGGGCTCTAAGTCAATATCAGCTTCTGAAGCCCCCAGCCCAGGTTTAATATTGCTAAATCTCAAGTCACCTGTGAACTCACAATGTGGGGAGGAAAGACGGAGTTGACCCAGCACAAAGCCAGGGCTCTCTGTGCTCCATAGGAACCACATTATTGTCTTTATGGAAACACAGGAGAAATAAATAAGTAGAGACTTGGTCTTTCCCACACACGCATCCCCACCCAGCCGGAGGAGTGGGCTCATCCATCTCAATAGCTGTATCACTGCTCGGCATCAGCGAGGGGGCAACACCCTGCTACGGGGCCAGGCAGGAGCTCCAAGCAGCCACCTGGGAGCACCAACCACGGGTCCCCCACAGCGACCTCTTGCCGTCCCACTGTTGCTGTTCCCTGCCAGGGTTGCCTCCACGGGGCAGCAGCAGGAGCCCCTGAGTGCAGTGCAGGATATGGAGCAAACCAGTTTCCCCAGGGCTGCATCCCACAGCAGGTGCCAGCGCAGCCGGGTGCTGCTCCAGGGGGCTGAAAGCTCTCACGGGAGACAGAGACCCACCTGTTGAAGCAGGGGAATCGAGACCAACACAAACACTCCCCTAAAAGCCACATTTACACTCCTGAAGATGCTCTGTGGAGCTCCAAAACTCCACGTGGGGGGAGCGCCGGAGGGAGCCCTACCCGTGGGACGCGGTCGCGCTGCCTCCGAGCGGCGAGGACACGCGTGTCGCCGGGCCTTACCTCCACTTGTGCAGGACGAAGCCGGGGCACTGGTCCCCGCAGGTGTTGCAGGGCTGGCCCCGCTCCGGCTCCCCCGAAGCCGTCAGCTGCAAGAAAAGCGGAGGTCACCTGGGGATAGGGGGGGGGAGAAATAGGGGGCGCAGGGACACGGGGAGGTGAGGGACACCCAGAAAAGAGGTATTCGGGAACGGCGGGGACACAAGAGTGCAGCGGGACTGAGCCACAGGTGGGAGCCGGGGAAGGCCGAAGGGAGACAGACCCACCCCCGTCCCCAGCACTCACCGAGCGGCCCGAGAGCCGCTTACGGCCGAACATGGCCCCGCCGAGCCGAGTCCGAGCCCGAGTGCGCGGCAGCGGCCGCCCCGAGCCGCCCCCGCCCCTCCGTCGGGCCCCCGCCCCTTCCTCCCCGCCCCCGGGCCGCCAGGCACCGCCCCGGGAGGGCCCGGCCGCCCCCCGCCCCGCGCCGCCCGCTGCCGTCGCTCCGCTTCAGAGTGAACAGCCCGCCTCCACCGCGCCGCGCCGCCGTAGCGCTTCGCAGCACGAGGGTGAAAAGCGGAGACCCCGAAGGGACGGGATCGTGCTGCTCCGAAGGGGAAAGGCTGAGGTTACAGCTGTGACCAGCTGGGAGCGGTGTGGTCGGCTTTTGAACATCTTGGGCAAAAAGTTCGAGGGTGATTGATCCTGAATGATAATCCTGTTGCACAGGGTTTTTTCATGGCAGTGGGAAAACGCTGACATTCCTTCCCCATTCTGTTCTGCAGTTGCTATTTTTGCCCCTCCAACTCCCCCCCCCACTCCCCCCCCAAGCTTCTTCTCATTGCTCCTTTCTGCCGAATGTTCTCATCGTTTTCCTTTTTGGTTTCACTCTCTGTTTCTTGCTCCTGTGGTATTGCAAGGATATGTTATGAATTCAGTGACAAACTCTTCAAACATGTACAGATTGTGTCGCATTGGAGCTTCCCTACCTGTATAGAATCATCGTATCATTCATGTCGGGAAAGAGCTCTCAGGTCACCAAGCCCAACCCACCCCCACCATGCCCACTGACCACATCCCTCAGTGCCACATCTCCATGGTTCTTGAACACCTCCAGGGATGGTGACTCCACCATATGGTATACCATATAGGACATGGTAACAGTGGTGTGGACATGGTACAGAGTGACTGTCATCTCCACTGAAGGTCGATAGGGTTTCAGGGAACGAGCTTCATGCAAAAGAGGACCTGAATTTCAGCAGCACTTTGGGTGTCTTGCATAAGGTTCAGAATATTTAAAACTTCAATTAGAACTGCTGAAATAAAAGCATTAATGGATAGAGGACTTATAACAAGACTCGACGTGCTGTGGGAAATGCTTTAAAGGTGACCTGCAAATCCTTTTAATTGCTTTGTTGTTGCAAGAGATGCTGTGTGCCCTCAATAACAGGGCCAGTGAGGACATCAGCTCTAAGTTTAAAACAGCAAAAGTAAGTCAAAGTTGGAGGGTACAATCCTTGGAGGTGTGGCTGTGCTGAATCACAGTCTGCTGATGTAGAGGCAGATCTGAAAATTCAATGAAGTGAAGCTGGTCTCCTGTCCTCCAACCCGAGGTGTCCATGGGGCCACCAAACCTGCCCATCGCCCTACACCCATGTCCTCCGGCCTCGGGTCAGTAGGGAAGAGGAGTGCTCAGCACCCAGAGCCATAAGCACATCAAGGTTACACAGCCCCCATGGGGTCGGGTCCTTCTGGGAAATCTCACTGCCTCCTGAGGCCAGCACTTGTTCTCTCCAACCTGAGACATCAAGGACAAAAGAGGAGTCATTGTCCTCCTCAGGTCCAGGGCTGTCAGGAGGATTCAATCCACATTTTTTGGATGCTCAAATGCTGCATAAGAAGAAAATCAGGCCAGAACATCATCTCTAGGATGTGTTTGGGAAAGGGAGGGGAGATATTATCTCACTGCCCTGAGTGCTCCTTTCTACTCCCCCAGAAAAGCTGCTGCGAGTGAAGACAGCTCAGGAAATCACTCCCACACCCTTGTGCTCGCTGTATTCAGGGGGATGATGCATAAATGCTGGCATGGCTGGGAGGGCAGGGGACAGGCACACAGCTCTGGGCCTACCTGTGCTGGCACATGAAGTATATCCTAAAGTTTTTACTTTTTTTCATACATATATATATATTTTTTCTAAACACGTAGATCTTCCTTCTGGGAAAAGACAGGCTCAGCTTGGAGGTGGGGGCTGTCAGATGCTGCTGTCACATAGACTCAGAAACTGAGACACATGGATAATCTATGCCAGACAGTTTGTCTGACAAATTATTGTTGCTGCTGTCACTTACATTGTTCTATACATCATCTTCTCCTCCCATTGGTGTTTCAACCAAACCTGCCTCAGGATGACACTCACAGCCCTTCTCGTGACTATGGCAGCCTGAATCCCATCTTTCTCCATTTGTACACAGCAAGAAGGACCCTTTTCCCTTCTCATTTTGCTCTTTTCTCATTTTTCCCTTTCCTCATTTTGCCTGCAGATTTCTCCCCAGTGCCACATCCAGGTGAGTTTGGTCCCATCATCTTGTGCACCTCTTGGCAGTAGTCTATGATATACAGCCCAACATGGATCCTGCCACCATCTAGTGCCCTAAAAACTATAGATGCCCAACTGTTGTTGAGCAGTTATAGTCTAAAGCCTTCCAACAGCAACAGGAGGGCTTAAAAATGTCTCTCAGTGCCACCTCTGCTGAATGAGCATGCGAGGGACCAGGCATTTATTTCTCCTCCCAAAACTCCTCCCTGGATAACTGTGCCCCTGTGAGGGTCTTTCAGGAGGGGAACAAGTCAGCATTTCCTCTCCTTCCAGCTTTGAGATTTGCAATGACTGCAGGCAGAAAAGATTGCACATAAACCTCAGTTTGAGGTGGGGATATGGGATTTCAATCTGTGTGCTGTGCATAACAGGAACCCAGGCTGGGATGAATCATGCTATGTTACTTCAGTTTGAAATGTTTTTTGCACTGCGTAGGCTTTTCTAGGGCATATTCCATCAGGCTCGTTCCGGTCAGATTTACTTGGAACATTTTTAATCTGTGGTACACACACTTGAGATGTCAAAACCAGTAACAAAGTGGGTTTAACAACTCAACAAAGCCCTTCCACCATTTCTGCAGATCGCCGCACGTTTACAGAGCGCTCTTTAATCACCGCCGTTTGACTACTGCAGGGAGTTTTTTGTTAGATTTGTTGATTCTGAGGTATTTTGATTAAAATCACACAGAGTAATTCCACCTTTCTTCTCCTTCAATACGGTAATTTGTAAATATCACATGGATCATTTTCTTTTTTTTTTTTTTTTTGTCCTCCCAACCAGGAATGCAAATGGCCATGACGCGCTCCCCAAGGTATCTCCAAATAACCCTTCTCCTTTTAACCTTAGGGTTTTATTGTGTTAGTTGCTAGGGAACGCAGCAAGATTTATAGTCAGATATTGTTAATTTTGAAGGCAGTCTTCAGTTTCCCTGTAAATAGCACTGAGGAGTTGGGCTCTGCACCAATAAAACCTGCAGCCCAGCCCCGCTGTGCGGAGGCGAGCACCTGCTGGGAAGCACGGAGCCAAGAGGGAACACAACGTTCCCAAAAAATAATAATAAAACAAGAGAGAATAAAGGGGAGAAAATGAAGCAGCGCACCTCTCCCCTGTAGGCTGTGGGATCGGGAAGTTCTGCAGGATGGAGCTAAGCTCAGGCTCCAATGCCCTCTGGTGCCAGCGTGGCGAAGTGTGCACTGCATGCATCCTCTGGGCATGGCCCATCCTCACCCCCTCAAATTACTGCTTTATATCTTTTTTACCCCAGAACCGAGTTTCTTTCCTGTCGAGATCAGCCCTGCTTCTTGCTTCTTTCTGAGGATGGAGACATGCTACATTGTGCTGCTCTGTGCTCAACTGGAGGCTGCACAGAGCCATGCAGAGGGGCACTGGCACTTGGTACACAACCTCCTCATGCTGTGGCAACAAGCAATTTTTTTGCTATTTCTCACTCCCTTGAGCTTGCTTGCTACCCAGCAGGATGATCTGCTTTGCACCTTAAAGCTGCACTCTTTCGAGGCTACTTCAACGTTTCAGGAGCGTTCCTGAAAATCAGAAATATACCAAACATACGCGGGATAACACATGACAAGGGAAATGGTTTTAAACTAAAAGGGGAGATTCAGGTAAGGTGTTGGGGGGGCAATATTTCGCTCAGAGGGCAGTGAGGCAGTGGCCAGAGCTGAGGCTGCTCCGTCCCTGGAGGTGCTCAAGGCCAGGTTGGATGCAGCCCTGGGCAGCCAGAGCTAGTGGTTTAGTGGTTGGCAGCCCTGAGTGACGCAGGAAGGTTGGAACCAGGTGATTTTTGAGACCCATTCCACCCCAAGCCATTCTATGATTCCGTGATGATTCTATGATACTTGCAGCCTGCAGCTTGTAGTGCTCCCAGGTGACATACTTCTGTGCATTTAGGCTCTTGAAAGGCCCAGGCATGATGAAATAGGAAAAATCCAAATGCGAGTCATATCTAGAAAGCTTCACATACCACTTGCATAACGCAGAGTGAAGATGATGTAGAGGTGGAAATTATCAGATTATCTCAGGCATCTGACGAAGGCAGCTCCCAGGTCGTTCCAGGTGAGCCATGCACAGAGCTGTTTGGTGCTGTAGATGTTGACAAAAGCATTGGAAGGATTTTAAGATGCTCCAAGGCACTTTATGCAATCCAGTCAGCAGAATTTAGCAACACCTCTAAAATAGAATGTACTGGCTGAGGGTCCCTTAGATCAGATGTGTCACAGACCTGGGTGCATTGGCCTCCAGAATGCCAGGATTCAGAGGTATGCCCACTCCCAGCACCACCCATTTGGCCCTGCTCCCAAAGGCTGGCCAAAGCTGGGAGTTGAAACTAGATGATCTTTGATGTCCCTTCCAACTCAACCCATTCTATGATTCCGTTTCTAAATCCAGAGGCATGGGAGCAAACATGCCCCTGCTTTTTCTTGGCCGTGTTGGCTTTTGCTGGGCTGTTTGCAGGAAGCTGTCCTCCTTCCCTGCTACGGGAGCAATTAAATCATTTCACACCAAATGTTCTTTTCTGCGTAGGGTGGGGGAAGGCAGCAGCAAGCAGAGAACAGCTTCAAAGGGAAAGGTCAGCAAGCCGGAGAGGATGGATTAGAAAAGGACAATGCAGCAAAGACTTGATTAATTTAATTGCTTGTTTGAAATGTAGTCACAGATTAGAGTAGGATGAAGAAATTGTAAGCATATGAATGGAGCCAAATAGTGATTTAAAGGAAGAATGTATGCAAAGCCCTGCCTCCCCTGGCACCCTCTGCCTCCCATACAAAGGAGAGGATTCTCTAGACTCCTGGCTCTTCTTCTCGTGCTCTCAAAGCTGGAGATGCCAAGTACCAGCAAACACCCCGCAGCCAGATGTCACGGCTCGCAGCACAGCTTCACCCCAAAGCAGAGCTGAGGTGTTTGCTGGTGACAGTGTGTTGATGGGCACGGCCATGCATCATCCCATGCCATGAAGAACCAACCCCTGAATCAGCTTCATGAAGGGCGAACGTGTTTCTGCCTTCTCCTGGAGCCTGCATCAGGTCTCTGTGTACTGACAGCCAACAGGTCGTGTTTCCAAACACTTCAGAAATCCCATTTATAACCAGAGAGGGGCAGAAATCGTTTCACAGAAATTTCAGTTCTGATGGCTTTTTTTTTTTTTTTTTTTTTTTCTTTTATTGGAACAAACAAACCAAACTTCCCCTAGGAAATAAAATACAAAAAGCATGTGGGTTAGGTTAAAGCAGTACTCTGCTCTCGTTCTGATTTTTCAAAAACGGTGCCTCATGTTTGGTAATAGAACATAGCTTAAAAATTAAGCCAGCTTTGAAGTGGAAAGTCAGACTCTTCTGAGAAAGCCAAAAATAACTTCCCAGCATTCTTCATCTCACTATTGCAAAGAGAGGTCAGAAACTTGTCAACTAAACCTGCTTCTGGAAGGCTACAATCCCTGCTGCGTGGATTGCTCCAGGACAGGCAAAAATACTTGGAAAATGCTGAGAGACCGACAGGCACCGCTTTGGGCATCCCACTCCTTCTTCCTGCACAAAGCTACAGAGCTGCAGCCAGGAATTTGAACTGGGAAGGCACCCATCCCCTCCCAGTGAACGAGCAGCAGCTCAAAGCTTAGAGACTTCTGGATGAACTCAGATGTCATTCTCAAAAAGGCGTTTCTCTCAGTGTGAGGAGTTCAAGGAAGGACTTCTGACTCGGCTGGGCTGTTAATGCCTTCCCTAAGCCAGTTCTCAGTCAGCTGTTGGGAAGAGGACTCAGTCAGGAGATCCAGTCTGTGAGTGCCTCAGTGGGTTCACCATCTTCAGTCTTTTCCACCTTTCCCCATTTCTCAATACAATTTTCGTGGCCATGCAGAAGGCTGTTTTCTAGTAAGCTTCTTAATTTAAGCCAAGCTCGTTGAGACAGGCATTTCCATCAGCCTTCAACAAAATGCATTGCGTTTGTCTAGAGAAGAAAAAATGCTCACCAGTAGGCCAGGAGAGAAAGCTGAAGAGATCAACTGTGCCTCTGAATTAGCAGTGGTAGGCTGTGCAACAAGGCTGGAGAAGTGCACTGTAATTTTCACAGAATTACTGGAGCCAACAGTCAAAAGTGTTAAAATAACCCCATCATTATATTGGGCTGGAAAGTGAAATATTATTCAGGAGCCACGCATGGTGACGTGGCTCCACAGCAGCCCACATTTGGAGTCTTTTTAATCATTTATTAAAGAAAAATGACAGTAGAGAAGGACACTTTCGGTCACAGGCTAATGGCCATGGTGCCAGCAGGGGCCATTGAGGCCATTCCAGCTGTAAACCAAACAGCCAGGAGAAGGCTCTTCTTCCACCTCCAGGTACTGGGAGCTGGCGGGGTGACAATTCCATGCTGCAGCTGATCATGATCAGGTCACAGATCCTCAACCTGACTTCACAATTCTCCCCAGAGCAACATTTTAGAAACTGCATTTTTTTTTTTCCTCGATAATCAGTGAAGATTTGCAGTAAACCATTAATGGGGTCATCTAATTCCTGATCCATCTCTGCTTTTGAGTCTCATTTTTAAGCATTGAAGTTTATTTCAAGCTGTGTTGACATAAAATTGTTTACAGAAAGTTGACTAATTAGCAGTGCTCATTGGGACTCACGTTGCCTGCCACAACACAGAAATGCAGATCTTCAGCTCAGAAAGAAGCGCTTTTCTGCAATAATCTGTAACCATGTTTCTTTGCTGGCATCCCTGAAATTGCCAAGCAAAGCAAGTTGCTACACAGTCAAAATTTGCTAAAAGTAAGAAATCTGGAAATGGTTAATGAAAAGTTGTAAAGAAAAATAAGTCTCCTTTAAAACGTGTACTTGCCAGTTTACAATAAAGAAGATCATACTTTAGGAAATAGGCCAGTATATTTATATCTCTACTGCTACATAATTGCAAAAAGAATGCAGTTGGAATGCACGCTTGCATATGGCTCAGTTTCCAAATCAGAATGCATACAGGAACAGAGAAATACTTTGGTTTCCTAATATGCTAAATTTGGCCTTTGAGCCCATTGGTGAATCTGCGTGGATGCCCTATTGCTTATCAATGAGGGCAAAACCAGGCTGTCATCTTCGCACGGATGGAACCTCCAGGCCATTTGGGATTCACTATTTGGAGAAGGTTGGTACAACTGAAAGAGAAGCGTGCTTAAATCAGGCATGGGGCTGCTCTGAGGAATGCTGCTGGAGTTGGCTGTGGTGGCTTTTTCTCAGTTGATTTATTTTGGCTGATTTTATTAAATTGCACTGCTAAGAGGTCAGGTTACTCCAGCTCACCCTACAGGAACAATTGTCCAGAGTGGCTGGGCTCCCTGTTGCCCCTATCATCCCACAGCAGCCCCCTCTGAGAACACCATTCCACTCCTGGACAGCAGTCAGGGAGCACCCAGAGCAGTCACAGAGCACTGTGTTCCCCTGAAGGTCCCCAGATCACGAGCATAGCACTGTGCATGCAGCTCTCCTCCTCCCCACACTCCTTTTGCATGAGACAAGCAAACAGGGAACCCAGAGCATGCAAATAAATACCAGCACAGAACGGAATGTTTACCATTCACTGTATTATTCCCTTGTGTACAAAGTATTTTGCCTCTACAATAGCATACAGGCATTAAAATACGATGGCAAATGCAGAAAGACCAAACTGACTTGTCTTACAGATCTTTCCATTTCCTTTTTGAATATCATCAGAAAGAAAAAAAAAAAAAAACCAACAAAAAAAACAAAACTGTACAGGAAAGTGCTTGCAAAAAAAATATAATCCCCCCCAAACCCAACAAAGTAAACCCCACAACAGTTTGTAGAAAAATAATGGCATTGACATACAAAACCCGGAGTTGTTTCCTGAACTAGGAGTGTCCCATGTCTCTGCTCCTCAAAGTCTGATCCTGTTTAAAGAAGCCCAGTGATGAATCACAAGATCAGTGATCTATCAATTCTTACAGTTTGATACTTCTTTTCAGGTTCATCTGGCTCTGCTAATAGCTGTTATGAAACCATACAGCAGAAAGGAATGCAAATAGGTCAAAATAATTTGTCCTTTTATAAGTATCCATTCCTCTCATTACAGAAAATATAATAAGCCTGTACTTTCTAAGCACTACCGTTTCTCTCTGAAGTTCAAAGTGCAATTTTCCCTTTTACCCTACACAAGTTACACATGAGCAGTTATCATTAAAGAAAAAAACATCACTTACTCCATTTTGCTACTTTTCCCTTTTCTCTCCATCTTTCCCTCCCCCATTCCCTTTTTCCCTTTCCCTTTTTCCCTTTCCCCTTTCTTTAACCTTTGAAATGGTATTTTTGGCATTTTTTTTTTCACAGGGAGGTATCATTTCTTATTGTCATATAGGCAGAAGACATAGGTGAAATAGCAACCTAAGATATAATCACATCCACTTACTGTACGTGCTATTAAACAACAAATAAAAAAACCCACCCCTAATTATAAGTACAATTCTCATTCTCCCCTTTAAGCCTGTACATTAACGAGAGCGACAGGGCACACTGGTGAGTGCCAAGCACCAATTCTTTAGCTGCATTTTAACCCAACCCTGCTCCCAAATTGGATGCCCACTAATTAACATCCAACCATCAGGCTGACAAGTCTCACTCTGCGGGCTGCCAAACGCATGGGTTACGAGTGCAGGGAGCTCTCCTTTGGGGAGCTATGCAGAAAATCCTGAAGTCGGGTTTGCTGAATATCTGCAGCCCAAATTCAAAGACTTAGCTGGGCGAGTCTTCTGAAATGCTGGCAATTCTGTGCTGCAAATTCGTCCTTCATGCTCCCGGCTGCCCTGATGTAAGGCGCTGGGGCAATGTTTTCCTATTGCTACGTAGAATCAAGGAGAAAGAATTAAGGGACATAGTCATAGACTACAAAAATAATCTGGTCACATCACCCCCGTTCAACGTGCTACGAAGCTCTGCGCAGTGCTGCAAGCAGCAGGCTATGTACAGGCAGGGCATTGCACAGCCGCGTTTCTCCATTACAAAAACACTACAGAAAACACTTAAGTTCTGGTTGTACATTGGATCGCGGACAGCAAAGAGCACAGATGCCTTATCAGGAGGATAGGAAGCCGTACAGAAGTAGGCGTCAAGCAGCCTGTTTGTTGGGGGGGGAAGCACTGTGAGAGTACAAGCTGATCCTGCTGGAAACACAGCAGTGCTGACGCTGCACAGCACCACAGATGGGCACAGTGCGTGGGAAGCATCACTGGGATGTGGTACCCCAGCCCTGCCCCTGTGTCCCCACCAGCCTCACGGGTGGCAGGACCCCACACAGCCAACGTACATTAGGATTTTGTAACCGTGTCCCTAATGAGCTGTGGCTCCTCAGCCCAGGGAACATACGGTCCCATCGCCCTGCTGCCAGATGGAGGAGGGAAGCACGGTGGCACATGCAATTAGCAGGGAAATGGGTGTTTTTTGGAGCTCTACACAAAACAGGGCTCTGCTGAAGATCTGTCTGTAGGAATTTTCCTGAACGTGCAGCAGATCTCCATCTATTGCATAGAAACTGGAGTTGGACTCAGTGATCCTTATGGGTCCCTTCCAGCTTGGGATATTCTATGATTGAATCTACTGATGATGGATTCTACGATTGATTCTATTTGAATCTCTTGACAATTTCTCTGCTTTCTTCCTTTTCCCACTGATAAAGGCAGCGGATTAACTAAAATTACTGAGCGTTAATAAATACCATGTTAGCACCAAACCAGCGCTTTCAGCACTGGCCACAGAGGTCATGTGAAATTCAAAACATACCTAAAAGATAAAGATTGCTAATGCAACGAGCACTGTATTCATTGTCATGTTTTCCTTGAGTGCTGTCAGCCTAATTGCTAAATTAAAATTTAAGCACATCTTGTCTATTTTCCTTACATCAAGACAGATTGAAATGCCAAAAATACCCCAATGCAGATTGTGTAGCACCGTGGAGGGCTAAAGCAGCCCGTAACTGAAGGAAAATTACTGATTGGAAGTAAACAACTGAATACAGTGACAATAAAGTATCACTTGTCATAATGCTACATATAATGTAGAGTACGCAAAATGCAGTGGTTTGACTGCAGGATTTAACAATAAAAAATAAAAATAGTAAAAGCAGCCTTAATATAATGATTTTACGTACAAAAATATTAAATCAAAATAAATAATTCCAAACATAAATATTATACTGTACATTAAGAATATGCGATCTATATACACACATAAACAGGTTAAAAAAGTGGGAGGCAGAGGTATTGCATCGCTATCCTTCATCCATCTCATCTCCGCGGGCTGCTCTCAGAGAACCTGCAAGGCACAGATGGGGAGCACAAGTCATGGGCTCTGCCTTCTGGAGGCCAAATCCTAGAGCCCAAAGCCCAGGGCTGAGCAATGCGTTGGCTTTGGGAAATGGGAGCCAGATGCTCGGTGGCCGTGGCCTTACCATTGCTATAACACCTGCACGTCGAGGCCTGTTCCAGACGACGGAGTACACTTCCCACAGTAACCACCACATCTTCCTACAACTTTGGTACCATCCTGCAGGCATGAAAAAAAGCAGAAATCACATCTCACGTGAGGACTCTATGCTTTGAAAAAGCCAGCACTGGGTTATTCTATTGGTTTCAAACTAAAAGAGTTGAGATTTAGGTTGGATATAAAAAGTTTTTAATAAAGGTGGTGAGGCCCAGAGAGGTGATGGGTGCCCCGTTCTTGGAGACATGGCTTGGCTGGGCCAGGTTCTGAGCACCTGATAGAGCTGTAGGTATCCCTGTTCATGGCAGGGGAGCCGAACCAGATGGCCATTAAAGGTCCCTTCCAACTCAAACGATTCTATGATTCCAGTCAGGGCTTCAATAGGGAATATCTCAGAAGAAAAACAAACAATGCCTGAATCAATCTACAAAATTATAGTTATATTTAAATGTATGCAAATGTAAGTCCCTTTGGTATTGCCAGCTCAGATGCTGAACACAAATAAGAAAGGGCAGTTTTGATTTATCACGTTGCAAGATGCCCAAGGAGAAGGCCATTTGAAGGGATATCTCAAGGGCATCTACTTTCTTCAACTTGCTCCACAGTGAATAATCCCTTGTTCTGCTGTAATGAGTGCAAATCTTGGATCATGCAGGAGAAAGAACACATCTAGGCAGCATCAGCACTTTGGTGGTGAGTGAGCATGGGAAGAGCACGGAGGACATTTGTAGAGAAACAATTGTTTGGGAGGGCAGAGCCTGGATGCAGAAGGGCTCTGGTGCTGTCCCTCCTCAGCTCTTCACCTCCAAAGTCAGCACAGACCCAAAAGAATGCTGACCTTGGGCTGCAGAGCTCAGCAAATGAGGCAGAAAGTGGGGCAGGCAGCTCCAGCCTCAAGTCAGAGGATTGATGCCAGCACCAGCAACACCTACACACGGCCTTCTTTGTCCCACCTCTGTAGAGTTCTCCTCTTGGTCATTTCAACGGTCAGACAGTCCTTGGGGGGAATTTAACCCTCAATTACCAGAAAATTGGACTTAAGTGCAGGACAAGCTTGCACAAAACATTTATTTTTAAATGAGCTCCATCCCACCCTTGACACAATTGATCCATGATTGCAGCGGGCTGCTGTCATCTTTTCTCGCTTGCCTTCCTTTCTGATCCTGCTGCAATTACACCCCTGGAGCACTGCTTGACAGATGCCACCGGGTGAGAGAGGCAAGAGCTGTCCCTTAGCCTCCCTGCCCCTTGTTTTAACTCTGATTGCATCTGCTCTTTGCAACCCCTAGGGCTGCTTGGGCTTCTCCTTTCTGAAGAGGGAAGAATTGCCAAGCACTGGTCAGAGTGAACATGTGAGCTCTGTGCCATTTCCCTTACACCTGCTGTGCTGGAGCACGGACCTGCAGCATCCAAAGCTGCCAAAAAGACTCCTTTAGCAGCTCCAGTACCAACAAGGCTCAAGGCCAACTCTCTCAAAGGAAACTGAAAGCAGCCCAAGAGAGGATATGTTACAAATTGCTTACTGTTAAATGCCTCTGGTGACCTCCTTAAGGTAGAATGTATAGAATCATAAAGGTTGGGAAAGACCGCTAAGATCAACTCATCCCCACTGTGCCCACTGAATCTTCATCCTGGGACCCTCCTGGGGTCAATCCCTGCTCATCAAATCCAGCGCTGCCCACCTTAGCCAGCTAATTACAGGTAGCCCTGTCCCACAGCACTCATGGCCTGCAGTTTCACCACTAAGCAGGCTCACTAATTAATTGCAATAACTCTGATCAAGTTAAACCCACTAGGGTCCCCCCATTACAATTACGGGCAACACTTCGTTTCTAATGTCAGATGTTAGATTTCTGTTAGCGTCTCCTTGAGAGATGTCGGCAATTAGAAACTTCCAGTGAGCGGGCAGAACCATAATTAACATTATGACTTACTGCATTATGACTTACTGGGGATTTTTGAATTTCTGACACTGCATAATTCCCTTGGGAAAGCCACTTCGCCGTTCCCGTTAAAGACAGGCCTGTCCCATACAGGTCTATGCTGAAGCGACCCTAAAAAGCAAGGAGAGAAGCCTGGTTACTCCCAGAGCCCTGTGCCACAGCCACACTTCTCACAGCATCAACTGTATAATGGGATCTTGATTGCGGTGTTTTCAATTTCTCCATCACTCTGACAGTGATTTGCACACACTGCACAAATCGCAGCGTGTCTCCGGTTAGGAATTTCTTTCTCATTTGTAGCTGCAGGGAAGGAGGGGCTTTGCTTGGTTTTTCAGTGTTTTCACTCAGTTTTCTGCTGCTTTTTCATGGTTTGCCAGTTGAGGGCATTCTTGGCTTTCCCATGGCAAATGTTGGAACTTGAAATGCTCCAGCAGCTGATGGAGAAAATGCCCAGGAACACAGCAGCTGCTCTCACTTTCCCTTCCTCAACTGGAGAGGGCACACTTGTTCTTATTTTCCACATTTTCCACTGAGCTGAGCTTTTTTTTTTTTTTTTTTTCAGCCTTCAGTAAAATAAAAATTCTTTTCATTTTTTCTTAAATACGTTCTGTCCTTTATCCTCCTGATTTCAATATACACAAAATGGATGCAAAATTCATGGCTGTATCAGCACCCAACACAGATCTCCCAGTTTTCCTCTGGCAAACCCCATCCTACTTCATTTCTGGTCACAGCCCCAACTCACTACAGCACCAGAGGGCTGTGAGCTTTGCTCCCCATGACTGCTGTCTGGTCGGTGGGTGGACATAAGCAGCCAGGAGCCTACCGGAGGTGAGAAGCCAATCCTTAAGCTGCAAAGCTCAGCTGTAAGGTCCCAGCCCTGAAAGCAAAGAGGGAAGCAGATGGAGGGATGCCCTCTGCTGCCTGTGAGTGCGACTTACTGTTCAGTGCCATTTGCAAATGAAGTCCGGAGAGTCCAAGGTGTGGGGACTGTACATAACAAAAGGCACCAATTCCTATTCTGAAATGCTATTGTCAAATACCTGAGGACATTTGGCTGCGCTGTAGCAGTCCCCAGCAGTGGCATAAGGAACTGGTCGTCCATCATGCGTCCGGGCAAACTGTAAGTCAGTTGCTGCAGAGAGGAGTTGGTGAATAACACAGAAAGGAAGATGCAGGGAGAGAAAAAAAACACACGTAAACATGCTCTTTGCTAAAGTTTAAATTCACTGAAGCTGTTTTTGAACATTAATTAAGACCTCACCTTCTAGACTTTTAATACTAAATCCCCAATTCATCCCAGACTCCCAGCACTGAGTTTCACAGAATGCCCATTCACTCACATTTACAGATGGGTTCAAATACATTGGTGATGTAAGGCCTAGATGTAAATAACAACAAAACCAGAAGCCCTAACTCTGCTTTTATCTCTCTATCAGACAATTTCAAATTTTGAAAAAGGACTTGAGACCTTCTAAATCTTCCTTTTGAACAAAGCCAAAAAACTGTCCAAAACCGCCCCCAGCCCAGGGCTCAGGGATTGAAAAGGATATGGGATGTGTTGCTCTAGATCTGAAGCCTCATTCTGATGGGGATGCATAACAGCTCCTGCCTGATGGGGGTGCCCAGCATCTTTTGAGATTCATCAGGGAGCTGGTATCGAATTTTCTAAGGATCTGAACCTAGAAGCTCTTATAGCAGCTTTTTACAGTTTAGTAGACTGGAAGGTCTTTTGGCTTGGAAATAAAGCAATGACAAAAACCCTATCAGAGAGAGAGTCATTTCAGGAGAAAGGATTTTTATTTGCTAACAATAGCCACTATTTACTGAATGAGCTCCCAATAATGCACTATGTTTCTAAAACGTTTGCTGGAAACTGACAGCATCCCTGAAGTCAAAAGGACTGAAACTGTCCCCATGCAGCAAGGAAGCTCCCAGCTCCTCAATGTGCTGGTCTCAGGATACCACTTGTTTTGCACACCTGCAGTCACCACCTGTCCTGCAAACCCCCAGCCTCTCTCCCCATCAGTTATCTCCCCAGATTCAACCCCTCCAAGAGTCTCTTCCACTCCTCCACACACCAGCACTGCCAATAAGCAGCTTTGATGCACTTGGGTTACAGCTTCTAAGTGCAAAGGTGACCAGGTCTAAAAGCTTTCAAAGAGAGAGCTCAGCAATAAGCCTCACTAGATAGTACTGCCTGCTTATAATTACAGCTACATTTGTGTAAAATAAACATGATTTTGTTTTTAACGGCAAGGCCCTGTATTTACTCACTTATTATTTGCATAGTGTTCAGGTCCAGCCTTACTTTGCTGAAGGTGGAAAACCCAGCTGCTGTGTAATCTTTCCTACACTGGCAGTCTTCTCGTCTGCTCCCATTATACGGACATTCGGTCGGGTTATGCAATCTGAATCAAAAGAAAACCCTTTCTACTCATGACTGGAAAATATTGCCACAGCAATCAAAGACATCGGGAAGCTCAGAACTAAAGGGATTCCTTACCTGTATCCATACACTTCTGAAAAGTTCTCTGCATCTCCATTTACAAGGGTCACGTACTCCTTTGGGCTGTCAGTCTGCATCCCAGAGCAATACACCTGGGGGAGAGAAGTCGTGATTTTGTCAGGCAAGGTATGCGAAGGGAATGCCCAGAAAACTGAAAGTAGGAAGTGCAAGTGGAAATTGAGGAGAACACACAGTGTCCTCTACCCCTTGGGAAAATGTACAATCAGTCTGCAGCTGAAACATACCTTTAACGTCTTCCCTTTGACTTTAAGGAAATATTCACCGTCTTCAGTGACACCTTTGAGAGTTTTAACATCATTGCAGCTCCTTGGTAATTCACCTGAAAGAAACCAGAACTGCATGTCATCACTGAGCGATGGTATAGCACACTTCTTTTGCAAGGCACCTCAAGCAGCAAGGCAACGTGTTCATTTCTAAGAGGCATCCCTGGAGCGCCTCAGTGCTTTGCTGGATGGCTCCCAACACTTGGAAATACTGCACACCTCCAGGAGCTTGACAGGAACAGATGCTCAAGGCATAAGAAAAGCAAAGGAAGGTGCAAAGCTGCAGACTCACAGTCGTGGACGTTGTGGCATGTCCTCCTCTCCTCGGGTTTCAGATCCACAAGGCACAAGTTGCTGAGCTGGTCATCGTTGGTCAGGCACTGCACAGAGCGGTGCATGATGCCAACCCCACAGGTCACAGAGCACTGCAAGACCAGAGGCAGAGGGTCGTATTTTATCTCAAGGGCTTCTGGGCTTTGGACCATAAGAACCAATTTCCTTCTATAAAGAGGCAGTGGCAAAGGTCTCCATTTTGCAAGGACTGAATTTTAATCACAGAAGTAGCCTCTTCGATTATTAATCCCTTCATTATATCGTCATCCTTAATTATTTCAAGAAGATGGTACTTCTCTTAGCACTTACCTACTTAGTGAATGAGACTATGTTGGTTAAGGTCAACACTGTGCTCAAGCAAAAATGTTCTTTTTTTGCAGTGGGAAGCTTGCACAAAAAGAAATGTTCACCAGAAGGACTGAACGCTAGATGTCCTCTCCTGGTGGCTGGAAGCATTGCTTGGACATTGGCAGAGGCCTCTGAACAAGCATGGCACAATCTGCTGTTTTCTAACCAAACTGTACCATCTCCAAGCTCCCTTTCCCCTCACCGCCCAGAAAAATGGCAAAATCTGCATAAATTGTGTGCTCAGATGGCCCAAATGAAGGCTGAAATGCTGAAGGTTACCACACCATTTGCAACCTGGCATTTGTTCTTCATTAGTTCCAAATCCATGACACTTCACCATGAAGCAGAGCAAAAGGTAATTTACAGTAAACCCCTTGAAAATCAGAGGTGAGCAGGGTCATGGCACTTTGTAGTCTCTGATACCTTCAGCAGCCCAAAGAACATGCTCTCTGAAATGGATACTCTTCTCAACAGAGCTGCATTAACAAGCTGAATGTTTTGCACTGAAATTCTGGGTGGAAACACCAACAAACTGAGACTGAGCTCTTTGCTGCAATCCTTCTGCCGACTCTCAGGGAGGATCTGAGGCTTCCTGTGGGGCATGAGGAACTTGGGTTTCAAACAGCCCTGCCATTTACTGTGACAACTACATCTTGCTTGACTTGACCCTCGTTGCCTCGTAAAGGTTTGACAAATTCCTACAAATGCCTGAGCTGGGTTAATAAATCAAATTTATGGGAGAACTGTCACATTTCAAAGAATGTTAGAAGCCCAAAGAAGTGAAATGTTATCACCTTAACCAAAATTTGATCTTGTGTGGAGCCATTTCTGGGGCTTGAAGTACAAATAATTTTAACAGAAAGGTTAAGTTTCTTCCCCTGCCACGTCCCAGCATTTGTAAGGAGAAGGAAGAAGGCGGGGAAAGACAGAGGCTCTGAGCTTTTAAGGCTCAGATTACCAGAGTTCAGCCTGTTGCTGTTTCCCAAGCCTTGTTCACACACATGGACAAGCAGTATTGCCCCAGCTGCCAGCTATCCATCACTCCCTCTACTCTAGCACAATAGTTTTGGGTCCTTTTTTGGCAGTACCTCACATTCTGACTAAGCAATCAGCAAGGCCCTCAACATGCCCAGAAATATGGACGACAACTGAATTTTTATGGCAGTTATGGCACTCATGGGTGTCATGACCCCCACATATGACAGGGCTCAGCACAAAGCAGAGGACCCTACACAGCATCAATGGAACTCAATGCATTCATTCACGCAACTCTCCAACACCACTCCCCTACCAAACCTTAGGAATATGTAACAAAGAAAAACAGGTTTGTTAAAATTATTTTGGTTAAAAAAAACAAACTGGTTTGCCAAACTTACGCTTCCCCAGTTGCTGACGCGCCAGGATGCAGAAACAGGGCACTCCCCGAGGTAGCAGGGCTGGATGTTGGGTGGCTGCGTGCCGGGGCAGCTGACCGTGTTCTGGTAGCCATATTCGTAGTGGTCCTTGCCGGTGTAAATCTCGCTGCACGACACCAGGCGCTGCCTGTAGCCCTTGCCGCAGGTGACGGAGCACTGAGGGCAAGGGGAAGCATGTGTCAGCACTTACAGGAATGGCAAACTGTTGTGAGGAAATGCTGTAATTATTACGCCCATCAGTACGCAGAATAGCTACAAGGCCTTGGACACCAGTGCTGCTCCAGGACCTGTGCCCGGATGGCTCCTGGGCACAATCCTCCACGTGTCAAGAAAGGAGCAGGTAATCCCCTGGGAACAGAGATATCTACTATCTGGGTTTTCTCCTTTTATTTTTATTTATTTATTTTTGCCCATAGTGAAAGAAAATGGTCAAGATGCTGAACTGAAGGAGATGGAAGAAAGGTGGTTTTCCTTGTAATTAGAAGAAAACCAGTGCCCAAGACTTTCCCTTCTCTGTCCTTCTCCTTCCTGTGCTTTCTTGGATGGCATGCCTTTCCTTCCTTCCCCTCAGTCCCAGAATGTTTGTTTTTTTTTCTTTATCCTGGCTCTTTCTTTTTAATCAGGGCTATGTCAGCAGCTGTCTCCTCACTTCCTTCTGCTGTCCTTCCAAGTGGAAAGTAATCCTGTGCTCGCTGAAGAGGGAAGCAGGCTGAGATTATACCCTGGGTACTGTATGCCCCTGCATACAGTGCCTGCTACAAAAAGAAACCAAGGATGGCATAGAATAGAACCAAGACCATGAGTAGAACAGAACTGAACTCATGAATAGCACAGAACAGAACCCATGAATAGAGTAGAGCATAGTAGAACAAAATAGAACAGAATAGAGGAGAGTGCCTGCTGGATGTGATGTGCTCTGGAAGAAAACTGCCTCCTGATAGCAGCCAGGACTTTGAGCACATTGGTGTTTAAGTACCTTGGCCATCTCCTGCACCCTTCTCCTCTCTGTCCAGCAGGGAAATTGCACACAGAAACAAACCAACAACTACTAGTTAAACCATGCAGCCCTGCCCTTGTTGCAATATCCCAGTGAGGTGGGCAGCAAGAGGAGGGAGCCTGGGGTAGTGCGGCCAGGTCCCAGCCTGGGGTTGGAGACAGGGATGAGGACTCACCTCTGACCACTCCCCGGTGATCCAGATGTATTCGCAGGGTGGCAGCCCGCAGCTCTCCATCTCTGGGGGCCGTTTGCTGGCATCGCAGTGGGTGCTGCTCTGCACCTGCTTGCTCTCATCCACGCAGAACACCTTGCGGTACCGCGCCGCCTCCCCACATGTCTTCATGCACTGCTCACAAGAAACAGCGGCTCACCCAACCCAGTGGGGGTTTTGATAGATCAACCCACATCCCCACACCCAGCAAGCCTTCCTCCAGCAGCCTGAGTGAACTGGGCATCTCGTGGGGGCATATCTGTGAACAGTGCCAACACCTGCATCCCGGGTGCCCATCTGTCCCCAACCTATGGAGGTGCCAAGGCACAGTGCAGGGATGGAGAGGAGCTGAGACAACAGGATGGGTTCCAGCTGTGGTGGTACCAGGAGATGCAAAGGGACATGCCAGGACAGTGAGAAAGAAATTGGCCAACCCCATCATCTTGCCCCCACTAAACAGAGACAGCTGCCCCTTACACAATACAACACCACTCCCTTTATTGTAACCAGTTTCATCCACGCATCTTCTGATTCTGTTCCTCTTTAAACATTGCCTTGCCTGATCCCGACCCAGGCTACTTGAGCACAAACCCTCCCTGAGGTCTAATGAAGACCTCAAGGTTTTGATTCTTTGCTCAAATCCTTTCCCTGGCTGTGAGACTGCTCCTGCTGCCCACAAAGCACTTGCAATGCTCCTGAGAGCAATCTGTATGGCCAAAAAATGCAAATGAAACAAAATAAATCAGCACACAAATGACCATCTCTGCAAAACCATATTTTTGTTCAGTCCTTGTCTGTAATGAGCTCTTAACACTTCCAACTAACTGGATTAAGAAGGAGAAAAAGTGCGTGAAGGTAATCATTTTATGTAACTTGCAGGGGATGTTTTTTCCTCAGGAATGGATAAAACACTCAAGCAGACCATCCCCGGTGGTACAGAAGCACTGTTTGAAGTCTCCCAGGCTCGGAGGACTGTGCCAGTTTAATCTCGTTACAGCAGCTCCCGCACTCCCGGCTCACCTGCAATTAGCAGATCTTAGCAGGTCCACCTAATTGCCAAACGCTGTCAGAATCAAAATATTTGATAACTTTGGGAAATGAGATCAATACGCAGTGTAATATTTGCCATAAATTGGCAATAACCACGCAGGATGGGAGGGGGATCCAGCCCTACAAAGCAGCCTTGTTCTGAAGGAATAACTCAGCAGCTATTAGGCAACAGCCAATGTTGCAAAACCCGCAGTCTGCCAACAAACCCCAAGGGCTTCGTGAGCTTTTCAACCTTATTTACTCTCTCGCTTTAAGTCCTTGCAGTGGAAGTTGCTCCTAGGTCTGTGTTGAAGCACAGCCATGCTAAAGGGGCTAGAGGAATTTGCCGGAGTGTGATTTGCCCAGAGAGCAAAGAAACCATGCTGTATGTGTTTGCCTCTGATAGCTCCCTGTTATGTAAGGAAAATGGGAAATTGGGTTATTGCACAGAGTGCAGCATCGCTGGTGCGCAGCGGGATGCTCAGTTTCCCTGCTCTCATATTTCCCCTTCCTCACATATATTTAAGCCTAAATTTGATAGTTTTTGATGAATGAACTGTCTCTGCCATCAGTGGGTATTCCGACATCGGTCATGAGCAATAACCACATTGAAAGCCCATACTCAATTAAGATCATTGATTGCTGAGAGTGACACACTCAGACAGACAGAACTATAGTTCAGTAAGGTTGGGAAAGACCACTAAGATCATCCAGTCCAACCATCAACCCATCCCGCCATGCCCATAACCACGTCCCTCAGTGCCACATCTCCACAGTTCTTGAACACCTCCAGGGATGGTGGCTCCACCACTCCCTGTACAGCCTGTGCCACTGCATCACCCTCTTTCTGAGAAGAAATTGTTCCTAACATATATTCCTTATATGTCACCTTGTTTTGGTCTTCTCTGCAAATTATGGTCAAATGGCCAACTAAAGCTCTGTGCATCTTGCCCTCATCAGTTAATTGCAGTTTGATTTTTGGCATTTTGGGGGTAACTGGCAATTAAAATAATCCCACTGAGACATTAAATACAACACAAAGACAGTGAGATATAATACAAATAATAAAACAAATCAAAGAAACACTGCAGAGATTCCAGTTGGCCACAGCAAGGTTATAAGACATAATTCACACAAGAAACAGACAGATCAGCTGGCATGAAAGGGCTTTTTCCTTTGGTATGAAGACAGATTTTGTAAGAAATCTCATGCTCATGACCCATCTAAATCTCACATAAAACAGCAAGGCCAGGGGACAATGGAGATGGATAGCAAGAGCTGAAAAACAGCCCAGGCATGTGACAAAAATCATCTCTTTCGCCCCATTTCCCAAATTGTGAACTATTTTCCCCACAGATCAAATTAAGGACTGTTTCAAGCAGTTCTGCAACTCTTCTAGAATAATAATAATTAAAAAAAAATCCCGAAGGCATTGCTTTGTGCAAGCATTCATTGTGCTTCTTGTTTTTCTAAATCAAACAGTGAAGCGCAGATGAGGAACAGCCCCACTCCAGAGGCACTGCAGACATCCCTTGGGTGGCTCTGCAATCCAAAGCATGCAAGCATGCCTTCATTTCCCCCAAAAAGCAAATGTCAAAGATTCCGCAGCTTCCAGAGCTGTGCACTGTCCCTCCCACAGGTTCATACTCAGACCCTCTCTATTGCTTTCCCCTCTTGGTGATCCCTCACATAGCCGGGCCTTTTCTATTGATGTTCTCCTTGCTGCTGTGGGAATTGAGAACAGCTAATTAATACTGACCCAACAACTAAGTGGTAAATGGTTTTCAATAAGTTCCTTATTACTTCTCATTGGCAAAACAAACTTTTTCTAAGCAACAACAAAATGGGGCAACAAGAAACCCTCTTGACAGATTCCCTTTAAAGATAAGAAATCAAGAACAAGACAGCACAGGGATGTTATTTTACATCCTGCTTTCATGTCAATTAGGGTTCATTGCTTGGAGAATATTAATGCAATCTGTGCCTCCTCACTGCAAGTAGCACAGCCAGGACCTATGGCTGGGGATAAGGAGATGCTACATTTATACCAGGTACCTCAGAACAAAATAAGTGCTCTGAACTGCTTGGAATCAGCTACAGGGCTGAGCTCACAGCAGGTGACACCTACACGTTCCTATTAACCATGAGCTCTGGGTGAGGAAACACCAGGAATAAAAAGCACCTTAAAAATGTTTGAGATTTCCTTGATACAGTGGGGAGCCCTGGGAAACTTTGGAACACATTAGCATCCACCTTAGGGTTAGGGTGGGAGGCAGGGGCTATCACCACCGGCTTCAGAAGTGCAGAAATAAGGGAAAGAAGGCAAAAGGAAGATGTAGGGCAAACAACGTTTCCGTGCTAACGATGCTGTTGGACAAGAACTGTGACTGTGTGCTGTTTGCTGTCTGTAAATCTATTAGTTAGGGACATTTGAGGGGCTCTGTTGAAGCAGAAGTTCATTGCCACAGCTTTGCTGCTGCCTTCTAGACTGCTGCTACTTTGGGACGCCTGTGCTGTGTTGGGACGCTTCAGCTCATGGCAGGTAGCAACAGGGCACAGTGCAGGACTCTCAAGGACCCACAGCCTTATGCATGGAGACACTACTTGGGATTATAAACACATCATATGGAACGAAGCTGAACCTGTTTGCATTAACTGTTTCATAACAGTGACCATAATTCATGTTTATCCTGTTCTCCAGAGCTAATCACTACTGCAGGCATTGAGGTGAAGAGGACCAGGCTCTGATCCCACACCTGCACTACCAGTGGGATCTTTGTTGCCCTAAGGGTGCAGAATCTAGCAGTGGTTCCGCAGTGAGGCATTTGCTTCTGACAGGGGGCCTTCTGCCTCCTCTGTCCCTGCATCCCCCACTGAGGGTGCGTGATGGGGGATCCCATCCCCTCTATGGGACTCAGCTTCATCATCTTTCCCATTTCCAAGGCTGGCAGCTCCTTTCACAGCCCAAGGACAGCAACTCTTTGTCCTTCTGTCCCAAACACTTCTGACCCTCTCCTCTGTAGCATTTTAGGCAGCCACTTGCTGAGGATCACCTGCACACCCTATACCCCAGCACCACCAGGCAGCTCACCCATGTAATTGTCAGAGGGAACAGGGCAGTGAAGCAAGAACCACCATGCTCACCACTTCCTCCAGATCTATGTGCCCGCAGCAGCAGGGCTGGCTCTACTCATATAGGGCCACAAACCTCACAAACCAGACCCAAGCACACCGCACCCCAAACCCACTCCATATTTGCATAGGCCCCAGCCAAACACAGGGCAGCACGAACCAATAAACTAACACCACCGTGCTATTCCTCCGCTCTCCCTTAAGCGCAGCGAGGGAAGAATCACAGCCAGCAGGCATTAGCATCTCCCCCGCCTTCTTTTTTCTTTTTTTTTTTGGCAAGCCCAGCATGCAACCCCTAAAACCCCAACGCAGATAGACCCAGGCCCCCCCACCCCCGTTAAGAGCCCGAGCGGGGGCCGGCGGGAGGGGTCCCGCTTACCGCTTGCCATTCGCCCGCAGCCCAGCGATGCGTGGGGCACTCGGGGAGCTGGCAGTCCCGCTGGGCTGCAGGTTGGCTCGCAGGGTCGCACGCTGCCGTCGGGGCACCGCCGTGGCACTGCACCGCGCGCCGCTGGACACCGCGACCGCAGGACACCGAGCACTGCGGGAAGGGACAGAGGTGGGTGAGCGGCACGGGTTGCTGCGGGGGTCTGTGCTTTGCTGTGCCTCCAGCCAGGCTGAATTCTGGCTCAGCTGAAGGCAGAAGGAGTTCTAGCTGCTGATTTCAGCAGCGTCAGGTTTTCTCAAATCTAAGCCCGAGCAGGGGGAAATGCTCGGAGCTTGTATGCGCAGTTCAATGGGACGGTTTCCCAGAGCTGCGAGGCTCTGTGTGTTACTTCTCCTGTAGAGAACGGCTTGGCTGGGAAGGGACCTTAAGTATTATGTAGTTCCAGCAGTTCAATATACACAGCTCAAAATACATCACGATTGTCATTGCAGCAGGCTTTAAGGAAAAGCAAACTTGTGTTATGTAGAAGAAGGTGTACGGCAACCTAGATGTAAAGTTATAATGCAGTTGCAATTCCTTCCAGCACACATTCCAACACGCACATGACTCAAGTCAGGATACACTGTAGAACTGTGAAAATTAGCATCTTTGTAAATGAACTGCTTTTCTTATCCCTATTATACTGTGGGCACATTTCTGCCTGCTTCCAGGCACAGCAGGAACAGCCCGAATTTCTCTCTCTCAGACACCTTCAAGTTATTATCTGCACTACAATGCTTCTAACAGCTTGTTTTTTCTTTCAGACAGCATTTCCTACTGTTGTGACTGCACACTGTAGCCCGTTTGGCAGTACTTCATTTCCTCCTGATGCGAATGCTTTCTTGCTAGGTCTTAAGGGATATTATATAGACAGAAGAGAAAGGATGTGTATTTCTGAAAGAAAGCATTAAAAATCAAAAGGCATTCGTTTAAATCACGGCTTTTACCAAATTACTCTTTGCTGAATTAACAATTAATATGTGCATCCTTATTGATCCATTAGGAACTTAGAAAACGAGTTTTTAGCCCATTATTGAAAAGTCAGGGTGAAGTTTTCCTTACACCTTTTCCTAGGGGGATAACTGCTGCCCAGGGAGCATCTTAAACAAGTTTCAACCCCAAATACTGGTCAGCAGCTTCTGCCTGTCCTGGGAACATACAGCTGTGGGCTGCTCAACCCTAGGAGCTGGTGGCTTGAAGCTATTCAGGCTGGGGGAGACGGAGGTGTGATGCCCTAGGGGCTGCCAGCAGCCTCTTCATCCTTTCTATGCAGTCTGTGCACTTTCCTTCTCCTGAGGTTTATCACCAAGCTGCTGAGCAGCAGCTCAGATGTGAAGAAGATGTGCCTTGTAAAAACACAAGATATGACTGCAGCCTGTAGCTAGAAGGTGTAAATATCAGACTGAGGGAGAAACGTTGGTGAAAAGTAAATGGCCATAATTGATAGCAATTACAAGATCCAAACACATTACATCTGACATTTCACTGCAAACACAAACACACTTAGATCTTGGAGAAAAAGCCTTTTTTTTTTTTTTTTTTTTTCCGGTTATTAGAGATACTAGAAATGCTTTGCTGTAGGACAGCAGATTTGTAACATAGAGAGGAACTGCCCGGCCTCTGAATGCAGAACACCCAGAAGAGCAGAGCGCTGCTGCTTGCTGCTCATGGCATCCCAGTGTTCCCTAATTGCCCAGCCACAGGAGATACTGCAGGCCATAAATCACCTTCTTACTTTCTCCTCTTGCATAAAATTAACTCCAATCACGTGGAGGACCGTTGGAATTTTAGAGCACTTACTTACTTTTATCAATTATTATGAGTGCATTTTAAAGCAATCGACAGAGCATTGCGTTATTATGCTTACAATTATTAGCTGTAAGAAGAACTGCTTTCAGCAGCACTCACTTCAAATGAGGTGCAAATGGGAAATGACAAGCGCATTTAATGGCCTTTTATTTTCCATCCTAACGCTGCCTTGTGTGCCCAGGTGTGTTAATGGTTTATCTGGTAGGCAACTTGCATGCAGTGAGAATTGGTGTTTTGCAAGACAGACCGCGAGAGAACGCGATGCTTTTACAAGGTAACAGTTCATTTAGTCGGGGCCTTTCAATAATTCTGCACACTAATGAGGTAGATAGAGAACTGAAGTTCAGAGCTAAAAATGCCTTGCGGTTGGACTCAAGGTGAAAACAAAAACGTTCTTTTCAGGAGAACAAGGGTTCAAGGTATGCTCTCAGCAAACAAGATGCTTAAGAGCTCCATGTGCTTTCCCACACCAGCAACCTCTGCTCTATCTAACCAGTGTGTGACATTTTAATGAAGCAAAGTGAAACGATGATGATATTAAGGAACAGAAGATAGCAAAAAGCATTTTTAAGCTCTGATTCTTCATCAGGCTTCCATAGGAGGCTGATAGTAAAATTAATTTCAGATTTCTCAAAACTAAAGCAGATTTTGCTTGTGATCTGACAAATTTAAATAACAACAACATTAAAAACACGAATAAATAATGATTTTTCATAATATTACACACTAACAGCTTTCCTAGCAGAAGCTTAACATATACAAGGAATTTGCTCTCAGAAACACCAAAAGCAAGCTGCTGTGTACAAATCAGTGCTGCTCCACTGCTGCCCACGGAGTTAACATAGTTATACACCACCTGAGGAGCTGGCTCAAGCCTTAACCCTTGCAAAGAGGACAGAAGTGATGGGAAAACCATGTTGGCTTCTAGCCGGTTTGATAGAAGAGGAATATCAAAGGGTGCAAAAGGGTATACAACAAGTCTCACCTGTCCCCAATCTCCTGATTTCCACTTCGGACATCTGCCCCCTCTGCATTTCTTTTGCACATTGGGCTTAACAAGGTGCTTGCAATAATCTTCTTCTACATGCCTCCCTTCCTTTGTCAAACAGTACACAGTGCGGTGCCTTTGGCCCCTTCCGCAGGAGACAGAACACTGTAAATATAAAGTAACAACAAATCAGCTCTGGTGCAGGACAGGACGACCTATGTGGTTCAGCAAGGGCCATGGCTACGTTTTATTTCAGCTGGACCAAGAAGAACGTGAAAGGGACCGTTTCCATTTACCTTGGTACAATGGGAGGTCAAAAATTGCTATATGAAGGGGGAATAGTGTGATATGCACCTTGACAGAGGGAAGTAACTGCACAGAGGACCAGGCAGAGGGGCAAAAAACAGTTTTTCCATGTCCTCAGTAGTAAAGCTGCTGTTTGTTTTACTTTACACCAGCATAGGCTGATTTTTTTTTATTTTTTATTTTTAATAAAACAAAGGCAAAAAAACCAGGACACGCTCATCCTTAAGATTTATGCATTTTGAAAGCAACCCAGAAGAAGGCAGAGCTGGAGGAATGAAAGCAAAAAGCAAAGCAGCAGGTATGTTAGCTGCAAGCTTTGTAGTGAGGCAACGCATTTCAACCTCCCTCTGCAGGTTCACTGAACTTTTTCAAATGTGACCGCTTCTGGCATGCAAACCCCAAGCAACTTCACTTTGATTTCAGATTAGTCTCCTCCAAAAGATTTAGGAATCAAAGGGGTCTGGAATCACGACAAGAATTTAATATGACAGTTCCTTGTAGAACAAGCCTCTTACTCAGCATGATGCACCCAGAAACTCAGTTTCAATTTCTTCATTACACGTTATGCAACTCATTACATGCTGTATCACAGGCAGCCTGAGCGCAAACACACGGATCCAACCATCTTTCAATATAAAACATTCTGCTTTCTTGTCAAAGAGGAGCAACCATGCAGAGATCAGCTTTCTTCCTTCTTTTTGGAGCTGCTCCATCACTGTATTTGCTAAGAAATAAATTACAGCCCAAACTCTTCCCAGCCTATAAATACTTTTGAAACTTAACACGCTACAGAGATCACATGTGTAGCGGTTCTGGAAGATCCATTAGAGCAGAAATTGGCACTTGCATTGACAACTGTGATCATTTTAAATTACAGCACTGCTTCCAAATCATTCAGCCCCTATTTTGTTTAGAGGTATATGGAAAAACAAGAGAGCAGAAAGCCTGCTCTGAAATGAAAAAGTTCAGGCAGACATGGCAAGAAAGGGGTATAATTCATAAGATCAGCTGCTGTTATTTAAAAGCTTGCATAAGCAATGCTCTGAAAAAGGCTGTTTTCCTGTTGTAAGGCCACTAAGAGGTAGCCAAGGTAGCCAACATCCCTCAAGTTCAATGGGATTTCAGGGCCATTCAAGAGGTCAACACAGATCTGGCCACATCACTCTGACTCGTGTGCTGTGCTGCTATAGATGGCATAGGGACACCCAGAGCCGCTCTGCTTTTGAAAGTGAGGGGACAGCTGTTGAGGTCCCTTTTCCTGCTGGAAACACTGATTGCTGCTTTCCATCTGCACAAACAACAAGTTCATGGAGCATCCCCAAACACCAGCGTGCCCCTAACAGCAGGAAGCTGGGAGCTGCTCTTCGCCAAGACCAACACCCAATCTTACATTGGAAAACAGAGGATATGCAGTCCCTTGTTCCCAAATGAGACTTCCACAAGTTACTGAGATTCATAAACTTCACTTTTTCCTCTTCAGTATCAATGGGAAGAAAGATTGAGTTAATGTTATCTTAATTCTGTAAGCCTTCAAATTTCATCCTAAGTTCATTTTTTCATTCTTTCAACATCTCTCCGCAGGCAGCGAATATCGGCAGCGCAAAAGGAAACATCAACTCCTACCAAACCCACTTATCAACTTCTATCATGTCTACCATGAAGCTGGTTGACAGACACTAGGTCTTGCAAATATGGTACCATTTCCAAAATTGCTAGCCCCCTTCTACAAATCACTTGAATTTGGTAAGGAGCCAGACTGTGACATTTATCTTGGCATCCCACGCCAAGATGTGGCAGGTCTACATGCACTTTTTGGCTCACCTAGAGATGGAGGCATAATTAGACTAATTTTGTTAATACTGAAACGTAATTACCGAGACGCTGGAATTAATCATTTTGATGTCTGCCTTTAATATATATTACAGTGAGGCAGCTGCGTGTTTGGTTTCATGCACATGTGAGTTATGATCTCATTTGCACTGACAGAAAAGAGAGGTTGGATAACCTGATGTAAGCAAGTATTAGAGACTGAAAATTCCTTTGCAAAGAGCCTGCTTCTTAACTGCCTTCTAATTCTTCTCAGGTAATTCCAACTTTTACTTGGCACGTAGAATTTAAGCATATGTGAGCCATATGCGCAGAACAACTCAATAGCACACTTATCTCAGTGCCACGTGACCGAAGGCAGAGGTACATCTCCTTGCTGCAGGCATCCCTTAGCCCTGACCCCAAGAAACTTTGCATTTCATTAGCAGGGTTCTTTCATCGCTGAAAACGCTGCCACCCGCTCACAACGTCCATCAATAACAATGCTGCAGTGAGGTAAGCTTTGACCTTGCTTTCTTTAAAAGTTTGAAAAGCACAGACAAAAAACACTCCTTTCGCAGACGCCTTGCCTTGCCTTGCCTTCCCTTTCCCCTCACTCAGTAAAAAATACTTCAAAGTTCCAGAGGGTGGATGGGGGTCTCTCTGTGAACTAGCAGGTTCATCCCAGGCTCTTTGAAGTCAGTAGAAAGACTTGCACTGGTAGAATTGTCTCCGGATGCAGCCCTGAAGGTGCAGCCAAGGTACTGTATTGCCTTTTCCACTGACCAGCTCCCTAGAATTGAAGATCACGTGCACTTGAGCATGCCCATGATCAACCTGTCCCTGCCAAAGTGTTCGGAAACATGACTGCTGAAAAGCTGTTTCCAGCCTGTGGCAGAGGCATGGCAACAAACGTCAGCATCCCTGGTTGGACAGCCATGCTGGTGGTGGGAAAACAGCAGATGGTGTTGTTTCTTAAAACAGACAGCAGCAAACAAAAACCCCAACCAGCCAACCAAAAAACCCAGAAATATTGTGGTACGTAAATTAATAGAGAAGCAATATTTCAAAAAATAAGCCACAGCCCTTATGCTATAGGCACTGTAAACCTTCCTTTTGTTATCATCATCATCTCCTAAAAGCACTGCAGTCACACCTGGTGCTTCACAGAGAAAATCAGAATGAAAGCACCTTCCTAACAGCATTAGGATCAAAGTGCTTGAACACAAATGTAAGGGAATTATGTTTATTGCATGATTAGTTTTGTGAATATGCCAAGAGCCATGGATTGGCATGCTGCTGATTTTTCCAAATAAATATACCATCTAGCTTAAATAAATGCAACAAAAAGAATTTAAATGAAAACAAGAAAAATATTTCCATATCAGCTGATTCTAGAAAGATCAAGACGTGATGCTCAACATCAGTGAAAGGAAACAAGCAGTACAGAGCTGCCAAAATGCCAAAAATGATGGAGCAGCTCTGCTTTCATTACCTTTGAGCACTGCTAAACAGGGAGCAGAAAAGTCAACTGGTGGCCAGATTCTGGGTAAGTTCTCCACCAAGAAGGAGGAAGTTTCAGAAAATGCTGTCAGACCACTTTCCCTCGCATCGGCGATTTGGGAGGTATTTGAGGTAATGAATGCAAGATGTGGTGATCGCCCAACGAATTCCCCCAGATAGGTATGCTCTGATAGCTTGGGAAGGGCAGCGGAGGGGGCTGGGAAGAATTAACCTAAAAATGTCTTTATCAGATTGTGCCAGGAGCAACTTTTCAGAGGAAATTAAAATCAATCCCTGTAGGTTTAGATTTCCACACGTTAAGGATTATACGGAAAGTAAGTGCTCCTAAGTAAGCCCTCCTTCATCCTTTCAAACAATCTGAGTTGAATCATGTGCTGGATGAAATAAAACAGAAAAATGGCAGTCCTACAACAGTCCTACACACTCACATCCCCTTTGCATTAGGAGCTGTGCTTCTGGGTATCAGCAAACCCTCCTCTGCCAGGAGAGTCCCCATGGGCACTCCCACAGGGACACTTCAGTATCCCCTTAGCATCCCCATCAGCACATACTGCAACTTACACCACAAACTCTGATGCAGCCCTACGACACCTGTACATCTGAATTCCCTTCAGCACAAAGGGCACCGGAACACATACCACCACAACAAGCCTAAACAGCACCTTATCCCTTCTTCTACATGGCTGTTACATCCCTTACAAAGACTTCACCAGGTGCAGCAATCAGCAGGGCCATGAACACACAGATCCTGCCCAAAAAGCTACATCCCTGCTCCAAGCTACATAACCTGAACAGCAAATGAAAAACCACCAAATAGTGATGGCAGGACCCTCCAACGAGGGATGCGATGAGGGATCTTTTTTCCCCTCAAATGAGGAGGAAATGTGCCAGTTACTCAAGGAAGCTGGTATAGTGGGATGTGGAAGGGGCTGATTGGAGTCTATCTTCCATGCTGTGGCACTTTTCAGAAGGTAGCAATTGAAGCAGCACGCAGCTGAGGCTGACACCTTAGTTCTTTAGTTGTGTGATAATGTCACTTACAAGCCTCATTCAAGAAAAGAATTTCTCCATGTTGGATGGATGGAAGCACAAAATAGAGAGTTCACACTGGGCACATGCAGGAGCAAGGGGCTGCTTCTTGCTCTCCAGCTTTATGAAGGAAAATCTCTGCTTGATGCACCAGTGATCAAACACTGTGTCAGACTGCACACAGTCCCTGGGCATCAGACAGACTTTCATGCATGCTCACCTCTGTGAGCTAGGAAAAATTAAAACACGAACAGAACATCAAGTGCTTTTGGAGCAAGATTAACTACACTGTTTTTCCTTAACGACTGTACTAATGAGACACCATGAAAGTCAGACATACATAAAACACCACTGTGCTTCGTATCCCTCATCATTTCACATTCTTGTTTCTAGATGCTACAATCCCATGGATTCCAGCAATAGCAATTACTGCATTTGGGGTTATACAGCAGGAACCTGGAACACGGGAAAAAAATCCATGCAGACCCCTCAAGGCACAGCAGAGGGACCTGCTGAACCTCACAGCTCATTTCTGTATGCACTGCTTATTTCTCCCATGTCTGTGAGCACGGTCTGCAGACTTGGGGCCAACAGTGACACGCAGATCAAAGCCACTCCTATTAGAGCAGCAGTCCTTCAGCCTTTTGTGCAAGCTCAGGCCAGCTGTGTGGGGCCTGGAAAATAACCTTCTTGGTGAGAAAATGTATTAGAAGGGAAATATTAAAGGGAGTCACACAAAACTCAGCCTTCCCCTCTATGGGGTCTCATGGCCCCTGTGCTTGTGGCTGCCATGGAGCATCCCAAAGGAAGCCACTGGCAGAGAGGAGAAAACAGTAGGTTAGGGACAGAAGCATGGACTCTGCAACTCAGCAGAGTTAAGTAGCAGGGAAACAACCTTGCAAAGAACTGATCCAGCAAAGTCCGTGCTTTACTTTAGTGCTTGTATTCCTGCATCAGCACAGCAAAACAGATAGCAGGAGTGTATCTTCAGGGTTTTCCTTATTTAGGGAGAGCAGTAAAAAAAAGACAACTGGTGAGAAGAGGGACCCACGCACAAGGGCTGCAGGGTGGCTGATGAGGCTCTGCCCATCCCAGTGGTTTTGAGGTGGATGAAGCTGACCGCTGGTGTGCTCTGGCTGCATGACACACAGCAGAGAAAGGCTGGGGAAGGTCTGGTTTGCTTTTTTTAAGACAAAAGCAAAGAGGTCTGCACTGTCAAAGGCTTTTTTTTTTTTTTTCCTGACTGGGGAAACCAAAGCAGACAGCTTTTTGCCTTTTATCAGCACACCAGAATGGCAGTCCCTGGAGTCGGTAGGTCTGCCTGATCCTAAAGAGGAGACAAACAGGAACCCAAGGGAGACAGCAGCTTTGGTGGGCCAGTCTGAATGAACAGTAAACAGCTCCAAGACAGAGACAGCTTCAGACAGATGGCTGAGGATATCCATAGGCTAACGTTCTCATTTTGGTCTGTATCAGCTTTATCAAAGCATCTCTTTCTGCATGTTTTTCCAAAGACGTGCAAATCACACATTGCATCCCTCTGCCTGGCTTATGGGTGCTGGGACCTTATGTCCAGCCTTCATCTACTGCTTCAACATTGGTCCTTCCCCCACCCAGGCTGACTTGCTATTTATTTTCTGACAACCTCTGACATACAGACTGGCTGCTGCAGCCCAGAGCCTCAACCAGCATCATCTGAGTGAAAGACAGGAAAAGCAGTATGAATCTCTAAGTGACTGGAGTGTCCACATGCCTATCACTTCATTTTTAAGGATGGCTTTGTTACTGAAAAAACACGTGTTAGGAATCATACGGCAGCTCAGTAATGCTGCTGTCACAGCAAATTCAGTTTCTGCCGAAGAGGAGAACAGCAGAGTTAAACACACTTGCAGCTAAATCTGCCCCTGGTTATCACTTATGCCTTAGCAAGAGTTGACACATTGTCTTCTAAGAATGCTATCAGAACAATGACATGGGAGTACTGCTGCAAAACAGCCCATTTCCAGCAAGCTTCATGGGGAAGACATTTTGTAAACAACTGCTTGAACTTTGCAACAACAACCATTTTTAGGATTAAAATTCCTAGGTACCATACCAGCTTGCTGGCAGGGCTCCTATGGCCCCAGAGAGATGCTGCCACTCCCCATGTTTACATGCACAGCCACAGAGCCACTAGTGCCACCAGCTCTCAGCTAATGGCACCGTGCTGCAAACCCAAACAGAATTCACATCAACAGCAATGGCGTTTGGATGCCATCCAGTTAACATCCTAATTATTTTATGATAAGCTTCCAATTACAGAATCATAGAATTGTAGGAGTTGGAAAGGACCTCTAGAGATCATTGAGTCCAACTCCAATTCTTCACTGTTAGACCAAAAGGGCTTCAAAAAAAACCAAAACAAATTAATACAAAAACCCAACCGGCCTTTATGCCTGTTTGATAAGGAGCTGGGAAGCACACAGCACAGCTTTCTAGGCACCATGAGCTACACAAAAGCTCAAATTCTAGATACCAAAGAGCAATAAGCACTTGCCAGAGCAGATTATATTTGAAATGATAATACTTTTTAGGAAAAAAGCCACCTACCCATCGTCCACGTGTTACCATCCCACTGCAGTGGTGTCCCAACAACCCACCCACCCCTACCAGGGCAAGGTGCTGTCAGATAGAACTGTATTCCCTAATCTGTGTCTGTTTCCTAGCTTGGGAAGACCAAGAAGGCCACAACAAGGGAATCTGTCATTACTCTCAAGTGGTAACAGGGCATGGTGCATGTTAGGGTTAACTCTACACCACTGACATTTCACAGCGGCTATTTCAAGGAGCAGATCTGCCCTGAGAGAAGTGGGATGAGGTTTGGGTTTGAAGTGATGGATAACACATCATGAGCACCGCCCTCATTCTGGAGAACATGGCAAGATTTCTTCTCGTTATTCGAGTGCATGGACAGACATCTGTGTTCACATTGCAAGGCGTTCAGAGGAGAAAAAATACTCTCCCTCCTGGTGACAGTCTCTGCATGTTTTCTGAAATACTATTTTAATAAAAAAAAGAAGTCAAGTCTACCACATGGCTTACAGTTCTGCAGTGTTTGAGTACATGTTCTTAAACCAGCAAGGAAATAGAAGCATCACCTCCGCTCAGCCCTCTTTGAACATACATTAGAACGACACGGCATCCCACCAGTCTCCTCTTTTAAGATTATCATTTCCATACAGAACCTGTTTGTTCATTTAACTATCTCTGTAAAACCTGGATTTAACTAGCCAGATAAAAATCACTTCTTTTCTGCATAAGATTGCAGCGGAATATTGCCTTAAGGACCAAGGGTTGGACCCTTCAAACTCGATTGACTTCAATTTGCACGTATTTAACCGTGCTGATTCCATTCCAACCTGTCTGAAGCCCAGCCAATCAGATGCTTGCGAGAAATTAGTTTAACCAAACTTCACAGTTCGTACACTTTTAACTGTGTTTGTTTAATTATTAAGAATGACAATTTCTGTTGGAGAACAAGCAAGTAAACCATTTCAGAAAAATTAGTAAAGGTTACCAAAACTAAGTAATACGATCTTAATTTAGCAAAAGACTCAAGAAATCATTATACAAATTCATTTATGATTACATTCTACTTGTCTTTAATTTTCACTGTTCAACATTAACATTAAACATTGTAAATGTATGCAATATTTATATAAAATTAAATAACAATATTGGAAAAATAAATACACTTTTACATAAATACATAAATCCATACTGCTGAAAAGTTTCAGCTAATACTATACTCTTGTTTCAAAAGTGACCAAAAAAATATGGTAGTGACACTCCATCCAAAGAGATGAAGTATTACAGCTACAGAATGATGCTTGCAACCGATGACAGAGCTAAGGCAAATTGGGTGATCCCACGCTAACCAAAAAGATTTGGACGTTACTACCTACAGTAGTAGCACGAGGTAGACACACATGTGGAGCATTCTGCAGGAGGGACATGACGTCCTGTTGACCCCATAGATAGAGACAGCGCAGTCTTTTAAACAGCCTGCCAAGGGCTTTGAATGGAGGCATTCAAGACCCATGCAGGCATGAGATAACTATTAGTAGAGTTAAAGGAAATTCTCTCTGGGTAAGAAACCCAACAACACCAAAACTAAAAAAAAAAAAAAAAAAAAAAAAGGAACATAAAGGACTGCACTCTGCATTTTCAACACCAACAAGCAGATGCAGCCCTCCAGACTGCTGCCAAACAGCAAAAAGGCTGAATGCTGAGTGGCACCAAACACAACACAACTCTGTCCACACCTGTGGATCTCGCCAATGTCCCAGCACAGGTGATTGAGATAAAGGCTAACAGCAGTCCTCAGCTGGGAGTGCTGCAGGAAAGCTGCTGCACGGCTGCTAGTTCTGCTGAGCTCACCGCCCTCACCGTAGCACCAGCTATCAGGGTACGAGGGATACATTAGCACCTCGAATGGGACGTGTCATGTCACTGTCCCTTGTACTGGTGAAGCACCGTAGAAACACTAGTCCAGCAGTTTTATGGCTATTGCATGATGCACTGAGGTATGATACAAATATTGAGAAATGTTACTGAAGGCATCTGCGTTACTAAGAGCATCCACAGAAACTAGCAAGGTTACATGCTAGCAAGACAGCTTTCCAAACCATGACAATTAAGGAAGTCCAATACATCACAAACAGGTCTCTTTTTTTCCTTATAAAGTGCTTTTGAGTCAAATTCTCTTTTCCTTTTTTTTTTTTCTTTTCCTTTTTTTAAAAAAAAAAAAAAAAAAAAAAGAAAATCTTGAAAAGCTGTTACAACAACACTAAAGGTCAACATCTCTTTGAAGGCCACTCCAAAAAATGGGCAGGTCCGTGGTTTCCAGTGTGCCAGAAGCACCCTAACCGGCACAGGGGCAGAGAAGAGCAAAGAACACTCAGAACACATCCCAGCTCCCAGCTCTGGGCACTCAGCCCTCACAAGCCACTGCAAAAGCATCTCTGTAGCAGATCCTGGCCAACTCCAGAAACGAAGAGATGCATGCAGACAGCTTATAGCTGCCTTTGCACAGCACATCACACTTGTGTTTTGTATGGGCGTAGAGCTGCAGCATGGGTGTGAACACACACAGATTTCTATATCAAAGTGCACGGCGTGGCACACGCACCCACACACACTTGCTGAGCTTGGAATTTGATGAAATTTAGTACAGATTTCCCCATCAGTTTCTTTTTGGCACAGAACATGCGACTTGTAAACCAGTAGGTGCACAGTGCAGTGTTACCATTAAACATCAGTCCAATTTAACTTCAATGCAAAGGTACTGCTTAAAGGCCAGGTTCAAATCCACGTGCAAAGAACTCAGTGAGAACCAAGACTTGTAATGCATGACACTCGCATGGTGTAACAGAACGGACAAAGTTGGCTACTGAGCAGAAAGTGCCTTTCAATTGAAGGACTCGAGTTCCTCTAATGCAAGCCCTTACCAAATCGGTGTTTTTCCAAATATATCATCAATAATCCTCTTAAGTGCAGTTTTAAGACACGAAGCATTAGCACCTTGGTTTGAAGCACATTAAATCTGTTGTTACGGGATATCCACGCAACGGTTCACAAAGAGAAAGCTTACGGCCGTACCGAGCTCCAGGGACCAGCGCTCCAGGCAGCATCTCTAGGACAGTCCTGCACATTGCACTGCTCCCTGTCCGGTGGCTTATCGAGGATTTCACAGCTCAGATCCGTGAACCTTTCTCCATTGGGACGCTGACACACCACAAGCCGCGTTCTTGTCCCGGCCCCGCATGGCTTCGTGCACTGCAAGTCAGCACAGGGGACAGGAATCAGCACCTGGCTCCTACAGCACTCTAACTCCGAGGCTGCTCCTGCTCCCACCCCTCCCTCTCATCACATCCCTGCAGTGATGTATGATGATGCTTCTCTCTCCCAAAGCCATTTGTGCTGCTCTGTGATGACACTGCTGGGCCCAGTGGAGTGCCAGAGGTTACGTCTCTAATTGCTTATTACTTCTCTCGGATGAATTTGCAGAAGGGAGTCAGTAGTGGTTTAATTACACAGAAAGCTTTCAGTTAAACTAGACTTATCTTTAAAGAAAAAAAAAGAAACCTCTATTTCTTTAAATTTTGCTTTTTTCTGGAAACAAATTGACAAATGGAATCAAAAACAACGCTAAGCAGTTGCTGGGGTTTGCCTATTTATCAGAGGCTGCCATTCACACACTGATATTTCTCATTTCTAACAGTTACTTCCCCCCTCTTCTCCCATTTTTCAGCCACCCGCTAACACCAACCTTCCCCCCTTATACTTACAATTTTATGTATAAAGAACCTATCACCTCATTGAGAAACATCCTTCGGAACCATTCTGATGGAACAGATAGATGGTGTGCTCACCTCTCCCCAGTTGCCATAAGCCCACTGAGGACAGGGGCCGGACTCGCATGATCTCTGCTCCATAGGTTTGCTCTTCTCATCGCAGTTATTTGCAGTGTATCCATTTTCATCCTGGCACACCACGACGCGTCGCTGGAACCCCCCTGCACACGTGCTGGAGCACTGCAAGACACAATTGCCCACAGCTTCTTTGAGCCTAGGAGTAATTGTGCATTCCCAGCTCTTTCCCAGAGTGCTGCACCGTGGGAATGCACGGTGAGAAATTTAATACAGCTAACAGGCTTTATTAACTTCAAACCTCTGCTCTTGCTAATAGCAGTGCAATGACTTAGGTGCTGACTAGGCAAAGAAAATAAACATGAGCCTAGTTTTGAGCAGGTGAGTAATCCCTGCTACCTTTAGCACAGTGTTTAACACCACATTTGTGCTTAATTCCCTTTAGGGACTTGCAGATAAAGTGTTTCAAAACGGCCGGGGGGGTGAGGAGCTGGCATCAAGGTTCTGATCTGGCAGCAGTTCTGCAAAGCTGTAAATGCCCCAGGAGGCAGCCAAGAAGCAGAGGCTGGCCTTTGGCATGTGGAAAACAGTGCTATCTGCAGGCAGATGCACAGTGCAAAGGGATGAGAGGCAATGCCCACAGCCTACTGCAGCACCTGGGGAAGTGAGGAGGGAGCAGAAAGCAGGAGCAAGGGTCTCTCTCTTTCCTGCGTAGTAATATTTAAAAAAGAAAAAAAGTTTGAATTTACCTAGGAAAAACCAAACAGAAATAAGAAAAATCAGTGCACTCACAGCACCCCAGGGACCAATTCTCCACTGATTGCCTCCTGGTATATGTGCACGGTTTCGGTTGGGGCTGCCTCCAGGGTGCAGCTTGAGGCGATGGTCCGGATAGAGGAAGGGGTGGATGGGCCTGCCATAATCGTGGCTGTTTGGATGACAAGGAGACATGGAGCAGTCCTGCTCGGTGGCAGGGAGGTCATCTGGGTCGCACTCGCTCCTGTCCACCAGCTGGTCACTGTAATCGATGCAGATCACTTGTCGCGTTGCCTTACCTTGACCACAAGTCACCGAGCACTGCGTTACAGTGGGAAAAGGAGACACGGTCACATTTCCAGCTTCATTCACCAGACCAACAACTACTGCTAATAAAGCACTGCTCAAAACCATCGTCTTCCCACTTATAAAGGCACCAGATTAATGCAATAAGTCTCCAGCAGCGACGCCTACAAGGCTTTCCTACAAGATGCACTGTGATGCTTACAGAGCTCCACTCCAAGGCCTTCCACTGCCCGCAGGGTGTCACGGTGCACACTTCTGTGGCCGAGGGCTTTGGAAGGTGGAAACAAGCAGACTCATCGGCCACTGAGCCCTGCTCATCCCGACAGCTGACGTATCGCATCCGTGTCCCCTTCCCACATGTCGCAGAGCACTAGGGAAGAGCAAGAATCACTGAGCTTGAAAACTTTCCTATTACATACTAGAACAAAAAGCTGAGCAAATGCACTTATAAACATCACACTGTCTACTGTAAAATATTCCTGAAAGCATTACAACATGTGCTTACCGGTGTCCAGGATCCAAATCTCCACTGCGTCCTGTGAACGCCTGATACAGATCTCTTGGCTTCAGGACTATTTGGATGGGGAGGACATGCTGCAATTTCGCAGTCCTGCATGTGAGATCCATGAGGGAAAAGAGGGAAATAAAGCAAGTGATGAAAGATTTGCAGATGTTTCAATTAAACCACCCCCTCTTCAATGCAAACATTAACAGTACGCAATCTCTCAAGAATGTGACCTGCATGCTTGTGTGCTGGCAGGCTTTCTTCTTGCATGCTCTTGCTGCATCAGCAAGATTTGGTATCAGTTCCCTCCTATGGGCAGAACTCCAATGGACTTAGACTTATTCGGAACATTAAAACTGGGGTTCTCATAGCCAATGTTTCTGCACTGAAACAGAGTGTGACAGAAATAACAGCCATACAACAAGAGCTGCCCAAGCCCAGCAGGAATACTTACCCACACCCTTCCCTCACTGCCAGAGAGTGATGTCCCATATGGGCCACCGAGCAGCTAAGCTACAACTCAGCAATACTAGACATAGGGTCAATCACTGTCATTCTTTCAGGCTAGGACAGGGCAATGATTTACACCCCTGAATGAGTACCTGGCCTGTTGGTCCCCAAAAGAGCTGAGGAAAGCATTGATCCCTTAGCAGCAAGGACAGTAAGCTAAGAGGAAAGGTCCTACACTGTTACCGGTGACAGGGGAGAATGAGAACCTAAGGTGGAGAGGGGAACAGCAGGATTCACCTGGGTGTCTGTTGGCTTGGTTGCGGCATTGCATTCATTATCGTCCACCACTGACATGTAGGTGCCCACGACACACTTCACTGCTCTCATCTGGTAGCCTTGGCCACAGGTCACCGTGCACTGAGAGAGGGCAGATGGAAGAAAGAAGCGCTGGGTCTGAGTGTTCGCTTCAGTTAGAGAGAATTAATCAGCCCAGCCTACGTCCAGGCACGAAGCACTAGCAACATTATAAAACCCAGCTTTCCTTCTGCTTTCTCTCCACTTCACACATTTCCAGCTTTAAATTAGGTCAAAGTTTTAATTCACTGAGCCCATCAGAGCCTCGCACGCTTCACTTACTGTCCTCAAGAATGAAGGTGTGAGCATTTCAATGATTTACACACAGTAAATCACAGCCTGGGAGAAGCTACACCACATTCTCCTTTAAAACCAGTTGCTCAGCACTGCAGTAGCAGAAGCACTAAGGGATATTTTTTGCCCATGGGCAATTACTCTGGCTACGACGACTCGCCTGGCTCTACTGCTGATTTTTATTTTTAAGAACTAACAGCTTTGTGGAAAATAAGATGCCAGAACTCTGCGGGAGAAATGAGCAACTCTCATTTTAACAGTGAAAAACACCACCACCATCCCCCCTCCCACCCTGAGATGGAAAACATTGAAAGCAACAATTGCTACTGAGTGGCAGCAGCTTTTTTTTTTTTTCCCCTCAGTGAAAATTAGGCCACATATTTGTGTGCCTAAATATGGATTTAGGAGCGTAACCTTGGCAATCGTTTTTTGACAATCACAGCCGATTTAGTATGCCACATTAAATTTAGCACAAAGGGCAGGTGCTGTTCCTGCTGCCCATAGGCTGCACCCAAGCCAACCAATTCACAAACACATTGCTGGGATGAAACTGGCTTCCATACCTGGCCCCAAGGCCCCACTTGCCACGCTGCACACTCCTGCTGCTGGCATGTCTGCACCGACTCCGGCTTCGTTTCGGGGTCACAAAACCTGTCGTTCAGCCGATCTTCCCCAAATTGGCACCAGGTCTGGCGATGCTTGTGCCCCTTCCCACAAGTGACCAGGCACTGCCAGGGGGAAAGCACAGTATCCCTGAGTTGGAAGGGATCCTTAAAGGTTATCTAGTTCAACTCTGCTGCAATGAACCAGGATAGCTACAGTCTGATCAGGTTGATCAGCACCTGGTCCAGCCTAACCTAGAATGTATCCAGGGATGGGGCTTCCAACACCTCTCTGATCAAGGCACAAGCTCTTTGCAGCTCCTGCCCCAAATCTTGATAACAGACCCAAGATCTTGGCTTAAATCCTGCTAGTGAGGCAACTAGGCCAACACACCTGGTATAATGTGGCCTCATGGCTATTTTCATTATTATTATTATTATTATTCCAAGCAATAGCTCTTCCAGAATGCCAACAGCCATAGGGAAAAGTGCAGCAAACATGAGTGCCAAGCAGCATGGCCAGAAAGAGAAAAGGGAGAGCCAAGCTTACTACCATCCCAAGGCAGATATGGCCTGGTTCTAGAATTGGCTGTATCCTCCAGCAGCCCCTGACAACTGTGAGATGCAGGGAAAGCTGCAGCACTGCTCTCTGGGAGAATGCACTGAGGTGCCAGAGGCTTGCACTCCAAGCACACACGATAAAGGGCTGCAATCACCCCATCCAGCATCCTATCTTCTGCCATGGATGGCAGACACATTCTGCAGAGAACAACGGTCAGTTAACAGCCCTTGTTTCCATTTATTTTCTTCCATTATTTTCTAAAACAATGTGATTCACAAAAACAAGCTGTTTGGACGCGAAAGTGACAAGCAGATTTTGGAGACTATTTCCTCCATCCCAGTTGCTGTTGGGATCAGCCTGCTAAGATGAGGTTCTGTTGCATTAAGAAGGTCGTCAGTTTGAGTGGAAGAGGTAATGGTAATGAACAACAAGGTGAGGGCTGAGCATGGAAAAAACTGGGGAGAACTGACGGGGGGGGGGGGATCAGAAAGAACACAGCACGATAGGAACAGCAGCAGGAGAGGGGATATCCCTGCCAGCCCTTACCTCAGACCAGTCTCCAGTTTTCCACTGGGGGCACAGGAACTCACTGCAGCGCTGCACTGTCAGCTTCTCCTGCTGGCTGCACTTGCTGTCATCCAGCACGTCATTATAGGTGCTCACACACATGGCCCGCCGTCGCCGCGTGCCCCCACCGCAGCTCTTGGAGCACTGCAAAGAGCAGACACTAAGCACGCGTGTTCTGTGAGCCCATATATCTCCTTCCTCCTTACAGGTGAAGAGACTGCAGGAAACCTCCAGCAGAACAATTTGTACTCTAAGTAACAGGCTATTACTTTATATATTCCTTTAAAAATCCAATCTCGCTAACCTTAATAAAAATCTCGCAGCAATGGGTTTCACAATTCCCTCTCAGGTTATAACCCCATTATTACTTTTACAACTGTTGCCTTTCAGTCCCCCCAAATGGCTGACGCTTGTTCTCATTTTATAAGAGATTAATCCCCCGAAGCAGCCCACCCTCCTGCTGTGCCCTCCCCGGAAAGCCCCAGGCTCATCATTCTCTCAGTGCCACATCTACACCCAGGGATATTCTTGGCCAATCTGCTGAAAAGCATAAAGGAAACAAACTCCAGAAGTCCTCCGCTGATGGCACCGTGTCCTCTCGCCTCCCAGCAGCATGTTGGCTTTGATGGGAGAGGACAGCCTGCAGCGCCGAGCACAAGAGACAGACATCAGGATGCTTCAAAGCATAAATTCACCACAGTGGAAAATAGGAAGCACTGGGCTCATTCGCATCGCGGTGTCCTCCAGAAAGAGCAGGGAAAACTGAGTTGCTGCATTTAACTTTCACACTCTGTTTGCAAACCAAAGAGCCCCCAGAGAGGACGCAACAGCAGCACCCCTCACCTCTGTCCAGGCAGAGTACCTCCAGCCTCCCACATTACAGTCTCCCGTGCACTTTTCCCTTGTGCTCGGCTTGGCTTGGCTGCTGCAGAAGCGGTCATCGACCTTCTCTGTCTTCCCCTCCAACCTGTTGTACTTGGAGCAGTAGATCTCCAGCATGCGGTATCCCAGCCCGCACTGGGCTGTGCACTCGCTCCTCCTCGCCACGTGCCACCTGAGAGCAAACGTTGGTGATACAACCAATGAGAACGTCGGAGGAGCTGCAGAGCTCTGGGACATGGTGGATAACGTGCTTGGGGATGTCTGACATTAAAATGGGAATTTTAACCTTGAATGGGAAGTTTTGATCCTTCCCGATGGTTTCCAAGCAATTTGTAAGTACTGGGTAGTCAGCTCTGGCTTTGCTTTTGGGAAGAAAGGAGCAGCCTCTAGCTTCTCCTCATGGGAAGGAAAGGTGATGTCGCCCTAGGGGACTGCTCAGTCTGCACAGCCAAGCACAGAGTGGAGCTCTGGGGGCTTTCTGCCCCATGGTCCAGTGCAGGAGAGCCACCTGAGCAGCAAGCACACAGCACTGCTCCTACACTCAGAGAGCAAACTGCAGCAAGGCTAGGAGAAGAATAAGATTAAGGGGATTTGGAGTCAATAGTTCCTGAATTACAGAAGCCCCTGTGTCCCTGACTGCTTTTCAAAACTTGGGCATTTCCCCTTCTCAGGTTTCTAACTTGTCACAATGGCAACAGCTGTTACCTCGACAACCCGTCCCACAGCAGCCCTGCAGTGGCTGTTTAAACCCCAGATTTAACAAACCAAGAGAAACCCTTCCAAAAACCCAGCAATCCAAACTGCTTCGCCAGCAGCTGATTACTGCCACCATATTTTAAGCTCCTGAAATAACAACAGATTGCTGCTTAAAGGAAAATGGGTTGTGATCATTTAGGGCACGCTCCATCAATTCCAGCTCTCCAGTAGTAGTCTGGGGACAGCCCCAAACTCACTCTACACTTCAGTCCATTCCTCACTTTAAGCAAATGATAAATCCAAGCCTTAGTGACTCTGTTTTGAGCACGTGTTTTTTTTCCCCCTCTTTGCTCAACACTACCCTACAAACAGCCCACATTTCTATCCAGGCAGATTGAAACATCAAGCACTTGTTGTTATAGTTAGCACTAATTGAATCCAACATAGCAAACCTGCAAAAGCAGAAATTTGCCTCCCAAAACACAGCTGGTTGACATCAACAACCCTTGGGTGACAGACAGACAACGGTTAATCCTTCTTTTTTGTTTGTTTTGTTTTTTTTTTTTTTTTAAAACCTAATACAGGCTGCTGAGAAAAGGATGAGGGCCAGGGGTGAAAGAGGAGTAAACAATAAATGCTACGTAGATACATGAGTGATCAGAGCGCACCTTAGCTCACACTCTGTGCCACAAGGCTCTGTTACTGGGTCGGGCTGGGGAATCCGATCACACCTTTGGTCTGACACCGTGAGTTGGTCTGACTCCCTCGTACACACAGGCTTCCTTTTTCGTTCTCCTACACAGCAAGTAAAAAGACAGAGTTTGACACGTCAGGACAGCCATCAAATTCGTTGTTTCTCCTCTTCCCTTAGTAGTAGTATTTAAAAGATGAGCTACAAAGGTTCCCTGCTTTGCAGCTGAAAAGCACCACTGCAGTGCTACTCCTTAAAAGCAGAGCATCACAGGTTATCTATCTACTGCTGCAGGCAGGGAAACGAGCTCATAATGTAAAAGTCTCCAAGAAAGCACATGGAAAAGGATCTGCAAACATTGCTGAGATCCCAGGTGAACCCTGTAATGGTTTCCTGAGCACCTACCTTGGCAGAGCTTACTGCAGGGCTGCCAGGGGCCATAGGCATTCCAATAAAACTGCTGAGGTTTGTCTTCAATGGGGATATTAAAAGTGTAACGAACGTCAGGATTGTACAAATTGCCCACTGATAAAACCTGGGAGAAAAGAATGATAAAGCAGAGTAAACTAACAGACTTTACTGCTGGTTGTTTTCAGCCCAGTAACGCTTGGCAGGCTTTTCCACACACACAACATATACTTCACCTGAAGTGTTATTTCTTGCTCAATCCGATCTGTAGAATTAATCCTTTCAATAGTATTATCCGATCCGCTGTATTCGATCACAGCATTCCCAACTTTGATTTCCCTTTTAAACATACTGACGACAAAGTCTCCATTTAATATAAAGTCTCCTTGACTGTTAGATAAGGCTGCATAGGTGCAAAAAACAAGAACTAAAGACGTAGAATTAACTCAGGTGTACATAATTATGTGGGTCATGCGCTCTCAGTTCTCCCCTTCACTAGGTTGGGAGGAAAAGTCCACTGGCACTCTCAGGCAGGAAGGGTAGAAAGAGAGCAGCAGAGATTTTACAGACCTCATTAAAGTGAAGGCTGAATGCCTGAAGTTGTTCCTAAACAGCTTCCCCATAACCTAAGGGCAGGCTGCTGCAGGCAGTGTGATACAAAGCCATTCTGCCCAAGTATTTGTGTTAGCTGTGCAGATAGGATGACTTGCACGTTGTTTCCAGGTGTGTTCTTAAGATAAATTTCTCTGCCCTGATTGCCCAAATTTTGTTTTTTTGGTGGATAATTGCAGGGAGTTTGGTCAGCACCTCCTTCACCTTCCTCCCCATTTACTTTTTTATTATTCCAAATCTTAAGGTATGCGAAAGCACTCAAGGCTTAAAGCCTAAATGCTTTATAAAAGGAACAGTTTCCTGAAAACAGCAGTCTGCTGCACAACTTCACACTAATGCGATTATGTAGCTAATTTCCTAAGTTAGTTTCCCCACCATTTCACCCATCACAGCTACATTACTACAAAGCCTCTGCACGGAAAAAATCCAAACTTAACACCAAAGCACCAAATGGAAGGTTTTTACACCAAACGAGGAGAGAGAAAGAAGCAAAACACAGACAGACAGTTATAGATGGGCAAAAGCTCAAAAAGCAGACTCTGTGCTCAACCAAATTCTATACTGTGGGGGCATTAATATCATTTCGCAGTAGTAACACTTATTAAAGGATTCCTCCCTGTTTAGTGTGTCTTCCAACAACAGTAGGTGTGTGCCTTGGACTTGATGACAACATTAAATTCCTCCTAAATTGTTAAGGAACTGTAAGGTTCACAGTACCGAGGGCCCAAGATTTCATACTCAGTGAGCTGCAAAATAAGTGAACAAACGCACACTTCTCATTTGCTTCTCTTCAGGCCTAATGTGAAGAGATGCTTTCCCAGCAATATTAAAGCAACATTAAAGAAGATCTGACTTCATTGCTTCCCAAGAAGATTAAAGAGCCCTCCAAGAAGAGTTGAGAAGTTCTTTAGTGCTCATTCTGGACTGAACCACTTTGAATAGGCAGCACATGGGGAGCATGCGAGGCCAGGCTGGATGAGACTTTGAGCAGCCTAATCTAGTGGGAGGTGTCCCAGTAGGGCTGGAACTGGGTGATCTTAAAGGTCCCTTCCAACCCAAACTTTTCAATGATTCTATGACTGTTTTTCTACAAAAGAGAAATAAGGAACCCTCTCTCTTTCTCCCAGGACAAAAGATACTGCATCTCTGCAGGATTCTGTTGGTACTGATGCGCATCCACGCTGCACCACTTCGCTTCCCTGCTGTGAAAACAAGGGCTGTGCAGGGCCAGGAGGACCCGCTTGGGTTTTTGCCTCCATGAAGGGTCTGGAAATGTGGACTTTCAGCTTTTCAGAGCAACAACCAAAACTATCAGCATCGCTTCCCTTTGGTGAAGCGTGGTTTCCTCTTACTTGTATCCCAAGTGACACAAAGAAGCAAGTTTCCTCACCTCCCACTGGGCTATGAACCTCCAAGCCCAGCTCCTTCCTAACGCATGCATTTACACTGAATGCAGACCTCAGTATGGTCTCACATTGAAATAATACCCAGACATGACTCTGTGAGGGCACGCTTCCCATCATGTGAGCCTCCCAAACTTTGCTTCAAGGATGGCATGAACAAAGAGAAGGAGCAAAACAAAGGTGACCACGCTTGGCAGATATACAGGATACATTTACATTCTCAATAAGAGAACACCTCCCCTTTGGTGTAATTTTCACCTCCCTTAACAGCAGGCAACCAGACTTATTCACACAACAAGAAAACAGCATCTAGGACTGAAATGTACACCGCAACTCACCCAGGTAGTTGTCATCCTCTGGTTTCCCTGAGTAACTGTGCTGACGCACATCAATATTTGTTGCACCAGCTGGAATGCGGACCACAACGTTATAGCCTGGAACAGATTTAACGCAAAGTCAAGGCTATTACACAGATATTTCATTTGCTTTTTATGGGGGGAAGGGAGATGAGCAAAATTACCTCACATTACACAATCCAATACTCTTCATTTAGGGATAGCATAAATAGTTATAACCTGATATATGCTATAGCTAGAAGGATTTCACATTTTATATCAGTGTTTTTGTAGATTAAGTGTGGTAAAGGCTTTTATAGATCCTTTATAGACCTGCATTTTTCACAATAAAGTTTTTAGCAACGGACTCTTACCATAATGCACCGTGTTAAATGTGCCCGCAACAGTTTTGCATGAAGAATTATCCCCACCACAAACACCACATTTATCTCTTCTTGCTTTTGAATTCAGCACATGATCGCATCCAGCTTGCTTTAAGAGAAAAATAGAAAAACAAGATGGAGCAAATGCAGACTAGAACAGCACTTACAAATCTCCAAATTAAGCCCCACAAAAGCTTTGTGTGGAAGAGGCTGCCGTGAGACAAATCACTTCCCTTCCCCGCATTTTTGTGCTGACTTGCAGGATGGCCAACCCACACCAGTTGCAAACTAAAAGCAAGATTCGGGAACACCACTGTCCCTGGAGGTTTTCAAGAAAAGGGTAGATGTAGCACTGAAAGACATGGTCAGTGGGCATGGTGGGGATGGGCCGATGGTTGGACCGGATGATCTTAGTGGTCTTCTCCACTCTTTCTATGACCGCTACCTTCGCCAGGCAGTGCTTGAGCTGAAGCAGACTTCTTGAGTTGGTTGTTCCATGGAGAAACACACAAAATGGAAACCATTCTTGTAAAAGAGAAGGGAAAATCATTACCCTGCACAGGCCCTGCACGCAGATGTCATTGGTATCAGGGCCACAGGGAGTCCCATCAATGACACGGTCCCGCAGCTGGTAGTAAGCAGTGTTCCCCGCCACGCGGCAGAACAGCTTGCAGCGATCCTTCATCAGGACTGGGGAGGGAGAAAGATCAGGAGCACGTTACCTAAATGCCACTGCCCAGCAGGCACCCAGAAGAAGGCACTGTGCCCCTGGCACTTACTTCCACTGTACTTGGGCACCCAGCGCACGTTTGTGGGCAGCCCATTGATGTTGAAGTGCTTCCCATCGAAGTCGGCACACTGCTCATCCCGGAAATCCTTCTTCAGCTTCGAGCACGGTTCAGTGTTGCAGGATTTAAATTTCATTCGACGTCCCACGCAGTATTTCCCACCGTTTTTAGGTCTGTGGGAACAAAGAAAGAAGCTGTGGAAGGTGATGCTCAAAAGGGATGAACAAAGGGAGTATTTGCTCTCCAATGAATACAGCTGTAGTGGGAGAAGACAAAAGAACATCTTCCTTGCCAGAGAGAATTTAGCTTCACACTTCAGAATGTGGATTAGTGGGCATGGTGGGGATGGATTGATAGTTGGACTGGATTATCTTAATGGCTTTCTCCAATGCAAATGATCCTCTTCCCATAATGTGGGTCCATCCCTCCGTAACACCCTACTGGTCCCCATAGATTTGATGTTACTTAGCTGAACAAACAGGAAATCCTCACATCCTGCTAACTAACAAGCTACTACAACTGATATCAACTTTTCAGCATCCTTAATTGCAAGCACATTAACCACCCATCAGGCTCAGCAGCGCCCTTTCACAAAGAACAGTTCTTCTACTTGCAACTCAAGTAGCAGAATTTCTGTCCACAAAGGGACATCCTGACCATCTCAGGATACAGCACGTGGGGAAATGTGCTAGCAGCAGCACACTCCAAACCTCGGGGAGCCAGAAATATGCATGGGGGAAGTTAACAGGATTCATCATTTTTGCTTTGAAAGTATTTATACTGTAGTAAGACAGCTGCCATCTGACAAAGCCTTTACATTATGCAATCTCTTCAGCGTTGAGAGCTGGAGCACCACATTCCAAAACAGCCCCAAACCACTCTGACAATTTTGGGTGTTTGTAAACCGGTGTTGCTTTCAACAGAGGCTGAGTAAACAAAGAGCTGCCCCTCAGAAATAAATCAGCCTCACAGAACATTGATCTTCAGTGTTGTGAAGAAACAATACAACATTCTTCAGCATTGTGTGGTATTTCTATGAATAATCAACAACATACCACAGAGACAGGAAGGAGCAAAGCACACATAGGAACCTCCTTGTTCTAGCCTCAGTTTGGCTCCTCATCTCAGAATCATCTATTTTATCAGCTAATGGATGGTATGGACCATTCTAGTACTGCTCCCCTTACAAACACCTGCTTTCAAACTGGACGTCTCCTTAACAGCACCCTAGGGAGCCCTGGGGCTTGAACACACTCACATGTCCAGCACAGCTCCCAGCACAGGTGGATCCCTTGGAAGGACCAACATGCAGACATGATCTGACTCATGTCCTCAGACAGCATTCACCCATGCAGAGAAGCATCCCCACACGCAGGGCTCCTGGCACTAATATCTCAAGATAAACTCCCTTTCCCCTGTAATATTGCAGCTATGCCTTACTTTACATGCCATGCTGCAGCCAGCAGCTCCTCCAGGGCCATCCAGCCCCGAATTCCCAGGGGCAGCCCTGGTGGGATGGGTCTGTTCTGGTGAGCAAACAGATTCCTTAAACCCATACCCGAACAGTCTGCTTCCTTTTCATGGGCTCAGAGTTTCCTACAGCACTGCAAAGTGCCTTTCAACATGGGTGCCAGAGCAGGGTAGAGACTGAGTCAGGAGCTGCAGCTTTTTCTTCTGCATCTTGGCATGGGGGGCTCTGCTGAATGGGACTGCCACATTCAGCATAATATTCTTTTGGCATGTAAGATATCTCTCCAGATCCTGGAGCACCCAGAATATACACCTTTGAATATAAAAGATTTGAAAACCATTTCAGATCTTATACCAGGTTGTTTTTGGTGCCTTCAACAGAGCAGGAAAAAGAAAGATGAGACCTGCTCTGTATACTTCTGAAGTTCTTTAAAAAACAAGAGAGGCAGTGAGAACACCCAGCAGCACCTCTCCATGTTTTATTCCTTCTTCATTCACTTGCATCATCCCAGCAGGCCCACATTAAGGGAAGGGCATGTGGTGGGAGTGCACGCTATGGTGCCAGACTATAGGGACAATACAACAGGTTTGGCACAAAGCTGTGTGCACAGCACTGTGGCTGATGGAGCTATAAGACAAATGGAATTTTAAAATCCCCTTGTTAGCCTTTAGGATAAAGGTGATTTTCTAGCAGAAAAGCTATCGGTCCAAATGGATGCTGCCCTGGAAACCATGAATATGTCCCACTGATGACATGTAACGTTTGGCTGCACAACTTTTTTTTGTGCATGGAAAAGTACTTATTTTGTGTCTCCATGGCTAACAGAAGACTGTATGGCATGTGCTGACACAGCACAGCATGATGAGCACTCCTTCATGCTTGTGCATTTCTTAGCATCACTTAAATTAAGGGGCTGGAGTCCAACTCCCTTGACCTCACCCCTTCTCTTCCTTTTTGGTGCTTGAGCTAAGCCAGCCCTCCTGCTACTCTGCCTCTGCAGGCACGAGCTCTCCTTTCTCCCACCAGCCCTTCCCATGGGCAGCCCCAAAGGCTTGCAGCAGATTTCACAGAAGGATGCAAAAGCTGTTGCATCACTAATAGCAATTCCCTTGGCAATAAGCTGTCTGACACCAAAGGTGAGACACAATGAACCTGGTTGGTCTTTTTAAGATCCTTCCTCTAGCCAGACCCATCTGCTCTCTACCACCTGACTGTGTGCCCCTTACGAGAGCCTGGGAAGTGCTGTGCCCATGCCTTCTTGTTCTTGGGGCGAAAAGGATGCAGTTAAACAGCAACCAGCACAGCTCACAGTTTGTGCAAACGCTCTGCTTTCATGCCAGTTGCTCAACCAATTATTATTATTTCACACATTCTTTTCCTTGAAGCCCACAGCCAAATTCCCTGCCATTCCATATGGGTCAAGATTTAGCAATTCAGGCTGATGACAAACATTTTTGAGCATAACTTTCTAATGGGGCACAGATTTCTACAGAGATTTTGCTAGTCTGCTCCAGCTGAAACATACCAGGATAATGGATCAGCTGCAAATGTAGCCAAAAGCTGCAAAACCAGCCAGAGCTGCAGTAGGATAGCAGAAAGGCCTAGGAAGGGTCTGACCTGTAGGAACAGCTGCAAAAGCAGTCGGAGCTAGGCTAAAATGGTGAAAAATGGATGAAAACCACAGCCCATCTTGACCCTAAACTCCTCTGATCATTAGGGGAAGAAAAACACCATCAGGATTAAGTGGGAAAACAGGAGGTAATAAATTAATGCAGACTTGACAGCTCTTTCCTTTCCCCCCTCCCATTTTGGTGCACTTTACCCATGACTCAGCCTCACCCCCACATCTAGGCACTTACTCAGGCCGGTTGCACTCCCGGATGGCCGTCTTGATGCCGCCGCCACAGGTTCTTGAGCACGTCCCAAAAGGGCTCCAGGTGCCCCAGGCTCCATCCACCACCGGCGCCTCGCGCTCCTTGGGCACACACATCCCGTAACGGCAGTGCTGCGGGCAGAGATGGGGAAGTTTTGCATGGCTTTGCCATGATGAGTCAAATCATAGAATCATAGGACGGTTTGGGTTGGGAGGGACTGTTAAGATCTCCTAGTTCCAACCTTCCTCTAGACCGGGTTGCTCACAATTCCATCCAGCCTGGCTTTGAATGCTTCCAGGGAGGGGAATGCCAGCAATCAGCAATCAAAATGCAAGAACTATTTTGCAGTGGAAAAGCAAATCTGGACTTATTATCATTTTGATAAAACAAAAAATGACAGAGAAGCAAAGGCAATCTGCAGAGCCCACGGCAGTGATTTACAGGAGGATGACCGACGATAACAACATCTACCAAATATTCCCTGCTTGCTGGTGCCGAACAGCACGGCAGTGCTCACAGCACTTTGGAAAAGCTGCTTATCCGATTTCCTGGAGAGCAGCAGGATCCACAAAGTGTCAGGAGAGGAGACAGACAAAAGGGAAATAACAGAGAAAAGACAAACCTCCCCACAGCTGTGCAGAACCCAGGACAGAGGAGGGAAAGGAAGCTTCCCAATCCAAAGGGCAAATTAAGAAAGAAAAATGAATTCCTCAATCCAAAGTTGTGGGGTTTTTTTGTTATGTTTTTTGTTTTGTTTTGTTTTTTACTCAGTCATAACCTGACTTGCCAAGGTCTGGTCTGCACTTGTGTTTTCCAGCTATAATTCTTGTTTTCTTTCATTTGTGAAACTGGTTTAAATTATCTCAGCAAGCCCCTGTCCCTGGTTTGTATGTTATAAATCGTGTCTCCTTGCAGTGTGTCTGCTAGCACAACTGCACCGACAGGGATGACCTAGGGGAGAGACATATTCTGGCCCTGCTGAGCAAAATGGATGGATGGAAGAATGGGGTTTCACTCTCACTAAGCAGCACTTGTTAATGCAGATTCACTCCCAGAGATATACTAACCTGATAACAGATGCCCAAATTTTTGCAATTACATGTAGCTCAAACATTGCTGATCGCTCACAAATCAGATTAGGTCAGAGGGTTAAAGGAGAAAACACGTGGATGCATCATTAAAATATGTCCATGCTTTAGTTCCTCCCACCAGAAGCTGCTCAGACTCTGAAACACCTGACGATCTTTATGGTAAGAGGGTCAAATTTACTGCTGTGCTGCATTTTTCCAGCTCCTTCACTAATGCCAAAAGGTTTCACTGTGAAAAACCACGAGCTCACCCTGTTCTTTTAGACTTCAGGGAAACCTATCTGGAAAACAGCAAATTTAGAGGGCTGAGAACTGCAGATGGGGATCCCCATGTCAGCACCAAAGAGATCTAACAGCTATGACCAGCATACAGAAACACATGATATAAATACAGCAGTGCTGTCCCAGAGAAGAACTTCTTGCAGACACGTTGATGCTCACAGCTAAATGTATAACCACAGTCATGCTTGGCACCACTGACCCAGAGAAGATGACCGAATAGCTAACTATTGAATGCACACAGCTATTGAACTGTGATATGACCTATACATTTCCATCCTGTGATTGAGAATTAACCAGGAAATCACCTACATCTCTTGATTCCATTCAAAACTGGGAGTTTGGAATTGATAGCAAATCAAGGGTGTTAAAAACTAAAAAATAAAAAAAAAAGAAAATAAAAAAAAAAGAAAAGAAGGAAAAAGAGCAGCTGTTTTAAATAAGCAGCAAGATTATCTTATGGAAACGCGATGGTGTTTCTTGGAACCACGCTGTGAATAGTCTGGCTGTGCAGCCTTCATGCCTTTTGTATTTCAAAAATAATTTCTATGTTGAATTACAACAGAAAACTAAAAAGTCTGCCAGGGCTCTCTCTCCTATGAGCTTACGGATCAGACAATGAAGGGAATAAAAGAGTTTTTGTCTGGAGCAAGTTCAAAATAACTTAAACGGACACAAAGTTGAACAGGAGAGCAATGGCAGGGACAGGAGACACTATAACAGACTTTCCTTTCCTTTGTCTTCTCGCAGGAGTCTTAGATAATTCACCAAATCCAGCTCCCATCCATGGGCTGACTCCGGCTGAATAGATTAGCAGGGGGCAGACAAGTGCTGTGAAGCTTCATGCATGCATAACATATACGCTACCTGCTGCCCATAAGGCAGGAGACAGAAATGATTACCCTCCGTCTACTCTTCTTTTACCATTCTTCAAACAACCCCAAAACCCACAAGAGATCAAGGCCCAAGTTTACGACCCTCTTTGTTTTCTTTCTTTGTGGCACAGTGATTTATTTCTAACCCGTAATGCATCGGTGCTGTGTAACACTGTAAGCCATCATGAATGGTATTCACCCAAACTCCGGGCTGGGCTCATTGCTTGGGTTAGTGGTATCACATTCAGTGTCCTCACATGCAAAATATACATAAGCTAATGCTCCCGTGTTGTTTTAGTACCCCTGAATTAAGAATAAATTTAGAGCCTGATTAAATCTCCATCCCAGCTATTTTTGCTAGACTTGTCTTAGCTATTCAGGCTCCCTCATTTCCAAAGATATCTCCATAAAAAAGGCATGGTATTTTCTCCATCTGCCAACCCACACATCATGGACTTTAAACATGTAGGCTTGAGGCAAGGCATTAGTCAGCAAGCAGCAGTTTGATGGGGCCTCTGGCCGCCCTGAGTACCAAAATAGTGATTTATTCCAAGGAAAAGCACTCTGGAATCACACCTCAGCACTTCACAAGACCAAGAAAACACTTATGAGGAGAGAGTTTATGATGATTCAAACCTTAAGCTTGAATTAGATCAACAGAGAGATACGAGAATTACTCCATAAAGCCCTTTTATTGAGAGTACATTCAAATGCCTAAACATAATTGGTGTGTGTTGTTTTTTCTTAAGAGGCCCTTCGGTTCTCAGTTAAGAAGTTCAGGTCACATTTGTCTAAATTTCCCTAGCCTTGTCAGATTGGCTAAATCTGTGGAGTAAAATGTTTTCCAGTGCAGAGGCTTTAAGATCCATGCAGATGCACTCAGCCTCCCAGCTAAAAGTGTGCTCAACTGTAGATGCTTGAATATCACTCTGGGCAATCTCTGAAGGTAACTGAAGGCTTGTCTGAAGAAGACTGCAGCCCAGTTTTTGGAATTTCAAAACAAAAACAGTTATTTCTGAGATTTCAATGGCAAACAGAGCCCAACCTCACACACAGAGAAGTTGATGACACAAGGTCTTCTCAAGAAGCGAAGGGACACAAGAAGTCAGAGGAACTCCTGGGGTAACAAGGTTTACCCTGATTCTTAAAATAGGGGAGATTTTACACCAAAGCAGTAAATATTGGTGAGCCACTGGCTCCAAAGAATAGCTCAGGAGTAGGATTTCCAACCACATCTCTAATGCACAGCCTCAGCAACAAAAACAGTTGTATTGACTGCTCTTTTCCATGAGAAAGGAAGGCAAATTGATACATTTGGCCCATTGTCTTGAATGACATCAGTTAAGTTGGTTGAACAAATGACTTTTCAGATCCATAGCTTTTATAGAAAATTATATCTAAGATAATATCTTAGATACATTTTGATTAAAATACATTTCAATAACTATGAATTAAGATGTTGAGTCTTCCTAGGTAATGAAAACTTTAACTCTTTACCATTAGTAGTCACAAAAGCAAAGTTTTGAGGTATGCTTTTTAGATTAATGGCACGCTTCTTATTAGAGCTGGATGGAAAAACCTTTTCTTCAGACAAAAATGAGGGAAACCAGTCACAGTTCTTCAAAAAATGCAAGTATCTCAATAAAAAATAATAATTCTTTTCCAACTATTTTTCTTGAGATCTGCATGACTGAAAACTAAACACTCATTTAGAAACCACAATGCTACTTGGAAGCTAACACTGCACATGGAAATTGAAAGTTTCTATGAATTATTGCCAGAACTGTTCCACAAAGAAAATGTCAACCAGTTCTATATTTTACTCTAAAGTTGCCAGGATGAGAAGCCAGTTGGCAAATTTATGTTAAGCAAAATTACTAATTACTCACATCACATAGGAAATTTCTAATAAAAGCATTGGGAAACTTCGCAGAAGTTTTGCTCAAGAGTTCACTCAAGGGCATTAATTTAAAAAAACAAAATAAGCACTCCAAAAAAGAATACCTGCTTTAAACCTGCTTTTACGCTGTGCAGTGCGTTTTAATCCCGTTATTGGGATATTTGATTGATACACTCAGCCTGACCCCCAGGAAATGCAAACCACTAGGTGTTACAGACCTTTCCAGGCTCACACTCTGTCCCATCAGCCCAAGGTGTGTGCTGGGTACGACATCCCTTGTGTGCACCATCAATGTTAATGCACCAAAGTCGCCGGCACTGCATCTGCTTAAGATATTGAAAACATCAAAATATGAATAAATTCTTCTTATGTGCCACACGCCCTACAGGATAGATGGCCCTTCATGAAATGATCCTCCTAGGATCCATCACTTAATCACAAGCTTGACGGTAACTTCATGGCTAGCCCCATCTCTGCAGCCGGGGAAACCAAGGACCAGCTGGTGGGAGCAGCCTTCACACCAGTCCCTTACCCTCTTCACCCAACCCTGGGCAGACTTATTACACTCTGGCAACACCAGAAAGACCAAAGTGTGGAAGTGCACTTACCATATATGGGCACACTTGGGATCCGGGTCCAAAAATTAACTCACATTGTTTATTGACGTCATAAATGAGCCCCGGGAGCTGCTGAGGCAAAGCGTAAGTTCTTGATGTAGGCTCATCAAGCAGACATTCCCCATAGCCAGTGCTACAACACAGAGCAGAAAAATGGAGTTAAACAGGAGGTGGTGAGACTACAATCCGTTGGTGTTTATCTGAACTGGCCTCAGGGCAGATGGGCACCAGACTTTCCAAGTTGAACAGCTTTTGCAGGCTCCAGCACAGGAGCGTAGGAAGCTGCTTCCCCATTCACTGTCCCTTCCTCATGCTGTGCTAACAACTTTATACCACAGTGCAGCCAGCTACCCTCACAAAAGCAGGTCTGAGCATGGTTTTGATTTCTGAGCAAGCCTTAGAACAGATTTAGAACAAAAATAACTGATCATCACCCAAAGGATTGGGCCTCCTGTTTTGCCATGGCACCACTGTGGGTCTTGTTCTGCTTCCCATCACATCTCATGGAAGGCATCACGGCAAAGTGAGTGATCACTGTGCACCAAGCTGACCTGAAGGCTCCTTCAACAGTGTCTCCATGATGGACTAGAGCAAGGTGTTTAGCCTGACCTCCGGAGCAGAAAGGCAGATTCAATCTGCCTCCTAAAATATAGCCCTGTATGTGGGCCACAGGACTTGGAGAACTCACTCTTCAGGTCAGAGGAGAACACACATTCCTTAAGAGCAACATCCATGGGGGAAGACTTATTCCTTCCCTTAGACAGGCCAGTCCTTGCCAGCTTATCACGAGGCTGAACTGGCAGGGACTGGATGCCAGGGCTGCATTCCTGTTCTATGTAAAGGATGTGTGCACACACAGATCCCTCTTATTTCCTCCAAACACTGCACACCAGGATTTCACATTAACTGAAGAACCCCATGGGAGACAGGCACATGCAAAAAACAGCCCAAAAAACACACAGGGAAAGTCTTACTCCAGAAACTCAGTGATGTATTTCCTACTGCATTTTGACCACATCCATGGATTGGTGTAGAAGTTCAGTGTTGGTGCCATGACGTGCTGTTGATTTTTACCTCCATCTTCTTTGCACTTATGATTGTCATCATGAGGCATATTAAATCTAAGAGATGCACAACAGTGACAAATTCAATTGAAGAAAAGATGAAGAGCAAGTATCCAGCATAGAACGAGCAATAGTGCGAACTAAGTAAACCCAATAGATTTTCATAGATTCCCTGCAAATAGGCACTACAGAATAAAAGTATTAACATTCACATATTCATAAGCATCAACAAGCACAACTGAAATGCTTTCAGAACATTTGCATTCCTAGCACTGCCCTGCAGCACCCCGCTAAGCTCTCCACTGCCCATGTTCAGCCAGACAAGTCCTTTGGGAGCTCAGAATAACACAACTGCAGCTGTGGTTTCCTTTCCAGCTGATGGTCCAGACCCTGTCTTCACCTTCACAAAAATGGCAAGTTCTCTGGAATTGAGCCAAAAAGCCAAGTGTAAGTCCCCAAAAGAGAGGGATGACTCGAGCCTACTGAAAACCAGAGCCCAAAGTCCCTCATGTTACATGCGCTGCACCCTATGCAGGCTGTGAAATGGGCTGCAATGGGGACAGACTTGGCACCTACACTTTATGTGGCAGGTTTACAAAATGCCATCGAATATCAGCACGAACCCACATGAAGTTTGCAGCACATGATGTTTTGAAGAATGCGGCAAATATGCGATGGAGACAGAAAGGCTTAAACTGCTTTGCTGTTTGAAGTAGAAAAGGGGAAATGACCCAGTGTGATCCCGTGCCTGAAGGCCGGGGAGTTTATATCCCATTAAGATTACCTCCAGTGAACCACCTTGCCTCTGCTCCCTGCAAAAGAGCAAAGAGGCATTTCCTGCTTGGGAGCGCTGCTAACCCCCCAGCAACACTGAGGCAATGTTAGCAAGGGAATTAGCCACAGCTGAGGTGTGAGGAAAGCAAAGCCTTGGGCAACTTTGTCAGGAAATCTCATTTAAACAAATGCTACTGATGTTAAAAATAGAACATCTGAACCAGCCCTCCATGCAGAAAAGGGGAGTGTAAAACAACAAGCAATCTGTTCCTGAGTACTCATCCATCCCATACCTACAGGCTTCCGCTGCAAACCAGGCGTGAGGTTGCACTGAACCAGCTTCCCAACAGGGCCCTATCTAGGGGTAAAAGATTACATGAGCTAAAACGATTGTCTCATTGCTCACTCTCAAAGTCAAGAGAATTTCCACTGGAGGAGGTGAATCTTGAATGACAGCACCTCTGCTGGGCACACCCACTAGCGTGAGATTTGCCTTAGTGAAATGGCTCAGCAGATGGGTCAGGCTCATTTATACATCCCAACCAGCTGCCAGATGTGCTGGGTAAATCCCCCTTTTGCATAACTGTTGTGCTATCCTCACATCTCTTGCATAGGTCCTCCCCAAGGCACTCAGCACTTCCCAGTCTTGGCCAAAAAGCCAGCTTGTCCTCATGGCTAAGACACCATGGCTGCAGAAGTTCCTACTAACATCTGCACATAGAAACAACATACTACAAGATATTACAAGACAACAAGATATTTTGTTACCTCTCCTCCCCTGCTTAGGAGTTTTGTGTGATACTGTCAAATCCTCTTTCCCAAAACACCGATCTGTTGGTTTTGTAGCTCTAAGATAAACTCTGTAGCACTCCACTGCCTCCAAGTCACATCACAGCTTAATCTTCCTAGGTAGTACACCTTCTACCCAAGTACATTTATCTCCTCTCAAATAATTAGGCTCAGTGGGCACCAAGTCACAGCCTGGCTGGCAAGCCTCAGCTAACATAAATCTCAAGCTATTTAAATGTAAATGTATTTACATAAAACATACACATGGCCAAGTTCATGTGCTATTGTGAAAGCAGTGCTCAGCCCGTTATCTTCGCTAATTGAACAGCTCCTGTAGGGGTCACAGACAGTGCCCAGCTCTGCCAGACCTGGAAGAGAACACAGAGATTTACAGTAGAAAAAAGAAACATTGCCCACAGTTCAGCACAGGCAACTGACACTGTTTTTAAATTACAAAGAAAAGATTTTCCTTACCCAGAGTATCACACTTGTCATGCGCTCTGCATATATCCTGTCTGAAAGCAGAACAGACCTGACATATTAATTTTCAATGAAGCAGTGAGTTGAAGTACAAGAACAATAATAAAAACATTCATAAACACTGCTTGGTTGTCCACCAGACCTCCTCATGCTGTTGTGTCATATCATTCAGCAGAAATCAGAACCAGCTCCTTCCCAGCCAGAGGGTTTCACCACATGCTGAAACTTGGTCAGTCCCCGGGCAGTCCTGAACTTGTCATCCACAACTATGGTGGACATGTTATCCCAATTATGCTCATAATCACACTGCTTTCACAACTGCATGTTATTACGCTCACACTGAAAACTGAATGTTTCACACAGCTACAGCTCTGACATACTAATAGCCTGACGTGGCTGGCTATGGTCTTCGTGAGACTATTCACCATACCTGGTGACAAGCACAGCTGTATCGTGCTGCAGGTGACTTCCTTCAGGGTGGTTCTGAGATTGCTGCCACTGGCAAAAGTTTTTTAAAGTTGTCTGGGCATTGTAGGATATTGCAGGACCATCCTAGAAAGCGAGAGACATGAAGCAGGTATTCAGTCATTCATCACAAGGCCCACTACAAATGCCAGAAGGAGAAGAAAACCACTTCCATTACCTGCTCATTATGTATCACAACCAGCTTCACAATAACAATATTAATTAAATTTCCAATGCTTGGGTCTTTGTAGATGGAAGCCACCTATTTTAAGAAGAAATACTCAATGTTATTCAAGAAGCAAGTAAGACAATGCATGTTTGATCTTGGCATTATCTCCATACCTAGCTGAGGCAAACTGCTGGTATCACACAAAAATTCAGCCCAAAGTAAGATCTTTGGGCACAGTGGGCGAACCTCTCTGCCCAGCTGAATACTTACTATTGACATTAACGTTAGGACATAGTGCTGCAGATTAGCCCCATGGTAGGCAACCATCCTGCTGTCAGCCACCACCATCACTTCCACAAATCGAGGGTAGGAGAGGAACCGCTTTGTTCTTCTGTGGCTCTTCTTCTCACTGACATTCCCTGTCTCATTGCTATCTGCAGAAAACGGATTCACTTCCAGGCTGTGTTTCAACATTTCCGTGTCAGATAATAAGCTGCTTTCTACCCATTGTTTTCTCCAGTGTTTCCGCTTGTTCTTTTTATGACTATGTTCGTGATCTATGATTAAAAAGCAGACAAACATAAAGTACATCCTGGAGCGAATACAGATGATAATCCATGCATTTTATGTCACACTATCTATTTACTTCAACCAACCATTAAGCAAACTTGTTCTAAACAGCTAACCACAGCAGAAGCCCTACGTGGAAGCCCACCAGGCTGTCCGAAATCTGAGGCTTTTGTTAACTTTTAAAGGCTTAGGTAACCTCACTGAAGCCAATGACACTGCAAGCAATGGTTTTCAGGCAGTGGGGCCACCGTAGGACCCAGGATGTGGTTGGACTCATTTGCCCCAAGTCCAATGATGGTAATTAGCCACTATGGCGTGGGGATTCTGGGCACGTCCAAGGTGGCCAGGAAACTACAGGAAACAAAGGTTCAAATCCTGTATTTCTAGCTCAGGCATGAAGGACGGCAGGATTTGGCCTTCATAGTGAAGCAATTATATATGATTTATTTCTGTCTCTAACAATAACATGGCTGGGCTTCAATTCTCCCCCTTCCTTTATTATTCCGTGCTACAGGAATGGTAAAGGTCATCTAATAGCACAGCTGCCACTGGCTAAAGAATAGAATTCAGGAAGTTTCACATATACTGCTTTTGATATTCAATTAGGCCAAACATAAAAGCAGCCTGAAAATATATTCCATGCTGACACAAAGACGACAGAGTAAAGAGGGAGAACAGGCAAATAAAACATATGGAACATGTACAATTAAGATTTACCATCTGATTAGTGTGTAATTATAGCATTATTTAAATGTAAGAGCAAAATCAGTCTTATTTGATGCCACTTAATTTTTAATCATTTCATCATAGGAAGTTGCTAATTGAATGTGATTCATCCACGAGAGTCTGTTCGCTTCTGCATTTAATATAAAGCCAGATCTGAACGACTCATCTAAGACTTCAGGCTACAGCCCTCGCAGTCTTTGTAGCTTTAGTTTAATTTAGTCATGCTGGTGAAAAATATCCCATTTCCTTATCTGACCTGCTGAGTAGGTTAGAGGAAGCATAATATTAGGGAACAAAGGAATATTCAATGTTCAAACAAGATTTAAATGATAAGAAACTTCTTAGCTATTTTTGATGTTTAGTTTCCTTCTAGGATATTTGGTAATAATTTCCAAAAAAAGAACTATGAAATACAAACTGTAATATCACGGCAGGCAAAGGGGTTGGCTAACATCTATCCATCCAAAAAAACATCTTTCCCCACATGTAAATAGACAGTGGAGTATTTAAGAATTAAATTCCATTTACTCTGCACTAGCTAAGCTTTGTGAACTCCCCTTTTCTCGATATAGGCCAGACCACCTTAACACAGCAGAAAGTCCACAGTTATTCGAGTAAGAATTCGAGAAAGCCAATGGCATTTGTGGTTATAATTGGATTGCCCTAGTTCCTCTGCACTAATCAATGCCGTTGTGCTGGCAAGGTTTGCTCTCATGCTGGCATGGCTTCGTGGGCAACCGTGACATTATCCTGACTTCTGCAGTGCCAATCAGTGCGGGAAGCCAACTCTGCATACAAATAACTTATAGGTGAGAGGAAGACCAGAGGGTGGAGAAAGCGCTAACCTCAGCTCTTCTCCCAGTCCTCTGCATGCTGTGTGCCCTCCCTCAGTGTCCTTGGCCAGTCGCTTTAATTTCCCCCGTAAACAACTAACTTCCAAAGGAGTCAGGTACTTGAGGAAAGAATGCATGAGGGACTGCAAGATGCTCAGCCCTCAGTGTGGAGGAATGCAAAAGAAGAGGGAAAAGTCAAGGACTCACTGTGGTTGCACCTGTTACACTGGAGATATTCAAAGGAATTAATCCATGCTCACCAGGCTTGCACTGCCCAGCACAGAGGAAAGCCACCTTTTCCCTCGTTACAGAAGTCTTGCACAGTGCTGGTACAACATCATTGTGTCCCCTCAATCCAACACACAACTCATCCCTTCAAAAGTGAACATATTTTTTCCATGTATGAAGCTGCTCCAGCACTTAGAGCGCGATATCCAGATACCAGTTATGTATAGCATGTTTGCCAAACTAGTTACTGTAAAACCAAGTGTAATTGATTGGGGATACCCTGCACGTAAAGCCCCTCCTGGACTTTGGTAGTAGCAAGTGTTATCTTCACCCATCTTGCATATAACTGCACTCAGGGCTGGTGCACATTCACCTGTAAAAGATTAAACCCTAATGGCAGTGTACTGCTCTCAACCCATGCGTGAAAACTCCCGTCAGCCTTACTGGGAGCTGCACACAGGACTGCCAGCACCTCATGTGCCTGATGCTGCTGATCTCTCACGCTGTTACGACGGCCACAACACAACAGAAATGCTTTTCCTGAATGGGGCAGCCTGCTGCAGTTTAATTAAGCATGAGTGGAAAACTCCCACGCCACACAAGAAAACTATAATTTTATGACGCCAGCTTCCCACCGCAACGCACAACACCAGAACAGGGTGTGATACTTTCCCACCTGGTTTTGCCTTTAATATATTTACAGAAATCAGGAAGCAAAACCGTTTGCTTGGCAAGCTCTCAGCCTTGGCAGATGACCTGAAAAACATCTACCTACACATGGCAGTGATTGAGTGGGTTTAAGTATCCAAACATTTTCTTCAATTTGCTGAAGAAACAAAACCCTAATGAACAGAGAAACACTTCAAAACCACGCAAACTACAGACCAATAATTCAAGTACAAAGCTAGCCTGTGCTCTCATTCAACAGCTAATACTAATTTCCAAAGTGGTTAAAAGCTGTTGGGATAATGTCCATTTTAATGTTTGCTTTCCTAAGGCAACACTCAGCAGTTGCACTGTCTTTAGACAAACCTGAAAGCATCTATGTTTCTTTTCCTTACTTTTTTTTTTAAAGCTTGGTTTCTTCCTTTTATTATGTGAAACTTAAAAAATACATCCAATCCTGTGACATTCACTGTGAACAGGGACGTCCCTTCCTGACGGCATCTTCCAACCCATGTTATTTATGCTGGCTTGCTCAAGAAGCCTCAGCCCAGAGTTCATGGGATTGATTTACAGACAATCCCCACTGAGTAATGGTTACTGGATCATTCCTCAGGGAGAGGGCAGGGGAGAATCAGGCCCTACCCCAGTACTTTCCCTGCGTGGAAGGGTGACAAGGCAGAGCCAGGGACTGCTTTTGAAATAGTAGCTATTGTTATGCTAAAACCAAAAATTAAAAGAAACAGCAATCAGCAGTTCTAATCCTTTCCATTTCTGCATTAACTTGTCCTTGGAATAGAAAGCAATTTGCACAATTAAATAAGACATGTGACAATGAAAGCAATTCCAGCTCAGCTCCAAGTTCATGAGAGCTGCACATGGCAAGGGAAGGAAAAAAAAAATAAGAGAAAGCAGAAGAGGGAAAAATAATCTATTTCTTGAGCTAATAACATTAATGACCGCCCCCTGATAAAAAGGATTTTTAACGTGAATTTTGCTATTCTGTGGCTGTACTGTACCATGCATAGAACTGCTCTGATCCAGCCCTGCAGATGATAACACCACAGTCTGGAAGTTAACTATTTATTGCACACTTTTGTTAAGCAGATCAAGATTCAGCCAGGCTCCCTGCAGCAGCCTGCGCCCCATCTGCGCCCAGAACCTTGGTACAAGCTCTGGCCACAGTCAACTTGCCCAAATTTTCTGCCCAAAGTGGTTTCAACAGTGGCTGCTGAAGCCACAGCTATTGCTGCGTCTATCGCAACCTCACTGTTACAGCAGCACAACCCAGAGCAGAGCACAGCTCCCTTGGCTGCTGGCAGCTTCTCGCCCCACTGGGACAGCAGCCAGGGTGGAAGTGTGAGGCAAGAGGAAGTGAGGACCTTGCTTTGCTCCACTTCAATACTGGGATGCTTTGGGAGGACAAGTCCATTGCCTGGCATCTGTCATAAATGAAAATATGCAAAGGCCAGCAAGCAACACTGCAGCTCCATAAGCAGTTTAGATGATGCAGAGCAGTCCCACCAGCCCACCCTACAGTCCTGCTAAGTCTCCCATCTTGTAGAGGAGGCCAAGAAAAAGACTTAGTAGAGATGCTGAACTCAACCTTGGCATGATCCCACCCTTCTTCCTGCCGTTAGAACCAATCAATGTCCCATTGAAAGAAAAATGCTCTGTTTTTACACCATCCAAGCGCCAAGGACCACACATACTCCTGACATTTCCTTTCTTAATGATGTATGAGTATGAGAGAATGCATTCTGGCTTTAAAGAATTTTTCTTTGCCTAAGGTAGAAGTTGTACGTGAAAGCTATCAATTTTGCACAGCAGACAGGAACTAGATTAATGAACAAACCAGTAAATTGCCTTTTGAAGGCACATGCAAGTTGAGCACATGGGGGAAAATGATTCAAGGTGATTTTACAGACAAAATAATTAAACAGCTGCATCTCGCAACTGCAAGGCACAAAAGCACCACTGAACTGATACAAAACTGGTTTAAAGGATGGTTGACACAGTTACAGCACAGAAACTCACTCGTACCAGTTCCATAACCCACTGCTTCAGGAGTGCCAGCAGGGGACTGCTGCCTTTGGGCTCACCAAATCTGCCAGCAGAGCTTCCAAAGATGCACTTGCTGGGCCTGGCCTCTGCCCTGAGTACCCAAGCCCTGTGCTCACTGCCTTGCTCTTTATGCAACTTTCAACATATAAGACTCCTGTTTGGTGGCCACAGCAACAAAACAGATTTCACATCTAGTGACACCTCAATCCACGCAGTACCAATCAACATCAGTAAAAAACAACACTGAGATCACCACATCTTTGTGCTGGCACTCCATATAATGAGAACAAATATCCCATTAGGAAGAAAGAAACTTGGCCTAGCAGTTGGCCACAGGGATGCTGTTAATGACAATACAGGCATGTGGGAAGAAAAGCTACAGAACAGTCAGCATGTTTGCTTTCATTACGATATGCCAGGGGGTAGAGATGGAAAATACCAAAGTAACAGCTCCCTGCCTCACCCACCCCTCTTCTTCAGCAGGCATCCTCAGAGACAATGCAACAGTAGTTGCAAAACTGCAAGGACATCCCTTTTGATTCCAGGAGAATAACTTAACCACATGGAAATTGCAAAACAATAATCAATCAATACCAGTGTGTCACAGCGCTGGTCTTCCACTGTTACAGAAACAACCTTTCTTGCCAAATAACAACAAAAGGCATGTACCCGGCTTACAACAAACGCACTTTGCAATTACAGGATCTGCATCAGTAATGGTGATCCAATTCTTTTATACCGAAGCCTGTTTAAGTCCTATTTCACTCACACCGCAGTGAGATAACACAAACATTACAGCCCAATCCCTTCCCCATCTCAGTATGGGAAAGGCTTGTGTTGGACATCCCAGGCCCATTTAACTAAGCAGTAGTTGGCTGTTGCTGTGCTATTACCTCAATGGGAGGCCAGAAATAGAATTAATTACATTAGCATAAGGACCTGTGACATAACTCTCGTTTGCTGCTTTTGGGAGGGAAGGAAACCTGAAATAATTACTCTCTTACTATAAATTACAGCTCACTTCCTTAAAGTGATAAACTTTTCAGAAGGAAAGAACGAAGTCAATGTATTACCCTGAAGCCAAAAGCAGAACTGACAGCTTAAACAGACTTTTGAAAGAGTTCAAGGATTGCTCAACCTGGAAGCAAAGGCTTAGGAAAACCTCCCTGCAGATCTTCTGCAACCCCAGTTACGTGAGATCCAGCAGTACAGAACTTGCCTGAAGACCTGCCTGGAAACCAAAAACCTCAGCATGTGAAATACTGCTGGAATCACGGGCTTGAAAACCAAAACAAGACCATGGCTGGAGGCAAGACAAACAGACCAAAAGAAACAGCAAAAATGTGAAGAAGCTTTACCCAGTTTGATGCAAAGCATCCAGGGTTTCAAGACTAGCAAGACTATGAACACTGAGCCCTATGGAAAACACATTCAAGGTTTCTGCCTGTATAAAATCAGAATGTAACATTTATAAATGCTCAACAGAATGCCTGTGAGGCATTCCACTGCTGCCCTCTTCAGCCCCATCCCCCACCAGAGTCATTTCTCACAATGATGCACACCTCACAGCAGACACAGGCAGGAGACACAACACTAACTCACAACACAAGACGGGACAAAGCAAGGCTCTACCCATGGCACCCAGCTCCCACCACATCCCCCAGCCACAGCACTGGGGTTATGGCAGCAGGAAGCTTGCGCCGTGATCCACCAATGACCTCCCATGTCTCTCAGGAGAGACAACAACCACCAGCAAGGGCTGAGTAGGTGGATGCTAATTATCACACGGGAGCGAGGTTGCAGTCACTGAGTTGGCAGCACCATGCATGTGATCACCCAAGGCACAGGGTTGCACTTCTTTGCTTTGGTGACTCCCCAGTGCCGTGCTCAGTGGGAAGGGTTGTTAAAGTTACTACAAAAGAGTAATCTATTACAAATTACTCATTAATCAACAACAACAAAAAAAAATCAGTGACATATTACCTTTCATTCCTGCGTCACGCTAGCTCAGCAGCAATATCTGGTTCACACTGTTAATTTGTCTTATACTTACTACAGCCACTTTCTCAACACAGCTTACACGCACTTCTCTCCTCCTCCTTGCCCAAACCAGTACATGGGTCACAACTTCCCAGACCAGCCATGCCTGGCTGCAGAAGCCAGAGGCAAAATGCTGCCTCCCAAGAAAGCAAATTGACTATTTCAACACCTTATGACTAAATACCCAGCTGTGAAATTGGGACCCTCCTGTGTCCATTGTTGGCAGGTAATGGGATGTGCCAAGCCTGGAGACTGTGCCCAGTACAGGGCTTTTTTCCCCCAGAAAGCAAAGCCATAGGGCTTTCACTTCTCCCCTCACAGCACAATGGGCAGAGCCAGCCCAGCTCAGATACAACATCTGCCCTGTCCTGCTCTCCTCGGAACCTGCATTGAGCATCTCACCACTGCAACACTCCTTGCTGGAAGGCCTGTGCCTTGGCTGCAGCCCTCTGGCTCTCCTCCAAAAAGAGGAAAAGCTCTAATCATCTTCCTACTAGTTTGGCACCCTCAGAGTGTTATTGCTGCTTCTGCATGAGGAGTTTTGCCTGCAGTGGATATTCCTGTTTGAAGTGTTCTCATTAAGGAGCCGGGTCTTTGTGCAAGTTCCTTACTCCCAGCCCTGAGCCCACATTCAGCATCAGCCTCAGGATGGGCAGGGCTGGCCAGAAATGAAAGCCTCAGTAATAGCCAATGCTCACTGTATGTGTAGTCCTTGATTTATTCATCTCAGCCACGGGTGGGCCTTCGATATAAAATAATTATGAAAAATGAGGCATGAGCAGGGAGGCATTTAGCTAACAAAGTTCTAGAGGAAACAGCAGAAATCAGGAGAGCAGAAATGCAAACACAGTGGGAGCAAAGTAGGAGCTGCCCAAAAGAGTTCATTAAGGAATCCTGCATGAGGGTCACAGTAAAAGCTACAAGGAATTTGCAAAGTTTGGAGCAATGAAACAGCTGAGCTTGCAGCAAAAATGTCCAACTCTTGCATTTATACTGCTGGCCATGGGCAGCTGTAGTAGATGGGGCCCACCAGGTAGATAGAGGCCATACCTGTCCGAGAACAAGGGGTGGCCAACAGGCAGGGTTACTCAGTTAAAAAAAAAAAAAAAAAAAAAAAAAATGGCAACAACAACATGAGAAATATGAGATTAAAGAAAAAAAACGGGGAGAAGAAGACAGCAGAACTGAAGGTGTGCCTTCCAGGGAGGGTCTCGCCAGGCAGCTCCCAGCAGGAGGTCACAGGGCCAGCTGGTCACAGCCTCAGCATCCCACAGCACCCCAGGATGTGACTCCGTGCCTTTTATCATCCCAGTCAGATGGTTCCTCTGCAGAGCTTCAGGAAAGCTCTGCACTCCAGCTCCGCAATGAGCAACTTCCTTCTCTTCTTTTTTTAGGATCGGAATATCTGTTCTCTTCCTTCCCCACCTCAAAAGGGCAGATATTAATAATATGGATCGGAAGAGCTCGCTATGGTGAAGCGATGGGTGGTAGCGGTGCTGCACCCAGTGACGTCACGCCGGCCTCCTGGCCAAGTCTTCATCCTGACAGAGCTGCTCAGGAAAGCACAGCTAATTATTCTGCCAGATCCTCGGCCAGATGACAAATTGATTCACGGTAGTAACTAAAAGAAGGGAAGGAGGAGAAATTGCACCATTTCCTATGACTGAAACGACATGACTCGTTACCCTAAGGAAAACTCTGTTCAAAGTGTTCGTTGCAGCTGCTGAGCTGTACGCCAGACGGCTGAAGTGCATTGCCGGGGACCCTGCTGGTTTACTACATGAGTTTATGCATTTGGTATCCATCAGGTTTCAGAGGAGAAAAGCCTTTTTTCCGAACTTCCACAGAGTCCTGTCTGTCAGGGCACCTACATGATTATCAGAAGCTGCTGATTAAAATTTAACAAAATCAAATACTGTTCTTCTAAGTTGACCTGAGTATGCTGAAAACAAAAAGTGAGCACAAAGGAGGCCTTTGGAAATGAAGCCTTTTACTCACTCTATCAGCTCACAAGGGACACTTTTCCTGACCACCACAAGCAGTCCACAATTACATCATCACGGTAAGGGCACACAATGTGTGGCTTATTAATCATTTCCAGGAAGAACACCATCAGAAGGTCGTTGTTAACAGCCCCGCTGCCCGGCAAGGCGATCTCCCATGCTCACTGTAGGGTGGGTACCTTGGACTTCCCTCGCATGAATTTCCTCTTTGAGCAAAAGAACACTCCCTTCCAAGGTAGGGATGGCAGTAAGGAGAAGAGACAAAGGTGAGGACGATGGGGTGGAAAGCAAAGCTATCATCATGGCTACCTGGAACTCTTACACCTGCATTTGGAAGGCAAACACCTCCTCCTTCCACTACAGCAAACAACTGAAAATAGAAAGGAAAGAAAGACAAGCAAGAAGTATTCTGGAAAAGAAGAGAACATAGGTACACCATGAAGGTAATATCATGGATAGATTACACTTGTGAAGAGCAATATTTTTCTCCTTACGAAAAGCTATGCTCTTCATATACGATACATATAGAGTGGCGTCCCTGCCTACAGCAGGGGGGCTGGAACTACATGATCTTAAAGGTCCCTTCCAACCCAAACCATTCTATGATTCTATGATATAAGGAGGGAGTGGGGGGAGAAATACAGTGAGCTGTTATAACTACACAGAGTCAAGCAATAGCCCTCCCAGCTACCTTTAGTTCAATGAGTCCTGTGATCTGCTGCTCCGTTCCTCCAAGGGCTACTGATGAATTGTGCCAGATACCGTGTTTCTTTCCAACTGTTCTGAGTCTCCTGCATCTGATCTCAAAGAAGGGAGCAGAAACAGCTGGAAGAGAGAAACCAGAATGGCATAGTCCAGCAGCAACCCTTGGAAGAACAGACAACAACAGCCTTGTGAGAGGCACCACTGTCCCCCAGTACGTTTGCATGTGGACACGTATCTACATGTCTTCTAGATGAAACACATGCCATTAGCACATCAGCTCTAAACTGTCACAAAGCACAAGAGCAACTCAACAGCATGGCCACAATCCACAGGTACAGGTGGCAAACCAGTCACACCTGCTAAATACAAACCAAGTCCAGCACCACATTTCTCTTCCTGTGCTAATTTTGCTTCCTGAGGAACTCCACCTGCTCTGCAGCATGTGAGAGACTCTCAGCCCACGCAAGGGAAGCCAGTCAAGGTCTACTCTATTTAGGCTTTGCAGCTCCTGCAGATCTAGCTTCAGGCCAAAGGAAGAGGGAGAGACAGCAGGTGAAACGGGGCACTGAAGGAGTAAGCTTCTTCAGAGAGAACTTAGGTTCCTTACTGCCAAAGGAGAGGATTACTTGTGAAAATCAGGAAGTCAAGGAGGCACAGAGCAGCAGGAGGCCACTGCAGATAATAGGGACAGTAGGAGCAAAGCTATTGCTCACCAAGGCATGTGAAGAGGAGATAAAAAGGCTTGTGCTCTTTCATATGTGCAAAGACTAGAAAGAGGGAGTGAAGAGGTCAGGGAGATGGTGCTGGTGGAGGAAGGGCCACAAGGAAAAAAAAAAAAAAAAAAGAAAGCCTTTGAGAATGAACCATGGAAAAGTGATTAATAAGGGCAGAACTGCCAGGGTTGGTGGTAGTACCTTTTCATTTTCATTATAAAGAAAGAAGCCATTGCAACTTGCAGCCAGGTCTGGCGAGTGGGGACACAGCAAGACCAAGACAGAACAACGTCATCAAAAGGACAGAAACAGAATTTGAGACAGAGAGCAAATCAGATTGGGATGGTTAGGAATTACATGGAGGTAGGAACAGAAAGCAGGTTAAAAGGCTCATTGGATAGTTGTGGCATGACAGCCCGAAGGATCTCCTGCCAACCTTACAGCAGGGATGAAACAGAAACCATAACATTTTTTTTCTTGACCACAACTTCCTCCTAACCAATTACTAGAAAGCACAGGCACACACGTCTCTTCAGGGCAGCAGTACCACTGCAAGCCTCTTCCAAGCGCACGTGGAACCATCTCCAGAAGAATCCTCAACCTCACATCTCTTCTACCCCACACAAACCTGTTGATATTTTACTGCAAATCAGCTCTCTTTCGTAAGGGCCAAGTCATTAAGAACATTAATAAAATGAGTACCTGGAGTATCACAAGTCTGCCTGTCCCCTGAAGAGTTGGTTGGAGGTGTCCGATGTCGGTAGACGAGATGTGGCTTGTTGTGCTCTTCTTCATACTCTTGCTCAAGTGACAGCAGTGGCTCTACAAAATAGTCCCCATCATCAGACTTGAATGTGCCTAGCTGAGAGGGACAGAGAAGGACAGGGTCAATGACAAGCCATGCAGCAGGCTAACATTAAACAAGGGAGGTAGGTGAGCTGGGTCTGCAACAACTCCTGTGAATGCACAGACTGGAAATGCAGCTCTCCATCACACTGCTCAGGCCCTGCCTCCTTCAGCAGTCCCTCTGAAGCTTTCAAAAAGCAAGGTTTTAATTTGTAGGAGGGAATATGAGAGGGGGACGCCTGCCAGACCTTGTCCCTGTGCCAGTGACTGAACCACTCCTGCCCAAGGAGACATAATGCTCCAGCACAACCCTAACATACTGCACCATTTTTTCATGCAGCAGCTCTCCGTGAAACAGGCTTTAAACTCAGATGTGAGGACCCAAGAGAGGCATCCAGACAGTGAAATCCCTGTGCACTGCTTTAGTGCACAGTATGGAAGCACTGTCAGTTAGTTGTATATGAATATGAATACAGAGAGGTTTTAAAAAAAAAACAAACAAAAAACAACCACAAAACATCCAGGACAAAAGCATCTTGTTAGCCATCCTAGGCTAGGAAACAGGATAACTACATGGGATATAGTGCTGGAGGAAGGCCTGCTCAGGCACACATGCGCACCAGCCCAGCTCAGGCCCCAGACTAATCTGCTGGGACGGGGGCTGGAGCTGAAGCAGCATGACATGGTCAGCCTGGGATGCCCTGGTAGGAGCAGTGACCAGCAGAGACCTCCCGGGAGAGTACCCAAGGCAGTCATTGCTTCCTGTGCCTTGCTGGCACTCCGGGGTGCAAGGAGGGTGCAACGACCTGGGAGACTGCTGGGCAGTTTCTGCTCTTCCCTCTGCCAACATGCCCTGGTGCAGCAGAGCACCAGGACGGGCTGCAAGGCACCCTGCGTTCATCTCCTCTGAGCTCACATCTCTGTGCCATACTGCAGGAAGGCTCTGAGGGCAGCACTGCTGGGGACCCCTCAGCCATCGCTCCAGATTTAGGGGCGCACGTCGGTGTCAGGAGGTTTGCTGGGGGCTCTACAATAGGGCTCTCCCCACCCGGTGATCTCCGTGGTGGGGTGCCGCTGGGTGGCACTTTTGCCCCAAAACCCGCGGAGCAGAAGGGCTTTCCCCCAATCCGACGGGATAATAAAAGTGGGCTGCGAGAAAGACCAAACCGGGGCGAGCCGGCCCCATCCCGTAGCCCCAGTCGAGGGCGGGGGAAAGGGGCCGGCCCCTATTCCCTCTGCCCACCCTCCCTCGCCTGCTCCTCCTTCTCCTCCTCTTCGCTTCCGCCCCTGTTCGCCGCCGCTGGGCGCCCGGCGGGGCCGGGACCCGGGGCTCACCATCCCGGAGCAGAGGCTGATGACGGCGGTGTGCCGCGGCCGGGCGTTGACGTGCCCCCGGTAGAAGCAGTGCTTCACGTCGGTGTCCGCAGCCTCGGCGTAAAGGTTCCGCTGCTCGGCGGCGGGCTCGCCCAGGATGCTGACGGTGAAGAGCGGGGCGATGAAGGCCGAGCTGGCCGTCAGGTTGAAGAGGAACTGCTGTCCGAAGGCGGAAAGCCTGTAGTGAGCCTTAGGGGAGGAGGATGAGGCGGCGGCGGCCGTCCAGGCGTCGGGGGCAGCGTTGGTGCTCCGCCGCCTTCGCCTGAAGTGGACATCGGTGGGGAAGGGCTCTCCCAACTCATTCACCCGGGTAGGAGTCACGATCTCGTACTCGCTGAGCTTCTCCAGCAGCTTCGCTGCAAAGGAAGAGAGGCACATGCCCCTGAGCGGGGAGTCGGGCGCCTCGCCCCCCAGAGGCGGCAGCCCAGCACCCCCGGGCCGCCTCCCATTCCCCGAGCTCCCCCGTACCTTGCCTGGGGTGCAGCTTCTGCCTCCTCGCTCCCGTCCTCAAGCCGTCGATGAAGAGCGTGGTGAGTGCCAGCGCCAGCGGCGCAAGCTGCATGGTGCTGCGCGCTGTCCTCAGAGGAGAGCAGCCTTCCCCCGCTTTGCTTAGGCTCTTCTTTTCCTTTTTTTTTTTTTTTTTTCCTTTTTTTTTTTTCTTTTTTTTCTCGCCCCTTTCTCCCCCTCCCCGCCCCCCGGAGCAGTGCCGGGGGAAGCGCCGGAGCCGGGCGACGTTAGGGGCGGGCGGGCCGGTGGGGCGCGGGGCGCCGGGGGCCGCGCATGGTGCGCGGGGGGCGGAGGGGCCGGGACGGACCGACGGGCCGGGACGGGGGAACCGGCCGGCCGGCCGCCTGCCTGCACTCCCTCGCTTTCCGCCTCTCCCCCCGTCGGGCTGGTGGACGGGGTGCTCCCGGGAGCCAATTTAAGGGGGCGGGCTCCATAGATCAAGCAGGAGAAAAAGATCCCGCCCCGCAGAAGCGGGACAGCCTTCCTCTCCTCCCGCCCACCCCCCTCATCCAACATGTCACTTTCTTTCATTCGGAGGAACGCCGGATTCGCAAGTTTTCGCTAGGCAAAGTCCTCGCTGCGGCAGTACCGCGCCTGGATGGGGCGGGCGGGTCCGAAACACCTGGGCAGAGCGAGGTTCTGGGGAGAAGAGCCGCTTCCTCACTCACTGGCAGCAGAGTGGAGTTTTCTTGCATAAAAGAAAGAAAAATGCCGGTTATGGAATCTTGAAGAAGTGAACGCATATTCAAAGAATCCCACGTGCAACATTTTTATACCATCGCTTTCCTTCTGCATTTCTCAGATATGAAGCACTTGAAGCAACTTTATTTAGAGTTACTTTTGTGTTGTGCTATCTTCAGCATCCTGAGGGAAAAGAAAGATTATTTCCTTATCTAAAAGGTGTCTTTTTTTCTTTTCTTTTTAGTCTTGTTTTACAATTTTGAAGCTTTACATAAAAATTTTAGCCATCCTTTAAAGCCGGGTGCAACTCAACGTTGTCTCCTGCTGTCCATCACACTTGTGCACTGGTTCTTTCCCCCAGCATGAGGAAAGATGCTATGGAATTTTGAGGCAAAAGAAAATAGATGTGGAAGTGCAAGTTCCCATCACTTGCACTTCCCTTAGAACAAAGAACTGAAGCACCACTACTTTCTGCAGAAAGGGAAAGCCTTAAAGTAATCAGTTCAGAATTCACTTCTAGACAAAACAGTACCTCCTAAGTATTCTAAACTATCTGCTGAAGCCCTACAAACCCGTTAGCAGATTTCACATGATCAATACAGAAGAACATGCAAGCAAATCATCACCTGCACCAGGAGGAGGTCACATCTCAGCTGAGTGCTGTGCAGGAATCCTCACACTGGTAGAGTTCTACATCAGCACATCTCTAATGCAAACCCGTAATGGCACAAAGCTCCCACTGTGCCTCTGTTATGCCTCTGTGTATGAACTGTGTTTAATTTAAGGTAATTCACTCATGCTGCCTTCTCAGGCTCAGCAAAGCCAGTGTGCTTCCAGCCTTGGGTTGCCAGCATACAGCCAGCTCTAACAACAGCACTGGGTCTTTTGCATCCAGCTTTAGAACTGGTGCAAGCAATTATTTGCAAAGGAACAGCTCTTCACAATAGCTAAACAAGGCTGTGTCTCCATGCACTCACCTGCTGTGAGTGAGCCTGCACCACATGTGATGCTAGTGCTGCAAAGAACTAAATGATCTTTAGGTCCCTTCCAACCCAAGCTGTTCTATGATCTTCCTGTGCTAGTGGCTAATTTTGTGCTCGCACACACACGCATTGAGAAAGAAGTCCTTAGAATAGGAAAGACACCAAACTATTCTGAACTAACTGCAATCTGCAAAGCTGGCTGGGGCTGCTGTACAGCCTTCTCTGGCTGGTTGTGAAGGAGTATGACATCCCAACCCTTCCCATGCTCTGTTGTGTCCTGATAGAGTCTGAAAAGCCATCGTGGTCCTGGGGCTTCTGGATGAAGGAAAATAAATGGGTATCTTGAAACATCACTGCATCATGGTGAGACTGCTTTGTTTTCTCAGCCTTCTCTGCCTTACCATCAATGCAATATCAGCTGTCGTGCTGTCATGCCAGTCTGTTGGGCTGCTGGGATTACTGAACCCCTGTCGGTTTTCTAGATCCTTCTCACATATGCCCCAATGCTTTCGGTCTTTGGAAAAGGGGGATATGCTGTGGCTGAGCATGGATGAGATCCAGGAGCATAAGCCACATCCTGCATCTTAGGTGGGGCATGCATGGGAGTAGCAGGCCTTGAGCAATGCTGGGGGGAGAGAGCGGAGTTGCCTGAGGAAACAGAAAGAAAAGCTGAGTCAGAGCAGAGGGAGAAGGGTTATGTGGAGCTCATTCTGTGTTATGGGTGAGGGACGCAGCCCTGCTCATCTCTTTCACACAGGTATTGGGAAACAGCTCTCCTGCTTTATCTGTGTGCCCCCGGGGCAGCTGCCATGCCGGGATGGGATTTCACAAGCACCCTGTGTCCCACTGGGCTGAGCCTCACCACCCCCTCACACCAGGGCTGGTGTTGGCAAGAGCTGAGATAAGAAAACCATAGAATCATTAAGGCTGGAAAAGGCCACTAAGATAACCTAGTCCAACCATCAACCCATTGCCACCTTGCCCACTGAACTATGTCTTTAAAAAGTCTGTCAAAGCTTTACTTTCTTGCTCAGATTTCTACCAGTCAACCAGTTAATTTGGCTCTAGGGTTGGGGTTAAGGAGTTCAGGAGCTGGCATGGGTGATATGTGGCAGCTCATACCTATGACATGGGTGGGTTGGATGGGATGGGCTGAAGTGTTGTATGAAGAAGCATCATCACGGGTTCTGCCTCTGATCTGAAACCTTGGCACACATAATCCAGGAGAGAAGGAAAGATCAAAACCTTCCTTCTTCAGAAGTAAAGAGCTGACCCGTGGAGCAACTAAACAGGCTCATCTGATGGGTCAGAGTTGAGAGGATCCTGAAGTGTTCCTGGGACCAAATCCAGGCTTTCTGATGGTCCTAGGAGCACAGCATTGCCTATAACAATGCTGTTTCTATTGACAGAAAAGTGGCACAATGTGCAGCACTTTGAATTTCTGCAGCTGGAGATTAGGAAGTGCAGAATGAAAGATGTAGCATAAGTAAATAGGTTACGTGGAGATTAGAGAAACTAAGCTACAAACTGAAATTCAAATAACCTTCCTATTAGGAAGGATCTATTGATATTTACAGTATGGTAATTGTGCAGGCTTCAGTGCTCACCTGGACAGAAGCAGCCTCTAAGAGCCCATAACTACTATGGAAAAATCCCCTTGAAAAACTTGAGAATTTTACCTACATAAATACTGCAAAAGTTGAGTTGCAAATGCCTCTTCTGTAAACTACAAAAGGAGAACTCAGTCGCAACAGCAAAACTTTAGTAGGGAATTCAGGCAGTACAAATGGCTGCAAGAATACAGGAGCAGACCACATTGCCTGCAGCTTTCACACTCCTTTTCACCCTACTTACCTTTTTCTCACAGGTGAGTGCAATCCCCAGTCACTAATCTTTGTTCTTTTGCTGCTCTGCCTCTCCAGGCAGGTGTCACCTACCTTTATCTGCTGCATCCATTCTCTTGCCTGATGATTATCCCAGGAGGCAGATGTTTCCCTTTGATGGCTGTTCTTCAGTGCCACCAGATAACCAAAGACAGCAAACATATTTTCTCCTGGTGTCTAATTTGTGTGCTCAGAAAGTGAAAGATTTAATTACCCTCAAACAGTCAATCTCAGCCTGGTTTGCTTCTCTGCCTATTCTGGCAACAAAAATGCCACCCTGTGCTTTATTTCTCTCAGTTTTGGAAGATGTTCTCCTCACATAAAGGATTTTCTTTAAAGGCTATTTCTGTTAAGGATGTTCTTTATTTTTATTTTTTTTAGTAAAAGCTTCTTTAATCTTTTCCTGTTTCTTTGGAGAGGCTGAGACTTGCAGGCTCACGGTGTACAGTTAATTTTCAAACTGATTTTCAGTGCCAAGCCTACTCTTTTGATCCAGATTATAAGGATTTAAATATACAGAATAATTCATCTACAGCAGCCACTTAAGTTCCTGCAAAGGGCAGCGATGTGCGTCTCAGCACACACTGGGGATTTAGCACTTGGGAACAGAAGATGGAGGAAAAGAAAACACATCCCTTAGACCACTCCTCACAAGCAAGGGAACTGACTCTCTGTTCACCTTAGAAACAATTTTGACCCTGGAAAACAGATTCATGAGTAGGAACAAGGGACTGGATGGGAGGATCAGCAAAGCCCACGTAGATGCTGTGAATGTGTGGGATTTTCTGGTTTCAGGTCAGCATGGATGGACTTAATGATTGCTTGAGGCTTTCTGTTTAGAAGTGCTGGTTCCAGTTTGCCCCTCCCCGGCTCCCAGCATTGCTGCTGACCGTTCATGTACTGCGTGCACCTCTTATCTGCAGGGTGGGACAGCATGCCCTGAGCAGCCCAGCCCCTGGGTCCCACTACAGCCTTGCAGCTCCTCTGGCCTGACAAGCACTTACAGACCCCCATCCCCAACCCTTTTTACTGCAGGCAGCAATCTGGGGCAGGTCCTGAAGTAGCTGGGAAACAATTCTGTACCTCCCGGGATTTGTGCAAATTAAGCCATCAAGTGAAACATTGTATTGGTTTGTCCTTTGTTTTTGACACGCCATAAATCGAACAGCCTGAATGCACTCCTCTTGACTTTTGATATTACGTACATGTGTAGCCTTGCTAAGTTCCAGGTGTCTTTGCCAAAACGTTAGCAGGAGGACTAAGCAGATCAGATGTGTCATCCCACACCAAAAGGTGACCTGGCAATGGTGGGAATTCTGCAGGTACAAAAAGCTTTACCCTTTGAGCCATGTACTTTTATTCATATAAACAAATTATTGAAATGGCTCTGCAAGATATTACCATCAGCATATGAAGAGGGGGCTCAGAGAGTCAGTTTGGCAACGGGCATGGAGCCCTGACCTGTGATCATTTCTACCCTCTCACCTAAGCTCACACGTAGCATAAATATACGATGCCATGTGTCAGTGCAGAGATCATTAAAGCGCAAAACTGTATTTTAGGAGGGTTGTTTTCATTCTTTCCCTAAATAGAAGATTGTCTCCAGAGATAATAGGATACAACCCTCTGCTAGAGTAGGAAAAAGCTCAGCAGCTTTACAGATACTGAGCTCTTCTTCCCTAAGGGCGTCACAAGGTAGCCAGCTAAAAGCAAAGGCATCTACCCAGAGGAAACGTTGGCAGCGTTGTGTTTGAATGGTGCTAGGAACTCTGCTCTTGTTATCAAACCATCACAATATCATCAATAGCTGGAAAACGTAGATGTTATACTCCTAATCCAGGCTCCTGTTAAAACCAATTCACTCAGAGATACACAGAAGCTGTGCCATTTCCAGCAGGCATTTTACAGCCCCACAGCATGCTCGTTAATACCCACCTGACAAGCATGCATACAGTGCAGCATTTCATTATCAAGGTGGAGTCTCTTACACTCCTATACCTCTGAGAACAGCACTGATGAGGAACGGGCGACAGATGTCTAGGCAGTGGACAGTATATATATAAACATGTGACAAAAGCCTAAGAGGTGATTTGGTCTCTCCCCAGCTATACTGTATTTGCCATGGATGAGTGAGGGTCAAGCATGTTCTGTTTTCAGACGTATCATGCCTGCAGCCATGTGCCCATTTCTCATGATGTCTCTAAGCAGCCAAGCACAGCCAGCTCAGGATCTGTCACTCCAAGTTTTTGCCCAGGTCACTGCTCTGCTGCCAGGTGCCTACTGCCCTGGCTTTGTTACCTAGCTTTACTCTCAAGCTCTGCTTGAGAGAGGAAAACAGCACTTTCCCAGTAGGAATTTACTGATGGAGTGTAAGAGATGGAACAGGCTCAGATGCAATAAAAGGAGAGCAAGCTCTGGAAGATCTGCAAAGCTGATCCTCTCCCATTTCTACCAGCCACCTCTGCTCCACACCTCTCTGCCTTCTCACTCACTACCTTTCCTCATGGCAAAGGCTGTGCCAGGAATCCATACATTCTTCTACAGGTGCAAGAGAGCTACACGAATGAAGTGAATTAGCTGCAGCCTTCGTAACCACATTCGTGTCATGCCACTTAGCCTTGGCTGTCACAGAGAAAATTAATGGAGTGTAAATCCCTGTTTGGAAGTGCAGAGCATCTCCAGCTTCTCCCTGTAACCCCTTCACTCCCTTTGAAAACCACATGAGATTGAGATCTCCCCCAGAGAATTGCAGCTGGACATTTTGGGTCATGATAGAAAGAAGTGGAGCATCCGCACAGCCAAGCTGCCTGGCTGACAGTTTCAGAGTGAGCTGTGAGACTTCCAAGAGGATCTAAGTCCTGAGACAAAAGCCTTCTAGAAACAATCTTCTTTTAAAGTTATTGTATGGCTTGGCTACAAAGATAAGGCACCAGATGGCTTGGGAAGAAATTTTAAGAGACAGTTGTGCTGGTATGCCTGGAAGGATCTTGAGAGTTTACGTTTACTGTAGAGTATTTCTTTGGAGATGAATGTTTGTCAGGCTCATCAGTTTTAATTACCCAAAATGCATGCTGTTCCTAAATGCAGAAGGTCAAGAGGAGGAGTTTTTCTTCCTGAAGGGAGGACAACTAGCAAGAATCCTTTCCTTTAACTTTGTAAGTAGCAGACTGAATTGTGGAGGCTTACATTAAGCAGTTTTTATTCCAAATGATATCCTAAAGCTCTTTCTTTCATTGATGAATTATTAATTGTGCAAGAAGGTATTTCATTTTGTCTGTTTCCAGCCGTATGGAGTAAACAGCTAATTCTGTCAACTTCTGAGCATGCAAAAACATGGATCAGCCCTCAGAATTCCCTAGACCTTTACACCAAGTCTTTGATATTTGTACGCAAGGAAAGACGAACTTGGGTAGGATTACACTCCATGAGGTTGCCAGGAGAAAGAAGCACTGTGGCTGAAGGAGTTAGTTAGCAACCTGAAAGAATTTGTCACAAATAGTGCTTTGACATATCCTCTTCCTTCTAAAACCAAGCACGATCAGTTTGCAGTGTGAATTACCACTACATACAGTAGAATCACAGAATCATAGGGGTTGGAAGGGACCTCCAGAGATCATCAAATCCAACCCCCCTGCCAAAGCAGGTTCCCTACACCAGGTTGAATAAGTAGACGTCTTGAATATCTCCAGAGAAGGAGACTCCACAACTTCCCTGGGTAGGGACTGAATTTGATGACCCAGGCAGTAGCACTCCCAGGATGTCTCTTTTCCAGCCAGAAGTGCTACCTAGAAATGGTTAGAGGGTTTGGCCCTTCCTAATAATCACACTGTCATGGGAGCTGCTCACAGTCTGGAGGCAGATGGCAAAACCAAGGAGATGTGTATGTGGATAGTTTGCCTCCTGTGCATGCAGCTATGGCAGCTCTGTTGAGGACTTTCTTGTTCTATGACCCATATCATATTTTTCAGGCCTCTATACTTGCTTTATACACTACATTATAAGTAATATTACTGAATGTTGGTGATAGGAATCAGGCTCGAGTTTTAAGCCAGCTGTTTCCATGTTTCTTTCAGCTTAACTTTTAAATATCCCTGACATTCCCACTCAGAATTTTTAAAAGGTGGAAGCATGACTTGGAAATCACTGTAATGTGAATGGCTTTGTTGACTTAACTGACATTGTTTTGACATGACAGGGCCTACTGAGGAACCAAGACCCCTTTGTGCTAACTGCAGTACAAACACAGGACTGAAAATGAAGCCGGTATCAGAGTTCGCCTGCCTTATCACACTCAGTTAATGCATTACTCCACGCTAGCTCACCAGCAGACTGGCATTTGTTACAGGAACAGGACTAGCTTGGACAAAGTGGCAGCATTTTTTTACTAAACTGTTTTCATAGCAGGTTTCTGCCTGCAGCTCTTTGTAACTCAAAGCCTTATTCAGGATAGATAATTGTCCAAACCGAGCCTTTTCACCAACCAACAAGTTAGGCTTTTGTGTTCATACAACGCCAGGATGGGGAGATGTTAGCCCTTGGCTGAGAGCCCTGGACCCATCGTAGCTCATGTGTTGGCATCTCTCAGCACTCACAGGTGAACCAAACACCATGACAGCTAAAACATCACCAATGATGTGTAGTACTGGGCTCATGAAAACAAACTTGTGCGTAAACTGTTTGATTCTGTGAATCAATGAAATCCTCAGAACAGTGAGAATGTAATTCTGTAGCCCGAGCTATGAATATATAAAACCATCTGGTTTAGAGCAGCAGCATCTGACTGACTGCAAGAAATTTGACTGAGCACCACTATGAATGGAAAATAGGCCTAGAGCCAGGAGTCAGCATCTGACAATCTGACATGCTCTTACCAAGAATATCAGGAAAGACCCAGAGTCACCACAGCTCTGCTCCTCTTGCAGCACTGTAACAGTTCAGACCCCAAACTGTCTCCATGTCCTTCTATCTTGCAGCTGTTCCCAAGCTGCTCTCCTACAATCTTCTGCACAGTGCAAAGAATGAAAGCGGAGCTTCTGCATTGCTGAAACATACAAGAACTACTGCCCTGCTAGGGGCCACCTCCAGGACATGCCAGTGGTGGCAGCATGAGAAAGTAGTAAACCTACAGCAGTGCCTCACCTGAGCACCAGTGCATCTTCCAGAGATGTGCAGCTGGGTGAGCCATGCCAGCGCTGATGTCTTTGTGCTCCTCTGCTGAGCTGCTCCAAGAAAAGAGAGGTCCAGGACTTGCCTGAGGAGAGACAATACCAATATAAGACTCACTCTTTTGCAGATGCAGTGTTTGTGTTGGAAAGCTCATCCTTATGCCACCCGACTGTCTGACACTGATACCAAGTGTGACAGCTTAGCTTGTAGCAAGCATCCAGAAATGATGTGGCTAGGGAAGCCTGAACACAAATTCTGATAACAAATAAAACCCATAGTCTCGGTGGCTTTCAAATGCAGCAGCAATATGATTGCCAATGGCAGTGAGCTTTTAGCAAAAAGATCTGTGAGATCTTTTGGTGCTCAAAGCTATAACTACTTTTCTGTCAAGGACAGAAATCTCATTCACTTTTTTTCTCTTTCCCTGAGATTTTCTCATGTCCTCGTGTCCTTCTTCCAGGCCACTTACAGGAGGCATCTTCCAGTGCACAGAAACAACCAGCTTATCGATAAGATATCTTCTTCTTTCTACATCCACTGAAAATCTATGAAAATAAGACAATGCATGAGTAGCATTTTAATTTAATTCAATTTGTGCTTACTTGGCAGAATCCTAGATATTTTGCAAGCAATCTATTCAACCCAGCAAAAAGCTTCCAGGAGAACAGGCATGAGTACGTGATACAGTGACATGGATGTATAGTGCCAGTTTTTATTTTTTCCTTCTGAAATGCTTTAGAAGTTTGCACTTCCCTATCCAAGCCATTTAGCAAAAGACTGAGTAACTTATTTCTTGAACTCAGGAAAAATGCACAAATGCAAATGGCCTCACACTGCTGCTGAAGGAGCCTAGAGTTCCCTGCAATCATGGGCTCAACTCCTGACATTGTGCCACCACAACCAACCCCTGGCCCTGGGGGTGTATGAATGGAATGGCAATTGGAAAAATTCACAGATTTTGCAAGCAATTTTACTGGTTGAAACTTTGCCCAAGGGACCCGACTCTCCTGCTATGAGAAAGGAGGCTCCTTTTCGTTTATAGTTGAGGTCAGTGGAGGGACAGAGCAAGGAAGTTTGGATTGCAGCAATTTGTACCTTATCTTGTTTATAGATGTAAACAGAAGGTTTACGCTTCCATTGCTGAGCTCTCCTCCACCAAAAATATTCAATGCACAGAAGAGGAGCAGGATAGGCAATGCATTTGCGCATTTGCATACTTCCTGAGCATGTTTTGAGAAGTACAGTTAAAGAATCTGGAGCTTCTGAAGGGTGTGGAAATTAGAACATCCTTGCAGTGATTGGAAACAAACTGGGAAAAAAAAGCAAAACAACAAGAAAACAATCTTCCTGCAGACTGCAGAGGTCATTCCAGGATCTCCATAACGTCTGGATGTAACTCAAGTCTCTTACGGACTTGGGTCAACACCCATTGAAGCCAGGAGTCCTTTCATGAGCGTTAGGTCACTCCCAGTTGCTTCTGTAGTCATTGGCCAGACTTTTCTCATTTTAGTCACAGTACCAGAGTTTTGTATCGTTTGAAAAGCTCCAAAGCAAGGGACATATGGAGCCTACAAAAGCATAGTTATTGTGCTAGCTAGCTCCAGTCCCATGCCAAGCAAATTATTCATGCACACTCTGTGGATAGGAGGCACAAGCTTTCATGTGGTTACATGGATAAAGGGAGGAGAATTTGGGCCACTGACTCAGCCTGTCAGCAATGTTTCCCCCTAAATACAGCCATGGAGCTGCAAAGCAGATTTCTCACAGCACTGGCGGTGGGGCAGTACTCTCTTTGGAAAACGTGACCCCTTATTTACATGCCACTGGGAAATCAGTATCATGTAAGGGTGCTTCTAAAATCTGGTCTTTCGATTATAACCTTTCATGAAAGTGACTGATTGAACAAAAGCAGCTTAGAGATAGCATTTCAAACAAGAATCAGACGGCTTGTCTGGAACTTGAGCAATAGCAAATTGCCCAGTCTGCTAGAGGAATGCCCATGCTATGTGATGCTGCACTCCTGCATCCAAAAGGAAACCTGACATTCAACAGGTGTTCAGCTTCTTGGATAGTCTCGCGGAGAGAGAGTTTGAGGATACACTACAAAAAGGTGCTTTAAAAAGGTACTACTCTTCTATTTCAGTTCCACAACCAATTTGTTTTTTTAGCTTGATGCTAAAATAGCTTTTAGCAGATGTTATTCAATTACCATTGCAGTGGTCACTGCAGAGTGTGGGGTACATTTCTGCTTCAGTCGTCTTTGTGTCCAGTCGGCAGGAATCCTAAACACCCAGAAAAGCATTTTTACTTTCCCTATAGGAATACTTCTTATTTGGCATTGCCATGCTGGAAAAAAACAGAAACAAACAAAAAAAACCCCAACAAACCAAACCAAAACAAAAAAAAAAAACAAAAAACAACCCAAAACAACCTTGTGATCCTTTCACAAAGGAATGAAGTTTACTGTATTATTTTAGTAAGTGGAAATAGAAAAGCCAATCAGGTGGCTGTAGTTGTAAAATAAAGCCGAGAGTAGTTCAATTCAATCTTTGTTCTGTAATACTTACATAATTCAGATCTGGAGACAAAAGCACTAAGGTCATGGATTAACCATGGCTTAAAGATGAAAATAGCCTGAGGAAGTAAGGATGACAAAGTAATTACTAGTGGGCAAATCATATGTTAATGGGCACGGGTATGGGAATGATTTAGTGTATGACATTTAATCAACGTAAATTGAAGAAATATAAAAGCAAATTCAACTTTAAAGGTCTCCATGGATATATATGGCTAGTCTCTACAATTGAAACAGATCTACAAAAAATTAAAACTGAAGTGACAATATATTAAAATAATTGATTTTGTCATCATCAAGACTGCTCTTGAAATAGAGATAGTTCTCATGAATAATGCTTTTAATGTTTGCTTCGCTCAGGGATATACAACACTAAAATCTGTGCCACTCATCTGAGACACCAAGCAACTGAAAAACACAATACATAAACCCATCCCAAGACACTTTTCAAGAACTGTGCATTTTTCTAGATAAAAAGTCATATCTCAGAGGTAAATCATTTTGGCAATTCACTTTGCTATAGCATTTGAGGTAAATCACATCAAAGCCTTCCTGTGAATACCCAAACAAATGAGTTGAAATCCATAATAAAAGCTGTGGCAGGGTCTGTATTCACCAGTGCTGGAGTTCACAAGGCATCAAGCAACGCTGCATTAGGATCCTCTGTTGCAGGAATTACAACTGGAACAATAATAATTACTGTGCCAAATATAATTGCAGAGATTGCAAGAGTGCAAAATGGAGAAAAATTAAAGAAGAAATACTGTGACAAGAATGCATGCAGTTGTTCCCTCTATATACCAGAGGAGAAAATTAGATTTCTAAACACATGGCCGAACATTCATTTGCCAAAGTAACAACTCCTCCTTGCACAGAAATCAGCCTTGAGAGCCTGTGGGATGTTCAGAGCTGGGAACAACTGAACACATCCAAAGGGAACTGCAATCATTTATTTTTTAGTGTTTCTGCAATTAAAGACATAATACCTGCACACATTATCACTGAGAGGAAAAGCACGCATCAGTAAAAATGCACACAAGCTTAGGTCTGGAATCGAATGCCTCCAGCCACCTCCTTGAACGTGTTTTTCTCTCTGGTCAGGACCTACTGCAAGGAATTCATCTTGCCTTAATTCATAGCTCAGAGCGGAGAGTTTACAGAAACCTTTTGGTTCTTTGTAACAGTGTTAGCAAGAGCAGAAATAGAACCTCTGTTTTGGGATAATGTGCCTTCTTTTCTACAAACATTTCACTGCAAGCTCTTAAGGAGGCAATAAAATCATGTTTAGTTCTATAAATCTTCTTTGTTTAGGTTCATAATGTACCAACTTAACACTTACATTCCCCACATTCAGAACACCTAGAAACCTCTATCAGTAACCCGTCCCAAAGCAAACATGCCATTTGATTCAAAGATCACCTCTTCTGAAGAAGCATGCAATCCTACTGAGTGTTTTTGCTGAGGAACTGGTGGCTCTGCGCAATCCCTTCTTGAGAGACAGCAAGATGTTAATGCCCGCTGTAAGCAGTGCTCAGCCAAAGCAAGCACTGAAAGTGTTAACTCAGAGGCAGGATAATGTCTTATTTGGTTAAAGTAAAAAGTAAATAAATACGGGATTTACTGCAATTTAAGGCTTAAGACAAGATCAGATGCCTGTCATCTCCAAGCACCTCTCAATCAGCAAAAAATAACCCTTCACAATATAGATTGTTATTTTTTGATGCAAGTTTCTTTTTTTTTTTTTCCTGAAGAAAATGGAGCCGTATATAATTCTCTACTGTCTGGAGGGAGGCGTACTATAAACTCAGCTGAAAACTTATCCAGGGCTTCTGGCAAGTGCAGGCCAGGAGTGTATATTTGTGCTGGTTACCAGATCTCCGTAGTTCATGAATCCCAGATGATGTGCAGGGGGAATCTCTTTAAAGGGATGTAGGAAGCTGAAACTGTCATCAGCTAATGAAGAGGGCAGGGAAACGAAAATGGAGCGAAAGGGAAAGTGGATCTAGATCTTTGCTCCAGCTTTGCAAGACAGAGAACTAGCTTGCATTCATAGGAATTGCTGCCTTGAGCCATCTGACTACGTGGTTAACTTTCTTCCCTTCTTTATTTCAGAAGAGAGGAATCAACTCGAACTTTACTTCCAGACCTAAGTCTTGATAACGAGCACAGCAACACAGTCCAAACGCAAACACTGGCTACTATTTATAAACAGTTTAGAAGGACACCATAAACCGCAGAGGGAGGGGAATTCCTTCCCTCTCCCTTAAGTTTGCTGCCTCAGTGCACATGTTGGCATGCTTGAATTTACTCTCTCACATACCAGGAGGCCTGCAGCAGCAGATGAACTTAAGGCTATGCACACAGTCTGTGGCGGAGCCAAGTGGCAGCGCTGCAGTGCACGATGGGGCCATGACCACAGCCAGCCCTCATCCTTCAGCACAGGACTCCAGCCTCCATTGGTGATCCTGATGGTGGGAATGGCCCTGGACAGGGGAGCCCAGGGGAAAGTCCTGACCCAGGTCAGCCGGCAGGGAGGAGATCTGCCCCCGAGGAAGCCAGGAAGAGCCTCCCAGGCTGCCTTTAGCCTTTCGTTTCCAGCTCGCTCCAAATGCTTCTCTTTGTAGGGTTCATAAAGAACAAATAAACAAGCCTCTCAACTTAGCTGCATACCATAGTAACATGAACAAATCATAAAGTGAGAAAATAACCCAAAATGGCCAACACCCAAGCCTCTGCAGGTTTTCACAACAATTCAGATTTATCAGAGCCTTTGACTTGAAATGCAGCTCTGCTCACATATACCAATAGCACTTTTCTACTTTCAGTTTTGAACCTTTGCCTTACAAGGACTGACCAGATGGCTAACCTTTGTTTTAAAGCATGTCATATGTAATAGCAAATGCTGGCCTTGCAATGCTTCCTTGTTTATATCCTTTTTGCCCCCAGATTACTTGGAAAATAATCCAATAGATTAACTTTCCATTTCTGAGAAGCGTTACCTAAATGGCAAAGCAGCACTGGTGTCATCGGGCAGATGATACAGTCACTTAAGTGCAGCTACTTGGTCAGCAGAGAAAACTCAGATGTTGGAAATATACATTACAGAATGAGCAAAAAAACCCCAAACACTTCCAGCGCGTTCCTCATGCAGCTCTGGCATTTATGCTTTCATTTCATCCCTCTTTCAAATGCACCACACACACGCACAGAGGATCAAGGGAGCTTTTTGATGCTTAATAAAGCTCGAGCAGATCAGAGAGCTGGCTGGTTGTATTCTGCATGAGCACAGAACAACACCTAGCTACTCACTGTAATAGACCCATCTTTTTCTCTCCCACCTGCAGACATCACAGCTCGCTCTTCATCCATTGGAATCACACCACTTTTGCAGCTGCAGAATATGAGTGCTGGGAACAAAAGTCAATTAAATGTGAAATGCAGAGGAGAAAAACTCACATCTCTTGCTCGTGACTATAAACAAAGGTTAATCCATATGCTCCCTTTTGCAGGTCAATTTTGAAGTGGAGGGAGATTTAACCACTGCAGACTTTTGCTTTTACCTTTATTTTCTTTTTCACATCTAATTTCTCCTTAAACCTCTTTAACAAAGTTCATTGGTGATCCCAGGAGCTGGGGTGTTGTCTTTTAATTTGTTTTCCATAGCCCTCAATAGAATTGTTTTCCATGAATTCATTTGGTTACTCCTGAACATAGGAGACTCACAGAGATTCAGCTGTAGAAAGGAATAGAAATTAGATTTTTTTCCTTTTTTTTTTTCCAACAGTAATGGGTGTAGACAGACTTCTATCTGCAACCAGCTGCCTGAATCATTCCATTCCATTTCTTAGGAAATTATCTTCAAGCTTACCTAAAAGGGTCATTGAGTGGGTTGCTGGCTACGTCAGCGGCAGACTTGCTCTTCTAGGATACTATGGCTAAGTTACATTAATTTTTCACACATCCACTCTTACATTCAAAGAAAAATAAGAGAAAAGTACAAAGAGGAGAGACAGGTCCCAGGCATGGCATCCCCAGCTTTGGACAAAAGCAGAGCCCCCATAAATTGATGTGTGTCTCAGGGCCTCTGCAAATCAGCTCCAATAGGGACCTATTAACAGCAGGGGTGGCAAGGGAGAGAACCCAGAAAGCACCATGCCAGCATAAAGTCCCTGATATTACCGGCAAAGAAACCATTCTATTTATGGGCTTTGGATTAGGCTGGTTAGAGAAACAGCTGGAAAGGTGAGTGTCTTTAATTAAATGGATGATAATTTACGGACTACATCGGATGCCTCAATGTAAAAAATAAACTGTTTATTAATAATGGTTTTAAGGCTCAGTTCCTGTTTTTAGCAAAATAAATTTAAGTAAGCAATCCCAGCTGAACTTCTGGAGAGAAGCAGCTTACTGGAAAAATTAAACAACCTAAAAAACAAAAAAGAGAGAGAGAGAAAATGAGCTACTCAGAACTTACTAGTGTTCATTTGCCACCACCAAGTTCTTAGAAGAAACCACATGCAACCCAGCTCTCTCACTTCAGACACTTCAAGGGACCACTACCAAAAGGCATAATCTTCCTGTGGAGGTGAACCTGGAGTCTCCAAAATTCCCTTACTTTCTTGACATTGTAAGCATATTTTACACATGAACCTATGTATACTTATTACTGATGCACAGCATCTGGGGACTTTTCCCCAACAAAGAATCTGACAGCTGAAATCTTCCTAGTTCAAATTAACAACTCTTCAAAACACAGTGCACAGGACAGAAAGGCCAGATATTAAACTCCATTTTTTTTTGCTGGAGAAGGATCACTTCCTTGCAATACTTCAAATTCCTTCTGGAACCAGAGGGGGCTGATTTAGTGTCAGACATGCAAGGGAACTTAGGTTCGCAAAGATGCAGATAGAAAATGTATGAGAATTTCCTTAATTCCTGGTGCCAAGGGAAGCAGCACCTCTTTCCATCCTTCAACAGATTTAGTTTTCTGTGCCCCAGCTCTTCCTTTTTAGCAAATGGCAAAAGCAGTACTTTTCTCCCTCATGAAGAAAGATCAAGAAAGTGAAGTTGAAGCTCCAACAAAGAAGTGAGCTGAAAAAAGGAGACAGAGGTAGGAAAACTCAACGTGTCATCTCCCCTTCACTAGGCATCAGTGACTGCTAACATATTTGCTAGCAGAAATGTACAAAGAGAACATCAAAACAATTACCTTCATGTTAATCCGTGCTACCTTGAGCCTATATGGCATCATTGCTTCCTGTATATTGCCTTCTTTCTTTTTTACTTCCAGCAATAAAATGTTCATGCAGACTTGGAGGAGAACTTCAGACCTGAAAGTGACATTCAGCTCCAGCACCTTTTCTCAGCGATGCTGTGTCAAGCACTTGGTCACAGGGATCTGCTGAAAGCATACAGTTGAGAAACAGTCCCTGCGTGCTCCCTGCCATGCAACATGCCTGACATCTATAGCAGGAACACAAGGTTTTATCAGCATTTAGTAGTGGGTCGTTATCCAAATATCTGTGTTCCAGGCAAATTTTGGGATCATGGAGGTATTGCATTGTGACATGAATCCAGCATGTTTGCATTTTGGTTTTAAAGAGGCTCCTGTCCCGCTCCAGGGCAGAGATGAGGAATCTGGTGAGGTTGTCCAGGCTATGCCAACTCCCTGCACCTTGATGTCAGGTTTTGGAGGTTTATGCACTGGGAGCAACAGTCCCATTGGCAGGAGCAGGAGTGCCACAAGGTGCCAGGTATCCCCTCTGATGGTGACTGTCAGAGGTAGCCAGTCTGCCTTCTAGACTACATGAAGAAAGCTCAGTCTGCTGGCAAAACACAACAGCAATGTAATTCTGCTTAGAATGTTAGCAACCAAATAACCAAAATATGCATTATTTCACAATCCTCTCTCAGAGAGAGTGATGACAGAGCTCCAGGAATTCAGTCTTTCCTTCCTTAATGTACTTATCAGTAGAACATTTCACCTACCTCAGTTTTATGGTGTTTTTATCTCCCTTTCACTCCAGCTTTTTACCAGACTCCAGCCATGCTACAAGGCAGAGATGGAAAAAATAAGCGATTATGTGAATATATTGAGGAAATGCAATCAGTGACTACAAATAGCAAATATGTTATTCAGCTATTTCTTGTTCAACATTATGCTCAAGAAAAAAATGAAAATTCTGCCCTTAGTTTATTTCATAACCTTAAGTCTAATATTAAGCATTTTGATGCACATTTCTGAAACTTCTGCTGAAGCCTAAGGAAAGATTCCCACCACTTTAGAGTTCAGAGCATCAGAACAACCAAAGTTTTCAAAATGACTTGCAGACATCCACTCTGTCACCATTAATAGGTGCACTCCCATTTCACGGAGGTTCATGTTCACTACTTTCCAGAAGTCAGGCACCTTTGGCTTGAGCAGAAAATACATATGCTTAGTGGAGATATGAGCCTTCCTTCCCCCTTGAAGGAAGTTCACATTCATTTTCTCATACAAATTTTCTTTCTGATTTTGATCCAGCACCACTCAGCTGGAGCCCTGACCCATGTCACTGTGTCTGACTACAGACCAGAGTGCAAAAGCATTGGCAGCCACGTCCTATCTTCATCTGAATATCAAAGTCTTCCTTTTTGTAACATATCTTCAAACTGAGCAGATTCTACAATTTGGATCTTCAGACGACTTCACTACCAGTACACCTATACATTAGATTGGAGTATTAATGTCATAACTGAACCACATAAATCCTGACAGGTTTCTAAAGCTTAGCTTTAGAAACACCAAGCATGCTTTGAAGGCCCATGTTCCATTGCAACAATATATGCTTCCTAAAGTACCATGGTGCTCAAAATTCCAATATATTTTTAAATTATATAAAACTTTTTACGTGTCAAATTAGAACACGCACAGAAAGCTTCATGTGGACCATCTGCGTTTGACCACTCAGTTAGTATTCATTGCCGGAGTCCTGGGTCACAAAATTCTATTCATTTCAAAAGCTGGCTAAAACATCACTTGGACTTTATCCTGTTGGCTTGAATCTTGTATATCTCGTACAACTTCCTGGCTGTGTAAATGACATGTTGCAGCAGTAAGCACAGAACGCTTAGAGGAATAAAACTGAGCAGCCTTTGGATACTGGGACAGTTTTCAAAGGGCATTGCAAATACACTCAATCCATCATTTGTTTTACATTACTCGAAAACATGCATATTCCCTGGGAAACAGAAGTAATTTTGGGGGTAGCGCTGGTTGGGGGCAGGGCAATGGGGGAAGTGGAAGAGGACAAGAGAGGGAAATCAAGCAAATGTAAATATTCGAAGTAGATGTTAATAGTGAATAAACAGTTATTTGTGCTAATCAGCTACTCCCAGGCTGGACATGAAACATTTTCTGCTACATATACACTGAATTATGTTTTATGTAAGTATAATTGAAATAACAGTTTATTTCAAGAATACATTATTTTTTCCCCAATTAAAATGAGCACTTGAACTAGTGAAACACCCCAATCGATTTTAAGAGGATTTAACAAAGACACTGCAGCGCTGCTAGAATTCAGAAGCTTCAGTTCCCCTCTCTGCTCCTCTCTTGGCCTGGAAGAGCTCTTCACTTCCTTTTCTTTCCCTTTCCCCCGTTCATGAACCCAATAATCATTTTATCTCATACTGCCTTTTTCCTTCGGTCCTTTCCTCATTGGGAAAGTGTTTCAGCTTTTGTCCAGCTTTAAAATTAAATCAGCTGGAAACAGTAAGCAGTATCCAGCTTAGCAAAAGAGTTGAGACAAGAGGACAAAGCATGGTCTGCTCCTCCTGCCATCCTCTCAGTTTCTAGAAGTCTTGGGCCACCATTCACAAACCATTCACAAGCCATTTCCTATGAATTTGTGCAGTTCCTTTTGATCTCGTCCATGCTTTGAGTTCCTCAACTTCCAGCAGTAATGATCTTTGCAGGCAAGTGCTTTTAGGGACAACCACGCTGGAAAATGAACAATGCCAGGGACAAATGGCATTTGGCTTTCCTCACTGTTCCCCCACTCACAGCTGCAGACACTCATGCTGAAGAAATGCCCAACCCATGCCAGCAGACACCCTGAGCTGGGCATGCACTGAGGAGACACATCAAGATGCTTATCCAAATAGACATTTTGTTAGTTCTGTCCACAGCTCCCTCCCTCTTTTATTGTAAACATAAATCTCAGAACTGAGCTGAAAGGGACAGCTTCCTTCAACATGAACAGAATTTTTCATGCCCTTACTCTCTGTGGAGTGACATTCCCAGCAGCTCTTCTCTCAGACACCATCAATGGTAGAGACTCACCCTCAAGAGGCAAACTGGTCCCATTCTCAAATACAAAGCCTTGCAGCTACAAAGCTTACTTTAATGTCTGCTCTGAGCCTTTGAGTAAGAGAGTATCCCATGGAGATAGAGAAGTACAACGTAGAAAATGCAAAGCAACAACAGGAGCACATCAAGTTCTAGCAAGAAAAACCTCATTAGAACGAAATAGTTTCCAGACTGGAACCCTCAGTGAATGTTATCTTCAGCAAAGTGGGTTTCTTGGTTCTTTTGATCAAATGAGTTTCAAAGGTGATCACAGACCCATAAGTGTTTCCCTAAGCAGCGTCCTGTGGGATGGGGAAGGCCAGAATTCAGGCAGAAGCTTTCTTCTGTACAAAAGCCTTGCTACTGACATTGTCAAGGGATCTGTTGCACTCCATTGTGTCCATAATCTTCAAATTAAAGCTCCCTAAATTCACAATAGTCTAATAAACCACAAGCCTGTAACAGCCCCTTCAATTTTCCACGTTAATAATCCATGGATTAAGAGCCCCTCTGCTGCTACAATAGACAGAACTGATCTTCTCTATTGTGTCAATGACCCATGAATTATAGGGCTGTGTCTCAGATGGTTAGATAATGCTTCACTCAAGTCCTTGACGTAGATTTTTTTAACACTGCAAATTCAGGACTCTGTTTTGGAGTAAAGATACACTGTAGCTTTCTCATATTTTGGTCATCTCTTCATATTGCTCTTGGCAGGATCCAATCTCTGTTTTCATCATACCAATCCATTTGTTTTTCAATAAATGGCCCAGTCACCTTTCATTTACCACTGTACATTTAATATGGCATGTGAAAGTTGAATCAGAGAAACAGTTTCATAGCTAGCAAATGAACTGATATAAAATCCTTCAATTTTCTTGTAATAGGGCCTTATAATAACCTAGAATATTTTATATTGATCTGTGAATAGCACTTCTTAACGTATTTGCTCCACTTAATAATCCTTTATTATATCATTTGCTACTAAGTACGTACAGACAAATCAGAGGGCAAAAGGAAGCAGAGTAGAGACACTTCACATGATAGATTTAGGCAGCTCTTTTGTGAAATGCTCATCGACTTTTCTGCTCAGGAGCAAGCAAGCTTCTTCAGCAGCTGCATGATTTCACCTTTATAAATACCAATGCAGTTGGCAGCCCAGATATTGCATATGGATGGAAGTGTGCCGCCAGCCACCGGCAAGGAAAGAAATGTGATGGGTAGGAGTGGACAGATTGTCTCCATGGCATTTCTGCTGGGGAGCACAGCCCCTGTGGCACAATGTTTGCCAGAACAGAATGCCAGTGTAATGTTTTCCTTCTCTCTTTAAAGCAGAAATCTGCGTGTTGAACTCAACGCTGCACAAATCATTGCACATTGCAGCAGGGCTGTTAAAGACAAGGAATACCTGTTAGGTTAGCCAGCCATGTCTCCATCAAAGCTGTTCCATACCATTTCTTTTACAGCATTTGGTCCAGACTTCTGTTACTTAGGATACTTAAGACTGCACTGTTAGCTCAGACAGGCACGGGAAGAAGCTCTGCTCTGCAAGTAATCAACTACTTCTATCTCTGTTACTGCATCTCAAAGTGTGCTGAATAGGAATGGTGTTTTTTTTCTGCCATTACTGAAGCAAATAAACATCTAGTTAAAAGTTAGAGCAGATAGTGCTTTGGGAGAGATAATTCCAAGTAAGGAGGGAGATCCATTCTGTTACTGGCTGAGGAAATATATTTGCTGATACTCTGTTTTTTCCAGAGTCAGTGAAGATGAATTTTGTAAATCACCCTTAGTAGCTAAGAAAGTCTGTTAAATAAAATAGTCCTAAATAAAGACTTGTTAACATCGATTTTGGAGCTTCACTCCACCATTAAATCTTTTAGTGTCAAAGTGTCAAAATAAAGCTCTGTGCAGCACCTATAGGCAATTAAAATTTCAGTCAAAGAAGTGGCAGCAACAACCAGTGTGGTGGCTGTCAGGGAGTAACGATAAATCTCTTCTAATGCTACACCAAGAGGGCAATAAGAATATGGAGCAGTGACAGATGATGTTTTTTTACTGGTTGTATAACTGTTGAGAACAAGTGCCGAGCCAAAGTAAGGTAAGTTGTATGCTGCTGGCTACCACATGTGATATGTTTCTGCTACAAAAACCTGCAGCGCCACAAATAATTGGATTCGCCTTAGCTGGCTGCCTGGTTTACAGCTATCAGAATCTCACCTCTTATTTGACCCTGGGGGAGATGATCATGACTTACTTTATCATACTTTAGAAGATGATAAAACAAGGTTTTGAATTGCTTCTGTCTTGGGCTGCATTTCAGATTTGTGAAACAGGATGTACTAAGCTAACAGGCAAGAAACAAATACAAAACCTGACTCCTTTGCCTCATGGAGAGCCACTGCAGTTCTGTCCTCAGTTTGTTTCCCTTCTCAAACAAGTGTAAGAACAATAACTGTATTGTCATTAGCCAATGTATAGAATAAACAAAAGGAGCAAGTTCTTACTAACTGATCCATATGTGACAGAAAGCACTGCTTTATTTCCCTTTAGTGCTGGGACCTGGATGATGGATCTCTCCTGACCGTGACACAAAGTCAGCATTGTCTTCTGAACTCATCTCAGCCTTTAAGTTGACCCTGCAGTATTTTTCTTGGTTGTCACGCTGAGCGCAATGTTTATCTTGTTATGCTATTTATATAGAGCTGATTATTTCCATAAAAGAAACATCAAGTGTCAAGCATCTGAAATTCCAGGGGGCCATACAGTTGGGCCAGGCGCCCTGCTCAAAATTGGGCCATACCCAATGGAAAAACCACACTGTGGAGATGGCCCTGGGACCTCCCTATAATACAGGCATGAGAGGAATCTGATACACTCACTATACAGCCCAGATTGGAAGAGTAATTGCTACTGAATCCTACAGCAGCTAGATTACACCCATTTTACAATAAAATACTAAGCTCGGTGAAGTAAGGACAGTGTTGATCCACAGATAGCCTTTCACTTCACCTGTGCACAAACAACCTGGTTTACAGGTGGAACTAATATACTCCCACCCAAGCAGGTTTCCATTGGGGCTGAGGGCAGGAGGGACACCTAAAGAAGCTCAGGATAACCATAGGCCCACAGTGCTGAGCTTGATGTAAGTTACACCAGCTTGCACACCCTCTGCCTCCAACATTTACTGCCTTGTATCACTGTACACACAACTTGTTAGGACACAGGGTCCCAGCAGCAGTCAATGAATGGCAACCATGATCCTACCAACCAGCTTGGTTTCTTTTGCCTTCTGAACTTCCCTCCCTAAGTCCAGAAAGAGTGGATCCTGAGGAAAGGCCATGCATTTGTTGCTTCCCTGATCAGAGAGCAAATGACCTTGTTTGAGCTACATGCACATTCTCTGCTACTGAGCTAAGAGCTACCTTACAAATGCTGATAGTACATAAACTACCCCAACTCTGCAGTCTGCTCTTCCCTGCCAGTGCAGCTTAATAACCAGTGTGATACTGCTGGCTGCCTCTGTCCTGCTGAGACACAGGAGCACTTCAGGAAGCATCACTTCCCTTCTCTCCATGGTGCACACACAAAGACGATGCACTAAGCTGGGCTGCTATCAAAAATCAAAAGGGCTCAGAAAGCTCCATGGGGGAATGAAAAAAGTGGTGGGAGTGTCATAGAAAGGGGGGAGCAGTGGGAGGGACCCCAGGTCTGAAAAAAAAAAATCCTTAGGAGTGTGCTGCAGTGCTGCCACCTTCCTAAAAGCAGTGAGGGAGCCCCAGGGCTCATCATTCAGAGGGGATGCATTGCTTTTACACTCCTGTAAGGAAAACTCAGGGACACAATCTCTTAGCTGCGAAGTTGTGCTCCCACCATCAGCACCCAGAGCTAAGTGGATTATAAGGCTGTTTGTTAACCCCTCCTCTCTGATACGCATGGTCTGTTACTAAGTGAACACACCATATCCCCACTGCTCTTGCGGTGAGAGCAGGGTTAAAATGCTTTGTTGGTCTCCTTAATCCTTCTCACATGATTTAGTCAACACCAGTGGGGAAGAAAGGCGGCAGATTTTACATCCATGATTCCTCCCCTTCATTGTACTGGGGCTGTGACTGCAGAGCTCCCACTCCTGAAATCCACCTGCCCAGACACAATGTTTGCTTTTTTCACTACAGCACCATTTAAATCTTGAAACAGCAAAACACAAGTGGAAATTGAAAACTCTGATTCCTGCTCCTGCTCAGAGTTGCTGAAGCAGTGATGGGGAGACGATTGTTGTGCAGGAGAAAAGGCCAGCAGGAAAGGGGAGCGATTGCACTAAACTGTGCTGGATACACTTCTTATCAGTAGACCTGCTATGCCAATGATCTAACCACAGAATCTCCTTTTCAAGAGCAGAAAGCTCAGTTAGATAAAACAAACACAGGCCTTATTCCTGGGAACTGGAGGTAGCCCGAAGCCAGCAGCATGATGAATATAGGAGAAAATAGCAGCAGGAGAAAAATAAATAAATAAAAATAAAATGAAAAACCAAAGCCGCTCACAACTTCTGATCTTCACTTCTTTAAAAAAAAAAAACAAAAAAAAACACCAAAAAAACAACAGCAACAACAACCCCTTTATTATTATATTTTCCTACTGCTCTCCTACCCCTCCTCTTTTTTTTTTTCCTTGAGGAAAATCTCTAGGACATATATTTCAACCACTTTACGCTTGCTACTGGCCAGCCCCTTTGTCCTGATGATCTAACAATAACAGAAATAGCTTAAATCCTGTATGTTTAACTTCCTTCCAAAAGCAAAACACAGGATGGGTAGTGCGGTCTCTCTCAAATAACTTTACAAGCACAAAATGAGGACAGTTTTACAGACCCTGCTCTTGTGCAGGATGGCTCACTTCTGCTGCAAGACAAGGGTCCTTTATTGAAACCCCAGGAGAAAAGTAAACATTTGAAATAAAGCTGAACAAGAGTTTAGTTGTTGTGGAAAAGACAGTCATCTGTCAGCATTTGGCAAACATGCTTTTCTTAAGAGTGGCCTTCCGCAACACTGGACTGGGACTCCAGCAGTCGGATTTAACTGCTGCAGCCTGAATCTCTTCTACCTAATGAGAAGGCTCCCTGCTGTATTGAATTTGCAACACGGTTGGCTGCTGGAAGCATTATTCATTTGCCAAAAAAAGATCTTAGGAAAACAAACCAAGGTTCCAAGTCTCAGGAATACCAAAATATGCAACTGAAGGAGATTTCTAAGGAGAAGAACAGAGCTCACCAACTCTCTTTGAAAGCCATTTGCAGGCGGTGGTGTCTTTCTTCTGGTTGTGCAATCACTGCCTGGCCTCTTTGTCTCACCAGAACTTGTATGTGCTATCCTCTACCCAAACTGACCCCTCAGGGGAGACACGGAGATGTGTGGAGCAGGTGGGTGGGCTCCTAGCGGAGCTCCTCACAGTTTGATACTGGATACCACTCTATTTAGCCACATTATCCTGGTTAGTGTGACGGAGTGTACCTTCAGCACGTTCTCATAAAATACAAAGCTTTATGGAAAGGTTGGTTTAGATTACCTGCAGTTTTTCTTTCCATCCTTAATCAATTTGTGAGTCTACGAATCTATTCCACTAAGAATCATTTGCAGAACATGACATTTGAAGCTAATTGACTCTTGAAGAGCACATAGAGCTAGGTTTTACCATGAGCTCAATGAAAAAGAGTCACGGGGCTGCTTCTCATCTACCAAGTCTTTCTCTTGAGCACTCTGGGTGATGTGCCAACCCAAACACCTATTTCATGTGGCCAGGGTGCAAAAAATAGCTCACTCATATCTGTGATTAATCTTCAGGAAGTCTCGATATTTCAAAAGATTAATGCACCTAAATGTTCTCAATTAAAAAAAATAGCCTAAACAATTCAACCTTTCTCAAAATTGAGCAAAACCTGGAGCAGATGGGTAGACAACGGCTGCAAAACTAACAAATGTTCTACGGTTCAGCTCAACTTCAAATAAGTTCAGCACTGAAAACCTGAGTAAGCAAAGACAGCATGTTACCTTTGGCAATCTGCATGGCTTCAGCTTCGTAGTATCATTTCTGATCTATGCAGTCTGCTAATCAAAAATGACTATTCAGATTCTAATCAAAATAAACGTCCAGATTACCTTCAGATGCAAACCATGGTTGAGACTGAAATGTCAAGTGCTCAAGCACTTGAAAATGTTCTTTGTCTGCATACCAATACTCAGTCCCTTCACATAAACAGATTGTGTTTGGTTACATGAAGTGTGTGTGAACACTAATAAGGGGAAGTGGCTTACAAGTCCCATTCATTACTCTGCTTTATTGGAATGATATAATTTGATCTCATAAAGAGTAAGGCACAGTCCAACATGCCCAGGAGACAGCAAGACTGGGGCATGCTAATAATCATGAGTTGATTTTTCATTAGGCATTTTTCATAAATATTGACCCAGGGCCTGAAATACAAATCCTTCTCAAAGAAGTCTTAGAGAAGTCCCAGCTTGCAATAAGCAATATCTTGCTGTCCTCCTTCTTTTTCAAGATGCACTATTGAGTCTCATGTTTTAAACTTACTACTTTAGAAACCATTCATTTCTTTCCCTCCAAATTTTTGTGTGCTACCCAATTTCTCTATCAGAAGAACGACAGGGACAGCACATCTTATTAGCAGTGCAGAAGCGCTCTGGGAAACCCACTGCCAGATGATATAGACGAGGAGAGAGAGAAGGAAAGAAATACAGCGTGAGCACTTCTCTGGAGGAAACTGACATCCTCGTGCATGCTTTTCACACCATGATTCCTGCAGGTGTTGAAAGGCGTAGAAAATTTTGCCTAGAATGGAGGGTGTGCAAAGGATTAGTTATGGCCTGTGTTAGTGCATCTGATCTGCTTCTAATTGAAAAATCTCTTCTGAGATTTCTATTGGTGTGGCTACAGGGGAAATCCTTGTTGCCAGATACTCAGTTTATCTGTTATCTTATGCTTCTTGGTGCCTACCTGCAATATAATGGCTGGCCTGCACAGAGGTGTGACAAACCAAGTTCCTTCCTACTGTACCCCAGCCCCACTGAGGCCAACTTAAGGCCACATACAGCATTTCTCAAGCATGTATCTTCTTGTCAAGAAATGTTATGGTATTTTGGTTATCAGCCTCTGGCAGACACAGCTGAAGTTTCTGTGTATAAATCAAACTCCTCCACACTGCATTCATCTTGGTGCACAACTCCTCTTTTTTTGCGGACTCCTTGAACTCTGTCACATCCACTGGTCTCCAATACGTCCAGGGATGGAGATTCCTCCACTTTCTTGGACAGCCATTCCAATGTTTGACTCTATCTCCATGAAATTCTTCCTAATATGCTAATATTCAAAATTCAAATTCTTCCCAATATCCAGTCTAAATCTCTGCTACACAATTTGGGACCACTACTTGTTGCTGAAAGACATTACCACTGCCTGCAATCAGATACACTGCACACATCCATGTGTGTAAGAGTTCCTTTGATCTTCAAAAGAGCTGTGCTTCTTTGATTAGGAGTTTATCAGCAGTGCGTAATCAGGCTGTAGACACACTCTCAGTTTAGCCTTACCTCATTTTGTCTGTAGGTACACAGCCAGCAAATGTCCTTTTTGTTGTATCCAAGTATTCATTGAGATAAACTGCCTTCACTTTTCCAGGAGGCAGTCTCTCTTGGCAGGTGTAACAGAGTGAGTTTCTCAACATATCAAGAGCTATCACAGCTAATGAACTACCTGCACTGATTTTTCTCTCCCAAAACAAACTTTTAAATATTCCATATCCCACGTCAATCCTGACAGTGCATTAAACAGAGAGCATCTTTTCACATAATTTAGTTCTCAGGCTGTTTTTAAGAGAAGATGTCTCAGAAAACAAAAACAACATACCCTAGTAAAATCTATAATTGGAGATTAAAAACGTTTTCTCTTTTGACTTTGTCGAAAGCAAAGACAGAGATACTAATCTGGAAACTTTCCTGATTGAAAGGTACAGCTCATAATTGAATAGAGAGATCCTGCAAAGAGAGAATTGGAAACTACTGCAGAAGCAATTTGTGCCATATTTGACAGCCAGTTTATTTTCTGACTCACTTGAAGTGCTGGCAGGACAACTTAGAACACCTATTGCCATTTAGGAAAAAAAAAAAAAAGCATCAAAACAAGGGCAAAAAGCAATCACTATTTTGCCTCTGCAGGCCTACAGATAATCAGCTAATGTTCTGAAGTCTGTCCTGCTTGGCTCTCCTTTGAAGGAGATGTTCTGGCTGAGGTGCATAGTCAAAGTTGCATTACATGAGCACATGGGGAAGAGCAACTCTCACCAAGCCAGCTCCTCCAGCTGTGCCTTGCTTCCCTTCCTGCTATTTCTAATTCATTGCTGCTTCTCCAGCTTACTGCTGCTATGTCAAAGTCCCAAGCCCTTCACATGCTTTTTCTCTAGGCAGCATCAAACCAAATACCTGTCAAGGTCCCTGTCAAAACACAACTTTCTGAAAAGTATTCAGAATCAGGAAAAATAAAGGTCAGGAAGATAAGAACTTTCCATGGCAGCCAAGAGGATGAGATTTTTCAGAAGAGTGCAAGATGCTGTTTATTATGTCCAAATGCCTCAGAAAACCTGGCTTCTGTTACTAGCACTGAACACCTGGAACTGGCCACGATTATTTTTGGATGTCTGGTCTTAAGAGCAACAATAGCTTGTGCTACGTTGGATAATTCAGTTTTGGAAGCAGAAGCCTTGTTTTACACAAACTCCATGCTAATGGAGAATTACTTCCAGTTTGTTAGAGATTTCAGCACTGAAATTAAGTGGCTTTCTTGCCAAATTCAGGACCAATATGATTCCAATTGAATGGGTTCTGAAGAGCTCCGGCTCTATTATGCATTATAGCTTGCAAGCAGCTTTTACATGTTTGGGGTTACCCTGTGCTACAAATTGTTGTTTTATCAGATGCAGCTGACTGAAAAATGAGGGAAAAAAAAATTCATCCCTCCTTCCTCCCACTCTAAAAGCATTTAAAACACTGCGTTTCCAAGAACCTGGTTGGGTGGAGGGAATTGGCAGAGTAGATTGTGCTGTATGAAGTTCAGAGGGACAGATGTTCAACTGAATGCTTTAACAGATTCCATAGTGACACAAGGATAACAACTCAGTTAGATTTCAGGAGGTGGTGTGTCACTCATTCAGTAGGCCACTCCACATCTTCATAAAAGCACTTTTTATGGGGTGAGACAAGAGAAGTCCTGATAAGGGTGATATAAGAATGGTAGTCAGCCATAATCATGAACTTGATGCAAGAATTGCTAGAAATCACAATAAGTAGGGGCTCAGATCTGCAGATCAATTCCATGGCATTCCCAGTTGGCAGCAGAGCTTCTCACCCTTCAGCCCAGTACTCCCATCTGCTCCATCTTTTCTCGCACTTGCACTTTTTGCTGCTCTTTTCAGATGTAGGGAACTGTTCACTGCCCAGAGTGTTATTGCATAATGGACATTTAGAGAAGATCCATGCCTGAGACAACAATAGTCCAGTAGTGCTGTATCACAAGAAACCAAGATTGGAAATTTCCATGATCCATGAGACAGGAGCAGCCCAATGATGCCTTCTCCTCCATGCTATTATTTTAGGTACTCCAGACTTTACTTTCTGCCTGTGATCTTCTCCTGCTTCAGTTTGCTATTTCCTTTTGGAATTGATTTTTCAACTCTTGAATCCCAGGTGTTTGTCTTTCTTCAGCTGACACCAAGGCAGTGCATCAGGCAACCATCACCACTTGGCAATGGCTTCCTGGATCAGTGGAGGAAGATTCTCAGATTCAGGTTTTTACTATTAGAGTTGTCAGTCATACCAGTCTCTAGAGACTGTAAGAGTATGGAAATTAGATCTACAGATTGAATTATCCTGTGGTTGTTTTTTTTCCCCACTTCCCTAAGTGCACATGTGGGCTTGTCATCTTGTCACTTTTATCATTGTTAGTGACAGTCCTGAACAAAACACAGAACAAAACCATCAGATTTGATACTCCTGCTGGGAGGTGAATACCAAATATGAGCTCCTCAAATTGCAGCACCTTATTCTACTCTGACCATCACATCATTAAACACAATGTTTATGCAGCATTCGCAATTAGCATAGTTAAAAATAAAAAGGAAAAAAAATATGTTTTTATAAGATAAAGCAAAGAAGGTTGCCGATTTCAAATTCCAGTTCTACTAAGTTGAGGTTTATAAAAAAATAAATACACCAACAACTCAGAGCACAGAAGGAGAACTGTGCCACAGGGCAATAAAGCATAAAACGATGCCCTTATATCAAGGAGTGGTGCTACCTGAGAACATCTGCACCATGCCTAGCAATCAGTCAAGTTGGAAGGAAAGGTAAAACTAATACAACGGCTCTGACCTATAAATCTCGGCCTCTGACCAATCGCACTCAGTGATTACTAAGATTACAAGAGCCCTAGGAGATCCAGGGCACAAAATGTACAGTTGACAGCTATGGAGAAATTGTGCTGTTCATTTTAAAGGCAAAGTTCATTTTTACCAAGCTTTCAGTCCAAAATGCCTAGCCAACTGAGAAGAAACAAAGACACAAACCCGTGAAAAATTCTGCTTCATATTCATGAGTTCTTCAGCAACCTCATTTTTGCTAATATTAACAAAGCACCCTATTAAAGTAGACAAAAAAGTCTAAACAGTTCTTTCCTTTGGAAAAATAGAAAGCAGATAACAACCAGCTGCATGCAAAAGCTGAACAGCACATCATGCTCTGCTGATGCAAACAGTGTGCTACAGAACAATATGGACAGGCTTCAGTACCTCTGCTGTAGGCATGCAGGGTCTGAACAGAAACAAGAAACTGGTGACTAATTAAGTAGGAGTTTCAGGTGTGATGAATAAGTTTGGTTTTTTTTTAATCTGCCTTTGGCTGAACAATCTTATATAGTGTAAATAACTCCCAGACACTGAGGAAAAGGTTGATTTGCCACAAGGCTGGATTTCCTAGGAAACTAACAACAAAGGACAGGATTTGGGAAGTCAGACCATCAGTGAGCTGAGGTCTGTTGCCTTCTCCCCAGGTCACCTGTCTTCTGTTCAATGTCAAAGCACGCTCAGTTTTATCTGGGTAAATGTCAAAATGAAGTGAGGCTTCATAACACAGAACAACAGAGTTGAGCACCCTACAGATGGACATCAGAAGCCAAGAAACACATCATTAAAAATGTAACAGGTTTTGTCTTAGGTTCATTATCCGGGACTTTCATCAGTCTCGAGCAGGACAAACATCTTACATTGATAAATGACTGCAGCACGTCAAGCCCTAAAGCAAATGATGTTGTGTCTGTACAACCAAGCAATCAATCTGACATCTTATGTCAGCACTAAATATTCACGTACGATTGAAAAGGAAATATTTGAAGGAGTTGGCTCTGAGAAGCAAGCTTGCTTCTGAAGTTTCACAAGATGTTCTATAAACAATCTCATCAGTAGAAACCAACTGCTCCAATACATACCAGGCTGTAGTGCTTGTCTTCATGGTGAAGTACCCCAGAATGTCAGATTACATGGAGAATCACATATGTAGCTCCTCCAAATATGTCCCTTCCACACCTTGTGTGTCTTGTCTACTCTCAGCTTCTCCGACACTTTCCAGCATTTACTGAATCCTGGTTCTGATAAGTCCAGAGTTCTGACAGGCAATATGGACATAGGTGTGACCCATCTATTCTGAAACAAACAAACAAACAAACTACAATGAAGAGTTGTGATAGATTCATTCTGGCAAATATAAAGCATACAGCTCCACAGTTTGGTCACATCTACTCACTTTTAGGGATCAAGAATAATTAGGCAATTGAAGTAGATGTCTTGATTGCATGCCTCTCCTGAAGTGGGATGAGCATGGATCCACTTTTCATCCTCTCGATGAGGAATTTATTCCCTAATTTTTAAAACTTAGACCAGCACATAGGATCAATGTTAACACAGCAGTAAGGATTTCTGCATATCAACTGTGCTGCTAAACTGTTTTTATTCTGGAGTATGTCCAACACTTTAATTTATTTCTGATTAAATTGTAAGTTTTATATAAGAATTTTGTAACTGTAAAGTTGCATTTCGCTTGCAGTGTTGTATGCTGCCCCACTGGTGCTAGTTTCATGAAGAACTCGAGGGTACAAATACAGGAAATGTGCAAAACATCAGGATCATTTTAGCAGTAAGTTTCTTTTCCAGGCTGCATTGCAGGAGAAAGGTAGGTCCACAGGGGAAAAAAAAAAAAAAAAAAAAAAAAAAAAAAAAAAAAGAATATATGTACTCAGTAAATTCTTGATGCTTTATGAAAAGCCTTGGCCAAGATTCAACCACAGCTAATAATCCAAAGTAAGGCTAGCAGGGAAAAAATTCTCATACACAAATGTGTATTACTACACATACACACCGAGATGCACCGAGTATGAGGTATGAGTGATGAGGCATCTGAAGTGGTGTGTACCGATGTCATCTGCATGTCACTGTTCTTATGGAAAGCTTTTTCAACGTGCAGTAAATAACATTGGAGGAATTTTGTGTGGATATTTTGGGAGACAATAGAAGACCTGTGTATGACTCCTCTCTTAAAGGCAGAACAACTGCTGAGCGATGTCCTTACTAAGACATTGATAAAAAAAATACAAAGCTAGAGATAACCAAAATCAAATGTTTTCCTCCTAAAAAAAAAGCCAGCCAACCAACAACAACAAAGCACCAAAATCAGTCATTTGAAACCAGACAGGGTTAGTCTGTGTCCCTCCCTCTATGAATAGTCAATCCAGGCTGGTAGCCTGGCCACCATGAAGGATTGGAATGCGAATCTCTCATGTTCTCTCCTGCAGTGGCACCACTCTGAATGAAAATGCTTAGGTTGTTAGTGAAATATTATTGTGCCCATAGGAAATAGAAACTTGAACAAAACAAGAGAGTAACTTTCATTGGAACAGCATAATTTTCTATTAAGAAAGCTATTAAAATAGGGCTTTTTACCAGCCACAGCAGGGCATCATTTCTTCCACTATTCTACTCTATCTCCACAAAGAAGAAAACAAAAAAAACTAAGCAACATCCAAAGTCTTCTCCTCACAAGAAATCTGTCCCTTGGCTTGAGCAAGCAAAAGTTCCTCTAAACGAAAAAATGGAGAACAGCTATACCCATTAAGAGCATCAGGGATTTGGCCCTCAGACATTCAGAAATCAAAAACATACACAGCAGATGCAATTTTGTCTCACAGCAGAAATGAATATTCAACTTACTACAGGAATGTCCCAAAGGACATCTTTTCTAGAAATAAATTTCGACCGGAATTCATTTAGTTTTGCAACAGATGCTTTGAATCTGAGTCTGCCTGCTCTCAAAAGCATGAGGCAACAGCTGACCATAAGCCATATTTTTTCTATCTCCCTCATTCTCGTATCAATTTATGAACTGCTGAATGAAGTCAAGAATAGAATCGATCACACAGTTAGGATTTACAAATCACTTGGAAGAGTTCAGCCTCCCCTGATTTTATTTTGTTCCCCGTGCTAAGACGGTCATTAATTACTGTTAAAGAATCACTAAACAGTTTCTAGAGTTTGCAACACAGCCATTAAAAGCCTTTTGGATCCAAGCAGTAGTTATTCAACACCAATCCATCTCATACAATTCTTGACAGGCATCACACAGGCAGACATCAAGAGGAGCAGATGAAAGTTTAACTGAGCAACCTGCTGGCAGCAGTGAGGTTGCACATCTCCAATGCTTGTGCAGGGCTTAGCTCGGGGTGCACAATGGGAAGGTGTCTGATGTCCCACCAACATTCAGCTCACTCATTTGTGCTTGAAATGAAAACAAATCTAAAGCCTCTCTAGTAAACGTCGTGTATAATCTTGGACAGAAAACAATGTAGGAGTTAGTGAGCACGTAGCACATGTATTTAAAACTCCCTTTCTGTTGTCTTATTTGTTTGAAATAGTCCAAATGAAAGTAGTGATATTCTCTTTTCATTATCTGACTAAGGGAAAAAATTATGTGAATGCAACCAGATGTTTAATATCCTAATTAGAGAATTGGTTTGCTATTGATACTTGAAGAAAAATATACATTACTGATAACTACAGAGTAAATATTTACACCTCCTAATTGATAAAAAGAAATAGCAAATAGAGTAACAATTGATTAAAGCTGTTTCTGAACTAGCAGCATAATGACTTAAAGCATCATGAACATTAAAGAGAAAATCAGTGGTGAGAATAAGGATCACTGCGATGCGTGAATGAAGTGACTTCTCAGAATTAGTTCAACATGAACTTACAGTTATTTACGTCTAGAAAAACACACATCTACACCATTGCTTTTAAGCATGTATTTAGCCCTAAAATGTTCTTCAATGCTTAACTGCCCAGGGATGAAATCTGATTTAGAGACCTCATGAGACAAGAACTTAACAAGAAGCGATTCTCTCATAATTGGAAAGTTGTTTACAGCTAAAGAGCCATGTACAAAGCTTAGTCACTAAAACTGCTGAGCTAAACTCCGGCCTGTTGATCTTATCTTATTTCTCATAAAAAAAAAAAAAAGAGAAAGCAATCTGGTGACATACTTGGATTATCCAAAATGTGAGTGAGAACACGTACTTAGAGCATTTCTCAAATTAGACATTTTCTGTGGGAAGAAATAAGAATTTTCAAAGCAACTCTGAAGTTCTCCTGTAGGGAATTGTTTTTAATTCCTACCATTATCATTTGCCCATCCCAAATTCTGTATGTCTGCGAAAAGTGGGGCATTACTGACTAATGATGCAATTTTTTACGTTGACAGAGAAGAAGAAATTAAACAGGAAAAAATGGGAAAGTGCTGCTTCCTGACTGCTGCTGCACAACAATCACTGCCCAAAGCTTTTTTCCAAGAACATTCCCATCCCAAAACCTCAAAATTAGGGACATCAAATAACAACTCGGCAGCTCTTTGCTTTTCTTGAAAGTTTTGCTCTAGCACCTACACCTGGGCCGCAAAACACTGCACACTTTTGGACTGTGTAGAAAAGAACTCCAAACATTTCACAGTTTGCAAGTATCTGTTATCAACTATCACTTCACTGTGCCTTGGGTTTCTTACTGCTTTTGTTCTCGCAAAGCACCTGGCTGTGCCAGGTATCAGGAGAGACAAGACAAGTTTGTGCCAGGTGTCTCCAGCCCTGGGTGGGACCAAGCTCATCCTTCCTTTTGAGATAAGGGGAGTCTCTGCACGTGGTTGTGACACAGTCACAAGATCCTCCAAGCTCATCTCCACTCCTCTTTGTTCTCTCCTTCTCCCATGGCTGTGTTCCTTTCCCAAGGCACAAAGCAGCAGTGGGTGATCCAACCCACCTGTCTGGTGTCCGCTTCAGTGTAAAATCAAACTGCAGCTGAAGTTTTCTGATTGCCAAGTTAATTTGGTTCCATGGAGTTCTTTGGTAATGGTGAACATGCTAACCAAAGAGAGGTATATGGTCACTTTACCCTGGCATTCCACGCTGCCAATGGACACAACATTCGTTCATCTGCACTGTGCACAAGAAACCCCTGACCAGTATTTCTTATTCCAATTTAGGTCAGTTTTCATTAAGTTCTTCACTTCTGACACCTGAAGCAGCAAGCTTTGGACGTCGTATTATACATGAAAAATACTCTGCCATCACCCCTCGTAGAATAGACTGCTGACTTAATTAAAAAAAAAAAAAAAAAAAGAAGGAGAAATGAAATCACACAATGATGCTATTAAAAAGCTCCTTACTGCTGCAATTTGAAGGAATTTTCTAAATGGCTCAACAAAGCATAGCAGACAAATGGCTGAATAATACTTCAGACAACTGTCTAAACAAGAAACATTTTTCTTATTTTAATCTGTGTGATGCATACACGAGTGATGATAATGATAGCAAGGAAACAATTTCTGTAAGTACTCGTGACAGAGTATAATAGAGTAAATAGGCTTTTGTTGGCTGGGATTAGGCTCAGATGGGTGCCTCAGAAGAAAACCCCCCAGAGATGTGGCTGGACAAACACCAGACACAAATACATGCAGAAATTCCACGAAGCACTTTATTAGCAAGGCCATTCAGTGAATGGCAGCCGATAAGATTTTCAATAACATGGGCACTGCTAGTTGTATAATGCTCTGTAATCTAAACATAATTAAAAGTGTTAACAATTTTGTAGCCTTTATCTGAACGCATTTTTCCCACATGCTTTGGGTGACCGGGTCATAATCTGAAGACAAGCAACTCTCTTGTTTAACACTATTAGAGGAGCAAGCAGCAATTTTGTTCCTGTGCTTGGAGGTCATTGTACCCCAGGCAACATCCCTTGTCAGTGTCTTCCACAAATCCAGGATGCACCAAAACAAACACAGATGGATTACATGGCATCTATTAGCTCAGCATTTCTCTTCCTTTCCTCAGATGCCAAAAAATAATTAAAGAGCATTTGTGTGCGAGTGGTGGTAATGAATTCATATAATTTGGCAATTATCTTGTCAGCTACCTTTATTAGATTCTCAGTACTGTAAATTGCTTCAAAGCATGTGCTATGTGGCTCTGCTGTACTTAACTGCACCATCTTCTGCGACTGCAAGCTCAGAGATAAGTTTTAAGGGTAAACAAATTTTAGTGAATTTTGGGATGTATTTATATAAAAGCTTTCTATTTGTACTGTTTAAAGGAGTCACATCTTCTCTAGCAGGTTAAGTGGACCTTTTCTCTTTGATTTTTTGATGAGAGGAACTCAGTTCCCTTCTAGATACATACACAGTAACTTGGAAGGTTGCACAGCACCCCAAAGACTTGCCCTTTAGGCACCAATGGATGCACCAAGTTTTTCAGTGGATTTAGAAATCTAGAAGAAATAAGTCTTCACAAAAGGGGGCCGTAAGACAGGCAGTGAAGATGTGAGACTCCATGGAAGCCCAACTTAAAATGTAGGAGAAAACAGAAGGGCTGGGCCATTGGTAGACAGAAATACAGGGACAGCCCTCTCCTTGGGAAAGTGCCAGAAGTGGAAAGCCATGGGAGTAAAAAAAGTGAGATTTTTGAGAGCACAGCATAGTTTCTGATTAATATTCAGAAATGATCATCATCCATCAGAAATGATGGACCCAGTATAATGATGAACTTCTCCTCCTTTCTCCTAACCCAGCGAATATGAAAATCTCCAACAAAAGCTTGCAGAGTTCTTGGCTGGCTGTTTCCCTACATATTTTAAGGGAAGATTTATCTGTCTCCAGTTTCCAATACTTACTGACACAATGAGATAGACCATAACAACAGCAAAGCCAAACTGCTGCCGTCATGCTGAGATGCACGCAGTGCATCTGAGCCACTAAGCCTACTTCAGTGCTACTTGGAGCACTGAAAGATACTCAGAGGATAATTATGATCTCACTTTAATTTGCAAATGCTTCTCATAAGCTAGGATAATTGAATGCACTATAAAACTATTTTAATTGTTTGAACATTATGTTCATACTTCAATGCCCACCGAACAAATGCTGATGTTATTTAGGGTATGTACTCAGATAGTCTCTTAACTAATACTTATCAACATGCAACATTTTTCTGCTCTGTAGTTTTGGTGGTTTTTTTCATAATTGTAGGTAAGACCATAGTACCTCTCCCCATGGAACATTTTCCTTCCTGGATTACATTCAACCACATCCACTGTATGCAAGAAAAATGCAGATACGTGAAAAGTAAAAGATCCTAGGAGCCACATAGAAACACAGACCAGTTCAGACATATGAGTTTCTGCCTTTTCCATCACAATACGAAGAACAGAAGTGGACATATCATGCTTGATTTCATGAGGCTCAATCACAGCACTCAATGTGCAAAGCTTGATTTTGCAATGCTGGCAAAATCATACACAGCAGAAGCTGACATGCTCCTTGTTTGACTGCCTCTACCCATTTCTTGCCTGCTTCATGTGGCACACACAAGAACTGCTTCAGATCTAAGCTGAGACAACTTTGCCACCTGAATGACATCCTCAATCATGAGATCTGGCCTCTCCAGCAATTTGGAATGGATACGTGTGAACCCAACCTCCGACAGTGGTGATGGGTGACAAGACTTGGATCATACAGGCAACATATAAAAACTCACCATCACTATACATGCAGGAAGATATTGCATTATCCCGACCAATGGTTAGCAGTAATGATGGCAGAAGTTACAATAACAGGCTTAGGTGCAAAGAGAAGCTGGAGTCCATGAAGCTGGGTTGTGGCTTTGAGGAATAGTCTAGAAGGGTAGCAGGGTTAAATCCTATAACTGATCTCTCCAAAGTTCAACTCATGGATTTACATTTACTCTCTTCACAAAACGTTATGGCCATCAGCTTAAGACATTAAAAAAAAAACATGAAGAAGAGCACTGAAGTTTTGTAAATATATGGAATGCATACTTTCAATGCTTACAGCTAACTAGGTTCAATACAAAAGTTAACCAGACTTCATTTCAGATACAGTAAAACAGCATTGTTTGGACATTCAATGGATATGCATGGAAATTTTGTAGCAGTATCACAGTTTCCCAATTTATAAGTTACGTGATGCAATATTTCTTATTTAGATCTGCTAAATGAGCACATGAATATTGCTTGTGACTCCTATGGGTTGTCTGTATCTGGAAGTCTTAAATGGGGAAAGAAAAAAAGACACCCATTTCCAAATTACCAAAATACTTTTTCCTCTCTCCTCCTCTTATAAATGTTCTCAGGTGTTCTTCTTTCTTCCCCTTGCCATAACTTCACTGGGAATGAAAAATATCCCTGCAGAGACAATCTTCCAGTAAGAATACTAAACTGAAATTTTACAGTTTCCACTATAAATTCCTGTCTTATTTCAGAATGAGTGACTTTGCAGTGACCAACAAGTGCGTAAGGTGTCCAGAAGTCGAACGTCTCATTTCATAAAGAACATAAACTACATTTTTGCTATTTAAAAGTGCTTAACAGACACTTGAAGCTTCTGGTGTCCTGGATACTTTGGAAATGTCTCACTGGGACCACACCAAGTCTAGATTGTTAAATATTTGTTTGTATAGCCAAACATACAAAAATACTTAGGTACATTGCCATCCCAGCAGGATATGATGCCCTGATTCAGGTATTTTGCATTTAAAATATATCATAATTTCTACCATCTGCCTCTCAGTAATCAGCTTCCTTCTGAGTGTCCTAACCAACACCTTCCAGACTCGCTCATTATTTTGCACTTTCTTTACTATCTTCTTTAAATCATTTGATGAAAATCAGCGTAATTGTAGCTGATGAGCTCCTTGCCCTGCCTTTTTCATAGCATGATGGTTTGGGCAGCCCTGGGAAGGGCAGAGACAGGAATATCAGACTGACAGGGGCTGAGGGAACCACTCCACCTGGACCCATCAGCCAGAGGGAGGAAGTTCCACTCCTGGAGCTGGTGGGCTAATGGGATCTGGCTAGTTGTTGCCTCCTCTCCTTTGCTACACGGACACACAGAAATCCAGCAGTAGATTATTTTCTCTATGATATCTTCACCAGCCAAAAACATAGATAGCATTGTTCTCGTACTGCGTTAAGTGTTGCTAATCCAAAAGGCAGTGCTTCCTTTGTTTGTAAGGAGAGGAAATATTGCAAGCTAAGTAGTTCAGCTTTTCCCTTGGCATTACTCATTCGTGTAAGCAACCACCACTTAGCATTGCCTGGTCAACCCATTTTAGTACGACACTGTCATGATCACAGATATTTCTCAACTAGGACTGATCTCTGCCAGCTTGTTTCTGAACTCACAGTAAGTTCAAGCTCGAGTCATATTGTGTCTAATCCCCAAAATGCCATTTCTAGTTATGAGCTTGTTAATGCAGCACTTAAGTCAGTGTGCTTTGGCTACAGCTTAACACAGCCTCCCAGCATCAAAGCCACTTGCACCAGCTAAACAAATGGGGTGAGTTATCATCCCCAGGAGAACATGTACCCTAGCACGATTTCCTTTGCCCCACCAAGATAGTTCAGGTGGTGAGCTTTGCCTCAGCGATACCATGCTTGGAAATGGGATTAAGGAGAAAGAAACAACAATTGCAGAGCCAGTGCTAGAGGTCAGCTCGCACATGCTTCCCTGTATGTATCTGGCAGCCTCAGAGAGGCAAATACATAATCACAACGGTATGCAATCTGTATGGAAAGTTCAGACCAGATACAATTACAGCATCAGGAAGAAAATAATCAGCACTCATTTGCAAAAAGCCACATTAGGAGGGGACAGTCTGATACCTCCCCAATGATTTATAAGCTACAATTGTAATTACCTCTTTGAAACAGTGCAGTGAATGACCTTTCACCAAATGTGCATACGGAACCCAGCCGTAATTTCTAACCTCTTCTTGGAAGAAAAAAAAATAATGATTATTTCATTCCGGTAACAAAGACCTTCCACAAAGGGAAAATGATTCACATTAAACAATTGTGGAGTGGTGAGGGGCTCTGGAAACAACAATCCTGCCTTTGAACCTGGGGGAGAGCCCTATGATCCTGTCTAGTAGAAAAAAGATACCTGCTCCATGCCAAAGGTGGACATGACTATAGTTCCTTGTCCAGATAGATGAAGCCTTTGAAGATGAAGGCATTAGCTGAGCTTTGAAGATGAAGACATTAGTCAGAGGTGTACCACTTCTCAACTGTTTATTTATACTGGTGCATGAAGAATAGATGAAGAGCAGCCAGAAGAATGAAGTAGAGGAGGAGGGAAAAATCAATTAAAACATACTCAGGAAATCGCTAAAGAGAACAAAACAAGCTAGTGAAGTAATGATGGGGCAGAGGTAAAGGTCGGGACAAGATCCATGGTGCAAAGCTTGGGCAGAGGAAGCAGAAATGACCATGCACCACCTCTGCGTAACAGAGCTCCCTAGAGCAGCAGGTGCAGAGGATCCATAAATCTCAAGCTGATTCTGCCTCATGCGTGACACACCCCTAGAATTGCATTTTCCCTCAAACAAGAGGAGTGGACCAGAGAGTGCCAGCTTCACTGAGGATAGCCCAGCAGCTCCTGGCTGTTGTGTTCCAGCAGAGCTAGCAGAAAACTTGCCCCAGAACCACTGACTGCCTTCAGTGAACACATTCACTCATCAATTTATCCAAGATACTGCAATGGAGTAATTTGTTAGCACATTTCGCAGAGAAATAGTGAAATACCAACTGTTTTCAAATATTGCAATGATGGACTTACTGTTTCAGAGCATGTTGCAAGACATTCCTTGATTGCATGATGCACTTTATTTAGTTTTGTATTATTTATGCTCATTTAAGACAATAGGAAGGGAGGAAATCACCCCTAGTATCTCTTCTTTAAAACAAACATTTACTACCAGTGTTTACCCCCATCCCTGTCTGACTCAGTTGCTAATGCGCATTGCTTCCCCCAGCCACTCACTCTGTGTATTACAAGACTGTAACAAGAGCTCTTCTTTTAGGCAGTGAAACAACTCAGAAGCTGGAACAGATTGAGCTGAACTGATACAAGTCACTCCATATCCTCATCCCACGGGTTCCCTAGATTTCTGGAGGTTTAAAGTCAGACCTACCTTTGTTAAACTGAGATAAGCAAGGATATCTCCCCTGCCTGAGGGATGGCTTCCCTCTTCCCCCAAACTACCTTCCGGATCAGTCATTTGACAGACAAAGTCTGAAATCCTCTGTCATACTGCAACTGAGAGCCAATTACGTACAAAATCTACATGGATGTCTCCAGAATGTGTGCAGGGGCCAATATAAGGAACCCAGCACAGAATTTGGATGCACTGAACTCCAAGTAACGTACAGCAAGAAATTCTTTCAAAGAAACAGAGAGAATGAAGGCAACAATAATGAATTGATGTAATCCATCATACGATCATAGAATGGGCTGGATTGAAAAGGACCACAAGATCCTCTAGTTTCAATCCCCCTGCTATGTGCAGGGTTGCCAACCACCAGACCAGGCTGCCCAGAGCCACATCCAGCCTGGCCTCGAATGCCTCCCTGGATGGGGCATCCACAACTTCTTTGGGCCTGTTCCAGTGCCTCACCAGCCTCTGTGAGAAGAACTTCCTCCTAAGTCATTTGTAAGAAATCAGGTGGGCAAAAATGCATTCTTGTCCAAAAGGAAATAGAGTAGGAGATATTTCTCTGTTCTGCAAACATTTCAGAGGCACTTAAGTGGAATGAGATAGCTAAGTAAAACAAAAGCAAAAGAAATGCTGAAAATGTACAGCTGGTGGGAAAGATATCCACATTGCTTTTGCCAGGAAATAGATGTGTTCTCATGTGAAGACCAGGGGACAGAGTTAACACTGAGGCACAAAGAGTGTGATGCATGTTGCACAAAGACAGTGCTTCTGCCTACGGGTAGTGGAGACAGAGCAAGGTTTGTGAGCTCTTGAGTACCAGGTCCACAGCACAGAGTCAAAGTAGACTTCTATCTGCTTTCCATAGACAGAGACTTGGAATTTCACAGCACCAGGGTGCAAGTTTTGTCATTCAAAAGCTTGGCACAGAGCCATCTCTAGCTGTACAAAGAGCCAAAAACGAAGTGGATAAAGATGAATCTCCACAGCATGTTGAAAAGGAGAAAGCCCCCCACAACTGCCAGAAGGGGACTCCCACCCTAAGCCCACACCAAAAGTCACAACTGAGTACTTCTTCCCCAAACCAATTCTCCCCAGACCCAGAGCATTTTCCCCATTCTCCACAGCAGATATTTCCCCATTCTGAGTCTGCTGCTGTTCAGCACATTTCACTTGAATGCAGCACCTTCTGGCAGGAGCCTTGGTGTGTGCACAGACCTATACCCTCGCTTCATTTCCTAGCTGTGAGTCACAGAAAAATACAGCACCCTCTGGTTTTAATGAAAACAAAAGGTCACACAAAACCCAGGAAGATGTCAGGAAAGGCTCAAAACAGCAAAGCTATTAACAAACGCAACTGGATTAGTAGTTCTTTTCCCAAGGACCACACAATAAGAATTAAAACTACCACAACAACATAAAACACCAATACACTGCTCTGCTCCACTGCTGTCTTTACACTGATTCAGAGCTGGCTCCCACTGCCAGTGGAGTTCTGGAGTGCACATTAATTGAATCTTGTATTGGTAATCTGCTGAAGGCTACATCATTATCTACAGACAGCACTGATTGTGTCAGGTTACCAGCAGATTGATAGCTGGCTGCTTGGGAGCAGTCTTATAAAGACCTCCAACCTTGGCAGCTTGCTTTGACAGAGCATCATGGGGTAGAGAAGGCACATGTCACAGGTGAGATGTCAGATCCCCATATTGATTTTGCTATCTCTGGTCCTCAAAGGTCAGACTTCACCCACGTGCCAAAAAAAATATCAATTTTTTTCTTAAACAGCACTAAAGTGGCCAGTAGAAGCTAGGTGACTGCTCTAGCCTTTCCATCCCTAGTAGCCTGGGTGATGAGTCTGATGGTAGACACAGGAGTTAACAGTCAGCTCTCACAGATATCTGTCTTGATTGCTCATGTGTGCACAGAATTCAAGCATTGGAAGCCCACTGCAATGCACTGTAGATATTACTCAAGAGTGCTATTGAATAAAGTCATATAAAAATGCACAGGGGTTACAGTTGGACCACAGCTTATTTTTCCTAACCCTTGAAAACCAGAAACAAACTCTCTGTGCAATGGAAAGCAAAAAGAGAGAGAGGAAAAAACATAATCAGATTTATACTGGCACCGAGAGGCTCGCGGACATTGTTCAAGAATATGAAAAATAACGTGCAAAATTCACACAGAGGCAAAAGGGACTCTGACTTAACCATAAAAAATGTCCACGTAATTCCACAATTGCAATGTATACAAAGTGAAGAGGATGAAGGGGACACTCTGGGGCAGGGAAACCAAAGAGGCCACAGAGACTGAGTGGGGGTGGGAGGGCTGGCTCCAGGAAGCATCTAAAATTAATACAGCTGATGAGAGAGGAACCTTCAGCACTTTGCTTATCTGTCACATCTCAGACATGCATGCACACTCAACAAAAGCACTGGGAGCCCACGATGAATGAAGTATGCACCAAACCTCTGGGCAGATAGCTCCATTTGAAATTTACCTTTGAAATGTACATTTAGATCACCCTGGATTGAGTCACTGGAATGCCCTCATGCTGATGAACCACCAGAGTGCTAGACACATCCACAGACACGAGGATGTTCAGTAACCATCTCACAGTGCGCTGTGGCACGTGGAAGGCTTCTTTCCTTGGGTAAAGAAGGGTACTTGAGAAGAAAAAGAACAATTAAGGAAGAAGCCATCTCTTCACGAGTCTCTCCTAGCTGGGAAGTCATGGAAATCCCCCCAGACTTGTCCCTTCTCAGTCACCCTCTTTCCAGGAAGGCTGCTCTCGCTGCCTGGGAGCCCCGCAGGAAATCACCGCCAAGTCCCAAGGCAACTGCCAGCCTGAGCAAGAGATAAATAAGGCAAAACAACCTCAAAGCAAGAATCCGTGACCGCATAACATTTCCAGATTGACTGCCAACATGTCTCCAGAAAGGTGCAAATGAGCGAATCGCCCATCCCTTGTGGGTTTTTTTTTTTCTAAGTACCAGCATTATCTGCTGCCGACTTAAGATGGATGTTACAAAAAACTCTTCTTTTGGAATTTCTTTTCTTTCAGAGTGTAGAAATATGTTTTTGATAGAAAACAAAGCTTCCAAACGAAGATTTCACCCTGGATAGAGCTAATTCAAGTGCTTTCCGACTGTGAATTCACAGTGGGAGAGAGAAAACTGCTGAGTGCTAAACTACAAGGACTGTTTAGCTGAAACCTCTTCATATTGCTAAGAAATGAGTCACAGAGGCAACACCACTAAGCTGGTCATTCATCAAAACCAATCTGGCCACAGACACCACAAGCCCTGTTATCTCGCTGCCAGACGCTACATTTTCCCATATCAGTCTGCCTCGCAGCCTGGTCTCCTCGTGGTCTTCAATTTGCTTTTCTATGCATTTCTTTCCTTTTTTCAAACGTTCTCACTTTAGCCCCCAGGTAACAGGGAGAGGCTCAGATAGAGCACGTCCATATAAATATATATATATTTTAAATTAATTCGCTGGCTCTTTGAAAAGCTGGGGAAAACATCATTGTGATATCTGTAGGAAAGAAAGAAATAATCTGCCTACAAGTAGCATGGAGGTTCATGTTACTAATTTTCCTCCTCATCTATTTGAAAAAAAAGTACTTTATAGTGAGAGGGAAAAAAAAAAAAAAAGAATTAAAAGCATCTTTTAGCCAGATCTCTTTACTGAAAGAGAGCAACATATGAATTCTGGGGAAAAAAGTAGCACTAAAATTAAAGCAGTAAGCAGATATTTGCCCCCAGATGAGAAACACATCAGATTTATATCAGCCATGTCACTTAGAGCATGATTAGTGAGCATTACAGTGACGAGACAACTGCAATAACATACAATCAGGAAGTGAGTATATTTTTTCCTCTAAAACAGACCTAAATTATACAAGTGCCTTCAGAAAGAGCCTTTGCAGAGCATCCTGGATTTTAAGCTGGCCAGTGACATGTGGGCAAGCCATTATTTGCTTGCACCATGCAAAAATCAGACATCCTGAATGGCAGCTTTGTTTCTCCATTTTCAGATTTAGGAACCAATTCTGCATTTGCTTCTCATGCATGACAAAGCCAAAGTTGTTCTGTGCACACATCAGGCAGCCGCTCATCCAAGATGGCTCAGCAGCTCCAGGCACACTTCTTCATGGCACCCCACGATGTGCAACACATTTTGGGTAAGCAGCAGACAATAGGCTGCTCGCATTCAAACCTCGCACTTGGAACGACCCCAGTTTCCAAGCACTGCTTTTGCTGACTGCAATAGAAATAAAATAGCTCCCAAAACATTTGTGCCAGTGCTCCTGCTTGGTTTGTCTTGAAAGCATGAGCACCCATTACACAAACACGCCATCTTCAGCTGGGGAATGTGAACTTGGCTCAGGTGACAGCACCATACTGAAACCATCTCACACCCAGTGATACCCAGACCCAGTGCATTTTCCATCACGTTACACCAACTGATACAACTTCCATTCCTCCTTATAGTACCTATGCTTCCTGATTAATTCTTTTCTCTCACAGGAAGTCCAGCAGCTGTAGACTACTGTTTCATTAGGTAGAGTACATCCAGATGATTTCAATAACACACTTAAAAAAAAAAAGTAGTCTGGTGTTACAACAAAAAATTACTTGGAAGGAATAATTTCAGATGATAAATCTGCTGCCATTCATCAACTTTTGTACAGCTGATTAGAAACAGTCCATTGTCTGGAGCGTGCCCTCTCCAGCTCCCCAATGCTGCAATGCCCAGAAGTACAGACACAGAACATAACCCCCCCCACAGAGATATAACGCTGGTGATAAAATGGTAACACCTAACAATTTTGCACTAGACTTCCTTGCTTGTTTGCACATATCCATTTTTACACATATTTATAATATTTAGGTGCCAGTATGTTGGGAAACCTCCTAACTTCTTTTTATTTTTTTTTCTTTGTAAGTTTTTATGATTTAATATACGAAATCTGGAGACATTAGAACCATCCACTGCCTACACAGAAATCATCAAAAGCTAGCAGAGTGCATTGAGGACAATGACAACAGTGTCAGTGGTGCACACAATTGAACCCAACTGTATCCACTATAAACAGTGTATTCTGGCCTGGGTCTAACTTTTCATTATGCATTGTAGTACTGTCCTGCCATAGCAGTGCACAGGAAGGTAAACAGGCAATAGAAAAAGGGAATGAATAAGGAAAGGGAGGAAAACAAACAGAATAACCCAACCAGTTTCTGGCTTTGTCCCCCTTATAGCACAGCTGATGCCTCTGTAACCACACATTCAACTCCCAGTCCCCAAATATGAGTTTAACTGATGAGAACTGGGTGATTGAAATCTTATCTTAAGACTAAGCATGAATTCAGAGTCAAAAGTCTGTGATTAAGTTCAAATAGACTTTAAAATGCTTATAACAAAAGTTTATTTGTATGACAAGAGGAAGATATTCTCCCTTAGATGTGCTGAGGACAGAAAGCAGAATAGATTGTGAAATAGGAATCTCTGTCTAGCTAGCATAATAAAGGCTAAATTCATGGGCAAACAATTGAAATATGGGAGCTTTCTGGTTATCCAAAAGTCTGTAACTTTGGAAAGATCACCCAGATACCACAATATGTAACCAGAATGCAGTAAATGCATCTCTCTGGGCAGGAACCTACACCTCAACCAATCTCATTTTAGCATCAATAACTGCAGCTAACAATCAGAGTGCAATCGCAGTGACGATCTTCTATCATATCTTGGAAAGCAGTGCTTTAATTAAGACCTGAGCTAGATCACTGTGTTTGTGTAAGTTGCAGCTCTGGGCCATCCCTGTAGCATTGAATGTTTGTGGTCTACTCAGCTTCCTGCCTCTCAGTTGCTTCTTGCTTGGAGCTTGCCATGAGATGTGTTGGATGCAACATCTGTGCATGTAACATCAAAGATCTGCTCTAGTTTACATTCTGGTGAGATGAAGTAAATGCAAGTTGTCTGAGTCACTTTTGAATTTATTTTTCCTCCTATTTTTGCTCTTTAGGAAAAAAAAAAAAAAAAAAAAAAAAACACCACACAAAAAAACCCCATGTCACTGATGGATTTGAGTCTAGCTCCAGACTAGTACAGCAAAATGTCATGGTTGCCTGCCAGGATTGCTACATGAATGGGGAAATTTATATATATATATATATATATATATATATATATATATAAATATATATATACACACCAAAAAAAAAAAGTCATACATTCAGGTATAGGGGGCATTACAAGAAAATAATATCTATTCCAACTCAAAAATGAGAACTAGCTTAGAAGTGGAAGAAGTAAAAGTGCTACAGCTATCATTACAGATGATGTGTTCACCAGGAGAAAAAAAACAAATTTCTTTACATAGATGATGCAGTAAGAAAGAGGAGTCCCTCTGCAGCACCTACAGGATGCAACAACTGCTCATAAACTGTTTCATGGAGGAGAAAAGTGCCAGGCAAGCAGGATGACAGCCTCAGATTTAAAGCGCAGTGTTCATTGTGTTGTCCTTAATTAGGGACTAGAACGTTTTAATGACTCTGGATGCGACTCCCACTTTGATATTCTACTGTTAGAAAGAAAACAGTACCATTTTCCTAACATACACATAGAAAAAGCATTAATATGGAGTAATGCTTTTCAAAGGGCAATTTCTGGTTATTTCCATATCACCATGTACTGCAAGTAAGAACTGCAACTCCTAAGCTTTGTAAAGCTCACATCCATATGGGCAAAAGCCCTTGTTTCACAATAATAATAACAAAACAAAAAAAAAAGCCAAACACCCGTAACATCTAGTTTTTCTTCTTTGAAATTTACATATTTCAATGTAAATTCTGCACTTCTTCATCATTTTTATATACACAAATGCATTTATTTCTATGTATAGTTATAACCATCCCTGAAATACCCTTTTGAAACTTAAGGCAGGAAAAAGCCACTGATTCAACACAGAATATTGACATTTTATTCTTGCTGGCCTGGATATCTGCCCAAACAAAGAGCTGGTTAAAGGCAAAATACAAAGAACCCTTTTGTGAAGGGCTAAGTTCACCTGGGAGAAGTATTAATGAAGTCCCACAGGGGTGGGGACTCAAACTTCCCAGCTTTTGACTAGAAAAGAAACCAGGCAAAGAACACCAGGCTCCCTGCCTTTCTCACCTCTCTCTTTAAATGGCAAGAAGGAGAGTTAATGTAATTGAGAATTAGGGACCTTTCTGCCATTAATCTATAGAGTTTGTGGTGAAAGATGCTGGATTTTCAGATGACATGCCAGCTACAGCATAGCAGCAGAGTGCCTAAAATAAAGTTCATCAGCCGGTCACGACAAGATGGCTGTTAGCTCAGACAGAAAGACCTTTTAAGAAATCAATACCATAAGCAATAATTACATGCAACAGCAATACGAATGACTGAACTTGGAATATGGATATTCTGGGGTATGTTAAGTCATTGGATCAATTTTCCTGCTGTTACAGCAGACAAGAGCATTGCTCTGTCAGATGAACATCTGCTCTAGCCAAATATAATCTCTAGCATTATTGTGCAAAATAACTCTCCTCAATAAGTGAAGAATAAGATACAGACTGCTCTTTTTTTGTGCAGTACTGAGAGATTCATGCATTGCACAAACAAGAAGCCTACAGAAAATAAGATGATAGAGGTTAACTTATTCCAAGAGCTGATGATTTACATGCCTCTTGGACTAGAAGAAGTGGTTTTCAAACACAGCCATTCTTATCATCACCATCCCTATTCTGTGAGCTTTCACAAGAGCTTTCAGATTCAAACGCACTACACTAGAAATAGCACTTTGCATAGCTGCAGGCAAAGTCCTAGACAGGTTGGATACTGGGAAAAAAATCATCTCAAAGGAGTGGCAATGCATTGGCACAGGCTGCCCAGGGAGGTGGTGGAGTTGTTCAAGAACTGTGTAGATGTGGCACTGCAGGACATGATGGGGATGAACTGACAGTCAGACTTCGTGATCTTAGTGGTATTTTTCAACCTCACTACTTCTGTGATTCTAAGACTTGGCCATGGGAACACAAGAGCAGCCCTGGGAAGAAGGGCTGACACATTCTTCTTTGCTGATGCTGTGTATATCCTGTTTTCAGCTGGGACAGAGTTGATTTTTTTCCTTCATAGTGTCTGTTATGGTGCTATGTTTTGGCTCTAGGAGAAAAACACTGTTGATAGCACACCAGTCTTTTAGTTGTGCTATATGGAGCCAAGGCTATTTCAATTCCTCAGCCTCTCATACTGTTCTGCCTGCCAGAGGGCTGAGGGGGACACATTGAGTTGGGAGGGAATGGCACCAGAACAGCTGACCTAAACTGGTCCGAGGGATATTCCATGCTATTTGACATCACGAGATTAAAACTTGAAAATGGTGGGGAGTTGGCAAGGCTGGGTTCAACCACAACAAACACCTAGGCTTTCAGCTGTTGGTCTACCCACAGGAAGAAACCATCCCTTCAAAAGAGGAAGGAAGGGCTCTTCACATACTGTTGCCACTTCAGAAATGGCAAAAGAGGAGAGCCAGGCTGATAACTTTTCCCTTGGAACCAAAGAATTGCAGTACCTGAGCTACTGGAAAGCTCTGAACCAGCTTCACCCATCTGTGGGACAACCATACCACCTACTGTGCACGAACACAGCCCAGTTCTCAGAAACACATCCCACTTCCAAGGGCCTTTTGTAGCATAAGTTCAGCTCCTTAACAGAAGCATCAAAACCACTCCCTGCAGCTCTTTACCTGTGCAAAGCATAAAGAAATCCATACAAGGCGTGAGGATTCAGTTACTTCTGCAGCTGTCACAGCTTTAATGAGAAGGGCACGTTTCCAGGTCATCTCCTTCATTTTGAAGTCCACCACTTCAAACTGCCCATCTCTGGAAGTACACTCGCATCGCAGTGTGCTGAGGAGAGCTACAAGACAGCCCTGGGTTTGTCAGTCATGGCTACTACTGAAGTTTTACACACACACACTCCTCTGCTGAGCACAAGCTGATGATACAACTGCACATCCTTCTCATAACGGCTAAGCATCACAACTGAATGTTATTAAGGGCATGTATCTTGAATGAATAAGTCAAAGCAAGGAACAATTCAGACAGGCTGCTGAAGCAGAAAGATTTATGGCATTCAGGAAACCACTATTTTGCAGCAGACATTCTTCAGACTTGCACTAGAAAATAAAGCAAAATGGTTTTGATGAGCCAATTTCCTCTTCTCTTTCTGTACCTCCAAACCATACACTACTTAAGTTTTTCTATTATTTTACTTCCAACAAACTCAGAAATACTGAGAGCACACCAGCACTTGACACTGACGCACTGTCATTTCAAGTAACCCTCAAGTAACTCAAGAGAAATACTACAGCAATGAGCTTGTAATGTGCTTTTAAGTGGAACTCTCACTGAACAAGCACCATAAAGGAGTTCAGGCTGGACTTCAAAAAGTGAAAATTCCATAGCTGGTAAAATGCTTTTGTTCTGGGTAGCTTAGTTCTTTCCACTTGCAGACCTGAATCAAAATGAATCTGGTTAGTGTTCCTAGATAAATTATTCTGTCATTTAAAAAACAAGTCTGTGAAGGTTACTGCTTTCTGAAATCTGATAGAGGTTATAGTGACACCATTCTAGCTACACTAAACAGGCAGTCTGTTACAGTAAGTCAATATAACATTAAACAGGATGTAGTATGCTGCCTTTATTTCGAAAAACCTATTACAAGGAAAAAGGAGTTGTTTTTTTTTTCCCCATAATCCAAGACACGCTGCAAAGAATCCTTGCATAAGGCATTATTTTCCAATTCCATCAATACTCTAGGCTAAACTGTGAGCACAAATTCCTTACCTTAGATGAACACTCATATGCAGACCTCCTGCCTTCACACAGAAAAGGGCACAAAGTAGCCTAGTGCTAAGCTTTGCTTCTGGGAACATAGAAATCCCTTTTCCCCTCTGGCACCATCTCCCACAAGTCATGCTCCAACCCCAAAGGGCTCACCACAAGGCCAGCTAGTTTCCCTACTCCCTCCCTCAGGGAAGAATGATGAACATGCGCTAATTCCCAAGTGAAAACACCTTGGCTTCCTTTGAACCTGCAAGGTTCACATTTGCTCTGTTAGAGCTGGATTGCATAGAGAGCTGAGGGGCTACAGGTGGGCAGTGACTAACAGCCACAATGCACAACCCCACCACCACCTGCAAGCACAACCTGAAGGACAGCACTTTAGCTGCCATATTCAATGCTGTCCTTAAAATTCTTCCAAAACATACCTGCATAGATGTGTATGTGTGCATTAAAAAAAACCACCAAACTGACCAGACTGGAGATACATGAATCAGAAGCTCCACGCATAACAAATTTAACAGGCATCCATTCTATAATATGTAGTAGAATTTGTCCCACAACCACTTTTTAAACATTTCACTGTGTAACTGCTGAAATAATAACAGTATCAGCACAAGTTTGGCTTTCTTCATTTAACCCAAAAACTGATGGATATTCTCTGGACTCTTGTTGAAAGACTTTATTTTATTAGATCATTTACAGAACTATCTTGCTAGAGAATGATATCAATTCATCTCCTTGGTGATAGCATGCATGACTGACATGATGCATTCACCAACATCTTGCAGACAGCTGTGAACATTTGCAGTGGTGCCAATTAGTCCATGATAGCATCAGTGAAGAGAGTGAAACAAAGAGGCCAACACAAAAAATCTCTATTGGATCACATAATAAATGAGCAATGCAGGTGTTCTATGACTTGGTTTAATTTTTTCAGTCATACCAAAGGGTAATGAGTCAACAGTGGTCGTGGTGTTTCTCAGTCATTGCCTTCTATCAAATGGCAGTGCTCAGCCTGTGGGTTTTATAAGCACGTACAGAGCTTGTATCTATAAACACTGTTTTATTCACGGCATGACTGGATGTACGTTGGTTTCTTAACAGCCCCCACTTTGATGATTTTTGCAGGATGTATTTTGATTAAAAAAAAAAAGTAATCTGAAGTAACCATTAGAAACAACTGAACTGTCCAATTAAAAAAAAAAAAGGCAATATGCAAAAAGATGAACCTAAAACTCACTGAATATAATGGGACATAATGGGATGTGCTTGTTGCTCTACTGAGTGGGGACCTTACGGTCATAGCGTAATGAGTTGCTTTGTAAGCTTGAAGCTAAATGGAGCTTGGAATCTTTAATGACCAATCTGCGTAAACAGCAGCTACTAAATAACATTTTAATGCCCTGATGATCTTTTAATTCAATAGACAAATGATGAGACAATTTTAACTAGCATCGTAGCATTAGTGCAGCAGGGAATGCGCACTGGGAAGAGCAAACAGAATAAAGAAAGCACAAAGGATGAACAATATATGATACTACTTAGGCACTCTGATCTGCTTCCCAGAAATCAGATATCCAACATTTGTCTCTGTTCAGAATGCCTGTATATTTTAGCAGAATCGTGGTAAGGTGGTACTTTAATCATGATGAACACTGGGTCAAGATTTTAGAGCCACGTTTCCACTAATGCTAAAGGATACAACATGATTAAAGCAGAGCATTGAAAAAATCTCTTGGCACGCTCAGAATGAAAACTGAGACGTGAGGGCACAGTCTGGTAATATCACAACTGTGTCAGGAAGGGCTGTGCAAATGAGGAGTAATGGAGCAAGGTCGTGATGATCGGCACAGTCCTTTACAGCTCCTAGTGCCTCTGCCACAAGGACTGGGTTAGTTGTCAGTCAAGCAGTGAAATAAACTCTTTAGGAAAAAGGTGTGGTTGAGGCCACAATGAAAGCAAGGCACTGTGCTTACAGTGTGTTGCAATGTCTTTAAAGAAATGCCGACCATTCACCTGGAGTTCCTGAGCCAAGAGTACACCTAATGTCTGCATTTAATCTGCTTATGTGCTTATGGAGACTGCATGTGAAATAAGCAGACTGCAGGTGCAAGTGCTTTGTCAACCCACGCTTCTGAAACCTGGCTGCAGCTCTTTTCTCTTTAAAATCCATTATGGTCTGATCCTACTGAAGATGTCTGCTACCTACGGGGTCACTTGGGTTGGATCAGATATGAGAAAACACTTCCAATACATATTGAGTTCAAAACTCTCCTGTTACCTGCTGTACACTGAGGCCTCTCAGCTCAGGCTACTCCTTTCTTCTTCCCAGTCCTGCTCCCCCTCTCCAAACTCTTTGATTCCCATTAGACTCCTTGGTGCCCAGCAGAGCGGTTTCATGGGCTGGTGCTGCACTTGGGTCTGGTGCTTGATCAACTGCTGTGACCCAGCCTCATGACCTCTACGTCTTCTGCGAATAAGCCATGCCTTTATCTGAGCTCAGGACAGCCCATGAACTTGGGAGGTCCAAAGGCAGCATCTACCCTGTACTCAAATAGAGAGACAAATTCCCAGTGGTTTATACAAGCCCTTACAGATATACAAAGGGTTCTGTCCTGGCTTTCGTTTCATTTGAACACATTCTTCCTTTCCCAAGGAACATGCAAACAGTTTTCCAATGTAAACTGTTCTCCTAAAAATGTTAATCACTGATAGAACTTTTCTCACCTGAAAAGATGCAGCCCATTTGATGTCTCAAATGAAAAATATCAGTATTTGGGCTGGCCAGCATCTGAGAAAGCTTATTCCATTGCATGAAGGACAAGCACTGTTGCCCATCTGTTGGATAGCAGAACTTTTATTTCTCCAGTTGCACTTGGAGGTAGTTTGAGACAAATGAAAAGGGCTGTTCAGAAGTGCAAATGTCTGCCATGACAAACCGACTTATGGGAGCATGAACGGAGGGCCTGAAGAGATGCATCTCCCATTCCTAAGAAGTGGTAGGCTCTTCTTGAGTGGCTACTGATACAGCGTAGCCAAGGAGAATCTGTGTCAGACATACCAGTGTGTTCAATGGACCTGCCAGAGAGCCTCCCTGAGGGAGGCCAGGGCAAGGGCAAGCACATGGCTGAATCGGAGCAGCATTAATCTTGGAATTGTCAGTGCAGTAGTCTTGTGTTACACACAGCAGCTCCTGCTTTGATATGTTTGGATTTGTTTTTGGCTTAATATCGTGATATATTTTATGTATCCTTCACCTCTTCACTTGAGGCTGATTTATACTACTCATCCCAATAACTAAAGCAAGAAGACAAAGAAGGTTCTAGATTGATGAAAAATATACTTTCAGGCTTTTCAACGCAGCTTTTCCTTAGGTGAGCCTCTCCCCAAGCTGTCCATGTTGCTCCCATCTGGCTTAGGATGCCAGCATCCAATTGGATCTCCCAGCTGTAGGGTTCTTGTGCCCAAGGTAGATGAGCTGGCCTGTCCCAAAGCATAGACAGTGGTGAGAAATTTCTTTTCAACATTCAGCTAAGAGGTTTCCACAAATAGATAAGCTGTTCTTTCACTTTTCCTGAAGGTTTTTCTTTCCTTTTTGTGGCTGCTGATCCATTCTATGTTAGTTTTTATGGGTGCATAAATGCCTCTTCTTTGAAGGCTTGCCAGTTCACTATTAAATGGCTCCATCAAGACTAAGCAAAATTCCCTCTCTGCAGAATAAGGACTGACAAAGCCTTGTGCCCCAGACAACATGCAAAGGGAAGGTCACCCTGTACTTAAGCCAAGTGTGCTGTGACATTGCTCTATGGCCATGCCTATGCCTTATCTGCACTGCTGGAGGTGGCATACCTCTGTGCCAGCAGCCGAGGCAGCTACAGTGCCTGTCCTGGGGGCTTCTTATCTCCAGCTTACATTTCCTCATTGCCCTCAGGATGTATTTCTGAAGCCTAATTTTTTCTACTTATCAGATGACAGCCCAGCTGGAACAGAAGAGCTTGTTGATTCCGTACTGCAAGTGCAAAAGCAGCTGAATGATTGGCAGTCCTTTCCTACTTCTTGATTTACTGAGTTTGTATTTGACAAATTCATGCTGCAACATCTTACTTTGCACTGGTTTCTTCTTCAGTTTTTGCAGTTACTGAAGCTTTGGGACAAAGCAAAGGTGCTTTCCATGCTCTTTGCACTGCAGCTCAGAGATGGACCATCTTTCCATACCCTGCAAGATAGGGTTATTTATGGAGTGAGGGACTCCATCTGCAGTTAGCAAAAATTTCCCATCTCCAAACTTGTGGTTCCAGGTCTTATTTCTTCTTGATTGAAAATGAGAACATCACTCACCTCCTCTTTAAGATCGATGTGCTTATCAATCACAAATGATCATGAACAGCAGATCTGGACAATGAGGCTCTCCCAATGAGATCAACACCTTGCCCACCTTGTCCTTATCTTCTTGTTATGAGATAAGTACAAGACAATAGATAGGACTTTTCTATCTGCCCAAGCTCCGTTGCCAGTTCTGGGTACAATCTCACCTCTTACACAAAGCTTACACTACACTTGTCTAGCTATCTCTAGAGGCTGAATCCCTCCAGATTGCCCATTTCCTTCCCACCCTGCCTTTTCCCATTCTTCAGGTCTCCAGGTGCTACTCTGTGTTTAGACATCTACCTTTAGCTGGAGATCTTCAATAGTCTCTGATGGGCAACACAAACAACTGGCTCTGAATTCTCTCTCTCCCCCATATTAATCCACATGTGTATAGATATGTTCTTACTTACATCCTGGCCTCTGGAAAGATTCATTTCCTAAAGCTATTCAGTCTGCCAAAAATTATCCCCAAATTTAAGTGCTGCTGCTTAAATTGTTTTGTTATTCATCAAAGGCTATTTATGACAGCACATGATAGAAAAAAAATTATGTGTTACATTCAAAATTATCATGTAAAACCCTCTGCAAACCATCATGTGGATGTTTTTTTAAACTGCTGGCAGACCCCACCAGAACAGCTGTCTATCGACAAATCCCCCACCAGCAGAGCAACAGAGCAACATCTAGGGGCCACTACACCGTGTGCTCTCTGTGAATTCTGCTGCTGGGAATGCTGTACTATTTCTATTTCTAAATATAAAAAGCATTCTAAGAGGACATAAGCTCATTTTACCTGGCCATATGTACACACAACCAGTATGCACAAAGAAGAATGGAGGACTGGCAGTCAGCACAAGACGACGCTATGATTTAATTCTGTCAGAACCTGTCTAGTCTGCTGACTGCAGTACAGAGAGCAGGGAACTTTCTGGACTTCATGTGTGACAGAACTATCACAAAGGACAAGCACTGAAAGTGAAATGCTCTGGGAGCATGATCAAACCAAAGGCAACATGAATAGCCATCTCTTTCACTTCCATCTGCGTTTGAATTGAAGTTTTCATTATGGGATGCTTTACATATCTTCAAACAAACATAACAATACTTCTTGGATGTTAATTTCACTCAAAATTTATGGGAGTTATAAAGTTTAGCAATTTTTTAAGAACCTGTAAATCATATTTTAGTTAGAAATTGTAGGCAATAACAAGAAATGGATACATTAGGTCAAACATCACCAAGATGATAGAAAAGGTCACTTTGTTCATAGAATCAGAGAATTGTTTGAGTTGGAAGGGACCTTTATAGGCCATCTGGTCCAAGTCTCCTGCAATGAACAGGGCTGAACTACAGTTCCATCAGGTGCTCAGAATCCATCTAGCCTGACCCTGGGACGGGGCATCCACCACCTCTCTGGGTAACCTGTGCCAGTGCCTCACCACCATTACTGTAAGAAACTTCTTATACCCAATCTAAATCCTTACTTTTTGTTGTTGTTGGTTTGTTTGCTATACAGATCTAAAGCTCTTAAAGCAAATTTCTGATTCTCTTTCCATTCCTCCTGAAACCCATAGCAGGCAGAGATGCTGGACCTGCACTCACATGCCTATCACAGGGATGCTGGGCATCACAACTCCCCCTGCAGTACCTTCCAAGGTCCAGGTCTCTCCTGGGAACTGATGTCAAAGCAGAAAGTTCTCCCATTTCTCGCTCTGCCAAGGTGAGTTGATCTCTGATGTAACAGTAGCTAGCTAGAGAAAAAGCACACTTACATTTTTAATGACTGTATGTGGCCAGGAGTTTGGATTTTGGAGCTCAGTTCTCATTTTCCAAAAAGCCATATGTTTTTTTCTGCACTCTAAGCAGCCTTATTTAATATGGAAAGTAGAATATCCTTTAAAACAGAAACCAGCTGTGCAGTTTATGGGTATCATCACATGGCTCTGCTTTTTGTTTCTTTACTTAACCGGAGTTTGGGGTTTCTAAGTTGCCAAGCTGCTAACACTAGTAAATGGAGTTTATTAGAGACAGTGTTTGTTGAACAATAACATTTTATATAGTCTGTCACTGTCTAGTACCTTAGATGAGTTACACATTTCTGGTCTCTATTTTAGCCTTGATTGTTTTGGCACTTCAGATTATGTTTTCAGCTGTGCTCACCGAAAAGCAAAATGAAAGTCCAGCCCTTGTGTTTAGAGCCATTCCCAATAGTCACCCAAACGTCTGAAGAGAATCAGTCCTGCAAGGGTTAATCCTGCAGCTCCTTTTGGCTGAGCTCAGCCAGCAGGAAGGGATTGGATGGCAGAAGAAATACCTCCCCAGGAGATCTCTTCCAGGAGAGGGGCCCCTTTGCCCAGTTGTAAAAGATAATGGGTCCATCAAAAGGCTGTGGGTTGGGGCGGGTGGGAAGGCTGGGAGAGGTGGGGACTGTCCCTACTGCTGCTGTCCCCTCCAGAGCCCTCCCAAACTCTGTGAGGCTGCAGCTTGTGGCCAGCATGCAGAACAGGGTTACACAAAGTTCCTCCCGCTCAGGAATTATGGCTTCTTTGACTACTGCTAACTCAGCTCTAAAGGAGGTGATTTATCTTCATGGTTCATAAAAATACTTCTGGAGACATTTCCCTTTTCCTGTGCCCTTCGGAATAAGCAGACTGCAGCATGTCTCAGATTCAAAAACAAATATGGCCTGAAAAATTATATCTTTGGATTTCCCCCGCTCTTACCTTCTACTACACAATGGCTTCACTCCCAGCTTTGAATTAGACAAGTCCTATGTTAGCAATATACTTCACATAGGGACTGAGAGCAAGGCATAAATAATCCCAGTGAATGGGCTCAGTAGACATCTGTTTGCCAAGGGTAAGCTGTCGCTAAAAGGTAATTTTGGTTCCCAATTTTTAAGAGGCCCTTACCAACAGTAACAATTTAAAAAGTATTACAGCTTTAGTTTCTTTGAATTATCTTTAAAGAAATAGAAAAATTACTTGCACTGAGAAGAAGTTGTGACATCCGGTGAAGTCTGCTGAACTGATCAATGTGTGTATTTTACCCCACATACCCTAATCATGGTCTGTGCAGGGATTGGAGTTGGTCACTCTGTTAAAGGAGCTCCAGATCTTTGTGCAGGAGGGGAGAGCGCATCCTTGGGTGCTCTGTTGCTTTTCTATACTGTTGTTTAGTACAGAATTCACGGGTCAGGAATCCATCATTATTCAGGCACAGCAACAAAAGGGACGTCTCTGTCCTAAAGTTATGGGAGAGTTTATTTATTTTTTTGGAAGGTCAGAATACATTTCTGATCCTTCCAAAACCAGATATGCCTAACACCATGCTGTGCATGGTCCAGTGAGATCCATAAAGACAGTAAGCATACAAGAAGTGGAACATATAAACACACTTTTGCAAGTCTTAGGAATGAGGAATAGCAAATGTATACCCCTGAGTTTCAGCAATCAGATAGTATAGATATTAGTAATGTGCAATACCCTGTGCAGTGCATGGAAATCCACAAAAATGTGGACCACTGGAGATGAGTTCCTGCAGACAGAATTCCCATGCTCTCAGAGGTATATCCATCGATATCTACACACAAATCAACTGCAACAATAAGAATTTGTTTGGCACAGGCTTCCAGCAACTAATGGATAACACAGACCACAGCACTTCTCTGGCCTTTTGTTTGCCCTGGAATGTTGCTGTCACTGGAGACATCCACAGCAGAAACGTACCCTGGGGCTAAACTGGGAGGGTAGCTACAGCTAGCCCATCTTTGTCTATAGAAACCTTCCAGCCACATAAATGTGTTTTACAGATGTCCAGTGGTAATTCACTCAGCTCAGAAGAATACACTTCACAGCACAAAGAGGGATGCTGGGTTTAATGCGCAGCCAGCAAGCTGCATGTCACCACCACCTGCAGCTACAGCAGACGCTGGAGAGCATTTTATAGCCAAGGGGCCTGATCCACTCCTATTGGCACAAGGTGGTGCCAGCTCCCTGTTCCCATGGAGCTGAACATCAAGCGGTGACCCTGCCTTCCATCCTGCACTGCAGGTGCTGCTGCTGAAGCCGTTGCCCCTTCCATTCTGCTTTGAAGCAAACAGAGCGAAAGTGGCTTGGACTAGAATGTTCCTAGCAAAGAATATGGGGAAAAAAATAGATATAACCATATTGGGAACTAGAGAAACCAATCTCCTGCTTTGTTCCACTGCATCTAGTTCAACTCTAGTTGACATATACATTTGAGCCTTGCTCTTCTTCCAGCGCAAGCATTTGTATCCTCAATCTAGCACTGAACGTGGAAAAGGAAACTACTAGTCCTTTTCCTGAAAGTTAATTACTGCTGGTTAAATCCCAGGTAAACTGGAGATCTCTCAAGTGGCCATCAGTACATCTAAGGCCAAGTTTCTACAGGTGTCCATGCAGTTACAGTCAACTTGAACTTCTATGAACTTTGTGTCATCACATCATGTAGAGATTTAAAAAAATACATATAAATATAAAACAGTATTAAGGAAGCCATTAATTTCTTGTCAATTTCCCAAAAACATTGAATCTAATTTGTGAAAACATCCTTAATACCAGTTGGAGCAAAAGAGGTATTTCAGATACATGCTGAGAAGTTAGATAAGTATCTTAACTTCCCCCCCAGTTGCTGATGTGGTTGACAAATTTTCCTTGTAAAGGACTCAGAGACATCTGATGGGGAGAAAAGATGACCTACTTTAAGGTTGAAAAAATCACTGAGCCTGCCATAGCAGACAAGAGGACTCAGAGCTCAGCTGCTCCCCACTGGAAGGACAGATTGGACCCCAAGTTCTGCTTAATAAAGGAGTTGGCTTACAGCATCCACCCTTCAGCAGCTGAGCCAAAATCCTCTGCAGGAAAGAGATACCAACAAACAACAATTTAAAAAGGAAAAGGGAACAGCTTAACGGGCAAAGCTTGCTGTGCCAGGGCATGCCCCCATGCTCACCCACCAGAGCTCTGCCATTGTATCCAGAAGGGTTGGTCCCCCACCCACAGTCACAGGGTGGGACACACAACCACAGCAGCCTAAAGGGCTCCAAAAACGTTCCAGTATTGGCAGCTCTCATTTCCTTTACCCATTCCTATTCAAAACATCTCTGAGAAAGATTTCCCAGCCTCAGGCTGGTTTGCATCACTCCCTGCAGCACCAGGTATTGCACTGAGTGCCTCTATGGTGATACAGGTAATGCACCCTTGGCTACTCTTCATTTTTCACAGCAGTAACACACTTAGGACCAGCAGACTTATTCATTTATTTTTATAGAGAGCCTTGAAGGTCATGTTTCAACCGCAAATGAACCCAACCACGAAGATTAAAAATTGCATACTGGAAATGAGATGCAAAGGTTTTTAGGGAAGCATGAACACACTGCAAAGGTTGAAGTTATGGGCAAGAACAGCAATGAAGTCACATGTTAACAGCACAGTTCTGATAACACTGCAGGAATCATTCGTTTAGCATGGAGTTTATTTCAACCTTATGTGAAAAGGTTCAGCAGCAGAGTAACTGCAGCCATACATTTCTGAAAGAGCTACAAGTGTTTCTTTGTGAATCTTGTCTATAGGAGAGCTCTTAGAGCTGCTATCTGGCTGAATAAACTCATAGCACACATCGTGCCTGGCACAGGCACATGAGGCAGAACTGAATGAGGGTATTGGAGCAGTCAGGTTTCTGTCTTGACGCACGTCTCAATTAGCTACAAACCTTGATGCACTGCAATCAGTAATTGTAGGTGGTGCAAAGCTCAAGCAGCACAACAGTAATCTGCTGTTTTGCTTTGCAGGATACTATAGAAACACCATTAGTGCTTGCAAAACAGTATTAGAATAGTTGTTTGGACATCATTCTTCAGAGGTGGCTTTAAACTTCTGCTGAACACCTGACAGTATTTTACTTAGAGGAGGCTGGGAATCTGCCAGCAAAACATCTACACTGCAAAATGTAAACTCAACAACAAAAATCTTTGGGAGAACATATTGATGCTGATGTGACTTAGATCAGGAAAGGTTTCTTAGCTCCTGGCTGGTATTCCACAGCAAAAAGCTGAGAGAGACTCACCGCAGAGCAAGGAACTTCCTACTCATCGGGCAGCTCCTCAGGAACGTGGGAGAACCAAACTCAAGATCCTGCACTGTGACTCAGAGCAAGCTGCACCTCCCCATCCCACGCAGCTGGCCCTGCCCTCAGGCCCTCCCTTGCTCCTCAATAGGCTTTTTAGTCTTTTTGTTTTATGCAGAATCTTCTGGGAGGCCTTGACTTTGTATTGAATCAGAACAGAAAAAAAAATGTCCAAGGAGTAGAAAATCTTTATGCATAGATTGCATGTTTCTCTCCCTCCTCTCCACACTAGCTTCTTTTTCCTTAAGCCATTGATTCACTAAGTGGAGTCTGCAAAGAACATCACTCCTCCTCACAGCTCAGCTGCAGTCATTGTGCATCTCAACCAGATCCGTGCTCTAGAGCAACTGCTCCATTCTCAGTTCTACATTCACTCACCATCTTAGGACTGTTAGAATTATTAATGTTGGAAAAGACTACTAAGATTATCTAGTCCAACCATCAGTGTCAGATCCACTTTCTTCCACCCCAGCCTTCCTGGAGGAATGGCTCAAAGCTGCTCAGGGTACACTGCCTGCAGCCCTCTCATCAGCCAGCCCTGACTGGGTCACTCTGCACATTTGCAGCCCCTGGCTCGGTGCTCTGTCAGCAGCTAATAGCTTGGCACACAGACCCAAACCTCCTCCTGTTTATCACTGTTGTTGCCAAGATACACTTCAGACATGCCTGGCTTCTCCTCCGTAGAGCAGGGCATGACCAGACATCACAGCCATAGAAAGACAGGCGTGGGGGAGGCAGGAGAGGACTTGTTGCACATCAACGAAGGGAAAAACGTTGTAATTCTTTAAAAATCCCTTTGGAGGACTCTGCATAATTCCTTTAGGCACAAAACCAGCATCAGACCTTGTCATTTCTTACCTGCTGAAAAGATCATGGAAGGATAAAATATAACTGAGAAGAGGAATCAGATTCTAGTAGCATTGTCACCTTTCACTTAATTCTCCACTTGAAGTTCAACAATAAACTAACAACATTTGCAGGAAATGTACCTTTACAGCTGCAGTATCCACAGGTATATGGTGTCTAGACCTGTAAGAGCACCTTGGCTTTGTGGATTGCCTTAGGAGCTGAAGTACTGCAAAGTTCTTGTGGCTCTGCATTGGTATTAATAGAGAGCCATGGTTGTTTTAGAAAGCTCAAGCAAAACATTAAAGAAAAAAATATTAATACACCTCACTGGCTATTTCCCCCTCAGCAAGTGGATTTTGATCTCTAGGAAGTTTTATCCATTTCAGAGGCTGTTTCAGCTCAAGTCCTTGGCTCTGCTAATGTTTCATCGGCGTGTGCAGTTACAGCACTTGTAGACATGATTGATGGAGCTTTCCACTTGCTCAGTTCCACAGGGAGCCCAGACTCAGAGGAGGGTATTAGCTCAGATGCCTGAACCACACACCACCTAAATCTGGTGTTCTGTTGCCATTTGTGCACTATTTCAGGACAGTATTTTGCCTCAGATCCTACCAACCACTCCTTAGATCCACTGAGATTTGCTCCTCTATGGATGGAAGGGCAGCAGCATTAAACCAACCACAGCAGCACACAGCCTTCTGCCACTGCTTGCACCACATGCCTGCACCAAGCTTGCCATCTATCACACTTCCATGTGTTGGAGGGAGCAACACGTGTCTTGAGCCTCTTGCAAGGGAAGATTTATCCATGTGGATGGGTAAATAAAACAGCCTTGATTGAGACCACATCACAGTGTTTAACTGAAGCGCGGGCTGAGCACTCATGGCTGCTACACCCACTCACGGCTTGTTTCATAGTGAGGGCCAGCAAGCATATTGTGACCCTCTCATGCTCACTGCGCGGATGGACAGGACCTTGCCTTACACACAGCCATGGAAATTTTTTTGTTCTGCAAGTTTCTCTTCTGAAAATACTACAAGATTTTTTCTTCCTTCCTGTGAAAAACCCAGTGCCTCTTCTTCAGAGACCACAAAAACTTTCTTGGTAAGTCCCCATATCCATACACAAATTTTACTGCACTACTCCTGACATGAGGAATGAAAACGGGCAATGGTAAGATATCCACATGTTTTCTTTTGCTGACTCAGAAACCGGAGAAGAACAAGCAGCAGCAGCAGACAGCACAACCATATAATGCTGGAATCCAGTTGTGTGGCTCGCACAAAGAATCTCCAAGGCAGGCCATAACTCTTACTGTTTACATTGCATCACAGAAACAGCTGGAAAAACTGTAAACTCCTTCGTTTTGCTAACTGTATAGGATGCTAGTTGTTTCACTCGAGAGTATTACACAACAGTGGCAAAGATTCTCTTTTTTTTTTTTTTGGAGGGGGGAAAAGAGATGGAGGAAACATTTTTTGTTGTTGCGACTGCTGCAAAGGTTCAGACTTGTTGTTTTTTTTTTTTTTTTAAAAAAAAAAAAAAACCAACTCTGATGACTGCCAACTATAATTGCCAAAAATGTGCTTTCAGTTATTAAAGTCCTAATGAAGTAAGTAGGGGAAAGGACAATTTCTTATTTTTTGCTTATGACCAAAAAAAAAAAAAAAAAAAAAAAATGAAAAAAAAGAAAAAGAGAAGAAGAAAAGCCGTAATCAGTCCAACTAGTGCTTAGGGTGCAGATAAGGCCATGACCTACTGGTCAAAGCCTTAGAGCCATCAGTGCTGCAGTGTCAGCCAAGCCATTTTTTCCTAAGGACATGTCTCTACCTGCTAATAGCAGTAGTGAGGTATTGCCCCAGCTCCAGAGAGCAGAACCATTTTTCCAAAGCCACCAATTGCCTCCTGACAAACTGGGAGAGATTGGAGCATGGAAGGGAGAAAGCAGTGAGAACACAGGTGAGGAACAGCCACATTTTCTCATTTCCTGGCCACAAATCATTCCCAGCAGCTTCAGTGAAATTAGTTACCCCTTTTCCTGTGTGACTAACCCAGCCACAGCTCCAATCAAAAGGCACCTGGACTAGACAGCAAATCCTAAATCTCTACAGCCAGGCAGCCCCCGTGAAGAAATAGGATGTAGTCTTTCCCTTAGCATCTATAGTACTTGTGCAGCATTAGGCTAGTGGTGAGAAATGCTGCTGAACGCCTTTGCATGGAAATAACACTGTTCCAGAGATTGCATTGCATTACCTTTTAAGAATCAACAAAGTGACTAGGATTGTGGTGGGTTTTTTTTTTTTTTTTTTTTTTTTTGGTACCATCTCAATTTCCATACAGTTCATCATGACCTATCATTTGCCTGATCCAAACATTCACTCCTCTGAAAACCCTAATCCATTACCTCCTGCATACAGATCCTTTGTAATGCCCTCATGTGTACTACAATGCTTTGCTAAACTTTGATGTTCTAGAAAGACCATGAGGCTCTGAAAATTGGGATTCACAAACACCCACTTGGCGTGGTGCAGGCCCTCCAGCATGAGCTCCTGTTCCAGCATCTGAATCTAATAACGTCATGCCAACATTTGCAAAAGGCAGCAGGGTGATTGCTCTATTTTGGGTGGCCAGGAGCACTACTTGAAGCCAAGGCAGGCTGGAAACATGGAGTGTTACATGCAGCTGCTCTGCCAGAGGGATGTCATGCACCCTGCCATCATCCATGTGCCTCCATCCTAGGGATGCTCAACGCGGTTAACACTGAAATTGATTCTGAAGAAAAAGACATTGAGCCTTGGGCAATGCTGCCCCAAAGAGGCAACACTCTGTGTGTGTGTCTGCAATGATTTTTTTTTAAACCCTGTGCACATATTATTCTTGAAAAGACTATTGTATATTTCCAAATGGTGGTTCACATGTCTCAGTCATAGGCTAAGAACACATACTTGCAGTACAGCAGGCTTTGAGTTTAGCTAGCTGTGTTCACACCCTGGCTGCTGGCTCCCAGGTGAAGCAATAGCTCCAGCAGGAATAGAATTTTGTTTGCATGTACATCTAGGTTGAACAGCAGTATCAAAGACATGAAAAAACACATTATCACACTAATCCTTTAAACAGAGCATTCAGCATCCCTTGCACTAAAAGCAAACCCTGAAGATCCAGACAAGAAATCATAGATGACTATTTCCCTCCCAACTGAGAAGATGCCCTTGCTGAGCTCTAGGCTGGCATCAGATATGTTGCCTCAGACCAGGATAGGGTCTGTTTATAATGTTCATAATGAGCAGGAGTAGGTATTGTTCCAATTTTGGGATAAACAGCTGCAAACAAAACAAAAATCAGTTTTGTTTTGTTTTTGACTAATATGTATTTTCTGAGAGCATGGGGCTTGTTCCTGTTGTTGCAGCTGGAAATTTCAAGGCAGCTGCAAGGTAAAAAAAAAAAAAAAAAAAAAAAAAAAAAAAAACCAACAAAAAAACCCAACTGAAATTGTACAAGCAATTAGCCCATGGTAATGTCTAATCGCTGCTGGCATCTAGAAAATATGAAGCAGCAGGGATGGTTAACATTGAAAGCCAACTACTGCACAGATGCAGGAACTTTGTTCAGGAAGTTTTGCTTGGCATATTGATGTGAGTTGTAAAAATTGGCTAAAAACACAGTGAAATAAAGGCCACAGATCTGTGGAAGTATCATGGCTAATCACATCAGCATTTGAGTGCAGCTCCAAGGAAACCTATTCCCAAGGATCAAATGTTCCTAAGGGTCATCAGCCTCCATCACATCAGTTAATAAGTTATTCCCAGCTTTTGTGAATAAACCTTAACTTTGTGCTCTTCTGAGCCATGAAGATTGCAGGTGTGACCCTGCATTTGTCCCTTCCGGGGTCAGATCTCTTTGCATGGGCTCTAAGGCAGCCTTCAAGGTAGATGAATTTCCACACCACGACAGAGGTCACTCTGACCCATGGGCACAAGCCCTGTGGTGATGCTGACTGGGAGAACCAAACATCCCTACATTTACAAACGTGGCAGAAGGCCAATTTGTTTTCACTCATTCTGTGTTTCATGACTGCTGTGTGATCTCCCAGTGAGCAGTGGGGTCGGTGCTGAGCTCACCACAAGAAAGAGCACTCCTCAGTGCATGAGGATGAGGCTGTTGTTTTTCCTCATATAGTGACTGCTGTGGTTTATCGCTGTCTCCAGAAACGCGTCTCCTGGAAAGATGGGCTACAGGATTCAGAGATGCAGCAGTTGATGCCTTATTTCTCAAAATTAACTATTAGCTTGACTGCTAGAAAATGTTGGCAGAAATAAGGATTTTCTAATTACAGACCCAGAAAACCATGCATTAAAATTCTAGTGTCACCTAACACACGCAGAGCACAAGGAAGGTCTGTATAGCTCTGACGGTTGCACAAGAACCATCTTTGAGAAGAGGGACTTATCAGTCCTTCCCTCTTGTGATCCAACCCAACACCAGTACCCATCTATGTCAGGGCATATTATCTTACATATCACACTAAATCCATTCTGGCTTTGTTACTGTTCTTTAAAAGCCTTTCCTGCATTGAGTTAAACCAGTATAGGCTGTTGAAGTCAGTGGGAGAGCAATAACACACCTTCACCAACTGCTAACCCCACATTTTCAGCTGAAGCAAGAAAAACAAGTATCGCACAAAGCTACTTAGAATTATACTAGCAAACAGAAGAACAGTTAAATACATTCCATAAATCTCCTACCTGCTACAGCCACCTTGGTCAAAGCAAACTGAATGCACTGTCTGATTGCTGATGGCAGGAAAGCATTTGATGCAAGTTGTCCAAAGTGTATCTCCTTTCTCATCACATGGAACCATAGTGGTACCATGCAGGGCCTGTATCTACCCTCAGGAACCCTCAAAAGTAGAATGAAGATAGGGCCAGCAAACAAAAGAGACTCAGCTCTTAGGGCTTTTAAAGAGCTCTGTGCGAATTCCTAATGCTCTGCCACAGGTGACTGAGCTTCAGGCTTCTCCCCAGCTGTATTGTTCATCAGGCACAAGAGTACATCATTTGAGCAGGTGCAACATCTCAGTAATCGGGTTCAGTAGACACATTCACTCTGTTTTCTAGTTACAGGTTTATTTCTCTCTATTGAGTCTCATAGGTTTTGTGATCCGTAAAGCTGAAAGTGGTATTTAACTCATGTATGTTATGTGTCCATTAGACAAAATAGATTGGTAGTAGGTGGACGGTTAGACTAGATGATCTTAGAGGTCTTTTCCAACATTAATGTTTCTACGATATATGGTTCTATGAAAAAACCTGGAGAAGCATCTTGCAAAAATTGCATAAAGGATCACTGTGTATATAGTATTAACTTTCTTTAATCCACAGCTGGGCATGTTTTCAAGGTAGAACAAAGGAGGTGAAGACTTAAGTACTTTTAACATAATCCACTAACATCACGTAAATTATGGAGTTAAAAACCAACTCTCACAAAACACCAACCTGAAAATGTACATGGGTAAATCTGGTGGTTCTACAGATCGGATGGAATTTTGCTGAGCAAGTCAAATATGCAAGTTCAAGGTTGGCTGAGCACCAGTATTATGTTCAAGTCTAGCCCTACCATCGTATATTTAATCTCCAGTAATTAAACTTCTAAATGAATCCATTTCACAAAACCCACCGTGCATACAGTGAATCGGTGAGTAAATGTTTGTAACTCCCCTGTTTGACCCCAGGTTGGGCTGGAGTGCAATGGCCTATGGAAGAGATTAAGAGGTAACTGTCAAAATAAAAGCAAAAGTACAAAAAACAATACAAAGAACTCTCTTGGCTCAACATTTTCAAGTTTTTCTCTGTTACTAAAAAATATTTTCTGAGCACAGAAAGGGGACAGCCTTCCTTAGGTCTGTGAGAACAGCAATGCAGTGCCTCCGACAGTGCTGGTGTTTGTCTTCTGAAGGATGCAGAAAAGCAGGAGGTGCTTTTTTAGTGAGCTGAACACCAGGGAAATGCTTGTTCAGTCCATTCTCAGAAAGCTTGTTCTTTGCAATAAGAATAGGACAGAAGAAACCTTGGGAAGAAAATACTAGGCACCAAAAGGCTATTCAGTAATGAGGGAAGACAGCGAGAATGACTGGGTAGGGACTGAAGCCAGAGAAATTCAGATGAGAAATAAGGTATCGCATGTTCAGAGCGAGAAGGATTAACCTTTGAAATGAAATACTCGATGAAGTGATGGATCATCTGTCTCTTGGTATCTTTAAACCCAGACTGAATGCCTTCCTGGAAGGCATGTGCAAACCAAATTTGGATTTCTTGCTTTATGGTGGGATAGATGGATGAAGTTATACATCCTGAGACACAAGGAGGTTAGTTTGAGTAATCCAATTGTCCCATCTAGTTTTTAAACTCTCCTAATGTGTGGCTCAATGAAACGTGATGCAATGCACAAATGCTCTCAGGTCTTTGGATTACATTTGCTATGGGTCACTGTAAATTGTCCCTTGCACAACAGGCAGTCCTACTAATCTCGATGGCATTGCTTGCAAAAGAAGTTGCTGTGCCACATAGACAATTATGGTTCCATCTGGACATATGAGATCATAAAAATTACTCGATTCTCATCTCTGCAGGACAAAAAGAGCTAATGAATTGCATTGGTCATCAAAACTTCGTCCTATTGTCCACACCTTCTGGGCTGTCAGGCTCAGAAATACTTAGAACAGAATATTAACAGTCTTGTTTTAAACACATCATTTTTAACAGGGAAAAGATTATTTCCCCCACTCCTTATAAAACATGTCTTGAACCCATCAGACACCTAAGCCTCATTGATCTCAAGGAGTCACATACCTGTCAACTCCCCCACAAACTTCCCTACCTGCTGCACAGGTGCTAACAACTTCCTTTAGACATCCCTACTAAGAAACAAATTCATCTAGAATGACACTAGTAGGAACTTCCAGGACTTCAAGCAAAGTTCAGACTTCAGTAAGAGAATAACAAGGAATGTGAGGCTGGCAGCATGCCCCAAGTGTCAGACTTCTAGTCTGGCCCAGGAGCAGAAGGGGTAATGCTTCCATCAGCGATGAAGAATGGCAAACCCAGAAATTCTTCCTCAAATGCCCAGAAAATCAGCAACACGTGGCAAACAAGTCCACGCAGTGCTACCCTTCTGTTTCACCTCAGTTTTTATCCATTCCATGTGTTGCTTTCTTGCCATTTAGAAGCTTAGTTCTCATTTATCAGCATTTTCACATTTCACTTCTGGGCTCTGCAATCCATACATTAACCATCCTTTTTATCTCGCTGTTTGAACTGTGCTCTGCAGCTCTGTTTCAGTTTTACTATTCATTCATCAGCATGAAGTTAAACAATTACTAAACGACTTGGGTAGCTGGCAAGCAGCGAGGAAGCAAGATCCATTTCTGCCCAGAGGGAAGAAAGATTTTATACAATAGCATGGCCTTTGTTTTGCATCTTGTGGGCGATGCTATTGATGTGAAGGTTATATCACGTTATGTGCCAAACCGCTTGAGCTAGTTTCAGATTGCAGTTCCCCTTGGGGTATTTCCACTTGATATATAAGAAGATAACGAGATCTGCTCTCTGTCCACTCCTAGCCTGGACAGTGCTTAGTCAGCTCCCCCACTCTTGGCAAGACAAAGCGAGAAAGTGGAGCTGCACTACCCCAGTTATTACCGCTTTATCAATGATCATTCCTCTAAATGCTTTGGAGCACATCACAAAGCAATGAGCAAATTGCGTGTTCTCCTGTGGTGAACAGAAAGCAGTTATGTGACCATAAAATACAATACCCCATATGTGTCAACTTTTTCTGCTTGTGTCTGCAGAACAGTAATACTTTGTTTCAGCTTTAATTTTTGACCACAAAACTGTTTATTTTCTTGCTGCGAAAAAATAGATTTCGAGTGCACAGCAGAGATGCAATTCTGCTTCCCATGCATTGGGAACATCAAGATTTGGAGAGCTGATCTGTGACACTTTCTATTATTTTGGTTTTTTTTTACAATACATCAGTTAGTATTCCTCACTACCAGGATATACAATATAGGTAATGGCAACATTTTCTTTGTTTTGTAGACCTTGATATATTTTTTTTTCCCCTGAACCTTTTTTTCATATTGTAATTGCTGTGTTGCTTTGTTCTTTCACTGTGGTATGGTGAAATATTGAAGAGATTTTTGCAGTTTAATGGAATAACTGCCACTGGCTTGCTTGGAGTGAACTCCAGAAATGAAGCATGAAGAGAAGCCACTCAGCTAAGGGCACTCTACGGCTCCAAAGAGCTGCATTGCAGGATATGGGATGTGTTTTCCAGCCTGGGGACGCTGTCCAGACCATGTACTTGCAAGGAGATGGGAATGGGGTTGAGATTTTTGCTGATTTAACCCTCTCAAGCTGTTTAAAAATAACATTTCCTGTACTTAAAACATATCTCTGCTAATCCAGTGTCCCTTGGTCTTTTATCACATTTTTTCTTTTTTTGGGTTAATGAGCTCTGGAGGCATGTAGCTGCTGTAGCCAAAAGCTTTGGGCTTAAGGGTCTGGACCTTGGGGCCCCTCTGTCCAGGAAAGATGCCAGATATGGGACTTTGCCTTGAAGGGTGTACAGAGATGGTTACAGGATCAATAACCAGAAGAGGTTTCTCCAGCACAAGGGAATGGGCCAAGGTTAAGCAGTGCTGGAAACAGCCAGCACATTCAGTCAGGGCCTGCTGGCAGTCTTAATGTCAAACAAACATCATGAGCACCAGGGCAGAGAGTCTGTAAAGGTCTTATTCTAGTGCCCCGAGTCTGGAAACTTAATAGGTCATTTGGAGACTACAAAGGGAAATGCCTTAAAACTTGAAGCCGTTACTAAAGGGCTGAACTAAAAACCTCCCAAAAGAGCCTGAGAGCACTGACAAATCCATCATCTGAATACTGTGGGCTGGGCTTCTTAATGGTCAAAAGCAAAACCTCCTCTTTCATTTGAAAAATATGCATGCAAGTACTCATCTCAGAACAGGAGGCTCAGGTTCAGCTCCTATTTCTGCTCATTACAGGCTTTATTTTTTTGCTCCATCCTGCTGGAACTGCTTAATTTGTCTGAACAGTGAAGCATTCACCGGATTAGAGCGCCTGCCAGCATAATCTGGTAGTCAGGACAACAGCAGGGAGATGGAAACCCCCATGCAGGTCTCCAAACCAAGTACAACAAGGCCTCTTGCATTTCAGAGAAGCCTCGTAGCTCTTTCTGAGCCCAAAAACCATCCCAACCAAGTGCTTCCCACCATCCCATTATTGAACCTGGCACATTTCCATCAATCAGCCTCACGCAAAGAAACTCCAGTGTAGGGGGACATTTCTCAGTGGCTCTAATCAAAATCAGCAGAAAGGGAATGGTGATTTCATCCCATTACAAGTGTGAATTCAAAGGCACCTTTCACTTTGAGTGTCTGTAGATGTGGCCAACATTTGTTAGCAGTTAGACTGTGTTGCTTATCAGTAAATACAACAAAATAGATTCATTCTGTTTTCTTGCCTCACCTAATACAAATCAATTGTTTATTTTGATTTGAGAAAAGAAACAGTAGAGAAAAGTTCACTAAAAAGTTCGCTGACATTTTTTGCAGAAATATTTTCCACTGGAGGTCAGCTACATATTTCCAGCAGTAATTCAATAACCCAAGTCCATCATATTGAAAATCCCTCCGGACTCTTAACAAACTAGGCAGACATTCATAGGTCATTTTAGAAACACTTTGAAGACGACTCCAGAATCCACTCTGCACTGTAGATCCTTGTTGGACAAATTGTCCCTGAATCTATTTATATTTGTTTTGTATTGTTATGAGAAAGCATTGGCTTATCCAGTTAGAAGGGTCTAGCACTGGTCACACAACTGCGCTGAAGTCTGGCAATACTGATAGAGAAAATGAAGGAATAGATAGGAAGACATCGAGGAAAGATTTCTTTACTCAATTTTTTTAGCAGAACTGTGCAGTTTAAAATTGCTCAGAAAGTGAATGAGATACTAACAGTGCTTAACTGAGCCCCACTGCTTGTCCTCCCTGAAATTATGATCTATTCATTTTTTTCAGTGTTTTTTGACTCAACATGCATACTTTTGTGGTGGATTTCCTTCTTTTTTATTAAAAACAATATAAAGGAAACTCAGGCTTTCTCAAAAACCTGATGTACTCAAACCTAAAACAAAGCCTCGCTCAAGGCTGGATTTGCCAACCTAGAGATTACCTGGGCAACAGCTAGGCAGAAACTGGAGTCGACCTGTGCTTTCCACCAAGCAGCCCTATGCCATGGAATGCTTCTTGCTGTGTCGACCAGGCAGAGCATCCCAGGTCACTGAGCCACAAAGGGCAGCACAAAGTCCAGCTCCAGCCTTGTACTCTGTGACATGGAAAGAGCATGAGTGAGGAAAACCCTGATCTAACCCATTTTGTTTTTCAATCAGAGGACTCATGCAGGAGTCAAGCTCCTGCCAAGGCCAAAAAGGAGAGGAGCAGTTTTCCTCCTCGCTCATACCTGCACCATGAGTAAGAGTCACAGTTAATATTCTTTGTCTGCTCCTGGAGCAGCACACACATCTAATATATTGTTTCCTAGACCAGAGGAGAACCTATAAAATGAGCATTTCCTCTAAAAACAGCTCTTTGCGTGGCTCCAGATAATACGCAGCTGATGTGAGATGGTCTGGCTGCAGAGCTTGGCTGGAATAACACTAACAAACCCAGAGCCCAGGCATCCTCCTGCTGCCCCAGGATAGCTGTCAGCAGCCAGAGGAAAATCTGACACCTTCAGCTGCTGCCTGACGAGTGTGTGGTGGTCTGTCTGTCCATCCGCCCATCTGTCCATCCATCCACACACCCATCAGTCCCTGCCCGGTGAGGAGATCCATGCAGGGTGCATCGCGGTATCTCTGCTCAGCAGGCAAGGACAAATTGGGTTTCTCCAGAGGAAAAACTGGAAGTGTTTGTGTCCCTGGACACTGTCTGGAAGCGCGTGGGTGTTTCTGCAGGCTCTGGGAGCCCGGCCCCACAAAATACTTAGGCACATGTGTAACTAGAAGTGACGTCCAACAGAGTGCTGCAGACACAGGCACTTCCAGTTCCAGCAGGATCCAAGCAGTTTCCAGGATCCCAACTTTCCAAGAAGTTTTAACTTGTTGGTTGTTTTTTGTTGTTTGTTTGGTTTTTTTTTGTCCAAGACTCCTTTCTGCCTGCCCATGCAGCAGCTGGATTGGACTCCCTGTGGGGCATGGCAGGTCTTACCCTTAATGAAGAAATACATCCACAAAACAAGGTACAAGAATTTGCACTGCTGGACACTGCGCAGTTATTAATGCAAAAAACAGAATTAATTCTGGTACAAAAAGTTGGGAGGAAAGCAACAACAATGATGGGTACCATCTCATACCACAGCTGTTTTACAGCAATTCCACTTTACATTCCCTGGCCAGCAGAGCTCCTGAGTAATGACATAGCCAGATCACACACAAGCAGAAAAGCCTCAAATGTGAATAAATATCAGTTTTCCAGTTCTGAAAGGAATTTAATCATGCAAACCTTCTACCATATTCGAGAGAGCCAAAAAGCAGTGATAGCCCTGAACTCATCTTTGTGGTGCTTTCTCCTGCACCAAAGGAACCTGAGCTGTTGACCTGAGGGAAACCTGACTGTGGGGCACAGCTCCTGAAGACCTGGGGGGAAAACCCCTTACCAAGATCTGAGGGGAAACTTCTTTATAGAGGAGAAATCAATTACAATCCTGATACAAGAAATATTGTTTCACCTAACAGTATCCAGCATTGCAAACGCTGTCTGCTAATCACCTTATTCAAAAACACAGTGTTTCTCAGCATATAAAACATTAAATTGCAACAATGACTCACATTTGAGCTGCAAAGTTAGGCATGCATGTTTTCCAAATGTGCCAAGTAGGCAAAACACCAGCTAGCCTTGGAGTGTAGTCAGAAGAACATGCTTACACCACACGCTGAAGGAAACATGAAAGCTGAACTATTTTTTTGTGTGTGCCCTAATATTTTCTCATTTAATGTATGCTAAAATGAAAGAGTGTGTGAAAAAGCCTCAATGATTTATCCGTAGAGTGAATTTACCAACCATCTGAGAAGATGCTGGAAATCTGGAAGAGAACACAGCAAACCTTTGCTAACCTATATATTTCTTTTTCCTGTTTTAAAATGTAGACGATGCCTAAATAAATGACAAATTGAATCAGACAAGTATTAAAGTGAAACCATGGAAGATCTCCCATTTTATTGTGAAAGTCATCATAAGAGGAGATGCACAGAAATAGTTGGTGATCTGCACTGACTTAAACTTTGTGCAAGTGGTTTCCATGCAGATTAACAGTCAACACAAAGGTTGTGAGAACCCCTCTTCTCATCCACAGCATTAATCATTATCTGCAAAATTTTTGAGCTGGGCACATTAAAACTTTCCTTGCTGGATCTGTATTTTTGTTTGTGTAGGACAGCATTTACTGTATTCATTCAACTATATCACATCTGATAAACATACTTTTCCATCATTCCTTCTGGGCCCTCCTTAAAGAAACTACTGAATCAATGCCCAGACCTGTGAGCCATAAAGCACTGTGAGAAAGCTGGTGGGGAAAGGGCAGTAGGAAAAGAATTTACAGCAGCTGAAGCCTGTGGCAGATCAGTGACTGCATTACCGTGGTGTGACATAAACAGAAAAGGTATTTCCAGTCTTGGATTATATGGCAAAAGATGGGAGATTTGATTTATGAAGGGAGAATAAAAGGGTAATGCCTCCGGTTACATACAATTGCAAGGGCTTAAGTAATGAGCTCAGGTTAGAAATGCACATGAGGATCCGAACTTCCAAAGAGTTGCTTTAAAAAGAGCAGTTTGCACATTTGTTGCCATACAGTCTGCGATGGCCTGCAGAACAGCAATAGAGTCTGCCACTTCAGGCAGGTGTTAGCCAGTGGTGGATCTGCGCCCACCTGCCAGCTGCCTGTTTTGAGAGGATCTGCTCCTGTCAAACATGATGTGGTGGTGCTGCTGTTATTTATCTTGGCTTAACAAAGCCAGTTTGGGGTTTTCCTGCCTCTCCATTGCTCATCCTTGTCAGAGAATCTTCATTGGTTAGCCCAACTGATGTCTGTTAACCTGACTCAAATCCAGAGGCACCAGTGCAATCCACAGGTTTGGATAAAGAAGCCTTGCAAGGCTTCTTTACATACTGTGTACATACTTAACATACTGTGACCAGCACCATAGAAAAGATGTGGCAGGAGCCTTGTGAAGATAATATCCAGGCTTCTGGCTGCAAAAGGCTCACAGAGAAAGACCAAGGAAGAGGATGGTAGTCAAAACCTCAACTAAATTTCTGCATAAGGAGGCAGGAGCATGAAACAGGCCCATAGTAAGGTATGTAGGATCCATGCACAAAAACTCATTGGCCTGAGCCATTCAGTACTGTGAGGATCTTCACTGCTGGGATCTGGTCTGAAGCCTGCCTCTAGGCTTCAGGCTGTCAGACTCCACTTAAAAAATGTGTTTGATTCTCACTTTGTAGATGTAGCATCTGTCCCGCTCGTTCTACTGGGAGGAGAGAGGGAGTTGTGTAATTAAGTGCAAATAGGGTTCTCATGATGCAATACAGACTCATATAATACTTCCCAGGTGCCACTGTCTCAAACGACTTGGCAGGAGTTTCCCAATTGCGAGGCTCAGCTTAAGAATAGCAGCAAACTTGTGTGGTCCTGCAGAAGTGCTCCTTACGTGCGGTGCTCCGATACCGCGCTTGGGAACAGCTGTGCAAGTCCATGCGTATGGCTGGGATGGTGCTTGGAAGGGAAGTTTGGGTTTTTTCTTGTGCTTTCCTCTCCCCCTCTTCCCTTACAGCCAACTTTCACTGAAAAACCAAATTCTGTAAGTTTATTGCAGGGTGGTAGTGCTGTCAAGATGCTGCAAGCGGCTGGTTGGTGTGGTGTTCAAAAAACAGCCTAGGACTTAAAAAGACCAACAATAAAACAATTAAAAAAAAAAAAACATCCACCAAACAACAGTAGAAAAAAATCAATGCAACAACTTTATATAAGTAATCCTTACAGGAAGCAAAGTGTGCAGGAGTACAGTAAGTCGCATCCAAATACAGGATGGCGATTTAGGAGAGCTGACTGGTTTTCCAGTTGCAGACATGCAAGAAAATGGGGAGAGCACTGGCACCAGTGCTGTGAGATGAGGGATGTGGCTCCTGAGCCTGAGAGACTCTGCAAGGCCATGCTGTGATTTTCATCTCCCTCAGCACTGACATTCCCTCTCTACCGTGACCATGCTAGTTGGAATAGCCTTATTTTTCCTGCAAATTCTCTGCTGACAGATATTAGCTGCTTACCACAATCTTTGCCTTTTGGCTGGATCCCAGAAGCATTTAAACTTTTGGCAATGGAGATAGAGATAGGTGCTATTTTATTTATTTATTGTAATAAGTAAAAATATGAGCCAATATTTTTTCTCCAAAAGGAAGGTTCATCCCATCCTATCATGTTCTCACTGCTGCTGCTCCTGTCTCAGGCATGGCAGGTGGCACGATAAATGGATAATATGCTGCACAATCTGACATGGAGATATATCAATCAAAACAAGCCCTGCTTTTTTTGTTCAGCAGGAAAGTTCAATCGCTCTCCTCTGGTGGAATCAGTCAACACATAATGCTTTCAGCCCAAGATAATGTTAGACTGCAGATTTGGATCTGCTCTCTTGCTGCTTCAAGGCTATTTATATCTTTGTGCCTTGAGGGCTTACTAATTAGCAGCCTTCTTCCACACCCTTTGATATCATTAACGTAATCTCAGTGTAAGCGACTGCTCTCTGATGATATCTCTGGAGGAGTGGAGAACAGCTGGAACCATTCTATATAGCAGAGCTGGAACACTTCTCCCAGAGCAGCAGTTGAAAGACTGCAATAATTTTGCCCGTGCAAGCAAAGCCAGTAAAGCATCCTGCTTTACTCAGAATGGCTGTGGCCGATGGGCTATCACAGGATCATCAAGGTTGGAAAGGACTTTAAGATCATCTAGAAAGACTGTCATGCTATGGCAGATGTAATCTCAAATTGAGTCCAGAACTGGGAGGTACTGTGGAGGTTAGTGTGGGTTTTTCAGGCCATTGCCAACATTAACATTTAAGTGCCTTTTGATGCAATTATCATTCTTCTCTTGCCCTCCCTTACCTGCTTCTCTTATTGGTTCTTTTATAGTCAAAAGACCCATAGTGCGTTAGAGGCAAAGTAACAACAAAATCAGGAGGTGAAAATCAGGAATTTGAGACAGCAGCTGAGAGCTCAGCTGGAATTGTTCAGCATTTCCCACACTGTTCAACCCTGTGGGACCCAGATTCTCACTGAGGAGAGCTGAGGACAAACCTAACACTGCTGAAATCTCAGCTCAGGTAGTTTCTAATAATGCAGTGGATAAGGTTTATTTAAACCATAATTGCTTGCATTTTTTTCCATATTACTCGCTCTGCTGTTCCATAACATTAGTTAATTTAAAGGCCTGTCATTAACTTAGCAACTTGCCCTGCAAAGAACAAAACTGTAAATGGGAGAAAGTTTTTTCTGCGTTACAAATGTACTTCAGACCAGAGCAATACTGCTGCCTTCTGATAGCAGCTCCTCCTCAATAAATGAGCCCTTGTAGGAAAACATGTGGTTTCCAATAGCTGCTTTGATATCTGCCATTAATTCCCCACTCTTGCTTGCGTGGTCTCTTAGCAACTTCCTGCCCTTTGCTCCTTTTTATTCTTGTTCCTGTTCAAGCACTTCCTTTTGTTGCGAGTCTCTTGCTCCTCTTTAGACCGCTTTAGAGAAAGATAATAAAATCCTTGTGCAGATAGAAAGAACCAGCTACAAATGGCTGTGCGAGTGTATTTATGTTTATAGCACGAAGCAAGGGAACAGGCTGTCCTGGGTTCTGGTTTCCAACTGCAGTGTAAATCCGTCAGCAAATATGTTACAACCCTGGAGAAGGGAGCAGAAACATAACAGCAGGCACTGCAGGACTCCAGCAGTTGTGTCTTACAAGGCTCCATATCTCTTAACTCCCCAGAAGTGTGAAAGATGGAGGCTTTCACCCCAAGTTAAAAGAGCAGTCATCTTCTGCACTCTCATCCTAAAGCAGTTGTTAATACAATAATGTCAACCCTCCCAGTCACGCAGGTAGAAGCATCCATTTGGTGACTTCCCTTTGCCAAGCTTCATGCCCATTCTGTTTACTGCTCTACGACTCTGTCCCAGGATGACAATAAAATAGGGAGAACTGGCAGAGGTGGCTTTGAAGGCTGAGGGAAAAGATGTGGCAACATCTTAATTTTTTATTTCCTTTAAATGTTTTTTATGCAGAGCCATGCTAAGTACAAACCCGATGACAAGCTAAGAGCATCTTAGCAAGTCTGCCTCAGGAGTACATCCCTGTTCTGGTGGAAGGAGATGACAGCAACACGTGCAAGAAAGGCTGGCTGAACTGGAGCCTTAATGCAAGGTCTCCACATCTTAATAGACTTTGAGATAAATGGCCTTTTCTTGTCTCCCATATGGTTTTGCTTTCCATGTAACGAGGGAATCATAATTCTGGCTGAAGGAAAGGAGCTGTCCGGAGATAGAGCTGAGAGTGGAGGGAAGAGGAGGTGAAAGGAAAGGAAAATTTGAAGGGGAAGAGAGACTACGTCTGGAGAAGTCATTGTGCAGATGGAGAATAACAAGATGAGCCTGTTTGGATGCAGGAACTACCAGGCAGCCAATTAGAGGAGAGCCAGCAGTTCGGGTGCAGGGCAGTGACTCTGTCTGTGTCTCTGTAGTGCTTTGCTCAGGAGGGTTTGCATCAAACACCCTCACACTGAGGGGCAGAGAACAGTGGCTTTCCTGGTTCTCTTCTTACTCTACGCTTTTCTATTTTCTCTACTTTCTCCTAAAGTTCTGGTTTAGCCAAGAATTTAAATACTGGCTTTCTTAGAGAGAAGTACATAAATCCTGAAGTGCTCAGTGTGCGTTAGGCCAAATGCTTGCTTTAGCACTTTGCTGGTTTGGGCTCTCAGAAGAGCAGTTGAGAGGATAGAGGATCTTATTGCCACCAACAGCATTTCAAGTTTTGCTGAGGATGTCACTGGGACCATGACCTTGCTGATGCTCTTGAGAAGAGGTAGAAGCAAAGCACAAGTGGACCATGCTCCAAGGCTGTGCTTACACCACTAGCATTGTATTCATGGAGTAAGTTGGGAGCTCCAAACACCGTCTTTCACCCTAGCAATATTTTATGCTTTAACATATTATTTGTCGACGTTAAAAAGATATAAAACATATTAAAAGCCAAAGCTAATGCACTCAATGAGAGGGCAGATCCATGCTTCAAGAAGTCTTTAGTTTTATAAACCAATTTAGCCTGGGTCTATTAAGAGCTTTTCCTAGTGACAGAGTGAGAGCATTTTCTCTGCTATAATCATATCAGCCTGTATTCTGGGTTAATGGAGATGAATATTACTGCCAGATTTTGTTCTTTCCCTGCATGTAATCTAATGCCAGATGGTTCTGAAGGGGTATTAAATCTCCCATGTGCATGACCTCCCCGAGGTTTTTATCATTAGAACCTTAAAATAATTCAAGGAAAGCTTTCCCAAAGCCTGATCATAAACCTCCTAATGAGGCACTGAAGTCACAAAGAAAATCCTCTTGTTAATTCCTGTTTGGTGTTTTTCCCCCTTTATGACAAATAGGCAGGAATTCACAGCAACAGAGATGCTTTTAAACAGTTTCAGCGGAAAACACATAAAAATGAGCATTCAGGTTAACAGTTCAGGTTCCCAGCAGGGTCTGGAGCTGCAGGAACGGATCAGCCATCTCCAGCCTCCAACACAGGGCCCAGCAATGCCACCATCCCTCACTGTGAGTACAGCTCACTCAGTCAGCAAGTGGCTGCTTTATTCCTAGTGCAACATAACACCTGGTGTCAGGATGAATATGACTCTGTGTCAGATGAGCAGCTGAACTCAGACCTCATCTGTGCAATAGTACAAAGACGTACATAAGCACCACCTTTACCCTGACTTCGATTGAGCAACTGCAGTTGAGTTCCTAAGAACTTCCTTAGAGTTTTCCTAAGAGTTTTCTGCTCCTCATCTGCACGGACCAGATGGCACATTTTTAATGACTTTATGTTTGGTTTTCTATTTCATGTTTACTGCATGACACCATGCCTTATTTCCGAGATCAAGTAACAGCAAGACAGGACTGTTCAGAGCCTCATGGGCTTTCTGTACTTCTCATTAACGGGTCATCCAAAAACCAACTTAAGTATTCCTGCAGTCAAATCACATGTTGTGAGAATAGGAAGAGATGAAATATAATCAGATTAAAATAAAAAGTGTTTTCTAGTTTTAGGGTATCCAAACTGGCCAGAAATCTTATTTCTCAGAGACGTATATGTTATGCTTGTAAAACCCAAATCTTATTAATGCCTACTGGAGCTAGGAACACTCAGTGCCTTTGAAAAGCAACTCTTTTTTTTCAAAAATACTAAACGAGGCTTCAGGTAACTGAAGAAACTAAATGCAGTTCATCAGGATGCCATTCAGGTGCATGGGACCACCTTGCCTTGCCCTGAAGCTCACCTCCCAGATGCACCTCCATGCACATAGGCAGCATTTGGTCTCTACTTGGTCAGTACTTGACTTTCAAGGTCAGGCTGGATGGGGCTCCAAGCACCTGATAGGGTATTGCAGGGGAGTTGGACTAGATGAGCTTTAAGGGTCCCTTCTAATTCAAACAATTCTATGACTATCACTACGGATCAGCTCAGTGAGCAGTATATAGTTCCCTAGACCAGAGATGTTTTTGCACACATGTTATCACCTGCTCTAATCACATAGTACACGTGTGCAGACATATGAAATGTCTGCTGCCAGACACAGGTGACCTCTTGGAGGGTTAGAGCTGAACCATGAGCTCTGTACAGGTACTTAAGAAAGCACCATCTTGGTAGACAGAAGCTCAGTTCATTAAACATCTCAATGGGAGTCTATCCCAAGTTCCTCAACTTGACCCTTACCCAACCATGACTTCTCCAACCTAATTCCATCCTTACTTCATATTCATTGACCTCCAAGTGGATCTGAGGCCATCTTTCCCATTCCTTCCCTCTCACAGGTTCCTTATCAGCCTCATTAGCAGCACATGAGATACTCAGCAGCACTTCTGAGCCCTGTGCCTACTTTGAGCTCATTTTGTATGGCACCACCCATTCTTCGTTCTCCCTCTGCCTTGCTCACACATCTCCATTGAGGGCAACCTGATAGCAGCCTGCCAGATCCAAGGCATCATCCTACCTGGATTTGTAGGGATGACTCTTGGCAAAGGCTTTAGGGCCAAAACCTTCTCTGAGAGTGGAAAAGATCAGAGCAGGCAAGGCCAGCAGCAGAATGGCATCACTGCTCTGGGTCTCTCTCTACTCCAGTGGCAGCAGCACAGGAAAGGCAAAACTGGGTATGGAAGAAACGGATGACAACACACAGAGCTTCTCACCCTGCAGCCTGTGACATCCTACCCTGCGTGCAGTCTTTTACAGCCATGCACGAGTTGTTAGCTATCCCGTGCCAAAAATAGACAGATAAACAAATAAATAAATAGATAGTCAATTTCTGTCTGCTGCCCTTCAAATGAAGTGAGGAGCAGTGCTGCCACCAGCCCTGGCTGGGAGGGTCCTGCTGGGTTGGGAGGACTGGGGCTTGGGCAGGGCCAAGGGCTGCAATTCCCAGAGGACCGCGGGTATTTCTGGCACACAGTGGGGCCCAGCAGCTCTTGGACGAGGAATGATTTTACTAAAAAAGGAACTTGGAGAGCATTGTGGTCCCGCTCTGCCTACATCAGGAGGGACATGGAGGCAGATGCCTGGCTGCATCCCCCTGCACTGCACAGAGCCCGGCACTCAGCAGCTAACTTCTACATGGAAACTATTAGCAAATAATAACACTTCCCTTTATAGCTGCTTTCATTTTCTTTCTTTTTTCTTTTTCTTGTTTTGTTTGGTCTTTCTTTTTTTTTTTTCCCTCTTTAATACGTGGGTTTATTTTGTGTCACTGAGCAAGGACTGAGAAACTTTTAGATTGCAATAATCTGAATTCCGTAAATAACAAAGTGACAAAGGTCTGTGATGAAACACAGAGTGCACACAAAAATAAGTACTCAGTGTTCCTTAAGAGATCGTTGAGATAGCCATGACATAACTGAGTACCTGGTTGCATCCACTTAAATCAGCTAATATGTTCCCAGAGCAGATCCATCTACCTTAGGAAAAGCAGCAGCAGTAAAGCCCTTACCAGTAGGAGAAATTAATGCATTCCACTCTGACAGAAATAAATTATTATGAATCAGTCTAAAAATATGTTTGTCCCGTGTGGGAGTACACACTCTTCTATTCATCAAGTGGCTTTCAAATAATGATTAAACATCTTAAGACAGAAGACAATTTTGCTCACGCAAAATAAACACTGCTAAAAGTTATGCGACAAACTTTTTTCTTTTTTTTTTTTAATTTTAAAACATCTGCAGCATTCTGACCAAGAGTAGTTCCCCACAAGTGAGACAGACAGAATGTCTGCTGGGAAGGATGTGCAGAGGACTTTGATAACTGCAGTGTAATTTTTTTTTTTCTAAATAACTTCTACTGAATTAAATTTATATTTGGTAATAATCTTCTAGTCACACCTGCGGTCTCAGTGGCATCTCAAATGGAGACAGATCAGATTTAAAGGCTGAAAGTCACTTTTGTGACGTTTTGGGGAACAGTGCATGAGTAGGATGATGGGTTTTTTTGGTTTGGTGGGACAAGTTCTTGCAGGTATAAACTGATCTGTTAACGGAGGTGCTGGCTCTCCCGCACCACTAGTTTCTGGCACTTGATTTTCCAGGTGTCTCTGGGCAGTCCCTGCAGACTCATCCTGGTGGCAATGCTCTGGTAGAAGGTTCCTGGCTAAGGGAATGTGCAAGAACAAGAAGTTAGGCAAAATAAAAGGGCTTAACCATTAATAGTAATAATAATGAGATTATTAAACAAAGTTCACGTCTAAAGAAAATTTATCCTGTGAAACATTCCCAAAACTTTGCTCCACATTTACAGCTCAATGCATCTGGTGGAAGAGGAATGAGAAACCCCTTCCCATCTGCTCTGCAGAGCAGGTGCAGCACAGAGCAGGCAGATACTGCCCAGTACTTAACCAGCAGATCTGGTGGTGCTGCTGAGGCTGATTCCACAGATACCTTTATTTGGAAGAGTGAGAGACGGGCCTCTTAGCTGCAGCATTTCCAGCAGTCCTCCTTTTCTTCAGCAGCACAATCATAATTTAAGGCTTAGCACTCATCCAACCCAAGCAGCGCTGAGAGGCGGTGCTTCCACTGATGCTTTTTCCATTACAAAATAGCATTCTATCCAAACATACTTTATTTGACACCAATAAATCAGGGCAGCTCCTTCAATCAGATCTGAGGCTGAACGAGGCTAAAGTTGTTTGTTTGTTTTTTTTTTTTTTTTAATAAAAAAAAAAGCTTATAAAATTTGGTGAGTTTTCAAAGAAAACTTTTTCTGTTGTTGTTGAAGTGGCACAGCCCAGCACTCCCTGTTCCTGGCAGCAGCTCAGAAGGGCTCTGAGAAATGCATGTCTTGTGGCAGCTCTGACCCAAATGAAATCAAGAAACCTTGGCTATCTCACTTGAGATAGATTTTTGTGGGTTTTCCAGTTTAAACAGGTGGAGATAAGCTAAGATAAGTGTCTGAGAGAGATCTGCAACATATGGAAGGTTCATCTCTAACAGAAATGTCTCTATTTTTGTGGTCTTCTCCTTCTTTTGAGATATGCCTACAGACACTTGATTAACGGCGGAGAGAGTTATGTAAATTAATGACTGGTTAAAATAGGTATAGTAGAGAGGAGCTTTCATTCTCAGCTCCAGTGAATGCCTTCCAAAGGAGAGATTATTTTAATTGGCCAGCCAGTGCTTCAGGGTGGGTTTGAAATGACAGGAAGATCTTCAAAACCTCAGCTCTTCTGATGCTTTTCCCAGGGAACAAGGACAAAAGGAAACAACACACTTGTTCTGTTAGTTAGGTATTCTAAATGTGCTGCTTCAGATCAGATCAGAACTTTTCCTACCATGCTCGCTATGCCAAAAAGAGAAACAGACAGCTTTATTTGCAGAACTGCTTTCACAAGTTGTACCACAGTTTATTTTATGATTTCAATACCTTCTGTATTTCTTTTACTCCATTTCTTCATTACTAATTCAACATTACCAAGTGTTGCTAAGTAACATCCTATGATGTTAGATGCCATAAGTAGGCATCTATAATTTTCCTACATGACTGCACTATAACTGAACATTAATACTTTGCAAGGCAGTAACTACCAGCAATAGCCAATGTCTTACTTTAAGGGGTACCATGGTACATTCTCATTACAGCAGTATATGCCTCCAAATAGCACCCATCACCAGGGTAATTCAACATTCACCTCCTGGAGCTTGATGTCATAGAAGGTCCAACACCAGAGGAATGCACTTATCTGAGGAAAAGGCTGAAAAAGACATAGACCAAGACGTATTTTAGCTTACCTCCTGCCTGGAATGATTTGCTGGTGTCAACCAGCATGGACAGAGTGAAAATCCATGTTTCAGAAGACAGGCAATGATGGCACTGCGGTGATGTGAAGCAAGATGCTAGGACCTGGGTTCCAACTCACACTGAGTTCAGGAGTTTTCTGCCCGCATAAAATTTCAGAAGTCAGACATATAATTAATTACTGGGGAAAAACATCATTTTTCACCCTTTTCATTCCGTGGTGAAAGAAACTAAAGGCAAAAAGAAAAAACAAAACAAAACAAAACAAAAAAAAAAAAAAAAAAAACCCTCTAATAATTTCAAAATGTGTTTTCTCATCAATCTCCATTTGGTGTAACCAGGCTTGCAGGAAGTTCTAAAGCTGCGGTGGGACAGAGGAGGGCTTTGGGGACACTGGGCATTTCAGAAACATAGATTGTGCCAGGTGGTGTCTGCCTGTCTCAACCTTAATGATACTTCACAGTAAAACTTACTCTGAAGTGGAGACGGAATGCGTGCGTGAGAACCTGTGTTCATACATGCACACATCTAGGCTGTACACACGTGTGCTGCTGCATACATGTTCACACATGCACAACCATATCTAATTATACAAAATCTGAATTTCATGTGTAGTACTTCCCCCCTTTTCTTGGTTGAAGGTCTACCATTGACATGTTTCATGACGTAATTCTTGTTTATTCCTTCTCAAGGAACTGATTGCTTTGCCATGTTCAATGAAGTAATGAAACATTGAATAAATCTTTCTAGTGCATGATACTAAACCAATGTTTTATCTTATCCTCACCGTGTACTCTGGTTTCTTTAAATGCATCTTTGCAGCAACCAAACGAGCCATAAATTAGTCATGATGATATTACAGCTGAATTTAATTTAAAGTCTCTCAGCAAGTTGTTAAGGGTTTCTTGCCTAGGTCACTCCTAAGGAAATTTGAAAACTCTGGTATGATTTATGAATATTGCTATATTACTAGAGTATAAAGGGCTATGGGGAATACAAACACATAAACCTCTGTTTAATTCAGCTCCAATAAAAATTTCATTTCTTATAGCAAAATAAACATGTAAATCAATGTTTAATGATTCTGTTGTTTTATTATGTAACTTATTATTTGCCTTTAAACATCCAAGCCAAATAAAATCTGGGACCCTGCTCATTTCTGCTGAAACATAATTAGTTAACAATTAGATCTGCAGAGGTTGCTTCCTTCAGTGGAAATAATAACACAAAATAAGAGAAGACAACCCAAGAAAAAAAGGCCTGGCTTCTCCTTCCCCCCATGTATAAACACATTAACTCTGTTATTAGCCAATTCCTCAATGTAAGCATCTTTTTTCTTTTTCCCCTTGGAATTTACTTAGCTGTCTGGGGGATAATTACTTACCTAAAATTATCATACATTCAGAGGTGCTTTTACCTTGAGACTTCTGCAAGTTCTGTGGACATACAACTTCTTTTGCTCTTCTCATCACGCAGATTCTCCTTGTTTAGGGGAAATAGTCCCATTGGTATTAATCTCCTTCATGGGACAGCAACTGGCTGCAGATAACAACAGGAGGGAAAGGTTAACTTCTGGGTAAAGAACTTGAAGATTTAGTCATTTTTTGTCAGACTTCAGGAGATACCTAATGATAATTTCTTCTGAAAGAAGCCGAAGTCACAAAACAGCTCATCACACATTTAGACTCATTTTGATCACCTGTTGATGTTCTAGATCTCCTTTAAAGAAGTAAGGACTGTGGGACTTCCACAGGCAGTAACACGGGGATGTTTTTCATCACTTACCCATTGCCATCCATAAGCACAAGGATCTGCTGCCTTTTGCAGTACTGTGCCATCTCAGTGTCCCTTGCCCTGGTGAGTGTGTAACTTCCTAAGCCAGCATCTTTTCTAACTTACCATAGGGACACATGCTAGTTCTCTGAATTGTTACACACAGTCCTTGGTCACTGGGATACAATAATTCCCCAAGATAAACCAGGTTTTCTCTTGTCAGTGTTGCTTGATCTTAGATGAGCCACTTAATCTGTTTCTCTCCCTATTTCACTGCCTATTTAAGTTGGATAATATTGGCACGACTAACCTGCTGAAGAAGGTGACTGTCTGCACAAATAGCTGATGTAAGTTTAATATTTCTCAAGTACCAAACTGCTGAAAAATGCTGTCAGTCCAAAGTGTACACTGCTGTAATTACAGTATACAATGGAAATTGGGCAGCTAGGCAAATCTCCTTTTGCCAGCCTTTTTCTCTCCTACTCAACTTTGCATGTACATGTTCAATGGAAAAGAAATTTGAAAATTAAAGTGCCCTTGAAATTAGATCAGAAATTTTCAACCAATGGAGGATGTCTATTAAAACACATCTATCAACATCGACTTGGCTGTTTCTTCTAGCTGACTCTGATCCTGTTGCTTCATGTGCCAAAATCCTCTATTCATACTGGTAAAGAAAGAAGAGAACATTTAGAGGAAAGGATCATGGTAGGTCAGGGGTCACCCCATCTATTCTCAGAGGCTCTAACACCTTGCTTTGCAATCTGCTTGTCAGTGAATTCAGACATCATTATCCCATTCGGTTGGAAATTCCCAGCAAAATAGTGCTTGCCCCATATTTCTTCCATCCTGAGAATAACAATCTAATTTTCTGAGGTTAGTATTACGTGCCTCAGGTGAAAGCCTTGTACAAAACTTAATGCAATATATTCTGTTTCCTCTGCTGGAGGAGCAAGAAAGAAAAATTCAGAAGGGTTGAAGCTTTAGTGTGAACAAGACTGCACTCCCACTAAATGCACACTGTCTTGAATCCCTTCCCTCCCTCTCCTGGGTCTTCAGTTGTAGCTTTCTTCCATTTGGGAAATGCCTGGCACATTTTGGGCACCACCAGAAATGAAATCAACCTTTCTACCTTTCTGCCACAGCCAGTTCAAGGCATTTTGGAAAAATAACCTGCTTTCACTTTGGGCAGAAATGGAACAGGGGACAAAGAGGGACTTTTCATTTCTCCAGCGCCATGTTCCCATAGGAATTATTAGGATTTCTCATCCACCTAAATGATTCACAGTGGAGCCATACCACATTATGTCAGTCAAGTGTTTCATTGCCCACCAGGTTTGTACATCTTCAAGTAGAATAAAGCATAATTCAAAGAATAATTTGATTGCGTGCTATTTTGTTACAAAAATGAAAAAACTTGGGCTATTCTCCTCTGGTAAAATGGCCAAGACAAGAAAAAGCAAACAAAACAATAGCCTGGAGATAAAAAGCCCCAAAGTCCCAGAAAATGTCAACTCCAAGAAATGTGGTGGGTGTAAAAACCACAAATTAAGCTTTACATTCATATACAGCATCAACGTTTGTTTCAAACAATGCTCAATGGTGAGAGCTGGGAACCCTGTGAGTGCTGCCTCCCACTGCAGACATGCCTCCCATTCCTTGCTCTGCGTGTCCCACGGCTGCTCCTTCCCACAGATCCTTCCCATGGACAGCCCTGCGCAGCCACCATCTGTTCTGCACTGCGCCGGGAGCAGTTCTGCTTCCTCCTTGCAACACTCTTTCCAGTAGGATGGAAGTGGGGTTGCTCCAATAGCTGGGGTAATACCTCATGGCACTGTGCAGACAGGGACCAGAACAGGTCACTGGATATGGATCTACCTCTTACTCTGCATAAGTTTTTGGGGAGCTGTGGAATTCATGGACCTTCTGTGGATCTAACAGAGTATTGAAGGTGACTCATGACTTTAGCCTAGAGTACACAGCATTCATCCAGCACAAAAATCAAGACAGTAATTATTCCTGATTTCCCAGAATAAGTCAAGAGAGGAAGGAAAATTTCAGCTACATTACTAATACTTGCAAAATAGTATCATTGAATCATACAATGGCCTAGGTTGAAAAGGCTCATCTACTTTCAACCCCCTGCTGTGTGCAGGTCACCAACCAGCAGACCAGGCTGCCCAGAGCCACATCCAGCCTGGCCTTGAATGCCTCCAGGGATGGGGCATCCACAGCCTCCTTGGGCAACCTGTTCCAGTGTGTCACCAGCCTCTGTGTGAAGAACTTCCTCCTAATATCTAACCTAAACCCCCCTTACCTTGGTTTAAAATGATTCCACCTTGTCCTGTTACTATCTACCCTTGTGGATCTCTGGACTAAAAAATACATCACCAAATCTTTTTTTTCCCAGCAAAATCTCCAAAATTTGACCAGCATTGTTTTTTGTTTGCTGAGCAAATACTTACTGTCATACATAAGGAACAAATACACAAAATCTGTAGAGTACAAACATCCTCAGCTCTGCAAGACCTCAGTAACTGCTAACAATATTACAGAAGCTATAATGCACAGAGTGCTTCAGTGGAAAAAAGTACTTTTAAACAGCCTGTGATTTCTTATTACACACCACTGAAGTATCAGAAACTATTTTAAAAGAGTCTTTATAAATATAAACGTGTTTTAATGCAATTGCATAAGATCTCACTGAACCAGTGAGTGGAAAAGAATATTCTTGTATAAACCTACTTTTTCTCTGACCTATACAGTTTTTGGAAATTAATCTAGATGCTGTTACATCATGCAGAGAAGGGAAATACACAGTAGGACTTAAAATCTTCAATCAAACTCACTTGTGCTGTGGTATTTGTGAAAAATAAATGCTTGCCCACCTTCAAGACATTCCCGGAGAGTTTGCATGGTAGGTGTGCTCAAATTTTTCGAGCGTGAAGGAGCTCCTGAATAGCTGGCAAAGTGAGCTAATGTTGAACTAACATGAACTTCATGCAAATTTTTGAGATTACCAGAGCTGCTGGTTGAGGTGAACTTGTAGTGACAGGCTTGTCAGAGAGCTGCCTGTCTGGCAGGCTGCATGCTGCAGCTGGAGCTGCCTTGGCTTGATTCTGCTCTGAAGCTGGGACAAGCTTGTGCAGCCCAGCTATAAACACTGAGCTACGGAGGAGACAGAGCAACCCAATAGCACCAGAGCAACTGAATGTCAGGGCAATCGCAGAGCCAAGTCAAATCTTCAGAGAAGCTCGAAAGGGAAAGTTTATTGAGACCAAGATTGGGTCAAAGCCCATTTCAGGTGTGCTTAGGAAGCTGTGGACTTGGGAGAGATGACTTTCTGGGGTGCCTATAGCTGGAAAGGCATCTCTGCCTTGAGACAAGAAGAGCCATGGAGCTGCACATGCGGAGCTCATCTCCATCCACCACAGCAGTGAGACAAGACCTTCAGGGAGAAATGGCACCTTAAATAAAACCCAATATAAAAGTGAAACAAAAGTCCAAATGGGTAAGGGGGATAACACAGGGGGGAATGGCTTTAAACTAAAGGAAGGGAAATTTAAGTTAGATGTCAAGAGGAAATTCTGTGCTCACAGGGCAGTGAGGCAGCGGCACAGCTGCTCAGAGCTGTGGGTGCCCATCCCTGGAGGCGTTCAAGGCCATGGATGGGGCCCTGGGAAGCTCGAGGTGGTGGGGGCAGCCAGCCCACAGCACGGGGTTGGAGCTGGGTGGGCTTTGAGGTCCTTTCCAATCCAAGCCTTTCTATGATTCTATTCTCTATGGACAACCTTCACCAGCTGCTGCTGTTTTTCCCTTCCCAGCTCACTGTCGGAAAGACTTCGCTGATATTTCGCCAAATGACATAGAACAAATGGCTGACGAAGCAAACAGTAAGACCAGGCCAGAAAGAAAAGAGAAAACATCTAAAAGGTGGACAAATGAGTCTTCAGAGAATATGAGCGGCAGAGAATGCACTGATTTTGTGTCTGGTACATTTTGCTTCATTTCTAGTAATTCACACCCTGTAAGATTTCTAGAAACAAATAGATCAAACATTTACAAAAAAAAAAAAAAAGAAAGAAAGAAAGAAAAAAAAAAAAAACCAGCCCAAAAAAACGCAAGCTGACCACTTCAGCCAATGAAAAACTGGATCCAAGATGAGCAGGGAGAAAAACACAAGATTTCTAACTGTTCTGACAATCAAAACTGATTATCACTGTGCCAACAACTTAGAATTCTTCCACTTCTAATTTTAGGTGAAAGAAGTAAATAAACAGGATCATTTCTTCTATCCCTGAACTCTGCCAGTAGGATTCCTCCCACCTCTGCTGCTTTGCACTGGATGGTCTGCAGACCCCAAACATCACCTTTGGGTGAAGATCTGTGTTTCCTTTTTGGAGCTGACCAGTGTTTAACACACTGCTGGAGCTAACCAAGCCTCCAGTGACAAAGCCAACCAATGCTGTGAAGGCAGCAAACCTTCCAGTATCACCACTACGTACCCCAGTGAGTCGCTGCTGTCACCAGTGCTGTGGGCTTTAATGCACCCTCTGGGTGTGACACTGGAGAGAACTTTGGAGAAGATCTGAAACAGAAAACATAGTGGGAACAAGGTTGAAAAAGACAACAGGAAGTGATGAAAAAGAGAATTGAAAAAAAAAAAGTGTAAAATTTGTATATAAACAAAAATATACAAAGATAAAAATATGTACATATAAATAAAAAAATAAAAAATTATAGATAAATAAAAATATAAGTAAGGAAGGTGCTGGAACAGGCTGCCCTGAGAGGCTGTGGAAGCTCCATCCCTGGAGGTGTTCAAGACCAGGCTGGATGCAACCCTGGGCAGTCTGGTTTATTACCAGATCTGAAGTTTGGTGGCCCTGCCTGTGGTGGGGGTTTGGAACCTGATGATTCTTGGGTCCCTTCCAACTCAAGCCATTCTATGATTCTATGATGAATTGTAATAACAAAATAATGCTCATTCATAGCCTCATTACGAACAAGCAATAACTGCTTATGGGCAGATTCTTCCCAGGACCACTCTCCACATCTGTATTTTCCATTAAGATGGAGGAAGTGTCTCTGGAGCACATGCTGCTGGTGTCTCTTTCTACCCAGTGACCATGAAAATCAAAACGGCATCTGTTACACAAATATTGGGAAATAACTCTCTAGATAAGCTGTGCATGTATTTGCAAGTAAAATATGCAGCCATACCAGTCTGTGCACATAAAGCACACAATTTGTACGTGCAAATAGGAGCTCCAGACAGGTTAATGCTTTACAGGAGACCAAACTCTCAACCAGAAATGCAAATCCAGAGGAACTGTTACTACAGCCACACCAGCAAGTGACAACAGGACAATTACCCCCAGTAACCATATCTTCATCTCTGGTTGAGCCTCTCGCACGATCCTCCCGCACTTCCTTTATCCATGATTATAGCTCAGATAAGAACTCTCCTACCCTCACCATCCAATGTCTGTACAATCTTACAGGCATGGTTCAGACCGATTACACTTGGCTACTAGACAGAAAATTGCATTTGACTTCTGGTTTTCCATTTCTCCTCCGGTTTAATTTTCTCTTAAGCTTAAAAACATTTCCATTAAATAAATCATTTCCTTTTTCTGGGAGGCTGAACCAAAAGCCACTAAAATCTCTGACAGTCTTTTCATTAGGGTACCAGGGCTTTACGTTAGACTTTCAATTAGATGTAGTGAATGCAGAAGTATAAAGAAGTGAAAGATAAAGGAGGGGGAGGTAGGAAGTGGAAAAGTTCCACCAACGTTTACAAACCTCTAGGGTTTCATTTGGCTTTACGTTAAGTTGAGGTCAAAGGTCTGGGACAGCTTTTATTCTCCTCATTCCCCATTTGCTCTGATCTTCTTTCCCAGAGGGGGAATCCTGACAGATGAGCTGTGAAGAGGGAAGAATCAATCTGATAAAGCTGGACTCAGAGCTGAGTAATGGAGCAACTACTTTGCATTGCCCTGAGCTGGGAGCATGCGATGAGGTTGCTAGTGGGAAACAGTTCACTTGGGGACAGTATTTTACAAAGCCTCACTCAGGGAGATAGTTGTTTTGTCCTCCAGAAGCAGAGGGATCCTGGGTGACTCCACTGCTGCCCCACCAGCCTTGGGTTCATTTCTTGCTGAGAAGGCAGCAAGAAATGGATTTTGGTGGTCAAGTCAAAGAGATATGAGTGATATGAGTCTGTAAGAAGAGATTGTATCTTTAGGTTAACTTACTGTTTTTAATTTTCAGCTGATGTGCTGTGAAAATCAGAGCAGATTCTGGTGTGTCTTCTAGCTAAATTCAGAGTAAGTACAAATGGACAACAATTGCTGAATTTAACCAAAACAAGCTAATCTGTTAGATAATTTGAGGAAAGAAAACGTAACAGGAACCTGGTAGGAGAGAAGGATGTTTGCAAAAGGTGCTGATAAAACCTGTCGCCTGGGGGGCACATGAGAGAAACAGGGACCTTTCAGACCACTTTTAAACTATCAATACAATCTAATAGTCCATCTCCTGAGAAACCTCTAATATTTTGGGAGCTGATTCTTTTCAAACACCTGCGTTACATCATGATGGAAGCAATGCTGGCTCCATGGGACAGACAGCCCTGAACACCTGTGCCTTCAGCTCTTGTTCTCTCCATGAGTTTGCTTGCACAAGTCTGGTGAAGCCCTGCTTGGAGCAGAGGGACCAGATGCTGCTTACACACACATGCAAGTAGCTCCACTGTAACCAACCAGTAACATGAGATAATTTAAAAACAAGCCTTCCTTTGTCCCATACAAATAATATTTTCATTATTCATGTTCAAGAGGCTAAGCAGCAAAAACGAGGCTTTCTTCTTAATAAAAAGCTTATGCTTTTAAAGCAAACAACACCAAACAGGCTGCTGGAATTTTGCTCACTGTGAAGGGCACAGCAGAACTGATAGGGAGTGTTGCATGGTGATGCACCTTCAAATCTCTTTGGAATAATTAAAAACACCATTTAACACAACGCTTTCAATTTGTTCCCATTCCTACCTAGGATGGCTTTTCTCTAGGAGTGAGTCTGTTGGCTCTGCATTTTCCCACCTCGATGTGCCAAATCCCAGGAGATTTCCCTCTGCTGAGGTGCTGGGCTGCTCCATGCACCCACTCTGTAAGCAAACAGGTCATTGCAGCGAACCATAAGACACTTGAAGCTTTAGTTGCACAAACCAAGTGATGTCTTTTTGCATTAGGGATAATCAGGTAAAGAGGCCTCACCCCTTTGGCTGAGAATCACAGTTCTTAGGCATACTATAGACACAGCTGTTTAGGATATGCAGGAAAGACCCTGATATGTCCTTAACACAGTTCCTGAGTCTTTTTACCTTTAGAAATGTGCATGCTACCACTGCTATTGATTCCACTTGAGCTCTGATTTGTGAAAAAAAAAATATATATATCTTTTCCATTAAATAAGCACCTACCTGTACATATTCTCACAATTCTCCAGAAGCTTGGGGGAATTTCATGTAAATGGCTGCTGCTGAAACACAAGCACTATGTGCTGGTGCAGGAATTCAGAGTCAGCTTTCCGGGATTAGATGTCCCTGGCTAACCTCAGCTGTTAGGAATTACTTTGGAGCTTGGCCTTAGCAGGTGAGGGGGAACCACCAGGAGGAGAACAAAAGGGTTTCTCTGCCTTCTGCCCCTGCCTCCTCCCTTCCAGGCCTTGGGCAAATGTGGTTTTAATTCAGAAATACAAATGTCACCTCCAAAATCACTCTAGGGAGGAAGGAGAGCTAAAGAAAGTTCATTTGGATTGTAATTTATCAAGCTTTTTTTCTTAACATCTGCAGCGATGAGAAATGGGAAGCCGGAGCTGGGCTGCTGCACAATGGCAAAGCAAAGAACTTCTCTGCTATCCCAAACAGCCTCTAATTCTTGGTTTTCTTCAAGGACAGCCCTTTCCTAATGTAAATAAACTTGTCATCCTGTGCAACGTAGGGAAAACAGCTCTACCTTAAGTGCTGCTTTTGGAGCACTTTGAGCTACAGGTGGCACCGAAAGCCAATTGGCAGAGTAAAGCAGTAAAGAGCCAGGTTTTTTCCGATGTTATCCCCCACCTTGTGCTTTCAGAGCTCTCCAGGCTGGGAGCTATTTTTGTTTCCTGCAGGTTTGGACAGCCACAAAGCTGGGGCTGTGTACGTGCTGCAGCTCTGACAGCAGACGTGAATAATAGAAATGGGCTCTGAGCATAAGAAGCCACTCGGCGCGCTCGCTGTACTTTCCTAATGGATATGACATTGACATAATACACCCCGGGGTGTTTTGGATCAGATGGTGTTTTCCTGTTCCACGTGCTGCTTTTATGAACAGCCATCAGGTTGTGGAACACATGTCGCAGCGTGGGTGGCGGGCGGCCCTCCATCCCGTGTGCAGGGTGTGGAGATGTGGCATCACTCCACCTGAAGTCCTTCTGGCATTAGGGCAGAGGGGTTCTGATTCCATGGCAGGGCTCGTGGTAGATGCTGCTGAGATGCTGCTTCAGGCTGATGGGTACATGGGGCCATGCTAAATGACCACATCTAGGAACACAGAAGTGCAACCAAACACACCCCAGCAGGGCTGACCTGTGAGTTGACTTTGCTCCTCATCGCTATAAAATTATTTCCCAAGCACACAGGTTGGGTGGGAGCATCACAGTTCAGCAATAATCAGCCCAAACCCCTCATCTCCAGGCTGTGAGGCAGCATCCCCCTAGTCAGACATGGAGCTGCAGTGGTGAATCACCAGCAGGGAAAAACCCCTCCCCTTCCACATCCCTGCTGTTCGGAAGGAAACATCCATTTCTGCACAGGCAGGAAGGACTAATCCCTTTGTGATTTCCTCCTCTAAACCCTTCTCCCTGACACCCCATTCCAGCTTTCATCCTCCTATCTGGGCTATTTAGTCTAGAGCAAGGGAGGCAGAGAGGAGATGTGATAACAGTCCTCAGTTATGTAAAAGGCTTCTCCAAAGAGATAGGCAATAAATTGCTATCCATAGTGAAAGCACAGAAAGTAATGGGCTTAAATGCAGCAAGAGAGACTTAAAAAAAAACAATCTAGGAAAATCTTCCTTGTTGCAAGGACCATTGGAAATCACTTGGGAGGTTCGGGGGCTCACCGCTGCTGGCAGGGTTAGGGAAACACATCAAACAAACAAATGTCTTTTTGCATAGGGCCAGATGAAATTACCTCCTTGGGTATCTTCAAGCCCCGTTTGCTTCCATGCTGCGGTAATAACAGTCCCAGCCTTGTCCTTCACTGACCATGACAGAGCCAAGGAAACCCACGATGGAGGGAGGAGCGAATGCCCTACCATGGCAGGCATTGGGCTTCCTTTCCCTCATCGTCTCCTGATCCTCTCTGTGTTTTTCAGCATAGGATGGCACTGATGCACCTGGTTCAAGGAACTCCGAAGCCAGAAGATCTGGTGAAGACTCCAGACATCATGCAGCAAACACAGCTGCTGGGTTCTGCAGGACTCAGAAGATTCCTCTGCTCACTCCTAGATCATCTTGTTGTCTCTTTGATAGTCAGCAAAAGAAACTCAAGCATACTCAGAGGTGTGCAGTCACAAATGTGCACCTCTGAAGAAGTCACACTTCACCAGCCTCCCCTGAGGGGACATGGGGACATCACTGCAAGTGATACTGTTGAGCAGAGTTGCTTTGCTGAGTGTAAGATGACCAAACAACTTGGACTGAGATTGTATTTGCTGCTGGTGAAGCTTGGTCTTACACAGCTCTTCGAAGAAGCAGCATCTTCCGGGATGCTCCACTCCAAAAGGCACTTCTTGCCAAATCCTGCTAAAAACGGGGCTGATCATATGTTTACTTGAGGATATCCTTAAGTACTTTGCTGGATGAGGGCCTTATCCAGCTACATTTCAGATTCTTAGAGATCAGCAGGGATTGATTAAACTCTCTGCATTACCAGGGGGTGGACATCTGTGTGTGTCAAAATAAAGATATTCTCCTGAAGATATTTCTTTCCTGTGTTTCAGCTCCCTTCAGTTTCCAGTCAGAAAAGATGGTCAGAATCAGAAAATAGTCATTGTCTTCTGATCAGCAAAAAGATGCAAGTGAGCCTTAACAGGTGTAATTTATGTCATTACTGCTGATGAAGTTAGTAAGCTTTAGCAAGGAGACATGGATCAATAGTTATTTGAGAAGATGCAGCTGCAGATATCTAAATGAGCATGGAGCAGAGAGCGAGGTGTAAATGGTAATAGCAGAATATTTAAACCAGATGAGAGCTATAAGGTAGTGACCTTGAAAGAACCAGACAAGTAAAAAAAAAGTAAAGAAGGGCAACAATGATTTATATACTTGCTCTGCACAAATATTACAATGCTTATTGAATGGTATAGTAAATTATGAACAAAGTAGAGCTTTATTAGATTAATGACAAGGGAATTTATATAATAAGGTTTGTTCTTTTGAAAGTAGGTGAGAGAAATGAGTTTTTTATTAACTCCTGTGTTTCCAGGCTTGAACATTTCTCTTTCTGCCATGGAGTAATCTGACTTACACTTGGTCATTGCACATCCATTTCTAGATCCTTGTAACACTGATAGAGCTCAATGCACAAAGAGAAGTGCAACACCAGGAGGGGACCCATGGAGATACTAAGTGCTACAATCCAACAGCTCACCAGAGGCTTGTTTCTGCCACTGTGGAATCAGGAGAGTGTAGGGATTGCCCAAAGTCTCCCATTAACTCCCAAACCATTCTAATGATTACTGTAGTGATGTCCAGACCCATCTTGGTCTTGGATCATACTTATATCTAAAAAAGACAACAGAAGACAGCCTCCTCCCATAAACATTTACATCTAGCAAGGCAGGGCAAGTGTTGGTGGGAGATGTCACAGCATGATTGCACAAAACGATGGCTCAGCATCCCCAGATCTCACCTCTCCCTGTGATGCCAAGTCTTGAGAGAAGCTAAAGACATTTCTGTCTACAATAACATTTTTTTCTAACTGGCTGAAGAGATTTGATTAAGGAAAAATAAGAAGGAGAAGAAATAAAATCCACACTAGACAGTTTTTAATATATGTAGTCCTAATTAATCCCAGCTTGCTTATATGAGTGGAAAGGAGAAATCAGCCATCACAGTACTTGTGATTTCATATAGGAGTATATTTATAATCATACCAAGTCCTAGCAGTGACTTTCACAGCTTCTTAGACCACCATCAATCTAGGAAAGAGACAACCCTACAGGGAGGGGCTGGGGGCACAGTGTGCACCAGTTAATCAGGACACGATCAGCTACATTACTGGGACACTTCTGTCTGCTGATCACTGGGGTCTGTGATTGCCTTTTACAGCAGAAGGAGCAACTGGCTTCGCTCTCCTCCAGCCCTGAGTCTGCACTGAGTAAAATCAGTGGCCAAATTCTGGCTGCTGTCACCAGGATCAGGCCTGAGGAGCTGGCACCAAGTGGTTTGCTGCTCAGTATTCACTCTTTGCCTCGCATGGGTGACCCAAAAACCTGACCCGCAGCCCAGCGAGCCCCTTTTGGGTTTCACTGCACTCCAGATCAAGTCACAAGAGGACAATTAGAATGTATGAGCTCAAGTCAAAATGGATTATTGTGCACGTATTCTTGTCATTTTCACATGCTTCTTTTTGCTCCAAGTAAGAGCCGTTGCCCAGGTGTAATGCAGTCAAAGTAAGGTTTAGCTAAGAGAGGTTAATATTCATACCCAAAGGAGCTGCTTACAAGGGAAAAATAGGATAGCTAAGAAATAAAAAATATTCAACAGCATCACCACCTGCAGAGAGTTATTTTCACAGGTAGGATAGTGCAGACACAGCTGTTATGGAAACATGGATCTTCAGCTCCATTACGTTATTCTGTTTTTCCTTCCTTCTGAAGTGTGTTGAAAAAGTGGAATATGCTAATAAACCATTCTAATTCATCTCCCCTGAAATTTTGTGTGAGCAGACTAAGTCATTCTGCTTGAAATCCTTAATTCCTATTTTCAGTAGTATTGTCCTTAACTCTCTGCAGATTTCTAACGAATTTAAGAAAACTGAGGGTCTCCTGGAATTATGTGCTGTACTTTCCCACTGGTGACAGCTTGCATTTAGCTGATGGCTGCTTTCTGTTTCAAAAATTGTTATGGAAACCTAGCAGTCCATGACGGGGATTTGGACAAGGAGTGCTCTCCATAGTCCTCTCATATCCAGTCCTCAACTATTCCAGGCTCTAGGATCTAAAAACTGGAGTATTTCAACCCTCTTTTTCCTCTGACCTAAGCAGAGGATAAATATGCACTTATCAGTCCCCAGCAGCCACAGTCACTCCTGAAAGCCGCATCCCACAACGCATAACTGTGTGTCTGCAGGGAAGGCGGTCTCACGGGACTGGGGTTGGACAACTTGAATCCATCTGGGAACGGAACAAGCTGGGACAGGGCCCACCACTTCCGCTCAGCAGCGACACCGCCTGCAAACGCGCCCTTTTGCCATGAGAAAAGGCAAACAGGAGGCATGAGAAAAAGGAGGACAACTCCATTCACCCCACACTCCCTCCATTCCTCCTGTGTCTCCATGAGAAATGGGAAGCTTTGGCCCTGCGAACGGAGAGTCCCTCACACCTGCAAGGTCCACGGGCAGCCTCATTTCCTCTCTCCTCCACATCCTCCCACACAAATTGCTCTATCTATCTGTTAAACAGAAATAATGCAATGGGCTTTTTCAGTGGAATATTCCAAGATCATCTGTCCCTGTATCTATAAGCTGGGGACTGGTTTTTCTAAGGGATCTGCATTTTCTGAAGATTACAGGAAACTCTTTTAAAAGGAAATTTGTTATTCTTTGGGAAATTTTTGCCCTAACAATCTCATCTTCCTTAAAAGCAAGCCTCATCCAGATGGATTCATTGGGAGTTCAATATTTCTGATTTAAGTAATCATTAAAAGCCCATCAAGCATGCTTCACAGTTGTTTATAATAAATGATTTTAGCCTGATGGTGCAGAAAGTGTCATGATTGCAAAACACTGAAAAGTAGAGCTAACCATGAAATGGTAAAAAACACAGAATGCAAAAATAATAATAATAATAATAGGAATCCATTGTGATGAAATGCAATTTCCAATACCACCTTAACACAAAATAGTAAAAATGTCAAACTTACACCTGCCTGCGAAATACTTGTTTTTGATGAAATTGCTTCCTACAGAAATCCCCACAGAACTTTTTAATTGTACTTAGTCAGTGAAAAAAAAATAAAATAAAATAAAATAAAAAAATCAAAGAAGAAGATTTTCATTTCCTTTTCTACATGAAAAAATGCCAATTTCATGAGGGAAAGGTCAGCTGTTCAACAGAATGCTGGGGCACTTTAAAGAACTTGAAGTCTGCACCTGGACTTCCTCACATCCTCAATATTCCCCTCCTTCAGCACAGCTGGGAATCTCTGTTTAAAACTACGTTTCTTGTACTTTGTGCCTTCATTATGCTGCTGGTTGCATCACTTTTTCTTAAAATTTATTCCTCCTGTAATATTTGCTGGATTGCATACAATAAATACTGCCAAATGTCATAATCCCAGCTACACAGTTATAGATGTATTAAATATATACTCTGACAAGTCTAATAAATAGCCATCCATTCACATTACTAATAAGCCCAATTTCAGTCCAATGAATATTGCAATAAATTTGTTCTAACTGAGACATCTGTATAAATATCAGTAATAAGATAGATCAGAAAGGCTAAACATGCCAAGTAGATTTTATTTTTGTAAAGAGACTACAAAAACTACTTCTTCCCCTTTGTGGAAAAAAGAAAACCATCAAAACCAGTGAGGAATATAGGACAAGGAAAGGGGGAGGTTACTGAGCAAACTGCAGTTTATTTAGATGAGAAAAATGAAGTATGCAAAGCAAGACGTGTTTAACTAAGTGTCTACAGATGTTGCTCAATTTTTGTATGCACTGAAAGAGAAATCACTTTGTTTACTTGTCTGGTTCTTGTTCCTAATGCCATTACCAGTAGCTGAAAACATCTACTGAACACAGGTATTTTATTTTTTTCACCTGTGGTGGTGATGGGGTGGGTATTGCAACCAAGGATCGTCTGCCAAAACTGCTGGAAAATATTCCAAGCATTTGGCTGACTGTTCAGCAGCCTTATCAATACCTGCTGCATCAGCTTTTCTTCACCTGCCATCTACTATTACTATACATCACTATATACTTTGACAGACACCACAAGCACCTCACAGCCCCAGCAGGAAAGGCAGGGCTGTCTGTACTTCTCACACCCAAAATGCTGTTTACTCGCTGTAGGTTGCAATGCCAATACATGCCACAGTTCTGTGTTTATTCCAGTCTGCTTAGTTTAATACCACTGTCCCTGTTTGGACACCCCTGAGCTCTGGGATCAGGAGATAACATTACTGATTACTGATTTCCCCTCAATGTCAGACCTATAGAAGAAATACAAGAGCTCTACTGCTGCACAAGGCGTGTTCATAACCTTTTTCCACAGGGCCAAACTAATGGGTCACATAGTCAACTCTGGCTTCTAACTGCTCAGATCTTTTAAGGACTGTAGAGTCAAATTAAACAAGGAAAAATAAGGAATATTTCCCACATTCCTCTTCCCTCATCAATAGTGTGCACTGAAGGTACTAAAGGTCGTCTATAGGAACTGAAGCTACAGGCAGAGCACCGGTGATGTGAAAACAGCAACTTTCCAGAAGCCTATAGAACGTGGCAGTAGAATAAACCATATGTGCTTATGCAGAGAGCTTGGTTACCTTGTCTTCTGTTCCTTGGGGCAGTACTGTTTGGTGAGTTTGAAGTCTTCATCAGTTGTGTCGTTTGACAAAATCTTTCTGGAAGTTGACAAATCTATAGGAGAAGAGGCCAAAGATGTTTGCAATATTTGCCCCTTTCTTCCCTCTGCAGTCACCCACGCAACATTCCTCCATGAAGGACTGCAATTTTTGCTTTCATTTGAGAGCATCTGCATTTTTCTGAGAGTCTGGGTGTGGTGTGGTGCACTCAGAACTGAAGCATTGTAGGTTTCTCAACAAAGCATGGAACTGGCAGATTTTAAGCAGAGGGTCAACTGGGAAGGAAGAGCCTTTTTCTACTGATTGCTTCAGAGTAGCATCTTGTTAAATGTGGAGTATAGACACAGGAAAGCATGAGCTTCAATTAATAGGTCAGAGACTGTGTGCATCTAATTATAAACCCATCTGGCCATAGCCTAAGCATATTAATCTTAGTCCCAAAATACAAATCTGCCTGCAGAGATGCAAAGCAACAACAGTCCATGCAGTGACTTGCCACCCTCAGACTGTCCACGTTGTTCTCTCTGTTATCAGAGTTTATTTTTTGGACATTTGGACTCCAGAGGCTGCCTGCTGCAGAGCAGGAAAGCAGCACGGAGGATATGCTGATCTGTGACAAATCACTGCAAGGACAAGGGGAACCTTTCCAGAGATTTCACTGTCCGTCTGTCTCCACATGACGTGCTGCAAAGGTTAATTTGTTTTGAAATTCTCATTTTTTATTTGTGTTACTGATCAACTTAGCAATTATAAATGTTAATATATTCTTCAGTGGCCTTAACTTCAGATATTGAGACTGCTGCACTAAGTAAGGATTCCACAGCTTGCCTTGATTTATTAAGACTGGAGTTATTCTGAAAACTCACTGAGTTACAGCACTGAAAGAAGCATATTTTCAAGTTATATCCTTAATAATCTTTAAAGCAAGACAGACCCATTTATAACACTGTGGTTTAAATCAATGTAGTTAATTGTCATTTAAATCAGAACTAAGAAAACCCAATTCAGGTAACTTGGTCTGTATTGCATTTGTGCCTTCTAACAGGTACTCCTAAGAAAGAGTTACTCTGAAAGACTAAAAACGAATAGAAATGTTTAATTACAAAACAAAACAAAACAAAGATAGCTCTTTTGTAGTGATTAATTGCTTTTGTTCACTGAGTGAACACACACTGTAACTGTGTGTGCATCACCACATAACATCAGCATTCACTTTGTCCTGATTTTTACATCTGACAGGTGAAAAAAAAAGTATGTGACAGTTTTAGTCATTCAATTACCTTTTTAAAGTGTTCTGCGTCATGCTGCTCCTAAACAAAAACATGCAGAAGAGTCTAATCATTTAATTGTGTCCTGAATATTTTAGAAAATATTACCAAAACATTCAATGCACGTCAAGGTAGCTCTGATGTACCTAACATTAGAGATATGATTGGTAATTAATGACCTGAGCTATTTTTTTCCTTGCTTCCATGTTTTCTGAGGTCAGAATTTGTTGATCTCAGACTCCCACACACCTCTTAGTCATAGGATAGGAGAGGGTAAACTGATTTTCCTCTTGTTTCAACTCCCAGCTGTTTTCACAGCTTGGAAGATTCCAACTGATGGAAAGTGGATAAAAGAAAAAGATGCTCCTTTTGCACCTGCAAAAGAGGCTACAGCTGTCAAGAGCTGCTTATTACTCATGGAGCTCCTACTCCAGGTGTCTAGCTAGTCATTTCTCCAGTTTAGTCATTTGACATTCTTTACAAATTCAGCAGTGAACGTATACTCTCAACTGTTGTTTTTGTGCAAGATACATTAAGGTATCTTGCACAACGTAAAGAAAACAAGATTCTTTTTTCAAGGCATTTGCACTGAATTTAGGCTATCATCATTCCAGAACAAGTTTAATTCCATTTAAGTTTGATTTTAGGAAATTTATTAATTTAGAAATTAGAAGATGAAATTATGCACGTTGTGAAAATCCACAGAGCTCATCACAGAGCAACTGACAGATGGACAGAAACCTGAATGGATTCACATTGCTTTAGAGGGAAACTCAGCAGAAATACTCTGTGTTGCAACTGAGACTCTATACAAGCCTCAGGCTACCTGGAAATGACAGCTTAAATGTGCAGGGTGGACAAAAGTTATCAGTAAATATCTCAGTCCTGTATTTGGAGGGATGCAAGATAAGACAACAAGACCAATGAAATAATTTTAAAGCTGGGACAGTAGCTACAAGAGTGATGACTGCTGAAGTCATCACAATTGCAAGGCAATTGCATATTGCATAAGAGAATCATAGCAGAATTTAGCAAAGGAGGCTTGGCACAAGTGTAATTATTAATGTTTTAGAAAGCACAGGAAATTCCAGCAATCATTGAATCAACCTTTCTGAAAGATGTGCATTGGTCAAATACAAACCATTAAGTAAATGCATGGAAAAAGTAATGTCCTGGAAGAAATAAACTAGTGATACATACCACATCAGACTAAACAAGCTAGCTGTTCTTTCTTGGCCTTGTACTACCTTTTAAAATTGCTGGAAAGTAATCACAAACAAAAGCTTAAAAAAATACAGAAGAAAACACGGTTTGTTTTCCCTACCTCTTACATCTTCTACTATGCCCCAAATAAATGCACAGCAGCCTAGAGCCTGACATACCATCTTGCTTTAATCCCTTCCTGTTGACAGTGAAAAATGTTATACAAGTGTTCTACAAAAGATATACAATATCTGTTCATCAGGAAACCACCTCCCTGTGCAAAGATTCCTCATTGTACCATGCAGGCAGGGATGCCTGCAGAGATGCACTGTCAGGCACTGGGGCAGATACTTTATCTGGGAACAAAGAGGCATGCACTGAAAAAGCTAATGCTAGACCACAATGAATATGTGCATCTCACCCCAATCAGAACCAACATTCAGGTTGGCTCTCCTGACAGCTGCACTGTTAAGAAATCAGCTAAGAAGTAAAACTAACCAAGATACCTATGCCATCTGGATACTTGCCCTCCTGCATGGAGAGGGAATATGAATAGGAGAAAAACTAGCTGACAGCAGGAAAATTGAGAAGCAGTAAATCATGCAGAACTTGTCCAGGAATAACTAGATTCCTTTATTTGTTCCTGGATTGGATCCATTCTGCCCAGATAGGCTCCTCCTCAGCACAATACAGAGCTTTGCAAGTTGATGTAATGAAGTGATGGGTCACGCTGCTGCTATCGCATGTGGGATTTATGAGGAGACTTTATCAGCTGAAATCAGGGAATGAAGGAGGCAGAGACGTTTTGGTTCTGCTATGCAGACAAGTCTGCAAGACAGATTTAAATGGCTGGGATGAAATCAGTCTTACTAAGGTGTTCTGTGTAGATGTAGCTGCACTTACCCCAGATACACCACCGTTCATCAGGAAAGGATCTGACCAGTTAGACATTCATCTACGAAACAGGAACATCTGTTAGCAAAAGCAGGCACACCTCCTACAGGTAATGCAGCATATTTCCTCTCTTTCCTAAAAAAGAAAATGTTCAGTGCAGACACGAAAGCTGCCCTCCCTGTTGATCACCTCTTGTCTCTCCCTTTGGCATGTTATGTGCAATATTCATGCAGTAACAGATGCACACAGTGAGTAAAACACTCAGAGATGTTCGTCAAAGATTTCCTAAGGCTTTTCATGTCCTTGCTTTCCTGTGAGGTGCCCAAACATAAGTCATCTCTGTTGGCTTTTAGAGTAGATTAATTCAAAGCACAGCCTCAGAACCAATGGGGGGGGGGGGGGGGGGAGGGGAGAATGAAGGGTAATCAGTTAGCTGGGGTGTTGAGGTAGAGCGTTTTTCCTAAGAAGGACAACTAAAGGGTAGGAAAGGCATTTCTGAACTAGCACGTTTTCATCCAGGTAATACAGTTCCCTGTGGAGCTGTACCCCTAATGCAAGCTCATGGGCAATTCTTTTATTGGACATGATCTGAGAAGCTATTGGAGATGGAGAAAAGATAATCAAAACAGAAGAGTGATTTAGCACTTCTCAAAAGCACAGCAGGATATTAAATAAAAGACTCAGGCATCTGGGCCCTGAAACACACCGCACTTTCCTGATCCACAGAGATGGAACAAGGAAACCTCCCAGTAATGTCACTCCTGCTCATCCCTACCTATTGGAGATGGTACTAGGCAAGGTTTGCACCAAGAGGAGCCGTGAGCCACCAAGTGTCAGGGTTAGGGACATGGAAACTCTGCAGCACTCCTCAGGCGACCAGCAGTGTAATACAGAACAAAGGGCTTTGCTGGGCCAGCCATGCATGACTTTTGATATGCAGTGAAGTGGGAAATGAGCCATATCTGCAGCATCTCTCAGCTCTGATCTAAAGCTAGTCAACTAGTAATAGGAGTTTTCTTTAAAGAAAAGGACTCTGCCTTCAATTTTCACTTCACGAGTCCTCAGACCAAATTAATGCCCAAATTACATCACATAATATCAGGCCAAGTAGGTTTACAGGTTTTTGAGTTGGGTGACGGATTAAATTTCACCCACATGTCTTCAAGTCCCCAAAAGATTTAAGGATGCAACAAATTTCTCCTTGATCAATGGGAATATTCACATGAATCAAGTTAGGTGGGCACAATCAGGATCTGGCTCCAGATAAATAAAATGACATAAGTGGAATTATTTATCACAACTATTCTGTTTTCCTGGAAAGGAAAAAGGAAGGGAGGAAGGGTGAAAATGAAAGACAGGTTGAATCATAGTAATTGGATTGATAGCACCACAGAAAACAGGCTAATCCTTGTAATCAAGGGGCACCATCAGAAAAGGACTAAATCAAACATGTTGTTATTCATCTTGTACAGCTATTAATACAATCCACTGCAATGGTTATTCGATATATATGCTGTCTGTGTGAATTACTGCATATTTCATTCTCCTTTGAAAACTGAGAGAGCTGAAATAGAGTAGCATTTCTTTTTATCTGACAGAGCTTTAATCTTTTGCTCATCATGGTTTTACCTGAACCCTGGTTTAAAAAAATATATATATAAAAATACATGCATGAGTTTTTTGCAAGATAAGCAATTCCCAGATTAGAACTCTGTGGTCATCATTCTTAGTCATGATACATCTGCCACTCCTTATAAATAATAGCTATATGAGGATCTGTTTTTTCTCAAAATAAGAGTCAGTGAAAATCCACCACATTGAGCAACATTCAGTAGGGTTCGTACTGTAGCCAAAGAAGGCACATTGGACCCTGCAGGAAGTAAGATAATTACTTGCAGTAGTCAGGAAAGACCTCCTGTTCTACTTACGGGAATAAACTTAACTTGTGCATCCTCTCAGCAAAACACAAGGATCCAGCCTGGCACTCCTGAGATAGAGCAAAATATCCCTGAGAAAAATAAACCAGACTTCTCCACATCCTTAGAATATACCTGGTCTCACACTACACCCCTTCATCATTTGACTCACACTGAGGATGGTGACACAAAATCTTGGCTCTGTTTGTCAGAGAGGATTCAACTGAAAGTTAGACTGGAAGAGAGCATCTGCAAACACAGACCTTGAAAGATAATCACCCACCTTATTCAATGTGCCATCATCTATAGGATGTAGGTATAAGGTGTGCATCTACCATAGCTGAAAAAACCTTGCTCCTTTGATATTAGCTCCTGAATGGACTTTGTTGTATGTTTGAGGCTGGCTTCAGGCTGAGGAAGACAAGAGAGACCATGAGAAGTCATCAGGAAGGTCCAGCATGACCCACAATGGAGGTTGCAGAATCAGTCAGCAGGTCACATTTCTCTTATTTCCTATGGGAGGATTCAAATGAAGATCTAATAATGACCTTAAAAACTGGAAACAGAAACAGGAGACAGTGCTGCTGTGCTACCTCAAACTGTCCTCTGAGGCAAGAAACTGAAAAATCCCATCAAGGAAACATCTCCATAAAACAAAAATAAAGCGTAAACAGAAAAATAAAACCAGACGCCCATGTGTACCCAAAGGAACTATTAAAAGCAAAATGTTTGTCGGTATAGGATGCTCCACCACACACATCTGGTGCTCTCAGCAATACAGAACATTTCTTTAATTGCTACACCTGAGACCAAGAGCAAGAAATAGATCTAGGGGCCGATCTCAATGCATTTTGAGACATGTGGAGATGAGTAGTGGCATGAGAATTCCATCGTCAATAACCAAGCAGTTCTATATTACTGAGTTAAACAGATACTTTCAGGATACAGCTGTGTGTCTATAATTCGGTACCTGTTTTTCAGTTCCTCCTGATGAAAGACTATAGGGATAACAGCAATAAGCCTCTTATTTGGTATATATAGCTCAATACTTTTTACGCTATCCAAGATGTCAGTACAGCAATGTCAAGTGGAAAAGGCAACTGCGGAGACTCCAGGCTGCTGCTTCCTCTCATGGGGTTGTTGCATATCATTGAACTTTTCTGTTCCCGATTTATGTACTCAGATTGTAAGCTCTGGCTACACCTACACCTTGCGGGAAGGATCCTCACTCGCTCCTGAGCCCTTAAAATGTGCCGCAGTTTAGCGGTACCCATTCAAATTCATGACTTCTGTGAATGGGGCTTCAGTGCAACAAACACACGGTGAAGATATTGCACCCATTGAGACAAAAGGATCCAAACGCAGACAAAAAGCAACAAAGGAGATAACTACCACTCATCTCATGCATTGTCTGATATTTCTAAAGAGGAAAATGAGCTCCTGCTTCTCTTGTTCAGCATGGTTGAGTGTGAGTCTATACAAAGGGAACTTCAGACATCTCTTGACCCGAGATTGCCTCGGATTATTTGCATCCTTTTCAAAGTTGGAAGTTTATGTGTTGTATTATGGCACATTTGAGGTCTGGAAAAGATACCATGTTCCCAAGCCTCATAGTTCAGGTTGGTGCCAAGATATACGCTCAAAGCCATGCATGTCCTTGTAGTTTATGCATTCTAAGTTGTTGCATTGCCTCCTACACTAAGTGCATGATCAAGAGGTATCCTTAAAACACTCACTACCTTCGAGCAAACTTGAGGCAGCTCAGATAGCTTTTCCCACCTGCTTTACCCTACTGTGACACAATTTATTAAAAAGAAGACCCCTTGATCTAAAAAGATTGGACATTTTAATTTTTTTTTCTTAAATGATGGAAAATTTTCCCAGATATGATGGCCCATCACTGTGATTAATCACAGCGCAGCCAGAGCAGAGGACTGAGCGGTGCGTTCAGCAATCAAAGCCATCAGTCCTGCCTCTGGGGATCAGATTGCAATTTCTGGCAAGTGGGGGAATCAGATTCCTGATTTCGTCTTCTGCAGAGAACAAGTAGAATAGGAGATCAACAGCTCCTTTGGTGAGCACCAGTGGCTCATTCCAGCTGCATCTGTGGGATGTCTGTCCCTGTGGAATGATGCTCCACAGACCTCAGCACGTTGGCATTGGCAACGTCAAAGAAATGGTACTTTAAAATTGTCGAATCAGGGCGAGCATGAGACTTGCTGAGCATTCTCTTTGATGTTTCGGGGAACTGAATGCATTTTGAATGTCTGACGGGATTTGCAAGGGATATTGTGCTTTTCATTTTGTTTTGAACAAAGCTTGAATTTTCCACCCTGAAAATAACATCGAGTATCTTGATATGTGCTCTTGTGCTGACTCAGAAGGAAAAAAAAGAACCATGCAAACAAACACACAAAAAAAACCCACCAACAAAATCAATACCAGAGCCGGAAAAATAAAAACAAAAATAACAACAACAAAAAGATCCCCCTCCCCAACACAGAAAAATAAAAATAAAAAATAAAGAAAATCACCATAAGCAATAAAAAAAGCAACCATAAAAGAAACAAACAAAAAAAAAACCCCAAACCTGAAACCCCAGCTGGATTGGTCCCCATTAATTTCTTGTAATATAGTCATTACAAAGTATTATATTTTCAAGTTATGTTTTATGTATCAGTTATGTTTTTGTTTATCCTAAATATGGAACGTAGACATGCTTTACCATTAAAAACAAAATTAATAAAGTCTGTATATAATGCTGATGTTACCAAACAATATCAGAATGAAACATTTCACTTTTCCCCACCATCTAGATTCAGAACACTTCTAGACTTTATTTCCTTTCCTCTCTAATGTAAGCTTCCCCTATTCAGAGTTTTGCAACAAGTTCAGTGACACAGTAATTGTTTCTATCCTGTTTAGAAATACACCAAAATAGGATAAAGTTCAATTTCTGGCTGTAAATACCTCTCCATAATTATTGTTGTGTAACTGCCTATCCTAAAGAATGATGTTAAAATCATTTTGGGCATTTATTTCAGTTTTATTTAAAATAGATTTCTTGAAGCTGAACAACCTTTGGATTTGTTTTTGGCTTTCTCCTCATTAGTGTTTCCCTTGTAATGATGCCATAATGATTCACTATTTGATGTTCTCCAGTTTCAAACTTATTTATTGTAATTGCCCAATTTCTTCTGAGAATGACAGATAAGGAAATATTTCAAGAGGTTTGTAAATAACTGCCAAGGACCACAAGACTGCAGTTATTCTTGATTTATATCTGGTCTGTTTTGCTGTGCTAGCTGAAATAATGTGTTTATATAATTTTTCAGTGCAGTTTGTGTTATTCATCACTCAGCAAACAGTATGAACTATGCATCTTGTCTAAAATTTCAAGGTATTTTTCAGGTTGTCATTACTATGATGTATTGTATTCTTCTAGAAAACCACCATAGGGTAATAAAGTGACTTTAAAACAAAAGAACAGTCCTTAATACAACTTCAGGAAGTCTTACCATGAGAAGAAAAGGATCCCAAGTCCTGCAAGTTGCATGGTTGCTTGGCTTCCCAGTGCAAAAAGAGGCAGAATTCAATCTTATCTAGAATTCAGCTTTGTAAGAGTTTCTGTCTTATAAAACATATAAATATGCATATTTTGTTTTATTTTTATGATCTGTATTTATGTATTTACTTTTAATGCATATATACGTTACTGCAACCCTCACAAATGCTTAAGGAGAAAATACCTATCCTGAAAGCATGACCTTGCAATATTTTTCTATTCTGCCTAAGAAGGAAATTGGCTTGCTAATAAATGCAGCTTCCAGCTCCATGCTGCTAACATGATTGATGTTGCAGGAGGTGGTGCTTATGATAATAAGGAAGTTAATGAGAAAAGCCAGGATGGTTCATGTTTCATAATCAACAGAATAAAACCCAGCATTTCTTAATGGGGAAAAGATAAACACTGGAAAAGAAAGAAAGGTTGCAGTCCAAAAAAACCCCAAAAACCTAAAAAAAGGAGAATGAAAGTACTGTAGCTAGAAATATCAATGAATAGTGCTGTATGTCAAAGCAGTGACGCTTTGTTTACATGGTTTATATTAATATTGTTAGTTACTTCCTGAACCAAGACTGGGGGGTCTGATGAAGAAAGGATATTTAAAAATAGAGTGAAGGGACAAAAAAAAAAGAATGTTCAGGAGTCCAGAATAAATACTGTTGAATTTGGGTGGTGCTCTGCAGATCTCTAATTTGCTCATAGAACTAAAACTGGACATCATACAAAGGGAATTACAGGCCAAAAGCAGCCACCAACAAAAAACACAACACCAACATAAAACACTACTAAAATTTTTGTCATAGGAGCTTGGTAAATCTGGAAGAAATATCATAGAAATGATACAATTGGGAAATGAAAATTCTGCCCAGCCTGCCTTTCTGTATCTACAGAGCTTTGCTTTGCAGCAATCAACACACAAAGACAAGACACAGGCAGGTAAGGCTCTTCTCTTCCACTACCTTTGTGCACAGCTTTGCAGAGCTGAAAAGAAGTGGTGTACAACTTTTCCAACAGAACTCAATGGGAAATTATGTCTCTAGGGTAGTGTCATTCACTCCTCTTTCTCCTGTAGGCAGAGGTATATCACACCTCTTGACAGGACAAGAGGTAATGGCCTTAAGTTGTGCTAGGGAAGTTCAGATTGGATATTAGGAAGCATTTCTTCTCCAAAAGAGGAGTGAGGTATTGGAAGGGGCTGCCCAGGGGAGCGATGGGGTCAGTGATGGGGTCACCATTCCTGGAGGTCTTCAAGAAAAGGGTGGATGTCGCACTGAATTACATGGTTAGAGCAGTATCAGGCATGGGCTGATGGCTGGACGAGATGATCTTATTGGTCTTTCCAGCCTCTATGGTTCCACGATTCTATATGCATTCTTTAGCTGGAGCTATGACTAAAATCCACCTTACCATCATAGCAACAGATTTTGTTATGATACACATGACTGTGCGCTATATATGAACCTCCCTTTGACAAAATCTGATTGTCAGACAGTTGACATTCTTCTTTGTGAGAGAACCTCTGGTTTGGCAGAAGTTCTGTGAAAGATAAAGAACCGCATCCAGAAATAATTCTAATATGGAAAAAAAAAAAAGAAAAAAAAAAAAAGAGGATGGGTGAGGAAGTTGAAAGATATGGATTAGGTGATACTAAAGTGTGCTAGTATAAGTAGGGAGGAGAATAAAGGGAAGGGTTTGTAATTGTAGATAGGCCTTGAATTGTCCTAAGATAATCCTAGAGGCTGACCTCAGTGCATCCTGAGACATGCAAACAGCAGCAGCAGATGCAGGTTTGGACAGCAGAGCATCAGGATCTGGCTTTGTTCAGTAATACTTTTCATCACCCTCCTTGAGAAGAGCATAGAACGAGACTCAAATAACATCAAGAGTTTCTGCTCACTGTCCAGTGTTTTGATCCACAAGCATCTTGCAAATAGTTCTAGCTTCAATTCCAAGGTGCTGAGTGAAGATACCAGCACACGGTCCCCAAAGGAGGACCGTTGTACTGTCGTGCTCTTCCACAGCCTTCAGGGATCTCTAAAGGACGCAGAGTCCCTGAGAAAAAGGAACAAAGCCTTTTCCACTTAAAAAAAAATCTGTTAAATGAAAGGAAGCGGGGCAGGTGGCTCACTTCCTGAGGGCTGATTGCAGGGTGAGCCCAGGCGCTGATTCACAGCCAGCTTGGAGCCATTGTCCCTGTCCACCCGCGCACAGGAAGGAGCCTGGTCCTGGCCAGCCACCGCCCCACACACCACAATGCCCTGGGCACCCAAACCCTCCGTGGGACTTGAAAATACAGTCACAGAGCAAGGCAGCTTCCCCCAGTTTCCTTTGCTGAAGATTGCACGCTGCTTGAGGAAAGCATAGTGCTGCCATGTTAAATGGGATCCAGTATTCCCAGGAAACAGAAAAACAATAGCATGTGCACGTAATGCACGTTGGAGAATTCATTGATATTTCCCCCTTCCTTGGTTCTGGTCAAAAGAGCAAGCATCAGACCCGGTGACAAAGCAGTTCTTATCTCTGCTGCTCCGTTTAAGGATGTGCTCAGCTAGCAGCCACACCACAGACACTCTGTGGACATCTCTCACTAAAAATAGGAGCAGGAAAACACTGATTTACAAGTAAGCCCCTCCTCCCAATTTAAAATATATTTTATAGCCTCATAGGTGCTCCTTTAGGAGAGCCTTCTCTTTCCATCAGCATTATTCTTAATGGTAGGGGCTAATGAATGAAAGAGGACAGCATGGGCTACTCAGCCTGCATCTCCTCCCAGCCTGGCTTGCTTGTCTGCTCCATGCTACCCAACCAATGCAACCAGGCTGTTGCCCTGCACGAGGCCAAGGAACAGTCTGCACTGCCATAAATCCAGGCCTTCCCAGCAAGATCAAGGACGAGGAGGGCTGTGGGAGGCCTTGGAGGAGGCAAGGGAAGCTGTAACAAATGTGTGAAAATTAAGTGGATGCGTGTTTACATTGATATATCCACACATGTGGGCAAGGCCAGCCGTACACCCACTCAGCCCTGCTTGGGTCCCACCAGATGTGAGCTGCTTACAGCTGGGAAGTGCCTTTTGTTTTAATTTTTCCTTTCATTATGGAGTCTCAGTTAAGCTGCCTCAGCACATCAAACCCGGCTGCAGAGCTCCAGCCTGGACTGCCTTGTATCCAGATGGAGATGATAAAGCAAACGTTTGCACCTGCTCATGTGGATGGAATTCCAGAGGTTTTGCTGACCATACCAAAGCAAAGCCTCACTCCAACACAGAGTGAATGAAAAATAAGAAGGAAAAAAACTCTGTGACCACTTTAAACTTGTAGTTTATGAGTTGATGTTGAGAATACAAAAAGAGGCATTCATTTTCACTGTTGATATTTTTCGTAATATTTCTGAGAAAAATGTCTAAACTGATGACAGTGCAATCTACTTTGTTAGTAATGACCTTGCATCTACTATTATCTTTACATAAAAAAGTTGGGGAAAGGTTCAGATTTGATATTCTTCAAAATTGAATACATCACGTGTGCAGCTATTTGCTAAAACGGACCCAATTTTTAATCAGCTTTTTCCCTCTCTTTGGAGGATTAAGAATGCCTCATGCAAGAGTTATAGTCTTGTTATCAACATCTTATTAGAAAAAAAGTGTTATTTTTTTTGTCAGTTTGTTGCTTAAATAGCGAGTAGTCACAGTGTAAAAGAACAAAAATGGAAAAGGACATTCAGAAAAAGAAGAATGCCCTTACCTGCAGATCACCTCCTGCACACCCACCTGATAAGTGGTCAAATGAAACATGGCCTCATTACTCCTTGGGAGAAGATTTTCATGTCGGCTTCCCAGCTTCATTATGAATGACCATTCCCCCCATGCTTTTCTATGGACTATCACACAGTTACTGCCCAGTAGGACAAAGTTGGCCCAAAGGGACAGAGCTGATGGCTCAAGGGGGCTGTGGCAGCTGAGGGAGGGGTGGTATGGAATCAGCTCACCTGCTGGATCCACCCAGGGACAATAACTGCAGAGCTCACAGAATGCAATCAAGTGCATTCTTCCCTTGGGTGATTAAAGAAATATCCAATTTGATGCAACCGAGCTACAAAAGCTCTCTGTATCCTTCTTCTGCCAAGCGCAGAAGAATGCTTTGCTTTAAGCAATCTACAAAAAGTGCAGTATGCCAAAGACATATCACTTACATGGAATCCAGGTAGCTTCATGCAATCACTGATTATGCATAATTATGCCAAAAGTAAGGGGGGAAAAAAATCTAAATGAAGTCAGTCAGCTTAGCAGTAGTCAAGGTTTGCTGTACTTCTCCCAAGGGAAACCTGTGGAGGTTCACCAGGAACCCCTCTTTTCTACTAATGCAATGAATCTAAAATTAACAATGAAAAATACTTCTTCATGCTGGTTTTGTAACTACACCGAGTTCAAAATCTGAAAACAAGATAAAATTGATATAAAGCCTCTTTCAATTATACAAGACAAGATATAAGTGACAAGTGAAAAATCTAAGCAAGTCGCGAGAATTTTCCCTATTTCTTTCAGGTTTCTGTCTCCCACAGTCTCTAGCAATGGCATAAATCACATCTCTGTTTCTTCAAGGTGTGATTAAATGTGCGACGTTGTTTTCTCCAGTTGGACATCACTTAACAGCAGTTGTGCCTTAATATATTCAGAATCAATTACCTTTCACGCATCATGCTGTCTCAACTTTTAGCAGTTGTTTGTGGTGCTAAGTTCTCCTGGATAATTAGAGGATCTGCATCTCCATCATTATAAAAGATTACTTTTGGTAGGGTTTGCGCAGGGCTACCAACAATGCTACAGTCACAGGAATCTTAATAAGAGCCAGCTTGTTTCTCACACTAACACTCCAAATCTTTAATAACTTTAGCCCACAGTATTCATAGAAGACAATTAAACACCTTTATCAACATTTGCTATCAGCAAGAAGGTAAAGCTCAGAGGCGACGTGGTTAGATGCTCACAGACTAAGCACCCTGTGTACCTGCATCTCTAAAGCACAGACACATTGGGGAGAAGCCACAAGTGTACCGATGGTGGAGGAAGAAAGAGTTTAGATCAATTCTGGAAAAGGCCTGAGCTTTTGGCACCAATATACCCATGTTTTAAATGACTGCAATAGTCCCAGGCCAGTCTAGCTTAATTAGGGAGGATTCACAGACAGGAGTCCTGACTAAGCTATAGTACGTGATGATGGGGAAGAATAAAAATTAAAAAACCATTGGAGTTTTGCCTGCAGCAGGAGAAGGAAGTTTCCCAACGAGGGTTATTGTTCCAGAACTGTTTGATGAAATAATACACAAAGTAAGGCACTGCTAATAATTTCTGTGGACCCATGATGCCTTGCAATGCAGAGGAGTAGGTATACTCCCTGCATGGGAAGGGCTTCCTCATAGTTTCAGTCTGCAGAAAGACAATCATATATCAATGACAAAAGGCTAGAAGGCAATTTCTTAAGTTAGTGCTTTCTGTTGAGCAGAAATGGTCCCATCAACTTTCAAGGTGTGTGAGAGATTCAAATGGTTTTAACGCTCAGGCTTCTGTCCCAAATCAAATTGAACTGCCCTGAACAAATATTGCAAAGGACAAAGGTCAAGGCTTTATTTATATAATACAAGGATGTAATGCAATAACCGGCTGTTTGATACACGTAACTAAAAGTCAGGGACAAAGATGCAGACAGGATGTCAGCACTGCACAGGGAATTAGCCATACAACTCCCTCCCATTAATTACAGATACACGCATCCGAATCGCCATACATCATCATGAAAATGTACCAAGCAATTATTATGATTCATACTTTACTTTAACAGTGCAGAAAGTGAAAGAAGATGGTGCTGTTCCATCAGCATTAAGTAACCATGGCTGTTCTTCCTGTGTCCGAGAGCAGTGATGGAATATCATGGTAGTTGTCCCTTACCATTATGCTTTTCAAAATGTTACTTTTATACAGGGAATAAATATTCCCATAGCAGTTATCAGACACCAATAAAATATTTTTCTACAAATCCCTAACAAAAATTAAATTTTGTTACAACTTGCGAGATTACCAAAAGCCCATTGTGTATCCTCACATCTGCCAGAGGCAAAAGGGATTTATAAGCCCAGAAACACTTTGAAAACTTTAATTTCCAAATCCTTTGTGTAAAGTAACTTGCTTGCTTAACACGGGGCATATGCTGCAACTCACAGTGAGTACATCTACAATTTGGAGCTCACTGTATGTTTTGGGTAAAGGAGTACATCTTAGTTATGTGACATACATTCTCTTAGCAATGTTCTTGTCCAAAAAAAGTAACACAAAAAAAATTTCCCTACGTATTAGCAACGTACGTAAGGGATAAAAGATCCTCCTTATCATTAGAATCAGTTGAGCTCAAATATTCTTGCACATTTGTCATTGATGTGAATAGAGGATGAGAGTGCATTAAACAATCTGAATTTGATCCCTGAAAATCCTAGTGATCAGATTCAGACAGCAAGGAACTGTTTCTCAAGAGCTGGTATCTCATGCAACAAAGCTCCTTGGATGTTCAGAGACTGCATGATACTGGTTCTTACAGTAAAACTGAGTTCAAAAGATAATGAAAAATGCTCAAAACATAGAAAAGGAATGCACAACACAATTATTCACAAAATGGATTGAAATATCCCTGACAATACAGAAATGTAATTAATTTGGCTGGGCCTAAAATCTGGTCTTCTCTTTCTATAATGGGATTACTGCATCTAATACAAATGTTAACTTTCTGATTTATGCAAGACTACCGCAAAGACAAAATCCACTGAATGATAACAGCACATATCTAAAGCTTTGCTGCATTATACCACAAGTCTGCTGACATTTGGCTTTGTCCTCATGACATCTGTAATTAATGCAAAACTGGAGCCCTTAGAAGGGCTTTAAAATAATGTTTATCAGCAGTAGTTTAGGTGAGGTCATGTATTTTCTGATGTTTTCTATACACTTTCTATTCTTGCTTTGGAAACTATGGCCCTTCATGTAGTCTCTAAGTGATGGAAAAGACCCATCAAAGCTTTTCTGGTAACCAGGTGTATCCCATTTTCCCAGGAGCAGTGTTTCTCTGGCAGCAAAGGATGACTTTACCTCAAATGAACTGCGTCCTGTGGGCCAGGAGAAAACTGAGCCAAGAATCTGCTCCTCAGCTGAGCTATTTCACAGGTGAAATCACTGGTTATGGTTCACATTCACCAGCTGAGCCTTGAAGGGGTCCATGCTTGGAAATAGGAACCTCTTAATTGCCCTTTGATGCTCTCCACATAGGTCCAATATTCTCTATCTGTAGGCTTTGCTCATGGGCACTCAGGGCACTCTCCTTCACTGGACCCCTCTCACAATCCCCATAAACATGGCAGTGCCTGTAGTCACCTCTCAGCACTTCTGGAGCTGCACAGCCAGTGACAAAGAACACGGGGAACAGCTTTCTGCTTTGTTCTCTTTCCTTGTCATGGTAAACAACAATCAGACAACATTCCTAAGGACATTATTTACTGACGTTTCTATAGCATAGCAATCAGTACATAAATTTCAATGCATACATCTGTACAAAGTACTTAAAAAACTTCAATCCCAAGTTTTTTGTTTTGTTTTTGGTTTTTAAACTCGAATCTGTTTTCATCAGAGATGAAAAATGATTGTGGCCCTTTATGCTTAATCAGTCTTTGCCAAGCTGACAACAGATATCCAAATTACCAATTGAACTACAAAATTTTTGGTCACTGCTGCTATTTCATTATCATAACATCACACTCCAGCTTTGAGACATAAAGGCCTTAAATTAAGGCACGGAAGATGATTAATATAAGAACGGCAAAATGTGTGTGTTAGGAATATTGATTTTTGACATTACAGTTCAGTTCCTCAGGATGGGAACATGCTCAGTTTCCCAGGTATTTGACAGCTGAAGAAGCACAGTGTGCAGTAGAAGCTGTCACCCAATTAAACCTGCTCTTTAATTTCTATAACTAATCTCCTGTCTAAATCTACTAAAGAGAGATTCTCCACACAGATGAAAGCTTACCTCAATTTACCATCTCTCCTGACCTGCTCCAGTGAACGACGGCTCTGCAGTTTGCAGCCTGAGGTACTTATATGAAACTTTGGTGAACATCTTTTTGTAGACATAAAACTCATGAGTCCAAGCTATCAGTTTTGTCAGCTTCAGGCTGCCCTGAGTCCTGCACTACATACACTAAACCATGCTCAAGAAAAGTGCCCCACAGCCCAGCGCACCGTGAAGGGCAAAACCTTTCCAGATGAGAATACACTGCTCTAAAGTTGGTTCCTCTAAATCAAATAGGGAGGTAAGTCGCAAGTTTCTGACCACGAGTTGAAAGGCATTTTAGCCAGCTGCTCATCCATTTATCTAAATGTGAGCCATAACACAGATTTCAAAGTCTTTAATTAGCTCAATGACATTGCTACGCCTACACATGATTGCTTATGGGAAAGAAAAAAAGAAGTAAAGTGGACTGGGTCTTCCAGAACCTATGCTTAATCAAAAAGGTGTGATGAGAAGAAAGTGAATGTATGGAAACATGGTGCCTCAGAGACAAGGGGATATAAAAGTTCTTTATCACCACTCAACGTCAAAGTAGTTGAACGTTTCACATACGACAAAGATTTAAGCACAATATTGAGAGACGACATTATAATTTCAGGTCTGCAGAAAGAAACCTGATCCCAGAATAAAATAATCTAAGCAGTGGGGAACTCCCAGAGACTGGGCATCCCCTAATTCAATGCCTGTCTTGTGCATTTTGACATTTGCACGATGAAAAGTACAAAGGGTCTTGTGTTTACTTTTCGCCTCTAGCTGCTATTGTAAAACACAGGAACATAAATATTGTTCACATTATTTCAGCAATGCACTACAGCAAATCTAGAAAATGAGATGCAAAATTCTGAACTAAGAGTCCAGTGTGCCCCAACCAACAATTCATCTGTCCTCCTTACAAAGGAAGAAGAAACAGAAGTGGGAGCAGAAAGCAGCAACAGAAGGAAGATGGGAACAGACAGAACTTCACACAGACCCATCTCTGCAGGATGCCTTCTACTGCCCCAGGCAACTGCTGGAATAAAAAAAAAGGTCAAAAACCAAGCCAAACCTCCATAAATCAAACTGCATCTAGAAGCTTGTTCCTAGAGAATACGGGTGGATGCAGCAGGAAAATAGTGATGCAAACAACTTAAATGAATGCATCTGAACCTTTTCGATTAAAAGAAAATCTAATTCATTTCAGTCTGTAAAATAAATAGAGAGCTTATTGGCAGGGCAGAGCTACCATGTTTCAGGGGTATGTGTTTTATTATTGCCTGCTTTTGAATTGCAAACCAGCGACCTCAAAGGGATTTAAAGAAAGACCATTGAAAGAGATGTTCATGCAGTCCAATGCCTTAGAAGAATAGGGAAGGCTCCTGAGATGCCACTGTGACTACAAATAGTGACAAAGTTTCTTGAAGTCCTTCAGAAAGGGATTAACATCTCCATGCTGACACACACACCCCACATAACCAGGTACCCCAAAACTGCCTTGTTCTGCAAAATGTGAGTCACACATTCAGTGCAGATGTGTGAGTAAGAACTACAAGTACAGGGAAGTGTGATCATATGCTCCTCATGTAATTATTTATGGCATGAGCGGTCTTCTATTAGGGAGAGCAAAATACTGTCCTTTCTGAAATCAGCCACGTAAAATCCTGTTGACTTGTGAAGGTCTCCGATTTCAGTAAGTAGTACATAATCCTGAAATCACAACTGTGCAGACATGCATGGAGAGAGCACTATTTGAGTGTTGCTCAAATAGTTGGTAATCTTTTGAGAACAGAATATTATTGAAGCTATGGCACTTCAGATGTTTTTGACTCCTGGTCCCAGCTCCTCTAAGACCTCTCCGGTGGTTATTTTGGTTAGAGCTCTTGAAGGTAATACAGAGCGACCCTTTCTCCCAGAGATGGGAGATATACCCAGCTCTTCTCAACCAAATGCGCTTTTTTCTCCTCCAGTTCCCACCTTTCAACATCCCAGTGGGCTTTTCTACTTCTGTATGGATCCACCCCTCACCAATTCCCCAAAGTTCCAATTTCTTCCAACTCAAAACACTGTAAGCTGTACTGTAGCACTCACTGTGCCTTTGTGCAGGTACGAAGTCAAGCAAAGTGGGAGATTACTTCTCCTTGCTACATTCATGTGAGATGTTCCAATCTCACCTGGCTTGAATCTGCCTAAGCACTGGGTCTTCTCTCGAACCATCTAACTACCCAACAATGCTTCTGTAAACTGGAGATACATATTCATGCTGAGAGGCACGCAGTGGGGTCATCACTATGCATTACCAAGCTGGGTTAGCTGGGATGGGGAGCAGCCACCACCCAGTGGTGCTGTGGTGGCCTAATGAAGCAGCAGGCTCAGTCCCCAACACAGCATCTCACCTCGCACAGAACTGTCACCACAATTGGAAGTAATTGGAGGCATTTTCGCCAGGCTCAGCAGGGAGCACAAGGAGCAAAAGGGCAGGGGTGAGCAGCTGCTGGGGCCCGGCTGCAGTCCCTGGGGTGGGAGCATGATGATGGCAGGGTATGGAGAAGGTCGCAGTGCCACTGGGTTGCCCTAGAAGGCAGGGTGCAAGCCCTGGGGCTGTCTGTCAGCCACAACCATGTAAGAACGTAAAAATAAACCTGAGCTAAAGTGTTGCTGACATCCTCAGTTATATAAGGGGCTGGCTTCAGAGAGCAGCCTTGCCGCTGTGTTGTTACAGACTCCCTTCCACCCTTCTTGCTCCATTTCTCATCGATGGCTATAGCTCAGCCTCAGAATACAGAGGCTGGTCCGTGCTTGTGCTGGTCTCCTTACCACACACAGAGCAGGAATTTGGAGCAGGGTTATTGTTTGGGGTACTTCAGGACTCAACGTTCTCCTGAAGTGGGCTTTGTTTCTTTTAAAAGCATTATTATTTAACAGCTTGAATAAAAATAATACTGAAGTGTGAAAAGGGGCACTTGTGCTACACCAACCTGAACTATTAAATTCCAAAGTGCTCCTACACACCGCCCATAAAATGGAAGATGTTTTGTAATTGCATTTGCTACAGACATGTGGAATGGTATTCATCTCAGGCCAAGCCTTTTGTTTTTAATATAGCTGAGGTTCTCCAGAGCATCCTCTACCCTCAGGCTGAAGTGTAGCTGAGGTGCAAATGCAGAAGTCACAGGCTGGCCTACTCCGAGTTGGTTCTATGGTGTTCCAGGGCAGAAATACAGTTACTCATAAGAAAACAGCATTCAAATTGGCCTTCAGAGAAAATGGGTGCAAGAAAGTTCCTGTAAACACTGAAAGAGCCAAAGCAATGACAAAGCAGTTGTAACCCATTCTTCTCATGCCACATTCTTGGTTTCTGGTTGCTTTGTCTCCATCTTTAGACAACACACATTTACTGAGGATATAACAGATATCTTTCTAAGTCTTACATTTGCTGCAATAGGATATAGTTGCTTCATGCCCAAATAACATCCTGAGGCAAAATACTACAGTAAGAATTAATATTCTGGAAGGCTGTATAGGATCTGTGATCCCAAGTGAGTCTTTGAGTGTGCTTTATTGATTTGTTTTGGCTGTATGCGAACAAAGAATTGAGCTTTATCTTATGTTGGCACTATACTGCAGAAATGGGAGCTTTTGCCCTGGTCAGAATCAGGCCTTCAATCCTAGAGCCAACAATAGCAAAAGACTAAAATATGACCTCTTCATGAAGAGTTGTCTGAAGAATGAGCTGTGCTAAAACCCAGCCTCACATCTCCTCTTACAAGTGGTGAACACTCCCACTCCCCTTCTGGAGCTCTGCTCCTAACTCATTCCAGGAAATTCAAATGGCCAAAGACGAGAGCTGCGATTGATTTTTCTCAAGTTTTCTCTTTTGTCATGAAAACTCCTTTTGCCAGATTCCTGCATCCTCCGCTTGCCTCCCAGGAGTCCATTCTAGCCAACTTCCACTCTTCCCTTTAGTACCCGACACTGCTGTCTTTGTCTGACAAGGTGCACAGAGTTCAGGTTTTCCCCTCTTCATTTCTCTTTGGACCTGACACCACTGCTGACCCCTGCTCAGCCTTCTCTTTGAAGTGCTTTCTTTGCCCTCGGCATTCCCACTGGATCGCGTTAACCCTCCTTCCCTCCCCACTCCATCAGTTGGCTTCAATAAGGGAGAGAAGCTCAATGGAACCCCCGTTTTCGTCTTATCAGCACTCTTTCGCTTCTCATAAAATCCTACCCACCTCCCACATAAAACAGTCTGGCAAAAACCAACCACTGGGGAGGACTGGAAACCTCTGCTAGATGTCATGCCAGGAATACCGCCTGCTGCATGACGTAAGCTGTCTGAGCATGTCTTCATTTGACCAGCTCTCCAAGTTGATTGTATTTACGTGCTATATTTTGGCTGTGTGCTCTAAATGATGCTACTCTTACAGTTCTGTATCATTGCTCAGCTCTATTGCAATTTTAATAGTAAAATAAACCAACAAATTTGGCTTAAGTATAGATGGCTGATTTAATTCAGTGACATTGGTGCTACAACTACTAACTGATGGATGTTCGGGTCTAAACAAAAAATGGTATCAGCACGAAGAGAATGGTTTTTCTCTCACTCATTAAAGACTCCTGAAAGCTTTCCAGATCTATAAATATTCACATTATTCCCACAGAGGGGTAAAAAGAGAATGATTTGTATCCTTCTGGCTTGTTGTGTTAACACATACCCATTTTTCAGCGTTTCCCAGTTGGATAAATACCATGACAAACAGAGGAAACCCCTGTGAGAGAAAATACATTTTAAAGTAAATTGCGCTGATGTGTCATTTATAAATATTTGCAATGTTAGAGGGAAAATATCTCTATTCATCACACTAATGTATGCTGAATACAAAGATCTCCATTGATGCTTTCCCCCCCCCCCACCACTATGAAGAGGATTTCCAGCATAGTAAAAGAAGTGGAGACTCGTGCATGTTGTGTAAACATACATAAACCTACACACAAACCAAAACACTTCAAAATAAAAAATATATTTTAAGTATAATAGCAAAGCTTGATTTATTTTCTGTACCTCTTCTGCCAGAAAGCAGAAGATATCACAAAACCTGAGTCATGTCGCCTGAGGATCAAAACCAGAAATTTTTCAGAGCTCAATAAATATAACCTCTTAATTATTCCACTAATAAGAATGGATGATGACATTTAAACAAGCACGCACAAACATTCTTTTGGTAAAAAATTACATTGCAGAGATAAATGGTGGGGGCTTGGGAATACTCCACTTAACAGAACAGGACATGTATGGATCCCTCTCGCCATCTCTGCAGCGTTTCTCATGATTGCTTTCTAGATCACTTACTGCTTTAAAGGATTATCATAGCTACTAATCCTGCTTCTGATTTCTTAAGCCACCACCTGAGAATAGCACAACAGTGCCTTGTTTGCTGAGAACAAGCACATTTCCACACATAGATGTGATGTGTGTACACACGCAGCTCCCCAGAAACAGCATATGAATGTAGAGAACAGCATTCAAACTCCCCAGCCTTAAACTGGGCTTAAGTGTTCCCTTGCCATCACTGGACGAGTTAATCCCTTTGTGCCATGCTATACCCATGGAGAGGCAGTAACAACCTCACCTTGCACGTTTCGTGCAAGCACTGCCTCTGATCTCAGGCAAACATGTATTCCTCACAGTTGCTCATTCTCTAGTTTCCATCATCATCATGCAATTAAAGGATTTCTGATGCGACTCATTAAAAAATCTGCCCCATTAAGCTGTCCAAATTACAAACTGTTCAAAAGGCACCGGGCGCTGCATACAGCCTGCTTCTGTGCAGCAACTTCCCACCTCCAACAATGAAAAATAGAAACCACACAACTTCCCCAGCCTTGATTACGCCATATTCCCTGTGAGCACTAAGGCCACTGGAGCAGCTCTCCCTGGAGCAGATGCCTGAGGGTTGCAGGAGGAACCCTTCCATCTCCTTCAAGGATTTTAGCAAGGTGAACTCTTGCTGTTCCAAAGCTGGCTAAAAGCCATCAGTCATTTTGCACTGGCCATTAAGCAGCCTGCAGGCAACCAGCACGGATCCGAAGCTGTCTCATATGTTTGTTTTGCTGGGGGGGAAATCAGGTAGGGAATGGAAACTCTGGCACAACCCATGCCTCAGTTCCTTACACAAATATCATCTCACATCCTTCCTTTCTGGCTTATAAATTTCATTGCATGTGTTCTCGAGGTCTCAGCATTGTCCCGGACAGTGACAAAGCAGCATATCTCTACCATGCAGCTCGAGGGCAGAAACAACTTTGTCCACACTGGTGAGTTCAGGGCACCAGAGGAGGGCAGAAACCTGCAGCCAGGAGCAGAGGGAGCAGTAATGGGCCATGCTCTGAGCTTTTCCTCCACAGCACGGGGGAAATCACTTTCAGGAACAACAGAGTACGTACATTTTGTACCATATTAAAGAGGGAAAATAACAGCAAGGAGAAGAAAGCCTGTGTTGTGAGGGATGTTCCAGCAGAGGTGATTAATGGTGCTGAAAGAAACCCCAACTGTTATTTCAGATTTCTTTCCAGTTAGCCACAAAGTTACTCCCTCTTCTTTTCCTTTTGTTTTTATTTTTCTTCTTCCTTTTACCTTTGTGTTTGATTTAAAGTTGTTTGCTGATTTGTATTATGACCGCAAAAATAAAGGATCTGCACAAACTGTATGCATGTGGGTTTAAAGCATTGCCTTTGATGGCTCATTAGCTGCATGTGGCTACATGCAACACTGCTTGGCTGAGATATATTGCCCAGCATTTAATTCCAGAATAATTTCAAAGGCATTAAATTGAATGCTTGCCCTTTTCACCATGGTATTTAAATGGCACTTTGCATGCCAAGCTGAAAAAAAAAAAAAGAAGAGAAAACACAGATGCAGTACTGTTGGGGCATATAGTGAACTTTGTTTAAATGTTAAACATTTATTAGATTTTTATTTTTTTTAACCAGATAGTGTTAAACCACTTGTTACTTCAATTAACTTTCTTTGCTACAAGGGAAAAAGGAGGGAGGGGGGGGTTGTACTAACAAGCACTGCTCAGAACTAGTGAACAGCATCTTGTTTGTTCAGGGACACTTAAAGACAAGAATGGTTTCAGGCTGGAGAGAAGGAAAAGGAAGCAAAAACAATCCATGTGCACATTTCTGTGCTGACTGAGTAGAATCAGCCAGACAAAGCTTCTCCCGCAGCAGAAGGGATATCAAGATCCAGAATGAACTGAAGATCCCAAGCCTCATGGCTTGGCAGACACGGCCATGGCTGCCCCAATACATGCAGGCAGGCAGGGGCGAGCACTCAGCTGGCAGCCCCACAGTGAAGGCCGGGTTGGAGGCCTGCCCCATGCTCAACAACAGCCCTAAGTCAGGCTGCACCCTCAGTCTGTGCTAATCTACAGACCCTGTGTTTCCTCATTTTCCCTCAACCCCTGCAGTTCCAGAAATGACTTCTGCTGAAACATGACATATTTCACATTATTGATTTTTAAGGTGAAACTTTCATTTTTGAAATGAAACGAACCCAAAGCACAGTGTTGCTTGAACTTGCAGCAATGTGTCACATCAGCACAGTCAAATGTGCAGTTGCAGCAGCCCAGAGCTTTGTCCTCATGCCTCATCTCTCTATCAGCATCCCTGCATGACCAACACTTTGACATCTCAACACTGGCATGGAAATGCTGTTACAGTGATTTATAAACAGCATAGCTGCTTTCACCAATTTATTTTACATGTGGTTACAGTCAGGATGAATGCCCAAACACCAGAGCTGGTGGGTCACGTGGAGTCTGAAGGGCAGTGGGCATCACATCAGTCCAGATAAATCCAGATGTCACATTAACCTCCTGAATTCCATGATCATTTAAGTCTGCTAATAAAATTTCATTAACAGAGAGACCAAACTTCTTCCCATGCCTGAAAACACACTCGTGCAGACACCAATCCTTTCCATTTCTGTCCTGCACCAAAGGAAATGCAAAAAAGCAAATCTGCACATGTGACTTTGGCTCTCTGCCCTGTCAGCAGCAGGGCAAGTGCTGGGGGCAGAGAGATTACCCGAACTGCGGAATTCTGGCACGTCTACTATTAATTGGGAACTTTGTGTTACCTGTAACCAGAGTATATCAATGGTTCTATCAGTCATTCAGTAACTAATGAGAGCTTTCCTCTATTAAGCCATTCTATCATGCACAAAGGTTGGAAAAGAGACCTTACATTGCTCGACTTGTCACAAAGGTGCAGAAGTGAGGCTGATTCTAAAAGGATGGAACTACCCAGTTACAATTTAAATGTAACATACGCCCAGCTATAAGTATACCTTCAATGTCATGTCAACAGTATTTCCTACTTTCATCCAGTCATGGAATATTTCAACATAAGGGCCCTAAAGAGTTTTCCCTAAGATCTATTTCATACGTTTAAATAAAGCTTCAGCTTCAAATAAGCAGGGTTTAAAGTCCTGCTTTTACAAGATTTCATGGCATGTTGAAGCACCAAGGACCAGGGTTCTGGACAAGTGATTTACTGACATTGGGGTTATCCAGAGGTTTAATTCGTCATGCATCTCCCACACACAATTTGTTTCTCTTCTCTTTCTTAGGAGGCAGTATGCAGCACACCACCAGCAGTCAATGCAGTGAACGAACCTCCCTTTGCACAGCAGCAATTCATTTTTCTCAGCTTCCCTCCAGCTAGATATCAATGATTCCCCAGGATCTGCAAAACCTTTAAGAGCCTGTCAGAAATACGGGAGCCTCCTTTTTCCTGCTGTTCAGTTCAACACAGCCTCTGCACTTACATTACCCAGCTTTGTGCATCAATCTCATTCCTTCCACGTTTATAAAATATGAGGTGCTAGTGTTTTAATCCCATGATCTGCCAGCCGTAGTCCCATTCATCTGCCAAGATGGAGGCAGCCCTGCTGAGAGCAGGTTAAAAGTTACGCCTGATCCATCAATGCCTTTACTTTTGGAAGCTGGATTATTCCAGTGCTTTAAGAGAAGGTCCTATCCCATGCCTTGCACCAGTCACCACAGTTGGAGTTGGATTTTGCCATAGCAGCATGCAGGGAGACAGTCAGTTCTGACATTTCCTTGCTTTCTCTGAATATCTCACACCTGCAAGGCTGGAGATTTGCATCATGATGACCCCACCCTTGAAAAAACCATCACACATTTTCCACCTTGGTTCTTGTACAAGGCTAATGCCACACACCAGTGATTAGGCAGGGATGTTTTCAAGGAGTTAAGGCTCACCAGAGCAGACCTATTTCTCAAGGTTAATAATGGCTCAAATCCTGTGAGTGACCAACTGCTCCAGTCCCTGCTCTTAACTCATTCAGAGGCTCCAGTCTCTCTCTGCAATTCATTTAAGTCATTGAACGAGTGGAAATTCACTGAAAACACCCATTAGTAGAAATTACATGGATATGCCGACTGGTAGGACAAACTATCACATCACAAATACATAGTTGCATGCAGTAATATGAACCCTGCAAGAGATTAATTAGTGAAGCTAACATAAAACAAATAAAATCTGTTAAACCAGGCATGATTTCCTCTACAACCTGCTTGATTTTGATGCAACATATTCTATAATGGTGTTTTTCATTGGGTTTGTGCTTTTTACCCTTCTGTGTCCTTCTCCAAAAAAAACCACCAAAGATCTTCTCCAAAGTTACCTCCACAGAACAGCCCAAGAGGTTCTAGTGAGGACCTTTGTGGCAATATTCATGCAAAGGACAGAATAACAGTTTACTTATTGAGTTTAATAAAGGTCTTCAAAACACACAGATGGATTAGTACTCATCTCCTGCTGACACCTGAACTCATGCATCTGCCTCAATCAACCTGCAGACATAATTTAACCACACGTTCAATGAATCCCAGAAGTAAATTGTGGGTACTCACAGACAAGACTGCAGCAACACAACACGTGCAGGCAGATGCCTGTGACCAAACCTGAGAGAACGTGTCTACAGAACCCTCCATCTGCAACAGTTATGATTGTATTACAGTAATACCTTAAAATCCCCACTGAGATACAGAGCTGTCAGCTACCATAAAGCCACAGAAGAAGCAGAACTGTCTGAAGGCCCCTGGGTGCTGAGGATGATTACCTCCATGTGCTGCTATCCCCTGGATGCACCCGTTACCTCAGGATGCCTTTGTTGCTTGCCTTGTGTGCCCAACAGACCATTGTATAGAGAAAGAGGCAGTGAAACTGTTTCCACACTTTTTATTACAGAGACTTTCTCTGCATCCATCTGCACTTTATATCCTATGGCTCTCTGCCACAGATTTGTGATAAGCAGAGAAGTACCTCTCCCTTACAGTTTAACATCTTTAATGTGAAACAGAGATAATACAGTCCACCTCAGTTCCAGATCCAGCCAGAACATTTTTCTTTTAAAAGCAGTCTAGTAGTTTTAAGATTTTTCCTTGGAGCAGTGAAAATATGAAATAGAGCAGTCTCCAATTTTAAAATACTTTGTTCTAGGTTTTGGGGTATTTTACTGAGTGGTGTGCCCCTAGTATAGACAAATAAAAGGGGAACTCAATTTTCTGTCACAATGAAGATGACCAATAAAATTTTAAACGTGGACAATACCTATACAGCTCTATAAAACCTGAGAGGATTCATAAAGCTCCCTTTACAAGCCTAGAGACCCTCACAGAATGTATTCTATAGGAGTATAAACTCTCCCATTTTACTATAGAAGAGATACATTGCCCATTATGGTACGCTCCTCAGTGTTGCCTGAATTACCCTCCTGAAAGGTTAGGGATTGCTCTTTGGTACGAGGGGGCTGCTGGGCAATAGCAAGCTGCCAGCAGCATGGAACGCCTCCAGAGCAGAACTCAGCGCACCAGGAGAATACGGACTGTTAATTAAATCAAAGCAAATGTGACTCTGCATTACACAGCAGCCTGCAGGGTTCATCTGAAATCACGAAGCTCTTGGAAAAGAGTGGATCGTTGCCCTGCAGACTAAATAGAAAAGATACGGAAATGAGGTAAAAAGTGCTGCTTAGAGGCAAAGTCGATGTGGTGACTGCCTGCAGATGTCAGGAGTCCTGCGTACCCTTTCTGAGGTTTACTTCTTGAATGTGAATGGGTGCAATTCTTCCAACCCAATTAGACAGAGAGAAACCAAAATGGAGCAGGCAGAAAGGCGGCAAGGTAGCAAGAGGTTTGGGGAGGTTCAGATACCCCCAAACGGCAAAACTCAACATGCTTGGAGCTTGCTTGTCTGCAGCAAGAAAAGGCTACACCACAAAGTCCACCAGAAGCCAGCCCTGCACAAAAAAAAAAGGGAGCTCCTGCAGAACAAGGCTGGCTGGTACTTTCATAAGGGTCACTGATCACTACTGACCAGCACCTGCATAAGAGGATGCTGGGAACCAAACTTAAGGTGGCAGAATAGCAATCAAACATTTGACAAAACTTTTACAGTTGCATGGAAACCAAAGCAGAAATATTCAGGAGGGACCTTTAGCCTTGGAAGGGAAGGAAAGGTGGGTAGCAGGGAGGCATTTATTAGGTTCTGCCTCTTTGTAGCAAGCAGAAGGATTCAGGTAGACCTGTGGTTGCAGCCAAGGATTGGATGCTGATACTGAAGTGCTCTCAGCTCTGGAGCAGACTACAGTGAAGGGTCTGTCCTGATCATACCTACATAGCAAAGCAGATTTATTGCCTGTGTGCTTAGAGACAACGAGCCAAAATGTCTTAAAGCACTGATAAGAAATTTGTGAGGCATACCAAAGAAGAGGAAAAAGAAAAAAAAGCAAACAACAGCATACAGTTTTGTTCTGCCTAGAAAAGCAGAAATTCTTCCCAGATCGGCAAAGAAAGGTCTCTAGGAATATATGAATTAGAAGCTGAGGATTTGATTAAGCAAAGCACTTTAATGTACTTAAAAATCTTTGCTGCATTAAGGCCCAAATCAAGCAAGGTACAGATGTAATTAGAGAAAGAGGATTAGAGGGTCAGATTCTCTCTTCATTATGGAAAAAGGATGCACAGAGTTTACAACTTTGCAGGGCACACAGAAAATAGAGGCCATTGGCCTGGGCAACCCAAGGATTTTTCTTCCTAATTTCCCTCCCCAGTTCTGGTAGGAGCTGTCATGTTGAATGCTTGGATGCCTACAACAGGCTGAGCCGTGTTTGCTTCACAGCAGTCTTCACTGCAGCGTAAATATTAGAGGACTACACTATGATAGCAAACATTATTAAATATATTAATAAAGCACGTTTCCCTATTTATTAATTTAGAGACATCGAATGTAAATGCCCTTCTGAAGGCCCACCACACTACAGGACATGCACACTCTCCATTTTCGTCTGCTGAAATGAGTGAAGCCCTGCAATGCACACAGTTGGTGCTGTGCTTCACCTCAAAATGACTCGGACACAGCCCTTGCAATACTGGAACAGGACTGGATCATTGGCAGGATGCTGATTCATTTCAAGTGGCTAATGATGGCCTGAAGAATAATGAAGTCCGGGAACATAAGAAATTCTTATCTTTTTGCATTAGGCAATCAAGAACTGTAACTCCTTAATTGCACTCCTACCTACTTTTTTCTTTTAATGTCATCTTTTCCTGTAAGGGAAGATAAAACATATCTGAATTTGGGGATTTATGCTTTAAGTCACTACTGAAATGTTCTTGTTCATTTCTTTTATATCTCTGGGCATTGAATTTTCAGCACAGAGAATGGTTTGGGAAAAAAAAAATTAAAAGGTAACGATGGAAAAATATTCAATAACATGTGCAAGAGCATAGCTGCATTAGAAATAGGTTCACAGAGCACAGCTTAGAGAAGCAGTAAAGGGCACAAGAAACACATCCAAAAATCACATCTCCAGATAGGTAAGGATGCAGTGAGCACACAGCCTGCTGAACACCTGGTACTGCTGCTGGCCATGGACACAAGGTGGCAGGAACATGTAACACCCGGTTGGTACAAGTGCTCCCCTGGAAATAATGTGAGTCACCACCAAGGCAAACTACGATTGCAAGCCCAGCCTTGTTACTGCTGAAGGGATGCCAGCACCTGGGTCATGTATTTAGTGTCAATACACTGACACTAAACAGTCTTAAATCCAGGATGCAGCAAGTGTTCACAAGCAGCAGTGAACACTGGTAAAAGATTCTGATAAGAGAAAGATACAGACCAGTCCTTTGTCATAGGTATTTGTGTGTTGTTAGCAGGAAAGGAAAATAAAATATCAGGAGAAGTTTGCCAATGGCTTAAAAGCCAAAGACCAAACATTTGCTGTTACACTGGGACTTCTGTATAGTACCATAAAGAAAAATCCCGCTAAGAATTCAAAATATGCCTTCAAAATAGAACAGAAAACAAAGATCCAAGTCCGATGTGAAGCATTCACAAGCAGTATTTGCAAGCAAAGAAAGAAAAAAAAAAGCAAACCCTCTGAACTGGAAACATAGGCCCTGAGAAGGAATCATCCCCTGAGAAGCTCTATTGGTTATAGCTCTCATGAAGTCCTTACAATTTCCCACTCAACGTATGAATGCAAATGGGTCTGGAGGGTGCTTTCACAAAGGGGATCCCACCCTCCCGAGCGATGCTGCCCTGCACGGTGACGTGTGTGTGCCGCTCTGCCTGGGGAAGGCTGGCATTGTGCTGGAACAAGGATTCTCAGCATGGGCTTCGTGAGCAGCGCCGAGGAGCTGGGTCATTCCTTTGCTGCTGAGGACAAAGTCCTCTTGGTAAAGCGCAGCTGAGACAGAGGAAGTTTCAATCAAAGTATGGGAAAGAAGAGCTTTGCTGTGCGAAATGCTGGGATGTGTTGAATAGAGGAGGCAGGGGGAATAACGGATGGCTAAACCAGCAGAAACAAGAGGATGAATTCAGCTTCTGCAGGCACAGTGTTTCACCAGTGAGATAAGGCTGAAGAACTGCATTTTAACTGGTTTGGTCACCGACCAAAGAGCTATAAATCTAAAGGCCCAGCCAAAGTGAAATAAGTTTGTGTTTCCCAGTTTATTGAGCCTCTCACTAGAAAAATGAAAACACCAGGAGAGACCCAGGCACTCGAGCAGAACTCCTTGCAATAATGAATGCAGTGTTCAGCACAGAGGATAGGTTGCCAAGGAAGGTTATCAAAACCAACGGATAAAGACAGTTTTAAAGACACATCTGGACACTGTTATGACAAGAGCTGTTTGAAGCACATGGGGATAAAGTTTTAATGAAATATTCTTAATGGGACAAACTTGCTAGGCTTAGTCAGATGAGAAAAGGCCACAGCTCCTGTGAGAGCCATTCATCACCAAAGCCAAAACCCCACCCAAGAAACTAGGGTAAAAAGGAGCTGGCAGGGACCGCCTGTTGCTGTTGCAATCACGTTTCCCTGGCATGAGGCAAAAAAAAATAAATTTCCATTTATTTAAGAGGTGTTTATCCAACCTGGGGGGGTTGGCTCTTCCTCAGAAAAGGGGCTAAAACCAATGAAGTGCTAGTGCAGATACATGAAGAGGAATGGATTTTGTGGAAAAAGGAGAGGTCTTATCAGAAAAGCAAGGTGAAAGAAACTACTGCAGAACAACAGCAAAAGTAATCAATGCCCAACAGCTCTTTATGACCCCAAGCAGTCTCCAGAAGGCCCAAACTATTCAATCTGGCAGCCAGAAGCAAAGCTATCTGCAGGTCAGTCATGGACATGAGAAAATTTCTGGTTTTATCCACATGTGAATGGTATACATTGCATGCAGGCCAGTGCATGAGCAGAGCTTTTAGTCTGACCCAAGCAAGACCCGCAGCTTCCATAGGCAGTGGCCAGACCAAATTCACTACTGAATCACAAAATATCCTGAGTTGCAAAAGACCTTCAAGGATCACTGAGTCCAACCCCTGGCTCCACACAGCATCACCCAGAATTCAAACCCTTTATCTGAGCGCACTGTCCAAGCCCCTCTCGAACTCCAGCAGCTCAGGGCCATGACTGCTGCCTTGGGGAGTCTGCTCCATGCCCACTGTCCTCCAGTGCAGAACCTTTCCCTAACCCCCACCCTGCCAAACCCAGCAGAACAAAGCCAGACCTCCTCCTGGCTTTCCCACAAGCACTCACATCTTGAGGCTTTGGGCATGGTCAAGACAGACTTGAATCTAAAAGGCAGACTGAGCCTCCCACTGCACACTGTGTGTATATATACATGTATATACACATTTTTTAAATGAGCACTTGGGAAATCATTGCTGTTGGCTGAATACAGTTATAAATCACATATCACTATTTTTCACAAGGAACCACTATAAATCCAATCCCTGTTTTAGAGGCGAGAAGTAGTGCAGCACTCCACACCATACAAAAAGACCATGGATCCCAGAACACCTACGAACTTTAGAGCTAAATTTACGTTCCTGGGGAATGTTTCTCACTGAGGACAGCAAGATATCCAGCTGCCCTTTCTGTGGGTGTCCTGGGACACAGGGTGCACAAATACAGCAGGCAGCTGGCTCATGGAGGACATTTCTCATTAAGGAAATGTTCCTGTAAATAAAGGAGACTACTGTATATCATCTCCCACCCGAGGCAGATGCTCTAACACAAGCCTGGGAGGCAGGGCTGTTCAGGCTCAGAATGAGAGTTAAGTCCTCAAAAGGGATCTGGAGAATGCCACAGCTGACAGCAGAGGGGAGGCAGAGGAAGCCGATTTAAAATCAAATGAAGAGCAGGCTGCATGTGGACAACAACATGCAGGAGCAGAAGGAAGTGAGGGGTGCAGGTATTCAGTCTTCATCACCGAATACTTGTTTGCCCCTCTCAAACATGTGCCTGCTCTAAGGAAAGACTAGCTCAAGTTGTGCCATCAGTTTGCTTAGAGTCCCATTTGTTGCACGTTTATTCAATGCAACGACCTTTTTCCTCCACTTCTGAGTACCATTGCCCTTCCACAGACAAATCTCCTGGCTGAAAAGTGACCAGGGTAGGCTCAGCTGGAATTAGCTGGTCATAAAAGGAGAACATCATCTTATTAAAATCACAAGAAGTTTATCCCTGTGGCTTTCAATAATCAGTCTAGAAGATACTTTAGGCCTTAATGCTACCCTTCTTAATTCTGTTGAGCAGCATTCTTGCTTTGCAATTAAATCCTTCTTCCACACAGGAGCAGCAGATCCAGAGATGAATCTCTCCTAACTTCAGCCACACAAATTCAAGGCACTTAGGTAAAGTCTTGACTATAGATTTTCAAAGACAAGAAATCCCACCATGGAAACACTTCTTTCTGCACTTGCTTGCAGAAGATGCTGGAAGCTTACGGTTGCATTATTGTAACACATAATAAAACACTCAAACCACTATTTCTACATCTACTGAAGTTCAGCACACACTTAGTTGCTTTGTTAATCTGAAGCCCTAAAAAACAGAAATATAAATCACTTCAGCTGCAAAACCCCTCCCCAAAGGCCAACTGACTCTATTTTATTCCAGAGGAACAGTTTGTACAAATCTAATTAGGTAATTTACAAGTTCCACAGCAAAGGACTGAGTCATCTGTACAACAAACTCAGAAGAGTGTTAGCAAGAAAGTCACAGAAGCTTTTGATTAAGGAGAACTTAATCACAGTATCATGGAACAAATTTCTTGCTTGGAATGCAGACCAGAATTATTCAAGAATTTCTCTAGTGAAATTGGTCAGACCTCAACCACCAAGACTTGCTATGCAGATGCAAGGTAGTAACGACTCAAGAAGTCAGAGACATTCTGAGAACAAATACCCACAAAGCATCAGTGATAGCATACAAATCAGAAAACCACTCAGTGCCGAGCAAACTATACACCAGTGACACAAAAGCAATGCACACAAGAAGGGAAAGAACAGAAAAATCCCGATACCATATTTCAGGCTGAGATTGCTCCATGAGTGTTAGGAGTTCTGTCCAGACAGAGATGACCATTTCAAAGAAGCCTAAGCACTCCAGTTTTCCTGTACTTCCCTTCTGACTGCTCCATAGTCAGTGTTACTCAAACCTTGGCATTATTGAATCACACACGATCCTAGGAAACACAGTTCTAATAAATGTTAACTTTCCTTCTGCAGATGGGGTGGGAAGGGAGCAAACTCCATTTTTAGATGCTTAAGTTGCCAGAAGATTTAATAGCTTCCACTTGCAACTAAATGACAGCCTAAGAATTAAAAAAAAAAAAAAAAAAAAAAAAGAATTTGAGTAGGACCAGAGATTCCAGAGTAAGAATTTAAATACATGGTTATTGTGGGTGTTTTCCCTTTTCGAAGAAGAGATTTTGCATAGCTGTGTTTTGTCACCTCTCCAAGATATTTGCTTGTCTTAGGACAGAAGATCAGCAAAGCAGATGGTGCTGCGTCCCTACGGTGGTTAAGGCATTCCTCTGGAGCAGGGAGCACAGCTCAGCTCAGAGTCACCCCAGCCAACCTTCTCCAAAGAGAAGGGAGTAAAGATGTGTCCTACAAACCCCATTCTATATAAGCAGCTGGGCTTTGCTTTCCTGCTAAACTCCAAACTCAGTCACGCTGTTTTCTGCATCTCATCCTCACTGTTTTATATTTCTGTTGTCACTCTTAGGTCATTCTTCTAAAATTGAACACGTACCATTTATTTTCTGCAGTACCTACAGCATTGGTTAGTAGTTATTACAAGTAGCAGAGAAAAAAATAACACCAAACCTATGTTGAAAGCTTGGGTATGACCTTCTTTTTTCTGAGAGTTTATTCATTCTCTCTAGGAAATGACTAAAAACTGCAAGGAATCTGCAGCAAGGCAAATTAGAATGCTTGACATAAGTAAATTTAGGTAATTCACTGCCAGCAAGTATTTTGAAGTTTTGTTTTTCGGGGATTTTGTGTGCGTGTCTTAATGTTTAAAACAGCATCAAGCACAGATTAGTGATTAAATACACCAAAAATAGCAATGGATGCAGGTTAGGAATACACACTAAAATTTTGTGTTATCACAGCCCTTCAGCTCCTTACAGTTGTCTGCACATACTCTCTACCACAGCAGTCTACAACCTCAGATATTAAGGTATCAAAACTCATCCTACAGTCAGTTCTTCCCTCAGTTTGGTAATCCACAACACCCATTTGCCCTATTTCCTATGCATGCATCCCTACTGCACGTGATCAGCTCCATCAGGCTGGTAAACCCCTTTCCACAGAGAGACATCTACACTGCATGAGACAAATCCAGACATTTTATTCTGCTTAGTAACGTGCATAAGTCAACACTTTGTTGGTATTTCTATTGGCATGCAGTTGCTTTTGTTCCTACAAACAAGAAGAAAGAAGAGACCATTTCCCATACTTTGAAAGGCGTTAAGAAAGGATGGGCATTAAAAATAACTACATAACAATTTCTAGCAGATACATATCTGACAGCAAACAAATCACATCATCAGAACTTAAAAATCCTGCTATTCCCCACCTCGTAAGCATGTAGATGCAAAGCAACAATAAATGTGTGTTGGGCACAGCAACAAAATGCTTCCTACCAGCACAGTTTCCCACAACACAGAGGGTTCAATCCCAGCCCTACATCATTCTTAAGCCTCTGTGACAAACAAGGGCAAATTTCACGTCAGAAGAGCACAAACTCTCTTCAGTCTAATCATAGGTTACACAGTGGTAAACACATACTGTAGATATCCTGCGTTCACTTAATATCAAGGCAAGGACAGTCACTATGTCTCAGCTGTGAAGATTTCAGAGTTGTGTACTCTCAGACAGCTCACAAATGCCCTGTCCTTGTTTTTTTTCAGACTGGTGTAAAAACCTAGATGGCTTCTCTGCTGCTTTTCCTACCATGCCACAGTACAATGCCTGTTCCACATCCTTAGTGTTTTCAGCACTAACGAAACCATTCAGTTGCTTTTCTGTTCAGCACATGGTATGAATTTTCTATCAGACGTCTGTGATTATTACCTTGCTTTTCAGGGACATCATATCAACTGTGCTCCACAGGGAATGAGAGGGAGCATTAGGCACCTATGCACATCAGCTAAAAGAAGTAGACCTTTCACTTTATGCAAAAATGTAATGTGGAGTAGCTAATGCACAACATGCTATTCTTCTTAGAAATACTTTCCCAAACCTACTTCTTCCAGTGCTAGGAGTACTTGAAATTACAGTGAGAGGTGTACATTCTAACAGACCCAAACTCCAAATAAGATCAAGTCCTATTCCTGACAGAGCTGGAACGAGAGGCAAGGGTCAGTAAGATTCACTCAGGGATTTCATATAACATAATAGGCATAAAACAACATAGTTCTGGCTGATAAAAATCTTGCTACAAGGTCATACAGTGAAGTGCAATAGATTCTGATCACTGTAGAGAAGATGGATGTTTCTGCAGGAGCCTGTGAAATTCAGTCATGCACAAAGCGTATCAGATTAGCTGAATTGTTAGAATGAGCATCCACTAAAAAGTGACTCAGATTTTACCTCAAGACTGAAGTTTTGATGTAAACACGGCAGAAGTTTTTCACTTTTGAGACAGCAGGTAAATGAAAAACAAAATATATTAGCTGAAAACTTTGGGTACAACATTCCAACAGAAATAATATTTAAGTTTTATAAAATTGTTACAAACATCACGATTCTGAAAACGAAAGGAGGAAAGAAGCCAACTACCAAAAAACACCACAAAGGATGGCTAAAGCCTCCATTACATAAAGTCATAAAACTCAACTTGCACTTGGTCGTAATTGTCAGCCATACTCCTTTATATTTGTCAAATACAGTCTGGATTTAACTGCGGTTCTCAAGTTTCTGCCAAGCTTTCTACAAAACTTGAACCTCAAATGTAATGAAAAAAGGTTGAAAGAAGAGATCTGGCAACAACCTTTCAGGTTTTATTCAAGTAGTGCTTTAATTATGGAGGAAAGTGGACCTGGACATCTGTCAGCACTTTAATATAGTGTCTTCCACTGCGAATGTACCATTTAACTCCTTCAAATCAAATGGAAAAGATTATTTTGTAGCATCACTCAAAAGAATTAATATAATTGTTTTTGATGGGCACTGATATCAAATAATAGATTAATCAGAAATTAAATCTAATTTGAAATAATTTAAGATCAATTATCTCTTCAAACTTTGACTTCAAGCAGAGAAATTGAGATCTTTAACAGCTTTTCTATCTTCCTAAGTACTTTTCTTCCTTCTGTCTCCACAAACCTTTTTCCACACATCCCACTTGCCCTTTTTAAACGCTTTGAAATTAGTATCTTACAGATATCTAGAGGAACAAACGTAGCAGAACATTTTTATTCAAGCTAGACTCATTGGCTTAACCCTGCATGTGCTGCCTTGCACAAGACTAGCACTGATAAGTTATAGAAAGAGGCCCTATAATTTTATAGAGGTTAGGAGAAATCCTTCCAAAGTCATTATTTGCTGAACACTGGAGAAAGTCACGTGTCTACTGAGGAGTAAGAAGATGGAATAGAGCTTGCAGTCAGTACCATTTCTTTTCCCATACTCAAATACAAAAACGTTTATCCACCATAACATGGAAAATGAGAAACTACATTTCACTTAGAAAAATCCATGCGAGTAGAAATTCTTTTCCATATGGCAGTGGCCATCTTGATCCACCTCACCAGTGTCCACCTTTGGTGATTTGACTGAGTCTTGACTGGTTCTTTAAGCAATCTAATCTATTTTATTTTCCTCCTTAAATTACATTTCTTCTTGTAGAAATTTCCTTGCACTTCTGTTGTCCACCCTCTAACGTGTCTTCCTATTCTTCAGTGAACTTGGCATCTCAGCTGGCACATCTTCAGTCCTATACACGTCCTTCCCATCTCCTATATATCTGGTTAGATGTCATGTGTATGAGGAGAGCTGTGCCTTCATTATTTCATTTTTAATTGTTTCTTTTCCATACAATGAATGCCTTGGTCTTCCAATTCATTCCCCTCTCTCCTCAGGGATTTTATGTCGTAATCTGATTTTTGCAGGTGAAAGAAAATTTGTAGGCAAATTCCCAGAGGAACTAATTTTCATCGCCTTTAGCGCTTCTGTAATTGATTGCAGCTCTCATTCCATGATTTTAATGAGGGGGTCGGGAGCTCTTTGTCAGTGGATGGGTTAGGAGATCCTCAGATTTCCTGATTATACACTCTGTTAGGAGGACTGCGCAAATGAGCAACGGAATCCTTCCTGCTCATCTAGTAACAGCCAGGATATTCAGATGAGTTTTGCCTCTTTCAGCACTCATTCCTATAAGTTTCAGATAAGCCAGCCTGCATGGTTGGCAAGCACAGAGAGGATACTAAGCATCCCTGAGCTGTGCAATCTCACACCCTCACTCTACAGCTGGAAAAGCAGTTGTGATCCTCTGGGCATTGCCCCAAATCATATTCCTGGTGCAAAAGCAATGGCCTCACCAAGGAGGCCTTTCCTTTCTTGGCAGAACTGAGCTCCTTCACACCCAGCTGTCATCCAGCTGCCCAATCCTTGCTTTCTTCCCACTGCACAGGAGCTGTGATAATGGAAGATAGGGGGAAGAAAGCTTGTTCTCACCACCTGGCAGGCTCAGATGATACCGTTTCCATGGTTATTTCACACCATAGTTTCTGTATGAAACATGCCATGTTTTTTCTCATTGACACCTCACAGGGACATCCCAGCCAGTAACTCTGCCTCCAGCTTTCAGTTACCAAAAGCAGTTACACAACATCTCTGCCACTTTTGTCTTCATAACACAGACCACTGCTTGACTGACGATGTAATCTGAGGGATGCAATGGCTTCTAACATTCTCCTAACAGATTTAGCACACTTCCAAACCAGTAAGTGATTTAGGAGATACACTCAAAGCATTGCATTGTTGGCATCACCAGGCTCTGATATACAGCGTACAAACAGCTTCACCTAGCACCCATCTTCTATGAAACCTTTCTTCCCTGATTAAGTGCACATACTATCCCTGAGTGGCCTTACAGCACTATGGTCAGGGAAGAAAGTGAAACAGAGAAAATAACTCTATGGAAAATGGCTTATTTGAAGCAAAAAAGAAAATAAGTACCAAATTCTGGATTAAAAACTCTGAGGATCCTGCCCTCTAATGGATGATATGCAGCCTATGTGATTTATTAGAAACATTTCATAAATTACAGAACATCATGTTACTTTGAGATGCATGCATTTGTTATTCATTGCACATGTTTCAGTCTATGACAAACGATTTCAGTTTCCAGTGCACAAAGTCTGTTAGTATATAATACAAGTTGTTATAATCAGAAACAAAAAGATAGTTTTCTACATGGTTGATCTTTTCTTGGGGAAAAAATATCTCAAAGTCCCTATGCGCAGACCTATCTCCAGCTTGATCTCCACTGTAGCCATCAAGCACGCCAGCTGACTTTAGCACTACATTGCACTTCTCAGTACTTTATGTTTAATGCACAAATACATTGCACTTGTTAATATCTTGGACTGCTTGAGAAAACTTTTCATCTGCATTCGATGTAATCACAAGGAGCATTTTACACTGACTGACTGATGAAATAGCAAGACTATTTTGTAATCTCCACAAAGCATCACTAGCATCTGAAAAAATCACCAGAAGGATCTCTTGCATTCTAAACTTCACTCTGAACCATTAACATGTCTGTACAAATCACTGGCAAAATGCTCATTTAAGAGAAAGAAAAAACAATGCACTCAAAAAAACAAGGGTTCCTAATGTTAGCTCTGCTCTAAATTATTAAGAGCAGCCAGCAGGACGGAGAGGACCGGCGGTGCAGATGTTTCTCAGCGTTAGTGCAGCCAATGGACTGCAGATTTCCCAACTCTCTCAGTACTTCAGCTGCTTTCAGCAACTTCACATTCACATTCCAGTAATGGGAGACAGTTAATTCGGTCCGTTGCGCTGCTTTGAAAATTTCCACCCTCGACTTGCAAACAAACAAAAACACCAACCTTTAAGCTAATATCTTTCCCTGTGTGAATATAACAACTTCTCCTGGTGACAGAAATTCTGCTGTGAGTAGTGGCAAGCTCTGCTTTGTTGAAGCTGCCTGCAAACCCGCATTGTTTAAGTCATTACACACAGAGAAGCTGAAGCCTGGTGTTGGTAAGTCATACGTTTTTGCTGAAATCACTACAGCTGAACAGCAGCATAAGAAAAAAGGGAAAAAATGTGGAACTTGATTAAAGATGCACATGTTTTCTTCTTGCGTGGATAAATCCTGTTTAAATTTATATAAGCACAAACCAGCAACTGCAAGTTGTGTGGATCTTTTGGCACGAGTGCTGAGACTTATGCATAAAGCTACCCATAGCTAAACAGGCGCATTGCTACAGAGGCACAAAAATAGCATATGTAAGATCTACAACATATTTAACATTACATCCTGATTCGTCTTCTGGGCAGACACATCTCTGCAGAACAGTGCAGTCCTGCAATTTAATTCTTTTAAGAATACACGCATGGCACAGTTAGGAGTGCTCCAACTCCCTGCGCAGTAGTAAAGGGTGCTATTATTTTCTCAAGATGAGTAAAACATGCACACACACTGCTGTAATTTTGATATTAAATTATTTGTATCTGTCTAATGATTCCACCCAAAAAGTCACTGCTAGAAGTGGCAAAAAATCTCTGTAGTACTCACAGGTTAGGAAGCACCCCAGGCTCATGCTTATTCAGCTGCAGCACTGCCAGAGCTGTTGACTGCTGTGCACCACTCTCTCCTGGGATGAATCCTGCCTAGGAAAGGCAAGCCCTTGTCACCAGCCCTGCTGACTTTACATCACTATTCAGAAAGGCAGGTTCTCTGGCAAGTGATCCTTATCTACCCAAATTGTTAAGGGTAAAAAGCCATTTCCTTCTTGCAACACAGCTAGATACGTCTTGAAGTGTAAACCAACTTCAAGGGACCCAGTAGGAGCTTGTAGGAGGACCCAGAGTTTCCCAGCACCCGTCAGAGTGACAGCAGATTTCCTACTCCCCAGTTGCTGGCTGCTCTGCATCTACTGCTATTGCAATACTCTGCAGAGAAGGTGACTAGATCAGACCCTGGCTTTAGACCTCTCAACGGGGCCAAAATTTATTTGAGATTTAAAACATAGGAACTTCCTCAACATCAACAACAAAGAGAGACAGATATTTTTAGTTTTAGAAGTAAAGCATTTTAAAGTTCACACTTAAATGAAAAAAGATCACAATAAATATACCAGTACACTATTGTGTATAAACATTGAACTCCTAGGTCATATCCTGCTAAGCACAGCCCCGGGTGGAGTAATATAAACTGTGTTTGCCAAGTTAATGTGGCACATATAAAAGTAGCCATTACAGTTTCACTGCCATTTGTTACCTGGTGTGATGGGTACAACTACTGCACCTGATCTTTCAGATAGGAAGAACCTCAGCCTGTTTAGAAGACCGTGATCTTGTTTATTCTAGCTGAAAGAACGTTATTCTGAATAGCTGCCCTACCTTGAAGAAGAGCAGCTCCTATTGCATCTAAAACCAGAGCCAGGAAAGCAGAGGGGAGCTGATGTGTGGGAAAGTAACAATGAGATGCATTTGTCTCTTAGTTTAACCCAGGCCCTACCAAGAAGCCAAGGAAACTACCAAAACCTGTGTCCTGAATGTACCCAAGACTCCTCTCCCAGCAGACATATGTCAATAGGAAATAAATAGCGTTCTGTCCAGCCTCACTTTAAGTCTCAGAAGGAAGCCACAATCCAGGCAGAGAGGGGAGCAAACCAGCAGTGTACCCTTCTGTCAAGTAGCCCATGTCACTTAATATTATTTAGAGTCCCAGGAATGACTATAACCAGACATACGTGATGCATCTTCTTTGAAGTCATAGCATATCTCCTGGTGTTTCAGAGATAGAGGGGAACCAAAGATGGAAAAACAGAAACAAAGCCCAACGCCTAGATAATTTGTTTTTCCACAGGTCTGTTATGTACACAAAATAGGAAGCTCTTTGAGAAAATGAATCTTTGGCTTTGTGTTTATTACCAAAAAAAAACAACAAACCAAAAACAAAAACACAAGATGAGTGAGACAGTATGTCTCATTCTCCCATAACTTAGTTTGATTTAAGTTATACCCATAAAAACAGTCTGACTTTATTTCCAAGAGTCATGTTTCAGTCTTGGGTTGTTTTCTTTCATGGTGTAACATACCTTTCTGCATCTTGAGAAGTTAAAAAAAATGTATATATTTCTCACAACACCTCAGTAACAAGGCAGGAGATGAAATGTCAACCATTTACAACAGCTCAAAATAACCTTTGACATCTGGTCAGTAGAGCCCACAACAGAGTAATTGCACCAGGGATATGATGTTAAATACTCAAGCAGTGAGGAGAGTCTTGAGAAAACCTACCAGTTCCTTTCTTGGATAATAACTGAAGATAGATCTTCAAGGCAAAGAAACAGTAATGGCAAAAGAAAGAGTCAGAATGACAACTCATAGCATTTCTCAATCCTCAGCTCTTCTCCTCAAAGACCATGCCTTGACAAGAGGCAGTCATTTCTGTCGTAAGCTATGAATGAGATAGTTAATTATCAGCCATTTTGCTACTTCCTTTGCTTGGAACAAAGTGTGCAAAAAAAAAAAAAAAAATGCTGCACTAGTTCTCTCTCCTCTGAACTGCCACACAGAGCACAAATAGATATTAGAGACTTTAAGTTGGATGAAAGAAAAGACAATTTAGGTGGTAGTAGAAATGAAAAGAACAAGAGGTAAGAACAATCCTCAATGGAGGGGGACTGGGAATGCTCCTCACCTGCTTGAGGGCATTGGCAGAGCCAGAATGGTCTGTTCCACCTCAACCAGACCCTGAGGTCTTCAACACAGGGTAAGAAGTGAAGTTAGCTGCAGACATTGCATTGTTTCTCAGCTTGGGCATCATTATTTCCAAAATATCCTAGTGCAAAGACAGAAATATCCAAATATTTAGGACAGTACCTGTGAGTATTTACACAGTAGAAGGGCTTTCATTTCCAAACCATTTTCTCAGGTAGGAACTGCAGAAGAGTTCCCACTTGAGGTAGATGTTTAACCCTTGAGAGCAACAAGCTCACCTTACCTACACCTTAAATCAGCTTCATCGTTGTTACATCTTCCACGAAGCTGATGGAGGAAGATCCTGACCTAGCATCTGTGCAAAAAAGCCTAGTTACTAGACTTCTTTTCACGGTCCCCACAATTGATTCTTGGCATAAATCATCTAAGATAATAATCAAGAACATGGCAGAAACCGGAGGAGAGAAAAATCATAGAATGGCTTGGTTTGGAAGTGACCTCAAAGACCATCCAGTTCCAATCCCCCTGGTGCAGGCAGGGTTGCCAACCACTATATCAGGCACTGATCAAGCTGCCTGGAACCCCATCCAACCTGGCCTTGGAGAGATCTGCGAGGATGTCATGCTGGAAGAGCCCTGCATTAAAGCTCTCTGCCTGCCATCAGGTCTGACTGTGGAGACCAGCAGGTCCCAAATGCTTGAGCTCATCACTTCTGTCAAAGCAGCTCAATACATATAGGGACTAGTGAACAGACAGCTGGATAGCAGTGCAGCAGAACTGAAGCCAAACAGGATGCTGTAGTTTTCACCCTGGTACGATTACTCTGCACAGGAAGAAGGTTGTTCCAGCAAAGTTTCACAAGGAGACTGATCTCAGAGCAGCAAAACTATCAGTTTCTGTCTAAATTCAGGAATCCCTTAAAAAAGATCCAAACCCATGTTTTCTTCATTAAAAACACCAATATCAGATTCAGCAACAGCACAGAAAAAACTCCAGAAGTCAGCCCAGAAAAATGGAAGGAGAGGAGCAGAAATTACATTTGCAGATCAGGAAGCAGATGCTTCTGGCAATGGTTCTGCTCAGCCACCAGAATGCCTCAAGGAGGATTACGCAAGAAATAAACTCTCTGTTTAAAATATGTAAACTGATAAAACAGCCTTACTTTGATGCTTGCTCTGCAAGAAGCATTTCAGCTGAATCGATAACACAGTGTTGTTCTCTCACTGCAGCGTCTGCAGAAATATTTTCATGTTTCAGCTGCACTGTTTATTCCAGAAAGTGAAAAGTTTGTGGCGATTAAATTCTGGAGATGTAATCTGTGGTGGTACATCACTGCAACCACTCAGACTTTGTCATGGGATGGATGATAGAGGATTTAGCCTTCTCTAACGAACAGCACGCCAGATTTATGTGCGTATTGTGTTTCTCAGTAGGAATGTCTGACTTATTACAGAAACCACAGACAGATCCAGGTGGAGAAGCATTCAGGATATGACAACCATCTATTGCAGATTAGATCAGAAAAAGGGAGGCGGCAGCTGAGCTTAATATACGGAGAAAGTCTGGTTTACTTTATGGTCTTTTTAAAATGAATGGCTGTTTTCTTAGATACTCTGAAGAGTCCTACCACATCACTGGTAGCTTTGCCATGCCAAAGCTGTTATTTTCAATAATATGAAATCAATGAGGAATGCAGATCTGAAGATCAGTATCAAAAAGGGGAAGATAGGCAAACACAGGATGTGCTGAATTTGAGTGCTCTGGGTTTCAAGCAGATCAAGTTTTTGCTGACATCCATCTCCCTTCAGGCTCATCTTCCTCCTCCAGTACAATTCCTCCGTCGTGTCAAAGGTGCAGCAGGTAAGCAGTTATTCCAGTGGCAGGACAAATGAGTCTGCATTGTCTTTATGAGAATATTGTTCACTAAAAACAGATTTTACTTAGGCATCAAGGAAAGGGGATCTGCACACCTGCATTTATCACAGTATATAGCTAGATTTATTGTCAGGGTGACTATACCCTACCAGGGATGTAACAACCCAACTGCCCCAGAAGCTCAGCTGGGGAGCACAGGCTGCAGCATCCCTTTGTACTGGCACAGCCAGGCCCTCTTACAGTCCCTGTAGTGATCTCAGCCCTTAGGACTGCTTGTTCAGCTGGATCCCTGTGAAACGCTGTCAGATTTTCCATAGCACCATAACAAAGGCTTATTTATTTATCTATTAAAAAGGAGCGTTAAGAGGTGCAAATATTTGAATTGGCTCCTAAAATTCGGTCTCTGGACTGGAATTCAGACTACTGGGCGAGAGGGCTAGCAAACACCCAGCTAACATCTCAGGGTGCTCCAAGCCATTTTGTTCCCCATTTTTTATTCTTATTTTCCCCCCAGTGGTTTCTGTGCTGAAGGAGCTGATGTGATTTATCAAAAAAGCAGCAGATGTCAGCTGAGGAGAAACATCCTTTTTCAAGCTCTGAGGGTAGTAACAGCAGCAGCAGAGTTCTGAGAGCAAGCTGTTATTTCTGTGCATCAAAACAAAGCTGTGACTGGTGCACAGTGTTCCCACTTTGACTTTTGTAGAGATTCTCCACATTACTTATGTTAAAGTCATTCAAAATAGAGATTGAATCACGCCACTGTGACATTCAGTAGTGCTACACTTGGGGAGCAGTGAATGAGAAGTTTCAGCTGTACCACTACAATTGCTTTTCCATTTAAAGTTATAGGCAACTTAGAGGCAACAAAGTTACAGGCAACTTTTCCAGCTAGAAGAACAACAAACATGAAGAAATGTTGCCTTCTGTGCTAACATGCAGCAGAGCTAAAGCTCACCTCTTTTTCTCTTCCCCCCCTCGATATCCATTTAAATCAGTGCTCCAGCAACCGAGTGAGCAATACAATGCTGCAGGAATGAGATGGAGAGAAGGAGATGCTGATGACAGTACAGGCAAGCTTAAGAGCCCTTTTGGAATTTTTCTTTCAGCTGTTTCCAGCTTCACTGATTACCTTCATTTTTAGACATCTTACTTTTAATTTTGAACTAAGCTTCCAACAGCAAAATTCAGTTTCTGTCTCTTGTTCATTCATGCTCTTCTCTATTCTTCCAACTTTTTCCCTGATCTCTGTTTTCTTTCTCCTTTCCATAACTTATTTTCCCCTCATCTTTGTTTCTGTATTTCATGGATTTGTTCCCTTTCTCTTTCAGTAGTTTTGATTTTGACATTGGACAGGCCAACAATATACTGCTTTCACCCACCAATCCCTTACTACTGATGCACAACTCAAAAACACACTCTCTTACTTTCATTCTGTTGGTAGGAAAGGATTGCTGTGAGTACTGCCTCAATTTATTTACAATTCAACACGACTTTTCTGATCTCAGCCAGGATGCTTAGGATGGCTTTTCATGGCAAGAGGCAGTACTTCCTTCTCTTAATCTTGTAGGTCCTTTGCAAGCTTGTGATTCTATGATTCTCTCTGATCTATTTTGATGATTTCTCACTTAGCTCCAGCCTATGGGAAGAAGTCAAAGCATCATGAGAAACACTGAGACAAGAGGCACAACTCCACAGCATGACACTGCACAGTGAGTGCGGAGTCATAGGCTCCTTCCAAAGAGGTTTGCCAAACCATTTTGCACAGGAATAGGGTAAGTCAACACAAATGACCTCAGCAAGCCATCAGAAAGTACATGGTCAAACTGGAACAGGGTCATTGAAATCCAAGAGGGACTTTTTTCCTTTCACAGTGATGAAAAGGTCAGCTCCCTTGGGGCGGGATGTAACTCAAGTGCTGCCAAGAATCCATGGGAATTGCATCAGTTGGGCTAGTGTACTGCACTTGTAACAGATGATGACAGAAGCACTTGGGAACAGATTCTGAACATCAATTCTACATTGCCCTTATGGGCTTAAATCACACAATTTCTGCTCCATATTTTATGTGTATTTTTCCAGCAGTTTGTCAGTCCATTTGTTGATGCTGTTAAACGATATTACTTTGGAGGTCAGCTAGACTGTTTTCTGGCACGACTTGTATTTCAGTGTGCCTCCTCTGCTTCAGTTAGAAATAAAAGCCCACTACACTGCTGTATTCAGAACAGCAAAAACTGTCCACCCCAGCTATGAAAGGTTTGCAGCCAGCAGCACAACACTGGGAACTCAAGGTGGTCAACTCCCACCTGTGCATGAATGTACTCTCTTCTCTTGATGTGCTGCTTTCCTACAGGATCTGCCAACTCCTCTTCCCCCCCAGGTATTAGCAGCTTCCCCCAGGTAGCTTCCCAGCAGCAAGTCACTGCAGTAAATACATTGGGTCCCATGTCAACTCACTCATTCATTACAGCTCCTTACTACTACACCAGTGATTCTGCAAGAAGCAGCTCATAAAGCTGTGCCGCTGAGGAAGTGGGTTCTGCTCTGTCCCTGTGTCACGTTGAGGCGCAGTACTAGAAAACTAGGGCAGCTTACATTAGATCACTATGTAAATTCAAAATAGCTCCCACTATAGCACTGACAATAGCATTACTTGCCCTTGAACACACAGTTTGCATGTAGTGGTATTGCAGGAGAGGAAGGCAGTGCACTTTACCGTTCAACTTGTTGCCATGCAGCTGACTCAGGCAGGTAAGTGGCATCCTGCCTTGTACAACTGTCTCCTGATATTTGCAGCAGTTTCTTCTGCTATTGGTACATTATTGCAAGGAGCAGAAGAAATACATTACCCTTTGCTGAAAGAGTACTTCAGCAACTTGTTCTTGTTTTGATTGGCACCAAACCTGAGAGGACTGGGAATTTGGAAGCTCAAGAGAATTTGCTTCTTAAACATTACTGACAGAGTCAATACAGCCTTCCAAGTCCCATAACAAGCCCTCCTTCCCACGTCATGTTTTTGCAAACATTTAGCCATCTGAAGACCCTACTTGGATCTCTGCAAATGTTTATCACACTGCTACGTCACAGCTCTGTGCTGCTGCCCAAGTGCTTGCCTAATGTCTGGTTTCTGGGAGAGTGTGGCTGTTTATAAAGGCTTTAAGTGATGCATGTAGTGATGAGACACGTCACATCCAGCACACCATGTCCAAAGCATTACTATTAAAAATAGCCTGGACTACATCTCAGCATTTGTTCTGATCTAGAAAATTTGTGTGCTCTCTGGTGCCACTAATAAATAATTGACTGTTTAATATAATGTGTCAGAATAATTTAATGTTTAATCTACTTGAAGTTTGATGGAGTTTTTAAATCCTTGCTGCTTTTGGCGAGTTCGCCATTATAACATATTATCCCTGTGCAGAGAGGAGGGGAATGGCAAGGGGAAAAGCACAGTGACTTCTGGTCATCTTTCTGGGTCTGCACATCCAGCAAACTCATTCCCATGATGATTAAAAGCCACACAGCAGCTTCAGTGCTGCCCTAGACCAGCACCTCCATGCCTTCCATTGCCCTCAAGGATCCTCAGGGACCCAACTTGGAACAGCCCACCGACTCTTGCCTCTTTCACCATAAGGCTTTTCCCTTTGGTCTGCTCCATTTCCAGGAATTTCACATTGGCAGACCTCCCTTCCTCAAGTTGCAGTAAAACAGCCAATTGTCCTTCTTTATAAAAGTGTTCAGCTAGTTTTTCACAGCTCTCCTGAATACTTTCCACTAGGCAATTAAAAACAAAACAAAAAATGTAAAAAACAAAGTCTTCAACACAGATCATCCCATGCTGAAAGCTTCGTCTTTCCTTTTCCTTCATGTTATTACCCTCTAATAGACTCCTTTTCTACCTTCTTCTCTGAAAGGCTTTCTGTTATTTTGACCTCCTTTAATCTCCCTGCATCCCAGTGCTTTCAGGAAACATTGAGCTCTTGTCATTTCTAGAGTTTCACAGTTCAAACAAACTCACCACATCAAGCCAACACAAATCCTACAGCCAAGTTACATCACTGCTACTAGGTTACACCAGGTTACATGATAGGAGCTGGTCCCAAACGCCGTATCTTATTCATGAGCTGCATCAACATACTTTCGGGCTTATGTAAGATCATGTAGTCTCACAGCTGGAGAAGAAAAGCTCTAGAAAAGATTTCTGAAGAACCTCTATATTACTTTCTCCATGTCTTTCATCTCTAAGAAACCATGACTACCCATTACATCTTGACAACAAGCTCGAGCTTTTACATTTCACCCATGCTCCTATAACGTCTATTTGCTATCTATTTTCCCATTTTCAGCCATCCTTCCAAAGAAATGAAGGGAAAAATAAAAGCTCACAGCCGAAGGAAGTAGATTTGGTAAGTGCAGTGACACAGTGCTCTGGGATACTATCACCATTAGACATACAGTACCAAGATACTGACCCTGTTTAGAAACTGACTTCTTGTAGCCCCAATACAGAGATCATATCCATTTTGTCCTTTCAGAGGTGTCTTTCATAATAGGCTCACATCAAAGATTCACGGGCTTCAGTCATCAGCACACAACAGAGCTGCTGGTAGAAGATAGGTTCCTGATAGGTCAGGGATCCCCTTTGAAACTAAAGACAATAGGATTTTTACTGCAATATTGCAATATTTCGTATTCCAAGAAAATAACAATAAACATACTCCTTCATTGTCTTCAAGAAACACCGTGCCGCATTCATGAGGTATTTATTTTTTTCCCCAGACCATATGGAATTCCTTTCCTTATTTATGTATTTTAGATGAATCTGTTGGCAATAGCTATTCAATAGCTACGGTTCTAAGACAGCAGCCACATAATTTCATTTCCAGATTTGTAGGAAACCAGCACAGATGTACAAAGAGCACAAGCCAGTATTTATGAAGTGCTGCTGTTCCACAAAGAGTGAGAACCTGGTTATCATCATAACTGTTCATTAAATCCGAAACACAGTTATAGGCAAATGGCAATTAATCCAGAACAGTGAGGTTTTAAGTCTAACACTTGTAGGGCCAGACCTACCTCCCCACACCGTGTTCTTAAACACACTGAAGTCACCAGAAGTGCTGGGAGATGCAGGATTACACCTTAACAGAATGGTTAGCACAGGTCTTAGAAAGCTACTGGAGATACAGGTCTTCAGCAACACGAAGCTCATTGATGCTGGGACCTATCACTGTGCAAGTTATCACATTGCCACAAGAAGACTTCTTGTATCCCTCAAAGAGAGTCACGCTGTTGGTCTAAAGCAAGTATAACCAGAGAGATGCTATCAAGACTATAATTCTTCAAAGAGAAATGAACATTTATCCCCTCAGTAATTTTGTATGAAAATGCACAGTTTGACATAATTACAGCAGACCTGAATTCAATGAGCAGTGTTTTGAGGACTGGTTATTTTGGACATCATCACCTCTACTGTTGGTATCCCACATTCAAATGAAATTGGACAGCTGGCTGCTTTGATAGAGCAGCCTCCCTATACTTGTTGGTTTTAATCCCTTTTCTAGAAGGGGTTTTTTTCCTCTCTGACCCCTCTCCCTCCCCCCCCCCTTCCCCACAGTCTATACATTAAAACAAAGATCCTCAGAAAACACAAACCTTTGGTTCCTGTCAGTGCTGATTTGGCACAGGAAACAAGGTGATCTGTAAAATATATCCTCACGAACAACGTCAGGCTCCCTGGGACTGTCAGAGCTGCTCTTAGAGTGTTCAAACCCACATGGCAGGAGATGACTGCAAAGTGTCAGCCCTCCTTCTGGCTCAGGGCCCTGAGATGGGGGAAGTGAACTTGGTATGATATGCTCTAATTAACATTAAGTTCTGTGCATCAGACTATAGCCAACGACTTGCATAACAGGTCATAAGGCATGCTGTACATTTCAGAGCAAGGAAAGGAAACCAACAGTGACTGGGATTGAAACACTATCCTCTCTGACCCAAAGTTAATTCTAACATGTAGAATATTCCTTACAGTTTAGCACTCTTGCGACCATCTGTTGATTCAATATCCTATCTCCTGCATGCTAAACGTTTAGTTTCTGAACAGAATGAGGAACTCAATGCAAATAAAACCCAGTATTTGCTCCTCCACCCACTTTCTCTGAAGTTGTGCCAGTGGGACCAGTTTGATGCATACTCTAGGAAGTCCCATCATCTCCTCCTGTCTAAATGGCCAACACATTCATCCTGGTAGGCTAACACTGATGTGGATAGAAAGGAAAAGAAACACATCTAGAGGGGTTCATTAGCAGAGCTGCACACATAGCTCTCTAAGATGAGCTTGCTAATTCCAGACTGAGCTGGTGTTTTGGGGATTCTGATCCATCATCATAAGATATAAGAAACATAAGCACTCAGAGATGCACTTCTTGTAGAAATGGGAGAAGATTCGGAAGCAGGAGAACACCCTGATATACGGTGCACCAGAGCCCAGCCCTATTTGAAAAATGCACACTCATGTCCAGCTAGCATGGATCTGCAGTTGCTGCCATTCTACATACAGTCAGAGAGGCAAGAACCCTATTTACAGACATTGATGTTTCAAACACATTGACTCACAGCCAAGTTTCTCAATACAGGAGTTAGATGGAGATTTTCAGAAATGCTCAGCTGCCACAGGCAATAATCCAGTGGCTACTTTGTGCCTGTGAAAATCTCATCTCCCTCCTTAGTGCCTGCAAAGCACCATTTTGCACTGGATTCCTAAACAGAAGCAATTACTCTTGCCTTGGCAGTAACACAGCTCTTACAGAAAGCTAGGGCTGCTTTGTTTCCTCCCTCCTGTTTCCTCCCATGGAGCTATTTCTTTAATACAAGTTTCTGTACAATGCTTCCAGAACTTGTGCTGCTATAAAAATCTTACTTCAAACCATCTGACTCTTATTTCCCTCTCACTATATCTGAAAAAATTATTTTATGATATCTGGGGCTTATAATAGATGGGATGCATGCCAGAGGGAACAATAGGAGGAAATGAAAGATGAAATTATTAGCCAGGAGTTAAACAGGAGATGAAATTACTCTGAAGTGCTTTAGATATGAGAAGTTCTTTGTTTTTGGAAAAAGCAGGAAGATTCTTGAGACCAGTTCTGGGTGGAGAAAACCTCCAGATAAAGAGACAATTGCCATCCTCTTGCAATTATTGCTGTTCCACCCCAACATATTCAAGGATAATTCCTACCCTTGCACACCCACTGCATTGCTTCTTCCCTCACTTCCCCCTGTTAGCTACAATTCAGCAGTCTATAACAAAAATGATAGCAACAGAATAGGCAAAGTCATACTCTATAACACAAAAGAAAGCAAAGTTTTTGGAATGCAAACTCAAAACAGCGGCCACAAATTCTCCTGATTTAATCCTGACCCAGCCTTCACACAGTTCAACCTGGTCTAGCACAGCCAGCAGGCTTCACTCACCACTGTGTTGAGATGGTGCTCACGGTACTGGACACTCCTCCTCCTCCTTCACAGGTCAGCTTCCTCCTACTGGGGGCATACATATAATTTAGTTGCATTTGTTTCTCCTATTTAAAACCTCCTTAGCAGGCTGGAGGGCACCTGTGGCCATTGGGTACTCATGAGAACCTCCTGTAGCCAAGGCTGTTTTATCAGCATTGTGCCCAGCTGGTTGGATTGAAAGAGAAATCAATGCAGAAAGCTTATCTTCAGCTGGAGAACCCAGCTCTGAACCTCAGGCTGCATATATGCATGCTTTCATAACAAACTAAGGCACAAACCACAAAGTTCTGGCTTGTAAGTTTGCATGTACAAGGGGAAGGGAAACTACCCTAAAATCTTTCATGAGTGTTAATGTGACCATCCACACCAGCTGAGCTTCACTTGCTGGAGCTGCTTTAGAAGGTGCTTGCACCATGCTTATAGCAGCAAAATACTTTCTGACCACAGATATCACACTTGCCATTGGCCTCTGGAGCAGCCCAGGTTAAACCAGGCAGGAAGGAGAGAAAACAAAAACCAAAAGTAGGGAGCTGGGTGTTCTTTAGTGAGTCTGCAGCTCATTAGAACAATGAATATGAAACCTGAATTTCCCTTAGCTGAAGCTTCAGGTCAGGGCAAAGTATTTCTAAATGAGCCAGCAGACGAGCTATTTTACTTCCTATGCCATTTTTCATGCTGTGCTATTGATTTTTATTTGGACTTTGCAGATATTTTTGTACACTGGATTTTTAAGGCTATTTTTCCCCTTGCTCATTAATAATGCTACCCAAAGTTGAGCTACAGCTGCAGTTTCACTAAAGTTTTCTTGGAAGAAGCAGTGGTCAGGGTGACCTTCATTTGACACAGCGAGTAACATTCATTTCCCTTACAACCTGCTATAAAAAAAATATAGCTGTTACTATCAATGTTCTCAGCGTGATGAAGGCTGTTAAAAAAGTTAAAGTTATTGTTCATCTGCTGAAAGGCAGAATTCCAAGAAAATGTTTATTGCTCACTATTCAAAGGTGAAAAACTTTCCCAAATATAAATTTCTATCCATGCTGAGAGGTGGGAGTTGAGGATAACAAGGCATGCTCCGTGATGTTTGTGTTTACAGCTGCTGTATCACATGTGGCTCTGCCATGCTGGGCACTTAGCACCAGCCCTGCCCCTTCCATGAGCTTAAGAATCACAGTTGCTTATCTGCAACCACTCTTCTTGCACTGAAGAACGCGTCTTGCATCTGCTCCAGGTCCTGTAGTGATAGATCTATTAACTCTTCGGTGCCTTCCCATTGTGTTCTGGGAGCAAGCAGAACCTCTGGGTGTTGTCAGGCCTTTAGTAGCTTTGTAAAGCCTTGCTCCGAGCCCAGCTCCTCTTCACAACCTGAGAATGAACCCATTTTTACAAAATTTCCATGTAATATATCCTCAATGGGCTTTTGACATAATGTTATGCAAATCTTTTCTTCCTTAGAGAAGAATTGAAGAAAATAAGCTGAGAACTATTCCAGACAGGAATGTTACGTGTGAAAAATACATTAGAGTAGTTTAAGAGAGGATATTAAGGATGAATCTGAAACAGAGCATTATTTCACAATAAGTAATAAACCATCTCTGGTGCATACTTAATTTACCTGTTGAAGCTGGAAAGCATATATTCTTGTATTTCTTAGCACTGCTCTTTGTTGCATAGCATACAATTTTTGGCTCAATCAGTGTCTGTGAGGAATATACCATGAATGGTCAGTGAGTACAGGAGAAAAACTAGGTGAAGGCTCAATGACTGGGCTGACACTCAACACAGTAACTACCACAGACACTGTCACTTCCAATCTGCTTGGAAATATGTTCTCAAAACGGAGTAAATCTCTATTCCAGCAGTGTTTATTTCTGCAGGTTTTGCTTGTCCTTCCTCTTAATAAATGGTGTCTGCTCTCCCTGGGTACCCTTTTGCTTTGTGTGGTCTTCTCTGTATTTCTGCTGGTATAAATCACACTGTGCTACTGAATGCCTCTGCAGAAGGGGTATGGGCATGGTCACTGTGTCCAGCATCATCACCTGTTGGTTTTCATGGAGGAAGCCATGGATGCTGTATTGCAGGAGCTGGAGGACTCAACCATATATAATACCTGTGCACAATAAAACCTGAAAATCCATCCCAGTCACATTTCTTCGGTTCAGCCTTAGCCATCTCCTAGATTTATAAGCCACTGCTGAGCAATTTTGTTCATAGAAAAGCACCCTGGCTAACACCACCTTCGCATGCAGCATGATGCTTTTGATTTAATCTTGATAATTGTTTTTGTCCAGGAATTCAAAGCTCACTTGTCAGGGGCATTGATTTATAGCACAGGGCACGAAATAGCCAGATTCTATTAAGAAGATTTGCAGTTACGAGACTGAAGTATTATTTATTGAGGTTTCAGTAGTAAATGGCAACTTTTCATCCAGCACATGTGAGTGGGCAAGCAGTCCGTGTTATCCATATTCACTGCGATGTTTCCTTTTATTTATATGTCTGTTCTCACCAGATTTAAATAGGCAATAATTACAGGTAGTTAATGACATAAATTTAAAGAAGACTTGAACACTCTCAACTGTAAATGGAAAGAAGGCAAGAGGGGTAAGCACTTCTAGCATATCTAACACCTGAATCTCTAGACAAAAGGATACAGGACTTACCAGCTCTCAATTTAATCAGCCAAATGCTCAGAAATACATATGTTGAGCACTGACATACAACATTTATTTTTATGGGTCTTAAGAATATACACATATATGAACATGAATTGCCTCTCACACACCATACACTGCTGCTTACCTGCCCCACTCGTGGTTCCCATGCATGGGCACCATGCTCAGCTGTGCTGCTTTACTTCCCTCTTGTCTCCTTTAAAATCCAGCCTGTGGCATATCTGCTTTTTCTCTCTGCTTCCACCAGAGTGTAAACGCTCCAGGAGAAACGGCTTATTAATTATTTGTCAATTGGAGTTAATAAACAAGGGAAGACCCATGTGCACAAGGGAGAGGCAGCAGAGGACCTGGTAGGTTTGAGGGGTCAAGAAACTCTGCGGAGCTCAGACAGCTCCAAACAGATGTTATGCAGACAAGATTTACATCTTCTGGGCTGTGACACCACTCTTCCCTGCTAACCATCAAGCTGGAGACACTGTCCTTCATTTACTGCCTCCACAAAATGCAGAATTTCTGGATTTTGAAGGATTTGGTTGTTTAAATGGATTCACAGACTAACTTTCATCAACTTGATCTGGATATGGTCCATTCCCAGGTTAAGGTTTTGATGACAAAACATAGACTGTAAATCCACGCTGTTTGTTCAGCAGCCCATCCCTTACACAACAGAACAGCAGCTGCCCTGGTTCCGTGGCTCTGGACAGTCACATACTTGAGCCATTAATTTCCCTCTCTAATACAAAGGCTTTTATATCCCATGTTGGAGGAAAGCTCGGGTCTGAGATAAATACTGCCTTTTCCTCTGCACCTTACTCTGAGGTCCCATCATTTTTCACAGTCTAAACAGGAGTAGCCTATTCCAGAGTGCACTCAGGATCCCAATGAGCAGCACATAGGAAATGAGGGGAAGGATGCTGGCAATTCCATGGCATCTTTTATAATAGATGGGGTCTTAACCCCAGTGTCCTGGATAAACTCCAGTTCTGGTAATTGCATTCTGCATAGTTAAAATCCCCCTGCAGTTTCAAATGAATCCATTATTCTTCACTTCCTTTTCTAAATTGCTGTGCAGCCTTGCTTTGTGCAGCTGAAGAGTTGCTTTGTTTCACCTGAGGGATGATGGCATTTCATGGCTGCATGAAATGGGCCCGAGTGCACAGTTTGTACAGCGGACAGGGAAGCACTTTGGGATTATTCATAATTAAGTATCCGCTCCCTGCAAATGAATGGGTTTGGGTGAAGCAGCACAAACACAAAGCACTGCTTCTCTCTGCACTTGGAAGTTGGTAATATAAAACGTATAGGGCAGCAAGAGACAGAAGTTCCTAAAATTCCCCTCAGCCAGCAAAGCATGAGAGCTTCAAGTGACTGTCTCAGCCTGTACTTTCCCATATTGTTATTGATTAATTGCCCTACTTCAATTTCCTTGTTCTAAATGGAAACATTACAATCGTAACTCCAATCTCTGGCTGCGGTACAGACTGATTTTAAATCTTTAAATCGTGTCAGTGGGAGGAGGTGATGGGGGGTGGAAGGAAAGCTTTTTATTCTTATTATTAATCTTCATGTGTTTCAGGACTTATTAATTCCCCCCAGATGTAGAGAAACCACGAGGTATTTCTGCTCCAGTTGAACCCAGGAGATCCCTCAGCATCATAAGCTTGCTCTCGTTCCAGCAGTGTGTCCTGGTAAGAAACAAAAGGATATTCCACAAACATCAGAACATGCCAGGCTTTCTGGAGCAGAGCCAGTGGCCTTTCTCAGCTCCAGCTGGTTGAGTTATAACTTTGTTCCCCATTAGGATTTGGGCTCAACCTTATTGTACTCAGTGTCTGCGGCTTTGCAAGAATGCAACAGTCATTTTCTGAGCTTCCAGCCTGTTCTGGAAGGAGCTGATTCCACCTCATAGCTCTGTGTCCCATGCAAGAGATGCTTTCTAGGACAAAAGCAAGGGAGAAAAATTGCCAGGACTCCTATACTTAGAAATAGCATCATTTAGATAGTATTATTCCCCAACCCAAAAGTGTTACCCAAAAAGCAAAAGGTCAATAGAGAAGTGTAAGTAGATGGCTTCTGCTCCTTCTCTTCAGGGTAGGTCCCAGTTGCCTTTTTGGCATTATTTTGATGTAGGCTAGGAATGAAATCAATAGAAAGAGTATAGAAAATTAAGTATGATGTGGCATCTTGAATGGAAAAGTTTAAGCTGAGACAGAAAATGGCAGTTTAGGAGCCACATATGCATCTCATTTAGAAAAAAAAATCTGTACTCTTATTAAAGCAGCTGCAATGAGAGTATTAGCTACAAATTAGGTAGGTATGGGGAGCAAGCTCTCTGTAGTGCATGGAGGAGGAGCAGCATGTTTTACACTCGGAGGCAGATCAAATGAAAGATGAAAGATTGGAGTGCTAGGCAAGGTCAGCTCAGGACCCAGCTGAACTTCAATGGTATTTTATACATAAACAATACTATATCCACAAACCACAGCATTTTAAGAACAATCTTTCAGCAAAGAAAATGTCAAAGCATAAATAAGGTCTTTCCCTGAAGATCTGGAGGGACAAGGGACCCAGAACGATCACCAAACTGCAGTTGACAGTGTGCCTCCTGATGCCACGATGTGCACACACAGCACTGCTCCCACGTGGCTGAAGGGGAGCCCCAAAGCCCAGCTGTGGATCTGAGTGCTCTTCCTGCCCCATCCATTCCTTTCCTTGCGGAACGTGGGGCTGTTCCAAGGATCCCCTCTCTCCCCTCCATCCCCAACTCTTTGCTGAAGGGTGGGTGCTCTAGAAGAGGAAACAAGCAATGGATTTTCTACTCACAAGCTCCTTTGCCATGTCACTCAAGCTCACTCCACTTCCTCCTCCTGGAAGGAGGTAATATTCCATCCTTATTATATTAGCATATTATTGGTTAGTACAATAGATTAAAACTAGCTTAAGAAAGATAACAGAATCCTTTCATATGGCTATGAGAACTGGCTGGAGAGAATGCAGGATTCTTCCTCAAGCCCAGCTCCTGGTCGGATTGTAAAAGATGGTATTTTCACCAGTAGGACTCCAAGGATTTTGAAAGCTTTCCAAATTTTTTATTTTTATTTTTTTAACAAAACCAATAAATGAGTAGTACGACTCATTTCCCTGTTCTCTGCCCTTTTTGCCTTCTCTTTTAGTATGAAAAGTTTTTTTAAAAATAAAGGGAAGCAGGAAGCATAAATGAGAAGCTATTCTGGAGCACATCATTCTGATTAAAAGTCCTGTTGGATCTTCAGATGAAGGATGTCCTTTTACTGATGATGTGGTGGAGAGAGGAGTGTGGAAGACAAGTCACAGGAACAACTCGTGTGCCTCCAGCCTCAGCCTCACAGGGTTAATTCCATGGGTTGGTTAACCATCACAAGAGCAGTATTTACACAGCCACCCTCTGTGGGAATCACACAGTACCCTTTTACCTAGTATTTATTCTACACAGAAGTATGTACACCCTGTGATCCATTTTAAACTGCAATCTCTTTCTGATAAGTTAAACAGATGGAACTTTATGAATCTCAAACCATAAGGTACATTTTCCTGTATTCACACATCACTATGGCTCTTTCTGGCATCCTTTCCAGTTTTGCAGCTTCCTCTCCGAGATGTGGAAAGCAGAACTGTGTTCACTCCTCCAGCCTTGCTGTAGAGGTGACACCACTCTGTTCTCCTGCATCCCTGCCCTCAGCAGAGGCACAGCACTGCAGCACCCAACTCTTGGTTTCATTTGGTTTCCTTTCAAGAGAGGAGACTGTTTCCATTCAGAATATCAATTAAAAAAATAAAAATAAAAATCATCAAATGCTTTTAAGACCTGCACCTTTTATTGAGTGTCAGGGGAGTAGTAATTCCTGACACAGCAAGTGAAGTTGTTTTGAATCCGGACCGATTAAAATGATCTTATTTAGCAAGTCGGTTTAAGAAAACATCTAGCATGGAATGTTCCCCCTTGTTCTCTCCAGAGGAAATGCTATCTAGGCATATGTCTCAAGAAACAGCTCAGTAGTATTTCATACTACATGAGAATTCCTGTGCATTTCAAATTATCCCTGGTGATACGTATGGATTCTTCCTCCTTAAATAAAGAAACTTGCCTTGCAGTCACAGCAGCTGTCCATGCCATACCAACTAACACGCTGCTGAAAAGAGGTCACCTTTGCCTTCAGAAAAAGCTACTTCAGGAATTTCCATTCTACCATCACCTGATTCCCTGAGAGGGAAAAAAGCTCACTTTAAGAGACAAATTTACAACTCCCAGTGATTCTGTTTCAAACCGTTAGTTCCTCAACGCTGCGGCCATAAAAGAGCTGTAAAAACAATTGCTTGTGAGAAGCCCTCGTGCTGCCCCATGAGTACTCAGCTACTTATTTATGATTGAGACCACAGAAGAGGAGCAGAGAAAAATGCCCTTATACACATTCCTTGGAGCAATCCTTTCTCTATAAGAAATGAGCATTAATTTACTATGTAAATATAATTTAGGGTCATTCTTTAAAGCAGAGACAGTTACACAGGGATGGAAATACAAGCTCTCATATAGGTTGAGCAGAAAAAAAAAAAAAAGATGTGTTCTCAGAATCTGATGCAATCCATACTTTAATGCCCAAGACAGGCCCAGGGATCTCAGCAAATGCAATTTAAGAGGTAATTGAAACATCAATATATATCTCTGTATTATTTTACTTGCAGTCAAATCATTATTACAGCATATGTCATCTGAGCTGGCCAAGAGATCAAACATGACAGCATTCCATAATCCACATTGACAAAGTGGGTTCAGGCTAGATGAGTACTGATCCCACTACGGCCAGAATGGCTCTGAAGTAGCCACATCAATAGTGACTGAAAGTACTACTGAAAACGGATCCACCAAAACTCACATGGAAACCTCAGGTAAAGCTGGAGAAACAGAATAAGGCATGATACGTAACCTTGATGTTGCTTTTGCTGCTCCAAGGGGCAGCTCCAGGATTTGCTCCCAGAGCTGAATCCAGTCTGTGTTTTGGTCAACCATCATCCTCAGATGAAACAACCTCAGTGAGTGACTGAGCATCCTTCATGCAGCCCCACTGCTATCTGAGCATTGCACATGGACACATCAGGCAACCCTTCTGTGAGAGAACAGATGCCAGCACTGCTTTGGAGTTGCGTGGGCTTTCAGTGCAGAATGATCCAAGTGCCCAGCAATTTGGCATGGGACACACAAGATCTTGAACTGGGTCTTCTCAGCATCACTACAGTACAAATACTAAGCAGTAGTAAATAAACCCCTTTTCTATTGTGAGCACAGTGTGTTTTGAAGCGTAGTTTTTGATGAAGATTCTATAACAGAAATAATGTAAGATTAATTTATAAACATTCATCAATTAGTCTTCCTATTCTCAAGAAATATTCTATTTATCAAGAAAATAGTCTCATTAGACTCTGCACAAACCAATTATCTCAGGCTCATCATCTTTCAACTTTCATAACTTCTTAATAACTGTGGAAGAGAAATTTTTAAGTAGCAATTACTACGTGATCCAGATATCATGACTGTTGCTGACTAATAAAATCCACAGTATATTTGTGGCATTGCCCTTAAACTTCTTTTCCTCTTGTAGTAAAGAGTCACCCTGCACGAACTCTCCAGTTAGCAAAACAGATACAGCAAATGTATATATCTATATGCAACATACAGAATATATGGACATACATATGTAATGGTCTTGTGCAACCCTTTTCCACTCAGCAAAACCAGGGAAGATTCCAAAAGGTGCAGCTTAAAACTATAAATCTCCCAAACTAAACAGCTCCAGGCTCTAAAAACTCAAGAATTCATTAAAAACATCACGACATCTTAAAACAATAACTTCGACATTTTAAAGGCTGCAGAGTCTTAATTTGCCTTCTGAATTCTAGTCTTGCATCTCTGCATGTTCTACTTGCGTTCTGGAAATGTTTTAGTGCACTAAATATTTACTTCTTTCGTCTCCTTTATTAAGAGTGGAGATTCTCATGAAAAACCACAACAAATTAACCTTGAATCATCCGACAGTATTCACCAGCAGCAAGTCCTTCAGATTGAATGAACAAGGAAGATCACCAGCAGCTTTCAGGTAGGACACAGATGACAGGGGGTTATTCATGCAAATCCTGTATGATGTCTATTATGACGAGGTCCCTAAAGAAGGGCTAATAATGTCTACAGAGAAAACTGTATCTATAAATCACTTGGGAGAAAGAAAAACTGCAGCATCACTTCAGGGACTGCTTTGAGGATCTGCCTTTGAAAGCTTGCTGCTTACCAGGGAGAGATAGTGATACTCTGCAGGAACTGAAGCTAAAGAGTGGGCACCCAAGAACAGAAACAAAGGAGCAGAGGGGCATCAAATAGCTCAAAGACAACTTAGAAAATCTGCCAGGTGCTGAAGGAAAAACCACTGCTCCCAGCAGGCAAGGTTCACCTTTTCCTTACCCAAACAAATGACATTCACATCCCAGTGTATCAGCAAGAGCAAACTGGCAGAGTGTGATGGATTGCCATAGCTAAAGGAAGAAAAAGGCACCAAACTGGCTGTCAAAGAGCAGGACTAGAAGACTGTAGCTGGGACAAGCCTGTGCACAAAATGCATCCCCCAGGCTGAGCTTTACCACCCACTTCGGGTGCTCCAGGCAATAAACCCACAGGTGATCCTCAAACATCCTTTGGGCACTTCTGTCACACCTGGGGCATCAATCTACTCCACAGTGCTCCCTCTCCTCCTGTTACAACCTCTGCTGATCAGTACTTTCTCTTGCATTTCAGGCTGTTGTGCAACGCTGCTCTCTACATGGCACCTGTAGTGAGTGGAGCGAGTTGCTACCCCTGGGTGCTTTATAAAACTGTGGGATGTCCAAGGATGCCAGTGGCTGTACACAAGCAGGAGCTCAATGTTACTAGAACACCATCTGCAAACAATGGTTGCTAGGAGGTAAATATCAAGTTTAAAAACCTGAAAGGAAGCAACAATTTCAGGTCCAGTTTGAGGCTCATCGAGGTCTTTCTGTTGACTTTAAATAAGGTGTAATCCATCCTGTAGCAAAGGTAGTGGAATTTTTTAAAAAGAAGTAAAAATAAACGTCGCTCAGATGATTCCAGGCAACAAAGGCTGGCAACAATTAGCCGCTGGGAAGGGAGAGTGAATAGGGAAAATGAAAGGTGACAGCAAACAGCTTTAGTGAACAAACCCCCCCCCAAAATAAGGAATTTAGCTGAGAACAGCTAACAAAATAAAAAAAAAAACCACCAGACCTCAGGTGAGGCTGTCCTACCACCCACCCCACCTATACTCATTTTGGTACCTTTGTTTCTTTTTATTTTACTTCTTCTAATTTGCTTCTTGGTCAACATCCTTATGCAACACACCCAACACAATATGCACTGCACCCAGCCTCCCCTGCTTGCCCCAAGCACAGCACTGCTTGGGAACCTGCACTGGCATTTTAACACTTATATTTTGTTATTATTTTGTTTATTTTCATTAAGAAGACAGAAAAATAAGATCAGTCTGAAGCATATGTCTTCGCTTGTGATTGCTTTGACAGCAGTTTCACTGGGATGAGAAACATATTGCAAAACTACTTAAAAAAGTATTTTTAGCACCTCCAGAAACTCCCTGGTGGGATTTCAAAGTCTTTGCTCACTACAGAGATATTTACACCCACTCCAGTCCTCCAGAGAAGAATCATTTCCTCAGGTTTTGACTGTGCTCAATAAAAAGAGTACATCTCTTTTGTTAGCGAAAAAAAATACCATTGCAATTTCCCCAGAAGAAAATTGCTGTGAACCTCACCTACTGAATGCTGATGTGACTCTAAGCAGTGTCATATAGCTCATCCAACACCAAAGAGCATTCCTCTCCTCTGTGGAAACAACACAGTTAACTTTGCTTCACCAACCAAAAAAAAATGGTTGAGGATAACTACCTAGACAAGCACCAAAATGCAATTCCTTCTCTAAATAAAGCTTTCCAGCTTCAGCAGACATCCAATAATTTGTCCCCCTAAGATGAGTAAAGTTGCAGGGTCCTCAAAAATTGAATCTGCGCTGTGTGAGTGGGGAACTGAACCACAAAACTCAGCTCACCTGTGTGGGACTGAGAGCCACAGGTGTTACAAACTCCATGCACAGATCCCAGCCCCCTGCAGTCATCACTGCTCTATGTTGTCATGGGCTGCTCTGAAGCTCCCGTCCTTCACCTGGGGTTTGGCCAGGTGTGACAATCAGCCAGCAGAGCCATTATCTTGCTAAATCAATAAAGTGACAAACTTCAAACAAGCCATTATAGATATTAGCAGATCACTGAGAATTTTTATGGATGAGTAGAAGGGAAGTTAATTTTTAGTGATCTCAGATTCAAGGAATCCACTTCTGGAGACATCCAATGGCTTAGTGACAGAAGGCACAAACCTCTGCCTCCAACAGTCCAGTCCCATGATCACGATCCATATTCCTAACAGATGATGGATGGGGATGTTGCAAAGGGAGAAGACCCATGGCTCTTCTGCAATTCAGCTCTTTAGGGGCTCTGGATGCCAAGCAAAGCCTGTTGTCCTCCAAACCAAAATGCTGCCAGACAAAGAAAAGTTATAAGTGATAAAGGCTCCTAAATAATAATTTAATTTAGATTGATTAAGATAGCTATTACACATCAATTCATTTAAATACAAATGGATTATTTGGAATGTGATCATTGAAGATTAACGACTCCTGCACACAATATAAATACATAGCTAATTATAAAGTCAAGTAGTCATTATTAATATTTCTAACGATCAATTTGTATTCAAACAACATAAAATCACCAATTCTAAGTCTCCTGCAGTCATGGTAATTGGGAAAAGAGACCATGATCTATACAGAAATCAATGGGCTCTTGAGTGCCTGGCTGAAGTCAGAGCTGTGGAGCTGAGTTTTCCGAGGCACACAACAAAACTGGGAGCTCAGATCAAGCAGAAGGAGTTATTTTTGTTATATTTTGGTTATACTTGTTGTTTTTCCTTAAGTACAGCCAGAGAGAGACTAAACAAAAAGATCACTAAAATGCTTGCTGCAGTTGGTATGTAGACGTGAGTCTAAAAGGGCACACGTTCTGAGCACAAAGAGGCACTGTAATACAACACCAGGCTAGGTTGTATCATCAGACAGGTGATAGGACAAGCACTCCCTGCCTGCAGATGAGATGTTCTCAATTAGACATGCCTAAATGCAATAGACCTCTGCAGAAAGACAGCCCAGTAATAATTTCCATTCTGAACGTCAGTTGAAAGAGCAGCAATGATTTAATACAGATCACTGGCAGTTCTGCACACCACACTGTCTTGCTGCTTGGCCGCCGCTGGAAGGAAGAGACAGTTTGACCATACTGGCACATTCCACACGAGCATTTCACTTTCAACTTGCTGCCTTCAAGACGGAGCTAGCGAATCAGCTTGTCTTCATAGATCTGAAACACAGCCTCTTGTCTCTGGTTTGACTTCTACATATTTGTGTGCAAGTAACAATTTCTGCAGTGGTTTTATTATGCAAAACAGTAATATATATTTTTTAATGTTTCATTTTTTTAGATAGGATATTTTGAGCAGAATTTTCAGGACATGGCAACAGCCTGGACTCTCTCATGCCACAGTTTACTGTGGTTTGCAATAGGATGCTCAGTCCAGCACATAAGCAAGGAAAGGCTTTCTGTTTCACTGGTAAATCTGTTCAGCTTCTTCATCTGGAAAGAGCTGAATGTAGAATACAAAAAAGCATCATTTTTTGCAGCTGGCTGAGGGGGCTTTTTGCTGCTCCTTGCAGGCACCACTGGATTTGTGATGTAGGGACTTTCGAATCTCAGTTGTTTTGCAAGAAAAAATCTTCACCTAAAAGTTGCCCGCACTTTCAGTTTTATTCCAAATCAAGAACTGGCATCTCCCCAACTCTAATTAACAGGAGCTATTTTTTGCCATCTCCAGCAGCAAAAACACAACAATTGGCCCAGAAGTAGAGCAGACACAGCTTCTGCATGACCTGCTGGGCAGTCACCATTCCCCCCATTGCACAGAAAAGAAAAAAAAAAGAAAAAAATCACACTGACCTTAATATATTTCTTTTTCCAGTGCAAAATAAATGTTGTACTAAATCACCTGCTTATCACTCACCAGGCATTTGCAAATAAATCCAGCCTTAGGTTTCAGGCTTGTCAGAAATTTTCCACCAGAAAACACTGATTAGATATAATATGCTCTGTGGGAACATATTGATTCTGTCTGACCTTTGGGTATAAAGCATGTCTGGCTTTTTACATGCACATCTCCCCAACTTTTTGAGCTTCACTGCTGCCTGTTGTCCAAATAAATAGAAAAAGGGATGTGACTGCTGGGATTTGTACACAGCTCCCAGTAGAACCAGAGTCTGAGGACATGGAGAATATGATTTCTTCAGGGGACACCGTGCAAGAGGGAGGTTGGCTGGGATTCACGAGTGCCAAAAGCTTGGGAAGGACCTCAAGCGACCATTTCTGGAGTCTAGCACCCCTTTGTTCCTAGGACCAGCTACACCCACACTTTTCCAAACTGACCCATCCTTTAAGCCCTGCAGAAGATAGCACAGTCCTGTCCAGGGAATCAATCCCACGGTGCTCCATCAGCCTTTCCATCAGCATTCTCCCAGTGCTCCCACTGGGCTGCTTCCTCACACTGCAGACAGTGAGCATGGGCTCAGCCATAAGCTGCTCAGGGCAGGACACACGTCTGTCTTGCTTTGTTTTGCCAGGACAGAGTGGAAGGAAACTCCATCCAGACCCACAGTCTCCCTTTACCCTTTAATCTTCATCCAATGCAGACAGTGTCAGATAGTCTCCTAAATCTAAAAGGACAAGACCATTACTCAGAGAAAAGCTTTGTGGCAATTGCTTGATGTTTCGCTCATTCGGAAGCTAAACCTCTACCAAAAAAATGCTCCTTCTATTCTGGGCCTCTGGCAGATCCCAGGGCAGGGCAGGAAGACGTGGTGACATTGCAGCACTCCAAGTGTATTTTAGTCTTTAGCAAAATAGACTCAGAGCTCAGGGAAAAAAAAAAGCACACATCAAAGCACCGTGCCTGGTTGAAACACCCCTGTGTTAACATCTGGCTGTCGGTGCCCAATCTCCCATGGCCAAGAAGGTGCAATTGCCATTGTCACCTCAGTGTAATCCTCTCCTGCTCTGCTTCCAATTGCAGGCAAATGGCCCCCCAGCCCTCCCAGCGCTGCCCGTGCATGGTCTGGCTCTGCATATGTTAGCAATGAGCCTGGCAGCCCATTCTCGGTGCATGAGCTCACTGCACAGAATGGACCTCCCTCTCTTTTTTATCCTTTGGCAGGGCTGCAAGCTGCTCCTGCAGCTGGGACAGTGCCTGCTGCTGCCTCAGGGCTGGTTTTCTGCTCAGAGTCCTGCACAGGGAGCTATAGGGAGGTAGGGGGGGGCTAAAGAAGCCATTTTTCAAAGTTAAAGTTGCAGTGATTCCTTTGCTTAGGGAAATGCAAACTAAATAAGGAAAAGCACAGGCTGCCTTGCATCGAACTGCATGGCTGCTGTCCTGCGCACATCTGGCTTGTAGCATCACCTGCACAGCCCCTGGGTCAAGTCAGGCATTTTGGAAGCAGACTGATAAGGTGCCACTTGTCAGAACTATCCGACACCTTTATCTTGCCATAGCTGCCTCTGCATTTTGCCAATTCTTCTTTGGTGATGTGAGAAACAGCTTGCAGCCCCATGCAGATAAGCCTTTTGCTGACCATCCAACCACTTCATCAGTGACTCCAGTTGGTCTGTATCTGCACTAGGGGTATTGTAGTGCCACTATTTTCCAGACACAGTACAGCAATTGTGAAGTGTAAATTCACATCAGTCTTCCTTTGCTTGACCCTTCTGTCAGTACACTACGGAAAAGAATGGAAAATTTCACTGCCATATTTATTTAAAGAAAAGTAATTAACCTCATGGTAGGAGAGCAAATCTCAGATGAGCCAGTATCACACTTAAATGATGAGCAGAGCCTTGCTTTCCACCTGGATACCCAGTGGAGGGGCCAGGTGACAGCGGTCACCATGCAGTGATGTCCCTTGGGGACAGGAGGCAATCCCCACATTGCACCTCACAGGTCCAGTTGCTAAATACTGTCCATCCAACACTCCTCATCCTTAGCTTCCCCCCATTCCAGTGCCCCAACAGCCAGACAACTGCTTTCAGCTGCTCCAAATGTTGGTGAGCCCGGATTCAGAGTAATTTCAGACAGGAGTGATCACTGGAGGTCTTTGGGTTATCTCTAACTTCTTCCCTATCTGTCTGCTCTCAGCAGAGCTCATATTGCTCAGGGCCCCGTGCTGAATACCTGAATATCACTGGGATTCCATCTCTGTTCTAACATTTGAATAAGTTTTTCCATATATCCACTTGCAGACTCCCTTGCTGCTACTTATGCCTCTTTCTGGATACATTCATGGCCTACTTAATGTGTTCTGCTATTGAAGGAGTAAATGCTCTGCTGGGATTTTCTTTTTAAAAGATAGGAAAGAGTCATATTTATGCAAAAATGATGGAATGTGGAATAGTGATAGAGGACTCATAGGAGTTTTTTCTTCCAGCAAAACATCCTGCAGCAAACCCAGCACTGTGAACCATACACCATGCAGAGTGCCTGTGTCAGAGTGCAACCAGCTCACATCGCAGGCACTGCTTACTGCTGGTGGGATAACTTGGCATTATTTACCTCTAACTACTTCTGCTTGTTGGCCATAGCCACTGTTGGTCTAGGGTGACCACTGTTAGCCAAGGAAAGCCGAATGAAATTCTTGTTTCATTCAGTCAGTTCAATTATGGGAGCCTCTCAGCTTGCCAAGCCTGCCCAGGCTGCAGTAAAATCACACCGGGCTTCAGCTGGGATTCCTCATGCTCACCCACTGCCCCAGCTGTGTTGTCACGCACTAAGGGGAGAGATGACCCCTTAGCAAAACACCACAGAACCTAAAACTCCTGAAGAGAATGGAATTCTTCTGCAGCATTTCATAGTCACTCACACGCAATGCGACGCAGCCCATCTGTCTCCAAAGGCAGCTCCAACAGCTGGACTTCTGCAAGCACACCGAGATCCTGCCTGTTCATTCACAGCGCAAATAAATGGGTTAATTATCTTTTTTTTTTTTTTTTTTTAATTACACAATCTCTTATTAAATGCCAATAACGAAAGGAAGTGTCTGCCCCACAGATAAGATTATGCCACATTCCTAATTTGACTTTTTGAGGCAGCAGATAAACCTCTCAGCCATTTTGAAATATGAATTTGTCATTCATAATGGTAATAAATAATGCAAACGGAATGTGTGGTTATACTGACATTATCACCTCGTCATCGCTTAAAGGCACTCCGGGCATGAATATGTGCCACTATAACCTCGACCTCTGTGATAAATTATTGCCCATCACAATCCTATCTAACACCAGGGAATGGATGAGCACTGGAAGGACATTATGGTTATAGCCACAGTTCTTTGCGGCTGCAATGCAATTACTGCAGCTATTGCTGAAGTAGCGAAGGATGCTGGAAAGTAAGGGAAAGTCTGCATCCTTCTGGGAGGTAATGTGTAAAGAAACCTTCACTAGTACACCCCATAGGGGATTTCCTACCCGCAAGTATTTAAACTGCTAATTAATTCCTATTAAAACAAGGTCTTTTGTGTACATCAAGAAGTGGTGCCTGAGGCTTTGTGCCTGCAGTGGGACATCTTAGGGCTTCACATCAGCTGAGGCTGCGAGCTTGGCTGACACAACATGATGCACTGAGGAGTCCATCAGTGGCCTTCATCGGCAGATTGGAGCTTCGAGATCACGTCCACAGCTTGAGTTCATTCTCAGGCATCATCCAGCCACCAGAAAATGAGACAGTGCAAAAGCAAGCAGCCTCCAGGCACAAATAAATTATGCATGCCTATGCTCAGCTCTTACTTTGCGTGTGCAGTATACATATTTCAAGATTCACCACCAGTTACACGTACAAACATTGCTTTGAGAGTCTTTCTTCCCTGAAAACAGGGAAAAAAGTTGGAGAGAGCCCACACCCTCAGATCATCTGTGGAAAATCAAAGGCTGACGAAAGAGCCTCAAATGCCTGAGGGCTTTGAGTAAAAGAGGTCCATGCAGTAAAAGATGAGGTTGCTGGTACCCTGTGGGATGCAGCGTTGACTTTGTGGAAGGGTTGTTCTTCCCATCCCTCCTTCCTGGGATGGATAACCTTTATCTCTGTTCCCATTTAGGCACTCACAGCAGTTTCCATGCATACAGTTTAACTTCTTCCCTTTTATTGCCCCATAAGAGGCACTGAGGAAAAACAAAGCTGTTTTTTACTGGCACAGCTTGAGATTGGCAAGTCTCTGTGTTGAAACAACCTTGTCCTTTATGGCAGCTGTTGGGTGGCACAAAAGCTCCCACAGAGCTGGGACATCTTTGGTACAGGATTGGTGCTCCTGCCCACTAACCCCAGATGCAGATGCTGAGCTCTCAGGCAGGTGTCACACGTGCAATCCAGTGCCCAAGGTAGGAAAGAAAATCTTGATGGGTAGAGAAAGATGAACAGCAGCTATCGTTTACAGCAGTCTGCCACGGGGTGAGGGTGGTTTCTGGTGATCCTGTGCAATATCCATGCCCTACAGTGTCCCATGGCTCTGCTCGAGGCAGCAGCAACACCAAATCTGGAGATGAAGGTGCCTCTTTGCAAACAAGAGAAATTAATCAGCCTTGAAGTGTTCCCATGCTAATAGCACCCTTGTGTGACTCAATTCAACGTAACACTGCCCTCTTGTGCTTCATCACATGAGGGGCCTTTGCAGCTAAATGACTTTTTATTAATTTTTAGTTGGGTGGAGGGGCAATTTACAAAGCCAGTTGTTCATAAAGTGATGACCACGGTGTTTTACCCCAAGAACTCAAACAGTTTCTGTTTTTTGTCATGAGTAGCCAGCATAGTCCAGATACTCATCCACTCAGGGTGGAGAAATTAAAAAAAAAAAAATAGGTGAAGATAATAAAAACCAAAGGGAAATAACAATGAAATCACTACTTGAGGTAAAGGAACAATAGCAAACAGCAAATAGAAAATTGCACCATTATGAAAACACTTAACTCACACAGTCTGTGCTAAACCATTTGAAAGCACCAGGTAATGCAGGAATCAGCATTTAATTAATGCTCTGTTAAAATGTAGTTCTTTAGAGAACTTGCATATACCAAGCAGAAAAAAATAAAACAGTCCATCACAATTGATGTTTTACCTAGAAATAACTGCAACCAGCACAGTAATCATGAGCAATAGCATGTCTGGCACTACGGGTTTTATTTCCCTTCTGTGTTGAGTGGGAATACATTCTCAAGATCTGCACTGGTGGATGGACATGAAAGCATTTCTGCAGAGTATAGGTGCTATGATAATAAAGCAAGGCCTTTGAGCCAACCCAATCCATGAAGTCACTCTCCTATTGCTTCACCCATCTAAAGGACACTGACTGAGACAATCTTGGCCATTAGCAGCCCATTTATGGCAGCTGTGCACCCCACACACGCTGTTGTTGCCAGGCCTCTAAAACAGAGCTAGAATCATTGGGAGAGCAAGCAAGCCTGCAGAGAGAGAGTGCACAGGAGTGGGCACAGGAGCACACTGTGAGCAGCAGCATCTCTCTGCTGAGGTTTGTTTGCCAAGAAGTGCCCTGTGCTTTTACAACACCATCAAAACAGCTGCAAATATCACCTCTTCCTTCTGCAGGAGGGCCGAGGATCAGGTCTCATTTCCTTTCAATCTTTATCAGAACTGCTTGGACAGCACTCATTTCCTGACAAATATAGGCAGTAAAATCTTAGTTTTTAAAAGCATTGGTTGCAAAGCAGTAACCATAGCACTCAAGCAGAAAGTCATTAGAAGCTCACTGAAGGAGGAAGGAATGATGATCACAGAAAGAAGGGAGAACTGATAATGGCACGGGGGAAAAGGTGCTTTTCTGGCAGAATATTGAGTCTGTTCTGGGTATTGCCATTTAACAGATTACTGCATAAGCGAGAAGAGGAAAAAAAAAAAAAAGCATGGAAAGAAAACAAATTAAATGGCAAGATATAGGATGAATGTCAGCACCATTTTCAGAACGGTTTTGGAACAACCCGTCCTCACCCATTCAGCTACGCATATAACTGTGTGTTTGTGCTGTCCTCTCCAACCTGCTCAAGTACGTGCTTACCTTCCTGCAGAGCAGAGCTGCCTTCCTGGACCTGCACAAATGTTTTCTTTAGCAGGATCCTTTGTCCCTGAGCCCTTTGAAGAAGCCTCCAGGGGATGAAAGTTCATTCACAAGGGGAAGGACTGTAAGAGCACTTCAATCAATGGCCTATGAAATACGTAATCACCAAAGCTACTCCAGCTCACCCTGGCTGAAAGAGGATGGAGCTCATTTGCTACACTACAAAGACATAGAAAAAAACCCACCAGCTCTCGGTGGGCACCGAAGCCAACCCTTTGCATCCAGGGGGTGGTCGCACAGCTGTCCCTCTGCAGCCCAGGTAGGTCAGTGCTGTTGCTCGTAGTTGGGCAGCTGACATGAAGGGGACAGCAGCCCTCCTTGGCATCACCCAAATTAAATATTGAAGATGCTTATGACAGGGAGAAACCTGGCTGAGGATTTGGGAAGCTTTTCAGACGTTGCTAAATGCATTAAGTGGCTTGCTGGCAATTACCTAGCATTGTCACCAGCTCAGGCTGGATCTGTTTTGTCAGAAACTCCTGAATGCATTTTTCTAAATAAAACCTAGGTAAGAGAAGATGACATTTCTTTTTTTGGCCAGGAAAGCTGACATTTTGGTGTTGACATCTCCTACTAACTACTCATAATAAAGCCTCCCAGGAAAGACAGCCAAATTATGTCGTGAGGCTTTTATGGGGTGGAGTTTAAGGCGTCCTTGTGCGAACTGACACAGAACTCCTGCAATCTCCTTTTGGCACTTGCCAGGAGATATTCCTTCCAAAGTTACCACCACTCTTCTTTTATCAGAAAGTTTGATTCCTCTGATAAACTAGTTAAACAAAGTTGGATGAGAATACAATAGAGAGTGACCTGCCTGACTGAGACTTTCTCCCACTGAAACTGATGGCACATTGGAGGGCTGTCGAAGCCCTGGCTCACATTGTGTTTTCCAGTTGAAGATATCTTGATGTCACAGCCTGTGCTGTGAGGGCTCATGGATTCTCAGCTGTTAGAAAAGGTTTTTTTTCAGCAGCAATGTTCTGGAACATTTCCACTTATTTCCTGCTGTCTGCAGCTAACAACTCCAAGATTGTGCTTCAGATCCTGAACATACTGCCATAAGAGTAGCATTCATCAGCTCAGGACTTGAGCCTGTAATGTATTTTTCCTGAGGCTGCACCTTAAGGCAATCTAGAAATGGAAGGCAGTGAGGATACTGATTTATTAAGAATGGTAGATTTGGGTTGTTGGGTTTTACTCAAAAAATTTAAAAAAGGAAAAAAAATGCCCATTGAAATCCGACTTGTGTTCCATTGTCTCCACCAAGTGCTTACACTTTTTGCAAGTGCGCATCAGGACCCAGCCAACAGAGTGGACTGCCAGAAAGAACAACAGTTATTATTATTGGACAGATTGTATTTAGTCTTGGAATGAGAAACACGTTTATCAGTGTACTGGGTTAGACCTGCTTCTGACTCAGCACTGCAGGTAGTTTTAATATAAAGATTGGTCCATTCACAAAGATATTTTCTGAAGTGCTTACCTCTGGCAGCAGGAGACAGGCCATCACTTATGCAATGCTCAAACATTTGAAATCATTCTGGTTTCCACGTTCAGCTCTTGGTGAAGAAATACACATTAATCTCCAGTCTGCAAAGCACCAGCCTTTGCAGTGTTCCATCTTCTGGAGTCCAACCTTATTATCAGAATAGGATTAATTTTGTGGTCCTGAGTACACAAACATTTTTCGTTATTAAACATTTAGAAGCATGGGCACAGAATGCTGCAGCTTTGCAGGATGTAGGGTGGCTCTGATGGGGCTTCAGCCCCTGGGAGTCACAAGGTGCCATGGTCCAAAAATCACTCTGGAGACCACAGCATCCTGAAACATGGATCAGCACACAGAGCATGTATCACTTCTTTCCCTGGGTGTGGAGAGAGAAACAGAAACAAAGTCAGCCAAATGATACGGTACAAAGTCCATTCCAAACTGAATTGCTCTTCTCTGGAAATATATACATATATATACACACATATATAAGGAAACAATTTTCTACAGAAAGGTTTTGCCAAGCCTTGTGAGGAATAACTAGCAAGAAAAATCCATCTGCAAAGCCATGATAGCTAAAAGAAAGATTTCTACACATGCCAACTACACCATGGCCACATTTATAGAAATTCAAAATGTTGCCGTGTGGTAACAGGAATAGCTATATGTTGGCAGACATTTTTTTAGTGTGCTATAGGGTCATAAATCATTTCCTGGTGTTCCAGCAGTCAAATGTACTTGATATCTTCATTTACTTAGAGAGTTCACACCAGCTTCTCAGCTATCTTCATTTCCTTGGAAACAGCTGTTTTGTCTGCTAAGGAAAACTAAGTAATACATATTAAAAAAAAAAAAAGAAGAAGAAGAAGGGTAAGTGGAAATAGAATAAAGCCAAGCACAAAAACTGAGAGGTTCTCAGTATATACAGACCTTGGTTACATGCACGCAATCAGTAAGGTCACTTGTGTAGGAACTCATAACAAAGTACAGTTGACAATGTGCTATTTTTCTGCTGGAGAATATAATGTGAGGCTGAGCACACTAATGACTTTTGGAAACGGGCAATGACAAAGATTGATTAATATCAGTTGACAGCTTGTTCCACAGCTCCGAAACTGGAATAGCAATGATTGATTTGCCAAAATGTGGGGCACAGGCGTTAGATAATAGATAGAGCTCAGATGTAGCCTATCTGGTTTCAAAATATGTTTTAAGGGCCATATGTTTGACAGAAGATAAATACTTAAAGTGTAGCAATATTTTCAAAAGGTACCTCATTCTAACAATGTTTTTTCATTGTCTAAATGCCTTTACAAACCTTAACCAATAGACTGTTAAGTTCGGAAGCAGAAAGCATACTAAAAATGCAGAAACAAAATAAAGTAGTGAAGGGTAGAGCTTTAATAGTTGGCTTTTTAAAAAGATCTGAAAGAGACATCAACATCACAGAACTGCAGGTTTCAGTGATAGAAATCTCACCTATCACTACATAGCAAAGAGTCAATCCAAGAGTCAAATACCTGCAGCAATCTGTAGGGCTGCACACCCTGCATGTGTATGGGACACACAATTCCATCTTTACCTCATGGGAGCTGAGGGGTGGGTGGTACTGTTGAAAACCCAACCTATCCTTCCCATTATCTCATACATTTAATGATTTCAGCTTTTTACTAGCACAGCACAGCCCGAGCACCCTGAACATTAGGAAAGCCAGACCAATAAGCTGATATCTACACTCATGCTCCATTTATAACGATTTTGTCTAACATTTTGCAGCATGTAAGAGAAAGCAGGAGAGAAGGATGGAGAATTTCACGACAGATGTCCACCAAAGGGCGAGTCTTCATTAGAGATGTGGTCATGTGTGAAGAGCTGAGCAAGCTGACACGATGCTGGCTGTTTTCCCCAGACCAGACCAAATTGCAGCTGGCACCATATCAGCTAATTGTGATTAAATCCTGCTGCTAATCACAGCAGAGCCTCTAAAGCAATTCTCCCAGACTGCTGCAGCGACTGCCATTGCAGTGTAAGGCACTGTCTCAGCTGTATCTCTCAATGTGACAGACTGTGATCTGCATGGTGCAGATCTAATTAGGAAGAGAAGGCATTGATATAAACAACAACAAATGTTTCCACAGAGCACAGAATATGTAAAGAAATGGACAAGCGCTAGGTTGGGGAAGCTTGGAGCTTTCTTGGGCTTTGGTCCAAAATTCATGCTACATAATTGTGCTACATCATTATGTCATTTTTCATAGTGAAGCCCATGGAGAATTCAGCAAGTCCTGAGGAGGGAAGCTTCCCTTTCTACCCAGGAATTCCAAGAGGGGTTGAGATGGAAGTTTTATGATTCTTTTGAACTATGTGACATTTATTAAGAAGCATTCAAAAACAAATGCAAGACCCTCCTCCTCCTCTGAGGTCAGCTCATTTATAAATCAGTAGTATCTAAAACTGATAGATTTTCCTCAGTAAAATACAATGTTCATGGTATTTTATGATTATCATTCCCCTCCACTAATGAAGTCTGCAAAGAGCCTCCATTCTGGGTAAGTTTTCTCTTAAACGTAGCTCTACTGATCATGCTCTGATGATCAGAATTGATGTGTCCGTGCCTGGAGATGGGTTACCAACATAAATGACCCATTAGCAGAAGTGGCTCTGCAAGAAATGAGGACTGGGGCCAATGGGCTGCAGCACAATGTTTTTATTGCTTGGTTGACACTCATCTCACCTCCTTTTGGTCCTCTCAGTGTTGGGCAGGGAAGGTCCAAGTAAGTAATCAGAAGTCTCCTGCCAGCTGGGTGTAAAGGCAGGCATTCTTAAAGGGACTCTGTTTCTCCTACTCCAGAAACATCATGTAATTGTGCTAGTGAACAGCAAAAGGAAGATTTGGATAAAAACCTACACACCGAGCTAGAATTTTAGCACTCAAAAATGCGCCCTTTTATAACAGATAACCCACAAAGCCAAACACAGTTACCTGCTGAAAGGCTGAGAGTCTGAATGCTGAAAAGAGTTCAATCAGGAGAGGAGGGGAATGACCCACAGACGACACAGTTCTTTTTCCCCAGAGTCCATCCAGAGGCCTCCTTGGCTCCAGCACAGGCATTTGCAGGTGCATCCACAGTACAGAGCTTTCCCTTGTGTGCACCCGCAGTGGCTCTGGTTCTGCCCCACCTGCATGGGAATTACGTGATGACATATTCTGTCTCCCTTGGTTTTTAATCTCTCTCCACAGGATCAGAGACCTTGGTGACGGAGAAGGCAACATGATGGACAGGTACAGAGACTGAAGCCACCGTTCCTGCTTGTACTGCTGACCTGAGCAATTAGCTGAAATTTGGACCCGGGAGTTAGTTCTTTTAAGAGGAAGTTAATGGGTCAGGTAGACCTGCTGCAGTGGTGCCTGCACGAAGCCCACCTTGCTTAGGAAAAAAAACCCAAGCATCATATCACTACAAATTAAAACCTTCTCATAGCTCTAAGGCTGTTTCTGAGTTCCCCTCAACACACACCATTTCCAGGGGCTGCGCCTCTCTTTCTACATTATGCAAAACCACTCATAGCCCACTATGCAAAAGGGTACCCACCATTTCCAGGCTTTTGAAGTCCTAAATAAGACTCATTTTTCCCCCTTTTGGGAGGTGGGGCAAGGGATGTGCAGGCTGTCGCTCTCTCTTACTGCCATCATATGAAAGGTCATGGTTAAATCCATCAGTCTTCATGGTACATATCATCATGCAATGCATTAAAAAAAAGTTCTGACTGTAGGAATGTTCAGCACTGAAATAAGTTTTCAGGACTTTTTGAGCTAGGCCTCCAGTGAATATTCCCTTGGAAATCAATGGAATTGATTTTGTTTATGCCGGACACTTCATGGGGTTGCATTGTGGATGCTAATTGACAGGTCCAAATGTGTACAGGGAGTCTGAGAGAAGATATCATAAGTTTCTGTTTACGGGCAAGAGAAGATAAGTGATTATAGATTCCAGAAAGAATAATAGATCTTAATATTTGAGTTCACAATGAATAAGTACAGCGCAAAGACCATTAATACCCCAGTGCTCAAGGCTCAGATTCCCTGCTCTGCACAAAGAAGGGAAAGGTCAGGGAGAACATAAGCTGAGTTGTTTTTCTAAACTAGCTACAAGTTTTAAGACATTAGGGAAAGAAATCTGCTTTATTTTGGGAGGAGTATTAACATGCTTTTGCTAGGAGTAGTGACTCAGTCAAAGTTTTTGGTATCCTTACCACTTGTATCCAAACACAGTCTGCAAACAGAGAGCAGTGAGCCTTCTGGATGTCTAATCAAAAAATTTTTTAGCTTCTATGAAATGTAAATGAGAATATTTTGTGCGGTAGAATTCAGTTAAGATCACAGATGAGAGTGACACTGGAGTTTGCATTCATGGGCAACGGGCACAAAGTTCCTGTTAATGGAGAAATAAGAATAATTACCTCTGAAATGAGTGAATCAAGATTGAAATACCTTGGAACTATACAAAAGTGATGCTTTAGTGCCTCGTGTCCTTATAAGATGTCAGTGATCCCAGACTCCGGCTTTCCAGATAAAAGCAAATTACTGACCTCTGACAGTCTCTGATGATGGTATCACATATGAGTGATTTAACTGTAACATTAACCAATGTAATGAAGTGGTTTAACTCCCATGTAAGATATACTTACTGTGATGGAGGGTGTACTTAACACAAGCTCATGTGAATAATGTCAGCCAGTCCCTGCAAGTAACCACTGTGCTTTCCTCCCCTGCTGGCTGAGAGGAAAAACCCAGCAAGCTCTAGAGGACAAGAAAGAAAAACGTGGTTATACCACTGAGGAGCTGAGGGGGATCCAATGGCAATGCACAAAAACAAGAGAAGACTCAGAAGGATCTCAGTGGTTTCAGGATGATCCGAGTTAATTCATTCTCTGGTCAGGACAACCAAGTAGATTTTTAAAATCAACACATGAAGCTTAATCCTAGGGAAATCCTACAAGCAGTACACAGAAGGGGCATAAAGCTTAAGCAGCAGTCAAGCATGACAGATATCACCAAGAGAAGCTGTGTGGTCAGAGGAAGCAGTTAATGGAATGATGCTGTAAACAGATCAGCCTTTGATTAAACCAGCCTCTTTCTGTAGCCCTTCCCTACAACTTCCAGATCTGCATTCTGAGAAGGTGTGAAGCACCACTACAGGCTAACATGTGATGAATGCCAAATAAGATACACTGAGGCTTGGAACCTGCCCAAGTGCTTCCGTAGAAGAGCTCCTGTAGGGACTCCTCCAGCAGAGAGCTGGTCCCTCTATGTGGGGTGCAGAGCTCCAATGGTGAGAGAAGTTATCCTGAGGAATGAGTAAACAAGGCAGCTCCTTTGTGAAAACAAACACGTTTTTGTAGAGCAGCTTGGCATTCAGGCTCACATATTTGTGTGTATAAATAGTCAGTGCCTAAGCTTGTTTTGGACTCTGCTGTCTCATGTGCATTTTTACAAAGTGGTTCTCAAGCTGGGAGGGTAGAAAGGGTGAGGAGGAAGGGAGGGCATTTCCTGGAAACTGCCAGAAGCAGAGTTGAGATTACACATAAGCAAAACCCTGGAGTTGAAGAAAGACCAGCACAGTGCTGGGGCTGGAAACCTCTTTCCAAGGAGAGAAGTAGAATGTAGAGGATAGACTGGGCAGAGAGCATGGCTGCTGGGACCTCCTCAGCCTCAGTGCCCACAGATGGGGCCCTGGACAGTCTGATGTGGTGGGTGGCAGCTAGCCCATAGCAGGGGTTGGGTGGGCTTTATGGTCTCTTCCAACCCAACCGTTTTGTGATTCTGTGGTACATTAGACTTAGAGGTCCAAAAGGCACAGAAAATGCACTCAAAGTTGGGTTTTACGTCACGATGACAAAGCTTTTCCCAGTTTCTTGCAATTGTGCTCATGATTTTTGCAAGCTAGGAGCGGGGGTTTATTTTCTCTTGTTTCCTAGCCCCATGGAATTGCTTAAAGAAACTCTGTGATGACATTTCTATAATAGAGGACCATCCAGGGCTGGTCAGGGTAAGCAGCTGTGCCTCCCTGCTCCCCTGCTATCTTCCACCTGGCTGAGTAATTACTGTTCTGCATTGCTTCTTGTTCAGAGGATGATGCTATTCTCCTTCCAGATAACAAGGTAAAATCAACTTTCCTCACAAATCCCATTATCTACAGCAATACCCTCTCAGAATGCAAATCAACAAGTTCAGCAGAGACACAGCTCAGCAGCAACCCACAGCCTCCATTCAATTTGCCTCCTTGCTGCAGGATGAGACAATCTGGATTACTGAGAGTCACCTGAGCAGAGCCATAGAGGAGGGATTCTGCATCTACTGAGCTCTCATTCCTCAGATCAAAGAGGTTTGATGGGCAGTTAATTAAAAGATAAACTAGCCAGCCATAAAACACCAGAATAACCTTTCAAGTACACAAATCAAGTCAGAATTAAAGAATGATTGCAATTACCAGATTTTCAGCCTTCACAGGTAATATGCTCCATTGTTAAGGGGTAAATTGTTTGGTGGGAACAGTAGCCACCTTGCCTTTAATGGTGTTATAGGGAAAATTAGTTCAATTGGTGCCTTTACAAGAGCTTACATGAAGTGCTGGGGTCTCTTTCTCCCCTAAACCCAGGGAGATTCTCAGATGAGATCACAGCTGTTCTTGCCTTCTTCCAGGGCTGCACCCGAGTGCTGGTCCCAAAATAAGACATCCTCACTCTTAGCATCAACGTAATTCCTTGATGGGGTGTTCATTGCCCCGTGCTCCAGGGAAGAGCAGCCAAGGAGAAAAGCTCGTTTAAAGAGGTATGTCTGGGTGTGCTGTTAAGAACGTGCTGTGAAAAGTGACAAAGAAATCAAGTGCATGTAACAGAGCACAGAGCTGAACTCCTCACCAAGCAGGGCTGGAGGGGACACCAGCAGCTTCTGTGCCACCCAGCCCTGCATGCCTGTCCCTGCTCCTGCATCTTGCTGCTCGCCTCAATTGCATTTTTTGCATATTTGGTGCTTAGCAGTGCTTGTCTCCAGTGCATCCTCTTGCTCCATCCCTGTATATATTTACTGCCTGTTCTGAAGATAATTTACATTAATACCCCAGTTTAACACAGTGGAGCCCATTTCATGGAAACATCCAGAGCCATAAAACATTTACAACATAGCAAAAACGGTTTCCTAAATCTCTGGCTTCCCTCAAGATATGGAAAAGTATGTTATTCACTTTGCCCTCTGGATGTTTTTTGCTCCTTTTGTCTGGCTGAGTAGTTCCACTGTAATCTTGGAGGAATGAGTCATTATCCAGCCTTGATAATAAGGGCAGAACCACTCCCCAAGCATGTAAAATTGAAGTCCCGTTTGATACAGGAGCTGTGATTCTCGTTATACATTTATTTCAGTAATGGCATGTTTTAGAAATATTAAAGGAACTAAAGATGTTAAAATGTCTGGATGCCAGCAAGCTCTTTGATAAGTTAATTTTGCATTCAAAACTAATAAACTCCTGGTCAAAGTGACACAGGGTTTGGATTTACCCTGGATAATTCCTTTGCAGTAAGATATTTCAATTAAATCTGTTAAACTCTGTGCTTAGTCATGGAGTTGTCAGCTCTAACACGTCACGTTAATTGAAGTAACACTGAGAAGTAATTTGATGTTAGCTTAATAAAAGCTGTATAACCTTAATCATAACCAGCAAGCAATACTGCAAAAATGAATTTCAGGGCTCATTCTGAAAAGTAACACTAGCTACAAGAAGGCTGCAGGTCAACATAGCCAAACCCTATGCCAATTGCACAAATATAAAAATAACTATTTCCCTATTTGGTAGCACTTAGTCCAGGCCAGATTTGGCACAGATGCTGAAGAAGGCAGCACTATAGCTGCAAAAGTGCATACAAACAGCATCCAGAGCTCAGCAAGTCATTCACGGGAGTTTACGGATTGCATTAAAGAAGGTTATTTTTATAAGCATTCCAGTACTAAAAAAATAGTGTATTTTTAAATTTCAGAGTAGAATGAAAGGTGATCAGATCCAAATAGCAACCATGAATTTTGAGTTCTGAAGCCTGTTGGTCATGCAATCGTTAGCAGAGCTGCAAGTAATCAATGGCTTTCCGCCTGTGTTTATGCAAGTGGAGCTGACTGATTGCTCACTGCTAACATGATTGCCAACACTGCAAACATTATTTCATGGACAGCTCTCCAAAGATCCCAGATCTGAGGCTAACAAGTGCTCTGCTGATAGCAGGGTGTGGAATCTGGGCAGCAATTTTTAGGTTGTTTAGGGTAACATAACAGTGAGGCTCAGGCAGTCTGAGCCTCTTGAAGCCTTCAGTGCCTTTCAGCAGAGAGATTTTCAGTGATGTCCTGCCTGTATGTTGTGGGACAGCGGGTTTGCTGTTTTATCCTACCCAAGGGAGCAGGAGGCAATTTCCCCATCTCAGTTTAAACCTTTATCTCCAAAACACTCCTCAGTTTATGGTGCAGATTCTATTGGTCCTGCAAAAACCCAGAGCTCCTGCATTCCTCATGATCTATCGCCTCTCTTTATTATCTTCTTAGCATGTGAAGGCATACATCTCTCTCATTAATCTCCTGTGAAATCTATACTTGTTTACAAATTGAGTGAGACAAGTTCACCTCTGGGCCATATGATGCTTGGTATGAATTGACATCCTTCTGACTGCCTCAGACAGAATGATGCAGAGGCTTTGACTGCAGATCCCTCCCCAGTCTGAGGAGCTTCCAGGCAGAGGTGAAGCCTGGGGCTACCACATGTTTCTTGCTAAAGAGATAAATAGAACATTTTCCTCAAAAAGCTGCTTTCAGTAAGTGGGAATCAACAAAAGCATCGTTATTCTCCCTAATCAAATGTATCAAGTAATTAAGAGAACTTGTTAATGCCATCTTTTGTGCCATCTTCGTGTTTACACTACAATCTGAAACACTGTCATGTTTTATGCTGTAATCTGAACTATGGCAAACAAAATAACTCAGAGTCTTTGTAGCAAATGGCGCAGATGAGACAGCTGAGCTACTCCCAAGTGCCACAAGTGTCCACAGGACACTATTAATCAAGGTTGTAGAGAAAAGTATTGGCAGTTACTGATGATCAGAAAGTGCTACAGACTTGATTTATATGGATTCTTTGGTTAGATTGAGACTGGTTCCATTTTGAGATTAGGTATCTTTGTTGTCCTTCTTAGTACTTCAAGCATTAGAAACAACGCCAACAATAAAAACAGGAATATGCTGAGCAAGGATAGTGGTTAAAAGTGCACCAAAAGGCAGAGCACAAATTGCTTCCCCAAATGTATTCTAATATCATTTATAGTACAGAAAATGAAGTACTCGCTTTCCCAAAAATATTCTAAGGGAAACTACATTACTGTAGTCTAACCACACTTCTCAAAGAATGGGTCTTAGTACATTGCAAAATGCCTCAGGATCCAGAAGATTGTGGGTGAACTCCCACCAGTTCTAACCCTCCTGTGAGAGCTTGGACCATGGATGTTGCAGTATGCTCAGATTATGTAGCAGTGAGAATCAAAGAATCACTAAGGTTGGAAAGGATGTCCATGATCATCCAGTTCAACCCCGACCCATGCCCACAAAGCCCATTAAACACTTCCTTCAGTGCCACACCTCCACAGTTCTTGAACACCACCAGGGTCAGTGACTCATCCACTTCCCAGTGGAAGAAGCCAGTTCCAAGAAGAAAGGTTCTGCTTCCAACCATGTGGCTTTTTTTCCTTTAATAAGAACAGTTTTCAAGCAGTAACACTCTTGCTATTAGTGTGAGCAAAAGTAATTGTACCTTCTATAAAATACAGTCTTTGAAACAGATAAAAGCTGATAGTGTCTTTAGCTGCAATGGAAGACAACGTATTAGGAGTAGCGATGGGAACCCCTGAATGTCTATGAAAAAAATACATACACCTTAAACTTTCCCAAGCCTCTGGACATCACCAATTCTTTGTCTTTTCCTCTATCTTTTTTTCAAATTTGACCTTTCTTACATCCACTTTTCCAAGAAGTGGCCACATTGACTCCAAGTGGCATTTCAATCACAGAGGTTGGTCTCCAGCACAATGCATTATTTAAAAAATGAAGCTCTAAATCAGAAAACGCTATAAAACTTCAGACACAGCACTTCTGGTGTCATTGATCAGAAAAAGAGAATCCCTGCTACATTGGCAGGAGTTGTCGTACTGAAAGATGCATGGGGAAGAAAAAGGGAAAGGAGATTTAAAGATGAAAAGAATAAAAGAAAAAGTTCAGCAAGTCAAGAGTTCAGTTCAAATACATTTCCATTCACTTAAAAAGAAAAAATCCTAGTCTTTCTTGCCTGACTTCTTCATGTGCCATTTCAGACTCCCATATTCCCATACATAATGCCACAGACAACGAAAGCATGTGCACACATCATTCCGAACATCGCTGTATGAACTCTTCTAGCACTCAGCAATGCACTGATGGAGCAGCTGTCTTGCAGCTATTCCCTTTCTGATGATACAGCTGAAAACTTCTATGTAAATAGAAATTTGCTGCCATTCATGTTGAGGAGAACTACAATTTCTGCCATTGTTAATACTATTCTGAATATTCATGCAAACCTTTGCTGAATCATCTGCTTGGCTGTTTAGCAACAACATACTCAATAACTGTTCAGTTTTGCAATCAGTTTTTTTAATCAGTGCCTGAATTACAAGCAGTTGCTGGAGGCCCTGACAACAATCAGCTCCTGAACTTCTAACGTGCCCTGCTTGGATTTGAAATGCAAAACCACCAGGTCCCCAGCTGCAGGGAGATGCTGGAGCCTCAGATGGCTCATGAGGTCCATAGGTGTGTCAGCCCCATCTCTCCATGGCATGCAAGAGGAACACATTACCTCTCTTTCACCTCCCTTGAGGCCAAGGCAGAGGTACTACAGCCCATCCCAACCCCTGCAGCCCAGCATTACGGAGATGAAAGGCACATTTCCAAAGCCACATGAATTTGGGGCATCAATCCTGTTGTCCAATATAAGACCAGCGTTCACATTCTAAATAGATTCAAATTTTGTTTACCTTGCAGTGAAATACTGCTGATTTCAACCATCCTGATAACTGCCAACATACACAGACACGGAAGCAAATCTTCCCTGCAGTCACCCAGGGCATCCAAAACCAAGAGGCATCTTGGCAGGATGAACGGATGGCCTGATTGTGTCCATCTGAGAAGGAATACATATGTATAGTGCTGCAATCCAGCTCAGCCTGTATGGGACTCAGCTCTGCTTGATGAGCAATCAGCCTGCTGCAGGAACAAACACATGCTGACTGCTTTCAGCTGCTAATGCCACTGCTTTTTCTGGAGCAGTGGAGAGGCCTAAACTGCAAATTCACATCTGGCCTCATTGGAAATTAACTAGGAATCAAGGTGGTTTGCAGTCAGCTTCTAGAAAGATCAACACATTCACAGTCATAGAACAGGACACCAGAATCTGCAACGATATCTGGGGGAACGTGGGAGTGTGCCCATAATAGGACTCTTTGAGTATTTATTTTAGGGGAGGGCCATCTTCTGTTTGGCATCAGATGAGTCTATGGAAGGATTAAGGAACAGACATGCTCCAAACACATGTTGATAATCATTTTCACAGCAAAATGAATTTGATTACATTTTCCCACTGTGCGCATTCATTTCTCATTTCTGTTACTAGGATTAAGATTTTCCATGGCTTTTTCTGTTCCAAATATTTTGAGTGAAAACTGGCATTAATATTTGGACACCGGTTTGACTCTTGAATTTTACAATTTCTTATTTTGCTAAAACACTTACTTAAACAGATTTAAAATCTTCACGAAAATTCATTTTCCACCATTTCATTTATTAGAATTTCTTGAAGAGATCTTTCCTTCAGACTGTTAAACCCCCATAGACTGAATTCTTTATTGATCCAACAGAACTACACACCTGTCCCAGGCAGGAAGCACGAACATCCATCAGCCAGGTGTTATTAGTGGTCAAGTGAGGATAAAAGTACTTCAAGAACATATTTTCTGAGCAAGAAAATAAGACAAGTAGAGGAGGAAGACCTAAACTTTCTAGCATTGTTAATACAAGCTGCAAATCACTGTTCTTGGATGAGAAAGCGAGGTGTTTCCAGGCCACCCTGCTTCCTGGTCTTCCCAGTGCTCAGCACACACCACCCACATCTCTGCCTCTGGGCTGCACTTGGCATCGCGCCTTGGCTCCCAGTATCCACTATGGATTACAGACCTGATGGAAAACCTTTCTTGACTACAGCAGTGATGGATCAGTGGGGAGAAGATGGGGACAGGAAGGAAACCGCTCGCATTCAGATTTCTGCTAAGTTATTTTGGATCTGTTTGCTGACTCATTTTAGTTTTGCTTGCAGCAAACTCAAAATGAAGTTACTCGAGAGTAATGATCATTAAGTGACTGAGATCGCTTTATTTCTCTGAGCCTTAGCAACAGTGATTTCACTTGCCTGTTGCCATAACAACTGCAGCATGCACATCAAGGTCACTAAGCCCACTTTGCTTCTTGCCTGTAGCTACGTCTCTGATGGCTGATATGCCTCATTTCTATTGTAGATTCATATGTGATGAGTAGGAAGAAAAGGTATGCTTCATCTTGGGAGCAAACATGCAAAGGATGAGCATTTCTCAAGGTAAGGGTAAACGGACAAAAGATTACATTTATGGAAAGGTTCATTTCATTCTTAATGGGAAAGAAAATCCTAAATGGGTGTATATAAGTAGGTATAAATATGCGGGGCTCAAATTCTCCCTCACAAAGATGAAGAAAGACTCCCTGTACAGTATGTTCCAAGTTCCTTGACTTAAAAGAGGATCTGCCAGTCTTTAGCATAGGAACACTGAGGGCCGTGAAGAGACACCCGAGATGTTGAAGAGGTCTGAACTTAGTTCTTGAACAAATGCATCAAAGTACAACTTCAGTGCAAGCGTCCAGTTTACTGCTGACCTGCACAGTTGTTCACTGAGACATCTGAACTAAGCTGGATGAAAAAAAGAAAGCAGGAGAGGACCACAGATCAGGCTGGCTGATGAACTACAAAGCTCCAGGTCAGGCAGGAAATAGTTTGCATTTCCCTTACTTGTTTCTTTCACAAATTTTAACAGATGCAGTTTTTACCCCAGAACATTTACGCCACACACACCATTTTCATTGTATACAAGGGTCATAAAACATTGTTTAATGCGAGTAAACTGCACTCATTTGTCTCGTAAGCCAAGTAGAGGCACTTTCAAAAGAAATTCTAAGATCTTACATTGCCAGAGCATTTTTTTCTGCCACGTGCAAGGAAAGAATTATTCTCTCTGAAAAATATAAATAACTTCGCCACCTCTTCTTATAGCTAGTTGATTACAGCAGCCAGGGAATGAAAGATTTTGCAGTTTATCTGTCAGCTTTACACCAAAACTCTGATAAAAAAGAAAAAAAAAAAAAAAGATGAAACATCCCGAATTGCAGAGGGATTTATGAGCCACTAAATAGTTCTGTGAATCTGGGCTGAAATGTAATTTTATATATACATGTGTAGAAACTGGGAGTAGGATAAGATAGATAGATGGGTAAATGAACAAAAGCACATAGACAGATTGATGGACAGCCAGGCTGGAACTGGACCACAAAACATCAGATTATCATATCGCTTTACCTTTAACAGTAATGTATATGTAGGTGGTTTCTGGTTTAGCTCACTTGGCACCACTGAGCAACTTACTAGATAAAGACAAAGTAGTAATCTCATTCTCCAGATAGGAAAAAGGACAACAAGAATTACTGAAGCTCATAGGAGCCCTCCCACACAAGACGAAGATTTTGTCGTGTTCAGGGAGTCCACATGTGCAGCCATGACACAGACCTCCACGGCATTATCAGCCTTCTGGCTAAAGAGAAACAAGTGCTTTTGGAGCTTATAACAAGGAAAACCTGCAAAATCTTTGATTGACTTGTTGGCATGCACTTTCAAGGAGCCTTGGGCAAATGGAAAGCTAAGGCTAAGGCACGGCGAAAGTTGGTCCTGCCAAAGGTATGTAAGATTGGAGAGAAATTGCTTTCCAAGCACTTCATTTACTCATTAGATCCAACTTCATTCTTTTCAAAAGTGTTCTGAGTTAGTGCATGCTCCAGACACCCAACCCTATGCCCATTTAATAATTAAAAGCCTTCTTCTTCTTAGTGTTCTCCATTTACTGGAAAGACCTGGCTGACTCCAGGTCCCAGCAAACAAAAACATGAAATAGCTAAGGGAGATCCAAAGGATCAGTGCAAGTGCGAGATGAAACCAAGGGAGCTTATCCAGCTCGTGTTTGGTGAACTGCAGCCCATAAACCTCCATCTGACTGCAGGCAGTAATGCCTTTTGCCAGAAAAGAAGCTGAGGTGTATCTCAGGAAAACACCGCATTCAATCACCATGTTTTAGTTGCTTTTCACAGAGTATCTTCTGTTAGTACTTTAATAACTGGACAGGAAATCCTGTTAATCAGAAGTTGCAAGGTTGTATGAGTTGACAGCTGTGATATCACAGCTGTTGATAGGCCTGCATGGGCACAATGACATAGCAGATAACACACGCCGTGATTTTCAACAAGGAATTGAATTGGTTGCCTAATTTTCATCACACGCACAAACATGCGCCCCCAAAAATGTCACACGTCTTTCTTCTCCTGGTTATTACAAATAGATCGCTCCTACAGGCAGATGCCAACCTGCCATTAAGGATATCCAGGTGTTGTGCATTGATAATCATGTCTTAAGTTTACCTTAAGTTTAAAGCAAAAGAACCAAGTCAGCCAGAAAGAAAACAAATAAATGAATTAAATCTATCTCTACTGAAGTGAACTCAGCCTGATTTTTGCCAATAAAATAACAGTCCCATCAGCTTCAGCTTGCCTACAACCTCAATATGCTTTTCTTTAAGCAATCATTTAAAGCACACAGTTCACGTGACCTGAAAGAACCATTAGGGGAAAATTTGTCTGGTTTTCAGACTTCTTTGTAGGGGAAAAAAAAAACTTCCCAAAATGGTGGCTATTAGAAAGCTTTTACACCGAAGTGCACATCCATTACTGCACACAGAAAGTAAAAAGTCATTGTGCACAAACTGACCAAAGCCCAGTGAATATTTTAAACCCTTTATGGTTTTAAACGACACCCAGCCATCTCCTGTTTTCACATCATTTAGTGCTGCTGACACAATTTATTAGCATGCTCTGGGTCACAAGTCAACAGAGCAACACAGAATTACAGAGGATGGAGAGGTTTTTCTTCTTCTCACTTCTTTATTCTGTGAGGCGTTTACGCTGTGGGACAGAGAGGGCATCGCCTACAGCTCCTATAGGTGCTGTACAAATAGAGATGACACTGCCCCAGGAGGGTGGTGACTGATGGACACGGACATATCCCTGTCCTTCCAAGCCTTGAAAGAGCTCCAAAGGCTCTCACAGAGAAATGAAGGATTTTGTGGAGCACAAGGAAATTCCCAGGCAGAAAGTACAACACAAAACGTTAGCAAAAAGCAAATCTTGGCAATCATGGCTACCATGGGAATTTTCCCGGAGGAAGAGGAGAAAAATAAAACACAAAAAACATGGCCCAAAGAGGCAGAGAAAAGGCTTCATACTAGTTCTCTCCTATCCAATTTTGCAGACATTTTGCAGCCCCAAATTTTACATAATACTTCAACACCAACAGTGAAATAAGAAGAGACTTGACCTGGAAAAAAGTTGCTGCTCAGGCAAAATTTGTCCTTTTCCCCCCCTCATTCTGAGCAAACAGCATAGACAGGGTATCATAGGTACAGGTCTGCCCAGAAGCATTAGCTATTAGTCACCTCTTTATAACTGGTCATCTTAGATAACAACTTTAAAGACCTTGAACAGTTCCATCTCTGGAACCTTAGGGGCTTCAGTGTCACAAAATGATGAGAAGCCCCACGGGGTTGCTTCCCACCCACAGCCATTGTTGCTCCTCCACCCAAAGCCACGTGGATGCAGACCCATCCCAATGTCCCCTTCACTACAAGGAGGAAGAAAGGAAAGCTGATTCAGAAAATTTCCCCCACTCCACTCCTCAAATTGAAATTTTATGATTAACGAAAGGGCTGAATGAGTCTCAGGGAGGACACTAATCTCAATTATTTTAATAGGATGGAACACAGTGACATTGGCTGCTAATGAAATAGATCCTGCCTGATAACTAGTATTATTATTATTTTTAATTTTATTTTCAAAAAAGAGAAGAATAGCTGGCATTCACTAGTGAGACCAATTAATCTCTGCAAAGCAGCACACCTCCTAGCTGTTCTATGCATGACCATTTCTGCAGCCCTGACCACCGGTAGAGAAAATAGCTTGTTGAATGAGCTGCCGCAGAAATCTTCCTGTCACGAAGGACTCATTAGGTCAGCAATAAAGTGATTTATCAAAGGCTTGGATTTCAGCCATCAGCCTCACTTGTACAACAGACTCTGTTGCAGTGCTTCAAGCAAAAGCTTACAAATTACCATCATAATCTTGTAAGTATGCCTCATCCACAGCAGCCAGTTCCTGACCAGCGAAGTGAAGACTTAGAAACGCAATTCTTTTTGACCTCTATTATATGCTGCCAGCCATCCAGATGTGATGCAACGAGTTGAACAGATATTAGTACTTCTGAATGGTGATGAAAGAGAGCTCATACTCTGGAAGAGATGCTGGGAGCAGTGTGAGACCGCTCTATGCAATCTTAACTTTTCCTGAGCCAGTCACTGTGAGCTTCCTTTGCTGGATCACAGAGCCCTGTTGCAGGGAAGCCTTTGTGAGAAATGGATGGACTGTCATCCTGCACCAGACATCAGCTCAGCCCCACAGGGCAACTGGCCTTCCATAAACCAACATGACTTGGAAGAAGCTTTCAGTTCCCTCAGATTGAAAACTGCCTTTCCTCAGTCCACCAGAGCTGCGTTTGTGCACAGTTCCTGTTCTCCCCATGTTCCTGAGCCAGAAGGACAAAGGGGATAAAGTGGGGCAGGAGGGAAGGATTTATTTAAACAGTTGAAAACCTAAGTTTCCATGGTCAAGATCATCAGGTCTTCCACCCATCACACGTTCAACTCTTATTTTCCTTGCAGAATAAATTTCATTTTCTCACCTAGGATGAAGGCCCACTGCTAAGCACAGCTTCAGGAATGGGCCAAGCTGACTCAAATACCTGCCCACACAAACAGGCTCTATTTAAATTTCCATTCTCTGTGTTGCCTCTGACTCTTTTCCATCACAAGCAGAGCCCTGCTGTCTCCTCACCACCTCTCTCTCCTTCCACCAGCCTTTCCCACTAGAATTTTTTCCCTTCTGCCAATATGCTCCTTCCCCTCAGGATGTGGACTAAGTTACATCAGCACTGAACTTTCAAACCTGAAATGTTCAAGTGGATTCAAAATTAGACAAAACAAGCTCATCCATCAATAGCTCTTAACGTCAAGAACTCTGAGGGCAGGGGTGGGGTGGCATGCAGGCCACGGCGCACAGTCAGGAAACAATGAAAATGTTGTCAAAGAGCAATTAAGTGTGCTCCTGTGACAGGTTTGAACCACAGCTTTTTCTAAGGTGAGATTATTTTCATGAAACATTTAAGGTTCACCCAGCACCAGCGACATCAAGTGCCTTGTGCACACAGCCCACACCTCCTCAGCAACCGGAGGACCCAAATCTGCCTTGTGCCAAGTGGAAACTACATTTTTAAGTAACACTGCTCACCTTTAATCATGATTTTCAATGTGCCGAATCAAATGTCATGCTCTCTATTGCTGGGCAGCCCTCTTCTCTGCACTCTGATCATAAATTAAGCAGACAGATGGAATTTGTTATCATATAATTGAGCCACAAGGCATAGACATAAGTAAAAACTCCTCACTTTTCTAATATTAATATAAAATCACTTGTGGTTATCCAAACATTCATAAGAAATAATAACATATTTAGAAGTTTAACGAGAGCCTCATTCTAGGCAGAAGAGTATGTGTAACTTTCAATTTCATGGCCATTAGCATTATTTCCACATGCAGTGAATACTTTAATGTGTGAATCCAGCCAGATTCTGTTGCTGCAATCCTACCTGGTAGAAAAGTCAGGGGCTAAACCATAAGAAGCAACAAATAGAAGGAAGGCAGCAGAAGAGGCTGCTCAGCAAACAACGCATTTTCACACTCACATAAAAGCACACCAGATGAGATTTGCCATAAGGTGAAGAACGTGGCTGTAAGCCAGGTATAAAAATGGAAATTAAAAACAGGGTAAAGAATCAAGTGTCTGAACACTACAGGTGAGCTGGTGCTTGCTGGGCAGCTGAAGGGCTGAGTATGTTACTGACTGAGACAGCCGGGATTTTGAACAATACATGGGGAAAAAAAAAGATGTCAGAGAAACTGGATGGCCAGCATAGTTCTCCATCCACCCTACTTCCCCTCTTCCAGAATGAAGAGAGCAAAGAAAAAATTCAGTACAGAGAATTGTCAGTGCCTTCACAGCCGGGAAAAATGCTTTTGGGTAAAATGTTATGGATAAAACATGAGGAATGAAAGACTCTGAGCCAGTTCCTGAGTGCAGGCTGCATCATACACCCACAGCTGGTAAGTCCTCCCAACAGCTACAAGAAATTCCAACTTGTCTTATTAAACCATCTTCTATACCTGCCAGCAAACTAGGAACAATATGAAATTAAAAACGCATTACCTTTATCTGCAATTATCCCATTACAGAAGCAGAGAAGCGCTGCAGAGGCAGTCAACACATTTTTACCACATAAGTGCTAAATGAAAATTGCAGGCAGATTTCCCACCCTTAGAAAGATGAAGTTGGTCATCCCTGAGCTTCTGCTGGTTTGTGACAGGTCAAACGGAGCTGTGAGAAGGCTGAAGTCAGGGCCTCCAGGTGATTTGCACTTTGCCTACAGGAAATTCCTCTTTTCCCTCATCACTGCTGCCTTTGTCACCTGTAGGAGATTATACAATAGGTATTTTGTGTTTTTATCTCTCAGCTAAGATTCATCTTCCTCCAGCACAAGCAGGCAACTCCAGAAAATTAAAGGGCACCTACTGGTCTCACCTCTTTCTGGAGGGCTTGTCCACCTTATTTCACCTCACATGGGGACGGTCCTCAAATGGGACAGTAAAAGAACAGATTTTTATCTTGTAACACTGATGAGAAATGCACTTATCCCACATTTCTTATGCCAGGCTGAGAAACCAGCTTGGGGATGAGGGAGGGAGGCAGATGTAGTAGATGCAGATTGAAGAGCATTAGCTAGACAGGTGAATATGGTGGGAAATCAAGAACAACCCAGCCCATTTCCTCAGAGCCCCAGGCAAACATGAAACTCTTCACTTCAAGAATCACACCTAAATCTTTTGTGTGTGCCTACTTCTCAAGTTGTGGTGGATGTTTCCATGCACCAAGCACCAGGGCATAAGAGCTCTGACTTTTGTGAGGACATTGGGGCTTCCTTGTTCCTTTCCAGAGCTGGGAATACCATGCTCTACAGCCCCACTGCTTCTTCTTGTCTTTATTGAAGAAACAAGATCACAGGATGCTGAGAGCACTCAGAGCAGAATTTACATCCTACTTGGGCTTCTGGGCTCATTTTTTGTTACGGAAGTATCAAAGCATTTGGTTTATTTCTGCTGAAGTCTGCAGTGTTCTTGTCTCTTTCCAGTCATGCAAACTGGAGTCTTGCTTTGTGAAAATAGGGTAAAATGTTGATTCCAGCTTTTCTCATGGAACAGAAGTCCCCCCTTCTGCTCACGTCTCCCAGCAGAGCCTCAATCCAAAGGGAAAATGTCCTTGAATACCCCCTCTTCTTTGAAGTGCACAGAGCTTTCCCCATCTGCCATCTGAGCATAGACGTGAGTCCAAGCCTTGTGTCAACGCATCCCCAGCCTCCTTTCATAACGTGGAAATGACAGCGGTGGCTGCATGCGAGGCTGAAAACAAATGAATAAATGAAAGTCAACAGACTGTGGGTAGAGGCACAGGGGTTGCATAACAGAGGCACGACAAGTGCACAGATGCAGCACAACCAAATTGGGTGCCCACTGGATTGTCAGGGCTTGCTTCGCAGGGATGCACCTCATTGTTTCACCAGCACAGCTGTCAGCTGATGAATTATTCCTAGTGAATGAAGAAACAGAAAAAGTGTTCTGCCCATCCTGTGACTTGTACAGGACACTTGGAGGGAATATTTTGTGACATTTTTAGGTAAATTGGGTGGTGAATTATTATGGAATTATGCCTTTTCCCCTCAGGAACAGAGTTTGGAGATATCATAGAAAATCCTTACTATATCAATGTCAAACCCAATAATACTCTCAAAAAAAAATTACTGCCAGCTGCAGATTTGGAAATAATAACATCACACTGAAGGAAGTACTCTGAGAACAGGGAATGCCAACCTGTGCTCCTTTCCCAGCCCTGAGCTGCCCTGATGCAGATGAGTTCTGATCTGACAGCAGACACCATGTTAGCAGGAGGTAGCACACTCAAGAAGGAGAGACAAACTTGTTGCCACTGTATAGCTGCTGAATGTCACTCTTTGCTCCTTTTGTCCCCCTTTCAGATGTCTCCCTTGCCAACCAGCCCTTTAACCTCAACTGGAATGTTTTCTTTTCATCCCCTTTGCTTACAGCAGCAGAGGAGGTGCATTATGAACCAGTGCTGCTTTAATAAACATGGCAACAGCTTCTTAAATAAACAGCATGCTCCTGTGCTTCATCCCCTTGTGCATATGAACCAGTGCTGCTTTAATAAACATGGCAACAGCTTCTTAAATAAACAGCATGCTCCTGTGCTTCATCCCCTTGCGCAGAAACACTTCAGCTTCTTTGTGTCTCTTTCTCTCCAAAACTTCAGCAGCAGCAAAGCAATTAATGAGAGTGAAGTAATACCGCATAAAGCAGCCCTGCTTCACACTGAGCAAACACAAATCACCTCTGGTTTCAGAAGGAGGAATGCACAAACACTTAAAAGCTAATTCCCAAACCCACTGAGACAAAGACAGAGTTAAAAGACTCAAAACACCTGAGCAAGCAAAACAGTCTCTTATCCCTCACTAAAGCAAACACAAAGACGAATTGCATTCACTCTTCAACCTGGCAAGCCAACCATAATATATTGCCTGCCACAGCAATGATGATTGTTCTCGTGCTCTCCACCTCAGCCTGATACGTACTTGGCAGATCCATAACTCTTTCAAGCTCTCCAAAACAAACATGCGTGTGCTTGATAGAGAACTTCAATTAAAACCTTCCTGGAAGCACCAAATGCCTCCCATTCCCAGCACAATATTGGTTGCAGCACACACCTCAGGAACAGGGCTTTGTGGGTCAGGTCCAAAAGGCTCCTGTGCTTTGTGTTAGGATTGCTCATAGCTGTGGGCATTCTCCAGCATTCCTGTCCCCTGTCCCATGAGGACCACAGTGGATTCACCTGTTTATTGGTAGGGAAAAAAAAAAACCAGCAGTCTGTGGCTGTGCTTAGCATGCATGAAACCTTGTCTCTAAGAGCTTCTGCTCAGCTTGGCCCTGACAGAGCTGCAGGGCCTGCATTTGGGATGGTTCATATGCTCCCAGTGAAATATTCCAACTTTCACAAAGGATAATAGCTTCTGCAGCCTGTGAAGTGTGACAGATGTGTTCTTCTATCCTTTACACAGCAGTGCTGACTGATGGGCTGCCTTCCTTTCACTGCTCAGCTTGGCCAAATCCAAGGGATTGCTCCATTCTCATGTGTGCTTTCTCATCCTCTCGAATCTCTGTGCCCCATGCCTCTCCCCTGGGCAGGTGGTGGAGTCACAGCCCCTGGATGTGTTCAAGAAACACATGGATGTGGCACTGAGGGATTTGGTTAGTGGGCATGGTATGGATCAGTTAACAGTTTGAATTGGTGACCTTGGTTGTCTTCTCCAACCTGAATAATTCAATGATTCTATGATTTTCTTACAGTACGTAAGAACTGTGGGGTGTATTTGTTTTAGATTCTCCCAGAGGCATGCTGGAATATGGCCTCCCTTCTCACTGATTTCTTATGTGGTTTTAAATAAAAAGTAAAAATGTCACCTTGTCACTATTGACCCTGATTTGTTATAGGTCCATTTGTCAGGACTAATATATTGATGCAGTGTCAGCACAGTGGAATTTATGCTTGCCTTTAAAGACAGGTTCATTTCAGAGACCTATGGAGCTCTAGTTACTGAGCCTTAGCCTTGCCCCCACCCTGTTTGTTTCCATAGGAAAGCCTTCTGCTGCTTCTCCGTCGGGAAAATGTGAAACCCATCTCAGCCAAAGCCGTGCTGCAATGCAGGAACTGCTTTGGACAAATGTACACAACAGTCCCACCCGGTCAATCCTGGCCATACCTCCAGGATCTGTCTCCTCCCTATTCCTGCTGTGTCCCCAGTGCACAAGCTTCTTCACTCATCACCACAACCATGGTTTGCAAGAGTGAGATTGGGATCTGCAGCTCCTCCAGGCATCTCGTAGCAGCCCGGAGAGCTGACAGCAGCCATAGGCAGCTCCAGGCTAATGTCACAGCCACAGCAAATGGCTGGTGGAGTCTGACCTAGTTTTAACCCTGCTAAATATGCAAAGACAGCAAATGAGACCGTGCAGGGAATAGCAGCCCAAGGTTTTCACCACATCATCACTTCTCTGCTGCTTTGTCTATAACATTCTTACGTGCATCTCACATCAAAACATTTCCAATGCCCAGTATTTGAGTGGAAAAACACAATTACTTGTGAGGAGTGGGCTGTTTTTGTTAGTGTGTGTGTGTTCAGAACCTAATAGGAAGGTGGAATTGATGGAAGTTTGACACTTTAGCAAAATATAAGAACATTTAGAAAACTTTTCACTGTCTTTTGACAGGAAATCTCTCTTCAGCTGTTTATCTCTCCAGTTTGCTTCCTTTTTGCAGCGTTTTTGTTCTTCCCTTAGTCACCGAGAGCTAAATGCTACCCTGACTATCATTCTGACAGGTCTTTTTTATTATTATTATTTTTAAGAAAATGGATTTTCGTGCACTTGGTTTTTATCTTTATTTCAACATCTGCCTTTCCCTTCATGTTTCAGGTTTGCATCCACCACAGAAAATACCAAACTTCAGTTTCTCCTGATTCTTTTTTAATTCTAGATCATTTGTGTAGTTCTTAGCCACTTCATTGCTATGGAAACACTGTTTTATTTGAACACATTGTTCTGTGTACCTGGTTTTTGGCACCTTTCAATATAGAATTGTGCTTGCTGACAGCACTGTGGAATTTTTTGAGGGTGCATGTGGCACAGCATTCTGGTTTGCATCCTTACAGTGAGTCCCACTCAGCCAGAATCTGTTGACAGTTGAGATGCAAATACATCCCATCACTCAGAACACACATCTGGGCCTATGGAATGCCATGGCAAGACAGGGAATATTGCCCCGGTAGAGGCTCCATAAGAACTCGTGGCAAAAGCATAAAATAAAATGTAAAAACCATCATGAGAGAGATGTTGAACACACCTAGATGAACTGATATCCCCAGAATAGATCCAATTTCTAACCTGGAGAACATGAACAGAGCAAGCAGAGAAACACTGGGAAGACATCACAAAGAGGAACTCCGTAAGGATGGAGAGATCAACACAGGATGAGAAGACACAAGCAGGCTTTGAGTGCACCCATAACACACGAGTGGCATTGCTATTTGATAGCACATATGGAACATGTCTTGGCAATAGAGATCCTTGTTGGGGTGGTTAAGAAAAAAAGCCAAGGATTGGAAAACCATGAAAGCCGTTAATGAGCAGACCACAATTTTTGTTTTTTCTGGCATAAGTCGAGACAGTGCTGGTCATTATGACTCCAATGAACATTCCTGACCTCAGAAAGATTCTTGATTAAATGATTACAACTCCAACTTCAACATAATTCAGGCATATGCTTGCATGCTTTCCTTAACAAAGCTTTCCTCTGAATCAGGATCTCCATGATTACAGTCAACTAATTATTTTAAAAGCATTTTCATCTGGGCTCCAAGCAAGCAAATTAAATACAATTAATGTGGGTTTGGCAGGACAAAAGTTGCTCTATTTTTTTTTTTTTTTTGCTCACAACTGGAAAATCAGTTTTTGCAAAGAAAACTTGATGTATGAAATCTGCTGGTGCAGCTTTTCCCCATTTTCCTAACATTTTCACTTTTCTGCAAAACTGTTGATGCAATGCTACTGTGATAAATGAAATCCCAAATCTCACAGCATCCTGCCTTTAGTAGAAAACCTTGTAGCAAACGGAGACTGAGAAAGAATGAATTGCTGTCCTTTGCAGTAAAAGTTGATAAAGACAAAGAGCGTGCTGAAAATAAAGGTATCAACAGTACACCACTTCATCAAGGGATGTGACAAGACAGTGACATAAATCATGAGATGTAGCAGCTGTGGGAGAATTCAGGTAGGAAGGCAAGCTGAAAACATGGAAAAAAAAATCCTCAAATGTGGAAACACATACAGAAAACCAAACCTCATTTTGGGTGGAAGTAAAAATGAACACACATCCACTTTTTAATGAAGCTTACAACAGCTCTTTTGCCTTTTACTCAGTACTTTACTATGAAATTCACTCGACTTTTCTCTTCCAAGAGGTATCATTATGGATAATTTTTCACAATGAAACAGGGTCTAAAACAAGTCCAAACCTTTAGTCAGGATGTGCCTATTTTCAGCCCACTGAACTTGAGTGCATCCTTTTCATAGGAGAAATTTTAAACTAAAAACTCATGAGACTGTGTGGCTGTAATACACGTCAGTAAGAGAAAGGATGAATAATTTGGAAAGGCCATGAAGCTATGTTTGAAGAAGGAGCTATACATATTAAATCATAATTGTAATAAGGAGAGTCAACCTGATTCAGTGAAGGAATCCTTGGTGAGCAGAGGGATGAGAATTTTTCCCAATACTGAAGCAATTCAACAGAAGAAGCAATGACCATAAATTCTAGTATTAATTGCATACAGAGATTAACCATGCTCAGGGACTGGGCAGCATGGCCAGTGGGACAGTGGTACACCCACAGGTATGTGGTCCTTCATGCAGGCTTGCTCCAAGCTCTTGACACAGGCTGTAGATAATCAACATTGTGCGTGCTGTGTCACATTAAGCACTTCAGAGCTGTTTATCATTTGCATATTTTTGCATTGTTATTGCACAATTAAACTCAAAACTTTCAGATTGATCTGTCCCCAAGGTACAAAGAACTTTCAATCCTGCTAATTGGGCAGGGAAAAAAGTGTGTCACACATTAGGAAAGTTCTGTTAGCAGTTTTGTTTGTTAAGAACTAAGCTTTGTCAGGGTAGAAAATATATATATTAAGTGATAGCACGTCCTGCTTGTATAAAGTGATATTTTTCAAGGAGCACTGAATATTGAGTTCAGACGTTTTCTCTAAGATTCCAGCAAGACTTCTTTCTGACATGCCCAACATTTTGTCTATAAACATTTGTCCCATCAAGTTAACCTTTCGAACACAGAAGGGACTGGTGAAGGAAAACAGAGGTCTGAAACATCCTCAACAGTGCAGCCACTTCAGCAAGAAAATAAGAAGGCACGACAAGAAACATTTGCCATATATTTTCTTATGGTCTTCTCTCTCTGTTACTGTTATTAATACCATGTTAATAAGACACACTGGGATCATCTTAAAACATATTCTAACCGCTCAGTACATTTCATAGAATAATGAAGCCAGTACTGTGAATCAGCTATATAAATCTTAAACTGCTTTTAGTTTTTATGTCACATCTGGAAACCCACAGGATATGGTACTTTGGTGCTCCTTCAGAGAGCGACTCTTGGCTTTGTGTGGATCCTGAGGTTGCCCTCCTCTCTGCTCTCCATGCCTGTGGTTGGGACCTCTACTTCCACTGGGATACAGAACAGGAACATGCTGACCATGATGCTGTACTGAATGTTAGAGAAGCTGCTTTGTGCTCTTGGATGTGAGCCCCGAGTTACACAACTGCAGTTCAGAGGTTACAAAGACAAGGGCTTTGCCAGCAGACTCAATGCTTCAAAGCAATGCAACAATTGTTGGATTAAGTAGAAAGGAAAGAAGTTGCCTGGGGGTCTCCAAAGTGAAAACAGGATCCAGAAGAATGTTACTGAGAAACAATAAGCAAAAACTGCACATTTATATGGAACAAAAGCTCGAGTCCTCAAGAAACTCTCCAAGTTGCTTCCGTATCCAATCAATATTTTCTCTAGCACATATGGGATGAGCCTCAGCCAGCTTCCTCCCCCAGACAGTCCTGCTGCTGGCTGTCCTCAGACAGAAGCAAGATAGCCAGTGCAGCAAATCTTATTCATATTAAAGGGGTCACCAGGCTTGGAGGAACACTCTTGCCATCCATTTCCTGACTCAGAAAATTACTGCAGATACATCCATATATTTGTCCTTAGCTCACAGCAAATGCAGGTTCCTATTACTTAAGCCCAGTCCTCTAATAACAGACAAAATCTGAAGACTGAAATTTCTAAAAATTTGCAACTGAAAGAGAGGAGATTTAAGGCTGACTGTAGATGAGACAGGAGTGAAGATAAAGCCTGGTCTATGGCAGCCACATAAACAAGGTCTAATTCCCGTCTCCTACAAACATGACTTGCTCTTACACTAAGCACCAAAGCCCCATCAGTTTAGGAATGGGCCCAATAACCTTGGCTGGGGCACGATGCCAGCCATTTGGATTTGCTTGGATATAGCCAAAGAGAACACACTAGAATAAAGGATTTCACTGCAGAGCATTTTCTGCTCTTCTCTCCCTCTTGCTGCATCAATCCTCCTCAACAGCTCTCTTTTAAGAAACCAGTTGTTGCAAAATTAAAGCTGATTCCTTGAAGAGAGGAAACTGCCTTCATTTCAACTCCACCATCCCAAAGCTCAGACAGCTCTTTGAAACACCTCATTCAATTTACATGCTGACAGGGATTTGCTAAGAGCCCTCCTCAGCTCCCCCTCACCTTCCCAGGCAGTCAGCAGCATCAGCAGTGGGTTCATCTGCTGCTACACTGAGAGGTGCATCCCTTTAGCTCACACTATCACTGAAATGGCTTCGTGCAGAGATGCCTCATATGCTCTGAAGTGGAAGTACTGGAGTACGCATTACCTTCCACTGACTGCCCAGAGCTCATTTCTGGTGGCCCTATACCCAGATATGCAAAGTTAGCTGGGCATTGCATTCTGCTGAATTAGGGGGGTAATAAAGATTAATAAATAATGATCATTACAGATTTGTTTTAAATATAAACTACAATATGAGAAACTACTCATAAGTTAATCATCATTACATTCATTATATAGTTCATAAACAACTGAAGTGTCTGAGCTCAAACCAATGGATAAACCTCACTCGATCTTAATGGCATTTATACTATTTACACATTTATATGTATACCATATGTATACATGTATGTATGTATACTCTGCTATATATAGATATAATATGCTCAGAGCCATACACAATTATGGGTATTTAACTGAAAATTCACACACTATTCTGCAGATCACTTCCTATATGTTAATATAAATTGTTTGTTTTAGAAACAATCCTGCAGTTAGCACAACTCCATCTGGGAAGGAGCACGTGTGCAGCCTCTCCCTCCCAGGCCCTGTAAATATCAAGAAACATAATTATTTTAAATATTTTAGAACTGTGTCCACATTTGAACTTTGCATTTTTTAAACTTTGATGGCCATTTATTATTTAGAAGAGCATTGCAAAGGGTAAATTTCACATCACAGCAACCTGTTTGCTAACTGCTGTTGAGTTTGAAGACATGGTCCAATGGCTTCTTGTAGGAATTTAGAAGAGGATGTCCTACAAAGACAGAGCCACTGTGTTCTAAAAGTATTTGGCTGCAAGCTAAAGGCAACAAAAGCAGTATTGGAAAAGAAACACAAATGCCTCAAATTGTGAACAGCAGACTCTGAGTTAGAGTTTGTGTGGCAGATTTTCATAACATGGTTAATCCCAACCACTGAACTTCTACAGGTGCTAAGCAGCATTGCTTGTGGCAGCATGTATTTTATACTCCTTTCTGTCCTGACACCCATCGATTTTCCATTTGCATTGCATTTTACTGCCTCTTTGTCACGTACTGAGGAAGTAATGCTGATGGATTGGCACCACATCCAACTCAGAAAATGGCATCGTCAGACTCACGCGATTTCAAACAACTGCTGAGTAAACTGAGATTCTAGTTTAGTTCTTACTATTTTTTTTTAAGAGATGCAATCCCAAAGGCCGAACAAACACACATTTTACAGATGGCAGGTCATAAATGACATCTTTTCCTGGTGCTATTTATGATAGCCAAATAAATGAAGCATATTATGAGCCATTTATAACGTTCTTCGGCAGAACAGTCGGCCAAGAGACAGAGCTGAAAGCGTGTTGCAACAAAAGGTACCAAAGTGAGGAGGAGAGCAGTATCTATATTTACTACTCTGGTGATAAAACAAGAATTGTGCAGCAGATGGATTTAACATGGGATCACTATTAAATAAAACACTGGCTTCAGTGCCAAGCAATGAATATTCAAGGAGGAGGGAAGTGAGTGAAAGTGTAAAAAGGTGAATGGAGCTCAGAAGTTACTTGTAGCTTCAACCACGAAGATAAAAACCCACATAACTCCTCTTGCTGTTAACAGCCCCTTATCTGCAGACACAAGCTCCCAAGTTCAGGTATTAATCGACATGTGCACAAATAACAGGACTGAGCACACTGGTGGCACATGATCTCATCACGTAACAGTGGTAAGTAAAAATGATGTTAAACTTAAAAAAAGGGAAATAAAGAAAAACGAACAATATCAATTGGCTGAGCTTTTTCACTTACCACTCCATAAGCTTTTCAGTTCTTTGTCACAAACAAACTCAAATTCATCCTTTTGGCAGCCCCTTAATGGCAGAACACTGCTGGACAAAGCATCAGCCAAGCTGCATTTTTGAAAAAAGTGCTTCTTTTCATTTTTAGAAGTTTTGAATAATGTATTTTACAGTCATAAGTAAAGCTGGAATGAATTAAAGGGAATACAGCTGCACCGTGGAATATGGAGCTGCAATGCTCCTGCTTTAACTCCAGCTCCGAGTGGGTTTGGAAGCAGTAGAAAGAAGACAACCACCACTAAAAAATTAAAAGCAACTAAATATTTTTCCCCAACTTTGAGTATTTTTTATATTGAATGTTCCTACAATTTCAGCATTAACAATGCATGATCTTTGTCAGCTTAAGACTGGAAAAAACGTAAGACTCATTTATCAGCTCTCTAGGACCACTTAAACTATGTTACAAGAGAGGGCAAACAGTGGTAGCAGCAGAGGACAAAAATTCAGGAGTCAAACCTAAAACATCTGTGCATTTCCTATAGACCCAAACACACCCTTAAAGACTTAAAGGCTGCACCCCAGGAATAATACTGAACTCTGTTCCACTTAAACCCTCAGCTTCTCCTTATTCTGGGGAAGAACATTTCATATTGGAAAACTGGGAACCTGTGCTTTATCACTTGTCAAATATTACCATGTTTAATGGATGGCCCTTGGAACCTGCAAACCTACTGCTTTAGACAAGGGATGAATAAGTAACATTATGGTGTGGCTCTTCCTTCATCTTATCACTACACTCATATGTATGCTTTGTATGGAAAAGTTTATTTGATAATAAAAATAGCATTCACAGACTTTCTCCTTCTTTGTTGCTACATCATATACATAGTGTCTGTTCCAAGGAAAGAAGCTCATACTGGGTAAGTCCACGACTACTCATCCTAGTGTTATGTATAAACCCAATAAGTCAAATAAAGCTATGAACAATGTAGTATTTATATATGCATAGTGTTTTATAAAAAAGATTGGCCCACATACTGCTTTTTCATCAACACAGAAAAGAGCATCATGTCAATAGCACATTGCAAGAAATGATGATTGAAGAACATAGACTGCATACATGTGCTTAAGAATATATAAGCAGGCCCACCATGAAGAAAGAAATGATATCTGAACCAACAAAAGCTTTAGAATTACTTATATAGTCTCCCATTTTAAAACAGCTTTACATACCTGATTCAGTTTACATTAAAATATATTCCCCTGAATCGATTTGTTCCATTTTCAGAAATATAAACACGTAATCACATTCCTCACAGCTAAATTTTGTCATAAATCCTCTTTTATACAAGAAAAAGGCAACAGTTTTGTGGTTTTTTTTCCAACAGGCTCTATTAATTACAATTTAAACTGTACACACAATGATTGGCCATCTTCTTTCTTGGTTTTGTTTTTACAGTACCATGGCAACAACAGTGATAGACTTGCAATGTTTTTGTGTTCATATGGAAAATGTGAAACAGTATACATGTACACATCAATGCACTGTAAAAAGCAGCAGGTTACTTTAGTGGTCCAACAGTAACGGCAAACATTTTGGCTCAGCTAGGCAGTAATCCATTAAAATCTCAGACCAAAACTACAGCAGACTTACCACACAACTTGCAAATTTAAAAACACAACTTAGAAACTTGCAGGTTTCCCTTTTGCTGCTGTTCTCAGACTCAATTTTACAGCATATAACCAGCATGGGTAGGCTTCTACAACCAGGTTGTCCCACTGATTGCCTCTTTTTGCCTGTGTTTTTCCTTTGATACACCTTTTTTTTTCTTTTTTTTCAGCAAGTGCACTCCTTTTGTCTCAGTAAGGATGAACCAGTAAAATAAAAACTTAAATACGGAGCGAGAAGAAGAGAGTTTGTCTGAATTTGGCAAAATAAGAAGAGCCCACTGGTTTTGCCGGAGCAGAAGGAACACACCTGCTCCAAGGGAGGGCTCCCCACCGCATCGCCTTCCCGGGATCCCACTCCCTTCCCTTGCTCCAAAGCACACACGCAATACCATGCACGTTTGGGTTGCTGTCCATATACATCTAGAAGATGAAGAGGGCTGCGGTGGCTGCCTTAATGAAATATCGTTAAGTGTTGCTGAGGCTAATGAGAGATCAACAGTCTACGTTAGTGTGTGACACAGGCATGGTGGTTACCAGTCTTTCTGCCTTTGCGCATCCTGTAGAGGGGGCCTGAAAGTATAAACTGTTCATGGAACAAACTAAAAATTCCTTATCGCAAATCACCTTGTGCTGTGTGGGTTTGGTTTTTTTTTTTTTGTTTTTTTTTTGTTTTTTTTTTTAATTATTATTTATTATTATTTATTATTATAAATATCCTTCATTGAAACAGTAGTCTCTTCAAACAGTTCTTGCAATTTTAGGAACATTTTGTCTCTTTCTTTTTAATTCCTTCAGCAGGAGCGCTCCATTCCTACTGAGATGAACAATTTTCTTCCTTCCCCACCCCCAAACCTTAAAAAATATTCTACATACAGTGTAGCAGTGAGTCACTAGAGAACAGTCTGGATCAAATTATTCCAACTTGGTCATAAAATCCTTTACCTATGTTATATTACTGGCTACCCCCATTTACTATATTGGGGAGGGGGGAAAGTAGCCCGATAAAGGAATTACTCTTAAGAAATCTACAAAGAATGTAGAAACAAAACTTTATAATCCTTTAGGACCAACATTTGGCAAGTAATTAAAAAAAAAAAAAAAAAAAAAAAGAATACATTGAAAAATACTTTCTTTAATATTATACATCAGGCACAACACTTTTTTTTAAATGTTTTTTTTTTCGTTATAAGATTTCATCTGCATAAAAGGTTTGTAGAACCAGCGGGTGCCTCCTCGCTTTGCGGAGCCCGGGTGGTTCCAGCTCCCGTGGCGTGGGGAAGGCGGCGGGGACCCCTCAGATGCTGAGGTCGGTGCTGCACTCCTTGTAGGGCCGCCTGCGCTGCTCGGTTGGGTGCCGGCGGCTCGCCTCCTGCTTCCAGCTGGCATCTTCCCTCTGCCTGTGGCCGGCCCGCTCTTCCCTGAGCCGCCGCTCGGGCGACCGCTCTCTCCGCCGGTCGGATGATTTGGCTCGCCTGTCCAGGGAGTTCTCCCTTCTCCTCTCCGGCGACCTCCTTGGCTCTGTGAGTCTCTCCAGTGAGCGCCGGCGCCGGCCGGGTGAGCGCTCCCTGCGTCTCTCTGGGGAGAGGTCTCTCCTCCTCTCGTGCCGCTCCCGTCTCTCCAGGGTGTTGTCGGCGCTCCTCGTCCCTTCCCTGCGCTGCTTTTCGGGTGACCTCCTCTTCTGCCCGTTCACCGCCGCCCTCTCTGGCTGCCTCTCGCGTCTCCTCTCCGGTGACCGCTCCGTCCTCCTGCCTGGCACGGTGTCGTTGGCTTTACAAGTCCCGTTCCAAGTGTGGTGTTCGTTGGGATGTCTGCTAACCTCTCTGCTGCCTTTTAGGTCTCTAACGTAAGTCCGCCTGTCCCCATGTTGTGATGATTTGTGAAGGTCTGGTGGATAACTGGACTCCAATGATGGGTGCTGCCGTCGGTCGGATGGCGTGGGTTTCATTTCCGATACATTTTGTGAACCTGTGGCGGGACTGTTCCTGTCACTGCTGGGGTCTGAAAGAAAATAACAGCAAAGTGTTTGGTACCACAGCCTTCCGCAGCGCCGTGACACCACTTAGCACTCTTCAGACTTCATTAGTGACAAAAACAAACAAATGTTAAAGCAGTCAGTGAGGGCTAACCAAAGCTTTCGTTAATTTAACTGCGAACAACGGAGTTACAGGTTAGTACTGGTGCTGCTCTGTTCTATGCTGTGCTTTGGTCCAGGCCGATAGCATCGTTATGCTCTTCTCATCATGGGGCATTTTACATTTCCCCCATCCACTTATGCTACTTTCACTCCAGTGAGGATAAAAAAAAAAAGGTACTTTGGGTTGTTGGATTTTTTTTGTGATAGTTTCCAATAAAGAGGGGCCTAAGGGCATAATTTTTTTTTTCTTTTATGGCTTTTGAAAGCCTTGCCTTCCTGTTGTGGAAGGCCTTGTTTCAAACAGCAGAAAAAAGTGCGGAAAACAGAATTGATCATTATGTTCTGACCTTGCAAAAGAACATTTTGAAGGTGTGAGAATTAAACTGTAATCGTGCAATTTCCATTTTAAGACATTACTTAATCTTACTTAATTCTGCCACGTTATGAGAAGTCCTAGGGTAGATTTTGGTTTTGCCACAATGATTCAACAGATGATGACAGAAGGTATGGTTTTTTCGTATCAAAGCAATGGAAAGGTATTATAATATGTAGAATGGCTTTGATTAACACCTAATCTCCAGCTCATTATTTTCATGTAAAATCCAGCTGAGCTACCTCTGTAACCCAAACTGCAAAGCTGAATAAAACCCCAGAACTGAGCCCACAGCCCTGCCCTCCAGCTTAGCCTCAATCACTCACGTCATTTGGAACGATGTTTATGAATGATTCATTACAGACGTGGCAATCATTAAAGTAACCATGCTGACTTAATGTGGGTGCTGCTTTTATTTGTTACTGTTTTTTTTTTTTTTTTTTTTTTTTTTAAAGCAATTTCTGTGGGGCAGCTCGGCCACTGCTGCTACACTTCCTTCAGCCCACGCTGACCCTGAGGTGGGCTGTCCCAACGGCAATGACTAAACCCTTTGCAGCCACGTATGGGGACAGATTTCTTTTTTTCTAATTTTCTCCCTTTAGTATTCCCTCCCCCATGACAAACACTATGCATACTGCTTGCTCCTGCCACCACAGTGTTTCCCACCTGCTGACATCTCCATTCCTTAGCCTGGGAGGGTCGGTGTGGGCATGGACCATTATTTTAGTGATTTCCAAGTGAAACCCTTATTGTGACTCACGTGTGTGCATTTTTGCTCATTAGTTTTCCCAGGCAGGACCATACCTCTTTTCCATAGCTGTAAGCACGTGGCTTGCAGCAACCTGGCTATCACACATGGTACAAGCGAGGCTTAAAGGTGTTCAGTGGTGTACTTACAATTCAGGGGACGCAGGGTGCTCGGAATGAATTGCTGTACATATAGAATATAGCGAAGCAGAAAGCAATGTGAGGGAATTAGGCCACAGCACAAAAACACCTAATATTGATTTTAGCTACAAACCGTAGTTTGATTATGGCCCATAAGGTAGAAGCAAGACTCCCCGAGCTTGTCATTTCTCATACATGCAGCGATATTAGGAGGTATCATCGCTGAGGAAGGAAGAGCCCAGCACCAAGAAAAGTAAGAGAAAGAGAAAGAGAAAAGTAGAAAATTTAGATTCCCTATATTAAAGGTGAAAGAAAGAAAAATCTTCATATTTTATCTTAGAATAAAGAAAGTTTATTTTTCCAGTCAGATTGTCTAGGCTTCACCCAAATATAAGGCTGCAAAGACAGCGGTTGTTATTATTGTGACATAAAGAGACATCTAAGAGGTGATTCGATAACCCAGACAACGAGAGCATCCATTCTAAAAGACAGCTGGAACAGCGACACAGAATGTCATAGAAAAAACATTAACAATCAAACAACGACGAAAAATAAAGTCCACCAGAGACCACAACATTAAAAATAAGTACAAAACTCATTACAAAAATATACAGCCTCATAGAGAAGCACGTTCCAATCAAGTCAGAAAAATATTGGAACTTAACATTATTAGAGGAACCATTTGTGACTGCAGTGAACAGAACAAAGAGAGGAAGGAGTCCCAAATGTTACAAGGATATTCTTTACAGTAAGTAGTGCAGCCCCTGTATATTAAATCCTTGCATGGAGAATGAACGTTTAGTGGTTTAGCATTAGCCAAAAGAAAACTGGTGTTGGATTTTCATCCTCAGTGCAACAGACATACGCTTTGAGATGTGAAGCACTTAATTTACAGGGTATTGATGCAGTCTAGCATATGATACAGTACTGTACATCCAAAGGAGTATAGGAAAAGACAAAAGTAGAAAGAACATTACAGAATTTCAGTGCCATCATTGAACCTTCTGGTGTGCTATTTATATTACAGAAGTATAAACCCACAACTTCCCTTTCGTATTGTTAAATACTTCAATTGTTGGTTGGTCATACTCTGAATCTGTCATTTTAAGTTAAGTAGTGAACAGAGTGAGCAGAAACTCTCAAACCTTGTACAGTAAATGAAAAGAAAATCTAGTTCATAAATTGTGCAGAATGATTTTGGTTTTGATACTAGAACATGGAGCGAATGATAAACACATATCTTACTGACACAGAAATAACCCAAATAAGGGGAGAAAAATGTAAAGGACATCCCTTCAATCATCAGTTTCCTTAGAAACCTCAAAGACCTTTGGTTGGGAGTAGCCCTCCATCGAGGGCACAATATATGACAATTATCTCAAATAAATAAGACATAATTGTAATATTAAATAGTGTGCTATGTTAAGCCACCCAGCAATCCAACCTCCAGGGGAAGAAAAGGAATTCTAATGCAATTCTTAGTGAGAAACAAGGGCTGAATGTTCCCCCACCACAGAGACGAGAGCACCTTTTCATAACTTCCACGCCTTTTCAGACCTTATGAATTAACAAGTTGAAACCAGCAGACTGTTTACAGGGGGAGAAAAGGGCTCAGGAGGCCAAATCAATATATTTTTTGCAGTAAAGCTTTTTTTTTTCTTTTCCTTTTTTCCTTAAATAACTTTATAAATATTTACATAAATATTAAGGGAAGGCAAAATCCCGTAAGCCATCTTGGCATTCGTGTCTATGAATACAGACAGGAACTAAGAGAAAATCCTAACCAAAAAATAAATAAATAATCACTGCTTCAGAATAACAACTCAGCATCCCAGTTTTTGCATTGATTAGAAGTAGAGACCTATTTGAACAACATTTCAGCCGCTGAGAAACAGTTTGGCACAGTTCAATGACATTCCTTGTTTGGCTGGACAAGACAATAAGGTTTTGTTTTGTTTTGTTTTCCTCTCTGATCACCAAAAAATACTGCTATGATGATCTTGCCTTACACTGCGCCCCAAGTCCATGGAAGCAAGCAAAGGATGAAATGTGTAGAAAATTCAGTACAAGCGAGGCAATTAACCATATGTTGCAAAGGTTGGTAAGACACTGGTGAGAAAGGAAAATAAAAAAGAATTCCTGCTTCAGATCTTGAGATAAATCATTCATGGAGTGATGCCAGGGAAGAAAGGAATGTTTTCATAGTTTGACCCACCATATTCTGGGACAGAGCCATCTCCACGTTTCAGAAACAGGCGGACCCTGCGGCCACCATTTTTAATCAGTTCGATGGCCCGAGCATGCTTCATGTTCTTGGTAGTTTCCCCGTTGATCTCTAGAATTTCATCACCAATCTGCCAAAGCAATAAAACAGAAGAGCCTGAGATTAGAAAAAAGCCCTGAAGAGGGACCCCACCAGCACAGTGCACAGAAGACAATGGTCACAGCAAACGGATAGGACAAAGTATGCACCAGTTAGGACTACATATGCCTGACTCCTTCCAGTGACATCTACTGCTATGGCTGTGAGTCCATTGAAAACAGCGCAGGGGATCTGGGAGACATGAAGAAGACAGGGACAGCCTAAGGTGTCAAATTATTTCACTGCCGTTCTGCAAAAACACCCTGCATTGTTGTTTGCTTAGTAACTAGGCCTAATGCTAGAAATGTTCTTATCTTTTTGACTATTTTCAAGGTTTTGGTCAAATTGCTTACTTGTTTTATAAGCTGCTTTAACAAAGATGTTCAAGTAGTTTTTTCAGGTTCGTTTCTCACTTGGATATAAATACCTGCTATGAACGAGCAAATCTCCTCTTATATATATAAGCATTTATCAAGATAGAACAACAGGGCTTGGAAGAATTTGTCAAAGCATTGGCTTCCACAGGGCGCAGTGATACTTTATTTTCATCAGCAAAATTTTTGGACTTATAAATCTAGCTTTAGCAAAAGGATTTTGAAAATGCCCTTCATGTAATTTGTCTGCAGGAGACAGACATACTTTGAAGTTACGACACGTTCTCTATTAGAGGAGCAAGGAATACATAAAACTTGGTAATTTCCTTTCTGTAGGCATTTTGTAACCATGACTTTATGTAACTATAACTATAATGTTTATAATCTAGACGATATGCAAAGAAACAGATAATACTAATTAAAACTATACCATACTCTTTCAATCCAACAGTCAATAAATATGAATGGTCCTTCACTGCTCTATCCCCAGTAGAGACGAGGATCAGGCAGGACAGCCTAATTCTCTACACATCTCCAGCTTTAAAGAAGTCACAAAATCAAAGTCAAAAATTGGGACTTATATTTTCACTGCTTCCCATGCCTTTGTTAGCTTTCAATGTCTGTTTAAGTATTAGAATTTGGAAATATGGGTTGCAACAAGGACGGGGTGAAAGTTTTCCAATGTGTACATGCTTTTGGAGATTATATATACAATCTCTAAATACTCTTTATATAGAGAGTGCCAGAAGCCAGTGACAGCAGTAAGTAGAAACTACAGCTCCTTTCAGCTGACATTTAATTTTCCCATTAGCTAGCACAGCAGAAGATGTGTCTGTAGGGGAGAGGCAGGCAAGTCAGCTCGCTGCAGCGTGCTTTTAAAATCTGTTTGTGCATACCCTCATCTTCCCACATCTCTCAGCTGGCCCATCCTCAGCTAGCCGCAGCACATACAGATCCATATTATACTCCCGGCCGCCTCGCAGGCTGAAGCCAAACCCTTTGGCTCCTCTTTCCAGCTCAACAGTGTAAAAATCTTGGTCCTGCTGGAGAGAAGACGACACATGTGCAATTGAACAGAAAGTTAAATCCGTCTAGTTATCATTTTGAAATTATTCAGCCAATGAACGTTATTATTTCTGTTACTCATCGTTGAAATCAGTTGAGATTTCACACACACATGAGGATTTCCTTTGTAAAGGGCCGTGAAGACAACCCTGCTCCCAGAGCCAGGCTCTAATTAGCTGGTAACTGGGATGAGTCTACACCACAGTGCTGTCTTCTCTGTTTTGTTACCACCTCTTCTATTCTTTTGTTAGATCAGAAGTAAATGCATTGTTTTTCTGTATAGCACAATGCTGTTGGCATAGGGATGTTCTGAAGTCCCTGATGGAAGAGGTTACTTCTGGGATGGCCAGTGGCAAGGAAAGATAACAGTGGAATAATCTTTTTAATAAGGCACAGTCTGCAAAACCTGGAGCACTTCAGGAACAGCTCCTTATTAAGTTTTGCTCTTCTTTGTTCCCTGATTTTATCATTTGCACACAGAGTGCTTTGTGGAGAGCCCCCTTAAAACATACACTTCCATAAACAAGCACATCAATCACTACTGCCATAAAAACGTTTAACTTTTTCTTAAAGTCTGAGTGAGAATGTTTTGGAAACGTTTGCCAGCTGAAACAAAAGCAACACCTATTAAGAAACTAATCAACAAATCCCTCTTTCTCCAGCAAGCAGACTGAGAGAGAACAGCCTCCTAGTATGGATTTTCAAGGGAAACATTTGAGCACAGCCCTTAAGCAGACTGGAAGCAATAGTCTGTGGTAAACAAAGCAATTAGAAAAGCGTTCTTACCTGTGCTGCTTGGGGTGGTTTGAAATCAAACTGGGATTCCTGCTTTGGTTTTGTGTTGTTCCTGCTGCAGTGCATGAGAGAAAGAGGGAGAGAGGAAAAAGACAGCTCATGGGGTGTGAAGATGATCAAGGAGTAACCAAACAGAGAGCAGGGCATCACGCTCTCCTCAAGGAAAACAATCTGACCTGGTCTCCTGTGGTATTTGCTGAGGAGTATGTGTGGTTGTAATTGTAGCAATTTTTTCTGCATTGGTCAATAAAGTAGCATTGGAGGATTCTGCAAAACAAATTTTTTTTTCATTATGGAGTAACACCATCGGTTGCTCATTGAAAAGAAGTTTTGCAAAGTCATTTCACTGGAAAGCATCAGTATGTTGGCTTTAAAGAACTTGGAACCAGCTTAAATTTCTTAAATCTCAACATTAGCAGGATAAAGACTACGATATATCATAGGAATTACGTATATGAAACTGTACAGCACCTCAATTGCAGGGAAACGCTGGCCTTTGTTTCTGCTGTATCTCTTACAGAATCATAGAATGCTTTGGGTTGGAAAAGATTTTAAAGCCCACCTAGATCTGACCCCCCACATGTGGGCAGGGACACCTTCCACTAGATCAGGATGCCCACAGCTCTATCCTCATGGGTCTGCCTTTTCTGGTATCTTTTATCAGATGTACAAAACCACTTTCTAATCTGTTTTTCTTCTCTGTGAGATAAAAAACTTCTAAGCGCTCCTAACCAGCTAAGAAACATTGTCACATCACTGCTGTTGTTGCAGCCTATGCTCTTGACAATGTCAAGGCTTTAGTGAAAACATCATACTGAGCTCCATCACTGAATCACTTCACTTGAAAAGAATGAGTGTACCAGAAGCTACTACAGCCACCCACTGCAGATAGCGTTAAGCAGAGAGTAAAATATTTCTACATATTTGTATATCATATATATAGTATATTTATATAATAAATAATGTATATAATATATTTTTTTCCCACCAACGAAGCTTTTTCAGTAAACAAATGCATCACTATTATCATCAATCTAAAGGGAATCCTAAAGCCACTCAATTGGAAGAAAAAAAAAGGCAATCTGTATTGGAGATCTCTCTGATTGTCAGACATACTCAGAACAAAGGCTGAATTGTGTAGGAAGGATTGAAGAAAGTTTTGTCTTTATATAATGACATGCACTCCGATCATTAAAGTCTCCAAATATGGAAAGTTGGCTGGATTAATTTTATAGTAGCAATAACTATTCCATGTATTATAAGCTTATCAGTACTTCCTCCACCACCAACTGCAATCTTCGGTAAGACTGAGATATGGCTTTTATCTAACACCTCACAAGGTGATATCAAATATGACTAAACCCCCAAATTACTGAAATATGTCTTTGTAATACAACACACTGCTGCCTGAGCACTCAAAGCTGCACGCAGGGATGCAGAACTGCCTGCATCAGACACATCAACTGCTGTGGGCACAGTTCACAAAACGGCTCACCAAGAGAACACAGAGAAGGGGATTAACCTCAGAACTCAATCTACACTGCAGTGAAGGACTCTCAGCCCAACATCAGTTTGCACAAAAGCTGCATTTCTCCACACAAAGCTAGAGGTACTTCTGAGAGGTTTCCTCACTCTTGCTTCACAGAACAAGGAAGGAAGTTGATGCAGAAGGGACCATCTAGCTGTCTCTGCCTGGTAAAATGGTTCTCTTGCTATTTTGAACCTTTATCATTGGCTTTAAAAAAAAAAAAAAAAAAAAAAAGCATAAACTTAGAACTCCTTTCAAACTCTAAAATGAAGGTCATGCAAATGCCATTAGTCAAAGATCTGGAATACACGCATATCAAACTCAATGCACATTCCATAAAATGTAACAATCCTGAACTGAAATTAGTACTGACAGTTTCAAACTTTGAATTGTTCTGGTGTGCCTGCAGGTCAGCAAATCCTAAAAACACCCTCCTGGTCACACAGGAGTTTGAATTCAGAGGAAGAGTCCATGGTCCATACATAACCATTCAAGTGCTGAATGACCTCGGACAGTGATGGGCGTTGGGACTGGGAAACCACTGTCAGTAGAAACATCCAACACACTGGGCATGGCATTCCCAGTCAGACTCACAACTCCTCTGCTGAACGGCTCTGCATAAAGGACATCCACCCCCACCACGTGCCTAAACACACTGTCTAGCAGAGGGGACAACTGATTGCAAAACAGTGATCAGTATTTTTGAAGAGCAGAATCTAAGCTGAATGCAGAATCACTGGCTAAAAAGATGTATTTTATTTCTTTAATGAATTTCTCCAGTTCCAGTGCCTCCTATAAAAGAGCCACAGCAGATAACAGCAACAAAAACCAGGAGGAAATAGCTGGCTCTCCAATATAAAATTACAATATCTTCTGTTCTGCCCTTGTTTGTCTCATAAGCTCTTGGCATCCAGTAATTCACTTCACTGACTATGAGAAAAAACCCCATTATTAAACAGAGTCCAGATAGAATAAGAATTTGCAGAAATGGGAATTTTCTTTGCCTAACTCAAGGAAAAGTGGCAGTCATGGGTGTACTTGGTCCTGGGAACCTATTTTATTTCATGGATTTACTTCAGTCATGGAGAAACCTAGAAGAGCTGAAGGTTTTTTCCACAGCCAGTTCATGTCAAGAGAAACTCAGGAAAAGGAAAAGAGGAAAAAAAAAGAACCGTTCAAACAGATGGATTCAATGAGAGTACAGCTCCTCTGCCTGCAGCAGTGTGCCCAAGTCAGTGTGCCCAAGCCCTTAGCATACAGAGTCCTAACATCTTCCAGAACAGAGCTGGCCTGCATTCAGTGGCTCAGAGAGCAAGAGGCTCTGCGTGGCTTGTGTGAGAAGTCCCCGTGTCCCTATTAAACTCTTGGATTCTACAAAATAATTCCATGTATTTTGTAAAGTTTCCCTGTTGCTCAAATCTGTCTCCAACACCAGAAGGTCCTGAAACACACTTAAGTGCATTGTATTCACTCAGAACAAAACCTCTGGAATCCTCCACAAATATTTGGAGATGAGATGAAGATGGGCTTCAAAGAAAAAAGCAACATTCCTACCCGTTAGTAGCTGACTAAGTAGACCGAGTTGAGCAACACCACATCTTCGGTACAGATGTATCTTCACACCAATTGTACTGTGCTTGTTTTTGGCCCACCCTATCCCACGAGGCAGCTTTTGTGCATCATTTTTGCTAGTGTTTTAGATGCAGGTTCAGGACACATGCCAGCCACCATGCAAAATTGAAATAGAACACAAATACAGGAAAACCTATCTCTATCATAATTACAAGAGCACATTCCAAACCCTACACATTTCACTGAAACTCCTTGCCCTGTTCTGCCCTAGAACACCCAGCCACCAATTTAAGATTGGCATTTTTTGACTAATTAACCCCTTGCATCATGCTAAACCACTGCAATATCATTGCAAATACACTCCTGTGGTGGTCCATTACAGTGAGTTGGTGCAAGACTAATATGCAGGAAAAACTTCTCGTGGTTTTAATAATGTTAGAAGAGATTAGCAATGTGAGTTTATTTTGAGTCTTGTGACGAGTTTTAGTTCCACCCTTATTTGAGAAGCACAGCTTCCAATTTACTTTTATCTTTCCTCAGTGAAGTACACTACCAGAATGTTTAGATTTGCCAGAAAGCACCCCAAAGTCAGAAGGCAACAAAAAGAAAACAGCATTGAGACTGATTCCTTAAATTTCATGGGTTTTGAGCAAACCTCTCACCATGTTTCCAAGTGTTTGTCCTTACTGGCTTCCGGAAATTAAAAGCAGACAGAGCTGGCAATCTGACTTTGGATTTCCAGAGCACAGCAAACAAAAAGGCTCAAAGCCTGCATTGCTGAGAGAGAAAAGAGTTGGCTTCTTCTCTAAATTATAGCTCTCCTTCTCTCGGAAAGCCTGATGTCAGTCAAGCTGCAGAGGTCTCTTCGAACATAAGCAATTTAGGAAGGTATTCTGTACACTCATTTGCATGAACAAGGCTGGCTGAGTGCTCACACCAGGATGCTATATTCCTCTTAAAAAATCCAAACGGGTCATAAATTGTTCATTTCAAAAATTCAGTTCCCTTGACTTTGATCAGATATCAAAATAAAGGTAATGAACAATTCTTTCCCTGGTTTACCTTCCCAAACTGGCACACAAAGGACAGCTCAGCCTTTAGCCTGATTCACAGCCATTTTGTTATTCATGAATACTCATTTAACTGGAAGTAGAAAAGGATCACATACCATTTGACCTGGTAGCTGCTAGACAGTTGGAGAATAAAGCCTTCATGCAAAAAAGATCATACTAAATAGAAATGATTTATAAGGAGATCACTTCTGGTCCTGGCCAGCTTTTGCCCTATAACTAAACACAGCACCATCATTTTGTATGGGGTAACTAAATCCATGTTTCAGATTACTACAGGAAATCATATCATTTAACTTCTTCATTCTGCACTACAGACACTGGTTCAGTTCACAGCTTCCCTCTGCTTCCTTGGAATCATTAAGTGCAGTAGTGCTGGTCCACATACAGAGTAACAGCAAAATGTTTCCTGTCAGGCTGCAGAATGAAAAGGTCTCTTTCCAGTAGTTTTCATTGTGAGGGGGACATCTTCACTTCACTTACAGCTTTTCAGCCTTTCTTTCAAACCTAATTGCACTTTTCCTTCGTTTAACTGAATGCAAGGAATGTACTGTACAGAAATGCTCATTATTTCTGTGTCTGAGCCAGCAAATCCTATATCCACAGACTCAGCTTAAACAAAAAAGAGCAGTGTGAAAGTATCTCTAACTGAGTCCTCCCTGTGAGCCTATCCATTGCAGAGCAGGACAAAGAACAAACAAAATTCTTGCCATTCTAGCTATGCTAAATATCTGCTGTATCTATACCTATGTCTGCTCCATTCCTATTTGCATCACAGCTAGTGATTCATTTCATGAAAACGATACATAACACAGATCTTTACTTTTACTGAACAGCTCAAAGCAGAAATTAGCACCAAGTGTCAGCATGTTATCAGGGATCCTGCACGTTCCCTCTCATCAGAAGCAATGAGATCCTTCCTGTCCAGGGGAACTCCTTATCAGCTGCAAAGCATCTCCAGAGCCTCTGCCATTAATAAAGGCATTTCCACATGCACTGAGATTCACTTCAAAGAGCGACTTACGCAGAATAAAAACAAATCTTCTTTTCAAACAGCTTAAAACATGACAAAGTGTTTATCCCTTTCTGTGATCTCTTTAGAGACTGTGGAAAGCTTCAGGGATCCCACATACTGAGCTACTGAGTGTGCAGCGGTTCTCAAATATTCTAAAGCTGTACCATTAACCTAAGAATCAAACCGGAGAGTACCAAGATACGCATCAAATTTAGAGATCGTTTTAAGGAGATACTTGGAGAAACACAATAGAAGGGAATATAATGATTTTTTAAATTGGGGAATCACTTCAGCCCTGTTGAGAAAACAGCACTCCTACAGAAAAAAAATAAGCTATGGAACATTCACAACCCTTGGGCTCCAATTCTCCAAGCGGGAGACGAAATCTTTACGATTCTGCAGCTCTGACAGACGAGAAAAGCCCAGGAACAAAGCAACAAAAGGGTCAGAAAAGACAGCAGGGAACAGATACTTTACCATCTCCTGGAATGATGCGCAGAGTAACGGTGTTTCCCGCTTCCTTAATGAGGTTGACGATGTCTGAATGCGACTTGTTGGTGATGGAGCACCCATTGACGGCCAAGATGCGATCGCCTACTTTCAGCTTGCCACAGCGGTCTGCGGGACTCCCTTCAATTATCCGACCTATTTTGTGAGGCATGGCCACACATGCATTTCCCGCTTTTGTATTGGTTTGGGGGTTGTTTGTTTTTTGTTTGTTTTTTTTGTTTGGTTTGGTTTTAATTGTTTACATACGTGGGAATATGGTGAAGGGGAAAAGGAGAAAAAGGGTTGAAAAGGGAAAGAGAAGGTTAAGGGTTAATTAATTAATGCATCAAGCAAAAGTTATTATAGGATAGCTTTGCTGCCATTGTTCAAAACATTGGCAATCAACTAGTATGAGTGCACAATACTTCTTTTACAAAAAAGTGTCTGTTAATCCCTCCAATCTCCCTCCCCTTTGATTTCTGTGAGCTTTTAGGGACTACAACTGCATTTAGCAGCCCCAGAACAACCCAAATCCTGATTTTATTTTTGTATCAAAAAATTGAAACTGTGCGCTGAAAACAAAACCTTCCTCCTCCAAGATTACATCGGTGTCAGCCTCTCGAGTCTCTCTCTAAATCAACTGCTGTTCAAGCTTCTGCCAATGTTTTGTTCTTTCTCCATTTAGAAAGATTAAATCCTTCTAGCCCTGGGAGGGAGTGTGGCTCCCTTTCCACCATGAAGCCTCAATCTATCAGCACTGGATGGGGAAGCAACACAGAACAGTTTTCTTCCATTGCAACAAAGGTACTACCAGGGAAGGCACAGGACCACTACAGATGGGCCAAGACCGACAAAGGTAACCCATTTGGTGCAGGCATCCCCCTCAGTCCCTGTTAACTCTTCCCCTTCTACAATCCAAGAAGGCATAGGAATGGGAATAAGGGCATTCTGATGTAAACACCTCTAAAACCACAGGCAGAACCACGGAGATGTCTGATACACAGAACAAGAGCACTTTGAGATGAATGTGTTTTGAAAACAAAACTCCCCTCCTCTTCCACACAACTGCTTGGCCCCAGAGACACAGTCTTCCCCAAAATCAGATTTGGGACATAGGAGATACAAAACATAATTCAGATAAACCCACTGAGCTTCCACCTGGCTTCCCTGTATGGGCATAAAACCCTTCGACTTGCAGCGCATGGTGAGAAGGATGAGGTACACAGAGTGAGCATCCAATGCTTCACATATACATGTGGAAGTGTTGGTTCCTGCTTTTTTTTCATACCATGGACTCAGGAGATGATGGGAGATTTTCGTCCTTTACTTTTTTAGAATTATGTTTCTGGCTAAGAAACATTAGAAAATGAGATAAACTACACCCAGAAAAGCAGGGAAAAAAATGGAAGGCAAATACAGATACCAAACTCATTGCTACACAATACATTCACCCTCATTTGCACTTTCTCATCTGTGTTGTTATCTTTGATTAGTAGTTTTAGAGATAAACACTGCTGCATGCATGAAATACCAGAAATACCATGAAGAAGAAAAGGAACATGGAGTGAGAGAGAACAAGGTTGGAAAAGTGTGATGAAAACTAGCAGAAAGCATTAATGTTAGTTGCAAATGGCTGGGGGACTTCCTGTTATTGTTGTTTTATTGTTACGTTAGAAAATTTCCCCTTCTGGTAATATAAAACCCCATTCAGTTTAAAGGCTCTGTTAAAGGCACCTGAAATGAGTTCCTGAAGTAAGGAATGAGTTTCTACTCAACCCAACCTCATGGACATTGATGGCCCAGCCCACACCAAAGTGACCAAGGTGAGTTTTAGAACCAGTTTGGCCCATCTCTACATACTACTTGTGAAAGGAAAAACTACAAAGCAAGTACAGAGCAAGCACCACACAGGAGAGGGAACACATCTCATGCAGAGTATTGGGAAAAAGCTGAATATGCTTGAAAAAATTAAAGGAAAAACAGTCACAGATCAACAGATCTCCATGAGGAGTCCCTGCACAGAAAACCTCCAGTTAGAGAGTATCTTGGGCTAAAGAAAACATAACTCTTTACAGCCTCACATTAAGGTTTCTCTGCAGAAAATAGAGCATAGTTTTCATACAGCAAGAGTTACTACTGCATGTTTGCAAATGCTTTGAGAAGTTAAAAGCTTTCTCTCTGTTTTAGACTGAGTTCAGTTTAATGAATATTGCATTGCAATGTTGTGTTCAGGCACCAAAATATCCACTCTGGAAGAGCAGTTTCCAGCAATGAGGACAGCATAAAGGCAGCCTAGCATCTGAGAACTGACAGAGCTCACTAAATGAGGTCTACACTGGACATTTCACCCTTGCAACCTCTGCTGCTCTGATTGCCCAGATCCTGCATGCCCCAAGAACATTCAAGCTTTAAAGGGAGACTGCAGTGTATTTTTGTCTACAAAACACAGCCCTGCTCTGTGATACAGTGGGAATATGGCCAAGAGCACTTGTTCTGATCTTCAATTCCCCCTCCATCCACAACACACATGACAGACCAACAGGGGGAGAACAGTTTTTTCCCCTATGGAATCAAAGTGGATGCTGCCTCTTGAAAACCACGGGAAGGAAAGTAAGGAGCATTTCAGGATGGTTTCCCCCTTGCAGTGACGTTTCTGCTTTAAAGGAGGCTGACCTGTGCACACCTGCAAAGCCAGCTTATTCGTGCTTTGCAATATATAACTCATTCGTTGGGCAAACAGAATCACACCTCTCTTGCACCAACACCTGACGACAAGCAAAGAATCATGTCATAGAATCACAGAATGGCTTAGGTTGAAAGGGACCTTAAAGATCATCTAGTTCAAATCTTTACCCTGGGCCGTTTGCCCCCCACCAGTTCAGGCTGCCCTTGGCCCCATCCATGGCCTTGAACACCCCTGGTAATGGGGCACAGCTCTGGGCAGTTGTGCCAGGGCCTCATCTCCCTCTGAATAAAGAATTTCTTCCTAACATGTAACCTCAATTTTCCCTCTTTTAGTTTAAAGCCATTCCTCCTTGTCCTATCACTATCAGACCGTGTAAAAAATTGTCCCCCTCCTGCTTGTAAGCTCCTTTGAAGAACTGCAAGGCCACAATAACATCTCCCTGGAGCCTTCTCCAAGCTAAATAAGTCCATCTCCCTCAACCTATCTTCACAGGAGAGATGCTCTAGCCCTCTGATCACCTTTGTGGCCCTCCTTTGGACCTGCTCCAACAGCCCCACATCATGGTTGCGCTGGGGGCCCACGGTCTGGACACAGTACTCCAGATGGGGCTCAGGAGGGCAGAGCAGAGGGGGACAACCACCTCCCTTGCCCTCTGCCACCCCTCTGTTGATGCAGTCCAGGGTACTGCTGGCCTTCTGGTCTGCAATTACACACTGCTGGCTCACATGCGGCTTTTTATCCGTGAGGACCCCCAAATCCATCTCTGCAGGGCTGCTCTTTATGAGTTCTTCTCCCAGTCTAGTCCTATCTGGAATGGCCTTGACTCAAGGGCAATACCTTGCTCTTGGCCTTGTTAAACCTCACTAGTGCCTGTTTGACAAGTGCCTGTCTAGAAGAGAGTGGTCAGAACAAAACACAGCCACCCCTGCAAGGGCAGAATGCCATGTGTGATGCTGCATGAGCACAGTATCTCCTGACTTTGAAGAAATGGGTTTGGGAGGAGGATACAAAGTGGAATGGGTAAGAAAAAATCATGTTTTCTTCTTAAAAAAAATAAAAAATAAAAAAAAATCTCAATTTTATTTCTCACTAGCAAAGACTATTAATTAAAACTTCTCAGCTATCAGCATGCTCATTCTGTAATGAGGATCAGAATAATCCCTGATTGCCAAAAAGAAGTTAATCAGTTGAGGCATTACTGCTTTTAGTGATGGCTTAATTCCACCATCCTTCCACTTGCTCCCTTTCCGCATCAGGAAACAGCACCTTTGAGGGGATCCCTGTCTGCTCTTCCAAGAGCGAACCCAGGAAGGGGTCCAGCCCGCATGGGGAATGGCCACGGGTGGCATTTCTCATTCTGCTTTACGTGACTCAGTGCTGAACAAAACCCAGGAGACAAACACCTACTAAGTCTCAGCCTCTAATTAAACTATTAATTACACAAATTAGGGCAAGCTCGTGACTTTCAATTAAACATCCTCACTTGCCTCCTTGAGCTGCAGCACTACAACCCGCGTCTCGCTCGAGGTGCGGTGCCAAACCCCAAGACTTACCGAACGTCGTCCCCGCCTCCGGTCTGCTCACCGACGACACGATGACGAAACCGAAGCCCTCGTTCTCACCGCGGCGGATTTCCACGTCGTAGGGCTGGACCACGGCGCTCACCACGCCGCTGCCGCCTCCGCCGCCGCTGCCGATGCCGCTGGTGCTGCCGCTGCCCGAGCTGACGGTGTTGAGGGAGTTCTGGCTGCCCTGCGGCGTTCGCTTCTCCTCTGTCAGTGAGGCCGGTTGGTTGCTGCTGTGGTGGGAAGAGGCTGGGGATGGGACTTCATTTTCTGCCTTGGGGACTGGGGAAGGAAAAAAAACAAGAGTGGCTGAGCAAGCTGTGCTGTTCAGTGCTTGTCTGCTGAGAGAAGGAATTAAAAAAGGACAATACCTGCTTCAATCGACCAATCACAGCCAGAACAACCAGGGGTTCTGTCCTCCATCTCCTCTCCCTAGCAGTAGCTCTGTTCAGTGGCAGCACTGACCACATACTCTCCTGTGTACGGCCGTGCAGCCAAAGCCTTCCACTGCCATAACCAGATCAATTCAGTGCACGCATGGATACTCTATGCCATTCAGCTTGGATTAAATTAAGTCTAAGCTGTCCCTTTAGAAACCATATCCCCACTCCAGTTACATAACTCATGAAATTATAGAATCATAGAATGATTAAAGTTGGAAAGACCACTAAAATTAACCTGTCCAACTGTCAACACATGCATGACCATTCTAGATCATGTTCCTCTGCACCACATCTACCCTTTACTTGAACACCTCCAGGGATGGTGTCTCCACTCCCTCCCTGGACAGCCTGTTTCAGTGTATTACCACTCTTTCTGAGAAGAAATTTTTCCTAATATCCAACCTGAACCTCTCCTGGCACAACACATGGCCATTCCCTCTTGTCCTATCACCGTTAGCTGGAAGAAGATACTGACCCCCACCCCATCACAATCTCCTTTTGCGCAGTTGTAGAGAGCAATAACGTCTCCCCTGAGCTTCCTCTTCTCCAAACTGAACCATCTCAGTTCCCTCAGACGCTCCCCACAAGACGTGTGCTCCAGACCCTTTATCAGTGCTGTAGCCTTTCTATGTGCACAAGCCATGGGGATACAGAGTCAGAACAAACATGTGTCACTCAACACCTGTCTGGTTTTTTTTTTTTTAGCTGGATAGCACTGACTGTTTTTAATTAACATGATCTTGATACAAATAACTACCACACTATAACAAAATAATTTGTGAACTAAGCTTTTTTGGATGGAAGAACAAGCAATTTTCATCTGTACAGTCTGGCACAGTTGGGGGGAACCTTCAAACATTATTAACATTAACATTAATATTAAACAAGTATTTAACAGCAAGTGAAGTTGGTATTAGTTTAAAATCTAATCAGCTACCACAAGGCTTGAAGAAATCTCAAAAAATCTCTTAGTCCGTACTGCTGAAGCCTGGGCCAGCTATACTTACTGTCAGTCTTGACAGATGTTTGTCTAATCTGCTGTTAAATATCTCCCCAGGCAATCTATTGGTTCTAATATCTAACTTAAATCTTCCCTGCTGCAACATAAGGCTATTATTTCTAGTTTTATCTCGCAGGCATATGGAGAACATATTATTCTCTCCCTCTTTGCAGCAGCCTCTTATAGTCTCAGGGAGTTTAACACCTCCTCCCCCTTCTCTGCTTTAGGCTAAACAATCCCAATTTGTTCAATATTTCCTTGCAGACCATGTTTTCGCAAGCTTTCCTTATTCTCCCTGGTCCTCTGGACTTGCTCCAGTTGGGTCCTTTCCAACTCAAACATATCTTTCTTGAAGGGCTGGACCATGTTGCAGCTGAGACATCATCTGCTGGGAAAGCAGGAGAGTTCCCCACTGCTTACATTCCAGCACAATGTTGTTCTTTACCTGAGCCAACCCCAGGTAAGAACAGTGGCCCATGACAATTTCCACTTCTGATTACCCAGCCAGTTCTCCACAGTCCAATTCTGCAGCTGAGAGCAGCGTATTGCTCCTGTCCCTATGGAATGCCTGACTCCGTTAGCCAGGCTGCTTGTCGTTTCTCCAGTTTGTCTGGTAAATCAAAACTAAGTTGAATATCTTAAAAGCCACAGCAACAACAAAACGGATACCAACAAAATCCAAACTGTAAACCCATGATCCAAAGGAAAACAAATTTTAAAATATTCTTGAGAGTACATGATAGCACTTACATACTCAAAGTATGTACTAAACACACAATATTCTACATATTAAGAATATATTCTACATATTAATATATTCTACATATTATGAGCACATAAACGTTCCCCCTATATGGATCTCAGGCCATGAAGTATCCATTTAGGTGAACACTTTTTCTTGTGGAATGTAGATGAGAGGAGCAGCAAGAGGACCAAAATTCAGGAAAGTTATGCTGGAATTTGAAAGCCTGCAAATATAAGGTGAAAAAAGGGATACTGAATAATTTATCCTACAGTAAGTGTCCAGATTTGAAATGATACAGAAATAGCTCTGCACAATCTCCTGAATGAAATAGCAAGGGTTTATATCAGAATCTTTCATGCATCTAAATCTTTCATAATTTCCAGCCTGGAAGCTGTAAAACTAGATATAAAATCCATGCACAAAGACAATACCAAAATTCAGCTGCCCTTCTCTTCCTCTCAACCCCCACCTCCTACAGCTTCCCTCTCTGTCAGGAATGACATACACTCCTATGATGTAGGCTATTAGAGCAGGGATATAACTCAGCATTTAATTCACAACGGGAAGAATGAAAGAAATAGGAAATGAACAATTATTTAATATTGTGTGAAAGGCACTCAGCCCTGGGTAAGAATAAATACTTTTTTTAGAGGTACTGCTCCAGTCCTGGCCTCCATTGTGGGTCTAATTTTCAACCTGTTGTATTAATATTCTTGAAGCTTGAAGTACATCACTGCCTGCCTTTCTGCATATGCCTGAACTTGAGAACTATGCATTTAACATATGTAACATAAAGGGTACATTGTGACTGAACACTTCTGCATTTTAACAGAAACATTTATGAAGACTATAAACATAAGTGATATGGAGACAGTCACGACTAGAACAAAATATTTCATACCTATTTGACTAAGAACAAAAAAGACAAAAGGGAAAAAACAGCCACAAGAATAACAGCACACTTCCTGAGCTTTCCCAGCATTACAAAGAGGAGCTTTTGTTCTTTAAACTGTTTGCTGAACAGATGGAGTGTGGCAAGAAAATCCATCCCACTGATGGACACTGCAGCCTACCTGTGTAAACTACTTTGCGCCTGACGGTCAGATTGACGTGACCTTGCTTGGCCGCCTGTTGCATAAGCTGGACAACAAGCTGGTGTGATTTCCCAACCACAGGCGTCCCATCCACACAGATCAGCTCATCGCCCGACCTCAGGCGGCCGTCAGCATCAGCAGCACCCAACGGTACAATGTGACCGATGTAAATCTGACAAGATGGCACAAATGGGAAGAAAGAAAGAAAGAATGATAAAATGAGAACCATAAACGCTCACCAGCCAGGTGAAAGGAAGAGGTACACTAATGCAGTGGGAACCAGAAATTGCTGATCACTGGTTAGGATTGTTGCTAGTGTGGAAAACAGCCCCATGTTCAATTGCAACCAGGATGCTGACATCTTTTTGCTTTAGGCAGTCCAGTCGCTCTATTGACACACAGACTTGGGAAATGTATTCAACAGGACAGTGACCAGTGGTTACAAGCACTGAGACTCCTGTCAGGGAGCTGAGACTGAGTTATCCTTCCAGGTGCCTCCAGAGTTTACAAGTTCAGTACCATTGGCCTGCCCACCTGTTTGCTTTGAGTTGCTCTGGTATGAGAGGGATTAATGGAAACTACTTGTAAACCTGCCCAGGACATCTTTTCTTCATTGTCCAATCCATTTCAGAGCTATTGGTGTATTTGAAAAAAAAAAAAAATAGCAAAGGAAGTCTAACTCGTTTCAGATGCAAGGATTTGAGTTAGTTTGTTTTTTTGGGGAGGACAGTAGGGAGGAGATGTGAGATATATTAAATCAAACCCCTTTGCTTATTTTAACAAGGATGCCACATTTGTCTGTGCTATTGCTGTGATTCTGGAAGACAAGGGGAATTAAAGCAAGCCCACTTCTAGATGTACTCACAGGTTCTCCAGGCTCATTTCCACCCAGAATCCTAAATCCAAAACCGGTTTCCTTTCTCCATAGAAAGATATCCTGCTCTTGGTAATCTGGAACTGAAGGAAAGAAAGAAAGACATTAACTTATAATAAAAAAACAGAGCTATATACCCATATCAGGACTACTCTGATGTGTATGTAGAAGAATCTGCTGCACAATTTTAATCATTAAATGAGGTGGTCTTGAACTCTCAGACATAATTAAGAACATCTATAGGTTAAAGTAGTAAAGGATTATTACTTAAATCACTATGAAAAATTATCCCACGGTTTCTGCTTTCTGGTTATCTAATTGTGATTTTATCACTGTACTTTTTCCTTCCGTCGATATTAGCGCCATTACCCAGTGCAAAAGCCTCTTCCAAACCATCAATACGTGTGTGTGTACAACACAGAATCACTCTGCCAGAAACAATACAGCTGCCTCCTCTTTCACTGGAGACAAAAGAGCCGCTTGTTCTGACTTCTACTGTTTAATTAACTTTCACAAGCATAGTTTGCTATCTGTCTGCTGACACTGCTTTAAATAATGGCAGGACAGATCCCCGACTGGTGTAAACCAGAAGGGTTCCTCTGGAAACAGTGCAGCTCTCCAGACTTCCACTTGCTCGTGTATGGGTTTTATAAAACCACTGACCAGCTGGAAACATGAAGAAAGACCAGCCTTACCTACTCATTAGTATGGAACACCAGCAAGGTTTTTACAATGAATATTACATACAGCGAAGCACTAACCTTGACGTGCAGTTGAACAGAAATGTTTCACATTAACTTATTCATGGCTGCTTTCATCCCTTTTTTAAAATGCAAAATTAATTGCCAACGTTAAATCATATCAGAAGACAAGTTCAGGTTCATTTAATATTTATTAGTGGGTATCTATAACATTGACTAATTTTGTAACAATCCCCTCCCAAAATTTATAGTTAATTATCAAAAAGGCTATTCCTTTACAAGTCTGCTGCCTATGGCTTTAGTAAAGAAAGCAAAGTGCATCAGCCAGAAAGATAATTTCAGAAAGTGCAGCTCTATCTATCAGCAGATAAAGGATTTGTTTTCCACTAACACTGGGGAGTGCCCAATAGCGTCCTAACTGCATTTTACACCACTAGTGCCTGCTGCTTTGGGTTTGGTCTTCTGGTGCTTTTCAGTGTTAAGGCTTCTGGCTGGCTCTGATGCTCTCCCTTCAATGACTTACCACTGGGTTTAAAAAACAGAAATTTAAGACCTGAAAGCACTGCAAATTGCAAGAACAGGTGAATGCTCAGGCACATATCTGGTTTGGCATTTTCATTCAAACTGGTTCATAGCCACTGGTGTTACATAAAATACTTTCACATTTTAGGCATTTGCAGCTATAAACCAAGCTTGAGACCTCTGCACATTCCCTTGCTGAACCACAGGCTAATTTCCGCCCAGCTACAATTACAGAACAACCAGGTGAGGAGCACGCTGGAAGCCTTTGCTGCGCATCAGTTTGGCTGAAGGCAGCTTGCCATCGCAGGGACGGCCCGACAGCAGAACTCAGACAATGAATTAATTGCTGTTTGTCACTGCCTTCAGTGAGTGGGAGCGTGAAGAGCAGACACACTGGGAAGTGCCTCTCCAGCACTTCGCAGGCTTTTTTGGCAAAGGCTGGCCCCAGCCAATTAATAGCACAGGTTGGATCTGTCAGAGGCAAAATGGCTTCTGCAGAGAGCTGCAGCGTGGGCCTGTTTTCTCGGCCTCTCTCAACACCTTCCCATTTGTCATCTCTCCAGCCTTGCTGAGCGGTGCCGTATGCTCCCAGTTTGGCACCATGAGCCAATTAGCGGCCGCAGGGAATGGCGGCACACTGAGGCTTGGTGGTAGGGCCAACAAAACGCACGTCTACACCCAAAGCAGCAAGTTCATTCACAGGCTGCTCCTTCTGCTGGAAGGATCACAGGAAGGTGAAACACGGACACAACAAACACACAGACAACACACAGCGTGAATACAAACCCAACAAACCCCTTTTACCACTTTTTGCTCCAGCTCTGCAGTAGGCGATGCACTGTGATACATCCCATCCATCTCTGTGCTGCCACATGGCTGACTGGGGCCATGCTGGAGAATCACATCAGCAGCACTTCATCACAGAATCATAGAGTTGATTTAGTTGAAAGGGCCACCTAGTCCAACTCCCCTGCAGTGAACAGGGACACCTAGAACTCCATCAGGTGCTCAGAGCCCATCCAGCCTGACCATGGATGTCTCCAGGGTGGCGCATCCACCTTGCCCTGTGCCTCACCTTCCCTATTTAAAGGGAAAATTTCATGGTGGTGCTGAACTCTCAGGCTTATAATAAACAAAAAAAGAGGTCTCCAGGAGAAATTAGTAACAACTTAGCACCTTGACATGATATAAACATGTACACAGCCCAAAGGAATAAAACTTGCCAGTCTTGTTCCTAAACCAAACTGCTTGGAGAGCCTTACAAATGTGGTAAGAAGTTTTGTGTTGGGGCTAGAAGAAAGGATGGAAGGTGTGAGTGCTGCAGCCCGGAGGGCAGGCTCAGAATGGAAACAGGAAGGTGACGTCCCCACCACCACCAGACAGTATGCAGCCAAGCAAGTGCCTTGCACCTCCACGGCCAACCTTCCACACTGCCCTGGTGATGAAGGGCCCCACCACAGAGCAGCAATGAGACCAGAACAAAACACCATGGGACACAGATACATTCCCGGCACAGTCTTACATTCTCCAAAACTCGTGGAATTGATTTCTCTCTCTCTCTCACCCTTGCTCAGTCCAGTTGCAGGCGAAGGTGACATAGCTGCAATATTAATTTTACAGTTTTGCAAAGCTTAATGCATCTGCTTTCTTGTTAGTTCATTTCATTAACTTTGACTGTATGGATCATGTTAGGCTTGCATGCACATAATTGCTAAGGTTATAGCTCTATGGATAATTACATACCAACTTCTACATCTACTTGTGTCTGTGTACACGTGGATACATTATACACACACATATGAATTTATACATTTATGCATATGCATGCAGGCATATTTGAGACTCATTGTTTTGTCCTTAAAAATACATTTCTGCCAAACAAAAATCAACATCACGACACAGCAAGTTTTCCAAATGGAAATTTCTTTCTCTGACGTTAAATCAATTCTAAATGCATGGTGATGAACAATGAAATCAGTGTTTAATTAAGGGTGATTTTAACTAAACTTCTCCTATATAAAGTTTAGCAATTATCACGTTACATATAAAAAACATTCTGTTTGATATCAGCCTCAAGAAAGGATGGATTCAGAAATATCAGTATGAGCTTGCTTTAGTCACTAGCTCATTTGAGGCAGCAACACTTCCAGTGACTCACATCTTGGCAGCATGCAAGAGTTTTAAGGCCCAGATTCAGGAAAGTACATAAGGACACACTTGAAGTTACAAATGGAGAGTCTCGCTGGAGCTGCTGGAGAGTTTCAGTGCTGCAAATACCTGTGATTTTGCCATAAATCCCTTGAGATTCCCCATTTGCAGGAGAGCCCCACTTTCTAATCTATCTCACTACACAAAAATTAGGCCCCTCCTAATCAGACATCCTCTACATCTGTGTGCTCAGTGCACAGCTCTGAGTGCTGTCCCTCATTCATTCAATAGAGGAGCAAGGAGCCCTTCACTACTGCCATTAAGTCAGCTTGACCAGAAGGTGGCTGCAATTTCCTGTGAGCATTTCTTTTCTCTATATTGAAGTTAGAAAGTATCGAATGTTTGGTACCACTGTGCAAATATTTTTAATTCTATGTACTTGCTAGCAAGTGAATGCTACACACGGAGGTCGTACCTTGTTTGTATTATTTTAATTATATCTGGGGAGAGAAAATCCTACCAAATAAATCACGTGCCTGAAAATAAAATTCTAATATTAAAGATAAATTAGAATATTTTAAAAGCTTTAACAATTATCCATAGTGTTCTGCTTTGCTTTTAATTAAATGCTTAAGCCCTTCAAAGGGATTCATTAACACATCTGCAATTCAGATTAATTCGTTTTGTCACTGCTGTTTTGACAGATGGCCATATGTAAGATATGGTATTTTGCAAAGCAATCAGGCCACATGAGAAAAATTTGACAACAGATTGTGTTAATCTTTGAGGAAGTTTAATAATACGTTGAAAAATAAAAAGCATATTATAAAAATATATTTTCAATAAAGCAGTACAAGATTTCGGAACTGCAGCTCTCTCGTAAACTATTCAATTACTGTTTGTCTCACTGAGTGCTCTTCACGCATATCATTCCTGGGTCTTGGAACTGCTCCACGTTTTAAGCCGTCAGGGCTCATCCTTCCCTCTGATTCATGAGCACAGCTCCCATGGGCAGCAGCGAGTCACCCATCGAGAGGAGCTCAGGCAGCTGAAACTTTGCACCAGCAGAGACTGCATTTGTTCCCACCACTGAAAGATCTGTTTTCAAATTCTCTCACCACAAGGCTGGCTGTTCTTGAAAGCCTTAATCCTGCAAGCATTGCAACTCAGGGCCATACTGCAGCAGAGCATTTGAGCTCAGTCTTAGCCTTAAAGCATCCAAGTCCCATTCGGTTTACAGCTTAAAATTAAGCTTTGTTGGACAGCAGCCTGAGCCCTGAGCTCTTTGGAGGGCTGATCCCCCCACTTAGGGGAGCAGCGTGCGAAGGACCTTAAGGTTACAGTTCAATTTTGCTGCTGTTCAGCCAGAGCCCGGGCACAGTTGTGGAGCCATCACTTAGCTTCTCACTATTAATTCTAGCTTAATTTTTCTATTTTTCTTCTTCCTTTTATCTTTTTTTTTTTTTTTTTTTCCCTAGGCAGTATCTGCAGCTCTCCTCCACAGAATCTGAATGCTTCCTAATATTAAGATGCATCAGGAAAATTGAAAAATACACAGTTTTACAAAACTATGGGTTATTCAGCACTTTTCAACCAAATTCTGATCTGCCAGCATCTTCAGTGAGACAAGCCAGATAAGTCAAATACAGCTCTCTTCTATTAAACAGTGATTCAGAAAGAAGTCAAAGAAATGGAGAACGCGCTTTACCAATGCTGAAAAATTGAATGGCTGCCTGTGTGCTTTCCATGTCCACACCATTAACATTAATAACAGAGGGATGCACTCCCAGTCAAAAAGACAGCAGGTGGTTATTAGAGATCCAGAACTTTTTAGAAACATCCTGGAGAAAATGTATTCATGTGTTGAATTAAGCCTCTTTATATTATTATTTTTAGATGGAAAAAAAAAATTCTGGCTGAGTTGTGGCTAATGAATTGAGTTGTGGCTAATGAATTCATCTTTTTATGTAAACTGCACTCAAAAGCCTGCACTATGCTCTCTTTAGACTCCGATGGGACTAAATAAAACACTGAGTATGATGATCTAGTGCTCTGAAATTCTCTCTTCTCTATCTTCATCATGTATTTCAACACAGGATTGTTTCTGTTTCTCAGTACACTTGTTGGGGATTCAAAACAGCCTCTTGAAAGACCACTGTATTATTCCTTTCAGGCTTGTTGAAAATGCAAGGCAGTGAATCAACAGGCAGCAAGCCCTACATTAGTCAGCAAGGAGAGCCAACTGAGACTCATCCAAAGCCCCAGACAAAGGATGCATCAGCCAATCCCAGCATTGGCACAATGGTGGCATCCTCCTGCTATTCAACAGATGCTCTTTATCAGAAAAATTCAGAAATTCACACCTATCACCCAAATCAGGTGACATTAAGGGACAAGAGATGTCAATCTCAGCCTTAGAGCCAACGGGAATGGGTCCTCAAGCAAAGAACTATGACTGCCCCCCCAGAAGGCAAAGGAGGAGCTGGGTTTGAACCGAACTGCAGCTGGGTGAAAACACAAGGAACCACAAAGGCGGAGGAGACAGTGAAGCTGGAGGCCCAGGGAATGGTTTCTCCCAGAAACAGCTTGTGGTGCTCCCTGCAAGCGCTTGCTGGGAAGAGAATCTCCATGAGATAATTCACTTTTTTCACAGGACTGCCAATATTTGTCCACTTTTCATGCAGATCAGATACAGGGAAGAAAACACGATGGTTCGCCCCAAGCTCCTCAGAACGAGGAGATGTAGGGTTTCAGCTGTGAACCACAATCTCCACTGAGGAGACCGAGGAGTGGGGCGAAAGGTAAGGGCTTGCTGGGGGCTGGAGAAAGATTTGCCCCCGATCAATAAATGAAACATCAGTCATACTTTGGGATCAGACTACAAGAATAAATACAGTGCATCTATCAGCCTTGTTCACGTAGGCTATTGCCTTACTGTTTTCCTACACCTTCCATTTGGAGCAGCATCAGCACGAGGTGAGAGCACAGGCTAATCCCCAGGGAACAGGTTCCACTTCAGCTTAGAGGCTAAAACTCATTAGCTCTCCGAAGTTCCAGTGGCATGTGCAAGGAGATATGATATCATTGCACTTCTGACACTCTCACAAAGAAGAAATGGATGTATGAAAACAATAAATCTCCCAATATGCTTTCCTGGTAAGGAAATAGCAACAGGACAAAATTCTGGTAGCAAAGTATGGATGCCCAAACAGGTAGGTTTCATCTGGAAGAGAGGCAGGAGATATGAACTGAAGCAAAAGAGGAGGACTGACCTCACTACAAGGAGATGTTGGCCATGGAAAGATGCAAGAGGGAAGCTGCAGGGGCAGACCAGATCCAGCACAGCAAAAGGTTGAAGCAGAGAGGGACAGATGGGTGTGGGAAACCAGCAGGTCAAGAGATGAGGAACAGAATCTGGAAGGGTTCTGCCCACAAACAAGGACAAAACCTCTGTGAGATACTGGCAGAAATTTAGCACATGGTGCTGCAGAAGGACACTGAAGGTGACAGCTTGAATGTGCCTTTCAGGATTTCTCTGCCTCAGCCTAGGGATTTTATCAGGAAAGACAGACAGGAGTTAATGCTGCTAAGCTTATACTAATGACTAATTAGTAAGAGTTAAACTGTTAATTAGAAATTAGCGAAGTAGCTGCAGGGGTTCAGAGGCAATGCCTGTAGAGTGCCTATGGGAATGCAAGCTGAGCAAGAGTGATGCTGGTGCCATGAGATGGCCTCAGCCATCTAGGCAGGGCTAAGAGGGGCTCTGCCCACAGCTCTGTGGGGCTGAAAACCCTATCCCTATTCTTTCTGCTCATTTTCAACATTTCATTGAGACACGCATACAAGTTCAGTCCCAGCACTTCTCTGTAGACCAGCACAGCCAGCCCAAGAGGCTTCACAGTCAGGAGTGCAACTAACCCCTGGAGAGGGAAAGCAAGCAAAGCACAGAAGCTAAGACACCTACAAAGTGCATGGCTGAGATACTCAGTATGAAGAGATGCACCTTCAGCCAAGAAATCATGACTCACCGTTCAATGTTTCCAGGACATATAAGATCTACAAGTGATTCATTTAGTCAAAAAAAAAAACAAAAAAACAACAGTTCTACCATTTTTCATTCTGGCGTAGCGTTCATTTCAGATCATTTCTACCAATTTCCAGTTAGCAGAATCAAAGTAAACTCTTACAGTATCAAGATTTTGAATCTGTCTTTACAGTAACTACAGAAACTAATGCCTTGGAAATGAACCTAAAACTTGAAACGCCTTGGAAATGAACCTAAAACCTTGGAAATGAACCTAAAACTCTTTTAACTCTTTCTTTAAGAATTTGTTGCAGATTTGATCATCTTCAGCAGTGCAATTAAAGCAAAGCCATAACGTTTATTTTGTTTGCAGAGAAGAAACTGATTGAAACCATATTTATAGCCTTGGAGAAGAGTCAAAGTCCTTCTGAACTATTAGCCAAGTATGCAGATTATTAATTGCCATAAAAGCCACTTACAATATGCATTTGATATCTGCATTGTTAACAGCGTCTGCTTTGGTCAAAGTAAAATAGCTTAGCTGGATTTTCTCCTCCCTAGAGTGAGACTGGAAAGCATCTGATATGTATTTCAGCAAACTAAATACTTCCCTTCCTCACTGAAATTCCTTTGCGTATCAGTCACTGAGACAACCTCAAAAAAGATTTCAAGATCTGGCTAATAAACTTGGAAATTTTCCTTCAGCTTAATTTACAAGCAAGAAAAAGAAAAAAAAGGGGAAAATAAAAAAAAGCAGTCTTTCATTTTAATAGGATGCTTGGTATTAAGGTTTGGTCTAAGCACCTCTCTCTGGAGATGATCGAAGTTCATTCCTCACCAGAAATGAAAAAGCCCCTCCAGCAGGCAGGCACTGCTGGCAGACAGATTAACACCCCGAAGCCTTCTATTTGCAATACAGATCTAAAAGACGCAGCTCTTTGCAAAGAAAATATAGAGAGCGCAGCTGCCGTAGCCGTAGCCTTAGCAACCACACCTGTTTCATACTCACGTCGGCTTTCATACATGCTCCTGGACTGGGCCCAGATTTTGAACGGATCTGGCTTTTTCTGCCCAGAAGCGTCGGGTTGGTCGGCAGCCGGCGGCTCGGCGGCAGGGTACTCGGGCAGCACCTGTGTGCTGTGAGCCGGGGACGCGGTGTGCCCGCTGCGGTGGCTGGAGACGCTGTGCTGAGAACTGTTTTGGCTGTCTTTCCTTTCAAGTGGTTGCTGTAAGGAAGAAAGCGAGCGGAAAGAGAGAGAGAACAGACGGTTATTGGTCTTTGAGTGGGTGTTTTCCATCAATTTTTCTCCTTTCTTTGATCAGGCTTTCTGCGTGCACGTAAGTAAATATATAAATCACAGTTTTGCTGCCACCAGTTAATGCTGGGTACAATTAAATTCCCCAGTGACACATTTTGATAGACTGACAGAAAGAGATATGCAAAACAAAGTCATTTATCATTAAAAAAACATGCAGTTCTCCATCTTGCACATGAACCAAACTTCAATCTCATTCTAGGCTACGAGTTTCAGTGCACTTATGTCTTCCTACGTAAGTCAGAAAAACTCAACCACCTTCTACTTGGATCACATTAAAGTCTGACTTGAGCCTGCAAGTAAACAGAAATACAACCACATTTCACTGTGAGAACTTGAGCAGCTTCCTGCAACAGATCCAGGCACAGTCCTTACTATGAGAAACACCTCCCTAGCAGCCACCACGTTGCAAAGGGGTTAACAGCACAGTGCCAATTTTGTGTCTGCTTCCCAGAGCATCCAGAAGATTACAGCAGACCTTCACAAACATGAAAACATCTACTTTCAGTTTGATTTCTTTGTTTTAATTGAGCACATTAAGAGAGGAGAAAATACGTGCCCCTATTCATTGAAGCTTATTGAAAAGCAGTACCTCAAGAACTCTGTCTGCTCAATATTTAGCTAAGCAGGGTAAATAATTCTTAAATTTTGCAACAGTGTGCTCAAATGAAGCACAGATCACATTTGCATTACAGAGAAAGACATACAGTTCAGTGGGCATGGTGGTGATGTGCTGGTGGTTGGACTAGGTGACTTCAGTGGTCTTTTCCAACCTTAATGATTCTATGATTTGTACTACTCAGTATACAGGGAAGTCCTCTCCCATAAAAAGCTCCCCAAAGGCTTTTCAATGGAGATGACCTTGGCACCAAGGCTGAGTCCCACCTGCTCCAGCACAGGAACTAAGAGTGTTGTTCTTAGAGCACCCACGATTTCCTGGTCAAAAGGAGTCAACCAGAAAAAATAAAACCTCCTGGTGACTGAAAACACTGCAACAGAAGTCTCAGCTTTGAGAGACGCTGCCAAAGCAAACCCAGATGGGACAGGGAGCAGAGCAGAGCAGGATGGGGGGCTGAGTGCACAGGGGTGTGGAGACTCCTTCCTTTGCTCCCTATGCAAAACCTCAGGTGGCCAATGCTCCACCACAGTGGGGGTAAACTGATTACTGAGGAGAAACCATACCAGCATATCGTATCACCATACCAGCATGCCCTTCTCTGAGTCTTAACAATAATTTTTCTGGTTTTCAAACTGCACATATTTTTGGGAAAAAAAAAAAAAAAAAAAAAAAAAAAAAAAAAAAAAAAAAAAGCTCCAGCAGCCCAAATGGTTTTGACATTGTAGCCTCACATTCACATTGCTGTTCCACCACCAGCACTTTTTTAAATGTTATCTCAATTGACTAGAATGTGAAAATGCCTTTGTCCTTTAAAGTAATTTTGAACAAAGCATGCCTGCTGTGATTACTCATCCACAGACTTTCAAATACAAATATCTGAACCAATTTCAAACATTTTTAGCTTTTTAAGTGGTAAAAGAAGCTAATTCACATGCAGCCCTTCAGTCTTTGAATGCAGCAGTTTAAAAGTCTATGCTGCAGATAGTCACTCCTTTGTAATTTTTAAAAAAGGGAACACAAAAACAAACAAACAAACAAAAGAAAAAACCCAACCCACATTACAACTCTCAATCCAGCCATCTGGATTGTTTTGTTTGTTTGACCAAACATCTACACTAACTAAAAGCATCCTGTGAAACTTCAGGCCAATTTCCCTGGAAATTGCTGGTTCACAGAACCTGGAATATGGGGACTAAGATGGGAAGCTTCATTCAACCACTGGGGAAATCTTGAGAACTCTCTGAAAACTTTCTGATTTAAAGAGAAACAAAGTTGGAACTTGCAAGAGCACTCTTGCTTTATGATATCGAAGGCCTAAATATTGAACAAACTATGAATCCTGTTTTCTATTTGGGTTGCACATGGAAGTGTCAGCACATCTCAAGCAAAACCACCTCCAATTAAACTAGAGTTGCAACTGCAAATACACATTTTGCAAGAATCAGGGGAAAACTTCTTCAGAGGGTCTGTTGTTTTTCCCAACAATAACATCTTTAGAAAGGCTGAAATGTTACAGTTTGGGAGCTGAAGAAGACAAGAAAAGGGGCACTGAACTGCCCAAGGCAGCAAGAGCACCCATGCCTGACTTTGTGGAGTCCATGGTCTTCTCTAGAGCTATAGATAAGAATAAATAGCTCGAAAAAAAAATTTTTCTTGACTAAAACTGGCTGGAAATGAAGACCAGAATGACAACCTCGGGTCCACTTAGGCAGACTGCACACTGGTGCTGGGAAAAACCAATTACTTTGCTTTTGTATAAGAGCCAGGACTGAAAAATTGGAAGGCTGGAGCTCTCATGCTCTATGGCAAGCCCCAGGTCTGAGAATGGAATTTAGGGATGCGTGTGCTGTCAGCTTCCCTTTGGCTATGCTGAAAGTTTGCAGCGTTGATCCTACAAAATGTAAGTTGGGTAAGATACAGAAAATATAGAGGTGGCTGTAGGTGGTGATGTGTTGAGTAGAGAAACCTGCAGCACAACTGAACACCTCAGGTTGTGGCACCTGGGTCCCAGGCTTAAAACTGCAAGAAGGGAGACCTGCTGAGGTTTGCTCATGTAGGGAAAAAAAAAAAAAAAGGGTTTTCAATGGATTGGGAAGCATCACACACATGTATGCTGTGAGCCAGTTTCTCCTCCAAAAACAGGACAACAAGCAGAGCCCCAAGTACTGCCTATCCAGCCAAAACACGTGGCATGTCTCTTGTCAGGGACAGGTTGTGCATAGGAACTGCATTTCAGCTCACCACTCAGCTATGCTGACAATGTGCTTATTTAGACGCAAAAGAAAAGCAAGATGTCGGGAAGAACATGGCACTTTCTCTTCATGCAGTGATGTCGTCTTCTAACGATCGAGCTGGGGAGTTTTGTGCTGTTTGGGAAAGCTGGTGCTGGCGGTAGTGACAGCAAGCAGAGTTGGGAATGAGAATCTTTGCCCCCTGGTGGAGTATTTTGATGCAAGCAACCGAAAAAAAAAAAGGGGGAAAGAACAGAAAAGTTTGTTTTCATCTACGTTATAGTAGGATAATTGCAGGGGAAATTGCTACACAAAGGGAACTTGTTCACTGAAAATGTATACCCACAGGCAGTCAATACAAAAACACTGTCTATTTGCATTTAAAGAAGAATCAATGGGAACTGAACACAAAGAAGCAGCACAGGGAGCTGCTGCGGATACAGCCTTGGGCGCAGCATAGGTGGGAGGAAGGACATGAAGTGCCCAGTCCCTTGTTGGGCTGCAACTTCAAGTTCTGAAGAGCTGGCACTGAACATTAAAAAAAATACAAATCATTCGGCTCTTTCACCAACATTAAAAACCTCTCTCAGAAGCTAAGAAACACAGCCAAGCTCATCAAAAGATGCACAGGCTGAAAAATAAAGCCCAGGAAAACTCAGCTCAAGGTAGAAAACAATTCCCAGACCTTGCCACAGCTCCGGCATGAACAAAGACACCTCCTCCATGCCGGGATGTACCCAAAGCCTGAAGTCAGCCCTGGGGGAATATGGGAATGGGGCCGGCAGCTAAAAATAGTGGTCGGTGGAAAAAGAGACAGCTGCTAGCAGTGAGTTGGGAGTGTGTCGGGACTTTGGGAGAGGGTGGGGGTATAATGAGAGCAGACTTAGCACTGAGCCGGGAGGAGCAGAGGACAGAGAGCTCGTGCCAAACCCATCCCAGCAGGGAGTATTGTGATGGGATTGGATGGGATAGGATGGGAACAAAAATGTGCAATGCAGCAGCACAGTGGTGCAGCGGTGCACATCGTTGCTGCTAATTGTCGATGCAAATGATCTGGTAACGCAGGCAGCAAGAATGGGAGGATCTGCTTCTTGTGCATCCTGTGCTTCCAAGACCACAGTATCACCTGGGGCTATAGTAGAATTTACTGGAGGGAGCTTAAAGCAAGGTAGTAGGTGAAGAGAAGTGCACAAGGGGCTGCTCCCTAGGGCTGACCAGCTCCTCCAAGCAGACAGGAGGAGGCAATCTACTACTGCCTGCAGACAGGTGTAGCCCTGCAGCCTCTTTGTTCCCCAGGCAGGATTACAAGGGTTCAGCTGCTGCTTGGACTCAGGGTTTACTCTGTCTCCGAACAAATGTGGGCAGAACCCAGGGCTCAGCTGGCACAGCAGCCAGACTTGGAACTGAGCGCAGCAATTCCTGCTCTGACAGGGGGAAAATGTACGGGCAGGAGCAGAAACGTGCCAGACATGGACGTATTCTACACGCTGGCTTCTGTTTTACCAAAGGCTGAATTAATCCCTGCATATGACATAGAAGCAAATGCCCAGGGTCTGACATGCCTGAGCCCTGTGAGGGAGCGCACCCCGCACTCTGCCTCCCCACATTTAATGCAAGCTGACAGCAGTATAGGCCTGCCCTCACGTGACTGTAATCAGCGCTGTCCTAAGCCATCAGAATCACATTAATTATTGCAGGGCTTTCTTTGGGGAAGAACAGAGAATTCGTATTGTAAGCAGGAGCCTCCCGCTCAGCCCCTTAGCGAAGCTCTTGCTCGAGTTGCAGCACTACGGCCAGCGCCCGGCTCCAGGGATGGACTCTGATCCTCCTGGCCCCTTCCAGCTCAGGGTATTCTATGATTCTATGAAATGAACGTCCTCCTATTTCTTTGGTGCTGGATACAGGGTTTGGTGCCCATCAAGGTGTGTGGGTGAAGTTTGGCACCATCTTACAGCACAGCAAAAACCTCTCCTGCACTCTGCTTCCCCAAAAGCTACTGGGAGAGAAAAGCCCGTTTTTACCCATCATCAGAAAATTCAAAACTTTCAAGCTCAAGTATTTCATTTCCTTTAAAATACGAGATTTCTTTCTGTTGCATTTAAACAGCATATTAATATCTTCCACAATATCATGCTCGGAGCTTTAATGACACTTTAGATCACAGCTTGCATACTATTAGCTAACATGTCACCCAGCGAACAGCTTTACATGGAAATAAGATCAGAAGGGATAAGAAATGGATAAGAAAACACCCTTTTTTTTTTTTTCTTTCTACTTTTTAGTAAGGAAACTCACACCTGCAGCACAATCCTGCTCAGTAGGAAAATGCCTGCAGAGCAAGCGTTCAGGCTCTATTCACACGAAGCTGCACACACGCTCTGCTGGGGCTTTGTCTCTCCCGACACAGCGCACACTGCTACATTCTGCCAGTAATCCAGCTGAGGGCATCCAGAAAAACTCGGGGAGTTAATGGGAAAGGTTGGTGCATACAAACACCCAACAGAAACTGCTATCTGGCACAAAGGTGGAGCTTCTCAGTTTTCAAAAGGAAACAATAGCCTTTTTTTTTTTTTAATTTTTTTTTTTTTTATGGTAAGTTAAACAGGAGAGGCTCATCAGCCAGGAAAGGGGATCTGCAAACCTGAGGCTTTATTTGCAAACTGAGTTGCATTCCTCTCCTATCTTCCCATGCAGTGTGAGCCGTGCAAGGTAACCACGGCTGCAAGAGAACAACAACTTAAAATAATCAAAACCCACAAAGAAAAGCAGCCCAACTCATCCCTCCTCCACCCACACGGACAGACACACATAGCAGTGAGGAGTGCTTACCGACTTTGGGCTCTTCTTTGGGACCGGCAGTCCTGAAAAATGGCAACAAGGGAAAAACAAACATTAGCATCTATCCGTTACCTTCTTGTACAGACCAAAAAAAAAATAAAACCACCACAAAACCCGCCTAGGTGTTTCATCCGAACGCAGCCATCTGCAGAGTTATGTCAGCTTTCGCTCTCGCGTCGGAGTTACCAGTCTGTTCATATCGAATCAAAGCCCGAGGAGAGGGGGAGCGAGCGCGGCGGCGGGGGCGCGGGGGGAGAGCTCGCTCCGCATTAGCGATGCTGACTTGTGCCGCAGCCGCCGGGAGGCTGGAGAGGAACCCAGAGCCCCAGCACAGTCCCAGGCGCTCCCCCAGCTGCCGGCAGCCTGCGCTCCCAATTAAGCTGAGGATGTTTCCTTTTGACGCGATCCGTTTGTCAATTGCACCGGGCCAATCACAGCATTGCAGGGGGAACAGGTTGGTTTTTTAAAAAGTATTTTGCTAGAAATAGATTTTTTTCCTTTTTTTTTTTTTTTTTTCTTCAATAAGGGAAATGTGCATTGAGCCGGGAGGCGAGGCGAAACAAAAGCATGCAGAGGAGTGAGCTTTTATCCCTAAAAGCGTGAATGCTGTGGAGAAAACACGTTTCCTTCCTGCCCATCCCGAGTATAAATGTTTGAAGGCACAGGTTTTATCTGCCGGCTGTGATTTCAGAGCGTGAAAGCAGCACTGTGAGTCCTAACCTCAGGAGGATGCTGGGGGGGGACTCGCACAGGTCACATCCATGCAAAGGGAGAAGGTTTTTTCAAGGAGAGTTTTGCATTTTGGAGCAGCCTGTGACAAGTGTGAGCCAAGGGAGAACTCAAGTGGGATTTCTACCAACTACTTCTGCATGGCTCCGTTCCCAGCAAAGCAGACATTTCTCGGGGCAGTTTGCCTACAGCACAGAACAAGCTGCCCCCTGAGTGGGCTGCAAATCCTCCCCCTCTCCTGTGCTGCTGGAAAGGAGGGGAAACCCTGCTTTGCTCTGCACAGCACTCCAGAAAACAACCATAAACCAAAACACAGATTACCCTCTACACTAAGTGCTCAGCAATTCAAACGTTTGAAATCTGCTTTTGTCTTTAGGATGTGATTTATGTGGCATTTATGCTGCATTATGTTTACTACTTCATGCATTTTGTCTGTGCTAAGAACCATGCCCTCATCTAACTTCTGCATGGAGAATAAAATAAGTGATGCAAGCCAATTACAAATGTGTCTTGAAAGAAGCTCATTTTAAGGTAATTAGGGAAATGCTAGTTCTGAACTGGGAAGTTCCAGAATTAAAAATGAAAAAGAGAGCTCACTTTGCTACCTGCTCACAGACAGCAATGAAAACTGAGTATTCCAAATGAAACACTTGCCATTTTTGAGGAATATCTGCACTCCATACATCACTCTGGTGCATTTCCAGGCAGAAGCAAATACCCCTCCAGGCAGTGATTGATCGAGGGGCAGCAAAACATCAAAACTGCCTGAACTAAACAACTAAGGCTGCAGCTTAATTTCTGCTGACAGTGATTGTGCTTGCATAACGGGCTTTAAAAAGTAAAGCCCTAATTTTTAACAGGCATCATTTATCATAGACATAAGAACAGAGATAGAAATTCTCCCTCTCCCTCCTTCCACATGCATGCACACACGTTTACTCTCCCCTTCCAAGAGATGCTCTTTCCTATTAAATCAATAGGTAGAACAGATCTCTATGCATGCGTGCATCCTTGGCTGACCAACATGAGCCTGAAGAAGTACTACAGCAATTTAAATGCTCATTGCAAAAAATAAAGCTGAGATGCAGCTGGGCTGTCGGTTCAAATTGTACCAAAATTTACTGCGTTACAGCATAACCACTAGATGTTAAAATTTACTAAGTATGAACTACTGAGCAAACCTTTCCTTCAGAGTTTGTCATTAATTTCAGCTGTCCCAATGCCAAAGAGATGGGAAGCGGTTGAAAAATGACAGAAAATGCACACAAGGCCATTGTGCACTGGGTACTTTGGAGGCCGATGAATCTCACAGTGTCACTGCAAAACAAGCAGTAAATGATTTTTTACCAAAATATGTGACTGCAAAGCATGTTCACAAACGCTGCCAGTTTTTCACGGGACAAGCTTCCCATGCCAGGGGAATAACCTGCCTCTGCATTTCCCTGTGTTTTAGTTATTTATTCACCTAATTAGGGACTGATTCCAAACCCCCAGCTCTTGACACAGCAGGCCAAATGAGCCAGTGATAGACATAATTGTAGTTTTCATGCTTAGATGATGGAAGGGATGCGGTATTTAACAGCAAGGAACACAAAGCTTGCATAGGTTCTAATTCCTGGGTGTGCCACTAGCAAGAAACCATCAAGCTTTTCCAAAAAGTTTATGGCAGAAATAAGTGCCCACAGCTCTGAATTCAAATATGAATTACATTTCTCATTCTACTACATTAACCACGTCCCATCATGGTTAATGCATCAGGCACTGCTCATGCCACGCAATGCCTGGCTTGCCCATCCTCCCTGTTCTCTCCTGAAAGCTTTCAGGAGGTAAATGGGCCACATGCAGACACCCACTTTGCTTCTCTTTCGCATTTCCTAGTTTTCTGGTGGTCACAGTGATAACATTCCCATCCCTTGTGCCAAAGAGAAGCCACAAGGCTTTGCTGCTGCTCCTCAAAACTGATAACGGAGCAGTAAGAGTTGATATCAACACTGTTTGTAATGCAGTTCTGGGATTTAAGCCATAAAGATGTCTATCACCTGAAATGCAGCTCCTAATCTTGGGGGTTTTTGGAGGTGCATATGATAGAAGATGGAAGGTAGAGCCACCGAAGAGGCTCCTGTCATCATAGAGTTAACTGTGTTTTAAAACAAACTGGCACATCTGGTAAACAATGTCAATATGACCTAAACCCCCATGAATGGTCTCATTGTAGCTACTTACAAAATGTGAGTGGAATTAAATTAATTAGAAAACACAAATTAGTCTCCTCTAAATAACAATGTAATAAAGCAACTGCTTAATGAAAAATACCAGTGATCAGTGAGCAATCCACAAGCACAAAAAAACCTCACAGGCTCATCAGTAAGGGAAGAAAGGCTTCATACAAGGTTAGTCAAAAATGAGTCAGAGGCAAGGATCTAAATTAAACTAATTATCGCAGAGATTATTACATTTATCTTAACAAAAACCTCTCTCTTTTTTCCCCAGCACTCCCTAAAGCTCTATGTACAGCTGGCTGCATCCATCTGCTCAACTTTGTTTTGTAATACAGGGAGAAAATGCAAATCCTTACGCAAGTTCTGCATCATGACTTCAGCACTCTTAATGCCCATTAGGAGCAGTTCTTCTCCTGCAGTAAAACTTTTGATGCAGGAAGCTGTAGGTACCCCAGCCCGACCTGTGAGGGGATCATGTTAAAACCCAAGGACAAAACTGGAAATCGCCCCACATATTGCTGCCTGTTACACGTGGCAGGCCTCGATTTTTACAGGAATATTTTCTCCAACCCTTTGACTTCATGCAACCAAAATAACACAGGAAGACCACAATACAGGGGAAATTCTGTTCCACTGAACGTATACAGAATACGCTGCCTAACTACAAATCTGCACCATAACCTGGGCTGGATTTGGCTGACAGTTCTCAGAAGACCAGGGGCACTCAAATATTTCCCAGAGGGACACCAGACGCATCACACCTCGTCCCACAGCCACACATGATAGGGATCAAAAACGGATCAAAACGATCAAAGGCAGAGTCTGAAGAAAGACACCCAGTCCTCCCATCTGAATGCCTTGGTCACATGAAGGTCAGATGGCAAGAATAGCTCTCCCTCTAACACAGACATATATATATGTACATATAAATATATTACAGCAAGGTTTCAGCTGAAATTGAAACAGTTCAATGCCAGTTTGCACAATCCACCACAGGACAAAAGTGCCTGAAATTGCTAAAAGCCCATCCAGAAGGAAGGCATCTTTACTGCTTACAATGTCAACTGCTACTGAAAAACATTTTTTTTGTTTTGGGGTGCTTTTGTATGCAGAGGAAACCAATAACTGAGATGAGATCTTCACTTCCAATGATCACTTAACATTTCCACTCAGGGCACTCTGTGGTCCATCTGCGTGCAACAACAAAAGAGTCATTGGTGAGCCCAGGCATAAAGGTCACTTGTTTGGTTTTGCAATTATGTGTGAAGCCCAGAATGCACAACAGCTGAAAATTAGGGGGAGAAGAATCAAAACACAAGGAACGGAACATTTCAGACTGTGTCATAAAGGTTAACAATTACAGAGAAAATGTTTCTGCCTGGGAAAGAAAACCAACACAAGTTTTCTAAATGGTACTGCTTACACTGCACTGAATAAAAGCCAAAGGCTGTATCAAGGAAAGGAGACACTCTGAAAGATGAGGGGTGAAGTACTGGAGCCAGAGAGTACACAGGCACACAACTGGCACTGCACATCGATTGCATTTTCCTACAAGAAAAACAAGGAACTCTAAATAATTAACTCTAATGGCCATTAGTGCTGCAGGGGGGCAACGAAGGGGGGGCTGGTGGTGACAAAGCAATCCTCTTCGTTTTGTATAACCCACCGGCGAGGAATTTTTAACAAAGGACAAATATTATCTGACAAAAAATAGATGGAAGTCGATCTTTTCCAGACTGAAGAGCACACCAGAGTAAGTGGCAGCAGGAGACACAAGTCTGCACACAGTCAGAAGGAGCACCACCAAAAAAAGAACGACCAGAAAGAGAAGACCTTCCTTGTCCCTGCCCATCACCTTCATCTGCAGGAGTGTCACTGCACAAGCAAAACTTAGCTCTGCAATGCAACTTCAACTGAAAGAATAATGCACATGGGAGGAATGTAGCCCTGCCATAAATCAAGATTGGTAGCTACCAAATAATGTGAAAATTGCCACGTTTCTCATTCTCATGCTAATGCTATGTGCTAATGCTAATAGAGTGGTGTTTTCAAGAGACCATCTCAAGCTTTCTTAACCCACTGGCACTGGCAAAAAACATAATGAAACACAGTACATTATCATCAAGAGTTTCAGTTCTAGGTGCTTTAAAGATACTTGATTGTGTCAACCCCAATTACTCATTCTCAGCCAGGATGCCACACAATTCCTCACAATCCCAAATTCAGTCACATTTCAGCATCTCAAACCAGAAGTGATCCTAGAAGCGATAAAGAAGATATAGGCCAATAAAATGCTATTTAATTACTACAAATATATAAATTTAACTATGTTGTAAGAAACATATGGCAAATCCAAGGCAGTAAGATAATAAAGCAATTGAGAACTAGCATGACCCTCATCCACCTAGCTAATGGTTGGAACCACATCAATCATTGTTATGCCTTTATTTATGAAGTTCATTAAAAGAAGAGCTTTTCCTAAAGCTCAAGCTGTTGGAGCTGTTTGTTTGAATGAAAATTTTGGTTATTATTTAAACAAATACATACACATCAGATTTCTTAAACCTCAGGAATCTGAGAAGGTGAATATCAGAATTGGAAAGCAATTAGAACACCTTACGTCCTTTGCACACGTATGTATGTATGCATGTGAACGCCTGTATTAGGTATATTTCTAAAGCATTTTCATGTACATAAACATAAATACGTGGCTATGCATGAAGACACCTACCCTTTCTCAGCAGCACCCAAACCCATGAGTTGCATGCTTTACTTCTGGAGCACACCATGATTCTTCGCTCAAAGAATCTATTATTTCTCTGAGGTTAAGTGAAACAAAACAGGGGTTCCACTTCTGGCTTGGAGAGACTTGCTCCCAAACTCCACCTCCTCAGCTGGCTGTCCCATGGCACAGCCATGCAGGTCCCCAGGGGAGGTGGCACCTGATGGGCTATCTCAGGGGTCCCTCCATGCACAGCATGGAGCAGGCCACTAGAGGAAAAATCATACTTTGCTGCTGTCACATCTGTATTTATCTGTATTTATCCTGGTCAAAACTGCTTGGTTTATGGTTGATTCTATTATTTCGTATTTGGAGATCGTCCTGCACAAAGGGGATGCACGCAAATAAGGCCCTCCTGCCATTAGTTTGCTGTTGATATTAATAAGTAGCATCCCATAACAATATGCTAATATTTACAGAATGCTTAGCCAGATTCAGCCCTGGGGCGTGCACAGGCACACCACACACTGAGACAGAAGATCTTTACGACAGGGATCTGCACGTGCTTTCAAAAAACATAACTTTATCAATTTAGAGTAGGGTTTTCTAGCAAAATCAATCAGCAGCTCACTGTAATTCCAAGTATGTAACTGTGCATCTCAGGAACTCAGCTTTGAGGATCAGGATGGAGTCAAAACTTCCACCTGCAACATCCCTACCAACATGACCTTCCTGGTCATGGGACTACCATCCCCAGCTGCACCATCATCCAAAGTTCAGCCTTCTTGACCCAACCTACCTGCACTACCTGCCCTGCTGGCTCCCCATGTACAGCTTGAGGTACATTGCAGGTTTGTTAGCACAAAAGGCACTGTTTTAACACTCTTAGCTCTCAGCACCATCAAAAAGGGGAGAACACCAGACCAAGGAAAAAGAAATATGGAATGAAGAAACAGCAAATCCTGATGGAGATTGCAAAATAAATAAATAAATAAATTTAGAATAGGATTGGAGACATGAGGACATACATTTAAAAACAATCTGTCTCAGAACAAAACCATCTACTAGTGCATTATAAAACCATCCTTCTTCTTCAATTTTGCCCACCTGCTATTGCTTCTAATGTGTTTAATTACAGCGATAAACAAAGACCTTCCTTGGATTCCTTAATTCTGTTATGACCTGTTATTATAGTGCCAAATCAGAGCAGCAGCCACTGCACCCATCTGCAGTGTGGCTGATAAAAACCCACTCCTTTTAGGCACACGCACACCAAAATGCCACACTGGAGGGTGTAAGGGTAACAGGAAGACTGAGTGGAATAAACCCCTCTGAGCTGTACAGCTCCAAGTCTGCTCCATTTGCTGTGCAAATCTCAGCAAAGATGTGGGAGGCACATCTCGAGTTAAATCTGCCTTATCTAGTGCCTGGTATTAGGTTCTGCTGTGCCACCTTGTGTTATATCACATCACGTTTGATTCAAAACAACACCATGTGGGTTTGGGTTGCTCCACTTCTACCACTTCTGTGTTTAATAACAAAAACAAATCAAACATAAGAGAGAAAAAAAAACCAACACACACACACACACACACAAGAAAAGCATAAAAAACCACAGCAACTTTCAAAACCTCAAACTAGGGAGCACAAAACAGTATAGGAAGAATTTCAGCGCTCTCATTTTTCATTTGCTAAGCAGCCTCCAGTTTCATCTGCATCTCAGAACATCCTGCTTTTGGAAAGATAAGGTGGCTCATGCAATAAAACATCCCGATGGGAAGATAGTTGGGCATTTCTTTCTTCCACTGTTCAGCAATTGCTTTGGTTTTCTTACTGATTGTGAAGCAGATTCCCTGCCACAGAAAGGCAGCCAAGCATCTAACGCGCACAGCGCTGCTATGGCGTTGTCAGCACGCGGCGTTACGCGGAAGTGAAATTATGGCATGATTCCAAATATGTTAATTGCTCATCTCCTTCATTATCAAAGCGCAGGTTTCCTCCTGACCTCGAGGCACGCTTTGGGAAATATCTGCAAAGTTTGGGAAATTCTCTCAGCCCTTAAAATTCATGCAAAGTGTGTAACAAAATGCCAAGCAATGAATCAGCAACTGTTCCATCCTGTTCCCCCCTTCCCAGAGACTGGAGCTCGATGACACACGTATCTGCGGGACATGAGCTGGGGCCACACTGCCACGAAAATGTGGGGCAGCTGATGTAAAACGAATGCTGACCCGAAAAGCAGATTTCACAGGCATATCTCCATTTGCTTACTCATTTCTAGAAAAGAATCAGTGCAAACAGAGTTAATGAGGGGCAGCTGAGGCGAAAACATTTGTGCCTCAAATGGTGAGCAGATCATTGTCAGCACTTTGCATGCATCACATCAGTGAGAGATGGAAATTCTGCCTGCAATTAAAATGTTCACATGCCAACAATGCCAATTTTCCTTTATTATCAGAATTGCAATGTTATAAAGCTGTTGAGCTTTGGAGTCAGGTGCTCCTATGAAAATCTGCTCTGTTTGATGCTTCTTAACCTTTAGGGTAGAGAAAAGGCAATTGAATATGAACACCAGAGGCTTGAAATAAATAGACAGAATAGAATGGTAGAATCATTAGAGTTGGAAGGGACCCTTAAATGCTATCTGGTCCATCGCCCCTGCAATGCACAGGAACACCCAGAGCTCCATCAGGTGCTCAGAGCCCATCCAGCCTGACTTTGATGTCTGCAGGGATGGGGCACCCACCACCTCTCTGGGCAGCCTGTCCCAGTGCCTCACCCATCCTTATCCTAAAACACTTTTTCCTTATATCCAATTTAAATCTGTCCTAATTTTGAGGCTCTAAATGAAGTGCTTGTTCTTTCGGAGGTTGACACCTGAATTTGTCTCTTCCTTTTTCAACGGGGTGCCTTGCACTGAGAAATTTCAGCATGGCCTGGTAAGACTAATTAATTTGTTCCTGCAAATGCAGTATTTATATGAATATTAGTCATGCACATCAAACTATTAGGTGCCTCAGCAAGCTGCTAACAATTACCCTCAGTGCCTTACAGGCGTTTGTAGGCATTCAGAGCCTTGGTGAAACCCTACTGCCTCCTGCAGTCTAATGGGAGCCTTGCCTTGTCATCAGCAGCACCCAAATTCCATCCTTCATGTTTCTGGTAAACACAGTTATCCCAAGCTTTGCAAATTCAGATCATCAAAAACAAACAGCTAACGTCACAAAGATTAACACCTGTAAAGCACTTTGAAGGAGAAAAACACTGCATAATCCCCAAATATTACATTATTTATAAGACGACCTGATTTTAAATGTTACGTTTGGCTTATTTTTATCACAAAGAAAAACAAGTTCCTGCTAGCTTGCTTTACAAAACCAATTACCAGTGATCACTGTATTGTGCTGCACAACAATACGCAGCATTGCCCCCAAAAAGACATATCTACTGCTCCAGAGCTGTTTAGTGGAAAATTAACTCGCACAGTGGATTGCAATACATGCATACATGCAATTCTAATAATGGGTATGAACTTGAAGCATCTTTTTTAAAAATATAAGAGTGTGTAATTTTGTTTATTTCATCTTTTCCTGACTTGACGTGATTTCAGTATCTGCTCCTCAACAGACTACCCCTAATCAGAATAAAGCTGTAAGAGAATAGTAAATGCAGCATCAAGACCTGCTTCAAACTTATTTTAAAGTCTCATCAGCTATTTTGGCTTTGTTAGAATATAAATCCACTCAGCAGAGAGAAGTCAGTAAAGACGGACTTGGTGGCATGGAAAAAGAGATGTGCAGACTTTACGAAACCTGAGAGGACACATGCAATGTGCTAGGGCTGTCTGCAGTCTGAAAACAGAAAGACAATGCTGCAAAACATTTAAAACGTATTTCATCTCATTTTTATGCTTTTTGTAGACCAACTTACAAGCTTTACTCGTTTGATTTCCTTCTTCCCAGGGAAAAGTCTTTAAAAAAATTGTAACAAATTAAACAACAGGAAACAATCAAAGGCGGATCTTTAAGTGCCAAATGAAGTTCCTAATTAAAGGGGGAAGTGCATAAATCAGGAATGACAAAGTAGTAGCCTTGGAATTACAAAGGAAATGAAACACAAAGCTTGAGATTATACTTGAATATATATTTCTTTAAACATACTGTGATTCTGATTTAAAAAAAAATAATTTACTAAATAAATAGGGGCACCTATGAGTTATCAGAACTATACCCCCAGCAGCTATTTCTGGTGGTGCTACTTGTACTTACAATAGCTGGTATTTTACAGCACGCACACTGAAATAACAGACACTGAATGACAAATTGCTGAGGGACTCAACCAACAGGAGACACCTGAGCAGAAGGTCCTGGCAGCATCACTGGTGGCTGACACAGGAGGGTGAGGCAAGGAAAAAAGCAAAGACAGGAAATGTAAATTTCAGAAATGCTGAGGGCAGTGGAGCACACCAAGTGGCAGAGAGGAATTACATTTGCTCCTGCTTCTGGTGGGCAAAGAAGATGGAGGCCTATGGGGTAGATACAGGAGGAAATCCTATCATAAGGAAGATAGCAGCTCCCAGCTCAGTGGGATGGATTTTCATGCGGGTTTCTATGGATCTGAGCATGGGACAAAGAGCCCAGTATAATGCTCTGCTCCCTCTGCACTGAGAACTGAAATCACTGCTGGAAACCCTAAACTTTTCTTCCCTTTCCAGGAGCTTTGGCACAGGCACACGGGCTCTGTGGTAACGGTCATCCGATTCCCAGGTTGTGATTTTGTCCTAAAAGCACTCTGGACTCACTTTTCTCTACTTCAGCAGCTGCTAAGGCAGTCTGAAATATTCTGGCAGCTAGATGCTCAAGTGGCTTGACTTTCAGCTTGTTCTTCACTGCTGCCCAAAGGGCAAACAGAAGTGAGTGGCTTGTTCAAAAGAGTTCAAGTCTCTACTGAATAGCTGATTGCAGTTCTAATTACCATGGGTTTACATCATTAGGGATAGCAACTGAAAAGGAGCTCTAATTCTAACACTGAGATCAGCCATAGTTTTTTTCCTTCGGCTCTCACCACTAAATGACTGCTTTCCAACACTTCTTGTAAGGACAGGAAGGAAAAGTTTCCTTTCTTCGGGGGAAAAGGAATCTCAGTAAAGTATAAATATAATGGTTTTGCTTATAAAAGTGAGTGGACATACTCTGAGGCCAGCAGCGGTAGCAGATCTCATTCCACTCAGGTATTTCATGCTCAGTCTTGCTGCTCACTTATGCCCAAGCACTGCATTTTGACACTGCAGATCAAAGAGCAATCTGATGTCCATCATGCTGCCATAATGTGCATGCAAGTAGAAGTAGTTACAATACGTTGTTTGTAAAGCTTTCACACTGTGACTAAAAGATCTTCTGACTGTGCCAGGACTAGGGGGAACCCAAAGCTGCAGCCAGCACTCTAAAGAAGATGACACACGTCTTCATATTACTACGTGATGTTTCAAGAGCCTAAACACCAGATAAAGAAAGAGAAAATAAAAGTCCTTCCATTTTAGGCTATCAAAAGACACTTCAAGTCCAGAGCAGCTGACTCCAGCACGCACTTCTGGCACAGGAAGGAGAAGGTACCTCCTCTCTAAGAGAAGCAGTGGATGGCATGAGCCTCACATGCCAAGAGCACCACTGGAACAGCAAGGGAGGCTCCATACAGATAAGCAGTTTTAACAGGTTTATTGCTTGAGCGCTCTGTAATTTTGTTCCATTGCTGCAAATCTCTGCTGAAGTTACACCTGTTACCTTCTTGAGACCTCTAAGTCAGGGACCAAGAGAGGCTTCCCTGCTTTGTCCTGCCTCATCTCCCCCAGCAAACATCCTCCATTCACAGCTGAACCATGAATAGAGATTTTACTACTGACTGCACTAACATGGAGGCCAGCACTCAGGTGCCAACTGATGGGCATTTGATATTACTTAGTTTTTTCCTCCCATGAAATACACTTAGTTTTGAAACACTGGTGTTTATCGTCTATGTCTCAAAAGACTGAATTGCATTCCCCAGTTTGATGTGAATTTGGCACTTGGGAAAGCAACTATAAACTGCACTGGTTTGCAGATGGCATGTGAATGACATCCCACCTGAATGCTTTTACTTTGATCTGGAGCAGAGTGAGAAGATATCTCAGAGGGGATTATGTAGATCAGGCCCAAGGTCTGTCCTCCTGGTCAGACCTCCTGGTCAATAGAAATGCTAAAAGCTTGGAAGGGAAACTGTCCATTCAAACCTGCAGAAAAACTACTCATCCCAATTCTTGTAACTGAACACAAAACAGACACAATAGTGTTGGATGGTTTACAGAAAACTAGCCTAGAATTGAAAAAAAAACACCCATAAAATCATGTTTAATCTGAGGTGAAAAATACATCAGTAAGACATGCAGATACTCTCAGTCAGACAAATGCTAGATCTGACTGACCCAAATGCAGCACAGGCAGAATCCCTTGTTCTCAAACAGCCCCCACCTGTCCTGGCACAGACACGGCTCCCTGCAATAGAAGTCACTCGGGAAACAGGGAGGTTATTCAAACAGAATGGTGTTTTTATTATGAATAGATTCTATGCAGAATGAAGAGGTATTTGAATCACTCCGTGTAGACAAGGCTTCAATGTGAAATGGATTTCAGATGCCAAATATACCTTTGTTTTGTTGCTGCTTTCTTTGCTTTTACTTGGTAGGTTCCATGTTTAAAGATGCTGGGTCTTCCTTCAGTTAAAAATATTTGAAATAAAGATGTGCCTTCTTGTGACCTTATTAACAATAATTCTCTAAAATAAATGAGATGTGCAATGACATAGTGCATTGCATTTTGTAATCAGGGGTGCTGGCACTTTCACAGACCCAGGCCCTGAACAGACCTCCTTCACTGCCAAGCATCTTCTTGTCGCACCCCCCTGCTGGGCTTCACCTTCACCCAGCAATGGCTTCCTGCCTCCTCTAGTCTAACTTGACTAAGGCTCTAATGGCTTAGAACCTTCTATATGATCCCTATAAAATCCCTCACAGCCAAACAACACCCATTTGATCCTCAGTCAAGACCTCTCTTTGGCTCGAGGACCTTCTCTCTCCTGTCTAGTAGCTAAAGACAATGATGTTATCCCCTCTGTCCCTTCATTTTGCTAGGTAACAGCAGCTTTTCCAACCTGCTCTCATGTACAACTCTATCAGCCACCTGCACCCTTCCTCCTGAGTCCCTCAAGTGTTAGAGCCCAAACCATGAGATGGGCTTAGGGAGCATTTTCCAGCATTGAGATGCCTGGTTGATGCGTGGCTGCATGATAGCAGCTGAGCACTTTCTTTACTGGACACCAGAGGGAGGATGAGGAAAAGACAACTGATAGGGATGCTTTGGAAAAACTGCTCCAGGAGCCCTGAATTTGCTTACAAACAGTGGGATCAATGCAATGGGATCAAGGAGACTGACGTGTTGTCTGCTTGGGAAGGGGACAGCAAATGCTCAACATGTGTTTAGTATTTCAATTCAGCAAAAAAAAAATTAATTAATTAAAAAAGAGACTCAGCAAGATTATCAGGGAACTATTTACTATCCTATTGAAACTGTGCCTTTATTTCCTCATCAAATCTTTTCATTACGCCTTCAAGGCATAAGGAGGATTATTAAATGTCAGCCACAATTCAAATAATTAATGTATGGTGGTACCAGATATATATGTGCTCTCACGGAGAATTAATAATAGCTGCTATCTTTCTTCCAACCATATTTTTTCCAAAATGCATATATTAATCATGAGTCTGCAGTGCATTTTTTAAGCCTATCCAGTATTGATGGTCTCCAGGGAACTCACGCTTGGAAAATTGGAGAGCTTGTAATATATTCCATTCTCCACTTTTTAATTTACTAACAAAATATTAAAGTAAAGTAAGCATTTGGAAAAGAAGGCGGATAAGAAAGGCTTTGCTTGCTCCAGAACTGCTATTAATTGCAGAATCCACATCCTCCATTCCTTGAAATAGCCCTTCAGAAACAATAAACCAGAGCTGCCAATTCAGAAGGCAGCCTGTTCCCATTAAATGGACTGGCTTTGGTTGCCAATTTGCTACAATTAAAACACTTTGGGAAGGTTTCGGCACTTCCACAGCCAGTGCTGCTCACAGGGCTGAGTTCAGCCTCTGCTCCTTGCTCTCCTCCCCTATGTCCCTTCAGTGCCCATCCCTGTAAGGTGCTGATTTGTGCATCATCCATGCAAATCACCGCGCCTCAGCAATGCAACCAAAACTGAGTTCAGCTCCTCATTGCCAGCAAATAAACAGGCCAAGAAGCATTTCAATTGCTCACAACCTGGGAAAGTTTAAATGTTGTGCCTCTAACTCCAGCTGCATCCCGGGTATAACACTTCCACACTGAATAGTCCATGGCTATCTGGGTTTGGACAAACTAGACACTGCAAAAGAATACATCACAAGCCTCTTCCATCCAACAAAACAACACAGCAAATATCCACATTCTTTAAACGAATGAAGTTTTATGAGCAGATCAGGGGATATCATGTAAGCAAAGGTGTAACCATATACAACCTGCTTGCCCCCTACCAGAAGCTGTGTGTAGTGCAAGAGCACACAGGAGCTGCACGCATATTCCCCCCAGCAAAGCATCAAATAACAAATAATTTTAACCAACCATTTGACTCTACAACTGCCAACATGCAGCAGTTCCTACACCTTCGGACACAAACCTTTTCAACCCTGAAGTTTAAGGGAGCAGATCTTTCATGACATGCATGTTTTTGGATAATTTGAAGAAGAAATATTTTCAAGCAGTTTTAAGGACCTACCTCCTCGCTGCACCAGCAACGTGACCTCACTTCCCTTCGGACATTCAATCAGCATATCCACCACCTGGTTGTGAGTGAGGCTCTGCACATTCTTCTTGTTGACTTCGACTATAAGGTCACCCTCCTTCAGGCCCCGGCATCTCGGGCTGTCCACAATCTGTTTCACTCTTTGGCCACCCCCACCGGGACTGTCTGCTATAGTAAAGCCAAAGCCCATGGGCCCTTTCACTATATGCACGGTTATCAGTTCAGGTTGTGTTGCTATTGAAGACGCCAAAGAGACTGTGTCATTGGGGTACCCATGGGGTCCGTTGGAGGAGACCTCAGCTGGGCTGCTGGGTCTCGCTTCCTTTGTGCCATTGACTTTCCCTGTTTTACTACTGTGGCTGGCTGGGGAGTCATAATTTTCCTGCCCGTTCACAATGATCGGCTCTTTGTCCAAAATTGCCACGGAAGTCACCAGGCTCGTGTTGGGGTCGTCGGGATCGAAGGGCAGGGGGTAGCCTCGGCACAGTTCCAGGTCCACGCTGGCACCAATGGGGATGGACTGGAAGATTTTCACAACTTGGGCGTGAGTGTGCCCCAGCACACAGGTGTCGTTCACGCTGACTATGACGTCCCCTGCAGAGGACACAGAGAGATATACCAGGTGCATACAGCCACACCACACTTGTACACCCCAGGAACACAGAATTGGAGCCCCAGCAGTGCACAGGTGCCACTCGTGGGCAAAGAGCAGCACTAAAGTTTTTTTTAAAGAAAAGCCATGGTAGCATTTGGACAAGCAAGAACTATCAGCACACAGTGGATTCTCCACGTAAAGCCTTCACACGCAGAAACACTTTCTGAAAGTGAAAATGGAACTTGGTATATGCAAAAAGGTAATAAATTCAAGCGACAGTGTATCGCCCATTTAGCAGTTATTGCCAAGCCCAGCTCTCACTGTCACACCCTGTTCTACTGACATCTGACAGGAGCAAAACTGAGAGCTGTAACAGAAGGCTCAAACAGCAACTGTACAAATGCGGTGTCATGTACCACGTCTCAGACATACTTCAGCCTGAAATCTCAGCATTAAGTTACGATTCAATTCTTTAACACCGTAGCTGTAAGACAGGGATGCTCAGCGTGTGATATTCGAGTGAATCCTATCAGGATTTCCTCACGTTGCATCCCACCTCCCTGCTTGCTGACTGGAAAGCTGAACATCTTATTCCAAAAATGCAATGAGGACTAAAGGTTGTTTCGAATTGCTTATAAAAACATCCCCAAAACCATAAACCAAAGTGGTGGTGGTGATTTTGAGTTCCAGCACCAGTACCTGTCTCCATTTTGCCATCCAGCGCCGCAGGGCCATCAAGCACCAAACTTTTGATCTGCAGAAATTCATCTGGCTCATCTCCTCCGACGACGGTGAAGCCGAACCCCCTGCTGCTTTTCCTTAGCTTGGTGTGGATGAATTTCCCTTTCAACTCAGAAGGGTTTCTTGTAAAAAAAGGTTTCCCTGTGTAGGAAGTTTGGAAAATCTATAAAAAGGCAGGCAAGAGCATTTGGTCTTCTTTTCCTCCATCCCTCTGCGTTCTAACAAGTGCACAAACAGCAGGGAGCTGGGACAGGGCCAGACTCTGCCGCTCTGTCACCTCGCTGTCCTCCACCTGTCTCCCTGGGACCAATCATGCAGAGAAAGGAGCGAGCAAAACCCTCCTACTTCCAGCTGCTGCCTTTGCTGTAGTTGTACGCACCACAGTTCCAAGGCCACACAGGGGGAAAAGGTTTTTTTTGGAAGGGAATATATTAAAGCTAGCAATGCTGGTTTTAATAATGTGCCTTATCTCTGCGTCAAGGTGGTTATATCCACTGCACTAAGGACTAAGTGAGAATTTCCGCAGAAATGAGTATCTCTGTTTCATTCCACTTGGCCATCTCCAGCAGCTCCAGAGCAATGTCCAGACACCCCATAACCCTTCAGCTAATCCCCTACCACCCCACCATCACTACCCCACTATGACTTCCTCTGGTGAGGAGCAGAGGGGATGCTGACATCGCTCTTCAGAAACTGTTTCAAGTCTGACTCCTTCCTTCCTGCTCCTCACCTGCTATGGATGAAGCAGTGCTGTAGTGAAGGTGGATCAAAGAGCATCTCGAGTCCTGGGGGAGCTGTGCTGTAGGGCTGCTAACGCTCTCTGGGAGCACGGATAAGGGAGAAGAAGGTGCTCCAAAAGCAAAAGCTCATCCTTGCACAGCACTCTGCACAGGATGGGAAAGGGGTTGTGTACTTCACATGCCAACAGCGCACCTCTGCACTTTTAATTGTTTTTAATGCTTAGAGGGGAAAAGCCTGTGCCACTAAGCCCTCTGGTGACAGCTCCAGGATCAGCAGCCTGTGTCAAGCCAGCAGAGCTGGCATCCTTTCAGAAACCTCGGCAGCATTGCCGTGGGGCTTTGCTCAGAAAGCAAACCTTGAGGGAAACTGGAGGCTTGTAAGCCTTTGAATGGGGGAAAAAATAAAATAAAATGTATATTTGAAGATTATTCATAAGGGGGCAGTGCAAGGACTCAGTATTCTGCCTTTGAAGGGTAGCACAGGAACGTGGTAATCCTGCACATGGCAGGCAGATGCTGTGCTCAGATCCCAGGGTGCAGCAAAACATAGGCAGCGTGTAGCAGGGCTTGGCCCTGTGCTCGTTTTTGGTTCAAAAAATGAGCAGAACAAGCAAAGCTTGCCAGCATCTGCCCACGAACACAGCTTAAACTTGCCCTTAGTAACAAGAGACAGTAGCACCACAAGCTATGTCCCACCTACAGTGTTTGCAGGGGGAGAATGTTTTAAAGGAGCGTATATGGAGATCCCAGCAGTGCCACCAGAGGGAAATGGGCACACCTGGGTACAGGGCGAGGGGACAGGGAAGCTGGGAACAGTGCTACAAACAGGGAGCAAGAGAAGGAGGAGCAGCACTAAGAAAGGAAGAGGAAAGAATGAGAGAGAGAAGGAGTATCAGTGTGGACCAGAACATCATTGAGGCAGGCTAACAAAAATCTTGGTGCAGGATTTCAGTGGATGGCAGTCGGGAGCGGGTAGAGAGCTGAGTGAGGTCCCCAGCACAATGGGTCCTGCATTGCCAGGCATGGAGTTTGGGCAGCCCTTGTACCATCTCATAGTACAAAGCAGCACTCGGATGAAATGACCAGTGCTGGATGCTGGTGGATAGTATACCATCTCCACACATGTTTCTCCTTGGTGCCAATCTGCATTACCTGAATATATTCTAATATCCCATGGGAATGTGCTGGAGGCCTTGTACGATTTTATGTTGTCTTTTTTTGGGAGGGAAGGCTGCCCTGTGTGAACAAAAAGAAATGCCCTGGATCGTACTGTAAGAGCTATGCTGTAAACTCATCCAGGAAGATATAAAAGCACAATCCTTGCCTAACAGTACAGCTCTGTAGAAAAAGATCTCCTATTTGTACCTGCATTCAGCAGCAGTGGGTTTTACCCATTAATGTAACTCACGTTTTCATGCCTTTTTGAAGACTTGGGACACTACATGAAGAACTGTCATGATTTTTTTCATGCAGGTAATCTCATCTGCTCCTCACATTTGGCAACAAATGTGGCTTTGAAACAATTAGTCTCAAAGTCGAGGGGAATTCAGATGAGCAGATGTGCCCTGGTGTATGATACTCCCTTTACTGGTTGTGGTGGGAATTTTCTTTGCAGGAAAAAACCTTGCTGTGCTTTTACAACTGGTTTAACAAGGTTGTTACCTTGCACTGGTGCTTCCCGAACTGCCTCTTGGTTGTTTGAAACAAGGTTTGGAGCAGCGGGTGGTGGGAGAGATGGACACTCCTCTGTCCATTCTGGAGGGGGCAGAGAGGGAAAAGTTACTCGTTTCACAACAGCACTACGAGTTCCTCCACACATACGCATTGGGAGTGTGGGGTTTGAGCAAAGGAGACATGTAAAGCACAGGAAGAACAGACAGAGACATGCAGAGGAGGAACAAAGTGAATGGGATGTTCAAAAAACAGCTCTGGAGGATCCTCTGTGTTTAAGTCAAGCAATCTGTGTGCTCAGACACTATTCCTCACACACTCAGGATTTGCAACGAAGTGGTCTCAACATTTACATTAAAGCTATTCTTCACAGTCCTCACAACATCTGTTCACCCTGACTGCTAAATAGAAGGGATGATGTTGTGGCAAATGGAGCTGTAGGATGAATGCTGAGACCTAAATCTTCTCTCCCTTTGACAGGAGATGCTGTTCAGCAAGGAGTGGGAAAGCTATAAAGGTCCAAAAAGAAACCTGTAAGTCCCTCATTGCCATTGGGTTGCTTTAAAAAGAAAATAGAAGGAAAAAAATTTTAAAAAGTGAATAAGGGAAAAAAAGGGGAGAAGGGGAGTGTTTTGAAATCACGAAATTACTTCAGATGTTTGAGCTCCACAAAATCCAAAACTCTCCCATGCAGAGAGGTTTCTCTAGTGTACGTGTAACTCTCCTCACTCCCTTCAGTAGGCTACGAGTCCCAAAGCAGCCTTTCCTGTGGTGTCATTTTACCTCTAGAACACACTATGGCCACAGAATGAAGGACAAAACCATGAGAATGGGGCTGCCAAAGTGAGGGAGGGCAGGTTCCCCCCTGAACACCCCCACCATGGTGCCCTTGGTGCTGCTAACCTTCTGGTGGCTGCTGCTGCTGTTGTTCAAGCTGCTTCTTCCTCTTTGCTTCAAGAACCGGGTTCTCATATTGCGTCTTCCGGTTGATGTGGCTGGGGATGGAAAAGAATGATGAATTAGGAAATCTGTCCTGTGACAAGCAGGGATCATTGTCAGGTGTGAAACCTCCCTGAGGAAGGGAATGAAAAACCAAACAATACCAACAGCAGCGCATGTGAAGCAGTGCTCATCTGGGTGAGCCAAAAAGCCTGCTTAAGAAAACAAAGAGGACTCCAGTATCAATATGACATCTCAGTAGGAATGGTAGATTACATCAAATACATTAAAGCAGTGATCCGTTCTGTAAAAGAAATGAAACTACAGCAGGAAAGGTGAGGTCTGTCTGATTGCATTTTTAAAGACAGGCCTATATTGTCACTGCTTTAACTGCATTCCTAGGGGCACAGCCATTCTCCAGCTCACTGGAGTCAAACAAACAACAAACACAGGAAGTCCCAATACCTGGTAACACGTGCAGCAGAGTTGAGCTGCTCATCACCCATTAATTCAATAGTTTCTGTAATCTCCCTTCTACTGTACAGTTACAAAGAGTTCCCACTGTGAGGGGACGCACAGATTGAACAGTATTTTCTTAAAGCCCACCTCTGTGCCCCAGGCAAGGCTTACCTTTAAGAACTTATTATTTTATCATCTCTTATCCCACCATGTCTTTAATAAAAACCAAACACATTTTCAAGTAATTATGCTGTGAGCACTGCAAAGTGCTGGTTCTGAACTTTTCTGCTAAAGATCAATATTTAAACAACCAAAGAACCAAGTAAAAGCCACTTCATGAGTTTTGTAAAAGATTTTCCATTTCAAGACAGCTTCAGATTGTTAGGAGAAATTAGAACGATTCCAAAAAATGATACAGTTTAAACCTTTTTGCCATACAGTTGTTTCTCAAAAAAGCTATTAATCAGTAATAATGGAGTGCCTGAATTAGAAGGGACAGATGCTCAAATTAAAACCATTTTGCCAGTTTATAGATAGTAAGTAAAATAAAGTTATGCCTCATTGTTGTTACTTTCCAGTTTAATTCCAACAGGAAGGCGTGCCACAGAACTAACTGGCATGCATATGTGAAGTGATGGGAAAAAAAGCTGGAGAAATGTCTTGGCATGGCATTTAATAGCAGAAAAATATTCTCCATGTCTTTGACAAATAAACGTCAAGCCTTAATTATACAGTTTGCTAACCTTGTTTCCCTAGGCACAGATGGTAGGGTCAGAAATGAGCCAAAGCAGACAGAAATCGCATTCCATGTCTATTCTGAGGGCTATCGTAAGCCATCCTAGTAGACAGGAGTATACACATAATTAAAAATTCATTTTATGGGGTCAGTGATGAAACAAAACTCAGCTCTCCAGTTTCCCAAGAGATGGATTTGTCATTCAGATGAAGGAGCTGTTCTAATTCTGGCGAGAGCTGCACTAACCCCATAACTCCAGTCTGAACAACACAGCCCAGCACAAGAACCTCTGTGGGGCGGTGTGGGTACACCAGCTCCTCCACACCTCCTTACCATGCTCCTTACAACAGAGCAGGCATCAGGGCTCCACGCAGGATGCTGTTGGAATGCTGCACAGTCAAGCCCCCACTGCTCACCAGCCCCACCAGCCCCACAGCACAGCACTTACTCTACATAGTAGACACCATATACGGGATCCTCAATTTTCTCCCAACCAGCAGGCAACTCTGGAAATAGAAAAAACATTACTGGAGATCAACAGAAAGATGCCCCAGCTGTTCAATGTTAGGTTTGCTCTTGGCATCAAAAGAACAAGTGGCTGATATGTTTTCTTTCTGGGACACCACAAGTACCCTCATGGCTTGGCCACCAAAGGCAGAGCAGCCCTCCATGGAAGCAAGAGAAACGGACACAGTGAACAGGTCAGATTTATTTTAACGCCGGCATATGAAGATGGGTGAGACTGCAGCAGACTACAGAAAGAGCATTTTCCTCTTCTGTACCAGAGCCAGGCCATCTAGGATCACCCCTGCTGATAACAGTATATTTTTTGACTCATTTCTTAGAGATTTACATCTCATGGCTCAGCCCCCAGCCCAGAGTAAACGTACATCTTGGAACAGGACAAAAGGAATTTAACATAAACGCCCAGCATATGGAAACCACCCATGTGGGGCTGGCACACACAGATGTAATCTCACTGCACAGCACTTAACGTAAAAGCACATATTGCCATAATCACATGTAACAGAGATTCCCTTTTTTAATTGGCATAATTAACAAAAAAACAGTTCTGAAGATGAAATTAGTGTTTGGAAATGCATCCACTTTTGTTCCTGTTGATTTTCTAGACTGCATATACTACTTTGGCTATAATTAGTGAACATAATAAAATAACTTCAGCATCCAACTGAGGATTATTAAATCTGCATGTATTACTTAAGGGCCTGATCCTTGTCCTACTCATTTAAACACAATGTTCCTATTGGCTGTGAGTACTGAAATTACCACTGCATCCAGTGGTGCAGTTCTACAATGCTGTAACTCAACTCAAAAGAAAGCTTCACCATGCAATGGACTGTGCAGTTCTGCTCCCTGTCCCACAGCCTCAGCACATTCACTTTTTTTTAAAGTCACTGTCAGATAATATACATTCAAATATCCAGTGCAAAACAATTGCTCAAGATTTAACACTAAATTGACAAGGCCGATAGTGAACACTCAGTGTTCATTTATTATCAAATGCAAAGGTTTATTTTCATTAACAGTATCAATTGCTCAACCAACACAATCAGCAATGGCCCGTTAATAAATGTAACTCATCCTGCTTTAATAGACTTCAGCTATGTTGCCATAAGGACAGAAATATCTCCAGACTGGAGATGAACGAAATCTATACAAACACACATGGGCTAATTACTCAAAGTTTATGTCTGTGTTCAGAGTTGGCTGAAGATCAGATGAAATTGATTGCATGGTTTTCGCTCCACATTCCCTTATTTGCAGACAGAAGAAAGGTTTTTCATTCCTATCACTGTCTTATCCTTATTGGATTAAACATCTTTGGATTCCTTGAGACATAAGCAATTAAATGCAAGCCAGTGCTAAGATTTGAGTATAAAAATACTACACAGGTTTATCAGAGGATTGGTTTGAAACGAATTCTTCAGAAACTGATACTCCTCCATACTATACAAGGAAGAAGACTGTATGAAAACAAAAGTTAGCAAGCAGAAGTTCTCCAAAGTCTTTTTGCAAAGACTACTCTGGTTTGCAAAGGAGTCCTTTCTGGTGAACACATTCTGGGGCCAAGCTTGAAGAATTTCAATCAGCACGACTAAAACTTAGCAAGCAATCAGGGACATCACAAGTTTAGCTGCCATTTCATTCTTAACTTGCCCCACAGTGAAAGCAGAATGCCAAAGACCAAGTAGAGGAGGAGGAAAAAAGTGAATATGGGAAGGGAGACGAAATATATAAATGCCTCAAAGTGAGTTTTCCACCATTTTTCTTACCCAGCTATGTTTATTTTTTAGTATTGTTTTTGATTTTTACACACAAGAATACAACACTTGTCTAGTGTTTACAACAGGTTTTTATGTTAAATTTTGTTTTGTTTTCTTTTCTTTTCAAGAATGTCCACGGAAAAACAGAAATTCAATGCTTTCTTAATGCCAAAAATGCTCTTGTGCCAAAATCACGTCAGGCTACTGGACAGTTTTCTATCTCTTCAGCATTCCACTTAAAGAAACTATCTCTGTACTACCAGAAATACCAATACAAAAAACTGTAGCTTTCAACGCATTACTTGTTGATTATGTAGATGCATTTTCAGACTTCTAAAAGCCTTATGAAATTTATCTAACAGCAGTAATCTCCATAGAAATCTAAACCATTATTTTCCGTAGCCACGTTGCACAGTCGAGCTTCTTAGCTGCTTTAAATAATTCATCTCCCTTCTCTACCTCTTCTGCTGCACTGAAGATGACCCAGGGTATTAGAATTTTTCATAAACATAAGACTTCAAACACACATTTTGCACCATTAGGAATGTGAGTGAGTCACATGGTTTTTAATTTGGCATGTAGCATTCTGCAGCCTCGGGGCATTTGTTAGCAGGTAAATTCAATGGAAAAATACCCAGTTTTACACTTTTAAGTCTGAGGTAAATACACAGACTCCTGCTGAGATGCTCTCATTCAGTACCCTGTTCTACAGAGGGAATGGATGAGTGGATGGATTCCAACAACAGAACCCCAAAAGCAGGGATTTGGGTTGTACCCAACCATAAAGGAGCTGGAGATGAGTTCATCGTACACAGCTCACACTGCTCCCCATGTAGGTGAGTCCAGGAGGATTTGCCCAATCACATAACAATTCCACTCCAAAGCCTAGATTTCTGTGTCCTTTAGTGCAACGTTCTAACAACAGAAGGGTGATAACATAAGAGGTGATCTATTACTCCATCTTGAGTCCATCTCTCTGAAAAATACTTCCACTTTCCATTTTCTCATATTCATAAAGCAAACTGCAGATACACTGCAGAGCAATTTATCTGGCAACAACATGTTTATACTGAATACTAGAGCACTTAGTGAACAGGCTGTATGTTTTCATGCCCCCTCACTAATGCTGAACCATTTGAACACCTCCTTCTTCTCACGGCGTTATTTGCTAATCTTAGCAGTGTATCAATGGGCTGTGATCTCAATAAAGCTTTGCTGCATTACAACAAAGGGAACATCTCGTGATGTTCAAGCAAAACACTTTGGTGCAGAAGTGCCTGCCAGGCTTATCAATTAATGAGTTTTCCTGCATCTGTTTTTCAACCCTTCTCCTCATGCACCGTTCCAGGTATGTTACCCAGGAGTGTAGTGTTAAAAGTCATTCAAAAGCTGCTGGCTGCCAATGCCCCATCAATCATAAGAAAGCAGGAAGCAAAATAACTTGCAAATCATTACAGGCACTGGAGGTTAATTCTCTGGTAATGCAGCCCTCCTGTATGCACAAATATAAACTGTAAACACAGTCATCTTTAAAGCAATAATATATCAAGTGGAAACAAACCCCTGTGCAATCTCGTGCCTTTCAGAGCACTAGAGCGTAGGTGAACAGAAGCAACAACTACCTCCACCATCAGCACAAACAGAACGAGCACAGCTGAGAGTAGATATCAAGACAGCACTCTTCACAAAAGAATGCAGCAAATAAAAGTGTACCACATCATCAAAAATCATCTGCTTATAAAATCAGCTACTGAGGCAAAATGCTCTGTTGCTTCATTCACGAGCTCAGCAATAGCACCTGTGTAACACTGAAACTTCCTAAACTGCTATTTAACTCTCTTGTCTGGGAAATATTTTTACCTTTAGCCACTTGATTTCAACTTTGGCAACCTTAAGCCTCACCCTGAAGCCACTGATGCCAATGTAAAAGCCTCTAACTTCTGCAGGGGGAAATAACTTCTAACAAACCTTGCACAATTAAGGCCCTCCAGCTTTCTTCAAACCCTGAATCAGTAAGAAAATCTGTGTAGGAGCAAAAGAAGACCAATACCTTTGTTGGCTAGGGAAGTTTTGTCGCTAAATTAGGCTTGTTGAAATGTGCAAAATCGAAAGATGCAAAATGACAAAAAGGAGAAAGCAATTAAAGGCTTAACACAGTGCAGTTGAAGTCAAACATCAAAACGAGAGATGGATGATTTACCTAGTTCACTGTCCAGTTCCTCCGTGTGTACCCCTTCTTCTCCAAGGGAAGAGCAGTAAATGAGATAGAAAAAATTAAAAGAAAAATTCAGATACCAGCACCAAGCAAGAAATTCCCTACAGCAAACAGCAGAACCAGCACTGATTTTCTATAGATTGAGCCCAAGCTTCCCATTTATCACAATCTAGTGACCAGAATATTGATGGATTTCTTGTATATAATGAAAAAAAAACGGTATACCTGTATCAACAGGTTACTTTCATGCCACAGTTTGATGTGGCAAAGCAACATGTTTGCATACTCTCTGCAGTGAAGCTTCTCCCTCAGATCTGCATGGTCTGACCTTTGTAATCCATTCTGCAGACATATGGATCTATTAGGAGGCCAGACCTGAATGCCAATGAAGAAATCTGAGAGAAAAACCTTGCATCTAAATAAGAACTAATGTAGCAAGGTTCTCAAGAACAGACCTAAATTTGTATACATGAAAGGTCTGACTGACTTCACTGTACCTACTCAGATGATTTAAGATGGATGTGAAGCAACTCATGACTCATTTAACTGGAGCCACAGACCCACACCAAAGTCCAGACGCACTGGTAAAGGCATAGACAGGAATTCTACAGTTTTAGAGGCACTTGGGACAAAGATCACATAGATTTTCAAATACACAAAGCCATCAATATTCGCTCTTGCTCCATTTATCATTATCTGCTCCATATTCATAAGTTAACAGTGACACAGATGATTAAAGTATTGCTTAGCCTATAAATAATAATAATGCAGTCAGAAAATGAAGGATGATGACAAAACCAGAACAAAGATGGTAAAAACAATCGTGGACCTAATATGGTAAAGCATAAGCCATATAAGTGAATGATAGAAGCAAACAGAAGGTGTAGTGTCAGAGCACTGCTTTTGAAAATTTGGATACCTAGAAAACACTTTCATGATCTGTGATAGGTTCTACCAAAACATCTGTTCAGGAACGTTAACATGAAATATGAACTATGATAGCCTAAACAACTCCAGCAACTTGTCAGGGACACACCTCACAGAGAGATAACACCCGCCAGGCCAGAAAGAACATCCAACAGGCACAAAGTCCATGAACAGGATGGGATTGAGCCTGAAACTCACATGTACACATACACAACACGCACAAAAAATGGATCTAGAGTCCCATGACTTCAGTGGGATCCCAACACGGCCATCACCAAAAAACCTCCAATTTCCAAGATGCAGTAAAAATAATTTTCTCTGTTCTTAGTGCTGTGACGTACAATTACTCTTATGTGTGAAGCGAGATCAGAACAGCCAGGCAAAACACTGCAGTGCATTGCTGCACTATGAAGCAACTCGTCTAATTACTGAATATTAAAAACGTTCATTAATGAGCAACTTGGTGAATGAAGTGGAGGGGCACATGGGACGATGAAACTTCTTAATTTTAAGGACATGATAAACAAAAATGTTGCTACTCTGTAAAATAATGAACTGAATTAAAAAAAAAAAATTACGCAGCTGTATGCCTCCAGTCCCAATTAAATAAATCATCCCAGTGCTTGCCTCGTTATTGCAAAGAGGACAAGAGGTCTCTAAGGCTTTCCCCTCTGCAAGAAGTGCCGTGTGGTGTTATGAGGGCTACTGGGATGGTGGCTGAACTGCCAGGACAGAAGCTGTGCTTTGGGGAAACTGCCCTCAGAAAGGATAAACCTTGTGCTGAGTCTTTGCAACCTCCTCTTTAAACTGCCAGCAGTGCTCAATCGCAAGGAGGAGGGAGCTCTGCCTGCGTATGCTATGATTTAATTTTGCCCCAGTTCTCATTACCCACTGACATATTCATTTTTAGGCCCAGAAAAAGGCCTTCATTGGCGCAGCTCCATCCTGACAGCCGATGGCTCTGCTCAGTGGGAGCAGTTGGCGCCCGGCTGCACAGACGGCTCCTCACATCCTGCAAACCTCACACGTGAGAGGAAGGGGAGGTCTGAAAAACTGCACGTTGCAAAAACAGGAATGGGCATTTGCAACCTACCGGTAAAAAAGGTCAAACGGAAAAGATGATCCTTTCCCAAAATAAAATGGTGATCGGACTAGAGGATCTTAGTGGTCTTTCCAACCTTCACGATTCTATAAAATCGTAACTGGCAATGAGCTGACTCACACCAGTAGGAGGTTAATCACACTGCAAAAATTAATTTCACAGCACCAACATGGATAAGGTGAACCCCTCTGCTCTTATTATCTGTCCACCACGATAACACTGGGTTAGCCAAAATGAGTCATTAGGATAACAACACCTTTTCTGGTCTGAAGACAAAAGTTTCCATGGAAAAGTTCTCCCAAATGTTCAAGTTATTTTTGTCATTAGTCCCTTTTCTTTCAGCACAGGGAAAGAAACTCCATTAGCTGCCCTGCCTTTGGCTGCTCTAAACTGGACAGTGGCTTGCATTTCCAACATCTCAAGGAATACAAAATTACATTGGTGCAGATTATCAGTGGCAAAAATCTACCATTTCCAATAGAATTTGCCTTCAGCAATCCTAACACCAAGTGCACCTCCACACTTTAACAATGAAAGAGAAGCAATTGAATTATTTCTGCCCAAACACAATTCAAATAAAGCAGGGTAACACAACAGAGCCCACTGATGTGTTCCTGCTACATGGGGACCCACGGCGTGTACTGGAAAGCCTCTGCAAAAACGGAGGCCTGTCCTTCTACCACCTCTTGCTGACTTTCATTAAACAATCAGCCTTCCTGATGGCTTACATACACAGACAGTGATTTTACAACATAATGAGCATCACCTCTATGCACTTACTCATAAATATTATTTTTATGTATTTCTGAACACAGGTTATTGGAAAGAGAAAGCCAACGGACCAAACACATTATTATTTAGCTATTTTCAGTCTCTTACCATCATCTTCACATTCTTCTAGAGGCTTCTGCTGTTTGCTCAGGCACCGTGGATCTAGCCAAGATGTTGTTTTTGTATTATGGCTGGAAACAAAAAATGGAAATTTGACCTTTGTTAATAAACTGAGCTGAAGTATCAGCGACAGAAAAATATATATCCTCTGTATTATTCAGTAGACCTGAAGGCATACTTTTGTCTCAGTAGAAAGAGTGCTGCAATTTGCTATTCTGCAAGCTAGCCCACCAAACCATGGGAATCGTGGCATTGTAAAAACAAAGGTGAAAAACAGAAAACTGAACTAAGAAAATCAGTATTCCTGACTGGCTACAATATTGTAATATGAATTTCTCAACTTTTGGCTTTAGTGATTTGTTTCTTAATTCCAGGAGCTGTCTCAGAGCCATTTGCCTCCTGATGAAAATACATAAATTTCCCTTCTCCCATAAAACACACAGTGACCTTTCTCACTGCAGAAGTTTGTTTGAATTTGGCTCTCACATTAGTCAAAAGCAAAACTTCCAGTGACAACTTCTAATTACACCAACAGAAATGTTCTGTGGATGGAAGCAGAATAGCTTGGATGGAAGCAGAACAGCTTTGCTTTCAACTCTTCCTTCCTACCAATCCCTCAGCAGCCTGGCAGTGCCAGTCCTGGTGCTGATGGCTGCAGTGTGAATGACCTTACAAGTCTTTGTCTAAAAATTATCTTCTCCCATCATTTCATTTGCAGATGGAGAGAAGCTCGTAATATAATGCCACAGCCTGATGTCATCACAGACCTGACCTGCAAAGATAACCCTCTGGTCCCTGACGTGCTATTTGTCTGGCTTAGTATTCACTGCTGAGTTTGAAGCTTCAATACCATAGTAAAACTATTCTCTTTCAAGGTCTCGAAGCTTAACAACTTAACCTCAGTCTCACAACAGCCTCGTGACAAAGGAAATGCCATAACAAGGGCTGCGATCCTCAAGAAACTAACACCTGACCAGCAAACTTGTATTTTTTGCTAGGACATGTGACTGCCCTGCTCCTAGGATCTGAAGAGTTGGATATTAGGAAGATTTTCTCAGAAAGAGTGGTGTGGCATTGGAGCAGGCTGCTTTGGGAGATGATGGGGTCACAGTCCCAGGATGTGTTCATTAACTGTGGAGATGCGGCACTGAGGGATGTGGTCAGTGAGCATGGGTTGGGGTTGGACTTGGTGATCTTAGCAGTCTTTTCCAACCATAATAATTCTATGATTCTTTTAAAAGTCATTGCTTTACACATCCTGCTGCCCTGCCTCCCCAAGGCAGGATGAGCATACAAACCTTTTGTATGCTTCGGAGCAATGAATCTCTGGCTAGAAAACTGAATGGCATAAATTCAGCAAGTCGGGCAAATTAAAAACAATAAGGCAGAGGGGTCCTGCCAACTTATAAATAGGAAAGTCTGTGATCTAGCTGAGAAAAAGGGCTGTGGGAGGAGAGCAATATTTACATATTTCCTCCTACTTTGCATTCAGCAACCCAAGACTCACAACTGTGTAGTCTGAGGCGTAGAGAATTTAGCTGAACACCTTTCGTGGGATGGGACTGTGTCAGACCTGCAACACAGTCTGATCTATACAGGGTAACAAGGATTGGGATACATGGGGTAATGAAAATCCAACTAGCACACCTCTTCAACGTATTTTGAGGACAAATCACTTCAGTTACAAGCCAGCAGGGTCAGTTCACCAGCACACAGCTCCAGGCTCCCTGGAACTGTGCTGGTGGTGTGAACTCATCTTGGATGTTCCCATACTGCTCGCTTCTGCACCCCGACTTAATACTCAAGTACTGCCTGATGGTTACAAGCATCTGAGCCAGTTTGGATGCATCAGCTTATTAGCTTGATACAAGTCAAACTAAATTGTTTCTAGGTTCAGACTGCCTATAGAATTAATAGAAATGTGGCCATTCCGCACCGCATCCACACCAACATGTTCCTGCACAGAATCACCCCATGCATCTGTACCCTCAAAATCTGCACTACAGGGAAGGCAGTTGTTGGTGTTCTTCCAGATTTTCCCATCAGACAGCGAGGTGTGGAAGCAGACTATATTTCTCCACCATGTCTATTGTTCTCCTACAAAAGGTCTAACAAATTATTTGAGCTGCTTCCATGCTAGGATGCTCAAAATTCCCCCAGTTTCTCCAGCATTCTGGCACTCTTCTCTAATGTGCTCCCCTGCCCAGTTGCCAACAGAAAACCTGCAATGACAAACCTCTCCTTGGCTTCTCCCAAAGCTCAAATCAATTCCTCACCCCCCCTCTGCTTGCACAGCTAAGGCCTCGAGTTTCATAAGTTAATTGAATTTTAATCTAGCTCAGCTCCACAACAGGTCCTGTTTTATAAGTTACTCCTATCTCAATAAATCTAGACAAGTATAATTAGAGACTATTATTTATGGCATGAAGAAAAAATCAATATCATCATAAAGCTGCTGACAGCGCAGAGCTTTTAGGCAAAGTCTGTACAACACCAGGTGCTCTTTGCTTTCCTGAATTTACTGTGCCTGCTTTGCACAGAACTATGCCTTCTGCAAACCACTGCAGCATGTTAACACGTTTGGCTCTTTTGACAATGCACAAAGCCCATAGCTGGCTCTGTGTGGGAGCAGAGGAATTCCCCTGTCTTTGAGCTTGGGAGTCATCTGGATGTTTATCCAATCAGGAAATGCAAAAGCCCTTCACAAGCAGTAAAGAACTTTTAGCTCTGCAACATAACACAGACGCTAAATATTTCATACACAAACACACAGTGCATCCACAGAGGTTTACTTATGCCCACAGAGGGGGAGAGAGATGGAATCAGAACAAGAATGAGGTTTACTCTATAAAATAGACTTCTCCGTTCTCGGTGTAGGCCATCTCCCAGTTTTCTGGCAGAGGACCTAGGTTATCCTCGGCAGAAGGAGGTAGGTATTGAGGGAGGCTCTGAGATGGTTCCGTGGTGGGAAGATTGGTGTGGCTATCAATCGCAGACGGTGGGGCTGTCTCTCTGACGATATGCGTGTGATGATCGTCTTGGTCACCAGACTCTGCTGTAGATTAAACACATTTTCCATATTGAGGATTAGGAGGATAACGTTTCCTATCTGAAGAATGATCAAAAGGAGAGATGCTTTACATGGCAGCCAGAAGCTCAAAGTCAACAAGCCAATGGTGAACTTCTCCAGCAGTGCTTTTTTTTTTTTAATTAAAAATTAAAACGAATGTCAGCACTGCACCACGTGTCCACGTGTTCATAAGTGTCTGAGCCATCTAGCGAGCTCTACTGCACAGACCTACACTATATCCTACCAGTCAAAGTCACTAAGGGGTATTTTATGATGTATTTGTCCCTTGTCCCTTTATGGAAATACTGTTCACACTTATATTCATGCTGTTTTGAGCTACATACACGAAGCAGTGCTGGTCATCTCCTCTATTCCTAATTACACCTAATTACAGACCCCCTAGCCCAGTTTTTTGGGATGCTCCCTAATGGCAGCTCCTGTGATTTTTCAACCATGCATGCTGCCTTCACAATAAGACAAAATACTGAAAATAATAAGCTGGAAGAAGATGGAAGAAAAAGATCTAGACTACAGCAGCACTCTCAGATACTTGCTTTCTAGTCTTCCCGCTGTTTGATATTTTTAGGTAGAAGCTGACAAGATAAAAAGGCATGAATGAATCATCGCCAGCTTAAGACTGTGAGTGTAAACATGCCACAGCCTGAAAAACACAAGTCACTGAGAGGTCTGCTAAGGAAGAGGGAGCATTTTAATATGACTAGCACACTTACACGTGAAACGAGCATAAGGAATCACTTTGGTATGGGAGGAATATCTCTCTTTTCTTGATTCTGTGCCCATTTCATGGAGGCAAGAGGCCAGGGTGTGAGAATGTTGTGACAAATGAGTTGCATCTTCCAGTATTTCATCTTGTTGAAATAAAACGAGGGAAATAAATGATGCTACAGCCAGTTCACGGGCAAAGCGCTGAGATGAGTGGAAAGGAAGGCAAATAGCATCTCTCACTGGCTTCCTCCTAAAAACAGGTCTTGCAATAGGACTCGAGCTCACTGCCACCTCACAACCCATGAAAAATTACCCTCAGGTAGAAAAACTTCATAAAGGAGCCGAAAGGCAGAGACAGGGATTCATAGCCTGGGAAGGACGAAGCTAGCTAGCAGTTGGAAAAATGCAAAGGGTAACATCCAAGCAGAGCACAACCCTCAAAACTACTTGACACTAGAGAGACCAAAAACTAAATTTTGGCCTAAATCCTTCTCAAGCTCTACAGAGATTTGCGACTTCATATTACAAAAGTTTCTAGTGATTTTTCAGCCAATGCTTGAGGATAAAAGGAGCACCATTAAGATCTGCACTGGGCAGGACGTGAGGCCTCACTTCCACAGCGCACAGCCCTCAGTCTGCTGGAAGGACCATGGGGAAGAAGATCTCATAATTGCATGCAGTATCTCCCAGTGCAAGGAGGGGGACAGGAGAGCTATATATTTTAGAAGGAGCAATAATTAGTTTCAAATGTGCCATGCCTGAACTATTTCATATTGATTTTAATGACTGGAACTCAACCACAGGTCAAGCTCTTCCTTGAACTTTCTGAGCTTGGCTGAGATTGAACTGACAACGAGCTGACAAAGCTACAGACAGAATTGAGGTTCTCGGCTAATTCACAGTGAAGATGAATGTATCTCATGTAGTATTCAAGATCATTTCAACTTAGAAAGTTTCTGATTTCCAGTGGGAGACTTATATTTCAAGCTGACTGTCCACAAAGCGAAGTTCAAAATGATGGCATGTTCCTTGACATCAGAAGTAATTACATGATTCTTTTTAAGAAAAAATCTCTGCGTTTGCCAGAATGATTAACTCAGAGCATAAAGGGATTTACAAATGTTACCTTTAATTTCTACCAGACATCATTTCATCTTTCTGTACTTAAACTTGTCATTTGGCTCAATGGAGTAATTGAAATCTACACTGGAGTAAGTGAAAGCAGAATCTGTCTGCACCCACCAGACAATTTCTGAAAGAAATATGAATGTGTCCTTAATGATGAAACTGCACGTTACCATAGAACATCTTTTATAAAATTCTCAATTATTCTTCACTGTTTAAGAACCCTGATTAAAAATCTAGCACTTTCTTATGCCGGAGAACTTCACAATGTAACGCTGCAAAATAAAATGCCTCCCCGGAAGCAAAACCCCACAAACAGACAAATTAACCCTCCAAAAATCTTTCCCGTGCATCCTAACTGTCAGACTGTGGTATTTTCCATTTACCTGTGAAGCTACTGCTCATTTCAGGTGCATCATCCTCTTCCTCATTCTCTGTGTGCACTATGCCAGCATTTTGCATATCATTGTAAGACTTGGTTCGCTTTGGAGTCGACTGCTTGGAGCCAGACTGCAGGTTTTGCAGAGCATCGGTGGAAGTCACTTTCCCACTGAGGGGCTGGCTGGGAGGCTTGGGCGTTCCATAATAGTTACCTAGGCAATAGAAACACATTTGCATCTTCAGAAGGGAACAGTTTAAAGCAGTGAGATTTCTGTTTTATTTTCAATTCCATCAAAATCTCTGTCTTTCCCCACTGGTATGTAAATAAATACATAAACTAACACAGCGTTCCCATTTTTTGAGGGGCATATTTCACCTCTAGAGAAGACATGGACATATTTTTGCCTTTTAAGTTATTCTTGTTAGTTCTAAAAGCAAAAGCAATGGTCCCATTGTTTAGGTGCACTGAGCGTACAAGGGCTAAAACAAAAGGCAGCCGTGGTGAATACCAAACTTCATCTCATTACAGCTGAATTTCAATTAGTAGCCTTTTTACATGTGTGCACCCACACAATGCTGTGGCAGATCTGGAGTGAGCCCTGCAGAAAATAAAAAATTCATGACTGCTATCACCCAGCGAAGTGATGAAAGGCTCGATGGCCTGCTTTAACACGCAGGTTCTTTTAGAGTGGATGCTGCGTTTAAAAGCAGAAACTATTCTCTCTCTAAAGGAAAACTTTGTCAAAGGAGAGAAAAGGAGAGGCACC